>NC_136386.1:15097214-25097214 GCF_965140285.1 Lepidochelys kempii
AAAGATTGGCACTACATTAGCCTTTTTCCAGTCATCCGGGACTTCCCCCGTTCGCCACGAGTTTTCAAAGATAATGGCCAATGGCTCTGCAATCACAGCCGCCAATTCCTTTAGCACTCTCAGATGCAACTCGTCCGGCCCCATGGACTTGTGCACGTCCAGCTTTTCTAAATAGTCCCTAACCACCTCTTTCTCCACAGAGGGCTGGCCATCTATTCCCCATTTTGTGATGCCCAGCTCAGCAGTCTGGGAGCTGACCTTGTTAGTGAAGACAGAGGCAAAAAAAGCATTGAGTACATTAGCTTTTTCCACATCCTCTGTCACTAGGTTGCCTCCCTCATTCAGTAAGGGGCCCACACTTTCCTTAGCTTTCTTCTTGTTGCCAACATACCTGAAGAAACCCTTCTTGTTACTCTTGACATCTCTCGCTAGCTGCAGCTCCAGGTGCGATTTGGCCCTCCTGATTTCATTCCTACATGCCCGAGCAATATTTTTATACTCTTCCCTGGTCATATGTCCAACCTTCCACTTCTTGTAAGCTTCTTTTTTATGTTTAAGATTCGCTAGGATTTCACCGTTAAGCCAAGCTGGTCGCCTGCCATATTTACTATTCCTTCGACACATCGGGATGGTTTGTCCCTGTAACCTCAACAGGGATTCCTTGAAATACAGCCAGCTCTCCTGGACTCCTTTCCCCTTCATGTTAGTCCCCCAGGGGATCCGACCCATCCGTTCCCTGAGGGAGTCGAAGTCTGCTTTCCTGAAGTCCAGGGTCCGTATCCTGCTGCTTACCTTTCTTCCCTGTGTCAGGATCCTGAACTCAACCAACTCATGGTCACTGCCTCCCAGATTCCCATCCACTTTTGCTTCCCCCACTAATTCACTAAATCCCCCACTAAATCAGACAAACACTTTTCCTAAACATCTGTAGACTAAAAATTTATTTATACACAGAAAGAGAAAGAGAGAGTGCTAGCTTTTTAAACTGAAGATGTAATGCTTTCTTGTCCACATTACTGATATATGGGAAACACTAGCTTTTTCAGATACTACATGGGATCCCTGATTGTGCAACACTGATGCTCTGTGTGGAGCAGTACTGCCCGGGGTCTCTATTTTCACATCTTAGGAGGCCATCAATATCTGTCCTTCAGCAAGAGAAACCAAATAATACTGTACACTTTGCCTGCTGCTTTTATAGGTTTTTTTTTCCCCCGAAATGGAAAAAACCCTTAGATTAAAAGACCTGGCCTTCAGTGATCTATTAATAATAAATAGAGTGTTCCAGCTATGTCAAATGTTGGAATATTTAAAAAAACAGGTAGAACATTACTTTCTGTAGTCTTATTACTTCACCAAAATTATTGTGTGCGCACACACACAGCAGGTACAATGCATTGACTGTAAAATTGCAGAGCCTGTGAAATTTGCATAGGCAAAATTTGCAAGCACATCCAATTGTGCGCATTTCCACATATAGCCTGACATTTGCCTATACCAGTCTGGTAGTTACATATACAAATATTGATCTGACTGAGCATACAAATGCCTGTTTGCATGTATAAATGTGGGTTTCTTTAACCGACTGGTGAGTGTGGATTACAGGTCTCCTGCTGATCCACAAAGGACATGAGCTCTTAGACCCAAGCTACAGAAAGCTAGCTCTTTATCTGAAGCTCCAGCAGCTCATGGTTTTAGCTCTACAAGTCCCTAGTTCAATCATTGGTGTGTCAGGCAAGATGGTGGCTGTCACATTTGCACCCACAATTAGCTCTATAATTTCAGAACTCCTTTGAGAAATTAGTCCCGAATGTAAAATTGCAATGAACTAAGCAGCGTTAAGGCAGAATAACTCCCAGAATGCATAGTAGTGATGTGCTGATCTGTTGATATAATTGGTAACAGTGATCTCACACACTCTTTGAAGTTTAGCACGACAGCGCAAGTTTGCTGAAGCTAGGGGACATAATACTTTTAGGTAACTGTAGGAAATGCAATGAAAGCCTTATGAAGTGCTGGGGCACGGTACTGACAGCATTGAAGGCAGTAGGAAGGTGGCAAGGAATGTAGGAGACTTCCAGTAACTTATTTCTATGCTTTTAAGGTTTTGTTAGGGTGTAACTTTACCTGTTACTAAATAATTTTTGTTTGTTAACAATAGGATTACTTGGTAAAACCATAGTAGAATTTTGGCAGTTAGGGATCTTTCTTGTGTTCTAAACCAAGTGTTTTTGAAAAGAAGGCAGCTCAGTGAACTGCAGACAGAAGACAGATGCTTTGAGTGTCTAATAACAATATCATTACAGGGACAGATGCTCAGTTGTACTGAGTCCCTTTATGTGCTTTTGGAGGATCAGTCCCAAAGTGATGTACATTTATATCTTGCTGTACAACAGACAAATGTGCCAAACAAATAAGTCTATCACCTGAAGAACTTTAAGTCTTATAATAAGATGTCTAACTAAAAATCTATCAACTGGGGTACAAAAACAGCTACCCAGCTAGGAGGGCCACTTTTTCCCCAAGCAAAAGTTTGAGACATAATTAATAAACTCAGACCTACCTTATGTAAATTTGCAATACAGCAATTTGGACACCCTTTGAATATCTTGTCAAGAGTCACGAAAACAACAAAAGGCTCTGCTAATCAAGGACAAGAGCACTTTCAAAGGGAGTTATACTCAAAAATAACTAGGTATGAACAGCACCGTTATACTCAACATGTCAGTTTCTTGCACTTATTCAGAATTAAACTTTGACACTGAAGTAAAGAAATACATCTACTCCTTTTTACTCCTAGTAGCTCTGTAAAGCAGAAAGTGATCTGGAGACCCTTCCTTCTTTTGAATCATCAGTCACACCTGTCAAGCCCATTGAAGGCAATGAGGCACATCCTCAGCTTGTACAGATTGTCATAAGCTCCACTGAAGTCAACAGAGCTTTGACAATTTACAGCAGCTGAGGTTCTGCCCCGTTAAGTTTGCACAAGTGCCACTAAGGGTGTAATCTCAAAACATTTACCATGCAACTGTGGCCTAGGGGCCCTAATTTGGCCAGCAGAACTTTTGTTATTGTTGATGAGACATGAAATGAAAAAATATCCAGTTCTTGGATGGTAGGTAGAGACTGCAGACCTGGCAGATTAAAAATAACACAACTTAAACCTTCTCTTTAACTGTAAATTGAGCACTGATGTCAAAATCACTGAGCCACAATAAATAGGGAACCCCTCAATGCTATTTTCACAGTCATTTATCTGAGTAGAATTGCACCTACATACATAGAAACCACAGCATCCAGCAAAATCATATCAAAGTGCATCTTGGAAAAGTTACTTCCTTTGAGACACATTGTCTTTAAAAAAAAAACCAAACAAACCATTAAGACTCCTAGAGATCAGACTTGTTTAAGGCTATCACTACTCTGCTTAAGTCATTTCTACACTTTTATTGTTCACTGTGTTATTTGAACAGAAGACTTCAAACAAACAACAAGTAAATGGCCATGGCAGCCTAAGCCGGGAACATTAACTACCCTGCTAGTGGAGGTTCACCAAGGAAAGTTCAGCCACGCAGACCCGCTGCATTTCAGAGACAGCTGAAAACTGTAAACAACCTTTGGACTTGTGAAAATCAATTCTTAGTAATGCTTATAAATCTGTTACAGGGAAAGGCTCTGTTCTTTCTTATCTCTTTCTTCAATTGTAGCTGAGAAGGCTACACCGACTACTTGGGATTCAGCAAGCCTTCTGAGACCATTCTCAGACACCCCCCCCCCCAAAAAAAAAGCCTCTAACCTTTCTTTTTGATGTTGCCTGAGTGGCAAAATGTTTATTCCCTTGGTGCCAATGAATGTACTTGATGCTTCTTTCACTTACCTTGTGCTTAAGGGCAAAATTCCCACCGTCCATGCAAAGCTTAATTGAATGAGATTTTGGCACTGGAGCCTGAGAGGAAGTGGGGTCAGATTAATGCTCCCTTCCTAACAAACCTGGAGTCAGGCAGTGGAGCAGCTGTGCAGCCCCTCTGCCCTGCCAGTGCAGTCTCTTGGAATCACTAATTGCTCGGGCCAGTTATTGGCTCCTACACACTAATTTCAGTCAGTGGATCCAGACATTTAATGTACATACGGGTCAAACCCCTGCCTCTCACTAACCACGCCTTCCATGGTGTTATAATGAGAGACGCCCTCAAGTCATGTTTCTGTGCTACTCAAATGATGTAAATGCCCATGTACTTTTGCCCCCCGCCATGGAGCGGACACATGTTAGTTCTACTGCTTTTCCGCCTCCCTGTCTGAAGCAGCATGTTACACATTGAACATGATTTAACAAATCCATGGCCCTTCAGAACTTCCCCATGACAGTGGAGCTGGAGCTCAGACCTCTTCCTGCAGGAGCACTGGTGCTTACCAGCGAAGGAGACTCTTTTAGCAGGGTGGGGCTCATGATACACTGTTGAGATTTGATTCCTTCCAGTTCAGGACAGTGGTGTACATACATACACACAACTTCCAGTACAATTTAAAATATGCTTTCATTACCTCAACACTGTTAGGGCCTGACTCTGCACGGGGATCTGCACAGACACAGCAATCTACCTATGAGGATCACAATGCAGATCACAGCCTAAATCTGTAACCTTGTCCACGTTGACATTCTGATTCATGTGGGCGACAGGTCTAATGACACAGGTACAGTTGCACTTTGTGAAATCCTTTAAGTAATTTTCCCCTTGACCCCATCAGCAATTTTAGATGCAACAGGCCCCCCATTTAGAATTATCTAACAATAAATGAGTACTTCATACTTAACAATTAACCTGTTTGTTTTTTGTTATGAGTTGGTTAATTTTAAATCCTATTGTTTAAAGGCCAGCAAATAAAAGACATTCTGCTGCCCTATAATAATCGCTAGCATTAGCCATTACATAAATGACAGTGACACAGATTACATGATTTCCCATGACGATTTCCTTTGAAGCAGAACTAGCATATGAACTCAGGGCTGTTCGAACATTAGCAGTGAAGTGTACATTTTAATTAAGGGTAATGCTATTTTATACAGTAGCAGGCCATCTGGAGACACTGTTCTCCTTGCTAGTGTTCGTGTTATTTTAACAGACGTTTAAGGCATCAGATTTCTTGGCTCTCAGTATTGTTTATAAAGTCAACACCTACTCAGATACTTGGAATAAACCACAAGAGTGAAGACTGGTGCCTTCTGAAGAAAAACCCCACTGTTTGTGTGATAGCCTGTGCTTGAATATGGAGCTCAGAACATGATCCATTTCTTTTCAAGGTCAGTTAAAATTGAAGAAAAGCAGGCAGAGCATTTATTAACTTGATATTCCTCATGACTGATATATTCATGCAAAAATCACTTTTAAAAATGGCAAAAAGAAAGCAAAATAGTGCAATAAATGGAAAAAAGAATCCACATACCGCAAAGTAATTGTTACCTTACAAGAATAGATATTGTCATGGAATCAGTTAAGGAAGAGTCTGATAGGATGTATACATCTTTATAGTCTCCCTAATTTTCATAAGTATGTAGAAGGATTTGAAGCCATTAATACTAGAAATTACTCCAAACTGCAAACTTTGGTCCACATCTGAATTTCAAACACAAACAAAGCTTCAGGGCATCTAGCACAGGGATTCAAAGCGTCTCCCAACCATTGCAGGACCTTTCTGTACCAAACAGAGCCAAGGAACCATCATCTGTCACTATCAGAATACTCTCTGTTATGCAAAGGTTCAATCCATTTTTCTTCTGATTGTGGAATAAAAGTCAGAGCAGAGACTGAACTCAGTCTATCCACTCGTTAGTGTGTTAGGCCCCTACCTTTGCATTGAGATCTGCGAGCAATGATGCCTGTGCCCACGTTAGCACTGAGGATAGTGCTAGTAATCATTGGTCACAGGTGTTTACAGCCATGTTGTCTAACTGTGCCTACAACGGAAACAGGGTCAGAGGAATAATCCCTACTCACAAGGGAGTTATGAAGATAACATCTATTAATAGTTGAAGGGGCTCATATACTCAGGTGATGAGCCATTTAAGCATCTAGACAGAAAAACAAGCAAGTCTGCTTTACATTAGCACATCCACCAGTGCTAGCAATGGTGTCATGCTACCCATTGGGACCAGCAGGTAAGAAAACACCTCATGCGGACAAGGGTTTTAGATGCTCTCGACACCAGTTCCCGCTGGGGTAACATATATGCGCTGAATCAGTGCAAAGCAGTTTCAGTGGAACCAGTCTCAGTTTCAGGTTAGTTTAGTACTGGTGTGGACATTAGTTTTATGGCTTCTTTGATTCTACAAACTCACCACAAAAGGTTTCCTTTCCAAAGGCAAATAAATAAATTAAAAATTCCTAATACATAATGGCAACATACACTTTCCAATTACTCTAGTTTCTTGTGCCTTTGTGGAACTTTTACAACCTGCATCACAGCTGCCTTTCTAATGCATCGTTCCATATAGTAATGAAGAGAGATCAGAAGAGAGTAAAATATCCAAACAGATGCTGGAGCCACCCAGATGGATAATTTCAGTATTAATACAGAAGCATTTAAAAGAACCCATGGGACTGGCACACAGACGATCAGCAACACAGGGACAAGCGATGTAATTTATTGTGAGAAAGTAATTTTTCCTGTGCACCGGCTCTACATTCTAAGGAGAGTTTCTAAGGCTTAACATATCATGCGTATTTCCCTTCACAGCTGTACTGGGGAGAGTTTGTTACATGGATTTCAAAATCTGAAAATCATTCATACCACTGTAGCAAAATAGCATAATTGCTTTAGACTTTTGTCTCTTTACTGACTTGGGCCCTAGGTGAAATCAATTATCTATCCCTATTTGACAAAGCACTCAAGCCTATGCTGAAAACTAAGCATGTACTTCAGTGCTTTGCTGACCACTAGCCAGATCCTACCACCACTGAAGTGAACACCAAAACTCACATTGACATCAATGAGTGAGGAATCAAGCCCTTAGGGTCCAGTTGCAGGGCTCCTCCCCCTGCAGGGGACTGGACTAGATGACCTCTCGAGGTCCCTGCCAGTTCCGATTCTATGATTCTCTTATACTGTTGTATGGTGGCTAGCCACAATGTTCCTGGGAAGCACAAGTTCTGCTCCCTTCCAGCATCCATCTGGGCAACAGGTGCTTGAAAGAGGACTGTATGGGAGAAGCCATGGTTCCCCTTCCCACTCTGTACCAGCTAGAAGAAACAGCCATACATTAAAGAGGAACATGCTGTACTCTCCGCTCTCCAGTGGGTATGCTATTCCTCTAGTCATGAGCTGTGCCCAAGTCAGCCAAAGTTCCATCTGAGGATTCCAGCCAAATCATAGACCTTAATCCACACCATCTCTCACCCTTCAAGTACCAAACACTCATTAGCTGCCCAATTCACCACCACTGAAGTCAATGGGAGTTTTGCCTTGAATCTCAAAAGGAGCAGGAACAGGCATTAAAAGAATATGTGGCCCAATAACATGGGGACACAACTTTCTTCATCAAACTATGACGACAAAACAATGACTACGAGGTCTTCCTTGGAAAGTGCTATTGAGCACTGGAGACGTTAGTTGGGCATGAAAATGATTCTCCATGTATTGCTTACGCTAAGGACCAGAATTGTGCAAGGCAGTTGCCATCCTCAGATACCTTTTATCAATGACAGACACAAACCTAAAGATACCGGAGGCAGTATATGAGCACCTGTGGGAATTGTAAGGCTTGAATGCGTTAATTTTACACACCCTAGGACAACAATAAATATAATATGGACATTGCACTTGGCGAGACCTTATCAGCTATGCATTCCATTAGCATTTAAATAGATGAAATTGTACTGAAAGAGAAACAGGGTCTATGTGGATTATTTTTTCCAATTTCTAATTTAACATCAACTCTTACACATTAAACAAACATATTGTGAGGCTGAGAAGAATTATGCTGAACTCATATTTTTAAAGGTCTTTTTCCAGCAAAAAGTATAAGGAACAACTTGCGTAAGCCCTACAAAAGGGTACAAAAATCCTAGCTTGGGATCAAACTAGACTGTTTGCACTAGAGTTCAGCCCAAGCTTCAAAGTTTAGTTTAGGACTGGGCTCCAAACTTCCCCAGTGTATATGGGTGACAGGTCTGAGATTTAGATCTGGACATATCTCTGGTGAGGCAGTGACAGGAATAGGATAGGGCACTGGACTGGGATTCGAAAGACCTGGTTATTTTTTCCAGCTGTGCCACTGGCCTACTGTGTGATCTTGGGCAAATCACTTAACAACTTTCAGAGTAGCAGCCGTGTTAGTCTGTATTCGCAAAAAGAAATGCTCAAATAAATTTGTTAGTCTCTAAGGTGCCACAAGTACTCCTTTTCTTTTCACTTAACAACTGTTTCCCCTCCTGGTCTGTTTACATTATATGATCTTCCGGGTAGGGACTGTCATAAATTTGTCTCCACTATATTTTTAGCTCAAGTATAACTCAAGTTTTGCCCCAGCAACACACTCGCACTCAAGTAGGCTAACTCAAGTGTTGAGCTACCTGATGCAGTGAAGATAAGCCTTAAGATGTGCCTAGCACAGTGGGTCCTGATCAGATAATGAAAATTCAGATAATACGGAGAGCTTCAGCCCTGCCACCTGGGGCTGACAGCCCCTGTTCGATTTATACGGAAAGCTAGATAATGGAGGCTAGGCTAAATGGGGTTCTACTGTATATGTTTTTTATTTTTTCACAAAATGTAAAAACTAAAGATTTTCTGTAAAAATGCAAATTCTACGTTTTTCCATAGCAAATGGATTTCTAGGATCCCTGGTGATCAGCAGTGAAATAATTAACATAGCCGCTAAATCATCATCATTAGATTTCAGAGTCAACAACCCATTGAGATGAATGTCGGAGTTCACACCTTTCAGATGTATTGCTTCAGACAAATAGCCTGTCTGTAAAACAAGGAAGGCAGCACTATATCAATTTACTCTCATTTCATCATTGGCTACTTTTCTTTGCAACTATAAGAGCTAGAAACACTTTTTCCAAAATGAAATGTTAAATTCTGATACACAGTTCTGGGCCATTGAATCAAATAATCACAGATATCATAGAAATGTAGGACTGGAAGGGACCTTGATAGGTCATCTAGTCCAGTCCCAGTCACTGAGCCAGGACTAAATATTATCTAACCATCCCTGACCGGTGATTGTCTAACCTGTCCTTAAAAACCTCCAATGACAGAGATCCCACAACCTCCCTAGGTAATTTGTTCCAGTGCTTAACGATCCTGACAGTTAGGAAGTTTTTCCTAATTTTCAACCTAAATCTCCCTAGCTGCAATTTAAGCCCATTGCTCCTTGTTCAGTCTTCAGTGGTTAAAGAGAACAATTTATCACCCCCCTCTTTATAACAATCTTTTACATCCTTGAACATTGCTATCATGTTCTCAGTCTTCTCTTCTCCCGATTAAACAAACCCAGTTTTTTTCAATCATTCCTTGTAGGCGAGTGGTTCTCAACTGTGGTCCACCGCTTGTTCAGGGAAAGCCCTTGGTGCGCCGGGATGGTTTGTTTACCTGCCGCATCCACAGGTTCGGCCGTTCATGGCTCCCACTGGTCGTGGTTTGCTGCTCCAGGCCAATGGGGGCTGCGGGAAGGGCGGCCAGCACGTCCCTTGGCCCGCGCCGCTTTCTGCAGCCCCCATTGGCCTGGAGCAGCGAACTGCTCTTTTCTGATTAGATTAATCTTTTCTAATCTTTTCAGGATTAGAATTCAAAATGATCTTGACAAACTGGAGAAATGGTCTGAAATAAATAGGATGAAACTCAAGAAGGACAAATGCAAAGTGCTGACCTCTTTTCTGTTCACCAGTTATCCTCAAAGAGAATTCAGATATCCTGAATTTCTTGATTATTTGAAAATTTTGTTTATTAAGCACATTTCACTCACAAACTATTCACCATGGTTTTTGCTTTGAGTATTCACTGTTCGCACTGCCCACAAAAAGCTTTCAAGTTGAGCCCTAAACACACCTAGTGTAAATATTTGTGCCAATATTCCCACAAATATTCTATTTCCATGAAAAACTTTGTGAACAAAAATTCTGTCATTCAAATGTTAGAAAGACGTCCTGAATAGCATGCAGACCACTTTGGGCTTTGTTGTTCAAACACATCTTTGTGAATTCTGGTTTGGCTCTATAGACAAGTTGTCTTCTTCCGCCTGACTGTGTGACTGCTTTGTATTATTGACACACTCACTACAACCACGCAGCAAACATCAGTTACTCCAGCTCTAAAATGAAGTTTCAGCCTTGGGCCTGATTTGACACTGCCTACACCTTGTGAAGCCATTTACACCCATGCAAAAATCAATATAAAGTGGGATTAAAATGTATCAAATCCAAATTCTCCATCTTTCACTTCCCATTTTAAACATGAATTGCACAGATGTTAATGGCTACCCAAGGTGAAAGGCTGGGGAGAGCCAAGCCCACGGAATCAGGAATAGCCTTCGCATCTCTTTAGCTCCAGAGGCCTGTAAATCTTTCAGAGGCCAGAGGCAATCAAAACCTAATTTCTGCCACTTAGGTCTCTAGGCTTTCTCTATACCCCAGTGAGTAAATTCTTCAGGAAAAAAAAAACCCTAAAGACATCACACATTTCCATCCTAAGGAGTGAAAAATGTTTTATGTTCTCCGCAGTGAAATACTGCTAGAGAAAGGAGAGACTGAGGGAAAAACACAGCCAATCCAACACCCTTGGGACAGGCTAGACTCTTAGGAAGGGTATTGCTTATTGTATCTGAATTAGGCCTGCCAGAGCTGATTTTTGTTTGGTTGGTTAGTTTGGTTTGGTTTTTTTTAAGTTTAATTATTTTTCTAAAAATAATATATAGCATGTACGAAACCATAAATAGTTAAGCTCCTTTTTAAAATATATATAAATAGATATATGGCCAAGTCACTACAATGTCATGTTTTCAATTGAACCAACAAAAACAGCACAATGAAAAATACTGTCCTGACTTCTGCCCTTAACTCCCCTGGCTGGATTTCAACCAGTGACCTACATCTAGAAGGCACTATGCCATTATGAATCCCCTGAGCCATCCACTCACTCTCACTAGCCTCAACTTTACTGTTTTAAGCAAGCGAAGCTCTAAGCAGGTGATTTTTCCCAAGCACTCCCTTCTTAAAGAACAGTCCAGTTGTAGAGACAGTAAGGATTCTTTTCTCTCTCATGTAATTTACCTGTAAAAAGCAATTAAGCCATTTCATTATGGAATATACCCAGATAGCACCCCTATTTTTAAAATGTTTAAATTTTTAAAAGCAAAAAATCCCCTCGTTTGTCACTGAATTTGAATGTAAACATATCTCTACTGCACATATGGCCAAGCTTCATATCCCAAGAGGTCTATGCATAATCTATTTATTTTCCCTATCAAGGCTTCAACATGTCCTTTGTTCCCTGCTATCTTCTAAATTATTGCAGCACCGTGCACTGTTTAAAAAAGCAAACAAGATAAAATGAGCTTCTGAAGGCAAAGAATTTGGGCCAATTCTGGCCTCATGCACCTTGGAGGAAAATGTTTATATTTTCATTCTTTCCTTAAGATGACATTTCAAGCTTGGTTACAAATTCATCTATTACAAACTAAAGTCATCTTTTAAAGAAACAGGAAACAATCGTGGATTAAAACTGCACAACCTGTACAATTCTTGGTACTTAACTAATTTTGATGAGAAATTACTTCAAATTTGGAAGCTTCAGAACAGATAACAGGTTTCTGGCACAATGTTTAAATCCCATAATAAATTTATATTGATATTAGTGAAATGTATTTAATTGTAGATTTGATTGGCCACTCAAAAGGACAGAGCTTGTGGCGAGTTATGTCCGGATGCGTAACGTTATCATATGATTGATGTATTAAATCACTTGTACTAAACAAAACCCAAGTATGTCTATAGTACACAACATACTGTCCCACTACCAACTGTGTGTGGTAGGGAAAGAGACCAGGTTATTTTCCAATGAATTTCAAACCCAGATGAACATGATGGGATAAGTAGTACTGTTCTTGAAGTTCTGTACCTTTGGAAAGGTTCACGCTGCTTTGAACATGGTTCTGTTACATATCATGTTACGTATTATGTACATATATTAGGTACTGGTTCTCCTAGACAATGAAGTTAGCCCTGAGAGAGGGACAGGGTGGAGATAAATGAGAAAGGGAGGTAGTGAAAAGTGGAGACAGGCCTAGAAATAGAGAGGAGGGCCTTAGAGCCTATGAACCCATGGAAGCAAAGCAAACACAAAGAGAGGGGGTCAGAGGAAGCAGAGAATGCATCAATATGCTGGCAATTCATACTGGGTTGAGGATTGTATTAGAACATGGTTCAGACTAGCCTGTGTAAATGGGTGTCAGGAGTAAGACCACGTAGCTGCACCTGCTCAATACTCCCAACATCCAGTCAGCCAGGCTAACCGACACAGCACCCTGCCTGCCTGGCTGAGGAAGCCAGCGGGCAGCTTCCTGACTGTTCAGTATGCACATCCACAGATTCTCTGCCTCCCTGTGCTTGTCTCTTCCCAAGCCCTCCTCTTGCTCTATTGTTCCACCCTGGACCCTGCCCTGCACCCAGCTTTGTTCTGGTCCTCTCCCAGCCCTGCTCCTGATGCCTGGAAATCCAGTTCTGACCTTTGGCCCTGGTTCTGACCCTGTCTCACCCCTTGGCTCTGGCCTTTGGATGCCAACCACTAGGCCTGACTGTCTATGACCCAGTCCCCTGACAATAAATCATAGACTTATGTTATAGCATACACCTTTTACAGGATTAGGCACTCTCCATCATGGCGATGGGTGGGGTATAGGAACATGAATAGAAAAGAAGAATAATTGAGTAATGGTTAAAACACAGTTTAAGTCCTACAGGCTCTGCAGAAAGAAATGTAATATTTACAGGATCTCTCTGTTAGTCAATGGCAATCACCTGCAGAAAGGGTGACAATTCATCCAATGCACACAGCTGAAGTAAGTAAGATTTGTGTCTTAGTGTGGTCCCTGATGCAATAACAGTTGTTGTGCAGATGGGCTCAGCTAATGGCAGACGTGGACAAAACAGTGGAAAGGAGGAGAAAGGGGACAGGGTGGTTCCAGAGACAAGGCAGCTTTGTAAATCTACATGGCGATTCTCAGCTTGCAGCATGAAGCTTTAGTTGAAAAACCCTGTAGCCACATGATAAAATCCATACTGAATAATTCAACCGTAATTGTTCAGTCATTGTAAACAGCTTCACTCAAAACCAGTAAAAGCAATTAGGGCCAGATTATGGCTGGGGGGTAGAGGGGCTGCACTAGAGGAGAGGAGGCAAGGAATCCATACGCCATGCAGGGACAGACCTCATCTGCAGCTCTTGTTTGCGCTAGAGGCCACCTCTATAGGAGTGAGGAGATAGAAGAGCTAGCCAGCTGTGAAAGGAAGGCCACATTGCATCCTCTTGCATGGTGCCTCAGCAGGTGCACTCTCCTGTGTACCAGGGAGCACAAGGAGGCAGGCACAAACCACATCAACCTGTCAGACCGTGCAACTCCACCCTGCCCCCAACACGCGGCTCTACCTAAACAGCAGTAATTAGCCCTAAGGACCTGATCCAGTAAAGTACGTATATTTTAAGCATGGATCGGAGGTTTAATTTGCACCCTGACCTGTTCCACTTTTGTATTTTATCTTAACCCAGGAAATCTTTCCTGAGCTGTATATATGCAATTATGTGCCTCCACTATTCAAATACACAGTCACTGGGGGGATTATGAAAACTTTTTTTTTTTAAATTGTGGGATTGAAAATATCAGTCTTGGTTTTCCTTTAACCAAATTCCTGCCTGGTACGTTTTTTTAATGACTAAGCAAGGACCCCTGCAATTTAGGATGGAAATTCTGACTGACCCACTATCATTATGGCAAGAGCAGCTCCACTGAAACACACCAAAATATTTTCATGTTTATCTTTTAAAGTGATCAGTGACACTGACAGGTGTACTCTGAAAGGCGATACGGGGTAGGGGTTGTCTGAACCACATAGACACATGTCCTCTGTCTGAATCTGAATAATACATCAGAGAAATTGTGGTTACCTTGCTGGATACTGTGAATCTACTCATTGCAAAAGCATTTTATCTGCAGGTGACTACTGGCCAGCTTTAAGCCATCCCTTCCAGTAATTCAGCCCTTATCTCCATTTTGCAGACCCAGGACTATCCCTTTCCTACCCTCGCCCCCATCGCCACATGCTGAAATCACAGCAAAAGCAAATATTTCTGCAACCTGAATGAAGCCAGAGCTTAAGCCCTCAAGGGCACAAAGAGAACAGTTGCAGACAAATGTTTATCTTGATTTGCACACACCATGCTGCGGAGGCTTTTTAATGAGACCATAATTGCTCTTCTTTGTTTGGGAAACTCACAGGGATCAAATATCAGTCAAGCTAGGAGAGGAAATTATGAGAGGGAAATGATAAAAAATAAAAATAAAAAAGCCAACCCCTGCAAAGCTGCAGTTGCTGCTACATATCAACTAACTTCCCAGTGACTCAGTGTGGTGGTTCAGAGTATTAGCAAGTTAGCACTCCTACCTCTCCATATAGTTGAAATCCCAACATCCTCCTGTTGCTGAGTGAAAAACACTGAACACTTTTATGGAAGAGGATTACTGAGCCCTTTCAGATGTCTTTTGATTTGCAATACTTTATTGTACCCCAACCTCCACAACTTAAGTCAGTTTGCTCACCCGCTGTCCAGAGGTGCTGCAGGAGGAAGAATTCAATCTTGGACTATGGATAATTCCCAAATCCCAGTGTGCCATTTTTGGCTACCCTTATTCCAAAGAGGAAAATATTAGCCTGTAAATAGCATTACTCTCAATTGAATGTTGAACACTGAGTCTGGGGAGCACCAAGATGGTTTTAGAAGAGAACATTTGTGCAAACGGCCTGCAAACCTGTTTAATTTGTTGTTTGCTGCCATTTTTCAGGGCACAGACTGCAGATAAAGCTTTCTCCAATGACTGATGATAGACTATAAATTGACACAAGGGCATACATAGTGGTGCTTGAAGTTCGAAAGCAAGAAAGGCATGTTCACCTCCCTTTTCACTGAATTCCTAGCTCAGGGGCAGCGCCCCCCAGTACTGCCACATGAATGGCTTGAAAATATAATTTCCGTTACCTGCCAAATTCCAACTGAAAAAATTGTTTCAGATGTAAATAAAGATGGATACTAGTGTGTAAATTAGAAAAATCCAGTTCTGGTGTAAATTTCTTTGAAACTGGGTACATTTATGTGCCCAGCTTCCAAACTATCTTGGCTTCTGATTCAAGCTTCAATCAGCAAGGAAATTCAGAATTCGATCAGACAGTCTTTCCTTAATTCTCCCTGCCATGTCAGCCTGTATGGAGCTGGTATGATGTTAGCATGGCCTGGGTTTCTGCATTTAAACCATTACTGCAAATAGGTCTTTCAGAGGAGATGTAAAACTAAAATCCTTTTTATATGTTTCAAGTTGCAGTGGGGGAGGTTTAGATTGGATATTAGGAAAAACTTTTTCACTAAGAGGGTGGTGAAACACTGGAATGCGTTACCTAGGGAGGTGGTAGAATCTCCTTCCTTAGAGGTTTTTAAGGTCAGGCTTGACAAAGCCCTGGCTGGGATGATTTAACTGGGAATTGGTCCTGCTTTGAGCAGGGGGTTGGACTAGATGACCTTCTGGGGTCCCTTCCAACCCTGATATTCTATGATTCTATGATTCTATGTGGTCTTTAAAGAACACAGATACTTTTCATAAGCGTACAGATGTTAAAGCCAGTATCCTACAGCCTAATCCCAACTAATTACATACTGGCTATATGCATTCTCCTTTCAGCTTCAACTGCATGTGATCTTCTTCTACATATCCTGCCCTAAAAATATTGTTCAATGTTGCAGTGGGCTGTTAGTCACATGCTGCTTTCTAGCCCAGATGTGGCTGTCTGTTAATGTGTAGTAATCCCTTATCTATCTTGGAAAGCTGTTCAAATAAGTACTGTCAAGGAATTGTGCTTTATAGTACTATCACTTTAAAAATTTAAATTTCATTGTAGGTTCTCAATGCAGATTAAATTAACTATTCATTAGAAATACAAATTCTTAATTATCATCATTGCTAGTAGAAGCAGCTATCCAAGTGTTAAAAATTCAGCCATTTTACATTTAAATTCAGTGGCCGGCATCACAGAATTACTTAAATTAGCAATGGGAAAGCCCAACTGCATTGGGTCATTTAGTCCACACCCTTCATCTAATAAGTTAGAACATTTTTGAGTACTTTGTCTAGTTTAGTTTTAAATGTTGCAAGCAATGGGGTCTGCACAACTACCACTGGCAGATTACTCTGCAGTCTAACAGAAACTGCACCCACAGGAAGGGAGAATGGGTCTCCTCCAGCCTTCTGAAATTGCATCACATCATATTGAACTACAGCAATCTTCTGATGTACGCCCCTGATTTTGTAAGGTACTTAAGCATGTGTGAGTAGTCCCAGTGGCATCAGTGAGATGATACCTGTGCCCAAAGTTAAGCATATGCTTAAATGCTTTGCTGGGTCCAGGCTATAGCAAGGAAACGCCACATAAGTTCCTGTGGCAAGCCCCTACTTTTGTCAGATCTATAACACTTTATTGTACAATACACCCTTTGGTTCTCAGTGCTGTGTTGTTTGGGGTTTTTTGTCCATCATATCATGTTGCATGCAGCCATTTCTGTTCTAAAAAGCAATGTTCATCCAGCAAGTAATTTATTTGATGAATTTGACCATTCTTTCTTTTCATGAATTTACTGTGAAAAGTTTATAATTTTCTTGAGTTTATTTGCAATTACTTGATAAATGTAACGGCTGTGAACAACACTTGCTAGGTAGCCCAGTCACAAACGGTTCATTAGAAGTGTTCATTTTGAAAAATTAGAAATTTGAGCTGCTTTTATTACTTTTCATCAAACACTTGTCACTGTGTCTATTCCGTGATTGGATAAGCATATCTCTTAGAATCTGGTTTTGTGGGAATCCTCATGTTTATACATGTTCAAACTTTCCTTTCTGCAATATTTCCATTTCTCAAACTTCATAACTTCCATGACCCTTCCTACCAATAAATCAGTTCCCTAGAACACCTGTGGGAAGCAGACACAAAATGGGAGAGAACACAAAAGAAGGGAATTAGGCTGGGATTTTCAAAGCTGGGTGCCTAAATCCCTTAGACTCCTTGCCTTTGAAAATCCCAGCCTTACATTTTAGTGCTCTTTTCTGGCTCAATAAGCAAAGTAATAGTTGTGTATGAAGAGTGTCCTATGGACTGTATGCTATATATTTGGATCCATACATCATTGCTGTACTATATCAAAATCTAACATACATTTAATTACACTTTTTGGTGCAGAGACTAATTTCCTGCATATTTGTACAATGCCTAGCATAACTGGGGCCCTGACTTGGTTGAGGCCTCTAGGTACTACCCACATAAGTGTTCAATCGTCATAATTAGCTCAACAAAAGCAACCTAGCAGAAATGTGGTAGTCTTCCATATAATTTACTATTTTCTGTAGTATCTTGAGCTGTCTTTGGTGAGTTCACAAGGTGTGTCCCAACCTCAGAAAGAGTAACACTCATCACTTGCATGTCTTTTTATACTTGGTCACACCTGTTGACATTTTTGTCCAAGAAAAGATTATCTGAACAGCAGAGGAAAGAGACCCAGAGTCTGCAGCATCTGAAGAAAAAAAGACAAGACAAGATGGATTGCAGCAGATGCCTCACTAATCCATCAAGACTTGGACAATCGAAGTATATACAATACATGTGTACAGCCTACAGTTTCTATATTTACTGCAGACAAGCTCACAGTAGATTTTATCCTCAAACAAGCTAGAGAGCAAAGTGGAGAGTCAAACAGAGCTCAAGAGAAAGTTGTCCTTCCAAAGGTGGACAGTCTGCTGAAGGGATGTGACTATGAGTGGTTACGGTTGTTTTATTTGGGACAATAGAGAAAAAAGAATGTTTGCAAGAGTTGCATCTGCCCAAAAAGCATCCCTGATTTGTGGGCATGACAACAGAGAATATAAATTGGACTTCTACACACTCAGCCAGAAAAAGAAGTACAAGTGTGGGCTTGAAAATGCCAGAGAACCAGATATAACATCAGAAAGCTCATGTGCCATGTTCACAGTTAGTAGCTGTAAGCATGTAGCGTGTTCATCATCTGCCTTCATTTTTAGCAAGCTCCTTTTAGCCAATACTAACATAGCCCTACAAGTGGGCCAACAGCAGGGGATACATTTTAGACAGCACATAACTTGGGTGGGAGATGCAACTTTATTAGCAGTGCTAATCAAGACAGTATTAAAACAAGTCCAACCCATCATCTTTTTATAAAATAAGTTTACTTTTGTCAGATTGTTACACTTGTTCTCAGGTGCAAGTTTAATGAAATAGCCAAATTAATGTAGTTCTTAGGTACCAGGTGCAGGATGATAATACATAACAGTATGTCCAGCTTCCCCAGATCAGCCACTTTTTGTAGAAATACCTCCAAAAGTACCCTTGAACAGGTGATGATCCCCTCCCCGTGTCCAATGGCTGGAATGTATTTCAAAGGAACATACAGGAAGTTCACTAAAGGTGGCTTTACACACTTACAGGAGATAGTAAAAGTAACATTGGTATGTAACTTCCTGGACAGGAGGGTGTTTGTGAGTGTTCCATGTGAGAGGGAGAGAGAACAGCTGTAAACTCCTCAGAACCACTGACAACCGAAACCCAGATCATTATTCTGATCTCTTTGGTACCAAGGAAACAGGACAGGTATAAAGTGAAAAAGGACCTGTGGTTGCAATACACAGGTTTAATGCAGTTTTCAGTACTTTCTTTATTGTTAGTTCTCCGCTTCTGAGATCGCACACCTTGGCTCAGATCAGAAACTGCTACTGCACAAATAGCTAGACATATTATCCAGGTTTTTCTCCATCTTCAGAAATATCAAGTATTGGCCACTGCTGGAGGCAGGGCATCAGGCTTGAGATACTAATGGTCTGATCCTATAAAATAAATCTTAATTTATAGAAAAAAATTGAACATGGGATTATTAAGATACATTTATCTGACTCTAGTTTTCCTTAGGGTTGTACAAAACTTGGATGCATAAATGAGAGCTTTCTCCTTGAGCAGGGACATAGGAGTAGATAGAATGAAATTCCTTATTAAACAGAAGCTTTATTTTGTAAATGTGATCCTGGATTTACTTAATCACACTACAACAAAATTCACAAAAAGAGCAGGCAAATTTTCTATGAGTCATGCTTTACAATAAAAAACTGTTCAATGTTATTCCCAATAAATACTACCTCAATATGTCAGGCAGAGTGTCTGGTAAATACTATGTATAGCTTACTAGCTTCTTAAGTGAACAGCATCAATATATATCCTACAGTAAAGCCATGTAAAGATTTCTGAGGTTGTACATCCCCTTGCAAATTTGCAATCATCCTCTTTACATTAAAAAATAATGAGCCTATCTCATTTGCAGGTTCTTAAGAGCTCAGAATCCCATGGTCACTCAATAATATGAATGCGCATCTCATAAATAGTAAATGAAAATGGAGCTCTCTCACCTTCACAGAAGCAGGACTGAAAGCTGTCTGGTCCCTCAGGGAAGCATATTTCTTTCAGAAAGCATTCATTTCAGGAGTTCTGAAAATCCTACCAGTCTAAAGACATTTGAGGGAGAAGGGAGGGTTGATATGGACACTTACACTGTTTGTTTCATTTCTCCCTTCTCGATACATCTATTGCACTGAAGCTATAATTGTTTTCACAATGGAAAAGTACCAGTGTTCCTGGTAAGACCAAAGATCAGTCATTTTTATGGGTAAGCAGCACAAACGGTCTATTTCACCACAGAGTAACTTTGGGAAGCGATTGCAGTTAAGCATAATATAGCACTTACCGAGATGTGTGCCTAAAGGCATCCATGATTATAGGAATGAGAATTAGAGTTCATAGCTTTGTCAAAAATGTGGACTTCCATATTTTCCCCATTCTTAATATCCTTGTTCATTTTTCTTTCATAATAAAAACACCATAGTGCACACAGACCCTCATTATGGATGGGTGTGTTCTGCCAGTTTTAATCCTAGTATGAGGTTAGTGTGATAATGTGCACAAGACATCAAGATCAGATCTATTTGATTAAATACATTTAAAAAAACATTAAGTGAAAGTTCTTTAGAATACAATAGGTACTAAACCAATTAAAGTACATAGAAATGTAGGTCCTATAAAAGTTATTCATAAAAGCATCTTATGATTCCCTAGGAGAGAGATAATTTTCTGTTAAATCGCAAAAAAACCTCTACTATAGAAAAGTGGTTTTTTTGGCTTTTTTTTTTTATGGCTGATTTAGAACAACGCTTCCTCAACTCTCGTCCCCTGACGCCCCTACTCTACTTGTGCTATATTGATGACATCTTCATCATCTGGACCCATGGAAAAGAAGCCCTTGAGGAATTCCACCATGATTTCAACAATTTCCATCCCACCATCAACCTCAGCCTGGTCCAGTCCACACAAGAGATCCACTTCCTGGAACTACAGTGCTAATAAACAATGGTCACATAAAAACCACCCTATACCGGAAACCTACCGACCGCTATTCCTACCTACATGCCTCCAGCTTTCACCCTGACCACACCACACGATCCATCGTCTACAGCCAAGCTCTGCGATACAACCGCATTTGCTCCAACCCCTCAGACAGAGACAAACACCTACAAGATCTCTATCAAGCATTCTTACAACTACAATACCCACCTGCGGAAGTGAAGAAACAGATTGATAGAGCCAGAAGAGTTCCCAGAAGTCACCTACTACAGGACAGGCCTAACAAAGAAAATAACAGAACGCCACTAGCCGTCACCTTCAGCCCCCAACTAAAACCCCTCCAACGCATTATTAAGGATCTACAACCTATCCTGAAGGATGACCCAACACTCTCACAAATCTTGGGAGACAGGCCAGTCCTTGCCTACAGACAGCCCCCCAACCTGAAGCAAATACTCACCAACAACCACATACCACACAACAGAACCACTAACCCAGGAACCTATCCTTGCAACAAAGCCCGTTGCCAACTGTGCCCACATATCTATTCAGGGGACACCATCACAGGGCCTAATAACATCAGCCACACTATCAGAGGCTCGTTCACCTGCACATCCACCAATGTGATATATGCCATCATGTGCCAGCAATGCCCCTCTGCCATGTACATTGGTCAAACTGGACAGTCTCTACGTAAAAGAATAAATGGACACAAATCAGATGTCAAGAATTATAACATTCATAAACCAGTCGGAGAACACTTCAATCTCTCTGGTCACGCAATCACAGACATGAAGGTCGCTATCTTAAAACAAAAAAACTTCAAATCCAGACTCCAGCGAGAAACTGCTGAATTGGAATTCATTTGCAAATTGGATACTATTAATTTAGGCTTAAATAGAGACTGGGAGTGGCTAAGTCATTATGCAAGGTAGCCTATTTCCCCTTGTTTTTTCCTACCCCCCCTCCCCCCCAGACGTTCTGGTTAAACTTGGATTTGTGCTGGAAATGGCCCACCTTGATTATCATGCACATTGTAGGGAGAGTGGTCACTTTGGATAAGCTATTGCCAGCAGGGGAGTGAGTTTGTGTGTGTGTGTTTTGGGGGGTGTGTGAGAAAACCTGGATTTGCGCTGTAAATGGCCAACCTTGATTTTCATACACATTGTAAGGAGAGTGGTCACTTTGGATAAGCTATTACCAGCAGGAGAGTGAGTTTGTGTGTGTGGTTTTTTGAAAGGGGGGGGGTGAGAAAACCTGGATTTGTGCTGGAAATGGCCCACCTTGATTATCATACACATTGTAAAGAGAGTGGTCACTTTGGATGGGCTATTACCAGCAGGAGAGTGAGTTTGTGGGGTGGGGGGGAGCGGAGGGTGAGAAAACCTGGATTTGTGCTGGAAATGGCCCAACTTGATTATCATACACATTGTAAGGAGAGTGATCACTTTGGATAAGCTATTACCAGCAGGAGAGTGGGGTGGGAGGAGGTATTGTTTCATGGTCTCTGTGAATATAATGTCTTCTGCAGTTTCCACAGTATGCATCCAATGAAGTGAGCTGTAGCTCACGAAAGCTTATGCTCAAATAAATTGGTTAGTCTCTAAGGTGCCACAAGTACTCCTTTTCTTTTTGCGAATACAGACTAACACGGCTGTTACTCTGAAACCTATAGAAAAGTTAACATTTTTGCTCATTCTATAGGACTTTGTTATGACTCATACATGGGTTTTGGATATGGTTACACAGATTCCAGTGAAGCCAATGGATCCCCCTGCATGCATTTTCAAAGCAATAATATGGCCTTATAATTGTGACTCAGCAATTGACTAGTTTTCTGACAAATTAAACTGATGGAATACCATCAATTTAACCACACGCATGCACACACAGTTGTAGTTCTGGATGAATAACAGATTTCTCCGTTTGCTGACAATTCCAAAAAATTGAAAAAATATTGGTTTCCAGTCGAACCAAAAAATGACATTTGTTAAAAATTTTGACAATGTGAAAGGTGAAAAAAATCATTTGGGGTTGAATGAAATGTTGGAATTTTTTGTAAAAAAATCTAAGTGTTTCATTTTGATTTTGACTATTTTAAAACCTTTTTTGAATGTTTAAATAAAATTAAAGGACATTTCAAACAAAAATTCATCTAGAACAAAAACATAAAACATTTCATTTTCAAAAAAGACAAAACAAAATGTTTCTATTTGGGAGGAAGTTTTTAAAGATTTTTCCTCTCCCACCCTCACCCCCACCCCCAAACAAGTCAGTGAATTTGTCATGAATTAGTTAAACAGTTCAATCATAGAAGATTAGGGTTGGAAGAGACCTCAGGAGGTCATCTAGTCCAGCTCCCTGCTCAAAGCAGGACCCACACCAACTAAATCATCCCTGCCAGGGCTTTGTCAAGCCAGGCCTTAAAAACCTCTAAGGATGGAGATTCCACCACCTCCCTAGGTAACCCATTCCCGTGCTTCACCACCCTCCTAGTGAAATAGTTTTTCCTAATATGCAACGTAGACCTCCCCCACTGCAACTTGAGACCATGGCTCCTTGTTCTGTCATCTGCTACCACTGAGAACAGCCTAACTCCATCCTCTTTGGAACCCCCCTTCAGGTAGTTGAAGGCCACTATCAAATCCCCCTCACTCTTCTCTTCTGCAGACTAAGGGTATGTCCTCGGCAGCGCTTTAATGTGGCTGTGTAGTCGCGGCACCAGTGCTGGAAGAGAGCTCTCCCAGCGCTATAAAACCATCACCCCCACGAGGGGAGCAGCTACCAGTGCTGGTGCACTGTCGACACTGCCCACTTTACAGCACTGAAACTTGCAGCACTCGGGGGGGGGGGGTCTTTTCACACCCCTGAGCGAGAAAGTTGCAGCGCTGTAAAGTGGCAGTGTCGACAAGGTCTAAACAAGCCCAGTTCCCTCAGCCTCTCCTCATAAGTCATGTGCCCCAGCCCCCTAACCGTTTTCGTTGCCCTCCGCTGGACTCTCTCCAGTTTGTCCATGTCCTTTCTGTAGTGGGGGGTCCAAAACTGGATGCAATCCTCCAGATGTGACCTCACCTGTGCCGAATAGAGGGGAATAATCACTTCCCTCAATCTGCTGGCAATGCTCCTACTAATGCAGCCCAATATGCCTTTAACATTCTTGGCAACAAGGGCACACTGCTGACTCATATCCACCTTCTCATCCCCTGTAATCCCCAGGTCCTTCTCTGCAAAACTGCCGCTTAGCCAGTTGGTCCCCAGTCTGTAGCGGTGCATGGGATTCTTCAGTCCTAAGTGCAGGACTCTGCACTTGTCCTTGTTGAACCTCATCAGATTTCTTTTGGCCCAATCCTCCAATTTGTCTAGGTCACTCTGGATCCTATCCCTACCCTCCAGCATATCTACCTCTCCCTCCAGCTTAGTGTCATCTGTGAACTTGCTGAGGGTGCAATCCATCCCATCAGCCAGATCATTAATGAACAAAATTGGCCCTGGGACCAACTCATGGGGCACTCCACTTGATACCAGCTGCCAACTAGACACTGAGCCGTTGATCACTACCCGTTGAGCCTGACAATCTAGCCTGCTTTCTATCCACCTTATAGTCGATTCATCCAATCCATATTTCTTCAGCTTGCTGGCAAGAATACTGTGGGAGACAGTTTTTCACTGTTTTTCTGTAGTCAGCCAGGCCCCTGTTGGAGTACACATGGGCACATGATCCGCTTAGGCAAACAATCAGGGCTTTGGCCAGCCAGTTTTCCCTTCTCTTTGGGTGATTCTTTCACACAGAAGCAAGGGGAAATTACATTTTAGATATAAGAAATTATGATTTTGTGAAGCCACAAAAATTAGCAGGGTGTCTCCAGAGTAGATGTAGTACCTGAAATGACTTCTTAACTTATTTTGATATGGATGCTGAACTGTGGTCTTGTAGATAATGCTACTAAATCAGGGCTTTGGGAGGACTGGGTTCAATTTTCAGCTCTTCCATAGACTTCTGTGTGACCTTGGGCAAGTCATTTCATTTGCCTCCATTTTCCATCTATAAAATGGGGATAATAAATCTTCCTTCATCTCTTCTTCTGTGTATGTAAAGATCAATGGGGACCTGATCTTGATTTGGGCCTCCTGGTCCTACCATAATACAAACAACAACAAATTATGAAGTATCCCTTTAAGACTTTAACACTTTGCTCCCTAGAAGGAGAGCATTTATTTCTACACTATTTACCAAAAATGTATCACATTTTGTTTGACTGATGTGAACCTTAGGTAAACATTTTTTAAAGAATAGCAGCTTTTTACAGAATACTTCTATTTAGTAAGATAATGAGAAAAAACCTCAGAGGTTAGACAAAAAGTCATTTCCTGAGGCAGATGTTTCTGAAGTCGGATGAGAACAGCTTGAGACCCTGTCACTCTCATGAAATTTATATTGAATGTACAGTCAAGAGGAGAAGAAAAATGAACCATTGTTTAAAATTATTATGGCTGAAGGAACACGTATTTTTGTTGTCAGATTCTTCAACTGATACTGCTTTGATGCTCTATATTTCTTTCAGCCCTAGCTTAAAAGACCACACATCCTCTGTTTTTATTTACCTGGGTTTATATCCCTTTAGCAGGTATTCTGGAGCCATTGTGCTATTCTGTCCACCAGAAGGTTCCACCAGACTTAAGCGAATGGATTTACTAAGCATCTAGTTCATTGTTCCCATGCTCTGTTATGAACCATACGGCAAGGCTGAACTTGTAAACCTCATTCTGACATAATGCCCATGGAAATCAGTGTGAGTTTACCATTTCTGGTAAGGTATGCAGAACTGGGCCCAGTAGTGGTGGGTAATACACTCACTCTAACTGAAAGTTGCATTGGGCCAATGTATAGGGCCCTAGGGTTCTATTCCTGCTTCTGCCATTTGGGCTGCTGGGCGACCACAGGTAAGTTGTTTCAAGTGGGATTTTCAAAAGCGCTGAACACTGGCCTAGTTTTGCTGCTGGTGAAGTGAATGATAAAACTCCGACGCATTTCATTAGAATCTGGATTACTCTCAATGCTTCTGAAAATCCCATCCTTCAATTTTCAGTGCTTTGGTTTCCCCAGATGTAAAATGGAGATAGTGATATTTACCTCCTTTGCAAAGCATTTTGCGATCTGTGGCTGAAAAATGATATAAAAGAGCTAAACTTTTTGGTTTTAAATTTTAATTTATTATGTAAACCATTTTCATATGTTTTATACAAATTATAGGCGGCAAAATTAAGATTGGGTGGGTAGCTGGAGTCCGAGTGAGTAACATTCAATGACAAAGGATTCATAGAAGGTTAGGGTTGGAAGGGACCTCAGGAGGTCATCTAGTCCAACCCCCTGCTTGAAGCAGGACCAATCCCCAATTTTTGCTCCAGATCCCTAAACGGCCTCCTCAAGGATTGAACTCACAACCCTGGGTTTAGCAGGCCAATGCTCAAACCACTGAGCTATCCCTCCCCCCAAATCATTCATATGACAGTGGATCCAGCCCATTAAAGGATCCAGTCCATTCTTTAACTATTCATATCTAGATGTTTTAACATTTGTGGTTTTTTGGAGGGCAGGGTTTTGCTTTTTTTTTTTTCTTAACAAAGTTGTAGAATTTTTGCAAAGAAAGGGTAAAAATATTGGGGGGTTAGCTGGACTCCATTGAAACACAAGCTTTCAACCTTAACATATTAAATCTAGTTTTCTATTTAGGAATAAATGTTAGTATTCTGAAAATTAACTATTTCATTTAATTCCTGAGTCTTGAAATCAATACAATTTATTTAATGGTAGGTGACAAATCTTGCAGTCCTTACTCAGTCAAATCTCCCATTGAAGTCAATATAAATTCATAACTTCACTTCAAAGTATTCCCATTAAAGAAGTACATGATGTAAACATTTATAGCGCATTTAAAATAATTCCTGTAAATCATCCCCCCTCCTAATATCTTATGCTCATTAAAATATTTGCCTTTTATTACAGCTACTGTATAGTATTCAAGTCTTACTTCTGTACTTTAAGTAAATCAATTCTCACCCTTGTAGTACAAACTAGTCTCCCATAATGTGATGATTAGTCAACTTCCAGGACTCATGGAGTCTTTAGTAGTAAGAGGATGTAGTTTAGCTGATTAAATTTGTACTACAGTCAGGAGGAATACTTTAATGTGAAGATCAAGGATGCAATCATGCACCTGAAAATTTCTGGATGCCTGATAGGCACTCTGGTACAAGTCTATAGTCTAAGCCAGTTCTCTCTGTTTATGCAGGGAGAAAACTAATACACAAACTAAAATGAAGGGCTTGAGATTAGGTCCTGTAGAACACATAATGCACATCTCATTGTTATGCCTAAACATCTCTCTGTGGTACCTGTTTTCATAAACCATTTCAGTGCATTAGCATCCTGGCTAACCTATATTTGATTAGAAGTAAGATTAGCCCTAGATAGCAAATCAGCACGTATAAAAGAGGTTAGCATAAATATATGTAATTCTCTGTTGAGTATTTATAAGTTATTTTTATTTATGTAGGACAGACAAAGCTAACACTGGCATATAAAGTGTATTTTGAGTATCATACAAACAGAAGGATTTTTGCCTACTTAGCATTACACATTATGCATCTGTCCTACACGATGCCAGCTTTTCCTGCCACTGGATTTTCACAGCAGTAGGAAAATAGCAGGGATAAAGGGATTAAAAAGCAATGATTTTCTGTAAAGCTTTATGGGACACATCTGCTATGATCTCAGCTTACTTGCCTCATCTACACAAGTAAAACACTAGCACAGACAGACTGAAGGATTAAATGCTGACAAGTGTGTAAAATAAGCAATTTTGCTTATTTTACTCTCTGTACCCTTTGGAAGGAGGCTTCAGAAGCTGTTATAATCATAGAAAATCTTTCAGTGTGGTGATTTTTAGTTCATCATTTAAAAACCAAGAGACCTACTCAGTGCAATTCAAAGATCATGCTCAAAGTATAATGCTCAGGAATTGCAAACACTAGTGTCCAGGCTTCAAATAGGCAATAACTTGTAAACAATATCACTGAGGGCTGAATTTGACTCAGTTGCCAAGACAAGGCACATTAATTATAGTTAATTGAATTATTATTTGCATTCAGTCCCTGCCCCGAAGAGATTAGAGTCTAAACAGACAAGTTGGGGGGAGAAAGGAAGCATTATCCCCATTTTACAGATGGGGAACTGAGGAACAGACAGCTTAAGTGACATACCCAAGGTCACATAGGAAGTCTGTGGCAAAACTGGACTTGAATCCCAGTCTCCTGAATCACAGTTCTATGCCTTAACCACAAGATCAACTTTCTTATTCAATGGATGTATACATACATCTGTAATTGCCAACAGTTACCAGACAGTGAGATCTGAGAAGCCAGTTATTGATAGTCTATGTACAAAGGTTCCGCTGTGTGGTACCTCAGAAAGTGCCCACCGCTGCATTTGGACAATCACAAGAAACTGTTCCAGTTCATCTTTGCAAGTGAAAAATTCTCTCCACTAGAGGCAGAAGCAGCACAACGTCAGCCGATCTCTTCAGGGTAGAACTGTTACATAGATCCTTTATCAAGTTCTGTCATTAGCTTTTCATAGAAGTGTATTGGCTAATCTATATTAAGGTGCTGTTTGTAAATCATATTTCTCCCAAATGTGGCCAACACTTGACCACTGAACTTGTAGCTCTCTGTTATTTGTAAGGCTCCTGATTCTATGGTATCTAAACTGAAAGAATGAGGAACCCCAGACAGCATCCCTGGAGGATGCCTTAGCCTAATTGTTAGAAATATTATCATAATCTTTCTCAAATTATTGGAATATTTAGATTTTAGCAACCCAAATGTTTTGTTTGCTTGCTTTTGAAACTATTGCTTTCTTTTTAAGAACCAAGACGCAACTTCCTCCAGGGACACTGCATGGGTTTTACCTTGCACCTTGAGGGCAAGAATGTCCCAGGAGTATGCTTTGTTTATCATATATCTCAGTAGACTCACTGATCACAAAGCTTTTCCATTGTCACAGATCAGCTTACTAACTAGGGACCCAACCACTCCTTTCTGGAGTAAACTTCACAAGAGCGAGCTATGGAGGAGTCAAAAACTGCATGGATCCCTTCATGGAGTTTCTTCCCAGTGACTGTACTGGAAGATTGGAGTTGCCCACTACCTGACACATGTGATCCCAGGGTATCAATGAGAGACCAAAGCCATTTCTGTAGAGAACGTGTGCATCCACACTGGCTGTATGCCTTCTCCATGTTACCAGGGTCTTCTAGTTACATCTATCCCAGCCCTCCCCTTAAAGAGACATTTTGCAGAATAAATCAGACAGCCCAGGCGATATTACCTTACTCAGGTAAGCACAACACGGCCAGAAATAGCTGACCCTCCTTCCCTTTTGTCTGCAAAGGTTGAAACTTGAATGCATAGATCTTGGAGGCACAAACTGGCCCTGTGATTGGTATTGCAGCATGAAACTCCAGCATTTAGATGGCTTAGGCAACATCTGCGTAGCAAGGAAATACATTATGTTTGTCCCTATTTCTCTTTATCATCTTCTTTGCTATTAATTTCAGAGAACACACAGAACCCAATAATATCATATAGAAGCATTTGCTGTTCTCTCATGTACTCTCACCCATAGTTTTCCACATGAAGAATATTTTAACATAAACTGACAAGATATGTGATATTTAGATTTATAATTAAATTAAGATAATTCATATTAAAAATAAAATACTATTACTCCACCTGTCACACATGGAAAGGGCTATAGAGAATGAGAGAAAGAGTATATCAGTGTAATCCATGTATTAGTTTATGGGTCCAAAATCCTCCAGGGAACATATCAGATGTCCACGAGTACTTCATTTTACTTTTAGATCACCAACACATTGAGAAAAATGTACATTCTCATCTACAGTAGCTTCATATTGCCCACTCATCAAAGGAGGGTAAAGTGACCTGATTTATGTTTCCCTTTAAAAGTACATTAAGTGGTTTAACTTCAAAAAAAAAAGATGCCAGATTGTCACGTTCTCATCACTGAAGGGGTAGCACAGAGGCAGCACCAATGCAATCTTCCCCACACAGCCTGCCCGGTGTGACTCATCCTCTTTGACCAGGGGTCGTCTGTTTGATTAAGTGAGTAGCTGGTTCTCCATTTCTATTCAATCCACAGTCTCTCTCCTGAGACTACTAACTAAAACTAATTGCAATCCTGTTTTTTTGGGGGGGTTGGGGAGGTTGTTTTGTTTTGTTTTTTGATTATATGGACACCTGTCTACCTGGAACTGAATGGAAACCACTAATGCTTTTCATATTTGCCACTGAACAGTCAACAGGGAATAAAGACTTTCTGTCATGACCAACTCGGAAAGACATAAAGGTCTTCATATACAGTTACAAAACTCCCAAGCTTTGCAGTCCTTCGAAGTATGTTATTTATTCCACAAGGAATCTGGAATAAGTTATGTTTAATTAAATAACTTCTAAGATACCTTATTCAGATATTAGCATAAGAAACATTGCACAAAATCCTCATAGTTTTGGCCAGAACATGATCCTTTTGGGACCACAAACACAGAAGTCATATGGATCTACAGAGGCCAGTTCAACAGCTTAGCACGGAAACATTCCTGAGTTTCCAGGTTACTTTTATACCAAGATGATTTTTCAAACAAATGTAGAAAAATATATTTAAAAGTGAAAGACCAGGTCATCTGAGCTGGGCAAGATAAGCCCAGTGCAAGGCTGGGTGGCCAAGGGAAGGACGAGAAAGAAAGTGGTTTGAAGTCAGGTATGCTTCAAATAGATATAGAGCGGAGGATCTTTACTGACCTACCAAACTGTGTCATTCTATATCTTAAGCAGTTCTGAATCCAAATTAAAAGTTAGTGTTATTATTTGTATCATATCAGTGTCTACAGTTTCGGCTGACATTGGGTCTCTGTGCTTGGTGCAATACAGACACATCATGAGAGCCCTGCCCTGAACTGCTTACAATCTAAATATACTAGACAGACAAAAGCATGGGAGAAATTATTATTATCCTTATTTGACAGATGGGGATGGAGGTATAGAGAGACTGAACGATTTGCCCAAGGTTAAACAGGAAGCTTGTAGGAAAGCTAGGGATTGAACCCAGCTTTCCAGGTCACACCTTTCCCACAAGACCATGATTCTTCCCCTATCAAATCAATGGCAAAGCTGCTGGTTTTAATGGCAGTAAGATTGGACCCTGAAGCTCTAAGCTTGATCTCTCACTCGTGTAAGTCAGAAGTGACCCACACTCAATGGATTGCATTGTTGTTATAGATAAAACTGGCATAAATGAGGCTGGAATTGGACCATGGATGCTTTTATGATATAAATTGTCTGATGAGTTACTAAATATTAGGGCTGTCAATTAATCACAGTTAACACCTGCAATTAACTGAAAACAAAATTAACATGTTCCATAGAATCTCTATGGATAGTAATTCCATACTCTAATAAGAATATAACAGTAGGGATCTATTATCAACCACCTGACCAGGACAGTGATGTGATGATGAAATGCTAAGGGAGATTAGAGAGGCTCTCAAAATAAAGAACTCAATAATAGTGGGGGATTTCAATTATCCCCATATTGACTGGGTACATGTCACCTCAGAACGAAATGCAGAGACAAAATTTCTCAATACTTTGAATGACTGCTTCTTGGAGCAGCTGGTACAGGAACCCACAAGGGGAGAGGCAACTCTCGATCTCGTCCTGAGTGGAGCGCAGGATCTGGTCCAAGAGGTAACTATAACAGGACCGCTTGGAAATAGTGACCATAATATAATAATATTTAACATTCCTGTGGTGGGAAGAACACCTCAACAGCCCAACACTGTGGCATTTAATTTCAGAAAGGGGAACTATGCAAAAATGAGGAGGTTAGTTAAACAGAAATTAAAAGGTACAGTGACTAGAGTGAAATCCCTGCAAGCTGCATGGACACTTCTCAAAGACACCATAATAGAGGCTCAACTTAAATGTATACCCCAAATTAAAAAACACAGTAAAAGAACTAAAAAAGAGCCACCGTGGCTTAACAACCATGTAAAAGAAGCAGTGAGAGATAAAAAGGCATCTTTTAAAAAGTGGAAGTCAAATCCTAGTGAGGTAAATAGAAAGGAGCATAAACACTGCCAAATTAAATGTAAAAATGTGAAAAGAAAAGCAAAAAAGGAGTTTGAAGAACAGCTAGCCAAAAACTCAAAAGGTAATAACAAAATGTTTTTAAGTACATCAGAAGCAGGAAGCCTGCTAAACAACCACTGGGACCCCTGGACGATCAAGATACAAAAGGAGCATTTAAAGATGATAAAGTCATAGCAGAGAAACTAAATAAATTCTTCACTTCAGTCTTCACAGCTGAGGACATTAGGGAGATTCCCAAACCTGAGCCATCTTTTGTAGGTGACAAATCTGAGGAATTGTCACAGATTGAAGTGACACTAGAGGAGGTTTTGGAATTAATTGAGAAACTTAACAGTAACAAGTCACCGGGACCAGATGGCATTCACCCAAGAGTTCTAAAAGAACCCAAATGTGAAATTACAGAACTATTAACTATGGTTTGTAAACTGTCCTTTAAATCAGCTTCTGTACCCAGTGCCTGGAAGATAGCTAATGTAACACCAATATTTAAAAAGGGCTCTAGAGGTGATCCTGGCAATGACGGATGGGTAAGTCTACCGTCAGTACCAGGCAAATTAGTTGAAACAATAGTAAAGAATAAAATTGTCAGACATATAGAAGAACATAAATTGTTGCGCAAAAGTCAATATGGTTTCTGTAAAGGGGAATCATGTCTTACTAATCTATTAGAGTTCTTTGAAGGGATCAACAAACACATGGACAAGAGGGATCCAGTGGACACAGTGTACTTAGATTTCCAGAAAACCTTTGACAAGGTCCCTCACTAAAGGCTCTTATGTAAATTAAGTTGTCATGCGATAAGAGGGATGATCCTTTCATGGATTGAGAACTGGTTAAAAGACAGGGAACAAAAGGTAGGAATAAATGGTAAATTTTCAGAGGGGTAACTAGTGGTGTTCCCCAAGGGTCAGTCCTAGGACCAATCCTATTCAACTTTTTCATAAATGATCTGGAGAAAGCGGTAAACAGTGAGGTGGCAAAGTTTGCAGATGATACTAAACTGCTCAAGATAGTTAAGACCAAAGCAGACTGTGAAGAACTTCAAAAAGATCTCATAAAACTAAGTAATTCGGCAACAAAATGGCAAATGAAATTTAATATGGATAAATGTAAAGAAATGCACATTAGAAAAAATAACCCCAACTATACATACAATATGATGGGAGCTAATTTAGCTATAACTAATCAGGAGAAAGATCTTGGAGTCATCATGGATAGTTCTCTGAAGACATCCACGGAGTGTGCAGCGGCAGTCAAACAAGCAAACGGGATGTTAGGAATCATTAAAAAAGGGACAGAGAATAAGACCAAGAATATCTTATTGCCCTTATATAAATCCATGGTACGCTCACATCTTGAATACTGCGTACAGATGTGGTCCCCTCATCTCAGAAAAGATATGCTGGCATTAGACAAGGTTCAGAAAAGGGCAACTAAAATGATTAGGGGTTTGGAACGGGTCCCATATGAGGAGAGATGAAAGAGGCTAGGACTTTTCAGCTTGGAAAAGAGGAGACTAAGGGGGGATATGATAGAGGTATATAAAATCATAAGTGGTGTGGAGAAAGTGAATAAGGAAAAGTTATTTACTTGTTCCCATAATCTAAGAACTAAAGGCCACCAAATGAAATTAATGGGCAGCAGCTTTAAAACAAATAAAAGGAAGTTCTTCTTCACTCAGCGCACAGTCAACTTGTGGAACTCCTTGCCTGAGGAGGTTGTGAAGGCTAGGACTTTAACAGAGTTTAAAAGAGAACTGGATAAATTCATGGAAGTTAAGTCCATTAATGGGTAAGGAATGGTGTCCCTAGCCTCTGTTTGTCAGAGAGTGGAGATGGATGGCAGGAGAGAGATCACTAGATCATTACCTGTTAGGTTCACTCCCTCTGGGGCACCTGGTATTGGCCACTGTTGGTAGACAGGATACTGGGCTGAATGGACCTTTGGTCTGACCCAGTATGGCCATTCTTACGCTCTTATGTGTTAATTTTTTTAATTAATCGCGTACGTCTGGGTGGGGAGGGAGTCAGCAGCTACAGAGAGATCTGACAGTGTTTCCGGTCAGGTCCTGTAACTCAAGCTGCCACCAGAGGATGGGAATAAAAGAGAAAAGAGGAAGTGGATCCCTTCCCAGCTCCAGCAGAGAGGTAGGGAACCTGACCCCACCATGCCCCATTGCCCCCTCTCTCTGGGGACCAACCATCCCTGCTCCCCCCTGCATCATGCCCCATTGCCCTGGCCAGCCCCTCACTCTGGGGACCACTCCCCCTACCCACCCACACCATGTCCCAATGCCCCTGGCCAGCCCTTTGCTCCGGGGGGTATCCCATAGAGAACAAGGGCCTGGTGAGCTCAGGCTCCCTGCACCAGCCTCTCCTCTCCTGCCGCATGCAGAGTCCCTAAGGTAAAATCCACCCTGCCTTGCAAACAAGGGCTAGCTCAGCTGAAGGGAGCCCACCTAGCACAGTAAAAGGAGTTTAACAGGAGTTTAATTGCTCTAACAGTGAGATTAAAACTGTGATTAATTGCAATACATTTTTTCATTGCTTGACAGCCCTACTAAACATATTACCGCATCCTACTGGATGCAGACCTGGCCACAGAGATCCGAGCTTGTCACACATTCTGAAAAACCTCCCATAGGCAATAGCCTGTCTTCTTAGCAACACAGGTCAGCACAAGCACATCAGCCTGGTACTCAACTCTCCATATTGAATAGGGTCCAGTGTAAGATCTCTGATCTCATATTCATAATCCTTTGTAGATTGGCCCCAGCTACCGGAGAGATTATTACTTCTTCTGACCCTTCCGTGATTGCTACATTCCCCTGGAAGACTGGAACCATAGACCAGAAAGGGAGAAGCTAGAGAATCAGGAGCCAGAATTTTTGAATGACATGGCTCTGTAGGCAAATTGCAGGACTCACTCCCATAAGAGAGAGAAATAATTTCCAATCTCATCCCTTTCACAGCTAAATGCAAATCTCATCTATTTGATTTAGCTTCCCTTGAATATGTTCTTCACACATATACACATGTTGCACACACACAAACCTATAAACTAATCAAGGTATTCATCCTACAGGCTGTTAAGGAAAAGAGAGAGACTATTCCTGTAATTTCCAGTTTTTATTACCTGGGAGCCATTCAGCTACAACTCAAATAAGGGCCATATAATGACTTAAGTAGACAGACACACACATAATTTACCTCAGTCTGCAGTGCAGAAGACTTTGTGTGGCCTGCCCCTCTAGGAAATGCAAAAAAATAAATCTCTGAGCCTTATATATTCCAGCCCTGCAATACCATGAAATTTGAGAAGTGGACTTTTATTGTCAATGAAAAGTAATGATTCACCTCTTGTACCAGATATTGCAAAAATGCTCTCATGCATGTTCTGCACACAATGGAAATCTGGTGAACCAGCTTTCATGCTTTATTTGTCATGACTTCTGTTCTTAGGGTAGATGACAATGATAGGATTGCAATTAAACTTAATTTTCTTCAAGGCAAACGAGGATTTCTGAGAAGCTTATGAGGTTTTATCATAAAATGATGAAATAAGATTAGCACTCTTCAGTCATGAAACATTCAAAGCATAAATCGTTTGGGGAAGGATGCATCAACCAAAAAGAAAAGCTACAAAATTAATAATACATAAGAGATGTGGTATGGGATACTTGTCTGAAATGAATGACCCACTTTAAAAAACACCTCTCAATATTGTTTAAGGTCCTGGTTCTAGAACTCCCTACAGCAGGAGATCAAGATGTATTCATGTCTTGACTCCTTTAAAGAACAGATATGGCAACTCTTTACAGCAGCCTTTCCTCAATAGAGGCTGCAACATTTTGGCCAGCCAGTCCTCTTCTTCACAAAGGGAGCTCTTGCAGAAATAATACAACCTCACTGAGCAGACAAAATGGTCCTTCCAGGTCAAAACTGAGACTTTAATTCTTGCATTTGGAACCTAAGCACCCTGGTGACTGGTGCACTCAATATATATATACTCAAAAACGATTTTGGAAACTCTATACACATGACAAGAGGTGCAAAATTCTGTGTATAACTGCATATGTAATTTATGCATGCAATTATTATATCTACATGTATACTGGGGTAAACTGTATGCTAATGACCAGTTATACATGTATAATTGGTCATTGGCTTTCAGTTACTTACAGATAATTTTAATAGGCTGTCATAGTAACTGCATGCACAAATCAGGCAATTTTGAACATAAATACATGCTAACAGTTTAGGAAATTGGGTCAAAAGGAAACCTAGTAGTGTTTCATCTCACTAATATAAAGTGTCATCCAAGCTAAGGAACACATAAGCACAAAATGCAAATTTCAATACTTATTTCTCTACTTAACTTGCAAATCAGGCTTCAGTAACATTCATATTTATCTTGCAAAAATCCCAACAAACCACTGGGCATTTTTAGAGACTTATTTCTTTTCACACCAGTTCATAGCAAATACTGTTGTGACATACAGCTCCAGGACCCTGCAATGAGAATCTGTGTGAAATATGCTGCCCTCCTTTCTTGTATGGAATTCCCATTGAGAACACTAGGGGCTCTCCTTGTGGAAACAGACAACAGAGAGTCACAACATAGTTCAGAGATGAGAATTATGTAGAGACTCAGAAAGTTAAGCAGCTTAGTGGTATGGTATCTTTTCAGAGAAAAATTTCAGTGGCATGCATGTTGGAAAGTCAGTGAGGGGGCTGCATAGAGCATTGTATTATTAGTCTGAAAATAAATCCTTTGCTGTGCCATTAGACATTGCCTAGGGCATGAACAAGGTCCCAGCAACAATGACTGTCAATGTCTACCATACAAATGTATTTATTTACAGTTTACAGTCTGAAAGGCTTTGTTTGTTGTTGTTTTTATATAAATCAGCAGCTATTCACAAAAGCAGTGTGGACCACCCTGATTTTGAAATCGTGAGTCAGGCCCAAAATCATGAGATTGGCTTGGCTTTAAAATTGTAAGATTTTAATAAATAATACATTTTAGGTTCTTCAATTTGCTTTGTGGGTTTTGAGCCTTTAGGGTTCATGGTTTCAAATGTTCCTGTGCGACCCTGAGGGCTAGGAGCTCTCTCTGTTTGTAATGAAAGCTGAGATTCTCACATAAGAGCCTGACTGCAGAACCTAGAACTTTAAGAAAAACACTGACTATCACGAGGCTTGTGATCAAATCATAAGAACTGGCGACATGGCCAAAATCCTCGCTCCAAAAGCTGAGCGAAGGGCATGTGAGTAATTCTTTGTCAACACATAGCTGCTATATAGCCCGTCATCCAAAATCTTGTTTTGCAGCAGTGTGAATGGAACCTCCGTGAACTGAGGTCTGTGGCAAGTAGTGAGTACATGACCTCTATAAATTCTACCTTCCCACCACCTGTAAGGTACGGCTGCACCTCTGGCACGGCAAGATGACCCTGTGATGTCTTGGAAGAAGGAGGTAGGATTGACCTGCTAATGAGATACACGAGTGAGTAGACAAGCTTCATAGGCCCTATTGTGTACCTGTATGAGCTATGGACTGGCTACAGAGCTTGCTTCTGAGTGAGATACACACCAGATGCGTTCATCATAAGAGCCTGTAATGCACGGGCAAGCATGGCCGAGGTTAGCTTATATAAGGTTTTTACAGACAGTGCCACCTAGTGGCTAAATGGTATAATACAGTTTAGCATTCCATTACATCTCCCCCTTTAAACTCTACATTCGTACCATTCACTATATTTATACTATCAGGCAATCTTTGAAGTTCCATAGGTATCAGTCTGTTAAGTATCTCTGAATCGTACTGATTTTCTAAGTACATGACCCAAACACGTAACAACTCAGTATTCTGGCTATCCATTACTTGTAACGACTGGCTGTGGTCGGTCTTAAGAGTCCTTGAGTCTTCTCCTCCCTTTGTCATCTATAGAGTTTGTTCTGTTGACTGTTCTTCCTGAGGAATAAACTGTAGATCTTGATGGTTTCTGTTGAACTCTCCTCTGTTGGTGTTGATTGCATATAATCTGGGTGCTGAATTCTTTTTCTTTATGACAGCTGGAGTTGTCCACCTTTTTTCTCCATCCAATTTGACACAAACACAAGCACCAGGTTCTAGACCGGGCAAGTCTCTGAGTGACATCTGTTGTAAAAGTGTTCTTGCAGTCTTTTAGTTTTTTTATCTGATTTGGCTACTCTATTCATGTCTGGCCACTCTGGAGATTGTTCCAATTTTGGAAAAGAAACTATAGTGCTGAGCTGTCTTCCCATCAGAAGTTGTACTGGACTATATCCAGTAACCGCTATTTGGTGTTGATCTGTAACTCAGAAGAGCAAGGAATGGATCCTCCAGTTGTAGGCTTTTCTTGTCTGTCTGTACAGTTCTCTCAGCGTCTCCATTCGCTAGTGAGTAATGTGGGCTGCTAGCGATATGATCACAGTCATATTTTGCTTGGAATGACAAATTTTGCTGCAGTGAGTTGTGGTCTGTTGTCCATCACTAATTGTCTGAAATACCAAAATGAGCAAATGTGCACTTCAGATTCTCACTACTGCTGCAACATATTACGTCTTTCAAGTACATTGGGAAAGGAGTTCACAGGAACAAGGCAATGATGTCCTCTGAATTCACATAAATCTGCAGCCAGTTTTTTCCAAGATCTCCCTGGTAGGGATATTTGTACACTGTATGGTTCAGCATTCTCTTAAGTTGATTTATACTTGATCTCCTTTCAAAAGTCCAATAACAAATCCTCCATCAATTTCTTCCACCTTTCTCAGCAGGCCCATCATGGCTGCCATATGGCAGCTGAGATGCTTGCTGGTCTTTGATCACATACACTCTGAAAGCAAAGCTTTTGTCTTTATAAATTGTTTCTGTGGTGAACTGACCCATGCAGTTCAGAATACCTCCAGAGCTAATCAGGGCTGTGTCAGCTGACTTCAGCTTTGTCAGGGGTTGAAGCTGATTGTAAGTTCCTTCTGAGATGATTGCGACATCAAGTCCAATTTTAAAGCCAATAGCCTTTCCATGAACATTCAATTTCACGCTCCAGGCAGGCTCTGTGTCATCACAAGTGAATGACCCCTCCCCAAAATGGCTTTTGATTGTCTGTAATATGAATCAACTCTCTGACTGCTTTGGTGTATCAAACAACTACAAAACATCCATATTTTGTGCATTTATTACACCACATACCTTTGGTTGGACATGCATCAGCTCTTCGGATATTACTTTTTCCGCATCCTCATGCATCTAGGCTGAAATTTGTCCTTCTTAGCCTGGGAGTTCTCTTTCCTTGTCTTAGGGGTTTTATGATAGTGACTTTTAACACTCAAACGTTTGTTTATAGCTTCTAGCCTAGTCTCATTTTTTTAAGCTGATCCTGCCTTTTGTTCTGTTGTTTGACTAGTTCAGACTGCTTTGCTATCTGTATAACTGTGGCTATGGTTAAATCTGTCTTCAGTGATAGCTGCCATGAAAGATTTTTATCTGTTAACCCAATACCAGCCTGTCTCTGAAATTTGTGTGTTTTGCATTCCCAAAAGCACAGTTTTTAGACAATGTATGCAGAACACTTATTAAACATTCAATGCGTTCCTTGGTTCTTGAATTCTCTGGTGAAAATATGCTCTTTCATAGATCACATTTTTCTATCCATCAAACATAATCAGAATCTTTTTACAGTCATATTTTTGACTGTCCTCAGTAAAGTCAAAGGATTTAAAGATGCACTTCCTGCTTCCACATAACATAAATTAAAGGAGATACCTGTATATCTCCAGTTTCTTTGTGGAGCTTGTTTGCAATGTGAAATCTTGCAAAATACTGCTTCCAGTCTGTCCACTGTGAAGGTTTGTGAAAGCTGAAGTTCTCTGTAGCATTGATGAGTGACATGTTGATGAGATCCTGCAACCTTTGTTGCTTTGTTCCTTCTGTTTCTGTTCTTACTTTACTTCTGACACCATGTCATGTTCCTATACCAGAAATGAACTGGCTACAGAGCTTGATTCTGAATGAGATATGCACCAGATGCGTCCATCATAAGATGCTTTAATGCACTGCAAGGAATGGCTGAGGTTAGCTTACATCGGGTATTTTACAGACAGTGCCACATAGTGGCAGAACAGTATAGTACAGATGAGGTTTCTTTTACAGGCCCCCGCATCATCGGACATGCCAAACCCACAAAAAAAAAAAAAAAAAAAATGCAGAAATTGGGCTTGTTTTTGGCTTAATTTGCTTGTTGGCTAGTTTTTGGCTTGTAGCTTCTTTTTTTTTTGGTCGGCTCCCAGTAAGCAGGGGCAATGGGAGGCAAGCAGGGGGACAGTCAGGTGTGCACAGCGGGCCCACCACAGTCCCAGATTGCACATCAGGGGGATCTAGTCACACAGAGTTTTGGGGTTCTTAGGGATTGGCTTGTTTTGGCATTGTTTTGAAATGGGATTAGCTTGATTTTTGGCTTATTCTGAAAGTCAGGGTGCTTATTTACCACATGAAAGTTGGCAACTGTGCATATCATTTGCTAGGTTTAGCACATGGCCTGTATGGAAGTGTACTTACTGTCTCTTACAATCCTAGTTTAGGGTGCTTTTTCAAACTGAAGCATTTTACTGATTTTTTTTGCTGGAATCAACACACAGTTTACACAAGCCCCACTGATGGAAATGTTTTTCAGGTCCACCACACTTTGGTGCAAGCAACCACACCTTGCTTTCCATAACTGTGCCCTCCTAACTTCTTTAGCAAAGCTCCAACCTTTAAAGTGACAGACTGATGGAAACTAAAGCCCTGGTTTTCCACCCAGTTCTGTGTAAAACAGACACTTCACACCAAAGAAAACAGGTTACGTTTACACTAGCGTACACATGATTACTTTTAGCAGTTCGTGCTCATTAGCAGCTGTGTAATTTAGCTCACAGAGAAATACGCCCTAAGTCTTAAATGATAAATAAGCACAAGTTTTACATTTGTACTAGCTGTACAAATAAAACGTATCAATGCATGTGACCATCTAGGAGGATCCATACTGAACATAAACACACTGCAATCATCCTCATTCGCTTTATAACCAGACATTGAAAACCCTGGTTTAGAAGCTGACTTTTGAACACTTCACATGTCGTGCATCTAATTTAGAATAATGAAAGACTTCAACTGATGCATACTGTCACGTGGATGCGTAGATGAGTACTTTGTTGCTCAGGAAAATCAAATATGGACAACCTTTTTCCCGTATAGCAAGATTCCTAGCATACCCACAGCTGTTTTCTACCTCTGTACATACACAGGGTTCTACTAAGTAAAATACAGAAAAACCTTTGAGCAAAAGGCATTGTTAGCTTGAGTGTGAAAATAAAATCTAAAATATTCCCCCAAAACAGGTAATGCATGCAATAAGCCTGCAAGGAATACCTCTTTCTTTCTGTTGGATCTGCCTATTTTTGCTTTATATAGTTAGAAAAAAGTCATTTTTGTGTAAATGGGGTATAATAATTGTATACACCTAACAATTGGAGAAATACAGGCTAAAGTTATTCCATTTCAAAAGAGATAATAAATCCCCCCAAAAGAGCCAAGAACAGAAGCTGTTCACAATATACAGGATTCTGCAAGGAAGTTTCAACTATTATATCATTTACATACCAATAACGTGATGGATGGTGGATTTGTACCATGTAGAGAGGTGAGAGTTCAGAATGCTGTGGAAAGGAAAGAAACATTTGGAGACCATTTATGGGATTCTTCTGAAAATTCAATTTCTTTGCATATGAAAAACTTGACTGTTCTTTTAATGTGATCTGAATGACCTTTTTGGATTTTGAGGAAGTATTCATTGCCTCAATGGGAGAGCTGAGGCCTTTAGCGTAATTAACCAAAGGCCATATTGGCTATGTATTTAACTTATCTTCATCTCATTTAAAAAGAGAGCTTTCCTTGTTGTTAAAATCAGTTCCTGAGAAAGGTTTCAGAGTAACAACCGTGTTAGTCTGTATCCGCAAAAAGAAAAGGAGTACTTGTGGCACCTTAGAGACTAACCAATTTATTTGAGCATAAGCTTTCGTGAGCTACAGCTCACTTCATCGGATGCATAATGTCTTCTGCAGTTTCCACAGTATGCATCCGATGAAGTGAGCTGTAGCTCACGAAAGCTTATGCTCAAATAAATTGGTTAGTCTCTAAGGTGCCACAAGTACTCCTTTTCTTTTTCCTGAGAAAGTGCCATATTAATATTTCCATTATTTCCCTAGGCAAAAGCAACAAAGTTACCTCATTTTACATGTCCGGACACTTTATCTTGCCTTTATTAAACATACTGGGACAAATTCTACCTTTAGGTAGACCCATGCAAGTCCATGTATTTAAATGGGGTTGCTCAAGTGGAACCCAGGGTAGAACATACCTAATTATTTGCATGGTATAATAAAAGGATTCGGGTAGTCAGACTACACGAGTAAAAGTCATACAGTATTAAAAGTTGGTTGGGTTCATTTTAATGGATGGTATGCAAAATGGGGGAACAAAGCAATGTAGCACTCTTCAGGCATCCGTTTTCATTTAAGCCAGAGTGATACATGACCATCAAAAGTTTTGGAGAAGGGCTAATTCACACTATGCTGCCAAACTTGCAATTGATCTTAAGGGCCCAGGCCCACCAGGGAAATGCTAATGTGACGCTGACGACTCAAGCTCTAGTGCTGCATGGCATGGAGCAGAATGCTTTGTGCTGCATGCAAGCTCTCTGGAGAGAACACCTTGAACCTCTTCTTTTGGACCTCCTTATCTTTAGGGACATTCCAGCCTGTGTCTGGATCTATCTGCCTGGTGTGTTCAAATCTCACACACTTTGAGTCACGCCTGGGCCAGAGGTGCCTCTGAAGCACTGTCTTGGAGATTTTTGAACACAGCATTTCGCCCAGGCCCTAACCAAGTATCATTCACCTGCTGCCATTCTGCTAGGGAAATCACAGCCAGCTTGCATGAAGAAATCTGTTAGCAGTTCAGAGGATAAAGACAGGGGTCAGTGGCAGAAAAGGAAAAATAAGGAACAATATAAGTCAATGAGTCCAGACTGAAAGAATCAGACAAGAGGAGAGAGAGAAAACAGGGAATAAATGGGAAGCTGATGATGCTGACGTACATATTTAAACCAGGCCCTGCTCAGATTCAATTTGCTTGTAGGGCTGAAGTTTGAGCCAGCTTCTTTTTAAATCCTAGCTAATTCACCAAGCTCCTTTTTAAGCAGTCATTAACGATACATGGACATAACATCAGTGAGTGATGTTGTCTCACTTTCCTGTAAGAGAACTTCCCTAACCTGTAAATGTTCTTTGTGCCTCAATTAGGAATGCCCTCCATTTATGGCTTCAACATACAATGAGTTTTTGCAGTACAACAGTTGCTACTTAAAAAGCAGCATGTTGGCCAACAGTTACTGTACAGTGGTGTCTTGAGTCATATAAGCATTTGCCCCTATACTTAGAATGGGAAATAAATATAGTTCTGATTGGCAAAGATTGAATTTTTCAGTGGCCACCATTGTACTTGAGAACACATCACATCTCAGCATTAGCATTACTCTCCTCCATATATTGTTTATTGTATAAATCGTTTTGTATTCAATCTAGATGAAAGGCAAGAGACAAATGGTGCTAGGTCATGGGTGCCCTGTGAGCTAGTTCCTCTGGTAGATGTAGCTTGTGCTTTAGAATCTAGGCTCTCATTTTTAAAGAATTAGGAAGTCTCTAGACCTTAGCACTGCAAAGACAGCCTTCAGCATGTGAACCAATTCTGTGATCTCTGGCAGAGAGACAAACTCCCAACCGCTTGAAGAGAGATTTGAATTGGCTCAATGAATGCCCAGGGATGTTAGCACCAAAGCCTAATGACAATTTAAATATCAGCACTGGTAGCTATTTGACTGATCCAAACAAGAAAGCAGAGGCATCCCATATTATGAAAACTGCTCACTCTAAACTGCTCCTGTATCTTTTACTTCATACATCTGATGAAGTGGGTTCTAGCCCACGAAAGCTTATGCCCAAATAAATTTGTAAGTCTCTAAGGTGACACAAGGACTCCTTGTTTGTTTGTTTTTTTGCTGATACAGACTAACAGGGCTGCTACTCTGAAACCTGTAAACTAGGAGTGGCATCTGACTTTTAACTTCATGCATAGGCAGCACTTGGGTGGTGGGAAGAACTTGGTACTTATGTTTTCCCAATCTGATCCCTGGTACAAGGGTGCTACACAGACCCAACATCATTAACAAACCCAGGGAGAGACAAACACTCGCCTTCTTTGTCTGAAACTTGACTGGCCCCGCCTTTGCATCTCCCCCCTTATCCTGGCCAAACCCCACCGCTCAGCAAAGCGCTCAGGGCTTTCATGGGACAAAGAGGAGAGAGCTTGAGGAGGCTCGGAGGTACAGAAACGTTCCCAAGAGCAAGAGCCAAAGCCACCCCTAGGGACCAAGAGAGACAGGGGCCCGCTCCTGGCCTGAGTGTGACCGTGGGGGAGAGGGGGACAAACACAGCCCTCTTCAGACACCAAAGCGTTGGGGAGCCCTGAATCCTGGGGCCTTTGCCCAGATGCCAGCTCAGCAGCAGCAGCCCGCCTCCTTAGGGAGATGACTCTGCTTTGCAGCCATGCCCTGGGCCGCCCGCGACAACACCCAATGCCCCGCACCCCGAGCTCCCCACAGGATTTCTCCTTTGCAAAAATGTGACCCCCCCCCCCCTCCCCGCTAAGCGTAGCGCTGCGCAGCGCCAGCCCTGGCCCCTCTGTGCTGCCCATGCACCGGCTCGCATTGTCCTCCTGCACCACAGAGCAGCAGCGCCCCAACGACAACACAAGCCGGGGGGGGGCAGGGCGGAGAGGCTGCCACCCCCCTGGTTCCCACAGCAGCAGCGGGGAGCGCCCTGCCTGGCGGGCCCCACGGCCCAGCCGCGCACGCTCCCCGCCTTTGTTCCCAGCCCCTGCAGATGGTGCCCGGCTTGGGGCTCCGAGGGAGGGGTGGGGGGGGTGGAAAGGGGGGGCAGCCAATCAGGAGCCGGCCCATCAGCTGACCTGCTTTGCTTACACCAGGTGCACGCTGGCTGCAGGCAGCACAAAGCCCAGCGGAGGAGGGAAGGCGGCAGCGGAGAAGAGGAGGAGGAGGAGGAAGACGACGACGACGACGACCGAGGGACTGGCTGGCTGGCTGAGCAGCGGGGTGTGGAGCGGACACCGCAGCCAGCAGCGCTTAGGGCTTGGCCGAGACTTTGAGTTTTTTTCTTCTACAAATTGTATCGCGCTTTTCCCCACCCCCCGGTGGGGGGGGAGGGGGCTGGACCCTGACCCAAAAACAATCCCAGCCACGTCCCCCCGTCCCCTTTCCGTGAACGGGGGCATCTTCTGCCCAGGGGCAGCAGCTGGTGGATGGGCAGCCAGCCTGCTCCCGTCCTTCCGCGTCCCAGCGTGCGGCCAGGGGCAGGAGTCGGGGCTTAGCATCCGCCGCCTCGCACCCGCTGGGTAAGTGTTTCCTCCTTGGCTGGGGAGGGCAGACGCACTTGGAGCTGCAGGGGGGGAGGGAGGGAAGGAGGGGAGGGCAGGCATCCAGCAGTGGGGGCTGCCAGTGCTGAACTGCGGGGGTTAAGGGGCCACCCCGGGGACAATCGCAGGACCCGCCTTTGTCTCTTAAAGGTCGAGCAAAATCGCCCTGAAAACCTTGAGGCTACTTTAAAGCAGCCTCCCGGCGGAGGGGAGCCTCAGCCCAGGCTGACGCAGCCGGCTAAGGGTTAAGATTCATAATGGGACTATAATAAACGTCCCCTCCCCCATCAGCCCCCCCCCCCCGCCCTTACACACACACACACAGGTTATGATCTCCACACGTGCTAATAGGTGTGGTGGTTCCAAGCGATCTCCACTTCGCTCCATCCTGCTAGGGGACCAGCAGGGAGTTCCTGCTGCTACCAACTCTGTGCCAGGCAGACAAAGTGAGGAAAGTTTGCCAGGCAGTGTCCTTTGTGTTGGGAGGGATGTGGGGTAGGGGGCGAGGGAGGATGGTGACAGCAGGAGCAAGGGGTTCCCTGTCCTCCAAGGAAATTCCAGTCAGCCGGCTTTTCTAGTCAGGGATTCAGCCTCGAGGTTCCTGTCCTTTATAGAAGCTAGAGCCCTCCAGTGAAAAGCTGGCTGCTGCCAAGTCTGCCCTGTACATGGCCAAGGTATAGTTTCTCACCACCAAGAAAGTTATAAAGGGTAGTAAGATTACTGCATGAATAGTGATTTCATAGAGCATTAGGATAATCCAGGGTTGTGGGGGGTCTGTTTGTAAATTTCAAACCCACAAGGGTAAACAAGAAAATGGATAAGATGGTTTTTAAGGAATGTTGCCTGCCATTCAGATAGGCTTTTGGTGTCCCCCCAAATCATTTTTAAGGCACTTTGCTTTCCTCTAGGCTACTTCAGTTTTGCTTTTGTTTTATTTAATCACTTTTCCTAGTTTCCTCCTCCTATGTCATGTACTTGTCTAGTGCATTTATCTCACTGGTAAACTACTGAAATAAAACTGACAGCAAGTCATGTATGGAAAAAGTAGAGGAATGAAGTTTGATCACTTTATGTATAGAGTGAAACTGGTGCTGATTGTCTAGCAGGGGCATGTGTGTGTGTCTCCAAATCTCTGATTTGCATGCAAATGTGAGTGTATCCTGGCAGATGTCTTGCCTCTTCCATTCACATGAAGGAATTTGAAAAGACAAGGAGTCTTCAGTTTAACAATAGACCTTCAGAAAATGGAATAAAGGCTCAGTGTAAGTTTTTCTGTTTGGGAATTGTATGAATGGCTGTCACTTTTATCTGAAAGCCAAATTCTTTGATTGTTGTTTGCAATGAAATATTGTAGTCATGACTGCTCCATACCTGTATTCACTTGTTTTGGTAATATTTAAAAGTGTGTGTGGATGAGATGGATGGTAGAGGTAGGGAGGAGAGTATGATTTGCAATTTCAGCAGTAGCTGTTTACTCCTACATATAGATTTTTTTTCTGTACCATTATATTTTAAAAAATGCTTCAAGTGACACAATTTTGCCCATTGTACAACTTTCTAATATTACACATCACAAACTCAGCAGAAGAAAATGCACTAAATCTCACTGGGCTCAAATAATTTAGGGCCAGATCCTGAACTGGTGTAAATTGAATCCAATGGTGTATGCAGATTTGCACCAGCTGAGAATCTGCCCTAATTTTTTTTTTATATGCAAGCCTAAGATTTAAAATATAAAAGTATCACAATCATTCCCATTCCACATCATTGTGGCTTAATGTAACAATTCAGGATGCTGAAAATCAATAACCTGATTCAAATGGCCACAACCAAGGACTTGTCTTCTCCAGTATTAGCTTGATAGACAGCACCCTGTGCACTGTTCACCTCCCAACATCGTGAAGCCCAGTAGGACAAAGGGCTTGCAGCATGAGCTGCACGTGAGTCTGGGTGAATATACCTACTAACATGCCAAGAACCAGTTGCCTCTCCTTTTGTTGGAGTCTCAGGCTGCTCTCAAGAGTAAAAGGGCCCATTCACTGAAAGGGGTTAACCCCTGCCTTCTAAAACCTCATGGAAGGAGGCATCTAGCGAGAGAGAGAGAGAGAGAGAGAGAGAGAGAGAGAGCGCGCGCCATGCATTGTATTAGAGTGTTGGATGTTATGAGGAGGAATACAACACATGTTAGTCTGCTATTTTAGATGTTTCCTTAAGTTATTTAGTGCTGGTTCAATGCATTTTTTCCCACTAGGCAATAGGGAAAAATGTAAAATCAAACTTAAATAAAAAAATGTTATAGTTGAAAGACGATAGACAGATCACCCAACCAAGCAGTTATCATTTTCGCCTTAAAGCTGCACAGTATTTGCCAAGTCACAAATCCTAGTATTAAAGCTCTTCTGTGAATGTTTGTCCTTTTTCCTTATGAACATTTCTAAATGAGACTATAAACCTTTTATTGTAAAGTAAGTAATTTAGGTGCACATGAAATAATCCTGGAGACATTTAAAATGACCAAAGCCTTACATCAGATGAGATCTCATTGTTATCTTAAGTGTTTTATTTAAATAAAATATTTTTCTTCAAGTCCTATAAATTGGAATTAAAAAAATTTAAGAAAGATAAATTTGGACAGAGAAAAACAAATGAATTCATGGGGGGGGGGGGGGGAAGCATTCCAGATAATGAAATAGGATTTGTTATATCTGATGAGACTATTGGCCTATGTAATATGGTATATTGCTTTTGGTAGTGGTAAATATCTGATGCTCCAGAAGAAGTTGACGCCCCCTTCCTTCCATAATGCTGCATGCATATATAGTACCATACCCTGAAAGGAAGAGATTCCTTCCTCATCCCCTACTGTGGGTGTTCAGTTTACATTCTGAAGCTTGAGATTTTTTTTCCAAGAGCTGAAAACATCATGGAATTGCCATTTAACAAAAGTATTTGCTTTCACAATTCAAAATTTATCTGAATAGACCTTTATACCATCCTTATAAAATGTACATATCCTCATAACTTTATTGAACTTCAAAAGGATAAGTTACAGTGATGAAACTAAAAGACTGCTTGTACCAATCACTGAGATTATATTGTTTAGAAAGGGAAATAGCTATGTTGCACATTCCATGGCATATACAGTGATCTACTTTAATCAATCTAAAAAATTAGGAAACATGAATTGTGGAAGACTTTTCTGCAATAAGGTAGCAAGTTCACATGGAAAGCAGACAGATTTCTGGTTTTTTTTGTTTGTTTGTTTTTTAATTCAGATGATTGCTTTTGAGATATTTAGCAAGATCTTTGGTAGCAAGATCTGTTTTTAAAAAAAGTGTTTAGTCTGTGCATCTTATTCCAGCTCATGGATACAGTACAAGCATTTAACTCAAGAACAGAGCTTTGATTAATATTTAATTATCAGAGGTTATACATGCAAGCAATTGCTAGCAGAATTCTTTCAAGGGCACATGTTCTGTTTTCCTACACTCAAAGCAGCATTCACTAAAGTAATGGACTAACCTCGTTGTTTTCATTTGATGCAATATCAGGGCACTTTGGAGACCAAGGAAAACTTCTCCTTAATTATATTTCTTGTGTTATGCTTTCTCAGTACATCATTATAGCAGCATACTGCACCTGTCAATGAAGGCAACATTTGGAAGCGCTTGACTTTTAGGGGAAACTAGTAAAACACCTTGCATGAATCATAACTCAGGTACAACATTTAAAACTACAGCTTGCATAATTTATTAAAATATTTTTATTGCTATGACTTTGCTGTTAATTTTTGTGACTATCAAGGATGATGCCACCTCCAAACTTATTTAAACAGATTTTAATTCTATTTTAAAATGCCCACTGTTGCACATGGCGACCTTTGTAACAAAGGTCATGGTAAGATTGTTTCTGATGTACCAAAGGTTACTTCTGGGCCTCTAGTTTATTTGCATGATATTAACAAGTAAAACAAGCTCCGCCCCCCCCAAGATTTTATTCATCAATATCATTACAGATGTCAACCACAATATTTCAGCATTCCATGGGGTACTTACTCAGGCAAAACTCGCCGTTATGGACCTAATACAAAGCTCATTAAAGTCAATGAAAAAATACTTCCTTTGACCTCAGTGGGATTTGGATTGGGTGCCAACTAGGTAAGGACTACAGGATTGGACTAGGGCATCAGGAAGAGATTAAACCAAAGGGGGGCAGGGTTGAAATCAAGTGATATTTACAAGAAAACATTGCATTTTACAGCATTATTCAAACAAATACAGTATCAAGCAAATTGCAAAAAAATTGGAAATATTTACTGAACAATCATCCTTCAAGAATTAAAAACTATTCTTACTCTGACTTTTATTATGATGTGTATATTATAACTAAAGAGCTGTCTGTTCTTTGAAGCCCTGATTAATATAAGTGAGTTATAATTTTCTGACCCAAGCTATCCCAGTTCACATATATTATTCTATTGGCAGACATGTGGTCTCCACAGCTGTCCCCTCATTTGTGTATGAAATAGAAACACTGGTGGCACTTGTAGGTTACCATAGTTACATGAACAATACATGTGTGATACTTCATTCTTCCAAGCTAAAGGTTGGCTTTTTTGTTTTGTTTTCTGGCAGACATTTTGTAGGCATAGGACTGAAGAAAATCTATGTAAAGTTTCTGGAAGCATGTAATTCATTTCCCCTTTTTATCTGTTTCCGTAATATTAATTCACAGCAGTCTTGTATTTCAAATGCTAATCGTGCATCTTCACCTAATTAAAAGCCTCATTCTGCAAGGTGCTGAGTGAGTGTCACAAAGAAGGTGCCAAGCAATTAGCAGAATGAGGCCATTAAATACCATGGCATCTGTAAAGAATATTGAGCTTGTTTCTATACCATAATATATCTTGCAGACCTTGTCTGTCACACTTTGGGTTTTTAATGTTTTGTTCATATTTCTCTGCATAGATGTACACTCTGTGTTAACAAAATATTAGTGTTTGCTTTGATTTATAAAGAAAAGAGGCAGAAAAACACTTATTGAAGGAAATTCCACCATTAGATCTTTTGTACTTGACACAGAATAAATCTCCTAAATAAATATGCCTTTAGGAAAAAGTAAACACAGGAGTTGTAGCTAAGAAAAGTGTTCCTACAAGTGGCTTAGGCTGGCCTACACTAAAAAGTTAGGGTGACCTAGTTACATTGCTTAAGGCTGTGAAAAATCCACACCTATGAATGAAATAGTTAAGCTGACTTCCGTATAGACAGTGCGAGGTCAACAGAAGTTGCATCAAACAAGCTACTGCCTCTCATAGAAGTGGATTGCCTGTGCCAAGGGGAGAACCTGCTATAGCATTTCAAATGTAAACAAGCCTATAGTCTCAACACCTAGAAAATTACAACAAAATAGGGGGGAATGCATGGCAGTAAAAAAACAAAACCCCTAATCTACATTAAACCAATATTGTCATATCACAATACTAATAAGTGTTGTGCTTCCCAAAAGATTGGTCTCCTATTCTGAAAAGCTAATAAGAGAATTAAGAGACTAATTTTTAATGCAAAATAGACCAATGAACATCTGATTTTGAAAGACACTAACTTTGTCTTGTATTCTTTGTGGTTATAACTGACTGAGCTGTTATCTTTTAATATATTGAAAGCAGGCAGTCAATAATGGAGCATACCTTTTCTTAAGCTATACCTAAACAAAAAAAATTAAACTACATTTTCTTATTAATTGCTTTTTAAAAACAATCACTTTACTACAAATATGTTTACATTGGCCTTTTGTGAAGTTCGATGGCTTCTCTCAATACACTGGGTGAGATTTTCAGAACCGGTCACTGTTGACCTAGCTTTGCTCCGATTGGAGTCAATAGGCGTTCATTGACGTTAGTAGGAGCAGAGCTATGCCAAATGCTCTTGAAAATCCTACTATAAAATGCTCAATATACCTTGGGAAACTTTAACTTGTAATTTGCAAGTTCTCAGTGGAAAATTTCATTTGTCCAAATTCGGTGGTGCGGTTTTCTTTTGATGATGCACACCAGACCTTTGGTCTAGATCTTGCTATTGACTTAAGTGGCAAGAGAACAGAGACCAAACTTTATTTAGAGCACACAGTTTTAAGATAGGCAAAATATACTTGATCTAGAAGGTAGATATAAAGTTTAAAATTACTTTGCCTTTCCTTTAAATACTGGTCTTAAATGTTTAGCAGGACATTGTTTTGAGATGTAATGGCTTCAAACTGTATAGGAGTTATGAAAGTGCCATAGAGATATTCTTGCCTTTATTTTGTACAATAACCTTGATACATAACTCACTTTTCTAAAATGCCAGCCATCATTCTTTTTATGATAGCATAGTTTGATACTTTCTCTGCTGCCTCACAAAGTTTAATACCAAAGGGAAAAAAGACTCACGGGTTTTATTTAGGAATTGTTAGCATCTCATTTCCAGATATTTAATTTAATAAACTCCTGTGAATACATCAATTTATATGGCTGTCACCTTTGATTAGAGACCTGGAGAGAAATTGCTGTTTCTACAGGGAAGCAGGAGATCCCAAGTCAGTTGCTGTACTGGAACTGAAAGTGCATGAAAGTGACAAAATAGGGGCTTTTCTAAGCATAATTTTTTGATTATATGTAAAAAAAAAAATCAGAATAACCTAAAACTTTCACTTCCAAAAGTGCTGGTCCAAATTGTGTTCGTTACATGGCTGCAACTTCCAAAAGGCTTCAACTGGAAGTTGTGCTTGTGTAGTTTAACAGAATAGGGTTCCTTGTGATTAGTAATCTCTTCCACATTACTTGTTTCGTGGATTGTTACATGACTGCTTAAGAAGTGCCATAAGCTAATATTTATCTGTGTATTATAGCAGGAAGTTTAGAACTAAGTATATAATTTTCAGAGATCGAAATATGACTGACTCCAAAGCTGGACTCTCCCTACCTTTATGCTGCATATTCAAGAATATGAGCTAAGTCGGCCAAATTCATCCCTGAGGAAGCTCTATTCAATTCAAAGAATGAAGATGCTGGAGTTTCACCAGGGCTGAATTTGGCTCAAGTGACTTTTTAAATAGCTGTGTCTCATGCATATTTCCACATGTCTGGTTCTCTTGATGTTCAGTATTTCCATGGTATTTTATAGGGTTAACCAAGAGTTTTTGTTGTAGCGGTTGGACATCTTGATAGACCAATGCAGAGCAGTTTTATGCACGTATCACCAATTCTGTCCCAGATACACAGTTTCTGGGTTTCCTAGAAACTGTGTATGTTCCCTTTCCCCACACTGCTCATGTTCATGGGTTTTTGCTATGACAAATGCAAAGCACAGATGCCAACTTTCATGTGGTAAATAAGCACCCCGACTTTCACTGTAAACCAGCTAATTCCATTTCAAGCCAATCCCTAAGAACCCCAGCACTCTGACTAGGTCCCTGCCACAGTGTGCAGTCTGGGACTGTGATGGGCCTGCTGTGCACCCCTGACTCTCTCCGCTCCCCCTTGCCCCTGCTTTCCAGGAGCCAATCAAAAAAAAGAAGCTGCTACTAGCCAACAAGCAACTCTCAAGCCAATTAAGCCAAAAACAAGCCCAATTTCTGCCTTTTTTTTTTTCCTGTGGGTTTGGCATGTCTGATGCAAAGTTGACGCAGATACATCTGGTCCCTGCAAGAGTCTGATGGTGAAAGAGCTTCCCCCCACCCATCCCCCTAATAATCAAATTGGGAAACTGCTCACACCGCCACCATAGGCACTCTAAGATATGGCCTATGTTATCCCACCAGAAGATGTCGATGTTAGCTTGGATCTCCATCTGTATAACAGATCTGTTCCTCTGACTGCAATACTTCAAATGGGGCCACTAATCCCACTTTGTGAGATAAATTTTAAAACAATTAATGGGGGAAAATGGTCTTGCTTAATCTAAATAAAATGTTTACATGGTTTCTCCACCATACTGGAGATCTGCTCAGCTTATGTTCCTTGCATTCAAGCAATGGTCTTACAGTCAGCTGAACTTCAAAATCATTAAGCAAGTTCCGATGCAATCTTTGCAGTTTGGTTTGCTTTCATGAAAAGTTGACATGAGGTGCAATTCGCCAATGACTTTCCCTTCAAGAAACCCCCCTGAGGTCAGTGGAGTTTCATAGGGTATTCGGCAAAGCAGAATTTGCCCTATAAAGTCTTCCTACTCATAAGCTTAAGGTCCTAATCCAGCACCCAGGGAAGACCGTGAAAAGACTCCCATTGATTTCAGAGGGAACTGGATTGGATCCCAAAGCTCTGATTCAGTTTAACTCCTGCACTAGGTTTCCAAGAAAGTTCACAGATTCACTTGTCAGCAACACACTGCAGGATCAGGGCCTAAGAAATTAAACTAGCATAAAAGCACTTTGTTAAACAGGAAGCAGAACGCTTATAAATCAGTATTTTTTGTAACTTTTGTTTTGTATTTGCAGATAGAATAGTTGTGGTTGTCCAGAATGCAGGATTTTAGATTTTTTTATTATAGAAAGTATACATCAAAGCTGTCAAATGTCGTTGACAATACGTGTAGTCTATCACAGATACAATAATTCCTATATTTTCTGTGAGTTTTTTTATGGATCACTTTATTAAGCAACACCAAAAATACCTAGTAAATGCACACCTTGCTAATGCACATATTAGTATGAAGATCATTTATTCTGATAGGTGCTTCATCAAATTTAAATTATAGATGATCACTAATTAGAAACTGATTAAGTATTGACATTTAAAAAACCGGCCATCCTTCTAATCCTAGATATTGCTATGAATTGCAGAAGGTAGTTGTAGATCCTGATTTCCCCTGTGGGTAAACAAAGCTGCTAAGTGAACTGTTTTCAAGAACCAAAAAAAAAAGTTTGCCAAGAAATGATGACGTAACGTCTTAAAACAACTTCATTACAGTACAAGATACCTTGTGCACTCAGACAAACGGTCTTTATAAATTAGTGGACAAATACATTTATATACAAAACATTTCAATGTCTGGATAAATCGTATCAATTAGGTGAAGTCTTTACATTCTGAGTTTAATTTAAAAAAAGCATCAACAGTTTAAAATCTTTACTGCAAAGTATAAATTGCTATTTCTGTCAATTCTAACAGTTATTGCTCATCCTATATATTTCTCAGAATTTTAAATAAGCAATTATATTTATGGGAAACTTGCTGACTTGAAAATGACAAACCTGAGGAGCAACATTTGGGAATAGTTTCTATGTCCTTTTTAAGTGCATGTATGTAATATGATATACAAATTCCCCTACTCTCTGTAGGTCTGTCTTAAGATTATGAACTGCTCAGAACAAGGATCATGCTTTCTTTTCGGTATGGAAAACACATTGCTTTGCAAATTTTGGGTGCTACTAGAGATGCAGTATGATAAATATTTGCTTGATGTTTTCTCAGTTTTCAGTTGAGATGGACTTTAATCTTTTAGATGACAACTGTATGTTACCAGCCATTCCCCCCGCCGCCCCCCCCCCCACGATACTAGTTAAATTATTGATGGAATTAAATAGTGATGGGAAATCTCAAAAAAAAACCAAAAAAACCTAACCACCACTCTTTTTAAGTAAGGTACTGTGTTTAGTTTAAAGTGTTATATTACCAACAGTGAAAGAAGAACCAGGAGGTTCTCCGGGGAAAAAAAGCTTATGCAGAAAACTACATGTAGAAAACTATTCAGAAGAGAAGTGTCCTAAGACACTAGTAAAATAGGAAGTGAAACTATGGTACCCATTAACTTGATGAGAAGTTATTTTCACTAATATCAAGTAAACTTTAATTCAGTCTAGCAACAAAAACAAATCAGGCTGCTTAATGGAATTGCTTCTATGCTACCTTGACTTGGTTAGGTTCCAAATCCTGTGGCTTGGTGTTAACAGCCTATATATTGGATCTTTAAGCACCTACCATGATTCATCTATTTATTTTCTTTTGGGTGTGTTCACACTATTGAATGACAGGTTTCAGAGTAACAGCCGTGTTAGTCTGTATTCGCAAAAAGAAAAGGAGTACTTGTGGCACCTTAGAGACTAATATAAAGTCTGCAGCAGTTTCCACGATATGCATCTGATGAAGTGAGCTGTAGCTCACGAAAGCTTATGCTCTAATAAATTGGTTAGTCTCTAAGGTGCCACAAGTACTCCTTTTCTTTTTACTATTGAATGAGCCATCAAAAGCCTCCATACCAGCCAATTCAATACACTGTTTTATTAACCTACATCTATAACAAAACACTATGTAATATGGGACCTGATCCTGTATTCCTTGCATTCACACAATTGCCAGTGAAGTCAGTACGAATGCAGGATGAACCCCCTGCAATATGTTAATACATAAGTTGCACAGAAAGAGATACTGTAAAAGTAAAGCTTTTGACTTTATTTAATGTTTAATCTCTGTGGTAATTAAAGTAATTATTTTAGTACAGCCCTATAAAGAAAAATAAATAAAATTACCAAAAAGTGCAATACAACAACAACAAGGCTCTGTCCCTCCTTTTTTACTTGTTTGTTGGTACAGAATCTAGGCTATAAAAGTAAATGAACTGTTTGCTTGTTATTATCGCAAAGCTTATGTGCTTCCTATAGCCATTGCCATTATGATGTCAATCTTATAAATTCACACTTAGAAACTGGCTCATTGATTTTTATTTTTTTGGCAACTTTTTCTAGCAAAGATTTCCTGGATACCACTCAGTGTGGTACTAACCACCTGCAGACTGGGTCTGCCCAAGCAGATGGGGAACCCAGATAAGTCACAAAATGAAGCCTCCGCTAGAGCTGTGTTGGAAGCAAAATAATCACACTGGCAGGGAACCAGAGGGGGAAAGAGAGGGAAAAGCTCTTGTCTCTGGCTTAATGAAATGTATGTGCAGTTCAGGCACACACATTTTTCTGTTGTTGAAGGCATTTCTCACATATACCATATTTTTATTACTATTTCTACCTGTAAAATTATCACTCATCAGATAAACTAGGCAAGGTCATGACATTCTTTTCCAGCACTCCTTCCCAGCTCCCTAGTTCTCCTTTTTTTTTTTTTTTTGGGGGGAGGCCACTGATCCTCTTTGTGCATCCTTTCAGGTAATGAGCTGTCTAGGCTACCATTCAAAACCCAGTAATCTTACATTCAAATCTCCATGACCAGCCTTGCATGAAATAGATAAACACATAGAGGCATAATGGACCCTAAAGTCATTTTGGGATATTCTGTTTGGTAGAAGACAGTGCCTAGCTGCTTTCTCTGCTGGGACTGTTGAGAATAACTTGTCACAAAAGTCCAAATTTAGGTGACTTTCTGCAAAATGTGGGCTTTGTTTTCTTCTCTCCAGTGAAAATAAGTCAAGCAGTTTCACCCATCTCCTGCCTGGGTAGACTGTGAGGAGGGATGGATGAGAGCAAGTCAAACTCAGTGACTTTAGGAAGTCTCTTCTTCCCTTCCCCTGGTATGTCCCCCCAACCCCCTATCATTGCTGCCCTCCAGCAGGGGCCAGCGGTTGGGGAGTTTGCAGCACCACCAGCCCCTGCTGGCTCAGGGAACAGGAGTCACAGTTAAACTACTGACTATGGTTCTTATCCTTGTCATCCTCTCCACTAGGATCTATTCATCATCACGTTTTTAAGGTGGCAACCACTATAATATAATTATATTTTTCTAACAGTAGTACCTTGAAACCACAACTGAAATTAGGCCGCACTATGCTAGGAACTGTACAGACTCCTTAAGAGGCAGACCTTGCCTCTCTGAGATAAGTGTGTAAGCCTCTAATCTTTAGAGCCCTGCGCAGATATGTGATGTGCAATATGCAAACATAATCCGTGAATATCTGCAGATTTGGCTTAACTGATCTTCCACTGAACAACATGTAAGCAGAGCGCTGCACCCACCCAAAGCCTCGTTGACTTGACAGGGACCTCTGCACATAGCCACTTACAGGAAAGAATACACAAAAATAACAGATGAGGCAATATTATATCCACATTTTATGGATGGAAAACTGAGGCTTGGAAAAATGAAGTGATTTGCACACCCCATGGGAAGTCTGTGGAAAAGTTGGAACTTGAACTCCACTGTTCAGAGTCCCAATTCAGCACCTTGACCATCTTTCTTTTCAATCTTCAATGAATCTTATCAACAAAGAAAATGGAAAACCTGGAGTGAGGAAAAAAATTCAATTCGGAAGCCAGGTGGATGCAATCAGACAGTTTATCACCCAGAAGAGTTTTGCTGGTTAGGACTTTGCAGATGCTAGTGCAGCGTAAAAGAAATCTCATCCTCCGTTGTAACTACAGCATAGCGGGGACACAAGACCTCAGCTGTGCAGTCAATAAGACTCAGAGCAGTAGCTCTCTGCAAACAGTGCTCCTGCCTCCTTTTTTACTCAACAAGCAAAGCAAGTGTTATTGAGTAAAGGGAACAAGTCTAGTGTTAATGGTTCCACCTTGCACATGATATATGAATACACAAAGCAGAAGGGGGAGGATTACATTGTTCAGGGTATTTCAACCATGCAGAAGAGTCTGAATGAATAGAAAGTATACCAAGTCCACAAACTGAATCACTTCCATCCTTCTGCAGCATGTTGCTCTGCATCATCAGCTGCAGCAACTTTGGGCTATATTCCTTAGTGCAGATCTGCAGGTGTAGTAATGGCTAGAGAAAGGGGCAAGACCTGTTTAAACCTAGATACCAGCATTGTCTTGACATGAGCACACAGGACCATTTCTTAATGAGCAAAGTGTAGGTTCCAACATGTCAGATTTGGAGAAATTTACTCCCTAGAAGAGGGACTGTGCCCTAAATAAGGGGTAATGAAATTGTAAAATACAAGCAAGATGACTGGGTTACTGGCTTAGTGGATCTGGGGGAAGCAGTAGATATAATATCTTGATTTTAGTAAGGCTTTTCACACAATCCCACATAACATTCTCATAAGCGAGCTAGGGAATTGTGGCCTAGATGAAATTAATATAAAGTGGGTAAAAGACTGTACTCAGAGTAGTTATCAATCGTTTGATGTCAAACTGGGAGGGCATATCTAGTGGCATCCCTCAGGGATCAGTCCTGGGTCGGGTACTAGTCAATATTTTCATTAATGACTTGCATAATGGAGTACACAGTATGTTTATAAAACTTGCAGTTGACACCCAGCTGGGAAGGGTTGCAAGCAGTTTGGAGGGCAGGATTAGAATTCAAAATGACCTTGACAAATTGATCTGAATTCAACAAGATGAAATACAGTAAAGATAAATGCTAAATACTTCACTTAGGAAGGAAAAATCAAATGCACAACTACAAAATGGGGAATAACTGGCTAGGTGGTACTACTGCTGAAAAGGACCTGAGGGTTATAGTGGATCACAAAATTACTGAAAATCAAGAATGTGATGTAGTTGCAAAAAAGGCTATCGTCATTCTGGGGCACATTAACAGTAGGGTTGTATGTAAGACATGGGAGGTAATTATCCTGCTCTACTCAGCACTGGTGAGGCTGCAGCTAGAGTACTGTGTACAATTCTGGAAGCCACACTTTAAGAGGGAAGAGGACAAATTGGAAAGAGTTCAGAGGAGAACAACAAAAATGATGAACACCTGACCTATAAGGAAAGGTTTAAAAAACTGGACATGTTTAGTCTTGAGAAAACAAGACTGCGGGGGACCTGATAGCCCCTAACATATTTGAAGACTATTATAAAAAGGACAGGGATCAGTTGTTCTGCAGATCCTCTGAAGCTGTAGGACAAGAAGTAATGGGCTTTATCTGCAGCAAGCAAGATTTAGGTTGGATATTAGGAAAAACTTCCTAAATATAAAGGTAGTTAAACTCTGGAATAAGGTTCCAAGGGAGGTTTTTAATCCACATTACTGGAAGTTTTTAAAAACCGGTTGGACAAACATCGGTCAGGGATGGTCTAAGTTTGCTTGGTCCTGCCACAGCACAGGGGGCTGGATTTGTTGACTTCTCAAACTCCCTTCCAGTCCTACATTCCTTTGATTTTTATACTCACAGCTACAGCTCCCATGGGAATGTCTGCCCTCGGATTCTTACTATCCAGACCTCAAGACAACAGCCTCACCTGCTCATCCCAAGAGCTGTACACTACAGCCTCCTCTGTTCCCAGCAGACACTTGAATTGAGAGGAAAAGGGTGGGTTTTGAAGTTAGATCCAGACTGAGTGGTGAGTGGCAGGGCCTGAGGCACAGTACTCAGTAAGTTAGGGAGCGAAGCAGTAGCCAGGCAGGTGGGGCTCCACCCCTTTGTCTTGCACAGTGTAACAGCAATACTCGATTCCTGGCAGTAAATGGTCGTTACTTTCCATATTAAAGAACTGTCTCCAGTCTGGTATTGGGGCTTCAGAGGGCCAAATCAGAAGCTGTGCTGTGGAGCTGCACCATGAGAGTTTGAGGTGCTCATCACCTCTCTCAATTTGGACTAGAGTGGTCCAAATGCAGAAAAAATTATCTTCCTCCCCGTTCAGGTGGAGTGTTGCAGCCCATTGGGCTCTGACATTTGCATCCCTCCTCCTCAGAGGAGAATTCACCCTTCATGTCTCCAAAGAGTTCTCAAGAGATTGTGAACAAAATAACCAGAACTATTTTATTGGCTCTTTGAAAACCTCATTTATGCAGAGAATTTTCCAAGAGATTTTAGTCCATTCATCTTCTAATCACCTGGAATAAGGGTATTAACCTTAGCTTTGATCCTTTGCCAGTGAGTTCAGCGGGAGGATTGATTTCAGTGAGAACAGGATCAGGCTCCCATAAGCAGAACACTAATAGGACTGTGGGCAACAAAAGCACAATGCACATTTTCCCAGTGCTTATCCTTTTCCTTTACCATCGATCAAAATGAATGTAACCGGTGCATAGCCACTCAGGACATTGGGCTTCAAACTTAGGAATATCACTACTATACAAATGTATTTTGCCTTGCAGGTTTACATGGCTTTGGAGTATTTGAGGGGGGGTTTTCTTTCCTTTTTTGAAAAAAACAAACAGACTACTAGTGCATATAATTTGACAACCCACTGTTTGAAAGCACTTATTATTCTTGATGATTCTAATATGACTTGTTAATGCTAATTTGCCAGATATTTTCAAATGGAAGACGACAGAGAGGCACTGTTGCAATTCCATGCTTGAGTTGGTGGCCCATCAATATACAGTAGCTAAATTCTGCACAGCACCTACCACTATGCTTCTACTGAGCGTATGAATGAGAAGAATCTGTCTCCTGTGAATGTACTTCAAGATTTTAATGAAAAGTACTGTATCTGATGTGAAGGCTAAAAACCAGCCACAATAAAAAATACTCAAAAGTGGTGTTGGATTTAATATTAATATGCATATTAGGAACAGGGCAATCTTTGCATTTCTTCTGCTGAGATAAAGAATCTAGTATTTTTGGAATAACAGATGTAATTTGCTAAAGGTGTTTTTTTACAGCAAATCAGCTTCTTTAGAGTATGAAAAGTATGAACACTTAAGCTTTTCCTGCAAACATACAAAAATGAAACATTAATTTTATTCATATGGGCTGTGTCTGAAAAAACAATAAAATGCGGTAATTTAAAAAGCAGGCATTATTTGGAAAGAGGTGTTTTTATACCTTAAACATCTTTTGGGATTAAGCTTCCTACAGTTTTCATCCTATTAATTCATGCTTTTTACACTCTTGTTTATTCCTTTGCTTTTATTAGCAAGCTCACATTCAGATTTAAGAGCTACAGTATGCTCTTAACAAATTCTGACTGTTGCTTCCCTTATTTTAAGCTTGACATTTTCTTAAACTTATACATATAAATCTTATGAACAGTTCTTTTCCCCAGTCCTGTTTGAAATATTTAATAATCCTTTTTATATTAAGCTTTTTAAAAACAAGAATACTTTTGTGGCATTTTTGGACAATCTTTTGAGTAGTCAGGACTCCATTTTAACATGATACTTAGAAAATGTGCCCTTTTAATAAACTAGCCATAAACATCCTGGTTGCTTATATAGTTTAAGACTTTGATCCAATTGTTGCCTATTCAGAGTCCCTTCGACTTTTGTGAGATGTAAAGGTCATACTTTTGGAAATCCCTTCCAGATTGGAGCCTAATTATGGCAGTATAAAATTTAGGCTCAGATTTTTTTTAAACTGTGCACCCAAGTCCTGTGATTATGCATCTACCATTGGTAACTACACAAACAAGTCACTGCTTGGATGTCTATGCAGACTTTGCATAATCAAAACAAGGTTGTCTTAATTAGCAACATGTCATTATCTTTTCTCCAAAAATGGCAACAGTTGTTTAAAAAGACAAGGATTGATTCCAGTCTCACTCCAATGGAAATCAAAAAAGTCAGCTGAACCCAATGGAGTTAAACTATTGAAAAGTAACGAATAGAGAATCAGGCCTACAATTTGCAGATAAGGTCACTTAAAAGATACATGGCAACAATCTTGCAATATTTCTAGGGAATGACCACTTAGCACCTATTCACAATGTGTCATGGTGCTGCGATCCCTCCTCCCAACCAAAAAACACCTTGTGAATTCCAAAAGTTTTTACTCCTGGGGAAATTCTGCACCACTGCGCAATGAAGAATTTTGCAGAAATTAACATTGTGCATGCAGAATTTCTTTTCCCCCACAGAAATGGGCTGCAGTGCTGCTAGTCACCACTAGGGGCTACTGGACCCCCCCCCCAGAGCCCAGCTCACACGGAGAAGGCACTGCTGGGGATGGAGAGGGAGCTAGAGGGTTCCTGACAGCTGCAGTTCCCAGCATGCCCTGAGGGAAGGAGAAGGCTGTGGCCAGGAAACTCTGTGCAAGCCTGGGACAGAGCATCAGGTTGTTTCTCCCTCTGGCTCCCTCAGCTCTGGGGGAGAAAGGGAGTGGATGTCTGGGCTGGGCTGTGTTCAGGGTGTGTGGGTGTGTGTGTGAAGGGGGAAGAGAAATAGGAAGTGGGTTGTCATAGGGGTTTCTTGATCACTCTACTCATGGGGGAATTTTTATCTGTGTTTGTATTGTTACAGACATACCTGTTGATAGGTATTTTGAAATAAATTACCAAAATAATTGAAACTAGTGTGACTATGTAGTGTTATTTTGACCGATAAAATTTGCAGAATTTTAAAATATTGTGCACAGAATTTTTAATTTTTTAGTGCAGAATGTCTACTCCTGGGAAGCAGTCTTGTATATTTAAAGTGGAAGCAGACAAAGATGATGCTGCCAGAGTTGCTAAACTTTCTTGATTGCAATTTCAAATTAGTCAGATTCAGTTTGCCTTAGCCCATATGGCAGCTGGGTCCTTTGCTTTTGTATCAGAGCCTTAAAGATACCCAATCTTTTCCTTGTTACACACCCCACTTTTGATCCCCCAGCGTTACCCGCCATCTCAGTGCCACTGCATAGTGGCCATGACTAGTTGCTGTTGAATAATACAAAACCTATCTAGGTTTAGCAAGCTGGTTCTGCAAAATTCCTTGCCATGCTAACGTGCATCTCCCAGATTCCAGTGTACAATTGAGTAATTCAGTTATTTCACACCTAGTAAATTGATGTTTAAAGTCACTGGTCACATGTGGCAGTGTCATGTAACATAGCTCAGTGGTTTGAGCATTGGCCTGCTAAACCCAGGGTTGTGAGTTCAATCCTTGAGGGGGTCATTTATGGATCTGGGGCAAAAACTGGGGATTGGTTTTGAGCAGGGGGTTGGACTAGATGATCTCCTGAGGTCCCTTCCAACCCTGATATGATTCTATGATTCTATAAATGAACTTAATTAATGTAGTACTCGTCAGTCCAGGACAAGTTTTCTAGCACTGATTGCTATACTGAGAATGTACCAGACAAAAGGAAAGATAAATCACTTACCACAATTCATTAATGCAGCATTTAGACAATTTTCTGAAAGACTGACTGCATGAGTTAGACTAACCCCCAGGCAAGTTTAATTTATGCAGCTGCTAACACAATCATACACTGACTTAGCTGCAATACAGAGAGACTTTTTGTAAGGACAAACTATTGTTGCAGAAATTCTTCAAGCTCTTAGCAATAATAGTCTACCCTTTAACAGCAAACACTCAAACCTATTAGTGCCAGGTGACTTTTTCTGTGTGAAGGTGCTTTGGTTTTTACCTTTCAATTTATATTTGCTGGGACAAATGAAAGATAAACGGCACCCTTCATTAAAAGGCTTCTTTTTTCTCTTAGGAGGGAAATTTTTAATACCTGTGGCTTGGTAGCTGGCAATAGCAGTTAATATTTTTTTAATTCTTTGTCATTATACCAACCTATTCGTACACATTTTGTATATACTGCTCTTTTGTTGACTTAAATGCACACACACACAACATCACTTGCACAGCTAAATAGTTTCCAAGGCCAGTCAGTTACTGTGTGTGCTATCACCTCAGACATCTTTGCAGCCGGTAGCAGAACTAAATTTCAGGATCTTTTGCTCCTCCCACAAAATAACCAACACCTACATAGGCCCTACCATTGCAATCTCTGTTCCCTTATTAATATTAGGGCTTTTATACTCTGCAGGACACTACTATAGGGCAATATATTCACTATCTGAGCAGTTTCCACATTCCATCCTGACTGGGCAATAAATAACACACACACACACACACACACACAAACTAGTACATTGAACCCAAATTAAGTCTCTCCAAGGTACCTTATATAGTCCAATGTAATAATGGGAATGCTTCCCCTGCACTACAGTTTGCTAGCCCTGCTCAGAGGCCAGTTTTGGAATTGCTTATTGATACACAAACATGAGCTTTTAGGCACCTGGGTACTGATGCTTCCATGCAGAGCAGCTCTGCTTCCCATAAGAAAATCATTCCTACCTAAACCTATCATGCAGCAGATCAGTTCCCCCCCCCTCTTCCCTTGCAAACCCTGCAAAGTGCCCTTTGTGATTATGGAGTGGCAGGAGCATTGGACAGCTGAATGGTTTTATTTATTTATTAAAAACATTGAGAGGGGAAGGTGGAAGTATGGTGAAAGAGACTGAAAACTATTCGACTATCCACAAGGCCTACTCCTATTTTTGTGTTTTCCCTTCCCTGGGACCACCAGTTGTATAATAAATACTGCAGGGCTTTCAAAATTAAAACATTTTAGACAAATCTGATAGCTGGGGAACTACTGTATACAGCATGCAGCTACTGAGAAAAATCCTAGGTGTGGGGTTGTTTTTATTTTTTTTTTTTAAAGTCACACAATATTGACCTAACCTGGCAAAATGCTTAGCCCATCCTAGTTACCACTGACAACCAGTGGTTAGGATAGGGGGTAGTACAGAAGAGCTCAGCTCCGCTTTCTGACAGCTGTCAGGAATGGCTCCCCATCCACTTTCCATCTATTTTAACAATTGCCCTCTGCCTAATGAAGTTCAGTTGAGGATGCTCTCCACCTGCAAAAAGACACTCTCACTGTGTTTCATATTCAGCCCTAACTGAAGACAGTTCTTGGCCTCACTTATGTTGAACAGAATATTTCAAGTGGTGTCTTCACTATTATTGTTTTCCTAACTTGGTTTCTCTTCCAGCATATCCATTTTCAAATGAGAGTTCTCTAGGTATGTTGTCTCCATGTTTTCATGGGGGAGACTTAAGTGATGAATCTGCCAGTTCCTTCCAAGTTTGACAATGCACTTTTGAAAATCAAGAGAGGACTAACATTAAGCAGGCTTTGCCTTCAGCTGAATACTTTTTGTTCTGATTTCTTAGGACTGTGCACATAATAGATTATTTTCTTATGAGAAATTTAAATGTAATATTACTGAAAATCACCCCCTGGAATCTCTCCTTCCATTTGGCCATTTATAACAAACTTCCTTCTTGCAGCTTTTGAGTGCCTTGCAGAATTATGCTACTTCCAACAGGTAGTCTAAAATTGGCATTAGTTGCCTTCATCACTTGCACTAGAGAAGGAATCTCTTGTTTCATTTTATTTTCTTCGTTTTTTTCCAAACTTATTTTTTTCTATTATGGTTGGAAACACCATAGCTAGCAAAAAATAAAAAGGGGAAGGGGATGGGGATGGGTTTACACCTTATTCTGAAGGGAGGGAATTCACCTCCAAGGTGACTCCAGCTCCTGCTCCCACTCAGAGTGAGATGAGTGGGAGCAGGATTTTCAAAAGCACCTAATTAACATGCACAAGTCCCACTGAAAATCAGTCACATACGTACATAATTCTGTAGCGTATAGCACCATAGAGTCCCATCACAATGAACAGCAAACACATAAGTTACTGGCCAGCAATCTTCCTCCATGTTTTGTGGTCTTCACATAGCCTTGAAGCATGCCACACTGCATTCCCATCCAGTCAGCTACACCTGAACCACACTCACCACTGCCTCTGCCCCTGGCACCAATCCTTGCAAAACTTGCTTCAGCAATCTTCCTCTCAACCCACATGTCCCACAAAATCAAGTTTTCTTTCTCTCATCTTGATGTCTGGTATCACTCCAGTTAGACTGTAAGTTCAAGCAATTACCTCTGCGTTAGTCGTGTGCAACATATAACTAACACTCAGCAATTGCATTTCAGTTCAAGGCTCTTAATGTCTTCTTTCTTTAGTGTTCATGTCTCGCGTGCATATAGCAAGACACTGAAGACAAGAGACTGCAGCAATTTAATTTTATACTTCATGGCAACACCTTTTGCTTCACCAAATATGTCACTAGAGTAGCAGGCACAAGTCCAATTCTATGTCAGATCTTTAAGTGATGTTTAGCATCCCTTGTAGTTATACAACCCAGGTATTTGAAGTGCTCAATGCCTTCTGAGATTTAGGTAGAAATATCTTTGCCTTTTTGTCAGCCTGAGATGTCACCATTGTCTTTAAAAAGACAAGGTGGATGAGATCTTTTATTGGATCAACTTCTGCTGGTGAAAGACAAGCTTTTGAGCTCCACAGAGCACTTCAGGTCAGGTCAGGTCAGAGCATCACACTTAAATACAAGGTGGAACAGATTGTTTACCATAAATAGTTAACTCATGCCCTACAGGATCATTCAAGGTTATCTACTTATGCTAAACAATCTGCATAGTTTAAAATCTTGTTTTTCACCAACAGAAGTCGGTCCAATAAAAGATAAAACCTCACCCACCTTCTCTCTCATATGCTGGGACCAGCATGGCTAAAACAACACTGTCTTTTTGTGGGATAGCCTTAGACCAAAAGTCTCTGCATCTACCACTAATTTTTCAAACTATTTTTGCACTTTTTTTTTCTTGCCACAATCCAGTCAGATCAATATCATCAGAGAAGCCCTGATGACTAATTTTTCCTCCACTAAGGATACACCCTCCTTTAGGTTTCCATCCGTGACTTTTTAAAGATTTCTTCAACATCAGTTGAAGAGGGTTAATAATAGCATGCAGCCCTGCCTGACACCTATCCTTAAGTCAAATCCTAGAATATCAGGGTTGGAAGGGATCTCAGGAGGTCATCTAGTCAACTACTTTGCTCATGCCCCATAAAAACCAAAGCAGTTCTGCTTCCTCGGAGATTTTGTATCAACCTTATTATATTTTCACCAACTCCAGCCAACCACAGGATTGCTCAAAGGTTTATGTCATATGCTGTCAAAACGCCTTAGCAGAAGTCACAAAGCCATGGACCATTTTCTCATCATTCCCCAGTGCTTTCTCACACAGCAAATACAGACTGAATATTTGCTCTATACCTTTTGGCAGGGTCTAAATCCAGCTTGTTTTTGCACTTAGGCACAATTCTCTTCCGAGTGATGCGCGGCAGTATTTTGCTAGGGTGTGTCAATAGGATTGTATGGTAATTTCCTTTTTATGAATAGGAACCATCAGGGACTATATCCAAGTCTTGGGCCATCTTACAGACTCCCTAATCACATTAAAAATGTTATGATATGCCAGGATGAGTGTGTCTCCATCACTTTTAATTAGTGCTGCTTATGTATTATCCACTCCAGGGGCTTTATTGCTTTTCAGTGTCTGTACAGCTTCCTCAATGTCTTCAATCATAGCGGGAGCTTCTCATATATCTCTCTTCTGCCATGTTCACGTCCAATGTAGAGTTAATTTTGCTCATATTATATAGTTATCAGCAATATTTACCCCAAGAGTTTGGTGAAACAGTATTTTTCCTACAAGGAAAACTTTTGAAAAGAGTCTTGATGGTTTGATAGGTCTTCTTTGCAACAAATGCTACTAGGGAGTTCTGTGTATCAGTGCACGGTTATTCAAACCAGTCTTTTTTTGCCACTTTAATGAGTCCCTCTCTTTCTCATGTCATACAGGAATATTGCTTTTTGCAGATTCATCTCTCTTCCTTTTTGCTCTTAACTGCCTTTGTTGATCAAACAGCTCTATAATCTTCTCTGTGATCCAAGACTGGCAATGGGAAATGGATTGTAGGAGTTCATCCACAGTTGCTATAATGCTGCAAAGGATAGAGCACAATATCTGATCTATGTTACCTGTGCAGAGGTCAGCAGCTTTTAGCCTTTGTTCAATCATCTTCTTAAATTCCACTTGTTTGTTGCTGGTCCCAATATAGGCACCTGATGGGATTTTCAAAATGACTAAATTTTACCCTAATTCTGCTCCCGCATTGAACTACCTTTTGAAAATCCCTTCCAAAGCTTCTAGCTTCCTTATCTATATTTTCACCAACTATTTGTTTCATGGAGTTGACAACAAGAATAGGTACACAAACATTTGACAAACAAGGATTTATGTGAATACAGAGCCACTCTAAAATCCATTGTGAGGCACATAAGAGCCCAATCTTGCTGAGTAACTGCAGCTTCCATTGTAGTCACTGGGAGCTGAAAGCTAGCACATCATGGGATTGAACCTATTTTGAAAAGATCAGTAAAGAGGTTTGTTTGCCTAGAGCAGTTTTTAAAAACAACCCCTATGATAGTTTCCCTGTATTAGGCGGGGGAAGTCATGCAGAAATGCCATGCTGGTGTGTGACAGAGTTCTTCTCTGCAGTCCCTCTCCATGGGCAGTACAGTTAGGGGACATGGAATCAAGCTGCAGGAGTGAACAGTACATCTGCCATTCTGTAGCTCAAGAAACTTAAAACACTCTCTGCAGAGTCACCATAAGGACCCCAACTGCAAACAATAATTATCAAAAAGAAAAGGAGTACTTGTGGCACCTTAGAGACTAACCAATTTATTTGAGCATGAGCTTTCGTGAGCTACAGCTCACTTCACTCTGAAACCAATAATTATCAAGCAGATGCAAAGCCATGCTATGCCAAGCCTACAGGTAGCACCCATCATATGGTATCTAGGCATGATTGGTTGTGTGAAACACTAAGGGAAATCATACATGGATATAAAGCAGTAGAATAAAAGCAGAGTTTCCATTCATATTTATCTGTATTCCAGATGCTTTGCTTTTTCCGTAATTACTGGCTCCTTGTTAAGCTCATCAAAGTGGCAGCTTTGGTTTTAGTTTTCAAACTCCTATGATTTGCTGTCTTTCCCCCCTCTGCTGATTTACACACTGTCATTCGCACAAGCATTAAAATGGGCTAGGGCATCTGAAGCCAATCAGAATTTGCTTTTTGATTACATTGGATTTTCATTTATAGCTTCATCCACGCTGCCCTAGGGCTGGATGAGATTGGAGCCAATAATGTGCAAGTCATTTATAAAGAACAGTTTTCAGTGGGAAGAAAAGAAAATTAAATCTATCTGCAGTAGAAAATAACTTACATAGAGAAGAGAAAAAGTGTCACAGTTAACTTCTAAGGCCATATATCCACAATGTTTAGAAACCAACACTAAAGTAAACTCAGTAAAATCAGAAATGTACCCTTGCACAATATGGGCTATAAATGTAATGTACAAATGATGGGATATAAGCATTAAACGAACAAAAGGATTACCGGTAGATTTGCAGTTTATTCAAAATTCCGGTGTACTTAACACTTTATCAAAAGCTAATGACGTCTTTATAGGTAAAATTTTAGATCTATATGATACATGTAGCCAAAGTGGGGGTAAACCAATCATTTGGCATGAATAATTGTTATGCTCTTTTTCTGCTTGTGGATATTCCATGAGAAGATTTAAATTTCCTTAAATAAATTTAAATAATCAACAAATATCCTTGGATTGGGTTTGTTTGTTTGTTTTACTCTTTGAATCAGACATGTATATTTGAGCTGTACTGCTTACTTGTGATTAGTAATGCTCTTGTTTCCTGACTGGACAAGCAAGCTAGTAGTATTGGTTCAAATATTGATGCCTGTGACCTTGACATTCACTTTTTCTGAGCATTTTTGCTTGTAAGTACCTTTGCTTGAATGTTCACAGGAAATCCCACAGAAGTGATGCAAGAACATGGCAGAAACAAATTCATTTAAACATTCAAATTAATATTAGTAACTATTTTTGGTATTTAAATTGTAATTTAAGCCATTAATTCAATTGTTTCAGATAGCAAATAGATTAATTTTACACTGAAATAATATGAGTGCTGTTCTGACAGACTTTCCCTCAATATGTCAGAGTTCATTTCTGAAAGACTGAGAAAACAGTCCTTTAAGTTAGAATTCTGGAGCTCTCCCATACCTTCTGCAAATAGGCTGTCACTGCCTGCCAGAATCTGATCACCAACATCCCCCTTCCCTAAAAGAGTGTAAAGCAAAAACTGGTACATCTCAAGCACTACTGTTTTAAGTTAGAGTATTCACTTTGGAGTCATTCTATCAAGAGTTAAATAAAAACATTTGAAGCTTATCTGAATCATGAACTTGATACCATTCACCACAGAAATATTCTACTTCTAGATGACTTTTTGACCTTTATTTCCCCATCCAACAGCTATCTTCCTAATAAACGGATACAGGTTGGAGCTTCCCCTTCATTCCCTCCTCCTATGATTAAAAAGTAATCTCTCTCCTTGGGTTGGAAACTCAAGCTTTGTAACCCATTGTTTGCCTCTCACTTCAATTGTATAGTATATGCTATAGAAGGGACTCCACAGGAGGGAACACTTGGAACAGAATTACCTCGTCTGGGGATCTGGTTTGGCGCACACTGCCAACTGCAGTTCTTTCTAAAATCCACCCACGCTTGGCCTATAGCATACCAATGCTGCGGAGTTAGAGTGGACAGGTTTCTGTGTAGTCAAAAGTGGGTGCTTAATCTCAAATTACTGCTTTCCGTATCAATACCCTTTCTCTGCATCCACATAAACTGTTACTGGATGAGAATACTGGGCTCCCAGGAAAGCTTTGAATCTTAATTACATTACTGAATCCTCATTTTAGTGGAATATGCGGCAAAAAAATATTAAAAACTGAAAATGGGGAATTAAGTGAATCATCTATGGAGGCAACAGTCAGGGACATCAGTTGCCCCCCAACTTCCATTGGGTATTATTGGAACACTCAACTTTTATCAGAGAAGCTACCATTAGAGCCTGGAATGACCTCAGTTTATGTTAAATCCTACATCAGCGTCTGATAAGGGAACCTCCTAGTCTATTAACCCCTGGAAAATCTCACCTACTTCTGGACTACAAAAAGAGAGAGCGTCAGCTCTATAGGATCTTGTTAATATAGGCCACAAAATAAAAAATTAAAAGAGCCACTAATAAATCCCAAGAGTGGAAATAACATCCTCAGGTGTTCATCCCTAGCCAAGATCCAGCTCCTTTGTGTATACTATTCCTAGTATAAGACCATCCTTTGAAAAGAAATTATTAAATATAATTGTGCCGTTATTTAAAAAGGAAACTGAGTGGTAAGAGGGGACAAGTTAGGATCTTTCCCTGGATTGTTGAAGAGCAATATATGGTTCCTTTAAAGCAACAGTTAAAATTCATTGAAACAAGGGGGAGCTCATACCATACCAACCAGAAACTGGAAGAGTTCTTTCTGTGCTATTAGTAGCATTAACCAAAAAAGGCGTGGGGGGGAGGGGCGGGGGAGAGTTCTTTCTCTGACCTTAGCAAGGAAGGAGCTGTGCTCCCCTTTTTACTTTAATACCTGCCTTAATGTTTCAGATTGTTCCCTTTACTCAAATACTGTGCCCAATTTTGGTCACCAATGAGTAGAAAGGATGTAGAGAAACTGGAAAGGATCCAGAGGCAAGCAACACAGATGATCAGAGCGATGGAATACAAGTCCCATGAGCAAAGGCTGAAGGAACTGGGTATATTTAGTTTGGAAAAGAGAAGATTAAGGAGGGATATGAGAGCAGTCTTCAGATAGCTGAAAGGCTGCCACAAAAAAAATGGAGAAAAGTTCTTTTTTGCCACAGAGAGCAGGACAAGAGGCAGTGGATTCAAACTACAGTTTAGCAGATTTAGATTAAATCTCAGGAGAAGCTTCCTAACTGTAAGAACAGTAGGAAAATGGAACAGACTGCCTCAGGAAGTTGTGGAAGCTTCTTCACTGAAGGTTTTCAAAAGGAGGCTGTATAGTCATCTGCCTTGAATGGGTTAGACACAACAAATCCTGCATTTTGGCAGGGGGTTAGAATAGATGACCCTTGCGGTGCCTTCTAACACTATGATTCTATAATGTGAAAGTATTTAGGTAGCACAGCCATAAGGACTCCATTTGTTCTAAGACTTGTTACCAACAAGTGATCCAATAGCCTTCTTTAGTACTTGATCTGCAACGGGGATGTGCTTCTCCTCCACCTGGTGTGTGGTAATTTTGCCCTGAAAGTTCGATCCTGGTTGAATTCCAGAAAAGGGATATTTGTCATGTAATAGAATAATACTTAGAACATTCTTCCCTGCTTTTGGATAAAGGTGGAAGTGGTGGGGTGGTGGAAGAAGGATGTAGAATAGAAGGGATTTTGAGAGGGAGTTTTGCGAGGGAGTTGACAGGAGCAGTGTCTGTGTGGGGGGCTTAACATTCCGTAAACTTCTTTAAGCTTAAAGCCAAAAATACCCCCCGATTAAAAGAAAACAACAAAGGAACAAGCTTCATGAGTAAAAAGAGAATGCAGGCAGAAGTCCAGCAACAAAATGGGGGTAGGCAGGTGGTATATGTGTGCATTTGGTGCAAGGAGCTCCTGGTCCTGAGAGACCGTGTATGGACTTTGGAGAGCCAGGGTGGCTGAGCTGGAGGAGCTAAGGGAGACAGAGAGGTACATAGATAAGACTTGTCAGGACACAGTAGAACTGTCCCACCCCCGGTCTGACAGCTTCTGTGCTGTTGAGGAGGATGAAAGCCTCAGGAAAGGAGAACATCCAACTGGAGCAGAGGGAAATGATCCCATAGTTGTTCCAGATGATGTTGTGGTATCCTCTCGCATCCTTGCAGGGAGGGAACTCCAGTTATTAGGAAGAGACAGGTATTAGTAATGGGCAATTCGATCATTAGAAACATAGATAGCTGGGTTTGCGATAACCGGGAGAACCGCATGGTGACTTGCCTGCCTGCTGCGAAGGTTGCAGATCTCTTGAGACATCTAGATAGGCTCATGTGTAATGCTGGGGAGGAGCCAGTGGTCGTGGTACATGTAGGTACCAGTGACATAGGGAAGGATAGGAGAGGGGTCCTGGAGGTCAAATTTAGGCTGCTAGGTAAGAGATTGAAGTCCAGGACCTCCATGGTAGCATTCTCTGAAATGCTTCCAGTTTCACACACAGTTAGACAAGCAGAACTGCAGGGTCTCAATGCGTGGATGAGACGATGGTGTAGGGAGGAGGGGTTTAGATTTATTAGGAACTGGGGAAACTTTTGGGAAAGAGGGAGCCTATACAGGAAGGAAGGGCTCCACCTAAACCAAAATGGAACCAGATTGCTGGCACTTAGTTTAAAAACTGCTCTACGTCATTTTTAATTTTAATGGCTGGGGAAAGCTGACAGATGCGGAGGAGCACGTGGTTCGGACCGTGCTTAGGGAAGGCTCGATAAATGGAGATTCCCTATGTCCTAATAAGGAGGAGAGGATGGAAGATGATAAAGTACAGGAAGGATGTGATGAGAAACAGTCGAAAGAAAAAAAGTCCCATTCAATTAAACATGTAATAGCAGACATCTAAAAAGTGACAAGTTTTTAAAGTGCTTATATACCAACACTAGAAGTCTAAATAGTAAGATGGGCTAACTAGAGTGCCTCATATTAAATGAGGATATTGATATAATAGGCATCACAGAAACTTCGTGGAATGAGGATAATCAATGGGACACAGTAATACCAGGGTACAAAATATATTGGAAGACAGAACAGGTTGTGCTGGTGGGGGAGTGGCATTATGTGGGAAAAAAGCGTAGAATCAAATGAAGTAAAAATCTTAAATGAACCAAACTCTACCATAAAATCTCTATGGATAGTAATTCCAGGCTTAAGTAATAACAATATAGCAGTAGGAATATATTACAGACCACCTGACCAGGATGATGATATTGACTGTGAAATGCACAGGGAGATTAGAAAGGCTATTAAAATAAAAAAACTCAATAATAATGGGGGATTTGAATTATCCCCATATTGACTGGAAGGGATGCAGAGAGAAAGTTTCTTGACACCTTAAATGAAATGCTTCTCGGAGCAGCTAGTTCTGGAACCCACAAGAGGAAAGGTAATTCTTGATTTGGTCTTAAGTGGAGCACAGGATCAGGTCCAAGAGGTGACTATAGCTGGACCGCTTGGTAATAGTGACAATAATATAATTAAATTTAACATCCCTGTGGCGGGGAAAACAACACAATGGCCCAACACTGTAGCATTTAATTTCAGAAAAGGGAACCACACAAAAATGAGGAGGTTAGTTAAACAAAAATTAAAAGGTACAGCACCAAAAGCAAAATCCCTGCAAGCTGCATGGAAACTTTTTAAAGACACCATAATAGAGGCTCAACTTAAAATGTATCCCCCAAATTAAAAAAAAAATCATAAGAGAAACAAAAAAGAGCCACTATGGCTAAACAACAAAGTAAAAGAAGCAGTGAGAGGCAAAAAGGTATCCTTTTAAAAAGTGGAAATTAAATCCTAATAAGAAAAATAGAAAGAGCATAAACTCTGGCAAATGAAGTGTAAACATATAATTGGAAGGCCAAAAAAGAATTTGAAGAACAGCTAGCCAAAGACTCAAAAAGTAAGAGCAAATTTTTTTTAAAGTACATCAGAAACAGGAAGCCTGCGAAACTGGGGCCACTGGATGATTGAGGTGCTAAAAAGAGCACTCAAGGACAATAAGGCCATTGCAGAGAAACCAAATGAATTCTTTGCATCAGTCTTCACAGCTGAGGTTGTGAGGAAGATTCCCAAACCTTAGCCATTCTTTTTAGGTGACAAATCCGAGGAACTGTCCCAGATTGAGGTGTCAGAGGAATGTTTTGGAACAAACAGATAAACTAAACAGTAATAAGCCACCAGGATTGTATTCACCCAAGAGTTCTGAAGGAACTCAAATGTGAAACTGCAGGACTACTAACTGTTATCTGTAACCTATCATTTAAATCAGCTTCTGTACCAAATGACTGGAGGATAGCTAATGTGACACCAATTTTTTAAAAGGGCTCCAGAGATGACCTCAGCAATTACAGGTCGGTAAGCCTGACTTCAGTAGCGGTTGAAACTATAGTAAAGAACAAAATTGTCAGACACATAGATTAACATAATTTGTTGGGGAAGAGTCAACATGGTTTTTGTAAAGAGAAATCATGCCTCACCAATCTACTAGAATTCTTTGAGGGGGTCAGGTCAACAGGCATGTGGACCAAGGGGGATCCAATGGATATAGTGTATTTAAGATTTTCAGAAAGCCTTTGACAAGGTTCCTCACCAAAGGCTCTTAAGCAAAGTAAGCAGTCATGGGATAAGAGGGAAGGTTCTCTCATGGATCGGTAACTGATTAAAGGATAGGACACAAAGGGTAGGAATAAATGGTCAGTTTTCAGAATGGAGAGGTAAATAGTGGTGTCCGCCAGCCGTCTGTACTGGGCCCAGTCCTATTCAGCAGATTCATAAATGATCTGGAAAAAGGGGTAAAAAGTGAGGTGGCAAAAATTGCAGATGATACAAAACTATTCAAAATAGTTAAGTCCCAGACAGACTGCGAAGAGCTACAAAAAAGGATCTCTCAAAACTGGGTGACTGGGCAACAAAATGGCAGATGAAATTCAATGTTGATAAATGCCAAGTAATACACATTGGAAAACATAATCCCAATTACATATATAAAATGATGGGGTCTAAATTAGCTGTTACCACTCAAGAAAGAAATCTTGGAGTCATTGTGGATAGTTCTCTGAAAACATCGACTCAGTGTGCAGTGGCAGTCAAAAAAGTGAACAGAATGCTGGGAATCATTAAGAAAGGGATAGATAATAACACAGAAAATATCATATTGTCTCTATATAAATCATTGGTATGCCCACATCTTGAATACTGCATGCAGATGTGGTCACCCCATCTCAAAAAGGATACATTAGAATTGGAAGAGGTTCAGAAAAGGGCAACAAAAATTATTAGGAGTATGGAACAGCTACTGTATGAGCAGAGATTAATAAGACTGGGACTTTAGCTTGGAAAAGAGATGACTAAGGCGGGATATGAGAGAGGTCTATAAGATCATGACTAGTGTGGAGAAAGTAAATAAGGAAGTGTTATTTACTCCTTCTCATAACACAAGAACTAGGGGCCACCAAATGAAATTAATAGGCAGCAGCTTTAAAAGAAACAAAAGGAAGTATTCACAAAAAGCACAGTCAACCTGTGGAACTCTTTGAAGATGTTGTGAAGGCCAAGACAATAACAGGGTTCAAAAAATAACTAGATAAGTTCATGGAGGATAGGTCCCTCAATGGCTATTAGCCATGATGGACAGGGATGATGTCCCTAGCCCTGTTTGCCAGAAGCTGGGAATGTGCGACAGGGGATGGCTCACTTGATGATTACCTGTTTTGTTCATTCCCTCTGGGGCACCTGGCATTAGCCACTGTCAAAAGACTGGATACGGGGCTAGATGGACCTTTAGTCTGACCCAGTGTGGCCACTGTTATGTTCTAATGGATATTTCTGAAAACCATTATCTGGTTTGTTTATATTGTGGCAGATTCTAGGGGCCTTTACTAGGTTGAGGCCCCATTGTAATGTGCAGAGCACAAACACAGAAAATGGCATTCCTTGACCCAAAGAGCTTACAGTCTAAGAAATCTTACTAAAGATTACAATCTAACAGTTTTACTAAAGAATGGCATACTATTTCTCCATTTCCATTTGCCCTTTATTTCAGATATAGTAGGGTCTATACCTGCTTTCTAAGTAAAGGTAATTAAGATAAGTACATTTAATTGGGAGTTCTCCCATCCACAAGTGCCCTGGAGTATGATTTCCCCAAGCATCCTTGGTTCAGGTGAACATTGTCATAATCCTTATAGCATGAGCCTGACCATCTCCTAGTAAATGCCAAGAGGACGAATCTTGATGCCCTGACTCAGTTTTGCCCCATTCCTTACTCAGGTCTCATTGATTTCAATAACTATAACTAACTTACGTGGTAGACAGTGTCAATACCTTTCAATGTGTTTAAGAAACTTGATCTGACAATAGCAGCATGCTCAAAATGCCAATGAGTAGCGAGCCTAGGTGTATCTGAAATTCCCACCTTAAACACCACGAGAGAAAAGGAGTCTATGTGATAGCATCATTGCCACTGTAACACTATCGGTCTCTGAAGAGCTGAAAATAAACTGTACTCTGAAACTTTACTAAGGAACCTCAAGACATTGGCATGGTTTGGTGCTACCGTAGAATCTAACAGTAAAAGTCTCCCTCCTACCACCAAGATTGGGGTTATATAGTGTTGTACGTAATACTAAACTTTGATTGCACACACACTCAAAACTACATTCACAATATACAGAGGAAATTATCTATCACTAAGTTTGCATATACAAAACATTCCATTATAGTGTTTTGGTTTGGGTTTTTTTAGAAAACAAACATCAAGAAAAAAGAAAAGGAGGACTTGTGGCACCTTAGAGACTAACCAATTTATTTGAGCATGAGCTTTCGTGAGCTACAGCTCACTTCATCGGATGCATACCGTAGAAACTGCAGAAGACGACATATACACACAGAGACCATGAAACAATACCCCCTCCCACCCACTGTCCTGCTGGTAATAGCTTATCTAAAGTGATCATCAAGTTGGGCCACTTCCAGCACAAATCCAGGTTTTCTCACCCTCCGCCCCCCCCACACAAACTCACTCATCCTGCCCATCCAAAGGTCACTTACAGTTGGCAAGCTTTGCATAGTAATTAGAAAATGCTGTGAATACTGTACCCACATACGTGCAATGCAATGCAAACAGCTACATTTAGGAGATTGCTTATCAAATACCGGGATCAGACAAAGCCCTCACAGAAGTTGAGTGGGAATGGTTTCTGGGTAATGACTGCAATATTAGGTTCCACAGTTTATAGGCAGTAGCGATGAAGACAATCTGGAGTGGAGATTGCTTCCAGCAAGAGGGAGAAACCTCTCTCAATAAGAGAATGAAGATATCAAGCAGGAGGTCTTTTGTAAAGATCTATATGTAAGATACTGACAAAGTATCTTGTCATTGGATACCGACATTGGATTCATACCTGAATTCATTCGAGTACAACTGCCTACTTCTGCTACTAGCTAACGGAATTCCTTCTTTAGCTCATGTGATCTGCAATGGGATGCTACAGTTTCTGGATTCAAATTCTGAAAGTCCATCGGGGAGGGTGTTCCATATATATTTAAATGAGCCTTTTCATTAACAGAAACACATGTTCATAATCCATTCATTGTTTAAATATCATACTGGAAATTTGTATATTAAACTTATTTTCCAGCCTAACTTGTCGTTTATCAGTTTTGTTTAACCTCCTTTTTGTACACCAAATCTATTTGTATTTCTTATGCAAATTTGGAGTTTCTGATATACAAGGGTCTGACCTGCAAAATTTTCATTTGAATTTGACTCCCTAGATAAAATCCAATCACTATTGTTTTGAGTATAGTTATATCCTAAACCAGTAGACCCCATTCTCTGGAACTGGTGAGATCAACCCAGGATGATGGAAGTCTTGGAAGATTTTTCCAATGATCAGTTGAAATTTGAAGAGAACATCTTGCTAGATTTCAGTGCCATTGAACCTGAAATATTACATTGGGTTGGCCTTGAGCCCAAAAGTGAACACTAGCCTTAAATCTAATCGATAGCAAGTTCAGAACACTGATTTCCCTGGCCTACCACCAGTTGGAAACACATTTTAGTGGGTTTCAATATCTTTAGTGTTTTGCAAGAAAAACAAGACAACATGCTTCAACAACATTACATTTTCAGTTAGTCTTTTTGTGATGTATTTGTAAATTAAATGTTTTGTTTTCTAGTGGTTACATATGTGTTAATGTTCAGACAGCTAGAAATATCAGAAATAGTTCTAATTTGAATCAACTGTAGAAAAGAGCTTCTACCGTACGTAAGTGGAATTTTCATTTAAGGAATTTGGAAATTAAAAGGGTTCTTATTTTAAATAACTTTATCTAGAGAAGGAAGAAATGAAAGGAATGTACAAAAATGTATATGGAATGAACATAACATCTGTCCTAATCTGCTTTTCAGGAACCTCTCCAGACACTGATTTCGGTTAACCAACTCACGCAGCAGAGCTTTGTACAAGCACTCGGAACAAAGGAGAAAAGTGAAGAGATTCTGAAAAGCATCTTCCATATTCTGAATGTCCAAAAGTTTCAACCTAAACTTTAAATTTTTACTTTTTTTTTTTCTTGATACTGATTTATATATTCAATCTTTTGCTATTTTAAGGGGTTAGGCAGTTGAACTTACTAGCAAACCAACATGGCTAGGATTAGATTGGTTTTAATAGCTTGCCTGTTGGTGCTAGAATTGCTAATGAATTCAGTAACTGAGCCTTCCATACAGAATAATGAATGCCCACAGCTTTGTGTATGTGAAATCAGGCCATGGTTTACACCACAGTCGACCTACAGAGAAGCTACAACAGTTGATTGCAATGACCTTCGTTTAACAAAAATCCCCAGCAATCTTTCCAGTGACACTCAAGTTCTTCTCTTACAAAGCAACAACATTGCAAAGACCACAGCTGAACTCCAACAGCTTTTCAATTTAACAGAGTTAGATTTTTCACAGAATAATTTTACTAGTATCAAAGATGTGGGGCTCTCAAATCTGACTCAGCTTACTACTTTACATCTGGAGGAAAACCAGATAACAGAGATGACTGACTACTGCTTGCAGGATCTTTGCAATCTTCAGGAACTATATATAAACCATAACCAGATTCGTAGCATCTCTGCAAATGCATTCTCTGGCCTGAGGAACCTTTTAAGACTTCATCTTAACTCTAACAAATTAAAGGTTATTGACAGTCGTTGGTTTGATTCTACTCCTAACTTGGAGATCCTTATGATTGGGGAAAATCCAGTGATTGGAATACTAGATATGAACTTCAAGCCACTCTCAAATTTAAGAAGTCTGGTTTTGGCAGGTATGTACCTCACTGATATTCCTGGAAATGCATTAGTAGGCTTGGATAGTCTTGAAAGTCTTTCCTTTTATGATAACAAATTGGTCAAGGTTCCTCAGCTTGCTCTTGAGAAAGTTCCAAATTTAAAATTCCTTGACCTCAACAAAAACCCAATTCACAAAATCCAAGAAGGTGACTTTAAAAATATGCTGCGGTTGAAAGAACTTGGAATCAATAATATGGGAGAACTAGTTTCTGTTGATAGGTATGCACTAGACAACCTACCTGAACTGACAAAGCTTGAAGCTACCAACAATCCAAAGTTGTCTTATATACATCGTTTAGCATTTCGTAATGTTCCTGCTCTCGAAAGCCTGATGCTGAACAACAATGCTTTGAATGCAGTCTACCAAAAGACAGTGGAATCCCTTCCAAATCTGCGTGAGATCAGTATTCACAGTAATCCACTCAGATGTGACTGTGTCATTCACTGGATCAACTCAAACAAAACCAATATCCGTTTTATGGAGCCTCTATCAATGTTTTGTGCTATGCCACCAGAATACAGAGGACAACAGGTGAAAGAAGTGTTAATACAGGATTCAAGTGAACAATGTCTTCCAATGATTTCCCATGACACTTTTCCAAATCATTTGAATTTGGACATTGGCATGACAGTGTTTCTAGATTGTCGAGCCATGGCAGAACCCGAACCAGAAATTTATTGGGTAACTCCACTTGGAAATAAAATAACAGTTGAAAGTCTCTCAGACAAGTACAAGCTGAGTAGTGAAGGTACCCTGGAAATCTCGAATATTCAGATTGAAGACTCTGGAAGATATACATGTGTTGCTCAGAATATAGAAGGGGCTGACACAAGAGTAGCTACTATAAGAGTGAATGGAACTCTTTTGGATGGTACACAAGTGCTGAAAATATATGTCAAGCAAGCTGAATCTCACTCTATATTAGTTTCTTGGAAGGTTAATTCCAATGTCATGACCTCCAATTTAAAATGGTCATCAGCCACTATGAAGATTGATAACCCTCACATTACATACACTGCGAGGGTCCCAGTTGATGTACATGAATATAACCTCACTCATTTGCAGCCATCCACAGATTACGAGGTCTGTCTAACTGTATCAAATATCCATCAGCAAACTCAAAAGTCTTGTGTTAACGTTACAACAAAAAATGCAGCTTTTGCCCTTGACATTTCCGACCAAGAAACCAGTACCGCCCTTGCAGCTGTAATGGGTTCAATGTTTGCTGTGATCAGCCTTGCCTCCATCTCTGTTTATATTGCTAAAAGGTTTAAGAGAAAAAACTACCACCATTCGTTGAAAAAGTATATGCAAAAGACCTCTTCAATCCCACTGAATGAGCTCTATCCGCCACTTATTAATCTCTGGGAAGGTGACAGTGAAAAAGACAAAGATGGTTCTGCAGAGACCAAGCCAACCCAAGTCGACACATCCAGAAGCTATTACATGTGGTAACTCAGAGGATATTCTGCTTCTGGTAGTAAGGAGCACAAAGGCTTTTTTGCTTTATTCTGCAAAAATGAAAAGTTGAAGACATTTGTATTTTTTTGACTTTGCTAGTTTGTGGCAGAGTGGTGAGGACAGGTGGATATTTCAGAATTTTTTAGTATAGCGTATCGCAATTGTTTGACACAAATGGCAGCTTCACCTAGCTTCCAATTTCTTTTTTTTAGTTGTGCTAAACTTAATGCTGTTCTAACTACAGTACTGAATAAAATTAATGACAGGCTGGGGTTACCTTGTGATTCACAACTAGCAAAGCCCCTTTCTTCTGAGGCCATCAGTAGAGAGTACAGTATCCTGCAACAGCTAACATACAGTTTTGAAATGGCATTGAACCAGTTTTGTAACACTCTGGTCTGAAGACTCAAACTGAGAAAAGAAGACTAGATCTTCAGTGATGTTAGTTGACTGTACTGTAATGTTGTATCAACTGATTTGAATGTTTTTGACTTTAAACAATGACTTTTTTCTTTTTTGTAATAGTTGAAAAGGCTTAGGTAAACCTAACAGGCAATAGAAATATGTACATCTGATTTTTTTTCAAATGTAACAAACTAAATGTTAATTATCTTATTCTTTTTATTATATTTAGTAGACACTTTTAAAGAATACTAGCCTTTTGTTGTGCTTAATCCACCAACACATGGTGTATAATGAAGGCAAAACTATAATAAATTACAGTTTTGTTCCGATTTTTTTTAAAACAGTCACAATAATGTATTGTTTTTAGTTGTCACTAGTTTGACAGGTGATCATGTTTGGATATAAAATATATCCAAATTATTATGTAAAATTGTGGGGGTGTTAAAGTCAGATTTCAACAGATTTTCAGTTTTTGCTCTAAAGAAGAAATATCTATTTTAACTGGGATTTTTTTCTGCACTGTTTTTCAATATTAAAAACAAAGTACTGCAGAGTACCTAATCAGAAAGATATCAAGCAGAATAAGGGCTGTAACTGTATCACATGGAAAATCAGAACTGCCTCAATGCAAGGGACTAGACTAGAGGATCTCTCGTGGTCTCTTCCAGCCTATATTTCTATACAACTTAGGTACACATCAAGAAAATACATTGAACTTGGCCCATTTTCCTTTCTATACACATTTTTGTTTATATTATAAGCTAAGTCATACATGAAGCAAGTGTTTGGCTGTCACTGACAATTAAAGAAGAAAGGCAACTCAACATCACTAAATCAATTATAATAGTATAATTATAATAGTCCACAAATGTTTACCTGTAAAAAAAAAATCCATGTTATTTGGATTAGTGTATTTTAAAGTATCAATTAAGGTATTTACAACTCTGATACAATATCTTATGTGGGATGGGGGATTAACAGCCAATATCTATTTTATAGACTTTCATATCTGTAGTTCAAAATATTTTACTAAATTACAGAATAGTTTAAGATGGTACAAAATTACAGACAACAGTGGTGTGAATATATGAATAATTTAGGGCTGGATTTTCAAAAGCACTCAACCTTGGCCTTTCTACTCTCACTAAAATCCTTGACAGGGACTGTTCATTGTGAGGTCACAAAGGGGACAGGGTTGCTAATGAAGCATCTTTTGTAGTCATGCCAGATGCCAAGTGAGAAGCAGAAAATTTTGTGTAGTATATTAATTTTCTACTACCCCTCTTCTCCTTACCCAAAAGGTGGCTAAGTGCTGACTCTGCAATGATCATTAACTATGTGCAACGGGATGTTTTTGCATACCGATGAGCTATTTTTGAGTTAATGATGAGCACAAATAAATTGTCTGAATGCTGAAAATGTAGTTTTATTTTAAAAAAAAATTCTTCAGTAATTCAAAAATGACATTTCCCTAAAACTTTCTGGTATGAAACTATCCACCCTTGTCTCAAGCTCAAAGGATTTTTCTTCAGACAGTTATGTCTGAATGAGAGAAATAAAGTCTCAACATCAACCTAAGCAGTGGAATAAATTGCCTAAGGAGGCTGTGAAATCTCCATCATTGTCTAACCTGCTCTTAAAAATCTCCAAACACCTGTCAGGGATGGTCTACTTTAGTCCTGCCTCGAGTGCAGGGAACTGAACTAGATGACCTCTTGAGGTCCCTTCCAGGCCTACAATTCTATGATAATCTTTCATATAAGTTTCACTGCTGCATAAGCTTCAATATAATAATTTTATATAGGTAATGTATAGCTTCCTAAATCTCATATTTTAATTAAAGAGTTTGGTAAAACTATTGGTTTTCATGTCAAAAATCCTGAACTTATATAAAATTCTTTATATGGTTATGAAATCTCAAATCTTTACCTACATGCCTCCTGTATATGGGTTTTTTAAGTGTTTCCTGTATTTTGTGGAGAGGAAATGAGGTAGGGAACTCTACTATGTCTACTTCTTAATGTCAATTTCTGCCTCTTTCTGATGTGCAGCTTTAGAGCAATAATTACCACCTTGTATACATGTAGTTATAAACTAGAGTTGCCATTGCTCTGATAGCAGACTTGATTAAAATTGGGATCTGCTCTGCAGTGGAGATGCACTCTTGGATTCTTCAATGTAAAGGACACAGTAAGGACAAGGTTGACAGAAAATTATGGCTTCCCACTTGCGTGGCCTCATCAAATAGTCTTTACAAAATAATTCACTGAGTGTTAGATGCTGCAGCATAGGCCTCCTCACCATCTCTTCAGCAGCACTGCATAGCTGTAGAATGATACTCAAAGTATAAGATGACCACAAAGACAATGCTATTGTACCTGAACCTCCTATCTCAACTAGTGCAGGAACAGGCTAATTTGTGTCTACAGCTTTTGCAGTGTAATGGGCTATGAAATAATGTTCACTGTGTTTTCTGTTGAGAAATCATGGGCCAGTGGTAGCACACAAATACCTCATCCTGGATGGTATTTGTTACCTTCCTAAGAAGCCATGACATCAAGGAAGAAAGGGCAGGAGACAAGTCATGCAGTAATTTTGTCATGTAGCTTCTTCAACGTATTTCAATTTGTAATTTTTTCCAGGTTGTCCATGCTAATGGGCACAAGTCTCTGGGTGAAAGATCTGGGTTACTACACAGATGAATTGAAAAGTGGGAGGCACCAAGTGTGTGGTCTATATTATCCACAAATAGCCACTGCCTATATGTACTTCAGTCTAGTAACTCAGACTGAGAAGTTAGGATATATCTACACTGCAATGTAAGCCTCTGCTTGAGCCCTGACTCCAGGCTAATCTCCCTTGCACCTACATTGCAATTACACTAACCCAGGACTCAGACCCTGGGTCTCAAGCCCCTGCAGGGCTGGAGGGTCCAAGCTCAAGTCAAGCTGGGACCCAGGGTCTGAGACCTATTATTCTGCAGTGTAGCCACAGTCCTGCTTGCCTCAGGCCCTGGGTGTCATCCAGAAGTAGCCCACAATTCCATGAGAAGACTTTCTCAGACTTCTCTAGCCCAAGGATCTGCAGTCCACTCTATTGAAAATGGACGCCCCTGCCCCCCACCTCCTTGGCAAATGGTAGCAGGTCAAGTTAGTATTAACCCATTCTGTCCTCATCACTGATCTGCAGGCATGACATTATAGAGCTTCCTAGGTTTGCAATGGAGAGTGAACTCGTCAAGCCTTCTGCAAAGCGACATGCAGGGTGAACAGTAAAGTTTTCCCACAGTGCACTATATTCCTAGGGCTACAGCAGCCACATTTTGGGATGGGGTGGCACTAGGGATTCTGAGATATGGTTACTTTGACTCAGATCTGTGCACTGTAGTGTGGACACCAAAGCCCTAAATTCAAGCAAGGGTCAGAAAATTCTTAACGTAGGTTTAAAATACAATGTAGATGTTCAAGGCCAGGGTTCAGAAAACATGGGTCAGCTGACTCTAGCCCCACTAACCCTGGGCCTAAATTGCAGTGTAGACATACCCTTAGTCACTACTACTTGGAGAACTGTATATAGTTCTGTGGAGAATTAGGTTCTGCCTATAACAGAATTCACTAATTAGAGATTAGTCAGACATGTTGCACCTGATTTTAATAAATGACCTTCAACTTTGCATGCACAATTTTGGGTTCACAATTTACTGTGGGCATAAATACAAGTATCTGTGTTTACCTGACTGCATTCAAAATGCATTTGAGTCAGTCGTTCATTGTAGACCCAACATTCCCCTCCTCACAACTGGAGGCTGAGTTAAGGTACTTTAAAAATGTAACTAATAATATGTTTTCCCCAACATTGTTAGCTTTCATTTAGCTAATGATTTATAAAATGTCTGTGGGCCAACGATGAATATTTCACACACAACTGTAATCTTTTGCTAGTAGACTGTGCTATAATTAAAGTAGTTCTGTTCTTAAGAGTAACTAGCTCCTACAACTTGTGTTCCTAGGTATGTTAGCAAAAATGCATTTTTAATATTACCTAAATCATAATCCTGCTAGAATCAGAGGGCATTTTTGCCTGTGGACCAAAAAATAACACATGCAAATAGACTGATAGGTACATAGTATCACACATGATTGCATGAAGACTTCAGGTCTCCTGGTTTCAAAATCTGTCCTGAAATGAGGTTTGGTTAATACACATTCATTTAGTTATTAAAAACCTCAGTTTATGGGAAAGAATGACCAGGTTGCAACTGGATGGTCACCAGTGTGGACAGTTTGGGCACTTAGTATGTAGATTTGAATGATCTTAGCTGTAGTTGATGCTTTTTAAGGTTCGATACATTTTGATTGACTAGAGATTTATAAGTGAACTGTTCAACAAAGTAGAGATGGGCGTATATCTCATGTCATGACTAGCCAGGTTTCTCATCAGGGTTGGTAAGTGATAAAAGGAGTTTCCCCATTGTAGGGGATGGTACAAACACTTCCAAGATGGACAGGCTTTTATGCAGACCTCTTGTTAAAAGAGCCGGCCACTGAGTCCTACAAAGGAGAACTCAACTTTTTTAAATCTCTAGCCCTACAACCCAGTGCAATTTGAGTGCCAAGAATAAGTGGAATGTGCAGCTAGGCACCACTCCTGCAGCAGCAGGTGGGCTTAAAGCACATCCCTCTGTGCACAGAGAACTGATCATGCTGGACAGAAAGTGTTGGGGGAGGAATGAATTCAGTAAAAACTGTTTCCCAACCTGCTCAAAAACATTAAGAGGGGATCCGCTTTTTAAAATCGCAAACTGTCCCTGAATTCACCCAGTACTGATGTCACCACACAGCTGCTGCAATGGGAACTACCATCTGCATTCCCCAGCACTGCATTTACATACATATAGGGAATGCACCAGGCAAAGTAGGTAACCACCCATTGGCCGCTCAGCTACCAAGAAATGTGGGAGTGGGAAGAGCATACAACTGGTGGGGGCTTTTTGTTTTTGAGGAGCAAAGAGTATTTTACCTGGGAATGTCATATGTTTTTGAGCGTGGGGCCTTGTTAAAAACGTTGACAGCACATCCATGTAAAGGGGGGGGGGGGAAGCTGCAGCTGCCAAAAACTGCCCTGATTAGCCCTCATACTATTACACAAAAGACGCTGACATTTTGTCTCTCCCGTTTTTTTCTCCACTTTTAATCCATTCTTCCTTTCCTGTTTCACCCACTCATGTCATTTTTCACACTTGAAAGTCACTGTGCGCCCTCCCTGTAATCCTTCACGTTTCTTCCATTGTCTCCCCTTTCCCAGTCCCAGCATCCCCACACACACACACACTGAAGGAACAACACTTTCCCCCTACCCATGAAACCCTTTTTATCTGTAGCAATGAGATGTAACAAGATTACAGTTAAGGACTGCTTGTTTATATTGTGCTTTGGACTTGTTTTCACCCCTTCTGATCCTTGTGCCACTTTCTTCCTCTTTCCAAGGTCTCCCCTTTGGAGACCATGATTGCTGTTGATTATGTCAGTAAGAATCAGATCAAGAGCAAGCCAGTCAGCATGAAGAATTTTAATTTTAACCTTCAGCTTCCCCCCCGCATCGTAATCCATAAAACTTTCACTTCCACTTAGCAAAAAAAGCAGTTCTTTCCCTCCTCCTCCCTGCGCCAGCTTTTCCATCCGGAAAATATTTGAACAAGATGAGACACTAGGTAATTTTCCCCCTTTATTGTGAAGACAATGGAAAGGCTGATTTTTCTTTCTAGTAAGGTAGAGGAGAATTTCCACAAAGTCTTAATTTTGAGTTTCCATACTGAAATGCCAAGCACACACAGCGGACACCCATGTTATAACAATACAGCTGCAACAGTGGTGTTTGAAATACTAGAGCACACACATTGGCAAAAGCCGCTAGACACATCAGTTACTCCAGGTAAAATTTTCAAAAGCATTCAAATGATTTAGGCACTGAAGTCCCATTGACTTTATTCAGGCTGCAAAATACGTTATAAAGACAAGGTGGGTGAGGTAATATCTTTCGTTGGACCAGCTTCTGTTGGTGAGAGAGACAAGCTTTCAAGCAACACAGAGCTCTTCTTCAGGTCCATGTAAGCTCAAAAGCTTGTCTGTCTCATCAACAGCAGCGGGTGCAATAAAATATTACCTCACCCCGCTTGTCTCTCTAATATCCTGGGATTGACATGGCGACAACACTGCAAATACACTAGAAGGTCGTTTTTAGGATTTTGCATCTGTGCTTTTGAAAGTGTTACTTTTTGTAAAATAATGTTTGAACATTTCTGTGCTACTCTATATTATTCCATATTCAAAGCCACTGAGGACCTGATCTTAATCTCAGCTACGTGGGGGGGAAATACAAAATTCCTTTTCAGACACTGGAGTTACACCTGATTTTCACTTGCCTAGGTGAGATCTACATCTGGCTCTGAAAACTTCAGCTGCAGATTTCTGCTGCCCACAAGCATAACACTGGAATAAAAGTTCTTGTCGATTTTCATGATAAATGTGTTTCTACAAAGGCCTTTTCCATTGGCTTAGAGCCTGAGTGTGGTTTATTCTAAGAAAAGATGGTTGGGGTCAACACCGAAAATTGAAGTTCTTTTTAATATATGGTATGGCTGAGCATCATTATTTTCAGTTTTGGGCAAGCATCTTAAATGTGCGTTTATATGAAGACCTAAATGGACAGTAATCAAAGTGTGCAATATATTTTAAGGTTAAATGGCATCCAACATTTGCAATCCTGGCATTTCAAATAGCCAGAGTAAGACCATGTCCCCATGAAGACTTAGTGCACAGCAAACTGAGATGTAAATCTGGAGTGCATGTTTCCCTGCCATGCAGTCGGTGTGGACTCTGCTGCCACAAACTGAAAGTACTGTAGTGTGCTTTAAGCTATGCTGTTTCAAGCAGCAATAGGTCAAAGTGCACTACAGAACTGGAAGTGTATGACTGGCTACAGTGCTGTACATTCACACCCTGACTTCCTGTGCATTAAATCTCAGTGTGGACAATCCCTAAGTATGCAGATTTAATACTTCCTTTGTTTTCAGGCACAAGTCTATCATTTTACATCTTATTTCTAATTTTAAGAAGTGCATTCCCCAATACACAGACAAAATCTGTACTACATACTTTATTCAGTAGCTTTTATTGCTTTCACTGCAATTTAAGGCACTCCCAGTGGAAAACAACAGGTTTACAGAAAAGAACTACTGCCTTCTATGAAAGTTTCCATTAAAACTAGGGAAAGAAAGCCAACCCCATCAATTTGAGTTGGAGTTTAAATAGTTCTTACATGATTAAATGTGTAGGGTGATGTGCTCCTGCACACCAAGAGTCAAACTATGTAAAATGTGGCAATGAGCAATAGTAACACAGGTACCATGCACATTCTCCTTTTTGCTTAAAACCATGTTATTAGCTGTAGGCTTTCAGCCATTTCTAGCAGCTGTGCTTTTGGTTTGATGGTGAAGGGATATCTGTGCCATTTAACAAGGCTGGGATTATTAGTTATGCCTACCAACTGAACATTATGGTTTGTACAGGGGTAGATCATATGAAGTAGTATCATTAGTCACATTAAGTGGTATCTTGCTCTTTGAGTACTCCCATAGGAATATATGATAGTACTTAACATGGGTAAGGGGACTGCAATCTGGACCAGAGAGAGCAAGGGCTAGATCTTCAGCTGGTGTCAAATGGCGTAGCATCATTGAAGTCAATGGAACTATGCCAGGGTGCATCAATTGTGGATCTGTGTCCAAATGTCTATCAGAACGTGTCAATATTACACACAAAACATTACATTAAAAAGAACATTAAAGTTGAAAAGCCAAGCACCTAAAAGTTAAGAAATGCCTGAATTAAGGTAGCTTGTGCTAATTTAATTTGGGCACCTTATGTGTGTACATTTTGAGTCAGTCTTTATGATCACATACTGTTTTTTCCACAGGCCTCATTCAGTGTGTGAAATGCAGTGTTCTCTTAATGACCAGCCGTTCAGTATCCTGGTTTCTCCTCACTGTCTGGTGTGTGGCCCCATGCTCTGTTTACTGCACACTATTCAAACCCTGCTCCGAAGGCAGAATTATTAATTTCCTCATGAGCTTTTCTCTGGGGCTCATCACTGTAGTATCTGAATGCTTCACAAAATATAAATGAATGTACTTTCATAATACCCCTGTGAAAGGAGGGGTTATCAACCCAGCTTTACAGATGGGGAGCTAAGGCACAGAAAAAGAGAGGTCAAAACTATCCACTACTTTTGGGTGCCCAGTTTGAGGTCTGATTTTTTCAGAGTAGTATCAGATTGCACTTAACATTCTAAGCACAGCTCCTACTGACTTCAGTTGCACTTGAGGGCTCAGCACTTCTATAAATCAGATCTCAGGGTCTCAAATCAGGCCCCAAGAAAATGAGGAAAGCCCAACTAGTGACCACTTTGAAAAGGCTGGATTAAGTGTCTCTAATGGCATCACACAGGAACTCTCTGGCAGAAGCAGGGATTGAATCTGGTTCTCCAGGGAGGCATTCAACTGCCTTAACTAGCGCATCTTCCCTTCTCTTTCTGTAATCTCCTACCTCATTCACTACACACCTTTCAGCTTTAGCAACAAATGAAGCAGGGATCCTAGACACAACAGCCTTCTTCACTATACAATCCTGCTTCATCCCCAGAGTAGGTCTATTCTGTGCATTGAATGCGGCAGGAGTTGTGTGGAAAAAATATGTGATCCTGTAATTAAAGGTGGTCTCATAGTGCATATACACAGGGGGCTGAATTAATTTGCACAGGCAATCTTTTGGCATTTCTTAACTTTTGAATGCGTGAATTGCAACCATAAAAATGTTATTTTAATGTTTTTTGTGGATAACTTCCTAAGGGTTTTAAAAAACAAGCTGAGAAAACAAATTCCATCATACTTACACCCACATGGGTCATCAGCAGGGTTAACCTGGAACCTTTAGATCCACCACACAGACCCCTACCACTTAAGCTAATGAACAGCACTAACTGATCAAAACAGTAGTGTGTCTTCCTATTTTAATCAGGACTAGAGGGGAATGACACACACACACTTTGCAAGACTGTCTCACAGATATTTGCTCTCTCCCCGCACCACCCCCCCAGCCTCCATATGCCTCCCACTCCTATGGCTTCCAGCCTCCATTGCCTTCCCTAGTCTCCTTCTCCAAGCTCCTTGTTCCAAACTTTTTGCCCCATCAATCCCAGTTCTCTCCCCACACCCCAACTCCTAATCCAATCTGTCTTTGGTCTTCCTCATTTCTTTTCCCTGCTGACTGGGTTCTCATTCCCTGTCTCCTACCCAGCCAGTCACTATCTCCCACCACCCCAACTCCCTGTCCTAGTCACCCCACAGGCTTCTTGTCCCAGTCTATTTGCCCTAATGCCCCCCATAGGTCTGGCTCTTCTCCCCTCTGCCTCAGAATCAGGCAGCCTCCTCCAAACTGGTGGTTAGTGAAAGCAAAGGAATGAGAGATTCCCTGCTCTTAGTTCAGGTGCCTGGACCCAGCACAGCCCAGAGTTGCAACTGTAGGGAAAGGCCTGGTCAGCCCTAGGGTGGAACTTGCCCAGCACAGATAGGATATGTTCAGGGCAGTTAGCTTCTAAAATCCCAGAAGCCTCTACTGAGCACATGCAAATTATAGTTTTTCAAAGGATTATAACTTGGCCAAATGTAGGCAGATTTGTACAGGGACAGTATAAGGAACATCCTGGCTACCCCTCCTGCCAAAGTTCAAGTCCCTTTCCAAAGCATGGAGGTGCTATAGTTATTCAAAGAAAAGTTCAGAATTTGTAACCGGGGTATGATTAGGTGCATTTTCACAGCCTCATTCTCTGGCATGGAAAATTTCAATCCAAATGGTTACAGTTTGGTTAAGTTATAAGCAACTGAAAATTGGGTTTTATAGTGGGAAGTGAAGGGCAAATTTAACAACAGCCTTGCTACCAGCCCCAGCTATAATACTACCAATAGCTTAAAAACATGCTTCCCTGCTACCTTCCCATTTAAGGGCCTAATTCTGCTCCAACACTGAAATGAATGAGGAATAATTCCATGGCAATCAATGGTGTTTTCTATATTAGTGTAAAATCAGTGCAAGAACAGAATCAGGCCTAATGATTATCCATAACATGGCCTAAGAATCAGAAGTGAAATATATTAGGATATATACTACAGTCATCTCTATAAAACATGCTACTAATTTTATATGCAACCCCCCCAATGAAATACACTTAAAGAAGCATGAATCAGTGACCATCATTTCATGAATTTAATTTCTGAAATCAATGCAGTAAACCTCAGGTAACCATTGATGCTTGGATGGGTAGGTTAGATGAAATGTCCTGCCCTGCACTGCTTTGAGTGACTCAATCAGTTCCCTCTTATATTCCAGTTCTCCAAGAAAGCACTGTGAATGTGTTAGAGACAGTAGTGGCTGTTCCTGAGAGGCAGAGGCTCAGATTCTCCAAATTGGCCAAGATGTGTTGGGCACAGGTCAATGGAAGAAGAGCAAAGGTAGCATTAAACCAACTGTGCAGGTCTTTGATCTTGGGAAGTTCCTCCTCCACTTCTGGGAAAATATATAGAGCAGCCCTGAGGCTGCTCTACCTTATGCTTAGCTACCAACAGCCTCAAGGAGTTGTTCCTCCAGTCAAATATCAGCTGAGCACAGAGGCAACCTTTTTTCTGGCCATGTCCCCTTCTGCTAGGGACCAAAGGGAGAAGATGTGGGAGCCACTATTCCTTCCCTACACCACTCATGGATTTCCTTATGGGGGAACATCCCCATATGGCTCTCTGGCTGCTTTGCACTGCTAAAACAATACAAAGAAGCCTTAGCTAGTTTGAAGATTTGAGCAAATGCTTTCCATTCCTGAATAACAGTTATTCCTCCTGATAAAGGAACTGCACTCAGTCCTAATTAGGACTCCTTTCACTGCAATGATGTTGCCATGAGCTGTGCTTCAACACTGGGACAAAAATGAGAGCATGATCTACACTGGATTTGTAACTAGGCAAAGTGATTGATTGTTGCTGTTTTTTTCAACCGTGTTACCTTGTGCTCCAGAATCAAACCCACCATTTAAAAAAGAAATCTTGAACCCTTATAGTTCCAGAGATAGTTCACATATTGAAAACTGAGTGTCAACCAATGCAATATTTGCCCGAGTCTGCTACCAGCCTCAAACAATGGCCCAGAGCACAGTAAACCGATTCCTTTAATCTTAATGAAGTGTCAATGCTAAACTCTCATTATGATTTAATTCTAGCATTCCTAACTATTAGATTGCTCATCAAAGCACACAAAAAAGAAGAGGGAGGATCACATTAATAAGAACTGATGGAGTGGCATCTCTTTTTATTGGGCAACTCTTGGTTTGTAGGTGGAGCTTGGAAGACTACCACTACTATGACTCCCCCCTCCCCAATTTCTGTCACTAAGTGAGACCGGTGCGAGGGGAAGATGTATAGCAACTTTTCAAGACTGACCTAGCCAGAGCTCGGTGAGTGATTGAGCTGCCTAAACCGAGGTGCCAATGTTTAAGTGAGTAGCTGAACAGCATTTATAATGAGTGTCTTAAACGGTAAGAACTATTTGGGGCCATTTTGAAGACTCTAAATAGCATGTTAAAATTGTTTCTGTGGAAAATGATGTAATTAGTGGCTATTACATTGCTCCCTATCTTCTGGCCTTGTAAAATGCTGCTGTCTCTTATGTGGGGATAATGTTACAGAAATAGCCCCAATACCTTCCACTATTGTCTAGTGTCTGGATTTGATGACAAAAAAATCTGCAGTTGGAATTTTACAACTAAAATACTCCTGAGTTTTTTGGGGGGGAGTTTTGAGTTAAAGGGCATTCTCCCTTTAACCACATCCAAATATAGGCTGTTTTATTTTATTGTTGTTTTTAAGGAGCTATAATGTATAAACTCATGCAAACTTTAATATCTTAAATCCAAAACGATTTTATGTAAACTAAAAAACACATCAATTTTAATCACAAAAATGAGCCTTCACTCAGACGGACACATTACAGACAGTATCTCACTTTACTGAAATCTATGTTAGCAATTAGCAACTAACATCCTTTGGAGACAAATGATCAATAAACCCCCCCATCAGAAGGGAGTCAAAGTTTCATTGTGCCACTACGACATTTAACCACATAATAAATTCAGAACATTTTCATCTACCATAGTGGTATGTTTCCTACAATAATTAGAGATAGTCAAAAACGGAGGTACAGTACATCACAATGGGCGCCATTATCAGAAAAAACTACCTATTCAAAGGGACTACAAGAATTACATAATTCTGAAGAAAAAGCAAAAAAAAAAGTCTTGATCCTCGGAAATATAAATTGTGAGAGTACTTGACACACTTGTCATGTAAAAATCAGACATATGCAAACATATTACAAAGGTATTTTGATCACTAATGGACGCAAGAGAATTTTTAAAAATGATCCAGGGATTCTGTTTTTCATGTATTGGGCATCAACTGGTGAATTTCATACACTTATAAAACCAAGAGACTAGCTCTGGTGATAGCCAGATATAAGCATGATGGAGCCCAACCTATTTTGTAGACTTTAGGCCAGGGGTGGGCAAACTTTTTGACCTGAGGGCTACATCGGGGTTCCTAAACTGTACCGAGGGCTGGGTACCGAGGGCCAGGTAGGGAAGGCTGTGCCTCCCCAAACAGCTTGTCCACCCCCTCCCACTTCCTGCCCCCTGACTCCCCCCCTCAGAACCCTCTGATCCATCCAACCCCGCCTGCTCCTTGTCTCCTAACCACCCCCCAGGACTGCAGCCCCTATCCAACCCCCCCTGCTCCCTGTCCCCTGACTCCTATCCCCATGACAGGCCCCCCAGGACCCCACCCCCTATCCAACCGCCCCTTGCTCCCTGTCCTGACTGCCTCCAGGGACCCCCTTTCCCCTTATCCAACCCCCCCCCCCACCCACTCCCTGCCCCCTTACCATGACACTCAGAGCACCAGGACTGGCAGCCGCGCCGCCCAGCCGGAGCCAGCCATCTAGAGAACCGGGGCAGGCCGGCAGCTCTTGCAGCCGCGCTGCCTGGCAGGAGCTCACAGCCCCACTGCCCATAGCACTGGTGGCACAGCAAGCTGAGGCTGCGGGGGAGGGGGCTAGCCTCCCCGGCCAGGAGCTCAAGGGCTGAGCAGGACAGTCCCGTGGGCCGGATGTGGCCCGGGGGCTGTAGTTTGCCCACCTCTGCTTTAGGCTAGACCATAAAATAGATGTTTAAATAAATTGTTTGTTTATTTATTATTATTCTTCAAGTGCATGTGATGTTATGTTAAGGCTCTTGAACCTTGACCTGCAAAATGCTATTTCGAGATCCTACACCAGGCAGAGATCACAAATTTTGGCAAACAACGCCATTTCTGCTATATGGAGAAATATTCTCACAGGTTCATGTGGAGGCCAGAAAACTTGCTTAATTTGTGGACTAATCACAGGCCTCCAGACCTAAGAACCACAGGCCTGGAACCACAGGCCTCCAGACATAAGAAAGTAGTGCTTTCAACAACTGTTCCAGCATACTGTCATTGTCCATGGCCATGAAGTATAGGCATAAACTGTCATGTGTAAAACGACATTATACAGAACACTGGCACATTTGAAAATCTTGACAAGATTTAGGCCATTATCTGTGTCTGTCACCCCTCCCAAATGTTCCAAAAATTGATACACAAGCTCTTTTAGAATGCTCTTTCCCGCCTTATTTTTCAGGTCATCTTTCTCCAAGTTCTCCTGCAAAAGTTGATTACCTTCTAAAAGATGATTGATGGCTTCATTCTGTGGGCACAGATTCACAGACTTGTGTTGCAGGAATTTGCCAATTCTGGAAAAGGGAAAAAAGAGAAGCAAAGGAGGAACTTGTGCGGAGAAATATCAAGCAAATTTCTGCAAATTGAACAGATCCAGGCTCACTCAGGTCTCTGATGTACTACAGTATATCTTCATTCCAAACAAGGCTGTGGTAGACAGCTAGAACAGTGATGAAATTTCTCATCTTGAAAACCCAGGAAAGTTATAAACTGCCAAATAATTACTAATAATAAAGGTAGGTGGCCCCTGTACAGTTAATTACACTGACAAATGGCTCCTTTATTCCATTTCCCTCAGCAGCATCCTCATCTCCCTGTTTGCAATTTTTTCATTTTTTTAAATTATAGAAGAGTCATCAGACTAGAATTTTTTTAATTTGGTTATGGAAATAATTGAATTATAATTATTTACTGCATGGTTGATAATAACTACCAATTTAATAATTTGCACTGAAGGGGAGGAGAGGCATTCTTGAGGAGCTCTAAGATCAATACTTATTCCTAAAACCAAGAAGCGGTAAGATGGAGTGAGCCCAAATAGAGATTTTCACATTTCACCAGCTAAATCACTCAGACAGGGAGTAATTGCCCTTGAACTTTGGACAAGAGCCATCAGACTCTGGTACCTAGCCCATGATGAAAGCAATTCCCTGAGCCCCAGAGAATGGATGGGTATGTTCCGAGTTCTTCATAGCAACTGGTTTGCAAAGGCAACTCATTCTGGCTGCTGTACTGGAGACTAGAGAGACAAAGTGGGTGAGATAATATCTTTTATTGGACCAACTTCTGTTGATGAGAGAGACAAGCTTTTGAGCCACCCAGAAGCTCTTCCTCAGGTCTGGGAAAACAACCTCACGCACCTTGTCTCACTAATATCCTGGGACTGACATGGCTACAACTACACTGCATACAGTATACATGAGTATACATGCATACAGTATACATGAGGTCAAGTACTTTAATGCAACTGTACCATGTACACAGTAGGGAGTGGAAGCGGGACTGAATGTAGAGGTACAATGTGTTGGTTCAGCCATTTAAGCTGCGGCTGGGTTTTTATTACAATCCTGTTGCATAATGGAATACACCACAATCAGGAGGCAGGCAGCTTTCAGAGACAGCAGTTGGTGCTCCTGCAAATTATAGATTCACCCTTGATGTAAAAGGAAGAGGAGGAAATACGGTGTAGGTAAAATGCATATCCCCATTCAGAACATTCATGATCCCCAGGACTGGGACCTTGGAGAATGAGTTGGACTGTTAACAATATGAAATAAGTTACAGCACATAGATAACTGGCTTACACTGAAGTCTCTGCCAAAACTCCTATTGACTTAAATGTGAGTAACATAGGGGCCAACAAGGGGGACAATAACTACTTTTGGATAATACTGCTCTGTGGTTCTCCCTCATTTTCCCCTTCTTCACTTCCAGATTGGAACATCAAGACCCTTCCCCAAATTAACATTTATTTAATACAATTCTGTAGTGCCAATAAATCCAATTGTCTCCATCATTCCCTGCAATGGGCATTCTCAGTGGAAAATTATTTACCTGGCAGTCATAGGAAATATCCCCTTAGTACGATATTCTTCTTGAAAGGTGCAAATTGGATAGTAAGCTAGTATTTTTTTTTTAAATGGGAAAAGGTTTAGGTGCTTCGTATGCTTCCTCACAAAACTGTAGCCAGGCCTCTCAATCTTGATCTGCACCACTCCTAGCCTTTGTGCTTCCTTAATGAAAGCTGCCAGCTCTACTGTACCATTTATTGGCTTCAGAACGAACAGAGACCACAAAGCCTCCCCCAAACTCACGCTCCATTGCAAAAACACAAGATGAAAAATCTGGCGTCCATTGGTGAAAGGCTAATAAAATAATTCAATGCACCCCCTCATCTTCCAAAATTCTAAACAGGTGAGGAAGCCAATATCATGGTCACACTGAGCAACCTATTCAGCAAACAACCCATAAATAGGGAGAGAGGGGGTTGGCAGTAACCACTAATAAAACTGATTAGCATGGATTGTAAATTTAACTTCTAACTGTACAGTTATTGGATGCCTTATGTACTGTCTTGCAATGTGTAAAGCTTGTTTTGCATTTAATGGGGACTGAATGTTTGATAAGGTAAGAAAAATAGCACAAAATATTGTATTTTAGGAAAAAGAGAATAGTGCACACAATGAGCTGCCTCTCTGTTTGGAGCCCACTATTTTGAACCTTGTGTGAATGTAACAAACATGGAAGCTCCTGATATTGCAACACTTTGTACAAATAGCAGTGTATATTTCAGTTCTTGACCGTATGCAAGATGGTCCCTCCACGACATGGCACAGAGCAGAGCAAAGGAATGGAAAACAGAGAGAATGGAGAAAGGAGGCTTCAATACGTGTTCCCTCTTCCCTGTGGAAGCCCTCTGATTTCTGGGTTGGATCAAAGCAGAAACCAACAAAACTCCTCCAGCTGCCTCCTTTTACCTTCCCAAGTACTTTTCTATGGGAAGGGAGGATTTATACCCATGTACCATAATTTGTAATAGCCAAATTTCCACACAAATATTTGTTTGCCACAAGTGTTTGTGTGATATCTGCCAGCTTGGCCAGCAATTGGGAGCTGGACCAGACACCTCCAGAGCTAAAAGCACAAGCTGCTTCAGTTTGAGCTGAAGAACCATGACTGTAACAATTCATATCCCCTTCAGATCAGGCATAGGGGGGATCCGTAACACACACACCAGTGGGTTCCACTTGCACACTCACTCTGTCAGGGAATAGAAATGATATCATGTGGTTTAGCTGATCAATTACTACTAAGCAACACAGCTCAAATTCCAGACAATCCAGAGCCAAATAATTTTAAAAGATTTTCATTGAATAAAATCCAGTAATGGATGAATTCGAAGAGCTCATGCTTTGTTCATGTGGATATTTTGCAAACAGAAAGAGAAGCCAAGTCACGAAATAAAGTAGTTGCAATTTTTTGTTCAGCTCTGTCCTCTACTCTACACACCTTACAAGTGTCCATAATGTGCTCAGCAAGGGCTAAAAACAGGGATTACAGTAATAAGCTGTAAAACTATAAGCATTAGATGAGTAACTAAGGAGCCATTATGACTTTGACCTATTCAGCATTTCTGAGCCCAAGGCACATTCTTCCGTCCCGTGTGTCAATAAAGTCCAAAAACTTATTCTAAACATTTTTATACATGGAGGGTTGGGATTCCTAGTTGTATTCACATATTTGTGCAAGTTAAACCTAGTGCATATACTGACTGACTCTCTTTTGAGAGATTCCCCCCCCCCCCCCACAGGATGAAAAAAGACTGACAAAATTGTATATTGCAAAGAGAAATATTTTTTACCAGTTAATTGGCATCTTAATCTAAATGCAAAACCATGCATTTGTAACATTTTAACAACAGAGAACACTTGAAATGGCAGAAAATGTCACCAGTAAAATAGGGTTTTGCTGCATTTCAAGTGTAGAAGCAGTTTCGCCATTGGCAGTGTCATTTATCATCATGCACATAGTAACAGAAAGTCAGGCAGCTACAAAAGAGCTGAGCACAGTACATTTAAACCCACAACAGCAGCGTCCGATGATATATCACCTGATGCTCCACTTATACTTGCTTCCCATAAAACAACGGGTCAGATTCAAGGTTTTGGTGTTAAGCTTCAAGGTCCCCCCCCGAAATTAACCCGAGATACTTCAGACAGACCAATCTTCTGTCACAACTAGATTTGGGCAAAAAAATTTGGACAATGCTTTTTTCCATATTCAGGTCGACCATAATAAAAATAAAATCATTTTGGCTGAAAAAAGGAAAAGAAAAAACAGATATTTCTGAAAAAGTTGACATTTTTAAACAAAATGTTTGAATTGGTCAATCTGAAATTACTTTTCATTTAGAATGCTACTTCCATTTTATTTTTAAAAGGGTAAAAAAAAAAATCTCAAACAAAACAATGTTTAATTTTCAGTCAAACAAAACATTTCATTTTACCTGAAACAAAAGGGTTTCGATTTGTATTTTGCCACTAAATTTGAAAAATTTTCATTTCTGGTCAACCTACAATTAACTTCCGCCCCATCCTTTTTTTAATAGCAATTTTTCAGTTCAGTCACCAAACCAAATTATTTGTACAGGTCTAGTCATAATGCACCCCTTCATCAAAGACTAGGTTACTCACAGACTATGCAACTGTGAACCTCAAGGTTGGAGCCTCATGAGAACGAGAAAATGGGCTGTTTTGGCACCAGGGCCTAGGCTCAATAACTCATCTCAAGAGGGTATCAGAATGACCACAAATCTTCCAGCTTTCAGAATGAAGTGTTACATTCATTTCTTTGTCTTTCTTTCCCCAAGCTGCAATTAAAAATAGCAGAGAAAGAGGAAAGAAGAAGGCAACAAGGGAGAGAGAAGAAGCACTTTGGAGGACAGGATGAGCATTCAGAATGATCTTGACAAGCTGGAGAATTGGTCTGTATTCAACAAGACAAGTGCAAAGTCCTTCACTTAGGAAAGAAAAATCAAATGCGCAACTACAAAATGGGGAATAACTTGCTCGGCCGTAGTATTGCTGAAAAGGACCTGGGGGTTAGAATTGGCCACAAATTGAATTTGAATCAATAATGTGATGAAGTTGAGAAAAAGGTGAATATCATTCTGGATATATTAACAGGAGTGTCCTTTGTAAGACACGGGCGGTAACTGTCCCTCTCTACTAGGCACAGGCGAGGCCACAGCTGGCGTGCTGTGTCCAATTCTGGGTGCCCCATTATAAGAAAGATGTGAACAAATTGGAGAGATTCCACAGGAAAACAACAAAAACAATAAAAGGTTTAGAAAACCTGACCTATAAGGAAAGGTAAAAAAAGAATGAGCCTGTTTAGTCCTGAGAAAACAAAACTGGCAACACTCTTCAAATACGTTAAAGGCAGTATAAAGAGGACAGTGATCAATTATCCTCCAGGTCCACTGAAGGTAGGATAAGTAATGGGCTTAATCTGCAGGAAGGAAGATTTAAGTTAGACATTGGGAAACAAGGTTTCTAACTGAAGGATAGTTAAGCTCCTGAATAGACTTCCAGGGAAGGTTGTGGAATCCTTATCACTGGAGGATTTTAAGAACAGGTGAGACAAACACCTGTCAGGGATGGTCTAGCTATACACGGCCTTGCCACAGAACAGGAGACTGGATGACCCATCAAGTTCCCCTCCAGCCCAACATTTCTATTATTCTAAGGGTATGTCTACTCTACAAAATTACGTCGAATTTATAGAAGTCGATTTTTTAGAACGATTTTACACAGTAGATTGTGTGTATCCCCACTAAGCATATTAGTCGGTGGGGTGCATCCACAGTACCAAGGCTAGCATTGACTTTCGGAGCATTGCACTGTGGGTAGCTATCCCACTGTTCCCACAGTCTCCGCCGCCCATTAGGTATTCTGGGTTAAGCTCCCAATGCCTGATGGGGCAAAAACATTGTCGCGGGTGGTTTTGGGTATGTGTCATCAGTTGCCCCTCCCTCCGTGAAAGCAATGGCAGACAATCGTTTTGCGCCTTTTTTCCGTGCGGGCACCATACTGCTTTCAGCAGACGGTGCAATAGGTCTGCAAACCGTCATCATCAAACAACCACTTCTGCTGCCACTCTGCTCTCCTGATGCTATGAATCCACCTCACAGGTCCTCTATATGACCGTCATCATCCACCGTTTCCACTGCCACTCTGCTCTCCAGCTGGTTTCGCAGGGCCGCTTCCACTGCAACTCTGCTCAGCTGCTCTTGTCTCGCCATACCACGGCAAGCATGCAGCCCACTCAGCTGTTGTGTCCTGGCAGCAGACGGTGCAGTAGGTCTGCAAAACTAGTCATCCAACCACCACTTCCCCTGCAACTCTGCTCTCCTGCAGACACCATACCACAGCAAGCTTGGAGACCGCTCAGATCACCGTGGCAGTTTTGAGCATTGTAAACACCTCGCACATCATCATGCAGGATATGCAGAACTAGAACCTGCAAAAGCAGGAGATGAGGTGATGGCAGCACGGTGACAAAGAGTGACGAGGACATGGACACAGACTTCTCTCAAACCATGGGCCCCGGCAATTTGGCCACCCTGGTGGCAATGGGGCAGATTCATGCCATGGAATGCTGATTCTGGGCCCAGGAAACAAGCACAGACTGGTGGGACCGCATAGTGTTGCGGGTCTGGAATGATTCCCAGTGGCTGCGAAACTTTTGCATGTGTAAGGGCACTTTCATGGAACTTTGTGATTTGCTTTCCCCTTCCCTGAAGCGCAAGAATACCAGGATGAGAGCAGCCCTCACAGTTCACAAGCGAGTGGCGATAGCCCTCTGGAAGCTTGCAATGCCAGACACCTACTGGTCAGTCGGGAATCAATTTGGAGTGGGCAAATCGACTGTGAAGGCTGCTGTGATCCAAGTAGCTAATGCAATCACTGAGCTGCTGCTATCAAGGATAGTGACTCTGGGAAATGTGCAGGTCATAGTGGATGGCTCTGCTGCAATGGGATTCCCCAATTGTGGTGGGGTGATAGATGGAACACATATCCCTATCTTGGGACCGGATCACCAAAGCAGCCAGTACGTAAACCGCAAGGGGTACTTTTCAATGGTGCTGCAAGCACTTGTGGATCACAAGGGACGTTTCACCAACATCAACATGGGATGGCTGAGAAAGGTACATGACGCTTGCATCTTCAGGAACTCTGGTCTGTGTGAACAGTTGCAGCAAGGGACTTACTTTCCAGATCAGAAAATAACTGTTGGGGATGTTGAAATGCCAATAGTTATCCTTGGGGACCCAGCCTACCCCTTAATGCCATGGCTCATGAAGCTATACACAGGCACCCTGGACAGTAGTCAGGAGCTGTTCAACTATAGGCTGAGCAAGTGCAGAATGGTGGTAGAGTGTGCATTTGGACGTTTAAAAGCATGCTGGCGCAGTTTACTGACTTGGTTAGGCCTCAGTGAAACCAATATTAATAGCTCACGTTAAGTGATCACTCTTGTTACAGTGCGTATGGTAACACCCATTGTTTCATGTTCTCTATGTATATAAATCTCCCCACTGTATTTTCCACTGAATGCATCCAATGAAGTGAGCTGTAGCTCACGAAAGTTTATGCTCAAATAACTTTGTTAGTCTAAGGTGCCACAAGTACTCCTTTTCTTTTTGTGAATACAGACTAACATGGCTGCTAATCTGAAACATATTATTATTACTGTTTGCTGTGTGCTCCACAATATCTGTGAGTGTAAGAGGGAGACATTTATGGTGGGGTGGGAAGTTGAGGCAAATCGCCTGGCTGCTGATTACATGCAGCCAGACACCAGGGCGGTGAGAAGAGCACAGCAGGGCACGCTGCGCATCAGAGAGGCTTTGAAAACCAGTTTCACGACTGACCAGGCTATAGTGTGACAGTTCTGTTTTTCTCTCCTTGATGTAAACCCGCCCCCTTGATTCATTCTACTTCCCTGTAAGCCAACCGCCCTCCCCTCCCTACTTCAATCACCACTTGCAGAGGCAATAAAGTCACTGTTGTTTCAAATTCATGCATTCTTTATTAATTTGTCACACAAATAGAGGGATAACTGCCACGGTAGCCCAGGAGGTGTGGAGGAGGAGGGAATCACTGGGTGGGGTGGAGGAGGATGGGAGGACAAGGCCACACTGCTCTTCAAAACTTATTGAATGCCAGCCTTCTGTTGCTTGGGCAGTCCTCTGGGGTGGAGTGGTTGGGAGCCTGGAGGGCCCCCACCCCCCCGTGTTCTTGGGCATCTGGGTGAGGAGGCTATGGAACTTGGGGAGGACGACGGTTGGTTACACAGGGGCTTCGGTGGTGGTCTGTGCCTTTCCTGCACCTCAACCATATGCTGGAGCATATCAATTTGATCCTCCAGTAGCCGCAGCATTGCATCCTGCCTCCTCTCATCACGCTGCCACCACCTCTCCTGTTGCTGCCGCCACCTCTCCTCTCATACGTCCCTCCTGTCCTCGCGTTCATTTTGTGCTTTCCTGGACTCTGCCATTGTCTGCCTCCCTGCATTCTGCTGGGCTCTTTCAGTTTGTGTGGAATGCATGAGCTCAGAGAACATTTCATTGTGAGTGTGTTTTTTTCACCTTCTTATCTGTGCTAGCCTCTGGGATGGAGATGCTAGTCACCGCATTGAAACATTTGCAGCTGTGGGAGGAAAAAAAGGGAGATTAAAATTGAAAAAGACACATTGGCCATTTAAAAGGAGGGGCTAATGTTTTTGGGTTAACATGCAGCACAAACCCAAATAACCCCCCCACACACACCCAATTCTCTGGGGCGATCGCCCCGTGTGGCTAATAGCGGGGATGATTTCTTATCAGCCACATGCAAACAGCCCAGCAGGAATGGCCACCTCTGAATGTCCCCTTAATAAAATTCCCCTATTTCAACCAGGTGACCATGAATGATATCACTCTCCTGAGGATAACAGAGAGATAAAGAACGGATGTTGCTTGAATGCCAGCAAACACAGTGACACACACTGCCATGCTTTCTTATGCAATGATTCCAGACTATGTGCTGCTGGCCTGGCGTGGTAAAGTGTCCTACCATGGAAGATGCAATAAGGCTGCTCTCCCCAGAAACCTATTGCAAAGGCTTTGCGAGTCCCTCCAGGACAGCTTCATTGAGATGTCTACGGAGGATTTCCGCTCCATCCCCAGACATGTTAACAGACTTTTCAGTAGCTGTACTGGCCGCGAATGCATTCCAAGTCTTCAGGGCAGATTAATCATTAAACACGCTTGCTTTTAAACCGTGTATTATATTTACAAAGGTACATTTGTTAGCATATAGATATTCAGGCCTGTCTGTAAAGGCTTATACTCTAAGAATTTAGATGTATTCTTATCACTTAGCTAGTTATAAAAGGTATAAAAAAGAATCAAAATCACTGTCTGCTGGTGTAAGGGCCTTCTCTTACTGTGACAGTCTGAGGCCCTGTTCTTAGGCTAAGATCTTTGGCTAAGCAGCAGAGGCAGCCATAAGCTGGGAAGCAACCGGTCACATCCTCACATTCCAAACTAGTCACATTGAAAGAAGGTGCTATTGGGCTGTTAGGAATACACTCCTGTCCTGATCATGCCTATCACCTCCAGAGAAAGGGAAGTGCCTAGAAAATGTAAAAGGAAACTTAGTTTGATAGCATTCTGTCTGGCAAAACCTCACTTATCAATAACTGGGATGTGAAATCCTCATTTCTGTGTTGTTCTATCATTGTAGTCCCCATTTCCCTATTGTTTGTCTGTATAATCTCTGTCTGGTTCTGTGATTGTTCCTGTCTGCTGTATAATTAATTTTGCTGGGTGTAAACTAATTAAGGTGGTAGGATATAATTGGTTAAATAATCATGTTACAATATGTTAGGATTGGTTAGTTAAATTTCAGTAAAACCATTGGTTAAGGTATAGCTAAGCGGAACTCAAGTTTTACGATATAGTCTGCAGTCAATCGGGGGAGGGGGGGTAGGAATGGGAACAGGGAATGGGGGTGGGGAAATTGGAATCATGTTTTGCTAAGGGGGGGGGAATGGGAACAGGGACACAGGTAAGGCTGTGTGCTGTCAGAGCCAGGAAGGGGGGCACTAAGGAAGGAAACTGGAATCATGCTTGCTGGAAGTTCACCCCAGTAAACATCAAATTGTTTGCACCTTTGGACTTTGGGTATTTTTGCTCTCTGCTCATGCGAGAAGGACCAGGGAAATAAGTGGGTGAAGGAATAAGCCCCTAACAACACTCACCAGAGGTGCCTTCTCCGCCTTCAAGGTCCGGGAGCCCAGGTTGGGAGGGTACTGTCTCCAGGGTGATAAATAGTTCCTGGCTGTCAGGGAGAACGGTTTCTCCACTTGCCTGGTATGCGCTACTTCCTCGTCCCCAAAATCCTCATCCGTGTTGCGTGAGACTCTCTTGCAGGAGTCCACGTACAGGTGTGGGGTAGTTGTAGGGGCACCCCCTAAAATTGCATGCAGCTCATCATAGAGGCTGCATGTCTAGGGCTCTAACCCTGAGCGGGCATTTGCCTCTTGGGTTTTTTGGTAGGCTTGCCTGAGCGCCTTAAGTTTCACACAGCACTGCTGCAGGTCCCTGTTATAGCCTCTGTCCTTCATGCCCTTGGAGATTTTTTCAAATATTTTGGCATTTCGTCTTTTGGAACAGAGTTCTGATAGCACAGATTTGTCTCCCCATACAGCGACCAGATCCAATACCTCGCGTTCGGTCCATGCTGGAGCTCTTTTGCAATTCTGGGACTCCATGGTCACCTCTGCTGATGAGATCTGCATGGTCACCTGTGCTGATCAGCTTGCCATGCTGGCCAAACAGGAAATGAAATTCAAAAGTTCACGGGGCTTTTCCTGTCTACCTGGCCAGCGCATCTGAGTTGAGAGTGCTGTCCAGAGCAGTCACAATGGAGCACTGTGGGATAGCTCCCGGAGGCCAATACCATTGAATTGTGTCCATAGAATCATAGAATATCAGGGTTGGAAGGGACCTCAGGAGGTCATCAAGTCCAACCCCCTGCTCAAAGCAGGACCGATCCCCAATTAAATCATCCCAGCCAGGGCTTTGTCAAGCCTGACCTTAAAAACCTCTAAGGAAGGCGATTCCACCACCTCTGTAGGTAACACAGTCCAGTGCTTCACCACCCTCCTAGTGAAAAAGTTTTTCCTAGCATCCAACCTAAACCTCCCTCACTGCAACTTGAGACCGTTACTCCTTGTTCTGTCATCTGCTACCACTGAGAACAGTCTAGATCCATCCTCTTTGGAACCCCCTTTCAGGTAGTTGAAAGCAGCTATCAAATCCCCTCTCATTCTTCTCTTCCACAGACTGAACAATCCCAGTTGCCTCAGCCTTTTCTCATAAGTCATGTGTTCCAGTCCCCTAATCATTTTTGTTGCCCTCCGCTGGACGTTTTCCAATTTTTCCACATCCTTCTTGTACTGTGGGGCCCAAAACTGGACACGGTAACTCTAGATGAGGCCTCACCAATGTCGAATGGACCCAATGTCGAATTAACCCAAATTTGACCAGGCGATGTTGATTTCAGCACTAATCCCCCCATCGGGGAGGAGTACAGAAATCGATTTTAAGAGCCCATTAAGTCGACAAAAATGGCTTCATTGTGTGGACGAGTTCAGGGTTAAATCGATCTAACGCTGCTAAATTCGACTTAAATTCATAGTATAGACCAGGGCTAAGAGCAGTAGGAGAGGAGGGAGGAGAGAGACAAAGAAAATATAATTAAAAGCCATTTAGACCCACTGCCTCCAGAGAAGTAGGGAAGACTTGACAGACCACAGTCTAGTCTGGTCTAGTCTTGTTACTATTATGGTAGCACCTAAGGGCATATTGACACTGCAGCTAAACCTCCCAGCACAGGTAGACAGACTTGTGGTAGCATGCTAAAAAAAGCAGTGTAGACATGTCTTGGAAGCATCCTTTTTCAATGTAATGTGGGGGGAGAGGTATTTTATTCTTGTCTTGTGAGTAATACAGAATTATCTCCCTTTTTTGTTTCCTGTTTACGGCTGAAGTGTTGTTTGAATAACGGTGGTAATAAATCATGGACAAACTTAACTACAACTGAGATATTTCCATCATTTCACCTCGTCCTTCTCTTTTGAGAAGCTTCAGGCTTATCCTGCATATTATTTATTAGATGACAGAATGAGATTTATTTCTGTATAATGCTAATTTCTTAATTCGGTGAGACCACAACCTAAAGAAAGAAATGGGCCAACCCTAAGAGAAATGCATAGGGCCCAGTTTTTCTCTAAGACTCAGAAAATCAAGTCAATTTATGCCAGCATAAAACCAGACACATGAGAAAAATCAAGCCTTTTGTATTGAAAGGGCAGAGGAACTCACAAATCCTAAAAATTATATATCATTTCTAGAAAGGAAGGAATCCTCAAGGACTATAAGAAGAACCAGGACCAAACCTAAGACCAGGAGTCAAATATAATCCACTGTACCCAAGCCCCATGGGACATTTCAAAACTGGACAACCTTACACCACTAGGGTTGCCAACTTTGGTTGGATGAATTCCTGGTGATTTCCTCACACGATACAATCTTTCATTAAAGATTAATCTTTAATTCCTTGAGTCTCCAGGACAATCCTGGAGGGTTGGCAACCCTATGTCACCCCCTGAACCACAAGGATGTTTGGCAGAAATGGGTTCCAATCCAACAGAATTTTAATGCCTCAAATCAAAATGCAGAGGAGATCCTGCAATTACTTGATGCTCTGTGCTTCAACTTTTCTTTGTATTACAATACAAAGTGCAAGTATAATCATGAGACCATGATGAGCTTCCATCTGGCAGGCCAAAAACCCTGCCCTAATCTATCACCATGATGAAGTGAAGAAAAGTAAAGTAAAGTCACACTGAAAATGGCACAAGACCAGGTGACCCTTAATTTAATTGCTACCAAAACTAGAACCCCTGCAGCTTACATTTTTCAGCCCTTTCAGGGTGTTCCACACTATCAAGGAGACATTTCAGGACAAAACTTAAGGGGCCAAGATGAATGGTGTGTATGTTTGTTAAGGACCCTTCTTCAATATACTGTCAGCCCCTAAGCACACTCATGCACTCAGATCACTGAGCTCCCTCTCAGGAATAACTTGCATAGGGGAATCCAAAATGAGCACAAATCAACACAGATGTTCTGCCTATTAGAAGGGGAAGGGAGAATTGGAATGGAAACATCCAGGAGAGCCTAAAACTTCATTTACACATTTTTAAGAAATGGTCTACCCACACATTTATCAAAAGTTTAAGATGCTGACATTTAAACCCAAGTCCAGGCATCAAGTATAATTATTATGTATAGCTCCACAATGGTGTCAGGTTTCTGTAAGGTTTAACATCCAAATTGGCAATACACACTGACAGCAACATTCATCAGCTCTATTCACCCAATCAAACTGGGAGATCATATTTCTTGCAAGCCTATGGAATACATATTTTGCCCAGAAAAATATACTGAATTACATTTTGTTTTGAATAATTAGTTTATTGACATACTTGTACTAAAGAAAAACAGCATTACTAATTTATAGAAAATTATATGTGAAATATAGTCATGGTGGTTCAGGAAAGCACAACAGGAAACAAATTAAGCATAGAAAAATCATTAGAAGGTGCCTAATGACATCCTCAAGAATTATCATTCGGATAGGCTGAAAGGGAAACCTGCCAAAGCCAGGCCGCCTTTATCTCAAATGGTCAATACTGCAGCACTGTATTAGATTAATGCTTTGGATTTTGGAGAGCTGCCAGAAAGTCTGCCTAAATTGCTGTTTGTTAAAGAGAGTCTGATGGAATCCTGAATAAGAAGGAAAAATCAAATTCCACTCGTCCAGTAGGAAGAGAGTGCTTCTAATTTAATTTTCCAAACAGCATCCTCAAGTTCTCACCTGGAGCTCTCCATCAACATCCATAGAGCCATCTCATTGTCCCTCTTTAAATCCATCTTTAGATTTATCTTCTGTGGTTTTGCCCACAAGAAAACTCGCAATGCTTAGGAAGCTGGTGTGCGGTGACCTCTGCTTATTATGCTCACCACTGTTGTTTCCTTGTGTTCCCCCTGCCTATTTGTTATATCCACCTGTGTTTACAGTCTTACACTTCAGTTTTATCTACACGGGAGCTACAGGTGTCAATTCCATCTCAGATAGACATACTCTCACTTGCTTCAATTGATCTAGCAATAATGTTTTTAAAGTTTCTATTATTTATATCTCTGTCAGAGGTTGGGGAGGAAAGGATTAGCAACCACACAAGAAGAGAATTCGAAGTTGGAAGCTTTATAATTGGCTCTAAGGTTGTGGTTCAGATATTAGATAATAATTGTGTTTCAGTAGTAGGATATTTAACTAGCTCTAAGTTATAGCCTCGATTGACACTGGTAGAAGTCTTCAGTGGGTGTTTATAACCACACAGACAGCCACCTTCTCTGAATCTTCTGAAGAGTTTATAAAGATTGATTATTTAAAATATTTAATTATTTAGTTCATTTAATGGTTTATTCTAATCCAACAACTAACAGGTTGATGTGACCTTGGTTCAATATTGATTTGATCATTATACCTCTTTATTCTTATTTTCATTTAATATTAGTAACAGTGGCTTAGCTTTGGGGATAGATTTGACTTTATTTTTGCTTAAGCGTTTTAATAAAGCTTATAAAAAGATAATGAGTTACATTTCTTTCAGTAGGCAACATGAATCTAGAACAATGGTGGGCAACCTGCGGCCCGCGGGCTGCATGTAGCCCATCAGGGTAATCCGCTGGCAGGCCGCGAGACAGTTTATTTACATTGACCGTCCACAGGCATGGCCGCCCACAGCTCCCAGTGGCCACGGTTCACCGTTCCCAGCCAATCAGAGCTGCAGAAAGCGGTGTAATGAGGCAATGAGGCTCCATGCACCCTCCCTCACTTTGACACCTCTGGAGCGAGAGAGGCCACAATCTCTCCCTCAAGTTGTCCTTCCCACTGAATGCCACCCAAGCACCACTCTGCACACAAAAATATCTATGTGGGAGGAATAGCCATACTTATGTAGTGCAAAATTCCACCTAGAGTAAGGGCCCCCAAACAACAGAACGGTCATCTAGCAATGCCTGACTCATAGACAGAGTCATTTCGCAGCAACACTAGGGACATGCCTATAGACCATAGGCATCTGTGGCTTAATAGTAGGAGTTTTTCTGAGAACAGGAGCTGACTTACTGAGCAACTACCACCTCTTGCCCATCTGGGCAAGTTGCCAAGCTTACTGATGCCTATTTCCCTTCCCTGCTGCCAGGTTTGCTTCCTCATGCGCACACACTTCTCTCTCTGCAACCCATTTGTCTCTATTCCCCCCCCCCCCCATTCACTGCAGGCCTCAAGCTCCTGAAGGTCTCAGTTTCTTTTCGATTTACTTTCAATCTCATTTCCCAGCATGCACGTACAGTCAGCATCATTTGAACTTTCCGATTTCTATCCAAAGCAGTTTGAAATTATCTCCCCTTCACAATAGAGTGGGTTAGCTGAAGCAGCCTGATAAGAGAGAGAGAGGCCTTGACCTGAATTCAATTATTGACACAGATAGAGAAGCAATCATCATCTTATTTTAGCAAGACCCTTTATTATGCTTTAGACTAGCTTGCTTATTTTTTTAACTGATCAATAAAGCGACAGGTATTTGGAACAACTATTGCTGTATTTTTCCTGCCAAAGGTCTCTTAGTCATTAACAAAAGTGGTTGATGGGGGAAAGACTCTAAATTTGGTGCTCTGGATAGGTGCCCAGCTGTCAACAAAACCTTGCATGTGTTCCTGAATTCCATAACCTCTCTCTTTTGCTCTGTGTGCTATTGACCACTGTCTTCAATATACTCAAGCAGTGCACAGCTCAGAAGGGAGTGAAAGAAAAGACTTAAAAAAACTACTCATATGCACTTGAATGCACACAACAATGCAGAAAGTCATTAAAAGAAATTGAAAGAAAAATTGCAACAAGGAGGATGGCTAAGTGAAAGTTTCTGTAGCAAAAGCCCATCTTCCAATTACGAGCTTTACTTGGCTATTACCTGCAATATCCAATCAAAATATCTGACTCTGCACAGAAAAAATGTACAAAGTGCCACATGGTCCATGCCAGATAAAACTCACATGGAACAAAAATATATATGTAATTGTGAAGGCTACATGGATAGCATATGCTTTACATATGAGGCATGAGTATATACGGTGACTCTCACATTCACTGTATGAAAGTGGCCCTCCCTTTCACATATTACTGCTCATGAACATATAAACGATGGAGCATTCCATCTACATATATTAAACACATCCTCTCAAAATGTAACTTTGTTTTTGTTTAAAGAATCACTTGTATGAACCACCTCAGTATGTGTGTGTACAACACGAATCCAGAAAGATGGCACCTCTGTCTGCCGGGTCATAAACAATCTATGGCATGCATACACACAGACACTGTGGTGCACATATAAAGCCCAGGCTCTGTAATGCCAAAAATCAAAGAGTTTGATCATTCAAGCTAAAAGAAAAATCACCATTTGTACAGTACAATAGTAACAGGGCTTACATCCTTTGATGATCAGCTACTAATGAATCAGACTCAAAGTCCATTGTCAAAGACTCCCACTGGCCTGCGATCACAAACACTTGACTAACGGTGGCATTCCAGAGAGCAGTGATACACACGTACATTGTGTGCTACATTAATGCCGAGCCATCATTAACAACATAACCACTCCATCTCCAGTGAGCACCCCAACAGTAGGCCAGTAAATTACAGATCTGGCTGTTCTCACTTACACCTGGGGGCAGGGTGGGGGGGTGGTGTTTGTTTTAATAGTTTTGAATTTTATTGAGTTTCACACATAAATTTTGCCAGCTCTCACTGTTTTAAGATGAGTCTTGGCAACATGTGCTTAAAGCTTTAGCTCCTGGAGTCATACCAATATGTAAAAATCTCTGATTTCCTTTAAAAAATAAAAGTAAGTTTTTAGCCTTCAAAGTGGTGGAGAAAAGCTTGGACATGTGACCCTAAGTACTCAAGGCTCAAAAAACAGAAGGCAAAACAGCCCCAAATGTATTATGGCTTAAAAATCATGAGGTTTTTTTTTTTGTTTTGCTTTGTTTTTTTAATCTCATGACTTGGGGGTGGGGAAGTAGGAGGGCTCAATTTATTATTCGTAATGGGTTGGAAATACTGAATCTCCATTACTAACTGCCTGCCTAAGCTTTTCAACATGTGTACAAGCAGAATGAAGAAGAAACAATCCCCTCTGTGATGAAAGTAAGCAGCAGGAAACCCAACCCTCTGATCTGAGGCTTGCCCATTGATCAATCTTGATCATATGGGATTAAATTTTGTCCTCATGTATGCACAGACCTCACACCAACTGTGAGGGGACATCTGAGTGCATATGAAGGAGCAGAAAAGGGTTTTTTTATTTTATTTTTTAAGACAAATATTATAATATCTTTAATGCATTTTTACAAGTATTCTGGCTTTGGTTAGAAGTAGACACAAGAACATCCATTTTAATAATATAACGTATTAATAATTATAAATGACCGTTTAAACCCATAAATGAGGAAAAGTTATTGAAATGAAATAGGAACCTCTTAAATGCATATTAACTTTAAAAATATATATTTATATGAGGCAAACTTGCAATAAAACGTTAACATACTACATTGTACATCACTTATTCAGGATCAGGATAAAATTCAAAGATTCTGGCTAGCTGACTGCGGAGCCCTTTTCCTCTGAGTGCACGAGAAAGGGTGACCAAATTGCTGAATGCCTATTCTCTTTTTGGCGCTTCTCTTATGTCTATATGTGGTGTGAAACCTTTTCCACTACAAGAACAGACCATATTTTACAATAACAGTTCCACAGGAGTCACATTTTTCCCAAAAATGTGCAATATAGAGTCTAGCTGCTAACAATAAAAAATAAATTTGTCATTCTGTTTAAAGTGTGGATCCTTTAATAGAGCATTTAGTAAGCTGGTCTGGGGATCTCTCAGAAACAGGCATTTTGTCATAAGAGGAACCTCTTTAATAATTTCCTCCCAAAACGGTCTAATTCCCAGACACATCACATGTGCAAATATGTTCCCTTTCCCATCCAACAGATGGCTTCCCTAGGAGCAAAAGATCCATCATATTTAACTGAAGTCATATTCTACCTATACAGTAATTTATATTAAAAATATATGAGCAATATAAATTGAAAATGTATATCATCTTTCCCATATAGAGGCCCACTCATCTAGACTAATTTATTCTTCCAAATCCCTCTCCCATCTTTTCATCTGAGTTGTTTTCTTATCAAGATAGTTTTCAACCAAAATTATATAAATCTTAGAAGTTAAACCTCGTTCCAGCTTGCTCCTGGGTCAACTCCTCAAGTGTGGTTAAAGGTCTAAATAAAGCCAGGTCATATCTACATTTCACAATAAAATGTTTGACTTGTAAATATGAAAGTGTGGGATTTTTATATTGTTTATATTATTACATATCTCTGTAATGATTTCAAATCAGGGCTAGGAACAGCAGTTTGAACTGAGTAATCTCAGCTTTTACCACAACAAATAAACACTTTGATATTTCCTAAGGATACATTCATGCTTATTAATGAAAGTGGCTAAGGCAGAGGGCCGCAGAGATAGGAATTTAGAAAATTTGGCCAAAGAGCTTAAGATGATCTGGCTGAATGGGTGACAATTTTTAGTGACCTAAATTTCTTTGTAACCCAAGAATTACTATAAATAATGTGTTCTACTCTTGTTCAAGTTTTACCTAGAGTTTGTTTGTTTGTTTATTGTTAACCCAGTTGATCACATCTTTTAATTGAGATACATAATAATAAACCAAATTAGGTAAAGCTAGTCCACTCCACTTTGCTGGCTTATACAGAACTTTAGAACTAACCCTTAGTCTGTCATGTGTCCACATGAATTTTAACAGTGCACCCTGCCATGGAAATTGGCAAATTGGCATTATTTCTGCGTCACTATCACATTTTCACTCAGACCAGCACATCCAATTTATCTGCTGATATGTCTACATGCAAGTTTTCCTGTTGTCTTTCAAATCAAGCACACTACACACTTCTCTCGTAAAAGATCTACAGGAAAAGGGAAAAAAGCATTGAGAGGCTCACGTCAATGTTTGTTTAATGTGGGTGAGTTGGGTTTGGCATATCACTACGACAGACTCTCAGATCACGTTTTAATTAAAGGGACACACACACCCCTTTAGGCCTCATTCTTTTACACCTTCAAAGTAATAAAATCTGATAGGTAAAGGCATGCAGATTTCATTACTGAAGTGATTTTATAATTCTGCTGCTGCTCTATTTCAAAGGAAAGCTGTCAAGCCCATAGGCCTGGGGTTTTTTTAAACCTCAAAACTACTGTAATTAGAGGGACACTGTTATCCCTGGGTGACTTTTTAAAAAAAAAAAAAAAACTTTGCTTACAACAAATTAAATCTGATAGGAAAAGGCATGCCTATTTCACTCAGACAGGGAATTTTTTCCCCCATAATTCTGCTACTCTTACATGGAAAATCAATCTTAAAATTTCTTTGACCTTCATATTTCTGCAGTCATACCAAACTAGAGCTTCTGTTTATTGAGCAGAGCTTATCCTTACTGCCACATTTCACACACTGCTGAATGTGCACTGGTGCTCAGGATTCTTTTCACCTAGGCCAAAAAGCACTTAAATCAGCCTTATCCCCTTCCCTACATTACGTTCCTCCAACATTGTTCGCAATCAGCTGTCACTGTTGTCCTGTTTCCTCTCCCTGTCACTCAAGTGTCTACGTGGGCAGAGTTGGACAGGTTCTCTCAGGGACCCCTTGTTTGGAATTTATGCTCTAAACCCTGGTCTACACTAGGACTTTAGGTCGAATTTAGCAGCGTTAAATCGATGTAAACCTGCACCCGTCCACACGAAGCCCTTTTTTTCGACTTAAAGGGCTCTTAAAATCGATTTCCTTACTTCACCCCTGACAAGTGGATTAGCGCTTAAATCGGCCTTGCCGGGTCAAATTTGGGGTACTGTGGACACAATTCTACGGTATTGGCCTCCGGAAGCTATCCCAGAGTGCTCCATTGTGACCGCTCTGGACAGCACTCTCAACTCAGATGCACTGGCCAGGTAGACAGGAAAAGAACAGCGAACTTTTGAATCTCATTTCCTGTTTGGCCAGCGTGGCAAGCTGCAGGTGACCATGCAGAGCTCATCAGCAGAGGTGACCATGATGGAGTCCCAGAATCGCAAAAGAGCTCCAGCATGGACTGAACGGGAAGTACGGGATCTGATCGCTATATAGGGAGAGGAATCTGTGCTATCAGAACTCCGCTCCAGTTTTCAAAATGCCAAAACCTTTGTCAAAATCTCCCAGGGCATAAAGGACAGAGGCCATAACAGGGACCCGAAGCAGTGCCGCGTGAAACTGAAGGAGCTGAGGCAAGCCTACCAGAAAGGTGAACGGCCGCTCCGGGTCAGAGCCCCAAACATGCTGCTTCTATGATGAGCTGCATGCCATTTTAGGGGTTCACTCACCACTGTTAGCCACGCGGTGGGGGGAGGCAAAATGCAACCTTGTAACAAAAGCACATGTGCTATGTGTGTAATGTTAACAGCAAGGATTACCCTGAAAGAGTGTAGCCACTGTTTTATAAAATGTGTCTTTTTTAAATACCGCTGTCCCTTTTTTTTCCTCCACCAGCTGCATGTGTTTCAATGATCACAGGATCTTCTCCTTCCCAGAGGCTAGTGAAGATTAGAAAGAAAAAAAAAACAAACACTCGTGATGAAATGTTCTCTGAGCTCATACTGTCCTCCCACACTCAGAGCACAGACGAATGCATGGAGGCAAATAATGTCAGAGTGCAGGAAAGTACAAAATGACTGGGAGGAGAGGTGGCAGGCTGAAGATAGGGCTGAAGCTCAAATGTGGTGGCAGCGTGATGAGACGAGGCAGGATTCAATGCTGAGGCTGCTGGAGGATCAAACCAATATGCTCCAGTGTATGGTTGAGCTGCAGCAAAGGCAGCTGGAGCACAGACTGCCGCTAAAGCCCCTGTGTAACCAGTCACCCTCCTCCCCAAGTTCCATAGACTCCTCACCCGGACGCCCAAGAACGCGGTGGGGGGGCCTCTGGCCAACCAGCCACTCCACCACAGAGGATTGCCCAAAAACCAGAAGGCTGGCATTCAATAAATTTTAAAGTTGTAAACTTTTAAAGTGCTGTGCTTAAAGTGCTGTGTGGCATTTTCCTTCCCTCCTCCACCACCCCTCCTGGGCTACCCTAGTATTTATCCCCCTATTTGTGTGATGAATGAATAAAGAATGCAACAATGACTTTATTGCCTCTGCAAGCAGTGATCAAAGGGAGGAGGGGAGGGTGGTTAGCTTACAGGGAAGTAGAGTGAACCAAGGGGCGAGGGGTTTCATCAAGGAGAAACAAACAGAACTTTCACACCATAGCCTGGCCAGTCATGAAACTAGTTTTCAAAGCTTCTCTGATGCGTACCGCGCCCTCTTGTGCTCTTCTAACCGCCATGGTGTCTGGCTGCACGTAACCAGCAGCCAGGTGATTTGCCTCAACCTCCCACCCCACCATAAACGTCTCCCCCTTACTCTCACAAATATTGTGGAGCGCACAGCAAGCAGTAATAACAGAGGGGATATTGGTTTCGCTGAGGTCTAAGCGAGTCAGTAAACTGCACCAGCGCGCCTTTAAACGTCCAAATGCACATTCTACCACCATTCTGCACTTGCTCAGCCTGTAGTTGAACAGCTCCTGACTACTGTCCAGGCTGCCTGTGTACGGCTTCATGAGCCATGGCATTAAGGGGTAGGCTGGGTCCCCAAGGATAACTATAGACAGTTCAACATCCCCAACAGTTATTTTCTGGTCTGGGAATAAAGTCCCTTCCTGCAGCTTTTGAAACAGAGCAGAGTTCCTGAAGATGCGAGCGTCATGAACCTTTCCCGGCCATCCCATGTTGATGTTGGTGAAACGTCCCTCGTGATCCACCAGAGCTTGCAGCACTATTGAAAAGTACCCCTTGCGGTTTATGTACTCGCTGGCTTGGTGCTCCAGTGCCAAGATAGGGATATGGGTTCCATCTATGGCCCCACCACAGTTAGGGAATCCCATTGCAGCAAAGCCATCCACTATGACCTGCACATTTCCCAGGGTCACTATCCTTGACATCAGCAGATCTTTGATTGCATGGGCTACAAAGGGGGTGGCTTTACATCAAGGAGTATTTCAGGCAGAACTTCACGGAGGGTTCCAATAAGAAATGGTGCACCTAAATTATTGTTCTTATTGGAACAAGGAGATTAGTCTGGCCTCTGATTGATACATGGCTAGATTTACCTCGCTGCACCTTCTCTGTGAGTGACTGCAGTGTGACCTAGAGGAATGAGTCCCCTAGACGGGGGGTGGGGGGAGAAAATGAGTACAAAACAAATCTGGTCTATTTCTTGTTTTGATCCACTCCATCTATCTTTTACATCTTTGGCTGGCAGCAGACTGTGCAGAAGGACTGCAAGCCATCCGCATCTCATGGCTGCTTGCCAGAAGGTGGTACAATAGGACTGCTAGCAATCCATATCGCCTGCCTGCTCACCATAAGATGGTTCAATAGGACTGACTGCAGGACTAAAGAGAATGACCTGGTCAAGTCACTTCTAATCTAGTCCCTGAACCCACGTGTGGCCAGGAGCACCTCGGACATGACGATGACGGCTACGAGTCCTATTGTACCGTCTGCTGCCACAAGGCAAGGAGTTGCTGCTGCTGTGTAGCAATGCAGTACCACGTCTGCCAGCACCCAGGAGACATACAGTGACGGTTACCTGAGTGGGCTCCATGCTTGCCGTGGTATGGCGTCTGCACAGGTAACTCAAGAAAAAAGGCGCAAAACAATTGTCTGCTGCTGCTTTCACGGAGGGAGGGAACTGGGGCCTGATGATATGTACCCAGAACCACCCGCAACAATGTTTTAGCCCCATCAGGCATTGGGATCTCAACCCAGAATTCCAATGGGCAGCGGAGACTGAGGGAACTGTGGGATAGCTACCCACAGTGCAACACTCCGGAAGTCGATGCTTGCCTCGGTACTGTGGAAACACTCCGCCGAGTTAATGCACTTAGAGCATTTTCTGTGGGGACACACACACTCGAATATATAAAAACAATTTCTAAAAAACTGACTTCTATAAATTCGACCTAATTTCATAGTGTAGACATACCCTAAGTATGTCCACCAGAACTCAGTCAGATTCTATTCCCTCTTCTGCCTCAGACCTTGATCTTGTCTGTAATCTTCCCAAGTTCTGTGGGTGGGTGGAAGCAGTTAAAGTGAACACCCACAGTCTTGGTAAGAGTTGGGTACTGACAAGCAACAGGTCTGGTAGATTCTGCAGTGGGAGACTCATTGGTTAGGAGAGGCAGGGAGAAGCCCTACTGGATGATGCCAGAGGATGGGGAGGAATTGAAGCTAACATGTATTCACAGGGAAGGGAAAATCTGTCCAGTGGCTAAAGCGCCTCTTGAGATTCAGGGAATGTTTCGGTGGAAGCGGGTTGGTGTGGTCAGGATGTTGCCCCATCCTGTGGTTATTGCAACAGATTGGAGCTCTTTTCCTTTGGTGAAGGGGATAAACGCCTGGAGAACCAAAAGGCCAGAGAGGGAAGGACTGGAGTAGGTTAGGCAACAAGAAAGAAGTCAGGAAGTCAAAGGGGGGGGGGCGGCTAGAAAAGGAACAAATAGAATGGATTAGAGGAGAGACCTGGGTGGTATGGTAGATGTGGAACTTAAAATGCGGGGGGAGTAGTCTGATGCTGCAAAAGGTTGGCCATGGTGTGAAGACACTGACATGTGGGGGTTACCCATAAAAGGTACATTCTGATGGAGGGGGCAGAAAGAGAAGACTCCAACAGAGATTTTAGAGAGCTCATTTAAAGAAACTTTGCTTGTGGGAGGGCATATCAGCCCGCAGAGAAGAGATCATTGATTAAGACTGGGGAGGAGCAGTAAAACTCTATTTTAAGCAAAGGTTAATTTTCCAGTAATATTTGAGATTGAACAGCAGACTGGCGTCTTCATCCCCAAGTGCTTGTTGCAGCGTACTGGCTGGCATTTCATGTTCTCAAAAATGGTAGGCATGGAAAACATTGCAGTATTTAGATTATTATTATTTCAGACCTTTTCACTCATTCTGTAACACGCTAATACTTAGGCTATGTCTACAGGGCATATGTATGTCAGCAGCATGTAGGGTATGTGTAGCTACATACTGCAATGAAGAGCAGGCTGCATCCACACTGCAGCGTCTAGTTGCACCTGTCAATGAAAGGCTCTGGCAAGGTGGAGGCAGGGGGAAAAGGCTCCAGTAGTTCTCCCTTGATGGAGCCTTTCCCCACTGCCTCCCCCTTGACAGAGCCTTTTGCTGCTGCTGCTGCTAGGTAAAGGCACTGCTGGGGCATGTAGACATCCATGTAGGGTATATACCTGGATACATACCCACAGGTTTCATGAGTCTTTACTCTACTCACCAAAGCAGTGCCTCACCACCTACACTGATATTCATACCCGTGCTACTGGGGCTAGCCACGTACGTACTCTGCGTGCTGCCCTAAGCAGCATGCAGTGTAGATATACCTTTAGGATCACATTCTGTCCTTGAGCCACAGCAGGACAGACTCCCACAGATTTCAAATGAGACTTGTATATGGCCCTTAGTAATTATTGATAGCAAGGGCCTAAATGAGAAAAAAGTACTGCACTGGGTTTGCCACCGGCTTTCACTCTATTCTGACTCTGGATTGTGAAATTTAGTAAGAACCCAGTAAAAAGAATGAGAGTATTCACGCAGCCTCCTAAAAACGTAGCAGCAAGCGTTTATTTTCCATTGTGTCTGCAGTTTACACAAACGGTAAGTTTGAAAAGGATCATATTGAGACTCCCCAGAGGGAATTTTGTATTTTGAAGTCTGAACTGCTGTAATAAATAATTCAATGTAATTGACAGGAATCACATAAAAATCAGTGAAGTCATCTTAAGTTGTTAGTTTTGTATTGGAAGGAAAAATTCCTCTCAATTTGACACAATCAATGCAAAAGTCACCATGAGTCTAAAACAAAGAAAAAGTCAGATGAATATGAGCAGCCGATTGCCTGGGATCAGTGAACTATGAAACTAAGCATTTAAATGCTTACAACTATCATGGGTTTTGATTTTAACTCATTTGCATTGTCTACGGTATGCTAAAAGTTGACTAGAGTTACTCTGTAAAAATGAGGAACCAAGAAGCTTGAATACCAGTTACAAAAACTAGATTAAAAAAAAGTATCTAGTGATTATAGACTTTCATGTACATAAAAGGTTGTTACAAGGAGGAGGAAGAAAAACTGTTCTCGTTAACCTCTGAGACTGGGACAAAAAGCAATGTGCTTAAATTGCAGCAAGAGAAGTTAACACAATTGCTGTGGTCAGGAGTTCGAACTCCGCTACCCTGCACCCAGGTATTCCCTCCCCCTTTAAAAGGACGAGGAATTTTTGAAATTCCACTTCCTGTTTGATCCGCATGAACTGCTCACATTGCATCTTTCCAGCTGACCATGGTGGCTCCAGGCACTAAATGCTCTCCTGCTTGGAGCACACCGTAGTTGTATCTGCTGGCTCTGTGGGGAGAGAAGGCTGTGCAGTCTCAGCTCCACTCCAGTCATAGGAACGTTGATATGTACTGAAAGATTTCTCATGGTATGTTGGATAAGGGCTATGAACAAGACATGCAGCAGTGCCATGAGAGGATCAAGGAGCTGAGGCAGGCACACCAGAAGGCAAGGGAATCAAACTCGCTGCGCCAAAGACCTGCCGCTTCTATAAGGAGATGGACACCATCCTCAGTGGTGACCCCACCTCCACTGCCAAGAGCCCCGTGGATGCTTTGGGGGGATTGGGGGGAGGCTGGAGACAGCGGTCAGAGGATTCAACCCCAAGAACGAAGTGATGGACAAAGAAATGGAATTGGAGGATGAGATGGGGCAGGCAACAGGGTCATCCAGTACTGTGTGAGTCAGGACCTCTTCTCGATCTTGGAGGGTTCAAGCCAGGCCCAGCACTCCAGCTCTGGCGCACATGGTGCGGGAGAGAGGGGAGCTCTGGTAAATGCTCATTTTGAATTGATACTGCTTGGTGACATGAGGTAAAGCTGTCTTTGCTTTTTTATATACTAGAAGTGGATTAAGGGATAGAAATGTGCAAGACTAGCTGTGTTTGTGTCTGCTTCACATTCCCCTGTGTAGCTAAGCAATGTGGAGGAACAACAGTGTGTTAACGCACACCAAGATTTCACAGTAATCCTCCAGAGAGATTTCAAGGAACCTTTCTTGGAGGTACTCGCCAATCCTCTGCCAAAGATTCCGTGGCATAGCTACTTTGTTCCTTCCCCCGCTGTAGGAAACTTTCCCACACCAATCAGCAATCATTTGTGCAGGGACCAAAATGGCACACAGGTGAGCAGCATAGAGACCCAGTCTGAAGCCACATGCATGCAGGAGATGCACCCTTGCATCCTTGCTTACCCTCAGGCATGAAATACTGGCTTCAGTGACACCCGCCTGTGGAAAACGGTGAAGGAATTTACAATATTGTCCCTTGTTGCTTACACTGATCTCCTTAAAAAAACCACCTAGACCCTTTGCCCCATCTTGAACATCCCCCCACAGGCCGATCTCAGCATGTTTAGGGTATTCGCCAAGCTGTGTGCTTGCCAAGGGACAGTGAGAAAAAGGTGTATTTCACGATTATGATTCAATGCTGTGAGTGCACTAACAGTCGTGCCTCTGTTTATTGTTTAGTGTGCTTCTGCAGATGTGCCTTTGAGGGGAACCCCAACACACCAACAGAGCACCTTCTCCAGATAAAAAGAAAAGGAGTACTAGTGGCACCTTAGAGACGAACCAATTTATTTGAGCATAAGCTTTTGTGAGCTACAGCTCACTTCATCGGATGCATTCAGTGGAAAAGACAGTGAGGAGGTTTATATACACACAGAACATGAAAAATGGGCGTTATCATACACACAGTAAGGAGAGTGATCACTTAAGATGAGCTATTACCAGCTGGAGACCGGGGGTGGGGGGGGAGGAAGAAAACCTTTTGTAGTGATAATCAAGGTGGGCCATTTCCAGCAGTTAACAGGAACCTCTGAGGAACAGTAGGGGGTGGGGAAAATAAACATGGGGAAATAGTTTTACTTTGTGTAATGACACATCCATTCCCAGTCTCTATTCAAGCCTAAGTTAATTGTATCCAGTTTGCAAATTAATTCCAATTCAGCAGTCTCTCCTTGGAGTCTGTTATCCTCCAGATAAGGAAGCAACCCAGGAGGAGCAAGGAGGCTGTGTTTCGGAGGTGCGCCAATCCTCTGATGCCACAGAGCAAGAACACAGGGTGCGGAGAGAGACAATTAATGAAAAATTAAAAGCTAGGTGTTTTGATTATTATCTACCCACAGTAGCATATCAGCTGCAAACCCAAGTGAGAGCTACAACCGTGTAAATGACCACTACCTCCTACAACAAATTTGTTGTTTTTAAAGACGGAAACACACAATAAACCTTCATTAACTCAGAGTTAAAGTCGCCTGGTGATAGCTCCTACCCCTCCAGAACAAGTTCAGCCAAAACTCAAAATTCTGAAAACCAAGAAAGATAGAGTTAAGACCAATGTCCACGCAACCTTAGCACCCCACCCCTCCCGAGCTGGCAATAGCCACTGGGAATTAGCTGCATGTACACTAGGGGCATTCACTGTGTTAGGTAGAGCTGTATTGAATGATGAAGAAATAAACTGGAGCAGCTTGGAAGTCTGCTGGGATTTTTTTTTTTGCTATTTATATGTAAGGAGTTTGGGATTCACAGAAACAGTTTGCCACATTAGCAGCATTTGGACCTCATTATAACAGTAGACTAGGAGATGGAGTGCAGGCCCATGTGCAAATTTCACTGACGACACTCCAGGTCTGTACTTGCACCAGTTTGCACTTATTTGACTTCATCTGATCCTATTTGCAATATTTTTCAACTTGAAAAAATTGGATAATCTAACCCAGGAACATAAACATCCTTTTATCTCCAGCATCCCCAGAGATCACAGGCAGTTCGATGTCCTTGGGGAAATATCAGTACTTAATGATTCACCATTCCTAGGGCACGAAGCTGCTTAATTAACAAAAGGCAATGCTTTACTGAAGCTTTTCTTCTTTCAAGTTAATGGCGCACAATATTACATAGAGTGTTTTGCATTCTGGAGCTGCAGCCCAAGTGTGCACTGTACATTATGAATCGCTTGCAATCTACATAAAGAAAGCCATTCAGCTGATAAGAACGCACTCATTCCATCCTTTACAGTTTGTTGCTATTGTAAGCTCGCTTATTCTCACACTAAACATTCACCCATTTACCATGCTTCTGCTGTTTTGAATAGCTGCATTTCCTTCTTTTAGTAGTGTTAATGGCCTTGAGTTAAAAAAATATGTGCATAATAAACACATCTAGCACAGTGCATATCTTGTCCCACAGCTTAGGTCCTAGACTGGATAGTCTAATTGGTTGGTAGTGCAGAAACACACACTCAGTAGTACCACCTTTCTGCTTCTGAAACAAATAAAATACTGGAACACATGAAGCATTTTAAAGGAAGCATTTAACAGAATTAAGTTAACTGAAGGTCACAAGCTTTTTTTAATTATTATTATTATTTTTAAGAATTTCCCATGTCTATTATCATAGGGGAAGATACGATCACTTTGTTAGAGCTTCTGGAATAAGCATAGACTAGGCAAAGGTTGGAAGGTCAAAATGGAGATCTGAGGCTTATAGTTCTCATATTCATAGAAGAAGTGCATACAAAGAATATTTAAGAAAGCAGTGGCCAAAAGGAATTTTTGCATCAGACGCATGACTGGAAATTAATACAGATCTGAAAAGAAAAATTAGAAGGTTTTCAGTTGATGTTGACTGGTCAGAGATCAGATTGTTAGTGGTAAGGCAACTGAGATAAATAGAACTGATTGTCCTATAAGAACAAAGCTGAACTGTCCAAGTATATGAGCAGGAGTGAAGTGAGAGGGTGGAGGGTACTATAGTTTCTTAAAGGGCTTCATTCTCTTAAAACTATGTCCTGGCTTCTACACCAGAGAAGAGACCACAACAAAGCTAGGAAGTCACAGAAAATTGCTTTTCCAAGGCTTGGACAGCATACAACAGTTTCCACCCTGTAAAATCCCAGGCCTATACTTTGAGAAGCATTCTAATCAAAGTGGGGATTAAACTGGATTCATTATACCGAGAACATTAAGTAATGTATCATAATGTGGATACAAAAAGGCTCTCTCAAGTAGTTACCAAGGCTGCAAAGAGATCATCTATTCCCATGAGGGCTGAGTGACCTTGAGTCATAGCTTACAGATAGGAGGCCCTACCTAGAGGTCTTGGATGTTTAAGAAAACATGGCTGTACTGGTTGTTCAGAAGAGGGGCCTTTAAGGAACCAGAGCATTGGGGCACAGGTGCTTTTTATTGTCAGAAAGTTGCAGATACTACTGTCCCACAACAATGTCATTAGGCGCTCCAATGTTGACACGGGTTGCTGTGGTAGTTTTTAAGCGATGGAGTTTACTATTGTGAGACCTACCTCATGTAGGCTGATGTTTTGATCTGCTTTGTAGCCTGACCAATAGACAGTGTATTCTTTTTCTCTAAGCACTCCACTGTCCCGTAGTCCAGTCTTGAATAAGGCAGTAATATCTATTTGATACCTGAATAGCTCTTTTGCTACCAACCCAGTTCTTCTGCGGGCTCAATTTTCCTTCAATTCAAGTAGCGTGCAAACGTTCCAACGTCTGATTGTCAGTTTCTGTCCATTTTTGTGATTGTTTCTCCCACTTAAAATGGAGATCCCGCTGATCATGGGAAACCAGCCAGGAGTCAGTGAGAGGTAAGCCTTTTTTACCCCAATTTTAATAGGGCCTCTGCAGATTGAGGCAGGCGGGGCCTCCCTGAATAGGGCCATCTGGTCACCTAAGTAGTACCTCATGTTCCTGTTGCTGAGCGAGAGTCACGCAACCATCACATCTAGGCTGCTCATGTGATCATTGGCTACCGACTTCCAGCTTCTCAGGCCTATTGGCACTACTTAGGAAGCTCACATCATGAGTCTTTTGGTAAGGGTCTGGTGAACGATGCTGGTGAGGTACTGAAAGGGTAGAAACTGCAGGTACCAGTAAATTGTCCACGCAGAATTGTTTAACATGCAACCTGTGGTGCGAAGTAGCAGGATGCACACTTTGGGGGTGCCATAACTTTTACCCAGCAGAGAGCCAAGGCTTGATGGCTGGAGGGTGCTGTGTCTGCCCTGCAGTGCCTGCAAATTCAGCTATGGTGAATCTAGGTGTACACCTTTTGTCAGAAGCAGGGATGAGATGATCTAAGTGATGGTTAATTGGATATACAACAGATTTGAACAGCTATGTCATTGTTTCACATGTGACTCAGGCAAGTAGCTACGGAAAATTGTAGCCATGTGTTCCTTGTCCTCTGTGAAATGAGTTGGTGGACTCAGTCCATTTCCTAGCTGTCTACACCACAAAACCATCACCACCAGTTGGCACTAATTAACACTCTAGCTATCGTCTCGGTGTCTCAGCAGAAGCATTAAATAGTGAGTGAGCAGAGAGATTAATCTATGCTTACACTAGTAAAGGTAGTTCCCTGCAGGATACAATTAAGGGCATTGATGGGACAAGCTTGCTTCTCCTTTGCCTTGATATATTTGTTCTATAAATACACAGAGACCTTAAATCTTCAAGGTTGGCTGTCTGGTATCTTTCACCAGCACTATAATTCACTCAGCATTCACAAAAACCCAGCATATCAATAATATCTCCATCCTTAATATTTCATGAAAATCCAAAGCATTTTTGCCAAAAGAATTTATATTGTAATTATTACATGTTAAAGTGCCATTTAAGGAGGTAATAGTGTTTTTAATTTACAGTTGTATTAAAAAAAGAAACACCTATTTTAATAAACACGTATCTTTTAGTTTGTCTCAAATTATGAGCGCAGTGAGTCAGAAATCTGTGGCTGGAGTCCAAGGTACAACACTTCTCTCACACAAATCAATATACAATTTACTACATTTTTAGTACCTTTTTGCTTTAGTTCAGGGTGACAAGGTCATTCAAGACCTTGAAAAACATCCCATTTATCCTCTTCCAATGTAGTTTATCATATTCATTAAATATGCATTTGTTTTTAAATCTTGAACTTCCAGGCTTCGCCTTCTTCCAGTTGGAAGTTGGCAGTAACAAGGGCCGGGTTCAATATCTAGAGGTTCCTTCTCAAGAAGGCAACACAAAACTGGCTCGAGTCCCCACTCAGTAACCTGGGACACAACACCCTTTGGGAGCCTCGAGAGGCAATACTTCCCCTCTTGCAAGCACAGAGTCTCAGCGTAGAAAAGAAACATCTAATAAAAGGGGGAAAGTAACCCAGCATTAACTTGTGAAAATGCCACAAGCAGGACTCATAAGCATAAAACCATGAGCAAAACACCCACTCCAGAATACGTTGGGGAGTGTCTGTTTGCCTCATTTTCTTAAGTCCAGCAACCAAAAGTTCCTTTAACATGCTCCTCCCTTCACCACACCCCACTCACAGTTGTTGTCCTTGGTCAGCGAAAACCCAGAGGTCAGAGGTGCACCTACAGAGTTCACTGCCCACCCTGGCAGGGGAGGCACCTTTCTTGCTCCGCAGTCTGGGTGCTCGCTCTGGTGTCACCTCTCCGTTCAGCCCCCTCTGAGATGTCCTGAGGTCCCACCACTTAATGCAGCTCTCAATGATTTCAGCTGTTAGCGGGGGAGCCTCATTGCTAGTGCAGACTGGGCAGTCTCTTGCATCAGAGACACTGTCCCAAGGTAGGTCTAATGCTTAGACCTGGTTTTCAGTGATTTCAGCTCTGTAACAAGACTCTCATTTGAGTCTTAATCAGCTCTGTTATTACACAGTGGAGAGAATAAGGGTCAAATGGTGTCCGGGCAGGGCACACACCATCAGGTCTCCACTCTCTCCTCCATTCCATTGGGCTTTGGTACCCATGTCCCCTGCCCAGGGAGTGGAATTTACTTGAGGGTGAGTCCCTCAATCAGGGTATGCCAAGCACAGTTCTGCTGCCCTTGATTCACACAACAAGAACAACCACCCCATTATTATCCCTGCCCCAATAACAAAGTGACTTGTGATCCAACACTAGCCAAAAGTGATCATTTGGGCAAAGCAGCCCCATCATGCTGAGTACCTAGGCAGGGTGTGCAAACAAGGTCAGTTCCTGAAGTCCTCTTCCCCAGCTCATCACTAGATGTTAGGGGAGAGCAAATTCAGACCCTGCTTACACAGGTAAACAGGCAGCTCCTGGCAGCGATTGTGCAAAAAGAGTAGCCTATTTATGCTCATTTTGGACTGCATTTTGCTACAACATTTTTCCTCTAAGAGCTACTTCAATACAAGCCAGGAAAATTATGATTTAAAAAGCAGGGCTAAAATGCTTATTATAAAAGAGTACTGTGCTTTCAAGGTTGCTCTGGTAACTTCTCTTATAAGAACATACTACAGCAGTCTAAGAAAATGGCCAAAAACACAAATAGTGCTATAATAATAGTATTGTAAGCTGCAGGGTTTTGGGTCATTAGTGTAAGCTCCTGTACTATGTTTAGTTAGCTAGAAAAAGTAGGGACCTTTTATCAATATCAAACTGTTCATGATTTTTTTTAAAAATACATATTTAAGATTGGCCCGATACCCTAGAACTTCCCTTTTTGCACCTTTGGGATCTACCAGTTGTTTCATTGACAGATGGATAAATAGATTGATGTCCATGGACCTACATTTCTTTGCAGCAGTACTGACTGACATGAGTACATGCTACATACACTAATTGCAAAGGGTAAACTTTCATTGAATTGTGCTGGGCTTCTTTTGATCCTCTCTAGGTTGTGTGTAATGGTGGGAAAGTTTCTAAGAATTCTAAGCACAGACAAGGTCTTAGAAACTGAACATAGATCTACATCTATCTAATCTCCTTCTCATCCTCTACCACCTATTCCCAAGTATTCTGCACCCTCAGCAGTTGGTACTGATGGCTCTGTCTTGGCTTGGAGTCTGACTAATGCCTGTGATCCAATTAAAGCCAATAAGAATTTGGAAAGTAGAAGTTTACATGATGTTTGAAAATGAACTCCAAGGATTCCTTTCTTCATGGACAGCTTAGGAAACATTCACTACTTAAAGCATTTATTTGAAGTTGAAAAGAAGAACTGCAATGGGTTTCATCTACCTGTAGGTTTGGAGTCCTGAGGTCTCTTCCATCCCTAATCTTCTATGAGTCATGTGGTTATCAACACTTTTGAGTTGAAGGAGGTAGTGAAAACTAGTACCCTTTTAACATTCAGATACACAAGTGGAAAGATTTTAGAAACTGAAGGAGGATACAAAGGTTTGCATGGCATGAGAAAGTCTCTCATGGCTGGGTTTTTTTATGTTGTTTTAATGAATGGGGATGGCAAATTGCACAGTGACATCAGCTTTCCCATGAGCAATTATTATTTCTCAGCAAACAGCTTTGCTGGAAGCAAAATTCAAGCTTTTTGCAAACAGCCAGAGGATTTATTTAGTCAGATGAAGGAGGGAGGTGGGCAGAGAGACAGCTAAATGTGCCTTAGTTCCAATTTGATGAGAGTCCTAATTCAAATTTCTCAGCAGCATGGCATATTTCATTTGCACAGACAGATTAGGCCTCATGAAGGAAGACTCTTAAATCCTGGAAAAAGCCACCTTGTTGCCTGTATCTGGACTATCCATCCACTTGGTACAAAATTGCCATTTGCACTCTTCTTGTTTAATGCATAAAGGAATTTTCATTCTCCTTACTTGCAGCAGCATTATAATATTGTCATACATCGCAGTTAATATACCACACCGAGGAAGGCACTACTTAAAGATCCACTAAAAGCATGGAAATTGGACATTTCACCGAACCAACATTGCAGAGCAATGAGCCATCTAGGAAGAGGCAGATATTTGACTGGAGACATTCCAAACTCAGAAGCTTGTACTTCTTGGCAGAAGGAAATGAAATCCAACAGCTTCAAGAACTGCTGTCATGTAAATCACCTGACAGGGAAAGATGGGAGGATAGCAAGCAGTAGGAGACACTGATTAAGAGGGAATGAAGCTCAGTGGGTTATTGTGATGTACATAAGGAGGAAATGTCTGATATTATCTCATTTAGATCAAGAACTTCTCTTGCTTTAACTTTCCTTCTTGATTTCCATGTATTTGGATAGAACTGGACCACATCTCGGATATTAAAGAAGTATCAGGATTATAAATGTAAATGTATTATTGTTACCTATTTCTATTTCAGTAGCACCTGGAAATCCCAGTCACAGACCAGGACCCCCTTATGCTAGGTGCCGTACAAACAGAACAAAAAGACTGTCCTTCCCCCAAAGAACTTATAATCTAAGCAGTTTTAAGTTAATACCAATTATAGTCTAACAAGCCTTGTCCTTCCTCTCCTTGTCTGATTGTAAGCTCCACAGTGCAGACGCTGCCTTCAGTTGGGTCTTCCACAACATTGAACATGTTGTTGGTACTTAAATTATAAATAAACAGCCATAGCTGAAAGATCATAACATAGGGATGGGCTTGAGCAAGACACCTAGAGTGAAACACCCCCAATGTTTCCAAAAGCACTGGAAATTTAAAAGGAACCAAAGTTTGCAAATTATCATTCTCTCTCAGACTCAGACATTTAGGTCAGAAAGGACCATTATGATCATCTAGTCTGACCTCTTGCACAATGCACGCCACAGAATCTCACCCACCCACTCTTGCAATAAACCTCTCACCTATGTCTGAGCTATTGAAGTCTTCAAATCATGGTTTAAAGACTTCAAGATGCAGAGAATCCTCCAGCAAGTGACCCGTGCCCCCTGCTGCAGAGGAAGGTGAAACTCCCCCAGGGCCTCTTCCAATCTGCCCTGGAGGAAAATTCCTTCCCAATCCCAAATATAGCGATCAGCTGAACCCTGAGCATGTGGGCAAGACTCACCAGCACGATACCCAGGAAAGAATTCTCTGTGGTAATTCAGATCCCACCCCATCTAACATCCCATCACAGGCCATTGAGCCTATTTACCGTGAATACTTAAAGACCAATTAATTGCCAAAATCATGTTATTCCATCATACCATCTCCTCCATAAACTTATCGAGCTCAATCTTGAAGCCAGATAGGTCTTTAATGGGCCAAATTAAATCTGCAGATCCAGACATCCACTGACTTTGAAAGAAGCTAGATCTGGAATTGAAATGTACAGCTTCCTCCATAGTATTTCTTTTCTATAAGAAAATCCCCTTTCACATTACATTCTGACAATTAACTATTGCTCAGATAAATAACATTTTAAGCAGGAAGAACATGTAGTACTTGGGGAAAAATACTGTCTTTAGTGACTGTGTGTTGATAACACCTGTTTTACCTTTAGATTGCCATGTACCTATGTATTTAAATGAAGCCCTTGTCTACACTACCGAGGTAAGTTATGCTACTCCAGCTACATGAATAACATAGTTTAGGCTGACTTACTGCGATATCTACACCACGCTGCATCGATGGGAGATGCTTTCCCATTGATTTTCTTTAATATTCTCATTCTAGTGATGTACCTGAGTCGACCAGAGAGCGCTTTGCAGTTGATTCATTAGGTCTTCACTAGACCCACTAAATTGACCCCCGCTACATCGATCGCAACAGCTTCGATCCCAGGTTAAGTGTAGACATGGCTGCAGAGTATTACATAGGTCTGCACAGAAGAGGGAGTATTCAGAGGGGGTCAGTATGCCTCTTCCTATATGCAGGCCATACAAGGATTTGTCATCCACGTACTAGGGAGAAGGCAGTGACTGCTCCCTTGGGTTTTTACAAGGTGTCCATGGCTCTCCAAAAGTGCAAGGAGACAACTAGGTCTTGGTCCTGTCCTCCTAGCCGTTACACTGGCCCAGAGATGCCAGCTGCAGTGGAGGGGCAGGGTGGGGAGTGAGACCGACTCCGTCCTACAGAATGTGTACAAGGCTGCTCAGGGGGGGGACTGTTGTCCCCCTGAGGCACAATCCCACTGTGAGTTCTCCCAAGCAGCTCTGCGCATCACTCTCTTACTCAACCTACTAACTGCCATGACGTGGCTTCCTACACAGCACACCCTGATGTATTTCCTACATAGGATAAAATGCCTTGTAGCTAAGAAATGTCAGATTATTATTGACACTCTCTGAGGTATGAGGAACCAAGAAAAGATCCTACAGACAGTACAAGAAATAGACACAAACATAAGTTGTCAGGGAAAGCTAAAGTGTGACAGATGTACACAGTGTTCTCTAACCATTCATCATGGGTGCATCATCATATAGCTCATTTTTTGTAGAGCTGCTGAGATGGATAAAAACTACAGCAGCAAGAAAGCAAAATGTGCCAGCAGAAGCACATGACTGGAGCAACCAAGGAAGCCCATAAGTAGTGCTTACTGGTACTAAGAGGTGATCTTTTGTTCCTTATTGTCTTAATTGCTGCATCATGACATTACTCAGGGTGCATTTTGTGTTATTGTTTTATGTATAAAATATTTGGCCACCACCACAATGTCTAAACTCATAAAATGGACATGGTCTAGTACAGGGGTGGCCATCCTGAGCCTGAGAAGGAGCCAGAATTTACCAATGTACATTGCCGAAGAGCCACAGTAATACATCAGCAGCCCACATCAGCTCCCCCACCTCCAGCCCCCAGCGCCTCCCCCTCCCCACCATGCCTCCCACCTGCTGTGATCAGCTGTTTTGCATACACCGGAGGCTCTGGGGGGTAGGGAGGAGGAGGGAGGGCCCAGCACATTCGGGGAAGGGGCAGAGGCCTGGGGCAGAGCCAGAGGTTGTGCAGAGAGCACTCCCTGGCACATTAGAAAGTTGGTGTCTGTAGCTCCAGCCCCAGAGTCAGCACCTATACAAGGAGCTGCATATTAACCTCTGAAGAGCCTCATGTGACTCTGGAGCCACAGGATGGCCACCCTTGGTCTAGCAGGTTAGTCATACATTTTGACCCACCATAATTTTTTCCCCTAATATGGTGAACAATTTCCTTCAGATATTTATGAGCACAATGGACCAGTTCTACTTCCAGTAACACCACTGCAAAACTAGAGAGATACCATAGAAAGTTACTCTATTCACACCAATGTAGCAAATCAGAATTTTGCCCAGTATCTATTTTTCTGACATTAATTCACAAAAGAATTAGAACACAAATCACTAGCATTAATGCATGATTCTGTAGTAGTCTATAATATTTTCCCACTGCTGCTTTTGCAGATCCAAGCAGAAGGAGAAACATGTACCATTGTTATGGTACTCATCACTATAGTATTTGAGATCACAGATATCACCACCAATGGTTCTGATGCTAAACCAGGCAATTCTGTGGTGACTAGCGCTCCATAACACAAAAAATCAATGTTTGTCAGATTGTTAAAAAGGACAGGAGTAGAAAGGAGACTAAAGTGACTGCTGCTAAGAGGACACGATCAATAAAGGAAACTGAATACCACAAATTACAAGACGTATTTGAGTTGTGTTTCTCAAAGCAATATTCTGCACTTTTGACTTTTATGTGCATTACTATTGAGCAGCGTATTCAGTGTTTCTGTCTGAATACAGGAGTCATATTAGAATAATCTGACTAAGACAAACTTAGGGGAGTTATAGCATTGGAAAAGAAGCTCAGTCTTGTGGTTAAAACACTGGCAGGACTGGGAGTCGACAAACCGGAGTTCTGTTCCTGGCTTTTCTGGGTGACCCTAAGCAAGCCACTTACCGTTCTGTGCTTCAGTTTCCTCATGCATACAATGGAGGAAACTCCAGGGGTCTTATGAGGCTAAATTTGTAAATTTGAGATGCTTGGATGAAAGGTGCTGAGTACAAAATAGTAAGAATTAAAATTACTATAGTTTGCACCTTAAAGGAATAATCCTTTCACTCCAGTTTTTCAGCTGGCACCGAGCAGATGGTATGATCAGTATCATACAAACCTTGGATACCACATCACACAGACCTGAGTGGTCAGTTGCTTTATAGACAGTAAAAGGGAAAAAAAATCTTGCATTTGGGACTACATCTCTCTCTGGATACTGATTCCTCCCACTGTGATGGTTACAGCCCATAAGAGATTTGCAATATGTAAGAAAGTATTACCTCAGCAGATAGTATCTTGTGTGTTGCCAGGAGATTTATCCTAGAGATCACTGGTTGCTCCTAAATTGCTCCCAAAGAGATTACATTCTATAAAATAGCCCAGCGCAATTAACTGAAAGCAAATTCCTCAACATACAGGGAAGCAAAATGCTTCCATGTTAGTACAGCCAAAATTTAATTTTGCCAGCACAGCATTTTGAATCATTGCAGTCTCATTTGTTATGAGATATCCATAATGGCCAAGCTTTGGGATGGGTAGAGATCCATAAATAAGCCTATTATTTGCTTTCTTGCACACACTGCTTTTATCACTGGCAGGACAAGCTGTTCAAACTAGTTTCTAAACTGGATACCTACAAACAATCTGACGGCCTATGTTCTGCCTAGAATGTTACCAATTTACACCAGTCTTCATTTAAAAAAAAAAAGAAGAAGCAGCAGCAAGGCTCAAAGGCCTGACTTGCTCAGCTGATTGCTAGTGGGCTATGAAGCCTTTCATCTCAAGGTCACCTGTTTACTTCCAGCCCAGGTCAGAAATTACTGAAAGTTATTATCTCTGGGATATTCAGTCTGAGATCACCAGTTCATTTATATGGGTGCCACTGAGTTCCTGGGGTGCACATCAAAAAGCTACCACCACCACAATTCCAGCCCTGGTTGTTAGGCGGTGAACATATACAACAACTTTGCACCTTGAAATTGTATTGTTTCCCACAGCCCTTACAGAGGGCTGGTCTACACTACTATGGTATATCAATCTAGCTTATGCAACTTCAGTTGTGTGAATAACGTCACTGAAGTCAACATAGTTAGAGCCACTTACCGCGGTGGCTACACTGCACTGTGTTGACGGGAGAGCTTTTCCTGTCAACTTCCCGTACGCTTCTTGGGGAGGCAAAGTACATAAATCGATGGGAGAGTGCTCTCCCATCGATTTAGCGTGTCTTCACCAGACCCGCTAAATCAATACTCTGCATTGATTGCAGCAGTGCTGATTTGCCGTTAAGGTTAGACATGCCCAGAGACAGTGTCAGAGACCTAACAACCCCCTTTCCAACTGGGGTTGCACATATACTCATATGCTGTAATGACTGATTGGTTTGTGGTAATGACTATAGTGAATGGTGAGAGGTGGCAAAAAAGGACTAGAGACCAGTAAAAGCAATAAACACACTTGAGAGAGGCACATAATAGAATAATTCTATCCTAGACACAGCAATAACCACCACTCCATATCTCACCAGTGTATACGGGCAGTGTGTAGGGTTACCAACCTTCTAATCGCACAAAACAGAACACCCTAGCCCCTTCCCTGAGGCCATGCCTCCTTCCCCGCCCCCTCCCCAAGGCCCTGCTCCCCACTCACTACATTCCCCCTCCCTTGGTGGCTCACTCTCCCCCACCCTCACTCACTTTGACTGGGTTAGGGCACGGGGTTGGGGTGCAGGAGGGGGTGAGGGCTCTAACTGAGGGTGCAGGCTCCAGGGTGGGGCCAGAAATGAGGGGTTCAGGGTGCAGGAGGAGACTCTGGGCTGGGGCAGGGGTGCGGGAGGGGGTGAGGGCACCAGCTGGGGGTAAGGGCTCTGGGGTGGAGCCAGGGATGAGGGGTTTGAGGTGCAGGAGGGAGGTCCAGGCGGGTTCAGGATGTGGGAGGGCACCCTGGGCTGGGGCAAAGGCTTCAGGTGTGTGGGGGAGTGAGGGCTCCATCTGGGGGTGCAGGCTCTGGGGTGGGCCAGGGATGAGGGGTTTGGGATGCAGGAGGGGCCTCCAGGTTGGAGGGGGAGGCTGAGGGCTGGGGCAGGGGGCTGGGGCTAGAGCACGGGCTTACCTCTGGCAACTCCCAGTCAGTGGTGCAGTGGGAGGGGCTAAGGCAGGCTTCCTGCCTGTCCTGATTCCTCACTGTGCCCCAGAAGCAGCCAGCAGATTAGCTCCTAGGCAGAGGTGTGGCAGATGGTGTGGCCATGCTGCTCTCACCCACAGGCACCACCCCTGCAGCTCCCATTGGCTGGGAACTGTGGCCAATGGGAGGGCAGAGCCAGTGCTTGGGACGGAGGCAGTGTGTGGAGCCCTGTGGCCGCCAGTCCTAGGAGCCGGACCTGCTGGCTGCTTCCCAGGGCGCAGCACGGAGCCAGGACTGGTTGGGAGTAGTCTGCCTTAGCTTCTCAGCATCGCCGACTGGACTTTTAACAGCCCAGTCGGTGGTGCTGACTGGAGCCATTAGTGTCCCTTTTCGACCAGGTGTTCTGGTAAAAAAAAAAATGGACACCTGGTCACCCTAGCAGTGTTTCCAAAGTACCAGGCCTCTAACCTGGGCTTAACACAGTTAAACAGGGCAGACAAGGTTCTAGAAGCAGCTCTCAAAGCATGGGCCCATACCTTCAAACAAATAACATGCTTAGACAGCACGGGTCTGTAACACCAAATGTCCATGGCCACATTATACGGCTTTATTCCAGGCAGCTGAAAGCGCCACTGATTTGGATACCCCCAAAAGGTACATGCAATTACTATGTGATGAAAGAGCTTTGATTTTATACGTGGACACAGCCCATAATATTAAGATAGACCAATTTTTCTAACAATTTACCCTTGACACCATCAAGGCCTGATAAATAACCTAAAAATTCTCTAATCCTGTCTGCTCAGCTGCTACTAACTTCACAAACTGCTTGGGAACCCAAAGGCCCCAAGACTTGATCACAACCTTCACCTGCTTATTACAGTTACATGCATCTGAACAAGCAACAGAAACAATCGCATGTGACTAAGGCAAGCTATCAACCAGTGGTAACAGCAAATAATGAATCACAAGCAATGCATGAACAACCTACAGGCAGAAATACGTTTTCATGAAGAGTTCAATGAATAATTACAAAAAAAATTAACAAAAAGCAAAGTTTATTTGGGAGCAGTTATTGAATGGAAGAAAAAACAATGGAACAAAATATTCTCCATAGATAGTTTGGCTCCGTTCTATATTTAGTGCAATGAAACAAGTCTGCTTACAAATAGATGGTTTGGTAAATTCAAAAGTAATACTAATAATTATAGGAAGTATTTTTCAGTACACTTTGGTATCATTGTAGACCCTCAGACGGGCCTCAATAGAGCACTGACTTCAAAAGGTCTACTCACCCACTTGAAATTAAGCACATGCGTACGTGCTTTGCTGAAAGGAGACTAAACACAATGATGTTCAAAGACGACCTATGATTTTGAGTGTCCAACTTGAGACACCTTAAAAAGGCCTGATTTTCAGAAGGTTGGCGATCAGCATTGGTAAAAATCAGACCCCTTTTAAGGCACATCGGTTGAGCAAATTGAGTGAAATCTGAGGCACCCAAAAATCACTCGTAAAGACAGTTGATTTCTTTTTCAATTGTTTTTGCAAGAATTTTCACAATTTTTTCCTCATTTTTCCAATCAGCTCAGTTATGAAGTCATTGTTTTTAAATCATGACCACTACTTCTACCTAGCTTATATAGACTCAAGTGTCAATACTTTAAAAAAAAAATTAAATGGAGATAGATACTAGCTGGTTCACCCTGGTAAAGATTTTTCCTTACATTGCTGAGGCAGTGCTTTGTTTAATTATGCATGTTATTTTGATTCTGCTTTGTAATTGAAAAAAAAAAAGGAAGGTAGGAGATAGATTTTGCACCACAAGCTTTCAGGGCCGACTCTGAATCCATAATGTATTAATTTCAACTTATGCTGCAATTGTAAATCTGTCATGCAGGTATAAACCTTTTTTAAATATTGAGTTCCAGACATCGTGAAACTACTATACAACTCTTCCAGCCCCCACTACTTCACTCATACAACCTAGAACTATTTCAGGGTTGCTCTTAACTGACATCTACAACATTTTAATAGCTATTTACTGAATCTTGAGCTTCTGCTACAACCTGTTACCGTGTTAATCTCACCACATAATTAGCTCCTCAGGGAAAATTTGTACTGTTCATAGGATCCAGTTGAAACAAAAATAGCCTTCATAGTTATGAAACTCACCCCTTTACCTTCTTTCCCGAAAAGGAAAGTGAGGTACATTCCTTGCTCTGCTGTACATAATATTTAACAATCTTGCTCTGTATGTCACAAAAAGCGCAGCATCGAAAGATGAACAAAAATACTACTGCCCAAAAGTGAAAGCCACTCATTTACACGGTGATATACAGTGGAAGTAGCATAAAACCTTTTATTTTAAGTTTATCACTGAGTTATAAGAGGTTGCAAGAGACTGTACAGTATTTATAATGGTAGATAATATAGATGAATTCATAAATTCCTTGTACATAATTTATAGTGTATTTACAGAGTAAAACAGTCATCACAGAGCAACCACTGCAAATGCACTCACTTAAGTTTAAGGGCACTTGTAGAGATTGTTTTTATCAGTTTTAATTTCTTAACTATCAGCGAATGACATGCTGACAAAAAGCAATAGGCCTAAAATAAAGGTGAGAGGTGACTGATGTGTAGTAAAATGTTTATGTATTATAAATACTTTAGCTTACTTCAAGTATGTATACCTTATCACGTTCATTAGTCCAGTTCAGACAATTAGTCTTAAACAGACTTATGGAAGCTCACTGTTTGTTTTTAAATTTTATTTTCAATAAAAATAAATTTGGACTTTTAATATGCATTGAATATTTTATTCTCCCTCTTTTTCTGCTCAAAAATCAACAGGACACTTTTCTCATTCATTAATTTGAAGACTGTTATCCAATAGTTTTTTGCCACTAGCTCTTCATCTGCAGCTCATTGCAAGTATATGAAATTCAAAATTTGAGCTGATTTGATTCGATACACAGAACCTGAACTAAAACTAAAGGGTCCCATCCAACAACATTAATGTTAAGGCCCCAAAACAAGTAAAGCATTTAAGCATGTGCTCAAGTCTACCTCTATTTAGCAAAGCACCTAAGAGCATACTTTGCAAGACAAGAGCTCAAAAGCACAGGTCTCCACCCCTTGCAATGAAGGTGCAATTCATTATACACCTCTACCCTGATATAATGTGACCCAATATAACACGAATTCAGATATAACGTGGTAAAGCAGCACTCCGAAGGTGGGAGGGCTGTGGGGGGAGGAGCAGAACGCTCCAGTGACTCAAAGCAAGTTCGATAGAACGCGGTTTCACCTATAATGCGGTAAGATTTTGTGGCTCCCGAGGACAGCGTTATATCAGGGTAGAGGTGTATTTGATACAGGAAAGCTGCTGGCTATAATAGTTACTGTAGATTGCCACCAGAGGCAGACTTAAGGAATTAGCTAAAACAATCTTGGAACTATTAGCAATTGTCTTTGAGAACTCACAGAGGACAGCTGAGGTCTTAGGGGACTGAAGAAAGGCAAACATAACACCTATCTTTAAAAGGGGGAACAGAGAAGACATGCGGAACTATAAACCAGTCCACCTAACTAGGATACCTGGAAAGATAGTGGAACAAATTATTAAACAATCAATTTGTAAACACCTAGAGGAGAATAGGGTAATAAGTAATAGCCAACATGGATTTGTTGAGAACCTAATTTCCTTCTTTGGCAGGATTACTTAGTGGATAGGGAGGAAGTAGGGAGGATAGTAGACGAGACATATCTTGATTTTCTGTAAGGCTTTTGACATAGTGCCACATGATATTCTGATAAGCAAACTAGAGAGATGTGGTCTAGATGAAGTTGCTATAAGCTGGATGCACAACTCATTGAAAGAGCATAGTCAAAATATAGCTATGAATGGTTCACTGTCAAAGTGGGAGGGCATATGTAGTGGGGTCCTGCAGAGGTCAATCCTGGGTCAATACTTTTGTTAAGGACTTGGATAATAGAGTGGGCAATATGCTTTAAAAAAATGGCAGGGGACAAGCTGGGAGGGGGTTGGCAAACACCTTGGAGGATAGGATTAGAATTCAAAATGACCTTGACAAATAAGAGAATTGCTCGGAGATCAACAAGATGTCTTTATTGAATTTCAAGTGCAAAGTATTTCACTTAGGAAGAAAAAAAAATCAAATGCACAGCTACAAAATGATAAATAACTGGCTAGGTGGCGGTACTGCTGACAAGAATCTGGGGATCATAGTGGATCACAAATTGAACATGAGGCAATGTGAGAAACAAGGTGGGTGAGGTACTATCTTTTGTTGGACCAATTTCTGTCGGTGAAAGAGAAAAGATTTTGAGCTTAGACAGAGCTCTTCTTCAGGTCTGGAAAAGTGTTACAGATAAATAAAAGGTGGAAGAGATTGTTTATAATAAGTAGATAATATGTATTGTAAGAGACAATTCAAAGTGAAGTGGGCTGTTGACACCTCTACAGTCATAGGATAAAAGAAAGGTTACAGATTATTATAATAAGCCATAAATCCAGTGTCTTTATTAAGATCATGATTTTTAGCATCTAGCAAAGTTATGAATTTAAGCTCCCAGGGTTGTCTGTTGAAGGTGTTGTGCAGGTTTCTTTTGAGGACTAAGACTGAGAGGTCAGATATGAAGTGATCGTTTTATGAAAAGTGTTCGCCTCCAGGTGATGGAGTTTTGTCTTTTATCATTCTTCTGTGCGAGTTCATTTGAGAGCATAGTGATTGTCTGGTTTCACCCACATTGTTATTGGGACACTTAATGCCCTGGATGAGGTACACCACATGTTGTGATAAGCATGTATAGGACCCATGGATTTTGAAAGATCTGTTTGCTTCAGGAAAAAAAATTGACTGTGAAATCCTTAATCATCACATCCACCACAATCTCTCCACTGCTGAGAGGGCAGCTATCCAGTCCCTGAAATCCAGCCATCAGATAGGATCAAACCAGCAGACAAATGGGATGCCATCAAAACTTGCAACTGTGATGACTATGTTAACGAGGCCAACAGACAGCTCTCTGACACCTCTTACTATAAAAAACTCAAATAAGACCTTATACCACAATTCACCCAGAAATGTAAGGATCAAAACCAATCCTTTCTCAAACAACTCCAAAGGAAACTCTACAACTTCATCGCACATGAACCCATGCCAGGAATGTGCCATATGCTTCCCAAGATACACAGACAAGAAAATACAGGCAGACACTCCACCACAAACACATCAAACTCATTCATTTCATTCTTACCCATAACTTTACATTCAATAACACTTTGTCCAAACCATGGGAATAGTCATGGTATTAGGAGGACTCCCCAACATGTTAACCTCTTCATGGGCCACCTTGAGCAAGAGTTTCTGGACAAACATACCTTGATATCAATGATATTTTCATCTTCTGGACAAATGACAAACTCCCTCAGATTTCCAACACTCATCCATCAAATTCTTTCTAGAACACTCCCACACCAGCATCAACGTACTGGACACCACAATCAGCTTCAACAATGGAAGGCTACAGACAACTATATACAAAAAAAAACACCACACTTATCTTCCATAGATCCAGAAATGCATTATCAACAGCCAGGCCTTCCAGTACCACAGAATATGCTACGAGGAGAAAGTCCAGGATATTGACCTTAACACACTCAAAACTGCCTTCACTAAACAAGGACACTCCACCTGAGAAGTAAAACGCATCATGGAATGGGCTCCCCAAATACCCTGAGAGAACTCTGTTTCAATACAGAAATAAAACCACATACCCTGGTTGTCACCTTGCCAGAACAACAGATGCAAACCTGCAGACATATCTCCACTGATACAATGATCTAAACCCCCCACAGCACACCTTTTAAAAGGTCCATAGATCCTACACATGCCTATCAAAACACGTGGTGTGCCTCATCCAGTGTACAAAATGTTCCAACCACTATGTGGGTGAAATCAGACAATCACTATGCTCTTGAATGAACTCACACAGAAAAATGATAAAAGACAAAAACACCATATCACCTGTAGATGAACACTTTTCAAAAAATGATCACTCTATTTCTGACCTATCAGTCCTCATCCTCAAAGGAACCTGCACAACACTTTCAAAAGATGAGCCTGCGAGCTTAAATTCATAACTTTGCTGGATGCTAAAAACCATGGTCTTTATTAAGGCACTGGATTTATGGCTTATTGCAACAATCTGTACCCTGCTAAGCTCACTTCTTTGTCCTATGACTATAGGGGTTTTAATGGGCCACTTCACCTTGAATGGTCCCTTAGAATATGTGCTAAATACTTATGCTAAACTATCTGTTCAACCTTGTATTTAGCTGTGACTAAATACAAATTATTTGTACAAATTAGTACAAAGGTTGAACTAAATACAACTAATTACCAAGTTCTTTTCCTGTCTTTACTTTACTTTGTTTCCAGTACTCTTATTATAACTTATGTCTCATCTTAATAAACTTTTTCTTATCTTTACTGCAAATGTATTTAACAGTTGTGTGTCCAGAAGAGCTGTGTTCTGAGCTATAACTAATACGCTGTGATGTACTGTTCCTCAGAGAGCAACAGGCCTCATAATTCTGTGCGTGTTCAGCGGATTAGGGCCTGGACAGGGAATGCTTGGAGGATGTGAGGTTGGTGTGTGCCATTTCGCTAACAATACAGAGAGTGCAAGGCCTGCAGAAGAGTGCTTCTGTTGCCAAAGGCTAGAGTAGTCAGGGAGCTGACAGACAGCAGGAGTAAACAAGACATCCTCATAATCAGGACAGGTGATCCCAGCATATAACGTGCTTTGGTAAGCATCACAATATTCTCTCATGGTCCCTTCCAACACTACATTTTTAGGATTCTATGATCTCCTACACACTAAGGTCTTAGTGCCACAAGATAATCCATGCCACTGGACCCTTCTGCTCCCATGGAGCTCCATTGATGCCCCTGTGGATCAGATAACCAAATCAGAGCCTAACCCAATGTTTTACAAGTATAATATATAATGGTTAATGTAAGCATGGTATGGTAATTTTTTTTAAAAAGAGTGAACATGCTTTGTTTTGGCAATGGAAGCTGGTTGAAACAACAACAACACAACCTTATGAAAACTGTTTTTAACGAACAAAATATGGTTTTCATCAAAAAGAATATTTTAAACACAGTAAAGATACCCAAGGCCATGGGCAGGGAAGATACACAACTAATTATTGGGGGGGTCTGGATGAGTTACTGTAGTATGCAGTGCTGTGTGTCTTGGAACAGAGCCAATATGTTTTATTACTTAGCTAAACAAGCTTGTTGGTACATAGTACAGCTATCTTCCTTTTGATCATGTTTTTTGCTCTTTAAATAGCTTTATGATGTTCCTCTGCACACAGGCACAGATTTTAAAATTGCTATTAAATATTAATGTGGTTTTCAGCAACAGAGAACAAGGATTTAAAATGTAAAAAGTGTCTAAATCAATTTCAAAGTTACAGAAACAAACAATAAGTATTAGATACAGATATAGGAGCTACTAAAGACTGTGAAGTAGTCATGGGATAGACGCCCCAAAGCATGGCATATTTTGACTATGCCACATGGCATATTGTGGGTTGCCCAAAAATCTGTTATGATTTACCCAAAAAGCTGATCCCACAAAAAAGGATCACAATTAACTGGCTGTATTCCTGGCTTTACCATTGACTTAATGTGCAAACTTGGCTATGTTGTTTAGCTTTTCTATACCCACATTTACACATCTGTACAAGAGGTATGACTAATTAGTAACCTAATGCTTACCTAACTCAGAGAGAGATACTTCTGGTATGTCTGATGCTGAACCAGTTCCTCATTACGTAACATAACTAAACAACAAATCTGATCTTGACTTGGATATTTTCTTTTTTTCCTACTGATGTTTGAATTGACTTCAAGTGTGTAAATGTATTTTAAATATGACCCTTTACATGTTTCAGCCACTTATGCTGAGCGGGCCTAAAATTTAAGCAAAAAAGACTAATATATCAAATGGGCGCCTATGGAATCAGCAGTTACGAGTCCTCTGCATTATTCCTTCAAAGAAGCAGAACAAGTGTATTAGAGGAATATCCTACCAACACTAGTCAAAGGGGCTTATGCCAATTAAGATTCTTCCTATCAGTATACCTCAGAGAAACCTCCTTTTATTCAAATCACTTTGGAAGGCAACATACAAAGTTGCTGGAACGTTTCAGTATTAATTCATTCAGAGAAATGTAACTTAATTTCCTAGTGAAGGACAGTAAACTTTTTAAAGTAAATTCAACAAAAATATCTACCCAATTAAAAATCTTCCATTGTTGTTCTCTGTGTTATTGTAGCCCTGTTGGTCCCAGAACGCAAGACGGGTGAGGAAATATCTTTTTTGAAACTTCTTATGCTAAACAATTTGTTCCACCTTGTATTTAGTTGCAACACTCTGCGTATTTTCCCCGGCCTGAAGAAGAGTTCAGTGTTACTCAAGAGCTTGTCTCTTTCACCAGCAAAAGTTGTTTCTATAAAAAGATATTACCTCACCCACCTTATTTCTCTATTAAATTCAATGCAACTTCAAAATGCAAGCGTCAAAGCTACTGAATAGCAGCAGCAAAAAAATGGTCATTTTCCCTTATTCTTCCAAAATGTTGCCAAGATAAAGCTATTACACTGACAGGTTTCAGAGTAGCAGCATTGTTAGTCTGTATCCGCAAAAAGAGGAGGACTTGTGCCATCTTAGAGACTAACAAATTTGTTTGAGCATAAGCTTGCGTGAGTTACAGCTCACTTAAGCGGACGCAACCGAAAGCTTATGCTCAAACAAATTTGTTAGTCTCTAAGGTGCTCCTTTTCTTTTTGCTATTATATTGAATGTTTGATATATGCAAAAGGTTGAACTATTGTGAGCTAAACCCCACTCACTTCTTGCACTGTTACTGGTAACAAACAAAGGTCACTGATTATTAGAGGCAGATGTTGTGCTATTTTCTTTGAAGAGACAGGACAATGGCATGTGCAAATACCACTCCAAGCCATATTCTTAATACAGTATGAAGATCTTCAGGAGCAGTGTTCCATCAGTCACAAACCAGGTCATGAGGCAAAAGGAGAATAGGCATCCTTAAAACCACCTCATCATCATTATTTCAATAGGCTACCTTATTTAAAAAAAAAAAATCTGTTTGATCTCTTGTTTTCCGACTCACTGCTAGTGACTATAGAGAACAAAAATTCCTCCCCACTTTCGCAGACCCTTTGCTTTGCCCCTAGATATTACCAGATTTAATGCTGATCGACAAAATGTGTGTTACAAGAAATATCTGTGTCATCTGATAATGTGCTGTGTCTTGATGCATTACAGGTTCAAAAGGTGGACTAACTGCACTGTGTTGCAGCTCATTTGTATTGCTCTGTCAGCAAACCAACTGTACCCAAAAGCAAGAGTAACATAGGTTCATCAAGATTTATCTGCCAAAAGCCCTGCTCTAAGACTCTTTTTCAAAGGAGGGCGCAAATGACAAACTCCACAAATAACATTTGCATGTATGAAAAGTGCATGTGTGTGCATAAGTGTCTATGCAATTTACACATTTGCATGTGTGAGAGGGGTATTTTGGGTGACACAGTGGATACAGGTGCACTTTTGCACATCGTACTTTCCTTTCAAAATCTGGCCATAAAGGTCAAACTGTCATATTAAGCATCCTGCACATCTCTCATGTTGTAGATTATTTGTATAATAGCGGAAACTACTGAGAAATGTGAATCCTTATAAAAATCACGAATAAAATGCAAGCATATTTAATTGGCAAGTCGCTAAGTGGAAAATGTTAATTGCCAGCTATAATATACTGAATAAATTAGCACAGGTAGCTAGTCAAAGGTGACATGTATTATCATGTATATCATTGCGACTTTAAATTATTCATCCAGACGAACTACATTGTCTTCAAGCTTGCCTTTTCTTTGGATTTATGTTGCCCATTGTGACTTTTAAATATGTTAAATATTTGTCTCATTAACTACATGGTTCCCTGTCTAGCAAACATTGCCAACAGCTAATTCTCAATTCTTGCATGTAGCTATATGGGAGCAGAATATGTTGTCTCACCTAGCTGAATTCTCACGCTTTCACATTTCAGGCATAAATGCATGTTAACCATTCACCCAACAATACACTGTCCAATGATCCAGATTATTTTAGATATACAACTATATCATTGTTTCCACATGAGAGCAGACAAACGATAACCTGTGCCTGTGGTTGTAAACAAATTGCAAAAACTCAGTAAAAAGCAGGCAGTTCGGACGGACACATTGCCAATTTCTTTAGCACTCTTAAAGGTACTGAAATAGATAAGCCACAGCACATATATGAAAATGGGAAGCAGAATTGCAGGGCACCCTGGAAGGCTCCTGGATAGACATCCTCCAAAACATAATGCTATCACCTGTTCATCATCATGCAGAGATTTCCAGTAGGAAATAAGTAGTGTGTGGTTTCTGTCCCACTTGTAATTACCAAAATGATCTTAAGCAGTATGGCCTAATGGATAGAGCACTGGACTGATGATACTAAACTGGGAGGAGTGGTAGATACGCTGGAGGGTAGGGATAGGATACAGAAGGAACTAGACAAATTGGAGGATTGGGCCAAAAGAAATCTGATGAGGTTCAATAAGGATAAGTGCAGGGTCCTGCACTTAGGATGGAAGAATCCAATGCACCGCTACAGACTAGGGACCGAATGGCTAGGCAGCAGTTCTGCGGAAAAGGACCTAGGGGTGACAGTGGACGAAAAGCTGGATATGAGTCAGCAGTGTGCCCTTGTTGCCAAGAAGGCCAATGGCATTTTGGGATGTATAAGTAGGGGCATAGCGAGCAGATCGAGGGACGTGATCGTTCCCCTCTATTCAACATTGGTGAGGCCTCATCTGGAGTACTGTGTCCAGTTTTGGGCCCCACACTTCAAGAAGGATGTGGATAAATTGGAGAGAGTCCAGCAAAGGGCAACAAAAATGATTAGGGGTCTGGAACACATGACTTATGAGGAGAGGCTGAGGGAGCTGGGATTGTTTAGCCTGCAGAAGAGAAGAACGAGGGGGGATTTGATAGCTGCTTTCAACTACCTGAAAGGGGGTTCCAAAGAGGATGGCTCTAGACTGTTCTCAATGGTAGCAATGACAGAACGAGGAGTCTCAAGTTGCAGTGGGGGAGGTTTAGATTGGATATTAGGAAAAACTTTTTCACTAAGAGGGTGGTGAAACACTGGAATGCGTTACCTAGGGAGGTGGTAGAATCTCCTTCCTTAGAGGTTTTTAAGGTCAGGCTTGACAAAGCCCTGGCTGGGATGATTTAACTGGGAATTGGTCCTGCTTCGAGCAGGGGGTTGGACTAGATGACCTTCAGGGGTCCCTTCCAACCCTCATATTCTATGATTCTATGAGACTCAAGAAACGTAGATTCTATTCCCAGCTCTGCCACTGGTCTGCTAGGTGACCCAGCGCAAAATCACTTCACCTCTGTGCCTCAGTTTCACCCTCTGTATAACGGGGATAATTCTATGACCTTTGCTAAATTATTTGAAATCTATTGATGAACAGCACTATATAAAATCTAGGTATTAGTATCATTATAAATTAATTCTTATTTATTAATTGTTTATTAATTATTTTTATAAGCAACTACAAACTCTGCTGGAGAGCGTATGGACACATAGATATGAGATTGTCCAGTGTGATCTGTAATCTGTTTCAGACTGGATAGGCATGTTATCTAATATGGAGACTATTGGGGTTCTAGTCAGTGAAGTACTTCACAAAGAAGAAACAAAAGATAAGTAATGCCCATGAGTGCACTATATTAGATCCAGAAAGAGGACAATCTCTTTTTTTATGGACTGCACAAGTTACACCCTAGTTACAACAATTCTACACCAGGTACTTATGTAGTAACTTATATGTGGACTTCTGGGTGCGTAACCATGCCACACTAAACAGCTAAACACACACTTTGTGCGTGTGTGTGTGCGCGTGTGTGTGTAACCATGCTTCCACCTCCCAATGCTTCTCCCCGATTCCTCTGGAGTTACAAATTAAACCATGTGGGTTACACTTACAGGGTAACAACAGTAGTGCTGACCTAGCTTCCCCAAGGGCATAAGGAAAATAAGAGCAAGGGGATAGATAGCACTCTGCCCTCCTGCTATTACACCTATCCACTGACCTGAGCTGGTGTGGATGAAGGTTGAAAGTTTCTAAACGATGTGTTCTCACGCATGATCTTCCTGCAGCATAGAGCCAGAGCCAGGAGGAACAAGGAGAGTGGGTGCCCCTAACTAGGGAGGTGTGGTTCTGCAGCTGTGCAGCCAAAATCTAGCCAACAGCATTAGCAGCAATCAGGTAGGATGATCAAATCAAGCTAAAAACTACATTGCCACAAAGCAGAAGGATGGGAGCAGATGTCTTCAGCAGCCTCTCCCAGCCGTAGTTTCTATATGTTAGCTTGTGTTTCCCAAATTGTATTTTCCCCTCTCCTTCTCTGGTATTACACAATTGCAAGAGGGAGGAACCCTGTTTAAGAAAAAGTTAAAGTTTGGGGTAAAGTTTGTCAGCTGCAGGCAGTGTCCTGTTTGCAGGCATATTACCTTTGGCTAGCTTTGATTGAGGCCCCTCCAGTCTGTTCTGATAATTCCCAGCCCAAAGAGTCTTTTGAACAGCTGTTCCCCTAGGAAAAAATCCCAATCAAGGAAAAGATATTAGTGCTGGTTCCAACCCGCCAACCCCCATTCCCTGCAAGGAAATAAAGAAAAATACCACAAAACCCTCAGGGGTTGTTTTCTTTTAAATTAACAGTGCATCAATGTCAGCTCCATACTCCAGGTTGAGACTTGCCCTTTGCCCCATAAACAAGACAAAACCAGACAGGTAAGAGTCTGGCTCTGGCCAGAGAGACCTCTTCTTGCCAGAAAAAGGAAAAGTAGAAGAGAGAAAAAAGAAAGTTGAAGAGCTGCAAAAAGAGGATGACTGATTCACTCAGAACAAGGACCATGTCCCACACTATAACCAAACCCCTCAGTTTCCAGATAAGCATAGGTACTCCAGCTATTCTGGTTTCCATGTATGTCAGGGATACCCACTACAGACTGCCTGTACCCTTTCCATAATTGGTGAAAGAAAGGAGAAGTTCCTACCTTTTCATAACAGCTCCATTTTTCAAGATCCTTTTCCAGAACCAGAAGGGCAGCAGAGCCCCAACTGTGCTCACTCCTGAGACTATCTCCTCCCTGGTTATAGAAACCGGTCTCTCTCTTCCCTTGATTGTCTCTGGATACTAAGGCCTTGTCTACACACAAAATTGGAGCTGCTTAACTATAATTGGTTTTTTAAAAAAACAATTTAGTTAAACACATGCATCCCTCTTGGGTGGACACCGAAATTGATTGAAACCTGACCTGCATCAATTTAGCTTCAGTCAATTCCTTGCCCAAGCAAGCAAAATGGACATAAGCTAGGATTAAAATCAATGTAAGTGGCCACACTGGGGGTCATACCAGTTTAACTAAATTGATTTAATAAATCATTTTCAGTTAAATGGTACTACTTTGAGTGGATAGAAGGCCAAACGCTGCAAGTGGCTTTCTTTCTGGGGTTGATGGGGCAGTTAACTCTCTCAAACTGTTCCCTGCCCTATAATCCACAGCATTACACATCTGCCTCTAGTTTTTTCTTTCTGTCCCATTCATAAAAAATGAAGCATATTTCTAGCTGCAGCAAATGTTGGATTATGAGTAAAATTAAAAACACAATTAACATTAAAAGAAATAATGAGTTGTTTAATTAGCCTTGAAACTAGGCTGTGAAGATTTGATAAACTTTCAAGTGCTTCCATCACCAGTGATGTTAACAATCATAAGGAATGTAAAAATGTTTTCACTACCCATGTATGTGATGCATATCGTCTAGCAGAGAAGCCACTAGACAGGGAGTCTCAGTTTCAGTGCTGATTCCGCCACCAAGCTGCCAAGTCCTTGGACAAATCACTTTACCATCTGAATGGATAAAGGGCAGGAGGGGAAATGAGCAAAGAGAGGTAATTTCTTTGGAGCAGGGACTGTTTCTTTCTGGTGTACAGTGCTGAGCATAATAATAGAGGTTTCTGTTGGAACCTCTATGTGCTACCATAATACAAATTAACCATAAGGGGTAAGCCAAACTGGCAAATTACCCAAGGTTATCTGTGGAAGCAACTGTGTTGTTACTTAGGAAAGCATAACCCAATGTTTTACAGACATTAACAGCCTTTAAAGATGGGGAAATATGATGTCTATTTTGCAGACTGGGAAACTGAAGCCCAGAGAGACATGATTTGCTACAGGCCATGTAGGAGGTTTGTGGCAAAACCAAGAAGTGAAACAGTTTTCCTGACTTCTCATCTTCAATCACAAGATCATCCTTGGATCCTTTTGATCCCACCTAGTGACCTTTGCACTCCTTTGGAAAAAAGGAAATATCCCCTCTCTGCAAAAAAAAAAAAAAAAAAAAAACCTTCAAAATATTCAGTTTGAGTTTAGAGTGAAGTATAATTTAACTCTTCCCACACACACCTCCATGTTTCATTGCTATTTGACTCTGTTTCCAAGAAGGCTGTTCTCATGGCACCTCCAGCCCAACTGGAAGCAAGAAGTGTTGAAAATGTCATGGCTGAGCCTGTCCTCCATGTCAATTCTGCATCTTCACAGATAGGATGAACTTCAGATACACAGCAGAAAATTTCTGGATTTATCCAAACTGAACCTAAAATATTTTGAGGTTCCCCCTTCATTCTGAAGGTGACTTTGTATGTAGCTCTGTACTCAGCCATACCAGCAGAACCCAACTCTCACCCCATGCTCACAAGCAGAATTCTAAACCACAGTGCAAGCCTACAAATCCAAGTGATACTGGCAGGGGAAATGATTTGGGTGTTAAAATACTTTGAGTGAATAGCGCTAATCTTAATAGATGCCAAGACCTTCATATTAGACAGTGCAGGTCCTTAAAATCCCAGGGACTGGGAAGTATCACTCTATTCAGAGATATTTTAAATTAAAGTGCATAAGTGGAAAAGAAGCCGTTTGAGCAGGGACAGAAATGTAAATTGTACTCAGAAATAACATCTTTTAAAGAAGATGAAGCACATGTCTGACCCAGAGAGATGACTTTTTGAAATAAAGAAGAGTTATAAAATACACATTCTTTTACAGGACTGGAAAGTGATTTAATGCTCTTCTACGCCTAGCTGCCCCTTTCTAACTCGCCTCCTCCTGTGTGTATACACGTAGTCACACACACACACTGAGCACACCATGCCCCCCTCATCTCAGTTCTTTTCTACACATTCCCAAAAGCAACCACCTGTTCATGAAGCTACGTTCTTTGTCCACAGAGAGGCATGCCTTGCCCTGAGTCAGGCACAGAGGACTGTGATGGAACAATCAGGTTTCTCTTCTTGCTTCTTCCCTTCTCTCTGTGCCCTGCACCAAACCCTTTCTGCTGCTTTGAACACCACTCTGACTTCTGTCTTCTTTCCCTCCATGTTGCTGGCATGTATCATCCATCCACCTTTCTCTGCAATTTGGTTCTCCTTCTCCCCTCTGATAGGCAATCAATGTCTGGATAGAATCCAGGCCCTCAATCTTAACCCCAGGGAAGTCGCTGAGGAGTCATTCCATTGACTTGAGTGCCGTTTGGCTAACACCTTGAACATTTAGAGAGCACACAACCCCGGCTGCATGAGATGAAAGAAAAAAGTTTTCAGATCAAAGTATCTTATTTAAAGAAAGAAAAATTCTAAAATATACCAGGTTGGGAACTGACTAGAGGGTGTGAGGTGGGGAAAAGGATTAAGGCTTAGAAATTCTAATAGCACTGAGTGTAATTCATTTCCTATATTCAATTTCTTTACTCACATGCTATAACACACACAAAAGAAAAGTGAAGTGCCCCTTTTGCAAGATTTTAAAGTGCAACAAGGTTCATGTGCACCAAAAACCTATATAGAACTCAAAAAAAGAGAGGATAAAATGACATTATTTGACTTTAAAGAACAGCAAGCAGATTTATTACAAAGATTGGTAATTCATAGCAAGATGCTACTTTCACGACTTTCACAGTTCACCGACATGTTGATCAACACCTGTAAGTCATACTACTAGAAATATTGGTGGTAATGTTGTAACTTAGGATAATGTCCCAGAAACCCCTCTCATATAAACTTTATAAAGATACATGGCTACCCCACTAGGTAACTGCATTACCACCACTACTTTCATACACAGCCCGTCGCAAAGTACTTCATCAATTACTGCTCTGATCTTACACAAAACTTTCCAGATATATCTCTGCACCCACGCACAGGAATGGGGCCTGACTTAGGTCTCACAAAACCTTTGAGTTTTAAATAGGAGGGAAATCAAAAAAGTTAAGACTCTTCTTGGCCAACGTCAACTGTGAATTGGAGGCAGTGCTGGGAATGGAACTGAAGAATCTCGACTCCATCTTCTAACTTTAATATAAAATTAAACTAAACAAATTAATACAGCTGTATACATTTTGAAGCATTCAAAGCAACAGGTAAGGTTGACTCACACTTTAGTACTTTGTGTGTGTCTCTCTCTCTAACACACACACAAGGAGCAAGGAGGAGAAGAAAGATTGAGCTAGGTAGATTTTAAAATGCATAGCTTTGTATCCTTCAAATATTAAGACCACTTTCATTAAGACTAGGTTTAGTATTGGGGTAACACCCACAAGCCTCAACTGGGATCTGGACTCCATTGTGCTAGGCAATGTATAAACACACAGGAAGGCAATGTCCTAGTCTGAAGAGGTTGCAATTTTTTTCCAGATAGTGGGTCGGGTAAAAGGGGTACAACAAATCTACACTGTGAGTGGAGGAGGGTAATTCCCAGCTTGAGGAGACATACACCCTAGCTCCGAGTAAACTAGCATGCTAAAAATAGAGAGTAGCTGCCGCAGTCCAAGCCACAGGAGTCGCTAGCTGCCCTGAGCATGTACCCATCTAAGATACGAGGCAATTACTTGAGGCAACTAGCTCCTCCCACGGTGCATGTGTAAGGGGACTGTTGCCCCCTTACTAACATTCAGTGGGGGTGTTTTAGTTGCTAGCTCCCAGTACTAAAAAGGAGGAAGGGTCAATGGGGAATCAGGACCCTGAGACTGACAGCCCCCAGGAACAATGGGGAGAGGCCAATGCTCTAGGTCAGCCTGAATGACAAGGCGGTCAGGCTAATCAGGGAGTCAGGAGGCCAGGGAGGTCCCATCCTCCGTGTGAGCTGGATTTGCCTGGGTCAGACAGAGTGGGGCCGAGCTAAGGAGAAAGCAGGGGCCCAAGCTAAGCTGGGGAGCAGAGCTGTGCCAGATCCAGAGAGAGCAGACCCTGTCCTGGGAGCAGAGCTGCAGCCCCAAAGCCAGAGGCACAGCCCAGAGAGAGCAGACTTGCCCTGGGAGCAGAGCTGCAGCAACCAGAGGCAGAGGGGCCAAAGAAGCAGCCCAGGGAGCTGGAGGCAGAGCAGCAGCAGTGCAGAGACAGAGTGGTGGAGCTGGGGCTGGAGCAGTCTGGAGCTGGGTGCGGTGAGCAGCTGGAGAGAGTGCGGTGAGCAGCAGGCCCAGCACAGGGAGACACCTCAGCCACTTTCTTTGCTGTGTCCCAGCTTTGAGCTAGCATGGGTTTGTGTCCCGGGAATCCAACACCCAGCTTGAACTGTCGACACAGGCATCAAAACAAAGTGTGACAAAGCTCTGTCCTTGTCTCCGTGGGTCCTGCGTTTCCTGGCAGACTTTGCTAACCTCAGAGGCTCACCATGACCCTCCACATAACCCTTCTCTCTCTCTAGAGAGAAGGGTCGCAGTCTACTGAGCCATTTTCATCATGAGCCAGCGAGGGAGGTGAGGAGAAGCTATCCTCCCTTGCACAGTCTCTGTTGTCTCCCAGTCTCAGTGATTAATCAGGAGGGGGAGAAAGGGGGGAGTCCAGGCCCGCCCTCTACTCCGGGCTGTAGCCCAGGGACCCTAATAGTATCAGCTATGGTAGCTGACCTTTTAGAAACATGACGCATACAATTCCCTGGGCTACTTCCCCACAGCAGCCCTCACTTCCGCAAGCTCCACTTCACCCTTACTTCACTACTTCACCCTTTACTTACTTTTTTGGTCACTACCAGCCTGGGCCTCCTTCCTTGTGCCTGATACGGTGCATACTGCTCAGTCTCTCCAACAACACAACTTCCTCCCACAGCTCCTGACATCTGCCCCCACCTGACTAACTGGGAGGCTTTTAACTAGTTTCAGCCAGTCCCTGATTGGCTTCAGGTGTCCCAATCAACCTAGCATTCTCCATGCCTTCTGGAAAGTTCTTAATTGGCCCCAGGTGTCTTAATTGACCTGGAGCAGCTGCCATTTCACTTAACCTGGTACCAGGGATTTGTTTAGCCTGGAGCTAATATATCTATCTCCCACTACTTTTCTATAGCCATCTGGCCTTGCCCCATCACAAAAGTGATCAGAGTGCTGGTGTTCCCAAAGCTTGTTCATTTCATTCCCGTCTCTCTCTCTCTCTCTCTCTCTCTCTCTATCCATTTATTTTTAAGGGGCCAAAGTGCTGAAACAGAGACTAGCAGGAGGAGGGGTTAGCAAGACCAAAGTAGTGGGGGAAAGAGACCGGGGTGGAGGGAGAAAAGGGCTGATGGAGAAAGTAGGATTAAGCATAGTGTGAAAGGGTGAAGCTGGCAGAGGTTAGGACAAGAAACCAATCAGCAGATAGAAGATAATGCCCAGGATACAAATTATAAAAACCAATCTGCTGCAGTCACTGGCATCTGGGGCAGTGAAGGTCCAGAAGGAAAGGGGCAAAGCTGGGCCTCTCTCCATGCCTGGATGCTGCTGCTAGGGTCAATCTAGTAACTCCAAGGGCTGTCTCTAGCCTCAGAAGATCCAGATCTGCTCCCTCCAGCCATATGGGCTGGGGAAGAGCCAGTGGGTCCTGGCAGCCCCCAGATGGGCACCTAACATTGCCCACGGGCTATCAGAGGGACATAGCTTAAAGCCCTGCTCCTGCATATGCTAATGCATGGGCATAACTTTAAGTACATGAATTGTCCAATAGGATGATTCACATGCTTAAAGGTAATCTTGTATTTGCAGGACTGAGCATTAATACAATAGACCTCAAATCTGTTGGAATTGCTCTCAGTTGCTTCAGATATAGCTGAATCTTCTAGCTGTATTCTTCAGAGCCCTTTTCACTTGAGCAGCCAGCCATATTATTAATATTGCCTGAATGTTGTGCTGCTTAAAGCATGGAACTGACTGTCCTGGAGAGAGAAGCTCTCCTCTATGTTTTTCTACTCAGGAGATTTAGCGTTACCACTGTTCCTCTCTGCAGCTGAGAAGTGGCTCATCTCACTGCATATTCACTTCTTGGCTTGTCTCACTACAAGTGAGTACGAGGGCCCATTGTGGTGATGTGTCTTATGATATAAACACATGCTCCTTGAAGAAACTTATTTTCTATAAGGCCACAAAGCAGCTAAAAGATACTAACGTTTTTGGTCACTACCAGCCTGGGCCGCATTTCAAATGAGAGATCTGAGCTAAGATGTTCTGTATCTGATTACCAGTCCCCTACCAACCAGTCTGCCCTTATTACTAAAAAAAGGGCTAAAGGACAAAATGTAGCATGGAGTTGCCTATCAGATGTTAACAGAGTGATTTTTTCCATGTAAATTTAGATTTTTAGTTATTTTAGATTACTAAATTTAGAGTACATTTAGACTAGCCCTATTATAATAAACCTGCTAACAGGCCCTTGACAATAGTGGTGAGAATGGCACAGCTATAATTGCTTTTCATCTTTGTTAAGATGATCTGCCTGCAATTCTGAAGCCTCTAAGGCAAACTAAAAAGGAGAACCTTATGCAATGCTTAATTATAGCAGAGCCTCGCATCTCCTGTCATTTCACAGGGACTGATAGTTTCTTCGTTTTATTATTTATATTCTGGTAGTACCAAGAGGCTCCCATCTGAGAGCAGGGCCCCATTGTGGTGGGCATCATGCAAACATATAGTAAGAGAAATGATCTGATAATTTTACAGTGATGACAGACTAAGGATGGGAGGAAAGGAATTCTCATTCCCGTTTCACAGATGGGGAACTGAGGCACAGAGAGATCATGCGACTTGCTGAAGTCACACACAGGAAGTCTGTACCACGGCTGGGAACTGAACACAGATCTCCTGAGTTTTAGGCCGATACCCTAACCACTAAGCCAACCTTCCTTTATTTTGTAACAAGACATTTTAAAAAATAATTTGTAAACATGCAACAGTTAAACTTGACTTTCCCACCTTAATGATTAGTCCCAGTCTGACTTACGTAACCTGGAGAGGGTCTATATTCCTATTGCAGAAGTTCAACTAGAGAGAGTTGCTTACGCAGAGAGAGAGAGCGCGCTATTAATGTATATTTTAAGAATGCTGACAACACAGCTCCAGGTTTTTTGCCAAGTGTTTCATAATAACTTTGCCTCAGCGTGGAAAAGGGAAACATTAATTGCTATATGCAACTATAAAGCAAATTCACAGCTAACACTCAATTTAACTCCCACTGAATACAAATGTCTTTGTGCTTAGGGATGTTTTAAAACTGTTCAGCTATTTATCATTTTAAAAATTTACCTTCTGGACATTTACCCAGACCTTGCTACTATTCAGCTAGAGATATAAAACTATCAAAGGGGGAGAAATTCTCCTTTTCCTGGGAGAGTCTCCCCTCTCCATTTTAAAAAAGTGGGCCCTGGAACATTTTCTATGCGTCTTTGTTACTGTACCCAGCAACCTACCATCTTTATTTTTGCTCAAGAAAAGTATAGCACTGCACTGTAACAGGATTAAATGCCCTTTGAGCTGTTTTCCTATATTTCAAACATTACAGCAGTCCGATAAACCCTCAAATTCAAAATATAGTCGAATGGTCATTTTATTGTACCTACATCTTATTATATTTCCTGGTTGAGAAAAACCGCTTTAAACTGGTGTTCAGAACATTATCTATATTTTGGAAATGTTATAGTTTTATGCCAAAACTCATGCACATCCCCAAAGTACAAAATGGCACCTAGTTACTAAGAGGGTTCTTCCGTGAATGCTCTAGGTTGTGGGTGGTAACTGACCAAACCGCTTCTGATGCTGGAGACATTTAATATTAATAGTTAGGACTTGTTAAAGCACGACTAGTTTATTAATTGAAAACTTATTTAGTTTAGGGCCTGAGCTTGCTCCCTAGCTCCCATTAATTTCAATGAGGCCAAGATCAGAGTCTAATTTATTGCTGCTATGTTATGATTGAATTGGAGGTTTTCTGGACATCTTTTAAAATTTCCACCCATTTTGGATGAATTGAGAAAATTATGGACAAAAATCTAATGGATTATAAAACTACATAGGAAATGTATTATGGGATGAGACCAGCAGTTCATCTAGCCTACTGCATCTCATTTTTCAGGCTGCTGACCCCATATGTCCAAGTCAAACATTTCACTCTTTTACTCTTGCTTTCATAGTAAATATATCAATACTGTTGTGTGTCTGAGTTAATGACTCAAGGTTGTCAAAACAACAGGCTCAATTGGAATTATTTAATCTAAGATTATCAAGAAAAGATTAGTACAGCACTATAGAGAATACTGAAAGTAAGAGATACATTACCACCCTTTATTGTCAGACTAAGCACTGGATATGTGTTTCTCTGGCATCTGGAAAGGACACAGTTTTCATTCCCTCAACTAAGTTCCCATATCAGAATCATTACATAGGGTTTCAGACAAAGGAAACCTCGCTGCCAAGAATATTCTCCCAGGAACATATGTTGTGATGTCATTTCTATACATTCTCAGTTTACTTGATTTATGTGTGACAGTATGATTATTTACACCTGAGGGGTGTAAATTCTTCAAGATAATCTCTCTCAGCAGGTCCTTCTTAGCCCACCATCATTCTTCCCTGTTGATTCCCCTATAGGAAAGATCTACTGTAACAACCATCCTTTATTAGTGTCCCAAGTGTATATATGTGTGCGAGAGAGAGAGATGGTTTCCAAGAATATCTGGAGTTGTATAGACATGAAGATGCCTCAGGATGTTAAAATACAGCAGAATAGATAAATTCCTGAATAGGTTTACTTACTGGTCAAGGACCAATGTTCTGGGTCTTAGGATTCAGACATGCTCTTTGTTGGAGATAAAGATTCTAAAGAATAGTTACTATAGTTACAGAAAGAAAGAACTAGAAGTATTAATATTTACTAACAGGTACTAACAATACCAACAATGATAAGCCTACATAATTTGAGAGTGCTTTGAGAGCTTGACAGGGAATACTTAACCTTGAAAGGTACAGGTGAGGGGAAAGTGAGGGAGTAAGATTTTCTTTGTTTTAGATTGTACTAAAGTTTTCAATGCCTTGTGGCCCCCCCTCTCACTAATTATTTTTCATTATTCCCCTTGGCGGGGGCGGTCACTACCAACTTGTTGTGAAACACTGATCTAGCCAATTTGCTAGTCTCTGACAACGGCCGGTAGCAGATGCTTCAGAGCAATGAGTAATAAAGCCCATCAGAGACAGACAATTACAGAATGTCCTGCTTCTAGGGGCAGTTTCTTTCTAACCTCCAACAAGTTGTGGCTAATCATGAAGATGATTGATTCCTTAGAAAGAAATTATCCTAGTTTAAATTGTGTGATCTGTAACAAAAAAATTCATTTTAGCATTTTTTAAAATATGTTACCTTTCAATATCACTTGTGACTTCTCAAATATTTTTGTTTATTATTTAGATATAGTGTATGTTAATTACAACATAGTCATTTTAACTAGATGTTGATTAAGTGGACACTGCAGTGAACACAAGAAGCTGTTGTAAAATTAATATGAAATAAAATATTGTTCTAAATAAACATTAGGAAAAAGTTCATTTGGGGGGTTGGTGATTTCCTGGTTAATTCTTTCCCTTTTTAAATCTGTCAAATTCCATATTTTAAAACTGTAGCCAAAAATATTACCTGCATATAACAGCTAGGTGAAACCCACTTAACCTCATGATAGCATCTGAAATCTCCCCCTTAAAAGGTCTAATCCTGCTTCTATTGAAGTTATAATTGACCTTAATCTGAGGAGGATCATACTCTAAGTGGAATTTTTGCTAATATTGTTCTGAATAAATGGCAGTTGTTATCATTCAACTAATTCAGTTGCCTGAGAGTCGTCCAAGTTAAATGCCTGCCAATTAAGAAGAGTATAATGTGTTCTCTTACTTAATACCTTTTAGGTCTAAACAGGAGTATTTCAGTTCCCCTGAATTTAAACGAATTTGGCAAAGGTAAAAAGTGCCAGAGGACCATACACTTGTTACTCTCTTTCTTTCTTTGCAGTACATCACTGAAATGTCCATAGTGAAGCAAAAGGGTAGCCACAGATGCCAAACTGATGGACCTGAAATAGATATGTTATGGATAGCTAAGGCTAAAACACCTTGAGTTTTGATTTTTTTTAATCTAACAAGCTAAGCACAGACAAGTTCTCTCAACACTTAGTTGGAATACTTCCAAGCAAAGGTGAAGTGTCATAGCAAGTGGCACTGTTATCTCAGTAGCTAGTCCTCTTCCCTCCGAGTCTTCATTGGGTCACTAGTGATGAAACTGCTATGTTGAAGGTAGACAGCTTGTGGTCATTGAAGATTACAACTGCACTTCTCTTAGAAGGGGGAGTATTAGCCTTGGTGTCCTGGCCCAATTCCTAAAACATGGAATTAGCTTCTCCCCAATTAAATTTTGCCCCCAAAAAAGCAGAAAATACAAAATCAAGCCTGGGAGTTGTAGTGTCAACTCCAAACTCTATTTCTGAGCTATTTTGATGTTTCCAAAGAGTGCATACAACAAATGGTTTATGCTGCAGTAACCAGAATAATATTTCTGGCTGACAAATAGAGTTTCAGGCAACACAGCCATCTGGCTACATAGAAAAATCACATGCAAAATATAAAATGTCCAGGTTAGTCAGCTAATGATGGTCCTTTAAAGTTTTGAACCATTGTTATAACTTACACTTAAGGCACTATTTATGTTCACCAAAAGCAATTTCCTTTATTAGAAACTGCAATATTAACAAACTGTTATAGTATTTTAGCCAGTATCTATGCTGCCTGGCTCATTCTTGTCATAGGTGCATTATTGGTTCCAACATACATTTGAAAGAAAAAAGTTTTCTATTAATCATGCATTTGCCTAATCTAGTGTGTTGACGAATGTTGTTGAATTTTTTTATTCATTATACATTAAATTATACAGATCAACACATTATAATAGAGAATTAATACTTGGCACTTTAGCATTAAGATCAGTGTATACAATCTATATTAGCTACGTATTTAATCTTGTCCAGCAGTGATGGATTTCTCTGTTGTTCCGGGCCACAAAAACTGTTGTACCCACCTCACCTATAGGCAGGAGAAAAAAAAAAAACAAAACAAAAAACAGCCCTTCCCTCTGTAAGAATGTTCTCGACATGGGGAAATTCTGCTCTCATTGAACTCAGTGGATTGTTTGCCATTGACTTCAATGGGACCAGGATTTTCTCCAATTGATTTTAGTTCTGAAAACAGATGAAGGTGCAGGGAAGTTAGTAGACTTCTTATGTTATCCTAGCATGTTTGTCCATCCCTAAACTAAATATTGTGAATCAGATTCTGCTCTCAATCACACTGATGAAGATCCCAAGTAACACCAATAAACTTCAGGGAAGTTATTCTGAATGTATATCTGTGTAACCTGACTGCAGGTTTTTGCTCCCTGACCCTTCACTGAGAGTACTTTCTGAATGCTAAGGACACAGAACTGTTTCTCTTACTGCTGATCTTTCTAGGGTTACTTTGTAAAAACATGGCATTGCCTAGTGCAGATTTATTCCCCATGCTCACATACTGATTTCCCAGGTAGGGGGTGCTGTTTATATGACTATCACTTCTCTTTGGGCAAAATCACCCTCAGAAATTTTCTATTGATTTGCATCTTGCTGCATAAAAAGTGAGCTCTTAAAATTATGAGCACAGGCTAAATAAATGATTCATGTAGGCTGGTTTTGTCTGAATAAATTATTTGTTTTCTTCTCTCATCCGGGCTAGGAAAGAATATAAAATTAATGCTATTCTATACAAATAGAAACTCTTCTAAAATTCTGACCTAATCATTGGTGTTTGCTAAGCAAAATACATATGGAATTTCTTCAGGGTTTGCGGGGTTTTTTAGTATAATATTAACACTGTGGAAGGAAAAATCAAACAATAAGATATCCCATTTATGGACATCAATTATAGAGGAGTACAAATGTTATTAATATTGCTGTTTCTTAAGTAGCCTTTTTTCCCCTGTGGAGATACAGCCTGATGGACACCCGGAACACTTTATTCTCTGTGGTAAAATTTTAAGGCAACCATTTGCTTAAATAAAATCATCTGCAAAATTCAGACCCTGAGAGATCTTTATTTTCAGTAAAATAGCTGGAGTTTACACTGACTGGCACTTCAGGAAACAGGGGAGCACATGACAAATGTTATGCACTCAGCTTTTATTTTAAGTGATGGTAAAGGCAGCAGACCCAGAAAGTGTGATCCAGTTCCCCGAATAGGAGATGTACCAATTTGTGATGGGCGAGATGTACCAATCTGTACTTGAGATGTACCAATTTGTACTTGGCACTTTGAGGCCCCCTGCTGGAGGTCCCAGCACACCACACCCCAGGAAAGGAACAGTGAAGGTGGGCCCTCCAAGCCTGCCTAGACAGGTTGCCCAGAAGTAGTCAATTAGAGGCCAGCAGGCTCAGATAAAAGGAGCTGCAGGGCCTGAGTGGGGCCAGAGGGGTTAGGAAGGGTGCTCTACTCTGGCCAAAGGGTGCTCGATGGGCTGCATTAGCTAAGCCTGGGAGGGAGAAGACCTCTGGGCTCTAGCCTTAAGGTAACGGACAGAGGTCAAGAGGCCAGGTGGGAAGAGGCCCACCCAGAAGTGGGCAAGCCCAGGTTCCCCCCACCAGCCAGTGCTGGAGTGGCCTAAGCCCCAGCAAGGGGACACATCTAGTTTAAAAGACCAAGAAAAGGGGCTAAATTTAAAGGGCCTAAAGACAAGCCTGAAGGCAGACCAACAGTTCCAGTTGGACTTTTTACAAAAAACAAAGAAAACCCAAACAAGCAAGAAAGGGGTTAGATGCAAAGGGCCCAAAGAGAGGGCTGAAAACACTGATAAGGACAGACAGCCCTTGCTGGACCTTTGATACCCCCAGAAGGGATTAATTAAATTTTGATTGTGTGACTTGGACAGAGGGCTGAGCCACTGAACACATACCAGTTAGGTCGACAATCTACAGGCAGTGCCAGGAGCAGGAAAAAAGATTTCAGCTCCACACTCAGCTGACAGGAGGCACACATGGGAGCTGAGTGTCCCCCATCGCACAACTGATTCTGAAAAACGTCAAGCTTTCACACCTGATGGTGCCTACTGACCTAAGGGAGTTTTTAATAATACTAACTGCTCATAACAAAAACCTTTTTGTTAGTGTGGAAAAAACTCAGACTGAAAAGCTAGCTACCAAGTAATAAATAAAGGGGCAACCATCCATGTTTGGAGCCATCTTTTGTAGAACAGAGGAGGAAAGCACAGGTCTTTTTTTTTAAAAAAAGTTTGTGAATTCAGGGCTCATGAAAGGTTAACAAATGTGGAGGTTGAAGTCCACAATCCACAGAACACAGAATACAATCCACAAGCCTCCAGGTTCATTTTGTCCTCAGGCTTTCTGCTGAGTTACCCAAAAGTGGTGAGTAGCACCAGCTGTAGCATAGTTGGGGTAAGAGGGACAGTTGTCCATGCAAAATTTGAGAGAGATCAAGCTCATTTCATATAGCCATAGGCCAACAAACAGTCAGGGGATGGTAACAACAATGGGGCACTGCAAGAAAGGGCTGGGATTATTGAGCTGGTTCCCTAGAGCTATGTCCTATTGCCAAGTTCTTTGAGGAAAGCCTGACATCGAAAACACAAGCCTTTTCTAAACCAGAAAGAAGGAGAAATCTACCTACATCAAAAGAAGTGACCCTAATGGGAGTCTCCTCTCCTAGAAACCCTTCACCAGAGATAAGGAAAGTCAAAAGGAGCCAGAAGTCTGTTTGCAAAATAGAAGGGGACTGCAGACTAGGAAGAAAGCAAGGTAACTTTCATAACATTTCTCTCCATACATAGAAACATAACTTACCAATATCTGGGCTTAGCCCCATATCAATACATAGCTCCCATAGGAGTTACATGAGATGCATCACCCTAACATCTGAATTGAACTCTATAGGTTTGCTTCATTGCTTGTACAATGTCTGTTCCTAGCAAATTATTTGAATACTTGTGGCCAGATTCCAATCTCATACCAGTTTTGCACTGATGTAATTCCATTGACTTCACCGGAACCCCTCCTGATTTACACTGGCGTAAATAAGAGCATAGTTTTAATTTAGTTTGGCTTTTATAGCATTCCACCCATCTAACGGCTAGTTTCTGACAAATTCATTTAGTGAATAACAGTCTCAAAAACTATACTTTGTATTTCTCAAGGATTTAGACATTAGCAAACAGAAGTTATCGAGCTGGAAATTATCCGTCTGTATATGTGAAGATACAAAATGTACCAGTCTAAAAATTATTTTCTTCCAAGTGCTGAATAAAAGTAACAGAAAATGTTACTGCAAACACAGAGGTGTCAAGAAGATGGAATAGGATCCACTATAATACGGGAAAATGTCTGCTTGTGTATTTTGTCATCAAATTGGAACATTTTCTACACAGGTGATATGGCAATATGATTTGAAAATGTTATAGCTACAGTAATTTTCATAGTATTACAAAGGTGTTTTGCTGATGTATTTAGCCTTTCATATATGGATTTGTTTATAGTTATGATTATTCAAAACCAGTTAAATAGACATTTCCTGCTTGATCACTACCATATATTCCAGCAAATTCACCCAGGTAGGTGTGGGGATGTGACAGTCCCAACAGCTGGGAGTAGAACAGGATGGGAGTCAGAAAGTTCATTTGCAGGAATTTTCCCGCCACAGCTTTCTGTTGAACTCTAATGATCAGAAAAGCGAGGGCAATCAGGGTATGTCCACACAGCAAAGAAAAGCCTGTGGCTGGCCTGTGCCAGCCAACTCAGGTTTGCGGGGCTCAGGCTATGGGGCTGTTTCATTGCTGCGTAGACTTCCAGGCTTGGAATGGAGCCTGGGACCCTGCAAGGTGGGAGGGCCCCAGAGCCTGAGTTCCTTCCAGAGCCCGGAAGTCTATACAGCAATGAAACAGCCCAGCAGTCAAAACCTTGCAAGCCCAAGTCGGCTGGCATGGGCCAGCCATGGGTTTTTCTTTGCTTTGTAGACATACCCTCAGACTCAGAGCTTATACATGTGTTCTAAATTTTTTCAGAAGCTCCTAGGTGGCCAGGTAAAAGCAGTAGCTTATCTGTACCTGGCAAAAAATGAGTTCTCTTTGGGACATGAGTGCACCACCTCAAACCCGTTCATTTTGCTTCAGTGCACTAGCACGTCGACTACATGATATGGAGGATAAACTAAAATGGCAAGAGGCTCCCTACAACATCAATCCGCAGACAGAAGATCATTCCAGCCACCTTTGCGCTGCAGCACAAGGGATGATCCCAAGTCCTACAAAACAATGTGACACAAGTTTAGAACAGGAAACAAAGAATAATACTATATTCATTTGTTAAAACAGGAGAAATTTGGAGTGAGTTGGGATTTGGCCAGGAACACTCAAAGGCCTCGAGTCCACATAGTTGGCAAGACATCAATTTAAAAAGATGGGATGGCTTTCTTTTTTCCTTTCCTTTACTCATGTTAATCCCATACTAAGGGAAGCTCAAAAGCAGCTAACGATGACTCTTAATAAATCAGTTGGACTTCAAAGAACATTTCTTCTTTGGGTGCAGTATGGTTTGCCACAAAGGAAAAGGATATCTCGTTTCCTTTAAAATAAATGGAAGGATAATATAGCCACACTATAAATAAGTGTAAATAGTCATTTCTTAGTGCCAGATTAGCTTGGAACAAAAAGTGTCTGCCTCTTCTGATCCTCCTCCTTCACTTGGACATTTTTGTTAAAGAAGTTGTTTTTAAGGTCAGGCTTGACAAAGCCCTGGCTGGGATGATTTTGTGGGGGATTGGTCCTGCTTTGAGCAGGGGGTTGGACTAGATGACCTCTTGAGGTCCCTTTCAATCTTGATATTCTAGGATTCTATGAAGTTTGCCACCAAATTTTTTTTGATGTTCTTTTGTTTGATGTAGATGACTTGCAACAGTCGGACTAGTTTGAGAGACAGACACTTATGCCAGACTTTTCCTAAACTGATTATGCCCAGAAGGGAGGAAATTAGATCAGGAGTGTTGGAGAAAGGGAAGGATATGAACAGAAGGAAAAGGAAGAAGACTTCTAGAGTTTTCGCTAAGCAACCATAATGGGAGAGGGGGGTATTGTCAAAAAGGGACTTCTCCATTTTGTGTTGCTCAATCTCAGAAGAAAGTCCTGATTTAGGGTACCCAATACTAATGGCCCAATCGTTGGGTCCTAGTGCCACACAGGAGTCCGGGGGGAGGGAGTGATACAAAGGTAGCCTTAAACCACTGTAAGGTCCACCTAATCCTGGCAGGGGACCTGTTCAGAAATACAACTTGGGGAAGCCTGGAAGAGGGGTACTTTGAGCATGCTTCCTTTTCCCTGAGCCTGCCCAGTACACCAGGAGCCAATACACTTGCTGTATACCAGAAAGGGATTCCCCATCGCTGGGGAATCCTCAGGCAGCTAGACATTCTGCTTTTAGTGTCACTTTGCACAAGTGGAACAGTTCAAAGCATAGATTCAGAAATTTTAAGGCCAGAGGGAATGTTAGCTCATCTAGTCTGACCTCCTATATAAAACACAGGCCATTGAATTTCACCCAGTTACCCTGTATTAAGCCCAGTAACTTGTGTTTGACTAACAAAATATCTTCCAGTCTTGATTTGGAGATCAAGAGATGGAGAATCCACCGCTTCCCTAGGCAGTTTCAATTATTAATCACCCTCACCATTAAAAAAAATGTGCATTATTTCTAATTTAAAATTTGTCTGGCTTCAATTTCCAGACACTGCTGCTTTTTATGCCTTTGCAATTAGATTGAACAGCCCTTAAGTATCCAGTAATTTCTCCCCATTAAGGTACTTATACACTGTAAATCAAATTACCTCTCACTCTTTTTGATAAACTAAAGGGATGAAGCTCCTTCAGCCTCTCACTGTAGACATTTTCTTCAGCTCTCAAATCATTTTTCTGGATCTTTTCTGGACACTCTCCAATTGTTCAATATCTTTTTAAAATAGGGACATCAGAACTGGACATTTTATTCCGGTATTGATTTCACAAATGCCACAATGGGAGGAGGTATTTTTTCATATTCTCTGTGTATATATAAAGTCTGCTACAGTTTCCACGGCATGCATCCGATGAAGTGAGCTGTAGCTCACGAAAGCTCATGCTCAAATAAATTGGTTAGTCTCTAAGGTGCCACAAGTACTCCTTTTCTTTTTGCGAATACAGACTAACACGGCTGTTACTCTGAAACATACAAAGAAATAAACCCATCTCATTATTCCCTTGTTTCTACATCCCAGAGTCAAGTTAGCCCTTTTTACCATGGCATTGCACTGGAAGCTCATTTTGTCCAACATGACCCCTAAATCCTTTTCAGAGTCACCGCTTTCTGGGATACAGTTCCCTATTTTGTAAGTAAGGCCTATGTTCTTTTTCCTAGAAGTATGACTCTGCATTTGGCTGTATTAAAATACATTTTGTCTGAATGGGCCCAGTTTACCAAGAGATCCACCTCACTCTACATGACTGCCCTGTCCTCATCATTTACCACTCTGCCAAACTTTGCGTCATCCACACATTTTTATATTTACTTCCAGATCACTGATAAAAATATTGAATAGCACTGAGCCTAGACGTGATCCCTGTACAACCCCGTGATGTTGCACTCCATATGCTTTAAAAAAATATGTTTATAAGTGTGAATACGATGTAACTGGAATATGCTTTATGCAAAAGGTCTCTTGTAAGGTATCATTGCAAAGCTTATGTTCTACTGAGTGTGTTCATCCTATTTGTTGTATGTATCATTCTGGTATCTAAAACAAGAAATATGAAGTATAACGCTGAAGTCCTATTGTAATTATGCAAAGTGTGGGCCATTAATGGTGGCTTGGACTCTTGATGGCTCCCATTAACTGGGACAATTGGTTGTGAATAGCTCTGTTTACTTGCAAAACTTCCTGTGTACCTGCCGAGCCTTGGAAGAATGGAGACTCGGGGTCTCAAAGGACATGTAACCATGTCACATGATACTGGAATCCATTTTAAACCTGGTGCTTTTCCATTTAGAAGGAGGGGTTGGAACCCACAGAGAGAGACAAAGGATTCCCGCCTTGCGCCAAAGCTATAAAAAAGGGGGGGGACAGAACAAAGGGGTCCCAGTCATGTGGAATCCCCTGCTTTTCACCTAAGATGTCTGCTGGAACTAACAAGGACTGTACCAGGGGAAAAGGTTGGGCCCAGACTAGGAAGGAGTCTAGTCTGTGAAAGGTTTCAGAGTAGCAGCCGTGTTAGTCTGTATCCGCAAAAAGAACAGGAGTACTTGCGGCACCGTAGAGACCAACAAATTTATTAGAGAGTAAGCTTTCATGGGCTACAGCCCACTTCATTGGATGGAGAGAGAGAGAGAGAGAGAGAGCGCGAGCGCGCTATTATCAGCAGAAGAAAAAATGTTTGTAGTGATAATCAAGATGGCTCATTTAGGCAGTTGACAAGGTGGTGTGAGGATACTTAACATGGGGAAATAGATTCAATATGTGTAATGACCCAGCCATTCAAACCCAAGTTAATGGTATCTAGTTTGCATATTAATTCAAGCTCAGCAGTTTCTCGTTGGAGTCTGTTTTTGAAGTTTTTCTGTTGCAAAATTGCCACCCTTAAGTCTTTTACTGAGTGGCCAGGGAGGTTGAAGTGTTCTCCTACCGGTTTTTGAATGTTATGATTCTTGATGTCAGATTTGTGTCCATTTATTCTTTTGCATAGAGACTGTCCGGTTTGGCCAATGTACATGGCAGAGGGGCATTGCTGGCACGTAATGGCATATATCACATTGGTAGATGTGCAGGTGAACGAGCCCCTGATGGCTAATGTGATTTAGGTCCTATGATGGCGTCACTTGAATAAATATGTGGACAAAGTTGGCATCAGGTTTTGTTGCAAAGCTGTGAAAGAAGCTTACTGGAACATCTCTGAGGGTGAGATATACTTGTACTCCGTTTCTTAATATATTAGGCTTAGACTTATGTGTTTTGTTTTATTTTGCTTGGTAAAATAAAACCAAATGATTTTATTTTGCTTTGTTCTGTCTATTATTACTTGAAACCACTTAAATCCTACTTTTTATACTTAATAAAATCACTTTTGTTTATTAATAAACCCAGAGTAAGTGCTTAATACCTGGGGGAGCAAACAGCTGTGCATATCTCTCTATCAGTGTTATAGAGGGTGGACAATTTATACAGACTAAACTCATAAGTTTTATACAGAGTAAAACAGATTTATTCGGGGTTTGGATCCCATTGAGAGCTGGGTGTCTGGGTGGTGGAAACAGGGGCACTTGCTAAGCTGTTTTCAGATAAGTCTGCAGCTTTGGGGGGCATGGTTCAGACCCTGGGTCTGTGTTGCATCAGGCTTCCGTGTCTGGCTCAACAAGACAGGGTTCTGGAAGTCCCAAGCTGGCAAAGAAAGCAGGCTCAGAGGTAGTCTCAGCACATCAGGTGACAGTCCAAAGGGGGTCTCTGACCAAATCCATCACACACACACCCAAAAAAACAGCCTTATTTGATGATGATTCCTCACTGACAATTACTTTTTGAGATCTGCAGTACAGGCCATTTGCTGACCTTAAATTTGTGTGACATTTAGTTAGCTTCAATTTATTAAAGTGGATCGATGATTTGAAAGTTCTCTTCACAAAACAACAGACAGCCTCTCTCATTGATAGAGCCCTGTGATGATACACATTTATATCCACGGATGTGGATATCCGCGGATATAAATCAGTATCTGCAGAACCGCAGGGCTCTCCTGGGAACTGCAGCAGCGAAAAGAGCAGAACGTGGGGCTGCCGCTCCCAGGAGCCAGCACCCCGTGCCAGCAGTTCCTCTGGTGCAGCTGTACTGCCCGCAGCCTCGCCCCCAGCCCTGTCCCAGACTCTTCCACAGAGCTGTCTGTGCCTCTTGTGTGGGGGCGTGCGCATCACTTGAACACAAGAGAGTGACCAGGGACAGCTGCCAGTGAGCCTGGTGCCCGCCTCAGTGAGTGGGGCTGGGGGTGGTACAGCCACGCAGGAGGAACTGCCAGCGTGGAGCACTGGCTCCTCAGAGCGACAGCCAACAGTCTGTTTCTTTCACGGCTGCAGTTCCTGGGAGAGCCTTGTGGTTCCGCGGATACTGCTTTACATCCACACAGATATCCGCATCTGCGGATCCAGATTTGTATCTGCTCAAGGCTCAACTCGTTGATTTTTCTGGGTGATGTTCAGATCCTATGATCCACCGTATAATTCATAACAATGTGGTGTAGTAGGTAGAAGCCAGGATCATCCCATAACTGGCCATAAAATGCATGCCAGCAATTTCATCTCCCACAAACAAGCGATTAAGCCAAAACTGACTTGTGGCAATGTATGAACCAGGCAGTTTTCACAACTAATTTGGGCAATTAGTTAAGAAAGTAAACCATCACAATAGACTCCAACTTCACTTCTAGCCTGAATGCCCTAGATAGAAATGAGTAAGGTATCTGCTCCAGAATATTTGTTTTTTTAACACAATATGGCTGTTAAAATTCAAAAGTTAATTTGGTGGGTGGGTTGGTAATTAAATTATTGTGGGTCATATCTAATTAAAAACAGATTTCAAAGCACATTTCAAGCTGTGGGGCTGGATGCCAGCTTTAGGGATAGCAGAGCTTTGCATACAATCAAATTGAGGGGGTAGGAAATAAAAGCAGCCAACAGTAAGAAAAAAAGTCAAAAGATAAAAAGTATTTTTAAAATTGGGAGGAATTTATCTTACAGTTTGATCCCTACATTTTATTATTGGCCATTCCACGTCACACATTTCTGAAAAATAGCCCAGAGACTAAAAGAAGAAATCTGAAATTGGAAACAATTAACCTCTATGATTTTAAAGATCATAGTTGCATCTAGGTTCTGTATACATTTTTATTCCAATGTATTTGAACAAAACAAACAGACTATCTACAGATGTAGGACTGACAGGCATTGGAAAAATGTCTTGTTAGCATAGGGTACACAGACCATTAACTTGCAATAATAAAAAGTATCAGAATTTAATTTAGCATTTAGCCTTGTTTTGCTGGGGTATAGTGTAGACACATAAGCATATCACAAACTCCACTTCTGCTGTCCTGACAGCTACCACCTCAACATCCTTTGCTGTCAATGCCACTGCTCACTCACAATAATAAACTAAGGGACACACACAGGGTCTTCATGCGTCAAGATGAGGTAAATCAATTTCAATTCTTACCATTGTGGAAGGTCACTGAACATCGCTAGTTGTTCTGTGGCACTGGTGTTTCGAAGTATAGTTCTAAAGGGAGGAGAAGAGAAACATGTTTGGGAAAAAGATACTGCACTCTGACAATATTTTATATTATCCCAAACAGAGATGCTCCTGTATAAATGGGGAGTAGTATGCTCCTTACCCAGCCACAAAAGATACACACAGCATATTCAACAAAATTCATCAGAAAAAAAGAATACATAAGCCCCATGCTGAAGGACATTCTGTTTCTGCTAAGTGCCTTGGAGAAATATTTAAGAATAGTTTGCCCTTATTAATGCCTTATTACAAATCTAGATCAGGCCCTGTGGAACCTAAGGTCATTGAAAGATCACCAAAACAAAGGAAGCTGAAACCGTTTAGACTCATCTCCGTTCTCTCCTTAAGTGTATTGCAGTGGTTCTCAAACTGTGAGTTGGGACTAAAATGGGGTCATGACCCACATTGGAATGGGCTGTTCAAGGCCAGCGTGAGACTTGCTGGGCCTAAGGTGAAGCCCAGGGCCCCTCCTGACTCTGCCTGGGCTCACATAGTACTTTTTTGTTGTCAGAAGGGTGCAATGAGGTTTGAGAACCGCTGGTGCATCCTGTTGATGAATTTTGATGTTACGTAGGTATTAGCCTCCAAACAACTTCAAAAAATGCAAGGGTAAATCATGTACAACCCCTTCATTAATACAGCCCCCCAATGAACATGTATGGCCAATAATATGGCACATTAACAGCAATTGTAAAATCAGTCATAGCGGTGAATATATTGCTATGCTATTATTCAGACTGCTGCATCCTCTCTCCTATGCAGTTCGTCACAGCATATTTTATCTAGAAGATCCAACAGCCATGCAGAATTCCTTTCTAAAACTGTTTATTATGAGTACATGGAAGGATAAAGACAATGCCATCGGCAGATGACAGGATTTTGGTCACTTGAGAGTTAATGTTTAATCCTGAGTTCTTTTACTGTCAATTTAAAAACAGCCATCCCACCAAAAAACAATCTTATATTCTAAACCTCATTCAGCAAGTTGCTTAAGCATGTGTTCTAAGCTTAAACTGGTGTCTAAGCATAAGCTTGCAATGATGAAGAGGACAATTTTCAAAGGGCAAGTAGCCTCCTAACTCCCATTGAGCACACATGTAACAAGTTGTGAAAAAAAAAAAAAGTGAAACTTCTCAAACAGAGACCAGCTCTCTTGCTTAAACATTTTATCATCTTTAACAGGCAATAGGATATTGTCAGTATAAAATATACTTTAACCTACTGTAGGCAAATAGATAAAAACACTAGTACAGAGTGCCATAACTCAACATTTGGGGTATCCCCCCCCCCCCACACACACACACCCACCACAAAAGTATCTATTTCCATTGCTGCTTTTGACATCAGTAAAAATGTTATACATTGCCTCTGGATATGACAGAACTTTCAGCTAGCCATACACAAGCTATTATTAGAAAGTATAGATCTTTCCACTTGATGTTCTTCTCCCTGATTGCAGAAACAATGACACTATATAAATTAATTGAAGCAAAGAAAATATCTTCTGCCTTCTAAGGCTTTAAAGTATCCACTAATGAAAGTTCTCTTTTGGTTTTCCTGACATCCTAATTTCATTTTCTATGTGAAATTGTAAAACTGGCCAAGGCAACACTATAATCTTAAGTAGAACAGCTTCTCTTGTTTTGTAATATTGCACTTGGAGAGCTTGAAGAAAGCAGAGAAGGTTTGCAGCTCACACAGTGCATAAAGAGTTCTGCAATTATAGTAGGGGTGATGGTTCAAAAACGTTGCCATTTTTAATTCATATTGGTATAACCCAATGGTGAACGCATGTTTCACAGGCCCCTCTGCCATTCTTCAGAGGATATGTGGTGTTACAACCCAAAGCGTGGAAGCTTGCCTCTTTAGTTCAAACTGTAGCAGCTCATGCTTTCAAATGTGGAAGTCCTCAGTACAATCCTTAGGATGTTAGCCAAGATAGCAGCCGTCATACTGACACAATGTGTTTGCACAGATGAAAGTGGATATTACTGTTTTGCCTTTTTAGTGGTCCCTGCATGTTTATTTTATACTCAAAAATTTTAATGAAGTGTAACTGGGGGAAAAATAGCCCTGTTCATCCAGGAATTAGATAGCTGTATGCTAAGATTGTTTTAAAGTTTTATTAATATATAATGCCTTCACAAACTTAAGAGCACAGAGACACCTCATATTACCTTTTGCTCAGGGACCAAAATGAGAGTGACTAAAATCTTAAATGGGGAAAGGAGGTGGGTAGGCCTATATTATTGACAAACTGACTGTAAAACACGAAACAACTGAAGGGAGAAACTCCTCAAAAGGTTTTATTAGAATTTCCAATGAGAAAAAGTGCCTACATCATCCAAACTTTAAGAAGGATACAAGGTGGTGGTTAAAACTCACATTTGTTTTTACTCATGAAATGCACTGTGGTATCTTAAAAGATTCGTTTTGACAAATTTGTATTCTCATTGAAGTTAACAGCAACAGAATTTACCAATAAGCTCCTGAATGAAGGCAGTAAGATTTCAGCACAGTTAAAGAATTAAAGAGAAGTTGACTGTTGACATTTCTGCAAGTTCTTTCTAGCAGCTCAGAAACAAACTTGAATGGAGATGGGAGGTCAAGTTAACGTGCAGCAGGCACATCTTGGGCAGCCATCAGTGAAAGCTTCCCTGAACCTCCTTGACAATGTGTCACAGTGCTGTTCTGGCTGAACTCTGTCTAGTGGTAAGAGCATAGTTCTAGTTCCAAGATGATTCTGTAGCCTCTAAAGACTAGATAATCAGAGTGCCAATTCTGATTGTGGTATTGTGATACTACCTACATCTAAAAAGGAACCTGACCCCTGGAAAAGGACTAAGGCCTTTCTAACAGACCACTGAATGGCCATACTTCAGTAAACCTATAAGGCTCGGTTACCCAATCTGAGACATCTGATCCTCCTCCACAAGCTATTTCAAGTACTTACAGTGTGCATTAATGTACCCCAGCACACACAGTACCCTTTCCTTCAGCAGGGTGAATGAGAGCCTCCTATATAATTCTAAGGCACCATATTTTCTGTTTTGTGACTACTACACAAGATTAAATACGAACTTGCTTTTCCCCTAGGAAAATAAACTAAATTTTAATAGTGTGATATTAAACTGTTTATTGCATACAAGTCAATTAGTCACCATGCACAATACACTAAAAGACTGATTTTCATTTGGGCTTCAACGGGCCCTTTAATTTTGTACCTGCAAGTAATTACATATGCAATTGTGTGCCCAAAGAACTTTTATGGGTCCAAACTTAGCCATTTAACTGTCTGATCTTCAGGATCTAACATAAGCGGATATCTAAGTGATACCAGCTGAGTTCAAATATTTACAAGCATACAGATCTAGGCAAATTTATTAATGCAAAAACTGCATTAAAAATTTGAGAATATCACTTCAGGTCAGTGCCTTATAGGTACAATTGTTGCCATAAACCACTTTTAAGAGACTTTGACTAGAATTAATGAGACACTGTGGAAAGTAAATTATATTCTATATCAAAAAATAAAGTTTATAAAAGTAAATGGAAAAATTTAAAGAAATAACTGATAACATATGAAACAAATTTCCTTTCTAGATTGGCATTTAAAGACTTAAATGTTTATTTCAGATTCTACTGCCTTTACTCACATTGAGTACTACTTATATCCTCAGTAATCCCATTGATTATAAGAAATAAAGCACTATTCAAATTGAGTAATGGTGGTATGACAGGGTGGACTAGGCCCAGAGACCCCCTAGTGGAGCCTCAGGGTCCTCCCACCCCCATTCCAGGAGAAGAGCAGTGGAGTTAAGTCCTCCAAGCAGCCTACAGAGACTGCACAGGAAGCAGCCAATCAGAGGATTGCAGGCTAGTATAAAAGGAGCTGCAGTGCAGACCAGAGTCAATTCTTTGCTAGAGGCAAAGGATTACAGATAGTGCTCCTGGCTGCCTAAAGAGAACTGCAGCTCCATGAACAGCTCAGTGCTGGCAGGGACTGGGGGAGCAAGGAAATGCTCCTGAATGGCTGCTGGGCCTGAACACAAAAGAGCCCTGAGGTAAGGGTGAAGCTTTGGTGAAGGATGGAGCTTTGGAGAAGTGTCCCAGGAAACTGAAAGAAGCTTCACTGAAGGGTCACAGTGGGACCTGGCTGTTATTAGGGTCCCTGGGTTGCGACCTGGAGTAGTGGGTGTTCCTGGGTCCCCCCAATAGGTCACTGGGGAAGTGGCCTACAATTGGACAGCAAAAAACATCTTGAAGGAGATCTGAACTATTCAGTGGCCCAGCTGAAGAGCTAGGGTCAGAGGGGCCCAGGGAGGGTAAAACCATTGCCTCTAGAGAGAAAGCCCTGGGGGTAGGGCTGGACCTGTTTAAAGACTCCAGGCTCACCTGACCAGAAGGGGTGCTCATGAGAGGTGGGTGCCCTGCACTTACAGGTGGAAGAATCTGGACCTAAATAATTCAACAATGAATTACAATTTTTTTTATAGTCATCTCAAACCAACCTAGAGAATTCTCTTGTAATGAATTCTATTCAATAGGTTTTTAAAGTAATTTCCATAGAACCTTATTTGGTTTCATCTCATTAAGTTCTGTAAGCTGCTTCTATAGGAGAGGTCATTTAAAAACAGATCTCATCCAGGCTGATGTATGGTCACTGTGCCACCAGAGATCCACAATCAAAAAGTGGTTTTGCTGCCTTTTGTCCTTCATCCCTGTTGAACTTAAGCATGGCACAGGTACTTTGGGGGAGAAAAGTTGATGCAGCTTTATGCACCAGCATCTCCTTACACCCAACCAAATTAACACGACTGGCATCAAGCTCAAAAGGAGATTGCCCTGAACACTTGCATTCATGGCTTTAAAGAAGAGTATGGGGTTCAAAAAGAAAAGTGCTGGTGATCCAGAACAAAAACTTGGCCATTATTTAATACGCCATAGCCAGTGGCCTACAGACAGGTCCAGCCAGGGGAACTTGGACAATCCACATTGCATATCTACAAGGGAATTATCACATTGAAAGTGCCCTACTGTAATAGACTCTGGCAGTATTTAGCATAGAATAATCTTGCTCCATCACACTGCCACTATCTTACCCAGAGACTCCTTTAAGAACAGTGCAGAATAGAAAGATATATAAAAAGCTAGATTAGACACTGAAATCCATTTACAATTAATTAGTGAGTAATGAACTTGACAAAGTCTATGATCCTCATATGAATGGTAATACAAAAAGCACAAAGTCAACAATAAATATGCAATAAGGAGACTGTCCCTCTGAAGAAAAACTTTGTTTTCCCTTGGCCTGGAGACAAAGGCAGCATTAGACAATTTCAAAAGTGACAAGAGCACTTTCTCTTGAATGGTTCTAAAACATTAAATTAAGTAACAGCTTTGCTCTTCGAGTAACGTTTGGTTACTGGGTAACTGTTCTGAGAAGGAAATATTTGTGATGCTTTTCTGCTTGAGCGCCACACACATCATAATATGTATTGAAATGTCTGAGCAGTAATGGGAATATCTTTCAGAGGAAAGTGTGTTTGGTTATTTACAAACAAAGACTATATTTAAATTAACATTAGAGAAGCAGCACAAGCCATGGGAAAGCAAAGAAGTTCAATGGAAGTTTTCTGTGCTGTCCTTTATGCACCCTGATGTACCTACCTTATGGCCCTGACTGCAAAGTTCGGATCCAGAACTAGGGCTTTGATTCAGTATAGATGTCAGGGTCCAACTGTAAGTTCAGAGCCAGATATTTACAGTAAACTCCTGATTGTCCCAAAAGCATGAGGGACATGGATTTTATTCGGACAATCAAAAGAGCTGGAGTTGTTCAGTCACTCAGCAAGGGGGTGGCCTCCCCTGCAGCCAGGGGCTTGTCCTCCTCCTCCTCAGTTCTGTCTGGGGGTTTCTGCTCTGCCCTGCACACTCACTCCCATGACAGCAGGGCTGCAGAGGGCTCCCTGTGCTACCTCAGGCCAATCACACAATCCCTGCAGGCACAAGGAAAGCAGTGGTATCTGCAGAGCAGAGTTGTGGTGGGCAGGGAATGGAGTGTCACAGGCCCTGCGGCAGTGCAGGGAATTCCCCGCTGCCACCAAAGCGTTCAGCAGCCTGGTGGCCTCCCTCACGGCCAGGGCAGCTCCCAGACTAGTCCTCTGCTCTATTATCCAAATCGCTTCCATGTCCCCCAACATGAGATACATGCCATCTGCAGCATGTATCTCATGCTGGGGGACACTGAAGGGATTCAGATAACATGGAGGTTCAGCCAAACAGGAGTATATGATACTTCCCCCAAATGTTGTGAAATTCAGATGGGTGTGGGGGCATTCATTTAGACCACATGGAATGTAAAACATTCAACTTCCTGGATAAATCATTAACCAGTGGAATACTTAGGTATAATACGATGGTTTTAAAACACTGGCCTATATCCTAAGCTGACGTAAGTTGCTGTAGCTCTTGATTTCAATGGAGCAGTGCTGATTTACACCAGTTGGGATCTTCCCACTGTATCAGCCTTACCATCACATTTCTTTACTGTGTTAATTGGGGCAGGTGGGGCGGGGGGATTTTCCAAGGCAAACAGGTGTCCTCAATGGAAGTTTAGCACCAATCTTCTATGGATCTCTTAGAAATTCTTCCTCCATGTTTCATTCTCCAAACATTAAACAGAGGAGCTCAGATACTACAGTAATGGAGGCCATATAACACTTAAGGGCCAAATATGCTCCATTTAGTATTTCTTCTATTATGTTCTTTGAAAAAGTTAAACTTACCAGCTGGCAACTGCCAGTTTCCTTTCTTCCTTTTGCTTTTTCCTAATCTTCCAACATCCCCCTCCCACAATTTGTGACTTGTCTAAATAAGTAACTGTCAGTAGCTCAGCAAAGTCAGCCCCTTAAGATCATTTCTACAGCTGATTGGTAGGGGAATATCTTGACATACAGCACAACAATCTTCCAGTCTTAGCTTTGAACTGGCTGGGGGACAAATTCTTTTCTTTCGCACCCATTGGGGTTTTGCTCCTGTCTCCATGACAGCACAATACAGATGCTAGGAGGAATGGCCTGAACAGGAACAGAGAAATTCAGGGTGTTTAGTAGAGGGATGCATCAATGGCAGCAGAGGAGAATCAGAATCTGTTGGGGGGACAAGATGCCTCAGTGGGCATGGGAAGAATACGTTTTGGGATTTGCACGTCACCACTGCGAAGCAGCGTATCATACCAGAACAAATGTAGCTTGTTTGGGACGTGACAGCAGCACGTCACCATGAGGCCATACCCTGTTCCTCCATATTTTCCATCTTTTTAAAGGAATCCCAGGATGTCTTTTGTATGAGACTGACATTTTAACAGGCCTTTCCTTGGTGGTTTCATTTCAGACTATCCTTCATTGAATGCCTCTTCACATCACAGCCACCTTCCCAGCAACCTCCTTGCAGACAGGATACAAGCCTGCTGCTCAGTATTGTTTTTCACAAATATCATTTCTCAGCATAAACTCATCTTCAGTGCATAATATAGATCATCCTGTTTACTGGATAGCCTTTCTGCAGAACTAGAGCTTGCCAATAAGAGCTGATTGCTTTTGATCCATTTTATTAACTGGAACAGAGTTACATGTAAATATATCCCATCTGTAGCTCTCAGATGCATCCCTTGTTAGCAATCAAAGAGCATCATGAAAGATAAGTCAGGGTACAGAACACATACAAAAATATGACCTCACAAGAAGTGAGAATCTTACCAGGCTGCTGAGCTGTAGCAGAATATTTGCTGCAATTTTATTTACCTTCAAACTATCATCAACTTTTTGCCAACTTTTAAGGGCAAAAAGTACAGTAATTTCTAAAGGACAGTCACTGGATTTTCCCTCTAATAGGCCCCAGTTCTAACCCATTGTTATAACAGATGCCTTAGGCTATTCTGTTGGAACTCTTTGAAATCAAGTAAAACATCAAGAAGAACAGAGTCACATTTGAATCAGGGCAGCTTAGAGGAACAGAGAGGAAATATGCTAGACAAGTAATACAATTCTAGTAGTTGTGTATGCTGTGATTCTTCAGCATGCTTACTTATAATGAAGGGGGAGACTTAGTGGGGAACTGTCTGTGCATCTTTAATACAGAGGAAATATAAACTGAATATATAACAATAGGTAACAGTGTCCGTGGTACAATTTTACAACGGAAAATGACCATTTTTTTCTGGAAATGTGTGGCATCTTTGGAAAGTATTTTAATCATGTTTCTATCAGCAAAGTCACAACAACTTCTGATGCTCCAGTTGCAAGAATTCAAGACAGAAAATTCTTACCCTATTAGCCAGTTTTCAATAGCAGTTCCCCATGCTGTACAACTAGTAGAGTTGGCTGAAACATTTTCATAAAATTCAGAAAATTTCAGAAAATTTCAGTTGAAACTAAAATATTTTGCAGAAGTGTTCTGTTGAGACAGTATTTTCATCAAGCAAGTTTCTCGGGGGCAGGAGAGCATTTTAGCACTGTGGGATTTGCCTGATTCAGAGTAATCTAGGATGAAAATCTGTGCTCTGAATCAGGCAGAACATGGATTTGAACCTATGGGTCCTACATCCCAAGCCACTAGCCAGACTAAACTACAGAGTTACTGCCTCACTACTTATGGGTACACCTACATTGCAGAATAGCACCGTGTCTCAGCTCAGGTCAGCTGACTCAGGCTAAGGGTCTAAAAATAGCCCTGTAGACTTTCCCACAAGGGTGGGAGCCAAGGCTCTAAGACTCATCCTCCCCGGCCAGGTTTCAGAGCCCTGGCTCCAGCCCAACTGGGAATGTCACCACTACTATTTTTGGCCTTGTAGCCCAAATCCAAGTCAGTTGACCTGGGTTTTGAGACTCACTGCTGCAGGGTTATTTTTCTATTGTTTGTGAACAGGGTGGACATACATTCTCTCTCTTCTGCACCTCTTTCCACCTCCCTCTGCTGCTTTAAAATTTTCAAAAGATTTCGTTTTTGTTCCATATTGGAATGAAACGACGTTGAAACCTCAAAGCATTTAATGAAATGGAATTGTTGTTTCCTGGCCATCCCTAACCACTAGCTCTATTCTCATTAGCTAACTTCCCAGCTTTACAATGCTATTACTCTATTTTTCATCATGTAGAGATGCAACTTTTGAACACAGTGCCAGGTCATCAGCACAGCTGCTGTTAGCTTCCTAAAACCCCTAAAAAATACTGAACACGAGAGATAAAAGCATAATAGAGTCCTTGGAAGGCTGAATTTTACTGTAGTTATGTTGGCTCATGACATAGTGACTGTAACCATATCATCCTTATTACCATCTTGCTTTTCCCTTCCCCTTCTCCCCCCATTCACACAGACTTCATTTTTGATCTGGTTTTAGTAATTGTCATTTCCAAAACTCTTTCTACATCAGGACTTGGAATACATTCCAATGGTCCAGGAGCGACAAAGTTTCTTCTTCTTTGGAAGAGTCTACTGCTTCGAGATAGGCCCTATATTTAAAATGGGGAATGCTGCCAGAATTGCAAAATAAAAGGGAGTTTTTAAAAGTATGATCCATTTATACAACAATTATCTCTAACTCTAGCAACCTGTGCAGATATTGGCTGCTAAAGCCATGCTGAAATTTATGACAGGTTTCAGAGTAACAGCCGTGTTAGTCTGTATTCGCAAAAAGAAAAGGAGTACTTGTGGCACCTTAGAGACTAACCAATTTATTCGAGCATAAGCTTTCGTGAGCTGCTGTAGCTCACGAAAGCTTATGCTCGAATAAATTGGTTAGTCTCTAAGGTGCCACAAGTACTCCTTTTCTTTTTGCTGAAATTTATGTTGGGGATGGGGAAAACTGGAGAAGAAAGCACCAAGTTGATAATAAGAATGACTTCAGATGCCATATTTCAGAGCAACAGCCGTGTTAGTCTGTATTCGCAAAAAGAAAAGGAGTACTTGTGGCACCTTAGAGACTAACCAATTTATTTGAGCATGAGCTTTCGTGAGCTACAGCTCACTTCATCAGATGTTTACCGTGGAAACTGCAGCAGACTTTATATACACACAGAAATCATGAAACAATACCTCCTCCCACCCCACTGTCCTGCTGGTAATAGCTTATCTAAAGTGATCAACAGGTGGGCCATTTCCAGCACAAATCCAGGTTTTCTCACCCTCCACCCCCCCACACAAATTCACTCTCCTGCTGGTGCTAGCCCATCCAAAGTGACAACTCTTTACATAATCAAGTCGGGCTATTTCCTGCATAGATCAAGGTTTTCTCACATCCCCCCCACCCCCATACACACACAAACTCACTCTCCTGCTGGTAATAGCTCATCTAAACTGACCATTCTCCAGGTTTAAATCCAAGTTAAACCAGAACATCTGGGGGGGGGGGGGTAGGAAAAAACAAGAGGAAACAGGCTACCTTGCATAATGACTTAGCCACTCCCAGTCTCTATTTAAGCCTAAATTAATAGTATCCAATTTGCAAATGAATTCCAATTCAGCAGTTTCTCGCTGGAGTCTGGATTTGAAGTTTTTTTGTTTTAAGATAGCGACCTTCATGTCTGTGATTGCGTGACCAGAGAGATTGAAGTGTTCTCCGACTGGTTTATGAATGTTATAATTCTTGACATCTGATTTGTGTCCATTTATTCTTTTACGTAGAGACTGTCCAGTTTGACCAATGTACATGGCAGAGGGGCATTGCTGGCACATGATGGCATAGATCACATTGGTGGATGTGCAGGTGAACGAGCCTCTGATAGTGTGGCTGATGTTATTAGGCCCTGTGATGGTGTCCCCTGAATAGATATGTGGGCACAATTGGCAACGGGCTTTGTTGCAAGGATAAGTTCCTGGGTTAGTGGTTCTGTTGTGTGGTATGTGGTTGTTGGTGAGTATTTGCTTCAGGTTGCGGGGCTGTCTGTAGGCAAGGACTGGCCTGTCTCCCAAGACTTGTGAGAGTGTTGGGTCATCCTTTAGGATAGGTTGTAGATCCTTAATAATGCGTTGGAGGGGTTTTAGTTGGGGGCTGAAGGTGACGGCTAGTGGCGTTCTGTTATTTTCTTTGTTAGGCCTGTCCTGTAGTAGGTAACTTCTGGGAACTCTTCTGGCTCTATCAATCTGTTTCTTTACTTCTGCAGGTGGGTATTGTAGTTGTAAGAAAGCTTGACAGAGATCTTGTAGGTGTTTGTCTCTGTCTGAGGGGTTGGAGCAAATGCGGTTGTATCGCAGAGCTTGGCTGTAGACGATGGATCGTGTGGTGTGGTCAGGGTGAAAGCTGGAGGCATGCAGGTAGGAATAGCGGTCAGTAGGTTTACGGTATAGGGTGGTGTTTATGTGGCCATTGTTTATTAGCACTGTAGTGTCCAGGAAGTGGATCTCTTGTGTGGACTGGACCAGGCTGAGGTTGGTGGTGGGATGGAAATTGTTGAAATCATGGTGGAATTCCTCAAGGGCTTCTTTTCCATGGGTCCAGATGATGAAGATGTCATCAATATAGCGCAAGTAGAGTAGGGGCTTTAGGGGACGAGAGCTGAGGAAGCGTTGTTCTAAATCAGCCATAAAAATGTTGGCATACTGTGGGGCCATGCGGGTACCCATAGCAGTGCCGCTGATCTGCCATACATGCTTTAAAAATCAATTCACTGGGGTTCAACCTGGCAGACCCTACCCTGAATGAGGGATCATGACTACCCTCCCTTATATTCCATCTGGCTGTATCTAAAGGAAGGTTTAGATCAGTTATTCTCATTCATTATTTTTACCAGTTGTTACGATATGCAGGGGGTGGTACCATGGAGCAAATAATGGATGGAGGAAATAGGTAATGAAGTCTGATGTTGAGCTGATTGGTGGTCGTTTTCCTGCACTGGGGGCAACAAGGAGGAGGGCGGTTGGTTGAAGGAGTGATCCAAGGAAGACAACGTTGCAGTCTGAGCATGCAGCACAGCATTCTAACCTGTGCTCTGCCAACATCACAGAACGCCACTTAACCCAATTACTCCCCGTGTCAACATCATGGGTTCACAAGTTTCACCCTATAATTTCCATGCTTCTGGCTGCTACTTGTACTGCATCTGAATGGCTGATTGAGAAACATAAGGTAACAATCACATAGCTTTTCCTCACTCTTCCTCTCACTGAGCCAAGCTTCAAGGGCTTAAAGATTGAACATCCAAAAGGGTTAGATTCCACTTAAGAATCTTGAATTGATAGGAGTCAGGGGATTTAAAGATTCCACTAAATACCGCTAGCATTAACAAACAAAAATAAATTCTCTTTTACCTGTCCTTTCTGAAAGCCACTGTACTAGGTCTGTGGCCATTAGAGCATCCTGGTTGTTGCCCTGCTGCATGCCAGGGCCCCTCTGAATTTCAACGCAGATTCTGCTGCCCCAAGCTGCCTTTTGCATCAAAGGAGAATCTCCATGAGCACTAACAGTACAAGGCCTGTAGCATAGAGTTCATCATCATGTTCCTATTAGGTCTCTGGCGTTTAGGGCAGTGACGAAGCTCCTCCATGCCTGCCCGTTTCTGGCACAGAGTTAAGCATATTCATTCCATTCAATGTAAAGCAATGGGGCACAAGCACACTAGCCTGCTCATTCCACTCCAGCAGAGGCAAAGGTTTTATTGAAATCACTGACAAAGTTTGAAATAAGTCACCTTATCACTAACAGATTCAAATCATGAAAAATCAGAATAGGGGAAACCTACAGCCTCCTTGAGCCCTATCGTGGGGTTTATAGGTGTCCACCCCCACACTGTGTATGGGCCTATGTGACTACAGAACTTCCCTTCTTCCACAAGCTACTGAGAAACAGGACGCCCATGAGAAGCCCAGTATTCACACATAAATGCCTAAATAGGATACCCACATCCCACATTTGGATGCTCAAATCAGCACTTAGATGCATAAAACAGGTATTTGATGCAACTAAGTACCAGTCTGAGTGTCCAAATCCCTCATTTGTCAATCCAGTTAATTGGCTGTGTTCGAACACAGAGCCTCAGTGTGCCTATAGCCTGCCATCCAGAAAAATGAAGCAACGTATTCATCTCATATGACCAAGCTTTCCTAACCATGAATAAAATGATCGTGATGAGAGTGTGTGTGTTTGTTTTAGAGATGATGAACAGAGTGCTCAGACAGGATTCCCAGATTCTCTAGTAGCCAATTTCAGCTCCGGTGATGCAGATGGATATAAATGGTTTGGTAAATGGTCACACTGTTTACAGAGACACTTTCCAGCCATTGAAACAGTAAAAGCTGCTGGGTGGATGAACAATGACTGTGTGAAAGTGCATCAGTTCAAGAAAAATATGAGAGTAAGTCCCATGTAATTTTATTAGAATCTTCAAAAGTTAAGTAATCCCAAATGGTTGGAGTATTTATGAGCAGAACACAAGTACGATCAGGCAAAACAGTCCCTAGTGGGTAAAAAAAATTTACAAAGCATGCCGTATACTATCCAAGAGTGCAATAAAGCAGTTCCTCAAGTGTAAATATTTACAGGCAGAACCAAGCTCTTTCAGATTTTTGAGTGATTGCCTGGTTGTGACTATGGTTTCAGAGAGCATTTCCCTTATTAGCTGTTCAGCACTACCCAGCGAAAAGCAGCAGCAACAGCCCTTCAATGATTGACTTCGTTCCTACTGGAAAGGCAGTCAAAGAGGAAGAAACTAGTTTTAAAATTGAGATCACGTGGCATGCATTCCCTGTCAGGTTTTAAAATGCACACAAGCACAGAGAGAGAATGAATGAGCCTGGTCATTTATTTGCACAAGCACATTTATCATCATCATGTATGACAAAGGAAGATGAAAATGACAAGCTCAGCCAAACTGGAAGCGCCAATAAATGTAGTTTACAGTTGTTGTTGTAGCCATGTTGGTCCCACTATATTAGTGGGACAAGGTAGGTGAGATAATATCTTCTGTTGGATCAATTTCTGCTGGTGAAGCGGACAACCTTTTAAGTTTATACAGAGCTCTTGTTCAGGCTTGAAGGCACATTCTCCCCTCAGATCAAGTGAGGCCTCATTCCCAATACAGCCTCAGAAGCCAATTACAGAAATGTACAACCACATCTTGGAACTACACCTTGTATTCTAATACTTCTCAGGGGTCAATTTTAGAATCCCAAGACACTGATGAATATGCTAACCTCCCTATCCGGATACATCAAGATACTAAACACTAGAGTTCAGTAAATTCTTGGGTTGTCAGTTCATAAATTTGTAGTTTTTTCCTTGATCAAAATGAAAACTCCCAAAATTTTCATTTCTGGGTTAATGAAATATTTTGTTCAACAGTAAATGATTTTCTTTTGCTTTGTTGTTTTAATTTAGTTTCTTTTGAGGGGCTGGTGGTGGGGGTTTTTTTGTCTTTGTTTTTTACAAAATTTGACCTGAATTTGCATATAGTTTTGGTTGACCCAAATCTTCATTTTTGGCAATAAACTATTCACCCAAAAAATGTCTCCCACCTCTACTAAACACAGAAGGCCTCATCAGCTTCCTATAAGAGTGCTTTGAGCTCTCAGAATGGTGGGAAGGGACCTTAAAGGTGCCATAAAGGGGCAGCTGAAGAGTGCCTTAGTGGGAAAATTCTTTTGAGGACATCAGTTGCTTTCCACCCCCCATTTCCCTCCTTTTGGGGTCCAGGACATGCTGGGGCTGCCTGGGGACTGGGAAGAGTCATGACAGAGATTGAATATAAATAAACATAATGCACTCCAGCATGTGGAATGGTTCCTAAGGAACTGTTTAACTGGCATAAGTCAGAGTAGTCCTAGGGCTGACTCTGACTTACAGTAGAGGCCAAAAAAACAGGAGTACTTGTGGGTTGGTCCAGGAATGGAGAAGATGGCAAAAGTAGCTGTGAGATATCTTTGCCTTCCCCTCATTCACCTGCACCAAGCATGAACTCAGTGAAACTGGGGAATGGGGATGGAGCCCAAATATGGGCAGAAATCAAAGAAGTTAAAAATTGGGAATATTGAGCATCTCATTAACCCTGGTCCAAACCAAGTTTATCAGGTCATCAACACTCCTTTCACTTAACAATACCTTGAGCAGAATGATTGTAGCCAATCCACAATAGCCCTGCATGGGCAAAATATAATTGCAACCAAACAACATTTTAAAAAAATCCCATTGTTTAGCATTGCCATCAGCAGAAGATTGGCACTACGATTTGCCATTTCTCAGAGCTCCTCTTTGCCTGCTGTGAAAAAATAATGATCTGTTGATCTCAGATTGTCACTCACACTGTGTTCCCACTAAGCCAGCATCTGTCTCCTTCTTGGATGTCTTTTTGTAATATTTACTCGCTGGCAGGGGAAAAAAAAGAATTTTCTCTTTCTAAATGGCATTCGTGAAGAAGTACTGACAATAATAATGATCAAATTTCAACAGACTTGCCCATAACTGTCATAATGATGTTCCTGCCTGACTACAAAAAAGACAAATATTTGTACTGCGGTTCAAGTGTCAGCACCTTTTGCAAGTATTTTATGACATTTCATCTACCATAATAAGTACAAATTATCCATGCTCAATTATTAAATACAGAGCAAAGTTCAGCCATGTATAATTACACTAGAAGTGCGTTTAACTTCCAGAATAAATATACATTTTAAATCAGTGTTGTGGATTTTTGAATGACAAGGTAAAGCATTACAAATAAAGTCCCCATATTTTGGAGCATGTATTTCACCTTCATTATAAGCTCTCCCATAAACACACACACACCCCTAATATAGGTCAGTCCGGAATGTCTGTTAATGTTGCTGAGGTTGTCATTAAGGTATTGTATTATTCTGGGAGGGAGATTAATATGTTGTGCGAAGTGTGTTTTACCATCAGTTTGAGGCTGACTGAAGTTGCTTGTCATGATGTCAAGTCTGTCGCCATCTCTGGAAAATGTGCTCTGTGAGCATTAGGGCATGATTAAGAAGTGTCCCATAACCTGAAACTTCCTTGGTTTTTAGGGTTGTGTTAAGGACAAAGTAAGAGGGAACATCACACTTCATGAACTTTAATCCCTTTTGAAACCAAGTTTGATTGTTGAATGTGCAATCAACCCACCAAACTTGCTGGTACCTGTATAATGCATGTGTTTAGCTGAAGTGCAAAACTACAGTCCTAGCCAATTGTGATCATTTAGTGAGAGCAAAAAGGCTAGTTTCCAGGTGGCTGTCTGGCCTGGATTTAACAAAAACACACACACACACACACACTACAGAGTCTTGCAATAAGGCTGAGATCAGTCCATAGCCACCAAGATACAGACACCTGCCCAGATCTCCTGCCTCTGTATGTTCTGACAGAGATAGATTCCCCATGTTAGCAATGACCATATTTCCACTGGCCAGATCACTGGCAGCAGTAGCACCAACTTCCTGGTTAAACCCCAGCATAACTCATTGTTTTCAAGCCCATTCAGTCCTTTGCCACACTGATAGATTGGTCAGTCTGAATGACAAGTCCAGGCGTTGTTTTTGATCTGTTGTCACTGAAAATTGGATGGAGTTCACAGAGAGTTCCAGGCCAGACCCAAACCTGGAAATAGGTCTGATTTTCCAAAAGGCTCAAAAGCAGCTGTCCTCAGGAAATAGTTACCAAACTAGCAGAAATGTCATGAGTTCAGTTCATCTTGTGAGATCTCCACCTTTTGGGACCAAAAAAATCTCAAATGCAATTCATGACAATATTTTGGTTCCATCCACTGTGAATCCTACCCTTTATTTGATCTTGAACTGAAGTCAAAATTTTATTTTAATCCTGATCTAGATTCACACCCTCACGTCCTCGTCTTATATGTAGGTACTGACAACCTGGATTGAAACATCCTCTTTATTTGGCTTACACTAATTGTATTTGTAGCTGAAGAGTTATATTCATGAAAATAAATATTCTCACTGAAATGTATTCTGGTGTGTGGTGAAAGAAGTTTAGCTTTTGCAAGATTTTACAGGAGTCAAACACAAAGAAGAGGCTGGCTGTTCTTTAGGACAATGCCCTCGTCTCCAATACAGGGAAAGCACAATGTCTCTAATAAAAATGAGATTCTTGTCTCACATTGTTTTATCACTTGAATCTTTTGGGCTCTCCTCATTTCATGACACTCCATACACACTGTTTCCTTGGCATTTGTGTCATACTGATCCTATGGGACCAAGTGGGCATTTCCACCTCCCCAACCAGTGCACTCAGATTCCAAGGGTTCACCCCTGACATAAGCTCCTGTAACTTCACTAACATAAACGGGAGCTGCAGATGCTGAGAACCTCTTGGGGGAAGGAGGAGGGGAAAATCAGGTCATTTATTTAGGAGTCTAAATTTGGATTTCAATCTTCAACTATAGGCACCAGGTTTGTAAGTTACAGCTTCAGTGCTTTTGCATGCAATGCATACAAAGTAACCAAGAGCTACAGTTAGTAAGTGACAAGTGAAAGAGGAAATATTGCACATTAGTAGCAGCGCAACGTGCTGTCCTGTTCCATGCTAGGAGTGACTATTTCCATGATGGGTAACACAACAAACACTTACCTATCTTTCGTGATAAGAGGCTCTATAGAAGTAGACCATAAGCTTCTTTTAGTTATAACCCAAACAGCAGTATATTTGGCAGATCACCTCTGGGCCTGTTTCAAGTATTAGCCATGTCACCACAAGGAGAAAGGGAGCAATCATTTCAGTGTGAACAGGAAAGACAACAACGAGACTTTGCACTTTTTCGTGTCGCTTTATGGCATGCAGCAGTGTGAAGATTACAGAGCACTTGACAAATATTAATAACTGTCTCATGGGAGGTAAGTATCCCCTTTCTTATCCTTATTTTACACATGGGGAAAAATGAGACAGAAAAAAAGTTAGGGCTACATTTTTAAATGCCAATGCATACACCTAGGCACCTAAAACCATATTTAGATACCCAAATAACTGACCAGATTTCAGAGGAGAGGCCAATGCATTGCTCCTATTGATTTCCGTGGGAGTTCAGAGGTGCTCACCACCTTTGAAAAACAGTCTATGCAGGTACTTAAATATGGAATCGCATTTCTAACTAGGCAGTTTCCACGATATGCATCTGAGGAAGTGAGCTGTAGCTCACGAAAGCTTATGCTCTAATAAATTGGTTAGTCTCTAAGGTGCCACAAGTCCTCCTTTTCTTTTTGCGAATACAGACTAACACGGCTGTTACTCTGAAACATTTCTAACTTTAGCAAACAAATTCTGGCCTCAGTAACTGACTCATGGTTGCACAGCCAGCCAGGGTCAAAGCCGAAACCAGAACTTTGATCTCCCGGTTTCCAATCCTGTGCTTTAGCCGCACTTACTCGTGACCACCTAAGCAAACCACAGATTATAACCACCACCACAAATCCCTACAAGAAAGCCATTAGACACGGCAAGGGTTATAGTTATTGATTGTTTATGCTGCTCATCGGCCAGGAACAGACTGAGCAACAAGATGGCGGAAGGGTCTGAAGTGAAGTGTGGATAGGGGTCTGTATACATGTGAGCAAGAACTGAGAGCTGTGTTTGTTCTTCATGGATAATAACATCAAAATGTCACAAAGAGCTCCTCAATTAGTTTAGTGCCAGACTGTATCACAGCACTATGACTGCTAGCCCTGCTGCTAGTAGCAGCTGCTCCTGGCTGTGCTTTGTAGCTGGATTGACTAAAGGTTACTGCTGTATCTGGCAGTCCTCACTCACTTGTTTGCAGGACAGGGAGAATCAGATGTGACGTGAAGCTGGGATCAAGACCACCTGGGGTAGTTAAAGATTCCATAGAACTTACTGCCAGGGCAAGACTGTTAATGCCAAGTGTCCAAACCAAATCCCATCCTGGGTAACTGACTCTCCCCCAATAACACTGCCCTGCAATTTCAATTGAATACTTCTTGCATGATGTTACTTAGCCCTGTTAATAAGTTGCCATGTTCCAAGTCTGAGATATTCACACTTCAGTGGTGGGTGCAATACCACCTGTGCTGAGCACTTAGCTCCCACTGAAACTCGACAAAAGAAAGGGAGAAAGGTGTTCTCTGGACTTGCTAGTAGGAGAGATACCTCTGAGGCACAGGCCTGCAGTTCATAGGTCACTAAGGAGGATGGCACAACTACTGTGCTAGTTTGGGACTTGGGAGACCTAAATTAAGACAGACAATCTGTAACCTTGAAAGAAAAGGAGGACTTGTGGCACCTTAGAGACTAACCAATTTATTTGAGCATAAGCTTTCGTGAGCTACAGCTCACTTCATCGGATGCGTGAGCTGTAGCTCACGAAAGCTTATGCTCAAATAAATTGGTTAGTCTCTAAGGTGCCACAAGTCCTCCTTTTCTTTTTGCGAATACAGACTAACACGGCTGCTACTCTGAAACCTGTGTAACCTTGGTGTCACTGAGGTGACACTGGCCTTTTAAGCAGGAAAAAACCAGGGCACCTGTGACTCATCAGCTGACCCCAACTGGGCTTAAAAGAGGGCACTTGTGGCCCAGAAGGAAAAAGACACCTGGTGATCAAAGATGCCTGAGGTAGTCTGGAAACTGGCAGTGAGAGCTGTTAGAGATAAGAAGACAGTGGGACATCTCTGGGGAAAGCTGCAGACAACAGAAGGCTCTCTGCAGGCCCTCCTCAGAAAGAAGGAGGAATGGTCAGGAAGTCAGAGGACAGGCTAGCCTGCTGAACTTTCTGAAACTAGATGGCCAAAGAGGGCTGAAGATGGGGACAAAGGAGTGGTGAGAGATGCCAGAGCATGGTTAGAGATGCTGGGGCTGTATTTGGTGTGTTGCAGGTACTGCTTGGACTATGCTGGGGAATGCTGGATTATGGTTGTGGGACTTTGATTATAAGCCCACAAGGGCTATGGCTATTTGGATAGCCTTTAAGGACTATTCCTGGGGACTCTGAAAGGGAAACTGAGGCCACTGCACCAGTCATATACCCCAGGCAGGGTCACCTTATCACACTTGGTTAAGTAACAATCTTTGTATCCTAGTTCCCTGCTTGTGAAATGGGGTAATAGCACTCCCTTTCCTCACAGGGGTATCGTGAGGACAAATACTTTAGATTGTGAGGAGCTCAGATACTTCATCACTGTGGAGCTATACAATTACCTTAAACAGTGAGAAAGCCAAAGAAGTGGACAAAAGTTTGCATCAGCAAAATTTGCTAGTACTTGTCATGATCCCAGAACACCAGTGTGCAAAGGAATCTTTGCTTTTCCAGCCCATTTCAGTTTCTAATCCTACTATTTGACTCCACCCTCTGACTGATTAATTATATTTTTCCTTCAAACTTTTACACACAGTGCTATGACATTCAAGGTGCAGACACCCCAAGGGGAGAACAAGAGGGTCTGACTGCCCCCCCCCCCAAAAACAAACAATTGAATCAACTGGTTGTAGACAATGTTTCTGTGTATAAAAATGTCAAGTACGGTCTTTTATGAAAGCTTGTAATATCCTGAACTTGATGGTCATTAGGAGATATATATATACTGGTTATGATTATGAATTCATGAATGTACATATATGTAGAAAAATTGTAATTGTAACTAGGCTGCAAGAAGAAGAAGAAGAAGAGGGGAGAAACCAACTGCAAACCATGTTAAAAGGGAAGGGATTTGAAGTGAAGGCTATCCAGAATCTGAGGGACAGCATTGGTTATCCATGAAGCACGGGATCTTCTATAGGACAGAGGGCACAGTGTGCAGCAATAGGGAACTTGTATTAGAAAAGAAAATTTAGCTAATATGCATGGGTCCTGCGATTGTCTCATATCTATTTTCTGTGTAAATTCTAGGTGTTTGCTTTTCCTTACTATTTCATCTTCAAATCTAGGATTTTTCTATTAAATAAACCTTTGGTTTATTTTTTACCTCAAGCAGGTCTGTTGTGCCAACTGTGTGGAGTGCGTGGGCCAAAGTGAACTTATAACTGGGGGAGACAAACCAGAGGGGAAAACTTGGCCTGTCAGGTGGTTAAGAACTCTGGGAGATGGATTTGAGGGGACTCGAGACCAGAAAGGATTGTTGAGATCACCCTGCAAGTAGCAACTCAGCTGGTGGAAGCCAGGATGTGACGTTATACTGGTGTCAGTGCTGAACCATAGCAGCATAACATTAAGATATCCACAGTTACAAGACAGGCACTGAGAGAACCCCTTATTGGTCTGAGCAATCCCCAAAACATTACAGCCACTTCTATTGCTGGCTGCCAGACACCCAGCACTTCTCTAAAGTGTTGCTCCCACAGTTTTTCCCCCCTTAGGCAGAAAAAACAAAGGCATTCAAAAATAACCTTCATATTATAAATCCCTTGCAAGTGAATCCACCATTCTCTTGCTGTTAGTTCTCATTTGAATTTCGTGCCAGTGAAAGGTGTTGTATTGGGAGTTTGGAAGGATAAAATCCACCATCCACATAAGTACAGAAAATCAGACCAAATGGGCAACCAATGGGAACAAGCCACAATTATTACTGACTTCGGCTAGATTTGAACCAGCCATCTAGAGATGAAAAATCCATCTCCCATTGTCATTTTCCCTAGTCCTCTTGCTCCATGTTTTCAGCACAGAAGAGGAAGGAAAAAGGGAAAAAAAGGGAGAGAAACCTCTCCCTTCAAAGTTACAGGAAACCAAAAAAGCAAGAAAGAAAAGGCCTTTAGCACTGAGCGTCAAAGCAGCTATTCATTCAGCCAATGAAAGAACAAAGAGGCTGAAGCTCCAGCCTCCAGAACATACTAGGTCCTCTCTGGATGGAGAGAGGAGGTATTACAGGTTGTCGCAGACCCCGTTTAATGGACTTCATACAGACTGCGCTCCTCTAAGGATGCTGCCATTAGAGGAAACAACAGCTCTTAGTCATCTCCATGCCCTGGAAAGAGGGAGAACTCGTTAACCTCACAGTGAGCAGGACATGGACCAGATGTTAGTAGTGGTGTGGCTTGTTGGACATGTAAAGAGATTTACCAAATCCTTCTTGACTCAAGATCTAGGCTCAGTTCAGCAGGGAATGAACATAAGTATGGGCTTATTATTTAGCTGAGCCAGTTTTGTGCGCCACAGTGGATAGGGTGGGGGAATGGTCTCTTTGTTTTGCACTTTGGCCAGTCATTTTCCACTCTCTCACATCACTCAATAATTTGTTACAATTGAATCCACATTAACAGGCTGATTATGATGCAACGTATGTCTTTGGTATTGCCACATGAGTCAGAGTCCACAAAATCATCAGATTGGCTTAAATTATGAGATTTTTAAAATAAATTCAGGGTACTTATTGCTTGCATTCTGGGTCGTCCCCCCCCAGTCATGAGGGCCAATTTTTTTTTTTAAAATAAAAGCTGAAATTTCCATATCACCACACAAATCTGGTGGGACAGACTATACCTGTGGCCTACTGAAATAATCTTCGTACAAGGTATGCCTTGCAAGGTATCATTTTAAAACTGATCATTTGCTGATTATTGTCCTGGTAAAATGTATGTGCCAACATTGTACATGAAGCTATAAACTGTCACTGCATGGTTTAGTTAACACATGTTCCAAACCACAGCCCTGCCAACAGAAGTTGGCAACCAGGTTTGTCCTAAACAAAAGAATGTGTGTTTTGCTTAATTTGCATGTAAGCAGTGAACAGAGTCATCACACCAGTTCCCCAGAGACAAAGTGTAAGCTGACACCTCAGCGAGGTGCAAACAAGCCATTACTTGCTAAGTGGCCATTCTTTGGCAGGAAAATGGGCAAGGGCAAAAAAAAAAAAAAAAAAATCAAATCTACATCTTAGCAAAGAAAGAAAATGGAATTCCCGTTCATGCAGACTGTCACCTTTGCTCCCAGCTAGAAATGATTCTCAAAGACAGGACAGGACTATACAGGGAGTCCTGGGTATACGTCTCCCTCTTATCCATTGTTTTGCATATCAGTCGCTTATCAATAGGGGAACATGTTCCGATTCACGTCGGTCTCGACCCACATATCGGTCGTTTGCAGTACTGTACTGCAAGTTGAAAACAGATGTGCAGACCAACGTGAATTGAAGCACGTTCCCCTATTGATGAGCGATGGATATGTGACAGGTATGGGTAACCACAGGTGGGCTGTGGCCTACCCACTTAACATCCAGGCCCACCCCCAACTCTCTCCCACCCCAGCGCTTGCCCCACACTGCCCACCCAGTACTCCAGCTGGGGAATAGGGTTGAGGCGTGGGGAGCTTGCCCAACTCCAGCACTCCAGCCGTGGAGCAGGGTTAGGGGCTTCCAAGACCCCAACCCCGCTCCCCGGCTGTGGTGCTGGGCAAGCCTCAGCACCCCAATCCCGAACCCATGCTGGACGAAGCAGGACAAGGCCCTGTGCCCTGATCCCGTGCCCCAGCAGGAGCCCCAGGCAGAGCAGGGCCAGCCCCAAGTGCTGGGCGGGGGGCAAGAGTGGGGGGTGCACATTTTTCCAGGGCCCCCCCATTTTTCTGGGAGACCCTAGCCAGACTGTCTATCCCCCCTGTCTGCACAAGACTTGCAAGAGGCGGGGAGAGGCCACCAGATTGCTCCTACCCCTCACCCCCCTCCCCGATCACTGCCAACCATCAATTCACTGCACGAGAAGGGACAAAGGAAGCAGACATTAAACAGAAGGAGTCCTGACTTAAGAAGTTTGACCAGTAAAGACTGTTGAGAGCATGTGGTGGCAAACTTTGCTTTGAATTTAAACATAGTTTAAGTTCGGCATTTATCTTTATTTTTCTCCTAACCACTTGACTTTTATTCACCTAAACTCTTTTTGTAGTTGATAGATATGTTTGATATAATCCAGTATGTTTAAATTGAAGTGTTTGGAAAACTCCATTTGGGGTAATAAAATCTGTGCCTATTGTTTCCATTGATGAAATAACAGACCTATACACATTTGTATTGTCTAGGAGAGGGCCGGGCAGCACAGGACATACATTTCTGGGACTGGGAGTGTGTTGGGGTCTCCCTGAGGTGTAATTCAAGCTGGTAAGAGCTTAGGTATTGCTAGCTGCCTGCAGAGCACACACACACACACACACACACCTGGGAGTGACTTGCATCCTAGAGATAGTTTGTGAGCAATCCAGGCTGGAAGCTACAAGAGTAAAGCATTCTAAAGCACACCCCAAGTTGGAGGGCAGGGGTGACAGTTACTTATTAGTCTGGATTATACCCTGGGTATGTCACATCTGGGAACTGGGATGTTAAAAAAAACATACCAAATACCACGTAAGTTGTAACAGCCATGAATGGGCAAGACTGCATCTGTTTTAGACCCTTACGTTAAAAATTAATGGAATCCAAATCAGTTTAGTAGGAAAAGTTGCAGGACCAATCACACAAATATCTTCAGAATGAGGATTTAGCTAAACACTAAAAATGCTAAAAAATATCCATGAAGCAAATACAACGTTTCAATGAAGAATGATCTCTGATAGCAGAGATAGAAGAATGGTCTCTACCACAGAAAAGGCAGTGATTGGGAAAGAAGGCTGATCACCTGAATAACACTTTGTTTTTCCCCTCCAGCTTATCCCCCTTTGCTTATTGGATGCAGCCGATTAGGTACTCACTGTTTAGTGACTGTTGCTATTAATTAGTCGGTACGAATGATCTCTCCAAGGAGATATTTAAATTTAGCACTCAACTCACTTGTCTTTACTAACTACTTTTTGAAACTTGAAGTCATATGTGAAGGGTTTCCAACTGGCTGCCAGAATATTAGAGCCTCTCTTTGTGCCAACATTGTGTAGCTGTCAGACATGGCAAAAAGAAAATAAAATGCTTTTGAAAAGACATTTTATGTTACAATGGTCATGTAGGCAAGAGCTGGGAACACAGGGAGAGTCATGGGATTGCAACAAGAGGAAGTGTAATTAGTAATAACGCAACAAAAAGCCAACAGGTGTAGAAAGACCTGAAGTTCAGTGTATTTGTTCTGTTATCAGTTGGGTTAAAGACCCTTAAACTGATGATTTAGCAGCCATCCTCCATTCAGGTTAAATACAGGAACCAATAGTGGTCTCAAAGACTGGGCAGCACACCTAAGGCCACCCAGGAATTTGTAGTTGGAAAGCTCTTCTGGATCTGAGTTGGATAAGGAGGTGTGTGCATGCACCAGAAAGTGAAGCATTAAAAAAGCCAAACAGAGGCACGAGTTCGCTGAAAGTTTGGTGCTGTGAGCAGAGAAGCCATCTGCTGGGGCTCCTCAACTTTTGGATGCACAATTTGATACACTTTGTGCCCAATCTTTTCGAGTGGTGTTAAGGACATTTAGCTTCTACTGGACTTCTGAGCTCCCTTTGATTCAACAGGAGCTGTGGGTCCTCTGCACCTCTAAACAAATCAGGCACAAGGCATCAAACTGGACACATGAGCTGCGAGACACATTAAGGTTATGGAATCTTTTGGGCTTAACATGTCTAATTCTCCCCAGGAAGCAGAAATTTGAAACTATTAGAATGAGGGGCGGAGGGGGAAGATATTAATCCCTTTTATTTCAAAAATCAGCAAACTTCATTTCCACTCCATCAGCTATAACACACCTCTGTTTGAATGGTTTCAGAGTAACAGCCGTGTTAGTCTGTATTCGCAAAAAGAAAAGGAGTACTTGTGGCACCTTAGAGACTAACCAATTTATTTGAGCATGAGCTTTCATGAGCTACAGCTCACTTCATCGGATGCATGCCGTGGAAACTGTAGCAGACTTTATTTATAGACAGAGAATATGAAAAAATACCTCCTCCCACCCCACTGTCCTGCTGGTAATAGCTTATCTAAAGTGATAACCTGGATTTGTGCTGGAAATGGCCCACCTGATGATCACTTTAGATAAGCTATTACCAGCAGGACAGTGGGGTGGGAGGAGGTATTTTCTCATATTCTCTGTGTCTAAATAAAAAGTCTGCTGCAGTTTCCACGGCATGCATCCGATGAAGTGAGCTGTAGCTCACTAAAGGAGGATCCTGGGAACTACAGGCCAGTCAGCCTCACTTCAGTCCCTGGAAAAATCATGGAGCAGGTCCTCAAAGAATCAATCCTGAAGCACTTGCATGAGAGGAAAGTGAGCAGGAACAGCCAGCATGGATTCACCAAGGGAAGGTCATGCCTGACTAATCTAATCGCCTTTTATGATGAGATTACTGGTTCTGTGGATGAAGGGAAAGCAGTGGATGTATTGTTTCTTGACTTTAGCAAAGCTTTTGACACGGTCTCCCACAGTATTCTTGTCAGCAAGTTAAGGAAGTGTGGGCTGGATGAATGCACTACAAGGTGGGTAGAAAGCTGGCTAGATTGTCGGGCTCAACGGGTAGTGATCAATGGCTCCATATCTAGTTGGCAGCCGGTATCAAGTGGAGTACCCCAAGGGTCGGTCCTGGGGCCGGTTTTGTTCAATATCTTCATAAATGATCTGGAGGATGGTGTGGATTGCACTCTCAGCAAATTTGCGGATGATACTAAACTGGGAGGAGTGGTAGATACGCTGGAGGGGAGGGATAGGATACAGAAAGACCTAGACAAATTGGAGGATTGGGCCAAAAGAAATCTGATGAGGTTCAATAAGGATAAGTGCAGGGTCCTGCACTTAGGACGGAAGAACCCAATGCACAGCTAAAGACTAGGGACCGAATGGCTAGGCAGCAGTTCTGCGGAAAAGGACCTAGGGGTGACAGTGGACGAGAAGCTGGATATGAGTCAGCAGTGTGCCCTTGTTGCCAAGAAGGCCAATGGCATTTTGGGATGTATAAGTAGGGGCATAGCGAGCAGATCGAGGGACGTGATCGTTCCCCTCTATTCGACATTGGTGAGGCCTCATCTGGAGTACTGTGTCCAGTTTTGGGCCCCACACTTCAAGAAGGATGTGGATAAATTGGAGAGAGTCCAGCGAAGGGCAACAAACATGATTAGGGGACTGGAACACATGACTTATGAGGAGAGGCTGAGGGAGCTGGGATTGTTTAGCCTGCAGAAGAGAAGAATGAGGGGGGATTTGATAGCTGCTTTCAACTACCTGAAAGGGGGTTCCAAAGAGGATGGCTCTAGGCTGTTCTCAATGGTAGCAGATGACAGAACGAGGAGTAATGGTCTCAAGTTGCAGTGGGGGAGGTTTAGATTGAATATTCGGAAAAACTTTTTCACTAAGAGGGTGGTGAAACACTGGAATGCGTTACCTAGGGAGGTGGTAGAATCTCCTTCCTTAGAGGTTTTTAAGGTCAGGCTTGACAAAGCCCTGGCTGGGATGATTTAACTGGGAATTGGTCCTGCTTTGAGCAGGGGGTTGGACTAGATGACCTTCTGGGGTCCCTTCCAACCCTGATATTCTATGATTCTATGAAAGCTCATGCTCAAATAAATTGGTTAGTCTCTAAGGTGCCACAAGTACTCCTTTTCTCTGTTTGAATGACTTTCCTCCATCATAACTGCAATCTCCATCACTGAGTAACATTACCAAATGACCAAAAAAAACCCACAAGTCAGCTAGAGAACCAGCTGCATTGCAAGATTCCAGCATAAGATTAATGCAAAGCTTTCAGCGCTGCTCTCAGAAGACCCCCCCAAAGAGTGTTTCCTCAGATGAGTTTTCCCAGTAGTGTTCTTACATTTCTGAGTCCTAGGTCAACTGAAAATAAAAAAACGTAACATCGCCATTTCAATTACTCTCTTGTGTCTGAGCAGCAGAATGTTCAGGCAGTTGGATTTGGTGGAACTCTGGAGCCTCATGGAAGCCTACTGACTTCAAAAAGGCTCCTCATGGGCATAGGGTCAAACTGCTCAGAGCTCACTGTAGATTGGGAGCCTAGGATACTTTTGTTTGATATAGGGTTACCATATGTCCAGGTTTTCCCACACAAACCTCTTTTTTGATCCACCGCCCTCTGTATGAGGGAATGTCTGGGATTTTTGTGGAGAAGACGTTGCAGGTCAAAAAGAGTTGTCTCTGTGCCATGATTGGTCACTCCCTTGCTGCCACCCACCCACCCAGGATCTGGCTCTCTGATCTGGGAAGGGGGAGGGGCCTGCAAGGAGGTGCTGACTGTGGGGCTAGCAATGCATCCTGGGCCTGTACTAGTCACCCTCCCACCATGACACTGCCCCCCACCTCGAGTGTGAGGCTGCAGGTACCCCCTCCAGTACCCCCCCAGTATACACACCTCTCCAGCATCCCCCAAATAACCCTTCCAGCACCCACCCTCCAGCTCTTCCCCCTTCCGGCAGTGTTCTCTTTTGGGGAATCTGAAATATGGTAACTCTAGTTTGGCACGCATCCTCACCAAGGAATTAACAATAATAATGGTAAGTCTTTTCTTTTCCTGTTGTGTTACGATATTTGTATATGAAAAATAGCTTGAATCCTCTCATATGTTTGGCTCCTTGCCACTACCTGTCTCATATGGAATCTCAAAATTCTTCCACATTCACACTAGAACCTGGATGCACTACCCTGGACATAACTACCCCCGATCACGCTGCAGGTCCAGCTGGGTTGCAGGCACCTGCTTGACGCTCCCTTTAGCAACTAGTGATCAATGATATTGACCAACATCCTTTTTAAAACAAAAGTTTTTATTTAGCATTTGGAACAGAGCATTGGAAAAAAAGGGATTTTAAAACAAACAGCCTATATTCACCTTTAGTCTCACCTAATGTTATGCTTCTAAAGCTAAATTAGATGTGATTTAAAAAGGAAAGCTGAGGAACAGAACTGAACCAACTTGCATTATTCCAGTGAGCCCAGATCCATCTGAAGTGTCTGTGTGACTATCTTGGTCTTGCAGCCTGACCCCCCCCTGCTCTAACTGTTTTCTGTGCTCCCCCAGAAGACCAGACTAGAGCCAGTAAGGCTGCTTGCTCTGGTATTGTCTCTTCAAGAGCCTGTAGGCTGTTAAGTGGCTATTAGAAGGCGTCTCCTAAAGGTGGGTGAGGGTGTTGAAGATGGATGGGACGGGACATCTAGACAGCCAAAAAACCTCCACAGCAGCAAGTTGGGGTTGGTCTGAGCAGGGGATTGGACTAGATTACCTCCTGAGGTCTCTTCCAACCCTGATATTCTGTGATTCCATGATTCTAAGTCTCAGAGCCTGGATCAGCTGACTTGGGCTCATGCTACATGGCTAAAAATAGCTGGAGACTGGGCTCTGAAATCCAGTGAAAGGTAGAGTATGAGAGCTGGACTCCAGCCCAAGCAGGAAGGTCTACACTGCTATTGTTAGGCCCGTAACATGAGTCCCATGAGGCCGAGTCGGTTGACCCAGGCTCAGACGTGCTGCTTCAGGGTTGTTTGTTTTGCACTGTGTAGACACACCCTCTGAAGTCCAGCACATTTTGGGACACACAGACAGAAATATGCAATTCATAGATATCTGTGATCACATTACGTCATAGATACCCTCTATTAATTTGACTTGAAGATGAGTTACTTGCCATTGAGAAGAATCCAAGGGAACAGAACAGAACAGCCAAGAGCATCCACTTGAAGATAGTTCAAAGGTTGCTCCTACTTGAGCGCCTGACTCATCTCTGCCCCAGCTTAATTTCTATTCACTAGGGATGTACCCTGAAATAAATGCGCATTATAAGAACCTAACATTTGAATACCATGGTACCTAATGGCTAGAGCCATTATTGTGCACACAATATATCTATCAATTGCTGTGACTGCATAAGCAAATCAGGTAATTGTGACCACCTGTTCATACAATCAGCCATATGTAGCATTGGAAAGATTAGATTTATCATCAGTAAGTGTCAATTGCACTGTACACACAATTTCCATCAATAATCTAAATTTACAATTAGGCAAAGAAAGAAAGGAGCTGCTGGAGAACTTAGAGTCTCATTCAAAGTTTTAGCCTTAATATATAGGATACTGATTATTGATGTTTTAACAGACAAAGCTTTAACTTTTTGAATCTCAACATTCACTGTCATTACATAATTGTCTGACTCCCCCATGGTCTTATCTCCCCCCATTATTTCCTGCAACTGTGAATATTTAAAATCCATAAAAATAGGAAAAATCCATTAAAAACAAACATTGATGTCTGTCAAAATTATAACAAAATAAATATTGAATTCTATCAAGCCTAGCCATATGTATGTAATCACCCAACTTGTGTACACAATTATAATAATTACACACACATTAGGTGAATAACTGCTTGCATACCTGGTGAGCGCAAGCATGTATACAATCTCAAGTCAGAATTCACTGGGCTCAGATACATAACCAGACAGCACTGAAGGGACTGTTGCAAAGGCAATGTGTTTATTAATATTACACATTCAGTAGCACACAGTGACCCTAATCAGGAACAGGACCTCTTGGACCCAGGCTAACACATGCAATGAAAAATGGTCCTGTAGCAGAGTGCAGTAGTGCCCCCTTGGCTCCTGCATCTGCTAAGTCCACAGAGTCACTCTGAAACCCTGTGGTTAGTATCCACTGGTGCAGTTTATTCACAGATTTGTTCCCACCAGTCTTTCACCAGGAACAGTTGGCCCTTCACCATCTACAGGCAGGAGTGAGGGAAGAGCTACCTTCCTGCTTCCACTCGCTGCCTTTCCCCTTTCCCTCCCCCTGAGGCTTTAATACAGCTCCAGACGGCTAATTAGGCAGCAGCTGTGTTTGCATTCCCAATTAGGGCCAGGTTATCTATCCCCCTAAATGGGAGCTGGCATGACAGAGGACTGAATCAGCAACCCTTTGCCCAGCACCCTGTCATAGGTCCCCACACCAACGAGCTAGCCATCTAAAGCCCTGTCACTGCAAAGACTCATGCCTAAGTTTATGCAGAGGCTACCATCTCACAGTGCATAAAGTTAAGCACACGTTTATATCTTTGCAGGATCTGGGCCTAAGTATGTGATGACAAGAAAATAAACTGCTGGAAAGAGTAAAAAGCAACAGTGAGAAAGAGAGCCACCCCTACAACAAACATATTATCCTGGAAATAGAACAAGCCAGAGAATCTAAATAAAAATGTAGTGATTTCACATATTTACCACTTTATGAGCAAAGATTTTATTTTGAATATTTCTCTTGGGATGTTTATGACTGCTCCTCTGGGCTGTCCCATTAATGACCAAGCGTCACCTATTGATCAAGGGATCAACGTATTCCAGCAAGTCAAATTTACTATCAGACTGACAGCTCCATAAGATTCTCTTACACAAATGCAAAAACAAAACAAAAAAACCCACAGGTTTTTGCTTGGCAGGAGGAGGAGAGGTGATGATAAAGAACACATGTGCTAGGGAAAGAGATCTTCAGGTTTGGGGGGGACAGGTGGTGGAGAAGATGCGAAAAGCAATGAAAAGGCCCAAGAAACTATTTAAGTGTAGCTCTTTTTCCTACATCTGTACTGTGTGGATAAAAGATCTATATTAGAGCCACAGTATATGCTCTACTCTGTGCAGCTGGAGAGTGGGACAACTCAAAGTCATTCCTGTACCGTCTCACAGAAAATACTCTGTCCTCTTCCCATATTTGGCATCAGGGTCTTTAACAAAGCATAGCAGTTGCTGGCGCTCCTATGAATCAGCCTTCTGTGTACAGCTGTCTCTCTGAGCTTCGTGATGTTGGGCTCCAACACATTCAGATATTCACTGAATTTTCAACTACTCCACAACATCAAGTGAAAAATTAAAAAAAAAAAAAAAAGTCAAGCCAGGGTTTATGCTATTTCCGGTTCAGCCGACATCCGGAGCGGGACAGGCAGCACTCCTGGTCCCAGTTCAGCTTCTGTATACAGGGGAAAGATGAATAGTTCAGGAAGCATTTCCACAGCATAGCACTGCAAATTGTGAATTATGCCAGCATCATTATTAGCAACATTTCATCTTAAAATATCCTAGCTTCATGCATAAAGCCTACATACTGGAGATCCTGGTTAGACATGTGGTATCCTTCTATCTATTCTGGAGTCACAGATCATTTATTTTGTATAAATTTTAGATTACTGTGGGAACTGAAATTATTCTGTTTATGAATAGATCTGTCTTCCTCTTGCTAGTGATCGTGATTATCTTTGGAGCCTTACTTAAAATCTCTCCCTCATCAAATCCATACAATTCTGCACCAGAGAGATAACAGGATTCAAAGAAAGTGCCTATTGATTGAAAAGACGTTTAGAATTGTTAATGAGATTCAGATGCCAGTGCAGTACATGTGATGCTCTAGAGCTCTCTCCATGGAGAGCTGAAAGGAAAATGGTCCTTAAATGTATAAAGTTGTCCACCATGCCTATAATTTGGATCACTGGAGACATTTCCATATTAGACAAGAGAGTTTAAGTGATGAAGGTGAAGGCCGCAGAAAGACATGTATTAAGCAGCAGAAAAGGAAGGAGATAGAGGTTTTCTAGTACCAGGATATTTTTCCATTATAACTTTTTCAAGATAACAAATAAGATTTTGTTAGATGGAAACAGCATTTGTAAAGCTCCTTTCATTTTGGCTGATCTTGAGGAAATATCCAGGCTGGCCACATTTTTAAGAACCTGACTGTCTAAAAGTAGACACCTAAATCCACATTTAGATACCAATCCAGCAATCAAATCAGCGCAGGCAGAGTTTCTTGCACTCATGCAGAGCCTCAATGATTTCAGTGGGACTCCATATAGCTATAAGGGTATTCCCACATTCATTTGATTGCAGGATCACAACTTTAACAGTCAGCATCTCTGGCAGAGCTATACAAGTTTTTTTTTTTTTTAAGCAAGTAGTAAGTTTGCCAAAAAGTGCATTTTGGGGGGCACCAAAAACTATTTGCAAATTCAGGTCAAATTCAGCAAATAGTTTTGGCTGAACAAAATGAAGAGTTTCGGAAATGTCAAAAAAGGTTTCATTTGGATGTTTCATTTCAAACTGAAATTCTCTGTTAAGGAAACAAAAAAGGACACTTTAGTTGCCTAATTATGGATTTAAGGGCCCAGATGCACACACCCTGTCAAAGGGCGACAGGTTGCTTGAAAAGAGAATAGGGTCCAGTGAACCTGTGACTGATCATCTGCTGACCAATTGGATTTAAGGGAAGGCACCTGGGACTTACAAAGGAAGAGAGGAAAATTGCTTCTGAAAAGGCTCAGGAAAGAAGCTGCTGGAGGAGCAGGCTATGAGTGCAGAAAACACAGCCCCAAGAAGTGAGCCTGTGCAATCCTCTGATCTTAAGGGGAGAGATAAGTCAGCGGAGCCTGGGATAACTGTGCTTAACAAAGAGGCTTAGAACCAGACAGGGAGGGGGAGGCCTCAGGGAAGAAGGACTGTGCTCAGTGAGAGATGGAGGAAGTGGGGCAGGTACCCACAGGGTGACTGGGGCAGAAGAGAGTTTACTTTGGTTTATTAACATAAAATAAACCCAAAGTAAAATCAACCCAATCACCAAGAAGTGGGGTTATTATTGGACATAAGCATCTGTGGATTATTCCTAGGAATCGAGGCAGGATGCCACAGAGCTGCACCTAGCCAGCAGGGGGCTCTACAAGGAAGGCATGCCTTTGACATACCCACATTTGAATATCTTGGCCAGTATATATACACACTGTATGTATAGGGATCTCTCACTCAGCCAAAATATAGACATTTCTTGGGTTATGTGCAACCTGCTTCAGGTGGCATATGACCAGGATTCATCACTGAATTGGATCATTAGCTGATTGGATCATTAGCTTCCCCGGCTCAGGCCGGGTACTGATGGGGAGTGTGATGTGAACACTGATCTATCAGTTGTCCTGTCTCATCAACACTACACACATTTTTCAAAGAGAAGAATTAAAGAAACTTCTCCAATTAAAACTGGGGGAGGTGGGGAAGGACAGCTAATGTAGTAGTCAGAATGTAATTACTCCAAGGTTAACATCCATACTTATGCAAAAAAGTTCCATGGGATCTTGATGACTAAGTAGCCATGGGCTTCAGATATGCTCCATTAGAAAAATAACCTTAAACAAAACAGTATCTCTAAACATCAGTCTGGAACACTGGACTAAGTGAAGAGAGTCCTATACATTGAATCTCCAGTAGCACCTCCTGAAGCATCCTGGGGTTTTTTTCCCATACTCAAACTCTGCCACACAAGGAGGTCGAACCAAGCCCAAGCTTGGTTATCTCAGGAACTCTAACAAAATTACTTTTTAGCTTTTACAACAGCAGGCATAACTATTAAACATCCCTTAAAGCCAATGGAAGGACAAGGAAGGGAATGAAAAAGAATGGTCTTGAAACTGTCTCTTTTTAAGGAACCTTTGTTTAGAGTGTGAGAAATGGAACAAGTATGCATGAATCCTAATATGATGGTGCAGCTGAAGAAAATGTCTTCTGATGCCATTAAAATACCAACCTGCAGAACAAGTAGCTCAGTTCACTATAATTTTCATGCCTACCAAAAGGACTTGTAGAGTTGCCAATACAGTGATTGCTAGCAATATGGTTTAGATTAACACCAGTCTTAAATAGATTAGGTGATTATGTATTTGATCCCCAAAATCATTTTTAGCATGTTGCTTCCCCATGACTCATGCAAGAAAAAAAAAATACTGTTCACTGCATTTCAGGCACTCTTTCTCAGCATCCCTTCTCCTGCCTTCTGGATCCTATACCTCTAAAATTCATCTGTAATGCCCGGAGAGTGGAAGTAATAGGAGAAGCACCTCCTTCCCACTCTTCTGCGATACTAACCACTTTTTGGAGGCTAAGCAGCCGAAAATGGAAAGGAAAGTAGGAGGGACAGAGGCTGAATTTATGCTGGATACTAAGGATTAGTCAATTGGAGGCTTATCTTCCCACTCTTCAAGTGTTCTTGGCAGATCTCCCCTCACCTCAACTATATTTTGGTACCCATATTTGAATCCACTGAAACAAGAGGGAGGAGATAGTTTAGACTTGAAGAGGGAAAGATAAAAGCTTCCATTTCCTCTTTTATTTAGTATTTTCTTTGTATTTTTTCCTAACTTTATTGGCAATATTTTAAAAAAATTCTTTACATAAAAGGATGTGAATTTTTATACTGGGTCAGATTAATATCCCTTCTATTGTCTCTATCTTTTTTCATTATCAGAAACAAGATAATTCTTCAGTTGAAAGTTTAAACATACCTCTATAGCCTACAATATCTGTGTAATTCTCTGGCATGTAGATTTCTTCCTGACTTAGTTTTCCTCATCATGAACAAGACCAGTTGACTTAAACCCCACATTTGGAAATGTATGGCCAAAACCTCAAGAACAACCACATGATTTTGGGTGCCCAACTAAGCACCCACTAAAAGGGATTTTCAGAAGGTTGTAGCGTAACACTTTCTGAAAGTCAAGGCCTGTTTAATGCAGCTCAAGTTGTGGACCCCCCCCAAAAAAATCACTAATCGCTCTGGAGAATCTTGGCCTACAGTTGTGTACTTCAACTACTGGCCAATCAGGAGGATAATAGATGTGGGATGAAAGAGCTGCACATATGTAAACAAAAACAAAAAAAAAATCACAATAGAAACCTCTCCCCCCCCCAAAAGAGAAGTGTTCAGTCTCTTTACACACTAATTGTAATATCAAACAAACAGTAACCTTGTCCTGACAACTGCTAACCACCTGAAATCCCCAGTGAAGTCAGCAGCAGTTGTGGGTGTTCAGAAGCCCTCATGATCAACCCCTGCAGTGAGCTGAAGTGCTCTGAACTCTGAGATCATCAAAAACTAACTTGAAAGATGAGCAGGAAAAATCAGAAGAAATCTAGATTAACTGGCGGGGGAGTGGAAATGAAACCAAGCTGGTGGCTTTACCACAATGTTTACAAAACCACACTCCAAGACAAAATTTAAAAAGAGCCCCATCTTACCGTTTTCCAAATGTTTTCCAGTCATTGATCCTGACTTAGCACTCAACACCCTGAATTCTCACTCCCTGATCCCACTCAAGTCAGTGGCCAAGCTCCCACTTGGTTCACGGGGAGTTGAAGGTTGTGAGTACAACAGTGTAAAAATGAAAAGGCCAAGAGCCTGATTCTCTTCTCACATACACTCATTTTATACTGGAATAATCTCATTGACTTGCTTTGGGGGAGAGGGAATTAGACCCTGAATATTGGGGAACATAGAGTTATAAATTGCCTTGATGCAATGCTTCTAACAGAAAAAAATATATATTGTTGACTTAACAGAATAGACACAAAAAACACCGAGATCAAAGGTGTCCAAATACCCAGAAGTCTTTTCCAACTGACGCTATAGGTTGGGTAACCAATGTAATGCAGGCCATGGAGAATATAGTGCACTTTGCACTGTTTCACTTGTGTAGTACAGCAGTGATATCTCATAATATCTTCATCACAAGAAGTTTACAGCATAGGCAATCACTTCCCTTGTATGGTAACATTGTTTTGGAAATTGATCTAGCAGAGACTAATTTTGTGGAGAAAAGCAGTCAATAGCAATAAAAATCAAAGGATTAAAAAACAAGAAGACTGATTGTACCAATCACAGCAGCAACAAAGCATTACCTTGAAAGGTGATAGGATTTATTAAACGGACAATATGTAAGGTATGTAACTTAACCAAATAGTATAGATTTATAAAGATAAAGACAGGATATGAACTTCATATGAACTTAAATGTCCTGAGTAAATCTCTAAGCAATTTTTGTGTTGTTTATAGCCATGCACGCAGAGGAATACAGCTTCAATTTTGAATAACTAACAAGATTGATAAAAGCTCCCAGAATGTCAACAAAATTGTCCCCAAATCACTGAAAGATACATAAGGATCACTTCTTTATACATTTGCTTTGAGTAGAACAGTACAGTGCAAATCATCCTAGAAAGACAAATCAACTTCCTGTTGTTTTCTGAAAGCACTTTCCCATATCAATGTTTCATTTGCAGTTATTGCAAAGGCAGAAGCACATGCTTCATTTTACACCATGGGCCGTCCCACTGAGGAAAGTGAAACTACTCACAGTGCATAATATTAACATATGTGTGTAAACCTTTGCAGGGCTGGAGATGCAGAGAACTAAGCACTCTCTGAAATCAAGAGGAACTATGGGGTCTCTGCCTCTCTCATTTGGAGCTCAGCATCACTCAATCATGCAAATAAAATATTGGGTCACAGGCTCAGATGGTGGAAATTGATGTAAAATGTAAATACTTCTATCAAAGTAAACAGTGCTACAGTAATTTACACCAGCAGTGGATCTAGCCAATAATACAGTAATTTGTCAGTCTTCAGAGCGTGTCTACAATTCCTTATTCCAATGTCAGGTGAGTCTACTTGACATCTCTCAGCCATGCTTCTTATGCCACGACTAGTGCTACTGCAGCTTGCTATTTATACGCAATAAAAGCTAACACAAGGAGGAGAATCACAATGTAACTCTTGTATCCCTTCAGTGCCAAATTATATTGTTATATTTTACTGACATTGTTCTATTAAACTAACAATGGGCTCTAAAATGCCTAGTAGATTTTTTTCCCCTTAAACAAAATATCCCAAACAGATCTTGGATGTCATTTCAAAAACAGTCATTTGCCCACTGTTGTAATTTAAAGATTTTGTAATGAGAATGTGACACCCACAGCTGTGCTGGTAAAAGTTATTTCCAGGCTCTAGGGACACAAGGGAATCACTGGCAATGTATGTGACTGGTACCGCTGTGCCCCCTTAACTCTCTCCAGCCTGAGCTGTCTCTCACAATGCCTTGCTAGTGACCAGCAGAAAACCCCTCCAGGCACTGTGATCACTCAGCACAACCGCATTTGGAGCCCCACACCCAGCTAGATTGCATGAAAGCTTCCAGAGCCACTCATGAATCAGACAGAGAAAGGCACCAGAGCCAAATCCCCCCAGCTCCTAGCACTGTACCTCAGGAATATACCATCTTGCGCTGCTCAAGAGGACCAGTGCAAATGTATTAATTGGTTCACCACTTCATCAATGGAAAGTGGACATACACCAGCCTTTGCAAAACCTAAGCAATTTTGCCACACACTTCATACAAACTCACTGGTAAAGGTAAACAGTAAAATAAGTGTATTGACTACAAAAGATAGATTTTAAGTAATATTAAGTAACAGGCAAAAAGTCAGAGTTAGTTACCAAAAATAAAATAAACCACACGGTCTAAACTCTCAACACTATTAGACTGGGCAACATCTAGATTAAGCAGTTGTTCTCACTCCATGCAATAATGCAGTCCATAGTATACAGATTTCAGCCTTGAAATCTGGGCCAGTCCCCACAGTTGGAGTGTTCAGGGTGTCCTTGTTGCTTGCAGTGTAGGTGGGTGAAGGAGAAAGTGCCCAGAATGTGGCTACTGTGTCTGTTTTATACCCTCAGTCCTATGTGCTTGGAAAACAAGTCCAGGCATGTCTGGGTGGGCATTGCTGAGTGTCCAGGCATAGTTGAGCAATTCCCCTGGTGTGGCCTGTGGCAAATTGCCAGCACTACTATGATGGGTCTCACACTTTCTCTTCTTGGGTGGGGGTTCAGGGCACCATTTCTTGCCCCTGATCTGGGGTATTAACTGTCCCACTAGTGTCCTAGAGGAAGGGAGTGGAGAGGGAGGGACCCAGGCCCACCCTCTACTCCGGGTCCCAGCCCAGGGGCCCTAGGGATAGGGGTAAACACTAGAACTAGCAGTTCCTTCCCTTGGGCTACTTCCCTCTCCTGCCCTTCAGCTTGTGAGGCTTCCTGCCCTCCCTCTGCACAAACCACATGTCCCTTTACCTAGGGTCTTGCTCTTCTTAGCCCACCGCAGCACTTCTTTAAATTCTCCTCTGCTTCCCTCCAAACTGCTCTCTGCTCCAACATGAATCCACTCTGCTTCAACTCCTCCAAACTGCTCTCTGCTCTAACACCAATCCACTCTGCTTTAACTCCTCTAAACTGCTCTCTGCTCCAACACCAATCCTCTCTGCTTCAACAACTCCTCCTCTTGTCTGATTGAAGCAGGGGGGTTTTATCATGTGATTGGCTTCAGGTGCTTTAATTGGCTTCAGGTGCTTTAATTAATTTATAACAAACTTTCTTCCCTCTACAGGGAATAAGGCTCCCTTCTCACACTCTCCTGCTACCCTCTGGCTATGTTGTATCACAGGTTTCATGCAGGTGAGTCATTGAATTGTAGCTCCCTTGCTGGACAATGACTGTTGATGGGCTGTTTCACACCCCGCCCAGGTGTTGGTTATTTTCCTTGTGGTTTCCTCTGGGGAGCTAATAGCTGGCTGAATCCCCAACTTAGAATATGTTTTAGTGACAACCATACACCACAATTCTCATAACTTCATATGCCTTAATGATACACATATATGGATAAAGAAACACTTTCAGCAGATCATAACCTTTCCCCTGATACCTTATAAGGCATGCTTTATATGCAAGATCACAATCATATATAAATGAGGAATATGGCAGTTACAGGAGGCTTCCCCAAGGTACAGAATGTCACAATGTACACAAGTGTTCATTCCAGTAATTATTTTTAAATGATAATAAGACTATAATGCATGGAGGAAGATGATGCACAACATAATAACAGCTCATGATTCCATCTGTCACTATTATTCATTAACTTTTACGTTTCTAAGGGTATGTCTACACAGCAATTAGATACCCACAGTTGGCCCGTGCAGCTGACTCAGGCTTAAGGGGTTCAGACTGCAGGGCTGTTTAACTTCAGTGCAGACTTCCAGGTTTGGGCTTAAGCATGGGCTCTAGAACCCTGTGAAGTGGAAGGGTCCCAGAGCTTGGAAGTCTTCACTGCAATTAAATAGCCCTGCAGTCCAAGCCTGAGTCAGCTAGCACGGGCCAACTGTGGGTGTCTAATTGCAGTGTAGACATACCCTAAGAGCCCTCCATGTTTCTGGTGGTCACAGTCTACAGCTAACATAACAGGATTTTTCTTTGGCGACTACTGTGAGCATTTATGCTTTGGGGAATCAGTTTTCATTTTCCTTGGCTGTTACTGATGGCAATCAATAGTACAAGGATGAGTACGTGATCACCTAGAGTATATTCATGGATGGGAGTGCAATAGTAAATGCATCATTCCTGAAGGATTTGAGGCCTTATTCTGAACAGAGGAATTATTTTTCCATCACTGAAATATTCATAAGACAGTTATAACCATTTAAAGCATCCTTCCATTATTTCTGCATGCCCCATTTCCTTTAAGCAAGGAAAATACACATGCTGATCACCTGTTCACGACAGCCAAAGAAAAAAACATTACAGTATCGTCATACATTCTGGCCACATTCTATAATCTCAGTGACAAGAACATTTAAGCAACTCAGTCTGCTCTGAGATGGGAAACTAGGTTTAGCATGTTCCACCCTTAGCCTGTATGAGTTACAAAAGGGGTGTCCAAAATAATCTTCTCTCTTCAACAGGTTTGCGTGACATAACATTAAAATGTATTCCATTGTAGTAGAGTGTTTTTAAATGACCATTTAAAAGGTTGGAGGCATAAATTCACAAAGATGCTAACTTACTGCATTTTTAGATTAGCTCCAACCGTTGTGATAAGACATATGAGTATGGCTATATCCAAGGAGAACTGGTTGTGATGTTACACCCCATATTCTTCATAGAAATATTGTTGTGATATGAATATGGCATAACTAAAATAGGTTTTATGTAAGATGGGTCATGTGAAGTATCACTGAAAAGATTATGACCAACTAAATATGTTTATCCAATTTGTATACATGTATTATTTCTGTATCTGAAGTTAGGAATATTGACTATGTAACAATTACAACTGTGTGTGTACTTGGGGGAATGCCCACCAGACAGTAGGCAATCAGCCTGAACGAGCCATTTAAGAAGGACAATTGAACTTTGAAGATACTAATCTCCCACTGTCCTGAGGAGCTTCCTGGGATGTTGCTTTGACACTGATGATGTCACCTGGTACGGAGTACCACCTTGGACACTGCTGATATTTTTCTATTGAAAACAAAGGGTTCCCACCTTATGCAAATTCTATTTAATGTTTGGGAGTAAATCAATCAGCACTCATCTCTATTGCATCCTTGTCCAAGAAAGAAGATTACTAAAAACACCTGAAGGGAAAGGCAGGGGCTTAGTCCAGCCTGAAACAGGGGTCCAGTCTGTAAAGAGAAATAACTAGAACTCTAAGCTACAGAAGCTAAGCTACAGAAACTCTGCAACCTGCCTAAAACAACATGTAGGGTGATAAATTACATTTTGTAACCTGTTTCTTGAGTGTATTAAGCTTAATTTGCGTGTTTTGTTTTATTTGCTCAGTAATCTGCTTTGTTCGGTTTGCTATCTTTTATAATCACTTAAAATGTACCTTTTGTAGTTAATAAACTTATTTTTTCTTTATTTCAGAACCCAGTTTGTGCCATTCATGGGGCGGGGGGGGGAGGGAAGCTGTGCATATCTCTCTTCACATTGAGGGAGAGGGTGAATTTTTATGAGCTTGCCCTGTGCAGATCTTTCTGTACAGCTCAAGACAATATTATTTTGGGTTTATACCCCAAAGGAGGTATGCATGTGAGTGCTGGGCAATCCCCGAGCTGATTCCTCCCACACAGAGCTGATCTCAGTGTATCTGTGTCCATTTGCAGTTGGGTGTGTCCCTACCTGTGTGTGTGTGTGTGCTGGAGAAGGCTTGAGGGCCTGGTACAGCTAGGAGAGGGTGAGGAAACCTAGGCTGGCAGAACAGGCAGAACCAGTGGGACCCCAGCACATCAGGTGGCATCCCAGATTGGGGGTTCAACCCATCACACCGGTTTAGCAGCCTCAGCCATAAAGGACCTGCGTAGGGCCTGGAGCCAAAAAGAAGGTGAAATTATATGCAGCAGTACAGATTTATCAGACCTGCAGACTTCTGATCCTCTTAGATGGATCTCGAATGTGGACATTGCTTAAACAAGACATCAGGAAGCTGGAGGCATTCCATTTGTGTTGCCAGCAGTGACTACTGGGTATAAGATTGTTTAATTTTATCACTAATAGGGATGTATCATTGAGAGTTGGCCTCAAGGGGACTGAAAGCATCATTGGCCAACACCCACTGGGCCTTTTTTGGTCATGCTGCCCGTATCACTGTACATCCCTGTACATTAAGCTCTGAAGATCAAACTTCCAGTCACAAGGGCACACTGCCTGGTCAGAGACTGATGGCAGTCACCCATGATTAACCTGGCTGCGTTAGATCAGTAATAACCCTATGGAGCTCTTCGGCTTTTGTTCCAAGCGTCTTACAGTGTGGTCATTGGCGTCCCATGCTATGGACCTTGTTTTGTTGTTATAACAACAAAACTTTTCAGTTAGTTGCAAAAATAACTCACATGGTGAAGTAAGAACATTTTCAAGCCATGTATTTGTGATGGGTTGCCCCCTCTTAAGATGCCACCTGATTTGCTGAGAATACTCAAGGAGCTGACAGAGGAGATATCTGAGCCATTAGCAACTATCTTTGAAAAGTCATGGAAGATGGGAGACATTCCAGAAGACTGGAAAAGGACAAATATTGTGCCCATCTATAAAAAGGGAAATAAGGACAACCTGGGGAATTACAGACCAGTCAGCTTAACTTCTGTACCCAGAAAGAAAATGGACCAATCAATTTGCAAACACCTAGAAGATAAAAAGGTGATAAATAATAGTCTGTATGGATTTGTCAAGAACAAATCATGTCAAACCAACCTGATAGCTTTCTTTGAGAGGGTAACAAGCTTTGTAGATGGGGAGGGGGAGTGGTAGATGTGGTATATCTTGACTTTAGTAAGGCTTTTGATACTGTCTCGCATGACCTTCTAATAAACAAAATAGGGAAATACAACCTAGATGGAGCTACTATAAGGGTATTATAAGGGTCACTAAAGAAACAGGTTACAAAATGTAATTTCTCACCCTAAATGTTGAATTAGGCAGGATGCAAAATTTCTGTAGGTCAGAGTTCTAGTTAGTTCTTCTTACAGACTGGACCCCTGTCTCAGTGTGGACTCACCCCTGCCTTTCCCTTCAGGTTAGTCTCTTTTATCCCTTCAGGTTCTTTCAGCAGTCCTTCTTGGGTAGGCCAGGGAGGAGAGTCCTGTTTGCTCTCCTCCCTACCCTTAAATAAGATTTACATAAGGCAGGAAGCCTTTTGTTTCCCAAACTTGATCTCTCCCTCTTGTGAGTGGAAAATTACTAGAAGTCCAAGATAGTGTTTAGTACCAGATGGCAAGACAACCTGACCTACTAGTGTCAGAGCTAGTCCCAGGACGACTCTCAGGAAGGAGAGAGATTAGTATCTTCACAGTCTTGTCATTTCTTCCTCCTGGGCCATCAGCTCTGTCTGACTTTTCCATTGTTATACCTAAATGACTAGTTGTGGGTGACACCAAAAGTAGCACATTTGAAACACAGATACAGGGTCAATATTCCTAACTTCAGATATGATACAGGCAATGATACAGTGATACAAATTGGATAATTACATTCAATGCATCATAACCTTTCCAATGATATCTTTCATGCACCATCTTGCATAAAGTATATCCGACTTATATCATATCCATATCATAAGCATATTTTCATAAAGAATATGGAGTGTAATGGCACAGTATTTACCTTCAATGTGTGACAGGCTTTAGGTTCACCTACAAGAACCAGTGGGATTACCCACTTAGAATTAGGCACATGTTTAAATACCTTGACGTATCACACCTTTTATTTCCTTGTTGTATAAATCACACACTGCAAAGGCCACTGATGAAAAAGAAAGTCCGTGAAGACTACGCTTTTGTAAATGCCTTAAGCAAGGGAATCATTTACTATATTACACATCCACTTAACGCATTTATTGTGATCAGGCACAAAGAGAATAGCAAGCAGAAAAAATACTAAGCAAATTATTTGCATATCTTATAGTGTAGCTATAATTACTGAAACCAGCAGGTAAATAAAACCTATTTCTCAGTTACAGGAAACTATTCTTTTATGGAAAAGGTCTATAGAACACAATAGAAAGTGTTAGCTTTTCTATAGTATATTTTAAAAGCATACTATAGACCTTAATACAAAATTGTACACTTGCTAAAGAATTAGGTTAGACAACCCTATAGATGGTATCATTTTTGAGTAACATTCGGCAGGTTTTTAATTATTTTCTATAGAAAAGTTTTCATTCCAATTAAATTCTACAGGATTTCCCCCACAGGGTTATTCAGAAAATGGCAGGCTTCACATGGGTAAACACAGAGACCCAAAACCCACCAGATTGCCTATAATCACACCAATCAGCTCAAATGTGTTTTTTATTATCATCATGCATAGCACCAAGTAACAGCAGCTGACAGCATCAGCAGGCAGCCAGACCATGTAACTGTGAAAGATTCATTGATATTGGGAATGCAGCTGAGAATCCTGGGAGAGATAAACCATAACCAGAGGTAAATCTGACGGGATGAGGAAAAAAGAACACTCGCCTGCCTCAGAAGTGAGCATTACACCACTTATACAATGTCTATTAGTGCTGTAAGCGAGGTTTCAATTCCCATGCATGCCTGACAGCCATGGAATGGTGTTTTCATTAATGCAGAGTATAATTACCCTGATCTGAACACTCCTCCTGAAGCACCTGGTGTCAGCCACTGTTGGAGACAGGATACTAGGCTAGAAAGACAATTGGTGTGACCTACTATGACAGTTCTTATGTCCTTAAGCAGCACCACATCACAAGACAGAAGTCCCTTACACCCACATGCATTATCAACTTCTTTCTTCATCCTAATCAAAAGTGAGTCATACACTCTACCTGTCATTAGCCCAACCTACATAATCTGTAAGGTGAAACACCACCATTCAACCCTAGATCCAATATTTGCCGCACTCCCATTTGTGGAATTAAATCTCTCTCTAGTTGACAGGATGCTTTTACCACCAAATAACTGAATCAAAAGAAAAGATATGTAGCGAGTGACAAGCAAAAATAAATTTAAAAAATGGGACCCAAATGAAAGCAGTAAAAGAAGTAAGAAAGAGCTGAATAAGCCCTGATACATATTAGTCTGATTTTTAGACAGCACTTTTTGTTTTCACAGAAGGTAGGAATACAGGCAGCTAAATAATTCTAACCATTAATCTAATGCCTCCATATAAGGCAGTCAAGTTTTGTTAATAGCTTTTATACTACACTTAACTTTCAATTTGTTGAAATGTCAATCTGGGAGGATTTGTTGGAAGCCAAGGAGGTGAAATGACTCCAGCAATTACCAGCAATAATGGATTACTGCATTTGACAAACCTGTAAACTAAAAATGCTTTTCTTTTCATTAGGGGAATGAGCATTAGAGAAAACAATGCCCCAGTGACTAAATATCGGAGAAGCAAGTCATTCCTAATACGTATGGAAAATTTACACAGCAGTCTTTCTGAAAGCCTGTGAAATAATCCCCCAACGTGCCTTGGTTAAAACAACTGGTCCACACAACTCCTTTATAAAAAAGATTTCATTCTTTGCCCATGGAATTGTCTTTACGTACAGCTGGGTAAACAATTCACAAAGAATAAACCCGATTCATTTTACCTCTTCCTGTTCATGAATTGTCTATGAGTAGACAAGCTTCTGGAAGGTTTTCATTAGCTGATATCATTGTGTGAATAAGCTTGAATTAGCTCTTTTCTGAGCAGCTGGCTGGAAGGATTCAATATTTGAGATTATGCAGCCTGAGCAAAAACTGTTACAATCAGTTTTTGGTGTGATTATTATTTATTTGCATTACAATAGTGCCTAGAAGCCTCTGCCAAGCTGAGGCCTAATCATGCTAGATAGATGCTTTACAGCTATATAGTGACAGTCCCCCCCACCCCACCCCAAAAACAGTACAAATTCAGAATTTGTTTTCTGAAAATATTCTACAATATTCCCTTAAAATGTTGATCACGGGGCAGCATTCCTATCAATAAGCTCATTTGCTAGATTTGAGTCACAGAAAGTTAACACAAGAGAGTGGCGCAAAAACAGTCCAAGCAAATTTGTTTAAAAATGTAAACAGATACATACAGAAGTGGAGTGTGGGGCGGGGTTGTTTGCCTTGTTGGTTTATTCTCACTCTCATCTGTATTTGCCATCACTGAGCTCCAGTCTTTAATAGCCTCACTAGCCTTGCTTAAAACTAATAGGATTCAGTGCTGAGACTGCTGGATATCAAGATATACCAAAAAGCTTTACTTATTTCTAAATCACAAATTGATAGACATGCTTGGTTACAGATATGGTAATTTCCTGGACAAACCTTACTGAATAAAGTTAAACCTTACTGATATTAAGTTTAAGTATCTTAGGAGTTCATTGTATTAAAAATGCAAATATTTATGTATGATTGTGGGATTCTTTGCACTGCTTCATTTGTGCTAGGGCTTACTGGGGCTGACCCCAGCAACTCTAGGTTTGGCAGTTCATAGCCCTGGCACTTCTGGGCTCCCAAAAAGAGCCAGCAGCAGAGCAGCCTTCAAAGCTGGGTACCCACCCAGAAACCACTACTCTCCAGCTGCTTTGCCAGGGCGTAATTTGTGCCAGGGCTTAGCCCCAGCGCCTCTTTCATTACAGATTAAGCACTGATCATATGTAACATCTCTAGAGGGGAGACCTGACTAATGTAAACCCTGGGAAGTGTTATGAGCTTCAAAGGACTATTCGAAACAATGTGGATTTTTAAAGTGAAGGGGGGTTCCCAGGAAATCTCGAGGGGAAAGTGTATGCAAACACAACTCCTTCAGTTATGCAAAAGCCAAGCCTTTGGATGCGATGCCCAGAGGAGAAACCCATTGTCTGTGAATTATCTATTCCCAGATCAAAGACTCAGGCTGTATAAAGGAGGAACTAAACTTTTCATGAATGTTCTTGTTCTGATCTAACAGCTGCCATAACTTTGTAACCATAGAAAAACCCATGTGGGGTTTGTTCACCAGCCAGAGCCTTTGCTGGAGTTAGGGTGATCTCTGGTAAGCCTACTAACATGCATGTAGGTTATTTTATTGTTTTTAATATGTTTTTACCTTAGGAATAAATGTGCTTGCTTAGAAAGAGTGGTGTAGTAGCTTAACTGTGAGCAGTTATACTGTTTATAGTCTCTGAGGAAGGCAGGCAAAGCGGGCCTGCTGATGCAGTCTGACTTGCTGTTGAATTCACAGTGTAGGCAGGGAACTGTGCAGCCTGGAAATACCCCAATCAGGGGTAGGGAGAGACGTGACTACACCCAAAAGAAGTGACTGCTGGGGCTCCAGAAGACTAAGAGTGGGTGGCCTTGGTGGCCCACAGAGGGGGAATACAGCTGCAGTTGCCCTGAACTATGACAATATTTTGTAATAAGAGAAGTGGTAAAAGGTGAAAACATATAGTATTGCTGTACTACACCAGAACAGACATCCACCTAGTCCCATATCCTTTGCCTGCCATGGTCAGCACCAGATGCTTCAGAAGAGCGTGTAAAAAATCCCGTAGCAGGTAATGACAAAATAACCTGCGTTTAACTCACATCAGCAAATGGTTATCTTATGTCCTGATGCATAAGGATTTGTGGACTTGACGCTACAAGGTGATGAGTTCTCAGGCCCTGATCCAGCAAAGCACTCCAGCACATGCTTAACTTCAACCCATTGACCACATTAACAACATATGCCAGTACGGTATCCTGACTCACCTCCTTCTTAACCAAAAAAGAAATCATCTGCTCCTGGAATCCATGTCCTTCTGGACTACTGGAATGCAGGACACTGAAGTTTGGGGTTATCCTAGCGCATTAGGGATCTCAAGTCCTATTGTGCACTCATAGAATCTGGTTAGGCATTGCTACAGCTAGTCTCTAAATAATATGCAAGTCTAACTTTTTATGTTATGAGGCAAGAACAGGGTCTGTATGTGTTATTTCTTTAAGAGCAAAAAGGCTGTGCACTGAGGTACCCTTAGGATGACCCTATAAATCCTTCAAAGCCACTCTGTGGCAGTTGCAGAATCCCCACTGCTTCTGCACCCTTGCTATGCAGAGAATGGCAAATGGCTATGCACACCCCTGGAGATCCATTGCTCCTGTCCCATTCCCAGACACTCCTTTGGATCCACATGGCTCACAGGGGTGTGCACTGCTGCATGGCACCGGCCTTCCACCAGAGGCGTCCTGTTCGACTGCTGTTGAGGACTTGGGAAGTCGGGGTGGGAGGCAGGATTTCCCCATTTTTATTTGCTTTCAAAGTGACCAAACCTGTTTTTTCCAAACAGCAAGTTTTAGCCTGCAGAAAGTCCAATAAAGGAGTGTATTCGATCACCAGTGGCCGCGTTTCATTAAAGTCAGTGGAGTTAAACAAGAAAGAAGGGACTTTAATGGTCACTTGTCACATTTAAAATGGAAAAATGATGGTGCTTCCATAAGCTTCCCTAATTTTTTTTATTTATAGTCTATCAACCAACTGCAGCATAGCAAAAAAAAAAAAAAAAATCTAGTATTCAGTGTAACCAGCTACCGTTGCACCTTCATTTCCATGTGCTAATAGACAACATTTGGAAGTCTAACTTATTCTGAAAAAGTTAGTTTTTAAAAAGATTTGCTTTTTACCTTTTGTTCTAATAAAACAGCCCTACAACTTCTCCCCTGTCCTGTGCTCCAACATCACTTCTTCCTCTATACAGAAATATGGGGAATGCAATCATAACCATTGACATTTATTTTAAAGATTTAAACAAAACAGAAGCACAGACGCAAACAACTGCACTGGGAAAATGTATCATGTCAGAAGACTGGTTAGTATCCAGCATAACCAGGGACATCATGTTTGAAAACATGTTAGCTTGTCACAGGCAACCCCAGTTAACATGTTATTAAAACGTGATGGGCCTTGCTCTAATGCCAAAACCGTGTTGAACGTTATCTTAAGAAACATGTTAACTAACAGGATGTGTTATTTCAGGACACAAGGCCACTGAGATATCTGACTTCCGAATGAGCGACTTGTTTTTATGCAGTGGTATTGTAGCCCTACTGGTCCCAGGATATTCTAGAGACAAGGTGGATGAGGTAATATCTTTTATTGGACCAATTTCTGTTGGTGAAAGAGACAAGCTCTCAGGCTTATACAGAGAGAATTTACAGCTCTCTTTACAGCCCAGGCTCCAGCCCAAGTGTCTACACCGCAATTTTACAGTCCAAGCCCAAGTCAGCTGACAGGTTTAACTGCAGTGTAGACATACCCAAAGTCTCACTCCTTCCTGGGGTTTGGCTTTATTAACAAAAAGAAACTAACTTCACAACAAAGTTCAGCTCAAGACTTTTCCCCAGGCTTTCTCCCTCAGGACTGCTCAGTACACACCCCTAGATCTAGTCACTATTTCTGAAATCACTCCCACCTCCCTTATATCTAGGTGGGGTAACAGGCCACTTGGTTCAGTGAGTCAACATAATCCATTTAACCTTTTGCCAGTAGGATCACCGCCTAATCACAGGGGTGCAATATTTTCAGGTAAACAACTGCCAGTCAGTTACGGACACCTGCTCAGTAATTGCTAAACTTCAATTATGTTTTATAAAACAGAAAATTACAATCCTCTGCCTTTGTTCTTAGAAGCAAAGTTTTTCTAATCAATCCCACAGCTGGGCACAAAGCAGCCTACATGATTATTTCTCTGCATGCCCCAGAGAACCACTGGGTTCTAATCTATAAACATCAGTTCAACTACTAGAAGTTGCATTTGTGCTCTTTATAGGGCCAACAGTTAAGATTACAGGGTTTCCTTACTCATTACTTTTCTTTTTACTCCTCTCGCAAAACTAAGATATACAAGGCATTTGATTTTTTTATTTTAAGCTATCTTTGCACTCAAGTTCAACATGTTCAAGTTGTGTGAACAGCTTCCTAGGTCAAATAGGGGAATAAGGTCAAACTTTCAAAAGTGGCCTCTCAGTGTCTTACCCAAAGTCACAATGAACAATGGCAGAGGATAGAACAGATTTTCTGATTTCCAGCAGGCTCGGAGGTGCCAACCTTGAATGAGAAAGCCTTTAGTTCCACTTGTAAAATTGGTCAAAAATACCTGTGTCCAAAAGTGTTGAGATTTTTCAGTCAGCTGGAAAACTGGCTGTGGTGGTGCTGGGTTGTTTGCTAGTCTTTTGAAGTTTATACCAACATTTGAGTGCAAAGTTCTATTCGTTATATCGTGTGTATTAGCCGGTCAGTACCCAAAACAGCTTCACAATAGTTTAAGGAGACTGACAGAGAGGGAGCGAGAGAGAGAGTCACACAAATACACCCCCACACATACCCAGATCTGAGATCTAACAGTTGGTAAATGTATTTAAATAGCTTGAATAGTATTTCTACGATTTTATAGCCTGATGATTACTGTCTGCAAAAATTCTTTTTTCAGCCAGTTTTTAAAGGTACTGACCTAAAGTAATCCAGTATATGTCATTAAAGATTAGCTGTACAAACTCCCTCTTTTTCCATAATAAAAAATATAATGACCAGCAGTGTTTTTTGCATGAGTACCTATAGCACCACTGCTCCTATGTTTATTTCCTGCCTTTATTTTTCTGTATGTGTCATTAATCTGGTGATTCTAAATGGAAATAATCCAGCCAGCAAACTCTAAAATCCATATCAGCATGTTGTTCTATATAAGCACTTAATCTAGGACATTTTAATATGCACTATAAACCTTTAAAAACAAGTTACCAAAAAAGTGGAGCTCTCAGATAGGTGGAAAGATATAGAGGACAGGTGAAGGACATTATTAGGTAAAGAACAAAAAAAAAATACTGAATATAACTGGCAGGGAGACCCCACTGGAAAAAAATCTTTTTTTTTTTTTAACTTTTAAATATTTTTATTTTATGTAAAATCCACTTCCATCTTAGGTCCCAAACCCCTTGTGAATTGAATAACCCCACTGACTCCATTTTCATTTCACACCAATTTTATTCTGGCCTAACTACTCCTGCTTTACCACTTTTGCATGTGCACTCAGAATCTGACCCGCTGAGTTTATTGTGACTGCTTCTGTAAGCAAGAATTGCTTACAGGATAATACCAAAGTCTCTAAATGTAGTGCTCAGACAAAGGACTGTGATTCACTCCCTCAGATGGAGATGACTGAGGAGTTCAGTTATTACTTCAAAAATAGTTACTTTTAACTTGCTTTGGCTAATAAAAGATGGGAACATTAAAGAAAGTCTGTATACCCTTTAGAGATGGCATTTGAGCTAATGCCTTGTCCTTTCGTTAAGGCACGTATTACTAAAAATCATTGGCATCTGAAGGCTTCCAGAAGTTCAACAATCCAACACACACACAAAAATCTCGATTGTCACAGCTCAGCTCCAAGTGTGAAATGTCCTATTTAAGGTTTATCAGGATGCATTAGCAGAGCAGTGGGAAACCTGCAGTGCTGCAGTTTGCTTCATATCATGTGAATGTTAAAAACTGGCATGGGACTAAAACACAGAAAAATCTATATCTCCTCATTTCTTGCACTGTCATCTCTGATCTTTTGCCATAAACACTATTCGATTTATACCCTTTTTCCTTTGAACACAGTTCTAACAAAAGAAAAATAAATAAAGGCTTGAGGAAAAAGTGTTGATCTTTTAGTGCCCAATCCTGCATGATGCCAAGTTGTTCCTGGTTGGTGCCCTCATCAGCCATTTAACTAAATTCAACTCAGCCCCTTGGGAGCTCTCCTTACCTTGCAAGGATCTAGAGACAATTCCCAGAAAAGGAACCACACAAAGTGTCACTCATTGTTAGAACCAAATTTGAGGCACACCTTAAAGGTGCTGGAATGTTCAGATGTTTATTTTCTCCCATATCAAATTTCTGGCCCCATATTATACAGATGTTTGGGGCTTCATCAGAGAATCTTTTACAACAGGGTTCTATCCCAATATTTCAGATTAAAAGAGGCGTGGACAATCAGCATAAAAACATGCAAACTGAACCAGAACCTCAACTCTGAACCTTTCAAACAAAGGCCCCAATGCAGCAGTGCGCTCCACGTGAGGGGGAAACTGTCCCCCTCACACAGCTCCATTGACTACATTGCGGTTTGACATGGGCATAAGGTTCTGCCACACGGAATTCATTTCAGGATCAGGGCCTGAATGTGGTAACTACATACACAAACCATGCATGTAAATACCCACCCACTCGTCGTCTAGCCACACAGACCTGCCTATGAGGACAGTTTAACTATGAAAATAACAGAGCCAATGGTGTAGAAAACTAATGGCGCAAGATTTAGAAAACAGAAACAAAAGGAAACTATCTATGGTGATCAAAACTGAACTGGAAATCCAACACTCTAATACCTGTGTACTCTTTTTGAAAAGTTGCCAGCAAGTAGGTATAAAGGGTTGGGGAGAATTCTAAGCAAAGGAAAGAAGCTTTAGGAATAAAGAGTTTTACTTATTTTATTACAGCTTTTTTAACCAATAAAAGGAAACAACTCTCTGTCCTTCAGCTGTTTCCAACCCCAGTTCAACTGCTGTATGATCCTAGCAAGGGTAGTCACACAACAGCCTTAGTGAAAATCACGGGCACCGACTCCGTGGGTGCTCTGGGGCTGGAGCACCCCCAGGGAAAAAATGGTGGGTGCTAAACACCCACCAGCAGCCCCCCTATAAGCTCCCCCTAGCTCCCCCAGCGCCTTCCGCCCCCATGGATCAGCACCTTCTCTTCCCTCCCCGTGCCTCCCGCCCACCACAATCAGCTATTTCACAGCGTGCAGGAGGGGGGTGGAAAATGGGAGGAGCGCTTCAGGGAGGGGGTGGAACTGGGCAAGAAGAGGCGGGGGGACTTTGGGGGAAGGGGTGGAGTGGGGGCAGGGCCTGGGGCAGAGCCGGAGGTCAAGCACCCCCTGGCACTTTGGAAAGTCGGTGCCTGTGGGGAAAACAGATTCCTCTGTAGAAAAGAATCCTAATATCTACCAAAAGTAGAGTTGGCTGGAAAATAGAAATCCCTTCCCACAGAAAATTTTATTTCTGGGAAAAAAAATTGTCCAGAATCAAGACAGTCAAAACTCCCAAAAAATTTCACAGGAAGGGACTGTTTTGGGAGTCATGGAAGGCTTTTGTTAATATTACTTTCTGCCTTCAGGCAGGCAGGCAGCTGACATCTTGATTTACCTAACAGAAAATCCAGGTTTGGGCAAAACTCATATTTTCCACAGGCAAATTTCCATTTGGTGAAAAGGGCATTTTCCATCAGAAATTCATTCCACTGAAAATTGTCCTATGCAGGAGTTGACACCTTTGGGATTTGATATTCTGAATGCATCAGATGGACAAAACTCTCCTCTAATCCAGAAGATGACCAGATCTAGATAAGTGGTGAAACCAGTGACTTGTCTGGTCATTTGTTATTGCAATTTTGATTATCATCTTTTGCTGTCAAATAATTCTTGTCATCCTCCAGCCCAGACCTCTCCACATGCATCCTGCTGAAGTCCTCATACTCCCAGATGCTCTGCAGACAGGCCACTTCCTCCTGCAGCTCTCTTACCTACTTGTATGTAGCATTAGGAACATAGGTAGTTTTAAGAATAACGCTGTTTTCCTTTATCTAATTAAGTTCCTTGTTCAGTGTTCGAACAAAGCAACACTTTTTTCAGAGATTCTAAACCCCAAGGGGAGCATTGTGATCATCTAGTCTGACCTTCTGTATAACTAAGGCCACAGGACTTCCCTGAATTCATTCCTGTTTGAACTGGAGCTGATCTTTTAGAACAATATCCAGTCTCCATTTAATGTGTATGGAGAAATGTGGGGGGAGGGAGTGGATGGAGAATCACCAACAACCTCTGGTAAATTGTTCCAGTGGTTAATAACTTTCGCTGGTATATACGTGCACCTTATTACCAAGTCTGAGTTGTCTAACTTTAACTTCTAGCTATTAGACCTTGTTATACCTTTGTCTGCTAGAAGAGCCCTCTATTTCTATCGCTTTCTGTGATTCTTTACCACTGCCATATAAGAACACAAGTCAGGATAGTAAAGAGTTTGCTATGAGGGGCCTTACCTCTTTGACGAGCGAGCTAACTGTATTCATTTAATCATTTCTAGGGGATAATTAGCCAGACATCCTAATATATGGGATGTCTCAGCAAGAATATTGGAAAATGAAATTGCCCTGGAAGAACTTCAGAGAATCATTAAATGCCTCAAAGCAAATAAAACCCTAACCCTGATGGTTTCTCTCTATTAATTTTTATTGATGTGTTTCTTAAAGAGCAGCTGCAATGTTAAGGAATATATTCAGTGAGATGGCCACACAGCCAAACCATACATCAGCCTCTATCACCTGCAAAAGGCCAAAAAGTGATATAGCTAAACATCCAGCATCTAGAGAGCAGTCTAACACTCATGCAGTCTCACCCTGGTAAGTCTAGAGAACCTATCTAGTTAGACATACTTATTATGTTTATTGGGTTAGTGCCTTGTGACCGATGGAGAATGAAGCCTCATTGTTCTAGGCATTGTACAGACAGAGTAGTAGACTGTCCATGGCCTGCAGAATTTATAATCTGGACAGAACAGACACAGGGGAAGAGAAAGAGATGGAACACAAGCAAAGTGAACAACGCAAGGGCAGCATATGGCATATCAGTGCCACTTTTTAAAGAAAATCTTTGGGTGGAGCTTTGTTAAGAAGGAATTCACTAGAATGGAGTGAGTAAGGGGGCAGAGCAGGGGAGAAGAGGAGCAAGGGTGAGGTGAAGTGACTCTGAAGAAGAGAGCGGGATGGGGCTGAAGCAAACATCTCACCAGCACAGAAAAGAAAAAGTCCACTCAAAACAAGAGCAGTCTCATGACATTAGCATCCACCGATTCCTATTGCAGAATTTGCTGAGGCTATTTAGGGGTCTGCTTTTGCTGGCTTTGGTTTCTATGGCCCCTGGGACTGGCTTCTCCCTGGAATATGTCTTCACAAAACTCACATGGCTCAGGAGGTGGACTTGGCACTGAATAGGTCTTAAAACCTCTAAAGAGAAGGGTGGGGTTGCCCTCCCCTGTGCTGACTCACAGTAAAAGGCTAAGGGTCTAACATGCCTGGCATAATTACAGTTGCACCATTCTAGTGCCATCAAGAAGCCAGAGGACAGATAAGAATGACCTCAACCATCCCACTCAGAAGCCACTGCTGAACACAGCCACCTTCCATCACAGCAGATAGAAGGGGAGAAACAACTTTAGCACCATGCAGGATAAGTAGCATATACAGAAAAGGGGCACAAGGGGTGCAGCAAAGTAAAGTTTTCTTATTCTTGAAGACAGGTTAGGGTGTGTTAAGTTGAAAGGGATTTCCACAATAGCAGAGAGAGGTTGGTTGAAGAAACTACAGAAAAGACTCAGCTCACAAAGAGCGAGAAGCTCAGGCTTCTGGAATCATCTCTTTCGCATTAGAAATGCTCCCAGACATTTCCACTGTCACTCCAATGGTAGCACTACAGGATCACTACCCCTTGCAGAAAAAAGGTCTAGTAAGGACTTGGGGAGGTTCTTTAGCAAGCAATCTAATGTAGAAAGGGAGGTCTCAGCGCACCAGGGTGAGCTGACTCTGAGAATATGGTAGGGTAAAGAATGATGGCAAATGACTGGGGCATAGAAGGGGAGCCTTGATTTAGAGAGGGATGGGGCAATGAGGAGATCTTGTGGAATGTGACGTAAAAGAAAGCTTGAGAGATTGTTAGAGAGGGCTGAAAGAAGGCATGAAAGATCAGTTTTGTTCTGCTGGAGTAAGGAATTGTCTGCTTTAGGAGAGCAAATGTAAGGGGGCAGGGCAAAATGGGACATTTTGGTCTGGTATGAAATAGTCATACATGTTTTTTCCAGTACTGAGCTTCAGAGTGTTTTATTTGTATCTGGTCAGTTTGAGATGGGAAAATTGCAACTTTTTTTTATTTGACCTCCACTTAATTCATCTCAGGAAACAGGTGATGATAAACCCAAAAGGACAAAAATGAAACCCATACAGAAGATTAGCACAAATTTAACATTTATCCAATAAACACCTCACATTTCTAAATTAGAAGGTCAAAATCTTTAGTGGAAGAAATGAAACAATCATAATGAGCAGCCAAATTGCATTTTATACTCCAGTGATAATTCCCAGACAAGTCAGCCATTACTAGCAATTACTGATCATTTATTTTTGTTAACAGACTGGGGAAAAAGAAAAATTGCAAATTGAGAGCCTGATTTATATTTAAAAAAAAAAAGCCACACCACATTTATGTGGTGATAAAAAAAGTTTTCCAACAGATCTTTATAAGCAGAAGAAAGTCTGCATTTGACACCTAACTTGAAAGAAAAACGAGGACACTTCACAGGTGCCAGTACTGCACATAAGCAAAGTATCACATAAGATATCCCAAGGCTCTCTGTTTCTGATTAAACTGCAATTATATAGAATATGCACATGCAGCATATATTCTCCCACATCCCCACAGAGCAATACTGTATCTAGCCAGGTGCTTTTATAGTCCTCATCACCACAGCACTCGAGTACTTACAAGAAGTTAAAAATTGAACAATGCACTGACAATACCACCAAGAGGCAGGCTGAGAGGTTTTGGTGGTATTGGGGTTTCTGTGTTTCTTAATGAACATGTGAGAGAGGAGTACCCACTGCAGAAAAACACTTGGGCTAAGAGGACAGTTTTGGCTTTAGCTGAATGCAGTGATGCTATGTCAGGGCTGGAATGTAGGTGGCCAGATCTAATGGTCAGAGCTGGAGCTGAGAGTCTGGCCAAGCATCAGAGCTGGATTCAGAGGCCGGGGCAAGAATCAGGAACAAGAGAGGGAAATATTGCTCTGTGGATGAGGGGAAAGCGGTGGACATGTTGTTCCTTGACTTTAGCAAAGCTTTTGACATGGTCTCCCACGGTATTCTTGCCAGCACGTTAAAGAAGTATGGGCTGGATGAATGGACTATAAGGTGGATGGAAAGTTGGCTAGATTGTCGAGCTCAATGGGTAGCAATCAATGGCTCAATGTCTAGTTGGCAGCCAGTATCAAGTGGAGAGCCCCAAGGGTTGGTCCTTGGGCCGGTTATGTTCAATATCTTCATAAATGATCTGGAGGATGGTGTGGATTGCACCCTCAGCAAGTTTGCAGATGACTCTAAACTGGGAGGAGAGGTACATACGCTGAAGGGTAGGGATAGGATACAAAGGGCCCTAGACAAATTAGAGGATTGGGCCAAAAGAAATCTGATGAGGTTCAACAAGGACAAGTGCAGAGTCCTGCACTTAGGACGGAAAAATCCCATGCACCGCTACAGACTAGGGACTGAATGGCTCGGCAGCAGTTCTGCAGAAAAGGACCTAGGGGTTACAGTGGACGAGAAGCTGGATAGGAGTCAACAGTGTGCCCTTGTTGCCAAGAAGGCCAATGGCATTTTGGGATGTATATGAAGGGACATTGCCAGCAGATCGAGGGACGTGATCGTTCCCCTCTATTCGACATTGGTGAGGCCTCATCTGGAGTACTGTGTCCAGTTTTGGGCCCCACACTACAAGAAGGATGTGGAAAAATTGGAAAGAGTCCAGCGGAGGGTAACAAAAATGATTAGGGGACTGGAACACATGACTTATGAGGAGAGACTGAGAGAACTGGGGATGTTTATTCTTCAGAAGAGAAGAATGAGGAGGGATTTGATCGCTGCTTTCAACTACCTGAAAGGGGGTTCCAAAGAGTAATGGTCTCAAGTTGCAGTGTGGGAGGTTTAGGTTGGATATTAGGAAAAACTTTTTCACTAGGAGGGTGGTGAAACACTGGAATGCGTTACCTAGGGAGGTGGTGGAATCTCCTTCCTTAGATATTTTTAAGGTCAGGCTTGACAAAGCCCCGGATGGGATGATTTAGTTGGGGATTGGTCCTACTTTGAGCAGGGGGTTGGACTAGATGTCCTCCTGAGGTCTCTTCCAACCCTGATATTCTATGATTCTATGAAATTAGGAGTCAGATAAGAAGACAGGTTCTAATGTATCAGCCTGGCAAAGCTCAACTGTGTGGACAAATTCCTCTCTTTGCGTTTAAATAGGAAGCCCTGACCAATCAGAATTCACAGTGTTCCTCTAATTCAGGCCTAGAGAAGACCTCCCTTATTTAATTTTGAGTTTCATGGTCTCTCCTGCCTGGTTGGTTAGCAGCAAGCCACTGGGAGGCAACTAGGAACCGTGTAGAGGTTCAACACCCTCAGGGTCATGGCAGGCTGGTGGTTACTCATTTCCTTCTGACAGAAAGTTCCTTATTCTTAGTCCCTCTCTTTATTCCCTTCAACAGTTTTTGTGTTTGCAAGAGATACAGATGGCATGCATGTGTGCACCGCATGCCTGACACTAGATGATAAGATGATTCTTTGTTCTTGAATGCTTAGGCAACAGACATAGTACAATCCAATGTAATTTGATGGGACATAAAGTAAAGCTGTAGTGCTGGACACCTTTGCTATTGTGTAGGAAGGCTTTGTAGAAGGGCTGTATTTTGAAGCAATACATTGTTTTCAATAAGAACAGGAGTACTTGTGGCACCTTAGAGACTAACAAATTTATTAGAGCATAAGCTTTCGTGGGCTACAGCTCACTTCATCGGATGCATAGAATGGAACATATAGTAAGAAGATATATATATACACATACAGAGAACGTGAAAAGGTAGAGTAAGAGGCTAATTAATTAAGATGAGCTATTATCAGAAGGAGAAAAAAAACTTTTGTAGTGATACTCAAGATGGCTCATTTAGACAGTTGACAAGAAGGTGTGAGGATACTTAACATGGGGAAATAGATTCAATATGTGTAATGACCTAGCCACTCCCAGTCTCTATTCAAACCCAAGTTAATGGTATCTAGTTTGCATATTAATTCAAGCGCGGCAGTTTCTCGTTGGAGTCTGTTTTTGAAGCTTTTCTGTTGCAAAATTGCTACCTTTAAGTCTTTTACTGAGTGTCCAATGTACAGTCTCTATGCAAAAGAATAAATGGACACAAATCTGACATCAGGAATCATAACATTCAAAAACCCATAGGAGAACACTTCAACCTCTCTGGCCACTCAGTAAAAGACTTAAGGGTGGCAATCTTCTTATTATATGTTCCATTCTATGCATCCGATGACATGGGCTGTAGCCCACGAAAGCTTCTGCTCTAATAAATTTGTTAGTCTCTAAGGTGCCACGAGTACTCCTGTTCTTTTTGCGGATACAGACTAACACGGCTGCTACCCTGAAACCCATTGTTTTTAATGAGGCCCATCCACTGATTTTGAAGTCGGAAGATCTCCCCTTTTTTCCAAACTGGACAAAAAAAAGAGATAAATTTAATTTTTCACAGTAATGAGTGACCTATTGCTGTCTGACAGTGATCCAGTACACCAGGAATTTAGTAGTCGTAGAAAAAAAGTATTTGTAATAAAAGGATGGATCTGTAATAAAGGAATGAGCTTCAGGGAAATCTCTGTATTACACACTAGAGGCAACCAGATAGTGAGGGAAGATATGATTGATTTGCTTGTGCTGTTTAATTGTTTCATGACTTCTAAATGGCATCATTGCATCCTATCTGCATTATTTTGCACACTACAATATTACCTAAGTTCAAATACAATTGCAGATGGAGGGGAATATAGCAGAAAATATTTGCTATCCAATTTAATCTGGGTCAACTGAGGAAGGGGAGGGGAAGTGAAAATCCTTCTATCTGCGTTTTGCTTGGTTAGGCTCTGGTAAATAGTAAAATACTTCTAGGGCAGTAAGAAGAAAAGGAGGACTTGTCGCACCTGAGAGACTAACAAATTTATTTGAGCATAAGCTTTCGTGAGCTACAGCTCACTTGTCATTATTCTAGGGCAGTGGTTCCCAAACTTGTTCCACCACTTCTGCAGGGAAAGCCCATGGTAGGCTGGGCCGATTTGTTGACCTGCCGCATCCGCAGGTTCGGGCGATCCCAGCTCCCGCTGGCCGCAGTTCACCGTTCCAGGCCAATGTGGGCTGTGGGAAGTGGGCCATGGGACGTGCTGGCCGCTGCTTCCCACAGCCCCCATTGTCCTGGAATGGTGAACCACGGCCAGTGGGAGCTGTGATCGGCCAAACCTTCAGATGCTGAAGGTAAACAAACCGTCCCGGCGCGCCGGCGGATTTCCCTGGTGGGCCGCATGCCAAATGTTGCCAGTCCCTGCTCTAGACAGATGTATGCCTGGATGGACAAACTAGCAAGGTTTGAAAGGCATCCAGAATGTGACAGATGCTGGACCACATGTACCAGGTGACTCTTCAGTGGTATTTGTTTTTCAGCCGTCATGATGAAATACGTCTACCAGCTGAAGTTCCCAGGACTTTAAATATGATCTTGCCGTAGTATAACAGGACATTTCCCTAACATCATAATAATGAGGATTGTAGGAGTATATATCCCTGAAAGAACTCATGCATCAATAGTCTGAAGATCAGATATAGGAAGGGAAGTGTTTTAATCTGGGATTTATATCTCAGGTTATTAGGGAGCTTCTCAAATCAAGACACTGAGGCATAAAATAGTTAGGTACATAAAATAGGAGCTTTACTGAGCATGTCTGTACTGCATGACTATTCTCAGAGCACAGATTAAGATCCCCATGTCTCATGGGCTCATTTTAAATCCTGGGCTGAATTTTTAGGGGGCAGTCTTCTTCCAGTCTGTACTTTATTGCAAAGTCCTGATGAGGAACTTGGAAAGAAAAAACCCAGGACATGAAGATAGATGTTCAACATGTTTCACATGAATATAAGAATTGAGATATGGAAAGGTTTATTGCCCGTATTGAGAAACTGCAGTAATTGAAGAAAGTTAGATGAACCAAGAAAAGTTACTGATCACCTTTGTAACTGCATATACACTAACTGTGCTAAAAACTGCATTGCACTAACTCAATTTTATTCTTGTATGCCCAGCACACTTTCTTTTCAGCTCACATGTAAGAAAGTAATTCGCACGGTCAATCATTCTAATATTACTAGCTAAAAATGATTTTGTTATTAAAAACAATCTCCCTTCCGACAAAGTTTTGCAGAAATCTTATGCTTAAAGTCCCCTGCAATCATTTTGAAATAAAATATACTCTTTTTGCAATAGCTTAATATTGGCAAGATTCTTTGTGGGAGGGGACAAGTAGGGGTAAAATAGGCATCAAGAACTCTTCCTAATCTGGTGTTGAGTAAATAGGGTAATAGCAAGTCTAAAGGTCACATAAGAATTGCCATATTTATAGTTCCTCCTCTGGAATCCCTCCAATAGCTACAAGGTAAAAGGAATTGTCTCTTTTCTTCTTTCTTTTCTTTTTTTTTTTTTGGTGAGTGGGAGTAAATTGCTTATTTATGTCAGGAATAACTCTGTCAGTAATTCTGCACTTGATCTGTAATATCACCATGTGCACAAGGGGAATTAATGTACAATAGAAGCTCATACAGCACAGTAGCAAAGGATGATTTAGTGAAATCATAAGCGGAATGGATGTATTTAAGGGCCTGCTGTACCTCCCTCTTCCCCTGCTCGCTTTCTGTAAAGTCTTTCAAATACTAGCATAAACTGGCGTGTTGTGAATCTGGACACAAACTGAAAATCCTAGGTAGTTTATCTTCAAATTCAATCAGATTCTGCAAACTCAAAGTAAGCAAACAGACACAGAGGCAAGCATAGTTTCTGTTCTATTATAATTTCCTGGAATTACTGATTTATGATACAAATGTTTGCCCACAAGTGTAAGAAACAGCAGTCTTCCCCATGCTGCAAGTGCTTGTGACTAATGAAGACCTGCCATTGGAATCGACAGCGTGGAGTGAAAATGACTATTACTCAGCTATGTTTCCATTTTTCTGTAATAACACTACATAAAAACAACATTTTTTAGCTGCTAGAACAGGTGGCATAAGAAGAAAACAAATTTAAGATCTTATTCATATGAATATTTGTAGTCCCTTTCTGCAATGATCTTCATTTGATATTAATGGAATGGATAATAAGTTGTGCTGTTTTCTATCCAAGTCCCCTGTTGTGTCCCCGAGGCACTCATACAGAGGGATAGGTATTCCTCACTCATTCTGACATTCAAAGCACCAGGGGTGACTATCAGGTAAGTTCCTTGACCACTGGGTTCCTCAAAAAGCAAGGGACTTGGATTTGGTCTCTGAAGATGCCTTTCAGCAGTGAATTTATGGCATGTATTTCAAGCTCCAAATGGATCTTCACAAACCTGTAGATAGTTCCCTTCTCAGGTTTGGATTAGGAGTACTGCAGTGAGAATAGGTGCCCTGGGAATATGAATGGCAATTAAATAAAAACAAAAATCCATACAAAACAGTGCCACTTAAACCAGACTGAACTGACCTGGAAACCGGATTGAATCGTGTTTGCTTTAGCGGCCACATATGATGGGGGAAAGTTAAAAATATATCCTTGGATCTTACCCATTGCTGGCAGATAGCCTGACATTTGGCCAGAGAAGACAGCAGTCCTCCTAGCAGCCACTCCCCTCCTCTGAAGTCAATGTATTGCATGGACTGCACAGCTGGGATGAATTTTGCCTGCTGAGTCCCATGGAAAGGTTAGGCAAACCTCTCACGTTTTCTTACAAGACCAATCAGCAGGAGTCACCCCAAAAGGCTTTCCACAATTATCTTCATTTCTCATTGCACAAGAAGGAAACATTAATTCTTTCCAAGGCCAACTCTGATCTGTGTACATCCTGTCAGATGGGGTTACCCTTCAGTGGAGGAAGGAACACATTCAAAATTATGCTTTCAATAAGTATGTCTACATTTTTAATTACAAAAGAAAAATGACCCTACAGTCTTAGAAGATATAGAAATATAAGCATTCCATCATCGGAACTTAATTTTCACTTGTGTTGAAGCTATCCAAAGGCAAAATAACTAAATTTTGTATATGTTGCATCTTTTGCTTTTTACCTAACAATATAATATCTAGAAACCACATGGGGGCTCCAAATAATCAGGTTTACTTAATGTACACAAGCATGGAAGGCTTAACTCTATATACAAATTAGTCTGACTTATTTCTAAAACAGAACCCAGTGAGCACCACTAGAGGACTTGCAACTTTTCCAAGGAATACTACACAGTTTCTATACACTATAGTAAGCACCAGTTTAAACATTTGGATCCTGATTCTCCATTCTGATACTGCGCCTTGGTGCCAGTCTCTCAGTGGAAAGTGTCAGAGTTTAAGGCCAGAAGAGACCGCCCAATCATCTAGTCTGACCTCCTGTGATTGGAAACCCAATAGAACTGGCCAACTAGGAATGTTTCCTAGTGCAGGAAGAATTCCCAGGTGGCCTAGAGCTACTGTGCCCCACCCCACCTGTAACTTTTGGAATAGGGAGTAATGCGAATAGAATGGGTATGGCTGTAATGTCTACACGGTCTATTCCTGGCTGCTGGAACAGCTGCTGGGGACCTGGGGCACCTGGCTATAACAAAAGCCCCAGGCTGCTCTAACTTATACTAGGGGTTGAACCTACCTCCAACAAACTCAGAAGGCGAGAGCTACAAAAGATAGCATAAAGCCAGATGAACCCACTTCTCTCCCTATCCCCCAACTTCAGATTCTTCTCTGAGCACAACTGGGCCAGACCGAAGGATCGAGCCCTCCCCCCCCTTTTTTTTCTTTTTAAATAAACACTAAAAACTAAACGTTACATGCAAAATTACGTTTATAACCCATAGTTTTTGTCCCAAGGGCATGAATCACAAAGCCAAGTTCATTCTTCATTCAATACTCTGCATATGCCAGAAAAGAGTTTACCCTTCTCAAACCCAGTTTCCTAGTCTGACCAAAATACTATATGTAATAGAAGATGACAAAAAGCCTTTGAGTGTAACCTTGAGAAGTTCTCTGACAAAAGGACTAAATGTGGGAATTTGTTGTTGAAGAAGACAGAAGTGTCTCTCTCTCACACACACACACACACACACACCAGTAAAGATCCCAACATTGCAGTTTCACTTCTCTTATGGACCATTACCATAGAACACTTCATGGTACACTTTTAAAAGGGAATTCAGGCATTTACCAGTTTATCACTCCTAACTAAACTGGATGCTTTTTCCATGTTTCTTTACTGTGGCTTTTATTAGCAAAAGTAAAGAAATTACCCCACTGACTTCAGGTGGCTACTTTTCTGTCTATGGGTGGGAGATCAGATCTACACATTTGTAATAACGGGAGTATGGCTAAATGGGAAGAGGGTTTTTGAAGAGGGAACAAAACACTGAAAACACTAACTTGTTGAAAATGGAAAATGGAAAACATAGCATGAGAAGCAGATACAGAGCACTACAAAATATACATTTCAAGAAAAGTGGTTTGGTCAAACACCTGTCAAAAAGGTTTTGATACAGAGAACCAAACTGCATCAAAAACAGCCATTTGGCCAGTCCAGAAAGTGTTTAAATTATGCACTGATGCATGCAACATGGGTCTCGGAGCTGTGGTTAGATTGAGATTTTCAACTCCAGCCTCCAAATCTGTATGCCAAATTTTACACATTCAACTAGTTGTGCCTGCAACTGCACAATCGTTCTGCATATGCACTCAGCAAGTTGCCATCCTGACTACTTCATGAGCAAGGAATGCACGTGGACAGACAGATAGTTTGCACCACTTTTCACTTCCTGTTGGTGACTACTGCTGACCAGTTGACATTTGTTGTATCAAGACAAACATAGTGAAAAGGTGCTGTGTACTGTCTGGCCATCATTGTAGCACTGAACAGGTAAGTATTTGAGCACTGAACATGTAAATTAGATCTGCCGTAGGTGGTTATACAAAGAATTATAGAATACTTATTTTTGCAGTATTGAAGCTTTTGATGTCAAGTGAGAGGACTCTCAGAGTAAGAGGCATATTTCAAACTGTTTTTTGGGGTGGCTACATGCTACCAAAGCTGTAGTGTACTTCAGCAATCAAATCCAGATGAGACATGCAATTAACTTCACCAAGAAGAAAACCAAATTTCACAAAACTGCAATCCCTGCTCACACTGTTCCAGGGGCGGCAGGTTTGTATAATTTTTGGTGGTGCCCAGAATGGGTCCAAGTCCCGCCTCCCTTCCCCCGCCCCACACCTGCCTAAGGCTCTGGGAGGGAGTTTGGGTGTGAGAGGGGTGCGGGCTCTGAGAGACAGATTGGGTGCTGGGTGCGGACTCTGGTCTGGGACAGGGGGTTGGGATGCGGGAGGGGTGCAGCATTTACTTCTGGCGGCTCTCAAAAGTGACCCGCACACCCCTCTGGCAGCGGCTCCTAGGTGGGGGGGCTGGAGGTCTCCGCGTGCCACTGCTCACAGGCACCACCCCCACAGCTCCCATTGGCCACAGTTCCAATGGCAGAGTCAGCGCTCAGGGTGGGGGTAGCGTGCAGAGACACACCCCCAAGGGCCGCAGGGATGTGCCAGCTGCTTCTGGGAGTGGCACGCTGTGCAGAGCGAGGGTGGGCAGGAAGCCACTTTAGCCTCGTTGCACTGCCGATGGTGCAGTGCGGGGGGCCCCGGGCCCTTTTAAATTGCCCGGGGGCTGCAGGTGGGGCTGGGAGATGCTCTGGGGGAGGTGCACGGGGGCAGCAGGTGGGGCCGGTGGAGAGACCCAGCCTCAAACATTGATGGAGCTGGGCCCCCCTTGCTCTGAATATTCCTGGAGCAAGGGCCCCATGGGCCCATACAACTCGCCACCCCTGCACTGTTCTAGTCACTTGTGATCTCTCCTACAGCAAATTTGAATAAAATTACATTCTCATTTATATAAGTAGCTTGCACTGAATTTTACTTAATTACTTTTAGTTAATCATCAATATTACTCTGTTACAAATGAAGGGACTACAAGGATAAGCACATTCTGTTCATCATTTTCTATCTTCCTGAGAACACATGTTGTATTATGTTCATGACTGCAGGATGTTGCAACTAGATATTCAAGTCAGCTGTACATACAAAGTTACCAAAAAAGCAGAAAGCCCCCTAAACAGTGCTGTAATGAGTGTGTAATTAGGCACAACAAGTCTGTGCATCCACATCCAAGCTGCATATGAATTCAAGAACATAAAATTCCACCTTGAAGTTCTGAGGACATGAACAAAATCACCCATTGTAACAACTGTTTACCACTATTTTGTCCAGTTTGTAGTTAATGGAGTCCACTATTCCTTGTTATTAACTGCAACATCAGAGAATAAAAATAGTTACACTATCTACAGAATTATTTTCAATCTCTTTAGAAATGGTCTTTTGTCCCCCTGGTATGTTAATACCATAATTTATGGTCTTGGTGCAGAAACAGTGATTGTAACTTTCACTGCGTGAAATTCTTTGTGCAGGAGGTCAGACTAAAGTGATCATAATGGTCCCTTCCAGACTTGAAAAACCATCTATTACTGTTTACATTAAATAAAAACAAAGCATGTTGAATCTGGCAGACACAATAACCATCTTCAATACAAAGAGTAGAATAGCTGAAAAATAGTGAATAGTTTTCACAAAAGATTATCAACATTTTGACTAACCTCAAGCAACTCTTGTCGGTATGTTATGATTAGGACAGTTTCAACTTTTCATATCAGCCAATAAGAACACAATAAAAGGTAACAAATGATCTTAAAGGAAAGCAGGGAAAATTTAGATTAAGCATTGGGAAAGATAATATGGGAACAGTTGGGCAAAGGGACAAGAAGCCAAGGAGAGTTGAATCATCATCACCATCACAAAGCCAGACTAAGCAAATGTCTATGAGGACCGTTGAGGTAAATGAATCCTGTACGGTGACCCAGTAGCAATCCCTTCCAACACTGTTAAGAATCAAATGTACGTGGCAATAATAAAGCTCAGTACATTTCACGAAAGTATTTTGCAAACATTAACTAATTAGTGCTACCATCATCACCCCTTCTTCTGTATATATTCTCTACAAGACAGACCAACTAGAATTTGGATACCTCTGAGACAACCCATTTATATTTCTAATTATGAGGGAAGCAGCTTCAGTGAAGACTATGTAATATATTATGATGTTTGGTTGCAGCATAAAGAAATCTTTCAGTCTAGGGGTTTTTTTTTGTTTTTTTTTGGGGGGGGGTTAGAATTTATTTTATCTGTGTGAATGTAAATGCCATCAAATGCCAGAAACCTTCATGTTGTTATAGATAATTTACAATCTAGTGACTTTAAAATGATCCTTAAGTTCCCTTTTTGTGAACTACACCACAAATGATGAAAGCATTAAGGCAGAAACCATCAAAAGCCTTGTTCAGAACCATTCAAGGGGAAACATTTATGTGTTTTCACCACTGAAGGGAAGCACTGGTTTTATAAAGCTAAAATGAGATCAGGCTAGCAGCTAACACTAAATGTTGGTGTTTTACCAACTGCCAGGAGTAGATCAATATTAAACTGATCACCTTAAATCTTAAATTAAAGCAAAAGAGCCTCAAAAGTGATTGCCAGTAACCTGAAGTACGGCAGCAGGATATAAGAGTGAAACATTGTTCAAATACCAGGAGTATAAAGTAGCCAGGGTGCCCTCCAAATGTAGAACATCACAGAACATATTTTGTTTTTAAATCCAGCATGTTGTATTTTCATTTGGGTACCAGTGGAAAATAGCCAGGCCTTAGGGCTCTAGACTAGGAGTTGGGAGACCTGGTGTCTATCTACTCGTGACCCTGCATGTGGCAAGTCTTTTCACCTCTCTATACTTCATTTCCTTTCCAATCAGTGAAACAGAGACAAGGACACTCACATCCTCTGTAAAGCTCTTCACAATCTATGGATGAAAAGTGCAATATAAGAGCTAGCTATTATTAATACACTAAAGCAATGTCAGAATCGTATTCCCTGCATGCTCGACAAAGAAAGAGGAGATCTGATTAAAGTGCTGTATTATACTTTATAAAATTAACACACATATTAGAAATCGATGCAGTCATCAGTGTTTGCTAACAGACATTTGGTTTTTTAAAGAATTGATTTACTATTTGCAATTGTATGAACCCTTTTTTTAAAGCAAATTTCAGCTGATGGTCTGCTGGTACCTCATAGGCTGTGAGAGTCTTGTTACAGATATTCATTTGGTATCATATCGTATTCAGTGGCAGAGTACTGCACACCAGTTTAGAGTTGATCGTCACACACCGAACTGGTGGATACGTAGTTGCATGCCGCCATGCGTATCATCTCCAGCACCCTGCATCCGACTCCACTCCCATGGCTTCCCATTCTGAGCAATATCGCTCCTCCTCATATCAGATGAGAAGTTGCCACTGGCAAGTTACTGGAGAAAGTATGCGCCAGCTCAAGCCTGCTGCTGCACAATGACCTTTTAAAACCACCAGCTGCATGTCAGCCATCACATCGCCCATTATGGTCTCATCCGCCATGCCAGGATGTGACGGCAGAAACACTCTGGCAAGAGGAATGGATATCTGTTATAAACCCCAACCAGTCCCTCGTCGCCAACCCCACAATTTGCCCACCTGGTTTTGACCTGCCCCATCACCAATGGTCCCTGTTGAACAGGTTCTGGACTGGGCAAGGTCTCTGTGCAGCCAACCAGTATCGCTGAGGCCTTTGTGACAGCCCTTTGTGCAGCTGCGGCATGACACAGACGATGATGCACACTGTTGATGAATGCCTGCTGACTAGGTTCAGCGGTGGCCTAGAAGAAGTGCATCACGGCACTGAAGATGCAGTCACTTGGCTAGACAACTATGCACGTACTAAATAAATAAATAAATTTGGTATCAACTTGTACTTGATCCGAGCTGTGCGACTGGTCACAGAAGTCACCTGGTATTTCTTCTGCTTCCTTTTGGATGATGGTAAGTTTTATAACTCCTGAATTCAGAATCAAACAGGTAATTAATTACATGAGCAGAGCTTTCCCCAAATGTTAATGTGAACAAACCTGTGACTACCCATATGTCTCCAAGCATGCGGAGTCATGAATACCATTGTGTCAAATTTACTTGTGTTATTCACACAAACGTTTGCAGATATTTTTTTACAGTATTCACTCAGCTCTGCCACCACCTGTGTTAACAGTCTGGCAAGCAATATCAACAGAGTTAAAGGATTTCCAAGGGGGGTAGTTTTATGCTGTCTCAACTGGTTATCAAAATTGACTTTGAGTTAGATTCTTTGCTGTACGTACTATTTTGTTATAGCAACACCTGTCCCTTATTGTATGTTGCTGATTATTTCCTGAGGTCACCTACCTTTACACACAAATCACATTAGCACTACCTAGCCTGCCGCCTATGAATATTTATAGCAAAATGCCCAAGACCTAGTTGAAGGCACTGTAGCATTCTTGACATGCTCTTGGCACAAAAATTACTGAGTTAGACTGAAATGGTAGAGTTAGTTACTTTAATAAATATGGCTGACTTCTGTTTAAATCACTGTACCATGCGGACTTTTTAGCTAGTTATGATTATTTTGCCCTGAGGTTCATGCAGCAAGCAGAACAAAGAGAGGTTTGCTATTTGTGCTGATCTCATCAGTTTATCCACATGTTGATGTATATTCCCTCACCAATATTTTCCAGCTGGATACACTTCCCGGGCATTAGTTTCACTGATGCTTGTGCAAATTACAGTAAAAGCAGCTAGGCTGCGCAAGATAAGAGTTAGCGCAAGCAGGTCTATGCAAACTGGGAAATCACACAACTAGCTCCAAGCGTACACATAACCTTACAGAACTCTACCTTCAGGGAGTGCTTGCACAAGTGAAAATACACAGTGAATAGACATTGGTGTAGCATCTATACAGTCTATTCTAATAGAGTCAGCCTTAAACCATGCAGAAAACCAGCAGCAGCATCTCATGCTTAAAAGCCCAGAAGTTATTCAGGAGAAAAACACCAGTGCAAGAACATAGAATCATAGAATATCAGGGTTGGAAGGGACCTCAGGAGGTCATCTAGTCCAACCCCCTGCTCAAAGCAGGACCAATCCCCAACTAAATCATCCCAGCCAGGGCTTTGTCAAGCCTGACCTTAAAAATACCTAAAGAAGGAGATTCCACCACCTCCCTAGGTAATGCATTCCAGTGTTTCACCACACTATCAAATCTATGAAATCCCCCCTCATTCTTCTCTTCCGCAGACTACACAATTCCAGTTCCCTCAGCCTCTCCTCATAAGTCATGTGTTCCAGTCCCCTAATCATTTTTATTACCCTCCGCTGGGCTCTTTCCAATTTTTCCACATCCTTCTTGTAGTGTGGGGCCCAAAACTGGACACGGTACTCCAGATGAGGCCTCACCAATGTCGAATAGAGGGGAACGATCACGACCCTCCATCTGCTGGCAATGCCCCTACTTATACATCCCAAAATGCCATTGGCTTCTTGGCAACAAGGGCACACTGTTGACTCCTATCCAGCTTCTTGTCCACTGTAACCCCTAGGTCCTTTTCTGCAGAACTGCTGCCGAGCCATTCGGTCCCTAGTCTGTGGCAGTGCATGGATTCTTCCATCCTAAGTGCAGGACTCTGCACTTGTCCTTGTTGAACCTCATCAGATTTCTTTTGGCCCAATCCTCTAATTTGTCTAGGGCCCTCTGTATCCTATCCCTACCCTCCAGCGTATGTACCTCTCCTCCCAGTTTAGTGTCATCTGCAAACTTGCTGAGGGTGCAATCCACACCATCCTCCAGATCATTTATGAAGATATTGAACACAACCGGCCCGAGGACCGACCCTTGGGGCACTCCACTTGATACCGGCTGCCAACTAGACATGGAGCCATTGATCGCTACCCGTTGAGCCCGACAACCTAGTCAACTTTCTATCCACCTTATAGTCCATTCATTCAACCCATACTTCTTTAACTCGCTGGCAAGAATACTGTGGGAGACCGTGTCAAAAGCTTTGCTAAAGTCAAAGAATAACACGTCCACTGCTTTCCCCTCATCCACAGAGCCAGTTATCTCATCATAGAAGGCAATTAGATTAGTCAGGCATGGCTTGCCCTTGGTGAATCCATGCTGACTGTTCCTGATCACTTTCCTCTCCTTTAAGTGCTTCAGAATTGATTCCTTGAGGACCTGCTCCACAATTTTTCCAGGAACTGAGGTGAGGCTGACTGGCCTGTAGTTCCCAGGATCCTCCTTCTTCCCTTTTTTAAAGATGGGCACTACATTAGCCTTTTTCCAGTCATCTGGGACTTCCCCCCAATCGCCATGAGTTTTCAAAGATAATGGACAATGGCTCTGCAATCACATCCGCCAACTCCTTTAGCACTCTCAGCTGCAGCGCATCCGGCGCCATGGACTTGTGCTTGTCCAGCTTTTCTAAATAGTCCCGAACCACTTCTTTCTCCACAGAGGGCTGGTCACCTCCTCCCCATGCTGTGCTGCCCAGTGCAGTAGTCTGGGAGCTGACCTTGTTCATGAAGACAGAGGCAAAAAAAAGCGTTGAGTACATTAGCTTTTTCCACATCCTCTGTCACTAGGTTGCCTCCCTTATTCAGTAAGGGGCCCACACTTTCCTTCACTTTCTTCTTGTTGCTAACATACCTGAAGAAACCCTTCTTGTTACTCTTAACATCTCTTGCTAGCTGCAACTCCAGGTGTGATTTGGCCTTCCTCATTTCACTCCTGCATGCCCAAGCAATATTTTTATACTCTTCTCTGGTCATTTGTCCAATCTTCCACTTCTTGTAAGCTTCTTTTTTCTGTTTAAGATCAACAAGGATTTCACTGTGAAGCCAAGCTGGTTGCCTGCCATATTTACTATTCTTTCTACACATTGGGATGGTTTGCCCCTGTAACCTCAATAAGGATTCTTTAAAATACAGCCAGCTCTCCTGGACTCCTTTTCCCCTCATGTTATTCTCCCAGGGGATCCTGCCCATCAGTTCCCTGAGGGAGTCAAAGTCTGCTTTTCTGAAGTCCAGGATCCATATTCTGCTGCTCTCCTTTCTTCCCTGTGTCAGGATCCTGAACTCGACCATCTCATGGTCACTGCCACCCAAGTTCCCATCCACTTTTGCTTCCCCTACTAATTCTTCTCAGTTTGTGAGCAGCAGGTCAAGAAGAGCTCTGCCCCTAGTTGGTTCCTCCAGCACTTGCACCAGGAAATTGTCCCCTACACTTTCCAAAAACTTCCTGGATTGTCTGTGCACCGCTGTATTGCTCTCCCAGCAGATATCAGGGTGATTGAAGTCTCCCATGAGAACCAGGGCCTGCGATCTAGTAACTTCTTTGAGTTGCTGGAAGGAAGCCTCATCCACCCCATCCCCCTGGTCCGGTGGTCTATAGCAGACTCCCACCACGACATCACCCTTGTTGCTCACACTTCTAAACTTAATCCAGAGACTCTCAGGTTTTTCTGCAGTTTCATACTTGAGCTCTGAGCAGTCATACTGCTCCCTTATGTACAATGCAACTCCCCCACCTTTTCTGCCCTGCCTGTCCTTCCTGAACAGCTTATACCCATCCATGACAGTACTCCAGCCATGTGAGTTATCCCACCAAGTCTCTGTTATTCCAATCACATCATAATTCCTTGACTGTGCCAGGACTTCCCGTTCTCCCTGCTTGTTTCCCAGGCTTCTTGCATTTGTGTATAGGCACTTGAGATAACTCGCTGATCATCCCTCTTTCTCAGTATGAGGCAGGAGCCCTGCCCTCTCATGTGCTCCTGCTCGTGCTTCCTCCCGGTATCCCACTTCCCTACTTACCTCAGGGCTTTGGTCTCCTTCCCCCCGTGAACCTAGTTTAAAGCCCTCCTCAATAGGTTAGCCAGCCTGCTTGCGAAGATGCTCTTCCCTCTCTTCGTTAGGTGGAGCCCATCTCTGCCTAGCACTCCTCCTTCTTGGAACACCATCCCATGGTCAAAGAATCCAAAGCCTTCTCTCTGACATCACCTGCATAGCCATTTATTGACTTCCACGATTCAACGGCTTCTACCCAGGCCTTTTCCTTCCACGGGGAGGATGAGCGAGAAGACCACGTGCACCTCAAACTCCTTTATCCTTCTTCCCAGAGCCACGTAGTCTGCAGTGGTCCACTCAAGGTCATTCTTGTAATCATTGGTGCCCACGTAGAGAAGCAGGAAGGGGTAGCGATCCGAGGGCTTGATGAGTCTCGGCAGTCTCTCCATCACATCGTGAATCCTAGCTCCTGGCAAGCAGCAGGCTTCTCGGTTTTCCCGGTTAGGGCAGCAAATAGATGACTCAGTCCCCCTGAGGAGAGAGTCCCCGACCACCACCACCCACCTCCTTCTCTTGGGAGCAGTGGTCGTGGAACCCCCAACCCTAGGACAGTGCATCTCATGCCTTCCAATCTGCAGTCTCCTTCTGTTCCCTTCCCTCAGATGTATCATCTAGTCCACTCTCTGCATTAGTACCTGTGGAGAGAACATGAAAATGGTTACTTACCTGTATCTGCGTTGCTGGTACATGGACGCTACCCTTTCTTCTTCTGGAGGTCACATACTGCCAAATTTCTTCACCGTCCTCCTGTCCTTGCAGTGCAGCCTGCTCTGAATCTTCAGAACGTTGTGTCTGGAGAAGCATATCCTGACGTCTGTCCAGGAAATCTTCAGTTTCTCTTATGCAACGCAGGGTCGATACCTGTTGCTCCAGACCTTGAACCTTCTCTTCCAATATGGAGACCAGCTTGCACTTTGTACAGACAAAGTCACTTCTGTCCTATGGAAGAAAGACAAACATGGCACATCCAGTGCAGGTCACAACAGCTGAACACTCCCCATCCATATTACCTTCCTTCTACGAGCTTCCTCAGGAGTTGTAGTAACTATTCAGAGAAGCCGGCAAGATGTAAGCCTCAGTGGGCTCTCCCCAGGCAAACTCCCAGGCAAACTCCCTCTGTTAGCCTCTCTGCTGTTAGCTGCTCAGCTGGTTCGCAGCTGACTGGCTTTTTATAACAGTCAGGCCTACTCAAGACTCACCTGGAACAAAGCACTCCCAATTCACACTTTTCAAACCACCAATCAAGCACATGGTCAAACCGTCAAACCGTCCCCACAACAGACACTCAGATACTCACCAACACAGCCTCCTTAATGCAGCCCTTAGCATACCTCCTCTCAGGCAGTTCCCAAGCAAACTCCCTCTGTTACCCTCTCTGCTGTTCGCATGACACAGAGGAGGGCAAATGAGGAGAGACACTTCCTGTAGATCTGATGCAAGGCAGCAATTGTTAGCCATTGACTATCTGCAAGCCACTTCCCTAACATCATTCAGATCAGCAGTTCTCAACCCGCTTGCGGCCCAATCAGCACACAGCTGCAGCCCGTGTGACATCCTCAGGGCCATACAGGTTGTGTGTGTGTGTACAGCCCACATTACACACAGCTGCATATGCAGCTCACAATGGTAAATATTTTGAGAACCTCTGATTCAGATCCTTCCTTAAGGTTCATTTTTTCCTAAATGCCTACAAGAGACTTTAAAGACCATTTTTAAGAAGTGGTCATTGGACCACTAGACGTGTCTATAATTGCTAACAGCCATAAGACTGTACTACTGTAGCCATCAGTCTTCCTCACCTCTTCCTATTGCCACTTGTCATTTTGTATTAACAATGAAACTGAAGCCTTGTCAAGGAAAAGACAGGCTCTTTATCTGTTTTGTAAAGCACCTGGCACACAACAGTGCGCTCCAGTATAACAAACACACACAATTATTATATTTTTGATGCATCTCCACTACAGTGCTTGTAGGTGCTGTGCAACAGGACAGAAAAAGGCTGTCTAAATCAATATATAGAGGGGTTCACACTAAGAGAAGAGGAAGGTAGAAAGGTAATAAAGAGCCCACATGGTCGCATGGACCATACCTTTGCAGGAGAGAAGAGTTTTAATAGGTCGGGAGGAGTTGAACATGGATGACAGGAGGGTAGGGACAGAAGGGGTGGTAAATTCCACATCAAGGGGCCTACCACTGTCAAAGGGCCATTGCCCGAAAAATTAAGGTGACCAGTAGGATTCCTAGCAGGTGGGTGCTGTCTGAATACACCAAAAGAGGCTTTCGGAGGAATGTCACCAGGGGTAAATTGCAAAGGGTTTTTCAAAGCAGTCACATAGAATTGGCTCTGTGTTCTCATTTGATGACAAAACTTTTTTTTAAAAAAAAAAACAGGAGGCTAACAGCAAATAAACAGCCAGGCCTGAACATCTGGTACAGATTTTGGCTGAACCATCAATCATGCTAAAAACCACAAGACATCTGGAATTTGCAATCATTTTCACAAATAAACCAGCTGTCGTCCAAATACTCACGAATGATAAATTATATCACTTTCCACGAATAACTCTCCATACTCATTTGCAAAGTCACTGCCAAATCACCTTTTGTACTAGCTCTAAAGACTAGTGCATAATTCTGAATAATTGTAGTGGATTTTTTGCGTTTGAGAGCCTGTGCAAAAATGCATCCAAAATGAAAACATAGCTTCATAGATTTGCTTAATATTTTTGTTTATATTGTTTCAATTGACTGGATAATGGATTTATTTGTCCCATTGTTCATTTTATTTCTCTTTCCAAATTAATAAAGAGCTTTAGGATGCAAAGCATGTAAGGCCAAATAGATAAGCTATTTATGATGTTGTACAACAATGGTTGTGGCTCTCTCTTTAGTACACACCATTGCACATTTCACCTTACATAGTGAGCTGTTCTCATGAGTCTATTTAAATAGAGAATTCATTCATCCATGGATTATCTAAAAAGCAGGACTGGGTAAAGCTCTTTTAGAGAGACAAGATAGGTGAGGGCATATATTGTATTGGACCACCTTCTGTTGGTGAGAGAGACAAGCTTTCGAGCTTATACAGAGCTCTTCTTCAGGTCTATCCAATGGAAGTTGGTCCAATAAAAGATATTCTCTCACCCCCCGTGTCTCTCTAAAAGAGCTTTACACAGTCCTACTTTTCAGATAACCCATGGATTACACGGCTACAACTCCACTGCATAAAGCTCCCTTTGTCATTAGATCAATGATCCCAAGAAAGAATAGGATAGAAAGGAGTTGGGGGAACTCAGTATGAAGGTGCTCCTACTCCTCCTCTAAAATTTACTTTCAGTTCCTGCAAATTTAGAAGACATCTCTCAAAAAGTGTCACCTTTCTCTATCACTAGCTGTTCTTGCATCTAAATCTCTAGCACTGGCTATCCATCTGATTGAGAGCATCCATCAGGCAGTGACTGGAGTGGCATAAGAGAAAAACCTGCATCTAAGCAATTCCAGTGCTCACACAAAATGCTAAAAGTGAACCATATGCAAGAGCAACAGTGATCCACACCAATCAGAGGGGTGTTTTGGATATCTTGTTACTGGATTATTCTTCTTTAGCCATGCTAGTGATTCAGTCACTAGTGTGAATGTAGTCTTATAGAGATGACAACTCCTAACTCCTCCGTCTTCTCTTATAGCCCTCTTCCACAAGGTTCCAGACAGTCTAACTCTATTAATCTCTGCCCTATTTAAAAACTCTGGTGCTTCGGCTAACAAGAAGGCGCAGCAACAGGCATGTCTCTTCATAGTCCCCAGGACTCTCTGTTCAGTGGTATCAAGCAAAACAGTAGTTTTGAGCCCAAAGAGGTAACATACAATCAGAAAAGCCCAGCGCATCCCAATTCTAAGGCAGTGATCCTAGAATGGTGAATGCAAGCTTCCCTCAGCAAGCAGGGACTTCCATCTCAGCAGAAAGCGAGTTACAGGATCATGAGAACGTTTACCCACACAACCACTCTGCAAATGCCATATGCCTTCATTACATTTTTCCCCTTCAAAGTCTGATGTTCAAGAGCTCAGCTTTGCACTCACAATTCATCCCAACTCCACAAGAAAGCAGGAGAGGGAGGGAGGTGGAATTCCAAGTGTTATGACGAGATAACTGGCTCTGTGGATGAGGGGAAAGTGGTGGAAATGTTCTTCCTTGACTTTAGCAAAGCTTTTGACACGGTCTCCCACAGTATTCTTGCCAGCAAGTTAAAGAAGTATGGGTTGAATGAATGGACTATAAGGTGGATAGAAAGTTGGCTAGATTGTCAGGCTCAACGGGTAGCGATCAATGGCTCCATGTCTAGTTGGCAGCCTGTATCAAGGGGAGTGCCCCAAGGGTTGGTCCTGGGGCCGGTTTTGTTCAGTATCTTCATAAATGATCTGGTGGATGGTGTGGATTGCACCCTCAGCAAGTTTGCAGATGACACTAAACTGGGAGGAGAGGTACATACGCAGAAGGGTAGGGATAGAATACAGAGGGCCCTAGACAAATTAGAGGATTGGGCCAAAAGAAATCTGATGAGGTTCAACAAGGACAAGTGCAGAGTCCTGCACTTAGGATGGAAGAATCCAATGCACCGCTACAGACTAGGGACCGAATGGCTCGGCAGCAGTTCTGCAGAAAAGGACCTAGGGGTTACAGTGGACGAGAAGCTGGATAGGAGTCAACAGTGTGCCCTTGTTGCCAAGAAGGCCAATGGCATTTTGGGATGTATAAGTAGGGGCATTGCCAGCAGATGGAGGGACGTGATCATTCCCCTCTATTCGACATTGGTGAGGCCTCATCTGGAGTACTGTGTCCAGTTTTGGGCCCCACACTACAAGAAGGATGTGGAAAAATTGGAAAGAGCCCAGCGGAGGGTAATAAAAATGATTAGGGGACTGGAACACATGACTTACAAGGAGAGGCTGAGGGAACTGGGATTGTTTAGTCTGCGGAAGAGAAGAATGAGGGGGGATTTGATAGCTGCTTTCAACTACCTGAAAGGGGGTTCCAAAGAGGATGGATCTAGACTGTTCTCAGTGATAGCAGATGACAGAACAAGGAGTAATGGTCTCAAGTTGCAGTGGGGGTGGTTTAGGTTGGATATTAGGAAAAACATTTTCACTAGGAGGGTGGTGAAACATTGGAATGCATTACCTAGGGAGGTGGTGGAATCTCCTTCCTAGACCAAATGGAACTTTTGCTTGCTCTATCATTTTTTAAATAAGTTGTCCTTCATTGAACAGTTCTTTCTGTTATTGCCAAAAATATCTGTTCTACAATTAACCCCAAGGTTATACTTCAATAAACCAGAAGGAAAAGTAAGTGGCTTAATTCCCAAACATTACACCAGATCCTAATGCCTAGATCATAAAGAACAGAGCTAAGACACCAAGTAAAAGAAATGCATCTCCCAGCCTAAGACAGCTATAGAACAAATGCTAGTGCTGGACAAAGGATGTTTTCTAAAAGATAAAGATTATTGCTGCACTACTCAGGCAAAAACTGCCCTCGTCCATTTTATTGACAATGTTTTGTGATTTTCCAGGTTATTTTGTATTCTGATTCCCCTTTAACTACTTTTTTGTCAACTGTTTGGTTCAATAATTCAATGAAAGACAACAAAAAATTAGGCAGTAATGATACAGTACAGCCTGTAAAGATAAATAACTATGCACTGCTCTGCGGAAATTGTTCGAGTCGCCCTCTGTTAAACCAAGGCTCTACTCCAAACACATTGTTCTTTTTGCATGAAGTATCCTCAGTTACTCAAAACAAGGTCTGAGTAATTCCCAACAACTCATATACAAGGAAAACTAGACTATTAGTATGGTCCATTTGAATAATGAAAGATCCAACAAAGCTTATCTAGGTAAAGAGCAACCTATATGACTTTTCCCAAGAGTGTTTTCAGAAATACCATTTGCATTAGCTCTGCAAAAATTAGGTAATGTACCCTTAACATAAGAACGGCTATATTGGGTCAGACCAATGGGCCATCTATCCCAGCATCCTGTCTTCCAACAGTGGCCAGGTGCTTCAGAGGGAATGAACAGAATAGGGCAATTTATTGAGTGATCATATCATCTAATCCCAGCTTCTGGCAGTCAGAGGTTACAGCAAGGAGTTGTGTCCCTGACTATCTTGGAAGATAGGTCCATCGATGGCTATTAACCATGAATTTAACCAATTCTTTTTTTAACCCAGTTATAGTTTTGGCCTTCACAACATCCACTGGCAAGGAGTTCCACAGGTTGTCTGCGCATTGTGTGAAGAAGTACTTCCTTATGTTTCTTTTAAGCTGCTCCTATTTTCAGAGTCTTGGGCTGAGAAATCTAATACAATATTAGCTATAAATAAATCAATAGCAGCAGCACACGTATACACTTTTCATCTATAGATTTCAAGACACATGACCAAGGAGGGTATCATCTCCATTTTTTTTAGATGGGGAAACAGAGTCAAAGAAAGGCAGCAAATTGGCCAAGGTCTCACAGTGAGTCAGTGGCAGAGTCAGGAATAGAACTTAGATCTCCGGATTCCACAGGACTGAGCCCATTGCTATAACACAGATATATATATATATATGTGTGTGCACGCGCATGCTTGAAACTGAACAAGAAGTAGTTTTAGGTAAAAGCACTCTGGTTTATATCAATCATATATCAGACGAAAAAGCTGTGTCCCCATTAATTTATTCCTGATAAAGCCTTAAAAAAAAAAAAGTTACGATACAACTGCTTTGGGTTCTAACTGCTTTGGGTAACAGCAGCTCAGCTTTATAACAACTCTGTGAAGTACGTAAATATTATTACACCATTTACATGAGGAGACACAAAGTTAAATGACTTGCCCAAGGTCACCCACTTGTTGTCAGAGCTAGAACTCCCAATCCTTACATCCAGATCAGTGTTCAAACCACTAGACCACACTCTACCTCTAATTTACGGCTCCATAAGTAAGGACTGTGCCTCTTGTAGCCCACAAAATATACAGTTGACTGAAACAGGAAATGTTCTAAACACATTTGAGACCTACAAAACATTTAAGTCTCAATCTATGCTGCACTGGTTAATATTCAGACTGAAAATCAGAAGTGCTTGTGGGTGGGAGGAAGGCCATTTGGCCCAGCATGGAACAATTTTTTTTTTTAACCATTACATACTCCCCACAATGCCATCCAATTAGTTTTTTTGTCACAACAATCCTAACTACTGAGCTATTCCAGGCATTTTAATTGTCTGGGACAAAAAAAGGATACCTTGAAATACACAGTGGAAACAGAAAAATTATGTTGGATACAATATTTGTATCATGAGGTTTTAGGGATGAACAGTTCAGGGGGAAAAAAAAAGAGTAAGCATATTTAATGAGAAGCACGGTTATTTAAATGGAAAAGGATGCAAGTGGATAGATTTCCAAGGAAGGATCTGAATGAAGGAGTGAAAGGAAGAGAGAACACAAGGTTAGGTGAAAACAGTGGTAGGCAGAACAGGGAAAAGAGGATCAAAGTAATATCTGTACAACAGGGACGTAGCATTGTTATTGACACTTAGGGCATGTCTACACTACAGCTGGCAGCATGCATCCCAGCCCAGGTAGCCAAACATGCACTAAATCAGCTCAAACTAGCATGCTAAAGATAGCACTGTCGACATTGCACCATGGGTTGTGGAACAGGCTAGCCAGCAGAGTACAAGCCTGCTCAACTACCTAGGTCCATACTTAGGGGTGTGTCTAAGGCCATGTCTACCCTACGAAAGTACTCCGATTTTACAGAAGGCGATTTTGGGGAATAGATTGTATAAAGTCGAGTGCATGCGTCCATGCTAAGCACATTAATTCGGCGGTGTGCATCCACAGTACTGTGGCAAGCGTCGACATTCCGAGTGGTGCACTGTGGGTAGGTATCCCACAGTTCTGGCAGTCCCCGCTGCCCATTGGAATTCTGGGCTGAGCTGCCAATGCCTGATGGGGCCAAAAATTTGTCGTGGGTGGTTATGGGTAAATGTCATCAGTCAACCCTCCCTCCCTCCGTGAAAGCAACAGCAGACAATCATTTCGCACCCTTTTCCTTCGATTGCCTGAGCAGACGCCATAGCATGGCAAGCATGGAGTCTGTTCAGCTCACCGCAGCAGTTATGACCATTGTAAACATCTCGCGCATTATCGTGCAATTTATGCAGAACCAGCACCTGAAAAACCAGGGGAGGAGGCGATGGCAGCACGGTGATGAGGACGTGAACACAGATTTCTCTAAAACCGCAGTCCCCAGCAATTTGGAGATCATGGTGTTACTGGGGCAGGCTCATGCTGTGGAATGCCGATTCTGGGCCTGGGAAACAAGCACAGAGTGGTGGGACAGCATAGTGTTGCAGGTCTGGGAGGATTCCCCGTGGCTGCGAAACTTTCGCACGTGTAAGGGCACTTTCATGGAACTTTGACTTGCTTTCCCCTGCCCTGAAGCACAAGAATACCAAAATGAGAGGAGCCCTCACAGTTCACAAGCGAGTGGCAATAGCCCTGTGGAAGCTTGCAATGCCAGAAAGCTACCGATCAGTCGGTTATCAATTTGGAGTGGGCAAATCTACTGTGGGGGTTGCTGTGATGCAAGTAGCCAATGCAATCATTGAGCTGCTGCTATCAAAGGTAGTGACTCTGGGAAATGTGCAGGTCATAGTGGATGGCTTTGCTGTAATGGGATTCCCTATCTGTGGTGGGGCTATAGATGGAACCCATATCCCTATCTTGGGACCAGACCACCAGGGCAGCCAGCACATAAACCGTAAGGGGTACTTTTCAGTGGTGCTGCAAGCACTGGTGGATCACAAGGGCCGTTTCACCAACATCAACGTGGGTTAGCCGGGAAAGGTTCATGACGCTTGAGTCTTCAAGAACTCTGATCTGTTTAAACAGCTGCAGGAAGGGATTTACTTCCCAGACCAGAAAATAACTGTTGGGGATGTTGAAATGCCTATAGTTATCCTTGGGGACCCAGCCTACCCCTTAATGCCCTGGCTCATGAAGCCGTACACAGGCACCCTGGACAGTAGTCATGAGCTGTTCAACTATAGGCTAAGCAAGTGCAGAATGGTGGTAGAGTGTTCATTTGGACATTTAAAGGGTCGCTGGCGCAGTTTACTGACTTGCTCAGACCTCAGCAAAACCAGTATTCCCATTGTTATTGCTGCTTGCTGTGTGCTCCACAATCTCTGTGAGAGTAAGGGGGAGATGTTTATGGCAGGGTGGAAGGTTGAGGCAAATCACCTGGCCACTGAATACGTACAGCCAGACACCAGGGTGATTAGAAGAGCACAGCAGGAAGTGCTGCGCATCAGAGAAGCTTTGAAAACCAGTTTCATGACTGGCCAGGGTACTGTGTGACACTTCTGTTTGTTTCTCCTTGATGAAAACCTGCCCCCTTGCTTGACTCTAAATTCCCCGTAAGCCACCCGCCCTCTTCCCTTCGATCATAGCTTGCTTGCAAAGGAAATAAAGTCACTATTGTTTAAAAAACATGTATTCTTTATTAATTGATTATAAAAATAGGGAGATAACTCACAAGGTAGCCCAGGTGGGGTGTGTGAGGAGGATAGGAGGGAAGGAAAAGGCCACTTCAAAACTTGTTGAATGACAGCCTTCTGTTGCTTGGGCTGTCCACTGGGGCGGAGTGGCTGGGTGCCCGGAGCCTCCCCCACCGCGTTCTTGGGCATCTGGGTGAAGAGGCGATGGAACTTGAGGAGCAGGTAGGGCAGTTAAACAGTCTGTGATCCTGCTGCTGTTCATGAACCTCCACCAGACTCCGGAGCATGTACGTTTGATCCCGCAGTAGCCTCAGCGTTGCTTCATGCCTCCTCTGATCTTCGTGCCGCCACCTCTCCTCACGTTCATCGGCCACTTTCCTGTACTCTGCTATTGTGTCCCTCCACACATTCTACTGAGCTCTGTCAGTGCCGGACGACTGCATGAGCTCAGAGAACATTTAATCGCGTGTGTGTTTTTTTCACCGCCTTATCTGAGATAGCCTTTGTTCTGTAAAATGTATCTTCACTCCCTTTTTTTCCTCCAGTAGGGGGGCTTGAAACATTTGCAGCTACTGGAGGAAAAAAAGGGAGTGAAGATACATTTTACAGAACAATGGCTATACTCTTTCACGGTGAACAACACTATTCACGTTACATAGCACATGTGATTTTGGTACAAGGTCGCATTTTGCATCTTATATTGAGTGCCTGCGGCTTTGGTGTGAGAGATCACACACGCAGTGCCGGGTAACAGAATTTGGCTTGCAGGCAGCCATGGTAAGCCATAGTCTTTCGGCTTCTGCAACCTTCATAACAGCAGCGCCCTCCTCTCCCATACCAAGCAAAGCACGTTGAGTTTGCCATTTAGTGCTGAGGTTTTCCTGTTAACGTGATGCAGTAGAAACAAAACTAACCCCACCCCGCATCCAATTCTCTGGGATGATCACTTTACCCCTCACCCCACTGCAAGGCTGGTATCAGGGAAGATCCCTGCTAGCCAAACACGAACAGCTCAGCGACAATGCCCCCTCCCCCCACTCTAACTGCAGGGAAGATTTCTTTTCAGCCCCAGGCAAACAGCCCAGTAGGAACGGCCACCTCTGAATGTTCCCTTAATTAAATTCCCCTATTTCAACCAGGTTATCATGAACAATATCACTCTCCTGAGGATAACACAGAGAGATAAAGAACGGATGTTGCTTGAATGCCAGCAAACACCGGGACCATACGCTGCCAGGCTTTGTCATGCAATGATACCAGATTATTTGCTACTAGCATGGCATGGTTAAGTGTCCTACCATGGAGGACGGAATAAGGCTGCTCTCCCCAGAAACCTTCTGCAAAGGCTTTTAGAGTACCTCCAGGAGAGCTTCATGGAGATGTCCCTGGAGGATTTCCGCTCCATCCCCAGACATGTTAACAGACTTTTCCAGTAGCTGTATTGGCCATGAATGCATCCCAAGTCCTCAGGGCTACTTAATCATTAAAAAATGCTTGCTTTTATAACATGTATTATATTTAAAAAGGTACACTCACCAGAGGTCCTTTCTCCGGCTTCGTTGGGTTGGGAGGGTATTTCAGTCAGGGTGAGAAAAAGATCCTAGCTGCCAGGGAGAACGGTGTGCTGTGTGCTCTCCTCAAGCTCATCCTCCTCGTCCTCCTCATCTTCCCCATCCACAAAATCCTCAGGCATGGCAGACAGTACCCCATCATCGGAGACCACAGACAGGGGTGGGGTAGTGGTGGCGGCCCCCCCAGAATTGCATGCAGCTCAGCGTAGAAGTGGCATGTCTGGGGCTCTGTCCCAGAGCGTCCGTTTGATTCTTTGGTTTTCTGGTACGCTTGCCTGAGCTCCTTAAGTTTCACGCGGCACTGTGTTGCATCCCTGCTGTAGCCTCTGTCCCTCATGGCCTTGGAGATTTTTTGAAATGTTTTGGCATTTCATCTTTTGGAACGTAGTTCTGATAGCACGGATTCCTCTCCCCATACAGCGATCAGATCCAGTACCTCCCGTTCAGTCCATGCTGGAGCTCTTTTTCGATGGGACTGTGCTGATAAGCTCGCCTGGCCAAACAGGAAGTGAGATTCAAAAGTTGCCGGGGCTTTTCCTGTACACCTTGCCAGTGCATCCGAGTTCAGAGTGCTGTCCAGAGCGGTCACAATGGTGCACTGTGGGATAGCTCCCGGAGGCCAATACCGTCAAATTGCATCCACACTAACCCTAATTTAAACAGCGATGTCGATTTCAGTGCTAATCCCCTCATTGGGGAGGAGTACAGAAATCGGTTTTAAGAGCCCTTTATTTAGAAAAAAATGGCTTCATTGTGTGGATGGATGCAGGGTTAAGTTGATTTAATGCTGCTAAATCCGACATAAACTCATAGTGTAGAACAGGCCTAAATTGTAACACTGGTGGCAACAGGGGTCAGCCACCTAAATTCTATCCACACCATAACTATCACTGAGTTCCTCAGCTGTCACATCACACTAGCTTGAGTGTTGAAGATACCTAATATTTCCTCTCTAAACATAAATTTACCAATCCCCAGTTTTCAGGCAACAGCAAGTTGAGCTAATTTACAGTTAGTCCATGAGTTTGGATCATTTCTAATAGATGAGAAAAACAAATACTGACCCTTTCCTTTGATAAGTACTCACTTTCATCTATATATTTATCATTTTTGTCCATTGCCATAGTCCATTTATTTTAGCAGGTTTAATAGGATTTCCTGGTGAATTCTGTTATTAATGCAACAACAGAGACAGTAACTCATATTTCCCTTGGACAGGTGTCCAGTTTTCACAAGCTAGCATTCAGCTACTTCCATTTGTCTTTGTTCCAGGGTACGGGAATTCCTGAAGATAATGACTGAAAGTGTGTATATTCTTATTGATCTTATTCTGTTATCCTGACAGACAAACTGAAGAGGATCAGGCTGTAATGAAACTAAGTACAGCAGCCAACAGACACAATTACTAGATAAATCACACAAACACGAGGAGCTGGGACTAGAACTCTAGTCCATTAGCTTCCAAAACACAGGCCTTCCAGCCACATTAAGTAACAATGTGTAATTATATATAATAGCACAGTCCCAAACGCTTCTGGCCACAAGAGACCCCACCATACTTCACATAAGAAGTGCTAACCCTCAGCCTGGCCAAATTTCAGCTCCAGTAATTATAGGGGCACAGACTGCAAAGGAAGCTACTGTATGTCTACAGTGATCAGAAAAAAAAACCTTAAGAACTTGACTTTTTAGTGGTACAGTAGGTGGTTAATGCACTAGCCTTCCATTCCTGAAGATCTGCCTTTAAATCCTGTTTAACCTAACAAGTAACTAGGGTTATCATCATTTTAGCCTAGTCCCTAGTGAACATCTGTCTGCATCTCTGTGCTACTGCATACTGTAACACAATAGGTAATCGATCAGCAAGAGCCTTAGTCCTGTTCTAGGTCTCTGTGTCTACATTACTGGCACAGCGATTCCACCAGAACGAACGCAGCAGGGGGATTTGTTCTGCCCCCTGTAAGAACACCACCTCACCGAACGGCATTAGCTATACCAACAGCAGCGCTCTTCTGTCTCCATGGCTGCACTATGGGGGGGCTTTTGTCAGCATCGTTAGGTCAGTAGGGGCCGACCAGAGGCTGCTCAAGACAATCTGCTGCTGCAGGCAAAACTTCAGTGGGCTGCCCCCAGTCTGTATTGTGGGGCGGAGGGGGTAGCCAGAGGATCCCCTTCTCCTGGGACCTGCGGGGGGCGTGCAGAGGAAGAGGAGGAGACTGCCACAGGGCGGGGCTCCTGTCCCGTTGTGGCTTAGGTTGCTCTCGGGCTTCAGTGGGAGGGGGAGCTTCCCTGAGCTCCAGAGACTGTGAAAGGTGAGGGGGACCGTAACAGCAGAGCCGAACCGCTCCTTCCCCCCCACCCCCAGGAGTGGGACTAACCCAGTCAGCTAGACCAGTAACACTGGGGAGAGTGAAGGCGGGGAGTTGGGGGGTGTCTGGGAGATGTGGGATGGCCTCTAGATGCCTGAGGGAGGCCAAGTGGGATGTGCACAGATGGGCGCTCGGTGCCTGCATGGAGGTTCACTCTCACCCCCTCCCATGAACGTGTCTGTCAAGAGCAGGTACCAGGTGCCCAGATGTCCCTGCCTCTTACCAGTGAGATAGGAAACTCCACCCTGCTGCTGCTTCTCTCCATCAAACGGGCATCTCTACAATGCTCATCCGCAGGGGCCTCTCCAAGCAAGGCTGCCCTGCAGCCAGCCTGACCTGGACCTAGCACACCAACAGAGCACACTAGCAGGGTTTACACAGAGCTGTTAGAGCACTACATGTTAAAGCATTCTGCAAATCACATCCCCATTAACCAAGTCTGCAGCACTGTGTACAGTTGCTTCTCCCAGAAATCTGCCATGGTAGGCAGCTGCCTAGTTTGCCTATAGCTAGAGTGGCCTCTGCCCCTGACAGACATAAAACATGTAGCAGCATAGCTGAGTGTGAGGGGCCAAGCCAGGCCAAGAGAAGGGTGTTAGCATAACTATGTGGAAGATGTTTGCAAAGCACATACACTACAGTATTTCTGGCTCTAGATAGTGTTTTTGCTCCAGATTTCATGAGCACCAAATTCATGCTAATGTATCTGTCTAAATTTAAACTGGAATGGTGCATTTCTAAATTTATATACATGTATCTGCCATATTAAAATTAGTCCTTTAGTGACTAACATCTTAATTAACAGGTTTCAGAGTAACAGCCGTGTTAGTCTGTATTTGCAAAAAGAAAAGGAGGACTTGTGGCACCTTAGAGACTAACCAATTTATTTGAGCATAAGCTTTCGTGAGCTACAGCTCACTTCATTGGATGCATCTTATTTAACATCTTATCTTGGTAAAACCAAATGTGCAAAGTTAAATCTAGAGGGTGTATACTCTTGCTTCATTGAAATGAACGTGAGTTGGGCCATTTATTTCTTCAAGAGCAGGATCACACTTTCATTGGTAAATGAGTACATTTTCTCCCCCATTATAAGTTAGCAAGAAACTCCGTACAGTACCTGAATGCATCAATGCATTTTTTTATTGCCACAGGAAATAATAATTGGGGTAACCAGAAGCAAGAATGATTCATTTATCATGCTCACTGATATTTTCTTTACAAAACTTTGGTTTATGCTGCAGGGTTCCCCTCTCCCCATACGCACGCACGCACACACACACACAAACACACCCTTAAAAATGGTAGTTAGGTTAAAATATTTTTACTGTTTATTCCTCATTTTAAAATAGTATCTTAAAATTTACATTTTAATGGTGCTTTTACTACAGTCTGAGTGCTAATTCCCCATTTTTATTACTGATTACTGATTTTTAGTGATGGTCTCACAAAAACTTTTCTGGCTAAGAAATGCATAGTAAATGATGCAATGTGCATGTTAAAGTTACAGAAAAACAAGCCAATCCTTTAGTTGATGAAGAAGAATATATTTATTCTACATTATGATCACTTTATTTATTAAATTCTTATTAATGTGCTAGGCCTTTAAGTCCTGAGCAAGAGTATTTTTAATACAAGATGGCATAAATGCATTTTCCATCTAAACAGAACGTGGTAAATCAGTATAAAACTGCACTTGAGGCATTTCTAACGGCATCTCATAGAATCATAGAATCATAGAATATCAGGGTTGGAAGGGACCCCAGAAGGTCATCTAGTCCAACCCCCTGCTCAAAGCAGGACCAATTCCCAGTTAAATCATCCCAGCCAGGGCTTTGTCAAGCCTGACCTTAAAAACCTCTAAGGAAGGAGATTCTACCACCTCCCTAGGTAACACATTCCAGTGTTTCACCACCCTCTTAGTGAAAAAGTTTTTCCTAATATCCAATCTAAACCTCCCCCACTGCAACTTGAGACCATTACTCCTCATTCTGTCATCTGCTACCATTGAGAACAGTCTAGAGCCATCCTCTTTGGAACCCCCTTTCAGGTAGTTGAAAGCAGCTATCAAATCCCCCCTCATTCTTCTCTTCTGCAGGCTAAACAATCCCAGCTCCCTCAGCCTCTCCTCATAACTCATGTGTTCCAGTCCCCTAATCATTTTTGTTGCCCTTCGCTGGACTCTCTCCAATTTATCCACATCCTTCTTGAAGTGTGGGGCCCAAAACTGGACACAGTACTCCAGATGAGGCCTCACCAATGTCGAATAGAGGGGAACGATCACGTCCCTCGATCTGCTCGCTATGCCCCTACTTATACATCCCAAAATGCCATTGGCCTTCTTGGCAACAAGGGCACACTGCTGACTCATATCCAGCTTCTCGTCCACTGTCACCCCTAGGTCCTTTTCTGCAGAACTGCTGCCTAGCCATTCGGTCCCTAGTCTGTAGCTGTGCATTGGGTTCTTCCGTCCTAAGTGCAGGACCCTGCACTTATCCTTATTGAACCTCATCAGATTCCTTTTGGCCCAATCTTCCAATTGGTCTAGGTCCTTCTGTATCCTATCCCTCCCCTCCAGCGTATCTACCACTCCTCCCAGTTTAGTATCATCCGCAAATTTGCTGAGAGTGCAATCCACACCATCCTCCAGATCATTTATGAAGATATTGAATAAAACCGGCCCCAGGACCGACCCTTGGGGCACTCCACTTGATACCGGCTGCCAACTAGACATGGAGCCATTGATCACTACCCGTTGAGCCCGACAATTTAGCCAGCTTTCTACCCACCTTATAGTGCATTCATCCAGCCCATACTTCCTTAACTTGCTGACAAGAATACTATGGGAGACCGTGTCAAAAGCTTTGCTAAAGTCAAGAAACAATACATCCACTGCTTTCCCTTCATCCACAGAACCAGTAATCTCATCATAAAAGGCGATTAGATTAGTCAGGCATGACCTTCCCTTGGTGAATCCATGCTGGCTGTTCCTGATCACTTTCCTCTCATGCAAGTGCTTCAGGATTGATTCTTTGAGGACCTGCTCCATGATCTGACTTAATGTATCATTTTAACATGTGCCATACCCAACAGTGCCCCTTATGCCTCAGTATCATGGCAGTGACAAAGATCCGATTAAAGTGCAGAGGGTCAGATTTAGTGTTGTGGGTCAGGTAATGATTCTAAGGGGGTTTCCAACAGTTGCCTGCAGGAGACAAGATGACAAAATTTGTTCCCATTTTCTTTATAGTAATCTTTATAGTAATCTCAAGGAGATGTTTTTTCAGTCATGTTCTACTCACGCACGAAAAGCAGTTCCTATTCTACTAAGTCGATACCTGCAGCAGCTTGTTTAAAACACCGTAAAACCTGGCACTGCCTTTGAATGGCATTGAAGGCAAAGAATTTGGGAGCATAAGCAGCTATGTGTAGAATTTTGGTATGAGCAAAAGTTGAGAACCCTCAATACTAGAGATAAACTAATTTATATTAACGTAACGATCCAGCCATATACAACTCTGTGATCAGTAGCCTTAACTCCATGGATTTAACTGTCATCTACACAGATTGAAATCAGGACCTTTGACTCCTGAAGCACAAGTCCCTGCTGCTTGAGCTAATGGAGAATCTCTTTTCATTGTAATAGTATACAGTGTGGTGGCTTTCATCCACTGAATGCTGTGCTCATTACTCAGACACATTATGGAATCCTCTATTCAAGCACATTTGACTTTTTTACCCGGCAGGGGCAGTGGTGACACACTCTAATAAATTCCCAATGTCTCATCTTGTGACATTTTCTAAGCAGTTTCCATGCTCCACAATAAGACATATCTCGGAAATTTGCTCTGAAGGATGCAACATTTGCAGAGAAAGCCAACAAGATTATTAGTGACCTGTAAAAAGATTCGGACAAGCCAAGTATTTCAGTTGCAAATCAAAGATCTCAAACTTCACAACTTCGTCACCACACTTTTACTTCCTAAGGGAGAGAAGTTCCTGTTAAATATACTCCCGTGTTGGGTCGCCCTCAAAAGTTATATAAGTATGATAGATTTATAATTATGTAGTAGTAGAAATAAAGATAGACAAAAGAGTATATAGGTATTGTAAAAAGGTATGAACATCAGTTCCATGCTGTTGAATTTCACTCTGTAACAAATGTAAGGCCAAAGTGCTAATTATTTCAGGCCGGTATAGGACAAAGAGTCTGTGCTGGAAAGTGATAAGAACTTTGAGGAAACAATGCTGTTCTTTAAAACAACACGCTGATGCTCTTCCCCCATGGGGACACCTTGTCATGCCTAGGTAAATCTTGGTATCCAAAGAGGGAAAAAATAGATAGTGGGATAAAACTTGTTAAATGAATCAAAAGTCATAGATTTTGTTGTTAAGTAAAAGAATGAATGATGAGTGCATGGAATTGAGAGCCTGAAGCAGGGAAATAATTGGTTAGTAAATGGTGCCAGCCTAATCCTAAGAATTTCAACCTTGATATCGATGGGGCGAAGAATATGCAAAGTGGAGATAATCGGATGACCCCCGGAGGGCGAACCGGAATCCACCCAAAACGCATCAAGGAAGAACAAGAAGATAACACCTAGCCATCATGGAGCCATCATGGATGTACCACCTGCTGATTGAGCTGATTGATGGTCATCTCAATTGTAACTTCAGCATGATGAAGCAACTCCCACAGACTTGTATTGAACCAGAGACCTATAAAAATTGGGTCCAGGGACTGTGTTCTTTGAGTCTGGTTCTACGACCACCCTCCAGGAGCATCGGATGCGCATCTGACAACGACTCGGCTCCACTCTCGTGTCCAGGCCACCTGGCCAGTGACTTGGCACGAGCAACATCTAGGCTGATAACTATAACAACCTTCATGTAGAACCTGTGTGGGAATGTCTGTGTGTGTGAATGGATCTATATAGAAATTGCATATAGGAATATTTTGTTGTATTTACAATAAACGTGGCGATTTTCCTTGTCCCTCTTACAAGATACTGTTGGTATCATTTGTATTAGTGTAACAGCTGCTTCTCTTTTCTGTTTCATTGTTGTGTATGGCATGAGAGGTGCCTAACGAGCTTTGTTTTATGTCCTCTATTATAAGACTAGGCCAAGGTAGTCACAAGGATATTTTCATTTGGCGTTATTTTATATTTCCTGTCACAACCTTTGCAGCATGAGTGCAGGAGAATATCACATTGCAATGCATGATGCCTCTCATGAGACACTCCAGTGGAGTGCTACTGATATGACCTTTTCAATCCTTTCATTTTTTTTAATGGGCTGTATCATTCTCTCCCTTTCTGCAGAACAAAGGTTAGTTAGGATGTGACCAAAGGCTCATCAGGGTGGGTAGAATATGTGAAATGTCAAAAATTCAGACTTTCCTTTTCAGAGAGGCCAAAACAACACGGAAAGCCAAGCTCCTCCCCACTCCTGTCTTCACAGGGTCCTCTGAGACAAGAAGAACAATGAAGAGTTTGAAGCTTGTAGGGTAAACTCCATTGAACAGCACTACGTTCCTGATAAACAAAAATCTCCTTTTTCGTATTATGATTTTTTTAGGGCTCCAAGACCATACCAGCATGACTTTTGTGTATCCTTCACATAGTTATTCATTCATACTGCTTTTTGTGCTGGGCAGATATAGGATACATTTGTCAGCCTAGTCACACACTGTGTGCAAATTACTCCTTAAGAATAGTCTCAAAAGTCCCAACAAAACATTGATATTTATACAGCCAGAAATTCACGAAAACAGAAAATACCCATTAAGTGTAGTGGCGTGATGGGTGTTTGTCTCACCAGATAACAGTGTAGTTTAATGTGGTTACTGTAAAGCATCACTTTAAAGTGTTCACACTGTCTTTTACCCCCCTCTGTACTTGGAAACTGTTCTGGGAAACTTCAGCTGTTCTACATCTCCAAGAAGGGATGACTAGGCTGACTTAACCACAGGGCAAGAGAGAGAGAGAGAGAGAAAGATTCCATAATGTTCCTGTTGTACAACTTTTCTGTCTGTTTTCAGGATTCACTTATTCCAGCAGACAGGTGTGACACATCTCAGAGCCCTTTGAATACTTTGCATTCTGTAATCCTCAGCCGAAAACTGCCAACACACATATTTCACCTGAGGACATTCAACTGCTGCAAGGAACTGAAAACAGCCAGAAAGCTTTGCAAGAATTGTAAGCAAAGCCAAGACTTTACTTTCTATTCCTGCTACACACACTGTGCATTTAAATAAGTGTAACCAAGAGTGGCACCAAGCAGATAAGATAGCCTGTAGTCAGAGTGCATCTCATTTATCTCCAGGATACTGAGAGAGATAATTGGCTGGGGTTTTTTTAAATGTTTTTTCTATGAATTCATGAAACATAGAACCAGTTTTGATCTTTAAGGTTTCAACAAAAGGCTCAACTTCCAGCTCTATGTTTTTGTTTTTTATTCATCTCCCTTAGCATCTCAAAAAACAAGCTCATAATGATCTCATCTAACAAATCCCAGTATCTGAGAAGAACACAGTTGGATAACAAGCAATAATTTCCCCCTTCCTCATGCTCAACTTCAGTAGCTTACCATTAGGTCCACTGAATATAACAGATAAACAGGAGAGATGCCTAATAACATTCTTTCACCTTGAAATAAAGCAGTTCCACACTATGTTAGGAAATATCACTCAGCTTTGTGCAAAGAAACTAAAGTCAGTTAAAATATAAGCCTCTTGCAGCACATTAAAAATCAAGAATATTTTAACTAAATTTAATTGTACAGTTGGATATTCTTTTTTAGCATGTAGCCTCAGCCCCCAGCTCCTCTTCTGAGCCTATCTTTATATAAAAAGAAAGAGAGGGAGAGATTTAATCTGAAATATGTTAACAGGAAGTAGTAATATTAAAATTTAGCATTAGATAAGCAAATAGGCTGCTTTTGAGAAGGGACTCAAGTACAACACATGTTAGGTTGTTTTGGGATTTTAGTTTTGTTTTTTAATGTTATAATTATATACAGTACCCCTCTCAAACTTCATTGCATCACGACTCCCTTCCGACAACAAACTTGCTACACGACCCCAGGATGGAGGGACTAAAGCCTGAGTCCGCCCAAGCCCTGCCACCATGGTGGGGGGGGTCAAAGCCAAAGTCCCACTGCCCCCCGGGGGGAGGGAGGAGCTGAAGATCAAGGGCTTCAGCCCCAGGCAGGGGGCCTGTAATCTGAGCCCCACTGCTAAGGCTGAAGCCCTCAGGCTTCGGCCCCAAACACTGGGGCTCGGGCTTTGGCTTAGGCCCCTGGCCCCAGCAAATCTAAGTCAGCTCTGGTAACCTCATTAAAACAGGGTTGCAACCCACTTTGGGGTCCCAACCCACAGTTTGAGAACCACTGATATACAGCATTTCTCACTGAGGAGAATGCCCAATTTGCTTTTTAAAAGTGTTTAAGTTACTTTCATTTGAAGCACCATTTGCTCATTGCCAAGCTTAACAAGAAGTGCGTACACACTACATCACTTCAGAACAGATGTCTATTAACCAAACATTATTGCATAATTAACTACTTCTGGGGTAATGGTTTGTTTATTTATTTTTGTTACTAGCACAAAAACTAGAAGTGATTCTGGGGGACTTGAAAACTCCATCACTCATTCTTTTTGGTCCATCATTTAAGGCTGTCAGAGTGTTGAAGTATAGGGTTAATTTAAGAGCTGTGTTTAATGTGCACCATACTGCCACCAGTTTTCCATTTTCATAAAGTAGAGACCAAATATTACAGATTATTACTCAGGCTGTCTGTGTAAGAGACACAACCAAGATAAAAGCTGACAGAGTATTTTGGCAGGAGAATACACAGAAGTTCACCTTATGCCTTCTTGCTTCATGGAAAAATCCTGCAGTCTTCAACAGATGTAATAGGGTTCTATAAAATTTAAAAGAAGCACTCTTTTCAACCATTGAATTCTACTGGGCTTTCAATAAGGTTGATATACATACACCAGGAAAAATAAGTCTCTTGCATTTCCAAAATCTTTTCAAGGTAAATTGTAATCAAAACTAAATGAAGTGGAAACAAATAAATAAGATTGTATCAAAGGCCAAGTATTGTTCTCCTCTGCACTTTTGGAACTCCAGTGACTATAACAGGATTGCATTTTAAGAGACTTTAACCTCAAATGTATTCACCAAACATCCAATGGTTCAAATCCTCCCTTCAGACACACAATTAACTCCAATCAAAATCAAACTCAATGAATGCTGCCCTCAAATAAGCAAGTGTGCAAGTTGGCTTGAGTAACTAAAAACTAAGCTGTTTAAAAACAAAGAATAAAACCCAAAAGCATACAGAAAATAAGGTCTAAATTCCAGCCTTCTGATTTCAGTGGAAGCCACGCACTTCCAAGAGCAGATTTTGGCTGCACGGTACTAGTTTTTAACCTGCTGAGCTGGTCTGTGAGAACAACCTTTGCCATCAAATCTTGACCCTGAAAGTCTGTTCTCCCTACGTTTATAGAATGCCCACTGATGTCAGAGTTTTGCCCTAAACTTGACTTATTATAAGTTATTATATCTAATGACTCTCAGTGATTCCATCAGAGTATTGTGAAGATGGGAAGCACTGATACATTCAGTGCTACTCATATTGCACTTGGTTTAACAATCAAATTTTCCCAATAAGCCAGCCATCAGCACACCCCAACCACCAGCTACTACCTCCCATCTCCCGCAGTGTCCAACTCTACAATGGTCAGACATGAGACATCTATAAAGGAAGCAAAGAAAGGGCTATAGGAGAGCTGGTTTCCTGAAATCTTGCCTCCCAATATCCCACTGTGGCCAGGAGGAGAAGCTGCAGCTTCTGCCTTCAGCATGGGACACACGAGGTGAGATGTAAGCAGGTGTAACACAGCTGCCAAATGTGCACAGGTATCATCCAAGCTGCATGGAAGCGGGCAACCATGCACTCCCCTAAATGTACCAGGGATCCTTCTCTTTTGCACTCCAAGGTGCATTGTAGCGGGGTGGTCACTCTGCTCCGGCCCTGAAGGGGTTAAAACAGCCGGGGGAGAGGGCTGCCCTCGGGAGCCAATAGTAATATCTACCCTGGAGAGGGCTGCAGCTGGGGGAAGCTGAGTGAGTCGCTGACCACAGCTGTGGCCAGCTCAGTCAGGGCCCAGCTGGCCCTTATAAGAGGGCTGTGGGCCAGAAGCTGGAGAAGTTTTACTGTAGCCGTGGAGTGGGAAGGGCTGAGAGCGAGATACCTTAAGCGGAGCAGTGCTGGGGAAGGGCAAAGGGAGCTGGGGAGCTCCAGCCTGGTAAAGGCCAGGAAAGGTACTGGGGCTGTAAAGGGGCAGCCTGAGGATAAGCAAAGGCAGCTGGCCCTACCCCTTGCCAGTGATAAGTGGCCACTGCAGTCTGCCCGACATGAGCGGGGGCTAGATGATGACTGGCCGTGGCCACTGAGGCAAGGTGGGTTTAGAGGGTTGGGGGTTCCCCTGGGAGGGGAGTCCCAGAGTGAGGGGGTACTGCTGGGGCAGAACCCTGAGGTAAAGGGCACCAGGGTCCAGGAAGAACATGGGACCAGTGGCAGGCAAGACACCGGCATGCAGAGGGCGCTCCAAAGGCTGGAAAGAGCTAATTCCCAAGATGACCAGCAGGAGGTGCTGCACCTGTGAGTTGTCACGTCACTACATGCATATATTGACCCTTAACAATTTCAATATTTGCATCTACTACCATTTGACAAAAGAAGACTGATTATATAAGAAGCCAAACGGTTCAAACAATTTTAATTCAAGTAAATTAACTAAACAAAATTTACTTGTGAGATAAGTAATCACTCAAATCTTGACAGACAGCCTTCAGAATTGCTAGCTATGGACCAAGTTTACAGCCAGACTTAGACACTCAGTTCTTGGGATTTCTGGGTGTCCCTGCATAAAAGAAGAACATATTTGCACAGATTGCTAATAACAAATGCACGTCAGGTAATTGCACATGCTACTGATAATCTGCACAAACAGATCAGCATTTCTATCTGCAGTTGCCTGATCTGCAAATGCCTATTTTAGCATAGAAATAGGCATATAAAGTCAAATGTCTAAAACTAGCAAATTTAATTAAACTTTCTTAGGGCTCAATTGACATTAATGGAGTTGGCATTGGTTATATGCCAATTGATTTATTTTATAATTGTATGGGGAAAATGAGAAAGTCAGCGATTTTTCAGTAATAGTGTGCTGTGACACCTTTGTATTTTTATGTCTGATTTTGTAAGCAAGCAGTTTAAGTGAGGTTTAACTTGGAGGTGTGCAAAACAAATCACACTCCTGAAAAGTGTATAGTTGTCTGGAAAGGTTGAGAGCCACTGCTGTACAATATCCTCTGACAGATCAAAATGCATTTGATTATCCGAAGTATCAGAAATGCTTTAGCCCACACAACCATTCAGGAAATATCAGCAGAAGTTTGTTCTCAATGTGTTACACTTCCATTATATTAGTTCATTTTGATGGAATTCATGTCTCTCTTCCCCCCCAGCCCGTGGAGGGAATTAACCTCAGACTTTTTCAGCTTATGTATTTGGTTCAGGTCTAGTCTCATGAATAGGAAAAAATTTGGATGGCTTCTTGTTTGAAGCTTAGCCCTTTCACCAGTCCCTGATTACTGATCATTGTTCACCTCCTCCTCTGTCTTAATATTTAATTATCATAAGAATGGATTAACATTTGGAAGGCTGCAAGCAGAAAACATGTTAGCACCAACGCTACTTGACACTTAGGTGATAACCACGAGCTTGTGCAGTCAGACAGGCTCATGCATAGGGTTATCATTCAAAAAAGAGGACACTCCACGGGTGGGAGATTTCCTTGAGCCCCCCGTCCCGGCACTGCCCCAACTCTACCCCTTCCCCTCCCCTTCCCTAAAGTCTCTGCCCCTTCCCCAAATCCCTGGTTCCGCCTTCTCCCCTGAGCGTACCGCGTCCCCCCTCCCTCCCAGCTGCGCAAAACAGCTGTTTCATGGCACAAGTGCTGGGAGCTAGGGGGAAAAAGCGGGCACTCTCTCGAATGATCAACATTCACTCCCTTTCCTGAATGATCAACTCTTCTTTGGGGAAAAATAATAATGGCAAAATCCTGGACGTTCTTAGATATTTAAAAATTCCTCCTGGACGGTGATTTAAGAACAAAAAGCTGGACATGTCCGGGAAAATACAGACGTATGGTAACCCTACTCATGCAGTTGATTTGAAATTAAAGCACATTGGCCTGAAAACATTTCCTTCTGTATCCAAATGTGTCTCTCCTCTCAGACTTGTTTTAATTTTTTAAAATATACAAGGATAACCCTTAGACACGTTTCATTAGTTACCCAAGAATTGTCTGCAGCACTTTTTAGTGCTTTTTTTAACCCCCAAAGTACACTTTAGCCTGCCAGCTACAAAATGAGTCAATAATTATATCCCTCTCAGGTACACAGCGCACATCAGTGACACTACTTAATTGCTTTGTGTGGAATCTTGTAATGAGAATAAATCATGCCAGCATAATTGGTTGCTTAGCAGCACAACGGTCTCTCAACCAGTATCTTGCACCACCTGCCTTTTCTCTCTTCTGAACATGCTATTCATCATTTTGTGCTGACACACCACACTATGATGGGAATGAAATGAGGCCTTGGGGCTCCTTAGAGTTTCCAGGTATGGAGTCCCTTTCTCTACCGATGATACAAGATTTATACTAGGAGAAAAAAAGACTTTGTTTTTTCCACATAATTAATCCATTAACATGCTGAACAATATTGTGAAGCAGTGTTACTATGAGTGCCCTGGGCAAGGGATCACCCCCCTTCTTGAATGTCTAAGAAGCATCTCGTATGCTGTGGACACTTCCACAAATAGATAGATTGGGCAAGATTTCAGAAACATCTATGTGTATCAATTCCATACAGTAGAGGAGAAGTTCCTTTTCTCTTGAAAAACGTATCAACCATTCTCACCATTTTAACCACACTTGTCCATAAAGCTATCAATGACCTAAAGATCTTCCTACACTATTATTTGTCCTCTAAAATATCACTGAAGATTTATATTGGCCCATATAAACAGCAGAGTGGATTAAATTCCTCTCTCTCAGGAGCCTTTGTGTAAAAGGTGCCTCTAACCAAATTCCCAATAGTCCAGAGACAGGGCTGGCTAAATCTATTAGAAATTAGCATCACTATGCTAATAGAAGTGGTGTTCTGACAACTCCTGTGCTGTCCACTATTAATATATTCGAATGATCTAGAAAATATTTAACGCATTAGATTAAAACTAGATTGTGTGCTAACTGATGAACTAAACAATGCATCCTGTATGTATTCCTATTCCTGAAGCCAAGAGATTATAGGAGAGTAACAGGGCATTAACCTTTGCAAAATCAGCTGATAGTAATGCAATATGCAGTGACAATCTAATGGACTGTATTAAGTGTTTCACCATAGTTCCACACACTGTTTTTTGTATTTCATACCATACCTCTACCACACTCATATGTTAGAAATACTGTACACTGCCTAATAAAATTAAAAAGGAAGAAAACCCTGGGTTGCATCAGAGAAAATGAAGACTTTCTGGACAGAAGTCAGTGTTTGGTACTGTAGGCACAGCATGCTGAGGAATCAAAGAGGGCACTGCAGAACAGGGAAGAAAACTGGCAGCATGTGATACCCACCCCCCCCCCGGTACCCCCAATGCAGACAGAGGTAAGAAACCATTTTCAGGCTCTTTGCACAGGTACTACAGTGGAGAATGGTTTGGAAGAGTCATCTGAGGGAAGGGATCCGAAGGAGACCCCATTGACTGGAAGGCATGGGATGCACTGTCCTAGGGATGGGGTTCCACGACCACCACTCCCAAGAGGAAGAGATGGGTGGTGGTGGTAGGGGACTCCTTCCTAAGGGAGAAGGAGTCATCCATCTGCCTTCCAGACCAGGAAACTCAAAGTGTGCTGCTTGCCTGGAGCTAGAATTCAAAATGTGACGGAGTGTCTGCCAAGATTGATCAAGCCCTCTGACTGCTACCCCTTCCTACTTCTCCACGTGGGCACCAATGATACTGCCAAGAATGACCTTAAGCAGGTCACTGCAGACTGTGTCTCTGGGAAGAAGGATAAAGGAGTTTGAGGTGCAAGTCGTGTTCTCGTCCATCCTCCCTGTTGAAGGTAAAGGCCCAGGTCGGGACCATCAAATTGTGAGGGTGAATGTGTGGTTGTGCAGGTGGTGGCGGGGAGAGGGCTTTGGATTCTTTGACCATGGGATGTTCCTCCAGGAAGAAGGAGTGCTAGGAAGAGATGGGATCCACCTAACGAAGAGAGGGAAGAGCATCTTCGCAGGCAGGCTTGCTAACCTCGTGAGGAGGGCTTTAAACTAGGTTCTCTGCGGGATGGTGACCTAAGCTCTGAGGTAAGTGGGATACTGGGAGGAAACACAAGGAGGAGGGTGCAACAGGGGAGGCCTCCTGATTCATACTGAGAAAGAAAGGCAATCGGTTAGTTATCTGAGTTACCTGTACACACAGCCTGGAAAACAAGCAGAAGAATTGGAAGTCCTGGCACAGTCAAGGAACTATGATGTGATTGGAATAACTGAGACTTGATCAGGTAACTCACATGACTGGAGCATTGTCATGGATGGGTATAAACCATTCAGGAAGGACTGGCGAGGGAGAAAAGGTGGAGGAGTTGCACTGTATGTAAGACCAGTATGATTGCTCAGAGCTCCAGTGTGAAACTAGGGAGAACCTGTTTCAGAGTAGCAGCCGTGTTAGTCTGTATTCACAAAAAGAAAAGGAGTACTTGTGGCACCTTAGAGACTAACCAATTTATTTGAGCATAAGCTCAGGAGAGAACCTGTTGAGAGTCTTTGGGTTAAGTTTAGAGGTGAGAGCAACAAGGGTGATGTCGTGGTGGGCGTCTGCTATAGACCACCAGACCAGGAGGATGAGGTAGACGAGGCTTTCTTCAGACAACTAACAGGTTTCCAGATCACAGGCCCTGGTTCTCATAGGGGACTTCAATCACCCTGATATTTGCTGGGAGAGCAATAAAGCAGTGCAAAGACAATCCAGGAAGTTTTTGGAGAGTGTTTGGGGCAACTTCCTGGTGCAAGTGCTGGAGGAACCAAGTAGGGGCCATGCTCCTCTTGACCTGCTGCTCTCAAACAAGGAAGAATTGGTAGGGGAAGTGGGTAGCAACCTGGGCAGCAGTGACCATGAGATGATACAGTTCAGGATCCTGACAAAAGGAAGAAAGGAGAGCAGCAGAATACGGACCCTGGACTTCAGAAAAGCAGCTTTTGACTCCCTCAGGGAACTGATGGGCAGGATCCCCTGAGACGCTAATATGAGGGGGAAAGGAGTCCAGGAGAGCTGGCTGTATTTTAAAGAAACCTTATTGAGGGCGCAGGAGCAAACCATCCCAATGTGCAGAAAGACTAGCAGGCAACCAGCTTGGCTTAATGGAGAAATCTTCTGTGAGCTTAAACACAAAAAGGAAGCTTACAAGAAGTGGAAACTTGGACAAATGACTAGGGAGGAGTATAAAAATGTTGCTTGATCATGCAGGGGTGTAATCAGGAAGGCCAAATCAAAATTGGAGTTGCAGCTAACAAGGATGTGAAGGGTAACAAGAAGGGTTTCTACAGGTATGTTATCAATAAGAAGAAGGTCAGGGAAAGTGTGGGACCCTTACTGAATGGGGGAGGCAACCTAGTGACAGATGTGGGAAAAGCTGAACTACTCAATGCTGTTTTTGCCTCAGTCTTCACAGACAAGGTCCGCTCAAAGACTGCTGCCCTGGGCAGCACAGTATGGGGAGGAGATGAGTAGCCCTCAGTAGTGAAAAAACAGGCTAAGGACTATTTTGAAAAGCTGGACATGCACATGTCCATGTGGCCGGATGCAATGAATCCAAGGGTGCAGAGGGAGTTGGCTGATGTGATTGCAGAGCCATTGGCCATTATCTTTGAAAGCTCGTGGCGATCAGGGGAGGTCCCGGACAATTGGAAAAAGGCAAATGTAGTGCCCATCTTTAAAAAGGGGAAGAAGGAGAATCTAGGGAACTACAGACCAGTCAGCCTCACCTCAGTCCCTGGACAAATCATGGAGTGGGTTCTCAAGGAATCCATTTTGAAGCACTTGGAGGAGAGGAAGGTGATCAGGAACAGTCAACATGGGTTCACCAAGGGCAAGTCATGCCTGACCAACCTGATTACCTTCTCTGAGATAACTGGCTCTGTGGATATGGGGAAAGCAGTGGATATGATATACCTTGACTTCAGCAAAGCTTTTGACACGGTCTCCCACAGTATTCTTGCCAGCAAGTTAAAAAGGTATGGATTGGATGAATGGACTATAAGGTGGATAGAAAGCTGCCTAGATTGTCAAGCTTAACGGGTAGTGATCAATAGCTCGATGGCTAGTTGGCAGCTGGTATCAAGCAGAGTGCACCAGAGGTTGATCCTGGGGATGATTTTGTTCAACATCTTCATTAATGATGTGGATGATGGGATGGATTGCACCCTCAGCAAGTCCACGGATGAAACTAAGCTGGGGGAAGAGGTAGATATGCTGGAGGATAGGGATAGGGTCCAGAGTGACCTAGACAAATTGGAGAATTGGGCCAAAAGAAATCTGATGGGTTTCAACAGGGACAAGTGCAGAATCCTGCACTTAGGATGGAAGGATCCCATGCACTGCTACATGCTGGGGACCAACTGGCTAAGCAGCAGTTCTGCAGAAAAGGTCCTGGGAATAACAGTAGACGAGAAGCTGGATACGAGTCAACAGTGTGGCCTTCTTGCCAAGAAGGCTAATGGCATATTGGGCTGCATTAGTAGGAGCATTGCCAGCAGATCAATGGAAGTGATTATTCCCCTCTATTCGGAACTGGTGTGGCCAGATCTGGAGTATTGCACCCAGTTTTGGACCCCCCATGACAGAAAGCATGTGGACAAATTGGAGAAAGTCCAGCAGAGGGCAACAAAAATTATTAGGGGGTTGGGGCACATGACTTGAGGCAAGGCTGAGAGAACTGGGCTTATTTAGTCTGCAGAAGAAAAGAGTGAGGGGGGATTTGATAGCAGCCTTCAACTACCCAAAGGAGAGTTCCAAAGAGGATGGAGTTAGGTTGTACTCAGTGGTGGCAAATGACAGAACAAAGAGTAATGGTCTCAAGTTGCAGTGGGGGAGGTCTAGGTTGGATATTAGGAAAAACTATTTCACTAGGAGGGTGGGGAAGCACTGCCATGGATTACCTGGAGAGGTGGTGGAATCTCCATCCTTAGAGGTTTTTAAGGCCCAGCTTGACATAGCCATGGCTGGGATGATTTTGTTGGGGTTGGTCCTGCTTTGAGCAGGGGGTTGGACTAGATGTCCTCCTGAGGTCTCTTCCAACCCTAATCTTCAATGATACTGTGAAAAATTGCATCTCTCAAGGCAAGCTTGCTGTAAGAACAAAACAAACAAAAAAAAACAAAACCGCTTACTGGCCAGGTCTCTCAGTTGTAATCATCTTGCATCTATTTTACACACACTGTTGATGGCAATAAATATATACCATGTCATCTTTAAGAGATCAATGTTGTGTATTTGTTCATGTGGTGCTAATTCATCCTGCATGCAGTTTGAAAAGAAGTCATTAAACACTGTCAGGATCACAAGATACTTGATAGCTTCAAGTCTGGCATTGAGTTGGATATTGAGCCCTTTGCACAAAGCCTAGCATGTATCATGTCAAAGTGAAGGAGAAAGCAATAATGAACAGTGAGAAACTGCCACAAAAGCTTTGCAAATTCAAAGCATGCAAGAATCTTGCTGCAGTAAAACAAGTTATTTTGCGGTTTCTCTCACAGAAATTAAAATCATTCGAGCACTCTGGCTGCTGAAGTTACCTGATTTACAAATAAGAAAGCCTTGCCAGGTCAGCTTTCATGAACAAATGAGCACTGTATGAAGCGGTGGCAGTTTCTGCCTATAGCACAAACAACAAATACAATGATGGATGAAAATGGAACACAAGAATTCACAAAAAAAAAGAATCCCTCTCTGAAAACTCAATATAGCAGTTTTCTTTCCTTATTGTCATAAAAATATGCACATTGCCTTACAGGACATGTAAGAATGTAAGATGCTTTCCCTGGAGAGGTAACTCAGATATGATGCGTGTCACGGGTGTGATTCTCGTGAATCAGTTCTTGGCACTATGTGACTGAACATTTTTCTTAATGATCTGGAAAAAACATAAATCACTCAAAGTATGCAGATGACACAAATTGTGGGAGTGGTAAATAATGAAGATAGGTCACTGAAACAGAGCAATCTAGATCACTTGATAAACTGGGAGCAAGAAAACAATGTATGTTTTAATACAGCTAAACATAAAAAGTACACTCCAAGGAACAAAGAATGTAGGGCATGCTTACCTGAAGAGAAGCAGTTACTCTGACAAAGATTTGGGGATTGTGGATAATCAGATGAATATGAACTCCAAGTGTGACATTGTGGCCAAAAGGGCTAATGCAATCCTGGGATGCATACACAGAGGACAAGTAGGAGTAGAGGTTATTTTACCTCTGTATTTGGCACTAATGTGGCTGCTGCAATACAGTATCCAATTCTGGTGCACACAATTCAAGAAGGATGTTGATAAATTGGAGAGGGCTTAGAAGAGCCATGAAAATTATTAAATGATTAAAAAACATGCCTTACAGTGATTTAGCTCTATCTATGCAGCTTAAAGTTAAGGGGATGACTTGATTGCAGTCTAAGTACCTACATGGAGAACAAATATTCGATAATGGGCTCTACTGTCTAGCCGACGAAGGTGTGACACAATCCAATAGCTGAAGCTAGATAAATTCAGACCGAAAATAAGGTGTATATTTTTAACAGTGAAAGTAATGTACAATTGTGACAATTTACCAGGGCCATGGCGGATTCTCCATCACTGACTATTTCTAAATCAAGATTAGATTTTTTTTTCCTCTAAAAGATATGATCTAGGAATTATTTTGGGGAAATTCTATGGCCTATGTTATGCAGGAGGTCAGATTAGATTATCACAATGGTCCCTTCTGGCCTTGGAATCTATGAATTTCAAGCCTGAAAATCTGTGGTGAGATAATCAAGTGATGAGATCAGTGAAGGTAGTCTTAGAAAAGGATTTTAGTCCATTTAGGTACTTATACTGAGCCAATCACTGCAGTAGCAGAGGTGGGAAGGGCAAAAATGTTTGTATGAAGCTTCTCCCCCATTCCCTTTTGCAAAAATGCAAATTCAGCAACACCAAAACATTTCATGACTTTGTATTTGGTTTTGCTGAATAGTTTTGGTTGAAAAGAAGAAAAAATCTCCCCCCCCTTCCCCCAATTAAAATGTTTTGGTTTGACATTGATTTTTCCAGTTCAGAACAACTGATTCAAAATTTCCTTTAACTTTAACGTAATAAAAAAAATTAAAAATGTTTGAAATCAAAAAGCTGAATTTTTTTTGCCTTTCATAGTTGTAGGCAAATAAAAAAAAGTTTTGGTTCAACCCAAATGCCCCCCCAGTTTTTCAGAATTGCCAATACACTGAAAAAAATCACCCTGTACCCAACTGCCTATATTTGAAGCAATATGAGGAAATGTTTTGGTGCTTGTTGAGAAGAGAAAGGGAAACTATTCCAACTTTCATGGTAGTATTAAAGAGTGTGAAGCCAAGAGTGGAAGGAGGGGACACAGGAAGCTGTTGTGAGAAAATGCAGAGGAACAAGAGTTGGGGGGAATAGGCTGCTCAGCCGCCAGTGCATAAGAGTTTACGTGGACTATCCCATGGGCTCAAGAAAGAGGCAGAGAAAATGGAGATGCAAAGGGCTGCTTAGGAGAGGGCAATGACTTTGCTTGAGTTTCATCCAGTTTCAATAAGGATACTTTTTAGGCCAGTAGGAAAGATCTGTCGGCCACCTGGGATGTATCCATGCCACTCGTGGTCTGAAGGACCAAAGCCCATTATTGCGACAACTGTTGCAGGGTAACCAACTATCCTCAAACATGTTATGGCATCATTCTTGCTTGAGAAGCCATTGTCTAACAATCTGAAATAAGCAGGGGTTGTGTGTGTCAGAGGATAGTGAGCAAGAACATTTACACACACTATCTGGCCTCTTGATAGGACCTTAAGTATCAGTATGGGATGAGCAAGGCTCCCAAGTGTTGTGTAGGCTGCCTTTATACAAAGCCAAATCAATCCAGAAGATGGTCAGCCTGTGAATGGAGGATGAGGAGTAAGGTAATCTGTACCTGCTCCCCAATCAGATGTGAGTTCCTGAGGGGTGGGAAAGTCATGTCAATGAGCTATTCCACATCGTTGCATGCAGCTTGACCTCTTTCACCCGGAAATGACCAGATGGGATGTTAGGGCAAAGAGAAAGACATCACAAAGGAGCAGCTGCAGCCGTGCCATGTGTCTTTTATTGTAGTGTCGATGTACCCTAAATGTTCTCTCCCTTTTACCCTCTCAACACACGTGCATGCACCGTTACCTGTCCGGAAGCTTCTCAGTTAGATAATCCACAACTACCATTTCAACCCTCAGCAGCTACCAGTGCTACCAACTAGTTCAATATACTTTCTTTAATCACCAGCATTTTGACACTTATGTTACCTTTTTATGGATTGCGGTACTATCCTGGAGAATCACCAGATAACAAAGACTCTGCATAATAACCCACTACCGTCCAAGAAATCAGGGACTTACCAAAACAGGAAGGCCTTTCTCTCCCTCCACCATCCAAAGAACTTATTTAAAATTCCTTTTAGTCTTAGTCCCCTGAGACCCAGGAGAAAGTAGGAAGAAGTTCAGGGTACTGTCAGAGTCAAAGAACCCTAATCCTATTTATCTAGCTTGAGGTCTCTGAGCTGGAACCCCATGGAGTGGGTGTGCCTGGGTTCCCCTACCAAGCCCCTGATAGACTTGACAGTGAGAAAAGGATTTTCAGACTCCTGGGCACAAGGAATAGACTGACAGCCCCACTAGTTTATGTGAGACCAAGTGCTGCACCACACTTGGCCAAACGGGGCACCATCACACTACACTGATGCCTCACAGGCTTACACAACTATTATGGGGAATTAGCCAGCCTTTCACTTGATCGGCTGGTGTCTACCACCCCGGGCCCTCAAAGGTTCTGGAGCCTACCTTGCTTACAGACAGAAATGATCAGTACACAAATCAATTTTTCTTCACAAAGTGTTCCTGTTTGGGCAGTTCTATGGACCACCACTAGGTGAGTCACAAAGATACCTCTTAAATTTATCCTGGGGAATCATCAGGTTCAGAAGCCTGAAGAAACACCTGAAATCCACAAGGTTAAAATTTTAACCTAAATAAAGCATAAAACAAACTAATTTAGGATAAATTGATTTTATATTAGGCCAATCTAATTATCACCTCAAATAAAGAAACGCTTCCTTAAACTCCATGTACTGTAATAATTGGGGAAGATCACCAATCCCAGGAGGAGTGTCTCTCACTGTCCTGAATTGGAAAGCTACATCTGACTGTCATTGGTCTTAAAAGGCCAAGATGTTTTGATGTTAATTAACTGGCTGGCTGGAAGTTATTTGATTGTAGATGTAAAATATCACTTTCTCCTAAAGTCAAATATTTGGGGTTCAATTCTGATATGCAGGCCCATCTGCCTCAAACAGTAATATCTGTGGGTACTACACAAACACCAGGTACTGTAGGTGTCCAATAATTTGGGGGCCTGTAGCATTTTTAGTATAAGCATTTTTACATCTTTCTACTCTTGCTCTTTTCTGAGGCCTGTGCTTCCTAATATCAACAGACTAGAGACTATTAATAAATATTTTGGTCTATTTAGGAGGCTGCCTACATCTAATATTTGCTGTATTAGCATAGCTTCAAACTATTTCTTATGACAAATGAAGTCTTTCCTAGGAGGCACGTCTACAGATGGAGCTTTCCTATAGAACTTTAACTGTGATTGTTGGCCTTGGTTGCCTGGGCAAGGGAACGCATCCTACAAAATGACTGTTCAGAAGTAGGTCATTCTAAATCCTAACGCTTTATGGTTTCAAGATCAAAAAAATCTACTTGAGTCGGTTGGTTGGGTGCTTATTAGCGAAGGATGGATGGCTGAAAGAAGAGGCAGAGGAGCCTTCAAAGATAACGTTCTGTTACCCAATCAAACTTTTTTTTTTTGGTTGCAAAAGGGAACCCAAACTCTCATGAAGCATTTAGATAGGAATATATCACAAGGTTTCTGGTATTAGATGCCCCCCTTCACTCCTATCTCCTTAGAATTAGCGACACTGGTGAGGTATTTTAAAACATAGTGGCACCATTCTCTTACTCTACAGGAGCTACTTGGTTTAGCCTTCCCTCACCCCAGTCTTTGGAGGAGTTTGCATTTTAGGCTTGGCCTTCACTGCGCACCCAAAAGAAAAAAAAAGTTTAGTTCCCTTCTGAGGTACCCAGAGTCCAAAAATACCACCACCTTCAACAACAGTCCCACATTAACATGTACAAAAGGTCTCTTGCCCCTCCTGGGATTGTCTTTACTTCCCTTTTCCTCTTGTGGGACACCACCCCAGGACTAACAAGGAGTCTGGTGGGACCTTAAAGACTAATAGAATTATTTGGGCATCAGCTTTCGTGGGTAAAAAAACCCACTTCTCGAGATGCAAGGAGTGAAAATTACAGAAGCAGGCATTATTATACTGTCACATGAAGAGAAGGGAGTTACCTCACAAGTGGAGAACCAGTGTTGACAGGGCCAATTCAATCAGGGTGGATGTGGTCCACTACCAATAATTGATGAGGAGGTGTCAATTCCAGCAGAGGCAAAGCTGCTTTTGTAATGAGCCAGCCACTCCCATCCCTATTCCAGGCCAAATTAATAGTGTTAAATTTGCAAATGAATTTTAGTTCTGCAGTTTCTCTTTGGGGTCTGTTTCTGAAGTTTTTTGGTTCAAGTATGACTACTTTTAAATCTGTTACAGAATGTGTAGCCATACTTGAAAAAATAAAAGAACTTCAGAAACAGACTGATTGAATTGGCCCTGTCAACACTGGTTCTCCACTTGTGAGGTAACTCCCTTCTCTTCGTGTGACAGTATAATAATGCCTGAATCTGTAATTTTCACTCCATGCATCTCGAGAAGTGGGTTTTTTCACCCACGAAAGCTTATGCCCAAATAAACCTATTAGTCTTTAAGGCGCCACTGGACTGTATCCTTGTGGATGCAGACTAACATGGCTACCCCCAATACTTTCCCCAACACTGCTTCCCCTAAGCGTGGGTAACACAGGCAGCTTTTACCTCCCTACTTAAGGCAGAAGCCCCAACTGTACTCCTGGAACTGGGTGTACTTCAGCCAGCTTCTCCCTCAGCTGGCCCCTTCTTCCATTCTCTTTGCTGCCACCCCCTCCCCCATTATCCTCTGGAAGACTTCTCTTGCTGATGTCTGCCCTAATATCAGGGAATAGGCACCTTATATGCTAGTCCTCCTCTCCCAGCTCATTCCCTACTAGTCGGATGAGAGAGGAGCCCTCTGTAAGGCTTCCTTCCATATGCTACTTATTCCTGGGACTCCTTTCCTCTCTCCCATATCATCTCAGCCCTTGAATACCAGACCACCCCATATTCTTAAAGGGACCATGCCGCATGATAAGGATGAGCTGACTACTGGACACCATTACCCTTAAAGGAGCAGGTCACTCTGTCACAACTTCTATTACTTCAAGACAGGTTTGACCTCCATTTGCAATATTAAGTGTTAAAAACTACCTGAATCTGGTCTCCCCTAGGATTTCACATTGAGGTAGTTATCCCGATATTAAAAAACAAACAAAAAAAGAATTAAGTTGGGTAAAAAAAATGAAGGAGTTTGACTCACCTTCTGGCATAGTAATTCTCAAAACTAAGTGTACCAAATTTCACTAGTTAAGCTGCTTGGTTATGCGCTCATCTAAAGTTAGACTGGATTGGAACTCCACTATCTTACTTCAGAAAACAGTTATGCTAGTCTGGATGTGGTTAGCTTTCACAGAGCTGAGGTTTTTTTTCTTATCACAAATTCTCAAGAGGTCTGAAAGACTATAAAAACTTGGTTGCATCTGTGCTCTCTTTAGTAAATATCAGCCCCTTGGTAGCTTTGGTGTGATACATTGCTACTAGCAGTGCATCCTTCTTATTTCCCCTTGTGCTTTCCTACTGCTTTCATTAGCTGTGTAATGTAGCTTTCTTCAGCTAGCTGATTAGTGTCTAACTTTCAGTGTTAATACTTTAATTCAGTTCATTTAAAAAAATCCAGTAAGGAATCATCTTTCATTTTTTTGAAATTGCACAGTCTTCAGAGTCTGTGTGTTAATAGCAGACTTAATAATACTGTGTAGTAGGAGGAATTCTTGAAAAACAAAAGAGTCTTTAAAAATATTTGCCCACCATATATGCCAAAGTGAAATGGCAACATAGTTCCATGTTGTTCAAGACCATGGGCATCTGCTCAAACTGTAGAAATTGCTTTTTAAAATGGAGGGCGAAGGAAGTTTCTTTGTAGTTGCCTTTTTATAAATCAATCGTATACTGTTACCCAAAATGGTTCTCCATTCATAGCTGTGATCTCAGCTAAGTTAGAGGCCTAGGACATGCTGGGGAAACTGGAAGTCTTTTAGATGGCACCAGCAATCAAAAGATGAGGCCAGGAGTTTGGAGGAGAATTACAGGTACAGCTGTGTTTAAAAAAACAAAAACCAACACTCCACACAACACATACCTGTATTATGGAAGAACTGGTGGAGAAAAATGGCTTTTCCAGCTCTTGAAGCCTTTGCCTCTTCTGGTGAAGACCTGTGCGAGTCTCCAGCATATCAGTCAGTTCATCCCGTCCTGGGCTGTCCTCTCTGGACAGCTCCTTAGTAGCTTGCTGTCAGGAACTCTTTTCTCCAGGCTGCTCACCCCTCTGGTAGCTACCCCACTCATCTGCTTCCCAGCCCTTTTATACACCCAGTCTGTATTAATCCTTCGGGCGCTGGGCCAGCATGGGGTACATACAACCCACGACAATGCCTCATGACTGCATCTAATGTTTCAAAGAGATGCACCAAAATGAGGCACATAAGAGACTGAGGTAGAGGAAGTGCTATTTTTGTATCCTATACTGTCCCTCACCCCACCCCCAGGAACACGGTGGATACCCAGTGTGCATTTTCTTCTCAACGTTAAATATTCCTATGACAACAACTTTATCCCAATCTTATAGAATTAGAACACGGAAAACTGTTGCATTTGCAGTTTAAAAATACCCCAACGAGGGAAGCTCCTGATAAAAATCTAGACCTGGAGTTGTCATAGTCAGATTTGGAGACTTTGAAGGTTGTCCCATTTTCATGTAATGATTCATGAGCTACTTAATGTACGTAGTGCACTTTGGCCAAGATTTTTTTTTTAAAATAAGTGTCTATATTTAGTCTCCAAAAATTGTGTCATGAAGGTTTCTTGGGCTGGGGATCGGAAGAGCTCCACCCCAAAATAGTCAATAGCCCAGGGATTAGGAAATTTAGCTGGGTTGTGGAAGATTCAAGTCCAAGTCCCTGTTTTCCTTGATATTGGGGGTGGGCGCATGGCAGATGGATGAGGGCTCAGTTTGGAATGTATGTGACTAGCCATATCGATGTATACTATAAGCCAACATTTCAAATATTCAGATGATAGTGCCTTTAGAAAAAGGATCACAACCTCCCAGTGACAAATCCCTAGAATCTCCAAAATCAAGACAGTAATAATCCTCAGAAAGGATTGTAGAAAGCTTGTAGAGCAGACAAGACTGCCATTAGTCTAAATTATTTGTATGAAAACTTGGAAGATTATAGTTACTAGTTCCTTTCGTTAGCCCCCATTAAAACCAAGCTCAGAGTCCTTTTCCTCTGTCCTTTATTAACTTCTAATTATTGCTTAAGTGTCCATTTTGGTGGTGGTTGCACCAGAAGTGGTTAAAGTTAAGCCTCAAACAGGATAGTTTCCAGAATTTACAAATTTTGGCCCATTCCACAGAAAGTTACAGCCGTATCAAACCAAAATAAGTGAAAATTGATTAAGCTTTAAGAACCTTCCCTTATAGCCTGGGTTTTGTTTTGATCATTTTTCCTCTTTACTGGCAACATGAACAGCCTGTAAATGTACAAAAATGAACAGCTATGTTGAGAGGTTGCTATTAAGAATTACGTTTTTCAATTCTGTTAACTATACGAGCATGATTAAAAAAAACCAAGTTGCAAAAACCACAACTGCATAATAGCTAGGATCCTGACAACCAGCTAACAAAAAGGACATATTTTTAATAAATATACCACCCTCCTGGCTCTGCCTTTCTTCTTGTATGCTCAGCTGTAGCAATTAGACTAATCTATAGGAAGCCTATCCCCAAAAGCCTCTCTCAGCTTTCTCCAGCTGTTTCCTCTTTTTTCATTGCCAGCAATCTCAACCTCTGAAGACATGGTTCGCCTCTGTAGGATTCCAAACTACTTCTGCTCTGGGGCCATAATCCCTGCTAGGTATTGGGAAATGGTCTTTATTTTAAATAAATTAAAAATGGAGGCACTAGGCTAAGCAAGCCTAGACTTTGCAGAAGCCACATAATATGGGTCTGTTTTTTTAGTGACATATCTAGACCTTGCTGATATTTTCCATTCAAAAATTTCATCCTCCGTCCTTAATCACCACTAATATTGCTTTACAGTTGCATAGTCCTTTTCAAATCAAGCATCTCACTGCACTTTATAAAGGCAGGTAAGCCTCCCCATCATTTTGGAAGTGAAGAAACTGAGGCAGTGTATGATCTGGCCAGAGTCACAAAGAATAACTGACTAAACTGGCATTAGTACCCAGATATGCTGACTTCCAAGCCACAAGATGAATTTGCTCCACAAGGAAGAAGTTACACTGTGCAATGCTGGAGGGAAAAAGTAGGTTTGTGGCTGTGGATTCTGAGCTCTTTTTTCTTCCATGGGAGGAAGTGCTCTCCAGCAATTAGAGGACGGGAGCGAAAGGTAGGGCTCAAGTTCTATTCCTGGATATGTCAGTGAGTCTGCCTCAGTTTGCCCTGATGTAAAATGGGGCCAACACCACCTCACGGGGATGCCGTGAGGTTTAATAAAGGGACAAATCATGACTCCCCTGCTTTGTTCGCAACTGGTAGGGTTCTGATGTATGGGAGAGAGCTAATCTCCACAGGATCTTCAAATCCTTCGGGGGGGGGCGGGGGTCGTGGAACTGTGGAGGGGAGCGGAAAGTGTTGGAGACAGGACCAGGGTTCACAGTTTATACAGCTCTACTATCCATGTGTCTCTGCATAACATGTGAGAGGGATGCTATTCCATGGAGGAGCGAGGGGGAATAGCTAATGTCCACTTGGGGAAAACCCAGATAACTTGATTGCTGCAAAATCCACAGGGGAGAGGTTCTGCAGAAGTGAAAAGTTATTATTCTCCGAAAAAGGAGCTTGCTGCCATACCTGTCAACCTGCCCAAATGCAGGAGGCTGCATAGAACAGAGTCCCATACTTACAACCATGCAACAGCTTTACATTGATCTGGAATTGATTTGCTCAGCATAACGTTTGTCTACAGTCTCAGTTTCATGAGTCGGCTTTTGAGAGTTAAACAGCACGTTTTTGTAAACTAGGAAGGGGTTGGCCGAAGGAATGGCCAGCTCCACAGTTACTGCTACCTCTTCCAGCCATAAGGAGCAATAGCCTAAGAACTGCAGAAAATATTGAGGAGTGCTTTTCTTGGTTTTCTGGACCAGGGCAGCAAGCCACAGGCTTCTGTTCTCAGAGAAATAATAGTATTTCAAATATTAACATGGGACACTTAATGAGCAAACAGGGGCAGGGTTCTGGGAAGCTCAGTCTGACAATTGCATGAGCACCGAAATCCCATTTGGAATGGAGCCTCAACATTTGTCATGTTCATAAATAAAAGCAACAGAAGAGTACTTGAAAACACTTGTCCATTCTTGTGACAAAGATTTCTTCAGTAGGAGAGCATGAGTTTGGAAATCAGTCTATTTTCATTGCATTTCCAATTGCTTACTAAACCAGAAAAGGGCCCCATGAAAGTACTCTGGTTTGAGAAACAAAGCCACACAAAGGCATCATGACTAGCCCGGATATCAGGAGAAAATGCAGAGCAAACAGGGCATCCATCAGGAAGAGGCCGTAGTCAAGGCTGCTGTTTTGACTGTCAGTAATTTTCCTCAATATTAGGGCTGCATTTCATGCCTGTCAGAACCACAATCCAGTTTTTGCGCAGTTGCAGTTGTGCAGACTGACCGAAGATCAGCAACATTAAAACAGCAAAAGGAGCTCACATGCAAATGTAACCCACACATGTTCTGGCTGTGGTGTTCTCTCCCACCTAGTAGCACCGAGACCACTTAAAGAGAGAGATAAAATGATTCTGCTCTACAGCCTTAGGCCACAGCCAGTTGGCTTTTAGCTCATGCAGTAGAGGCTCATGCACTAAGCTCCAGAGGTCCCAAATTTGATCCCGCCCACCAACAACCGGGGTGTGTTGGTGTTACACCAACACAAAGGAAACTTCTTGTATAAAAAAAACAATCCCTTCACACATTGAGGCACACAAATAATCTTAACATAAAGGAGACACGGGATAAGCCATACAAGAACACACCAGATTCATTGACTCTTCTGAAGCAACTGCTTTTAACTAAAGCAAAAACATATTTTACACTCAACTGTTAGTTTCCCTTATAGGCCTTTTGTATATTTATCACCTCCGATTACAAAACAAAGCCCATACACACAGAGAATGTATGTTATGATGCAGGAGATGCCCTACATCACATTAAGTATTTCACCACACAATGGAGCGCCAGGCTAAAAAAAATTCCTTTGGGTGATCTAAAAATGTTTGTTTCACAGGTACAGAGTGCTTCTCTCTGCTCCTACGGTCTCCTGCTACCGTACTGATGTCAATGTAAATTCTTGCTGCTTTCTCACTGTCACTCTGCCAGTGCCTGTAATAACTTCAGTTGCCTCATCTTGTTGAGATAACCAATCTTGTCACCACTCTGTAAGCATCAGTGGTAAAACAGAGTGGAGCTCCAACGTGCAAATTCTCAGATTAGCAGCAGCTTGCAGCATATTAATATCACGTGGAGCAGGAGAGGGGAGGGAGGAGAGAGAGAGCGTTAGATTTGTTCAATTCCTCACATAGCTGTGGTCCATACAACAGGGCATGACTTAGGGCTGCTGTTACCTATGTGTAATTCTGCCCAGACAGTAAGTCTTTATTACAAAAGATTACTTCACATTTTCTATAGAGGAAAAACGTCATGCCTATGCTTGTTCTGTATTTGCACAGCACCTCACGTAACAGAGTCCTGCTCCATGACTGGGCCTACTGCAAGATAAATACTAACATACTCCATTACTTTTAGACCTTCTGTCCTGAATCTGCAGTTCATAACAAGAATCAACAAAGGCAAACAAGTAATGTTTTCAACAGTGTCTGAGTGAGTGGGGAGCCTGAGGCCTATTGATTTTCAACAGAATTTAGGCACTTTTGAAAAATTACCGAAACGTTGGGGAACAGCCAAAACACCTAGGCCCTAACTGACAGGACCTCAAAATGGGAAAAGCAAGATTGCTGACAAGACCTTTTTCAAGGTAACTGAAAAATGATTTGGTAATATAATTGCTAAACTTCAAATAAAAGTCCCCTGAAAACCCATGTTTGGAAAATATAAGAATATACTGATGATAGAGCAGGGGGTTCTCCATAACTTTCCTACTCAAATAAGAAATAAAGATTAATGAATAATTTAGTATGACACACATGTAATTAACTATGGTACTAAAAGATGGAAAATTGCTAAATGGTAAAAATAAAGGCCGTGTTTTGCTAAGTTAATGTTAGTGGTTTGTGGCAATGTATGTTGAATGGTGAAAGGATAATTGAGTTATGTTGATGCAATACTACTGATTTAACACAACACAAAATGGAGAATGAAAAACAAAATTCTGAAAGTTGGGGTAAATGTATAACTGGGTATGTGACATGACTGATGACACAGAAGTACAAATTCATGTATAAAAATCAAGTGACCACAGGCCCAAGTTGGAGAACTCCGGTTCAGAGACTGAGATGACCCTCATGAAGTGAGGAGCCTCTTGGTACCCCAAAACTCAGTTACTTGGTCCCCTACCTGTTCTATCATCTTGTCTATCATACGTACATAATCAGAAACTATACGTGGCAATAACTGTCTGAAAATTTATAAAGTTGAGAAGTTGATTACATTTAAATTGTGTAGATTCATGCCTCAATGTCCTTACAGCATTAAATCACAGTAGAGGAGATGATGAGGTCCCATGGGGTCATCAATAAGAACAAGAGAAATACCCTCAGTTCCACTGAGGACAGCCCCTTGCAGGAAATGCTCAGGTGCCTCACAGTAATGTGCCAACCATTTTTAAATGAACTTTTATAGAATAATACACATTAGAGATGGAAGCTACTAAGTCATCTTGTCCCTATTTCTGACCCTATTTCTTCTACAGGCTGGGAAGGAAAAGAGACAGATTGGTATTGATATTTATACTTTAAGTACTTGGGAGGTGTCATCTGCAGCATATTAGTATTCTTGCTAAGGCAAGTTTTTTGATTGACTAGCAGTGAAGTTTCTATTACTTCTCTTACTTAAATCTTTCAGAAGGAGAACAGGGATTTGCATAATGGGAATTACTAGCAATAACAAGACCATGAAGTCAAGGTCACTGAGAAATCTATGTTGAACTTCCAGCTCCCACGTTTTCCCAAGGCTTTGGAATCCTGGTGTGTATATTACCACAAAATATGACCCAAATCACTGGATTCATAGTTCATGCCTATATTCCACAAGGCAGGTTTGCATACAGCACCTATGCCTTCAGGAGAGAGGGTCTGATCACCTAGCTATAAACTGAATATTTAAAATGGCCACTCACTCCATTAATCACTGTGCTTCAAGAGGGGCCAAAACATTGTATAAAACCAGGACTGTATCCATTCTGGGACTTGGCTGGATTTGGTCAAAGCATTTACAAAACACAGGCATCATCCTGTTTATCACTGGAGATCATGAATGAAGTCTTTTGAGATACTATATATATATATAGATATAGATATAGTTATGGGTTGGACATAGGGTTGCCAACTGTCTAATCGCACAAATGCAGACACCCTTGACCCACCCCTTGGCCTGCCCCTTCCCCAAGGCCCCACCCTGGCCCTGCCTCTTTTCCAAGGCTTCGCTCCTTCTCACTCCAGACCCCCTCCCTCTGTCGCTCACTCTTCCCCACCCTCACTCACTTCCACCAGGCTCGGGCAGGGATGCGGAACAGGGTTCAGGCTCTGGATTGGGGGATGGGGCCAAGGGGTTTGGAGTGTCGAGGGCCCTGGGCTGCCCCTGGGGTAGGGTTGGGGTGTGGGAGGGAGTTCGGTATGTGGGCTCTGGGAGGGAGTTTGGATGCAGGAGGGGTTCTGACCTCGGGCGGGGGTTTGGGGCACTGTTCCTATAAGCTGTGCGCGTGCACAGAGATCCTAAACTCCGTGCACATGGCGAAACACCGCGCACACAAAAATTTGTACAGAAGTAATTTTTTGCACACACGGCCTGTGAAAAATTAGACGGAACATTGGTTCGGGGTGCAGGCTCTGGGAGGAAGTCTGGGTGCAGGACAAGGCTGGGGTAGGGATTGGCATGCAGGAGGGGGTTCAGGGTGCAGGCTCCAGCTAGGTGGTGCTTACCTCAGGTGGCTCCCGGAAGCGGCAGCATGTCCTGCAGCAGCTCCTAGGCTCACAGGCAGCCAGGTGGCTCTGTGTGCTGCCCCTGCCTGCAATCACCACCACTGCAGCTCCTATTTCCCACGGTTCCCCTTTTCTGGGCAATGGGAGCTGCGGAGTTGGTGCTTGGGATGGGGGCAGCATGCAGAGATCCCTGGCCACACCTCCTCCTAGGAGCTGCTGCTGGACTACTTCTGGGAGCGGCATGGGAGCCAGGGCAGGCAGGGAGCCTGCCTTAGCCCTGCCAGACTTTTAGCAGCCTAAAATTTCCCAGATTGGCTTCAGTAGCCTCTGGGATACCAAGCCCAATTCCGAGAGACTCCCAGCCAAACCGGGACGGTTGGCAACCCTAGCTGGGCATAACCAATACCCTTCATTTCAGATAGTTGTAAGAAACAGTTAAGCTCCTTTATAAACCATTTGGCTGAAACAATAGCAGTCTCCATCCCTACCAAAGGATGGTCCCTACCGATGTCACCACCCAAAACAAAAAGCACATATGGGCAGATAGCCAATGAAACCTATTGTTTTGGGAAGGTTTGTGTATCAGACAGAGAGAGATGAAAGCAGCAAGAACAGAAAAGCCAAGGACACAGCCTGAATAAATAGTGGAAGCGTGGCCCTGAGAAAAGTCCCTAGAGAGAAGTTTAGGGCTGAGTGTGGCTTGGAGCTGCAAACAAATTGTCTCCTGGTCTTTGATTCCTGGTGCATTCAGTGAAATGGGACTTTGTACATTCTTTATAAATAAACAGGAGTGCATCAAAGAAACATCTCATCCCATTATCAATTTCTCCTCCTAATGGAAAAAACCCACAAGACCCTAAATGTGGCTAACTGCTTAGGTCAAATAAAAGAGTCACAATATTTTAGCCTTTGAAACTCACACCTTTTACCTCAAAATGTGGCCTCCTTTAGCTGTCTGGAAGGGATGGAATAGGGCTGTCAAGATCATGCCCAGGCTCTGTCTCCCACCGAAGAGTATATTGCAATGAATCCGCTGGCTCATTACCAAGTACAGTGCTAACCTGCCCTGTGCAATGTCCAGCCCGCAGAGAGCTCCATAATCCCTCCAGCACCTCTTATTTGGGGTGAGCAAGTGCATGGGAACACATCGAGGGCTGCAGGTCAAAGAGCCTAGTGCTTGGAACTCCTCTACAGTGCTTGCCTCTGAGAGTACTACATCCAGGATGCTACCAGACGCCTAGGGACCGGGGGAGCACAACATGCACAGCACCAATCTGCAGTGGGATCAGTTACAATGTTCTCGGACAATTCCAAATTGGTCCCTCGGGGCCAGGAATACCCTGTCCACCATTGTGCCAGTTACCCATCATTTTAAATAGATGCTCCAACCTTCAATTTTTAAAAAGCATACTTTAAAAACATATCCATCAGCTTCTGATTGGCCACCTATGAATATTTCCTAAGCCTAAAAACGCACACATGCTTTTCTGCTCCCCTGTTGATCATTTAAAGGGTGTTTCCAGCAAGGGAGAAGCTGGCTAAGACACTGATCCTGCAAGTAACTCCATCCAGGCAGTCTCCTGAGTCCAGGCATAGCTGCATTGAAGTCAGTGGGTATCTACCAATCCAGATCAGTTTGTGGCATTAGGACACAACTAGCTGTAAAGATACAGTAAAACTGACAATGGACAGAGTAAGCAAACTGAAAACTAGAGAAAAATATTCTCTTTTCATTAACTTCAGTTAGCATAGACATTACCTGTAATGATAGCAGGAACAAAATTTCCAGGCAATTTTGATGTTCTAGTTGATGGTATCCCTTTAAATGACTCTATATTAGCTTTTAATTCTCCTTATCTCACCAATCACTAAAATGTGAACCTATGTTTTGTGAATGTACTCATTCAATACCATAATATCCTCATTTTCCAGTCTGTGTTGAATATTACAGTTCATACAAGGAAGTTTAATTAGTCTCCTGTGACTAAGACTCACTTCCTCTGGCAAATTCATTTAGATCAAACAGAGGGAAGAGAGGCTGTTTTATTGATGGCAAAAACATTTCAAATTCATTTCTTAACAGTCATTGTCTCTCTCAGCTGTATTGCATACAGTTTCATTTCAGGGGAAGCATTTTTTGTTTAAAAAAGCTCTTTATTTTCCTCTTTTCATATGTCTTGATATTATTTTTAATTGTGCCATAATAAACCTATATCTAGAATCCCGAAGTCCAAGCTACAAGCTAGTTCATTTGAGCTTAATACAACTGAAGACTTTTTAAAATGAATGTCTATAAACATTTGCATTTTAGTGAAGTGTTTAAATGAGTACTCAGTTATGTTCCATGAGATACCCAGTATAAGACAAATACAGACAGGTAGCTGGTTTGCAAATTAGCCATCTATTAGGTTCCTTACACACAGTTTACTCGTAGTCTCGATTATCTCATTCAAGCCATCAGCAAGGGTTGAACTAGAACCTATACTGCTAAAATATGAGCCTCTCCTACTTGAGCTAGAGGACTAAGTCCCCAACCTGGCCTCTGTAGCAGACTCCTTTATCTCTTAAGTGCAGCAGCCACTAAAGTCAAATCCACACAAAGACACTGTGGGTATCTCTCACACACACAGGTAACCAGGAATCAAAACATTCTTATGGGGCTTTTGTCCCTCATCGAGCCTCCAGGCTCAGGCAGGGCTCAGCCTTCATATAAGCTCTCAGAAAAATCTGCTCAGTCTGATAGCCAGTTCCAACACTCCCTTGTCGCTCTGTTTTCTGCTTCATCCATACACTGGACAGAGCTACGGAACAATCATTGTGTTTGCTCTTAAAGAAGCATTATCCCGCAATTACGAAATGTTGCAAGTGCTTCGGCGCTGACATGTAACTTGGTTCCATTTCACTGCAGCTGAAGGTGGAACACTAATGAAACATCGAACCTTCTACCTCAGTTACCAAACCACCCCAACCTGGAAGCAGCTACACAAGCCATTTGCTGACTGAGGATGGGCAGCAATTTACCTCACTAGTGGTTCTACCTAAGGCAATGGCAGCGTATTGGTGCAGTGGGTGCCTCCTGTCACTGCACGTCTCCATCCTGGATGGCAAGAGCCTTGTCTCAGATTTCACCATTGGGCAATTTTTTTCCATATGAAGACAAACAGAATCCAAATACCAACCTGTAAAATCCTTATCTTTGCTGCTCAGAGCGACAGTTAAGACACATGGAAGAGAGAGAAAAGGGCTAAAGAAAGCTGATTACTACAGAATATAAATTATTACCCAAAAGACGCTTAGGTCATCTCTGCTGTGCTGTGAAACATGCATGCTCTTAGTGTGATGCTTATTAAAATACAAGGTACCTGACAGAAGAGGCTTATTTTTATCTATGCCGAATGCTAGCCACTTTTCTGAAGCAGTTAAATCAAATTAATAATGCACATTAGGAAGGCGCTTACACCAAACAGAAACCACCTCAGTGACAGCACCCTCAGCTCTGCCCTAAATAAGTGATATCACCACTACTACTGTCCTACACACAGGAATGGGGGGGAGAGAGTGGCCAAGTGCCCCTTGGACATGCCTACCATCTTGGATGGGTGTGTACTCAGGTGGCTAGCCCCTCCCACAGCTATACTCTATTTTAGTGCGCTTGTTCTGATTGAGCTAACTCAGGTCTGGCTCCTTGCGCTAGGAATTACACCTTCCAGCTTGAAGTGTAGACATGCCCCAAACACAATCATACTTCACTCAGGAGTGTTAGCTTTTTACTTCATGGCAGCTCATGTGCCTCTCTTACTTCTAGGCATGCTATTTTTAATGGCGTTGTTGAATAGCTGGTAATTAACTTTTAACCTGTCTTGGTTACGGACCCTTTCCCAGGGTAAATTATATAGACAAATGGTTTTACCCATGACACTATTTAGCCATGGTACCTAGTAGCAAAAAAGAATCTTTTTACTCTCCTGGGAGAATGATGTTCCTGAGGACATTCAAAATAAAAAAAACACTGCCTGTAGGTAAATGTGTGACTCCAGATTGTAACTGTTTGCACAGAAAACTCTCTCCTGAGATTTCTTTAAATGAATGTCTTTTACAAATTGCTAATTACTTGAGAAAAATCTCACAGCACATGCCCACACTGGTAGGCAAGTTTGATTTTTGTCTAAACTTAAATACTATTTGTGTTTCTTTCTTGTTTCAAAAACCAAACAAACTACATATTTTAAAATCTCAGTTTAATATATTATAATTAATAGACTCAGGTCTACATGGTATTTTCCGGTAATCTTTCACAAATAATTTGTTTATTTTTTAAATAAGCACTATTCTGTAGGACCTATAAGTCAGTTACTACTAGCTCTATGAAAGCATTTAACATTATTGGTTATAAATACTGAACACAACTATGCACATTCCTGCTGACATCTTCAGTAATATGGAGGTTCCATTGTAGCAACAAGTTAACAGACAAAGTAAAGCCACTGGTTTTCAGTGAAAGGTCATAGTGTTTCTGTAGCATCTCCCTCCTCCTTACTCCCACAGGAGTCGTAATAGCTTTTGGCTTCCCCTCTGCTCTTAGGGACACAGGAGAGGAAAATTAACTATCACAAAGAGATTTGGAGATACTGTACATACACTGGAAATATAGTAGATGTGGAGTTAATTTCCTTTCAGAAAGAGAAAGGAAGATAGACTAATCTATCATAAAACATCAGGCCTAACATTGCTCCAGCTGAAGTCATTGTCTGAGCTCCCAATTCAATAGAGTGGGAGGCTTATTTCAGTATCTTTGAAGCAATGGCACAAACCGTTCAAAAGTCGATCAATTATCACTCACTCCCATAATATCCAGTCAGTACTATAAAAGTGCTAATTCCATTTTGATTAGTTAATCACAGAAGGGGATAAAGGAAACCCCAGGATCATCTCTAGGTATTTTTGAAACATTCCCATGCCCCATTGCAACTCCAGTTTGCGAAAGCATCCAAAAGGTATTTTCAAGGTCACAGGCTTCAACAGTCTATTAAAAGCCACAGATGTTATCCTATTTAAACCAGATGTCAACAGGTTTTTCAATGTCTTTGTTTATGAAATCTGTCTCTTTCTCTTGCAGAACACAAGCTTAATAGAAGCTGCACAGGACTGAAAAAAAAAATCACATGAGCTAAAATATCTAGTACCATTAGATATTTGGATCATGGAGAAGTGAAGCTATATAATACTAAGAAAGGGCAGAGATATTTGAAAGTTCATTTTCAATAACACATGGAATATAAATTCAGTAGTTATGTTAATGGTGCTTAAGGTACCTACATATCCCATCTAGTGATCATTGTCACAATAGTTAATGGCTCTGTATAATAGAGGAATCCTTATTCTGAGCATCAGTGAAACAATAAACCATAACAGCTCCTTTAGAGCAGTGGCAATATTTACTCGAGGAGTTTCAATCTGCAGATTATGTCATGGGAGATGCCATTATGTTCTATCATGTCAATAAGAGTTGGCATATTTCAAAAATAATATGCTTAGAATCATCTTACTCTACTTAATATGCAGAGTAAGCATGAATACTAAATGTTTTAAATTGAAGAGTAGTTACCACACCTGCACAGTCACACTGAGCTTTAAAAAAAGCAGCATCAGCATTTCAATTTCTTCTTGGTTTAAATATTCAACAGTACTTATTCACATTACAGTACGGAGTAGCAGCCTCAAAATTACCTCTTTTAAATGAGTCATTTGGTGACTACATGAACTTACTTGGGGTGGGAGAGAGGGGTGAACATCCAAATAAAATCCTGTTTTAAATTAATATTCATAGATTCTAAGGCCAGAAGGGACCATTTGTCAGATCTCCAGCATAATACAGACCATAGAACTTCCCCAAAATAATTCCTAGAGCATACCTGCATTTAGAAATGGTCGGTGGAGAATCCACCACCCTTGGTAAATTTTTCCAGTGATTAATTACTCTCAGCATTAAGAATTTACACTTATTTCCAGTCTGAATTGGTCTAGCTTCAGCCATACCTTTCGACACTAGACTTAGCAGCTCATTATTAAATACCCCTCTACCATGTATATACTTATAGACTAATCAAGTCACCCCTTAACCATCTCTTTGGTAAGCAAAATAGATTGAGCTCCTGGAATCTAGCACTAAAAAGCATGTTTTCTAATCCTTTAATCATTCTCATGGCTCTTCTCAGAACCCTCTCCAATTTATCAATATCCTTCTTGAACTGTAGGCACCAGAACTGGACGCAGAATTCCAGCAGCAGTCTCACAAGTGCCAAACACAGACGTAAATATAGTCTTCCATTAACACTCAAGATTTCTCTGCGTATGCATCCCAGAATCTCATTAGCTCTTTTGGCCAGGGCATCATACTGGAAGCTCATGTTTAGCTGATTATCCACCATGACGCCAAATCTTTTTGAGAGTCACTGCTTCCCAGACAGAGTCCCTCATCCTGAAAATATTGCCTTACGTTTAGCCATATTAAAATGAATATTTGCTTGCATTAAGTTTACCAAGAGATCCAGATAGCTCTGAATCAGTGAACTGTCCTCTTTGTTATTTACCACTTCACCAAAGTTTGTGTCATCTGCAAACTTTATCAGTGATGATTTTATATTTTCTACCAGCCCTGGCTGTGCCATTGTATCGCTGGACATATTACCTTTATGATGTTAAATTACAGGAGGAACCATACATCCTCAAAATGATAGATTACTGTAGACTCTAGTACAGTATGTTTAAACAATTACTGTTTGAAAATTGCTCAGAGATGTAAAGTGCTTTTTAAATGTTGCAAGCTTTCCCATCCTCCCCCATAAGTGTTGGTTACAGAACTATTTGTTATGAATTGAGAGGTTTTTATTAGAAATCGAATCAAACCTGATTTTCTGTGAATGAATCCTTCAGTCACAAACACTAGCTAAAGAGTTTAGATAAATAATCTTGCCTATGGTGGGCCACAAACTGTTTGCTTCAAGTATTTGTGGGGTGTGGTTGGTCATTTAAGTCACATGGTCTTTTTTCTACTTCTAACTAGAATAAAAAAAAACTTTTACAAAAGAATAAGGACAACACTCGAAAGTTTTGGATAATCATTCATTCCAAAGCTTGTTAAAATTTGGGGATTTACAGTTATTTTCCACAGATATTCAGCAGTTGTCAAATATACTCAAATAACGAATAATACAATGCTGCTAGGTCACAGTAAAGCAGAGTTGGAGGCCGATTTTCACCTAATGTAAATACTCATAGCTCCACTGACTTAATGGAGCTGTGATAGTTAACACCAGTGAGGATCTGCTCCTTGGTGCTTTTAGTCAGGAAAATAGTCACAAATGAATTTACTAGTCCACCAGCTCTATTTGAAAATGTTGTAATACTTTGGCCTCATTTTAAGTGTTGGGTTAGTGTGCAGGTGCTAGGTAGTGTTGGCCTGAGATATACAGGGGGTAGATATATACATAAATCTAGGACTGTGAAATTTCAAGAGACCCCCCCCAAAAAAAGGGGGGGGAATATCTATACATTTTACAAAATATTAAATGAAGTACTTATGGATCCGCATTTTCGGACCTGACTAGTGATTTTAGGTGCCTACCTTAAAGTAGCCCAGAAAGTACTGAGCACCCACCATCTGAAAAATTAGTCCCCTTTGAGAAGTCACAAGTTGCACACCCAGAAACTCATGCACTCAAAATCTCTAGTCATTTTTTAAACAATGTAGCCTATGGTACATTACATTCATAAATTTATTCATAGAGTTTAAGACAGAAGACACCATTCAATGGATCATCTCATCTGACCTCCTGTCTATCATAGGTCATTTCACCCAATTACCCCTCTTTTGAGTCCAATAACTTGCATTTCACTAAAGCAGATCTTCCTGAAAGAAATCCAGTCTTGATTGAAAGACTTCAAGGAGATTAAGAATTCACCACGGCTCTTGACAGCATGTCCCAATGGTTAACCACCCTCCCTATTAAAAATGTGTACCTTAGTTCTCATTTGAATTTGTCTAGCTTTAACTTCCACCATAGAAGAGTTCTTTAGTACTCAGTATTTTCTCCCCTTAAAGGTACTTATACACTGTAATCAAGTCACCTCTGAGTCTGTTCCCAAAAGGCATTTTCTCCCACCTTTGAATCATTTTTGTGGTTCTTTTCTACACCCTCTCCCATTTTTCAACCTCCTTTTTCAAATATGAACACCAGAACTGGACACAGTATTCCAATATCTGTCTCACCAACACCATATAGAAAAGTACAATCACCTCCTTACTTCTACTCACTGCTCTCATGTTTAGATCCTAAAAGGTTCGCATTAGCTCTTTTTGCCACAGCCTTTCACTGGGAACTCATATTGAGTTATTTGTCCACTATGACCCTTAGATCTTTTTCACAGCCACTGCTTTCCAGGCTACAGTGCTCCATTCTGTAGGTCTGGCCTGCGTTCCTTGGTGCTAGATGTTGTACTCTGCATTTGGCTGTATTAAAATGCATTTTGTTGAATGGGCCCTGTCAAGGTTCCTCCCCGACTCTGAACGCTAGGGTACAGATGTGGGGACCTGCATGAAAACCTCCTAAGCTTATCTTTACCAGCTTAGGTCAAAACTTCCCCAAGATACAAAATATTCCACCCTTTGTCCTTGGATTGGCCGCTACCACCACCAAACTAATACTGGTTACTGTGGAAGAGCTGTTTGGAAACATCTTTCCCCCCAAATACTTCCCAAAACCTTGCACCCCACTTCCTGGACAAGGTTTGGTAAAAAGCCTCACCAATTTGCATAGGTGACCACAGACCCAGACCCTTGGATCTTAAGAACAATGAACAATCCTCCCAACACTTGCACCCCCCCTTTCCTGGGAAATGTTGGATAAAAAGCCTCACCAATTTGCATAGGTGACCACAGACCCAAACCCTTGGATCTGAGAACAATGAAAAAGCATTCAGTTTTCTTACAAGAAGACTTTTAATAGAAATAGGAGTAAATAGAAGTAAAGAAATCCCCTCTGTAAAATCAGGATGGTAGATACCTTACAGGGTAATTAGATTCAAAACAGAGAATCCCTCTAGGCAAAACCTTAAGTTACAAAAAAGATAGACAGAAATAGTTATTCTATTCAGCACAGTTCTTTTCTCAGCCATTTAAAGAAATCATAATCTAACACATACCTAGCTAGATTACTTATTAAAAGTTCTAAAACTCCATTCCTGGTCTATCCCCGACAAAAGCAGCATATAGACAGACACAGACCCTTTGTTTCTCTCCCTCCTCCCAGCTTTTGAAAGTATCTTGTCTCCTCATTGGTCATTTTGGTCAGGTGCCAGTGAGGTTACCTTTAGCTTCTTAACCCTTTACAGGTGAGAGGAGTTTTCCTCTGGCCAGGAGAGATTTTAAAGGGGTTTACCCTTCCCTTTATATTTATGACAGGCCCAGTTTACCAAGCAATCCAGATTGCTCTGGATGACAGCCCTGTCCTCATCATAATTAACCCCTCTGCCAACCTTTGTGTCATCCCTAAAATGTATCAGCAGTGAATTTGTATTTCCTTCTGGGTCATTGATGAAAGATATTAAAAAGCATTGGGTCTAGTACCAATCTCTACAGAACCCAACTAGAAACACTCCAATTTAATGATGATTCTCCAGGGACGTATACTTTTTGAGATCTGGCAGTTAGCCAGTCCTTAATCCATTTAGTGTGTACTTTATCAGTATTGCATTTTGCCAATTTTAAAAATCAAGTTGAGCAACAACAACGTGTTAGATGACTTTGTTCTTTATTTTAAGGGTCCTTCTTACTATATTGTACACAATATCACCTTTTGTACATGGTAACACTTACCTCTGCATCAAGATGTTGGCTTCCATAAGAATATTAGAAAAAAAAAAAAGTATTTCCCCCCACATCAACCCAGAATTGCTTATGGTATAAAAGGTTCTTTGCTACCCTAATCAATACACACAAAGAGGAAGAAAGAGTTGTCTGTTCTTTCTATTGTCATTTGTTCTAAACACCGAGTCTTAGTCATCACTTAATTATTTCTGTGGTCTGGAAAGATAAGTGGTAACTGTGTTTGTTTGTTTGTTTTTTTAAATAAAAAATTTTCAGAAGGCAATTAGTACTGGGTCTGGTTAGGTAATACATCTGAAAACATACTTATAAGGATGAGCAGGGAGAAATAGAGCAACAGGTTTCCATGATGGAAAATAAATGCAATAGTAGCATAGAACAAAAAATAAAAGGGTAGTTAAGGGCATTTTGACTGCCAGGAGTGGAACAGTAGCTATGCTGAATGCTCCTTCGAGCCAGCAGAAGCTCTTGAGTAACCACCATGCTTTTGGGATTCTGCCACAAGTCATAAGCATGTGCAGAAAGCGAGGAGAGGAGTCCAGGAGATAGCAGCTCTTCGTGGTATGGTCTCCTCTGAAGATAGCGAACCTTATAATACAGTACAGATAATTACTGCAGTCCCTAGTTGCTTTAACAAATAATGGAGGGAACCTGGCAGGATGTTGGCCAGAGCCAGCATAATAAGGCTAATAACTATGCTCCTTTTGCTGCAGGCAGCCTGGAGCATAGTGTAGATGGACCAAGTTCCACAAAAACTGGTCCAGTTCCAGTCCCTGCCTTCCTCCCACCACAGTGGTGACCCTGCCTCCAGCTTTTGCACTCTGCTTTCTAGTGAGGGACCATGGGGTAGAGTGAAAGAGCCCAGGAACCACAGATCTGTTCCAGCTTTCTCATGTACACAGGATGGGGCTCCCCAACCCCTCACATCTGGGACCAATGACACTGATAATAAAACCAGAATTTAAAATTCAGTTGGCTTGTCACCATTTGTGGTGTCTGAAAAGCAAAAAAAAAGTTAAAACCAGACCAGTCATTTTTTCTTTTGGGCTCTAACCAGTTTTGCTATCTGATTCTCAAAAACTAGCACATGCATTAACACTGGCTGTCTTGTTCAGGCATTCAGATATTACAGTGATAAGCATGTATAAGAACCTACATGGAAAAGAATTGTTTGGGTTTCCAAAGCAGCAAGGGAAGGGCCGAGGGGGGGAAAAGCCCACCCTTTTCCTTCTCCCTCTTTCCTCCCATGAGCACATCTCCCTTCATATTAGATTTTACAAACTATTTCCACCTCTCCCCTTCCCCCCCAAAAAGACACCCACTATATTTTGGGTCTGAATTACTTGACATTCTTCCTTTAACGCTGTCTATGCAGTTCAGGCAACCAGACTTAAAATTCTGGCCATAGGCACAAGTTCAAATGTGTTTCATAATCACTGTCTTGTCTGTATTTCTTCACATCACAAAGCCACCATAACATATGGCCTGATTTGGGACTCCCTTGAGGAGATACAGCAACTGGAATACCCAGGACTTTTACTTGGAGGCCAGGACTAAAATGTCTTGGCAAAACTGCAAGGGATGGTTGGAGAGCATCTGTCCACATAGCGCCTGGCTCTAGTCAACACTATCAATCCTTCACTCTCATGAATGGGTAAATTCATTTCACAAATCTTAAAAATATAGAACCAGATTCTCAGTGAAATTTAGATTACAAACTCTGGATTTTCCTCAGTGTAAAGCAGTTCAGTTACTCTACATTGACCCTAGTGTAAGGGTCAGATGAGATTCTGGCCTATAATGAGGAGGAGAAGAAGAACATAGGAAGGAGAGTTTAAAATATGTAGCTGAAAGACATAGTCTTCAGTAGGGTAGTACAGTAAAAAAATGAAGCCAAGACATTCAAACTATATCAAAAACAAAAACCCCATAAAAGAATACAATGTAAGACAAAATGAAGCAGCGTGGGGGGCTTGACCTCACATAATACAGATTGAATGGGAGCAATGTCACAAAATTCAGATAGAGAGAGCCATGATGATGAGTAACTTCCACTCAAGAGAACGGACACATATTTGATGAAGAAATATTTTCCATGCAAATCTTGTCACCGTCTTTCCACGAAAAGACTTTTGACAAGAAAGCAAGAAAGGTTGGTTAGTTAGTTATCCACGTCTCAGGAACCAAAGCAGATGTCTATAGCAAAAATAACGTCAGCAGCACAGCTGGTCCCCACACAGTCTGGCAGACTATAAAACGTACCAGTAAGCTACCAGCTCTCCAAGCAGACCTCGGTGAAAGACAATGGAAGTACTACAGATGAGGTGAACATATGGAAGGATAAAGCCAATCAGGGATCAAAATATGTACCTCCAGCAAAGAGAATCTTAGCCAGAGTGGACTTGGCTGGTTTCTTTTTCTGTAATTAGGTGAAATGAGCATTTAACCCTTTGCACTCAGTCGTCGTCCTTTTCACTTAAGGCCCCCTTACTGATCATGATAAATCTTGTCTGCGTGGAAAATTATTTCAGAAAGAGAGATGGACAGAAGTCAACAACGTTCTGTAAGAGACCTGTAAATGAGGCAGTCTAGCGGATATACAAAGGTAGCTCCACCCAGTGTACAAAAGAAGTGCCACAATTGGTGGCAGAGAATTTAACTGAGTTGCAAATAGAACCAATCTATCCCTCTGTCAGAGGCTGGGACACGGACGGTTGTGTCTAGTGGTCAGAGCATGAGTCAGTGGCACGAGAACACTTCGAATAGTGGGGGTGCTGAAAGCCAGCCCCTTCACCCCTGTCCGCCCGACCCCCTGGAGCCAGCAGCTGGGATGCAAGGGGCCACCAGTGGAACCCTGGCTAAAACCTGGGGGTGCTGCAGCACCCCCTGCACCCTAGTTCCCACACCTATGTTAGTAATCAGAGCCCAAGGTCAGAGCCAGAGGCCAGACGTCAGGAATTGGAGCCAAGAGCCAGGACCAGTTGCCCTGAGTGAGGCAAGGCTGGATCCGAGGCAGGAGCAGGAGCTGTTGCAGCCATGGAGGAATGCTTTGAGCCGCTAGAATGCTGCTGCTGCTGGACTTAAAAGCCAGTCTGCTGACTCTTCTAACTCTCAGACAGCCTACTACAGGTCAGCTGCATTCATGAGGTAGCCTGGAGACTGGTTCTGCTTCAGGCCCTGATTCCTGACACTCTCCAGAAATGAATAGAGTCATTGTTTATTGGATACCAGTAAGCATCTCGCAAGGAGAGTCACATATAGGAACTAAAGAAGCTTTATGAAGAGATACAGCCTCTGTTTGGTGCACTTCATACAGAATAGTCACACTGAACTTTGGGATGATCCTTGGTGATTTCACCCTCAGTGCTGATGAGTGCTGTAGACCCCATGGCCTTTTAGGGTAAGTCCAGGGTTAATAGAACTCATGTTACCAGGCCCATGGTTTGTTAAGCTAGGGCTTGAGCATTTACACCTTTGTAGCCCAAGGATAGGGATTGCTGAACCCTGACTCCCAATCTGAACTCTAGGGGTATGTCTACACTGTGATTAGACACCCACATCTGGCCTGTGCAAGCAGACTTGAGCTTATGGGTCTCAGGCTGCAGGACTGTTTAACTGCAGTGTAGATTTCTAGGCTCGGGCTGCAGCCCACTCTCTGGGACCCTCCCACCTCAAAACCCTGGGTTAGTGCTATTTGTGTGTAGACAGAAGGGAGGTTAGTCTTGACCCAGAGTTTGAACTCTGGGCTTACACTGCAGTGTAGACATACCCTTACTTCCTATCAGAGTAACATGCTTCTTTAACTTGATTTTGTGGATCAAATTCCCCCCATTCACCATCAGTGCTTCCATTAAATCTGTGACAAAACAACTCCCTATACTGGAAGCAGAATCAAGCCCATGAATTAATCCCTACCATATGCTTTGCAAGGTAGCTACATGTTCCCCTCCCCACTCCATTTCACAGTAAGGGAATCTGAGGAACAGCAAGATTAAGAGACTATTCAAGGTCACAGAGCAAGTCAACCCCAGAACTGAGAACAGAACCAAGAACTCCGAGGCCCAGATCTGTGCTCTAACCTAGATAACACTATTAATGCTGACATTTGAAGTACTATTGCTAATAAATATCAGGAACATAGTCACTGTGTTTTTTAAATCGCACTAAATGTTTTGTGGTAATTAAAGCAACAAGTGGTTGCTTCATGAGTATTTGCGCACTCAAAAGAGCATCTTCACGTGTGATCCAAAAGGCTGGAAAATTGATGTCTATATATGGTTATGTTAATATGATGCAAAGGACTCTCTATATAAAGGTTTCTGAATTCCTTCTAGAAGACTACTGGTTTTTCAGTACCCTGGAAGTCACATAGAACTTTGCAACCAAAGTTAATTTGTGATCACAGTAATAATCAGTTTACTTTGTCAGTACCACATGCTGAAAGAACTCTGGGGATTTAACAACAAATCTATTCAACACTATTCAAATAAGACTGGAGGCCCTAATAAATGACTAGAACAGGGCACAAACACACCCCCTAAACTGCCACACTGTTCATAACCAAGGGATCCCAGACAGCACCAGTGAGGGGCCTCCATTTCTCTGTGTTCCCCCAATACATCTAGAGTACTAGAATGTTGTAATATTTTCAGCTGGGGAGGCAAACCTGATGACATTTCACCCTAGCACCTCCAGGATGGAGGTATCACAGCCCAGTGATGATTCTGGATAAGCAATAGTTTCTTCTGTATTTACACCTAAACACAGGTGGGCCATTTTAATGCAAGTTTCTACATGACAGGGCAATGCACAAAGACCTGTACCAGCTTTCTGGCAAAGAGAGACTCACTGCAGAACTGCATCTCAATCACTTCCAAGAAGTGAGAGGAAGAATTAGGCTAATATTTGATTAAAAGCATTTCTATGATGCTTATCACTGTAGAGTAAGTTTCCCCAAATACAGGGCCTGATCTAAAGTCCATTTGAGTCAATGGAAAGGTTCTCATTCACTTCAGAGGTTTTTGGATCAGACCCAGAGGAGACAACCTCATATTCACACATAACATGGCAATTTTAAAGCACAAATATAAGGTAAACCATGTCAGTAGACAGGCCTCCTTTCTCTAGGTGAGGTAAACTGGACTATATCTCAGACCTGGGTTCTACTCCTAGCTCTCGCTGGCCCACTGAATGACTTTGGCAAGTTACTTGCCTCTCTGTGTCTTAGTTTTCATTATACAAGGAAGATAATGATACTATCTGTTTTGTAAAGCCCTTTGAGATCCATCGATGAAGTAGCCTTGATGTTCTGCATTTGCAAAAACTGAATGGGTTTTGGCATAGGGTATGGTGCCAGTTTCCTCTGGAGTTTGTTGAGAGCCTGTTTCTCAGTTGCATATCCTGTTGATCAAGCACATTGTCTTTTGGCCTAGGTGTCAACCATCTGTATTGTAACTGGAACTGGGACACAGACCCACTGAGATGATGATTACAATCACAGCTGTATAGCTGTCGTAGTGCCAAGGTCAACACCATGAAGGACAGCTCAGTTCTGGTCAGTCTATAAAGTTATTTTTTAAACTACTTTCAAACTATTGTTCACCCTTTCCAAGATTACTTGTTTTTTATTTCCTTCAAGGGGAAAAAAAGATACATGTCCTTGTCTGACACAGCGCTTTCACTGTTTCAGATTTGTTTCAGATGAAATGCAAAATGTCTACATATGTATAGAACCTATTAAAGGTAACAGATATTCATTCAGGATAAACCCTATATGTACTGAAAGGTACAAATTACAGAAGCTGTGAAATTGGAAGAAGAATATAAAATATTGAGTATAGTAATAGGGGACATTAGCTAGGAGTAATGGATTGTATTAAGAAAGGGAAAATTTAAGCTGAATATCAGGAAATTGTCCTGACAGAAAGATCTACTAGTCTGAGGAATATCATCTCAAGTGAAATGGAGGGAGCCCTATCACTTGGCACAGTTACAATTATTTTGGAGTGAACAAAAAGACTAGTAAGTGTACACTAGGGTAAGGAAAAAATCTCACACTGCAAGGGAGATTGAGTAGAGCCTAACAGAGGGAAGTCTTTTCCATCTATAGAGTACTACACAGTCAATATTGCCAAGTGTTCAAAAATCATAAGGCAGGGCCTAAGAAACCATGATGACATTTGCTTTAAAATCATGAGGTTTAAAAACAAACAAAAAAACCTACACACATCACCACATCACTTTTCATTTACCCTCTATTTTATGACCCTTTAAAAGTACACTTGAATCATGTGTTTAAGCTTTTCTGTATAACCATAAGGGCTTAAAAATTGATTTATTTTAAGTAAAAGGTGAGATTCTCCAATGACTCCAGGAGCTGGGGCTTTAAGAAAAAACATCAAATATCATGAGCCTCATGATAAAGTCACAAAATGTGGCAACACTGGGACTAGTCTCTGAAGTCCAAGAAGAGGACAACGCATTACAAACCACTGGCACAATGGGACAGAGTTGGGTCCAAGCTCTGACCCACAGGGGCTATCATGAGTCCAGCTGTACAGGCCACTGCAAAAGAGAGAAATATAACTATTAAGTTTTGTTATAACTAACTTCTAGCCCACAGCACTGTAACAGTGGCTTTCAGATTACTTACGTGGAACAGGCAGGGAAAGATTATTTCCTGAGAGAGGTTTTCTTGTGTGGGATCCAGCTACAATTTTGGATTGTGAAGATGCACCTGTTCCTACCCCAATGTAACTTACAGCAGCCCCTAAACAGTTCTTACACCAGCTGTATATGGGCCCTAAGCAACTGTAGGTTAGCTGAGAACAGAGTGGAGCTGTGCTTCACCCCACACCTTACTGCCCTCTCCCTCCTCATGTCTCCTATGTCTAGGTGGGAGCTGAAGTGCAAGGACCAGCTCTGCCAGCTGAAACCTCTCCTGGCTGGACAATTCTCCTCTGGCCAGTTACAGCCAGATTCTGACTCCTTTGCTGAGCTACTCAGGTAGAACAAAGGGGCTGGATCACAGGAAGAATCTGCTGCACAGTGTTTTGAGGGGGATTTCTTTTTGCTCTTGAGCTCCCTCTGTTGGCTCAGTCTGGAGCACAAATAAGAGACTAAAAAACACCCTAGTGCTGCTGCTCCACTAACTAAGAGAAGAGGCTCTGCACCAGTTTGTAGCCAGCCTATGAACAAGGAGCTTTCCCAACACTTTTGCTCCCCTACCCCATGCAGGCCCAGCCACCAGTGCAAGCCATTGCACTCCTCCCACAAGGTCTGCTACAGGCTACTAGCCTAACCAAACCGGCAGAAGAGAGAGGGCCTGGCCCTACACTGGCTGTCTGCACAGGGGAGTCATCAGCCCTCTGTCCTCCTCAGGAGTGATGCAGCCAACGTGGTTTCCCAGGAGGCATCATGGCTCTGATGAGCTCTCCTTGCCACAGGGTGGTGAGACTCTGTGCCACCCCATGTTCAGGGCAGTGTCTTAAAGGTACAGCCTGGTCTGCGGGGTGTGCCAACTGGAGAGGGAGTACAAGCACGCAAGAAACATTTTAAGAGAGCATCATGCCCTTTAACACATAGATAAGCTAAAAGACAGCACTGCTTGCTTAAAATGTTTGTTATTATTATTACTACCATATTTTCCTCAGATACCCACATCCCAGAGCACATTTTTACAGGGACAGAGGAAACATAGTTCCAGGGTAATGGTTAATTCATGGTCTTGCAGAGGTCACCACAAAAGTGAATTTCATTGAAGTAATCTCAGATTTTCAGCAATAAACCATTTGGGGAGCTCTTTACGGAGATTTGTTTTAAAGGGGCACTGTCAAGAAATGACCTCTTTTGGTTTGAAGCCTTTCCCCTGGAAGCAAATGCAGCAAGATTGTTCTGGTACAGAAAAGCCAAGTAATAACATGGGGAGCCTAATTTTATTATCTGAATGCAGTGAAATGCATAAAATAAACAGTTAAAGAATTTTAAGTCTGCATTCAGATGCCATGGTGAGGAACGCAGAGAGGTCAGAATAGATAGGATCACTGTGTTTATTACGATAGAACTAACACCAAGCGCTCACCCACTCCCCTGGGTTCTTAACTCCTATATTGCAACTCCCAGTGTCAACATACAAAAATCAAAAGACTGCACCGAACTAACATTACCACCTTTATTGGCATGATAAACTATACAAAGGATGCCAAGGTGTAAGAAAGACATACCCTCAGGTATCTGTCAGAGACTGACAAGACCCACCCAGAACAGAGTTACACACTATTTGGGGTACTAACTTCCGGGTCCATTTGTCATACTTGATAATCATTACATTTTCTTGTTAGCCCTAGATCCTTCATCCCACCTTTTGTGACAAATGCCTAGTAAGGAAGGAGAGAGAGACGGTGGGCTTTGCAGCATTAACAGGTGTGAGTTCTGGTGGACCAAGAATAATTTAATATATTACTGGTTACTGAAGTCTGAGTTGTTTTTTAAAAAACATGTAGCCATGAAACACGGATTTCCACCATCTGAGTGTTGCACAATTAAAGTCAATGGACTGCCATGAGATGAAGATCTGCATGATGGTTTGTTTTTTACCTTAACAACATTTCTTTCATGTTTTTCTTCATTCACAAAATAAAAAGTGAGAATGAATGAAGCAGGAAACAAATTCACCTGGTATACAAAGTAGCTTTCTAGTGTAAGTTATTAATGGTGGCCTAACATTAATATATGAATAAAGAGTGTTACAGAACAGGCATCATCTGAATTGTCTTGTTTTAATTTCTGCATCATTTCTTGACCTGCAGCATATAGGAAGAAGATTCCTAAACAGCCCAGCCTGCCCTAGGAACCGTCTCCAAGCAGCATTCAAGGAAAGTGGTTACAGGATTGTCATAGCAATCAGATTTTTCTTCCTAGAACCAGCATCTAGTGCATTGAACAGCATTACACTGCCATCTCTTGGCAGATGTTCAAATAACACTTCAGCTCATTACAGGGTTAAGAATGTGTCAGTACCAAAAGTCTTTCTTTGAAGAAAATTACATTTTTTGGTTTTCTTGCTAGACAAATGGAAATATATAAATTAAAGATGAGTCTAAATTTAGTCTGAATCCAAGCTTCCCTGAAGGGGATTTGGCCTGAAGTTCCAAGGGATTCAGATTGGATGGCATGGATCAGACCCACATCTAGTATAAATCGTTTGAATAATTTATAAAAACATTTTAGACATCTATTAAATGTCAGACCCTAAACATTTCTCATCTAGTATTACTTCTTTCTCTTATTCGTATTGCAGTAACACCTAGAGCTCCCCATCAGGGAATCACATCCCCGGTATGCTAGGCTTCAACTGCTGTTCAAGACTGAACTGGGCATTGTGCAAAAATTTTAGCCTCCTTTGTGGCCAACGATAGAGAAACAACAATAGAATATGGATGAAGAGGCAAAAATTGGGCTTAACAAGAGCCTTGACTTATGCTGTGGTGGAAACAGCCCCAGGGAGAGTAAAAATAAAGTATTAAACTAATATGCTATGTAGCGTCTATAGCTGCCATGTTACATCTCTTGAGGCCAAAGACATTCTGACATTTTGATGCTACAATGTGGTAAAATATATGAGGAGAAAGGACAGATAGCAAAACACTTTTGCTCAGTTTTATCATTCTCTGTGCATGATTTTTTTCAGACTTCTGCCCATGCAATTGTCTAAATATTAGTTTAATAATTTATTTTTACTCTCCCTGGGGACTGTTTCCACCAGGGCATAATTTAGACAATAGCATGGGCAGAAGTCTGAAAAAAATTGTCCTCAGAGAATGATAAAACTGAGCAAGAGTTACTTTAAATGTGTCAGCATTTCTTGACATTTTTTTCCCCAAGTTTCTGATCATGAACTGAACTTACACAAGTTGCCATCCTCCACCTAGGATAAGTTCAGCTATGAATTTAATTGCACTCGCTTACGTTAGATCTGAGTTTGGTCCAATTTCTCACATTTTATTAGCATTGATCATTCACACTGAAGTTAGAATAATATGAGAGAGTGATCTTTTGGCTCCCTTCTCCAGGTGCAAAAGTGTTTTGCTATCGGTCCTTTCTACTCATAAATTTTACTACATCATAGCATCAAAAAGTCAGAGGGTCTTTGGCCTCAAGAGATGCAAAATGACAGCTATATAAGCTACATAGCAAAGCTAGGAGCATGGCATAGTGCCATCTTGTGGACACTACATATATCTATCACAGCGGTTCTCAAATTGTGGTCACAATCCCGTTTTAATGGGGTCGCCAGGGCTGGCATTAGACTTGTTGGGGCCCAGGGCCAAAGCCCAAGTCCCATCCCCATTCCTGGGGCCAAAGCCCTGGATGGCGGGGCTCAGGTTACAGGCCCCCTGCTTGGGGATGAAGCTCTTGGGCTTTGGCTTTGGCACCCCCACCCAGAGCGGTGGGGCTCGGGCTTTAGCTTTGGTCCCTCCCCCTTAGGGCAGCGGGGTTCAGATGGGCTCAGGCTTCGGTCCCTCCACCTGGGGTAATGTAGTAATTTTCAATGTCAGAAGGGGGTTGCGGTGCAATGAAGTTTGAAAACCCCATGTCTATTAGGAAGTACAGAGGCAGAAAGAAGTAGGCTAGATAAAGACTTAAACTCTATGACTTCAGGAATTCACTGAGTAATAAGACACTGAATCCAATTTCATTCACTATGTTACTGATGTCATGGTTAAGCTAAAAGCAGTTCACTGAAACCTGAGACTCCCTGCTTCCTTGAAAACGCAACAAGGAGCTACCCCTTTGCACCGTCACACAGAGACAACAGTCTCTTCGTCCTTATATTCTTGGCCAAGGTACCAAGAGCAATGATTAGGGACCTACCAAATTCACAGCTCTGAAAAACACGTCACGGACTGTGAAATCTGGTCTCCCCCTGTGAAATCTGGTCTTTTGTGTGCTTTTACCCTGTACCATACAGATTTCACAGGGGAGACCAATGTTTCTCAAATTGGGGGTCCTGACCCATAAGGGAGTTGCAGGGAGGTTGCAAGGTTATTTTAGGAGGGTCGCAGTATTGCCACCCTTTCTTCTGCCCAGCCTTCAGAGCTGGGTGGCTGGAGAGCGGCGGCTGTTGGCCGGGCGCCCAGCTCTGAAGGTGGCGCCCTGCCAACAGCAGTGCGGAAGGAAGGGTGGCAAAACCTTACCATGCCACTCTTACTTCTGCGCTGCTGCCTTCAGAGCTGGGTGGCCAGAGCGTGGTGGCTGCTGACTAAGGGCCCAGCCAGCAGCAGCGCAGAAGTAAAGGTAGCAATGCCATACCAGGCCATCCTTACTTCTGAGCTGCTGCTGGCGACGGCTCTGCCTTCAGAGCTGGGCTCCCGACCAGCAGCTGCCGCTCTCCAGCCGCCCAGATCTGAAGGCAGCGCCAGCAGCAGTGCAGAAGTAAGGGTAGCAGTACCGCAATCCCCACCCCACCCTACAATAACCTCGCCACAACTCCTTTTTGGGTCAGCTCCCCTACAATTACAACACCATGGAATTTCAGAGTTAAATAGCTGAAATCATTGGGGGGAGGGATAGCTCAGTGGTTTGAGCATTGGCCTGCTAAACCCAGGGTTGTGAGTTCAATCCTTGAGGGGGCCATTTGGGATCAGGGCAAAGATTGGGGATTGGTCCTGCTTTGAGCAGGAGGTTGGACTAGATGACCTCCTGAGGTCCCTTCCAACCCTGGTATTCTATGATTCATGAAATTTACCATTTTAAAAATCATATGACCATGAAATTGACCAAAATGGACCCTGAGTTTGGTAGGACCCTAGCAATGATATAGGCTCCACATGGGGGTGAGGAAGGGTTGATAGGGGTTGCGCTGGGCAGTTTGCATGGGAGGGAAGTGGAAGAAGCATACACATTGCCTCTTGCAAGGATGTAGCAGATGCTGCAACTGGGCAGGCTCTTCTCAACAGCTTTGGACCAAATTCAAGAGGGATATAAATATCAGCACACCTTATTTGTCAGGGAGTACAGGAGTGTATGAGTGCATGCAAGCGTAACTCCCAGTCAGTGGGTGTTACAGGTGCCCTTCTCCACCACAGCAAGGACTGCTGTTCTGGGGGAGAGCCTGGACCTAGAACTGCACAGGAGAGACTACCAACCTCAACTCTAGAGGTAGTAGGACCCAGGTGGTGTCTCCCCCACCAATGAGATCTTGAAGGAAAACGGCAGAGAGGAGCCTGCCAAGACACCAACTGCAGAAGCAGCCAAAGCAGGGACCCTTCTCTCTATAGTTTTGACTGGACTTTCTCTGCTGTTGGCTGTTTGCTCCAGCCTTCCCCTTCCTGAGCTTCTTCACTTCAGCTGAGGCACGAGTAACATTTTCAAGAGTGCCCACGTGACTGCAAACCTAAGTCACAATGAAAGCCAGCTGAATTTAGGTACATTTGAAAATTTTACCTGCTGGTATCTGGGATCTGTCACCAGGGTGCTGCCCCAGTACAACAGTCAATGATTTAAAGTGACACTATAGCCCTCATTTAAACAGAATCTAACAGTAAAACAAAAGGCATTGGCAGGTTCTCCAGCCATTATTCCCAAAGATCAAGAAATGAAGACAGCTCCTTCCTTCAACTCTGCATACAGAGCCAGTTCCTCCACTGGCACATTTGTCATCATCCTATTGAAGTGAAAGGAGCTATGCCTTTCTACACTAACTGAGAAGCTGGCCCCTAACTGTTAAAAGATTCCAAAGCTTGATTTCAAGAAAGATTTTTTTAAATAAAAGAATTCTGAAGTATACAATATTAAGTTAAACAAGGACATTTGTCTTGGTGCTTATGTCACAGTCATTACAAACTTGACTATTTTTATAATAAATAGCAAATTTCAGCAAAAACAACCTTTCAGATGTAATGATACGGTGGGAAAGAGGTACCCCTCAATACTTTTCTATTACGAGAATCCTATGTCACAAGTTACAGATCATCAAACAGTCCTTTGAAAATGGGATTGCTTTTCATTTATTTTTCCACATTTCATACATGTTATTCATGGGTGATCTCTCCAAAAGGTGATATACCACACAGCTGACTTGCCACGTAAAAACTGTGCATCAGTCAGGTCCCCCTCTTCAAGAAGAAGTTTTATTAGGCCCCATTGTGCTAGGTGCTGTACAGACAGCTTACAATCTGAGCTGAGACAAAATGGAACTTGTGAATAAAAAACCAAGAGACAGAAGGGAAGACACAGTTCCATAGAGAGGAGTCTTCAAATTGTGCAATAGCTAAGGGCTCCAAGTGAAGGGTTTTTTTTCCCTTCATTTGTTTAATTTAGACCTGCATAAAACATAGACACATTGCCTCCTATACAGCACTTTTTCATGAGCCACCTTTTCCCTCATAATAAATATAACAGCTACTGGCCAACGCAACACATCAAATGAGACCATGTTCCAAAATCCATACGTGGCTATGGGATTTAGTAAATACTTCCTTCTTGATCATATTTATGTTACACATGAAGCTTTTGAAGTTGTCTCATTTATCAGAGCAGAAGCCAACTTTTAATTTTTCTAAAGGAAGCTCCCCAACTGTTCCTAGTTACTACTCACTATTTCTATAAGGCCCAATCCTACATCTCTTGCTCAGGCAATCTCCCATAGCTACAAACAAATATCCAGCTACTCTCCATCCCACCAAAGGACAAAAAAACCAAAACATTTAGAATATCACTTCCCACCACTCACAGCAGTGCTGCTTGCAGAAGTGCCCGTTAAGCATGGCAGAGCAGCACCAGCAATAAAAAATAAAGTACTGAAAAATCTATGGGGTTGATTGACACTAGCGTCAATGAGGAATAAGTTCAGTGAACACAACACAGGTATAAAACCTGGTAAGCCATCAGACAGTCCCCACCATCCCACATCTTATGTAGCTATTTACACCAGTGCAAAATGAGTGTATAATGCTACCAAATTACATTGAGGGCATCTTACACCAGTGCAAAACGAGTGTGAGTGAAAATCAGGCTCTGTGCAGCAAGAGTTCCTTCTACATTTGCCAGCTCAGAGTCAAGCATATAATTCTTCCTGATATATTCAGTTCAAGGTAAAAAAACAGGAACAATACAATACCCAGTCCACAAACAAAACTGTAACAACCACATTCTCTTTAGCAACAAGGTCCTTCTCAAAGCAGAACAATGCCACACAGAGGGAAACAGCATTCAAAGACAGTCATCCAGTCTCTTTACTATTCCCTTAATAGCCTTTAACCCCAAGTTTCTCACTTTTTGTATGATCATCTGAGCACTATATGAATCAACTCTATGGTCTCATCTACTATACATAGTCATACTGAAACCCCTTGTTACATAACAGTAATATAAAATATTCTTTATATAAATTCTGTAGTAAATATGTCATTATTAGGCAGTACTTCAAGCTAGGAATTGGAAGAAGCGATAGAACATACTGATCCTTAACAGGGTTTCAGTGTATGTGGGGAGGAACAGCAAAATAGGGAATGAAACACTTTCAATAAAGGCCTGTAATTCCTTCACTCTTACCTGTAGAAAGTTTCCAACTAAGAAAAGAATTCAGTCCCTTATTGAAAATAAGCTGTAAAAACTCTTAATTGCTACAGTACAGCTAGGCTGATGAGTTCCTTAAATAACAGCAATGTTGTCCCCACTTACTTTTTACTGGGCTTGATAAGCTAATTAGTGGGAAGGCTCCTCCTGTGTTCCCCCAGAAGCCGACCTCTGAGAGAGTTAAGGGTATAAAAGGGACATTAGTAGTCTGGGGGTGAAGAGGCAAATGTATATTGGTTCTGTAGGAACAGAAAGATGTCAGCTTTGCTTACTTCAAAGAAAACATTATATAAATTGGCCTAAATTTTTATAATTCCTGCACGTTTGTGTATTTTCACTAATAACCCATTTTTCACCTAATGTGTCTGATGTACATATATGTTTGTAGAAGATTATAATTTAGAGATGTTCCCTCATAAGGGACAGTATTATGAACATAGGAACTTGGAGATGTGCCCTAAAGGCGGGGGTTGGGAACACTGCACTGTATGCAACAGTTCAGAGATCCTCTGCAGTTTGTTTTATTAAAGTTTTATTCCTTTCTCATTCACTGGTTTGCTCCACAGGTGACCCCAGCAATTACAGGCCTGTAAACCTGATTTCAGTACCAGGCAAACTGGCTGAAACTATAGTTAAGAACAAAATTGTCAGACACATAGATGAACATAATTTGTTGGGGAAGAGTCAGCATGGTTTTTGTAAAGGGAAATCATGCCTCACCAATCTACTAGAATTCTTTGAGAGGGTTAACAAGCATGTGGACAAGGGGGATCCAGTGTATATAGTGTATTTAGATTTTCAGAAAGCCTTTGACAAGTTCCCTCACCAAAGGCTCTTAAGCAAAGTAAGCTGTCATGGGATAAGAGGAAAGGTCCTCTCATGGATTGGTTAAAAGATAACTGGTTAAAAGATAGAAAACAAAAGGTAGAAATAAATGGTCAGTTTTCAGAATGGAGAGAGATAAATAGTGGTGTACCCCAGGGGTCTGTACTGGGCCCAGTCCTATTCAACATATCCATAAATGATCTGGAAAAAGGGGTAAACAGTGAGGTAGCAAAAGTTGCAGATGATACATAACTTCTCAAGATAGTTAAGTCCCAGGCAGACTGTGAAGAGCTACAAAAGGATCTCTCAAAACTGGGTTACTAGGTAACAAAACGGCAGATGAAATTCAATGTTGATAAATGCAAAGTAATGCACATTGGAAAACATAATCCCAATTATCAGGGGGGGTTTTACCCATGAAAGCTTATGCCCAAATAAATCTGTTAGTCTTTAAGGTGCCACCGGACTCCTTGTTATAATCCCAGTTATACATATACAATGATGGGGTCTAAATTAGCTGTTACCACTCAAGAAAGAGATCTTGGAGTCAGTGTGGATAGTTCTCTGAAAACATCCATTCAATGTGCAGCAGCAGTCAAAAAAGCCAAAAGAATGTTGGGAATCGTTAAGAAAGGGATAGATATTTTCTGTTTTACTATCATATTGCCTCTATATAAATCCATGATATGCCCACATCTTGAATACTGCATACAGATGTGGTCGACCCATCTCAAAAAAGATATATTGGAATTGGAAAAGGTTCAGAAAAGGACAACAAAAATGATTAGGGGTATGGAATGGCTGCCATATGAGGAGAGATTAATAAGACTGGGATTTTTCAGCTTGGAAAAAAGATGACTAAGGGGGAGATCTGATTAAGGTCTATAAAATCATGACTGGTGTGGAGAAAGTAAATAAGAAAGTGTTATTTACTCCTTCTCATAACACAAGAACTAGGGGTCACCAAATGAAATTAATAGGCAGCAGGTTTAAAACAAACAAAAGGAAGTATTTCTTCACACAACGCACAGTCAAACTGTGGAACTCCTTGCCAGATGATGTTGTGAAGACCAAGACTATAAAAGGCTTCAAAAAAGAACTAGATAAATTAACGGAGGATAGGTCCATCAATGTCTATTAGCCAGGATGGGCAGGAATGGAGTCCCTAGCCTCTGCTTGTCAAAAGCTGGGAATGGGCGACAAGGAATGGATCACTTGATGATTACCTGTTCTGTTCATTCCCTCTGGAGCATCTGGCATTGGCCACTGTTGGAAGACAGGATACTGGGCTAGATGGACCTTTGGTCTGACCCTGTATGGCTGTTCTTATGTTCTTATTTAATGAACCCCAAGATCGTTACCTCTGACAACCTGAATCTTTCCAGCCAGGACTGTTACCATAGTTACAACAAAACTCCAAATGTGGAAAATGTTGCTTTTGGGTTATATTATAAAAGTTCAGTATAGTTCCAGGATTGAGGAAAGATGAAGGTATTATTAAAATTCATTGATCTAATAATGTGGCCCCTGGTGGGGGACAGGTGTCTCTGCCTGTTGCCCATGCCCCGAGCGCCGACTCTGCAGCTCCCATTGGCTGGGAACTGCAGCCAATGGGAGCTGTGGGGGCAGTGCCAGCAGGCAGGGGCAGCGCTTGGAGCCTCCTGCCCCTCCCAGGGGCCACAGGGACGTACTGGCTGCTTCCTGGAGCAGGGTAGGGCCAGGGCAGGCAGGGAGCCTGCCTTAGCTCCACTGCACCACCAACTGGGAGTTGCCTGAGGTAAGTGCCACCTGGCTGGAGCCCGCACCCCTCACCCCCGCCCACACCCCAACCCTCTGCCCCAGCCCTGAGCCCCCCACCCACACTCCCTCCCAGAGCCTTCACCCCTTCCTGCACCTCAACCCCGTGCCCCAGCCCGGTGAAAGTGAGTGAGGGTGGGAGAGAGCGAGCGACAGAGGGAGGGGGGATGGAGTGAGCGGGTCGGGGCCTCTGAGAAGGGGTGGGGCAAGGGTGTTTGGGGTTTGTGTGATTAGACACAAGACCCTAGTCTTGACACTGGTCTCTACTATTTCTTTGATAATAATGTTTATTGAGAGTTCCTCTAAAACTAGACTGCCATTGGCTTCTGCCTTCTTGCCATGGGTACTGTGGAAAGAGACCAGTTGACAGTGATTCAGAGAACTCAAAAATATTCAGGGTGAAATCCTGCCCCATTGAAATCAATGGGAGACATGCCATTTACTTCAGTGGGACCAGGATTATACACTAACAGTTTCCATTTTAAGGTCCATGATGTTGGTGCAAGTCATTTTGGATCCTGCAAACTCCGCATGTTAAGGTCAAACACAGAGTCACAGCAGCATATGTTAGCTCCTATTCTAGGCTGCTTTTATATGTTTCTGTGATGGCTAGGCTTGGATTTTCACAGGAGCCTAAGGAAACTCAAGACTAAGTTCTCTGGGGAAGAGATCATCCTTTGTTCTGTGGTTGAACTGTGCATTGAACAGTGGGGTCCTGGTCTATGACTGAGGCTTCTGGGCAGTGCTGCAATACAAAGAAATAATAATAAGCCAACTCTCATTGCATTTCAATAGGATTTGAGGTCCAAACTCCTTTAGGCTTCTTAGAAAATCCGAAGTATAGAGGATTAATTTTGTAATGGTGAGGAGGCACAGGCTAACAAGTTGAGGTGCATTTGTTGTGCCTACAAAACTGATATTTATCCCTGTAAGAACAGGCAGTCACACATGCAAATAGATCCTTATACAAGCAATTACCTATTTTTCACAAAGAAAGCTACATTTGGACAATTGTCAGCAAGAACAAGGGGGGCATACACACACTTCTCCAGTGCTTCCTTCTTTGAAAGTCTTGCTCAGAAAGAACTCTTAATAGCTGAACTCAGTAGAACTCAAGCTGAATAGCTACTGAAATATCTGGTTTGCCAGACTGCCTACAGATCCTGCACCACTTGAAAGCCAATTTATCTCTGAATGCATCAGGAGTCAGGAGAGCACCAGAGTTTTATGTGCTTCCCAGGAGAACTTCTGCCAGGGATATTGCAGCCACATCAATACACGACTGCTTGGTATCACTGAGATGCCTCACAACCTAGTGCTGTCAGAAGGCAGCACTCCTGGGAATGCCATCTGTTTTGGAGGTTAAATCAAGAGAAAGCTGACTTCACTGGGTTGCACAGGCATAACTGGGAGCGCAGGGTTTGACCCATTGCTCCATCTGCTTCCAGAGGCTATGTAATATAAATCACATTGCTTTGTTTTCTCAGTGACACTGCAAGGTGTTGCATCATGGTGAAGTAAGATTTACCTTTCACCTCAGTACCTGAAATCCAAGTCAGGAGCATCTGGCTAATCTTTAGGCCACAACATGGGCAAGGTTGTCTACTTCACCTGAAGCAACATAACCAGGAAGAAAAATCAGAACTGTTGATTCTATCTTGTGAATTTCAAATACTGGAACAAAGAGGAAAATATCCCTGAATTTAAAAGATAGAAGAGGGCCTATAAAATGTTTGAAGAACTTCCCCTACTTTTCCCTCCATAGTGCACTCCCCAGGCATCTGATCAAGCCTGCCCTACTTCAGCTCAGCCTGGGTGTATGATAGGGAGAAGAGCTTTCACTTCATAGAATCATAGATTAGGGTTGGAAGAGACCTCAGGAGGTCATCTAGTCCAACCCCCTGCTCAAAGCAGGACCAACCCCAACTAAATCATCCCAGCCAGGGCTTTGTCAAGCCTGGCCTTAAAAACCTTTAAGGAAGGAGATTCCACCACTTCCCTAGGTAACCCATTCCAGTGCTTCACCACCCTCCTAGTGAAATAGTATTTTCCTAATATCCAACCTAAACCTCCCCCACTGCAACTTCAGACCATTGCTCCCTGTTCTTCATCTGCCACCACTGAGACCAGCCTTGCTCCATTCTCTTTGGAACCCCGCTTCAGGTAGTTGAAGGCTGCTATCAAATCCCCCACTCACTCTTCTGTGCTGCAGACTAAGAAGCCCAGTTACCTCAGCCTTCCCATGCAGGACCTTCATTTTAAAAGTAAGGCTGACATGGCACAGCATTGAAGAATAGTTTTGTCTTAAATATGCAGAGAGGGCTGTTGTAAAGGCTAAGGTCAATGTTAATAGTTAAGACCTGGTCTAAGGCTAGCATTGGGATTAGGTCTACCAATAGTGTTACAGCTAGGCCTGCTGTTAGGGTTACAGATGTAGTTACAGTTATTGCTAGACCTACCAACAGCGCCAGAGTTAAAGCTATAGTTAATGATGTTGGTAGGATCGCAGTTAGTGGTTGGGTCATAGTTACAATTAGGTTGGGTTTATATTGTCATTTTCACCCTTAATTAAATCTGGATGAAACATTTGGTATATTTCATGCAAAAGAAAATCAAGGCAGATGACCTAAGCTGCTTGCCAACAAGCTGCCACTGTGGAATATGCTGGCATTTTCAAAAAAATGGAGAGCAGCCTGGTAATCCATTAAAAAGCAGACGAGGGTGGATGGCCCATACCTTGGATCCAGGGTTCCTTGCATATATTTTCTAATGTGTGTCTGATATATTTTGAACTATACAGAATGTAAACATTGTCAGCCTGAGGAAAACTGGGCTACAATAGGCTCATTTATATGTACAGCAAATGGGGTCCATTTGCAAAATGGGCAGAACACAAGTGTGCCACTAAGAACTTGTCACCATTTCAAGCTCACAACACAGACAGTGCCACCCTCTACCTCCCTCTGGCATCTTGAGTCACAGATTTGTTTCTCCTTAACTGGGTAATCTCATTATAGTGATAATTACAACAGACTTACGGTACTGCCCTTCAGAGTGTGTTGCCTTTGTTGTAACCACCAACCCAAAAACTGTTTTTGTCTCTTTATGACACCGCATAGAAAGAGTCTCTTACTGAATTAGTTCCAAGGCAATTCTGTTTGCTCAATAACCTTACTAATGTACATTCCTAACTTCTTTCTTGCACTGGAGGAATTGCATGCCATCAGCCGTTCTGTAACGTGACCTCCTTAGCTCGTCTTTTTATGTACTGGTTGTTGGTGTAACATGTGAGCTGCTGCTCTCCCATGAATGTGTACTGTTATTTCTATTACCTGAACAACTGAATCTCATCTATCAACTACACTTTTTGGAACAAAAGTTCGTGAGTTCTGTTCTTGCCCCTTGTATGCAGGTTTCATTGACAACTGTGTGGCTTGCTTGTGTGCAGCCCCTGCTCATACAATACAATACATATTGTAGTTTACAATACATACTGTCTCCTTTAGATGATCATTTCAGAGCTATCAAAATGTCACAACAAACAAAATAGCAGTCTAAAGATGGCTTTTTAGAGGCGTGTTCATAAAATGTCCATTTCACATAGTGCTGCAGGTGGCCGAGTCTGTTACCTTCAGTGCTGACTTTATCAACTTATTCCAATTCTTCTTCTCTCACATGGATAGCTGTTGTTTCTTCTTACCACAAGTATGAAAAAGTAAGAAGCATGCCACGGAGCAGAAGAGAGGCCCTGCTTGGTAATTATGTTTGAAGATTCATTGGTACCATAGTGATTTCAATCCTCCTTCTCAGGGGAATACCCAACCGTTTAGTCTTATATTCCCCAAAGCACCTCCTATAAAGAAGAACACTGTTGTTTCCCTAACAGCTGCCTGTCTGCTCATAAATTAACTCTGAATCCTGTCTTCATCTAGTCTCTCAGTTAGTCTGTAAGGGCTAAGGAAAGGAGGAGAAATTTTATTGTTATTGTTTTGATTCTGTTCCTTATTTATACTGTCATTTGCTTGCCATACAACAGCACAACTCATGTAAGAGGTGAACAATACTGGGGCTTTAGTGATGAAGAGGGAAAAGTGCTCCAAACATTAATTTTTTGTTTCTCCTTTGAACACCGTATAAATAAGGAAGCTTACTAACTCAAGTGTAATTTGGTCCCAACCCTGAATATTTTTATTTATTATGTGTATTATATTAGCCCCAGGAGGCCCCAGCTGAATCACGACCCCATGGTATAGGCAGACAGCACTGACCCTGGAGAGCTTACAACCTAGCCAGAACAGACAGTGTGTGGAAGGGGAAAATGGTGGCATAGTGAGGGGAAGTAGCTCACCCACTCACACAGCTGTCCAGGGGCTGAGCTGGGAACAGAACCTGTATTTGCTGACTCCCAGTCGAGCCAGCATGCCTCTGCATGGAGTTTGTGTACATAAAACTTCCACTGACTTTGACAGGAGTATGCAAGGAATGCAGAATTGGACCACTTGTCAATAACAACATCAGGCTCAGTCCTCAGCCCCATCTTCCTCCCAATCTTAAAATGGGGCCCCATCAACAGTGACTCTTACTGCAAGAGCACCAGACATTGCTGCACCTGGACTCCATTAGAGAGGGCTGTGCAGAGCTGTTCAAATCCATGGAACGAGAGAGAGTGACTGAGGGTAGAACACGAGGGCCCTGGAAAAGGAGAGGAACTGCACTGTTCCGTATCAGCAACACCAGCCCCCAATTCCTGTTCCCTTTCTCAAAGACTTGGGGTAAGGGGTCATAGCAGCCTTACAGGGGACACTATAAGCAGATGGATCAGTCTCTCAACATGTAATACCTCTGCCCTTTTATTGAAGAGTCCAGTCCAGGAGCTGCAAAATGCAACGCTCCGTGAGACAACAATTAGTCCAAAATCTGTTCACTCCCCCAAAGGCTGGGATGACTCTATAGGGAATGCCACAAAGGTCACTCACATATATCCCAACTTAGACCCAGCCCTATCCCAAAACACAGCAGCTGTTCATCCTGTGTGATCTGGTACAAATTAGCCAATCACACGTTCTCTCAGTATTTACAGGTACACCCATTTAGTCATGGAACACCACATGGTACATGTGACATCACAAATCAAAAGTTAAAGTGGCAAAATGACATTTTTGGAGAAATGTTGAAACAATGGAAATTTGAACAAAAAAGAAACATTGCACCAACAATTTTTAAAATTGAAGTTTCTCATCTCTTGAAAAATTCTAAGAAACTTTCTCTGAAACATTTTTTGGATTAAATTTTTCCTTTGGAAAAATGTTGACCCATTCAAGAAAGAAGATTTAGAAAACCCTAAACATTATGTGTTAAAGGAAAATTGGCTTTGAAGGTCATGATGCAAAACAGGCATCTCACAGCTATATGAGATGTGAGAAATTTTGATGTGAGAAATTAATTTCCTACCAATGACATTAAATAAATACATAAATTCTTGGCTTTATACTGCTCCATCCCTTTTCAAAGTGTTTCCAGTTTGATTGCATGCTATATGCAATCAAATTTAGAGATTTGATCATCAATTTTAGAGATTTATTTTAATGTCACAGGATGTACAGTAACAATATTCTGATTATAATTTCACCTTTGTTTTCTGTTGTCATACCGACAAGGGAAAATTATGGTTTAATTAAACTACAATTCAGTGATATAGGAGCAAGACAAGATGAGAGACTTTTTTATTCTTGCTCAAGACACATTTCTTGATAGTTTAAATGAAAAATTGTGATATATGATCCTTTTGAAAGCATACATAGCACAGAATTATAATTTTCAAAGACATGTAAACGATCAAGAAAGAGTTGCTTGAATCAGTGACCCCATTTTTCTTACTGCAAAATGATTTGACTGCCATACAGTACATGATGTAGACCAAGGAGCTATGGGCTTCAAGAACTGGAAGGAAACGTAGCTCATTCACTTTTTTATCATGCATTTTGGGTGTGATCCAACACCCAGGAAGAAATCCAGGAAGGCTAAAGGGATCTTTCCACTGGACCATGTAATTGTAGCTGCAAAAACAATACACAGCGAAGATTTGTTTGGCTAAACAACAGCAAATTCACATGAATGTTATTCACATCCTCTTTCATTTGCTTTCTGTGAACATTCATAAGAGCAATTTTTAGATGGAACTAGGCCCAGATCCTCAAAGGTATTTACACATGTAATGCCCATTGCAATCAATGGTGCTATATGTGTAAATACCTTTGAGGATCTGGGCCTGATTTATTGCAATCAATGAGAGTTAGGCACCTAAATACCTTTGTGGATATGGGCCTTAGTCCTTTAGCTGAAACTGTAGGGGCATTTGCTATCAGTTATGAAAGTTTCAAGATTCAAACACCAAGATAGCTATATTCTTGCATTAATTTTGGATAACAAATACCACGGCAAATGTCAAAATCTGTTCCTGGATTGTTCACCAAATAGGGGTTAAGTTAATCAAATAAATTATTCACTGCAAATATTTTGCTTCATTGCGGTATAAGAGTGGTAAACGTCATTCAAAATGATTAGTTACTGGATACTGAATCTCCCCATTAAATTTATATAAAAGTGTGGCGTGTGAGAGCACCCTGCACTACTTACTCAAACACATCTCATCCTTAAGCCAAAACAATCACACTTTAGGCCAGAATTTTGGTCGCCATATGAAGGCTTTTGACTCAAATATTCTGCTTTTCCTATATGCACTGAACACCTTTTAATGTCAGTTGGGATGATGTGCTGTGCACTAATGAGTTGATCTAACATGCTGCACTAAAGATTTGATTGGGCCAAATCTTGTTCTTACTCAGGCAATGCTCTCATTGAAGTCAAGAACTGAGTAAATGCTTTTAACTTTATTTACTTGACCTGTGGAAGACAAACTATAGGTCGCTGATATCAAATGAAGTTTTCATATGCAGGGGGAATGCAGAATTTAGAGTAGAGCATTGATATGCACATCTAAGGGAAGAATTTTCTCCAGACTGAACAGTTCTATGTCTTGTTTAGTAATGACTTTCTTTAGAAGAAATATTGCTACACTGGAATCTATTTAACTGGAATGCTGATAAATACCACGCTCAATTAACAGGAATGTGGTGATATACCAGAGAACAGATTCATTGTATCACATTATAACAACTCCACACAATGGATAAATGACCTATCAAAGGCCTATCAGTGGCGCAGCTGGTGTTGCCAGTCCACAGGAGTTTCTAGGTGTGAATTTATTCCTCTGACTTGCATCCTTAGAAAAGATTTCATCAAAATGAATTGCAAGATGTAATTTATGTGTGATCCGAATGGTTGACAATCCTCGAAACCACAGTATTATTTGCTTCTGAGGAGACAAATGATTACTTTAAAAAAAGTCATATGATTTAGTAAATTTCTAAGTCACAATTTTCTTCTTGGACAGACAGACTTACTGCACATAACCCTCAGGATGATGGTCCATAGAACAGGACATGGTGACAGATGCAATGGAAAGCTCTATGATAGGAAGCCTGGGCTCTCTTCCTGGCCTCTGCCACTGATATTGAGGATGTCATTTTACCTCTTTCTACCTCAGTTTCCCCATTTGTAAAATGAGGGACACAAGATTTATCTATCTTTGTAAAGCACTTTGAGAACTCCACCTTAAATGTGCTACATAAATGCAAAGTATTTTTCAAGGTTAATCACTGCTCCACAGCTAAGGTGAACTTAAGTAAACTGATCTTCAATTTCTCCCTCTTTGACAGGATTTATAAATGGGATTACTATGTCTTTAGTTCCAGCATTCATTTATTTATGGCATCTTTGGCCAGCTCATTAGCACACAGCAAGATGTTGTTCACCATCCAAGATCCATGCGCTGAGAAATGACCTCAGAATTCCTGCTTCTGAAGGCAGCGAAGGCCAGGTGTGACATAGACATAATGAGTTTGGCCTTGCAGAAAGAGGGTCAGAGTGCCAACGTGACTGCTCTGTGGAATTTCACAGCACTGTCATGGCAGGCAAGTCTGTAAAGCACTCTCTCATTATTTCAAACTCTCACTCCATAAAGTACTTTCAGATTCTTTGCAAGCTGTACAAAATAAATAAGACACGCTGAAGAACCGACTGGAACACGCTTCCTGGCTGAGCAATTCATGAGCAACATTAATGCATTTTTAGAACAAGACAGAGTGTTCTCCCTTGCTGTTCTGAGGGGGGTCACAATAGAGTCAGAGAGAAGATTGGGGCAACTACCGTACAAGGGTACAAGTAACAGACCTCAGAATAACAGTGCTCTTTCGCCACACACAGAGGCTCAAATGGAGTATCCAGCAGACAAATATGGTTTTGACATCCCAGCTCAGAATTGAGGCAGCATTGTCCAGAGGCAAAGGAGAAGGAGCTTGGGAACAGGTTCAGACTCTGCTCTCCAGAGAGTTGGGGGTCTGCTTTCTTGCTGATGAGGATGTCAGTAACCAGGCAGGTGGGGAATGGACTGGGATGAGGAACCTCCAGAGGCAGCCATTGGATTCAGGTTGAAAGAGAGGCAGAATATCTGATCTTCAAGTTGCTGACTTTTGAGACCAACTGACTCTGGGATGATAATGTAGTCCCAGTGTTGATGAGTCAGTGGGCAGAGTGCAGTGAGGCAGACAAAGGTGCATGGCAAATGCACATGTTGCACACATGTGGTACATATTCTATACTGATAAAGTCTGTAATTCACAATCTAGTGTTTCTGCATCTCCCTACAAGCATTTAATAGCAGACACTGTAATAAGATATCAGATCACTAAGATTTCATTCTGGTTACTAAACACACTATAGTACAATTACAATTATACTATGGAGTACTATCATAGATAATTGTTAGGGAGCTTATTTCTTTACCCACTTACTTCCCTGGTCCTTGTCGCATGAACAGAGAGCAACAATACCCGAAGTCCAAAGGTGCAAACAATCTGATGTTTATTGGGGTGAACTTTTCAAACTGTCAGAATAAAAAAAGGCCCTTACACCAGCAAACAGTAATTTTAATTCTTTCTTTTATACCTCTATAACTGGCTAAGTAATAAAAATACACCTAAATTCTTAAAGTATAGGCCTTTAAAAACAGGCCTAAATATCTATATCCTAACAATAATCAACACTAAACTACAGTTGACAGGAGTAAATCAAAGTACAGTTTGTGTTACTGCTGCTTTTTTAGATTCAGTCATTCAAAAGGAGTCGTCCAATCACAAATACAAATAAATTAGGTCCTAATCTGTATGTGTGTATTTTTATCTCTCATCTATCTATGTAGCATAGTCTGTATGGAAAAAAATTACATCTTTAGTTTCTGGACACTAACCCTGTGAATTTGACTTGCCTTGAAAACACTGCTGTCACTAAACTTTTTTTAAATGGGATATTGATTTTTTTCTACTTCACTCTCTAGCGATCAATATTCTAAATAGATGCACAATAGACTGGCAGAGGCACAGAGAGTACCTGCACACTAACCCAATGGACATGATGATCCAGCAATCAAGGTCAAATCACAAAGCAAGATTAAAAGCTGGACTGAGAGGAACGGCAGAGCAGAGCAAGGAGAAGAGAGAACTGTAAGCAAGGCAGTAAAAAAAAAAAAAAAAAAATCAACAACGACAAACTGGAGGAAAAAGAGGAAAACACAATCCTGCAGAAATTGTGTTTTAAAGGGGCCACAGGCTGTAATGGGTTGCAAGCATAAATTCCAGTGCACCTAAGCTGCAGTACCTTGTTACAGTGTAAAATATTAGACAATGGAAATTCAGTGATGTAGTGAGAGAAAGACAGTTCGAAGCTGAACTCTATTCCAAACGCATTTAACCTCCTCATACCTCATTACCAGAAGGATATTAAATTGCAGAGAGTGCACAGAACAGCCACAAAAATTATTAATGAGCTGGATGTGATTATTTGTAAGGAAAAAATTAAAAAGCTATGTATGTACATATAAAAGAAAAACAAAATATAGATCTATCCAGTAGCCCATATATGCACACTTGCTTCCATTTTAGAAACATGGTGTCTTGTTGATAAAATAATTCTGTAACTGCACCAGGAGCCTTGGCTCATGAGTGCATAGTTGAGACTCAGTTCTCCACTTCAACTCCATTCTGTGCTTTCTTTCAACAACTGTTTTACACCAGTTAAAATGCGCTTCTGTCAGCCTCTCACCCACTCTGGACAACTTAAGTCTTCAACCCAGGGTATGGGACGGCATAACATGAGCATGTGGGGGAAGGAGGAGAAAGAGAGAACAGAGGGTTTTCCATGCTCCTGTGCTAATTTTTAACACCCTCTCCCCCATAACTACAAGCAAATCTGTTTCTTGCGCAAAAGAATAATGACTCACCACTTTTGTTATTTAAACAAATGGAAAAAACTCCATCTGGTGCTGGGTGTTAGGAGCCAAACTGTATTTGTCTTAACCCAAAGGTCCATTTGTTAATAATAAAAGTCCTTGAGCTACAAAAAGGAAGTGGAGTCAATATCAGTGATCACTCTACAACCAAACTTCCAGCTCGGGAATCTGATTCACCCCTCCACTATGGCAGGTGTGGAAAAGGTGGATAAATCAATCCAAAAAAGGAGAGAGTTGGCAACATTCTGAAGAGAGAGAAGCTGGAGCTGAAAAGCATCTTAAAAGGGACCTGCTGCAAGTACTTAAAACTGTTGCCATTATCATCTCTTCAAAATATGGAGGTATGGTAGTACAGATTTATTCCCTGCTCCTGCCCCTGCCCCTCCAGGCAACTGGGCTCCAGCTTCTTTTTATGTAAGAGGCCACTGGCAATGGGAAATCTTAGGAGGCATGCAATGCACGGTTAATGAAGGCAAGAGAGATTTGGAGAGGGAACAAAGGAAGGCAAGAAAAATGGAGTGGAAGAGAGGCAGAGTGACAGAAGGCTTAGGGGAGGTAGACTAAAAGGTTAGAGAAACATCTTTTGAGTCACAACCCGAGAGGATGTTACAGAATGGTAAAATTCATGCATCCACCACCCCCTTCCTATTCATTTCTCAGCAAGATCCCATGCAAACCCTCTCTCTCTCTCTATGGTAGCTGTGATTCTGTCCTTGCAAAGCCATACACATCCTCCCCTTTCACTCTCCATCAGGTATAAATCATATGTGTATACTGGTCCCAGAAGGTGTAATTTCCAACTTGAGGAGACATATCCACATTAGCTCTTATCGAGCTAGTGAACTAAAAATGGAAGTGTAGCCAGCTCTAGTGTAGCTATATCCTTAGTGTTAGAGCACCGGTATCATTTCAGCACCTTTCCTGCAAGATGTAATGACTTGTTTGCTTATTCTCCATCTCCGCTTCATACCCAAACACATGTAAGAAGCTTTGTCAGTTAAACCAATCCAATTCAAGGAGCTTATGAAGCTCCATAAAACAAGCACTCTACATCTAATTTCCTTATAGCAGTATTTCACATATTTTCTAAAACAGAAACAAAGGAAATTCCCAGATTAACCCCTCTCCCCACAAGGAACCATAGCTGAAATAACACTGTGGTCACAGAGACGCCTCAATGAACTGAAAACAAAATTATAATTGTGTAATGGAATTAGTTGGATTTTTTAAAGGGCAAAAATTTTTGAAAGCAAAACATTTGCAAATTAAGTTTCTGCACATTAACTGTAATATTGTACTAATGCCCATTTTCTTCCTATTACTTACTACCTAGAGCAGCCCCTTCATTTCCAACTACCAGACATTATATAAGTTTCCAGTATTAAAAGGCAACTCTTTCTTCTTTTACTATATAAATAACCTTAAGAACCGCTTTCTACCCATCTCAGGCCAACCACCACACCTATCCCATTTGTCCCAAATACGTGTGTATGTATAGAACAGAAAAAAACACCTTCTCCTAACCGTCTCATAGACTTATAGACTTTAAGACCAGAATGGACCATCATGATCATCTACTCTGACCTGCACATTGCAGGCCACTGAACATCACCCACCCACTCCTGTAATAGACAAATATGCCTCTGCAGAGCAAAAACCAAAATGTACTGCCTCCACAGTGAGAAACTGCCAACTCCTCAATAATAATAAAAAAGAAAACACAAGAGGAGTTAGTACTTACCAATGAGAAGAAAAGAAGATACAAGTGCCAGAAGTAGTTGCAAAGTAGGCACATATAAGACAAACCAAATATTCTCTGCTAAATGTAACAGGCCAGCCCCTTCAAAAGGTATGCTAAGAGGAAATATCTTATTAGAGGGGCAAGCCTCACAGACAAGCTAGGAAGTTAACATGAAAGGTACCCTTGAAGGACAGGCTGTTCCAGCATATTACAAGCAACTACTATATCACAACACACTGTATGTATCTTTCTAATTTGCAAGATCTCCATAAACAGGCCTCAGATGCATTCTTGCCCAATCTGCTCTACAAAAATTGGATGCAGATGCTGAAATGGGCTAAGATAATTCTTGTAGAACATAATATGATGATGTGAAAAGCTTCTAAAGTTGTTGCAATACTTATACCACACAAGTATTCTGACTAGAACTATTACCACTCTAATTGAGACCAGTAGGATCAGTACTGGAATCATTATTCATGTTATTTATCCTAATGCTATAGAATTAAAATTCTAATTTTCCTAGCTTTCAAATATATAGGTCACTGGGTAGCAGCCCCACTGAGGAGTTCAGGCCTGGCTAGGAAATTTAGAATTTTAATTCTATAGCACTAGAATAAATATCTATCACAGGCTCAGCTAATGAGAATGAGCCAACGCAGATCCACCCAAGGGACCATTACAGTTTCTAGGAATCACCAGAACACTGAGAAGTTGAGTCAGTGTTCTCTTTTCTTAGCCTTGTTGCATATGCTTGCCACAGAAGAAGGGTGGTGCAGGACCAGCCTTCAATGTTCTGTTCCACTGGATGATCTTGCCACATGGGTAATCCTCCTGTAGTTGGCTAAGCCAGTTTCAGGGCAGCTTTGCACTGGCAGAATCGTGTCAAGCTTCCCAAACAAGGAGAGACCTTGGTTCTACGTCCTGTTCATATATTCCTTCACATAGAAACCTTACTTTGGTAAGTCAAGGGAGAAGAATTGGGCCCTTACTTTGTACTCTTGAATTTAATTTTTTAAAATATGCTAGTTTCTTCTCTAAATGTTGTCAAGAGTTATCACATTATGACAACTACAGTTTCCAGTTTACATGCATTTGATCTCATATCTCTCATGTAAAACCACAGAGAGCAAAGAACATCCAACCACAGAAGTGATATTTTTAAAACATATATTAGCTCAGTTCAAATACAGAAGTAAGAAAAGTTAATTTAAAATGCTTGCATGGGGGGACAAGAACACTAACTAAACCTCCAGAACTCAATCACAAACTTGTATCTTCAAAATAAGCAAGAGAGATTTCATTTCATAGTGAAAGCTTTAAAGTATTCAGCACTTCCAAATGACATTTCACTAAGAAAGTTTAAAAAGATTCTGTAGTAAAAGATTTTGTTGAATGTCAGGTAAATGTGATTGAATTAAAAATAGCCAATGGTGGTACCTTATGTGGAGAAAATAACCCAGCCAAATGTGATGTATGTTTAAAAAAAGAGTAAAGGAGGACTTGTGGCATCTTAGAGACTAACCAATTTATTTGAGCATAAGCTTTCGTGAGCTACAGCCCACTTCATTGGATGCATGCAGTGGAAAATACAATGGGGAGATTTATATACACAGAGAACATGAAACAATGGGTGTTACCATACCTGATCACTCTCCTTACAGTGTGTATGGTAACACCCATTGTTTCATGTTCTCTGTGTATATAAATCTCCCCATTGTATTTTCCACTGCATGCATCCAATGAAGTGAGCTATAGCTCACGAAAGCTCATGCTCAAATAAATTGGTTAGTCTCTAAGGTGCCACAAGTCCTCCTTTTCTTTTTACAAACACCGTCATTTCACAAAGCCTCACAGGGCCTAGGAGAGGGAGGGGGCATAACAAAAATAATATACTAAGTCAGGGTGCAACAGCACCCTGTCAGATTGTGTTGGGGCAATACAAACAATGTCATCGCCTGTATGTGAAAGTCTGTCTGTCTGACACGCACAATGTCATTGTGTGAGAGAGTGTGTCTGGCTGACACACACAATGTCGTTGTGTTTGTGCGAGTCTGTGTCTGTCTGATGTGCACGTCGCTGTGTGTGTGTCTCTGTCACACACTCAGTGTCTGAGAGAATGTCTGTGTCTCACACACAATGCCATCAGATGAGTGGAGGTGTCCGTGTCTCACACACGCACACAACGATCTCTTCCTGTGTGTGTCAGAAAGAAAGACCCTCTTCCACGGTCGGCCTCCCCACCTGTGGTCCCTTTAAGAGAACACACGCTTCCGGGTCTCCGCCTGTGAAGTCCTTCATCTCGGCCAATCACACAAGGACATGTCGCTTGGGAGCCAATCCGAGGGGAGGACAGTGGGGTTTGTTGCCATGGCGACAGCAGCCAGGCCTAGGCCCCGGCTGGCCGCGGGAAGCATGGAGGCGATTCCCCAGGAACAGGACCTGAGCCGGGGGCTGGAGAGCCTACCCGTGTCGCTGTGGCCGCCGTCCGAGGAACCCCCGCCCTTCCAGGTAGGCGGCGGCGGCGGCTCCGGCCCCGGCCCCGGCCCATCACGCAGCGGCAGCTGGCCGCGCCAGAGAGAGACAGAGGAGCGTCGGCCCAGGCCGCAGCAACCCCCGCCCCCCCCCCCGGGGAGCCGAGCGCGCCTCCAGCGCCTCCAGCGCCGCTGCCGATTCAGAGGCCGCCCGGGCTGCTGGCGCCTGTGGCCGAGCCCACGAGCCCCGCCCGCCGGGTGCAGGGCTCGGATCCGTGGCTGGGGTGAGCAGGGCCCTGCTGGTCCGGGCACGCGCTGTCCGGTCTGAATTCGCAGAAACGAGCTCGGGGCTCGGCGAGCCTTGCCCGAATGTTACACTCGAGTGGGCGGTCCCCCTTGGGCCGTGCGGTTTGCAGTCTATGCTGTAGTGCAATCGAGGGCTCTGTGGCCTTAGCCAAGAGCCCTCTTCCTTGCGGGAAAAGTTCGGCTGGTGCTGAAAACGAATCAGCACACGCCCTCAAACGGTATCAAATTAAATGTATGCGTTCCCCGGCTGGGGAGAGGGAAATACACGTGTCACGTTGAAAGCCGTACATAACATGGGGCTTCTGCAAACAGGTACCATTTCCGTGTGCCATAAATCTTTAATAGGTGCAAAGGAAGTTCTGATTGCTGGCCCCAAGCCTGAAACTGCACCCCCAGATTGCCGTTTCAGAGTAGCAGCCTGTGTTAGTCTGTAGCCGCAAAAAGAACAGGAGGACTTGTGGCACCTTAGAGACTAACACATTTATTAGAGCATAAGCTTTCGTGGGCTACTGCCCACTTCATCGGCTGCACAGAATGGAACATATAGTAAGAAGATACACACAGAGATAAGTTGGAAGTTATGCAAACTGTGTGCATGTTATTGTAGGATAGGGGCCCGAAACTGGTAAAGGTTCTAAAGTGCCCCTTCTGAAACAAATCTGGGCTTAGAAAATCCTCACTGCTGTCTAGAGATACAGGATGGGTGAGATGATCTCTTTTAGTGGACAACTTCAAGAAGCTTGAGTTCAAGAAGTTGTCCAATAAAAGATATTACCCCACCCACCTGGTGTTTGTAATATTCTGGGGCCAGGCTCCAACATTTTAGATCTAGGAATAAAATGGTTTAATTTCCCGTAACTTGCAAAAATAAAACCCCACCAACATGGTTGGCTCTTCCACTTCTGTTCAAGAAAGATTTTTATAAAATATTTTTAAATAGGTAGAATATAGCTGAGTACATGTATTTTAAAATATCCTCTATTTGGATGCCCTGCTGATGTGTTTTTACTTACTTACATTCTTTTGCTTTCCAGCAGCCACTTGGCCATTTAAAAAAGATAAAGCCCAAGAAAGCATGATTTACAGCTTGTACCTGCAAGACTCAGTAAATAAGCAAATAGTTGAAACAAACATTACTTTTTAAAAAGTAACGTTAGTACATCTTTTTGCTGCTATCTCTTTATAGATTAATGGGGAATCAAAGCACCAATTTTAGCTGGTCTCAGGTTAAAAATTATATTTTGCACTTTTTTTTTTTAAAGGAAGCATCCTAGATCTTAATGGAAAAGCTCTTCTCTCTAAAACATTTTCAGTTGTACTACCTCCTTTTTCCTTGCTGACAGTTTTTACAGATTTTAATTTTAAAGCCATATCTCACCTGCTGGTCTCCAGAAATAATATATTGCCATAAGTTAATTTATAGCCCAACCATTAAAACAAGTGCATTGCTAGTAGGGATTATAGTTATTTCTTCAGTAAAACGGAATCAAAGAATGAACTTGACAGGCACTTTAGAGTGCCACACTGTGTGAGGTGGTTAACACAATAAATTATGTGAAAGTTTTGAAACGTTAACAGTCACTTCTCATTCTAACTAAGTCCTGATCCAACTCCTAATGTATCCAATCTCTTTTCTAAACTATTTATAGAGAGTTACAAACAAATTCCCCAGAGGTGTATGGCTAGTTAGATTTTGATTAAGTGGTGGATTCATAGGAAAACAGAATTTAAGAACCTGAATTCCCATAATGAAAATGGAGCCACATCTTGGACTAAACATTACATTCATTTTAAATGATGTGGGCTTGTGAAATTTTAGGAAAATAGGAAACTCTCGTCAGTGTATAAGGGAGTATCAAAGATAAGTGAATGTTAGAAAGATTCAGAACTTGCTCTGATTTAAACACAAGTGGCTGAGCAAGCTCCTACTTGAGGGGAAAATAAACCTCTGAATGAACTGTTATGTTCCTGAGCATCCAGAATTTAACATAACAGGCCACTGTAACATTTTAATCACAGTATGTACTTTAGGTTTCTGTATAATATGCTGCCTTCCTTCAAACGGAACATTATAAAGAAAACAAGCATGACTCTGGAGTATCTTGTTATAAATACCTATATTTTGACTCCAAAATTTAGCGAAGTTTCAATCACCGTCCTTCATCATACGAATATTCACTCTAATGTGAATCTGGGCCTGCCAGGGGCATTTGTGTAATTTTGAAAGCATGAATTCCAGCTTTGTGTTGTCTGAACTAAACCAAATCCCTTCCTTAAGTGGTAACCAGGTTGAAATGCAATCACCAACTCATTTTTGTCCTCTGCAGATGCATCGATATACAGTTCTGAACACTTAGATACCTGCCTCTGCAACAGACTTTCCTCTTGTGACAATAAAATCACTAGTACTGGGTCTGAATGTGACAAGATATCTACCATCTCAAAATGTAAAGCTTTTTGGATTATATTAAAAATAAAAATGATGGCTAGAAATTATTTTCAAAGTCAAACACTGTTCTCATAGAGCTTTTAAATTGGCCTAAGAGGTGTGTGTTTGATAAAACAGTAATACTCTGTTTAAATAATTTACTCAATCTCACAGTGATTTATATATGTAGATTAACTAGGAAATTAACATCACCATCTGCTTGTCTTTCTGTCTATTATGTAAATAAATAGAAGCATAGTGTATGCCTTTTCTATTTTAAGGGATTCTTTTGTGCTCAGAATAATTAACTCATGTCTGGGCACTCTAGATAAAATTAGATGCATTAGTTTTGTGGTGGGGGGGTGAGAATTTATCTCTGGTTTATCCAATGGGCTGGTTTTAGGAATTAAATCATTAATGTAGCACTCTGCATATTCACCTTAAATCCACATGGACTAGGATTTGCATTTTAAAAACTGGTCTCAAAAGAGTTCATCTACATAATTAGCAAATAGGAATTAGAATAGAAAAAATATAAAGCTGTTTTTAATTGCCCACCCCTGCCTCTCCTAGCTAATTCACCTAGACACCCATCTTCACTTTTTAAAAAAAAATTGTTTGTTTCCAGATTTTGGCATATATCCAGGAAGAGATTTTTCTGGATCCATTTAGAAGTCTACATCACAATTGCCTCCCTGTGGACAGTCTTATCTGATAGGTAGGGCCCCACCAAATTCCGGGCCATGAAAAATGCGTCATGGACTGTGAAATCTGGTCTGTAGTGTGCTTTTACCCTATTCTATACAGATTTCACAGGGGAGACTAGTGTTTCTCAAATTGGGGATCCTGACCCAAAAGGAAATTGCAGGGGGGGTCACAAGTTTATTGGGGGGCGGGGTCACAGTACTACTACCCTTACTTCTGAGCTGCCTTCAGAGATGGGTGGCTGGAGAGTGGCAGCTGCTGACTGAGGGCCCAGTTCTGCAGGCAGCAGTGCAGAAGTAAGGGTGGCAGTACCATACCATGCCATCCTTACTTCTGTGCTGCTGCTGGCAGTGGCTTTGCCTTCAGAACTGGACTCCGGGCCAGCAGCCGCCACTTTCCAATTGCTCTGAAGGCAGAGTGGCCGCCTGCAGCAGTGCAGAAATAAGGGTAGCAGTACCGCAACCCCGCTCTACAACTCCTTTATGGGTCAGGTCCAGTAAAATTACACCACCATGAAATATCAGATTTAAATTGCTGAAATCATGAAATTTACAATTTTAAAAATCCTATGACTGTGAAATTGACAACTATAGACTGTGAATTTGGTAGGGCCCTACTGATAGGCCAAGAAATGAAAGATGATGGAGACTGAACTGCCTTCTTATTCTGAGAGGACTGGGTTCTCTTGGGTCGGGTTGAGATACAGTGGTGGAGCAGTGTATTCACTGGATCTGATCCATGATCAAGGACTTAAGAGTTCAAGCACTGTTAATTACTTCTTTCATGTCATGTTCGCTTTTTTAAAAAGACATAAAAATACAGTAACTGGTAATGCTATTGTTAGGAACTACACAGTTGCAGCTGAGTACTGAAACTAAAGGAAAACACATTTCTGCTTTCACAACAGACCCATCATCACAATCAGTATAGATAAAGAGAGCTTTTGGTTTATAACTTTAAATTGGCAAAACTTTGAAACAGTTCCCCTCTGTAAATATGAAATATCGAAAGATTCTAGGAGTTACTAATTTACATACCAGATGCTTGAAGAACAGTGGTCATTTGAAAGGCAGTTATCACTATTAGGCACCTGGGAGATGTTAAATTGTAATGCACCTTATTTTTTTGTTTTTTCCTGTCTTTACAGGACACAGATCTCAAGAATGTTATATTGTAGTGAGCTGATTAGTATATGCTTTTTGGGGGGGCCAGGTTTTCAAAAGTGCCCACTATCCATTATTCTCCTGGGGAATACTGGAAGCTCCTGGGGGTCAAGGTCTTTTGAAAATCTGGCCCCTTTATTTTCATGAGAAATGTTGTGTTTGTCTCTGTGAAGGGGAGTATAGTTATCAAAATGATTTTAATTTGTTATCTCTGCAGTACAGCCCAGAGCACGTGGCGGGAGCAGGAGAAGGCACTGACCCTTCTGAAATCACTTTTCCAGGATGTAATTGTCTTACTGCTTCCTGCGTGGCCAACACTTGTTCGTGTCTTCGCCATGGTGAAAACTATAACAGTTTATGCATCAAATACATAGGAGGTGAAATGGACTATGCTAGACCTATTTTTGAATGCAATGCTATGTGCCATTGTGGTGAGTTCTGTCAAAACAGGGTTATTCAGAGGGGTTTACAATTCAGACTTGAGGTGTTCAAGACTGTTAAGAAGGGTTGGGGTCTCCGCACACTGGAGTTCATACCAAAAGGAAGATTTGTGTGTGAATATGCTGGTGAAGTTCTATGCTTCCGTGAGGCATGTAGAAGAATACAGGCACAGACACCAGAGGATTCAAACTATATTATAGCTGTGAGGGAACACTTGTATGATGGACAGATAATAGAGACATTTGTTGATCCTGTAAATACAGGAAATGTTGGCAGGTTCCTGAACCATTCTTGTGAGCCAAATTTATTTATGGTTCCTGTCCGAATTGACTCACTGGTGCCCAAACTGGCACTTTTCGCTGCTGCTGCTATCTCTGCTGGAGAAGAACTTTCATATGATTATTCTGGAAGATTTCTTAATGTACCGTTAATCAAAAGAGAGCAGGAAATGTTGGAGGAAGATGATGTAATGAAAAAACCCTGTTACTGTGGTGCTAAATCATGTGTTGGTTTTTTACCATATGATAGCTCTCTGTGCTATACACCAGGCAAACAAACTTTTGGCAAAGTTTCTCAAGGAAACAGCTGTGCATAGGGATTAAAAAAGATTGATATAGGTGAATATAGCATCTATTGTCAGATGTGCCTAAACAAAAATGGAATGAGATTCCTTTGTGCTGCCACCCAAAAAAATGACCATAGGTTCCCCTCCCCCCACACACACACACAGCTACAGCAAGGGTAGAAGTATAATGGCAAGATGTGGGAGGGGGAAATAGGAAATGCCACTCCACCTAGCTTCAAGTGAAAGGTTAAGTGACTCATTAGGACTATAGGCAAAGTGTAGGAAGTAATTGTTACGTACACTATAATCTTACACAGTTAGAGGCATAGGCTCAGGACACAGTGACCCCATAACTTTACATCTCAGTAAGGGTTAATACTTCACACATAGGTGAAGGAGGAATCAGCAGAGGCACTGCTGGTGCAGAATAAACAGAAGCTCAGGCAGGGGTAAAGTGCTGCGGGTGACTATGTTAGACAGTATGTGCAAAAGGGAAAAATGGTGTTTTCAGGAGAGGCGACTGCAATCTGCTTTACCGCTCTGACTGTTAGAGCTGGCCTTGGACAAAAGCCAAGACAGAGTTCCTGACAACTTGCTGAACAATCTCCTGTACTCTCAACTTGATTCCAGGTGGATGATGCAAGAGAGAGCTAAATGGGTGACATGTTGCCACAGCTAACCTTTTTCTGTTAAAACAAGAAAGCTTAGGATAACTTGCCACAGCTCAAAGGGAAGTTGAAGGTTTTGATATAAGGCCTGTTTCAGTGGACAGCGAGGTATATAGAAACAGATTGAATTAGAATGGTAGGTGCAGAAAAGAGGGAATTTGGGGAGATGAGTTAGATAAGGGAAAAAAATCACTTAAGAATTAAAGGTTTCGGAGTAGCAACCGTGTTAGTCTGTATTCACAAAAAGAAAAGGAGGACTTGTGACAGCTCACTTCATCGGATGCAGCTCACAAAAGCTTATGCTCAAATAAATTTGTTAGTCTCTAAGGTGCCACAAGTACTCCTTTTCTTTTTAAGAATTAAATCTAGGGGAAAAAATCAAGGTGACAAGTGCAAATTAACAGTGGCATTTACAAAGGTGGCACCCGTTTTTGTTTTTTTTTAAACTGTGTGCCATTAATAGTTCCTGCAAACTAAAACTATTTAAAACATGAATTGCCTTTCCTGTTCTGGAGCCTGTTTGAAAATTAGGAGTCACTTTCTTTTATCCAACGCTGTAGCTGAGCCCCTCCTATTTCATGACCAGCTTTTACAGAATATTAAGTGAAATGTATTCCCGCCTCCCCATCTTTTGCCCGCTCTTCCTGCTCACCCCTCTTGACTGTAACTGGCTAGGGAGCTAATTCTGTTCCATGAACACTTGACTTTCCATTTTCTCCTCTGTTCCCTGAAATTGACTCTGTACCCCAGGCCTCCTCTGTGATCATTCTAACTTTTTCTGAACTCGCTCCATCTCAAGGCATAGGCTCTGTTAGCCACAAGAGGGCACCAATGTAGATGTATAGTCATCCCTTCGAAATAGCATGCATCACCTCAGTGATGCTTCCAGCTGATGTTGGCAAAACAACTGAGGGAGTGTGCAGAAAATCCAAACTCCACTTTGTGGAGTAGTACAATACACGACCTGTGTGTCTGGCAAAACAGACTGAAGTGGTAGATGCTAATATACAACACCTTTGCGAACAAGCATCTGTTTCTGCATTGTTCAACAGATGGCACAGAGAAGAGGAGGTTTTTGTTTTATTTTATATTAGTCCTTTCAAGCATTTTTTTATGCAGTCAAATGTTTTGTTAGCCTGTTTTTTCTCTCAAACCAAATTGTTTTTCTGTCTTGGGTTATAAGGAACAGGGAAGCAGAGTTTTGTCATTGCAGATAGGAGGGATAGTGGTGTTTCAAAGATACATAAAGTAATGGCTACACTTTACAACTAAAAAATACAAAATGTTTAGCAGTATGAGTTAAATTGCTAGTTTTAGGCCAGTTGTTGTGGACCAGTGAGTGTCCCAAAACTATCCACTAGCACTGTTACTGATTGTCATCAGTCCATAACCATCTGATGGCGTCAGAGTACCTCCTCTTTCTCCCTTAGAAATGATTGCTTCTGCTAGTTGTGTATGGTGGAGGTGCACGTAAGAGAAACTTCCTATTGGTTGGTGTCTTGAGTAAGTAAAGTGCGGCAAGGGTGGCAACCAACTCACCTATCCTCAAGAGATGAAATGCACAATCACTTAGCACTTAATTTTTCTTTGGGGGCAGAAGGAATCTTATTGTAAGTAAGCAGGATATTTTCGATTCAATTTCCATCTTATATCTATTTCTTTAATTTTGAGATTAACATTTTTATGCATGAGGCATCTGCACAAAAGAACCACTCTTGCCCCTACCTAAAACTGATCTTGACTGAACATTCTAGATGGAAGGGTTGAAAATGTAGAACATGAAAGATGTTTCAGAGCCCAAGGAAAGACCATACTTTGTTCCTTCACGGCAGGTAGGCCCCAATCAGGGCAGAGCTACTCTCAGATCCTAGTTTAGAAAAGGAAAAGGGTCTCTCACGCCTTTCCTGTAATTCCATACCGTCTTTCTTTGTAGCATGCTTTAAGTCCAGTCTGTTTCAGTTGGGCTAGTTTAAAGATTTAGTGCTCCCCTACACTACCTTTTGCCCCCAGTTTCCAGTGTCCCATCCCCCACCCTTCCCCCAAAATCATACTACTGGGAAACCGACACTACCTTTGTGGTAAAATTTGAAGGGCAAGTAGATTCATCGATGCACTGCTTAGTTTTGGCTGCTGGACTAGCTTATTTGTAATGTTTTGTCTTGTGCTGTTGGGTGGTGAGGTGGTACAACATATATTAAAGTCAGTTTTTAAGAACAGGATAGATGAGTCAATTGCCAGTAGATCAGATTAAATTATAATTTTTTAAAAAAAACCTAAACCTGCATTTTACAACACAGAAAAATCCATTCAGTCTATTAAAAACTATTTCAATGTATGCTTTCTGTAATACAAGATGTACTCTAAGTGGCTCACTTACTGAGTAGCTCATGTTATCTTAATTCACTGTACCTTGGGTCTATTAAATATCACACAGTGTTCAAACATACATGTCTGTCCAATAAATTTGTAAACAAATCTGCTTTATTTGGGTACTTAGGAGTAATTGCAGGTAAAGTACTGCAATGGTGGAGAACCTTCAGCAAGGTGACTGCTGTTTACTACAGTGCCTCAGAAGCAATATTGCACCTTTGCATTTTGATTTTCAGCAGTAAGGGGATGGCCTGAATGGTTCCACGCCATACAAACATTTCACAGTAGGATAAGGAATACAATTCTATGAAACTAGTTCCAGTTCCACATGCTGCTGCTTTTCTAACTGGAAAAGATGGTCAGTGGCAACGCCCTTCACAATCTGTTTCTGTAAGTCCTGGACATTTGCGAAACAGGCAGTGAGGGGGCCACTTCTGCCAAACACTTAAGGAAAGAACACTAAGGGTGGATGTTGTTAAAAGATAGTTCTGTGTCTGCTTCATTATTTGTTTTTATGTCCCATTCTGCTGAGTGAGACACTATTGTACTTTTAAGTTTGTAAGTAGTATGTATTTCCAATCATACTATTTGTCCTGTTGGAGCAGTCAGCACCTAAACAGTTACTTTAAATACACATTCTAATTTGCAAAAAGAAAAGGAGGACTTGTGGCACCTTAGAGACTAACCAATTTATTTGAGCATAAGCTTTCGTGAGCTACAGCTCACTTTACCCTCGTTTTTCTGAAGGATGTTGGCCAGATAGCACCTCCAGTGATAATACACCTTCACTGTTTTCCAGGTGTTAATTTGCAAAAGGAGTATCTCATCCACCCATCTTGGAAAGGGAAGAGCTTTGGTTTTGCTTGCTGTAACTGAGGTGCTAGTCTTTCCTTAGTTTCCCATTTTGACAACCCACACACTCCCTAAAGCCCATCTACACTTTCACTTCTGTCAAAGAAAGAATTAGATCTTATGCTAGGATTAAATTTTTATGCAAATTTTGGAGTAATGCACAGAAGCCATCCAAGACAAGGTAGGATTCAAAAAATCAAATGCCTAAGAACAAAAGATCCTATTAGTATTACATTGTTTCAACTTTTAAACAATGTTAAAAATAAAGTCCCCAAATCTTAAGTTTTAGCAGTACAGCTGTAAGTGACATGAATGTAGCTTCTATCCTCAACTAGGAGTTGAGTAAACGTATTTTTGCATTTCTAAAGTGCCTTTCAGCCAAGGATCTGCAAACATAAGGCTTCAAGTGTTGCCAAAGAGCACACTATTGCCATAAGTCAGAAGTCAGGCCCCAAACAGAAGAAACACTGCAAAAATGGGGAAAAAAGTGATAATTTTTCTCATTTGGTAGCCACTACCAGCTCTGTGGCTGTCTCAGTGGTTCTCAACTCTGGTCCACTGCTTGTTCAGGGAAAGCCCCCGCCGCGGCGTCCGCAAGTTCCGCCAATAGCGGCTCCCACTGGCTGTGGTTCGCCACTCCAGGCCAATGGGGACTGCAGAAAGTTGGAGCCGCTATTGGCCAAACTTGTGGATGCTGCGGCCTGCCAGGGGCTTTCCCTGAACAAGTGGTGGACCAGAGTTGAGAACCACTGTGCTAGCTGCATACAAGACAATGAAACAAAACGTACAAGGGTGTTGCCATAGTTCCCAGACAGTGGGCATGTGTTTATTGTGTGTGGCAGGGGGTGTTTTGTTTTTGAACACTGCTGTCTTACTAGGCAGGACAAGTTTGGGAAAATCATGTGCCACAATGGAAAGACTAAGGAGCTGCCTAATCTTATCATAACAGTGCAACCACTGCCTGTTTCATAGCACTAGTTTAGTAAATGTGATATAGCAGACAGAGGAAGTGTCCTTTCATTTTTTGTTACATGTCTCCATTGTTTTTCCTTATCAGCATTAGATCCCATTACTTTAGTTAATAATCCTTTTTTGGGAGGGGACCACTTCCCAATTTAAAAAAAAAAAAAGCCTTTATAAGCATAGTAGAGCTTTTTTGTTTTGTGGGGAACTGTGTGTACACAGTCAGCCAACAGTCGAGTAATAACTAATCAAGGATTGATGTATAAAGCTGCAGTTATAGAAAATATGTAGATAGACAACATTATAGAATGCTCTCCTTGATCAGATTGGCTATCAGCTATATTAATTCCTAAACAAGATTAAATTAACGGGGACATGGATGTTTAAAACAGAAGGCATTTGGTTTTGAGTTTTCCCTTCCTTCAAGTAGAAAGGTGTAGATTTGGCTTTGATATAATTCATTAACACATTAAGCAGTAAACTAAATGCTCTGGGCACGCTCAACTAGCCCTTGCTGTGTTTCTTCTCCATGATTTGACAGCCTATATTCATAACATTTGTGCATACAGCATGTACTACAAGCTACCTATCTGATGACAGATACATTAACTTCCATAAACCAACAGTGATGCTTTATTTTTCTTCTGATGAGGACTCCATTTTGGAACTGAATCATTACTTGACGCTGATGAAGGGCCAAGGGAATTTGATTGCTCTTTGCTGGACTGTCTTCACATACACTTTACTGCTGGATTTTCACCTTAGTCTCACCCTATTCTATAAGTATGTCTCCCAACTGTGGTTGTGGAGAATGACTTAAGTGGGTTTTATGTGTGATTAGAGTTACAGCAGAAGGTAGAGATAGATTGAAGATCATATCTAATGATTCACTTTTGTCATTTCTATAGATAAGTTAATCCTAAAAGCACCATACTTAGATTTTGAGTTTATGGTTTTGCTCATGACTGGCACTCTCTGAACAGTGATTAATACCTTAAACTATTAGTTGAATAAGGTTTGGATTTCTCTTAGGAGAAATCTACATCTCAAGAGAAGTTCCACAGATTCTGTATCCTCATCTGTAATAGGGTTTCATCTAAATATTAAAAGAACACAGCACTTGATAAGACTTCAAGCTCTACTTTTTGGTGCAGAGAAGTCTTTTTCTCCCAAAACAGAATCATGCCTATCACTTTTTAGCTGGGATATTTGGATATCTAAATTAAAAGAAGGTCCAATCTACCTCCTATTCCTCACTGTAAACAACTTCTGTAATATTCCCATAGCACTGTATTTTTCCATCCCCTAAGATTAGATGGGCTTTTAAGATCAATTGAACTGCTTCCAATTATTCTCTTGTTGTGAATATATTTGGCAAGGCTCCAACTACTTGGAAAAGTGTAAATTCAAAATGCATTACAGCCATATCAAATCTGCATTATTGGCACTGAACCAGAGGACATGGGTGAGTCTTGTATCTGCATGTAATGTATTTCTTTTCTTTTAGTCCTGGCCAGTTGATCTTTGTTTCTGGTGAGAGTGACCCAGACACTCAAGATATCTGTACTTTCAAAACTAAAGAATTTGCTAGAACACTATCAAAGTAATACGTTGTCATTTGGTCCTAATCACTTTCATGGCAAGTAAGTGTTAAGTGACAAAAACACAGATCTTTGCTGTACTGCAGCTGCCTTCCTTGATTGAATAAAGGCTACCAGAATGCTACCTCTCTCTAGAAGACGACTGAAAAAAGATTGAAGTGCATTCTCCGTCAGCTGCATCTCTACTACCAACTGCTACAGAGTTTTCAGACTTGTCCTATGAATTGCACGTAAGGTCTTCAAATAGTAAATATCCAATAAGTAAGATTTCTTTAGACTTTGTGTTATAAATTGTATCAATCTGTCCAAATAGCCTGTTCCTCCAAGGATTAGGCCCACCACAAAATCTGATCTGCCAATTCACTGTTCCATGTTCACTTTAATAATGGATCAAATCCAAACAACTCAAAAGGCCAAGAGTTTGGATTCCAACCCTGAGTGCAGTACTGTTCATCTTTCAACTGCCTGTATGTGTTGCAATGTGAGAAATTCAGTTACAACAGATTAATTTAAAAGTTGTTTTCCCCCCTCCATTTATTTTTAAATCTTAAGGATGTGAATACTAGCGCATCACCACTGGAAAACAGCAAGCTATCGTTCACCAGACTTTTCCTTAAAAGTCACCTGTAAACAGGATAGAAGGGGCTAGAGAGATCTGAAAAAATAATAATAAATACCTTTAGAGGATGCTACCCATTTTCTTATTTTTTTATTAGTTTTAAATTAGAGGCCTTAATATTGTACTTTTAACTTTTCTCAACTATTATTTGTGTCAAGGTAGTTGTTTAATCCAAGAAAGTTTTCCCACTTTCCATCTTCCAGCATAAAAAAGTTTTAAATATGGCATTGTTCTCTTTTGGTAAATAAAGGGGAAGGAAGTTTACCTTGTTTCTCTGACCACTGGTAGAGGAATATCTAATTTGCCCAGTGACAAACCACATGCTTCGCAGATGGCTGAAGAGTGAAGTGAGACGAATAGTAACACAAAAACCTCAGTTGTTTACAGAATGTTCAGTTTAATCATTTTATCAAAGTTCTGATCGATTGTTGTAAAAATGTAAAAAAAAAAAAGGTGGAACTAGTTCAAGCTAATGCTGTACATATGAAACAAACAAGTTAAACCATCAGAATGAAAGACCAGCAGAAGGAAGTTCACACCTATGTCACTCAGGGGACAGTAAATCTTGACAGACATGCCCCACTTCTAAACAAGCATTCTGAAGCTGCCATTTAGAGACAAAAATTCCTATGATTTTTCAAAGCTTCAGAACCAGACACTTTTTTAATATTATATATAAATAAGCAGTGTTCAACAATGACAATAACTCAAAGAATTTTCATGAAAGCATACTCCCTTCCACAAAGGCAGACATGTCCCTATGATGGCAAAGGAAGTTTAAACTAAGATGGACAGCATTTCTCTCCATTTGTTTCAGTGGATGCACTATTTTGAGCACTGTGTTTAGTATATACAACTGGTCGGCCTTTCCCAACAGTTCCCGAACAGTGGCTTGAGATACCACAGCTTTTTCCTATGATTATGTGATATGTTTTAACACTTGGCATTGGCAAATGTTTATACTTTAATGGCTTACACGACAGACTAAAATTCAGTGTAAGTGTAACTTTAGTTCCTATGCCAATGGGGTCTGGGGTGGGTGAACTGCACGGTCACTCCCCTAGGAATAAACCTCTCTAGTGGCTTTCCATTCGGCGGGAAACTCACTATCCCAGGGCAGAAGTTAGCAACTAAACCTACCTATCAAAGTTATAGGCAAGAAGTGCTGGAAACAAGCGAATAATATGAATACAAAATATTGCTATTACAAACTCACTTACCCCATTGTATTCATAGATCTCAAAGCACTTTAAAATGGGAATCACTCTTATGCACCTTTGTATAGATGGGGAGACCGAGACACAGGACTTGTCCTAGATCACTGTGGAACAGCTGGGAATAGAACCCATGCCTAAGGGATTGGCACATTCAGGTTAGGAGCTTCTTAATATTTAGCAAACAGAAAATTTCTTGATTAGATTAAAGTTAGAATAAAGAGTAAGTGGTTGACGTGGAAACTTTTTCATCTGCCCCTAAGACTGGGCCCCAGAGTCAGCAGCACTCTGCTGGTAAGAGTGAAGCACATTAGAGAAGAAAGATTCAAGTGTATTTTAACATGAAAAGCCCAAGATGATTGAGTTAATTTACCAGCCACAACTACATTTAGCTATCACTGAGCTTTTCAATACATTTTGAAACTTATCTAAGGACAACCTCAAGGTTTTCCCAATGAAGCCTATGAGAAACTTTCCATTCAGTTCAAATTTCCTGTCTTTTCATGCAAGCTTTCATACAAGAAGAGCCATTCACTAGCAAAGAAAATTTTGAAACCACTAGTTTGAATAAATAACTTAAAACCCCCAAAATAAATCTACACAATGTTAGATAGACGTTAAAGGAAATCTCCGGTGTGTTTCTATTGCTACAAGTTTCCAGCGTAAGGGAAATAATGCTCATTCCTTTGTGGGACTATCATCCCTATTCTCATAAAAGCTGCCACTTTTTAGAAAGGGAGAAAATTACTGCTCACCTGGGCAAGGGTCCTTTCTGAACACAATGTTCACGTGTGACAGCAACAAGAGCTACACTAAGTTTTTACAAATGTAGGCTACCTACACATTTGTAGGTAGCCTAAATCTACAAAAGCATAGCCAATTGCTAATATAGGGTAATAGTTAATGTGGAATTTTTTCTTCCATCCGTGACCCTCAGTTATACTTGACAATATGTTTCCTATATTACTCAGGATGTAACAAGTAAATACCATGCTACAAAAGCTCAGATTTTCCTTTAACTCCTCCCAAAGTATGTAAAGCCTACTTGAGGGTTTTGGATCACGTAGGTAAATCTATCATAAAATACTTACTCAGTACTGAAGAGCATCTTCTCTAAAGGAGAGAAAAATAGTATCGGAAGCAAAATATCCTTTTCAAAATGCAGTCAGGAAAGTTCTGGTTCGTTTTATGCTGGTGTAAATCTGGAATATTTCTAATTAAATTAATAGCATTAACTCCATGTTTTCACCTGCACAGTTGAGATGGGAATTCAACCCAAAGATTAGTTATAGAACTAAATGTCTCTGATTAGCATTGACTTATTTTGGAAGGTGATTTTCTCCAACGCGGTCTTTTTTAATTAGCTGGATATCTTGTTTTGTCTCACTAGAGACTGGTAACTGCAGAACATCTCAGCAGGCTGGAGCTCCACAAAACTCCTCGTCCTGGAGTGAAATTTTTAGTTCCCTGTGGCTTCAGAGCACCAACAAGTTCTGTCACTGTAAAGCTGGCAGAGTGTCTGCCGCACAACGGAATCCCAGGTTTGAAGCAGAACTATCAGGAGTGTTTTGACTGCGGGCTGCACAGCGATACCTGTAGCAATAGGACTAGACGATGAGAAGAAAAAAGAAGTCACTTAAGTGCATATTACAGCTTGTCTCTATGTCTACATAAGTAAGGGCTGGTTAGACTAATATCCCAGAGCATTTCAATTGCTGATGATGTTTGCTACTGACTGACAAAGATCACAGTCAAGCACCAGGCTGATGGGGAAAGGTTGGAAAAGCCTATTGGATGGAAGAGATGAAACTCAAGGAGAAATTCTGACAGTTATTTGCAAAAAACCAGGAGTACTTGTGGCACCTTAGAGACTAACACATTTATTAGAGCGTAAGCTTTCATGGGCTACAGCCCACTTCATCGGATGCATTGAATGGAACATATAGTAAGAAGATATATATATACATACAGAGAAGGTGGAATTTGCCATACAAACTGTAAGAGGCTAATTAATTAAGATGAGCTATTATCAGCAGGAGAAAAAACACTTTTGTAGTGATAATCAAGATGGCCCATTTAGACAGTTGACAAGAAGGTGTGAGGATACTTAACTGAAGGAAATAGATTCAGTATGTGTAATACACAAAAACAGACTCCAAGGAGAAACTGCTGATCTTGAATTAATATGCAAACTGGACACTATTAACTTGGGTTTGAATGGAGATTGGGAGTGGCTGGGTCATTACACATATTGAATCTATTTCCACATGTTAAGTATCCTCCCACCTTCTTGTCAACTGTCTAAGTGGGCCATCTTGATTATCAATACAAAAGATTTTTTCTCCTGCTGATAATAGCACATCTTAATGAATTAGCCTCTTACAGTCTGTAAGAGGCTAATTAAGATAGATAGATAGATATAATCTTCTTACTATACGTTCCATTCAATGCATCCGATGAAGTGAGCTGTAGCCCACGAAAGCTTATGCTCAAATAAATTTGTTAGTCTCTAAGGTGCCACAAGTACTCCTTTGCTTTTTGCGGATACAGAATAACATGGCTGCTACGCTGAAACCTCTAATAAATTTGTTATTCTCTAAGGTGCCACAAGTACTCCTGGTTTTTTTTGTTTTTTTGTTTTTTTTACAGATACAGACTAACACGGCTGCTACTCTGAAACCTGACAGTTATTTGAACACTTGGTTACCCTTAATCCCACTCCACCTCCCGCCCCCATCTTTGTATATTTTGTTGAAGTTCTTCAGGACAGGGAACTAATAAATTGACTCTGTTACAAATGCAGCAAGAGGTACACCGGGAATAATTACCTACCTCAGATGTACTGAAAATGAAGGACAGTTTGTAAACTACTCTGAAGATTAAAAGCACTGTTATTTATGCAGTGCCACAGGAGGCTATGATGCTTTAGTCAGCAATACAGTGCTTACAGATACAAGCTTAATGGGGTTCTTGCAACAAATTTTTGGTGGCCTCAGAGTACAGCCACCAAACTCTTGCTGGTGATCACTCTGACAATTTTTCCTAAAATACTTAATTAACCTTAGGAAAAAAATAATAAATATGCACATATACACGTCCAAATCATTGTAATTTATTTATACAGGGTTTTTTTTGCAGACTCAATAATAAAAACAATGTACAGTTGTCTCTGTTCTTTACAGGACCTAAACAGAATAGAAACACAAATAAGGTGCTTTTCACAGTCTTGTCTTTTTTTCTGGTTGTTTGTTTCTTTTGCTTTTTTTGATTGCCCCCCTCCCTTTTTTTAAGACTTGCTAGCTACTAAGTCTGTTATGAAAAGTGATATTAACAAACATACAAATGTCACTTTTCACAGCAGACTTACCCAGTCCCAGCAAGTCTGGGCACAAATTAAGTCCTGGATGGGGAGGTGGGTACGGAAGCAGAAGGGGCTGGGGCGATGGGGCACTGGGGGAGGCAGCAGTGGTCGAAAACCGGATGCCTGGCAACCCTAATTAATATTAACTTACTGAGAACTGTAATACATTTACTTTAGATGAAATACCATAAACAGTAGTTGCACAAGCTTAAAGTATATATACATCAATATATTTAATGCAAGTCCATTTCAGAATGCAGTTCAGTGTATATTCCAATATACTTTTTCTTGCACTTTTCAGTTGTTTCCAGTATAGATGGCGTTTACGCTATTCTGCAGATTTTTAGTCAAAAAATGAAAATCTGAAAAGATTAGTAACTAATAGATCTCTCCCTCTATTCCCCTTTTAAAAAAATCTGTATTCCATGCATTTGAAGAATTGAAAATTCTGATCATGTGTGAAGAACTTTATAGGTCAAATTTAGAATTGCATCCTGCCTCTCTCCCGTGCTGCCCCCCCCCCTAATTTCCAACATAAGACTGAAACATACTTAATAAGGCACAGATTAGATTCTAGTGTAGCACTTCATGGTTTGGACAATGAAACAGCGATAAGATCAGACAAATATTTCTCAGTTTAACCCAATCAATGTAGCTGTACAACATAATATTTGACAGTAAGAGTGCAAACTAGCCTTTTCTCATTGCACAAGATTTGTCGTCAAGGCATTCTATTATTCTACTTTTTCTCTTTGTATCGAATAAAACTGATTTAATGGGGCAAAGGGTCTTGATACATAAGGAGGATCTGGAAGTGAAAGGTACTGACATCTGTCTAAAAAAATCCTATTGACCATGACTGAATGACATCCTGAGGAAAAAAAGCAACTGGACTGAAGACCATCTTATGTTCTGGTATTCCTGTTGGTAGTCTTTTTAGGGATACCTATACTCTGATATAATCTATATTGCATCTTATATTGCTGTCACAAACATTTTCATTTAAAACAAAACCACTGGGATAGATGGTTCAGCTGCCTCTCAGAAGTTCTTGGGAAGCAATGATTTTGCGCTGACTGTTTCCTCTCTTGCTGGCCTGATTTCAGAATAGGCTGCAATTATGTGGAAGTTCCCCTTTAGGAAAGTAAGAGGAGGAACTGTTATTTCAAATCTTTCTGATATGAGGGAGGCAGCACAGGATTATCCAGCGTGACCTACCCTCTCAGACTCTCTTTAATGTGGCCCCTCTGCTGGGACTGAAGCACATTGGTAAGGAACTGTCAAAAGCTTGCACTGCTAATTCTGTACCTGTTCTGTGCATAACAGGTTTGAATCTTCAGTGGTGGCAGTCAGGAATGGTTCACAAGCACTAAACAGTCAATGGAGACGATGCAAGGATTGACACACATACACACAGTCCCAAGTCAGTGGTTTCCAGTGTAGATAACTTTTGTGTTATACTGCAGATTTTTTAGTCCAAAAATGAAAATCTGAAAAGATTAGTAATTTATATATCTGTTTTGTGTGAGCACTGTCTCAACAACATACGCAGGCTTACCACACTTACAGTCCAACAAAAGGGATCAAATTCATCCCAGGTGTAATTCGCTCCACTAGCATCAAGGATAAATTTGGCCTAGAGTTTTTAATGGAAGGGCCACCAGAAATTATTCAGAAAGGATTAAATGAACTTCATTACGGTTAAACTTTAGTCCCTCACCTTGGACTACCGATTTAAAAAGATAAACTTCCACTCCAGTTCGTATTTTCAGTTAGCAGAGAGTAAGAAACTTGCAGCAATTAGCATAACACAAATTTGAATAAGTTGGAGAGATTTCATTTCAGCACCTTTCAGATTTCCAGCACGCAGTATTAAATAATATGAAGTATGTTTTACTTCAGTTTAACAAACTGTAGGTACTGAAAATTTTTTAGCTTTCCCTCTTCCACTACACCATTTATTGGACTTTGCATTTTGCTCCCTTTTGGAGAATAAATTCACTGAAAGCATGATTAAAGCTGCAAAACTATGATGTTAACTTGGGACAGGCAAAAGGAGTTATTTGTAAAAACGTAGGTCAACACAAAAACTAGGGGTCTTTATCTACCTCTTCCTATCAAGTAGAACACTCCTCACTTTTTGGAAACATTAACTCTCAAGTGACAAATATTCTAGAAGCATCTGCAGAAAGCAGAGGTAACTGGTTGTGTTTATATACAGACACTTTAACAATGGAATAGGATCTCTCCACCTCTCTCCTTATAATGTTCAAATAGTGAGAGCATTTCAAACATTAATGAAGTGTGCCTTAATATTGAAAACTGAGAAGTCCACATTCATGAATTGCAATATGCTTAGAACAGTTAATATTTTGCATTTACCTTTGGAGATGCTAATGATTTTCCTACATACACTAATTAAAAATGTGATTAAACTGGCAGGTGTTTAAAAATGACATTATGGGATTCCTTTGTTCATCATCTTCCTTCCAGATCAAATGTGCTTGTTTATGACATTTATAAGAGTTGCCCCTTTTTGATCCAAGTGGCTAGTCAAATTTTGGGGCCCTGGGGACATTTCAGTTAGGAGGAGAAATTGGCAATACTCATATTTCTTTGATGCAATCTTGTTTATTTACAAGGAATGTCTGAAGTCCTAGTCTCTGAACACAGAAGGAATCAAATAGCAGGAAATTTCTTCTTTTGCTCACAGAGCCAACAACAGCCTTTTCAGCTTGCACCCTCTCCCCAGGTGTCTTCCAGGTCATACACAGTCCTTCCAGCTGCTCCTTTGAGCTGTCTGTATCCCTCTGGTCCTCTGTGTTCTGTCTTCCCTCCTCTCCCTCTGTCCCTCCCACACACCCACTCCCCACTCCTCTTTGCCTAAAACAATATTCAACAAAACTTCTCGGGCAGGTTCAGATACTCCTTGTGTCCTAGGTGGGGGCTTATCCTAACAGTTATTTCAACTGCAAGGTGCATTCATGCCTATCAATCTCAATGATGTTTTAAACTCAGCCTGTAAAAAAGATTTCACCCAGCTCACAACAAAGATGTATTTTCCCCCCTGCACTGCCAGCCCTGCAAACGCAAACTGTTTTTTATTTCAGGCTCAACACCCCTTCCAGGAATGTAGGTTCCACAACTGGCATTTAGTTTGATCTAATGCGTGAGCCAAAAATAGAACCCAGTTCACACCACCATATAGCCTTGCAGTAAAAAGAATGAGAGTACTAAAAATATATCCAAGAAGTTTCATTTTCCCCCAAGAGACATGCCTACGATGAGAATCCTTTGATTCCCTGCAAAATGTCATGCAGAACAAGTTCTGTTGTACCTAGCAGCATGAGCTGTAGCTCATGAAAGCTTATGCTCAAATTAATTTCTTAGTCTCTAAGGTGCCACAAGTACTCCTTTTCTTTTTGTGAATACAGACTAACACGGCTGCTACTGTGAAACCATGCAGTAACTTGTGAGTTAGAGGGAAAGATTTTCATTGGTACAACCAGCAAGCCATCTAAAGGCTGCATAGCACTGTAGGACCCTGTATTGATGTACATAGCTCATGGAAGTACACACAGAGTCATTCATTTACACTCTCACAATTTCACAGGTGCAAATGGATTTTGCATGACTGACTTCTGAGTAGCTGGCTTATAAAGCTCATGATGTTAGAAAAAGAATCAGAATTGGAAGGGACCTTGAGAGGTCATCTAATCCAGTCCACTCCACTCAAGGCAGGACTAAGTATTATCTAGACTCAGAGCATCCCTGACAGGTGTTTGTCCAACCTGCTCTTAAAAATCCCCAATGATGGAGACTTCACAACCTCCCTAGGCAATTTATTCCAGTGCTTAGGAAGTTTTTCCTAATGTCCAACCTAAACCTCCCTTGCTGCAACTTAAGCCCATTGCTTCTTGTCCTATCCTCAGAGGTTAAGGAGAACAATTCTTCTCTCTTCCTCCTTGTAACAAGCTTTTATTTACTTGAAAACTGTTATCACGTCCCCTCTCAGTCTTCTCCAGATTAAGCAAACCCAGTTTTTTCAATCTTCCTTCATAGGTCATGTTTTCTAGACCTTTAATCATTTTTGTTCCTCTTCTCTAGACTTTCTCCAATTTGTCCACATCTTTCCTGAAATGTGGCATCTACAACTGGACACAATACTCCAGTTGAGGCCTAATCAGCGCGGAGTAGAGCAGAAGAATTACTTCTCGTGTCTTGCTTACAATACTCCTGCTAATACATACCAGAATGATGTTCGCTTTTTTTGCAACAGAGTTACACTGTTGACTCATATTTAGCTTGTGATCCACTATAACCCCCAGATCCCTTTCCGCAGTACTCCTTTTCCTAGGCACTCATTTCCCACTTTGTATGTGTGCAATTGATTGTTCCTTCCTAACTGGAGTACTTTGCATTGGTCCTTACTGAATTTCATCCTATTTACTTCAGACCATTGCTCCACTTTGTCCAGATCATTTTGAATTTTAATCCTATCCTCCAAAGCACTTGCAACCCCTCCCAGCTTGGTATCATCCGCAAACTTTATAAGTGTACTCTCTATGCCATTATCTAAACCACTGATGAAGATATTGAACAGAACTGGACCCAGAACCGATCCCTTCAGGACCCCTCTTGTTATGTCCTTCCAGCATGACTGTGAACCTCTGATAACTACTCTGAGAACGATTTTCCAACCAGTTTTTTCCAATCAGATAATTTATCAGATCGCTCCATTTTTCTGTGAATGTTACATTTTGACAAAGTGAATTTGTACAGAGAGATTTTGCTATGTCAGACAAGTTTTAGCACTTCCCAGAGGAACCACTGCACAATCATTCATCTGCAAATAGCCATTCTGAGGATAAAACCATCCCTACAGATTCCAGGCCACTTTTTTTTTTTTTTTTGGTAAGATGTTTACTGTCATGTTAGTTTACCAACATTTCCCCACTCTTCTGCTGCTGTGCTGTAGGCTGTGTACCACTTACTACTCTTACACCTCAGAGGTGGCTGCAGTCCCTTGGTACTGTATACAAGTCATTCAGGATCCTTTAGGATGAAGGATAAATTTACTTGCCTATGAAGTCTGTAGAGGAGTTGTCATTCTGATAAGAATTTCTCATCAGAAAAACTCTCTCCCCTCTCCCCCGAAAGCAGATCTGGGTCAACCAAAACATTTAGCTAATTTACATCAAATTTGCTGAATTTTTAATAAAAAAAAGACTCAAAAAATCTGAAAAAAACCAAACCATTTGAGTTTTTGATTTGAAATGTCAGTTTTGAAATTTACTTACATTTTATTAAAATTAAAATACCCTAAAAATATATCAAACAAAACATTCTGATATTTCAGAACAGCCAGAGAACTGGAAAAGAAGTCAGTTATTCACACAGCTCTAATTCTGATATACTTGCAAAACAATCTCTGCTATACAAAATAATTTGTGGTGTTCTATCATCTAAGGAAAGTAAGTAATTTAAGCCTCCAACTTCCATTTTAATTTCTTTGGGACTTGGGCACCTAACTGCCTTGTAGTATATTGAAAACTGTATTAAAATTATAAACCATCACTTTAAATTCTCAGAGTCTTTCCTGGTCCTTCTTTCAGGCCAGGTGCTCAGTGAGAAAACATGTGATCTGGATTTTCAGTCAGTCAGTCAGCAGAGCCAGTCTAGAATAAGGTGGGGGTGAGTTATGCTTCTCTACTGTATGGAGCAGCCTGTTTTCCCTCTGTGTTTTGGTTTGTGTGTGTTAAAGTTCTGGGGTTTAAGAAATAAGTAGTGTCCTGCTACATACTGAAGTGTCCATGTAGACCCTGCAGCCACATGCTAGAAGTTCTGTAGTGCATTTTGATCGACCCCACTCTGAAATGGGAGTAGATCAAAGCATAGCAAAAAACTTTTACTGTGTGGCTATGCCTAAACTTGCAGAGTTTTTGCGCTGTCAGTTTCAACGGTGATAGTGAACCGGTGAAAGAAAAGCGCTGGTTTGTGTACTCACTTACTTCCACAGGCATCAGAGTGTGTTTACATTTGCAGCACTTCCATCACCGATGAGAGCAGCGCACTGAGGGCAGCTATTCCACAGTGCAGCTCTCCATTTTGACGACAGGTCTTGTGGGAAGGGGCGGAGTGATCACGGGACATCCTGGGTCCCTGCACAGCCTCCTCTCCCCAAACACTAATCAGCTCCAGTAGCTCAGCATTGCTCCAAGCAGGGGATTATTTTCTCCATGGAGCAGGCATTGTCACCTGACCAGATCACAGAATCATAGAATATCAGGGTTGGAAGGGACCTCAGGAGGTCATCTAGTCCAACCCCCTGCTCAAAGCAGGACCGATCCCCAATTAAATCATTCCAGCCAGGGTTTTGTCAAGCCTGACCTTAAAAACTTCTAAGGAAGGAGATTCCACCACCTCCCTAGGTAACGCATTCCAGCGTTTCACCACCCTCCTAGTGAAAAGGTTTTTCCTAATATCCAACCTAAATCTCCCCCACTGCAACTTGAGACCATTACTCCTTGTCCTGTCATCTGCTACCACTGAGAACAGTCTAGATCCATCCTCTTTGGAACCCCCTTTCAGGTAGTTGAAAGCATCTATCAAATCCCCCCTCATTCTTCTCTTCTGTAGACTAAACAATCCCAGTTCCCTCAGCCTCTCCTCATAAGTCATGTGTTCCAGTCCCCTAATCATTTTTGTTGCCCTCCGCTGGACTGTCCAATTTTTCCACATCCTTCTTGTAGTGTGGGGCCCAAAACTGGACACAGTACTCCAGATGAGGCCTCACCAATGTTGAAAAGAGGGGAACGATCACGTCCCTCGATCTGTTGGCAATGCCCCTACTTATACATCCCAAAATGCCATTGGCCTTTTTGGCAACAAGGGCACACTGTTGACTCCTATCCAGCTTCTCGTCCACTGTAACCCCTAGGTCCTTTTCTGCAGAACTGCTGCCTAGCTATTCGGTCCCTAGTCTGTAGCGGTGCATTGGATTCTTCCGTCCTAAGTGCAGGACTCTGCATTTGTCCTTGTTGAACCTCATCAGATTTCTTTTGGCCCAATCCTCCAATTTGTCCAGGCCCCTCTGTGTCCTATCCCTACCCTCCAGCATATCTACCACTCCTCCCAGTTTAGTGTCGTCTGCAAACTTGCTGAGGGTGCAATCCACACCATCCTCCAGATCATTTATGAAGATATTGAACACAACCGGCCCCAGGACCGACCCTTGGGGCACTCCGCTTGATACTGGCTGCCAACTAGACATGGAGCCATTAATCACTACCCATTGAGCCCAACAATCTAGCCAACTTTCTACCCACCTTATAGTGCATTCATCCAGCCCATACTTCTTTAACTTGCTGGCAAGAATACTGTGGGAGACAGTGTCAAAAACTTTGCTAAAGTCAAGGAACAACACGTCCACTGCTTTCCCTTCATCCACAGAACCAGTTATCTCGTCATAGAAGGCAATTAGATTAGTCAGGCATGACTTGCCCCTTGGTGAATCCATGCTGACTGTTCCTTCACTTTCCTCTCCTCTAAGTGCTTCAGAATTGATTCCTTGAGGACCTGCTCCATAATTTTTCCGGGGACTGAGGTGAGGCTGACTGGCTTGTAGTTCCCTGGATCCTCCTCCTTCCGTTTTTTAAAGATGGGCACTACATTAGCCTTTTTCCAGTCGTCCGGGACTTTCCTGGATGATAAGTGAGCACTTGCCAAGAAAACAGGAAGGGGAATTTCAAAGTTCCTGGGGCTTTGCAGGAAGGAGGGGTGGATGTCTATTTAGGTGACCGCTCTGCCCGCAACTCCGCTGTAGACACTGTGGGATATCCTGTGGAGGCTAAAAGCTGTGTAAACAGGAAGAACGTGTCTTCACTTGCTCATCACCACAAAAGCATTACCAGTAAGAGCTGTACACCTCTCGTGGAGGTGGTTTTCTTTGTGCGGTGAGACTTCTGAGTTTCACTGCAAAAAGTCATTGGCAAGTGTAGACGCTCCCATGGTTTCTGCACAAAAAAGGGAAACTCCTTGGGAAATTCCAGCCTAAAGGGGTTTGTCTGTGCCATTCACAACATTATGGGCCCATCAGTTATCTGACATTACGAACACCTTCTTCAGATGTTGCATTGCCGTAAAACAATCACTAGTTCTGAATTGAAATTTGATGTCTCTCTGCCTATGAAGGAAAGTCACAAGAACAAGGAATGGGGACAGGCTGCTTTCTAGATGGGTAAATATATTTTACTACTTTGTAGTGGCTTATATTCCAGGATAATAGGCCAAGTAGTGGATTCCTTTGTATAACCAAATTCAGTGCAGTCAAGTTTTGCCCATTCAGTGTGGAGACACTTCACTGGTGTTTACCTCCATTAACTGTTAAGTGCCTCCACCTAAGGAAAAATTCAAGCTATAGTTCTTGATATAGGTACAAACAATGAACCCAGAGAACGGTTTTTGCCCTGAGCAAAAATACTGTGTACGGTAACTGCCACCATGCTGCAGAGGGCTCTGTGCAACTCATGATATTACAAGAAGCAGCATCCTACTACATTTTACAAGACTATCTGCTTTGAAAATAAAGTGGTTAGCAAGGTTCTCGCTCGCTCTCACACACACACACACACACACACACTCCCCCATCCCCGCCCACACCCTTTGCCAACTCTAAAGGGAGCAGAGGAATCAATTTAAATGGTTTTTAAAAGGCATCTAATAAAGAATTCTTTGTACTATACGATTTTTTGGTCTTAATACACAGCCTACTTTTAACACCTAAAAAAAGACTTGAATCTTTAAAAGCCTTTAAAATGGGTCACATTATTCATCAGTAAAGAAGATTCTATTCCAGTGTTAATTTAATCAAAGCTGCTAATTAACGTGTGACATTGATTTCACCCAAGAAGGAAATCAGTGCAGAAAATGTGACCTTACATTCTCACAGGAAATTTAATCTAATTATGAGGATGATTTACCAGCTGCAGGCTTTGAGAAGGAAAGGAATGGAATGGGTTTGTTTTTAATCTGAATACACAAAGAGGGACATGTTTTTAGTGTAATGTGAACAGAGTTTGGGCCACAGCTGTGGTTCATGCCAGAAGCTGGGAGTTAAATCAATAAGACTTGAAGGGCTATTGTAAGATGGTAGTAATCAAACTCTTCAGAAATAATTTCAAGTCTCTCACTGCTATCCAAGCTGAAAGCTCCATCTCTTACCAGTTTCTCTTCAACAAGCCATCACCCAACACATTCCTGTTGGGTAAAAGCTCTTTCTCAAACTGAAAGTCACACTTGTCACGGATGGTGTACCGTGTATTCTTACAAGTAACAATGAAGATTACTAAAAATGAAAGTAGCAGAGGATGTATTTACACATCAGTTTTACTCTCTGCAGTTGGTAGCAGGTGGGGTGCAGTCAGTTTCACTATTTCCCTCTCTAGTCAGTTAACAAGAGAGAAAATGACTAATTGAAAAGACTCTTAGCAAGAAAGTCTTTTCTGCTGTTTAAGAAAAAAAGAAAGAAAGAAATCCCTAAAGTTTCAGGACATGCTGCTAAAAGGAGGGCTCTATCAGAAAGTGATTTTTTTCATTAGTCTATTTTAAAATATTCAGTTTGATGGCTCCCCTTTCACTCAGATAAGCCCTGGCATTACACCTTGTGGCTATTTATGAAGGGAGCAACATAAATATAATGGTGTTATACAGGGTTGCAACTAGATTTCCGTATGTTTGACATCTTAGTCCTACACTTTGATATACCCTTTTTTCCATATAAGTTTCCTCGCAGGCTGAATAATTTTTCCTGGAAGTATGAAGCAGGTTGGTCAAGCAGTAACTGAGTTATAGGTGATGAAAGTGTAATATGCAAGATACTTCTTACAGTGCACACTTTGGAGAAAGACTAAAAAGTGGTTTGGCTTTAGAAGTTTGAACTCTTAGGCTCAATCCTTCACAACTAGCAGTGTATGGAGTAGCAACACTGGTCTAAGATGGACACAGTGAAAATATTAATAAAACAGCTGGAAATCAATCTATTTTATAGATTAAGAAAATATTTACAAGAAGGTTCAATAAATGCAGCTGCAGAATTCCAGAATAGGGTTAATCCAGTTTCAAAACTCCATAAAACCTTATAAAAAGAAAAGGAGGACTTGTGGCACCTTAGAGACTAACCAATTTATTTGAGCATGAGCTTTCGTGAGCTACAGCTCACTTCAGCGGATGCAAACCTTATATTTGACATAGAGAGAGAAAGAGACTAGTTATTGCCTCTTGTTAAATTCTCTCTGCAAAGAGATGCAACATCACTGGACTGAATGTTTACATGAGATTGAGTAACATTTCAAAAAGGCTTTCACGTGGAATCCATTAATCCCTCACCACAGCATTAGTGAAATGTTAGTCTTTGGGAGGAAAGAACAAACAATGAGTCCCATCATCTCAGACTAACAGCCCTCCCAAACTCTCTGAAGCTCTCTGTTTCTCCATTTGTCATATTCTTGCTTCCAATCCGCTCAAAGCTTTTCTAGTTTTACTATTAGTAAGAAAATTAACACTTTATTAGCCTAAGCCCCTATTGGGACCATCTGCTTCCTCCCCTGTTCCTCTGAGGCTTGTCCACTAAAGCGCTTCCCCTTTTCTTCCGTGTGTGGGGAGCCTATGTAACACAAGGAAAGTTTTTTTGCACCCATTCATCTCAGCAAGCACTGAGTCATTTCAGGATACTGACGTAAGCATAAGCTCTACCAGCATTCTTGCAGCTAACATGGTTTACTGGTGAGGCAGTGTGGTAGGACTGCAGGTGTACACACTTGCAAAAAGGAGTTATGTTCCAGCTTCCCTCACATTGGCCTGGCTCAGCTGGCACCACTCTTACCTCTGAACTTGGTGAGTTCAGCTTCTAAACTAGGATTTAGACTTGAACAAGTGGAAAGCTAGTACAGCCCTAGGGAAAGGGCTTGTGGGGAGGGAAGATGGAGGTGCTACACTGCCATAAGGATGTCATCCTGACTAACTCCGGTCTCTGACAACTGTCCAGAAGCAATCTGAAGACTATATTGCAATTTACAAAATGAGTGAAGGATAATCCTATTTGATGGTTCCAATATTTCCTCTCTCTAATCTTGCATTCTAATCCACAACACTGTGTGCAAGCTACTGAAGAGTCTCCGTAGCAGTCACTTTCACAAACTCAGTAGTACCTGACATTTTTATATTTACCTACACAGTTCCTGCATCACCAGGATCTAACTAACAACTGTGCCTTGAGATGATTGACACATGAAAGGTGCAGTACAAAGCTATTCCTACCCCTTATTTTGCTGAATTTGGGCATAACTTCCCCATCAACACAGAGGCAGAAGGATGTTTAAAAACCAGGGATAATTTAGTTCTTGACTGTGAAATATGCCTATTCACTGTATAGCAGTATAGCTATAACATAGCAAGGCACAGTTGTGTGTGTTCCTTTCTTACACTAATTCCGATTTAAAACGCAGTTTAAGTAATACTATCCTGAACCAATTTAATCTGGAATTGTGGAGCACATGTTTTCAGATTAGGTAGTGTTTTGGTTTTTTTTAATTTTCCTATTTCACCAGTATTTAGTTGATTTAATGCTTACAGCTCCCAAAATGCAAGAAAAATACATGGTAGAGAACTACATGCAAGAAAATTACAGAAGGAACATGAGCATTGGCTACATTCTGCAATTCTGGAAACATGATTATTAAAAAGAAAGGAACATCAGTTCTCTTCTCCAATACTGAATTTTTTACCTTACAGCAAAAAAGGCAACACACTGAATTCTGGAGAATGTTATTTTGCATATTTCCATGACTACTTGCTAATTTTAGCAATGACTAGAGTAATTCTGTGATCAAATGTCATCAGATATTGCTTAAATTACCGTGCTTTATAAAATAAATGGTTTTAACATAGGCACATTTACCTTTTTATAAAATGGAAATTCCAAAAAGTCCATGTTCTCTCAAAAGTCTTAAGAAATAAGATGTGCATTGTCAAAAGCCTTTGCACTTATAAGTACATCTGCTTAACTTGTAGAAGGTTCCTAAACATTAAACATCTCCTAAACATTAGAAAAGAACAGAGAACAACTCCAATAATCCTCTTCTAATTGACTCCTGGGCACAAAAAGGTTTTATTTTAAGATCTGTTCTAAAAAGGAAGGTTTTGGTCAGAAAAAAAAATTATGGAAGCCCCCAAGATCTCTAGTAATATTTGCTATAATAAAAAGATAATCAACCCCCTCTCCCCCGTGCATACAAACCCCTCAAAAAAACACTGAATGCTATGTGTTGACTTCAAGAGTGCATACTGAAAATGGTTGCGAACTGCGAGGAAAACTCTACATACAAAAATGCAAGAACCATAAATGACACCATCCTCTGGAAGAGAAGATAGGTTTCGGTTCCTCCAGTGATAACAATCATTAAGGTCTGGAATGGAATGGTACAGGACATAGTACAATGGGGTCTCCAGAGTACTCAGGAGAGCACACATGATATGTGGGAAGTACCGGCAGTTGAGGACTTTACCAAATACTGTCCTGTAAATGATGGAACAGTGAAGTAACCTTTACGGACTCACACTGCAATAACTTTGCAAGCCTGGATCTGACAATGTTTGCAAAAAGTAAATTCTCTTTTTGCAAGCTCTCATGCCAAGCCAGAGTAAAATGGTACCATACAATATTGGTTTGGTTAACTTTGTAAGAGGCTGTTTGTTGTACTGAATAATGTGGAGCGTCTACAACCAAGTTCGCATCACGTCAAACCTAGACATTCCTAGAAGTGGCATCAACTAGACCAGTAGGTGGAGATCAAGGACAAAATTGGCTACTGTCTCCTATGGAGATGGGACAGCTAAATTCTGAGATCATGTCTCTAGATGTGGAAAACTGGTACTTTATCACCTCTGGTAATATGGGAACCTGACTTTGCTTCATTGAGATATTTACATATCCTTTCAAGGGTACTACCATGATAATTATCTGAGCAATTAAAAAATGTAACCATATAATGTTTATGCAGTATTTTTGAACTATTCCTGTGTACCAAGTATCAGGTTCCTATTATATATTAATAGCCTAATATATTTATTTCAGCTTAGTCTCATTAGATAATCACAAATAAATGTAGACAAAAATAGAAAGCAGTAATTACTAACAACAACCTGATAGCTAAACCAGTGAAGTTTGCTGTGGGTCTTTTAGCTTTACCTTATGGCACATATAGGATCCACCTTTCTTCACTCTGTCAGTCCCTGATGAGGGCCCTTTCTGTGGATGGAAGGACACCAGTTACTTTTCTTCTGAAAAAGAGCAACAGCCAATTACAGGGTAAAGGTACAAAGTGGTAAGAGCAGGAAAATGGAAGAGGAATGACCACCAGCATTCAAAACAAACAAACTGCAGCTGTTTCTGAAACCAGAGAAGCTTGAAATAATTGCATTGCAGGAGACTGGAAGCCAGGACAGAGTAATTGTTCTGATTTCACCACTGTAATAAGTACTTAAAATTCTAATCATTGTTCTACCTGTCAAGAGGGCAGTGTGCTATCTTGTTTCTTTAAAGAAGCTCATAATATACTGTAACAAGCAGAATGACAAGTGTGAAGAGTAATGATGTTGAAGAAAGATATGAAAAAAGCTCCGCTGTTGCAGAATTCCCATAGGAGACAAGATCATAATCTTCACCTGTCATTTACACTGTACTGCCTCTCTCCCCATCCACATGTCGCATGGAAGCAGCTGAAGAGTTCAGTGCTTTCTGTGAGGCCCAGTGTGGCCCTTGTGTAACTGTATGGGCCTGCAATTAAAGGCATGTTTTGTGTGCACACATTTTAGGAAGGGCAGGCCCACAATGTCTTCTCATGCAGACTTTAATTTCACAATCCCTTATGAATTCCACCCCCACAAGTAAGAAGGGTTGCCCAGCCATTAGAACAGGGGGCTGAAAGTCAGGAAACCAGAGTTCTACTAATGGCTTGACTACATTCTCAATATGGGAATCTGGGCACATCTGTGCTTGTCTCCCTTAGCTGTGAAATGGTTACCATACTGCTCGCCTGCTTTTGTAAGTATTAACTAGCTAGTGCATGGGAAGCACTTTGAAAACCTGGAAGAAAGGCATTACAAGATACAAGCTACTGCTGCGTTTTATATTTGTCTACACCACTAATTTATACACAGGCTACTTCCAAAGGGAAAATTTCCCAGAAGAGTCCAAGTAAAAGTTGCTCTCTCTCCTTCACATGAAACTCCACCTCTAGGCAGGAAGAGCTTTACTATCTCAAACTGGCAAGATATGCAAGAGAATATGTCTTGCTTACAAAAGCTATAAATATTATCTTAAATAATATGTTATGGATTGTTTTGCTGGCATACTGAGCCTAAAATCAGTATCAAAATGAAAAACTTTTACTTGGCCAGGGTAAATGCACTGACATAGACAGGTATTCAGATTCCTGTACCTACTGAACAATCATATATTCTGCAAATTACTTGAAATAGTTCAGTCAAGTGTCTCAGTGCAAGTCTCACAGATAACTCCAAGTAAATGAGGAATTCCTTATGCGGCAGCAAAGAATTTTAAAGTTGGCATGATGTATAAAACAAGGTTCTGTATTTCTAAAGAGAAAAAAAAACAGCGATATACTTAAAAAATGATATTTGTAAAATATCAGGTTTCAGAGTAACAGCCGTGTTAGTCTGTATTCGCAAAAAGAAAAGGAGGACTTGTGGCACCTTAGAGACTAACCAATTTATTTGAGCATGAGCTTTCGTGAGCTACAGCTCACTTCATCGGATGCATGCCGTGGAAACTGCAGCAGACTTTATATACACAGAGAATATGAAAAAATACCTCCTCCCACCCCACTGTCCTGCTGGTAATAGCTTATCTAAAGTGATCATCAGGTGGGCCATTTCCAGCACAAATCCAGGTTTTCTCACCCTCCACCCCCCCACACAAATTCACTCTCCTGCTGGTGATAGCCCATCCAAAGTGACAACTCTTTACACAATGTGCATGATAATAAAGTTGGGCCATTTCCTGCACAAATCCAGGTTCTCTCACCCCCTCACCCCCCTCCCAAAAACCACACACACAAACTCACTCTCCTGCTGGTAATAGCTCATCCAAAGTGACCATTCTCCCTACAATGTGCATAATTAAGGTGGGCCATTTCCAGCACAAATCCAGGTTTTCTCACATCCCCCCCACCCCCATACACACACAAACTCACTCTCCTGCTGGTAATAGCTCATCCAAACTGACCACTCTCCAAGTTTAAATCCAAGTTAAACCAGAACATCGGGGGGGAGGGGTAGGAAAAAACAAGAGGAAATAGGCTACCTTGCATAATGACTTCGCCACTCCCAGTCTCTATTTAAGCCTAAATTAATAGTATCCAATTTGCAAATGAATTCCAATTCAGCAGTTTCTCGCTGGAGTCTGGATTTGAAGTTTTTTTGTTTTAAGATAGCGACCTTCATGTCTGTGATTGCGTGACCAGAGAGATTGAAGTGTTCTCCGACTGGTTTATGAACGTTACAATTCTTGACATCTGATTTGTGTCCATTTATTCTTTTACGTAGAGACTGTCCAGTTTGACCAATGTACATGGCAGAGTCGCCTGTTTTTTTAATCTATGCCGCCTGGTTTTTAAATGGGGAGAAGGGGGACAAAGACCATACAGTAAATTCACCGTAATTCAGTTACTCATTTTTATCCTTACAACTACAGAGGTGGGGTGGGGATTACTGCAGGTTTTTTTTCACTCTAGTAACTAAAGAGGTGATATATAAGCATCTTTCCAAATCTCTTTCCAAACTATTCTACAAGCAATGCCACAGTATAAAATCCAAATTCATCTGTTTCCTGGATTTGGCTTTATTACCAAATAAGCTACAACAATCAGCTCAAACCTTCTCCCCAGACTTGGCTGCTCTTAGGGTTGCTCTGTCAGGACTCCTCCGCACACACCCTAGCTTTTCCCTTACCTGTGAGCCATTCCCACCTCCCTTATAACCACCCACCTGCCTCAATCCATCAGTAGCACTCAACCTTTCTGTGCAGGAACACCACCTGCCAATAAGATGGGGAGTTTAAGGAAAAGACTTCCAGCTTTCTCCACAGCAATTACAGAAATGATTCCCCTCTCTAGTACGGATACAAGAAGTGTAGAGAGCCATATTAGTCTTCATAACACACTTGAAAGGAGGCCCACATACCCTGTGTCTTCAGGAGTTTACACTTTCCTGCAGCTTTTAAACAGTCTGCATCTTGTGCAAAATGCTCACCCCAGGAAATCAGTCCTCAGAACTATAGAACAGGTGTAAGAAGGATAACTCAGTCTCTGGCCTATTGAGTCCTAGACATCTCTGTTGAGGTGGTCAACAAGGACATCATTTTGTTTGAAGTGAGAAGCGGACATCCCTTCCCCATGGACTGTGCCTTGACAATTCAAGTAGATACCTAGAAGAGAGAGGATTGTGCAAAGTGGCCAAACCTCAGGAAAGCTACTTCACTGAAGAATTTGTTCTCTTCAAAAATCCATTGCCAAAATGATGTGGCCTGTGTGACATAATGAAACCACCTCAAGGAGCGGCAGTAGCTATGCCGTGAGAGAAGCTATGCACATTACCATTTACACCAGTGAAACTTATGTCACTCAGAGGTGTGTTGTTTTCATACCCCTGAGTGACATAAGTTTTGCTGACGTAAGTGATAGTGTAGACATGGCCTTAAAGTATCAGCACTTAACCATTTCAGTGCTGATCACTGTAGAAGAACCATCCAGCTGGTGTGCATATCTCACAATTCCAGCTTATTTCCAGGAGTCACCACCATCCCCTACCTAGCTGCCAAAACTCCCAGCTTCTCCACCACTCCTCAAGAGACTTAGGAAGCATAAACATCTCCATGGCATGTTGAAAAGAAAGAGTGGAAATACCCTAAAATAAATTTAATATAATAAGTATACACTACTGAAACTACTGTGCTGAAAGTTTTATTTTTATCACTGTTTAATAATCTCCATTTTAGAAGTTTACCTGAAGTTGCCACAGTTTCCAAACTACTTGATTAGGGCACAATTTAACCACGGGTAAAGGAGATTACAAGGCATCAGATGTAGCTATGGATCCAATGAGTCAAAACAGACCACAGTGGTGTCCATTACTTAATAAATGGGTGAGGTGGATCCCACTGACAAAAAGGGAACACAGTTGTGCTTCCTCCACTCTTCCCCCACTACAGTTCTTGGAAAGGTCTTTCTTTGAGGGAGAAAGAATACAATCTAGGAGATTACTTGGTACCACAGGTACTCTTACAGCATTACAGTACAACACTTAATTGCGCTCCAAAACAGGCAAATATGTACTGCAGGTGAAAAATTATTAGTTCATCCTCTGTATATACTGCATGATTTGTGCTCGTCTTGAAAATTACTTAATTCTCCATTTCCAAGGTCTGGGGAAATGTACTCCGTGACAGACAGACAATGTCCTGTAATATACGGAACAAACCTCATGGAATTCAGCTAAACTTTACTGAGTTAACCCTAATTCAATAATATTTAAGTTAACACCTTTGGGGTACATTGTATTAAAAATGCAACTGTGTATGTATTATTGGGGAACTGCATGTACCTTCTCTACTAGAGAGGGGGATGCTAATGAACTTCTTCAGTTATCAGCCTTTGAGCCCCCACCCTCCCCAGGAAATATGCATATACTAGTTCAAACTGGATTCTCCAGAGATCCACAGACAGGAGGAAAGACTTTTGGATAAAAAACCTAAATTTAGGCTGACTCAGGGCCTTCCTTCTTCCTGATCCAGAAAACAGACAGAACTCCTGGTCAACAGGGGACCCCAATTCTTAGGGAAGGACTGGAAGGACTTAGTCCACTGAGGCCTCATAAGACTGGGTGCTTTTTCTGAGCTGAAGCTCTGGTGAACTTGTAACCACAAAGAAATACCTAGGGTGGGGTGTTGAAAGACCACTCTTGCCAGAACCTATGAAGAGTTGGGATGGACTCTGGTAAGCTTATTAACGTGTGTAGGTTCTTTCATTGTTTTTAATAGGTTTTCTCTGCAGTGTTTGTACCTTAAAAATAAAGTAGACTTGCATAGGAAACTGTGTGGTAACGTATCTGTAGTGATCATTCTGTTATCAATCTCAGAGGAGAAAGCAATCAGGTCTGTTTAGGCAGACTGTCTTCTGGGAAATATATAGTGAAGGCAGGGAGCTGTATAGCCCAGAAACACCCAGGTCAGATGGAGAGAGATGCAGGTCTCCAGTCCACCCAGAAGAGGCAACAGTTGGGGAACTGAAAACCTGAGAGTGGGTACCCTTGCTGAACAACTGGGGGAAATATAGGTGCAGTTGCTCTGAACCATGACAGACCCCATAAAATCTTTGACGCAAATATGTTGCGTGTCTCACTGTAAAGATAAGCCATCAAAAGCACAAATGATGCGTAAACAGAAAATTCATCTCATTTCAGGAGAAGCCAGCATGGAGCACAAACAGAAAGCGGAACATTTGCCTATAAAAACAAGATCTGTGTGAAAACAAAAAACAGAAACCCATAGCAGGATTCCCCACTCAAAGCAATAAGAAGTGAGCACAGAGTTCAGAGCAGCAGCCCTCCTGCTACCAGCTCAGAAGGAATCCAGTTAAAAACAGAAAGAGCATGCTAATCTGGGATTAAAAGAAGTGTTTGTCCATCTACGTGATTGTTGTATGCCTCAGTAATTACAGTAACTCCTGTTACTGATATGCAAATACAATTACCATTTTCTTTGGTTTAAGTCAGTCTATTACAAAATTCCAGTGCCAGACAAAACTAAACCTTAGAGGGCTATTTGTTACAAAGCATGAATTATACTGAAAATCCCAGCCTCTGAAATAGTATTAGAACATAGAAATGCTTTATCGGACCACTTGAGCTGTAACAATGCCTCCCAACGTGATTCTCTCTTTAGAGATCTATCACATTACAGAACATCATCCTCTTAATGTATCCTTTCAAATCACTGAAGATAAAGTTATTTTATAACAACTGAGAGAGCTCTCTGGGACACAGAAAATGAGAGAAACGAGCTGGAGTTACACCCACAGTTTATTGGGCAATTATACTTGTTTTAACTTTGCTTCTCTTCCTCAACGTTTGTTGCTGATATTTCCCTCGTATCTTGCATTGCAGCTCAGTGCATCAATAAGAGCACCACGCAGAAATGAAAGGGAGACCTTAGGAATTTCAGTCAGCCACATCCAAATGCACATGCAAAAATAACCGTGCATGCAAGTGGCCAACTACAAGTCTGATGGGCCCCATTGTTAGCTTTGAGTGCGGTCACTGTAAGCTGTACAAATGCACACTTTACCCATGCCTGCATCTGAGTTCTGTTTTTTAAACAGCACTCAGATCTCCTGAACTAAGTGAAGTGGGTGCAGGATGCTCTGAAAGAGATACTAGATGAACAGAAAAATGACACTCTTATTCCAGAATAAGAATGTCCCCACATGACATAACTATACTAGTATAATTCTGCCATGAAGTAAATATCTCCATGAAGACCACCTGTTTTCATTCAGACACTAATACTCTGGGTTGGAAATGAACCCTTGCAGAAGTTTGATGCAAAGTTGTGTGGCAGACTAAGCCTTGAGCTGGAAGCCAAGAACCAAGAGACCTGATCCCCCAGCTCTCCCACTTATGTAATCTATGGCCTTAGCAAGTCACTTCATCTCTCTATACCTCAGATTCACCATGTGTAAGACACTACAGCTCTTGTCACAAGGCTTTAGGAAGGCTTATTGTTTGTATGGCACTGAAGTGTCATGCATACATAGGCTACAGTAACTATGACAACCTGCATTCAGAGGACAGAAACAAGTTCACAGATCTCAGCACACGGATTCAATCCCACTCAATGTCATTTAATCTACCCTGCACCATCTCTCCTACCCAGCAGCACCTACTACATATCCCCCACCCCCAATTTTCAAGCCTTCATCCCACAATTTGTACTAAGAAAACGCTGTAAAACTGCTTGAAAGAATCCAAAATCCTAATTCTCACAGACGCTTTTCTAGAATATGAACTCCTATCATAGATATCCATTTCATGAGCATATCCCATGTGAAAGGCTAAGGCATAAGTTTATTAGACTACCAAGCCTCTGTGTTGGAGACACGGATGGATATTTTTCTCTCTCAAACACACCACAATATCTGCCCTAAGGCAGCCTGAAATCAGAGGCATTTTCTTTTTCTTTTGCAGGTTGCACTTGACTTTGACTTTGCAGTCAAGTATTTCATAAAGCTTCCTGATGCAACGTGTGGTTAAAGAACTTGGACAGGATCTCTTGTAAAATGCAGTATAATAAGGGAAACCTTTCTGCAACAAGTTAGATTTAAAAATTTTATTAAAGCTGAATTTTAAAAAAGTATATAATACATAGGTTGGGAAAAGAGGGTTTGTACATCTGGGTATAGTGCTTAGGTTATCCACAAATAAAAAGTTAGCTCTTAAAAGTCATATGATACATAGAATACATAATCAGCAATAACCCAAATTTAGGTAAATAGATTTAACAATACAGTTTAGATATTAGAATCCGAATACTCAGGTACATCACTCATGAAAAGTTGTTCGGAGATTTGATTGTGGAAAGCAAAATATATCAGTGAGTGGAGATTCTCAATTACTGAAGGACAATTAGGTAGGTTGTCCATTTAGAAAATACAATCCATAGTTACACCTAAAAGGGATGGATCTTGTTTGTAAAATAAAACCTTAGTGTATTACACAAATTATGCCCTGGAAACTATTAACACCAGAAGACAAACAAGAAGGTTGTCAAGTACCAAGGCTCACATTTAACAGCATAAACGATGGTGCTTAGTACAGAAGTTCCCTTAATTGGTTTATCAAGAGTGTAGAATAGCACCTTTCAAAAGTCAGTTTCATTTCTTATCATGAATTAATACAAAGCTCACTCATGACAAGTATCATCATTGGCTACTGCATACATCAGTTCTATTCACAATCTCTCTGGCAGGAACCCTTTAAACTGTCGAGTCACGTCCTCCTTCTGTGGTCACCCTTTTTCATTAATCCTCTTCCTTGTTTTGCAGACAGTTGCAGCAGAGAGGGAAATGTCACTGCTACAGAGTTAGCTGCACCTCTGTCCCCTGTGTACACCCCCTTAGGTCTGATGTCTTGTGCCTTTATCTATCCCTGGGTATAATTTCGCAATTTTCCCACTCTTAAACCGGGCCCTCGGCTACAGTACCCTGTGTATCAATTGTTCCTATCTTGCAATTCCAAATGAGTTCTGGCACCTGTGGGTCTTCCCTTTGGGAGGTTGACCAGTGGTCTATAGTAATCAAACTACCTTCTTAAAACAAAAGTAATTATTTTATCAGTAGAAACAAAGCTTTTAAAGAGTTTTTAATAGTCCACATCCATGTCTCTTACCTGATGGTAACCTAGCCAGGCCTAACTTCTTCAGACATCCTCAGCAGGTCCATGTTTCAGTCTAGTTCCCCTGTACTACGACTGCTTGAGAGAGAGAGAGAGAGAGAGCGAGACTGACCCTTTTAAGTCCCACTATAGATCTTTTGTTCTTCTGTGTTCCCACACTTCAACACTTGTGGTCCAAATTAATTCTGTAGCCTCAACTGGAGATCAAGACAGAGTCCTGGAGCCAACTATTCTGGGATTGTCCCTTAGCAATTCTCAAGTGCTTGTTGAGAGGTGGCTTATCTTCATTCTTTTCCTTCCTGCCTGTTTTTCCAGACAGGCTCCTATCAAACTAAATCAATACAGTCACACAGAAAACATCCCAATAACCAGGCAACATACAGTACTAATAAATTACTGAGCCACCACGCCATCTTTGTCTAAGCATTGGCTGACTGGGGCATATTAACACAACTTTGATTACTCTGCAGAACTCTAACACAGTCCCACAGTAAAGTGCAACCTCTAAGTGTCTAAAAGTCATCCAGGAAGCCAAGCCTCAAACATCAAATGCTTCACCAGGATGGTGCATACACCTAAGAGTGTTGTTATATAGTAAAGCAAGGCTATTACTTTGGCTAGAAGGCTCCACCTAATTTCAGATAACTTGTATTAAAAAGTGTAAGAGCACAAAAAGCCAATATTTTCTCATGCTTTTATTCTCCTTAATAGATGGAGAAAACCAGCTTGTTATGGGTTTTCTCTCACCCATAACAACAGCCTGGAGCTGATCAGCTGTGCCCTCACCCTGTAGTTAGAGAGAACCGTGACTGCAGGTCACATCTGATTCATGTGGGCACCTCTATATCCTATTCCTTTCATTCCACTATCAGGCATTAGATATTGCACAATTATCCCAGGAGCAGCAGCAGCAACCACTGAGTGGAGCATGTGGTCTAAAAACAACTTATCAAAAGGGCAAGTCCAAGCCACATCCATAAACTAAAGAGCGATGGTTGTCAAGACTTTCATCCAAGATTCAACCTAGAGATGATTAAACTATCATAACCACACTTTACTCAGATTGGGTATTTTGTTTTAATACACAACTTGCAGAAAGCATATTAAGGGCTGGTTTCAGATCACAAACTGCTCATTTGTACAGTTTATGTGACGAATTAAAAAAGAGACTCGAGATAACACAGCCCTCATTACAGGAATATTAAAACAGTTCTATCAGTAATTCAGAGGCAAACAAACCGAACTGTTCTCAAACCTTGAATGTAACCTTCCACACAGCACTAGTCATCCACACCGCCACTCCATGCTGTGCTAAATTACGTCTTTAATACAGAATTGTAGGTCATCCAGTAACTATGCATTGTATACATGAGACAAATTGCTACAATTAAATCAGTCTCCATGAAGGAATTGTAGTTTATTGATCAAACATATGCTCTGCTGCCCTTTGCAAGCTGATCATTTACACTTCACAAAATAAGTTTGACATTGCTTGGTCCTGCATTCACACGCACTAGCAATGACTGCAAGCTGTGTTGGAGCAAAGACCAACCTTCTTGTGAATTTAGTTTGCCTTGCACTACTTTCTCACCCATGATCTTGACACTCTGTAGCTATTAGGAAACACAGGACAGTAAAGCAAGCAGTTAAAATCCCTTTTCAAAATTAAGGGACTAGTTTCCTCTGGCATTGCTGCTGCTGCTCCCTTCTCCCCCCTCCACCCCACCCCCACAAAAAAAAGCATGCTGCCAAAGCTGCAGTTAGGAGTAGGAAGTCAAAGTCCAGTTTTATAGTCTCTTCTCAATTAGATGGTATCTGCACTTCCCTCAGCACAGTTTCACCATAGAAACAAATATCACTTGCAGTTGTATGAATGGATTATTTTCCCTGCCTATCTTTAAAGAGGACCTGAAACTCAAGCCAAATAATTTCAAAACAGAACATCTAGTTAACCACTTGATATCCCAAAACCAGCTCCACCAGACAGATCTCTTATGCAAAAGAGCTCCCAGAATGCATTGTTACATACCTTAGGTCAAGTTCTATAGTCAAAAGGGTGGCACAATGCCAGGCAGAATTTGGCCCATTAAGTCTAAGTGCACTATCTGAATTTCTGTCTGCCTAAAACGTGTTTTTAAGGGATATTAAAAAATGACAGGTTTGCAGTAAGAGTCAAACTATAAATGAAGGTGGGAGCCGGAAGAAAAGCAGTAGCATCACAATGGATAATTGAGAGTCTGCAATACTATGCAAGACACAATATGCCACTTGAAGTATATCCAATACAGATATATGAAAGCTTGACAATGGTTTATTTTTCCTCTCAATTCATTGCTGATAAAGCTACATAATGCATCAAAAGAAGATCTCTTAAATCAGCTATTTCAAGTTGTCCTGCTCTTATTCCTGCCTGTTTTGGATCCCTCATGTACATATGAAAGTTTCACTGTGCTGGGCTGTTGCAATAGAAGGGAGGCTATTGCCTTGAACACTTGCTATTTGGACTGATAATCAAAAAGAAACGCTCTTTATCTCAAGTGAATTGAAAGCTCTGGTCCGAGTTCCGTTCAGTTTGTTCTAGACAAAGAGTCACATTTATAAACCATTTCATCTTCTTACTTATAATTACTGAATTTGTAACCTAAAACTGAGTTACAAGATTAATTTACCTGTTGCTTTCACACAGCTACCAAAGCTTTTCAAAGTATCACTCTCTCTACTGATGGCTGTATGCTGTGAAGTGGAGGGTTAAATTCACCGCTTCCTTTTATTTGTTCAAGCCAAAATAAAAAGGGACATTTACAGTACATCATACCAGAAATCTGCTAGGAACTGAAGTTCAAAATAAAAGCTGCTCATACATAAGAAACAGAAAATCAGCAGAAAATCAGAGGTGATCATGGCTTCCTTACAAGAACAGCTTACTCGTATTAGCTTTGGATGTTTAATGGCCATATACACAAATGTGAGTAAGAGTCCAAATCCTTAATTCTTCTAGTTAGTGCAATGCTGAACTGCTTTGAAAATCACAGCCCCAATATATGAAGTATAAAATTGTTCAAACTGGTCAAATGATATTAGAATGATCATCCAAATTAAACTTCATATTGTTCATCACATTCATTAATGAAGGGATTTTATATTGTATAGACTTTTGGTCTTGGGGATAGTATTAATCCTAATCTTCTGTAATGTTACAGTACTGTGTAACACACACACACACACACACCCTCCCAGTTTAGACTTTCCCATCTTCCCAAGTGCTACTTTTTGAGACCTGCACAGCAGACTTTCATTGAAAAATATTTGACAAAGATGAGACATTTTGTGAAAGTAAGATTGTAATGACTATTGTTGACCAAGCTCTACTCTTTTCTCTTTCTTGCAATTCCCTGATATTGCTCTCAGACGTTGATTGAATTTGTCTCCTGAAATCATTATTTTATAATGAGTGTCGAGGGTGAGGAACAATTTGTTTAGAGAACTTTTTAGTAACAGCAGCTATTTAAATTGAACTAAATTAAAAACCCCTACAAAAGCTTTAGGTGCCCTAATTAAGACTTGCATCTACAAACGATGGATGGATACTACCCAGTAGCAAAGAAATAATCTCACACACAGTGAATTAACTCATCCAGCCAATTAATTAAAACAGCCATTTTAGCTCTTCCAGAAGGATCTTTCTCTGAGGACTGCACCTTGCTGTCATGTGAATGCTTGTGTGTTCCAATGACTATGTAAGCTATCCTGGCAAGCACTTTAGTTCCAAGTAGGGCCATTTAAGCTAGACAAGTCAAAAGTAGAGAGCAGACAGAAAGTAGTTCATTTGTCCTCCAGGATGTGGGTTCAAGCCAACACCCTATCCTTGTAAAACCAAACAAACCCAACTCAACATACAAATGGCAAGTTACAGAAAAACTAGGTAACCATTCTATCAAACAACATGCTAGGGTAGAGCCTTGTTTGTGCCCTAAACGATGTCTGACAGCATGGGAAGTATTCACACTTAGAAACATACACCAACCTTCCCTCAGAACCTTGTCAGATAAATGGCTTTGAAAACTACAGCAGCTGAACTAGTCTTCACCCCTCTGTATGTTCATCCCCATACTGTGATCCTCTCCCTCCCGCTAAAAACCCTCATGCCTCAGACACTCTTAACCAGGGGTGCGCAAACTACAGCCAGCGGAACCGTCCTGCCCGGTCCCTGAGCTCCCAGCCGGGGAGGCTCGCCCCTGGCCCCTCGCCCGCAGCAACGCCACCACACAGGCAGTGCGGCTTGCGCCCGCCCACCTCCCAGGCTTTCAAAAAAGCCTGTCCTGCCGCTCCGAGCAGCAGGGTCATGGTAAGGGTAACGGTAAGGGTAAGGGGGGGTGGGTTGGATGAGGGGCAGGATGCCCTGCGGGGGCAGTCAGGGGACAGGGTGCGGTTGGATGGGGTGGAGGTTCGTGGGGGAGGGGGTGGTCAGGAGACAGGGAGTAGGGAGGGTTGGATAGGGGGTGGGATCCTGGGGGGCAGTTAGGGACGGGGGTCTGGGAGGTCAGTCAGGGGACAGGGAGCAGGGGGGGGTTGGATAGGGGGTAGAGTCCCAGAGGGGTGGTTTGGGGTGGAGGGTCCCGGGAGGGGGCGGTCAGGGGAAAAGGAGCAGGGGGGGTTGGATGGGTCGGGGGTTCTGAGGAAGGCAGCCAGGGGGTGGGAAGTGGGAGGGGGTGGAGGACAGGCTGTTTGGGGAGGCACAGCCTTCCCTACCCAGCCCTCCATACCATTTTGCAACCCCGATGTGGCCCTCGGGCCAAAAAGTTTGCCCACTCCTGCTCTTGACTGCTAGCAGCTTCAGAGATTTATTTGAGTGCTTCAACAATGGCATCCAATGATTGACTGGTTAAGTTTACCCCAGGTTTGTGCTACTTGATACTGGAATCTGTAGTTATGAAATACCACTGGGAAAAAGGAAAGTAAGGGCCCATTTCCCTATCATTTTTAATGAGTGCCTAACTACCCTAAGGGCCTCTGAAAATCTCCCCACAATTGTCTACAACTAATCAGGTTGACAATAAGCCAGAGTGACAAGACAATTTTTGAGAGCTACCTGAGAGTCATGGTGTTTTAACGTGCATCTTCAAGACTGATAGGTGTACAGCATGCCTTATGAGCCCTTGTTTAACTGCAGTTTTCAGTGAGCATCTCAAAATGACCTTGCAAACTTTTTCTTAAGCACCTGGATTCCAAAGTAAGAACCTTGTGGGATGATTTCAAGAGGCAACAGACTGGCTTCTTAGTTTACGGAAAACAACTAAATAGAAGAGACAGCCTTTGGGAATAACCGTGTCATTGTTAGGACCTCCTTGAATTGTACAGAGATATTTTCTCCATTCATTTGCCACCATTGTAAGCAGCTTCCTTCATTTTTACTAACCAACTTTACACCATCCCAGATAGACCTTTACTGTAAACTACTTACACCACAAAAGTTCAGTCATGAAGCTGAGATTATTAGAAATGTTTTGGCATAAAATACATCTTGCATTGGTTGAAAAACTTCTGCTGTTACTTGACTTTCAAGTTGACTGTGTCCAACCTTTGGCTTTGACTAGCATATTGATCTTCTCTTCCTTTTTCCTTCTCCACCAGCAATGTTTTGTCTGCAACCAAAACAATACTGATTTCTTCCAATGTAGTCACCAAAGTCACATAGGTAACTACAGCTATCAGACAGCTTTTCAAGGGCCATAGGCTTAAGACATTGTATCTGACTAGTTCTTGTAGAGCTGATGGTAACAATACAAGAACCTAGGAAAAATAGAACAGTTGCTGGAAAGGATGTGGCATCTTCAGACTCTGTCCACTGCACCTTATATTGTGTGGCAGAACACAACCAGTCATAGTGCAGGCTTCTTGCATGTTTTGTGGGTATCTAAATAGCCTTGCAATGGGATAGAGGAGCCCTAATGCTATCTGATAAACTGGGGGTTAAGCTCCTGCCAACAATCTTTTCCCTCCTTCCCCCAATATTCTCCAAAACAGAAGGGTTTCTCCTTTTATCAAGCTGAATTGGTCTGACTCCTGGTTCTCTCCCTCCTCTTCCTGTAGGTGGGTTGAGGATGTATCTCAACTAGCACTGAGAAAATGACAGAGAACTCTTGGATACCACATTGGTGGTCTCTTTAAAAACACAGTATTGGGAAAGCACACTACTTTACCCCAATTTGTTGCAGTGTTTTAATCTGAAGCTTGACAAAGCTCAAACCTGGACTGTGTTCTCTTGGCACTGTTGGAAGCAGTCTTTTCCTTGGATGTACGGCTGTACTTTCAGTATGGACACAGAATAAGCCATGTCATCTCTGCACCTTATTCAACGGTTTTTCAGATTTCAGTCACATTGACCATTGTAGGCTCTTTCAGGAAATTCTTTTCATTTCTCACCTTTAAGCAGACAGATGAATTCCTGCATAGCATAAGTCCACGGCTCAGAAAATGGAGAGGCTTTAAAAAAATATATAGCAGCATATCTGCCAGATTCCAAGTCATTTTTAATATCCTGGAAGTTGCTGCAGCCGAGCTATCTTGGAATAGGGTGGGGTTCTTTTCTTCCTTATTATGGGATTCAATTGTGTATCCGCTGACTCAGAAAGCACTGTCAGAACTCACATTACAAACGCTCCTTCTTTAGAACTCAACACCATTACCTTTCAAGATCTGTCTCTGAAGCAGTAAAATCTAAATTTAAAAGTAATAAAAATTTTCAAGTAAAATAGCTCATTTTGCTAAAACTTTATTTTCAGCATGTAAGGGGAAAACGTTTGGACTGAACTCAGAAGCTAAGTTAAAGCAGTTATTAGTTTGCTTAGAAATCATACACGACCCTTGTGTCTCAAGACCCTCTTAATTCAGTGCTGAAGCACTGCTGCATAGATGTTGCAAATACAGCTGTGCAAATACAATAGCATTTCTTCAAAGAAATACTTCTAATGAGGGTGCACTTCTCTTGAGCATCTCAAATCCTTTCAATCGCTCAGATATCAGTTAGGAAACAGGCTCTTATCCCTAAAATCCAGACACAATGAGATGAGAAAAGGTTTAGGGTTGGAATCTGGGATCTATTGTAGTGAGTCCACTCCACCGCTATATCCCCTCTCATCTGATTAGCAATCAGCACTATAATCTTAGAAAAGGTTCACCTGAAAGTAATAAGGGTGGTATCTGCACAAGTGACATGAGAGAGCACAAAATGAAGCATTTCATATGCATTGAATTGAAATATTTAGCACCAGAACTCTACTCTAGTGAAGGTGGAATTTCACAGAGAAACCTGCCAGTCTCTTAAAACTCTTTATTGTGAAGTGGATTGAGCACTCTGATATGACACTGTGATTTAAAAGTTTGGTATCCAATTTCTTTTGGCCTGACCACCTTATCCATTCAGTCATTTAGAAATAAAGGTGCTAATAAATTTACAAATACTGAACAGGGAAAGGAAAACCCCAAACTCAACATTTTACCATGTGCTTTTTTAGTATCCCTAACAAAAATGAAAACAAAAAACAAACCAAAAAACCCCACGCAGCACCTTGTGCTAGAGGTTTTTTAGGTTTTTCACCTGAATGTATGCATTGATGTAGCGTGAGAGTATATGAGTGACAGAGAGAGAGAGAGAAGGTAGGGGAACGGCAATAAAGGAAATACCTAAAGATTTAAAAGGAAGATGGCTTGGAAGAGGAATGGAGTCATTCATTTCAAGATCTCTGGTTGAAACCTTGCCTGCATTTGTCACTCAATGACTGCTCACTGGCCTCTCTGATACAAGTGGGTAACTTAGACAAATTACAAAGCTGCCACCACCACAGATACTAGTTCACCTCTTTGGCAGAGACAAGCAATGAATATAAACTGATTTCATTGCTCAACCCTACTGCGAGCCCTGTGGCTCCAGGCTGAGGCATGCTGATAGGACAGCGTGGGATATGGTTACAGGACTGCTAGATATACCCAGGCTGACTGACACCTTCCCCTCAGGAGAAAAATGGCTTAAAAAGACAAAAAGTAGAACATGTTCATCCAAAGTGGCCAGTGAATCTTTTAAAGGAAAGGGAACTTAAATAGCGATGCTTGATGGTGTCTGTTTCTGGCTTTTTGTCTCAGATTTGTGAGGCCATGCCTTATATCTAGCTGGGCTGTATTGTGCACACCTGGGTTGACACTTAGGCATCTAGAAATGAGTTTTGCCCTCTATTTTTGATGCTTGGAAAGTATGGTTACAGTTATTTCACATTTTACTACTAAAAATATATTAGACCCCTGAGCCTTTTGTGGCTCTGGATATTGCTTTTCATGTTCTCCCAGGAGAAGTTTTACCAAGGACTTCAGATGGGAACAGAGTAAGAATTAGGCCAATGCTGGGCACTCCTGAAACAAAAAAAATTGCACCATATGCAAATACAAACACTATATACAGATACAGACACCAGAAGATGTCAGAATTTGCATGTCTGTTCAACACTTTTTATTGTCTTCTAGAAATTCTCACACAAGCTTCTATATAATTAAGTTTAACTGCACTGACAGTTTTGAAAAGAGCTACAATTTGAACAAGTTTTCTAGCACCTTTGCTACCGAAAGTTGACCGGGTTTCATATGTAGTCCTCTAGATATTTGTTAGAGTAACCTGAATATATATTTATAGTATCAACTCAATAATTCAGTCTTATGTTCAAAGCAGACCATTCTAGGGCAATGGCATAAGTAATAAGTACTTAAAAACTCCCTAAATATAGAGTTGCAACATTGAGTTAACAATTTGCATTTTGGGATAATTTTTAAGAAAGGCTTCTGAAAGTGTGTTGCAAAGTCTGTATAACCCTGTAGGTAGCTTTTTCTGTACACATTTATGGGCAATTGCATGCAATAATTAATTGGCTGATTTACATGGGGGCAACTGTGATGGGGTTTTTTAAGTATGTGAGGAACTCTCAAATTCTGAGGTTGCATTTGCTTTTTGAAAACATGGCCCAATTTTGTTTTGATTAATGGCATATGGAAGAAAGCAGCAGAGGAAAAAGTGACTCAAGCTGTTCCATCAGTCACATATTGGAGAGATGGCTGCAGTGCTATCACCACATGTTCTGGCTGAAGACGAGACTCCTACATACAGGAGCAGTACTATGAAGTGGTGGGTATGCCCAAAAGTCAAGCTATTGCTGGGCCCACAAGTAATGGAACAGCAAGGCACAGCAGACATGGAAAGGGCCTTGTATTTGTTTTTTTAATTCTGTTTTTTTTAAATAAAAACAGAAAACAATTTTAAAAATATACAGTGTGCAGCTAACTAGTGCCAAAGGCAGTATATGTGGTCTAGCAGTAAGATGTAGACTGGCAGTCAAGACTTCTGGGATTTATTCCCAGTACTACTACAGTGACCTTGTGTGTCATTAACCACTCTGGGCCTCAGTTTACTCATCTAAAAATTAGGCTTAATGACATTGATATAATGGGGGTAAGTGCTTTAGAAAAGCATGCAATATGTTTAAAGAAAAGGAGTAAAGAAGTGCAAAGTATTACTGCTCTTCCCTTATCTACAGAAAAACTGACAGGGTACCACACAGAAATCATACAACTCTCCTATAGATCCCATACATAGTGCTTTTATTTTGCAGAAGGGAAAGAGGTGGCCTGGTTGATCCAAGTGCCACTTTTAACTTCCTTGGTGATCAGTAATAGCAAGGAAGAAATGTCCTCAATAACTGGTATTTTCTTGTTATGAGATATCACTGTCCACTAAGCAAGTTGAGCCTACCAATTCCTTGATAACCTAAATTCTTGCAAATACATTATTTCATCCACAATGGAAAGGAATATAAACAGGGCTTTGGAGTAGAGCCTGCGGAGCAGCTCTGGAGCAGTGGAGCTGCAGGTTTTTGCCTGGAGCTGGAGCACAGCTCCAAAGCCCTGAATACAAATGGCTAAAAATCAAAGTCACCACTCAATTAAACAGATGAACAAGGATGGGAAGAGTCACATTATGCCACAAACTGCTAGTCCTGTGTTCATTCCCATCTCTTTCCAAACACACAGATGTTGTTTGTCTCTCAAAGTGAGAGAAAAAAAATCCTTACTCTCCCTTGAGAATAGAATTCACAGATCTGCTTGCTCGGAGTCCATGCACTGTTCTCGGCCACTGAACGCAGTTCACGGTGCGGATACAGACGTTGGAAAGCTGTGCGTGGCCTTCAGTTGTTCCCCTTCCAACTGACAGGAATTACTAGTCAGTCCATGCTTCATCCACCCATTCCCATCAAGATTTCTAATATTTCAGGAGAATTTTTTTTTTAGTCTTAACTTTCTTCATCTGAAATTCCTCAAGTTCATCCTCTGCATGTCACCCCAAAGCCTTCTTTTTATAAACGGAGACAAACCTGGATTTAAAGCTAGCACTTCTAATACACTGTCAAAGGACTGGACCTTAATTGTTATGAGACAAGAAGTGAGACGGAAGGGAATCAAACATTGAAAGTGACAAGGGGAGAAGGGAAGATACCCTGCAATTCTACATAGGGGAAAAAAAGGGAAAGAAGAATACTTCATTTTATTGCCAAGAAATATTAAAATGAATACACACAACATTTGACTGTATATGCAACCATGAGTCAGAATTAAAAATGCACTTGCAACTCCTTCCGGCAGATCCAAGGTTCATGCAGCACCACACACAGACTCTGTATGGTTGATCTGTTGAAGAACTGTCCTCTGAAGTCTCTAGTTACTAAGAAGTAACCTAGTTCTCATTTATACTCTAAGCATAGAATCATAGAATATCAGGGTTGGAAGGGACCTCAGGAGGTCATCTAGTCCAACCCCCTGCTCAAAGCAGGACCGATCCCCAATTAAATCATCCCAGCCAGGGTTTTGTCAAGCCTGACCTTAAAAACTTTTAAGGAAGGAGATTCCACCACCTCCCTAGGTAACGCATTCCAGTGTTTCACCACCCTCCTAGTGAAAACGTTTTTTCCTAATATCAACCTAAATCTCCCCCACTGCAACTTGAGACCATTACTCCTTGTTCTGTCATCTGCTACCACTGAAAACAGTCTAGAGCCATCCTCTTTGGCACCACCTTTCAGGTAGTTGAAAGTAGCTATCAAATCCCCCCTCATTCTTCTCTTCCGTAGACTAAACATCCCCAGTTCCCTCAGCCTCTCCTCATAAGTCATGTGTTCCAGTCCCCTAATCATTTTTGTTGCCCTCTGCTGGACTCTTTCCACTTTTTCCACATCCTTCTTGTAGTGTGGGGCCCAAAACTGGACACAGTACTCCAGATGAGGCCTCACCAATGTCGAATATAGGGGAACGATCACGTCCCTCCATCTGCTGGCAATGTCCCTACTCATACATCCCAAAATGCCATTGGCCTTCTCGGCAACAAGGGCACACCGTTGACTCATATCCAGCTTCTCGTCCACTGTAATTCCTAGGTCCTTTTCTGCAGAACTTTTCTGCCGAGCCATGCACTAGTTCAGTGTGCTGAAATTGTAGAGGTCTCTGTGAGGACAAACAGCAGGAATGTGAAGGGAAGAGAAAGGTCTTGGGCCAGCACCAGCCCAGTGACAGCAATACCAGAATAGTTTAAGAGTACTCAAATTAATATCAAGCAAGAAAAACTGAAGGTTTAAAAATGCCTCAGTAAAAGTTTAACATGCATAACACAAGGAAGAAGATTAGGCCACCTTCTGTCTTTTATCCAATGACAAACAACCTGTATTGAATAGCATGATTGTTATTTGTTAGGGGGGTTTGGCATATGCAACCAAAAAAGCTGCCTCCTGGATACTATGGAAGGCAACAGTGAGCCCTATACTCTGGAATGAGTCTGACTTCTCTTGGCTGGCAACATTCTTTTCTTGAAAACGGCAGGACACAAGGATCTGTACAATCTACTGAGAAGCAGAAATTATGACTTGCTCATGCTGCCAGCAGTTACTGTGCTATGAGAAAGGGCTGTGACTATGTCAAGCGGCAACTAAGGGAGATCATAATAATTACCATATATTGCAGTTTTGAACGTTTGTCAGGAGGAGAGTACTGCAGTTCACTTCCTAGGTTTAGCTCCCCTTGATCAGAGGAGAAATCAAGGTATAATGTTGGAACTTGAGTCTGCTGAGAGAGACTGGAAGAGGAATCCACAGCACAAAAGCAGTCAGACAGAGAGGCCCCCACAGAAAGGTGGCAAAGCTAATTCTTATAAAAGACTACCAAAGAAAAGGAATAACTCATCCATTCCAAATTAGTATCCTGACTATGTGGAAGCTATTTCTCCTTCCAAAACTACATTTTATATTTGACTCAACCGGTACATCCAGGACTCAATACATCTTAAACCATGAAATGAGACAGTGTTTTAATATATCAATCTACAAACATAAGTTGTAAACTATGATTTGCAACCACCAGCGCAATGAGTTGTGCCATTTTCTTGGAACACACATTTTTCTATGCAGTTCTGTTACATCTTACACCCTCTTGGGGTAACCAGGCAGTCATTGTTTTTAGTAATTCTGCAGCACTAGTAAGTCTTAGTGCTTATAAGACTGATGCTAGGGTAAAATGATTCAATTCCCAGACCTCGGATGGATCTGTAGAATTGACGTCGTCGTCACACAGATTAGAAAATGCTACAATGTCACTGTAGAAAGTAACAACATGCAGAGGCAATATAGCCTGACTCACCAGAACCTGGCCAATCCCATGCATAGCATGGTGTGGGGAGCTAGGGGCTTTGATTGGAGATAAAGCAGAGTAGCAAAAAGGCATGTCACAGCACATCTGATATTAAAAAATACTCACTGGGTTGTGAGTTTCACCTTCAGAATGATGAACAGCCCACCAGTCAGATGTCCACTCCCAGGCATTTCCCACTATGTTGTATAAGCCATAGCCATTTGGAGGAAATGCTGTAACCTGGATTGCAGATAATGTTGAAAGATCATTTTATTACAGTCTTCTGGCATGAAATAGCATTTAACTCCTGATGACCAAAAGGTAAAAAATCCACTGACTAGATGTTCCTGCTCTTAGATCTTTGAATCGGAAACTAGGGAGTTATATGCAGAAATACAGAGGCTCAGGAACAAGAAAGCTCTTTTAATCAGGATTTATACTCAGAGACAAGGGTTCAGTATTGTAACTACAAAAGGGCCGAACTCTGAAAACCTTTGTTTTCTTTTTAAACAACAATACAAATCATCATTTTTGTGGACAATGACAACATATTCTCAAGGTTTCCTCCCCCAACACTTACAGGTACTACTGTTAAACCATAAATTATCTTCTTGCTGACCCTGCTATTGCTAGAGGCAGTGATTTAATTACAAGACAATAAATTCCAACTAGCAGCTCTGAGCAGATGCTGGGATATTTTCTAATCAACATACAAACACATAACTGCACTTTGCATTAATGGGAATTAGATTCCAGTGGATCATTGTAAGACTAGTTTACATCCCCATTTGTGAATGCCAGATTTCCCACCAAGAGAATGGAGAAGGTCTCTCAACTTCTGCTTGTGCTGACTTCCCTTCTAGTTACCACTTCTCTTAAATAAACTAGCATTCACAGAAGTCTACATATTTAAAAAGACTACAGCATGCATTTCCCTTGTAAGCATTAAAAACTTGATGGCTTTCTTGCGGTGAGATACTCCTAACCTTTATAAATGGAAGTTCACATCTTTCCCAATAAACTGAAAAAACAGGATTCTAGAGGTCATGAAACTGAGTATTTACTCAAAATGCTCATCAAAGACCCCACTATGTCAAAAACCATTTTGTTTATACAGGGCAAGCTATGCCAAACTCATCATCCTGAAAGCATTAAAGCAGAAACATAGCAAACTTTAGTGAATCTAAAAAGTTAAATGAAAGTTATTTTTAGCCTCCATTTCACACTTTGTAGAAATAAATATATAGTGCCTTTCTCCATTTTAAGATTGGTGAGAACTCTGCAAGATGGCAACCTTAAAAAGAGCCTTTTCCCCTGTAACACCCATGGCTGGAATTAAACATCTTGTAGCTTGAAAAGCTGAAGCTGCGAGAAGTGTCCTTCCAGTGGCCGACACCTATTGAAAAACCCTATTACCCATCACACTGGGCGTACCCCTCAATTCGAAGAGGGTTAGTTTAGCTGAATGTACTCTGACACACTTACTGGCGCAGTGCCTTTGTATCCATCCTCTCCAGTATTGTTTATGGGGAACTCTCCCTGCCAGGTATTGGCATAGTGCTGACCTTTTGGCTGAAGCTTATTGCCCCACGGGAAAAGTCTGTTGGAAGAAACACAAGACACAAGCTATCAGAAATATGGCTAACCTTTAGAGTTAGAGGCAACAGGAGGGAAAAAGTGGAAGGGAGAGGACTGCTACCAGTCTCAAAGAGCTATTTTGAATAGATTCATCAATAAAAAACTGCCGATCTAGTTCATGTCGGGTACACAAAAATACTCTGAGGAATGCAAGTGCTTGGTCAATGTTTTGGACTTATATGGTCATCTGACTAGGTAGCACTACTGCTATAAAAAAAGTTAAACTATTTTAAGTAGAGTTGATCCTAGAAAATTAAACCCAACTCCCATCTTTGTCAGTTGTATTTTTTAATTGGAGATACAATAAGAAAAATTACCAAGTAAATATTCTTTACATAGTTTACATCTGAGAAGCCGGACATATAGAATATATACAATCCGTGTTCCAACTCCATCTGTATAAACCCACAATGTTTAATAAGCCTTAAAAGGGATGATGGTTCTCATATTGCAACTGAAGCTCCGCAGCACGATCTGCTGTTCTATGAGATAATGTGTTAGGTTTAGGATATACAAAATGACTGACATATGAACCCAGTAGTGTCTGTGCAATGAAAGGAATTATGACTACTTGAGCTCTCATTTTCTCTACTCCCCAGCCCAGTCCTTTTATTCATCTCAAACTGGCTTTCTCTGACTCTTTGACCAATTTTGGGAGGGGCAGCAAGAGCCTTCTACACCACACCTCCCGTCACCTACAACAGCATTCCTACATCTCAATCTCAGTCTTGTTGCACTTTGTCTCTTAGTTATTATTTAATTCCAACCTTATATGGATGACTGAAGCATTTTCTGGGATACACTTTACACAAAGGATGCTGTACAAAATAAAGTAGTGTTACATTTACTGCAAATGCATGTACCTGTGCAAGAAAAATGTTAAGGAAAATAAACAGTGCTTTTCTCTGCATGGTGAGATATCAGAATCTTATACATTCACAAGGGAAGAATCTTGACAGGTAAGTACCTATTCTCGAGGCCTCCTCGACAGCTGTACTCCCATTCAGCTTCTGTGGGTAATCGTTTTCCCGCCCACGTGCAATACGCTACAGCATCATTCCAGGAGACATGAAGAACTGGGTGATCCATTCTGATAAGCAACAAAAGACACAGAATGAGGACATCAGCATGGTCAACCAGCCTCAAGAGTGCAAGCACCTTATGAAACCCCCCTCAGACCAGGTGGTCATGATTTAAGACTGTACATGGAATGTTTCTATCCTTCATGCAAGACTTCAGTTATGTCTGAACTGGGTGCAGAGGTTAGTTTTACAGCAAAGAAATTACTGAAGTAAATACCAGAGCAAGGCATTAATCAAGAGCAGCAAGAGTCAGAATAAGGAACTGGGGGAAGGAGAAGGAATTTGTACATAACAACATGATGCATCACAGCTATGCACTCTACCCACAGATCCAGTTCACTCTTGCATTTCCTCTGTCATATCCATTTGTGTCCTCACCCAGACTCAATTTAGAGTGGGGTCTGTAGAACTAGTAGCTACTAACTACCCCCACCGGCTTCAGTGAGAACATAGCTTATCAGCACCTCACAGGATCAGGCCAAAAGCCCTTTGAGGCGGCAGCGTTAGGCCACATTTCCACAATAGTTTTAAGGGTATGCTGTAACTCATTAGAAGACAGAGTCAGAGGAAGAGCAGCCTCTGGATGGGGCACAGTTTAGGTTTGTAGAGTTAGGTTATTTTTATATCAGTTTTGCTATTAATTTTAATTCTCTATTTTCTTTCCCTCCCCTCCTCAAATCTGTTAAAGAAATTTACTTTTGGGGGGGGGGCGGGGGGGGAGTAATGGCAGGAGGGAATACTGGCCAACACCTCACTTAGCCTCATTTTGGAGCTGCAGTAATCTGGGAACGGAAGCAGGATTTTTTACTGCAAACTTTTACAAATGACTTCCATGTTTTCCCTGTTTTAATCCCCATACCCTCTTGCTCACACATTCCCAGCCCCTCCTACCCAAAAGGGACTGTTTCAGCCCTCTGAGACGGAAGGTCTCATTTATCCTGGCCACAATACCCCTGCCCCCCCCTCCCCACCCCCCTCTTCCGCCAAAACACTCTAGCAGAGTGAGCTACCACCCTGCTAGTAGGGGCTTCTGGTACAAGAGTTGAATGCTCAAGGCTTCCGACTCACTGTATTAGCTATTGGTCTTTCACTTTTCCCACTTTCACTAGTTCACGTCTCCCAGTCTCCCACTAATCTTCATTCTTTGTTTCTTTCTCTACCTTTTAGACTATTTCTGTGTGATGGGAAGTTTGAAGAAAGGGTTAGATAAAGAACATTATACTAGGCCAGGCTCACAACCAACTCATACAAAATGTAAGGCATAGAGAGCACATTTCCAAAGCTGTTAACTGCTATGACCTAAATCTCTCTTCATTATTTTTTTGTTGTCTCTTGATACCACTGCCTCTATTTTTGCTTCAGATAATTTCTCTTTATTCTCCCTTCGAGAGCAGATGATGTGCACCAGCCATCAACTGATGTTAAAGATATGTGGCCCCATCCTTAAGGGATTCAATACATCAGCTTCTACCAGACAGACTAAAAAAAAAAAATCTGCTTTTTTTTTTTTAAATAACCCTAAATACATCAGTGAGAGACTGAAACTTAACATGCTCTTAATATGAAGTTATTGATTATCATCATCTGTTTCATCATCATTTCTTTAACAATACATAAGGACACCAAACATAAGCTCCTTAACAACAAGATTTACAACTACATAAGTGTATCACTCTGCAGCATTACACAAAAATCATCACTGAAGAATGTGCCCTCATTTCCCTCACTGCAACAAACCCATGGATAAAACATATAGAAGGGCCTACCCTCCTAAGTCATTTAAGTCCCATTGACTTTCAGTGAGAATTAGGGTCCTAAATTGCTTAGGCAGTTTTGAAAATTGTATTCCTCCCCCACCCCCAACATCCTGAGCCATTCTCTATAAGACAGATGGCCTCTGAATTTCTGAACCATGGAGCACACTCAGGGGATACCTTACATGCAACTCTTTTATAATGAAAGGGGTGCAGCAGGGTTGGGAAGACATAAATTAATCCAGAGCATCCTCTGCTGATCTCAGCCACAGTGCTCTCTCAGGTTGGCAGGTCCCAGACCATCAAAAGTGAACAGGACACCTAAAGTCCAATCAAGCTTCAAATCAATACAACATGCCCAGCTAGTGTATTTTATCTAACCGTGACAGAGGTTATTAGTTCTTTCAAGTGCTAATGCTTTAACTAGAGCAAATGCTCAAGCAGTCCCAATTACAATATTATATGCAACAGGAAAAAAATACTGTCTATACACTGAGAAGCAATAGAAAGAGCACAGCAAGAAGCCCGTCTCAAACCATGCCTCCCACCATCCGCGTTGAATTTGTACAGACACAAAGTAAATACCACAGTTAAAACTGAAAGGTCATGTCTGGCTCACCTCTTTGAGATATTAGAATCTGGTCCCTCAGGTTGCCTCCAATTAGCTCCTTTAACAGGCATCCACCAGGGAGCAGCTGCAACCTGAAAACAGGCCAAGTAGAATCAAGAAGAATGTTGTAGGTCTTCTAAATTCCCAGTCACAGGCTATTCTGGGAAACATCCAAGTGACAACAGTGAAGAAGTGACTACACCTAATTTTTAAGCTCACAGCTCAGAAACCTGTCTACTGCCTCCAAACCCACTGTGTGGAAGATCATCTCTAACCAACTGAGAGCCATATGTTTAGTCTACAGCGTTAATGACCAAACAAAAGCCAGTGCAAGTATGGAATAATAAACTATGGAGAATAGCAGAGGGGAAATGAAGTGACTGAATCTGCAAAGTTCTTTTAATGACTGCTTTTCACTAATATTGACCTGCTTCAGATTTTGAAGGGATTGAGAGAAGCCCAATGTTTTCCCAAGTCTCTGATGTTATGAACTATAGCTCACTTCCTGAAAATACAACCTTGAGCAGGCTATTCATGTCTGACAGCTCTGTCTTCTCACCAATTTCCAGCTGTATTTTTTGCATCCTGAAACTATTTGTGAAGCTTACCCAGGTTGTCTTATAGACTATTTTAGACTTTTTTGAGCACATCATGCTGGTAAATCAGATTTCAACTAAGCATCACAGCAATCTCTTTGCAGTGCTGTGCAATGTTATATCCTGTCCCTGCTATGGCTAAAGAGTTTATTTTTAACTTGTTCACCAGTTTAGTCTGGCAGCTTCTAACTCTAGAATCAGTATTTTTGGGACTATTAAACAACACCCTGAGGACTTCCGCCAATTAAGGTCAAGACTTCCATTTAGCACACTTGTCATTTTCTTTCCAGTTAATTAAACTCACTAGTCTGGATCTGCAGTATTTGCTATCAACTTCCAGTAGATGGAGACAGACGAACCACAAAAATAATCTCAATTTTAATATCTTGGAACTGTTTTTAAGATTGGCATTACTTTGCCAAATACAAACACTTCATGACTGCATTAGTGTGCAATGTTTCTCTAAACAGAATGGTAAGTTGTTTCTGTAGTTGTTATAGTATAAGGATCATAACATTGTTCTTACTTCAAAAACAGCTATGAACAATACATACAGAAGAGTTGTATTACAGTTTACATATAAACTATTGCTGCCTACTTCAATGAAAGCACCTTGTGGCAAGTTGAGGAAAAAGGTAATGTCTGTTTAGGTCACAGGAAGTACAAGTGGAAGAGCTAAGTGAAATAACCCAGACCTGCCCCAAAATGGGTTGGCATAGTAGGCTTTCAGAGAAAGATTACATATGCATATGAACAAGAACATCCACAGTTATATTAACTAGGATAAGGAAAATCATGATGTAAAACTCTCAGTGCTTTAGTATGTAAGCAACCACCAACTGCCTAGGTTAAACGAAGGCAGTACAGCCAGTGGATAGAGCATAGGACTGGGGCTCAGGAAACAGGTTCTATTCTGCCACTGGCCTTTTGGATGACCTTCATCAAGTCACTTCACCTTTGTTCCTTAAAAAAAAAAAAAAAAAGAACAAGGAGTACTTGTGGCACCTTAGAGACTAACAAATTTATCTGGGCATAAGCTTTCATGGGCTAAAGTCCACTTCATCAGATACTTGCAGTGGAAAATACAGAAGATAGATATACACACACCCATACACAGAACATGAAAAAATGGGTGTTGCCATACCAACTCTAATGAGACCAATCAATCAATTAAGGTGGGCTATTATCAGCAAGAGAAAAAAAACTTTTGTAATGACAATCAAGATGGCCCATTTCAAACAGTTGACAAGAAGATGTGAGTAACAGTAGGGGGAAAATTAGCATGGGGAAATATGCAATAACCCATCCACTCCCAGTCTTTATTCAAGCCTAATTTAATGGTGTCCAGTTTGCAAATTAATTCCAGTTCTGCAATTTCTCATTGGAGTCTGTTTTTGAAGTTTTTTTGTTGAAGAATTGCCACTTTTAGGTCTGTGACTGAGTGACCAGGGAGGTTAAAGTGTTCTCCAACTGATTTTTGAATGTTATAATTCTTGATGTCTGATTTGTGTCCATTTTTTTTTTGCGTATAGACAGTCCAGTTTGGCCAATGTACATGGCAGAGGGGCATTGCTGGCACATATCACATTGGTAGATGTGCAGGTTTACAAGCCTCTGACGGTGTGGCTGATGTGATTCAGTCCTATGATGGTGTCCCTTGAATAGATATGTGGACAGAGTTGGCAATAGTCTTTGTTGCAAGGATAGGTTCCTGGGTTAGTGTTTTTGTTGTGTGGTTGCTGGTGAGTATTTGCTTCAGGCTGGGGGGCTGTCTGTAATCAAGGACTGGCCTGTCTCCCAAGATCTGTGAGAGTGAAGGATCGTCCTTCAGGATAGATTGTAGATCCTTGATGATGCGCTGGAGAGGTTTTAGTTGGGGGCTGAAGGTGACTGCTATTGGTGTTCAGAAGTCCTCCCCTTCTATCTTTCCACTGCATGCATCTGATGTAGTGGGCTTTAGCCCACGAAACTTATGTCCAAATAAATTTGTTAGTCTCCAAGGTGCCACAAGTACTTCTCGTTCTTTTTGCTGACACAGACTAACACGGCTACTACTCTGAAACTTTGTTCCTTAGTTTCAGATAATGATACTGATCTTTGTGAAGCTCTCTTAGATCTACTAATGAAAAGCGCTATATAAGGCCTAGGTAGTAATAATGAGAAACTTCCCTTATGAACAGGTTATTCTAGAATTGCCCATCTTGGGGTTACTTCCTGCGAAGGATGTGCTACTGCCCCCACTCAGAGACAAGGTACTGGACTAGGTGGATGAGCAGCCTGAACCAGTACAATCTGAAAGCTAGCAGCAGCTTCCCTGGAGAAGCATGATGCCATTTATGCTACTTGCACCCATAGGGATTAGCAGTGAGGAGGGAAAGGTATTTGAAAATGTTAAATGTTTCAACCATATGTGCTCTATGGTTCTGACCCTTCCTCAGCATTGCTTAAATGGAAATTTCAGAAGAGGGAATAAACGGCAGTGTGACAAAAGGAAGTGGTTAATACATTGCAAAAGTACACCAGAAAAATGAATCCTCACAAAAACTTGCAACATCGTTTTCCCCAGCTAAAAGTGGGGTTTGAGCCCAAGGTTCATGGCTAAAGATCTTGCCCTAAACCATATAATGAGTCAGTGGCAGAACTGGGATTTGCTGACTTCCAGCCCTGAGATCAACCCACCACACGACAGAACCTCTCCAGTGAGGAACCTTGGAATATTCTTGAGTTGTGCATAAGAGCACTTGAACCCCTAGAACAGATGTTCTCAAACTTGGGGATAGGCCCCCCCCGGGGGAGGCATGGAATGTATTCTGGGGGGCATGAGAAGCTTTGGGGGAGGACTTACTGTGCACATTTTACCCACAGCAATGAATAACTAGCAAAGCTCTTTTGTCCAGACATATCAAGTCCTCAGATGCTGCTGTGCATTGTGATGAATTTGTTAAACTTGCACTGTACGTTAATCCCTTTGTTACAACAGGGATTTAGTTGTAAGCATTGACCACAATTGCCATTTTGCTTTTGCTCTTATTACAACAGACTGTTGGCTCTGTTTGGATCAGTGCCTTCCTGTTTTTAATATTTAATGAGAGTTGCATGTTGATTTTTTTTTTTATCATTATATGTACTTGTGTGGCAGGAGGATGGGGGGTGTAAACTACTACACGATCAAAATAAATTTGAGAATCACTGCCTCAGAAGCATGGTCGAATTCCAGGCAGAGAGAGAAGCCTAGAACTCTCTGTGGACAGGAAGTGGTCACACACAGGTGCCTGAAACACTTTCCTTCAAAATGCTGGAATAGAAGATGTCTGCATTAAGTGCAGGAGACCAGGATGGTTCTCAGCAGCCTGGAGACCAAAGCTTTCTATCTCACAGAGTGGGGTTCCATTTAAATTTGGCCTGTTATGCATACCCCAGAAGGCAATCACAACTCTCAAAGAGCTTGTGCTCGTCTCCCAGTCTGACAACTACAAAAAGGAAGCAGACACGCTAGTGCAGCTCAGGCATGCTAGTGCTGTTCTCAGTCAGAGGCCTGCCCTTTCTGAGAAGTGTAATAGCACACTCAGCCTCTCACTAAACTTCTTGACTCCCTTATGGAGGATTCCAATGATCCCAATTGGAGGAAAACCCTCCACTTTAGACCGCCAGCTCACTTTCCCCAGCACAGACTGGCTGTAGTTTCATTTACTAGTATCAGATGAGTGAATTCCAAAACTGACACTATAGACCAGGGGTTCTCAAACTGGGGGTTGGGACCCCTCAGGGTGTCATGAGGTTATTACATGGGGGGGGGGATCACGAGATGTCATCCTCCACCCCAAACCCCGCTTTGCCTCCAGCATTTATAGGGTGTTAAATACATTTTAAAAAGTGTTTTTAATTTATAAGGGGGGGAGGGTCACACTCAGAGGCTTGCTGTGTGAAAGGGGTCACCAGTACCAGAGTCTGAGAACCCATGCTACAGACTACATTTAAGCTAAAAGACTGATTGTATGCAACTTTCTTGCATTTTCTCCTTGTCTCCTAAATTTGGGATCTTTGACGCATAGTATAGAAGATTGAAGCCCAACTATCTCCATTTGAGAGCTGGTGGTTACTGAAAGTTAAAGGGACATTCACGTGCCAAGAGAACTTGACAGAACCTTACTTAGATCTCTTCCGTAGTTTCACAGGAACTGAAAAGCGCATACTGTGACTTTTTTTTTAAGAAACTGCTAGATTTAAAAAGATGAAGTCTGTAGTGGACTGTTGTATCCTTATCCAAAAGGAAAACTTGCAAGTGACTAAGAAGCATTTCTTTGTGCACAAATAGCGAACACATGCTTTCAATCTGAATGGTGTATGGCAACAGAGAAAGAAGAAAAAGTCTCTCCACACGAAAGCACTGCACGTCTCTCTTCTGTTTCTGGTTGTGCTGAACTGAACACCAAAGGTCAGCCAGTTTTTACAAACAATCAGATTTTCAGAAGATACACAGATGAAGTATTCAAACAGGGTAACAGTTATAGACTAGGTATACCACAACCTCCAGATTAGTTTCCAAATGACAATTAAGTCAATCATTTATTGACATTCTCAACTAATATGCATTGCACTTCTCTTTCCAAAAAGAAAAAAGTTACATGCATTTCAAACTTCTCAGAATGCTTTAAACTGCTCTAACTCTAATCAGCACAAAGGCTAATTTGATAAGAGAACAGACAAAAATTGTGTTAAAGCTAATGTTTAAAATCAAATGTACACAAGTTAAGGAGGAAGGTATTGTACATCTGGGGTCAGGCTTGAGTTACGAGAGATTACAAGTTTCGGTTATAAGGTTCACAAGATGCATACATAGTACATAACCAGCATAGACCAAGATTGGGGTGTGGGAGCTTTTTAAAGAGTCAGTGAATAAGTGATCTCGGATATGCCACCCATATAATGTATTTAGAGCCCAAGCCAGTGTTGGTGTAGCGAATAGGTACATGGGTGGGGTGTGTCCCTTGGTTCGTCAGGGAAGAGAGGAAGTGGGTTATTTCCCTGACCAGCGGTTTTGTTTACTTGTCCTAGTATTGATGGTCTCCCATGATGTGCTCCATGCAAATGTCTCTGAACCACCTGATGATGTCGGACACCATGAGCCATCTCATGAGCCGGTCGTAGTGCCGACCGACTCCGCATGCTCTCGGCACCGGCTCATTGTGGGGGTCCCACACGCCCAAGGCTCCCACGAGTAGGGTGCGGATCTGGACCTCATAGCCCTGGGCTCTTAGCATGTGAGCCAGCAGGGTGTATTTCAACACCTTACGAGCTTGGGCCTTGTGGAACACCGGGGACCTGTTTTCAAATGACACCATGATGTCCACCATGAGGATCTACAATCCCCATCATTTAATACTGCAAACCTTCTCATACCACTAAGGAGCTTAATTGCTTTCATAATGCCTGACATTCTCATGCTTCAGATCTAGACATGTTCCATAGACTGGGTGACAGATTCAGTCTGCAAAAACAGAACATATGCTTCTGAACAGTAGGTCCAGAAGGGATAATTAAATAAGATATCAACCATTTCACTTTGATACACTCTTTAATCTGCAATATAGACCACAGGTTCTCTATTAGCAAAATTATTCTTTCTTCAAAAAATAAAATAAAGTCTAAGAAAAGTCACTTTTATTGAAATGTTTGTTCAAGCAGTTTAAGTGGATAACAGCTCTGAAAACAGGACAACTATTTTTATAACTATAAGGATGTTGTTTTAGAAAGGCTCAACAGTAGAATACTTTATATGGTTAGTTCAATCACCTGAATATTTACATTCCCCATAGTCTCTGCTGTAGAACTAAAATCTCTAAGAAACCACAGTGAGGGCTACAGTACACTCCTCTCATGAAATTGTGCAGACAGGAGGACACAATTTAATCATACTGCAAGGAGAATCATTAAAAACAAACTCACTCCTACAAGTTCTCCCACATCCATGAAGCAATTTGCGGAACTGAGGCGTAGTCAGCTACTGCCACCTTCAATTAAAAATGAAATTTCTCAGAGTCCTACTTACTTTTCCAGAACAGTCTGTGAGTCCCTTATTCCACCAATAGCCTCACTGACTTCCGTGGGACAAGTCAGCAAAAGCCAGCAGATTATTCTGGCCTTTGCCGAAAATATTGTCTAGTGATCCATTCTGCTTAGACAGGTTAGGGATTAGAAGAAGTGCTGTACTGCCAGGGCTGGAAACATTGCAGGGGAAAGGTCTGTTTGAAAAACAAACATTTCCCTTGGGTTTCTTTAAATGATCATGAAAACATTTTTATTTGTCTTGGGTTTGTAACAGTTTTAGAAAACTCATTTGCCCCAAATTTTGGCTGATAGCATCCCTTCAAATAAAATCTGGCAAATTGCTTTATGGATAGTAACACGTAACTGAGTAACCAAGGTTTGGCTTCTGAAATCTCATTTCTCAGGACTTGGTTCTTGAATGTGTTCTGTAGATCAGTTTGCAAGTGAGGCTGAATTTTTCATTTCACCCCAAATTCTAGTTCAGGGATGGTTAAACTTACTGACCCTCCAAGTCGCATATAACAATCTTCAGAAGTTCAAGACCTAGAGCAGGCCTGCCAGGACTTGCAGCTTCAGCCCTGCTCCTGCTGAAGCCCAAAGACCTCCCTCCCCGCTGGGCAGTAGCCAAAGGCGATGTGTGGGATTTTTGCCAAGATTTGCAGGCCCTGCTCAGTCGCCTGGTACTGCTGGGCCCCCTCCCTGCACAGCAGCTGCTGGAGCCTGCAAGCTGGGAGCTGCGGCTGTGAGGAGAGGCAGTGAAAAAGCCTGGGAGCTGCAGGGATGGACCTCTGGGTTAGAGGCTGGACATACCTGGGGGGACATGACTCAAGCTGCTGAGGGGCAGTGGAGGGGGGGCTGAACCTTTAAAATTGTGCCCCCCCCACCCCAGCAGGCACCAGTCTCCAGCAGAAACCTCTAACCCTGCCACAGGGTGCGAGGCCAAGTCTCCTTCCCCGGCTCACGCCAGTCTGCTAGGTGGAGAATGGGGGAGCGGGGAAGGGGCCACTCCGCGAGCCGCAGTTTTACTGTGAAGAGCCACATGCAGCTCAGCCATCCCTGCTCTAGCTGAATTCATCTTCCACAAACCATCCCATGAGGCTACATGGAGTTCATGGTTCAATCTCATTTGGATGCCAGCGTCTAAGCTCCTTTTTTTGAATTGGAAAGTATTTAAATCATTGTGCTAAAACCTGAGACACACACTTTGGGTTGGATTCACAAAGCAGCTTAGCTGTGGTGATGCTGAGCATTGCCATGCTTAACTATTAGGCACCTAGAAAATCACTGGGATTCCTGAAGCCTGACTGAGGTGCCTTGGCTCCCTATACAACGAATGGGGAGAGAGAAGCACCTCAGAATAGAATTCACAAAAGTCAACATGCTAGGAAATGGCCCACCTAAGTTAGACCAGGGATCGGCAACTCTCGGCACACGGCCCAGCAGGGTCAGCCCCCTGGCAGGCCAAGCCAGTTTGTTTACCTGCCGCGTCCGCAGGTTCAGCCGATTGCAGCTCCCACTGGCTGCGGTTCATTGCTCCAGGCTAACGGGGGCTGCAGGAAGTGGTGTGGGCCAAGGAATGTGCTGGCCGCCACTTCCCACAGCCCCCATTGGCCAGTGGGAGCCACGATCAGCCGAACCTGCGGACGTGGCAGGTAAACAAACCACACTTGCCTGCCAGGGAGCTTACCCTGGCGGGTCCCAGGCCAAAGGTTGCCAATCCCTAAGCTAAACAATAGGAGACAGATGTGTCCCAAGCTCCATCTCCACCCCACTCAGAGTTGGGATTCTCTGCTTGGGATTCTCAGCTGCAAACCTCTCTTGCCATTAGGCTCCTGCACTGTTTTTGCATGGGGGGCGGCACAAGAGGTGGCCTTGGAAAAAATGCAGTCCCATGCCAGGCATCTGGCTCCCTCAGCCCCAGAGCTATGCATCAACTGCAGGAAAGATAGGTGCTTCTTTAAGTCACCTGCCGACCCAGCAAGCATGTTCAGAGCTTGCCTACCAGATCAGGCCCCTATACATGAGCATAGGGGGAAGAGGAGACGGGCAGAATCTCTCTTTGCCCCAGTGGTTAGGGTACTCACCTGAGATGTGGGGCAGCCCTAGTTCAAGTCCCTCCTCCACCTGAGGGGTAGAAGGAATTTGAACAGGGATCTGCCACCTCACAGATACATGCCTAACCACTGGGCTATGAGATATTCAGGCCATTCTGCACAAACGTGGAAGGTTCATCTCTCATAGGCATCAGTAATTGTAGCAGCCACTGTGCGCTCAATTTCACTCGCACAGTCCAGGCTGCTAGAATCAATGTTTATTAAGACTGCACTGTGGCTACCATATGTAGGTCAATTTGAATGGTTACTATTAGCTCCCAACAAGGTCCTGCCCCAGGTCAGAGTCTCAAATAGATTAATGTAGTGCAGTGACAAGGCTTGCTGTCTCCGACTTGAGTCGTCTTTTCAGATGGAGAGATTAAGGATACACAGCCCTGGAATATTATTATTTCACCTGTTCTGCAAGAGATTTCCTTACCTAAAGGGTGTATTCCATTGAGCATAAAGATCCTGTCCTGTCTCTCTGACACATACATATGCACCCCTCCTTTCCTGTAGGACTTGGGGAATTTTTAACAGGCTACAGTTGTACATGTGGTCCCTATATTTAAAACAAGCCCCCACCCAAATCAAACAAAGGTCTTCAGATAAATGCACCTTCTCCCTTCACTTGAGCCAGACCTCTCCCCAGCTAGCCCTTTCTTTTCTATAAATACACTGAAAATGGCACCGATATGACCTATTTCTATTCAACACACCATCTCCATAGCAACAATCATATGTTAAATTGAAACAGATGTAACTGACTGCAGAGAGACACATTACAATGTAAATAGTGTGAAACTAAATATTGCATCAAGGCTCAAGACAAAGAAGAGACCTTTTCTAGTCACCCTTCTGACAGATACCAAGGTTGTCATAGTAGCGGCCTGAAAGAGTCAATCTACGGATGTGATTGTTATTCTTGCGTTGTTGCGGAATATTTTGCAAACACAAAGAGCTGGAAACAAACACTCTATAATTACACAAATAAATTATATTTCATTCTCATTCTTAAAACTAACTCCACCAAATCTGAAATTAAATACATTCATATTAGTGAATTAGAAAGGTAAAGTCACTAACTTTTTTCTTCCACCGGATCGCTCTCTTACGGCGTTGCTGGCTCTTGCAATTCTATCATAACTCACAATATTGATTGTTTTTCTCAAAGCCCCAGCACCTGAAGTCCTCTGACTGCATGAGAAGCTCAGCTTTCACTTACAAGTAAATAAGTAAGTTTCCAGCCTTTAACACTGGAGTAAAGCTTAGAAAAGGGCCCTTTTACAGGCCCCAAAACAGACTGCAAATGAAAATCATGAGACTTCAAAACTAATAGAATTTAAGAAAAATCTCTTGAAGTAAAACCAAAATTTTACTTTGACGTAGGGACCTTTTCCTTCACAGAAGCATAAACTGTGCTGTATTATTCATATACAGAGCAGGTGTGCAGCTCCGAGAAAAGCAGACAAAGTTCACACTGCAATGAACCAATCAAGTTCTGGTGGTCAGGAAGTTTTTTGGGTTAACTTTGCAACCAACAAAAGGCTTCTCTTTCAGCAACAGCAGCAGGAGCACTGGCAAGACTACTACATTTTTGCTCTGCAATTTGCCCCTGAGCTTGCTGGATGCATTTGAAGCGTGCTGCTCTTTGCTTGCTCTTTGGCAACATATACGGAACTCCAGAAAGACCTATGGGTTTCTATTTTTCCAGTGGTTCAGCAATCCCTGGTCATCCACAATCCCATGCAGTACAGATGTACACTGTGTGCTGCTGACTGTGACTGAAGTAGTCAGAGTCATCCTGCAACCGATTAACATCATAATCCTACCATTTCTATAGAAAAAAGAATCAGTGGTATTGTCATCTTGTACCAGTAGACAGCTCTAAATGTTTCAATATTCTGCAACTATTAGACTACTAATTCCAAAAGTATCCCAGAAGCGTAAATGCAACAGAGAATGTCCTATAGGACACAACATTTAAGTAACCCATGGTTTAGTGACCTCATCTAGAAAGTATGATATCTGCCAAACACAGAAAAAACAACAAAACAAAAAAATCCCCAACCCTGCAAAGGCACTAAACTGTCCTCCTTAAAACTCATCTTTGACCCTCCTCTCTCTGGTACCTCCGAGCACGTCACCTTAGGTGACAGGCCTCTTGCCTCCCTCTGGGACAGAATCCAGCAATTTCCCCTCTTAGGCTACAGCCTCCTGAAACCAACTGTGACTGCTCAGCAGGCCTGACTAGATTCAGCTCCCCTGCAAGACTCCCCTTATCCCAGAACCATCTTTTCAAAGCAAAGTATTGTTTAATCTCGACAGTAGGAACACAGCCTACCAAGAGAAAAGGGTTTAACACAATCAACAGTCTGTATATACCTAAAACTCAGGCAGGCCTGCTCAGCTGCCTTCCCCCTCCACCCCGCTTCTGGGTCTGGAATTCAGTCTGATTCTCCACAGACCCCATCTCTCCCCCTGCACATCACAGACCCTCAATTTATCACACCCAAACAAACTTCTTTGTTCACAGTTTCCAGCCTCTTTTTTTCCATATCCTGAGGTTATGAGTAGGGATTCAGCATGGTGGAGCTAAAACTTCAAAGAGATTGACACCCGCATTATCTTTAAAGCATCCCTTGTAACCATATAGCAAACACAAACAAACATATAAATAATAATAAAATACAGGCAGCTTCCACAATGAGCCCGATCGCAACACCCAAGAATGCTTCAATGTAAGGACTGCTGCTTATTATACAAACAATTGTTCAATTATTACCTTGTCCTCCCCATTAGTCTCATCCTAAATTTAGATTCTAATTCTTCAGGGAAGAGAATACGGAGTTTTGTTATGTTCACACAGTGTCTAGCACAATAGGGCCTTGATCCACAAGAGGCACTTCTAAGATTAGAACTATCTTAACTTATAATAATATTGAACAGGTTTGTATACCAAGGGGAGGTGGGGGGGGGGCGGGAAATAGAGTTTGATGGTCTAAAACCTGATTCACAGAGGGCAACATTCACAATAAAAATCCACCTGGATATTATTTTTTACTCCTAGTGACAAGATAATCCCAGTTTGCAGTTATCAGTCCACGGACATTTCCAGACCGAACATTAAATGCCTCCTAGAAGAAATGGAAAGCATACAAATCCATACATTTAACATTGTATAGCTCCCTTGTTCTGAAACTGAGTCACAAGTTTTCTTCTGACCCAAAAGCAAAAAAATAAAAAAAAAAATAAAAAAATCAAGATGTCAGAGTTTATCTTCCCCAGACCTGGAATGACAAGCTCCCACTTCTTTCCAGTGAATACATTTAGGAACCCTTTGATTTACATTGTATTGAGAGGGGAATACAAGGTGTCATCCTTGTTACTTTCTTCACGGCAGCTGCACAAAGAGCTGAAAGCTTGTGCATTTTTCTCTTAACAGCTTGCCAAGCTCTTTACTGTCAAGTATACCTTAGTATCTTTCCACTGAGCAGAGACAATCCTTGAGCTTACTTGTTCTAATGTACATTTGTTAAAAACGATCCAGGAGTGGAGTAATAGCACCATGCAAACATCCCCCCATGCTGCTCTGCCAAGAGACCTCTATCCCGAACAACCACCCCAACTACTGTAGTACTAAGCTCTCATACTCCGCCACTGTATCTCAGTTATGAGTTACAACACCTCCCGTCATTCAAGACCCCAATTAACCATAACAAACCACCTAAATTATGACCTACAACACTTCTATTTTGGATCTGCTCCTTTATTATGTAAAGGAGTTATGCGAAAACCACTTAGAGGACTCAAGTCAGGGTTTGACCCTTGATCTCCAGGAAATCCAAACCCAATGTTTTGACTGCTAAGTTATCCCATCTTCTGAGCTGGTTCGCTAGCTTGTGCCAAGTCATCTTAGCCATATCTGATCTACATGCACTTTTCCAGAGCTGCCTTTTTAAAATATGAGCTATCCTTTAGCACATGGCCACCTGCTCCATATTATGAGGATTGCCTGCCTGCTTCCAGAGTCCTTTTCTTTTGGATTCTCTGATCACTGAGCTAGGCAAATAACCTCTCCTTGTCAGACAGTCAAACACCATTGGGTTTGACATCTATCTTTGGTCTCATTTAGGTGTTTTATGCCATATCAATGCTGCCACAAGAACATAACTCCCTGAAGAATTTTCTCACTACATTCACACCTTACTTTTATTGCCTGAGGACTTGCCACACCAAAAAAAGCCAAACTCTCAGAAACAAAAAACTGACACTTTTCTCTAGTGGATCAGGCCAGGGTCCCTTAGGTCTGGTATTGTGCTCTATGTTCACTCCAGCTTCCCCTTCAGTTTGGTGGCAAGGGGTTCCCTCTAGCATATCCGCCTTCAGGATGCATTATACGCTGTGTGATTTACAGGGATGTTAGCAGCATCCACAGGAGATACTTGTGGCTCCAAAGCTCATGTACTGTACTACACATGCTGAACACATCAGCTGACCCACTTCTGCAAAGACATGAAACAAGCCTTTTTAACTCTGTCATCTTCCTGATTATTGATTGTGGTGACCCATGAACTCATGCCACTTAGAAGTCCTTTCTGTGCTTTATTTAGAAGCTTACCTTATTTCTGAATAGATTGCTGTTTAGCTGCTTGTTTTTATGTATGTTTAAGTTTTATTCGAGTGAAATTATAAGATCACACCCCTTAACTGCATCTTTTATTTTACGCCCCTCCAGCCCCAAGAACCCTGCAGTTCTTTCCAGCCACACTCAGAAACCTGGGCTTTCAGGTGCTGTTATTTTTACTCAGGTGCTGTCACAACTACATCAATTGTGAAGACATGATGGACTCTAGACACAAACTCATTTCACTATGGTGTGCAAGCAATGGGATTACATTTGGTAAGGACAGTGCACCTGTAGGTGCAGACATTTTCTAGCCCAGCACACTGCGTGGATGCCAATTGCATGGGCAGCCCATGATAATTCCCTCCATTCTCTGCAGGGAAGGATCCAACGCCTATCGTGCTCTGCCAACTGATGGGTCCTTTGGAGGGACCAGTACTGATTTCAGAAAAATCTACACTACATGGAAATCCAGCATCTAAGGTAACCAGCAAGACCACCAAGGGGTCGATATCCCATTTGAATAGAGGGCCAGCAACTCCAGCACAATCAAATCAGTCACTTCTGCTGCAAGAAATAGAGCTACTTCACCACAACAAGACCACAGTATACATTTCCTTGCCACCTCTATTAGCTTCCCCACTCCTCAGTGACTTAAACCAGACTCAAAGCTTATTGGGGGTGACTGGGAACCTCTGAATTATTCACTGTCAATCTCTGTCTCACTTGGATATCGAACAAAACAAAACCACTCCAAACTGAACACTACAGACCTAGTGATACAGTAAAACAATTTTCTTATAAGCTACTTCTATAGGCTCAATGCCAATGAAGTACTAAAAGACATGCCCATCCCTTCTGAGTGAATCACCCATTTAGGATATTCTCCAGGCAGGCTAATTCTCTGTCTACACCAATGTAACTCTTTTCTAGCTGCATACATGCAAGTCATAGGTGCTGGAACTAGGTGTGATGGGAGTGCTGCTGCCCCCCCAGCTTGAAGTGGTTTCCATTATATACAGGGTTTACAGTTTGGTTCAATGACTGTTGCACCCCCACTATACAAATCATTCCAGCACTCCTGTTGCAAGTCTTTGTTTAGGCAAATGTAAGAAGATGCTCCTCCTCCTCCCAACCCACATACAGTGCTTGTTCAAAACTACAGACATTTTCTTTACTTTCTTGCAGCAACACAACCAAGGCGTCACAGGAAATATCCTACTCTAAACCAAAAGTCCACAATTTCAAGCATGGTCCAATGGATAGAGAGTTGGACTGGAACTTGAGACCTGGGTTCTATTCCCGACTCTGCCACTCACCCACTGTATAACCCACAAGTCATCTGTCTGTGACTGTTCCCTCTCTCACTTTTGCTCCTGGAGCAGGGACAGTCTCTCACCTGTATTGGAGCAGAATCTAGCACAATGGGGCCTTGATCTTGGAAGGGTGTCACTGTCATACTAATAATAAGTCGCTATCACTGCTACTATAGTCTCCTGTATGGAAATCGATAAATCCTGATCACACAAATGAAAATCACCTGTTTAAAGCTGGATTCCCTACTATGCAGCTGATTTGAAGGTTGTGGGGGAAGAGAAGATCAAAAGTTGCTTTTCCACTTTTTATTTTCTAGACCCCACACATTTTAGGGTATACTTTTGTCTAAACTATTAACAGCGGCTTAAAAAATGCCAAACCACAAGGAAGGCCAGTCACTGCTCCCCTGGGCAGCCTGCCAGTGTAATCAGCACAATATCTTTTTCCATGCCTAACCCGAGGATGTTCTGCATGCCAGTGACTTAGAAGACATCCTAATAATAAATACTGAAAAACAAAAGGACAGTCCTCTAAAAGTTACTCTAACCAAATACGGAAAATCCATGTGGGGAAGCAGCAGAGAGGACCAGTTTGGGCTCCATGCCAGTTCTTCAGCACAACTCTGCTTCTATTAGCATTGTGGCCAATACTCGACAGTTTGGATACAACATCAAGGCAAGCAGCTCCCAGATACACAGTATTTGTTTATACGAAAGACTAAGGCTAGGCTACAAAAGCACTCACTTTAAAATACTATAGAATGAGGTTGGTTTGCTTAACCACAACCTGCTTTGTAGATTTCTGCAGCACAGCACCAGAAGGCCAGTGTGGATTGCACACAACTCTGGAACATTCCCTGCCAGATTTTACATTCCCAGGCATACAAGCGATCCTAAATGGGATCCAGTGACTGTATTTCTTCCACCTTCAGCATTTGCACACATCAGTACTGGAAGCTTTAGGTGTTTTGGGTTTTTTTAAACTTTATTAAAATTCAATATGGTCTAATACCCCACAATTCCCAAGCTCTGGCACTGCATTACAAGACACCTAACAGCCCTACTCCGATCATATTTCTTTCCTTGTTTTAGTTAACAACAAAAAGCATAGGATATCCTTCAGTTTCAAGAATGATGGAACAAACTGCTATTATGCCATTTGCAACCCATCAGATTCACATCTGCTATGAGATGGGGTTTTCAAACTGTAGCTGAAAAGCCTCATAAGCTCTCCTTTTCATTTATAGGTTTTGGTTCTTCATATGGCAAGTAAAAGCGTGCAGTGTTTAATTTTACCTAGTGTTAGCATTTCTGTAGTGCTCTGTACAAGGTCCTTGCTCCTGGGCATAGCATTTTCCCCTAAAAGCACACTATGCACTTTGTAAGATGAATCACTTTTGTGAAGGTTAAGTGTTAAAATACCAAATCATGTGTCTTCAACAGTCTGCCAAAATAAAGATCTAAAACCCGCTCACGTGGTACCCTATGCAGATGTTTAAGGGAAATTTAATACTCTGCTGCTCCTCTTAGTGCTATGCTGCTAAGGGGGGAAACTGCTCCACCTTAAGCAGAGAGGAAAGGTTGCAATCATCTATGCAGCACCAGAACACTGCAGTAATATGCCTCTCTTTTGGGGGTGCGGGGGAGGAGGGGTAGCAAGCCACTTGTAGAAGGGTTTTGTTTCTGCAGAGAAAGTCCACTTTGCTAAGTTCTATATTGCTCATTTTTAGGGCGTCCTTGATTTTATTTTATTTTTTTAAAAGGTGCTAGTTATTTAAAATCACTGACCACCACTTGATCTTCTCCAGAGGATTGCCGCACACTTTTTAGACATGAGGTAACCCTTACAACACCTTATGGTAGGTATTATCCTTTTTACAGGTGGGCAAACTGAGGCCCAAAAAGGTGAACTGATTTATTCACAGCAGATCTAGGAACAAAACATAAGAATTCCCATTGTCTGTCCCACTGACTAGCACATATTCCTCTATGACCTAAAATCTAGAGAAAGGCCCTTTGTCACAGGAAGGCCTATTTTAAGTATGTGGATTAATTTTTAACCATTCCCTTCAATCAGTAACTTTAGGCTTCTCTCCAATCCACTTTATTTCTGATAAATGGGGCTTGAGCCAGGAAAGCATGGGCAGGTACTGTAATATATTAGACTACAAGCACTTTAGGCAGGGACCACCTTTCTGTTCTTTGTAAAATGTCTTGCACATGGGGTCCTACTCCACGACTGGGCTCCTAGGCACAGCCTCAATACAACTAATAATCTTGTCAAGTCACCATTTAGTCCACTCTTATGCCGATACTGATCAGAGCACTGGGGGCAGTTGGAACTGGAGACCAAGCCACATGCATTTTTAAGGAATCACTTATTCCCAATTTGAAGCTCAGGTCACTGGAGGTGACAGAGTAGCACACTACTTACCCTCCGTACTACCTAACCCTCAAAGCCTATTATTCTCCTCTTTGTCTTACTTAAATCCAAATCCTCATGGCAGATCCCAATATTCTTGTAAATGGATTAGGGTACACAGCACAATACTATTATTAATACTATTGCCTCAAGTCTTAAAGCATCCTTCTTTGTGGTCACTAGTCAGGCTCTCTACCAGTTGTAAACCACATTACTCACTGCTTGCTGGATTTCAGTCTTCACTTGTTCGCTCAACATACCCTCAAATACAAAGGAGTCTCCAAATTTCTCCGCCTAAAAGGAAAAAAATATATATACCGAATTCAAGCAGATCGTAGGAGTCCACTGGAAGTGTTTTACCCCTAAAATGCCAGCATAAGAAAGCATCAAGTGGGACCATTAAGGAGATAATAGACTTAATTTAATTCTTTCTAATAGGAATTTGGAGTTTGCTTTAAAGCAAACAATATACTGAGCAGAAGAACAGTGGATGAAAGGCCAAATTACCCAGGGATATAATTGTTCTTTAACAGTCACTGATCTAAAGTGCAGACTGACTGAATTAGTGGAACAGATGACAGCTCTAAGAAGTCCTGCAACCATTTCTACATCTATTAATTGGAAAGCTTTTTAATTGTCCTGATTTGCTTTTAAAAAGCAATACTGGAATGTACATAATATTAATAGTAAGGAATCTATTCCATTAACCTTCCTTTCCTTTGGAAGTCATACGAAAATAATTAAGTGGCATGGTTTACTCCTTTTCAATGCTCACTGACTCCACATACTTAGGTGTGGGCACAAAACCCATAGAAGACTATTAAATTTAACCCATTTATCTTAACATTCTATAAAGCCATCTCATTTTCAGAAGGAAAAACAACAGTGATTAGCCATTTCGCTAACTCACAATACATGAGGTCCACCAGCACAGCAAAAAGTATTTTAATACCTGGTTTGGTTTATGAGGAGAGCCAAAACAGGTTATTGGTAGCCAACAACTGTCTTTCTACTTCATTGCTTGAGTTTATCAAAACAGGCCACCCAGCTATGCCCACTGTAGTCAAGGTTGCAAACCATTGTAACCTTGTTTCCACATTCTAATAACTTTCTGAAAGACTCAATTTTGGGACTGAAGATTCCTGTACGTTCACCACTCAAAATCCAGATTGTGCAGAGTTTGGACAAAATCCCTTCAGCCATTTGATTTAGCAACAAGGAAGAAAAAAAAAATCTCTTTTCCTCCATCCCTTTCGCATCTGAAGAATTTCCAGCTGCTTTTTCCAGGGACAGGGCTCAAACTAGAGTGCCTGAAGTTTGATCTTGACAGAGGTCTTCACTGAGGACTAATTCCTTAGCTTGTTGAAAAAAAGTTAGTTTTGATTTAACAGGATTTATGAGCATCTGAAGATGGCTACCTGTGCATAAACAGAAAGCTACAGAAAATAATCACTACTGGCTATACTGGAGACCAAGTTAGCCTTTTGCTCAAGAAGATAAACTCATTAAGCTAGTATTATGTTTACCCGAGATAAATCAGTTATGCAGACAAATGTTTTTATAGACAACAGCTCAGCTGCTTCTCAAGAGCTTGTAGATTCAGTGCTGTTTACTCTAGCTCTGAATATATTTTTCCAAATCCCATGTACAAAGTGGCCTTGTGCCAGGGTGTTGAGTGGAACATCTAACCATTCCATTTGAAATCATCAAGTAGAGCCAGAAATAGATTTCATCCCACAAGATAATAATACAATGGGCATTGGAGTGTAAGGCACATTCCAGAAGCTGTTTGCAATGAAGAGCCTGTGTTCAAACTTAAATGGATTAAGTGACTTTACCTCAATTACTGAGCCAACAGCTGGTGAGTACAAATTGGTTACACTGATACAAGAACAGTCCTCTGCCTGAACTTTACGCAAGAAGGGTGAAGGATTCTCATCATCCAAACCAGTTTATCAATAAGATTCTGCTTCCAAGAGTGGGCCTCCTCTCAAGCCTGAATAGTTACTGATAACTTGATTTTGGCTAGATGGCTTACACGTATTACAGAAAGCACATCAGGCATGTCATCACAGCTTCTAAACTAACAGAAAAGATCTGGGCCTCCAGAGTGGGTTACTGTTTCTCAGAAGAGGAATGGATACCTTGTATTGCCCAGATTGCTAGAAAGCAGCCCTGTTTGGCCAGCCTGCAGTTTCTCCAGCTGTCTCACTGTCTGGAGTACTGTGTCAAACTCCTCCCTAGACACATTAAGGTGGTTTGTTAAAAGCATGCATTTAGCAATCTCAATCAGGGCCTGTCTATACCAAGGATACCTACTGGCATAGTTGCACTGGTCCTAACCCGTGCTGATGAGCAGCACCAGTAAAAGCAGGGTTTGTAGTGGCATGCCTTGCTAGGGTAACCCACACCAGCACAGGACATATACACTGGGGGGTTGCCTTGCTACATCAGCCTAACTACACCAAGACACATCATTATAACCAGGTGTCTATCACCCACACTCAGTCTACACTGCTTTGCCTAAAGAAAGCCTGCCTGAATTCTAATACCTAGAGCCCTGCTGGAAATACAACACACCATATTCATAACTGGTTTAATGCCACTGAAAGCACATCAGGCACGAGTCTGGGCCAAGGTCTTCATCATGTGCTGTCTGTGGTCTATTCAGTTTAAGATAATTTTCTCAATTAAACCAACTGAATACTGTGTAAGAAGCATTTGCAGGGGGCCAACAGCCCCTTTTGTGGGACCCCTTCCCATCTAGAAGAGGTTAAAAGCAAAAAATGTTTAAACTTGCCACCAATTTGGATAGAATATATTTGTTTCTAGGGCCTGTTTGTTTCTAGGGCCTTACAAGCAAAATGTATAATGTGGCCTCCTTTGGGAAAAGAGTTGAGCCTGAATTTCCCAGGGTACTCTGACAGCTAATCCCAGAGTAGCTTTCCTCTTACCTCTGTAACATAGTCAGTGGCATTCACAAATTTCTCAAACTCTGCATTGCTGACCTCATACCGATCCATATAGAACTGGCTAACATGGACTCTTCTAGCAGGCCATTCCCCATCTTGCTGTATTTCAGGTTCATCAGTACCCATTGTGAACATTCCTGTTGGAATAAGGGCCATCTGCAATGGAAACAGATAGGACTGAAAATAACTGCAGTCATTTTTAAGTTAAACAGAGTTTGCCATTGTTTTTGCATCATAGTCTGGGAAATGAGGGTCAACACCGCCTTGAACAACATTTCTTCATGACTAGAATATAGTTCAGTAATTAACGATTATAAAATCTGGAAGGTTCTAGGTTTAAAAGTAAAGTAAATTGAGATGGTCTCCAAGATGAAAAGCGCAGTTCTCAATCTACCCCACTCCCACGGAGCTCCCAGGGATTTCAGACCACTGCTTAGATCCAGACCTATCTCCAGATGGGAGAGAAGGATGCCACTGTCACTGTGCCTTCTTTTTGCATGTGAAGTATTAAGAAGCAATCAGTGAAAATTGCATCTTGCTCACTGCAAAAGGAAGAAGCTTGATTTTCCAATCTGGTGCAGAGAGAAAACTTGACATGTAGATGGACATTATGGAGATTATGAAGCTGCAAAGTGTTCTTTTGAGGACAAAGCACAGCCTACCTGTTCGCATACTAAGTGTCTATGGGATTTTATTTATGAACGGATAAGTACAGCATTCCATCACTGACTAAGGTAGAGACAGCACCTGCATCTCAAAATTGCATCAAAAGGTATAGGGTAAACTTACAATGAATTAATATTCCACACTGTGCAAGGCTGGTCTGGAGCTGTAGCATCAGGCTCAGGAAGTAAAAGACACAATGCCATGAGGGAATGCCACAACTCTATCTCAAGTTATAATGTCTCTTTATGGCTTCAGCCTGCTTTTAGGGAAGACACACCCAGACTTCCCCCAGATGTGTATCACTGCAAAGAGTCCACTGCTAAACCCCCAGCAGGCTTCAGTCAGTCTCTAGCAACAAACTGACAAGAGATCAGATAGTCTCACCCAAGAGACCCCTTCAAGCAGCATGCAGTCCTCAGCAAATGAAAAGCAGGCTGCTCCCACAGTTCTTCCACCAGCACCCCGCCACCTGACTCTGGCAGGCTCTTGGCTCCGTTCCCCATGGGGATGAAACAAGAAAGAGGGAAGAAAAAAGGACTCTAAAAGCCACCAAACCCTTCCTTTTCCTGTTTAAATACCTGCGCCTTGTTGAGTTCTGGGCGGGGGCTCTTTTGCTTCAGCTGGCCAGCGACATGGGTTGCCAGGGTGGTAAGACCCCCTGAAGTGAGGTAACCCCCTGATTTGCTCTAGTGTGGGATCCATGCACCTTATCATACAAACCCTAGTTGCATCCAAGACATTGTTAAGTGATGGGACTGGAGAACACGGTGAATTGATTTAAATCACTGACTGTAATCACGATTTCAATCAACACAAAGGAACCTTGATTTAAAATCAGATTTTAATCTTATTTTGTATTTGTACTTTTGAAGTTATTTTCCTAAAGAAAGATTTTCTTAGTGACTGTAATAACTAAATATGAACTTTACACTAAATGTACTTTTTGCTAACCAGCAGAATAAACTTATCTATACACATTTATAGATGCAGTTATGTAGCTCAACATACGTTTATTCAGATTCTTAATTTTTTACTTTATTGCATTAGAAAATGGTGAATGATGCATTTATTTAGTCTGCTAGGCGACCATTTTTACTCATGATTTGTGTCAAGCTGCATTTGGATAGAAACTGAAATTATATTACAAATGCACAAAACCAGCATTTTTAATTAGTTTTTTTTATTAATTCAATAAAAAAACTTAAATATGCTGGATATAGAGGGGGGGAAATTATCAAAACATATTTTGATTTAAAACTCATGTATTATAACCAAAGACAGTATTAATGGTCGTTAGTGTATTGATGGATTGTTTCTGGTCACCATGGACCAGACTGTCCAAGATATTTAGACTCCTAAAAGATGCAGATAGGTACTCAGTGGAATTTTCAAGAGTGCGTAGGTCAGTTAGGTGCCTAACTCCCACTGATGTCAACTCCCATTCACCTTTCAAAATCTGGCCCCATGTTCAAGTTTTTAGCATTGGTAGATCCCATCTTCTCCCCTTGGTTTATATTCACAGACTGGACAAGGAAAACAAGCTTTCCTGCTTTTTCAAGGTTCGCCTGTCAACTAGTCCACATGAAGAAAATATTCTCTCTGCACCTGCTAGGTTAAACTGAAACAGTAAAAGTTTTCTGCATAACAGAAACTGAAAGTACTGATATTTGGAATAACGTAAATACCAGCATTCACTGGAAATAATCATAGAAACGTAGGGCTGGCTCGAGGTGAAATTCAGCCACCTGCACTGAGGCAGGACCAAGAAAACCTAGACCATCCCTGACAGATATTGGTCCAACCTGTTCCTAAAATCTCCAGTGATGGGGATTTTATTGCAGATACTCAATGCAGTACAGGAATTGTGACATAGTTATAAAACTTAAATTGCCTCAAGAGTTAAAGATGTTTTTCCAAAATCCTGTGTGTACATTAAAAAGCATCCTTTAACTCATTAACATTTTAGCAGCTTTCTTTATTTTAATGATTAATAGATTACAGTAACACATCTTATCATAATGTCACATTTTAAACAGCTTATTTTTAAAAAGAAAAATGTATTTAATTTAAATTTAAGAAGTCCTCTTTAAGGTTGGTTTGTTTGTTTTTTTTACTAAATTTTGATCCACCCTGTTGGAGAAGGAGTGGATTCAAGCAGTAGCCAGTTAGATCTGGAGAGGCAGGTTTAAATCTGAAGGTGCCACTGGATGTTTTTCAATACACAACAGTGGTGGTGATGCCTCAGTAAGAAATCTGGGCTGGAATAGGGAGTTGCAGCTCAGATTTATAACCCAATGGCAAAACTAACTAGGACAGTTGGCATCAGCTGTTGATAACACGTCACTAAACAAAAAAAGTTACCTTACTTGTCAGCCTGTATGCAGGGTCTGGGGGAAGAAGATTGCCTCCTTCCTCCCCCAATGATGTTCCTAAGCACATCAAGAGACGCTCCCTTTGCTCCCTCACTGCTTCTAAGCACCATTCCCCTCTACAATTAACTCCCATGACACAAGTAGATGAGTGGATTTGCTGAGGGCTGACTTGCACAATACTCACCCTCCCACCCAGTCCCAACTACAAGCCTTGTTTTCATTACATCTGAAAGTGATCAAGAAAGACATGGGCCCCATCCTGTGACCACTCATGCGGAACTCACATTCGACTTAACAGGAGTTCAATGGGAAAAGCAACTGCAGAACTGGATCCAAAAAATATAAACTAGCAGAGCCAACACAACAGAATCTAGCAGGGGATGTATCTTCTTGAAACAAGCAGACAGCAGTTTTGATTCCCTCATGATTGATAACTCTTTGAAGTCTAGGAGGGCAAGGGATATAGATGCCCTTTCTCAGAGATAGTTCCTGAGATCTGTATACATAAGCCACACTTCTTGAGTAGCTGAGTTAGAACTACAGTAAAATGGAGAAAAGTCCATTGGATTTTAAATATGGGGAGTTATACAGTTAAGATACAAAGAACCTTTCTCCACAGTACCCATCAATATAAATTAGGCCCAATATGGACTTAAAATACTTAACTTTCTGTTTCACATTTTAAACTGTTCTTATTATTTACGAAAATGAATAGACTGACTGTAGTGAGGCCATTACCCCACTCCAGCTCAGAAGTGGTTAAAAGCCAGCCCTTGGAGAGGGTTGGAGCTGAGAGAAAAGGCTAGGCTGATTTGCGGAAGCAGCCACATCTGGGGTCATGCCCCAACCAGGCCACAGATGGCCCTATAAAAGGGTTGTGAGCCAGGAGCTCAGGCAGTCTCTCTCTAGCTCTTGAGAGAGAAGGACCTGGCTGCCTGGGAGAAGGGTACTTGGGACAGAGAAGTGCTGGGGAAAGGGAGGAGAAGCTGGGGAGCTCCAACCTGGCAAATCCCCAGGCTGCGGGCCTCGTCAAAGGCCAAAACAGGTACTGGGGTTGCAAAGGGGCAGCCCGGGGTTAGGCAAAGGCAGCAGGTCCAAACCCCCCTCACCAATGATGAGTGGCCATGACAGACTGCAGTCTGCCCCAGTGAGTGGGGCCTAGAGGATAACTGGCAGTTGCCACTGAGGCAAGGTGGGGATAGAGGGTTTGGGGTTCCCTTGGGAGGGGAGACCCAGAGTGTGGGGGCACTGTCAGGGGGCAGGACCGCAAGGTAAAGGGGAACTGGGGTCCAGAAGGGACACGGGGGCCAGCAGCAGGTGAGACACCGGCCTGCAGAGGGTGCTCTGGGCTGGAAAGAGCTAATTCCCAAGATGACCAGCAGCAGGCTGTGCACCGGTGAGTTATCGCTTCGCTCCACTGACACTTCACTGCAGAATAAATACCCAACAGCAGCTGTGGCCTTTGTTAGGATATCCATCCTGCAGTATGACCTACATTACAAGGGTAATTGTTATTGTAAAACAAACACATAAAGGAAGCCATCAAGTTGGCTTTCACCTGTAATGTCCATGGATACCCTTCTCAGACAGAAGCTTACCTGGACTCCCACGTTGATGCACCATGAAGCTGAGAACGTTGAGAATCGGTAGTCTTCCATTTCTGCAGAGTTCTAGTCTTGTACTGTTATCTCACAATGATGCTACCAGGTATAACCATTTGGATAAATTAAGTGGGCAATGGAGGAGTTTATGTTCCCTGTCCAATTCTTATTTCTTGATTTTTATTTTTTATTTTAGGTTTACTTTGTTCATTTAACAGCACTGTGTCCAACCAGCTTCACTGTTTCCCTTCTCTACAGTAGATTTCCACTTTTGTTTGGGTTCCTTCACAGCAACATTTACCATCTTTTACAAGACAGCCAGAAGTGGTTGTGAAACCACACAATAGGCAAGGGAACTCAAGGCCGACAGAGCACCTGAAATTACTTTTCAGCCAGCTATTATATTTTTTAAATTGACTAAATTTGAAGTTGATCTTACAGAAAGGAGTCTAAATGCTTATGAATCATCTTCAGCTCAACAGCAGTCTGGGTTTTTATGCTTGTCTCACTGCAAGTGGGTTTCCTGATAAGAAGTTACTCCTAAGTTTCCTGGGGACTTTTAAAGAATGCATCAACGAACACGATCAGAGCTATATAACTGCCTACCTTCTAATCTCTTGCTGACTCACTGAAGCTAAAATAAGTGCTCTGAGAAGGCTTGGGAGTCACAGATTTTTGAGCTTGCTAGTCAGTTATCAGTACACAAAAAAACTTTCCAGCTCAATGATCACGTCATCCCACAATCTAAAGAATTCTGATAGATGCCCTGTTATCAATGTGGCCTTTAAAAACCTTCCTTTTGAACCCAACATTCGCATATCATGCAGGCACTCACCCATCTATGCACCACAGGCTTCTACCATGACATCCAAGTCCAGGGCCCAACATAGGACTTTTGGAGTATACATTCTAATTACGACACCACCACCACCCATTTTATGGCTCAAGCAAGCTGCTGTTTTGGAATACAATCATCTTTTGATTGCAGGTGATAGTGTCAAAGTGACAAATGGCCTCTTTGCACCCATTTGAACCAAGAAGCACTTACTGACAGTGAGTGTGGAGGTGTTCAGCACTGAAGGGAAACAAGTTCCTAAAATTAGTTAATGGATTCAAGAACACTGTTCATCCAACAACAAATGAAAATCTTAGCTTCTAACTTAAAAATGAAGATTGAACTTAGTTTCACCAAGGTGAGGAAATGCCCAAGTTTAACTACGGAGGCAGAAGTCCAGCAGCAGATCAATCAGGGAGAGGAGTGTCTAGTTGACTGCACTGAGTACAGCATGTACCAATACTGGTCTTCTGGCCAAGTGACCTATGCACATAAAGGGTGCACACAGCTGCTTGTCCTCAAGAACCAATCAGAGCATCTTGAGATCAAATCTGCTGAAGTGATGTCTTTTTTGTAGTTATATTTATAGGGTGGACATACGAGAATATCTGTCAGACACCAGGCCCACCTCCAAACTAGCTGCCCCAATCTTACAATGGAGATGATCCTTTCCCATCACACATGTGGCTAAAATGGAACAGAGGGACAAACCCCCTTAGAAGGTACCACCTGCTGACAGAGATGGAGAAGGCCAACTATTCCTCAGGCATCAAGAATGTCCCCCTCCAGAAAAATACTGAGTTTCAAAGCGCACCATAGTTTGTCTGTGAATAAGAGATCTGATCTTTGGAAACATCTGCAGCTGCCTGCTGGGGCTGCCAACTGCCCCACCTCAGATACCAACGTCAAAGAGTCATAATCCCTCCCCCTGCTCTTTGGGATCCCACTTTTAAATTTCTTACATTTTGATAAGAGCTCCTAACTGAGTTTTTATGAGCCTTATAACAGGGCTTTGTGCTTTATCCTTTAACTATCCTGTGAATTATTTAAGTGGTGACAATCCACTTTGTTTTGTGTATTTAAGTATTCCTAGATTGTTTCTTGTGCTGTGCAAGAGAACATCCTATTTCCAACCCCACACTCTTCTCTTTAGTTTTTAGCTCAATGCTTCCGAGGAACATCTAAGAAAAGGTTCACCTACAGAAAAATTTGTAGTCCGACTTTACAGTAAGTAGAAATGATGGAGAAGCGAACCTTTTATCATCAGCTGCATATTAGATTTAGACATTGATTTAGATGCTGTCCATGTTGACAATAAGTTTTGCTTTTCCCCCTCATCTCCTGATCTATAACTCAATACAGTTTTGTCTTGCTCAAGTGTTGCCATCACATTTCGATCAAGTCAACTAGGTTAATATCAGTGGTTTATAAAACTACCTTGTCAGAAAAGAACATTAAACACATGGGAAAACAAAATAAAGGAACTACAAACTAAGTGAACTACAGCATTAAGACCCTTGTAGGTGTTTTGATTAAGGATAGTGCAATTCTCACAGACTTCAGGTTACTGAAGATAATATCAACTCATCTAACGTTTAGGTATTGAGTCTTTTTGACCATTTTGATGACCCAGATCTCAGTTATAAACTTCCTTTTATTGTTTGAAACAATTTTAGGATGAAATCTGAGCCATCTTTGAAGATCATTAAAGCATTTTGTACTCCATTTACATTGTGTCTGCTGGCTTCTGCGTTTTTGTCCCAAACATTAGTTACTTTGAGGTCATTAACTGACATAAATAAGATCCTAAAGTATGTAGAAATAAAGGAAATGTCATTTAAATTTACATTTTTTGTTCCATAGCGAGAGCTATAGAGATGAACAGAAAGAAGTAGATACCAATTGATTAAAAACCTCAAGTTTAGGCATAACTGCCACAGTTCTTTCTAACAAAGCTTAGAATGACAGCAGATAAGAAGCAGCTAGCAGTTTATTTTGATGAAGCTAAAGCTTTTAAATTGCAATGAACAATGATGAAGGGAAGAGTAATGCAGGACTAAAATGGATAAGTCTTAAGGTAGAGAGTCCTTTCCAAATTCATTAAAACCACTGTATGTTAATATAACTGCATCTTTTAGTCTCCCTTTACTGTAACAGGCTTTCCAACAGTTGTAGGAATATCAGGTAGCCGTCTTTTTTTCTAATATAGAAAATCATGTTTTCCCAACAGGATTTGAGAATCTCTACCTGGCAAATGATTATTCTTTTGGCATTACCGTTTCCTGTTTTACTTAGCCTTTATTATGGATAACTAATCAGTGAAATTATAACTGAGAAGAGTAAATAAAAAGAGTCAGATAACAAATAGTACTGTGTCCCCTCATGAGGAATAATGTGTTCAGTTCTATGCCCCATCTCTCAATAAGAATATAACAAAATAGAAAGGACTTGGGAACAAAATTAAAAGTTTAGCGGCATGATGAGACTGAAGGGATTGCGTACATACAAACAGGGCCTAGTTCTCAGCTCCAGTACACCAGTTACACAGTGATGTAACTCCACTGATGTTACATTATTATCCTGGTCCATGCCTGAGCGTAGAAGCAGGGCTACACTCGTACTGAGAACATGACAATCCTTCAGAAGCATAACTACAGCCTTACACAAGGGAATCATCAACTTCAATAGCAGAAACCAACCTATTGGTATTTACACAAACTGATCCAATTCCATTCCACATAAGTCACTGGCAAGCACATTCCCAGTCCCATTCAAGGGAAGGCTTGGGAATGTGCCTGCCAAAGACAAAGCATTACATATCAGTTGGCACATCCCAGTGTTCCATAGGAAGGTCTTGCCAGAACAGGTGCATGTTTGAGCAGCAGAGCAGAACACACAATTATATAAAATGTAGCGCTTTGTTGAGAGCTGAACAACAACGGAAAAAGAAGACTAATTTAGGTTCATATTTTCAAGTAAGGCCTTGACTACACTACGAAATTACTCCAATTTTACAGAAGTCAATTTTTGGGAACAGATTGTGAAGTCGAGTGCATACGTCCACACTAAGCACATTAATTCGGTGGTGTGCGTCCACAGTACCATGGCAAGCGTAGACATTCCGAGCGGTGCACTGTGGGTAGCTATCTCACAGTTCCCGCTGCCCATTGGAATTCTGGGCTAAGCTCCCAATGCTTGATGGGGCCAAAAATTTGTCAAGGGTGCTTATGGGTAAATATCAGTCAACCCTCCCTCCATGAAAACAATGGGAGACAATCATTTTGTGCCCTTTATTCTGGATTGCCTGAGCAGATGCCATAGCACAGCTAGCATGGAGCCCATTCAGCTCACTGCAGCAGTTATGACCTTTGTAAATACCTCACGCATTATCATGCAGTTTATGCAGAACCAGAACCTGAAAAACTAGGCGAGGAGGCAACAGCAGCGCGGTGACATGGACAGAGATTTCTCTAAAACTGTGGTCCCTGGCAATTTGGAGATCATGGTGTTAATGGGGCAGGGTCATGCCATGGTACGCCAATTCTGGGCCTGGGAAACAAGCACAAACTGGTGGGACTGCATAGTGTTGCAGGTTTAGATGGCTCCAAAACTTTCTCATGCATAAGGGCACTTTCATGGAACTTTGTGACTTGCTTTCCCCTGCTCTGAAGAGCAAGAATACCAAAATGAGAGCAGCCCTCACAGTTCACAAGCGAGTGACACTAGCTCTGTAGAAGCTTGCAATGCAAGACAGCTACCGGTCAGTCGGGAATCAATTTGGAGTGGGCAAATCTACTGTGGGGGTTGCTGTGATGCAAGTAGCCAACGCAATCATTGAGCTGATGCTATCAAATGTAGTGACTCTGGGAAATGTGCAGGTCATAGTGGATGGCTTTGCTGCAATGGGATTCCCTAACTGTGGTGGGGCTATAGATGGAATGCATATCCCTATCTTGGGACTGGATCACCAAAGCAGCCAGTACACAAAGCAGCCGGTACTTTTCAATGGTGCTGCAAGCACTGGTGGATCACAAGGGACATTTCACCAACATCAACATGGGATGGCTGGGAAAGGTTCATGACGCTCACGTCTTCAGGAACTCAAGTCTGTTTAAATGGCTGCAGGAAGGGATTTATTTCCCAGACCAGAAAATAACTGTTGGGGATGTTGAAATGCCTATAGTTATCCTTGGGGACCCAGCCTACCCCTTAATGCCCTGGCTCATGAAGCCGTACACAGGCACCCTGGACAGTAGTCAGGAGCTTTTATTGTTTGAATGGCTGAGCAAGTGCAGAATGGTGGTAGTGTGTGCATTTGGATGTTAAAAGGGTCGCTGGCGCAATTTACTGATTCACTCAGACCTCAGCGAAACCAATATTCCCATTGTTATTGCTGCTTGCTGTGTGCTCCACAATCTCTGTGAGAGTAAGGAGGAGGTGTTTATGGTGGGATGGGAGGTTGATGCAAATAGCCTGGCCGCTGGATACGCACAGCCAGACACCAGGGTGATTAGAAGAGCATAGCAGGAAGCGCTGCACATCAGAGAAGCTTTGAAAACCAGTTTCATGACTGGCCAGGGTACCGTGTGACACTTCTGTTTGTTTCTCCTTGATGAAAACCCGCCCCCTTGCTTGACTCTAAATTCCCCGTAAGCCACCAGCCCTCCTCCCTTCGATCACAGCTTGCTTGCAAAGGAAATAAAGTCACTATCATTTAAAAAACATGTATTCTTTATTAATTGATTATAAAAATAGGGAGATAACTCACAAGGTAGCCCGGGTGGGGTGTGGGAGGAGGATAGGAGGGAAGGAAAAGGCCACTTCAAAACTTGTTGAATGACAGCCTTCTGTTGCTTGGGCTGTCCACTGGGGTGGAGTGGTTGGGTGCCCGGAGCCTCCCCCCCCGCGTCCTTGGTCATCTGGGTGAGGAGGCGATGGAACGTGGGGAGGAGGGAGGGCGGTTAAACAGGGCTGCAGTGGCAGTCTGTGATCCTGCTGCCATTCCTGAACCTCCACCAGATGCTGGAGCATGTCCGTTTGATCCCACAGTAGCCCCAGCATTGCATCCTGCCTCCTCTGATCTTCCTGCCGCCACCTCTCATCTCGATCGTCCCTCCTGTCTTCACCTTCATTGGCCGCTTTCCTGTACTGTGTCCCTCCACACATTCTGCTGAGCTCTGTCAGTGCCAGACGACTGCATGAGCTCAGAGAACATTTCATCGCGCGTGCGTTTTTTTTGCCAACTTATCTGAGATAGCCTTTGGGACAGGGAAGGGAGACTTGAAACATTTGCAGCTGCGGGAAGAATAAAAGGGAGTGAAATGTTTTAAAAGATACATTTTACAGAACAATGGCTATACTCTTTCACAGTGAACAACACTATTCACATTACATAGCACATGTGATTTTGGTACAAGATCGCATTTTGCATCTTATATTGAGTGCCTCGGCTTTGGTGTGAGAGATCACACACGCAGTGCCGGGCAACAGAATTCAGCTTGCAGGAGGCCATGGTAAGCCATAGTCTTTCGGCTTCTGCAACCTTCATAACAGCAGTGCCCTCCTTTCCCATACCAAGTTAAGCCCGTTGAGTTGGCCATTTAGTCGCTGCGTTTTAGTGTTAACGTGCAGCAGCATAAACCAAACTAACCCCCCCCCCCAATCCAATTCTCTGGGATGATCACTTTACCCCTCACCCCACTGCAAGGCTAGTATCAGGGAAGATCCCTGCTAGCCAAACACAAACAGCTCAGTGACAATGGCCCCCCCACTCTAACTGCAGGGAAGATTTCTTTTCAGCCCCAGGCAAACAGCCCAGGTAGGAATGACCACCTCTGAATGTCCCCTTAATTAAATTCCCTTATTTCAACCAGGTTATCATGAACAATATCACTCTCCTGAGGATAACACAGAGAGATAAAGAATACATGTTGCTTGAATGCCAGCGAACACCGGGACCATACGCTGCCAGGCTTTGTCATGCAGTGATACCAGATTACTTGCTACTAGCATGGCATGGTTAAGTGTCCTACCATGGAGGACGGAATAAGGCTGCTCTCCCCAGAAACCTTTTGCAAAGGCTTTTAGAGTACCTCCAAGAGAGCTTCATGGAGATGTCCCTGGAGTATTTCTGCTCCATCCCCAGACACATTAACAGACTTTTCCAGTAGCTGTACTGGCCACGAATGCATCCCAAAGTCCTCAGGGCAAATTAACAATTAAAAAAGCTTGCTTTTAAAATATGTATTATATTTTAGAAGGTACACTCACCAGAGGTCCCTTCTCCAGCTTCATTGGGTTGGGAGGGTATTTCAATCAGGGTGAGAAAAAGATCCTAGCTGTCAGGGAGAACAGTGTGCTGTGTGCTCTCCTCAAGCTCGTCCTCCTCCTCATCTTCCCCATCTGCAAAATCCTCAGGCATGGCGGAGAGTACCTCATCATCGGAGTCCACGGACGGGGTGGGGTAGTGGTGGCAGCCCCCCCCCTAGAATTGCATGCAGCTCAGCGTAGAAGCAGCATGTCTGTCCCAGAGTGTCCCTTTGATTCTTTGGTTTTCTGGTACACTTGTCTGAGCTCCTTAAGTTTCACGCGGCACTCTGTTGCGTCCCTGCTGTAGCCTCTGTCCCTCATGGCCTTGGAGATGTTTTGAAATGTTTTGGCATTTCGTCTTTTGGAACGTAGTTCTGATAGCATGGCTTCATCTCCCCATACAGCGATCTGGTCCATGCTGGAGCTCTTTTTCAATTCTGGGACTGCATGGTTACCTGTGCTGATGACCTCGCCTGGCCAAACAGGAAATGAGATTCAAAAGTTCCTGGGGCTTTTCCTTTACACCTGGCCAGTGCATCCAAGTTCAGAGTGCTGTCCAGAGCAGTCATAATGGTACACTGTGGGATAGCTCCCGGAGGCCAATACGTCGAATTGCATCCACACTAACCCTAATTCGAAACGGCGATGTCTATTTCAGCGCTAATCCCCTCGTTGGGGAGGAATAAGAAATCGGTTTTAAGAGCCCTTTATGTCGACAAAAATGGCTTCGTTGTGTGGACAGGTGCAAGGTTAATTAGATTTAATGCTGCTAAATTCGACAAACTTGTAGTGTAGACCAGGCCTAAATGTTCTCAGTAATGAAGTTCAAAAAATACAAAAACCATCTCACAATTAAAGTTTCTAAATGGATTTTTTTCTTCAAATTTTATGGAAGAAAGTAAGTCCGCAAGACAGAACTCTCCAGTCACTCCTGCTAAACCTGTCCCAGTTCTTCCTCAAAGCTGTTAGTTGATCTAGGTGCTGATTCTTCAACTACATCTCATGGGGTGACCTCTCTCTGCTTAGAGCTCTGTTGGCTTCACTAGGACCCCCATCAGGCACAAATGCAGTTGCAAGATGGGCTGTAATAATGGACACAAATGCACTCATGTATCAGGCTTCAGAGACTCTGAAACACTGCTGTTAGGCACTTGGTCAGTTGTGCAGTACTGCTATGTAACTGCGAGGGAGGGACTGATCAACCCCTGCTGATCAGTTTATAACCTGGTCTATGAGGTTACATATACCTAAGTCTAAAAAACTAAGATGGTGACCCTGAGTGCTGGGTGTTAAACAAGATTGATATAATAGGTATAACAGAAACTTGGTGGAACGATAATAATCAAATCAATGGGACATGGTAATACCAGGATACACAACATATAAGAATGACAGTAGATCGTGCTGATGTGGGAGTGGCACTACATTGAAAGAAATATAAAGATAATAAAAATCTAAATGAATCACACTATACCATACAATCTCCATGGATAGAAATTCCATGCTTGACTAGAACGAGTATAGCTGTAGGAATATACTACCGACCACCCTGACCAGGATAGTGACTGTGATTGCGAAATGCTCAGGGAGGTGAGAAAGGCTACAAAAACAGAAAAAAAAGGCAATTATAATGGGAATTTTCAACTATCCCCATATCGGCTTGGTAGATATAACCTCAGAACAGGATGCAGAGAAAATTTCGAGACACCATGAACGTTTTTTGGAGCAGCTAGTCCTGGAACCCACAAGAGGAGACGCAATTCTTGGTTCAGTCCTAAGTGAAGCACACGATCTGATCCAAGAGGTGAATACAGGTGAACCTCTCAGTAATAGCAACCGAAGAACCTTACTGTAGTAGCATTTAACTTCAAATGGGGGAACAAAAATTAGGAAGCTAGTTAAACAGACATTAAAAGGAACAGTCACAAGAATGAAATGCCTTCAAGTTGCATGGAAGCTTTTAAAAAGACTGTAATAGAGGCTCAAACTAAACGTATTTCCCCCCCCCCCCCCCCCACACACACACAAAAACATGGGAACCAAAAAAAAAAAAAAGCCACCGTGGCTAAACAAGAACATAAAGTAGGTGGTTAGAGGCAAAAAGTCAGCCTTTAAAAATTGGAAGTTAAATCCTGCTAAGGAAAATAGAAAGGCACAAACTCTGTCAAGTCAAGTGTAAAAATATAACTAGGCAGGCCAAAAAAAATAATCTGAAGAGCAACTACCAAAAAACAAAACTAAACTGCAAAAAAATCATTTTTAAGTATATCACACTCAGGAAGCCTGCAAAACAATCAGCGTGGACACAGAAGGTTAAGGTGCTTAAAGAGCACTCCAGGAAGACAAGGTTGTTGCAGAGAAACTAAATGAATTCTTTGCATCAGTCTTCACTGCAAAGGATGTGAAGGAGATTTCCACATCTGGGCCATTCTTTTTAGGTGACAAATCTGTCCCAGACTAAGATGTCAACAGAGGAGGTTTGGGAACAAATTGATAAACTAAACAGTACTAAGTCACCAGATAATATTCACCCAAGAGTTCTGAAGAAACTCAAATATGAAATTGCACAATTAACTGTAGCATGTAACCTTTCACTTAAATCAGCCTCTGTAACAGACGACTGGAGGACAGCTAATGTAACAGATTTTTAAAAGAGGCTCCAGAGGGGATCCTGGCAATTACAGGCCAGTAAGCCTAATTTCAGCATCAGGTAAATTGGTTTAAACTGTAGTAGAAATGATCACACACACAGATGAACACAATTTGTTGAAAGGAACATGGCTTTTGTAAAGGGAAATCATGCTTCACCAATCTATTAGAATTCTTGAGCAGCAGTGGGGGCATTAACAAACATGTGGACAAGGGTGATCTAGTCGACTTCCAGAAAGCCTTTCACAAGGTCCCACACCAAAGGCTCTTCAGCAAAGAAAGCAGTCATAGGATAAGAGGGAAAGTCCTCTCATGGATCAGAAACTGGATCAGTTAAAAGATAGGACACAAAGGGTAGGAATATATGGTCAATTTTCACACTGCAAAGAGAGAAAAAGCAGGGACCCCCAAGAATCTGTACTGGGGCCAGTGCTGTTCAACATTTTCATAAGTGACTTGGAAAAGGGGGTAAACAGTGAGGTGGCAAAAAAGTCTGCAGATGATACAAAACTACTCAAGATAGTTAAGTCCAAAGCTGACTGTGAAGAGTTACAAAGGGATCTTACAAAACTGGGTGACAGGGCAAGAAAATGGCAGATGAAATTCAGTGTTGATAAATGCAAAGTAATGTACATTGGAAAACAATCCCAAATATAGATACAAAATGATGGGGGTCTAAATTAGCCGTTACCACTCAAGAAAGAGATCTTGGAGTCATTGTGAATAGTTCTCTGAAAACATCTGCTCAATGTGCAGCAGCAGGTCAGAAAAGCTAACAGAATGTTAAGAACCACTAAGAAAGGATAAGACGACAGAAAATATCATAATGCCACTATATAAATCCATAGTAGGCCTGACCTTCAGTACTACTTACAGTTCTGGTCATCCCATCTCAGAAAAAATATTGGAAAAGGTACAGAGAAGGGCAACAAAAATAATTAGGGATAGGGAACAACTTTCATAGGAGGAGAGATTAAAAAACTGGGACTGTTTAGCTTAGAAGACAGACGACTAAGGGAAAGGTCTATAAAATCATGAATGGGATGGAGAAAGTGAATAAGGAAGTGTTATTTATCCCTTCGCATAACACGAGAACCAGGTGTCACGCAATTAAATTAATACGCAGCAGGTTTAACACAAACATAAGGAAATACTTTCTCCACACAACACAGTCAACTGTGGAACTCACTGCCAGAGAATGTTGTGAAGGCCAAAAATATACCTAGGTTCAAAAAAGGTAAGTTAACGGAGGATAGGCTAATAACCAAGATGGTCAGGAACACAACCCCATGCTTTGGGTGTCCCTAAACGTCTGACTGCCAGAAACCGGGACTGGACGACAGGGGATGGATCACTCGAATAACGGCCCTATTCTGATCATTCCCATTCAAGCATCTGGCACTGGCCACTGTCAGAAGACAGGATACTTGGCTAGATAGGCCATTGGTCTGACCCAGTATGGCCATTCTTATGACAGATACTTGACCTTTTTGACCTAGCTAACATAAATGTTAACAATCAGATCCTCAGCTAGCATAAATCAGCATAGTACTTCTAAAATCAACAGAGTTATGCTAGTTTCCAGCAACTGAGGATCTGGCTCTAAATGTTCATATGAACACAGTATATTTCCGAATTTTGCAAAGCTACCTCACAATTATTCCTAACAGGAAGTTCCGCAACTTGATTATAACCTACAAAGGAGTTTTCTTTCATATTTTTAGAATGTATTGCTTCTCTCCAGACTAAATAACTTGTTTAATAACTTCCTTCTTACATTGCTAGCTTCCAATACTAGTCAGCTTTCATTGCATTTTTCTGGAACAACTAGGTAGCATTTAGAACAAAGCAACTACAGCTGAGTCAAAAGCACGTAGTATACATACCGCCATTAACTTTTCTGTTCTCTTTTCTAAGATCTCAGCACAGAACAACATTCTAATCTAAATGCTTTCTAGACTGCTGCTACTCCCCGATATACATTTCCATTAAGCTAGTCACATTACCCAGACTGTTTACACTAAACTTCCCAGCTAAGTCAAAATCAATACTGCCTCAATCCATACATAAGCTCTTGTCATCATGCCACTTGATATCAATCAAGTGAAGAACATAGGGTGCTACATGGCTCTGGTGTTGGTGATGGTGACACCGTTTACAAACTGCAGAAGAACTTTCTATGCATATAAAATCTTCCCACTATATTTTCCACTGTATGCACCTGATGAAGTGAGCTGTCACTCAAAAAAGCTTATGCTCTAATAAATTTGTTAGTCGCTAAGGTGCCACAAGTCCTCCTGTTCTTTTTACGGATACAGACTAACATGGCTGCTTACTCTGAAACCTCTCATTATGCAAGTCTGGTTACCCATTCCCCAACGTTATTGATGGCCCATATTCTCGTCTAGGCTGTAAGGTTTGGACAGCCTCTCATGTATTTTGGTCTACCGTGCCATCTATTTTACATGCTGAAGGAGCACTCACATCTAAAAACTGCTGTTCTTGAGAAGTCAAATAAACTAATAATGGAAATTGCTTTGAGCACCCAGCCATTTACAAGGCACCCGCCATCCCAAACCACAATCCTGGGAGCCCAGGCCCCCCGCCACGGGCAGCTGTAGGCCTCGCCCACCTGACTGTGCGCAGCGGGCCCCTTGCGGGTGCCCGGCCCCACGGCCGGACTCGGGGCATTGGCCTCCGGGGAATACCTCCAGGCCGCCGCCGCGGCCGCCTCCCCGCCGCTCCCCCGGCCCGCGCTACAGCCACACGTCCCCTTGGAGGCCGCCGCCGCGCTGGAAGAGGAGGAGCTCGCAGCCGCCCCGGGCCCCGAGCACAGCGCCAAGCCCAGCACCAGAGCCCAGCTCGGCGCAGCCCGCCCTGCCCTGGGCGCAGCCATGTTGGCTTGGGGCACCGCGTGACGTGCGCAGTCAGGTGACCTGCCCTGGCGTTAAAGAGACAGCGCTCGCTTCCGAGCGGGCTGTCTGGGGCTGTGCCCCGCTGGGGGCAGCGCTGCAGCTTCCAGCGTCGGCTACTTGCCCTGCGGCAATCAGGCCTCCGGGGTTCTAGTCCTCCCTCTGCCACCGCCTTGTCTTATGGTCTGAGGCGCCCCACCACGCCTAAGAGCCTCAACTTCCCCGTCTGTAAAATGGGACGAATGCTACCTCTCTGCCTCAGAGACGTGTCAAAGCTACATCAGCTGGTGCCTGCAAAGTGTTGTAAGACCCTCCAGCCAACGTGCTATAATATATTATTCAATGTCCTGAGCCTTGGTTGTATACTGAATTCACCCAGATTGATGATGATGATGATAATAATAATGAATAATGAAAGTCTAGACCCAGATGATAACCCCAATGAAATCAACAGCAAAACTCCCATGGACCGTGGTGGAACTAGGAATTGGTGTATGGTGGAAGAGAGGTAAGCTCTTCAACATGGCTGTCTTCACTTAGAATCACAGAATAGAATATCAGGGTTGGAAGGGACCTCAGGAGGTCATCTAGACCAACCTCCTGCTCAAAGCAGGACCAATCCCCAACTAAATCATCCCAGCCAGAGCTTTGTCAAGCCTGACCTTAAAAACCTCGAAGGAAGGCAATTCCACCACCTCCGTAGGTAACACAGTCCAGTGCTTCACCACCCTCCTAGTGAAAAAGTTTTTCCTAATATCCCACCTAAACCTCCCCCACTGCAACTTGAGACTATTACTCCTCATTCTGTCATCTGCTACCACTGAGAACAGTCTAGATCCATGCTCTTTGGAACCTCCTTTAAGATAGTTGAAAGCAGCTATCAAATCCCCCCTCAATCTTCTCTTCTGCAGACTAAACAATCCCAGTTCCCTCAGCCTTTCCTCATAAGTCATGTGTTCCAGTCCCCTAATCTTTTTATTGTCCTCTGCTGGATTCTTTCCAATTTTTCCACATCCTTCTTGTAGTGTGGGGCCCAAAACTGGACGCAATACTCCAGATGAGGCCTCACCAATGTCGAACAGAGAGGAATGATCACGTCCTTCGATCTGCTGGCAATGCCCCTACTTATACAGCCCAAAATGTCGTTAGCTTTCTTGGCAACAAGGGCACAGTGTTGACTCATATCCAGCTTCTTGTCCACTGTAACCCCTAGGTCCGTTTCTGCGGAACTACTGCCGAGCCATTCGGTCCCTAGTCTGTAGCGGTGCATGGGATTCTTCCGTCCTAAGTGCAGGACTCTGAACTTGTCCTTGTTGAACCTCATCAGATTTCTTTTGGCCCAATCCTCTAATTTGTCGAGGTCCCTCTGTATCCTATCCCTACCCTCCAGCGTATCTACCACTCCTCCCTGTTTAGTGTCATCTGCAAACTTGCTGAGGGTGCAGTCCACGCCATCCTCCAGATCATTAATGACCTGCATTTTTGACAGGCACATGGCATTTTTTGGAAGGAAGCAGAGGGAACATCAGTCACTAGAGAATGTGAACATACATAGCTATCATGAGCATCCTCACTGAGGGGCATTGCTACCTTGGAGCCTCTCTGGAGATAGCTTCTTACTAGAGTTTCTGCAGTGTGAAGCTTTCTATTTTCTTAAAATAGCTTTTAATGCTGAAATAAACAAGACCAAAATAAAGCAATTTGGCCTGCATTTAAGCAGAGATCATATTTGAGTATCTTTATACCAAATGGGGGGGTCCAAATTGTTCTGATGCTGGAATAATCATGCTGAAGAAGTGAGGATTCAGGATCGTCATGAGATTTGGCCCATTTGTCAACTCTTTTAAAACAGTTACTAGTAAGTGGTATCAAAACATATGACAGGATATCTCCCCAGAGAAGTCAGATCGCCTCTCAGTGTCTCCATTTCTCATTGGTAAAGATAATGCTACTTCTCCTTTGTAAAGTCCTTTCAAACTGATGGATAAAAAGCACTATAGAAGTGCTAAGTACTATCATTATATGTCTTACATTGAGGAATTGCATTCTCTGCCAATGTGAATGTTCTGGGCATGCATCTGGGGCCAGGCATATCAATTACATTCACTTTCTTTTCTTTTCTTTTCTTTTTCTTAACAAGTCACCTGTAAGAAATCACAGGCATAAGGATGTGTCTACCACGATATTATTATCTGTGACTCATCCAAGATGCAGATAAAATTCCACATGCAAGAGGTATGGTCTGATCCTCCTCCTACCCAAAATTAATGGCAAAACTCACATTGATTTCAATGGGAGAAAGTAGGGCCACTCTGACCAGAAAAAGAACAGCATTTTTAACCACAGCATCATTTTTAACAAGTACTGTTCAACACAGTGGGCTGACCTGTAGCTTTATCACAAGCCCTGTGTATGGGGAAACGTGTTAATGTGTCATCTCAGGAGCAGTACAGGGATAGAATCATGTATCTGAGAGGCAGTTTCCTCTCTCATCACTCTGGGTAGAGGAGGTAATTTGTTGCTTCTATAAAAATGCAAATTACTACCCCTGTGCTGGCTGGTGCTTTGAGATCAGACCCAAGGCTCAACCCACTCTCTGCCCTCCTGTGAGGGAGCGGCAGGTGCACAGTGCCTGCTTACTCCTGTGTACAGGAACCCACAGTCCTGTTACACACAGGGGCAAAAGAGGTGGGTTCTGACCATTCCTTATACCCATATATGGGCAAGTCAGACTCTAACCCAGTAAAACAATAATCAGCTGTCCCAGTGCATCCAGTACTTCTATTGACACCAATGAGGGGTGTTTGGGGGTCTATTAGGAATGCAGGATCATGTCCTAATAATAAAAGAAATCTTTACTAATTCAGTGAGCTACAGTTACAAATATTTAATGTCATCTTGATCTGTACAGATTAGTTTTGTGAAACAGCAAGAAGCAGCCCCCTGAAGTCAAGGAGAAGGAATTTTTTGCTGTCTTTAGAACTTGGATAGGAACACTACTAGATGTCATTCCTTAGCCTGAAAGTGTCCTCTGTGTTAAAATGACAGTGCTGGGAGTTTTCATAAACATTGTTTCCATTTATCGGTCATTTGTCTCTTTTGTCCTGTGACATACTCAGAAAAGCTACAGAGTGAAGGAAAAACAAATAAACATGAATTTAATTATAAAACCAAATTGCTTTTGGGGTCAGAAAACATAAATGTTCCTTTTATTTTTGAGTAATTATCTTTGCCCCATGCAATAATGATTCCCTATTTAAAATACAAAGGAATTACCAGCAACTTGCTTTCTTCCTCCCTTTATCCAGTGCAGTGGTAACTGTAGGACAATAGCTCATTTTCAAAGTCAGACACTTATAGAAATCAAAACAATCTGTGGAGCAATTCTCCTGTATTAAAACTGTGTGCTTTAAAATGTATCATTGGGGAGTTCAAAAAAACCATCTCTCAGCCAATGAACATTGTGCTTCTCTGGTGTATCCTGCTTGTTTGGTCTTATTGCTTCTTTTCCTGAGTTCTTTGGTGCAGTATTTCTATACTTTCATCAAATAAATTTGGGTTCTAATTCCCCCCTCCTTGACGGCAGGACTCAACAACAACATAATGCAATTAGCTTATGAGCAAACTCCGCTTTTGGTTCACGTTCTGATGCTGTTTGAGTGCTTGTATTAGTTTATTTATTAGTAATGAATCTGCTGCTAAGTCAGCTGTAAATTCAGACAGCTCATTTTTTTCCACTTAAGGCCTAATTGTGCAGCCTCTTTACTCATGGTGAGTAATACCTTACTCCAGGAATAGTCCCACTGACTTCACTGAGTAGTACCAGTAAGGTACTACTCAGCATGAGTAAGTAGGTCAGAATCAGGCTTTTGGTGAAGTGTATGGGGTAGAGGTAACTGGGAAGGGGAAATTGGTAAATGTCTGTTTTATGATGTACAAAGCAAGACCCAAAAGGCTTTGTTTTGTTTTTTTATTTCAGAAATACCAAGCATGTCAAGTCTTGTTTTCCCTAATTTGCTGGAAGTCTCCCATGGAAGACCTAGAGAAGTGGATTAGGAGCTTTCTCTGGCCTTAAATGTAGAAGCTGAGATATTGTCTCTTTTTTGCCTAGAATTTCTCACCATTGCTATGATTGCTTCACCTCCCCGTTGGTAGTAGCGATGGGAGTGCTGGCATGGAGAAGGCCTTGATAGCTAGGGGTATTTTGATTGACACTCCAACCTGCTTTGACTAAGATTAGACAGCCCTGTTCTTAAATCACTGGCAACCTCTTGGTGCTGTGCCTACACTCTCACTTCTTCCGTTGCTGCGACTGGTGCAGCTGAACTAATGGTAGCAAAGGTGAGAAATTACAGACAAAAGTCCTAGTTCAAACCCAACCATAGAGATTCAAATCCTCCAGACTGTTTGAGATGGTCCTTTGGCATCAGAGTTAAGGGAGTAACGGAGAGGCGGCATGGAAATGGTTCTGTTGTTCTATGGCAAACAGAAGACTTAAACCTTCTGCTTAAGCAATCGAGCATCTTTTGCATCTGATGAATTCACGTATTTGCTTTAAATAACAAGACACTTAAGGCCCAGAATAATGCCCCCAAAGGATACAAAACAGTAGAGTGGTTCAACAGCAAAAGAAAAGCCTCACATCAAGTGTTTGCACCATGCCTTTTATTTGTAGTCTTAAAATACACACGTTATTGGGTTAATAACTGGTTGTACCACAGTTCCCCTCTGAAAAGACTGAAGTGGTATTTCCTCTATCGTAATTTTTACAATGTGTCATCTGCGACTTCCTGAGCAGTTCTTCTTTGTCACTCCGTTCTGCACACCTGTGTCTGAGCTAACCTGGGAATTAACCCCTTGCTTGCTGGTGATTAGAAATAGAACTCTGAACCCTATCTCGGACACTGACCCTGAATGTACATTATTGCAGATGACAGGGCAGTTGCAATAGAGTCAGTTTATCATGATTCTGAATGTGAGCTTTCCTACATTGTTTTTAGGAAGCAACAAATTAGAAGTGAAATTCAGTCGTTAAAGGCAGGACATGTTAGTTATGCCCAGGAGTCTGGAGGGCTGCCAATTTGAATAGATTCCATTGCCAGATATGAAAGTGCATTTATGGTCATTTATAGCAACATCATGCTCACTTGATCTACTGTATTTAGTCATGTCTACTGCCTTTACTGACCCGAATGCGGTTTTACTGCATCACAGAGCTAACTCAGCTGTTGGGGAGCAAGTGACATTCTATTCTGGTGTGCACTAACAGAAAATTGTTAACTAAATTTCAGTTCCAGGTCTATATTGCACCCACCTACGCAATCACATGGATGAGTTACATAGGTGCCACTGAGGGTAAAATTTGGCCTGCAGAATCTTTATTTACTGATGAGGCTATACAAACCAGAAAGAACAGAGCTTACTTTTCAGATCCTAGGGTAAGTTTGTAGGGCTCTTAGTTAGGGAAAAATCCATCTTTATAGCTGTGCAAAGTTAATAAGGTTTGATGAAGAAAAATAAACAAGAAACTCATATTATTTTTTTTTAGAGCAGTGCTCCTCATTAAGCACTCATACATTTTTGGTTTGAGTGGATGAGAATTCAAGAGGAGAATGCATAGACATCCTTCTGATATTGGGTAATGAGTTCTACCTTTACAAAAAAAAAAAAACACCAAAATTCAGGGACCCTTTATCTATGTCTTGACTTGTGCGTAAGCGTCAGAGCTCTGTACCTTGACTTCTAGATGTTCAGCTCAGTAGCAATAATGATGACTGGTACAGACTTGTTTTTTTATGAAGAATCCATATGCTGATAAAATAGCAAACACTGGATTTGTCATATTGTCGTAATCAGACCACTGGCTCATCAACATTGGTGTCCTTTCTCCAGTAGTGGGCAAATACTGGATGCTTTAGAGGAAGGTGAAAACAAACAACAAGCAAATAGGCAACAGCTATAAAATGGTCCTTGCCTTTTGTCTAATGCTGTACTTGGGGTGGAGAGACAAAGAAGGGGAAATGCTTTCTTGAGTTTAATGCCAGTGAAAGTGTTGCAGCCAACACACTGTGTAATATAACTTTGAGATGCCCCTGTCACTAACAGTTAAGCATAGCAGTTTAAGCACAGCCTGTTAACTCCTTTACTCTTTCCAGGATCTGTTAAATCCTTGCATTTGTTTCATATTTATTTTTCTCACATCTGATTTTCTTGTGGTTTATTTGGCTGATCTAACATTATTAGACTATCAGTGTTTTTCTGCCATCATTCCATTCTTTGGAACAGTTATTACATACTTTCCCCCTGTGAACCTCTAGCTAAAGCTCTGCAGAGCCTTGGACTTAACTATATTTTTTGTGCCTTAATCCTTTTCCCCACAACAGTGCATTTTTATGTCACAGATTTTTGAAATTCTTGGCTATCGTGATGGGAGTTCAAATGGGATGTGACAGCCAATAGAAACCCCCATGCTAGAAAGCCCCGAACCAAGTTCTAGTAGAAGCATCCCTCTGAAACAAGGGTCCGGAACATGTATTTTCAGGGTGAATTGCCTAAATTGGATTCCTTATTTTCTTTCCTTGGCAGGGAGAGTCTTTGGACCACACGCTGGAGGGGGGCAGCTGAACCAATGGCAGCTCAGGAAAGCGCTCTTGACTCCACCATGCATTTACAAGAGATTCCTTTGATCTGACACAGAGTAACGTTTTCCCCTTGCAAAGTCTCCGGGAGCCGCGCGGCGTGGGCGCATGCTGGGAGTTGTAGTGCGGCTTTTCCGCCTCTGTCCCCGGCGCTGGGTGGCGTCCTGAGCCCGCCGGGGACTACATTACCCAGGTCGCCGCTCGGGCGTATTTAAGCAGCTACGGAGCGACTCTAAAGTGCAGTAACCATGTGGATGTGCTGCTGAGCTAGCTGTGGGCTGAGATTAACCCTCGTCAGCCTCCATCCCTAACGGGACGCAGCGGGGCTGCCTCGGGAACATGGGATTACAAAGCGGCTGCTAACCCTCTCCTTGCTGCAGCGTCCAGGCAGGCGGAGCCCCTTGTGCAACCAGGTAAACCAGGGGCAGGCTGCAGGGGAGTGACCTAGACCGGGGGCAGCTGAACTTTCTCGTGGGAGACCCAGGGCTGCAGCTTTGTAATGTCCTCCCCCCCCGGCTCACTTTCATGGCAGGCTTCAGTCCTGCGCTGTGTTACATGTCCTCTGATCAGCCTGGGGGCTGGGATGGAAGTAATGACCGATCAGATAGCAACCCCTGCCCCTCCCTCGCCAAGTTTGGGACCGTGCAGCAGCAGGAAATAGTTTTGGGGGTGGGGAAAGCAATCAATCAGTCTGCCTTGGAGACGATCGGTTTAAATGAACAAGAGGCCAACTTCGCGTCTTCTGATGCATGTAAAGTGGCGGGGATGGGGGGGAAGACTGTGTGTGTATGTATGTATATATATATATATATATATATATATATGAAAGAGATACATGGAGAGCTAGCATTAAAAGGGAGCTTTAGAAAAGTGGAGGAAAGAGGGGTGGCAATGGGAGTAGCAATAAAGAAGAAGTAATGGGAAATAGGTGTAAACCAGTGTAGTCAGGTGTCTGAACTATAGAGTGGCGTATTGCAAACGGCTGCTTAATGGAATAGCTAGTAGATCGGAATACCTTCAGATTACATTTTTCTGGTGGCTACAGGTCCTTACGCAAGGTGGCATTGGATAGCAAACTTCTTAACTAATCTTGTGGAAAATATGTGTTTAAGAGGTTAAGTGATTAGTCTAATTGCTTTTGGTATTTTGAAAATCAGATGGAGCAGCTGCAGGCTGAAAATTGCCTTCTGTTCATGTGTAGCAACATAAGGAAATGTGTTTTATCTTCCTGAAACTAATGTCTTTAATTTTTAGCAAGTTAACCCATCTGTCACAGAGGTTAAGAGTTCTGGTCATGATATCTGTTCTTTGCTTCCCACCTTCGGAGTGCTGCAGGGCCGATCATTCAACCTGACCTGACAGGTGGGCAAGGGCACTTGGCAACATGGTCCCAAAAAGTTCACACAATCCCATCACCGAAGAGAAGGGAGTGCATTGCTCCCAAGAGGTAACGTTTTCCCTTGGTTTAGAGCTTGGAGTAGCACATATGGACAATAGAGACTTGCTGTGTCCAGTCCTTTTAGGCTGGAGAAAAGATTGCAGCAGTTGAGGGCCAGGGTGCCTGAGAATCTTAGAGCATCACCCCATAAAAACCAAACCAAAATAAAATACTTAAATACATGCTTTATAATAGCAACTTATCTGGAATGCTTTACAGCTGGCATAATGCAATAGCTTGTGGTTTAACAGGAGGAGGAAGTAAGGGGCCTTTCCTATAAAATATTATGCTGCTATATTGAATGTAGTGTTGAAAGGAAGCATCTGTTGTTTACTATTTACCATTTATATAAAACACACTGATTTACCTCTCAGATGTGTTGTATTATTTACTAGCTGCATTTCATAAATGCTGAAACTGAGGCACAGAAGTGAAGTGACTTGCACAGGGCTGAAGAGGGAGTCAGTGGCAGAGACAGGCTTGGAACTTCAGAGTTCCTGCTTCCCAGCCTCCTGATTAGCCCATAAAATTGCAGTGTCTGAATACTGGAAAACCATTTTATGTGATTGAACAATTGCTACTTTCAAGTTGTATTTAAATATTTGTTCTGAATAACAGAGTTTAGTTTAAAATGTGCAAGCTACATCTGATTGTTGGGGGATTTTTCCTTCAAAAACCAACCTGAGAAATCTGGAAGTTATTAGACAGCATTAAATTGTTCTGTAAGTCACTCAAATATGAGGGACACTTGGGCCTCTACAATGATGGTTTAAGGAGTGGGTGTGTGTCAGTTAAACTTTTCTTAGCCATTTTTTAAAAAATACTTGAGACGTAATTACAGGGATGTTTGTATTATGTAAATACATGTGAATGCTGTTGCAGACTTGGCTATAGATCTTATTCTTAAATGGTCAAAATCTGGGCAATTGTGGGTGGATATTTCTGAGGGTTTGGTAACTAGTCTAGCAGTCTAAATATTTAGCTGTTTCCTGGACTACAATAACTGGACTATATTTAAAAAAAAAAAAGTTAAATGCTTCACAGCTCTGTGCTATTTGCATCCTGTTGATAAAAGCCTAATTATTGCTAGTTGCAGTGTACATTTTTGAATATGGTTGCTTGTTGTTTTTTAAGTCTGTCTTATAGTTCATTCATTTGAATGTGTAAATATGTTACAGCTGGCATAATGCAATAGCTTGTGGTTTAACAGGAGGAGGAAGTAAGGGGCCTTTCCTATAAAATATAATGTATGTAACAGTCATCTTAGTGCAGCAATTGTGGTTCAGCTGGCAGGCTCTTCCCTCTGGTACATGCGCAAACCTATATGTGCACTTATTGATCTTTGTGGGATTTGTCTTTATATATTTGGGGATAGAATCTGGCTCTATGTGGGAATAATGTTGAAAACAAAACTGTTCCAGTTGTTGCATCTAACGTATCTTTTGTCACACAGTCCAACAGCCTGGATTTGTGCAGTCAATTTAGAGTGGAATGTACCACAATATGTGTAGTAACAAATCCGAAAAGGAGGAACTTCTAATACAAGCCCAACCACAACAAAGCTGCTGCTCCCTAAATTCAGGCATTGCTCAGCTTCAGTAGTTTGGCACAGCGAGCGTATTTGTTTAAATATTGGTATTCCATCATGATCTCTTAGACCTCTGCTCAGAACATACTGAACAAACTTCTATTCCTCCCCCCTGGATTGTTTTTGCTTAGACAGCTGAATGAATGTGTACTCCACAGACAAGTAAATGGCATAACTCCTGCCCCAAAGAGCCTACAGTCTAAATGCCCAATCTTGCATATTTGTGTGAATAAAGGTTACAAGATTGGGCTCTTAAGGTTTAACCTCTTAGAACTATGGTTATGGGTCTCTTGGATACGTTGAAGAGGGCTTGTCCATTGGTTAAGGCCCCACTGTGCTCTAAACTAATTTCAAGACACAGAACATCTTCCAGGTTCTATATAAATTGTCTAAAATGACACCATTATTACTCGTATAAATTCTTTGCTTCTGTTAATGTGACAGATAATGTGTTTGGCTGTTGTGCTCATAGTGAAGAGCTGGTGACCTAACACTAGCCTGACTGCTACTGACAATTGGTGCTCCCATTGAAAGATTTGGCGTGACAAGGCATTCTGTAAATTGCACTTGTTGTCCAAGAAAATATCAACATTAAAGAAGTTCAGCTCAATGAAAAACTGGGCTTGGAAGGGGGTTTGTGTATGTGGAAATCCATGCATGTGAAATTGAAAACGGGGGGAAGATTATGATTGAGAAAAAACTACTCAAATGCTGTTCAGAACAAGATATTAAAGGATGACTATCAAGTTGGTTACATTCAAAATCTGACATATTTCTAATAGGTTCTCTCTTGGGTGAATAATCCAGTTTGAAAAATAACATTGTTTTTCTGTTAAATCCACCCTTCTTTCATTGAGATTAAAAATTGTTTGTTTTTTGCTGGCTGTGCAACAGGAGTCAATAACTATTGAAACACGGAGCTGTCTTGACCCCTTTGCTGATGAAGTAAATAGTAAGGTTGGCTTGTGTTTGCCTTGGAAACAGGAGAGGAGACAAAGTGTGGGAAATGGCATCTTTTTAAAAATACCAGCAATGGAGGGCGAAAGAGAGCTCTAAAGTAATGAACCCCTTGTCAGTGGGTGTCCTGCTTCTGGTTGGCAAGGTCATGCTGTCCTTGGGCAAACTCAATTCAATGGCAAGGGTGCGTTGAGACTAGTAAGTAGAGAGTTGTGATTTGCAATTATGGCCTGTGGGCATAAACATGGAGGAATCTGCCAGTCTTATAATAGCACTTGGGTTCAAGATCCTTTCAGATCCCATGAGCAAAGTAGGGTATTGCAAAGAATCTATAGAGTCAAAAAGAGCATAGGAGGTGATGTTGGCAGTGAATTCATCACTTCACTTTGTGACTCCTCAGAAATACCATAGTATTCTAGGGCAGTGGTTCTCAACCAGGGCTCCAGGGTTCCCTGAGGGGCTGTGAGCAGGCTTTAGCAGGGTCCGCCAAGCAGGGCCAACATTAAACTCACTGGGGTCCAGAGCAGAAAGCTGAAGCCCAGAGCCCCGTCATCTGGGATTGAAGTCGAAGCCTGAGCAACGTAGCTTCATGTGAGCCCCAGGCAATTGCCCTGTTTGCTACCCCTAACGCTGGCCCTGGCTGTTATATGCAGGAAAAAACAGTTGTGGCACATGTGGGCCATGGAGTTTTTATAGCATGTTGAGAGGGGCCTCAGAAAGAAAAAAGTTGAGAACCTATGTTCTAGGGTGATCACCCCAGACACTGAAGTCGCTCTGTTGTGTGATAGGATGTTTAACATTGTAGGGTGGGGTTTTTGTTTTTTGTTTTTAAAAATAAGGGTGGTCCTGAACCATCTCACAGAATGGGAATGTGGGAGGAATAGCTATGGAAGTGCCTTTTTTCAGATAAAATGGAAAACCAAGGTTCCAGTCACGTATGGTCACTTCTTGTAAGCGGAGGGGTGCTAGCCCAATTCCAACTTGGGTGATCTACCTGCTGCTTATTAGTTATTTATTTATTTATTTTTATTTTATTTATTATTTGTTTGTATACAATTGTCACTTAGTTTGCAGTCTCAGCACAGAGTATGAGGATTGACTGGGCATAAAGACAGAACTCCTTTCTCAACTTTATGGGTGGCTGCCTCTCTTTCAGGGTTGAGGCATCTTGTCAGGGCATCATGGGGAGGTGTGCTGCACCTGTTCTGTAGCTTCATCCTCCTTGGCTGCCAAGCTAGTGTCTTTCAAGAGACAAATTCATATGGGAAAAATGAAGCTAATACAAGCAAATAGAATCTAGAGGCCCCAACTGAGATTTGGGCACAGTTTTTCTAGGCACCATACATATGAAACAATTCCTATCTTGAAGAGCTGACAAACCAGAGTGGGAAGGGAAATGGAGGCACGGATAAGTAAAGTGACGTGCCAGATGTCATAAAATCCAAGAATCAGGGAATTCGACTGGGATTCAATCTGCTAGATCATGTTGCTTGTCATATATCTAAAGTGTCTCCCACAGCAGCTTCAGTTGGATGCAATATTCTTCCTTTCCTGCCTAAAATTAGCATCCAGTGTTGTATGCTGGCTTCAGTCTCACCCCAGAGGAGGCTGCACCTCAGAGTGACATGAGCTTCGTAGGTGTAATTGATGTACTGATTTGCAAAGCACCCTGGGATTTTGTGGGATGAAAGGTGTCCTATCAATGTAAATCTTGCTTGGGCTACATTTGAAGGGCAGGGGGTATCTTGAGACCCCATAGGAAATAGCGCAATGCTAGTACTTGTACTGTGTCAGCTACTCCAGCTGCTGTTTGTTTGTTTCTAAAGGCTGTGTGGGAGAGAGAGGGAGGAAAGGCCGTTTCACCAGATGAGCTTATGGAAAGCAGAGGGGCCTACAGCTACGTAACATGCCAACGGCACCATCATTTTCTAAAGTTCAACATTCCCATCGTTTTTATGGACACAATGTTAATGCTCAACACTTTAATCTGGTTTCATGAGATCTTCCTTGCAAGAGTCCCTATTGTACATGGGGTATTAAAGACCATTCTTTAGAGAAGGTTGGCTGGCTTTTGTTGCTGCTGAAATGAGCTGTCAAACTCATTAGCTTTGATTATTCTTTTGGACTGAAGCTTTTTCTGTACTCTTGTGTTGGGTCACTTATAATGCGTGGCTGAGGAGATGGAGGCTGAGTCCATGACCAATGCCTAGAGCTGTCTTAGATGGTAGCGTACAGTGTAGTATATGCTAGCTGCATACTAACTGAATTGGGACTTGGTAGATGGAGGATTGGGAAGATCAGTGGACCTTACCTCTAGGTGGCTAGGTCAAATCCTGTCTAGGAAAGCAGTAACCCACAGTGGATATTTAGTGACATTAGTCTAGTTCCCAGTGGACAGGTGGGGACGCTACAAACCACCAGTACAATTGTCACTTAGTTTGCAGTCTCAGCACAGAGTATGAGGATTGACTGGGCATAGAGACAGAACTCCTTTCTCAACTTTATGGGTGGCTGCCTCTCTTTCAGGTTTGAGGCATCTTGTCAGGGCATCATGGGGAGGTGTGCTGCACCTGTTCTGTAGCTTCATCCTCTTTGGCTGCCAAGCTAGTGTCTTTCAAGAGACAAATTCATATGGGAAAAATGAAGCTAATACAAGCAAATACAGGAGCTGCAATTAAAGCTGGGATGAAGCTGCAAAATTCATCTCTGGATTCTGAACACTTCAGTATTTCAGAATTTTCAGATCTGTGGTTTTGGTTTGAGCCCATCAAAAGTTACAATCAAACTAATTTATCTTCAATGAACAAATGCTTTGCAAATAAGATGTCACTGCAGGTCTAGGCAATGTTTCTCTTGTGCGAGATGCAAATGCATTAGAAACTGTGCTTTGAAAGAATGTTGTTCTAGTTATCTTGTTTACAGCTCACATTAGTTGTGGTTATAGACCAGGATGCAGCTACATTAGTATGTAGAATGTTGCAGAAAATGAAATGCTTATACCTCATGGACCATCTTATGGAACAGAACATCAAAGAATAGTAAACTGCTCTGAGAAGAGAAAGAGGGCCAAAATGAAGACACTGCCTGAATTAAGGAATTGGTTTATTTCAAAAGCAGGAGAATCATGTAAGTACTAGAGTGAGAACTTAAACAATTCCTTTTCTCTTCTTCATCCAGCCTTGTGCAAGATGTCTGGAGCCAGAACAAAGTAACTTTTGTGTGCGAGCATCTAGAGGAATACAGATGACTACAGCATACCAAGAAATAGCCGCTGCCTTTTTTTTGTGTGTGTGTGTGTGTCTGGGATTTCTTTTACTGCAGTTTAATAGAAGTACGAGTAAAATGCTGTTGCTGTAGATTTTTGATCCTGCACCATTGCGTCTACAACTTGATAAAACTCTGAATTTCAGCAGAGATGCGATGACTAAAGCACTGAACCTGCCATTGGGTTTGTATAAGCATGTCCTTCACAGTTCTGTTGAAGTCCAAGGTGCATAGCTCTGGTTGCAGGCGTGGGGCTAGTGATAGGCTAGTGATTCTTGGCGTAAAGAGATGCCTGAACTTATTTTATTTAAATAACTTGACAGCGCTTGGTCACTATTCAGACGGCAAAGGTTAAGCAGATTCTGCTGCTAATGCTCTTTACGAGCTAAGTTGGTGCAATATCTGGAAGAACCTTTGCTTAGAAGAAGAACTCGGACTTGCATTCTGTAAAACAACAACTTGGAGTACAGTGGGAATCCAGCATGTACGAGTCAGACCAGGGACCGGAGCCTTCCTCTGTAAATGAGTCCAACTGGTATTGCTATTTTTATATCAGCAATTCTTTAAGTAGGTTCAGTGGCTACCAGTGGTGCTCTGCAGAGCATGTGGTAGTCACATGGTGCTAGCGGCTCCTCCTCTACAGGCTTTCTAACAGGTATTGAGGCTCTTCACTGCAGAACCTGGATGCTTGCAGAAGCATCTATAAAAGAGCAGCAGTAAATTTCACCACCTCCTAGTGGCTGCTGCAGCTAGAGAAGACCGAGAAGACTACAAAACCTTCAGCAGGAAGAGAGCTGCTAGTGGAAGGAAAGAGTCAAGTGCATTGCCAGTGGGGACCCAAAGCTGCAAGGAGCTGTCCAGCTGGACCAGATCCCAGAACTAGACCCAAGAGCAGCCAGAAGGACCGGAGCTTTCACAATGAGGTGCATTTGAAGGGAAAGGAGGCAGTGGGGAGCAGGGCAGGGAGGAGTAGGAGCTGAGAATGATGGAAGTTTTGGGAAGTAGGGTGAGATGAATTGAAGCGGGGGGATAAGGGATTGTGGGATTTGTTATGGGAAAAGGAAAATGTTCTAGATGTTAGAGGTTGTGTAAATTCAGGAGGTATCATATTTGCCACAGAACTTAGATCATGTGAGGTAGCAAATGAGCTCAGGATTTTGGGGATGTGGGAGAGTCAAGAGGAAAGACTCCTGGTGAAGGTTTAGCTGTGTAGAGAAGGTGAGATCAGAAACTACTTTTTGCTCCCTGGCCAGCTTTCTTCTTTGGCCAAGCTCCAATAGACAATATACAGCGGGTTTGCTGTCACCTGCCACAGTGGCTGCCTCTGGGTCCCTTGGCATAGTCCAACTCTCTCCTTTTACTATATTAAAATACTCTGGATAACACTGTGTGCTTTGAGGCATCTAAGCTGCTTTCTCCCTTCTGTATTAGAGCCAGCAGGTATTGACTTTACTAAGCACTTCTTACTCTTAATAGAATTAAAGAGACACTGTCACACTTTGGTCTGAAACCTTTAAAAATTATTTTTAGCCTGATAGGTGTCCCTCTAATGGGGATTCTTTTCTTTGAGTTTTCCACAGACGTCTGTCAATAAAATCTGCTAGTTGCATTTCTTACAGTAGCCATCCAAATTGATATTCAAACTAACCTATCAAAGCATAACTTCTACTTAGCACATCATTACCATGGATTGACTTTCAGCCTTATTTTTCTGCAAGAGGAACAGATAATCCACATTGCTATTTGACATGTTGTACATCCCTTCTGACTAGGCTGGGCTTGGCAAACCAGGAAAGGGGTGCAGATAAAGAAAAGGAAAGGGTGTAGCAGAGGTTTTCTTGTCCGTGTTAATGACTTGTTTGGGTTTACGTCAGTAAGATGATTAAATGTCTTATCTCTTTTTATAAAGCGCTTGAGCATCTGTATGATACCATCAGTAAAGTATAATAGTTGATTATATTTTAACTGACAAACTACATGAATTCAGCATACTGGAACTTCCTCGCTTTTGTGCATGAAAAATACCTGCCAATGCCATATCCCCATATCTACTTAGATTCTTGCTTTTAATTTCTTTGCTTCAAGAAAAGGGTGAGACAGAGCTGCTGACTGACAGGTTCCAGTCTGAGGGTATGTCTACACTGCGAAGTTGTCGACAAAACATTTTTCTTTCATGGGTACTTAAAAACGCCAGCCCCGGAAAAGACAAAAGTTTTGCTGACGCAAGTGGCCGTGTGAATGTGGCTAGGTTGGCAGGAGCGTTCTCCTGCCGACAAAGCTAACGCTGTTTGCGGGGCTAGAAGTATTTTGTCGGCAAAAGTGTTGACAAAGTACCAATACAGCATTCGCACACGCTGACTTTTAGCAACAAGGCTGTCTCGACACAGCCTTGTTGCTAAAAGCTGCATGGCGTAGACAAGCCCTCAAGGACGCTGTCTTTTATCTTAATGAAAAACGTCAAGGCAGTGTGATCTAGAGCTCAGGGCACTGGGCTGGGAGTCAGGAGACCTGGGTTTTTAATCCTGGCTCTGACACTGACCTGCTGTGTCACCTTGAGCAAGTCATATCCCTTCTCTGTGCCTTTGTTTCCCTTCACATCCTCTGTCTTGTTGGGTTAGATTGCGAGGTTTTTCAGGACAGTCCCCTACTTCAGTGCAAATAATAAGGAAAAAAAGTAATTCTTGAAGGTGCACTGTATTGTCTCTTTCTCACAATCTGCCTTGCCAAATGGCAATTGTTCTGCAGTCAGCAGACTCCTGGACAGAGATGACTGAGGAGTAGGAGGAAGATGAAATCCTACACTAGATAGTTAGTTATCCGGTGTTGATACCCTTTAATGTGTAATCACTCAAATATCTGTCTGATTCTGCAGTACCAAAGCTTTATCAGAAAAGCTGACAGTACCCCTTAGCCCCTTCTAATGCCCTTTGAAAGTGTGTAGTAGACAGTGGCAGGACCTAACCCTGCAGGAATGTTGTATCCTTATGCTGCCAGCTCTGCATATATTACCAAGAGAGCTTGTATTTGAGCTGGTGCAAACATTGACTCTAATGTGGACTTTGAGTACGATTCAAGTCAAGGGTCTATGGATGGCTGCTCAGTGCATGGAAATGATTTTGACAGTCAAGAGGTATCAGCTTATACTGTGTTACCGTGAGCTCTGCACATTTAGTCTTTCCATGTAGAACGCATGTGTTTGTGAAGCATCTTTGAACTTTAAGAACAAAATGTTTTCATATGTGCCAAACCTTTTTGTTTATAAATAAAACAATTTTTGAGTTCTGCCACCCCCCAAAAGAGTAGTTAATTTAAATTAAAAAAAAAACAACCCTGGTAAATAAGCACTTCCTCCTCTTCCTCACCCCTCCTTTCCTTAGCTGTTTTCAATGCAGAATGGAATTCTTACTAATCTCTTTCTCACAGCCCCTGGCCGGAGAGGGAGCGAAGGAACCAACTCTTTCAGAACAAATATGAGAAATGTCAGCTCTCCGTGTCCATTTCAGAAAAGCTAGATGTGCCATAGGGACTGATTCAGAATGTTGGGTACTCATCCAAAGATGATATCACAGAGATCTATAAACTACTTTTGACTTTGGCCTTTGAATCAGGCCCTGGGTGCTTCTTTGGTCAGAGTTACAGCCTCATCATTGCCAAGTTATAGGATTCTGGGCACAGACAATGATCCGTCCTTTAGATGTTGCGTGATTTTAATGCTATAGCTATTTTTCACTTTGCCTTTCTTTTTCCCAAATGGAAATTCAAACTTTCTTCCATCAGAAACAAAGGTAAAACATGAACTTCCACTCCAGATTACTTGGCCTGTCTAATGGAATAAAGTCTCAGCAGTTAAGTATAGTTTAGGACTCTAATCTTATCTAGTTAAACTATGTAAGTAGTGAAGAAGACAGCAAAAACGCTCCGTGAAGTGCTTCCCCTATTTCAGCAATGATGCAACGAAAATTGCCAATTTCTAGTTACTTTCGATGTGCTCTATTGCTCAATTATCATAATAGCGAAATGAAAGGATCACTGGCATGCAAGGCACAGCAAGTAGCTTTTTAGCTCAAAACAAACATTGCTGGAACTGTCTCTTTCAAAGATTAAGGCTCCTGTGTTTTTTCTCCCCCCTGCCCCCCCCCCCCATCCAGCCCAATTGCTGGAAATAAAACTGCCACCAAAGAGGCTTTATTTATTTTATGAAGAGGATTTTTTGATGTAGGTTCAAGTATTTAAAATACCATGCAAGGTAAACATGAGAGATCAGGCATCTGTCAAATACTGTGAAAAGCCCTTTGGTGTTAAATTGTTAGAGGAGGAGGATGGCAAACCACCAGCAATGTGGGGCTTTGGAGCAGCCCAGACTCCTCCTCCTCCTCTTCAAGCAAATTTTCACCACTAGTTTGATGGCTCCATCGCTTTTACAACGGAGTCTTCTAAACAGGAGTGAAAATCAGAATAAGTAAATGGTACAAATGCTTCTCCTTTTCTTAATTTTTTTTTTTTTTTTAAAGCAGACATCTTGTTAAGGTAGCAGATACTTGTCACTTGGGCCCCACACACTGCATTGTTTGTTCTGGTTCAATTGTTGTTAGGAATTGCACTTGCATAGGAAGATGGGTGAAAGCCTCTTAACATGCAGAGCTTCAATTACAAAGTATCAGATTTATACTCCATTTCCTACAGTCTTTTGAGGTCAAGGGGCTATGACCTGCTTTGAATCTTATGTTTAGGTCCAGTCCTCCTTCATATGAGACATCTCATTGAAGCCAGTGGGATCGTGGGAGAGCTTCATCGTTTAGTTGCACAAGGTTATAGGGGTGATATTGGCAATGCAAGAGTTAAATGTTTAACCCTGTTTGCTGAACCTTGTGTTCAGGGATGATCATTCCTGCATATGAATTTTACAGTTCTTCTAAGCTTTGTATAGAAAGGCCAGGCTATAGTGACAATATGCACAAAGTAATAAGTAACATTTGCATAAGCAGTTGAAAGTGCTCCATGTCTCTCTTTAATGGTGAAAGTTTGGACAAATAATGGCAAGGAAGTTTTCCACCACTATTAAGAGGCTGTTTTTTGACAAACGAAGGGTCAGTCCCATAACTATCCCACTACTCAGTAAGAATGTAGCACACTCTGCTCCGCTCTCCTGCACCTTGCATTACAGCAGCGGTTCTAAAACTGGGGGTCGGGACCCCTCAGGGGGTCACGAGGTTATTACATGGGGCCGGTCGCAAGCTGTCAGCCTCCACCGCAAAGCCCACTTTGCCTCCCACATTTATAATGGTGTTAAATATATAAAAAAGAGGTTGGTGGTTTTTTTTTTTAAATAATTTTGTAAGGTGGGGGGGTCACACTCAGAGGCTTGCTGCGTGAAAGGGGTCACCAGTACAAAAGTTTGAGAACCAGTGCATTACAGGCTGGTGTTCAGATATGTGCCCTATAGGGGACAGGTAGAAGGGCAAGTACTGAAACTTCCAGGAGAACATAGAGTTCCTGTACAGATTAATTCACTGTCTGGATTCAGCTAAATCCATTACCTTAGAACAATAATGCTATAGAACTGCAAAATGACCTGCAAACCAGTGCTTTGGAATTCTCACGAGGCTGAAACAGGTTTCTGCATTTAATTATTTCAAGGCAACTTCTCAAAGAGAGTGAAATTAATTCTTGCCTAATGAACAATACACATTTCAAATAAAACCTATTTAAAGAGACATGTAAAGCTTTTAGGTCCAAAACTTTTAATTGAATTGATAACTTTAATAATATTTAAGGTCATGACTACACTTATGGGTTTACAGCAGCACAGCTGTACCGATACAGCTATGCCACCATAAACACAGCTACGGGAATGCTCTATGCTGACGGGAGAGAGCTCTCCTGTCAACATAATAAAAACAGCTCACTGAGCGACTGTAGCTAGGTTGGCCAGAGGGTGGTTTTTTGTTTGTTTGTTTGTTGTTTTTCCCCTCCCACACACTCCTGAGTGACAAAAGTTTTGCAGACATAAGTTCTAGTGTAGACATGGCCTAAGTGAAATGTTGCTAAGGAATTTTTTTTGAATAAAAGGTTAAACAAACTTTTTATATTTTTGTGGATGTGGGTGTTGAAAAAAATATTCTGCCTAACAGTCCATGTCCATGTTTCATGCCTAACTTTTAAAAACTAGAAAGTTCAGCTTTAAAACTTCCTTTCTCCCAGCCCAAATATAATATTTATCTCTAAATTAGATGCTTACAATTAGGAGGAAAATAACATCTTTATCTTTTAAGTTCCAGATTGATGCTGCGGTTGTTGCTTCTATCTTGAGTTAGGCCTGTCAATGCAGGTTCAGAGGAAATGGGATTTTTGTTTGTTTGTACCTTACTATCATGTTTGCTCCTTCGTGGCCTTTGATGCTTTCAACATGGCTCAGGGCTCTGAAAGTTATAACTGCCAAACTGCTGGTATCTCCTTATGATTGGGTTTCATTACTGAAATCTAGTAGCTGTTCTCAGAAAGAATCTTTATTTTAATCTTCCATTTAAACACTGAGAGGAATACATTGTTTCATGACCTGGCACCTGCCATTTTCTTTTTCTGATATCTGAAGTCTTTCAGGTAACTTTTTTTTTTTTCCTCTTATCCAGAATTTTGTGGTGTGATGATGGTGTGGGGGGGATCACTGTTAAAAGACTCTGATTCCACTTGTTCTCAGGAGAAGTTTGTTTTTGTTTTACTCGTTTTTGTGTACAGCATCAGTTGACTACTCGGTTTAAGTTGGCACTTGCATATCTAAAATAAACAAATTGCCTAGCAATTGTTCTGTTTACAGTAGCCTAATTGCTTTTTGAGTTGAAAAGCATGTATACTTTTAACCATAAAAACTAGTTACTGTTCATGTTTGTAGGAGTTCTCCCGTCCTCCCCCGCCCCGTCCCCCTTATAGAACTGTAGAAACATCGTATTTTATGATGTCTAGTATTCATCTTGAATTATTCCATTTATATGTGATGAGGAAGGGGTTTCTTGTGGACCTGGACACAGGACACCTGAGACATTGGACATGTTGGCCACAAGAGGGAAACCTTCCTGTTAGTCAGTGTAGCCTAAGTGTGATCTGAATCTGTGCCAAGACTTTCAAAAGCAATTATTGATTAAGTGCCACAACTTCTGGGTGGCTGATTTGAGACAGTTTTTAGAGGCCTTACTCTGAGGGTGAGTGTTCATCACTTTCTGAAAATCAAGGCCACTTTAAGATGTCTCAAGTTGGTCACCCAAAGTTCCTGTCCGGGCTTTGGAAATCTTGGCTTTACGTTTTGACCCCAAATACCCCAACATAAGTAAAATACAACTGAATACCAAAGATATGATTCAAAGCAACAGACCAAGAGCTTCAGGTTTTTTTTTTAATTGACAACCCCTGTGTCCTGTGAATCCAAATATAAGTGTGCCTCTTGATGCAAGGGGGTGGGGGAGCTCATTTCCTGGTAGCTAAACATTTTCAGCTTTGTTGAAACACAAATGCCTAATCAGTCAGGAGATGCTTTTTTTTGTAGGTGTTTATAAGCCTGTGTCAGATCGGGAAACTAACTAACTAGCTGGAAGCAAGCTAAACTCACTCACTAATTTTTTCTCATTGCCTGTAAATCTTAGATATGGGAAGGTCTGTTGGATAATTTGGTCTGTCATTCTACCTGCCAGTTCAGCATCTTCCCAAGTACTGTCCAATCTAATAAATTCTGAGCACATGTTTAAGTTCAGTGTCATACACGTTGTTTGGTAGTCCTTAGGTATACAAGAGTGTAATATAGGTAGACAGTGCTCAATTACATCAGCTTCTACCTTCTCCCCCTTACTGATAGGGAGGCTCTGATCCTGCACTGTTAAATTTCGGCTGTTGTGAAGACCTTATTATTTATTGTGCAAAGTTCATGAAAGTTTCAATGAAGGGACAGATGATAAAGTTCTGTTCGTAATAGAGACTCGTTGAATCCTCTCCAGGGTTACTTTTCCTAATTTGTCAAGGGTAAATCTGGTTAAATTTGAGTTTCCTTAAACATGTAAACTGTCTTTGATATAGAAGACTGAATAATCGCAGAGGCATGTTTGAAAGTTACTGTCCTGTCCTTAAGCCTGGCTTTGGACAGAGTGTCTGGGATTTCAATTTTTCATATTCTGGATGTCCGAGAAAGACATTCTTGTCGTCTCTGTTGGAAGTCAGTAGTTTTGACCTCTACATTTTCCAGCGTACAGCTGTGGTGAACATCGATGCCTTTTCTAAAGTTAAATGATCTTAAAGGCCTCTTCCCTAGGGACATAACTGGTGCACTGCTGTGGGAAGAGTAGTTCGCATCCTGTGTTACCAAGTTCCTGCTACCCAAGTCCTTCCTCTTCTCTGGACATTGTGTTTTTTTTATAACTGAAAATTTTAGTGTGTGTGGATACTCAAAAACTACAAGACAGTAAGGCTGTGTCTTTTCAACCCTGACTACATGAAGTCAGGCTAATAAATCCATATTTAAGGACTGAAATATGTGGCCGTTTTCCCCCCACACACCCCGGTAGTGCTGAGTATCTGCAGCTCCCGCTGACTTCAGTGTTTTGCTCGGTAAATTTAAAGTGATCCTCATTGAACATGCATGAGCATATGTGTGTATGCCCACATAGGGACTGGGGAGCCTGACTTCAGAAACCCAGATCTGGAAATCTTGTCATAATGCTGAAGTGTGCAGTTGAAATCCAACTGAGGAAAAGGGAAAGATAATATTTCTCCTGAGGCTAATTCAATCACTCTGCATATCATGTATGTTTTCGGGCATCTATTTTAAAACATCATAGTATTAAGCTCCTCATCTACTAAGAGAAACAAGCATCATGTATACACTGTGGCTGTATGAATTAGTGCTGTTGAAGGAGCCTTAAGCCAGCACACTGCTGCCATAAGCAGGCATAGCTTTATTGACTTCCGAGGAGTTGAACAATTTACATCGGTTATGAACTTGGCCCATTGATTTTTGCTGTTCTTGACTTGGATTTTTAATTCTGCAAATCACAGTGTATCTTCATGGCACAAGAACCTTGGTTTGGAGCATGGTAAAGGGATAGTTGGTTACAGTGTTTTAGGAGACAAAATGCAGTCTAGATTCACAGCTTCATATTATGCACAGCAGTTGCTAACCCTCCACCCCCAACAAATGTTCCTAACTCTGTGCTTGCTGAGCCCAGACCTTACTTAATACATTTGAACCCTACCTCTGGCAGTAAACAAGTTAATGTTCAATGAAATGAGAATGCTTATCCCACTCACAATGTCAAGGCTGTGCTCTGTAATAAGTATAATTTCCTGCTATTTAATTCTCCCTCCTGATGGAGGATCACTTTAGTGTGACTCTTACATGTCAGTTCTCAAGAACAATAGTGCTGGTTAGTGAGGGTTGGGAGTATTTTTATTTGTCCTTTAAAACTGAGGTCCAGCCCTGAGCACCTTACTTGGGCACAGCTCCATTTGCATTCCGGAGGGCAGGATCAGGCTCCAAGGGCATATAAATCAGCAGAGCTGTTAGTACCCTGAACAACAGATTTCAGAAAGAAGGTAGTAATTCAAGAATGACCCAACTGTTGAAAAACCATGAGTCAGGCACCACCCAACAACTGTGATGCTGGCTAAAATTCATGAGATTTGAACAAATATTAAATTCAGAGTTCTTTTTATTTGTCTTCTGCTTTTTGAACTTTGAAACTCTTTTCTGTGACCGTGAGGTGGGGGTGCCGGAACAATTTGTATAGTGAGGGTACTGAAGGCTGTTGAACCCAACTGTAAACCCTGTATATGATGGAAACCACTTCAAGATAGGGAGTGCAGCAGTATCCCCAGCACTCCTAGGTCCAGCTCCTATGCCATGAGGGTTAGAAATGTGCCTTCATTTTTTAAAGTAACAGCTCAGACTCTCACATAATGGCATGAATCCAGAAGCCTGGGCTTTAAGAAGAAAACACCAGTTAGCTGAAGCTTGGGATTAAAATGGTGAGAGTCAGCAACAATGAGTGACGGTTTTGGCACTTCTGCACAGAATTGAATTTCATTTCACAGGGGGTTGACTTCCATTTTAAGTGTATATTTTAAAGTCTGTTTAATCCAGGGGTGGACAAACTTTTTCGCCCGAGGGGCCACATTGGGATTGCAAAACTGTATGGAGGTCCGGGTGGGGAAGGCTCTGCCTCCCCAAACAGCCTGGCCTCTGCCCCCTCCCACTTCCTGCCCCCTGACTGTGCCCCCTAAACCCCCAACCCATCCAAACCCTTCCCCACTCCTCATCCCCTGACCGCCCCCTCTCGGGACCTTCTGCCCCTAACTGCCCCCCCAACCCCTATCCAACCGCCTTCTGCTCCTCATCCCCTGACTGCCCCCTTCCGGGACCCTCTGCCTGTAACTGCCCCCTGGGACCCCCCCCCCCCGGGACTCTGACTCCCAATCCTCCCTCTTCCCTATCCCCTGACCTCTGCACCATGCAACTGCTCCGTAACTGCGCCCCGGGACTCTTGCCCCTTTACCCAACCCCCCTGCTCCCCACCCCCTTACCATGCTGCTCAGAGCAGCAGGAGCTTGGAGCTGCGCCGCTCGGCTGGAGCCAGACACGCTCCCCACACTGCCTGGTAGGAGCGGCGGGCCAGAACAATACTTGCGTGGCTGCGGGGGAGGGGAGACAGCAGGGGAGCGGCTGGGGACTAGACTCCCCGGCTGGGAGCTCAGGGGCCGGGCAGGATGGTCCCGTGGGCTGGATGTGGCCCGCGGGCTGTAGTTTGCCCACCTCTGGTTTAATCACTTAAATTCCAGTTGTGGTTTTCCAGGAGTCTTTTGGTTGTTTCGTGGAGAATCTGCTGCCAAACATCTACAATAACATTTCCCACAATGTCTTCATTAATACTGTATTTCTGTTAAGATGGTAGCTACTGACATATATTGATGGAGCAGCTGACAAAAATACTTACAAACCATGCTAATATCTTTCATTAAAATTCCTTTGACCATCATTTCATTATATCCCAGGGGGGAGCGGGAGCGGGAACGGGGCAAGGTGGGCACCAGGGGAGCGGGAACGGGGTGAGAAAAGGCCAATACTTTCAAATTGCTCCTGAATGCACTAAGTCTGCTCTGGAACTAGCACAACTGGCTTACGCTGAGAAATCTTTCCTGGTTTAGAACAATACTGTAAGTAAAATGCCTTAAATTAAGGGGATCTGCTCCTTTCTTCCTTTTCTTTAAGCCCATTCTCCACCTGGTGAGAATGTGTGCCTGGAATGGAATCTTTTAAGTGAACATCTGTATGATAAACTGGGTAAACAAAAATAATTGAATGTGGACAATGTGGAGCTCAAATTGTCTTTGCCCTGAGATACCTATCTAAGTTTTCACTGCACCATGGGCTGGGAAATACTCTTGCAACTGTAGAAGCTACAGTCAAAACTTCCTGTCTCTAATACATCAATCTCAGGATCAAGGAGTTGTTCAGTTAGCCAGATGGTGACTAGACTCGTGGATTTTTTTTTTTTTTTTAAAAAGCTTTTATCATTTTAACGTCAGCACTTTCTTGGAATTGCATCAAGTGTTCACTCTGAATTTTTTTGTGTTTTGGCTTGTTGTCTATGGGGCTCTTACTCAGAGAATTATTTTACCTAGTAAATACACTAACACTCCTTTTCCCTATCTTCTCTTTTTTCCTAGGACCAACAAGCAGGAAATGTCTGACAAGATGTCAAGCTTCCTTCATATTGGAGACATTTGCTCTCTATATGCAGAGGGCTCAACGAATGGATTTATCAGCACCTTGGGGTAAGGGCAGCTGTTGTCTTGCATTGAAAGATGTCCTTAGCTGTGTAAAAGACCGACAAGGCTGAGCTAGTAATCCTGAGTCTAATGGATCTGGGTGTTTCCTGTACCCATAAATAATGGAATAAGTTGGGGGAGTCTTCTGTAAAGACTTGTCATGTTTTGAAAATAGCCCAAAGCAACGTAGCAGATAGAAAGCTTTCACTTGAGAGGACAGAGGGGTTAGGAATGGAAATGGTATGGTTTTACCATGGGATGGGCAAATAGCTTGCCACGGTTAAGTTATAGCGGGAGGGAAGTGAGTAAGGAAGTGTGCTTCGTGCTTGGGAAGGAGCAGGCCCCTAGGTATAATCTGCTGATGGAGCATGGAAGGCAGCTTAGGTAGATATTTTAAAGGAAAAGAGTAGGTCGTATTGCATCTGCACCAGTATTTATCACTAATGACTGGTCCTACCTCTTCCGATGTGCCTAAGATTTCTCATGTAAACAACATCACACTTCTCCAACTCTAGGGTATTTACTTTTTTTGCTGCTGGGCTGCATCGCCAAGAACTGGAGCGGTAGCCCTGCCTTGCTTGCTTCTGTTGCTTGGTGCACTTTCTTCGATGGCCTGACCACCCTGACAAACACCATACTATGTGCTCCCTGGTAGACTAGCCATTCAGCGACTCTTCTCAGAAACCAGTCCAGGCCGCTTCCTTAATCAATAAGCGTTAGGTGGCCACTCTTCTAGGGCAAGGAAGCTTTCCCATGGTGAGTGTCATCAACTCCAGGAGAATCTAAGTTTTGAATAAAAAATAACACAAACCTGTTTAATTTCACTCTCCTGCTGCCTGGGGACAGCTGTTCACATCAGAGACCGGCACTGGAGCTATTCACTGGACAAAGCAGTGACGTCTGGGAGAGGGGTAACAGCAGATAAAATGCTGAGGAAGGGCAGAGTAACTGGTAGACCGTTTACCATGGCAACCAGGAAGCTGAATGAGCAGTAAAGTAGCAGTCAGGAAGGTTGGTGGGATGAGGGCTAGAGAGACCCACTGCTGCTCCCTTCCAGTCAGAGGGACCTGGGGGTGGGTGAGGCAGTTATAGTGGCTGCAAATTCAGTTCCTAATGTCCAGATGCATGTGAGAGATGAAGCTTTTGAGCAGGGGAAAGAGACAGCGTCCCCTCTTCCCCATTTCCCAGCAGCTAGTGATGGTTGGCATCTTACCTGGACGTTGCCCCAGACTGGTAGATTTAGTCCTTGAACTGTTAGGGTTCTGGAATAGCTGCTAAACTTTCTGAGTAGGTATGAGGATGAGTGGGTGCATGGAATCATCTGTTGGAGGGAGATGACTGAAAAGATAAGTATTTTATGGGGAGGAAGATATGGCAGTGGGAAGGATGCAGAAGAAAGGAGTTAGGAAAACCTTGGTGGATGTAGAGAATGCAACTGAGGGGGAAAGAGAAATTAGTGGGAGAAAAAGAAGCAGGCAGTGAAAAAGCACCGTGATTTATTATAGGAAAAGGAGGAATATTTGGGATGCTGCCAGAAGGGAAAAAAAGTATGATAAAAGCGAAGCATGTAGTAAGTAGGGTTGGTCGAATAGTATTTTGTGAACGTATTTGACAGATTTCCCAGGTACTCATCAAATATGATTCATACTCTTCGTAGCATTCGACCAGCTGTATAACTGCCCAAATACTACTTGCTGAACATTGGTGAAGTAAATTGAAAAACAAATATTTGACTATTTTTTTTCTACTGTTAAAGTAACCCTAAGAGTAAATAACATTTAAAAAAACAAAGTAGGAAGTTGATTTGACCGTATGTTTTAATTAAATACAGTGCCACAATAAACTGGCTATGGCTTTGATGGCATTACTGAGCAGCTATTTTTCACCATGGCTAGTAGATTTAGTCCTTGTGTTAATATGTAGACATTGGATGTATTTTTCAAGACCTGGCCAACACGTTTCCCTTGGCAGCTCGATACTTCTATTAGTATTTTCTTCAAATTCGTTTGCAATATTTTAAGGTAATTGTACTGTAAAATGGTCATGTGTACTCTGAGCCAGATTTTAAATAGAAATCCCAATTGCTATGTGAAATGCATTAGCATCTTAATATCCCTTCATAGTCAAATTATCTTTGTTACATAGTTCACTTACTGTTTGACCTGAAGAAAATTAAAGCCTCTCAGAAAAAAATCAATGTAATCATACTCAGTTATTATGATATAAGGCTATCAAAACACACACATGTTATGCTGTGTGTGACGGCGTATGCATACAGTTAATGAAGGATGGAAAACATATACTGTTATAAATCCTAATGCTGTTCCATCCAAGTAAATCTATCTTGAAGGGTGTTCTTGTTTAATATTTCTGTGATGTGCTTTCACTGCTTAATCAGAACTTCCCTTTTGCTATTTTCCAAATTCAATATTCTGATTATTCTAATTACTATTTTATTATGTATATAAATCTCATCTTGTATGTTGCGCGCACACACTAGAAAATTATTTTCTTTATTATGATAATCTACCATAGTATAGATAGGAAGTTCACCTTCTCTTAAGTCCATGTAAACCGCTCTGAATCAATTAATCTTCTATGCACTTCACGATTTTCCATAATTGTTGTCTCAAAGACACTCCCTGCACGTAACCAGTCTCTGCAAAGAACAGTTCTCATATTCTAGATCTCAAGCTGTCTTTCCCAGCTATTACTATATGAGAATGGAGTGTCCCAAACCTTCAGGACATTGTGGGGAACTGTGCTTTATACGCATGTAGAAGGCCTCTTTGACAGGTCAGTGGAAAGGTCTTAATTTGAGCCAAGAAGGTCAAACGAGATACTTTAAAAAATTTGTTTACTGAGACGTTTTCACTGTATATGAAAAATAGAGGTGTTTCAGATGGTCTATAAAATGTCCAAGGCATAAGACTTGTGATAGGTTACAGCAATATACTTACCTTGTTTCCTTCGTTCCTTGGGAGTAGACACGCCCCCATGTCTTTGCCAGTACACGCTCAGAGAAGAAGCTCTCTGTTGGAACTCTCTGATGGAACGCCTTACAGGTGCAGTTATCCAATTCTACCCCCTTCCTGGTAAAGCAGGAGGAGGTTAGATTGATCTTCTGTCGGTACCAACCTTCACTGGACTATTTAAAAAAACAAACAAAAAACCTCCTCCTCCTCCATAATTAAGCCAGTTTTGACCTGACGCTGGTGGTTCTTTTCAGTGATGTATATTTGGCTATCTGGCTCCAAGGTGAAACCTTTACCTTCTGATGACCGGTAAGCAAGGATGCATCAATTATGCCTTCCTCTCTCTTTCGGGAGTGTGTTGTCCCTGTGCTAACGTAGTTTATGTTCCTGGCTTTTTGGACATTAACTGAGGCTCCACTGGGGGTAATATGTGATCTGATGCATTCATCATTTTTTCCCCCAGTTTGCTGCCCTTTAATGGGGGAGTGTTTATAACATATTCACAAATAGTGGTATCTGTCCAAGAGGTGACACTTGCTGTATGGCCTTTGCTCGTTTCATTAGAATATGGGCCAATCTATGTGTCCCCCCAGGAGGGGACATGAGGAAGATGCAGTGAGCAGGAGTGATAAACTTACTGATTGTCCAGCAGTGTGGTTCTGGACAACACAAACAAATTGGCTGCATGCTTCGTAGAAAGATTTGGCATGAGTTGGTTTCTGGGAATTTTCTGTCCTCCATTGAAGCAGCCAACAGGATTGACTATTGGAAAGCAACCCACTTTGTGTCTGGTACCTAGGAAGTAGCACTTGCAAACAAAAAGTCTTACCTGAGTTGCTCATTTCTTTGCAGCCTTGTGGACGATAGATGTGTTGTGCAGCCAGAAGCAGGTGATCTTAATAACCCACCCAAAAAATTCAGAGGTAAGATTATAAGTTTACTTACAATCGTCTGCGTCAAATCTCTCCTTAAAATTCACCTTTGCTGTGATGTCTGCAAATGAACTTGATAAGTGTTAGGTTGCTGGTGGGCTGAAACCCCCTGCCTATCATGCTGACTAATATTGTCTCATAGTTTCCTTGTACTGCTCCCTCTGTCTGTATCCACCTGCTGCCTCTTGTCTTATACTTAGTAAGCTCTCTGGGGCAGGGACTGTCTTTTTTGTTTTGTGTGTTGTGCAGTGCCTAGCACAATGGGGTCCTGGTGTACTTATTACCCTAATAGTTTAAAGATGCCTTATCTCTGGTTCACAACGATGGTGGCGTATGTCATGTTTTAGAGTCTTTGAGCTACTGGCCTTCTGTAGGGTGATTTAGCATCTTCCTGTGAACCTGTCTTTTCCACTTGTGATGACTTAAACTCAGTCCCAATGTCTTTCATGGTGTGGAGACACATTGCTGTTTTATGTATTGAGCAACTATTTCACAAATAGTTGGCTTGCATAAGTTTAAGAACATATTTTGGGTGTGTTTAGTTTAGGCTGGTTTTCTTATCGATGCAAACAGGATGCAAACAGGTTTGTTTCATTTCCTTTTCTCCATGTGTAATTTGGCTCCTTTAAGACATACAGACAGCATAAATAGGTTTAATATTGGATAGACAGAAATTGAAAATGACAGAAAGTAACCCTAGGAAAGAAAATGAAAGAGAGTGAACCTGATTCGACACAACAGCTCCTGTTTTGACCTCCCCACGTTCTAATAAGTTTAAGTTTGCCCTCCTGCCCTGCACCAGGAAATTAACCCTATGAAAGATATGCTTGGTCACATGGGGTAAAAACCTTCCTCTTTCAGATCTTAGATAGGCAGTGTCAAAAGAAGACCAGAGTGACTTCTCCTTGTTAAACTAATTTTTGAATGGGAAGGGAAGAAATGAATGTGGGTCCATTCTCAGTTAGTTTCTTAAATTCCTTCTCTGTGCCCCACTCATTTTTAGTGCCTGAAGTTCAAAGAAACGGAATAAAAGATTCATTTATCTTGCATTGCTTCCTAACAAACAGAAAATGAGCACTAGCTGGTTAAAGAGTGGGTGTGTAAAATCTCTTCAATGGGTATGTTCTGCAGCACACTACCTTCAGTTTTCAGAGTAGCAGCCGTGTTAGTCTGTATTCGCAAAAAGAAAAGGAGGACTTGTGGCACCTTAGCGACTAACCAATTTATTAGAGCATAAGCAAGTGAGCTGTAGCTCACGAAAGCTTATGCTCTAATAAATTGGTTAGTCTCTAAGGTGCCACAAGTCCTCCTTTTCTTTTTACCTTCAGTTTGTGTTTGCTACCCTGTTTCTTTAGGTCTGGAATGAAATTTTTTGAGACGTGTGGAGTGCCAACAATCCCACTGAAAATCTGAGAGCTGCAGGTGATCAGCTCCTTAGAAAAGTCATGCACCCTCTCCATTGCGGTCTTGCTTTTATGAAAGGCTGCAGTTTTTCTTCCCTCACAATTCAGAACACTGATGAGATCACATTGATTAAAAACAGCCTGTAAAAAGGGAATTGGGATAAATGGGTTATTGCTGTTAGATCACTGTAAAGTGCTCGTTTTTTTCCTGGGCACTTTGTTACTAAATGGCTAATTGGTGTACTTATACACAATGAATTGACGATGCTGAAGAAGTGGTCTAGAGTAGTTTTAGTTTCAATGTTAAATTTGCCAAGGAAAGTAGAGTGCTGCTGTTCTGGATGTTGTCTCATGAACTGGAATATGTGATGCTAAACAAATTTTGATCTTAGTGTAAAAGACTAAGAAGGAAAAAGAACAGACTTGACTAGGAAGAGCCAGGAAAGGTGAGAGGAAGAATAGAAAAAGACATAATTCTCGCTCACGTAGCTTAGTGACTACAGTTAGGTACAAGTACCTACCACACATTTGTCCAACATATAAAACATTCTGTTTGGAGGTTGCTTGTAAATTATTAAAGGAGAAATGAATAATCGGACAACCATTTCAACCTGTGCAGAAGCAACTTCATCCAAGACTTCACAGGGAAGCCTATATGTTCTTTCCTTTAACAGTTAATGGCAATGGAAGGTATAAAACCTTAGCACAATGGTCTTTTATATGTTAATTCCCCAAAAAGATCTTAAAAGTGCGTAACACCCCTTTGCCTATGTATTTTTATATGGCCTCCATCAAAACTACGTTGGAGCATTTCAGGTTGACTTTGCCACCTTCTGTGGGGTAGGGAAGTATTTCCTCATCTATAGATTGGAAATAGAGGCATAGAGAGAGTAAGTGACTTGTCTGCAGTCATGCAAGAATTCTATGGCAGTGCCAGGAGTTCAATCCAGGTCTCCTGAGTCTCAGTCCAGTGTCTTAATGACAAGAGCGAGCATCCTAGCACAGGGGACACCAATACCTCACAACCTACGCTGTACACAGACACCAGAGAAAGTCAACCTCCTCTTGAGTGGAAGGCAACAGCAAACTAAGGGCTGTAGTTGCACAACAGGGGAAACTTTGGCTGAAGATGCACAGACACCACTAAAGTTTACAGGTTCTTTAAATAGCAGGTGATTTGATATATTTTAACATCGCTAAAGAAGGGCTCTCCTGAACTCTGCACAAATGGCACCATGTGGTCCCAGAGTTTAGGCTGGTCAAACTTGAGGATTAGGGTCCTGTGACACTTTCTCAGATCATCCTGAACTGTAAGCTGCCTTGTTACTCCTCTGCCTCAGTGAGAGAGATTTGCTGCTGCTGCTAAAGTGTTCTTCAGCTCCCTGATGGTCCAGTCCATTAGCCAGCCCAACAAACTCCTCAGGACTCTGTCAGTCCTAACTTTGCCTTGCAGGTTAACTCTTGGTGCACTTCAGTTCCCAAAGTGTTCCCCTGCAGCATCCAGACTTGTCACTGGGCGCTCACAGAATTACCAAGTCCATTGTCTCCAAAGAGACAGAATACACACCAGCCTGCTGGCTCAGCCAAGGGTGCACACTTCACTTAATATAATAGCACAGAGATGGATTTATAATAAAGCAAAAATAAGTTCTAAGTGATACTATGCAGAGGTAATAGAAATTGGTTACAAATAAAACAGAAGTAGAACATGCTTCTAAGAGACTACATCTAATCTTAGCAGGCTTCAAGCTTTGTCTAAAAGTTTTCTCACCTCCAGTTACTTCTCAGCGTCTCCACCCCAAAGAGTTGGGGCTCCACCGGTCATAGGCGCAAAGAGTGTTGGCGCATAAGATGCCCTTTTTCTTTGCCTTTATACCCCCTGGAGCTCAACATGTGGTGGTCTCCAGGGTGCTGATGCCATGCAGTGTCTTCATCCTCCTGATAACTGGTGTTTACCTCCGATGCAAATGAATTGCCCATCGTCTCTGACATCCCCATGTTCCATTTACGTTATAGACACATGCAAATCAACATTGCTTTGTCTAGGACAAATGTGTTTATAAAGTCTGCTCCAAAACACACTTTAGGAACACATTTCCAGGACACACACCTAATTCTGTACATGCTGTCTGTACATACATCACACAATGATATTTTTGACCGGTGTGTCACCAGTTTTCATTTGATACTACATGTCACTCTTTACAGATTACACATAAATACTATGATAGTTATGTGTTATAAGTGTGTCCGGTCTGATGGAAATTCACAGAACAGTGGGCCCACTGCCAATTGGCATTGAGAGGATCTTAGAGTGACAGTTATGTCTACATTGCAGCAGTTGGTACGGGTGGCAGCTCATTTAGACATATCCGTGCTGGCTGTACTCTAGCTAGCTCACTAAAAATAGCTGTGAGGACTCTGCAGTGTGGGCTGCACAAGCCTGCTTGCCACTCTCCATCCCACTGATATGTACTTGCTTGTGCGGCTGGCACTGGACTACACCGTGGCATCCTTACTGCTATTTTTAACAAGCTAGCTAGACTACAGTTAGTGTGGGTGCGGCTACAGGCCTTCAGGGATGTGATTTGCAGTTTGGGTAAACATAACTTTTGTCCTCCAGCATTTTCCTCTCGCTAAAATATTGCAAAATCACTTGCACTGGGACTAAAACAGGTAGATAGCACAGATACCCTCAACCTATGGGCTGGGTCCAGTCCCCAGCAAGGTCTCTGGTCTCTCACATGTTCTAAAACTAGGGCTGTCAAATGACTTTAAAAAATTAAGCATTCTTAATTGCAGTTTTAATTGCACTGTTAAACAATAATAAATATTTTGGATGCTTTTCCTACTCTTCAAATATATTGATTTAAATTGCAGAAAGCAAAGTGTGGAGTCCTTTCTTTATATTATTTTTGTTACACATTTGCAATGTAAAAAAATAAACAAAACTTGTTTGTCTTAGCAATTGGCTGAACAAGAAGTAGGACTGAGTGAACTTGTAGGCTATAAAGTTTTACATGGTTTTGTTTTTGAGTACGGTTATGTAAAAAAATAATTCTACATTTGTAAATTGCACTTTCGTGATAGATTGCATGACAGTATTTGTAGGAGGTGAATTGAAAAATAATACTTTTTTTACAGTGCAAATATTTGTAATAAAAATAATATTAAGTGAGCAATGTACACTCTGTGTTCTATGTTGTAATTGAATGTGTGACAGTGATTTCACATGGTACTTGCTGAAGCATAGCATTAGGTGGGATCTGGGAGGCTGTAATGAGGCCTGCTCTCCATGAGACCTAAAAGGAGAGAATATGAATATGCTGAAGTCTAATCTTAGCTTGACTTGTGGGGGCATTCAGAAAGCATTGCTATAAGTAAGTGAATGTGGTTAATTACATTCTGGGTTTCCCATTAGAGTAGGCGCCCAGGTAGTCAAAGGCCAGTGATTTAGCGGGTAGCATGTCTTCATGAACAGAAAATGTTTACATGTTGTAATCTGCTTTACATCTTTGTGAGAATATGCTTTCAAATGAGCTGTGCTTTCAGCTGTGCAGATGTCAGTTAATACCTAAAATTCACCTTCTCAATGGGAGATGTCAGAAACATGACTGTGGATTTCACTTTGATGGCTGATGCTCTTTATAAGAAGTGCAGAAACCTGCTTGAGCGTCTGTGGTAAGAGGTAAACTTTTTAATACAGCAGTAAAGGTAAAGAGATGCCTAAGGCCAAATTCTGTGCTTTGATAAGCATGCATGACCTTTATAGAATTAAAGGGAAAATGCATACGTATATTTCCAATGGCAAAATTTGGCCCTTCTGCTTTCACTTAGCTATCAGTATTTCAGGATTAAAAAGTCTTGTTGCGTAGAGGACAATTAGTCGCCTGTAGTGTGCTCTGAAAGCTCCACTGTCAACTTGGCGACTTTACCTTTGATATTCTGATACATAGCTTTTACTTCACAACTTTTAGAATATCTTCCACTTTCCATATGTGTAATGGTTCAGTTACATGTATAATCTGTTTGTTGATGTAACTACTTCACACACAAATCTTTTTATAATAAATACCTTATAAGTATCATTAAGCACTAACAACACACTCACTACTTGAAAATGGCCCTTAGAACTAATTGCCTTTTTTGAAGGATTCTCTGTGCAGCTGAGAAGAGGAATAGTTCTTGTATTATTTTGCCCACTAATGATGCAGTCCTTGTGTTCAATGTTAGAGGTGAGTTGTGAGGGAAGAACTGGATGAGCATGGTGCCTTGGTGACCCATGATACAGAAGGAGTTCCATCCCAAGGGGGAGATAGGAGTGGAAGAAGGAAATTTATTTAAGCTTTTGAGTTACTGTGGTCAGAAGTAAACTTGTAAGGGTACCGTTTTGAGGGCCTCAGGACTGGTTTTGTTGGGAGAGCAATGGAGAGTAGATGGTGCAGTGGAAAGAGGGGATGACATAAGAGCTGAAGTTTCTGAGATGTGGGCTTAGACAGAATATTGCTGGGCTTTGAAAAAAAGGATAAGAAGCTTCAGTGTGCTGCCACAATAAATTAAAACATCAGATGGAAATTTGTGTCTGATGCAAGAAACTTGCATGCTTCCCAGAGCTTTGAGGAAGGTTGTTAGTTCAGTTGTATTGGTCCTCAGCCACTGTCAGTGACTTGGAGTGCCAAGAGTTTTCATGTTTTGAATGCTGGCACGCCTTTACATCCTTCACCTACAAAAATGAAGTGGGAAGACTGATATTTTAAATATCTTTCGGAAACAGCATTTTCTTTACCAAGCTTGAATATATTCTCGGTACAAATGACATCTGTAGCAATAAAATCCTAGTTTCACAATTCTTAAAACATAAGACAAATCCATAATCTGTGCTATTTTTTGGATAGTAAAAACTATCCTCTTAGGCCAGAGGTTTCCAAACTGTGGGGCGTACCCTCCCCCTCCGCCCCCCCCAAGGGAGGGTGGCGAGCAGTGATGCCAGGCAGCTCGAGCTTCAACCCATTGTGGTGGGGCTCAGGGTTCAGTGCGGTGGGGCTTGGGCAGGGAGTACCACCTCCACCCCCTGACTCACCTCTTTTTGTCTGGGTTTTGGTGGGGAGGCGCAATCAAAAATTGTAACTCGAAGAGGGAGCTCAGCTCAGAAAGATTGAAAACTGCTGACAGGTGTTTTTTAAAAAAGCTGGGATCACATTTTATTCATGCTATCAAGGCTGTTTGAATAGGATTGTGACTCTCATTGTAGACTCTTCCATGACACCTTTTTATATGCACAAGTTTGTGCAGAACTTACGAATGAATTGCAATCAAATCTCTTACTGGTGATAGAGGGATGAAAGTGATAATGCTTGGAACTTGCATGATTCTCGGGGGGTGAATTTCCGTTTTACGGATGAGGAGGAAAGGGAGGCACTGAGAGGCTAAGTGACTTGGCCAAGGTCACACAGGTGGTGGGTAGCAGAGCTGGTGATAGAACCTGCGTGTAGGATCTTGAGAGTCTTGTGGCTTAACCCCTGGCTCATACTGTACAGACCTAATGTGCTTTCGCAGTCTTTATAGGTGTGTTTGTTTCCCGTCAGAATTTAGCAGTGCTGTAAACCTGTATGCTAACATGATGGAAGACGTCAGGGCTTGCCAAGTAGCCGCCCTCTATTGCTCAAATATATTTATTCAGGACATGGATCCTGTTGCAACCTCAGGATGGACTGGACTGGATAGTTTGTAATAACTCCACTGCAGTGTAGTGCAGGAAAATATGTGCTTGTTCGGTTAATTTATCCAGCTGCCACCTCCTTCACAGAACATTGTTTTAGCTGTTGCTAGGCAACACTTCTTTTTGGCAAAACGTTCAAGGAATGAGCCCGTATCTCTGACTTAAAATGCCCTCATAGCGAAGCAAAAGATGAGAAGTTGAATTTCTGTTTCTTCGTTGGATCCTAATCCACGTTGTTTCTGAATAATGGTATCATGAAGCATTTTCTTGTGCTTATCTAGTAGTGTTAAGGCTAATGTTGAACAAATCCGTCTTTTTGTAACTAGAGTGCGTATTTGAAATGAAGCTGGATAGTAGAGTGAATTTCTAGTGTATATGCTGGCTGTTTTGATGGGATTATTTTACATTATGATCTGCGTTCAGTTAGATCAATATATATCTTTTTAATACAGAGTTGAGGATTCTTAAGGATGCACGTTTCACACGTGCCATCAGGACTCGAAAGTTTGCACCCAAATGCTTTGTTTAATGTGAACCAGATCACACCATGTACACAGGTTGTCTAACTCCATAAACTATAGCACTGCTGCACGTTTCTTGATTGTATGTTCCCACATACTGGAATGCTGAATATTTTGTTGCTGACTTGTTCATAGCTCAGAATTAAGAGCTACAATGAACTCCTCTTTTAGTTCAAGTGTAGTATACCTGTTCTCAGAAATGTGGGCCATTTTATATCAGTTTAGCTTCACCTAAAAAGAGTTGTGGAAAATGTCAGTGCTTGCACATATCTATGCATAGATTCTCTTCCTCCTACCACCACTCGGATGAGAGTAATCGGAGCAATTTGGGCTGCTGCAAATGACCTTTTGCTCCAAAATAGCTTGCACTTGGTGATTATCTGGCTATGCTGCAAAGAGCATCTGTTTTGATAGGAGTTTGGCAGAAGATTGTTCTTGGAATGATGGAGAGTAGAGAGCGTTATTGTTTTAATGTTCATATTAATTATCAGGGTATCTAGAACTCTCATGGGATTTTTTTTTCTTTCCATTTAAATTTATCTGGTAGTGGCTCAAATATATTTTGGTGACAATGAATTAACAAATTAAACTAATAGCACAAACTTTATGCATGCAGTATACAGAAATGATTTCAGTCGTGAGTTTACTATACTGTAACTTTTGGAAAGTACTCTTCTGGGGGCTCATGGTCAGTGTGGTGGTTTTGGAGAAGAAAAGTAGATGCTTTTCTCATCATACTGGCAACGTGGCTCCATTTCAGTTTTGAAATTCATGGGTTAGATTGAGATGTGCTCATTGAGTATCTGAAGTTTAAATAGGGTGAAGTTGTAAACCTCTGCTTATTACACTGGATTTTTCTTAACTGTCTGACTTATAACACTTTAATGCTGTCTCTTAGTCCTTCACAACATCTATGCTGATGTCGTGGTCTCTGTTAAACCAAGAAACTTTTTAAGAATGGAGTTCTGGTCACAGGACTGGGGAAAAACATTATACTAAACAATGACAAATTTAGGTGCTTAAGACTTTTGCACTTTTTTGCAACTTGCAAATTAGACGATGTGCCAAAAAGGCCTTAGACTGTGAGAGGAAGGGGCCCATGGAACAGTCTGAGTGAGTGCACATTGCATCTTCAAAAATGCTGATCACTTTAGACCATCCTGGAACGACAATGGTTTGTTCTACCATTCCAGCTGGTAGCATACATAATTTAAATACATACCATCTTCCTGAAATTTTGAACTCTCAACATGCAACCCATCTGTCTATCCATGGTAGAATTTTATATAGCACTTATCACTCTGGCGTCGAAGTGCCGAACAAACTTAAAGGTTCCAAAAGTATATTCTCGTGAGCTAAAGCGGAAATGCATTTTTTTTAATACCCACCCAAATGTGAAAATGCTGCACTGGACATATGGTAAAAGCCAAAAAGGACTCATTAAACACCAGTGAAATGCAATAGGCTGAGCTTTTTTGGAGAGAAATGGTAGGTAAAACAGTACAGTGCTTGAGCTTTACAACAACATTTGACTGTGGTTGCCCCAGAGAAGTATCTCAAGCTCTGCAGTTACATTTGTTACATGAATAGTGGTGTCCCTCAGATACTTCTGTGCCATAACTCATGATACATTCTGTTCTAATGAATGATGTCCAGTGTCTTTAGCTTGTTTTAACATGCAATGAAGAGGAGAGGACTTTGCCCCTTCTTTACAGACATGGTTGGAATGTAGAGGTTGTATACTAACTTCCGTAGATATTAGGAGCTAAATTCTGCCTAAGATATGCAGGGATAATTAACTTGCATGAGACTTGAATGCAGCCATCGGAGGGCAGAATTTACCATAACCAAGGAATTCTCTTACTGAATGAGCCCCAAAGTCCACCTAGCCCAGTAAACTGTCTTTAATGGTGCCTCACACCAGATATTTTAGAGGAAGGTTGAAGGAAACCCCCCAATAAACAATTGTGGGATAATCTGCCTCCCACGAAGCTCTTACCCCAGTTTGTAATAGTTAGTCTGACTTGACCCCTGAAGGATGAGGTTTTATGTCCTCCTCAACATGTCTCTTTATTAGCATTAACTATTATCATTAGGTAATCACATAAGCTCCCAGTATCTATTTGAACCTTTGAATTTTGTATTGGGGGGGGGGGAAACAACTTTTATTAGTTTGATTTTTTTCCATTCTCTTCTGTGGGAAGAAGTGGATGCTTATTCACTATTGGCCTGTTTCTTAAGGCAGGCTGGCATTCTGTAGCTGGCTTGGTGACTTTCCGTGCGCCTGGAAATGGGAGTGACATTCAGTACCTTGGTTCCCAGCTTATTGACACTTGGGTACTTCGCTGAGATGGCTGCCTAGCTTGTAGGATATCTTAACTGTGACTCTCTGGAGTGGTGTTGCTGTATTTCCTGGAGAAGGAGCACCAAGACAGTGGTGTTGAGGAAAGTACAGGAGAGACAAATTGATGTGGACAGGCTCTACTCTCTAATGTGTCTCCCTGCACAGGAAAGTTTACAGGTAGGGGGAGGGGAAAAAGAGAGAGACCTCCCTGGTATACAATGTGAATGGTGTGTGGATTGGCCAGGTTGAGCTCCCCCATTGATCTGCACTAGGATGGAATATTGTGGTTAACGTGCAGCATTCAGCCAACTGTTTTTTTGTTTTTCATTTTAGACATGCTCATGTTTTGCACGTAGATAAATGAAAACAGATGTAGTTTTATAAATGATGGAGCAAACGTCCTCAGAATATACAGTGGGCACGTATATACACTGGAACTTTACACAGGAGGAAGACTGGGCTTGTGGCTAAAGGACTAGACGAACTCAGAGCCTGCTTTTTCTGAGTTTCTGTCTTGGTGACACTCAGTCTGTGGCTTAGAGAAATCAAGTGACTTCCTCCATCTCAACTGTCTATCTGAAAAATGTGGCTAATCCCCTACTTAACAGGCAAGCTGAGAGAATAAATTAATTGATATTAGTGACGTGGTTGGGGGAAATGCCTTCACAAGTACTTTGGTACTAAAAATGAAGTAACTGAAATGCTTACTAATGTAAATGTTTTTTGTATCATCTGGGTACTGTAAATATATTTAAACATTTTTTCCTTGCTGAAAGTCCAGGAGAGTTCAGGTAGAACTGAGGGAAGGCTTGCCAAAATCCAGAGTTGAGCTGTTAAGTGGAACAGTACGGTTAAAACCTAGTCCCAACCTTGTAGACAAAAGAATACTGTGGCTTTGTTGCCATAGTTTCAATGCAAAATCTGACCTTCGCTACAATAACATTCGGTTAGAAAGAACTAGCTAATCAGTTTTCTAAAATTAGTGTGTTCCCTAGTACATAAGCTGGTATGAACAGGATATTTAATGAAATATTATACTTAGTTACAAGAGCCCAGGGGAATGAAATGCCTTGATGAGTTGTTAGGGGTAGGGGGGACCAGATCAGTGCCTATCCTCCTTTTAATACAATCAAAAGTTCTTGTAGTTTGTGGCCTGCTTATTATTTTAAGGTAATTCTATTGTTCTGTTCTCCTCTGCAGCTGGCCCTCCTCGCTAACACACTTAACTTTCTTCCTTAATAAGCTTTCAGACTCTGCCCAAGTGAATAGGGGCACCTGAGCCTTCTGAAAAGTTACTAAGGATGCTGATGAATCAAAACTGCTGGTTCATATCCATACTGGGAGTATTAATATAAAACTTTTCAGAGGACTTCAAACAGTTCTACAGTAACCGAAAACAAAAACTTAGTGGTCTTCATCAATGGGTCTCAAGCTCTTCATGAAGGGGTAGATATAACCACTATTTTATATGCAAAGGTTGAGGGGAAATACTGAGACAGAGAGAAATTAAGTGCCCAAGGCCATACAGAGGTTGTTGGCAGAGATGGGAGTAGAACTTCTAGGTGTTAGACTCTATACGTCTGTTTTAACCAGTGGGGTATGCTGCCTCCAATTACAAACCTGATTCTCTAAAGTGCTGAGAAATATGAAAACAAAATGGAGCTGGAGAGAGGTGCCTAGTATGCTAAAATATTGCATTTGGTATTTTTAAAAATAACTTATCCAAATGTTTCAGACTTCTGAGATGCATAAAACTCCGTCTGACATGGAATAACTTAAGCTAATGCATCTATTGTGTTCTGGGGAGATAGCCCCTACTTAACTGACCAACCCTGGGATGGGATATATTTCTAACTCAGATCTTCATCTGGTCATGAAAACGGTAGCTGAAAGACCAGTCTCTTAGCAGTCATGAAAGTTATGTGTTTTGAACCTGTCTTGAACACACAGATCAATCTTACTGGAGCCCGAGGTGAACTTTGAAACCCTCATCCCTATCTTGTGTGGGTGTTTGGGCTTAGTAGAGGAGGAAGAGACAGACAGAGACCAAAATAAATGAGAACAGAGCTATTTTTTCCTGAATTTAAAGACTTGATGTTTCACTTGAACAGGAAATGAGATGCAAAGATTGAAAGAATGGAAAAAAAAAATGAGACTTCTCCTTGAAGGAGAGCTCCTTGAAAGAGCTGATTTTGGCCTGTTCCTCATTGTTCATTCCTGTTCTAGCTCCTGTGTTCTGTTCCCCAACTGAAATCTCTGCTTCAGCATTACTGAATCCCTGTGCATTTCTGGTTTTTTTTTGTTTTTTTTTTTCCCCCATTTAGGACTAGAGCAGTGCTGATTGGCAGCCCTACTTGAAGCTCCCTGTATGCACAGAAAATGCACAGCATAGGTAATGTGCCTCAAACTTGACCTTGAGAAGAACCATCTTGGGGGCAAAATTATCCAGTCACTTTGGGAAGGAGGGTCTTGGTGTCAGGACAGGGAGTCGAACCTAGGTTTCTAGACTTGGTGCTCAGGACAATCTGCTGTAGCACATTCCCCCTCCCACCAGGTAATACTTTCTGACTGCTTGCTTTTTGATAGGAGATCACAGATAGCAAACTTTTTTTGGGGTGGTTAGGGGATTACTCCATATGATTGATTAATACCCCACATGACCAATTCTTTGCTATGTACACCCTCCATTTGGTGATTCCATTTGGAAATGGTCTGGGCTACTTCTGAATCAGTCACAGATCACTGTGGAACTCTTCAGTTAGGGCAAGTTCATCGTTCTTGACCATTTTAAATGGCTAAATATGGATGTGAAGTAAGTCCACTGTTTAACCAGTCCCCTGAAATTTAACTTTATCATGTGTTAAAACTGTCATTCAGTGGTGCCTTGAAGCACAGGGGATAACAAATTGTAGGCTGTGCTAAGGAAAGCAGCTGTTATCTCCAGAAACATTCTCCTGTAATATCCTCAATGTTCTCTGACACTTAAATGAGTCAGCTGTCAAGAAATGGCTCCTATTGGCTCCTTCTTAGCTTTGCTTTTGCTAGATGCAGCTTGCAGTTCCTTAAGTAGCACATAGTTGCAAAAAGATGTGAACTATCCACTATTCAATTCCAGTACAAATACTGTTAATTCAACGTGACTATAAAACAAATGGTGAAATTTGTGTGCATATCCTGCAGTTTTATACCAGGCTTCTGATTTATGAGCTCTGAATAGAAAATGACAATTCACCTCCACATGTCAGGAATGAGAGCCCATGTATATCTCGTGGTCTACTTTCAACCTGGTGAAGCTTACAGGATAGACAGTGGGGATGAGGGTGGAATTGGATGAGGGTGGAAACTCCACTTTGGTGGAAGATGAGGAGAGAATTGCCTCTAGGGTGGATTTTTTTTCCCTTTCCTCCATCCTCAAATACGAGATATGATTTTCTTTCTTTCTTCCACCTTGCCTTAATTTTTTACAGGATTCCCATCTAGGCCTTTATGGGAAAAATCCTGTTTAATAGGGATGAAAGCAATAGGTTCTATAGAAAAGCAGTAGGATTTTAAATACTCTAAAATCCCATAGAAAACATTTCATTCTCTAGTCAGTTCTGTAGTGCTTTTTAACCTTTCTATAGTAGAGACCTAACTCCCATTAAAAGGTTATTTTGGACCACCTGTAACTTTGTATTTGTAAAGTCTATAGGACATAAAGCTCAAATAAAAATCTTTTTTAAAAATACAGTAGAATCTCCTCAGAGTTATGAACAGCAGTTACGAACTGACCAGTCAACCACACAGCTCATTTGGAACCAGCAGTACGTGATCAGGCAGCGGGGGGGACGACAAGCAAATACTGTACAGTACTGTGTTAAACATAAACTACTAAAAAAAAAAAGTTAAAAATTTGTTGACAAGGTAAAGAAACAGTTTCTGTGCTTGTTTCATTTACTGTGCAGAAGAAAAATGCTGCTTTTAACCATCTGAATTTAAAGTTTTAAAGCTGTATTAAGTCAATGTTCAGTTGTAAACTTTTGAAAGAACGACCCTAACATTTTGTTCAGTTACAAATATTTCAGAGTTATGAACAACTTCCATTCCCGACGTGCTCATAACCCTGAGGTTCTACCGTCTACATAAGCAAACTCAACCTAGGAGTAAGCTGTAAAACACCTTGTCTTCATCCCTTTAGCTAAATCCTCAATGAGAGGGTTCCCCCTTGTACATGTGTGTGAAGTGGTTGTAGCAGAGTAGGTACTCAGCATGGGTCATGCACAGGACACATTTTGCTCAGCGTACTCTGCCTGGAGCAAGGATGTGTAGTCTGCTCCTCTGCCTGTGCCGAGACAAACCAAATCACAAGAGTACTTCCCCTCATATCTGACTGAGAAGACAGTCCTGAGAAGATCAGGACTCCTGCCCAGAGGCAGAAGGAGCAAAGCATGATTCTGCACATAGATCCAGCAATGTAAATAGTGTTGTCATCCCAGCAAAACATTGTCACTTCTTTTTCATGAGCTGTCTATGGGGCTTGTGAGCTCCAGCATTTGACATATTGCTGTGAATAACTGACTCCTTTGTCCTTTCAATTTGAGAGTATGGCAGTTCCATTTCACTAGGTTTTTCAAGGTAAACTAAGATATTTAATCTGCTAACATCTGAGTCTAGGACTGATTTTCTCCTTTGATTGTTGGTGCATCACTTGCACCTGACAAAGTGCAGGGTGCTTCACTGGCTTCTGAGCAAAGGTCAAGGTGCCAGCATTAATCTGTAAACCACGATGGTTTGGGTCCTGGATATATGCAAGTCCTTCTGTTCTTCTCCGCAGCTGATCGCTGGAAGTATTTTTAAATTGTTAGGTGGGGACAAAGAAAGAAGGGGGGGGGAAGGGGCTGTTGAGGATTCATGACTGGTAATCCCTTCACTGTCTGGCAATCCAAAAAGGAACCTTTGGGGCCTCTATTTGCTCGTTCTTTTACCTATGAAGGTCACTTGAAAACGGACACAAGATAGTCTCAGTTCACTCCTATGAATATCAGTGAGTTCTTCAAGACCGCATTATAGAAAACTAAAATTATTCTGAGCATCAAGCCCTGAGCTTCTCAAATGCTCTTTCGCAAAACATATTTGTAAGGCCCTTCCGTTTTGGTATTAACTGATTTTATTTTTATTCTTGCTGAGAAATTCCTGTTTTTTTGTTTTTTGTTTTTTTTTACAAGCTCTATCATTCGCCTGGAGATTTACCTTTCTTTTACATTTTCTTTCCCCCTCCCTTCCCCGAATCTGAATTGTGGATCCAGCTCAGTAACCTGGGCAGACCCCTTGATCCCAGCTCCCGACTCTGGCAGGGAAAAGGTGGTGGCTCAGTGACCTGGGTGGACCTCAGGGGACCCCAGACCTGGCTCCCCACTCTGGAAGGAAAGATGGTGACTTGGTAACTTGAGTCGCCCAGGTAACTAAACTGCCGTCTCCTCGTCTGGAGTGGGACTGGAAGCAGAAGGGGGTAGAGGAGGCAGCATGAGGATATGGTGCCCTTGCCTCTTCCACTTCTTCTGCTTCTGGAACTGCTCTGGCAGAAGGGACAGTGACTTGGTTATCTGCGCAGATCCCAATATTTACCCAGAAAACTGGGGAAGTTAATTTTTTGCACATATTTTAATACCAATTTAATTTGTGGGAAATTTAAAAACATAATAAAACCCAAAAATGAATGGTCTTGATTATTGGTTCACTAAAATTTTACACAGATTGTCTTTACGTGGTTTTATTTGGATCTTTAGCAGGTTATTCCTAAAGCATTGCACTTACCATTTTAACTTCAATCCAGTTCATAAATAAAGATTCAGTCCAGACTTACTGGTCAGAGCGAAGGATCAAACACAAATGAACAACTCTAAAGTTTTGAGAAGTTTCTGATTAAATTAAACTGGAGGGTTTCTCTGGGCTCTTGCTGGGGCCATGTGTATCTGCATTTCCATCTGGCTGTACTCAGCTTAGCTTAATTATGTCAAATCTCCTTCCAAGCTAGTTTGCCCAGCCCTTGTTTATATTCAGTGTTGTTAATTTTTGGTGAAAGTTAAAGCCTGGCTCTGAGAGGTAATAAACTAGTGTGTTGTATGAACATTTCAAATAGTGACTATTAAAGAGTGTTGCGTCACCTCGGTGATAATAAGCACTGTGTTTCTGCAAGTCTTCATATATAATGCATATAACTGGCACTGTCAAATAAGAGATCTGCAAATTAATATGCACCAGAAGTGAGTAAAACATCAGTCATATGTGAAGGTAATTAGTGCAGAGTTCTCAACATGGGCAATTATCTTCTGCTTAGACTTTACAATGTAAATAACTTGATTAGAAATATGACTTCTTGTATTTACTTTGAGTTATAATGTTTGTTGTAGCTTTCAATCAGTTTCATAGAGTAAGCACTTGTCTTCCCCTAGATCTGCTGACAGCAGTAGGAAAGAGTTTGGCATCAAAAGAAATACAAAATCACTGAGTGTTTCTAGAATGCCATTAGGATTCTCTCCTGGTTTAATTGGAACAAATTATCTCTCCGATTTCAAAGTGCTGTTATGCCAAGGGACTTTGGTAGCACTTACAGATCTTTTATTTAGTAAATAATGAAACCTTGATTGGCTGAGGTTAAAAATTATACAAGGGGGAAAAATAAACACAGAGCCATAGGCATGAGGCAGTCAGAAAACTGGATGAGAGGGAGCAGCACTCCTGAAGAGGAAATAATTTTGGCCAGATTTACGGAAATCTTTAGAGCAGTGCATGATCTCGAGCCAATACCCGCAAACTTGAAACAAGTGAGGAGGCAGAGTTGGGGTGGCGAATTAGGGGAGTTAGTCCTTAGTTGATCTGCTAGTCTCCAGGGTGAGGAAAGGGGGTCAGAGAGATAGACTATACCTGTTCTTGTTAGTGATTCCAGTCATCTCTGCTCAGTGTGCATTAAATTAAAGCTGTTGTTTTTGAAGAAGCTGAGGATAAAGACAAGATGTTATCTGCTTTTTCATAGTACCATGTAGAAAGAATGCATATGCATTCACTCCTCCCCCTAGAAGTCTCCTGATTGGAATTCTTAGAACCTGAGTATTTGGGAAAAATTCCAGCTTGGACTGTAAAAGCCAGGATTCCATTGAGCTGGGTTGTGAATTCATTGCTTTTCCTTGTAGCTTATATCTTTTTTTTTTTGTTCCCCCCCCCCCAGGACAAGACCATAGAAATGTATGGCAGTTCCTACCATATTGGATCAGATCCATGATCTGTCCAGTCCAGTCTCTGATATTGGTCAGCACCAGATGCTTCACAGGAAGGTGCAAGAAGTCCTGCAGTAGGCAGCTGTAGGATAATCTTTCCTGTGCAGAATCTCCTTCTAACCCATAACAGAGAATGGTTTAAGTCCCAAGCACGAGATTTTTTTCTTCTGAAACTTTTTTAGTTTATAACTCTAGATATTCTTGTTAAATGTATCAGAATCCCATCATTTTTGAATCTTGCTATACTCTTGGTTCCATCAGCAAGCAAAGCTTTTACTTGAAAGAAAAACTATACACACACACACACATATAAACATAACTCTTAGGGTTACATAGAGAAATGTAAACTGATGCAGAAATGTCTGCATACTGTCTGAAACAGAAATCTCTGAGAGGTTCCTGTTCATTTTAATGGGTTTTTAACTCTGAACCCTAGTAATGGAATCTAAATGTATAGGCTGTTAACTGTTTCAAAACTGATCACAACATTCCTCTTGCCTCCCCCCGCCCCCCCAAGCTGTATAATGAAGTTCTGCGCTGTTTCCTGAGAGTTCATCTTTGGCCTCATAACGGGGTGGAGCTTGGGTTGTGGGTGGAGTTTGAGTAACACCAATCTGACCCCCCCCACACTTTTGGCACTGTTTGTTTTTTGTTTTTCTCCCCTTGATAAATTATATACATTTTAATGTTGTGGAAGGGTGGATCCAAGTAATTCAAAAGTGTTAGTGACCTCATTAACTACCAAAGTAAGTGGGCTTACTTTGCTTGCAAGTACACATGGTGTATCCCACCTTTTGTTGCTGAGGAGGTTTTTGGCTTCACTAACTGGATGAGGACTGTCTGTGTGCTTTGAGTGTGCTCAATACTGTGTGATGCATAAGAGAAGATGCTATGCCTGGTGCAAGGAAAGTAGAATCTCTAAATCAGCACAACGACAACACCCTACAGAGGAATTATTCTTTTAGATGCTTTAGGGGATGGAAGGTCAGCTGTGACAGCAGGGTAGATTTTTAAGATGATAATGCTTGGTTATCATTCAGATGAGATGAAGACCAAGAGTAAGAAGGGCATAAATGCTTAAAGAGTAGCTTGTCAGGCAGGTGTTCTTGATACTAAAGAATGGCAGTGGGGGGGAAGAGATCTCAAATATAAACTGAAAAATTTAGTTTTATATTGATTTTTTTTTTCCATACAGCCTCAGTTGGTAATTTTTGTTTTTTGTTTTGTTTGGCAATAGTTTTTATTTTCCAGTGATTTAAGATAAATATTTTTGGGAAGGTTAGCTTGAGTGATGATTTCCTTACCTGGAAGACAACGAGTCAACTCCAGGTATGATTCAAAGACGAGTAAACCAGTTAGACTGCTAAATTCCAAGGAGGTCTCTACAGACACACATTCTAATCCAAATGCAGAATTATTTGTTGTATAACATGTAGGGTTGCCAACTTTCTCTTTGCAGAAAACTGAACTTCCTTGCCCCGCTGTGACACTCTGTACCTCGGGGGAACACTTCACACCCCCATGTTCATCTTCATAAAATGATTGTGTGATATCCAATGCAAAGTTTGTCATGTCGGGTGTCTTCGGAAGGCTCATGATGTACTGAGCATTGTTGTTATAGTGCTGTTGTAGGTTATCACTTCATGTATATAGTTATGAGGCTGAAAATGTATCTTTGTGGCTTAAAGCAAGTCCAGACAGAAACTCTTCAGAAGCAGAGGGGAAATTCACACCTCATCAGGGCATGGATGGGACAAACCCACCCCAGCCTCACAGGAACAAAGGGCGCTGGCCTAGACAGCAACAAAAGAATCTGTTAGACTCTTGAGGGAGTCACCCCGCTTTCTTTGGTCAGTTTAGAACTGCAATGAGGGAATGCTCACCTGACTCTGAAGGGCGGAGGGCAAAGCCAAGAGGGAAGAAAGGACATGATAAAAGGGAGAGGTTTGCCATGCTCGCTCTCTCTCTCTCTCCCACCTACACCTACAGACACCACCAAGTGACTGAAGTGGTGATCAAAGGGGAGAGCCTGGCTGAAGAGCAACCAGCCAGCCTTTGGTGCGAAGCATCTAAGTTTGTAAGGTGTGACAGGGTTGGGCTAGATGGCTACAGGAGATTGATCGAAGGCAGATATATTAGCCCCAGATTAAGTAGGTCCCTTTTTCCTGGGTAAGGTAACAGGCGATTCCAGAACAATCAGGAGCTTGCTGGAACCAATTAAGGCAAGCAGGCTAATTAGGACACCTGGAGCCAATTAAGAAGCTGCTAGAATCAATTAAGGTGAGCTAATCAGGGCACCTGGTTTAAAAAGGACCTCACTTCAGTCAGTGAAGCGCGCACAAGGAGTTGAGAGGGCATGCAGCTGGAGGACTCAGGAGTACAAACACTATCTGGCATCAGGAGGAAGGTCCTGTGTTGAGGATAAAGAAGATGTTGGGAGGAGGCCATGGGGAAGTAGCCCAGGGAGTTGTAGCTTTCATGCAGCTGTTACAAGAAACACTGTAGACAGCTGATTCACAGGGCCCTGGGCTGGAACCCAGAGTAGCAGGCGGCCCCATCCCTCACCCCACTATTGGATATAAGAGGAGTTGACCTGGACTGGGTCCCACTAGGAGGAAGGTCCCTGGTCTGTCCCCCGACCCACTAGATGGATCAGCAGAGACTCTGAGAATTGTTCTCCTTCCTTTTCCCCATACTGGCCAGTGATGAGGGTAGCTGAATGAACGGCAGGTTTGAGCCACTAGCAAAAGGGGCCAAACTGAGGGCTGCCGTGAATGTCTGACCCAAGCAGATCTGCCAATTAGCACAGGACCCACCAAGGAAGAGGAGGAACTTTGTCACAAAGGGCATTGAAAGCATTAAGATCAGCGTAGAATGCATTTTGCTTTTCTTTTATTTGACCAAATCTGACTTTTATGTTTTGACTTATAATCACTTAAATCTATCTTTATAGTTAATAAATTTGTTTGTTGGTACCTGAAGCAGTGCATTTGGTTTGAAGTGTGTCACAGGCTCCCCTTGGGATGACAAGCCTGGTACATATCAATTTCTTTGTTCAATTGATGAACTCCTATAAGCTTCCAGTGGGCATAACTGGACAGTGCAAGACGGAGGTTCCTAGGGTTGTGTCTGGGACCGGAGATATTGGCTAGTGTCATTCAGTTGCACAATTCAAGGAGCAGCTTACATGCTAGAGACTGTGTGAACAGCCCAGGAGTGGGGGCTCTCACAGCAGAGGAGGATAAGGCTGGCTCCCGGAGTCAAGGATTGGAGTGAGCTAACAGATCACTGGTCCAGATAACACCAGAGGGGAACGTCACAGTGGCGCAGTGAGCAGGGTGTATGTATGGCTTGTTACTCCAAGCGAAATTCACACTTTAAGCACTGATATTTGTGATTTTAAGTGAGTCTTAAGTGCAGTGGCTAAGAACAGTCAGGAGTAGGTCACAGTTTTATTTATTTTCTGTTTGTTTCGGGAAAGGGAAGTAAGAACAGGAAAATGAGTGAAAGCAGTGAAGCGATTGCGAAGTTGGAGCTTTTTAGGCTGCAGCTTGCAGATAAGGAAAGGGAGCACCAGAGATTATTGCAATTGAAAGAACTGGAGATAAATGAGAGAGAAAGAGAGAGAGAAGAAAAAGGAAGAGTCAGCCAGAGAGGGCCATGGAAGAAAGAGAGAGTGAGCAAAAATGCCAATCGGACCTGCTAGAGAAGCAGAACCAAACCACCCCCCCCCGACCCCAACAATTCCCATCACTCCAAAAATCCACAAATGGGAACACTTTTATGTCCAGCATACAGTGAAGAAGATGATATTGCTGAATATCTGGCTACCTTCGAAAGGCTGTGTATAATTGATGAAATCCCTGATAAGAGTTCCTAACCTGATTGCGAAATTAACTGGTAAAGCTCGAAATGTATTAAATGGAATGCCTATTGAAGACGTTTTAGACCATTGTTTTAGACCACCTCCTATTCGACCTCCTCCTTGGAAATGATTTTTTCCCTGTAGCCCTGTAGTATTTGTCTGCGGCGGGAGGGAGAGTGTGATGCTGGGACCTCTGAGGGAAAGGATGAGGTCTCGGAAAGTGCTGAGAGAATGGGGGAAAGTCCCCTTGAGTCTTCTGAAAGGAGGGGATGGAGTAATGCAAGGGGAGAAGCAGAGGTGGCTGCTGAAAGGAAAGATTTGGGGTTTGTGGGGCTGGATTGAAGCCTCTGTGCATTTTGTAGTAGTTTAGATAAGAATCAGAACTTCTGATAGCTTGTCTGAACCGAGTAACCCCATTTTCTTTAGCCCTACTGCCCTACTAATAAAAAAAGATTTGAAAAAACAAACCGATAGCATGCCCCTGCCCCCAACTTTTTCACAAAATCGCCAGGATTTTTGGTCTTGTGGAAAAATTAGTGCCTTTTTCTAATATATTTTTTTTAATTTATCAAAGTAGTATTGACATTTTTCACTGACTGTAAGCCAGGTAAATAAATTAATTAAAATAATTGGGAGGGGGGGAATCAGGAAAATATTTGGAAAATGGAAGAAAAACCACACAATGGTTTTCAGACACTTTGCAATAAAAAAACCTTTTGATTTTAGACTTATTTTATTTTATTTTTTTTTGTCCTGCTCTGCTTTAGAGCTTCTATGCTTCATGGAAATAAAGACAACCCAGGGAATTACAGACCAGTCAGCTTAACTTCTGTACCCGGAAAGATAATGGAGCAAATAATTAAGCAGTCAGTTTGCAAACATCTAGAAAATAATAAGGTGATAAGTGACAGTCAGCATGGATTTGTCAAAAACAAATCGTGCAAACCAACCTGATAGCTTTCTTTGTCAGGATAACAGGCCTTGTGGATGGGGGGAAGTGGTAGGTGTGGTATATCTTGACGTAAGTAAAGCTTTTGATACTGTCTCACATGACCTTGTCATAAACAAACTAGGGAAATGCAACCTAGATGGAGCTACTATAAGGTGAGTGCAAAATTGGTTGGAAAACCATTCCCAGAGAATAGTTATCAGTGGTTCACAGTCATGCTGGAAGGACATAACGAGTGGGGTCCCGCAGGCTTCAGTTCTGAGTCCAGTTCTGTTCAATATCTTCATCAATGGTTTAGATAATGGCATAGAAAGTACACTTACAAAGTTTGCAGACGTTACCAAGCTGGGAGGGGTTGCAAGTGCTCTGGAGGACAGGATTAAAATTCAAAACTATCTGGACAAACTGGAGAAGTGGTTTGAAGTAAATAGGATTAAATTCAGCAAGGACAAATGCAAAATACTCCATTTAGGAAGGAACAATCAATTGCACACGTACAAAATGGGAAATGACTGCCTAGGAAGGAGTACTGCAGAAAGGGATCTGGGGGTCATAGTGAACCACAAGCTAAATATGAGTCAAAGGTGTAACGCTGTTGCAAAAAAATGAACCATCATTCTGGGATGTATTAGCAGGAATATTGTAAGCAAGACACAAGAAGTAATTCTTCTGCGCTGATTAGGCCTCAACTGGAGTATTGTGTCCAGTTCTGAGTGCCACATTTCAGGAAGGATGTGGACAAATTGGAGAGAATCCAGAGAAGAGAGACAAAAATGATTAAAGGTCTAGAAAACATGACCTATGGGGGAAGATTGAAAAAATTGGGTTTCTTTAGTCTGGAAAAGAGAAGACTGAGTGGGGACATAACAGTTGTCAAGTACGTAAAAGATTGTTACAAGGAGGAGGGAGAAAAATTGTTTTTCTTAACCTCTGATGATAGGACAAGAAGCAAAGGGCTTAAATTGCAGCAAGGGAGAGGTTTAGGTTGGACATTAAGGAAAAACTTCCTAACTGTCAGGGTGGTTAAGCACTGGAATAAATTGCCAAGGGAGGATGTGGAATCTCCATCATTGGAGATTAAGAGCAGGTTATGGGTGAGGGATGGTCTTAGTCCTGCCATGAGTGCAGGGGACTGGGCTCGATGACCTCTCAAGGTCCCTTCCAGTCCTATGATTCATAGATGGGATTTGCTGTGTTGAGGTAGAATCTGTGAATGCTTTTAAATCTACAATGCTGGAAGTGAACCCCAGATAACAAGTGCATTTTACTGGGGAACAGGGGCTTGTTGACCACATTCTCCTTGGCTTTATGTAGGTGTGGGATGGCTTACTGCATGTTGCTATACAGTCAGTGGTACTGTAATATTGAACCTGGGAGTTTGTGCATGTTATTCCTTGTATAGCCCTAGAAACGGGGCTATAACTATTTAAAGGGGGAAGAGCAAAGGATTATTTCAACTTTATAATATCACATGGGAATGGGGAAACTCATTGTGGGCAAACTCAGTGTGTCTACACTACTAAATTAGGTCGATTTTATAGAAGTCGATTTTTAGAAATCTATTTTATACAGTTGATTCTTTGTCCCCACTAAATTTATTTAGTTGGTGGAGTGTGTCCTCAATACTATGGCTAGCATCAACTTACGGAGCGACGCACTGTGGGTAGCTATCCCGTAGTTCCCGCAGTCTCTGCTGCCTATTGGAATTCTGTGTTAAGCTCCCAAAGCCTGATGGGGCAAAAACATTGTTGAAGGTGGTTTTGGGTACATGTTGTCAGTCGCCCCTCCTTTCTTCCCTCCGTGAAAGCAATGGCAGACAATCATTTTGCGCCTTTTTTCCTGGGTTATTCGTGCATACACTATACCCTGGCAAGCATGGAGCCTGCTCAGCTCACCGCTGCTGTTGTGAGCATTGTAAACACCTTGCGCATTATCGTGGAGTATGTGCAGAACCGGGCTAAGAGACGCCAGCACAAGGACGATTGTGATCAGGACATGGACACAGATGTTCCTGAAAGCACAGGCTGTGGCAGTTGGGACATCATGGCGGCAGTAGGACTGGTTGATACAGTGGAACGCCGATTCTGGGCCCGGCAAACAAGCACAGACTGGTGGGGCTGCATAGTATTGCTGGTATGGGATGATTCACAGTGGCTGCGAAACTTTCTCATGCATAAGGCCACTTTCCTTGAACTTTGTGAGTTGCTTTCCCCCATCCTGAAGCGCAGGAATACCAACATGAGAGCTGCCCTGACAGTTGAGAAGCGAGTGGCGATAGCCCTGTGGAAGCTTGCAACGCCTGACTGCTACCAGTCAGTCGAAAATCAATTTGGAGTGGGTAAATCTACTGTGGGGACTGCTGTGATCCAAGTAGCCAGTGCAATCACTGACGTTCTGCTATCAAGGGTAGTGACTCTGGGAAATGTGCAGGTCATACTGGATGGCTTTGTTGCAATGGGGTTCCCTAACTGTGGTGGGGCGTTAGACGGAACACATATCCCTATCTTGGCACCACACCACCTTGCCAACCAGTACGTAAGCCACAACGGGTACTTCTCAATGGTGCTGCAAGCACTGGTGGATCACAAGGGACGTTTCACCGACATCAACGTGGAATGGCCGGGAAAGGTGCATGACTTGAGCATCTTTAGGAACTCCTGGCTGTTGGAGCAGTTGCAAGAAGGGACTTACTTTCCAGACCACAAAATTACCATTGGGGATGTTGAAATGCCAATAGTTATCCTTGGGGACCCAGCCTACCCCTTGCTCCCATGGCTCATGAAGCCATACACAGGCAGCCTGGACAGTAGTAAGGAGCAGTTCAACTCTAGGCTGACCAAGCGCAGAATGGTGGTAGAATGTGCCTTTGGATGTTTAAAAGCTTGCTGGCTCCGTTTGCTGACTAGGTTCAACCTCAGCGCAACCAACATTCCCACTGTTATTGCTGCTTGTTGTGTGCTCCATAATATCTGGGAGAGTAAGGGGGAGATGTTTATGGCGGGGTGGGAGGTTAAGGCAAATCGCCTGGAGACTGATTTTGAGCAGCCAGACACCAGGGTGATTAGAAGAGCATAGCTAGGCACGCTGCACGTCGGAGAGGCTTTGAAAACCAGTTTCAAGACTGGCCAGGCTATGGTGTGACAGTTGTGTGTGTTTCTCCTTGCTGCAAACTGGCCCCCTTTGTTGATTTTAATTCCCTGTAAGCCAACCACCCTCCCCCCTTCGATCACAGCTGGCAAAGGAAATAAAGTAACTATTGTTTTGAAACCATGCATTCTTTCTTTATTAATTTAAAAAAAAAAAGAAGTGAGAACTGACAAGGTAGCCCGGGTGGGGTGGGGTGCGGTGCGGGAGGAAGGAAGGACAAGGCCACATTGCCTGTTTTAGCCACACTACAAATCCAAACTGTTTGAATGACAGCCTTCTGTTGCTTGGGCCATCCTCTGGAGTGGAGTGGCTGAGTGCCCGGAGCCTCCCCCGCCCCCGGCATTCTTGGGCATCTGGGTGAGGAGGATATGGAACTTGGGGAGGAGGGCAGGCGGTTATACAATGGATGCAGTAGGGGTCTGTGCTCTTGTTAACTTTCCTGCAGCTCCAACGGATGCTTCATCATGTCCGTTTGCTCCCCTATTAGCCTCAGCATCGCCTCCTGCTTCTGCTCTTCGTGCTCACTTAATGCTTTCCTGGCCTCTGCCACTGAATGCCTCCATGCATTAAGCTGTGGCCTATCAGTGCAGGAGGACTGCATAAGCTCGGAAAATGTCATCGCGAGTGTGGTTTTTTTTCACCTTCTAATCTGCGATAACCTCGGGGACGGAGATGATAGGGGGAGCATAGAAACATTTGCACCTGTGGGGAGATAAAAAGGAAGAGTAAAATTTAAGATGATACATTTCTGAGAACAAAAGGGAGACTCTTTCACAGTGAATCAAGCAATTCACAGCAGACAGCACATGTGCTTTAGGTACAAGATTGCATTTTGTCTTTTATATTAAGCGCCTGCCAGTATGATGACATATATCACAAACGGCTGGGCAACAGAATTTGCTTTCCAGGCAGTCATGGTAAGCCTTTTGGTACGTGGGGTTGGCTTCTTATGCCTTCATAACATGTGGGAATGGTTCCAAACTGCAGTGCATCCTTTCCCATAGCAAGCAATGCCGGTTGGGTTTCACATTTAAAAGGAGGGGCTACGGTTTTTGGGTGGATGTGCAGCACACACCTCCCTGCACCCCACCGCGTGGCTATTCTCTGGGATGATCCCTTTTAGCCAAGCGCAAACAACCCAGCATGAATGGGGTCCTTTTACTGTTCCCTTACAAAAATTCCCCTATTTCAACCAGGTGACCATGAATGATTATCCCTCTCCTGAGGCTAACACAGAAAGATAAAGACCTAATCGCCTTTTACGATGAGATTACTGGTTCTGTGGATGAAGGGAAAGCAGTGGATGTATTGTTTCTTGACTTTAGCAAAGCTTTTGACACGGTCTCCCATAGTATTCTTGTCAGCAAGTTAAGGAAGTATGGGCTGGATGAATGCACTATAAGGTGGGTAGAAAGCTGGCTAGATTGTCGGGCTCAACGGGTAGTGATCAATGGCTCCATGTCTAGTTGGCAGCCGGTATCAAGTGGAGTGCCCCAAGGGTCGGTCCTGGGGCCGGTTTTATTCAATATCTTCATAAATGATCTGGAGGATGGTGTGGATTGCACTCTCAGCAAATTTGCGGATGATACTAAACTGGGAGGAGTGGTAGATACGCTGGAGGGGAGGGATAGGATACAGAAGGACCTAGACCAATTGGAAGATTGGGCCAAAAGGAATCTGATGCGGTTCAATAAGGATAAGTGCAGGGTCCTGCACTTAGGACGGAAGAACCCAATGCACAGCTACAGACTAGGGACCGAATGGCTAGGCAGCAGTTCTGCGGAAAAGGACCTAGGGGTGACAGTGGACGAGAAGCTGGATATGAGTCAGCAGTGTGCCCTTGTTGCCAAGAAGGCCAATGGCATTTTGGGATGTATAAGTAGGGGCATAGCGAGCAGATCGAGGGACGTGATCGTTCCCCCTCTATTCGACATTGGTGAGGCCTCATCTGGAGTACTGTGTCCAGTTTTGGGCCCCACACTTCAAGAAGGATGTGGATAAATTGGAGAGAGTCCAGCGAAGGGCAACAAAAATGATTAGGGGACTGGAACACATGAGTTATGAGGAGTGGCTGAGGGAGCTGGGATTGTTTAGCCTGCAGAAGAGAAGAATGAGGGGGGATTTGATAGCTGCTTTCACCTACCTGAAAGGGGGTTCCAAAGAGGATGGCTCTAGACTGTTCTCGATGACAGAACGAGGAGTAATGGTCTCAAGTTGCAGTGGGGGAGGTTTAGATTGGATATTAGGAAAAACTTTTTCACTAAGAGGGTGGTGAAACACTGGAATGCGTTACCTAGGGAGGTGGTAGAATCTCCTTCCTTAGAGGTTTTTCAGGTCAGGCTTGACAAAGCCCTGGCTGGGATGATTTAACTGGGAATTGGTCCTGCTTTGAGCAGGGGGTTGGACTAGATGACCTTCTGGGGTCCCTTCCAACCCTGATATTCTATGATTCTATGATTCAAATGTTGCTTGAATGCAACCAAAACCCAGGACCATTTGCTGCCATGCTTTGTGCTGCAATGATTCCAGACTACTTGCTACTGGCTTGGCGTGGTAAAGTGTCCTACCATGGAGGATGAAATAAGGCAGCCCTCCCCAGAAACCTTCTGCAAAGGCTTTCAGAGTACCTCCAGGAGAGTTTCATGAAGATCTCGCTGGAGGATTCCCGCTCCATCCCCAGACTCGTTAACAGACTTTTCCAGTAGCTGTACTGGCTGCAAATGCATCCCAATTCTTCAGGGCAAATCAAACATTAAACACTATTGCTTTTAAGCCCTGTACTGTAGTTACAAATGTGCACTCACCAGAGCTGACTTCTCTGGCTTCAGGGTTGGGGATCCTGCCTTGGGAGGGTATTGGCTCCAGGGTGATGAATAGGTCCTGGCTGCCAGGAAGAAAGGATTTGCCGCTTGTTTGCTGCGATTCTCCTCCTTCTCTTCCTCATCCACCAAATCCTCCTCCCTCTTGCGTGGGACTCCCTCCTTGCAGGTGTCCACGGACAGTGTGGAGTAGTGGTAGGGTCCCCCCCTAGAATGCCATGCAGCTGATCATAGAAGCGGCACGTATGGGGCTCTGACCCAGAGTGACCGTTTGTCTCCTTTGTCTTTTGGTAGGCTTGTCTGAGCTCCTTAACTTTCACGCAGCACTGCGGTGTGTCCCTGTTCTAGCATCTCTCCATCATGCCCTATGCAATTTTGGCATATATGTATTGGCATTTGTTCTTTTTGATCGGAGTTCTGTCTGCACAGATTCTTCTCCCCATACAGCAATCAGATCCAGTGTCTCCCTTTCGGTCCATGCTGGAGCTTGTTTGCAATTCTGGGGGGACTGCATGGTCACCTGTGCTGCTGAGCTCGCCACGCTGACCAAACAAGAAATTAAATTCAAAATTTCACAGGGCTTTTCCTGTGTACTTGGCTAGTGCATCGGAGTTGAAAGTGCTTCCAGAGCGGTCACATTGGAGCACTCTGGGATAGCTCCCGGAGGCCAATACCATCGAATTGCATCTGCACTACCCCAAATTTGACCCAGCAAGGTCGATTTTTAGTGCTACTCCCCTCGCCAGGGAGGAGTACAGAAGTCGATTTTAAGAGCCCTTTAGGCCGACGGAATGGGGTTGGTTGTGTAGACACATTCATTTTAAAATCAATCTAAAGCGGCTAAATTCGACCTAACCCTGTAGTATAGACCAGGGCTTAGAAATTACTGCTTCATGCTCACATGGGCAGCATGGGGATCAATCCCTGTTTTTAAAAAAAGAAAAGAAAAAAAAAAAGTAAAAAGCTACCATCTTTTCCTTTTTCAAATCCCTCCTGGAGACTTATCTCTGCCATGATGCTTAAAACACTGCCAGGCACGTGGTGAATTGGAACATACTGCTTATTATGCAAAGTGAACCTACCTCATTCTCCAACTTTTTTTGTTTTTCCCTACCTGTTTGTTGTGTTTTGTCCTGATCCTCAATTATGAGCTCTCTGGGGCAGAGACTCTTCCTTGTCAGTACGTCGCCTAGCACAATGGGGCCTCTGATCCTTGATTAGGATCCCTAGCACTACTGTAATACTACTACCGCTAATTAATAATAACAATAAACTCTTAATTTAACCACAGTTAAAGTGGATGGCAAAATATGCTGACCCGAGGGTTTGCCAAAAACAAAGACCAACCACACAAGTCCATCTCTAGTGATTGGGTTTCAAAAGAAATTTTTGAGTACTAAACCACAGTAACACCTTTTTGAGCTTGTATTCTGTGAGTTATTGAATTGATGATTGATTTCTACTTGGAGCAAATATCAGTGCAGGATTTAAATTTCCTCCTGTAGAGAATTCAAATTAAGTAGCCTTTGACTTCGTTGGTAGCTAGACAACCAAGTACTTGAGACGTGGCAGTCTCAAACAAGTTTGCAGTCAGGTACTTAAAAACCAAGTAACTTTTATCTGTCAGACTTAAAATCTGTCTGACACACAGTGCTCTTTTCCTGAAAACATGGTTAAAGGTTTATTTTAGAAACCCACAATGACCCGGCTACTTTGAATATCTCTTCCTTTAGTGAGCAGTTAGTGTTTGCGGGGGACACTTTGACCTTTTTTTTTTTTTTTTAAACTCTTCTGAAGGCTGTTGGTATTGAGGCTTTGCTCCTTTTGCAAATTGAATATGGGACTCTTAAGGAAGCCCAGTGACAAATGTTACTGAGTATTGGCAAATGTAAAGATGAAAGGGGATTTAACACATTTATATCAATGGTCATAGTACAGTTAAGTTCGTCTGGGGGGTGGGGAGGTGTGCTTGGTAGCTTCAGGTGCCCTATCCTAGTCTACTAGCCCTCATTCAAATTCTTCCACTTCTTTAGAGAGGTCCAGATGAAAACAGATTAAGGAATCTGAAGAAAAAACTAAGGCAATTGCTTCTCGTTCTCCCACAGTCTTTTATACTGTGAACTCTTTGGGGCAGACTGCCTTGTTGTTTGTTCTGTACAGCCCTCAGGACATTGTCTGCGTATAACAAATACTGCCAATGGATGCTGAGATGAGTTGACCATGGATAGAGTCTCTTACTGAATAAATCAGGCTGATTAGGAAGCTCTGTTTATTTACTGACTCCTTTATAGGAAACACCAATGCCATGGGACTGATTTAGGAGGGGAACAAACCTGCGTGGTGCTGGGACCCCAAAGGTTGCAGTCCCATGGGGGACCCATAGGGGCTGGGTGGGATCACCTCCCAGCCGTCAAGATGATGGGAGTCTGGGTAGGCCAAATTTCAGTGAGTAGCACTGTAACCCCATAAGCCAGGTGACAACTCCACTCTCACAATTTTGGTCCAGTTGGGGTGGGGCCAAACCTGAGCGACTCTGAGGTGGAGAGCCAGGATCAGCCAGCCCTACAGCATAGGAGTTGCAGAAGCTGCAACTGTGGGGTGAGTGCTGAACAAGACCCAACACCCCACCCCTTCTCTGGGGAGTGGGACCTGACCACCCCGGGTCTCCACCCTCAGACTATTTACTGGGTCATGACAGGCCATAAACACTTACAAATGGGTCCTGAGTCTAAAAAGTCTGAGAACCACTGCCCTAAAGGACCGTTGAAGGACTCTACCTTGAATGGTCTCTTAGAATATTTGCTAACTGCTTGTGCTAAACCATCTGTTCCATCTTATATTCAGCTGTCTCGCTCTAAGTACCTTTCCCAGACCTGAAGAAGAGATCTAAGTTGCAGTGGGGGAGGTTTAGGTTGGATATTAGGAATAACTTCTTCACTAGGAGGGTGGTGAAACACTGTAATGTATTACCTAGGGAAGTGGTAGAATCTCCTTCCTTAGAAGTTTTTAAGGTCAGGCTTGACAAAGCCCTGGCTGGGATGATTTAATTGGGGATTGGTCCTGCTCTGAGCAGGGGGTTGGACTAGATGACCTCCTGAGGTCCCTTCCAACCCTGATATTCTATGATTCTATGATCTGTGTAAGCTCGAAAGCTTCTTTCTCTTACCAGTGGAAGTTGGTCCAATAAAATATATTACCTCCTCCACCTTGTCTCTCTTGGTAAAGGGTTAAAGGCCCATAGGTTAGGACAGGCGTTTTAAAGCTACAGGGCCAGGCCTCACCTAGAGAGGACTGAAACTCTCTTGTCTTTTCTTAACCTTATTTTCGGAGTCTGAACATACAATTGGCTGTCTGGATTTTCCTTTGATATTCCCTTTCTGCTTGTTCCAGCTCCACCTGGAAGTCTGTTGGGTACCTTCCTAAATTGACCAGCCTAAGCACTGTTTCCCCTGTGGTGACTCTTGGCCACCAGAGGCCACTGTGGTGTAGCATTGAGGCAGGGAGACAACTCTGATGCTCCATTCCCTGTGCTTCCCTGCTGATACCCAGACGGGATGCTTCAAGGAAGAGTGTGTGTCCGGGAGGGACGGGGAGACTAGACGGGAGCCAATTGCTTTAGGGCAAGTCTGAGAGCTGGCCAAGGGTGCAGGGGGGCACATGATGATGGCGGGTTAGTGACTGAAAGGGGTGGTGGTAGAGGAGGATAATGGAAAGCAGGGACAAAATGCTTGAGGCTGCTTTAGGGTCCTCTACAAACAAGCTTGGGAGCTTCCTTATTGACAGGTTCTGTGTGCAGGCGCCCGGAATAGCTCTGAAGGTACCAGGGGAAGGGTGAGTCTTTGAAGAGGAAAGCAGAGATGACTGTCCCTCTCTCCTCTGCCCATTGCAACCCCTGAGCCTTTGTTTGTAGTCAAGAGAGCCTTGGCAATCTTGTGAACCTTTATGCGCAGTTTAAACAAACACTGCTTTTAATAACATAGCTCCTGTAGCAGGTGTTCTGTAGCTGCTTTGGGTTTTTTAAGATTGCTTTGTAAACATTTGGGCAGAGTTAGTACAATAAACTTATTGATACTGAGAGGAGAAATAGGTTAGTTAGATAATCCTTTGATTGGAGTGTTCTTACCACTTGGCCAGCTGTATAAACCTCACTTCCTTCATTTAATTACTTATTTGCTCATGTCTAGTCTTTTGAACCTTCAATTATCTGTGCCTGTCACTCTCATTTTCTTACGTAGCTATCTGTGCTGTACATGGATAAGATTCTGTGTAGCTTTGGAAACAAAAACATTTATCGGCTGATCAAACCCGAACTACAGCACAGCAAGCTATGACCATGAAGTGTTTGGATGCCATAGTGATGGGTGTCATAAGAGCCTAGGTACTGTTTGCAGTATTGCAAGTCACAGATTTTGCATTTGTTAATTCATATTTTTAAAATTTCTGTGTAACTGATCTCAGGATAACTGAGCATAGGTTCAAGCAAAGGATTCTGTCCCAAATGCGCTCCTCTTATACCCATTGGTAAGAGCAGAAAATCCCCCAACTGGGGTAATAGGAAGGAAAAGTAGAGGTGTCCTTTCCACATTGCACGGCCCATTGAAAATAATAAATGGAAATTTGCAAGTCTTGAGATGTAGACCTCTTCTTTTTTGGTCATTCCTCCCACTGGTTTCCAAGAGCCTCCAATCTCCTTATGAAAGCTCACAACACTAAATATGTATAAATGTCCCTATTAGAATTGCAAGAATCATGTTACTCTCATCCCTGTATATGCCACGTTTGGTAGATCAATATGTCTTTGTTCAAAAATCATACAGCAATCATTGAGGCATATTGGTACAACCTCAGCCAACACCTTGGTTAACACGAGAGATCTTTTACACAGTTGTGCAGCAGTTTGGATATTTTCATTAGTGTAACTACAATATGATAAGGAAAGCAAATCTTATCCAGTGGAACAAGATATCTTTTGAGGTAGGTGACTGTCCCACTAACTAGAGTATTTTCAAGTGTAGAATAAAGGTTTGTATAACTTCAGGGTGCTATGTTGTACCCCAGCCCAAAGCAATCTAAGAAATTCCTACCTGACCAGATGGATAGTGGCATTGAAATCTTAAGTGGAAGGAACTATTTCAAATACAGGAAGCTTTTTTTTTTTTATAATGTTGATTTTCAACAATATGTGGATTGTGGTCAATGTTTGTTTGCACAACCGTGCTAACAGAAAGAAATGAAACTAGCAATGGGTGGGATCATCTAGTGGGGTGAGTGCAGGGCTAGTTTCTGGGAGCTCGAGACTTCTATTCCTGACTTTATTGGTGATGTACTTTTGGCCAAGTCATTCAACCTTACTAAGTTTGTTATCCTATGTTGTAAAAGAGTGATTATCTGCATCTCGTGGGGTAGCTTGTACAGTAACTTACAGCTGTAAAGCACTGACTATTGCATAGGAACTCTGTAGGAGTTTCTGTAACTAGCTTATCTGTTTTTCTAAATGTTAAGCTCTTTTGATGTTTTGAACCATACCTTAAATGGTGCTTCACCCTGTAGAAGCTATGTTTGTCTGTTGATGAGTTTGAAGCACAAACCTCAGCCAGAATTGATGTGAATAGAGAAAAATGAAGCATTCTCTTTGACTGACTGGCTCCATTTTCCATGGTCAGGCCTGATATACTGTGGGGTTGTTGGGTTTTTTTTTTAAGTCTGCACATCAGAAATAGTTCTTACAATGCTGAATCATGCAAAGTTAGGATCCCTATGAAAAGATTTTGTACAAAGATGTATTTAGTTGAAAAACTTCCTTGTTCTTTAGCATCTTACTATAAACTGTTGTAAATATGTACAATACATCTGTCTTGCTGTGACAATTCAGTGTGAAACAGATTTTGAGTGTGCCTAATATAAGATCAGAAGGCAAAGTATGACCCAAGTGGGTTTTCTTTTCTAACTCTTTAACTGAAGCAATCTCTCCATTTTATAAAATAATTTGATGATGTTTCTAGTATTGTTTTATATTGTATTCTCTTTTTTGTTTTTTTTCTTTTGCCCTGTCTTTTTTTTTTTTTCCTTTAGTGGAATTAAAAGCCCAGAATAGTTCATTAGAACATTATGGTTGAGGTTTTAAGTGTAAAACGGATATACCAATGACCGGAAAAACGTACAGTGAAACAGTAAATAAGCAATAAAGAAAAAAGTGACTTGGAGTGTGCTGTACCAAGACAATATCTTTTGTGTATGACTAGATGTCCCCTCTTGTTTTAGGAAAGCTGCTCAGAGTTCAGCTTAATGTGATGTTTCTAGTCCTCCGAAGCGTCTACAGCAAAAAAACATGGAACTGCCGCCTCAGTATTTCTAATGTGCAGGAAACTTATTTGGAAAAGAAAAATGGCAGTTGTTGCCCCTTTTAGGATGCATGCAAAGACCATGCTCTTGGTATGGCTTATAGATTTTTGCATTAATAAGAGAAAAATGAGTTAAAAGTATAGGCCGTTGCTTCCGGTGACTGCCCTTTCTTCCATCATGCTCTCACTGTGCAGCTGTTTACACTTTCACAGTTAGTGAGCACATCGTATCCAGGCCTCTTATTGCTCCTGCAACCCCCACCCCGCCCAGGTTCTTCAGGCAGTATAAATATTCATACTGTTCTGATTGAGTTCAATATTAGGATCCTTTCTGAAAATTTGTAACTGTCCCAAAGTAGTGCCTAACCTTTAAAGTGGCTTACTTTCTGCAATAACATTGAGGATGCTTCAACTTATTTCTTGCTTTTTGTATCTTCCATAATCACATGCCTAGTCCAGTAATGGTGTAGGTGTTATTCATTAATGCAATGGGTTACTGGCAAAAGCTTTCCTTCCATTTCTTTCATTTTCTCTTTTCTTTAAAAGCACAGAGTGACGCTGAAGGGGTAAAAGGCCAAAATTCCAGCATGTGGACTCTACAAGTAGGTATTTTTAAAAAAAAGGGGGTGGGGAGGGAGAGTCAGATGCTGATCTGTAATTTTGACATTTGTCTTTTAAGTGGAGACATGAATATTCAAAGCATTGTTTCAAACCTTTGTGGGAGGGCTAACAACAGATGGAGGCATTTAACATTCTACTAGCTGTCAAAGCCAAGAGCTATTCTTTTTTTTTATGGCAGAGAACAGAAATTGGCACAGTCATGGGTGAAATGATCTATCAGATGTCACTGTTGATCTAGTCCTGGTGGACTTTGAGTAGGCTTACAAGCAAACAGGAGGGCCTCCATCACTTTTAAACTGCTGCTTTAACTCTGAGAAACCAGAGGTGGCAAATCCTAGTACATGAGTATCGTTTATCTTGTTTTTTTGTTTCCAACTCTTACTTTCTCTTTCAGGGTTATTCTCTCTTTCAGGCTGTCATGACGCTGCAGTATAAGAGGAATCATTTGTCTGAATGAATTGCCACTCTGTTTTATTCTGCAAGGTGATCTTTGTAAATCAGTTGTACTATAGGTAGTGGATGCAGTCCTCTCATATTTAGACTCTCCAGCTGTTTTCGAAGGCCAGGATCTTGTGTATAGGTATGAAATTCTATGAAGGTGGAATAAACCTGATGTGGATTTTGGGGTAGAGGATGGGGTGATGGAGGAGAAGCATCCCAGGCTTGAGTTTTCAAGCAGTTACATTCTACATGCATCAGACGAAGTGGGTATTCACCCACGAAAGCTTATGCTCCAATACGTCAGTTAGTCTACAAGGTGCCAGAGGACTCTTTGCTGCTATTCCAAAAATAGAATACAGTGATTTGGAGCAAATGGAACAAGAGCAGGGTATTTGTATGAAGGGGTGGGGAGAATAGAGCTCGCTGTATTTTGGATGCTGAAAAAGACGTTCATTTGCTGCTCTGAATGATTAGATGACTGGTGCATCTGCCCTCCCTGGGAGGGTGGCTTTCACCGTGCAAAGGGGTTGTCACTGTTAATGCTTCTCCAGTGTGCTGGTGGGGAAGCTTTCAGAAAGCGGTACAGCTGGCACAGTTCTTCTGTCTCTTAGCAGCCTATCCATAGTTTCTGAATCCAGTTCTCTTGCGTACCATTTGGCACATTTCCATGATGTCAGTGGAGCAGCTGAAAGATCGTTTTAAATAATGGAAATTGCTAATTCTTGTTCTCTGTGTAAAATTGGGGCTACGATGAAAACATGGTTGGAACCAGCTTTGTCAAATGAAAAATAAATTTAGGTGGATGTGACTTGAGTAAACACTACCTTCTATAGGTTTATAAGAAATGGACATAAGTTACCAATGTGCATAAATGCAAGTGTATTGGAGGCTAAATATAAACCTGTGTATCACAGTGGTAATATGTTGAAGGTCAAAGGGTAAGGTACATTGAGTTATGTCGCTTTCTGCAGAGGATGCAGCTGCTTCTTAGCATATGCACAACGTGCCTCAGGTGGCACCTGACCAGGATTCATCACCAAATTTGGTCCGCTGGTTGAATCATTCACTTCCCCAGCCTGGGCCGGATACTGACAGGGAGCGCAACATAAACGCTCATCCACGCCCCGTGAGGATGCAATTGTCCTGTGCTATCTTGTTGTAATCTTTGTTTCGTTAGAGTAACACTTTGCAGCACAAAGCGCAACCAAGAAAGCTTGAAAGAGCAGATTTTTTGGTTACAACCATATGTTTTTCACTTAGTCCTGCCCACCACTATGCTTTTCAAGATGAAGAAAAAGGGAGGCATAAAGCTTTGGTTATTTTTGTATCTGATAGTAACAGTACATGGCTGTTTGTCTGTGTAACGTTGCCGTTGAGTGGCATCCCACTTACGGATTTCAAACACCACACTAATGTGACTGTATTTCTGCAGCCTGCAGAAAAGGGTTTGAAGGCCAGGATGGTGTGTAAAGGTATGAAATTCTGCTGGAAGGGGGAATAAACCTGATGTGGATTACTCACTTCATGTAAGAAGGTAGCGAAAAATAAGGCTTTTAATTCAAAGGATAGCAAACATTATGTTCTTCTAGAAGGCAAATTCATTAACCAGCCTTCAGAACTGGACACTTATGTGTTGAAGTTGCTTTGCTTGTGTCCACAGATTTTTCCTCTGAATTACTGTATCTTGGTTTAAAAGGCGGTGTATTCCTGATGGTGCACTAAAGGAGATTTGCTCTGTGCACATGCTGTTCTTCTGATAGATCAAAGATCTTAAAGTCTATTGCTTGTTCCTTCATATGCTACCATCCACTAGTACTCGCTCTTGGCTTTCTGTTTCAACTCTAGAAGATTCAGGGAAATAAGGCAGGCATTGTCACATTAATTGTTGCACTCAGAGGAACCATTTGGCACTTTATCCACTTGATAGTTGGACAAAGAAGCAAAAAGAAAATTGACTGAAACTTACAAGTTACCTCTAGACTTTTGCTACACATCTGAATTCTGCATATGATACTATCCATGCTGCATGATGCCATGGACAATGATGCATGATGCCATGTGTTTTTCATTAACACATACTCAGCCATCACAAGCCCAGGGACCCAAGAAGCTGCACTGTGCGATGTACATTGGTAAGAAGATCTTACAGTTAGCAGGAGGAAAAAAATGTTAAGGAGCAGAATTGTCTCCTGTGTTAGGAGCAAATTTACATCTAATGCTCCGTGCTGTTAGTTGCAAAAGGCAGGAGTACATAAACAGTGCAGCTCTTGAAATTTGTGTGATGGGGTTGGCCAGAAATTGGGAGGGAAATGATCAGTTTTGGAATGTAGTTTGAGCACTTGCAAATTGCTCTTTCAAGGCAGGTGGAAACAAAGCCAGCAAAGAAAAGAAAATTCTGTCCAGGGCCATTGATGATTAAAATATTGGTGCCGACCTTCTTGTTTATTCTCTGAGATAGGGAAGGTATCAAAACTACATTTTTAGCTTTCTTCTCTGTCCCTTCTTCCTTTGTAGACGAGAAAAGAGAAACTAAGGCTATATCTACACAACCACTTATACCAGCAAAACTATGTTGCTCGGGGATGTAGGGGAACCCCCCCCAGCAACATAAATTTCGCCGGCATAAGTGGTAGTGTGCACAGCGCTATGTTGGCGGGAGAGCTGCTTCTGCTGACCTAGCTATCACTGCTCGTTTGAGGTAGTTTAATTATGTCAGTGGGAGAGCTCTCTCCTGTCGGCACAGAGCCACATACGAGAGATCTTACAGCAGCACAGCTGCATAGGTACAGCTGTGCCGCTATGAGGTCTCTGGTGTAGAACCTAGTCTAAAATAAGTTATCGAAGTCTGCTGTAATGTTTAAACAAACAAAAACCCAATAAATCCCTTGTTTTTAAATGGGAAGAATTTATTTCCATCGGTAAGTAACTCTATCTTAATATTGCACCTCCCTTGTCCAATAGAATTTATACCATCTTGTGAACCAGTGTCAATGTATGGCAGTCCAGGATGCACAGTGCAACTTCGACTTTTAGGGCTCACTCCTGTAAAGTGCTGAGTGCCTCGTCTAGGATGCCGAGCACCCGCTAGCTGTTTCTTATAGGAGCGAGACCCTGATAACCTCATAGCCCACATAAGAAGATGATGGTGCATTGTTTAGATTGATAAGACTCGAAGGGACCACTGTAGTCCTCTAGTCCGACTTCTTGTATGACACAGGCCATGGGCCTTCCCTGAATTAATTCTTGTTTGATCTAGAGATATATTTCGTTTTTTTTTTTTTTTCAAAATTGTACTTTATTAAAAACATGGTTTAGGCTCCGGCAGCCTGGGAGGAATGCCTTCTGGCCTCTGCTTGGCAGCCCTTGCTTCCGTTCATGGTTTCTGAACATTTGTTCTTCCCATTTGCAATCCACTTTAGTAAAACTGGCGCACTCACATTTTTGTTATCCAGCTGTCTGACTTTTTTGAAAGATACAACATGGGTCTGTTTTTTTTTTTTTCCTGGCTTTTAGCTTTCACTTGCCTTATTTGGTAAAGCATTGCTTTTAGCTGTTCCTGGAAGGGGCTGTTTAACTAGTTTAGGGACTATTTTCCACTTTCGTTTTTGATCTCTAAAGCTATAGAACTTATTTCAGCTGCAGCGAGGCCAGAATTTAACTCTTCATCACTGTGAACCTGGGGTACTGTGGATTGTAGGAGTGCTTGGTATGAAGACCTTTTAAGTATATACCATGTTACTTAGGCTGACACCACACAGCAGGGCTGATGGTTACAGTCAATACTTTTTAATGTAAACTTCTTTGTGCACTTTGGAACACAAGATTTTTTTTTTTAAGCTCTAAAACTACATAATGGGGGGGCTGGCCCAGTTTTAGTTACTTGCATGCTCGAGTGAACTCTTGGGTGCTGCGTTCTTGAGAAGGGGAGTGGCTTGCACCCTTAAGTGATACTGGACAGATCCGAGCAGCAGCATCTGATACGTTTCAGCAGGAGTATTTTCTCGTGCTCAGCCAAAAGAATGCTGGTTGCTGGAGAGATTTTTTGAGAGAGATAGTTGGGCTTCCATAAAGGCTGTGGAAACCTCAAACAGAATGGGCTAGGGGTCGGGGTGGGGTGAAAGGAAAAACTTTACTCCTTTTTTGTTTTTTCTACCTGTTGCTTTCCCAAGTCTAACACAGCTCATTTTAGACTGTAGGTGCTAGTTTTGCTCCTTCTATGGATGCACAACATGGCAGAGTTCAGCAGCATTATTGTATTCCACTCACCTCCGGGCTGTCATCTTCTAAAATTAAGTCAAGACTGTCCACATCTGGCACATTCCCTCCTCTGCGCTGCTGGCATCTAGCAAATGATGCTGCTTGACTCTGTCCAAAATTATAGGATAGATCTTTTTATCATTAACTTGTTGACATCTGTGCTGCACACATATCTTGCCGGATGTTGTATTCTCCACCCTGTGAAGCACCAGGTGCCCTCTGTGGTGTTGGTAGTGTCACTTCTTATGACTGAAAGTCCTTTGTGGGCGCTGTGGAGGAGAGGAGAAGTGGTGGTACAGGAGAAGTGATCTGGTTACCTTTAAAGAAGAAGTAGGAAGGGCATAAGCCACAAGTGCGGGGGACAGCAGAGCCATGGAGAGGTGAATGTTTTGTTTTCTGGGACACAATGAAGGGCACTTTAAACAAGTTCTCATATGGATGTTATTGTGCACCACAGTCACATTAGACTTACCAGTTATTAATGCATCTGATTCAGTTTCTTCATCTCTTAGGATATTCCCCTTTTTAACTCTGATTTCCATAATGATATGAGGTGTTTTGAGTTCCCTCTATGTTTGTTTTTATTTTGTTGTAGTGGCCAAATTCTTATTTTAAAAACATAAAAATATTAAGCTACTGGTTGGAAATATTGGCCTTTGGTTTTCCACTGTTCTTTTAGTTGTGGTGGCCCATCATAGTTTCTTATGACTCACAATAAAGGACTCTTAAATAGACACATTTTTTATTCCTGTGCTCAGTCACTTCAGCTCTGACTGTCCATAACATAATCAGACTCTCTTTAAACTGCTTAAAAGGGACATGCCATTAGGCTTCAATTGAGATTTGATCTACTTTTTCTTGTTGTGCTTATAACCTCTGTGTAACAGCCCCCCTTTCCTCATCCAGGATAAACCCTTCCGCTTTAGTGCTATGCTTTTTTAATTAAAGAATTCAGTGCCAGCACTTGTGAGCAAAAGCTCTGTGCCAGAAGAGCAGGCAAAGTGGAGGAAGTGAAGTAAAGTAAAGAATGAAAGGTGAGACTGAAATCTAAGGGGCCAGATAGTGAAAATTTAAAATGAAATAGATAAGTAAACTAAATGGCTAATGCCCCTCCCTGTCAATAATCCCCCTGCATCTCCAATTCTGTAGTATGGATTGAACAAAAAACCTCCAAGGTGGTGAGAAAAGAATGTGCTCACCATAGCCTCCATACAGGAGGGTCCTTATTTGATTGGCCAGAAGAAAAGGGGTGTTGTCCTATAAGTCTCTCCTGCCCCTCCCCCCCCCCCACATACAATGAGACAAGAGAGATTTGGCGGAAGTTCGTAGGGATGGTCAGGAAGCAGCTGGCACCAGGTCGGGGAGGCTCATTGCCCTTCCTGCTGACCAGAAGAATGGAGGCATTGTATTTATAGCCTATACAGCCCCCAAGAAGCCCTCTTTTACAGGGACTGGGCTAACAGCACCCACCCACCCTCAAAATTTACACAAGGACCAGGTTTCCTCATGACTACTGTGGACATTACATGAGTCCCCTTTTACCTTGGAGGCTGGGAAGGAATTTTTCACTCACTGCCAGATTATTTGAGTGAGGTGGGTTGGTATTTATTTTCCTGCCACAGCAGGTCTGGAACCCAGTAGGGTGGAGTGGGGGTTGGGGGGGTGGGCGGTTAGGTTATAAGCATCACAATTTAACATGTAACACTCATGATAATGTCCCATGCATATTCTCCTTATGCATGGGATACGATTGCTAGATAAAATGAAATGGAAACAGATTTGAAGGAAAGCATCCTGTAAGGGAGTTGAGGAAGGGGAAGTTGGAACTCCTACGTCCGGAACAGCAGGGAGCTGACGACCCACCCCCTTTTATAGCCCCCTTTCCCTTGTTGCAAGGGGAGGGTGGTGAGGTCCTAAAAACAGGATGGCTGGGACCAGATTGGGGATTATGTGTAAATGGTTATGGAAATGATGGTGACCTGCATCATAACATTTATTGCTGGTTACTCCCAGATATTTTAAACCAATAAAGCTGTGGCATAATTAAATCACATCCATTGCATTCTGTCTTTCTTTCATTGTGGCCAGCCAGTGTTCCAAGATTCACATTTAAGACAGGTGTCTTATGCCTTGGAACAGCCTAGTTTATGGAAACAGTTAAGGAGCTGCATTCTTGACTGCCTAGGTAACGAAGGGCAAGCTGAATTGTGAAATGGCAAAGTTAAACTGATGACAGATGATGAAAACCAAGGAAAGTCCGTTAAAACTACGTGAAGTTGTGAAATCTGTCCATGAAACACCTACTATGCGATTCCTTGTGTTCTGCCAAAACATGCATTGTTGATATGTTTCGATTCAGTATTTCAGTGAATAATTTAGCTTAGTGAACAAACACAAAAGTTGTAAGTTGTTTTTTGAGCAATTCGTGGAGGGGCGGAAATGCCAAATTAGTCATTGTAAATTAGTCTTTTGGTTTTTGTTTTTAATATCCATCTTTGTTCCTCACTTGCATTTGAGCATCAGAAGGATTTATGGAAGTATTTTGGTTGACTTCACAGATCCCTGAAGCTGGGGGGTTAACTTGAATCACTTTGACTGTTCTAATTTGATTTTGTGTAAAATAACTCCCACTGTTCATAGTCTGTTTTTAAGGGTATCTGGCATACTCATCATAACATCCTTTGTACTCGTTCTCAACAAGCAACATGCTGTGTTTTTGTTTCTTTGTATAGCTTACGTTCCTCACTGTGAAGTCACCAGTCTCCGATAACTTTGCTCTGTTTCTCAGTGGCCTTTTCGGTGTTACCTCTTGAAAACTGGTTGCCCTTGAGTCTGATTCTCTGTCAAGTTTTTCAAGTATGACTAGATCAGTACTTGTTCTCCCTTCTGTTGACCTTGCATCTGCTTATGTGTCTGAAGCTGAACGAATCACATTCATTTGCCATCCCTCTCTTGTGATGGGACTCCAGCTGTTTTCCCTTTTTCTATCCATGTTTTCTTTTGGGCCTGGTTTGAGTTCTCTCTCACCTTACGCTGTATCTCTCTCACCTTACTAAATGATCCTCTGTCTTGTCAAAGCAGAAACCAGCTTGCTGCTTGTATGCCTCCTGGCCTTTGTTCATAAATAAAAATATTTACTTTATGATCTGCACTCAACTGCCTTGGGTTCTTCAGTAGGTGTTTATTTTCGTAGTTATTTCCCGATGTCTCTTTTGTTGGAATCAGATTACGGCCAAGGCCTTTTGCTAGCACTGTCTTGCTGAGCTAACTTAACGAGCATCCCAGGCTATGTAGTGCTAGTATCTAGTAATCACTAACAGTTTACCACTTACCAACCATCTTCAAGTTGTGTCAAATTTCCTTATGGTTTGAACTGCCTCTGCTGCTGCCTTTCTCATTTGAACTCCAATACACCATCCAACAAAGTTGCTAATGCTAACCATGCTGGCTTCTATACTGGTAAGACTTTGAAAATGTAGGTAGCAGCTTCCGTGAGCATAAACTGTGGCAGAGGAGAAATGGCACAAGGCTGGTTGCCTAGTGTCTCCTCGGTATCCACTGGGGTGGTTATCTCTGGCTTAGTTGTACGAGACAATTAAACTGTGTCCAAGAATCCTTTATACAGCCTTTTAGTTGAACTGTGGTGAAGAGGAGTATATGTTGGTGAGATGTATTACTGAGTGGCTTCATTTATTTTAAAAGATCAAGTTGAAAGCTCTGAAGCCATGCAAGATACTTCGCTTAAATAACATGGTTTTCAGAGCAGCATAAACCCCCCATATATAGTCATGTAATTAATCTAGCAATATTGAATTCTGAGTGTTGGGTGATCTGGCAGTGATACAGGGAATTAAACTGCAGGTCCTCATTTAGAATATAAATACGCTTCCACTGGCCTATACATAAATTTTTCCAGTCATTGCCTTGCCATTAGTGGGCTGGGATGCTGAACATTTATTTTATTTATTTATTATTTTAATGCCTCCTAGGAAGAAAACGTTTTTGAAATGTATTGATGCCACCTTACTTGATAGAAGACTTGTTTTCGGGCACTCAACCCGAACCCGCAAGGGAAAAGGCAAGTTTTCCCTTGACAAAGACCGTAATTCTTTCAATGGAAGCAGATGTTTTTTCTGCATGGAAATCCATAAAAGATTAATACTCTGCATTTTTCTACAGCCCATTTTATGCTAAATTTTCTGAAGCTCCTTGACTGATATAGAATCATTTCAAGTCTAGCAAGGCAGAGGTATAGAAGTAGACAATGTGGTAATCAGACCTCGGGTTTTTGAGAAGATGGAACTGATCTGCGGGTGAATAAGTTTTGATCATTGTTCTTAATGCTCCACTGCTTGAAAAGACTTTGCTTTCACTCAGAGATCTTCATTCAGTTTTCAACATAAATGGATTTTTTTATCTGTTGATATGCTGTGTATATATTTAAGTTATGATAATTTCACAGGCATGTAGTTTTGAGACCTTACAGTTGCTTTCTGATGTGTCAACTTAAATTTTCTACTTCCTTTTTAAAGCTTCTTTTTTGCCTTAAAAAGACAAATTTAAAGTTCTTTCAATAAGAGCTCGTTTGAATAAACTCTGGCCTCAGGAACTGAAGAGGGTGAAGGGAACTGTTAAAATTCACTCGGGAACTGTTAATTTTCTTTTAATTTTAGTAACTCTCCATAATAAGAGTTCAATTGATTTTTATCAAGAAATGAGGAAACAGCTATGTTGGTATGAAATACTCAGCAATTCTGTAGCTGACTTACTCAAGTATTTCATATTTTGTAGATTTCCTGTTTGAAAGGCTTTTTTTTTTTTTTTTTTTTTTTAGGGGGATGGATAGTTTCTTAGTTGCAGTAGTTTTTGGAGCGTATCCATTGGTACATAAAGGATCTTTACGAAGCACTTTCCTTATGCCTTGGTCAAAGTGTTCCGGGTGCTCTACTTCAAAATAATCAAGCGGACAATTAACACAAATATGTAGAGGTGGCCCCTTAAAAACCTAAAGTAGTTGTGTCCATTTGCAAAAATGGTGAGCGAGGTAGTAAATATAGAGCCTGGGCCAAACTAAAAAAATTTCCATAGTCTTCATGGAAGGGACATGGACTGAAACCCAGGGGAGCAGAATCCATGTCATTTGGTAGCACTAAAACCTGACTGGTCCTTCACTGCCTGTCCTGGATTTATGCCTCTTCCAAAGTGGACGGCACTTCCCTGCGGCCCTTGGGGAGGACAGGGTCTCTGCACACTGTCCCTGCCTGCAGCGCCGACTCCGCAGCGCCCATTAGCCGGGAACTGCGGCCAATGGGAACTGCAAGGGCGGCACTTGTGGGCACGGGCAGCGTGTGGAGACCCCCTGCTTCCCGCAGGGATGTGCTGGCCACTTCTGGGAGCAGCATGGGGCCAGGGCAGACAGGGGGCCTGCCTTAGCCCCGCAGTACCACCGCCTGAGGTATGCTCCTCCTGGCCGGAGCCTACATCCTCTCCTGCACCCCTACTCCAGCCCAGATCCCCCTCCTACACCCAAACTTCCTCCCAGAGCCTGCATCCCTCACCCCCTCCCGCACCCCTGCCCCAGCCCAGTGAAAGTGAGTGAAGGTGGGGAGAGCGAGCGACGGAGGGAGGGGGATGGAGTGAGTGGGGTGGGGCCTTGGAGAAGGTGTGGGGCCTTGGGGCAGTGGGTGCGGGCAAGGGTGTTTGGGTTTGTGTGATTAGACAATTGGCAACCCTAGCTCAAGTGGGTGAGGTCTACATCGTGGATCCAAGGTTCCAACCCTGCTGATGAGCCATGTGGGTGGCAGTATGATGTGTTATGATTGAATTTGTTTTCATTGTTTTTTTTCAAAACCCTAGGTGCAAAAAATTCCTCTGTTTTAAAGAACATTATTAAGCCTCAAAGTCAAGCACTCAGAAGTTAGGAAATGCCAGAATTAAGGTTGCCTGTGCAACCTTACTTTGTTCTCTTTGTGCCTATACATTAAAACAGCCTCCAATTACATGATCACGTACTATTTTTTCCCATTGGACCCCTGCCTTACTCAGTGTGCAGGATGGACCTGCTCTTGGGCTATGTCATGGTTGAGTATCGAAGGAGACTGTTGTGGTCTGTAGGACCGTTCCCTCATTTGTTGCTGAATCTGAGGGGGGGTGTACCTATTGTGGTTCCAGGAGATTATGAGCCTAAGTCTGCTCATCGCTAAAGGCCCTTCCTCTTAACTGAAGGAGTTGGGCAGTGAATCCAGGCCACAAGTAATTGCAGGGGACAACAAATGAAAAAACAGGGATGGGAGTAAAGGTCTTAAGGTGAAAATGAGGTAACCAGAAGGGGACATGGAACAGAGAACCACTGACTGCGTCCACTGTTCATCGAAGGCATCTAAGGGGGTCAATGGACACCACCCAGAGGAACTCCGCTTGGAGATGTGACTGAGCAAGGGAATAGAAATCGGCCCCACAGTCGCAGAGTACCCCTTCAACCTCCCATCCAACTTCTTCCTCTTGGTATGATGGATGGCCATCTGGCCATTGCCAGAGGGAGGTTGACAAGGAGGGCTTGCAACTTTGTGGGGCCAGGGATGGAGTGTGCCAGGATCAGGAGGTGTGGGAAAAGTTCAGCCAGGACCTCAGTAACAGGTGCAGGTGGAGGGGCTGCAATCTGATGCACTCTATTTAGATGTGCACCAGGGTCTGATTTGAACATGTCTAGTGAACGAAGTAGGGGACTGCAGGAAGAGAGAGGATGATCTCCTGGTTAAGAGAGTTGAATGCTGTCCTGGGAAACTGGATTCAATCCTTGCTGCTGACAAACAGTTGTTGTATGATGCTAGTCAGGTTGCTTAAACCAGTTGTTTCAGAGGTAGTTGCAAATTGTACGGTCCTCATTTTCTGACTTGAGACTCTAGAGCCTGATTTGCAGAAGTGCTGAATGCTCACAACTGCAACTGAAATCAATGGGAGCTGTTCTCCGAACATATAAAGTGCTATATAATGCTGAATACTCACTCTGAAAAATCAGTTCAGATTGGACATCTACATTTTTAGTGAATATTTTTTTACCTTAATCTCTCTGTCTCTCCTCTCCAAAAAGCTACCGAAAAGCCCATTAGGAAATTATTTATTCTGTTTTCAGAGCAGACATGAATTAATATGCCTAAAATTTTAGCAACAAATTAAACAAGGAGAAAATAAAATACTGAATAGCTGCTCATTAAATAAGTGCTATCCTTTCTGAGCACTGAATGAGGCAGGGCTCCCGGGGAAAAACAGAATGTGGTCACATAATTCAAACTATTGTGATACATATGAACAAAGGGGAGAGGTGAATTAAGGGTTGCACAGGTGATCTTAATTCTGGCATTTCCTAACTTTTGAGTGTTTGATTTTGCAACCTATTGCTCTTTTAATGTAATTTTGGTGTGTATTTATATTTATCACCAAGGCCAGCACAGTAGTCAAGTGAGAGGGAATCAATATTGGAAACATCAGGGAATGGTCATGGTATCTTCTGGGGACATTGCTAAACGCGGGGGAAAGCATCACCAGAGAGTGCAACAAGCATAACTCTCTCGCCCATTGCCCTTGCAGTGTTGATATCTACTGTGAAGAAATTTTTGGATATGGAGAATTTCCACCCTCAGTCCTTGGAAAACTGTAATCTTGCTGCTTTGACCTCTTTAATTAGGTCTCCCCTTCCACTGAGTCAATTACAATCTTTGTTTTAGTCACCAGCACAGGAAGCAGTATTCTATCAGGTTAGGTTACTTAATAGAAGAATTTTTTTTTCTTCAGAATGACTCAAAGTACGATAAAGATTTATCCAAGGGGAAAGAGGGTTTCCTGTGGTGGGAAGCTGGGAACTTCTGCTAAAGATTCTGTTTTGACTTCTGTCATTAACTCAGGCTACGTCCACATCTGGAGCTGGGGCGTGATTCCTAGCTTGCATAGACATATTCACGTTAGCTTTGATGTGAGCCTGCATGCTAAAAATAGTGGTGTAGCCGTGGCAGCATAGGTAGCAGCAGCAGCAATGGCAGGTGCTCTCAGCCCTCAGTGTGTACCATAGGCTTCAGGTGGGTTTTTACTCAGGGTGGCTTGCATCGTCCCACCACTGCCCATGCTACTATGGCTACCGTACTGTTTTTAGCATGCTCGCTCAGATGAGCAGTAGCGTGGATATATCTACATGAGCTGGGAATCCTATCCTTAGCTCATAGTGTAGACGGAGCCTCTTTGTGCCTCCATTTGTGGACCTTTAAAATGGATGTAACCATCTACCTTTCAGGAGTGTTGAAGTTTTTAATTCATGGTTGACAGGTGTTATCTTTGTTCCACAAACACCTGTACTGTAATGGATTGCATTGTGTTGAACACTGCCACAATCAAACCTGCTCTTCTGTACTGTTAGCCATGACTGATGTACAGCTAGGACAGAGATAAAGATAAAATTAGCAGGTTCATAGGCTCATGCAGTTTAGAGATCCCAGGGCCATAAAATCCATTAAGGTCAGGGTGTAATCCCTGAATAAGATACATCCATATTAGAATGATTTTGTATTTGGCTGGTGGTTGACAAATAAGGCTATGTTTTACCTCAGGCATGTAAGAATTAGATTTCACAAAACAAATATTCAAATAGGAGGGTCAAATGCTTTTAATGTTCGCTTTAGATTTCTAGCTTTTTAAATAGAGACAGAATGTGGGCAAACTATTTTGCATTATTTTCCCGTCCATTACATCATGTGTTTCCATTTGAGTGGTCAAGATCAAATGTTTCTTTTAAGAATAAGAAAACACTACCAAGGGATTTATTTTGCTGACATCCATTTTAAAGTTCAGCCTGACTTCAAAATACAACACTTCTGGCTTCGGAAATGCACTTGCTCTGTGACTAAAGACAGTGTGTGATTAATTCTGCTGTGCAATGCTGTGTGTTAATTGCTGGCACTGTGTGAACTGATGGCTCAAGCAGAAATAGAAATTCTTATTACAGGTGTGTTGCTTACAATGCATAGTTTTAGTTGAAAGTACCAACTTACAATGGCTTTTAAATCCTGTTCTCTGCTGTCAATCTCCATGAATCATTTTTATGTAAATTAAAAATGCAACTCTCTGGGAAAGAACATAACTTGAAAGCTTAGTGCATGCTGCATTTCTCACATCTGTTATGCATCTGAAGGCTATGAATCAATAGTTAAGTGGCCCTATGAACTGATGTACTTGAGTCCTTTCTATTGCCCATATCAGTGCATATCCCCAAATTAGCTCAATATGACTCTACTTCATTTCTTATTATAATGAACCACCATTTGGCCACCTAGTGTGTACCTTGTTCTATCCTAGTTCTGAAAATTGGGTTCATTGTGTTGCCATCCACTTGTGCTGCTAGTTCTGTGTTTCTTGAAGTTTCCTATTAATTTCATCCAGGTGTATCTGCAGTGGCTATAAAAGATCTCCAATGAAGTTAAATGACTAGACTTGCAGTTGGTTTATCTTCTTTCTCCAGGGGATTAGCTCACCTATTCTATTAGGTGTCCCTGTGGAAAAAGGCTCTACAGTCTACAGAACAGACTCTGAAATGGGTATTCCCTTAACTATCTAGCTTTCCAATTCCATTACTCTTCTGTATGAATACAATGGTTGCCTTTAAATTCATTGTGTAACTAACAGCCTCAAATTTTATTTCCAAATAATTGCCAAAGAGGTGCCTGGAACAGCTGCCTTTGCGTTTGGCTGTTAAACTTCTGTTACTTTACTTCAGGCACTAAATTTGAATAGTTAATTTAATTTTTGCATTGTCAGTTGCTAAGCAACTGACGAGGAAAAAGTGCAGCTAATTTAGTTTTTACTGATCAGTGAGCATCTCATTAATATAGAAACGTATTTGTAACATGGCTAATCAGCTGTCATACCCAGTTTTTGCAAAGCAGAATGTTTCCTAAACAGTGTCTAGGAAATCAGTAAAAGATGATACTTCTCCTGTATGATCTGCAAGTTTCTTGCTTTGGTGCCCAGGTGCCGGTGCTTCACTAGGAATATTACACTAGGAATGTCCATACTGACACACTTTTTTCCATGCCATGGTCAAGAAGACAAGGCAGGGGACCGAGTCTGCTTGGCTCTACTCTGACTGCTGTGTGACCTTGGAAATGTCACTTTACTTGTCTTTTTGCCTCAGTTGCCCGAGCTGTGCAGTATGGAAAATGAAACTTATCCACTGTTGGAAAGCTTTTTTTGATCCAAGGATCAAAAGCCCTGTGTTACAGAGAGGAAGTGCTGTAATTGTGAATGTTTAAATATGTTGATTCTGAAGACTTGGGTAAATCTTGTTTGCCTATTTGCATGGGAAAAGCTTGAGAAATTTTACCTAACTGAACCACTGACTGAAATTCCCCTTTTCACATGGTAGCATTTTTGACAGGAATTGGTTAAGTTTCAGCTTTCTCTGGTCTTGCTTTACAAGTCTGGCAGCATCAGGGTTTTTTGTGTGTGTGTGTGTGTGTGTGTGTGTTGTTTTTAAACCATTCATGGGGCAACATTGCTGTCACCCAAAAAAGCATCACAGTCTGAGATTTAGAGTTTTCCTGGAATCTGTTTTGTAAACCTTTCCCTGTAGCTGAAATGTTTGGACAATATTAAAAGTAAAAGGGGAAAAAAGTGGATAATTCGGAATTGCTAAAGCAATCTCTCAGTTTATTTCCTGTATGTTTGTAGATTGCCTGTTTAAGCTATGCCCTATGAACCGGTACTCTGCACAGAAGCAGTTCTGGAAAGCAGCAAAACCAGGAGCTAACAGCACCACAGATGCAGTGCTACTCAATAAACTACATGTAAGTATTAACGTTGGTAGGCTGCAGAGAAGTCAATGGAGCTATGGTAATTTACACCACCTGAGGATCTGGCCCATTAAGCTGAGTGGGACTGCTCATGTGGGTATTGCTACAGAAGATTAGTGAGATCCAGTCCTGTGGTGTTAGGCCCCAGGTTTCATCTCCCATATGTGTTTGCAAACTTTTATCTAATTTTAGTGATCTGTGATGGCTGCCCTTACTGAACCAAGCTTGCATGTGAATTCAGCATTAAAACCTGGTCAGAGAACAGTTTTCAGTTTTACATTTCTAAGAAATTGCTTTGAGTAATTTAACTACTGCATGTTGACAGCATCCGCTTTAGTGCTAAATAAACTATATTTACCTTAAAATTATATGGCTGAAGCACTTCACATTAAAATTACAAGTCCAAATATTTTTAGTCTATCAAAGCCCATGTTAAGCCTACGGGTACTCTAAACTAGAAAGCACCCCTGTAGGAAAATATCACTTAAAGAAAGCCATGTGGTGGCCCTACTCCTTTGTTGCACAAAGACCTAGTGTTTGCCTCAATTTTATCTTAAAGCTATGATTTTAACTTTTTGCTTGTAAAGTTGTCTGTAGAGTTAATACTTTACAAGTATCCCACCCCACTCCCAAACTAAATACTGTAATCTCAGAAGTCAGCTGTAAGTATAAAGTAACAAATGCTGCTGATTATTTTTCTAAAGCCCACAAAGTAAACAAATAGATGGTATGTCCTAAACTGTCAGTAGTGTAGAGGGAGAAAAGAACCCTGGCAATGGTGCTAGGCAACAGTGGGCTGTCACTTTTTTGCCATAATTGATTTTCTTTCTTTCATACAGTCAGTTCAGATAATTAAGGTCTGATTCTATTCCTTTGAAACCGACTGAAGTCCCTTTGTGGTCAGTCTCAATTCCCCTGTCAAGTGAACTGGAGTAGTCTCTCAATGATTAGTCACAGTGAAGAAGCATTTACACAGTAAATAGCCACATTTTACTATTCCAATATAAATGAAGAAAGATTTAATAGCTCAGTTTGCATCACCGTTACATGCTGGGTAAAGTACAGGGTATGTGCAAAACTGTCATCTTTTAAACCCACTCAATTTAACTGAAGGGTAGAATTTGGTTCTGTGTGCATGTGTGATTCGTAGTCCACAACTTAGTTAGCTCCCGACTGTATGAAACTCATGGGCACTTGTGTCAATTTACACATATACTGATAACACAGAAGATACTGGAACAATCCTAATGTCTTAATATTGGTTCAGGGCAAAAAATATCTATGTTCAACTGCTGCCTTCCATTTCCCACTCTGTTTTTTTGATCAGTTCATGGTAATCTTTAATGAAACATTAGTGACCCACAATTTATACTTAATCACTTGCCATTTTTGGCTTGTAGTTGTCCACTGTTGGAATTTATTATCAACTACTGTGGAGCACCCAATACTGAGGTCAGGTTATTTTAAGTTAATACCATTTAAGGGATTTAGAAATCTGGGACACTTGACTTTGACTGGTATCAAACATCAGTGCTGTTTGAAAAGCTGACATCTAGTGGTCAGTAAATAAAATTTGTTCTTTCCAGTGTGTTGACTTGTGCAGTGTTGTCTGTTCTCTTTAAGCTTTTGGAATATACTTGAACTTAACTTGTTTCTTCATTTGTACCTATATGCAATGGATTCTTTAGCTCTATTAAAGCAAATGTAGGGACCAATTCTGCATGATACATGTCTTCAACTTCCACTGCTGTCCTGGGGAGTAGAGGGCTCTCAGGGCCTTGCAGAATTGGGCCCAAAATTAATATTAGATTTCAAGAAATCTTTTCACTGTAGAATAATCTGAAATCTAGCAGTCCCAATGTTAGATCTTTAAGCATTTTAAATTGTCTTGCATTATATTGGTTGTACTGAAATGTACAGTTACACTTGAGATGCTCATGGAGAAAGCCAGTTGTCCTACTCAGCATATCTTCTAACAGAAGTCACTTAAGATACATGGAGTTGTAAAAAAGCAAAATTATTTTCTACCAACACATGACTCACTATTTGCTCTTTGATATGCTGAAGCCTATTGTCTCACATTGCATCACCCACAGGTAACTGAGCACAAGTGAGTTCTAGGGTGGTTGCAGAAGTTTTGAGAACTAAAATAGTTTATGCATAGACTTTCTAAATGCCTGATATCTAGTTTAAAAGCATGCTCTGACATCAGATTTAAATGAATTCTTCCCTATAATCTGTATTTTTCTCTGGCCTTGGTGTAAGGTGAACCAGTACACCTTTACAAAACAAAGCGTCTTGAAAACAACATGGGGTAAGTTGCTTAAGTCTGAAAATAAAATGAAAATGAAGAGGAAAGAAATATGGAAGAGTAACAAACTAGGGCTTTCACAAGGAGGTAGCATTAGAATTCAGATCCTTATCTGAGTAGGTTATAAATCAGGTTTGGTTTCCTCATATCTTCTTGTGGATGCTTCCATGTGGTTGAAATGTCTGTCTGGTAAAGAGAGACCCTGGATTAGATCATCATGTATACAGCAGGTTGAAATTGAAAGGCATTGCAGCAGAGCGTGTCTGGGGAAGTTTTGTGCTGTGTCTGACTCGGGGAAGTACTATTCTATCTCTTTTATGAACTCTGAACTTTCCCTTATTGGGAAGTTTAGAACTAAACAGTCCCTTCTTCCAGTGCTGTATGTCTAGAGAAGCCTATCTAATGAATAGGATGACGATGGTCACCATGAAAAGGTTTAATGGATGAAGAGTGAAGGGGGCGATTTGTCTTGGCAGAGTAAAATCTAAGTTTTTGGAAACTGCCTGATTAGAGACATGGGGACCAAACCTGCAGTTCTTTAGTCCTCGTGCTTTATTTTATATTAAAGTTGAGCAGGTGGAAGATTGGGCTGCCAGCTTGAATCCCCCTTTTGTCCATCTTTCCTTTTTACCTATCTTCTCATGGCTCAGTTTCCTTTTGAAACTTTTCATCTCATGTTTTATTCAGAAAGCTTCAGTCAGTTTGAAGTCAAAACATTGACTCCTCAGAGTTGCTGCTTCACTTCAGTATAGTTCAAATAGTACAGATTCAATCATTTTCCTTCCTGAAAATTGTAAAGGATGAAATCTGATTGTCCGCTTCAAATGGTTACATTTGTTCCAACGGTATGAAGTACGCTGATGTTTTATTACAGTAAGTAATTGCCAGCACTGTTTATAACAACACTTTCTATCTCCACAATTTTCCTTCTTAAATTTCAGCATGCAGCAGATTTGGAGAAGAAACAGAATGAGACTGAAAACAGGAAACTGCTGGGAACGGTTATCCAGTATGGCAATGTTATCCAGGTATGCTTGTGGCCCTGTTCATACTGTCTACTCTGTAAGACATAGCTCTGTAGGGTCCTACTTGAACCACCCAAGGTACAATTATACTTCAAAATAGAGGAATTCCGAGATTGGAGTGTGTTGTCTTGCAAGCTGTGACTGGGTTATCCAGAAGCATGGTACTCTGAAGAAAGAACTACATTTATGGTTCTGTGTGCTGTGTGAGATTTTAAAATGGAGGCATTTTTATCTTGCTATAAATGTTGCCTTTTTCAGAGCACCATCTGAATGCTTTAAACTAGAATATCCTTCATACCCTTGACCTGGCCATCTGGTAGATGGCAAATACACAGCAGTGTACAATTCTGTAGAACTTCTTTCGTTTTATTCTCATTTTATCCCCAAAGTGCTGTACAGCACTGTATAGTAAACCCACTGCAAAGCAGAAGAACCAAAATAATCAACCCACCAATGCAATCATAGTCCACACTGAACAAGGGATTTGGTGAAGTAGACCTCAGGTAAGCCAGCCCCACTTGATGAAGATGGATTCCCAGCGAATGCAAAGAATAGCAATGAGTCACAAACACCAAGAACAAGATGCTGGGGAAGTGTTTTAATAATAATCAAGGACAAGCCTTGTCATGCCTTAAATGCAGCCTTAAATGGGGGACTCCACTGGTTGAGCATTCAACAACTCAGGGTTCTCTGATCCCCTCTGGGGACTGAAAGCAAACCCACTTCATCTGATCACAACTGCCAGGTGGAGGTGTAGAGGAAGAGAACTGTAAGCATTTGGATCTAAGATTATGTACGACTTTCTATACAAATACTTTAATTTGTATCCTCTGACCATACCATCAGCCAGAGTAGGATTGCAGGGAGCAAAGGTTCCTCTCTCCCCTCTTGTAAGGAGAAGACAAGCAGTTCTGTTCTGCAGCTATTACAGCATTGGGAACAACTTCAAGAAAAGCCTTTTGAAAAAAGGCACTACAATAATCTAGCCCAAGTGTAACATTGGAATGTCAATAGTTTGTGGCATGGTCCTCATCTGAGAGAGCGATCTGTCAGTTTGTCAGGTGAACAAGAGACTGCAATAAGCATTTCTAATCAGTCACTGCTCTGTACCAAGCGCAGTTGTCAGTAGGCGAGGAAGGATTAGATTTGTATCGGTAAATGTTGGTAAACATTGGCTTCACCATACACACCCAAACCAACCAAAATGTATTTCCATTTGATAATTGAGATTTACAGATAAGCAAAGTAAGAAAAAAGCTGCTAGAGAATTTACTCCATTTTGATTTAAGGCGATTCACTTTGTATGCTTTGACCTGTGATGTTGACAACTTTAATGGTTGTAAAGCTTTCATTCTTTGAATCTCAGTGTCTGCTGCCATTAAACAATTATTGTCTGTCCTGCCCCGTAGTTTCCCCCACTGTAAAAATTTAAATAGATAAAAACAGAAGAAAATGCTTAAAAATAAACATTGCTATTATCCACTGAAATGTATTTAAAAAAAAAAATCTCAAATTCTGCCCAGCCTAGTTATGAGGGATACCCCAGTTCTGTAGGAGCCTTCTCAGTGGCAGATGTCTTCTGTGAATAATGGGCCTGCTTAAACAGCCAACAGACAGCAAAACATCCAAAGCCAAAAGCATTGTCTTGCTTTCATTAAGATTCAACCCTGCTATGTTTAATCCAAATGAACGTGTGAGCTAGACAATGGGGCTACTATGAGATGGTCCATTATATCCTATAGATATGTATCACCAGTACAGTGAGGTTTATATATGATGTTGCATGGTGTATTGAAACAAAAGGATAAAACGGCACCTCATGGGGAGAGAAGAAATGTTTATAGCTAACCTCATTAGTCTCCCATTTCAGAATGAGCACAGCCACTTGAGAGAAGCCTCACCCATCCCCATTGAAGGAAAAGAGTTTTGTCACCAATATCTCCTGGTCCTTGGTATCTGACTGCTGAAACATAGAGCATAATTGGCAAAAGCAGTTTTCTGTTGTCTGTCATCAGAATGATATGGACATTTACGCTAACGGAAGCTGCTCAGTGCCATGAACCAGTCTAAAGCCTACAAAAAATGACTTCAAAACAAGAAGTCCAATTGTCTCTGGATTTGTTATGGCCAGTGTAATATTCAGTCTTCGCAATTGAAGTTAATTTCCATGTATTATGATCAGACGCTCAGACTATTATATAACCTTTAGTCCGTGTTTATCGAAGGAAACCTATGTCTGCCTTTACAGAAACAAATTGTAATTTTTGTTCTAGCTGCTGCACTTAAAAAGTAACAAATACTTGACAGTAAATAAGAGGCTTCCAGCTCTGCTAGAGAAGAATGCTATGAGGGTGACCCTGGATGAAGCTGGAAACGAGGGTTCCTGGTTCTATATACAGCCTTTCTACAAACTGCGTTCCATAGGAGACAGTGTAAGTGCAGATGAACATCAGAAGAAGATGCAAGAAGATTTGGTGTAAAATACAAAGAGCTTGTATCAATTGCTTCCTTACTTTTGACTCATTAAATGTACAGGCTTTTATAACGTGTAATATTAATGGCCACAGCCCTTTTCCTGTGCTGAACAGTGTGGGAGGAGAATCACTATGGTAACTACTGATTTGGAAACAAGGAACGATTAAGATTGGAAGGAATAAGGAATCTAAATACAGTAGCCTTCTAAATCCCCACCAAGTTCAAAATGGCACGAAATGTCAAGTCATTTAGAACAAATATAATTAGTATGTTGGTTCATGGGGCTGTAGTTATGAGTCTTTCAGGTTCTGTTATGAATTTCTGTATCAAGAATTTTATCAGAATTAGACTAAATGGTTGCCTTGCTTGTGGGAGGTGTTGATTCTGAGTTAATACCCTAGTTTTTAATCTCTGGAGATGTCCGTTGTGTTCCCACGTTGGATAAGTGAGAATGAATGTGGTTGTCATAATCCCAAGTAAATGGTTTTCTACCTCACAAAGCCATGATGGACTTTGGCATGGCTCATCAGCCTATACTCAAGAGAAGCCAAGGACTTCAGTATGCTGTGCAGTGCAGCCCTACCTGATAGAGGGCACCCAAACAGGGTAGATTCCATGAAATAGAGCATATCCATATCCATGTAGACTAGACAGTTCATTTCAATGTAGTTATCCCACCACTATGCGAAATACAGCCTTAACTGAATGTCCTTGTCTTTATTTCTTTATTATAGGAATAGCACCTTGAAGATTAATGTAGTTTGTGTTCAGTTAATTTAAAAAGAAGAAACTTCATATAAACTCCATTAATGTTCTGCCTTCTCTGTATTGAAGGGAGTTCAAGTCCCTCAACTAAGATTTTTGTTATGGATATTTTTTTTTTTTTTTTTTGTCTTAAAGTAAGATTGGGAGGCTTTGGACAAGAAACTGTCCTGGAAGGAACGTATAGGATACGTGGGACCTTCACCCTCCATGATAAAGTACACTCAGCTTACCACACGTGATTGGACCTCATTAATTGAGAGTAAACAGCGTAGGTTAGGACACACAAACTCCTAATGGGGGAGGAGAATCTTTCTGATGACTTTTGGTTTTAAGAATTAATTGTTAGATGTTAGACACAGAAATAACTGTATGGAAGACAAAGACTTAATCAGTGGAAATTTTAGTTTTCCTTTATATGCCACTTAGCCCAGTTGTGTAGGTGTCTTTAAGCCTTAAATAACTCTGAATGTTTTAAATATCCATTTTCTTCTGAAATTGTCAGGGTTTTTGGGTTTTTTTTTTTAAAGATACCAGTGTCTTTCCTATTTACTTTGCATGAAATATCTCTAAACTGTAATCCAATGGCCTAACCTCATTGCTTTACACCCAGAAAAAGGTAACTCTGGGGACCATTTCTGAATCTGATTGCAAAGTACTTCTCTTCAGGTTGTCATTGGAGACAAGGTGGTCCTGAATCCTGTTAATGCTGGTCAGCCCCTTCATGCCAGTAGTCACCAACTGGTTGATAATCCTGGGTGCAATGAGGTAAGTGTAAAATAAATCAAAAGCTTGGCCTGTTAGTGCAGTGGGTGGCACAGAAATTTGGTGTAAATAGAGTTGGAAGGGTCTTTGGAGTTTTCGGCTAAACTAAGGAGCACGCATGTTATGGAATTTCCGATTACCATGCTGGAGAGCATATGCTACACTGCTGTCCCATCCTGTTCGTGAAATAACAATACTACTAGCTCTGGAGACAGTGTTTCTCACCTTCTTCCTGGTGGGTAAACAGCTGGGCGGGGATTGGTAAGAGCAGGTCTGTTAGGTAAATAACAGGCTATATGGAACAAAGAAGTGAGCGTGGCCCATTCTGCCCAACTGCTTGGCTGTAAGAACAGAGATAGTTGAAATGTACTTTTCTGCAAAATCTACCATCCTCATGACTAGAGCTGAGTGAATAACTAACAAGTGTTTGTTTTTGTTTGATGTCAGTTTGGTGGGAGTTCTGAAAAATTAAAAAAAAAAAAGTTTTTGGGTGAACAAAGTCTGAAAATTCTGAAATGTTTTTGGTGAAATGACCCTGTTTATTCAATCTGAAACAACATTGAGAGCGGAGACCTGGGTTCAAATCCCTGTTCAGAGCAGAGATACAAGCCTGGGTCTTCCACATCCAAGGAGTGCCCTAACCACCAAGCCAGGGTATTCTGGGTCAGGTCAAGTCTCTCTCAATCTCTCCGGTTGAAGCTGGTTTACTAATCACTGGGTCAGAGAGAGAGTGAGAATGGTTAGGCCACTTGCCTGGGATGTGGGAGACCCAAATTCAAGTTGTTGCTCTAATAAATAATTACTTACATAGAGTAGAACAGTTCAAGGGGACAGATTGAGAAACCTACCTGAGAACAGCCTATAGCAGTGGTCCCCAAACTGTGGGGCACCCCCCATAAGGCTGCGGGGGGCCTGGGCCAGCACCCACGAGGGGACAGGGAGAGAGCGCGCCACCCAGCCCCACCCTGCCCTGGCCGCAGCCCTGCTCCTGGCTTGGGCCCCTGCCCTCGGCCTATGACCCCCCGCTCTTGGCTCCCAGCCTGGGAGGGGCACAGACACATTCTACTACTGGTAAAGGGGAGGGGAGTGCAAGAGGATAAGTTTGGGGATCACTGGCCTATAGTCTGGTGGTCAAAGCACTCAACTGGGAAAGGAGAGATTAAGGTTCAAATCTCTGCTCCAGAGCGAGGATTTGAACCTGGGTCTCCTGCATCCCAGGGAAGTGTCCTAGACCAGTGCTTCTCAAGCTATCTGATGTGGGGGACCAGCAATCTTTTTTTCCAATGCACGTGCAGACCGGCAGCCGATGGCCGGTCTGCGGACCACCACTTTGTTGGTGAACCACATCCAATCCTGTGTTTCTGTGAATCTAGCCTGATTTTTCTTTTTCCTGGTCAAAATTATTTGGTTAATTGGTGTCGGATTTACGAATAGTTTTGGGTCAATCAAGACTGCCTTTTTGGTGAAAAGTGTCATCCAGCTCTATTCTTGACATAGCGAGATGAGGTATCCACGTAATGAGTTAGGTACTAACGTTAAATATAGTTACTGTGATTTTCTGCAGGATTGAGTGCAGGCCATAGTCTTTCTGGATTGGTGTTTCATTTCATTCAGTAGTAAACAGGGATTGCAGTATACTGTTCAAATTCTCTTTCCACTGTAAAGAAAAGGGCAGTGCTTTGCAGTGTTTTACATACTGCTAGTGTGACTAGTGATACTAGTTTTTGTTCTAGGTCAACTCTGTGAACTGCAACACGAGCTGGAAAATAGTCCTTTTCATGAAATGGAGTGATAACAAAGATGATATTTTAAAAGGGGTAAGTTTGGAAATTCATCTTGCTGCTGGCTTTTTAATAGTGTGATGTCTGTATTGTCTAGTTTGTGATGATCATTCTGTCTTGGCTTTGACAGGGAGATGTGGTAAGGTTGTTTCATGCGGAGCAGGAGAAATTTCTGACTTGCGATGAGCACAGAAAGAAGCAGCATGTCTTCCTGAGAACTACGGGGAGACAGTCGGCCACTTCGGCAACTAGTTCAAAAGCACTGTGGGAAGTCGAGGTAAGGACGGCATCTCTGAGGCTGCACAAGTGGTTTTATTGTAACGATTGGTGCTTTTATTTAAAACCTTGCTCTACATGATTGATTTAGTTATTTTTTTTTTAAGTAAGATTTCCATCTAGATACTGGGCTAGATGGACCTTTGGTCTGACCCAGTATGGCCGTTCTTATGTTCTTACATGCCTGAAGGTGAAATACAACAGTACTAACCTGAGGGGCAAGCCACTGAAATTCAGAATATGGCCCCTCTTTCTCTTTTTCCAGGTGGTGCAACATGACCCTTGTCGAGGTGGTGCAGGATACTGGAATAGTCTTTTTCGGTTCAAACATCTTGCTACTGGACACTACTTAGCAGCAGAGGTAAATACCATGGGGAGGACCCATAAACTCTGCCTCTTCTCCTGTCAGTGCTGTCTTCCTTTATCCCTTCCTGAAAAATTGTGGTTGCCTAACTAATTGAGGATTGGAAACATATTAGTGAATGATCACTATGTAGGATTAGTATTACTAAGGATGAAATTATGCATGAATAGGGAGTATCAAAGTGCCAGACCCATGAAACAAGATATTTTCTTGAAAGATGCTTGGAAAAAACACTGCACTATAAGAATGACAATGGGTCCCTACTGTTTTTGTTAGGGATGGGTGGTGACTTCTTTTTGTTAAAAAGTTTAGACAATAAGTGTCACAATTTTATGTAAACAATCAACATCAAGATGAGCTCATTAGTGGGAAAGTGAATTGTACTGTGAATGGGGAGAACCTGTCGCTACATGTTTGGGGAAATAAATTAAACCCATTGTTGGATCCTCTGGATTTTTTTTATTTCCAAACAGAACATAAAATTGTTCATAAAAGAGAAGTTAAGAGTTATAGAAGCCTTCTAGGAATTGTCATGAACATTTACCTATCCAAGCATTTTCAAAGGTGAACTGTTAATACCTGTGAATACTCACTGAAACTAGCCTGACTCTGTGTATCTTGAAACACACTTGTGTAAATGAAGACAAGCATATTTGTAAAAGTAAGATGCTGGGGATATGCAAGGGAGGTTGGAGTAAAGAAAGGCAATATAGCCCATCATGGTGAACGCAAGAGTTCAGTTGAAATAATCCTGCTTTATGCTTTTCTAGTAAGCAGATTCCAAAACACTTAGTAGCATTTTGCCAAGTACAAAATGGATCAACAGGACTGGTGGATTATAGAGGTTGCTTAGCAAATCCTGGGCTGGTTAATCAGCTGTGAAAACATGGAAACACACTGATGCAAAGATGAAATGGGAGAAATTGATGAATTTGTGCATATTATGGCAAAAATAGTTTTTATCAAGGGAACATTTCAAATGATGACATGATCAAGATGTTTCTTGTAGCGACTTCTAAAGCTGGTTGAAATGTTTTGAAATTTAATTGTGATTTCAAAATTTAAAAGCTTGACAAAATTTTCACAAAATTTCCTTGTTTCCCGGCTTTAGTGATGTCCTGAGCTGGTTAGTTGAGTCTCTTTTGCAAGTTTGCTGATTGCTTAATTCTGTTCCTGGCTACACAACTGCCTGGTTTGTTTTTGTCTGTTTTTGTTTTTGCTTTTTAAAAGTTGATCGCATTGTATGTGTTTATAGATTCCGAGGCCTGAAGGGACCAGTATGGTAAACTAGTCTGAAATATAACACAGGCTGTTGTATAACACAGGCTACAGAACTTCCCAAAAATAATTCCTAGAGCATATTTTCTAGAAAAACATCCAATCTTGGTTAAAAAATTGCCAGTGATGGACAACCCAGCACAACCCTTAATAAATTGTTCCAGTGGTTAATTGCCCTCACTGTTAAAAATGTCTGCCTTATCTGCCGTCTGAATTTGTCTACTTTCAACTTCCAGCCATTGGATCTTGTTATGCTTTTGTCTGCTAGACTGAAGAACCCAACATGGTGTACTTCTGTAGAAAAAGATGCATCTGCTATGGAATAAGCTAGATCTCCCTGAGGAAATTTTATACTCGGGGTTGGAAAACTAAACTGTTGACTTGCCTGTGATTCTGTTTCATCAGGTAAACCCTGACTATGAGGAAGATGGCCAGGAGTGTCAATCCTCAGTAAGTATAGGCAAAAGTACAGTTTTGCCCCTGATTAGGAAGGCTTGACTCAAGCCTTGGTATCTGATTGGCAAGTGAACAGATGATACAAGGCATTTCTGCTACGAAAGAAAGTCGAAATTAAGCATGGCTGGAAGGTACTGCATGCAGTGCTCTATCCTGAGGCTGACTACTGAAGATTGGTGTAGTAGGCTTTAGAGGATGTTGAAAAGCTATGCACTTCTAGGTATCGTGATTCTTGAATAGCTCCTCTCAGGATAGCATCTGAACCATTTCTCAGAAAGCTGAACTCGTCACCTCTTCGATGCATTTTCTTTCTCCAAGTCTGAAGAGCAAGTTTCTCAAGATGAGATCTGTTACTAAATATCCCGAATGCTGCCTTTATCCCGGGGGCCAAATGAAGTGGTTGATTTCACAAATGAAAGCCATCTCTAAGGAACAATTTCTCATCTGTTAAATTATCATAGGAAAACCATGATAAATAATTAGGCTATAAAACAAGAACCGTGCCCAACCAGTGGTTAATTTTGATGTCATTGTTTTGAATGACCAGTAAAAGCGAGTGTGATGTCCTTTCCAATAAATGTTGTGGAGTTACATCACACTTACTCAAGATGCTGTTTGATTTACATGATAGAGTATGAATTACCAGAAGCCTCCTATTGATGTGACTAGGGAAGCAGACATACTGTATGGCCACTGTATTTGCAAATCAAAACTATTGGTGACAGCAGGTATAACTGGAACAGCACTTTCCCTTGTGGATTGTATTTTTCATTTGGATGAGACTGTAGGCTTATGATGCCATAACCTCTATTTCCTAATCAATGTCCTGCATAAGGGAAGATGGCTTTGTTTAGAAATCAGGAAGAAAAGCTTGTCTCCGTGGAGAAGAGAAGAATGTATCTTGATGCATGGAAGGGAGAAAAGCTCAAATTTTCTTTGTAGGCGTATTAGTTGGCCTGTCACCTTGTCTACATATGAAAGTCATCTAAAGTGGTAACCATTAAAAAAAACAACATTTGCCACCAGATACCCAAAAGTTACTCCAGTTATTTCCCGTTATAACTCATTTTCCTGTACTGCTTTGTAGAAAATGCTGCCCTCCTGGCGACACTATTTAGTACATATTCTGGATAGTGAAAACCAACTTCTATCTTAACTTTCTAGGAAAACACTAATGGTTTCTAGTACCTCTTTGGAAATCAGAAAAGACTTTCATTTTTGCCACTGTCATTACACACAAGTCCCTCATTCCAAAATGAGTTCAGGTGTTGATGGAATCTTGGAGTAAACTTTGATAAGTGAAAAGAAAAGGAGTACTTGTGGCACCTTAGAGACTAACCAATTTATTTGAGCATGAGCTTTTGTGAGCTACAGCTCACTTGCGAATACAGACTAACACGGCTGTTACTCTGAAACCTTTGTTAAGTGGTTTCTGGTTTTCTGCTTATACTTCTTCACCACCAGGTGGCGAAAATAGACCATAAACAAATGACAAGAGCATATAATCTCTCTAACATACAAATATGGTTTAAACTCCTTTAACTTAGAAATGGTGTTAGCATCCTAACCTTATTTGGGTACAGTAACTTTATTCAAGCCTAAATCATTCTCAAGACTGCAAGTCTCTCTGCACAGTATGTGCCCTGGCTTTCTTTCCTTGTCCCTCAATTAATGATCAGTGCAGAGGTTTGATTTGAATGAGCATGAATAATATGTCCCAAACTGCACCCTTCAACATTACAGGGGATCCATTGTGTGAATTTTGCAATGATGCTTTTGTAGGTGAAACTTTAGTTCTGCGTGGATGTAATAATCTTATCTAAGATCTCTCACTTTCTATTGCCTGTTGTTTGCTGCTCCCTGGTTTGTAGCTTTGCCATAATTTCTAGAATTGGCTAGGATATTGCCTCAGCTGCCAGACATAGTGAATTGTATGAATTTTCAGCAGCTGCCATGTTTGGAGATCAGCAAGAGGTTTGTTGAAGGCAAATGAAGGTTTTGAGAATTCAGTACAAGTGTAGAGTAGATTGAATATATAGCTGCATTTGTTTAAAATGCAAATCACCAATTTGCATGTCTAGTCCATATATTTACCATCCTATTACTGAAGGACAAATCAAAACTGTAAATATCTCCACTTCACAGCCAAGTTCACTTGCTACAAATGTCATAATGACAGAATATCCTGAAGTACATATATAACACGGTAAGCATTCTATAGCTTTCATACAATCCTAGCTCTTTGAACTCCTCAAGTTCAGATTTTCAGAAATAGATTGTTTTAAGTTTAGGCTCCTAATTCACTGCTGAGGTCCCTTACTAAGTGGCCTGACGTTCACCAGTACTGAGATCCCAACATTTCCCATTGAAGTTCATTGGAGTTGTTGGTTCTCAGCTCATTTTAAAAATCATGTTTAAATATGGGCCTTGGGCCCCTGTGTTTTGAAAGTCTTGGCCTCACTTGCTAACATCTTTACCTTACTGATTGGAGATTCCTGCTGATGTTCCCAAGAAAGGTCTTAAAGGAAGAGTGAACCACAGCTTTTCCTCATATTTTCCCACCTTGAGCTTCAGTTTTTCTGACTTTATACTTTTCAGAGTGGTAGCCGTGTTAGTTTGTATCAGCAAAAACAACATTATCTACTTGATAATGTAGTCATCCAAGTTCTTGTTCATTTAAGAAATGTTGGTGATTTCACGTCTCAATGCATTAATAAAGCTAAATTCATTAATGAAAGTATTAACCTGGTCAACACTTAATATTGTGCTAGCAGATGTTGTTGCCTTGTTTTTCTGTTGTGCATTGGACACATTTGAATGTGCAAGGCTAAATGCCATGAACTGAGGTGAAAACTACCAGCTGGCTAACTTCTCGGTTACCTTTCATTGTTTCGTCAGTGACTGACCACTATAATTCCGTTTCTGCTGTTGGAATCCGTTAGATACCGTTAATATTGACGTGACTGGGAAACAGAATTGCCAGCTGTCATTTTTGTTGCTTACAAAATATTTATTTAAAATTATAGTTATCAAGTAGACTTCTGGAGCCCTTCAGCAGCAGTCTCTAGGGTAAGGCTTTTGTCGGACATGGATCATCTGCAGCAGAGTCTGAAGCTAATCTGGGTTTTCAGTGTGTTGTGAAGTGAATGTTTTGGCAATTTGAGTGTATTTTCTGGCACTTAATGTAAAAAGACATAGACACAGCATTACTTAGGAATTATTACATTATAACCCAGAGATGTTCAAAAGTTACCAACAGCAGACAAAGTGAAGAACTGTATTTGGCAAAAGCAGCTAATTGTCTGTCAGTTTTATTTCTGTTCTAAAGCACAGCTGGAGCTTCTGCTAGTACCAGCGCTTGGAGAGGTTGATATTTGTGTGCACAAATTATAAAACACATTGATATAATGCTTGGCTTTTCACACTGGTCTGACAGTTCTTGGGATAGCATTTCTGACTTCATTTGATTGGATTCTTTCCATAGACAGATCCTGACCAAGATGCATCCAGAAGAGGGTTGCATAATGCTCAGGAGAAGATGGCTTACTCTCTGGTGTCCGTACCTGAAGGAAACGATATCTCCTCTATCTTTGAGCTGGACCCCACCACTTTACGAGGGGGAGATAGCCTTGTCCCAAGGTATGATGGTTAAATTCAATAGGTTCTCACTTCTTACAGGCTTACAGCAGTACCCAGTTTGAGTTGAATATCCTCCTTGGATGATGTTGCTACTGGAACCACGGGATGCTGAAAGATGGCGACACTACAGCATTTATTTTTAAGATTACAGAACAGTTTTTCACTGTTTCTCTTTCAAGTTAATTAAAGGTATTACTAGTAGTAACACCTGACAGTTATATAGTACTTCATCAATATATCTTCAAGAAATTTATAAAGGAGATGGCAATATCATTTTCCCCACGTTCCAGCGGGGGAAACTGAGGCACAGAGCGGAAGTGACTTGCCCAAGGTCCTGCAGCAAGCCAGGGATAGGATTCAGGTCTCCTGAATTCATGTTCACACTCTATCTATATTGCTAAAGGGTTAGGTTAAAAAAAAAAGGGGGGGGGCTCCAGAGGTGATCCCAGCAATTATAGGCCTGAAAGCCTGACTTTAGTACTGGGCAAACTGGTTGAAACTATAACCAAGAACAATATTGTCAGACATATAGCTGAACATAATTTGTTGAGGAAGAGTCAACATGGTTTTAGTAAAGGGAAATCATGCCCCACCAATCAACTAGAATTCTTTGAGGGGGTCAACAAACATGTGGACCAAGGGGAGCCAGTGGATATAGTGTACTTAGATTTTCAGAATGCCTTTGACAAAAGCTCTTACGCAAAGTAAGCTGCCATGGGATAAGAAAGAAGGTGCTCTCATGGATTGGTAACTGATTAAAAGATAGGAAACAAAGGGTAGGTATAAATGGTCAGTTTTCAGAGTGGAGAGAGGTAAATAGTGGTGTCCTCCAGGGGGTCTGTTCTGGGACCAGTCCTATTCAACATATTCATAAATGATCTGGAAAAAGGGGTCAACAGTGAGATGGCAAAATGTACAGATACAAAATTACTTAAGATAGTTAAGACCCAGGCAGACTGAGAAGAGCTACAAAAGGATCTCACAAAATTGAGTGACTAGGCAACAAAATGGCAGATGAAATTTAATGTTGATAAATGCAAAGTAATGCACATTGGAAAGCATAGTCCCAACTACACATATAAAACAACGGGGTCTAAATTAGCTGTTACCACTCAAGAAAGAGATCTTGGAGTCACTGTGCAGCGGCAGTCAAAAAAGCGAACAGAATGCTGGGAATAATTAAAGAATAGATAATAGGACAGAAAATATCATGTTACCTCTATATAAATTGATGATATGCCCACATCTTGAATACTGTGTGAAGACGTGGTCGCCCCATCTCAAAAAAGATATATTGGAATTGGAAAAGGTTCAGAAAAAGACAACAAAAATGATTAGGGGTATGGAATGGCTTCCATATGAGGAGAGATTAATAAGACTGGGACTTTTCAGCTTGGAAAAGAGACAGCTAAGGGGAGATATGATTGAGGTCTATTAAATCATGACTGGTATAGAGAAAGTAGATAAGGAAGTGTTCTTTACTACTTCTCATAATACAAGAACTAGGGGTCACCAAATGAAATTAATAGGCAGCAGGTTTGAAACAAATAAAAGGAAGCATTTCTTCACACAACGCACAGTCAACCTGTGGAACACCTTGCCAGAGGATGTTGTGAAGGCCAAGACCGTAACAGGGTTCAAAAAAGAACTAGATAAATTCATGGGGGATAGGCCCATCAATGGCTATTAGCCGGGATGGGCAGGAATGGTGTCCCTATCCTCTGTTTGCCAGAAGCTGGGAATGAGCGACAGGGAATGGATCACTTGATGATTACCTATTCTGTTCATTCCCTCTGGGTCACCTGGCACCGGCCACAGTCGGAAGACAGGATACTGGGCTAGGTGGACCAAAGGTCTGACCTAGTAGGGCCATTCTTATGTTCTAGGTGTGTGAATTCTGCATATTGCTCCTCATGCTCAACAGTGTTATTTTCTACTAATGAAACATTTTAATGGCGCTATTTATTCACTACATGCATTACAAACTTAGTTAAGACACATTGCATGCTCCAAAGATGAAGTAATCTGCTTTTTATATAAATAATTTGCATTTTGTCTAAACTGATTGATTGATCTCCAGGTCAGAATCAATGAACTCCATGTGTCCTATTTAGTAAACTAAATTGAGTTCCTTTCAGTGAGTGTCTTGTATGGCTTTCAGCAGTTGTACAGGTGCAGATATGTGGTGGCTAATACTTCCTTTGTAGCCATTCTCTTGCATTGTACTTTTTTGGTAAGTGCAAAGCATAGATCTAGAGGAGACCAATAGGAGCAAAGCCTTTCTGAAGCCAACACTAGGAATAAAATTATTCCACGATGGTCATCAGTTGTCACAGATAAGCAGTTCTTAAAAACTTGAAGAGTGTCAGCTTTTTTGTATAGTTAGGCTTAAGGGTCTCTGTGACTAGGAAGTTTCTTGAGACCATGTAAAAACTATTGATGTGACTCTACCTTTTAGGCATAAAACTTTTAGAGTATGTCTACACTGTAACTGGGAGGTGTGGGTCCCAGCACAGGCAAGCAGATTTGCTCAAGCTCCTCTTGAGTTAGCGCACTAAAATAGCATTGTGACATGGGCAGCAGCTTGGGCTAGCCACCTGAGTCCAAGCCTGATCCCCTGGGTCTGAGCTTGGATGGCTAGCCCAAGCTGCTGCCATGTCACAATGTCCACACCGCTGGTATTAGCATGCTAGCTCAAGAGGAGCTCATGCAAGTCTGCCTACCCGTGCTGGGAATCACACCGCTGAGAAGGTGTAGGCATACCCTTCACGTTTGTGTGGGTAAACTTGAACTTGTTTGTTTTACTGCAAATTGTTTCAGAATATTTGTGTTAGTCACTAAAGGTGAGCCACCTTAACAGAGCTTGAGTTTTAAGTAACATTTCGTGGCTAAGTTGAAATTCCAGCTCCAAAACAAGGGAACAAAAAAACTGTTCATGTGTAATTGTGATTACATGAGTGCTGTGCATGCTTCCTACACACACAAATCAATGCTCGGCTAGCTTAATCCTTCCTGGATTGCCCTGCTGTTCTAGTTCTTAGTCTGTCAGTAGATTGACATGATGCCCCTGGTTGTGGTTTTTGATCTGAGCTGTGGCTTAGGTTGAGACCACCAAATTTGTGGAAAATTTTGACCTAACAGAAATTTAAACCAATGTCTTCTGAGGTGAAAGGACTGCTAGCAGTCCCCTAGTCTTTGCTGCTTTATACTATTAAATAAATATATCGGGCGCAGAGAGTGCATGCGCGTGTGTGTGTGAGGTGAGTGTCCCCTGTGGCAACTTTTTTGTTTTTTATGGGAACAATTTTTTATTACTTTCTGTGACGCTTGAACAGGTTATAGATTGTGCATGGTAAGTGGCCAAATTGTTTTCAAAGAATAAGTACTGCTTTCGGGTAGCTTTTCCTTTCCCATTTATGCACAGGAATTGTTGGAAGTTCAGCTGCAGTAAGTTAAGATATAGATGCACTTTGGAGTGGAGTTCACAATACAGAAAAAACTGAAGAGTTTTAACTTGTGTTGCTAATTTGAAAAGCTTTATTCTAATTATGGGACACCCTGTTTCCAGCAGAAAATAATCTGTCTCCGATTAGTCGTTCCTGCCAATGACTTGGAAGTTGTACACACCTAGGATTACTGATCAATTACGTGTCTTGGAAACTGTCTAATTGTTACAACTATTGGCTGTGTTGTAGGAACTCCTATGTCAGGCTTAGACACCTGTGTACTAACACCTGGGTTCATAGCACCAACATCCCAATTGATAAAGAAGAAGAGAAACCTGTGATGCTTAAAGTAAGTCCTGTAACTTTAACAAATCCTTCTTTTGACTTCTGTGTTTTCATAAAAATACTTCCAATATTAAAAATGCTGAGCCCTTGAGGCTTATTATTCTGCTGAGTTAGTCAAATAACAGTGCAATATTAAGTATTGTAACGAAAAAATTAAGCACTAACATTAGTTGAGTGATTGGGCTTTTTAGTTTTCTCTATAATGTAATCATCAGGAACAGCATGTCTTTTGGGTGTTTGTGGTTTGTCTGGTTTGAGACTGCAAAAGTCTTGAATTGGAGAACTATAGATTTGCATTGAAGTGTTTTGTTGTTAAACTTATTCTATCAAAAATCTTGTACTGCTGTTTCTAATCTCAACTGTTAGGACTGTGGTTTCTTTCATGTCTTAATATTACTGAGTTACTTTACTGCTGCTTTGCCCCTTTTTGTCTTGGGTTTTAGATTGGTACCTCTCCAGTAAAAGAGGACAAAGAAGCTTTTGCTATAGTACCAGTTTCTCCTGCAGAAGTTCGGGACTTGGACTTTGCAAACGATGCAAGCAAAGTGTTGGGTTCCATTGCTGGCAAGTTGGAAAAGGGAACGATCACCCAGAACGAAAGAAGGTAGGAGGCTCAAGAAGCAAGCTTCTTGTACTAATAGGGCTGCTGCCTTTACTGAAGTTAGTTTTATTCCCCACCCTTGTGTTTGAAAGAACAAAGAGAACCTTGGGAATTTACAGACCGGTCAGCCTAACTTCGATAACTGGAAAGACTGTGGAACAAATTATTAAAAATCATGTTGTAAGCACATGGATGGTGATGGGGTTATAAGTAATCGCTAGCATGGATTTGTCAGGAACAAATCTTTCACAGGGTTACTGGCCTAGTGGATGGAGGGAAGCAGTAGATATGATATATCTTGATTTTAATAAGTCTTTTGACACCATCCCACATGACATTCTCATAAGCAAACTATGGAGATGTGGTCTAGATGAAATTACTATAAAATGGCTTTACAGCTGGTTGAAAGACCATGCTCAAAGAGTAGTTATCAACTACTAATTGCTTACTGGAGAAGTTTGCTTCCCCCACATGCCTTCACAGAGGGGATGAATATAGGCTTGTGGGGAGCATCACCAATGAATCCCGGCACAATATAGATCACATGGACCAAAACCCGTGCATATAGAAAGCAGTGGACCCCATCCACTGACTGTTCATTATACCCTGAAAACTGTCAAACTGGGAGGGTGTATCTAGTAGGGTCCCACAGGGGTCAGTCCTGGATCCGATGCTTTTCAGTATTTTCATTATAACATTTGCAGGTGACACCAAACTGGGAGGGGTTGCAAGATCTTTGGAAAACAGGATTAGAATTCAAAGCGACCTTGACAGATTGGAGAATTGGTCTGAATGCAACAGGATGAAATTCAATAGCCTAGGCCCTAGTGCAGAGTACTTCACGTAAGGAGGAAAAATCAAATGCACACCTACAAAATGGGGAATAACTGACTAGATGGTAGTACTTCTGAAAAGGATCTGGGGGTTATAGTGAATTGTAAATTGAATGAGTCAACAATGTGATACAGTTGTGAAAAAGGCTAATATCATTCTGGGGTTTATTAACAGGAGTGTCATATGTAAGAAATAGGAGGTTATTGTCCTGCTCTACTCAGCACTAGTGAGGCATCAGCTGGATTACTGTGTCCAGTTCTGCGTGCCACGTTTTAGGAAAGATGGGGACAAATTGGAGATAGTCCAGAAGAAAAAGAAAAAAAAGAGAAGAAGTTTAGAAAATGTGCCTTTGAAGGAAAGGTTAAAAAGCTGGGCATGTTTAGTCTTGAAAAGAGAAGACTGAGGGGGAACTTGATAACACTCTTCAAATAAGTTAAAGGCTGTTATAAAGAGAACAGTGATCAGTTGTTCTCCATGTCCACTGAAGGTAGGATAAGAAGTAATGGACTTAATCTGCAGCAAGGGAGATTTAGGTTAGAAAAACTAGAAAAATTAGAAAAACTTTCTAACTACAGGGGTAGTTACACTCTGGAATAGGCTTCCCTGGGAGGTTGTGGAAACCTTATCGTTGGAGGTTTTTAAAAAGAGGTTGGACAAACATCTGTCAGGGAGATCTAGGTTTACATGGTATTGGTACAGCTCAAGGGGTTGGATTTGATTATTGATATCTACCTTACATTTCTATGATTCTGTGATATCAGAGGATCTCAGTCTCTGTTCCCTGAAGCCCTCCTTGATTTTTTGCAGAATTGATATCTTAGGAACTAGACTGAGGGTCTCAAACACGCGGGCCACATGCAGCCCCCAGAGTTATTTCCTGTGGCCTGCCATAGTTCCCCTCACCCCCCACCTCCGCCCCCCCCAGCACGCCGAGTCCCGGCTCCTCGGCCTGCCGCCAAACAGCTGTTTGGTGATGCTTAGGACTTTCCAGGAGGGAGGGGGGAGGGACACAGCATGTTCAGGGCAGCAGGCGGGGGTTGTGGATGGCGGGAGCGCTGCGAACGCAGGCTGGAGGACTCAGGAGGAGGACAGGACAGCTGCACAACTGGCCGCAGAGAAGCGGCGCTTTGCAGGGGAAACTGCTGCTTCTCTCCGGCTGCCCCTGCTCCTCCTGAGTCCTCTGCCCATGTTCGCAGGGCCACATTCCAAAAGGGGCTTTAGAGCTGCAGCCCAGGGCCCTGCAGTCCCTGCAATCTGGGCGGCTCTGCCTGGCGGCGGGCGGCTCCCAGAATCACGGCCATGGGGGCGGTGCCGCACTGCGCGGAACCACCTGCACCCCCCCTGCACCAAACAGGAGCTGCCCCAGGTAAGTGCTCTGCCCCCCTTGCCTGCCCCAGCCCTGTGCCCCCTCCCACACCCTAAGTCCCTAACTCCTGCCCAGACCCCGCACCCCCACCCTGAGCCTCCTCCCATACCCTAACTCCTGCCCAGACCCTGCACCCCCACCCTGAGCCCCCTCACACACCCTAACTCCCCCCCAGCCCTGAGCCCCAGGAGGAGAATGGAGGAAAAAAAATAAAAAATGGGGGGGGGATAAGAGAGTGCTCCCCCACAGGGGCCCAAAAATGAAGCTGAGCACAGGGCCCCACTAACTCTAAATCCGCCACTGTGAAAAGGTGTCAGTGATGCGGCCCTCGGGCCAATGTACTAATCCTCATGTGGCCCTCGTGGTGATTTGAGTTTGAGATCCCTGAACTAGACACTAGACCTCAACTGTATGCACTTAGAACAAATTTTGAAAGAGAGCACAGTTAACATAGAGGTAAACAGTAATTGTCATAAAGTATAATGTGATTTTACAAAAGGTAGATCGAGTAAGGTAGATCTGGTCTATTTCTTTGAGAAGATAACGAGTTATCTAGATAAATGAAATGCAGTTGATCTAATCTACCTGGATTTCAGTAAAGCATTTGATACCGTTCCACATGGGAAATTATTAGTTAAATGGGAGAAGATGGGGATTGATATAAGAATTAAAAGGTCAGTAAGGATCTGGTTAAAAGGGAGACTACAGTGGGTTATGTTGAAAGGTGAACTATCAGACTGGAGTGAGGTTACTAGCGGAGTTCCTCGAGGATCAGTTCTGGGACCAATCTTCTTTAACATTTTCAGTAATGACTTTAGCACGCTCTCACTTTCTGTGCCAATAAAATTTGCAGATGATGCAAATTTGGTATGAATTGCAAAGACCGAGGAGAACCAGAATCTCATATGAGAAGATTTGGATGACCTTGAAAACCAGAGTAATAGAAATGGGATGAAATTTAATAGTTATGCATTTAGAAACTAACAAGACTTTTCACTATAAACTGAGTACTTCCCATTTTGAAGTGACAGAGAAGGAGAAAGATCTGGGTGTATTTGTCGATCAGAGGATGACTAAGAGTTACCAATGTGATGCGACCGTGAAAAAAAGCTAATATAATCCTAGGATGCATCAGGTGAGGTATTTCCAGTAGAGCTAAGAAAGTATTATTACCATTATACAAGGCACTGGTGAGACCTCATTTCTAATACTGTGTGCAATTCTGATCTTCTATGTATGTTTAAGAAAGATGAATTCAAAATGGAACAGGGAGCGAGAAGGGCTACTAGGATGATCAGAGGAATGGAGAACCAACTTAAGGAACTTGGCTTGTTTAGCCTAACACAGCAAAGGTTGAGGGGAGATATGATTGCTCTCCACAAATACATCAGAAATATAAGCACCAGGGAGGAAGAGAAGTTACTTAAGTTAAGGACTAATGTTGGCACAAGAACAAATGATATAAACTGGTCATGAGTACATTTAGATCTGAAATTAGACAAAGGTTTCTAATCTTTGAGGAGTTAAGTTCTGGAACAGCCTTTCAAGAGGGGTATGGGGGGGGGAACCTAACTTCTTTCAAGACTGAGCTTGGTAAGTTTAATAAAGGGGATGTATGATGAGACTGCCTACAATGGCATATGGCCCATGTGCAACTGCTAATTTGAAATATCCCCAGCAGCTGGACATGGGACACTAGACGGGGAGGATTCTTTCCCAGGTGTCTGGCATGTTCAGGGTCTAACTGATTTGCTATATTTGGGGTCAGGAAGGAATTTTCTTGCAGGCCAGATTGGCAGAAAGACTGTTTTTTTTTCCACCTTCCTCTGCACGATGGGGCATGGGTCACCTGCTGGTTTAAACTAGAGTAAATAGTGGATTCTTTGTAACTTAATCTTTAAATCAAGATTTAACTCAGTAACTCAGCCAGAGGTTATGGGCCTACTAAAGGAATGGATAGGTGAGGTTCTGTAGCCTGCAAAGTGCAGGAGGTCAGACTAGAGCTGATCATTATGGTCCCTTCTGGCCTATGAATCTGTATTCATTGTAGGGCTGGGAGGAATGGTCCATTGCGTGCCTATGTTGAAACAGTCTGGAAAATGAATGTGGAACATCTAATTTAACTTGCTTCAAGGGCTGAACACATGACTTCTTGCAACCCCCCCCCTCACCCCTTGCAGTGTCTGTAGAATTTGTGACTACATGTAATGAATGTGTACAGCCTGGTACATAGAAATAAGGACCTTAAACTTCCAAAATGTAGGCCTCTATTTGAGTTAAGAGGCCCTCTATCTGATTATCTGGCCGTACAATAACACAATAGCCAGTGTATTGAGTACTAAAGATACGGCATTTCCACTTCCTCTGTAATGTGGCTATTTAACAATAAATCTACATCAACCAGGAAAACTAGTTTCCAGTTAGTTGTTGTTCCACTCCCATGTGCTCTTACCTCTGGATTATCTCCTGGTTAAATCGTTTTAACACAACATTTGAAACATTTCAGTCTTTGTTAATTCTTTTCACAACTGACTGTTCCAATTCTGTGTTGACACTTTTGTTTTTTATATAGGTCTGTTACCAAGCTGCTGGAAGATTTGGTTTACTTTGTTACGGGTGGAACTAATTCTGGGCAAGATGTGCTTGAAGTGGTATTTTCTAAACCAAATCGTGAGCGGCAAAAGCTGATGAGAGAGCAAAATATCCTAAAGCAGGTAAGATCGTTTTCATCATGTGACAGAGATTCTGAGGAGAGAGTAGGTGCTCGGAATACAGGAACAGTACAAGTTAGTTGGGATAAGGCAAATTCTGCCTCATTAGCTTTGAGCAATCTTCTGGCGGTGTCGGTCAAAGTGTAACTCTGGGTGTCCCATTGCTGGAAGATACCACAAGGGGCAGAACCAAAGGATAAAAGGAAAAGCATCTAGGGTTGGACATAAGTGATCAGCCACGTCCTTTTCAGAGACTGCTCCTTTGTCCAGACTTTGCAGCTATAAGAAGCTTTATGGAAGTTCATGTGAAAGAAACTGATGGCTTCCAGAATTGACATGTGGCTGTGGTGGTGTAGGCAAGATTTAAACTATGCTCTGGTTCTGACAAGACAGAGGCCATAAAGTAGCAACAAGGGGGCATGGGCATGTGTAGGTACACCCACTGACCTTCATTAAGTTTAGGTAGCACTTATCAATCTTTATTTTCAAAAATAATCCCATAGATTTTCAAGCTGTTACAAGCACCGTTTACAGACTGTGGAGATGGGCCAATGTTGAGGCTGGAGGAGCTTGGGGACCAGCGTCATGCTCCTTTCAGACACATTTGCCGGCTCTGCTACAGGGTGCTGAGGCACTCACAGCAAGATTACAGAAAGAATCAGGTTAGTTATGTGTTAACCTGTCTAAAAGGCTGGTGGTGTGGGTAGGTGGGTTTGTTTACCCAAGATTGGGTACAGTTTAAGCTGTTCTGTGTTATGTTTTTTCCCTGCTTTTCAGTGTGGTCCTAAATCATAGAAACAATAGAACCTAACCAAGCTGTTCCTTTAGGATACTGATATAAACAGCTAACAATTTTTCCTTTAAATTTCAAGTGAGATTAGAATACCTTTTCCTCCTTCTTTCTCAGGAATACATAGCCAAGCAGTTCGGCTTCATGCAGAAACAAATTGGTTATGACGTTTTGGCGGAAGATACTATTACAGCGTTGCTTCATAACAATCGCAAACTGCTGGAGAAGCACATTACGGCTGCTGAGATTGATACTTTTGTTAGTCTTGTGAGAAAAAACAGGGAGCCCAGGTAAGATGGATTGATATTGGGACCAAGTTACCTTTTCCTCTTATTCTGAGATCTGTTGCAGGCAACTTGTTTCTGTATTTGGGAAGCATGTTTAATCCACTCTTGCCTCTGACCCAGACCATGACTTTCCACCAAGGTAATGGCCTCACTTGTTTTGCAACGTAACTTGGTTTTTCCAAATGTTTTCTCTTTATAAAATGTAGAATGAGTCAACTGAAGAACCTCGACAGAGATTTAATGTGTTCTGTCTTTTTATTTCCCAATAGGTTTTTGGATTATCTCTCAGATCTGTGTGTTTCCATGAACAAGTCTATTCCGGTGACACAGGAACTGATTTGTAAAGCTGTGTTGAATCCAGCCAATGCAGACATACTCATAGAGACAAAGTAAGCTGAGACTTATTTATGAATAGCTTTCTAATTGGCATATAAGGAAGGTGGGTCAGAGCGTTGAGAACACAAGCCTCAAGACAACAGAGAGTACCAAACTTAGAATGTGTGAGGGCCTTTCTAAGTACACGATAGAGGAGTGTTGGAGGCACCAAAATGACTGCCACATGGGTTCCTAGCCCTGTGTACTCTAAATAGCTTTCAGATATTTAACATTTTCATCAGGAAGCTTGATAACACTAAGAGAAGCTGCAGTCTTATGTAACATGTTTTAAGTCTTGAACCATTTTAATTTAAAAGTGCTAAAATGCTCTCTCATCTGAGCTGGATAAGCAGTTATTCTGGGATTTGCTATGTAGCAGCAGGCGTGTATAAGATGGTGTTCCACATCCCATGAGTCTGGTTGTTCTCCTGGCCCTTAGGTTTGCCATGGCAGATTGACTGCAGTCAGCAGCACCTTTAGGAACTTAGAGCTCTCTGAAAAATGAAAAATTCTTCCCATGAAAACTTTCACATTTTTGAATAAAAAAATTGTGCTGAACTAAGACAAAACATCAAAAGCATCAAAACATCATCATCATCTTCCTCAGGAAAGGTTTTTAAGAAAAATTCCAGTTCGGGGGAATTGAAATGGAATTTTTTTGGCTTCCCTGCTGTCCACCCAGAAAGCTCTTGTTAATTTCACAAATGAAATTAAAAGAGCTTTCTACCCTTGCTGTTAATTCTCTACCTGCAGCTCTAGGAGCCAGTCAGGAAGAGAGTCTGCCTCCTTTTGCAGATCCAGGAGCTGGAGAGGCAGAGAGCCCAGACATTCAGCTTCCCATTTCCCAGGGGAGGAAGAGCATCCTGGTGCTCAACCTTAGAAGTTCTCCAGGAAAGGTTTTATCTATTTCACATAGGGATTGTGAAATTGACAAGAGCCTGTCAGGTGGGGAGCCATCATTTTGGTTTTCCTCAAGAAAAATCTGATATTTTTTTGTGTGTGCGTGCCAAAAATGAAATTTTTCGCAGGAAATTTCAGTCTCGTGAAAAGCATATTTTTAATCGGAAGAATCATTCTGATGAGAAATTTTCAGCCAGCTCTCTGACCGCTGTGCACATGCCCACAGCAGTGCAAAAGCTGGTATTTTTATTGTCGCCCATTCCACCTCAGGTCAAAATTTCAGTTTTCATCTCTTGGGAACAACCAAACGATGCATGTGCTTCCATAACGGGCAGCAAATTCCAAGTAGCTTCGATAAAGCTGGGTTTACTTGGCATGTGGAATTGAGAGAAGGTTAATATTGGGGAAAAAAAGAGGTCAAGAAGAGTAAAATCTGTCTTTGCTAGATAATAAATGAAACCTAGGTAAACAGAAGAGACTTGAAGGTGCTATTTCCAGGCTGGACAAGATTAAAAATCTTGTGTCTTAATGTTTGTCTCTCTACCAGAACTCTGCCAGGTTTCAGTGTCTCTTGCTGATCTGTTTAATTTGTGCCTCTTGCTTATGTAGTTAGTGACCCTTCTTTTGGCCAGGTTCTAAGAACCCTGATTACCATTTTAGGTCTGAGGTCATTCTTCTAACTTAATTATGTTTCTGACACCCAAAGTGAATGAAGTTCTGTTCCATTTTTCATTTGTGGGATATTGAATAGATCAAAGTTTGCTTGCTCAATCAAAGAGTTTGGGTGAATACATAAACTGATTGATAATATCCTCCTAGATGTTTTTTGAATCAATGCTTCCTACATAGAAGTCTTTTTGGACATTAATTTGTCTTGCCCTAGGTGATACCCTTGTTTCTTCAGCCACATAGATGACCACAAAATTAAATTCCCTTTTAGAACCAATCAAAAATATACCATATGTCTATGTGGATTACTGTTCACATTGCATATTCAGCGCTTTGCTCTAACTAGGTTTTAATACCATGCTCAAACAATAGTATCTGAACACCTAAGGTCATCATGTAGCATAAGGCAATGTCTCTTCGATTTTACCTACATTATTTGGGATTTTTTGTGTGGCCATGTTGAGAAACAAAAGCTATGTATAGTACCATGAATGCAAGTCTCCGGAGCGACTATGCAGATCACTGTTACTGTGCCCCTGTACAACTCAGCAGTTGTCCTAAAACAACATATTTTAACATATCATGGACTGCATTATTTTGTTGTTTAATCCCTTTCTTTCTGCAAGGTTGGTTCTCTCTCGGTTTGAGTTTGAAGAGGTATCAAGTGGAGAAAACACTCTGGAGGTTGGAGAAGATGAGGAAGAAGTTTGGCTATTCTGGCGAGACAGCAACAAGGAAATCCGCAGTAAGAGTGTCAGAGAGTTGGCTCAGGATGCTAAGGAAGGACAGAAGGAAGATCGGGATATACTCAGCTATTACAGGTTAACAGTAGTTGGTTTTGATAGGGTAATAAGCACTGGATGGGTGAAGGCCTTTTCAGTATAATCAGTTCCAAATAAAGACTTAAAATGCTGGACTCAGTACCCGATAGAAAAAGGTGTAAAGCTTTCTGTGCACAGTAAATTCACTAGAAGCACAGAGTTGTGATTGATGTCCAAAGAAGTCAAGTAATCAATGAGAAAATGTAAGCGTAAATACAGAAAAAGTGGGGTTCAAAGTGTGTAAGAGTTTGGTAGCATTTACATACAAGGTAGCATATATCTGTGGTAAGTCTCCTCCTGGAGATGCTCATGAGTCAGGCTTTCTCCACAATAATTTGATTTTCTTCATGAGGATCTTAACTTTTTAACTTGAAAAATCCAAGCTGTAATAGCGGTTGTTGAAAGGAAGGTGAGCCAGCACTCAGAGTAAAGGAAAGGGTTGTAACCTGCAAACAGCTCTTTTTCTAAGATGTCATTACAGTTCTGTATCACTTTTTTTATTTGTGAGCTCCAGACTTAGAAATGTCCTGAAGTTCTCACCGGGACACTGTATGAACTTGCAAAAACCCCACAAGAAGTTTGGTTTAAGGATTTTTTTTTTTTTTTTTGCCTTTTTGCACTATTAAGCTATGCTTCTAATATGAGGCAGTGCTTCCAGATGACTTGGCTAGGCTAGACACCAGTTTCTTGGCGCATTGTAATTCCAAGTTCCATCTCAGACCAAATTCCTGTGTCTGGGCTATAAACTTTTGAGAATAGTTTGACAGACCATTGGCTATTGTTGTGCAAAAAGTACCACCAGAATTCCTTTTTAACTACTTATCACTTTGGCCTTGCATATTGTGTTGAAAAACTTTAAATAGTTCATCTGGTAAACTTGTTAAAAGGGATTAGAATGGATGTTTTGGATTTGGACTACTTAAGAGTTTCAGGCCCAAAGTGGACCTGTTCTAACTGTTTTTTTCTCCCCTTTATCTGTTCGCAAAGTCCATGCACTTCTTATGAATTCTTCCCAAAAAGAGTTGTTTAAATGCTCTTAACAGTAATTTCTTCTAACCTTTCAATAACAAACCAATGAGTATATATATGTATAATGAAGAGAGTAGGAAGCAATTCTGTAATGAAAAATTCCATGAACTAGGATACAAAGGAATAAAATTCAATTAAATTCCTTGTAATCTTTTTATTGAAAAACCACCTTCTTTAGAGTTAAGGTCAGTAAGGACTATATAAGCACTCATACTCTGCATGTGCTTTATGATAAGCCAGCAACAAAAGTTTAATTATTAGTCTGTTGTATTTGCATTAATTTCAGTGCTAGGTGCCTGTTCTGTTCTTGTTGACTAGATCTTTTGGGAGCAAAAAAACGAAGGTACATGAACTCAATTGTTATATCTGCCTGTGACTAATTGGTATGGAGACTGAAACCTCAGTTCACCAGGATACTTAGGCATATGTCCAACTTTAATCAGTTTAATAGCCTCATTGACTCCATTGCCTAAGCAATCAAGAGTAGCTTGAGAGCTGCCAGTGAGAAGTATGCCAACTTCTAAAATGACGAGGCTGCTGCAATCTTTCTGTATTTAATAAGAAATAGCATTAGCAAAGAAAAACCGAGTGCTGCTTATTCTTCAGAATATACAATACAGTGACAAACTAGGTGACTTTTGGAAAGCTGTTGTCCTGACCCTCAGATGCTAGTTGTTACCTTTTATTTGTGTTGGGAAATGATTTGTTCTATTTTTAGAACATCCTGTACCTATTGATTAATAGCAGTAACATTTCTTTTTAACTAAAACATTAATTGCTAAACACTATTGACCTTTTCAGGTGCTTTCCTTATATTGACTTCTGGAAACTAAGGTGTAAGTTTCTTCTCTTCAGGTACCAGCTCAATCTTTTTGCTAGAATGTGCCTTGATCGACAGTACTTGGCCATAAATGAAATATCTGGCCAGTTGGATGTGGATCTCATTCTTCGTTGTATGTCTGATGAAAACTTACCATATGATCTAAGAGCATCGTTCTGCCGGTTGATGCTGCATATGCATGTTGACCGTGATCCCCAAGAACAAGTAACGCCGGTGAAGTATGCTCGCCTATGGTCTGAGATACCTTCTGAAATTGCTATTGATGAGTAAGTACTTGATGGAGAGGTATGAAAGAGAAGGAAATTAAATCATTTTTTAATTTAAAAACAAACAAACCCTAAACTAATATGTCATCTTTTTCACTTCTGTACTGATGCTTTCTTGCCCAGCCTATTATTGGTATTGAAGCCTGGTGGTATTAAAAACATGTCTATGGAGAAACTTGCAGAGAAGAACTTCATTGAATAGAAAAGCTCAATTGTTTTGAATGGTTGCTGCATTTTATTTTCCCCAAGAGGCAACAGAATCCTGTGCATAGTTCACTGGGCTGGGATTTGAGACACCTGTGTTCTATTCCTGGCTTTACCAGTAACTTGCTGTGTGACCTAGGCAAGTCACTTAAAATCTTTGTGCCTTTGTTTCCCCTCACATCTTGTGTCTCCTTGTCTAATCAACGTGTAAGCTCTCCAGGGCAGGGGACTACTTTTTGATACAGAATCTAGCAAAGAGAGATTCTGGTCTTTCGGTTGTGGCCTCTAGTTACTATTGTAATAAAAATCATTTTTAAAATACTTTAATGTGTTCAGGTGTTCCTAGCAAGATAATGTTTTAAAAGATAAAAATTAACTTGATTTTTATTAGTTTTTTCCAGTCCCAGGGAATAAGCACTTCGCGTTCTGTTCAGTTGGGGTCTCTAAATCTCTACTGCTTCATTGCAATACTTCACTGCTAAACTTTCCTCCCCCTAGGTTAATTTTCTGAAGGAAATCCAATAGACCATCTTCAGATTTAAAAGCTAAAGGGAAAAATAAGTGCTCAAGCCAGGCAAACTATTTCCCATAATACATAATTTTAAAAAAAGATTTCCACTCCCACCCATATTCCTAACTGTGGATTTTTCTTTAAAAACTGATCTAGAATGTGTATTTAAAAAAATAAAATAATTTAAATGTTTTTACTTTCAGAAAAAAATTCCACTTGTACTCAGTTAGCACTTCATGGTCTCATCTGCTCTCTTGCTGCTGTATGTCACTTGTCACCATTTCCATTAGAAAAATGTCTGTCTGTCTGTCTGTCTGTCTGTCTGTCTGTCTGTCTGTCTGTCTGTCTGTCTGTCTGTCTGTCTGTCTGTCTGTCTGTCTGTCTGTCTGTCTGTCTGTCTGTCTGTCTGTCTTTCTTTCTTTCTTTCTTTCTTTCTTTCTTTCTTTCTTTCTTTCTTTCTTTCTTTCTTTCTTTCTTTCTTTCTTTCTTTCTTTCTTTCTTTCTTTCTTTCTTTCTTTCTTTCTTTCTTTCTTTCTTTCTTTCTTTCTTTCTTTCTTTCTTTCTTTCTTTCTTTCTTTCTTTCTTTCTTTCTTTCTTTCTTTCTTTCTTTCTTTCTTTCTTTCTTTCTTTCTTTCTTTCTTTCTATTGGTACAAACCTTGCATTTTCACATACTTTAAAATAGGGCAAAGTGAGCATATGGGAAAAAGCAGCAAATGCCAGGAAATTATGGTCTCAGCTTCCTGTCTCCTTGATTTGGGATAAATTGTTTAACAGGCTTAACTTTATTTGGATCTTGACAAACTTGGATTAATTTTTTTTCTATTTATGTGCATTTTAAATTCGTTTAATTTTTTCCCCTCCAGCTATGACAGCAGTGGGACTTCCAAAGATGAAATTAAGGAGAGATTTGCACAAACCATGGAATTTGTGGAGGAGTATTTAAGAGATGTGGTATGTCAGAGGTTCCCTTTCTCTGATAAAGAGAAAAATAAACTCACTTTTGAGGTAATTATTCCATTTTTATTTTTAATCTCTTTCTAAAGTAAAAACAATTTTGCCTTTAATACAAGGTGAATTGGAGGAGGTGCCATGTGAGTACTAACCTTCAGCAACTCCCTTCTCCTTGTGAGTAATCGTTATACATGTAAACAACCCATTGAAGTCAGTAACTGTTTGCAAGAAAAGGTGCTAATGTGGAATAAATAAATACTCACTTGTATTTTAAAAATAATTTGCAGCTGTTATGTTCACTTTTGTGACCTCTTTGATTTGTAAGATCCAGTTTTACTGGCACAAATGTTTGTGGAACCCAAACTTTGTTTGCGTGCACAAGTGTTTGTTCCCGAAGTGGTTGTACGCTCATCCAGTAAAAAGAAAAGGAGTACTTGTGGCACCTTAGAGACTAACCAATTTATTTGAGCATGAGCTTTCGTGAGCTACAGCTCACTTCATCGGATGCATGCCATGGAAACTGCAGCAGGCTTTATTTATACACAGAGAATATGAAAAAATACCTCCTCCCACCCCACTGTCCTGCTGGTAATAGCTTATCTAAAGTGATCATCAGGTGGGCCATTTCCAGCACAAATCCAGGTTTTCTCACCCTCCATCCGATGAATTGAGCTGTAGCTCACGAAAGCTCATGCTCAAATAAATTGGTTAGTCTCTAAGGTGCCACAAGTCCTCCTTTTCTTTTTGCGAATACAGACTAACACGGCTGTTACTCTGAAACCTGTCATCCAGTAAAAGAACAGTAGAATATCAGTCATATAATTTACCTTACCAGTTACAACAAACAGCTTGAATAACATGTCATGAATATGCAGGACAATGTTTTGTAAATAATCCATAGCCAAAGAAAAATCATTCAATATTTTTGAATAACAAATACATTCAAGAGATTCGCTTCCTACTTGCAGAAAAAGAGGCTACATTGGGCATAGAAATGATTTGGTAAAAATGATTTGCACAGTTCAAGAAATAGTATATTTTTGGGTCTTGTGGGGAAATTCCAGTTCTTGGTAGTGTTAAGGATTTGACTAGATATGTGTTCCTCTGAAAACTCCATCTGGTGAGAGTTTGTTTAGTGGTTACCAATTGATGTAATAACTGTTATGTAAAACGTGCATTTATAGGTCAAGCCCAAAGAAGTTCTATCTTACTTTATTTACTGCCACACGTCAACAAATATCATCATGCTTTTTGGTATAGAATAGCTACAGTAGGTATCAGAAGTCTTGCAATCCTGGACATGAAAATATACCTGTCGATATATAGTAGCAAACTTATTTTGATTACTAGAATAAAAAACTATAAAACATAATGGAATTTGCTTATAAAGAGTGGGTCAGACAAATGGTCAATTAAGGTCATAAATGCAATTAAAAGTCAAGAAACAAACTGAGTTTTTGTGGCAAAAAAAGGGTTTTGATCAATACTTTCATTTTTAATAGGTTGTGAACTTAGCCAGAAACCTGATATATTTTGGTTTCTACAACTTCTGTGACCTCCTAAGGCTAACCAAAATCCTCCTGGCTATATTAGACTGTGTGCATATTGCTACTATCTTCCCCGTTACCAAAATGGCAAAAGGAGAAGAAAGTAAAGGTAAGACTGAAAAAATGATATGGGGAACTCCTGAGTGGGAGTGGAGGATTTCTTGGCCACATGAATTTTATCTGACTACATGAAATGGGCATCAACATTTTCCCTTTTATCCACTGAATTCTTGGTGGTTGCTTATAAAAGCTCAGCGGTAATTGGGAGACTAATCTAAGGGGAAGATTTCTAAAGGAGATTAGGTGCCTCACTGTCCTTTGTGTCTTTTTGAAAATATTCCCCTCATTTCATATGAAGCCGGTTTGTTTTGTCATGAGATGTGAAAGGTCACTTATCCTCTTGGTGCATTCAAATTGCAGTTATCTTACTCTTACTGTGTTTTTACCTGCCTCTCTGAAGGGAGCAATGTGATGAGATCAATTCATGGGGTTGGTGAACTGATGACCCAGGTTGTACTCAGAGGTGGTGGATTCTTGCCCCTTACTCCACTTGCTACTGCTCCTGAGGGTAACGTCAAACAGAGTGAACCAGAAAAAGAAGACATCCTGGTAATGGACACCAAGCTGAAAATCATCGAAATACTTCAGGTACTAGAGCTGCAGTGGAATATAGAGTTAGATGGGGTCTCAAATCCTATGTTGTGGTGCTTTCATCTGGCACTATATTTTAACTAGGTGTTAGGGAGTGCATAGGAGGAGATGGTCCCTTCCAGTCCATTGCTGCCTGGATAGTCTTCTCATGCTTAGAAGGTGTTGCCGAGGCAAACACTTAACCCTTTGAAACGCTTTTTGCATGCCCCTATGGCAGAGATTATCTTCTGGATGGGAGTTACCAGTTGTGCACATGGGTAACTCATAACTGAACTAAAGGTCAAAGTTCCATCTTTCTGTTACAGCAGGTTTTCACTTATCTTGCTATTTAACAGTTAATACTTTTTACGGGGATGGCTGCCTTAAGAGGATAGTTAATATTCCCCTGGCCTGCCCTGTCAAACTCTAGAAAATTAAAAGAAGATCTTATTGGGGGTGGCTAGGTAAACTGCCTTTGTTTGATAACTCTACAGGAGGGGAAGTGTCCTGAGTATAGAATAAAACACATTTGACTGGTCACTACATTTTCCTAATAGTCTTGATTATAAGCCACTGATACCAGGAAGCCATAAGGGTGATTTTAGCCCCCCTCCGCCAGATATCATGTTGTGGTAATGATAATGCTCCAAAAGTGAGCAGAGGCCCTTTATAGACCGAAAGGAGAACAGTCCCCTTTATGGTGATTTTACAGTCTAATTCACACAGGCCTAAATGCTGCTGGTACCCCCTGCTGGGTAAAAGAATGCCAAACAGCAGTAAAGCTACACATAAGGAGTTTTCATTGAGCTTGCTTGAGCCACCAGTGGTCCTCTGTGTAGCAAGGTGCGGGGCTGGCTTTGTGTTTATATGGAAGAAACAAACTGTGTATACAGAAGGCTTGTAGTGGGATAAAATGAAACATCACAATTCATAAAGCTGATTAAAGATAAATATCACTTCTCTGGGCTGGAATGAGGTGATTAATGGTAGATTCTCTTGTTAGTTTAGACAACATTATTGAAAAACATGGGTAACAAAATTTGACCCCATTTTTGCAGGAATTGTTAAAGCAGAGCACTATGTTGGACGTGATCAGAAAGATGCAGTCTGTCATAATAGAATAGGGAAATTAGAAAATAAGTTAAATTAATAAAAATTGTATAGGATTCTTGAATAAAATATATGCTTACACAGGAAAGTAGATTACTTCTAATTCACATCTTGAGGTAGAAAGTTTAGATGTCCAGGCTCAAAGTTGTTCTATTAATTTGGGGGATATAATTTTTCAAGGTTTTTTTTTTTTTTTTTTTTTAAGATCAAATTATTCTATCAACTGATTGAGGGGTATAAAATATTTAAAAAGGCATAAGGAGAGGCTTTGTCCTTTGTTTATCACTTACTTTTCCCTAAAGTATAGACTGTTAAAAGGGGCGGGAGGGGAAATCAAGGAAAATGTATCCATGCTTGTAAAGATTTATTGATGACTAAACGGTTGAGAAGACATTAAATTTAAAGTTTTAAAACTAGAATGTATTAAATATGGGGCAAATGTAGCAATATTTATCCCTGCCAAAATACATGATTAATGATGAAAGTAAATATATCTTCTTAGTTGGGATGATGCGACACACTCTTTGGATGGTACATCTCTCCCCAAGGGAGTAGTAAGATGTTAATTTTGTAAAACAGGATATCAAAGTTCATGTTTGCATGTTTCCATTAGTACTGACTGAACTCTTAACCAGTGATTGGTTTATACTACATGTTTTATTTAAACCCTTGGACACATCTACAAAGGAAGTATGGTACGTTGATTAGGGCACTATCCTGAGTGTCAGAAGAACTGGGTTTGATTCCCTGCTCTGTCTTAAGCTTCCTGCGTGACCTTTTTGCAGTTTGATTAGGCCCAGATTTTTAAAGCTATTTCAGTGTCATTGTGCTCCATGTCAGAATGCCTAACTGATTTAGGAGCCTACATCTAATTTTCAGAAGGGATTTTGGCACTTTTGAGTCTGAATTCCGTTGACTGTTGATGGGATTGAAATCAATCCCTATGCATCACAGGTGTGTTGTGAAGATAAATACATTAGATTGTCAAGCACTCAGGTACTCTAGTAATGGGCTGGGGATTGGGGGGACATAGAAGTACCCATTAAATCTTTTAGATATTTTTGCATTCATGGTTCTTTAAATTGGCCTCATACATGTGGTTATGCTTGTAGTAGAATCTTTTAAAATAAAAATACCTCAAAGTACTGAATTTTGGATTACTTAAAAAGGAGATTTTGCATTCCCCTCCCTTCATGGTAAAATCTGCAGTTTTCGGAGTATGTGGATCTCAGTTGTTAGTTTACACAGAGTGCAGTGTTACAGTCTTGAGAGATATAGAGACGTGATGTAAAAATAACATGTCTATTTCCATTTTCTTAAAACTTTGAATCATCAGTTTATTTTGAATGTGAGGTTGGATTACAGAATCTCGTGCCTACTGTGTATATTTAAATGCGAGTTTGATGAAAGCAATGCACAGACCTCTGAATCACCTACTGGAAGCAGTAACCAAGAGGCCCCAACTAATGTACCAGGTGAGTTATTTCATAAAGAGTTTTTTAAAGAAGGGAGTTCCTTAATGGCTGAAGTACTGATTCAGCAATGTACTCAAGCTCATGCTTGACTTGAGGCACATGAGGGGCCCCACTGAAGTCCAGAACATTGCTAAATCAGGGTCTAAGTGTGACAATTACATTGACTAACTTTTCCACATAGAGCAAAAACTAGAATTGTTGTCACTCCCTCTTATTACCATGAATTAAGTAATTGACCCATCTCAGTCTCAAGGAGCATTACAAAATCCATTTAAAATGCATTTTGAAAATTGATTTATCATGGCCCCAAACAAGGACTTGCCTTGTTATTTTCAAACAAAGTTAAAGTGACCCACAATCTACCTGACCATTGCCCCAGCAAAGTAGCCTCCAACCCAATCTACTTCCTCCCAAAACAAATCCTGGGAAAACAGGTGAGTCTTGCAGATTTTCCTGGAGGTCTCTAAATCTGAATTTTGGTGGACCAAAGAGGGAAAGAAGTTATACAGCGAAGTCCGCCCCGCCCCTCTCCCCGGGTCTCTTCTGATTAAAACCACGATGCTGAAAACTTGTGCCCCCTCGGATGTTGCTAACTGCTGAGATATCGGCTAAGGAGAGAGGTGATGTCCTGTAGCCAGGATCTGAAACATTTAGGGCTTGAAGTCCTAAACTAAAGTATTTATATTTGATCTGTGTTACTTGTGCTGAAAATAGGATTTTTTTTAATCAACTTGAGGATCTGTTCTCTAGATGCCAGAAGGGTTTTAGATGTGTAACTTCTCCGCACCTCGAGAACAAATATTTTAGTTTCCATTCCAATGTGGGTCTGTAATGTCTCTTGTTCTTGGACTGGAGGGTGGAATGACAGGCTTTTGATCTGGGCCTTTGGAGTCAGGGTGCTTAGAATTCCCCTAGAGTGGAACCAGTGCAGATCTATGTACTTGTCGTACTCAATGTGAATTTAAAGTGAAAGAGCGTAAATAGTTCTCAGACAGATGTATCTTCCCCTTGCTGTCCCCACTGCTCACAAGAGAGATTGATTCAGGTCCCTGTTGTAATGCAGAACATAAATCTGGGGGCCAGAATTAAAGTAACAAGTCAAGGACCCTGTTTTGCAAGATGCAGAGTTCCTTCAGCTCCCACTGACTTCATTGAGAGTTGTTAATACTTAGCACCTAATAAATCCAGCCCTGTGCAAGCAAAATGGTTACCTGAGATGAGGCTTCACCAGCCTCTGCAGACAGTGGGGTGAGCTAGGTGATCTAATTGACATCTCCTCTAATTACTAAGATTCTAGCTAAAACATTTTAGTTCTTTCCCTGCCAAAAAGCAGGGACTGCCATTTACTCTGTGTCTGTACCATGACTAGCACAATAGGACCTAGACCTGACTAAGCTTTCTCGGTATTCCCAGTCAGAAAAAGTGAGATCGGGGAATAGCAGAGGGTTATTTCCCAAGAAGCAGTGTTCAATTGGGAAACTTTCTAAGAATATGGCAGAAATCGTTTGCCTTGTATCTTTTTATTCTAGAATAGTCATTATTGTTAACCTGCTGGCACATACCTCCTGCTGTGAAGGGCAAAGGCCTTGGTGGTGATAGAAAGTGATTCCTATCATCAAGGGGTTAGTTGCTTAAAGCTGTCAATTAATAACGGAAATGCAGGGCATTTCCTGGGGTCGATGATGGCCCTTCAAGTCAGACACTAATTCCCATCAATGCTTTGCTCTGAAGCAGTTATTGAAAGTATAAGCTAAAAATCGGTGATGGAGGAAGAAACATGGATATCTGTGACGTGGTTCTGAAGTTTAATTGGCAAATAGAGAACTTTAAGAAACACCCTACATTAGTTTCTCAGACAGCATCCATCAATTCTCAACATACTTTTCAGCTCATATTGGTCCATTCTGCTACATTTGTGTTACCACTTACAACTTAAGATCTCTTTAGGCTACCAAAACAGCTACAGTTTGTATCTCTGATGCAATAATCTTACCTGCATATTTCTACTTTCCAGGAGCTCTAGACTTTGAACATATTGAAGAACAAGCTGAAGGGATCTTTGGTGGAAGGAAAGTATCTCTTCTTTAGTACGTCTATGGACATAGTTGCTCAAAAACTTTTGTTTTGACAGAATATCTTTGATGGAATTTAAGACTCTTCTCCAAAGAGGAATTTTTAAATGTAATTGTTCACCAATAGAAGTAAACATTTTAAATTTCTGTTTTATACATTTTTTATTGCATTTAGGCTTAGTGTGTTCTGGAAATCTACCAGACTCTCAAAGTAATCATACTTGTTTCCTATATGTGACCTACCCAACTCACTTTCCTGTGACCTGTTTTCTTAGACGTGAGGCTCTTCTGTTTGTTATATAGCCTGGAATTTAAGTGCCAGCATACACAACAGAATAAAGTTTAAGGTTTTGTAGCTTCGTGTCCCCAGTAACAGAATGAGTGTTCCGGTCACCTTTTTAAACCTGGGGGGTACAAAAATCCGTTGGATATAAAGGTGCTGTCTCAATTAAACAGTAATGTCCCTTAGGATTAAAAGCCAAGAAAAGAGTTAAAGCCTTTCTTCAAGCTAGGAAAGCAAAGAAATAAAAAAGCAGGGATTTCTCCAACTAGAAGATTCTCATGCGAGTGTAATCACTTTATTATCCTGCTCTGTGCATGAATGCGAGAGAGAGAGAGTGCTGAGTATTGATGTGTAAATCTAAGGAGAATTTTACTTACAGCCTAGATGAATCTCTCAAATCTTGAGTGTGAGACTTCTGGTTCTACTGATATTTTGGCTGTGCTCACCTAACTGCATACACACATCATTCAGCACAGAATACGCAGGAGTCTAGGACCTTGTGTTCCATTTAGCAGGGACTAGTAGTGTTCCTTATATCCTCACTTCAAGCCTCCTGCCACTGGAGGGCAGATCAGTGACAAACTGGAACATTTGAGCAGATCCAACCAAGGATAGTGCTACACAAAGCACTGTTGTCCCTAACTTGTTCAAAGCCAGCAGCGAATGAGAGCCCCAGATTTCTCTAATTTTTTATATGGTTTCCATAGCAAAATTATAAATGCAGCTGCAATCATTTTCTGTATGCAAAAAGTTGGTTGTTTTATTAAGGTGGGGGAGAAGTTAGTTTACTCTGCCTTTTTTTCTTTCTTTTCAGTGACGAGAACACCCCATTAGATTTGGATGATCATGGTGGCAGGACTTTCCTGAGAGTTTTGCTCCATTTAACCATGCATGATTACCCTCCACTGGTATCTGGGGCACTTCAGCTACTATTCAGGCATTTTAGTCAGAGACAAGAAGTCCTTCAAGCTTTTAAACAGGTATGTGTGGCTATTATGTGTATGTCTGCTTTCTGCATGCAAGTGTTGCAAGTTTTTAAAATCTCTGTGCAACTAATGGATTGCATTCATATAAGGTTCAACTGCTTGTTACCAGCCAAGATGTTGACAACTACAAGCAGATAAAACAAGATTTGGACCAACTGAGGTCTATTGTGGAAAAATCAGAACTTTGGGTTTACAAAGGCCAGGGTCCTGATGAGACTATGGATGGAGCGCCAGGTGAAAATGAACACAAGAAAAAGGAGGTAAGCACGTGCATCTTGGTAGTCAATGTATATGAACTATTGGAATATCTATTTGGGTAAATAATGCCTGTACCATATTTAAGAAGTAGTGGGGGTGCTGAGAACCAGGGTTCTCAGCTCCGCACAGCTCCCTGATGTGAGCCCAGCTGCACCCTGGCTCTTGTCTCTCCGCTCCCAGCTGGGAGTGTGGGGTGGGGGTGGGCACTCAGGGCTTCTTGCCTCTGGTGAGAAAATTCACACCTGGAGTCCAGTCAGCTGCCTGGCTGCGGAGCTGGGAACCCAGTTTTTCAGTGGAGCTGTGAAATTGACAAGACAGCCAACAGCTGATGTAAGTAAGGCAGCATCTACACGGACACTGCATCACCCTACCTACACCGATGTAAGCCCTGCATCTCTCGTGGAAGTGGAGTTATGTCCGTGTAGTAGGGCATTTACGTCAGTGGGAGCAAGGCTATAGTGTAGACACTGTCATAGTTAGGTCGATTTTATAAGCTGTTTTATGTCGACCTAACTCCGTTGTGTACAGCAAGCAAGAGATTCAGTCGAATGTAAGGCTGAGGTAGGTGGTGATGGGAGTTAGCTATTCACATCCACATACCGTTATTGTTCTTGGTCGATAAGAATAAGTTACTTATTGCCTTTCATACTGATAGAACCCAAATTATGCTTTACAGAATTAATATAATTACTGTTGAATAACAGTGGAGAGAGGTATTATTGCGGGGAATGACTGATTACAGACAGAATGTGACAACTGATAAAGAGGGATAGGATGTTACTTTTTGTAAAAACACTCTACCCTTGTATTCTGGCAGAGGGATTAGTGTGATTTAACACAAAAACACTTTTTAATATCCAGGGTGGATTTAATTTAAATCACTAGTCAGGAAGACTCGCTTTAATCATGGATTTCTACATAAAAGTGCATTCTTGTTGGTTGTTACAACCTTAATACGTATTCTTCACAACTCAGAGATAGATGTAGGTTTCATTTTTAGAAGGTACACACTATGCATTTTTAAATGATTTATTTTGAAAACTTTTCAAATTTAGTTTTACAGCTATATCAGAAAATGAACAATTGTTTGGTTATTTCATTTACCAAAGGTAATTGAAGCAGATAGTTCACCTCCCAATGACTTCATAAATATCTACAAATTAACATGTTAATCATTAATATTTGGAGGTTTTTCTTAACATGCTGTATTAGGAGGAAAACATCAGCAGACATTTAAATTGTCTTATTTAACTAAAACAACAATGTTATGTATTCTGGATTTTTTTCTTCATCAGCAAACATATATAATATTTTAACAAAACAAGCATATGAATTTTTGAATTTAGTTAAACATTCAAGTTTTTTAAAATCAGGTTTGTTTTGGTTAAAATTGTTAACTAAAATAGTTAAATGAAATATTTAAAAAAAAATTAAATTGACTCTGTCAGCCAGGTCAACATGAGAAACTTAAAATATTGGCTTCTGCAGCTAACTCAGTTGTCTTCACCTTCATTTTCCTGTTTGTTCATAATCTGGAAAAGAAAAACAAGCTTTCCTGCTTTTTCAGGATTTCTCAATTTGGAATGAATTAGTCCAAAGGAAGAAAATATTCTTTCTACACCGGCAGAAGAAATTACTGCTGTTAAAAGTGAGATTGTCACTTCAACAGTCTCTGAATCCAAGTGCTTAAGTGACTTCCACCAGTTCACTGGTGTGACTTTCTTTAAAACGTCATCAGCAAACATATATTTCTTGAACGGTTCACCCTTAGCTCTGAAGTTTATTATAGTTGTCATTCTGGAGGGATGATTGCTGGATGTCCATGTCATAGCCAACTCCTCTTCTTCATCAGTTAAGGTTTCACCCTAGTACCAAGTATTGAGAATATTTGCAAGAAAATGAGCTGTGAGGTAGTGCTTGACCCATTCCTTTTTTTAATGCTTGTAATTTAACTCTGTCGTTGCATATTTCTCTTTTTAAGATCTCACTCAGTTCCTTCCAAATTTCAGCAGCGTCAGCAATAAATCAGCTATTGCCCTGCATTTTGTTCAAGGCTACAGAAATAGGCTTTAGGGTACTCAGCATGCGTTCAACATTTCTCTGAAGCCCAATTTTGAGAAAAATGCTATCTATTTTTTCACTATTTTGTTCACAAACTGACATCAGATTAAGCCAGTTCTTTATACCGTGTTCAAAACAGTCCATTACTGAGTTCCATCGCCCGTTGTGGGAGTGTTAGCTTGGTTCCTCCCACTTTTTTCAGAGCAGCTGCTGCAAAGTGGTTGTTATGGAAGTATTTTGAAATTTCAACATTAGCCTTTATTTCGGGAACACTGAAGTCTTTGGCTAGGAGGTGCATCAAATGAGTACTGGAACCATATGTTTTTAGCTTGGGACTCTCTTCACTCTATTCTAAAAATTTCTTCTCATCTTGGATTTGCAGACATTGTCTGTGACCAAGCTGTGTACTAGACATTTTGAATTTTTTTTCAGTTTGTTATAGCTTTTACTGCTACTTCTTGTAAGTATTCTGCTGTGTGCATTTCCAGATATATCAATTGTTTCTGTAAGGAAGACATTCCCTTCTTCTGTTGTCACACAAGCACATACAACAGGATCATTGTGGCCATTGCTCCACCCATCAAGACTCAGGTTAACAATTTTATCCTCTAGGCCTTTTGCACACTGCTCAATTTCTCTTTCATACATTTTATCCAGCAATTTGCTTGTGATATCGGCTCTGTTGGGTGGACTGTATCCTGGTCTTAATGACTGAACCATGTTAATGAAGTGTGGGCTCTCAATGATACGGAGAGGAGAGTTTGTTGCATAAACAAACTGGGCAATTTTTTCATCAGTTACCTCTTTTTGTAATCTGCTGGTTCTTATCACAAATTTTTCTATGGTTGTTTCTGGATGATGGAGTTGTTTTTTTTTCTTTTTGCTACAGGTGATATACTGTGGCTATGTTTCAGAGTAGCAGCCGTGTTAGTCTGTATTCGCAAAAAGAAAAGGAGTACTTGTGGCACCTTAGAGACTAACCAATCTATTTGAGCATAAGCTTTCGTGAGCTACAGCATCTGATGAAGTGAGCTTTAGCTTCTTTTCTTTTTACTGTTCCTCAGACGTTCTTGTCAACTGCTGGAAATGGCCCACCTTGATTATCACTACAAAAGGTTTTCTCTCCCCCCTTCTCCCCACCCCCCCGGGATTAGCTCATCTTAAGTGATCACTCTCCTTACAGTGTGTATGATAACACCCATTGTTTCATGTTCTTTCTGTGTATAAATCTCCCCACTGTATTTTCCACTGAATGTATCCGATGAAGTGAGCTGTAGCTCACAAAGGCTTATGCTCAAATAAATTTGTTAGTCTCTAAGGTGCCACAAGTACTCCTTTTCTTTTTGTGGTCATGTGACATACATGATGTGACTGACACACTATCATTGGCAGATAACTCTGAAACTATAGAAAATGATGGTGATCTTGAAGTTGGATAGTCTTCAGAATCCTGTATGTTGAAGATAGATTCTCCTAAACAAAATAAATCGATGCAGTTATTTAATTATTATTACCATATTGGTCATTTGGTATTACTCATTGCATTCACTGACACTCAGTACTACTTTCAAGGTCAATTGTAAAAGGAAGATCTGCCTATTTCAGCTATTTATTTTTTTATCACAACTGCATCTAAAATGATAGTACCATAGAGTAACAATTATATTTTTTGCTCAAACATGAGACTTCAAGAATAGTCCAGGAGGACAGTCAGTCCTTACGAAAGAAGTATGAAATAAAAAAAGTTTACCAACCTGAAGATCCTGCATGTTCAGACGTGTTCCTTTCATTATCTTCAACCCAGCTTCCTCCTGAGAAGGAACACTTCTCGGGATGTTGTTTCATTTGGGGCACTAGGTCGTGCATTTCTTTGTTGCACTGTTTGCATTTTGCACTCATGCCTGTCTTACCCACAGGTAGAGGAACTTCATTAAGATATTCCCAAACTGGGTCTCTTTTATGGCCTGCTGCCATTATAGGTTTTCCCTTCTAGTGAGAGAATGGTATGGTAGATCTCAAATCTATGAAGGCTACACTCAGAAAGACCTCAAGACTTCTGGAATATGCTTCTCAAAACAGTTTCACTTTTGTTTCTACTGCCTGTCCCTCCCATCTCACATTTATCTCCAGACTTCTTCTCCTTGTCCAGATCCATTCCGCCCCCAGCAATCTTCTATTCATTGAACTTTTTGAAACTTTACACTCTTAGAGAGAGGTAAGGGATTGACTCTGTGTACACAAATTTGCAGAGGGACAATAGGGTTGTGGTCTGTTATTTCTCACCTCTGTTATTTCTTTGTTTAAAAACATTTTTGCTGTTAACAAGCATGTTATCTCTGGAGGCACAAATCCACAGTTTGAGAACTGCAAAACTAAGCATCTCTTATGGTATCTTCTAGACTGAACACTGAGTCCCATTGCGTAGATAGAAAGATTAACCTAAATAATCTATACAGAAGCCTCTGGCACCCCATAAAATTGGGTCCGTAATCTATGAACTATTGGAACTCATTTACAGAACTTTTCTTAAATATTACATGAATATATTGTCTCATACTATAGAATTAGAATTTATAATCCCTATTTCATGATGAGATATCTTTGAGTTATAATGTATCTTTAAATAGTGTTTATTTTCCCTCAGAAAGCATTTTATCAAAAAAATCTGATTTTTAAATAAAAAGAAATCCTGATTTTTTTAAATTTTTTTTAAAATCATTTATTTTTATTCATCCTGTTAGTACCCTCAATCTTGTCATAAAACTGTAAGGTGACAACTGACAATTTTGGTCTTTGTAGATTCAGTTTAATACCCATATTTCTCAGCCATAGGAGCTATCAAAGAAAATACTCTAATCGATTAATAGATTATTGGTTTTGCCCCTAGGAAAGCCACAGCAAGTCACAAAAACATGAAAGTACTAGCAGCTATAATTACCGGGTGGTGAAGGAGGTAAGACTTGGTTTCTTTAAATTGAAGTATAAACTAATGGTGCAACTCCGATTTTAGTCTGAATTTAAAAAGCAGGAAACTGAGTCACATTTACACTGTGAAAATTACTTGCTGAATTCTAATTTGCTGAGTAGTAAAATATCCCAACTCCAATGAGACATCTAGAATATAGCCAACATTCGGAGTACGTATTTTCCACAAAAACAGATTATTCCAAAATGTAGCATTAATGCCGCTTATTTCAATGGAAACCCAAATTTTTATGATTATAAAGGATATAAAAGAAGCAGGAAAGTCTGGAAGCTCATTTAAATCTGCCCTCTTTCTTTAGGGACTTGTGCTCCATTGTACCGTCTAATACTTTTAAAACTAACGTACAACAAGAAACCTGTCTGTGGTGGCTTGTAAGTGTTAGAAGATTCTAGGTTTGACTCTGAGCTGGCAAATGCCTGAATTAGTTTTAAATGGATTTTTTCATGTCTTTTTCCCATTTGCCATTTCCCATTTCTGTCTGCTTGTCTGTCATTAGACTGTGAGTTGCTTAGGTCAGGGAAGTTTCTATCTTAACATAATTTAAACCAAAACAAAAAATTGCAAGTTCTAAAGCAATTTTCTTCTCCCAGATTTTGCTTCGGCTTAGCAAGCTCTGTGTTCAGGAAAGTGCTTCGGTCAGGAAAAGCCGGAAACAGCAGCAGAGATTGCTGCGGAACATGGGAGCTCACACTGTGGTTCTGGAGCTGCTGCAGATTCCATATGAGAAGGTGGGTTTTGCACACAGCTATTCCCTTACTTTACAGTTTTGCTGACCAATATAAATAGCTCCCTGAGATCTCCTTAAACCTTAGTTCTTTCAGTTACCTTTGGCATCAAAGAAGCTATTGTAAATATTCATGCCTCTTCAGGAAAAATTTATGGTTTATAGAAGTATTTGGTTAAATGTGAAACTTCTGATGACAACAGACAATATTCTAAGCTAATTGCTGAAGCACCAACTTCGTCCATTGTAGTTCATCAGATCAAGAGCTTGTCTGTACTGGGGCATTTAAGAAAGTTCATTCAGATTAACTAAAGGTGTGAATTAAAAGTGGATTAGTTAAAATGCGTTAAACCCTTGTGTGGACACATAAAGAATAGGAGTACTTGTGGCACCTTAGAGACTGACAAATTTATTGGAGCATAAGCTTTCGTGGAGCACGGCTGCTACTCTGAAACCTGTCATTGTGTCGACACACTCATTCAGAATTACAGTGGTCTTAGTTTAACTAATCCACTTTCAATTCACACCTTCAGTTAATTTGGATTAATTTTCCTTACTGTTCCCCGATAGCCAAGCCCTGAAGCTTTGACCTCATTGCCAAAACCAGGTATGTGTTTACTTCAGGGTAACTAAGATCCATTAGATTCCCACTGTCCCACACAGTTTGCTAGTAGCTGGGAACGGGCAACAGGGGGTGGATCACTTGATGATCATCTGTTATGTTCATTCCCTGTGAAGCACCTGGCATTGGTCACTGTCAAAAGACAGGATACTGGGCTAGATGGACCTTCGGTCTGACCCAGTGGGGCCGTTCTTATGTATAGTCTCATCTAGCTACCTTGCAGTAAAAACAACAGCAACTTCTCGCCAGCAAGATTTACAGCAGGATAGCTAACAAAAGGTAGTTATCACATGGTAAAAAACCAAACACCTCTTTAGTAGTAAAGGCGTAACCTCAGAATTGTAAACTATTCCCTAAAACAGTACAAATACTTTAAGCACACATGATAAATATCTGCTTTCTAGCGAAACAGTGACTGAGTATAGAGATAGCTTAGCCCTCAGGGAGTGCTCTGCACTATTGAGCAGGTGACTGGAGTTTTATTTACAGTGTTCTTAGCCTCATTAATACTGTGACTTTCTGTCACATGCAGCCACTCCACTCTACTGCTGGCTAGAATCTTTTTCCTGGCTCGCCCTGGTCACTGGAGGTATGACAGGAATTAATGCCATGGTTTGAGGCATTCTAGGTATTGGAGGGTAGTAAGTTGCCAGAGAGTGAGGTGAATGGCTTCTGAGAGACAGGAGATATAGAACGGGAGTGATCTTGAAAATCTTGCCCAGTTTGAAAACAGAACAGATTATCTAGTGTGAAGCCCCAAATTGGTTTGATGTGGGGTGGGGTGGGGGTTGTTTTTTTACATTTTGCCTTGGAAAAATTAATTGGGCATTAACTCTGTTACTTGTGAAACATGCTGGAGAATGAAAAGTATAGGGGATGAAATCCCCTGTACTCAGAAGCAGCATGAGCACTTGCATGAAAGTTTCCCTACTGTCATAGAACCATAGAAATGTACTAGTGCTCAACCTGGCTGTGGAAGTAAGTTGGTCTCCTTGGCCTCTCTGCTGAGCCTGCCGTTTATGCTGATTGGATTTTGTGAGATGAACTGCAGAATTACCTCGAACCACAAACATTTCAAGCAGGGCACTGACCAACTGTTGAGTGCCAAATGCTTTTATGAAAGAAAGATGGCTCATTTTATAGCATTGACTGTCTGTTACTCCCAGCTGAGATGCATTTATGTGTCAGTTAAGTCAGAGACATGGTTGTACCTTCTCAGCTATTCCGCTGCTCTGACTTAAGTCACAGACAGAGAGAGTACTTACTCCTGTGAACAGAAGCTGAATTTTTGTTGCTGCGTCAATATCTTCCTTTCTCCTCTTCACCATCAAGTTTAAGCCCCTCAATACGGAATTCCATTGTAATGGATCTCATGGCAGTCTTCCTATGAAGCCCAAAAGTATGGGAAAGAATCTGATGTGTGGTTTGCCCTATATAGATTCATAGATACTGAGGTCAGAAGGGACCATTATGATCATCTAGTCTGGCCTTCTGCACAATGTAGGCCACAGAATTTCACCCACCCACTCCTGCGAAAAACCTCTCACTTATGTCTGAGCTATTAAAGTCCTCAAATCGTAGTTTAAAGACTTCAAGGAGCAGAGAATCCTCTGGCAAGTGACCTGTGCCCCATGCTACAGAGGAAGGCGAAAAACCTCCAGGGCCTCTTCCAATCTGCCCTGGAGGAAAATTCCTTCCCGACCCCAAATATGGCAATCAGCTAAACCCTGAGCATATGGGCAAGATTCACCAGCCAGATACTACAGAAAATTCTTTCCTGGGTAACTCAGATCCCACCCCATCTAACATCCCATCACAGGCCATTAGGCCTATTTACTATGAATATTTAAAGATCAATTAATTACCAAAATCATGTTATCCCATCATACCATCTCCTCCATAAACTTATCGAGTTTAATCTTAAAGCCAGATAGATCTTTTGCTCCCACTGCTTCCCTTGGAAGGCTATTCCAAAACTTCACTCCTCTGATGGTTAGAAACCTTTGTCTAATTTCAAGTCTAAACTTCCTGGTGGCCAGTTTATATCCATTTGTTCTTGTGTCCACATTGGTACTGAGCTTAAATAATTCCTCTCCCTCTCCAGTATTTATCCCTCTGATATATATATATATAGGTATGTTCGGTAGCACTCGAGGGGTTGAAATGCATTATTGGCAAGCTTGAATGTTGCATATTCAGATCTGAAAGACATTACTTATTTATATTTGTGTTTTTGTTCTCCACAACTTTTAAAATCATAAAAGGGGCCAAGTTCTTATCTAGTATCAGTGGATTAATTTGGTTGGAGGTCTGTAGTGGACAGAGATTTGTTTTTCTATTGAGAGAGATGTGACTCTGAAAATTCTGTTGAACAGGTGGTATTGTGGTCCACCCAAAAAAGTGAACTTTTGGGTTGTTTTTAATTCCATCTTATTTGTGTCATGCAATCACAGGCAGAAGATACAAGGATGCAGGAGATAATGAAACTTGCACATGCATTTTTACAGAATTTCTGTGCTGGGAACCAACAGAACCAAGCATTGCTGCACAAGCACATAAACCTGTTCCTTAACCCAGGGGTAAGAAGTGATTTAACTTAATACCATGTTTTTTTGTAGTAAGAAAGTGGAATAACCTGACCTCTGTAAAGGCCTCTGGACCAGTTCTCATGCAAGACTAGTTAAATGGATAGCACTTTGTTCTCATTAATGTTGGCAGGAGCAGCATCTGGTTAGTGCACTCAGTTATAATGCAAGGGGTGGAGGTGGATGGAGAAGAGTATCCCTGATGGATACAAGTCTCTGTACTGAAATGCTGATTCCTCTGAGAAGTTCCTCTTTGTACTGTCATGTTCCCTGAAAATTCATTGATGTTGTCCTGACTTGTGTATGTGATTTTTTTTTCTTTTTTTTTTCTCCCCATCTCATTAGATCCTGGAGGCAGTAACAATGCAACATATTTTCATGAACAATTTCCAGCTATGCAGTGAGATTAATGAGCGAGTCGTTCAGCACTTTGTCCACTGTATTGAAACTCATGGCAGAAATGTCCAGTACATAAAGTTCCTGCAGACAATTGTGAAGGCGGAAGGAAAGTTCATTAAGAAGTGCCAAGATATGGTTATGGCGGAGGTGAGAGATGCATGTTTCTGTAAGCTCCTGAGCAAAAAAAACAACTGGCATTCAGTAGAAAGTGAAAGGATGCTGAGAAAGTGACGTTCTCAACTGGGACAATATAGAAGTGATGTGCAGCTATCACACCGCACAAAGTTTTATTATGGGCACAAGCTGCTTCATCACGCTCTCCCCCCTTGGGTGGGAAGGATGACCTTTAGTGTATCTCAAAAGTTATCCTCTCTGGTGCCACAAAAAAAGGGTACTTGTGTCACAGCCCTAGTCAAGCTCCCCCTGCTGCACACTCACCAGGCTGTTGTGTTTGCACCCTCAAGCTGGGCCCATGTACTTTTACACATCCCTTGGCCTGGATAGGCTCCAGCACTGTCTCTGGCCATGGTCTCACTGCAAAATTTTTGGGCACAGAATTTGTCTGATACCCTTCTGAAAGAGGGACCCTGTAGTTCAGTTGTCCTAAATCCCCAGGACCAACGCTGACCCCCAAAACACTTCAGTGGTGCTATTTCCCAGAATTCCCTCCTGGGCACTCTGATTTATAGTTTACCCCTTTAGGGGCATGTGATACTTGAAGCAAATAGAAACAGACTTTACAGAAGGATTTCTAAGGACAGTCGCTCTTTATTTTAGAATGCACGACATATACAGACATCTGCAAGAAACACTTAGATGCTGTTCCCTGCCTCAGTTATGTCACCACTCCTGAGTGTTCTTTAGGATATGGGTCCATGTCCTTTCAGGGTTCTAAGTCCCTCTGCTGGGCTGCACTTCTCCAGCTTATGGCTGCTTCTCTGAATCATTGATTCTCTCTGACCTGTGCAATCAGCTTCGTTCAGCTTTGTCTGGTCCCACAGTCCATAGGTCCCATCGCCTTCCTAAAGCCTGTCCCTTTTTGTTCCCCTCTCTCTGAGTCCCTCTGTGTTTTGAAAGGGCTGTACCAACACCTCTGTCTCTTTGTTCTTCTTTTAGGGGAATTCCGTTGCTCCTCTCCTCATTCCCGACAGCCAAGCTGGGTTGAACTGGGCCTCCTAGGGCTCAGCCATCCCACTGTTAGAAGGTGCACCTGTTCAAATGAGAGCCATTCAGGTTAATAACTCTCCATTGTCCCTGGTTTGGGAGACACATGTTACCAGCCCTGATGGGCTTTTCCACATACACTGAGGCATTCAATGATGCAGCAAATTCATAAAGCCGAATTCATAAAAACGGAATTCATAGGTTGTACATAGGTTCCCCAACCTGTCACAAATGGGATTGAGTCAAAGGAAGGACTGTCTTTCTCCAGTAAGGTTCTGGCCTTAATGCATCAATTTCACTGGGAAGTTTGACTCTGGATCTTGTTCCCCATGCTGTAGTTAAACTTAAACAGAGCGTCAGCTGTTCCGTGTGGACTTAGTCCTGCAAAGTGCTGAGCAACCCTCTTTCCTGTTGAAGTCAGTGAGTTGAGGGAGCTCTGCCCGTTGCAGAGTCCAGCCCTGTGAAGTATGGCTTTGCATGTGAGTTTTGCTCTGTGCATTGTGTTTGAGATAGATGTCTAGATGTGTCTGAAATCTGTAGGGCAGATTTTTAACAGTGCTCAGCAGCTCCCTTTCTTCTCAGTTGCTGTCCATCCTTCTGCTCTCGATAGAAACAGGTGGAGTGCTGAGCTGTTCTGAAAATGTGCCTCCCCCCAAAAAAATGTAATGTTGATAGAAGTCTGCCTTATGGGACTTAATCATGCCTCTAACTGCTTGTTGAAAATCATTGTGTAAGGAATGGGGAATTACCCAGCCTTGAGGTCCTACCACCCAGAGTTCTTGAAGGACTTAGCTCTGAGCAGAATCGTGTGCCCCAAGCTAACACTACAGACGGATCAGCTGAGGCAATCTTCATGACATAACCACAAAAAAGTCAGAAGCTTCTTGAAAGAACATTTATCGAACTAATGAGGAGCCAGTTGAACTGGCTTTGATGTTAAAGATTTTAAAAGTGGTAGATTTCTAGGGCATAACCTACTCAGAACAGAGGTCTAGGGGAAGACGTCATACTTCAGAGAGATCATTTATAACTGTGGAAAGAGAGTGCAAGGTACAGAGCCTCAGATGGATCTGGCAGGCTGCAGTTTTATTGAACTCACAAGTAATTGCAAAACTGACAAAGAGCGTAACATTCCAGTACACAGATAATATATAGCTTTAGATAAAGGGGGGACTCTTCAGCCTGTTAGTGAAATGTTTAGAGGATGAGGTTTGAGGTCCTCTGAAGAAAAGTGCTGGGTAAGTGGAAGAAGGTACACATGCATGTGTACCTTCCAGAAATGGTCTGATTCCTGTGGAATCTCTAAGGGGAGACATAACAGAATGGAACCCAAAAGGAAGCTGTTCTTTTTTTGTAGCTAGTCAATGCGGGAGAAGATGTCCTTGTGTTCTACAACGACCGAGCCTCTTTCCAGACCTTGGTCCAAATGATGAGATCGGAGCGGGACAGGATGGATGAAAACAGCCCTCTGATGTACCATATCCATTTAGTAGAACTGCTTGCTGTATGCACAGAGGGCAAAAATGTCTACACAGAAATCAAGTGCAACTCGCTCCTCCCATTAGATGACATCGTTAGAGTAGTAACTCATGAGGATTGCATACCTGAGGTGAGGTCTGATATTAAACATTGCGTACCTATGTAATGTATTAAAGTTAGTGGAGTGAGGTTTGTTTTTAATCACTCTGTTTGGCCTGGAAAGAATGGCCTGGTTTGGCCTGGAAAGAATGGCCTGTGGGTAAGCAGCAAGACTATGAGCTGGGAGAAGTAAGTGTGTGTGTGTGTGTGTGTGTGTGTGTGTGTGTAAATCCCCCCCCCCCCCATTTTTTAAAATGGGGATGGTTACTCTGAATGTGCCTACTTCCCAGGAGTGTTTGAGGCTGAACACATTGATATATGTAAGGTACATTGCCAATCTTGAATAGAAGTGCAAATTATTAACATTATGCTGAATTGTGGCTGCAGTATTTCTGGCTTTTTCATAGATATTTAGGTCAGAAGGGACCATTATGATCATCTAGTCTGACCTCCTGCACAACGCAGGCCACAGAATTTTACCCACCCACTCCTGCAAAAAACCTCACACCTATATCTGTGCTATTGAAGTCCTCAGATCGTAGTTTAAAGACTTCAAGGAGCAGAGAATCCTCCAGCAAGTGACCCGTGCCCCATGCCACAGAGGAAGGCGAAAAACCTCCAGGGCCTCTTCCAATCTGCCCTGGAGGAAAAGTCCTTCCCGACTCCAAATATGGCGATCAGCTAAACCCTGAGCATATGGGCATCGTTGCAGATGTCTTGCTATTTATGAGATTGGATTTCACCAATATTTAAATAAAAACAATAGATTCTGTAAATTCAGCTACAAATTTTTAAAGCAGTTTTAATGTGATGACTTTGCATTGACTAAAAATGCCCATTTAATTATTTTTTTAATTAACCATTTTGATTTATCCATTTGTAGGTTAAAATTGCCTATATAAACTTCCTAAATCATTGCTATGTGGACACAGAAGTGGAAATGAAAGAGATTTACACCAGTAATCACATGTGGAAACTGTTTGAGAACTTCCTGGTTGACATCTGTCGGGTAAGGATTTCTATACCTAGAAATGTAAATCTAAAAGAGCAAACGGACATAGTTGTGGTGACAATTAGCAGAGGTTTGGAACAGTGCATTTTAAAGCACAAGTCAGGAAGCTCTTTACTGGTTCCTCTCATTTCAAATTTATATTTGTCTGCTTCTCCATTTAGGCGATTGTGGACTTTTAGTTATGTTCCATGGAACACAGTGATTTCTTTCTTTCTTTCTTAAAACAAAACAAACAAAGCGAGCCCCTTTTTTCTGCTTCACATGTCTCTCTTTATTCTGCCACTGGCTTGTTCACTGTGGCCAGGTTGTATGGCTCCTTCCCCAACCATATTTGATATATTTTAGCAAGTTTAGAGTAATTTTCCTGTGCTTGGCATTTATTTTTCCAAGTGGCTTTGTGCCTGGTATACCAAGTATTTCCCCATAGGAAAACATTACATCTCATTCCTACTTATAATACTGCATTCTTTGCTCTGAGGTATCCAATTTTTTGCACACACACACACACACATTGTGTGTCCTAGCTATATGAGTGATTTTGGTCTACACCGCATACTGTGGCAGATAGTCCATTCAGAATTAATGCTCCAAATCACAGGAGTTAAATGTTCATATTTATCAGTTTAACTGATGTGTTCTAAAAGAATGAATTATTTTGTAGACCTGTAACAACACCAGTGACCGAAAGCACGCTGACTCCATCCTGGAGAAGTATGTCACAGAAATTGTGATGAGTATAGTCACCACCTTCTTCAGCTCCCCATTCTCTGATCAGAGCACCACTCTGCAGGTAGGAAATGGTACAACAGGTTAAAGAAACAAGCTGCTTTATTCATGAAACCACAGTAATCGGACAGGATAAAAAGAAACAAGTCGAGGCTGGGGGGTTGGCGGGGGAGGGTGAGAGAGAGAATAGATATTCAAAATAGCACAGAAGTATAAATATTTCCTCCTAGTACATTACAGTTGAACACTCCCTTTCCTGTAGAGGGGACACTGTGCTCTACATGTACAGAATTCTTTTCAACAGGTTCTATAGACGCTCAATTGTAAAATGACACTAACTCCATGATATAGGTGCTCAGTGCTGTTCCTGTCGTTCCACGTTAGGCTTTCTTTAGGGAAATGGTAAACAGCATTGCTGGTGCTCTGGCAGAGTGGAGCTATCCTGGAAGTAGAGAGATGGGGCAGGGGTTGGTTCATGATGATGATGATTTTTAATTTGTATTGCAGTAGTGCTTATTAGCCCCAGACATCTGCCAAGACCCCACTGTGCTAGATAATGTATGACCAGAACAAGAAGACACCTACTGCATATACTACTAAGTATAAGATGGGACCACAGATGGAGAAAGACCTAGTACAAGGGAACAGTCGGACAGCATTGGTCAGATGATAGCCTGTGGTCTCAACACAACAGCACCCTAACTGTTGTCTAGTATTTTGTAGGCATCACAATAAGAGTTCTGAGAAGGGCATGAAAGGTACAGTGAGGAGGCTTTGTAGGTTTTTTATGGGAGAAAGCACAAAGGTGCATGTCTGAAACTTTAATAGGTGGATGATAAAAGCCGGCACCATGGGCCAGTTGGGTTCAAACCTTGCTTCAGACAAACTGCATTTTAAGGACACTTTCGTTTTAGAGAAATGAAAGCAATCTCACATTTTAAAAATGCTTCCACCTGTTTTCTTCTGTCATCCCGATTAAATCTCTGGACCTGTGTGGACTTGGGGAAAGTGGGAGCATGAGATTCAATACCTTTGTAAAGTGAAAAGGAGGCAGCTGTTCTCCTCTTCAATTCCCCGGGTTCTCCCAGTCTCTTCCTTACAGGACACGAGGCAAGAGTAGCAGGACAACGGCACTAACCGCAGCGCCAAGAAGCCTGCCAGGATAATATCTTGGTCACTGCTGCAGTGACACCATGATAGTGGAGGCAGCCTCTTAAATAATTATCGTTATGAAAGTTTTCAATAGCCTTTTGGGGACGTGTGGGAGGGGTGGTCAGGGGTCCGAATATGTCGTGAGGAGCTTGGATATAGTTTTTCATTGAAACTCAGTGCAAACTCAGGTAAGCAGAAAAAACAATTGTGTGTAATTAAACACAGCTGGCAGCAGGTTAGGAAGCAGCTGGTTTCCAATGGTGGCAATTAAGGGCATCTGGGAATTTGCCTTTTCAGCCCCTCTTTGGGGAACTTATACTAATCATTGTGGTATGCTAACTAGCTTGCTATAGCATGTCCCACTCCAAGAAAAGTATTATGTACAACAGCCCGCTGCCTGACCTTGCAGTCCGTAAAGGCTTAAAATTCTGAGTAGTCCAATTAGTTCCCCCTTCTCACTGAACATAAGCAGTAGCCCTCACACACTGCTGGGTTAGATCCGCTCTATTCACGTTCCTATCATTAGGAGGGAGCCTGCCCTCCTTGAGTCTGGAAGAATGACCAGTTGTGGACCTAAGCCTATATTAAACAATGGACTTGCTTCTGTAATGCTTACTGAGGCAAGCAATCCTTATTCAGGCAAGAAAGTAGTCATACTAGGGATACTCTCATGAGTTAAAGGGCTTGCAGGATCAGTTCAGATAGGGTGAACTTGCCATCTGTGTGTATTGCCTATGAGGTAACTGTGGCAGCTATCTGCACTGTAATTGGCCTGATTAGGGGCCTGAACCTTAACCCACACAAGCGCAGTATTGAGTAATCAGCTGTAAACGTTAATGTTCACTGCCTAATACTGTTTGATCTGCTTCTCATGTGACTTTGAAGTGAAAGTTGTTGTTTTAATACCAGTTTGCATGCAAATCTGTCAAAACCTTATTGTGCAAAAAAATAAGTATGACTAATAATTAACCCTGTCCTGTATGGCTCTGTCCTTTGCCCTGTCTTCAGTTCCCTCTGTACCTTATCACTGTGTGACCTCAGTGCTTGTCATGCCTGTAATTGCTCACTTTGTGCTGGCAACTTTTGAATCTACTTCTTTACCTCAAGACTTTCCCTATCTGCTAATTCATGCATCTGCAGTTCTCCTTCCAGCATCTCAAAGCCTATCTAAACATAGCAAGACAAAGCATCTCATTTCATCCTCCCTTCTCCATCATGGGGGTGATGGTTCCACAATCCTCTGGGTTGTGCTAGACTCCTCTCTCCTCAGCCCCTCACATCCACTCTGTTGCCAGATCTTCTTTCTTCCTGTTTCTCATCTCCACTATCTATCTGTTATGTCTGTTGAAACCCTTGTCCATATCCTTGGACTCTTAAGTAATTTGTAGCCTCCCTTTGGCTGACCGAATTCCTGCTTCGCGCCCCTCCAGCCTATGTGAATTGCTGCTGTGAAAATGATTCAAGTCTCTGATGGCATGTGAACCCCTCCTTCCCCTACACAAACACACACTTCTATCTCTTCAGTGCCTTTGCATCTCTTGCATCAAACTCAGGTTTTGTCTTCCCTTTCAGTGCTCTGCAGAGCTCTGCAGCTTCCTACATCTAATCTCCCACCACTGCCCCTCTCAGGTCCATATGCCTTGCTTCCCGACTCCGTTCTGTATTCTCCCCTAATGTCTCCATGCTTACTCCTACACTTGCACTGTGTAAATTTCAGCCCACTCCTTCCCCTCCTTCCCTGATGTCCTCTCCTCCTGTACCATGACTTAAATTCTACTTTCCTTGGGACAGGGACCTGCCCTGTGTGTCCATGTACATAATACAAAATTAGATTCACAGATTCCAAGGCCAAAAGGGACCGTTGTGATCATCTAGGCTAACCTGCTGTGCAACACAAGCCATAGAACTTCCCTCCCCCTAAAACCCTTAGACTTTATCTTTTTAGGGAAAACATCCAATTGTGATTAAAAAATCCACCATGCCCCTTGGTAAATTGTTCCAATGGTTAATAAGCCTCACAGTTAAAAAAAAAACTTGTCTTTTTTTCCAGTCTGAATGTCTCTAGCATCAACTTGTAGCCATCTTGCATCTTTCTCTGCTAGACTGAAGAATCCATTACCAAATATTTGTTCCCCATCTAGGTCCTTACAGACTAATCAAGTCACCCCTTAATCTTAGGGTAATATACTGATTCCTTTCCAAGCAAAAACTCTCCAAATAACTGCCTCTTTACTGTATTTATCTTGACTTTCTTGCCTCCTATGGGCGCTACTGACCCAAACCTTATTTTACAAAATTTAGAGTGGTTTTGATTTATGGACCTAGTTTAAGCAAATGAAACATCACTGAAGTTTTCAGACAGATAAGTCTTTAAACATGGTTTGAAAGGAATGTGTGAGTGGCTAGAGTCCAGAAACATAGATAGTTTCAATGTATTTAGACCAGTGTCTACAATATTTTGACATTTGGCTGCGTTGCTGGAAAGGCTGATGGGCGTTAGCTATTGTGTTACTCTAAGTAAACTCTGTTCCCCATTGCCAGCACATGGAGTTATTTCACAATTTGGTTAAAATTAAAGAAAAAATATTTCCTTTTCTCTAATTCCAGCTTCTTCTTCTTCCCCCTCCCCGCCCCCTTATAACAGACATCAGTCTTGACCAGACTAACAGAGATATTTTCCAGTAGTTCCTAAATCCACTGTGAGCTTTGCACTGAGGTGTGGTTTGCTTAAACTAAGCATTATGTACCAAATAGAAACAGACACATGGGTGTTGCCTCTCACTATAGGTGGGCTTTTTAGTGTTGAAACAAGTTTATCAGGACAGTTTAAAAAAATAAATTCTTACACTAAAAACTGCTTACATAAAGCAAAATAGTGATTTGGTTTTGAAACTGTTTAGATGTATTTGCAGAGATAGCAGAGTACTCATATGTGAGTCTTTTACCTCTTTGAGGTGGGGATATTGGCTTATTTATAGTGGAAAATCTTGCAAAAGGCAATATAGTTGACTTTTTTTGACTGATCCATGGCAGCTGCAGTGTTTATAAACTAACTGCAACTCATGTTCAAAATTACAGCTGTTCAAAACACGTATCTGTGAATTAGAAGCCAACAAACTTCAGAAAAGGACCAGTTGATAATTATGGAGCTGAGTTGTAGTTTAGCAAGAGCAAAGCCCAGTTTTCCTATTGAGTGCCGAGCCACCCTCTGGTCAATCCCAAATGAGCAACCTCTGTATTTTGGGCTGCTGAAAACCCTCCCTCATACAAACTAAAGATTACTGCCTATTTCCTTTGCTTAGTGATAGTGCATTTAGTGGGACTTCATGCTCTAGGAGCCATCAAGTTGACATTTCCCTATCTGTCCTGATACTCCCTCTTCTGTTAAACTGCTGCTTGTGTAGTAGACATGCTGCCCAGAATATAAATGTTGCCTTACAAGTGGATGTGGACTGCTAACATGCAGTCAGTCTGCAAAGAATAATGGCTGATGTAGTATCAAAGTAGTGGACAATCTAATCTCAAACATGAGATGATGATTTTGATCTGGTTATTTTCATATGTTCTAGACTCGCCAGCCTGTGTTTGTACAACTGTTGCAAGGAGTGTTCAGGGTATACCACTGCAACTGGCTAATGCCAAGCCAAAAAGCATCGGTGGAAAGCTGCATTAGGGTGCTGTCTGATGTAGGTAAGAAGTTAGATTTAACATGCACAAAATACTTCTGTCCAATGTTTCACCCTTCTATCCCAAAAGCAAGATGTATTCTACCTCCAGTAGATGGTAGGAGGTAGCTAACTCAGAGCTAAGGCATGGAGCAAATCAAGCATTTCCTTCATAGCTAAAGTCCTGTTCTATGGTTGCACAACAAATGTTTTCAATGTAAATGTGAGGTGAAACTGTAAACTGTTTGACTAATTAGGGGCAGAAGTTCTGAAAGTACATGTTGGCATCTGAAACAATGGGTTTTTGCTGACCTAAATTCGCTTTGTGGTTTCTGTTGAATGTGACAGTTGTACTCCAATCTTCAACAATGAACTGCTGATTTGTGCAGCTAGATGGCTGCCGCATTCCTTCCCAGAAGTTGCTGCATATTAGTGGCGAGGACAGTGAGCCTCATGAACGTAGGACATAGGGCCAAATTGTTCTATAAGATGGATGTGCACATCCTCTTAACTTTAGTGGGAGTTATGAAGGTGTATGTGAGGGCATGGTCTTGCTCGTACATTCTGAAGTTAGGAAAAAGCTGTGTTAAACTTAAGGTATTATGACTGCCACAAGGGTGTCAGATTCATTGCACTGCGGATTGAAAACAGCATCACAGAAAGTGTATTTAAAATATTCAGAAAAGAATATGAAAGAAGCGCAGCTTGGGATTCCCCCTTGTTCCCTTATTGATTGCATGTAGGGGCTAAAGGAGTCCATTCTTATTACCTTTTGCCTGTTGCAGCGAAAAGTCGAGCAATTGCAATACCTGTGGATTTGGACAGCCAAGTCAACAACCTCTTCCTAAAATCACACAACATAGTACAGAAAACTGCAATGAACTGGAGAATGACGGCAAGGAATGCTGCCCGCAGAGACTCCGTGCTAGCTGCTTCCAGGGACTATCGAAACATCATTGAAAGATTGCAGGTGAATACAGAGTGCTGCATTAACAACTTAGTTCAGCCATCTTGATAGCCATATATTTACATTTCAGCACAAAAAGACAAACTTACTACTTCAATTTGGGAGTTATGAGTCAAAGTAAAAATGCCACATGTGATAACCACAGCCAAAGCTAATTTAATACTGTATGTAAAATCAAATGTAAACCATTTATTGAAATAGGGAATGGAACATGCACAGCTAAAGCTTGTGGAAGTTTTATGGCCCTTGGAGAAGAAGATACTTCAAAGCACATTTGTCCAGTTCTGTGGTTCTCCCAACATTTTCATTCTGCCAGTACCAGTGGTTTCATTTCAACTGCTCCTTGAGAGAGAGAGGGGGATCCTCTAATTTGTTGCGTACTTTCAAGTCCCTCCAATACTTCACTACTTGGTTATCGAAACATTTAATGTGATAAAAGGCTCCATAGACCACAGTCTGGGAATTGTTGCAAAGTTTACTGTTTGTCTGATAGATTGACTCTTAATGACCCCAAAGTTGTTGCTTCCTCAAATGAACAAAATAAACTGTCTAAAGCAATGCTACATGTACAATTTCATACTGATTTCTACTCAAAAGAAATTTTAAACAATGTATTCTGACTACTTGTGATGCTGGCAGACCAAGTCAGATCAGGGCTTAGACTGGAAATGTTTTAATTACATCTTTACTTGGTACTAATATCAAGACCTGAGGATGATTAAGTATTCAGTAATAAGGCACTTTACTTTTGATACTGAATAAAATTCGGTGCTTTAGATTATACCTTTATCCATAAAGACTGGTTCTGTGGAGGAAAATGTTTTCCTGGTGTGCAATCTTGATTTAAATTGCTTGTGCCTAAATTGGATCTAAGTCGAAATAATGCATCCGATGAAGTGAGGTGTAGCTCACGAAAGCTTAAGCTTAAATAAATTTGTTAGTCTCTAAGGTGCCACAAGTCCTCCTTTTCTTTTTGTCCAATAAAGACCGTTCAATTCCTATAGTCCCCTGTCCACTTACGCATGTCAATTTGACTAAGCATTCTCTCAGTAACTTTTTCTGCAGTTCTGTAACTTCTGTTCAATGAGATTGGGGTGAATCTCTCTAGAATATATTTTCTGCAGAATATTCATTTGTAAGAATGGTTGAAAAGGGGGGGAAATCATGGATTTTTTTTTTTTTTTTGCCTGATGTCAATCAGTTGTATTCATTTGTTGGTCCAGATAATTATGAAGCGTAGTGTTTATAGTATAACAGAGAATCTGCATTTTCACTGGTTTTTTACTCCTTATAGGCGAGAGCCACCTACAGAAATGGGAAAATACTAAGTAATCTGAGGAGTCGCTGAAAATGGTGGCACTAGTTGTAACATTCAGTGGCTAATAAAATGGGAATCTGTTAGACAAATGCTAGTGTTTTGTAATCTGGTGGGGTTTTTAAACAGGGAAGTCTTCGCTAGTCTGTCAGAACATTTCAGATTTGAGTATAACTTCTGAATGCTGTTTTCTAGGATACAGTTGTGACAGTTTCATGGAAATTGCACCTGTATCTTCCCCCCCGTCCCCGCCTGCCCCGATGGTCCACTTCAGGAGTGCATGGTCAGATTTCATGGTCTCCAGCCATCGCCTGCCTCTGAGTAGGGATCCTTGACCCACTTCCTTAGGGCCAGGGGTTTGAAAGTGCGACCACCCCTTGCCTTAGACAGACTAGCTTGTTGGGGATATCACACTGTAAGAGCTAGCGCTTGTGTGATGTTTTCTGTCAGAGGGCTATGCACAGCATATTGCTGTCAGGTTACAAGTTACTATACTACCCTCTCTAAGCTTTATTCTTACGGAGAAAAGTATTCCAGAGAAAACAGAGTAAAAACAATACACAGATTTAAACAAACCAGGAGTCACCCATCAGTCTTACTGAGACCCTAATGGGCCGAAATCTTTCCAACCTTTCTTCAAGGATTGGGGTCCGTCTTGGACAGAAGGTTCTGTCCATTTGATGGATCTGAAGGAAGGCCCTGAGTCCCTTTAAGCCCAGCCCTTTTCATATCCAAAGCCATTTCTTTATGTGTTGGTCTCTGAGAACCTCATCTGAGCCAGTATATGCAAGCCTCCCTGGGGCTGGTGTCTCTCTGGAGATGTTTACAATCTAAGTGTCTCACTTTAATCACCCCCCCCACACACACACACACACACTGTTTTTGGTTCTTGGAGGAGCTGTGATACTCCTTTCCTCTGGAGTTGTATACAGCCCCTGGCACGCAGTGATACATAAACTATTCATAAACGTTCTACAATATGGTCCCCAAAAATATTGCTTGGGATTGACAAAACCTGATTGTTATTGTTTCCTAGGACATAGTATCGGCATTGGAAGATCGCTTACGCCCCCTAGTGCAGGCTGAATTGTCAGTACTGGTAGATGTTCTTCATAGGCCGGAGCTGCTCTTCCCAGAGAACACAGATGCAAGGAGAAAATGTGAAAGCGGAGGCTTCATTTGCAAGTAAGTTGTTTCCTTATGCTCTATGCAGGAGTTAGTTCCTTGCAGAGCAGTACCCTATGTTGTGTTGTATTAAACACAACTTGTCCTCAGGAAAATAAAGTCATTTGTCTTCAGAAAGAAGGTGACAACAGCTGTCCATATTGGTCAATCTGTCCTTGCAGCTGATGCTTACAAATTCTGGAGCAGTGTAAGGCCATGGTGTACTGTAATACAAATGACTACACACATTTTTAGAGTTAATCTTTATTAGTGAGATTGGGGCCAGTTGACTCTAGTCCCTAGAGTGAGTCAACAAAACACTTCCCTTTATACCTCTTACCATTGGGGTAATGAGTCAAAGTCGAAGTCTGTGTCATTGTATGGTTTCCAGTTGCCTTATCCAAGGTCTACATTCTTTTTTCTTTAATGAGGAAATATATGCAGTATTTAGAGTCTCGTTTAATGTTACTGGTTTTTCATAGTGGACCTTCAATTTTTAATTTCCCTCACTTCTATATAATTCCTTGATCCCTATTTATAGATTTATTTTTGCCTGGCTATTATTCAGGTGGGAGTGCTGGAGTTCCCTTCATAGCTTCACTGGTATTCATGATAACTCAGCAAGTGTTACTATTAAGAGGGTACTCGCCAGCTCACTATATACTGGTCCTAATACAACCACATTTTAATTAACTTCTTGGTTGTAGCTTTGACCATTGAGATAAGAGAGCCACAAATGCCTGTCCTAATTTTTACAAAATTTAGTACTAAAACAAACTATGATCAATTGGTTGTTTTCAGGTTAATAAAACACACTAAACAGCTGCTGGAGGAGAATGAGGAGAAACTATGTATTAAGGTATTACAGACACTCAGGGAAATGATGACCAAAGATAGAGGCTATGGAGAGAAGGTACTTAATTTACAATTTATCGTTTTGCTTTTGTTCAACACTGTCTTTCGTATTCAGAGAGAGAAAATACGCTTCTAGGCCTTTAAATTTGTATTTATATCTTGGGTTAAGGATAAAACCTTTCTAGTCAACAACTAATTGCTTTCAAGATCATGAAATTAAATTGAAAGTTATGTAATTACTCTGGCTTCTTGTTTTAGAATATCAGGTTTGTCTAATTTCTGCAATAGTTTGCATCCTGATCAGCAATGTAGAATCTGTTCCCTTTGGTTGTCATTACAGAAGAGAGAACCATATGTTATAGCTACTTAGAGGAGACTTGTCCATGCTGTCATGGGATCTGTCAATAAGAGGATTCTTTTGATAACTTAATTTTGACTTGTATATGGCTGAGTTAGCTTCTCTCTATTGTGGTACTGAGGAATTTGAATTATAAATTGGTTGGTATACAACTATAATAGTTTTTCCATCAACATACTATTCCTTTTTCCCATCAAGAGGGAGTCTTTCTGGAGCTATAGATCTCTCCTTTGTTCAAACAGTGTGTGTATCTCTCACACTTTTACTCTTAGATATATTGATGCATATTCAATTTGATTTAACTGTATTGACACTGGGATAGGTATCCCACCTTTGGAGCATGGCTTCCATAGTCTCTTTATGAAGACATGGAAAATAAAAGAACCCAAAGCAGGGTGACAATCGATGAAAAGATTAGAGCATGACCTTTGATGGATGAAAGGAGTTTAACAGGTACCGAACATCTTAGGGAGAGCTACAAAGAGAAGAACCATAATGTTTTCCATAAACAGTCTCAAATGTGCTTTGAATCTGGATGGCTTTCATTTTAAATTCAGGAAAACAGCAAGCAAAGAAAGAGCAAAGGGAAAATCTCTGTGAGAGAAAGTAGAGTGTCTCTAACTTGAGAGTCTCCAGCGTGAAATGCCTCATGGTCTTGCCTGCTCGTAGACAGATGGGACTCTTACACTTAAAGCTGCGGTACCCGACAAACGGAATCATAGCTCTGTAGTGCACAGAAACAACTGCCCATGAGCACGTAAGAGGCAACAATTACAAAGCAGGGAAGGAAGCAACTGAGTGGTTGAACAGAGTTGTTAGAAAAGGTAATCTGTAACTGTGAACAGTTTGTTTAGAGTTTTTATGCAGATGGACAATTGAATAGTTTTACTAAGTGATACAAATGAGGCTCTTTAATTAGAAGCAAATTGCAAGCTGGGTTTGAAGTCATGACAAAGTGCTAAGTTGGTCAGTCTTAGATGATGGTAGCCCATTAGTTTGAGGCAAAAATTGAGAGATTGGACAGCTTATTTACAGACCCTTGTCTAAGGCTGTCCCTTCCGGGGAGGATGAGGAGTGCTGTTTGATGTAGGCAGTGGAAAGTGGAGAAACCACAAAGCTGAGCTAGTTCAAGTTTGCCAGGCTGAGGGTGATGCAGGCAGCCTCAGCCCACTCCAAGGTTAGCTGGATATGAGGCATGTCGCTCCCCGCTTGGCAAACAGCAGGCTTGCGAAACCCACGAGTGCAACAATCTCGAAGATAAACCAGGCAAAGCAATGAGAATCCTTCTCCAATATGCCATGAGCATGTTGCTTATTGCCAGCCACATGCCCTAGCTGTGTGCCCACGCAATACCGTAAATGAGCAGGAGACTCCCAGGAAAATATCCCGGAGGTGGGGATGGGCAATGCTGCACTCCCTGTCTTGATCTGGGAATGCTGCTTCCCGCTTCTGTGTGTCACAACTTCCACCCCTGTCAGTGATCCAGCCCAACTCAGCACCTTTTGCCTAGCTCTGTGAGGTTGCTTGCTATTAAGCCTTGCTTGCAAGCAGCAGTAATAGTTCTTTTAAATAAAGTAACAATAACTGCGTGGAATGCCCTAACCCCCTGGAAGTAGCATTGGGGTGTTGGCACCATCCTGCATGTATATGTTTTAAACCTGCCTTCCAGTCTTGACAAGCTGACAGTAATTTGTGCTGAATATCGCTCTAACCTGCTGCTGTTTGGGAGCCTTCAACTTCTCTCTGTCTCTAGGTTATTTACTTTTTACATGCTTTCTAGCCTAATATAGAAGTCAACTAGGCAAAACCTGTAAAAAAGATAACGCTGCTCTTGCAAAGGGCTTTGATGGTCCTTCGTAGCCATGCCTCATTTCTGAAGATGTGTCCGCACTGCAGTTAGAGATGTGATTGCAGCTCAGATAGGCCTACCTGCACTATTCTGGAAATGGGCCACATCCACCCTGATTGAATTGGCCCTGTTAGCACTACAAGAAGTAGTTTTCCCTCTGTTGATATTCACCCCTTCTTGTCAACTGTTGGGAATGGGCCACATCCACCCTGACTGAATTGGCCTTGTTAGCACTGACCCCACCACTTGGTAAGGCAACTCCCATCTTTCCATATGCTATATATTTATACCTACTTACTGTATTTTTCACTCCATGCACTTGATGAAGTGGGTGCTAGCCCACGAAAGCTTAGGCCCAGATCAACTTGTTAATCTCTAAGGTGCCACAAGAACTCCTCATTGTTTTTGCTGATTCAGATAAGCATGGCTACCCCTCTGAAACCTAGCTTTAATCTAGTTAGCACAGCTGAAAATAGCAGGGAAGATGTGGGACCATGGGCTGTACAAGCCCACCTGGACCCTGAATTGGGTACCTACTTGTATTGCTAGACCATGCTGGGATTTGTGCCGCTGTGTAGTCACTATTTTTAACCATGCTAGCTAGATTAAAGCTAGCAAGGTATGTTCATCCAAGCCACAATCCGCCTCCGATTAACATAAATGTTGACTTCATGACTGAGAGGTGGTATCTGCCACTACTCAAGAGCCAGCTTCTAGTGTACTTGGCATTACAAATAAACTACTGATACTCAGGATTGATACCGGGGTCTCAAACACGCGGCCTGTGGGGTTATTTTCTGTGGCCCACCAGCTCCCCACGGTCCCCCTGCCCCCCCAGCGTTTACCGAGAGTGGCTCCGGCCCAGCATGCACCGGGAGCAGGGCAGGCTCCCTGCCTGCCTGCCCTACCCCTGCGCCACTCCAGGAAGCGGCCGGGACTTGGGGGAGGAGGGAAAAGGGGTCTGTGTGTTGCCCTGGCTGCTCTTCCAAGTACCTCCCCGCTGCTGACCCCCCCCCCGAACCCCTCCTGCAGCTGAACCCCCTGCCCTGAGCCCCCTCCTGCACCCAACCCCCTGCCCTAAGCCCCCTGCTACACCCCTCCTGCACCCCAACCCCTTGCCCTGAGCCCCCTGCCCCACTCCGCACCCCACACCCCTCCTGCACCCCAGCCCCTGCCACACCCTGCACCCGACCTCCTGCACCCCAGCCCCTGCCGCACCCCTCCTGCACCCTGACCCCCTGCCACGAGCCGCCTGCCACACCCTGCACCCCTCCTGCACCTCCTGGGGGCGGAGTTGTGGTGGGGATTTCAGGGAAGGGGTTGGAATGGGGGCAGGGAAGGGGTGGGAAGAGGAGGGGCAGGGGCGGGGCCGCACGGAAGGGGTGGAGTGGGGGTGAGGCCGGGGCAGTGAGGGGCGGGGGTCAGTAGTGCGGCCCTCGGGCCAATGTACTCATCCTCATGTGGCCCTCATGGTCGTTTGAGACCCCTGGTTTGTACAGTTGGCTACTAAACTCTTTGGAGCATGTTCATCCCGAGTTTTTCCATTAAAACCAGTGTAAGGACATCCCTGATCATGTCTAGCCTAAGGAATGTAAAATGAAATTGGCTGTAGCATATCTTGAAATCAACTGAACCAAACTGGTCTTTTAAAATAAATAAATAAACAAATCTGTTCCCTCCATGGTGTATAGTGACACTGATACTACTGGAAATTTTGCTTCAAGCAAACTTCATTTATCAGAGCTTTGCCAGGGTTTTTGGTAAAATTGGGGCTGCAGATACTGCCAGAGAACATACTGAAAATAATTTTAAAACACTGAAACCAAGCTAAATTATGTTGTCTCCACAATTGACCTGTAAAGCTCTACAAAATTCTAAAGATCTTCCAAGTTAAAGAAAAGCAGAGATGAAACCCATCAACTTCTGCCATAGTTGATCAGTTACATAATGCATGCAGTACAAGAATAGAATAGCCCATGAAGCAGATTTCAGTAAGGGGAAAAGCTGTTTGCCAACTATCAGCTGCTAGTTGTAGATAAGCTTTGACTGTCTGGCCTCAAGCAGTAGAATGATTCATTTTCTACCTGGTGACTACTCCTAACTGGATTTATTCACCACTTAAAGGCAACACGCATTTCTTTAAAAGCTATTCTGGAGTAAAAGTAATCTTGTGCTACCCTTGTTGAATTTAGGGTTCTTGAAGATACTCAAGATAGAAAGGGTTGCATTTGTTCAGGAGAACTCCTAATTTATTGTAAACCAATCTGAGAAGTGTGAGCAGTACTACTGCAGATAAGGGCATTAAAATAATTTATACTAGAATATATTGTGAATGCTAATAGCTACTTATTTTCTTCTTGATACTTCTACATATTGTAAGAAATTTTAGCAACAAAGAGAGGCTACTTAGACCACTCTGTTTACCACTTCTGCTTCCGTTTCTTATATATGGTTAAAGACTTCATACCCCATTTTTATAAACTATCTCTGAACTTGCTAAACCAGTAGCTCCACGTCAGGTTATGATTGAAATAAATTTAAAATGGTTATGACAAAGTTTAGGGCCCTGACTTCTGCATGCATGTACAGTTATGAGTGCCTGTTCATTTCCCCGCACTCTGTTGTAAAACTTTACCCCAGCTTTTGCTTTGCTCAAGTATGAGAAAAGTTTATTTGGCAGAGCCAAAGTTCTTTTTAGTTCCATTATGGGTAGGACTTCACTTATGCTATTCAGCAAAAGTCTAGTCCTCTGCCCTGTCCCCAGTGCTCATCCCCACTTTAACCATGTGATTTGTCATCTCCTATGGCTTTTGGAGGTCTCCATTCTAAATGACTTTGAATCGCTATTATCTTAATCCCTAGTAGGCATTTGTTTACCTCTCTGCCACTATAGTCTACTGGAGCTGGTAGTTGTCTACTGTGGAATTGAGAGCTGCAGGTCAGACCTGAAGTACAGTTTAGCAAAAGAAGTGTAAGGAAAGTTTCCGTGTAGTGTCTGATCTTGTTATATTCTATACTGCATAGTATACTGTATATTAGTTGAGACCCAGTGAGTCTAGTAATAGATAACCAGTCTGTTTTCTAGAGGCATTCCCTCCCTATAAACATGCCTGACCTCCTCTCCTCCCCACTAAAAACCAGACACACCATCATTGTATTACCTGTGGACTTGTATTTTCACTCAGTCTCCCTCCCACCAAAGGGACATGTAGAGAAAATAGAAGATTGTCTGGCTCCAGCAGCCAAGCCCTTTGTCAAAGGCTGTACATGACTTTTGGTTCCATCCCTGACAGCCCACAGTGCTGCTGTGATTCCGGTGCAACATGCAAAGGACTTGATCAGAGCCCAGATGCTACTGCTAAGATGCAGTGGGAGAAATGTTGGCTGCTGGCCTGTGGACTGAAGAGCCAAGCTCAATACTCAACGCTTTTTCCCAGATGCTAGCCTCTTGTGCTTCCATTTGACTGAGGGAGTGGCCACAGTGTAATGCCGAATGTCTGTGATTCTTCCTCCTCTCATGCAACAAAGCATTTGTTACAAGAGTTATGGTTTTTCACTTCAAAGGTTGACCTTTTCAGTGTGCTATGAATTAGCATGGAGAGCTGTGCACACACTCCTCCCACTCCTCTTTTCCCATCATTTCATAGTTCTCCCATGTGACTTCCTGGATTTTTCCCTTGATCTGAATTTAAAAAAAAAAAAATTCAGTTTACGTTTGTGGAATGCTTGAAACTTTACGTATGACTGAAGAGATTTCTTAGAGCGATAAGGCGGGTGAAGTATTATCTTTTATTGGACCAACTTCTGTGGGTGAGAGAGACGAGCTCTCACGCTCTCTCACCCACAGAAGCTGATCCAATAAAAGATATTACCTCACCCACCTTGTCTGTCTAATATCCTGGGACTGACACAGCTACAACTAAATTCCTTAAATCTTGGCATTTGCTCAGTTTTCTCAATGATCAGTAGTACGCTGTGGTATTCCTAATGAGCTGAAAGCCATACCACGTTAGTAGCATAGAATCGGCCCAGACTGTGACTTTCACTGAAACACCTTGCTCGTACAAATGTTTTCTGCATGAGTGGCAGGTCTGTTAGGGCCAATTGTACAAACTCTGGTAACCCAGATTTTGAGACTTAACTTGCAATCCAGCTTCTCTCTCTTCTTGCTGCCATTCTCCCCAACTCTCTGTAAAGATTCTGAGATGGGTATCTTGTGTTGCTGACCGCTCACACACTGGAGCCTACTATTATTCCCAAGGTTGAAGTTCTTGGTGCTTGTGTAACCAATCTGTATGGATTGACAGTTGGTATGTGAACAAAGCATGAGTGCATCCTGTCTGTTCAGTTCTGTGGCAGAATATTTCCAGTAGAGCAGATGTCAGCTAAGATGATGACAGTATCATAGAGCCCTGCTCTAGCCTTTAATGCCTCTCATAATATTTTTAGAATACCAAACCAGAGCACTGAAATGGTAAATGATATCAAAGTTCCTAATGCAGGATTTATTTGTAATTTCACTTACTAATGTTTACTTTCAACCTCTCTTCTTCTCTCCTTTTTCTTTTCCAGTTGATCACCATTGATGAATTGGATAATGCTGAGGTCTTAATTTTATTTTTCTTCCATGGCAGTGTTTCTGTGATGTTTGTTTTATGAGTAGCAATGTGATCTGTCATGCTGTCTTTCCAGTGTTGAGCGTTCTGACTCCTGCACCTGTTAGTGAATTAGTTGAGTTTAGTCCGCTATGTGTCTACGTTGGTAGTTACCATAACTAATTCTGTCTGTCAGTATCCCCAAGTATTATCCCAAATGTAGTTGTAGGTTTGGCAAGCTGCAATCATCTGGTGGCATAATAGTATGCATACTGCTTAGGATCAGAGCTGAGTGCTGTTAGTACTAGCTGCAGTGAGTACCATTAAAATGTTAGCATTTATCATTCCACAGTAATTATTGTACCACTGTATTGCTTAACTCGCAATTTGGAAGGTAGGGTGGTTAACCTAAATATCTGGAAAGGTTAATACTAAGTTTTAATGGCACCCATTTATACTTGATGGGAAAGAATGAGAGATGCCAATTGGAGGAGACCCTAAATGAACTGTCTTTGCTTACTAGCTAGTGAGAGTGATTGCTCATAACAATGTATTTGTGTAGCACACTGAGAGAATAGAAGGGGATGGGCCCTTGCATAGGAACTGTGTGGCGTTCTTTCCTACAAAGAAAGTAACTTGATGACTGTTGAGTTCAGCAGAATATATAGGTGTGGTCACTGTTTCTTCCTATTCGGCTTTGGCCTGTGAATATGTGGGAAAATGTAGGTGTATATTGTGAAAGCTACTTGGTGGTAAATCTGTGTCTAATCTTTGCCTGGCAAAGCAGCAGCCTAAGATAGGGTGTTTACACTGAATGCAGCATACCTACGTTAAAGGCAGAGGGCCATGTTTGAATGAGATCTTCCAGTTGAGGTAGCTAAATGTTCAAATGCTGTCACTGTTCTATGCACCAACCATCCTATATGCCCCAAAAATGTGGGCCCAAATTCAGAGGCTGATTGTTTTTCTGTATATTTGTACAGTATATCTGTTGCCCAGCAAGTATTTTACTTATTTAAGAGCTTCTTTAAAAAAGTTCTTCTGCCCTTGCTTTGTTTCCTCTGTGTTGTTCCAATCTTCTGTCTGGGGCAAAACTGATCCCTTTAAAATGTAAAACACAGAACTATACTAGCTATTTTTTTCAAATTAAAAAAATATTCTAAACTGGCTTCCTCTGAAACTTTTTTCCTTTTAACCCTAGTCTAGCAATGATCTCAATTATTATTTTGTTGGAACATCCATTGTTTTGAGGAATAAATATAACATTTTGGGAACCTGCTTGCCAAAATAGATTTGGAATCCTACCTATCCATCTCATAATGCTCTTATCTTGAACTGAGCGGTCTTTGTTTGTAGTTATATTCACTTAGTGCATATATTAATGGAAACTGCGTATGATATATTTAGAGAATGAGGATGATTTTCCTGTTACTCATTTCACACTATTAAAGTCCCTTTACTCCAGGAGAGTTACTCCTCACCTTACACTAATATGAGGAGACTCAGGCACTATATCTTTCCAGGCTTCACAGGGGAGCTTAAAATAGTTGGCAGCAGAGTTTAGTGTCAAACCTTGGATGTGATTTGTTTTTTTTCTTACTAATTAAGATTTCTCTCTAACCTAGACTGCTCCACTGGAAATGAGCTCTGTTTTTGAGAAGTTAATTTATAACACATTAACATTTCAATCAGGTGCTAGACCCTTTTGTTTCCGTTCGGGTGCAGCTTCCCCAAATGGTATGTATAATTTATCTTGGAGAAACTTCAGACAGAACTTGAGATTGTTTAATTGCAAATTAAAGTCATAAAGTGAAACTCCCTCTCTCTTTCCTCTTAGTCTCTTGCCATAATGTTCCATCTCATTCCTCAATAAATCAGTTAGAGACTGCAAACCCAATTTAGAACTTAGTCTTCTGGCTGCAAATAAGAGCTTTACTGCTTCCTTATGGAACAATTCCATGGATGGAGCAGGTGTGTTTATAAACACACAGGAAATGAACAGTGTCTGTTTATAAAGAGAGATGCTGGCAGTGGTTAGGATTTTTTGAGAATTCTCAAAGGAAGCTGTGATGTTTCCCATCATAGCTTCTGCTGGCATCTGTAAAAGTTAGGGTCAAAGAAAACAGAATTCAGTTTTAGTTTCTCCAGCTGCTAAGCTCTGAACAGTCTAGTTTTTCTGAATGGCTGAAATGGTTTTCCACTCACTCCTGCCCCTCAGAGTAGACCTGCTGTTGGCGAGGTAATATTGTTATCGTATTATGACCTAATTTAGAGCTAATTTCACAGTCTTTCTGGCATTCTAAGTAGCTACTGTAAGATACTTTTGGCAAAGGATAGGTTCAAAATCTTGTCTTTCATTTGTTTAAAAAAAAAAGGGGGGAGGGGGGACCGTAAATGCCACAGCCACACCATTATTTATTACTTATACTTTCAATAATGAGGAAAATCTAAACCAAAGTCAGTGGAGTCTCTCTTAAAATCCTTTCTGTCCTGTGGAAAGGGAGTGCCTTTGTTACTCAGTGAACAATGCTGGAATTCACCCTGTTGAGTAGGAAATCCCCTGCATAACAGGAAGAATTATAAAGGGCCATAATTGTGTGGTCATAACTGTTCTGGCTGTGCCCAACTGTTATGGCACAGACCCGTTGTGTGTTGATCAGCCTGCCAGATTATTGTTCTGAGACTTTTGTAATCTCAAGGATCTGTGGTGTGAATTAAGAACAGAGTAGTGACTTCTACCCAATTTCTTTACATTGATCTGGTTCATTTGGTTTTTGCGTTTATGGATTTACTTTGACAACTGTGGTGGGGTCACCATCTGCAAGGAGTGGAGGGTAGGAGAGTGGTGGTGTTGGGTTGTTTGCGGTTTTTTAAACACTCCGTTAATATCGTCCTTGGTCCATGATCCATTTTGAACTAGACGTGCGAATGGAATGTTAAGGGTTTTTACATAAACTGCTGTGCAACCACCAATATCGTATCTGGGTTCAGTAAAAAATGCTTTACTTCCAAGGGAGAGAATTCATAATGCTACAGTGTTGTGTGTTGCACAGAATCCAGTATATTTGTGGTAGAACTTTTTTTTTTATGTGCAAGAAATCCCATCAAAATAAGTGTACAGTACTAGAATTAGATGCATTAGAACTTTAGACCAGTAAGTCTTACATGACACACACATCCTTGAAAACTAGAGAACGAATGACACCAAAGTGTCATTAAGGGGCTGGTTTTGATCTACAAAGGGCTTGGGACCTGTCTGCCTGGGACCACTTCTCTTCCCTTGCCTTACTGCCATTGTGGTGAACAGCAGAAATCTTTAAGCTCATCCCTCTTCATTTAAAGGGAACCTTCTGCCCTCTTATAAGGATCCCTTTCCTCAAGATTGCTTTCTCCGTAAGGTCTAATGTAATTCGAATGTGTTGACTTTCCGGATGTGCTGCGAAGCTCACCTCTTTGAGTGAGCGAAAGACTGAGGCCCAAGGTCTAAGGCCAAAAGTATAATAATGGAGGGTTTCAAGCAGTATTGGTCAGATGATGTGTGGTTGGGTGGAAGGAAGAGGTGGTGCTGTTATGGTCAAGTTTTACTTTGTCTCTCCCTGTGCTCTTCTGTATGTTGAGGGTGCCCAGAGCTTTGAATGGGTGCCCCTTTGGAGGGAGTTCTTATCGAACCAAAATGTAAATGAAGACCAGCAGACGTGTCTTGAAAGACTGAGGGAAAGCTTGATTTCTAAAGAGAGCTATAGTCCATGTCATTTCTTGTTTTGTTACGGGTTTTTTTTGTTAAAAGGGAATGTGTACTACTACGACGACGACTATGACTAGCGGTAGTAATATGAGTTAGTTCACAGATCTGTTCAGCATTTCTGTTCTTGCTCTTTGGTGCCTTCCTGAAGTAGTTGTTGATCTTTGCAAACCTTTGCACAGCACCAGATTAATGTCACGAGTTGAAGGTTATGACTTGCTAGGTGGAGAATAAACTGACAAGTATGGACTTTTAAACACGGGCCCTATGCAAATGTTTCTAGTAATAAAAAAAAAAAAAAGTGGAAAACCCCAACATGAGACACTGACAAGAGTTCTCCCAAGAAGCTGCTGTGGGCCTGATTCTTACCATTGACTGTATTTGCACTGTCTTGCATTGGTGTAACTCCATTGATTTAAGTGGAGTTGCTCCCAATTTGCACCAGCATGAGAAGAGAATTGGGCCTTCTGTGTACAGTTATTTGAGGCATCAAGGAAATCTTACCTCTTGTGATCGTACGAAACAGACTGCAGTAGTTCAGTGAAAAAGTATGAAATAGCTTGGGGTTTTTTAAGCTAAATTCCACCCCTCCCATTGTAGCCCAGGTACCATACATGATCAGAGCTGCTACGTGAAAAATGTAGGTCTGGGTGAATACTTGAATCTCGGGTACACTGTGATTAAGGGGGTTAAAGTATTGGCAAAGTGCTTTCAGAAGCTGTTTAATTTCAAGCCCCCATTGCAGTCTGTCACTGGATTTTAACAGGTGCTAGAGACAAAGCAACCTGCATTGATATGAGAAGATAAGAGCTTCAATGGAAGTAGTGAGATGCTAGGTAAGGGATTTATAAATCCCAGAACAAATTACTATGTATGGAAGGAGAAGAGCATGAAAGAGGAGAGAACTGTTAAACTTCACCTTAAGGGGGCAATCTGATGATGCTGAATGTAACTGAGAGATGTCCTACTTTTTTTTTTTTTTCTTTTTTTTCCCCCTCCTCCCATATTGTGGTGAACTGCTCCATTGGGCACCTGCCAACATTCAAGCAGCAGTTACATAAGAGCAGCTTTTTTTCCTGGAATTCATGCTCATTGCTGATGTGTGACCTTCAGCAGTAATTGCCAATACATGTGGTGGAACTGTTTACTGTTAGTTCAGTCTGCACTCTGTCTGCCAGTGTCCGAGGCTACAGAAGCAGTTGCATCAGCTATACAGTTGCTATTTCTTTTTACAGTAACGTTGCTCCAAAATGGTTAGATCCAGTATCTTATTATTCAGGTAGGCTGTGTATTTGAAAGAGGTTCAGCGAAGTTCTGTGAATTTCTCTATCATTGGTCAGTAAAGCTGATCTTTATATGTCCAAGAGTATTTGCACATAAATTATGAACCCCCTATTCAACACACATCCCCAGCCACTCTTTCCTTGCACATCGTTAGCAAAGCAGAAAGGGACCAGATCCAACAAACAGCTAAGCACCCTCAACTTGCCTTGACATTAGTGGGTATTGAAGGCATTAAGCAGGTGAATTAAAGTAACTTCTAGTAAAATGTTGACTTCAGTTCAATAAAAAGAAGGATTTGTTCTCTTTATGCGGTTGATAAGCAAGCTCCAGAGAAATACACCAGCAAACACATTCAGTGTGGGTGGGGTTTTTGTTTTTTTTTGTTTGTTTTTGAGGTTTCAAGTAGGTGAAAAGGGAACTGAAATCCTTGATTAAAAGGGATTGGCTGCAATAACCTCTGCAGCAATGTGTATCAATGATAAGCTGTAAAACTACTTTGCAACAACTGGATAAGTTCAGAATGTGTTCTTTTCCAGATCTAAGATAGGAGATGGATAATAAGATAAATGCTAGTTAGATGCACTTTTAAAGATGAAATTATTTCCCTCCTAGAGAGATCTCATGACACAACCAGTGTTTGAATTATGTCTCAAGTAGAAGAAATTAAGTCTCTGGTTTCTGGTCTGTTTTTTAAGCAGGTTCATTGGAGAGGCCTCAGAGACATGCACATGGAACTGACCTTAGGGAGATGGAAGCAGGATTGTGGAAATCTTTGGGTATTGTGTCAGGTGTGAAAAAGGTTCTAATCCTATGGCTAAATAGTGTTGTGAAGAAGATGGAATAAGCCAGTATAGGCATGGGGAAGCTGAACACCAAGAAGTGTACCAGCTAGGTTACACCTTCTTCTGAATGTACTGTCTGATCAAAAACAACGAGGAGTCCTTGTGGCACCTTAGAGACTAACACATTTATTTGGGCATTAGCTTTTGTGGGCTAAAACCCACTTCAAAGCTTATGCCCAAATACATTTGTTAGTCTCTAAGGTGCCACAAGGACTCCTCGTTGTTTTTGCTGATACAGACTAACACAGCTACCACTGTGAAACCTGTATAATCAGAGGTGACCTGAGGAGGACAAAATGGATTTGGCTTTATTTTTTGCTTCTCTATAGCCAAGACTGAACATCTTTTGAAACTTGTAATTTTGACTTTTTCATCAAAATGTCAAAATTCAGTGAGGGGGAGAGAGGGGAAAGGATCACATTTTTATTACAAATATGTCCCATTTCTTTTCATTGCAAAAGCCTGAAATGTTCTCTTTTCTCTCCCCCTCTCTCTCTCTCTCTCCCCCTCTCTTTCTCATTTAAAAAAAAATGTTTTTCACCTGTTGTTTTTCTACCTTAGAAATGTCAAGAATATCAGGTCTTCTCTCCCGTATTTTGCTGAGGGCATCCATTTCAGGACCCAGTGAAATTAACTGGAAGCTCTCTCGGCTCTTTGTTTGAAAGAGTCACAAATGTTTAATAGAAATCTTTTGTTCTAGCTGTTTGCTAGGTATTTGAGCTAAATAACATAGTTAGCAAAAAAGTAAAGAACTCCAGAGTTTTCAAGTCTGGGGGGAAAAAAAATCTTTTCCTCTCTTGTGCAATTCTATCTTCATTTTTATCTACAATATCAATCACTTGCTAGTTTCCCACAGTGTCTGTAGTCTTCAGGAAAAACAGAATAGACAAATTCTCAGCTTCTCATGTAAAAAAATCAATCCGATAAAAACCTTAAACTTTTAGGTCTTCTTCATAAAACATAAAGGCAAAAGAGGACAAAAATTCAAACGTTTCCCTTTTAGGTCAGCTTTAAAGTGATGTAATAAGTGCACGCTTACACAGTTAATTGGTTGTACCAACTGCTGAAATGGGTTCATCTACTCTTGAGTCAGATGAGTTGCTTTGGGGGAGATACCTATTACATAACAAATGAGAACTGTTAGAATCGTTCAGGTCAACAATAGGTCAAAATAATAATAATTCTGGTAAGGCTAATAACAAAGGTTTATTTGTCAGACTTTTAGGCAGGAGCGGCTTCAAAGTAGGCTGTTCTTGTACAGTAAGTTGAATGGCACTTTCCTTATTGTTAGTAGAAAGGAAATTTTCTATGCTCTTCTCCGACCTTGCCATCCATTCCATTTTAGTTTAACATTTTGAAGCTGAATGCTTTATCTCTGGTGCTTATATGGCACCCAGTACTGCAATATCGTAGTATTTTATCATCTGGAATGCACTTATCCTCATTTCCTCCGTTTTATAGATGAGAGAACCTGAGGCAAAGCGAGATTGTCATAATCCAAGGTCATACAGGAAACCTATGGCAGAGCAGGGAATTGCAGCTGGCTCCCAGGTTAACACTTTTTAACCATTGGACCATCATTCTCTGAAGCCTATTGCTAATAATTTGTTTACCCTGCTAAGGATAGCATGACACTCTTAACTCAACATTTCTTTGCTACTTTTAACCAGTTCTGATTAAAACAATCCAGTCAAACTCATTATTCAGCTTTTAGTCTTACTGATTGATTGCTAAAGCCCTGTTACAGTTGCAGTGTTACAGGCGAACTGACTCTTAGGACTGCATCAAGCTCCCATCATTTGAAGTTACTGAAACCTTTCCAGAAGCAAGGGTTTCCCCAAGCAGTTCACTTTATAAGATTGAGCCCTAAAGCCCTATATGCCGTTTCCTGTTTAATTTGGAAAACATTGGGACTTTTCTATGTCATATACTTCCTCTTCCTAATCCCTGTAAATCACTTTGTTCTATGGGATCAAATTAACTTCTTTTGGATTCTTTGTAGCTCTGGCAACTTTCAGTCCTAAAACATGAACATATCTGCTTGGTCAGTGTGTGGTAAGAGCACAAGACCAGGGCATTCTAGTTCAGACTCTGACACCCTCCGTAGCCTGGGTCAGGACACTTAACCTTTCTGGTTCAGTTTCTCAATCTTTGAAAAGAAGACAAACATTAATTCCCTTAACAGAGGTGTGTGCAGTTGAGCTTGTGTTATCGGTAAGGAGACTGATTATTACTGTAGTAATAAGAGGGCTTTTTCACTTTGCTCTGAGGCAAGTTGTGTACTGGGTGCTGGTGTGGTCTGGATAAGGGGCTCAGACTGACTAATGGTCTGGAAATGGCAATTCCAATATTATTTGTTGAGCAATGGGAGTGTGCTTGGTCATGAGTACTAGGTAGATGAAGACAAATTTCCTGCATAAATGAGGTTCTTCCTCTTTAACTTTTGTTCTCCAAGCTTAAATACTCTAAACTCCCATTTGACCAAGACTTCAGTGGCTTATACGCTTGTTAAATTTCCAGAATACATAGGAATGACAATGCAAGGAAATAATGTACCCAAGAGACATGTGAATCAGCCAGGAGGAAAGTTGATTAGAAGAAATAAGGAGAACGGCTTTTCCTGATCGTGGAATCCCTCCCCACTGAATGCCAAGTTGGAAAAAGTCAGTCCCTCTGCCTCTTCCCTTAGCAGTGGAACCTCTCCACCTCACACTTCCTCAGTTTGGTTGCCTTCCTCTCTTTCCCTGCCTGTTTTTTCCTACTCTGTTGCTGATATTCTGAAAACTGATTCACCACAATCACTCTACTACTAGGTCGCTCTGTGTGTGTGTGTGTGTGCGTGGTCGGTCTTGCAGTTAAGGCTCTGGACTGGCCCTTGGGAGATCTGGGTTCAAATCCTAGTTCTAGTACAGGTATCTGGTGTGACCTTAGGCACACCAGACTTAATCTGCTCGTGCCTGTTTTTCGTATTTAAAATTAGTGTGATGCCTCCTTTCTCCTACTCATGGTCTCATTTGTCTGTGTAGGTTGTAAGCTCTTTGGGGCAGAGAATGAGTGTTACGAGAGTATACAGCACCTACCACAGCAGGTTGCTGACCTTGTTTGGCATCTCTAAATGCTCTTATTTCATAAATAGTAATAATTAGTTCTTAGGGTGTCTGTTTCAGAGAAATTAAATGAATTACCCATGTTAAAAAGGCTTTATAGGTCTCATATGTCTGTATTGAAAGTCTGTAAATTTTACTAAGTGATACGGGTAGACTCCTCTTAATTTGTGTTAACATGCTGCATCACATTTTAAATGGAAAATCTATTCATTGCCCCCTTTAGGATCCCCCTTGGTTGCTTATGTCCAATACTATAATCACATTGTTCTTTTATTTCAGAAAAAGAATGTTTGTCTTATGAACAACAGTCCACTGAAAATTTCCTTTCAGAATCCATATCCTAAAACAGATGTCTGCTGCAAGTGGTATTCAGACAATGATTTACCCCCACTGGGGATTAAGCCACTACAATAAAATGTGTTATTCACCATATCTGTCAGTGTATATGTTTGGGGACAGATTTTGGAAAGGGCGTGTTCTTCTGCATTGGTAGTTCATGTGAGCAAGTTGGGGACATGCAACTTTAGCAGGTATGCTTTGGAGAACGTGGTCCCTTATCAGCACTATACATGTAAGCATTCTTTCAGTATGTGTAGAAACCACAATTATGCCATAATTCAGCGAGCTGATGCAGCTAAGGTCAAATGAGCGGCAGAAAATCCATGGAAAGTTTTTTGTGTTTTTGTTTTGGTTGGTTTTGAAATTCCCCTCTCCCTAAGTGTTGACCATTAGATTTCTGTTTTAGATGAAACATTTCTGAACTATGACTAATTATCTGCATTTTACTTTCAACCAGCTGCCGCAACCTCCAGAAACGGAAAGCTCTGTAGAGGTGTGTCACCCACCTATATTTGTAAAACACACAAATATTGGTGTTTTAAAGTAGTCATGGTTAAATGTCTTTCTTGTTGGTCAAATCTGTGGTGTTGTTTTAGCCAGTGATGTAGGCAGAGGGACGTATGCAGCTCTGCTGAAATGGTTCAATCCAATATATAAAAATATTCTCGCCAATGGGGAAAAAAATAGGTCTCTTACCAATTCAAAACTTGTTCTCATATAGTACCATTAAGAGCAAAGACTGAAACTTTCAAAGCGGTGTGGGTAATTCAGCCACCCATCTTTAATGGAGGCACTACATTGAAAGTCTCAGCTCAGATCCCTTGTGTTAAGAACTAGGCTTCATTCCTCTCACTTCTCGGGGAGATCAAAGATCCGGAATCCTTTTATCCTGTATGTTAAAAACAAGAGGTTGGGATGTGAGGGGTGAGAAAATAGTGGAACTTTTACCCAAGTTCCACAAATCCAGAATAGTTGAATATTCCTGTTTTTAAAAAGATTCTGTGAAATACTAACGTTGGGCTTTCAATTGCCATCATTACATTACAGGATTAACACCCATTAGGATGAATCAGTTCATATTCAACAATTTATCCACCAAAAACATTTAGGACTAAACTTTTATTTATTTATGCATTTATGAAAGCTTGAATTATTTTGGAACTAATGAAGCAACCAATGATGCGGTTGGCACAGAATGTACCATTGCCTACCAGATCAGCTTTACTCTTGATTAAAGCTATATGAAAGCTTAAGTCTAGCTTGTTTTCAATTGCCTAGGCTATGTAAAGAATTTTATGTGGCTAAGCAGTATTCTGGGTTTGTTGTAAGTGATGAAGAAAAAAATGTAGTTTTCAGTACTTTGGAACTTTATCATAAGTAGCATTTGTGGAGTAGTGTTTAAGTGTCTAAGTGCTCATTGGTTACAGAATGACTTCAATGAGACATGTGGGAAATAGCCTCTTAGAGTTAAATCGGTCCCTGAAAAATGATTGTCATGAATGATCCAAATGCTTTCGAAGCCATCAACAGTATGAGACATTATTCTGTTCTGAAAATCTGCCTCGTTCAAAGAGAAGGGCCATTTGGCTTTCAGCATTATAAACCCGCCATAGTATTTACTCTGCACAGCCGAACAAAAATACGTTGAAAGCCTCAAACAGAACTGAGGCACTGACATTGGCATTCTGTGCCAAATGTCTTCCACATTTGCAAGAGACCGGACTTCCTAATTGGCCAGAGTGAGGTGTGTAAAAATAATGACATTTCCTCCAGAAATGGTGTGTGTTTGTGTGTTTGTAAAAGTGTGTATGCATGGATGTAATGCATGCGTGAATTGCCAAGAACCTGGCCTTTTTTTTTCTGTTTTGTATTATGAACTACTGTGAAACTAGATGGAAACTTTGTGTTACTTTTACTTTTAAATATATACAAACATCTAGCAAACGTGCATGCCCTGTGTAGTTTGATGGAGCGCATCAAAGGTGACCAGTTAAGTGTAGATAAGCCCTGAAACTCTAAGTTTTTTGGTCGACCTACCTTCCCTCCCGCATTGCTCTCAGTTGTATGACTTTCTTGAATTTTTCTACTGTTTAGTTATTGATGCTGAAGATATTAGTGCCTCTTTAGTATTATACTTTACAACAGAATTTCTGCATGCTCAGCAGGAGCTTGATCAAAGTCTACTACAGAGGCAGCTGGAAGATCATAAAAGGGTATGTATAGTAGTCTGATATATTTACTGCTAATTACCATTACACTTCCTTCCGCCTCTCCTTTTTTCTTAAACAGTATATGCAGGCAGAAAAGTTCATGTGAAAAATGTATTTGGCTGTTTTTAAAAGGGAACTTATCGTCAATTGTCTTTGAGATTTTCAAACTTGTATTTCTACCAGTTTCAACTGTAAAGTAGTTGAAGTCATGTAAGACACGTCTTCAATTAAAATTAAATGGAAAGTGTGTGTGTTTCCTCGGTTGCTTTGGAAATCTCCACCGCAAGGGCTGGTGTTTTTTTTTTTTTTTTTCTTTCATGCTACTGTAGTTGGGGAGGAACTCCCTTGACGCTGGTGATGTCACACCATTGTAAAGCCAATGTGAAAGGATAATCAGGCCCACAGAGTTGACTTGCCTGGCCAAAAAGTGCCTCTTAGCTTTGACAACTAAGCAGTCTTCAAAATCAGCACTGCATGTAGTTCATTGTGGTGCTTCCCACTTTTGCCTGCTCCTCTAGTTAAGCTGCTGTTGTTGTGGTACTTGCTTCTTAACTGTATTACTGTCTTAATCTTGCATTTTAATTGAAGGGTGTATGGAAATGCACAATGTCTTACTGCCTAAAGGTTTTCATCCAATAGAAAACACTTTCTAATATACACACAATACCCAGTTCATCTATACTATGCTGTTGACTACAATAATATTTGTATACCACTTATCTACTGCTTACCAATAGCTTGACTGGATGCTAAATACAGAGACTGAATGTCATTGAACTTTTCTAGGTAGCATGTTTCATATTTCTTAATACAGCCAAACATCTGATATTTGTTTGCATATTGTAAGCATTGAAGTGCTGTATAATACTAACATTATAGTTAAAGAAGTGTTCTCAAGCCCATTGTTACAGCTGAATTAATGACAGTATTTGGGAAATTATTTTCTCTCCTCTTTTATTCAGATTACATTCTCATCTGCTTGTCAGTGCTTTTTAATTATTACATCAAGAAAATGATGAGGTTTTCCTTCCCATTGTTTTGAACTGCAGCTCCAAGTGGTATTAAACATGAAAGCACATCTCCAAGCTTGTGCAACTCTGGATGAGCATTTTACCAGAAATTGGAATCACTTGACATATGATCTCATCTGCTTTCTCTTGCTATCATGCTCTTTTATGAGTGTCGCTATTTTAGATGTAGTCCAACAATAGCAAGAAGATGGTGGTACCACAACAGGCATACTCATAAATTCCACTTGAGCTTTTCTCTTGCCTGAAATATTTTGACCACTAAACTTTCTTCATCAGATTTTTTTTTTCCTATCGAGTAGAAATAAAGGCAAACTACCTATAATCCAAAGAACAATCATTAACCTTTAGAAGATGGGGGGGTGGGGAGAAGTGTATTGAACAATGATATTCATAGTAAATGTGTTTTAAAAATCTTTCGTCAGTAGTAAAAAGTACCATTTTAAATGCCAGTTGCTGTGGCAACTGCTAGTTAATTTAACAGAAGAAAAAGTGGTAATGTGAAAACCCCATTGTAACTTAGTTTTGGCATAAAGGGTGTATAAATGTCAAGTTTTCCTTCTAATGAGTGCACATGCAGAAGACAGCATAGTTTGTTTTTTCGCCTGATCTGACCTTGTTCTGTCATGCACCCTTCACCGCCTGCAAAGCTGAGAGCAGCAGGAATGGTATAAATCACTGCAGCATGTACTAGAATAGTATCTTGTCATTGTCCATCAAAATAGCTCACACACAGTCTGGGGTTGTGCGTGGGGGGGGGGGGGGAAGGTGTGTGTTTAGAACTAGTCCCCGCCTCTCTTATATTTTCACAGACCATCCCAATCAATGTTCGGAAATACAGGCACCTTAGGAGTAATGATCTTTTCCTAGTATCATTTTGCTAAGTGATTTGTGGGAGGAGTGCCCCTGTGAGCCTTTTGTTATAATTTTGGGAGCACATTGCTGGCAAGGCCTTTTCTAAAGGTTTATTTTGAATCTTACCCCTCATCTGAAGCTGATTGCAGAAGAATAAAATATGGATACTATCTAGCATCTTTCATGCCAATAGTTAGGGCTCTACCAAATTCACAGCTGTGAAAAATGCATCAGGGACCGTCAGGGCTGGTGCAAGTGGTTGGGGGCGCCTAAAAGCGGTGCCCTCGCTCGGCAGGGAGGAGCTGCCTTCCGGATTGCACGGGCGGCGAGCCCCAGCCATGGAGGAGCTGGCGCGGCCCTGGGGGGGGCAGCAGCCCTGCAAAGGCGGCGGCACCACTAGCGGGGAGCAGCCGCGCCCCCCGCCCTCCTGCCCAGGCTGCTGCCCGGCACCCTTCCCCCCACGGCGGGGGGAGGGGGTGGGCTCCTGCAGGCTGCAGCAGATGCATGCAAGCGGTGGCCCCTGTGCGCCCCCCCGGCTCCCCTCTCTCCGTGCTCGGGCTCTGTGGCTCCTGGGAGTGTGAGCGGCCGCCAGGGCACGGGGCCCTGAGCCAGCTCCAGCAGGGGCGGCGGTGGCTCACACTCCCGGGAGCCACAGAGCCCGAATGCGGCGAGGGGGGAGCCAGGGGCGCACTGGGGCCGCTGCCGCCTGCCTCCGCTGCAGGAGCCCCTGGGAGTGGGGGGCGCGCCCCCGGCTCCCCCCCTCACTGTGCTCAGGTTCTGCAGCTCCTGGGTGTGTAAACTGCCGCTCCCTCTCCCAGAGCAGACTCAGGGCCCCGAGCCCCGGCGGCAGTGGCTCCTCACATGCAGGGATGAGTGCTGCCTAATGATCTCCGAATTGCTGGTGCAGGTGCCGAGGAGCAGCCAAGCAGGGGAGAGGAACCAGCTGAGGCAGCAGCCAGGAGTGTCCAGGGGGAAGGTGCTGAGAATACACCATTCGGGGCCTGGTTCTGCTTTAACCTCTGGCATATCAACTGGGCTCAGTCCTGGGTACACAAACAGTGCTGCATGAAGGACCTCAGAAACAGGCCTGACTTGGGAATTCACATAAGTGCTGAATTTATGCCCCTGCTTTGAGGCTGTGTGGAGTGTGAGAGATAGAGAGAGGTCCCTGTGTGCGTGAGGTCTCTGTGCATCTGTTTTGCGTCAATGGGCATCTCTGTGTCTGATGTGTGTCCATCTGTTTGACATGTCAGTTTGTGTGCGTCTCTGAGTGACATGTCTGTCCATGGGACGTGTCTGTCTGTGTCCCTCTATGTGCGATGTGTGTGACCTGTATCCTTGTGTGTGTGATGCATCACATGTGGCCTGGGGGGAGTGTGTCTCTGCCTGTGTGAATGCTCAGAGGATTAGCAGCAGAGCTGATATAACTGATAGCACTGCGTGCACCTTAGGACACTCTGGCGAGCACCAAAATTCAGGATGTTTATTTGGAGCTCAATCCTGGGTCTGCTGAAAAACATGGATTCAGGAACTCGAATGTCTCGTGTGGCAAAAGAAAGGGCCATCTCTTCCGTACCATTGAGATAAGGGAGGGATTAAAAACTGGATCTCCCATCCCAAATGTCTCACATGAGTTCCAGGAACTTTTGGCTGTGGCCAAGTCAGCTGCGCAACGTTAAGCTTTCATGTGTGTGGGGCACTGCCGGCAGCAGGGAGAGGTGACCGTCTGTGGCTGAAGCTGGTGGGTGTGGTTGTGGGACAAGGTAATATCTTTTATTGGGCCAACTTCTGTTAGTGAGAGAGATGAGCTTCCAAGCCACGCAGAGCTCTTCTTCCCTCTGGGAAATATACTCAGTCACTGCTAAATACAAAGTGGAGCAGATTGTTTAGCATAAGTAGTTAACATGCATTTCCAGGGACCATTCAAGGTGAAGTGGCCAGTTAACAGATTCAGGCTGTGTGAGGTTTGGTTGTGGCTGTGGCCTGGGTTTTTTTGTGTACAAATGGGGAGTGTGTGTGACTGTTGCAGCTGCTGTGGTGTGTGGAGTGTAATGTATGTGACTGCAGCCAGCTTGTCACAGCTTTTACACCAGCTCTGCAAGTGCCTATGGGATGGTCGTTGCAGAGGTGCATGGGGAATGAAATTGACCCTGGCAAAGCCAGTGAGTGGACTCGGGGCGGGGGCCGCCGGGGTGGGGAGGGCTCCTGGGAGGGGCGGGGACTGTGCACTCTCCAGGGGAGTTCAGGGGGCGGGGAGGGGGAAACCTGGTCTGGGGAGCAGCCCCTGGGCACGGCTGGCCCCGGGGTCTATAAAGGCTTGTTAGGATTTGCCCCTCAATGAACCAATGTGCCGGCGGGTGGGGGCAACAAGGTGGAAGTTTTGCCTAGGATGCAAAATATCCTTGCACCAACCCTGGGTACCGTGAAATCTGGGTTGTTGTGGGGCAGTGGGGGGTCACAGTATTGCCAACCTTATTTCTGTGCTGCCTTCGGAGCTGGGAAGCCGGCGAGCGGCGGCTGCAGGCCAGGCACCCAGCTCTGAAGGCATTGTTACCGCCAGCAGCAGTGCAGAAGTGAGGGTGGCCTGGTATGGGAGGGGTCATCACTTTTGTGGGGGCAGGTCCAGCCTTACAGGTGGGTGACTGCCCAGGGTGTCGTGATCAGGGGGCTCCGTGGTCACCCCTCCACACGCACACCCACACACACCCACCCCCTTTAACGTCCAAGCTCTGGAGCTGGGGAGCAGCAGGACCTGGAGGCATCCCAGCTGGGGGCTCCTACCATGTGCCGGGCTCCAGCTGCTAGTCCTAGCCGGGCTGGGGAGGGACAAGACTACCTCTTTCCCTGCACAGGCTGCTCCTGGGGCTGGGTCAGACCCACCTCCGGGAATTTCCCCCAGCTGCAGGAAGCTCCGTGGCTGCTGGCTGGGAGCCCAGCTCTGAAGACAGCACCACCGCCAGCTGCAGCGCAGAAGTGTGGGTGGCATGGTATGGTATTGCCACCCTTATTTCTGCACTGCTGAGAGCAGCAGCCACTCTGGCCACCCAGCTCTGAAGGCAGTGCTACCGCCAGCAGCAGGGCAGAAGAAAGGATGGCGGTGCCATGACCAGCCGTGAGCCCCCACAATCTGCCTTTTGGGTTGGGACCCCCACGGTTACACCACCATTACGTTTAAGATATACATTTCTGAATGCATGAAATGTAAGATGTTTAAAATCCTATGACTGTAAAATTTACCAAAATGGACCATGACTTTGGTAGGGCCCTACTAATCGTATGTGGGGATAATTTTGAAGTCTGAGGCTAGATGCACAAAGACTAAGGCAAAGGGTGTTACCATTATGCATTCAACATAGGAATTCTCTTAGGAAAGGAGGCATTGTTCTCCAGCACACCGGGGATAGCCTGTAACTTTCCAAAAGATGTTTCAGGATTTTTAACTTTCAGGTAGGCTGCCCCCATCACTTGTTGAAGAGAGCCCAGTGTAAAGTGTTACTCATCCAAAGTACAAATCACTCCTCTTTTTACGCTGTGTATTTTAATGGATTTATTTCATTATTTTTTGTCTGTGTTTTAAAAGTCACTTCTGAAGTTTTTAAACAAAGGCTTAACTTGTACAGCAGATGATGTCAAGCTACGTTGTTAGGGACATTTTGGATGGATCTGGCAAAGTACATTACTTGGCATATGAACTATAATACAATGTGCAGGATGAATTTTGCCAGTGTAGTTCAAGGTCAATAAGATACTTAGTTTTGTTCCAGCTTGGATTTTTTTCTCTCTTCCTAAAGTCATTTTTTTCTTAAGTCTCTTCAAAACCCCATGTATTTAATTGAAATATAGTCCCTGATCAATATTTTTAGTTACTTGTCTCTGTCTTTACCTACAAAGGTCTTAAAAAACTCTCAAAATACCTGCTATACCTGGTCATTGCTTGGCATGCTGCCAACTTTTGTGTTACCAAAATAAGCATGCAGCTTGCAGACATAGTGCTCAATTGTGATCCCAGGTGTGTTCTTACTGACAACAGTGGGAGCAGCATTGGGCCTATTAATGGTGGTTCAGATTCTGAGAGGTATGACAGGCTCTCATCTTCCACTGGTGAGCTGCATGTGTTCAGGGCTTCTTACCCAGAGTAGAACGTTGCTTGTGGGCTTCTGGCTTTGAATATAGTTGAGAGGCTACAGGTTATTGGAGGACTGGTGTCCTGCAACATGCAAGATCTCACGTGCTAGGATGCTGGCTGATCATAATGACCCATCTGTATTTGCTGCAGAGTTGGAAAGTTTACTGCTTTCCAACTCTGTATTTACTAAAGAGTTGGAAACCAGTAAACTATTAACGGAGCTGAGATTATACACAGATGGGTACCGTCAACTAACATTAATTATTTGGGGATGGGAGGGTGTTTCAGCTCTTTAATGTTCACAAAATGGAGTATGAAGAGGTGGGATTATTCTCATAAGATGTTATCTTAAACCATGACTTCATCCTCTTTCTCTCTTCGTGCCCTTTGCCAGAGTTCTAACCATCCCCTTATCCAATCCCCACTTTGTGTGGTTGGGTTTTTTTGTGTGTGTGTCACTCAAATTCCATGTCTGTTTTAAAGTTGAGCCCTGGTCCTTTTCAATGGACACCAGTAAAAATGCACCTTTGGAATAAAATCTCAATATTACACAAGCTAGAATTTTTTAGTGTGGCATGTGAACTTTAACTATTGCTGGTATTTGGTACCCATGGCCTCAGTCGAGGCTTATGGGATGGTTATATAGTGACTAGGTTGGTCTGAAAATATCGTAGGATGTTCAATGAAGTTTTGTTTTGAAACATTCACGGTTTCAGTCTTTCCTTCCCCCACCACCTCTGGTGAAATTAGGCCAATTATAAGACACTCCTGCTTCTCTTGAGTGTTGTTCGTTCATTTATGCATTAAATTCAAATACTGATTTCATTACCCTGTTTGAATTAAGGGTGAAGCACTCAGGCAAGTTTTGGTCAACCGTTACTATGGCAACGTCAGACCTGCAGGAAGAAGAGAGAGCCTTACAAGCTTTGGCAATGGCCCGTTGTCTCCTGGAGGCACTTGCAAAGCTGGGGGAGGAGGTAGGATGTGCTGCCTGCTAATGAGTGATTTGTATGACTCTAGCCTGCCATATTGTCTATGCTTGTTTCTGCATAACCAACTGAAAATTTTACAGGTGAAGCAGCTTCTTTTTTCCTTTGAGACTTCCCCCACCCCCATGACTTTCTGTCAGTTGCACAGAAAAGGACAAATTATTTCTATCCCTCAACAATAGGATTGGGAAGGAGTTCTACGGATTTGCCTTTTTAATGTTGGTTTCAGAAATCCTCCTAATTTTTTTTTTTTGAGCTCCTCTGGATTGTTTTCACTTCACACTGTAAAGAAGAGCAGCGTTTGCCTGTTTGATCATTTAAGATGTTTTTATTCATATGGACTCTTGCAGAAGTCAGCAAACTTCTAATCTACAAAAACAAATGCTGTTGTTGAAAGAGAATAGGTTAAAATTAAATGTATAAATGAACTTAACTTTTTTCTGAGTTGAGAGTCACCTAACTTATGGGCCCTGGGCGGTGGGGCGCGGGCTTCGGCCCCAGGCCCCAGCAAGTCTAATGCCTGCCCTGGCGACCCTATTAAAACAGGGTTGCTTTTGTTGTATCTCAGAACTTTGCTTTGATTAAATTTCCTTAGTACATTTTGCATAGTAATTTTTGCTGTAATTCATTTTCACATTTTCATGAATAATGGAAAAATACTCATGAGGACAGTCTGATTAACCATCTCTAAAACAACTCAAATCTCATTTCTGCCTAAAGGGGTGCTGTCAAAGTTGATGGGAACCACAGTAAAGGCAAATACATTTAGTTCTGGCTTTTTGTTAAATTCTGCCTGATATTAGTGGGCTTTTTGTCAAAACATGATTCAGTAGTTTTATTCTTTAAGATAAATAAAATGCCAGTGTCCTCATTAAAAATGTGTTCATGCTTTCTGTATTTCTTGCCTCATAATATACAGCCTACTCTTCTCTGGTCTTTCTGAAACCAATATACTTTACATCTATCCATGCATAATCCCAGTATTTATCTTTTTCATTGACTAGACCCAGTTCCTTTCTCTCTCCCTTCCACGGGCACCCATTTGCCGAGTGTATCAAGTCTAAACTACTTTCCCTTGGTGTTTAAGGTTCTGCACCATGTTTCCCTGGTCTCTCTTGATCTTATGATCTCTTGGATCTTATGTCTTGCCTTTTCCCCTTCGCTCCACTAGTGATGCAAATCCTGCACATCCTTGTGTCCTGCTTTCCACTGTCATCTTCCTGCCATCTTCCGTGCTGTATCTTGTACATGGAATTACCTTCCTGTACATAGCCCCTTTCCATCCTCTCCACTTTCAAGTCACTGCTAAAAGCTTCTTTCTTCCACACAGCTGCAAATACTAATTCGTGTCAAACAGTTTTCCTTCATGACACCATTTTCTCAAACTCACATTGAAAGTAGGACATGGTTTCCTTTGGGTCTGCCAATGCATGTTATCTTTGTTTGTTCTAGACCAGTGGTTCTCAAATTTCATTGTATCACAACCCCCTTCTGACAACAAAAGTTACTACATGACCCCAGGAGTGGGAACTGAAGCCTGAGCTTGCTGCCCTGGGTTGGGGAGGCCCAAAGCTGAAGCCCCACTGCCCCAGACAGGGTGGGGGCAAAGCCCAAGCCCAAGGGCTTCAGTCATGGGCAGGGGGCATGTAACCTGAGCCCTGCTGCCCAGGGCTGAAGCCCTTGGGCTTTGGCTTGGGCCCCGGACGGTGGGGCGCAGGCCCTGGGCTTCAGCCGCTGGCCCCAGCAAGTCTTAACACCAGCCCTGACAACCCAATTAAACCGGGGTTGCGACCCACTTTGGGGTCCCAACCCACAGTTTGAGAACCCCTTTTCTAGACTGTATAAGCTCTTCATGAGAGAACTTGTCATTATCTCTTGTACAGAGTTAAACACCTGATTGGCACTTAAATTTATTCATGGTGTTAATTTATTAGGATATAACATTTTACTCTTCTTTATTATAGAATGAGTTCTATCACCTGGATAGAATGAAGGGATGAGTGAGTCTCAGGCTATTCATTGTGATTTACCTTTCTAGGAGGAAGCTCCGGATCCAGTTCAATGAGTCGAGGTGAAATGAGTTTGGCCGATGTCCAGTGTCATCTGGATAAGGAAGGCGCATCCAACCTCGTCATAGACCTCATCATGAATGCCACCAGTGATAGAGTTTTTCATGAAAGTATTCTGCTAGCCATTGCCCTTCTGGAAGGTGGCAACACTACTATACAGGTAAGGAAATGGATAACAATGAGCTGATTACTAAAAACATCATCAATTGGAATTCTCTTTCTAAAATCCCTAGAAATTGACTGTTGCTTTGAGCTGTGACGAGATAATCTTAGGCCTGAAGTACTGGGAAGTGTCAGTGCTCACTGTGTATTGTGTATTTTTGAGTATTGCAATATTTCAAGGCTGGTCTTTACCCAGGCACTTTAACTTAAAAGTAGCTAGGTATCACTGACTTCTAAACATTGGCTTTGTGTGGAAGCTTGGATTTGAGGTTGTTAAGGCAGTCTAGCAGGATGCAGTAGTTAGTGGGACTACTCGCCTGAGTAAAATTAAGCCAGCGTGTAAGAGTTTGCAGAACTAAGCTTTTGTTTTTATCTGGCTTAAAATCAGAAGACACTTTACTTTGCGATAAGCCCCAGGTTGTAGTTAGTTCTCTGGCAGTGTTGCTCTCATTGACTTACATGTCTTTATATTTAGTTTGGTTTCATTGACTGAATTAGAAGTGTGTGCCAGCTGACTAGACCTACCAGTCTAGGATTTGTGTGTGGTTTGATGGGCATTAAATAAAAAAGCCATGTGTCAGAAGCACGATTTGTTTTGTTTTGTTCTTCCACACATGAACCAAAGCATTGCTGTGGCTAAATGAGCCTGCAAAGACTATCCTAGAATATGTGATGCCTTATCATTGACTCTATATACTTTAAGCAGAATTAGTCTGTGTAGGATTTAATGCACCTGTGTTTGGGCTCCTGAAAATTGCTTGGAAAGTGCAGAGTTTTTTGAGAGAGATTGGTACATGTGTATATTGTATAAATAGAGTGGGTTTTTCCCAATATGTACTATGACAGGGTCAGGCCAGATGGCTACAGGAGAGTGATAGAAGGCAGATATATTAGCCCCAGGAAAAGTAGGTCCCTTTTTCCCTGGGTAAGGTAACAGGGAACGTTCCAGAACAATCAGGAACTTTCTGGAAACAATCAAGACAGACAGGCCGATTAGACCTGCAGCCAATCAAGAAGCTGCTAGAATTAATTAATGCAGGCTAATCAGGGCACCTGGGTTTAAAAAGGCGCTCACTTCAGTTTGTGGTGCGCGGAGCTGGGAGCAAGAGGCGCAAGAAGCTGAAAGTGAGAAGGCATACTACTGGAAGACTGAGAAATACAAGCATTAGCAGACATCAGGAGGAAGGTCCTATGGTGAGAATAAAGAAGGTGTTGGGAGGAGGCCATGGAGAAGTAGCCCAGGGAGTTATAGCTGTCACACAGCTGTTACAGGAGCCACTGTAGACAGCTGCAATCCACAGGGCTATGGGCTGGAACCCGGAGTAGAGGGCGGGCCCAGGTTCTCCCCATCCCCCACTCCCTACTTGTTACCGGAGGAGTTGAACTGGGCTGTGGGTTCCACCAGAGAAGAAGGTTTCTGGCCTGTTCCCCAATCCACTAGGTGGATCAGCAGAGACTGCGGGGATTGTTCTTCCTTTTCCCCATGCTAGCCAGTGATGAGACTGAGTGAATGGCAGATTGTGGCCAAACTGAGGGCTCCCATGAACCTCTGAAGTGAGCAAATCTGCCAATAAGCGCAGGACCCACCAAGGCAGAGGGGGAACTTTGTCACAGTACAATAATTTAATTTCTTTCTATTCTGTGTCCAAATAAAACTATCAGTAACTTGGTCGTGCAGTTATTTTTAAACAGTTGTTTACTTTTTTCTTTTAGAGAATTAAATATTTCTCAACTCTTTAGGTAATTGACATGTTTAGGTTTCTAGCTTAATGTCACAGCTGTAGTGCATTGATTTTTAGAAATATTATCTCCAGTACTTTACATCCACTCCCCCAACCTTTTGTCTGTCTGTCTTATAGATTGTGAAATTTCCAAGACAGGGAATATTTTTTCTGTGTGTTTGCACAATGCCCAGCACAATGGGGCCCTGATTCTGATTGGGGCCCTTTCACCACTTCTTTAACTAATGCATCATGATGATGATAGACAAGCTTACTTGTTATAATTCATGCATAAATTTTCATATAATTCATTTGAAATCAGTGGAATTATATCAAGATTAATCTAGCTCAGATTTTTGCAAGGGGGGGGGGAATATCAGGCTTTGCTAAAAGCCACAAGCTCTGAAGTAGACATCAGACAAAAAAGTGTTTATTTCCATTTTTATTAATAAAAAGAATTGTTACACCATATGCTCTGGCAGGAAAAGAACTAGAATAAAGGGCTCTGAAGGGCACTGGTGTCTGGGTGTTAACAGTTGTATTAAATCCTGAAGAACTAATAGTTATATCCATCATTGTATTGAGTCAGAGACCCCCAACTCAGTGTGACGAACTGATGTTGCTTTGTGAGGTTACCTCACAGTGTGATACTCAGCCAGCATCGTTATACACAACGTCACTGTGCAGTGTCAAGAAACCACACTGATTCAGTAGCTCGCAGCAACATCACCTTCTAATATAGTATATTCTAGTAGTATGGGGAGAACCTGCGTGGCTCCTTCCAAATTTCAGACTCCACACTCAGCACTCTTTTTTTGTTGCTATATGTATGAGCAAGAGGACATGGAGTGCGCTCTTGTGATCAACGTTTAGCTGACTCTGCCTGAGACAAAGGATAAAGAGCCCCACACCAACTTAAATTTTTAATAAACCATTACTATTGCAGAGTGAAATTTATCTTCTCAAGTGTTAAACCTGAGCCTTCATCTTCCTAGCAATGCACAGGTATCTTCCTATGTCAGATTGATGGGTAAATCAAATTCTGTTCCAGTCCAGCAAGGATAAATCTATATTCCTTAGCTTATTCTGGAATTTGAAGCTAATGGACTGAATAGGGCTACATCTCAGTTTATTTTGACTATATGACCCAAGGGATCCCTTTCTAACTCTGATTTACATATAGTAGGGAAATCTTCCATCCATCTCCATGGAGACATTTTTAACCAAAAACGAAGACTCTAGTTTCCATTTCATGTGTCTCACTGCACATGGGGGGGGGATTGTAAATTAAGTATTTGCTGAGGAAGAAGTTGTTGGTGTGGAACAGTTTTAGTAAACCTCATAGCACTTTCACATCCGTACCTTACAGCTCTGCCAATTTCTGTCGTGATCTTGCCTTTTAAGATGCTACTTCCAGCAAACTAGAATAACTTTTTCCATCCTCTCCAGCTTCACGGGTAAGTGCTCAGGGAGTGTCCCTACCTTTAGGAAAATGATCTTTGTAGCCAACAGTGGTTCAGGGAGAGAGCGAGAGAGAGTGAGCATATGTGTGTCTACGTGCACTAATGCAACCATAGAAAATATCTCCTCTAAGTGGGGGGTGCGGTTTGGCTTTTGGGGGTTTTTTTTAGTTCAGATGAGTTGATTCTAAGTACAGAATTACACTGAGGTTTTATGCACCAAATCATTCACTGCAACCTACAGTTCCTGCTGTACAGAATGCAAGGTCACAGGCACACCCAAGAACTATTACTCATGCACCCAAACTATGAATGGGACTATGCTGAACGTACCCTGTGAAGTAGTTGTGCCACAGATGAACTACTCCTCAAGGATTCCCACAGCCCAAAAGGCAAAGTGCCAAAGTGAAAAATGTGGCAATGCATGCAAAGGTCCCCACCTTGGCAGTTCCCTCCCACCCCCACTTGTTTGTTTATCTATCTGTTTCATCTTGTTATAATCCTGGATTGTGAGCTCTGTGGGGCAGGGAGTGTTCTTGCCTTGCTCACGGTCTAGCACAATGGGGCTCTCTGATCAGGGCCTCAAGGTGCCGCTTCAGTATAAATAAAGAACAGCTGTACTTCAGCTCTTTCTAATCTTTCAGCACCACTTGAGTCATTAAAAATAAAGCATACAAATTTAATATAGAAAAATGCTGACGACAGAGCTTAATTTCTGGGAGAACAGCTGGCTCAGAATTTACAAATCAAAATGAACTTGAAGGTTGATGTAGTAAACTCATGATTTCACTTCTCCCTCCCACAAAGTAATTACTAAATTATGGCTCAGTTAAATTGGTCTCCTTTCTGGGTGAGGGTAGTATAACCATGCTTCCCCTTTGCACCTGGGGACAACGTTGTATCTAGTTGCCTAGAAAACTAGAAGGTTAAGGTGGTGAGCAGGTGAACTGAAGCTACTGGAGACTGTTACAGAAGGACTGCATTCGGTAGTCCATTCATCCACACTGCTTTCAATTCACATTTTTAAAAAGTATCTCTCCCTTCTGCATAGGAAAGATTTAATAAGATTTAATAAAAGATTACGGCAGTGTGAAGTTTCCTATTGCTAAATCTTCATTACTTCTACAAAACATGCTGTGGAACATTACTAATATAATATTATTATTATATTATTATATATAATATAATATTATTATATATTAGGAGGTATTATGAAAACCCAGATACACTTGTCAAAATGAACAAAATACATTTTGGATGCACTATCTTTTCCTCCCTCTGCATTTTTATTCACTTCTTCAATTTTGCAAATTAGTGAGAACTTCACAATAGGTCTCCCAGTCTTTAGTGTGGATTTACTGAGATCCTACTGTAATTTTAACAAACTGCCATTAGAATAGTTACTCTGAGTTTTGTTAATCTTGTATCACAGATTATCGGTGCACATGTATTTCTAATTTTAACTTTCAGAAACTCCACCTACCGAAATTCTTTGCTTTGGAATTCTACGCAAATTGATTATCTTCATTCATGGCACATGTGTATTTATTCTTCTTCGAGTTCTGTCCCTCTGGGTGCTCCACTCTAGGTGTTGGTGCGTCCCAGTGCCGTTGAGCGGAGATTTTTGGTAGCAGTGCCTGGTCGGGACGCACAAGCTCAGTTGGTATCTCCTATCTCGCTGGAATCTTCCTGAGCGCGTTCATCCCACACCTTCCTCAGTTTCTTCTCAACCGTCCTCGGCTGAAGACGGGACTTGGGGCCAGTACTACTTTTCTTCCCTGGTCTCTGTAGGAAACAGTAACAAAGAACATAGAAATAGTTATTAGTTACATCTCAGTTGTTTCCCTTCCTTTAGTGTAGTTACACAGTTAGTTACTTAGTTTAAAAAAAAACAAAAAAACTTTTTCGCTTCAGGCTTGTCTGCCGCTGAGACGCTCTCCTCTGCCATTTCTAATTCATAATGCCAGGGGCTTCAGGATTCAAAAAGTGCGTTTTCTGTGAGGACTCCATGCCATGGTCAGGTGGGCACTCATGTTGTGTGAAGTGCCTCGGGGAAACTCACATCCCCGCAAAGTGCCTCCATTGTACGAGCCTCAAGTCAAGAGCTTGGCGCGACAGGGACCTGTGGCTTAAAATGCTTCTAATGGAAAAATCCCTGCAGCCGCTTTCGGAGACGGGGAAAGTTAAACCCGCTCCCACACGCTCCCCGGCCAGATCCGAACCAGGTGGGAGCATTGCTTCACCCTCACTGGAGCAGAGGCAAGAAGCACCACAGTCTCAAAGGAGAGACTTTAACAAGGGTAAAGGGTCTCCCGTGAGATCCTTACCCTCTGTGCTGTATCTCAGCCTTTTCTAACACCTCAGCCGTGGCTCGCACAGAAGCAGGGACCCAACCTCCCGCGCGAGGAAGGTTTCCGTGGCACTGGTCCCCTCGGCACTGAAAATAGATGTGGTGCCAACAGCACGCTCTACCCCGGTGCCGAGAAGAACATCAGCACCGGCAGCGGACCCCCTGCAGGGCACCTCCAAGCACTCCGCAGCACCGCTGACTTTCACTTGATAACGCACTAAAGCACAGAGCAGGCTCGGCGCAGCCCAGGGAGCAGGAGCAATAGTTTTTCACTCAATGTGACCTCTCAGTGCCACCTGAGCCTAACTCCCTGCTCCTGGATACGCAGGGCTCACTTTTTGAACAGCTGCTCTCCCCACCTGAACGGGCTACCTTTACTGACAGCGAACTCAATATGCAGCAGCAGGCCAAGTTCTTCCCACATGCCTCTCCTCCTCTACTGGAACCTCTTCCACATCAGGTCATGGCTCACAGCCACCAGCCTCAGTTTCCCTACTTCACCCCCCCATGGGCGGCACCTGGGTTCTCACCCCTCCATGGTGCCCTTGGCCACATCCTCCTACTCATTCTCAGACCTCTTCCCCCAAACCACTATCTCCTTCTGTGCCTCGATCTCCAGCTCCGTCCACTTCTAGAGTACCTGAACCCCCTCCTGAGAATGTGAGCTACGCACCATATCCTGACTCACCGACTCCTAACTCTCCATCAGCTCCAGATGGAGCCCTCTTCCCTCTGCCTCCACAGAACATGGACGACTATAAACAATTTCAAGAACTTTTCAGGAGGGTGGCATTCAGTCAAGATATCCCCTTAGAAGAGGTTCAGGAGACACAACACGGACTCCTCAGAATCCTTCAACCATCTGCACCCTCAAAGATCGCACTCCCCATAAACGAAGCACTCCTAGAACCAGCTGACACACTCTGGCAAACTCCCAGCTTCTTTATTACCAACTTGCAAAAAGACCAAACGTAAATACTATGTTCCTGCTAAGGACGCTGACTTCCTATTTTCTCATCCACCAGCGAACTCTCTTGTCATGGATGCAGTCCCACAAAGGATGAAACAGCCACAATATGAGCCCACGCCGCAAGACAAGGACCTTAAACGCCTTGATGTCTTGGGTCGCAAGGTTATTCGTCCTCCACTCTACAATTCAGAATTGCAAACTATTCTGTCCTCCTTGCCAGCTACGACTTTGATAATTACAATAAACTTTTTGAATTTGCCTCCTACATTCCAGAGGATAGGAGAGCAGACTTCAGATCGATCCTGATTGAGGGCCAACTGATTTCCAGAGCGGCCCTACAAGCATCTCTGGACATGGCGGATGCAGCAGCCCATACTACTGCAACTGCTGTGATTATGTGCAGATCTTCATGGCTCTCTGCATCCGGCATCCCTAAAGATCTGCAGACCAAAGTGGAGGACCTCCCCTTTGATAAAGATAAACTTTTTTCCACAAAAACCGATGAACTCCTTGACATCATGAAAGATTCTAGAGCAACACTAGGCACCCTGGGCATTCACCCATCACTTCCCAGGAGACAGTGATACCAACCCTACCAAAGACCCCACACACAACAGTATTATCGGCCTCAACCCAAACCATATGACATAACTAGGAATCGCGCTCGACCCCCTAAGTGCAAACAAAATCAAGCTCAAGCAACCACCCCCCACCCATGGGGGAATAAACAACAATTTTGAAAGGTTGGTTGAGGGACTGCACGGCCACCCCTTGATTCCACCACCTACTTGCCCATTTGGCCACCGCCTCCAGAGTTTCCAACATGCCTGGCAGTGGATTACACAGGACCGCTGTGTAATCAAAATAGTTCAGTCTGGTTACTCTATCCCATTTATATCCTACCCTCCTACCCTTCCCCATCCCTCTTCAAGGACCACTCTCATGAACACTTACTTTGCGCAGAAGTGGCGCACAACTAGGCGCAGTGGAACATGTGCCGACACAACATTGAGGGAAAGGGTTCTACTCCCATTACTTTCTGACCCAGAAAAAGACCGGGGGATGGAGGTCTATACTAGACTACGCCGACTGAACAAATTCGTGAGGATACAAAAATTCAAGATGGTCACACTGGGCACAATAATTCCTGCACTGGATCAAGGAGACTGGTTCACAGCCCTTGACCTACAGGACGCTTATTTTCATATATCAATTCGTCCAGCTCACAGATGGTTCCTACGATTCACAATCGGTCACAACCATTTTCAATACAGAGTTCTTCCTTTCAGACTCTCCACAGCGCCGAGAGTCTTTTCCAAGACTCTAGCCGTGGTTGTGGCTCACCTCCACAGCCATGGGATTTCGCTTTTCCCCTACCTGGACGATTGCCTCATCAAGGGCAACGCCTATGGCGAGACACTTCAAACTACCCATTTCGCCATCTCCCTCTTTCACAGCCTAGGCCTCCAAATAAACATCCAAAAATCCACCCTGTCTCCTACACAACAGATCGAGTTCATTGGAGCTCATCTGGACTCAATCCAAAGCGGAGTCTCGCTCCCAAATCAGATTCCTCACTATCACACAGCTTATATGCACGCTCTCTGTTCGTCCCAGGACACAGGCAAGAATCTGTCGATAGCTCCTTGGTCACATGGCGGCCACCACCTTCATGGTCCAGTATGCCAGGCTACACAGGAGATGTCTTCAGTGCTGCTAACTCCTCCTCCCAATATTCTAGCTTCCCTACATTGGTGGACAAGACCAGAAAACCTCTGCACAGGTGTTTCCTTCCAGCAATGATCCCCAATGCTCATGCTCACCATGGACGCTTCCCTAATCAGTTGGGGAGCGCATCTAGGCGGACACAGGGCACAAGGCTGATGGTCCACATCAGAGACGCACCTACACATAAATCTCTTAGAGCTCAGAGCAGTGAGGCGAGCATGCCTTCACTTTCTTCCCCTCATAAAGAACAAATCTATTCAGGTCTTAACAGACAACATAGCATGTATGTTCTACATCAACAGACAAGGGGGAGCCTGATCACATTCCCTATGCATGGAAGCCACCCGAGTATGAAATTGGTGCAAACAACATCAAATACAAATCATTGCTTCCTACCTACCTGGCTGCCACAACACTACTGCCGACGCACTCAGCAGGCTCTTCTCAACAGAACATGAATGGGAACTGCACCCCGCAATACTTCAACAGCTCTTCTCCCTCTGGGGCACCCTGTCAATAGACCTCTTTGCCACAATCCAGAATCGAAAATGTCGCCTATTTTGCTCCAGAGAGGGACTCGGGACTGCATCCCTAGAAGACGCGTACCTCATCGCGTGGAACACCTCTCTCCTGTACACCTTCCCACCAATCTGTTTGCTACACAGCGTTCTTCGGAAGATCATCGACGACAAGGCCCAGGTCATACTTATTGCCCCAGATTGGCCGAGACCTGCTCCGCCTGTCCTCCCGTCACCCACGAGCTGTCCCCAGCAGGCCAAATCTCCTTTCCCAGGACAACAGATGGGTCCTTCACCCTCAGCTCCAAAAGCTCCACCTGACAGCGTGGTTCCTTCATGGTTCCAAACCCATGAACTAGCCTGTTCCAAGCAGGTCCGATACGTCCTCCTGCATAGTAGAAAAGACTCCACTCGTAAAACTTACCTGCAGAAGTGGAAGTGTTTCGCCCTCTGGTGCTCATGTAATCACTTAACACCCAATACGGTGACCCTCCCTAACATCCTGGGCTACCTTCTGCAATTAAAACAGGATGGACTCTTGCTCAACTCCATCAAAGTACATAGAATCATAGAATATCAGGGTTGGAAGGGACCCCAGAAGGTCATCTAGTCCAACCCCCTGCTCGAAGCAGGACCGATTCCCATCTGGCAGCGCTTACTACCTTCCATGACTTGTTAGAAGGTTACTCACTCTTTACCCACCCCACCATAAAACGATTTCTCACGGGTCTCTACCCTGAAATTTACCCAACGGCAGCTACATGGAATCTTAACCTCGTTCTTCACGGTCTTATGAAACCTCCATTTGAGCCCTTGGCTACCTTATCTCTTCTTCATATGTACATGAAGGTAGTTTTCTTAGTTGCAATAACATCAGCAAGGAGAGTAGGAGAAATAAGCGCCCTGATGGCCTATCCTCCCTACACAATCTTCTCCAAAGACAAAGTCACTCTGAGACCACATCCTAAATTTCTCCCTAAGGTGGTATCCACCTTCCACCTTAACCAACCAATATACTTACCTACTTGCTATCCCAAACCTCACAAGACTCCGCATGAGGCAACCCTGCATACTCTCAACGTCAGGCGAGCAAACGCCTTTTATTTAGACAGGACTAAGCCATTTCGTAAGTCCCAGTGACTCTTTGTCTCCATGACTGAAAGATAGAAAGGTACGGCTATCTCTAAACAACATCTGTCCAAGTGGATCTCTAATTGCGTCAGATCCTGTTACCTCACTCAAAATATTCAACCGCCCGAAGGCATTAGAACTCATTCCACTCGAGCTATGTCGACATAACATACCCATTCTTGACATCTGTAAAGCAGCTACATGGTCATCTGAACACATGTTTGCCAAACACTATGCTATCACGCAAGATACCACGGCAGACACCATAGTAGGCCATACAGTACTCACTGCCACATCTCCAAAGTCCCACCAACCACAGTGGGTACTGCTACACATTCATCTAGAGTGGAGCACCCACAAGGACAGCACTCGAAGAAGGAAAGAAAGTTACTCACCTTGCAGTAGCTGAAGTTCTTCAAGATGTGTCTCTCTGTGGGTGCTCCACTCCCCGCCCTCCTCCCCTCTACTTTGGAGCACTAGTATGAGTTCTCCACGGTATAGAAGAAACTGAGGAGGGTGTGGGATGCACGCGCTCAGGAAGATTCCAACAAAATGGGAGATACCAACTGAGCACGTGCATCCCGACCAGGCACTGCTTCCAAAAATCTCCACTGGGAGGCACTGGGACACACCGACATCTAGAGTGGAGCACCCACAGGGACACGCATCTCAAAGAACTTCAGTTACTGCAAGGTGAGTAACTTTCCCTTAGCAGCTCTTATTTAATTATAGTATTCTCAACAAGCTCACACTACACTCTGTGTATGGTTTTACTGTATTCAAATTGTTTCCGTATACGGCCTTTTGAGAATGAGGAAACTATTGGGATACCGGCGGGTTACGCAAAATGACTTTCTTGGCAATGAGATCTGAAATGCTTCGTTCTCGCATGGTATTTTCTTACCATAGGTTTTCACATGGGAAATGAGCACAGTGTGCTGAAGCAAAAAGTTTCCACTGACACACACAGACTTGCGTGATGATGCTCCTGTTAAAGTTAATAATGGGAGTTCCCGGGTAACTCCCATGTGCCTTAATGGACGAAGAGATCACTGTGTCACTGGACAAGGATAACATGAATAGTTGTTGCTGCTAAATCTGTGTTAGTAGATATTCGAGCACACTCGCTTCGGCGTTGCTGCATGTTTTATACTGGTGATGAATGTGACTGAGTGTTAATTATTTCATTATTATTCTAATAGAAAGATAGGTTGTTTTAACTGTGGAAATGACTTTCTGTTTCATTGAAGCATTAAACGATCAACATGGAATTTCCTAATCCAGATTCGGTTAGTTCTATTTTCTAGAATACACGTGAGCATTTTAAATATTTCTACTGCCAAGCAATCTAATAGAAATTTCTAAGGAACTGTTTATTTCTGAGATTAGCTTATTGTTCCTATTGGTGTGAGAGGTCAAATTTGCTATGGAAGCTCACCCCTGATTTAGCACCCTGGCCATTTATAATAGCACAGACGAGTTTGAATCGAAGGGTCAGAAAAGAAAATACATTAACTTGGCAAACGTTACTGCTCACGGAACTGAAAATTATATAAGCTCCCTTATATTTTATGTAACTCCTAGTGTGTCTACCCACAGAAAGCTGGAACCAGTCATTCTCCCCTTGTCCTTTCCGAGAGGTAGCAAAAACGCCTGAGCAATGTGTGGATAGATGCGGTTTCAGAAATCACCTTCAGAGCTGTGTTATGTAAAAGAACAGTCATTCACACTGTTTCTGTAGTGCTGCTGGCCTGTGCGTGGCACCTGTTGCTACATAAATTTTTTTCTTTGGCTTGCTTTGCATGATTTTGCTTGTAGGTAAGCTTAATTTAGAGCATACTTCTCTCCTTTAAAGCAGATCAGAGGGTAGTCTGTTGCATATATAAACCTCAACACTGAATTTGCTTCAGTTAACATAAACTCGGCAAGTGAATGACAATGAAAGGAATTGCTAAAGACTTCTCCTATAGCACGTCTCTCATCTGCCAAATAAAATTATGTGCACCATATATGCTGTTTCACCTCCTGGAGTTTCAGGTTTCCTGGATCTGTGAAAGTTAATGATGAGTAAACTCCCTTACATAACTTCCTCTTCTCCATGGTGAGTTTGGTCTGCTCACTTAATTAGGGATCTTCTCAAAAGTTAGATTACATGAAAAATAGGTTTCCCTCGACCCCTCCCAAGTAGTGTTGTCAAGATCAAATAAAGTGATGAGACTGACTTCATTTTGTTGAAGTATGTACTAAAATCCCACAAGAGCTTAATATGGTACCAGTCCTCAGGACTAGTATATCTCTGTCTTATTGATATACTCTTACAGGTGAAGAGAGTGGTCTCTTTGGATGGGCTATTACCAGCAGGAGAGTGAGTTTGTGTGGGGGGGGGGGGCGGAGGGTGAGAAAACCTGGATTTGTGCTGGAAATGGCCCAACTTGATGATCACTTTAGATAAGCTATTACCAGCAGGACAGTGGGGTGGGAGGGGGTATTGTTTCATGGTCTCTGTGTGTATATAATGTCTACTGCAGTTTCCACGGTATGCATCCGATGAAGTGAGCTGTAGCTCACGAAAGCTCATGCTCAAATAAATTGGTTAGTCTCTAAGGTGCCACAAGTCCTCCTTTTCTTTCTGCAAAGACAGACTAACACGGCTGTTACTCTGAAACCCCAAACCATAATTCTTCTTTCCTCAGCTATAGCGCTCCTGGTAAGGGTGCAAATAAAAATTACATGGCAAAGGGGATTGATAATCAAACTAAAGTTAATTATATGCAGATGAAAAATTGATTCCCCACCTGCATTAAAGCTCGCACTCTGAATATTACTTTTAATTTCCATTAGTGCCTGCTCCCTACTACTCATTTCTCAGTGGCTGCTTGCTTTTGGAATAGGAGGGGGTGGAACTGAGGCTGCTTAAGAGAGGGGAAAGAGGGTCCTTCTCTGACCCTGTCATGTATGGAACTGCTTTCAGGGGATCAAGAAGTCATCTTGCAGCGGAACTCTTTGGTGGAGATGTGAAAGCCAGATCTGGAAAGAGAAGAGCAGGGAATATCCTCTAGCAACAGCACCCTGAAGAGCATGTGCTGTAAGCACCATAATACTAGCCCTGGGAGCCAGTGCCACAATTATGATTACAGCATGCAGGCAAAAGTTAATGAAGCAGCAAGAATAAAAAACTGCTCTGGGCCAAGGTCTGGAGCTTACAGCATAAGTGTGATTCTTCTCTGAAATGTGACTGTAAAAATGGCATTGTGGTGTTCCATATTTGTGTCTTAATTTCATATCGCATCAGCTCATTATACACATAAAAGGTGCTAATTATATGTGCCAGCCCTGCAGAATTATCTGGGACTTGAGAGACTTGTTGGCTTCTTTCCTTCTTATACATCCACACTAGTAAGAAAGATCCTTCACGACAGATTATGGTTTTTGACCCTGGTGTATCCCATTGCCTTCAAAGGCAATGGATAGAAGCTTAGTAAAAAATTGTAATTGATGCACAAGAAGTAGTTGAGATCATTCTTTCTCAGCTGTGTTGGCTGTGCACAGGTGTAAAAAAAAAACATTTAAAGAGAAAATGTTTGTGACATTAAAGTAGCAAGGACTTTGACTGCACAAGGGGAGCAGATCTGCTAAGTAAAAAGGTGCCATTTTGACATACTGTAGTTGGTATTAAGAGAAGAAAAACATTTCATGTCCTGGATCAGTGCTAAAAAGAACCAGTGGTAACCTTGAAAAATCACAGGTGCCAAATTCAAAAGTCATCTGATGTTGTAATTACCCAAGAGTTCAAAACATCATTATCTAGATAAGCTAGGAGGCATACCATTTAAAAATACACCATTCTGATCTACTACATTGCCTTTCCAGTCTATTGCTCCTTCAGTTCTAATCTGCCTTCTCAGGACAGCAGCCAACCAGGGCTGCTAAATCTATACCCAAAAGGATATGGGCATCCTAGCTATCAATAGCATTTGTTGGGTGGAGAGTCGTAGCTCCTTTCAGATCGCTAACTCTAGTGGTCAGTGAGATATTGGCAGTGCCCCTTGCAGACATAAACAGGTGTGGTCCCTGAGTCTGCAGACAACCTGAAACAGTAACTCCGAGAGATGTGAACTGCACCATTCCTCCCACTGGGATGAATAACTTTGAAATGAAATGTCAGAAATCTACTTACTCTGTGCTACTAAACCACTCCCCTCCCTTCACTTTCCTTAGTACCAGAACCTCCAACTGTGTCCTACCCAACTGTCAAAACCCTCCGCTTCACAGCTATCATAATTACTGTTTCTTTTCAATATAAAATTCTGCGGCACATTGAAATGTACAAAATCAAGTGGTAGTGCAAAGTTGAGTTTAGTAACCTATTTATAAGGTTAATCTTTCATATATACGTTAATGAAAAATTCCCTCATCTAAATGTACTTGAAGTAGTGGTAGAATCTCTAGACAGCCGCACTGGAACGCTGCAGGAGCCAGATGCCTTGGTTGCAGAATTGAGGTCAACCTTGCTTCAGAGTGCACACCAGGTGATTTGAAATTAACCCTGAAAATTGGTCAGAGATCAGGCAGTGAAGGGATAGGCAAAATCAGGACCTTTCTAGGGTTTCTAGTGCCTTAGGCAAGCTAGCAAACTGCCATCCCTTCCCAGTCCACAGTGACTAGTTTGCTGCCCCTTAATATTTTGCTACCCCCAGCAGCCACCTGTTCTGTACCTCCTGACTCAGGAGTACTAATCAGAGTGATGTGGATTTTTTAAAAATGGGCATTGTCCAGTTTATTAAAATATGGAAGATGTATTTCATGTGTTTAAAAGCTACTATTGTAGTTGAATGTTGAATAGTTTTGTATCTGCACACACAAAATATCTGGGTGATACCAACTGCTTTGTGGTCCAGTGTCTTGAAAGTTCTCAGATGAAGTGTGTCGGTGGACCACTACAAATGCTTTCTGGGCCACTAAGCTCTTGCAAGTAGGAATTGTCAAATTTTTCTTTCTGACCAACCGTTCAGGATCCCTAATGCTTGAACTGTAGAAAAACTGTTTTTCTTTCTTCATATGTGTGCTGTACATTTGGCTTCGCATTTGTGTGCGTGTAAATAAAATGTGCATGTGGGGGTATTTATAGAAATCAATAACCAATATTTTTTTGGTATAGGGTTAAATCTGAAAAGTAATATTCTCAAGACAGATGTAACATCTGTTTAGAAAACTAATACAATCATCCTGTGTTATTGTCCAACAGTGTACGGGCTGGTCATCTGCATCTTTCATCATGAAATTATTAGAAACTTTTCCCAGGTACAGTACTCCAAAGAATGTCAAAGTTAGCGTTGGTGATGCTCCAAACAAAACTGCTGCTTCAAAACTTTCCCTACAAAGAGAGGTAGCATAATTCTCTGCAAACATCCTTGTCATCAATTGTAATCTCTCTCGGGCAGCCGTCTTGTCCTCTTCTTTGTCTGTAATACGTCTCTTATGCCATTGGGTACTATATTAATGATCTATGTACTGTGTAAATGTTGCAGGATGTATCCCAGTTGATCTGGTCACACTGTAAATCGTCAATAAGTCAACACGTTGCAACATATCCCTGATTATCATGTGGGCAAGGAGATTTTTCAGTGCAAGCTCTCTGGGGCAGGGACTATCATATATGTATAAGTATGTATGTGTGTCTGTACACATACCATCTATCACACTGGGCCTTAAGACACCACTATAGTATAAATGATAACTGATAACATTATTGTGCTGGGAACTGGAGATCGAATAGCTGGTCTTGTTTGATTAAAATAATTTCTTTTTCGCTGGACGAGATAAAGCTACCAGAGAGGAGTGCTCAGGTTGTGAACAGGGTGGGTAAGAAGGCAGTGTAGTAATGGAAGAGAGTATTGAACCTGTGAACTCTTTCCACTCTGTTATTGATATATTGTGTTTTGCAAGTAATCAAGCAACAGTAATCAAGACAGCAGCTTGCTGGAGCCTCGCATCACTGGCCCTTTGTAATATAGCATTTATATGAGTGAAAAATGAGGACAGGGAACTATATCAGAGTCTGAATGTTAAATCTCTTCACCATGGTATGATCTCTGTAGATCTATATACTGTATTATTTAGAACTGCATGTTCTCATATATCTTACTTGGAGAAGCCCTGGGTCAGTTAAACAGTCAGTAGATGTCATTCTAAAATTATAAGGAATATAGAAAATAACTCACTAATGCTTAATATATTGTCTGTATTTCTCTGTCTGTGAAATCTATATCCTGTTTAAACTTCTAGGATGATCCCTAACAGGATTAAAGTCCTCAGCAAGCAGACAGAGGCAAGCTATTCAGAAAAACAAGGTCATGCTGCAGGGTTGTTGGGTGGGTTTTTTTTTTTTTTTTTTTTGGTAAGCACAGGAATCAACAAAGAGATGTTATATAACTTCTATTTATATCCTACTTGCTCACTAGCTGCAGGCATACAAGAGTAGCTGAGAAGGGAATTTAATGAGCTCTCAGGGCTTGCTCACCTTCCAGAGCTGGTAGGAGCCAGCTTGTTTTTGAAGTGCGTCAGCAAATGAAACTGGTGGTGGGTGGGTGGTTGGGTAGGTGGACTGACTTGTTGCTATGGTTTTCTTTAATTTCCCTGTCTCTCAAGAAGATCTTACACCTTCTTTGGAGTCTGTGGACTTCCATGTTTCTCACACCTCCTCATGGCTCTCTAAGGAAGTGGGATGCATGCTTTTCCATACAAGAGCTTTACATGGATCACATATGTGACCTGTTGTGTGCATGGGTGCACGCTCTTATGCGTGTGGAGAGGAACTCAATTAAAAGCCCTGTGTCAACAACAAGTCAGAGCCCCAAGTCTCCCACGCTTTTAGAGCCATCTGCTCCATGTTTTCAGGAATTTTACCCCCCAAACTGAACAGGCACATGCCTACCGATGAGTCACCATTGTTGCCTTGTTGGCTTCCCCGTCATCTCGGTTCACCTCGTTGCCCCTTTGCTTCTCTTTACTTTAGTGTCTCTTGTGAATTATTTGCCAGTTTAAATTGGAGATCATCAGGCTTTTAAATCCCGCATTTGGGAATGTGTGTCTAATACAAGGGCTCTTCCAGAAACAAGTGGCTTAGCTCTCCCACCTGTTTTCATTGTATTGTTTGTGGGGGAAGAATACTGTTACGGGGCTCTGTCACTAAGCAGTTAGGTCCGTCCCCAAGAGTCTCCTTAATCAGATTTGTTAGGGCACAATGTTTCCAGTTCAGAGTATAGCCCTACAGGGGAGCATCAATAATATAAGTGTGCTCTCCGTGTGCGTGAGTGTTTGCAGAATATGTAGCTAGGATTGTACTGTGATGGTGTTCCCTCTGCACTTGCAGTGGTTAAAGGTGAAGTGTAAAGCGACACTGAAAAATGGCTTGTTGGGGCATTCAGCAGATATTCCTTATGGGCTTAATTCAGGCTGCAGAACATGTTCAACTCAGAAATACTTTAACTAACAAATTTTAGGTTCCATGGGACTAACGGTATTACTAAGGACACAGAATGATGGAATTTTAGCAGACAAGGAAATACCAAAGGATTTCTTAGAAGTATCAGAATTTTTTTTTTTTAAGTTAACTTTCTTCTGTGCTGAAACCCCTTGCAGCCTGGCTAGGGGGAGCATAAAGGGTTTGTTTCTGTACTAGACTCAGTGCTTATGTTAGCTTTGCAGTTTATTTTTAAAAGCTGCCTTGAAGTACGGTCTGGCTAGATGAGGTAGGGGTGAGCTTTTTTGCAAGTACACCTTCATAAAACTAGTGCAGGAGTTTCATAATAGTTCATAGTGTAGGGTGACAAGATGTCCCAATTTTATAGGAACAGTCCCGATTTTGAGTCTTTTTCTTATATAGGCTCCCATTACCCCCCACCCCTTGTCCTGATTTTTCACACTTGCTGTCTGGTCACCCTATCATAGTGGTAGCCCACCAGGGATAACCAAGAGAAGCTAACTTTCCCATAGTCATTTCTCTCTGACATTGGGAGTAAAAGATCTGCTGGTTCCAGGCCAGAGAGGTCATCTTTTTCTCAGTAGCTGAAGGGACTTTCCTTTTGGAAACATCCCTGTTTAGTCAAGTTCATTGTTGAACAATTTCTTATGAAACTCATCTTCATTGATTGACATTTAGCTCTATATGGAGGGGAGAATTAGTTTTTACCAGCTCAACATAAGCCTTTGAGTTTTTGCCAGGTTTACTTTAAATTAACTGTTTGGTGGTGGTTAAACCATGACTCATGTTTTCCTGAGAGATTCTCACTCTACTAACTAATGGGATTTCCTGGAGTTTATAAGTTTACCTGAGGAGGACTGTCAAAACTGTACTTTAAGGGTGTGGTCCAGAAAATATTCTGTCCTTTTAATGCCAAAGACACTGCCTCATTTGGATCTTCACCCATGGCTTTCTTAAATCCGATCACCCTTCCTTCAGAAAGGAGAGTGAGTTTGAACCGACACACTTTGCATACAGTGTTTGTTATAAAGGTTTTGATTATACCTCTTACTACATGAGCGTGCAAACAGAGCATATAATAGAACCTATAATTATCAAGTCTAGGAACAGAAGCCAAACTATTTGATGTGAGAAGCACGAATGTTCATCTTTCCAGTTTCTTGGTTAACAATACGAACAGCTGTGACTTTAGGGCAAGTCTGGTTAACAGTTAACTGAATAGATTAATGTGTTCCCAGAAAGAGTGACAAACACACACATAAAGACGTGAGCAAAACCTGATAAGCCTTTGAAAAGTGAGAACCAGACACAAACTGCCTTCAGCTGGTCCCTGGCATTCTAGGTTTTTCCACTTGGCAATCCTTTGTGCTGATTCAGTGTGCACAGGCCCACATGTAGTTAAGCAGGTTATTATGTTTAAGTTGACTGAGTCTTTACTTCCCTTTGTGATGCTGTAGTTCTTCTGTTGGCTCTAAAATAAGACATCAGTCAGTAAAGTTTACAACCTGCCATGTGATTCTTGGGTAGTCTGCAAAGGGCAGATAGTTGGTTTAAATTGTTAACTAACGTGCTTGCTACCCATTGCTGAGGCATGAAACCTATTAAGAACCACTTGTAAACACTGTTGCAGTTACCCTAGCTCTGTAATTCCATCTGTCTAAGCTTCTTCCATTTTGGCCAGCTGCATTTTGTACTGTTAAATTCCAGAAAATCCATCAGGCCCTAAGATGCATCTAAGTTTCTCCTCTCTTCAAGGTCCCTGATATTGAATCAACCTATGAAGTTGTGAGAGTTGTGGGGAGGAGAGTGGGGTTGGGTTGTTCGGTTTTAGTTGTTGGCTTGTTACACACTAGGTGAATCATTCTGAGTGTTTTTTTTTATTATTATTATTCAATTCTGATGTCCACATTTTAAAAAGAATGGTAAAAAATTGGAGAGGGTGCAAAAAAGAGCCACAAAAACTATTAGAGGGTGGAAGAAAATGCTTTATAGTGAAAGACTAAAGAGCTCAGTTGGTTTAGTTTATCAAAAAGAAAATTGAGAGGAGACTTAGTGTATAAGTACTTCCTTGGGGAGAAGATACCAAGTATCAAGGGTTCTTTAATGGAGCAGAGAAAGGTACAACAAAAATCCAGTTGCTGGAAGCTGAAGCCAGACAAATTCAAATTAGAAATTAGGCACAATTTTTTTAACAGAGCGTGTGATTAACCACTGAAACAAACTACCAAGGCAAGTGGTGGATTCTCCATCTCTTGATGTTGGTTGTCAGGTCAATATTGGATTCCTTTCTGGAAGTTATACTTCAGCCAAATACGAATTATTGGGCTCAGTACATTTCACACAGTTACCCATGTAATGGCCTGTGTTATACAGGTGGTTAAACTAGATGATATAATGGACGCTTCTGGTCTTAAAATCCTATGAATTATTTGTACTCCAGTAGCACCTAGGAGGGGAAGTCATGAGCCAGGCAGGATCCTATTGTGCTAGTATGTTAAGTCATTTGGATGTGGCTTTAGTCCCTTTCGCCTGCAAAATGTTTGATAGAACATTCTATAGATAGTTGTGTGGGGGGAGGGGAACCACTGTTCTTTTAACCCATTCAGTGTTAAACTATTCAGTAGCTATGTAATCCAAGCCTATTTTCACCAAATATAATTTCCACTAATAGGGTAAAAGTGAAGGTAGGTTCCTATTTGGTCAGTGGGTTCCTTGTTTCTTCTTGAAGAGGGGTTAGTGGCTCGCAAACGCAAGGAGAAACTATGCTTTTAGCAAAGATTTCACAGATTTTAGCAAAGATTTATGGAACACTTTCCCCTGTGACCGTTTTATGTAGACTATTTGCATTAGTTTCAGACGAATCTATCAGGCTGATTCTCTTTGAATAAGGACGGTGACCTGTGCTGAATTCCTCTCCTTTCCAATCCCCTTGAAACTAACTCAGCCCCTTGCTATGTGTCAAAGTGCAGTATACCATGGAGACAGCTGAAAGTTGCTGTGTTCTGTGTGGCTTGCTCAGCTCTGATACCTGTATGGAAACCATCTACTGCGGAAATGCAGATTTTCCTCAGTTCACTGCAGGAGTTTGGACTTGTGAAAACCTTTACCTTCAAACCATACAGGGGGAAAAATGGGATTTTCCTTCTCCTTGTGTGTGTCTAACTTTTCACTTGGCTCAATAAACTTTGAAAATTAATTATGAATGGTTTGTGGCAAATGCTTAAAGGAAAGTCTCTCCATTGTCTTGTGTGGTGCAGCTGAATAGCTCACGTTGTGGATGTTAAATGTACGCAGTATATAAATGTGCTGGGTTTCTTATTCATTCTGTGGCTATAGCAGTTAATCACAATCAGGTTGCCTTTGGTGTCAGAAAGGAGTCATGATTCAATTAATTGTTTGGCCATGAGTGGCTGCATTTTGGGGATGTTGCATTTCACTGATGTAAATGTGCTTCTAAGCCTGTTTACTGAATCCAACATTCATGAATCAAACCACATGACCCACCACCCTTGTGTCAGATGATATTTCTTATTTGATGGCAAATGACTATTATGAAACAGAATACTGTCTGATCATCACTGAATTCTGCAAAAACGGACAGCTGATCCAGTGTCAATATGCAGGTTTGGTAACAGACCCAATCCTTGTGATGGAGCATATTCTTGCAACATGCTTGGCTTGAATATTTTATTTTTTAAGGAGCTGCTCCTACTGAAGGGCTTGGGATGCTTGTGCAACATGGTTAAAAACAGCAAATGTGCTTTTTAAAAAGCCTAGTTGAAATTTGAAATAAAACCAACCAATTGATGGGGACCCCTGCTAGAAATGGACAGAAGGAGGAAGTGTCAAGGGAAGCAAACAGAGCCTATCTTAAAATGGGACAGGATGAGGAGCTTTCATCAATATGAGAGAGAGGTGGGTTGATATGAAAGGGGCACTCTAAGGTCAAACTCAAATGCACAGCTGCTTGTTGCTCACAAAAGCTTATGCTCAAATAAATTTGTTAGTCTCCAAGGTGCCACAAGTACTCCTTTTCTTTTTGCGAATACAGACTAACACGGCTGCTACTCTGAAACCTGCTTGTCTCAGCCATTCAGATGTGCTCATCACCTTAAGATCTAGGTGCCAAATGCTACAAGACAGTCACCTGCCAATATAAGATACAGTAATGGAATTCCTAAACAGCAGGCGGGGTGCGAATGTAGATATGAGTCAAGAAAAATCTCACAAAGGAAGTCTAATGTAGTTGTACTGTTACGGTTTTTGAAATCCAGCAGGTGCCAGCTGCTCTGCCCTTTGATAGTTGGGCATGTGAACAGCACAGGCCGGGGGTGATATGGACCCAGTGAGCTCACGTTTCTGCAGATGTGTGGACTGCCTAAATAATCTACCATGTGTTACACTTGTGCAGACATGGGTCATCCTGACATAAGCGTCCAGGTTACCAATTGTGACTGAGCTTCTCATTCCCACTTTGTCCCCGGAGTTCCAGAATATCCTACTGGAATACGCTCCCTTTTAATGAGGAAGGCAATAATACAGTACAGTCCACTGAGCTCCATACTGTGGATCACAGCTACCCACCCTATTTTTCAATCAATATGCAAGAGTCTACAGGTCCCAACTTTAAAATCCTGTCTCATGCTGAATAGTCTGGCTGACTGCTCAAGGTGGACTGTTACATGCTGAGAACTGTAGTTTGTGTGCTGTCCAGTCCTATCATAGATGAGGTTGGGTGCAGTTCGTTCCCATTTATGCAAATTAAATGCAGCCCTTGGGCTCACAGCAAGTTGCCTATGTGGCCCTAAGTTGGGCAACCAGGGCTAAACTTTCCCTCACCTTGGCTGGAGAAAACACAGATGGATCCCATCACAGCCAAAGCTATTGGCGCTTTTATGACCCTCAGGGTGACAATTCATTGTTTCTTATCTCAGAGCATTGTGCCTGAATGCATTTGTCTAGCCAACAGTCAGTCAGTCCTGTTTGCAAGTCAGAATCCTGGTGCTCTGTATCACCTGAAGGAAACCTTCATTTCTTTCAGAGGTGTTTCCATAACAATGTTAACTTTCTAACATATATGGTCCCAAACTTCTGTGAACGAGTTTTAGATTCTCTCTGTTAAAATTATCACCTACAACTACCTGCTCCAGCACAACTTGCAAAATCACACCTCTTAAAATACAGAATCTTGGTAGCTCAGCTGGCTTGGGGTTGACTCATGTGTGAAGGTGATAGGTATTCTATCGTAGATAGAACCAATCATTTTGTGACAGCCATTAAACGCACCCATGACATGCAAAAAATGCTTTATTGGAAATGTTCACTTGGCTAGTTTTTCTCTGACATGCAATGGAAAGTCTGTTAAAGCACCCGAAGAAAAAAAGCAACACTTCGGAATCTGTCAGCAAATAACCATTACCAACATGCAAAATACTTACCATGCAGTTTACAGAGAAGAAACTTTTCCTTCATCGCTCCTTTGTGTTGAAGAGGCTTTTTCTGAAGTAGAAGGTGCTTTCTACATGCAATCAACTAACACGAAACACCAGCGTGAGAGGCAGAAACTCTTATTCCTCAAACAAATTTTGTAGGCAACAGTCACCCTTTCTAAAACTGATACTTTTATTGCTTTTAAAATTTCATTAGTATTTTCTAGGTCTGATTCTTGCTTATTTGTATTAAAGTAGCAAGTAGAGCCCCCAACAAAGATCAAAGTTCTTCTGTGCTAGGCACCTACAGACACCTAGTAAGAGACAGTGCCTGCTTCAAGAGTTTACAGTCCAAATAATCAAGACTAAGGTATAGTATTCTTTGTATCTTGGACAAGTCCAAAAATCATTGTGAGGCAGCTCTTCATTATCATTTTAACTGGTCACATCAAGCAGACCAATCTGATTGGTTAGTCTAAAATACCCCATCTAAAATTAATGTTATCTACATAAATACCTCTTCTTTTAAACACACAGTCTAGGTATATGTCCAGTGGAGGGCAGGGAAGGGGTAGCTTTAAAGTCTTTAACTTAACATTTAATAAATGGCTTTTGGTCAGTGAATCATTCTGGAAATATCATTTGGGTTCATGTGTCAATTAATGCTGTTCCTATCAAAAACAGCACATTCAGAAATAATATCAAAATATGTATAAATCTTGCCATTCCAAAGGATCCCAAAACAATTCACATGCTGACCCTGGGCTCATCACAGTGCCTCTGGAACAATGTGTACCTCTCAATGTCACTAGATACTAGAAGTGTGGTGGTCACTTGTATCAAATCCTCTGCTCACCATCACTTATAGACTTTCTCATCATTACTGCTTTCCATGTTTCTCCCTGCCATTGAGTACCTAGGATCTTTCTTTGAATATTTTTTCCCCAGAGAGATTAGCATGCTTTTTTCCAGGCTGAATCTCCATTTCCCCCCTATTTCTAATCTCTTTAGGGGCCTGTTGATTAATCTTGACTTACTTATACTTAACACCTTCTATAATAATGTAATTTGCAAATATCATGAACATGTTGAGCTGTTTGCTAATGATCTGGAAAGGGAATACATCTTAAATAGGATGGAACCTAAGACCAGACCCTGTGGTTACCTGATTTTTCCATGTGCAGCCCCAAGTTTTAAAATTGGCTGTTCATCTTTCCCTTTGTTTATGTCCGGTTACTCAGCCTAAGACACTGTGGTAATGGTTCTGCAACTTTCCACTTCCTGTCCCCATCCCTAGTCCTCCCTTCATATTTTAGATAAGTTAAACCCTATCCCCAGCAAAGTTACTGCTACTAATTAGGTGTTCAAATTTCTATTCAGCCTCTTGGCACTTAACACCAAATCTGAATGGACATATGTAAAGAAGGGAAACAATACTTTCAAAGCAAAGCCTGTCTAACAGAGGTGTTTAACACCAGTATATACTGTAATATACTATGCGTATGCTCAAGGACAGCATTTTAAAAAAGAAAACCCCAGCTCAGTCCTTGACTAGCTTCTCCATAAATGGCTTTTAAAAAAAATTATCTGTAGGTTAAAAACATTCCTATGTGTTACTGAAGTTAATTGTCTGTGGCAACTGGTTTAACTGGTTTTCAGAATGTAGTTCACAATTTCTCCCAGAGGTTTGCTTCTGTGTGGGATGGTCTGTATTGTCCTGTATTCCTGGTAGATTAATTCAGTGTAATGAAGTCAATATTATCTTAGTTTCTTATTTGTCCCCTTCTAGCAATTATTTGACAGACCTATTGGTTATAGTTGAGTATAAAATCTGCCTGGTAAACTAAGATTTTGTGGAGGTGGTTTTGTTGTTTTATCCATTTTTAAAATTACTTTGTTCTGTTTTTTCTCGGCCAACTAATTCCCTCCAACTAGAGGAAATTAAGGCCTTCCTGGTTTGGTAGAGACTGCTCCAAATTTCCTGGGGTCTCATGTAGGTATCAGCCACCGGGTTTCAATAGTAGCACTCCCACGGTAATCAAAGAGGTAACATTATTCGTCTTTCAAAGTAAGTCCCTCTGCTACTGTTCTAACCAGAACTGCCAGAGAGGGAGTGATCAAAGACAGATGTTCCAAGGATTGCCTTGTGTAGTCTGTTTCTCAGAGCAGCATGCAAGATATATTGCCATTCCCATTTTTAATTTGTCTTTTCAATAAATTGGACTTCGTCCCTATTCATCAAGGGAAGCTTTTGGATCATGAGCCGCTACAGAATGCTAACTAATTTCATAATACTCCTGCATAAGGTGACCCACTTACAAGTTCATCCTCCAGTCGTGTGTAAGCTCTGATCCTGATTTATGTAACCTTTCATCAGAAATTGTCTGATCACTCACTGTGTTGGCACCTTGTGAGCTGTATATGATTTGCATTCTCAGTCTCAGGGAAAAAATTGTCCGTCTACATGTATGGACAGAAAAACACATGAACAACAAATATTAAAAACTGGTTAATACTTTGAACTTTTTTGTTGCTTCTAAAGTTATGTTATATATATATAATCTATTTTAAATCGGTCTGCAGCAGACAGGTCGAAGCACAGAAACTCCAAATTGGGGAGAAAAAAAAACCTTTGTCCTGTTTGTACATTTTAGGGATCTGAGATTAGTGTTGAATGTTAAACCTATGAGTCATGATCATTTTGACTCAACAGGGAGAGCAGGAAGCATAGTGTTATCTGTATATTTCATTGCTAATGTTTGGCTTCTATGAGCTGAGACCCAAATATGTATAAAGATATCCCATTGTGCTTACCTGGAAGGTACAAGGAGAAGTGTGCCATATAAATGTACAGGGGATAACATGATCAATTGCACTATCTTTTTTAAAAGTATATTTGGAAATATTAATAACAAAGCTAATGTAACTGAGATACATTCTTGGACTCCTTAACTAGAAGATCTAGTCTTCGTTCCTCTAGGGTTCTGTCTGTGCTGAAAGCTAGTTAAATTTTTAGTCCTTCAATCCATAGTGCACAGGATATAAGGGCAGGTGAAATAATTTCTTGTCTCAAGTCTCTGTATAAAATATATACTTGTTCCATTTCTTTGGTAGCATTCGTTCTTCTGCCGACTAACAGAAGATAAGAAATCTGAAAAGTTCTTTAAGGTTTTCTATGACCGCATGAAGGTGGCACAACAAGAAATCAAGGCTACAGTCACAGTAAACACCAGTGACTTGGGAAATAAAAAGAAAGATGAGGACTCAGACAGAGATGCACCAGTTAGGAAAAGAGGTAAATCTCCAATTTTTTGCTTTGAAAAGTGACATGGGAGCAAGGCACTGTCTTTATTGAACTCCTTGTGACTGATGCAGTAATGCTCTGATCCACAGAGCAAAGTTAAGAGATCAGTGACATCCTGCCTTGGGATTTCAAGAGCAGCATTCTCTCTCCATCCATTTGTGAGATTGTACTATTGAAATGATTAAATGTATTTGAGATGGGACTCTTCCAACTTGTCTAGCCTGAGATGGTGCCTAAATCTGATTGATAGTAATGACCCTGTAGGTTATGGTCAGTGCCTTTCTAACAGTAGCCCAGGACTGGAAAAATAGCTTCTTACACAACAGGTCTTCTAAAACTCCTAATGGTGTTATACGCTTGTGACCTGTTCCCTAACAGGCTAATATAAGGATTAAAAACTTCACTGTGATTTGTTGAAAAGTGTGAAAAGGGTAACAGGCTATCATGCTAACCCCAGCCTCTTGCATTGTACTAAATATACTTGTTGAAAAGGATCTGAAGATGGTTAGCTGGTCTGGGTGCCAAACTTTAATAGGAAATGTGTGAATGGATTTTTTTTCCCTAATTCTTTTGTTCAGATTACCAGGTGGAAGGTCTTTCATATGTTCCATTCTCATGTATTCTAGTGAAAGAGCCCACAACCCAAATTACAGAGGAGGTCCGGGATCAGTTGCTAGAGGCCTCTGCTGCTACAAGAAAGGCTTATAATACGTACAGGCGGGACGCTGATCCTGATGACCATTATTCAGCTGCGGATGGAGCCCAGCCTGCACCAGACAAGAACAAAGATGACTTGGAAATGAGCGCTGTGATTACAATAATGCAGCCCATTCTTCGTTTCTTACAGCTACTCTGTGAAAACCACAACCGGGATCTGCAGGTACCATAGGCAGATGTGCATGTTGAGTTAAGTCATTGTTATCACATCAACCTCTCTAGTCTGTGCCACTTTCCCAGGACAGCCTCAGTTGACCTAAGAGAACCATGCATGTCCTAGTCTCTTTCAAATCCCAACCAACGGGCTGTTTTGTGGATTGCTTGACACAAACTGTGCTGCAATGAAGTCTGTCCATGGCCGCCACCTATGGCGAGAAGGCACTTTCTCCTCTCTCCCTGGCTCTGTCCTGGCCCCAACTCCTAGTGTCCAACATTCACTGGTTTAAGGAACAGCAGCCTTGAAATTCATTCAAAAAATAACCATCTTGTGTAAAATTTAGAATATGTATTTAAACAGAGCAAGCACTGATTCTAGGTCAGGGTTTATTGCTCTTTTTATGAGAGGCGGGAGAAATGTAATGGGGAGATGTGCATCCAGGAGAGCAATTAGACTATTGAAACCCCGATCCAGCATATTACTCAAGCATGTGCTTAATTTTCAGTATTTGAGTAATCTCATTGACTCCAATGGAATTATTCATGCGCTTAAAGTTGAGCATGTGACTGAGTAATTAGCTGGAGTGGGTCTGAAATGTGTACCTTAGTAATCTTATCCAGTGCATCTAGTCCTACAGAGAGATGGTTCTTGTTTACAGATTGACTGACTGTAATTAACATGATTCTTGTTCAGCATTACTACAGCTAGTGGCTTAGAATTGAATGTAAATCAGGGTATAGTATATACTAATTGTCTTCATAAAGGAGGAATAATTGCCTTAATTGCATTATTATTATTCTCTATTCTAGAACTGTAAGACCTTGCACGAGTGCTTTTTAGACCTGCCGAATCAATTCCGTTGAACTTGAATGCCTGGTTGCTGGCAATATTTTAAATCAAATCTGTTTGTTAATATTCTGTGATGTGAGCCTGCTATCCTTGAACATTTTGTAATTATAGTGGCTACTTATATGCTGGGCTGTTTCTTATTTTTTCCCCAGACTACTCCAGCTTTGTCTTGTAAAACAATTTTCATACCTTTAGCATCCTTGGGGATAAGTAGGGTGGCAGTTTTATGGGGTAATAATCCAGCCCACACACAGGATCTCTTTTGTGCTACAGTCTTCCACTAGGCACTTAAAGCTATCGAAGAGAAATTGACTGTGAGCCAATACAGAAACTTTTTGGATGGTGCTGCCTACACTGCTCACCATCCTGAACAATTGAATTCCATGAGCAGCAGGTTGTTGCATTCTGCTACAGGAGAGGGAATTAAATTAGAGGTGAGAAAAGCACTATTTCAAATATAATCCTATTACTTGTTAGCTGCCCCAATAGTCCCCTTTCTCCCATGGTCCCAAAGGGGTAGTTTATGCTGGTCTAGCTTTAAGAACTGTCACAAATATAGAATATTGACAGAAGGCCATAACGTGACTCCCTACTAATATTGCCAGCTGGATGGCTCTTTACAGGAAGAGTAACAAGGATCTCGTGTCTTCCAGTTTGCCATAAATCAATTTGCATGGAGCCTTTGAGTTTTAATACTTACAGCTTTACATCCAGCAGGTATCTACCAAACATTTTTACAAGCCCTTAACAATTGAGTGCTCATTTGACGATGAGCAAATATAGGAACTTGCGAGTCACTGCTGCTGTTGTTGTTGTCATCCTTTGTGACTTAAGATGATGCATTGCTGTAAGGCTCTATAGAAGAGTATGCTCTTCAAATTAGGAGGAAACCCTTGCAAAATGATCTATGGGATCCCAACGCTGCTCAGTCACTTATCAGTCTACTCCTAGTTTCTGAAATAAAATTGCAGATTGCACCAAATTGTCTATATTTAGTCTCTTCCACTTGTACACTCTTGAAGGTACATCTATTGAATCCATCTGTATTGTTCTATTCACAACAATGAGGGAGGAACTATTAATTGAATATATATTTAGCATGGCCTTGCTATCCATTTAAGACCCTGCAGGACTTGGTTGCCTGTGGCATGCTTTGGATTACTTCTCATTTCTCTCCATTTTTCTTTCTGCACTCCAAAGTTATTGACACACTTCTAAGATTTACTCTAGATTTCCAATTAGACCAGTTCTTTTTGGTATATCACTGTGCCAGTTATAAGAGCTCTGCCTTTTAAACAAAGTTGGAATAGCTTTGAATTGCTGAGCTGACTGTAGGCAGTCTGTAATCTGTCTTTGGCTCAAGATCAAGACTGTATCATTCAATTTTATTGTAAGGGTAGCTCAGCAGTGAGGAGTCCCTGCTATATCCTGTGCATCTGTTAATTTATATATTTTTGCTGAAGTTGAAAATGTAAAGATGTTTTAACTACTTCCCATATCCCTATATTGTAAGTGTCCCCTATTAAGCCATCCCATCACCCTCCTCCCCCTGTTTTTTGGTGTTTTTTTTGGGCAAAGATTCTTTATTGAAAGATTACATAACATGCTAGATACAATTATCATGGCCCACATTATGGAGGGAAGGTGGAAGTCAGTGGAATTTCCTTCATACGTCTTTCCTATATTTTCTCATCCTGCATAAAACTGCTACTTATAATTACTTTCATAAGATGAACACAGTGACAATATAAACAAAAAAATCATTCAGGAAACTTCTGACTATAAACAAAAGAAATGGGCATACTCTCAAAAGTGAAGATCACCAGGGTTGGTGGCCCATTAAGGAAAGGGAAGAATCCTTTGCTTCTGTGCAGACAGGCTGATCTATCATCATATACAATCTTTAGATTTCAGCAGATAGGTATAGAAACATCATATTGAGGGAAATATATTATTACCCCTATCCATTTTCCTGTTACCAAGTCAGGTGTTTCTCTCCTGTGAGATTTAAATATTGCGTTAATTGTTTTCTCTGGAGAGCCACACTCAGAGAGGGTCTGAGTCCATAGATTGAATGTTGCTTTTTCACAAAAAGCAGGAATAATCATGTTTTCCCCCCAATATCTTTATTTTCTTACTCATTCCGAATCCTAGGAGGCATACCATAGGAACTGATTATTCATTATAAGTTACACATGCTGCAGGATAGTAATGCAATAAATTTGAACAATAAGATGCTACAAGAGCATATAGATTCATAGGTTCCAAAAGCAATAAGGCACCATTGTGATCATCTAGTCTGATCTCTTATATACGACAGGTCATCGAACTTCCCCTGAATAATTCCTAGAGCGTATCTAGGAGGCTGTCAAGGCTGATTCCCCACTCTGGTACTTTCAGTGCAGAAGATGGGGGCCCACAACAATTCTAAACATTAATACTGGCCACTCCAGGCTGGTATTAAACTCCCAAGGTTACAGTTTTTTTCGGACCTTGGGTGGGTAGATGCTGCCACCACCCACGTGCAAATAAAATCCCTTTAAACCCAGGAAGGCGCACTTGGGAATTCTTCCCTGTATGGTACCTTCAAGCCCTTTCACCCCCCTCTTCGGGGAAGAAAACAAAGGAAATCAGCTGTTACCACCAGCTAATTAAACAACATATGCACAAACCTCTTAGGACACAAAAACCCAATCCTGTTCTCAAAAGGTAAATTGTATTAAAAACAAAAAGAAACAAAATACGTCTGGAACTTGGACTATTGCTAGACAGACAAAAGGGGAGTCTTGTTTCAATTTTAAAAAGTTCTAGCCTTCCCATTGGCTCATTTGGCCAGGTGCCCACTCACTTCCTTTTACCTATGCATGCAGTTAGACTTTTTAACCCTTTACAGGTAAAGCAAGTAGAGAACCGCTACCATGAGGGATTTTATAGGTGTATATTAGGATTAACTTTTATTTGATAGATTGAAAGCAGTTGTCTGTATCACATGAAGAACTGCGACTTTCAGATCTGATTGCTAGCAGAGAAGACTCATTTCAAAGGGTGCCTTTCCTAGGAATAGTCTTTTTCCTTCTGTATTTTCCCATTATGAAGTTTGTCCTTCAGAGATCAGCTGCTATGTGTGTATACACACATCCTGGAGATTGCCCTAAATTTGGAAGCTTCAAAAGCTATGGTGCCCTCAGTGTGCAACGGGCTTTATTCATCCTAGCTCAGAGGGAATAATTCTCACCCCAATACTCTGAAAATAGCTGAGCTTGGCTTTTTTACTGTTTCTCCAGGTCAGGTCCCATCTTGATTAAGAGATCTGTATTTACAAACAAGATCTCTGACATCCTGGTATACATTTATGAGATGTTTAGAGGCAATTCCATGCAGACACAGCTTAGCCAATCCACATTGCAGCTACCCATCTCTATCTAGATATCTGTTCCAAAACTGGTGTAAATGATGCTGCATAAAATGTGTAATAAAATCAATTAAGACCAAACATCCAGTTGTAGAACTAGGTAAGCCTTCAGTGGTTAGTTCTGGGAGAGGAGTGATGAGGGGTAAGATGGAAAAACAAGATCCATTGCTGTTGAATTCCCAGAGGAACATAGAAATCCCCTCTTCTAATATTTAAAGGTGCCCATCTTCTGCATGGCTTGCGGCATTCCCTGCTGGCCTTGGTAGTTGTGGGATTTAATTATTTTTGCTTTTGGCTTCCTGCCATGGACCAAGTTATCTAGTGTGTTTATTCTGTGTTAAATGTTCATGAGTAAATTTTTAAGGTGGTTTGGATCCATGTCTCTGAAGAAGACCAGATCTTTGCTGTCCATATCTTCAGGTAGCCTGACAGAAAGAATATTCTTTTTTTCTTTTTTGTTGTTGTGGTCGTTGTCCTTTGGTTTTCTAAGTGTTCTGCAAATGATTCTGGGTCTCTCTCATAGCCTTTTCTAGCTGCGTAGTCCTGTGGACTTGAGCCTAGTCTCATCCTTACTGTCTAACAGTTTCTGTTAACATCTTCACTAACCCAAGAGTTGTGTCCCCCACTACTTGTATTCTGCCACCTATTTTAGCTCCTAGGTTAAAGACCTTGGCCTATAGCTTGACTGAGACTTCAGTGGAGATTTCTTGATCAGGCAATATGCCACTATGGCCATAGGAGTTTAGTCTTCCATAAGTTTGCATTCAACCTGTATAATCATATATTGTTTTCTCTTTTGTTCCTATTACTCTTGCTGTCTCTGGGCTAAAAATCCTGTAGAGACATTCTAATGCTATTCGCAGCTTCTAGAAAATGGAAGGATTAAATCCCCTTCCCCTGAGAGATTTTCCTGCCAGTGGAAGTATTTGTTTCAGAGCTGCTTTTTTTTTCTTTTTGGAAGCTCTGATCTCTGTAGCCTCCAACCTTTTTTCACTGCCTGGAAAACTAATCAAAAGTCAAGATATTAAATGAGCAATCAGGTGAAGTACACTGAATCATTGTCACTTTTAATCCTCATTCATCTTCAGTGCTTTCCTTTTTAGCTTAGCCTTCTATTGAATCTGGCAACATTTCAGTCTCTTTGCCTTAAAAAGAAAGTCATTAGACAATCACTAGAAGAAGTCAGTTGGCAACAGTGCTCTGCAAGCTTGTAGACAAGAGACCTTGCGTGTTCCAAAGTCCAATACGTTCTGTTCCTCTAATACCTTTTTTGCAGGGGTGTGGGGGAGGTTGGCCTTTGAAGTCAGGTGTTGTATAACTCATTAGAAGCAGGCTAGATGGGAAGTGTCATGCTGAAACTTCTAGGAAAAAACAGTGGGGTTGTCAGTTCCTCTTTACAGAATGCCACTGGGAATGTACTGACAAATACTGTTGCGTCACTGGGAAATTATTTTTCAGTAATTGATCCTCTTCAATCAAGTATTTCCAAGGGGGAAGCCTTGGAATACATAAAAGATCAAGCATATTTAACCCATGCTGTTAACGACATGTGACATGTCGTTGCAAGAACTGTTCCTACAGTTTCAAGCTATAATTACATTGGAAGAAGTGGAACTGAGAAAATTATATTTGAAGTTGCCTTTCTCCAGGAGTTGCAGTCAGGTGTCTCTTTGACACTTGCATATGGTGATATGAAACCCAGAACTAGAGAATTGCTTTCTCTCCACTCATAGAATCATAGAATATCAGGGTTGGAAGGGACCTCAGGAGGTCATCTAGTCCAACCCCTTGCTCAAAGCAGGAGCAATCCCCAATTTTTGCCCCAAATCGCTAAATGGCCCCCTCAAGGATTGAACTCACAACCCTGGGTTTAGCAGGCCAATGCTCAAACCACTGAGCTATGGTCTTTTGTGTGGAGAGAGATTCTTCTCTGATTGTTTGTGGGGGAAATATGATGATGAATGACAGTTTTCTTAGATCTGTATGGTCCATAGAATCAAGTGTATCCAACATTCTGCATTCTCTTCTAGCACATCACACATTACTGTATTGCCAGCAGGCCATGAGAGAGAAAGTGAGCGAGAGCAGTGCATTCAAAGAAAGTGAAAGAAGTTGTACAATTGTACAAGAAACAAAGCTATCTTTAAATCCTAAAAGATAGCTTTTTCTGAGAGGCATTTCTGTTATGCAACTATACTAAAAATTAGCATTGACAGCACAAGGTGTAAACTTAAATCCAATGAATCTAGTAAAATATTACACTCTAAAGTTTTTTATATGTTGTTGTTTTTCTTCTTTGACACTTAACTACAGAACTTCCTACGCTGTCAAAACAACAAAACTAACTATAACTTGGTGTGTGAGACTCTGCAGTTTCTGGACTGTATCTGTGGAAGCACGACTGGAGGACTTGGGCTTCTTGGTCTGTATATAAATGAGAAAAACGTAGCACTGATCAACCAGACACTGGAAAGTTTGACCGAGTACTGTCAGGGACCATGCCATGAAAACCAGGTAATGTGGCCACAGCCACAGAAAGAATGACCCATCCTCCACACGCATGTGATGTTTGTGCTGCAGCACTTATGCCCCCAAATCCATTACATGGGCTATACATTCCATTGTGATGCCGTCCATATTGCTCACCTGACCATGGTGATATTTAACTATGACCTTATCAAGATTTATTTCTCTATGTACAGGGCTCACTGTCTTCTCCTCCTCCCTACAAATAAAATAAAAATAAAACTCAGTTAGCATCCTTGTAGTAGATTAGGATTTGTGTTGCCTTATATAGGATATTCAGGCAAACAGGACAACCTGAATCCTCCTTCTAGCCAAGCTGTTGGTGTAACAAACACCTATCACAGATTGTGGGGAAAGAAAGCAGGCGCCCTCCCGCACAAGTTGGGGAGAGGCTTGTGCTTTGGTGCTGAAAGTCCCGGGTTTATCCCCACTGATGAGCAGTAGATTTGTTGTGGAAATAGTAACCATGTGAGGATTTGAACTCCTGTGGATTTCAGAAGTTTTCTGTGACAGGAGATTTGTGTGACAAGCTGCCTAAGTGTGCTACGTCCCCCTCTATTGGCTGAAGATAAGTGCTTGCTACTATTGCTGCTGTCTAATGGGTTATATGTGTCCTAGGTTCTGCCTCATTGACACATGGGCTCGTTATAGTCACATTACATATACACAGGTAATAGATGAGGTAAAGTTCTAGACAAGCATCTGGTAGGGTGATAAGTGGAGCCCTCTCTAAACTCTGTGAAACTGTGCTGAAAGAATGTTTAAACATGGTACTGACTAATAACCAGTATCCTATGGAAAGGGAACTTAATCGGGAATATGTGATAATTGTGGTATGGTGTAGAGGTTTTAAATGGTCTCGTATATGAGTGCTGAAGCCATAAGTGAGTTATTTCAGTCATTCCATCGCAGTAAAGTGTGTGTGTGTGTGTGTGTGTGTGTTCATTCATGACCCAGGACAAAACCTTGCTTGTCTGGTGCCTCTGAGTTAAGATAATTTTGGGTGGAGGAGGAGGAAAGACTTCTCTGTTAGCTTGATTTTGTTTGGTTAAATTGCAGGTGTTTGAAGCTATTCAGGGATAGAGATAATAAAATGTGTTCCAGGGGCACACATTAGTGGACAGAGGGTAGGTGATGTAGTCAAAAGTGAATGATAAATATATCTCGTAGCTCTGCTGAGCCAGTTCACCACCTGGATATCCATCTCCTTATATATGGCACAACTATTTATTAAAACCAAGCTACAGAGCAGCCCCATCCCTCACCCTGATCTAAACATGGTTCTTGTGAACAGTTTCAGTGAACAGGATCAGGGGTAAAAGTATGGGTTTATCCATGCTAAATGGATAGCTGCTGTAGGTGGATGCTGACTGAGTTAGCCAGGGAAGGCAAAATATTTCAAACCCCTCCAGCTCTGTAGTATGCACTAACAAATAGTGCTTTTAAATACACGTTACCAACAAAACGTATGTTGCTGGGTGTCATATTATACCAGACCAGTTGTCCAGCTGTGGATTCAACTGGCTTAGAAAACAAGATCTTTAAATACAAATGTGGATGTCTGCTTCCTTTTCCAACTTAAATCTTATTGAAGCCTCTTGTATGCACACTGCAGAATGATCCATCAGGATGTATATGCCATCTCAAATTGTATAGGAAAGAAATATGGCCTTTTAAATACTCCTCTTTAAGGGTGCACTGTATGCTATTAAAATAATACACCATATGATGACGGATAATTGCAGCTATGCTGAGAGCATAGCAGGGGGTAGTTTAATGAAGATGCTTTTGTTCAGTACAACCGGATACTTCTTATTCTCTTTTCATGAACATATGTAAAAGGCCATTAAAAATAGAAGCTGAATTGACCATGATTAAGTGGAAGGCTGTCACTTTAATAATATACTATATCATTTTTTGCACTTAAATCAAATTCACAGTAAAGCTAAACAAAACATACTGAGGGATAATTCAACAATAAAACAAAATCTCAGCTATGGGAAAGCATTCATGGAGCTATAGATGTAAGTTAATCATAATAGGAAACTATGTCTCTGCAGAACAGACTGCATATCAGGTGGAATAATTATCTTTGTACATCTTTGCAACTGAAAATAGACACCAAAACAGATTAAAAATTGTGGATCCAGCAAGCAGGTTGCCAAGTTTAAAAATCTATATGAGTAAGACGCACAAAATTTCAAGAGCAAGCCTGGAAATTATGGAAACATGTATTAGCTGTTTGAAAAGAACTTGGAATATAGGGGTTTTAAAAACCACAAACCCTCCCATACCTTTATTAAAACAGTGTATTCTCCCTAAGCAGTAAGCTCTGCGTTCATGCCAAAGTGTGCTTGCTGGCTGTTAGTTCCTCAGGCGTTTTACTGTGGGGCTTTTTCTTTTTCAGCCCAGTCATTTTTGGTAGGTCATCACACAGATGTTTGTAGGCACATTTGAAGCCAGATATTTTTAGTCTTTTATATTGAATCCATTTACTGAATTGAAAAATTCCATTCAGCCATCTGACCTGTCTGAGGGGAGATGAGAAAAAGGTGACTCTCTTTTCTCTTTGGTTAGGGATAGCTGGGTAAACTGTGTTTAAAATGATTGTTTAGCTAGCTTACTTTTCACTGTGGTTTACCATGAGGATTTTCTCTGCACAGAACTGCATTGCTACTCATGAATCCAACGGTATTGATATCATCACAGCATTAATTCTCAATGACATCAACCCTCTGGGGAAAAAGAGGATGGACCTTGTATTAGAACTAAAGGCAAGTGGATATTCTCCAGTGAGCTGTATGTTGCTAATGAGATGAAGCAAGAGCCGATAGCTGAAGCCAGATGGGTTTTTTTTAATATCTCACTGTGGTCATATCTGTTACAAAATTGAGTTGTGGGATTCTGCCTGACAACTGAACGGAAAAAATAAAGAAGATGAGTTTTAAGAGACAGATGTTTGTTTAACCCTTTCAGTAATACCAGTGCAATGTCCAGTATAAACCCCCTAAATCTGCAAAATGTTTTCCTAGTCGAGACAGCTTAAGCTAATTCCCATATTAGAAATACGATACTGTTGATAAATACCATACTAACTTTCTGTCAGATTGCCACAGGTATAATGAAAATGCCATCCCCCTGCTACATGTTTAGGTTCTGAATGCTTTGTTCCTATTGATACAAGTTATATTGGTGCTTAGTCTGAATCATTCTTGATCATGAATGTCATTCATAGGCAGTTCAGACTTAATGCTGAAATAATTAACCACTCATTGGATCAAAGTGTGCTATGAAGTTTACCTTAAGGCTGCTATAGATACACAGTAGCTCTACATCAACACATTTCTGCAATATTTCCTGTTTTACTTGTGGCCCCTCTTTTATAATGCTAGTTCTAGTTCTTTTCTTTGTGGACTCATGGCATTATTATGGGTACCATGGGTTTTTTTCTTCTTCTAAATAAAAAAGACTTGAAATTTAGAATCAATTTTACATTATTCTTTAAAATTAAATACCTTTATTGCAATGTTGTTTTTTAATGTCAACTGTGATGGATTTTAGTCTTAATTGTTCATATTCAAGTAGTCTGATGCCTTGTGGTATTTTCTTATTTCCTCCCTGTATCACTTGGCATGACCAGGTTTCAAAATGATATTCAGTTAAAAAGCAGTAATGTAGATCTAATCTTCAATCTGGTTGTCTTTTGTCTTAACCTACAGCATCCTGCCTAAATGTGAGCCCAGTGCTCATGAGTAGTACAATCTACTAATGCTACAGTCACTTTAAAAGAAAACAACTCTGCAGTTCTAAAAATGTTAGGAAACTCAAGCCAAAAGCTTTACTGAGTTCCTTTGACTTCTCTTCACAGCGAGTACTGTAAATATTCTGTGTTGGGCAGGGTTTTAACTGTATTGGTGCTGTTCACCTTACTGGTCTCAAAGGACTCTATTTTAGAGTTCAGATGGCATTTGCTGAGTTTTTGTCACCAGACAGTGACTGGCGTTTTTCTTCTTTCCTTCCACCAGAACAATGCATCCAAATTACTGTTGGCAATCATGGAGAGCAGGCATGACAGCGAGAACGCGGAGAGAATACTTTACAATATGAGACCAAAAGAACTGGTAAGTTCCTTATGCCACTCCTAAGCATCAGATGTCCATAAACTAGTTTGGAAGCATAGCAGGAACCCATTGTAGTGCCAGGTTGTTGATTAAGATTACAGGGCAAACTTTAGAACTTGTACTGTAGGTCAGTAACAAGTGGTCTGTGCCATAGGCCGCTAACAATTTGGAAGAGCTTTCCAGGATTTGATGGAAAGGATAGCTATTGGTTCACAGGCCCATTTAGTTTGCCAGTAGCAGAAGTGGTTAAGGAGGCCACACTGACTACTGCAGAGAGAGCAATAACTTCATCAGTGTAAAATGAAAGGGAAGGACCATATGAATCTTTTATTCCAGGAAATTTACTGCTGTAAACCATCTGACTAAGAGAATGTCAAAGAATTAGAATTTTATGATGGTATAAAAGCTGCTCAGTAAACTCTAGCAATCTCCCAGGGCTGTTTATATATTAACAGACAAAAACAAGCCAGAAAATTCAAAGTACAGCTGAGACTGTTAACTCACCCCGTTTTGCATAGTTAATAGCAGGAGCCAGAGATCAGAGCATGACACAACATAGTGCGATCGCTGTATTATCCAGGAACAATGGGGTGAGTTGAGGATAAAGTTTCAGTCTTTACTTTGGTTTTCCTTCCACTGAGTCAAATGGATCTGATATAGGCAAAAATTGACAGCAGATGTCAGCTGTAAAAATCTTGTATCGCTTGTACCAACCAGAATATATTACATGCAAATGGGAGGAGATCTAAAATTCCTTTAAAGCAGTTAATTTACCCTTCAGAGATTGAGAGGGTCTAAGAATACGAAGAAGAGTTCATCAGTCTCCTGCTTTGAGTCTTGGCTTCCTGCTTTATGCTTGATGGCCAGACCCTGGGCTCTTGAATGTGTATTTGAAGTGTCCATTGACTTCAGTGGGAGTTCTGAATGCAGAGCTATTGGCAGAATTTAACCTGAAAATCGGAGTTATTATTAAATCTCAGAGACCTGTGTCTTTCTCACTTTTTCTTCCTAGGTGGAAGTAATAAAGAAGGCATATATGCAAGGTGAGGTAGAGTTTGAGGATGGAGAGAACGGTGAAGATCTTGCAGCATCTCCTAGGAACGTGGGGCACAACATTTACATACTAGCTCATCAGGTATAACTGCATTTATAGCTATGGCAGTGTCTAATGAGTACAAGAGTGAAGATTAGTAAGTAATCTAGTTTTTATCAAGATTTGCTTTAATTGCCCAACTGATGCCTTTGTAGTTAGGAGAGAATTCTTCTTCAAGAGGTGCATGGTGGAACTGAACACAGTATCCTTATCTCTTCTTTCTATATCCCCATAATTCCCAATGGGAGTCAAACCTAATCTTTACCCTAACACATTCAAAAATGGAAATTCTGCACATGTATAACAATGAGAGGAGGAGCTAAGGACTTTGTTCTTTTATAATGGGGAATTGCCAGCTTCTTTGTCCTTACTGATGACATTTCCAATAGTACATGTTTCAAGATCTTGAAGGCACTGGGATAATACGTCTTACTTATTTATCATTTACATCCAGTGCTTCAGTTTTATGTCCCATATGAAATTCTTGTCACTAATACAGTATTTAAATTAGGCAACGGAATTCCATCCCTGCTTCTAATGTCCACAGCCACTGCTATCTGAACTGTTGGCGCAATTGAGCCACTTCCTTGAATTTGTGTTGTTGTCTTTAAAAACATTACACAGGCTAGTCTCTGCCGTGGTACCATCCAGTACTGCTCTGTCCCCATCCACTCTACTGGAGCCTGGTCCAAACATATTTGTTAATCCTGTTGTACTTTCCAAACATCAATACAAGACCATGGAAGGAGTAAGCAAGAGCTCGTAGTATATTGGATATGTCCAGTAGGAATTCCTTGTTGGTGTTGCCCATGAGTAGATCAAACCACCATTCTGCCACTTTTAAAATGGTCGGAGTTTAAAGCTTTGTAGTACCATCTCACTATTATTGCCACTACTATTAGTAGAAGCAAAATCTTCCACCATCCTTCCTTTAGGTACTTGAATTATTAGAGTCCTACCTAAGAGCTGTACACAACTTGAGAGCTGACGTGTGTGGAAGGGTGGATTGTACCAGAATCCCCAGAGAACCTTTCTCAAGTCAGACAGGATAGTGGAGAACTTGCGAAGGGAGGAATACAGCATGGATATCAAACAAAAAAGCCAACTCCTCTGGTCACATTCTCTCTCCCAAAATAGATCTAAATGGTGCCTGGTTGAAATATAACCAACCTTCTGCCAACTTCTGTGCACTGTTTCTTTTTTTCCATCAAAAATTAGAAATTAATGTTAGAGAGACATCTTGTGTCTTCCACTCCCTTTGTCGTGCTTTATTTTAGTTGGCTCGTCATAACAAAGAGCTGCAGAATATGCTGAAGCCTGGAGGTCAGATAGAAGGAGATGAAGCTCTGGAGTTCTATGCCAAGCACACAGCACAGATTGAGGTAAAGAAGGAAATAGTGAATGCCAGTTCATGCTGGATTGGGTGTCCCTAAGGATGCAAAAAATCACTTTCCTGGGAGGAAGACTCCCGTTAAAAACAGTTTCTCTGTTAAGTGCATTTTGATTCTGGTGCTTGTCTTAAAGTAGCTACCTAGATGTGGATTATTCTGTCTTCCATGTGAGTATATGGCTTTTTTCCTGGAGGAACTATTTTTGAACTGTCTGAGTGGATACCCTGACTCTGGCTCAGTTTTATAGGCAGAACTACAGAGAAGCCTACTTGCAAATTGAAGTGCGACTTGAATCAAGAGAATATGGTTTGGCCAATACGATCACTGAATCCATAGGGCAAGTTAGAGCATATTTATAACACTTTTTTCCTACTAAATGAGATTTGACCAGACATTAAGCCAAATTAGAGTGTTTTTGAAAACTCAACTGGATGTCATGGGGTGATTTTTAGAAGCTTGTGTAACATGTAAGATAACAGCAATCATAAGTAGCTCCTATATATAAAACAGTTGTTGATTTTGCTTGTACTCTGTGAGTGTGTTGGTATTTTCTATGGTGACTAAGTTAGACACCCAAATTCCATTGAAATTCAAAAGAGTTGAGAATTCTAAAAATCCTAGCTTAGAAGAGTAATGCCATGTTAAGAGTATAAAAGATATTGTAATGCAAGGTCAGTGTAAAGTAAGTAGTAAATTACTGTCATAATGTTCTAATAAACCACTGATCCAATGGTTTTGAGATTTAAATTGTAGAATTTCAGTACATTTAAAAAGTATCTGACATTACCACATTCCTGTTATTTTGAAACAACGCACAAAAAACAACCCTGCCAACTCAAAAATCTGTATTGTCTAGATTGTTAGATTGGACCGTACGATGGAGCAAATAGTCTTCCCTGTGCCAAGTGTATGTGAATTCCTCACCAAGGAATCTAAACTACGGATATACTACACCACAGAAAGAGATGAACAAGGCAGTAAGATCAATGATTTCTTCTTGAGATCAGAAGACCTCTTCAATGAAATGAACTGGCAAAAGAAATTGAGAGGTAGGTTGGAAATACTAATGTCTCAGGCTGAAGAAAAGTTGTGTTTTATAATAAAAGGTCTTCAGAATACTAAACCTTGATTTCATAGCGAATCTTTTCCCAGTGTGGTAATGACACTGAATTGTCATTCAGGTGAGTTTTACTCTGTGATTTTCCTACAAGACTAGAACATAATCTGTGTTTTCTGCCCAATATTTTAAAATTCTAAACTAATATTTCTATTTGGATTATCTAAAACAAACCTGCATTTCTGTCTGAGGCTCTTGTACAGTTGTCACCATTAAAAAGTCAGCATTTGCCAACAATGACACTTTGTCAGTGTCAGAGAATGCGGTTATTTCCTATCTATGTGCTGGGAATAACTGTGGTATCTGTTGGCAAATGTTGCCCTCCTGGACTCTAGTTATTAATGCACTTGCTTAGAATGCCCCAGAGTGCCCTTCTAAATGAAATACGAAACAATTCCACTGCCTATGCAATTCTACATTTCCTATAGTAAGCATAGACAGTGAAATTGTTTGTAGTATAAGTTGTACAACTCCAGAGAGACCCAAGCCAGTTAAACTAATGTGACAACAATTGCTTTGCAAGACTTTCTCTTGACATTAACAGCCAGAACTTGCCTTCAGACTTATGTGCAGAGCTCTCAATGGAGTCAAGGGAAGTTGAGCATCTTAAGCCCTAAAGGACTAATGAAAACTGAATATATGGCTCCAGCTGCTGGGATAAACTTAGAAAAGTGATTTTTCTAATAGATAAAAATAAACTATAATCCTATTACTTTAAAGCAGGAAAGTTATGTGTGGATCAGATACAATCTAAAACTTATGCAACTCCCCTGAAGTATATTTGACCTGTCTGGTGAATACTGAATGGAGTGGCTAGCTATTTCAACATTAACAATAGCATTATATTTTTGATAGAATCAGAATCTTGTGTAATAATATAGTTAGCAATGCATGCTATGAAACACTTTGGGGAAGTGGTCAACTATATTTATTGACATAATCATTCAAATAAAGTTGGTTGTGTTTTGTTTCTTGTCTGGTTGAAACTTAACTCTAGGTTTCCAACTAAAGAGTTTCATTAAAATTGTAATTCCAGGCTTCTGAGGCCTTGTCTACACTACTGGGGTAAGTCGACCTAAATTACACTACTCCAGCTATGTAAATAAGGCAGCTTAGGTCAACTTACTGCAGTATCTACACTGTGCTGCGTCGACGGGAGATGCTCTCCCATCGTCTTACCTTACTCCTCTCGTTCTGGTGGAGTACTGGAGTCGACCAGAGAGCACTGTGGGGTCAATTTTCAACCCCCACTACATCGATCCCAGCAGCGTCGATCCCAGTAAGTGTAGACATGGCCTGAGAGACTTAGATCTGCCTTCTGATCTTTTAGAATGGCATATACACCTTAGTTGTCGGTATGCTGGTGTGGTCCAGGGAAGGTAGGCACTGCTCAGTGTTCTACTCTTTCTGGAATAGTAAGATGTGTCCCAATATGAACTGGTACTACAGGGCATTAGCTTGCAGTACATTCAGTTTTGCAATAGATTTCAAAATCATTGATGGCAAAGCATCTGTTTTCTCCCTATGGTCAGGTAGCCAGTTACTAGCATATTTGCAAGTCTCCCATGCTAGATTCAGTGAACACTCAGGCAAGCCTACCGAAACCAGGGTGAGATTCTCCACAGGGCAGAGAGCCGGTGCCACATTCTGAATGCAGGTGCAAGGTAGTGTTTGTGGCTCTGTGTGGACCCTCCGTACTGAATTTAATTCCGCACAAACAGGTTTCCAGCTGGTCACAAATGCCTTCAGTTTCAAGCCATATTAAAAACAAAAAAGAACATGGAGAACAATGCATCATATGCCCAAAGCGTTGATGCATATAATTTCAGTGAGGTCGTGCATGTGTCTAGGTTTAGATGCAATGAAGTTTGGTATTTTTATGATGACTGCATACCTTAGTATTTGCCATTCCTTAGCATTTGGCTCATCAACACGTTTGCCTTTTATGTGCCTTTCAGTTCAATGTATAATGAGGCATTATATAATTTTTTTACTCATATTTAGCCTCTTAATAACGTTGAGAATACCTGTTAAGAAGGAGAATGATTTGTTAGGGCTCAGGGAGAGAGAGATGTTGTGAGACTCTGGGGCTTTGCATTCATTAATTTATCCTCATATGTAACTCATGAGTTATGCTTTTTTAAAGTCTCTTCCCTCAACTTTGCTGTGAGCTCCTTTCCTTTCACTGCACCATGACATCTCTATGTATGTACTTTTCCTTTTTGGCAGGAGGATGCTTGATATGCTTCCCTTTAATGATTGCAAGAACTACCGACTTCTGCAGAGCACCCACCATCATGCAGTATGCCTGCAGTAGTTAAATTCCAGGGGATTTTAATTTGATGCAGATGGTTTTACTCAGTGATGAGCTGCCAAAATCTTAACAACTGGTTCCCTCCTCACCCCACGAGGGGGTCGTTGCCCACCCCCGCCCCCCGGGACTCTTGCCCCATCCAACCCTCCCGTGTTCCTTGATGCCCCGCCCCAGGACCCCGGCCGCATCCATCCCTGTCTCCTGACTGCCCCCAGAACCGGGCAGGAGGGTCTTGTGGGCCACCGTGAGTGCCCACCCCACCCCTAAGAGCCAGAGGGACCTGCCGGGGGGTGAGGTGGGGAGTCCCAGAGGTGCATACCTGGAGCAGCTCCCAGGAAGCATCCGGCAGGTCCCTCTGGCTCCTTGGGGCGGGAGAGCGTAGCTGGGGGAGAGCAGCCGCTCCCCCCACTGATCACATCAAAAGTAGCGCCTTAGACACCGACTTTGTGGGTGCTCCAGGGGAAAATTTGGTGGGTGCAGAGTGCCCACTGGCAGCTCTCCTCCCCTCCGCATCCGCCCCTGAAAGCACCGCTCCGCCCTGCTTCTCCGCCTCCCCCCCCCCCCCCCCGGCTTCCCGTGAATCAGCTGTTCAGTGGGAAGCCTGGGAGGGCTGTGAAGCAGGCAGCGGCCTCACACTCAGGCCGAGTGTGGCGGAGGTGCGCTGGGGCGAGGAGCGGTTCCCCTGTGCGCCCCCCCTCGGGTTACCTGCTGCGGCGTGGGCGGCCCTCCTTGCGCCCCCCCACCCCAGCTCACCTCTGCCTCCCAGGGCCTGAGCGGGAAGCTGCGGCCTGCTTCTCAGCCTGCCCCAGATTCCCGCGCGAACAGCTGATTTGCAGGAAGCTGGGGGACGGGGGGGCGGAGGCGAAGAAGCAGGGCGGGGCGGTGCGTTCAGGGGAGGAGGCAAAGCGGAGGTGAGCTGAAGCCGGGGGGGGCGGGGCGGGGAGCTGCTGGTGGGTGCTCCAGATTTTCCAAATTTTCCCCTTGGGTACTCCAGCCCTGGAGCATCTGTGGAGTCGGCGCCCAAGGCGCCACTTTTGCCAGTTAAATTTAGAAGCCCTTTTAGAACTGGTTGTCCCTCACGGAACCACCGGTTCTAAAAGAGCTTGTAAATTTAACAACCGGTGGGAACCAGCTCCAGCTCACCACTGGGTTTACTGTAAGATAGCTTCTCGGAGTGCTCTCCTTTTCATCTTAACTGGTCCATGACCATTTCAGAAAATGAATCCTTTAGCTCTGATCTGTGCTTCTTAATTCTGGCTGTAGAGATTATTATAATTAGGATTGAGGTTGTTGGGGGTTTTTTTTGGGGAGGGGGGCGGGAGTTGTTTTTAGTGTTTTGTACACATTCTTAAATAAGAGTTTTAAAAGGTGCAGCTGTTGAGTTACCAGCATTGTACTATGTAGCTACATTTCTGGGAGAAAGCGTTTGCATCTTTGGCTTACAGTAGTGTACTAAATTAGAAGCCCAATTGGCTGCTGTCTCATGTTTATGGGGTACCATGGTGTTATTACTGGCATACTATGAAGCTGTTTTAAGTATTTAACATCTTGGCTAAATTTTTTGTCTTACTGTAATGTGGACATCCTATATTTTGCACATTAATTCAGAGCTAGATTACACAGTGACTAAAACGCCAACAGCCAGTCTATACAGGCAATCCTACAGTTGCTACCCAGCTTGCTGCAATAGAGGGGAATATTTAAGAATGGTAGAAAGTCTCGTGTAGACAAGCCTGTCAATGATAGCCGGTAGAACTGCACAGCAAAGAGTGATGCAGCCAGAATCTTCTCACCCTTGCTAACGCATACCAACTTTCACTCTCCTAATCACCTCGAGGGTTTTGGATCTACTGAGTGCAAATTATAATGGGGGAAAACTTAACTATTTTCTGTGTGCACAGGGATTTCTGGGGAGACAACCTGTTCTTTGAAGTCATTCTCATGCTGCTGCTAAAATAATTTGTATTCCGAAAGCTAGTGTCTGTTTTAACATTTGGTCCTTTGTCTGAAAGGCCAATCAAATAAACTTCAGAACAAGTGGTGGTTTTTACTGCAGTTGCTCTAGTGCTTCTCTGCAAAGTGTAAATAAAGAGGGCGTTGATGGAGGTATAGTGTCTTTCCACAAGCCTTGGATGTCTTTGAAAGACTCACTTTTTTCTCTTCCTTTGCAGCTCAACCTGTATTGTACTGGTGCTCTCGCAACATGTCCTTCTGGAGCAGTATTTCATTTAACCTTGCGGTCCTTATGAACCTACTTGTAGCATTTTTCTATCCATTCAAAGGAGTCCGAGGAGGTACTAATATTTGAGACATTTTTTAAAAAAAAAAGTGAACAGATTAGATGCAATGCATCAAATTCTTCCCTTACTTACACCTGTGTAACCCTGTTAACTTCAGTGAGAATACTTGGGTGTAAATGAGGGTAGAAATTGGCTTTTGGGGGGTGGGAGGACTTGTTAAAATTCTGATAGGTTTTTTTTTCTCTTGTACAATTTTATTGCTCCATTAATATTGCTTTAAATAATGCTTGCAAGGGGAAAATGGTGGGGGTTGGAGCAGGATTGAATTGCAGTGTTTTCTATTTAGTACAATCTACTTCGGAAATGTTTGCTAGCAAAATATTGGGTCTAATTTCTGTCTAAGTGGAAAAATTACCCAAGAAAGAAATCCGCAATAATTATGTGACTGTGCTGCTTTCAAGTTTTATTTCATAACTGTGTATTTTGCTAAACAATATGAAGAGCATTTATTTTTTACTTTCCTTTAGCTCACATCTTAATAAAGTTCTTTCAAAATAGCCCTGCAGTAGCTCTCAGTACTGTACAAAGGTGGGCGATCAACATTATCCATTTTTACAGGTGGGGAAAGTAAGGCACAGAGAAGTGAATTGCCCAATACCATATAATATGACAGTGGAAGACCCAGAACTAGAGCTTAGGACTTCTGTATGCCATTCTTTTGCCCCATCCTCTTCAACATACTGTAGTCGAGAAGTTGCCCAGAGGATTGAGGAAGAGCTTGCCAACCATGCTACTTTAGTCTGCAACAACCTGTCATTCAGCTCACTTCACAGAACTTTTAAAAGTTGTCCTTAAGATCACTGCTATAGAAGAAACTAGTGATGAGGTATGCAGATCTTGATGGGATTGTGTAGTCCCTGCTGAATCAAACAGTGACCTATGCTTGGGGTGATCATTTCTAGCTAGGGTTCAGAGCCAGTTCAGGGAGATACTTCTAGCTGGGGCTTAATTGGATTCAGCTGACCATACTTGGGCTCAACACCTTAGAGGAGTGGGTTACTCCCCAAGGGGAAGACACACATGGGATCATGTTAGCCAGAACACACAACTGGAAGCTATGGGGAAACTGAAGGTGCCATGCTGGATGTTTATATTTTATATGTAGAGGTTTGCTGCTTGTAAAACTGTATGGAAGAAATGTGCACCTAGAGGCTTTTACCACACTTCTCGTTCACCTCACCCTACAGAACCCCAGAAATAAAACCTCATCCAGGAGAGGGTGATTGATGAGCAAACTTCTGCTTCTCTTTCTTTCATCATTCTGACACTGGCCCTGCTGCAATATCCAAGGCATAATATACATATGAAATGCATCTAGGTAACAGGCAGACATATGCTCTCTCCTTTCTAATCCAGCTTGCCACTCCTCAGATCTCCTACTGGTGGTGTGGTGGGTTGCATGTTTCAAAGCTTCAACATCTCAACCATAGCCCAACTAAAGCCCAAAATCCAGTGAGCCCTTCGTGTGAAATGAAAGCCACCAGAAAGAATGCCACAAAAATAGTAAAGGAACAAGGTGAATTTAAGAGGGCCTTAATTTATCAATTTAGTATTTGATGCTGAGCTACAGGAGCAGTGGCGTAGAGGCAGATCAGCGCAGATAAGTTAAATGGGGATCTAAAACGATGTCCGTCTTTTCCAATGAGGGCGTTGAGACAGTATGTCTCATGTTAGACCAAGATCTCTGACATTCTGGTGAGAGGGTTGTTTGGGAGGGTGGAGCTGGATTAAATTCTGGAATGTGTAGGATTCTTGTTTCTGCAGGAATTTTCTCTTCTGCCACAAGATACAGTAAAATGTGCAATTATCTGGGTACTGGTCTCACCGGTGGTTGGAAAGATTTAGTAAGTGCAAGCAAACAGTCCCCAAATTTCTATGTCTAGTTTCAAAGATCAGAAGTAAAATTTTAAATCAGATTTTTATGGCTGTTAGCATAATGTCTAATAAACAGCTTATGTGGGATTATGAGTTACACCTTTTGAGTCTAATGGAAAGGACCTCAGTGTTCTGAGTAAGATGGGAAAAGAAATAATCATTCTTCTTCAAGTGCTTGCTCATGTTGATTCCATTCTAGGCGTGTGTGCGCCCACATGCACAGTCCTCGGACATTTTTGCCTTAGCAGTATCTGGAGGGTTGGCTGTAGCGCTCTCTTGAGTGCCTCGCTCATGCGTTAGTATGTTAGGTGATGCTGACCTTACGCCCTCTCAGTTCCTTCTTACGGCCCGTGATGGTTGGTCAGAGCGCCTTTTCTTGCATTGCAACAGCATTAGTAGTTCTTACAGTCCATTGTTCTGCCTCCTTTGTTAGTTGATAGGTACTTAGCTAGACCTTTAAGTTAAGTGTTAGGACTTGGCTACACTTGCAAGTTACAGCGCAGTAAAGGAGCCCCGGGCGCACTAGCTCACTACCCGCCCACACTGGCCAGGCACATAGAGCGCTCTGACTCTGCGGCTACAACTCTGCTGGTACTCCACCTCGGCGAGTGGAATAACGTTTGCTGCGCCCCTGCTGGAGCACCACAGCGTCGGTGTGAATGAGGTGTTGCATTATTGCACTCTGATCAGCCTCCGGAGATGTCCCATAATCCCCTTAAGTCAAGTGGCCACTCTTGTCATTGTTTTTGAATCACTGTAGGAATGCGGATATGCCCTTTGAAAGCTCTGTTTCTGACTGCTTCTGACTCCGTTTCGGGCTGCTTATCTGTTCTGAGACAAAGCAACCATTAGTGTGGAATGCTGTGTGTGTGAGAGAGAGAGAGAGAGAGAGAGAGAGAGAGGTGGGGGGACAAGGGTGGCCTGCTGCTGTCTGAACTTACAAGACAGCATGCTGACATTCTCTCAGCCCCCTAAAAACCTACTGTCTCTCCCCCCACATACACACAACACACTCCCTGTCACACTCCACCACCACCCCCATTTGAAAAGCACGTTGCAGTCACTTGCATGCTGGGATAGCTGCCCGTAATGCACTGCGCCCAATGCCGCTGCAAGTGCCGCAAATGTGGCCACGACCATGCGCTTGAAGCGGTCAGTGTGAACAGACTGTCGTGCTTTCCCTACTGCGCTCTACGAAGGCTGGTTTAACTCAAAGTGCTCTACATCTGCAAGTGCAGCCATGCCCTCAGAGTAGTTGTTTAGGAGTTAGTCACGGCTGGGACTTTGCCTCGGAGCGAAGCATGCCCCATTCCCCAGGCTTTGTCATGTTCATCGTGCAGCCGGCTGATGCCCATTAGTGAGCACGGGAGCTATTTCAAGTGTTTGGGGGAGTCCCACAGAAAGGATAAGTGCAGGATCTGCAAAAACTTGTGCCCTCAAACTCAGAAGGAGCAGGATATCTGCTTGAGAGTCCTCCTCATGGAGGCTGCTCTTCATCCTATCTCAGAGCCCTCTTGATCGGACTCCACACCTGGTACCTTGGCATTCGTGCGCAGCGCAGTCCCAGCACCAGAACTCTCCCAGCACCGTTCCCCCTCCCTGGTACTTAAGAAGAGGTCGAAGTTGACAGGCCCACCGGCACCACAGAAAACAGGGACTTCAGGCAAAGAACCTGTCTCAGGCTACGTGCCCACCCCAGAGTTGCTGAGGGGTACCGCTGTGGTTGGAACTCCTGTTCCAGCCAGGGACCCACCTTCGACTCCTGGGAATGGCAAGGGATCCCGGCCCCTACTAGGGTCATCTGTGCCTCAAGCAGGCCCAGTGGCCAAAGAGCAAGCAGACCAACTGGCACCGCAGACGTCAAGCCAGGCAACGGACCCAGCCAAGGCCCCAGCATCTCTGGGCAAACCGGTTATGGGACCGCCCCCTAATGCAGCAGAGCATCTCTGGATCACAGGTGTTGGTCCCCATCACCGTGGCCTCGGATCCCGGCACCACAGCCTTGGTCCCCAGTTAGAAGACTCATGTACCTGACGCCAAGGTCTCTGCCTGCAATGCATGGGACACCTGAGTCATGACGCCGATCCCCGTACCCGTGGTATCACTGCCAGAGTTCACCACGGCACAGATCACCATCACCGAGGCGTTCTCCCAGGCATCGATTCCCTCCTGTTGCGGGATCGTTACCAGTCACGGCACTGGTCTCTGGCTCCCAAGTATCGCTCTTCAGGCAGGTGCTGGTCCTAGCCCCCTCCTTACCAGTCGCTGACGAGGGTCAGCCAACAGATTCAGCTCCGCCCTGGTCACCAGAAGGGCAATGGTCCGAGCCTGAAGGGGAGTTCAGCCCTCATCTAGAAAATCCGAATCACCACAGGCCTGCGAGACCAGCATGGCTCCTGTGGCAGTAGTATGGAGGCAGGGGCAATGGCCCACTCAGTGGCAGTACTGGAACCCGTGGGGTGTACCTGTTATGCTGGTCCTGTACTCCCCCGGTTCCTCCCAGGCCGCATCGGACAAGCTGCCCCCAGCGCAGCCAGCACCTGAGTCGGAGCATGGTGCCGAATCCAATGCGGGGGTGACACAGCAGGCCCCAGTGCCCAAGGAACTGTTCCCGGATGAGCAAAGGGAAGCCGCCCCTCCCCTTGCTGTGTAGTCATCTTTGTCATCTCCGGATGAAGAAGTGGTGTCTCAGGCTACGTGCCCACCCCGGAGTTGCTGAGGAGCCCCCCCCCCTCCCCTCCAATGACTTGAAGGAGTACCAGGCTCTGCTCAAGAGGTTGGCTGCCAAACCGAACTTGGAGGTCAAGGAGCTAGTGGAGGAGTCCGACAACCTCTTTAATGTTATGCTCTCCTCCAGCAGGTCCTTTTGGGACCAGCAGAAAGCCCTCCACCAGAGTGACCTACCTGGCCAAATGGAAGCGTTTTGCTTGTTGGACCTCAGATAAAGGTATTCAGGCTGAGCGGGCCTCGCTGCAATTGATCCTGGACTACCTTCTGCATCTCAAGCTCCAATGCGTGTCCACTATTTAAACCTTCTGTCTGTCACCTGAGGGTAGGTCGGTTTTCGCCCAGGACATGACTGCCTGGTTCCTCAAGGGCATCGCGTGCCTCTACCTGCACCATGGATCTGCAACTTGTGCTGTCACAGCTCACGGGACTCCCCTTTGAGCCTCTGGCTTCCTGCTCTCTCCTTCTGCTGTCCTGGAAGGTCATCGCGCTCCTAGCTATGATAACATCCACCTGCTGGGTCTCCGAGATGAGGGCACTTACCTCAGAACTGCCCTATAAAGTCTTCTACAAAGACGAGATCCGGCTGCAGCCACACCAGGCTTTCCTCCCCAATGTGGTCTCGCAGTTTCATATGGGCCACAACATTTACTTACCTGTCTTTTTTCCAAAGCCACAAAAGTTGGAGGAGGAGCAGCATAGCTTGCATTCCCTAGATGTCAGGAAGGTGCTAGGTTTCTACATTAAAAGGATCAAACCATTCTGCAAGCTGACACAATTGTTTGTCGTGGTGGCCAACAGGATGAAAGGTCGTCCAGTGTCCACTCAAAGAATTTCTTCTTGAATCACTGCCTGCGTTCACTGCTGTTAAAATCAGGCAAAGGTGCCACCTCCGGCAGTCGTAACCACCCGTTCAACCAGAGCGCAAGTCTCCTCAGCAGCTTTCCTAGCACAAGTGCCTATCCAGGATATCTGTAGGGCGGCCACCTGGTTGTCCGTCCAAATGTTCACGTCCCATTACACACTTACCCAGCAGGCCTGGGATGATCCTGGCTTCATTAGAGCAGTGTTATAAGCCGCTAGACTGTGAACTCTGAGCCCACCTTCAAGGATACTGCTTGTGAGGCATCTAGAATGGAATCGACATGAGCACGCACTCAAAGAAGGGAAAACGGTTACCTACCTTTTTGTAGCTGCTGTTCTTTGAGATGTGTAGCTCATGTCCATTCCATTACCCACCCTCCTACCCCTCTGTTGGAGTTGCCGGCAAGAAGGAACTGAGAGGGCATGGGGTTGGCAGCGCTTAATATAGCAACGCATGGGTGCAATACCCAAGAGGGCGCTATAGCTGAACCTATGAATACTGCTACAGCAAACATCTCCAATAACTGTGCGCGTGGGCACACACACACCTAGAAAGGAATGGACGTGAGCAACACACCTTGAAGAACAAGTGTTATGAAAAGATAGGTAACCATTTTTTTGGCCTTATAACTTTTAGGGACTTCATCTTGCAGATTCTCAACACCTCATGAACCATCTAATGCTTTGTTATTTATATAAAATCATTTTAAACCCTTGATTAGTTAAACAGCAATAAGCCTTTCAAAATCGATCATTTAGGGGAAAACTCTCATTTTTCCCAAATTAGCTGTTACTACTTAAGAAGGAGCATGGAGTCATCCTGAAAACATCTGCTCAATGAGCAGCAGCAGTGAAAAAGCTAACAGAATGCAAGAAACCATTAGGAAAGGGATAGATCAGACAGAAAATATCATAATGCTGCTATATAAATCCATGGTACGCCAACAACTTGAATCCTGCATGCAGTTCTTATCACCTCATCTCAAAAAAGATATATTAGAATTGGAAAAGGTCCGGAGAAGGGCAACAAAATTGATTAGGGGTACAGAACAGCTTCCATATGAAGACAGATTAAAAATGACTAGGACTGTTCAGTTAAGAAAAGAGATGACTAAGAGGGAATATGATAGAGGGCTACAAAATCATGAATGGTGTGGAGAAAGTGATTAGGGAAGTGTTATTTACCCCTTCACTAACACAAAAACCAAGGATCACCAGATGAAATTAATAGGCAGCAGGTTTAAAACAAACATAAGGAAGTACTTCTTCACACACTGCACAGTCAATCTGTGGTACTTGTTGCCATGGGAAGTTGTGAAGGCCAAAAGTACAACTGGATTCAAAAAAGAATTAGATGAGTTCATGGAGGACAGATCAATCAATGGCTATTGGCCAAGATGATAAAGGACGCAACCTCAAGCTCTGAATGTCCTGTGACAGGGTCGGGCCAGATGGCTCCAGGAGAGTAATAAAAGGCACATATATTAGCCCCAGGTTAAGTAAGTCCCTTTTCCCTTTGTAAGGTAACAGGGAAGGTTCCAGAACAATCAGGAACCTTCTGGAGACAATTAAGACAGACAGGCTGATTAGAACACCTGCAGCCAATCAAGAAGCTGTTAGAATCAATTAACGCAGGCTAATCAGGGCACCTGGGTTTAAAAGAGGAAAGTCCTATGGTGAGAATAAAGAAGGTGTTGGGAGGAGGCCAGGGAGTTGTAGCTGTCGCCTAGCTGCTCCAGGAGGCACTCTAGACAGCTGCCTGCCACAGGGCCCTGGGCTGGAACCCGGAGTAGAGGGCGGGCCCGGGTTCCCCTCAAACTTTCCAACTCCTGGTCAGACACAGGAGTCATCGACCTGGACTGTGGGTTCAGAAAAACGGCCAAGCTGAGGGCTTCCTTGAAGCTCCAAGGCGAGCAAATCCACCAATAAGCGCAAGACTCACCAAGGTAGAGGAGGAACTTTGTCACAGTCCCTAAACCTCCAACTGCCAGAAGCTAGAATTGAATGACAGGGGATGGTTCATTCGAAGTTGCCCTATTCTGTTTGTTCCCTCTGAAGCATCTGGCACAGAGACAGGATACTGGGCTAGATGGACCATTGTTTCAACCTTGTATGGCCATTCTTATGGTGTCTCTACATGGTTCAGGCCAGCTGGACTCTGAGCTGCTAAGTGCATAATACTGTGAGATTTACCACAGTGTAGAACGCCAAAATTTGCAAACTTGAATGCCTACAATTAGGTACCTAAATCCATATTTAGGCTTCTAAATAAGTGTCTGGGGTTTCCAAGATGCCGAGAATCTTCCATTGATCTCTGCAGGTGCATAGCACTTCTGAAAACGGACATGTCTTTCTGCCAGCAGATGTGCAACAGACTTCTGACACACCTCTTCTGATTAGGAGCATACATGTCTTAACTGAGATTCAGCTTTGGCCACAGATTGGTCATTCCCAACTGGAACTCTGTTTTCCAGGGGCTAAAACATTACTTCCACTATGCTCCCAGCCCCCTACTGTCCCCAGCAGCGAGGAATGAGTTTGTGACCTGAACTCTAATCTCTTTTCTATTCCCACACCTCCCACTTTGAGAAGGCAGCAGAATATGCTGCTGGGGCAGTCTTAAAAGTTCCCTTTAATAACAGCATTCCATTCCACTTATTCTAATGCTGATGAGCAGCCTGTGGTGTGGCTTTTCAAAAGCAGGTACTGCAGGCAACCTTGAAGGTGTCTTTAATTCTAGCTAGATTTGCAGGCCTGCTGTGAATGGCTGAAACTGAAGAGAGAGAATATATTAATGTTTTAGATTTTATTATAACTGTCAGAATATCAACACTTAAACAAGTGGCTAGATCCTTTAAAAGTGCATTCTCCCCTCTCCCTGGAATTCCGATGCCGAGTATATTCACTTCTTAAATGGTCTTTTGTACCTTCTCTCTGCTTTTCCCTCCCTGTGGCATATGTCACTTTCAAATCTGATGCCTCTGTTTTGAGCATTGCACCTTTGTTCGTTAGGGCTCTGCCGTGGCAGCCCTTTTGTCCAAAGTTTCTGAACACACTGTGCCGTCTCTGGGGGACATGGCTTTTGTTCATTCTTCTGTTGTTTTTCATTAATCTAAAATAAGTAGTTCAGACTGAAAGTATACGGTTGTTCTTCGTACATGGAAGAGCATAACTCTCCTTCTCTCCCCTCCCAGTCTTGTTTGAAAAAGCCTTCATTGTGCATGTGTTGACATGCTTACTGAGATGGAACAGTCCCCTCTGTTCTGGCACAGGAGCTGCAGAATGCTACAAAATTTAGGGAATCTCTCCCTCTGATCTGGTTCCTGCTGAGATACAAATGGTTTGGAAACATGCAACTCTTTTTATATGTGGCCTTTGTCATGAAAGGGATGCTTGTTCATGTTTGAAGTAGCCCCACAGTTTGCTAGTGTTGTAGGCTGGGTTTTTTTATGGCTCTTTAACTGAAGTGTATTTAGCCAGGCTGGCTGATGTTATATAACCAGCCAGGCGCATGGGACTCTCCGAAGAGAACTAAAAATACCAGGAAATGGCAAAAACTGGTAAAGCTTTCAGTTTATTTTTTTAAAAAAGTGTAATGGACGGGTATGATAGGAAGGTTAGGCCCAGGGTACTTATGTGGTCACTCTTCACCCTCCCATTCAGGGAAGCTACTGAGTACATTAGAAAATCGGTCTTCTATGTTTTCAAATGATAATGTGTCTAAGTAACGCACAACAAAATGAAGACTCCCTTTAATGATGATGCTTGACACACAATGCTTTATGTGTTCAAGTAATATACTTAATTAAAATGTAGTTACTCAGCTTCACCACTTATCAATCTGTAATGGCTGAACAGGTGGGTTAGTGATATTGCACAGTAATAACATTAAAATGGCATTTATCTGGCTAATCTTGGCTTTGTTATATTTGGTAGTTAGGAATATTGAATCTTCTTTTATTTTTTCCATCCTAGGTACACTGGAGCCCCACTTGTCGGGCTTACTCTGGACAGCTATGCTGATATCTTTGGCCATAGTTATAGCTCTTCCTAAGCCGCATGGTATCCGAGCTTTAATAGCTTCTACGATATTGCGACTAATATTTTCAGTAGGTTTGCAGCCTACTTTATTTCTTCTCGGTGCATTCAATGTAAGTATCATGTAGGTTTTCATTTAAATTCTCTTGCATTTTACATAAGAATTTCTTAACCACTCATGAAAATATCAGACTCTAAATACTCAATTGAGAACATTGAAGAGTAATTGGTGTAAAAAGTAATTTCCTAATTGGATTGGGGCTTTTCTTTAAAAATAGATTTGCTGTGCTGTGCTTCAGTTGGAAGTTTAAGAGCTCCAATGTGTCTCCCTGCTTTGTCACAGTCTAGTGACAGCTCCGAGCTCAGCTAGAAACGTTAAGAAATCTCGGTGACCCTACAGTACTTTGAGTTGTTTGCTCAAATGCTTCTCTTCTTCAGTCGCTGAGCTACGGAAGGTGGGAGTTTGTAAGATGTATCAAACAATAGGTGTCCCAAATGCTTGTAGCTTATCTGCCAGTCAAAAGTAGGACATTGAGCAGTTTGCTGCAGAGCAAATGTGCAAGTTCAGCCACCAGAAAGAACTTCAGTAAGACTCAAATTCAAACGTTTGTGGTCTGCAGGCAGAAGGGGTCTACCAAGTGAGCCAAATGGAAGCTTCTCTTTGACTAAGCCAATAGGAGCTGTGCAAAGGTCGTATCTCCTGGATGTCTTTTTGTGTATATATTATATAATTACCTTACAGTAGACAATTGAATTACACGTCTTGTTATCTAAATATGTTCTCAGTGCCACATATATGCCAATATGCTAGTCAGTCGTATCATCATTATTTGCTGTGGTAATGATTAACAGCTCCACTTGTGGTTGAGGAACCATTGATATTGGCATTTTTGTGTCCTGCGACACAAGCTAAAAATAGCTGGGTGATGGGAACCTGTATTTATTTTCTTATTAACACGTTACTGGGGATGTCTCAGAAATTTAAGTGCCTCTGTTCCAAGGAGCTATTTGTTTGAGGCCGATACATTTTGAGTGAAAAGTTAGTTTTACACTATTTTTTTTTAAAAGTCTTACCTCTTCCAACTGAGTGATTGTTTTTTGCAATCTCAAATATGTAGACGTATTCAGTCACAATTGAAAAGATTTTGTACGTCCTTTTTATAAGGGCCGGTTTTTTGCTCTTGGGTCAGTTTAGATTGGGCTGCATAAATAGACGTAACTGAGGGCAGAGTCTGACCCAAATGTATAAATTGCTCAAACATTCTACAAGTCCTTATTGCAGTTGTTGATCGAAAGATGTTGCTGAATTGCTACTGATTTAGAGTCTGCAATTGTCAGGCATGTGTTGCACACTATAGCTAACCTTGACTGTAATTATCTCTTTAGGTTTGTAATAAAATAATTTTCTTGATGAGTTTTGTGGGTAACTGTGGCACATTCACTAGAGGATACAAGGCAATGATCCTGGACGTGGAATTCCTTTATCATCTGCTATACCTTCTTATTTGTGCTATGGGGCTCTTCGTACATGAATTTTTCTATAGTTTGTTGGTAGGTATTCATCTTCTCTTTTGAAACGTTGTCTGTTTTTTTTTAAAGCCATCATCACAGTAATATCCAAAAGACATAAATGTGTCACTGTACAATCTACCCAAAAATAGAACCTAGGTTCTCCACTTCCAGTGTGGCTGCTGTCCTTGGTGGGGTCGTTTTTTAGTGGTACACCTCTACCCCAATATAACGCTGTCCTCGGGAGCCAAAAAATCTTACCGCGTTATAGGTGAAACCACGTTATATTGAACTTGCTTTGCTCCACCCAAGCACGCAGTCCACCCCCCCCCCCTCCCCGGAGCGCTGCTTTACCGCGTTATATCGGGGTAGAGGTGTAGTCCTTGTCAGGAGCCAAAACTCATGCTGTTTTAGCTTGAGAGTTTACTGGGGGGGACTTGCTCTGCCCCTGTGCTACTCCTGGTCTCCTTACCTCATAGATAAATGGAAGACTTGTAATTTCTTCTACTCCAGTACCGTACACAAGCATTACACATTGCTTTGTTGTAATTAAAATGTGGGATTTATGAATGTGTTCAATTGCAAAGAGGACTAATTTACAAGAATTTCCCCATTTCAGGCCCCATTCCCAGACAGCTAAGGTATTGGGGGAAGGATAAAAGCAGATTCCTTTGTGCCATTTCTTAGCTTGCCTAGACTATATAATTTGTCTCTGGTTTTAAGATTCGATAATAAATTGGCTTAAAATATCCTTAAAGTAACATTGATACCAGGTGAAGTATCCAAGTCTCAGCTAAGTCACCAATGGACACTACCCAGATCAGAAAACTCGCTACAAAATCTGGCACAGATAGCACGTAAATGGTAGTTACTTCAGGAGAAATCCTGGCAGGAATGAGAGGCAGATTGTTCTGAAAGGCAAGTGATGCTTCCCCAATGTCAGAAGCTGTACCAGTGACTTACAGTGAGTTTGGGTGCTTAGAATATTTGGGAACCTTTTTTTTTAATCTCTGACCATGATTCCAGGCCTTGGGAGAGTGACCAAGATCCCTTTCCTAAGCCTTCCCATTAGGTGCAGAACCTACAATGCATGACGCAATACTATTCAAAGTGTGTCATGAAAAAGTATGTCTATAGCAGGTGGGTGTCAATTTCTAAGCAACCCTCTACTTTGTTGCTGCTTGCTACATCATTGTGTATCTGTTTTCAATTGTTTCCTTTATTCCATTATGGAAAAATTGGGAAATGCAGTTTTACTGCCACAAATGTGTCATCGATGTATGACCGTTTACTCTTCTAGCATACAAATCTGCAATCTGATGACAAGGAAATATAGGAAAGGGGCAATAGCTTCCTGCAGACCTCATATGACCTCTATTCAGAGTTCTTTAAAGGGATATGCATAGGGTAAGCGGGTGGAGAGTGGGAGCTGGAGTTAGGTTTTTTTGCCATCTCATATTTTAACATTTATTTTGTCCCATCATTTGATAACTGACTGGTCCATATCAAGTTGGCGATAGGATAGATTTAGAAGAATGGGAAGTGAAGGAAGTATTTATGTCTATAAGGGAACAAAGACAAAACCCAGAAAAGATTAACCCACCACCACAAATCCACCTTTTCCAAAAAAACCCTTATTTTAAGCATGTCATCTTTCTTTATTTTTTTTAATTGAAGTTTAAAAAGACCTGCCAACTTTAACTTCTGAAGTAGGTTATACTTTTCAGTTTGGTGCTGAAAAGAGAGAATGTGAAGCAGAGATAATGTTTGAGAAAAGAGAGCGCACGTTATCTAGTGTGCTAAATACTCAGTACAGTACAAGAATGCTTGGTAAGTTGATAGCACTTAACCAGTCAAAGATCCCTAAGCATTTTACTAACATTAATCCACATAGCTGCTTAGCACACCTATGTGGTCACTGAAATAGAAGTATCCCCATTTTGCAGCAGAGGAAAGAGGTACAAAGAGGCCAGGTACCTTTGTACAAGTCACTAGCATAGTCAGGATTACCACCAAAGTCTTCTGACCTCCAACTCCTCTAATCCTTAACACATCATCAATTAGATGGTTACTTCAAGGGAGTTGGTGGGGGGGGGAGGTATATCGGGAAGGGGTAATGTAAAATCAGTTGGGTGGTTGTGCTATTCCATTTAGTTATTAGGTGATGCTCCAGAATTCTAAATTAACTATCTGCTTAACAAAGGGCGAACCTTAAAACATTGGAATTAGATTATTTACGTCCTACTCTGCCTTGCCCCAAAATGTAACATGCCACCAGTTTCGTTAGCAGTAAACTTGTGAAACGGCTTGACCTGCCCCTTTTTTCCAGCTTTTTGACTTGGTGTACAGAGAAGAGACCTTGCTGAATGTCATTAAAAGTGTCACTCGCAATGGACGTTCCATCATCTTGACTGCTGTTCTTGCTCTTATCTTGGTTTACCTGTTCTCGATAGTGGGGTACCTGTTCTTCAAAGATGACTTTATCCTGGAAGTAGATAAGCTGCCTAATGAAACGTTATTGCCAGGTTGGTATGGGACATTTTAACTGTGCAAGGTTCAAAAGCATAAAGGGCTTGATCCTGTGAGGTGCCTCGCGCCCTGCACAGCTTGCAGGGGGTACTTGACACCTGATAGGGTTGAGTACAAATGTAATTCCGGTAAAAGATGCTTTCCAAACGAGAAATTGACTGATGCAAATGGCGCTTCTAATGTTGTGTAAACTAACGCCAAGAGCCCCGTCCCTACTCAAAAATGGAGACAGTGTTTAAACTTTCCTTTTTGCATACATTAGAGATTTCTTACAGTGCGTGATATGATAGTCGAGATAATCCAATTCAGCTAAAGGTAGCTTCAGCCTTGACTTATTTGCAAGCATACTAGAGGCAGGGCAGAAGCTGTGTTTAGCTGAATTGGATTATCTCGACTGTCATATCCCTCCATCTGTGAAGTTTACATCCTGCCTTGGTTAGGCAGAGCCTAAAGCCCACTCGTTCTCTCAGGCTTTAACTGGTGAGGTAGCTGGTTGCAAATGCTGGGAGAGCCTGCAGGTTAACTTGTGGGATTTGGGCAGTTATTTTTGCTTTTAATGGTGGGTTTAATTCTACAACAATCAAAGTAGAAACATCAATAACAAAATAAATACAAACAAAAGGGAGTGTGGAGGTGCTCCTGTGAGCTCAAGCTTTATACTTTTCCTCAGTTTGCATTCAGAATATTAACAGCCACCAAATAGTTGCTTTTTTAGGCTCAATAGCAAGTTGTTGGGTTTTTTTGGTCATTGCAAGTAAAATGCTGCTTTCCATTAAACAGTCAGCTTAGTGATTGAGGAGTACAGAAAGAACAGCAGATAACCTTATTAACCAGGCATTTCATTTTTTTTTCTCCAAATCTTAAACTGTTCAGAAAAGCTTTGCTTGGTCATCTTGCTACCAGAGATTAATTTCTACCATTTACCAAACTAGAGGTCAAGAACCAAATGACACTTCGCTTCAACTTTTCCACACAGTTGATCTCAGTGCCAGGGACATCTGATTATCTTTAACACCTGATAAACTTGCACTGCATGATGAATGCAAGTTTTTGAGGCACGTTGAAAGCATGTCATCTGAACGTAGTGTATACAACGTAGTGTATCAATTTCAACTACTTCATGAACTTTGGGGCTGAGTGCTGTGTACAATAATTGTATGGTGTTGGGTCCTAGTGCACAGAAATGGAAAGCATTTTATTTTGTCCTTCATTTAAACATTGTTAAATAACGAGATGCAAGACTTTAATTGGCCTCTAACCTTCAAATATCAGTGGAAAAATCTTTCCCAGGAATATACGCATGTTACTTAGTGCAGACTCCGTTCATATTACAGTGTGTGTTAACACCTGTGAATCAGTTATGTAAAAACTGAAGCAATGTTAAATGACCTTTTTTGATGCCACAACTTGCATTTTTGTAGACCATACAGAAGCTGGTGATACCATGACTGGGGAGTTCCTGTATTCAGATGTATGTAGAGCCGGTAGTGGGGAAAACTGTTCTTCAGACATTCCTTCACAAGGTAGGTGTCTTTCATGACTGAACTCTTACAGCGCAGCTTTAATTTTCACTTTGTTCTAGCCAAGTATCTTACATTTTTAAAAAAGTGTGTAATTAAACCAGGCAGAATAAAGATATCAGGGACACATCTGGTTTGAGGGCAGATTAACTTATCCCACCTTCTCAATAGCGTAAATATGTTTTGGTACGTGAAATACTGTATGGAGACTAGAAATACTTATTTTATTCAATGGGATTGCTTAGTACTGAACTGAATTGAAACATGTTGTGTTTTGAAATGCCTTTCCTTATGAATTTGAGAGGGGTAAAGTGATGCAGCTAGTCCTCTTTGTAAAATCCTGAACCTTGCAACAGCAGATCAACAATTCTGACCTCATAAGTTGGTCTCTGAAGGTACAAGCATCTTCCAATGTTATTGTGGAAAGATGCAGTCAAATATAAATGCGTTGGTGATGACCGTATTCTAACTAATTAGTGAAGGAATCAGTTTTTAATATTGTTCTGGAGTATTAAGAAATAATAAACAGAATAAACACATGAAATGGGTTTAAAAAAAAAAACAAGAAAAAATAAATATGTTGGGCATGAAATATAGCAGTATGTTTGTCCAAATGTGTGTAGTACAATGATCAGCCTTAAGTTGAATAGTGAAATATTTTGTCTTATTTCCTACATGTTACATTTACTTCCTTGTGGAGATTAATGGTGTTGACTGGGAGATACAATGTTGGTATTTTTCATTCAAATAAAGTATTTATGTTTCAAAGGTCAATGATGGCCAAGAGCCCATCTTCTAAAGAGGAAATGTCTGTTTGCACCAGTGTGCCCTATGATAAATTGAGCAATGGCACAGATACAAAAACAGTTCCTTCCATCCTTTCCTGGCTGTAGGAGGCAGGGGATGATTTTGGTGGTCTTCACATACTTTATTTGCAAAAAGACACAGGAAACGTGATAATGTCAGAGGTCAGGCTGATATCTATTTATGTCAATGCTTGTCTACAGCCAGAGGTGGATGTGATGCACAAATCTCTGATCACCTCCCTAATGTTTGGAGATGTCTGAACACAACATTTTGATTCAGACCCATCTTTAACGTTTAATATTGCAATAAATGCACATGCATTTTTATTATCAGAGGAAAGACACGGAGAGTTTTTTTTAATAGTCTATTTTTGCAGAATACTCATAATTAGTTCTGGAGCTTCCAGAATCAAAATGCATGAATTAGGAATGCAAAGAGCAAACTCTGAAGTTATAGCTAAACTGGTAAAAGTTGGTGGGAAAAGACGTCTGTTCCTTTCAAGTAAAATATGATTTCCATAGTTGGCAATGGCACCGTAGCCATTTGAAGTGCAAGAGACAAAGCTCTCCTTTCAGAGCATAGCTCAAGACCTGTCCAATCATTCCTCTGTCAGATACCAGGAGATCCATATGAACAAACACTTTGCCCTCAAAACAGTCAAAAAGCCCTGATTCTATAGAAACAGGTATCTGGTAAGCTAAAGTTGTGCATGGTAACAGAACAGGAAAGAGAATTTAGCCAACTCAGCACGAAACTAGAAACAGAATTTTTGGTGGTGGGAAGAGAAGAGACACAACTGAGCCAACAATGGAGACCAGCCAAACAGCTGTTCTGTTCTTAGCTAACAAGTGCTGCTGTGGTGATCTACATGGTTTATTAGATACACATCGTTAGAGTCATATGATTGTTTTTAAAGGGAGAGAAGAAAATTCCCAACAAGAGACCATTCAAAGAATGAAGAGAATTATTTAAACCACATCTTCTTGCCTTTTAAACCTGTCTTTGCTTCCTATGTTAATAGAGCTGATATCTAAAGAAGAAATTGAGGAAGAGGATAAAGAGCATACGTGCGAGACATTGCTGATGTGCATTGTTACTGTACTGAGTCATGGGCTCAGGAGTGGGGGTGGAGTAGGAGATGTGCTCAGGAAACCATCCAAAGAGGTAAATTAACACGGCATGGGGGAGGAAAAGGGAGATCTAGTTTTAGTGAAGAGAATGTTTTAAACATATTATGCATATGTTACTAAATAGAGGGGATCCCAGTTCCTTTCCATTTTAATATGGTTAAATCTCTGCCATAACCAGTAAGTCAAGCAATGGCACATCTGAAATGAGCTTCCACCTATTTGATCTGCATTATGATGATGATGATGATGATTAATCATACTTTAGGGTAGTGCCTAAAGACCAACCAAAAATGGAGCCCCATTGTCTAGGGGCAGTACAAACATAGAGTAGCAGAAAGTTCCTTCCCCGAAGAGCTTACAATTTCAATAGACAAGACAGATTCAGGAGGAAAATGTGGAACCCACAACCAGAGTGAACAGTGTGATGGCAGCAAAAGTTATGTTAGTTCCATGGTTGTTTTGCGGGGGGGCTGTTAGCTAAATTGAAAGAAAAGGGTGGAGAATCATCTTCTATGATTGTATGGGGTGATTTAGTTGCGGGTTTGTCCTGCTTTGAGCAGGGGGTTGGACTAGATGACCGCCTGAGGTCTCTTCCAACCCTAATCTTCTATGATTCTATGGGACAGAGCAGAAAGAAAAGAAGGTAGAAGAGGCAGGGGAGCTCCAAGGCTAATGCTTTCCCTCTCCTGCCCTTACAGAAAGAGCCAATCAACACAGGGCACAGAAAGTCCAATCAGAACTGAAGATGATACAAAATTATTCAAGATAGTTAAGTCCAAAGCAGTGTGTGAAGAGTTACAAAGGGATCTCACAAAACTGTGAGACAGATCAAGAAAATGGCAGATGAAATTCATTGTTGATAAATGCAAAGTAATGCACATTGGGAAACATAATCTTAACTATATATATAGTTTTAGTTTTATGGATAATTCTCTGAAAACATCATTTCAATGTGCAGCAGCAGTCAAAAAAGCTAACATAATGTTGAGAATCATTAAGAAAGGGACAGATAATAAAACAGAAAATATCATATTCCCTCTCTCTAAATCCATGATATGCCCACATCTCAAGTACTGCATGCAGATCTGGTCGCCCCATCTCTAAAAAATATATATTGGAACTGGAAAAGGTACAGAAAAGGGCAACAAAAATATTAGGGGTATGGAACAACTTCCATGTGAGGAGAGATTAATAAGACTGGAACTTTTCAGCTTGGAAAAGAGACGACTGAGGGGGGATATGACAGATGTCTATAAAATCATGACTGGTGTGGAAAAAATAAAAAAGGAAGTGTTATTTAACACAAGAACTAGGGGTCTCCAAATGAAATTAATGGACAGCAGGTTTAAAACAAACAAAAGGAAGTATTTCTTCAGATAACACAGTCAACCTGTGGAACTCTCTGCCAGAGGATGTTGTGAAGTCCAAGACTATAGCAGGGTTCAAAAAAGAACTAGATAAGTTCATGGAGAATAGGTCCATCAATGGCTATTAGCCAGGATGTGCAGGGATGGTGTCCCTAGCCTCCGTTTGCCAGACGCTGGGAATGGGCGACAGCGGATGGATCACTTGATGATTACCTGTTCTCTTCATTCCCTCTGAAGCACCTGGCATTGGTCACTGTCCGAAGACAGGATATTGGGCTAGGTGAACCTTTGGTCTAACCCAGTATAGCCGTTCTTATGTTTTTAAAATGTGAGATAGGCGTCTGTTTGAAGGCTAGAAGAGGTGATGGTTGTTGAAGTTGTGGTGGAAATCTGTGAAGGAGTTTATCATCTGTCCAGAGAATGAAAATATCATTAATGTATCTCAGGTATATTATTGATTTTTGTGGTGCATTTGTCCAGAAATTCTTCCTCAAGGTGGCCCATGAAGAGGTTGGCATACTGAGGAACCAGCCTAGTACCCATGGATGTTCCCATGATTTGGATAAAGTGCTTGTTGTTGAATGTAAAACTGTTACGGGTGAGGATGAAATAGATGAGTTTGGCAATATGTTACGGGTGGATAGTTGACTGTTGTCCATGTCTTGTAGATATCTGAGGCAGGCAGTGATGTTGTCATTGTGAGGATATTGGTACAGAGGAAAGTGACATCTATGGTGGCAAGGACGGTGTTCTGAGGGAGGTTGTTAATGTTGCAGAATAGGTGGAGGAAGTTGGTTGTGTCCTGGAGGAAGCTGATGGTCCTTGGTGTGCTGAGTGGTATGAGGATGATTTCCATGAATATTCCTTCAGTAAGAGTGTGGGAGCCAGATACAACGGGCTGCCTGGGTTCCCCTGTTTGTGTATCTTGGGAAGCATGTAGAAGGGATGAGGTTGCAGAGTTTTTCTTGGAGTTGCTTGGGGAAGGATTTGATGATACCCTTAAATTCCTGGGTAACCTGTGGTGCGGGGTCATCTTTGAGTTCTTTATTAGGTGGTGTCAGAGTTCAGGTTAGCTTAATTAAATTCCAAGTGAATTAAACTTAGCTGAATTAAGGCCACTTCAATTCTGAATCAGAGCAACCACACCAGGTTTTAATGCGGTTTAACTAACCCACTTTAAATCTGTGCCTTTGGGTTAACTTCCCTGAGTGTCCCCTTGTAGACAAACCCATAGAGTACATCTGCCCTACAACAAAAGACCTGTGTCATGGCCATGTCTGTCCCAGGTCAGCTACCTCAGGCTGGGGCTGCGAGGCTATCAAATTGTGGTGCAGTCATGCAGGCTTGGGCTAGTACCTGGGCTCCAGGACCCCGCTGCCAGGGGAGACCCGCCTCTGAGACTCTGTGCCTTCGTTTTTTTTTATCACAGTATAGACTTACCCTTAGATGCTTTTGAACATTTTATTCTTCATCAGTAGTAAAACAGGCACTGGGGAGCCTAACAAAACTTTGTTTCTTGCTTTAGCTAATTAAGAGAATATATGTGGTTACTAGTATGTATAATGAAAACAACCTCTCAAAGGAATGTCGAGGTGATCAGGAATAGAAGAAATAAATGGCAAGACTTCAATGAGTATAGGGTAGATAACAAAGAGGGAAAAGAGACTTGCAGATAACAGGTAGGGGAGAACTGATCCCTGGGAGATTGTATCCTATCACTGACTAGTTTGATGTTTTTCTTGTTAGTAATTTAGGATTTTTGTTTTATGATAATAGAGAATTTAAAATATTAAATTTAATCATTGGAAGACTTCACAGAGTGGTGTTCTGAAAGAGAGAACAGTCATGGTAAGTGTCAGGGTTAACTTTTTAAAATATTTGTCTTGCAGGAACCACTCTTTGCTGCTAGAGTGATATACGATCTCCTGTTCTTCTTCATGGTGATCATTATTGTCCTTAATCTGATTTTTGGTGTTATCATTGACACTTTTGCTGATCTAAGGAGTGAAAAGCAGAAGAAAGAAGAAATTTTAAAAACAACTTGCTTTATTTGTGGTAAGCATTTGAAGTGTTTGCTTTAGAGCTAGCAGCTGATCCATCCTAACCCAAAGGTAGCTGCAGGCTAGCTTCCCCAGGAAGTTATAAGGCTTTGGGAAACAGGAATCCTACAGTGTTGGTAGACCCTACACAGCATTCTTCAACTACCTGTCATTCTCAGCTACTACACCTACTTCCTCTTTTCAGGATCTGCTAAGAGCTCATCATTATCTCTTCTTAAAGTAGAGACTCCTGTTTGAGAGCATCTTCTGTGTTGTCTTTGCTATTGGGAGGAGACTTTATATTGCTTGGAGAGTTTGAGGAACTTGGCATAAGGAAAAGGGATTAGGAATAGGAGTAGGCTGTTTATATACCACTCTTCTTAAGTTTACTTCATCTGGCTTGTTCCATGTTTCACCTGTGTTTTAGACAACAGTTTTATGTTGGAGCATTAAATAAACTAAAATGGATCATGTTTCCAAAGATGCTGGATGGTTTCTGTAAAGCACCTGGTTTTGAATGCACTGAAGTGAAAAGTTAAACTATTGAGGCTGTGGGGCCACAGTGGTTAAATTACATGGCAATACATAAGTTACATAAACGTATATAGTGACGTACAAGTATCACTTAGAAGTTTGTTGCAAATTAGATGCTGTGCTTTGCATAACTTTATTTCAAAAAGAGGCTATTTTAATGAGATGTAGCAAAAACTGTTCATTGCATATCATAGCTAGCCAGCTTCACCATGACTTTTTTCTAGTCTGTGTAATAAATAGAAGTGGTACAAGTCCTGTGAGCATTGTTTTCCCATATAATGCCCTTTCTAGGGAGTTAATCCCTGTGACACTGTTTATTCAAGAATATATTTAATTGTTAATGCATAAATGCCCCAAACTGTGTGTTTGTTTCTACTCAGAACTCACGTTATACAAGAGTTGCTAGACACTAATAGGGATGTGCGATCTCTCTTTTAGGTTTGGAAAGAGACAAGTTTGATAATAAGACAGTCACGTTTGAAGAGCATATTAAAGAAGAGCACAATATGTGGCATTACTTGTGCTTTATCGTCTTAGTAAAAGTAAAAGATTCGACAGAGTATACTGGACCAGAAAGTTACGTGGCAGAAATGATCAAGGTGAGCTTGAAGCACTTTCCCCAAATCAGGTTAATTTATATAGTCTATATTTGTTTAGTAAATATATATATTCTGCATATTCGTGTAAGAATTTGAGGAACAGAAGACTTATCTTACCAAAACAGACTACCGTAATGCAGTATTGTAACTTCTGGAAATGTCCCCTTAACCAGAGAATATACCTGAAGCATAAGATAAAGATAGAGATTTTTGTAAGAGGATTAAGTCCAGATAAAGGTTTTGCTGAATGGACTACTGACTGCATCTCATTGCAGGTTTCAATCCATGTGTGGTAAATTGATAGTTAGTACTAAAATTGTGCAGGCAGCAAGGCTTCTGGATTTCTGGATGTGTGTGAACTGCAGTGCAGTAGTTACAGAATAGTTTGCATCTTTATACCTCTGGTTTCTAAGCCTCTAAAATATTCACATGAGGGCCAAGTGGATAGATGTAAATAGTAAAGTCTACCTCGTCTCTGTGGTTTAGACCAGTTGCCTAGGTTGAAGGGAAGACCATTCTGTTTTGAAAATTAATGTACCATAGTTTAAAAGAACATTTTCACCTCAGGTTGGGAGAACTGTCTGTAATGTAACATGCATGTAAAACCTGTCTCATAGTAAAGTATCCTGAACTGACCTCTAAGACTTGTTGTCTTCTGAATTTAGTTATTAAAGTAATAAACCAATATTAATGTCCGCTCATTTGCAAAGCCTTTAGATGAGCAAATTAAATGCCTTGTCTTTGCCAAACTGCAGGTTCAGAGCCCCTGGAACTGTGCCCTCTGCCTCTAAATTCTAATTACTGATTTGTCTCCCTGCTCTTAACTGGTTAGCAGGAGCTCTTGCAGATTTCTAAGAGTACAGTTAGTTATATTTCTTTACTTGTCTTCACCTTCATGAATTATTTTTGTGGATAGACAGTGCCGTGTGACCTGTGGTCTCATTTATTTTTACAGTCCTTTTTCTGAAAATGTACAATATACCTTTAAATAGAAATCCCACCAAGGTCTCTCTGAGATGGTATGTGTTGCTTCGGGGTCACTGAAGTCTACGTGCTACTTCTGGATTTCTGTCTCGGTAATGAGGGCTTAAAGAAATCTTGTGAGCAATCACCTGATAGAGGATTAGCACAGTGAGACAGCAGAGCACATCACTGCAGCTGTCAGAAGGCTGCCTTGAATATATTGTTCCCTTCATTTAGCTTACTACAATGTCTAGTACTTTAAGATAGTGTTCCTTTTAATTTTTCTGGTCATAAAGGAGTGTGTTAATATTGTTTAGGGGTTGTTAACATTATTAAAAAGTCCTTACATCTGATCGCACCAGTTGCTGAGAAGCTGCACGGGTCATTTGGCAAAATTCCAGCGTTTAAGCTCCAGTTGTCAAAATGGTGGCAGCGATTTGTTTTCAACATACTGCACTGACATGTGCGTGGAATCTGCACACCTCAGGAAGCAGTCGTAGGTACAGTTTGGGAGTAGCTGGACCGTTTTAGAAGCCTAGGATTTGCTGTTTAATCACTGCTTTTTAAATCAAAACTTACTAAACTCAACCAGTAGTGGCAATAAGGCAGTTGTGGTGAAGTTCAGTTTGATAACCCAGAAGCAAGAGAGCTTCCCTTGTCCTCTTTCCCTGCTGCTTCCCTCTCCCCCCTGAAAAAAAGAAAAGTGGAACTCTCTGAATGTATTGCTGCCTCAGTCTTATTTAAATATTTCAGTAAGAGATAGTTGAGGTGTGTGTAGGAATGACTGGGGAGGTGCATGTTTTGTTGAACACCAAACTTCTTTGTTTTCATCATCACAGAAACAAATTTAGGAGTGGCAATGGGGGAAGCCTTTGCAACATGCCACTGATTCCAAGGTTTCAATTGATCCTGTTGGAGAGGCTGATTTATTTTTGTCGTTTGTATTGGGAGCGGGTGACAATCTGAGATTGCTCAATGTCTGCAGCAGGCACAAGCTCTTCAGAAGTCTCTGCTAATTTCACTGACAGATTTATAGGGTCGTCCCCCCCCAATGTAAACAGACTGAAGGTGGAACTCTAACATCTTTGCTAGTGACACAAACTGGGTACTTTTATTTCCAGAGGTTTCAATGTAGTATCAATGTGCAATAGCAATATGTACTCAGCTATATTAGCTTGAAGAGAAAGCAGGGATATGCTCAAAAATATATTGAGACTACAGATGCTAATCTACCTCAAAGATGTTTCACTCTCCTGCCCTGAGTCCCAACAGAATAGCTTGGACAGTTCTTGAGTTTTTGTCTTTCAGCAAGAGTTAAATTTTGCACCTGCAATTTAGTATGTTTATTTCTTCAGCACTAGAGGTGTGCACAGGACATTACAAATACTGTTGTGAATCTACTACCTTGGAATTATATATGCTACCAACTTTTCAGTCAAGTCTGATGCTGGTTGGCTTTAACATATAGTGAGTGCATTTAAGCATCATGAACTTTATGCCAGTTACTGTATATTCAGACAACTTAGTTCTTTTAAGGATGATCTCATCTCTTGATGTGTTCTTAACTAAAAATAATCTCGGTGTGAATGGCAATTTTGATGCTACACACTGTACGTGATACCAAGGAGTTAAATCTTGGTTCTATAACCTCTCTTGTAGCCTGCAGGAATTTGAACCAGTGTTTAACCAAAAAAAAAAAAAAAATCCCATCCTAATTGAGAACAAATCTATAAAGCACACTGAATAGATGTGGTACTACATAGTTTCATGTGTAAAGACTAATTCATTTACTACGCAATGTGGAGAAAAAAGTCAGCAGTTATACTTAGAAAACCAAAGACTTAAAAGGATTTAGAATATAAACAGCCCTGCACAAATATATATCAGATGTACCATATTAATTTTTAATCAAACCCAGTGAGTTGATGGATTATGAAGTTCGGTTCATTGCAATATTTTTTTAACTTTAGTCTCTAATTGCTTTCATAAGGTTGTTCAAATCTCCAAGATAGGTCTTTTTCCATTATTTGTTAATGCCCAGGTTTAGAAAAAGTGGTGCTGGAGTTCTGAGCTGTTCATCCATATGCTATGATTCTGTGTGGTAGTTTGATTGGTCTGGTAGCTAAAAATCAGGATTATGTGTTAGGAGTCCTGGGTTCCAGGCCCATCGTTGGTGTAAACTTCTTGTGTGAGCTCACTGTCTGTTTGCTCATCTGTAAAATGGGAAAAATGATCCTCTACCTCAGCAATGGGGTTGTGAGATCCAGCGTAATGGTTATAAAGCATTTTGAGATCCTCGGATAGAAGCTGCCAGAGAAGTACAAACTGGAAAATGGAATTGCTTGTTCTCTTTGATGTATAAATAAATCATCTGGTTCCCTGAAGTCGTTATGTGAGCGCTGAAGGTGACGAGTTTTACCTAAGTAAAGGCTTGTTATAGACTTCAGGAGTCAGCACACAATGAAGGAAACGTGGTATGGAACAGACCGCCTTGTGAGTGCATTCTTGAATTGTTTTAAGGATAAATATTTAATAGTGCAGAAATTACCATAAAACAATGAGAAAAAGGTTAGCAGTGCTCCAAATGGACATGAATTGTAAGCTGTTATAAGCCCTACTCCACCCCCGCTGCTCCCAAAGATCTAACTTCTGTGCATCTGGCTAAATCACTGCAGATGTTTGTTAAAGATAGACTTTTAAGTTAGATCATTGACTCTTCAAAAGCATTTTTATCCGGAAAGTATGCTAATTGTGCAACAAGGCAAATAGTCCAGTGCTCCTTGTGTTTCCCTGGAACTAAGACTTAGTTCACTCACTGTATTGCTTTATAGTCATCAAGGAAGATCAGGTGATGTCTGAATAATAGGGATGGGGTAAGGGAGTGTCCACTTCTCATATTGGCCAGACACTGGCATCCATTCCACACCCAAATGACTAATACAGACTTGGTGCAACTCCTTACAGATTGTCTTATCTACCCATTCTCTTAGCCTTGAGAATTTGGTTGTTGCTTTTGCCTCTAGTTACTCTAGCAGTCTCATTAATACTAGCCCCATTAGTATAGCTATCTTTTTTGTGTGTCAGTCAACATCTGTCACAAACTGCTGTTTGCAGGCATTTATAACTAGTCTGTACAAATTTGCCTTGCTCTGGAGTTTGAGGTATGTAGAGCCAAATTTTCACTTTTCATTTTTACTGTCTTCATTTGTGTGCGCACAAACCACTTTGTGCAACTTTAGTGCACTGTCACTTATATGTGCAAATATTTGGTGTATTCCTTTGCTCTCTTTTTCCATGCACAAATGAACTTACGCATATAACCCTTCAAATACATATTTGATTACTGTGAACAAGTGTGTGTGTGTGAGAAAGAGAGAGAGAAAGAGAGTGCTATGTACACACAGATGCCCTTTTTTTTTAAAGGGCCTCCGTTTGAGTATTTTGCCTACAAAGCTTCCCTAAATAATGCTTATCACTTGAATAGCATTTTCCATCCATAGATGTCAAAGCACTGTACCAAGAAAAGTAGGTTTCATTATCACCTCCTTGACAGAAGGATGCATAATTCAACTGAACTGAACCAAGATCACAGAGCAGGTCAGTGGAACGACCAGGGATAGAACCAGGACTCTTGACTCCTTGTACGGTGCCCTGTCCATCCAGAAGTAAGCCATTCACAAATAGAAGTGATCGAGCCAGCATGCTAAAAATAGTGTACTGACAGCAGCAGGAGGGGCTAACCACCCCAAGTATGTACCCATCTGAGATGCTAAACCTGCACTTCCCCTCCTGTTGGTCATGCTGCTAAGGTTCCACTTTCCTATTCGCACACTAGCTTGATCAGAACTAGCGCGGATATTTGTTCCCAGCTGGGAATTCCACCCCCACCTTGAAGTGTAGACATATCCAAAGTGGGCTGAGGAACAGGGTATACGCTTCAGGGGAGACAGTGGTAGAGGTGGGTAGTCAGAATCAAACCAATCTTGTGACTACACAATAATGGGCTTGTGTCACCACTGCATTACCCCAGTGTTTCACTGGGACAATGAAGTAACACGAGCAAAAAAGAAAAATTAGATAATATACTGGTGAATCATGACCAGCATATTTAGAATTTGACTCCCTAAATCCTGCATTTTTGAGTGACTGAAATTACCTTTCTGAAACCCAACAACTAATATTACTTTTAAAACTGTGCTCATACATTATTTCTACCTGGAGATAATGCAGTTGCACAATCAACATAACTGTATATAGAAACGGCCAGTCTAACATCTAACTAGCTATTTGTGCACAGAATTGGGGAAGCTGCCCATGCAGATTATGCAGATGCAATTGTTCACCTATAACTTGAGAGTTCTGAGCCTCAGTTTGGCTAAGTGTTACAGTAGCAATTTAATGTCCAGTCACAAAAGGAAGGCTGGCATTTGAATTAGTTTTGTGGTGGAGTCTTCCATGCAAAACGTATCCCAAGATGCTTTAGAGAGTTAGCTAATGTAATTACATTGTTAGATAATAACTAATAGCCGTGGAAGTTAGGAGATAAAAGATATGTTTGGCAGAAGGCCACTGGCTGCTGTAAACAGTGTGTTGCAAGCACACTGGTCTTGAGCTTTGGATTTAGCTAGTTAAGCTGTTTGTTCCATCATTAATTTAAGAGCTTGGGTGCACATCAGCAACTGCTATGGAGGGAAGCAATTGCTCGGCCTAATCATCCCCACAGAAGACTAATACATCCTGCCCTCTAGGAGATAAAAACAGTATGTGCCCTTCAGAGTGCTTCTGATGGAACTACAGGTTGGCTTGTTTTGCCAGCACTTGGCTTATCCCAACTGATTTTTTTTCTGCTTTGTGTGGTCGATCATTTAGGCCTGGGTTTCAACAGGGATAGGTTTTGCAGTGATTCTGCTTCTTTGTTGGAGGGAACACAAAAGAGGAATAGGGGTGGTAATTAGAAGAAGGGAGCCTTCCTTACAGCTCTGTGTTATATTATAGAACATCTCCAAAGCAATCCTAGTCAAGGGGAAATACAACTATGATCCTCTTCCCTTTACCGATCATTTTGTTTAGCAGAACAAAGATGTCAGTGTGAGTTTTATTTTCTCCCAATATTCTCCCTCCACCCCACTCACTCTCCAGGTGTGGGTCCTTTTTATTCCTCTCTGCTTCCTCTTTCACTCTCTCATCCTATTTTTTTATTATTATTATTTTTTTATAGAAGGGCTCAGCAATCATTGCCCCTTCAAGAATCAGCCTGTTGGAGGCATTTGAGATTGCCACGCTTTAACATCTCAAACAATAAACCCTGGGCTTCACCTCTGCCAAATACATGCCCATTTTTTGACAGGAATAGAGGTGTGAGGGGAATGGGGGGGCGGAAACCTAAATTCAAGTCAATGTAAAGGGTTACGTTTTTTTATAGTACCCTAAATACTGATGGACCCCAAAGCACTTTTCAGACTGGGTGTGTGTTCTATACAGGAGCAACATATTCTAGTGCTGAAATGCAGCCACCTCAGGGAAAGTTGACAGCAGCTCTTTAACAGTGAGTGTTTGAACAGTAGCTCAGGAGGAAGTGGGGAAGAATAACATTGTTTTGAATTTGAAACCGGTGGGAGAATTTAGGTAAGAAAAATAAGCTACTTGATTTGGAATTTGTTGAACTCCAGGACTAACATCCCTCTTGTTGGGAATAGTGCCATGGATTTTAATGACCATATCTGGTTTGTATCCCATGTACAAATTTGGCAGCACAGTACCTAATGCTCTGCTGAGGCACTGGTTCCAAGTCTGTTGGGGTAGGTCCTCTGCTGGGGATGCACACCAGCTGAGGATGTGGCCTACTATTTGCAGTGCTCTTCCTACCAGCCTAAATCTGAGGCTAGAGAGCAACCTGCTGAGTCACCAGTACCACTTCCTCCAGTCCACAAAATGACCATATCCCACTTGACCCAGCATCACTTCAGAGACCGGCTGATCTCTCTCACTGGGTACATTTCACAAGAACTAGGTGGGTTTCGTTACTATTAGCACATTGATGATTATTGTTCTAACGTGATCATCCAAGGGCAACTGTTCGCACACTCTTCGACCAATTAAGTCTTCCATCCAGCCCAGCTGTTCATGATATAACGTATCCCGGTTTACTTAAATAATTTACAATGAAACAACTAGAACTAGGTGGACGGAAAGGGTGGTGCTGTAATTTCTGAAGGAACAAGGGAACCTTCTTTGGGTAATCCTACAGCAGCCCTTCATCATGATTATTAACACTGCGTAGTGTTTGTCTGTAACGAAATTCTCTCACCTGTGACAACAATTGTCAGCCTTTGGACTGTTTAGAAGATACAGCAGTGGTCATTATTTTATATTCAAATGCTGTCTTACTCTGCCTCTGGAAATGGTGTCCATATATTGAGTTATCTCTAGTTGCTTTCTTCATGTGAATGGAAAAGGTAACTAATTACAAACCTACAGGAACAATGAAAAGTTAGGTTTTTAAAACCACTAGTCTGTTTTCACAGACAGGCTAAGTGTGAGGAAGTGGGGGCACATTGTCTGCCTTTTCAAAAAGGGGAGGAATGTGAACTCCAAGTGGAGAGAGTTGTATCTAGCCCATTACTGAAGGAAAAGTTAGCTTGATGTGAGGTGGAGAAAGAAACCAGTGGGATTCTCTTTCATTCATCTCGCCTCAAAAAAACCCCCAGGCATCATGATTTTCATTTTCATGCTTTTCATTTTCAATATTCAGATGAGTAAACAGAGGCCCAGCATAGTAGTAATGACTTCACCCAAGGCCACATGGCACTTCAGTGGCAGAGCTGAGGTTAGAACCCAGATTTGTGCCTCTATATCGTGCTTGCTTTTGAAAATGTGATTCTTGAGGAACATGGTTAGTCCATCTGTAATTTATCAAAGGGTACCTTCTTTCTGCCCATTTTAACCACTGGACATGTTTTTAACTGAGGTTGCATTAGAAACCTTTCTTAGAACAGACTTTCAGTGGAAGCAGGGAAAAGCAACCCCTTCTCAGAATGCATCACATCTGCATCATGCACGACGGTTTCCTCTTTTTTTTTTTTTTTTTTTTTTTTTTTTACATTTCCAAGCATGGACATTTTAAGAGGCTGGTCAACATCGCCCCCATGTCTGAGATTGTAATGATATTTGCTTTACAGGGACTTTTCCAACTTTACCTAGAAAAGAGCTAATCCGAAACCCAGCACTGTGGTTAGCCAACTTCCGTCAGTGGCTTTAGTCAGTTCGTCTGTTTAAACAGAGGAAGCTGCTACTGTGACGGGAAGAGGGAGCTGACTGCACAGCCAGGATCGTGCTGCTTCGGCTTGTAGGAGGACCACAGCAGACAGTACATAACAACATTGGTATGCAGGATGCCAGTAGTAACTAGTGGGGGGGTGGGGGTGGAGGCAGGAAAACAGATTAGGAGTGGAGCTTCAAGTTTATGGCTCACTTAGTGTATTCAAAAAAAATACCAAAGCTTGTGACCAAAAGATGTACGGCTATGTCTTTAAAGAGACCTTGGTGCTTTGCTTAAAGTTCAACAGAAACTAGATCATCACGATAAACCTTTTCTTCAACCTTGAATAGAATTTTTCTGTGCGAACGGGATCCTCCTGGGAGACGCGCAGGCTTTGGGATCCATGACACAGAGGTAGACTGCAGTACTTACAGACCCAGCAGGCTTGCCAGCAAATGACCTTTAAACATTCCCCTTTTCGTTTTTGATTCATTTTTCATCATCTTAGTTTTAAGGTTTTAGTGTGTTTGTTTCACAGAAAAAAAAATTGGGACAAAATTCTAGATGAAACTGTCCTTTTTCCCTTGCTTCTTTTTGTGGTGCTGGTTGTGTTTTTAAAAACAAAATTAAACTAACTGTTTGTTTTCTCTTCAGGTGGAATGGAGGAGGTTAGAACTGTGTATGTGTGTACACATATTGACTATTATGCCTTTAGCTCTTTATTTTAGTAAAGGGGTCTAGACAATTATATTGGGTTAAAAAAAGGTGTTTGGGGGGCGGGGGTTGTAAGTAAAGGGGGCCCATCCAACTTGCAATCACTGTGCTTTACTGCATTATTTTGTCCCTTTAATCCTTCCCTGCTTGATACCTGCCCACCCCTTCAGCCAGACTTGTTATTTGACTGGGCATTTCGGTTCAGTTACAGCTGGATGTTACCAGATAAACTTTGAGTGTTGGCCAGACATACAAGCCGTGTATAATGAAGCAGCAGTGAAGTGATTAAGCTATCTAAAATTGATTGGCAACATGCGGTACATACCGTCTTGTGGTAAAAATACCTCCATAAACAAAATTCCTACACAGCCTGTTAACCCTTAGCAGAGATTTTTAAACTTTTTCATAATAATTACTAACAGTACCCAGCTCGTATAGAGTGCTCTTCTCCACAGATCTCAAAACACTGTACAAATGGAATCAATAGCATTATCCCCTTTTACCGTTGAGGGGAAACTGAGGCACAGAGGTGATGTGACTTGCCCAAGGTCACCCAGCAGGCCAGTGGCAGCTCTGAACCACCATAATACCAGTACCGTCAACCCCAAGTTGTTAAAATGCCATATCCCCCAAACTCAAGATATCTTCCAAAAATGATATATTTTGGATTCTTTTTATTTGCTGCCTGTTTTCTGAGTGATCGATTAGGATGCCTGGAGGTCACGTTTTCAGGCCTTCTCCACAACTATGAGGGCTAGAGATTTTTTTTATTATTATTATTATTATTATTATTTTGGTGAATGAAACCTGAAATTCTTGTGCTGTTTACTTGTCTCCAGGAGTTGGGGCTTTAAGAAAACCACCAAATATCACAAGACTTTTGATAAAATCGTGAGAGTTGGCAACTCTCTCATCCTGTGTGTGTCTCTTGGATCGGTTTTTCTACCTATTTGTGATCCCGCAGACCACTTCCCTGTTCCCTAATTATCAAATTACACCCCCATTGCAACTAGAGTAATTGCTTATACCGCAAAAAATTTCAACCAACATTTTTTGATTTTCAGCTGGGGCAGTATTTGGGTGTTTTCACTAGAAAAAAATTTCTCCAGAAAGCAAGCACTTTGTGATAAGTAATTTTTTTCCTGTCAAATAAATAGTTTTGACAAAATTTTCCACAGCCCTAATTCTCAAACATGTCTGTTCAAGGGCACATCTAGCATGTTCATCTTGACTATGTGCTTTGAAAAGGTGTGTCTCAAAATGGGAGACTGTAGCAATAAGGAAGCCAACGGGATTGCTATGGATGTCTTTGCAAAGCACTATTTAAATTCTTTATTTTTTCCCTTGTGAAGCAGGTTTGGATTAAGCAGCCAATTTAGATCTCAGCTATAGCAGTTCAAGGAAGAACCCCTGTATATCTGTGGATAGGAGGCTGGATGGCAGTAGGCTCCAGAATTCTGACTGCTGATTTCTAACACTGGTTAATGCATCTTCAAGTATTAACTATGGCCAGTTCGTAGTAGAGGACTCGTATGTTATGGTGGAATATACCTGTTCTTAAGGCTGAAGGAGTACACTGGCAGGAAAGGAGAAACGTAGGCTACAAAACCTTTATCCCTCTTACTCTGCAGTGCTGTCCTGTCTCTCCAGTGATGAAATTCTGTGGTGAGGCAGTTCTAGAAATCTCCCAACAGGGTGCAAATAAAACTGAAAGTTTGAACTATTGAGAGCTTGTGACTGAATAATATCGTCGTGTGCTGAAGATTTGCGCGCACACAGCCACACGCACAGTTTTGTCCTTGTCTAGCAATAATCATGTCCTTGTGTCTGAATTCCAGGAAAGAAACCTTGATTGGTTCCCTAGGATGCGCGCCATGTCCCTTGTAAGCAGCGATTCTGAAGGAGAACAGAATGAACTCAGGAACTTGCAGGAAAAGCTAGAATCTACCATGAAGCTGGTAACCAACCTCTCTGGCCAGCTGTCAGAGCTTAAAGATCAGGTAAGGAAGTTCTAGCAAAACACAGTTGCAGTGAGGGGGATTAGCTACTGATAAACTTCAATTGGATGGAGAGTACTGGAACCTCCCCGAACATTTGGAAAATTAGGGGAATTTGCAATCACTTGCTGTAAAGCTGGGGATAGAAAGGCATTTTGGATTAAAGAGTTTTGTAAAATCTGGATTGATCTGTATTGGGAATTGGATGTTTACAATTTAACTGACTATACAAACAATGTGCAGAACTCCTTGTTCACTGCTGCCACAACAAATTCACAAGTTTAGAAGAATCTCCAATCCAAATTCCAGTCATACAGCCAACCGAACTGTCCAGTTCTAACAGAACTGAACATTTTCCAATTTACCCATCTTTTAAAAAGTAAAACTTGTTCTAAAAACCAAATCAAATTCCTATTGTGAGCTGTGTATATAATGATTTCTTATCCTGAGAGTATAGAGTAATCCCCCTAAATCATGAAAATATCTTGTATGACACTGCCTATTGCCTTCTATAGTAAAGATTACCAACTGCAACTTCAGTTATGGGTCAATGTTACTCAGCAGACTTGGTTGTAATACACTGACTTCTAATTGACAATAACATTAGAGTGAGAACTCAAGGATTTGAATGTTAACTTTTGTTCTAGATCCTTCCTTTACATAGTTATTGCAATGGTTCTTAAACATTTAAGGATAGATTTCTTTTAGAAATCTCTTTCCTGTGACTGTGTGGCCTGGCAAACTATGAATATTTTATTATGGATGACATCCCAAGGTGAAATGCAAGTTGTATAAAAAGTTACCCTTCATGAAATTTTTACTCTAGTGAATTTTATTGTATTCTGGTCTTCGTATGTGTGTGTTTTGCTGGAAGTCTGTACACTGCTAAATCCCAGAATATGCAGAAATATGCGCAAACTCTTATGCAACCTAGTGACCACTCTCTTATTGTTACATACTCGAGGTACTTGTGGCTACATCATCCATACATGTGTGACAGCAAAGAAGGCAGCTCCAGCACTTAACCACAGGCATCCAAAAAGGGAGTCTGGTAATTTACCCTGTACCGGCGAATATTGCCCTGAAATTGCTTTTATTCAGTTTTCAACAGCAACATCCCTGTGAAGAAAAACTGAAGGAGTGTCCCAAGCAACACAGTTCTTGGTTCTCTGTTCCCATTTTCCTCTGTTTAAATGGACACAGACCCTCAAAGAACCCTTTAAATAGTTATTTAGACCATGTCTCTTCCCTTTTTACACAATACTTCCTGTTGGCCTACAAATGGGAAATCTTGGCCCACTTGGCAAAAATCCATGTTTTGTGGGGATACCACCTGGAGCCACTGCTGTCAGGAGATCAATACGGTTCAATCGTAGGTGCTTCTTTACTATTTGCTATTAACAGCGGAAGCAGCTTGGGGCAGGTTCTTTTGGACCATATTCATCTCAGAGATGGGCCTCCCCAAGAAAGCTCAAGTGCCAAAACCCTTTTCCATTTTGTGCTTGAAGTGTCCAACTGAAGATAAAGGGAGAAATGCTGTGGCTTGTCTGAAATTTTATATAGCACAAAATTACTAGTTATGCAGCTTTGAACAATAACCTGAACCAGAAGAACACACCAACACCTTAATTAATTGAGTTTATAGATGTAGGCATTGGGTAAAATTCTTTGCTAACTTGCACATCATGGAATCCCAGAGCAGTTGATGGAGTTGTACAGGCCACAAGTAGTCACTGAATTTGGCTCATTATCTCTTCAACGTTTGATTTTTCCTACTGTAAAATGGTTGACAACTTTCTCTAAACTGATTGGTTGTTGCCACTGAGCCTCTTCCTAGGGGTGTTTCTATTATTGTAATTCCCATTTTAAACTGGGATTAGTTCCACTTTGAATTAAATGAGATGCACCATGCTGCAGGTAGCCACTATTACAATCCAAACTTAATCTATAGTAGAAACAGACTGTTATCTGTCAGGAGATAATAGTTCACTAAAGACAAATACTACCTGTCTGGCACAAATCTATAATTTGCACCATGCTTCCTAACTGGCAAAATTCCTGTTGTTCAGGTCTCCATGTACTGCTGTTAGAGTTACAGCTGAAGGTTTTATGGTGCATGGGACATAATCTTGCCAGCAGGCTGGCTAGGAAAAATATGTGTAACTGAGCACAGAGTATGAAGTGAATTAAAATGTTGCTGGTTTTTAACTGAACTATTTTATTATACGCTTGCTTTGCAGTTTCAGAACAGTACACTGTGCAAGCAGGATAGGAAAACCCAGCCAAGGAATCTACTCTCAGGAGTGCATTTTCTGGATAGGAAATTTAGATTGATAAAGTAGGTTTCAGAGTAACAGCCATGTTAGTCTGTATTCTCAAAAAGAAAAGGAGTACTTGTGGCACCTTAGAGACTAACCAATTTATCTGAGCATAAGCTTTCGTGTAGCTCACGAAAGCTTATGCTCAGATAAATTGGTTAGTCTCTAAGGTGCCACAAGTACTCCTTTTCTTTTTATTGATAAAGTAGTTAGTCTCTGCAAGAGAATATTGGCTGAGATGCTCACTGTCCTTTTTTTCCACTACGTGCTCTGCTCTTCTGATGGTGAGAATCAGTCAGGTTAATGCAGGGGTAGTCAATAGGTGGACCTGGGCCAAATCCAGACTGCCAGTTGCTTTTGAATGTATTTGTCACGGAGTCCCCGGGCAATGCTCTGGAACTGCTCCCTACGAAGCCAGTCAGGACTCGGGGGAAGTCTCCTTTCTGTGAGCAGACTGTCTTAAGGAGACAGCTCACACAACTTCCACCTTCCTGGGTCTGACCTCGGAGCATTCAGCAGCCTCTGCCCTTCTGTGCGCTTCCCACAGCGAGTCCGCCCAGGCAGGCTCCTGGGGAAGCCAGAGGGTCCTGCACCCCAACTTCGCAGTCAGACATGACTCTCAGCCAGCCAGTAAAACAGAAGGTTTATTAGATGACAGGAACATGGTCTAAAACAGAGCTTGTAGGTGCAGAGAACAGGACCCCTCAGCCGGGTCCATTTTGGGGGGCAGTTAGCTAGACAACCACATGTGCACTTCACTCCATGTCCCCAGTCAGCCCCAAACTGAAACTCTCTCCAGCCCCTCCTCCTCTGGGCTTTGTCCCTTTCCTGGGCCAGGAGGTCACCTGATCTCTTTGTCTTCAACCCTTTAGCTCTCACCTTGCAGAGGGGAAGGGCCAGGTCATCAGTTGCCAGGAAACAGGGTGTTGGCCATTCTCTGTGTCCAGACCCCTGCACACACCTGCCCTTTAGGGCTCTGCAACGATCATACACCCTTATCCTACCACCTAGATACTTAAGAACTGGATAGGGGAAACTGAGGCACCCCCACAATATTCAGAGGAAACATTAAGAACAGCCCCACTTTGTCACAGTATTACCATACAGTAATACTTGTAGTACAGTAATCTAATCAATTTTCACTTTGTGCCAAATATATATTTTCATCAGTCAATAATTTTGTGGCTAAGTCACATCTCCTTTTAACCTCGTGCTTGATGGAACCATTGGCACTGATCAGACTTCCTAGATACACATAAGATTCTACTTGTTCTATCGAAACTTCATCTATTATCCCTTTTCCAAGATGCAATCACTTTTTCATATGAGTATTTATTGTAAGTCCAAGTTGACTGCAACAGTTTTTCAAGGTAGCAAAGAATATTATCCGTTCAAATGTGTCTGCCAGTTGCACAACATCATCTGCATAGGTTTACAAATTTAACTCTAGATCATCCAATCTCCAGCCCTCCCACTCGTCTGACATTTAGTGTCCAGTTTCAGAACATGATGAAAAGTGATGGTGATTCCGTGCCCCCTGGTCTTATGCCACACTTTGACTTGACTGAGTTGCTTAGTTTTTCACCAGTTCTTATGGCACTGCAGAAGCCCTCATAAATAACTTCTGTAAATAACATCCGATGAAGTGAGCTGTAGCTCACAAAAGCTTATGGTCAAATAAATTGGTTAGTCTCTAAGGTGCCACTGGTACTCCTTTTCTTTCTATAACTGCAGTTATCTTGTCTGGAGCTCCAGAATTTTGCTACTTTCCATAATGTTTCTCTCCAAACCAAATCCTCTCTTATCTATGCCTTAATATACTCATTGGGTCACTGTCATGCCACTTTGCCTGGAAACAGTTATCTTAAACATGTGACGTAGGTCTTCCTGTTAGAGGGTCTGACTCATATCCACTGCAGTCAATGGGATTCTTTCCATCAATTTCAATCAGGCCTTGGATCATGCCCCAGATGTATTTATTTCTAAAGCTTGCAACTTTCTACTGCCCAAGCACAAAGAACCTTCCCTTGTTCTTTGTGAAAATAGATAGCTACTTCACTGCAAAGGCAGAAGAGGAAACCAGCTTCATTAATGTGATAGCTCTTAGGAATTCCCCTAAGTACTGTCACTGAGATAACCCTGCTTAAGTTGCAGGATGCTCCAATTATGAGACAAAACTAGTACATCTCTCCATCATATTAGGAAGAACTGTCTCCAGGAAGAGGAGCTAGCTCAGGGATTGTTCTGAATCAAATAAAGGGCAAATCTTTCATTTGTTTGCTTTGTGATCTGGCTGATCCTACAAGTTTCTGGGGATTGTAAGTGTCATTTAAAACTGAAATTCTGAGTGTCCACTTTGAAAATGCCTTTGAAATAAAATAAAAATGCACCATGAACTATTGAAAATCTGACCATTTTTAATTCATTACTGTAAATGAGTATGAAGCACTTGCAAAAGGCATTAAAGCAACAAGTTACAAAAGTAACTCCCTCTCCAGTTAAGTAACTCACTCTCCAGATCAAGACAAAAATTGCTCCATGGGGTCTTTGACGCTTCCAAACGCCATACTAGAACAATGTGATTCTGCATCTAGGTTTCATTTTGTTTTCAACTTGCATTTAGTCAGCTTATGCTTTCCTTAAAAAAAAATTAATTCCTCCTGTTAACTAAACTTGTATCAAAATTTAGCATTCTGTTTAACTACTGTCCTTCCCTCATTCTTCTACCATTTTGCGTGCCTCCTTCATATCTAATTGTTTGAATCCAATTGCTACTCACAACCTTGTCCCCTCTGAAAGCATATGTTTTATTAATTTGTCCAGTGGAAATAATAGAATAATGGAAATAAAACCTACAAATAGGTTTTCTCTGTTTGTATTAAGTAGTTAATTATATTTTAAAAAATAACACACACTTCAAACCCCATATAGCATTAGGAAATCTAAGGGTTAGAGTAGGGGAACTGAGCTAGGACCTGAGTGCTGCTCCACTCCTTTGGTGTGACTTTGAGAAAGACACAACCTGATTCAGCTCCATTTGAAAAAGTCTCCTTCTATGAAAGTTAGATTGTGACATTTACCTATTGGTTAAAGGAGCATATTTACAGATATGTACATCATAGAGGTGATTAGATTAATTAATGGTGTTTAAAATGCTTTTCAGTCCTCTAATGAAAGGTAGTAGCAAAAGGATAATTCTGAAGATTGTTCACGGCAGTCCAGTCTGGTTGAGTCATCTTGCCGTGGCAAACTCCATACTTTAATTATTCAATGCCTGACCTTAGAAAGGGAGAATTTATTCGGTCTCTCAACGTATAGATTTTATGTAAATCTGCTCAAGTGTGTTTACTGGTAGAGAGCTGAAAATGCAAACAGGCTATCTGTTATCTTGGCATTGATTTACTGTCCCTATCAATTATATTAGTCAGTATTTGGAGTGAAATGTCCCAAAAACGAACAATTACACAGATTAGTAACCTGCATGAATATAGACATGATAGAAAAAGCACTATTTGGTTCAAATGAATTCCAAGCCAAAACAAGGGCCAATAACAATTCATATGATATGAAAAATGGTGGAAATTCACATTGTAGCTCAACTTTTTAATGAAAAATTATTGTATAAGCTGTATCTGGTTTGGATGCTAAATTTTGGTAGAGTGGGAACAATATCTAGAGACTGGTTTCTTACAACTTGCTATTCAGTGTAAATGTTTATTATATTAAAGTAACTCCTAAAACAGAACGGAAGGAGTATTGATTAAAAAACTCTAAGTATCTTGACAGATGCATGGTAGCCTGGCTCCATTTATTTTTATTAAGTCTCAGTATGCTCAGTCCAGGGGAAGAAGAAATAAAAATGGAACAAGATTGTGGTCCTTTTGTGTGTTGACCAAGTAATGCCATGGGGGATGAGCAGTAAGAAGGTTGGGTCTCAGCACTTTTATGTAAGTCTTGGAATTTGCAGCCATTGTGATGGTAATGTGATGGAGGCTGAACAGTACCCATGTTATCCAAGGAAGAATCATTTGGTGTTAGGCTGGAGTTAGGGAGCCTGAGTTCTACTCCCTGCCAAAGATTTCCTGCGTGACTTCGGGTCAGTCACTTCAGGCCTACTCTTCAGACCCTATGAAAATCAGGCCCTATGAGTATGTCTACACTGCAATTAAAAATCGACGGCTGGCCTGTGTCAGCTGACTCAGGCTCGCAGGGCTCAGGCCAAGGGGTCTGTGTAATTGCAGTGTAGATGTTCGGCCTGAACCCGAATCCTGCAAGCCCAAGTCAGCCGACACAGCGAGCTGTGGGTTTTTAATTGCAGTGTAAACACACCCTATATCTCCTTCTGCGTCAGTTTCTGTAGAATGGAGATACTTACCTTCTTCAGGGGTGATGTGAGGACAAATTCATTAATGTTCATGAAATGCTCATATACTAGGATGATGGGGACCACAGAAATGCCAGTGTTACTGATTAAACTGGTGTGTTGGTTGTCTCAGGCTTTCAGACCTTAGCAGATTTCTAACAAGGTGTTGGGAAGGGTTGAACGCAAAGAAACATGGATGATGGCTGCTTTGCTGTGCTCTGGATCACAATAATGAAAGGATATGCTTCTCTATTAGGAGTGTCACTCTCTTTAGCTCGTATACCTTCTTCCCTCTCGAATTTGGTGGTGGTATTACATTTGATGTAAATTATTATTGGCAAACATCCAGAATTTTGGGACTGAGGTTACAGAAAATGTTTTGTGGAAAAATATGTAGTTTTGCTCCTGTGTCCCTTATTTTGCATTATTGCCTCCTATCTCAGCTTTGGCAAATCAGGAGGAATGTTTGCATTCTTGTGACCCAAGAGTGAATTTCTACAAACAGTTGATATTTTCAGACTGAGATGAAGTCTCCCAACACACAGTACCCCTACTTTCCCCAAATAAGTTGTGGAAATAGTGGGAAGTCTACAGAGAATTATCAACACAGGAAGTTTTTGAAAGCTATCATCTAGGTTAATTTCATGCCAGTAATGTGGCCTTCACAGAACAGTTTTTTGCAAAACAGCATCCGTCATCTCTGAATACTTAGTCACATGAGCAGGTTCACAGATATCCCTGCTGGGTTCACAAAACAGGGGATATGATTGACCTTTTTAATCTATTCATGTTTAGCAGCCGGAAGTGCATTATTTGTAGAAAGTGGGTTTCAGAATAAAACCTAACCACAAATACAGCGATGGTTCATTCTGTGAGCTGACGTACAGGAAGTGTCTCGGTCTAATGAGCAAACTTTTTAATTTTCCAGATGACAGAACAGAGGAAGCAGAAACAGCGTATTGGTCTCCTAGGACATCCTCCTCCCGTGAATGTGAACCCACAGCAACCAGCATAAATCAAAAGGGTCGCATATCCCTCTCAAAACAACATGAATAACGCTAAACAAGAGTTCAGATTCAACCACTAAGGCTGCTTCTATGTATGATTAGTTCATTTGTAAATACCCTGTTTTTATATGTATGTATATGACTGCTACTATAAAAATCTGGGCATATGTATTGTAATTAGATCTTGTTGGCATGTGATTGGGGGTTATACTTGTGCCAAAAGTATGAAAATTGCCTTTTATTGGAAGGACCATAGAGACCCCTTGAATTGCACTTGAAAAGGATTGACTAAAAAGTATGTGACTTGTATTTTGTATTTAAAAACTAGAATAGCTAGTATTTATGTTTTTATACAATTGTGCAATATTAAATATGCAATCACAATATACTGGTAACTCCTAAACATCCTAAAGGGAGTACACATCTTTGAATCTGGTGTGTTAGTACAATGTAATAAATAGTTCAAAATTACAGGTGTAAATGAGGGTGCTGCCAAACTGTGTTCCTGGTGTTTCATACCCCTGGGCATTTTTGTACCATGCGTGTAAATATCCTGAAATGCCATATCTGGCTGCCTCTTCCTCCTAGGGTTAACATTGGGAATCTGAGCTGTTAAATTGGTATACATTTAAAAAAAAGAAAATTTGGTTCTTAAATATTCTTTGGAAGCCTCCAGATTGAGGTGTGTTTCAAATGATTATTTCTTAAATATAGGAGACCACAGAAGCTCAAATGTTAGTTTTTGAAGAATTCAACAGATTTCTTAAAGGGAACTTTTTATGCAAAATTAAGTTTGGGATGAAAATACACTGCTAGTAAATCAGTGTAATTTCTTAGAGTTTTGTGCCATACCATTTAGATGGTTTCTGAACTTAACATTCCCCATGTAGCCTTTTCTTCTTTTGTTTGTTCATTAGAGATGCACATTCCCAGCCAGGAGTTTTAACAGACATGCATTGCACCATTAAAGTATGAACTATCCTATTTTAGGACTTGTAGTTGAGCACTGACGTAGGTAGTACTTATGAAAGAGACTCTTCTTTGGGGTTGAGTTTGTGTTTTCCCTCCATTTGGTCACTTTTGTTCCTGGTATGAAAAATATGAAAGGAACCTCTTTTTTTATATCTGTCACCTAGTTTTGTACATGGACCTCATTTTACAGTAGCTAAAATTACTCTGCAATAGTGTCTAAAAAAACCCAGCAGAGTTATGGATGGAGAGCTACGAAAGTTTGTAAATGCATAAACAGAAGTATTTAAATAAATGATGCAGAATAATACTGTACAGTTGACAGACTGCTGTTAGTTTGTTCCCTTCCCATGAAATTGTATTAGTTTTACCTGCTGTCCTAATCCATGTTCCTTTTATTAGGCTAACCTTCCTCTACTTGAAAACCACATGACTGAGTAGCTAGAATACTTTAAAAGGCAAGGATTTTCTTAGAATGCTGAAATGAGCCATTGAGGGGGTGATCTTTTATTAACAGAGCAAATAATTGACCTTTGACAGTGGAAACTACAGTGTTCTATAAATCTCTCTAGGGATGGTTCTCAAGCTTTTATGATCGATACCTTAGCTCAGAGACTCTTCATAAGAGCAAGGATAGGGAGCCGATGTCCCACCAATTGTTCTGCCCACCCCGTGCAAGCTGAAACCTGCAACAGAGCTTAAAACACACTCCAGACCCACGCACTGCGCTCTCAAGAGCGATCACTACAGATCAGAGTGCACACACTTGACTGGGAGGCAGCAGGAACTAGCTGTGGTACAGTTAATAGGTTCTTAATGTGGTAAAAAGGTACAATTGTCTGCAAAGGGTAGGAACCACTGCTCAAGATCAGAATGAAATGTCAGATAATTTGCAATGAACGGGGTGGGGGGGAATCCTGATTAATACCACTGTAACCAGAAATATTTTTATAACTTGAATTTTTTTAATTTCTCAAGTATGCCAACAGCTTTGTTTTACTTTCTGCCCGTCGTTCTCCCTTCTCCGCCCCCCTCCTCCCCCCCGAATTAACACTGTCATACTAAAACTATTTTCTTGTAATGTTTAGTTTTGGAAATGAGCCCTTGGTATGTACCAAGTCTTTTGGTACTTTGGTATTTATTGCTCTAGTGGATAGTCCATCCAGTAATATTTGTCAATCAATGAAAGAATCAAGTTAGTCTTCCTCTCCTGAATTTCTTTGTGGCGTGTGTTCCTTATTCTCACACTTCTCCCAGGTGGGGGAATAAAAGAGAAGGGAAAAGGTCCCTCCTTGAAGTCAGTGGCAAAATTTCCATTGACTTCAGTGGTGCTGGATCCTGGCCATAACAATGACTGGGGCTTCTACGCATTACCACAGTACAAATAAATAATAGAAATCGGACCAAAAAAACCTCCCATCTCCGATCACAGACAAGTGTAAGGGGATTCCGACTCCTGATTCAAACGTTGCAGATCATGCCTACCTGTACTTCATAAAGAGACAAATTGAGAACCTTTATTTAAGTGCAACATTTATGTGCTGTTAATCTTTTGTATCCAACAAAAGCTGATTGTGCAACTTACTAGAGAAGAGCTAACGCCCTATTTGCATATCATGGACTATAAATGATCAGGAAAAATTCCTCCAGCTCTAAAAACAGGTGCCATCAATGCTTTTAACCCAAGATGTTTGATCATATATTTAGTCCAGGATTCAGTGTTGGGATCCAAGAGGGGGAGTGACAACTTCAAGACTCTTACACGTCTATACTTTAGAAGACATTCGAGACTCTTATTGTCTAACTCGTAAATTTTTTTCTAACAGTATGATAAACCTTCCTAAAGACAGCTCTGAAATGAACCAATATCCAGTATATGAAATCCTGGAAAATGTGTGGAGTTGGCATGTAATTTTTTAACTCAGTGGAATAACTTAACAGCAAAAGGTAACTTCCAGGAACAAAACTACTACTGTCAAACCACAGCCCTAACATGAGTACAGAAGTAAAGGACAGAGACTCGGCCTTCCTTCTTGATGTGTATAAGGCCAAGCCTAATGTTTCTCCTCAATGAGTAAAATAATATGAGCCCCACAACTTAGTTTGCATCTCATTGACTGGTAGGTAATTGGGAGAGGGAGAAGGGATATGCTGTTTAAAACTTTAAATATTTCTATAGCAGTTATATATATTTTATTTTGGACATTAGATGACACCAGACTTCCTAAGTACCTCCCAAGTATTTTTCAAACATATAAAAAAAATAAACTTCTCCCCCTTACTCAATCTATAGGAGAAATAACTGGACTAGTTTTATAGGAGTTCCATTTTGTTTGGGTGTGAACAACTTAATGAGGGAAAACCAAGAAGAAGGTGAAACCTACTTCCCTCAACCTCTGTGAGAAGCAAGTATTAATCTCTCTACTTCACTTTCCATCGCTGAAAAGTAAGTAACTTGATGCAGCTTACCAAGGGGAGTTAGTTAAAGAATTAAAAACTCTCAAATTCTAATCTGCCTCCCAGCCCTACATGCACACCACATTTCTCAGATTCACAGGACTTGTAAAATGAGGTTCCCATATTTTAAAGTTTGGGGGTATAATTATTTGTCTTAAAATAACTTTGTCCGTGGCTAACCTGAATGTGTCCTTCTGAAGAGGAACAAAGAATCGGCTAGTTTCACTAATAATGGAAAGTTATAGAGGGGAAGTATCTCCAATTATTTTTCACTTTGCATCAATGGCTGAATTGCTGACTGAGAATTTTCTTCACTAATGAAGCAGGTGACATGGTAATCAAGACAATGCAAAAATGTTTAGAAAATATAGTTGTAATGCAGTGGTCCTATGATTGCTACAAAGACTGTCTAGACTTGTCATCATTTTACAGCAAATTGGCACAGAACAGGACAAAGAAACTTGGATTACGGTCTGTGTGCTAACGGCAGGGACTCTCAATAGAACTTGTGTGATGGATACCTTGTTATATAATGGAGTCTTGATTGATACTTTGTCAGTCAAGTCACAATATAGCTCCACATAACAATTCAGCTTGTCTCCAAGACTGGGAAATGCTCCTACACACATACTTAATAGGTTTTTTTAAAATTGCCTATTGTATTTTTGAACAAGAGAAACATATTTGGAGTACTTTTCCTTTTACGTTTAAAAGATATAAGCATCTGAAGACACTGCCTTGTGTTTTCTCTGTTCCATGGTCCTACTAACAATTCTTTAATTTTTGCAGACACTTATAACATGCCTAAAATGGTACATAAAAAGACTAATGCACAAAATGTATCACCTGCAAAAATGTCCAAAGTGATCATTAAAAGTAGCTGCAGCAGTATGACACATGGAAACTTGGAAGATTCTAACACTGAATTTATTTTTTTAAATGAGATTGTTGATCATCATGGGACTGGTTTCCTAAACTCTGCAGTGTATACACCTTAACTTGTGTATTTTCCGACGTTTAAGGACTTAACTGTGCAGCCTTAATGCTTAACATCAAGTATTTGCATTTACAAATGAAATAACCATGTTGTTAATCTTTTAAAGATATGACTGATACTAAATCATGATAGAATGATTCTTAGAGTAGAAATAGTACAAATGTGAAGTTGACATTTGTGTTGGTGAAATAAGTGCTAAATATTGCAGGGTGGTGAGAGATCTTTGAGTCTGATATTTTTTAACTACCTTATCCAGTTTTCTTCAGACTCAATATTGTAATTCAATAAATGTCAAACATGTGTAAAAGTAAACTGAACTGTGTTCTTGTCCCATGCCATAGTACAAAGCTGATTTGTTTTTAGCAACGAGCAAAGATGCTGGAAAACCCCTACAAAGATTTCATTTTAAACAAAAAGTACCAAAAACTCCACCAGTTTTGCATCACAAAGTAGTGGTTAAAGTAAAGACTTGAGTAAAGCAGCATGTTTGTGGTTTTTGTGGGTGGATGGATCTCAGAATGACTATCAGTCTTTCAAAGGGGAGATCTGCATGTCATCTCTGCATATGACAAGCAAAATCTATAGTGACAAATATCTTTCCAACATAGTCTACAACATTAGCCACATAACCCTCTTGCTATACACAGTACTCATCATGTCAGCACTTGGAGTATAAACCCCTTTTTTTCAGACCCATAACCAACAGTGAGATAAACTTAGAAAGGAAAGTCAAGTATGGAAGTGATACTAAAGCTGCAATCAAACGGCACTTCAAACATGCTTAGTTATGTAAGATTAAAACTGTGATATGTGTATAAGTGGCACCATACCAAATAGTTGCATTAATTTATTTATCCTACTTTTATGATGTTCTCATGGGTACCTGTGGCACTTTTCTCTGTAGTATCTGAGCACTTGAGTATGACTACACACTGATGCTTGGAAGTGAAATTACATCACACTGTAAGGAAAAAGAAAACTAAAACCACTTGAATAATTATGCCAAATCAAAGGAAGTCTCAAGCAATTTAAATGCAGTCACAATCCAAGGATGCAGCTATTGTATGTGTGGAAACAAGCTGACAACTGGTAACATCTCTATAGAAGTATGTTCCCCTCCCCACCCCCCCAAAAAACACCACCACAGAAGCAAGAACACCAGAACTTAGTTCAAACCAGCTTTTACATTTGAACAGCCATCATCTGTCAGATCCCTCCTGAAAATTCACTCCTACCTCTTTAGTGTTCCATCACCCATTCTCTCTCTGATGCTATCTGCTCCCACTCTGGCACCTGGTCCATTTTTTTTTTCCTGTTTAGGAAAAAAATGTTTAGTGCCTCGATCTCAGTGAGGGATTGACTCTGCACCATTCCCACATGTTGAGTAGTACTTACTCACTCATTGGCAATGGAACCACTTGCACGGGTAAGTGCTACTCTCTGCTAAGGAAACAGTGCAGAATCCAGGCCCTTTGATTGTTAACTCCTTGCTGCAGAGATTTTTGTCGTCTTGTCTGTTTCCTCCTGTGGTGCTATATAAATAAATATACAGGGCAACAAACGTTAACTAACCATCCCAATCTTCTATGTATTAATTTTTTTAAACAAAGTACAGTGTCTATAGCTTACATTGCAGTGTGAATCTAATGTAGTGGAAATAATATAGTTGTGAATTCCATTAACCTTTGTGTTTTCCCATTTGTTTTTACATCACTGTCTTTAGATGAGACTTGCTGAAATATAATCCATTATCTCTATTGGAAACTATTTATGTATAATATGAATGACAGAAGTAACAATGTACTCACAAATCATACTGCAGAAAATGATCTCTCTCTCTCAGGGTTCTATTGTGGCTGACAAGTTCATAAATGTAGTTTTATTTAGACATCATACAGATTTAATCAACATGCAATTCATACATTTTAAGGGACCATTATGATCATCTAGAGTAACTTTCTGCATAATACAAGCCATAGAATGTCACCTAATGATTCCTGCATCAAGCCTGATTACCAGTAATTGAACCATCCCATACCTTTCAGAAAGATATCCAATTTTGGTTTAACAATTCCACGTGGTAGAGAATTTACTACAATCCTTTGTACTCTGTTTCAACAGTCAATTGAACTCACTGTTAAAAATGTATGTCTTATTTCCCATCTGAATTTTTCTAACCAACTTCCAGCCACTGAATCTCATGATGCATTTGTCTGCTAGACTAACGTCAAGTATCAAAGATCTTCTCTCTGAGGAAGTACAGTATTTTATATAAAACAATTTAGGCTGTGTCCCCTTGGGCAAACAATTTGGTTATATAAAATAAAATATTCATCTAAACAATACTCTACAGAAAGGACATGCTCTCTCCTGAATTAAACACCCGAAGTATGTGTAGCCTGAGTTGTGATAAAAGATGAGCTGATTTTAAAATAACTAGAAAACTGTAGGATTATCACACACTGTCTCTAACAAGAGCTGTGGAGGGGCAGATTTTAGAGGAGCTAATGACAATATGTTAACACTGATTAAATCCTTGTATGGGTCTCTGAATAGGTGTTATAAAGTGGAAAAATAAATAGGCAACAACTTAAATTGTCCAGCCCTAAATGAGGAGATGTAGTACATGGAACAGTGGCAGAGAGACACAGGTAGACAACATTAATCAGCACAACTGGTACTAACTTGGAGGAAAGTCCCATTCTGTATATACCATGGTTGCGAAGAATTACATTAAAGTGTATCCAGTAGTATCATACCCCCACCTGTCTGAAAATACATAAATCAGTAACTAACCACTACTACAAAGCATATGGCCAAAGTCCTCATCTGCTGGACCTTCCCTTGGGCTCAATCTTAACTGAAATGAATATTAAATAGGCTAAAATATAACCTGGTGTTAACTACTTCTAATCTAGGCCCTTCAGTTACATTGGATAGATTTCCACAGGACAGACCTATGTCTCACATGCATCAGGTATGAGTCGGAGCTCTCTCCTGAAAACCAGGTATTACCATCTCCTGAAAACAAAAACACCCACTATCATTTAAAAACTAGTTCTCCGAGGTTGGCCAACAAAATGATGGAGGTCAACCGTTACTTGATACTCAGAAAAAGACAGCTCCTCAGCCCTCAAGACATTACATTTACTATCTCTATTTATATGTTAAATTCAGCAGCCTCTTCCTGCAGAATAGGCTATGCTGTGCACAGCTGGTGACCTGACTGATAGTTAACTTAATCTGTGTACATCATTACTGTACTATAACTGCTGGACAACTGATACATATGACTCTTGCTATGCTTAATTATATTAGGGTCATATGTTACATCATCTCTGGAATGTACTTTGTGAAATGCCACTAAAAATCAAGGTGGAAACAACTGCAAGTCATTAGCCTTGTCCTGCTTCAAGAAACATGTGACGATCTTTTAACGCACATGCTGGTACTGTATGAGCATTCCTCTGTCCAATAAAGGAAAAGGCCTTTTGTGCTCTGTTCAAGGCTGTGAAGCTGTAACATGCTGCTAAGGTGTTCATGAGGTTGCCTCCCTGTCAGAACACAGCCCATCAACGTAAAGTCTGCCACCAGACCATTGTACCCAGGGGCACTGTCTGGCTGGTCTTTGGAGACTAATTGTCACTGACCCCATGGCAATGAAGTAATGTGTGTCACTTCTGGATCAGATAAATGCCAGTCATTTTAGAACCACTACTACACATGCTACTGAGAAACAGACAGGAAACAACAAAAAGTCCCACAACCAGTGCAACATAAACTCCAATCCTTACCTGGAATGCTCAGTGTTTTTTTTTCTGGTGCTCATTGTTACTTATGGAGTCACAAATCCTTGTTAGCGTTCTGTTAGGTATACCTGACTTTTCAAACATTTTGTTCTATACTGAGTCAAAACTCAACCTAGTTTAGCACTCCTAATTTGGGGGGAGGGGAGGAAATCAAACTGTCAGAAAATCTATCCTTGTGGAGAGGGGGAGAGGAGTTTAGGGTATAGAAATACCAGCATAGTTGAAGACGATTTGAAAATATACTCTTAAACTTTTATCTTCGTTATTTTGGTGCTTTCAGCAATACACAGTTCTGAAGTTACTGGATTTTAAGCTTAAAACCTGGTTCTTCAGAGATGCTGACCACTCCCAACTCTCATTAAAACTAATGGGAGGTGCAGACACACCTCTGAAAAACAGGGGTGACATCCTGGTCCCTTTGAAGACAATGGCAGAACTCCCATTGACTTCAATGGCACAAGGCCTTCCCTCCAGCTTCTTATACTTCTCCAACTCCCTCTCCCATTTGAGCCCCATGACATCCACAGCCTGTGAAGATCACAGTATCATGGCCCAGCAAGGACAACTTCACACCTCTTTTGGAAGCTGACTGCAACAACAGATTGAGAGCAGCACGATCTAGTGACTTGAGCACAGGACTGGATTGCTGATCCTAACCTGTACTCTAGGCATGATCTTGAGCTCTGTCTCTATCTCCCCTTTTGGAAAACAAAGTCAGTAATATTTACTTGCCTTTCTGTGGTGTTGAGAGGATGAATTAATTAATATTTGTAAATGACTTTAAAAATGAAAAGTGTTATTATTCAGGAGTTGATCAAAGGAGTAAGGGAAACCCTATCTCCTATATGTATGTAATGTATATGTTACTTTTCAGTTTTAAAAAATGAACTCTGTAGAACAGAAAATAACATTTTTTAGAAAAACAGAACAATTTAACTCAGCACTGTCTTATTTTAAATTGGGAGGGAGTTCTACATAAGAAACCAAATGTTGCTACTCTCCTTTCCTAACGTTTAGAGTTTTGTACTCTACGTTTTGTTGCAACTTTAATTCTTAAAAAGTTGTACATTTGGTGTTTGTTTTTTTTAACTTTCACAAGATCTTGGAAGTTGCCATGTGATTATGAATATTATATTTATTTTCTTGACTTGATATTTGTCACAGTAATTTCTGAAACCATATATAAAAATTTTAAATGAGAAAAGTATACAAGTGTTTCTTCTAAATTAAAATCTCACCTGTACAGGCCATCCTCAATCTGCATTGTGTGTGACATTCCACATGCAATTCAAAAGCTGTTGGGTGTTTTTGTTGTTTTTTCTCATGTCTATTTGCAGGTGACATTTAAAGTTAACTTTTTTCCACTCTAGCTATAACTCAGCAGTGTTAATTTGCATTAGTCTGCCATTTGCATATAAGTTGCTTAAAAACTGTTTAAACTGGAATGGTCACTCATTGTGGAGTTACTTTCATTATGCACTCCTCCCTATCCAGATTCCTTTCTGCATGTATTTTAGTGGGACAGAATGATCCTGGTCTAGGATATTTGGTCATATTAACATCTGTCATATTTCCACATTATAGTCACCATCTCAACCCTTTCATTATTTGGAACTGTCCCATGTGCGAGAAACAAATCTCCCTGCAAACCATACAGATATCTTGCTGATCCTCTTTCTGGCTATATATGGTTTAACCAACTAATGTTTATAAAAGTGAACAGCCCCTAGAGAGAAAGCTTCATACTCATGTGCATTTTTACATACACTGAATTTTTATATTCTAACTTTTCTTAGTGTTGTTCTTTATTCATATTTTAACTCATCTGGAAGATGATGGAGGGGCGAGGGTTACTCACACAAAGGTGTGCGCACACAAAGCTCGTGTTCAATTTCAACGAGTCGTTCCAGCAAAACTATGTAGTTAGCTTCTCTTCTTCTTGGGTGAGCCACTATCACATAAGCTGCCAATTGTAGTTTGAGAAAACATAGTTAATGTGTGAAGGTTGCTGGCAGGAGGAATTAAATTAATACCAAGAAACTTAAACTCATGTAAAAAGATCCACTGATGTTATGTGATTACTGTACTGAAAATTTTTAAAAGAAAACAATTCTAAAGTTAGAACTCTCATGCCCCACAAAGCTTCTATTTTTTAGTATTGTGTCAAGAGCCTTGAAGTTTTTAGACACTGATGAAGCATTCAAAACAAAACATTCCGCCCTAAACTAGCTTAATTATATACAAATTTTTAAAAAGCCTCTAATATCACGGGTAAAAACCAAACTGATTGCAACTTTACCAGCTGTATTTAGTTTATTCATTCTTGTATTTTTAAATGGGACAAACAGGTTTTTATATAGGCTAATGCAATGCTAAGTAGCAACTTAAAGAATTGGCTCTCCCACAACTACTCCTGAGGAAATTCTGCATGGCAGTGAGGAGCACAGGCCACTGGCTGCATTGAGGTGGGAGATCACCCTGAAACCGCCACCTCCCCCAGTGCAGAAGCTTGGCAATGACGCTGCACCTGACCCTTACACAGTGCAAGGGTTGGGCCTGCCCCAGAAACACCCCGGGGCCCTGCTCCTCTGTGCCACGTGCACCAGGTGTGGGTGGGCAGGCTCAGCCCAGCAGGATCCAATCGTGGAGGGGCTTAGTGTGGGGGATCCAGAGGTGGGGTAAGAGGTTTCTGGGTGGGGCAATCTGGGTGCGGGCAGCTCAGTGGGAGATCTGGCTGCACAGGGGCTTGTTGGGGGGTTCCGGGTGCAGGGGCAATGGGACTTTGCAGGGGATCCAGATAAAGGCGGTTAGGGCTCAGCAGGGGGGGTCTGGGTGTAGGAAGATGGGGCTTAGTGGGGAGGTCTGGGTGTGGTGGGTCCAGGTGCTGGGGGCGTGGGGCTTGCAGGGGTGGGGTCTAGGTGCAGCTGCTTGGGGATCAGTAGGGTGGGGGTCTGGATGTGGGGGCCTCATCAGAGGGGTCCAGCTGTACAGGGTAGGGCTTGTCAGGGTGAGGGTTCGATGGCTGCTTAACAGGGGAGCCCCAGCTGCTGCTGCTGCCAGGAAGCCGCATGCCCAGCTCTCGCTTCCCCCTGCGATTCCCCTATCCCTTTCTTCTTCATCCCCGTCCCCTCACTCCCACATTCCCCTTCCCCTGTCCTATTCCACCCCATCTCCTTCCCCACTGCCTCCCCCCACCCACAACCCCACCCTCCCTTTACCAAGCCCCACCACCAGCACTAGGGTGACCAGACAGCAAGTGTGAAAAACAGGGTCGGGGATGGGGCAGGGGGTAACAGGAGCCTATATAAGAAAGACCCCAAAATCGGCCTATCCCTATAAAACCGGGACATCTGCTCACCCTACCTGGCACTCACTGTTGCACAAAAAACTCGAAGGTTCTCAGCCCATAGAAGGGGAGCCCAACGGGCACAAGGACATAGGAGGAGCGTTAGCAAGCAAGCCGACACAAGGCAGCCTTCTTCAGTTGGGCAGCTCTCTGCCTGCAGAAATTGGAGGGCAGGGAGGTGCGGCAGTGGCACGTAACCCAGTGTACCCCCCCCACGCCTAACCTCTGTTTGGATGGGGGCAATCCCCCCAAAAAACTGCACCCATAGTCATCCCCCTTTGCTTCCCTGCCATTTTCCGCAGGGAAGCACAGGAATTCTGCGGGGCAGGGGAGCATTTTCTGGGGGCGCGCAGTCAAGCAGAATCCCCCCCAGGAGTACACAACAGGGCCAGCTATTCCCACAGATGAAACGATGTTCGAAAGAACCCCAAAGGTCAGTCCCCTCAAAGTTCCTTCCTTTATTGAGTTGACAAGGTAAACCCACCCATGCGAAAACCAGCTTTAATAACTCTTAATAATTATTTGGAATGGGGAAAATGACCCCACTCTCAAACTCCCTTGATGTAATCATGTGAAAAAGTCTAAGCGAGGGGGTGTGGGTGGGAATCTCTCCCCTTTTGACCTGGCAAAGTATATGCTTGAGTTACGGTATGGCCAATGACATTGCTAGTTATTTCATTTGATTTGTACTGCCTACCACCTTTCCCTCACTATTGAAACACCAAACAAGAGCATGTTTAAAATACAAGGCATAACATTAGTTTCTAGGACTGACGTTTGTTTTATCCTGCACTGTCAGTGCTGCAGGAAAATTAATCACGTGATCTGTACCTATTTGTATTTACATAAAAGATTAAACAGACTTTGACACAGGATAATGCTGAGATGGCCAAGATACTTACAGAACTGTGGCAGTGAAGCAAAGGCATTTGTTCTTTTCTTTCAAAAAGAAAAAAAAAGACATTGATAATGCACTGGTATTAAATTATGACTGGTTTCAAAGTAGCAGCCATGTTAGTCTGTATTCGCAAAAAGAAAAGGAGTACTTGTGGCACCTTAGAGACTAACCAATTTATTTGAGCATAAGCTTTCGTGAGCTACAGCTCACTTCATTGGATGCATGACTATTTCTATTAAACTAAGTTACTCCAGCAACTGGGGCAAATATTTATGACTAGTATGGATTGTATCTAATGGAAGCTGGTCTCCTTGTTGTTATATTGTAGTAGTGCACAAAAATCCCCAAGTGGGCTATGTGCTGTACAAAGCCATTGTAAGTCAATGACATGCCAGGTAGGTGCAGCAGCATAAAAGGAAGTGCTGGAGAGAGGCCTAAATAACGGCACTTGTTACTTTTCCCATAAATTTAAGGAGGGTTTTGTTTTTGTTTTTTTTTAAGTATTGCAAACTTTACAGTGTGAATGGCCAACTTTTGAGTTTTAACTCTTTTTTATGTGAACAATAAAATATGACAGTCTGCATCATAGTGGTCATAACATTTGTATATTATGCAAATACATGATGCTTGGGGCATTCGGAAAGAACAAGGGCCTGTCTACTTGAAATGTTGGATGTGCTTCTTGAAATTTATGCTTAATTTGTTTAGCAACAGATGGCCTAAACAGTTCTAAAACATTTTTTTTTAGGAATACCATATATTATAAAATAACCCATCTCCCTCAGTTGTGCTCAGAATATTATGAATTAAAACTGGACTTTTGTTTACTACTCTGTATATAACATGCACTCACAGAGCTTGTTGCTGGATGTGCTGGTTTAACAAAGTCACAACCAGACACTTCTATCTCTTTACACTTTTGGTAAGGCCATTCTATAGTGTAACTCACTGTACAATTCTGAGTTCAGCTTTATTTTTTTTTAACTAATGCTAAAAGATCAACCAATAGAAAAACCTATTAAAGCAGCCCGAGAAGTCAGTTCTAATGTAAAGTTACCTGCTTAGTTTCTCACAAAAAACAGTCTGTTTGCAAAAGGTCATCTGAAATTTGTTTGTGATTCTTTGCTACAAAGGCTAACCACATCCTGGCACAACAAATGTTTGATAAACGGACAGTACACACAAACTTGCTGTCAGTCCAGCTGTTTTTTCTGACTCTGCACTTGAACTGGCCCTATGACTTTTTCCAGATAACAGAAGTTTGATTTACACAACACTGTGCAAGTGCCTGGGTGTGGTCCGCTTTCTCTACTATTACACTGAATTTGCAGTAAGTTCCTACATTAAGCTTTGAAAACAGTGACTGGTAAAGTGAGGTTTTGGTCCGCGAATGCACACAGACTTTTCCTCTAGGCATAAGGAAGCAAAAAGAGTGCATTAAACATATTTTTAAAAAATATTTCACAGGAATAACCTCCAAAGAGGCTGTTTGTGGCCCAATCTTGCATTGTGTGTTCACTTTAACGCCGACAGACCCATGTCGTCACCAGGCAGCATCAAACCTGGGGCTTCTGGAGCTTAGTGCATGAGCCTCTACAACATGAGCTAAAAGCCAACAGGCTCTTAGCTAAGGCTGTAGAGCAGACTCACTTAACTCTCTCGAAGTGGTCTCGGTGCCACTAGATGGGACAGAACACCATCCAGAAGGTGCATGGGTTACACACTCAGAACTCCCACTGCAGTTTAACAGACAACATTAGTAGTCAAGGAATGAAGACCTGAGGTTACAGCAGGTGAGAACAGCACATATACACCATGCGTTCAACATAGTTATTACATAGCACTCATTTCTTTCCCAGTCAATAATTGAACTAAATGAAGAGTTCCATTATTCAAAATAAAATTCAAATTCAAAATAAAATAAAAATCCATGGACTTTGTACAACAGGATGGAAGGCATGACTGGAACCCACCATATTGTATCTGTCAATGTGTTCTGCCAGAAAAAGTAGCATGAAAAGTCGCACGGATTTTAATATACAGTACTACATAAATTACATAAATTCAAGAGCAAGCTATCAGAAATGCTTGTGCCTTCTTATTTTAAAATGACATTGGGAAAAAAAAAAACAATGAAGGGAGATAATTATTGTGCCTGGAGAACCTACAGTGTTTCATAGATGCAGCGTTCCTAATTATAAAACAATTTTAAGTCTCCCATGGCGTATTTTTGCAGGCTCAATCCTGGATTTGCAGGATCGAGCCAGATCTGGGAACATCACTCTACGATGCTTAGTTCAATGCTATCAACCATGGTCTCTCTGGTTAGCGCAATGGTCTTGAGAAGATGATCCACTTTTAGTTTTAGGATTATGATGATATATCCCATACTTTCCATATTTTTCCCACTCTTTCATGGGGAGAGGTCATACGATTATGGGGGGAAGCGGACTCACCCCTAGTTTACTTAGTCTGCTAGAACCAAAAATGACTCAATGCAGCCAGAAAGGCAAGCCCAATTCTCTCTCTCAGTGCCTTCAAGTTGGACACAGGGGAGTCAGTGTACGCGGAAACATATTTTCCCTGTCAGAGCATATTGGTGGTGGTGCTCAGGGAACCTGGAAAATCCCCAGACAGCATCTGGGAGGGTGAGTTCCAAGTCCTCATTGGGGATGGGAAGAAATGGGAACCCTGAGGAAGGAGAGCATGGGAAAAAGACAGAGACACCGGAGTAGGGGAGACACTGGAAAGGGGAAGTCACATATGCACTGAGGAAGAGAAGAAAATGAATAGATCCCCAAACAGGAAAGGGCACAGGGGGCCAAAAGATTGGCCCCCACATACACAGGAAGTGGGACATGGGGGACACACTGGAGATGGGGCCCCCACACAGGAAGAGGCACATGCAGGCGACACACTGGAGATGGGGGGGCCCACACACAGGAAGGGGTGCATGGAGGGGACACACAGAAGACAAGGGGGCCCCCACAGGAGGGGGCACATGGAAGGGACACACTGGAAGTGGGGGGCCCGACCCAGGAAGGCGTGTATGGAGGAGACACACTCGGGGGACACAGACTGGGGGGGCCCACATCGGAAGGGGTGCATGGAGGGGACACACTGGAGACGGAGGCCCCACACAAAGGGGTGCATGGAGGGGACACACAGAGGAAGGGGTGCATGGAGGGCACACTCAGGGAGAAATGGACTGGGGGAGTCCCACATAGGAAGGGGTGCATGGAGGGACATGTGGAGGGGACACACTGGACACGGGGGGGCCCCACACAGACAGGGATGCTTGGAGGACACACTCAGGGGGACACAGACTGGGGTGCCCCACACAGGAAGGGGCATGTGGAGGGGACATATTGGAAACGGGGGGGCCCACAGGGATACGTGCAGGACACACTCGGGGGACACAGACTGGGGGGCCCCACACAGGAAGGGGCACATGGAGGGGACACACTGGAGATGGGGGGGCCATAGGAAGGGGTGCGTGGAGGGGACACACTGGAGACGGGGGCCCCACAGGAAGGGGCGCGTGGAGGGGACACACTGAGGGGGACAGGGACTGGGGGGCCCCACACAGGAAGGGGTGCTTGGAGCACACACTCGGGGGACACAGATTGGGGGGCCCCCACAGGAAGGGGCGCGTGGAGGGGGCACACTCAGGGGGACGGGGACTGGGGAGCCCCACACGGGAAGGGGCGGGGCAGCAGACCAGGCCCCGGGCTGAGCCTAGGGAGGCGGGCTTGGCTCCGGGCCGGCCGCCCACAGGTGTGGCGGAGGCCGGGCTCGGGAATTACCCGGCGGGCCCCGTGCGCGCCGCCCCCGCCTGGACCTGGGAGCTGCCCCGCGCTAGCCCGGGCGGCTGGGAGAGGCCGGAGCCTGCGGCGCCCCCGCACGGGAGCCCAGTGCCTGGCGGGGCTCGAGCGGCGCCCGCCCGGCTCACGTTCCTCTCCGCCTGGGCTCGGGCGCCGCCAGCCAGGCCGGGCCGCACGCTGCTCCCTGCGCGGCTCGCCCCGGCTCCTTCCCGCCCTGCCCAGCGCCCACCCGCCGCGGGCCGGCCGGCCGGCGCGGCAGGGGGCGAACGAGCCAGCGACGCTCGCCAGGCCCCGGGGGGCGCACCCAGGGCCGGCCCGCCCGGGCCCACCGTCAGCCACTCGCTCAGGCACCAATGGGAAGCCGGGCAGGGCGGCACGTCGGGCCCTGCTGACGCGTAATTGTCTGGCTTTGACTTCCCACGGGCGAGCCGCCAGCTCCCGGCCTGACCCCAGCCAGCCCTGGCTCCTGACCCAGCCAGCTGCCTGATCCACCCTGCAGCCAACCCTGGCTCCTGACCCAGCCACCCAGCGCCTGTGCTGGCTGCCTGACTTCGTGCAGCCTGCTGGGGGTTTCGCTGATTTTCGTTTTATTGACAGCCACGCTTTAGAGACCGGCAATAAATTACAAACTCAACAAAAACAGCCGGGTGGGTCCTGGCTCCAGCCGTTGCTCGTCTCTGCCGATGTTCCTGTTAAGCCCCCTGAGCATCAATGCCTCCAGCTGGATCAGTGTCACAGTTTGAATGTGAAGTTAGTGATGGCCCACTTGACAGAAAAATTAATAACCATGAAATGGCTTGGGTTGGCTGGCTTCTAGCCAGGTGTTATTTATAGTCACCTCACACTGTTTTTCTCTGCAGTAATCTTGGTCCCTCCTGACAAACCACTTGGCCTTCAGGCTACAAGTTCATCCCCTTGGGAACCAGGTTACTGCTGAGAAAAAAATGGTCAGGCTACTTATCATTTCCTGGTTTCAGAGTAGCAGCTGTGTTAGTCTGTATCTGCAAAAAGAATAGGAGTACTTGTGGCACTTTAGAGACTAACAAATTTATTTGAGCATAAGCTTTCGTGGGCCAAAACCCACTTCATCAGATGCATAGAATGGAACAACATTCCATGTTCCATTCTATGCATCCGATGAAGTGAGCTGTAGCTCACGAAAGCTTATGCTCTAATAAATTTGTTAGTCTCTAAGGCGCCACAAGTACTCCTGTTCTTATTATTTGCTGTTACAACTGCAAGGTGTTTGAAAAGTGAGTTTTACAGAGGTTACAATTTAAATACACAGAGACAACAGTCTGAGCAGGATTGGCGGTGTCTGTGCTTAGTCGTCTTCTGGCAGCCACATCTTCTAAAGTAGATTTTTTTTGTATGCTTTGAAGTAAATTAATATCTTGTGTTTATATCGTGCTCTTCACCACAAAGGGCCCACAAAACATTTAAAACCTGTACAAAGAACAAAAAGCAGATGATTCTTTCCCCAAAGTGCTTACAATCTATGTAAGAGATGAGATGGGTAGTGCCAGACAGACGGGTACAAGGAAACAATAAGACAAGATTGGTCTGCATGGTAGGCAGTGGTCTCAGCACACAGTGGTGTAACAGTTGCAAAGATAGTTTTAAGCTGGGGTTTGAAGGGGATAATGAGGTAGCTTTGTAGCCGTATATAGGAGCTCCCTGTGAGTGTTGAGGGGCAGCATGGGAGAAAGCAAAAAAAAACACGTTGGAAAATTTGGCTAGTGGGCGATGGAGGCTGGCAGCATGGAGGCAGGAGTAGACATTTTGATAGTGAATGAGAGATGCTAGGTAGGGTGAGGCTAGGCAGTGATGGGTCTTAAAAGTGAACACAAGGACCTTATGTTTGCTGTAATAGAGGAGGGATGCAAAGAAAGGGGTGACTTGGTCAAAGGAATGGGCTAAGCAAACAATGTTTGTAGCAACAGTCTGAATGGGTGTGAGCAGGGCACGATCACATTTCTCAAAACCAGAGAAAATGACATTGCAATAATTGAGGCACTGATATGAATACCTAGATAAGGGTTTAAGCTGTGTGGATAGGTAGGAAAGGCTGTAGTTTAGGAATGCTATTCAGAAAGAATCTGCAGGTAGCCTGGATGTAAGGATCTAGAGATAGGTCTGAGTTAAATAAAACACCCAGGTTACAGGTCTGAGTGACAGGATGGTGATGTTGTCCACAGTGATTGAGAAAGAAGGCAGCAGAGAGTGCTTGGGGGAAGGAAGATTAAGAGGTCTGTGTGGTGGATTCAAAGGCTCCAAATCTGCTGATGACCCATGTGAGTATTAACATGATGGCATATGATCGAATGTTTTTTTCAGTTTGCTTTTTTAAAAGTGCAAGAACTTACACACACAAAATGTTAAAAGAACACATAAGATTGCAAAGTTAACTACTCAAAAGTTAGGAAATGCCACAATTAAGGTTGGCCCTGCAACCGTAATTTGGACCGCTTGTGGTCTTATGATATAGTCTTCAATTATATGATCATATACTATTTTTATACAGGACCTCTGACATGGACCATCACCAGAGGGGGATGAGATGCCTTGCCATTGGGTTTCACAAATAGTTGCTAACAGAAGAAAAATTATGAGACTCCACACTCCTTAGTTACATTACAGGTTCTTGATGGAGAGTGTGCTGTAGTAGTTACACGCTCTTCTGTCCGTTTCCCCCAAGTGTGACCCCTTCTGCTCTGTCCCTATCCCAGTCCTGTCTCTTCCCCACCCCTAGCTCATCGTCTCAGTCCCCATTCTCCTTACCTACCCAGTCCCAGTCTCCGCTCTTTAGGCTTCTCGTCCCAATCCCAGTTTCATGGTTCACAAGTCCTAGTCTCAGCCCATTGGACTTCCAGCCGCAGTCTCCTTGCCTAGCCAGTCCCAGTTCCCTACCCCCAGCTCCTCATCGAATCTCTCGCTCCCATCTTGGCTTTCAGTTGCCCCCTTCCTCACCCATGTTCCCCTTCCCCACTGCCTCCCAATCTCAATCTCCCGCCCCAGGTTTACCTCAGGTCACTTGAGCAGCTCTATAAATGTGTTGGAGGATGAAGGAGGCATGTTCTGGAGTATGCTGGATACTCTCGAGCTTATGTTTATACAGCAATATCTTTTAAGATCGCATAGACAGCTCTCTATTTCTGTGTGCAGCTATGATAAATTTTCTCTTTAAAAAGTCCATATTTACCCTTCAAAAGTCCATATTTTAATGATAATCATAGGTATGAATTAAAAAAAATGCACATTCTCTTTAGTGTGTTTGACATAACAAAAGAAATCTGTCAGCCAATCAGCTTGATAATAAAAACAATTAAGTAACATGATTTAAAAAAAAACAGCTTATGAGAAGCATTTCTCTGTAAAAATATTCAGTGATGTATTTGTAGGGGGAAAACCAGAGAAAGCCCTACTTCTTCTAAACCTATTCCCTAGCTCAAAATGTTCACTAGGTTTTCAAGAGTGAAAGAATGCATTTATGTCAGCCCCCTCCCAGTATAGTTTCTGTGTTTCACATTATCTTCTGCTAAATATGTTGTGAAATATTTGCTTCAAAGAACTATGCATGTTTTCTCCCTTTTACAGATCTTGCAAGTGAAACCCTGGGTCCGATAGAATACACAGCAAGATTATTTCTTTGACCATTCAAAATGTAACTATTTAATAGTAGTGCAGTGACAAATGGGTACTCTGCTCTGTCAGCCTCATCAGACAAAAATGATACATCCTACTTTACTGGATGAACTGTGGAAATCCTCGGGCCTCCATACCTGCAGTTGTCCTTAGGCAGTGATACCAGATGAACCCTTGCTGAAAAGGGCATAATGAAATTTCTGCAAAGGTATCATGGTTCCACAGGGACAAAGTCTACTTTCTCTGCAGTGTCTCATGCTCCACTGAGTTTCTAGGCCTCACTCCCTGTTCCTCTTGCAATCTCCTGAACTTCCCTCATTGGAGAGCTATACAATAAGTTCTGTAAGGAGTTCAATTAATAGTTTCTTCTGCAGGGTTTTCCACAGAAAGAAAACGCAGGCAGGCATGTTGCAGAAGTACCATATTATTTGGGTATGGAAAGTCAGAAGAACCCCATGGGTTGTGTTGGGTCACCTCCTTACAATGACTGGGAAATCGGACTAATTGGATCTCAAGTTTGGTGGCAGAATCCATAGACTACCTCCAGCATCCTATTAGGTAATTGTAAACTTCTGCGGTGGATTCCTGGGAGCAAAGACAGAGAGTGCAAATACAGCAGAGCAGTTGTTCTTGCCATAATAGATGGGGACATCTGGCCGTGTGCAGACCTGTTTGAAGGTACTATATTTTTATAAAGAAAGGAAAACACCTCTGGCTCATTTTGTAAATGAGAATGTGTAAAAGAGGACTGAGATAAGCTTCTTCTTTCTCCCAAGTGAGAGAAGGCAGAGAAATCAGTAGTACTAGGCAGCCGTTGTGGAGAATAAAATAAGATCAGGTTGCTTTTTAAGGAGAAAAACAAATAACATAGCAGGAACCAGAAAGGGTCTTAGAAACTGAGGATACTAAAGTTGGAAGGGCCTGGAACTCTGATTTTTATTGTACAAATAAAGAGGTGCCAACTGTCACATGTGCAGCTGGGAAGGCGAGATTAAGAGGAGAACCTCAGTATTGTCCTGAACCAAAGCTCATTTAAGTTTGCACAAGCCTTTCCTCTGACTTCCAGTGGCTTTGGATCAGGCCTTTTGTGAGCATGTTGTAAAGGGTCAGTTATTTGGTGATTAGACTGGTATCCATAATGCGGCTGGTACCAGCGGTTAAAATATTCTTAGGATGTGTACATTAGTTATTGGATCATATAGAAATTATTTAACATAACATCCTGGTTCGCTAAGAGGGCAACCATGTCAACACTACGTCCCTGCGGCCCCTGGGGCTGGGGGGCAGAGGGCCCCATGCGCTGCCCTCACTGTGGGTACTTCCCCCTGCAGCTCCTATTGGCCGGGAACGGGGAACCACAGCCAATGGGAGCTTCAGGGAAGGTACCCACAGGTGAGGGCAGCGTATGGAGCCCTCTGCCCCCCTCTACCGGGGCTGCAGGGACGTGGTGCTAGCCGCTTCCAGGAGTGGTGCGGGGCCAGGGCAGGCAGGCAGGGAGCCTGCCTTGGCCCCGGTGCAAGCTGCTGCCACCCCAGAGCCGCTCCAGGTAAGTGGCGCCGGGCCAGAGCCCACACCCCAAACCCTTCCTGCACCTCAACCCCCTGCCCTGAGCCCCCTCCTGCACCCTGCACCCCTCCTGCACCCCAACCTCCTGCCCTGAGCCCCCTGCTGCATCCCAGACCCCTCCTGCACCCCAACTCCCTGCCCTGATCCCCCTCCCACACTCCCTGCACCCTTGCCCTGAGCCCCCCCCCACACTCCGCACCGCCTCCTGCACCCCAACCCCCTTTCCTGAGCCCCCTCGTACACCCCACATCCCTCCTCTGCCCCAACCTTACATTCATGGCCCTGCATGCAATTTCCCCACCCAGATGTGGCCCTCTGGCCAGAAAGTTTGCCCACCCCTGTGCTAGAAGCTTTGAGATGCCTGGAAGAGAAATATGTGTGTAGGCGTGAACTCCCTTCAAAGGACAATATGGGTCTGAGCGTAGGCATGGCAGATGCCAGAAAGCCCAGGAACACTTGCAAAGGAGAGACAGGGAGCGAGGAGTTCATCTGCAAAGGGCGACACAGAGAGCTGTGTCAGCCCACCCCTATAAATAAGTTCTGTCAGTTGTATTTTTGAACTCTGTCCCCTCTGTATAGTCTCTTGTTTTCATGATAGACCTGCTCACTTGTCTTCACCTCAGTATATATCTAGCAGCAGGCGGTGATTATCTTAGGGCAGTTTTCTATTCCTTTGACATCCCTTAATTAAACTATGACATTTGCTAAGTATAGAACAGAAAAATATTGGGGGGGAAAAACCTCTGCACTCTCATTAGATTGCTGTATTTCTGAGACTTTGGGTGCTGCGATGGGAAATGATACAAAGGGTGATTTTTAATGAGATTTAATAGAGGTGTCCTTGATTTTAGTTTGTTCCTAATTGTTTTAGCCTTGATTTTGTGAGAATTATTAGCATATACATTGCTACAGAAGTGACAAATCCTACGTGTTTTTCTTTGGCATGGATTACAAGTTCTGGGCAAATTCTTACTCAGGGAAAACTTGCACTGGTTCCAATGGAAGTTTTACCTGAGTAAAGATGGAGTACGGTCTTCAGGATTTGGCCCGGTATCTACAATTAAGTAATGAATAATGAAGCAGCCGTATTAAAATGATGCATGCTTTCTGTATCAGGACAGATGAGGCAAAATGATAAGTATATCAAAGTGTATACAGGTTTCAGAGTAACAGCCGTGTTAGTCTGTATTCGCAAAAAGAAAAGGAGTACTTGTGGCACCTTAGAGACTAACCAATTTATTTGAGCATGAGCTTTCGTGAGCTACAGCTCACTTCATCGGATGCATGCCGTGGAAACTGCAGCAGACTTTATTTATACACAGAGAATATGAAAAAATACCTCCTCCCACCCCACTGTCCTGCTGGTAATAGCTTATCTCAAGTGATCATCAGGTGGGCCATTTCCAGCACAAATCCAGGTTTTCTCACCCTCTACCCCCCCACACAAATTCACTCTCCTGCTGGTGATAGCCCATCCAAAGTGACAACTCTTTACACAATGTGCATGATAATAAAGTTGGGCCATTTCCTGCACAAATCCAGGTTCTCTCACCCCCCTCCCAAAAACCACACACACAAACTCACTATCCTGCTGGTAATAGCTCATCCAAAGTGACCATTCTCCCTACAATGTGCATAATTAAGGTGGGCCATTTCCAGCACAAATCCAGGTTTTCTCACATCCCCCCCACCCCCATACACACACAAACTCACTCTCCTGCTGGTAATAGCTCATCCAAACTGACCACTCTCCAAGTTTAAATCCAAGTTAAACCAGAACATCTGGGGGGAGGGGAGTAGGAAAAAACAAGAGGAAATAGGCTACCTTGCATAATGACTTAGCCACTCCCAGTCTCTATTTAAGCCTAAATTAATAGTATCCAATTTGCAAATGAATTCCAATACAGTGCTTAGGTACAGTACTATAGGGAGGAGTGCTCTGGAAATACATAAGATGTATGCGGAGGGACTGGGGAATGTTCTGACTCCATGTACCACATGGCATGAGTTTCATTAGCCAATTCCCACTCTCTATGAAAGAGGAAACCTGTTTAAGGCATCTCTCTACTTTTAAACCATAATTCAAAGTTACTACATGTAGTACACAGCTTAAAAGCCAGTTCAAGTCTATTTTCCTGTTATGACTTATATGATGCTTTTCATATTAGTACAGGTATCAAATAAGAACTAAGATAGGAATGTTGAGGTAAGCATATTTAAAATATTTTTGCGTTTGTTTTGGTGTTTATGGAAGATGCTGGCTTGACAGTTATAGAAACTGAAGCCACACATGGGTAGTAGTAGTGTAAATGTCTTTGCTTTTATTCTGGACAGATATCTCTAACTGTCGAGAGAGTGCATTAGTCTTCATGCTCACTCAGTTCTTGGTTTCTCCCCATGGTTGCCGACAAGGAAGCTCATTAGGAACTAGACTGAGACCAACAAGGGCATGTCCTGACTGCAGTTAACTCAGACTTTTATTCAGTTGCACCTAACCTGGCTCTCATCCACACACACACAAACGTCTGAGCCAGTTTTGGTGGTGATTTGCATCCAAGCCAGCTGGCCCATCTGGGGGTATTGGCCAAAACTTTTGGTGCTTTCATTTGGGCTGGTAGCTCTCCCATTCTGCAGGGGGAACACAGGCTAAACCACTCAAGTGTTAATAGTCTTCTGATAACTTCCCAGTGAGGCCAGAAGGACAGACAAGTTCTTCTTTGAGTGCTTACGATAGGATGTGAGAGCACCTATGCACTCTTGACCTGGAGCCCTGTAGGAGCACCCAGCAGTACACTATCCAGATTTCACAGAGGAGACCACATTTCATGAGGGAGATCAGATTTCACTGTCAATGATGTGTTTTTCACAGCCATAAATTGGGGGGTGCCATACTCATAGATGTGTGTTTGCTCCTTTTTCTTTAGCTTCCTGCTCATTACTCTGATTAAATTACACAGGGAATAAATCACTGCCCCATCAAAAGTACATAATCAAATAGATAAGTCTTGCATTTCACCCTTGTCTCTTTCACTCCCACACATGACTTTGCATGTGAATGTTTAAGATCTGTATGCCCTATATTTTTTTTACCTCTAATACTGCAATTAATGATGTTATATAACCAGCCTACTGCTGTTTCTAATTAAATAAAAAACCCTGCATTTAAATAATGTAAAGGGTTTGTCTTGAAATGACAATGCCCGTAAATTCAGAGGGAAGGCTCAGACTCTATCCTCCCTTCAGCTCCCTGTTTCTAAGACCTGCAGCACATACAGTGTGTTATGTAACGTTGCACAATCATTTCTGATTCACACACACTTCCCTTGCAATGGAACAAGCTAAAATTACAGGTTCATTCTTAAATGTGCAAATCCTGGCTCTTCTTCAGTTCCAGGCAGACCCTTAATGAGATTTAAATATAGCAGTTTTTATAGCAGTTGTTGTACTTTTGTTCTTTGTTTCCTACTGAAATAAAAACAAAACCCTCATACAATTATTTATTTACTTATAATTTTATAGCATCTAAGATTGTGCTAGGAGCTTCCAAAGACAGATAAAAAACATGATCCCTTTCCTGTGGAGCTGACAAACTAATTTCAAACCTGATGCCATGGGAGGAAAAACTAGATAGGAGTGAGAGAGACAAAAGAATATAATAAATTATCCCAATTCTACCACGTTGGTTAGGCACACAAGAACCAACCCTAGTCTGGGGGGAGAGGAGGCTATCCAGCCCAGAGAAGTGGCACAAGGGGAACTGCTTCCTCTGCATGCTACAGATCTTTACTCTGCACCACTATACAGGTGTGGTTCTGCAGACAGCTGGGGCAGGTGTGGTGTAGTGGCCAGTGCACCTGCAACTACTTGGGGATCCACTGGCCAAAAGACTTAGTGCAGGAGCCATGCATGCTAGTGTTGCTCTGAGGATAGAATCCCTCTGAGTCTCAATAGCAGCTGGATCAAACAGCCACAGTTCTCCCTGTAGCCTGCACTTGGGTTCCAGCTACTAGCCCAGCCTGACCGCATCCCTGGATCTTTATGTTGTAAGACTCTGGGTCTTCCCCCAGCTTCCCTCCTTGAATCCAGTATTCAGACCTTCTGTCTGCTCTTCCTTCCACCTCATCTTTCCCTGCCGTTCTTGGCAAGCATCCAAGTCTGCCACAACATTGGTGGGGTTTACAAGGCTCCTGAATAGTCCCTTGGATAGGGGCATGGTCCCCAGTAGCCAGCTAGTGGGACTGTGTCTAGAAGAACACAGTGAGGAATCTGATAAGAAGTGATATTCTAAACTTCTCTGAGTCACAATATGTCAGTTTGCAAGATAAAAAGCCAACACCACCCACAACTGTAGAGAAGTTAAAATTTACATGAGTATTTCTCATCTAATATTTATTAATTTCAGATGGTATTTTAATGCATATATATCTTGCTACACAATGCTTGTTATACCAGTTTGCCATTTCTTAGGTGAGTCTTGCAATATTTGGTGTGTTGTTATTCTTTTAAAGACCTTGTTCCTAGAGTTATGTAATTACTTGAGAATCTCAGCCTTTGTTTGAAAATAAAGTAAGTTTGTAGCCCTCCTGGTTGCTGAGAAGAGATTAAAAACATGACCCAAGTGCACCCTAAAGTCTCAAAAGCCTATAGGGAAATACAAGGAATCCACAATGCATTATTTTTAAGGCATCTCACAATTGGAGGTGAGGGGGGCTGACTCTGACTGAATATCCAGGTTTGGTAACAGTGAAATACAGGTGTTTTCTTTTACTCTTTTCAATCCATAAGCTGTAGGATGAAGAATCTTCATTCATAAGGTCCACACTTCTCTTTTTGCTGATGCTATCATAGCCAAGTTATTTAGGAGGGGAAGAATCTGACATTTGCAATGATTGTGTTTTCAGTTGCATTTTTTACGTAATCTAATGCCATATTTTACTGTAAATCTCAGATTAGTTTGATCTTTAAAAAAATCATTGGACAAAATGAACTATTTTTCAACCAAAGTGTTTGCTGCTCCTATTGAGTCAATTAGAATGTGCTCTTTATCCTAATGCTATAGTTTCTTAATCACAAACCCTTCTGCTTAAGGAGATTCGTGACCATCCATTGATCACTGAGCTAATCTCATAGAATGTTTGTGAGGAATTTTAATCACGTTGATGCTAATATAGCCCATTTTTCTAAGATATGTAAAGACTAGGCTTCTTTAACTTTCCATTTCAAACCAGGTGCACAGACACAAGCAGAGGAAGCTAATCTTGGATGGCTTTTTTATTTCATTATCCATCCCTTGCAACAGCCACAAACTCGATCCTCATCTTGCAGCTGGGAGTACAGAAAACTTCCTTGGAGAATAAATAATCCCAATTCTACCACATTGGTTAGGAACACTCCAGAGTAAATTATTTGCAATGGAGCCCTAATTAGAGTCTTTACTATCATGTGCAAAAACAGGGGTCTGAGCAGAGCTGTCATGTTACCTTCCTTGGCAAAGTCTCCTACATCCTACTTGCTTGCTCTGATTTTCCATAGCTAACTTTCAGAGGCAATCCCATAGGTGCTGGAACTAGGGGTGCTGTGGGTTCTGTTGCATCCCTGGGCTTGAAGTAGTAATAACCCAATACATGGTTTCTGCCTTCAGTGGCCCCACTATAAAAATTGTTCTCGCACTCCTGAATCCCTGTGAGTTTAATGAGGTAGAAGTTTTATGGGTGGCACTGACAGCAGAAGTTGGTTCTGTGTCTATCTCCTGCAGCTGTTGTCAGATTGGTATCACCTGCTAGAAATTAAGCAGAAAGAAGCATATGCTGCAGGGGCCAGAGTGCAACTGGGCATTGCAGAGAATAAGACTCAGTAGATGGAGAATGCAGGCTAAATTCTGGGGTAGGAGATTCACTGGGACAGGCAGATGAGGATTAGAGAGCTACTACTAGTTCCCTGTGGCAGTTGCTCTCACTATGGCTGAGCACAGTTTGGCCTTAGTGGAGAATCAGGGTCATTAAGGCATACGTTCTTGTACAAGTAGGCCCATGGATTCAGACTGAATGTGTCAATATTCTGCCACCCTCACCTCACTCGCTTCTTTTACGACCTACTCTATGAGTAGCCCCACTGAAATCAATGGAGCTTCTTGTAGTGAAGGGTACTACTCTGAGGGAGTAAGAGTGGCAGAATCCAGCCCAGCGGGGCTGCTTGTTGAGGAAGCACAATTCAAAATAAGGAAGGGTGGCAGAACCTGATCCTTAGTGAGGGGATTCCTCCCAAATACAGGTGCCCCATCTGCTAGGATATTACACCACTGTCTATGAGGTCACTCCTTTGGCCCTGTGGCAGAATGCTACTGTACTAACAGAGCAGGAGACATTCACTGCTCTGCAGGCAGTGGTGGCTAGCAGGCTTCTTCACCGAGCAGCTGCATGCCTCATTTGTTACAAAATGGTTGTATTTGTTACTCGCCTGAAACACCGAATGAGTAAATGCAAAACTAAATTTGGAGTAAGCAATTCTTAGAGTGGTGAGAGTGTCAAGAAATCAGTGCACCAAGGAAGATCACTCTTCTTTTTTCTACTTTGTGAGCCCAAGCCAGGAGAGATTTTAAAGTTAACGGAGAGAAAAAATACCATCAGAAACATGAGAGCAGGAAGACAAAAGCAGGGAAAGCCTTTTATTTTGTAATTGTCCAGTGGACTCTTTTTCTGATGAAGTTTGTTAAAATGCCCCATGGTGTGTTCTGAAGAGGGTGCAGATGTCGAATGGTACACAGGTGTTTGATTTCCTCCTTGGGAGCTAGCCTGCAGCCAGCACGTTCTAGGGGATCGCTCCCAACCATTGCAGAAAGAGAGCAGCCTACCCACAGTGACTTACTCGTTGTCATCCACTGACTCTGAGGCATGTTCTGCACTTGTCCTGCACGTGGAACGCCCATTAATGTCAACGCATGAGTCTGCAATATCAGCTTGCATGGCTGCTTAGGAGATTATGACTAGAATCAGATGGGTACCCAGGGTGCTGTAATGCTCAGTCTTTATGATGCGTAAAGCCTGCTGCCATTTTTGTAGTTCTTACTAGAGCTTGGGAGAACAACAGCTTTTGCCTGCATAGCAGTTAATCCAGGATTGTGTCGTTTACACACAGCCAATGCTGGGGCAGTATGAGGTGCCGCTGCCCTGTAGGGGGAGTTCTGCCACAGGAAGGTAGATTTCCATCCCTAGTTTCTTGGTGAGCAAAGGGAGTGGACCTACTCCTGTACCATTTCATGGGGGACACAGTACCACACCTCACTGGGAAAAATCATTTAGCATAACCCACTAACACATCCCCGGATCTTTATGATGTATAGGAGCTTTATTTCTCCAAGACGTCCTCATGTAGTGTGGGGTAGGTTGGAGCAATGAATCCAGGAGGATGCTCAGCAGTTTGCAAGAATTGCTTAGCTCCTTGCTGGATCAGGTCCTTTGTGTGCATATGGTATATGTACTGAAAACACTAAAATTATATATATTTCATTATATATAATGAAAACTCTAACACTGGCCTAGGCCCAGGGGATAATATTGATTGCTCCCTGCAGGAAGCCAAGGTTTGCATGTGATTGTGGGACTTTTACTCTTATGGCTGACTGGGACTACTTTTCTTTTATTCTCTGGGACTCCATCATTGTTCAAGCAGCAGCTCCTTACATCAGCGAGTTATAGAGTAATATATGCATGGCTATAAAGAATTATTGGGGGGGGGGCAGGGGTTAGCTATAGAGCAGACTATACAAGTCTGCACTGGCAAACTCTGTAATATAGGCAATGCGGTTATAAGAGGTTAACTTGTTGAAGGGGTTGGCTCTGTCCCACCCTATTTTGTGCTCTGTGGACTGGAAGGTTCTGGGATCATCAGCTGTTGTTTTTACTGTGTGCAGTTTAGTTAACGATCAGACTTCAGTTTCTGGCTGGATAAATAAATCTGTAGACATTACTGTGAATAGAGGTCTTGTTATACTAAGAAGAAAAGGAAAGGCTACACAGTAGAAAAATGGCAGCAAAAGCCTCAGGACCCCATTTAGACTGAACCCAAATCCTAACTATGAGGAAATGAGGATTCCTTAGGAATGCAACCTTGGGGCAAAATTCTCTTCTCGGATCAGTACTATGGCTGTTGCCCACAATGCCTTTTGCATAGTGCTTGCATATTTTACACACATACATGCACGCACACAGAGTCCTCCCCTTGATGTCAATAGAACAAAGCAGGATATGCTCTTGAGAGCAGCATTGTGGAGTAAAGGGGAGGAGTTTGTCCCAGTAGTGTCACGGGGAAGATGGAAAGACCATGACCAGGTCCCTCCTCACACCTGTCTCTGCCCCCCCACACATTAAAGAAATGAAAAGGAAATGAACTATGCACGGAGACTATCACTTCTAGTATGTTAGGGAAGGTTTCAGTACACCCACATTCACTCTCACCCTTCAAACAGTGCCCAAAGTGATAGGAGTAGAACCCCTGCTGACTTCTGCAATCTTGCTTCCGGACTTTCCCCTAAGATGTCTGTATCAGCAGAGTTACTACAATGCCATGTATAATAATCATAATAATGTATAATCAGACTGTCAGGAATGTGCATGAGTAAACCCATAAAAGAAGCGCACTTCCAAGTGACAGGGAGTGGATTCATAGAATCTGATTTATCTTAACTATGGACAAATTAACTTTACAAAACAAATATCAAGATTTAAAAAGTACCTGGACTGCGACCATATGTATGCGGAAGAAGCTTACCATAATGCAGATCATCCAGGTTTCCTTTTTCACTGAAGGTCTCAGTTATGTAACATCTCATCTGAACATATAGGGCCCAAATAAAATCAGCTGGGTCTGGAGGCGAATTAGGTCAGTGGAGTACTGAAGTCGGTGCAGTGACTCTGGATTTATAGTGGTATAACTGGGATCAGAATTTGGTCCTAATAGAGTTGGCTGCAATCAGGAGACTTACCCAGAGAAAATTTATGATCGGAATGGTGAGATATCAGAATGCTGATTAGTTGAAAAATAAGATTAAAATTTCCAGAAAAACTTTATCCCATTTTTTTCATCACAATTTATACTTCTGAGTGTTGGGGGGGGGGAAGCATCATAATTGGAAAATTTTCAACAGACCTTACTGATTATATTTACCCAATAACCCAGTATTGAAGATCCTGACAGAAAAACTGTTTATGTGACAAAAGAAGGTATCTTCAGGTTTAACCTTTCCTCTTTATCTAATCTAATTTTAATCTAATCTACGATATTTTTAGAACACCTATCACCTTGGCACATAAATGCCAAAATGAGTAATATTAAGAATATGAAGTATATATGAAGCCGAAAAATATGAATACAGTATAATCAGAAACCCAAAGTGCAAAGAAGAGTTTTCCTATCTTCTTTCCCAATGCTGTAGGGAGGGCATATGGCTATTTTTAAAACGGAGCCGTTGCTGAGGAAAGTCTTTTATCAAAGAGGAGTGCTTTAACATTTCAGCCTTTCACGTGGCATCTCCTAATTGTGGTCCCTCTGCTGAGAAATCTCTGTCCCTCTGTGCTTGAATGTTTTATCCCTGGTCTCTTTCTAGCTGTGTTGCTCCTTAGGAACATGATTTTTGTGAGCGAGCAGATGCCTGAGGGTGATGAGGCAGCCTCTGAACCTATTAAAAACCTTGTTGATTAAGAAGACCAAGAGTTTTCCCCCTGAAACAAACACTGAGCCAATGGAGATCATGATGTGATGTGACATGTTCACATCAGCCTGTGTTACTTATGAGGTGGGCTGCTGAGTGCTGCATGAGTGGAAGCCTTTATGTGGTGGTTACACTCAAGCTTAGTTAGAGCGAGTTGCAACAATCTAAACTGGGGCTGATGGCAGCATGACTCACAATAGCTAGGTTGTTGTCTGACAGGAGAGGGTGTAGTTTCCTGGCCAGATAAAGCAATATAAGCATAAAGTATGTTCCCTGTCCAACTCCGAAGGGTTCTTTTTGTGCTGTGGTCTCACGTGAAATATGACTGTGAAAGATCCGAGATGGTGGAAGAGTCTTGATACCACCAAATTCTCAGAGATTGGAAACTGGGCAGCTATTGGTAAGGTCATTGGCCCAAAGGGCTTCTTCAAAATTGCCAAGTTGCATTCTCTACGGTAGGTGATAGATTGCTTTCTTTGAAGGAGGCACTGAGGATTTCAGTTATTGTGGGGATTCTTGGCTAGACTTTACCAGCCATGAGAGGCAGAGGTAACTTTTGCAGCTGATAAGATGGACATTCGTCATAGCTCTGATGGTTTCTGTGTGGATGACTAGCCCACACTCCAACAAGGCTGATTGGATGGGCATTGCTTCCAGTTCTGGCAGCGCTTTCTGTATCTCGGAGACACAGAAAGCACCCCTCTATTGTTTTGGGTTTGTTTTTGTTTTTTTGGTCCAAGAAGCAAAAAGAGGGGTTTTTGCATGGGGTGAAGCTTGGGTTTAGATGATCTAGGTCAATTAGCTAGTTTTACTGCTTGGAGCAGTTAATGGATGTGTCCAAATGTAACCGTGCCTTTTGTGGGTCACAACTGAGAATACCAAATTCAGGACAAACAGCTGAGAAATTGGGCAGATACACCCCAAAACTGGCATCTTAAGATATACCAAACCAGCAACAAAAGTAAACTTAATCATATTCAGTGAATCATAACCTTTCCATAGACCTCCTATATGCCACATTTTGTACAATATTTGTTACAATTATATAACAGTGGTAGCAACATTGATTTACATGGTCATATTTAATCAGATAACCTCACACCAAGAGAGCTTTGTTTGTTTGTTTGTTTTTTGTTTGTTTGCTAAAGCATATGTCAGCAGATGGGCCTCGACCTGTTCATAAACTAAGTTATAAGAGGGATTTGTACCACAGGCATTCCAGCCTTCAACCTTCATTCTTCATTTTAGATAGTTCATTAGAGAACCTGGTAATTTGTGGGTGCAAAACAGGGGAGGGCTATTTTTTGGCTGGTTTCTTGGGGGTGTCCATCAGCAGTTGTTTGTAATGTAACACCAGGCTTTAATGCCTTTATTGAGCTGACGTATATTGAACAATAAAAATGCATATGATGATAAAACAATATTAGCATAAGAACATTTCTCTTTTCCAAGAGACAAGTTGTATATTTTATTTCTTGAAGGGGAAACTACACACTCCCTATGTCATTGGCCTCATAAAGATGATCCCATATCTAACTGTCCTCTCCATTCAAGCCATGCACTGGGAAGGGAATTGGCATATGTCACCTGGGTTCAGTCCATGTTTTGGAAGGAAGCTGGCGTGGTGTTGTCCTTGATGTCATCTGGCAAGGGTGAAAAACATGAATCCGACTGGATTTCTCCAATGAATTACTAGCCAGCGTCTTCGAATAAATATGTACTTTTGCATCATACCAGCTGTTGCCCTTTCTGCCAGTTCCTAACTCTCACTGTTATCGGTTTGGCTTTAAGCCATACTGCCACCCATTATAAACAAATCCCACCCATGTTGTTATGCTTCTGAGATGAAAGTGAAGGTCCATGAACCAAACATCAAACAGGAGCTGGAGGATGTGGGATGCATGTTGGATAGTGTTGCTTAGCAATATGTTTAGGGCATAGTGATTGCATCCACGGTGAGATCCACACCCAAGTGAAAATTGCACTATTCATAATCACGCACACACACACACACCCTCTCCTTAATAAGTGTGTTTCAAAAGAATGACTTGAGCATTGTCGTTAACTTTGAGCAGCTGATGGTTGAAGTCAGGGTGCAAAATATTTTCTTGGCATAACAGCAGAAGAAAATACGTATGATTTCATTCTTGTTTTCATGGGGAAGGAAAACTTTGTCCCCCAAAGGGAAAATTATTTGTGTGTGTATACACACACACCCCTCCAAATATATAATAAATGTATGTCCCTGTTCACATGCCCAGGGTAATTATCTTTACTGAAAAGAGGACCCTGATTGTCATGTGTCTTGTTTAGTAGACGTCCTAGATGCTTGACAGAAATCTTTGTCCCTTGTTGAGAGAGGTAAATAATTAGTGCTGTGAGTAATAGCTGCTCCAAGGAAAGTGTCTGGAGTGAAAAGTATAAGACATTGAAAGGTGAGAGAGTGAACAGCGAATCAGGACATGTCAGGATGGTTATAGAACAAATGACTGAACATTTCTCCTGCTGTCATGAAGAAACTGGGTCAAGGAACTGTGGTGAGAGGAACTGTGTAGTGATTAATAATGGCCTCTCTCCTCTTGGATCAGCAGCGATGGAAGAGTTCTCTTCTCCAACTGTGTTTCTGTTCATATTTTAGTGATCGTAAATGAATATCTATACATGCTTTTGCCTCTTTTCTTCCCAACCTACTTCAGTTTTTTCACCTTAAGATCCTTTCAATGGATTAAGTAAAACAAGAGAGGAAATACACCCATTGGAATGCATCCTTTCGTATTCTGTTGGTGCCAACAACCATCTAAATTATCCATCTTTGATTTCAGTGTGTCTGTCTCCAGTGCTCCTGAAACTGACATCACTGGACACTGAAGTCACTTATTATTTTTTTAAGGGTCTGATTCACAATCCTCTCCTCTTACCATGAGGGACTTCTCTAGGTTTGGGAGAATTGTTTGATCTTCGTGATGCATTCAATCCTTGGTTCATCCGCTGAGATTTCCAGCAAAGATGCCAATAATTGACACTCCTGATGGTACTGTATTTGTGTATTTGCCTGTTCCTTGGCACCAGGCCTGAGAGCATTTCCATTTTAGCTCCCTTTTTAAAAAGCTTTTGTGTCTGAAACAGAGCAATCCTGAACATCAGATCATATTGGCCAATTTGCCACAATGATTAGTTGCCATGGAGAAACTCATGATGTCATCAACCACTGAGTCTGACCTCAAATGAGCAATAAAATCTTAAGAAATAAACATGACAATTTCCAGGAAGTGTCCCTAGTAAATAAAAATAAGGGAAAAGAAAATATCAAACATACATACAAAAAAATGGCCCTAAATACAATTTATTTAAGGGTGCCTGCATTTTAGTTCTGATTTTCAGCCTGCTGTGGACTCTTTTTAGTGAGATTCACACCAGATACATCTTAACATTCTTTTGACTTGAAGAAATACTGTGTTAAAAGTGTGGCTCATATGGAAGCACAACATTGCTACTATGGATTGGACCCTTCATGACTGCCTGGCCAAGGTAGGTACTGCCCATGTGATATAAACCTTCAGAGAGGCTGTACAAACTAGGTTCATCTGAGCTTTCCACTCATTTGAAGACTTGTTCTCTTAAAAGTGTGGCTGATACAGAAGTGCAGACTGGCTGAAGTTAATGGCATAAAGTATAATGATTGCAAAATAGCTGTTTAGTTCGTGGTGTGTGTGTGAGAAAAATAGAGTTACACAGATGCATGCACACACAACAAGCCCATTAAAGAAGAGTTATAGGCTTTTAAAAATTATTTAGACCTTAAATTGTAGTTATCCCTCTCCTGTTTCAACAAAAGTTAGCAATAGCCAACAAGTTGGCACTGTTAAATGCCGAGATGATTCAGCTTGTAGCAATATTCCCTTTGGATCAAAAGGTTATGGATTCAAACGCAGGGCATGAGACTGTCTTTTCCCAAGGATAGCACCTATAACAATCAACTGACCACATTTCTGACTATCCTTTGTGCTCGTCCAGATGGCAGCTATAGAACCCATGATGCTTTGTGAAGAAAGTAGGAGAAACCTTGGTGTCCTGGACGACTTTCCCTCTCTGAGTAAAAACTAGTTTTAATATCCAAACTTGTGTGACAGCTATGGCAAGCATGTCATGGCCATCATGTTTGCCTACACTGTCACTGCATTCTCTGTATTTAATTGGTCTCCTTATCCAAAAGTTCTTTGAGATACCATGGATATGACAGCTATTTGTGGGACATCAAATTTGTTTCTTTGGGGAAGGTGGTGTTTGGTAATAACTTCATTCTCTCAATGTACAAAATAAGTTTTTAAATGGATACATAGTAACTTTCTTCAGTATTTATTATGGCTTAGCTTGCTCTGAGAGGGAAAACATGGACACTTTGATAAGTGGATGAAATTCTACACCAGGGGTGGCCAAGCTGTGGCTTGCAAGGCACATGCAGCTCTTTTACCATTTGAGTGTGGCTCACAGAGCCCCCCAGCCTCCTCCCTGTCCATTCTCCACCTACCAGACTGGGGGCAGGGAGCTCAGGACCTCTGCCTTTCAGCAGGGTGCTGGGGTAGGAGTGTCTGCCCAGCAGGTCACACCTGCTGGGCTCATGGCTTTGGCAGGAGCATGGCTGAAGCCCTGAGCCCTGGAAGGCACCTCCCACAGGGCTGGAGTCCTGAGTCCTAGATAGCGTGCCCTGGCTCTCGAACTTCTGAAAATTGTTGTATGTGGCTCGGACTCATTTGGCCACCCCTGTTCTACACAATCACTCTTTTTTGGACCAGCTCTTCTGTAACTTCATATTGCCACACATATGCTTTAGTCAAAAATAAATAAATAAATAAAAAAATCCGTGTTCTCTTTAGCAAGAGCAAAAAGTCCAGTTTCTTTACTGATACCTTCACTTTAAAAGCTGTATCAAGAAATCCCCCTCAGGCCAATAACCTAGGGCTTCATCCAACTCTGATGCCAACTGGAGTCTTTCTATTGACATCAGTAGCAAATTCCCCTACTGAAGACAACAAAAACGCTATCGGTGAGAGTTTAGTCCTAATCCTGCACCCATTATACTGGCAAATGTATAATCCAGAGTAACTCACATATCTAGGGCAACCTATCCCTCTCCTCTTCCTCCCAGCCTGATCTTGCAAGGTTCTGAGCGCCTCCCAGAAGGGCAGCGTGCCATCAGCCCCTGTTGATTTCAATGCAATTAGTATTAATAGCAGCATATTTTATATAAACTAATTATAATAAATTAAGATAATAATTGTTTAGAGTTTATTTAGAATATTCTTTGCTTCACCTAAACACAATATTTTATCTTTCAGAATCATACTTGAATATCTATTTAATGAAGAGATTGGTTTTGTCCTGGAGAGGAAGGATGGTCTAGTGGTTAGGGTGCTTGCTTGGAACATGAGATCCAGATTCAGCTCTGCCACAAACTTCGGTGTGGCAATGGAAAAGTCACTTGGTCCCTCTGTGCTCAGTTCCCCATCAGTAAAATGGGGCTTTAGCACTTCCCTACCTCCCAGGGGTGTTGGGAGGAAAAATGCATTAAAAAACTTGTGAAGCACTCAGATACTGTGGTGATGGGAGCCATTTAATTACCTTAGGTATAAAGTCCTACTTGAATTGAGGGATGATTGTCAAAAAATAGCACCTGAGTTGCGGACAAGCCATGGAAAACTGTGGAAAAGTAATAATGGACCTTATTATGTGTGGTAGTAAAGTCCATTATTGCTTTTCCATAATTTTTCTCTGTCGTCCGCCTGGGGTAGCTGGTGCTCCCACTGTCAAAATTGTGGAGGAAGCTTAATATTGCCGAATCTGCAATATTGCAAGTTAAGTAGGGTGTTACTTAGATAATACCTAGCTCTGATGTATTTCTTTATCAGTAGATCTCATCTAGGTTAGAGTGAATTCTGGAGCTAAACCTGGATGCGCAATGACGCCCAGAGGTATGTGCTGATTGGGTCCACTAACCAGACTGGGGAAGGGGGGACGGGCATTCAGAAAAGGCATAATTTTTTTTCTGTTCAGTTCCACACGGCTTCACTAAAGACATCACAGAAGGTCTGATTCTGGAACGCTAACAGTGGCCCTAGACTCAGGAAAAATTGGATCCAAATTTGGTCTCCATCTTACAGTTTGAGCATCTATGCTACATTGTTGGGCATTTCTTGAGGAGAGGGTGGAGAAACACAGCAATAGATGCACTGATCCCACCCCCACCATTGTATGTCCCTCCCTTGCTGCTGACCCTTGTTATGCAGGGAGCTGCACTCTGTGGCACACAGATGTGCACAATGCAAGATCCCCAGAACAGACTCCCCTCCCCCTAGGGCAGTAGCATAAGGGGTGGGGCGGAGGGAATTGTTTTCCAATTTTTGTTAATGTTTTCAACTCTCCATATCCCCCAAAGAGGGTGCAAGAATTATCCTATTATGCAACCTAGAGGACTAATGGTACCAATATTGACACACGGTGGTGCATTCTTGGACATCTGTAGTGAGCCATTGGGAATTCACAGAGAGGAGGAAGCAGAATTCCAAAAAAGGTCAATTGAATCTAACTACTGTGCTGAGTGCCTTCTGATCAGCCTGAATTTGGCACCCATTTCTGGGCTTACTTTTCATTTTAGTTTGGCAGTTCCCCTATTGCAGAGTCAGAATCACAGAAAGCCCATTAATAAATGATTGTTTGCATGCAAACCCATATCCTCCCATGTACTGCTTAGCCTATGTAGAATTTCTTTAATATCCTAAAGTGTTAAATTTTTCTCCTATTTTTTTTAGATGTATGATCTTTTTTGTACCTGATGAGTCTCATCTCTGCGCCCCCCGCCCCCATTTGTTTAATTTTGTGCTGTCAATAACTTTTCTTGGCTATCCTTTCCAAACAGTTAATCTTTGAACAATGTCTGCCACTGGTGGGGACAATGATCCTTTCAAAGAATCATTGACCTAAATTGCACTTTAATGCACATACCATGCTGTCCACACCACCTACGTGTCTCCAGGAATACTGGTAAATAACAAGCTCTAAATGTTTAGTCATTTCCTGCATCACGTTTGCAGGAGTCAGTCACTTTATGCTATTAGCATACGTAAGTGCATTGCAGTTCAAACAGTTGGTTTTCATAGCAGCTGTATGGTTTTATCTCCTTTTGGGAAAGTGCCACAGGGAGCATTTCAGTGACCCTCAGATTAATATTTCAGTTTGCTTTCCTCGGTGAAGGGGTGCACTGACAGTATCACTGAAAAGTCACATCTTGAAAATGATTCTCTTTACCGTTTCCTTGGGGGGTTTTTAATGCCTGTTGTGGGGAAATCTGACTTTTCAGATATAAAATCCCTTATATTTTAATGTTATAAGAAATATTGTCTACAACAGAACTTCTAATTAGTTTTATTTATTTATATAAAATGCTGTCAATTTATGGATTGGATAGTAATCACTCTAGGCAGGCATCATGAAAGTTTCCTCTACTCTATCAACACACCTTAATCCTGAGATTCAGTAACCCCTGCTATTGCAGTCCTGAGCATCTACAGAAACTCATGCCAATCACACAGAGCTGTATGGTAGTTTTCTCATTTACATATGGGGCAGGCCAACCACCTCATTCTCACTCCTTACCTAGGTTAGGACTTAACCTGGTCTCCAGAAGTGAACAGGTAGTGCAGAGAAACCAGCCTTTGCTCACTTCCCTGTGTATCTGTATCACGGGATATGTAAACAGGAATGCATGGAATTCTGCAACCACTGGCCCAAATTCTGCTCCCACTTACGTGAGGTTAAAAAAAGGGTTTGCAGCATAAGTATAACCCAATAAGGACAGAATGTGGCCAGGTTTCTGTCCGGTTACTGTCACCAAAATGGTGGCTGCGTCTTGTTTAATGTCTTGGTAACAGAAGGCTAGATTTAAGAGAAAATATATAAATTCCATAGGACATTCTTAACAATATAATTGTTTTGTTTGTTACCCCTCCCCAAGGACTACTACAGATATAAGCAAAAAGAAAAGGAGTACTTGTGGCACCATAGAGACTAACAAATTTATTTGAACATAAGCTTTCGTTCACAGCTCACTTCATTGGATGAAGCTTATGGTTATGCTCAAATAAATTTGTTAGTCTCTAAGGTGCCACAAGTACTCCTTTTCTTTTTGCGAATACAGACTAACACGGCTGCTACTCTGAAACCTACAGATATAAGAGCTCTTGAACATAAAGGGTTAGATTCTCCAGTCTAAGTCCTCTTTGTACCATTAATGCGGCACAAAGTGGATATTAAGTGGCCAGAGGAGAATTCCCCCTGTGCAATTCGGCCTGGGGGTTGGGGGGATGAAGGGAGAAGGGCTGAGCCAGAGCTAGGACAACCCTCCACTGGTGTAATCTTCTGCTACTTCTCTGCAGCTCTAGCTTGCTCCTGGTCCAGATGGCTCGGGATCAGGGAACACAACCAGCTCCCTACATTTCTCCCTTTCTGGGTAGGGTAGTAAATCTGCCCTAAAGTATGTTTTAGCTGGGGTATGTAGGAGAATCTTGAATTAATTTATATTTTCAGGACATAGCAAAGGCTTGATCACTAGTGTGCACCTCCTATACTGCTCTCCATCCTCTTCAGCCTCAATTAACAGAGGGAACAAACTGAAGTCTCAGAATTCTAGTAAGAGCATATGTTCTGGGAGACCTTGCTACATTGCACAAGCATTCCCATTACTGGGATCTGGCTTTGTGAGCACAGCACATGAGTCAACAGCACAGCTAGACATATAACGTGGGAGTCACACCTACTCTTGGCTGCAGAATTATCCAGAGAAACAGAAGGTTAACAGGAACACAATAAAGACTAAGAAACCCTTAAAGGTTAGTTCCAGGAGTTGATTCAGTTGGCAAAGGAAAAAAATATATCCAAGAACAGGTCAAGCCAAGCAAGAGAGAGAATGGTAATGAAAAGCTACCCTATCTACTTCCCTATGAAAGACCAGTCTGTTCAGATCAGTCAAAATCATGCTCAGTAAATACCTTTTCTTTCTCATTAGCTGGTTCATGTATTGGGCCAGTATTGATTAGTAAATGACAAAGTCAGTTGACTAATGAAAGCATTGCGCCCTGTCTATGCCACAGCGGCACATCTCTGGGGCTGCAGATGTGGCACTGGAGTGAAGATACTTCCTACACCGCCAGAAGAGGGTTTCCCATTGATGTAGTTAATCCGCCTCTCCCAGACGGGGTAGATAGGTCCATGGAAGAATTCTGTTGAACTAGCTGTGTCTATAATGGGAGCTACACTGACCTAACTACAGCACTCAGGGTGCTAAATTTTTCACAGCCCTGAGCAACATAGCTAGGTCAAGCTAATTTTTAAGACCAGAACTTAGTGGTGCAAGCTTTACGGTATGTAAGAAACATTAGCTCCATAGGAGTACTGTTCCCAAAGGGAGACGGTCACCCCAAAAGGATACAAATACAGGCATCCAAGGCAGTTGCCCCATAGAGGAAAATATTAGGGGGCAGCAAAACTCTTAATGATTGCTTCTTTGTTTTTGTCTTATCTTTAACTTTATTTTAAATTGAAAAATCTCAGACATAAGCCTCAGCAATGAGCACCTCTATCTAAGGTACTTCTATGGCACTCATTACACTCGTATCTGAGCTCCTTGCAAGTTTTTATTTATTTAGTCTCACAACACCCATGTGTGCTAGGGAAATGATAGTATCTCATTTTATTGATAAGAACTGATTCACTAAGAAACTTAAGTGACTTGACCAAGGTCACATAAGGATGTCTGGCCAGTCTGTGCATGTGGACCCTGAGTCAAAGCTCACTGTAGTCAATGAAAAGTATCCTAATGAGCTTTCGATCAGCCTCAGAAAGCAGAAACAGCATGAGTGGAAGAGAGGTCATCCTCAGGCTTGTCACTTCATAAAGATACACACAGTTAAACATTGATTCTAACACAAGGAAAGCTAAATCCAAGTCCATTTACAACAATAGGAGGGCTCCCAATAGCTATAAGTGGAGTTAGATCAGGTCTCTTAAGAATGTTTTTGCCTTAGAAAAAGAATGAATGCAGGAAGTTGTTTAGCTGCCAGGGAGTTACCTTTTTTCCCTGAGAAATTAACAAAAACTGCATATGGTGAAATAGCTCCCAGTCTCTCAGTATGTAAGTTTCCTGTTTTATTGCATGCCTGATTTCATGCTTTGGGAGGTTGGAATTATGAACACCGTGGTGGTAAAAACTTTAGTGGATCATGTTCTGATCAGAATTGTTAAGCAGGTACCTCACTGACTTTGATCTGGCTCTTACATCAGTTATATAATTTCTTTGGCTTCACTGGAGTTTGGCTTCACTGGTGTAAGTGGAGCCTGCCTGTTCTGCTAGGTGTCTGAAGACATAAGTTTCAAGATGGTCTTGTGATGAAGGCACAGGACTAGGAGTCAGAAGATCTGGATTGTTGTAAGGTTTAATTCCCCAAAGTCAGTGATGTATTCTGAGATCCTAAGGCAGAAGGCCTCAGAGAAGAGCAAAGACAGTCTTCCATCACACTCTTAGCATTTGCAGTGTTGCTGTAGCCATGTTGGTCCCAGGATATGAGAGAGGCAATTGTGGGTAAGTAATCTCTTTTATTGGACCAACGCTATGGGGCTCAAAAGCTTGTCTCTGTCGCCAACAGAAGCTTGTCCAATAAAAGATACTAGCTCACCCACCTTGTCTCTCTTACACCCTTAACATGTTTTTTATACAATTCTTGTTGAATTAATGGGTTTAGTTAAATCTACAGGTGAAAAACTCAAATGCAGTTGATACTTAGTTGGAGTCTAAAATATGGGCATTTGATTAGGGGGTGATAATGCTGCCTTTCTCACTGTGTTTGTGCAGCGTGTGGATGCTAGGTATTGTGATGACAGGATGGAATAAGACTGGCTTTAAGCTTTTTTTTTTTTTTAAAGGTGTGTTTTTACCTCTGGTTAACTAACTGCCCAGTGGCTTGGTGAGCTTGATGTTTTGCTGGTGTTTCACACACAATAATTTTTTTTTAAATTGTATTTTGGGAGGCAAATTTTAATGAAAAAGATTTAAATTTTTCAGTAAAAAAGTGTTGTTTTTAAATGAGGCACCAAAATTTGTCAGTTTTTGTTTTTTCAAATTTTGTTCCCTCTGTATTTTCTCTGCCTCTCCCTTCCCCTCTTTCAATGGCAAAAAGGAAAAAATAGTGGAGAGGGGGGCGAAGATACTCACACTGAAAAAGCATTTTGCATTTCCATTGTTTTAGTTGAAAAATTGGAACATTTTGAAAAAAATTTTGCAGTAAATTTAAAAAAAAAAGAAAAGAAAAGGCCATTTTGAATCAAATTAAAGACTCAAGTGAAAAATGTCAGCCATCTTGATGTGTAAGATTTGTGTAGCTGATCGCAACTGTCATATTTTCCTTTGGTGTTCGGCATAATTTTACACAGGCCTTCCAATACAGACAGATATAGAGTTTGCCAATTATTCTCATGGCACTACAGAAATCCTCTTCGTTGCTCCGCTGACTTGTAAGTGCAGTCAGTGCTTTGAACAGTAGTTTTGCTTTAGGGGCATTTGTCATTTTGTCTGTCTGAAATGCACATGGCTGTTAAGCCCTTAGTCTTGTGATGGTTTTTTGTTTTTGTTTTTGTTTTTAATTTCAGCCCCTTGATTTTTCACTTTCACAGTTTCTAATTATTTTCCTGAGGCAGTTTGGGAGGTTGGTGAGCCACACTGACTTTGTATTGCTGTGTTGCTTAGGGCATGACCAGCCATAATCAAACATTTAACTGATGAACCATTGCAGGCTGGTGAAAATAAATCCGCTTTTATGAGGCATGATGGGAAGTGTAGTCTCGCTAAACAATAGGTCTTTTCAATAAAACTAATAGCTACTTTTTTTTTCTTTCTCTCTTTCCAAATACTGAACATAAATCAATCAACAGCTGTTCAACAGCAATAAAAATTACAGCATTGTATTCACTTGAGGGCAGTTGTTAAGACATTTTGGTGGAATGCAAGAATGTACTCGAACAATGACAGGAAAAAAATTAAACCCTGGGCCATGCTGAGCTTTCAGAACTGAAGGGATTATGTTAGCTCTGTGTTAATTTTAATGTCACTGAGAGGATAATAATCTTAAACTTACACTGTGTCTTTCCTCATTAAAAAAAATCTAAGCACTTTACCAACTAAAGCCAATGTAAAAAACTAAAAACAGGATGAAACAAGACAGTACCAGGCAATAGGAAGTGAAGAAGAATCTCATATCCAATTGAAACATTGGGACTCATTTAGATGGGCATAATATAATTACCCAAATTGGAATTTGGCCGAGATGTCAGTGCTAATACCCCTCCTCCTGCCAAGAGGGGTATGGGAACAAGAGCTTGTTTTTATATCTCATCTCAGAATAAGCACATAAATTACTCCGCCCCACTTCTCTGACCTTGTAATCACATCGTCCTCTGCCAGTTGACTCCACTTCCCTAATTTTCACTTCCTCTCTTTGCTACTCCCCACAGTTGGGGTGAAGAGTTTGCTCTTTCACTCATCCTGCCCTCATGGCCGGGAACTCTCCTCCACGCAAGCCGGTGAGTCACTTCCTCTCATTAAACGGTCACCTGCTAACCTTCCTCTGTGAGACTCTCACATTCACAGTGACTGGCGTTCAGGAGAAAGACAAGGGTCCTGGTAGCAAGACACTAAAAGGTGAAGGTCAATATCCCTACTGCATATGCATATCCCTCACCATTACCACTATCTACAACCTCACGGCAGCCTCTGAGGCAGTAAAGAAAGGTTATCTCCCCTTAGAGGCACCTACAATTAATACCAAACAACTGTGTGTTGTGAGAGTTTCTACTGTCCTTCCCTGTGCTCACAATACTAACTTTTCTCCTCGTTTTTCTTTCCTCCCTTCTTCACGCTCCAAGGGCCTGAAGCCGCTGGAAGTCATGAGTGCTCAGCACCTGTCAGGATTGGGGAAAAAAGCTGCTTAGGAATAGGACACCGATAGCTTTTAGCACGAACCAGCCATGGCTGTTTGCTTCTCTCTAAATATGTGATTGACTGTAAGAATCAAAATATTTTAAAAGTAAGGTAATTAGCAAATGTTGAAATAATTCTGCATCACCATGGATTTTGGAGAATGTTGGTAACATGATTCAAGGCTTTTTTTCCCCCTGAGTGTAGAACTAAAACAAACATGTGGTGTGTGAATAGCCAGTGGTGAACGCCTTAATCCAGAATGACAACTCAGAGATGAGATTGTGAATATGTCGATGTGGATATGTGTGTTAGCTACCTTCTCTTTTGGTACCAGGTGTTGCAGTGGTAGGAAGTGATCAGAAAACCCCAGGCAGCAGTTGAAACCTGCTGACTAGCTCTCAATGGTATCGTGATGCAAATTGCATTTAGTGGACTGCAAATGCAGCTGCCAGAATCGGGTTCTGGAAACCAGTTCCGACAGGCTGAAATATCTGTGGTCAGAGGGGGAACCCTGGACGGGGGCGAGGGAAGCTGGGGGTGGGCATGTCTCATACATGCTCCCTGTGTACAGGAGGGCACTAGGTGCAAGATGAACTGTTCGGAGGAAATCTGCGTGCATCAGTACAAAGCTGCTGAGATACCTCTCAAGTCTCCTGGGCTGTGTCACAATTTTTCCCAGGCCTTGGCTGAGAGATCAGCTGATAGAACCGCTGCTAAACTCACCCCAAGGGAATGAACTTTATTCTGCTTCAGAGCTGGTGCTTAGATGGGGCCCATCCTGCCTGTTTTCATTCACTTGCTTCTTGCTTTGGGGGTGCAGTTGGAGCCTCAGACTGACCAGGGCTTCCCCTTTCTGGGTTTGGGGAGTGATGCACATGCACACTCTGACCCTGGTGGATGAGGCCAGGTTGGGCAACCAAGGTGATGTCCCACCAGATGTGAGTTTGGCCCCAGGTTGGCAACAGAGAATCTAGGATGGAGGGTCCTCTTGCTGTCTGTCAGGCTGGTAGGCTGGAATGTCAGCTCTGCAATCAAAGACAGGCCAGGAGATGGGAAAGCATTAGCTTGGCTAGAGAGCTGTTACCCGCTACTTCCCTTTTAGACTGCTTGGCTGGTTATGTGTATCTTTCTCCCTGCCAAAAACAAGACCCTTGTGTTGCTGGAGGGTAGGAGCTTCTCCCATCATCCACAAACCAGGAAATGGAAGAGACTCAGTAAAAAGAGCTTCTGTAGTGCCCATTACCCTATGTTAATGGGACAAAAGGCATCATCAGCATTATCATTCAGGCAATCAGTGTAACATTATTCATTTTAATTGGACTAGTCAGCAATAAACAGCTAGAAAAGGTCATCACCATCATCTTGGCTTTAACGTTTGTTGAGGTTAGGTACAAAGAAGGGGGGCAGGTTTAATGTCTTACCTGTATAATTTAGGGACTGGTCCAGCACTTCCATGTATAATAAAGCAGGATGTGCAGCTGCTTTCATGAAACTTCCTCTGACGCTTTTCTGATTAAAACACAAAACAGAAACACAAGCTCCTGCCAGGGAATTTCCCTCCCAAATTGTGAATTTTTGAATAGCATGAGTGAAATGTCGGAAGTTTTCATATAAACCCCTTTTTCTGCATAGACAATTGTGTGTGATTTTTTGGTAATGGGTGCGGTAATCTCTGGTGCTGTGGAATGTCATACTTTTAGATATTGCTCCACGATGAACAAAATGACCATTCAAGATGCTTCTGAGACAGATGTACAAAATATTCTGACAGAAATGCAAATATTACTTCAAAATCATGGTGTGGTTGTTTCTTCACTTTTCGTGACAAACCAAATGTTTTTTTAAAAACATCCTGTAAAGTACAATAATATTCTGAGTGAAATATGGATCAATTCTGGTTATAAATATGGTTTTGCATTGAAAACATGCAACAATGTATGTGTTTTGAAGGAGCAAATAGCCATGGAGATTGGCTAGATAACAGAGATTTCATATAGAGTAAAATCTTGGATGTGTGACATTGTGCCAAACAGAACAGAATGCATTTTTCACACCCAAAAAAAAGGGGGAAAAAATCTCTAAAGCACAAATTTTGAATTTTTCACAATTCTATGGAGGCTTTTTCAACATCCCCCTAATTCAGAATAAAACATCATAATGTAAGAGCCGATCATGTGACAACTGCAACTAAATAGCAGTGAAGGGGTCATCAGGATCAACTGAACTGACCCCATTAGTCATCAGTCTAACATATGCCGTGACAGCGGTTGTGCTAGAAATCTGGAGGAGGTTTCATGATGGAAGATCAGGCTAAATAAAGGTCTCCCACCTCCATAGTTCCGGCAGCTGAATTTCAACAGTGTATCTAGTCACAATGTGACATCCTTATATTTAAAAAAAAATAAATAAATAAAGCTATCCTCGAACCACTCTAATTCTGGTGTTGATATGGACTACTGGGTGGCAGCCAAAATGACTAAAGGTGTAATCTCTGCTGAGGTGAGGTGTTCCTAGGATAGTCTGTGGTATATTTCCTTAACAAATATCTGTGAAGATAATCTGTAGAACAACCCCTTCTTTAGGTGGTAGCACTGCTGAAGTTCATCCATGGACTGGACTCCAGGAGTTGCTTTTATTTGTATTCATCCCGGGGGGGGGGGGGGAGGGTATGAATCTTATAGCAAGGCCAAGCACCACAGAATATCCAGCTTGGCAGTGGTTAGTGTCAGCAAAACTGGGTTAGTAAAACTCTGAACATCCTGACCAACCCAAACTCCAGGCAGCTACAGCAAAAGTTGCCCCTCTTGGATAGCTAATAAAGTCACTGAACTTTTGTCTTCCCTCTGAAGATTGTAAGGGGCATGCCTTAAAAAATGAAAGACATGAACTTAAAATATTTATGTAGCTAACAGAAATTTAATAATAATAATTATTATTTAATTATGTGAATTACCATAAGGCCTAGAAACCCGAGTTATGGACCAGGACCCCATTGTGCTAGGTGCAGTACAAACATAGAACAAGACAGTGCCTGCCCCAAAGAGCTTACAATCTAAGTCTAGGACAAGAGAAAAAAGAGATGGGTACAGACAAACGGATGGAGGAATACAAGAAAACAATGAGACAATATTGGTTAGCATCAGGGCAAAGGAGAGTTTTAAGGAGGATAATGAGGTAGCTGTTCACTGGGAGCTCCTCCCAAACGTGAAGGTTCAGCATGGGAGAAAGCACAAAAGCTCTTGTCTGAAAATTGACTAGTGGTCAATGGAGGCTGAGGCCTATCGGAGGCATGGGCCTATCGGAGGCAGGGGTTGACACTTTGATACTAAATCAGGTAGGGTGGGGATGGGCCATGAAGGCCCTTAAAAGTGAAGACAAGTAGCTTGTATTTGAAGTGATAGAGAAGGGGGAACCAGTGGGGAGATGTAAAGAGTGGGGGTGACGTGGTCAAAGTGACAGGCTAGGAAAATATCTTTGCAGCATCGCTCTGAATGGGTATGAGCAGGACAAGATTGCATTTGTCAAGGTCAGAGAAAAGGCTGTTGCAATAAGTGAGACGTGAGATGATGCGAATCAGGATGAGAGTTTTAGTGGTGTGGATGAATAGGAAAGGCCGTATCTTAGAGCTGCTTTGCAAAAAGAATTGGCAAGATGCAGACATAACCGGTATGTGAGGACTGAGAGAGAGATCCGATTAGAAGAATGACACCAACAATATGGGCCTGAGTGGCTGCATTGCTGCAGTGGATGAAACAAAGTGGTGTGAATTATCCTTTGAGATTCTTCTGGATGATGGCTTAAATTTTCAAATTGCTAGTTCAAAAGTTTTTAGGGACTCAAACTGAGGTACTTTATAAGGGCCTGATTTCCAGAAAGTACTGAGCACCCACCTTCTGAAAGTCTGGCTCTTCTCAATTGTCAAGTTGAGTACTCCCTAAAAGCATTAGTCATTTTTGAAAATTTGGGGCTATGTAAAGTAAACTATTATTGCTCATTTTTTTTAAAAACAGGGTGCCATAATATTTTTACTATAAACGGAAAATAATGGTTCAGACTTCAGTCCTGCAATTGGATTTGCATGGGCACAAGGGTCTGCCATTGTGGATCTGAGATCAGATGCCTTTTGATATCAGTGTGTGGCCTTTCGTACCATGTTTGCATAGTTACTGAATAAACATACATGGCACAAACAGCTTGCAGATCTTTTGGAACCAGCTTAGACATTTATATAATTAATCAAAGTCGATCTAACTAAGTGCCATATCCTGTACCCATTTTAGTTAGTAAGTTACAGCAGATAAATGTTTCACTGCAGTATAAAAGACAGTTACCTTTTCCGTAACTGGTGTTCTTTGAGACATGTTGCTCATGTCAATTCCACAATAGGTGTGCATGCTCGCCACGTGCACCAGTGCCGGAAGTTTTTCCCCTAGTAGTACCCGTAGAGGGGAGTGCCCTCCCGCGACCCCTGGAGCAGTGCCTGCCTGGCACAGTATAAGGGGGAGCTGCGCTTCCCTCACCCTCAGATCCTTCTTGCCAGACAACTCCGACAGAAGGGAAGGAGGGTGGGATGTGGAATAGACATGAACAACACATCTCGAAGAACACCAATTACGGAAAAGGTAACAGTCTTTTCTTCTTTGAGTGATTGCTCATGTGTATTCCACAGCTATATCTGTTGGAGGTGGATAGGAGTTCACAAGTTCTCAGGACAGAGTACCACCCTGCCGAACCCGGAATCATCCCTGGCCTGGGAGACAATCACATAGTGTGAGGTGAACATGTGAACTGAAGACCACGTGGCAGCCCTACAAATGTTCTGGATGGGGACGTGGGCCACAAAGTCAGCTGACGAGTTGAGTGCGCCTTCACAATGGGTGGCGGGGGAACCCCCACCAGCTCATAGCAGGTATAGATGCATGAAGTGATCCAATTGGAAAGCCTCTGAGTGGAAATCGGCTGACCCTTCACACGCTCAGCCAAGGTGACGAACAGTTGCGAAGACTTTCTGAATGGCTTGGTCTGCTTGAGGTAGAAAGCCAGAGCTCGCCTCATGTTGAGCGTGTGGAGACAGCTTTCCTCACTAGTCGCATGAGGCTTGCGGCAGAGGACTGGCAGAAAAATGTCCTGACCCATGTGGTAGGCAGAGATCTCCTTCGGGAGGAACGCGGGGTGTAGGCGGAGCTGGACCTTGTCCTTATGAAAAACCGTATATGGTGGTTTGGAGGTTAGGGCCCTGAGCTCCAAGACCCGCCTGGCCAATGTGATAGCTACCAGGAAGGCCACCTTCCACAAGAGGTGAGACCAGGAACACATGGCCAGTGGTTCAAATGGGGCCCCCGTGAGCAGAGCCAGCAGCAGGTTTAGGTCCCACCGTGGAACCAGGGGCTTGGAATATGAGTAGAGACTGTCCAGACCCTTAAGGAACTGGCCAGTCATAGCATGGAAAAACACCATGTGCCCTTGCACTGGAGGATGAAAGGCCGATATGGCCACCAAATGTACCCTGACTGACGAGGACGCCAGTCCCTGGGCCCTCAGGTGGAGGAGGTAATCAAGGATAAGCTGGATCGGGGTGGCCGTCGGGGAAACACCCTGGCCTGCCGCCCACCTCGAAAACCCACATAGGAGCGGCGAGTGGAGGGTCGTCTACTTTCGAGGAGGACACGGTGAACCTATTCCGAGCATGTCCTTTCCTAGCCACTGAGCAGCCACGCCATGAGGTGAAGCGTTGCTAGGCTGAGATGAAGGAGGTGGCCCTGGTTCTGAGAGACCAGGTCCAAGCAGAGTGGCAACTGCCATGGCAGAGCTACCACCAGCCCCGAGAGGGTCCTGTACCAGTGCTGCCTGGGCCATGCCGGGGCAATGAGGAGGACCCTGGCTTTGTCCATCTTTATTTTCTCCAGGGCCCTGCTGATCAGAGGGAACGGAGAAAAGGCGTAGAGGAGCTAGCCTGACCAGGACAGGGTAAAGGCACTGGAGATAGCGCCCCTCCCTAGGCACCCCCTGGAGCAGAACCGGGGGCATCATTGGTTCTGCTGGGTCGCAAATAGGTCCACCTGGGGAGTACCCCATCTTCGGAAGAACTGGTGAGCCACTCCCGGGTGTAGAGACAACTCATGCTGAGAGGAAAAATCCCTGCTCAAGCGATCCACCCTCACGTTCCGGGCGCACAGCACATGGAAGGCTTTTAGGTAGATGTCATGGGCTATACAGAAGTCCCACTGACTGAGGGCTTCATGGCAGAGGATCGGGCCCCACCCTGCCTATTATATAGAATATAGAACATCGAGGCCGTGTTGTCTGTGAGGACCCTGACTACCTTGCCCTCCAGGTGCAAGCGGAAGGCCATACACACAGACACACATACCAGTTGCACCGCTCTGAGTTCCTTTACGTTTATATGAAGGGGTAGGTCTTGTAGAGACTACAGGCCTTGGGTCTGAAAGTTCCCCACATGGGGCCCCCCCAACCCAGGTCCCACATGTCAGACACCTGCTCCAACGACGGGGCCCTGTTCCTGAACGGGACCCCTGGGAGCATGTTGTTTGGGGTGGACCACCACCGCAGGGAGGTGATCACCAAGTTCGGCATGGTGAGGACTTTGTCCATTCTGTCCGTGGCCTGGGAGAACTGCGAGGCCAGCCAGAGCTGGCGGGACCTCATTCTGAGTCTGGCGTGATGGACCACATATGTGCACGCAGATATGTGACCCAGCCGTTGCAGGCAAGCCCTGGCTGCCATCACTGGGAACCTTGTGACCAAGTCGATGAGCCCTTTCAGGGTCTCGAACCTGTCTGGTGGGAGAGAGGTCCTGGCTGACATTGCATCCAGTAGCACCCCGATAAACTCTGTGTTGGACTGGGATTAATGTGGACTTGGCGTTGTTTATCTACAGGCCCAGGGCAGTATATGTGGACAGGAGGAGCGCCACATGATCCCTCACCTGAGAACAGGAGGTGCCTTTGACTAGCCAGTCATCCAGGTATGGGAATATCTGGACCCCCTGGCGTCTGAGGTGGGCCACTACCACTGCCATACACTTTGTAAAGACCCTGGGGGCAGTGGACAGACCAAACGGTAGGACCGTGAATTGGTAGTGACTCTGTCCCACCACGAAATGGAGGAAGCGTCTGCCCCTCGAATATGTGGATGTGGAAGTAAGCGTCCCATAGATCGAGAGCAGCATACTAGCCCCCGGAATCCAGGGAGGGGATGATGGAGGCCAGGGAAACCATGCGGAACTTGAGTTTCACCATGCAGTGGTTCAGGCCTCGCAGGTCCATGATGGGCCTGAGCCCCCTTTGGCCTTCGGGATAAGGAAATACCGGGAGTAATACCCCTTGCCCAGGAACTCCTTGAGCACTGCCTCTATAGCTCCTAGGTCCAGGAGCCGCCCCACATCCTGCTCGAGCAGGAGGGACAGGGGCAGAGGGCAGTTGGCCGGGGAGGAGTTAAACTGAAGGGTGTAACCTCGGGCAATGGTATTGAGGACCCATCGGTCCGAGGTGAGCTGCAACCATCCTGGGAGGAAAGCACACAACCGATTGGAGGAAGGGAGCTTTACTGGGGGTATGTCCCTGCTGAGAACTGGTGGGGTACCCCCGAGCATCCTGTCAAAAACACCTTTTGCCCGCCTGCTTGACCTTAGAAGACCCAGGCTGGGGAGCAGGCCAGGATTGCTGTTGCAGGCGCTTTCGATAGTCCCGCTGTTTTTTGTGGGCAGCCTTGTACTTTGGGAGGCAGCCTGGGCGGGAGCTGGAGATGGACACCAACGGTGGTTCTGAGGCCCCAGCCACTGAGCAAGCCCCCACTGGGGGCTACGCCGGAGGTCATGGTGCCCACTGGTACCACTGGGACGGCCACGATGCCTGGTGCCATTGCGCTTGCTGAGGCGGGGCTGGCAGTTCGGGCTGGCTAGCTTGGCTGGTAGACGGGCAGCTGTGTGGGGCGGCCGGGCTGGCGTATGATCCGCTGCTGCCTCTGGACGGGGCGTATCAGTGGTGTCGAGATCTCGACGCAGAGGAGCAGCACTGATGGTAGTAGCTGCTCCACGAACGGCCTCAACAGGTGGACCCGCTTTGGCGAGATGCTGGCGATCAACTCCCGGGGCTACGGTGCTTTGGCGGAGACTTGGAACAGGAGTCTGAGCGGGAACGGTGTCGACGGTCGTGTCACGACTGACTGCGGTATCTCCTGCAAGACGAGGACTGTTGGCGATGTCTGCCACAATCCCGTCGATATTCGCTTCACGAAGATGAGCGGTGCCGGGAGTCCCGGTCAGACAGCACCCATCCAGACAGTCTGGCTGGCGTCAAGGGGAATCCACATGGACTGAGCCCTGAATGGTCACTGGGCGGTGAGCAGTGTCGGGAACGTTCCCTTGACTGAGACTGGTACTGGGCCGGTGGCGACTGTGGTGATCCTGGTGGCAGCTTACCTCTGGAGCATGGGGCCAACATCGGCGGAGCTCCAGGCACCGGAATGGACATGACGTCCTTGGCTGCCTGGAGAGCTTTGGGCGTAGATGGCATCTGGACATCTGGAGAGGCCCGCTCCGAAGGGGCCGGGCTACTCCACTCAACGTGAGTCGGAGGCCTAGGGCCCGATGGGGATCGAGGACTACCCAACATGGGCCTAGCCTCTGTCCTAGACTTCCCTCGGTGCCGTTGTGAAGAGGGAGTCTTTCCAGTCCTCTTGGCATGCCCCATGGATGGGGAGCAGCGCCGAGTGGACGATGGTACCGGAGGGTCTCTGCATACGATGCCGCGGGGCCAGGTACTGGTTTGGAGCCACATGCTGGGGTTGGGGCCAGCACCAACTCCATCAGGATAGGCCGGAGCCTAATGTCCCTTTCTTTTTTAGTTTGGGGCTTGAAAGACTTGCAGATCTTGCACCTTTCGCTGATATGGGTTTCTCCCAAGAAGCGCAGACCATCCTCGTGCGGGTCGCTCCTTGGCATAGAGTGCTTACAAGAGCCGCATGACTTAAAGCCTGGGGCGTGGGGCATGCACCGGCCTGGGCTCAATGACTAACTAAACTAACTGAATTAGCTAACTGACTACAGGTACTACTGAACAAACTAAGAGTTCTGGGGACAAGCTGCAGCAAAGCTGGAGCTGAGCAGTTCCGACGCACCTTCACTGGCGGCAAGAAGGAACTGAGGGTGGGGGGAGCACAGCCCCCTTATACCAAGCCAGGCTGGTGCCGTGGCGAGGCGCTCCCCCCTACAGGTACTGCTAGGGGAAAAACTTCCGGCACCGGTGCACGGGGCGAGCACGCACACCTATTGTGGAATACACATGAGCAATCACTCGAAGAAGAACATATTTTAATTCCTGCTAACATAATTTAGGTCTGGCTGTGAAGGCATAATTCCTTTCTAAACATGAACTGTATGTAGCTGGAGATATTACTCCTGGAGTATTCTGCACAAAAATTTAAAAATTCTGTGCACAGTGTTTTAAAATTCTGCATGTTTGTCAAAATAATGCAATATACCGGTAATCACTATGGTTTCAATTATTTCAGTAATTTATTTAAACTACAATACAATGTATGGAAAATGGGAGTGGGGAGTCCCCTTGTCTAACAGCAATGTAGCTAGGTTTGACCCTTTTTATTTCTAGCTATTTAGTCAACAAATATATGCAGCCATATGCTCAGAGTTACACCATGGGCAACTGAAGAGCAAGTGAGGGCTGGGGTATCAAACTCATAATTTATAGTGGCTATTGACCATCTCCATAAAGGTCAGTAGCAAACAGTTCATGGAGCATATTTTGATAGGAAAATTTTCAGTTCAAAAATTTAGACCAGTTTTAATCCTTAAAGCACCATAAGCATGTATGAGGCCATACTGTCCTTTTCACCACTCTGGCAATGTAAAGGAGCCTTACAACTTTTACATCTGTTTTATATTCCTGGGGGAATTCACAAAGACAATGGGAACAATTCACTAAGCAGGCAGGCTGCTACATTCTGCTCTGCCAGAAGGGCCAGACCCTGCCCTATGCCTACTTCCTCAGAAACATCCCAAGCCCTGCCCTTCGACACCAAGCATGCTGCAATAGTGAGCGAGAGGGACAGAATCTCAATCTCTCTCTCTCTCTCTCTCTCCTACGCATGACTGCCCAACCACCCCCTGAGTGGTTATTTATGTTTCAACCAGCTGCTCCAGGTGCCTGAACCAACCTTCCTACACTGCCAGGGAGGGGCGTGTGACCGTTCTTGGGGCTTCCCTTTGCTTCCTTGTCAGAAGTCATTTTTCTGTGGGGAAATAAAGAAATCTGTGGGGGACATAAATTCTGTGCACATGCAATGACACAGAATTCCCCCAAGAGTAATATTTGCATCACACCCAGGCCTGAATCTAATTTGGGTGGGGGGGTTAGATGCAAGTGTGCATGCTTATACACACACACTCTTACTTGCTAAAGGGAAATTTAGAAATAATTTAGTTTCATATTATAGTAGGGAGTACTGGTGAAAAGAAATTCTCTCTAGTTCAAGCAGGGGTTATGGCCTGTGTTGTGCAGGAGGTCATATTAGATTATCATAATGGTCTCTTCTGGACTTAACCATCTATGAAATGTGAGTAAATAGGATGCTGTTTCCACGACTGAAATCTGAGGGGGCCCATTTCCATGACAATGTATCATAAGGACGTGATTCAGCAGCTTTCTAGAAATGCCACAACCTGAAAGAGGCAAAGAAGGAAGTTTTCCTTCTGTGTCTTTTTATGTTAAGAAATTAAATGACTTTGGTTCTCCTTTCAGGGAAAACAGAAACTTGGTTTAAAAGAGGAAAACCCCACAGTCCTGCCGCACTACACCTCTGCACACCCTAGCCATGCATTTCATACGTTACACTTGACCTGTTTTGATACAATAAGGTATTTTCCCCAAAATGCTAGTCACAACTTTGGCTACAGCCAGCCAACTCCTAATCTGTCTCAAAGTAACTTGAAATGGGTAATGTTTTATTTATATTTATACACATACATACATATTCTTTTACATTCCTTAAAAAAATAAGTGAATTAATGCAGCAGACGGAAGTACTCTGTCTATTTGTGGAATGGGTGTGGCATGGACATCAGCAACAACAGCTTCTCCCATGCTACTCCAAAGCTCTGTCCTGGAGCAAACGTCCATACGGGTAGGAGGATAACTGAGTCTCCATGTTTGTTCAATGGGTAAGGGTACTAAAGCAGTACAACCTGTAATAGCACATTTTGGTTTGTTTTTGCAGTTCTTGCCATTAGGAGTTTGGGTAGCACAGTGATTAGTGTGGTATAAAAAAAATACTGTAGATAGCGGATCCATTCCATTCTTATAGTTCACCAACTTTTATGCATGCTGAATGCTGTTACAGCTGAACAAGTGACTTACAGCTCTGTAAAAAGAAAAGGAGTATTTGTGGCACCTTAGAGACTAACAAATTTATTTGAGCATAAGCTTTCCTTAAGTGATCACTCTCGTTACAGTGTGTATGGTAACACCCATTGTTTCATGTTCTCTATGTATATAAATCTCCCTACTGTATTTTCCACTGAATGCATCCGATGAAGTGAGCTGTAGCTCATGAAAGCTTATGCTCAAATAAATTTGTTAGTCTCTAAGGTGCCACAAGTACTCCTTTTCTTTTTGCGAATACAGACTAACATGGCTGCTACTCTGAAACCTTACAGCTCTGCAGTCTACCACCCATTCCTCAAGCCAGCGATAACAGGCAGTTCCAGCATGAAGGATAAATGGGTCCAGTGGCCTTCTTGTTCAGGTGTCCATTCCAGAGCCGCCTTGAGGAAAATGGAGAAATAATGGTGCTTAGGGTAACTTTAACTATAAAATATTCCAGGTCTGTAACAAATGCACGGATGAGCAAGTTTACAGTCACTGTGGGATCCAGGATGAAATGAGGCCTGTCATCCATAATGTCTTCTCAACTAATTAGTACATACTCTGCACCCTAATGAGAACCTGTTCCATTTTCTAATCACTTCACTCTGCTGGTCCTTCCCTCCTGCCTTCCTGTTCAGTGCCGTTCTTTAGAAAGTTTATCTGACAAAGGGGCTGCAGTCTACTGGGCGGGGAGGGGGGAGAAGTCATGAAGAATAGCTTTGGAAACCTGATATTTAGCTGAGTGTTGTTATGTTTATAATCTTCTAATTCGGTAATAAGCCTCCAATCTCGTCTAAGCAGAATGACAAGCTTGAAATGTGCCCTCCCCCGCTCCCTTCCCCCAAGGGTTTCCAGACACAGCAGTTAGATCCTGATGGTCTCTTCATTTGTAAAGATGTTCCATAGGAAACTGCAACTGGAACATGTACTTTCCAAAAACAGCAGCAGCAAGCAGTATAATGAGAGTCTCCCTGCTAACATAAATATGAAAGCAATGCAAGGCAGCAGAGCTCACAGGGAGCAGGAGCTTCACCTTTTGCATTTTCTTTCCAGCAGAAGCCAAGTCCCTGCACTTCTGAAGGGAAAGCAAAGAAAATCTTTAACTGGCTCTTGAACAAGGAAAGAAATAATGCAAAGACTTGGAGCCAAAGCTCAACCTTAGCCTGTGCTTAGGTGTGCAATGAAAAAGTGCTGTCTGGGAGGGGAGCCCTGAAAGGCAACCTTTGTGCCACCTACCCCCACATCACCAGGATGAGAGATTTACATCCAGCAAAATCTCCATGGCTCTGGTCAGGGTCTAGTGCCGGGGAGCACGGTCTACAGGTTTCACTTAATGCACCCTCTAAGCCAGCTACCCCACATCTTCCCAAGCCTATTGCAGAGGGGAATGAATGAGACTATGTCCGAGAGCCAGCAGGCCCAGATTAACGAATGTGCACAGAGTCCCCATGTCAGAGGGAACCCAGACCACTGGATTTGGGAGGGTGGCGTTGCAACAGGCTAAACCTGAGTGGCGCTGTGACCCCATGTGCTAGGTAGCAATGCTACACATTCAACCACCTCCCCCACCAAATCTGAGTGAGTAGCATTGTGACATGGTGTGGGGGGATTCCAGTGCCACTCAGGTTTGGCCCAGGGCAGTATGTGTGTGTGGAGGGAGCGGGGCTGACTGGGCCAAATTTGAGTAAGTGACATTGTGAGGTGGCAATGCCACTCACTGAACTTTGGCCTTTGCTGTGTGAACGTGGGCTTGGTAATGGGAGTGAACGGAGCTGCTGGGCAACCAGGGTCAGGAGGAGCTGCCCTAGCCTGGGATGGGAGCGGAACTCTGAGCCAGGGGGGCATTGATCAGTGGCTAGGATGGACCTGAGAGCAGTGGATGAGGGACTGGGGCAAGCTGGTGAACTATGGGGTGAGTAGGAAGTCTTGGAAGACTGTGGGATGGAAGGCAAGTGGGGCCATTGGGAGAAAGTGGGGATGGGGGCAGGAATGTTGGGGGCTGTTGATGGTGGGGCTGAGGGGTTGGGTCTGTGATAGGCAGGATGTGTGTAGGGGGAGTGTCAGGATAAGTGGGGGCCAGTGGAGGGTCTTTGAGGTATACGCAGAGTGGAATAGGCATTAGTACGTCTGTGTGTTGGCTGAAGTATGTATGAGGTCGGGGTACTTTGCTGTGTGGCCCCTGTTCATGCCACACAAAGCTGGCAGCAGTTGAAGCAGAGCTAGAATACTGTGTGCTGCTCAGGTTTGGCCTGAGCAGCACACAGCACACTCCTCCATCATGATTCTTTAATCCAGCACTGGAGCCAGATCTTCAACTGATGTACATAAGCATATTTCCACTGCCTTTAGTGATTTATGCCAATTTACACCACCTGAGAGCCTGGCCCTGGGATCAGGTATGTGTGCTACATTTCTGATTTCTACCTTATCCCTTAAATGTTGTGCAGCGTAGGGCTCTAACAAAGATTTTCCCCTTCTAGCCCATACCAAATCCAATGTACTAGGGATGCATGTGCTTGAAGAGTATGTGAACATGTGTTTGTAAAAAATAAAGAGAGAATGAGGAATTTATTTAAATAGAAAAACTTTCTCAATCATAAAAACCTTAAGGAGATGACTAACTGATATGAAGTCGCGTGTCACTAGAGATGTTTATACTTCTGTTCTGAAAGCTATACTGAAAATATTGGGCCAGAATCTGAACTGCTGTAAACTGGCATAGCTCTGCTGACTTCAGTATAGCTACACTGATTTACCCCAGCTGAAGATCTGCCCTATTGACAATGGGGAAGATTAAGTTGTAGAAGTTGAAAAGGCATATGGGGCAACATTTTTATTAGGGGACGTAAGATGTAGCCTGTCCCAGTACTGGTGTTTAGCATATCTGCCATTTAGTACAAGCGTGCTCATTCTTAGGGCAAAATAGTTTCTCTTTAGGACTATTTTGATAGTTTGTCTTTGGTGAAGGTGACTTAGACGGATGCAGAGGAGAAGAGTGCTCTGTCAGAGAGGCCCTTCCAGCATGTAACTGCAACATACCATGCTCTGCTCCTCTTTGTTCAGACCGATCCTGCAGTATGAATTCTTCCATTTTTCCCTACTCACTTTAAATTCTGCAAAGAAGTAAATAAGTGTAAATACACAGCTTGGCAAACACAGCGTGGGCTACTGAGCCACACCTTTAAATATTTAAAAAAGGGGGGGGGCTCAAAAAAACCAAGATTAGATTTGAATGATCATAATAGCTAATTGTCTGTCTGAATTCTGCATTAACTAGCTTCCTGAGGCAGGAAAACAGCTGTTTGTCAGCTCTAAAGTTTGGTAGCACACTCAGACAAATGTTAATGTCCACCCTCAAGTATCCTATTACAAGGACGGCATCTTTTAAACCACGCTACTGTTACATAATTGTAAGTTGGTGGCTTCAGATGCAATACTATCAGTGAAGCTTAGCACTGTGAGTAAGAGGAGCCAGTATTCAGCATTGCAGAAATTAGGTTGGAATGCATTTTGCCTAGGTTAGAAATTTAGTCTCAAATATTTAAGGCAAACTGTTCAAAGGGCTCCTAAATACATATTTTGGCTCCAGAGGGAGATTTTCAAAGATAGGAAGCGCAGTTAGCTGCCCAGCTCCCAGTAAAAGTCAGGGGAAGCTGGGTGCTTCACTTCCATGTGTGCCTTTGAAAAATCTTCTTTCTAATGCAGTGGCCTGATTTGCAGATGTACTGGGCACTCAGAGTTCCCATTGACTTAAGAAGGACTGATGGATGCTTAGCAGCTCAAACTTATATTTGGTCCAAATATGATCCCTTAAAGGCACAGCCCTTCCCCTCTGACACACCCTGCACTGGGGACCAGGGAGGAGCTTGGTGTATGTCCTTCTGACAGCTCTAGCTGGCCAGGGAATCTTCTCACACCGCAGGCAGTCCCTGGAAGTGATTGCTGCCCTCTGGTTTAAGGATCCTTTATGCTACCAGAACAACATGAAGGGGCTTAAGCACAACAGAGAATTAGGTCATCTATGCATAGTGCAAAATTATTATATAAATGTAAACATGCTTATTATCTTCTTAATAATGGTAAAAAAAAAAAAAGGAACATCAGACCTAGATGCCATGTGATCCTGAATTTATGATGTCTTTTATTGTGTTCTCGCTGGCTCACAATTATACGAGTAAGTTCCAAGCACGAAAAGCCAGAGAACAGAATCTAAAAGCAGAGTTTAAAAAGAGATAAAGACAAAATCATCACTAGACAAAGACTGTTTAACTACGGGACACATACTCAACACCTGGAGATTCATGGGACTAGTACAGCATTTGTTCCAAAACCTGACAGGGTGGGAACAGAGAATTACTGATGCAGAGGCTAATTGATTTAATACGTAAAAACTCTGGACACCATATGGCCTCAGTTAGATATTGGTCCTTAGCTGTTTCTTACCAGTTGGTTGCTCATTGTTACATTCTTAAATCAAACAATCATTTTCATATCTGACCCGAGGCACCTGATGCCATCTTTGCTCAATGCTTGTAAAATGAAACATCTGTTCTCCATTTTGGCATTAGGTGAGAATTCATGTTGGGACTTTTGCTCTGTAGATGGTACATCAGTACCAGTTGCAGATGCATTAAGATCCTTGGGTCAGGGATTGTTCCACTCAAAAAGAGGTTAAAATAATTTAGCTGCTAATATAGTTATGGCCAAACTATTCTAAAACTCCATTACATAAAGTGTGAGGGGCATCATGGGTGACATTTGTCACCCATGAGTCCTTTTCTTAAGGAAACTGGGTATTAGGTTTATTTTGTTCTCCCTCCACCCCCAATTTCAATTGGTTGTAATTTCTACTTAATTATGGATCTCTTCTCCTATAGTTGGTAGTTAGATTATTCTCTTATTAGAAAACATGACTGCAGGACTTCAGCTATATCTGCATCTCAATATTACAAATGATATTGTTTCAAATCTAAGGAATATGGTGAACAAAACTGCATATAATTTTGATTACACACAAACCTACCATGAAAACTGCATACTCCATTTAGGTTCATTTAATGTTTATTCCAGAGGAATTTACAGAAACACTTACGCCGTCTCCACATCATGAGACACATCTTGTTCAGGATACAGATGGGCCATGCTGAAAATTCAAGGGGGTTCTGATCCAGGGGTTTGGTTTGTTATAGAGAAAATGACCTGTGATACTGTCTTAGATACAGATCCAAGCTACTTCAGTGATGCTGGTGTGTTCAGATCCAGATTTATTTTGTTGTTGGAGTGACCAGGAAACATAATTGTGTGTGTAGTTTGTCTGACCTAAATGTTCGCAGGAAGGAGGCCATGCATTACTAAGCACAGACAGATAACACAACTGCCACACTTTTATCCGCTGCTTTTTTCTTCCTGCAACAGTTATGCTAAATACCAGCAAATCTTTCTTTCCTCTTCCAGTGCACAGACAGCACATATAAATCAGCCATCCATGTGCATGCTTAGAAATAGTTCCCAGCACATCCAAATAGTTGCAGCCTTCATTTATAAAATCTTTTATAAGGGACATATAGTCCAGAAATCCTCTTACGGAGAGAACACAGACACCCCACGTACACACCTACAAACAGCATGGAATGTTAAACAAGTTCATATCAATACTATTCTAGAATTCTATTCCCTGTCCTCCAGTAACATCTCCAAAATGTCTCTATTCTTGCAGCACCCCATAGTTCGATCCAATCAGCTTCATTCACAAATCTGCTTCTCTGTTTACCTTGGTGACAAACTATTACAAATAGTCCTTAATGTGTCCTTGATGTTAATGATATTCACAGTACAGGCAAGTTCCACTGAACTACTGAGCAGTCATCCCTCACTTTGCTCAGGAGGTGGTGTCTGAGGTCAGGAGGGCAAGGTACGAGTGACCTGTGCCCTGGCATTCTTCTTCTTCTTAGCGTATGTGCAAGGTGGCACATGAGTAGGGTTTATCACCTAATTGGGTCCCCTGGTTAGATCATTAGCTTCCCCGGCTCAGACCGGGTATCAACGGGGAGCGTGACATGAACGCTGATCCATGCCCCCCTACCCTGGCATTAACTGGAAGGCAAACACATTGTACAGCTCTACTTGTTCCTTATTGGGTATACACACACATACACACAAGTAGCATGTTTGAAAGGCTTGCTTCAATGCTATAACCTAACCAAACTGTTACACAAACTGGGACTGCAGTTGTGCTTACCTATGTGAAGTGGAAATAATAAAAAACACTCTGAGACAGTATCCGTGCCTTATGGGGCCTCAATCCTGATTAGGGCATTTGGATGCTACTAAAATAGAAAGACTAAAAATAGTAAGAAATGAGGTCCTATGTTTATCCATAGATCTCAAAGCACTTTACAAAGTATCATCATTTCTGTTTTACAGATAGAGAAACTGAGACAAGGAGATGTTTAAGTGACTTTGCCTAACATCAAAGAGGGAGGTAGTGGCAGAACCAGGAATGTGATCCAGATCTCCTGACTCCCAGTATATGGCCTATTCACTAGACCACTCTGTCTCTCAGTGGGGAAAAGAACTCATTCTCCAGAGCAGGACAACATTCGCAGCCGCACCTGCCTAAGATTACTGCTCCTCCCACCTAGAGCCTTCCCTGCTTGAATACTGAAGAATGACCCAGGTAAGTCATAGCATTCCATTGCTTTCTTTGAAATATGAATGGGCCATCGCAGCAAGGGTAGTACAGGGGGTAATACTTTGATGCTTGAGACTATGGTTCTCCAATTCTGGTAATTCTAGCACAGGTATGGCCAAATTTACTGACCCTCCGAACTGCATACAATAATCATCAGAAGTTCGAGAGCCCGTGCTTGGGGTTTTTGCCCTGCAGGGTTGGGGGGGAGGGGTCCTCAGGGTTTCTGCCCTGCAGGGTCAGGGGAGGGGACGGGGTCTCAGGGCTTCTGCCCCTTGGGGTGCACTGGCTGGGGCACGAGGCTTTAGCCCTGCTCCTGCTGAAGTCCCAAGTGCCAGCAGGTGCCTTCTGCAGGGCCGAAGCCCCGAGACCCCCTCCCTGCTGGGCAGAAGCTCCTAGCCCCACCATCCCACTGCAGCCCAGAAGCCCCAAGCTCTCCCAAGCAGTCTGGTAGGCGGAGAATAGGGGCGCTCTGAGAGCTGCACTTTAATTGTAAAAGAGCCACATGTGGCTAACGAGCCATGGTTTGGCTACCCTTGTTCTACTACAATAAGACAGTGGTGCATGAGAAGTTACAGCGTGAAGCCAGTTGTTGAAACACTGCCAATAAAATGTGCGTGTGTGTGTATGAACTGGATTTACTTCTCACAAGACAGTACAGACAGTCAGCAAAGAAATGGTTAAATAGAACAAGCTCTGTGGATCTCCATTGTTTCTTTGCTGTATTGATTGGCCTTTTTGGCACCAGGCTGGCCATACTGTTTTGTTAAACAGTCTCAAAGTGGGCAAAAGTCTCTTATTATGAATTGTAGCATCCACAAATTTTGCCAATTCCAAATAGTTTCCTCCCATGTCACCTCCCACTAGCACATTCAATGCTGGCAAACATCTTCAGACAAAGAGAAGAACAACTTTCACTTGATTCCACTTCATGTGTTTTACTAAATGATTTCAGCTTGGAATCCTCCAGCCCATACATCACCAGCAGCAATCCACGGGTCCTTCTGTGGGAAGGATCTTGACCTAGGACATCAGAGTAGCCACGGATCTAAACCTCATTGGATTATTTTTTCAGTATTTTATCAAAGAACACAAATATCTCAGTGGTAACTGCTAGAACAATCTCATTGTATCCAAACCACAAATTAGTTACGACAGTGATCAGTGCCAAGGCAATCCTTATACATAAATAAAATGACAAACTTTTTGGATGAATCTTTTGATTCTATATTCTGTCACACTCAGCTGTGCTATTGAGGTGGTGATCCACGTATAAATGAATTGAAACGTGACCTACTTGGCTGGGTTAAATCCAAACCTTGGTAAGTACCCAAAGATGTATCAAGCAGAACTTGATGAAGAACTGTATCCAATGTTCTATGTAGTTAACCCATGTACTGCAACCGTTTACATCCATCTTGTAGACTGATGAATGTGGATTCTCATAGACTCATCCATGACAATATTGAGAAATAAATTCCTAGGTCTCGTTTTGAGAGACCAACTGAGTCACTGATCCTGAACACTCCTAAAAATGACATAATGAATGCTACATTTTCCAAGGAGTGTAACTATTGCACACTTTGGTTTCCAGTAAAACTGTCAGTACTTGATGAATGATGTTGTGCTGTCTAGCTGACAACTCCCTGTTGCCTCCCTTACCCCTTTAACATTCTTCTCACTGAAAACACTGGAGCTGAGATCTGGGACCTGCCTGCCTTGGGAAAAGAACTACCCCACCTACTGACAAAAGACCAGCCAGGGAATAAGCCTAGCTTCCGCCATTTCTGTGTAACACAGATAGGACTACCTGTTATGTTAGAATTAACCAGATCCCATATAAACCTTTACTCCTGCAGAAAGTAATGTATGTTAATTATACAGGTCCTTAGACTAGATCTATCATGTGCTGAGAGCTAGCCACTTCCATTCCCCTCCTCCTAGTCTGGATACCGTTAGCTACCAAAGGGCTTTTGGTATTTGACGTGGCTGTTCTTTAACCTCCGGTGCCAGTAACCTGAAACAAGACTGCTGGAAACGAGAGAGGGAGAGTCGGTTATTTGATTACAGCCCATGGGCACATGCCTGGCCTTCATGGGTATATTAAGTAAGAGACATTTTAAAACAAAACCTCGCTCAGTAACCTTATCGCAGGCCTGAATCCACTGCCCATCTGTTAACTCCCTGGACTCCCTACATATTCTTAAATGAGATATCAGCGCCAATGATTTGAAGAACTTTTCACCCAAAATTACCATTGCCATAATTATGGGGGAAAATGTTCCAGGGATATAGCTTCATTAACTCAACGTTGTTAGCCAGACGTCTGCACACCTGGGACAACAAAAGCCAAATCCTTTCCTGCTAAGGTATCTGTAAATAACTACAAATCCCTGTTGGACACAAGTTGTTGTTATCCTATGACATCAAATGCTCTACAACTATGATTGGAAATGCCAGATTCTCCCTTAATAGCTCTAGAAAATAATGCCATTACTTTTAACATTTCATTATAGGTTCAATCGGGCATTGTAAAAAAATCTGTCATGGAGAAATGGCTCTGCAAACAAAATCAAGGTGACAAATTAATGATTGCATCAGCCTGTGAAAGCTGTGCCAGGCACCTCAGGAAAGTGTAATTTAATTCTCCCTCAATCTAACTTGATGCCCAAGAATGTAATAACTTCATTGGGACTCTCTGTTTAGGGGGGAATCCAAAATCCTTGGCAACCACCCTTAAGGTCATCAGTGAAATCTGACACGGAGCATTGTTTGGCAAACATACCAATAGTAAAAAGGCTAAATAATGGGGGATTACCTCTGATCCTGATTTCTAGCTCACCATCCATTGCAGGAATGTACTGTCTCAAAGAACATGCAAGAGTCAAACAACAAGTGGGCATGAACTTGTCCACATATATTTGTACTTAAAACTTAGAGGAGGTGAAAAGTATTTGGCCCTGAACCAGAAGGTTAGAATTTTCCATTAGCAATCCCCTACCATAACCCTAATTATTTCTATTGTTTGATAAAGAGAAGCATGGAGAGGGGAATAAATGAAAGTACACTAGCAGCTAAAAATTATATAGCTATATCTATATATGATTTTTAAATTCCCTTAACTGTGGTACAAATAACAGCTTAGAGCTTTAAAATGAAGGATTTTAAATGCCTAATTTATTTTTCCACTTTTTATGCTATGTTTGCTTTACAAATCTCTGCTTTTAAATTAACAACAAAGTTAATTTCACTTTTGTAATAATTGTTATTGAATTTATTTAAGTACCCACTGTAGCTAACATTAATAAAAACAATTCCTGCTCTGAAGAGCTTTTGATCTAAGGCCCTGATCCTGCAAATGCTTTTGCACATGCTTTACTTTTTAGGCACATGAGTAGTCCCTTTGAAGTCAATGGGACTACTCATATACTTAAGTTTGCATGATCATGGCTGAAGAGCCCAACCCTGCAGACACTTGAAATCAGTGGCTTGATCATGATAGTGAATGCAATGCTTGGTAGAAACTGCAGGGTTGGGCTGTAAAACACAGATGAGACTATACTCAGTGAGAGAATAGTTAGCTTCAATTTGCGGTTCTCGGTCAGGAGCTATATTGTACTGTTTGGGGTGCAGACACCGCAGGGGAATTTTTCTTTCTTACAAATAAGATTTTTACGAAACCTCCTTTTGGGCCTACATTGGCCTGACAGAGTTTCATTAACTGAGTCACCTTCTACTGTAACAAGTCTACAACTCTAAACCCTTTTAGCACTTCTGCCACCACACATGCATTCAAATGACGGTCTATCCGGAAATGAACATGCCACCTTCTCTAGCAAAGATGCCATCTCCAGTCTCCCGAAAAGTACTTGCTGACCTCAGGCTCCTAGCCACAGTGACTGACACAGGACTCTCAGAGGAGATAGGGAAATCTTTGACAAACCCTGGGTGCTAAAGTTCTGTTATTACCTTATCTAGGTAAATATACCTTCTATTTGGTGCTTTGGCCTCTCCTTGTTCAGTAATGTAGCAGAGGAAATGACCACATACCTCCCCCTTCCCCAAACAAAAGGTTTGCTTTAGCAGTTACACTTCAATATAATCATCCTTAGCCTTTGCAGAACAGCTGGAAGCCAAGAGTCTCAACTGCTTAATAAAGATCAAAGAATTAAACTTCCCCAGACACCTATGAGATAGGTAAGAATGTAACTGTTTCATAGCTGGTCCTAGTTCCCAGTTATTCTGTTCCTGCTCTGGGGGAATTCAGAGGCTGCACAGGGCATTCCTGGTTCCCTGTTTAAGGCCTCGTTTATACATAAGTGTTGCTGCTTTAACTATGCTTATTCTGATTCAGCAAAGTGAAATCAGCTACACAGGTAAGTGCCTTACAATGGGTCCACACTAGGGCTTTTATTGGCATAAATATGTCAGTACAAAAATCATACATAGTTATGCTGGTAAAACTTTTTAAATGTAGATCAGGCCTAAATTACAGCAGCCTCAGCCCTGTAATTTACACTCTGCTTCCCTCTCACATTACCAGTTGTCTTAAATCAGCCACTGACCTCGACAACTGCCCCAATGGGGCACACCACTAAATCTGGTTGTTGGCTACTCTGCCTTTGCCCTTGGCTCAGCTGTAGTCCCCTCAGCCCATATCATGCCTGGGTGCTACTCTGCTCATGGCTACAGTTCACATAAAGCTCTGCACTCCTAATACCAGTTACTCTCGGTGGCATTCCCAAGCCTTGACATTTGGGCTGGGTATTCCCCACAGACTGTAGAAACGCACATGGAAGATAGTGCGGTTTGTGTCAGATTCTAGGCTGCATTTTATCAAGCCATTAGCCACTGGATTACTACAAAATACAGACTTTTTAAAGAAACCAGCTAAATTACCTGACGACACATGGCATGTTCTGTGTCTATTCCTACTGGAAAGCTGCCATTATTATGTAATGGCTCAGCTGCGGTAGCCAGCCTCTTTCAGGAGGTGGCAAAGCATTTGCCTGGGATGGCACCAGGGCCCCATGCCAGTCACCCCCCTGCTGCTTGCAGGGATTTTCAGTCAAAAGCACTCAGAAGCAGCATTTTTGGCATTTCATCTTATGAATACCTCCCCCGTTTTATCCTACTGAGCATGGAGAATCAGCTAGACACGCTGCAGTCAGGTGCAGCCGGCATGCTCTGCCTCTGCTGGTTTCCATGAACCTGGAGCGCTGCCCACACGGCTGGGAAGAACACTGCTTCAGAGGGCGCTGTCACGTACCAACGAATTAAACCAAAACACCCCTGTGACGTAGGTAATTTAGGGTTACCTTATTACCACCCCTTTTTACAGAGGGGGAAGCCGAAGCTCAGGAGAGAAAGGACGTGCCCGAGGCCAAAGAAGTTGCCTTCTGAATAGGGCAAGCCATTGGGAGGGACAGGAAAGCCTGGTTCCCATCACGCCCCGAGCCCAGCCACACCACCCTCCTCTGTGAGCTCTCCGCAGTTCTGCACCGTGGGGGCACCAGCCCCTGGCACCCCGCTTGTGTCCCTCAGACCCGCTGGGAGCGACCCCCCCGCCCGCCGCGCCCAGTCCCAGCGACCTGTGAAATCCCCAGGGGTGGGTCACACAACCCGCCTGACTCCTCTTCCCTTCTGCCTGTGCAACTCCCGAGCGAGCCCAGCCCGGCCAGCGGAGCCTGGCTGGGGGAACAGGGGAGCGAGGGAGAGGAGAGGCCGGGTCCCTGCGGAGGGGGGTGGAGGGTGACCGGACTGACCCCCCCCCCCCGCAGAGGCGGGCCGGAGAGCGCGGCGGCGGCGGCGGCCCACGAGCTCCTCCGGCGCGTCCCGGGCCAGCTCCGCGCGCCGCTGGGGACTGGGCAGCACCCGGGGGCGCGTGAGGGGAGATTCCTCCTCCTCCTCCTCGCCGGGCCCACGCGCCAGCCGCTGCGGGAGAGCCCGGCCGGGCGGAGGTGTCGCCCCAGCACGTTCCGGCTGCAGCCGCCGCCGCCCGCCCGCCCGTGTGGCCGGAGGGGGAAGGGGCGGGGGAGGCCAGCGCGTTGTCCGACACGTGAGGCTCATGTGATGGGGGAAGGCAGGGCTCTCCCGCCCCGGCACCGCCAGACGTGCCGGGAGTCACAGGGTGGAACACGTCGCGCCCGCCACCCACTCGCTCCCATTTAACCCAGCCGGCCGCCTCCCAGCGGCGCCTCAGCTCGCGCCCTGCCCCGGTGTGCTGCGCGGAGATGAGCAGCGCGTCCTGAGCCGCCCGACGCCGGTCCCGACGCCAGCGGCTTTCGCAGGGTCCCCACCACCCGCGGGGTTCTCCCCAGGAGCCGGCCGCGCACCCGGCGCTGGCTGATTTCGCCGCTTTCGGCGAGAATTAAGTTTCAGCAGAGCTCCCCAGCCCACCCCCCCCCCCTTTTGCACAAAGCCTCCCAAGCTGCAATGGAAATGATCCCCAGCGCCCAGCCCCCTCCTGCCTGCCTGGGCAAGCTGCCTGCGCTGGAGAGCACCGAGATGCCCGGGTAAGACGCCTCCTCAGCGGTGCGCTTCTTGGGGCCAGTGCGCCCTCCCCACCAAATCCACGGCCGCTGGATTTGGCTGGAGCTTCGGCTCCTTCACTGTGCCTGTGGGGATCGCTGGCATACGCATGTGTCGCGCGTGTCTCTCTCGGTGTGGAGGAAATAATAATAACCCATCGCATTTTTATGTCATTTGTGCAGGCTGGCCTTTTCTCACATGTATCAAGTGTACAAGCCCAGGAGAGGGTTAAAAAGAAGTGAAGACAATAAGGTAAATGGAGGACTTGCGGAACCTTTGCATTCTTAGTTAACACCTGGCCATTAAAAAAAGTTGTATGCGTTTGTGTCTGTTCTGATTTGTTTTAAATCTGCTTTTCCATAAAGCTCAACTAAGATTTAACCTTTATAAGGACAGATTTCAGAGTAGCAGCCGTATTAGTCTGTATTCACAAAAAGAAAAGAAGGACTTGTGGCACCTTAGAGACTAACCAATTTATTTGAGCATAAGCTTTCTTGAGCTTCCGATGAAGTGAGCTGTAGCTCACGAAAGCTTATGCTCAAATAAAATTGGTTAACCTTTATAAAATTTGCTGTGGGATTTAGGAGGGGCTGTTTTAACAGCAGACAGTCTGAATCAAAGTTGTTGGGGTTTTGTTTTTTGTTTTTGGGTTTTTTTTGCTCTGAGACTGTTGTACTTGTACCTCTTGTCCATGAATCTGAGGCTCAGAAGGTGGGAGGGGAATATATTTTTTCATTAATTTAATAATTCTTATGACAGAAAATCATTCAGTTAGTAGCTGCTACACATAATACATTTTGGGTACCCAACAGCTTGAGTTCTAGTTTTATTTCTAGATCTCCTTTTACCTGTGTGTCTATCCATGGTGCTAGGATGTCATGTGTCTTGTCTGATTTGCTCCTTTCCTTTGGCTTCCAGGAGACCTATAAATTGCCCCACAGACTGATAGAGAAGAAGAGACGTGATAGGATTAATGAGTGCATTGCCCAACTGAAAGATCTCTTACCAGAACATCTTAAACTTACAGTAAGTGAAAATCTGGCTAATATCCAAACTCCTCTTCGTTTTGGGGATGGGTGTTGGTTAATGGATTTCTGTGCAGGTAGATGTGCCATCTAGAGGTTTCTTCTGAGCACTGCAGATCACAGTGGAAAAGACTGCGATTTGGGCAGGTTTGCCACTTGGATCAGTCTATTACTATTGGATTTCTTTCCAGATACTGTGAATTTCTAAACAGTGCATGTCGGTGGTGGTGGTGGGGTGATATGAATTGAACTGCTGCAATGTGAAAATAAACCCTCATGTAAAAGTGATTATTGTGGGCTTGATTTGAATGTGAGGGATTTGGGATTTTCCATTTGAGCCACTGAAAAAGTTCCATGTTGCTCTTTGTGAAGTTTTACTGGGTTCCATTTATAAGTTGATCCCTAATTATCTGAGAGTCAAGTCCTTTTAGAGTTGTTTCCATGCTACCTGTTTTTGGTATTTGAAAGGATTCTCTGCGTTCTTGTTTTGCGACAGATGTTAAGGACTGCAACTTCTGCTTCTCTAGTGTGTGTGAGGTGCTTTGTTTTAAAAAGAATAAAGGCTTAGGTGCTTGATTAAAATTAAAAGAAAAAATACCTGCAGAAGTTTATGGGGAAAGCCGCTTTGGCTGACATCCTGCAGGACTCCCCTCTCCTGTCACCATTCAAAAGAAACCCTTTGACTGGATTCCCCTGTGTTAAGGTCATGATGCCAGCAGGGGCAGCAGAACAGATAAAATAAAATACTTGTCTGAGAGCTATGCAGTTGGTCCTAAAATACCCATAGGATGTAACTGTATCCTTCTCTGCAACCTTCCCTTTAAAAAAAATTTAGTTTACATAATATGTGGATCAGATTCCAAATGTTACGATTTTTGCTCAAAATCAGTCAGAGAAATGTCATTGAATAAAGACACCATTTTTAACCCTGTCTCCCAAATTGCAACTGTTTTTTCTTTTTTCATTTCACAAGGAATTAGAAAACTTTTTAAGATTCCTTGAAGCGTGACCGACTCTAGGATAAGTACTAACCTGCCCATTTGTTTCCAGACTTTAGGTCACTTGGAGAAGGCTGTAGTTCTTGAACTTACCTTGAAGCATGTGAAAGCACTAACTAATCTCATTGAGCAGCAGCAACAGAAAATAATTGCTTTACAGAATGGTTTACAAGCTGGTGAGTGTTCAAGTCATGCTTGTATCATGTGAGAACCCTAGACTGTCTCATGATCTTACTTTCAATATCTTTGAAATACTGGCTTCTTATGACACTTAGTTTGGGAGGTGGTAGGAGTAAGTTTGTCTTTTTTCATTTTTATTTAGCACACATACCTCGCTTTATGTGCATGTGAATTTATGAAAAAGATGCCTTTCATCCCTCTATTTAGTTAATTTATAACTAGCTGTTATTTTAATATAGTTTTAAATTCAACTTGATTCTAGCTATTTTATTTTATAGTACAATTTTGCTGTGAGGGCCTGATCCAAAGCCAGTGGGGTTTAGATCAGGCCCTGATTTTTTTTCATCCTTAAATATGAAAACATCTCTCTTACATGCTCTTTTTGGTTTCTCCGTAAGCCAGTTAGTGCATGCTTTTCAGCATGGGTAGGAACTATCTAAAGGCCCACAGTGTTTTACATCTGTTTCCTCCTTCCCCTCTCTTTGTGACATTTACTTGAGTCTGGCAGGCTAAAACCAGCTTTTCTAAAAAGGCTGCTACTGCTTTAACAGCCACTCGATATGCAGTAGAATTACACAACCAAACCCAATGTCACTTCCCAAAGTTTAGACCAAATCCCCCTTGGTGTATGCAGTTAATGAGGGATACATTGGACCCTTCATACCCAATTTTCATTAGCTGCAGTGGAGCCAGATTTGCAAGATGACTTTGGAACTGATGTCTTTCAGAGGAGATGCCAGGGTTGATTCGCTGTGCTGCCTTTTTCTGTTTTCTCCTTAAACTCTAGTGTCTGTTGTGGTTGCCACGTATAACGAGTATAAGATCAAAAATGTGTTTAAAGACTCACTGTTAGAGGGAGGTTATAAAAATGGGTGTTTAAAGTGACTGTGTTGTACAGTAGAATTCATTTGTCTAGCTGTTTTGTAACAGATACTTAATGTGGAGATAAAATTTCTTCCTCTCCCCAGTGCACCTTAATGATATTAATGAAACTATTTAGCTCTCTGTTAATTTTTAATTTCTTTCTGTTAATGTTTCCTCAGGTGACTTGTCATCAAGAAATCTTGATACCAGCCAGGAAATGTTTCGATCTGGTTTCCAGATGTGTGCCAAGGAAGTGCTGCAATACCTGGGAAAGCATGAAAACACCAGGGATCTGAAATCTTCCCAGCTGGTCAGTCATCTGCACCGAATGGCCTCTGAGGTCCTCCAGGGCGGAGCCAGCCGAAAATGTGGAGATGCGCCCCCGAAAACAGTGGACTTGAAGGAGAAGTCTGGCTCTTTGCCCAAAACTGCTGAGGGTTACGGCAAGAACTGTGTGCCTGTTATACAGAGGACTTTCGCACATTCCAGTGGAGAGCAGAGTGGGAGCGACACAGACACAGACAGTGGGTATGGAGGAGAGCTGGAGAAAAGTGACTCAAACGCCGATCAACAGTATTTTCAAAAGGATACGGGACTCAACTATGCCATGCAAGAGAGAATAAGCTCTATTAAGCAAGAGACTGAGGACCCACCAGCCAAAAGGACCAGGATGGAAACTTCAGAAGACGAAGGCCATTTTAGCAGTGATCTGATTGGCTCTTCAAGTAGCTTTTTGGGCCCTCACCCACCTCCTTTGTGCCTGCCTTTTTATTTGATCCCACCATCCGCAACTGCCTATCTGCCTATGCTGGAGAAGTGTTGGTACCCGACTTCCATGCCCGTCTTGTACCCAAGTCTCCCAGCCTCTACTGCAGCACTTTCAGGGTTAATGAGCCCAGATAAAATCTCTCCATCTCTCCTCATGCCTCAGAGACTTCCTTCTCCACTACCAGTCCATTCCCCTATGGACTCCTCAGCTCTGCTTCAAGCTTTGAAGCAGATTCCTCCTTTGAACCTGGAAACCAAAGACTAAGCACAGTGTGACCATTTTCTTTTTCTTTTCTTTTCTTTTACGTTTGAGACTCTTTCAGTTTCATATACCGGCTGGACTGAGGTGTGGGGATAAGGTTCACTGAGACTAGGAAGCGAAATCCACTTTTCTCTGACTTGTCAGATAGCGTGGGAAAGGATGAAGGAAGCACCCAGGTTAGCCATTCGGGGGAGTTTAAAGGAAAAAAAAACAAAAAAAAAAGTTTTCTTTGTGCTTTACCCTCCCCATCTACAGAGCAACAGCTGACTTAGTCAGTGAGGATTATATTTCAAAGCTGTGAAAAATATTCCATTAGGCAGATTTAGGTTTTAGGGTCTGTGAATATAAAAATATGGTACTTCTTATGAGGGCTTTTCAAAGCAAAGACCCACTGCCAGATTTGTTGCCCCACCCATTTGCCAGCATTTGAAATGATACACACATGCACCGCAGTTGAAGCATTGGTGTTAGTCCCACTAAAAAGATTCAGAGTAGCAATCACTGGTTGGTGATGCACAGTCAGTGGTTCAGGGAGATTGAAGACAAGTTTCCACACCTCTGCTGAACGTTTAAAAAACAAAATGAATAAAATGTAGATGCTGCTTAGAAGCTTTACATGGTGTACTTCTAATTAATAAATTAACATGCATCCCTTTCTGTAATGCAAGCTGCTAGTTGGGGCAGGGGAAGGTGAAAATATCCCCATGGATCCCTTTGCTTGTTGCACCTAACTGTAGACCACTCTTTTACTGCTACTGTACAGGTGTCTCTGGGTCTAGTGTATCTGAAAGCAAAATGGTTAAAAAGCCACATCAATGGGGGAATGGCCAGCAGCTGACTGTTTCACTCCTGGGCCAAATCCAGAGCTCTTGTAACAGGGTGAGATTCAATTGGAGTCAACAGAGTTACACCCACTGAATTGGCCCCCTTGAGTGCCTTTGAGAATTCAAAACTGTTTTGTTTTGTTTTTCAAAGGAACCTAATCCCAGTGGGATTTGGGTGCCCAAATCTCTTAGGATCCTCTGAAAACCCTGGTCCAAATTGCTATTTTAAATAGAGTTAGAATTTGTGACAATTTCCCTGTTAACAAATCTTAGAACTATTCGGGCCTGTGCAGTTGCTTCAGTGATGAACACTGTGTCCAGTTAGGCTTTAAAAGAAACTAACTGCAATAAGCAGTGTGGTTTTTTTTCTGTATTAATTTTGAGAAATTGTTTCCAGAGTAAATGTCATATAGATTCTCATTTCATTCTACCATTGCACCAGTTGTTAAGATGCACTGTGCTTGATTGCAGATTGTTCTCATGTTTATTTTATTGTTGTGGGGTTTTTTTTTTGGTATACAGTTGTTGCCTTTATTTGTAAAATCTTGTTATAAATATATCTGTATATATAAAATATATATATTATATAAATATATCAAAGAGTTTCAGAGGTCTATTATTTGTATAACTACTTGAGCATAAAGAAGTGAGAAATATGAATGTATTCCTGATTTGGGGTTTTTGTTTTTTGAAGAGGTTTTGTTTTGTTTTGTTCTCTAGGGAGGGATACAGTGTTTATATTTTGGAGCCTTCTCAAAGGTGGGGTGTTGTAAATATTTTTATCTTGAGTAAATGTTAAGTAGTTGTTTTTAAAATACTGAATAAAATAATTATTTTCCTGTGGAAGATAAGGCTTTGCCTCTTGTTCTTTGAAATACTTGATCAATGTCGTTCCATGTGACCTGATCCAGCAATCAAAATGGCGTGCCATGTGGGCTTAGCACTCTGCCTGTGGGGAAGAAGTTGCGGAATCAGGGTCTTAGTTATCGCTGGTACAACCTTGCTGGAATCAATGCCCAAAGTCAGCCAAGGGAAAAATGTGGTCCATTATTATTGTAGTGTGGGATTTTTCATTTAATTTATTTCATTTTTATTTTTACCTCTTGATCTTTTCAACTTTAAAGAGTGGCCTGTAAGGGAGACCATGTTGGGTTTGTACCTTTACTTCATTTAGGTTTGTTTCTTTGTTATGTATCTAGAAAGTCTGAAAAGCTTTGGGTTTTATATATTACACACACACACACACACACACACACAGGAAGAGAGAGGATTCCTGTGCTTTTTGTTCCATTAGAAATTCAGGTCTTGTCTGCTCTACAATAGCTCTCTAGCTGCCATAGAATGTTGCTAATCACAAGGGCCACATCTTCACTGAAGATCCAGGCAAAGAGGGGAATCTTCTGTGTGTGAATCTCCCCCTTCCGTCTGAAACACGCCCTCAGCCACCTCCAGATCCCCTTGCCCTTCACCTGGATGCAGTGTAGGAATCTCTCCAGTCTGTGCCGAAGGAAAGACTGCGTCGGCCTTTGATGAGGACTGTCTGGGTCAGGAGTGTGGGCAGAGGTGGGTACAGGTTTCCCTACTGCAGCCCAATGGAAATAATTCAGTCTGGGGCTTTATTTTCTATCCTCCATCCTCTGGGATCCCAGGAGTAGCTGTAGCCAGTGGGGCACGCAATGGAGCTGTATGGCCAGAGAATTGCTGGGTTGAGGACCTACTGAGGGGATGGTCTAAAGCTATTGTGGAGGCACTAGGCCTACATGCAGATGGCTCTAGGCCTCTACAGGTCCCTGGGGAATTAATCAGGTTTGCGGCCAGGCACTGTGGTCTTTGCCATAGGAGGCAAACCCCAGCTTCTCAATGGGATGATGCAAGGCAGAATCTCTCCAAGGGGATCCTCAAGGAGATTTCTCACCTCAAGTCCCCTCAAATGGGTTTTTCTGTGGGAAAGGGGTGCTCTAGGCCTTAACAACTACATGAGAGAAGGATGGTTCTGTTAAAGATTCAACAACCCCTTCAATTAGTGTGTGGGATATCACAACAAACCTCTCTAAGACATACCAGAAGCCCTCCCCAAAACCAGGCAGGCCAGACTTGACACGTGTGATATTTCTAAGCTAAACAAGAAAAAAATCCCCACCGCTCCTTGGACCTTTATCTATTGTCAAGAAGCCAAAAAAGGGCATAGCTCAAATTTTAAACAACCCCTTTGTAGGGGACCTTAAGCCTCTCATTAGAATATAGCAAGCTGCTAAGTTTACCTTTCTAATTAGAACTAGCCTTAGCTCTGTGTTTGGAGCTTCACAAAGAAAAGAAACATACCACAGCCTGCCCCATGAAAGGAAGAAGAGACACACTCTGGTGTTTGTACTTCACCAGGAGTTTTGTTGCAGGGATTTCCCATGCTGGCCAAGCTAATGCTCCAAGGGACCCCTATGTTAAAAATGAAAGCGCTCTGTAGCATTGGTGTGAGCCACTGTAGCTTTTAGTGTCTGGGCTATTCACGTAGCACATATGGCAGGCAGCTGCTCTTTTCGGTAAGTGCTAGTTGCTCACGTGGGGACTGATCCTGCTGCCGTTGGATGTCAATGGCAAAACTCCCTTTGACTTAAATGGGTGTTGGGTTGGCCCCTTGGTCATGCGAAGGGTCGTATACACGTGTGCTGGCTCGGGAACTAGCCCGGCCCATTTTCCATGCCCCTCCCTCAGGTCGTGGTGCATGCCCCCAGCGTATTAGTTGGGTGAATCTGCTGATGTGCTATGGAGGGATTCTGGCTGGCTGCGCAAATCTCACCCTAGGCTGCCTGTGCTTGGTTTGTGGCTGCTACACCCATAACCCTGTCCCTCCTTTGCCTGGGGCCCAGGCTGGACCTGAACCCCAAAAGGAGGAGGCACCTGCTTAATTCTGCCAAGAGTTTCACTGTTGTTTGAACTACCTTTGTAGCTAACGCTGAAAAATCTGATGAGTATTTTCTAATATCACCAAATAAGTCTGGGCAGTCAAATTTATTTATTTAAAACCTGCACCTTTTGTTTACATCTCATAGCAGATCAGCCACAGGTAACAATATAGAAGCTTTGGGTTTTTTTGCAAAGTGAAGATGACACCAAGCCTTTTCCAAAGGCAAATTGTTGAAGAAAGCAGATGGGTTTTGCACTAAAGGTTTGTTCAGGGGGGAGGGGAAGGGGTGGCTGAAAGGCGGAAAGTACATGTATTAATGTAGAGTATGGGACCCCGAGATAGATCATTTATTGTCTGTCCTTAATTACTTTGTGAACATTGGAAACAGTGGGCTAGCCCATCAGCTGGCACAATCAACGGTGCTATGTCAATTTACACTGGCGGATGAGCTGGCCCAATTTCTCTAATGGGTTTGTGGCATGCCATGCCATTCATTGTTGCAGGAAATCTTTAATAATTTACTCTGAAATGAATGTGTGTGTGTGTGTAAATGGTGAACTGGCACATTAACATTCATGACTAAATGACAATTGTGTTGTATTTTTAAGATCCTTACCATGCAGGAGGCCCAGGAAGGCTGGTTAGAAGGTGGATTTGTGAAGGCCCCAAACTGGGGTAGTGCGTAACAACAGTATCTCACAGCATCACCAACCCGAACAGTACAGGCCCTAAAGGTGAACAGTCAGGTATATTATGGCGGTTCCTCTTTATTTATCTGGGGAACTCACACTCTCCACGATGTTTATTTATTTTAATTAGAGACAAATCCTGCTCCTATTGTAGTCACTGGCAAAAGTCCTACTGATTTAAGTGGGACCAAGGTTTGACCCCCAATATACTAAATTCTCAACACTTCAAGTTGTTGGTAGATTTACAAGGCTATCACTTCGAGCTTAGCCTTTTCCACCATCTTTACCCTTTGCTGGTAGCAGGACACACAGAGACTTTCTCTGCAGGAAACTGGCACACATATGAGTATAAACATAGGTGCAGGATATGCCCTTTGATAGCAAGGACATGGCTGTTGTGGGGAAGTTTCCCTCGTGGTACAGGTCAAAGCCAAAAAAGCAAAACTGAAGGGGTGACTTTCCATTGGTGGTGGAAGGTGCAAGAGTGTGGCCTAGTGGAAAGTCCTTAGACTGTAAGCACTTCAGGGCAGGGATTATGTCTGCCTCTCTGGCAGTAAATCATCTAGTACAATGGGGCCATGGTCCTGATCTGTGCCTCTGGGCATTACTCTTATAATAATAACAAAGGTGACTTAGAGTTAGCTCTCCTGGCTTCAGTTCCTGTCCCTGCCACTGATTTTCTATATGATCTTGGGCAAATCACTTCAGCTGTGCCGGTTCCTCTGTCTGTAAAATGGAGGTGATAATACTGACCTCCCTCAGAAAAGAGGCGTTGCGCGTGGCTGATGTTTATCAAGTGCTTGGAGACCCTGTGAATGTGAAAAGCGTTATGTAACTTACAACTCAAATGTATAAGCTAGATTGCCTTAGAGCTCCTGTATGTGTATTGCCTTAGAGCATCCTTCACTTTGCTGCATCATTCATCCAAGGTGCCCTGACGATAGAAGCAGACATTTCATTATGTTTCATTTCCATTTAAAAAAACCCAAACCCTACAACATTCAATTTTAATGGAAGAAAATCCTAGAGCAAGCAAGGGAATACTGAAACTGAGGCTACCAGACTGTGATGGGGTGCTTTGCTCAAGTCTCTGCACTCACACTGTTCAGACAGGGTGTGTTGAGTTCCCCTGACTTGTTTTCATGGTCTCACCCAGCTCTGACCTGCCTCAAATGTTGACACAATGTCACGTTTCCGACTGCAGTCTTTCATGTGCAGCCTGAGGCTAAATACGGCTGCTGGTTCCTGGAAACAGACGTGCCTGGCACCCTTTCAGTAGAAACCCGATCCTCATGCAGGCTTGGCACAGCAGCTGAATAACACAGCAATAACTCTTTCAGCAGCATTTCAACCCATAAATAAGGCTTCCCAAGCAAACTCCTTGAAGCGCAGCAAGACGTGAACAAGGATTTAAAAAATAAATCAAATAAAATCAGAGTGCATAAAAAGCGAATAAGCCAGGATTAAAGTGTTAGAAGGAACCTGCAGAGATACAGAACCTGATCTGATAAATATAACTGTAGGATTATCTCTTTGGTGTTAAAAAAGGAAGTAAATCATGTAGAATTTTATAAATGTCCTGGTAACATTTTACCCTAACAGCTTTGTAAAGGTAAACCAGTAATCTTCCTGAAAAGGAGATGTATTCCAATCCAGAGCAAGCTGGGGTAATTGAGAGACTCATAATTTTAGCTTTTCACCACCTGTTTGGAAAGCTACTATAACTGAATGCTATGGGCCTGGATGGTTTTTAGAGGCATGTACTCTGGGAACTGCTTATACTTCGCATCGTGCATGGGCCTCAGCCTAAAATAATCTGCAACGATGCACATTTTTTGCTGCGATTTTTTAGAATTCAGGTTTTTTAAAATCTGCTGTGACTTTTCAGGAATATGCACGTTGAATAGTAAACAAGCCCCTTGTCCCCAGAATCAGCATCTCTGTCTCTTTCTTACACTGTGGTGGGGGGATTTCTCTTCCCCCACAGGCTGTGGCATGGACACTGCAGCACCCTTCTGCTTTGTCCTCTCTTTCGTCTGTGAAGCGTGTCGTTGCATGTGTTTACAAATGCAAGGCATTGCAAGATCCCTTGAACTGTGTCCTAGTACAAGCGGCTTTGAAACAAGAAGCACGTTGTCATGGCATGTTCCAGGCCAGCAGCACTAGACTGAACCAGATAATTGCTGTTTCTGCTTTAGCTGTTTCATTGTATAAAGAATGGTGGGTCGTGCAGCAAGCCTTTTTCCCCTTAAGACTCTTATGGGGCTATTCTAACTTTAACCATCCAGGGGGAGAGGCATGCCCTGGAAATATGTATGAGTGTGTGTAAGACCTTTTATCCTTTTATTATATACTGCCAGTTCAAATCTAGCCCTGAACAGTTGTGACAGAAAACTGTCACCATCTCTGGGCTGTTGAGTGACTTATATGAAGTTAGTTTGTTGGTCCCAGGCCATGTAACAGTAGCTGTTGGATTCAGTGGACCCCCAGCCACGTGACACAGGATATTAACTTTTTGTAATGCTGACTCATGTCATGTGACTGGAGCCAAGAAATCTCTCTATTACCAGCCCACCTGTGTTTTATACCTTTATCACAGGCCAGCTTTAACTAGCTAATCTCACTCTGTAGTTGTTTTAATCACACTTTTTATCATAGTGCCTGAGTAATTCTCAATGAGGGGCAACTGCCTGAGTAAAACCACCAAACGGGTGTAGAGCCTGATCAACCCCCTCACGCTTAAAGCTCAGGGTTGAAGCACGTTGATTAGAGCAGAGAGAGGAAGCATGTACTGCAGCTGTCTACCCAATATACCTGTTCTGTGGGTTAATGCAGCCTTTCAGTCTTTATGGCTGTCAAGCCAGCACTTTTTAGGGGTGTTACATTCCTGTTTACCTTCTAAGAAAACAAGGAGTACTATTCCTTTTTGCTTTTGTTTCTTCCTTTTTGTTTCTTTTCTTGGGTGCATTTTGCTTCCTGTCACTCCACAGAGCCAGCTAGTACACGTAGACACAATACGTTTGGAAAGTCTGACACATAACAGTACTTGTAGATATCAGCTTTATTAAAAAAGGAATTGCAAAAAAAGGAGGCAAGCTAGGAAGGATTTAGCAGCACAGGCTGGCTGATGGAAAAGCAAGGCCTTTAGGGCTAGCTTGCCATAAGCAACTACAAGTGTTTTCCTAAAAAAGAGACTGCAGCTTTTTGAATTTATAACCAAAGCAGCATAATCCTTAATCAGCTTGATGAACTAACATTCTGTCCAGGATCTAGGCTGCCGAGAGTCTTACGCTATTCTCCTTGTTAAAGTTAGAGCTGGTCTGTCTATCTTTTCCTCCAGAATCTATTGAACTTCTAGATCATTTGGATCAGTCTGAGGATTGTTTGTTTGCCCTGGACTTTTTGAAATCACACACACCTCTGCAAAATGGGTGTAGCAGGCTACCGCATCAGAATCCACTCCCTTTGCACTGATAAAAATGCCTCTGGTGAAAAACACTGGAGACTCAGGCCCTAAATCTTGCAGAATTTGGATTGCTGGGAAAGGTTTAATACCATGAATTTTATCAACCTTCCCTGACCATCACTTCCCATTTCATTATTCAGTAAATGATGCATAACCTGACATTTTATCATTTTCCAAACAACAGCTCCAGGCAAAAATGGTGACAAAAAGAATGCCTAGTATTTGTGGCCTTTGACCTCTTATTAACTACAGTGAATAAATATTATTCCCTGTGTGATCCAATTTTGCCTTTCCTTTAGGAATGGGTCTCAGCATATGACATTGTTGAAGATCTTGCAACCATTTCCTTTACTAAGTTCAAGAATTTAAACTTAGTTATCATTGGCTCTGGTAGAGTGCCAAATATAGACAAAGAATGATTTGTTCTAGTTTGAAAGCGACTGATGATGATGAGAGCTGAAATATTATGTATCCTTGTTACGGAGAATCCAGATGTGCTTAGGTTACATTGTCATATCAGTGACTGCTATTTGCACTTTGGTCTGAGAATGTATGTGATGCTAACATGTATCTGAGAATCTTTTAAAAGATTTAGCGCTTCTATTCCAGACATCTAATCCTTAATTAGGTTGTGTTTATATTAAAGGTGTTTTCAAATTGCTACATCTAGAGTTTAGAAACGGGACAGTCTACTTTTCACTTAAGATATTGATTTAGAGTATTATAAATGGTCCACAATGACACTCATCATAAGTGATTATTGTACAAAATATATAAGTAATTGTGAAATTAGTGTCATTTGGTATTAGATGTGACCCACAGGCATATGTAACAGCACTTTGACAGATCCTAGATGGATAAATAAGTGGGCAGAGTTCCAAAAACGCTGAGCATCTGTCCAGCAAGACCCACTGACTTCAGCACATTTGAAATCCAAGTCACTTATTCAAGACCCTAAATATAAATGTAAGAGCCTAATTTGAAGCTCCTAAGAGCTGAAAACCTTGACCAGAATTCACAGTCTAGGAGAATCTGCTGGGAGGGAGCAGCATGGGGAAGATTTGTGATGTTCCTAAAGCTGGAGTTGAATTTCACCCATAATCAAACAAGCATTTAAACCACAATCCAAGTAGAATGATTTCAGTGCAGACCGCCTTGCAGTCTCAACATGTGGAGTATTTAGTACACAGGAGGCTGGTGGAAAAGTCACATCTAGCCTGAAATGGCTGGATTCTTCCTTTCATGTTAGCAAGATCTCTTGATGTACCTCAGCAGCTAGGCCAGCTCTCACTGTTTGTCTCCAGGGCATCTGACTGTAACCCTTCATCTGGCTGAAGCCAGGATGACTCAAGGACTTCTTTCAGGAAGTATGGTGAGGAGAAAAGGCGATGACCCCTCTGGGTTCTGCTCGGGAACTGAAACAATCTATCATGGAAAAACTGGTCTTTGTGGTCATTCAAATGGAAACTTACCAAGATGACTGTTTCCAAGATTTCCCCTTGAATCCCTGTGACTCCGAAGAGCAGCTTTCTAAGATAATGTCCGTGGGAGAGCTTTCATTGGCCTCAGCCATGCCACTGTGTCCTCCTTTCTGGGATACAATAGGCCTGATTCTCCTATCACAGCAATGTGATAACCGCAAATGTTCATTTACTTCAGGGGAGTTACTCCTGATTTTCACTGGTATGTGAGAGGAGCAGAATCAGGGCTAGGGAAGCTGTGATCCCTGAAGGCCCAATTCTCTGTTACCTTGCACCCTGTGCCAGAGTTTTGGGCCTAACAAATATAATAGCTGCAGATATCCCCAAAAGGGGCAGGGCAAACCTCTACTGGCATAAAGCTGGTGCCTTTGCTTCCTAGACCTCCTCCCATACCAGAATTGCACTGCCTGATGTCAAAGGCTGAAACACAGGGGCAGAGCAGAACAACGCTCCACTGCAGCCAGTTGCCCACTGATCCAAAGTTCCTGAGGGCCCTTATATTAGGGCCAGGCAGCTGAGAATCAAAGAGCAATGAATGAATGTCTGTCTCTCTCTCTCTCACACACACACATATATATACATATATATATATATATACACACACACTGCACCTGAGCTCAGCACAGTGGAGGATCTAGCCTCTTGTGTAAATATTTGCACCTGTGCAAAGGATATATCAGAATGGCAGCGTTTTGCCCCCCACTTTTCACTGATTACCTACAGGCCATAGGGAATCAGGCTCCTGCCCTACGTCTTGCACCAGAACAAAGTGGGTGTAAAATGCTACTAAATGCCTGAGTCAAACCACTGCAGGAAAAGTTTGAAGATCTCCCCACACGGTGCCTAAGACAACTGCTGGCAGCGCTTTGGGGAATCTGGACCCATTAGGAGAGAACTGCTACTCTAAAAGTAAAAACTATTTAACCCCTAAAATCATGTCTGAATCTAATTACAACAATGGGTACCTTATTAGCTGCAGAATGTTGTTTCATTAGGACAACAAGAGAAGAAGTGACTATTGGGCATTGGTACAACAGCACTGAAAAGAGCTTAACTGCGCCAGGGGAGGTTTGGTGGTAATATGAGCAAGGAGCCCTGTCAGGCCGTCTAGTATTACACTGTTCCTGTCTCTAGGGAGCCGAAAGTGCTCTTGAAATGCATCTCTGAGAAAGTGTGCAGCATGCTGTGCTCAGAGGGGTAAGGGAATTCCACCTCATGTATTAGTTACTGAGACTGTGATTCCCCCTGCAAACCCTTTCAAACAAATGCAGCTGCTGGGTACTCAGCTCCATGTGATGAGATGTTTCATAACCAATGTAACTGCTAGTGCTTCTGAGGGCCTGCGTGGGGCTTTGCTGCCTTGCACTTCATGTTCGCACCGGTGCAAAGTGCTACCAGTTCAGAATGGTAGCATTTCACATCCTCTTTGCGCAGACGTTGAAGGCGGTAGAGAATCAGACCGGGTCTACCCTACAGACCTATATCGATATAACTATGTCACTCAGGGGTGTGAAAAATCCACACCCCTGAATGACGCAATTATGCCAACCTTAACCCCTCCTGTAGACAGTGCTATGTCAATGGGAGAGCTTCTCCCACTGACATAGTTACCACCTCTTGGGGAGTTGAATGAAATACACTGATGGGAGAAGCTCTCTCATCTGTGTAGGAGCGTCCTCACTAAAGCACTACAGCGCCACGGTAACGCTGTTTGTGAAGCCAAGCCCTCAGGCTTCCACTCACTACCCCTGCGTTATGTGTGAGATCAAAACTATCCATGCAATTCCACGCAAAGTCAGTCAGAGCTTTAGGAGCTCAGCACATCTGAGAATCATGCATCACACTGGGCATCCAGAAAACAGAGCCACCTCCAGTATGAGCCATTCAGTTACTAGAGCAATGAGCACCATGGGAATCCCTAGAAGGAAGTGAAATAAACAACTGCATCTGTTTATCAAAACGGAGTGCCTAACAAACCCACCTGAGCCTCACAATTGTTACCAATCCTTTGCAGATAGAGAGGCCGAGGCCAACTTTTTCAAAACGGTGTGCTCTGTTTTTTGGATGCCCAATTTGAGGTATGATTTTCAGATGTGCTGAGCACCTGACACGCTCATGGACTCAGAGGGGAATTGCAGGTACTCAGCAGCTCTGAAAATCATGCCAGGGGGGGCTTATTTTAGGTATCACAAAAATAAACACACCCAAAATTAATGATGACCTTTTAACATGTATCTAAGTGGCCCTAGGGGAAGTCTGGCAGAACCAAAACCCATCTCTACTGACTCCCGACCCTGGGCTTTAATTACAAAGCCAGCCCTATATCTCTGAGGGCTAGAGCAGCTGGCTTTGACCTGCATTTACACACTCAGTGCTTGCTGAGAGACGCAACTGATGGCATTTATATCTTTGGAGAGGTCTGGAAGTGTTCTACGTGTTACAGGAAGAAGAATAGTCACTCTGGGGGAAATTCCCCCCCTAGAAAACCCACAGAAAGTGGGGTGGGTACATCACAAATTGCAGTAGCCTGCTGGCATGGGGTCTGTATTGCCTCCTGTCTCCCCACACCTTATGGAAGGGATTGGCAGTGGTCTAGCAAGAGCAGAGGGTTAGGTCAGGTCCAACTGCATGTAGCCCCAAACCTATGCATCAGAGTACTTCTGTGGGGAGACCCTGCCCAGTCTTGTGGCAGCACAGATGGCTCACTGCAGTGCTGCTATTGGCTTCCCAATCAGATCAGTGCTTTGCTTCCTTCTCTGAGGGTGGGAAAAGCCACCGAGAGAGTTAATGCTACAGTGAGCAGTGTTAACCTAAGCAGAAGTTTGCCTCAGGGTTATGAATAGCTGCGGTGCCGAGTGACTGCTCCCTACCACCACCCTGCTTCTGCACGGCCGCCTCCCCACCCAGTGCACACATTAGAACGTGGGTGTGGCTGGCATGGAGGCACAGATGGCAGCTGGACTGCAGAACCGTGTCTTTCTCCTTCCTGCGCACTGTGCTCTGCCCTGCCATCTGCGAGGCAAGCTGGAGTCCTAGGGCCTGCTTCTTCTTTCACACTGGTATAAATCACAAAAAAGGACCTCCAGGGAAGTCAGTGGAGCTACACTAAGGCACACAGGGTGAGGACTTCCCACTGGTGTAAGTGAGAGGAGAATCAGACCTCTCGTTTCTTGTTCCTGGCCCAGAGAGTGCTGTGGACTCAGCACACCCAGTCCCTGAGGAGGAGGAAGGAGTGCCTAATCTTGCTCAACAATGAGGCCCCCAAAGGGAGGCCCGCCTATTCCTCCCTGGCTGGGAGGATGTGGTCTTCAACATGGGCCTCCCTGAGTGGGCAGAGTTAATCACAGGGTGGGAAAGAGCTGACTGCCTTGGGAAAGGGGGAGGGGGAAACAAAACCTCAGGCTTGGAATTGCAAGAGGTCTTTTAGGGGTCAGCAGTGCATTTGTTCAGTCTGAACCCAAAGACTACTTTGCATGTGACAATTACAAGCCTGGGTTGTTATTTGCTGGTGAGGCATTAATCACAGAGGGGTTTTCCAGCTAGAGCAGAGGTTGGCAACCTTTCAGAAGTGGTGTTCCGAGTCTTCATTTATTCACTTTAATTTAAGGTTTTGCGTGCCAGTAATGCATTTTAACGTTTTTAGAAGGTCTCTCTCTATAGGTCTATATATTATATAACTAAACTATTGTCTTAAAGTAAACGAGATTTTTTAAAATGTTTAAGAAGCTTCATTTAATTTTAAATGAAAATGCTGATCTTACGCCGCCAGCCCGCTGCCAGCCTGGGGTTCCGTTCACCATGGCTGGCAGCAGGCTGAGTGGGGTCTGCGGCCGGGACCCCGGCTGGCAAGGGGCTGGTAGCCAGAACGACAGACCGGCAGCCAGTGGAGCGGGGCCAGTGGCTGGAACCCCAGATCAGCAGTGGGCTGAGTAGTTCATCCTGCTGCCACTCAGCCCACTGCCGGTTTGGGGTTCCGTCCACTGGCTCCTGCCAGCCAGGGTCCCGGCTGCCGGCCCTGCTCAGCCCGCTGCCGGTCTGGGATCCCGGCCCTGCCCACATAGAGTGGGTACCTACCTTCTCCCTGGTTCTAGCCCATTCTTGTCCTCTCTCTCTGCACTGAGCTGAGGGTGGGAGTGAACTGGGCCCAGGGCTGGGGGTGAAGGAGCAGGCTAGGGGTTGGAGTGCAGGGTCTGGCCAGGAGCTAGAATGAGTGAGGGGGCTCAGGGTTGGGGCAGGATATTTGGGTGTGGAGTGCTTTGGGTGTGGGCAGCTCCCATTTGGTGTGAGGGGTGCAGGTGGCAATGTGCCGGGGGGGTGGGTGCAGGAGCTCCCGTTTGGTGCTCAGGGTGGGGGTGGGAATGTGGGGGGGGGGGGTGCAAGAGTTAGGGCATGGGGTGTGGGGGGGCTGGGGGTGTGTGAGGATGGTGCAGGAGTCAGGGCAGAGGGCTGGGGGCATGTGTGAGCGGTGCTGGAGTCAGGGCTAGGATTGTGTGTGGGGGTCAGGGCAGAGGGCTGGGTGTGTGTGAGGGGGTGCAGGGGTCAGGACAGAAGGCTGGGGTGTGTGGGGAGGTGCAGGGGTCAGGGCAGAGGGCTGGGTGTGGGGGGGTGCTGGAGTCGGGCTGAGGTTGTGGGGGGGTGCAGGGGTCAGGGCAGGATGCTGGGGTGTGGGGGGGTGCAGGGGTCAGGGCTGGGGTGTGGGGGTGTGCTGGAGTCAAGGCAGGAGGCTGGGGTGTGAGGGGGTGCAGGGGTCAGGGCAGAGCGGGGTGTGTGTGTGTGAGGGGGTGCAGGGGTCAGGGCAGAGGGGTGGGGTGTTGTGGGGGGCTGGGGTGTGAGGTGTGTAAGGGGGGTGCAGGGGTCGGGGCTGGGGGTGTGGGCTAGGGTCATGGGGATGCTCCCAGCCCCCTGCCCAGAGCGGCTCAGGGCAGGGGGCTGGAGGGGGTATGCCCTGATTCCACTCCCCCCTTCCCCAAGGCCCCGTCCCCACCTCTTCTCCGCCTCCTCCCCAGAGCAGCGAGTGCGCTGTGGCTCCGCTTCTCCCTCCCCACAAGGGCCATCAGCCGATTGGTGGCAAGGAGAGAGAGGAGGAGGGGCAGGAACCCAGCACGCTGGAGGAAGAGGCTGGGGAGCGGAAACTTGCCTGCCCTACAGCAGCAGCTGGCAGGACCAAGCTTCTTCACCCTGCCCTCGTGGGGGGCCGGAGAAGAGCAGGCCGGGGCGGGCAGGATTTCTAATGGCATGCTGCTGCTGCCTCCCTGGTTCCTGGCCTGGCTTCGGCAGCGGGCTGAGCGGAGCTGGCGGCTGGGACCCGGCAGGCAGCAGCGTGCCATTAAAAATCGTGCCATAGGTTGCTGACCCCTAAGCTAGAGCAACAACTCTAGAGAACAGCCAACCATACCTGCAGCGTACAAAGAAGCTGGACGTAGGTCTGCCTAAGTCAAAGGTATTTTAAAAGACCTGAAGGTGAGTTGGCTCTTTTTGCAGATTCAGAAGTAGGTTGAAAGGAAGATGACTATAAATTCCTAAGATTACTACAGCCAGTAGCCAACAGGCAATACCAACCAGCCCATAATCAGCAAAATCATTTGGCTGCCTGATACCACTTGCAGTCTAATGCCTCACACGTGGAAATTTCTAATTGAAAAATATTTTACTGAAATAGTTATATATAGAGTGAGATTTTTTTTCTTCCATGGAAACCAAGCTGAAAGTTTTACATAGGTTTATGCCACTGAACGTCAACCTAAACCCAGGCCTAATCCTGCTATGAACCTTCTATTTCTGATCTAACAGGACATTTTCATTGTGTTTGCCGAAGTCCCTCTTGTGACATTGCACCACCTCTGATGCTTAAATAATGCTGAGGGAGTATTTTGTGTCGTGTGCTTCTTAACCAGTCTTCCCGCGCAGTCAGAATTGAGTGAAAATTGTGTACGAAGCCAGCAAAGGCCAGTAAGACACAGGCCCTCACAGGAGGCTGTTTGGAGCTGCACAGGAGAAGTGTACACATTACACTGCCCTTGGAAGGGCATAGCCTGTGTTCTACTCTGTCATTAGCCTGCTCCAGAGTGGGGCGCACAGCAATGATCAAGGCTACCTGTGCCCTCTTCCTCTTCTCCACCGGCACGCTGTGCAAGTCAGGGCAGGATTTCCCCCTGTGTGGTTCCCCCTTAGGCACAGGCAGAATGACTGTAGAGTCGGGATCAGACCAAAGGATTTTTTTTCACTCGCTCTCCTCTGCTCTGACCACTAAACCACATCCTTGTCTCCTAACAGTCTGAGACCAGAGCAATGAGACCAAAACTAGGTCACGGCTTCTCAGCCTTTATCCATGTGTGGCAGGGCAGGGGTAAAACCCGCTTTAAAGCCCTGCTAAAATGCTGGCTGCAGACAGCTCTCTGGTCAAAAGGCCAAGTAGAGAGACATGGGTATGCAGCAGGGAGCCCAGCTGTAAGCCCTAATGAGGGCTAGCTCAGAGCAACAAGCTGGGCTGAGTGGGAACAGCTGGGCTAAAGACTGGGAGGGCTATAAAAGACCTGGGAAAACCTCAGTGGAGGGTGGCTGGGGAGGAGATAGGAGGACTATTTCTCTGTCTTCTTAGCTTGCACCCTTATGGACCTACTGGAGGGAATCTCAAGGGCTAGAAGACACTGGGAGGGGTGTGTGGTTGGGGGAATTGGGACTGCACAAGAACACTGTAAATAAAGACACACAGGTGAAACCATTGGAGAAGGTGGTGGGACTCTTTATTATACCAGCCTAAACACAGGGTGCAGGCACAAAAGTGACACCCTGTGACACCATGTACCCCTGAATTCCTTGCGCCTAGTGGTGGCAATGCATAGGAGGTGCAGGAGAATTCTCAGCACTTCAAAGGAGTATCCACAGGAACAGGCACAGTGGTTTATGGGATACTCTTGGCATCTAAGTAAGGTCAGTTGTAAGTGGCTGAGCAAAAGCATCTCAGCAGAAGATTAGAAAGAGGAAAGGAAGGTATGATCATGGCATCTTCCCCATCCATAACCAATTAACTGCTTTTGGGGGCCACCAGTCAGGAGCTACTGAATTAGGTGGTCTTACTCAGATGTTATTGAGTGTTCTTAGAGGAACAGAGGGGTTCAGCCGGCTTATCCCCAGACCTTCTTACCACAGACCTCCCCAGGCTTCCGGCAAAGGATGACTGGCCACTGGTGAATAATTGGCAATGCCGCTGGAAATTCTGGTAACTAAATTACATGTGCCAAGCACAACATCAGTGCTTAGCAAATACAAGTAATAATAAATAGTGACTGCATGGCAACTCATGCTGTCAACATGGAGTAAGAAACAAAGTGGGAAGTGTGGTTGCTTTAGTTCTCACTCTACCAAAATAAGTCACCAAGTGCTTAACAGTGTGACCGTGTGAGCTGAAAATCAGAAAGGAAATACTCAGCAAGCACTTAGATGGCTTGGAGTGTGACCCCCAGTCCACTCGTAGCATCCGGAGACAGCTTGCAGCAGTTGTGCTCGCCCTACAGGAAGCTTCTCACGTGTAAGGAACAGACAACAGCTTTATTGTTTTATTTAGCAAATCAAAGCCATCCCCACGCAAAGCTAGTTAGTCATGCCTTGTGTGTGTGCATGTGAGACAGGGTGAAAGGGAGGGAGTCTTTAGGACTTTGCAAAGATTAAAGACTTATGACAACCCCTGAATCTGATGCAAGGCTACCAATCTGCCCCTGCACCTATCTTACACCCAGGGTGGATCCATTTCACTTTCCTTTACGGCACTCCTGACTCATTCTCCACCCCCATTCCAGACAAGCCCGATGGGAATGGGAGGACTAACAAGTTTCTTGTTTGGGTGTGCATTTGTGCTCTGGACCTGCATTGGGCGCAGCCCATAAGGGAAGTCAGCGTGGATAAGATACGGGTGAGCTGAATGCTTGGAAACCACTCCCAGCACAAGTTGAAGCAGTTTTAAATCAAGGTGGAGTGACATACACAGGGCTGAGTGCTTGGCAGCTACACTCAGAATGAAGGAAGGGATTTAAATTCAAGGTGGTGCTGTAGGCAGAGCATCACGCATAATACTTTGGAAGCATATAGGTCAGTGGTTTGCCAATTCTTTTATCCTGTGGATCACTTCTTAAGAGAGAACCAAGTAGGGATTATTCAATCTCCAGATTCCCCATCATCTGCACAACATTTTCTCTCTGTCCTAGGGCTCACAAGATAGACCATGGGTGGTCCTGGGACCATCTGTTGAGAAGCACTGACGGGGTCATGCCCACATTACTAGTTCTGCTCTGCCTTCTAGTTCTGAAGACATCCTATCCTCCACTCCACTCACGCACCATTTGTAACCACCCTGAAATATTCTTGATAGCAGGTGAGTTTTTGGTTTTTTTTAAAGATGAAAAATAAAGAGCGTAGGAAAACCCTAAAATGACAGCTCTGGATCCAGAATTCATCTTCTCTATCCCCAGAATTAATTCCTCTCTACACAGCAGGAGCAGAGGCAGGTGCTTCCTCAACCATTCTTCAGCAACGTGTCTCAAACTTTTTCTGGAGGGACCTCCGAGAATGAGAGAGTAGTTCAAGTCCTCATGCCAATTCAGTCATGGATCTGTCTAAAATGGACTGCACAAGCAACTTCAGTGATATAGACACCAGTTCATCAGGAACTGACCCGAGGCCACCTGTTGAGTGCATAGAGGCCATCAAACAGGCAAACATAGAATCATAGAACTGGAAGGGACCTCGAGAAGTCATCTAGTCCAGTGCCCTGCACTCATGGCAGGACTAAGTATTATTTAGGCCATACCTGACAGGTGTTTGTCCAACCTGTTCTTAAAAATCTCCAGTGATGGAGATTCCACCACCTCCCTTGGCAATTTATTCCAGTGCTTAACCACCCTGACAGTTAGGAAGTTTTTCCAAATGTCCAACCTAAACCGTCCATGCTGCAATTTAAGCCCATTGCTTCTTGTCCTAGCCTCAGAGATTAAGAACAATTTTTCTCCCTCCTCCTTGTAATGACCTTTTATGTACTTGAAAACTGTTATCATGTCCCCTTTCAGTCTTCTCTTCGCCAGACTAAACAAACCCAATTTTTTCAATCTTCCCTCAAGGGTCATGTTTTCTAGACCTTTAATTATTTTTGTTGCTCTTCTCTGAACTTTCTCCAATTTGTCCGCATCTTTCCTGAAATGTGGTGCCCAGAACTGGACACAATACTCTGGTTGAGGCCTAATCAGTGTGGAGTAGAGCAGAAGAATGACTTCTCGTGTCTTGCTTACAACACTCCTGCTAATACATCCCAGCATGATGTTTGCTTTTCTTGCGACAGCGTTACACTGTTGACTCATATTTAGTTTGTGATCCACTATGACCCCCAGATCCCTTTCTGCAGCACTCCTTCCTAGGCAGTCATTTCACATTTCGTATGTGTGCAACTGATTGTTCCTTCCTCAGTGGAGTACTTTGCATTGGTCCTTATTGAATTTCATCCTATTTACTTCAGAGCATTTCTCCAGTTTGTCGAGATCATTTTGAATTTTAATCCTATCCTCCAAAGCACTTGCAACCCCTCCCAGCTTTGTATCATCCACAAACTTTATAAGTATACTCTTGATGCCATTATCTAAATCCATAAACGTAAATAACTGTAGCTTCATTGATGAAGAAATTGAACAGAACCGGACCCAGAACCGATCCCTGAGGGACCCCACTCTTTCCAACAGTCACTATGGACCTGAGCCACATCTGAACTAGTGATCAAGGGCTGAAAGGCTCAGTGGATCCTATTTCAAATCCCCTGGCAAGTCCAGTTCCTCTGATAAAAAACTAATATGCAGAGTTGTTGTAGCTCTGTTGGTTCCAGGATATTAGAGATACATAGGGGGGTATCTTTTATTGAAGCAGCTACTGTTGTTGACAGAAACAAGCTTACAGAGAACTTTTCTTCCTCCCAGACCTGAAGAAGAGCTCTGTGTAAGAATCTCACCCACCTTGTCTCTCTAACACATTGAGGTGTAAATATAGCAAGTGCAGAGCCATATGCTTTTCTGCAGTGCCCCACTGCATATAAAAGGGGGGCTAAAATGATGAAATTTTGTTAGAAACACCCCTCTGCAACAGTTAAAGAGGCATCTTGTCTTATTTTCAGTCTAAAATTGCAGTTCCTGTTAGTAAGGCCAGAAGGGTTACAGGAAAAGTGTGGGTCATTTATAGCTGTTTTTGTCTTCATGTGTCCCTCCTTCCTTCCTCCCTCCAGAGAAATAGGAGGTAGAACATGGTTACTCCAGTTGGCAATATTTGTGAACAGTAGAGCTGGGCTTGTTTTGATCCCATCAAACAGCCGCATTGTGCCTTGGGTAACAAAAGACACCAGTCTCCTTACTTACGTCAATTACTCTTGGTTTCTAGTTACTACATGCTCTGAAAGGAAGGTGCTTATCTCATACAAATTAAATGCTGTCTTAACACTGCCTCTTACTTCCTTTCTCTTTCATCAGACTTCTGGACTTCACCCCCTGCTATACTGGGGTGAAGGGTGGGTCAGGCTAGAGACTTCAGCTGAAGAAACTATGAGAACAGTTTAGATCTGCGTAATCCTCACTTTCCCTTGTAGCTAATCAAATGTCGCAGGGATAGGGTGGACTGAGCAAACATGTATTTGATTGGAGCAGGTCAGCCAAATGAACCTTCCTAACTAGTAAAGCTAAGTACTAATTAGCCTGCTGTTTAATTTGTTGACACAGGTTCCAGGCCCTACATATTCCTCCTGTAAGATGGGATCACTACATGTTGTGGAAGTAGAGTTATAAAGACAAATTCTGACAGGTGTCTAGAAACTCACCCCTCACCATTCCCCAAAAGGAAGAGAGAATTACAAGCTGTCAGGGGGAAAATCAGGAACTGCTGATGGGAGCTGCTAACTGAGGCACTGGAAAGTGGCTCTGGTAGAGGGATTAGTCTGCTGTTGTTTATATGAACTATACTCAAAGGGAAGCATTCAGTTTTACTAGTACCTTTATGTTAAAGATGAATCAGGTAGGGTGCGTCTGATGAGAAAATGTGGTGTTGGGGTTTTAAACTGTGTGGGTCATATGCCTGGTGATCAGCTGATGTGTGGCAGAGTGGGAGGAAGGAATGCTGCTGCTAAGGATGATTTTTACTTTGTCCCTCCTATGTGCTTGTCGTTTAAAATGTATGTTGAGCTCTGGATGGACCCCTTTAGGGATGGAATTTGTTTAAGACAACAATCTAAATAAATAAATATCTACACAAAATAATGCGGCCCAGGTGTTTTCAAAACTATCATTCTACTTTGCAGGCCACATCTTAGTAGCTGCACATGCAGGCAACCAACTCAATGAATAACTAGCCAGTGGAATGTGCCAATACTGTGACTGCATGTGGCACAGAGTAATTAGATAGTAACTGTGGACCCATGTGAGGTAGACACAAGTGCATGTGCAGTTCTGAATCAGTGGGTCTACCTTGCAGCCTGTGATAACAAGGAATAATGGATCAAACTGTGCTCTTGTTTACAACCCCATTATTTGCAACCCAAGTGATTCCAATGCACAGGTTCAATTCCCACTTTGGTTACAGGCTTCCTGTGTGACCTTGGCCGAGTACTTTATCTATCCTGTTCCTTATCTGTAAAATGAAGATAGCAAAATGCTATCTCATGGGAGCCTGGGGAAGAATAAAACTAGTAACGAGTGAGAGGGGCTCAGATACTATGGTGATTAGGGCCATATAAGTACCTTGGTGGATAACATTTGTGAGGAGAGTTGATGCAGCATGGTATAAAGCAGGTACATGCTATGCTGTTTCAGAGACTTTACTTTTGTTCTTTCTTCTTTTATTGTTTTTATTAATCAAGAATAAAAATTAATCAGACTGAAAGTATATGGCTGCTCTTTGTGTTTGTAAGTACACAGCAAGATCCGATGTCATTGTGCTGACACAGCATATGCAGCAAGAAGAACCAGAATGTCAGTGAGATGGCCTCTATTCTCAGTTGATTCAGCCAAGGAGAAGAGAGTTGTATAAATGGAGGAATAATCATTTGCCATGAAAGCAGATTTTAGCGTTAAGGTGCAATTCTCCACTAAAAAAATGGATCGTTCAAAATGGTGTGGTGCAGCTCCTTGCTTCCTGGGAAGACTGCCCGCTGTGAAAGAAGAACTAGGAACACAAAGGTACTGAGGACCTGCTGGTAGGCTACATGCCACAAAGAATCAGAGATTAGAAACTTCCTCCTAAAGATGGTTCCCCAGAGGGAATGGTTTCATGGGCAGCCTCAGATATTAGGCATGTTCCTACAAGAATGCTGTTCACACAGTGTGGGGTACAGGTTGGGTCTGAGACAGTGGTCCAGATCTTTGATTGGTGCAAATTAGTGTAGCTCCATTGCCTATACTACCATGGAGCAAGGCAGATTTACACAGCTGAGGCTTTTGGCCCAGAACGTTCATATCTGTAATGTAGGCTGTGGTACAAGGTGGAGGGGGGCAGCATCAAGGAGCTGGTCACTGGCTCTACCCTCACTTGGAACAGCCTAAGGAATCTTAGCTCAGGGAAGGATTGACGGAGCGCAAATCAACTCTACCACCCCCTCTTATGTAGGCAGCGGTGGCTGGTGCAGTAACTGCCTCTGCTTGGTTTATGCCAATGGAGAGTTCCTCTCCACAAGGCAAATTATCTGCTGGACATTTATGGCTAGAATCCAGATCCTTTGTGTATGGTCACAGTAGAGAATCTGGCCATGGGATGGATCCATTAGTCCATTGTTTACTTTTAATAGCCCCATGTGCTTTTCCCTTGAGAAGCTAGTCCATAAAGTAATACATCTCATGGTCAGGAAGTTTTCCCTGATGTTCAACCTACATTTCCCCCTTATTAGTTTCATTCCCAAACTATGTACAGGTGGGATCACCTGAGCCATGGGCCTCACACCTGAAGCAAGGCTCATACCTGTAATAAACAGTATATTTATATTGGGGTTATAGGCCAACAATCCACCTTTGGCTTTGCATGAGACGATGTTATAAATACTTCGATACACAGACAGACCTTTCCTCTGTGATAGCTGAGCAACGAGTGACATTTCCTTGCATTCAGCGTTGTGTAACACCTCTTCTTGTGGCCTAGCAGCTAGAGCAATGGGCTACAAATCAGAAGAGCAGCTCTGCTACTAGCCTGCCGAGCGACCTCAGGCAAGTCACCGAGCCTTATTTTCCTCCTCTGTACAACAAAGATAATGAAACCTCCTTTGTAAAGCATTGTGAGACCTACTGATAAAAAGTGCTGTATAAGAGCTTAATATAAACTATAAATCTAGTGGCGTGTGGAATAAATGTCCCTGTTTCTTCTCCTTGTGTCAAAGCAACAATCATTTTCTCCAGTTATCTCCCCACTTTTTCAAAGAAAAAAAAAAGGTCACGCTGAGGAGGTTGGAATTGACACGTAGACAAAACATCACCGTTGTATTCATTCCTCCTTTGTTGATCAAATAATTTGCTTTGCATTTATTATATGCATTAAAAGATAAGATTTGCTCAAGCACGTGCTGGCACAGCATCACACAGCAGTACATTGCACTGGTAGCTCGGGAGACCCAAAGTCACGAGTGAACCACGTTTCCGGATGAGGATGAGGCGGTTTGTTTATAAGCCAGGGTGGAGGGAAGGTGTGATGGGACTGCAGCCCCCTCTGCTGTACAACCCATGCAGAAACAAAACCAGTCGAGTAAGTAACAGAATAATTAGCCAAAGAAAAGGAAGTGGGGAAGGAGTAAAGATGTAAAGAGAATAAATCAAAACCGGTTCCCTATAGTCTATAGGAAAATATTAATACTGGAGAAAGTCCTGAAAACATCAACCTAATGAAAATAATCTTTATTCTATGTGAAGTTTATATATTATATAGACTCATTCCCCAGTCGTGGTTAGTGAACTCAACCTTAAACACTGTCACAGGGTGAGCTGGCCCTTTAAGGGAGCTGGGACTCAGTCTCACCTGTGTCAGGCTTAGTTCTCCTGCCCAGGTGGAGAGGGAATGAATATAATGGTCAGGTGACAGGAGCCAGGTGACTAAGAACTAGGCCTGCTGACAGATAGAGGGGAGGTTTTAGGGTGAGGAATTGTGAGTTCCTAGGCATGATATATAAGAAGATGTCCTGGGAAGATTTAGATTGGAAGCCATGTAGAACAAGGGTTTTTTTTTTTTTTTAAATAATCTCCGTGTTTGTAAGTGCCTACCACAATGGGGTCCTGGTCTGTGACTGGGGCTCCTAGATGCTATGGTAAGATAAATAACTAATAAGTTAGGGCAATTTGGTATGGGACAGATAGCCTGACTGTTTATGGTTCCGGGGCAGGGAACTTCCAGTAAAAAGTAAGTGTGAGTTTTTCCCTCTCTGCTGTTGCCTGGGAGGTTGTCCAAACATCCCTATCCTTGTGGGGGAAGAAGGAACTGATCCAGTGGTTCTCAATCCATGGGCTGCTTGTGGCCCAATCAGCACACAGCTGAGGCCCATGTGACATCCTCAGGGCAATACAGGTAGCATATATATTGTGTGGCTGCGGCCCACATAACACATAGAGAGCTGCATACATGGTCCACAATGGTAAATAGATTGAGAACCACTGAACTGGTCAGAGCACAAGCAAGTTGGAAGCTGAACCAAAGCAAAGAGTTAAACTCTGTTGAGGAAGAGAATCAACCCTGAGAGAAGGGTCTGTGCCTGGTGAGAGTCTGGGGTAGGAGAATAGGTTTGTTTCCTTTTGGACTCTGATTAAACTCTGGAATGGGTGGGACTTTGAGACTTAGCTGTAGGACTCAGGTACCCCTGACTTAACTGTTTTGGGGCTGGAAGATGAGCAGGGTGGTTTCCCACCTGACAGGGGAAACTGAGGCATTAGATGGGCTAGAAGCTGGACTGGGTGTGTCCCTGGTACAAGTACCGAAGAAGGAAATGAACTGACAAAGGCCCTGATCCTGTAATAAATCTGCAAGCCAGGACTTTTCCCTCTGTTGAGCCCTACCCAAGTACAGAGGTCTGTGCTAGGGAGTCCAGCTCAGGTTTGGGATGAAGGTGTTTTTATTTATGCTCACAATAGCACCTTTTCTTTACATCAATTTTTTTTGTCTGCTCTGCTGATTCATGTTCCTACTACCTTGCCTTAGGAGGAAAGCAGCAGTGTTGCTGGTGGCCTGTGGGATACTTGGCTGCATCGAGTCACATTGAAAAGTGCCTGCTGAAGGTCTCCTGAACAAAATACTCAAGTGTTTTACTGATTTGTATTCTCACTGTCAAGTGGTAGCTAACCTTATAGCTTGCCAAATATAAAAACCTCTTAGATGACTAGGAGGTGAAGGCATTGCCCTATATTCTAGGAGAAGTAATTTCACCTAGAGAAGTCTAGTGTGGCACCTACTTCAATATCATAACTTGGTGATTCCCAAGTGGGCTCCTCTGAGACAGAGCTATAGTCTCTTTCCAGGACTGGAAAACACACAGTGCAATATGCACCTGCCTGCTTCACCAGCCCCTCACCTAGATATGTACACAAACAGTGGCATAATCTCCCAAATCCAGGAGTCCTTGCGTGAATCCCATCTTCATTTTAGAAGAGTACCTAGCTGTGTGTAATGGTCTCTGAGAGAAGAATTACAGAGTTCTAGTTTTCAAAGCCTGTGTTTCAAGGTTAAAGGAATACATCTTGACAGTAGAGAAACCTCAGCCGAACACAAGAATTTAAGAAAGAACACAGTGAAATCCATCTGTCCTTACTGGTAGTGTGTGTTTATATTGTGGTAGTGGCTAGATGTCACTACTGATGATAGTATCCCTGTTGCACTAGGCTCTGTACAAACTCATAGGAAGACATGGTCCCTGCCCTGAGCTGTGCCTAGGAAAAGCAGGGTGTTACTTGTGATGTGTTAGTTTCAAGTGTCATCCTACCACTGCTTCCTCCCTATCCACCACTCCTAAACTCTTAGATATCATCTTTGGTGATGGGAGGCGGTGTGGGAAGAAAAACAAACTCTTGGCTCTTCCCAGCTAAAGGAAGGAGAACAATACCTACCTCTAGTAAATGCGTGCAGAGTGAGGAAGGGAAAGTATATGGTTGGCTTTGTTTTGCCTTGGGTCCCCAGTGGTGATCTGAGCATCATGAAATCACAGGAGGAAAAAGATTTGGAAACCTAAATTTGGGGCCAGGTAGTAGCTTAAGTCAGCGTGGCTTGCGAGGAGTTGTAGGTGGAGGAGTGATTTGCCTGATCAGGAATCACCCATCTGTTGAGCTCAGATTGGTGCTGCATCTTGTTTTGAGCTGTGACCTAGGGGGTAGGCAATCATGAACATCAGACCTTCTTGTCACCATTTCAGCGTCCCTGTGGAAGTTAGAACACTTCATTAGAAAATGTAGTAAAGGAGTTATCTAGTGTAAGCCACTGTTATCAAAAGGAAAAAGAGAGCTCTTTGAGCTCTGGATTGCAGTTGTGAATTTGGATATGGATGCCATCTGCTGGCCATGAGAAGTAATTTCCCTCATCAAGGGACAAATCACACATTCAAATACAATTTCAGAGTAGCAGCCGTGTTAGTCTGTATCCGCAAAAAGAACATGAGTATTTGTGGCATCTTAGAGACTAACAAATTTATTTGAAGTACTTGTCCCAATCCTGCGGGTGCTGGTTCATAAATGTTTTCAGCATCATTTTTAGGGTTCTATCGAACCTCTCCACCAGCCCATTGGATTGGGGGTGATACGCTGAGGCCCAGCTGTGCCAGACCGCACATTTCTCCCACAAGCACCGGAGCAGGGCCGACATGAAGTTGGATCCTTGGTCTGTCAAGACTTCCTTGGGGAAGCCCACTCATCTGAAAATGGTCAGCAGCACATCTGCCACAGTGTCTGCTTCAATAGAAGATAAGGGCACTGCCTCGGGGTAGCGGGTGGCAAAATCTACCACCATCAGAATGTATTTCTTCCCCGACCAGGTCATCTTGCTGAGAGGTCCCACTATGTCCATAACCACCTTCTGGAAAGCTCCTCTATGATGGGCAAAGGTCTCAAAGCCGCTTTTCCCCCTGTCCTGAGCCTTCCCCACCCTCTGACAGGGATCACAGGATCGGCAATACTGTTGTACAGTAGTAAAGACCCCAGACCAGTAAAAGTTCTGTAGCAGCCTCTGCCTGGTGCACCGGACTCCTTGGTGTCCTGAGAGAGGAATGTCATGGGCCAGGTACAGTAACTTGCGGCGATACCTCTTGGGGATCACCAGCTGCTTCCTGATCCCCCATGATTCCATTTCCCCTGGGGGAGCCCATTCTCGGTACAGGAATCCCTTCTCCCACAGGGACCTCTCCTGGCAACCTCTCACCATGGTCTGCACTGCACTGAGGTCGGCCAGGTCCCTGAGCTTCTGCAAGGAGGGATCTTTCTGTAACTCGGTCTGGAACTCAGCTGTCGGGGAAGGGATGGGGACCTGCTCCCTTTCGCCAGCTGGGTCTGAGGCCGCAGCCTCTCTGAGCCGTGTCCCTCGACGCTCCCTCCCCTCCGGGGTAGGGTCCCACACCTCTGGCAAGGTACCCTCTCCAAGGTCAGGGTGCAGTGCCCCTCGCTGGCTCTAGCTACAGGTCATGACCAGGGCACCCTGGGGATTGCTGGGCCAGTCCTCTAGGTCCCCCCCCATCAACACCTCAGTGGGCAAATGGTGGTGCACCCCCACATCCTTGGGGCCCTCCCCCCTTGGCCCCCATTTCAGATGTATCCTCACCACAGACACCTTGAATGGGCCTGGCCAAGGAGAATCTGGCCAGAGCCCAGAGGAAGCAGAAAGTCTGGTATGACTGCACGGCGCGGGCTCGTGCCTATGCCACCGGGGACCAGGTGATGGTTCTCATCCCCATGAGAAAAAACAAACTACAGGCCGCTTGGGAAGGCCCTTTTAAGGTGGTCAAGCAATTAAAATGAGGTAAACTATGTGGTGGAGCTGTCTAACTGGGCGCACCACCGCCGGGTGTACCATGTGAATATGATGAAGCCATATTATGACAGGAGGAATGTGGTGCTGGCCGTGTGTGGACATTGGGAGGAGCAGGGAGGTGACCCTCTAGTAGATCTATTCCCTGAGACAGGAGCTGGGTCCTCCCAGGAAACAATTCCTCTCTCTGATCGGCTAACCCCTGCCCAGCAAGCTGAGTTCAGAGGGGTGCTGCATCTGTACCAACAGCTGTTTTCCAACCAGCCTGGACGCACTAATCTGACTGTCCACCAGGTGCAGACAGGATCCTACCCGCCTATAAGATGCTCCCCCTTCCGAGTCACAGGGAAAACTGCTCAGGACCTGGAAAGAGAGGTAAATGACATGCTGGCTTTGGGAGTGATCCAGCCATCTTCCAGCCCTTGGGCCTTGCTGGTGGTGCTGGTCCCCAAAAAGGACAGGTCGATCTGGTTCTGTGTGGACTATCGGAAGCTCAGTGCCATCACTGTATCTGATGCCTACCTCATGCCCAGGCCTGATGAGCTCCTAGACAAGCTGGGAGGAGCTTGTTACCTTACCACTATGAATCTTACAAAGGGTTACTGGCAAGTACCACTGAATGAAGATGCCAGGCTGAAATCTGCCTTTATTACCCCTCTGGGGCTCTATGAGTTTTTGACCCTGCCTTTCGGCTTAAAGGGAGCGCTGGCCACCTTCCAGCACCTGGTGGATCAGCTACTGAGGGGGATGGAGAGTCCATTTCCTGAACACTACTGTGCTAATAAGCGACGGTCACATAAACACCACCCTATACCAGAAACCTACTGACCGCTATACTTACCTACATGCCTCCAGCATCCAGGACACACCACACAATCCACTGTCTACAGCCAAGCTCTAAGATACAACCACATTTGCTCCAATCCCTCAGACAGAGACAAACGCCTACAAGATCTCTATCAAGCATTCTTAAAACTACAATACCCACCTGCTGAAGTGAAGAAACAGATTGACAGAGCCAGAAGAGTACCCAGAAGTCACCTACCACAGGACAGGCCCAACAAAGAAAATAACAGAAGCCACTAGCTATCACCTTCAGCCCCCCAACTAAAACCTCTCCAGCGCATCATCAAGGATCTACAACCTATCCTGAAAAATGATCCCTCACTCTCACAGATCTTGGGAGACAGACCAGTTCTTGCTTACAGACAGCCCTCCAACCTGAAGCAAATACTCTCCAGCAACCACAGACCACACACGAAAAACACTACCCCAGGAACCTATCCTTGCAACAAAGCCCGATGCCAACTCTGTCCACATATTTATTCAAGTGACACCATCATAGAACATAATCACATTAACCATGCCATCAGGGGCTCGTTCACCTACATATCTATCAATGTGATATATGCTATCATGTGCCAGCAATGCCCCTCTGCCATGTACTTCGGCCAAACCGGACAGTCTCTATGCAAAAGAATAAATGGACACAAATCTGACATCAGGAATCATAACATTCAAAAACCGGTAGGAGAACACTTCAACCTCTCTGGCCACTCAGTAACAGATTTAAAGGTGGCAATTTTGCCATAGAAAAGCTTCAAAAACAGACTCCAATGAGAAACTGCTGAGCTTGAATTAAAATGCAAACTAGATATCATTAACTTGGGTTTGAATAGAGACTGGGAGTGGCTGGGTCATTACACATATTGAACCTATTTCCCCACGTTAAGTATCCTCACACCTTGTCAACTGTCTAAATGAGCCATCTTGATTATCTCTACAAAAGTTTTTTTCTCCTGCTGATAATAGCTCATCTTAATTAATTAGCCTCTTACTCCACCTTTTCATGTTCTCTGTATGTATGTATGTATATATATATATATCTATATATCTATATATATCTTCTTACTATATGTTCCATTCTATGCCTCCGATGAAGTGGGCAGTAGCCCATGAAAGCTTATGCTCAAATAAATTTGTTAGTCTCTAAAGTGCCACAAGTACTCCTGTTCTTTTTTCAAATACAATTGTTCATTTAGCTTCACAGCAGGTCATCCACTTCTCTGTTGATGGAAAAGGATGGTGGCCACAAAGACTGCTCAGCTAGTACCTCCCCTGCTCTGCTTGGCCTGCCTGCCAGCCAGAATGCAGCACTATATACAGCACTATAATTTACCTGACACTTTACAAATTTAGGAGCCTATCGAAACTAGCCATCAAAGCAGGATTGGAATCACAAATGAAAACATTCCCTGCCTATCCACTCCCCCCCTGAAGAGTACAGTTCAAATAAGAAGAACAGGAGTAACCCACACCTTGATTTTGTGTGTTCTCTCTCAGGAGGCAAAGCTCAAGCTCCACTGCTTAGTAGGGAGAGCAAGCCGCATTTGCACCTCCCAGATTCTGGGCCCACGGTCCAAATTATGGTGGCTTTGAACAACTCCCTATGGTCCATCCTGCCAGCCCGGAAGGGCTGGAATGCAGAGAGTGTTGGCCATATTCCCTCCTTCCTCTGGGACGATGCAGAGGGCGGATGGCAGCACTGGCTGACCATTGCTACCCAGTCTTATGATGCCTGGAGAACCCCAGCCCCCCAAAAACACTAGGGTATTCTGGCGGTCTGATTGAGCAGGCTTTGTGGTCCCTTTATGTTGGCTGAGCTACAACACACCAATGCAGAACTGGGGCTGGTAATTTTTTTAAATGAAAGCCTGGACCAGTGGTTCTCAAACTGTGGGCTGGGACCCCAAAAGTGGGTCGTGACCTCATTTTAATGGGGCCACCAGGGCTGGCGTTAGACTTACCAGGGCCGAAGCCTAAGCTTGAACCCCACCGCCCAGTGCTGAAGCCCAAGGGCTTTGGCTCTGAGCGGCAGGGCTCAGGTTATAGGCCCCCCCTTCAGGGCTGAAGACCTTGGGCTTCGGCTTCCCCCCGCCCAGGGCAGCAGAGCTTGGGCTTTGGCGGCCCCTGCCCTCCACCTGGGGCGGAGGGGCTTGGGCAGGCTCAGGCTTCAGTCCCCACTCCCAGGGTCATGCAGTAACTCCCAGGGTCATGCAGTAACTTTTGTTGTCGGACAGGGATGCAGTGCAATGAATTTTGAGAACCCCTGGCCTAGACTAACACTACCGAAGTGTTAGTATGGGGTACGAGTCAGGGTGGGCTGGTTAGAGGCCTGGTGAAAAACCACTGCAGATCTTGCTCTAAATGATTAGTGCAACCATCTGTTTACCTGGTGGCCTAAATGCTCCCACTCCCCCACTTTTTATATGTACTGGTCATTTGCGGATTATAATAATCTAGGGCCCAATAATACTTATTTTAGCCTTCTTTGTTACCTGAGCTAGTAATGTCAATGGGTATTCCTCGGAATAAGCAGAGCATAAAGACCTCAGGCACTGGCCCTTAATAAGGAATTTCTACTATCTCCAAATGCTGTATGGACTTGTATGTTCAAGCTAAGAATATTACAGTAATACCCTGTGCCATGTGATTACTGGGATTTAGCAATACAATGGGTTTAATAGACTTAAACCAAAGCTAAGTGTTCTAGACCAGCGGTACCCACCACAACTGCACAGCACCCTGCACACCACACTGCTCGCCCAGCACCCCCTGCCCATCGACCTCCCCACTGCCCACCAACTTCTTCACAGTCCCACTATCACAGATGCCCAGCACCCCGTATTCCTGAGGGGATTCTGCACCAAAAAATTAAAAATTCTGTGCACAATATTTTAAAATTCTGCAAATTTTATTTGTCAGTAAATAAATGTGAAGGCTCTAACATTGCAGTGGGGAGCACAGGCCGCTGGTTGCATGGAGGTGGGAGATCACCCTGCAGCTTTCCCACATCCCACCCCGGGACAGGGACTTGGCAGTGAGGCTGCATCCAACCCTGACACAGTGCAAGGGCCAGGCCTGCCCCAAAACACCCTGGGGCCCTGCCCCCCGTGCCAGGTGCACCAGGCGTGGGTGAGCAGGCTCATTCCAGCAGCAGGATCCAAGTGCAGAGGGTCTTAGTGTGGGGAGATCCAGGTGGGAGTACGAGAATTCTCTGTGGGGCAATCTGGGTGTACGTGGCTCAGTGGGAGATCTGGATGCACAGATGCTCATTGGGGGGTTCCAGGTGCAGGGACAATGGGACTCTGCAGGGGATCCAGGTGCAGGTACTTGGGGCTCAGCAGGGGCACGTCTAGATGCAGGGGAAGTGGGGTTCATTTGGGTGGGGGGTGCAGGTGGTTGGGGCTCACTGGGGAGGGTGTTTGGCGGGGCTCATCGAGGTGGTACAGATGCAGGGGAGCTGGGGCTTGTCAGGGTGAGGGTTCGATGGGTCTGCTTAACAGGGGAGCCCCAACTTCTGCCAAGATTCTGCCAAGGCTCCAGATTCCCCATTCTGACCTGTTCCCTTCTCTTCCCCATCCCATGCCCCTTCCCCACTGCTCCATCTCCTCCCCATCCCACCCTTTTTCTTCCCACATCCCATGCCCCTTCCCCACTGCTCCATCTCCTCCCCATCACACCCCTTTTTTCCCCCATCCCATGCCCCTTCCCCACCGCTCCATCTCCTCCCCATCCCACCCTTTTTCTTCCCACATCCCATGCCCCTTCCCCACCGCTCCATCTCCTCCCCATCCCACCCTTTTTCTTCCCCCATCCCATGCCCCTTCCCCACCGCTCCATCTCCTCCCCATCCCACCCTTTTTCTTCCCCCATCCCATGCCCCTTCCCCACCGCTCCATCTCCTCCCCATCCCACCCTTTTTCTTCCCCCATCCCATGCCCCTTCCCCACCGCTCCATCTCCTCCCCATCCCACTCTTTTTCTTCCCCCATCCCATGCCCCTTCCCCACCGTTCCATCTCCTCCCCACTCCACCCCCTACTTTCCACCCCACCCTCGCTTCCCCTAATCCCTTCTCTTCCCCATCCCATGCCCCTTCCCCATTGTCCCATCTCCTCCCCACCCCCTTCATCCCCACTGCCTTTCCCCCCGCCCCTGCTTCCCCTGCCCCATTCTCTTCCCCATCCCATGCCCCTTTCCCACTGTCCCACCTCCTCCCCATCCCACCCCTTTCTCTTCCCCATCCCATGTCCCTTCCCCACTGTCCCATCTCCTCCCCACCCCCTTCGTCCCCACTGCCTTTCCCCCCGCCCCTGCTTCCCCTCCTGTACATGCCCCTTCCCCACCACTCCATCTGCTCCCCACTCCACCCCCTTCCTTCCACCCGCCCTCGCTTCCACTATCCCCTTCTCTTTCCCACCCCATGCCCCTTCCCCACTGTCCCATCTCCCCCCCACCCCCTTTGTCCCCGCTTCCCCATCCCATGCCCCTTCCCCACCGCTCCATCTCCTCCCCAGGCTGGAGGGGCAGGGGAGAAACCGCCCCCCAGCACTCACCGGCAGCGCGGCTGGGAGGCGGCGGAGCAGAAGCGGGCTGGGGCCAGGTCGCTCCCCTCCCGCCGCCTGGTGCGTGCAGGGCGCGCCCCACCCCTGCTGCAGCCCCCCAGGACGCAGAGCTCAGGGGAAGGGGTGAAGCGGGGGCGGGGCTGGGGCGGAGGCAGCTTTCCTGGCCGGATCAGCTGGCCGGGGGATCGGGCTGCCCGGGGCCCCTTCTGACTCTGGGCCCAGTGCCATGGCGCCCGCGGTGCCATGGTAAACCCTGTACTGCTAAGAACCACTGTTAGTCTGTTGAAAAGTCAATTAAATTGTTTATCTAGGTTATTGTCCAGGTCTGCCTTTCCTACCGCAGTTACAGGCCTTTTGGATACACTATAAGCTGAGAGCATGTACTATTAAGCTGTACTATTAAGGGGATATAATGAGCTTTAATAGTCGAGTTAAATCAGTGTGGTCAATCCTGCTATGTTGGCCATCAGATAAAGCTTTACAACAGGATTTTATTAATAGAAATATTCACAGTTTTCAAACAGGAACATTGGAGAAGCTGTTAAAGTCTGTGGTACTCTTTTGTGGTACTAAGCTTAAGAGAGAAGTCGTATCATCGCCACCCCATATACTGGAAGCAGCTTGTACTCCATCCCCAAGCCTATTGCCTGGAAATCATGGATCAGGGCATTTCTTATCCATGTGGAAAGCCTTTGTGAAGCTTTTACAATTCCAAGAAAATGAGGGGAATTTTGTGTTCTTCCAAGTATTAATGTGGTTGTTTTCCAGTACATAATGCCCTGTACCTTTGACTCTTTTTTTACTTGCGTGGTTAAGTTAGCAAATTTTACTTGCTCCCAGAAACAAAATGTCCATTAGTGATTTGGGGGGGGGGAGGGGAAATCTGTGCAATGGTGTGTATTCTTGTCTGTTTTCATCTTGTACAAAAAGACATATATCTTAGTAAATTGTTTATCAATCTAGTAATGATCTATAGCGACAGAGGGAAATGATCCTGAGATCAGCTCCCCCATGTCATAAAATGTGAGTTTCTGTATGCACAGGCTGTACTGTTGCTTTTGGCTCTTGTGAAATCTTGTTCAGTGTTCATACACAATCACAAAGCAGAAGGGTATTGCTGTATATATTCTTCTGAGATCCAGGACGGAATGCCAACCAATAAATAATTAATTTGCTATGTTATTTGCTTCAAGAGCCTTGGATGAAGTGTACAGTATCAGAACATTAAGCCTCATTTGCCTGATCCTGGGAAGTGCAGAGTATTCCCAATTCACAGTGACTGCAGTGGGAGCTGCAGGTGGTTAGTGCATCTTAAGATCAGGCCTATTAATTATGATGATGATGATGATTATTATCTTATTAGGAATATACTAAACATTATAGAAATAAATAAAATCATGTATCTCTATTAGATCTGTGAAGTGTCTTGTGATACACAGGTATGAAAATGCTCTATCAAGTACTGCTATGGTATTTAATTAGCAATGCAGGATAGACAGAAGCTCAAACAAAAAGTTGAGAGGCTGCAAACCTTGGAGGAAGACTTACAGAAATTGGAGCCCAGAGAATCAATGTGTCTATAGAGGAAGTGTGTGGAGCTGAAATATGTGATACAGTATTCTCATTGTATGTTCACGATCAACATGTGTCATTTAGTCACTGGTAGGAGCAGTGGGGAGTGTGGGGAGCTGGCCTGCCAAATGGGAAACTCAGGATGTGGGTTCTGAACAATGGCTTGCACCTACAGCAATCACAGAACCTCTCTTTGCCTTTGTGATTTCACCTGTGCAATGAGTATACAGCCTAGCTGACAGCAGTGTTAATGAATTAAGGGCCTGCATGTGACTGGCTTAGGATACAACAGACAAAAAGGCTTAAGAAACCGTACTCTCTCTACAGTGGAAGCCCCTGCATAGGGATCTGCCCAATCTAGTCAGGTGTACAGGCAAGACCACTAAATGTTAATCCTGCTTCTACTGACGTCCCCATTGATTTTGATGGGAGCAGGGTCAGGCACTAGGCTAGCAAAGCTGGTAGCTTCCCCATAAAGGGTGGGAAGGCATGGAGTGAGGACAGGGCTATCAGCCTATTCCATTCCACACAGAGCTGACCCAGTGCAATGGGGAATGCATGCTTCACTCTTTCGAAGGATGCCAGAGCTCCTCCTTGTATGGGTTGCCCTGAGGAATTCTGGCTGAGTCAGGGGGCTTCCAATGCTGTAATGCTTATTCATAACCTTTCATCCCCATTGTGACTGGTTCCCTCAGGAAATCTGACCCTCTTTTTTTCAGTTCCACTCCTCATACTACAGTGGCTCAGGCTCCAAATATTTATAAAATATAAAGTGTTGTGAGACCCCTGAAAACAAGGATAAGTACAAAATATTAATTATTTTCAAACCACCACATTGCATATAACTAACAAAATTATATGGGCACCTGTTAGTCTACACACATTTTTTTTTTTAAACTACATCCTCAGTTGCTCAGCTAATGGCCCTCCTCTCTGGGTCTGGCACAGCAAATGTCACAGTTTAAGCACACGGAGGGCTAGCACTAGATGATTTTAGGAAAGAAAAATACATTTGGCGCCTCAAAGATGTCTCCCTGAAGAAAAGATAAATTGTTTAAAGAAAGTGTGTAACTTATTTTGTAATTGGCACTGTGACTGGGGCTTGGGAATCTCTGGCAATCACTCATGTCATTTCTGGCTTTTAATAAAATATTATGGTCTGCTTTTTTTTCTGCTTTTCTTTTAAGTTAGGGTCACTGTAAGCCCCTATCTGCTCTGTCAATGTCTTTGCTTGTGGGAACTTTAAAACTCTATGAGCCACACACATCCCTGGCGTAACTCCACTAAGGTCAATGGAGTGACATCAAGGATGAAATTGGGCCCATTTCCCTTGAGCATGGAGAAAGAGCAGATTGTAATATGCAACTATCTCTTATTCATCACATTATGCTAACAGCTAAATCAATAAAATACTGTACATCTTTTAAGAATAGGAGTTCTGACTCATGTTAATTAGGACTAATTCCTGTGAAGGCAATGGAGATAGAGTGGTGCCAACGAGAGGAGACCCAGGCTCAATCTGTTACAAGACTGGCACAACAACAGGAAGGTCTAGTGTAAACTCCCTTCTAGGTGCAATACACTTGGATTATCAGAACATTATAGAGACTGATAACTGTACTCAAGAACCCTTTTCTTTTTTTTTTAAATGGCTTTAGGACACACTTTATCAGTGTGAAATTTCCACAATTAATAGTATATTAGCGGTGTGTTTTACGTAATATTTTATTGCAGTATAGAATATAGTATATACCAAATGATATGATGATGATTATTATTACTTAAACCCCAGTCCTGCAATTACATTTATGGAGACAGACCCCTGGGATGCACTTGTGTGGAAGTAGTTGCAGGATGGGGCTTAACTTGTGAAAAATCATATATTTTAAAAGGAAACAATGTTACAATTACCCTGTGAAATACAGTGAATCCCAATGCCAGGAGGGACTCCCTTCATTTGATATTTTGTCCCAATCTTGAATCAAAAAGTAGATTCGTGATACCTTTTGATGGTACCTGGGTGGGGTCAGTTCATGGTTGTATATTGAAATCATGCAAAATATATGGCTATTCATGAAGGTACACAAAAGGTACCTACCTAGCGCTCTTGATAACTGACATAAATTACAAAAATCAAATCAGCTGGAACTAGCAGCTAACAGCCCCCAACAAAACTTGACCTATCAGAGAACTACCAACCTCAGCCCATTGCAGGTCCCTGCCTCCCCCAAGGACCAAGTAAATAAATAGCTATGCCTTTGAACTGCGAAGTTCAACAGATGAGCTACTTTGGATCAATGGGAGGTGTGGGGAGCAGGTTCCGAAGCCGAAGGTCCCTCCTTGAAAACACTTTGCCTCCAGACCCTGTTCTTTTCACATTTATTAAAATTCTATGAGTCAAACTGTTGATCTCTGCCCAGACCTATACACTGAAGCCAACCTAACTTTAAACAGACAGTCCCCCAGCCTGAAGCAAATATTCACCAGCAACTATACACCACACCACAGAAACGCTAACCCTGGAACCTATCCCTGTTGCAAACCTCGTTGCCTACTCTGTTCCCATATCCACTCTAGCGACACCATCAGAGGACCCAACCACATCAGCCACACCATCAGAGGCTCATTCACCTGCATGTCTACTAATGTGATATATGCCATCATGTGCCAGCAATGCCCCTCTGCCATGTACATTGGCCAAACGGAACAGTCCCTGTGTAAAAGAATAAAGGGACACAAATCGGACATCAGGAATAGTAACATAAAAAAGCCAGTAGGAGAACACTTCAATCTTCCTGGACATTCTATAACAGATTTAAAAGTAGCTATACTTGAACAAAAAAACTTCAGAAACAGACTTCAAAGAGAAACAGCAGAACTAAAATTCATTTGCAAATTTAACACCATCAATTTGGGCTAGAATAGGGACTGGAGGTCGCTGGCTCATTACAAAAGCAGCTCCTGGAATTGACATCTCCTCATCTATTATAGGGACTACATCCAGCCTGATCGAATTGGCCCTGTCAGCACTGGCTCTCCACTTGTGAGGTAACTCCCTTCTCTTTATGTGTCATTATATAATATCTGCATCTGTAATTTTCACTCCATGCATATGAAGAAGTGGTTTTTTACCCATGAAAGCTTATGCCCAAATAAATCTGTTAGTCTTTAAGGTGCCACCGGACTCCTTGCTAACTTTAAACAGTTAATCTACTTTTCCCCATTGACACCATTTGCTTCCTTTATGTACTTCACTCATTTTGAAGAGGGAAACCAGGCTGATCAATTTCTCTTTTTCATTCTCAAACACTAGCACAGGGCTCCAAGGGTAACTACATTTCAGTGTAATAAGCCACCTGTTTCCAAAGGGTGGATGGCTCGGGTGTTGCAGCAGGCAGGGGGCTGGTAGAAAGGGGAAGTCAGGGCGGGGAATATATAAGAGCAGCAGATATAAGAGGTAGCATCAAAGGGTTCACTGTGTGAGTGGGGTGTAATACAGGGCAGTGGGATGGGAGAAGGGAAAGTGGAGATATAGGGAGCAATGTGGGAGAGCAGAGGGCAGTGGGGTTGGGAGCAATAGAGGTATTGGGACAGTGTGGGACAGTGGGGGTTTCAGGGGCAGCACAGGGCTAATGGTGCGACAGGTTTAAGAGGGGTCATTACAGGGTGGAGGGCTAGCAGTGAAGGCATCAAGGTAGCAGTGGAGAGTAGACAGGATATCAGAAGGTGATGGGGTATCAGAAGCAGCGGAATATCAGGGTATCCAGGACAGTATAGGGGGAAGCAGTATTGGGTATTGGGTGGGTAGCTGTGTGGCATAGCAAGCGGTGGCCCATGTTGCCAATTCTCATGATTTATCATAAAGCTTGCAATATTTTATGTTTAAAGCCCTGATTCCTGGAGGCAAGTGACCGTGTGAAAATCTTAGCTTTCATTTTGAAAAAAAAAAAAAGTTTCTAACCCTAATGACTCTGGAAAAAAGCTGGAAAATGTGACCCAAGTGCACCCTAAAGGCACAGAAAGCAGAAGACAAATAAAACTAACCTACTATTAATATTTTATTTTTCAAAATCTCATGATTTTTAAGCCAGTTGCATGATTTTTTGGGGAGAGGTGGGGATGACTCAAAATTTCTGAACATTTGGAATAGGTGAGGTGGAATGCAATGTTTATATTCTTAGAATTTCAGCTGCTAATATGGATGTTCATTTTTCAGCATGACATTTTTTTAAATTGATTTAAATTTGCACAATTGTGGGAAATTATGGGGCAGTTGTCAGATAATGGGAGTGTCAGACAATAATTATGTAATGACAAGAGCCAGTGAGATTCAAAAAGTTAAAGCTTTATAGCCATTAAAGCACTAATACTCAAAAACCCAAAGTAAATGTCCCTAAACCAAACTCTCATAAGTTCTCAAGCAGCATGTTTCTTACCTTGCCTATCTGTAAATTTCCACTATTATCCATGGAAATATTTGTTGTACATACAGTGAAATTGACTGACCAATCTAATCCTTCCAACCCTAAATATGAGGTATTAGGGAGTGGGATGGGGGCAGTAGAGCTATTGGAGGAGGAGGCCTGGGGGTGCTTTGGGGGGATAGCAGGGTGAGAGTAGAAGGGGAAGAGGGTGGCAGTGGGGTGCAGAAACGGCACAGCTCACCTTGCACGTGTCCCAACCCCTATTTGTGCACCAGCCCCAGTCCCTATATCCCTGCCCCAGCCCCTATGCTTGCCCCCTATTTCTGCTCCAGTCCCTATCCCTGCCCCTACGTTTGACCTTGTTTGTCCCAGTCTCAGCACTTGCCCCAGTCCCTATCCCTGCCCCAACCCCAGCCCTCCAGTTGGCCGCTGGGTGGCGCTGGCAGGGCAGGTACGCGAGAGTGAGTCCTCCCCGGGCGCCGGGCGGACACCTCGCCGGCAGGGGGCGCCGCAGGCTGGGTTTGCGGCTGCTGCCGGCCGGGCCGCTCTTGCTCCCCAGGCCGGCGTGGGGAGCCGTCATATGACCGCGGCGCGGCGAGCAGGGCAGCGTTGGCCTTGGCCGGAGCCGCAGCCCGCGAGTCGCCGCCGCCAGTCCCCGAGGGGCCGGAGCTCGCGCTCGTGCCGGAGGGTCTCGGCCCGCTTCGCCGCCGCGATGCTGGCGCTGCTGTCCCGGCTGCTGGACTGGTTCCGCTCGCTCTTCTGGAAGGAGGAGATGGAGCTCACCCTGGTGGGGCTGCAGTACTCGGGCAAGACCACCTTCGTCAACGTCATCGCGGTGAGCTCGCGCCCGCGCCCGCTCCCGCCGGGGGGGGGGAGGGTGTAACCGCCGCGGGGGGCGGGGGGGTAGGAGTGATCCAGGCCCATTGGTCCATCTCCCATTAGGCCGGGGGGGGGGGGGCGCTCTCTGTGTCTTGGGGGGTGGGTACTGCGGGGCGGGGGTAGGCGTGATCCAGGTCTCTTGGCGTCTCTCCCCTTGGGGGTAATGGGGGGGGGGACGGGGACGGTGTAGGAGGGAGTCCGAGTGCCTTGGCCTGGCCCCCACTGGGCTGGAGGGGGTGTAAGCAGGCCTGTCTCTGTGGGGGGCTGTTGGGGTGGGGGGTTGGGACAGGCTGCTCTCTCCTCTCCTAGCCTTTAGGCAGCGTGGGGTATGGCTGGAGGAGGTTTCTGGTAGTAGTTGGGGGGGGGGGTGATTCTTGGCTCTGTATAGGGGAATGGTGGATTTTTGGGCATCTCTTTGAGCAATCTTAGGGCAGGTCTGAAGACCCAGCCCTCAAAACAGGAGGTTGCAGCAGGCTAGCAGTCCTGGCACTGCACTGATGCCAATGGAAATCTACCCAGTCTGGTAGGGAGACAACTGCTTCCTACCAGCTGCTCCTCCAGGCCTCACTGTAACTCCATTATTTAGTAATGAGGGGTTGGTATGCCTTTTGAGCGGGATTAGGTACCCAGTTGTCTGATCTTTAATTTGGTTTGTAATTAGCCATAATCTACTGATCTCTCAAATCTCTAATATGAAGATCTTGTTGCATTTTACAGTTCCTGGCACAGTATCCTACATAGCATCTGTGCAACTGGAACATAGAAGTACAGTTGACTAGAATAAAACTTACATTCTGTGTATTGAGTTTTGTGGGCTAAAATACTGGCTGTAATCACTTTCTCTCTGTATAGCTGATGATCCATCACGCACTTTCATTAAAACAATGAGGAGTCCTTGTGGCACCTTAGAGACTAACAGAGGTATTTGGGCATAAGCTTTCTTGGGCTAAAACCCACTTCATCAGGGTTTTAGCCCAAGAAAGCTTATGCCCAAATACCTCTGTTAGTCTCTAAGGTGCCACAAGGACTCCTCATTGTTTTACAGGCTAACATGGCTACCACTCTGAAACCTGTTTCCTTAAAACTAAGACTGATGAGTTGAGGTGGCCTCACTAGAACTATAGCTACAGAATGGTGCTTTCTGTACTAACAAATGTAGCATAGTTTGCTTGACATGTGTATGCAGACTCTCCACTGACAGCCATAATACTGCTTACAGCATAGCTTGACCCTCACTGAACAGGAAACAAATTGAACGACTTTTCTGGACCACTTAACTGCATATGTTTCCTCTGGCTCTGCTGTTGGTACCCAATACTGCAGTTGAAGAAGGATGCATATGACTTGGTGTTTTTGTTCACATGCAGTAAAGGGCTTAACTGATAGTCCAAGGTACTTACAGGGAAACTGAGGCATTAAACTAGTTTTAGTCTAGGGTGGACCTGACAGTCACTTGATGCACTGAATTCTTGGGTGTAAGTTGGATAAGAAGCTTATCTTAGAGCGACAGACCAACTTTTTGGCTGCATAAGACTAGGAACAGTATGATTCTTGTACAGCCGCACAGATTTTACATTTTGTGTGTTCTGTTAAGCATGGCTAGTCCTCGCTACTTAAGAAACTACTTATGTCATCTTTCTGCCAAAAAGCATTTTAATGTATTCAATACTGTCCTGTAGCTGTGTGGGGGGTGGCTTTTTTTTTTTTTAAATTAGGACTTTCAGATAGCATGGTCCCGTAGATCAGACTGTCCCTGAATGTGTGCAAGGCTTAATACAACTGTTGGGCACTTGGACAGTCCTGTTGCATTTCAAAGCTTGTTTGCAGTTTACTGATTGTGAAGGGTAAGCCCTGCTCAGATCAGTGTTCATATTTTGCTCTGTGTACATGCCACCCCGATCAAAGTTTTATTTGACTAACATGTTGGAAAGGAAACTTTATTTACTAAGTTTTCAACTTGCAGATGTTGAATTTAGGTCTTGCTCAGTAAATGTAACTGACTTTCTCGTGTTCTGACAGTTGTATTGCCTAATCAAGAAAGTCACTCTATCTTGGTGTCATGCTTATACAGTGTAACAAGGACACTCTAGTCATTGGGTAACACTTCCTCTATAAAGTAAGCCTCTACTGTCTGCTTGCCTAAGCATATCTGCAGGACTAAGCTATTAATGTTTGGGAAACAGGCCCTTTTAGGGGAAGGTAGTGTGGTGGTCCTCAAAATTAAGCTCTCTAGCTCAGCCTTCTGAAAGCAGAGGTTTTAAAATTATTGAACAGACTTAAGGCAGGCCCTGCAATGCTGTGCTTCAGGATCCTCTCTCTAGATGGCCAGAACAACCGAACTTTGAGCAACAGGATTAACCTCACAACCCTGATAGCTTGTTGACTTCGGGAGCTGTCTGGCCTGTCAGGTAGAGCCCTCAGCTCTGTCTGTTCTTAGCCAGCACTAGTAATCTGGGGCTGCCTCTAGTCTTTTACAGCCAAGACTGACTTTAGTGGTGAAGAACGGGGGAAATGGTGGGATGCCAGCAACAATTGGAATCAAAATGTCCTGTACGTCTCAACTGGACAGGAGAGGGAATAGACTCTCTCTACTTATTGGTAGTTTTATTTGAGCCTATTCTGGCTACCAAGCTGGTCAGTGACACTTGTAATGTTCTTTCTCTCCCACATTCTTTGGAAAAGAACAATCCCATGAAAAACCTAGTACTCTAAATGTACTATACTAGGAGTTCACTATGGATGAAAACATGTAGTGTGTAACTGGCTGAAGTAGTAGAAGTACCACTTACTGGGAGAAGAGATGCTAACTAAACACTTCTTCCATCCTCCGGGGCAGAAGGGTGAACTCCGTGTCTACTGTTTGAAGATCAAGAGATTGTAAATCTTACTAACAATTGCTTAGTCTTTGGCATTAAAGCACTGAAACTTATATGGGTGAACACTATTATTAAAAACATATATACTTGCAAAACTGTTTGAGTACTGTGTGTGTCAGTAACAGTTGGCCCATGCCAGAACTGCAGCATGTTTCCATCTTTATCTGATTGGGTAGTGCAGCTGTGCCACACATGTAACAGGTTTGAGATGGGTCAGCAGTAGATAGGTTTGAAGCATTTGGACAGCTTTCTTGACTCCTTTGGGATGCTAAGGTAAAGCCACGGTCTAAAATACAAGCAGAATCTTGCAATCTGTGGTTTCAGTTTTGTAGGATAGATACAAGGTCTTAGTACTGATTACATGTGCAGTGATTTTGTATGGTGTGTGTGGAACACATCTTCCATGTTCTCTACAAAAATGATCATGTCATAACCATGTCCCTCGCAACTCTTTATAGTGTAGACACAGCATGAAGGTTTCTCATACCAAGCAGTTTCCTGTAATGACTTGTATCTGATTTCATCAGGTGAAATGTTTAATGCCAGTTACTCATCAGCTTATGCCAACTGCTGATGACTCTTAACCTGGAAAGTGCACCAAATAAAATAGGTCCTGTTCCAAATAATGGAAATGTCCCTCCTTTTCCTATAGTTAACAGCTTCCTTCTGTACTACTTAGTCTTTAACTATCATGGCTTATTAGATCTTCCTTTTTTTTTATGGAACACTTCACGAATTTGCATGTCATCCTTGCGCAGGGGCCATGCTAATCTTCTCTGTACTGTTCCAATTTTAGTATATGTGCTGCCAAAGATCTTCCTTGTTAAATCCCAATTTACTTACTTAACCTGTTTATAGTAGAGTCTAGTTATAAACTCTTGTAGATAAGTGGTGTGTCCTTCTCCTCTTCCCCCCCCCCCACCTCCCCCATTCAACTTAGCTACCATGTGAGGCAGAAAATCTAGCTAAGTAGACACCACCTTTGAAGGTTCCACTTTAGTCACTGTCCCTTTAATTAAATACTACCATAATGAATATAGTTTTCCTTGTGTATGAGTAAAGCTGCTCACAAGGGAGGATATCATTCCATCATGGGCCATACTTTCCAGAATGTGAAGAGGCCTATGGCTTTTAGATTTAACATTTTTTGCTGCAGGGTAAACAGATGTAATCTAAGTGAATTTGTCCTGGATTTTAATTGAGGACTTCTAGTGTTCCCTGTTCATAGACTCTGAAACCTCTTTTGCACTAAGTAACTTCTGCTGACCTGCATCTCTGCAGCAAGTGTGTGTTTGTCAACAGTCTTTCATCAGGCATACTGTCTGAAAGCTGCAAGTCATATTCTTTCTATAACCGAGTGGGCAACCAATCTCCTTCATCATGTAACACAATTGAAACACAAATATTTCAAGTGAGCTGATAGATTCTTGTTGCACAAAGCCTAAAAGTTTTGAACTAGTTTTGGTAAATTGGTTCTACATTTGAACTTCAGCTTCTGAAAGCCACTTCATACATTATATTTGACTGATTTTTATTGTAAAACTCTATCTGATGCCTGGCTGCCTGATATATGATCCAGCTTGTTAATACCAAACATATTTGCCAAATGTTCTGGTCCCCTCGCTTAATAGTAATCAACTGTTAATGAAAGCATGTACTCCTCTAAAATCTAACACTTTAAACTGCACTAATAATATACCTTTAAAATGCACTGTTAACCAGACATTAAAAAAAACCCTTTCACTCATACTGTTTCAACTGTGTCAAAGTGGAATGAAGACTATTAAACAGAGTGACCCATTATTCTTCTTTTGTGTTGCATCCAAAATACAGCAGCATTATGGAGAAATTTTAAACTGAACTTTAAAAAAGTCTAAACCTATAATAAGACATTAAGACCAACATTTATGTTTGTAAGAGGGTTTTAAATTTATAAGACAGTGTTCCTTTAATGAAAATTTTGAGGTTTCAGTTTCTGGACCTATGTGTTTAATATCACTTTTCACAACAGACTTACTAGCTATCAATAAATAAATTTACAATGATTTGGATATGTATATGTGCATATTTATTTGGTTTTCCTAAAGCTAATTAAGTATTTTAGGAAAAAGTGTGAGAGCAGCCACCAGCAAGAGTTGGTGGCGGCATTCTGAGGCCATCAAAAAATTTGTCCTGCGAACCCCTGCACTAGTGCCTCAGGCCACCATCATGGCAGGGAAATGATTAAGTGAAAGACACCAAGATAATCCTGGTAAGTGATCCACATCCACATGCTGCGCAGGAGGTGAAAATCCCCTACGGTCACTGCAATCTGACATGAGGAACATTTCTTCCTTACCCCACATAGTGATAAATTAGACCCTGAGCATGTGAGCAAGAACCAGCTAGCCAAGTACCTGAGGGAGAATGCTTAGTCCCACCTGAGATGGCCTGCCCCATCTGGTGTCCAATCTCAAGCCATGGCCCTCCCTGATGTGTCAGTGAGGAGATGAAACAAAACAACCAGAATATATTTGCATGGGAAGAATTGCTTCCTGAACCCTGCAGGTGGCCAGCTGAAACTCTAAAAGCTTACGCTTCAGGAACAGAAGATATAAACCAGAAGTGAGCCTCAGGACTGCTGAGCCCTGCCCACTACCATCATAAGCAACCGCATCATACAATCACACTCATAAATTTCTCCTCCCATTTATATCAAGGGTACCTCTGCAAACATTCTATAAATGACTGATTTATTTTTCAATATATACATTCACTTACAGTGTCTGCAACGTGAAACTGCATTTTACAGTACATTAAATTCCATTTCTAAAATGGATGAACTAACAGACTGTAAACTCCTTAGGGCAGGGATTATTTTTCTCTTCTGGGTTTGTGTGGTACCTAGCACAGTGTCCCCTGATCCTTATTTGGAACCTCTAGATGCTACTGTAATAAAAATACTGGTAGAATTTTTCCCCAGAGGAAGGATGTTCAAGCCCAGTTGTGCTGAGAGGGACAGATAAACCATCTCAGGATGATCCATATTGGATATGCATGTGCATGGCATCGTAAAGGTAATTGAGCTATAAAGTTATATCCTCATAGGGTTCTGTATTGGGGAGTGAGTCTCCTGGCCTGGGTTCACAGATTTGTGGTAGCAGGGTTTGGATTAGGGCACTAAAAATATCAGGGTAGACTATGTTTTGACCCTGTTTGGGCTGGAACAGGGGCCCTGAAGCCCACCATCCCAATTCAGAGTCTGTGGACCGAGGGTAGGAGGCTTGCCTCCAGGTCAGCATAGACATACCTTTATATTTGTCTAGAAGACAAGTCATGAGCAAGTTGGGCTGACTAGTAGATAAGAATCTGTCTTGTGCAATGGCAAAGCTTTGGTGATGTGTCACTTTCTGAATCCCTTGGGAAACTAAAGGTGGAGGTTTTTGCCTGTCCTTCATTTTAAGGAGCTGCTCTGCAGCAATGCTCAAATATTAAGCCACAAATCTAATCTCTGCACTGTACTCCCTTCTCTCAATGGTAAAAGTCAGTTCATCCTCAATGCCAAGTGCGATTTCTAGGGCTTGGGGTAAAGCTCACCTGTCAAGTGTTTGCTGGGGAGGGGGTTGTACTCTTTTCTTTTGAATAGAGGCGGAAACTTGTAGGCTGAGTCCTAAATATCAGAAAATGACCAAAGCAGGGAAAAAACGGTCTTAGCATTGGCCTAATGTTAACCTTCCTTCAGAGTCTGAACAGTGTAGTAGTTTCACTTCAGAACCAACTGTTCCCCAGACTTGAAGCAAACTTACACACTTAAGCATGTGGCAGCTACAGTAACATATCCAAATATCTGAAATGTAGGTCTTGTGCATACTGTCACTAAGTCTATTAGCTGATACTTGTCAGGCATTCAGGATTTCTTTAAATTTATTCCAATTAGTAGTACTTAAACTTATATTTGGGTTACTTTAAAAAGGCTATGATAAACTGTGTAATGGCATTACCATTAGAGATCTATTGATTTAAGTTTTAATAGTTCATAATGTACAGTAAAAATGTTTGAAGATTGACTGTGGCAAAGAAACATTGCTTCAAACTTGAACACAAATATTGTAGATCAACTTTATTTTGTCTATTGCGTCTAATACTACAGATCCCATGCTGAAAATTGAAATGAATTGTTGATGCAGATGCAAGGAGTAGCAGCTCTAGAGTTCTAACCATTAAGATCATATGTTGGAGTTTCACTTTACATACCAAACTGGTCTTCAGACAAAACGCCAGCACAGCTAACAGGAAGCCAGTGTTCTGACTGCAGTCTGCTGCCTATCATTCTGTAGCTACACCACTCTGCATATTGTGGAGGCTTGCAACACTTCAACTGGAGATGGAAGTGTTCAGTAAGCAGCTTGCTTTACACATAGAATCATAGAATATCAGGGTTGGAAGGGACCCCAGAAGGTCATCTAGTCCAACCCCCTGCTCAAAGCAGGACCAATTCCCAGTTAAATCATCCCAGCCAGGGCTTTGTCAAGCCTGACCTTAAAAACCTCTAAGGAAGGAGATTCTACCACCTCCCTAGGTAACGCATTCCAGTGTTTCACCACCCTCTTAGTGAAAAAGTTTTTCCGAATATCCAATCTAAACCTCCCCCACTGCAACTTGAGACCATTACTCCTCATTCTGTCATCTGCTACCATTGAGAACAGTCTAGAGCCATCCTCTTTGGAACCCCCTTTCAGGTAGTTGAAAGCAGCTATCAAATCCCCCCTCATTCTTCTCTTCTGCAGGCTAAACAATCCCAGCTCCCTCAGCCTCTCCTCATAACTCATGTGTTCCAGTCCCCTAATCATTTTTGTTGCCCTTCGCTGGACTCTCTCCAATTTATCCACATCCTTCTTGAAGTGTGGGGCCCAAAACTGGACACAGTACTCCCAGATGAGGCCTCACCAATGTCGAATAGAGGGGAACGATCACGTCCCTCGATCTGCTCGCTATGCCCCTACTTATACATCCCAAAATGCCATTGGCCTTCTTGGCAACAAGGGCACACTGCTGACTCATATCCAGCTTCTCGTCCACTGTCACCCCTAGGTCCTTTTCCGCAGAACTGCTGCCTAGCCATTCGGGCCCTAGTCTGTAGCTGTGCATTGGGTTCTTCCGTCCTAAGTGCAGGACCCTGCACTTATCCTTATTGAACCTCATCAGATTCCTTTTGGCCCAATCTTCCAATTGGTCTAGGTCCTTCTGTATCCTATCCCTCCGCTCCAGCGTATCTACCACTCCTCCCAGTTTAGTATCATCCGCAAATTTGCTGAGAGTGCAATCCACACCATCCTCCAGATCATTTATGAAGATATTGAATAAAACCGGCCCCAGGACCGACCCTTGGGGCACTCCACTTGATACCGGCTGCCGGTATTTGAGACACATGCAGTGTCTCAAATACAACTGAACATGAAGCATTTCTTTTGGACTAAGATCTGTATAGTAAATATTGGGCAAGAACCTAGTGTTGCCAGCAAGGCTTGTATTAGGCAAATGTCTAAATAGTTTATGTTCAGATATCTCAGGTATAACATTCTTAATAAAGAATATCCTGTGGTCCAAGGACATTGTAAGAAAGAGTTGAAGAGAGCGGTTCCCAAACTGCATGCATACAAGCTTTTTATAACTGTGACTTTGTGTTAAAATGAGACCTGTTAGTTGTTGGCTTAAATTCATTCATTACAACAGTGACTTGTAACTATCCCACTTTAAACAAAGTAGGTAAGATTAAACTTTACTACCTGTGGAACTCTCAAGTGTAAAAGTACTATAGTGGTATTACAAATTCATGGTCCATTTAGGTCAATTTCATGGTCATAAGATTTTTAAAATAGTAAATTTCATTATTTCAGCTATTTAACTCTGAAATGTCACGGTGTTGTAATTGTAGGAGTTGGGGGGCGGGGGGTTATAGTGGGTGGGTGGTGGTGGTACTGCTACCCTTACTTCTGTGCTGCTGCGGATGGTGGCACTGCTTTCAGAGTTGGGTAGCTGGAGAGCAGTGACTGCTGGCCAGGATCCCAGCTCTGATTTGGCAGAGCTGCCGCCAGCAGCAGTGCAGAAGTAAAGATAAGAGGGCATGGTATGGCATTGCCACCCTTACTTGGGCACTGCTGCCTGCAGAGCTGGGCCCTCAGTCAGCAGCCGCCACTCTCCAGCTGCCCAGCTCCGAAAGCAGCAGTGCCAAAGTACGGGTGGCATAGTATGGTATTCCTAATCTTATTTCTATGCCGCTGCTGGCTTAACTACTGATCTTGTGTACTTTTACCCTGTACCCTCAATTTCATGAGGGAGACCAGAGTTTCTCAAATTGGGGGTCCTGACCCAAAAGGGAGATGCAGGGGGTCACAGGGTTATTTTAGTGGGGGATCGTGGTATTGCAACGCTTGCTTCTGTACTGCCTACAGAGCTGGGTGGCTGGAGATATACAAGTTAATAGAACTCTTAACTTGTGTCTGGTACAGTTCAGATCTAAGGCCCAGCACCCTTTAGTTGTAATAAGTTTGGGGAAAGAATAAAGTTAGATGGTTGTCAGTAGTGCATGTTACAGTGGTACCTCAGATGTTGCATCTGCATTTTGTTCCACCCACAAGCATGTCTTCATAACACAACCCATTTAGCTAATCAGAAAATCAGGCAAAAAGAAGAGTCTAAAATTTGCTCAAGTCTTTTTACTCCAACATTATGAAAGTTTCAGGACTCTGTCCTGCCCACAACTCTTCCTGGAAAATAATGTATATGAGTGGCCTAATCTGGTTTGATGCACTGAATGTGTCTGGGAGGTAATTTAAATTGTCCTTTATTTTGAAGGTGTACTTTGCCTATTAACGTGAGAGCCAGTTAGAACACCTGTTTCCCGGTATTATTTATCCCATCTCTTACTCTGTCCCTGTCATAAATATAAAGGGAAGGGTAACCACCTTTCTGTATACAGTGCTATAAAATCCCTCCTGGCCAGAGGCAAAACCCTTTCACCTGTAAAAGCTTAAGAAGCTAAGGTAACCTAGCTGGCACCTGACCCAAAATCTCCAATGAGAGGAAAAGATACTTTCAAATCTGGAAGGGGGGGACGGACACAAAGGGTTGGTCTGTCTGTGTGATGCTTTTGCTGGGAACAGATCAAGAATGCAGCCTTACAACTCCTGTCAAGTTAATAAGTAAGCTAGCTAGAAATGCGTTAGATTTCCTTTTGTGTAATGGCTGGTAAAATAAACTGTGCTGGATGGAATGTTTTTGTGCCTTTTTGTAACTTAAGGTTTTGCCTAGTGGGATTCTCTGTTCTGAATCTGATTACCCTGTAAGGTACTTACCATCCTGATTTTACAGAGGTGATTTTTACCTTTTCTTTAATTAAAATTCTTTTAAGAACCTAATTGATTTTTCATTGTTAAGATCCAAGGGTTTGGGTCTGTGTTCACCTCTACAAATTGGTGAGGATTCTTATCAAGCCTTCCCCAGGAAAGGGGGTGTAGATTTGGGGAAGACGTCTCCAAGTGGGCTCTTTCCCTGTTCTTCGTTTAAAACGCTTGGTGGTGGCAGCATACGGTTCAAGGACAAGGCAAAGTTTGTACCTTGGGGAAGTTTTTAACATAAGCTGGTAAGAATAAGATTAGGGGGTCTTTCATGCAGGTCCCCACATCTGTACCCTAGAGTTCAGAGTGGGGAAGGAACCTTGACAGTCCCCTTTATTTTCTGTGGTCTGCCTTTTTATTAACTGGCACTTAAAGAAATTTCATCTTAAAGTCATTTTAAAGGGTCCCCTTATTATTAGGGATTGTAATCCCCTTGGCTCAGGTGCCATATTCAGCTTTTACAATGAAAATTGATTAGTTTCAGCCTCTAATTCTTTTAGGCTAATCAAATGATGCGGTTGTAAATGCTTCCAAGGAATATTTACCTCTAAATTTTTCACTTTCTTTTTGAATGGATGAAAGGGTGTTCTGGGGTGTTTTTTTGCCATAGGTTCTGAAACCCTTTTCTAAAACAAAAAAGTATGTGTTGGGTCTTAATATTAGAGTATTCCTTTAAGAAAATTGGGTCTCTGAAAGGTAAAATATAGAGCCAGAGAAGTAAACTCCAGATAGAACTATGCATTTAATTATTTCCTGGTGGACTTCTAATGTTTGTGTGGTATCCTGTTAATTTAGAGCTGCCAGCTCTGAAGGCAGCCGTGTAGAAGTAAGGGTGGCATGGTATGGTATTGCTAATCTTACTTCTGTGTTGCTGTTGGCCTCCACCTGCCCAGCTGTGAAGAAATGAGTCTCAATACCCCAATCCCTCCTAAAATAACCCTGTGACCCTGTCTCCCCCATGAAATCGGGGGCTATACAGTAAAAGCACACAAGATCAGATTTCATGTGTTGTTTTTATGGCTGTGAATTTGGAAGAGCCCTGCAAATAACACACATCTCTAATAGCAATTAATGTTGCTGATAAAATAAGAGAATAAACCAAACTTCAGTGTCTGAGTCGTTAAGCAAACGTTCTTCAGACTTTCCTCGCTGAAGTGAGGAGTACCTCAAAGTCCCAATTTTCAGGAAAATAAAATTTAAAAAAATTGTTCTAAAAATGTATCTGCAAGTTTTTTTCATGAAGTTGATGGATTTCCACTTCATACAACTAAATTCAGTGCCGTATGAAAGCTTATGCCCAAATAAATCTGTTAGCCTTTAAAGTGCCACTGGACTCCTCATTGTTTTTGTGGATACAGACTAACACAGCTACCCCCAATACGTCTAAAAATGTGAATTTCCTTTTGATGTCTTTGTTGCTTGCCAGTTCCCAATCAGAAAACTCTTTTTTCTGTATCTCATTGAGAGCCACACAGACAGCGAGATCGGGCCAGAAATTGAAACGGCAGGGTACTTCTCGTGCTCTCTGTAGATGTTTCTCTTTCAGTTCTGGTTTAGTTAAAAACCTGTTCTAGAATACTGTAGTTTTTGTTTTGGAGAAGCTTGTTTAACTGGATGTTTACTATAAGTGAGTAAGAGTGATCTTTCAGGAGGCCTTACTGAAGTACAAGATGTCTAATGAGTGTGGTATTAATGAGCACTGAAAACAAACACTAGCATTCGACTCAAGTCAGCATACTGTGCTTGCTGTCCTCAAAGTGATACAGCATTCATCAGGCTATATAATTGACAGATTATGCAGCAGCCAAACTCCTGCCTCAAGACTGAAACCCTAGGTCAGACATAGCAGAACATGGTGTCTGCAATGTATTATGGGTTAAGGAAGTGAACTTGCCAATTAAAACTACTTCTCTACTCTAAACTAAACAAAATTCACTCTACTTCAATATGAAGTAAAGGCATTTGAGTTACAGATGGCATATTTTGTTGATGCGATCCTGTCCCATGCAGGAGTGGGAATGACACTAAGCAGGCTGAATAACTTTTAGTGCTTCTAAAGTACTTAAAGTCTTGGAAAGAAGCAGCATACCTGGCTGGTTTTATCCCAGTGCTACAGATAGAGGTTGAGGGCTCTGCAGCTCGCTTCCACTCTTGAGTCATATAAACCTGCAAGCTTTGTGACATAACCCAGCCTCTAAGGAGGTGTAGCTAAGAAATTCCTGGCAGGCTATTCATAATGCTTTCTTGCAGGGCTTTCTACACCTTTTTCTGTAGCAGCTGGTACTGGCCTTCCCTTCCACTTCTTCATGACGGCTTAAAAGTTGCCTCAACCAAATGCAACATATTTTGTGCTAACTTACTCCACATCTGCCTGCAAAATAGTTGTTTCTCAGACTACATAGATTCATGAAAGTATGTTTAAAGCCAGACAACTAGAATTCTGTTGGACTGGGTCCTAAAAAATGGTTGAGGTCATTGATGGGCAGCCTGCAAGAGTTGTTCTGCTGAATGCCTGGCCTATGAACTAAACTATTTACCGTTCTTCCAGTAGAATGGATACTCTGGAGAAAGATTTGTCAGCAGTTTTTTGAGCTTTTTGTTCATCAAGGAAGCTGTAATTCTTGCAGATGGCTTCTTCAGAAGCTAGAAATTAATGGAATGGTGTTTATGACTTTCACCTGTCTGAGCTGTAACTGAAAAATGGAATCTGTACAAGAGCTGTTAAAATTGCCTTCTGAGGGGTCTGGGGAATGGGGAAAAGACACTAGAAACAGATGGAATCTTTTGTCTAGCAATGAATTTAACTTCTTCCATGCTCCAAGGTTGCAGAATTTTACCTAAGATGACTGTGCTGATTTTATTATACAATTCTATATTATAAGCTTATAGCATTAAATATGTGTACCATCTGTTCAGTAGGCAGATATTATTCTAATGGGTGGCTGTAGTAGCTTGTTAATAGGATGCATTATATTGTACCTAGAAGAGTGGACAACATGACTTGCCCTCAAAGTAGTTCTAATGCTAAATAAAGTTGCTGACCATTGCTTGAAATGAAATCTTAATTTATGGAAATACTAAAGCTAGTTTATTTTTACCTTGCTGTAAAGTAGCAATACTGTCTAGCCAGTTTCTCCAGGATTTGCCACTGGATGCATAGACTGTGCAACCAGCAATGTGACAGGCACCGGTCAATAAACCTTTTTCCCCTTGGGAAGCCCTAAGAGTGCCCAAGGTGGTAGTGGAACTCCCTGGGTGAAGAAAATATCCCCAGAAAAGCAATGAGCCAGAATCCTGTTGGCCAACAGTATCGACGCTCCTGAGACCACACCCATTTAGAAAAGGCACAGTTGCTGACACAATAAGGCAGGTGCTTCCTTCAACTTGGAGTGGTGCTTTGTCTAGAAGTTGCAGCAAATCTCTACCAATCGTCTTGATGGTCACTTGTCTTGGTGGGAAGGACCCAGGCATTGGCAGCAGCTCAGATATCCAAGCAGCCCTATTTAGGGGTGGCCTGCTTACCCCAGTTTGGGGAAGGCCCTAGAAAAGATGGACTAAGAAGAGCTCCCATCCGATTTCTTCTTTCCTGGCTCTAAATTAATCATTGCTTGTTGGGGTGTTAACACTGCATTAACCATACTCGAACTGAAAGACCATGAACTTCAGAAAACAGCCATAATTGATAGAGAACTGCATCAACTAAGTGTTGATATTGCAATCCTCAGTGAGATGAGACTTTTGGAAACTGGATCACTAGATAGAAGTAAACTACCACTTCTGTGGAAAATGAACCAGTGATCTATGGTGTGGGATTTGTTGATGCAAAGCCTCTACCGCTTTTGGCAAAGTTATCTCATGTGTCTGGAAACAACAAGCTGCTAACCTGAACACAAAGGTGTCCACTTACCAGGCTTGTGTCCTCAGTACCCTCCTTAATGGCTGTGAAAGCTGGGTCATGTACCCCCAAGCAGGAGCAGAGATTGACTAGCTTCCACCTTCCCTGACTTCTCTAATTTTTCTGAGACACTTAAAACCAACGGATCACTAACAAGATCCTTCAGAGAACCAGCCTACAGTCTAAGCAGACTATGCTGGATGCTTGCAGGCTTCGCTGGGGGGACATGTGAAGTGCATGCCTTAAGATCATCTGCCAAAGGCTGTGCTGTATGGCCAACTTAAGAACAACCCACACCACACAGGTAGGCCACAGCTCCACTACTGCAAGGTCTCTAGAAATTCAGCCTTCTCCCATTTGTCAGTGGGAATGCTGCCCACAACCGCTCAGTCTGGAGAAGCTTGGCCAAGGCTGGTGCAGTCATCGTGGAGACCCATTAGAGAGCCCAGGCTGAAGCCCACAAGCAAGCCAAGAAGCACAGAGTATGCTCCAACCTCCATCTGGTGAGTGGACCTGTACCCACTGTAGGAAGTTCTGCCACTCACATATGGGTTCTTCTCCCACACCATTGACTGACTTCATGGTATTTCCTTTCATCTGTCAAGATGTTGGATGGTCATAGTAAAGAAGCAACTGTACTGAAAGTAAGGACTATCTGAAGATTTAATCTCATTGCTAAAGTGCTGTCTTGACAAAATGGTACTTCATTCAACATCTGCCTTACATGCTGGATTTTGCAACTGTCATCTTTAGCAATAAACTCAAAACAGCCATTTCTGCTGGTTAGAAGTACTTAGTCTCTGCAGCTCCTTGGAGGGCGCAACTATAGCGTGAAATACTTCAACGGTTTGCTTTGTAGGAAGACACTGTTGCCAGGGATGTTGTGTCACAAGGGTTTAAAACAATGACTTTCTCTTTGGTTTAAACCAAAAATATTTTCAGCAGAATAACTAATCTTACTCTGTCCTGCATAGTAGAATTGATTCTAAGCAGACTGAAGAAGAATCCTTAAATCTAACAGTTAACCAGATGTGATGGTAACTGTGGGTGATGGTGAAACTTGTGGGAAGGGTGGTAGTGGAAAAGCTAGGAAATAAGGTTGTTCAGAATTAAAGTGAAACAACCTTCTGTAGCCCGTAAGGCAAATTATAAAATGCTGAAATTCAAGTTAGAAATGAATCACCTGCACTGATACTTGTGACTTGCCTAAACAAGTCCTATCCTGTAAAACAAATTTGTACCCTAGTTTTGGTTTAGAGACTCAGACTAGTGACATGTAGTGTATAATAATTCCTTTGGAAACTTCAAGAGTGCTGCTGGTGTACGCTTACCTATACAGTGCTGGACAAATGAGTCACAACCTGGAAGAGCCTACAACCTAAAGGCACAAGTAAAAGATAGTGTAGTCTAATGGCTGAAATGCTTGATGGAATAGGAATGTATTGAGAAGCATCTTGGATGAGGAGAGGGAGACTAACTAGAACTTTCCAAGCATGAAAGGGATCGTGAAATAGCACAGAGTGCAAGAGCCTAAGGGAGCAGTCATGAGAAGGTTGGGTGGAGGATAAGGCTTCTAGGAATTGAGGTATTGGAATGGGGTGGAGTTGTGCAGAGCCTTGAATGCAAGGATGAAAAGCTTTCAGCTGAATAGGGAATAGATGAAGCTCTTGATTATTGGAGGGGATCTATCTCCTTTCTCTTAGTTTAAGGGTAAAATTGGTAGCAATTTGATTTTTAGGGTTTAGAATTTCATTTGTCACCTCAGCCAATCTTTATTGTTATTGGTTGCCCATCCTAATATCTGTCACTATAGCCATCAGAGTATCCCCTGAACTTGATTGTGCTAAAATGGTTGGCAGTGAAACTGTAAATATCACTCAATGGTTAGATGTAACTCATCACCTTTATGAGCTGTTGGCTTAACTACCTGTAGACTTGGCAAATATCTTCAACTTTGGATTGGTTTCACATTTTTGAAGTAGTCTTCTTTTGAAATGGAATGTCTTTTGGCTTCTTTAAAATGAAACCTTAGTTTGTGCTACTAGAAGGGCATTTATGCATCAATTTACCTGCATACATTGTCCCCTAAAATACAGGGCCCTGCACATGTTGCACTGTATGACTTCAAAATTGATCATTTGATTAACTTGGCTAGGTTCTACAGAAGTGAGCCATATTAAGGAGAAATGGTCACCTGTGTTTTTGAGGGAGGGAGTTTCAGATGTAAGGAGCAGCCTGGAAGAAGGCACAGATGACATAAAGAGCAGGAAAAAGAGTTGAGTTGAGCAAAGTTGAAAGCCAAGTGATCAGGATAAAAGCAGGAACCTTGTGCATGGTCACAAGACCACATTGCTTGCTGCCTTCAGAGAAGACGGACATTGCTGTTTCAGGCAGCTTTTGCCTGACAAACAGAATATTACGGCTTGTAAATTTTCTGCACCAGATGTGTTGTCAAACAACTTTTTACGAATATATTGAGGCTGTTTTTGCTTACCTTGCTTAAAGCGTCCAATCACATTCTGAATATACTTAATAAATGAGGTCTTAGTTGTATTTCATAGATTTTTTTTAGGTGATTGGCTTCTTGTTGTGTGAACCGGTAGAGTACACCTTAATCTAAAGATTAGGCCTGATTCTGTCCTGTGTGGGTAGTGGTGTTAGAGAGACTCTTTAGATCAGAGGTCCCAAAACTGTGGGGCACACCCCCAGAGCAAAGTTGTTGTTGGTTTTTTGGTTTTTTTTGGGGGTGGCAGGGACCAGGTCAGCCCCCATGGGGGTGGGGCCGGAGCACCATCCAGCTCTGCTCCAGCCCCCACTCCCGGCTGTGACTCCATGCCTGGCTGTAGCTTCTGCTTCCGCCCCCCAGCCTTATCCCTGTCCATGCCCCTCTTGCGTTCCCCCGCCCCAGAGCTGTGGCCCAGCTCTGGCCTCTGCTCCTGCGGTGGCAGAGGGGGACATGGCTTAGGAGGGGCATGACCCTGAAAAGTTTGGGGACCACTGCTTTACATAGTAGCAAGTAGGGTAAAGGGATCTCTGGGGAGAAGTGAAACAGACTGCACAGTGCAGGGGGGGAAAGGGTCATAAGGGGTGGGAGGAAGAGGAAAAACTTAACCAGAAGATCACTACACGCGCACAAGCCATCCACAATCCTGTATAGGAAAGAGTGGGGAGTAGGCCTGAAACCTAAAAGGGAAAGGTACAGTCTAACAAAGCAAGTACTTTTAGAGATGTTATCAAGTTGATGTTAAAGTAGAGCTGCTTAGTTCTTGAAGGAACTGTGTGGTGTGGCTTGGCCACAATGTGGCTTTGGGGGACAGAGGTGTTCACCTGAATGGCTTGAATAAATTTCTGAAGCCCTGGCCATCACCTTCAAAAAACGGGTAGAATTTTCTGGGTGCTCAACTGAGAGGCCTTCAGAGTCTAACATTTTGCAAAATGCTGAGGATGCTCTGAAAACTAGATATCAAAGTATGCAGAATGGCTAGTAAGATTTTTTTGATGTATTACAAAATAAGTACCAAATAACCTGTCAAGTGAGAAGCATCTGGAATAACGAAATGGAACTTCTCTTATAGTTTTGAGGTACTGTGTAAGTAGGTCAGTGAAGTCTCACCTTTTTCTAAGCCACCGACACAACAAAAGCCCTGTCAGTGAGAATGAAAACATGAACTATCAATGGCTTGAAAAATTAGCAACTTGAACCTCCACTGCCAGGGCATCTTAGAGACAAAATTTTCTTAGGTTCACTTTTAATTGCTAGTTACAACTATCTACAAACTAAAGTAAAAATAGCTTCAGAATTACACTGTAAAAAGGCCATTGGCTTCTCTGGCCATATCTTAACTCCTAAAAGACCTCCTGCAGTATAAATAGAATCTGTAAATTTACCCAAGTTGCCCACTCATTCATCTGTCACTTAAACTGTATCTTACTTTAGAGGTTGATCTCTTCCTCTGCATTTCAGAGTTCAGTAGTAAAGTCAACATACAACACACTTTTATAACTGCAGAAGTCTTTATATATAATCAGTCAGATGAGCAAAGGTGAATTTGCAATAATCTCTGTTTAAATATCAATTTACAGAACAGTCTGTATTTATCAGTTTCTAGACTTGTATGCAAATCTGTATTTGAGGCATCCAGTTGCCTTTATTCATTGGTTCAGTAATGGGTAAATGCAGTGGAGAGTTAAAGGGCAACTGAACTGTAGAAGGAGCATAACTTTGTAACCAGGAAATAGAATGGCGCAAGGCCTGATGTTACAAGTTGATCATGATCTCTGGATATTACCTTATGAACCATGTTTAAAGCAGTTAGAAAAGGAGTACATGCATCCAGTGAAGTGAGCTGTAGCTCACGAAAGCTTATGCTCAGATAAATTTGTTAGTCTCTAAGGTGCCACAAATACTCCTTTTTCTTTTTGTGGATACAGACTAACACGGCTGCTACATTGAAACCTGTCTTTAAAGCAGTTGTAACTCTGCTGCTTTATGCAGAAGTCCTAAGTAATTTACAGGACAGTTTAGCTACTTAATGAGTCAGGTTATGGAAAGATGTGTGCAAGGTCTTGTCTTGTGGCAATATGCTGTTGGAGAGATGGGATAGCTTAGAGTAATGAGAGAGCTCTCACATCTGAGATGTCCCAAGAGTCACCTAATTCAGTTTGATTATAGTGGACACTGACCCATTTCACAAACCTACTACAGCCAATACTACTTCAGCAGAGACCTGAGTCTGGAAGAAAGCGTTTACTTTTGCAGAGGCAAACTTAAAGTTGAGGCAGAATAGCCTGGGAGAAATCTGTACTATTGTTACCAGTACCTGTTTGTTTAGGCCCCCCCCCCCCCCACACACACAAAAAAGCCCCTGGTTTCCAGTACCATGTAAAAGGCCTCCTTTGGCCAATGTAAGCTAACACTACAGATAAAAGTAGGAACCATACCATTACTATGAAAGGAAGTACCAGTTTATACATCTTGTAAGACCATGATCCATAACTAATCTTTAATACTAAATAGTAATGCACAATAGCATGAACATTCTCTCAAACCTTCAGTCACCCTGAAATCCTCACCTTCCTGTCTACAGGACACACCCCACTCCCACTTTTCTGAGTACTGTTGAAATTTGTGCAAATTGAGATGCCAGTTTTGTTTCTCAGGAGGCTCAGAGGCTGTGCAAGTTTTTCCAGTTGCCATCTTATTGCCCTAGGGAGTTGAAGCATAGCTTTTTTTTGTGTGTGTTGAAAGCCAGTCCCACTGGAGTTGACACCCTCTGTACATGTTGCCCAATTAAGCTATGTAAGACTCAGAAAAAATACCTATTCCAGAGTGATAGTGAGGTTCCCATAGCACACAGCTGGAATACTAAGCTCCATCACAAGAAGGACTTGCATCTTTGTTCTTTTAGAGCTCTGTATAACCAAGAGATTGAGTTACTTCACATAGCTTAACGTAAGCAAATCATTTTTCCTCTGGTTTAGCTTCATGCACAGTACTTGCTCACTAGATATTCATTCTTTTTGATTTCGAATGAAACATTTCTGGATAGGCCTGAGGGAAATCGTGGTTGGAAATGAGAATTAATAGGCCTCCATACAAAAATTAGTTGCATCACCTATGTTTCCTGGCACTTCAACTAGAAAATCCTCTCCTTACTGAGGACACGGTTTTTTTGTGTATTTTTCTTTTAAATAGCCATGTACTGTAAACCCTGTCAATCATGCATATACATGATTCTGTGCTGAAACATTCTCTGCTTACTGTGACAAGATCTAATACAAACTCTCTTCTATTCAGTCAGGTCAATTCAGTGAAGATATGATTCCTACAGTGGGCTTCAATATGAGGAAAGTTACGAAGGGCAATGTGACGATAAAGGTATGTCAAGAACATTTTGCTCCTTATTGGGGCAAAAGTGTTCAATAGCTTTTAAAGGGATGCTCTCAGATTAGGTCACTGTCTGAAATGAACTCCATAGATTGACTTGAGAAAGCTAAATTGACCTTTCATCAGTCCAGCTTTGTTTTGTCTTGCCATCAGTCAGGTGTCTTCCTTCTCTTCTCTCTCCTCCTTTCTCTCCCCCCCCCCCCCCCAAAAAAAAACAACAAAACAAAAAACAAACAACCAAGACAAGCCTGTTTTGCTTGCCGGTTCTTAGTCACTAGTATAATGCTGCTTGTCTGAGTTGCAAACACACAGCAGGGGAATTTCTAATTCAATTTTTCTTCCTGAAGCATTTAAAAATGCATGGAATAATCAAACCAGAAGCTTTGGTTAAACTTCTTCATCCATAAGAGCCCTTCTGTGTTAAAATGGAATGTTCGACTGGCATGTTCTGTTATGACTATATTCAGCTATTTCCAGTGGATCAGTAGGAATAACTCTTAAATTCTTATCTGTGTAAGAACATTAAATTCTGGCTTCTCTCCAGGCAGCATTCAACTCTGTATTAAATGAGAAATATACCAGAAACGTACAGGCTAAACAACAGAACCTCTTCGTTCTCTGGAAAACCAAGTTTAAAATGGGAGCTTAAATAATCTCTTGTGTCGAATAGGAATCAAATTTCAGTTTATTCCCTTCTGAGACAGGAATTTGGGATTATGAACAAAAAATGGCACTAGCTCCTCAAATGGGCAAAGGAAGGGAGAAGTCCCTTGAATCTTCACACTTGGGAACAGTAGCATAATGGGTTCTCAAGCTAGCAGAAAATGGGCGACTTATCCAATTTCAAGGAAAATTATACCACGGAGAAGTTACTCAGAATGCTCCATATGACAGACTGGTCTAGATCTCCCTTCTCCCTATCCGAAGTGGCATGATGAGTGCCCCGCTATGCTGCTGCTATGTTTCTGTTGTCTTGCATCTAGAATACTATGGCATATGTGGCTCTCGCCTTTTTTTTTTTTAAAGTTATTATCCACACTCCTGAGGGTCGCTACTGTTTTTGCTGGATACCATCTAGAACTGACAGAATTCTGATCTGCCCTAGTCCTCCCATTTACAGATAACAGCATCAAGATACTTATTATGAAAGGCTATGGTTACATCAAAAGCTGTGACTCCAGATAACATATGGGCCATACAATTCATTTATGTATTCAGGCTCTCTGCTCATGACTTGTGTCCAGTGGGACTTCCCAAACTTAATAAATATTTGTCTACAACCTTTCCCACTTCCCTTACCCATGCCACTGCTATGGTACCTAGAGTAAAGCTGTAACTTTAAAAATTAAAATGACTTCTAGTTTTGGGCAAGGATGTTGCTTTTACATAATTAACAAATTGTAAAGTCTGCTGTTCATCTACAGCACTGTACAGGAAACACACTGTCAACTAATTAGAAGCTCTGAAATTACCTTATAGTAAGTTGTCAATTCTGCCAGTGGAGCAGAAATCCAAGAATACTAGACTCACTTGGATTAACATGGCTCCCAGCTTTCAGAGGGTCGGGGCTTCTGCGCGCCTTAATATAATGTCCTGATCCCATTTCCTCAACCCCCAAAAACACCAAGTATGTAGTATAGGGCTGAAATAAATATATATATATATATTTTCCCCCCATAACAGTGTGTGGCTTATGACCCTTCCTATGTACACTTAGCTTATTGCAGAAACATACAGTACCCACAAAGGTATTCTAGCTAGTATCTTTTGGATCAAAAAAACCCCTCACTGACAACTGACTGACTACACTTAATACATTCTGATTTACAATCCTGACTTAGCCTTCCACTCTCCTTTTTGGTGCTCTGACTCTTCCATGTGCCCCAATTTCTTAAGAAACTTCAAAGCAGGTTTTTTCAATTGCAGCTAATTGTTCAAATGATCCACAACCTCATACCACAAGTTATGCTGGCTGCTTATACTGCAAGAAGTGAACTTAACAGGTCTGTTTTCTGGCATTGATACACTACCATGACACCTTAAAACTAATTCAGGAAATGCAAGAGTTAACCTTAAATCAGAACACTCTATTGCAAAGCCCAGTTTTGCCCTCAGATTTATGCGATCATCATTGTACAGATTCATGGATGAAGTGGCCCCTGTTTGAAGGTATACATGAGTGGTGGGCAACCTGCAGCCTCTGGGCTGCACACTGCCCATCAGGGTAATCCACTGGCAGACCGCCAGACAGTTTGTTTACATTTGCACAGCCGCCCGCAGCTCCCAGTGGCCGCAGTTTGCCATTCTTGGCCAATGGGAGCTGGAGAAAGCGGCGGCAAGCACGTCCCTGTGGCCCACACCACTTCCCCCAGCTCCTGTTGGCTAGGAATGGCAAACTGTGGCCACTAGGAGCTCCGGGCAGCTGTGCAAATGTAAACTGCCTGGCAGTCTGCCAGCAGATTACCCTGTTGGGCCTCAGGTTGCCCACCACTGGTATATGTGGTGTAGAACCCAACACTCATTTGAAATATGGATGACTTGAGGTTCTTCAACTTCTTGTATTAATATTGTTACATTTACAGGCACTTGCCCTAATAGGCTAGCGCACAAATATTGCTGCATTCTGCTTAATCAGAAATTCTCAACTATGGAAACCTGCAGTGAAATAACACAACAAAACTATTGTTACCTCAGTTTTCAGTCTGCATTGTTCAAGGGTCTAATAAATAGGTAACTTTTAACTGGATCATGCTGTGAAATTCTTGTAAACTGCTCTGTAGATTTGTAAAGTTCAATAACTTGAGTTTGAGTTTAAGTGTAGGACTTTTTCCTACATATTCTGCTGTAAAGAGACTTTCTCTGGAGGCGCAAGTTAAACATAACCTTTCCCCTTGATGTGCCAGAGTTCCTTTTGTCAGTCCTCCAGTGAGACGCTCCATGCAAATAGCTGACTTCAGCGTGTATGCTGAGTGCAAAGTTGCATACTCTTACGCTGTCTTTGTTTTAGAACGACATGCATCTTCTTGTTTTGCTGTGTGCTGGGTAATACAGAAGTTCTGTAACTTCTGTGAATTTTTTAGGTGTCAAGCTTTCAGATACAAGCATCTATATTTTTACTTAATGTCTTAAAGTAGGGGAGAGTGTGGATAGATGACCCTGCTGACTAGAACCATACCATTATAGTGGAAATAGCCTTTGTGTGAAAACTACTGAGAAGACGTAAGGATCAAATACTTTCAAGCACTTCACTTCACCTGTTAATAGTTCTTTTATACTGTGCTTTGTGATGTTTAAATTTAGACTTAACCTAGTGCCTTGCTAAACTTGCTTTTCCTTTAAGATCTGGGATATAGGAGGGCAGCCACGATTCCGAAGCATGTGGGAGCGATATTGCAGAGGCGTTAATGCTATTGTGTAAGTAAAGACTGTGTCAGGCTGCTCTCATCAGCTGTAGATTTTTCTTCTTCTTTGCAGCTGAGAAATAAGCCTTCAATTTGCAAACTAGTGTTCTGTTTTACTTCAAAATTCGGTTGTAGCCCCTCTAAACTAGCTTTTGAATGGTGTTGGGAAGAACTAAGGCTTGATTTCTTTTTAGCTATTGTTTATGTAACTTCTGATCTAATATATTAACTTCTTGACATCTGAAATCATCTGCACGACCTTTGTGAGACAGTCTGTAGCTTGACTGCCTCAACTCCAAGTACATTTTAAATGGGAGAGTTTATCAAGCTCTACTTGGCTGACTAGTATTTGGGACAGTTGCCCCCTCTGCAAGACTTGTAAATTTGTTCAAACAGATAGTCCTGAAACTCAGTACATGTGCTAGTACATCTAGTTTCTGAAGCTTATAAACCTGCTTAAGTTACTGAATAACTAAATTTACAATATCTTTTTAAAGATATATGGTAGATGCTGCTGATCGTGAAAAGATAGAAGCCTCTCGAAATGAGCTACATAACCTTCTAGACAAACCACAGTTACAAGGAATCCCTGTAAGTAGTATATTCTGGCTCTAACATTGCATGCTTGGTATCAGCAAAAAGGTAGGTGTGGTAATATCTTTTATTGGATCAGCTCCTGTTGGTGGAAGCTACAAGCTTTCGAGCTACCCAGCTGCTCTTCAGGTCTGAGGAAGAAAGCAGAGAATCTGAAATAAATACATGTTGGGACAGATTGTTAAGCAGAAGGGTTAACATAGTTGTTGGGGCATTTAATGCACTGGATGAGGTACACCACTTGTGTAGACCCAGGAATTTTGAAAGGTGGGTATTCATGATGGTAGCAGGGGAGATATGTCTACAGATTTTGCATCTATTCTGCCAGGGTCTGCTTTGAGTTGGTGTGTCCTGGTCTGTGGGGCGCTTGCTTCTGATGATGAACGTGGCAAGGTTGGGGGATTGTTTGAATACCAGAAGAGGGGGTTTAGGAAAAATTTATTTCAGGATGTGGTTCCCATCAAATACTGGCTGTAATTGTTTCATAATGTGATGCTGGCAGACTAGGTGCCAGCTTATGCCAAGGGCCCTAGGCCTCTGTCAAGATTCCTTCCCCACCCTGAACTCTCGGGTACAGATGTGGGGACCTGCATGAAAAACCCCCTAAGCTTATTTTTACCAGCTTAGGTTAAAACTTCCCCAAGGTACAAAATATTTTTTACCTTTTTGCCCTTGGACTTTATTGCTGCCATCACCAAGCGTCTAAAAAATTATATAACGGGGAAATGTCATTCCCCCCCCCCCCCCCAAAAAAAAAAAATCCTCCCCAAATCCTACACCCCCTTTCCTGGGGAAGGCTTGATAAAAATCCTCACCCATTTGCATAGGTGAACACAGACCCAAACCCTTGGATCTTAAGAACAATGAAAAAGCAATCAGGTTCTTAAAAGAATTTTTTTAATTGAAGAAAGTAAAAATCACCTCTGTAAAATCAGGATGGTAACTACCTTACAGGGTAATAGGATTCAAAACCTTAAGTTACAAAAAGATACAAAAACAGGAATATACATTCCATTCAGCACAGCTTATTTTATCAGCCATTTAAACAAAACAGAATCTCTCGCATATCTAGCTAGATTACTTACTAAGTTCTAAGACTCCATTCCTTTTCTGTTCCTGGCAAAACGACACAGACGGAGCAAACCTTTGTTCCCCCATCCCCCCTTGAAAGTATCTTGTCTCCTCATTGGTCATTTTGGTCAGGTGCCAGCGAGGTTATCCTAGCTCCTTAACCCTTTACAGGTGAAAGGGTTTTTCCTCTGGCCAGGAGGGATTTTAAAGGTGTTTACCCTTCCCTTTATATTTATGACAGCCTCACTGAACACTGACTGACAAATGCATAGCTGGAGACCAATCTGGTCCCACCTGTGTGTTAGCATTATTAAAACAGAAGTTGACAAGAATGTGTTAGTGTTTACACATGATGAAAGGCTTGTAGGCTGCTGCATGTTTTGATCTGTTATAACTTTCACTATGGGCCACAGATGTTATAATGTGTGCATTTTAAACATCTGTAATTGTGTAACTCGGGAAAGAAGCATTAATTAATGTGAAGTGCTGGTCCTTCACACAAGAAGGCCTATGGAAATCAAACCACTATGAAACAGCAAAGGACAAGGACTTTGTTGGTTGAGGCCAACACCCCTCCTCCCCCCCCCCCCCCCCCCCGCAGAGGAGGTAGGTGCTGCCATTTCTACCATCACAGAAGGAATTGCATCACTGTACTGCTTGGAATTTGGAGAGGGCAATATTTGTAAGTTTTTAAGCAAGTGATCCCCAAGCTGCTTAGCTTGTGTTAGCCCTAAAGAACATATAGAGTGCCTCTTACAGCAGCTTCTATTACCTTTTGAAACCTGAAACTGTAACTTATTTGTGTGTTTACTTGTTGTAACCTTCTAAATAACTCTAAAGATCTGTTAGCCAAGAAAAAGAAATTAAGTTAGTTTATAGAATTGGCCACAAGTATTGCCTTTGAGAGATCTAAGGTACAGTTGACTGGGGTAAGTGACTGGTCCTTTAGGACTGAGAGTAACCTGAATATTGTGACCTTTTGGTGTAAGGGACCATCTATCACAAGGCAAGTTGCCTAGGTGGCAAGATAAACCAGAGTAGCCAAGGGGGGCTGTCAGACCGCATGTTGAGGCGGTTGTCGTGTTTGCGGAGTTCACACTTGATACTTGGTTGGTGAAATCTAGGTATAGACAACACAACCAGTTTGGGATTTTTGCCCTGTTTTTTTAAGTCTGCCTTGAGATTGGTACTCATGGTCATGAGCCATTCTAGACAGCTTGAACAATATTCAATATGGTTTCCAGTGTGGGATGTTAGCTGACAACTAAGTTTGTTGTCTGAAGGGTTTTTTCCTGTATTGAAGCAGGTTTCCCCTGGGGTATTTGGGTGATCCTTACCATGATGTGATCCACTTCTCTGAAGTATCCTTGTTTTGGTGAAGGTGGTTTTAAGTGTTTTAAGGTGTATATCCCAGATTTTCTCCTTGGAGCATATTTTGTGGTGTCTGAGTGCCTGGCTGTAGCTAAGACTTCTTGGGGTGTTTGGAGTGGTTGCTGGATCTAGGAAGGTAAGTGTGGTGATCAGTTGGTTACTTGGGTTTACAGCTGTTTGTAGGCCTCCATTGTTTGAGCAAATTATGGTGTCCAGGAAGTGATCTTGATGTGGGAGTATTCTGGAGAGAGTTTGATAGATGCATGGTGGTGGTTGAAGTTGTGGTGGGAAATCTGAGGAAGTTTAGGTGTTCAGTCTAGAGGATGAAAATAGAATTGAAATTTCAGGTATATCATTGACTTCATGGTGCATTTTTCCAGAAATTCTTCCTCAAGGTGGTCCTCGAAGAGGCTTGCATATTGGGGAGCCATCGTAGTACCTGTGGCTGTTTTTCCATGGTTTGGACTAAGTGTTCGTTAAATGTGAAATTATGGGTGAAAATGAAATGGATGAGCTTAGTGATGTGTTTAGGGTGGATTTGAGTATTGTACATTAATTTGTAGGCATTATTTTGTATGCATGAGGCAGACTACGATGGTATCATTGTGAGGGAGGTGAACACCATCCTTGCCACCATGGAGGTCTGGGCGAGATTGTTCATGGTGGGGAGTTTCTGGAGGAAGCAGACCCTTTTGTGTGGTGAGTGACCTAAGGATGGTTTCTATTTAGTCCTGATACTCTCTCAATAAGAGTGCTGTGGCCAGATATGATGGGTCTGCCTGGGTTCCCCTGTTTTGTGTCTCTTGAAGCACGTAGAACAATTCTGTGGTGGGTTTGTGAGGGATGAGTTTGTAGAGTTTTTCTTGGAGTTTTTTGGGGCAAGGATTTGATGGTATATTAAGTTGTGGTGTGTTCTTTATAGGTGGCGTCTGTTGGTCTTGTTGACGTAGTTATGATGAAGTGCTATGATAGCATCTGCTCTGTCTGCAAGTTTGATCTCTATCTGCTGGTTAGGATTCAGGGACTTTGCAAAACCTTCAGACGTATCTCCACTGCTACAATGATTAGTACCTTTTCAAGAGTCATGAATCTGACATGTGCCTATCACAACATGCTGTGCCTCATCCAGTGCATTAAATGCTCCAATCACAACTATGTAGGGGAAACCAGACAATCACTATGCTCTCGGATGATCTCACTCAGGAAAAATGATAAAAGACCAAAACACTGTATCAGCTGTGATCTTTCCCCCCCCCCCCCCCCCCCCCCCCCCCCCACACACACACACACACACACAAAGTGATCATCTCAGATCTGATCTTTCAATAATTGTCCTCAAAGAAAACCTGCACAACATACTCAGAAGGTGAGCTTGGGAACTTAACTGTAAGTCTGCTAGACAACAAAAAATATGGACTTAACAGAGACACGGGTTTTATGCCTCATTTCAACAATTTGAAACACACCACACTGCCTGCTGTCCTTAATTGCCCTCTTCATTTCAAGTGATGGTTTAAAAACAAATTGTAGGCCTTCTGCTTAACAGTCTGTCCCAGCTTGTATTTACCTCAGACGCTCTGCTTCCTTCCCCAGACCTGGAGAAGAGTTCTGTGTAGGTCAAAAGCTTGTACTTTCCACTAACAGACATTGGTCCAATAAAAAAATACTACATCACGTACCTTGTCTCTCTCATCCTGGGACCAACAGTTACAACACTGCAAACATATTCAGTCTCACGCAGATTTGTATGCAACTTCAAACGAAATGTAAGTTTTATGCAAATTTGTAGGTTAACTCTTAGAAATCATTAAGCATATAAGGTTGGTTCTTCATGGTAAAGTTAGCTTGTGCAAACACTTATCACCTACCATGCCTGTTCTATTTTACTTTGCATTTTTATAATGCAGCTATCCCATGCTTTAGGCACATCTTGCTCGATGCTGTTTGAATTGTTTTGTTCAGCACCTACTGCAAGTAAATCATTTAGGGCAGGGACAGGTTTACTGTGTACAATGCCTAACACAATGGGGCCTTGATCTGGCTCAAGCCTCTAAATGTTACCATAACACAATAGTCAATAAATTACAATCATAGTGCAAAGCATAATCCACACTTTAAATTTTAGAAACACAGAGATCTGGGAAACTTGGTACAAAGGTAAACCCAGTAACCACAGAGGCAAGCTCTGAGAAGAATCCATTGTTCAGTCCAAAAATGGAGGGCAACAGGTGGAGGAATAGCAGACCTCCAAGAAAGAGGAGCTCTAAAGCACAGGAAACTGAAATAAGACCTGCTGATTGTTCTAAAGACCACCATCAAGGACTTGAGCAGACCTCTGGAAGGGGCTTTCATAATCTGGTCTTGAGGATTCTGTTTTGACCTTAGTAGTCTAACAGCTGAGACATAATTGATAAAATAGACTGAGGGGGAGGTGCAAATACTCAAATCCAACTTATTAAATCTTTCTACAAGGGCTTGAAAGTGACACAGACCAATGTTTTTTTTGTCTCCCTGTACTCAAAGTAAAATATACATCCCTACTTGATGACTGCCTGTGTTTGTGAGCAATGTTCTGTTTCTCACTGTTGCTAATATCTACTGTTTTAGGTTCTAGTACTTGGAAACAAGAGAGACCTTCCTAATGCTCTGGATGAGAAGCAGCTAATTGAAAAGATGTAAGTCTCAAAGAAAATGTGATTGAGAGAGTCTACTAAAATTTTAATTAGCTAAATTCTTGTAGATATGTCTAAGTCATACAAAATGAGCAAATTTCAGCTTACTGCTCTCATGTCGTCTTATTTATAGGTGATGGCTTGAAAGACTGTAGAGAAACAAGCTTGCATGCAGTAGATTAAGTGATAGTGTCTAGGAAACGGTTAAGTGACTAATGTCGAAATGAGATCCCACTTTGTTAACACCAAATGTTACTACATGTCTCCTCTCTTTCAGGAATCTGGCTGCTATTCAGGACAGAGAAATTTGCTGCTATTCAATTTCTTGCAAAGAAAAGGATAATATAGGTAATATAACTTAACCCAGAAATGCCAATTTGAGAAAAATACCTTTCTTGAACTGGAGGTACACACACTCTAACCTCTTGTCTGTGTTCGACATAAGCAATGAGTCTGAGCCATTTTCAAAGTTCTGTACAGTATACATTCATTATAGTAACTTCCTCAGTGTCATTTTAGTACAAATAATTTTATGCCACTTTGGAGGAGTTAAGAAGCACTGAACTTGAAGCCTTTACAATACTTGTATCCAGTCAGTGAAATGAAGTTTATTGTATTACTTCAGCTAGTCTCTAGTTATGAGCTGCAAGCTAGAAATAGCAAATTTAGCTTAAAATACAATAGTTCACATCTTCAACTCTTTTAGATTTGAAGCTTATGAAAAGAACTGTAGCTAGGTTCTAGTGTTCAGGAAACCAGTTTCCTGGACACTCATCCATGATTTAATCGGAGGAAATAAAGTATATGAATGCATAAAGGCTCCAATTCCTTATTGCATAACAAATCTCATTTGTTTGGTGCAGTAGTGGGTATTCTGTTTCTTTTACTTCTGGGCTAGATGCATCAGAGGGAGCTTGGACAAAAATCTGGAGGGAGAAGTGTGCAATCTACTTTGCTAGGTAACAAAATGTTAGGTGCTCCACCTACTCTACAGGTATAAGAAGGCCAGCTGGTTGAGGCTGTTACATGACCTTAAATGACTAATGCTGCAACTCAGACAAGGCTGTTGCATTGCCAAGATCTGGGGGAAGCTAGATTGTGATATGGTGACTTGACCATATCTATCTCATTTAACCATTCTGGGTAACAGATGGCCAGTATATAAAAAGATGTTCTTTATCATTGCCTTTTTATAATATGAAATTAAGTTATCACTTCGAGTGGATATAGCTAACACTTATCTTCAAACCGCATTTTCTGGAATCCGTGCTTCCAAACCAAGATTCAGACATAAGGATGTTATTGTAGATTATCTGCAGGGTGTCAAACCAATAAACTTGGTGTCCTGGCTTTGTATTTCTGGCTGTTCATGTATCTTCCTGTGCTTCAACAGTCTTGTGATTGCTCAGGAAATTGACCTGGGTAAGAATCTCTGTATTTTCATTACACTCCCTGCTTACAACATTGGACCGGTGACAGCACACGTACCTAAAACATCACCTGTCTAAATAATCAAAGCTAGAAGGGTACCCATCAGAGTACAGATGGGTAAACTGAGAATACTAGCTCAGTCACAGTTAATTAGCATCTGAACTAAGAGTAGGATGGTCATCTGATTCCCAGGCTAGTGTGCTTGAGGCTTATGTATCTGACTAAAGTTAGCTTCCCCAGAACATGGTATTGTATAGCTAATAAGATCCAATATGTGTGTGGAATAAGACAAGTCTCTGGCTTCAGTTCTTTCTCTTTAATTTTATGTAGCTTGTTTTTGGGATTTGTCTAATGCTGGAGCCCTCAGATGTGCCCAGGTATTCCTTCCACTGGCTTCTTTACAGTTTCATATTAGGTGCTGTTGAAATTTTGCTGATTTTATGTGGCACTTCTGAGGGTGTAGGAGGGGGCAGTAGGACCAGGTACCAGTGAGACATGTTTTAACTTCCAATACAGACTCCTTTGGGGGTGTAGAGGGGAGGTGAAATTTCTCCAGCCTATGACAATATTGAAGGTTCCTCTCAGCTGTGTACTGAGAACAGCATCCTGGAAGAACTTCTATAACATATACTGGAAAACTTTTATTTATTTATTTATTTATATATATATATAAAAATATATATAAATAAATATAATTTTTGAGGGGGAGGGGGTAACTTAAATCTTTAGCTATATGTAAAAACCTTACACAAGTGCATCTTTTGTTTTTCCTTTAGATATCACGCTTCAGTGGCTTATTCAGCATTCAAAATCTAGAAGAAGCTGAAGTCTTCCTGGAATCTCCCAGCTGGCCATAATCTCAGAATTGTCCACTCCCTCCATGATGAATTACAACCCAATAGTCCTCTTGTATCCAAGAAATGGCCTTTTTCAGTTCATTTCTCATGTGCACTGCTGAAGACCTATATTCCTCTTTCTATCACAAAGAATCAACTAGAGTTGTCATGATAAGTCAGCACAAAAAGGGTTTATTTTTCAGCTGTCTAAAGAGTGTGTGTGTGTGTGGGTGGCTGGGGGCTTTTTAAAATTATCTGTACCATATTAAATCAGAGTACATTTCTGTTCTGGTCTTTCTGGGCCAGATTTTTATATTTGATTTTCAGAAAATGTTCATATTTTATTTCTAGTGTTTAGTGGCTTGAAGATGCTGTCACTGCACAGCATTAAGATTCTAGTGCCATATAGGGCATTTAGAAAGCATCCCACATCACACTTAAAGGTTAACTTCATTTTAATCTCACAAATGCATGTGAGGTGCATATTGTAAGATTTAGAAATGGAAACTGTCTGCATAGGGAAGCACTAGGTCAGCATCACTAATTCTACAGATGGGACTTTATGTAGTCACTTCTAGACACCACTTTTCTGATGAATTAGAAAAGCCAAATCTTGTATTTGTCTAGATCATTACTTGTATCTTCCTTCTTTGTTTTATGGGGATGGAAATGGAATATTTTACTAACCGCTTTCAACAGTTGGAGTATTCTAGGAGACTAAACAAATTTGCTAAGAGCATCGCTTTGCTCACAAATGCATTTTTCTGTCTCCAGATGCTTTAAATGGTCTTTATCTGAAACACCAGAACAAATCTGAGTTGCTGCATGATACTCAAATTACTTTTACTTTAGTTTGGTAATCAGTGATACTGCTGACTTTCAGCACTGCACCTGTGTTACTGTATAGTCAGTGTCTCTTATTCATGGAATAGCTGGGCACAGTTTCATCTGGTGCTATGGAATATCTAGCTATTGTGACAACTCTAGACCTGCCTGCTTGCTCAATGTAATCATGTGCAAAGTCTACAGGTTGTAAGTTGAAATATTTTATTGTGTCTCAAAGCACAAGAGCCAATGAATTGATCCTGTTTCTTGATTAGCTTCTACAGTATGGAGAAATATGTATAAACTAAAGATTGTAACATGTCTTTATAGCTATACTTTCTCAGTGACTTCAGTATATTTAAAGGGACAGACTCATCAAGACTGGTTTGTTCATATAGTAATGTTAATGTAGCCCACTGTAGTGTATACAACTATGATACACCTGCTCATGTTGCCTCACACTGTGTGTTTCTTTTAAGCAGCACCTAAACATAGATTCAGATGGTGCACTTTCAGAGCCTTCAGTTGTGAACACTTTCGTCCATCACGTAATTAAGACAAACCAGTTTTAATTTAGATTGCTATGGCCTTACTGTTCTGTGTCAACTACTGCACTGTGCGCACACTACATGTTGTCTCCATTCATAAACCCAGCTTGTATTTTAGTTTGTCCTTTCATTCTCTGAAGCATGGTTTCAATTAATCCCATAGTAGTGTTGGTACTGTGGAGAGGGGTATATTAACTTGCTACTGTAGTCACTAGTTCACCCTGGACTGCTACAGTTACTTTGTTTAGCAACTTTGCTTGTGCCTAAAATAAGGAAACTGAACTAGAATGTGTGAATCTTTCTGTGTGGGGACCAGGTCACTGTTTAGTTAACTGGCCTATAGCTGAACTTGGTGTGTTTGGTGTGTATCTACTTGACTGCTTTTAGAATTTATGGCATCCAAACACTACTTACTACCAACTATTAACCTGTGCATTAATCTCTGCATGTGAACAATTTAAATAATTACTGAACTTTGTAAATAAGTGAATTTTTTTTATTTGGATGCATATTGTTGGTTTACTGCTCTTCAGCTTTATTCAATAAACTTACATTTTGAGGGTTATATTGACACTTACCTTACTGACTCCTCAGTTATAGTCTGGCTTAATGTCTTTCTGTGGGCCACGGGTGAATATTAACTGTATTCTGACTTCTATTTTGACTTCCTGTTTAATTTTAGAATAGTGATTGGACAACATACAGTGTTTCACAGAAGGAATGGCTGGTCCATCTGAAACTTGCCCTACTCACCTCTTCCTTGCACATAGAACTCATAATTGCATGCTTGGATCCTGGAAGAAAACAGAGTGGACTGTTGTGATCATCTGGTCTGACCCATCTAACACAGAGCAGGCCATAGAACTTCCTTGAAATTATTCCTAGAGCATATCTTAGAATAATGTCCAGTGTTGATTTAAAAATTGTCGGTTGGAGAATCTACCATGACCTTGGGTAAATTGTTCCAGTGGTTAATTGCCCTCACAGTTAGATTGTCTGGAAAAAAGGTGTAAATTTTTGTCTAGTTTAACTTCCAACCATTGGATCATGTTATAACTTTCTCTGCTAGATTGAAGAGCCCATTATTAAACATTTGTTCCTCATGTAGGTACTTAGACTGTCATCCAGTTGCCCTTACATTCTCTTTGTTAAGCTAAATAGGTTGAGCTCCTTGACTATCACTATAAGGACTCTTTTCTTTCTTTTTTTTTCAATCCTCTAATCGTTCTCCTGGCTCTTCTCTGAACCCTCTTCAATTTATCAACATCCTTGAATTGTGGACACTAGAACGGGATAGTTTTCCAGCAGCAGTTGCACCAGTGCCAAATATAAAGATTAAAATAACCTTTTTATTTCTATTCAAGATTTTCTTGTTTAGACATTCAAGGATTACATTAGCCCTTTTGGCCACAGTATTGGTGACCTGTCCTCTTCATTATTTACTATTCCCCCAATTTTTCTCATCTGCAAAAACTTTGATTTTTGTTTTCCTCCAGATCATTAATAAATATTTTAAATAGTGTAGGGCTAAGAACTGAGCCCTATGCAACTCCACGAGAAACACACCCTTTGAATGATTCCCTATTAGGTCTCAATATGTAACTGCAGTCAGCCAGCTTTTAATCCATTTGTGTACCATGTTAATTTTCTCTTTCTAGTGTTTCATCAAAACGTCATGCAGTAGCAAGTCAAATGCCTTATAGAACTCTAAGTATATTATATCAATGCTGTTCCCTGTGTCAGCTAAACCTGTAATCTCATCAAAAAGTATCAGATTAGTTTGATATGATCTATTTTCCATAAACTGATGCTGACTGGCATCGTTTACCCTCCTTAATTATTAAGTTCTGTATCAGGCACTACATTATCTTGTTCAGAAGTGATGTCAGACTGATGGGTCTATGACCACCCAGGCCATCCGGTTCACCCTTTTTAAATATTGACACAACATTGGCTTTCTTCTGGAACTTCCCTGGTGTTCCAAGACTTATTGATGATCAACATTAAAGGTCCAGTGGGCTCCTCAACTTGCATCCAAGAGTTTTTTAAAAGGGCTATCTGGAGCTACTGATTTTAAAAATGTCTATCTTCAATAGCTGCTTTTTCACATCATCCTGAGGAACTAGTGGAATGGAACAAGTGTTGTGACTACCTCTCCTCCAGTTACAGAACAAATATTTATTAAACACTTCTGCCTTTTCTGCATTATATTACTAATTCTACCATTTCCATCTAGTGACAGACTAATACCATCGTTAGGATTATTTGTTCCTTATATACTTTAAAAGCTCTTTTATTGTCCTTTAACTCTGCTGGCCATCAATAGAGCCCTGTGCGGATACAAATTTTGTATCCGCATCCAATCCTCAAGCTTCAAAAAATGGTCTGTAGATATCGACAAAGCAGATATCCGTGGATTTGCAGGGCTCTAGCCATAGGTTTCTCCTTGTATCCCTTTTGCTTTCCTTATAAATTTTCTTCAATTCCTAGCTTTGAACTTCACTTTTCGTTTTGTTTTTGTTCTCTCTCTCTCTCACTCTCTCAAGTTAGATTTTGTGTCCATTATGGCCTTCCTGATTGTGGCTTTTTGGGCATCTAGTGAAGTATTCTTTAAACAATGCCCAATTATCATTCACATGTTTCTGATTTAAATTCTTCCTCCTGTGTGAATTGTCTCATAATTGTCAAATTTGTGAAATTAGCCCTTAGAAAGCACCAAGCATATGATCACCAGTCTAGACTTTATTCTGTTTGTACATTATAAATGTGATCACTTCTATCTACCATTATTAACTTTTAGTTCTGTGATCCAATTCCTCTTTATATGTCAAGACAAGGTCTAATACAGAATTCCCTGATGTTGGATGCAACACTTCTTTTTTTTTTTTTTTGAGTTAGGACGTTGTCAACTGTAGTCCTTAGAAAATTCCAAGGATGTTTTAATACTGGCAGCATATGACCTCCAGTGTACATCATTCAAATTGAAGTCCCCCATAGTTGCACAGACCTCCCCCCCCCCCCCACTTGCTATAAAGAGGTGCAGAAGGAGCTGGTCATCCTTGTTCCCTAGTGTGGCTTGAAAGTGTATGGAGATGCCAACTAATACCCCTTTTTGCTTTATCTGCTAGGACTTTGATCCAGAAGCATTCAAGATCATTTTATGCTGAGTTATCGGTGACTCAAACAGCTAATACCATTTTTGATGTAGAGTGCTACTGCTGTTTCCCCCCCCCCCTTCCCTTTTGCACAGTCAATTATTCCTACACAGGTTATGGTCATTGATTTTTAACATTACAATCATGGGCATCATCCCACAATCTTTCCATAATACCAACTAGATCAAATTTATGCTCATAAATGAACAACTCCAAATCTTCCTGTTTTGTTACCCAGGCTTCCAGCATCGGTGTATAGGCAATTAAATTATTTCTTCTTAGTGTCTTTCTGGTTTCTTAAGATGTTGAAAATTTTTCTATGTGGAGTGCGCATATCTTCCCTCTTCATCCTCCCCCTTTTGTGATTAGTTTAACACCCTCTGACTACTCTAGCCAGCTTGGCCCAACAAGCTTACTTCCTCTTCTGCTGAGGTAGAGGCCATCCAAACTATACAGCTCCTATTTCCCCAGAGAAGGTGGACTAATGTTCCACAAAACCAAAACCCGACATCACTTACCTATCCAGCAGTTAGCTTCCAGAATCTTCTGCCTTCTCTCTTCCTTGGGTTGTGGGACAGGAATGACCGCTGTCCAAGTGATCTTCTTGATGAGCATGCTTTGGAGGTCTCTGAAATTTATTATCTGTGAACTATACTGTGACAGTATCATTAGTGCCGATATGAACTGTTACCACTGGATCCTTACCTGTAGACTTCAAAAGCCTATGTACAGCTGAGTGAACTCCTGTCTATAGTACTCATTTGCCCCATATTTCTACTTATGTTCTGTCTCCATGTATCTCCACAAGAGCTGTGGAAGGAACCATTGCTCAAAGTGACCGTTGTCTAGATCAGGCATATCTCTCAACCAGCCTAAAAATGTAAGGTGATAGAATTTTGGTTCACATGTCAATTGCTTCTGACTTGAGGCACATATCAATTTAGTTCTGACCCTGTACGTGTCTTGCCCTTCTTATTTATAGGCTTCTTTAGTGGGACAAGCTACAGTTCCTGTTCCATGACCTCTGTCAATTAAAGTGATGGGCCACACATCACCAAATACCCTTATGTACCCGCATTACTATGGGCATCCTTACCAAGTGGTTTAGGGCCAAGTTAACAACTTCACTGGGTGTCAACCCCTGGAGTAAGGCTGCATTATGTCACCTTTATACCTGCTTGCTCTAAACCAGTTAAGGCAAATGAGTGTGGAGAGTACTCAGTTTGCTGCTACCATGCAATACTGGTCCTACTTATCAAGACTTGTCTTCAGTGGTGTCCAGTTTAGCCCTTCTTAGGCATGCTAAAACCACTAGTTTTAGGGGACGGAAAGCATTCATATTAAGAGGCAGAGATGGGCTGTATGAGTAGTTTTGCTGGGCAGATGGTAGGTACTGTAAGGTAAGCTTGTTAATGCCTTAATCACGGCCTCTTGTTTTGAAGAGTAAATATATCCACTCTTCTGTTCTTAGCGATCTCTTTTATAATTAAAAAATTAGTTCCTGAAATTATAGCATATTGAAAGGAAAAATTGCACTAATCAAAATAGATGTGTATAGTAAGCTAGATGCTCGAACTCACATTTTCACAAGGCTAAGGCAAATTGCTGTAGGCAGGGATGCATGCAAATTGAGTCAGTCAAGACTTCCTCCTATTAAATATGAATGAGCTTTAAGGGCCCATTTCACAAATCTGAAAACAATTGAGAAATAACATGAGAGGAGGAATTTCACCAGAAACATGTGATTGATGATGAACACTTTACTAGATGCTCCAAAAGCCACAATCAAGAAGGCCATACTAGATTTAAAAAAAAGGAAGGGTGGTTCACAATGACCTGTTAGTTCCACAGGAATCTAAAAAAACAAATCTGCATAATGAGAAAAAACCATTAAATCTTTTTTAAAACTACTGTTTTTGCCTTGAAACCTTTACCTCTGATCCAGTTAGCTTTCTAAAATGCACATGTAAAATGGGCCTATCCAAAGTTGACTAGTCAGGTCTCTGCAGAAGAAGAGATGCCTTTGAGCACAGTCCTAGGCTGATTACAGCCTTCAAACTGGGAAGAGTCCTGGATTATTGGCATCAGAAAACTCCATATGTGATATTCAAAGTGAAAGTTTCACAAGCAGTATGTGATTACTTCCCCACTGCTCTAGAATTCAGTGTTTGGATTTAATAGAACTCTTAACTTGTATCTGGTACAGTTCAGATCTAAGGCTCCATGCCCTTCAGTTGTAATTTTGGGGAAGAAAGAATAAGGTGAGATGGGTGTCAGTAGTGCATGTTACAGTGGTACCTCAGATGTTGCATCTGCACTGTGTTCCACCCACAAGCATGTCTTCATAACACAACCAATTTAGCTAATCAGAAAATCAGGCAAAAAGAGTATAAAATTTGCTCAAGTCTCTTTATCCCAACATTTTGAAAGTTTCAGTACTCTGTCCTGCCCACAACTCTTCCTGGAAAATAATGTATATGAGTGGCCTAATCTAACATTGGTTTGATACACTGAATGTGTCTGGGAGGTAACCTGCATTGCTCTTTATTTTTTTGAAGGTGTACTTTGCCTATTAACGGGAGGGCCAGTTAGAACACTTGTTTCCCAGTATTATTTATCCCATCTCCTACTCTGTCCGTTTTATGCTCTGTGATCTGCCTTTTTATTAACAGGCAATTAAATAAAATGACTTTAACCTGAAATTTCAAGGGTCCCATTATGGATAGTAATCCACTTGGCTCAGGTGTTTATATTCTACTTTAATTGTAAAAGCTGATTAGTTTCAGCCTCTAATTTTCTTAGGCTAATAAATGATGCAGTTGTGAACGCTTCTGAGGAATATTTACCTTCTTCTTGAATGCATGAAAAGTGTGTGGCATTTTGTTTTTGTTCCTCCCTCCCCCCCTTTTCTTTTTTTGCCATAGGTTCTGAAACCCTTTTCTGAACAAAATGTACATGTTGGGTCTTACTATTTGAGTATTCATTTAAGAAAATCGGGTCTCCTAGAGGTAAAATACAGAGCCAGAGAAGTAAACTCCTAATATAACTATGCATTTAATTAATGTGGGGCATCAATCATGCTTTCATTATTTCTTGGTGGCCTTCTAGTGTTTGTATGGTATCCTGATAATTTAGAGCTGATGGGTATTTGAGTCCTTTAAAGTATAATTTGTCAGAAATCTCCTAGTCTGGCACTAGGATTCATCTCTGGATGTTACTGATCATAGAGCAGGGTGTCTGTAGACTGGTTTTAGGAGAAATGTTTGCATGTGCACACCCAGAGAACTTTGGCCATGTGAAACTTAAAGTTGAGAGGTGTGAATCTCCCACATCAGTTGATTTGAGAAACTCTTGTCTGGGTTGGTATTTCATCTGAATGAAATTTAAAAGTGCTGTATAGTTCCCACTGTCAGCCTTAATGAATATATCCTAGTAGATACACAGAGCAACTCTCCCTACAAATTCAGTGTGTGTGTGTGTGTGTACACACACGCTTTAATACTCTCTGATATTTGGCTGAAGTAGAGTGTGTATCCTACTACGAGCTACAAGATCACTAACTTCTAATATACTGGCCATTTGCTGTGGCTGTCTCATGTTACGCTGCACTATTTGATTTCTAGCCATTTTTTAAAATTCCTGTGCCTAATTAGCATAAGAATACCATTTCTTCACAGGTGGTATGCCTCAACTCTGCTCCCTACTGGCTCTATTTTACTTTGCACTCAGCTCAAACGTGTAAAAAGATAATAGTAGAAATATAAATGTAGGTGGTAAGGGAAATGAGATCCAGTTCTTAAGCAAGCAATTTTAACTAACTGGCTTGCTTTAAAGTGTGTATTAGTTAAGAGACTAAACAGAAAAAATCCATCTATTAGAAATTTTTTTTGTCCCCAAAATGCTAGCTTTTTGAAGACTGACTGGCCTCACTAAACCACAATAAATTTTTACTATATGCTGCTATAAGCTTAGGGATGCCAAGTGGTAATAAGTATATGCCCTAGTAATACACTATTTTTGAGTCACTTAAAAATTGACTAACACATACATTCACTCTGCAAGGGTGTGTATGCATACTTATTTTTTTTTTTAAAGGGTCAAAATACTCTCGCTTAGTCATCTATGTGGAAGTGTGGCTGCTCTTAGAATAGATGTTTTCATGCACTATTTGAAATGTCAATCTGCTCCCTATCCCCAGTCCATGCACTGGATGCCATGTATGTGCAAGGAAAAGGCAGCTCTCTAGCCCAAAGGCTTTGTCCCTGTTGAATTTCTAAGTGCAAGTTTTAGTGCTTTGCAAAAGTGTCACATGAATCTTCTGTAGTGCTTGGTAGGCTAAATATCAGGGTTACTGCCAGTTCCCCCTATACTTTTATGGATGCCTCTTGCAATAACAAGCAACAGGTGATATGCCTCGTATATAAAGCACAGAACTAGAAGTCGAGATATGGCTTCTGTTTCCAGCTCTAAAACTGACTTGCTGTGTGACCTTATGTAAGTCACTTCACCTTCTTATTCATTCTTGCGGCTCAGTCTCCCTATGTGAAAAATGGAGAAAACCAGGTAACTTTTAACAGTGAGAAACACTAAGTACTATCGCTCCCGCACATTATCTACATATACATTTTCATATATCGTCTTGTGTACGTGCATAGAAAAACTAGCTCCTTCTCGATACTGATGTAATTATTAAGCCATGATTTTTAAATGTTAAAAATTATAGTTATAAGTATTAAATTGACAAATGAGGCAATGACTAATTTTCAAATGTTAAAAATTATAGTTATAACATTTGAAAATTAGTCTTTTTGTTTCTGTTGGCTCATAGTTGGGTAGGTGGCAGTCCCATTGCTGAAAATTGAAGAAACCATAGGCTAGACCTCTGTATGTACTTTCATAACACATTTAAACACCTTGTACAATATGGTGAACAATGGGTGCCAGTCATTGAGAAGTACCTTGTTGCTTACTACACTGAACAAGCTCTTCTTCTTTCATCACTCTGAAGTTTGGTTGCATCCTGGCCCAGCACCAAAGTAGTGGTTATTACAAACTCCATTTCATAGGTGTGATTCCCACTGAAATCAACAGTAGTAACATCCCTGTAACTTGAGAGCTGAATTTTGAAAGCTATCAGTGACTGTCAACGCCAGGTCAAAACAGAGCAATTTCTTGGTTTAGTGTTTGATCAGGGATGGGTGCAGGAATTTAAATTTCACCGCTTTTGGAGCGCCATGTTCTGTGCCTCCACGCTGACCTCCGGGCCAGAGGAGCTGCTTTCCCCCCGCACCCCCACTTATGCACACCCCTGTGTTTGATGAAACTTTGCCCTTCCTGATACCTATTTATTTCAGTTAGTTTAAGCCCTGAAACATAAGCTTTCTTGCATTTCAAATCTCTAGGAGATAAAAAAATGAGCATCATTACCAGGGAGGATTTCATAGATCACATTACTTAGCAAGTTAAAGTAAATAAATGACCAGGGAAACAGCAAGCTATTGTAATTAGTATGTATTCAAAGCAAAACTTGACTGTTTAAGGCAATAAAAGGAAAAGGACTGAAGCAAATTCACTTTAGTACAAAAAATACATCGCTAAGGGAAGGGATGCTTTCAGTTTTTCATAATTGGATATTCTCTACAGAGGTACTGAGGCATAAGGTTTGCTTTTCTTTTTTCTGACTGATTAAAATTGCAGTAAAATGTTTTATACAGTAAGGGTTACACTATGGTGATAGATGTGTGTACAAAGTCCTGAACCTATACATGTCATACCAGTGCTTTACAGAAGAGCAAGGCTCAAGCGATTGGTTCTGGGATCCAGGTACAGCATGCTTCATATACCAGTTCTGTGGTCACAGTGAAATCTATCTAGGTTTTCATACAGGATCATTTCACTGCAGTTCCTCATGGGCTAGTGTACACCTCACGTGAACCATCACCACAATTATGCAGATGGGGGCAGTTGTGTTGAAGGGGCGAACTAGCTTCTCACCTTGAATTAGGGCTGAAACATGTTGGCATGGCACGGTAGGCACTTCTGCTGATTGTACTATTTCTACAGATATATACAAGTCTTACATTGCCAAAACTGTCACTCAAACAAAGGAAGAAAAGGCTTCAGGAAATCTAAAGTAGTCGGGGACGGTTTTCTCAAGGGAGATTTATACAGTGATATCTTAGGATAAGTGTGACATGTTTAAATCAAAATAAATATTCAAATATATAACTTTTCAGAAGTGATGGACTGTACAAGGCAACATTACTCTAGAAATCCTACAAATGTAGGGCTGAAAGGGACCTCAAGGGCCTATTTTACAGATTGCGGGGGGGAGTTGGGTGGGGGTAAGAGTTTCAAAAAATACCCATATGATGTAGGAGCCCTGGTCCCATTTTTCAAAAGTAACTAGGCAAGTGCAAGCCTTGTTGACTTTTTTTTTTTTTTTTTAAATGAGAGTTAGGCTTGGAAGCCCCCTTTTGAAAATGGGATTTAGGCTCTTAATTAAATTAGACCTAGATCCTCAAAGGTATTTAGGTGTCTAACTCCCACAGATTTTCATTTATTACCTTTCCTCAATACTTTTGGGAATCTGAGTCTTAGCTGGTTTTGAAATTTTTTACCCTAAGGACTTCTCTTCAACACTGCACAGTGAATGGAGTAGCAAAAATAGAATTAGAACTCTGAGTTCCTGACTCTCTGTCCCACTAGACTACGTTATCTTTCTGAATCAATTCACTTAATTTATTTTTAATTAGAGAATTCCAAGTTTCGGGCTGGAGATATTACTCAGAGTGTGGCTGGAGTTGTGCTGGAAGTTGTCAGGAAATGGGGTCAGAAGTTTATGCATTACAGTCTCTGACAGCTCACAGTATAAAAGCACATATTTCGCAAAGATCTGTGCTTCTGAGGTTAAAAATGAGATTGGCAAAGTAGTAGAAATTCTTTGAGGCATTATTAATTGCATTCTAAATGAAAAAGTAACTATAGTGAGAATGTTCTACTACCACTCACCTTCTGTTAAAAACTTATTATGTTCACCTTTGATAACATTCCGATGGGATGGACTCAACCAGGATATTTCCCTATTGGTAACACATTGCAGTGATTGTCTTTAAAAATCAATGAATATCCCTTGAACAAATGTAGAGGTTTTAAGTGAAATTGGGGGGAGTCAATTGGAGTTCTGCTGTACCTGGGTTGGGCCCAATATTTGTTAGTATGTATGCTAAAATAAATTTCATGCTGCAGAAACTAAATGGATGTCTTACAAAGGTCAGAAAAGAAATACTTCTCTGAAGTACAGCATTGTTCAATTACGCACCATCACGTAGTGGTCACTACCAGAGGCAGGGACTTCTGGCAAATCCTACCATGATTTCCAGCGCTTCCTATCTTCCTCCCCTCAGTGCACAATGATATGAATCATATGATTCTCAGCCTACAAAAGCCTAAATATGGAATCCTGATCTTTAAAATGTAGCAAAGCTACTGTTTCCCAAAGGTGGAAATTCCAAATAATCTGCACAGTTTCTTAAGCAAAAGTTAAGCTATTTGTATTTTTCTAAAATAACCCCACATTCCACAGACAGGGCCAAATCCCACACCAGCTCTACATTCAGGAGTCCTTCACTACACGGCCTGGAATCAGTTCTGGATCACAACTATAATTCATACTAATCAACATGGGGATGTCACCAGTCTTACAGAGGAAAGAAAGCTTTGATTCAAACTATGAGTGTTTTCCCTAGAGATAATGTAGATGCAGTGTAGGGTCCTTGTAGCTCTGTATGAGACTAAGTGGTTTCTGATCCCAAAAGTTCAGCTGAATCTGTTCTTTATTTTCTATGTGGATTAGTGCCCCTCCCTCTAAAGTTTGGGGTTTGAATAGTTGAACTGAAACTCCGTTAACAGCATTAGTTCTCATGTGGTTTCAAGTAGGAGCCATTCAACACTGGGCACATTACACATTATTGTCACACAATAATAAAGTAGCCCAAGTTTGAGGACTTCATGAATTCTTTCTTTGCTTGAATTGGGAGTTTGCAGGAGAACCTCAGACCATGTGTGTTTAATATGATTTTGGGTTTTCTAATGAATGGTTTTGTACAGGTCAGATCACATCCTTTTATTTATATATGTAGCAGTTAAAACAACAACCCATTAGGAAGTCCAGACTATAAGGAAACTGAACATTTATACTAAGTGCTGATGAAAGATGAGCTTATTTAAAACTGTACTGCAGTTTAAATTCCCTCCCCCACAAATAACCAACCAACCAACCAAAGCAACTTAATATAAAATAGAATATATTATATTACCCTTTTATTATTGACGTAACTTGAACAGGATTTTATTGTCATTAGATGTGCCTATCACAAGGCTCTAGAGATCTTTACAACATAAAAATTAAAAATGAGACAATACAACAGCTCCTCTATATTAACTAAAGCAAATCCAAAAAGCCTAGCACCTCCTCAGTGATACCTGTGTAAATAGTTTGCTCTGGAAGTAAGTATGCTTCTCTGTCATACCAAAAGACAGAATGAAATCCAGAATGGAACACCCTACTTCTACTCTCAAAATATATAAATTTGCAATAGGATCCATGTGTGTAGATAGGACTAGATGGTCAGGAGACCGTGAACTGTCAGTTGACGCATTCCAACCGACCTCAGCAGCTGAGGTAAGGCAGGGGGAAGGGAGGGAAGCGGGGCTGGAGCTGGAGGAAGTGAAACAGTCCTTAATTTATCCAGGACTGAAAAGCCAATAGAGTTCTGTTGATCAAAATCCCCATCCCCTTTGATTTCACCCAGAAATGAACTGGAACCTTGTGTAATTTTTAATGCAAATTTGATGTGCACCAAGAGAGACACTCAGTAAATGGACCGCCACATTCAGCACTAGCTAACTAGAGTGATGTTCAAATGACAGTGATGCTATCTCTAATAAAAAAAAAAAGTGCATTCCTGTTCTATTCTGCCACTATTAATGAGCCACATAGTAATCTATGCTTTAATTAAAGGAACTGAGTTTGTGGCTCCAACTTAAATATAAACCCTGAAATTAGACACCCAAACGGCAGAAATTTCAGAACTTTACCCTTTTCTTTTGTGCCTATGTAGTATATTTCAACATAAGTTGTATGCCTATGCACCCATTGTTTTGAAACCTAGGCATATCCAATTTGGTGAGGGCTGGAATTTTAGGCTTAAATCTGAAATTCCTGACCTTATTAGTTTCAGACAGAACCATACTTAATGGTATTTTGAAGATAATCAAGTTATTTTTTCATAGTTTATATATATATTTCAATATTTTTGGAGCCTTCTAAGCAATGTTTTCCTTGCTGGTGTCCCCCCCCCCCTTTTTTTTTTTTGATCAACACTCATTTCTCCCCACATTTGCCATGTTTTATATGACTAATTTTTGTCTAATTTCAAGATATTCCATCCCAAAAACCTGACAATGTCAAACACACTTCAGGGAGCAACATTTGTTAGTTAACTCTTGATGAGGTCATGTTTTTATTGTTCCTACAAAAAGTAGTTATTTTAAAAATTAGTAAATGGTTAGCAGATTTAAATACAAGTTATATAATTAGAATCAGGAGTATTTTCCATACCCAGATTTAAAAACAGGCTGTGTGTATTATATTTTATGGTTTTGTTTTGCTTCTCTGGTGAGCCTTTTGTCCAAGGACAAGTGCAGTATAGTCTAAATATTTGACAGTGCTGTCTCTGTGGAAGAATACATCCTGCATTTGTAGAGAAATGTTGGACTCTATAAACTAACAGATCTTCCACATCTCTAACTTATATGATCTATATTTTTGGACTTCCGGCCTGACTTTTGACGTGGCCTACAGACCTCCCAAAAGCCCTTGGTTTTACATGACTGTCCCACTTTGACCTACACAATCCCCTGTCCACATTGAAGAACCTCCTGTCCTAGGGGGCTGGCTAAGCTCAACTCCTTAATTGAAGGCATAGGGACCTGGTGCATGGGGTTTGTCATAAATATAAAGGGAAGGGTAAACCCCTTTGAAATCCCTCCTGGCCAGGGGAAAGCTCCTCTCACCTGTAAAGGGTTAAGAAGCTAAAGGTAACCTCGCTGGCACCTGACCAAAATGACCAATGAGGAGACAAGATACTTTCAAAAGCTGGGAGGAGGGAGAGAAACAAAGGGTTTGTGTGTCTGTCTGTAGTCGTCTTGGCCAGGGACAGAACAGGAATGGAGCCTTAGAACTTTTAGTAAGTAATCTAGCTAGGTATGTGTTAGATTATGATTTCTTTAAATGGCTGAGAAAAGAATTGTGCTGAATAGAATAACTATTTCTGTCTGTGTATCTTTTTTGTAACTTAAGGTTTTGCCTAGAGGGGTTCTCTATGTTTTTGAATCTAATTACCCTGTAAGATATCTACCATCCTGATTTTACAGGGGGGATTTCTTTATTTCTATTTACTTCTATTTTTTATTAAAAGTCTTCTTGTAAAACACTGAATGCTTTTTCATTGTTCTCAGATCCAAGGGTTTGGGTCTGTGGTCACCTATGCAAATTGGTGAGGCTTTTTATCCAACATTTCCCAGGAAAGGGGGAGTGCAAGTGTTGGGAGGATTGTTCATTGTTCTTAAGATCCAAGGGTCTGGGTCTGTAGTCACCTAGGCGAATTGGTGAGGCTTTTTACCAAACCTTGTCCAGGAAGTAGGGTGCAAGGTTTTGGGAAGTATTTTGGGGGGAAGGACGCGTCCAAACAGCTCTTCCCCAGTAACCAGTATTAGTTTGGTGGTGGTAGCGGCCATTCCAAGGATAACGGGGGTAATATTTTGTACCTTGGGGAAGTTTTGACCTAAGCTGGTAAAGATAAGCTTAGGAGGTTTTTCATGCAGGTCCCCACATCTGTACCCTAGAGTTCAGAGTGGGGGAGGAACCTTGACATGGTGGCGCAGCGGTGGGATTAACCTGAAATCATTTTGAGATCCAGTTGAGATTTTTTGAACTAGAAATACAGATTTTAAAAAGGAATTTTTAGGAAGTCCAGAAGGCAGCTTTGAAACTGAAAGCAGCTTGGTTTCTCTCTGCTTTGTGGCCAAGCAGAGACAAAAGGGGATTATCTTGTGAATTGCAGCTTTCATTTGCCTGGAGGCAGGGTACTTAACTCCTGCAGGGAAATTCACAGTCTTCCAACCCAGAGGTTTGTTTTTTTTTTCTTTTCTTCCTAAAAGTAAATAGGGGGTGTGTGCTCTACCCATTTGCCTGGAGACAAAAGTGGCAGGGTTTTTTTTAGGATTTTGATTTTTTTTTTTGTTTTACAAGGAGCACAGGTTTGAAAAGAAATTTTTTTTTTTTCTTCGTTGGGCTGGGTAAGCAGGTTTCCAAGTAGTTGGAGGTTTTTTGCTTTAATTTGGGCCCAGAGCAGAGACAAGGGAATTGTCTTTTTCTGTAGGCTGACAATCACTATCAGAGAATAGGTATTCTATTCCAGCACAGCAAAATTTTACAGCCAAGTTTTGTTTGTTTATTTCTAAACCTCAGGTGTAAAGTTAGTTAAAAACAGAGAGGTTAGAATGACCAAATCCTCAGCTCGACTACAGCTGGAATTAGCCAAATTTCAGGCTGAGGAAAAACAAAGGGAACATGAAAGACAGATAGAACTCATGCGGCTGGAGAAGGAGGTACAGGAGGCTGCACACAAGAGGGAAATGGAGGCAAGGAAGCATGTGGAGGAGGAGAAGGAAAAAGAGAGGAAGCATGTGGAGGAGGTGGAGAGGATAAAGGCCCAGCAGAATATACCAACAAACCCTAGCAATCCTTCTCCAGGTACCACTTCCCATCCCAGAAAGTTCCCCACCTACAAGGCAGGTGATGATACTGAGGCCTTCTTAGAAAACTTCGAAAGGGCCTGCCTTGGGTACAGCATCTCTACTGACCAATACATGGTAGAGCTGAGGCCACAGCTCAGTGGACCCTTAGCTGAGGTGGCAGCTGAAATGCCTAAAGAACACATGAACAAGTATGAACTGTTTAAATCCAAGGCGAGAGTCAGAATGGGGATAACACCCGAGCAGTCTCGTCGGAGGTTCAGAGCCCTAAGGTGGAAACCAGACATGTCATTTACCCGACATGCCTACCACATTGTGAAACATTGGGATGCCTGGATATCAGGAGCAAGTGTTGAATCTCCAGTAAATTTGCCCTTCCTAATGCAAATGGAACAATTCTTAGAGGGTGTTCCTGAGGAAATAGAAAGATACATCCTAGATGGGAAACCCAAAACTGTAATCGAGGCAGGAGAGATTGGAGCCAGATGGGTGGAGGTGGCAGAGAAGAAGAAAACTGGTCGCAGTTGGAGCGGAGACCAGAAGGGACCACCCCAGACCACACCCTATTACCGGGGGCCGCCCAAAGCCCCACCTACCTCCCAAAGAACCCTCCAGACCCCTTATCGTCCCACCACCCCGTTCTCCAGCAACCCTCCTCGTCCCAGTGACCCGTCAGCTGGACGATGTTTTAAGTGTAACGAGCTGGGGCATGTAAAGGCCAACTGCCCCAAGAACCCCAATAGATTACAGTTCATTGCACCGGAATCACACCAGAGGTCCACAGGCCCAAATACCTCCCAGATACCCTTGGAGCGGAGGGAAACTGTGAGTGTGGGCGGGAAGAAGGTCACCGCGTGGAGGGACACCGGAGCACAAGTGTCAGCTATCCATGCTTCCTTAGTGGACCCCAATTTAATCAACCCAGAGATCCAAGTGACGATTCAACCCTTCAAGTCCAACTCTTTCAATTTGCCTACAGCCAAGTTGCCTGTCCAGTACAAGGGCTGGTCAGGAATGTGGACTTTTGCAGTCTATGATGATTATCCCATCCCCATGCTGTTGGGGGAAGACTTGGCCAATCATGTGAAGCAGGCCAAGAGGGTGGGAATGGTCACCCGCAACCAGGCTAAACAAGCCGTGAGGCCTAGCTCTGTTCCGGAAACTTCTATCAGGACCCAGTCAGAGGTGATGGACCTGGACCCCAGGCCAATGTCTGCAACAGCAGTAGTGGATCCAGTCCCAGAGACCCAGACGGAACCAGTCCCAGAACCGGAACCAGCCGAACAACCAACACCAGACCCCGTGTCAGCACTGAATCCAGTACTTGCAACCTCAACACCAGAGGGCCCCACCAAACCTGAACTGGCAGCAGCCGATAACCCTACACAAGAGGCTCAGCCGGAGCCTGAATCCCAACATAGTGCACCAGCGGAGAGCGGTTCACAGTCAACAGAAACAGCTCCATCCCCTATATCGCTTCCAGAGGGACCAAGCCTAGGTCCACAATCCCATGAGGAACTGATGTCTCCAGCATCAAGGGAACAGTTCCAGACCGAACAGGAAGCAGATGAAAGCCTCCAGAGAGCTTGGACGGCGGCACGGAGCAACCCACTGCCTCTCAGCTCTTCTAATCGATCCAGGTTTGTTGTAGAAAGAGGACTTTTATACAAGGAAACTCTTTCTGGGGGACACCAGGAAGACTGGCATCCTCAGAGACAGTTGGTAGTTCCAACTAAATACCGGGCCAAGCTCTTGAGCTTAGCCCATGATCACCCTAGTGGCCATGCTGGGGTGAACAGGACCAAAGACCGTTTGGGGGGGTCATTCCACTGGGAGGGAATGGGCAAGGATGTTTCTACCTATGTCCAGTCTTGTGAGGTGTGCCAAAGAGTGGGAAAACCCCAAGACCAGGTCAAAGCTCCTCTCCAGCCACTCCCCATCATTGAAGTTCCATTTCAGCGAGTAGCTGTGGATATTCTGGGTCCTTTTCCGAAAAAGACACCCAGAGGAAAGCAGTACATACTGACTTTCATGGATTTTGCCACCCGATGGCCGGAAGCAGTAGCTCTAAGCAACACCAGGGCTAAAAGTGTGTGCCAGGCACTAGCAGACATTTTTGCCAGGGTAGGTTGGCCCTCCGACATCCTCACAGATGCAGGGACTAATTTCCTGGCAGGAACTATGAAAAACCTTTGGGAAGCTCATGGGGTAAATCACTTGGTTGCCACTCCTTACCATCATCAAACAAATGGCATGGTGGAGAAGTTTAATGGAACTTTGGGGGCCATGATACGTAAATTCGTAAATGAGCACTCCAATGATTGGGACCTAGTATTGCAGCAGTTGCTCTTTGCCTACAGAGCTGTACCACATCCCAGTTTAGGGTTTTCCCCATTTGAACTTGTATATGGCCGTGAGGTTAAGGGGCCATTGCAGTTGGTGAAGCAGCAATGGGAGGGATTTACACCTTCTCCAGGAACTAACATTCTGGACTTTGTAACCAACCTACAAAACACCCTCCGAACCTCTTTAGCCCTTGCTAGAGAAAACTTACAGGATGCTCAAAAAGAGCAAAAAGCCTGGTATGATAAACATGCCAGAGAGCGTTCCTTCAAAGTAGGAGACCAGGTCATGGTCTTAAAGGCGCTCCAGGCCCATAAAATGGAAGCATCGTGGGAAGGGCCATTCGTGGTCCAGGAGCGCCTGGGAGCTGTTAATTATCTCATAGCATTCCCCACCTCCAACCGAAAGCCTAAGGTGTACCATATTAATTCTCTAAAGCCCTTTTATTCCAGAGAATTAAAGGTTTGTCAGTTTACAGCCCAGGGAGGAGACGACGCTGAGTGGCCTGAAGGTGTTTACTACGAAGGGAAATGTGCTGGTGGTGTGGAAGAGGTGAACCTCTCCATGACCCTTGGGCGTATGCAGCGACAGCAGATCCAGGAGCTGTGCACTAGCTACGCGCCAACGTTCTCAGCCACCCCAGGACTGACTGAACGGGCATACCACTCCATTGACACAGGTAATGCTCACCCAATTAGGGTCCACCCTTACCGGGTGTCTCCTCAAGCTAAAACTGCTATAGAACGGGAGATCCAGGATATGTTACAGATGGGTGTAATCCGCCCCTCTGAAAGTGCATGGGCATCTCCAGTGGTTCTAGTTCCCAAACCAGATGGGGAAATACGTTTTTGCGTGGACTACCGTAAGCTAAATGCTGTAACTCGCCCAGACAACTATCCCATGCCACGCACAGATGAACTATTAGAGAAACTGGGAAGGGCCCAGTTCATCTCTACCTTGGACTTAACCAAGGGGTACTGGCAGGTACCGCTAGATGAATCTGCCAAGGAAAGGTCAGCCTTCATCACACATCTCGGGCTGTATGAATTTAATGTACTCCCTTTCGGGCTGCGAAATGCACCCGCCACTTTCCAAAGACTTGTAGATGGTCTCCTAGCGGGATTAGGAGAATATGCAGTCGCCTACCTTGACGATGTGGCCATATTTTCGGATTCCTGGGCAGACCACCTGGAACATCTACAAAAAGTCCTTGAGCGCATAAGGGAGGCAGGACTAACTGTTAAGGCTAAGAAGTGTCAAATAGGCCTAAACAGAGTGACTTACCTTGGACACCAGGTGGGTCAAGGAACTATCAGCCCCCTACAGGCCAAAGTGGATGCTATCCAAAAGTGGCCTGTCCCAAAGTCAAAGAAACAGGTTCAATCCTTCTTAGGCTTGGCCGGTTATTACAGACGATTTGTACCGCACTACAGCCAAATCGCTGCCCCACTGACAGACCTAACCAAAAAGAAACAGCCAAATGCTGTTCAGTGGACCGGAAGGTGTCAGAAGGCCTTTAACAAGCTTAAAGCGACACTCATGTCTGACCCTGTACTAAGGGCCCCAGACTTTGACAAACCGTTCCTAGTAACCACAGATGCATCCGAGCGTGGTGTGGGAGCAGTTTTAATGCAGAAAGGACCTGATCAAGAATTCCACCCTGTAGTGTTTCTCAGCAAAAAACTGTCTGAGAGGGAAAGCAACTGGTCAGTCACTGAAAAAGAATGTTATGCCATTGTCTACGCTCTGGAAAAGCTACGCCCATATGTTTGGGGACGGCGTTTCCACCTGCAAACCGACCATGCTGCACTAAAGTGGCTTCACATCGTCAAAGAAACTAACAGAAAACTTCTTCGGTGGAGTTTAGCTCTCCAAGATTTTGATTTCGACATCCAACACATCTCAGGAGCTTCTAACAAAGTGGCTGATGCACTCTCCCGTGAAAGTTTCCCAGAATCAACTGGTTAAAATCGTCCTTGAGATGTGGAAAATATTGTTAGTCTTTATGTACTTGGTAGTATATTTAGAGATGCATGTGTCTTATTAACTCTGTTTTCCTAGAGCTCCAGGAAGAAATCCCAGCCAGTGTTTCACCCTAGCTGAGATTTGGGGGGCGTGTCATAAATATAAAGGGAAGGGTAAACCCCTTTGAAATCCCTCCTGGCCAGGGGAAAGCTCCTCTCACCTGTAAAGGGTTAAGAAGCTAAAGGTAACCTCGCTGGCACCTGACCAAAATGACCAATGAGGAGACAAGATACTTTCAAAAGCTGGGAGGAGGGAGAGAAACAAAGGGTTTGTGTGTCTGTCTGTAGTCGTCTTGGCCAGGGACAGAACAGGAATGGAGCCTTAGAACTTTTAGTAAGTAATCTAGCTAGGTATGTGTTAGATTATGATTTCTTTAAATGGCTGAGAAAAGAATTGTGCTGAATAGAATAACTATTTCTGTCTGTGTATCTTTTTTGTAACTTAAGGTTTTGCCTAGAGGGGTTCTCTATGTTTTTGAATCTAATTACCCTGTAAGATATCTACCATCCTGATTTTACAGGGGGGATTTCTTTATTTCTATTTACTTCTATTTTTTATTAAAAGTCTTCTTGTAAAACACTGAATGCTTTTTCATTGTTCTCAGATCCAAGGGTTTGGGTCTGTGGTCACCTATGCAAATTGGTGAGGCTTTTTATCCAACATTTCCCAGGAAAGGGGGAGTGCAAGTGTTGGGAGGATTGTTCATTGTTCTTAAGATCCAAGGGTCTGGGTCTGTAGTCACCTAGGCGAATTGGTGAGGCTTTTTACCAAACCTTGTCCAGGAAGTAGGGTGCAAGGTTTTGGGAAGTATTTTGGGGGGAAGGACGCGTCCAAACAGCTCTTCCCCAGTAACCAGTATTAGTTTGGTGGTGGTAGCGGCCATTCCAAGGATAACGGGGGTAATATTTTGTACCTTGGGGAAGTTTTGACCTAAGCTGGTAAAGATAAGCTTAGGAGGTTTTTCATGCAGGTCCCCACATCTGTACCCTAGAGTTCAGAGTGGGGGAGGAACCTTGACAGGGTTGCAGCGCTGATCATTCAAATTGGGTGATCAGGCCAAATTCGAGTGAGTGGGACTGCCACCCCAGGCAGTGGGGTCAGGCGGTAATGCCCAGAGCAGGGATTTGAGGCTGCAGGGTGAGTGTGAGGCAAGCTCGCTCTGCAACTCCTACCCCGCAAGGCTTTCCCAGCCCCCAGGGTCAGCATCCCCCCCCCCCCCCCCCCACAGTGGGAGCATCATCCATCCTGCTTTAGCCACTTGATACGGGGGGAGGTTAGCGGCTTCCTTAAAAAAAAAAAAACAAACCCGGCGAAGCGCTCCTTTCTGGGAGTCAAGGAGCCGAGCAGGAGCCGGTCGCAGGATAGCAACGTGCAGCACCCTGGCTGAACCGCACCTGCGGACTCGACGCGCTTTTCACCCGGCTACAGCCCCCAGCCCTGCGAGCAGAGGCTGCAAGGGGCCCAGCCGCGCAGGTTCGAGCCCACCGCCAGCCAGCCGGGGAGCGGAGCCGGCCCCAGCGCGCGGGGCCACTTGCCGCGGCGGACGCTCCGGTGTGGGCCCTTCACAACCGGACCGGACGCTGCGGAGGCCAAGACTCCAGCTCCCCACGTCTACCCCCGCCCCGAGCCGCGGGCGGCAGCCCGGAGCGGGCCGAGATAGGGAGCGAACTGGAGCGGGCGCGCCGCCGTCACAGCTTGCCACGACAGCTCGCCGGCCTCGGCCCCGCCCCGCGGCGCTGTGCGCGCGGCCACATCCTCAGAGTGGGGGGAAAGGGGGGAAGGCCCCTCCATTTGATTGACATCCCGCGGCAGCCTATGAGCGGAGAGGGCTGCCACAGGCAGGGGACGTAGAGGGCGACGCTGACCAACCAGGAGCCGGCACGGGGCGGCCGGATTGACCCCCGGGTCACAATATGTCCGTTCCCTTAAAGGGCCCGCCGGCTGGTTGTTGTGCTGCAGGGGAGAGTCGGGGTTCGCCTTTGGCTGGCGGGCTGGCGGCGGCGGCGGGGTCCCTTTAAACGATGAGCGTGGGCAGCGCGCGACCATGCAATGGCGGTCGCTGGTGCTGGGCCTGCTGCTGCTGAGGCTGGGGCTCCACGGGCTGCTGTGGCTGGTGTCCGCGCTGGGGCCCGGCCTGGGCTTCCACCACCGCTTCCCCTTCGCCCTCCCGCCGCGCGGGGCCCCGGACCCGCCCTGGCTCGCGCGGGCCGCCGGCGGGGAGGCGCGGGCCGCGGGGCGCTGCGGGCGCGCCCACTGGGGCTGCCTGCTCCGGGGAGGCGGCGGCGGCGGCGGCCCGGCCGGGGGCGATGAGTACGAGAAGCGCTACAGCGGCGCCTTCCCCCCGCAGCTGCGGGCCCAGCTCCGCGACGCGGCGCGCGGCATGTTCGCCTTCGGCTACGACAACTACATGCGGCACGCGTTCCCGCAGGACGAGCTGAACCCCGTGCACTGCCGCGGCCGGGGCCCCGACCGCGCCGACCCGTGAGTGGCGGGGCGGGGCGGGGCGGGGGGGGGGTTCGGTGACGAGGTGGGGGGCTGGGGGAGAGGAAAGATGTGGTTGGGGGAGCAGGGGGGCTGGCAGGGGGGTGGTTTGGCTGGGGGCGTTGGTGCGGGTTGCTGGCAGGCTGGGGGCTTGGTGTGGAGGTGGGTGGTTAGGGGAGGGAAGAGAGGGCGAGGGTGGGAGGGGGCTGGCAGGATGGGGGGGTTGGTGAGGAGGCGTGGGGGCTTTAAGATGGGGTGAGGGAGGGAAGAGGGGGACTGGCAGGATGGGGATTTGGTGACAAGGTGGGGGCTTTAAGATGGGGGTTGGGGGAGTAGGGGGGCTGGCAGGGAGGTGGTTTGGATGGGAGGGGGTTTGCTGTGCGTTACTGGCAGGATAGGGGCTTGGTGAGGAGCAGGGGACTGTCAAGATGGTGGCAGGTGGGGCTTTGGGGAGCAGCAGAGCCTGTCTAGAGGTGAGGGAGAGGGAGCTGCTTGGAGAGACCTGGCCATGGATACCTGGTTCATTTCCCTGGCCCTTGGTGGGTGTGGCTGCCTAGGGCCCAGCTGGGTCATGCACACCCTCTGCCCGAAACATGCAGAGCCTAAGGATACTGTCATCTTTACGTGGTGTCTTTTGTGTTGAAGAATTGCAGTCCCTTTACAAACTGTACCCAAGCATTGCTTCATTGCTCATGGACATGCAGCCATCTCTGGGGTGCAGCATGGCGGTAGCTCCAGAGTGCAGAGCAGTGCAACAAGCTAACTTCTCTACTATGGCTCCTTGCTCTAGTTGCACCTATCAGTAACTACTGAAGAGCATCCTCTGTTTCTCTGTGCATTTCTTCATATTCTTATTGTTGCTCTAATATGTATGTTCCTGTTGTGGTATCTCTGTCTCTCCTAGTGTATATCTGTAGATGAAGACGTGTACAGTAGCAGCCTGCCAGCCTATGTAGTTTAACTAGACGCCCCAGTAACTCCAGGAAGTGTTTAGTGTTAAACCAGTCGAAGTCCAAGGCCACCCTCCCCTTTACACCTATCTGCAGGTTGTTCAGGAGGTGAGCATTAATTCTATCCCATCTGTTTTAAAGAATAGTTGTAATCAGAGAATTGATTGTAGAAATTAAAGTTGGCAGTGCAGAGAAGTGAAGTACCCAGCTCCTAAACTTTTATAGGGAACTGTGTGTGACTTGCATTGACTATCATGGGCATAGGACAGCTAAATCCCCTAATAATGCTTTTAAATTCTAGGATTATGCCTCTTGAGTCACATATGTTCAGCTTTCTCTAAGAAAACACAGCAAGCATTGCTATAACTGCAAAGAGCAAACTATAACTTTTAAAAATCTTGTGTCCAGTCAAGTTATGATAAATGGCATCTTTTCAGCTTTGTATTTCCCTTCTCCACCGAATACCATGTTAGAATGTTAAAGAGCAATAATTCAGTAATATAGAAAAATACTTCTAGGTAATTTCTGACCCAAGTCCTTTACCTCGGTGTACATTACTTTTGTGTGTATGGAAGTGAGCGGATCACTTGATTACATGCTCTGTTCAGGTTTCAGAGTGGTAGCCTTGTTAATCTGTATCAGCAAAAACAACGAGTCCTTGTGGCACCTTAGAGACTAACAAATTAATTTGGGCATAAGCTTTCGTGGGCTAAAGCCCACTTCATCAGATGCATGAAGTGAAAAATACAGTAAGCACTAATATATATCACAGCCCATGAAAAGATGGGAGTTGCCTTACCAAGTTGGGGGGGGAGGGGGTCATGGCTAACGAAGCCAATTCAATTAAGGTGGAAGTGGCCTATTCTCAATAGTTGACAAGAAGGGTGAATATCAGGAGAGGGGAAATTACTTTTTGTAGTGACCCATCCATCCACTGCAAAAAGTAATTTCCCCTCTCTTGATATTCATCCTTGTCAACTATTGAGAATAGGCTACTTCCACTTTAATTGAATTGGCCTCATGAGCACTGACCCCCCACTTGGTAAGGCAACTCCAATATTTTTATGGGCTGTGATATCTATATAGTGCTTACTGTATTTTTCACTCCATGCATCTTATGAAGTGGGTTTTAGCCCACGAAAGCTTATGCCAGGATTAATTTGTTAGTCTCTAAGGTGCCACAAGGACTCCTCGTTGTTTATGTTCTGTTCATTTCATCTGGGGCACCTAGCATTGGCCATTGTTGGAAGACTGGGCAAGATGGACCTTTGGTCCGACCCAGCATGGTCCTTCTTATGTAATAGTGAGGTTTGGTTCACCTGTTTTTAAGGCTAGTGACTTGGACAATAATTTCCTTCTTTTAATGTAGTTGAATGAACTTGTATATGTGGTCTTGATTAAAAAAAAAAAAAAATCCTCAACTATTGTGAATCCAAATAGAATTATATCATGGTCCAGGTATCTTGTGATATATGTAGAGAAATGGCTTGGCTTTCAGCATTGTTTCCACTCTCAGATGTGTGCTTGTAAGGACATTATTAGTTTTTGCAAGCAGAATGTACACTTTAGCAGCACTAGCTGGTAATACTGCAAATGCTTATGTTGCTGAGTTAACATTAGATGTTATTGTTTCAGTTCCCTTAAAAGCAGCCTTAAAAAAGTGAGACTTCTTTTTCAATTAAATTTTCTAACTTTCATGCTGTAAATGGCAAAGTCTGTTTTTGTTTGGATTTTTCTATGTGGGGGGAGAGGGGGATTTGAATTGAGAATGAGTGCGGAATTTGACCTATTAGACCTGAAGTGAGGCAAGTGTACTACCAGAAAGGATTTTTTTTTTAAAATGCTCTTCTCCTCTACAGACATCGGTAGTCTCCTTTTTGATACTGCATTTTAGTAGCATTGAGTGTTGAAACAAACATGAAGGTAAAGCCACAGGAAGCACTTGGGTACATGAAAGTTCATCTCTGTACATTTTTGAAGCTGAAAGTAGGGGTTTTTTTGGTGCAGGATATTTTTATTAGCAAGTATAGATTTACAACTATATGTATAACTTACTGGCATCCACTGCCCAGAGACATTTGGCCAACTTAAAAAACAAAAAGAAGTCAAAAAAAGGTCAGCCTGTCAAGTAAATTGCAGAGCAAAATATGCAACATCCTTGCTCTACATATGATAACCAAATCAACCTTATATAAAACTATATAAAAGCTCTTAGCTTTTGTCTTGAAGAATGGCAGTCACAGGTCATCAATGGATAATCCCAAAGAGCCACTTCAGCGAATACCTTAAAAACATAAACCTAGGCCATTGCTTAGAATTGTCATTGAGTTCTAGCTTTGAGAAATGAGAACAAATTAACATTCTCTTATTCTAGACAGAGCGGTGTTCAATCGGACATATTTTTCTTTAGAAATAGCTATAATAACTATGCTATATAACTGTTGAACTGCTTAACTCTTTACAGGTAAGGCAATCCAGTACAGCTGCCAAGCATACATAAATGTTGCTACCCTTCCCCCTCTATTCATGACATCTGTTGATATATATATATATAGCTATTATATTATATAGTTGCAACAGATACACAGTTGAAATGAAGTTGTTTGGGTAAGTGTATGTGTGTTACCTGTTTACGTGGTAGAGGTTTTACTAGTATAACAGGCCTGCATTTAATTCTTCTTCATTACATAAGCTGAACATTTGGTCTCGAATGCAATACTTCCCCACTCCAGCCCCCACTTTTTTTATTTAAAATAACAATTCCAGATTTGATAAAGATATAACAAATATGTCCATCTGACCTGTATATTATTTATGGTTCTGCTCACGTCTGACATACTTTCTGCACAGACAGTATCTTTTTAAAATTATTTATATATATATATATATATATATATATATATATATATATATATAATTTTTTATATATAACTTAAGAAAACAGTTGATGAAGTTTGTTTTATTAAAATAAATATGAACTATTCTCAACTGCCCCTCTACCTGGCTGTCACAAGCAAGCTACTTTTTATAGGTGTAAGGAGCTCAGATCAAGTGTAAGTAGTCTTTTGGCCTATCCAAGGCCATGATCAAGTGTCTTGATATTTTTGGTCTTTTGGCCTCGAGATGAAAACCTTGTCTGTTTTCTCTTGAAGTGAAAAAATTATCTAAGTTAAGTGAAATGGATGGCAGCAACAAACTAATCCTGTCGCCCATGTTTATTTTAATAGAACAAATAGTTCACTGTGAAAAGGCTGCACAATGAATACACTATTTAAAAAAAAAAAAAGACATTTACACTTGAAGTCAATAGAGAAGATGGAAGTGACATGCTAGACTTGAAAAAACAGTTTGAACTCCATCATGACTTTCTCTAGGCCCTTGGCACAAAAAAAGAAAAAAGTTGAGTAAATTCACTGTATTGTAGCCTGGAGAGAGCCTAGGCTACAATAATGCATCAGAAGCACCTTCAAATGTATCGGCTTGAGTCCTGAAGAGGAGTAAGAGGCCTTTGTAACCTGTTGAAAAGTACTTTTTTGCCAGTCAAGACAGGGTCATAGGGCTCAGTTTTACCCCCATGGGAATCCAAAGCAAACTCCTTAGCAGCATCAGACCCTTACACGCCCCCAAGGTAATGTTTTATATGCGTGGAAATAATTAAATACCCAAATACATATGATAGTACTTAGATTGGCAGCTTATTCTCAGACTTTATTAACAGAGGGTGGTGCCTGGTTAAATGTTTTTAAGATTTATCTTCTAGTATGGTGATTGTAACTAGATAATTCTATCAAGTAACATTTAACTGTATTTGTTTCAGTTCAAATCTGAATATCAATGATGTCTTGGGAAACTACTCTCTAACTCTGATAGATGCACTGGATACCCTAGCGGTGAGTTGTCAAAATATAAAAGTAAATATCTTCAAATTATTAGCAGAAGGTAAGAATCCACAAATTGCAGTGGCTTAAGTATTTTCCAAGAGGACATGGATGGTGACTGGAGTTGCTTTTTGGAGGGAGGGAGGGAGGCAAGTGGCAGGGTGGAGAGGCTAGCACACTCATTATGGAAAAGTCTAAAGGAGATTAACGGAATCTTTAAGCTCTTGTCCAGGCCGCAGTTGTTGATTGTGTTAGAGGTAATTTTAGATTGCAATAGTGCTGTAAAGCATTCTCAAGCTGTGCAGACACTGTACATATGTTAAATGGACAAAGCTCTATAATTTTTAAAATTGCAGTTTTTTGAATCAACCTAAATAGATAGAAATCACCAGGAGAGAAAAGGGCAACATAGGAAATTGAAAAGAACAAACTGAATTTTGCAAATTGAGTTAAATTTGTTTTAATGCATCTGGGTAGTGTTGTCAATGATGAGTCTCTTTGCTAATTAAAACCTGATGGCAGTGTCTTAACTGGGGTCAGAGGGACTGCCTGAAAAAGAGTAAAATCAGTTGGGGAGGAGGCTTGAGGGGAGAGAGACTCAAGACACTCTTGGAATACATGGTTCTCTTCCTGGCTTGGTTCCTTCACTATCCCAAGCTCCAGGGCCTTGATCCAATAAGTTTGGATCACTTTTTGTATGTCTCCTCTTCCATTGACTCCTATATCAGGCCTACTCTACCCTTAAAAGTTAGGTCAACATAGCTATGCTGTGCAGGGGTGTGAAAAATCCAGAATTCTTCCGTTGACCTAGTTGACCTCTCGGAAACAGAAAAACCCCTTCCATTGCTGTAGAAAGCCTCTATGCTATGGTGCTACGGTGCTGTTGCTCTGCCACAGTATGACCCACAATGTAGACATGGCCTCATTCTATATCTGCTTGAATGTAAGAAACATTGTTACATGTTGACCACTTGCACATACCTTTTCCCCCCTCTTCCCACCCTTCCTTTGTTTAAATATAATATGTGATTGTGTTCTGTGTACCTTCTTGGACAACAGGCTACACTTCTCCGTGGTAGGCTTTTTCTCTTAACCAAAATTTTATATTTACTTCTATGAAGAGTTTTCAAACTTTATGAAGTCCGGGTAGAATTAGTGGGGGAAGCAAAAGTGGATGGGAATCTGGGAGGCAGTGACCATGAGTTGGTTGAGTTCAGGATCCTGACGCAGGGAAGAAAGGTAAGCAGCAGGATACGGACCCTGGACTTCAGGAAAGCAGACTTCGACTCCCTCAGGGAACGGATGGCCAGGATCCCCTGGGGGACTAACTTGAAGGGGAAAGGAGTCCAGGAGAGCTGGCTGTATTTCAAGGAATCCCTGTTGAGGTTACAGGGACAAACCATCCCGATGAGTCGAAAGAATAGTAAATATGGCAGGCGACCAGCTTGGCTTAATGGTGAAATCCTAGCAGATCTTAAACATAAAAAAGAAGCTTACAAGAAGTGGAAGGTTGGACATATGACCAGGGAAGAGTATAAAAATATTGCTCGGGCATGTAGGAATGTTATCAGGAGGGCCAAATCGCACCTGGAGCTGCAGCTAGCGAGAGATGTCAAGAGTAACAAGAAGGGTTTCTTCAGGTATGTTGGCAACAAGAAGAAAGCCAAGGAATGTGTGGGCCCCTTACTGAATGAGGGAGGCAACCTAGTGACAGAGGATGTGGAAAAAGCTAATGTACTCAATGCTTTTTTTGCCTCTGTTTTCACTAACAAGGTCAGCTCCCAGACTGCTGCGCTGGGCATCACAAAATGCGGAAGAGATGGCCAGCCCTCTGTGGAGATAGAGGCGGTTAGGGACTATTTAGAAAAGCTGGACGTGCACAAGTCCATGGGGCCGGACGAGTTGCATCCGAGAGTGCTGAAGGAATTGGCGGCTGTGATTGCAGAGCCACTGGCCATTATCTTTGAAAACTCGTGGCGAACCGAGGAAGTCCCGGATGACTGGAAAAAGGCTAATGTAGTGCCAATCTTTAAAAAAGGGAAGAAGGAAGATCCTGGGAACTACAGGCCAGTCAGCCTCACCTCAGTCCCTGGAAAAATCATGGAGCAGGTCCTCAAAGAATCAATCCTGAAGCACTTGCATGAGAGGAAAATGATCAGGAACAGCCAGCATGGATTCACCAAGGGAAGGTCATGCCTGACTAATCTAATCGCCTTTTATGATGAGATTACTGGTTCTGTGGATGAAGGGAAAGCAGTGGATGTATTGTTTCTTGACTTTAGCAAAGCTTTTGACACGGTCTCCCATAGTATTCTTGTCAGCAAGTTAAGGAAGTATGGGCTGGATGAATGCACTATAAGGTGGGTAGAAAGCTGGCTAAATTGTCGGGCTCAACGGGTAGTGATCAATGGCTCCATGTCTAGTTGGCAGCCGGTATCAAGTGGAGTGCCCCAAGGGTCGGTCCTGGGGCTGGTTTTATTCAATATCTTCATAAATGATCTGGAGGATGGTGTGGATTGCACTCTCAGCAAATTTGCGGATGATACTAAACTGGGAGGAGTGGTAGATACGCTGGAGGGGAGGGATAGGATACAGAAGGACCTAGACCAATTGGAAGATTGGGCCAAAAGGAATCTGATGAGGTTCAATAAGGATAAGTGCAGGGTCCTGCACTTAGGACGGAAGAACCCAATGCACAGCTACAGACTAGGGACCGAATGGCTAGGCAGCAGTTCTGCAGAAAAGGACCTAGGGGTGACAGTGGACGAGAAGCTGGATATGAGTCAGCAGTGTGCCCTTGTTGCCAAGAAGGCCAATGGCATTTTGGGATGTATAAGTAGGGGCATAGCGAGCAGATCGAGGGACGTGATCGTTCCCCTCTATTCGACATTGGTGAGGCCTCATCTGGAGTACTGTGTCCAGTTTTGGGCCCCACACTTCAAGAAGGATGTGGATAAATTGGAGAGAGTCCAGCGAAGGGCAACAAAAATGATTAGGGGACTGGAACACATGAGTTATGAGGAGAGGCTGAGGGAGCTGGGATTGTTTAGCCTGCAGAAGAGAAGAATGAGGGGGGATTTGATAGCTGCTTTCAACTACCTGAAAGGGGGTTCCAAAGAGGATGACTCTAGACTGTTCTCAATGGTAGCAGATGACAGAACGAGGAGTAATGGTCTCAAGTTGCAGTGGGGGAGGTTTAGATTGGATATTAGGAAAAACTTTTTCACTAAGAGGGTGGTGAAACACTGGAATGCGTTACCTAGGGAGGTGGTAGAATCTCCTTCCTTAGAGGTTTTTAAGGTCAGGCTTGACAAAGCCCTGGCTGGGATGATTTAACTGGGAATTGGTCCTGCTTTGAGCAGGGGGTTGGACTAGATGACCTTCTGGGGTCCCTTCCAACCCTGATATTCTATGATTCTAAGTCCTGAGTACAGAAGGAAGAGTACTTTGCTGATTTGATACAATTTTAAATAGCCTTTCCATAGTCTCATTTTTTGCATTGCAAGATCAGGTTGGTTGTTTTAAACTGGATGCCTTGGAATGCAGTCAGATAATTACCATTTGTCTACAGCTATTGGGTGGACAATGTCTTCTGCAAATGAATTCTACAGTTGCATGGTTTTCTTCTATATACTTTCTTTCCTGAAAGATCACAATATATTTTTGAAAACTAAAGCACTTCCTCATCACTAAAATGCATACGTATCTCTGTGGTGAAAAACTGCAGCTGTCTGATGGAACACAGCAATGGTTTAGAGAACTTAAAGCAGGAAATGAGGTGAAAAATGTTTTTTAACTGAAATGGTGGAGGGGACCTTAAAGTGCACTTACCAAAGCTTGAATCTGGCTTTCAAAAAAATGAATGTTGACATTTCTGATTTTGGTTTTAAACATAAAGTGTTTAAACTTTCTTTACGGCATATTTAATGGCCACAGGTCCACTTGTGTTTTTAGTTTCCTCTCATTTCCAGCAGTATATTGCTGTTCAGGGCCACACTAGAGCATTGGCTCAATACTGGTAGAAGAGTGCCACCTACTGAATATCCATGGGCTTTTTCCATAGCACCTGTAGGCCGTTTTCCCGTTGAGGTCTTCAACCAACTACTAAGCCTGCTTAACTTGAAATATCATGTTACACCCTTATTCACAAGACTCGGCTTTCTTCTGAGATTCAAACCTTTTCCTTTAGGCGGTTCTTGAAGACAGAGACTTCCTCAATGCACAGCTACAAGCCAGCCTCCTCATGCAGTAGCAGTACTCATTCTGAATACTGGCTAGTCCAGAGGTGGGCAATCTACAGCCCGCGGGCCACATCCGGCCCGCGGGGCCATCCTGCCTGGCCTCTGAGCTCCTGTCTGGAGAGGCTAGTCCCCAGGCCCTCCCCCACAGTGATGCTGCCACGCAGGTGCAGCTGGCTGCGTCTGGGCAGCGGGGCTGTGAGCTCCTGTCGCTCTGAGTGGCATGGTAAGGGGGTGGCGGGGTAGGGGGTCCTGGGGAGCAGTCAGGGGACAGGGAGTGGTTGGATGGGGCAGAGGTTCTGGGGGCAGTTGGGGAACCGGGGGGGAGGGGGGTTGGATGGGGGGTCCCAGGGGGCCTGTCAGAGGGTGGGGGTGTGGATAAGGGGTGGGGCAGTCAGGGAGCAGGGGGGTTAGATGGGTTGGGGGCTCTGAGGGGGGCGGGAAGTGGGTGGGGGCGGATAAGGGACAGGGGCCTGGCTGTTTGGGGGGCACAGCCTTCCCTACCTGGCTCTCCATACACTTTCGCACCGCAATGTGGCCCTCGGTCCAAAAAGTTTGCCCACCCCTGGGCTAGCCCCACTGTAACTCACTCGTGCCCACGTGCTATTCTTGAAGGGGCAGCTCCCATTTCTCTTATTACATAATTTATTGCACCATTAACAAAAATATATCATAACAAATATAAATCAATACGATTACTAAACACAAACCATATTCTGTTTCTAAAATATCTATTCCAAGGGCCCCACAGGGTGGCACAGCTGCTAAAATAGATCCCATGTCGCTGTCACAACACTAATGCAGCTGTGTTAAGGAAGTGGAGTATGTGGATGTCCCCTTCCTCATCCTGCTAGTGGTTCGCAGTAGCCTCTAATGGCAGCATTAATATATTAAAAATGCAGTTGCTGCAGTCTGTGATACGTGTAAGACAGATTTTCTGAGTCCTTAGTCAAACACGCCTTTGGTTGTCAGCACCTTTTGACTGGGTCAAGAACACCCCAAATAACGCATTGGGTACTTCCCTAACAGAACCTATGACACTCCTTTCTTCTTTTTTAAAGGAGCAGGTTCTAGAGCTACATGTGTGAAGCTGGAAGTTAAGTGGGGGAGGGAGGAAAACAAGCTCTGTTTATCTTCATAGAAAACAAGTTCTGAGCTGGACTTGAGGCTTCATGGAAGGGCTGAATTCACCTCTCACCCTGGAATACATCTGGAGTAACTTCCATGATCTTAATGGAGTTACACCAGTGTGAGAATTTGGTTTTAAAACTCTTGGTGTCAGTGTACATGGTTGTGGCTGAAAGAACTTTATTTTATATGTTTTGTCGACTCTTGAGCTTCTGCAGGAAATGTGGCTGTTTTTATGTTTCCTTCTACATAGAAAAAATTCCTCTAACTTCCTGTCACTAATGTTGTTGAAACCAGCAATATATCTACATCTACTTGCAGGTGTAGTTAGCACAGATCTTGCTAGCATTGGGTAAAGTAAGCCAAGCATTGCTTGTATTGTATTATGCAAACTGTAAGAAATGCATAACGGATCCTTAAAAACTAAACGAAGGCATATGAGTATCAACACACATGAGCGTAAATGAACAAAACGGTGCAGTAAATCTCAGTGCAGGCGACAGAATTCCAGATCCAGGGCGAGCCCGTCATCCCCCTGGCGGAGGGGCAGGCCTACCGACACCTCGGCACACTGACGGGTTTCCGTGTCCGACAGACACCCGAGGACACCATCCAAGAGATCCTACAGGATGCTGCCAAGATCGACACCTCACTGCTAACACCGTGGCAAAAGATAAACGCCCTGAACACCTTCCTGATCCCCCGCATCTCGTTCGTCCTAAGGGGATCCGCCGTGGCAAAGGTACCCCTCAACAAGGCAGACAAGATCATCAGGCAGCTGGTGAAGAAGTGGTTATTCCTTCCCCAGAGAGCCAGCAACGAGCTGGTCTATATCACCCACAGGCATGGCGGTGCCAATGTTCCCCGCATGGGTGACCTGTGTGACATCGTGGTGATCACCCACGCCTTCCGCCTGCTGACGTGTCCCGACACCATGGTAAGGAGCATCGCAGCAAAAGCCCTCCATGATGCAACACAAAAGTGGATCGGTAGAGCCCCCTCCAGCCAAGACACCGCCAGCTTCCTGAGCGGTTCCCTGGATGGCGAATTTGGCCGAGACGGGGGCAACATCGCTTCACTGTGGTGCCGCGCCCGCAATGCCACGCGTCGCCTGGGGAAGCGCATCGGCTGCCACTGGGAGTGGTGCGAGGAGCACCAAGAGCTGGGAGTCCTGGTGCCGCAGATCAGGTCTGAGGACAACACCATCGTCACCCCGAGCGCCAGGGGCCTGCTGGAGAGGACCCTGAAAGCAGCCATCCACTCGCTGTACATAGAAGCCCTGAAGCATAAGCCGGACCAGGGAAAAGCCTTCGAACTGACCAGCAAGTGGGACGCCAGCAACCACTTCCTCGCTGGGGGCGGCTTCACCCGCTTCACTGACTGGCGGTTCATCCACCGCGCCCGGCTCAACTGCGGCCCGCTCAACGGAGCCGTCTGCCATGGGAACCGAGACAAGCGTTGCAGGAAGTGCGGCTACTCCAACGAGACCCTGCCCCACGTCCTGTGCAGCTGCAAGCCCCACTCCAGAGCCTGGCAGCTGCGCCACAACGCCATCCAGAACCGCCTGGTGAAAGCCATCGCACCGCACCTGGGGGAGGTCGCTGTGAACTGCGCCATCCCCGGTACCGACAGCCCTCTGCGACCCGACGTGGTTGTCACTGACGAGGCCCAGAAAAAGATCATTCTCGTCGACATCATGGTCCCCTTCGAGAACAGGACCCCGGCCTTCCGAGAAGCCTGAGCTCGGAAACTGGAAAAATACGCCCCTCTGGCCAACACCCTGAGAGCGAAGGGCTACGCGGTGCAGCTGGACGCCCTGATCGTTGGAGTCCTGAGCGCTTGGGACCCCTGCAACGAGCGTGTGCTGTGGACCAGCGGGATTGGTAGACGCTACGCACGCTCATGCGGCGCCTCATGGTCTCGGACACCATCCGATGGTCCAGGGACATCTACATCGAGCACATCACCAGCCATCGACAGTACCAGGAGGAGTGAGCCGGTACAACATTGTGCACCCACTGTGGGAAAAAGACTGAGAGACTTTCCCCATTGGACCGTATGAACTGGAACCATAAACCCACTGAGCATTAAATCCCACCAAATGAGGGTAGACCCATCCACACCATCGTATCCACTCACTATACTCCGCACCTGAACATAGCCGTTATGTGGATAACTTACCCCCATATCTCAATGTCTGTACTCTGACCGGTTAAACTTTTACCTCCAGTCGGGGAGATGGCAGATTATTATGTAATCCTTACTCCATCAGCTCCTAAATCGAATTTCGCACCCCTTGATAATCTGTACTTTATCCCCTGACAATCAGAAACTTCTATGCTTGAACTCTGTACTGTTTCTTATTTCAGCATTATCTTAATAAAATTTTTTAAAAGGGCCAAAATGTGTTCTAGATACCCTTTCGTACTTCCAGCACTACAACTACTTAATGAAGTATTCTTGGCTTGTGTAATGAGATAAGTTTCAAAAAGGTGTTGTACAGGGGAAAGGGGACAAGTTAGTGTTTATAAATAGAAACACTGACTATGAATATCAAAGCCACTATTCTCTACCCAGATGACTGACCTTTGTGGCTTAAAATAAAAACTGCATGAATTCTTTTTTCCTCTGTGCAATAAGCTGATAGACCCCTCTATGTTCTTTAATATTATTCTTCAATGTTAAAGGTAATGGGAAATTCTTCAGAGTTCCAGAAGGCGGTGAAGTTAGTGATTGACACAGTCTCATTTGACACAGACTCTACAGTTCAAGTCTTTGAGGCAACAATCAGGTATGTGGTCATAAATATCTGATTAAGTAACCGAGGTTTTACATGTGTGTGGGAATGATTCAGAGAGGTTTCTTTGCTCAAGAAGAAACTTACTGGTCCCAAAAACTTCATTGCTTCCTAATTGTTCACTAGGCATCCTTAGTCTCAGAGTGACTAGAAGGTGTACTCAGTGAACTATCTTTCAAGTGACGCTATTGTTTCTTTAAGTGTCAGGGGTAAAACAAAAGGCAGGTGTGCTGTGGAGATCACTTTTTAAGGTAGTCTTTCTTTTAACTGTTCTTCTTATTGAATAACTTTTAATGCTGCTTGCTTAGTCATTTCAAACTGCAAGACACTATTTGGAGAGCTGAACACTTTTTTGGAGAGTTTATTCAGTGTATTGATATAAAATATGTTGTTGCGCTCCCTAAAAAGGGGTTCCTGTCAATATACTGTAGACAGGCTTGGCATAACTGAAATCCCCACATCAAAGTAACACTCCAGTATAACTGAAGTTCAGCAGTGCCATTTGCTGTAATCTATAATCTGCAAACCGTGCAAATGAAAAGAAAAATAATTTCCTGTCATAAATATAAAGGGACGGGTAAACCCCTTTAAAATCCCACCTGGGCAGAGGAAAAACCCTTTCACCTGTAAAGGGTTAAGAAGCTAAAGGTAACCTCGCTGGCACCTGACCAAAATGACCAATGAGGAGACAAGATACTTTCAAAGCTGGAGTGGGGGAGAAACAAAGGGGCTGGGTCTGTCTGTGTGATGCTTTTGCGGGGGACAGAACAGGAATGGAGTCTTAGAACTTAGTAAGTAATCTAGCTAGATATGTGTTAGATTCTGTTTGTTTAAATGGCTGATAAAATAAGCTGTGCTGAATGGAATGGATATTCCTATCTTTTTGTGTTTTTTTGTAACTTAAGGTTTTGCCTAGAGGGATTCTCTGTTTTGAATCTAATTACCCTGTAAGGTATTTACCATCCTGATTTTACAGAAGTGATTCTTTTTACTTTTTCTTCTATTAAAATTCTTCTTTTTAAGAAACTGAATGCTTTTTCATTGTTAAGATCCAAGGGTTTGGGTCTGTAGTCACCTATGCAAATTGGTGAGGATTTTTATCAAACCTTCCCTAGGAAGGGGGGTGCAAGGTTTTGGTGAAGATTTTGGGGGGAAAGATGTTTCCAAACGGGCTCTTTCCTAGAAAATAAAACCGGTTAGACGTTTGGTGGTGGTGGTGGCAGCGAAAGTCCAGGGGCAAAAGGTAAAATAGTTTGTACCTTGGGGAAGTTTTAACTTAAGCTGGTAAAAGTAAGCTTAGGAGGTTTTCGTGCAGGTCCCCACATCTGTACCCTAGAGTTCAGAGTGGGGAAGGAACCTTGACATTTCCCAACGCTACAATTCGTCTCTTCTCTCGTTTTGTTTCTTCTCCCAGACATTTGAAAAATATGTGCTGTGCAGGATGTCCTAAGTATTACCTAGTTGGGACCAATGGATTGATATTGACTACTATCTTACACAAAATCAGAATAAAAATTAATTTTGGTATAACTGGTATTTCAGGCAAGGTCTCACATGGGTTAAGTTTGGATATTTTTGTCCTCATTTATAATTCCATTACAATCTCATTTTATTGTGTCTTCTCTTGAGTGAATTAACATTGTGGGAAGACACATTCTGCTCTCTAACCTGCTTTTAAAAAATCTTTTAAAAAAAAACTTTTGATGTGGTGCATAGCCCTGTTTCATTTGATCTTGCAGATGTTGACACTGTATCAAGGTGGAGCTGTACTAACAGAAGAGCAAAAGTCCCTACCTAATCAAATTCTGAGGGAGGGAGTTCTAGGGCTCTTTCCAAGAGTGCAAGCTCTCCATTCCTTATGTTTGGTCTGTGAATCCCAAATGAGGCTCTGCAGCCCAGGACTGAAGTTATTCCTTTTTCCTTCTGCACTGTATACTTTGACTTTAATGGTGCAGGAATGGGGGGGGGGCTGGGTGGGTTGTGTGTATGCGTGTGAGAGAGAAAGGATGCCACCTTCTTTCCCCCAACTCATTACAGCTTTGCAGTGGGTTACGTCCTCTCTGAATCACTCCTCTTTTTCAACATATGTAATAGTCCTTCACCTCTCTCACTGATGCTTCCTTTTTGAAGCTTATTAAAAGGCACTATGTGCCAAGATTCTTATAAATGTTCTCCCAGTTTAACTAAATCTGTTGGTATAGTAAAACTAAAGAGAAAATTCACGTATTGTGAATGGAGATGTTGAGATAACTGCATCCAGTCTTAGCTAACTGAAATTCAATAAGACAGCTATGGTAGGACCTTCAGACCGATGGAGTTTTACCAGTGTTTTTTGGAGCATTAGGTATTGGCCACACTGCAAGAGGCAGGATATTAGAGGTCATATTGCGAATTCTGTAGATTTTTTTTTTTTTAAGGTTCTGCAATCTCTTTTCCAATAGGGTTTTGGGAAGTCTGCTTTCTGCCCACATAATAATTACAGATACCAAGCAACCCTTTGGTGACATGACCATTAAAGATTATGATGATGAACTCTTACATATGGCTCGTGACCTGGCAGTGAGGCTGCTACCTGCCTTTGAGAACACCAAAACAGGAATTCCCTATCCTCGGGTAGGTGTGATACAATCTATATTGATATACGGGGGTAACTTCCTTCTACTTGTCTTTGTAAGGAACTGCAACTTCTACTTTTTACAGTAGTGAACTTTTTCTTTTGTCTAAAAGGTACAGCTCTTGGCATCAAATGTGACTTACTATATTTTCCAGTACTATGCCGATTTGTTTTGAGCCCACTTTTCCACTCTGTAGATGCCAGGCTAAAGATTAAAAACTTCTCTGATATGCCTAAACTTTTTTTGTTCAGAGAATGTAGAGTAGGTAGTTACCTTCTCCTTTACTCTAGCCAAACCGTACAGACTTATTTCTAACTCTTCCTCATTACTCAAGGTGCTACGTGTTGACTTTAAAGTACTGTATACATTAAATATCTTAAGTTACTGATACAGACAGAAGGTCTCAACTAAAATTAACTGTTATCATGCAGGGAGGCATGTCTGTAGAGTTACTTCAGTAGCATCAGTGAATTAATACCAAAATAATGCACATCCAGAATAGAAACCTGGACATTAAATTAGTTTACATTATTATGTATTATATCAACATTCTAAAATGAGAGGTAATGCGTGGCAGTTGGCTTACCACTGACATACTTACTTCCTTTTATATATATATATATATATATATATCACTTAAATGAACTTAGCTGAGTTAGAAAAATCTACTCACCTGTGGCAAGTTGAAGGGCTTATGGGGCAAGTGCCATCAACATCTGCAGAATTCAGACTTTTGCTTAAAATGTTTCTAGTCTTCAGTGTTGCAAAGGAAACATTCCAATGCTGAATAGTAAATCAATGCAGTCTCTTTTTTTCCCCTGAGTCTGCAAATTGACATTTTTGCCAGGTTCATCTGTTTGAAACTGGGATGGAGGCTAAGGAAAGAACACGAAAAACTTTGATTTTTTTTGTGGAAACTTACTCCCATGTTTTGGCCAATTATATAGCTGTTCAGAACTTTCTGAATATTGACATTCTTAAAATTCTGGAGCAAGGGAAGAATTCTTATTACACTTTTTGCAACCAGATCTGTTGTCAGTTTTCACTTTCACCTTGTTACAGCCTGTCTGACAAGTGTCTTGTTAGTTTTTGCTGTTCAGAACATTGTGAACAGCAAATGAAATTGACAAGGATTTGGGACCGTTTCACTCTGATGGGTTGCTCTTGGGAAAGTCCAGTACATCCATATAATGCTGCTCAGGAGCTTCCCCAGAGGAAGCACTCCTGAGTGAAGGCTGGGAGAGGAGAAGAGTAGAGGAGATACCCCTTGAGTCTCCACCACCATCATGGCAGCCAGGAAATGAGGGAGTGGGGGTAGGAACTGAAGACCGCACAGGTAAATTTATCTTGTGATAGACATGAAGAGGTGGACTGAAGCCAAGAAAGGTTAATGAGTAGGGCATGAACAAGAGGTTTGTGGGTTTTTAAAAAAATAACTTATTACCAGTTAACGTCCTGTTCAATAAGATTAATTTAATGGTGCATGAACAGAACAGCTGTTTCTTTACACTGTGTGTGTGTGCGCGCATGTGCGAAACTATGGCCGGTCAGTTGTCTTTCACTCTGGCTATTAAGCTTAGTCCTTGGGCTTGCAGGTATCAAGTACATTTTCAAGGCCTGGAATTTAGTACTTGTTAATAGTGCTGCACTGACTGTTTTGCAGAATGAATGCAGTATGGTGGGTAGCAGGAGCCCAGGATTACCCCATAGTGCCCTCTAGCTAATGGGTTTCTTTTTCTGGAGAGAATTCTTATAGGGCGGAGATGGCAATCCTATCTTGATGGCCATTTGTTTCTTGGCTCTCTTGTGCAGATAAAACTGTAAGCCATTTGTGAGGGCCTCTTGCAGCTGCTGCAGGTTTAAGTTATCGCTGCCATTGAGATTCCTTATTCGAGTGTGAAAGCTAATTTCTTGTGCAGAATTATGAGATTCCCACTAAATTGTGCTTTGAGAATGAGAACATTATCTCTGCCATAAAGTAGTCATGGACTCAAATGTGGATACTGCAGTAAGATGATTTTCCTGTGAAAGATGATGCATTCATGGCAGAAGATTAGCTCATCATTTAGGCAATTATTTCTAGCTACAACGTTGCAACTTCAGAATGGCGCACCTATTCTGCAGCTGAAATGTGGTGTCCTGGCTGAGCCCTCTTTATTGGGATGTATTTCTCTTCTTCACAACAACCAAATTAATTTTAAAGGATTATTGTAATTATTTTTCGAGCTGTTATGTTTGCATCTACTGCATGTAGTATGGGCGTGTACATAACAATGTATGTAGTATAAAGAGATTGCCAGTGTCCTTTCATTCCCAGGAACAAGGGAACAAGTTCAGGTGCACTGAAGATTAAAGCTGTAATTCACAGTTTACAAACCTAAATGCACAAAATTAAGCACCTGAATTGCATAGGTGCTGAGCACTTGCAGTTTAGTAGTTGTGCGCTGAGCACTTCTGAAAATTAGGGGCTCTTCACTTAGGCATATGAATCCCACTTAGGCATCTAATTTTAGGGACCAAAGTTTGAACTTGGATTGCAATACATTCAGCTCTTGCTTCAAGTGGTGGGAAGTTGATCTCTTCTTGCTTTATGTAACTAATGCACACTCCATTAAAAAACCATGGCGTCTTTAATACAGCTAAGAGTGGAACTTAGAACATTGTAGCACTCGTTGCTCAACGTGTCATGCAACTGAAGCTCCTTGTATCTGTTTCACAGGTGAATCTAAAGAAGGGAGTCCCTCCTGACAGCAATAATGAGACCTGTACTGCAGGAGCTGGCTCTTTGTTGGTGGAGTTTGGCATTCTTAGCCGGCTGCTTGGAGATTCCACATTTGAATGGGTGGCACGGCGAGCTGTTAAAGCACTGTGGAGTCTTAGGAGCAATGACACTGGACTATTAGGTAGTCAATGCTCCCATGTGATTTCCAGATGTCTTAGTCACTTCAGCCAGAACAGGATGTATTAACTGTCTTGTCTCCCATCCTTCTATTTTTAGATACCCGACTTCTTGCACAGTAGTGCTTCACACATTCTCCAGTATATAAAGGGCACCACTTATCTTCTATCTGACTTTGATATTGTGGGCTCTCTACATATGTACGCTTTTTATCTGTCTGTGATATTCTGTGGATGTACAGGGAAAGCATCATAGAGATCGAGGACACAAACCCCTGATGGTTGGATTTTTCAAAAAAACCCCACAATTGTGAAATCAGTTTGAGTATGGCACAAACTTGAAGTTCCTACATGTGTAGGCCCTATTAACATAAATTAAAATAGCATGTGAGTAAAGGCTGCAGGATAGGACCTTCAGTCTTCGAATAACTGCATGAGAGTACTAAGCTTGATGATAATTAGTTCCCTGAGCAAACAAACATTAACTTCTTGGCAATACTTTTTCCTTAAAGTTATTTTGTAACTTGAATATGTGCAGATCAAGGATTGGAACTTTAAAAATGAGTTGTTGCTTGTGCTTCCAACTAAAATATGCACCAGGAAATGTTTTAGACATAAATCTTTGTCTTTCTGTCTGTCTATCCCTGAAGGAAATGTCGTGAATATTCAAACTGGCCACTGGGTTGGAAAACAAAGTGGCTTAGGAGCGGGTTTGGACTCATTCTTTGAGTATCTATTGAAGTCTTACATCCTTTTTGGAGAAAAGGAAGACCTAGAGATGTTCAATGATGCATATCGAAGTATTCAGAACTACTTAAGAAGAGGGTATGTTTCCCATAGCTATCATTTTCTTAAATTTACAAACGCTCCAATGCTGGGTGATGAGTTGTATAGTGTCAGTTGCTCTCTTTGGAGAAGATGTGCTCTCAAAGAAAAATTTTCCTTGGTGGAATTATCTGGCAACTGTTGTTTTTAAATTGGTTTGAAATTTGCACCAATAAGTACTCTTATATAGATCAATTGATGGGGGAGAGGAGAAGAGAAATGGTAAATCACTGTACATTTAAACCAGTATTTACTACTTGGGACAGTAGTGAAAAAAGACAAACCATCCCAGAGGGAGGGAAGGGTGTTTGGGTGAGTGCGAGAGAGAGAAACAGTACTATACATGCTCGTTTCGGGCCCAGTCTTACCCCTGTTGTCAGTGGTAAGGCTCCCATTGATGTGGTGAGAGTAGGATTAGGCCCTGAATTTATATAAATAATTAATATTATCTGGGATTAACCCTGTTTTCCTAATAAGGTATAATAACATAGGCTCAAAAAAATATTGCATCCCCACATCTGTAGAACTCACTGTTTCTGTGATAGTTGTAAATTATGGCAATGTTGTAAGAATTTAGCATTAATGTGCCTTGTGCTCTCCTGAAAATGAAACATTCGTGTGGTGGTGGTGTTGCTTTGCAGACGGGAAGCCTGTAATGAAGGTGAAGGAGACCCTCCTCTCTATGTTAACGTAAATATGTTCAGTGGGCAGCTGATGAACACCTGGATTGATTCCCTGCAAGCCTTTTTTCCTGGACTACAGGTAATCTCAATTTTCAGTCTTTTGGAGACTAGGTAGTACAGTGGGTTGGTTTATTAGAGATGTTCGTTCTAATGCTAGTTCTGGCGCCAAGTGAGAGTCTGAACAACAGGTACCAGCTTCTTCCTTTCCCTGGGGGTGCTCAGCCCCTGCCCCGCCCCCACTCCCCCTCCTCCTGCATGCTGCAGAATAGCTGATACGTGGCGAGCAGGAGGTGCTGGGGAGTCGGCGGGGAGGGAAGGTTGATGGTTGGGGCCACCAGTGGGCAGGAAGGGAAAGGTGGAACTGACTGCCAGTGGGTGCTAAATACCCACTAATTTTTTTTCAATGGGTGCTCCAGGGCTGGAGCACCCACGGAGTTGATGCCTTTGGGCTGAACGTATCCTAGAGTCCCCTGCAAACCCAGCAACCAGTTTGTCATGGCTGACTGTCTGCAAAAGAGAGGGCCAAGACTAGATAGTAGGGTAACTCTCTGCCTAAGACTGAACTGCATCCACAAAGCGGTGCTGAGAAACTTGGCTTGCACTTCACTAGTCTTAAACTATTCCCCAATTTTCAAGAATTAATTCTGATGCTAATCTTACCATTTAGGGATCTGTGATGTGTTGATGTGAGCTCCCTCGTGCCAATGTTTGTGGTGTGAATGAAGTAACCGTATGATTCTGCTTTTATTCAGGCCTCTTCCCTCTTGAGGCGTATGTTACATCTGGGCATCCAATGCAATATGTGGGATGAAAAATGAATTACTGTCTTTGCATCCAGTGAAGTGAGCTGTAGCTCATGAAAGCTTATGCTCAAATAAATTGGTTAGTTTCTAAGGTGCCACAAGTCCTCCTTTTCTTTCTGCGAATACAGACTAACACGGCTGCTACTCTGTCTTTGCATAATGTGAGCACAGTATTTATTACATGCACATGTTTATAGCTGTTAATTATTTCTAGGTTTTAATAGGAGATGTGGAAGATGCTATTTGTCTCCATGCCTTCTATTATGCCATATGGAAACGATATGGAGCTCTTCCAGAGAGATACAACTGGCAGTTACAGGCACCAGATGTCCTCTTCTATCCACTGAGGCCAGAGTTGGTGGAATCTACCTATCTTCTTTACCAGGTACTTCTCATTCTCTGAGGATATGGCCTATATAAATGTTGTGATTTCAGAATGCACCTCTGCTTTTTCTGTTATGTATTTGGTAATGGTCAGGCAGCAAACCTCATGCCAGTCCATAAAAAATATTCTTTTATACAGAAGTGTCCCTGGCTAGCTGTGTTTTAGACATGTAAAACAGTATGTGCTGCTTGCTTTGAAAAGATGCTGTGCTATAACTCGTCTCTAACACACTCAAAATGCCGCCTTTCAGATGTCCTATGTAGCAGATCCTTGAACAAATACTTATATGGCAGAAATAATGTTTAAACTTGGTGTGGCAGCTGTTGCAGTGAAGCAGGATCTGTGCCAGGGCAGGTACCACCCCTCCTCTCAGGCTCACTGGCACAGTTTCTGATTTAGTCCAAAGGCAGCAATAATACTTCTTTTAAACCATCAGCTTCTCTCTGCCAGAAAAGTTTCCTGCATCTGTTCTTCCAGAGGACAGGCCCGGCAGGACCTTTCCACTGGGGCAAGTTATGAAAAGCCCCAGGAAACAGTGGGGGCACTGAATAGCTTGCCTAGCAATGTCTGTCTTGAGAATGTGCTCCAATAAACCCCCACCATAATAAATACCAGCTTGACAATATTTTGAATTCCTGACTTTTTTTCTCTCTCTTTTCTTTCTCTACACAGGCCACAAAGAATCCTTATTACCTTCATGTAGGCATGGATATTCTTCAGAGTCTGGAAAAATATGCAAAAGACAAGTCAGTTTTCAAAGTCCTTACCCTTCTGTCTCCTGTCAGTGTGTATTTGTTTGTTAAAGACTCTAAATTATCTGAAAATGTAAAGAGGTGATCAATATTTTTTCAGAAAGATGACAAAGTACTTAAGTTACATTTAATAATAAATTCTGGAGGTTTCTTCTTTGAGTCAGCATATACATGTGATGTAACTGGCTTGTCTTCAGGTAGAAATCTGCATCTTCAACTGGGAAGAAATATGCAGGGTGTTTTTTGAATGCTTTCTAAATTTTATTTATTTTAAACAAAAAATCCTTTCGGTAATGTCTTTTTGTCTTGATACTATTTTTTTCTGAGAATTGGGTCAGTTTTTGGCAAATGGGAGGAAACCGATTTGCTTAAGTTCTCGTAAGAGGAATATTTCTACCCTCAAACCAATCTCCAGTTTAAGTTTGGACTTAATCAAAATTTAAGTGTTCTCTGATCTAGCATTTTGGTTTGAGACTACCTCCTTGTCAAAACAAAAGTTACTTTTAAATGTTGCCATTGATTTTAGAGTATGGGCTTAGTACCTATTTTACTAATATTATTGCAGGACTCATACAGGAAACTTCAGGTAATAAGGTTTTAGACCTATCTGCTAAAATAAATACAGTGATGCCAAATAAAATGCTGTGAAATGTAGGTTCTCTGTGTTGCATAATGACCCTAGATTATCTTTCACTTGCACATTTTTAGGCACAGAATTTGTTCTTTATTACTTTTGAAAAGTCATCTAACCACCAAATATTTGTTCAAAACTTGTAAAATATAACTGCAGCTAGAGTAATAGGCTGAATGACAACTGCCTTTATGTATTTCTAATGATTTGTCAAGTTGTGGCTATAAGGAAGACCAAGAGATTGTTGGCAGCCCTCCTCAGTTTACCAGAAGTTGTTAAACTGTGAAGTCATAGATCAGGACTCTGGTCAGAGAATGGCCATACAATCTGGATTCTTGCTACAAGTACCGTATATTATATTGCACTGGTTATTCCAATACATGTGTTTTAGGGTAGTACTGTATAACGAAATTTGTGGTTTAGTTCATAAATAACAGTACTGGCAAACATCTATCTTTTTAAAGTGTGAGATGTGTCATCTTATTTTAATTTTTACTTCAACCCATGTTTGGCATTTGGTCTGAATGAAGTTATGAATGTGTTTTGTTCCTTAATGTCAAATGTGATGGAAATAAATCCAAACTAAATTTAATTTTAGGTGTGGCTATGCTACATTGCATCATGTCATAGAGAAGTCAAAAGAGGACCGGATGGAGAGCTTCTTTCTCAGTGAAACATGTAAATATTTGTATCTGGTATGTATTTACTTTTATCACCACCACCAAAAAACTTGGGAACTTTATATTAAAAGGAAGAAGCTTCTTTGTAGGGACTGCAGGCAAGCAACAATAATAATAATAGAAATGCAGGACTGGAAGGGCCCTTAAGAGGTCATGAAACCTATCCCCCTTCCTCTCTCCCTTGCTGAGGCAGGATTAAGTATTCTTGGACCAGTGGTCACCAACCAGTTGATTGCGATTGCCGGTGGTGTAGCATGGCTGCTACTAAGGCAGACTCCCTACCCTGGGCCCACGCCACTCCCGGAAGTGGCCAGCACGGCCCTGAGGGTGGGCGTCTCCTTCTGTGTGCTGCTCCTGCCTACAGGCACCGCCCCCAGAGCTCCCATTGGCCGGGAGAGCTGCGGGGGTGGTGCTTGCAGAGAGGTGCTGCAGGGGTGCGTTGGCCTCTTCTGGGAGCAGTGTGGGACCGGGGTAGGGAGGGAGCCTGCCTTAGCCTCGCTGCGCCGACCGGGAGCCGCCAGAGGTAAGTGCTGCCCAGCAGGAGGCCGTACCCCAGCCCTGAGCCCCCTCCCAGAGCCAGCACCCCATACCCCCTCCTGCACCCCAAGCCCCACCCGGAACCTCCTCCTGGAGCCAGCACCCCACACTTCCTCCTGCATCCAAATACTCTGCCCCAGCCCTGACCACCTCCCAGAGCCAGTGCCCCATACCCCCTCCAGGGCCCCAGTACTCTGCCTCAGCCCGGAACCCCCTCGCACACTGCGAACCCCTCGGCCCCAGCCCAGAACCCGCACCCTCTCCCAAACCCCAATCTACCCCAGCCTAGTGAAAGTGAGTGAGGGTGGGGGAGAGCGAGTGACTGGAGGGGTGGGGTAGGGAATGGAGTGAGCGGGGAGGGGCTTTGGGGAAGTGGGGCAGCCACGGAGTGGATCCTGGGTTGCCCTTACATTCCAAAAGTGATCTTGGGTGTTAAAAGGTTGGAGACCACTGTCCTAGACCATCTCTGACAGCTGCTTGTCTAACCTGTTCGTAAGAATGTCCAGTGGCCTAGCTTGCACAATGCTGGAGGGGAAGGGAAAGGCTGGCTGCCATAATGATTCATGTTATAAACTTATGAATTCCTCAGAAAAATATCTTTTGTCTGCACACTTCATGTAAGCACTTACTTTAGTGCAAAATGAATGCTTAAAGTATTCAGCTCTCGTACTGAGTAGTCCCCTTCTAACTACCACCAATTTTTCTGCTTTTAGAATTAAAAACAAAAACAACCCTCCCCACCCCCAAAATTATAGTTTCCTTTTACTCTAATGGAAATCTGTGCCTCCAATCTCAAAAAAATCTAACAAGATTGTTTGGTGTACTGACTTGTTTAGTGTCATGTTGAATTATTGCGCATGCATTTGATGAATGTCCTGATAACAAACATGAGTTTCATTAGATGGATAGCGTCATGCTTTCTCTCTTTTCCCTGCCTCTTGTTTAGTTGTTTGATGAAGAGAATCCAGTGCACAAATCTGGAAATAAATATATGTTTACTACTGAGGGGCACATTGTGTCTGTGGATAAACGTTTTCGTGACTCGCTCTGGCAAGATACCTTCCCTGAAGAAGAGGAAAGGAATGCAGAAAAACTAAAGCCTAACGAATTAAAAGCCATGAACTCCAGTTCTAACGTAAGCAGTGTATAAAGTGTCTCCGGCTGTGTGGTTGGAGAAAAGGGGTGGTGAAATATTACACCTTGAGAGATCGGGGAGAGGAAAGCAACTTTGAAGTGGTAACTAATGAACTTTGTTCAGCAAACCTATATTCAGATGTTTAAAAAATCCTGAACCATCTCAAGAATTTGAAAATTAGAGTGACTGCCTCTCGGAATGGGTCTGGATGGCTTGGAATACAGGAAATTGCACAACCTGTCAAATTGTAGGTCCCTTGCTCCAACTGTCCTCTCTTTCATAGTAATTGAAAGTAATTGTCATCTGATTGTTAGGGGATGTGCCCAGAGTAAATTGGTGCCCTCCATTCATTTCCTAGAGGTCAGCTTTGTGCATTGCCCAACCGCCAGCTCAGACTCAGACTTTAAAGCCAGAAGGGACCATCCTGATTATCTAGTCCGACCTCTTGCACGTTGTAGGCCACAGAACCTCACCCATCCACTCCTGTCATAGACCCTCTAACTTCTGACTGAGTTACTGAAGTCCTCAAGTCATGATTTAAAGACTTTAAATGGTGGATTCTCAGTAACTTGCTCTAGTTCAAACTTGCAAGTGACCTTTACTCCTCCATGCTGCAGCATGTGAGAAGCTCCAAATACAAACCAAGAGAACACTACTTGTTGTGAAGTTTGCCTAAGACAGAATGTGCGGGGTACTAATCAAGGTTCAGAAGGGCGGGAGAGTGAGGCCCCAAACGCTACAAGGCACAGCAGTACTTACTGCCACAAGTAGTCCTGCTGGTCAGTGAGACCACTGCATCTGGTGCTAAGCTGTACACTTGTTAGTGTTTGCAGGGTCAGTGCCTGAGATTGTAACACTGTAGTACAGAGAATGTACATGATTGATTATACAGGTTTTTGAATTATATGATTTGTTGCTTTGTTCGCAGTGCAATAGGGTTCCTGATGAGAGAAGATATTTGTTGCCGCTGAAGAGTATTTACATGAGACAGATTGATCAGATGGTGGGTTTGATCTGAATTTGTTCTTCAGAGTAATGCTTCATAATATGCAAGGAGGAACGTGGACTCTGATTCTGATACAAATATCTACAACTGTACACCTGCGATGCGTCCTTACATACACTGAGTCACTTAAATAGCCACTATGTTTCTTAAGGATTTAACTATAAACTATAATAGTCTTCTAAAGTGAAATGTTATAAAGCAAAGGGAACTCTGAATACAATTTGATCAGAGTTCTGTCCTGATAAAATTTCATACAGTAAAGCTTGTATTGCAAATGAAGGCTGGATAATCTTGGAGTACAATTTTTTTTTTTAAATTTAAAAAAGCAACTGGCATGTGCCATGAAAATCATTTTGCTACCTTTTTGTAGCTGTATTGTAAATGATGTTCCTCTGGAAAAAGTTTAGTATCTAAGTTGAAAATGTTTGGAGTTTTGATGGAAAGGAAAGGGAATGTGCAATTTTATCACCAAATTTAATCATTTGGATTGTTCAGACTAGCAATAACAATGCTATTTGTTCCTCAGGTAGAAATATTTGTAGTGGGTTTTGGTTGAAACAACGCTTTGTTTAGAATAACAGCTTTGAGAGGCAACTCCTAGTCATAAAAGAAAAGTTCTCAGTACCGTCATGAGATGTTTAAAACAGTGTTCTTAACATGAATTTGCACGTTCACAAAAGCAGACTAGCTATAGAAACCAATAATTTAAGAACAAGGTGCCTTTGTTTGTAGGGGAAATGCACAAGCCACTCTGAACTCTCTGAGCTGCTCACCTTGTATTGCTTAGTTGAACAGATGTTCAAAATATTCTTTAGGTTCTTTCTGTCATGTACCGAATCTAATGCCTTTTGTAAAGAGATCCTGAAGAAGTATACAATTATCTGACAATATGAAAACAAAGTAATTATACTGTTGGTAGTGCTTTTGGGGTTAGTGCCTTAATAAGCTTACCTTCCCTCATGAAAAAACCTGAGCTTTTCTTTGAGTCGGAATATATTTTTGTTAAATTGAATCAGTTACTTTTGGAGTGCCTTGGTCATACAGTGTTGAGTCCCAAAGAAAATGAAGTTGGTATTTTAAATACTGGAAGGATGTTGCCTATTATGCATATCCCAAAGAATGTTGAATTCTTTACACCTTTTTTCTGTGAATTCAGTCAAATATTGTACTGTATGTGCTGATGTGTGTTGCCATGGTTGAGGAATTCATACAAAGCCTACAGCATGCTGAGATCCCTCTATCGAAAACAGTAGCAGTGGAGTGCATTCATCAACTTTCAGGAGGTACACAGCACTTCACAGGTCAGGCCCATAGTGGCTAGTAACACTGAGCTCAATCTTGCCTGTGGAAGTCCCTTTTGAGCCTCCATGATAAGTGGCGGTTGGGGGAGGGAAGAGTGGAAAACGAGCTGGTTGCCACCTGCCCCTCAGCTGCACCAGGTGCAGCTCAGGCATGCTTGAGGATTACACAGTGTGAATACTTGGGAAGAAAGCAAGTGAATTTGGGACAGTTTGTCATGGAGGGGAAAAAAATTCCTTCAACTGAGACTGAAACAAAACTTATTTTAAGGGTTACTATTTTTAGTGCTTCTCATCAGTTAAATCTGTATTTTAAAATCTCTTTTAGACTGCAGTTAAAATGTATTCAGCTACCACATTGTTTCCTACTTTTAAGTAGAGCTAAAACTTAAATAGGAATTTCAAAGTAACAGAGCCAAACTTAATGTGTGTGTGTGTATATACAGATCATCTTAGTCTTCTGACAGAAATCCAGTTCTTCATAAGCCATATGTTGCTTTCATAAAACATTTCTAACAAACATAATGAAGTCCATGTATTTGAGGCGCATGCTTAACTTAGTATACAGATGCATCTCAGGGACCTCCAACTAGACTTCTCTGTTCTTGCTAACAGATTTATCATGTATTCAGGAATCAAAATCTTGTCTTCCTATTTTTACCTGGTAACTTTTGAGGATGGGGGAGGAGGGGGCGACTTATGACAGGTAGCAGATATAAAGTTCCCAAAACATACCTGTATAAGGGTCTGGTGCCTTTTTGAAGTTAGATACACCTTGAGCTAAAAAGTATTTTTTCTTAATTGTTCAAAACTATTACTGGAATATTTCATAGTCACTTCAGTGCCTATTTTAAAGCAAAACATGCTTCCAAGGTGTTATGATCCAAAGATGTATTAAGGGAATGCAGGTGACACAGTCTTAACTGGGGATGCCAGTCAGCCTCAGTTGCTAATTTAAGTGCAAAGGGTATTATGGAAGAAGCCTATTCTGTCTACTGGGGAAGGCATAAGCAAAAATATCTGGGCATTCAGAGATGCTGCTACCTGGGCGAAGTCTCTTACCTGCCAGTGATTTTAAGTGAGAAACTTTATTAAAGTTAGTAATGTGAAAAGAAACCTACATAGAGCCTCCAAAACGTGCAGCTTACAATTTTATTGTAAGCAATTAGTTCATGCCGACAGGTATCCTGGTGACTTCTTCTGCTGACAGCAAAACCTCCCCGATCCTCAGCTGAGCCCTTTGAACACCCATTATATGCCCTGCTACTTACAGTAGTGTTTGTGCCTTCTGAAAAATTGAGCCGAAATGCAAGTTCCGGATGGAGGTTAAGTAAAAGTATATGTTAAATTTGGGTAATTCTCAAAAGACCAGTTGGTTTAACCAGGCTGTACAATTTTTATTTTTCTCAAGTTTTTAATTTTAGGATTATACTTTTCTTAATTTTTATGTGAATTGCCAAAATTAGACTGACCTTCTTGAGTTGTGGAATTGGGCCAGTGTGGGCAGCGGCAGTGCAGGCTTCTCTGCTCTGTCCAGCTGGTGTGCCTCAGCCTTGAATTAGATGAATAAATTTATATCTAGTACTGAGAAGAGTTGGCTCTCCAGGACTTTTCAGTGCTTGTTGTCTCAGAGCACTAGCCACAATGCCAAATGGGATGTAGTCACCTGTCAGCTAGAAACAGGGCTGAAGTCACCAATTTGCTTTTCATAATCACCTAATAGCCATCATCCCATAGTAATAAACTTGGGTTGCTGTGGTACTGGATTTAATCTGGTGACCTGAAGGTGAAAGACACAGTCTCCTCAAACAATCCAATTTCTCCCTCTCCTTGCACCTCCCCTTCTTAAAAGTATTTTTGAAATAAAACATGTCAAAACACAGGCCATGTCTTATGTTTGGTGCACTAGTGTGAAAATCTATTTTTAATTAAGTATTAGAGCCAAGTTGAAAACACTGCTGAGATGACTTGCTTATACTTATAATGTTGTACGTCTCAGTGTAATGTGCAATATAATTTTTCTAATTAAAATTGCATTGTATGTATGTTTAATTGTTGTAAAATGTATTTAACTGGGGGAGGGGAAAGACTTGTAAAAGGATCAAATGTTCTTTTATAAATGTCCTAAGAAATTTTGTCAAAATTGCTTAAAGTAAGGTTTTACAAATTTGTATTAAAAGGCTATCTTTGACCTTTCTGTTTGGTTTTTCCCCCCCCCCCCCCCTCTTCCTCTGAAGAGGGATGTAACTTTGGGAGTACCATGGTGCAGTTTTCAGATTACACATCTTCATTTCTTTCATGGACTATGTAGTCTGTACATTTCACCCCCCCCCCCATCCTGTACACTTTCCAAAAGTCTTGCTTAGTTGTTGGCTGAGAAGGCTGGACTAGGTTATGAAGTGGGAGTTTTCTGTAATATTTTTATTAAGCCGATGTATGCCTCAGTTTCTCCTATATTTCGCAAGGCTACCCAGTGGGCAGGGAGGGCATTAGGTAAAGGACAGTTTGCTCTCAGGACAGGGTAAGAGAAATAGATGTGAATGTTTACTAGCTGTCTGAGCTTGAATGGATCATTGATACAAGGAAGGTCTCAGCCAGTCTTTTTTCAGTGGAGAATTTGAGAAGACCATGGCAAATCCAATCTCCAGGGCACTGGGCATTGGTTGTTAGGTGTCAGAGGACAAACAACTGGGATGATGTGAGGTCGGAGGGGGATAAGAGTTGGTTGCAGGAGGGACTTGGGCTATACTTTAACCTTCAATTCTCTGTGCTAACCCAAGGACTTCCTAGGCTGTGTTTCAATTGACTAATAAACCCGACACTTTTGACAATGCTATTTGAATATCACTGCAAATGCTTGGTGAGGTACTTTACTCTCTGAAGAGTGTATGAGTCTCTACCAGGAGTCTGTCTTATCGGGCCTTGCTGAACAGAGCTCACAGTGTGAAGCTGAGGAGTGCTGAAGCCCTAGAGATCGTCTAAGGAAGTGATGAGGCTATATGCTTTACCCAGTGAAGGAAGAGCGTAACACCCCTTGGGCTGGGGTCTGGCACATTGAAGGGGTTCTTCCTAGAGACTTTGAAAGCTGGGGCCATAGCCCTGATCCGGTGGATCTGTGATACAGGTAAAATCAATAGAACTAAAAGCCCCCATACAGGGAGAGCTGTAGGTCTTCTTACAGTCTCCTGTGACAGCATTCACACCCTCTTAGACAATATGAACAAAGGGAAGCACAGGACGGCTATTTCTGCTACCAACAGTGTTGGGGAAAAATGAAAAGCTTGTGAAAGTTCTCACAGTACGGAGGAAAAATTTAGGAAAAAATATTTTTTTTCTATATTGCACAGTTTCCCTTAGCTTGCCAGGTGTCTGAACTAGTGTTACCAGCTGTAGCCTCTCAGGTATAAAAATGCCAATAATGAGCATATTCTTCCTGTCCCATATGGGATTCATGTTGGGGGTGGGAGAGAAGTATGTTTAAGGAATTGTTTCATACTGTAAATTTAACTACAGATCCAGCCTCTTTAGTCTGCCATGAAACTGCAACCATCTAATCCCTGGCCAGTGTTCTGCCCTCCTACAGCCAAAGAGCCAGCTGTCATCCTTGCTTTCTCAACAAGCTGAGTGCATTGAGACCTGAGTTTTTCTGGGGAAAGGGAGTGGCTTAAACCAAATCTTGTAACTTCCATTTGCCTATGGGAAAAGGCAGCCTTTTCTGCATGTCCCTGCTTGCCTTTCTTTCCTAGGCTATACTTTGCTTCCACTGCTTTGGTGTGCTGTCCCTCCTGCATTCTCCGCCTCCCTTGCCTCACTTTTCTATCAGTTGCTATGGTTGGGTCCCAATGCAAAACTATAGTAGGGTGTGTTGGCAGAGGAGCCCTTCTATGTCTTACAGGGCTGTTGCTCTGAATAGTTTAGTAGGCAGCAGGTTTAAAACAAACGAAGTATTTCACACACTGTACAGGCAACCTGAGGAACTCCTTTCCAGAGGATGTTGTGAAGGACAAGACTATAACCGGGTTAAAAAAAAACTAGTTGAGTTCATGGAGATAGGTCCATCAATGGCTAGTAGCCAGAACAGGCAGGGATGGTGTCCCTAGCCTCTGTTTGCCAGAAGCGGGGAAGGGGTGACAGGATGGATCACTTGATGGTTACCTGTTCTGTTCATCCCCTCTGGGACACGTGGCATTGGCCACTGTCGGGAGGCAGGATACTGGGCTCAATGGACCTTTGCTCTTCCAGTATGGCCATTCTTATGTTGTTAGTTGTAGGCCCTTTAACGAGTGCACCTTTCTTGTCCTGGCAGCAGGCTATTACTGAAGATATGGGACAGCTCCCAACCATGATAGCTGGGAAGAGAGAGAATGAATGCAAGTGGGTGGGGTTTCTGTAGTGATGCTGTTTTTTCTCCCTCCTACCTGTCCTGAAGACTGCATCTTATCCCCCTAGACACAGAGCTGGTCATGGTGACCCCTGTATTTGTGACCTTCAGGCTCTTTTCATCACAGCTTATCTAGGCCTAAAACCGTGCAACCTGAAAAAGCTTAGCAAGTCAGGATGCTGTTTGCACTTCTCCCCACCCACATTCTGCTCTCTGTGCTTTCTCCCTACTGAATAGAGTCCAGTTCCAGGTCTGTCTGATATTCAAAGCCTCTATGGGATTCATCAAGCTTATAGGAAAGAATGCCATAACATTTCACAACCCTGACCTTCCACTGGAGCCATGAAACACTTTTGACAACAGGAATCCTGTGAGTGCAGGTGACAGGATTTTCCCAGGTGCTGGATCTACACTGTGGAACTTGCTTCTGCAAGAGCTAAGAATAACCATTTTCTTTTGTAGCATTCAGACCTAAAGATAAAACCTATTTCTTTGATGTAGCTTTCCTTATTTGCTATACCCACCCCACAGCAAGTCACTTGCTCGTACAAACATAATCAACTAAAAAGCCCTATTAAACCAATCAAGCTGTTTCCTCTTAAGAAGGGACCTAAATATTTGTAAATATTTTTATGAGAGGGAGGGAGGGAGGGAGGGGGAAATGTCATGGGGTCATATAAGTAGCTTGACAGACTACAGCTGCTTTGAGGCTGAATTCTGGAAAAATCAGGGCTCAAACTGGGCTGATACACACCATATGCCCACTGGTACCGCTCCAGTGCACCAGCTACCTTGCCCTGTCACCTTCCTTCGGTGATAGCTAGAGATGTTCTACTCAAAAGTGCAGCTGCTGACCTGGGGTATTAAAGCTTCATCTCAGGCAGCTGTTGTAGCTCCTGGAGCGGTAGAATCACCTGGCACCATTAACTATGGGAGGAGAGAATGAGCAGCAGCTGCCCCTGCTTCTACAGACTCCTGACTGACCAGCAGTTGCTGTTGCTCCTGACCAGGGTAGGGGTCTGGACCTTCCCTTGTTGCAGCCCGGGCTGCTGTTTTCTAGTTGGTCGTGAAGAACTCCAGGCTACTGCTCTATCCCGAGAGGCAGCAGTGGGTGGGGCTGGAGAGTGGCTTGGCCAGGGGTGGCAGTGTACTATTGGAGGCCCAGGACAGTGTTGAGAACATAACCAGGGTGAGTACTCTTGCTTGTTTGTTTCCAGTGAAACCTGAAATCACTTACCCAAAGTTTCCTAAGCAGAGCCTAGCGCATGCAGGGAATTTAGCTTTCAAAACTGGACTTTGTTGCCGTGTTCCCAGACTGTTTGAGTCCTTTAGTCTGGGTTACGGTGATTGGAAAGGGCTGTTGTGAACAGCCTGGGGCATTGCCCATGGTCTCAGAAATGTAAGATTCAGAGTAGTCTTGAAGCAAGGCTTGGTCTTTACTTTTTGTTTGTTCACTCTGTAGCCTTCTCTACTTTTTATTATCTGCGCTGTGGACCTGACCCAAATCCCACTGAAATCAATGGGCAACTTTCCATTAGCTTCAGTGGGCTTCGGATGAGGCCCCAGGTTCCAGATCTATTGAACATAAAGTCTATCAAACCTCAGACCATTGCACTGGGATTTTGCAATGTACCTTCGATGGTCCAGGATTTTGTCTTTGCCTGCTCATCTAATACCATTGCTTCTTACTTTAGACAACTAGATCTCACTTCAGATCCACTTCCAAACTGAATTTAGCAGGGCCAAAATTTTGTCAGCTTGAAGAAAAGAACACTAACCCTGGTCTGACATCCTTCAGATAGGTTGCTCACCTATCAGTTGCCCAGGAAAGAAGCACTTGTTCATGCCCCCTCCCAACACCCCACTTCTTTTCCTTATCCTTTTTAAAAAAATCTGTGTTTTGAAAGTAATTTATTTGTCAAACTGTATAGCTTTGTAAGAAGGCTGAGTTTATTGAATATAGCTCCTGTTAATATTTCCGCTATTTAGGAAAAAACATAAGAAAGAAAAGCTGGTTTTCTAGCTTGCAATTTCTTGGAGACTGGAGAAAATGAAGGCCACATGTAGTAAAGGAGTTTGGCCCAGACTTTTAGACGTATTTAGGCATTGCTGTGCTCAGCATTGCAACACCTAATTGCTTTAGGAGCCTAAATGTCATTTTCAAAATGGATTTAGGTACTTATGAGCCAAAATCCCATTGACAGTTGATGAAATTCTGGCTCCAAAGTGCTTAAATACATTTTGAAAATAATTTAGGCAATGATGAGCCCAGCAATGACTAAATGATTTTAAAATCTGGACCTTAAAGCCTTACAACATGAGAGAAAACCTCTAACGCTTTGGGAGCGTTGAGTGAATATTTTCTCAAACTATCCCCATTATGAGCCAATAGAATCAGAGCGAATACAGAAAAGGGGTAAGATTTTTCAGGTGGCCTCTGTTCTAGTCTATTACATTTAGCATTAATGTTGTAGATGTGATGTGCTTCCACAAGAGACCACTCTTGCTTCACTGTTTGAAACCTTGCTGTGCTTCAGACATGTGGGGGGGGGGGGGGACCGATTGTAATAATATCTTTTAAGCTGAGTGTTTGGAAGCGTAATTTCATGGTTTTCATGAACCTTTCTTTTCCACCAAGTGGGTCTGTGCAAGGAGCTGCAAAATCTTAATGGAAAGATGACTGACAAAAGCTAAAACGTAAATATTCAGCTGTTGGCAGACTGCGAGCCATGTGGTCTCACTGGAGGATTTGGCCCTATAGCTATATGAAAGATTGCTCCCCTTAATTGGTAACAGTGTTTTATCTAAAGAGAGATCAGAAACTATTCTCCAAAAGCTGTTTCCTATTGCTGCTCTTTGGCTTGTTCATCACTTAAACTGATCAGAGGGGCATTTGGTTGTAAAGATCAGATCGGAATAACATCTGTTTTTCAAAGGTAAGGGAATTTTGCTGCCTTGAATGTCACTTGGTTACAGGTAAAGAATATTGCAACTTGTGGGCATGCGCACTGGAATCCATTATAACCTTATTGACATGCCTTGGCAATGAGATACTTAACATAACTCAATTTCTCTTTGCAAGATGGGAGACATGAGGGTTTCACACCCGTTTTAAGGGAGCATAAGTCCACTGACTTCAGTAGAGTTACTCCTGCTTTACCTTGGTGTCAGTGGAAAAATTAAGCTAACTGAATCTGTTGATGGGTCTGATTGAGGAGTTTGCTGTTCTATGGACTAGGAGGTAGCAACTATAACTATCAAAATGGAGGTTGCTGAAACTGACCCCTACAGCAAGGTGAGGCTATATCTGGATGATTGTAGGTCATTCTTCTTATGTACTCGCACGCGCTGCTGTAGTCTAAGAAGCAATTTGTGGGGAGGAGATATAATTGATTAAATAGATTGAAGCCACTGTAGAAATGATTCAAATGGGTTCTATGTATGTCAAAATACTAGGCAAGCTGAAGGACGTGGCTGTTAGTGCTGATGAATGTTTCAAATAAAATGTCATCCCTAGCGTTAGTAATTCTGCTAACGTGGATTATAATTGCAGTCTGTTAGAGCTGCTCATGGGAGCCTGGCTTGTAAATCTCAGCTGGAGTAAAGTGGGGGGGAGGGAATTGCCTGTGCCTGTCAAAACCATCATTCTATGGAAAAATGCTAATAGCAGAGCATTTACGCCAAGCCCTCAAAAAGTCGGTGGGGTTCTGGCAGATTTTTTGCCTCAGGCACATTCATTTACTGTCAGTCAAAGTGTTGGGTGCATACTGTACCTTTCTATACCAACTGTAATTGGCTGAGATACCTTGGCTTAATGGGAGGTGGATGCAAGTCAAATGCATTAACCTTGTACAAGATGACCGGTCCCTAGCCACAAAGGTACTTGGGCACCTGTGTCTGTGATTTAGGTGCCTAAATCACAGTTTGAGGCTCCACTGTGATCTTCTGTTGAACACTGTAGATGCCTAAATTCACTTGGTGCCTACATTTTCAGGGAAAAAGTTCCCTTAATGCCTAAGTTTCTGCCTTTGGGCACGGTCATCGGTGTTCCGACAGCTAGAGTGAGACCTCAATCTCATGCCTAAACCCCAGAGCGATCCACAGTAGGGGAAGAGAGGCATTCAATCACCTGCACCCCTTGTGGGGCCCAGCCTGGTAGATGTGTTCAGAAGTTGCCGACTGAATCTGGGCCCATTCAAAGCCTGCCAGCAGGTGGTGGTAACGATGCTGGTGCCGCTAACCTTAGACATTTTAGCCCACTGGTTAGAGCACTTCACCCTAACCGTTGGATTGCAGAGTCGCTCTTGCTGTCTCATTCTCTGGCCCAATGAGTAGTGTCTTCCTCTCCTGCTGATTCAGTTCCCCTATTACTCATATGATCATGAAGGCCTCTCAGCTGAGGTGAGCCAAATCCTCTTTAGCTAAACGGGGACTATTGCTATCACTTTTTTTACTAGTGAAGGCACAGTCTTAAAGGAAGGATAAAGAGCCCAGTAAGAGTTGAAACTCCTTTTATTACTTGCTATTCAGGGCTTCCTCGCCTCTTTGAAGGTGGTAGGTTTGTGTTGGTGCTGCAGGAGGGAGGATTACATGCATAAGGGTTAAGTATAATTATTATTGAGTGAAAGTAAGCAAGCATTTAATTGTTGTAAATACAACACCCAGAGAGATCAGCTGATTTTGTGCAAAAGCGGCCGTGGAGCTCTCATCAGAACTAAAGAGAGGCCACTTGAAATGCTACCTTGCATATGCTGAGGCCTATGTGAGAATCGCAATGCTCTGTAGAGGGCAAGCTTGAAGCCGAGGAGTCCATAAAACCATATGGCATCTCCAGTGCACTTTTATCCAGACATCAGGAAGCCTCACTTGTGACATATGAAAGAGCCGACAGGCCATGGCTTAATCCAAGGATGGATTTATTTACAATGAGCAGTGAAGGATACTTCATTATGTTTTGCAACTATACCGGGATTGCTAATAGATAATAGAGCTCTGAGGCGTTTGATGCAATAGAGTACACTGCTGTACGGCAACATTTCACCTGTCCTGGAATTTCCAGAGCTGCAAGTGCCAACAACAGACCACCTTTCTTCACTGGTGAATTTACAATATTATCCGAGCCCCCTCCCATATTGTTGAGATCAGTTACTTCTCTGGGAGTCAGGTTTTTTTCCTTTTTTCCTTTTTCTAATCCACCTTAACGGGACCCAGGAGCCCCTGAGGATGTCATCAAGGCATCATCCGTTGTGGTGTCAATAGGACCTGATTCTCTCTGATCTGAACCCAGGTGATTATTTAATGGCTGGGGGAGAGTTGCTGGTTCAGAGTTTCATCCATCCCAAACACCACCTTTACATTTGACATAAAAGATAGACCTGAGTTTGTGACATTAATGGGATTTAACTGTAGACGAGAATAGAGAGATTTGGATTGCTGCTGTTGTGTTTTAGTGTAACTGCATAAATGAAAGAGTTGAGGTCTGACAGCCATTAGAGGAAAGAGAAATTAGAAATGTCAGTCTGACTCATTCAAGAGAGAACACATGTAATATTTCTGTCACTCTGACTCATTGTTACAATTTCTGAAACTGAAAGGCATCCCTTCCAGAAATAGAAGTGATCACTGTCCAGACAGCTTTATGACTGCCCCAGACAGATGTCATCGTCTGCTGTTTAATAGATGCCTTGGTGAACCCAATTCAAGCCACCTGATGGCAGCTTTTAATATGGAAGGGGAGAATCTGTTTCTCTGTGTGACCTTAATTCTCTTTAGTGGCTTCAGAAGTGTGTTATAGCTAGAATGAAGGGACCCTGCTAGCAACAAGTGGTACTATCTGCCTCAATCCAGGGGCTTCTCATGATTACCTGTGTATGTTTTTTATGAGACTGCAGGGGTCTGGAGCTGGAATTAAATGGTGTGTGTATATGACTGGGGAGGGCATTAGAAATTAAGGAGCACTGATGTATGGGGAATTGAGCTTTCCTCGGCCAACCTCCATGACTATATCCACGATACGTATGTCATGTGACCTACATCAAATTATATATAAAATGTCAGAAGAACAAATTATCTGTAATCACTGATGAGCTGCCAAAAGCTGAAGAACCGGCTCCTTCAGTCGCTCCGGGTCTTCGGCGGCACTGAAGGACCCGCCGCCGAAGTGCTGCCGGGTGAGTAAAAATTAAAAAGGGATTCTCAGGGGAACCTCCCCAGCTGAGAGCTCAGGCAAGCCAGATGGGACGGTCCCGCGGGCTGGAGTTTGCCCACCCCTTTAACAACCGGTTCTAAACCGGCTTCAAAATTTAACAACTGGTTCGCGCGAACCGGCTCCAGCTCACCGCTGTCTGTACATTAAATAAGGATTTCAGCAGCATACAGCTCAGCCTTCCATTTCAGTAGCTTATTGCTAGTAATCCCTCTTGCATCGGCAGCAATACAACCGAATACAATAAAACAAACTCCTTTATTACCAAGTTTCCTCATGAGCTCCTGGCATATAAAGTGCCATGATGGAAACAAGATCCAGGTGAAATTGCAGTGTCTTCTCTGATCCAGCAGTACCTTCTTCCCCAGGAAATCAGGAAAGTAATCACTGGCTATTTCAGCAGTTCCATTCTTCCCCAGGAAATCAGGAAAGTAATCACTGGCTATTTCAATCTGAATTTTGCAAGTGATGGTGTGTGCCATCCACCTCCTCTTTTGAATGGCTTGCCCAGGTGGCTGCATGAGTTATCACTGCAAGGTGAATACAGGGCCTGAACCAAAGGCTGCGGAAGTCAATTGAAGGACTCCCATTTGTTTCAGTGGGCCTACTTCCACTGAAGCACAGCTGGACTCACTAGAGAGGTTTATTGTTTCTGACAAAGGCCTGTAGTGTAGACATGGACTGAGTCTGCAGCGGTGTCACTAAATGTGGTTAATACTCGGGTGGGTTTCAAACAATATGTCTGCCTCTGGGAGGAAATACCAGCCTCATTCATACAAAAGGGCTTGTGTGAGGTACTACTCTCAAAGCCACCTGAGCTGACCTAGAAAACTACTCCAAGCTTAATAAAAGCATTAATGAACTGTCCAGGGTGTGTGTGGTGGCTCACTTGAACACGGTTGGCTCCAGTGTAGGAATCTTTCCCAACTCACCCATTTCAATCTGATCCCTTTGGATTTTTGATCTTGTATTTGTACTTTTTAATTGTCCTGTGCCTGAAGTGGTCTCTCAGCACCGTGAGTGCTTTGAGGTACTATTGCTGGTTGTCTTGAGTCTCAAACTTTCTTTGTGGCAGGGCAGTGGCTTGCCATCCAACCTGTTCAAAATGAGTTCATACACTGTAAAATCTTTCTCTCAGGTCCTTATCTAGCCCCCATTGCCATAATATCTGAGCACTTCATTGTCGTCTTTGTGTATTTTTGCTCAACATCACCCTGTGAGGTAGGGAAATGCTATTATCCCCATTTACAGATGTGGGGAACTGAGACCCAGACCTTCATAGGTACTTAGGTACTTAACTATCTATGACTATCTGGGCCTGAGAGATTGCGTGACCTGCCCAAGGTCAGGCAGAAAATATATGGTGGAGCAGGGAATTAAACCTCGTTCTAACCATTGGACCATACTTCCTTCCATTGACTTAAATGGGAGAAGAGTTAGGCCAACACTGAGAGCACTGGAAAACTCCATAGTTTTCCCATTTTTTATAAAATAATGGGTCAGCATCATTCCTTTCAACAGCTTGGTGTAGTCTCCTATTATGAACAGCACTGAGATATAGTCCATCTCTACATTGCAACCTTAGCTATAACTATAAACCGAAAGGATATTTAAAACAAAGTCATTTAAGCCAACATTTTAAATAAAAAAAAAAATAAAGAAGCTTACTAAATCTATTGCTATTAAGTGCTATATTTCAGTCTGCAAAAAGAGCAATTAAAGTCTGCATGGAAAACTCTAATAATGTGTGTGAGAGAAAATATTGACATACCTGTTTGCAAACTTATCTTTTGAGAACATTGTTACACGTTTCTGGAGCTATATGACAATAGATTAAAAACAAGCCGTTTACCTACCGTAGCAGACCAGCATACAACCTTAAAAAGCAGTTAGAAAATAATCAAGATCTTCCTTATTATTTTTTAAATAATAAAAATTATCTCCATCTTAAGGCCCAAAGGGTTTTACAATACTTGCAAGCTGGATGCCATTAATTTTTCATAATGTTCATTTATTGTAATTTGGTTTTCTTAACACTAATAGTTCTTGAAAAGTACCATGTTCTAGAATCAATTACCTTCATCATGTAACAGCAGCTGTGGCAATGTGGCATTCCATGTTTGTGTCAAAGAACTGCATTTGTTTAACCTCAAGTGGAATAAAAAAACAGAGGGTTTGAAAAATCTTTCCAGTTTTTTGCTCCTTTTACAGCAGAGATTGATTTTTAAATCAGGCTTGGGGCGCGGGGGAGGACTTTATTTTTACTCCAAAAGGAGATTTAAAATAAGCATTTTTAATAGAACAAACAGTCCCCATACTTTGAGATGCATCTAAATGAAAAACAAATTATACAATAGCTATTGATTTTTTTCTTCACAATAATTATTCTCTGTCAAACATTCTTATTATTTTACCTCCATCTGCACAGCTCAGTGTAGTATAACTATGTGACAGCCAGGCTTGTATTTGTCCTTAATTCTTTCCATCCCTCTCACAGAGGAACAGACCTTTTGTCTTTTTATTAAATAATATGACCCTTTGTAGAGCAAAGGGCAATAACAATAATTAACTCATAAATTAGCAGAGGCAAAACCAGATCAATACAATTTCTCTAAACAGATTTTTTTTAATGGTGACTTTTTTGCTTTATAAACCAGTCTTTCCCACCTGATTATACGATGGGTACATCTGAGTTCTTTGCTGCATTTAAGGGCTGAGCATGTTGCATGGCATTAAGAGGTGTTATAGCAAGTGACATTTTGAGGGGGGGTTATGTTCACCGGATCACCAAAATATGGTAGCTGCTGCCCGAGATTGCTAGAACTGAGATTCTGTTGAAGAGGTTGGGGCGAGGTAGAGATGAGAAGTTTTTAAACTAATCATCTACGTGCAGCTGTTTGGGACAAATTCTATACTCGCCCCCTAAGATTAGACCAAGGTTTATTGGAAGAGGTTCCACAAAGCCTGGGCTAGATTAAGAGTCCTATCCTGGTTATTTTGTATTGCTCTGACAGTGTAAATCATCTGTAAAACCAGCAGATCCAAGCCCACAAGAATTTCATCCTGCTCAGGGGAATCCGAAGGTGGCTTCTAGGAGCCATTGTGGCTGCTGAGCCATTGTGGCTGCTAACTCATTGTTCCTTCTGAGTAAGTGGGTAACCCCTGGCTGCTGTAATGGCTTGTGCATGTATGTTAATACCACCTTTCTCACTCCCCACCCTTGTCTTGGACCTCTATAAGCAGCAAGTTACCAGGATGAAGTCCATCTTGTAACTTTTCTCAGGATATGTAAGAATTTACCTCAAGGAAACCCAGTGCCTGGCAAAGAAGTGGCCAGTAATTATGTATGAAAAGAGTGAGGAGCATGAATGGAGATTGTAAGGGCCAACACACAGCTCTAGCAAAGTTTGTGAGGGGGGAGTAATTAAATCTTAACTCTGAATTTCCTGGGTGTTACCACTTTAGAGCCACGTTCTGTTTTTAAAACATTTTGATTTTTTGTTGTTGTTGCTTCTATGAAAGAAAATAAGGGGGTAAAATATAAGGAAATAAACTATTTTTCCCTGATGCAAAATGACATGTCCCTGAACAATTACATAAATAAATCGCCTCTAACTTGAAATAGATTCCTATTACTTAAGTAGAATCAAAGGCAATGAGGGTAAACCAAGATTAGCAGCAAGCCCTGGCTAGCTAATGGTCTAGAGAAGTTCTGTCCTGCCCCTCAAGGTGATATCAGGTGCTAGGTATGTATGCGTGAGTATGAGATTATAACAGGGAACTCCTCAGATCTCTGTAAGGAATATTGAGGTTGCTCAGTGGTAACTCAATAACTTGAGGATTTTTTTGATGATTTGGTGAAAATTAGGGGGGGGCGGGAAGAGAATTTGTAGGCCAAGTTTCAGCCTGAAGCCAATCTATTATGACTCTCATATAAGAAATCCTATTTTTTTAAAAAGGATGTATTATGGAAACAGTAAGAGAACCTTATCTATTGCTGAAGTAAACCAGCTCCTCTTCATTAATGCCTCAGGGATATAACACAAGCTGTTCATTAGGTAGTGAATTCAACCCACATATATGAGATAATCTGAAATGTGAATACACTCCTAATGTGCTGGGTTATGGTTTAGGAATTCATGTGTAGGACACTGTACAATGATTAAGTCAAGCCCAACAAGGACAACTAACTGGAGCCTCGCACTTCATTTACCACTCTGAGATGTTTCACTCCAGCCCTCCATAAAGCAGGCATATGTCAACTTTAAATAATATATTTCTGTTTTTCTCTCTGTGTTTCTCATGTGCCTCTCCCCATAGTATCTATGCTCCACCCAGAGGAGAAGAGAGTCATCTGGCAGCGTGTTAGCTTCCCTCAGTTATGATGTGCGCCTGTGGACCTTTTCAAAGACAGGTTTTGGTGGAAAGAAAGTCTCCGCAGCCTTGTCGAAATCTCCACATTGTGGAAAGACCTGTACAAAGAGGGGGACATTGCAATATGCTCTAGGGGCCGAATCCAATGCCCACTGAAGTTAATGGAAAGATTGCTGTTTACTGCAGTGGGAGTTGGATTGGGCCCTAGAAGAAGTGAGACAAGAGCAGCTTCAGCACTGAAGAATTTGACATTTTGGAACCCCTTGGACACCTGAGATGTCAGACCAAAAGCCTATTGCAGTTTGGGGGTCGGAAGGTACCCAATGAGGGTCTCTTGGGCTGATGAGGGTGGTGACAACATAAAAATGATACTTTTAGCCTCCAAGGGCCTGAGCTTTTCCCCACTTTGAAGTCAATGGCAGTTTTCCTACTGGGGCCCCAAGTATGTCTGCTTATAGCATAGTCTGCGCTGTTTTCGCAGTCCACTTTAGGTTGGTTTATGAAAGTGTGTGATAGACTCTTCCAATGCCATCTGCTCTGGTGAACTGCCACCTGCTCAATAAGAAAGGGTAAGACGAGTACCTCATATCGACACTGCCCTTCCATGGTTCTCTCAAAGTCACTGCTAGAGGGAGAGCTTTCTTAACATGCACAGTCTGTAACTTGCCATGAAAACTGCAAGCAGGGTGGGGACTAGAAAAAAAAAAAAGAAAAAGAAAAGAAACCTTGGGTAAACATATGTACGTTTTCCTATTTCCAAGCTATTGAAAAGATATTGCAAACATTGGAAAATGGAAAAACTCCTGAGTTCTAATACCAACACAGACATAGTGTGCCACATGAATACCAGTCTAACTTAGCTGCACCTGTGCTTATGAATTAAGACTACTTTTGCAAATACAGCTCAGTCCTCTGCTTTGGTTGCTTGGCTGTTTGATAAAGCTGTTGGCACTTTGGCTAGGCTAGCTGGTAAGACTGGAATGTGCAGCATACATTCAGGGGCACTGGAGCAGGTGCTTCCATGTTCACCCTTAATTAAACTGCACAGCCAATCGGTAAAGATAGCAGGTGGGAATGGAGCATAGAATTGGGTTGACAGTAAATAATTTAGGTTTGATTTTATTTTCTGATTTTTCTTTTTCTGCGTTGGCTTCACTTTCCCCGAATGGCAGAATCCCCACAGTCTCTGAGTGACTTTAGGTGACTTAACCTTTCCGCCTCTGTTTCCCTTTCTGAATTGGGATACTAGTTTTGTCCTTATTAATAACAATTTGTTACTTTAGCACTTTTCATCAAAGGTCTTTTTTTGGTTTACACAAACATTAACTAATTAACCCTCACAATGTACCTGTGAAAGTAGCTACAGTAAAAACTAAGTCCATATTTTACTTCACTAAATCCATATTTTATATATAAAATAGTTCAACCATTGAGAAGAGCACATACTACAGCAAAAGAAATAATAAATTTGATCTGCTGTCTGAGGAATGTTTTTTACCTAGGTTCCCCTCATACAGCCTCTTGGGAGGTGATGAGCGATGACCATGTTTGCTATCATTCTTTTAAGTTATACTATAGCTGGGCGAAGTCCTTGCTAATGGTCATATTGGATTCGTCAGAAGGATGCCCGTACTGCTCCAGATATCTCATTAAGAAAACTCGGTGTAAATCATGTTTTTGTGGAAGCATGAATGCATTGACTATCCACATTTCCAATGAAAAATGACCCTCACTCTCCAGCTTTCCCAGTTGCAGGTTGTACTGCTCCTCAGTTGTTTATTTCTTTGAGCAGAAGTTGAATATACTCACTAGCACTTGACTTTAATGATGACGTTTCTGTGGAGGCATTGGTCACTTGCAACTCTATAGTTAAACCTGAGTTCTATTTTGTACTGAAAACACAGATTCAGCCTCTTCATTATGTATTAAAAAAAATAGCATATTCTCCCCAATCTTACAGCAGTCACTCTTTGAGCATATTTTTCTGAGAATTTGAAAGCAGACCTGTTAATTGAGTTCAAATGAATGAAACTGGGTTCTTTAAGGAATTTAGTATCTGTCAGTTTTTTGTCCCAAATTATCTTAAAAATGTAATAATTTAGACACTTCAAGCCTACTTCAGAATTGAAATGTTGTGCCTAGATTATATTTAAATAAATTTGTTTTAATTAAGTTGTTAAGGGAAATTTTTATCTCATTGCTGTGATTATTAAGGCTACAAACAGGGTCAGGTCTACAGCTCAGGTTAACTTAAGTAGGGCCATTGAGTGATGTGACTGTCACAGTCATGATCATTCTGCAGCTGCTAATTTGCATACCACAGTTCGATTGGTCGTAGTGAGACAAGGGTCAGAGGAAGACTGAACACATGTATTAAGAGTTTTCACTGGTTCATTACTTGGCCCAATGGTCACTGAACTGTAAAGTTTCTGTGGTTGCAAGCTAGCTGGAGAATCCATGCTTGCAGGGCTGTTTCTGTTAGAATGAGAAGCTGGCGATATGATTCAGGTATATGCTTGGCGTAAGCTTGTTTATTTACAAAAAATGTGCACCAAGTCCCGTTTCCCTGAATGCAGTACAAATGAACAAGAGCAGGCAATTCCTTGCTCGGAAATCTGAAACCCTCCAGCAAGTTCTATGCCTAAGAAGCTCCATTTTTTTTCTGCTTCCTCTAAGGGTCAAACTCACAACTGCTTCTCCTAACTTTCTGCCTTCGGCGCTCCTAGCCTGAGACGCCTAACCAGGAAATGCCCCCTGTTCACGTGGCTTTGTTCTGACCTGCCATGCAGTCTAATGGCTCAGGTGGTAGCTCCCAGCCATTGTCTATTTTTACTACATTAAAGGGGCTTGGTTGCTCCTTCTGTTGAGCCCGAAAGGCACAGCTATTGACTTTAACAAGGGCTGGGATTGTTTTTTCATCGATGGGTATGTCTTCACTACAAGTGCTAAAGCGGCCCAGCTTCTGTCAACCTTAGCAGTGTCTATCCCAGTGCTTAGGTCAGCTTATCTGCCTCTTGAAGAGGGGTGGATTTTTCATATTTCTGAGTGAAATAGCTAGGTTGAAGTAAGTTGTGTGTGTGTGTGTTTGGTTTTTTTTTTTAAGTGTAGATCAGGCCTAAGACTCATTTAATGGTAGTTACTTGCACTTTTCTGTCTTTAAAACTAATTTGCATCTGGTATGAAACTTAAAATGCTTTAATCATCGTTTTGTTATTACAAGCATCACTACAGAACAGAGTTAATGTTGTTGTCTGAGTGCTTTGACAGTACATTTCCATATGCTAATATGTTCTGGATTTGTAATGCTTAGTTATGGAATAATTGTTGCAACCTTATAATGCCTTTTGCCCTTAAGTTTCTGAGATGTACCCTCACCCTTAACTCCATTGTAACTTAGGGTTGTTTGTTTTTTGTCCTGGAATTTACATAAGTGCTTAAAAACCTTTTGAGGATCTGGGTCACAGTGCCTTTCATCTGCAGGCCTCCCCAAACACTTGGCCAAGTTAAGAAAGTAATACAAAAACAAAATACGGGGATCATGTCATCGGTCAGTGAAATGCAGCTGCTGAATCGCACTCGGCTTTACAGAACAATTAGGATAAGAAGTGAATAATGTGTTGTGTTGTTTTGTTTCCAGTTAAAATAGCAGAATGTAACTCTCTGAACTGGAATTTGGTCAAGACACAGTGCTTTTCCCATGAGAGAGTATGGATGTTGAGTGCCACAAGATCTTTAATGACTGCAAGAGCTCCCAACATCAGTTTTACATTTCCTCCAAAAGATGTTAATTCTAGTGGCACAGTGCCTCCTGCAATAGTGGCTCAGTTCTGACTCCGTGGGAAGAGTCCAAGCTATCAAATGATACCAAGTGGGCTTTACCTTAGAAAATTTGCATCTAAGTATTGACCCAGGCCCTACTTAGCTTGAAGATCTGATGGAATCAAAGCATAGGTAGAATGAATGCAACCTTCAAAGTTCTCTTGAACCTCCAAAGGTGATTAATATGAGATACAATTAGAGTGCAGTGATACTATCAAGCATCTCATGGTAGAGGAAGTTTTGATCAAGGGTAGTGTGGCTCTTCAGGTTTTGCCCAAACAACTAAAAAAAGCCAACATCTGGAACTGATTGATTAATAGTACGATTTCAATCAGTAGGGGGAAAGGGAAGAACAGTATTCTGTGCTGTGAACTTGAGATTCATTGAGGCTAAAGAGGTTAACGCATGATGGTAAGTAATCATGCTAAGCATGCAGAGTCTTCTGAATTTCAGAACCATGTTGATTTCTGCATACTTCACAGACTTCTTTTGTACCAAAACATAAACCAAACAAGCAAATAAAGCCCAAGAAAGAATAATATAATTGAAGAGGGCTTTCAAATGGTAGGTTTTGGACTTGAGTAATGAAAATGATATTAAAAATATATTATTTATAATGTGAAAAATGCAGTCTTCCTCTTCTGTTGACACACAATTATTAGATTTTTGGAGGATGACTGTACCTGAATTTGTTTTGCTACTGGCACAACATAAATGGCATCAGAACTTTTTGAACCAAGGAAGCAATTTAGGAATTCAATACTGTGGTAAAGAAAAACAAATAGGTCTTGTCTGTTAGCATACAATGGCCCTAAAAATATACAACTGCAATTTTATGGCTGACCTGTGCTGTAATTTGATACTGGTGGTTCATTAACTGAGTGCACATTTATACTCCGGATGTAGAACAGTTAGAAAAACAAGTATCTGTGCAGATCTCTTTGTAGGACCTATCAGTCAGAGAATGGAAGCCAACGCAATACTTAGACACTCCTCAATATGCCCATGCATTGCCTCTTTTTTTTTTTTTTATTAACAAAATCCCTGGAGACTTGAAAGCAGATGAAATGTTTTGCTTCAGGTTTTGGAGGCTGATTTATTTATTCACTTGGCGTAAATGTGGTTGCTCGAGTGCTGGGGCAATATTAAAGCACCAGGGCAACTCCATAATATGGGCTCAGCAAAGCAAGCATGAATGGCAGGAAGGACCAAGAACCACTGAGAGGATTCAAAGCTTGTCTATACAGGAAATTGAGTAGTGTATATATTTAATTATTATTATTTATTTATTTATTATTATGCTGTTATAGCTATGCCAGTAATAACTCCCCTGTGTGGACACTTTATTCTGGAATAATTACTCCATTTCCAAATGTTATTGCGCTCTAGCTATGCTGGTCAGTTTTCCCACATAGACAAACACTCAGTGAAGGTTAGTCGTTGGACTCCCATTGATGTTAGGAGGCAGCCTGCTGTCGTATTCTAGCAAACGTCTCTGAAAGAAGGCAGACTAGGACTTTTGACTCTCAAATGCTATATAGACTTTCAGAGAGTCTCTCTCTCTCTCTCTCTCTCTCTCTCTCCCCCCCTCCCCCTCATTTTCAAGCCATTTAGGCTGGGAATACACCTTATGTTGCTATGTAGTGATCCCCAGCTCACTACGTCATTAAAATCTTAAGAGTGAGCCACGCACAGACATCCTTGACCAGAGGAAGTGAAGCAGCAAATACAGTAGTGGGCTACATCCAACTCCCAATGAAGTCAGTTGGAGTCTCTCCATTGACTTAATAGGAGATGGACTGGGCTCTAGGAGCAGGGAAAACTTAAAGTGTGGGATTTAAATTCTGGGCTACACTAATAATGTAGCCGTGTCTCAAATCTGTTTTAAAACTTGGTTCAAATGCTTACTGAACTATTTTCTAGTATATGACCCTACCCTGTGAAGTGTTGAGGACTAGCACACAGTAACCCTAGAGAGACAATGCAAAGCTAGCCACGTCCATTTTCAGGTCCATTTACCATGCACCTTAATTTTTGGTTTCCTTACAGATCCCACCTTTTTTCTTATCCACTTTCCCACATCCATAAAGGCCCTACGTTCGAGTAACCTTCCTGCTAACCGAGGCTGAAGGCAGCTCCCAAGGTAACTGAAAAACACTGCTCAAAAGTAACTCAATGCTAGAGCCAGTCAAAAGCAATTCATTTCCCCCCTCAATTTTGTTTCTTAGATATTTATTTCACAGCCTTTTGCCCACAGAACTAAATGCACCTACCTTCCCCAGGGCGGATCTTGCTGCCTGTAAGTGATCCCAGCTACAGGGAATGAAGGTAAGAATTATGTTGTTGGTTTTCAAACGTGATCGTCATCATAGCAGTGCATGCTATGCATAGAGATGAGGGCTCACTTGCTTCCTTACCTTATTAAAAGGGATTTACAAACGACAAGCATCTCTAAAACATAGCAGACTGCTACTTCCTCCCTGAGTGTTAACACTCTCCAATCATTGTAGTATACAATTCCTCTCTGTTAATGGGCCTGATAAACTCTGTAAACTGGCATATTCCGTGTCCGATTTTTTTTTTAATGCTAAAACAAAACTGCCTAGATCAAATTGATTTTACTGTTGTTATATTTATTATGCCGGAAGAGTCAGACCTAGTTTGATAATATCAGAGTTCTTGGTTTGCGCAATGCAATGAAGAAACAAAGCTCTTTACTGATGGGGAAACCATACAAAGAACCTGAACAGAGTTTAATGATTTTAAAAAAAACTAAAGGGAGAAACATTTTAACGCTTTATAAGTAGATCCATGGATTTCATTAACTTGCATTCAGGTTTTTCTGGGGTGGGTTTTATTACCTTATTCTTTAAAACCTGACCAACAACATACATTAATTTAATACAACTCAGTTGTTAGCTGTTTAAAACAGCTATACTAATTAACCCCTTAACTCATACATTCCTCACCCACTGAGCAAAAATTATCCTGGCATTAAGCAAGAAGATTTTCTTAAAAAATAAGGGAAAATAAAAGGAGGACAAAAAGGATGTGCTGAGTGAATTCTCCAGTTCTAAAGATTTCGTTCCGATGAGAGAGATACAGGATATGTTTATATAGACAGAGAATGTATGTGTGATGTATATTTTGCATACAATATGCCAGCACCAGAAGGGTATGCACTATAAGTTTAACCTAGAAATCAAGTGGTATTCATGCAGTCTCCATACCCTTCAGATTTTGGGTGGCCCTTGTGGGATTTGACCAGGAACGCTATAACGACTCCAGAAGGTTGGTCAGATTCATATAGCCACTGCAACAACCAGATGGTTCCCATCTCAATACATATTGGTTTGCATACTCTGGAATTCAGTTTGGGGTTGGGTTTGGAGGCCAGATGCTATCCCTTAATTAATCCTCTGACTGTCACCTCCTTTAAGCAGAGGTAAGGGCCCATTTTTACACTGTTTGGGGCAATGAAGCTAATTTTCTCCCTGAAGAAATTGATGGACCAAGATGGGTTCCACACTTCTCTAAGGGAAAAGCACTGTAGAAAAAGAACCACATTATCACTGGCCAAATACAGTATTATGATTAATTTTTATCCTCTTCTGATTTGCCATCAACTTCAGCTCGCAGCACAGCTTACAGGTAGTGATGCTGAGCAATTGGAGTCTGATCCTGCTCTCATTGAAGTCAATGGCCAAGCTCTCTTTGACTTCAAAGGGCAGAATTGAGCTGTCGTTCCTCTGCCGCGAGGGTGTGTTCATGCAATGTTCTGCCATTTTGTATTCCGCTAACCCTGCTACTGAACATGGAAAAAGCAAGAGAGACTGGCTTCATTGCCATCATCAGACCCAAGAAAATACAGTTTCTTTGCTTTCCCATTATAGTGCCTGGAGGTAGATAGGGTCTCCAATGAGACCAGTCTGGACTGAGCTTCAGCCAACCACGCCAGAAGCAATACCAGTATGGGGAAATAGGAGGAAACAATGGTTTGCAGTATTTTGTTGCAGCCACACCACTAGATGGGCTTTAGATCGCCTTTGCTATAGCACCCTATGTACTGTCTCAAGGTAGCTCGAGGCAAGGTGTTAGATAACAGAAACCATATTCTGATGTAAATTATACTTGTGCAAAATTGAAGCCGATGGGATTGAGTGGATGTAAATTAAAGGCCCTGGGAGTGTAATAACTAAGCCAATGGATCAGTAGCTAACACACACAGCAAATAATTCAAACTTTTCTAAGCATCTTGCACAGTCTGCAAGCTTTAACTTATTTTTTTCTTTTAGTCTAATTCATAAATCCTAAAGTCCCTTTGGTCCTGGAGAAGAGATTCGCTTTGTAGATCTACAAGTAACTGTTACTGAAATTCATTCTATCAGACATTAATTTGCATGTGTTAGCTTGGGGATATGATAAAACAGTGGTTTGTTTTTGTTTTCTGATTAATGGATTTAATTATTTTGTTTTTGCTTTCAAAGACTATGGATTTCACTGGGATTCTTCATGGTAAAAGTTCAGCAAAATCACTCCAGGCCAAGTTTCCAGGGCATATAACTAAAAGAACCCAGAGGATTTACAGAACAGATGGATATGTTTTTTTTTTTTTTTTTTTGGAGGAATATTTTTCCTTCCTCTGGTTTCAAAACCTTTATAAAAATGGTTGGAAAATGTGGGGAGTTTTTAGGTGTTTGCTGGTTAGGCCCGAATCCATCAAAACCCTCATGCATGTGTTTAAAGTTAAACACATGACTAGTTTAGTTGTGGCCAAAGTTAGACATGGCCCCTTGAGGGCCAGAGGTGCAAAGGGATTTAGGCACCTAAAGATGCAGCTAGGCATCTAGTGGGATTTACAAAACATGAAAGCAGGTTAGATGCCTCACCCACTGAATTTCAATCAAACACATTCAGGTACTCTCGTAAATTCCACTAGGCACCTAACTTCCTCTTTAGGTTCCTGTCACCGTGCCTCAGTGGGTTGTAGCTAAAAAGATGCCAGATTCAGGACAAACGGATGAGAAATAGGGCAGACTCACCCCAAACTGGTGATTATTCTGTTATTATTGTTCTATTCTATTATTCTAATACCAAGCCAGACACAAGTATACTTCTGTCTTACCACACTGGTTAACAAGAAGTCCAAAACACAGTCTCCTTAGGCATCCCAGCCCTTGTTTCACCACCCAGACACTAGACTTGATGATCAGTGGTTATTGAAAACTGATCTTCTCAAACAAAGGGTTCTTCTGATATCAAAAGATCAGACACATAGCCAGGTCAATATATAACTCCGATCTTACCTAATAATCATGCTTGTTGCCAATCCTATAATATCTAATATTGAACTGTTTATTTATAAGAGAAAAGAAGAAGGAGAAAGTTAAAATGGTCAAAGAAATCATATGCATACAAACATTGCAAAGTTCCTGGATCAGGTTTGTAGCAGTGATGGTACAGACTACTGGCTTGTAAAGTCTCTGGTAACTTCCAAAAGATTGGAAGGTCCTCAGTCCATAGTCAATGCACTCCTTTTAGTGTAAGTCCAGAGATCAGAGCAGGAAAGAGGCAACATGGAGATGATCTAAAGGTCTTTTATATCCTCTCTTTGAAAAAGAGACCCTCCGGCACATGGCAAAACTCACAGCACAGTCTGTGGAAAATTACAGGCATAAGATGGAGTCCAGGGTCACATGAGTAAGTCACATGCCCTTACATGGCTTGATGACTCATAGGAGCAGCCATTACCCATATTCTGGCTAAAGTGTCCACAGGAAGGCTCACTGGGCAGGGACAAGGTTCTTCTATGGCAAATTTTGAGAGTTAAGTGTTCTTTAATGGGCCATCAACTAGAATAGTTCATTCACAAATGTGCTGGCCAGACTGGATGTAAGTGCCCTTGTGGGTGTTATCCCAGGAGCAAACACATTTTGAAATACAGATCTATATAGCCAATATTCATAACTTCCGACAGAGTGATGATATATGGATATAAACATACTTAGCAAATCATAACTTTTCCATTGACACCTTTCATTATGTACTTTTGTACAGGATTTGTTGCAATTGTCTAACAGTGGCAATATTAATGATATAAATGGTCAATCTCAATCATACAGCTCCTAAATCCCTTTGTGAATCCATCTCCAAGTGCTTTGCTGAATTGGGTCCAACAGTCCATTGATTTCAATGGGATAACTCTGAGTGAGTTACTACTTTGAGTGAAAGTTGCAAAGTCCATCGATTCTAAATTGATTTTTAATTATTTTAAAATGAGTTAAAATGCAAATCATGTATAATAATTAGATGAAGCAAATCTTCATTGCTTTTGTCTCAGTCTACAGCTGTCCTGAATGACCATTTTAGAGTAGTACACTAACAATAATAGATACAAGTAAGTCTGTAATCTGATTTTCCTGGAAGCAGTAGAGAGAAAATTGATTCTAAAGATTTTCTCCTCCAGCTAGGAATGAACCAATGCTTGACTTACAGAGCCCATATACTTGCACATCATCTTCACCTTATGGGAAATCATTAGCGTCCACAGATACGAGCTATTATACACTAAACTTTGGGGAACAATGCACCCCCCAGGGATCATACTTCCTTCTTCTCTTCTATTTTATAAAAATGTGATCAGAACAAACTCACAATGTCTTTGGATGTGGTGTAACCCAGTCACCATATCTGTATTGATCACAACAATAACATTAATTTTCCATTTGTGTTGCTTCTCCAACTGTGCAAGCACTGAGTTCTTTCTTTCTTTCTTTCTTTCTTTCTTTCTTTCTTTCTTTCTTTCTTTCTTTCTTTCTTTCTTTCTTTCTTTCTTTCTTTCTTTCTTTCTTTCTTTCTTTTGACAGTAGCATGGAGTTTTAAATCTATACTGCAAAAAAAAAAGTTTTGTTCTTAATTCAGGGTAGCTAACCCTTGTTTGTAGGCGCTGACTCCATGGGTGCTCCAGGGCATGCTCCCCCCCGCAGTGCCTCCCATCTGCCGCTGGCCCTGCCAATCAACTCCTCCCCCTCTCTCCCAGTGCCTCCCACCTGCTGTGATCAGCTGTTCCACGGCATGCAGGAGGGGCGAGGAGTGGGTGGAACTGGGCAGGGGTAGAGGCTTGAGGGGGTAGGGGTGGAGCCTGGGTCAGCGGGGGTGGGAAGAGGTGGGGTGGGAGGGGCTTGGGGAAAGGGGTTGGGAGGGGGCAGGGCTGGTGGCAGAGTGGGGGGTTGAGCACTCCCGGGGCCCAGAGGAAGCTGGCGTCTGTGCCCGGGTTAACTAATTCTGGTTAAAATAGCAGTGAAGACACAGCAACTCGGCTTTTAATTCGGGTCAGCAGCTCAAGTTCAATCCCATGCTCCGCTAGAAGCTTTTACTTGATCTGCTAACCCTAGATGCCCTGTTTTCACTGCTATTTTAACCAGAGTTAGCTAACATGGGTTATGGCCACACCTTTTTTTGCAGCACAGACATACCTTCTGATAACTGAACACTGGGTAGTGTTATGCTTGTAAGAAGCACACGGGATCTTTATCAGGGGAAAAGGCAATGCACTGTGTTTTTTGAGGATACAACAATTAGCATATGCATTTGAGATCACACACACTCACTCACTTACTCTGTCCTGCCAGTTGATGTTATAGTTACCATTCCAGAGTCCAGATCAATTTAGTGGCTAGCTAGGTTGACCATGGGTAGGTAGGAGCCGGGTTCTGTCGGTCACAACACGATGCTCCGGGGAAATCTTTGCAGGACGAACCCAAAGGTTCATGGCCAGGCCCCCTGTTTATATAGTGATTTTCCCTCATTGGGACCAATGAGTTTTGCACCGTCATGCTGTAATTGTTGTTTGACAAGTGCTTGTTTTCTTTAATTGTCCTTGTTGTTCTTTATCTTGTCTCTCAGGGAGTTACCCCATGCTGGTTTTGATCACAACTATATTGTTCCCATTCATAGGTGCCTGTCTCATCTTTAGAGTCGTCAATCTGCCCTTCTCTGACATTTCAATAGTTGCAACCCTCTGGCGCCCTTGCGTCGGTCTTCAGTTCCTCCCTAGAACATCTGGTTCGGTGATGGCCTTCACACTTCTCTTCTAACACATACGTTCCTCATGCACACACAAAACAGAATTGATTTACACAGAACACTTGAAAAGAAACATTAAATTGCAATGCAAGAGAAAAGCAATTATTGCGTTTTTACTTCTTTTAAAATGCTAAACCTACAACAAAGTGGTGACTCTAAAAGGTCTGTTACTGCCTTGAAATCAGCTCAGACACAGATTCTGGCTTATGCATCTTTACCAAATGGCCCATTAGGCCATTCCTTTCTGCTACTCAAAAAGGGTGGCTGGCAGGATATAATCAAATCATACACCAGTACATTTAATACCTGCTACATTATTCTTCCTTATCCTTTATTCGAATACAAACATAAAATCCTACTACTACAGTAGCACCCAATTCTTTGAGCAGTTCCACTGAAGACAGTGGGACAACTCCTGAAGTAGATGCTACTTATCAAGATGAAGGGCATTGGAATCTGACCCATCATCACGATAAGATAGAGTTGTGCTTATTAAAGTCCTATTTGTTGATCCTTTTCAATCATAAAGCCTTTTAGTTAAAACTAAAAGCTTTAGTTCTTACGGTGCACTGAGTTAAAAATACTGTGAATTTCACAGTATCAAGCTGGTTACATCTTCTGTCTTGTTACTTTCTGTGATTACTGTCCTCAGAAAATGCAAAAAATGTCTGTTGGCAAAGGGGTGGGAAAGTGTTTGAAACCTCAGAGCTCAGTTAGAGATGCTTTTGAAATTGCATGCTATTGCATAATTTAATGCTACCACTTGCAAGAGTGAGATCGTTTTTCTGATCTGTAAGAAAAAAAGGTTTAGTTTAGTTTAGTGATGCAATGTGCTGTATGATTGCTGCAGGAAAATAATATTGATTTAAATTATGCATGAAGTTTTAGGGCCTGAAAAAGCCCTCTCAAGTCAGTGAGAGTTTTTCCCTTGACTTCACTGGACTTTGGATCAGGCCTTTAGGGATGGGGGTGTGTGTGTGTGTGTGGAGAAAAAGAATTATGGGAGTAATAACAAAGTTATTAAGCAGCTTGACATTCCCCCAGTCAATCAGTCTTTGCAGATAGCCTTCTCTAAGGGGTTTTTGTTTGTTTGTTTTGTTTTTAAGTAAATGGCTGTAATTTAAAGATTAAACAACTCAAAAGTATTCATAATTAGTCATTTGATCATCATCACAATAAAAATATGATACTAAAAAAGTTAATTTTGGGAAATGCTGTTTTATACCTCACAGAATGCCAGAGCAAACAGTAAAATTTGAAAGCACTGGGACACTACACCAGAATATGTTAAAAGCTGTTTCAAGTTTGTGAATGGGATGATATCTTGTTGCTCAAAATCGGATGTCTCATGTGAGTCCTTTGATTCACAGGCCTTAAATTTGCCAAAATAACTGTGGGTCAGTGCAAGAGGTGGCTCAGGTCTGGGATACCACATCTGTAGATGGTATAACGCTTGTTTGAGAGCCCTGGAATAGATGTATGTCATAAATGCCAGGGCACATACTGTTTACTTTAGCAGCATTGCGCTTAGAAAATTAACTCCATTTGTTAATGTTCACCACAGGATATTGCTGGTAAACTGGGGTGCGAATGTGTGTCTATAAATATCATACTTTAGCTACACCCGTGCTTGAATAATAATTATTATTCATTAATAACCACAATACTTATATTTGATGTAACACGTTTCATCCATAGATCTCAAAGCACCTTACAAAGAACACAACATAGAATTTTAAAAATGTCAGAAATCTAGGGTCAGACTCTGATAATCTTACCCAGGCTGTCGTTTTATAGATGGGAAAACTGAGGCAAAGAGGTGAAGGGACAATAGAGAAGATGTAATTATCCCAAAACCAAGGCTTACTAAATCCAGGGCATACAAAGTGAAGGTTACACTTAACATATTTGGTTTTCTTTTAAATTAGGGAAATGCACAATTAAGGCACCAAACAACCTTAGCTTTGTCCTGTAGAGACGCTATGAGAAGACAAAATATGGGGGGGGAGGGAGAGGGAAGAGAGAGGTTTTAAAAAACAGCTTAATCTAATCTGGTACCACAAACAAATGCCATAATCACAACTGGATGGTTATTGCATGGTACCCTTACATGATAGAGTTAATCTTGTTTATGTGCTTTAGCTGTTTGGTAGGATATCTTCTTTTAGATAGATCCTTCACTCTGAATATCCTGAGTTTATAATGTTTGCTTTTGATATAATCACAACATCACTGTAAATTTTTTAATTTTTACCCTTAGGTTACTGATGCATACTCCCATCTTTATCCACATCTTCATGTATTATTTTTGCCTGTGAATCTTTGTGTGCACACACACAAAACAAATTAGAGGTATAACCCTCTCCCCCCCCCCCCATTAGGTCATCTAGTCCATTTATAAGATGTATTTAGAATGAAAATCAGATCAGTTCTGGGCATTTAGGTAGCCCATGGTCTGAGTTTTAAATGAGCAATTGGGAATACTTCAAGTGCTCTCAGCTGCACCAGGAACCCCTCAGCATCCCAGGCTCAGGGACATGAGTTCTTCCCCTTGCACCTTGCGTTGGCCTCAGTTCCTGTGCAGCAATGAATTCCCTCCTGGGTGTCACTACAGCAACTACTATGCAGTTTTACATTTGGACCAAACTAGCATTCCAATTACAGCCTGATCCGGCTCCCAGTGAAGTTGATAGAAAGTCCCTCCCCCATTGTCTTCAGTGGGAATTGGGTCAGGCCCTTAGGGTATGTCAAGCTAGCTCAAGTAACAACAGCAGTGAAGCTGTGGCTGCATGGGCTAGCCCAGCTGACCTAGGACCCCGGGTGCATATTTCAGAAGCTGCTCCCTGCGTTGCTGTGGCTTCCCTGCTATTATTGCTCAGGTTAGCTTTGATCTTGCACAGGGGTAACCAATTATTTTTTGTCAAGGTCCAAATCCCTTGGTCTAGGGATTGTCAAGGTCCAGACTCCAGAAAAAACAATATAAAACCAATAAAAATACTGATAAGTAAGTAAATAGACATCACAGTGCATTCAAAAGCATCTGGCGGTCCGGATTTGGCCTACTGTCCACCTGTTGACTACCCTTGAGTAGCTAGATCAAAGCTAGCTTAGCTTTGTCTACACACTTCTGATTACAGTGTAGACCTACTGATGCAAGAATTCAGTGTGACTTGAACTGCGGCAACAGTCAATGGGACTGAGCTGCTGAAATGTCAGGAACGTAGCATATAGTAGTGTACATCTCTTATTCAAGCATTACTTTGGTGGGAACTTTGGCTTCCATCAAACATTGAATGAACAATTTCTATCTAGGTAACTTTCAATACGGAATGGGGTTGCCATTGCTTTTAGCACAGCAAGCATGCTCCCATTCATTACCATGGTAGCTCCCTTCTAACACCCTACTGTGAGTTCTGTCTGTTGGCAAAGCATTCCCCTTCACCTTTTATTTTATTATCTGCTTTTTTCAGTTTCCCCCTGAAGGAGGAACAGTATAAAAACAAGGGTGCACTATAGATTCAAAAACTATCGGTTTTAAGTTGAAATTAGGGAATAAATTGAACTGAAGCGGAGTAGAAAAATGTCATGCCTGCAGAGAGATTGCATTCGCTTTTCTAATATAACAGTAACAGGCACAATAAATTATAGTGGTATCTTGAAATTAAAATTTCTTATTCAGAAATGTCTATGCTTGTGCTATTGAAAAAACAGATCATGAAGTAATTATCTGGTGATAAAGCTTGTGGGTTTTTAATCAATAGAGGAGGTTTGCTTTTTTAATTTTGAGGTTATGATTTTTAAAAGCTATTCTACAACTTCTTATTAGATTTAGGACTTCTCCAAGGTCTGTGACCAGGGAACCTTTTTACTGATCATCTTCTTTGGGTGGTTTGAACATTGGCCTGCTAAACCCAGGGTTGTAAGCTCAATCCTTGAGGGGGCCATTTAGGGATCTGGGGCAAAAATTGGGGATTGGTCCTGCTCTTAGCAGGGGGTTGGATTAGATGACCTCCTGAGGTCCCTTCCAACCCTGATATCCTTTTGTGGAGGAGGGATAGCTCAGCGGTTTGAGCATTGGCCTGCTAAACCCAGGGTTATAAGTTCAATCTTTGAGGGGGCCATTTTAGAGATCTGGGGCAAAGATTGGGGTTTAGGGGAGAGGGATAGCTCAGTGGTTTGAGCATTGGCCTGCTAAACCCAGGGTTGTAAGCTCAATCCTTGAGGGGGCCATTTAGGGATCTGGGGCAAAAATTGGGGATTGGTCCTGCTCTGAGCAGGGGGTTGGATTAGATGACCTCCTGAGGTCCCTTCCAACCCTGATATCCTTTTGTGGAGGAGGGATAGCTCAGCGGTTTGAGCATTGGCCTGCTAAACCCAGGGTTATAAGTTCAATCTTTGAGGGGGCCATTTTAGAGATCTGGGGCAAAGATTGGGGTTTAGGGGAGAGGGATAGCTCAGTGGTTTGAGCATTGGCCTGCTAAACCCAGGGTTGTGAGCTCAGTCCTTGAGGGGGCCATTTAGGGATCTGGGGTAAAAATTGGGGATTGGTCCTGCTTTGAGCAGGGGGTTGGACTAGTTGACCTCCTGAGGTCCCTTCCAACCCTGATATTCTATCTATTCTATGATAAGATATCGGAAAGCATTATTATACACTTTCTTCTATTGCCCATTCACCAGAGACTGGGCAATAGAAGAAAGCCAGTGTACGCCCTCAGAGACACTGGCTTTCACGCTTCTGCTTCTTACTCTTGCTCCCAACGATGAAGTTTATAACATAGCAGCTAGCTCTGCATTAATCTTACATCCTTGAATTATATCACTTATATTTGAGTTTGGGGAGTTTTTTATTTATTTTATTTTATTTTTTGCATCGTAAATGCAAAATATAATCTAAAGGCAGAACTTTTGTTTTCTGGGATGTCACCTGCAAAGACTTTAGGGCTAAATTTATGGGGTTTCATGTGCTAAACCACTTGCATTCATTTTCTGCTAATGGTGATCCTGGGACATTTGCTAGGTCCTGACCAACCCTGTCCTTTCTGGCAGTAGCAATGCTTCACAACCAAATGAATTTTAAAAATGTGTGGCATGTTGTGCTAGGAAACCGCATTCAGAGTTTACAAAGCTCATTGTAAAATGGATGGATCTGCAGTTATGTTGAGTTACGTCACCAGGAAATGTTGGTACAAATTAGGAAAGTTCTGGAGCAAATACTTCTCTGCAAATTGTCTGTTTAGCCTTCTAAAGCTCTTTGCTGGGCAGAGGGAAAAACTATAACCCTAGCTGTGAACATTCAACCTAGCAAGCACCCAGACCCCTTCCCCATTTCCACTTTTTAATTAGACAATATTTTTTTAATGTGTGATCCACAGGATCACATTTGACATCTATTTGGACATTAGCACATTGTTATTGCTCAGCTACTGAGAAGTTAGGGCTTGATCCTGTTCTTACTGAGTTTAATGAGGGTAGCAGTGGGCCTTTACCGTATTAAACTTTTCTGTTGTAATTTCAAAGCTATTGTATTATTGAACCAGATACTGTAATTACAATTTAGGACTTTGCTTTGGCACTTGGATATTGCAATATAATTCCCCAGGGGGATAATCTGAACAGTAACAAATGTGCAACTGTGAAAGTTACATGACATATTAAATATCTATACATATGAAAGTGAAAATAAACAGAAGCATATTAACACACATTATTCTGAAAGAGGGTAATATTAATGCCTTCTAGTATGCAAGTCCTTTGCTTGGACTGGCTGCAATCTGGGATTAGTTTCTGCATTATGGAACTGTAGGCACTCTGATTTGCTGCAGCACAGAACTTTAGACACCACGTGCCTTCAAAAACATGGCTGCTTCAGCTTCATATTTCATTAGCTGACAGAAGAAGTTAAAAAGGGCAAGCGGAAGGACTGTTGGAGAGACAGAAAAGCGTGTGGAGAGAAGGAGGTGGCAGATCCAGGCCCTTCCTCCCCAAAAGAAGATCTGAATGGCTGGGAGGAACACTTTAAATATTGTTTTACTAAAGCTACTGCTTCCAGCAGTGATAGACCTCCACACTTTTTTCAGACCACTTTGCAGAGGGAAAAGGAGAATATTTTGGGGAAGACAGGGCTCCTGACTCTAGCTTCCTGGGTGAGGGAAGTTGGCATTTGTTGCTCTTTTTTGGTAGTGAGAAGACTTACTCTTCCTGAGCAGTCCTCACTGCCTGCTACTGTTCTGTCTCCACACCGTCATTCCCAGCATTCCTGACAATCTGGCTGCTTCATGCCATGGTTTAGAACTTTTAAAGCTAAGCCTAAAACCAACTGAAACTCACCTAGCTTTTGGGTTCCTCTCAAATCTGCAAGGCAAAGCAGTCTGGCTGAAAGATTTGTAGACACTGATGCAATCCTGCGACCTGTTTTACATAAACCCAGGGATTGATTTATGGTGTCAGATGGAAACCATTAAAAACTGTTTTGTTTTATTTGTGTGGGAGGGGGGAGAGGGGACTTTCACAGGAAATAAGGCAGAACTTCGTGTTTGGGGTGACAGGTTTCAGAGTGGTAGCCGTGTTAGACTGTATTAGCAAAAAGAACGAGGAGTACTTATGGCACCTTATGCTCAAATAAATTTGTTAGTCTCTAAGGTGCCACAAGTACTCCTTGTTTTTTTTCGTTTGGGGTGAGTGTTCTTTTCAGTTGGTTCAAACCCAAAGCTAATAACAAAACTCGGAGTGAGAAGTCTCTCATTCTGTTCAACTCCCTCTAACAGAAACTTAAGAAAATGGTCATCCAAGCCTCACTGAACTAGCACTAGAGGGACTGGCATGGTCTTTCAACTAGGCAGTAATCTTATATAATCAGATTCCAGGATTGTCACCCCTCTGTGTGTCACTCTGAAGCTTAGAATGTCAGAGTCCGTGTGAAACGATGGAAACCGTTACAAGCATTGGTTGAGAACTCTTTTTGTTCAGAAGAGTACCAGGCTGAATTATTACTGGGTTTCACGGTCTGCTACCATCAATTTTTAAATTCTGAGCCGTTTTGACTTTATGAATTACAGCTGTGCTACAGCAAGGCATGTATTTATGCCATGCCAAGAGTCCTAGACCACTGTGTGGGGTAACTCCAGCCAGTCACTGCCCTTACTCGACAGCTAATGTACATGCGACACCATTTCTCTGGTTGCATGAGGGTGACTGCACAGATGTGGATTTATTTTTATTTTTATTTTTTTTGGCCCAACTGTCTTAATATTGGGTTTTTAGCTACTAGTAGTAAGATACCAGCTAAACTTGACCAAATTTAGCACGGCTTTACATACCATACAATAACCTCATTGGCTTGAATTTTTGCATTTCCCATGAGAGCCTGATGTAGCCTTCTGTCCTCCAGCCCTATTTCAGCTGAACCCCTGTGTAAGGTCCAAACAGGAGTTTAACCGTTTGTTTCCTGGAAATCAGTTAAGGCCTCTGCAACCTGTAAATTGACCACTGGAAAAATCTGGATTAGGATTTTGAACCAGGTTTGGGGCCTGATCCTCAACTGGTACAAACCAGTTGATTATTGATATCTGCATCATGGTAGCGCCTAGAGTCCCCAACCAAGATTTGGTCCCCATCATCCTGGGCACTGAACGTACATTAGTAAGAGACAATCCCTGCCCTAAAGTGGTTACAGTCTAATTGGACAAGACAGAGCAAAGATGGGAGGGAAAACAGAGGTGAAGTGACTTGCCCTAGTTCACACAGTAGATAAGTAGATGAGCTGGGAATACAACCCAGCTCTTGAGACTCCCAGGACAGCGCCCTATTCCCTAGGCAATGCTGCCTCTCAGAGTGGAGTTCATACCGCTTTTGGTAAGCAGAGGATCTGGCCTTCGGATTTCTAACAACTTCAAAGATGATGAGCTAGTTTGTGGATGAGAAATTTGAATTGGGATAAAATTTGGCACTTTAAAATTCTGATGAATATTAATGAATTTTGGTTAGTTCCCCCTGCTCATCCAGCTGAATAGTGTGGATTAATGTGTCCACTAAAAGCATCTAACTACATTTTGAATTTTAATCCTAAGTGAAGGCTTTCTCCCTTGCTCCTCTCCACCACTGACTCACTTGCTGATCCTTATGACTGGCTAGCTAGACCGCCGCTCTTTGCCTCAACCTGTGAATGCTTTGGTTAGCTATTTCCTAATAGGTGGAAACTGATGAACAGATTGTTTAGGTGACCATCTGTGCAGGTTTGTAATTACACATGATTTTTGCAATGATCAATTTAACCCAAATGCTGATGAGCTTTGTTTTGAGGGTTTAAAAATCTCAAAGTGAAGCTTGGTGGGTGCAAACCCAATTCTCTTCTCCTTCCCATACCAAAAGTGGTTCACAGAAATTTCTGAGACTCCAGCAAACATCTCCAATTTGCAATACCAGGTTTATTGTAGCTGTTTACCTCGCTACAAAGCTCATGATTTACTCTATTGAAGGATGGCCCTATGATTAAGGGGCTGGACTGGGATTCAGAACATTTGGATTCTGAATTCAGGTCCCGGCTGTGTCACAGATTTTTCTGTTTGACCTTTGTCAAGTCTTTCTCTGACTTGGTTCTTCATTAGTAAAATAGGTGGTAGAAAGGAAAGTTGTCCTGCCTTGTCTATTTAGGCTGTAAGCACATTGGGGCAGGAGCTGTTTCTTACTATGATATTGTTCAGTGCCTCACATACTGGGGCCTCAGTTTTGCATGGGACCTCTAATTGCTACCATAATAATAGTAATAAACTTGGGACTGATAAGTTGTTGGAATGGGTGAAAACTAGGGCATTGTTAAGATGGATGCAATTAGGTTTATCTTGAGTGTTCCTTTGTAGATGGGGTTCAATTTTATTAGGAAACTGTGATGGAAATACAAACACTGGTTTAATTGAGTTTAGTGCTGGTGAAAGGGGACAGGTTAACAGATCTGTGGGGTGACATGCTCTGTTAAAGTGCCGATCAGTTACAAAGCGTGGACATCAGCAGTACAAGTTTACTATGCCATGGTGCAAAAAACCTAGATATACACACATTGTCCTTCCAGGATGCAGATGCTTAAAAATAGATCTGCTTGAGGAACTTCCAGTGAAAAGGGAAACTCCTGTTTCTATCTATAAGCAATTTTTTAAAAATGGATTATTTAAAATGCTCTGATAATAAAGGTATAAAACTAATGAACAGCTCTGATTATAATTGGAATTGTTAACTTTTTCAAACTACCCAGGATAATGCTGAAGCAAAATGTAAAGTTTCACCTTCTGCATGATGATTTTCTAAATCAGAACAGAAACAGCTGATGAAGACAGCTCTAAAAAATGAAAGTTTTTGCAAGATAATTAGGAAAGGAATTTAAAGTACTTTTTGCCGAGTAAAAATATTGATGACCCTGTTCATGTACTTCCCTGTATGTTTGAGTGGGGGCAGCTAGGTCCAGTGAAATCACAATAAGCTTTGCATTCACAGGAAGGACCAAGATTTTGATGGACTTTGTGGTAGGTTTAATAGTAGTCAGCCGTGCATAAAGTCCGTGGCCAGAAACTGCCTCTAGAGGGCAGTGTAATAACATAAAAAGTTGCCATTCCTCAGAGCAGTTTGTATTCTAAGGCCGATAATGAAGGTATGAACTGTTGTTCGGCCTTGCAGAATTCGATTTTTTATTTTTTATCATTTCCAGTGGATAATATTTGATTATTATTTTTAGGCATTTTTTGATTTGTATCGATTTTTACATGTTCACAGCTGTGGGAAATTAGAGGGGGCTCAGACAATCATTTAATGACCGTGGACATTGAGATTCAAAAAGCTAAAGCTTTATAACTGTTAAAACACAGATTGTCAACATCCAAGTATACAAAATAAATAGCCGTAAATCAAACTGCCGTTCTCAAGCAGCATTTTACTTCCTGTGCCTATCTGTAAATTTCAGTTATCATCCATGGAAACATTTTTTCATCCATTTTTGTGTGTACAGTGAAACTGTTGTTTACTGACATTTACCAATAAAAATCCAATCCTTCAAAGGCTAATTTAGGACACTGAATTTACTTAAAGGAACAAGATGAATTTATTAAAAAATATTTTTCATGGTATTTTTGCTATTCTTTACAAGGATTTCTGCTATAAGCTGGGACGTATCAGTTGGAAGCGATGGAGAAGGAAGAAGATCTGGGTGTATTGTTTGATTCCAGGATGACCAATGTGATGCAGCTGTGAAAAAGGGGAAATACAGTCCTAGGGTGCATCAGGTGAGAAGTGAGCTGTAGCTCACGAAAGCTTATGCTCAAATAAATTTGTTAGTCTCTAAGGTGCCACTAGTCCTCCTTTTTCTTTTTGCGAATACAGACTAACAGTAGAGATAGGGAAGTAGAAACCAGTAGAGATAGGGAAGTGTTATTAGAATTATACAAGGTACTGGTGAGACTTTACTTGGAATATTGTGTGAAAATCTGGTCACCCATGTTTAAGAAAGATAAATTCAAAGTGGAACAGGTGCCGAGAAGGGCTACTAGGATGATCAGAGAATGGAGAACCTACCTTATGAGAGGAAATTTAAGGAGTTCGGCTTGTTCAGCTTAACAAAACAAAGCCTGAAGGGAGATATGAATGCACTCTACAAATACATTAGGGGGATAAATGTCAGGGATGGAGAGGAGTTATTTAAGTTACGGGCCAATGTTGACACTAGAACAAATGGGTATAAACTGGCCACCAACAAGTTTAGGCTTGAAATTAGATGAAGGTTTCTAATCACCAAACAGCCTTCCAAACGGAGCAGTGGGGCACAAAACCTAAGTGGTTTCAAGACTGAGCTTGATAAGTTTATGGAAAGGATGGTATGATGAGATTTCCTACAATGGCACGTGGCCCATCTTCGACTGCCAATAGCAAGTATTCCCAATGGCCTGAGATGGGAGACTAGATGGGGAGAGGGCTCTGAGTTATTACAGTGAATTCTTCCCCATGTGTCTGGCTGGTGGGATTTACCAACATGCCCGGGGTCTAACTGATCACCGTATTTGAGGCAGGAAGGAATTTTTCCCTCCAGTCAGATTGGTAGAGACCTCGGGGGTTTTTCTCCTTCCTCTGCAGCATGGAGCACGGGCCACTTGCAGGGTTGGATGTAGGGCACCTAGGCACTACTGCAATACAAACACTTGTTCAATATTTAAGATCAGCATCAGAAGACAGGAACCTCCTAGCTGTATTGATACTGAAAGGAGTGATACAGTGCAGAGTTTCGGCTGCAAAAAAAATTCTAAGGAGCATTTTTTTTGACTGATTGGAGCTGCAGTGTTAGGAGTGAGAGAGACTCCTATTCCCATCAGCTGGTGTGAGTACCACTTGTGTTTAATGTTAATAGCAGTTTCACAGTTTGCTGTGAGAATAATAGAGTTATTGCTGGGAGAGATGATAGGTTGCTTGATTTTAAAAAATTAAGCAAACTAAGTTATAAAATATTTCAAGGGATAGTTAACTTTGTATTAGGCTCAACGTTTTGGTTATTTAAGAAAAATATAGGTTTTACAAAACCTACTATGAATAAAGTCCTACTCTTGTTGTTCTATTATTTATTTTACTCTGGTAGCGCCTAAAGCCACCAAATTGGGATTTGGCCCCCATTGAGAGAGGTATTGTGTTCACACAGATTAAAGACAGTCCATGGTTACAATGTCTAATCTGAAAGATGATATACTGGACACTTTTCAGAGTAACAGCTGTGTTAGTCTGTATTCGCAAAAAGAAAAGGAGGACTTGTGGCACCTTAGAGACTAACCAATTTATTTGAGCATGAGCTTTCGTGAGCTACAGCTCACTTCATCGGATGCATACCGTGGAAACTGCAGCAGACTTTATATACACACAGAGACCATGAAACAATACCTCCTCCCACCCCACTGTCCTGCTGGTAATAGCTTATCTAAAGTGATCATCAGGTGGGCCATTTCCAACACAAATCCAGGTTTTCTCACCCTCCACCCCCCCCACACAAATTCACTCTCCTGCTGGTGATAGCCCATCCAAAGTGACAACTCTTTACACAATTAATTTAGACTTAAATAGAGACTGGGAGTGGCTAAGTCATTATGCAAGGTAGCCTGTTTCCTCTTGTTTTTTCCTACCCTCCCCCCAGATGTTCTGGTTTAACTTGGATTTAAACTTGGAGAGTGGTCAGTTTGGATGAGCTATTACCAGCAGGAGAGTGAGTTTGTGTGTGTATGGGGGTGGGGGGGATGTGAGAGAACCTGGATTTGTGCAGGAAATAGCCCAACTTGATTATCATGCACATTGTGTAAAGAGTTGTCACTTTGGATGGGCTATCACCAGCAGGAGAGTGAATTTGTGTGGGGGGGTGGAGGGTGAGAAAACCTGGATTTGTGCTGGAAATGGCCCACCTGATGATCACTTGAGATAAGCTATTACCAGCAGGACAGTGGGGTGGGAGGAGGTATTGTTTCATATTCTCTGTGTATATATAAAGTCTGCTGCAGTTTCCACGGTATGCATCCGATGAAGTGAGCTGTAGCTCACGAAAGCTCATGCTCAAATAAATTGGTTCGTCTCTAAGGTGCCACAAGTACTCCTTTTCTTTTTGCGCATACTGGACACTCTCACACCCCTTCTCTCCCCTCTAGCACCATTCTGGGCACTGATTCAGTACCTGACCTTCAGAGAAAAGCACTTGAACTGCCAGGTACACTTTCTGTAGTATTTAGCTCAAAATGTGTACACTGGAAACAGTGTTTAATGCCATTCACTTCACGGTTACAGCTTTACTTCCTGACAGAGATCAGTGCAATTAACTTATGCCACCTCTGTAGTTTGATATCTCAAAGACAAAATCTATAGTACTGTAAAATCAGTCAGGAAATTTCACACTCTGCTTCATAAACACACTGTGTACAATGTGTAAATGTCAATTTCTCATTCAACTACTGTTGAAATACAGTGTTGGCCTGATAATGCTGTATATAAATGGTGACATAGTCATTAAAGTTTAACTGGCACTACAGTGCATTATCAAATTAATTGAGCTGAGGTATTTCTCAGGAAACAAAGATATAATTAACTTTTCCCACATCAGTTTTAATGGTTTAAAATAAAAGTAAAATCCTTACATGTGTTACTCTTAAGTAATTGTTCCTTGTTCTGCTTTCTTATCTAAAAATGGGAAGTTATTCTCCACTCACAGCTTTGTCACTTCTTTCATTTTGCTGTTTTATGAGGCTGGTCCAAAGGCCCACTGAAGTTAATGGGAAAACTCCCACTGGCTCCAGTAAGATTTGCATTAAGCCCTGTATTTGTAGTAGCCTCCCGCTCTCCATGCACTTTCCCTCTCCTCTGTACAACCCTTTTAGGGCCAAATTCAGCCCTGGTGCAATTCCACTAACTTCACTGAGTTAGTGTGATGAATTTGGCCTTTCACAAAGCCATAGTCTGGTGCTCCTCCTCATGGTCTCTGTTCCCCATCTGCTGCTTTGTGGTTTAGACTACTGTCCCATGACTTATTTTTGTCAGTTGTAATGTCCTTTGTAAAGGACGCTGTATGCTTTTGGGGCTCTGTATATCATGATAATGTCCAACACTGTACCGCAGTGATCCGTCCTTAGGTGGGGAAAAAAACTATGAAGCAGACAACAGCCAAAACCTAGGGAACATCTATAGTATCTGATCATGAAGTTGGTTTCTGAAGCACGAAGCACAGCATTCTACATGCAGCAGGAGAACTGAAATTATGCTCGGGACCTGGGCATCCTCTCTTCTTGACATCTCCATAGCTTTTATCACTCCACTGGGGATGATGATGCTCAGCACCTCATAGATCACAGACTGAATTATACTTTAACAATCTCTGTTGCCAACATTTACAATATTTGGTGTGGATTTTTTTCCTCCTTAAAGCCCCAACACCTGAAGTGAAGTGATTACAGGAGAATATCTGCTTTTTCTGTTTTTTTTTCCTAGCGCTCCTTGTTGTGTAGAAAATCTTGAAAATGTGACCTGAATGTAACCTGAAAGAACTACCACCAAATGTATAATTTTTAAAAAATTCTAATGATTTCTAAGTCATGATTTTTTGAGGGGGCGGCCTGGCTCATGTTTTACTACTCTAGTTGTTGAGAGATCCAGGTTCAATTCCCTGCTCTGCCACAGACTTCCTGTGTGACGTGGGCCAAGTCACTTAGTGTCTCTGTGCTTCTGTTTCCCATCTGTAAAATGGAGATAACGCTTCACCTCACCAGCGTGTTATGAAGATAAATTCACTTTGAGATCTACTGATGAGAAGCACTAGGTGGTATTATGACTATTATTATTTTTGAAAACTTGGGGTTGGCAATTGGTTTTTCAGGTCAACAGAGGCCATCACCAACCAGTAGTGTTCTGTTGCTGAAAATTAACTTCATCTGCTCATCTACCCCATCAGAACTTGTTGTACTTAACACGTACAGATGCTTTAGCACTGCCAGGCAAGTGAGGTGGTTTTTTGTTTTGTTTTTAAAAAAGGCAAGCTTTAATCTGATCTAGTTTCCAGTGGGTACTATACTGCCTCACATTTAATTTGAATTTAATGCTTCAGGTGGTAATTTTCCTATTGGATACAGTAAGCTGGACAGTGTTGAGTGTCTAAGTCCTAAAGCAATTGTTCAAGTATTCCTGACAGGATGTTCATGTACTTGGAGGGTACTGATGAATGGAATAGTCCTCTTTAAGTGATGTTTTCATATTACAAGATTCTTAAGGTCTGAGTCAGATCAGACCTTAAATAATATCTCCTTCTGGCCTCCTCTCATGGCCACTTTTAAAAATTTCTGCAGTGAAAGAAAACTGAATGGTTGCATGATGTGTAATGTGATGTGATCTGAAGTCTAGAAAATAGAAATAAAGAGGTGTGATTAATGCATATAAAGCCCACATGTTGGGCTCAATCCAAGGCCCATTTCAATCAGGAGAGATACAACCTTTGACTTCTTTGGGTTTTGGATCAGGTTCATCGGCCCCAGTCCTCCCCAGGGCTCCACTTGAGCAGCAATTGTGCCTGCATGGATTCCTGTGAACTTACAACAGGCCTTCAGGTGGTCACAGGGCCCTGCCTGCATGGAGCTCACTGCAAGATGAGGACCTTGGTATATCCTTAGTATTAATTAGAGCTCACATGTAGTGAGAAATGAAGGGTGCTGAGGACCTCTGAAGGTTTTGACAAACTATGCTGAACTTGGATGGTGGCTTTTCACCAAGTAAACATAACGTAAACATCTGTTGAAAACTTCTCAGTGGGGCTTCTGCTTGGCAACTGCCCCTTCTGCAGCTGAGATTAAATAAATGACAAAGTGATACTAGTGTGGACAACTAAAGGGGGAAGTTGTACCAGGGCACAGTATATGCAGAGAAAGCAGCTGGGATGAGGCAGGCCTTCTGGTAGTGCCTAAACACCTGTAAGTTTCTCAAAGGCTCATCTCCCTGTTTGGCTGCCCCATATCTGATTTCCCTGTTTTCCATGTACTGTCTCTAAACAAAAAGAAAAGGAGTACTTGTGGCACCTTAGAAACTAACACATTTAGTTGAGCATAAGCTTTCGTGAGCTACAGCTCACTTCATCGGATGCATTCAGTGGAAAATACAGTGGGGAGATTTATATACATAGAGAACATGAAACAATGGGTGTTACCATACACACTATAATGAGAGTGATCACTTAAGGTGAGCTATTACCAGCTGGAGAGCGGGGCGGGGGGAGGACAGGACAGAACCTTTGTAGTGATAATCAAGGTGGGCCATTTCCAGCAGTTGACAAGAACGTCTGAGGAACAGTGGGGGGGGGGGGGGGGAGGAGGGGGGAATAAACAAGGGGAAATAGTTTTACTTTGTGTAATGACCCATCCACTCCCAGTCTCTATTCAAGCCTAGGTTAATTGTATCCAGTTTGCAAATACAAATTTGCACTGACTGGCTGTGTGACCCTGGGCATGTCACTTAATCTCTCTGCTTTTCTTTCACTTACTGCCCATTGTCAGACCAGTCTATTCAGACTAAGTTCTTCAAGGCAGGGACAGTCTCTCATTATGTGTTTCAGTCCCATTGTACTAGGCACTGTACAGTCTCAACTGGGGTCTTTAGGCATTAGTGTAACAATAATTAATAACAAGGTGCAGAAAACCATAAATCAGGCCCTGTGTTGTTAAAACTTTTAATAAAGATTGAATATTAAGACGAGGGAATATAAAAATTATTCTTAAAATAAGAATCAGTTATGCCAGGGAATGAAAACAGGCTTCTTGAATTTGCCTGCCTCATGGTTACATTAATATGAAGCATTAATCATTTGGGAGGAAAAAATGAGTTCACCTGAGCTGATCTCGAAGTTGAGCTGGAAAGTTGGGCAAACTAATCATTCTGCAAACTTTCTTTCAGAGTGATCATTTTCCTGAACAATTGGCTGCCGGGCACTGGTTAGTCATGAGAACTACAGAAGCTGGCTTATGCTACTATACACGTAACGTTGATGAGAGTGTGTGGGTTTTTTGGGGTGTGTGTATGTGATTTTTTTTTTCATGTGTGTTTTACCTTAGGCCTGGTCTACACTAGAAAAATTAGGTCAGTTTAACTACATCAGTCAGTGGTGTGAAAAATTCACCCCCCCTAAACAGTATAGTTAAGCCGATCTAAATCCCCACAGAGACTGGGCTAGATTAATGGAAGAAATCTTCAATTGAACTAGCTACCACCTCTCGGGGAAGTAGATTACCTGAGCTGATGGGAGAACCCCTCCCGTCAGCATAGGTCAGTGGTTTTCAACTTTTTTTTTTTTTCATTTGTGGACCCCTAAAAAATTTTGAATGGAGATGCGGATCCTTTTGGAAATTTTAGACCTAGTCTGCAGATCCCTAGGGGTCTGCGGACCACAGGTTGAAAACCACTGGCGTAGGTAGGTTCTACACTGAAGCGCTACAACGACACAGCTGTAGTGGCTCCGTTGTGCCATTGTAGTTTTAAGTGGGGACAGCCTTCAAAAATATCACATGTCCCCTGGTTTTGCTGGCGGATTCGGTGAGGTCTCTGAGATGCATACTGGAAGCTCTCGGACTCGTTAACTGAAGGATGTGGCTGTCAAATCTTAAACAAAGATGAACTTTCTTTCTTTCCAAATTTTTTACTCCAAAGTCTAATAAATCCCCAAACTTTTTACCTCACGCTTCTAAGCATTTCCAATAACTGCAGCTCCATTGTACAATCTGTATGAGATTTTGTTAATAGCAATTTAAAAGTATATCTAAAGAACTGTTTTCAAATAGTTCTGTTGCCAAGATTAACGTGAAAACACTTAAAGTAGTCCATTCTCTTGTAGGAAAGCTGTAATATATTAAGGCAAGCACTGGGTTCTGAGGGAAACATTCCCTGTCTATATTCCAGGTGGCATCTTTTCTAGTAAGGATTTTTTTTTAAAATTTTATTTATTTATTTAAATAAAAGCAAGCTTTGGTGGCTACTGCCACGAATCAGAATAATAGTGTTAGCAGTAAACAGTTTTAATTTATACAGGTGACATTTAAAATGCAATTAAGATAATTGCTGGAAGTAAGGAAGTCTCTGTTGGTTTAGGGAACCTTTCCAGTTTCTATGGAAATTGTTTAAAATCAGATGAGGAGCTCAATGAAGGAGCTTATGTTTTGGCAAACTTAGCTAGAGTTAGACCTTCCATGGAGCCAGAGAACTTGCTTAATCTAAATGATTGGTGACAGTGCACTAAGCTATTTGATATGTCTAGAAAATACTATGGTAAAGCTTATATTTTAGCAAGGGACCATTCAAATCAGGTGAAAAAATTTCTTGTGATTTTTATAAATACTGGGCCAAACTTAGACTCTGATTCTGCGAACTTGTATGTGCCTAAACATGCTTTACTCTTTCGAATTGGGCCACTGCAGTAAACTTAAGCATATGTATAGCTTGCAAGATTGGGGTTTTGCTTTAAATCCCTGCGTGTGGATTGGTCCCACCATATTTCTAGTATAGCATATATGGTGGAATTTTATTTTAATTGTAACCCCTTTGGGGTTTAAAAAGCATGGCCCCTTTAAATCTTTTTCCTAACAGGGGAGCAGTGAGAAAAAGGAGGGAAACTTCAGGGTGTGGCCCTGGAGCCCAGGAAAAAGAAGGGCTGCAGCCCACAGTAAAAGCAGCAGAAAACCTGCCTGAAGCCTGGGAAGGACAGGGCAGTCAGTCGGGGACACCCCAGGACAGAAGCCAGAAGGAGCACTTGTGTCAGGGAGCCATCGCCCAAAAAGAACAGGCCAAAGCTGGACCCAGTGTCACTGCTGCCCAAAGCTGCATGGGGCTGTGAGTACTGGGGCTTGTAACTCTGCATTAAAAATAAGGAGAAAGGCTGCTAGCTAGTTAACTGGGGAGGTGGTTGCTCTGTGTGGCTTTGCAGAGAGTGGCAAAAACAGGCACTGGGGGGGTTTGTTGGGAAAAGTTCACTGGCGCCAAAGATGACCAGAAGCACCCAACAAGACTCATCACTGAATTGAAACTTTGCTCAGGACTCCTGAAGTCTGTGTGCAGACACATTGCTCGATGTCTGCACTTTCAGACTGTGCTACCACTGGGCCTGTGGGGCCTTGGTTTAAATGCAACCCTGTCCTACTGCTCCCCCTGTATTTCCCCTTGTTGTTTTTCTCTCTCATCCCTCTGTAAATAAATATTTCCCTTTCTTGTATCCATTGTACTTTTCTGTGTGTGTGTGTTCACTCTGCGGGGGTTGGAACAGATGCCTCTGGGGTGGAAGGGATTATTCCTGCGTGCATCTTCCCTTGGCCAAAGGTGCCAGCAGAGCAGACGCCATCTTGGCCCTGGGGGCGCTAAAGTTCCATAGTGATCATCACTTGTCATGACCACATAACTGATTTTGTCAGGGCAGGAACTGACTCTTACTTTGTTTGAAAAGAAAGTCGGAAATTTCTCCAGTTTGATCCTCTCTGCGTGCCATTCAGTTGCAGGTAGACAGTGTTGTAACACGTAGCAGTGCAAGTTACTCTTCATTCATTTGATCTTTAGCTGGCTGTAAGAGAATGACTGACTTCCTGTGGTACGTTAACGATTGGCATAGAGGAACTGCTTCAGGAAAAATGGGCCTAGGTGATGAACAAGCTAAAAAACCAAAAGGAGCTATGTTTTATAATAGCACATATAGTTAGTTACCATCAACAAACAGCACCCTGTGTTTGTGAGGCTTCTTTTTGCGTATGGAAGACCAGTTGTATGCAGTGTTGTAGCTGTGTCAGTTCCAGGATATTAGAGAGACAACATGGATGAGGCAATGTCTTTTATTGGACCAAATTCAACCACCTTGTGTCTATGGAAGAAAAGAACATTTACTGTTAATTATGGTGCTTTTCTTGAATAAAAAAATTAGTAACTAAAATACTTGCTCAGTTCTTGCAAGAAAGAGATTTTGTGTACGTAAGATTGGAGGAGTTCCTTCTTTGTGGATTACATCTGAATTGGTCATTCAGATATAATGAACAAAATGGGAAATAGCCAAACCTATTTTTATAACAGGATTTTGCTATCTTCAAATTAGGATTTCACTGTTCATTTTGACAGGTTTCAGAGTAACAGCAGTCTTAGTCTGTATTCGTAAAAAGAAAAAGAGTACTTGTGGCACCTTAGAGACTAACTAATTTATTTGAGCATAAGGTTTTGTGAGCTGCAGCTCACTTCATCGGATGCATACTGTGGAAAATATAGAAGATGTTTTTATACACACAAACCATGAAAAAATGGGTGTTTATCACTACAAAAGGTTTTCTCTCCCCCCACCCTACTCTCCTGCTGGTAATAGCTTATCTAAAGTGATCACTCTCCTTACAATGTGTATGATAATCAAGGTGGGCCATTTCCAGCACAAATCCAGGTTTTCTCCCCCCCTCCCCCAAGAAACCCACTCTCCTGTTGGTAATAGCTTATCTAAGGTGATCACTCTTACATTTTAAATCCATAGGATGTTTGGGGAGCACTGGTACCTTAGTAGGAAGAACTATAGTTCCAATTGGACGACGTTTTAAAAATATCTTTGTATTTCCCAACTAACAGCAAGCGAGAATAAAATCAATGTTCTTTACAAATCTAGTGCTGTACATATCCACGTCCATATTAAACGTTTAGGGCAACATTTTCAGACCTTAGTGCTTAAAGTTAGGCATCTAAATCGATACCATTTTAGCCATTGAAATAAGTGGCCTGATTCTCAAAGGTAATCAGGACTATCTAGTGGTTAGACCACTGGACTGACACTCTGGATTTCATGCTCACCATAGACTTCCTATGTGAACTTGGCCAAGTTACTTAATGTACCCTGTGTCTCTATACCTTTATCTGTACAATGGAGACAATTCGAGCCATGTGCTGATTCAAAATTTGTACCAGCATCCGATCCACAATCTGCAAACATGGTCTGTGGATATCCACAGATTTACAGGGTTCTAGGGATAGTGCTTCCTTCCTTTGCAGCGGTGTTGTGAGAGTATAATCCATGGATGATTGTGAGATGCTCAGATACTACAGCAGTGGGGACTATATAAGTTCCAGAGAGAGGGGTATAAGCACCAGTAGCTCTCATTTATGGATGTGGGTGCTTAGCTCTTTGAAAATCGGGCCACTTTGTTTAGGTGAAATAGGGAATTAGGTGGCTAACTTTGAAAATGTTGGCCTTGATATGTATAAAACCAGCCAATTTACAAAAAGAAAAGGGGAGCAGTAAAAGGGTTTAACTATATGTATTTGAACCAAAGTAGAAAAAAGTGGCAACCTTAACTGCTGTTTTCAAAACAACCCTAAATATGCTTATGTCGCTTCTACACTCCCACATGGGGAACGATCAATCTTAGGTGGTGGACTAGATAGCCAGTTAAGGTCTGCTGAAGGCAGAAACTTTGAAACTGAGTGGTAAATGAGGTCCTGCTCCTGCTTCACTATGCCAGAGTGAGCCCGGAGAGAATAGCCCCCTCTGAGCCCTATAGAGTCTCTTTTAGATGGTAGAGAACCAGTGCAGTGAAGAGGCAGCATCTTCCCCATAGTGCTGCAGGGTATCTCAGCTCCACCGGCTCACATTGCTCCCACGTGTGAGCTACTGTTCTGCAATAGGCAACCCTACTGCTGAGCCAGCCAGTTTCCTTAGTTTATTTCCTGTTTATATTTAAAACAGCTGTCTTCCCCATTTTAAAAACTGATCATGTTAATCAAGGGCTAATGAAGTTATCTCTTGTCCAGAGGCAGTATCTCCAACTGTATCAATGTTACTTCAGATTTTATCGTAGTTTACATTATTTAATATGCTTTTGATTGCTCTACATGGAAGTGTTCCAAAGCAATTATTTCCTCAATGTATGTGAACACTACTGGATAAAGTACTAGAGGGGAAATCTAACGTTTTCATTTGATTTATAATGTGTCGCTCCAGTATTTACACCTTAGAATCTTGTTTGCTCCTTCAACTTTATCTTCCTTTACTCAAGCTCTCATTTAGCTGAAGGCTTTGGGGATTTTTGGACAATAATTATCTGAACCTATTTAATTTAGCTGATATTCATCCCTCTTTGTTCTTTGCCTCCAGGTTTATTATTTCTCTATACTGAGCCATTTGCCCAGTTAGAAATGATATGATCTTTTTGTTTTCTGTCTGAATGGTTCATTAGCCTGTGTGGGTGTGCATGTGTAATATGTCTTTGTGTCTATAAATCTGTCAGGCTGCTCATAAACCTATGATTTGGCTGGAAAAAATTGACAAAAATGCATGTGACCATAAACATTGAATATACTGTAGATAAATGTATATAGATCACAATCTATTTGATCCATGTATGCAGTTCTCTACCAACCATATGACACACACACACACACACACACACACACACACACACACACACACACACACACAATCACCTGCCTGTATGTACTAGGCCAGATTCTCAGCTGATCTGAATCAGTGAAGCCAGAGTGATTAACACCGGCTGAGAATCTGGACTGTTCTTGAATAAATCCCTGTTTACAAATAATTGCTAATATATTATCAGATGCATTTATAAATGTAGCTGCTCCATTGGCTGGCAGTACCATGGAAACAAAAAAGACGTGAGGCAATATCTGGTTTCCAAAGAGATACTGCAGTGTATCTACTGAACTGCCATGAACAGCTGAAATACTGTAGCTTCTTTCTTGGCTACTGTTCATTGGGCCAATATTGTTATATATTGCTTAGCACTCTCGGTACATGCTCTCTGATGCTGACCTTTTGTGTTGTGCTTTCTCTTAATAATTAAAAAAGAGGGTAGTTAGAAACTGTTCCATCTTGTATCAGTCTCTGACATGCTTTTAATGACGATTTGATAGTCACTTCCTTTTAGCATCCTCCTTTACGGCAAGATGGGATCCTCTTCCCTTTATGGCACTAGTACCGTCTATAAGTGCTGTTCTGATTCCTCTCCTGGATCACTCTTGCACCTGGCTACCACCTCTTAGCACTCCCTTCACTTCAGATTCTTCAGGCTCCTGTTCGTGTTCTCACTCTGTAGTGTCCTGTTTAACAGGTTCATGTGCTCTGTTTTAAATCCAGTGGGCCTGAGTCTGATCTCATTTACACTGGTGTAAATCCATTTATTTCTGGGGAGTTACTCCTGTTTTCTGTCAGTGTGAGATTGGAATCAGGCATATACAAGAGAAAATTTGTATGTTCATTTTAATTTCATCATCTTATTCTTGATTTTTGTTACAAACTTATATTGGAAGATAATATATTGATGTTGATTAGAATTCATTTTTAATTATCCCCCTTTTTATGTTTTTAAAGTGGTTTTGGTCAACTATTTTGTGGTTACACTTTAAGTTAAGGTACCATTTATAATGGGCTAATAAATTAATTGCTATAGTTTTGTTAAAGATTTCAACAGGTAAGTAGGTTGCTTATAAAGTCTGTAATACCTTCCACTGGTGGGCTTATAGCCATCTATAATATATATTATTCATGTCTGTAACATGTTTAACATCTATTTTTTTATTAACTCTTTATAAATAGCACCTTAATATAAACTCTGACCAATTTCTCTATCTAGCTTATGGAGGGACCTGTGTTGAGCCCCATGGACAAGGTGCAATCTTCTATGAACTGATACAAATGTAATATCAGTGTAGAGTGTGCAAATAGCATTCTTGTCCTATCTTTCAGTCAGAGACATTCAGTGCAGGCTCCATAAAAAAATATGGAACAATGCAGTGGAGAGAGATACTCCTTAGATGAGTCTCAACAATATTCTCGGCATTTACAGAATGTTAACACTTTGCTTTAAAATCGCAGAATATATAAAAAACTTCATGATGCTTTTGGATGTTCTCCTATAGGGTCACAGAATAGAAAAAGACTGGCATGGGATTCTTCAAAAACTTTCCCTTTTTTCTTCCCTCTCCCACACATTCTTAAACCATAGCAGCATCTCAATGAATGAGATAAACCAGAGTATTACATCTGCCAAGTAGGGAAATTAAGCACCATTTGTTCTACAGAATAAGTGTGCCTCTCCGAAAGCATTCCCCGAAAGAATGGGTTACAAACTTTTCTAAGGGAAAAAAGACCACTCTTTTGGGTAGACTATTTCAGGGTGCTTGGAGAAGTGCTCCATAGTAATAGCACTCTGTCCTAGAATAAAAAACACTTCAATTTTCCTTTAGTGACAATAGGAATTGCATCAGAACTGCCACCACTTTCTTTATCTCTGGGCTGTGAAGAAGATGCTCAGCTGGTTACCTACTAATGTGTATATTCTGGACTCTTTATACAAGCAAAACTCCTAGTGAACTCTGCTGGAAGTTCAAAATAGGAGTCAGTAGGGGTTTGAACAGTTCAGGAATGCCTGATCAAACTCTGTGGTATCAATCCATACACAATAGTCCTGTCATCTCCCGCTGTAACACCCAGAGCGGAGACCTTATCTTCTGTGGCTCTGAGTTGGGAGCTCAAGTGTTGGAACATCTGGTCAATAAAAGTCAGTTCCTTTCAAGGAGCCGAATAACTGTCATCAATTCATGGCTATTCACAATCATAGCAGAACTCTTTTGAAGCTTACATCTTCAGACACAGAATTAAAGGAAGTCGCTTCCAGTGCATTTGTAACTCAGGTTGTCACTGGGAATTGTTCTAGGACAGATTGCCTATTACTATGTGTATTTGCCAGTGTGGACGTGATTAAGAGATATGCCAGGTTAAAGATAAGCTGCTTGCAGTGACTGTCTGACCCCACGCTAAAAAGAAGAAAAAAAAAGTTGGCGACAAAAACCCAAAATTTATGGATAAAATGTTTGTCAAAATGTGTACAAAAATCAGGGAGTAGGGCTATGACACTTTGGGGTTCAATCCAGACCAGGAAGAGATTGTGTTACCATCTGCCCTGCAACCCTGGGTGCCTTAAATGCTATGCTGTTGTGACTCACAGCTGGACACCAACAGATAGAATACAAGCATGCAGGTCGCACCCTGACTTTCAGTGCCCCGTTACCTTTTGCAGAGTGATCCCAGAATCCTCCCAGTTCCTCATTTCTCCAAAGTTATTTGCCCTGTAGTGTCAAGCTCTCTTGCTGAACACTTATAGAAGTTAAGTTTTCTGCTCCTTTAAAGAGATAGTAAACAGTAGCTCATTAATTTAACTATGGTTTGACAGACAAAATATTTCAATCACAGCACTGTGTTGGTTTATAGTAAAACAAGTTTTATTAAACAAAAAGTCATCAGTTTCAGTGATACCACATGTAAGGAGTAAAGATAGAACTGGTTACAAACAAATCAAGTAAAAACCTGCTTCTAAAGTCTAAAATTTAACTTCAGCAAGTTACAATATTTTAGGGTTCCCAACTTTCTACTCGCACAAAACCAAACACCCTTGCCCCATCCCTCCTCTGAGGCTCCATCCCCTCTCCCTCTGTCGCTCACTCTCCCCACCCTCCCTCCCTCCCTCATTTTCACAGGGCTGGCTCAGGGGGTTGGAGTATGGTAGGAGGCGAGGGCTCAGGGTGTGGGCTCTGGGATGGGGTCAGAAATGAGTTTAGGGTGCAGGAGGGGGCTCCAGGATGAGGCAGCAGGAGCGGGTAAGAGCTCTGTCTGGGGGTGCAGGCTCTGGGGTGAGGCAAGGGATGAAGGGTTTGGGGTGCAGGAGAGGACTGGGGGTGGAGCCGAGGGATTCGGAGGGGTTGAAATGAGGGGATTGGAAATGAGGGGTTCAGGGTGAAGGAAGGGGTTCTGGCCTGGGGCTGGGTGCTGGGGTTTGTGTGGGGTGTGTCTGAGGGCTCTGGCTGAGGGTGCAAGCTCTGGTGTGTGGTTGGGGATGAGAGATTTGCGGTGCAGGAGGGTGCTCTGGGCTGGGACCGAGGGGTTCAGAGGGTAGGAGGGGAATCAGGGCTCCGGCAGGGGTATGGGCACGGGGTGGTGGTGAGGGCTCTGACTGGGGGTGCGTGCTCTGGGATGGGGTTGGGGATGAGAGGTTTGGGGTGTAGGAGGATGCTCTGGGCTGAGACTGAGGGGTTTGGAGTGCAGGAGGGGGATCAGGGTTGGGGCAGGGGGTTGGGGTGCAGAAGGGGATCAGGGGTGCAGGCTCCGGGCAGTGCTTACCTCAAGCAGCTCCCAGAAGCAGCGGCATGTTCCCCCTCCGGCTCCTACACGGAGGCGTGGCCAGGTGGCTCTGCATGCTGCCCTGTCTGCAGATGCCACACCTGCAGCTCCCATTGGCTGTGGGCCCTGGCCAATGGGAGCTGGAGAGCTGTGCTTGGGGTGGGTGCATTGTGTGGAGCACCGACTGCTCCCATGTGTAGGAGCCGGGTTGGGGGGACATGCCGCTGCTTCCAGGAGCCATGCAGAGCCATGGCAAACAGGGAGCCTGCTTTTGCCCTGCTGCACCACTTACTGGGCTTTTAACAGCCCGGTCAGCAGCGCTGACTGGTGCCACCAGTGTCCCTTTTCGACTGGGCGTTCTGGTCGAAAATTGGATACCTGGCAACCATACAATCTTTGCTTAAGCAGGCTTCTCACCTATATTCAGGTCCCAGAGACTTCAAATCCCTTGGCTTAAGGATCCACTTTCCTCAGATGTACAAGAACTCTGGACTCTTGTATCTGGCCAGTGATGGAAAACTATGGGGTTCTTTTCCCTTTCTTTTCATAATCCAGTAAACCTTTGAAATGTAATCTTTGAAAAAGAGGCCCCAAACTTCTCTTTCCTGCTGGATTGTAAACACCATGCTGTCTTCCCAAAGTTCATTGACCCAAATTCAAGAGGCAGGAAGTCTTCCTGGGGGTGCAGTCTCCATCTCCCTTTCCCCACTTTTCTCTCCAGATGGCTTTGTTTATCTTGCATGTAAATGTGCTCTTCTTTGACAGGACCAGGATGTGGGTGGTCTGAACTAGTGCTTAGAGCAGAAGTCCGGCTGGGACAGATACCAGGAGATCAGAATCAGGAAGCACTCCTAAGTAGTGGAAACCCAGTTGTACAGTGTGATATCCTGTACCCTATGTGACACCCTGTACTGCATATTCACCACTTTTATAATCTTGTGAGATATTTTGTACAAAGTATCCCTTGTGAGGTATCCTTTAAAATGCATAATCTACTGAACATCATTGTCCTGTTAAAATGTGTGTATCAACATTGTATATGGAGCTGAGATTTTACTATACGTTTTGTTACTGAAATATGTTGTAATTCTGGGGAACACTCACAGACTAGCTCCACAGAGACAACCATAGACTGACCATAGGTATTATAAAACTATTAACACTGAAGCAAACATTTGCCAGCAGGGGAGACTGAAAATAAAGAATTTATTTGTCATCTCTGAGATGGCTCAAAGACAGTTAAACATCTTTCAGGTGAAATGTAAAATCTCACATACACAGGGGACTGTTTTGTCTGTACCCCAATTACAGGTAATCCTCAAAGAGGGGAAAAAGGTATAAAAATGGAGAACTCACAACACACAAATTACTTCTTTCCCCCCCATCTCGGCTCACGGTAGCAACAATGCTTGAAAGAATAAAGGAAGCTTTTGGAATCAGGGCAAAGGGTCCTAGCTGGAAGGCGTTCCATTGAGCACAGACTGTTGTAAGCTGTTGGATGAGGAAAAAAACCTTTTGTTTTTCTTGTTTTTCAAGATCACTTAGCTTGGGAAAGTTTAAGAATTAGCTTGCATGTTTATCTTTTAATTAGTTTTGTAACCAATTCTGACTTTTAGGCCTGACCACTTATAATCACTTAAAATGTATCTTTCTCTAGTTAATGAACTTGCTTTATTGGTTTATCTAAACCAGTGTGTTTGATTGAAGTGTTTGGGATATGTCTACTCAGGTCAACAGGGCTGGTGTGTATTCAAAGTCCTATCACTTTCCATCCTGGTGCGTATTCATTATCCATTGTTGGAATGATGGACTTATTATGAGCATGTATGGTCCAGTGGGCTACTGAACAGTAAAAGATGCATATTTCTGGGGGGTAAGGCTGGGACTGAGGGATGTGCAAGTGTCACCCTGTATCTATTCATGGATGGCTGAGTGAGCATTCATGTATTCAGCTGGGAGTGACTCTACATGCTAGTGACTGTGAGTGACTAGAGCTTGGAGGGGTTGCTGTTCTGACAGTAAAGCAGTATAAAAGGCATCCCAGTTCAGGTTGCACCCTGGGGAATGTCACACATAGACAACTTCTTGGTCCTGAGCTCATTTTAAATAGAAGCAGGGAACCAATCAGGACCCCCGGAGTTCTGTCAGTCAGATCCCAGGATTGGAGTCCACTATCCGAGCTCAGCTTCAAGTTCTGACATCTATCAGTGGGTCACAGGTAGAAGCTTAGAATTTACTTGTGCCTAAGAGCCTGTTGGATCAGGGTTCAAGACTTGTGGTCTCTGACAGCCTTTTACTTTGCTCACACCTGGACTAACTTACATTAGAGACACATTAAAGCAGGCGGAATCTTATTCTTTTGACTAGAACAGACATGGCTTAAGCACTGCTTACCAAATACATTTTAAGAGCCTATTTGCAGCACATATCTAGACAGTCCTTTTGGGTTTCCCATACATATATCACAGATCAATAATATTCTTGTGTGATGTATTGCATGCCACCTTTTGGGTATATATCATGACAAAAGTGTGTTTGGGTACGCGGAGTATGTCAGGCCTGAATAAGAGCTGCTGACCCAGAGTAGTGAACCACCAATGGGCTTCTGTGTCACAGGGGCATTTATGAGTGCTTATTCTAGAAGCTATCCGTCTGTGAAAGGTGTGAGTTGCCAGATTAAGAATCGTAACCTCATTTGTCAATATTAAGTTTCTGAATTCAATGTGACTGGCACCAGCTAATGCACGTGGGGTCAGAGGTGTGTCTGTCCTATATGAAACCAACTCTTTTTTTTTTTTATGCTACTGGCTGCATAAGTACTAGGCAATCATCTAGTTTACTGTTCTGTTTGTTTCAGCTGGCATGGAATGGCCATTGCAAGATTATGTAAGGATTAATAACCAAATTATTATTGCAGAAGCATTAAAAAAACAGAACCAAGATCACGGACCCCATTGGTGCTAGGTGCTGTACAAATGCCCAGGAGGACTCAGTTCTTGCTTACAGGCTAATTTTTGATGCATGTAAGAACCAAAGGAAAACCAGTGATTAAACAAGGGGAGCCCAGAAAGGATGGAAAGTGATAGGACTTTGAGACACCTGTGGCACAGATTTAGCTTGTTATAATAACTGATATATTTGAAAGATGTATGCAGTGTTGTTCTAGCTGAATTGGTCCCAGAATGTTAGAGGTGGGTGAGGTTATATTTTTTTATTGGACCACCTTCTGTTGGTGAGACAGATGAGCATTTCGGTTTCCCCAACAGAAGTTGGTCCAATAAAAAAATATTATCTCACCTATCTCCTCTCCCTAATATTTGACAGATGATATTCAACTAATGCCAGCAACTTTAATTGGGGTGATTACTTTCCTCTCCACAAACACCATTATACAAATACTTTTTTGTTTTTTCCTGCTTCAGGCTAAATGACCATTTAAAAAAAATTTTTTTTTAAGCTTGGAAATAATGACTTTATGTTCTGGCTGTGCAATATAGATTATATGTCAAATTTCATCAGCCTGCCTAGAGATGCCTGAGATAATTACAGTGGGAAATTCAATTTCTTAGCCTAGATTGAGAGAGGATTATACTGCCAAGTTCACAATGGGACTCTGGCTGTCATTACAGAAATAAAAGAACACTTGATCTACCTGCTGGGGCTGTTTTATGTGGGCCTGAAGCTAGCGGTTTTTGTTTTTCATTTTTACTTTTGTGAAACAGCCAAGGCAAATGCTATAATGCTTTGGCTTTTTAAAATAATACACTTTGAGGGAAAATCTAAATCTTTCTTTAACCAAAGCAACTGAGCAGCATCAAACAAGTGTAAATGAAAGACTCAAAGTGGCAAGCTGTGGAGTGTGTGTGTGTTTTGATAGCTATGTATATTTGCATGTTAGCACTTGTCAGATTTTTTTCCCCCTCCTGCATTCCTGTCTCTTCCTTTTCCGGCCAGATTCTGGTATCTTTATTCATGTTGGGAAGCACTTTAGACCACGAGAGATTCCATTGATTTCACTAGGGTAAGGAACTTCTCAGCATGACTAAGGCTGGCAAGATTCTAACTCCTTTTGCTCTCAGTAGTACCTCACTTGGCAAGTAATCCCACTGGTTTCAAAGGGGTAACTTACTGTGAGAGAGGTTGGCAGAATCTGGTCCCATGGAAGGCAGAGTCCAGCCTTTCATAAACGGTCAAAAATGAAAATGAACAAGATCTCCATTTGTGAGAATTCTACAAAACAGCTAAGTCTCCAAATCTGTATTGACTTGTGTTTTTTAAAGTGCCTCATCCTTAGTTCTTACTCTAGCCTCTCTCCTACTTTCCATGTGGAGTTTCCTTAGTTTGTCCAAAGACCTGGCTCCTACCCTGGGCTAAGGGTGAGAATGAACTTGTAACTTCTCAGAGCATTAAACACAAGAGTAAACTGTTCAAACTGGTAGGTATGTAGGATTAAGCCCAGATTGTTCAGCCAATATCAATTCCTATGTGTTGCATCAAATATCTATTATTCATTCCACATTTTATGGTTAATGTTGCACCTCATGGAACGCCTCTGTCCTTTTATGTTCTGGCCATTGAGCTAAATTTTCAAAAGTTACTATGATTTTTGAGGTCCTACATTTTTTGGGTGCTCAATTTGAGACACCATAAAGGGGAGTGGCTTTCAGAAAGAGCCTAGAACTTACCCTCTGAGAGTTCAGGGCTGGCTGGATGACAATTCTCTGCATACATGTTTGCAAATCCATGTTTCATTCCTGGTCCCTCACTCTTCCTTCTTCTGTAATTAGGAGTGCAAAAGTAAAGAAGTGAAGTATCGTTAACAAACCCTAATGTAAGGCAGAATCATAATATGCTATGAAATATAGGTATTTAAATTAATAGGACCCTTCTGTAACAAATAAGGGAACATGCCAACTTTCCTTTTTTACATGTTAAAATGCTTCCCTAACATTACCTTTCTTGGTCACATTTTATATTAAGTTTCCACTTTTATAAAAAGCTTATAATGGGTTAATGAATGATTAATAAATGGTTAGTTAATTATAGAAGCTGTAGGCATGTTATGGACTTGAATGCTGAGTTATAGATATAAACACATCAGAAGAAGTTATGGATGTCTCTAAGCCATGGTTATGAGCAATTGGTTGGATGCTACAACCATCTATAAGCAAAGGTGAACTTTGGAACACTGAGCTTTGGAGCTACTTTCTAAGACCTACCCCTTTAAGGGAGTTATCTTTAAATACTACCTGGAATTATACACCTCATTGCTCATTTTGACACCCTCGCCCCCCACAAAAAAACCCCCATAAAGGAAAAACTTTATAGAGAATTAATTGTTAGGAATGTGATGGTCAATACAGCCATCTCTGGGGTAAGATGCAACAACTATTTAACAACACATACCAGTAATACACAGCTGTTGAGAACAGAAAGTGAAGAAGAATATAATATCCAATTGCAACTGCAGGGGATTTAGATAGGCAGATTATAATTACCACAGCTGGAATGTGTCCAGAACAGAGAGGTTAACTCCCTTACTCTTCCAATAACTGCCAGGGGAGCTCTAATGACCACAAATTGTCACGACCTCAATTTTACACATCATCTATATAAATAGAGTGTAAAACTAATTTAATTAAGGAAAGGATTATATCTCATGTCTTGAGCTCATCTCCAGGTCATCTTGCTGTTATCCCTTTTGATCACATTATGAATTTAAAATATGAAATAAATTAACTCTAAATTCTATAGAAAGGGTCAAGCTTGCTTTTGCAAAAGAATGTAATAGAATGATCTTAAGGACAAGTAAAATTGTTACAAGAGACTGGGAAGTGGATGGTTACCCACCTATCTCTTCAGAAATGTGTTTGCTGGCCCTTTAGCACTACCATGCTTACATGAGGTTTGCATGAGGGCAAATTCTGCTCCCAGACACTCTCCTGAGATACACTCTGTCCCCAAACATCGAGTACACGTCACCCTCTCAGGGCAGAGTGATTCTCGAGAGATCCACCAAGGAATGGGAGATGTGGTTATACCACTATAAATGTACTTATTAGTATCTCCGTTCACATATGGGAAGGGGAAAGACTGTACCAGTATAAAGCATCTTAAAAACTCATCATTTTCTGGTCAGTAGTAATCTGGTAAAATTTGTATGGCAACATTGTATGTGATGTTATAAGATTCCCCTATATGGTGGTGGTGGTAACACATGTTCCCAACCCCACAGCCCTGCCCAAACAGAAGTTGGCAAACAGGTTGTCCTAAATAAAGGAATGTGTGCTTTCTTAATTTGCATTTAAGCAGTAAACAAAATCATCAAGCAGGAAAGGAAGGCAAAGGAAGTTCAAACAGGTGAAAAAAACAGCCAGGAATATCCTTCCAGATAGACTCTTTTTCCAACTGATAACTAGGAGCCAGGTTTTTAAGGGGGGAACTGAAACTATAAAAAGCAGGGACAAACACACCAAAGGACCCCTCCTCCTCCCTGCTCATTACATTCACTGCGCCTGAAGAGACAAAGCAAGCAGCTGTTGGACTCCGGGGGAGGGGTCCTGATCTCAAGATTTTGGTCAGTAAGACTGCTGAAAGCATGTGGTGAGAAGACTGTTTTGAATCCAATAAAGTTTAAGGCCTAGTCTACACTACGGGGGTGGATCGATCTAAGTTACACAACTTCAGCTATGTGAATAACATAGCTAAAGTCAGTGTACTTATATCTACTTACCGCGGTGTCTTCACTGTGGTAGGTTGACTGCTGATGCTTCCCCATAGACTCCGCCTGCCCTTCTCGCTCCGGTGGAGTACCAGCGTCGACGGGAGAATGCGCGGCTATTGATTTATCGCGTCTTCACGAGACATGATCAACTGCCGCTGGATCGATTGCTCCAGAGGTTAGTGTAGACATGCCCTAAGTTAGGTACCAGTAAGCCCTTTATATTTAATTTTATTGTAACTATTTCTGACTTTTATGCCTCATTACTTGTACTCACTTAAAATCTATCCTTTATAGTTAATAAACTTTTGTTTTACTATTTTACCTAATCCATTGTGTTCAAGTTAAAGTGTCTGGGTAACTCTATTTGGGGTAACAAGTTGTGTGCATATTGTTTCCTTAAAGGAATAACAGACTTAACATATTTGTACTGTCCAGGAGAGGGTTGGGCAGTACAGGACATACATTTCTGGGGGAAGATCTGGGACTAGGGGTGTGCTGGGATCACCCTGTAGCATGACCCAGGCTGGTGTGTACACACACACACACACACACACACACACGTACACGTGCTGGAAGTGACTTACATGTTGGACGCTGTTTGTGAGCAGTCCAGGTTAGAGGCTATAAGCACCAATGCATTGTAAAGGGCACCCCAGGTTACAGGGCAAGGGTAACACAGCTAGTCATTATTCTGGATTATAAATCACCCATGAATTAGTTATGTTTGTAAAGCATATTGAAAATGTAATAGCTATGTAAGTGATAAGTATTAGTTTTTATTTATTGTATTGCATTTCCCACATCTGGTTCCTGTTAGAACTAGTGCTATGGTTGACTCTAGTCTATTGTGTATTTCAAGAAAACTTGTATTGTTTTGTTTTGTTGTGTTGCATAAATCACATCTGAAGCAGAGTAACTTTATAAAAAAATTATCTCCCTGCAATGCTCTAACCTCTAGAAAGGCAACATATTTATTGTTGCGTCTCTTGTAGATATTAGTTTAAGTAGTGGCAATATTTTTTCTAAATAATCCAAAACTGTCAACACAAAATAATTCCTGTTGCTTTTATAGTCACAGCACAATCCTTGAAGACTTATTTTTCATGACTTTCTTTTTCTCTCTTATCGTCTGCTTTGTTTTTATATCTGTACAAAGAAACTGGCTAACTTTTCTTTAGACAATTATTTTAGTTTTTGTGTTTTTCCTTTTGTAAAGTTATCTCTCTTCTACCAGGGGGGTACCTATGTGAGCTGGGACCCTAAGTCCCTTTAACTTTCAGTAAGATTTAGGTTTTTAAGTGACATAAGCACTTTTGAAAACAATTTACGGTAACAATTTAGGATGGGCATTTCAAGAGGTCATATATTTAAGGTTATAAGTCCTGTTGATGGAAGATTCCACCCATGGTCTAAAATTAAACAGTACATTGGATTCAGTATAGTAAGGTAGGACAGATTCTGTTGCTCTTACTCTCACTGAGTAGGATCTTACTCTTAATAAACAGGATCTTAATCTGTGATTAGGGTTATTGATTTCAATGGGATTACTCATGGAATAAGGTATTACTCCCCTCTGATCACAAAACAGATGTGATTGTAAGGTGTGGCCATGCGATCTTGCTTGCACTGCCTCAGTAATGAGACTCTACCATGACATGCTGAAAACAATTCTTGGGATAAGAGGGAGCTTCAGTTTCCATTCCTTCCATTCTCCTGAGACCATCAGCTGTGGCTGTGGTTGTGTGTGATCTGGACACTGTCCCTTTTGAGAAACTCCTTTACAATTGTTGTAACATCTTAAAGGCATAGTTCTTTTAAGTCTTTTTGATCCAGTTGTCTTACAGTGGCCAACTTCCTATAGGCCAGATCATCAGCGGCTGCAGGTCTGCATAGCTCCATGAAGTTGGGAGAGTTACGCTAATTTACATCAGCTAAGGAGCTGAGTCTCTGTTCAGCTGGGTAGGGGATAGATGCTTGATCCAGTTTTGCTAAATTATACCTGTTTCTCAGTGACAACCAGCAACATTTAAGAGGCATCCGCTCCCGCTTTTCTGTCACTCACAAATCTTCACTCTGCATTCCAGGATGGGCAGAACTATGGAAGATTTCTGATTTGTTCTTTTCCATTCCCCTCACAAGGGTACATTCCATTGTGATCTGAGGGGATCAACTGCAGTTAGAGAATTTCCAATGTGAGAGATGAACCCATGGCAACAACACTTTAAAAGACTGACTTCTTTAGTCATTCCTCCATAGGGGGACTATTTTGGAGTAGACTGTTCATTATACAAATGGAGAATTCTTCAGAGACTACTTTTACAATCGAAAATGGAGTGCTATTGATGGCATTCAATTTGCCTGACAGAACTATTGTTTTTCTGAATGCTAAGACTCCTGCTTGTTTAAAATGGACTGCTTCCGAAATGCTCCTTCTTTGCAGAAATCCAAGCATTCTTGGAAATTTACTGCTAATGTGAGAAAGGGAGACTTGAATTTTGAACTTGTCATGTGCTGATGGGTAATCAGAAGGTCAGGTGTCAGTTGTGGTTATTCTATATGCCAAATCATATTTGTAAATGTTAACATCCAGACTGATGCACAGCATTTAGCCTGATTCACCACCATTTTGGGCTGACAAATGTGTTAGGCATTTCATATTTTCTAATTTTCCTGCCATGTGTTTATTTTGTAACGATACGATAATCATCAGGCCCAAGTTCTGCAGTCCTTAGTTGAAGCTGCTTTTGAACTTGATAATCTGAGTATGAACTGCAAAACTTGGCTCCCAGTAACTGGTTGGCACAGTTTACCATAAATAAAACACATGGGGTGAAATCCTGGCTCCATTGAAGTCAATGGGAGTTTTGCCAATGACTTCAATGGAGCCAGAATTTCATCTGATATGTTTGCCTTTTAACTTCGTTTTTGAGCCTGATTCTTAATGCCTTGCACTCTGGATTCTCATTTACATCTGGGCAAAGTGAGTGTGAAAATAACATTTTCATCTGCAAAAAGAAAAGGAGGACTTGTGGCACTTTAGAGACTAACAAATTTATTTGAGCATAAGCTCACTTCATCGGATGCAGTCAGTGGAAAATACAGTGGGGAGATTTATATACACAGAGAACATGAAGCAATGGGTGTTACCATACACACTGTAACGACAGTGATCAGGTAAGGTGAGCTATTACCAGCAGGAGAGCGGGGGGTGGGGGGAGAGAAAAGCTTTTGTAGTGATAATCAAGGTGGGCCATTTCCAGCAGTTGACAAGAACGTCTGAGGAACGGTGGGGGGTGGGGAATAAACATGGGGAAAATAGTTTTACTTTGTGTAATGACCCATCCACTCCCAGTCTTTATTCAAGCCTGAGGAAACTACAATACATCGGTGATCTCCCTGAAAACACCATCCTAGCCACTATGGATGTAGAAGCCCTCTACACCTACATTCCACACAAAGATCAGGAACAGTATCCCTGATGATGTCATGACAAACCTGGTGGCTGGACTTTGTCCTCACCCATAACTATTTCACATTTGGGGACAATGTATACCTTCAGATCAGTGGCATTGCTATGGGTACCCGCATGGCCCCACAGTATGCCAACATTTTTATGGCTGACTTAGAACAACGCTTCCTCAGCTCTCATCTCCTAATGCCCCTATTCTACTTGCGCAACATTGATGATATCTTCATCGTCTGGACCCATGGAAAAGAAGCCCTTGAGGAATTCCACCATGATTTTAACAATTTCCATCCCACCATCAACCTCAGCCTGGACCAGTCCACACAAGAGATCCACTTCCTGGACACTACGGTGCTAATAAGCAATGGTCACATAAACGCCACCATATACCGGAGACCTACTGACCACTATGCCTACCTATATGCCTCCAGCTTTCATCCAGATCACACCACATGATCCATTGTCTGCAGCCAAGCTCTACGATACAACCATATTTGCTCCAACCCCTCAGACAGAGACAAACACCTACAAGATCTCGATCAAGCATTCTTACAACTACAATACCCACCTGTTGAAGTGAAGAAACAGATTGACAGAGACAGAAGTGGACTCAGAGGTTACCTACTACAGGACAGGCCCAGCAAAGAAAATAACAGAACGCCACTAGCCATCACCTTCAGCCCCCAACTAAAACCTCTCCAACGCATCATCAAGGATCTACAACCTATCCTGAAGGACGACCCATTGCTCTCACAGAACTTGGGAGACAGGCCAGTCCTTGCTTACAGACAGCCACCCAACCTGAAGCAAATACTCACCAGCAACCACACACCACCACTAACCCAGGAACCTATCCTTGCAACAAAGCCTGTTGCCAACTGTGTCCACATATCTATTCAGGGGACACCATCCTAGGGCCTAATCACATCAGTCACACTATCAGAGGCTCGTTCACCTGCACATCTACCAACGTGATATATGTCATCATGTGCCAGCAATGCCCCTCTGCCAGGTACATTGGCCAGACTGGACAGTCTGTATGTAAAAGAATAAATGGACACAAATCAGACATCAAGAATTCCGACATTCAAAAACCAGTCGGAGAACACTTCAATCTCTTTGGTCACTCGATTACAGACCTAAAAGTGGCAATTCTTCAACAAAAAAACTTAAAAAACAGACTCCAATGAGAGACTTCTGAATGGGAATTAATTTGCAAACTGGATACAATTAACTTGGGCTTGAATAAAGATTAGGCGTGGATGTGTCATCACACAAAGTAAAACTATTTCCCCATGTTTATTCCCTCCCCACTCAGATATTGTGGTGATGGACAGCTGTAAAAATGCTTAGATAGCGAGGTTTATCCTTGTTTTATACTAGGAGAAATAGTTATAACAGGGAGTCAGGAGCTCTGCCATGAAGTTGCTCTGTATACTTCAGTTTATCCATCTGAAAAGTGGGCATACAATTACTTACCTGATTTACAGGGCCATTTAATTGTAAAGCACTTTGATAAAAAGTGTTATGTTAGAGCAAAAATATTATTATTTATTATGTGCACTTCTGTTGTCTTTTGACCATTCTCAGAAGGTAAACAAATTCAAGAGCAGGCATATTTTAATAGTATATTGTATGCACTACAGGACAAAGGAAAATTTGTTACTTCATAATCCAATAGAGAGAAGAAACTGATTTCTTCTGACATGGCGCTGATTTCTGAGAGTCTTAATTTGATCTGCTGGGCCCAATTTCCATGCAGTACTGAGCACCCATACCTCCAGTTGAAGTTCAAGGGAGCTGCAGGTGCTCAGAACTTCTGAAAACTAGGCCCACGATGGCTCAAGGTGAACATCTTAGGCATTGGTTTTAGTGGCAGAACTTGCTCTGCCATGATAGAGTTGGAGAGCCAAGTTCATTAATAATCTGACTTAATGCCAGCTTACAAACCCTTTAATCACAGTGGTGAGCAGTTACTCCCATGATCAGTCAGACTACTGATGTAAATAACTGTTGACCAATGACAGGTTTCAGAGTAGCAGCCGTGTTAGTCTGTATCCCCAAAAAGAAAAGGAGTACTTGTGGCACCTGAGACTAACAAATTTATTTGAGCATAAGGATGCATTAAGTGAAGTGAGCTGTAGCTCACAAAAGCTTATGCTCAAATAAATTTGTTAGTCTCTAAGGTGCCACAAGTCCTCCATTTCTGTTTACCAATGTGAGTGAGGGATTCAAAATCTGGCCCTTAAATATGTACGATATCATTATGAAAAATAATTGATCAGAGACTGTTTTCCCTGTAGCTCATGGAAGATACTTATAATTGTTAAGGGAATATTAGTACATGAATCTGTGGGTCAGTTTAAAAAAATTCTACCCCATCATATCAATAAAGGCTGTAGCTAAGGAAACCTTTGACAAAACAGAGGTGGGGAGTGAATTAATTAGCCAGGCATTCTGATGCTTCAATAGCAAGGAAACACTATAAATAGCAATAGTTATAAAACACTGTGGTTTTAATGATGGTACTTAGCAATCTGCTATATAGTCAATGGCTTTAATTACAGCACAGTTGTAGTTAGAAGTATTGTCATAAGGAGGGTAGTTATAATGCATGATGCTGCAAGAATATACAGTTTTGGCTGGTGTATTCTTAGTCACACAACGAATGCTAATGGGAAACGGAGACCGGGTGGGCGAGGTAATATCTATTCTAGGACCAACTTCTGTTGGTGAGAGAGACCAGCTGTGGCACTTACACAGAGCTCTTCAGCTTCTTTCTCTCAAGTCTTAACTTGTTAGAAGTTATGATGATGTGAGCTGTAGCTCACGAAAGCTCATGCTCAAATAAATTGGTTTGTCTCTAAGGTGCCACAAGTACTCCTTTTCTTTTTGCGAATACAGACTAACACGGCTGTTCCTCTGAAACCCTTCATGAGACTTATGACTTCCTTTGGTTTGTACAACAACCCCATACGACTTCAGTGGGGTGGCAAGTCAGAAAGGGTTTGGTCTAGACAGTGATGGGAAGGTATAGAGAAATCCACCATCGACTTCAAATTGAGGCATCACCCATGAATAATTTATGAGCAAAAAGCTCAATTTGCATTGCTGCATTAGAGCTAAAGTATAACAGTCGCTGAGAAGGCTGAGAATAAAGAACTTCCAGCCGCAAGCAGCTTAACCTGAACTAACCTATTGAGTTCCGTTGATTCCTAAACTGGTTTAATATGGAACTCGGTATTTGGCTAATGTTCTCATAACTGTTTAAGGAAGGTTAAAACAGTTATATCTAAGAAAAAACCCAAGCTTATCGTGGGGATATGTTCCATAAAAGATTGTCCCTTCTTTCCATGACCTCATCCCCAGTAATAGACCACATATAGAAAGGGTTAATTTGTGAACTCCATGGTTAAACAAGCCGCCTTGGAAACAAATTACTTTTAAGTTGCTTTTTACAAAGCTTTACACAAAGGGCTCCCCCCCCCTTTTTACTCAGTGGTATTTGCTGAAATATTCAGGCTGAGCGATCAGCACCTACTCCTTTGATAGGTAAAAGCAGGTTGGACTACAAATGTACTTGTCGACCTGTCATATCTGAAAGGCAAGTGACTTTATGATTAAAGACTTTTGTTGTTTAAACTGTTACATCTTTTTATTTATTAAAGTTTGTATTATTTCTATTAGCATAAAAGCGGCTAATATTCCTTTTTGATGAATCAAAAACGTCCTTACTTCTACAGTTCTTTCTGTAACCGATGTTGTTATATATGGTCAACCTATAGGAGAGACCACCTTTATTAGGCAATTGTTGGAACCCTGATAGCTGACACCCCAAATTATGCACAAAGCAGAACACTTCTGTGCCGCCTTTATAAACAAAAGGATCATCTGATTATTGTCACTCTGTTTACTGGTCTTCTGCATAATATCTGTGGTGTTCACGTGGCCAAGATTTACCAAGTATTCCACTGATAATGATCTACCCCCTTTGTAGCCAGGCAGATTCTGGTAGTGAAGATCAGGCTTATTTAATTAAAGAGCAGCAGGTTATGGGATGAACCCTAGCGGGTTATAAATTTCCCAATCCTACATCCTGGAGCTGAGCAATGCAACTTTTTCTGGGTCAGCTTCCAACTTGAATTGTGATGTTTCTCTGGGAGCTGCGGGCAGCCGTGCCTGTGGACAGTCAATATAAACCAACTGTCTTGTGGCCTGCCAGCTATCTTGCAGCCTGCCAGGAGTACCCTGACAGGCCGTGGGCTGTCCATAGGCCACATGTTGACCACCACTGCTCTAGAGATTCAGGCCACACCTTTACATCACCAAGAGGGGACAAGAAAAGCACTCTAATTAATGTCCACCCACATGTTAATAAAAATGATGTAAAGTTATTTCAGTAAAACCTGTACAATAGTATGTTTACATTACACCTACTCTGCCTTCTCTACCTTTAAAATGGCTAGAGAGTTGTAGACAATCTATGGTGCTCCCTGTCTCTGGGGATTGAGTGGATTTGTGTCCTGAGCACGCGGCCACTAGGAGCTGCAGGCGGCTGTGCCTGCGGCCGGTCAATGTAAACAAACTGTCTTGTGGCCCGCCAGCAGATTACCCTGACGGGCTGCAGGTTGCCCACTACTGCTCTAGAGGGAAGGAGCTCTCTGCTGCCATCTTAGTGAACCAGGGGAAGAGACCAAATAAGACCTTATTTGCATATTTTGTTATGCACAATACTAGTGTGAAAATTTTGGTAGTTTTTGTTTCAGATTTTGGTGTATGGGTAATGAAATGTTGTTATCCTAATCTGTGTGAAAAAATGGGCAATAGAACTGAACTTAATATATGCCCTGAATGAAAAGTCACCCTAATGGAAGCCTCAGTCTTGCATGGCTGGCTAAGGAGACGCCATATCAACAAGAGAAAACATAGAGGTGGCAGCAAGAAGTCTCTTGACAGAAGCCAGGCAGCATGTGTGGAGCGGAGATGTACTTGCCCACATGTATTCCTGGATTCTGGGACTTAACTAACCACTGACACCAAACTGTGAGTGGGGTGCAATGGAAGGAAAATGGTGAAAGTTGTGTGTTGAAGTGATATGTGTCTGTCAGATGTTCATACTAGGAGGTGGGGAAACTGAGGCAAAGAACTACTTCTGAACATACTCTAGGGTGGGTGTTTTACTTATTATTCATATAAACATATGGATGGTTTATTGTTGATATGTTTTTCCGGATTAATGCTCTGTTCCTTTTCCCGTTAACTAACTTTCTTTGCTTCTTTTGACTCCGTGCTTGTGAGAGGGAAGCAATGCCTGCTAAGTAGGCCCAGGGGAGGTATTTTGTTTTTACCGGATTTCTGGGTAGGGACTTGAGCTTCTGGTGTTTGTGAATTTTAAGAAGAACCCCTCCACCTTTGAACCTGAAACTTTTAGCTGCTAACACCATATAGCTTGCTTTCTAATGCATGGTTTGTCCCTACGAAATAGTTTGATCCCAACAAGGCCTCTGGGTTGTAATTCTGGGAAGTTTTTAGCTTGCCTGTCATAGTAGGCTTTGACCTTCACATGTGTTTCTTCCTTTTTGTCTGTTATTCCTTCCACCATTGCCATTGGTAGTAATACTGGGTCTATAGGCACAGTGAAAATCGCAGAGTTTTGTGAATTGGTGTGTGTGTGATCAAGCAATGAGATAATGCATCACAAAATGCACTCTGGAGTGGTATCATAAATAATTTTAAACTACTTTTATCAAATTAACCTCCTAAACTGGTAAGTGTGCTGAAATATACTTTGTACAGTAATGAAATCTTATTACTTCACTCACTAATTCCCTCTGCTATTAAATACTTGCTGAAAAGTGGGGAGAGACTGTTAGGATTTATCTGTGAATTATAGGGTGTGCAGATTATTGGAGTGCTCATTAGCAAGTGTACCACTGTGTAATATTTCTTTTCTACTTAAATAAACAGGGACAAAAATGGTGTCACCATAACAGAGTACATTTTCTGATGCATTGTCTTTGTCTCTGGTGGCTTGATCACTCACTCTGTCATTTACAAAACTCTGTAATTTTTAGTGTGTCTCCCAATAGTTAGTGTAATTCAGCAAGGCTTAGCTGTGTACTTATTTGGGTCTTGTACATGAACTTAACTTGTTTTTATGTCAGCGAAATCTTATAGTGAATCCTGGTTAGACAAAGAAATGTGTCATTACCAATTTTTCCACAAAAATGGAGTGTACATCTTATGCTCATCTATCTAAGTGCAATGGTTGCTGTGCAAAGTAGTAGTAGATGACTTTTTAATCTAGCCGAAAAAAACAGGGCCGGCTCTAGGATTTTTGCCGCCCCAAGCAAAAAATGTTTTGGCCTCTCCGCCCCTTCCCAACCTCTTCCCCAAATCCCAGGCCCTGCCTCTTCCCCCGGGCGTGCCACATTTCCCACCCAGCTCACCTCTGCTCTACCTGCTCCCCACCACCACCTCCCCCGAGCGCGCTGCTGCTCGACTTCTCCTCCCTCCTTCCCAGGCTTGCCCCACAGAACAGCTGTTTCACGGGCGGCAAGCCTGGGAGGGAGGGGGGAGAAGCGGAGCGCTCAGGGGAGCTGGCGGAGTCAGAGCAGAGGTGGAGCTGGGGCTGTGGGGACACTTTCCTCGGGGCTGCATGGCCGGCGCCGGACTGCCACCCCTAGAAATGTGCCACCCCAAGCACTTGCTTGTTTTGCTGGTGCCTAGAGCCCGCCCTGCGAAAAGGGCACAACGAGATCCAGTGGCTGGAAGCTGAACCTACACAAATTCAGACTAGAAATAAGGCACTTTTTAAAACAGAGAGGCTAATTAATCATTGGAATAATTTACTGAGGGATGTGGTAAATTCTCCATTATTTGAAGTCTTCAAATCAAGAATGGATGTTTTCTAAAGACATGTTGTAGGCCAAATAGAAATTATGGGCTTGAGGCAGAAATAACTGGGTGAGGTTCTTTGGCCTGCTTTATGTAGGAGGTCAACCTAGAGGACCATAGTGGTCCCTTCCGGCCATAAAATCTATGAAAAAGGCAACATATACCAGCAGTTATCACACAGTGAAATCTGAGATGCAGTTTGGGGCCCCATCCTAACTCAACTCCCATTTAAAGTGGATTGTGCCCTTCTTGTATATTAAAAGGATAGAGGAAAACTGTGTGGTACCTGCTGGCGAATGCTGACATCTTAAGGGGTGACTATTTTAACTTTTCACAGAACCCAAGTGCTGGATTGTGACTTGGATTTCATATTTGAACAAGGAGGTAAGAGGGGGTAAAGGGCCCGTCCTTGCATCCCTGTGTGGACTTTGGGTCTGGATGCAAAGGGTGAAACAGACCTTGCACTCATAATGGGTGGGGATAGGTAGAGAAAAGGCACAAACTGGGCTCAGCTCTCCTAACCACTGGCCAGCACAGGTGAGGCAGTACCAGGAGGGAGGTGAGTTGATAAAGGCAAGCAGCCAATTACTACCTTCTCTGAGCAAATAGGTCGGTGGAAGAGGGATTGTGTCTCAGGGTAGTCTGAGTCCTGGTGCCTCCCAGGACTACTGCTTGGGTGATGCAAAATGTATTTCACATTGTGCTCAGGGCTGTGCCCTCAGCAATAATCCAGCAGGGTTATACGCTCCTAGCTGAGGGGAGCGAAAGCTGATGGAAAACAGACAGTGGAAAAGAACGGCAGCCACCTCACACCACTCCTCCATCCCATGGAAGCATCTTTGTCCCTACTGCGTTGGGTGAGGGTTCCATCGTTGTAGGGAACAGTGCTAAGGAAAAGAATAGGACAGGATGGATGTTGGGTCCAAGAGTGTGTGTTTTTTCCATGGTATTGTTCTCACGCTACAACCCTACGGGGATTTCTTTGTGGACAATAATACTGACCTTATCAACATTATCTTCTGTGGGCTTTTAACTCTGTGTTGTTGATGTATTTCAGGGCTAGACTTGAGCAGAATAGAGTCTTCCTGTCCCATGAAAGTTTTCAATATTTCAAAGTTTTCCCATTCCACACTGGGACATACCTGAGACCTTTCAAAATTTTTCAAGAGGAAGAGACCCCAGAGTAGCCAAGTGGCTGAAGCACTTAGCTGGGACATGGGGGAGATGCTTCAAGACTGTGCTCCAAATGACACAGAGCAGGGACTTAAACTTATGGCAAGGGCTCTCATCTGGGAGACTAGAGGCTATGGAGTCTGTATCTCTAAAACTCTCCTGTTGGAGCTGTTCCACTCTGTATAAATAATTAGACATTCATTATTTGAACCTGGTGCTGAAATATCCCAGTGCCATAACCACTGGGCTATAGTGTGTCTGTCACCCCTCTCCAGAAATTCCATCCTGGACTGGAGAAACTTTCCCATTAAAGTTTTATTGAAACCAATACATTCCCATTAAAAGCTTTGAACTGCCATGAATTGCCAAGGATCATTAAACATACGATATTAAATAATTAATAAACTAAATACCTACAGGTTTGCAGAAGTTGGGCAATATATTACCCTGGGATATTTACTGTCAGAAAAGTAGATCTATAATGATGCATGCTTTACGCATGGAAACAGTGGGCCAGATCTTCAGCTGTTGCAATTCTGCAGAATCTGTTGCCTTCATTGGAGCTATGCCAATTTACACTGCCGGAGGATATGGTCCTATTTAATTTCAGGGAATTGGGATTGCTCTTGTTTGTTCAGGTTTTGAGCAAAAGCTCATATTTGTTCTTACTGCATCATCTGAACTATTTTCCTACCCTTGCTTAAAACTGTTTAGGAGCCTAGCCCAAATTCCAGGAATTTGGAAGTTTTTTGTAGTTCTCAAGTGAATTTAGTGCGATGCAGTTTACATTTGCAATATAAAAACACACAAACAAAAAAGAAGAGCTGTGAATCGTGACCATAAAAATCCCTGTTGTTGTTTATGGCCATAGCTATGTGCAGAAATGGAACATGAAAAATGAGAATAATAGTGGGTAACAAATATTAGATCACTTTTGACAAGGAAATTAATTGTTGGGAACTTTCTCATAAAAGAGGGTTATTACCATCTATCCATGCTAGAGGCTGAAGTTACTTTTGGAGAAATTATATTTAACAAATCAGCATTACCTTTTCATTGCATTCTACCACGATTTAATGCTTTTCTTTCTTTTGCTGTTCTTTTACAAAAAGAATGTTAGCTTTTCTAACGTCATGCCTCTTACGTTGATTATAACTCTGCAGTACTTGGATACATCATGAACAACTACATTTGAATAGGTGTATGGTTGTGCTTTGTTATTCACCCATTAGATGTGATTTAAGCTCCATCTTCATCCCACAGAAAAGAATAATGTGGCTGGTGAGTTGTCATTATTTAAATCAGTTTCTTGTGTTTCTCTCATGCCTGGATTTTTGCAGTCCCTAGTTTCTGTTTGGGCTCAGCATGCAAAAAAAGAAAGTTTAGTGTTCCAAGAAGAGAAGACAAGGACACATAAATTGAGAAATTAAGCTATGAAGTAGCGGTTCATAGATACTTTTTTGTATTGTTTGTTTTTTCTTGTAATGCTTGTAAATGCTTGTGTTTTTGTGCTAGGCTGATGATAAAGCCAGAAGCATTAGGAGCTGGCTCTGTGATAAAGCAAGGCCTTGCTGGTATCATTTTGAACATTTCAAACCATCATTTACTGGATTTTTAAAGTCTTCCCACAGATACAACATACGTCAGTAATCTACAGATTCTACTCTTTTACATGAGCACTTCAGGCTGGAATTGGTGGAAATGCTTGTCTCCTCCATTTATAAAGTTTCAGGGTACAGACTCTATGCCATGTGACTTAAGTGACCAATCGCACACCATGAATAATGAATAGCAAATAGTCACTCCACATAGTGGAAACAGGTAGTTGTTCACAACTTCTAGGCTAAAAATCATTCTCATGAAGTGTTTGGATAAAAATCAAAACTAGATAATTTTGTGAAAGGACTATATTTGTTTGTTTGCTAGGAATAGTTTGCCCAGATTTGGTTGGAACTCTGCTTATTCACTTGGGATATTTTTCCACAGTCTCATAAATCTTGGGCTGTTCCTGTCTTTTAATTTAATCTAATTACTCTAGTTGCATCTTCTTGCCAGCCCTGTCATTCTGTCTCCTCCTTCTCTTTCATGTGTGTGTGTCCTTCAGATATTTCTGGAAGGTTACTCAGCCCCTTTAATTGGTGCTTTGCTAAGCTGTACCCATTTAGTTCTTTCAATCTTCCCTTTTTATATCAATCCCTCCAGCTACTTAATCATTTTTAGCGGCTCTTCTCTGACCTCCCCACAGCTTATCTGCGTCTTTCTGGTAATGAGGTGCCTACAGCTGAACACTGTACCTGAGGTGTGGTCTCACCAATGCCTGCAACCATGGGACTGGACCTCCCTGCTTTGCAACATAATGCCCTTGCATCTACAGCCTCAAATCATATTGAAAACTCACATCTGATATATTGTCTGCTCTCACCTCAGCAGGGGCGCTGGAACAATCTCTATAGTGGGGGTGCTGAGAGCCATTGAACCGAACTGTAAACCCTGTATCTGATGGAAACCACTTCAAGCGAGGGGGTACGGCAGCACCCTGCTGCACCCTAGTTCCAGCACCTATGCCCTCAGGTGATCATTGGCAGTTTTATTTTCTTTTTAGGATAACATTACAATAGCAGTTACTGATTCCTAAGAGTGTGTCTACTTTTCAGATTACTCAAAATCTGACTCAAAATTACTCTTACTCAAAATCTTTGTGGCCCTTCCTCACAAGATTCCTTCCTTTAAGCCTGTCTGTGACTGCAGGATGTCCTCCTATGGACTGATTTCCTCCCAGGAAATACTGCGGTGAGGATCAAATAAGTTCTCCTGGGAACACTGTCCCTGAATCCTGCATATAAGGGTTAATGTTGAATCCTTAAAAGTTTAACATTGCAACATTCATAGTATTGGAATTCCTGTCTGCACTTAGCCTGGTATTGTACAGTAGGTGATTTATGTCCCTGAGAAATGGGGCAAGTTCCTCCCTGTAAAAGCTTGTGGTGTAGAGATCAGTTTTTCCTCCTCTGCAACAACGCATCCCATTTGACTTAGGAGACCGTCCCTATAAATTAGAAAAAAAGTACTCTTCTAAGCAACTTGGCAGAGATTGATGATTGGCTGATTCACTGCTGCTTTACATTTGAGCCTCTGTAATGGAATCACTCAACATGTGTGTCTTGAGCCACCATCAAGAGTCAATGTATGGCAGAAGAATGTATTCTAATTTATGGCATGCTAAGGAATTCAGTGAAAAACCCCTGAGGGAGAGATCAGTAGAACGTGCACTTATCTGGTGATTGGAGCATCCATATCTTATCAAGGGATTGTGAGCAAATTGATGACATGGTGTCTTAGCTAGATTTCCTTTGTATTCCCAAAGCATCAGGTTAGATTCCTTTCTCTTAGGACTCCTGTCTCTTCTGTGCAGTTCTATGTATTTTAATATAAAATAAGTTGCATCACATGGGTCTGGGCTAGAAATGATTAAATATGGATGTGTTACACATTTTTGTATCTATTGAAGGAGATTGTCAAATAACAATAGATGCAATTTACTGTGGAGTAAGTCCCAAATGAACTGATGTGCTTCTTAAAGATAGTGGGCCTCACTCTCTAATGCCCTGCATCTTGTGTGACTGTGCAAAGTGGGTGCAAAATGCTGCACAATCAGAATGATATTCTTTCACAATCCCTTTGCATAGGGCATGAATGACTACACAAGCCAGTGGAGAATCAAGTGCTGGAAGAGAATTGCCTTTGGAGTACACTCTCTTGAGACCCTGACAGAACTTGTAGAGAGTTCTAAGGACTAGCATGGGTCAAAAGTTGGGTGTACACTATGTTAGTCTGAACAGCCATAGGGAAGAGTGGGTGTTTCTACATGCTAACACTGACGCTAGGTGGAGGGTTTTATGCTAGGAATAAAGAGTTCACTGGCTGAGTGGGGACAAGGACCTAGTCAATGAAATTCAAGTAATTCGTCTCAAAAAAGCTGGTGATTACCATGCAGAGTTTGGTCTCTGAGTCCCGTTCGTTCAAACTTTTGACATGCATAAACATTTTTTATTTTTTTTATTTTATTTATTTTTTATTTCAAACAAAAAAAAATAAAAAAGCAGGGAGAGAAGAAACTTTTTTTTTTTTTTTACAATTTGAATTTACAACAGGCACACTTTCTCTGGGCTTCTCTTAGGCCCTTTACAAAGATTTTCCCTGGTGGCTACTGTAGTAGGGCAAAGCAGCTATATGGTAACAGACATTTGGGTCGTTCATGTCTTGAGCATTTGATGGCTGGTATGGGAGCTGTAGAAAGAAAACCCTTCTACTGAAAGATTCTGGAGAAAAGATGGAATTTTCCCTCTTCTAAACCTTGGTTTGCTACATCACAACCCACTTGTAGAGCTGAATATATTATACAACTACTTACGTATTGACTATTTAAAGCAAATTTCAAGAAATTATAGGGGCCAAAAATAAATGTCCTTATCTGAGCATTGTCCTTACCGCTGGTCCTTGCATCGTCCATAGTCCTGACCCTGCTGTAGGTAGGAGTTTGCCATAGGAAGGACTGCATAGATGTCAAGTGAACCTCAGGACTTGGTCTGGAGAGAACAATCTGGAATGAATCAGAGAGGTGGTTCTGTGGAGTCTCCTGATTCTGATGTACTGATGGGATTCATTTGAAAATTAAAAGCAAATGTAGGGCCATTGACCACTATTGCTGCTACATAGCAATTGCTTTCCCTTCAACTGGTCTGGGCCCTCATACAGACTGATTAAGCAAGAAAGAACAAAAAAAAATGTTCATGTCTTCAACATCTGTACATTGATTAATGCTGTAACTGAGGTTTCCATTCATTGTACTATCTAATCCCAAACCGATGTGACCTGCAAGTTGTGTCTAGGCATCAAACATTGAAATCTGTAAAATTGTGTGATGGAATTGCTCACCTGTTTCATTAGCAATGGTTAATGATTATTGACTCTGGTACAGGCAAAGAAGGTCATGGCTTAAACCATCATTCTATCGGAATTATAATTTTATGATAGGGCAATTTAGTGCTCCTCTATCTCTTAGAACTTTCTCAAGTCACTCTTGGGTACTTGCCTACAGTACTCTGCGTTTTGTATTGAACCTTCTTTTACTGTAATATAGTCATTATAGTACAGTGATCAGTGAATAATAATAACCATGTACTTAATATTAAATGCCGGTGCCAGCTGTTGGAAGTCATAAATGGTGGGTGCTGCCATTGGTTTTTTTTTAACCCCCCCCTCCACAAATGAATGGCAATGTTCCTAGCACAATGGGGTCCAAGGTACTACAGCAATATGAATCATCATCATAACATAATTGTCCCAGTACGGGATGTGCCATTTACCAGTCCCACAATATCCTACCCACCCATATTGCTTTCATCAGGTTGCTGATTTCTATTTCAGTGTCTAAAGTGAGTGTGTCCAGGTATGTCACAAAACCAAGTCAAAAATATTCATTATTCATTTACTTAACAGACTGATTCCTGTACATCTTGCTGTGGAAGAAAGTGAACTGACCACTTTCCCAAAAGGCAGTGAGGAGAACAGAGAGGACTGTGACTCAGTTTACATTTGTCTCAGCCAACAGCCAAAAGTGTTGCTTGTCAAGCACTGTTGGTATGAGTTGAATCCCCAGGCCATACAGAGAACTGAAGATATTTGCTGCCCATTCCTGCTTCTGCTGTGACTTAGGGCTGCTTGTTTTTGCATGCTTGGCATGCCTTCACGGCCACCAGTCAGAAGCAAATATTAAATTACTGGAAAAACTCTATTCCAAATGATCTTAAACAGTGGTACTGAGTGCTAATAAATTTGGTAACTTAAGCTGAGTGATAGTTTCATAAAGCAATTTCCACTGCCGAGCAATAGTGCATGAGAGGGAGTGAGGTTATCATGAAATCATTGCCCCATGGGGAATTGCACTGAACATTTCTAATCCCCCAGGAGAGTGATTCCCACCCCTCCTGCCATATTTTTAAAAGTTTTTTATTATTATTATTTATTAATATTGTGGGAGGAAAATGTGCATTTTTTTTTTAGTTGAAAAGAAGATGAAGCTGGCAATTTAAAATGTTCAACAGGAATTTCATATGAGCTGACATAGATTGATCTCACCCTTTAATATTTTCACCATTCAGAAAGCTCCCAAGCACTCTGTGAAATGAGATCACAGCTGCTTGAGCCGGTAGGTGGAGCTACCGCCTTAAAGAAAAAAACCAAGGATAGGGCTAAAATGAGGTAGCATCAAACTAAAATACGGGTGGCAAAATGAAATTGAAACCTTATTTGATGTTTTTTCTTACTTACTGGTGACAGTGTCTGCAAGAGACGCTAACTACAGGCACAGAGAGCATTCTGCTCATTTCCTGTAAAGGACAATTTAATCAAGCTGATTCAATGCAATTTACAGAGATTTTGTATTAGGTATTTGGAAGTCCAAAGATTTCTATGGTAAATGAACTGGTAAAAAATGGCATCCGTGTCCCCTTAGTGCATTGTCTTGTAATTTGGGGTGGCACTCTTCTAAGATGTAGGAAGGGATCATTTAGGCAGACTGGTGTCTAGCAAGGTTACTGAACAATGATCTTTAATGTGTTTAGAGAGTGGTGCCCTGCTTCTTGTATTCTCAGGAGATGGACAGTGAAGGAAGTGGACAGATAAGCTGGCATGTGTAGAATCACGTTTGGGTGGGTGGGTTTGGTAGTCTCTAACTCACTTTTATTATTCTGAAATAATTATTCACAGCATACAGCCAAACTTGTATAAACATTCTGTGAGTCATTCTAACATGCAGGAATAAATCAGAGGATTGATGGAAAGGACACATGCCATCACATGTCATGAGAAGCAAAACAATCATTCTGCTCAGATAATGCAACTGCCTTGGTTTTGTATTACTATCAAGTCCTGCAATCTGCATTCAGGCTAACTTCTGGTGAAGTCAATGGGAGTTTTGTCTGAGTGAGGACTGCAGGCTTTGACCCCCATTAATGTTCTTTTCCAGGGAAAGTCTCAGATATTAAAGAAAGTGATCCTGACTAATAAGACAAATGCACATAAGGTAGCTGTTCGGGTCTGGCAAGTATCTGAGCACCTCACGATATTTAATATATTTATCCTCCCAATACTCCTGTAAGGTAGAAAAGCACTATTATCCCATTTCACATGGGGGAAATGAAGCTCAGAGAGGCCAAGTGTATGTCTACATAGCGCACTAAGCCCGGGCTCTGACTCAGGTTCTGTGCACACAGAAATTCGTCTTACTTGGGCCACATACCACTCTGGACATGGGCCCATAGACCCTGCTAGGGCAGTGGCTCAGAGCCCAAGTGCTGCTGTGATGCAGGTCAAAGCCCAGGCCTTTAGCACTGAGGATGCTGCTCAAGTCTGGGTGGCCAGACTTAGGTCTGGAGAGCCTGCCAACACTATCCCACAGTCCTATGGGCTGTGCTTCCTAGCCCTGAAATCCCCAAACTTCCCACTTGCTTCTCAGGAACTGGAAACAACCTCCTGGTTCAAATGTAGCTGCTCAGCATTTAACCCTTCATTTCCACATCGACTGCTCAACTGGAAACACAATTAATGCTCATGAGTATTAGCATGGCCAGTACTAAGAAGAGGTCCTGCATCAAGCGCGTTGTTAGCCTGCTAGAGGAACACCTCTGGTTAACCTCTGGTGTGAGAGAATCATGATGTTTAACTTCAGCAAGAGCACAGGAAATGATTCTGTCTGCAAAACTATATCCCAGCTGCTGGTGGTTTGGGGGATCGACTGGACAGCAGAACAATGCAGAGAGCGAATGCAGTGGCTGAAGACCGAATACTGCAAAGTCAAGGATGCTAACTCCCCATCTTCTTGCGTCTCTTATGAAGCATTCGACCAGATACTGGAAACTGTAGTGAGCACTGACCCTACAGTGGTACATGACAATCTTCTGAGTTGGGATGGAACCCTGATAGTACACCCCACCCGGTCACAGGCACTGTCAGAAAAGAGGCAGCCCCTGGATGAAGGGCAAGAACTGACCTTGGTGCTGAGGCTGGTAATCGAAGAGGCTATGCTGCTGGCACGGCACATCCTGGGTCTCTACTTAGAGCAGGATGCTGCAGAACCAGCGTCAGAGCCTGGTACGTTTCTGCTGCCATTTTTTCTTATAGTTAATATATGTATGGGAGGGCTTTCCAGTTTACGGGCCTTTTAAGTGATTAATACAAGCTGGGGTTTTATTGTGCTTCTGTTGAGGGCAGAACCCATGCCATTTCCCTCGTGCGCCCCTCCCTCTTGACACCATGTGGGATTCAAAATGTGAAAAGAGAAAGTTAAAGTAGCAGATATAAATTTTTTACTAGTTACTTGCTGATTGTTATAAGAATGGTTTGTGGCTTTGCAATTAATACCCTCATGTAACCCTCCTGTCTCATATAGCACACCTTATAAATAGGCCGTGCCTGCACTGTCCCAGACTGCTTGTAAACTGAGTCCCAAAAACCCTGCCGGTTATGAGCCCAAGCAAAACCGGAGTGCGTATTTGGTTCATTGCTGGCATTAATATGGGTCCAAATTACAACAGATGTTGTCAGTCTGTCTGTGTTAACAGTCCCCATGGCAGTCAGTCAGGTCTGTGCATGGATGCAGGGTGCTTGTAAGGAGGGTGCACCATGTCTCCATGCTAAATCAGCCTCTTGTTGATTTTATCACAGACTTTCACCCATTGGAGGCTAGCGATGATGAAAGCAAACTTCTCACGGAATAGGAACTGCAGACCCTCTGTTACATTCTGGGGTGAGGCAGACTTAGCATACACAGGTAGATGTCTTCCACTGGCCTGGAACAGAAGTTTGCACTTTTACTCAGAGTCTTCCAGAGCTTGCCCTATCTGACAGGATTGAAAAAATCATCGTTAGGGACTAGATCACTCATAAATCTCCCCCTCACCAGAAAGAATAAAGGGGATATAGAAATAATTTCATTTGAATTTTGTATATGTATCTTACCATGATGTCTGCTTGGTTTTCAGTGCTGCTCCAAAGGATGTGTGCGGTTTTTGTGTGAATAAAATATAGCCCATTGATTCAAAAGTATCATTTTTTTTCACCTTGAATTAAAGCAGCCCCTTTCATAGAGTGGAAAATGTGATTTTTTTTTTATCATGGTCAGACCATAATTTGCTTGCTCTTTCTCCTTTCAACGCCCTTCTGCCTCTACAGGGCAAACACACAGCACTCGGTGCCTGAGAGTGCAGACCAGCCTACAGCGAGTGAGGAGAAAGAGTCTAAGATGAACTGATGGGGAGCTGGTAGATAAAACTAATTGGCAGACAGAGTTGCAGAAGGATCACATGGAGTATCAAAAGGACAAGGAAAGAAGGGTAGAAAGAGACAGGCTGCACAGCATGAGGAGAAATTGTCAGAGAGATTCATGGAAGATGACCAAAAGTTGTTTGAGTGAGTACTTGAGCTCATGGCTAGGAGGCTGCAGTCTCTAGTGTCACCTTCAGCTCTTGCTCCTGCCCCATGCACCGAGTCTCCTCCTTGCTATCATGGCATGCAGTCTGTGAATCTTTTTGACAATTCAGGGGATGGCTGGACCATGTTGCAGGCAATGAACATTAGCACGTGGAATGGACAAATGTACCCTGTGCATCCATCCGCCCCTGTGCAAAACACACCGGAAAGGCCAAAGGGAACAGAAGGACAGGGGACATCCAGGAATAACTACCAGAAAGGGTTTTTCTTTTTATTGGCCTTTTATCCCTAAAATGAAAGTTCAGGCAAAAAATGTTGACATTTTGGCAAAATTTTCTGCAGCTCTTAAAATAAATTTTAATTTTTAAAACTCAGAATTAGTACTGGAAATGTTCTCAAAATGGCCATTAAAATTTCCACTTACCGAAAACCAGGTTTTTTTGGATTTTTAAAAACATTTTTGATAATTAAAAAATAGGTTTATTTTTTTTAAACAATCTTTCCGATTTGAATCCTTTGAAATGAAAGCAAAATTTAAATTTTGGGTAAAACTACTTTTGTGGTTTTGGTCCAGTTCTATAAACTGCTGCTTGGTGGGTGGTCAGGGGTAAGCAGTAAGATTAGTTATAGTATTATCTCTGATACTCCTGGGAAAAGTTTTTTTTCCTGATCAATAGTGTTTGGGGGAGATAATGATTAGCCCTTAAAAACATGAGGACTGACACCTGTTCCATAGCCATAGATTGTCTCAGAGGATAATTATAATGCTGCCCACCACGCCACCCGATTAATGTCAGTACAGTCAGCACCCAGCATTCAAAAATCATGAGTCAGCCCCCCCCAACATGTATAATTATTTTTAAGCCAATTCCTTTTAAAAAATGCACGTTTGTGTTCTCTTTGTCTTCTGGTGTTGGCTTTTTTAATATTTATATTTTCAAGCACTTCCTTGCAACCATGAGGCTTAGTGGCAGAGAGAATGGCATCTGCCCTGAAGTTGGCACTCAGTGTGACCACCCTCCTTGCCTTCCTCTAAGGCTGGCCTGGAATAAGGCAACCTTAGTCTGGAATAAGGCAATCTTAGTCTGGAATAAGAGCATCCACACCTGGAGTTAATCAGGAAGAGCTATTCCAGAATAATGCCCCGTGTACACAAGCTCTTAGTTTCATTTTCAAATGTGACGTAGGCATTTTTGAGCTAGGCTCCTAAATCAGATAGGCATGGCAAGGCTGAGTGGAGCAACATCTAAATGCCTTTAAAAATCTGAACCTAAGTCTTAGTTTACACATCTTTAAAATGGCCAATAATATCTAGTTCCTTGCAGGGACTTTGTGAGGCTTAATTAATGTTCAAAAATTGCCTTGAAATTCTGGCATAAAGGTGCTGTGTAAGTAGTAAGTGGTGTGATTTTTAGATTACTATTCTGGAGACCACATGGAGGAGACAGTAGAGATGAGGAGGGAAGCTAAATTGATTAGACATTCTATGACCCTGTCAGGAGTGTTTTTTGCCTTTCAAACACATTAGAGAAGCAAATGAGCTGCCTGAACCTGCTTTTTCATCTCCAGACCCATTACAGGGTTTCACTGTGTAACACAGCAATTAAGCCAAAAGCTCAAGCAGGATGCCGTTGGCAAAGACTGCCCAGGTTGATAAGATGTTTCAAAATAAATTTCCTAAACCAGTTGATTCTTCTCCTTTAGCAGGGTCACGGAACTTGGGCTGTAACTATAACAAACACCTTCTGATCTGCTGTGGATTCTCAGCGTGCCCTAAGGAGGTGGGTGGAAGAGGGCAGGGAACGCTGCTGGAGAGAGTGGTTGCCATTGTAACGAAACTGAGAAGTAACAAAGTTTTTAGCTGAATGTGTATCTTGGTAGTTGGCACTGGGATAAAAAAAATAGGGCATTACTACACACTTCGATGGTGTCTTATGTTCCCTTTTTAGAAGGAGAAAAAAGGACACAGTGGATCCACTGTGTCCCATTTATACTCCATTGATGGAAAAATTGGGCTCTCTATAACATTTCTTGTGTTGGGAGGCCTCCTTGGCCAGCATAGAGCTGGCATAAAGTTTCTACACTAGCCCTGTTTCAACCACCAACATAGTGTGGGCGTGGCCAGAATTCACTAGGCTATGGCTATTCTCTGCTGCCTCAGGTCCATAATGTACTTTAGGAAACAAAGCACAAACCTAACCCTACCCTGATTTACACCAGAGGCTGGGCTTTAACCCACCTTTTCCTTTCCCCCTGTGTTTTAGTCCCAAGTACAGGAACGGGAGACATTAGATTTTGTGCCTTATCTATAATCCTGAATGCTGAGTTGGTCTGTGGCCCCAAAATCTCCATGACTTCTGATCTTTCAGGCATTAGGGATGTCACAGTTTCAGGGTAATTGCACCTGTATTCCCCGTCTGTGTCCCTTAAGGGTACTCACTAAAAGGTTTCCATCTCGCAGCCATCACCTCTGTTGAGCAGAGACCTGTGTCCCAGTTCCTCCTGACTGGAGATTTCTAAGACTAAGATTTCTAAGATTTTCCAAGACTTTACAGTTCCATGCCTACACTGTGACATCCCCCAAGCCAGACTGCCTAAAAAGCAGCGTCTGTGCTTTGCTTTCTCTCCAGAGGCTATGGCTAATGTATTGTTTACGTTATATGCATGGTAGAGAGTTTAGCAGAGGTCACTCCCAATTCCAATCTTGGGCTCTGGTAGGTGTCAGTCCTTCAAAGCCTACAGCTGGGATTTCCCCAGGATTACAAATTCATAAATCTCATATTCCACACCAGAACCTGCCTGGGAAGTTCAGCCATTTCTTTGTACAGCTCAGGCCTTTTATCTCCAGTCTCCAGGAACAGGTTATCAGCAGACAATGACCCACTCCTCAGGGTGTAGCGTCAAAAGTTTTTTGCCTAAGTGGAGGTGGGGAATTTGCATTAACCTCTCCCTAAGTATTCCCCAGGAAATCCATTTCACACTTTTATTGTTTCAAAATCCATTCTTGTATGGCATACTTTCAGTATAGTCCTTCGAACTCCTGGACCCCCCTTACATCACATCCCCACCCCCCCAGAGAGTTTACAATCCCAGCTAATAGTACATACATTTAATACAAGGAGGGTTTTCAAGGATATTCCAGGAAATTGCCGTATCTGTCACAAGGGAATCACATGGATTTCTTGAATAAAATATCTCTGATAACACTTTGAAGCTTAATGTGGAATTTACAGGCAGTGATCCAACAAAGCACTTAACCCTGTGTAAACTCTAAGTGTAACTTCAGTGGGGACTAATCACAGGTCTAAAGTTTGAAAGAAAAGAAGTACTTGTGGCACCTTAGAGACTTATCTGAGCATAAGCTTTCGTGAGCTACAGCTCACTTCATCGGATGCATTCAGTGGAAAATACAGTGGGGAGATTTATATACACAGAGAACATGAAACAATGGGTGTTCCAATACACACTGTAACAAGAGTGATCAGGTAAGGTGAGCTATTAACAGCAGGAGAACGGGGGGCGGGGGATCTTTTGTAGCGATAATCAAGGTGGGCCATTTCCAGCAGTTGACGAGAACGTCTGAGGAACAGTGGGGGGGAGGCGGGGGACGGGGGGAATAAACATGGGGAAATAGTTTTACTTTGTGTAATGACCCATCCACTCCCAGTCTTTATTCAAGCCTCAGTTAATTGTATCCAGTTTGCAAATTAATTCCAATTCAGAAGTCTCTCGTTGGAGTCTGGTTCTGAAGTTTTTTTTGTTGAAGAATTGCCACTTTTAGGTCTGTAATCGAGTGACCAAAGAGATTGAAGTGTTCTCCAACTGGTTTTTGAATGTTTTAATTCTTGACATCTGATTTGTGTCCATTTATTTTTACATAGAGACTGTCCAGTTTGGCCAACGTACCTGGCAGAGGGGCATTGCTGGCACATGATGGCATATATCACATTGGTAGATGTGCAGGTGAACGAGCCTCTGATAGTGTGACTGATGTGATTAGGCCCTAGGATGGTGTCCCCTGAATAGATATGTGGACACAGTTGGCAACAGGCTTTGTTGCAAGGATAGGTTCCTGGGTTAGTGGTTCTGTTGTGTGGCGTGTGGTTGCTGGTGAGTATTTGCTTCAGGTTGGGCGGCTGTATGTAAGCAAGGACTGGCCTGTCTCCCAAGATCGGTGAGAGTGATGGGTCGTTCTTCAGGATAGGTTGTAGATCCTTGATGATGCGTTGGAGAGGTTTTAGTTGGGGGCTGAAGGTGATGGCTAGTGGCGTTCTGTTATTTTCTTTGTTGGGCCTGTCCTGTAGTAGGTGACTTCTGGGTACTTTTCTGGCTCTGTCAATCTGTTTCTTCACTTCAGCAGGTGGGTACTGTAGTTGTAAGAACGCTTGATAGAGAACTTGTAGGTGTTTGTCTCTGTCTGATGGCTTGTGGTCCATCTTTGTGTGGAAGGTTGGTGTAGAGGGCTTCTACATCCATAGTGGCTAGGATGGTGTTTTCAGGAAGATCACTGATGGATTGTAGTTTCTTCAGGAAGTCAGTGGTGTCTCGAAGATAGCTGGGAGTGCTGGTAGTGTAGGGCCTGAGGAGGGAGTCTACATAGCCAGACAATCCTGCTGTCGGATGCCAATGCCTGAGATGATGGGGCATCCAGGATTTCCAGGTTTATGGATCTTGGGTAGCAGATAGAATACCCCAGGTCGGGGTTCCAGGGGTGCGTCTGTGTGGATTTGTTCTTGTGCTTTTTCAGGGAGTATCTTGAGCAAATGGTGTAATTTCTTTTGGTAACCCTCAGTGGAATCCGAGGGTAATGGCTTGTAGGAAGTGGTGTTGGAGAGCTGCCTAACAGCCTCTTGTTCATATTTCGACCTATTCATGATGACGGCAGCACCTCCTTTGTCAGCCTTTTTGATTATGGTGTCAGAGCTGTTTCTGAGGCTGTGGATGGCATTGTGTTCTGCACGCCTGAGGTTATGGGGCAAGTGATGCTGCTTTTCCACAATTTCAGCCCGTGCACGTCGGCGGAAGCACTCTATGTAGAAGTCCAGTCTGTTGTTTCGACCTTCAGGAGGAGTCCACCCAGAATCCTTCTTTTTGTAGTCTTGGTAGGAAGGTATCTGTGGGTTAGTATGTTGTTCAGAGGTGTGTTGGAAATCTTCCTTGAGTTGGAGATGTCGAAATAGGATTCTAGGTCACCACAGAACTGTATCATGTTTTTGCGGGGTGGAGGGTCAGAAGGAGAGGCCCCGAGATAGGACAGATTCTTCTGCTGGGCTAAGAGTATACTTGGATAGATTAACAATATTGCTGGGTGGGTTAAGGGAACCACTGTTGTGGCCCCTTGTGGCATGTAGTAGTTTAGAGAGTTGAGTGTCCTTTTTCTTTTGTAGAGAAGCAAAGTGTGTGTTGTAAATGGCTTGTCTAGTTTTTGTAAAGTCCAGCCACAAGGAAGTTTGTGTGGAAGGTTGTTTTTTTATGAGAGTATCCAGTTTTGAGAGCTCAATCTTAATCTTTCCCTGTTTGCTGTAGAGGATGTTGATCAGGTGATTCCGCAGTTTCTTTGAGAGCGTGTGGCACAAGCTGTCAGCATAGTCTGTGTGGTATGTAGATTGTAATGGATTTTTTACCTTCAGTCCTTTTGGTACGATGTCCATCTGTTTGCATTTGGAAAGGAAGATGATGTCTGTCTGTATCTGTACGAGTTTTTTCATTAAGTTGATAGATTTCCACTCCATACGGCTAAATTCAGTGCCTTGCATAATGACAGGTTTCAGAGTAGTAGCCGTGTTAGTCTGTATCCGCAAAAAGAAAAGGAGGACTTGTGGCACCTTAGAGACTGACCAATTTATTTGAGCATAAGCTTTCGTGAGCTACAGCTCACTTCATCGGACGCATGCAGTGGGGAAAATACAGTGGGGAGATTTATATACACAGAGAACATGAAACAATGGGTGTTACCATACACACTGTAACAAAACTTAATGAGGCTAACCTCACCCATGGAAAGGGCTGAATGTACTCCAAACCAAATAACTGAACTCCCCAGAATGTTGTTTCTTTCTTTAAATTAGCTGTATTAGTCATCTGATCAATGCCTTTATACATGGCCACCCTCAGCCAGCATCTGACACGTGACTTTTTTTGACTATGTACAAAAGGAATCTTTTATAAAACTCTGTTGTATAATGAAATTGGTCTTGAGATTGCTCACAGAATGAAGCTCATCACGTGATGCACCAGTAAGCACAATATTCCTATTAGCAGAATCCTCCTGCCCAACATCAATATGAAAAATCCCACTGAAACCAATGGCGTATGCATCCCATTTGTTACGTTGTGACTTATGTAGTACAAATACATTGTAAAAAAATGTATAGTGCACTTCTACAGAATTGTACTGTCCATGCTGCTCACTCAGCAATTCTTATTATAGCAGCAGATATATTATTCTTATTACTTACTTATCTGATTTATTAGGCAATACAATTACATATTATTCTTAAACCCCACAGCAAGACTGGGGTCTTATTCAGTTGGGACAGTGCCATACAGTGTTAGGGGGAAGTGTTGAACTGCTCCTGGAGCTGGCTTCTATGTGAGAGTCATATCACGGTTCCTTCTGCTTGTCTCTGGAAGTTGTCCAAGTGCAAGTGAAAAATCCCACAGCATTTTGCACAAAGAGTTAAAAAAACAAAACAAAAAATACCCCTCCATACTTTGTCTTTCAGTAAAACATGTTCCAGTCTCCACGGAGAGGTTGTGTGAGCAAATGCTGGTTATCTAATCCTGCGTTACTGGTACACATAAAACTTTTGAATCCGTCTGGTGTTTTGGGTGCACAAGAAATGCAGGATTGGTTGCCTACACAGTCATTGCAATATGGGCCTAGTTCAACTCCTGTTATATTCTTTGAGAGGGCTCCTAGTGACCTTAGTGGGCATTGCATTGAGCCATATATATTAATCTAATTCTTTAAGAGAATGAAAACAGTATGTACAACTAAATTATATTCTGTTAACTGCAACCAAGAATAGAATGAATAACTCAAGCTAAATTTAAGTTATTTGCCATGTCTACACAGCCCGGGTCAACAGGCTTGGGCTAGCAGGGCTTGCATTAGTGCTCTAAGAATAGCTGTGTAGACAGCCCTTTGAAGTTGTGGCTCAGGCTGGAGCTCTGGCTCTCACGCCTAGGGAGGGTCTATGTAAACATCTGCTACGTGCCTATTTTCTGCTCATATAATCTCTTGCAAGACAATTGTTGTGATTGTCTAGGTTTTATTCTTTATTCAAAATTACTCATTGACTTTCTTTGGCAAATGTTTGGGTTAATTATCTTTCTGGCAATGATCTAGAACAGGTTGCTATGAGTCTGATACTCATCCAGGTTGGTTAGTTGCAATTGGACACATGATTTTGTTTCAGTTCCCTAATTGGAGAAAAGTGTAACTTACTTTCATGAGGACTTCCTTAAAGATAAGAACATAACATAAGAACACAAGAATGGCCCTACTGGGTCAGACCAAAGGTCCATCTAGCCCAGTATCTTGTCTTCCGATTGGCCAGTGCCAGGCGCCCCAGAGGGAATGAACAGAACAGATAATCATCAAGTGATCCATCCTCTGTCGCTCATTCCCAGCTTCTGGCAAACAGAGGCTAGGGCCACCATTCCCACCCATCCTGGCTAATAGCCATTGATGGACCTATCCTCCATGAATTTATCTATTTTTGAACCCTGTTATGGTCTTGGCTTTCACAACATCTTCTGGCAAGGAGTTGCACAGGTTGACTGTGCTATGTGAAGAAATACTTCCTTTTATTTGTTTTAAACCTGCTATTATTAATTTCATTTGGTGACACCTAGCTCTTGTGTTATGAGAAGTAGTAAACAACACTTCCTTATCGACTTTCTCTACACCAGTCATGATTTTATAGACCTCAATCATATCTCCCCTTAGCTGTCTCTTTTTTCCAAGCTGAAAAGTCCATGTTTTATTAATCTCTCCTCATATGGAAGCCGTTTCATACCCCTAATCATTTTTGTTGCCCTTTTCTGAACCTTTTCCAATTCCAATATAACTAAGGAAAGTGAATTTCAGTCTGGGATGTCTCCAGGTGTCTTAGTATAAAGAGCCCTTGTTGGTTCCACTGCAATCCATAATACTTGTTATTGCTCAAAGAACCAGTGAAAGCTCTTTACAATCCCAGTAAGATACATACAATTAAAACTGGACATAATTCAACATGCCAAGACCAGAAGATAAAAAGTGAATTTTAAGGATTCTAGGCATGTTGAATTATATCTGCAAATTCCTGTCTAACTACACAGCTCGTACAACTCAGCCAAGAGATCCCCTCCACAAGGTCACCAAATGGGCATGGATGGTAAAGCATGAAAAGAGAGTTCAACAATTTAAAGCATATTGTGACATCAGCTCCTGAGCTCCAATTTGTTTTACGCATAGAAAAGCAATCTCTCTGCAAATACCTTGAAAGAAGGACTGGGAGCAGTGCTATTACATTGTCATGGAATGGACTGGTTCCCATATGCATCTAGGGCTCTGACAGCCACACAGAAGATGTATGCTCAAATTGAAAACTAGAGACTCTAAGTCTGACATATGGATATACAAGATTTCATGGCTTTCTCTATGGTCGTAGCTTCAAAGCAGAAACTGATCACAAATCACTGATTGCAATACCCAAAAGAGATTTGGAAAAGCATTGTCATGGACACAGTGACTACTTCTGAAAATTCAGTAGTGTGATGTGACCCTGGAATTCCAAGCTGGATACCATGTAGCAAAGGCAGACACACTCTCAAGTGCATATCATCACATCCTGATGATCTGGAACAAGCAGTAAACATGCACGTGAATAAGATAAGTGTCATGTGTCCTATCTCCAGGTGTCTGAGATGAATTGGAGACAGAAACAGCTAAAGATAAAATGCTTCAAGCAGTGATACAAGCGATAAGTAAAGGAGGAGAATATCAACACTTCCCACATGCACATTCCCCCTATAAAAATAAGCTCTCAATGATCTCAGGAGAGCTCTTGACGGGAACACAAATCGTGGTTCCCACACTTATGAGCAGGAAAGTAATGAAATGAATACACAAAGGGCACCGAGGAATGATCAAATCAAAAAGGAGAGCTAGAGAAGTTGCATTCTGGCACAGGTGAATAGTGACATTGAAAAAATGGTGAGCAGGTCTGGCATGTGTCAGAAGTACAGAGATTCCCAGCACAAAGAATCCATGATACCACATAAGCAACATGCAGTTCGATGGAACCAAGTAGGAATTGACATGTTCAACCTGGGAAGACGTGGTCATCTGGTTATAATGGGACTACTTTACCAATTTCCCAGATGTTGTCACACTTGAAGATACCACAGCAGCAGTAGTTGTCAGGCACATTAAATCTGTATTTGCACATCCTGGAATTCCAAGAACAATAAAAACTGACACAGGAACTATGGTTCAAGCACAGGGAATTCTTAGACATTGCTGAAATGTACGACTTTCATCATGAGACATCTAGTCCCAGATATCTTCAAGCGAACAGATTACCTGAATGTGGAATACCTATAGCGAAGAACTTGCTCAAAAAACAATGGATGCAGGAGAAGGTCCCTAGTTAGCACTACTCAACTATTGAGCTACACTACTGCAAAGTCACCTGTTCAGCTACTCTACAACAAATGTATAAATAATTACCAGACATGCGACAAAAACCAGTGATGACTAAGGAGTCTGTGATAGTGAAGAAAAGACTGAGAAAGTACAGACAAAATATAATAAAGGAGCAAGACATCTTCTACAGTTAAATTCTCACCAAGTCTTTGTTTTTTGGCAAGATGGGTACTGGCCAGTCAAAGCTATAGTGATCTGAGAAGAGTCACTTTGCTCATACTCGGTGATCACTCACAGACTATGACAAAATCTTACAAGGGAATCATGAGCATTTGCTCAAGGTACCTGACAACGTGGCTAACACAAATGAAGTGAAAGCAGACATGCAAGTTGAAAACAATTCACAAAGTGGCCCTGTTACTGACCTGGAGACCAAACAATCTGTTATGGACAAGGATTTGACTAAAGAGGGTTGCAATACAGCAGATTGGAAAGTTTGCTGAAGTGCCCTCAGATGCTGATCAAGATGTCATTGTGTTAAAGTAACCTGGAGGGTTGTTAAACCAACAACTTTAACAAATACAATAACTGACTTAATAGTGTTTTAATGCATTCCAGAAATTAAGAAAAAGATCTACAAAAGAGATGTGCCATAGAATTAGGCCTGGTCTACATGGGGGAGGGGGGATTGATCTAAATTTATGCAACTTCAGCTACGTGAATAATGTTAGCTATTGTGGTGCCTTCACTGCAGTAAGTTGATGGCTGCCGCTGTCCCGTCGACTCCACCTATGCCTCTCACCGTGGTGGAGTACCGGAGTTGACGGGAGCGCACTTGGCGGTCGATTTATCGCATCTAGACTAGACGCGATAAATCGACCCCTGCTGGATTGATCGCTGCCCATCATTGCAGCGGGTAATGTAGACAAGCCCTAAGTCTTTCAAGAAGTGTAGAAATGCTATGCTTCATATGTCTTCACTGTTTATGAAGTCTTTAGTTTTCTAAGACAAACTTCCCGCTAGGGCAGAAGCAAAAAAGCCCAGGACAGGGCAGTGGCAGGCTGCCGCTACAAAGAATAACAGAACGTTTGTTACCTAATTTCTGGACCTAGTTCTTTTTCATCATAAATAGAAAAGGAGTACTAGTGGCACCTTAGAGACTAACCAATTTATTTGAGCATAAGCTTTCGTGAGCTACAGCTCATTTCATCAGATACTGTAGCTCACAAAAGCTTATGCTCAAATAAATTGGTTAGTCTCTAAGGTGCCACTAGTACTCCTTTTCTTTTTGCCAGTACAGACTAACACGGCTGTTACTCTGAAACCTTTCATCATAAATAGTTTATCTTGATACCACTTTGCTCCTCTGAAAGACAGTGCACTACCGAGAAAGGTCAGCAGAAAATATTTTGCTGTGTGACCTTGCAGTCTCCTCCTTGGGGGGTTAGCAGTGTCCCTGAAATGATAACACAGGCATGAGTTCCATAATATCAGAACGTGTTTATTACTGGAAGAGGGGAGAGAGGCAGCTCTCCTCCTCCTGCTGCTGAGTCACTCCCTAAAACCATTTTGCTTTCGCCAGGCAGGAAGCACCCTCTCCTTGATCTTCTTGTAAGGGTTACTCTGGATCCGGGGCCCTGTCCACACTCACAGACCCAGCCAGCACAGGAACTCTGTTCCAGTTTTCTGTGTCTTGTTTGGAGACTGAAAAATAAAGCTGGGTGAATTGTTAACCGCAAACCTCAGACTTATGTCTTAGTTTAACAAAAAACAAACAACCCTCCCAGCCTACTGCTCATGGTATTAAGTCCAACACCTCCTAGTGTTTGCAGGACATGGACCTAGGCTCTTGAAAAAGTTGGCATTGATCAGGTTAATATTACTGTTAACTTTTTTTGTCTGCCTTTTTATTTTGTGTGATATTATGGCTGCACTAGTAGATGTTTTGTGTTTAATTGTGAAATATCCTAATTTTTTTAATTATGTTTTAATGTTTTCACATGGCTATATATAGTGCATAATATTTACCTGTATCCTTTCCCTACTCTTTCCATACCCGTTTCTATTTTTAATCTAGAAAAATACTTAAAACAGGTGTAGTGGAATCAAGGGATACTCCTCAAAAATTCTGTAGAATACATGTTTTGTGCCACATATTATTATGATTCTTGTACATCTTCAGGTAGTGACCTAATGATTTTTTATTTTGCATTAACGTATTATTAATGTTCATCCAGTGCTGCTCTGATTTTATTTCACAGCAAAATTATGTTAAGTTTAACAGCACTCAGTGGGTGCTTGGTAAGACAGAACATGCTATAAAAGCTGAAATTTACAAATCTCTCAATATTTTCCTAGGCTTGCCATTAAGAGAAAGCTATGCACATTTCTGAGTGTCCAAACAACGCTCACTGCTGGGATCTTGATTATATTTTTGTCAAATGCTTGAAACATTTTAAATGGGATTTCAGGAAATGTTGCTAAAAAAGCATGTTGACCCTTAAAGTCTATAGGCTGATATGTGCCTCATGAACAGAGTTCTCTAGATGTGTTGTTGCTAAAATGTGTCGAGCAGAGCAGTTACACAGAATGAGCTAATTTTTGGTACATAAAATACTTGCAGGAGGATGTTGTGCAGTGAAGTTGAAACACTAGCCTTTTGCCTTTGGATACAGTTGTTGGAATCTGGCTTAGATCACAGGTGGCATGAGTTTGGTGGTTTCATGTTTGCAAAATTAGTATAAAATCTGCTGAGAGAAGGGCTCTGGTCTCCAATTCTGAGAGTAATCTTGCTGTAGAACAAGATTGAGATGAACTGAAGAATTATTGGCAAGAAGGGAAGTGTGCATATTGCCTAAGTCATCCAAGCTAGGTCTGAGCCTAACAACTCCTAACAACCGTTGTTTTCTTTGTAATAGTTTGTTATAGAAAGACAAGAAATGGAAGCAATGAAAATAAAATTAGTCCCAGTCCAATTCCTTTTAAAACCAATGGAAAGACTCTCACTGACTTTGATAGGAATGGAATAACTCGGTCCATTCATAACCAATGGGGATGCATGGGTTTAACCGAGAGCAGAACTTGATCCATTTTGCTCATTTAACCCCTTTTTATACTGACATGCCCTGTCTGGGGCTTTAAACTGACTTCACAACATGCCAAGTAGTCATTTGCAATTTTTCTGTTGACTCTGTATTGTTCAGAATATTTTCAGGGAGTTCTGGGGCTGGGTACTCAACATGAATGTCTCTCTCAGAACCATTGCTTTCATAGAGTTCTTGGAGTTCTTTTCCTCATTGTTTTAAGTAAAGCAGACTGACTGTCTGGAGAGAAAACAAGGAAGCTTAGCATTGCCTAGCATAAAAATATGGCATGCTTCTTAAACTGGCTGTTTAGAAGTTTTAATTATAATGAGTAAACTTTGGATGCTTATATTAATATAATTGTTGTTACTAGATGAAGTTTGTAGTTATTGAAGCAGTAATAAAAAGTAACTTATAATAACCACTAGATGATTTGCCCACATTTTTATAGGCATTCAGCTCTCTGAATAATTAAGGCATGCATATTAAGTTCTCAGAGATGAATAAAGCTAGTACAAATTAACATTTTAAAGTCAGGCTCAGTGCTGCATAAAAAGTGATTTTTATTTTTCTCCATGTGTTGCAGACAGTTTATTAGAAAAGTATTTAGCTCCAAAACAATTATCAACTTTCAATAGATTCAAACATATTTACTTGTTTCATTTTACATGTAACCCAAGAGCCTTTCAAAAGCAATGGTCCAGATTCTGCTGGGGTAAATTAGGAATAAATCCATACTATCAAGAACGTCCAGAGCCATCATAATTAACGACAACTGATTTTGGAAAAGGGATATTAAACCATGTGCTTCAGCTTTTAAGCCAAACTATTATTTTATTATTAGGAGGAGACCTATTTGGGGGGCAGATTATCCCACATCTGTCTGTTGGGTTCTTGCACCTTCTTGTACAGCATCTAGTGCTGACCACTGTTGAAGACAGGGTTATAGGTGCCGGAACTGGGAGCGCTGCTGCACCCCCTGGCTTGAAGTGGTTTCCATCATATACAGGGTTTACAGTTTGGTTCAATAGCGCTCAGTACCCCTGCTATACAAATTGTTCCAGCACCCCTAGATAGCATGGATGGACCTGGGGTCTGATTTCAACATGGCAATTCCTATGTTTCTGTGTGCCAAAGATGCACCACTATAAACTGGTTTCAGCTCATGTCAGGGGGTATGTAGGCTCATGCTATTCCAGCCACTATGGGGTTAGCAGGGAGACTGTCTCCTCAGTTGTGGCTAATTGCTGGGCTTGTAACAGTTGGAGGGATAAAAAGATTGCAGATCAGAGGACAGGTGTGGCTGATAGAGAGAATATTGGGAGTGAATTTCTTCAGCAACAGACTAGCAAGAAGCCACCCACAAAGTTGGACTTCCAGTGTGGGAGAATCAGAACATGAGTCTGGGAAAAGCCCAAAGAGGAGGTGAGGTAGGAAACAGGCCAGGAAAGCAGAATGGGACAGAAATAACCATTTTCAGCTGCTTCATGGGCTGGAATCTAGACGGCAGAGTGAGCCTGGGTTCCCTACCATGCCCAGCAAAAGGGGAGAGTAAGGACTTTGGAGCAAAGGAGTCAGGATCCCACAGGGGCCTGCAACTCTCAATCCTCCTTTAGGGTCACCAGACTTTTTATTACCCCGGAAGGGGAGAGACTGTTAACAGCCCAGGTGATGTCATAACAGGAAACCAGCAGACACAGAACAAAATGATTGGCAGGATGGGGGGAAACTGAATCAGGCTTGGTGCAACACCCTGCACAGCTGCAAGATGGTGTCAGCTGGTGAAGACAGCCATGGACAGCCCACAAAATGGCTTGGGACATACTTGCTTGAGAGACTGCATCTATCCCCATGCCATACTGCTGCAGTGGTGATCAGCAGACGTGCTTGGGGTGGATTCCCTTTGATTTAAAAGAGCTGAGGGTAGAACACGTGCTGTGAGCTTTCACCCTGGCTCTGACATAGCCTGGGTTTGTTGACTTTCAGGGCACACTACCAGACCTAGCTTTTAAAGTAGTCTTTCAAGGAGGGATGGACCTAGTGTGGGGGGGGGGGAAGAGGCGAGGCACGTTTATGGGGAAGGGAGTACCTCATGCTGAGCATTTGGGCTAGTGGTTAATTTTGCTGGGGGTAGCCGTTGTTTTTTAGCTGCGTTATTATTTTAAAATGATGCCAAAGTTGCTTAGAGTAAAGAGAGGAACCTTTTATTTTTTAACAAGACCCAAATAGAAATAAATGCATGCCTTTTTCAAGGGAAGCTCTAATACCATGAGGGCTTAATCATGTAGTCCTTGGGAGTTTTCCCTGAGCGAACACTATTGCTTTCTGGATGGAGGTGTATCTTTGGTGTAAAATAGAATGTGTGATATCTTAATTCCCATCCCCCAGTTCAAACACTGGCGAAGGAATTTCACCCCTCAATTTGAAATCTATGCCAGGAGGCTGTAGTTTGTGTGTCAGCCATGGGCCCAAACAGAATTTTCATCCTCTGACTGCATATAAGGGTCTGTGCTGCTCCCATTTAAGTCAGTGGGAGTCTTGATATTTTCCTAAATATAATCAGCTTTGAGTCTTAAATCTTTAAAAAGAGGGACTCATAATGAAGCCTGACATAGGGCCATATTTTAAAAGAGCCCAGGGCCAGATTTCCATATGCTCAGTGACTGTAATGAAGGCAAGATTTTGAGGAATGCTCATCACCTAGCAGCAACCTCCCATTGTGACACTTGTTGCCAGATGTTTTAAAGCACACACTGCACTGAGCTCTTCTGAAAAATCTAACCACGCTTTTTGGTACTTAAATGGAAACTGGGCTTTTCTGAAAATACGGTACGGATTGTGGGTGCTAAGCACTTTTGTAAAACCGCCCCATTACATCTAGCTGAGCAATGCTTTTGAGTTACCTGTGAAGGTCTAGCTAGGTAGATATCTTATGCCCAACCCTGTCTTTAATAATGTACATAAGCCCCAGTAGGTTTTGTTTTAAGACTTTGTCAGTCAAGCTTTGGTTTTAATTGTGATAATGAGTGTCCAGGTCAAAGCTGGAACTTTTTGTCTGTCTCTGACCAGAGTATCAGACATGCTGCAGCTATCAGTGTCTGTTCTCTTTGGGATGCATCCAGTTTGTGAGAGTTTTGTAACTATATGGGACAAATCAGTGGCAAAATATAGCCTTTTCTCAGTAGACCAAATTCAGCCCTGGCATAAGTAATGTTCAAGTTGAAAAATTAGTCCTGGAGAAGAGGACAGACTTAACTGTTTCAGTGTTACCCATTTAATTCACAAGGGAGGGATGATCCTGAAGAATCCAAATAAACGGAAAGGAATCTTTGACAAGGATTAGTCATTGAAATTATATATATGGCTCTGAATAATACTACAAAGCACTTTATTGATACTTGTGGAAATTTGTGTAAAATACTAACTTTCTGCCCTCTTAGTTGGGTATTATTATCTTTTTATAGTTAAGGAAACTGGGGCAGGGCTGAATTAGCTAGTTCAAGGACATACTAAGTGGCTAAGCCATGATTAGAACCCAGACACTCCTGTCTTCAAAGCCTCTGCCTGTTCCTCTGGGACCATTCTGCACCTTAGTTCAATATTCAGGTTGTATTTACATTGGGATACCCTACTTTCTACTACAAATTGTCTTCCTTGATAGTGTGTGAATATTATTAACTCAAAGACAACAAGGAGTCTGGTGGCACCTCAAAGACTAACAGATTTATTTGCGCATAAGCTTTCGTGGGTAAAAAACCACTTCTTCAGATAACTAGTTTTTTACCCACGAAAGCTTATGCCCAAATAAATCTGTTAGTCTTTGAGGTGCCACCGGACTCCTTGTTGTTTTTGTGGATACAGATTAACATGGCTACCCTCTGATAATTAACTCAAAGGTTTTCTTGGAAAAGGAACAGAGCTCCAAACTTCCAAGCTTCTTAACCTTTTCCTTGGGTGTTCCTGCTGTTTGTCTCGGAGACTTATTTGACATTATGCATTGAGGCTGGTGAAGAATGATCTTAAAAGCAGTTATAATTGTGCCACTCAGTGGGTACGAATTGGAAATGGCTCCAAGGGCAGAGGGCTGCCGAGAACAGAGATGAGGCACATGTTCATTGTGCCATGAACCTCCCCTGATTTTAGGTATGTGGAGGAGTCTGCATCCTCTCTAGGATGCTGTAAAGGGGCATTCATATTGTGAGCACCTCCAAGCAGCTGGGTGTGGTGTTACAGTCCCCTTCTCACGCCCGGTACCCTCTGCAGGCTGTTGGCTGGCTGAGGCTGGTAGGTCTTCAGTGACTTGGTCCTACCATGAAGTGACAAAGTGCAAATGACCCCTTCCAGGGGTCCAATAACCGGTCTACTTGCCCTTGCTAAAGTCTTGAGTCCCAGATCTGGGCCCTTTAAATGCAGCTTTTTGTTCAGGATCCCAAATGAGCCCTGTCCCCTTCTTGGGGTTTATGCCACTTGACCTGTGGCCAGTCAGCCTGCACACGACTCTGGGTTCCAGCCCAGGGACCCTATACGCAGCAGCCACATACTGCCCACTCCAATCCTTCACTGTTCTTTCCATGGACCTTTTTCTACCAGGCCCTTTATCTCCAGCTCCATTGCAGGGCTAGTGTCTTCAGGTGGCTGTGTAAGTTCAGCCAGCCACAAACTCTGAGCACTTGTGGGCTGCTTATGCCAGAGAGGAGCCCCCTTGTTCCCTCCTCTGGCCCCAGTGAGGGACTGACCTACTAAGCCCAGGCAGCCCCTTTTATCTGAGCCTTCTGGGCACTGACTGGCTGATGCTACCCTTCTAGCCCTTAGAGAAGCAGGCCTCTGGAGTTTCCAAAATGGCGACTCCAATGAGGCCTCCCTAGGACTGTAGCACTCTCCTTTGCTGCTCTTTTCCTCCCACCTTACCTTTTCCTGGGGCGGGCTGGAGTGTAGCAGAGCTGTAGTGCCTGAAGCAGGGGGCTATGAAGGCTAGGTACACCGCTTCACAGATGCCCTTCAAGATTTCCAACAGTCTCTTCCTGGCCAAGTTGAGGGAGGGAGAAGTTTCCCTCATCCCCCTTTTTTTTCCCCCTGCAGCCCCCAATAGCAATGACCTCCCCCGCCCTTGACACCCTATCCTCTCTTGGCTTTCAGGGCTCTGTCCTCTTTCTAGTTTGCCCCTCACCTCTCCACTGTGGAAGTGAAGGATTTAATCTGTAGCAATGTTAGTGAAATAACTAAATTCCAGTAGGATAGCATCTAAAAACCATATTTCTCACACAGCTAGGTTTCTAAAATTGGGTAAAAGTTCTGAAGAGGAATGATGTATTTGTGGTGTTCTGAGTGGCGGTTTCTGAAATCTCTAAACTCACGAACCATTTTTATGATCCGTCAAACATCCCTCCATCTTTGTATTTCATATCATGTGCTGATGAGTACTGTAGTATAAATGCTGCAGTTTTTAGAAGGAGTTTGACAGGCATCAAGAAGAAAGAATATTGTGTAGCATAACTGGCCTTTGCAGCCTTCTGTCAAAAAATGTTCCTAGCTTTCTTATGACAAAGTGACAGCCTGAAATTTCAGACATATTGTTCCTAAAAATGTTGTTAAAGGGATACCTTTAAAAAAATAAACCAACCCTAAAATCTTTTTAAATGATTTCAGTTTGTAAAAACTCCTCACACTCAAATAGGATTGTATGTTTTCACTCATAATCATGAAGCACTCAATCTGGAAGCAATTAAATTTCTGACAAAGGCTTTTCCAGTTACTTAGAGAATTTAACATGCTTCAGTAAAAATTTTTTAATCTACATTACAGCTATACTTTACATTTGTTACTTTTTTTTTTCTTCAGTTTAGAGGTTTTACTTCTGAGTAACTTTTAGAGGTAACAAAGTTTTTATACCCTGCTGATTGGTTTAAGGCACCCATGAAGCAGTTAATTGAAAGAAGCTGCTTAAAACAGTGTCTATTCCCTCAGCTTTTGAGGGAATGAGAGTTATTTCTGATGAGAACTTCTTAACTTGGCAGTTGTTGCTGGCTGAATGTGAAGTTATCATCTGGTACCCTATTGGAGAGTTTTGTTGTAGTTCTGTGGGAGCTCAGAGATTCTCTTTACCATGTAAAGTTTGGTTAAATGTGAAGGTAAATTCCACTCCTTTTCTTGCATCTCTTTAGTGGATATTTTCTTCTCCTTGACAGCATATGCGTTTACACCACTTGTTTCCTTAATCAAGTCAGTTATGTTGGGTGAGCGTGTGTGCTAACTAAAAGAAAAGGAGTACTAGTGGCACCTTAGAGACTAACCAATTTATTTGAGCATAAGCTTTCGTGAGCTACAGCTCACTTCATCGGATGCTAAGAATCTTTTAGCAGTGGCAGAAGAAGAAATGCAGTTCATAGACATTTTTGGCTGGCAGTAATGTAGGTTGTGCATTGCCATAGGTTCTTTGGAGCATTGTAAAGACTTCTCAGAACATCATTGGGTATGGGTGTCTTTGTGGATCAAAATGATGCACATTTCCCTGGATTACTATCCAACATATCCTCTCATGAAACAAAGCCACTATTCACTCCATTGCCTCAGCTCATTCATCTCTCTCAACTGGCATGACCAAATGCAGAAAATAAGATCCATACTAAGATGTACACATGTCATAAATTGGACTTTGGTCTTCAGAGTACAGTATTCAATATGAGACTCCTCTGTGCCTATGTTTTATTGCTTAAAGCATGAACTCTGCCAGCACAGAACTTCAGCTTGCATATGCATCATATGTAAGCTACTCTTTTACTTAAGGCTGTTTCCTATATATTCCTTTCAACTTTATGTTTTATTTCTATCCACAATCTGAGACAAGAAGGCTAGATAGCTGTTTTAGGTACTGAGTACTAAATAATTTATAATAATAATAAACATTTAAGTTTTAATTTTTGAAGTTATCAAAAGTCTTATATAAATGCAACTACAAAATCTAGGTACAAGATGGTCACTAAGGGCTTGATCCAACTTCCATAAAAGTCAGTAGAAGGCCTTACATTGATTTCAATATGTATTTCGAGTATTTTGCAGGTTCGCTTGACCTCTTTTTAGGGTATGCCTGCTTTGGGCTCAACTGAAAGACTCAAACACCTCCAACTGCAGATGGCAGAATTTTCATGATGAAAACTCATTTGAACAATAGGTTTTGTACACAAAAGGTGGAGACATTAGCTGGTGTTGCCACTAAACCATACTGGAGGCTGCAGCTGAAAATATGGTCCAGAGTTCGTATATTCACTAATGACTAAATTGTTTCCACCAATATTAGCATAAGGTAGATGCGACCCAAATTTGATTCAAAGGATAGTGCATTATCCCATGACATCATGGCAAAAAGGGAATGCTGGACTGTGTGTTCTGCTCTATTAAATATAATCGGTGATATTGTTTAAATCAGTGTAAAGTTTCTAACTAGTTGTTAGAACAGAGAGAAACTCAAAACAATTCCAGTGAAAACAGCTGCTTCCTAAAGTCTTAGTAAAATGTCTTTTGCAGTAGCAGTAGTTAGAGTAATTCAGAGAAGAATAATTTTGCTGCACTTTCATATTTTCTTTGGTGTGACCTTAAAAAATTAAACTTGCTGCTAAAGTCTTGTTGGGAGGAGCTAAAGTAAAGACCCTGATGTACTGCTCGCTAAGCAGAGGCCTTCTGTTCTCTCCATGTGAACTGAATTTCTCTTAAAAAGTGAGGGACTGAGTAGACTGATCTAAGTTGTTCACAGTATGGGCATGTCTTTGTTGGCCTCCATTCTCCATGCTTGTCCTCCATATCAAACACATGTAACATGTAAAATGGGGGGCAGGGATAGCTCAGTGGTTTGAGCATTGGCCTGCTAAACCCAGGGTTGTGAGTTCAATCTTTGAGGGGGCCATTTTAGGGATCTGGGGCAAAAATTGGGGGTTGGTCCTGCTTTGAGCAGGGGTTTGGACTTGATGACCTCCTAAGGTCCCTTCCAACCCTGATATTCTATGATTCTAATGATTAGCTCCTTCTAATATCTCTGTGCTGATTCTTGCCTTAATTGTAGGTTAACACCAAAGTTATTTATGCACTCCTTGTTCCTCGAGTTGTACCCAAAGAAATTTTACCTTGGAGGATTATGTTCCCACAAAAGATTTTGATAAAGATCCAAGCGCCCTTCATTGCCTTGCAAGTCATTTTGTTCACCTAATAAAATTGATTTTATACCTGTTTTTATGTATCAATCAGAAAGGTTAGTACCATAAATAGTTTTTATCTTTCCTGCCAAGAACCTTTACACTTCTAGAGACCTTGGGGATGATTATAGGCAGAGTGTAGAGAAAAACAAAAAAAGGAACTCAGTGTGGCTAGATGATTGTTGACATATAGTCATGAATTGGAATTTGAGATGCTAATACGAGCACTTGGAACCCACAAAGCAGTAAGAGACATTTGAGTCGCAAACTCTGGGCATCACAGATCAACTTCATCGCTGGTGTAAATATGAATGGATTTACTCCAGATACCTGCTTCTGATAAAGTTTGATTTTTCTATTTTCATTCTTCTAGTTACTTGCCATTTATTATTGGCATACTGTTACATTTCATCCAGAGCATGAAACTGAATAAGTCTCTTCACTTTAAGTTTAGCAGTTTAACTGGTTGCCAGATTTAGGGTCAGGGTGGAGTTTCCTCTTGGTCATATTACTAGGGGCTTTTTGTTTCTCAGCCTTCAGAGACAGGGTGTTGGTTTGGGTCTATTTATAATCTGAACACCTCAGAACTTTAGATGTTGCCCATTTGTCAGGCTGCCAAGCCAGCCCTATTGAATACTTCCAAAATTCTGCGAGTTTTAACATGTGCAGTTTTCAAACCACTTTTTCCTCTTCAAACAATTTTGTGCAATAGGGAAAAATACAGACAACAGCAAATGCTTTTGGTGAAAAGAGATGTCCAGCATTTCCTCTGATTGTTCTTCCCTGCACCCATAGCGACATGTGAAAGCCATTGCAGGATTGTCTCTAATGGAGATTTGGTTAGACTGGTATTGTAAATTCTTCCTTATGTAAACTTTCTTGTTTCATACTGAAAAATCTTTTTGTTTTTTTTTGGTTTGTTTTTGTTCACAGTAATTCAGTGAATAGTTGTACTGAGGATAATGACACTAATGGTGTAATTCTCATTTCCACAACTTCTCCCATGCCAGGAAATCTCAGAGTACCAGATTCCTTACCTTTCTCCTATCCAATGCCTCTTTAAACATCATGTATTTCCTGATGCCCACAAACACTAAGGCACATCAATAAAAATTACAGCATCTGTTTATTATGTGCTGGAAAGTTAAGGTCCTATGTTAACAAGTACAAACAAGCTCCAAGATGTATAATTTCTCTAGGACCCCAGTAGCCATTTCCATTTTCCATCTCGTATATATATTTTAATGTCTTCAGTTGTCCAGTGCTGAGCATGTTGATGACATTCAACAAATAAATTAATAAGATGCTTCAGAATATAGAAACTAGGATATATGCAGTGTGTCTATAGAGATACAGACTTTTGTTATTGCATTATGGATATTTCAAAATAACTTTCTGCAGTAAGAGTTCCAGATATCAGCCTGGAATATCTTATTAGTAGCACAGATGGATATTTGCTGATATGACGAATTACAGGAGAAAATAGATTTGATTTACAATGTACCTTGCTTGTCTGATTTTTTTAAAACTTGTATTAAACAGATTAAAAAAAGGCAACTATATATAAAATGTTGGAATAACAGGACACTCAGTGAGTATTTACTAAACTATGATGATAATTGACTGTGTTCTTATTCTGTTTTAAATGGACAGCGGTGTATACATTTTTTTTTAGGGCTTTTTTGAGGGGGAAACGGTCTCCAGATGTTCTGTTTTCACAACATTATCAAGGGAATTACTACTTTATAAGAAGTACTAATTAAATCTATGCTATTTCTGAACATGTAATTTGACATACAACAGCCTTTAAAAATAAATAACTTCCAATTTAGTATTTATTAAATAATTTGTTTTTCATTCCACGTATTCATGGTACTACCTCATAGACATTATTAAATGATGTTAGCTTTCACTCTTTTCTGAATGAACTGGGTAATTTAACCACCTTGTGTGCAACTGCAGTTTGGGTTGTTGAAGGCATCCTGGTCTCCCTGGTAAATGTCGTGCATTTGTGTCTGGTTGGACACAATTTGCTCTTTTTGCTATGGGCAGGCAGTCAAAAGTACAGGGTACTTACCTGTCATGTGATGTGAAGAGGCCAGTAGCATTCTGCACCAGTGGCCAAATCCAATTCCCATTAAAGTCAATGGAAAGACCATAGCCTTCAGTTGGATCAGGTCCTAGGAGAGTGGCAGGGATGTTGCTTCCCAGAGGTACCCAGGGTTGCGAGGCACCTTGCTACTACCTCCCCTTAGCATGAGGAAGCCTTCTCTGTACGTGCTGGGGGTCAGCTCCCCAACTCCACTCCAGGCAGCACAAGTACTCCCCTCTCAGCCTATGCAGGCCCCACCATCTCTCTGTGGGTTAGGATTAGGCACACTGTAGCACTTGAGCCCTGCGAGCATCTCCTTGGAGTGTTTGGTCCATCATCCACTGGGCACTTGTAGTATTCAGATGCGCTGCTTCCAAAGAAACAGTATATCCCAGCTCACCGGTTACACCTCAGATCACTGCTCTGATCAACACACAGCACTTACGTATGTTTATAGTGACATCAAATATGTTTATTTAATGAAGCGTAAAGATTCAAGTAGTAGCAAGCAGAAGTATTGGAAACAAATGGTTACATGTGAAATAACATCGTCCCACCTTCTAGAGCCTAGATTTAATTAATTAGGTACTCCCATGTCTTGTAGAGTCATGGTCAACCAAAATCTCTGCAGTGCTTTAATCAGGTTGGTTGTGACCCTCCTTTCATGAGCTTGCCTCCTAGGTGAAGGATCCAGAGTGTTCCTTTGCATTTCAAGATATACCAGAAAAATCCTTCGTCTTAATTGACAAACCAGGCACCCTCCTGCTATCTTTCATTCTGTAGACTTCTTCTCTTGTAGATATCTATTTAGCCCCTAGCTCAGTATGCAAGTAGGCGTACATTGTGAGGCATACAATCCACAAATGGCTAGACAATGATACAGATGTTTACTATCTCCTCTCTGAAACGAACATTGCTGAGGAATGTGATATACCTTCTTGTGACCTACTTTAAGACCAAGACGCTAAGGACATAACGTTTAAGGGGTTATACTAAAACCTAACTGTCTGTACATTTCACAATGATTATGATGACCAGTAGGCTACTGGTTCTTGGTAGAGACCTTATATGCCACCCTTTGAACTATTTTGTGTATATCCGACCTAAGGGATTCCTGTAAAACCCTGTGCACAACCTGTGTCCTCTGCCAGTTGGCACCATGGATCCCTGAGTCACAATGAGGGTTCCTATTGTGAAGGAGACATGTCCACTGTAGACTGTAGCCTAGCCCGTGATCCAGCCAGTCCAAATCTGACCCCTACTTGCAATCTAAATTTTGCTGACAAAGTTATTTGATATAGTTAATATACTACCTTAACTGTCATAAATACAGAGTTCTGAACAATTCTTTGAAAGGGCCAGATCCTGCTTTTTATGCACATGGGGAAAACTCCCATTGACAGTGAAGTGAAAGCCCCAGTACGATTTCCCTGGGCGAGGCCCCAGAGAGATTTGGGACAGAGAGGAGCAACTGCAAAGCAGGGGGTGAAAGTAGGATAGCCAGCTGCTCTCTCCTTTGCCTTCAGCATCAGATAAGGGAACCACTGCAGCACAATATCTCCATAGTATTCCTTCCCCTTAGTGTTGTGGGGCCAAGAGCCTTAGTACCATCTTCCAGGGCAGGACCTAGATTCTCAGAAGGACAAAGACTTAGGAGACAGCAGAACAGAACTAATTGGGTCCCCATTCTCAAGTGTGTGCATCCCCGTCCCCATGTAGGTTGCTCGCTTCATAGGAGAATCTAGAGGTGTTTGCCCAAAAGGAGAGTATGTGCTTTCAAGTTAAAGAAATTCCAGATATAGGAGGAGGAGTCACTGTCTCTTGTCCTTAAGGGTCTTTCCCAGAATGCAAGTGTTTCAAGTCTTGCTTTGGAGAGAAAGGCATGAAATTCTGACACTTGCTCTGTCACTCAAAAATGAAAACAAGTTTGATCAACTGAAATTCTTTTCACACTTGCTTAATTTCACAGAAAAATTATATATTTTTGAGTAAACAGCCTTTCCTTCACCCTCAGGTAGTTAGGCTTGATGTAGGAATCACTGGGTGAGATTCTCCATTCTGTGTTATGCAGGAGGTCAGACTATATAATCACAATGATCCCTTCTAGCCTCAAAAATCTATGAATCTAGGGCTTTCTTCCAACCTGTATGTACAAAGGCAAAACCTGGCAGACCTCAATGTGCTATTAGGCTTACCAAACTCCAGGTTACCTATTTTAGCATATCCAAATGATTGCATTTGTGGATCTGGCACTTAAAAGAGTTATCGGATCCACAGTGCTCAGCGGGACCTGAAATTCAACACAAGCTTCACTCAACTTCACTGCTGTAGCTGAGTTTCTAAAAGCACTTCCATAATGACATAGAAAAGTTAAGCAAGAAATATTAAGGTATATGGGAACTACTAGAAGAAAAATAATCACAACCTACCTTTGTTCTAAGAATCTTTCTTTTTATTGTTTGTGGCATTCCGTTATTTGTTTTCCTATACGGGAGATCATGAAAGCATCAGTTTAGCAAGGTACTGTAGCGTAGGTACATCAAGCACGTGCCTGTCTTTAAGCATGTTAGTAGCTTATTGGCACATACTTAAGCCGTACTGAGAGCAGTGTGGCCTAGTAGACTGAGCACTGGAGTAGAATTCAGGAGAGCTGGGGTTGTAAACTGAGGATAGTGATACTGATCTCCTTTGTAAAGCATGTTAATATCTTCCGATGAAAAAGTGCTGTATAAGAGTATTATTGTTTGTTAACTAGCTAGATGAATTGATGCTTAAGACTTAACTGCCATGCTTAATAAGTCATTTGCTTGCCACTAAAAGAAGAAATGGTCAAATTCAGTTTCATCCACTTGATATTCTCCTTCTCAGTCAGTGACTTTGTCTCTGGACAGCTTCTGTATCTGTCTTTTTATAAACAGAAAATACTTAAGTGATGTGATACTATTTATTTCCATACTTGAGGCAATGACCAAAATCATCTGAAAATCTATAGAGGGATATGAAAGCCATGCCACCACATGTGGGAATGGAGCAAAGAAATATTAAAGTAGATCAGCAGCTAATTGTGGGTCTGGAAAATTGGATAAAAGATTAAGCTCAATCCTTTGTTGCCTCATGGCTGTTTTTGCTTTGTCTACACAATGACTTTTCCATTTCCCCTTAAATTCCAGCCCTGTGCTGTTTTCTGAATCCACAGAGATCAGTTTGGCTGCTGAATCAAATATATCAAATTCTTCTTGATTGCTGTCTGAAAGGCTTGATGGAAAATCATAGCTCCACCTGCATGCCTCTTGTTTTTATGGACAAGAGCCTCTAATCTGCAAAGTTTTTGTTAATAGGCTTTATCTTGTTGACCAGATGGTGAAATTTGTCTGGTGCTGACATTTGGGAATATCTGATGAATTTTGTATAAGGACAACTGTTCTAAGTGTTCAGTGACTTGCGTGTTAATCTTATTTGTCCATACTGACTGTCTTTTTTTTCTTACTCCTGGCAATAATACAATTGTACTATGCAAGTTTTTATGACTCTCTTTTCACTCACGCTCTTCTATTCCCCCCCCCCCCCCCCGTGGTAATTATCTTAGTTAGTTGGTAACAGTTTCTGTGGAGAGGAAATAGGATGCCATGAAAAATAATTTAGCTAACTGTAAACTTGGGACAGTTAAAAGAAACTCGATCTTTCTGAACATTAACCCTTTCTCCAGAACAAATACAAACTTTTCTCAAGGTAAGCACAATAGGGATGGGATTTAGGGTTCGAGAATTAGCTGGCCAGTCCTGTCCAGGGACTCACCAAGGCAGGCTGGAGTGTATCAGCAGTTGATTGCCAGACAGGGATGCTGCCTCCAAAAATAATGGGAATTATTGAAGCCAAGTGCAAGTGTAAGAACAAAACGAAACACCCGAACAAAACCCTTAGAAAGAAATAATAGTGTGGGCAGAGGTGAAAGTAACCTGGACCGGACCGGCTTCCCCAGGCTGGTGCTTTAAAGGGTCCTGGACTCCCCGCAGCGGCCAGAGCCCTGGGCCCTTTAAAGCGCCACCCAAACCCCGCTGCCGGAGCCCCTGGGGTAGCGGCATCAAGGCCACGCCCCTGCTCAGGATTCCAGAGTACTGGTAAGTCCTTTAAGTTACTTTCACCCCTGAGTGTGGGGAATATTTTGAGTTTTAACAGGGTTCTGTTAGTAGGCTGCATGAGTTAGCTGGGTAATTTTTGAATATGGGAAAGGATAGCAGGGAAAAAAATGTTGGATCAGCCACCTACAGCAAAGAGCAGTGATCCAGTTGGGGTGTCCCAACATGTACTGGAGCAGACCACAGCCTTTCCCGTCTCCTACTTGTATTTTCTATTCTGTGAATTATGTTAAAAATGGCATTACTGTTTAATCTAAAACCTGCTAGTGACATAAGTATGGGCATAGCAATATTAACTTTATTATTTACTCTTTGTATTATGGTAATTCCTAGAGCCCTTCCCTCAAGGGCAGGGCCCCATGTGATAGATGCTATACAAACAGAGAGTAGAAGACAATAAGCTCCTTAGTAGAATGTGATCCTGTAGCACAAAATACCACTTAGGATAAGGAGATTGATGAGCAAAGAGAGCCAATCTCTTACCACAATCCCAAGTATTGCACTTGTAACATACTCAGATTGTTCAAAACAATGTCAGACTGGGAAAACAGAGAAGTCTGCTGCTTGCCAGGAGCTAGGATTCACGATGTGACGGAGAGACTGCCGAGACTCATCAAGCCCTTGGATCGCTACCCCTTCCTGCCTCCCCACGTGAGCACCAAAGATACTGCCAAGAACGACCTTGAGCAGATCACTGCAGTCTACGTGGCTCTGGGAAGAAGGATAAAGGAGTTGGAGGTGCAAGTGGTGTTCCCATCCATCCTCCCCGAGGGAGGAAAAGGCCTGGGTAGAGACCGTCGAATCGTGGAAGTCAACGAATGGCTACACAGGTGGTGTCGGAGAGAAGGCTTTGGATTCTTTGACCATGGGATGGTGTTCCAAGAAGGAGGAGTGCTAGGCAGAGACGGGCTCCAGCTAACGAAGAGAGGGAAGAGCATCTTCGCAAGCAGGCTGGCTAACCTAGTGAGGAGGGCTTTAAACTAGGTTCACCGGGGGAAGGAGACCAAAGCCCTCAGGTAAGTGGGGAAGTGGGATACCGGGAGGAAGCATGAGCAGGAGTGTGTGAGAGGGGAGGGCTCCTGCCTCATACTGAGAAAGAAGGACGATCAGCGAGTTATCTCAAGTGCCTATACACAAATGCAAGAAGCTTGGGAAACAAGCAGGGAGAACTGGAAGTCCTGGCACAGTCAAGGAATTATGATGTGACTGGAATAACAGAGACTTGGTGGGATAACTCACATGACTGGAGTACTGTCATGGATGGATATAAACTGTTCAGGAAGGACAGGCAGGGCAGAAAAGGGCGGGGAGTTGCATTATATATAAGGGAGCAGTATGACTGCTCAGAGCTCAAGTATGAAACTGCAGAAAAACCTGATAGTCTCTGGATTAAGTTTAGAAGTGTGAGCAACAAGGGTGATGTCGTGGTGGGAGTCTGCTATAGACCACCGGACCAGGGGGATGAGGTGGACGAGGCTTTCTTCCGGCAACTCACGGAAGTTACTAGATCGCAGGCCCTGGTTCTCATGGGAGACGTCAGTCACCCTGATATCTGCTGGGAGAGCAATACAGCGGTGCACAGACAATCCAGGAAGTTTTTGGAAAGTGTAGGGGACAATTTCCTGGTGCAAGTGCTGGAGGAACCACCTAGGGGCAGAGCTCTTCTTGATCTGCTGCTCACAAACCAGGAAGAATTAGCAGGGGAAGCAAAAGTGGATGGGAACCTGGGAGGCAGTGACCATGAGATGGTCGAGTTCAGGATCCTGACACAGGGAAGAAAGGAGAGCAGCAGAATATGGACCCTGGACTTCAGAAAAGCAGACTTTGAATCCCTCAGGGAACTGATGGGTAGGATCCCCTGGGAGAATAACACGAGGGGGAAAGGTGTCCAGGAGAGCTGGCAGTATTTTAAAGAATCCTTATTGCGGTTACAGGGACAAACCATCCCGATGTGTAGAAAGAATAGTAAATATGGCAGGCGACCAGCTTGGCTTCACATTGAAATCCTTGCTGATCTTAAACACAAAAAAGAGGCTTACAAGAAGTGGAAGATTGGACAAATGACCAGGGAAGAGTATAAAAATATTGCTCGGGCATGCAGGAGTGAAATCAGGAAGGCCAAATCACACCTGGACTTGCAGCTAGCAAGAGATGTTAAGAGTAACAAGAAGGGTTTCTTCAGGTATGTTAGCAACAAGAAGAAAGTCAAGGAAAGTGTGGGCCCCTTACTGAATGAGGGAGGCAACCTAGTGACAGTGGATGTGGAAAAAGCTAATGTACTCAATACTTTTTTTGCCTCTTACTTCACGAACAAGGTCAGCTCCCAGACTACTGCACTGGGCAGCACAGCATGGGGAGGAGGTGACCAGGGAAAGAAGTGGTTCGGGACTATTTAGAAAAGCTGGAGGAGCACAGGTCCATGAGGCCAGATGCGCTGCATCCAAGAGTGCTAAAGGAATTGGCAGATGTGATTGCAGAGCCATTGGCCATTATCTTTGAAAACTCATGGCGATCGGGGGAAGTCCCAGATGACTGGAAAAAGGCTAATGTAGTGCCCATCTTAAAAAAGGGGACGAAGGAGGATCCTGGGAACTACAGGCCAGTCAGCCTCACCTCAGTCCCTGGAAAAATCATGGAGCAGGTCCTCAAGGAATCAATTCTGAAGCACTTAGAGGAGAGGAAAGTGATCAGGAACAGTCAGCATGGATTCACCAAGGGCAAGTCATGCCTGACTAATCTAATTGCCTTCTATGACGAGATAAGTGGCTCTGTGGATGAGCGGAAAGCGGTGGACGTGTTGTTCCTTGACTTTAGCAAAGCTTTTGGCATGGTCTCCCACAGTATTCTTGCCAACAAGTTAAAGAAGTATGGGATGGATGAATGGACTATAAGGTGGATAGAAAGTTGGCTAGATCTTCGGGCTTAGTGGGTAGTGATCATTGGCTCCATGTCTAGTTGGCAGCTGGTATCAAGTGGAGTGCCCCAAGGGTCGGTCCTCAGGCTGGTTTTGTTCAATATCTTCATAAATGATCTGGAGGATGGTGTGGATTGCACCCTCAGCAAGTTTGACACTAAACTGGGAGGAGAGGAAGATACGCCGGAGGATAGGGATAGGATACAGAGGGACCTAGACCAATTGGAGGATTGGGCCAAAAGAAATCTGATGAGGTTCAACAAGGACAAGTGCAGAGTCCTGCACTTAGGACGGAAGAATCCAGTGCACCGCTACAGACTAGGGACCGAATGACTACGCAGCAGTGTGAGAATCAACAGTGTGCCGTTGTTGCCAAGAAGGCCAATGGCATTTGGGGATGTATAAGTAGGGGCATTGCCAGCAGATCGAGGGATGTGATCGTTCCCTTCTATTTGACATTGGTGAGGCCTCATCTGGAGTACTGTGTCCAGTTTTGGGCCCCACACTACAAGAAGGATGTGGAAAAATTGGAAAATGTCCAGCAGAGGGCAACAAAAATGATTAGGGGACTGGAACACATGACTTATGAGGAGAGGCTGAGGGAACTGGGATTGTTTAGTCTGCGGAAGAGAAGAATGAGGGGGGATTTGATAGCTGCTTTCAACTACCTGAAGCGGGTTCCAGAGAGGATGGTTCTAGACTGTTCTCAGTGGTAGCAGATGACAGAACAAGGAGTAATGGTCTCAAGTTGCAGTGGGGGAGATTTAGGTTAGATATTAGGAAAACCTTTTTCAGTAGGAGAGTGGTGAACCACTGGAATGCGTTACCTAGGGAGGTGGTGGAATCTCCTTCCTTAGAAGTTTTTAAGGTCAGGCTTGACAAAGCCCTGGCTGGGATGATTTAGTTGGGGATTGGTCCTGCTTTGAGCAGGGCGTTGGACTAGATGACCTCCTGAGGTCCCTTCCAACCCTGATATTCTATGATTCTATGATTCAGAGTCCATCGTCACTCATTTTTGTGTCCAATCCCTAGAGTTCTCTTAACACAAAGCATACCCTAAATCAAACTCTTTTAGGAAGATACTGAAGTTTTAGTGTATTCATGTGTCATTGTACAGTCCATCAGATTTACCACTTCCTTCCTTTACCAAAGGTGTGGGATTTTAGAAAAGCACAGAAAAAGACTATATGACTCCAATGCAAAAAGCTCTTAATTTGTGCCATGTTGATATGTTCAATTACCCTTAAGGACAGCAAGAACATGCACATTTAGGGCCAGATCCAAAGTCCACTAAAGTCAATGAGAGTTAGTCAGTTAACTTCATGGGACTTTGGATCAGGTGCAAACAAAACACATTTGATCAACATAAACAAGGCTTTGATAATTACTTAAAGGATATTATACAAGTAATTTTCACACCCAGATAATAGATATAACCGGAGGGTGCCTGCTGCTTACAGGATAATAACCATATCCCAGGCAAAATGAACTCCCAAGGCCTCCTTTAAGCTCCAAGAAGTTTATGCAGCTCACTCGTTTCCCAGGTTTAAATAGCCTCTAAACATCATTAACATAGATTGACTTTTGTTAACATATCAGATAATGAGCCTAGGCTAACACCCAGAAAGTGAACATCTTTCAAGCACACCCCGGATTAGCACAGCAATGCACAAATTGCCATTAAAGCAGACGGGAGCTAGGTTGACCTTTGCATCATGGGCGCTCGCTTATGGTCTTCAGAAACTAGTCCGCCAATTCCCCCCCCCCCCCGCCTTTTCAAGTTACAACTTCCTGGCAGTAAATGCACCCATAATTACCTGCTTCTCCAAGAGAATGACACTTGTTCTGTCTGAAACAGCAGCGACCTCACACTGAGTCCCAAAAAGGAAAACTACATGTGCCCATGATTGCTGCATCAGTCCTTGGCAGCACAAATGCAGAGCCCTCTCACCAGCATCTATTAGTAATGCTATGCCATTCACCCACCACATCCTGTATTATAAAAGTACATGCAAGGCTTTTGTTCTCTTTTTTAAAATCAGTTTGATGCCCTTTGTGCGGAATGTTGGAGAAGGTACCGTATGTAAAGCATCACTACTGGGAAATAACTGTTGCTATTCTCACTAATAATGCTAAAGCACCATTCCTTTCTTTTAGCAACAGATGCACTGTAATCGTACTGATGGGGTTTGATATTGACATTGCAACTTCACAGTGCTGTCTACACAGTTATTTTTCGAGTCCTAGCATGAGTCCAACTAGCCTATGAGTCTGGCAATCTGAGCTGAGAGGCTCGCTGGCAGGGACTGCACAGACATACCCAGCCAGGGCTCCCAGCTTCCCAGTGGCCAAGAGTGCAAAAATAAAATAAAATTAAAAAATTCAGGTTAGGAGCCAACTAATGCACCCGTGAAAACAACTGGGAAGGCACACATGCGTGGTGGCGCATCCTTGAGATCATCAGAAGTTGTTTGATAACCAGCCAGGATACATAATAAGGTTAGGTGGAATCATAAGCTTGGGATGGAATGGTTATTTCCTTCAGTGAAACAAACTACTAGCTATTCTATGTGACAACTCTTCTGTTTGGCGAAATAGTTTGTTTTCTGGGGTGGGAGGCAAGGTTGGTTGTTAGTTAATACTTTCTGGCTCCTCCACAGACTGGGATTTTTTCTGAAGGCTCATATTAATACCACCTGTTAACAGGGGAAAATAATTTCCATTTGGCAGCATTATAATGAATAAAACATACCTAATAACCACTGGGAAAATAATCTGCTTAGGGCTATAGGTGCACTGCTTCAGAAATTAGAACAGCAGACCTTGAATGGCATTCAAGAATAAAAAAGGTAGCGACTTCAGATGTTCTTCAGCTTTTTGGGACAGGGAGAATTTTCCATTGCTGAATATTTTACTGGCATGTTGCAGGTATTTTAGAGCTAACCATTTGTTTTGGATTTTTTTTACACACTACCTGCCAAAAATAAATTACCCTAAATGTACGAGTCGATATCCACAACATCTGCTAGAGGTTAATGCCGGTTAAGAATATAGGCTAGAAAGAGCAACACTGACTCAGACCAAGGTCTATCTAGTCCAATATCTTGTCTGACTGTGATCACCACCAGACGCTTGAGAGGAAGGTATAAGAACTGCCCCCCCAGCAGGTAGATGTTGGGTAATCTGCCCCCTACGTTAAGTCTCATCCTGATCTCTAATAGTGGAAGACTGGATTAAAACCTGAAGCATGAAGTTTAATAATATCTTCCACAACATTTGTTGTTAATTATGATTACTCTAGGTAGTCTTGATAACCATGTAAATGCCCAATATCCTTCTGAATCTTGTTAAATTCTTGGCATCAATGACTTCCTGTGGCAGGAAGTTCCACAGTTTAATTATACATTGGCTCATATCCTTGGTGCTCTGGTATTCCCCAGGTGATTAAGTTTTTGAATCAGTATTGAAAAAGGAAGTATTAATTTTCTCAGTCTAAATACTGCTTCAGTAGTAACTCTGTTACTGTCAACCAGAACACACACACTCACACACGATTGCTTTTGCAATCTGGGATAACGTACACAGAAGTACACACACTGTTTCTGGCTTTTTGCCTTATCTCTCTATAGCTAATAGCACTCTAACTAGAAACAACCAAGTTAAGGATCTGATAATGTACACCCATTTAACCAAATGTAACAATGTCCCAGCTACTTAAAAGTGACAGATTTATCACTCAGTGAGACAAATGGTCTCATAGGGAGCAATATTCCAATTCCTCTAGCTTTATTGTTTCACTATAAAATTTGCCAGCAGAACTAGCTTCTTTAAGGCCCTTAAAAGTGTCTGAAAAACTGTGGTTTCCCCAGAAAACCCTAGTGTTCTAATTCCCACGTTATATAGAATGCTTAGTTTTATTTGCTAATTTATTTTAATATGTTTATTTAAACATATTAAAATATGCATTTTATATTGAAGACTAACTTATCTGCACAAGGCAGGCATGCAGTATGGAACTAAATACTCAGATGTTCCTGGTCTTCTGTGTATAAGGAAATACAAATGAAAAATTGGACATCAGACAGACAGTGTAGTAAATGTGACAATCTGTCTCCCATGCACCCTGGAAGCCTGGGAAGAATGAGGTTCCTTTCTTCACTTATGGTGCTCTTATTTATATGTCTAATAGTTGGAAAATGATCAGCAATAAAATACAGGAAATCATTAGTCTGACCCTTCTGATCTCTCCAGAGGTTACATTATTTATATATTGACATTAGAGTTCATGAAACTGATTGTCAGTCTTATCATAGCTGCTACTGGTACTTAAACATGTCCCATCATGCATAGCATGCAGATTACCAACAGCACATCTGCACATGCAAAAGAGAAATGTTCATCATTATAAAGCTGCATGAAAACATTTGTTTATGTAGACACACAAATATACAAAAGGTTTTATTACTGATGCTTATTCTGAGCTAGTTATTTGTCGGAAATTGGTTCAAAAGCTACAATGAGTACACTTCGAGTCACAGCATTAAGGTGACTGGAAAGAGTGGTTTTCCGATACAGATGCATTCCTGTGAATAACTGTTTTTAAATATGAATTTAAAAATGCATTGGCAAGGCCATCGTGAGAGGAGCATGCAATTGCTGTGCAATGCTCTAGCGTATTGCTAATAAGTTTTACAAGAGAACTTATTCTTATTGTGCTTCTCAGAAGCGCAATAATAGCTATTGTACCTCATCTCCTGCGTGAAATCAATGGCCAGCTTGTTGCCCCGGAGGCATTTCTGACAGACTTGTAAGTCTGAATTTGCTTAGAACATAGTCATAAAATTACCCTGGTGATGCTCCTTCAAGTCACTGGGAGTTGGATCACAACCTACGGGAAGGCACTAAAACAAACTACCCCCTTCCCCAGCCTCCCTCAGTGAGGTGTCAACTGATTTTTGTTGTTAAGTATAACAGCTTTTTCTCCATCAGAGTTTTGCTTTAGAGTTCAGATTCTTTCTTTATACAGCCACTTACATAGTAGTTTCGTCTGTTCCATTAATAATTCACTCGAATCCCTGTATTATCTTTCAGAGGTTTTTTCTTTATTATTAATTTTACACAGATGACGTATACCTTTAGTCCTGCAAAAATCTTTTGATTCTGGTTCATGTCCATTGACCTTGTTGTTTCCTTGAGCTCAGAGGTATTTTTAAATCTCTCAGTTGTGTGTGGCTGAGAGAGTGATTTACTACTGGAATGAGGCCCATACAACTAATATTTGGCTTCTGGGAATTTGACTGATTGACTGAACATGTATATTCAAAATGTATTCAGCCAAACTGTGACTAAACCGTCAATTGATAACATTACTAATTTTTAGTCTCATGTTATAACTGGTCAACATCTATCTGATGTTGCTTGCCTACCTGTTGGTGTACTTGTGCTCTGTTACATTGTCGTGCATAGCCCAATGAAAAATCTAAGTGGGTTCCCTTGTTAATCACGTTGTTGAACTTAAAGGCTAAAGATGTGGGATGCAACTGTATTGCAGTTGTTTGCCATATGGTGCTTGCTTGCTGTTTATGGTACAGTCATTTACATTTGGTGTGAGTTGGAGCAGTTGGAAACATTTTAGAACTTATTTGGGAGTTATTTTGCAGCACATGTGTGCTAATTGTGTTCCACTGTCTTATATTTATGTCCAGCATATGAACTGCTGTGTGTGTGTGTGTGTGGTGGTGATGGTGGGGGTGGGGGTGGCGGGACCACCTTACTAATAACTTGATGCATGGGAAGACTCAGTCTATACAGTTCTCTAGTACCCCTTGCAGGCTAGCTCTGAGAAGAACATTGAAAAGCTGGGTGGATGGTTTTTCTAATTCTAGTTTCAGGGTGAGCATAGCTTGGGCATTTACTTCCATAACAATATACAGGGAAAAATACTGAGCTAGAGCAAAGATGCAGGTGAAAGCATAACCATGACTCCACTTGGATCAAGAGAAAGATTAGGCACTTTTGAACATTTATTCCATTATCTCCTCTATTTCTCCTCAAGCGTGCTTTGGATGATAGTAGAGAAAGCACGATCAATGTGAACACCAAGGGGCAAAGGAAGGTCAATTTTGCTAACTTGTCTGCAGAACTGAGTGTATTATTCACAATGTATAATTTAGTTAGTGACCAGAACACATTTGTGATGGTTAATGTTAGACGGAACTCTGCTTTGGATGAAAGAACATTGCTCATACCCCTGATGATGAAAGAAAGTCTCTTTTTATTGCATGAACTCTCCCATTACAGGTAAATACATTTCTGTCTGAAAATGGGGGTGGTATATTTCTTCATTTTTTTAAAAATGTGAAATACTAGTTCTTTTACATCAGAGACCAAAGAATGTCCACAAACTACTATACCAGAAGTGTCATGATGAGGAATGGGTCAATTCCCCAGTTCAGATGGATTTGTCCAGGAATCTACTTGAACTCTAAGGCTAAGATTTTCAGAACAGGAGTCTAAAGTTAGGCTCATGAGTAAATGGCCTGATTTTTCAAAAGTACTGAGCACCCAGACCCCGCCATTGCCTTCAAACATTTGACTAATATTTTTAAAATATAAATACAAAATGTTATGTATTCTACTTTATAGACATGCTGCTGGGGTTCCCCACTGAGGCTAGATCATGGCTCTAGTCCTGAAACTATAGTTGTAAAATAACTGTTTAATAATCTCTAAATGGAAAATCTGTCTGCATAATACAATAGGATACAATTGGATACCTCAGGGCACTGTTTTGTTTTGTTTTTTTAAACCATTAGATCCCTGGTTTGAATCCAGCCCCGTTCCTGTTTGAACAGGGTTGATATCTATTGTTCGAGCATTGTGGGGATGCTTGCATAGCTGCTTTATGTGTTATGGTTAAACTGAGAGTTTTGGTCTCCCAAGCTGTCAAATCAACATGTTTCATACAAACAAATTTAGAAAGAAAACAGAATAATTAAAATGCCATATTTACATATTAAAATGTTTTCAGGACACATAGAAACCAGAAACTTCATGGCAAAATATTATTACTTATTATTATTACTACTCTTAAATGCCTTCTCTCTCATGTCATCTGTACTTATTGGTGCAAGGGGGGGAGGAGGAAATCAGTTCTGAAATCTTTGTAATTGAAAAGCTATCTGATGCAATTAGATCCTGCAAACTCTTACTTACTTGAGTGGTCCTTACTCAAATGAATAGTCCTATTGATATAAATAGGACATTTTTGTGGCAGTAAAGGCTAATTATATGAGTAAGCATTGCAGGATTGCGCCAGTTATTTGTATGAAGACAGTGAGAGAACTATCGTCGGAAGACACCTTGAACTTTCTGTTCTACAGAGGGAGAATAATCAAGAGCATTTTGAAGAGTAGGCAAATGGCAGTATTTAGAAGCTAGTCATTACTGGCAGATTGTACTACCTTTTTTAATCCACAGAAATGAGTTTTTCTTTCTGCAATGTGACATATTGGAAACAAACAGTTCAAAAACTCTATTACACTTCCCCATAATCACAACTTCAGCTCATAAGGAACATAGCCCGCTGTTGGTATAAATCTTTGTGATTTCATTAGTGGCTTAAATTTATAGTACGTTAATGAGGAAGAGTAGAAGATTTGATTTTTTTTTTTTTTGGTTAGCCTTTTTTCAAAGTCATGTCTGTTTCAAAGATTAAGGGAGTGAGTTTAAGAATTCATAATAGAACAATTGTAGCTGGTTCTTAATTTTTTTGACATGGTTATTTCTGCATGGATTATAAAAAGGGATTTCAAGTTTCCTTCTTTGTCATTCATTATTTTTGGTATGTTGAAAAACAGCAGAAAAATGACCCCCAATATATAGAGATTTGGGAACTTGAATGTATTGAGGTCAATAGAGCTATTTCCCATAACTTCTGTAGGCTGAAGGTCAGGCCTTTTAATGCCCTACGTTAGAAATGTCTGTCCTAATTTTGTCAAAAGTGTGTGGGGGGGAGAAACTTTAATCAAAATGTGCCTTTTCTGTGTATAAAATGAGAGCTCTTAACAGTCACCTAATTTATCAGTTGACTGCAAAAGGTTGGAATAAATTGCTTGAGAAAGCCAAATGGATAAAACCATATCATTTCACACCGGAAGCGCTGTGAGTTTACAAATACTATTATTAATACAAAGGACATGGGATTATTTAGAATTGTCAGAGATCTGACCTTTTGAAGTCAGCCTGAAGTGATTGTCTGACTGCAATTTCTGCTTGTTCATGACGAGGGGTAATTTGTCTGGCCTTTCATGCCGTTTTATGCATCCCGTTAAAACAGAAAATGGGCAGCACGTTCTTCACAATGCGTGTTAACCACTTTTGCTCTTGGAAAGTTTTGGCCCCTTTAAAACAGCTCTTTGAGTACTAAGGTCCTGATCCAATGTCCACTGAGCTCACTGACTAGGCTCGAGAGACTTCACTGAGTGTAGGATCAGGTCCTAAGGCCCTTAATGCCATATTGTGTAGTAAGGATTAGGAATAAGGCTAGATTGTGACTTAATGACCCATCCAGAGTAGGGAAGCAGTGTGTTGCTGCTTCTGGTGCAACCCATTCCATGCTTAGTGCAGTATGTGTTCCCTGATATGCCAGCTAGATATCTTGGGAGATAGAATCAAATACTTTGATGTCTTGGGAGATAGAATCAAAGCTTTGCCCATCCCCAATCCTTGCAGCCCATCTGCACAAGGGGAGGGCTGCTTTCCCCTCCTGCACTGCTGCCTGCTGTAATCCGGGTTGCCAATACAAACAAAGGGCATGTCTACACTACGGAATAAGGTCGAATTTATAGAAGTCAGTTTTTTAGAAATCGTTTTTATATATTCGAGTGTGTGTGTCCCCACAGAAAATGCTCTAAGTGCATTAACTCGGCAGAGTGCTTCCACAGTACCGAGGCTAGAGTCGACTTGCGGAGCGTTGCACTGTGAGTAGCTATCCCATAGTTCCCGCAGTCTCCGCTGCCCATTGGAATTCTGGGTTGAGATCCCAATGCCTGATGGGGCTAAAACATTGTTGCGGGTGGTTCTGGGTACATATCATCAGGCCCCCGTTCCCTCCCTCCCTCCGTGAAACCAAGGGCAGACAATCGTTTCGCGCCTTTTTTCCTGAGTTACCTGTGCAGACGCCGTACCACGGCAAGCATGGAGCCCGCTCAGGTAACCATCACCGTATGTCTCCTGGGTGCTGGCAGACGCGGTATGGCATTGCTACACAGAAGCAGCAACCCCTTGCCTTGTGGCAGCAGATGGTGCAATACGACTGGTAGCCGTCATCGTCGTGTCCGAGGTGCTCCTGGCCACGTTGGCTGGGAGCGCCTGGGCAGACATGGGCGCAGGGACTAAATTTGGAGTGACTTGACCAGGTCATTCTCTTTAGTCCTGCAGTCAGTCCTATTGAACTGTCTTATGGTGAGCAGGCAGGCGATACGGATTGCTAGCAGTCGTACTGTACCATCTTCTGCCGGGCAGGCAAGAGATGAGGATGGCTAGCAGTCGTATTGCATCATCTTCTGCCGGGCAGCCATGAGATGTGGATGGCATGCAGTCCTTCTGCACCGTCTGCTGCCAGCCAAAGATGTAAAAGATAGATGGAGTGGATCAAAACAAGAAATAGACCAGATTTGTTTTGTACTCGTTTGCTTCTCCCCCTCCCCTGTCGAGGGGACTCATTCCTCTAGGTCACACTGTAGTCACTCACAGAGAAGGTGCAGCGAGGTAAATCTAGCCATGTATCAATCAGAGGCCAGACTAACCTCCTTGTTCCAATAAGAACAATAACTTAGGTGCACCATTTCTTATTGGAACCCTCTGTGAAGTCCTGCCTGAAATACTCCTTGATGTAAAGCCACCCCCTTTGTTGATTTTAGCTCCCTGAAGCCAACCCTGTAAGCCATGTTGTCAGTCACCCCTCCCTTCGTCAGAGCAACAGCAGACAATCGTTCCGCGCCTTTTTTCTGTGTGGACACCATACCAAGGCAAGCATGGAGGCCGCTCAGCTCACTTTGGCAATTAGGAGCACATTCAACACCACACGCATTATCCAGCAGTATATGCAGCACCAGAACCTGGCAAAGCAATACCGGGCGAGGAGACGACGTCAGCGCAGTCACATGAGTGATCAGGACATGGACACAGATTTCTCTGAAAGCATGGGCCCTGCCAATGCATGCATCATGGTGCTAATGGGGCAGGTTCATGCTGTGGAACGCTGATTCTGGGCTCGGGAAACAAGCACAGACTGGTGGGACCGCATAGTGTTGCAGGTCGGGGACGATTCCCAGTGGCTGCGAAACTTTTGCATGCGTAAGGGCACTTTCATGGAACTTTGTGACTTGCTTTCCCCTGCCCTGAAGCGCATGAATACCAAGATGAGAGCATCCCTCACAGTTGAGAAGCGAGTGGCGATAGCCCTGTGGAAGCTTGCAACGCCAGACAGCTACCGGTCAGTTGGGAATCAATTTGGAGTGGGCAAATCTACTGTTGGGGCTGCTGTGATGCAAGTAGCCCACGCAATCAAAGATCTGCTGATATCAAGAGTAGTGATCCAGGGAAATGTGCAGGCCATAGTGGATAGCTTTGCTGCAATGGGATTCCCTAACTGTGGTGGGGCCATAGATGGAACCCATATCCCTATCTTGGCGCCGGAGCACCAAGCCGGCGAGTACATAAACCGCAAGGGGTACTTTTCAATAGTGCTGCAAGCTCTGGTGGATCACAAGGGACGTTTCACCAACATCAACGTGGGATGGCCGGGAAAGGTACATGACGCTTGCATCTTCAGGAACTCTGGTCTGTTTCAAAAGCTGCAGGAAGGGACTTTCTTCCCAGACCAGAAAATAACTGTTGGGGATGTTGAAATGCCTATATGTATCCTTGGGGACCCAGCCTACCCCTTAATGCCATGGCTCATGAAGCCGTACACAGGCAGCCTGGACAGTAGTCAGGAGCTGTTCAACTACAGGCTGAGCAAGTGCAGAATGGTGGTAGAATGTGCATTTGGACGTTTAAAGGCGCGCTGGCGCAGTTTACTGACTCGCTTAGACCTCAGCGAAACCAATATTCCAACTGTTATTACTGCTTGCTGTGTGCTCCACAATATCTGTGAGAGTAAGGGGGAGACGTTTATGGCGGGGTGGGAGGTTGAGGCAAATCGCCTGGCTGCTGGTTACGCGCAGCCAGACACCAGGGCGGTTAGAAGAGCACAGGAGGGTGCGGTACGCATCAGAGAAGCTTTGAAAACCAGTTTCATGACTGTCCAGGCTACGGTGTGAACTTCTGTTTGTTTCTCCTTGATGAAACCCCCCGCTCCTTGGTTCACTCTACTTCCCTGTAAGCTAACCACCCTCCCCTCCTCCCTTCGATCACTGCTTGCAGAGACAATAAAGTCATTGTTGCTTCACATTCATGCATTCTTTATTCATTCATCATACAAATAGGGGGATGACTACCAAGGTAGCCCAGGAGGGGTGGTGGAGGAGGGAAGGAAAATGCCACACAGCACTTTAAAAGTTTACAACTTTAAAATTTATTGAATGCCAGCCTTTGTTTTTGGGGGCAATCTTCTGTGGCGGAGTGGCTGGTTGGCTGGTGGCCTCCCCACCGCGTTCTTGGGCATCTGGGTGTGGAGGCTATGAAACTTGGGGAGGAGGGCGGTTGGATACACAGGGGCTGTAGTGGCAGTCTGTGCTCCAGCTGCCTTTGCTGCAGCTCAGCCATACACTGGAGCATACTGGTTTGGTCCTCCAGCAGCCTCAGCATTGAATCCTGCCTCCTCTCATCATGATCCCACCACATTTGAGCTTCAGCCCGCCACTTACTCTCTTCAGCATGCCACCTTTCCTCCCGGTCATTTTGTGCTTTCCTGCACTCTGACATTATTTGCCTCCATGCATTTGTCTGTGCTCTGTCAGTGCGGGAGGACAGCATGAGCTCGGAGAACATTTCATCTCGAGTGCGTTTTTTTTTCTTTCTAATCTTCACTAGCCTCTGGGAAGGAGAAGATCCTGTGATCATTGAAACACATGCAGCTGGTGGAGAAAAAAAAAGGGACAGCGGTATTTAAAAAGACACATTTTATAAAACAGTGGCTACACTCTTTCAGGGTATACCTTGCTGTTAACATTACATACATAGCGCATGTGCTTTCGTTACAAGGTCTCATTTTGCCTCCCCCCACCGCGTGGCTACTCCCTCAACCCTCCTACCTCCCTGTGGCTAACAGCGGGGAACATTTCTGTTTAGCCACAGGCAAACAGCCCAGCAGGAACGGGCTCCTCTGAGTGTCCCCTGAAGAAAAGCACTCTATTTCAACCAGGTGACCATGAATTATATCTCACTCTTCTGAGGATAACACAGAGAGATAAAGAACGGGTGTTGTTTGAACGCCAGCAAACATACACTGCAATGCTTTGTTGTACAATGATTCCCGAGTACGTGTTACTGGCCTGGAGTGGTAAAGTGTCCTACCATGAAGGACGCAATAAGGCTGCCCTCCCCAGAAACCTTTTGCAAAGGCTTTGGGAGTACATCCAGGAGAGCCACGAATGCCAGGGCAAAGTAATCCTTTCACATGCTTGCTTTTAAACCATAGTATTTTAAAAGGTACACTCACCGGAGGTCCCTTCTCCGCCTGCCGGGTCCAGGAAGCAGCCTTGGGTGGGTTCAGGGGGTACTGGCTCCAGGTCCAGGGTGAGAAACAGTTCCTGGCTGTCGGGAAAACCGGTTTCTCCGCTTGCTTGCTGTGAGCTATGTACAACCTCATCATCATCATCATCTTCTTCTTCGTCCCCAAAACCTGCTTCCGTGTTGCCTCCATCTCCATTGAAGGAGTCAAATAACACGGCTGGGGTAGTGGTGGCTGAACCCCCTAAAATGGCATGCAGCTCATCATAGAAGCGGCATGTTTGGGGCTCTGACCCGGAGCGGCCGTTCGCCTCTCTGGTTTTCTGGTAGGCTTTCCTCAGCTCCTTCATGCGGCACTGCTTCGGGTCCCTATTATGGCCTCTGTCCTTCATGCCGTGGGAGATTTTGACAAAGGTTTTGGCATTTCGAAAACTGGAATGGAGTTCTGATAGCACGGATTCCTCTCCCCAAACAGTGATCAGATCCCGTACCTCCCGTTCGGTCCATGCGGGAGCTCTTTTGCGATTCTGGGACTCCATCATGGTCACCTCTGCTGATGAGCTCTGCATGGTCACCTGCAGCTTGCCACGCTGGTCAAACAGGAAATGAGATTCAAAAGTTCGCGGTTCTTTTCCTGTCTACCTGGTCAGTGCATCTGAGTTGAGAGTGCTGTCCAGAGCGGTCACAATGGAGCACTCTGGGATAGCTCCCGGAGGCCAATACCGTCGAATTGTGTCCACAGTACCACAAATTCGAGCCGTCAAGGCCGATTTAAGCGCTAATCCACTTGTCAGAGGTAGAGTAAGGAAATCGATTTTTAAGAGCCCTTTAAGTTGAAATAAAGGGCTTCATCGTGTGGACGGGTGCAGGTTTACATAGATTTAACACTGCTAAATTCGACCTAAAGTCCTAGTGTAGACCAGGGCAAAGTAGGGGCTGCCTTATGCCCACTTGCTCCTTAGTCTCACAATGCAAGCTGGCCCATAGGTTGGCCCGTACGATTGTGTGAGGGTTGCAGTTATTTGCATTACTGTGAGGTGTGGAGGTGCGGAACGATTATTTACAATGGTGTTGAAACATACTTAGCAAGTGAGTTAGCCCCACCATCCGTAATGGCTTATTAGTACTCATGTACTTGCCGTGCAGAGACTCTGGACCATGCGGCCCATAGGCTGCTGTAATTTACACAGGCCTCTTGGGCTGTGCAGATTACGCTGGAGGCTGCTCTGCCCTCCAGATCAACTCAGAATCAGGGGGGCACAAGAGTGGCTAAAATCCATGTTAGCCTCATGTCCCCCTGGGCTGCAAGTTCTGTGCTGCACCTCTTAGAATTTCCCCCATCCTCTCCAAAGGGTGCCTAATACTGAATTTTTCTTCAGTGAAAAAGATCTTTGAGCAATACTTAAAATTAAACCCGCCTCTCCTCCCCCTGCCTCCAGGATAGACAGAATGAGCAAAGAGTGGTTGTGTTGTTGCTTAATGAGCAAATTCACTTGGTGGACTCTCTGCCAAAGGAGAGCTGTTTCCTGGATTCTATATTTCTTCCCCACAAGCATCCTATCTCTTTAATTCAGAGTGATGCTTATAAATCTCCTGCCTATTAAAATGATTAATTAGTCAGCAGTTTACCACAAAGAGAATTTAATATAATTTCTATAACCTTTATTGATGCCTAAGAAATAAACTTTCAAAATTCTAAAAATATATACCTAGGCAAATCACACTCTTTCAGTCTGTAGAGGTGTAAATAAATAACCTGTATTTCTTAAATTAGGCCCTACACAACTGTTGTATTTTAAATCACTGTTTCAGTCATCATCACTGTCATCATTAGATGACACAAGATTTCATCACTGATAATTTGGAGGCTGTGATACATTTATTTGAAATGACTGCTTCTTTGGCTTAGAATAATTGCTTAAATCCTCCTCTTGGGCCTTTGTTTCTATAAAAAGACTAGTATCAGGGGGTAGCCATGTTAGTCTGTATCCACAAAAACAACAAGGAGTCCGGTGGCACCTTAAAGACTTAACAGATTTATTTGGGCATAAGCTTTCGTGGGTAAAAAACCCACTTCTTCAGATGCAAGAAGAATGCATATCTGAAGAAGCGGGTTTTTTACCCACGAAAGCTTATGCCCAAATAAATCTGTTAAGTCTTTAAGGTGCCTCCAAACTCTTTGTTTTTATAAAAAGACTGTTAACCATGAAGCTTTTATTTGATTTTTTTTAAAATTCCTTTTTATTCATATGCAAATACAAAAAACCTAAAGAAAAAGACATTAAGCCACTTGCAAAGTTATCTTCTGAGTTCCGGAGAGGAGGAACTGGAAAGGTTTTTTTTTTTTTTTTTTTTCCCCTCCCCCGTCCCTTCCCCCCTTTGTTAGGCTGGAGTTCTCTTTTTATCTGTTGTTTTCTATCTCCATCTCCCAACCTAGACCCGAGCCATAAGCGCCGACTCCGTGAGTGCTCTGGGGCTGGAGCACCCATGGGGAAAAATGCACCCACTGGCAGCCAAGCTCCCCTCACCCCCCACCGCAACTCCTCCATGGCCTACTCCCCTGAGCATGCCACGTCCCTGCTCCTCCACCTACCTCCCAGCGTTTCCCACCCGGCCGGGAGGGGATTTGGGGAAGGAGTTGGAATGGGGTAGGGAGGGGGCGGAGTAGGGGCAGGGACTTAGGGGAAGGGGTTGGAATGGGGGCAGAGCAGGGGTGGGAAGAGGTGGGGCGGGGCCCTATGGAAGGGGTGATGTGGGGGCGGGGCCAGGGGCAGAAGCGAGGTCGAGCACCCAGGGAAAAGCGGGGAAGTCGGCACCTATGACCCCACCCTTCAAACTGATTTTTCTTTGAGAATATTAATAGTGTGACTCTCTTAGATAAAACTTTCTCGTTTTACAAATAGATGATCTTGGTGTCTGATTCAATTGTTAATGTTCTGTCAGCTGCATCCATTGGTAATTGCTGAAGATTAGCACAGTATAATTTTATGGTCTCCTTGGCACATTGGATTATTTTACATGAGATAATCTGTTTGCTGATTTTACAGATTTAAAGCTCCACTACCACACTCAAGTAACGTTATAAAACATTGTACTTAAACCCTCTTATGCTATGTAGTCTTTCTGCATGTCCTTTCCCAACTCTTTTGATGATCAAGGTATGTTCGTGTGCGTCTTTATAATCAGCCTCCTCCCGCTCCTCCTGATCAATGCCCCGATTCAAGAAAGCACAAGGGCATGTGTGTAACTTTCAGCATGTGCTTAAAGGCAAAATTGTCAAGAGAGCCTAAGTCCCACTTTCCAAATAGATTTAGGCATTTAAGAGCCTAAGTCTTATTGAAAGCTGATAGCACTTAGGCACCGAAGTGACTAAGTCACTTTTCATATTGGGACTTAGGTGCTTTGAGGCAGTGTTGTCTAATGGCTACAGCACTGGACTGGGACTTGGGAGACCTGGGTTTTATTTCCAGCTCGGCCACTTGTCTGCTGGGTGACCTTGGGCAATTCATTTTAACCTCTGTGTGCCTCAGTTTCTCCATCTGTAAAATGGAGATGATGCTACTGACCTCCCTTTTCAAGTGCTTTGAGAGCTACTCATGAAAAGTGCTGCATAAGGTAGGTGATATTGTTGTTTTATTTTGAAAATGTTAGTCTGTTTCCATCCATGTCCATGCTTAAGTGCTTTGCTGGCTAGAGAGAGACTTAATCACATGTTTAAGTGTTCGGCTAGATCAGAGCCTCATTTAGGCCCTACTGCCATGAGGTGCTGAGCATCTTCAACTCCTACTGCAGTCAATGGCAGCTAAAGGTGCTCAGCATCTCTCAAGAGCTGCTCAGCACTTTGCAGGACTATACGGCCAGGGAGATGAAAACAAACACTCTGTGGAAAGTTTGCACAGGAATCTGAGCCCCGTTGGGGCTAAGGTGCAGCAGTTCGCCTCCCCTTCCCCCTGTCTTTTTCAAATTCTGTAGAACCCGACCTGCTAACTGAACTGCTGCCTTGCTGACAGCCTCCGGGACTGGATCTGATAGAGTGCATTAGTTAGGGTGGCCTATTGGAAGAGTTTGCTTAATGTTAGTCAAAAGTCTGTCTTTGTAAGATCGTGTCTTGCTACAAGAAGAATGATTATACCAGACGCGCTCACTCGCCTGTGGCATCGCTGAATGAATCAGGAAAGCCTGATGACAAGGGAGACGCTGCTGTTTATGCTACAAATATACATATTGGTAATAATGAAAGGACATTAAAAACACGGACATGAGAATTTAAGGGGGATCTGATGCACTTTATTATTTATTTAATTGCTCCTGTGCAGTAGTGGTGCTTTACTAAACCCTGGCATATGTGCTCTTTACTGTTGCTTTCATGGGGATATTCAAACAATTAAACCCTGCATCATTTCAAGTTTTATTATGATTTTTTTTTCTGGATATTCTCATGGTCCAATGATGAGGCCAAGAGTCGAACAAGAGTCAAACAAAGTTTGGATTTAAATAGGCAAAAATATCTAGAGTTGTTGTAGTAGATGCAAGTTTGGGAAAGGATATCAACTCTCATGCTTCAGAGCATAAGCCAACTTCTAATACGGGTGGAAGGAATTTTTTTCCATGTGGGCAGGTTAGTCCATAAGTACTTGTTGCAAGTATTTCTTGCTCCCTCCTATGAAGCAGCTGCTACCAATCACTGTCAGAAACAGACTAGATCAGGGTGGGCAAACTTTTTGGCTCAAGGGCCACATCGGGGTGCAAAACTGTATGGAGGGCTGGGTAGGGAAGGCTGTGCCCCCCAAACAGCCTGGCTCCCGCCCTCTGACTGCCCATCTCAGAACCCCCGCCCCATCCAACCCCCGCTCCGCTCCTTGTCCCCTGACTGCCTTCTCCCAGGACCCCCTGCCCCAAACCTCTCACCCTCGGGATCCCATCCCCTGTCCAACTCCCCTGTCCCCTGACTGCCCCCCCAGCCCCTATCTGCCCCCCCACCTCCTGACTACCCCCTAGGACCACCTACCCAACCCCCGCACCACCGTGTGCCGCTGTCACTCGCTTACCATGCTGCTCAGAGCGGCAGGAGCTCACTGCCTGTGTGGCGGTGTGGCTGCGGGGGAGGGGGGACAGCAGGGGAGGTGCCGGGGACCAGCCACCCTGGCCAGGAGCTCAAGGGCCAGGCAGGGTGGTCCCATGGGCCAGATGTGGCCCGCGGGCTGTAGTTTGCCCACTTCTGGACTAGATAGACGGACCACTGCTCTCATCTAGTATGGCAATTCCCGTGTAACCACGTTAATGTGGAGTTGCAGGAACTGGTAAATCTTAAGTAATTGAAAAAATATAAACTGGATGCTTTTGCAAAACACCTAGTGACTTCAGTGGTGCCAAGATTTCATCCTATGTCCAAGTAAGATTGAAAATGGAAAAACAAATGTTCTGTTGTGGGCAGTGCACCTCTTCAGCTGTGCCAAATGTGTATGCGTTTTCAGCAGGAGATTAACAACCTACTTTAATAATCAGTTTCTGTTTAGGATAATTTGACTGCACAGAATAACAGAACATGATCTATTGAGTATTTTTGGTAAAAGGAACTGAATCCTTATTGGTTGGGAGTCCCTATGAATAGTTTTTCCTGTCTATATATAGATATTTGTTTGCTGGGATTGGCTGATTTCAGCCAACAAATATATACAAACATTCAGGTCTAAAACAATGCTGTCATGTAGAAATCCAAGCTTTAGCCTCAGAACCCCTCTACAATCCCCAGTGCTAGGCTATAAAGATGAATAATTTAGGAGGATTATATTTTCTTTGAAACCAAACATCTAATATTAAACAGATGCCCAACTAAAAGGGTCAAATTTATGGCTCTACCTTCACTGATGCACTAAGAGCTAGCAGTTAATACTATTATACGAGAGAGGGAGCATCCTACCACCCTCCCCCAAGATGCATCTGTAATGCCAACCCCCCGAGTCGGTTCTCGGCAGCAGGGATGGAAACTGGGACCTTTGGATCTAAAGCATGAACCTCTACTTCCTGAGGTAAAAGAACCAGCTTTGTTAGCCAAAGCTGTAGAAGGCTCAGAAGTAGCCCAGCCCTACTAAACAGGGACAGAGCATCAGACTGAGTGGATGTGGCTTTTACGAACATGCAAGAAGCAGACATACTGTGATTGCTTGCATTTGGGAATGTAAAGGTTAGGGGCTAGTGTTATTGGCACTGCTAAATGCCTCCGAAGGGGTATGTCTGGGTGAGGGTGTGACAGAGCCAGCAGGGCGGCACAGAGTCTAGGGTGTGTGTGTGTGTGTGTTTGTTTTTTAAAAGGCATAATAGGTTCTGCTTCTCATCACGCTTCCTCCAGTGCCATGTGTTCAAAGTATAAGCTGTGTGGGGCTTCTTATTCTATGTACTCATAGTACCAACACAAAGGGGGTCTGATGCCTGAACGCTTGGTGCAGTACGTACTGGTAATAAGTGTCTCTGGAGGTATAATGCATCAGTCATGGATAGAGTGCAAGAGGTACTTCCCTCATCTCATTGCCCCATTGGCCTCCCAACACCATCATTGAGAATTTAAGGCTTGCTATAGTACAGCGTTTCTCAAACTGGGGTATTCCACAGGGTCTGCAGGCCCCGCTGATCAGCTCCTCCCCCTTCTATTGCCTCCTGCACGCTGGGGAACAGCTGTTCAGAGGTGTGCAGGAGGCACGGGGAGGAGTAGGGATGGGGCACGCTTGGGGGGGAAAGGGCAGAAAGAGGCAGGGAAGAGGAAGGGCAGGGGTGGGGTGGGGGTGGGGCCTGAGGCTGAGCAGCGGGCTTGGGGGTTGGCAAAAAAATTTAAGTCAAAATGAGGGTCCTCGGGTTGCTAAAGTTTGAGAACCACCGCTATAGCATTTTCTGTCTCATTTGCATAGAACAATCTCATTATGAAAATGTTCATACAAATATTTACATAGTATTTTAAAGAAAATTCTACAAACTATCAATCTTTCATCACTTCATACACTAATTTAGATTTGCAGTCATTACTAATAAATATTTGATTCATTTTTTCTGAGAGAGGGGCTTGGATAACAGAAATAGGAAAGGAATCAGTCACATTTTGCAAGTACTTGTACCTTGTAACTTCCAGCTGACCTCAGCTGAATGACATAGGATGTGAATTCATGCAAGAATTTGGCTCTTAGAGCATCACTTAGAAATAGTCCCTCCTCCCCCCCAAAAACCAGGACAGATCTGCTCCAATTAGCCGCAAATTATATTTTGTGAATTGCAAACTTTAAAAGACTGCTTCCAAAGAGCTGTTATTATGGTATGTCAGCAGTGGTCATTGACTGTTACGACATCTTTGCTTAGTTCTTATTTTCATTCTGATGAAAAGGTTGCCGACAAAGGAAATGTCACTGGTCAGCAATGGCACTAATGAGTTTAATTTAATGGTCTAAAAGTTGAAGTTTTCCTATCTTAGATGAAGGTTAAATGAGGCACTGGTGTTGCAGGTTTACGCAGGTTTGCATTTATGGCCAATATAGTGCTCAGATCAGAGCTGAAATGAACAGTGAAAAATGTTTTATATTGGTTTACATGGAATTGTTTTAATTTGAGTCTTAAATTAGGACTCCTAAAGAAACTGGACATTGGATCAGCCATTTAGTCTTTCTGCAGCACATTTCCCCCCCATTATTTTCCTTAAAGTCTGTACCTTGTGCAAACTCTTTTATTGGTCTTAATGACAAATGCAACTACCTTCAAATTGACCTGTTCCCCGTTTATTCAGTAGCTGCTACTAAAGAATGAAACATTTCCACCCACACTATAGGAGACTCACTTTCTCATCATGCTGCAAAACTTTCTCATTTACTGTCTTGAGAATGACTCATTGTCTATGATTTAGGATAATCAAAAAGCACTGTCTTTATTCTGTTCTTGTTTAATCAAATTGTGATGTAATGTTAATTAAATCCATATAGATCTCCATATAATATGAAGTTATATTTCACAGTGGAGCTTGGCTACTTCATAATGTGCCCAGTGAAACCTGGTAGGAATAACCTTGGATTTTGTAAAACTCCATTAATATAGTCCTATAGAATGAAAGTCCTGGGATGTTGCGATGCGCAGCAATTGGTAAATTTCACTTCTGATTATCCTGAACTTCTGCTTTATGCAACAAAATTCTCCCCAGCCCAGATGGGCCACATGAGGGTCTCTGTGCCACTTAATGTTAGAAGTTTATGTGAGGCTTAAATAGCGCAAAGGATTTTAAAATAGGAGGATTCCACTGGGCTACAGTTTATAGTGGACTATTTGTACTTTCTCTAATAGGGAGGCAAGTTCCAGGTCCACACATAGGAACACAGGTTTCCTGTGTTGAGCCTTAGGTCAGGTATTAGAACTCATCATGGAGTTGGAATGCACTTGCATTCCAATAAATTGATCCCTTTAGCTCCAGCCAGAATAGATAGGTCTGATCATGCCAGGTGCTGATTCCAATCCAGCAAAGCATTTAAGCAAGTGCCTAACTTTAATGCGACTACCAAGTGTTTGAAATTAACAGTGAGCTTGTGTGTGTTGCTGGATCACGGCCAGAGCATTCTGCACAGTGCAGCCCTGAGAGGGGTTGAATTGTCACTCTGAGGCAGGGGGAACTAAGTGTTGGCACAAAGGAGATTACAGGGTGAGCCTAGGAAGGAACAGCCAGGCTTGGTGGAGAGAGTTTAGGCTGAAGTTTTATGTTTAATTATTGGAGTTATTAGTAAATGCAACCCCTAGTAAAGGGTAAGGTTGGACTGTATATAGTGGATGAGACTGAGCTGTGCCTCTGGGAGGTGCAGTACACACAGACATAGCCTGAGCTTTGTCACCTTGCACCTTTGGGCTGTTCTGTGGGCTAGTATGGTTCCTTAGCATAGGATAGGCAATGCAGGGGAGTGGCCTAAATTATAGCAATCTGCGTCCAGCTGCCAATGGGTGGCTCCACCACCCATACTCTCTGCAGTGGTAGTATGCTTTGTGACTCCGACCTTCTTTTCCTGCCTCAGACCTCCCCCCGTGTGCTCCATATGCCGGGGCTTGCAAAGAGTCCTACATAAACACGTTTATAGCATCCTTGCACAGTACTTGTGCCAGGAGAATTCTCCCCACAGTACCCTAATAGGTTGTTCTGGTCCCCTTATACTACCGCAGAAGCATATAGAGGATGAGGGAAGGAATCCCCCCAATATGTAAATACTTATGCTTATGCTTTCATTCCAGTCACTCAGCTGATTTTTGTTGCTGGAAGATTCCAAAGTGTCATTATGTTCTCTCCAAACCCTTAAATGTTTGCTTCAGTGTCCTCTCCCAGACTTCTGGTAGGCCTGTCTGTATTACCAAATATGACAAGTCTATTATTTTATTCTTTTAGACAAGAATGAAGTATGTTTTATTATTAAGTTTGTTTCTTTTCTTATGATGATATAACTACTTTGTTAGAGTAATATGCAAATACCTGTAGCAGTGTGAGGATGGGTACTATGAAGGACCCATTAAAGAGCAATAACATGGAAAAATATGTTAACGTTACAAAACTGTGAACTTGAGGCTACATTAATCTGCTCTGGTTAAAGGCACTTATTGTCCTTCGTCTCTAAACAGCATTCTGCCCTCCCATTCAGAGAATAGATACCATTCATGACCATGAGGCGAATAATTAGCAGTTTTGACAAAGGGTTGGTGCCCTCGATTGATAGACTGATCGTTACCAAGGCACTGACTGACTTATTCCACTCAACATCCTACTGCACTTCATCTTGTCTGCTGTGTAGTATCGGTTTCTCTAATCAGACGGTGTTGAAACATTTAGTGGAGAAACCTAGATTCTGCTTCATGGTGCTGACTTTGCTGGTGTCATTGCTTTGCAACTAGGTGAGTAGCACTGTAGGCACCATGGGTACTCATTTAATACCATTTGTGAGGGGAAGAGGGTATACTGACTATTTAAGGGTGGCTACTGATTCATCTCCAGAATTCCAGGAGGGGACCTGGGAATTAAAGGCTGGACAAGAATGTATTTGAAGCAATATTTTTAGCACATGTATAACCATTATGTAACTAATTCTCCCAACCTGCCTGTCTCCCATGATTTAGGTAAGTATTATTACAGAGTCAAAACTGGAGCACTGGGGTTAATTGATTTGCCCCAAACTAGTTTTAGGGCCAAGACTAGAGATCTAGTCTAAAGTCTAGTCTAAAGTAAGAAAATTAGACTGAGAATGGAGGCTACTTAAGGAACCATAACAAGGTCACTGGAGGCATGGAAACAAGGAAGCAAGAAATGCCCTTATGAAGAAAGGGAAACAGGAAGACAAGGAACAATGGTGCAGTTAGATGGCAAGGTTCTGCTGGAAACTAATTGCTCCTGGTCCCTTTTCAACCTACACAAGAGACATTCTAGGGTCATTCCATGGTGTGCCTGAAACACTCAATTCCAGACCACCAAAATGGCCCCTAGGGAGACATTAATGTCCACATAAGTTAGAGTGACTATTAGTCACACTTGGGGGGAACTGGCACCTGGCAGCTCCCAGGAGTGGAGGGAATGGAAAGGTGGCAGAAAACTGCCTGTGGCCACCTCTTTCAGAAGTGTGAAGTATAACACATTCACCAGAGGATCTGCATCTCTGACTAGAATTATGGGGCTAAAATTGTCCATGGCTCACTTGGTGGCCACTTAACAATCTCTGAAATTGGAGTAATGGTGAGTTTTCAGTAGAACTGTTGGTTTGGAAACAGTAGAACATTGGTTTGGAAAGATGCAGGCGCATGAGTCATGTGAAAATGAAGGGGGCAAGTAGAGGAAACAAGGAGAGTTTGCTGGTGAAAGAAAATAAATAGCCTGGTTACCTCTTAATTGGTAGGAAGCACTAGGAAACCTGGGCAGCTGTATTCTGTCCCACATCTGGCCTGCCTCTACAAATAAATTGCCTGTGTGTATAATATACATGTTTGTTTCAGGGCATGTACAGTTCCAGTATTGTTACCCCTTTTAGATCCCAGTGGTTATTCAAAGTTCAGCGTCATGTGGGTTATTTGTTAGGAGGAGAGATTAATGATCGAGTTAGATATTGTTGATAAAGCCTTGTTTATTTACAAAGAATGTACAAAGTCCCGTGTCTCTGAACACAGGAGGAATCAAATGGGAGACTGTTTCGTTGCTTACCACTCCAAGCAGAAGCGACACACGGTGGGGGGGATGAGGATCACATGCCCTCTCCCCCAGATTGCTCGATCACATGGTCCCCTGCCTGTGGGGCAGCTGAGCTGGTGATCTGTGCTGTGCAAGGAGAGACAGGAGGAACAGCTGGGAGCTGCAGGGAGGGGTTGCTGCTTTCTCGGGGGAGAGGAGTGCTGCTTTCTGGGGGCGTATCTCGGGGAGGGATATGATTTGAGCTGTTCCGGAGAGTTGCACCCCCACACTTTCAGTAGGCATGGGTCTTCTCTGGCAACAAGCCTCTGTCAGCCTGCACTAAGCCCAAAAGCTTTTCTCCGGGCTTCGCTACCAGTGCGTCTGTGTCTGGTTGTTCTTGTTGCTGTCTCACTCCGCTTTCTCTGCTCTTTCTGTCACAAACCAAGTTTCACCAATTAATGCCCTGGGCCCTAGTGAAACCCTGGGGTCACAAGGTTCAGCTTCTACTCAAGCTTTGCCATGGGCCTGTGTTTTGGATGTTACTGCTATTGTTTCAGCTTCCTGGTTACATAAAAGAGCTTAATGGCTTCTTTAGGTTTATCCTGAATGAAAGATGACTGTTTACCCAGCAACCCAGAACAAGTTCTAACCTCTCCCATAACAGTCTGTATTTAATTGGAAACAAGATTTTGCAGCTTTAGATAACCAGTATGTTCTGCTCTGAATGTGTCATGTTTCCTTTTTCATTTGGATGTTTTTATCATTTGATAAATTGTTCTTCTCTAATTTCATTCAATAGGAATTCTCCTGGGGAGGTAACTTTATTTTCCCCTGAGTGATATAGGTTGACTCACTGTAATACACTTCACAGCTTTTTTCTGTAAGTTATTTGTATTGTTTCTGGTTTTGTCTGAATGAACTGCAGGATAATATTCAGTCTCTTGAGCTGTGCTTTTAATTCGTTCTTTGAGGTCAGGCCATAAAGGGTTTCTACTGTCAACAAATGGCCTATGGGTTACACCCTTTCTGCTTAACATCCTTGGACACTCCATAGACTGATTAATGCATTGCTTTTGCTTTGGGGGGAAAAACTCTGGGGTGGATTCTCAGCTGGCATAAATCATCACAGAGCCATTGACTTCAGTGGAAGTTTTGGACCGGGTCCATTCAGGAAGCAAACCCCACACCTTCTATGATTACATTTCTGTCCAGCAACTCTGCTTTCTCATCTGACACCATGGCTTTTTATAAACCAAGCCATTGCCAAGGTGTTAAATTTGTTGACATTAACACCCGAAGTCTTCCTCTGAAAACAGAGGTTTTAAAAGCTTAGGTGATATAGCAATGGCCAAATGTAATTGCTGTCTCTAAAATACGGCTTTCTAAAAGGATATCTGACTTGGATGTATGTAGTGAATGATTTAATTTATGTGCAAGCAATGGATCTGAAAGAGGAGAAGAGTTTATGACACGCAGGCTGTATCAACTTAAATGATAAATAAGAGATGATTCATGTGAAGGGGTTTTTTTTGGGATGGTTTAAATTGAATCTCATCAAATACATGATGATTGCATATATTTATAAACCTCCAAAGCCTCCCAAGGGACTATGAGCAATATTACCAGGGCTACAGGTTAACAGGAAAACAAGTCCGAATTCATTATTCTGAGCAGTTGTGCCGCAGCTGCAGTGACAATTCATTCTAGCTGGCCCTGGAAGCGCAAGTTCTGACAAACTGTCCCCATTCTGATTCTAAAGGGGTTTATAACTCAGCTGCTCAAAGCACATTTTAGCTTGTAAATTGTCACACAGGTTTTTAGCCTGGAAGTATTTTTGGCTCAGTAATAATAATACCTAGCTCTTATAAAGCTCTTTTTCACTGGTAGATCTCAAAGCACATTACAAAGGAGGTAAACAGCATTATTCGCACAACAGTAAAGGGCTCTCTTAATCATGCTGCCTTAAAACAAACAAAAAAGCTTAATTTTAAGAAGTTTATTTGGAATTATATTGAGGTTCTGAGCTAACCTGATGAATGCAGACAGCATCAGAAGAGAAGACTGCTCATCTGTTCTGCACTTGCCTTTTCATGTCCAACTATTGCAACACCAATATGTGGTATGTAATAGCATATTGTGTTTTTTAGGGCCAAAGTTGCAAAACGTGGCCCCTAATTCTGTGTGCACTGCAAAATCATTTGGATGCACTTACTTACCATAAATGGTAGAAGCTGCGTATGGAAACTTTTTTTTTCTTTAAGCAAACAAGTAATAGTTCCTATGGACATGCATGTGTAAATGATAAATGATGCATGCAAAATTACAGCTGCACTCAGGCCCTCTGCTTGAAGGTGTAATAGAGCAAGCCTAGTAAGAGACTGAACTCTATTTCCTGGACCCAGTCACCTGACATTCAGAAAAGGTTCATACCCTTTTCACCTGAGAGGGGTCAGTACTGCTACATGTTGCTTTGATAGGTCCATAATGATGTGTGTAGTCAATTTGGGCCTTGATCATTGATTCAGCAAAGTATTTAAGGTTTCAGAGTACCAGCCGTGTTAGTCTGTATCCTCAAAAAGAAAAGGAGGACTTGTGGCACCTTAGAGACTAACAAATTTATTTGAGCATAAGCTTTTGTGAGCTACAGCTCACTTCATCAGATTAATTTTAATCATAGTCCCTATGCTTATAGTTAAACATGTGGTTAACTTCTTTGATGGATTGGGGTCCCAGAAAGGAGTGGTTCTGTTTGCTCTAACTTTCCTAATTGTTGTCTGTGTAAATCCACATTAATGTGTGCATAAAGCTGCTATTATGTAAGGGTGTGGTGGCAGAGCCTAGACGTCATCCTCCATTTTGGAAGTGCATGGATGAGGGGGTTCTGGACTCCAGGGGCTGCAGGCTTAGAGTCAACACCAAGTTCCATTTGCTGTTGTGTTACAGCTAAGTAATGTTTAAACACAAGCTCTCCCTGCCTTAACAAAAGAACAACACAACTGCTTTTAATTTAAACTCCTATATTTGAGGACTAGCTGCAAGTTATAACAAGGGTCTTATAGCCTTCACATTTGACTAAAAAAATCCAGAATGAGTACTCGCTTGGTTTTAGTATTTGCTCCCAGGGCCAAATTAAGGCAATTCGTAGCTGCAGGTTTACCATGACACCCATCTTCTACCAAGCTGCCATCTTCTTTCAGAGAAGCAGTGCAGTGGCATAGATTCCTATCCCTCATCAAAGCATGGTAGTTGGGGGGCCTCTTTGATTCTGGAGAGATGGGTGTCCCTTGGTAATTTAGCCCAGCAGCCAGGGTGTATGCAATTTGGGTGTGGATTGGGTACGCTTCACTCTTCTCCTGCCACACATGGAGTCCTCCTATGCTGAGGTGGTAGTGGCAGGGCCCCAGATAGAATGTCCACTTACACATTTCCAGATTACCAGATGTTCTGGCACTTTTGGGAATAGTGTGGGTCCACCCTTGACAGCGTGACCTTGCCCTTGCTGGTGTGACTTCGCATGTATGGTGCATATGAGGTCATGCCACATGGAAGATGTCAATTTAAAGAGCACGCTGCTCAGCCAGTGATACACGTCTGATTTTGTCGTGGTACTAGATGAGGTTCAAACAACCCAAAAATAGTACTGTCTGGTTTTAAAACCAGACAAATGACCTGATTAGCCCCAGAGCAATAAAGTATTGGAGTTAACATTCCATGGGGCTATCCTCGTCTCCAGGCTACAGCTTCAGGTGGTCTCAAAACCAGGCAGATATTGCTGCTTTGTTTACATTCAGGTCATATTCTCAAGACTTTCTTCACACCTATGCGTGCTAGAAACTTCTATTTTTTTTTTTAGTGAAGGCTAAAATTCTGATATAATCACATGACTCCAGAATTTGGGGCTTTAGTCACAGACCTATAGGTCGTATGCCTTAATCTGGACCTGTGTAAATCCTGGTTATCCCACCATCCTGGATTTAGACTCTGAAAGATTGTTTTCTGCAGTATTACATTTTCTACTAATGAAAATTTAAGATGCTTAAATCTTTTTCTACAAATTATCAGGTCATTTAAAAAGAAATTGGGCTCATTCTAATCTAATTCCTAATGTGCATCTATCTGGGGAATTATTTTCAGCTCCGTTAGTTGCAGTTTGTGATTATCATGCTCCTTTTAAAGAAAAGAGAAGTAACAGGACTAAATTTATGTGAATTACTGGTGATCTTTCAGAACAATGTTCAGGATAACTAACAGAAGAAATGAAAGACCAAAGGGATAATGATGTGGATTTGGAAAAGCACAGTGAAAACAGAAACACATGTAAAAACGACACTAAGAAGCTAACATTTGAGATCACTTAGATCACTGATGCATGAATATTTCAAATTAAGAAACTTTGGCCTGTAATTATGATTCAAGTGAAATCAGCAGAGGTGGTGCTAGCCCATGGGGGGCCCTAAGCAGGAATATTTTTGCACCCCTCCCACCACATACTAAAAAGCTCAGAGGCCCTCTATTTGCTGCTTGAGGCCCTAAACAATTGCTTAGACTGTTTATGCCAACCGCTGGCTCTGGAAATCAGCAGTTGCTAAGTAGGCACAAAGTTTGTTTTTAACTTGATTTCTGATCCTAAAAAGGCAACAGTTCTCTTCAGTTGCTTAATGAGCTTCTATATTCTCTCATTCAAGTTGCCCTGGTTATTTACATTATTATGGGATTTACAGCAAAGTATGTGCACCTAAAATCCAGAACAGTCTTCTCAAAGGAGTTAACGCTGGGGAAACTGGCAGTTAGAATGTCTCTTTGCTATACAGATAACAGGTAGATATCTTTTTAAAGTGTCTGTTCTTTATCCAGAAACTTCTAACAATAGCCATTTTGTTCATGATGATGAAAATCCCAACTGTCAAGTGCTTATTGATCTAATGTGCGTGATTTTTATATTGTACCAAGTTAGGCATCTTGGAAAATCTTATGCGTGTGCTTAACTTTATTTTCAGGAGTTGTGGTACCATTTGTCATGTGATTACTCCTAAGGGTAAAGTTAAGCTTGTGCATAAGTATTAGCAGGATCAGGGCCTAACTTAACAGAATGTCATGTGAGAACCTGAATAACTTGCAGTGCAGAGGGACTGCTCCCTTAGTCTACAAGGTTGCATTGTGCTCCGAAGGAGGCAGGGAGACTACTGAGCTCTTTCCCCACTACATACCAGCTGGCAGAGCACAGGGTGGAGGAAGAGTTATTTACCACCCCGGTCCCATGGAAGAGTGTATGAGTACGCACTCTCTTTCTTGCAGGCTGGGAAGACTCTGAGTGTCTCCAGGTGTTGCCTCTACAGTGCCTAAAGGGAATGACCAAGCCCTTGATTTAACTGCTACACAAGCTGCCATATAATTCTGGATAGAAACTATGGTTTCTATTGCATAATTACATTCTGCGGTGTCTTGCATGGCAAAGACACAGTTAACAGGCAACAGCAGCTTCCCTAAAAACTGCATGAGAAAGGGGTGTGTGGCTACTAACTGAGAACAACTTGTAAGCAGTGATATAAGGCGCACTACATACAGTGATCTCTAAGCACAGCTGAAGGTGAATAATAATAGCCTACAACAGTACAACATTCATTTTGCTGATACACTCCTAGAGGATCTGGTCCAAAGCTGTTCATGTTGTTGTAACGCTATCTTAAAAACAGACCTGCATTGCTTTGCTTTCCCTTCCCTGTCACCAGGAGGAGGAAGGGTCATATTGGAGTGGAAGGGGTAAAACAACTGAATTATATTGCAATGCTTAGAATGAAGCGCACACAGGCAGAGAGAGCTTGAGAGATTAGATGGCACCACTAAGCGTATGGTGAAAGAGGAGAGTAACCACACTTCTCTGCTCCTTTGATGAGATTTCTAATTCACTGGAGGGGATTTTTTTTTTTTTTTTTTACAAAATGTGTTTTCCGTGTCAGGGAGCCAGAGATTTTTGATACCACAGAGCTGCTTTCTGCAACTGAATACAGATTGCCAACATCTTCCCCAGCGTTAGCAAAGGGAGAAAGCTAATGCAGCAGGAGCACATGATGGGTAACATGAGTATCCAGGGGAACTGTGCAATGCAGCAACAGACAGCCAAAGAAGTGCTGAAAGGTTTTAGAATGTTGCCATGGGGGTTTCGGGATTTGCTGAACCCAAATCATCCCTGCTGTAATTCCATTGTCTGCAGTGAATTAGTTTCAAGGGGCATGATTCTGATCTCACTCATGCTGGTGTAAATGAGAAGTAACTACTGGATACAAGTGTCACGAGTGTGCAGTTCTCAGGAGGGTTCAGTCAGGTGTGCTGAGAATGCTGGGTTTAGGTAACCAGTTTAATTAGCAATAACGGCCCCCCAAAAGTAACAAAACTTTGGTTTGAGCCAGAAATGTGGATTCAGGGAGGCTAAGTATTTCAAATCTATAATACCTATAAATATCATTTCAGCAGCTCCCGGGGCAAATCATGTTTACCCCATTTGTGTTGGCACTGAGGTCCCAGATATAATGGAACTTGTGTGTTCTGTTGTGCAGTGGCGCCAGAGGCAGGCTACGGGGAGTGTGTGCTGTGTGCACATGATATTTGTGCAGTTGGTGGTAGGGATGGGGGCATAGACTAGGCGGAGCAGAAATCCGGTTAGTGGATATGCTGCTGCATGGATCCCCAAAGGAAGGACGCGGTGGCTTTGGGAGCTACTCTAGCTGCATGGCTGGGGTTGTGACTCATCCGCCATGCCTGGTGGAATTCTCCAGGGCATGGCATAGCTACGTGGGCTGTGCACGGAAAGCAAAACTTGTCCCCAGTTCAAGAACTACAACAAAAGTCAAATCCTGACCAATTTAGTGATTATCTATTTGAGTTTATTTTGCCAATGTATTAAACTCCTCCCTGGGACAGCAGCATCTCACTGTGAAGGCTCTTGGGGCCAGATTTGTAAAGGTATTTAGGTGCTTCATTGCTTTTGAAATCCATGGGAATTAGGTGCCTAAATACCTTTAAAAATCTGGTCCTTCGTACATAGCAAGCAGGAAATACTAGTGTGCTGAATTAGAGCCTTGGAAAATCTCAGGCTCGTTAGGCTTTGGATGTATCCTATTGGTTTGATCCTGAATGATACTTGCACCTAATTTCACATCTCTTTACGCTGCTAGTGCACCGTAAAGAGACCGCAGAGTAAATGCAAATTAGGCCTTGTGCATTCTTACTTGGATTCTAGGGTATTATTTTTATTCATTAATATAATTAAATGCCCTAACATGTGCTAGACACTTTGAAGGCATATTTAAAAAAATCTCTGGATGAGTAACTGAAGTGGTGGTGGTGGTTATTCATTGTTGTATCCTATACCAAACTTAATTCTGCAATTTTGAGTAGAAGAAATAATTGAATGTTCGTTCTCAGCAAAATATATAAACTTGGTAGACAATTCTGTGATCAAAAGGATGAGAAGAGATATGGTTTTAATACCCAGTTCCAATGCCAAAAGAGATCCTTTGTCAAATTTCTGTCCATTGATCTACAGTTTGTCTAATTGTTATTACTAAGTATATAATTCCCATCTACCAAAATGCATTATTTAGGAGGTCAGGTATGATTTGTAATGGCATATCTTTTGAGTTGACGCTGTGGAAGCTAATAATAGGCTCTAATAACTTTTTTCATGATTAGTTTTGAGTCCATCATAAAACATTTCAAGTAGTCCCTGTTTAATAACTCTTTTCCCCACTTATGTGCAGACCATTTAGTGTATTTTACAGCAGTTCTTTTTCTATATCTTCTTTATCAATAAATAACTTTGTCATTACATATAAATTCAGTTCTGGAGTTGACCAGTTGCCTTCAAACTTAAATGACACAATTTTTTATGTGCTGCATAAGCTAAACTCAAATTCATTAATAAATTTTGTTACACTTCTAACCCATTACAAAAAAATAAAGACCTTTGTTTTTTAGTACCACTGGAGGGCAGTAGGTTGATACGCATGCCTCATTATGACAGAATATTTAAGGGCAAAGTGTTAGTGCATTTGTGTCTTGTCTCATGTAAGTTTCAGAACATTATTTACTAGCGTACTGTTAACCATTTTAATCAAAGGATCAGACGCTAAAAATCATGTTGTTTTGTATCTATGCATCACTCTATGTTTTTGCATTTATGAACTAACAATGAAAAGTATTTGAGAATTTACTGTAGTACAGTGGGAGAATTCAGCATCCCTGATTTCAGTTCAGTTCCACTCAATTTTTCTTTACATAGACTCTATGACAACCATTTAAAAACCCTTCACTATTTCAGACCATACCTCCCTCACCAAATCATCTCAGAAGATTTTGCTATTAGGAAAGGTGGCATTATGCTGGTGTGCTTACTGTCAACTTCCAGGATATTGGAGTTTGGACAGACATGGGTGGGTGGACTCAATCTCGGTGCATGTGTGAGTGGAGGATGAGAGTGCTAACGAGGACAAAAGAATGATTTTTCCAACTAACCCACCATTTGCAGGCTCTGAGGAAGTCATCTCAGAATGAGACTGTGCTGTAGTTAGTTGTACAGCTGTGTATGTGGGGGTTAGTTGTACAGTTGTGTATATGTGAAAAATTACTTGTCATGCTTTTGTTTGTAAATATGTGCCATTGCCCTGGATTGGATGGAATTGGCTCTGGTCAAATGCTTGTTATGATGTCATCCTCTGGTCTGTTTAGTGGATATAAACCTTATTACTATTGACAACTAAATGGGTTAGACTATTTTATTGAAACTTATTTCCAATGTAAAACATAATTATTTTTCTGTTAATATGTGAGGGAGCTTTTTTCTGTACCAGCTCAATATTAAGATGGTTACATTTGATGTTGAACATTGAGAGCAAATAATTTTGACTTTTAGATAGATTCAAGTAATAAAGAACTTGCTACTATAAAATAATGCAGAAAGATTGATTTACATGAATTGCTACAGTTCTGTTCCCTGTTGAGTTTTGCATACAGAAACCCCACTTTTGAAATTTTGGCATAATTTTATGCTGGTAATGAGACCTCCAAGTGCCTGCATAGGAATTTTAAATAAATATAGTCAAACAAGTATATAGTAGCCATTTATACTGCATTATTCTGGATAGATGGGAATGACTCAGAAGGAGCTATTAGAGTTTACAGGTTAAATATGATGGGATTTAAAAATGGGGTAAACAACTCTTTGTATGACAAATTGTAATGGCTAAAATGGTGCTAACAAGTGACCACTGCAGAGATTGCCCTGTAGAGATTGAAATAACCCAAGGTTATTTCTGAAAGAAAATCATTTATTTATTTATTTTTAAGGGGGGAGGGATAGCTCAGTGGTTTGAGGATTGGCCTGCTAAACCCAGGGTTGTAAGTTCAGTCCTTGAGGGGGCCATTTAGGGATTTGGGGCAAAAATTGGGGATTGGTCCTGCTTTGAGCAGGGGGTTGGACTAGATGACCTCTTGAGGTCCCTTCCAACCCTGATATTCTATGATTCTATTATAGTAATGTTGAGAGGCACCAACCAAGATCAGGGCCCCTACTGATTAGCACTACCCCTCACTATATGACTGTACAGCACTTGTCCCTAAGAACTTTCTCAAGTTGTAGTGGGGGAGGTTTAGATTGGACATTAGGAAAAACTTTTTCACTATGAGGGTGGTGAAACACTGGAATGCGTTACCTAGGGAGGTGGTAGAATCTCCTTCCTTAGAGGTTTTTAAGGTCAGGCTTGACAAAGACCTGGCTGGGATGATTTAACTGGGAACTGGTCCTGCTTCGAGCAGGGGGTTGGACTAGATGACCTTCTGGTGTCCCTTCCAACCCTGATATTCTATGATTCTATGAACTTGCTATCTAAATAAAGAAGGGTGGAAAGGGAGTGGTATTGTCCCCACTGTACAAATGAGGAACTGAGGCACAGAAGGAGTTGGTGACTTTCCCAAGTCACTGTGGAAGTCTTTGGCAAAGGTGGGCAATGAACCTAGATCTTCTGAGTCCCTGTTCAGTGCCTTACACACAAGATCACCTTTCTTCTCTATTAGCCTCCCTGTCTCAGGGAGAATTTTCAGAATATGTGGGGGATGCTGAAGAACTCCAGATAGCACTGTAAATACATGAAGTACAGTTCTAAAGTCAAATTTATGGTCTGTTTCACATTCCTAAACACTTTCTTAGGTACTGTGCTTTTCTCAGCTTTAAAAAATAATACCCTGGAGAAAATTAAAGCATAACATTTATGTTTTGATAACCTTCACAGTTGGAGTCAAATCCACAAAAACAAGGACATTCAGAGGAAAAGATGAAATAATTCCTGGGTTCTCTTTGTATTTCTCTTAGGGTGGCCCCTAAATTCCAACTTATTGTCCTACTATTTAGCATCTTTAGTCACAGTCCAGAGCAATGGGTGGTGCATAAGATGCTCCAGTTCAGGAATATCTATGGGCGGCACTGAACTCCAGACACCCCTCTGAGTTGCAGTTACACTTTTGCTCTGGTGATAGAAGGGGGCGGGGCAGAAAAGGGTGTTACTGTAGCATTTGATATATCTCCCCCAAACACACCCTGCCATTTTGCACCTGGTCAGTTACTCTGGTCAGTGAGTATAGTCATCCTCTCCCCACCACGTTCTGCCTCCTCCTCACCCACTTCCAGGGAAGCGAATGTGTGGAAAGTCAGGGTTCCATTCTACCAGATCTGAACCCAAGTTCCATGTAAACTGAGCAAAGGGAATAGGGGCCTCATTGTTGCCAACTCTTGCCATCTTTGTTGTGATTCATATAATATTTGGTCATTTTCTCAAAGCCTGAGCTCCTGGAGTCATATTGCTAATATGAGCATTGTTATAAAGTAAGTTTTTTGTAGCCCTTGTGGCTGCAGAGAAGCTGGAAAACATGAGTCCTAAAAGCTCAGAAACCAGAAGACAAATAAAAAGAACTTAAAATATAATCTCATGATTTTAAAGCCAATCTCATGATACTTGGCTCCCCTGCTTGGCTGAATAAAAGTAGGACATAACTTAGTCCTATCATTTTCACTTGAATCTCTTTATGTTGAGGAAATAAAATATAACCATGATAACTTGTACAGTACTTTGAAATCTTAAGGCTCCCAAAGTGCTTTACAGAGTGTAGAGCAAATTCTGCCCTCTTGCAGTCCTTTGGACATTGTGTGCTCAGAACGAAAAGTGGGGTTGGAATATGATATATGATTTTCAGAGAGCCTTTGACCAGATCCCTCACCAAAGACTCTTAAGCAAAGTAAGCAAACATGGGATAAGAGGGAAGGTCCTCTCATGAATTGATAACTGGTTAAAGTATAGGAAACAAAGGGTATGAATAAATGGTCAGTTTTCAAAATGGAGAGGGGTAAATAGTGGTGTCCCCCAGGGTTCTATAGTAGGTCCAGTCCTGTTCAATATATTCATAAATGATCTGGGAAAAGGGGTAAACAATGAGGTGGCAAAATTTGCAGATGATACAAAATTGCTCAAGATAGTTAAGTTCCAGACAGACTGCGAAGAGCTACAACAGGATCTCTTAAAACTGGGTGACTGAGCAACAACATGGCAGATGAAATTCAATGCTGATAACTGCAAAGTAATGCGTATTGGAAAACATAATCCCAATTTATGTATAAAATGATGGGGTCTAAATTGGCTGTTGCCACTCAAGAAAGAGATCTTGGAGTCATGGATAGTTCTCTGAAAACATCCACTCAATGTGCAGCAGCTGTTGGGAATCCTTAAGAAAGAGATAGAAAAGACAGAAAATATCGTAATGCCTCTATATAAATCCATGGTATGCCCACATCTGGTCACCCCATCTCAAAAAAGATATATTGGAATTGGAAAAGGTTCAGAAAAGGGCAACAAAAATGATTACAGGTATGGAACCGCTGCCATTTGAGGAGAGATTAATAAGAGAAGGACTTTTCAGCTTGGAAAAGAGATGATTAAGCAGGGGATATAATAGAGGTCTATAAAATCATGACTGGTGTTAAAAGTGAATAAGAAAGTATTATTTACTCCTTCTCATAACACAAGAGCTAGGGGTCACCAAATGAAATTAATAGGCAGCAGGTTTAAAATAAACTAAAGGAAGTATTTTTTCTCACAATGCACAGTCAACCTGTGGAACTTCTTGCCAGAGGATGTTGTGAAGGCCAAGACTATAACAGAGTTCAAAAAAGAACTAGGTAAGTTCATGGAGGATAGGCCCATTTTAGCCAAGATGGATAGGGATGGTGTCCCTAGACTCTGTTTGCCAGAAGCTGGGAATGGGAGACGGGATGGATCACTTGATGATTACCTGGTCTGTTCATTCCCTCTGAAGCACCTGGCATTGGCCACTGTCGGAAGACAGGATACTGGGCTAGATGGACCTGTGGTTTGACCCAGTGTGGCCGTTCTTATGATATAGGGGACCTGGATCCATCAAAATAATGGCCATCCCTTTAGCATGCTTTTTTCCCCAGCCTGCCTCCACCTCCCACAACCCTCACATAAATATTTCATTAACCCCTTCCCCCACAACTCCTGAGTCTTTGATCACAAGTGAGGCACCCTACCCCATGCTAGTGGTAAACTGGCTGACAGTGGCCAATGATTCTAGCCTGCACAGTTGGGCTGTCACATAGAAGGAAGTGAGTTATGTCAGGTATAGGACTGGTATGGCTTAGTGTGCCCCTCTCTCTCTCTCGGTCTCTTTCTCTCTGAGTCACAGTTACATTCCTCACTGGCTCCTGGGTCAGCACAACTATACACCACTCCTTTCTCAGGAGTCATTGTAATAGCATGATCTAGCCCTAAACAAACTATGGTAGGAAACCTCTCTGCAGTGCCCAATAGGTTTTTTATTTAGATTTCCTTTTTTCTCAGATATTGGGGTCGTGTAGCTGAGTTGTGTTCTGTAGAATATTGGGGTTGTATAGCTGAGTTGTGTTCTGTACTTTTAAAATAAAGATTCTCTTTGCAACTTGGTTAGTATTGTGCTTATTCCAATGGACCAGTTATGTCGTTTACTAAATAAAGTCCCAATCCTGTATGGTGCTGAGCACCTCCTGAGACATGTCTCTGGGAACTGCAGAGGGTTAGAACCTGCAACAAAGACCTTGTAGGAGTGAGCTTTTCAAAGCTCTTCTCAACTCAAAAGATATTCTATAAATCTAGATCTAATATTAAATTAGTTGTACTGTTTTTTCCCTATGAATATCTTTTTTTCTGCCTGATCTATATGAGAGCATGCAACAAACCTCAAAGGAAAAAACTTGAATCTTGGCTACGCACTGGATGAAAGTAAATAAGCCATTCAAGGTGATGTGTTGGGTTATGGTCTGTCTGTATATGCTTTAAAAAAAATGCTGAAAGAAATCTTCTGCAGTTTATTTGCTGCAATCACATCCCATGTCTCCCCTTCTCATTTGCTGGGGAATCTTTGGACTCTAATGGGTTTCTATTGAATGAAATATGGTCTAATGAATACTGTGAAAACTCTGGAAGCTTGATTCTAATGTTGCATTTCTAAACCTCTCTAGATAGCTTTCCACAGCACTTTAGCTTTTAGAAACCTTTTTAAATGAATGGTCTATGGTTTGGTTTTGTGCTGTGTTTTATAAAGTTTGAGATCTTCTGTCTGCTATTAAGTTTGTATACATTCGTTTGAATGGAACCAGAGAATACTTTTTTGTTCGCCTAATTCTGACTGTGATGGAACAGAGCATAAACTAAGAAAGAGGACCTGAAAGTCTTTTGTTCCACACCAGCCAGAATCACCAGCTGAGAATTCTTCTGTTTCCATTCAAGCACCCTGAGACTGGAGCAGAGGGTTTGCTGTATTCAGGAAGTGGAAGGTTCTAGATTCTTACGGAACTGGGAATTGAAACAACATGAGCTGTGTTGTATCCTGATTTGGAATTAAAGGTTGACCCTTTTGGAGACTCAGCCTGGAACATTGCTAACCAGAAACCACAGCGGAACACATTGCAACTTGCACTGATTATATTGCTTTCTGCCCATTAGGAAATTGCAATTTAAGGGGTAGAATTCTTTCTAACATTTGTTTCAGTGCCTCTGGTGTGTGCTTCCCTAAAACCATATATCCAGGAGAGGGAGGGTACAACAGCATTTACAAGCATCATTTAGGCTGTTAGTCAGTTTTGCCTCCTTTAAGCAGTCTCCAGTGCCCACCCCTACTCCATGTACCTTTCTTCCTAGAAAGCCCTGGGAGCTTCCTTTCAGCTGAGTAATTGGATCCACCCAGTTAGAAAACAAATTTAATTTCTCCACAGCCTGGCATCACAAATTTTCCTTTCTCCCTGTCCTCTTTAGACATCGCTTACTCTTTGCTGTGCCCTCTGTCAGTGGGCCAGGATTTCACACTGTGCATGCACATATAGGCCTGTGCCAAAGCTTGAGCTTTCCAGGAAGATGGCTCCTGAAACTGGAGGAGCTTATTCCCCTGAGTTTTCTAGTTTTGATCAAAGATGTATATGGTAGGATGAAAACCACCACAGACTGATTACTATCCTCCTTGGGGTCTACTTGCATAAAAGAGCAAAAAATGAAGGGGCATTTTAACAAGCTAGAATATTCTGTAGATGTTTATATTATTTAGAATTGGACCGTGGAGATGGGGTTGGGATCCTGGTGAGGTTTAGTTTAGATTTGAGTTTGTGGCTGAAGCAGGGAGGGCTGGAGATCTGGTTGAGAGTGAAAGGCACTAAAACCTCATGAGTTTTTATCTCATGAGACTTCAGCTGCATCTGAACAAGAAAAGAAGCCCCATCCTGGCGTTGGGACTGACCTGACCTGAAACTGCAAGTGTGAGGGCCAGGACCCCACTCCAGGGAGTTCAATTTCAATCTCTCCAAAATTTGAGGGGGTTTGAATTTGAGTTTCTGGTTTGGGGTATTTCTAACTTTACCTGAATTGCTCTTACCAAATAATGGTCCTAGCTTCAATAGCAGGGGCATTTTAAAAAACAGCTGTGTCGCCTGCTATGGTCAGGAATGAAATGGGGCAGAGAATAGGCCATGTCTGGATTCAGAATAAAAAATGCTTTTAAAGTAAATATCATTAAGACAAAATTGATAACTGAACTGCAAAGGATAAGTGATTCCGCCTATATATCTAAGCAGCTGTTTACTTTACATGTAATGACCATTATAAATAATTCAAAACCTTTTATAACCCTAGCAAAACCCTGGAAAAAAGTCATTGCTCCCGTCCAACTAATAAAATGTATTTATTGAAGCAACAACTGGTAATGTATCACCGTGTCATTAACTGCAGCTGATCTGACTGCAGCTTATGTAGCGCATAACATCGCACACCTTGTTAGAGTAACTACAGGCCTATATTTGCATACAGTACAAAGCTTAAGGAGGTGAGCATATGGCACTCTACAAGCAAGCTGTATCGTAAAGCTTGTAAACTTCTGAATCAAGATCAAGATTTGCAATTCATTGGTGAGCCATGAGACAACTTGCTAAGGGCTAGACTCACTGTGATGATAGTCATAACCCCGAGCCAGGAGTCACCCCAGGAGGCATTGTGATTCTAAATTACAATTCATCTCCTGTTGCCCCGTTGCTCTGAATATGACTAGTAAGCTCCTCTAGTAAGGGTAGAGGCTGCAAGGCCAAGGCTCAGACCATTTAAACTGGGAAATAGGAGTAAGCAGGCATGCAACATCTACTCGTTCCTATGCACCCAGATCCAAAGTTGAGGTCGGCCTATCTGGTGATATAAGGGGGATCGTTCTCTCTTCTCTCTTTCCCTCTCTCCTCCATCTCCTTACTCTGTTGGGTTTATAGGGTTATCTGAATACAGTGAATCCCAGGTTGGGTATTAGGCAATAGAACGAAAAACCACTGGCTTGTGTTTTGGTAATTCATGTGACCTGCTACAACTGTCCTTTCTGCTTGAAAAATAATTCTGTTTTTGTGTGTGTGAAAATGAGCTAACTACTGAAAGGAGAGGGTATTTTCATGCTGCAACAAAGCATATTCACAAAGAAGCCACTTTGAAAAATGGACTGCTATATTCTTGCTGCTGGAGGAACAGTAGGATATTAGATCTCATTACCATCGCTGTCACATTTTCACTGCTGTGTAAGCATAAAGGACTGGTTGCCCTGATGTTTGTATAACGCCGACAGACCCCGGTTGTCAGCGGGCGGGATTGAACCGTGGAGCTTTGGAGCTTAATGCATGAGCTAAAAGCCAACTGGCTCTTAACTGTTGAACAGACTCATTTAACTCTCTCCAAGTGGTCTTGGTGCCACTAGGGGACAGAACACCACACCCAGGAGGTGTGTGGGTTACATTTGCTCAAGTTGGGTGGCACTGGATCAGAATGCCAGCTTTGGACTTGTCTACCCTGAGATCACTGGGATGGAAGTGGGTTTAGAAGTCTACTCTGATTTAACTGTCAGTGCCAATGAAAAATCCTAAAGTACTAACTGTCATGCAGGAAATGTTAGCTTACATTGTGTCCCTTACATCAGCCCCTGGAGGGATGGGGGAGCTCCACACACAGACCTCCCCACCTTCATGTGGATGGGGGGCACAGCCACTTCCCCAGCACTGTTCCTTCCTCTATACCCAATGGAGTCTTCTCTGTGCAGGGGGAAAGGTGGTGGAGACAAGTGGCTTGCTGGACGTAAGGCACTCAGTAGCTGATGCAGATTTAGAAAATTAAGTATTGTAGGTAGCTAACTAAATGAGATTAAGTATCGTAGGTAGGTAACTCAGTGAGAGTCTCTAGCTTCATGTCAATTCCTCTGAGCTGCAGGGTCAAAAGTTATTGTTAACATAACTATTATCATGAGCTTTAGGACCAAGTCTCTTCTGGTGTAACTCCTTTGCCATTAATGGTGTGTGAACTCTTCAGATGCACACCGTACCTCACAGCATGCCTCAGTGGCACCTAGATGGGTGACTCAGAACACGGCTGTTACTCTGAAACCTGTCAGAACTCTAAGAATTACTCAGCGAAGTCTTGCATTGTAAATACGTTTGACCATAATCTCCCTGTGCCTCAGTTTATCATCTGTAAAATGGAGATACCACCTCATTTCACAGGAGTGTTGTGAAAATAAATTAATGTGTGTGCTGCATTCAGATAATGTAATGATGTATGCTATAGGAAAGCCTGTATGGAAATTAATTGTCTGCATTCAGAGAAGAGGTTGAATTATGTGCAGTAAATAAGGCCTAGGGTCACACATTGAACAATGAGGATAAAACAAACTATTGAAAAGCGAATCATTCACCTCTGTTTATAATATGTTCTATTGTTCAGGCTCAGGGCATGCTGTTTATGGCAGCCGTGAATGGTGAGAGCATCATCCAGACTGAACTCATGGAGCAAGCAGCAAATTCTAAAGTGCCAAATCTTTAGTGCCAAATCTTATTTGGCCCATATTAGGTTGGAGAAACTAGGGGATGGGGAGGGGGAAGCTTGCATGGCTTAATCACAATTCTCTCATTGATGTGCATGCAACTCCCATTGAAGCCAATGGGAACGGCTTTGAATTACTAAGTGGTGAATGGTTGCAGAGTAACAGCCGTGTTAGTCGGTATTCGCAAAAAGAAAAGGAGTACTTGTGGCACCTTAGAGACTAACCAATTTATTTAAGTGGTGAATAGACAGCACAGTCTTCAAAAATATACTGAGGAAGCACGTTTTTGGTTAACTCACCAGAAACAGGGGGAAATAAAGGAGAAAGGGCAAGTCCTCAAACTGCCTGGTCAACTGTTTCTCCCCCAAATCCCACAACACACTAACAGAAGGAAATAAGATGGTTTTCTGTTTTTCTCATTAACACAAGACAGTCTGGATGTCACTGGTTTGCCACTGACACAAAGGAACCATCTAGTTTCAGGTTAAAAATCTTTTTGTCTTGTAAGGGTGCTGACAAATCAAAAAGGAACTAAAATAGCCTCCATGAGAGAAAGAGAGGGCACACAGTGTGTGTCTCCTATTTTCAGCTGCTGCCTTGACTCTGCCTCACAAAATGGGAGGTTCCTCTGCAAACAAGAGTCCTGGATATGTAAAGGTATAGGTACACAGAAAGCAAGATATCAATTGTATAACTATAGTCATCACACCAAAGACAGGGGAAAAGTGCAGATAACCATTTTACACTGGTTTGTTTTTCTTTACAGCTTTCAAAACCATTTGTATTATTATGGAAAATCCTCCTGGAGGCTGAGAGAGTTCAGTTTGTCTCCTGGGATTTATTTGATGTATGATCTGACTGGAAGTACTCAGGAAGAGAGAAAAGCTTTTGTTTTTGAATGCACTGGTCCATAACCCAATGCCTCGTTAGACTTAAACATAGTGAGAGAGGGGAAGTCACAGAAGAGAGATGTGGCTGGTGTCAGTGTGGGTTCTGTTTTCTTTGCTTTTGGAACATGAAGCATATCGGGCTTAGCATGCTGTCTATCATTTCTTCTGTTGCTGTGGAGAAGACCTCCTGCTTTTCTAGGTTATTGTGCAACAAAGCTGCTGCAGCACCTTGTGCGCCACCTCCGTAACAGTACTTCGGACTACACTTGCTGTTTGAGAGCTTGATAGTGGTCAGTAAATGTGTTGATCAACATTTGGCACAGTTGGGTAATAAAATGTAAGAGTTTTTTCTCCTAGTCCTTTGCTTTTACCACAGTTTCCGATTAAAGCATGGATTGCTATACGTCTTTGCAGGACAATAGTCAACTGGGGCAAGCATGAACTCCATTTTGCCATGTCTGATTTCAAGGGTTATGCATAGAAATGGTACATTGACTAATGTCGTAGGTTGCCAGCTTCTCAGGAAAGATTTTATGAATAACAATAATACGATGTCCCTTTTACTTTATCCTCCTTTCCTGAAAGAATCATGGAAGGATCAAGGAAAAATGGCTGCAAAGGAGCTCCGCATTACTCTACATCAATCAGGTGGACATGCCTAGAATTTACCACTAACTGAACTCTTGAAGGAAGCTCAGTTCACCATCCTAGCTGAGGGAAGAGTTGTATCATTGCATGACATATATAGGAGGAACAAGGGGTGTGATTAAGTTATGAAACAGGAAGCAAGAACCCTTTTAGAAAGATACCACCTCTGCTACCACCTCTGCTAGGCTTCTGTTTCATGGCTTGGCTAGGTTGCCAAGGCAGAGAAAGTGGAAGAGGGCAAGAAAAGTTTTACCCGTGTAGGTAGAGCCAGATGTAATTTGCGTGGGAATGAGGTGTTCTGATGATGGAAGGAGGTGGCCGAAGAGATAAAAAATATATATCCAGAGCAGAGTGGTGGTAGTGATAATTAATTCTCCTTTTCCATTTGTGTAAAAAGGATTGAAAACAATTCTAGAAAGTTTAAGGAATGTGATTTATTAAGATGTTCTTTTAATCTCATTAGTGTTATTCTTTTTAAAATGTATTCATGATAATGGAGTACTGTGCTGTTTTTAAAGACAAATGTATTTTTTTTAAATGAAACATTTTCTAAGCCATGGGCAGTTTAAGCAGTCAGAAGTCCTTGTAATGATTGATAGAAATGTACCAACAGAAATTTTCAGTATCTAATCATCTGAATCAGCTTCTGACAAGGATTCTGCACATTTCATAGGATTCACTGTGTTCACTATTCATGGCTGTTAGTCCATGTATTCCAGTATTTAATACTTCCAGCATCAAAAGGTGAAATTTACACATGAGGCACCTATGCCACGATGAATGGGGGAGCGGGCAAAGGTGGCAGGGATTATTCTGATGGATTTGGGTGCTGATCTTGGTTGCTCAGTACAAACACCTTGGTATAATGATGTGATAACTAGATTTATGCAGCAGTACATGGGACATTGCAGTAAATGAGAACCATGGAAAGAAATGGATTCACATCTGAAAATATATTGATTACAAATGGAAATGAAGGTAAACAGGCAAAAAGTGTAGCCTGGGCACAAGGAGGAACAGGCCATCCATGAAAAAGCTATACTGAGCTTTTAACACGAAGGCGTAAAAGCAAAAGTGGTGTAAGCTTTGTCATTTTGTGATCAGAAGTCAACAAGCTGCCTCACTGTGCTGTGGCCTGGCACGAGACATTGGAACTTTGTTTGACATACGTGTTTTAAAAAAAGATGACCTACAAGAATACTTATACTAGCAGATTACGATAAGTAGACAACAGGGTTTTGATTTTTGTCTGACATGGTCGTAGCCGTACTGATGGAGAGGCTTTTGAGATGTCATTTTATGGCATATTGATTGGTATGACTTGAGCTTTATGACATGGATCAAGTATAATGATGAGTGGAATCAGAGACAGAATTTTATTGCCATAGAAATAAAAGGCAACTTGAAGCATCATGTTGTCTCCTTCTTTGTTGTGGCATAAGTGCAGATATGTGGGCGGTGAGGCAGGTCTGGAATGTTCAGATGCCTGGAAATAGGGTAACTATGGCATGGAACTATTCCTAGGATATGGAAGCTCCCCTCTAATTATTTGGTCCCAATGTAGCCCATGCCAATATTGAGCCAAATATGTTACCATGCTTACTGTTAGATAGCCTTTGTGAAAAGAATAAGTGATCTCTCAGACCAAGTCCCAGCAGCAGATGGATGTTGTCCTCTGGGGAAATCCCTCCAAGTCTGGGAGCACATACGAATAGGTGAGTGGTGAGTTTGACAGGTGGGTCAGTGTCTTGAAACATCCATCCACAACTGCTACAGAAATGTCTTGGCTACTTCATTCTGTGGATAGAGAGCCTGATTCTTTACTGCCTTGCAACTTGTACCATTTATCCCCCACAAAAACAGGAAGGGAAATTTTAGAATACTGATTTCCCTTTCTTTATACCTTTGGCCCTAATCCTACTTCCATTGAAGTTAATGGGAAAACTCTCATTGAGTTCAGTGAGACTGGGATCAGCCTCTTTGTTCTTTCAATACTGAGTTAAATTCAACAAAAATGTTAGAAACTGCAGCCATTCTGACTGAGAACAACTTTCTTATTTCTGAAACATGTAGAAAAGTGGCTTTGGCCTATAGTTTATACACATGGGAACTGACTTTGGAAAGGAATAAATACTGCCTCCAATTCTGTGAGACACCCATGATTGTGAGCACAAATGATTAGTGTTTACATGCCTGATTATCTGACTTTTGGGTGCAGTCAGATGAATACATGTTAAATTATAGGCTCATGTGAGGCCCTTTTGCTGGCTATAACATCACTTAGCATGGTCCTAACTTCCTTCCTCTGCCCTCTCTATTTAAACTGTAAGATCTTCAGGGCATGGACTCCCTCTTGCTGGATGTGTGTACAACATGTAGCAGAATAGAGGCCCAAAGTGGATTGGAGTCTCAGGTGCTATGGTAATAAACATATAATTAAATTTAAGGAAAAAAATAGAGTTTTAGAGTAAGAAGTTAAGGATTTAGGTTTGTTTGACTATCCCCATAGGTATGTGTTCCTTTCCTTCTCCCCTCAGACACCTGGTCACAATGTCCAAAGAAGTCAATGAGTCGTCACGATGTATCTGAGACTGAGGTTAAACTCAGGACATCTTAGCAGCACCATTGTAATGCCCTCTCCCTTCTAACAGAGATTTCCTTCACACAATTCCCTCAAAAGCTGATTTATGTAGAAACTGCAGTTTCTTAGTTCTAATGGCTGTATTGGATTCATATTGGGCATTGTCCTGTGGTCAGTATGAGGAGTCCACATTTTATATTTTATTAATCTATACAATTCTTTCTGAAAACACTCCATAGTATAGTTGTTGTTGTTAAATTATTTAATTTCAAAGAAGCATTTTTAATGCACAATGATTTACTTCGTTGCATTGAAACTTTTAAAATACACTATGCGGTGCCATTTCTGAGGCTTCGACCACTCGCCCTCCCACCTCCTCACTCTTGGACTCCTTATTTGTTGAAGGTAACTTTCATTGTCCCCTAATAGTGCAAGAACTAGCCAGATTCTCAGTTGGTGTAAATTGGCACCATCTGAAGATCTGGCTCAAGATGTTCCATTACTGAAATATTTAGTGGGCATCTAAATTTAATTGAATCCCCTGAAGTAGGAGCACTAATAGTGAATAAATTGCTTAGCATGCTATAGAAAGATGAATGTTCAAATAGTTCAGGGCTGTAAGATTAGGGTGATGAGACTTTAGTCTCACATAAGGAGACCTAGAAATTGTTTGGTAGTGAGATCACACCACCAGCAAACTAAATGGAGCCCTAATCCTGCAAAAGCCACACTGAACTCAGAGTTTCTGCCTGAGTAAGGACTGCAGGATCACAATGTAGCTGAATTCTATTTTCAGCCAGTAATGATGTGCGAAGTGTTTTAGTTTTGTTTCAGTTCAGTTGTCCTTTTAAATTACATTTGCTCTGCAGTAGGTAAAGTAGGGTGATTTTAATAAACAAGATATAATTTAATGCTGTCACATTTTTATTGCTGCTCTCATGCTGCAAGTGAAACTGGACAATATGTCCTGTGGAAAACCAGGCTATTTACCATTAATAAACACTTGCAAACTACTATGGACCAGGGAGGTGATCTTGCAAACCATCGCTGCCCTAAGCCCCACTAAAAAAAAATCAACATCTAGAAAGCAACATCTGGTGCAGACTGCAAAGGCTCATGTCCTACACTCCATGATCACATGTCACAATTCCCCAAGCCTCTGGAGGGGAAGGAAGGTGGGCTCATATTACTATCTAGCGGCCATGAGTTGCCATACTCTGAAAGTCCTATCCTCCTCCGAAAACTACACTCACCCACATACTTGGGATCTGATTCTCCCCCTGCAGAATACAAATAACTATCATTGAAGACTTGTTCTCTCTCATGTGCACTTCTGGACAAAAGCGCAGTCTTTCCTATACAACTGTAGGCTTCCTTGCAAGCACATACTTCACACCAAGCTTTTGTAATTTTTATTTCTGTATGATAAAGTTTCAAGTGCTAGGATCTTGCTTGGAAATACAGGGCTATTTTTGCTTATTCATTCTGGCAGCCAGACTAGGTGGCATTAGGTCCAACCCTGAAGGCTAGAAAGTAAGCATGCTCTATGGCGGGGGAAAGGAGGTAGTGGATGAGAGGAGATTTTATAGAGGAAAAAAAAAATCCTAGAAACAGCCAGTTAAGGAGAAGGTCAGTCTAAAATTTATATTTGAGTTGAGAATAGAGCTGCTCAGGAATTTTTAGATTAATTTTTTTTGGTCAGATAATGCTGATTCATTGAAAGAAGAAACGTTTCACATATCTCAATGGAAAGGTTTCTTAGGTCCAGAATGGAATCTCTGGTCAGACACCCAGAAGAGCCTGATGATTAGGACACTCACCTGGCACGTGGAAGACTCAAGTTCAAGTCCTAGCTCTAGCTGATATGGAGTGTGGACTTGAGCCAAAGGTCTACTGTATCCACAGTGAATGCTCTAATCAACAGCCTATTGGCTATTCTGTGGTTTTACACTTTTGTTTTTTGCATGAAAAATTATGGAAGGGCTTGGTTTTGTTCTGCAATGGAATAGAACCACATATTAAAACCTCAATATTTTTTCAGAAATTGAAATTCTTGGGTTTTGGGCTGCCCTCATTCGGACACTTATTTGTGAAGACTGAGTTCAGAACAGGGTGGGGACTCTCCTCGTTCAAGGTTTGTATATATTATTTTTTTGAACTTGTTGGCTATCCCCCTGTTAGATGTCACAGGTTTTTTTGGATGGAGTTAGAACAGTTTTGAGTTACACCCATATTGCTAAGTATCTAAATGCAGCTCTGATTGTTCCCTGCTTAGACATAGTACAACACTTAGAAACATAGCTCCCATTCTGAAAAACAGCAAATCTAGTTTACTAGCTCAGCTTCTGAGTCATGCTCATTCTCTTTTTTCCAAGGATACCAGCATATCTGAAGCTCCTTGAGATCCTTTGATTGAGTTTTGAAATGGGAATGGTACCACCAGACTATTGGAAAATACTTCCTTTATTTTAGAAAGGGAGGAAAACTTTTTCCGTGAGCACTTTGCTTGGAGAAAACAACAATAATTTATAAATGCATTTAAATGCTTGGCTTATCTTGCGTCTCTCCCATCCTTTACAGAAGGGGACTGTAAACCCTACAAAGACTTTTATTTGATCACGAATGCAAAATTGGTACACAGCAGTAATTAAATTTTTACTCACCTAATTTAATTTGTTGGAGGGAGAGAGGCTTTATTGTGAATGGGAGGAGGCAGCTTCTCACACTGACTTCACTCATACTTGACTGACTACTTCATTAGAACATAGGCAAGTCTGGTGACAGATCGTTAATTTTCATAGATAAGCTCTGGGAAGCCAAATGTTTGTAGAAGGCTGGTCTGCCAAAAAACAGCATAAATGTGTTAGCGCTTATTAAAACTAAGCTGCATGTCTGTTTGCATGCTGCCTTTGTCACGTTATGGATTAATTGCTTAAATGTTTTAAGACTACAAATACGCAGAGAAAAGATTACCTTGCATTGTACCAAAGAATATAAAAGAAAATAGTTTATACTTGCTTTTATATAAAAACAAATGGGTCTCCAACAGCTAATGTTTTTTAGAACAGAGAGACACTAATATATTTAAGTAGTATTGCTAACCAAAAACAGCTGCATACTGCTTCTGAGGGCCTAACTTATCAAACAGGTGTTTAGCTCATGTCCTTGCTGTATGTATGTTTCATGACAGTAAAAGATGTAGCAGTGGGCAGCTACACAACTAGAGGCCAAATCTGGGCCTAATCTTGCAATCCTGATGCAGGTAAAACTCCCATTCTATCACCTGACCATTTATATGGCCCCTCTTACCGTAGCCTATGAATGCCTTGGACATATATATGCCATTATGCTAGGGTTGTCAACTTTCCATTTTTGCAAAAGTGAACACTACAAGCCCCCCTGTCGCTTACTCCTCCTCCCCTAGGATTCACTTTCTGCCTGCAGAGCCAGGGTGGGAGGAGCTGATGTGGAGCCCCCCTGCCCAATAGGGGTGCAGTGGGGCAGGGACAGGGGTGGTGTCTGTCCCTGGAGCGAGGGGCCGGAGAGAGCCAAGGCGCCAGGAGGCTGAGAAGGCAGGATGGGCCATCACATGCTACAAGCCCAGCTGCTGGCCCTGCTCCTCAAGCGCTGTGCACTGTTAGGAACCCCCCTCTTCCAGCAGCAGCTGCTTTTCCCACCCTCCCAGTGGCAGAGGTCAATCGCGGTTACTGCTGTAACTGGACTTTTGGTGTCCAGTCATCAGTGCTGACTGGACACTGCACAGGTCCCCTTTCGACTGGACTTTCTGGTTGAAAACCAGACACCTGGCAACCCTAATTTATGCCCCTATTAATGAAACTGCCAAAGCCCTGCACACCCCATTGAGATGTGCCCCCTAAATTCTAAGCATATTGCTTATGTGATTCTGGTTCACTACTCACGGCTACTGTGAAGGCATCAGCTAATTTTTTCCTCCTCCATTGTTATGGATCTTTGTTAAAAGAAATCTTTGTATTATTTTTCTCCCCAGGGTCAAAGAACATAACCACTAAGCTGAGCAAGAGATGGAATAACATTTGAATAAAATATTTTTTAAAATATGCATTTAAAATTCAACATTGTGATATGCTCCGAATACAGTGGCTCACAATACACATCTGGTCTCTAAACTTCGTGATTCATTGACTATTCCTCAATATAACATGAACTGTCAGCTTGTCTCTAAAAAGCTCTCTTTCCGCATGAACAAAGATTTGTCCATTATAGTCTTTAAATTTTTCTTTTCTGGCAGCTTTACAGTTTCACAGAAAATTCAGTTGGCTCGAATAATTTACCATAAAAATCAGGATTTGTTTTGGCAGTGGATTTCCCTTAGGAGGAGAGCATGTGTTTTCATCTTGCCATACTTCGTTTCAGGCCAAAAGCCAGTCCAGGGCAGAAGTTTGATTTCTTCTTTTTGTCGTTCTTTTTTCTTTGGTCTTTTACCATCTTCACCTTCAAAAATCAATGGAAAAGGTTCAGAAAAGGGCAACAAAAATGATTAGGTATATGGAACGGCTTCCATATGAGTAATAAGAGAGTAATAAGACTGGGACTCTTCAGCTTTGAAAAGAGACCACTAAGTGGGGATATGAAGAGGTCTATAAAATCATGACTCGTGTGGCGAAAGTAAATAAGAAAGTGTTATTTACTCCTCATAACACAAGACCTAGGGCTCACCAAATGAAATTAATAGGCAGCAGGTTTAAAACAAACTCAAGGAAGTATTTCTTCACACAACGCACAGTCAACCTGTGGAACTCCTTGCCAAAGGATGTTGTGAAGGCCAAGACCATAACAGGGTTCAAAAAAGAACTAGATAAATTCACGGAGGATAGGTCCATCAATGGCTATTAGCCAGGATGGGCAGGGATGGTGTCCCTAGTCTCTGTTTGCCAGAAGCTGCGAATGAGAGACAGGGAATGGATCTCTTGATGATTCCCTGTTCATTCCCTCTGGGGCACCTGGCATTGGCTACTGTCGGAAGACAGGATACTGGACTAGATGGACCTTTGGTCTGACCCAGTATGACCGTTCTTATGTTCTTATAATGTCAACAGTTTCCATATAGATTGGAGAATAGCAGGCTCTAATCTAGCTGAAGGCTGCCTGACAGGGGAATGTATATATATTGGGAGCAAGACGGGGATGTACAAGTTGGCTTGGTACCTGGTGTTATCCAGTATAACATCAGGAAGATTGCAATGTGTGTTAGGTGTAGTTTGACATTGTGGATAGTGAGAAGTACCTGTATGATTCAAGTCTTAACTTTCTGTGTGTCTCTGTCTACCTTGAGATCATCTAGGGTGCCATAACTAGTAGTTGCTAGATGTCAAAACAGTGGTACCAGGGCATTTATTGGAGAGCCCTTGACTCTAAAATTACTTTGCCAGGATTTTCAACAGAGCTTGAATGCCTTCAGGACATGCTGTAAAGCTCATATGTTTGCTCAGGCTTTTATGTGAGGGAGTGGTTGCAGGGTCTATGTCACTTACCCTGGGATGACTGCATTTACTTACATTGATATTTGTCCTTGAAATTGGTATATTGTTGTTTTTTATATACATATGATTGCCAGAGTAGAGCAGTAAAAGTAGAGCGAGCCTGAGCCAAACCCTCAGAACTGAACACTCCTGAAATATAGGTGGTTTCAGAACACAAACCCACCACATTCAAAGTGCATGGCTGGTACCTCTCTCTCTAACTCTACAAACAAAAACGTTGCATCCAATGACCACTAAATTGTGTACTGGTTGAGAACTGAATGCAAATGTTATAGGTGGAGCCTATCTGTAAATCCAGCACAGAGTTCTATAGGGACAGATTGATAGGCCAGCTAAGTCTTCTATGCACTGCTCATATGCCAACTTGCAGCTTTCTTGCTGTGGTGTGGCAAAAGAGGTTTTAAGTTGGGAAGCCACTATCGCTGCATGATCATTTAACTGCCATAAGAGTCCTGTGGGACTGCCATAAGAGAGCATCTTTGAGGTGGCTCTGTCTTTTGCTGGGACTAGGACCACCTTAGCCACCCTAGAATTGTCCATGACCCAACAAGTCTAATGAATCTGGGTCACGGTATACAGTCGTTATCCTGGGAATGGGGGGGAAAGATCAAATTTGCCTTAGGGTATGTCTACACTACGAAATTAGGTCTAATTTATAGAAGTCGGTTTTGTAGAAAGCGTTTTTATACAGTCGATTGTGTGTGTCCCCACACAAATGCTCTAAGTGCATGTAGTCGGCAGAGTGTGTCCACAGTACCGAGGCAACCATCGACTTCCAGAGCGTTGCACTATAGGTAGCTATCCCACAGTTCCTGCAGTCTCTGCCACCCATTTGAATTCTAGGTAGAAATCCCAGTGTCTGATGGGACTAAAACATTGTTGCGGGTGGTTCTGGGTACATATCGTCAGGACCCCCTTCCCTCCCTCCCTCCGTGAAAGCAAGTGCAGACAATCATTTTGCCCCTTTTTTCTTGAGTTACCTGTGGAGACGTCATACCACGGCAAGCATGGAGCCTGCTCAGCTAACTCTCACCGTATGTCTCCTCGGTGCTGGCAGACGCGGTACTGCATTGCTACATAGCAACCGTTTATTGCCTTTCGGCAGCAGACAGTGCAGTATGACTGGTAGCTGTCGTCGACGTAGTCCAGGGTGCTCTTTTAACCAACCTCGATGAGGTCATGGGCGCCTGGGTAAACATGGGAGTGATTCAGCCAAGTCATTTCCCTTTCAAGTTTTGTTTCATGGCGATTGAGTCCTACCGGCAGTCTTTTAATCTGCAGCCAGCAGAAGACGATGGCCAGCAGTCATACTGCACCGTCTTCTGCCGAGCACCCAGGAGATGACGATGGCTAGTGGTCATACTGCACAGTCTGCTGCCAGCAAGATGTATAAAGATAGATGAAGGGGATCAAAACAAGAAATAGACCAAATTTGTTCTGTATTCATTTTCTCCTCACTCCCTCTGTGAAATCAACGGCCTGCTAAACCCAGTTTTGAGTTCTATCCTTGAGGTTTTGAGTTCTATCCTGAGGGGGCCATTCTGTTTCTTGCAAAGCCCATCCCCTTTGTTGATTTTAATTCCCTGTAAGCCAATCCTGTAAGCCATGTCATCAGTTGCCCCTCCCTCCATCAGAGCAACAGCAGAAAATCGTTCCGCACCTTTTTTCTGTGCAGACGCCATACCACGGCAAGCATGGAGCCCACTCAGATCACTTTGGCAATTAGGACCACATTAAACACCACACGCATTATCCAGCAGTATATGCATCACCAGAACCTGGCAAAATGAAACCGGGCGAGTAGGTGACATCAGCCCGGTGATGAGAGTGATGAGGATGTGGACACAGACTTCTCTCAAAGCACGGGCCCTGGCAATGTGGGCATCATGGTGCTAATGGGGCAGGTTCATGCGGTGGAACGCCGATTCTGGACTCGGGAAACAAGCACAGACTGGTGGGACCACATAGTGTTGCAGGTCTGGGACGATTCCTAGTGGCTGCGAAACTTTCGCATGCGTAAGGGCACTTTCATGGAACTTTGTGACTTGCTTTCCCCTGCCCTGAGGCGCAAGAATACCAAGATGAGAGCAGCCCTCACAGTTCACAAGCGAGTGGCAATAGCCCTGTGGAAGCTTGCAACGCCAGACAGCTACCGGTCAGTCGGGAATCAATTTGGAGTGGGCAAATCTACTGTGGGGGCTGCTGTGATGCAAGTAGCCAGCACAATCAAAGATCTGCTGCTGTCAAGGGTAGTGACCCTGGGGAATGTGCAGGTCATAGTGGACGGCTTTGCTGCAATGGGATTCCCTAACTGTGGTGGGGCCATAGACGGAACCCATATCCCTATCTTGGCACCGGAGCACCAAGCCGCCGAGTACATAAACTGCAAGGGGTACTTTTGAATAGTGCTGCAGGCACTGGTGGATCACAAGGGATGTTTCACCAACATCAACATGGGATGGCTGGGAAAGGTTCATGATGCTCGCATCTTCAGGAACTCTGCTCTGTTTCAAAAGCTGCAGGAAGGGACTTTATTCCCAGACCAGAAAATAACCGTTGGGGATGTTGAAATGCCTATAGTTATCCTTTGGGACTCAGCCTACCCCTTAATGCCATGGCTCATGAAGCCGTAAACAGGCAGCCTGGACAGTAGTCAGGAGCTGTTCAACTACAGGCTGAGCAAGTGCAGAATGGTGGTGGAATGTGCATTTGGATGTTTAAAAGCGCGCTGGCGCAGTTTACTGACTCGCTTAGACCTCAGCGAAACCAATATTCCAACTGTTATTACTGCTTGCTGTGCGCACCACAATATCTGTGAGAGTAAGGTGGAGACATTTATGGTGGGGTGGGAGGTTGAGGCAAATCGCCTGGCCGCTGGTTACGCACAGCCAGACACCAGGGAGGTTAGAAGAGCACAGGAGGGCGCGGTGCGCATCAGAGAAGCTTTGAAAACCAGTTTCATGACTGGCCAGCCTACGGTGTGAAAGTTTTGTTTGTTTCTCCTTGATGAAACCCCCCGCCCCTTGGTTCACTCTACTTCCCTGTAAGCTAACCACCCTCCCCTCCTCCCTTCGATCACCACTTGCAGAGGCAATAAAGTCATTGTTGCTTCACATTCATGCATTCTTTATTAATTCATCACACAAATAGGGGGATAACTACCAAGGTAGCCCAGGAGGGGTGGTGGAGGAGAGAAGCACCAGGAGGGGTTGTGGAGGAGGGAAGGACAAGGCCACACAGCACTTTAAAAGTTTAAAACTTATTGAACGCCAGCCTTCTGTTGCTTGGGCAGTCCTCTGGGGTGGAGTGGCTGGGTGGCCGGAGGCCCCCCCACCGAGTCCTTGGGCGTCTGGGTGAGGAGGCTATGGAACTTGGGGAGGAGGGCGGTTGGTTACACAGGGGCTGTAGCGGCAGTCTGTGCTCCAGCTGCCTTTCCTGCAGTTCAGTCATACACTAGAGCATATTAGTTTGATCCTCCAGCAGCCTCGGCATTGAATCCTGCCTCTTCTCATCATGCTGCCACCACCTTTCAGCTTCAGCCCTCTCTTCAGCCCGCCACCTCTCTTCCCAGTCATTTTGTGCTTTCCTGCACTCTGACATTGTCTGCCTCCATGCATTCACCTGTGCTCTGTCAGTGTGGGAGGACAGCATGAGCTCAGAGAACATTTCATCGCGAGTGCATTTTTTTCGCCTTCTAATCTTTGCTAGCCTCTGGGAAGGAGAAGATCCTGTGATCCTTGAAACACATGGAGCTGGTGGAGGGGAAAAAAAAGGGACAGTGGTATTTAAAAAGACATATTTTATAGAACAATGGGTACACTCTTTCACGGTAAACCTTGCTGTTAACATTACATACATAGCACATGTGCTTTCATTCCAAGGTCGTATTTTGCCTCCCCCCACCGTGTGGCTAGCCTCTCATCCCTCCTCCCTCCCCGTGGCTAACAGCGGGGAACATTTCTGTTCAGCCACAGGCAAACAGCCCAGCAGGAACAGGCACCTCTGAATGTCCCTTTAAGAAAAGCACCCTATTTCAACCAGGTGACCATGAATGATATCACTCTCCTGAGGATAACACAGAGAGATAAAGAACGGATGTTGTTTGAACACCAGCAAACATACACTGCAATGCTTTGTTCTACAATGATTCCCGAGTATGTGCTACTGGCATGGAGTGATAGTGTCCTACCATGGTGGACGGAATAAGGCTGCCCTCCCCAGAAACCTTTTGCAAAGGCTTTGGGAGTACATCCAGGAGAGCCGCGAATGCCAGGGCAAATTAATCATTAAACATGCTTGTTTTTAAACCATGTACAATATTTTAAAAGGTACACTCACCAGAGGTCCCTTCTCCACCTGGCGGGTGCAGGAGGCAGCCTTGGGTGGGTTCGGGGGGTACTGGCTCCAGGTTCAGGGTGAGAAACAGCTCCTGGCTGTCAGGAAAACCGGTTTCTCCGCTTGCTTGCTGTGAGCTATCTACAACCTCATCATCATCATCTTCCTCGTCCCCAAAACCTGCTTCCGTGTTGCCTCCATCTCCATTGAAGGCTGGGGTAGTGGTGGCTGAACCCCCTAAAATGGCATGCAGCTCATCATAGAAGCAGCATGTTTGGAGCTCTGACCCGGAGCGGCCGTTCACCTCTCTGGTTTTCTGGTAGGCTTGCCTCAGCTTCTTAAGTTTCACATGGCACTGCTTCGGGTCCCTGTTATGGCCTCTGTCCTTCATGCCCTGGGAGATTTTGACAAATGTTTTGGCATTTCGAAAACTGGAGTTTCGAAAACTGGAATGGAATTCTGATAACATACAGTGATCAGATCCCGTACCTCCCGTTCGGTCCATGCTGGAGCTCTTTTGTGATTCTGGGACTCCATCATGGTCATCTCTGCTGATGAGCTCTGCATGGTCACCTGCAGCTTGCCACGCTGGCCAAACAGGAAATTGAAATTCAAAAGTTCGCGGGCCTTTTCCTGTCTACCTGGCCAGTACATCTGAGTTGAGAGTGCTGTCCAGAGCGGTCACAGTGGAGCACTCTGGGATAGCTCCCGGAGGCCAATACCATCTAATTGTGTCCACAGTACCCCAAATTCGACCCGGCAAGGCTGATTTCAGTGCTAATACCCTTGTCGGGGGTGGAGTAAGGAAATTGATTTTAAGAGCCCTTTAAGTCGAAAAAAAGGGCTTCGTCATGTGGACGGGTACAGGGTTAAATGGATTTAACGCTGCTAAATTCGACCTCAGCTCCTAGTGTAGACCAAGGCTTAGATAAATAAAGAGGACTACCCCTTACTACTAAGCATTTATTTATTTAGCTTTTAAATAATAAAAATATGTGTATACAGAGCACTTAGCTTCCTAACACATAAATAGCAATACAACAATAAAAATCCCACCAGCATTAAAATAATAAATCAATCAGGAATTCAGTAACCTACATAAAAACTTTTCTTCTCCTTCATTGTTCTAGGAAGCAAAGGCTCAGGCCTCTACAAACTCACTGTCAAATAGATTTACTCACTAAGGGAGTTAATGCAAGCCGAGGGGCAGATAGGTCACAATTCAGTCCCTCAAGTCACAATACAGAACCTGGTTCCCCCGCGCTGCAGGGAGGGAGTAAGCTACACCATCCCTAGAACTGCATAGGTTACTTGCCATTCTGCACCAGTGTAATTGTATTTGGGGTGACGTTAAGGTGTTCTGCCCCCTCCTGTTCATCTGCTCCCCATCCTCCTGTGTGGGATGGTAAGTAGTGGCCCCATATAGGCTGCTCCCTCCCCTACTCTGTAACCCACAACGTGGGCAGCCTATGCAGTGTTGCAAAAGGGGTTGCCTTACATGACCTTCCTCCCTTGAGCAAGTGTGTAGAGCAAGCCACAAACTCACCCTGATAGCATATTGGAAATAATAATGTAGCTTTATTTAGTTATCATTGGGAACTGTCATGCTTGATCAGAGCCTAGTGATCCCACTGTTTTCAGTGATATGAAGATCTAAAGCCTCTCTCTCTTGACCTTTGTTTTCCTCACTGGCCTGCTAACTCAACTTTATTCAGTCATTTTGACTGATTTCCAGGTTCTTTCCTTCTGTTCTTAATAATGACCTCCTTTAATTTGACACAACTTGTCTAGTACATAACCGCTGCTAATCAAAGTTATGATTCTCAAACCAGCTGAAGCTGTTAGACTTCAAAGTACAATCCATGGCAGAAGAAGGCTTCACAGCGTAAACCCTTCAAAAGTCAGATGTTCTAGGAATACTAAACATTACAGCACGCATTTGAAAAATGGATTACTGCAACAGGCACATCTGATGTAACTTGAAGGGGGAATTAATTCTAGCTAAACCTAATTTTTGGGCTGCACAATATCTGAAACATCAGGGACAGAAAAGCAATATTTTTTGAATGTCATTTAACTTCCCAATAGCAACATTTTTAGTTAGATTCATTCTCATCTAGCACAGAAGCTCGAAAGCGCAGCTGCTTAGACACCTGTGCCCACTAGTTAAATCAAATCTGTCTCTGAAGTTGCCATCTGACATTTATCATAACTTTTGCTGGACATGAGGTTAACTTATGCCATATTAGAATTCTAGAGACTAATTTTGTGAATTTGCATAACATTTATTTCCCCCTTAGATATTATATACAAGACAGATCTGTCGTATGCAAGCTTGGTTGTTTGCTTTTCCCCCTAACAACTGCTGCAAGCTGCTGAGGTATGGGTTTGCAAAGCGGTTCAGTGTAGTACTGTTTCCTAGTCAATGGTGCTGGTGCCCTCACTGTTTATTACTTGATGATGATGATGACAATAAGATTTCTTTCTTTGTTTTATAAGTTCTTTACTTTTATATCTTGGATCCATACCAACTCACTTCAATGGCCAATAAAAGCATAGGCAAAAGCTCTGAAAATGTACAGAATGTTTTCTCTTCTAAAAATAACAAACACACTGGAAAATTAGGACATATAAATAGTTTTGGCTGTTTTTGCAGTGTGCATGCATGCACAAACACACATGAAATTTAATGGTAGCCCTCCAAACTTCTTTGATTTTATTTATGGCTCAGGTAAAAGTAGCAATAATGGAAAATAATTTTGGAGTAGAAGTTTTGCCACTGATTTCAATGGAAACCGGATTAGAACCTGATTATCGTCCGAGGCATGGAATAAGAAAATAGACATAATAGAAATGATCTTGGCCAACATTTCATATATACCAGTTAGTAAGACCTTTTTGCTAAAGGTCTATATGAAATAAGACTATATTTGGTGTAAGGCATGTGAAGCGTGCTCTCATTCCCAATGCCCTTGATACCCATTCAAATTATCTCTTGATTTTAGATGTGCCTTACCACAAAGTTGGTAATGGGAAATCCCAAAAGAATCAGCCATTTGATTCAAGTAAGCATCCAGATGTCAGATGATTATCTGAATCAAATGGCTGCTCCTGTCTACACTTTAAGGTCATGTCTACTCAACAAATTACTGCATGACAACCAGGCTGTGAATCTACAGTGCACCAGCTTGTTGCACAGTGAAAGTCCCTGCTTGCCGTACAGTAACTCACCATGTATACAAGCCCAAAGGTCTTTGACCTAGTGATTTGAGTGGAGTCTTGAGAAAAGAGTGGAGTCTGCAAAGTGTCTAATACTTCTGTCTTCAGCATGGGTTACAAATGCCATGAGAACTGTCTTTTGGAAACAAATTGCTTCTATATCTGCTCCCAGCAGAAACCAAAAAGCGAAGATGCATCAAAAACTAAATAAAAGGTCTCAGAGTAGCAGCCGTGTTAGTCTGTATCCGCAAAAAGAAAAGGAGGACTTGTGGCACCTTAGAGACGAACCAATTTATTTGAGCATAAGCTTTCGTGAGCTACAGCTCACTTCATTGGATGCATAAATAAAAGGTCGTTGATTAGATATATTTTCAAACCTCAGTAAAAGTCTTTTGAGGTTCACTTCAGTTCAGTTTTTGATCCATGGTTCTGTCTGATTTTTGCGTCCCAGACCATTTTGAGCTTTAATGAAAGATACTCACCGGTACAGTTAATTCCACCTTGAGTGGTGAAAAACAGGAAATCAGTTTACAGATACAAAGACTGATCTTCTACAGTCACAGTACCTGACCCCAATTGGGAAGTGGATAGCATCTTCTGAGAAGACTTTAAGGGTAGGTCTTTGTAGAAAGCATTACTCTTGCCTGTAATGCACAACTGGTCTTCAAGACCTGAAGGATAAAAATATGTCAATGTGGGTCCAATCATGTAAGAGACGTATCCATTGAGAAGTGCTGGAATCCCTAAACTCTCACTGAAGTCAACAGATTTTGAGGGTGCTCAGCCAGGTGGAGCTTAATACCTTGCAGGATCAGGTCCAGTATTGCCTTAAGATGATATCTGAGGTAAGTAAATCCAAAAAAGAGCAAAATTGCAGTCTGGTGATAACTGCATTTATCATTCTGTAGCCTCATGGAAGAATTCGTTGAATTACAAATTGACTTTACACCTTAATGTGCACTCACAATAGCAATTAGGCAATAGTGTACATCAGATTTTGACAGATCTAAAATTATAGTGCCAATTATTGTATGCAAGTCAATGAACAACATTCATTTCAAACAAAGCAGATTTTCGCACAGTCTTTTCTAAGATACAGTTGACAGCAGTATGTCAATTCACTAAACATCTTAAAAAAAGAATCTATCTTACAGCAAAAATTAAATCAAGGACCTAGGTGGAACAGTGAATTAAAGGTACTAGCCCTTCATTTTACTAGCCCACCATATACATGCATATAATATTATGGTGGCCATTTCATTAGATTACATCATTATTTATTAAATCATGGTCACCTAACACTTTTATATTAGAATATCTGAGAGTACTTGGTCCTTGTTGTTTTAGACACTTTGTGGTGGTAGCAGGGAAAGAACTCAGAGCTCCCTGCTTCAACAGAATACGCTCCTACCACTTGAGCTATTTGGTGATAGCATTTAAGTGCTTAATTTGTCTTCAAGGTAGTTGAAACATAATGTGTGCAAGAGATCTACTCCAAGATGTGTGACATTTCACACTTCCAAAAAGACTGCTGTGTTGAGTTCATTGTCTGGATAAAGGGTTGGGCTAGTTCCTATTTAATCAGAATTCTTTCATCCATCAACTTGTAAATTGTAAAAATGAAAAGAATTCTCTACAACTTGGCCTGGCTTGATCCTACTTCACTTAGAGTTTATTAGATTTGGTTCATTATGCTAGAGAAGGCAGCATTCTTAAAACAAATACGTCCTATAGAGAGCTTCGGAAGATATCCACCTCTCAATATAACAGTAACGTCAATTACAGTAATTCTGTAAATTATATACTGTAGACATTGCCTCCAAAATTTGCTGCTCTCAAAAGAGAATATTAAAGTAATGTTGTTTGTTATCAGTTGTCTGATGCTAATAAAAGCATGCAAATAATAGACAGGAGTTACAAACGTGATTCCTGAACAGTTTAGGAGCATGGCTGAAGTGAATTGTGTACATTAGGCATGGGAAAATGATACACAATAGGACATGATGAATGCAGCAGGAAATGACGTAAAGAAGAGAAACACAAAAGAAAGCTACCAAGGTCTTAGCTACAAAGTTGTTCAAGTAAATGTCAGTGAAAATTCCAGCCATTGATGATAACCCAAACTACTGTAGCTACTGACTGGGAAGGAAAATCCTACCCAGCTCAGGGAGTATGTACTGGGGATACTGAAAAATAGAGGAAAAAGAGAATCTCTAGTAAGGGCCTCAGTAAGGCTTTTTTCTTTTTCTTTTCTTTTTTTAATTATATAATGCTTGTGACCTTCACTTATGATAAGTACCAGCTCCACTGTTGCTGTCATGATGACTCTCTCTTTTAACCAAACATCTGTGATTCTCAGTGTTTTCCCCAGGAATTGAAATTAGGGTGTGTGTGTTCAAATTTCCAGAGGGGGTGAGAGCCCGGGGTGAGACCATGTGGGCAAAAGTGAGCCATATGTCACCATAGTAAAAACTGAAAAATGTTTCACAACCATTTCGTTAGATTTAACTCATGTTTTAAAATCATGACACACATTAAAGTTGGCTATTCAAGCCTACTAAGAAGCACTACATCTACATCCTTCTTGGTTTCTTGTTGTACTTTTGCACAACTCTGTTAATTAACTTGTCGAATGCAGTGGCTTCTTGTGTATCTGGTACTTCCAGTCCTTCATGATATGCTCATGATCAGGCAGAAGGCGACTTCTTTCAGAACACAAAATTCTATTCAATGAGGAAAAAGAATGTTCAACTGTAGCTGTTGTGACTGGGAGTAACAAGAGATGTATTCCTATTTCTTTCATCCCACAAACATAGCACAAAGTTTGGGTCAAACCACTAGTGGTGGTGATGAAGAAGTTGAAGTCAAATCTCCATTCACTGTATGACATTCCACTCTGTGTTCAAATTCTCTAGTCTGTCCTGATCACATGGCAGCCTCATTGCTGATAGTACCTCACTTCACTCCACTGTCGATGTTTATTAAGACAGGCATCTGTAAAAGCTACGCAGAGGTTGAGTAGAATCCAGAAGTCACTACTGAAGATTTGTCAGAATAAAAGTCTGTGTACTTTTTCAGATGGCTTAACAAACACTTCTTATCCTCCTCACTTAAGGATTCAGTGTAAGTGCCTTCATTAGTCAACTTCTGGACTGAAGTCTTTGCTTCTTCCAGTATATTTTCAATGGATATCTCTCTAATTGATCCAAGTGTAGCTTCAGTTGCTGGACAAAGCTCTACTATTGTTGTAGCAGATGCCTGCATGGCATTGCTTAATGACCCAAGTACTTTCATCAGTAGACTTACAAGAGAATGAATGGCCAGAGTCTTCTCTGAACTTAGTAGCAAAAGTAGTCCACCAGCCTCGCTACTTAGATCCATCTCATCTCGGCAGATACTTTCCAAAGCCAGTAATAACTGTTGCAGTAATTTTAAGACAACAGCCAAGGATCACTTATGAGAAATCCAGCAGGTTTTTCCAGGTTTGACTAATCTGAACTTCAGTCCCAGTGTATCTTCTATTTTTCCCAAGACATTGTCCTTTTGGACTTGTTGGGAAAAAAAAGAGTATAATGAAGACATTAAATATATGGCTTTTTAAATGTCTTTTGAAGATTCTGCAGCTTGTATTAATGCTAGTCGGAACAGATGGCCGCTGCAGTGTGTATAGGAGAGATTAGGGTTACACTTTTCTCTGAACAAAACTTGTACTCCACTATGTCTTCCAGAGAAGTTTGCAGCTCCATCAAATGCACAAGCAGCCATCTGTTTGGGGTTCAATTTAAGAGCATTTAACTCTTCTAAGATGTGGGTTGTCACAGATGCGGCCAATGTGTCTTCTATAACCTGAACATCTAGAAATAATCTTTTGGCTTACCACTGACATGAAGATAACCACAATGACCTAATACTTGATGCCCATTTGCATCGGTGCATTCATCAGCCATGTGTACAATTTTTTTGAATATGGTGAGAGAGTTCTTAACCTTTTCAACCACTGAGTCTTTCACTGTTGCACCGCATGCGTCTAACCAGTCAGTTGAGTTTCTTGCGGAAAGATAGTTATCATTTGCCAGTTTTGTTCAGAAACAGTGTCCACCTTTAGGATTAACAAGTGACAATGGACTTAACATTGGCCTCCAGTTTGTGGTGTGTGGTATCTCTTGCTTAAATAGAAAGTGTGATGTGACAGTCATGTTTGTTCATGTAAACTGTGTTTGTATCTCCAGCATTCTCCACAGCCACATTAAGTACTTCTAAAATTGGCTTTTACAGCGTATAAGGCTTTCTGCATGTCGATGCAGATCAGAGGCTTGGTGTTTTGTAGTCTTTTCATGTAGGTTGTCAACATTGGCTTTGCTGATAAGTCTGGCAAACCAAGTTCCTCCACTTTTACTATATAAATCCATGGTACACCTACATCTTGAATACGGAGTGCAGTTCTAGTCACTCCATCTCAAAAAAGATATATTGGAATTGGAAGAGGTACAGAGAAGAGCAACTGAAATGATTAGGGGTATGAATCAGATTCCATTTGATGAGAGATTAAAAAGAATGAGACTTTTCAGCTTGAAAAAGAGACGACTAAGGGGGGATATGATAAAGAGCTACAAAATCATGACTGGTGTGGAGAAAGTAAATAAGGAAGTATTGTTTACTCCTTCACATAACACAAGAACTAGGGGTCACCCAATGAAATGAATAGGCAGCACGTTTAAAACAAACAAAAGGACAAAATTCTTCACACAATGCACAGTCAATCTTTGGAACTTTTTTCCAGAGGATGTTGTGAAAGCCAAAACTATAACTGGGTTCAAAACACAACTAGATAAGTTCATGGAGGATTGGTCCATCACTGGCTATTAAGCAAGATGGGCAGTGATGCAACCCCACGTTCTGACTATCCCTAGCCTCTGTTCTCCAGAAGCTGGGAGTAGACAACAGAAGTTGGATCAATCAATTACCTGTTGTGTTCATGCCCTTTGAAGCACTAGGCATTGCCTACTGTTGGAAGACAGAATACTGGGCTAGATGGATCATTGGTCTGACCCAGTATGGCCACTCTTATGTTCTTATTTAAAAATTATTATAATAAAAATGTTTAGTATAGAAACTCCCGAGGATGGTGACAATGTGAAATAACTACCTTGGCAAATAATGCATTTTAAAAAACTTGGCCTAATAGGAAATGTATATTTATATAAGTTTCCCAGACACAAATCTAGTATTCTGGAGCAAAGTCACTAAAATATAGTCCAACAAACAAATGTTTTTTTAATGTGCCCCTTTCTTCTCCCTCCACCACAATCATAGCTGTTGTCCTTGGTCAGTGAAGACCCAGAATTCAGAGGTGTTTTCCCGTGAGTTCACCAAGAAGGCACCTTGGTTGATCTTTCAGCTGCTAGCCACTTGCTCCAGTCGCTCACTCTGCCCACTGTTAGTCGTGCCACCATTCACTGCATCGCCAATGGTCCTGCGCCGTCAACTTCTGCTGCCACCTGCCACTGTGACCTCTGGAAGTTGTTCTCTTAAGGTTCCACCCAGCTCTCAGTGATTTCAGCTCTCAGTGTGGGAACCTAACTGTTAGTGCAGGCTGGGCCGTCTCTTCCACAGAAACACTGTCCCACAGTAGGTCTAAGCACTTAGACCTGATTATCAGTGACTTCAGCTCTACTGGTCACTTAAAAAAAAGAAAAAGACTCTCTATGGAGCCTAACCAGCACTATCATTAAACATGGGAGAGGGGCAGGTCAAATAGAGCTGTGACTCTTAGACAGAGCCCACACCACCAAGCAAAACACCTGTCATCCCTCCCGCCTCTTTCTCTCCACTGAGATCTGGCATCCAAACCCCCTACTTAGCAAGGTCAGTTCAGCTGATGGTGACCAGTGCTTAATTTGCAGTGGGCACAAGCAAGTTTTTTATATTTATCACTTATGTGGCAAGCCCTGGCACAAATGGTGCGTTCATGTAAATACAGTCCGGTCCTGGAGCTTTTCCTTCCCAACACTGGCTCATCATTAGTTGTCAGGGGAGAGCTCCTTCAGACGTTGCTTACAATTCATAATGTAAAATTGTAAGGTTGGCCAGCGAATGTGCCAACATTGTCATAAAAAACAACAGCAGTGTGAGGAAGCTAGTCTTTGTTCATACTTTTCAAACCCATTATGCTTTTTCAGGTACAAGTATTTTATCATATACTGTACATGCTTTTAAAGTGTGTATTAATGTTTTGATTTCAATTCAAATTTCCAATCAATGGCTAAATTGGCAACACATGTCCTTGTTATTTTTTTCCGTTGTCCCCCATCATTATTTGAGTCCCAGGCCCATTGAATCCTCCCCATAGGCTGGGCAAGGGTCCTTTAGCACTGTGCCTGCCTACTTCCCAGAACCCAACAGGAACATTTCATGTAACTAGTTGATCACGGGCGAGGGGGTGGGTGCTGGGGAAATCCTGAGGAGCTGTACACCCCCACCTGGTGAGGTATAGGAAAACCCCCGGTGATGCTCCTGTCATGACCCTTCACAAGGGGTCAGCAGCAGTGCTTAAATCAGGGGCTGTCAGCACAGTAGCACAGACCCTGTTTGAGTTGACACAGGTACCTATTAGTTCATCACAGGAGTAAGTTATATTTTAGTAGCCAAGGTGGGGGATGTGGCACATGTTTTGCTAGTGTGGGTTATACACAAAATTCTAAATTGCTTCTAAAACTGATAAAAACAGATGCATAATTGGGCTACGAAGTACTGAATAACTCCTGGATCTTTATATTCTTTTACTCAAAGTGTAGTACATTTGCTTCTGTATTTTCCAGACTAGTTTTAATATCTCAAGTGAGGGGCTTCCACTACTACCCTCAGAAGACACTATCATCTAACACAGTGTTTCTCAACCTTTTTGATACCAGGGACCGGCTTGCTGCCTTTCTAAACTGTGTCAGGGAGATCTCAGGGACTGGTGCTGCTCCATAGACCGGTCATAGAGAAACACTGGTCTAACAGATCGCACCTCAAGAAGTTTTTCTCTGATAATTACTCTAAGCTTTAGATGACACTACTTTCCAATGCAAAGCATCAGTTTGTCCATATAAGTATGCCAAGACACTGCTCCGTTGGCTTTAGGGAACATTTATGTGGTCACCTGTGCAACAAGATATTTTTAATTTGAAGGCAATTCAACCTTTCTTAACAAAGCTTTAATGAAAGATTAAATTATAATTTTTTAGCTACATGATGTAGTTTTTAAGTAGAACAGAAATTATTTGGCAAATATCTCTGGAAAAATGCAGAGAATCACTTTTTCCATAGACCATTTCCAGGGTGCTTGGCTAATAACTTTATCTCATAAGACTAAATTCAGTTTAGCAGCATAATTAAAAATGGTGGTGGTGATAAGGGGTGGAGGAATTAAATTGCTGGAAATGCTTCAAATTTGTTTTGCCTTTAAGAGCCTCAGAATTTATTAGTGGTGTTTAGAATGATTAGGAGGAGGTGATGTGCCCTGTGCCAATCGACTAATAACATAGTCATCTTTCTGCAAACAAATTCTGCCCTTGGGCCATTAAAGGCACAACTGATCATTACACCAAAGTGTTTTGCCAGTCAGTACTGTTAACAGCATGCGCTGGTCTTTTTAAATTGCCATTTAATTAGGTTCCAATCACGGTGAGTAAACGGTAGAAGGAGACTGGAAGACAAAGGTATGATGTCCCATTTTTTAACTGCTACAATAAGCCATTATTATGGCATAGTAAATTAATACTTCTGATTTAGTACTAGGAGACAGGGCTATAACAGGGAAATTGAAAAACAGCAGGCATCCCACAGGGCAAAGCTCAGTAATCAGGATTGTATTTAATGCTGATGACAGTAGTTTTACAGCTTATTTTCCTAAGAGCAAAAATTGGTTTCAGCAACAGATTTAGTGATGGAGGTAGAAGCAGGCAGAACCCAGGCTGCAGAATCTTGGAGGCAGTGCATCCTCTGATGGGGAAGGAAGGGTGACAGGGCTGCCAGGCACTCATGACCCTAACTCTGATGGAGGTCCTGGGACTGAGCAGTGCAGGTCCCAGAGGTATCAAGATTGGCAGAGAGCATAACCAGATCTTCTGGGAGATGGGGTGATACAAGTACACTGGGCCTGCTAGCCAGAATTTAAAGCTGTCCCTGACAGAGCTCTTGCTAGGGAAGGATGTCTCTGCCGCCATGGGTAACCCCTGCTACACGTTGTGCCTCCCTGAACCCAAGGGATGAATCAAGTAACTAAACGGAGCAGCTGTCAGCAATAAAAACTTGTTGTCACTTCTGATTTGGGCTGAGTTTGAATTTGTGACCTGAATTTGAAGGGTTCCATATTCTGTTATTAGCTTTCTCACAAGCCGTAAGGTTCCCTAGAGTGCTTTTCAACCTTCTCCCTGCTGGGAGCCCCATCTCTATACCTGGACATGTTCTCGCTCGCCAGTATCTCCCTTTAATATAGCTGGGACCCCATTGACACCTGTGTGGTTGTGGCCTCAAGGCTGAGAGCTCCTGTCCTAGATTTTGCTGTGTCTCACATTTAAGTGTCTACCTTTCTGTGGTTACTTTCGTCACTTGTTTGTACAAAGGAAGCATTTTTGTGCATAAATAGATATTTACACACAGAGGGATGGGCATATAGTTAGTAACTCCATGTATACATGCACAAAGAGCATGGGTCTCACCTTATAAAAATCCTAAGTTAGTTGGAAAAAGTGGCACATGCTGCTCTGCTAGTAGCCTGTCCTCGAAATAGGCCTGGTCAGCTCTTCAGTAGGGCAACTTGGGAAATGCAGCTAGTGCTGCATATCAGAATAAGGCACCTGTAGTATTGTGCACATTCACATGTCACTGGAAGAGTTAAATAACCTGAAGTGGTGAAAGAAAACATTGGCCAGATCTCAGGATAAGTTAGGCTAGTATATAGATGCAACAGGAAGGAGAGAGGCTGAGGGTTGGTTTTGGAAATGCAGCAAGGAAGGATCAAAGGCAGCTGGGCCTGGGGCACAATAGATGCTAGAGGCGGTGTGTACTGTACAGAATAACTAATGGGGGAGGTATTAATAGGGATTACAGGCAGTTTGTATTGTACAGAATAATAGTGGGAGGGTGGTTGGGGGATGTCTGGGCCAGATGTGTGCTCCATAAAACCCATGCATGATAGTTGAAGAGAGGTTTTGTGAGGATAAGCAGCTTAGCGTCCTGGGCCCAGAGGAAGCAAGGTTGGTGAAGATCAGGCTGGAAACGTTTGATTAGCCTATTCTGAAAAGCTTCATCAAAAGCCTTTTGAAAGTTTAAATAAGTTCTATCCACGGCCTCACCTTTAGCCACTGTTTTGTTAACTCTTTGAAAGGATCTTCACAGGTCAGAGAAGCACAAAAAGACAAAAGGTACCATGTGTCAGTTTGTTCCTGTTTATAATGCACTTATTGTATCTCAGGGCTTTATAAATGTAATCTTTAGTGATATTGTTCAGCTATTTTTCCTGGCACCAAAGCAAGGCTCAGTGACCTAGAATTTCCAGAATCACGCATAGCAACCCTTAAAGCTAGATAAAATGTGAACCCCAATTGAGGTCTCTGGTATGAATTAGGAACTTTGATATAATAAATTCCTGTTTTAACCAAGCAAAACAAAATCCCAGTTGCTGGAGACCTCTCGCAATACCTGACAGTTACTATGTGGACCTGACACCATCTGGAAGAAGAGAAAGTCCCTTTATAGCAGTCAGTCAGGGCAACAGGATGTTACTCACTTGAGTCCCCCAGTAGTTCCAGAGCAAAGGAGGGGAGGAGTTGTCATTACCTTCGCTAGGGAGTTAAGAGGCGACAATTTGCTGGTATTCCCCCGCTTATCCCCAAGTGGAGTGAAGTGGTATAAAAAAAGGAGGAAGTGAAGAAGAAGCATCCCCTGACTCTTCTGGATTAAGTGATGCTTGACTTACAAGGAGGCTAACCAGTGAAGAAAGTGATTTCATTATAAGCAGGGTTAGGCTTACAGTTTCAGCTACACACTGTTAAGAATGACTGTGGCTTATACAAGTGCCTCTCAACCTTTCCAGACTGCTGTACCCTTTCAGGAGTCTGATTTGTTTTGCATCCCCCCAGGTTTCTCCTCAATTAAAAACTACGTGCTTACAAAATCAGACAGAAAAAGACAAAAGTGTCTCAGCACACTGTTACTGAAAAATTGCTTCCTTTCTCCTTTTTACCATATAATTATAAAATAAATCAATCGAAATATAACTATTGTACTTACATTTCAGTGTATAGTATACAGAGCAGTATTAACAAGTCATTGTCTGTCTGACATTTTAGTTTGCTCTGACTTCACTATTGCTGTTTATGTAGCCTGTTGTAAAATTAGGCAAATTCTAGATGAGCTGATGTACCCCCTGGAAGACCTCTGTGTACCCCTAGGGGTACAGGTACCCCTGGTTGAGAATCACAGGCTAATACCATGTGATTGCCCAGTACACTGAGTAGCCTCTTAACTTTGCAGTTTGATGTACATGTGATGAAATGATGAATATGTTCCCAGCCTATGTCCCCCTCTACAAGTACCTTGAACAGATCTGCTAGTGGAGTGCTGGTTGGTGTAGGCACAATGCCACAAAGTTTCATGCAGTCATTGCAGTACGTGAGCCTCAGCGGGATTCAGCAGAGGCAATAGAGTTAGTTGTTCAACAACGTTCTGCCATTGTATTAACCCACTAAATCGGGCATCGTGGATCAAAAGTAAGAGGAGAAAAACAGACTTGTGTCAAACATCTGGGAAATGAACCAATATAAAGAAGAATCATTTAGAGCTAAATAACATTTTGACTTATGCTGCCATTTGGCTTCTTCGTTCAGAAAGCAAATGCTTGCTCTAATATAAGCTATAATAGCTATTGTTTTTCGAACAATTTTTAACTGGAACTGTTGACTTAATGAAGTAGAATAAATGGCTTTTGAATTAGTTTATTGTGCTAAAATGAAAAGGAACACGATAGTATTCTGTTAATGTGATAGGTCAGACAAAATATTGCACAAATTAGCAACACATTTAGCTCTGAGATATGATGGGTCAAATTTATCCCTGGTGTAACTTCATCAATTGAAGTGGACATGCATCAGAAAGGAATTTGGCTCTATATTTTGGTTGACGCTAGATGGCACATTACTGAAAGGACTGCAGGTTAGGTTGTAAAACCCAGCGGCAAAAGACAGATCTTCAGGATTAAAGATGATTAGACCGAATGCTCCAGATATGAACATTGCTGAACTCTGAAGCAGCTCAGATCCACTTCTGAACTTGGTGGTTCTGAATAGTTTTTGATTCCTTTCAGCCTTCACTGCTCCATGTAGTGGGGCTATTAGTGAAGGAGTTTGACTTGTGGTATAAAATGCTTGGATAAAGGAAGCATTTCCCATGCAACTTGAAATATTAACCACATAAACGTGACTATATAATAGGATAAGTTCCTCCTTTTGTTGTGGTAATATGTATTAAAGGAGAGAACAGAACACATAAATGCTCTCTCCTGGCCCTGTAAATGTAACCCCACACCTCCTGGGTGTGGTGTTCTGTCCCATCTCGTGGCACCGAGACCACGTAGAGAGAGTTAAACAAGTCTGCTCTACAGTCTTAGCTAGCAGCCAGTTGGCTTTTAGCTCATGCACTAAGCTCCAGAGATCCCAGGTTCAATCCCACCTGCCGACGACCAGAGTCTGTCAGCGTTACAAGGGGGAACTTGTCCGGGATCTCTGGAGCTTAGTGCATGAGCCTCTACCACATCAACAGCAACTCAGAAACTTTTCCTAATGCTCAAGAGATCTCTAGGATAGAGAATGTCTCAGCCCACAAACCACTTCTCTAAGTGGTGGATTCCTCTGGGTTCATGTCTTAACCATTGGGATTTGTGTGTGTGTGTGCACCCGCAGAAAAGACTCACTGAGTAGCATCTCTGCTCCTCCTCTCTGTACTGACATCCCTACTATATGTTATTTAAACAGTACTGTTTTGAGCATCCTTATTTACTTTAAAAATGTTGGAACTTCGACAATTATTCAGCTATGTGATTTATTTTGAATGCAATGCCCTTTATTGTAAAATAACCTTTTTTTTTGGTAAGGTGCCAAGAGGGTTTTGTGTACCAAAATGTGTATATATATATATGTGTGTGTGTGTGTGTGTGTGTTTTAATTAGCGATGATAATGATGATCTGGCACAAAGAACATGGAGTATTTGGTCCTAGAAGGCAAAAAGATTACTGTGCTTTATTTCTGCCCCGTGAGGCAGATGACCATGTGGAGTGGCTGCTATAGTTGAGGCTGAAGAGGTGGAATACAGGGCCCAGAGGAAGCTAAAGGATAGAGGGCTCTGTGAATGCCATGTAGAGTAGAGAGCTGCACGCTGCAGCTGATTGCAGGCTCCGGTTTCTATGGTATTGGGTGGGTGTAAAGAAAGAATTGAACTGATGTGTATACCAGCTCTCCTTGTTTTAATAAGAACTATGTAGCGGCTCCTATGTAAATGGCTATTTTTCCATCCCTTGCGTCCTCTCTGTCCTAGCAGCTGGGTGTAAACAGGTCACCACCATTTCCTAAACAAACATCATTTGACGTATTTCCCCACAGTTAGATTCCATGAATAATTGTAATTTTCAGAGAGCGGTAAGAATGTCAAAGTGGCTGGGCCAAGGGACCTGATTCTAATGAAGAAAAAAAGTTAATGTAGAGGAAAAATGAGATGACCACTCTCTGGTACGTGGCTCTGTACAATACTGATTCAAATGTAAATCCTGCTATGGACAGAAATGTTTCTATCAAATAGGACTGACAGTACTGGTTATATCTACTACACTTTGCAAAGAGCATATGTTGCACCTGGGCTTAGAGTAATTACCAAAGGGAAAAGCCTGCTCTGTCATTTAGTATGTGGCTTAAGAATATTTCCATGCATCTCATTTTTCACTTGTATGCAAGCTATAGAGTTACTGTAGAAACATGATTTACCTAAGGTACAGATATTAGAGATGAGATGATCAGGAAGTGTTCTGATTGGGGTCCAGATTATATTTAGACTTGGATTCAGACTTGAGGCTGAATCAGGGTTAGGGTTTAAATTTAGATTTCAGTTAGAGCTGAAATCCTTGTGAGCTCTTCTTGTGTGAAACTTTGCACTCTAAAGGATGAAATCTCCAGACGTCCACAGTCTTGAATAGTGGAAATCTCAGAAGGAGCCTCTCCTTATGAGAGTCTCACCATTTTGGGCCAAAGAGTCAAGACTTTGGCTATATCCAAACCAGAACATAGGCTGGCCTTGTTTTGGGATCTGATCTGGAACCCAAAACAGTAATTTAACTTACCCCTTCCCAAAAAAATATTCAAAAAGTTTGGCTTTGTGGTTCCTGTGTTGACAAGTATCTGGTAAATATAGCAAATAAATGAATTGGCTGTGAGTAAAAAAAACACTAGCTATATTTCACCTCATACAGTCAGGGGTGCTGGAACAATTTGTATAGTAGGGGCGCTGAGAGCCATTGAACCAAACTGTAAACCCTGTGTACAATGGAAACCACTTCAACCCAGGGGGTCCTACAGCAACCCCTGCACATCTAGTTCCAGCACTTATGCATAGAGATAATTTTGATCCTTTACAATATTATAATTTGTCTTGTTTTTGGTTCTGAGCCATACAAGAAGACAGATCTGGGTTTGTGTAATGCAAGCACCTTCATATGTATTTTCAGTCTGTTAATTTGAAGTTTTTATCTTCAAGAAACACCGTTAGTACTTGGTACAGCAATATGTTTATCTAAAATATCATTCACAGTATGTTTTCTCTGTTGGAATTGAGTAAGTGGTTCAAGATATTTTAGAGGCACTTGCTTCTGTAGTTAAATCTCTGTTGGAGCTGTCATTTATAAATAACAGCCTAATCCCGATTCATCTTCAAACCTGAAGTCAGAGTAATACTCAGATAATTTGCCCGTTAAACCATTAAATGTTTTTAATGGGGGTTAATATTGCTGGTAGGAAATGTCTTGAATAATGTGTATGGTGATAACTAGGATGGGAGAACTGTTTCAAATAAAATAGGAAATGGTCATCCCTCAAGCCAAATCCTAACTTTTCTTTATTGAGCTTTGAAAAAGTTTAGTAGAGTTGTTCTTGCGAGATTTCCATCCTCTTTAATGAGCATCTCACAATATAAGATGTTCTTATGAGATCAGCTATCTTACACAGACATGCAATAGTGGCTGTTTGTTTCAACCAGCACTTGAAGCAGCAGTAGGCCCTTCTGGGTTTGGACCTAATTTAGAACCATAACCATATAATCCAAGATTGGATCCCTGGATTTTAATTTTAACCAACTAAATTTAAAAGGGTTCAGATTGGAAGTTTTGGCCTTGGAACACCTCTAATTCCTAGCTATCAGGACCATGAGAGTCACCCACAAAAATAGTTTGAGGGGAAGCTGATAACTGCATCTATCACTAATTGGAGATTGACCTGAGCCATGAACTTCAGATCCAGGTCTAGAATTCAACTTGTTTCAAAGTTGGATTGTCTTTAAATCTGGGAGACTGGTGGACTCACTACAATGATATGGGCCAGCTGTGAAAGTTTGAGCAGGTTCTGAGTTTGGACTCTGAAACCCCTTTTTCCCCCTCCTAAAATACAGAGGTTTATAGTTGGTGTTTGGATCGGCCTCACCTTGTTTTGGTAATGATGGTAATAAATACTCATTGTGCCTCTTCTCTATTAACATTACAATAACTCCACACTGTGGATTGACTCATTACCTCAAAATAGCTCAGAAGGAGCAGATATGGATTTATACAATCGACTGTAATGGGTTGTTTAGAGTCACAACAGTCTGTCAGGAAAATATTGTAATATCAATTTTAAAAATGGTCTGAATCCATATGTGATAAAGTGCAAACGTTATGGCTCTATTGGGTAAACAATATGTATTTTTAAAGGTTCCTAAATGCATGTGCATCAGATAGGCCATAAGAAATTCTTATGCTCTGTTGGTCAGAGCTGTATTAGTCAATTCTTAAAATGTACCCTAGGGAGTTGTAAAAATTAATGCATTTTATGGGAATTTTATTATTTTGTCTTTTATTTAACTAACAGACGTGGGAGAAAATATACCCACAATTCCCCTCCACCCATATTTCAACAGTACTGAGTCTCCTTGAAGCCAGTGAATCAAATGAAATTAGGAAGGCCTGAATGAACTGAGAATATTACTCACTTTTCTCAGGCCCTTTCAGGAAAGCTTAAGAGCCCCATCTTGCAGCCATCCCTCAGGCAAAATTCTCATGGAGGGCTGCTTCCCACACTAACTGCAATACCTACTGTAAGCTCCAAAGGCAAATGAAGAATAGAATTTCAGCCGTAATCCAGTTTCTTTTCTTGGACCAGTTTAAGTGCATCCACTAGTACGAGAACAACTTTTTAATAGCAGACAGTAAATCCTTTTGTTCCAGTACTGTATGTATCTGGCTGTGCCAACTATGTCTGTGCAAGAATTGCTGTACAGAAGAAAGGTTGAATAATCCTGAATTGTGTTACCTTCTACCCTTGCAGATTTATTGTAACTAGGGTTGCCAACTTTCCAATTGCAGAAAACCGAACACCCTGCCCTGCCCCTTCTCTGAGGCCCCGCCCCTACTCACTCCATTCCCCCCTTCCCTGTTGCTTGCTTATTTTCACTGGGCTGGGCTGGGCAGGGGTTTGGGGTATGGGAGAGGATGAAGTCTCCAGGGTAGGGCCAGAAATGAGGGGTTCAGAGAGTGTGTGTCTGGGGGGGAGGGAGGGCGGACTCCAGGCTGGGGCAGGGGCATAGGGTGTGGGAGGGTGGTGTGGGCTCTGGGCTGGGGTTGCGGGCTCTGGGGTGGAGCCAGAAATGAGGGGTTCAGGTTGTGTGTGTGGGAGGATGCTCTGAGCTAGGGCAGTGGGTTGGGGTGTGGGCTCTGGCCGGGGGTGCGGGCTCTGGTTTGGGGCTGGAGCTGAAGGGTTCAGAGTGCAGAAGTGTGTGCGGGCTCTGAGAGGGAGTTTGGGTGCGGGAGGGGGCTCAGGGCTGGGACAGGGGGTTGTGGTGTGTGGGGGTGCAGGGCGAGGGAGGGGGCTCAGGGCTGGGGTAGGGGGTTGGGGTTCAGGAGGGAGTACGGGGTACAGGCTCTGGGCAGTGCTTACCTCAGGCGGCTCCTGGAAGTGGCCGGCATTTCCCTTCAGCTCCTAGGTGGAAGCGCGCCATCCCCACAGCTCTCATTGGCCGTGGTTGCCAGCCAATGGGAGTGGAGCCGGAGCTTGGGGCGGGGACAGCACACAGAGGCCCTGTGGCCTCGCCTCTGCCTAGGAGCTGGAGAGAAATGCTCGCTGCTTCCGGGAGCCCTGAGGAGCCAGGGTGGGCAGGTAGCCTGCCTTAGCCCTGCTGCACTGCCCACTGGAGTTTTAACAGTCTGGTCAGCACCACTAGCCAGAGCCGCCAGGGTCCCTTTTCGACTGGGTGTTCCAGTCGAAAACCGGATTCCTGGCAACACTAATTTTGTAACCAGATATACCAGGATCCAGGCATTTCCTACCAACAACGTCTCAGGGGAATTTTCAAGTGTTTGCAGAAAGCTGTTTTAGTCTTGCAGGGCCTGTTTTAGTCTTGCGGGGGAGGTGATGGCTGCCATCTTGATTGACACACAGGGGAATTGACCTGGGGACTTCCAGGTAGAGCTGTGTGGGAAATGACTTTTCCATCCTGTGAAAGTTTTTGAGACTTCAGAATCTTTCCTGTGTGTGTTTGTGGAGAGAGAGAGAGAGAAACAGAGACAGAAAGTCCAGTGGTTGGGGCACTCAGCTGGGATACAGGAGACCATGTTCATGTCCTTGCTTTGAATCAGGCAGATCAGGGACTAGAACTTGGTCTCGTACATCCCTGACGAGTGCCCCAACGATTGGGCTATTAGTTATTCTGCTTTCTATTTCTCTTGACCAGAAATCCCATCCTGGGCCTGAGAAACGATCCCCTCCCCATAAAAATGTGTGGTATTTTCCTGCAATAAGTTTTGGATTTTGACTTTGTAGTTTTGGAGCCAAGACATTGTATGTAGTAAGAGGTGTAACAGTCATATCCTGTAGACTGGCACAAAGAGGGAAATGTAACTCTGACTCGCCAGTGGGTTACAAATGCATATGTCTGCATGTGTACTTTTTGAGTACAAGCACCTGTGTGTATATACTTACATGCCAGTGCTTGGGTGTGTCTGTGCATTAGCCCATTTGAACAATAGGTGATAGTTTTGCTATGTTTTTCCCAAGGGCCAGAGCCAGCTTTTAGATCTTGTGTTGACTCATCAGTTTGTCAAAGGAAAAAATGCCAGATGTAGGATGGGGTAAAAAAGACAGATGGAGGCGCTGCAGTGGATTAATTTATGAGCAAACTCGTTACAGCGTACAAGGTAAAGGGAAAACACAGCCTAGGGCGTGCATTGTACATGGAAAAAATGAAAGGCATGTGCCTTGCGAGGCCTTGTGTGCCACCTGTGGGTGCAAGCAGAGTTTATGGTGTGGCTATTCTCAGGCTTCTGGTGGGATGGGCTCTCTTAAAGGGACAGAAACCACTTCCTTCCCGAAAACTGTGCAGATGGGTGGGGGCAGGGCAGCCATGCCACAGCCACTCTTATGTGGTAGCTCTCAGCACCAGCTGTGGTATGTGGATGGCCTTAAAGAGACAGAACCTCTTCCTCAAAAATCTGCTAGATCTCCCACCTTGCAAGTTCCCTGAGCCCGAACATCTGTGCAGCAATTTGACAGCCCCACAGCCCAAGCCCTGCGAGCCTGAGCCAGCTGACATGGGCCAGCGGTGGGTGTGTAATTGCTGTGTAGATGTATCCACTGATGCAGAGAGAGGGTGGCAGCGTTGGAGTTTCTGAGACTTTTCAAAAGATCTTTTCAAACTTTTCAAAAGTTTTCAAAAGCAGTGTCCCAGGTGGCAGCCTGTGCAGCATATCCCTATGCTGGCCCTGTCAAGGTTAAGTAAGGTTAAGCACTGGGTGTCAGGTGAAAGTGATGTTGAACACTTGCTGTAGTCCACTGCTCTGAGCAGCAGTAAGGCTCAAGTCTCCTGCATACCTTTTCCAAACTTGTAAGCTAATGAAGAGGGTGAGCATGAGCAAAAAAGATGCATATCAGAGGAGAAGCAGGGGCAAGCACAGTCTCAATCATATTAATCAGTTGCTGTGCAACATGCTCCGTTTGTTGGCCTTACTCCTGCTCCTAGGCAGGAGTAACTTGGAGCTCTCCTCAACGCAGGATCAAGGTCCACCCAGTGCTTATATGTGCAACACTGCAGTGGTGTGCGAGCCCCAACTGTCCTCTTCCTCTCCTGCACTTGTCCCTGGCGGGTGGTAACTCATGTTAGGCTTGGTGGGTTATTCCATGCTTTGAAAATGCCTCCTGCCTCTAAATCAGTGGTCTCCAACCTCTTTATGCCCAAGATCCCTTTTTGAATCTAAGGGCAACCCAGGATCTACCCCGCCCCTTCCCCGAGGCCCCGCCCCTTCCCCAAAGCCCTGCCCTGCTCACTCATCTCCTCCTTTCTCCATTGCTCACTCTCCCCCACCCTCACTCACTTTCACTGGGCTAAGGTAGGGGTTTGGGAGGGGATGCAGCCTCTGGGCTGAGGCCAAGGGGTTTGCAGGGTGGGAGGGGGCTCTGGGCTGAGCCTGGGGCAGGGGGTTGGGGTGCAGGAGGGGGTGAAGGGTGCAAGCTCTTGGAGGAAGTTTGGGTGGAGGAGGGGGTATGGGGTGCTGGCTCTGGGAGGGGAGTTGGGGTGCAGGGGGGGCAGGTTGCTGGCTCTGACAGGCAGATCAGGGCTGGGGGTTTGGGGTGCAAGGGGGGGCTGGGGTACAGAAGGGGGTATGAGGTGCTGGCTCTGGGAGGGGGCTCAGGGCTGGGGGTTCGGGGTGCAGAAGTGGGTTTGGGGTGCTGGCTCTGGGAGAGGGATCAGGGCTGGGACTTGAGGTGCAAAGGGGGGGTTGGGGTACAGAAGGGGGTATGAGGTGCTGGCTTTGGGAGGGGCTGGGGGTTTGGGGTGAAGAAGTGGGTTTCGGGTGCTGGCTCTGGGAGGGGGATCAGGGCTGGGACTTGAGGTGCAAAGGGAGGTCGGGGTACAGAAGTGGGTTTGGGGTGCTGGCTCTGGGAGGGGGATCAGGGATAGGCGTTGGCGTGTGGCCTCCCACCGGGCAGCACTTGCCACCAGCGGCTCCCGGTCGGCGGTGGGCACAGCGAGGCTAAGGCAGTTTCCGTACCTACCTCAGCCCCATGCCACTCCCGGAAGGGGCCAACGTGGCCCTGCGGCCCCTGGGGGGCGAGGCAGGGGGCCGGGGGCACTTGTCTCCGCGCACTGCCCCTCTCTGCAAGCAGCTCTCCCAGCCAATGGTAGCTGTGGGGGCGACGCTGGCAGGCAAGAGCGGCGTGCGGAGGGAGACCCCTGCCCACGAGGCTGCGCTGGCCACTTCCTAGAGCAGCGCGGGGCTGGGGTAGGCATGGAGCCTGCCTTGGAGGCAGCCATACTGCACCCCTGGAGATAGCGATCGACCAGTTGGTGACCACTGCTGTAAATGCTCCTCTATCAGCTTGACTATGCCCACGCACCATAGGAACATAGATTTGTCCTACTTCCTAACACTAGCTCCAGGTCCCCTCCCCATAGGAACCCTAACCCGAGGGTGGGGCGCCCTCCCCATAGGAACCCTAATCCTAGCCCTGATCATGCTAATCTGCAAGGTTTTTCTTTTCCTTTCACAAACTTTATGCCTAGGCCTTTAGAAAGCTCTCTCCTGAGTCCTACTGTTATACCTTGGCAATATTTTGAAAGGAGGTGCTGTATATCCAGAAAATAAATCCTGTAGGGGAAGCCACTCATGTGAAACAGTCCTGCATCTGAGTTGCCAGAGATGCATCAAATATATATCAACTACTGAAAAGCATCAAATTTTGGCATCATGTTAATGCTGGCTACATATCACCCAGATAGGACAAGCACTTGCTTTTTGATTTATGTTCACTGACAATGAAATGTCCATGGTGATTAACTGTAGTCCTTTATGATGTTGCCCTTATTCATACCTTTTGAGCATGAATCCCTGAAGTAAATAAATATATATGTATTGCTGTGAAACTTGCCATTAGCTATTAAAATATTTACACACATAAGCAGTCCTTGACGTGCTATTAAAAGATTTAGTGTAGACTCATTCTTTGCAATCCAGTATTTATGTATCCTTTAAATGCTACCCATTAAAAATAAGATAGATAAATAACTCCAGCATTATTTTTAGGGCTGCATAAAATGGATAAAAAAAGTCACTAGACTTGGCATGCATTTTTGCCAATTTGTTTTACACACTTTGAGTCCACATACTGTCAGTTTCTGCAAATTTTCAAGGATCCAATTTTTTTTTTTTTTTTTTTTTTTTAGATAAGCTAGTGAAATCCACTGGTACCTTGAAAATCTGTACTTTCAAAATCTCATACTGACATACAGTACCCAGGCAGCTGACTTCAGCAATTTTGTCTTGTTGAGAGATGCCTGCAAAAGTTTAGAGTCCCAAATAGAATTCTCTTTCACTCTGCCACTCAGTAAAAACATCCAAACCTGACTCACCAGAACAGTTGCATATAAGCTAGTGATTATTATTCTTGATTTTTATGTATAATTTCAATTGCTATTATACATAATTCCAATACATATCAGTATTGGGCCCCATTTTGCTAGGCTCTGTAAAACATATAAGACTAGGGCTCTGTCCTAAATACCTTACATTCTAAAAAGATACAAACCAAACAAAGGTTGGAGGAAAAAGGAGCTCCAAGCAGATGCCCAGATAATGGGCTCTGATCTGCTGCTGTGGGCGCCTACATTTGCATGCTGTCCCATTGACTTCTGTGTGGTTCCAAAAGAGCACCGAAGTCTAAGTGAGCTGATCTTCTTACAGGATCAGGGCCACTGTGATCAGCACGATGTCAGACTTTTGTCATAGGAGTTCAACTTTTTAAATTCAGTTTTTATTTATTTGTCTTAGCTCTGGAGGCAGGGTGGGATGATGGGGAAAGGCAAGAGGGGATGAGTATGTTTCTGTACCTGTTTCCCATCCTATGTGGGAATGTTCCCACCACTGGCCTCACCCCATCTTCTGAATCACCCTGATTGCTTAAAAAAGGTGCTTAAAAGCTCTATACAATGTAACTGCTTCCTGCTCTGTATTCTCTTCCATTCTCCCCTTGCCCTTTTTGCACTGCCTAAGCCACATGACTAGCCATAACTTTCCTGTCTTTCCTGCCCCATTCTCATCTCTGCACCTTTTTCATGTGATCCCCTATACTTGGATGTAATGGGCAGATTCTCCAGCCTGTTTTGCAGTACTTCAGGAATGGAGCAAAGATGTCTAAGCTGCTATTTTAGCATGGGGTAGTCCTCAGCTGGCATAGAATTGGTGCTGGCTCCTACACCACCTTTTCCATGGCTTCTATTACAACATGCATGTCAGGAATTGGAAGATGTGAGGAAGAAGAATGGCTGTAATGCTCTGGAGTCTGGCTGTATTAGTCCAGCTAGTGGGCAGTCCCTTACAAACAGTTGCAAGGTGGCCACAAATCAGATGAGCCCCCACAAGTTGATCTGGCCTGTGTTGGAGTCAGGGCTGGGGAAGAGAATCGGCCAGTCATAACTAGCTTCCTGGTGGTTTCCCCTCTCTGCTGTGCTCAGAAAAAAACTGAGCACGGTAAAGAATCTGACCCGATGTCTCCAATGTTTCCACCGCCTCCTGCATCAAGCCTTTCTTTCTTCCCTTAAGGCAGTGTTAGCTGATGCTTAAAAAAAAAAAAGGTAAAATAAAATTGTAGAATTGTCAAGACTTGCTAAATTACTCGCTTTGTGTTGCATCTAATCTTTCATCTATGTATTGTCCAAAGAGATTATAATCTCTGGACAGAGACTCTGGACTCATCTTAATCTGTCAAGCGCCCAGGACGATCACTGGGAATTAAGGATGAATAAATAATACAGAATTAGGCCCTTATTTTGAAGTTTTCATTATAGGTGGGGATGAAATGGAAACTAAGATTCCTGATTCTCACCATTCCCATGCTGTCAGCAAATACCTCCGAAACCCACTGGCATATTGTCCCATCCCCCTCTAGTGCTGGTCCACAAAGAAGTGACAACCTGTCCTTGCTATCAGTTACTCTGTTTGCTCAAGGGGTAGAGGATTGTGTGGTGGATCTAAGGGTTACAATCAAACTGATGCTCCATGTGGATGTCAATATGATGCTATAGGATAGAATTTTTGTTTGTTTTTTTTAAGCCTAGGAAATTATGTACAGAAAACCTACATTAAAATAACATTATCAAGGTTGCTAATCAAGCACTCAGAATTTAGGAAAGGATCCCTGCTTCATTCTGTACACATTATGGACCTGCTCTGGGGAGGTATCAGGATTGTGTAGTAGAGGAGACTGTAGTTTTTTGGGAGTAATAAAGGTATAGAAAGACTGCATATTTTGAAATGAATTTATTTGATTTTGCAGAATGGTACTACTTCCACCTTAATTAGGAAAGTATGCAATTGTCAAAATCGATATTGTTTCTCATTGTGGATTCCTCAAGCTCTGAGGGGAATATACCATGAATCGTAAGGCTAAATTTCCTATTTTTTTTTAAAAAAGGTAGATTCTACTGGATTTAGCCTTTAGAGGAAGAAAAAATTGTATTAAAGTATGTATTTTTCAGAGGCTCAATAAGTTTCCTCTGTCATGCCTGAAAAGGTACATACTTCGAGATGAATTAGTTTTGCCCTGCTTACAAATTTGTGACAGTGACAAGACGGGAAATAGAAAAGGAGTACTTGTGGCACCTTAGAGACTAACCAATGTATTTGAGCATAAGCTTTCGTGAGCTACAGCTCACATGATTTTCCATGCCCTGGGGTTTCAAGAAGGATTTTTGGCAGCCAGAAGGAGATGGGAGGAGTGGCTGCTACATTCATTACTTTTATTGGCTGCTGCAGCCTCTGCAAGCAGATAACAAAGGTTAAATTTTTAAAACAAAAAAGGCATTTTTGCCCTTCATAGTGGTATACTAATCTAGGCTGAGGAGAGACTTGAAGTGAGGTTTCTTAACATAATGCAGCTGTGGCATTGTTGCCTTTCTTTATATTCTACAGCAAGTACAAAAGATCTTGAATATCTACCAACAGAGAAAATTGGGACTCTTTGTCATTCATTCTGTGTTAATGTTCGCTACACAGAAATCTTGTAGAGCCATCTGCTCACTCATTTTGCTGTGTTAACCTAACCAACTACATGTTTTATGAGAGCAGGTAGTTTAGAAAGTTCCTGGTTTGTAGCCAAGATAGAGGCACTATCAGCATATAGTTCAAAGGTAGGGACAGTGAAACCTGTCTTAAGCAACCACTCAAGAGACCAGTATATTAGTTGCTTATTAGAGATGGCCTCTTAAGGACAGTGGAACAGACTAATTTTAGGTCATATCCATGGGATAGCCTGTGCTGTACTTGATGGCTCTCTGTGGGCAGCATAAAACTTTGCCTATTCTGCAGAGATTATGTCATGGTGAAGCCCATTTTACAATAGCACAATTTGGCTGATCCATCTACGCAGTCGGCAGCTCTCTTAGGCCACTCTCCTATAGCCAGTGCTGTGGATGCAGCTACCAAATCCCATCAGACTTCTAAAATGGCCAGATCCTGTCTCATGCTTCTACCACTGTGTTGGCATCCTCACACCTCCATGGCTCCTTTCTCAGACATGCTTGTGTTCCTCACCATGTTGCATTGCTTGTCTAAAACTGGAGCATTTTATTAAAACTTGTGTCAGAATCCAACACATGCGCACACAGCTTGCCCAAACCCCACAAAAACACACAAGACATGATTTTTTTGGTATGTTTTCAAAGCAAAGTTCTTTTGACTCCCAATCTCCTACCTTAGCCCAATTGCTGCTATTAATGCCCAGGTCACCCATTCGCTGAGCTATCTCACTAAACGATCTAACCTCTGAATCTATCTATGATAACATCTTTCCCCTCAAAATGTTGTCTCTGTGAGTAGTATTTTTCTATTTTACCATGATTTCCCCCCACTTCTTCCCCCGCAGCTACAATTAATGTCACTTTCCTGGGAGGATAAAGGGTTAGATCTCAAAATATCCATCACCCCTTTTCCAGACAAGTAATCTTCATGTATCATAGAAATAAAGTATACTGCAGTAATGAAGACAATTAGCTGATTACAGCTTACAAGGCAGATTTTATATAGCATACATGAAATCCAATCCACTTTCTCTGATTACAGGTGGCGAGCTTCTGGGCATTCATTGGAATTTTTAGCACCAGTAAGGGGGGAAAAAGGGGGACATTGAAGAGAGCTGGCAAATATGAAATGAAGCTGAAGATATTTAATAGTCAATGAAATATTTCTCCATGAACGTCAGGAACTTTTGTTTTGAGCTAAACATGTATAGTTAAAAAGACACTTTTCGGAAAGGTGGGAAATGGTAACAATCATTTGTGTTTCTGCTGTTCAGGATCCTCTGCAAACCGGCCATGGATTTATATTCGTGCTATAGTGATAAAGTTCCCTCAATTAAAGAAAAAAAGCTAACTCCTTTCCCCCCAGATCTGAATGGAATTCAAATAATAAAGGGGGAGACTGAATATAGTTGGGCAGGATTTTGAGCATTCTCTACTTCCTCTAATAGATTCTTAGTCAGACCAATTTTCAGAGTAGCAGCCATGTTAGTCTGTATCCGCAAAAAGAAAAGGAGTTCTTGTGGCGTCTTAGAAACTAACAAATTTATTTGAGCATAAATAGCTACAGCTCACGAAAGCTTATGCTCAAATAAATTTGTTAGTCTCTAAGGTGTCACAAGTACTCCTTTTCTTTTAGTCTGACCAAATTATGGTTTGTGCATATTTAAGTCCTAAATAGGCTCCCACTTCAATAAAATGGACACTGGGTATATAGGAGACCAAGGTAAGTAGCACCAGTGTTAGAACCAGTGTGTTTAACATTAGTGCTTTTGCTAAATCTCCCTAATAATGTAGGGGAAGCATTATATTGCCTGAGTATGATTTATCCTTCACTCAGTATGCGTGACCCGAAGAAGAGCTCTGTGTCAAAGCTCGAAAGCTTGTCTCTTTCACCAACAGAAGTTGGTCTAATAAAGATATTACCTCACCCAACTTGTATCTTTGTTATGCATGAGTCATTCTCATTATTGTCAATGGAATGCTATGTGTACCAGTGGCAGGAGAGACTGCAGTGTTTTCACATCCTCCATTTTCTACTTGCTCTATATTTAGAGGTGGTTGAAACTCTGTCTTTCCATTTTCTGACATTTCAATTTTTTTTGTCCTAAATAGGATCAAAGAGTTGAACGTTTGAAACTTCCTGTGAAACAAGATTTCTTTTTTTTTTTTTTTTTTTCATTTTGGGCGAATGAAAAACATTTTGTTTCAAGAACATCAAAATGTTTTAGATTTTGACTTAAAATGTAAAAACAAAATAAAAAATATAAAAATGTAGATTCACAAATTATTTTTAAATTATAAAATTAATATAAAACACATTTCAAAACAAAACATCATTTTGAAAACAAAAATTAAAACATTCTGGTTAGGTCAAAATATTCCAATTCAACTTTATCAAAATGCTTCAGTTAGATTTTTCCCCCCCAAAAAATGAAATTTCACTGACATTTTCTGACAGAAAAATGTTATGTCAGAAAATTTTTAATCAACGCTACTAGTTAGCAGGATTTTAACTATTCCATGTTGTGCACCCTTTGTACTGCTTTAAATTTATAGGAAAGGAATAAATTGTACTGGTTTGCTAACAGTGCACTGAGCCTTAAGGGTGCATGTGTGCGGCTTGGCGCACTTGTTACAGACTTTGGACCTATTAAAGCTGGGAGCTGTAGTCATCGGTACATGGATAGGCGCAAGCAGATGACCAATACAAAGTCAAATATGAGACTACCTGTCTATAGGCAGGGGCAACGTTCGAGACCCAGGATTCCAGGAGCCTTAATGTGGGTGGTTTCCATAGTACCTAGGAAGGGCTAATAAAGGGGAATGGGGTGTCTTCTTCCCTTCCCATTGGTGGAAGCTGAAAAGGTTTTGGGCTCTGGTTGCTCAATTGTTTGAGTTGATTTGTTCTGCTTTGAGTTTTGGACATAAATCCACCCTACCCTTGTGGATAGGGAGAAAATGGTGGATGTAGTATATCTTGACTTTAGTAAGGCTCTTGATATTGTCACACATGACCGTCTCATAAACAAATTAGGGAAATACAACCTAGCTGGAGCTACTATAAGGTGGGTGCATAACTTGTTGGAAAACTGTTCACACAGACGAATCATCAGTGGTTCACAGTCAAGCCGGAAGAGCATACACAGGGATCAGTTTTGGGTCTGGTTCTGTTCAATATCTTCATCAATGATTTAGATAATGGCATAGAAAGTACACTTATAAAGTTTGCAGATGATACCAAGCTGGGAGAGGTTGCAAGTGCTTTGGAGGCTAGGATTAAAATTCAAAATGATCTGTACAAACTGGAGAAATGGTCTGACATAAATAGGATGAAATTCAATAAGGCCAAATGCAAAGTACTCCACTTAGGAAGGAACAGTCAGTTGCACACATACAAAATGGGAAATGACTGCCTGGGAAGGAGTACTGCAGAAAGGGATCTGGGGGTCATACTGGATCAGTGTAACACTGTTGCAAAAAAACCCCCTAAAACCAAACATCATTCTGAGATGCATTAGCAGGAGTGTTGTAAGCAAGACACGAGAAGTAATTCTTCCACTCTACTCCATGCTGATTAGGCCTCAGCTGGAGTATTATGTCCCGTTCTGGGTGTCACATTTCAGAAAAGATGTGGACAAATTGGAGAAAGAGAAGAGCAACAAAAATGATTAAAAGGGCTAGAAAATATGACCTATGAGGGAAGATTGAAAAAAAAATTGGGTTTGTTTAGTCTGGAAAAGAGAAGACTGAGAGGGGACATAACAGTTTTCAAGTACATAAAAGGTTGTTACAAGGAGGAGGAAGAAAAATTGTTCTCTTTAATTTTCGAGGTTAGGGCAAGAAGCAATGGGCTTAAATTGCAGCAAGGGATTGGTTGGACATTAGGAAAATCTTCCTGTCAGGGTAGTTAAGCACTGGAATAAATTGCCTAGGGAGATTGTGGAATCTCCATCATTGGAGATTTTTAAGAGCAGGTTAGACGAACACCTATCAGGGATGGTCAAGATGATACTTAGTCCTACCTTGAGTGCAGGGGACTGGACTAGAAGACCTCTTGAGGTCCTTTCCAGTCCTATGATTCTATGATTATTGTTGATTTATGTTCTATAGCGCTATGAGTGCGCCTAGCACTGTACCATAGATAAGTTTTCAAAGAACTTTCAATCTATGAGCCTATTCTTATGAGGTGCTAAACAGCCTCCACTTGCATTGTCTTCCATGTCATATTTAATCCCCTTCGAAGTCAGGGTGTTGAGAAGCTTTCAGGATTGGGTTCTGCACAGTTCTTGCTGTCCTGCCTACCACTGGCACTTGGATAGTTATGTTAATAGTAAGGATTGTACTGAAATCCTTCTGCTTCAAGAGCAACAAGTCTGTATCACTTAAACTATTTAAACCTCCCACGTATTATAGCTGTACAGAGCCTATAACACAAAGTTGAGTGGTTCTGATTCCACCCAGTCAATGGCAGTGAGACACTTACAGATTATCCTGATTATTGCAAACTTGCTTAGTTAGATAAAGGACATAAGGGGTTCATAGGAGGTTCAGATCTCACTTCTAAAACCAATATAACAGATCCATGAACAGGACAGGTTGCATGGGTGTTACAATGCAGATTGCTATGGTCAATCAGAACTTAATGGTGACAGAACTCAGATTCTTCTGCTCCAAAAGCACAGGAAATTTCACTAGAGCTAAAGGAAAATCTCTTACCTGTTAGCAGTAAAGTGCATATGACACACAGGTTTTTATTCCATTCAGGAGAGGACGTTGGCACTCAAACACTGTAGGCACTTTATTACAATATTAAAATAGAAATAAATCACAATTCTATACAAATGTTTACAAAAATGTTTTGTTATTCTCTTAGAATGAAAAGCAATTCGATTGCTTCAGGGTCTGTACGAGGAGAGAAAATGCCATTGAAATTCCTTAAGGTTTGCAGTCAAACCAAATTTATAAATAATGGATTACGTGTAATAATAAAGAACGAAACAAAATATTATTTTTCAGCATCTGAAGCTATTGTTGATGAATACTTGTCTAAACAGCATACAGTCCTTTCCCTTGAGAATCATAGCATGGAAAGAAATAAAATTGGATAATCTGTAAACCATGGAAGGATGGATTGAAAATTTCTCTGAGGGATTTATAGGCTTCTTTGCAATTTTATGAATGGCAACAAAAAGGAATTGACTTTGCTTGTGAACACACATGACATTCTAAATGATGATGCATTCAATACTTTCTCTCCTAGTGACAACAATGTAATGAACAGGTCTTGCGTAGACATGAAGGCAGAAGAGAATCAATATCCATCAACAAAGCTACCTGCGTGTGTAGTGGATTTTATATAATATAAATTTGCTTTCCGTCTTATCCCCTTGATATGGTTAATTATGTATACTGAAGGAACACAGAACCGCTTTGTCTCTTTATCTGTACAATTAATTGAATGTAACACTAGACAAAGACCAAATTCAGCCAGCCCCAGCATAGGAAGGCACAATTCCCTTGATTGTCAATGGGAGCTGTGCCTGCTTATTCCAGGGTTGAATTTGGCCATGTGTGTGGACTCTGTCAAGGTGCAGAATCATATACTTGGGTGGGGTGGGGTGGAATCTAAACACCATTATCTGCATTGCTAATTTATTTGACCATTTATGCTGTTTGTCTACTGTTTACATTTCACTCATCAAGGACAGAGAAACTAGATTATTCAATAAAAAGGAGGACTTGTGGCACCTTAGAGACTAACCAATTTATTTGAACATAAGCTTTCGTGAGCTACAGCTCACTTCATCAGATGTAGCTCACGAAAGCTTATGCTCAAATAAATTGGTTAGTCTCTAAGGTGCCACAAGTACTCATTTTCTTTTTTCGAAGACTAACAGACTAACACGGCTGCTACTCTGAAACCTAGATTATTCAATGTCTTTTCCAGCTGTTACAGAGGGCTGTAGTGTATGCTTTGACTTCAGAGGTAGAGTCACAAACTTGTCACTTTTTAAAGGAAAAACAGGTCATTATACCTACTATCTTTGCACTGTTAATAGACATCCCCTGGCTTTGGCTCGGAAAGGTTATAGCTCCTGGGCCATGCTAACATGGTGCTTTCAAGTTTAAAGGTGTCTGAAAAGAATTTCTGGTCTACTGCATCTTTTCTTGTATTCTAAACAAATTCAGGTCTTCCCAATTGTTCAGAAATAAGCGTGGAGGAAGTTGTGTCCACACATAAAGGCCATACCCGCTCTGCTGTAGACCAGTTGGAGTTCTGTGTCATCTTCTAGATGTCCACATCCCTTGTACGCAAATGTGACTTATTTCATGTTGCTTCATGATGATTCTCTGTTTGAATGAGTTTCCTGGTGCATTTTTCTGGCATGATCCTTTCCTTTGACGGAGCACCTGCGGCTTTTACATTTGTGCCACATATATTCTGACATCCTGTATTGTCTCAGTGGGTTTTTAAGTGCCTGTGGCAATACAAGGAGCCTTTCCGACAGGAGCAAGTGCCTCTGAACTGTGTCCTCCTTTCCTGGGTGTTCTCTGGGCACATGGGCATGAAAAATGATAAATGCTAAATGCAAAAAGCCGTATGGCAGCCAAGTGGCAATGCTGTCACAGCAGAGGGACGATCCTGCATCTGGAGACAGAACTCAGTGTTAAACAGGGGACCCATCTAGTCTCAGTGTTTGGAAGGGTCTGATTAATGTGAGCCAGTACAAAAAGTCATTTTAATAGATGGGCATGACATCGAGTAGCCTAGAAACTGCATATATGCATAACAATGCCTATTTATATTCCTTTCTCTGCAATAAACAACTGTTCTAGGATTTCCAGTTTCACCATTTTTTTTTAAAATCTGCTCATGGCTCAAAATACATGCACTTTTTAACAATCTCCCAACTTGCTCAGAAAAAGAATTTGACACTTTCTATTTAAGCCCCTGTCAAGGTTCCTTTCCCACTCTGAACTCTAGGGTACAGATGTGGGGACCTGCATGAAAACCTCCTGAGCTTACTTTTACCAGCTTAGCTAAGACTTCCCCAAGGTACAAACTATTTTACCTTTTGCCCTTGGACTTTTGCTGCCACCACCAAACGTCTAACCGAGTTTATTATTGGGAAAGAGTAGTTTGGAAACGTCTTTCCCCCAAAAATCCTCACCAAAACCTTGCACCCCCCTGTGGAAGGTTTTATAAAAATCCTCACCAATTTGCATAGGTGACCACAGACCCAAACCCTGGGATCTTAAGAACAATGAAAAAAGCATTCAGTTTCTTACAAGAAGAATTTTAATAGAAGAAAAGGTAAAAAGAATCACCTCTGTAAAATCAGGATGGTAAATACCTTACAGGGTAATTAGATTCAAAACATAGAGAATCCCTCTAGGCAAAACCTTAAGTTACAAAAAGACACAAAGACAGGAATATCCATTCCATTCAGCACAGCTTATTTTCTCAGACATTTAAAGAAATCATAATCTAACACATATCTAGCTAGATTACTTACTAAGTTCTAAGACTCCATTCTGTCCCCGGCAAAAGCATCACGCAGACAGACCCAGACCCTTTGTTTCTCACCCCTTCCAGCTTTGAAAGTATCTTGTCTCCTCATTGGTCATTTTGGTCCGGTGCCAGCGAGGTTATCCTAGCTTCTTAATCCTTTACAGGTGAAAGGGCTTTTCCTCTGGCCAGGAGGGATTTTAAAGGTGTTTACCCTTCCCTTTATATTTATGACAGCCCCCCAGTCTTGAGAAAATCTCTGGGGAATGATTAATAAATCAGTTACCTGGGGTCTTATCCTTCCAGGTGCAAATGCCTCCTGTAAGGTGTTTGAATGGTTTTGATTCATGTTGAGTTAAATTGTTGTTTTTCTTTGTAGATCTTCCATGTGATTTGACAGATTTTCTGCTCTTCAAATCTGTGTTATGCTTGTAAATACAAAACATCATCTAGGGTAGTGAACATGTTTCCATTCATTATAAATATGGTCAGCAGGGAAATCTGAACTTTCACCTTATTAGGCAAATGTCCATCTTCATGTGTATAATTTTAATAGAGATATTTCCTTCCATAAGGTTCTTTAGCCAAAGACATAAGTTTGTATGGCTCCCTGGAGAGCTGAATAAATATGTGAATTCATATGTAAATCAGTGAGTCTGACAAACTGGCACACAAATAATTTTAAATAGGAGAGAAGCTACGCACTTAACTTTCCAGGCCAGCATGGTCTCCTGCTCAATTATGCACTCAGGTCATTGAAATGAAACATCTCTCAGATGTTCCTGGTGGGTGACCAATAGATGAAAATGAAAGGAAGGCATATTTGTCTAGTTAAAATAGTTCTCCATTATATGCTACAGCCCCTGCTGCCACCCTCTTCTCTCTACTGGAATAGCAGCATTTCCCAATTTCCTTTTCTGCTGCTCAGCGTCTGAGACCTGTCTTCATGATGGAAAAAAAAGTTACATAATTCTAGGTAAAATCTTAGTGAAGATCCTTGTAGTTTTAACACAAGTTAGCAGCTTAAGTAATAAACTAGGCTCCCCTGGAGTCTTTAACTTGACCTGCTAACTCATATGAAAACTGTAAATTGCCTTGTCTTTATAGGCTTTTACCTTGTGTTCGTTACCTCGAGTTATCTCTTTTTCATAGTGAAGACAAGGCCTAACAGACATACCAAAATTCTTGTTATTCCTGGCTCCACGAGTTCCGGCAGCACCTCTAGCAGCTGCTTTCTTACCTGCTGTGAGGAAGGAGCAATTTCCCCCCTTCTGCTATCTGCATATTAATTTTTATAAAGAATTAGATCTCCTGCAGCTAGAGCAGGAACATTCTTTACTAGTTAGGGCTGGTGGGGGCAGGGGGGAGGTAGGAGATGGGGATCTTGGGTTGTGTTCCTGACTCTGCCACCGACCAACTGTGTGATCTTGGACAAGTCACTTAAAATTTCTTTTCCTCAGTTTACTCCTCTGTAAAATGGGGATAGTAATACATATATGCCTTACAGGGATGCTATGAGATGTAATTAACTGACATGTGTAAAGCACTTTGAGATCTTTGGATGAAAAGCAGCATATAAATGCAAATTTTTATTAAGCTAGATCCTTCAGACTCATTGCTAGAAGACGATTGATGCAGCCATGCATTTATCTCATTACGACTGTGGCTTGGAATGCATTATGCACTTACCCCTCTTGTGTAGCAATGTGCAAGCAACAGAGTCCTCTATTATGGAGGCCACCCCTAGGGAAATCATGCCTAGTTGTGTTGAAATATGGGCTTACCTGAGGGATGGCACAGGTTAACCCCTATTTCTTTGCACCTCCTGCCTTTATTTATTGTCTTGCTAGAGGTTTTAAAAGAACCTGTCAGGCAAAATAAAAATTTAGAAGAAAATAATGTGGTTGTGTGCTCTGTAGAAGTGTGGGGCCAGTGGAGAGGGCACATTTTGTATGGCTCCCTGGAGAGCTGAATAAATTGCTTTTCATAGCAAGAGTGGAAAATTTCATTGAAAGAGGGATGGGTGAACGTGTTTTGCTTAATTCTAAACTCCACTTGAATATTGTAGGTTGCAAGTTAGGAACAGATTTCAAATCTTTTCGGGTTCATGTTATCCTAGGAGTCCCCACACGCTCCATTAAAAAAGGAAGTGCAGTTTTGTGGTTAAGGTATTGGACTCAGGAGATGTGCATTCCATTCCCAGCTGTGACACAGATTTAGATGGGACACTTAGGCCTTGCTTACATGTTTGATGGATTTGGGGCCATAATCTTGCTGTGCTTGTTCCCCTTCAGTAAAGTGAGGATAATATTACTTTCTTTCCTTCTGCCCTTTATCTGCCTTGTGTATTTAGATTGTAACCTCTTTGGAACAAGGGTTGTTTCTTACTATAGGTATGTATAACGCCTAGCCTAGCACAATGGGATCTTGATTTCAATTAGAGCCACAAGGTGCTTCTGTAATTCAGATAGTAGTAGACTACCCTGTGCATAGACTCTCCTTCCCAACCCAGAGCCAGGGGATTAGCCAGAATAATAACCATCCTGTGGAAGACACCTGGAAAGATTTGACCATTTGAGACTCCATGAGGTTCACTCAGGCTGACACAGAGCCTTTCAGAGTGCTATATTCCCAATAACAGAAATTTTAGATGGGAATTAGGGTACCTGCATGAGTCCTGGTGGGGAGGACCAATTATACATGAATTCTGCTGAATAGGATGGGCATGTTTGCAGATGCTCCCTTAAGGACTTGTAAGGAACCTTGTTTGCAGCAGGCAACTGATCCCATAAGGCAGTGGTCCCCAAACTTCTGAGGGTTGCACCCCCCCTTCTCCCTGTCTGTGGCCCCTGCCCCCAGAGTTGGGGCCAGGAGCAGAGCTGTGAGTTTGGGGCTGGAGAAGGGGGGAAACATGGCTGGGGTAAGGGGGCTGGGGTCACAGCTTGGAGTGGCTCTGGGGCCGGGGGGCGGGAACACAACCAGGGGTAAGGGGGCTGGGGTCACAGCTTGGGGTGGGTCTGGGGCTAGAGGGGGAACACAGCCAGGGGTAAGGGGGCTGGGTCACAGCTTGGGGTGCGTCTGGGGCCGGAACCATGGCCAGGGGCCAAGGCTGGGTGGCAAAATCAGAGCCCTGCAGCCAGGCCCACCCCTGCCCCCAGCCACGGCCCGGGCCGGGAACAGAGCTGCAGCCAGGGGCTGAGGTTGGGAGCAGAGGCGGGAGTGGAATTACAGCTGGACCCCCAGCCTGGTGTGGAGCTGTGCTGGGGATGGGGCCAGGTGCGGGACTGGAGCAGAGTTGGAGGGCGGGACAGGGTTGGTGGTGCTCCCATCCCAGCCCCCATGGGGGATAGCCTGCCATACGCCGGAGCATGCCCGCAGTTTGGAGACCTCTGCCATAAGGGAATGTGTGTGCATGCATGTACATCCATAGGGTTATAGTTGTGTGTGTGTGTATGTACACACAAGCCTGTACTAGGAGTTTAGATAGGAAAGATGGGGGATGGGTCCATTTTGTGGTGTTTGAGGACTATGGCTGAAGCAAGCCTTCTGTGTTTGTCTGAGCCTTAAAAGAGTAGGATACCTTTTTTCCAATCGCTTCTGTTTTAAGATGAAATACACCACAAAGATATTTGAACTTGCTTTCCACATACAGAATTTCTCTGGACCTTCCTACCACTCTGGCATGCGTGAGAGATGCAACTCGGCACTGAGGCTCCGATGCTGCAAATTGCTCCACATAGATTGTTCTTTGGTGCTTACATTTACCTTAATGGGGCTTCAACTTGGATCAGCTCCTAGCAATTGATTTGTTGGAATCATTTATTTTCCCCATTTTTTCAGCTGCCATGTGACTTGACCAATTATTTCTCAACGCTTGGAGGGAAAAAAGTCTTTGCTTATAAGTAAAGTTTCTGAATTGCACTGGTGAAATGGGCCAGATTTAGTAAGAATCCAAAATGAACCAGATTTTTAAAGTAAAGTTTTATTCAAAATGACTTTTCAAATAGAAAAGAGAAAAAAGGGTAACTCTATTGACATTGTAATGGAACTTACCCTGACATTTTAAGAGTCCGTAGCAGCTGATGTGATGTGTCAGTGAAACGGTATTTGCCATTTTCATTGACATCATGTATTGGCTCCTGCGGGAGAAATGCAGAAACAGTAAAAGTCTTGGTGTGTTATATAATGCTGTAGGACAGAACTCAGATAAAATGTTACCCTGGAATCACACGTTTTGTGAAGATGGGCATGAGTCAGGAATTTCAGATTATTTATTATAGCACCAAGGAACGGTTTAGGTGCTTCATAGACAAATAAGGAAACAAGGTACCTGCTCTGAAATACTTAAAATCTAAACTGCCGCACAAAAGCACATTACAAATTACATGTTAGATTCACCATGTCTAGTCATTTACTGTGTGCAAAGGTAAGCCACTCAGGCTGGCATTGTTTTACATCCACTTTGCACAGGTGGTAATGACTATGCAACGTGCAAGGCATTGGAAAATCAGACCTTATAGTCAGGCCCTCTCCCCACTGCTTGAAATTCAGCTACCTCTGAAGTGGCTGCAGCAGCCAGCAAATGTCAATGGAGCAAGGGGACACTTTTTGGCGAAGGCCGTTTGTGTAAACACCTTCTCTTAACGAAACTGACACACTTTAAGGGCCAGGAACTCAGTTTTGAAGGTTTCATCTGAAATGTGTTTCTCCACATTCATGCTGTAAGCTGCATGGACTCTGATTTACCTATCTTGGAAGGATAAAGTGACAGGCTCCCTAGAAATACATTAGACAGATAGGTTAGATTTAGATTACACAGAGTGATAGACTCCACAGGGACTGAAATCTGTGGGCCCTGTCTCATACCCAGTAAGATCAGTACCAAAAACTTCCATTGGAGTCAATGAGTGGAAGGCTGAGCCCACTGGTCCTAGGTACTGATTTTGGTATTTCAATCCCATTTATCACACTACTGTAGAGGGACCAAAATGGAAACTCTTGATCCCAACCTCTCCAAACCTGGGGAATGTTCAGATTCAGTTAGTGGCTGTCAAGTTTTGTGGGTCTTGGATCAAGGTCTTTGGAGGATCCTGGGAGTCATCACACTCCAACTCTCTACCCAACAGCTCACAGACACATCTGGGACTGGGGTCCATGAAGCCCAACTGAGGGACAAACTCTGTCCCCGTGCTCTGACTGGGAGACCTCCAAGGTGCCTGATTAGCCCACAGACCCCTCTGTAAGCCCATAATCCTTGAATCTTCCAGGTGGGCCTGATTCTCCACCATCTAACAGCCATTTGTAATAGACATTTGCATCTATGCAAAGTGAGTGTACAATAGTAGCACTGTGCCTCAGCTCTTGCAGTTCCAGGGTGCATTCCTGAAGCTCAAAGTGTTCCACGGTGATCTGTAAAGTGGCTTCTGCAGGTGCAAATGGTATCTTCCTAGAGGAACTTTCTTCTTAAGGGGTTTGACTTCTTGGTGGGGGCTAATCTGTCTTGTTCTGATCAGTTATTTTAAAGCAGCATTTACACTCCTTAAGTAACAGGCAGATACCTGTTATCAGGGCAGCCCCATGGAGAGATCATCTGATATCCTACTTGGAAGCAAATGTGTTTTTGCATCACAGGTCTGTTTTGAACAACAGCATCGGTGGTTCTTTCATCTCTCTGCTTTGGCTCTAGTTGACTTCTTTTGCCATGGATGAACACTTTCCATCCTATGTTTCCTTGGAGGATGCCAGTCATTCCTCTGACCTTGAAGACTAAAGGTGGGATAGGCTTTGGGAATCCAACCTGACTGCACATTAAAAAGATGAAAAATAGGCTAATAAAATAATATACAGACCAAAATTGAAACCCAGATGGATAAATCCTGCCTCTGCAGTGACTCCCCAGGCAGAGGAACTGCTACATTTCCATAGCTCAGGAGGAAGACAGGACTTCCTGGTGCCACAGAAGATGCCTGAGCTCTGTGTGCAGCAGCACAAAGGGGCAGGTGAAGCTGGGGCATGGGCAGGCCAAAAGATCAGTGTAGGCAAGTCTGGCCAATCTACTTCTATATTGATCCTTCCATCCTCCTCCACCCTTAGGAGAGTCACGTAAGGCTCCCTGGAGGCTATTCTAGTCCAGCTGTCTGGTGTGTTCCGTAACCGAACTTCTTCCACAACCACCAAGATTTTTTTTTTAAAAATCTCCTTGAAGCACTCACTTTCTATTGCCTCATCATCACATGAAGGCATTAAATCCACTCAGCATCCCAGGTCTCCTCCATCTAAATTAAATGACCTTCTGCTGGCTTCAGAGAATTTATACGTGAATTTATATTTAACAACAGCCATTACAATTCAGCAATTTTGTTGGTTCTTTGCTTAGAAAATCATTTAGGTCCCAAATTTTATTGCCGGTTTAGACAATGATCTAGTCCCACAGCGACGTCCCTGGCAAATCTACAAATAGGCTGTTTGAAAATATTATGGTCCGAATGCAAAATGTCCTCTGAGGTGTAAATCTTTCACCCATTACTCTAGCATGAAGCCAATATTATACAAATGGCAGATGCTATAAATACAGAGAGCTACAGTTATCCTTGTATTGGTCTTCTATGAATCCACTACACTACTAGTAAAGTTCTGGCTGGTGCTATTTAGAGCAGGGGTTCTCAACCTTTTCCCTTCTGAGACTCCCCCAACATGCTGTGGAAATTCCATGGCCCACTTGGGCCATAGCAACTGTTTTGCTGTATATCCAGTAGCCAGGGCCAGCAGTAGAGGGTAGCAACCAGGGCAATTGCCCAGGGTCCCACACCACCGGGGGAGTCCCGTGAAGCTAAGTTGCTTGGGCTTCGGTTTCCAGCCCTGGGCCCCAGCGAGTCTAAAGCCAGTCCCACTCTCTGGTTTATTTTGGTGGACCCCCCTGAAACTTGCTTGCAGCCCCGCAGGGTACCCCGGGCCTCTGGTTGAGAACTGCTGATTTAGGAGGACACTGCCAGATGTTTCATAGAGATTTTTCCTTTCCATCTTACCCTCCTAGAATTGGACAATTCATTTGGTTTCTGTGCTGGATTTGCCCTCAGGGTTTTTGGTTTTGCTACTTTTTTCAGCTCGCTGGCTGCAAAATACCTCTGGCAGCACGAGCATGAACAAATCATGAATGATGGATGCAAAGGTGTACACAGCAGGTAAACCAGACTGTGGCTTTATGTCATAGATTGCATTGTATGTGTAAAGGGCCCATACTGTAGCGGAAGCCCTCAGAAGGTATTCTTGCTGATTTGGCAAGAATTCATCCTGGGGTTTTATGGGTTGCCACTACTGGAGTGGGTAATCTACCACTCTTCCAAAGGATGTTGTACGCATCCCACATTTGACAGATCAGCTCTGAGTGGGTTGGAGTCACTGCACTCTTTGAGGGAGACTGTCAAGTTGGAACAGTCCCTCCTCTCTCTAGCTCAGTGATTCTCAAACTTTTGTACTGGTGACCCCTATCACATAGCAAGCCTCTGGGTGTGACCCCTCTTATAAATTAAAAACACTTTTTAATATATTTAACACCACTATAAATGCTGGAGGCAAAGTGGGGTTTGGGGTGAAGGCTGACAGCTCGGGGCCCCCCACATAATAACCTCACAATCCCCTGAGGGGTTCCAACCCCCAGTTTGAGAATGAGAACCCCTGCTCTAGCTGAATTTTATCTGGCTTGCTCAGGGCTGCATAAGCAGGTTGGCTTCTTACACCCTTTCCCCCTCTTGCATATCCAGGAAGGGCAGCTGTGATCTGCCCTGTAGGATCTTCTTTATAAGCACACTGAATGGGCCCAATCCTGCATTCTTAGAAATGCAAGATCAGGCTCTAAGTTTGCAACATACAGTCCGTCAAGAAAGGCACATTTCTTAGAATCACATTTACAATATACAAACTTGCCTGTCTGTGGAGCATCTCTTCCTTAAGTCAGAATACTTAGATACCAGCGGAAGAGATACATTACTTAGCGTATATCTCGAAATGCACACAGCCAGCCAGAAATGGAAGGCACTTCCAAATACATAAAAATAGATTACTTTCAATTTCGTCCTCCCTGCATATCGGTGTCTGAAATTGCTTGTAAATTCCAGCTAACTAGAATTTCTCACCTGCACAAAATGCATTTATATTTCAGGAGCATTGCTGTTGGTTTGCTAATATTTGGATTCATTTAGCTTAGTCATTTTAATCACTTAAAATTCCTTTTCGGCTCCATAGAATTAAGACACAATCAGTGCTGGGAAGAAACTGGCAGAAAATGTAAATGTAAATTTTAATGCAAAATAGAAAGACGTTTCCCAACAGAGTTATTTTCTGGCCCACTCCAAACAGTGAAATGGATAAACCAAAATGGAATCACTTGTTCTTATGTATGAATCAGTGAAATTTTTTATTACTTGCTCAGATATTTATATTTTGTTTTCAGCTTCACATCAGAACGTCTCACCTTCTGTTGGATTTCTCAATTCAGGTTTGTCTGTATTGTGTCTTCCTACCTGTGTTTTGTATCTTGCTGGGTGATTTTTCAGCCTCTCTTTCTTGCCCTTTAGAGATCAGCTGGACGCTAGAGTTACAGGGCCCAGATGTGTTCTGTTTGGGGCAAACTTTCTCAGTTGAGAGACTTCAGTTCATGTTTCCCTTGGTTGCACTGCAAATCCTATTTACTTTTTCTGGGTGGATGAGTTGAGTGGTGCAAGGTGTGTAATGGGTGTATTACAGTCAACTCAGGGCTAACTATTATTATTTATTATTTCTATTACCACAGTGCCGAGGAGCCATAGGCATGGACCAAGAACCCCATTGTGCTAGGTACTGTACAAACACAAAGAGATGTCCCTTTGGCCAGATTACTCAGCACCCATCGTTGCTCTCAGATGTCCATAAGAGATTGGCTGCTGTTCAGGCACCTAAAAGAAGTGGCGACATTTTCAAAAGCATTTAGCACCCTACAGCTCTAAGTGTGTGTGTGTATGTGTGTGTGTGTGTGTGTTTGTGTGTTTTGAAAATTTTGCCACTTGTCTGCTGCCTGAATGGGTCCTCAAAAGTGCTGTGTAGAGTTGGTCAGAAAGTTCTTCTTTCCATGGAAAATTTTGATGAAAAATAGAGCTTTGAGCTTTCCGTTTTCTGTTGAAAATTGAACTAAAAAATTTCCATTAAAAAAAAAAAGTTTTGAGGAAAAATTTGTCACTACCCTGAGCTCTTTGAAAAGTCTGTCCCTGAATGTTTTGTGTGTGTGTGTTAGTTGCACTTATGTTTCTAGAACTTTGCAGAGCTGTGTTTTAAAAAGCTCACATTATCACCTACTTTATCGTATCATTAAAGCTATTGTATGTTTTGTAAAATTAAGCCTATCTGTGTTGGAGGGGAGAAGGGGATGCTGTTCTTGGGATTGTCTACAGGAATGAGTTCAGGCATTGAAGTATTTGTTATGTTATTTCACTCTCTAGTTTACGAAAAGAAGCAAAGCTCTTTGTTAGTTAAATTTGCCCTGCAGATTTCTCAGTGTTTCCGTGGTATCTAGACAGAAGCTTATTTTAATTTTTTAATTGGTTGAGTCATTAGTGAGCCTATCCCAAGTAAGACTTGAAGGAAGGTTCAGCAGAATGAGTTGATTTGTCAATTGCTTGGCACACAGCTGTTGCCAACTGTGAATGGAGACTACTGCATCTGGCAGGATGCAATTATACTGTGTTTCCTCTGGCTATGAAGTGGTCCAAAGAGGTTTGAAGTGAAGAGAGTTATGCACCTGGATGGCCATCTCTCTGCAGTGAGAATTAAAGGGTGTGTTACAGGCCTACTCTAGTCATAATTAATTTCCCACGCTCAGGCATTGATTATGAAATGCATTTCCTACCATAGAGCAATGTCTCAACTTTAAAAAAAATCAAAATTAATTTTCTTTTTATATGACTAAAAATGCCTCTGTCTGATATAATTATGGTTATATTAATATTCATAGTAGAGCGTGGAGAAAACAAATGATACAGAACATGGGTAAATCATAAACCAAGCCAAATCATGGCAGATGAAGGGGACTTACGGCAGCACGTCACTAACAGTGCCTTTTATAAAGCCCTGCTCTGCCATCCCACCGATTAATTAGCTTGAACATGTGTCTCAAGAGCCAAACTCGTGTAGAACAAAGCAGCATGAAAACAGCTTCTGGGTATGGAGTGAGACTGTATTGAGGAAGGAAGCTCACCAAAGACACGGATGGAGTGGGGCTGTTACCATCACAGATCTCCCTTTTCACTCTCCTCTTCTCCCACACAAGGAATTTTAAAATAGCATCCAGAGAGGATTTTGGGAGGTAGGGGATATTTTTAACGTTCTGTGATGGTAGGGCTTTACCTGAAGATTTCAGCAAGATACAAAAAATGTCCCTCTAAGCATATGGTTTAATGTGCGCCACTATTTCAGTCATAGTTGTACACCTCCGATCCAATCGTGTAAGCATAGGGAGCAGCGCTGCCATGGGGTTTGTAATGTAGCACGGCCATGAGACAATATATTGAGCACAAAGGTAACTTAAACAAAAGATCCCATAATTGGGATCTTACTATTTCTTATTCCTCATGGTTTGTTTTTAATTACTTAGTTGTGTTAGATTACTCATTCCACTGAGAGAGGTGCAACAGTATTGAGCATTTGAATCAAGGATAGGACAAAATGAGACCTGATGCATATAGAGTGAAGATGAGTCTTATGCTGTTATTTTGGAATAGTCATTCTAAAGGATATGAAACAGCAGGATTTAAGACTACTCATGAAGCACAAATGTATTAATGGAATTCAGGATTGGTTTGCAAAATATAATTCACTTTAAAAGGGGGCTAAATTCCTAATGGATATTGTTTGTTTCAAATCTGACCAGCACTGATGGTTTCCTTTGTTCCTCCAGCATGGATCCACTGAGGAACCATGTGCTTATATCTTATAGAGCTTGAAGAACTTATTCCCTTTAAGTCAAAGGTCCCTATCTGTTTTTGCAGACTTTGTCCAGGAACTACAACTACTGGAAGAGCAGAAGACTGAACTCCCATTTTCTGTCTCGGAGGTAGGAATTGCTAAATTGCTATTCTGCAGATTTAGAAATACACATTTGAAGTAGAGATGACCTGAGGGGTGGTTTGTTGCACGGTTTCTTTTAATTTGGGTTTTGATTTACCTTGTGCCAAAGTTTAAGGCTACGGTCTGAGTAAAAAAAAAAAAATATCGGATGATAGAAATCTTGTGAGAGCGTTAGCTGCAATTGAAGCAGAAAAAAAAGACAACTGACCCATTTTGATTTTGTAGCAAACCTGGTACTAAAACCATAGTGGAGGGTCTGACACTGGCAGATCAGGGGCCAGCTCATGCGAAGGCCCCAGGCCTCACTGAACACTTACAAATGTAAAGCTGGAAATCAGTCGTCTTTACATGTGTGTTAGCATTATGAAAATAGATACTGGATGTTACGCTCATAAGAATGTGTTTAGTGTTTAGACTTTATAAAATGCACGTGGGATGCTGCATGTTCACTTATAACCTCTGTAGCACGTGGTGTACGGTTACATTGAGTGTTTGCACTATAAACAGCTGTAATTGTGTAACTCACCAAACAGGAAAAGACTCATTAATTGAGGTAAAATGCGTGCCCTGCATCCAAATATTGCCCATTGAAGGCAAATGAGGTATTGTGTAGCATCAAAGGACAAAGGCCGTGTCCCTTCAGGAAGGAGAGACCTACAGATGAACTCATCCCATCAGTTTTAGACTCTGGAGTGGAGGGGATAAAAATCCCTGACAAGAAGAAACTGGCTCTCTTTCATGATGTCTGCGAGGACAAAGATTCCTAAACAAAAGCAATGAGATCCTTTGCTGCTTAGTATGGGTTAACCCTGAAAAGTCATTCAATGCTGCCAGATGATTATATCTTTAGAATCACATACTGCAACTCATTTGTGCACATATGTTGCCTGCTTTAACCTGTACATAACTTTTTTATTTTCTTCCCTAGTTAATAAACATTTAGCTAGTTTATTACAGAACTGACAACAGGCATTGCTTTTGGTATGAGATCTAAGGTACAAATTGACCTGGGGTAAGTCTCTTGGGACTGGGAACAACCTGAATATTTTTCATCTGTGGTGTGTGTGACCATTTATCACATTGTCCAACTTGCCTGGCTGGCAAGATAGACTAGAGTGTCTAAGGGGACTGTCTGGAACTCCATTATAAGACTATTGTAGTGTTTTGGGAGTACACATTTGTTACTGGGTTAGTGGAATCTAATTATAGAACAACAACTGTTTTATGAGAAGTCTGCCCTGAAGTTGGCACACTCAGTCACGAGCCATTCCTGACGCAGAGCATACCCCAACCCCTTCCAATGCTGAAACATACAGGGGGGCTAGCTGTGAGGTTCTGCTTACGCATCTCCTATTCAGAGGTGTGATAACTAATTATCCCTTAATATTTCTGAATCTCTAGATGTATGCAGGGTTCATTTCCATTCCAAATCATTTAAAAAGATCTTGCATCTTACACTGGTGAGGATGCATAAAGAGCATGTTTCTTAGTTAAAGCTGTGGAGAGAGAAACAGTGGCATTGCCAACAAGTGACATCAACAACAATAACTTTGCATTACTTAGCTGTGCACTAACATAGCAGGAGTTGGACACATTGCCTGCAACTAAAAGTAATTATGAATTCTATTTGCCCCTAATCGCAAAGTATAGTTCAGTGCTAATCACACTGATCCAAAATTAGCCTTGCTAGCAGAATGTATGAGGCTCAAATCCATCGAGACCGCATCTTGCACTGTTACAGGTGCTTCTTAAAATCTAATTTTCTCATTGTTATTCTCCAGTACTCACGATTACATGTACAGATTCATGAATCAGGTTTCAGAGTAATAGCCGTGTTAGTCTGTATTCGCAAAAAGAAAAGGAGTACTTGTGGCACCTTAGAGACTAACCAATTTATTTGAGCATAAGCTTTCGTGAGCTACAGCTATGAATTCTCGAGTCTCAGTCTGATATTCACTGTTAGATTAACACCTGTTCTTCATCTTTTTGGGAATGTCACAGAAATCTTGTCTCCTATGATTTGAAATCAAATAAATTCTCCTGAGAAATCTGCACATCAAAAGAAAGAGGAAGGTCCCCTCTCCTCTTTATACTTTGACAACAAATGCACATCAAAATAATTTACAGAATCTGCATTAGCTGTCTATTCTCCAGTGAGTTTGTCAGTAAGCTAAAATGCTCCAATTGTTTGTACAGCGTAAACCTGTGCTGAAAGTGTAGATTGTTGCCAGGGGCAGCATAGCACAGGATCAGCCTTGCAGCATCCAGAGAAGCATTTCCACAGAATCATTACTCATCACCATAGAGTAGATAAATCCCTTCCAGTCAAAGATGAGCAGCAATAAATTAATGCTGAGCAAGTCCCACTAAAATCAGTGGAAGCTACAGTTTCCTGAATAGGGACAGACTTAAACTCAAGCTTAAGGATTGTTCTCAATTGGGGTCAGTGTTGGTAAGACTTTTACATCCTTAGCATCAATGGTAACAATCTCCCCTGGTAATAAATGCTCAAAAAATGTAATCCAGATTGCGCTAATCTTTTTCTATTTAAGCAAAGGATATATTTTCCTTTTGTGCCCCCTGCCATTAAGATTATTTATGGAGCTATATTTTAATGTGAAGTTGTTAAAATTCATGTTCTGATGGCCTAGGAGCTGGTCTAACACTTGTCAGCCTAAGATATGTAGTTCTCCATAGCAGACTCTGAAGAGCTGCAGTTGGAATGACTAACTCACTAATAGTTTTCATTACAATAACATACTTTTGTTTACACCCCAAATGTGCATATTAAAAATAATATATTTTATAAAAATTGAATGGCTTTTTCAAATATACTGGAAAAGGAGACATTCATTATTTTTACTTGAATGGGAGCAGAGCAAATAGCTCATAACAAATAGCTGATGAAATATTTCATCATTTTTCTGTTCTTCAATTGTCTGCAAACAGATAGCAGCTTTGCTGTATGCATTCATTATGTTACATTATTCACCAAACAAGCAATGAGAATAATTCTTGGTCTGTCACTAGGCTGTGAGCAATTTCTGAGTCTTTGAAAACTGTGCTGTTTTGGTGGGACATAAGGGGTCACCTGACATGTTTCAGTTCCCTAATTAGATGGGTTTTATTCTCAGCTCTAAATCAGACATCCAGGGGGAACTTGGGTAAATGATTTAGTACCTGATCTTACGAAGTGTATGAAGTGCTCTCAGCACTTCACAGCTTAAAGCCATGTCTCTCTCTCTCCCTCCCTCAGTTTCTCCATCTGTAAAATGGGTATAATGACACTTACCTACCAGCCCCCAAAATGCTTTGAGATCCTGGGATTATTATACATTTTTATTATTGTTGTTGCTTTTATTATTTGCAAAACCTATGGGGCTTGTGAGAAGATTTACAGATTCACAAGGAAATTCATTAAGACCTTTCAACCACGAAGTAATTGTTTTAGGATTTCATTTTAAGAATTAAAACTAAATTGTTTAGAGACCAGATCATTTAAATTTCCCCAAATCTTCAACACACGCTTTAAAATTTGACATCCTGTCCTCATATTGTCATCTGAGATAATGCAGCCAAAAGCATTGGATTGCCTTTTTGGAACATCTAGGATTCTTGATGCTACAATTTCTCCGTGCTTTAATCTGTCCGGCATGAGGGCTCTTGAAATGTTAACATTTAATACAAGGGGGGTGGCGTGGATTCTCCAAAGCCTCTGTGGAGCTCTCAGGAGATAAAGCCTGAATCTCAGACAAGAGGTTTTTTTTAAAAAAAATAGTACAGTAACTCTCCCAAAAGCCAAAAAAGCTACTTGCTCTGAATGTTCAATTCCAGTAAGGTCATTGCACTCTAAATCTAAATCCTATCTTTACAGCTAAAGCCAGAGCATCTGAGATGGAGGTTCACAAGGTTACACCCTGAGATGATGGGAAGAAAGAGTAACTTTGTACATTTTCCTCTTGTAAGCTTACCACCCCACCCCCCGGTGAAAACTATGTATTATTAAAATGACACAGGGACCATACTACCAATTTATTTTAAATAATTTTTGCTATGAAGGGAATGTGACATGGGACAAATCTTTTCCAGGTTAATTGTGCACCAAAGAACTTATCAGGGAAAGGAATTTCACTATGGATAGTTCATATTTCATTCAAACTAGGGGGAATACCGCCTTGTGTTGGTCTTGAGATGCAGGAATAAGACACAGTTAAGGCCCCAATTCTGCAAAGGCTTAATCATGTAGTAGCTTTTCACAGATCATTTGACTTCACTGGGTCTGCTCACCATGCATAAATCTAAAGACCTGTAAACGTGAACAGGAATAGGACCTAAGTGTTGAGTTGAAAGTCAGTGATAAACTTTGGGGGTATATATTTTTTCTTACCAAGGTAATTTCATTAACATATATACATCTGCTGATTGTCTCATTTCCAGTTTTTTAGCATTCAGTGTCAGTATTTTTAAATTTTTCCTATACAGTTTTGAATGGTCAAACAGACAAAATAACAAAGACCGTTTAAAAGTACCTGGAAAACTTTTTGGTTCATTATGGTCTTGATGCAAAGCCCACTGAAATTAAATGACCTCAGAGGGCTTTGGCTTAGGCCCTGTGTACCCTATGTATTTACCAGTTTGAATTCAAATCAGTATAGAGCGGGTTGACTCAATTCAGACTGAGATCATTATTTGAAGAAGTGTTTTCAAGAGACTTTAACAAGTATGTTTATAATGAGTATAATTATAACAAGTATGTTTATAATCTAGCCTATTGTGGTTTTTCTACAGTGCCTATCACTGTGGTATCTGATGCTTTGGAAGATCTAGCTGCATCATTTACTTACCAAACAAAAAAAGAAAAAGATTTTACTGGCAATATATTAGAGTAGAACCAATTGGGCCTAGGACTAGCTAAATCTGGGTGTGCAGAGCATCTCCAATGTCTGTATTGTTGTCCTCCTCATGGTGCTGATGGAGGATCCAGGGTCAGATTCCTGCTATACCCATAGGAGCTCTGCTGTGGGAATGAAGAGAAACCACTAGCCACCTCAGGTAGGCCAGACAGCCTTTCTAACAGCCTTTCTAAAGGCTATCTCCACTGTTTCCTTCTCTCAGTTATGTCTCTGAGAAGAGCTCCCAAGGAGGCAGGAAAAGTAGCTGCCAGTTTTCTGTGCTCGGGGAGAATTCAGCAGCACTTCTTTCCAGGGAGGATCAAAAGTTAGCATTGCTCTTTGGGGCACAGACTGTCTGCTTGTTATGTGTTTGTACAATCCTCCGAGGCTGTAGGTGCTATTGCAATACGACTAAATGATGATGATAAAGCTGAGAGTTCATTTGCCACTGAATCTCTCTCATTTTTTTATTTGCATTTACCTGCTTCTACCAGCTAAATTACCCTCATATATTTGAGAACTGGGATTCACAAACTGCCGAAGCCATCCCTATGTGCTGAGACAATATCACTTTCCTGTAAAAATGGTCTGCATTTTTTTTTAAATTTACCTTGTATTGCCTTCCGCAAGGATTTCAAGGTCTTTGTCGCCATCTGGTCTTTGGTTTTCCTTGAAATCTTCTTGAATGATGCCCAACTTTAGCTTCTTAATCTTCCTTCCCCAAACAGCAAACACCCGCCTACATCAAGTTCAAGCATTCACTTAGCAGCCTTCCTGTGTTCCTGACTTTTCCCAGCATTCCTAAGGGTCTTTCATCTCTTTTGTTGTCTGCTGCCTCTAGGAACCAATGTTCATGCTTACAAGTAGCAATCAGTGATATCAAAGCTTCCATCAACGTGATTTCCCTTCCAACTGGCACAGAATAGGGATCATAATATGCTAGTGAGGATATGGTAAATGCTACATCTAGAGCACATTAAAAGTATCTCATTCTAACACTGGATTTGCTTATGGAAGATATATGAAGAAAATATAGATTTTAATAGTAGGACTAATATTACTTTTAAAATAGGAGATCATTCCGGGGGGGAAATATTTTTCTCTTAACGATTGGAAAAGAGTGTGGGATAATTTAATTTGCACGGCTGATGACAATCTCCCAGTAAACAAATTAGTATTGATGTCTTGCAAAATGAGCCCAATAGTTATACATTAACAAAGAAATGCAAGGCCAGGCATGGTGTAATGGAATTTAAAAAGCCTAAAATGAGTCATTGAGTCAGGACTCTTGCCTTTGAAATTCAGAGAAATACTGTTATAATAAAGCAACTAAGAAATGCAACATTATAACTCCATTCCTTTTAAGCTTTATTTTAAAGTTAGGACATGATGTTTTAAAAACCAAGATGTCTACTTTGCGTGGACATTAATGATCCTTTGGGCACTTTTATAACAATAGAGGATTTGTTCTTTGCTAAAATTTTCCTTTAAACTCATTGTTGTGTATTGTGTTGTGTACCAGTTTGTTGCCTCTTCTACCACAGTGGTGTTTGCATTGCAATGGTGCTGTCTGTAGCTGGTGCAGGAAAGAAAGGATGATCATGTGGTCAAAGCACTGGAATAACACTCATGACATATGCGCTCATTTCCTAGCCCTGTCACAGACTTTCCATGTGACCTTGGACAAATCACTGTGGGCTTGTCTATACAGTCTGGCAATGTGTACTATGATGGTGTGATTTTTAAAGCACACTAATGTATTGAACATTAATTGATCTGTATAGCCCTTGCTGGTGTGCACTAAAAGTTCCCTTGTGTGCTTTAACATAGTGCTGCTTGAAATATAGTATATTTAGGTGCACCAGGGAACCTTGAGTGCCCACCAGCATGGTCTACTGGACCAATTAATATGCAACACATTAGAGCATTTTAGAAATCACATTCTTGTTGTGCACATTACCCCACATTACCCCTTATTCTCTCTGTTCCTCACCTGTAAAATGGGGGTAGTCGTAATTTCCTATCTCAGATGAGTGAAGTGAGAATAAATTCATTAAGGTTGGAGAAGTGCCCAGGTATTAGGATGATGAGGCCATTGAAGTAGTTACCAAGGAATCACTTAGACTGTAAGTTCTTTGGGGGCAGAGACCATCTCTTTGTTCTGTGTCTGTACATCACATAGCATAGTGGGGTTCTGGTTAATGACTGGGGCTCTAGGTTGCTACCACTATATAAATAATAACAATTTTGAGATATTTCAGGATGAGAAGCTCTACTATTTCCAAATGTAAAATAGCATGCCTGTATTTTATGAGATAAAGACTGTGTGCTGCTAATCTATTTCTGGAAGATTTTTGCTTGAACACACAGCAATGTTGCACTTTTCTGTACATTCCCTTTATAATCTCCGTAGCAATAAGTATCGTAATTACCTTTCAGAAAATTACGTATTCAAAGGGGGCTTAATTGTGTAAAGTCAAGTGTATATCTAAGCTGATAATTTGCTTACACAAGGCCTAAAGCAGAGCCAATATTTGAATAATTGCATTTGGCTGGGAGCCGATTATTTTGTAAAGAAGGCACAGTTGGCATTTCAACCATGTATATTTCTCTTCCACCTGAATGACAGTGTTTGTGTAAAGTGTTCACAGAGAAGCTTAGAGAGAACTGTGGATAAACAATAAACTAGAGCTATTCCCTATAGGGGATTTAGAGTTATAGCTCATTAAATTAATTGACATAGCACAAGTTATTATTTTATTGTATAAAGCATAGGGCTCTGATTCATGCAGCATACACAGTTCATCCCAAGGTGCCCAATTGAAAATACTTAGTCAAAACTATAAGGCATAATGATATTACTTTGAAGTTATTATATAATGTCTGAACTTACTGAATTATTCTGCTTCATTTCACTTCAAATTGTCAATGATTATCATTAGCGAGCTTGCTATTCCTTTTCTAAAATTACTGTATACGCATGGATTTGATTTACGTTCTAGATTTTTTTCTTTAAATATTATTATTGTGTACTGGCTTTTGTGTCAAACCACCAACAGATTGTTGACTCACTACTTTCAATCCAAACCATACTTTTTTCCACGGAAAGATCTATTATACTGGTATAAATACTTACGACTTAAACTTATACTCGATATATTGGTACTATGCCTAGCAGAATGTTGTGGAATTGCAGTAGTGACTTCTCAGCACAACCCCTAGTTCTGCAATCCTTGCTTATTTAATTAATTTATTTATATTGTGGTAGTGTCTTGTGCTACGTACTGTGCTATGTACAGTGCAAAGACAAAAATGTAATTTGACTGCAGGATCAGCCCTAAGGTTGTAAGGCATTTCACTTTTTGTTATAAGGCAGGTGTGGGTTGGCTTTTGTTTTTTACTCCTATAACTCCCACGCAAATAAAAGCATGAAGTTTTTCGTGCAGTGTAATCATGGATGATCATTTATTTTTAAAGTCAGAGATGGATTGGACCAGTGTTGTTGCCGCTGTATTGGTCCCAGGATATTAGAGAGACAAGGTGGGTGAGGTAATATCTTTCGTTGGACCAGCTTCTGTTGGTGAGAGAGACAAGCTTTCAAGCTACACAGAGCTCTTCTTCAGGTCTGGGAAAGGTACTCAGCAAAATCCAAGGTGGAACAGATTGTTTAGCATAAATGTTTAACACATATTCTGTCCGTATTTAGCTGTGACAATCTGAGTATCTTTCCCAGACCTGAAGACAAGGTCAGTGTAGCTCGAATGCTAGCTTCTTTCACCAACTGAAGTTGGTGCAATAGACGATATTACATCCTCTACCATGTCGTTTTATGGTTTAGGCCAGTTCTTCATTAAATAAATGACTTGTTTCTAAGCTATCTATGTAGGTGCCTGAGAAATACCATATCTCGTTATGGGCTAATAAAAGCATTTCTTAATGTTTGATATGTCAAAAAGGAGGATTACACATTGACCAGAAGTTTATAAAAATGTTGGGGTCATTTTTCACTTCTCACTACTCCTGGGCATGCAGACTATCACAGTAGGGAAGTTTGCCAGGAAATCCTCTCCTCTTGGATGAAGTGATTTGATGTCAGATGACTGTAACTCACAATCTCAGGAGTCTAACTTAATAGCCACATAAAAACTGCAACTCCTAAATTACAAGTGCCATTAGGAATATGAGACTGGTTCTTTGTGAACTCTCAGGATCCTATTTCTTTTCAGGACCAAATCAAAGTTCAGGCTCTAATTTACATTGTTCTTAATGGCTTAGGATGTGGCCACATATGAGACAAACCAGGATCTTTCAGCACAGCTGCATTCTAGTTGGAAAGGTGTAAGTAGGGTGACCAGTCAGCAAATGTGAAAAATCAGAACGGGGGTGGTGGTAAGAGGAGCCTATATAAGAAAAAGACCCCAAAATCAGGACTGTCCCTATAAAATTGGGACATCTGGCCACCCTAGGCATAAAGTAAAACCATCAGCTACAGAAGCAAAATAACTTCAACAGTGAGGCTCTCACTATGGATCATCATGCCAGAGGAAATCACACTGAGTACAAGTGTAATTGAGTTCAGATTAAAAAGCAAACTACACTTTTCCCACAAAGCTATCTCTTGACAATGACTCCCATTACACATACCTCATATGCTCCCTGAAATAAGGAGAGAAGAAAAGAAATTTGGAGGCTCCTTATGCTTCCCCTGCCCTCTTTCTTTTCATAACTGCTGTTCAAAACTTAGGCTCAGACTGAACAAGGTTCTTAAGGATGTGCCTAACTTTAGATCAATGACTTGGAGTATAAGCTCTTTTGGGCAATAACCATCTTTTTGTTCTGTGGTTTGTACAGTGCCTAGCACAATGGGGTCCTGGTTCATGAGTGGTACTACTACAATACAAATAATAAATAATAAATCATATGCTTCAAGTTAGGCATGTGCTTGCTGAATCAGGGTCTTGGATATTAAAGTGTTGGGCAACTTAGAAATATTACATAGTTCACTTTTGGAAGCCTTTCAGCCTTCTTCTATGTCCATCTATATATATCCTACTTAACCTTAGCAAAAAGAGGAGGGTTGCTACAGTCTTGTATTATTTCTTCAAATGGAGCTAGAAATGGATTTATGCAGTAATTATTGGAGCAAGCTATTACCTTGAAGAGTGGATCAGTTAAAGGGAAAGAATCAAAGGAACTCAATTAAGAAGGGAGGAAATTAACACTGCTTCAGATTTATTACAGTTTATTTAAAATCCTGGCAGTACACTGCATCGTTCTATATAGATCATTATCTTGGAGATATACATTTCATTACCGGAGACTATTAAAAGTTTGCCATCCGGCTATGGTCCAGTCACAAGTTTTCTCCCACGCAGGATAATTCAACTGAGTTCCTAAAAAAAAGAGAAACGGCACTTTTCTTCAAGGCAGATGGTATTTTTAACAGAGAGGGTTGTTTGTTGGTAGTGTGGCCCAAATCCATGAGTTCCCCAGGACACAGCTGTGGAGTTGGTGGTGTCATATGGTGGTCTAGTCAGAACATCCTTCAGGAGCAGGACCAGGGGTATGATGTAAACCTCTGTGACCCAGTGAGTGATCATGTGGTTAGAATTAAGTTGCCTAAAGCATCTGGCCATGTTGAGGTATCTATCAGGACTTAGACAGACAGTCACCATCACTGTAGTGTTTGAGAACCTCACAATCTTTGCTGTATTTACAACAACCTTACAGCCCTGGGAGATAGGGACATGCTATTATCCCCATTTTACAGAGAGGGAGCTGAGTCACACAGAGGCTAAATCACTTGCCCAAGGAAGTCTGTGGCAGAGCAGGGAAGAAGTTTCCAAGTGCTGCCCAGAAAAGAAATGTCCAAAAGAGGGAGCATCTTCTCTCATCAAAATTGCCCAATTAAAACAAGTTTCCTATAGTCCAAATATAGACGCTTCTTGTCTTGAAGGAGGGTTGTGGTTTGTCGCTATAACAATGTTGTAACTCATCAAAAGCCCTGAAACATCCTAATTAGCATTCTCTTCAGTCCAGACAAACTCAATGTTCATCCCTTCTTTGACTCCATTTGGATCCTTCTTTGAACACCATAATATTTTAAAATTAAATTGACAATCTCCCATTAATCAGCTACTTTAGACAACCGAAGTTTTCAACAAAGGGTTGAGTTCAGCACATCCGACTGAAGTTGCTTAGATAGCCAGAACTACATCCTCTCTTTGCTCAGAAGCAGTCCACAAACTATTTTGCAAAGCGTCCGTCTCCTAATTAATAAAAAAAACCTGTCCTACTATGTGCTTTTCACAGCGCCTATGACAATGCAGACTTGATTTCTGTGGGACATCTAGGTGCTACTGTAGAACAAGAAATAATAAATACGTTTCCCACTGTCTGGACTTTGTGATTTCAGATGCCTGATAATTGATTTCCAACATGATGAGAGTACTATATCGAGACCAGCAAATTAATCAGAAAGTCATTCTGTGTAGGCAACATTTGAAAAGGACAGAGATTGATTGAACCACATGAAAACCTGATTAACATATTTTTTCCATATGAGTCTGGTTTCCAATGTCATCTCTTTGGTCATGAATGACTCTCACGTCTTCTTCCATCATATACAATTAGCCACTATTCCCCGTGACTTCCCTTACTTTAGAGGACATTGCATGCTTTGTATTTAAAAGCAAAGCATATAATCTCTCAATAGTTATATGATTACATGCATATTTGGATGCTGCTTATTTTCATAATCATGACATAGAGACATAGAGACCCCACGACTGAACCATCCGCTCAGTTAATGCAATTTCTCTCCCAGCTCTGTTAGCTTTTGTTAAAATTACCTTTCTGCTTTCTGGTGTGCAACTAACCAACCCCCCTGGTCCTAGGGTATCACTTTTGCCAGTTCTCAATAAAGTCCAGGCTGTTTTTTATAGATTTCATTAACAGGGTGAAACACTTCCCAATGATCTTCCAAACAGAGGAGAAAAAACAAAACAAACAAAACCCTCCAGTAGATTTGGCTTCTGGGAGAGACCCATAAGGAAAGACCCAGTGTCAATAGATCATTATTCCAAATGTTAAATGGACCTTTTTATTGACCAACGTCAATTGTTAGGCCTGACAAATGATCTAAAATAGGAATAAAGTAATAAAATAGGACTGTTCAACAACCGTCAATCAACAAATTGGATTTGAGCTGCAGAACAAAAGGAAGAATCCAGCTCTCTGGAGAGTTACCACTCCAAACATCAGAGAGAATTAAGCAGTTTAGATCCTCTGGAAAGATACAAAAATACCTGTATATGACTGCCAGGCTGAAACAACAACCCACAGCAGGGAGATGGAACAATTAAAACCACTCCTGAAGTCTGCAGGGAGAGGGCTACAGCCACAAACCTTGGTGATGTTCTAGAATGATAATTCTGTTAAAAGGAAATGAAAACCAGGCAATTAAGAAAAGCGGAAATGAATAATGGAGATTTTTTTTACTGTAAAAAATGCATAGTGGAAATGCACCACAGCTACTTGCAAACACTACTTGTCTTAAAAGGTCCTAATAGATTGCCCCCAACAATTTAGAATAAATAATTTATCCTTTCATGGAGGAAATATCACAAAGAATGGGGTTCAAAAGGGAGCTAGATAGATTCTTGGAAGATAGGTCCATCAGTGACCATGTTGGGTGAATCGGAGGAACATGTATGTAGTTGTAGTAAACTGTACTGGGCTTATGCCCAAATAAATTTGTTAGTCTCTAAGGTGCCACTCGTACTCCTTGTTGTTTTTGTTTTTGTTGATACAGACTAACATGGCTACCACTCTGAAAACTGTACTGGATGAGTTTGTGCGAGGCTTGGCTTTTGGTGTCTATAGTACCGTCCTGCTGTCTCTGTTGGCTAGAGGAGACATGTCTGTAAAACATTAGCACATCGGCTTAATAGCATTTTACACCTGCTATAAACAGGTCTGAATGACTATACAAGGTACCAGGTGGGGAGAAGCAAACCCTCTCTATGTATGTATAAAAAAAGTTGAGCTTAGGAATCTCTATTTACAGGACTGATGTGTTCCGTGCCATTCAGAGCATTGTTATGCTTTTCTTCTGATGCTGGCGGGCAGTTTGATTATTTTTAGTATGTCATTAGTATAATCCTGTCATGTTATGTGCTTATTTGGCAGATATTGTAGGATGAATACTTTTCATAAAAAACTTTTTTTTGTGGTGAAAATGTTGATTTTTTGGATTCCTGACTGAAAAACCTCTGTTAAGGCATTTTCCTCAGAGTCGGGTAAGGAAGACTCAAAAATGTGCATTTTTTATGACTCATTCCAGTTTGAGATACAGCTTTATTCTTCTCTATCCTAAGCTATAGCTACTGTTCTAGATGTAGTTTTACATGCAGTTGCCTGCTGAAGAGGCAAATACAAAACATATTGTTAGTTTTTTATCCACAGTATCTGCAATGTACAACTTACCATACAAATCATCATTTCAATTGGAAAACACATCTGAGCTATTTAATACTTGATCAATTCCCTGGAAATCAATTTGCTATTCAACATAAAATTGAACAAATAAATGCATTTTGGGTCAAGTGAGTGGTAAAATGAAATCATCCATATATCTCAAAGGTAGGCAAACTTTAGCATTAATAATACATAACATACGGCTATATGAATAAATGTCTCTTTTTGGTATTCAATTCACTGGCTTCTAGTCCTTAAAAGATTAGTTTCATAAATGTATTCTGCAGTGGTGTGGAAATGATTACCTTTGGACATATAACACATTTACAGGAGAGTCACTTGGAAGATTCAACAATATGCTCTTCAGTAATATACTAGAGTCCCTGATCTTCGATAAGTGTGCCTGGGCCAGTCATACTGATTGACATACAGTTGGGTAAAGAGAACACAAACAGCACAAGAGCCAGTTACCCCAATAAAGGTAATTTATGGCTCCTGTGGCATTATGCAGTGGTTGGAAAAGATTTTGTTGTTGTTGTTGTTGTTGATCTGAACTCTGACAAGAAAAGGAGGACTTGTGGCACCTTAGAGACTAATAAATTTATTTGAGCATAAGCTTTCGTGAGCTACAGCTCACTTCATCGGATGCAATGAGCTGTAGCTCACAAAAGCTTATGCTCAAATAAATTTGTTAGTCTCTAAGGTGCCACAAGTGCTCCTTTTCTTTTTGCGAATACAGACTAACACGGCTGCTACTCTGAACTCTAACAGTAACCGAGGGAGGCAAATTTTGATTGCTGAAATGCTTGTTTGAAATAACTTGAGTTTTATAAAATCATTCATTCAAAGCATGTTCTCTTAGGTTTATGTATGAAAATATACATGACTCAATCATCCCTGAGATATCAGTGTATGAAATGATCAAGTAATACTGTGTGGGGCTGGAAGGACAATCTCCCAGAATACACAACTGTCAGCATCCATCAGTGGGATTTGAAGGTACTTAGAAGCATCCATAGGATCAGGCCTTCATTGACTTTATACTTTCTGGAATATTGGGCCTGATCTGCGCCATTGAAGATAATGACAGTGTCATAAATATAAAGGGAAGGGTAAACCCCTTTAAAATCCCTCCTGGCCAGAGGAAAAATCCTCTCACCTGTAAAGGGTTAAGAAGCTAAAGGTAACCTCACTGGCACCTGACCAAAATGACCAATGAGGAGACAAGATACTTTCAAAAGCTGGGAGGAGGGAGAGAAACAAAGGGTCTGTGTCTGTCGGTATGCTGCTTTTGCCAGGGATAGAACAGGAATGGAGTCTTAGAACTTTTAGTAAGTAATCTAGCGAGGTATGTGTTAGATTATGATTTCTTTAAATGGCTGAGAAAAGAACTGTGCTGAATAGAATAACTATTTCTGTCTGTGTATCTTTTTTGTAACTTAAGGTTTTGCCTAGAGGGATTCTCTATGTTTTGAATCAATTACCCTGTAAGGTATCTACCATCCTGATTTTACAGAGGTGATTCCTTTCCTTCTATTTACTTCTATTTCTATTAAAAGTCTTCTCGTAAGAAAACTGAATGCTTTTTCATTGTTCTCAGATCCAAGGGTTTGGGTCTGTGGTCACCTATGCAAATTGGTGAGGATTTTTACCAAACCTTTCCCAGGAAGTGGGGTGCAAGGGTTGGGAGGATTTTGGGGGTTAAGACATGTCCAAACTACGTTTCCCAGTAAACCCAGTTAAAGTTTGGTGGTGGCAGTGGATATTCCAAGGACAAAGGATAAAATTAATTTGTACCTTGGGGAAGTTTTAACCTAAGCTGGTGAAAGTAAGCTTAGGAGGTTTTCATGCAGGTCCCCACATCTGTACCCTAGAGTTCAGAGTGGGGGAGGAACCTTGACAGGCAGTTTTTCCTATTGGCTTCAATGGAAGCGGGGCTGGAGCACCGCCAAGGAGATGTTCAGAAAAATGTAGCCCAAACATTTATCAGCATTTGCTGATTTGTTTAAATCAAAATGTCTTGTGGAGATGGTTCGATTTTTGACTTACTTCTGCTGGAAAGCAGGCAGGGTCTGCTATTTCAGCCACCCAGCTCCTCACCATCATGCCTGGTGGGCTGCTGGGGAACCCAAGCTTCCAGGCTCCCCACTCCCTCCTGAACTGGGGCTCTGGGTCTTATAAGCAAGCTGCTAATATACTGCATCTGAGATCTCTCATTGGCTGAGAACAAGAACTCCTCTCTGCTACAGACATACTCCAGGGACCAAACAATACACTGGAGGGTGGGACAGAGTAGAGGAAGTAGGGAGGGACAGAGAGATAAGTTGGATGTATGTCTGTGGTTTTCAAACTATGATATTTAAAGGCATATACTGTATTTGGTAATACATACATAATATTATAATAGTTTTCCCCGGGATTCATCAGCCCCTTCCTCTGTTTTCAGGGACCCCTGCCTCTCACCCGTCATCACCAGGCTTTCTCTCCTCTTTCCTTCTTCTAAAATACTCCATGGTGTAAGTGCAAGCCACACCATTTTTCATCTTGAGCCCAATGCTTACTTAAGATAGCTCCTCGTGTTGATGTTGCTCAGCTAAGGGAGAAGGTCATTCTTAGTTATTAGCTTTCAACTCACCTTTCAAAATCAGGGTACAGTCTTAGCACACTGGCACAATGTGCATTGTTTCAGGCACTGCCAACGTGGTTGAAACGTGTGATGCTTTGGCACCAGCACTTATTCAGGAGGGGCCAAATTCTGACCACGGAGACACTTGTGCAAAGCTCATAGAAGTGAGAGGTGCTGTGTGCATGGATATCAGGTGAAGAACTAGGCTCAAAAGGTTGGAATATTTGGTTACCAGGAGCCAATTTCAAATCCAAAATCAGAGTTGAAATGTTTCCCCAGTCCTAAAACAGCAGTAGAATTGATGGGGCTAATATTTTTAAATGGTTTTTAAATAGTGGCTACCCTGTACTTCAACTGGTAATGATGGAAGTTTTAGTCAGACATGGGAAGCGCCAAATTATGAACACTTAGACATAGGAAAATTTCCATTTTAAAGCACTCTTCCATTTCAAAGGCTGATAAATCACAGCAGCTAAAAGTCATAAAGAATCGGTTTAGTCTTTCATTCTTGAATAACTCTTTGTGAGTTTAATTCTTTCCTTAGCCTTAAAATGTAGAAGATTTACAATAGTTGTATGCAGTTCATATAGTATGAGATGGCATTAAAATATACCAAATTGAATCCCATATTTTTTCCCTTTGTCATCTATCATAATAAAAGGCTGTCATGAAAGGGATAAAGCTCATGACAAGAAAAAGAATTATCATTCAACTTTTGAAGGGAATTGTTTTGTTTTTATTAGAAATTGCTCAGGTTCACATTTTAGTTTATACAACCACAATCAATTATAAATCCTGGCAGTAATTCATACGAAGAACTTATAATTTCTTCGGGGCTCCTGCAGAGAGTGTCCTGGACTGAGAACCATTTATCATTTTCTGAAGATCTGTTTTATTTCTGTTGATTCTTCAGTAGCAATGACACCATCATAGTTCACTTCTTACTCAAATGTTAATGTGTCTTGGACTTGCTGATATTTTTGAAGGCAAACAATACAGAGCATTCCTCCCTTTTCAGCATTCCAAAGACTCTGGGTGAAATCTTGGTCCATTGAAGTCAATGGCAAAATTACCATAGAATTTAATAGGGGCAGGTCTTCACCCTCTGCATTATGATATCCGTTGCCGTACTTTGTTTAAAGGTATTACAGTTAGGCTCATACTCGGAGCGCACTGCACAGTCTGAGTTACCAGGCAATTGGCAATGGGTAGATGTGTTAGGACAGGTAGGATTCCTCTGTCATCAGCCTGAGGATTTACTATAGAGTAGTTTCTGTTGCCCCTCAGAAAACTTAACACTCCCACAGGTGGAAAGACAGGAGGATCTGCAGAAGGCCTGTCCATGTCTTGCCCCTTCTTGTCCCCTGCTCTTTGTTACAAGGGAGTTTGTGCCTTTGCATAGAGAGAATATCATGTCTTAAACTCTACTGGCAATTTAGACAGACGAGAGAAAATGCTTCTACCTCTGTGTTACAGTGTCTAATAGAAGAAAATTTCCATCACTCAGTAGATGAGAATGGAAAACTGTTGCTATGGAAAACTTACCTTTTGTGCAACTAGATAAGGTCCTACATTTTTACCACACCTGGACTCCTTTCATTCAGTGTGCAATGTCATAAGCAGAGGTCAGGCTATCCTTGCTAATCTCTTTTACACTACACATCTCTAACCAACGATCAGCTCATCTCAATTCCATTCTTTAGAACTGGATGTCATGCCCTTTTAAATTCAGTTGAGTCAAACCCTTGTCCTCTGTAAGAACTTCAGCTGAGGGTCTGGCCCTTAATGTGAAAATTAAACAGTTCAACTAACCTCTAGTTTTACAAATAAAATTATTTGAAAATACCTGAAATATATTCAACTATATCTTGAAATTTAAAATGACCTTAAAAATATAGAGCTTCTGACACATCCTCTTCCACAAAATTGTGTCATGAAACAACATAACAGCTCTATTATTGGATGACTCTGCATTGAGGGTTAGTCATGATGGGCATAAGGTGCATTTTAAAAAAAGTAGTTTGGAAATAGTATGCTGAATGCAATCTGATTTATGAATGTAGGCGGAAATTAAAGTGATATGCCTTGGCAAGTTATTTTTGGTTTTGACTTATGATATTTCTAACTGTCATAAAACAAAATTGTCTTTTGATTATTGTAATATGCATTGAAATAACCTGTAAGAAGTTTATCTTCTGGAGCTCATGAAATCATTTTTTCCCCCACTAAGAATACATTTGTTGTAAAAGTATTTTGCCATCTGAATATTTCATATTGGAATGAAATGAAACTACAAACCATATAGTTAAGTTGGCCTCATGTTTATCCATTTGAAAAAGGGAAGGGCAAACTGTCTGGCTGATAGACAGAGCTGGTAATCTTGAAACAATGAATGTTTTCCCTCCATAATATTCTCCTTGTTTATTTGTTATGGGGTTGCCTCATGGTTCCAGTGTCAATGAATCCTAGAAATCACAGAGCGAAAAGGCCTTCTTGTAGCTAAGGCACTGGGCTGGGACTCTGAAGAGCAGGGATAAATTTCCAGCACTGTTGTACACTTCTTTTGTTGTCGTTGTCAGCATCACCATTATCATGGCAAATCCTAAAGGGATGTAGCCTCCTTGCAGATCAAGCATCACACATGTCAGTCTCTAGCAAGGTCCTTCAGGTGGTCTGGCTGGATATTCAGTTTATGTCCAGCATTGGTTATCTTATCACATCACCGTGTGATCACCAGACGTATTGCAGCATACCTTTGTAAAAACACTTTGTAATTTGTTGGTTTTCCATCCTAATACTATGTCCATGCTAAGAAAGTTGACAAAACCGGACCAGTTTTGATGGCGGTGGTTGCTGGGTTCAGCTGCACATATTCTCATTACTGATCATGTCCTACCACTTAATATGGAGCAGCTGATGAAGATTACTTCATTTGTGACCTTGGGCAGATCACTTAGGCCATGTCTACGCTTCAAACTTTGGTTGACGCAAGTTATGTCCACATATAAAGCCACCACAGTTAGTACATCACTGGAGCATGTGTATGCTTGGCTCCTTGTGTTGGCACTGCATGTACTCACCAGGAGTGCTTATGTTGATACGCTGTGTGGTGCACCATATGTAGGCATCCCAGTGTGCAACTCACCACTGTCCAGCGCACTGTATTTTGGGAAGTTTTGGCAATGCTTGGTTGGGTAGGAACAAGTTGCTCGGGGGTGATGGGGAACAAGGGGTCAACTTCCTAGCATGTACCTTTGTCTATCCCATAATGCCAAACAAAACCACATAATTTTTGCACCTTTTAAAAAAAATCCTATGAATGTGCACAGCCCTTCTCGGTGTCTGCCATATCTGACAGAAGCATGGAACCTGCACAGCTCTGCACGATTGTTATGAGCATTGCAGGGACAGGATGCATGATCCCCTGGTGTTTGCCACGTTGCAAGAAGAACTGAATCTGCAGGTAATATGACCGTATCACGGAGGACAGATTACTGTGAGACACAGCAAAAACCAATTCAAGGTTGTTGTTGTTTGTTCACGGAGCAGCTGCAGATAGGGCAGAGCTGCTTCTGGGCCCCAGAAAGGAGCACTGACTCATGGGATGACCTCATAATAGGTTTGGGGTGGTGAGCAGTGGCTAAAGAACATTCTGATGTGAAAGGCCGCATTTCTGGATCTATGTGCCAAGGTCGTCCCAGGCCTCCAGCACATGGGCACCAGAATGAGAGATGTATTGACAATGGAGAAGAGAGTGGTGATCGCACTGTGGAAATTTTCAGTGCTGGATTGTTAAGAGTCAGTGCGCAATCATTTTGGAGTTGGAAAATCCACGGAGGAGGCCGTTGTTATGCAAGTGTGCAGGGCCATTAATCATCTCCCACTACACAGGTCTATGACTAGCAATGTTCAGAACATAGTGGAAATATCTGCAGCAGCGAGCTTGCAGAACAGTGGTGGAGCAATAGATAGCTATTTTGACAACAGCCCACCATGCTACAGAGTACATCAACAGAATGGGGCTACTTTTCTATGATTATGCAAGCATTGGTGGATAACCCGGGATGCTTCACCCACATCAATATTGGCTGGTCAGGGAAAGTGCCTGATGCTCACATCTTTAAGAACACAAGACTATTCAGAAAGCTGCAAGCAAGGACTTTCTCTCCCAACTGGCAGATTGTTGTTGGCGATGTTGAAATGCCAATAGTGATATGGTGGACTAGCTCAGCAGGTGCACAATGATAACTGAATGTGCTTTTGGGAGATTGAAAGAATGATGGCCTGGTTTCATCACACAGTTGAATCTCTGTGAGAAAAATATCCCAATAGTTATACCGCCTGCTGTGTTCTGCATATCTGTGAGGCAAAGGGGGAAAAGTTGCCATTGGCGGGGAAGGCAGAGGTGGAGCGTTTGTCTGGTGAGTTTGAACAGCCAGACACGAGGGCTATTAGAAGAGCTCAGCACAGAGGTATATGGCTGAGGGAAGCCTTGAACAAGCGTTTTAACAGTGAGCCACACTAATGCGGGGTGGACTGTGCTCTACCTGATCCTGCAGTTTTGGGGCCTGTAAGAAATTGGGTGGTACTTTGTGCACATCAGTGAATATAACACTGACAATGCCCATATTAATTTTGTGGCACTTGCTGTACATTTATGATTATAACACTGTGTTTGTCACTAATCCTATGACTTGTGTCACACTATACATTAACAAGTGGGCACTTTCAGTACCACTAGGTATTCTGCATATGGAACTGAGAACAAATAACGATTATTTTCGAAATAATAAAATTTTATTGAATAACAAAACCAGTGCAAAAACAAATCTCTGCATTTTAAAATCCAATACATTAAAAAAATTAATGAAACAGAACTTAACAAGGGGAAAGAACATTCATATCCATTTTGGCTACACCTACAGCAACTGTGGCTCTCACAGGCAGAGGTGAAAGTAAGCCGGTATGCCCCACTTTGGCGTACCGGCAAGAGCCGGTGCACCATACTGGGGCAGCCCGGCTTCCCCAGGGGGCAATTTAAAGGGCCTGGGGCTCCCAGCAGTGAATAGCAGCCCTTTAAATAGCTACCTTTAAATAGCCCTTTAAATAGCCGCCGGAGCCGTGCCACCGCTACTCCAGGGCTCCGGGGGCTATTTAAAGGACCGGGGCGGTAGAAGCAGGGGAGCCACAGGCCCCTTAAATAGCCCCCAGAGCCCTGGGGTAGTGGGGGCTCCAGGAGCTATTTAAAGGGCCAGGGATCCAGCTGCCTCTGCCGCCCCGGTCCTTTAAATAGCCGCTGGAGCCCCACTGCTTCCCCAGGGCTCCGGTGGCTAATTAAAGGACCGGGGCAGTAGGAGCAGTGGAGCCCTGGGCCCTTTAAATAGCCCCGGGAGCCCTGGGCTGCTGCTGCTACCCCGGTGGGGGAGGGGGGAGTAAAAGGGGGGGGCACTTACCTTACAGGGTAGTGTTGCCGGCACCCAGTGCCAAGAGGCTAAACAACAGCTGAAGTTGGTTCGTTACCCGGTGTGCTACACCCAACAATCACAACGGGGTGGAGAAGCAGAAAAGTTTATTTGAAGCTTCAAAAAGGTACAGGGAGATTTGAATCTCAAATCCTGTACACAGAGCAGGAAGTTACACAGGCTTTTATACATCCTTTTTCCCAGCATACTTATCCAATAGCAAGCTGCCCCAAGTATCCATATAGCTAGCCAATCCAGTTCCCAGCTAGTTCCCTGGTTCTCTGTATCATTTGTTAAACTATACATAAAGCTGCTTTATTCAGCATTGTTCTTCCATATCTCCCCTGTTTGGCCTTGCTTAGTTTCAGGCAGTCTGACTCTGCAACATATTGTTGCAGATTCCCAGCATAACTGCTGTGTGTGCCTCCAGGCGGCGGGGCCAAGGACGCTTGGGCCTAGTACGCAGAGCTGCTGCGAGTGCCTCCAGGCGGGAGGGGGGCCAAGGACACTTGGGCCTAGTGCGAGGGGGCTTCATCGACACTCGTGGTCTTCCATCCCCTCGAGTTACCTAGTGGCCATGCCCCAGTGTCCCCAACAGTGGGCTGGGGCTGGCTCTGATCCCCCTCAGCCCCGCCCCTTCCGGGGGCCAGAGCTGGCCCCAGGGTACCGGTAAGTCAGTCGACTTACTTTCACCCCTGCTCACAGGTCACTGTATGTAAAGCTGTGGTTGTTCTTACTGTTCCCTGGTGTGGAGTGGTAGGGGTTGGGATGCTGCCCCTGACGCTACAGTCCCAGGAGATCCATTAACTCTCGTGGGCTCCATGCCAGAGCATGTCAGGAGCTTGTAGGTGGTGTGGACGGCTAGTCAGCTGCACACAACAGTGGAGAGCTGCTAGGGGTGCTTGCCAAGCTGGACAATCAGGAAAAGGCAGTTCAAAAATTCACAAGGTTTTAAAGGGGTGTGTGTGCTTCCAGTCTTAGTGACACGTGGGCAGTGAAATTCAGTGTCGGGCATTCTAGGACTTTAAGGGTTGACTCAGGTAACACAGTGAATACACTTGCATTGCATCAACCTCAGTACATTGCCCATGGCTCATGGGGGAGATGGTCTTACTGCATTGCCGTAACAGGGTTCTTACATTGGTGGGAGACCAATTGAAGTGTAGATGCGTGCACAACTAGGTTGACACAGGGTAGCTTACATTGACTTAACTTTGTAGAGTAGACCAGGCCTCAAGCCCTCTGTGTCTTAGTTCCCCATCTATACAAGGTGAATAATAGTATTGCTTTTCTCCCACCCTTTCCCTGTCTTGTCTATTCAGACTGAAAGTGGTTTACAGGGAGTGATGCTTACTCTGTGTTTATACAGTGCCTAGCATAATGGGGCCCTAATTTCAGTTGTGACTGTGAGGCACTATTGTAATAGAAATGAATACTATTACAAAGCATTCTTGAATACTTTGTCAAGCCTGACTTTGAAATGACTCAAGCAATGAACTCCACCTATTCCATTAGCAAAAGCATACCTAACTGTAGGCCAGATGTAGAAATGCATATGGTGTGTGTCTATTTTTATTGGTGACATTTGCACAAGTGCACCATAATGACTTAACACACAGGTTTTGACTAGGGAATGTTATGAAGTGGCAAAAATACAGCCATATTTTAAGCACAGGAAGCAACTGTTGTCCAAAAACTAGCTTTTTCGTACAGGGTGGGATTTTTGAAAGGGCTTAGCATCAGCCGAACTCTGCTGCTATTGAAGTGAACAGGAGCAGTGTGAGGTCAGCATAGTGCTGTGGGAAATCCTGTTCCAAATATCAAAGAAAACACCAAGGATTTAACTGTCTCAAACATACCAGCCTCTATCTCTGTAAACCTCAGGAGCTCTTCCACCTAGCTCCCTGGCACTCAGAAAAAATGTTCAACCTCTCTGCATAGGCACAACATGATCTGTCACTGGCTTGTCCCTCGTAAACTCTCCAGTGTGGTTTCACCCCTCTTCTGGGAGCCTTTCCCAGCCTGCTGTACTAGTAACTGGCATTTTAAATCTGGGAGAGGCAAGCAATCGCAGCCCTAATGACTGCTGCAGGCCATACCTTCCTCTTTCCAGCGGTAAGGAATTTTCCTTCCTGTTTCCTCCTAGTTCTGCCTTTTTTCTGGTTAGAAGTGGTATGTCCTCACAGTGTGATTATGGTGTGTCATAAGCTGGATTGTTGCTTTAGTGTTTGGCTACGCTGTTGGCCACTGGTGGGTTATTTCTGAGAAATTAAGCAAATTGAGGGGATTTAAGACTAGAGCATTTGTTACAGAATTTTCATTCGGGTGTGTGTGAAAATGAGGAATTAATTATGGCTTATAGGAGCAAAATGGGAAGACCTTTAATTTTTATAATGAGCTAATTTGTTCCTGGTTGTTGTATAGGGTGGCACAACTGGAGGCTGTGTGCTCTCCTGAACACAGCTACTGCTTCCACACAGCTAGTTTGTCTCTTGAGTACCAACCTCCCTCCCGCCCCTCCCAAAAGAGGCAAGAAGTGGCTGAGTCCCACTTCCACAATGGCCAGCTGTGCAGGAGAGAGTGGGATGCACCTCCCTAAGATAAGGCTGTATTGGGAGTGGGGCAGCTACATTCAACCTCCAATATAGCCCTATCTTAGGTACTCATATGACCCTGATTATTCTAGTACCAGAACATTTCACAATCATGAATGTGTTTATGCTGTCCCTAGGGTATGGCGAATCGGGGCGGCCACTCTGGGCCCCACAGGCTGGCGCGATGGGCCGGTGCAGTCAGTCCCAGAAGTGATGGGTAGGTCCCAGAAGTGACTGCTTCGTCACTTCCACCCCAGGCCCCGCACTTCCCTAGGGATGGCCCTGCCCCTTTGAGATGGGGAAATGCTACTATCCCCATTTGATAGCTTGGGAGCTGAGGCACAGGGAGTCTCTGACTTGCACAGGTCACACAGGAAGTCCATGAGAGATTAGAGAATTGAATCCAGTTCTCCGGTCATCACCCCAAATCTGGATCATCCCCCTAAAGCTGGTGCCTTAGAGACACAGTCTGACCAAATTTATTTAGATGTATGCATGTGGATACATGAAGGTCACTGTGGATGCATATTAAGAAAGTTAGGTTTAAGTGCTGTAGAAAGGGCCAAATTCTGATCATAGATCCCCATGCACACTACTCCTATTGAGGCTAGATTATGGCCCATAGTGAGCAAATTAAAAATATGCAACCCCTGTGTGATTAGCTACTGTATTGCACATTGATTGTAAAGATGTTAGGAGCAAGTACCAAATGAATTCAATCAAAATAGCGAGCCTGAATAAAGGGACCTTTTGGTTTGCAGATTCATGAATTATAATTTATTTGTCAGCCCTGTAAAGAGATATCACATTATGTACCATAGTTAATGTAAAAACTTCCAGGGATGGATGTATCTTCATTCTCATTAGATTTTTAAAGCCTTCAGCACAAGTATCTATAAATGGAAAAATATTAGATCAGAAGGATACAAGAAATACAGAGAGAATATTCTCTTCTCCTGCAGCCTCGGCTTCGGGGCTATTGCTATGTGCCAGGTTTACTGATTGTGCTGTATCCACAGAATTGTGGCAGTTTGGAAGACAAAAAAAATCTTATTCTGGGGTAAAAAGGCTGCACAATGGGGAGTTATTTTTAAAATAATTTATGTGTCCCAATAATGGCTATGAAACCTTACAGAAGGGGGAAAAACAAACAAACAAACAAACAAAAAACAAACCCCCAAACCTAGATGTCATTGAAGTGAGATTCTAAATCAGCAGTGAAATAGACAGCACAGCCTCATGTGACTCTTTCAGAAAACACAAAATAGTTTAAAAACTTACCAAGAAAACATTGATGTGAGGATTAAAATGATACTCGTAACAGTGAAATTGTTGTGGATATTAGGTCAGATGGGCTACCAAGTGCATGAGCTAAGTCATTCTAAGCAAGAGTTATCCCTGTAGGGCCAGATCCTGCATTGTGAGTAGAACTGATTGTAAATGTTCTGATGGAAAGGTTTTCTGAAAACGCTGATTCATTGATCTCAACAACACTTTCAACAGAAACCAGGCAGGAGAATCAGGCATCTCCAAGAGTCGGGCAGCCTGGGAAGCAAACTGAAAAATTCTGCTTCACTTCTCTTGAAACAGATTTTTTCATTCTTGCCTTCCTGTGAACAATTTTGAATGTTTGACTCTTCATCACAACTCAGGCTTAAAGATTTTTCAAAAATTCAAAATTGCTCATGGGAGGGAGAGATTTTTTTCCTGACAGCTGTAGTTAGGAGCCAGGTCAGGACCCCAATACATTTGATCCGTCTTTAAGACAGCTGGTTGATTTTGTTTGTTTGTTCTACTCAAGGATGATGACTAACATCTGCCAGTGAATAGTGGTTCTACTGTTCTCCCTGCAGGCAGCCCCTTTTCACGCATCTCCTAAGTCAGGTGCATCCAGTTCTGTGTGCCCGGCTTGGGACTCTGATTGGGTTTGTAAAGTTCAGTAAGGAACCAGTTTGGTTCTGCTGATGGCTGTGGTCATACAACTTCATCAAGATTTGCAGAGCACCTCTCCTTATCTAAGAGCACTCCAGTTACCCTAGGCCATAAGTTGACAATGAGTTCTGTGCAAATGCACTGGTACCCCTCTATGCCCAACTGGAGCTTCTTTGAAGCCAGTCAGGCTCCATGCAGGCACAGGACAATGCTCATGTGCAGCTCCTTGTAGGATCAGGGTCCAGGTATTGTCCCAACACAAAGTGCTCAAATCATACACATCCCTACCGGGAGCAAACCTATCACCAGCGCAAAGTACGTAGTGTGAGAGTCTGACCACACCTCTTGGAGACAGTTTCTCCGGAGTCCAAAACAACCTCCTGTGTAATCTTAAGGAACCCAAGACAGCTTTCTAAGTAATGGCAGCCTATCCCAGGCTGTCTATGGGCAGTTGCACCACCCAGAACCCCAGCAGCACTATGGGCCTGCCCTGGGCACACCCTCTCCCCCACACCTCCAGTGAGGGCTTGCAAGTGGGTCTGTGCCTGTGAAATTTACGGCTGTCCTGTACAATGCCTGCACCAGGGCAATTCTTCCCTGGGCAGCTAAGGTCCCACCACCCCGGGCAATAGGAAGTAGTAGTCTGAATGGTCCTTAAGTGTTTACAAAGCTGGATCACCAGGAGTCCTCACTGCAATTTGACACTCTGCCTTCATGACATGGGTCAAGTATAAACTTAATTTTAATGGTGGATTTTGTGCATCGTTGGCCAAAAGTCAAAATTAACTGATTTATAGTCAATAAGAAAATTACATTACAAAGTACCGCTCCGAGTGTTGCGAGAGGACAGCTGGCCGAAGAGAAGATTATTTGGTGTTACCCAGTGCATATCATGGCTAATGAATTAAATCAAACCACCTAAGATTAAAGCTGTTTTAGATGTATAAATATGCACACAAAAATGAGTTTTCATATTAAAAATGTCATCACTTGGGTGGTGTGTTTTGCTTCAGCCAGAAACATAAATTAAGTAAGTAGATTGTTCTGTTTATATTTATAAGACAAATGCCATTACAGCGGACGCGCTATAATCTAAATGCCACAACAACTCTCCAATTATTTTCACACTTCCATCCTAGCCAAAGTGGATGTTCATAATGCATCAGTGTCATGAATAATATGATGATTCCCAATATTCACTTTAGTAATGGAGATTTTATAATCAGATTACTCATTGAGAAAAGGCACCTCACTTTGAACAATGGCAACAGATGCAGCTGTCTGCTGCTGTACTGAAATACTGGGAGGTGTATGTGTTTATCTATCTCCACTGTGATTATAAGCCCTTCAGTAAATGTATTTTTTTTTAAGAGAGAAAGTGTGTGTGTGTGTGTGTGTGTGTGTGTGTGCGCGCGCCCTTACAGTGTTCTGGAAAATGGCAAAAATCTGCAGATGGTGAAGCAGAATGAAAGACTCAAGTTTTTGAACAGCTCAATACATTTCATTGTATAATGAGGAGTTATAATTTAAACAGAAGTTGTTCTGTGACCTGTCTATAAATATAATGAGCCAGAGCCTCAGGTGGCTGATCTGGTTCAGTGGTTATACAAACGGAAATGCATGTACACAATCATAGCTAGACTAAATTGAACAGTGTGTGTAGAACCTGTTGTGGGTTCGAATTTAATAAGTCATGATGTCACTCAACTAACTCAGTAGAAATTTTATTTAAAAAAGACAAACAGGCAATACTTAATACAGCACTATACAGAATACAGAAAAGGAAATGTACATACCAAATCTGAGACTGGAGAAGTGAGGCAGCCTACCTGAATTCACTTCTAACTCCCTAAGACTTGTCTCATATTTGTTCAAAACAAAGAAAAATCCTTGCTCATGCTTGCTCTGATTTTGAATCAATAAGCCAGTGATATTTGTAACTAGTCTATCACTACTAAGACTATCTGTGATCATAATTATCTCTTAACACTTAAACAATAATCCATATATCAACATTTTGCTGATACATTGATTATAGAAGACACCTAATATACCAGATGCTTCTTGTCCATTTTGTCAATCACTAAGATTATCAATGACAGAGCATTTGAGCATTCCTTATCAATTACTCATTTGTCCATTTCAACATACATCTATCGTATCAGGTATCTCTTTATATACAATGTGTGTTCACAGAAAAAAGACAAAGAAAGCAAACTATTGACCGTGCATGTTTTTTCATGGTATCTGGTTTACACAACCGATAAGCTAAAGACTGTCCACTATTTTATCAATTATAAAAGATACCTATAACCAAGTCATTCTGACAAATATCATCACAGTCATTCCTGACAAGCTAAAAACACCCTTCAATAATGATTATCCTATTAATTACAGAAAACACCTGCCCCATATAGGTTACCAGTGGTTCCTTTCTAGACATTTCCCTCAGGATTAAGAGTTTAGAGTTAAAAGGACACACAATCCATTATTTACTCAGACGCTAAGGTCCAGCTAAAATTCAGCCTATTGATAATACACTAAGGTCAGCTAAAGTTCAGAAGTAAAACCGAGTGGATAATGAAGTACAGGTTTACTAGGACAAAGACATTCATTTCTTCAAAACAATTCCCCCTTTAACATTAGAGTTTAGCCTTCACCTTTGGCTAATACAGAAAAGATTCTGGGATGTCTGGTCGAGAAATCATGAGAGTTTAATATAAAAAGAATTTAAAAAATTAATATTTACAAACAGACCTCATTACATTTATTCTTTTTATGCTGCCTTTTTTTAGTAATTTGTTTTGGTTCTTTTGCTGGGAGAAGTTAGTACCCTGATAGCTGTTTTTCACATTAAGACATCCAAAAGAAGAGAGAGTGCACTACAAAGTGATTCTAAGAACAATACTTTCTCTCCCTTACAATTTGTTGTACATTTCTCTCAGACTGCTTTGCAATCTGATAAAGAGTGTGCCAATCCTTCTCTTGTATCCACACTCAAATGTATAGACCTGAAAGGATATTTTAGAAGCTAAATGATGCGTAGACATAATGTCATACATGGATTATACTAATGTACTGTGTGATTAGCATGAGTCATAAATTCTCTGCTCCATATTTCTATGATGTACTTGAGTGAACTCCTTGAAAAGGGGTTTCTAATGTATTCACTTTTAGGCTTTTTTATTGATTGATTGATTTGATTTTTAAAATAGTTTGCTTAGCAAGATAAGTAGGTAGTTATAGCAGAACCATTTGAATCCCTATCGTTCAGATTGCATAGGTGTTTCCATTAAAACTCCTATTTTTCTGAGATTTATAACTTGGAAGCAAATGATGTTTTCCTAGAGTGGTGTGTGATGCATAAAAGATTTCATCTTCGGAGCCACTTTTTTTTGTTTTGCTTTTGTTTTATAACATAAATTAAATTGCTGCGTGGTGTATGGGCTGTTTTTTGAGAAGAGTTAAAAAATTAAAGATATTTGTATGCTCCTATAATTGAATACAAAATAGAAGAATTTAAACTTCAGTGTGGCAGCCGATGAATTCTTTGTATAGAACCTGGGGAAAGCGATTGAGCTGTAAGCACAATTTGAATGCGCCCCAATGGTTTTCAACAAAAGGGTGCTAAGGATTTTTTTTTAAAGCGCTGAGTTTAAGATAAAAGGGAAGCAGTCAGATTGAAATGATTGACAGTGCTAGTTCAGAATGATCCATTCTGAACTGTCAAATGAGCAATCTTTGCATTAAAAAGGATTTACCCACCAGACCATAACAACTTCTTTCAAAAGCTGTTACCATTGATCAAGTTAGCAAAAATGCACCTTCTTAATAATGCCAAAATATTCATGTTAAGGGAAGTCACATTGCATCAAGGGACCCAAAAGGCTTGGTAGACTTCTCTGTGGGCATGTATGTTAGTGTAACAAACTCCAATCCTCTTCTAGGGCTTGTCTGCATGGGGACACTCTACTCAGGAAAGTTAAGGTGAACCAATGGAGGGCCCGGAACAGCGTTCATGCCTCACACCCTGTCAGTACCCTGCCAGGGAAGCTAATGATCTAAGCAGCGGACCAAATTCAGCGATGAATCCTGGTCACATGACATCTGAGGCACATTGTGCATATGCTATGAAGAAGAAGATGAATCAATTTAAAATGTAAGTCAATGTACATAAGTTAAAACACACTAAAACTCCACGTGGACGCTCTCATTCAGGACTAAAGTGGCCATACTCCTCCTTGGTGGAAGATCTCTCCTGAATGAGAGTATCTACACAAAGGTAACACACTTTAATTTATGTGCATTGGCCTCACTCCTTTAGTTGATTCACCTGAGTGTCCTCATGTAGATATGGCCCTGAACTCTTGATCTTAAGACTGTGGTCTGAGTTCCCTCTTGCTATCTCTGTTTCGTTCAAGTTTTCCTAGAGAGCCCATCACTTTTGCACCTAAGCAGTTTCTAGGTAAATAGCACCTCTGTACAAATGGCCCTGTGCCCCCAGTAGATCCCCCAATGACTTTGGTTGTCTTGTGAGATCTATGGGGTTTGGGGTGGACTTAGTGCCTTCTCCACCTGGTGGAGAGGCAAATACTTCCATGATGCAAGAATTTGTAAGATGCCCTGAAACTTTTTCCTACTTCTGATCTTGCTTCTGTGGGCTTTCCCATGGATGGAGGATGGTGTAAGGTGGGCCTCCCATATATTCTTTCCCTTATTTCAGAGAAATACAACCAAATATGTACAAACAAAATGAAGATCACAAAGGGCAAGGGATGTCACTTTCAAGGGTGTCCTCTAATTGGTGACCAGTAGCTCTCATTTACAAAAAACCCACTATTTTCATTGGTACTGAACACTGACCATTAAAATTTAGGAGCAGGTTGATCTTTCCTCTGGTGGGGAAGGTCATGCTAGGTTTGCCTTCATCCCTGTGGGAGTCTAAGACTTTACTCTGAAGCTCATATTTACATTATAAATGGTCCCAAACTAAAATCCTGGGTTCAGATACCCCCAAACCATGTGGAACTTCAGATCTGGAGCTGAACTTTACAGCCAGCATGTGCATGTGTTTTTTGTGTGTACACGTATATATACATGTACTCTGGATCTGAACAAGATGGCATACATGCTTTGGAGATTTTCACATCTGGGATCTGAATTTTATAGTGTAGCTTCATCTGTAATTCTGTTTTGTTCTACACAGAGTCTTATACGGTGCTCGTTGCCATCCTGTCTAAGGCCCTGATCCTGAAAGGGAATCAATGAGAGTTAGGCCCTTAAACACTTGTGAGAATATGGGCCCGAGAGCCTACTAGTGGTGCATAAAGTGACATGACTACCATCTGTCAAATGTTGTTCATTCTCTTCCCAGGGGGACAAGTGTGTGCAGTAGAATGTCTTTGTTTTCGTAGGGATTCTTTTGGTTTTGTTTCTTATAACATACATGCTGCTCTGTGTTTCTCAAATAAATGCTCCTTGCACTCAGAACGGAAGGTGGTGAGGTTTGTGATGATTCTTAGTTTCTGGAAGAGTTCATTCCGCAGTTTTGGACCAGCCCCCAAGAAAGATCTGTCTCCCGCACAGATGAGCTTAACCCTTAGTATAGAGAGTTCCATTGTGCCAGAAGAGCAACGTTATAAGTTAGTGGGGAAGTAAGTCTGCACGTGGATGGGTGAATAAACCTTGAATGACTTCAAATATAGTACTTTCGAAACACTGTAATACTGGCAGGTGTAACTTTTGCTTTTTTGCACTTTCTAAATAACTGGGAAGGACAAGTATGAAACACTGTGGCAGTGTTTGTACAATATCTTGTTAGTTAATTTTAATACCTTTAATTAAGGTATTCAGCAAAGACATTTCCTCCTGAGACGAAGTCACACTTTTGAAGAGAACAGATTTCTAAGTGAGTAGATCAGCCTTCTGCCACAGCCATCGTTACAATAGATAGTAAGCTGCCACTTCTTTGCACTCTACTCTGTTCTTTGGTTTTGCTGTCATAACACTGGCCAGAGGTGATCTCTCAAATGGCAAGGATTCAGAACAAGAGAAGAGTTGCTTAGAGGGGACGCTGCATATGTTTTTCTCTTCTATACATATGCTCATTTTATCCTTCAAATACAATTGTGATTGTTTTTAGCACTTTAATTTTAAAACTTGACATTTGAAAACTGGATTCCTTGGGCCAGATCCTCAGCTTGTGTAAATCGACATAGCTTCATTGACTTCAGTGAAGTGGTACTCGTTTATGTGAGCTGAGATAGGCCCTTGTCACTAATCTGAAATGACTGTAACTAGATATGTTCTGGTGTTTCCATGGGCTGAAGAGTTAGAAAGGACTTTCTACAAGTTGGGGGTTTGGAGAGGTGTGAGACTGAACCAGGTTGAATGCTTTGTTGGGGCAGAAATGATCTCTTCACTATGTTTCAGATGTTACCTCCTCCTCCTTCTCAAAGTGAAAAATGTAGAAAAGCTTCACAGACAGGGATGCTGGAACAATTTTTATAGTGGGTGTGCTAAGAGCCATTGAACCAAACTGTAAACCCTGTATATAATGGAAACCACTTCAAGTCTGGGGGTGCAAGAGCACCCACAGTTCCAGCACCTATGCTTCCTAGGGAGAAGAAAAGTCCTGAGGCACAATCAATCAAAAATCAGTGCCCTCTTGTGCTAGGGACTGTACATACATACATTAAAAAGATGGTCCCTACCCAAAAGATGCCAGCTGTTGCTCAGTTCTTTGGAGCTATATTGATTTACTCCAGCTGGATGGTGCCTTTAAGAAAGTTGGTAGCAGCACACACTAGGCTAGGTAACTCGTGTCTGGATGCAGGTGTGGTACATGCAGAGTGATACTTGAGTGAATTGAAATAAAGGGCTGTTTGTTGGAACTTTCTTGGTTGTGTGTCTCTATTAGCTGTCTCCACATCCGATCTCAAACCAGGAACATTACAACAGCACTCTCCTTGGTCAGCCTTCAATACTCCTTGATCATGGGTTCTGAGTACAAAGGTATTCTTTTTTTCAGGATGCTCCTTTCTCTTCCAGATTGAGATGTCTAATTTCTTTTCACAATTCTTTGACAATGCTTTAAATACAACAGTATTTATCTATGTACTGCTTTTAAAATCCAGACTGCGATCTACAAAAGTAGAGTTGGTTACATAGATATTCATAAATGATCTGGAAAAAGGGGTAAACTGTGAGGTGGCAAAATTTGCAGATGATTAAAAACTACCCAAGATAGTTAAGTCCCAGGCAGATTTGGAAGAACTACAAAAGGATCTCTCAAAACTGGGTGACTGGGCAACAAAATGTAATGCACATTGGAAAACATAATCCCAACTATACATACAAAATGATGGGGCCTAAATTAGCTGTTACCACTCAAGAAAGAGATCTCGGAGTCACTGTGGATAGTTCTCTGAAAACATCCACTCAATGTGCAGTGGCAGTCAAAAAAGTGAACAGAATGTTGGGAGTCATTAAGAAAGGGATAGATAATAAGACAGAAAACATCATATTGCCTCTATATAAATCCATGGTGCGCCCACATCTTGAATAGTGTGTGCAGATGTGGTCACCCCATCTCAAAAAAGATATATTGGAATTGGAGAAGTTTCAGCAAAGGGCAACAAAAATGATTAGGGGTATGGAATGGCTTCCGTATGAGAAGAGATTAATAAGACTGGGACTTTTCACCTTGGAAAAGAGATGACTAAGGGGGGATATGAAGAGGTCGATAAAATCATGACTAGTGTGGAGAAAGTAAATAAGGAAGTGTTATTTATTCCTTCTCATAACACAAGAAGTAGGGGTCACCAAATGAAATTAATAGGCAGCAGGTTTAAAACAAACAAAATGAAGTATTTCTTCACACAACGCACAGTCAACCTGTGGAACTCTTTGCCAGAGGATGTTGTGAAGGCCAAGACTATAACAGGGTTAAAAAAAGAACTAGATAAATTCATGGAGGATAGGTCCATCAATGGCTATTAGCCAGCATGGACAGGGATGGTGTCCCTAGCCTGTGTTTGCAAGAAGCTGGGAATGAGCAATAGCAAATGGATCACTTGATGATTACCTGTTAATTCCCTCTGGGGCATCTGGCATTGGCCACTGTCAGAAGACAGGATACTGGGCTAGACGGACCTTTGATCTGACCCAGTATGGCCGTTCTTATGTTCTTATGAAGTGACAAATAATTGGGAGAATATATTTTGCATACAACGAATACATCATCTTTATTGTAACAACATTATATTAGCCTCTAGTTGAGATGCATGATGCGTGAAAGGTAAAATTCAGCCATAGAAATGTCAAAACACTAGTCCAGTGGAATGGAATTCCTGATCTCTTACTGAATTATACTGGGTAGGCCACTGTTCATTGCAGTAATAAGTCACCCTGCATTTTAATGTTTCTTCTAAAGCTAAAATAAATGAGATTTGATTACTTAGCACTCTTACTTAGCAGTTTCTTTGTAAGCTGAATACTAAAGCTATACAGAAGACTTTGCTGCAGTGACTGCACAAAATTTCTGTTTTTCTGTCTTACCATTTCCCTTCTCTCTTGCTTGTATTAGTGTCACGGTGGTTGCTTTCTCTGCAGAGAAGACAATTCAGCTTGTCCATTCTTTTGGATAAGTATGCCAGCTGCCTGATGCAAAGTCACTTACATTTCCACTCTCCTCCTGACTTCTCCATCCCGGAGGAGTAAATAACCATAAGAATCAATCCCTCACTTGCAGTGCTGAGGTCTGGAGGGTCACTGACATCACTATGCTATTCTGGGCTGCATGGAAAAAGAAATTACTCTCTCTTATGTACAGCTCCAGAAGGCAGCTGTTTTGTGTTTTGAAGCCACACTGTAAAGTGCAGCATGGTTCAGCTATGAACTAAAGTAAGAATAATGCTGAATAAAGGAGTGTAAAAGTCTTTTTTTTTTCTTCAGGTTTATTCCTCCACTAAAATTAGTGTAAGCGTATGGTTAACACCTTTTGCCTTTGTTTACATATGTCCAGTACTTTGAGGAATTGCCTATGATGTCTCCACTGACTCAGTGGTAAAACATCAGTAAATGTAATTCTGTGTTTGCTGACATCTGCCATTGTTTAGGATACCTTCCCTTGCTTTCTGGGGCCCTCTACTGTGCGTGTGTGTGTACTCACGCACACACCACGCACGCACACTCACAACTTCCAAGTCAGAGAGCATTGTGCCTAGTTCACTATCTCTGTCTTGTCTCACTCCAGTGCCATGATGCAATAATAGAGATTATCACAACTCGATCAGACCAGTGGTTTAGTCCAGTATTGTCTCTCCAAAACAGTGGCAAACACCAGTGCTTCAGAAGATGATGTAAAAATCCCTATTCTCTCTCTCTCTGTATATATCTAATATTCTTTAAATTCCCTACCTTCCCTAGTCCCTTTCTCTAGATCCCTATACGGTAAAATTTTATTTGACTTGGTCTCCTCATGTGCCAGCTGGCTTGTGCAAGCTTGGCATGACATGAATGACTGCCTATGGGGGCATGCAAACCGACTGGCATGCCAGCAATCAGTGCTTCAGTCACAGGAACTATAGAGGTCAGCTGCAACCAAATGCAACATTGGGTAGAGCTGGGCAAAAGTTCTCGGACAAAACTTTTTTTGCCAGAAATGCTTATTTAGGTTGACGAAAACATTCTGCAAATTCATGTCAAATTTGTTGAATTATTTCAGTTAAAAATACCCTACAAAACAAAAACAAAGTCTTAAAATAAAAGTTTCATTTTGACATTTTTGAAATGAAATGTGTTGTTTTTTTAAATTTGAAATTGCTTTTCATTTCAACTATGGCTTCAATTTTATTTTTAAAAAGGTAAATAAACATCCAAAAGTAAATGCAACTTTTTGTTTTGGGTTGAACAAAATGTTTCTTTTGATCTGAAACAAAATGTTTTTGGCTTTTTTTGGTTAATCACAACATTTGGATTTTTTTTGAAAAACGTTGGTTCAGCCAGTGAAGTGAAAAATCAGTTTTTTGCACAACTCTAGAATTGTGTTCTTGTGGTGATGGGACTGACGAGTTCAGCTTATATTGGGCAAGCTATGCATGGGTTAGCCTGCCTGAGCTAGCTTTAATTCAGATAACATGTGTAACAACAACAGTGAACTCAGTGCGTGAGGGGCTTCAGCATGGGCTAGCAAGCTGAGCACATGTGTAAAGCCCATGCTGGGCTTATACTATCCGAGCTGAAGCCCAGACTGTACAGTCTTCACTGCTATTCTTACTGGTCCTAGCTGGATTCATGCTAGCTCAAGTAGGCTAGCCTGTGCACTGCTTTTGCTTTCCTTCCTTCCCTCTTCCCTACCAGGGATAGAGAAAGGCTTGCTGTGTATTTATTTCTTGAAAAATATTTGTTGTATTGCCTTATGCCCACATAAATAGTCAGTTACATCCAGGGTAGGTGGTTTTTAAATGCCCCACCCCTTCATCTCCCCAGTAGTGGCCAGTTTTAAGCATGCCAAATCCAAAGTACACATTGAATTTACTTGCCTTCTCCTCCTGATCCATGTAGCCTCACATAGCATGAAGACAGTGGTTCTGGAGGCACCACAGCTTGATGAAGAGAAACACAAGCTGAGGTGAGGGACAAAAGACTGAATGGTGCCCCACATGTCTTACTGTGAATATTGCGCAGAACACATTTACAAGCCCTGGTTGAATCAAGTGGAACTCCTTTCATCTCCTGACCCCTTATCCAAAGACCTACTAAAAGAGACAAGCTTCTCTCTCCCCGCAACCGAAGTTGGCCCAGTAACAATATTACCTCACTCACCTTGACTCACAAAGTCTAATAACCATGCGAACCAGCTCCCTGCTCAATTCAAGTCCTGGATATTTTAAGATACCACCACAAAGGTCACAGCAAATGGAATCTGAGGAATTTTGTTTAGTTTTCTTTCTTTAGCAGAAGTTTTGTTTAGTGTTAAGGGTGTACTTTTGGGAGCCAAGATAACCCACCAAATCTGGCCTCCTGTTTGCACATCTGAATCTCACTCACAGAGGTGGGGATGAGAGGGTCTTTGCACTTGTGGAGGGTTTACTCTTCAGAGGAGTGGTCAGGGACTCTGGGCTCCAGTTCTGGATACCCAAATGCACCAGCCTTGGATTCATTCTCTTCTATTTCATGTGCACAAAATCTCTCTGTTTTTGGACAATCTGTGACCTTGTCACTCATCCAGCTCCTCCCCTTGGATCCTCCCTCCTTAACTAGAGTATCAGGAACACAGCCATATAATTACAATGTGATAAACCTCCTGGTTTTTTGGCTGTGCTTCAAAAGTGGTAAATTAAATGTATTAAAAACAAGGCAGGCAGTTTTGTTTCCCTGATGAGTTGTGAAAACTGTCAGCCAGCTAGGAATTAGACTTATGCCTGGATGTAGAAGAACAGATAAATATTTATGTGTTTCAATGAGAGGTAAAATGGGAAACATAGGGCATAGGCTGAAGCTAAAGAATACTAATAGGTTGGCTATAATGAGATTATATGTTTTATAAGCACTAACAATTATTTTCCAATTACTAAACTATACAGAGAGAATGAAGACAATTATACTCCAGCCACGGTGGGACACTGAATGCATTACAGAGCACACAGTGGAATCAGACACACATTTTACAAGTGGGCATCTGAACCTGGGCCCTCATGCTGGTGGAAATGCTGGAGTGTCTCCAGTGAAGCCAGAGGAGCTACACGGATGTTTGGCTGGTGTGAGTCAGAGCAGAAACAGGAGCTTTCGAGTTCAGATTTTGTGGGAGAGAACACAGGGCAGAATCATTCTGACACGAACACAGCAGTGGCTTTGTAAGGTTTCATTCTCATGAAACTTGAATGTCCACTTCACTGAAATAAAAATGCCACAACTGGCATATGGGTCCTGATTTTTAGCTGGGCCTACCGTTGGCTTCCAATGCGGTGGACACAAAAGATTGTGCCTACCCTTCCAGCCATTCGCATTGACAGTGGCTGGGCAGTGGCTGTTCTTAGATCACTGCCTGTCATGGTGACCCATATTATAGACCGTCTTCTTCTGCTCCCTGCCTCCCCTCCTCTATGGTCTGTTTAGACTGTAAACTCCATGGGGCAGAAACCCTATATTGCTTCTGTGTTTGTACAGTGCCTAACGCACTGGAATCCTGGTACGTGACTGGGGCTCTCAGCCAGTACCTCAATACAAATAATAATTACTATTTAATAACTCCCTGACTGTTGAGTCTGATCAAAAAGTTAGATATCCGCATGGGTGCAAGTAAATGCACCTGGAACACTATGGCCATTTTTTGAAAATGTAGGGTATGTCTACATTGGGATAAAAAAACTGCAGCTGCCCTGGGTCAGCTGACTCAGGCTCATGGGGCATGGGGTCTGGGGCTGAAAGATTGCCATGTAGCTGTTCAGTGTGGAGCATCCCAGATCTTAGGCTCCATACCCACCTGTAGCTGTGATGTGGGGCTTTTTATCCCCATGTGCTATACCCTTAGGACCGAATCTCACCTGTCGGATCAGCTAGAGTATGTGGCAAGCGTTCAAGAGGACATGTGCTGCTCTAGTTATTTTCTTTTTGGGTTTTTTTCTTTCCTAACTCTGCCTTCTTTGATTCTGCTACAGCCCATTGGATCATGTCATTCCTCTTCCTGAAAATGTAGATGGGTCAGGCTCTCTAACGTGTAGTCATGTTGCAGTAAGAATTCTCAACTCTTACATGCTCTCCTTCCCACAGTCCATCAGAGCTCAAATGTATTGACCTTTCAGGGATGCTGCAAGGCTTGTCTTAAATAGCAGGACACTTTTGTTATTTAGCCACATGAAATGGCAGGAGAGGAGTGTTAGATGCCAATATCTATGAGAGCCTGTCAAGGTTCCTCCCCCACTCTGAACTCTAGGGTACAGATGTGGGGACCTGCATGAAAAACCTCCTAAGCTTATCTTTACCAGCTTAGGTCAAAACTTCCCCAAGGTACAAAATATTCCCCCCGTTGTCCTTGGAATGGCCGCTACCACCACCAAACTAATACTGGTTACTGGGGAAGAGCTGTTTGGACGCGTCCTTCCCCCCAAAATACTTCCCAAAATCTTGCACCCCACTTCCTGGACAAGGTTTGGTAAAAAGCCTCACCAATTTGCCTAGGTGACTACAGACCCAGACCCTTGGATCTTAAGAACAATGAACAATCCTCCCAACACTTGCACCCCCCCTTTCCTGGGAAATGTTGGATAAAAAGCCTCACCAATTTGCATAGGTGACCACAGACCCAAACCCTTGGATCTGAGAACAATGAAAAAGCATTCAGTTTTCTTACAAGAAGACTTTTAATAAAAATAGAAGTAAATAGAAATAAAGAAATCCCCCCTGTAAAATCAGGATGGTAGATATCTTACAGGGTAATTAGATTCAAAAACATAGAGAACCCCTCTAGACAAAACCTTAAGTTACAAAAAAGATACACAGACAGAAATAGTTATTCTATTCAGCACAATTCTTTTCTCAGCCATTTAAAGAAATCATAATCTAACACATACTTAGCTAGATTACTTACTAAAAGTTCTAAGACTCCATTCCTGGTCTATCCCCGACAAAGACCAGCATATAGACAGACCCAGACCCTTTGTTTCTCTCCCTCCTCCCAGCTTTTGAAAGTATCTTGTCTCCTCATTGGTCATTTTGGTCAGGTGCCAGCGAGGTTACCTTTAGCTTCTTAACCCTTTACAGGTGAGAGGAGCTTTCCCCTGGCCAGGAGGGATTTCAAAGGGGTTTACCCTTCCCTTTATATTTATGACACGCCCCCCAAATCTCAGCTAGGGTGAAACACTGGCTGGGATTTCTTCCTGGAGCTCTAGGAAAAACAGAGTTAATAAGACACATGCATCTCTAAATATACTACCAAGTACATAAAGACTAACAATATTTTCCACATCTCAAGGACGATTTTAACCAGTTGATTCTGGGAAACTTTCACGGGAGAGTGCATCAGCCACTTTGTTAGAAGCTCCTGAGATGTGTTGGATGTCGAAATCAAAATCTTGGAGAGCTAAACTCCACCGAAGAAGTTTTTTGTTAGTTTCCTTGACGGTGTGAAGCCACTTTAGTGCAGCATGGTCGGTTTGCAGGTGGAAACGCCGTCCCCAAACATATGGGCGTAGCTTTTCCAGAGTGTAGACAATGGCATAACATTCTTTTTCAGTGACTGACCAGTTGCTTTCCCTCTCAGACAGTTTTTTGCTGAGAAACACTACAGGGTGGAATTCTTGATCAGGTCCTTTCTGCATTAAAACTGCTCCCACACCACGCTCGGATGCATCTGTGGTTACTAGGAACGGTTTGTCAAAGTCTGGGGCCCTTAGTACAGGGTCAGACATGAGTGTCGCTTTAAGCTTGTTAAAGGCCTTCTGACACTTTCCGGTCCACTGAACAGCATTTGGCTGTTTCTTTTTGGTTAGGTCTGTCAGTGGGGCAGCGATTTGGCTGTAGTGCGATACAAATCGTCTGTAATAACCAGCCAAGCCTAAGAAGGATTGAACCTGTTTCTTTGACTTTGGGACCGGCCACTTTTGGATAGCATCCACTTTGGCCTGTAGGGGGCTGATAGTTCCTTGACTCACCTGGTGTCCAAGGTAAGTCACTCTGTTTAGGCCTATTTGACACTTCTTAGCCTTAACAGTTAGTCCTGCCTCCCTTATGCGCTCAAGGACTTTTTGTAAATGTTCCAGGTGGTCTGCCCAGGAATCCGAAAATATGGCCACATCGTCAAGGAAGGTGACTGCATATTCTCCTAATCCCACTAGGAGACCATCTACAAGTCTTTGGAAAGTGGCGGGTGCATTTCGCAGCCCGAAAGGGAGTACATTAAATTCATACAGCCCGAGATGTGTGATGAAGGCTGACCTTTCCTTGGCAGATTCATCTAGCGGTACCTGCCAGTACCCCTTGGTTAAGTCCAAGGTAGAGATGAACTGGGCCCGTCCCAGTTTCTCTAGTAGTTCATCTGTGCGTGGCATTGGATAGTTGTCTGGGCGAGTTACAGCATTTAGCTTACGGTAGTCCATGCAAAAACGTATTTCCCCATCTGGTTTGGGAACTAGAACCACTGGAGATGCCCATGCACTTTCAGAGGGGCGGATTACACCCATCTGTAACATATCCTGGATCTCCCGTTCTATAGCAGTTTTAGCTTGAGGAGACACCCGGTAAGGTTGGACCCTAATTGGGTGAGCATTACCTGTGTCAATGGAATGGTATGCCCGTTCAGTCAGTCCTGGGGTGGCTGAGAACGTTGGGGCGTAGCTAGTGCACAGCTCCTGGATCTGCTGTCGCTGCATACGCCCAAGGGTCATGGAGAGGTTCACCTCTTCCACACCACCAGCACATTTCCTTTCGTAGTAGACACCTTCAGGCCACTCAGCGTCGTCTCCTCCCTGGGCTGTAAACTGACAAACCTTTAATTCTCTGGAAAAAAAGGGCTTTAGAGAATTAATATGGTACACCTTAGGCTTTCAGTTGGAGGTGGGGAATGCTATGAGATAATTAACAGCTCCCAGGCGCTCCTGGACCATGAATGGCCCTTCCCACGATGCTTCCATTTTATGGGCCTAGAGCGCCTTTAAGACCATGACCTGGTCTCCTACTTTGAAGGAACGCTCTCTGGCATGTTTATCATACCAGGCTTTTTGCTCTTTTTGAGCATCCTGTAAGTTTTCTCTAGCAAGGGCTAAAGAGGTTTGGAGGGTGCTTTGTAGGTTGGTTACAAAGTCCAGAATGTTAGTTCCTGGAGAAGGTGTAAATCCCTCCCATTGCTGCTTCACCAACTGCAATGGCCCCTTAACCTCACGGCCATATACAAGTTCAACTGGGGAAAACCCTAAACTGGGATGTGGTACAGCTCTGTAGGCAAAGAGCAACTGCTGCAACACTAGGTCCCAATCATTGGAGTGCTCATTTACGAATTTACGTATCATGGCCCCCAAAGTTCCATTAAACTTCTCCACCATGCCATTTGTTTGATGGTGGTAAGGAGTGGCAACCAAGTGATTTACCCCATGAGCTTCCCAAAGGTTTTTCATAGTTCCTGCCAGGAAATTAGTCCCTGCATCTGTGAGGATGTTGGAGGGCCAACCTACCCTGGCAAAAATGTCTGCTAGTGCCTGACACACACTTTTAGCCCTGGTGTTGCTTAGAGCTACTGCTTCCGGCCATCGGGTGGCAAAATCCATGAAAGTCAGTATGTACTGCTTTCCTCTGGGTGTCTTTTTCGGAAAAGGACCCAGAATATCCACAGCTACTCGCTGAAATGGAACTTCAATGATGGGGAGTGGCTGGAGAGGGGCTTTGACCTGGTCTTGGGGTTTTCCCACTCTTTGGCACACCTCACAAGACTGGACATAGGTAGAAACATCCTTGCCCATTCCCTCCCAGTGGAATGACCCCCCCAAACGGTCTTTGGTCCTGTTCAGCCCAGTATGGCCACTAGGGTGATCATGGGCTAAGCTCAAGAGTTTGGCCCGGTATTTAGTTGGAACTACCAACTGTCTCTGAGGATGCCAGTCTTCCTGGTGTCCCCCAGAAAGAGTTTCCTTGTATAAAAGTCCTCTTTCTATAACAAACCTGGATCGATTAGAAGAGCTGAGAGGCGGTGCGTTGCTCCGTGCCGCCGTCCAAGCTCTCTGGAGGCTTTCATCTGCTTCCTGTTCGGTCTGGAACTGTTCCCTTGTTGCTGGAGACATCAGTTCCTCATTGGACTGGGGACCTAGGCTGGGTCCCTCGGGAAGCGATATAGGGGATGGAGCTGTTTCTGTTGACTGTGAACCGCTCTCCGCTGGTGCACTATGTTGGGATTCAGGCTCCGGCTGAGCCTCTTGTGTAGGGTTATCGGCTGCTGCCAGTTCAGGTTCGGTGGGGCCCTCTGGTGTTGAGGTTGCAAGTACTGGATTCAGTGCTGACACGGGGTCTGGTGTTGGTTGTTCGGTTGATTCCGGTTCTGGGACTGGTTCCATCTGGGTCTCTGGGACTGGATCCACTACTGCTGTTGCAGACATTGGCCTGGGGTCCGGGTCCATCACCTCTGACCGGGTCCTGATAGAAGTTTCCGGAACAGAGCTAGGCCTCACGGCTTGTTTAGCCTGGCTGCGGGTGACCATTCCCACCCTCTTGGCCTGCTTCACATGATTGGCCAAGTCTTCCCCCAACAGCATGGGGATGGGATAATCATCATAGACTGCAAAAGTCCACATTCCTGACCAGCCCTTGTACTGGACAGGCAACTTGGCTGTAGGCAAATTGAAAGAGTTGGACTTGAAGGGTTGAATCGTCACTTGGATCTCTGGGTTGATTAAAGTGGGGTCCACTAAGGAAGCATGGATAGCTGACACTTGTGCTCCGGTGTCCCTCCACACGGTGACCTTCTTCCCGCCCACACTCACAGTTTCCCTCCGCTCCAAGGGTATCTGGGAGGTATCTGGGCCTGTGGACCTCTGGTGTGATTCCGGTGCAATGAACTGTAATCTGTTGGGGTTCTTGGGGCAGTTGGCCTTTACATGCCCCAGCTCGTTACATTAAAAATATCGTCCAGCTGACGGGTCACTGGGGCGAGGAGGGTTGCTGGAGAACGGGGTGGCGTGACGATAAGGGGTCTGGAGGGTTCTTTGGGAGGTAGGTGGGGCCTTGGGCGGCCCCCGGTAATAGGGTGTGGTCTGGGGTGGTCCCTTCTGGTCTCCGCTCCAACTGCGACCAGTTTTCTTCTTCTCTGCCACCTCCACCCATCTGGCTCCAATCTCTCCTGCCTCGATTACAGTTTTGGGTTTCCCATCTAGGATGTATCTTTCTATTTCCTCAGGAACACCCTCTAAGAATTGTTCCATTTGCATTAGGAAGGGCAAATTTTCTGGAGATTCAACACTTGCTCCTGATATCCAGGCATCCCAATGTTTCACAATGTGGTAGGCATGTCGGGTAAATGACATGTCTGGTTTCCACCTTAGGGCTCTGAACCTCCGACGAGACTGCTCGGGTGTTATCCCCATTCTGACTCTCGCCTTGGATTTAAACAGTTCATACTTGTTCATGTGTTCTTTAGGCATTTCAGCTGCCACCTCAGCTAAGGGTCCACTGAGCTGCGGCCTCAGCTTTACCATGTATTGGTCAGTAGAGATGTTGTACCCAAGGCAGGCCCTTTCGAAGTTTTCTAAGAAGGCCTCAGTATCGTCACCTGCCTTGTAGGTGGGGAACTTTCTGGGATGGGAAGTGGTACCTGGAGAAGGATTGCTAGGGTTTGTTGGTATATTCTGCCGGGCCATTATCCTCTCCACCTCCTCCACATGCTTCCTCTCTTTTTCCTTCTCCTCCTTCACATGCTTCCTCTCTTCTTCTTTCTCCTCCTTCTTCAGCCGCATGAGTTCTGTCTGTCTTTCATGTTCCCTTTGTTTTTCCTCAGCCTGAAATTTGGCTAATTCCAGCTGTAGTCGAGCTGCGGATTTGGTCATTCTAACCTCTCTGTTTTTAACTAACTTTACACCCGAGGTTTAGAAATAAACAAACAAAACTTGGCTGTAAAATTTTGCTGTGCTGGAATAGAATACCTATTCTCTGATAGTGATTGTCAGCCTACAGAAAAAGACAATTCCCTTGTCTCTGCTCTGGGCCCAAATTAAAGCAAAAAACCTCCAACTACTTGGAAACCTGCTTACCCAGCCCAAAGAAAAAGCAAATGGGTAGAACACACACCCCCTATTTACTTTTAGGAAGAAAAGAAAAAAAACTCTGGGTTGGAAGACTGTGAATTTCCCTGCAGGAGTTAAGTACCCTGCCTCCAGGCAAAGAAAACCTGCAATTCACAAAGATAATCCCCTTTTGTCTCTGCTTGGCCACAAAGCAGAGAAAAAACAAGCTGCTTTCAGTTTCAGCTGCTTTCTGGACTTCCTTTCCAAAGGAAAAAAAATTTCCTTTTTAAAATCTGTATTTCCAGTTGAAAAAATTTCAACTGGATCTCAAAATGATTTCAGGTTAATCCCACCACTATGCCACCATGTCAAGGTTCCTCCCCCACTCTGAACTCTAGGGTACAGATGTGGGGACCTGCATGAAAAACCTCCTAAGCTTATCTTTACCAGCTTAGGTCAAAACTTCCCCAAGGTACAAAATATTCCCCCCGTTGTCCTTGGACTGGCCGCTACCACCACCAAACTAATACTGGTTACTGGGGAAGAGCTGTTTGGACGCGTCCTTCCCCCCAAAATACTTCCCAAAACCTTGCACCCCACTTCCTGGACAAGGTTTGGTAAAAAGCCTCACCAATTTGCCTAGATGACTACAGACCCAGACCCTTGGATCTTAAGAACAATGAACAATCCTCCCAACACTTGCACCCCCCCTTTCCTGGGAAATGTTGGATAAAAAGCCTCACCAATTTGCATAGGTGACCACAGACCCAAACCCTTGGATCTGAGAACAATGAAAAAGCATTCAGTTTTCTTACAAGAAGACTTTAATAAAAATAGAAGTAAATAGAAATAAAGAAATCCCCCCTGTAAAATCAGGATGGTAGATATCTTACAGGGTAATTAGATTCAAAAACATAGAGAACCCCTCTAGACAAAACCTTAAGTTACAAAAAAGATACACAGACAGAAATAGTTATTCTATTCAGCACAATTCTTTTCTCAGCCATTTAAAGAAATCATAATCTAACACATACCTAGCTAGATTACTTACTAAAAGTTCTAAGACTCCATTCCTGGTCTATCCCTGACAAAGACCAGCATATAGACAGACCCAGACCCTTTGTTTCTCTCCCTCCTCCCAGCTTTTGAAAGTATCTTGTCTCCTCATTGGTCATTTTGGTCAGGTGCCAGCGAGGTTACCTTTAGCTTCTTAACCCTTTACAGGTGAGAGGAGCTTTCCCCTGGCCAGGAGGGATTTCAAAGGGGTTTACCCTTCCCTTTATATTTATGACAGAGCCTATATAGAATAGTATATCTAGCATAATCAAGCATTCCCCAGGAAGCTGATGTGATGCTTTACAATGGGAGTTACCTTTTTCTTAGATTTTTTTTTCTTAATTTTGTATGTACTTCTGCAAGAGACTCTGGCCTTGATCTTGTATCCTACACATCAGTGAGCAGAAGGCTGCTGTTATCCCATGCAACCATAAGTGAATGCGGTGCATGGGCACAAGTTTAAGCACGAGGCTTAGAATGCCACAAGTAAATCCCCATGCCTTTGCTCACCCATTCCCTTACTCTTAAGCAGAGTGAAGAATAAGCATGTCTGAAGAGGCATGGGCATAATCCAGACCCTTGGTGTAGAAACAAGGCCCTTAGCTATGTGCTCCGTTGTTCGGCTTCACTCCTGCAACTGAACAGGTGGTACTTGGCACCTGTACAATAGCATCAAGACCTAACACAGTAATAATACATTAATGCTATTGCAGTGGTCACCCCACAAACTTTTCAGTTGCCTCGGTAATTAAATAGCATAGTCTTTCCTCTGTTTACGACAGGGAATACGTCAGTGATGTTACCAGTTTATCAAAGTCAAAGCTGGGATAGATATAATTTGTCTGGGATTGATTTGCAAGACATTTGTTTCATTTATGACACTGCTCAGACTTCATACATACAACTAAATTTTGAACTTAAAAAAATCCTCCACTTTGTTTAAGCCTTTGAATACTTCGGGCACATACAGAATTCAGTGCATGTTCCCTCTGAGCACGGTTGGGTGAAAATTTTCGGACAAGGGTTTTCCATCAGACAGATCTGTTTAGTCAAATTGATATTTTCCAAGATTCTGTTTCAATGTTTTCAGAATGGAACATTTTGATTTTTTTGTTTCAAAATGACTTTTTACTTTGAAAATGATTTTATTGTATACTTTTGAAAAATGTAAAGTCATAACTGAAACAAAACATTTTAATTGACCCTAAATCATAGAATCATAGAATATCAGGGTTGGAAGGGACCTCAGAAGGTCATCTAGTCCAACCCCCTGCTCAAAGCAGAACCGATCCCCAATTAAATCATCCCAGCCAGGGCTTTGTCAAGTCTGACCTTAAAAACTTCTAAGGAAGCAGATTCCACCACCTCCCTAGGTAACGCATTCCAGTGGTTTACCACCCTCCTAGTGAAAAGGTTTTTCCTAATACCCAACCTAAATCTCCCCCACTGCATCTTGAGACCATTACTCCTTGTTCTGTCATCTGCTACCACTGAGAACAGTCTAGAGCCATCCTCTTTGGAACCCCCTTTCAGGTAGTTGAAAGCAGCTATCAAATCCCCCCTCATTCTTCTCTTCTGTAGACTAAACATCCCCAGTTCCCTCAGCCTCTGCTCATAAGTCATGTGTTCCAGTCCCCTAATAATTTTTGTTGCCCTCTGCTGGACTCTTTCCAATTTTTCCACCAAATATTTTTATGAAAAAATTCATTTGGCAGAAAATTTCAAAATTTGACATTTTGTTCTGATTTGGAACAAAAACAAATATACAAATCACAGAATTGCCCGTGAAATGGAAATTCTGATTCCCACATAGCTATACTTCAGAGTAATCTGTTGCTGGCAGGCTGGAAAATAGCTGCATTTTAAGGGCTGTTTTAAAGCCTTTCAGAGGATTCATGGATTCCATTGCCCATCAGAAGTGGGCATTTTTCCATTGCAAATTGGAGGAAAATGCAAGCCCCAAGGGGGGCTCCTGTCATGGTATATTTCTGGTTTTCTATTGTTCTCATCACTGTAAGCAATTGTTTTCTCTCCATCCCTCTGCTGCTCATACAATGAGGTGGCTAGAGGGAGCTGCTAACTAAATTGCTTCCTAGACGTGGAATATTTGTGTGTGTCAGATGAAATCTGATTTAAGCATAGTGTAGTGTTGATTTAAATCAAATCAATATATCTGTTAGTTGAGACATGATTGGAAGTATATTTACTTTGCTGCATCCTCTAATGGCCCTGTCATTTAACTGCCGCTCCAGAGGCAGGGCTAGTAGGGAAGCAACTGAATGAAAACTGCTTTCCTGACTGAATATTTCCCTTTGGCTCAGTTACACAACGGTGTTTACAACAAGAGAAGTGACCCTCAAGCTGCAGGTGGATACAGCATTGTTTGCCTGGCTGCTGCTCTACAAGTGTTTTTAAAGGTGCCACAAACCCAATTCTATTATTTTCATAAGATTTTTGAACAGATTCTATATTGTTCCTATGAGCTGAAAAAAAATCTTGATTGCCTCCAGTGGATTTCTTAGGCAAATTTTGATGCTGGAATTTAAGATTAGTAGATAAACAAACAGCCCATGTCAGCTTCAAATTTCCTTGGTCATTTATGCCTTCTTTTCTCTAGGCTCTTTGACAAGGATGATCCTGCAGTATAACAGAGGAAGTTTGGGTACTCATCTTGTAATGTCCTGAGGATTTGTATTTTTCCTTGCAAATGCACATTTCTATGCACAGCTCACTCTTTGCTAGCCTTTACGTAGAGGACAAAGCCCCTATTTTAGAATACTTGATACTTCACAAAGCTTTTGTCTTTCAGTTGCCTCTTATCTCGCTTACCTTTAAGAGAGCTTCTGTTTGTCTTGGACTCAGAATTCACTAACCGCAGTTTGGTATCTGATTTTAGTGAAAACTTGTCTTTTTTTCTGCTTTGGCAAATCAACCAACCAACAACTTATTCCCCTTGTGTTTGCAATAATCCTTCTACCTATATAAGTTGGCTTCCTCGGTAATATTTCCCAGCACTTCCCTCCGATCGTCTTCTCCATATAACTGCATGAAGGTGACAAGGTCAGCATGAGCCGGAGAATGAGGATAGAGATTTGGGGAGTCAGGAAATCCTGAGTTCAAATACCATCACTGCTACTGAGTTGTATGTGGCTTTGGGCAAGACCCTTGCTCTCTCATACCATTCCCATCTATACAATTATTTACAGTCCTCACGAGTGGACATCTGATGATTAATTAATATTAGTAGAGTGTCTCTGAGTGTAATTCATCCATATAGGGGGAGCTCACAAAGTCCTTTATGCCACTTGAACTCTGCATGAAGGGTAAATTTCAGCCCATATGGGAGCTGAGTGGTACTATAACTGATTAACTACATTTCCTTGCTAATGAAATCCAACACCAAGAAATTTCTATTCACTTCTCAAAGAAGAAACATGTACAGGCTGTGCATTTAGTGTGGATAGAAAAGTATATGTAAATAGATATGCAAAACCAAAAGAGGCCTCTGACTCCTGGTAAATTTCCTGGGTGTTGTAAAATTTGAGCAAACGAGCTCTTGTCTCAAGCTCTGTGCAAGACCGCTATTTGGCAGCTCTCTCTTCTACTCCCTCAGGACCACTTGCAATCTTCATATTTCACTGGGTCACAAGGAAGTTTTCTCACAGAGTTTTTTTTCTTTTTTTCTCTGTGGAGGCTCTGTCAGAATAGAACACAATTATTATGCTCTCAATACGGACTCCAAAATTGCAATGCCTGGATTTAGACCATTGGTTGGTCTATCCAGCCTCTAGCAGCTGCCTATCACTGATGCTGTGAGGGAGACAAAAAAACAAAACAAAAAATACAACAACGCAGTGCGATGCACCTGACCAACAGTTTAAAAAACAAACAAACAGTTGAGCGATAGAAGAAAACCAGTCCTTTCTAACCTTGGAAAAGGGGTTGCAATGTGTTTCAGTGCAAAGGATTGCTATTATTTTTAACATATTCTGAGCCATAAGGGACTCTGCTCATCAGTGGACTGTTCAAGCAAAGTAAGATAATGGATTGGTCCATAATTCAGAGGGCCAAATTTACATTACACAGTAATTCTACCCAACAGAGGTATAGATCACTGAAATAATACTGTCATAAATGAAGAACTGGAGGCCAAATATTCTGCATTGCCTCTTTCCCAACTCCCGATTCAAACACAACTCTTTAACCACATTACCAGGGATGTCCTTGTAAGCAAAATAAACCTCCCATCATGTCTGAATTTGCACATAATTAATATTCATTGTAAGTGTCTTCATTTTATCTAGGATCTCTCTGAAGTTTATCTGGTGGTACACAATCCCATGATAAGGATACTTTTTTGCTAAATGACTACTACTTTATTTTTTACACAACAATAATCCTACATGTACAGTTAACTTAGCTGCTATGTTTTCTTGAGGGTCTAAATGGTCATGTTTATGCAGCTGGTTGAGCAATGTTTAAATTAAGTCACAAGATTTCATGTAATGGTTGAATTTCTGAATAAGTGCAAAATGCAACATAACTAAGAGCAGGTTTCAGCACACTAGAGTAATCAATGTCCCTGGTGAAGTTAAATATGATAAGTATATTAGAAATCTCACATGCACAGCCTAATTAAATGTTATCTTTTTACTGACTTATAAAGGGGAAATTCAAAAAACATTGGGGCCTGGTCACATAAACCCAGGGAAGAATGGACTTTACAAACCCAGAATCTCACTCCTATTTCCATTTGGGAAGAAATGATTCTTGTATAAATCCCAAACTATTTTTCTCCTTCTAATTTTTTAGGTAAGTTGCAAACATTCAAGTTATGTGCGTGTCCCAATGTTTTGGGCTCCATCTCCTGGATTGATCAGAATAAATGCTGCTCCCAGATTGTCAAAGGTATTTAGGTGCCTAAAGATGCAGATAGGCACCTTGTGGGATTTTCAGAATCACCTAAGACGGTTAGGTGCCTAACTCCCATTAAAATCCATGGGCATTATGTACCTAACCATTGTAAGCACTTTAGACACCTAGTGGGATTTTGTAGCTGCATCATTAGGTGCCCAAGTACCATAGAAAAGCTGGCCCTGAGGGCAAAAAAATTCAAATAATCTCCCCAGATACTGATTGGTAGAGAATGGCGCTAGCAATCTTTCACACACTATCTACAAGGGCCACAAAGATACCCTGCCAGTCCAGAACAGGGCTGTGTGTAAGATGGAGTTCCTTTTATTCCACTGCTATTGACAGATGTTTTCAGGGAATGTACTTGGCGGAAATAATTTCATCTAAATAGCTACCATTGGTTTTATTATAATCTTTATGGCACACATCCACTTCCCATCTGTGTTTCACCTCCCAGGGAGTATATTAAATTAAGCCAACATGTTATTCACCCTAACCCTCATGTTTGATCTCCTTCATTTACCACCCTCTGGATTTGGCTGGCTTTAGGTTTACTCTCCATGTGTGTGAGCCAGGTGGAACACATGGCTAGGAGTGATGGGGAAAGGGAGGGCAGGCTTGTTTGAAAGTGAAGCTTGTTGAGGCTGGATGTGTATCTGTGAAGCCTGGTCATTGTAGTGGTAATATCAGGTCCCAGGGGAAAGGCTGCTGTTGACATGCTGGGATGTCAGTTCTAGCTCTCCTGCTCCTAGCAGAATGTTCCATTTTATAGTCGAGCAGCAGCTCCATGTGTTTTATTTCATATTTGTTCTACCTGTTGCTCAGGCTGCTAGGACAAAGAGGGCTAAATTATGGACCTGGCTTGCCCAATGCACACAGGAATGATAATGGATAATAGCTTAATAATTCTCTTAATTGGAATGTATATTTCAAACAATCAGGCCAACATTTAAAACAAATGGTGCAGGGATGTTCAAAGGAACCTAGGGACTCAGGAGACTAACTGATTGATTCATCTACCATTCAATTGTTGGTTGAAAAATCAATGGGACTTGGGCTCCTAAGTCACTGAAACACTTTTGAAAACCCTTCCTGAACAAGTGTCTCGTTTTCGTAAGTGCAGAGCACCCCGCAGCTCCCAAAGGTGCCAGCAGCAATTGGGCACCTCGCTGCCATTTGTACCTTCTGAAAACCTCTACTATTAACTTCAGTGGGAAAAGCTGGATACTCACCACTCTCGAAAATGAGGATACTTATTTCGCAACCTAAATGTGGATTTAGGAGCCTCGCTTTAGGCTCCTAATTTTTTGGAAAAAAAGAAAACTTGCCCTCAACCGTTAGACCTATATGAGGCCCTGCTAAAGTGTTCCTTCCATTTCTCCCCCTTCTTCAATTTCTTGCTGGATCTGCAAAATATAAACAAATCAGAGTGTTTGTCCGAGTCATTCAATGCCTAATTAAGTATACAGATCGCATATGTCCTGGAACTGGAAAATGAATGCTGAGACCTTTCCAGTGAAATCTAGATTTATAATTGAAATAACTTATTGCTTCTAAATCAGAAGCATTAGAAATAGGTGCAGTGCTTGCCTTGTCCTGGCCATGAACTACTGAAGTGTGCATCTAATCTGTTTACAAACACCATAATCCTTTCCTTGAGGCGAACCACACTGCGGTGATGGCATTGATCTGTTGAGGAATTATTTTGTTCACTGTGCCTTTTAACTGGATATGATGCTTAAAGAAGAAACTCTTTTTTAGCCAATGGCATTTCCAGTTTTGTGTAACTGAGGCTAATCTGAGCATTGAAATATCATAACGTATCTATAAACTTGATTTGACCAGAGTACCAGAGATTATTTCCCTTTAAGGAATTATTTTTTTAGCACTGCTAAGGTGCAGAAAGCATGTCAAAATCACTAATGAAGTACCTAACTCCCAAAGGCTACCTATGATAAGGGATTTTAAAATGGGAAGCCCATGCATAATTCAGTGTTATAAATCCTTGGCAGTGAGATCACTTCCCTCACTACCATTCAATCAAAGATTTAATATGCTCTATCTTAGCACCTGGCTGGTGAAGGGGACAAAATTAGGGCCACTACAGGAGTGCAGGAGTATACGGCTGTTTGGTGAGAGAGGTAAAATGGATGGTGAATACTGTTGCGTAAGTAGAACTGGGTTAAAAAAGAATTTGGCAAGTTCATGGAGAATAGGTCCATCAAAGGCTATTCGTCAAGATGGTCAGGTGTGCAACCCCATACTCTGTATGTTCCTAAACTTCTGACTGCCAGAAGCTGGGACTGGACAACAGGGGCTGAATCACTTGATAATTGCCCTGTTCTGTTCATTCCCACTGAAGCATCTAGCACTGGCCACTCTTGGAAGTTAGGATACTGAGCTATATAGACCATTGGTCTGACCTAGTATGGCTCGTCTTATGTTCTTATACTGATAAACAGCTATATTAGGACTTCATGCTACTTAGCCAACACCTTGTGGCCATGCATCTCCTCACTGTTCCAGTCTATGCTATTTAAAGCAATGAGGCACCAAATATTACAAGGAGAAAAAGAAAAATATACAAATATTGGTTCACAACATTGATGGAAAATAGAGATGTCCTTTGGAAAAAGGGCTGAACCATCACAAATGATGATTTTTTCAGACAAATTCTATTTTGAGAGCACCAAAACTGAATTAATTGGCTTCCCTGTTGCTTGCCTGGAAGGCTCCTATCAATTTCAATTATGAAATTGTCAGGAGCTTTTTGGCTCAGCTACTGGAGAGACAGAGAGCCCAGCCACTCAGCCTCCCCGCTCCCCCTAACTCCAGCAGCCAGAGGACTGAGTGCTCAGCCCCCCTGCCCCAGCTCTGGAGATGGATGGGCCAAGCACCCTGTTGTCATTGGACCCAGCAGACAAGGAGACGGAAACACAGCTCTCTGCTGTGATTGTTGTGGCTACAAAACTTAACCTAACCTGAAAGTGGGGCTTTGCATTGGGGGTGGGAGAATGTCCAACAATTAAAGGGACAGGACATCACATACCCTAGTTGGGGGGAGGCTGAATGCCCCATCTTTCTGGTCCTGGACCTGGTGGGGAAGCAGAGAGATGGGGCATGGAGCTTCAGCAGCCCATTGGGAAAGTTTTTGTTAATTTCAATGGCAGAAAGTGAATTAGTGCCTTCCAGGAGGGTAGCCAGGGAGCAGTTGTTTTGATTTCCCTCTGGAAGATTTTGGCTTTGCAAAAAAGGCATTTTTTTTCCAGAAAGTAATTTTGATGCAAAACTTTCAACCAGCCTATTAGAAAATAAGTGTAAGAGCAGTTCTGCCCCTTTTGCAGTTCCAATCCTGTTCCCACTGAGGATGCTGGAATCAGAGCCACTGACAGCACCTGGAACAGGATCAAACTGAACACATTATCAGCAAAAATGCCATCTTGCATTACCTAGCAAAGGCCCTATCCTAAAAAGTGTTAGTTACTTCAACTCCCGTTGACTGTGATGGGAGTTGAGGGCACCCATCTATAGTTAAGATCTAGCCCCAAGTGAATTCTGGTGTCTCAATTTACACCTTGTGGTTCTCATTTTGTTGGCATGCCTGACTTAAGACAATTGTTGATTTTCAATCCATATTGATTAGTTGGTTGCTGACAATGTGCCTAGTACTGTACAACCCACAGACACTCTCTGTTTTGGAAGGATTGCCATCTAGAAAAGAGCAAAATCGACACTGTCTAGGATTATAAGTTGTTTGCCTGTATAATTGTTTTTTTTTATTCTTCATATTTCTTTCAACTTGATTTCACCTAATGGCGTGGCTGGGCCATTGCCTTCCAACATATCCCCCCAATAACATGTGTTTGTGAATACAGTGATAATTACCCAACTGAGGTGCACTGTGTCTTCAACTTAAGTGAAATTCAAGCTTATATGAGTTACATAATGTCGGTGAATGTTTAACAAAAGCATTTAATTTAGAATAATGGAATTCACAGGCTGGCTACCACAGAGTTAGCAGGCAGTCTTACTGTAGACTTTATTGGGTGTCAGGGAAATACAAAGTGACTGAATTGTTGCCAACTGTGCTGAATTTAGAAAGTCACCCAAACTTCTCTCAAAAGGCCATAATGACACAGCAATGAGGAAGAAGGAAAAAACTACCCCAGAATGAATGAAATGGCCCTCCAAAGCTACTTGGGAGCTTAAAAAATGTAATTGACAAGTTGTAGCAGTCCTCTGGCAGACTTCTGTCTGTGCGATTAAATAACAAATCCCTAAACATCAAGGGCCAGATTTTCAAAAGAGATGAGATTCCATTTAGGCACCTAAATTAAGTCATTGGATTTTCAAAAAGTGCTCAATGGCGCCAAATGTGGGTGCTGAATGCTTTTGATAATCCGGGCCCGATATATTTACAGAGTGATTCTGTGTGGTGCAGAGCACCTCCTGCAATGTTCTGCGTGCACCCAGCTCTCACTGAGGCTCTTGAAACCAATGGAGGTTGATGCCACTTTAAGGAGAAAGGCAGATCTATCTTATATTAGCTCATTTAAAATCTACGGACAAGAAAGAATGTCTTTTATTTGCAACACACATGGATTCTAGATGTGGGTGTTTAACAGATGAGTACTGCTATGAAACTGAACTTTATTTCCTGGTTCAATTCACATGCAATGAATTAGGGGGTCAGAATCCATTGAGTTCAATGTTTACTGTTAGAATTAATTCCTGATTGAGGGAGAGGGATAAATATAAACAAGAATTATTGGCTCTGGAGCAGACTTTACAGTGACTTGGTTGCCACACTCCCAGGTATTATTTTCAATGCCCAGTAGTGTAGCAGATGCTTCACAAACAAACAGACACTGTCTCTGTCACAGTGATCTTATAATGTAAAGAGAGACAAAAACGTACATCAGTCATGAGCGTAGGAAGGAGGTTGAATGGAAATTAACCAATAAGAAAAAGCAATCCTCTCTCTACAGGTACCTTTAAATTCTTGTACTTCTGTTAGGTGACAGGACAGAGCTGTTAGTCAGTAACAATCCACTTTCAGTTTCTTGATTTAACCCCTTATCCACATGTTATTCTCTATGGCATAAGGAAGACATTTGTAAGTGCAGTAGAACATTTCTAAGGTTTGTTAAAATAAAGGCCTATAGAACTACCTACCATATCTGCTATGTATTTGCCTTAAGCTGACATAAGAAATAAATGCTCAATATAAACTTGTGTTTCTACCTTAATGGATGTTGTTAAAGCATTTAAAGTTAACTAATGTTTGGTTGTTCGAAACTTTAATTAGCATTTAACAAGAAAGCAACAGTGCACGCAATTAGAGATCTAAGCAATACTATATACACATAGTCATTTTCTAACAACTAATTGATAACTAACTTACTGTGGGCTATCTAATAATGAAATGCGAAAACATTCTGAGCAAATTGAAAGCACTCATGCAAATGAGTGATGCATTTAGTCTTTTCAAATTCATTGACCATGTTATCTAATCTGTCAAGAACAGAGAAATCCCGAATTATCCTAAATATATAGTCAAGCAAACTGAACAACTCCTAAAGCAGCACATCTCAATATCTGAAAGCTTTAATGGCTTTTGTGAAAGAAAACCCTAACACAATGGAGAAGTTTGCAAGTCTGGGTGACCAGACAGCAAATGTGAAAAATTGGGATGTGGGTGGGGGTAATAGGAGCCTGTATAAGAAAAAGACCCCAAAATTGGGACTGTCCCTGTAAAATCGGGACATCTGGTCACCTTTGCAAGAGAATCTGAGTAAGGTCCAGTGGCACGGTAAAGCAGTTGATACATTGCTAACCATTGAACTGTGTCTGTTTGGCAGATTGGTTTTTCTTTTCTATGCGTTTGAGACAGCAACACTGACCACTACTATTAGTGGCGCATATTGAAGCTATGCAATCAACTATCTCCTACACATCTTTCCTAGGAAGAAAAATCTCAACCCAGTTTGAAAACAATAGGATCACCTCACTACCGTTGTAGCTTTAATGCTGGCAGGAGACATGGTGTTCCAACTTCTGCAGATTACAGAATAAATGAAATGCTTGACAGAGAAGAATACGGGCTGGCAAAATGCACAGTCCGTTCTTAAAGTGAAAATTGAAGCCATATTTCTACTAGATGTAACAGTGATCACTGGGAATAGGTTCTTACAAACAGAAAACATGTCCAGAATTGGCGCTTGAAGCATAGCAATCAAAAGTATCCTGTAGGAACTGGAGTCTCATTTTGACTCAAAGTTCATCTGTTTATGATATCTTTCTCATCTGGACAGAGAGTGAGGTGAAATTGTCCAAGTCCTATTAGGCTTTAAACACTAGCCATACATCTGGATGGAATACTCCCCCAAAAGATCTTTTTTTTTCAATTCTACAATTACCCTCAGCCTGTGCAAAACTATTGTCTCCATCCATAGAAAAACAATCAACCATTTTAACTGCTTATTCTACTCAGTGTCACCCTAAAATAATGAGGAGACCATCACATACATCCAGTTTTTTTAAAATGCTTCTAAAATATTAGAGATGGCAACCTAAACACACTGGACATTTTCAGTGTTTTTTTTTTAAACAGACATCTTCTCAAAACTCTATTGGCATGATTCTCCTCTTATTTATGCTGCTCTAAACCAGGAGTAACTCCCTTGAAGTCAGAGGTTTTGCTAGTGTAAAACTGGTGAATCAGATCTCATATTTTGGGTAGGTCTAAGCAAAGAAAGAATTCGGGTTGAAGTTTTAATATATTCTAGAATTGCCTATTAGTGGAGTTGTGAAGATTATGGGGGTGCTTAGAATGTAAATTGCAATTAGTTCTTTTTTAAGGAGCCCAAGGGCACATAGGGCTGGAAGAAGCAATGGAACAACTGCAGTTGCAATATGCAGGCCACAGAGAGCCTGTGTCTGCACTCTTGCTTGCAATGGAGCTATGCTCAGCCAGGGCTCCATCTGTGATCATACAGAGGGTGGTTTTCTGCAGCGTAGCTCATGATGATGGATCCCAATGGGGAAACTCACTACATAGTGGAATCAGTATGGGAGGTGCAGGATTAGTCAGAGACTGCTGTTTATCCAGGTGTTGTGCGAGGAGATAGACTTTTGATGTATGCCTTAATGAAATGGAGTAATATTGTAGCTACCTACCATCCAACTGCAGAGAAGAATTTTCAGAAACGCTCTGTGTTGGCTTAACTCTGCTCTCATTAACACCAAAGGTGAAACTCCCACTGAGTTCAAGAGGTCAGAGTTAGGGCAACATTGAGCACTTTTGAAACTCCTTACCCTAAGGCTCTGAATAAGTAGTAATAGATGCAGGAACTGCAATGATGCAAGAAGCTAAATAACTTATGCATAAAGCACATTATGAATTGTGGCAACATTTTTCTTAAGATGCTTGCTTGCTTCCACTTTACACTCCACAATTCCAAAAGGTTCCCAGCATTTCCCTGCTAGAAACTCCAGCGGCATATATTTCTATAGCAGCTGTCACCATACACACTATTGCAGAAGGTTTTTAAAATAGAAGTAAATATTGCCACTCTGCCAAGCATGTACATTAGATTAACAGAGTTAGTGGTTGTAATTATGGGGGCTTGGGAAGAGTGGAACTTCATACCATGTTTACCCAATAAAAGGTGTATTAGAAGATCATCAAGGGTCTGAGAATAAAATGCAAGTTAGGAAATACATGCTTAAGGGTCCTCAACACGTGCACATTGAGAAAGTAGTGCATCAGGAGATCTATTATAGCTTACAGAGGAACAGCCGTGTTAGTCTGTATTCGCAAAAAGAAAAGGAGTACTTGTGGCACCTTAGAGACTAACCAATTTATTTGAGCATGAGCTTTCGTGAGCTACAGCTCACAACATCTGATGAAGTGAGCTGTAGCTCACGAAAGCTCATGCTCAAATAAATTGGTTAGTCTCTAAGGTGCCACAAGTACTCCTTTTCTTATTATAGCTTAGTATGCACTATACATGCAGTAAGTACAATTTCTTTTGTTATATATTCTGTTGGAGCTTTATGTTCTTTTAATGTACTTTGTAGGGGGCTAATTTCCTCCACTTTTCTTTGATTTTAAAAACAATGTTAGCAGAATTATTCTGCTAAATATCAAGAGGGATATCTACTGAGAATGACAATTTAGCAGATTAGTAATGGTAATCTCACTATCCCTCCTGTGAAAATTATTAGCCCTTTGCCTCAGTGCTTACTCTCTATTCCCCGTATAGAAGGATCTGCTCCTTTCTTTGCTGGTGTACTAGCAGAGGACACATTCACTAATGCTCACTGTCACAGACAATTTTGAGTACTGTGAATGTAATTTCACTAGAACGTTCATGTTGATCCACCACACGCCAAGTGTGTGACAAGATTAGCTGCATGAGAAAGTGAAGACGCTTACTGATGCTGCCTAACAGAGAATTTGTAGTTTTGAGGTAGTGGTTCATAAAGTCTTCCCAAATTGGCAATTAGATAATGCTACCATAATAACACAACCATTTGTGGCACTTCATGCAGCAGACAAGTCATTATTCTGATGCCTATAGCAGAGGGAAAATTGTTACAGAAATACAGTTTTTTTCTCTTAAAGGCACTTCATTTAATCTTGTTTGTTTAAAACCATAGGGCTTGAGTTAAATATTGATAAAGGATAAGCAAATTCTTTGTGATCTGTTCTATTTAATCCATCCTTATCTAGGGTTTTCCAACTCATTAATTACCTTTGTCATGAGCAACAGATCTCCTTGAGCTATTACATTCTATTTTTCATTATATACAAATTTTGATTAATAGAAATAAAGAAGACCTCAAGACCTGTTAGCTAATCTAATCTGTCCTAGTAGCGGGATTGTTCCTTACAGAATATCCTTAAGTGTGTTATCAAAGTTTAAACAATAGTTGTGATGTGGCTTTCGTCATTTCAGCCAATTGATTGAGAGAAAATTCCAGTCTAAGAGATCCAAGACCCCTACTTAAAATAGATTTGCGAATATTCAGTTTATCATCTCTGGAAAATTTCATCCCATTGGATCTCAATACACCCTTTTGCACTACATTAGGCAGCTCCTCGTTCTCCTAATTTAAATCTTGTGTGGCAAATTGCTGGCACTTCTATGATGGGTCTTATGCTTTCTTTTCTTGGGGGGGGGTGTTTCAGGGCACCGTTTCTTGCCCCTGAACTGGGGTATTAACTGCCCCACTTGTGTTCTAGAGGAGGGGAGTGGAGAGGGAGGGACCGGGCCCTCCCTCTACTCCAGGTCCCAGCCCAAGGGCCCTAGGGATAGCGGTAAACCACTAGAACTTGTGGTTCCTTCCCCTGGGCTGCTTCCCTCTCCTGCCCTTCAGCTTGTGGGGCTTCCTGCCCTCCCTCTGCACAAACCACGTGTCCCTTTACCTAGGGTCTTGCTCTTCTTAGCCCACTGCAGCACTTCTCCAAACTCTTCTCTGCTTCCCTCCAAACTGCTCTCTGCTCCAACATGAATCCACTCTGCTTCAACTCCTCCAAACTGCTCTGCTCCATGCTGTATCACACTTGTTAGCCAGGAATTTCCACATATAAAAAATGTGGAGTTAACTCTTGGCCCCATTGAAGTCAATGGGAGCTTTGCCATTGGATTTGCCAAGGGTTTTCCCAGTGATGTTCCACAATAACTACACTGCTACTCAGTTGCTAAGGTGGAAGCGGGAGATGAACCAATGATAGCTTTGAGATAGCTATATTCCTTTGCTTGCTTTTAATAAACTCTTTACTATATTTCTTTTTCACAGAGCCACAGCTGTATTCATTTGTCAGGAATGTATGCTCTAAATTGCTAAACGTTTTCATGTATCGTGTTCAAGGTTGCAAAATATATAATGCATACATTTTTTTTATCGCAATGCCAAGAGTCGTGAAAACATCTCCTTAGGTCCCATTCCTTCGATAGCTGTGTCAAGCTGTAGCCTGGATGTGAACCATACACAATATTCAACAAAGTGCCTGTTTCTGCTCCCTTTGAAGTCGGTGGCTGAATTTTCATTGATTTCAGTGCAAGCAGAATTGGGCCCAAAATATGAGGAATAAGCAGGTGCATAGGATCATGGTGGGTTGCTTTTGTGTTAGCATTTACAGATTTTATGAGACACTAGAGCTGAAGGAGAGTTGTACCTTTGCCCTACAGGTTTTCAGTCATGCACACCAGCTGTTCCTAACAGGAATATTAACATGTTGTATCATCTCCATTATAACCTCTGTATGCTGGTTGAATACCTGATACAGTTATTCATCAAATAATATATTTAACAATGAGTGCATAATTTAGTGATTATTAGAGCTACAAGTAACTACATTATTCAGCAAACACTTTATTCATCAAAGAGCTGTTGACCATTTCTAATCATCATATGACTTGCTGTTTATAGTAAACTGCAGCAGTGCAAAAAAGATTAAAGCTTTTTTTTTTTTTTTTAATTTCACACCAAAAGAAATCCATTTTATTCTGGGCAATTTAACAGCCCTGAAGTATTTTATTTACATGATGACTGGCAAAATGGTTATTTTTAGAGCAGAGTAAATATTCTCTCTGGGCAGATTATGCAAGGAGTGTAGCCTTTATGGCTCATGGAATATCTGCAAGCACATTACAATTTCTTTGAGTTTATTCATGAATCAAATCTCTCTTCAAAATTTTTACTCTATGGATTGAGCTACTGGGATGGGCATGACAGTCCAAAGTACAGCTGTGGATTCCTCAGGAAATGCCCTGTGTAGGGTGACCAGATGTCCTGATTTTATAGGGACAGTCTCGATATTTGGGGCTTTTTTTTATGTGGGCTCCTATTACGTCCCACCCCCTGTCCCGATTTTTCACACTTGCTCTCTGGTCACCCTAGCCCTGCGTTGAGTTCATTTACCAATGTTACAAAATTAACACATGAAATACTATTTTATAAACAATTTTCTCAGTGTTTGTCTCTGATTTAATTTTTTGTTTTCTAAGAATTTTTTCACCCTAATTAAAACCCTTTGAGCTTATTGCATGTAGTATTCAAATGTATGATCAGATTCTGAATTTCATTGTTAGTGATTTATACTGTCCGAATATTTTGCTTTACAATTTATCAGTCCAGCTTGTAAGGCTGAAGCAAACAAATGTCTACCTAGCGATAGCAGGGATCATTAAATGTCTATGATGTCATTCTAATTAAAACTGTACTTCAGCTGTATGATCCAGTTGTCTCCTCTGGTCACCGAGGTGTACGTTACAGTTTGCCAGTATTTTTTTTCTTCCAGCAGGGTGCATTGTGGTAGAGCTGTTCACAATTTTCCTTAACATCAACTCTGCTGAAAGGTGGTGGTTTTTTGTTTTTGCAGTTGGTTGCTTTCAGGGAAATCATTACCAAACATTAAAGAGAAGGAAGTCTGTCATTTCTGTAAGATATGCAAAGAATGACTTTCAGCTGAGACGAGCTTAGCTTGAACTCCAACTGACCCAGGCAAAAAGGGTCTCTTTTGGTTTACCTATAGAACTGATCTTGCCTATAGACCCAGAGGGCCCTGATTTCAGCCTAGGCTGTGGTAATGGGCAGGACCCAAAAACACTGAGATGAGGAAACTCCATTTATACTGGTTAAATCTGCTCTCATGTCAGATTGCGAGTTTGCAAATCCAGTAATATACCAAATATGACTTGTTTATAATGAGGGCTGGTCAAACATTTTCTGTCAAAACTGTTTTTCAACAGGAAATTGGGATTTTGCTGAAAGAAAATACTTCACATAGTGTCTGCTTTCTGTAGAAAATTTTAATTTTCATGCAAAACCGAAATGCCAACTGTGATGGGATCCCCGGGGTGCAGCCTGGGACCTTGGGACTGCTGTGCCCCCTTAACTCTCCAGCCTGGGTTGTCTCTGACAATGCCTTGCTAGTGACAGGCTGAAAGCCCCACCGGGTGCTGTTATCACTCAGCACAACCGCATGTGGAGCCTCACAACCAGCTAGATTGCATGAATGCTCCCAGAGCCACTCATGAATCACACAGAGAAAGGCACCAGCCAAATACCCCCAGCTCCCAGCCTGGTACCTCAGGAATTTACTGTCTTGCACTGCTCAAGACGAGCAGTGAAAATTTATTAATTGCTTTACCACTTCATCAATGGAAAGTGGATATACATCAGCCTTTTTAAACCTGAGCAAACGCCCTTACCAAACACTTCAGGCAAACTGACTGGTAAAGATAAACTGTAAAACAAATATATTGACTACAAAAGATAGATTTTAAGTGATTATAAATGATAGGCAAAAAGTCAGGGTTAGTTACCAAAAGAAAATAAAATGTAAGCACACAGCCTAACTCTCAGCCCTATTAGACTGGGTAACATCTAGATCAAGCGGTTTTTCTCACCCCACTGGCTATTGCAGTCCTTAATATACAGGTTTGTCCCTTAAACCTGGGCCAGTCTTCTCTGTTGGAGTCTTCAGTCTTCTGAGTGTCTTTGTTACTTGCAGCATAGGTGGGGGCAGGAGACAGACCAAGCATGGGGCCCCTATGTTCTGTTTTATACTCTCAGTCCCATATGCTTGGAAAACACAACTCCAGGCATGTCTGGTGGGCATTGCTGAGTTCTCAGGCAAGGTTGAGCAATTCCCCTTGTATGGCCTTATGTAGGTGAGTCATTGAATTGTAGCTCCCTTTTTGGACAATGGCTGTTAATGGTTGTTTAACACGCTCCCAGGCATTGGTTACTTTCCTTGGCACCGTCTCTGGAGAGCTAGTGTCTGGGCATTTCCCATATCCACAGCATATTTTAGTGACAACCATACACCACAGGTCTCATAAATTCATATGCATTAATGATATACATATTTCGATAGAACAGGAGCTTTCAGCAGATCATAACCTTTCCCCTGGTACCTCACACAGCCTACTTTATATGCAATATCGCAATTATATATCAGTTAGGAATATGGGGGTCACAGAGGTCTCCCTTGCAGTGTAGAGTGTCACACCAACACACATACCCCCTGCTGCCCCCAAATATTTCATCCAAAACCAAAATATTTTGATTTGGATGTGATTTCACAGTGCCTCATGGGAATTGTAGTTTAATTGTCTGATGTCCTCATGGGTCAGGCTCTCTTGTCTGGACTACATTTCCCATAATGAAGCACCTTCCCCCACTAAGAGAAGAGAGCATGGGGCATCATGAGAGATGCAGTCTGACTGGAAATGGCAGTCTACAGAGGAGCATGGGAGCACAAAGCACAGCAACAGCATTTCAGAACTGAGATTTTTCGGTTTAGCCAAAATACTTTGGTATTCAAGTTTTTGCTGAAAAATTGAATTTATCTGCAACTCTTCCATTTTCCTGCCACCTCTATTATAATAATATATATGTCTCTCAGAATTTATAATGGTCCCATCACAGTAGTGTCTAGGCACCATATTTGAAAGAAAAGGACAGCCTATTTCAGCCTGGAATGGCCGCAGTTTTACAGCGCTTTATTCAGCTGAATTCTCATGCTCACCATGGCTATTCCATAGGTGAAGTCCTTCCACTGAGCCCCCACCTCCATTGGTTAGCTCCAAGCTTTGTTAGCATGTTGTTTGCTGAGAGAACTCTGATCATCAGGGTGTAGCCCATTTGAAGACGTAGAGATAAGGCACCTGATACCGTAAAGTGATTCCAGGAATTGATTGGGAGCCCCCAAAGGCTGCTGCATGCTGGTGTGATTTGCTCTCTGTGTATTGTCCCACTTAGGTGGCTGCATGTAGCCATCTGGAGCTTTGCTATAGCTGTTCCCTTCAAGACCAGGCAGAGCACAGCGCAGGAACAGCAGTAAAACTACCAAATGACAACAGCAACACATGGTGATTCTCCACAATAACTACTTTGTGTTAAAAATCCATATTCTCCGTGGTTTCTAACCATGAGGTAACGATTCAAACTGTGCATCCATGTGACAGAAAGGCCTCAGAGGCCCAGGAATATACATTTGCCTTAAAACTAATAATATCCAGCACTTCAATCTTCAGAATCCTCCACACCGATGCTCACTGATCCTGACAACATCTCTGTGAGCTAGAGTTATTATCCCAACTATACTGATGGGGAATCAGAGGGGTTGTAGGCCAGAGAGGTGCTGGCTCTTGGGTGCCTATGGACAAGGCAGCCACACAACTAGTCTTGCACCATATGAATATCAGTGAAGAGCAGGAGTCTTCGAGCCACCAGCACAGCATGCCACCTCAAAGGATGAGCTGAGGGCAGGTCATAGACCCCACCCCTGCATCTTTCAACATGGGTTGCCAGTATAGGAGGGATGATAAAAGGGGGCAGAGAAGTTACCTCTGAGCAGCTTCCTGGATCTCCAGCCAAATTTTTCCAGCCTTCTACCTGCCTTTATCTCTAGTTTCCTCTACTGTTGAGACATTGCCTGATTGGCGGAGGGGGCAGGTAACTGGGTCTTCCTAGCTTATTACCCATCTCATTAGTCTCTTTGGGAGAGAGACTGGGTAGCTTGCTTCCCGCTTTGGTGCATTATCTCTTCATGGAGGGTGTCTCTCTTTTCCCTCTCTGGTACTTTGAATGGATGAGATTTGTCAAACCACTGGCCTCATCCTGTGCATGTTGTTCTCAGGGAAGAAATGTCCTATTTCTTTTTTGTGAAAGATCTTCTCCAGAAGGAAATCATTGTCATGCTTTCTTCCCCCAAAATATCTGGTTCTCCTGAGAGGGTGGTCAGGCAGCCAGTTACCACCCCAGTGACTATCATATTTACATAAGTGTGTTTGCCCCAAACCTTGCCCTTGTGCAACAGGGTGTTTTCAGGAGGAAGGCTGGGAGGCTTGCTCTGCCTATTTGTGGCAAGTGTTCTGGAAAGGAAGCTCTAGTATCAGGTTTTTAGTGTACTAGCACCTTCAGTGGAAGAGCTCTGTGGGTGGAGGTTTGTAGGCAGGCCAGTTCCTCCAGTGATAGCTCTCCTGTGGGAGAGAGTTTCCTCTGTGTGTCACTAGAAGTGCGGGGTTGTTTCCGTAAACACATGAGAATCTTGAAGGTATCACGTGACCATTGTACCCCTTGAAGGAGCAGGTGCCTTCATTTTGCAGTAGTTGAGAAAATGAGCTTTGTGGGTATGAAACAAGCTCTGAATTGAATCATCTGTGCATTAAGAGTATGTGCTGCATAATATTTCTTTTATTCAATGATTGTGCACAGACTCTAAAGGTATATGCCAAAACATGTAAAGAGAGGTGAGTTTTTTTCATTTTGAACAATTTAATCCTAAGTGCTTCACGCTTAAAAAACCTTGGCTTTGCAAAGCCCATGATAAAAGTCTGCTTTTTATGGCCTCTGAATCAAAGATTCTTGACAGTCTAATTATGGGTTACTGGGCTCCTCGTGACAACCATATTGCAGTGGCAGCTATTAGATATTGCTGCTATCATTGCTGCAGGCAGTGATTGAATTTAGGTTTATATACATATTCTTTGCAATGGTGCTACAAGACAGAAAGGACAGGCACTTGGATGAAATAAATTTAATTGCAATGCTGAGGTTAACGTTTGGTGGATTTGGAACCTTGAATGAGAATGCTCTGAGCAATGACTTATTGCAAAAACACTGAGCAGCATCTGAATTTACAAGAAGGACATTTCACTTTCTAATGTGGCAACACTTCAGTCTTCATTGCTGCTGTGATTAATCCTTGCTGTTTCTCCATAAATGCACTTGCTGTTCAGGATCCAGAGTGTACCCAACAAGATTAACCCAAAGGGGTAAGGTCAACAGTTAAGGCAGACGTTGCTATGATAATAACAACTCTGGTGTAGAACTCCCTGTGCTTTTAAGGCTCTATCCTGGAAGGTGCTAGACACTCTGGTCCCAATCCAGTGAATCACTTAAGCATTGACTTCAGTGGGCTTCCTTGTGTGGTTAATTATGCACGGGTTTAGATGCTTTGCTGGATTGGGTTCAGCATGTTCTGCACTTTGCAGCATTGAGACCTTACCTTGCAAAGGACCATACATCTGTTTTTGTCATTTTCAATCAATGTTTTTACCCCAGAAATTTTGCTGCAACATATTTTGGGTTCAGATGACACTGAAAACTCCAGAGTGAATTTGAGGGGAAAGCATTTAAGTTTTGCTTCGTTTTGACACTAAAATATCGGTTAGCTTTTCTAAGAACTGGGCTTGATATTTTCACAAAATATTTGTGAGTCTTACTGAAGTCTTTTGAGTGCACCTGGTCTGAGCCTCAAATTTGTAGTGTATACCAAACTAGTGGGATTTTCATGTGGATTCAAGATTTGTTGAGAATGTTTTACACAGCCCTAGTTTTGTGAAAGATGTGCATTTTCAGAATGCCCTGTAGACTTCCACCCCTAATATGCATTTTTATCTGGGCCTCTACCTGTCCACTCCTTGTGTGTGCACAAAATGTGGTGTCCCTACACTGTGTATCCTATACTTTGCAGGTGCAAGCACCTGCGTGTGGTCTTGAACACCTGCATATGTGCACACATCGGACTTTAAGCTGGCAAAAAGCACAAATGCAAATTCTAACGCTTGTTTATTCAGGTGTTTGGACTGTTCAGTGCTGCACAGGTGTCTGCACATATAAAGTGAAGGTGTATGCAATTTTGTGTTCACACAAGTAGAGACTGGGAGCTGAAAATAAGGCCTCTCTATATGTTAAAGAACAGCTAATAGAAGACTCATTCACACAAGACATGTTATAGTATTGCTGACTGAGAATGTTAGTAAAGGAAGGTTAGTAAATACAGTTTTGGAGCCAGCAGGTTTTTATTTTGGTAGGCCTTCAAGCCTGTATTTGAATAACCACAGTGAAGCTGTAACAAAGGATTACATTTTAGAACAGTTTAAATTGATGTTGTATTTCTATTTCAAGCACTTCATTTCAAGTGATATTGGATACGCCTTAAATGAATGGGTTTGCAGAACAAAACTGTCAAGCAAATATATTTCAAATTAAAGATAGCAATATTTGGGTTGATAGTTTCTGAAACATATAACACATCTACCTGGATTTCTCTGGTAGTCAGACCTGGTATTAGGGCAACACTGGATGGATTGTATTTGGAATATTTTAAGAAGTCCATTTCCTGCTTCTTTCTTGCTCCCATTCCAGCTTCTGGGACTGAAAATCCATTATCAAAGGATTTGGGGACCCTTATACTTCACAGAGTTCATTTTGAATTCTCTCACTCTTTTCTTTCATTAATAATTTTCCAACTAGGGAATCTGCTGCACATAACAATATAACACAAAGCAGGATGTGCCAAAAGGTGCCCCATCATGACTGACTTCTAGGTGGAATATTGAGGAAGAATTTCTTCTGTTCTTTCATGGTGAAAAGTTGCCCACATAACTTCATGACTGGATGTTGGAAACTGCTGGGGAAAAGAAGAAGCAACTAGCTAGTGTTTGGAGTGGGGAAGGCAGGCAGGGGGAGCAAGTGTCGACATGATGAGCTATAGGTCGAGTGTATTTCCTGTCTCTGCCAAGGCCAGGACTTGATGAGAATTAGTCTTCTCATTCTGCCCTTTCCAGTTTGTTGTGGAATGAGGCAGGAGAGGGAGCAATAGGGTAGTGTAATAGGGAGCTTGTTGTAAGGGATTTCAAGTGTACAAGGCAGAAGTTGTGAGGGAAGAGCCCAATGAGGCAAGATGCTCCCCTCAGCACTTTTGCATGGATTTCAGTGCTGGAATTTTTGGGGTATGTTTCCAACTGGAATAGAACGCCACTCTTTCCTTATTTGCATTTCAGACTGTCTTTGTGTGTTGGAGTCAGTGCCGTGTAATGTTCGTAGCATGGTACACTCAGACCGACTCAGACTAACGAGTCAGAAACAGAAAGACTAGAGTTCCCATGTGCAAACACCCCATTTGGACAATGAGGCGGAGAGGTGCCTTGCTCCTTTAATTCCCATAGGTTTCAATATACACATAGTGTGCTCAGCATATCCGAGGGGGTTCTTAAGCTTCTAGAAGGGGCAATGTGATCTAGTGGGAAGGGCAGTGGACTGGGAGTCAGGAGACCTGGGTTCTAATCCTACCTCTGACATTGATATGCTATATGACCATGAGCAAGTCACTTCACCTCTCTGGGTACATCTATACTGTACCTAGGAGGTATGATGCCCAGTGTGGGTAGGCAGACTCATGCTAGCTCTGTGTGATTTAGAATGCTAAATATAGCAGCGTGGAAGCTGCAGCACTGGCAGCAGTTCCAGTAGCCATCTGAGTCCAAGCCTGAATGTACCCGGACCCTCTGTGTTTGTATTTCCCTCACTCACCCTTCATGTTTTTTTTTTGTTTGGATTGTAAAATATTCACACCAGGGGCTTACTTTTAATCTGTGTTTGTACACTGTGTAGGGCTCAGCAGAATGGGAATCTGATTTCAACAGGTCTGTATGTCATTTCCAATAGGTACCATCAGATAGTTTCACCACAAACAAAACAGGTAACTATTTCACTCCACAACTGTCTATGTGAGTCCACACTAAGTCTCCTATTTTAAAAGAACTATGACAGGTCATCAATCAATTTGCATAACTTGGGATTTGGCTACACATGAGGCACCATCAGGATGTAGCATGTTCTCCTGGGTAGTAGCATGTGGTGTGTAACTGCAGACAAGCAAGAAAATGTCTAATTTCCGCTGATGACTCAAAATAGTCTTGTTAGCTCTTAGTGCATGCTTAAGTCTATGTACAACGAGTTTGGCTTTTTGTAGGAGCATGCTATGGAGCAGAATGTATAGGCTGAATGCCATTTGAAACCAAGGAACCTCTGAAATTCTTTAGAACAGAATTAAGGTCCATTGTCACTCATCAACTGTAATGGTAGATCAAACTGGCTAAACAAGGTATGAAGCTGTCCAATGGTCTTGATAGCTGCAGGGGAAGTCATTCTGAAAACTTCTGGCCATTTCAAATGGGCATTAACTAGAACCAAAAGGCATATAACCTTGTTTTGCTCCAGCAAAGTAACATGAATGTGTGTCCAAGGAGTGTGAGGCCACAACCAATTGTGTAGACCAACTGGGCCAGGACCATGCTGAATATGCTGACACGTAGTATAGTACTTCGCCTTTCTCTGTGTTTTCGTCGAACCCCAGGCACCAGACATGACTCTGGGCTATGGTCTTCATCTATACAATGCCAAAATGACCTCCGTGAAGAGCTGCCAAAACCTGAGATTGCAGTTATTTTGAAATGATCACTCGCATTCCCCATAAGATGCAACCTTGAGTCACAGATAATTTGCATCGATGTGACCTGAATTACGTAAATTGGGGATTCTTGTGATAGAACACTGTACCTTGCAATACCATTTCCTTCACAAAAGAAAGCACATCGTCCTTAGTGGCTTCTTTGTTGATGTTGGTGCTAGGGTTGGGTAACCTCTCCATCAAACTGAGATAAAACACTTTGCCCAAAGTTTCTTTGGGTTGACAGGAGCTTGGGCATGGCAGGAATGATAGCCCACCAGCATTGTTGTGCTGAATCCCTTTACAGAATTAATTAATATAGGAATGACCTGAAAGTAGCAATGCCCAGTGTTGCATACAAGTAGCAGCCAATGACGGAGTAAGTAACAGGTGATGATTTATGAGCAAGGTAAAATGTATACCGGACAGATAGGTATGGAACTTCCAAACTTTAAAGATAATGCTGACAGCTTCTCACTCTATTTATGCATAGTTCTTCTCAGGTGTGGTGAGCATTAATAAAACAAAGGCAACTGGTTTCGCCATGCTATTAGGAAAATCCTGGGAAAGAACTGCACCTACTCCGCATGGTAAAGCATCATAAGCTAGTTGCAATGGGTAATGAGACTCAAAGTGCATAAGAACTTTGGCTGATGTCAACAGTTTCTTTGCCTCCTTAAATGCACACTCACTCTCTTTAGTCCATTTCCATTTTTTCCTTGCTTGTAACAGTTCAGGTAAAGTGTCAATACTGTTGCCAGATTAGGGAGAAATTTACCATTAAAGTTAAGCAGTCCTAAGAATGAATGTAACTGTGACATGTTCTCTGTCAGTGGCACTTGAAGAACTGCTTACTTTTCTCTGGCAATTTCCTTAAGTCTGTGGCATTAATTACATGTCCAAGTTGTTCAACTGAAGGTTTGAAAAATCTCATGTTTGTCTCAACATACTCTCAGTCCATGGTCTTCCAAACGTTGCAAGACAGAGTCCAATTTTCGAAGACAATCCTCTCCTTCCTTTCCTGTAAGAAGGATGTTATCAAAAAGCACTGGGCTCAATTCACTCCCTTCAGGATCTCATTGGTAGCTTTCTGGAACAGTGCAGGTGCCTCTGTGATACCAAAAAGCAACCTGTTGTAACAAAATAAGCCCTTTTGCATGTTCATTGTGAATATTTGTGATGTACTAGATCAATTTCCATTTGTAGGTATGCATTGAGCAAATTCAATTTACTGAAACATTCTCCCCACAAATTTTCAAGATGTGGTAGTAGATACTGGTCTGCATATGAAACAGGATTCATTTTCACGGTGAAATCTTTACAGAATTGGATGGAGCCATCCTTCTTGAGCACAGGTATGTTCATGATATGATGGTTGTAGTCCACTTACTGTATGACACTGGTGACAGGACTACAATGTTCATTAAATGGTTCAAATCAGCTTCCACCAGAGGTTTCAGAGCATAATTCACAATTCTGGGCTTGCAGTATTTTTGCTGGCTGTAGACTTAACAGTGAGATTCACTGCCATGTTGCTCATTTGTCCAAGTTCTTTCTTGAAAACTTTGGAGACTCTGTCCAGTATTTTTTGAAGGGTTTAAAGTGCTTTTGTGATCTCCTTGATCTTGGCCCCAGTCTCCAGGAGTTTCTCAAGCCAAGTGGTACCAAATAATGGTACTTTCCTTCAGTCAAATACAAGGGTAAAACAGCTGATTGTCCACATAAGTAAAGTTTCATCTGGAGTAGTTCCCTCTTGGGACTAACTTTTCTCCAGCATCAGTCTTCAAAACCATGGAGCTTTCTTCCAGAGGAGCTTGTGACAATATATGGTGTTAGGTAGATGCAGAAATCAATGAAACAGCAGCTTCAGTATCAAGCTCCATTCTTGTGGGAACTCCCGTGTCAAGTTGTGACCTGGATGCATCTATCCATCTCTTACTGAACTTAATGAACTATTTCAGAGTAACAGCCATGTTAGTCTGTATTCGCAAAAAGAAAAGGCGTGCTTGTGGCACCTTAAAGACTAACCAATTTATTTGAGCATAAGCTTTCGTGAGCTACAGCTTACTTCATCGGATGCATACAGTGGAAAATACAGAAGATGTTTTTATACACACATGAAAAACCATGAAAAAATGGGTGTTTACCACTACAAAAGGTTTTCTCTCCCCCCACCCCACTCTCCTGCTGGTAATGGCTTATCTAAAGTGATCACTATTATCATACACATTGTAAGGAGAGTGATCACTTTAGATAAGCTATTACCAGCAGGAGAGTGGGGTGGGGGGAGAGAAAACCTTTTGTAGTGGTAAACACCCATTTTTTCATGGTTTGTGTATATAAAAACATCTTCTGTATTTTCCACAGTATGCATCCGATGGAGTGAGCTGTAGCTCACGAAAGCTTATGCTCAAATAAATTGGTTAGTCTCTAAGGTGACAAAAGTACTCCTTTTCTTTTTAATGAACTATGCATCTCTTACTCCAGCTTCTGCTAGATCTTGATCAGAGTCACCAGAGCTGTTGTCTTTTTCTACATTATGAATTCCCGAGTTCCATACTTCCTTATGTTCAGTCTTCACAGGTGTCTTCTTGGGTGGATTGTTATTTTGTGTTGCTGGTCATTGAACTGTGTGACAGGTCACAGTGATGTGTCCTTTCTTCTTGTACTTTCTGAAAATGATCTGGCATGCCCAGCAATCCTCAGCATATGTAGTGTGCACAATAGCCACATGGAAATTCCCTACCTTCCCAAGGTCCTCTGTCTCACCAATTCAGGAAGTGAACATCTTGGTTCACACTAATTCCAGGGAATCCTTCTCTGCAGTTTCCATGGCAATAACTACTTCAACAGCCTTCTTAAATATAAGCGCTGATACAGTCAATAACTTCTTCCAGATCTGGTCATTGCATATTCCAGAGATACATTGGTCATGCAGGGCATCACTTAATGTTTGTCTGAACTGACAATGCTCTGACAACTTCCTTAGAACAGCAATGAACTATGCAACATATTCTCTACTTTCTTGAGGTTGCTGATGGAACTGATAACATTCTGTTATCACAGATGGGATAGGAGAAAAATGTTTTTGCATTGCTGCAGTAATTGCAGCATATGTGGCAGTCTTGGGTACAGTTGGAGACAGTAGGTCATACAGCAGTCCATATGCTTTCAGACCCATCACTGTCAGCAAGGTTGAAACTGTGTCTATCTGGAATGGAGCTTCAAGCTACAAATGGCTCAAAACATTTGAGGTTCTCCACACGTGATTCACGATTTTTGTTGAATTCACTGACATTGCCCACAAAAATTATCATTTCTCTGCTCTTCTGTAGGTCCATCAATGGCTATTAGCCAGGATGCGCAGGAATAGTGTCCCTAGCCTCTGTTTGCCAGAAGCTGGGATTGGGTAACAGGGCATGGATCACTTGATGATAACCTGTCTGTTCATTCCCTTTGGGGCACCTGCCATTGGCCACTGTTAGAGGACAGGATACTGGGCTTGATGGACCTTTAATCTGACCCAGTATGGCCTTATGTTCTTATAACCTTGCCTCTAACTCGTATTTCAACCAAGCCGATTCATCCACCCCAATTTAAAAACAAGGGTACTATGAATAAAGTAATGCATAAGGAATTTCAGTGTGCTGAATGATTTAGAATATGAATATGCTTTTGCTTATTTGCCTAATAAGAGAGAACATGAAAACTATAAACTGTTCTGCTTGAATGTGATTAATTTATTTCACTGTCTCTTATTTCTAAACTCCTAAATCATTCTACCTACAGGATGATGTTATGTCTAAATACCATTTATCTGAAAATTACTTGTGTGCATAGCACTTTATTAGCATGGAGGCATAGATTTATTTTTAACAGAAAGGGAGTGGTAAAGTGGATTTAACTTTTTCTGGCAGATTTATTAGCCACCATTTACAGAACTGCTAACATAAGATATTAATTGTGTTCACAAATGAGAACATACAAATGGGAAAGATTGCTGCCCTACCAAATCCCTTTTCCTTTAGTCCCTCCCTCCCTCCCCCTCACACACTTTTCCTTGAATCATTTAATTGACAATCAACCAATTTAGGGCCCAATCCAAAATCCATTGACGTCAATGGAAATCTTTCCAACTACTTCAAAGAGCATTCAGTTAGGACCCTAAAAAATTAAAAATTGCCAGAGCAGCTTCTCAGAATTAGGACTTTCACTCTGAATAGCTCTCAGGGTTAGTCATGCAAAAGTCCCGGTGAGCACACACTTCGTACACGGACTACGACCAACTTCAAGGCAGCCACTTTTGGGGGCTTTGTCCATACTACATTCCTGCACCTTCTTCTCATTCATTACCCAAGCTGGTTACTAGTAAGCAAAGTACTAAACAGAGAACAGATATCCATTCTTATAGCCCAAGTAGTGGGTAGGACAAGACTTAATCAACAGTGAATATTTTAACCTTCTCCTCATTCGTGGCTCCCCTAGTGGTGCTACAGAAACTTTGACATTTTTCAGGAAGTTTGGAATGCAACAGAGAAGTTTCATCTAGTACTGACCTAGCTTAAGGTGAGTCAGAACTGAAATAACCAAGGCTATGTACCCCAGAAACACCTGATGATAATCACATGATGATAAGATTCTGGCCACTTTTACTCACACTGATTGATACTCCACATGTAGTCCCATTGACCTCAGTCTCCATGTGAATAAATCTGGTCCATACGTGCTTTTTAAGCACTGATATAATTTAAATAATAATGTAACTTTATGTATTTCCCCACCTTTATAATCTTGCTGATCAGCAAGTTTTCATTTTATTTGTAAAAGTCAGAGGATAGGTCCATCAATGGCTGTTAGCCAAGATGGTCAGGGATGCAACCCCATGCTCTGGGTGACCCTAAACCTTTGACTGCCGGAAGCTGGGATAGGACAACAGGAGATAGATCATTTTATAATTGCCCTGTTCTGTTCATTCCCTCTGAAGTATCTGGCACTGGCCTCTGTCAGAAAAGAGGATACTGGGCTAGATGGACCTTTGGTCTGTCCCAGTATGGCTGTTCTTATGTAAGAAGAAATATGGATAATTGCCAGCAACAATGACTTTTTTCAGTCGTTCTGAAGTGACAAAGGGAGTGAATTCACAAGGGATAAATAAAATCCATTTAATCCCATGAATCCTGTATTTGTTACATTTCAAGACACTTAATTTTTGACACTTATAGCTGTCATATTTTAACGTCACTAAAGAATGTCTAAATGTTAATTACAGCTTTTTTACATCTCTTTATAGTTAATGTCATTCAGAAAATCAAATCAGTTGGAAAAAACTGAGGAACAATGCCTCTACTAGAGAATTGTTATATACACTACAGCACATCAAAGCTGAATATTCTTATTTTACAGATCAACAGAATAATGATTATACCAATTGAAAGACTCAAACATAGCTTGTTCCTTTACCCCTTGAATGTTTCTGTGACTACACTAAAGCTTTGTAATTTGGAAGGAGTGGTTGAACTCTCTTTTGAGCATTACCTTGTTGTGCAGTACAAATCAAATGCTGATGATAAATTTGCAACACAGCTTTCCTTGAGTGTTCACATTTGTAAGGATATTTCTTTTGAAAATCATATTGTCACTATTTGAACATTGGGAAATGAGACACTAAGTTCACATATATCTCTTAGGTAGAGACTAATTGATCTCTATCTAGGTGCTGATATGACCCTCAGTTACTGTAATATGTGATATATTTCACCAGTTCATGTATCTCTCATAGAGATGGATCTATCAATTTACATAGCTATCTATATTCCTCCTCCCATTACTATAATATCTGATGTATTCCAGCAGTTCACATACCTTACTTAGGTGGCCTTGTCTTTACAGGAAATATTTTTTGATTTAACCTAAAATGTGAATGTATATGGCTATAGATATATCAGTATAACCTCCCTGTGTAGAGACACTTATTCCAGTATTCATCTGTAAATATCAAAACACTTTACAAAGGATGGTTAAGTGTCAGTGACTGGGATGTTAGTGGTCATGCCTAGTGTCTGGAGCAGGAATCAGTTGCCAGGAATAAGAGCCCAGGGTCAGAGTCAGAGACCAGACGTCAGAGCTGAGGGTCAGAGCAAAGTGAGAGCTGGTTTTCCTGGATGGAGGCAAAGACGAGAAAGGCTGGGTCTGCATCAGGAGCTATCACAGCCCATAGGTAAATGCTTTGAGCAGCCACTGAACAGCTGCTGATCTGGGCTTAAAAGCAGGTCCACTGACTCTTCCAACCAATCAGGTGGGGCAGCCAATTGTGCAGCCTATTTCAGACCAGCTGTGCCCATTAGGTAGCCCAGAGACTAGATAAGAACAGTGACACACAGAGGTTGAATGACTTACCCAAGCTTACAAAAGTTGTGTGTACACAGCAAAGAAAAACCTGTAGCTGTCCCATGCCAGCAGACTCGAGCTTGTGGGACTTGGGCTGTGGGGTTGTTTCATTGCTGTGTAGCCTTCTGGGCTGGGGCCTGGGATCCAGAACCCTCCCACCCAACAGTGTTCTAGAGCACAGGCCAGACATGAGATTTTCTTTGCTGTGTAGACATACCCAAAGGGATTCAGTGGCTGAACTGGGAGTAGAACAAAGGTCTTTTGTCTCCCAAAGCTATCTCCTATCTGACAGACCACAATGGGATTCTTCAGGCCTTTTACTAGCTATCCATGTAGGTAGCTCAGTGCTTATGTGGCCTCCATCACTGTAGCCTCTACCAAGTTTCTGGATCCAGATACCCCACACTATTAGGAAAGTTCGCACTAGATTCCAGACTTACTGGTTTGGTCCCATCTCTAGTCATAAGATTATGAAACAACCTCTCACGAAGTGTTTTCCTCACCCTCCCACACGTAATGTTGAGATTAGCCTCACTCTTAATATAGGTGCAATTATAGAAAAGGTTCTAGAAGTCAAGCTAAAGATGTAGAGAGCCTGAAATAAAGGGATTTAGCAAGGATGGGAAATGATGGGAATTTTGGGGGATCCTTAAACACAACCACAGGAGACTCAGAATGCTCAGTCTAAACACTCATATCTATCTAGCTTCTACAGATGTTATCTCCAGTTCTGAATTATGAATACGTTTTCTGCCTTGCAATCCAACAAAGAAACAGGGAGAATAAAGAGAGAGAGAGAGAAATCCTGAAGGAAATGGTTAGAATTATGAAATGTAAACGGCCACAACAATAGAATACGCACATTCCAATTCTCTTTGTGAACTTTTTTTTTAACTTGTTCGGCTATTGGCACAGTAAATGTTTATAGATTGGAGGGAAGTCATGTTCCAAGTTTAAGGGCCAAGCTTATTATCTGTACCTGCTTACAATATGTTGTGGGCCAAGCGAAAGCAAAAAAAGAACAACAACAAAAAGTCCATGGAAAATGTTACCCGGGGTTCTTTCAACCCAAAGCTCTTGTTAACTTTTACTCTGTGCAAGGTGGTGTCAGGAAATAAATCAGGGGAGACACGGCCGTCCGACCAATAGATGGCTGGCACAAACAGGACTACACAAGAGGGCTTTCACTTAAAGCTAAACTTTACTTAGTCTTAAGCACTTATACACACGTCCGCAACAGGTTAGTAAAACACCCCCAACCCTTGATAATTACCAAAGCTGAGTGTGGCTCTCGAGTGGCAGAGCTGCAGCCCATCTGCCGCTGGGGAACACAAGATGCATCCAGAGGGAGAGTCCAGTCCTGAAGAGTCCCCCTACCTCAAACTTTTCCCCCTTATTTATACATTACATTTAGTAATAGAATGACATGTCCCTTAAAGAAAACTTGTTAAGCAGGCAGTTCCAATGGTCAAGCAAGAGGCTCCTTCTGATTATTGATTAACCAGGTGTGGATTTTTCCAGAGTTTGCAGCCTTGAGGCCCCAATAGATATTCCTGGGACACATCCTGCTCTTCTAAAATACATGTATCAACAACTTCAACACAATTGTTATCAGGAAGGACACGGGGTCAAGCTGCCCTTTCTGTGGCACCCAAAACCCCCTCCCCTCCTTCCTTGGTCAAGCTGAGTTTGCTACATGGCCACTTTATGGCCTGCTGACTTGGCTGCTTTGAGCAATAAGCGATAGTGGTTTCAGGCACTTTACTGGTTTGCTGACATCTCCCCGTACAGAAGAGACCATGATTTAATATGCTCTTTGGAGAGCTGCAGTTGAGAGGATTGACGGGAAAAAAAGGCAACATAAGCTTCTTATCTGTCAAAGAGGAATCCTTCGTGATAGGGATGAAATCACGGTTAGACTTCTTTCTATTTCTTTAAGCTTTCAATCCAAATACTGAACATGTGGAGGGAAAGAACGTACAGTTAAGGTGAACCAGAGAGATACAATGCATAGGGACGCTAGAAATGTTACTCGCCTAGACCCGGCCTTTTATACTGAGTTAGACTGAGCTGAAAAGAAGATAGAGAAACAGTGCAAAGGAACAAAAATCTTTCTATCCTTTCATGGATTTCTCAGTAAGAGCAAAAGTACCAAGTTTTGATTCATTCCCGTACCACTCAGTTTTGAGAGGGAGTTCTCCAGGTGGAGGAGGAGCAAATACGGGACCCCTGGGGTAAGTGGCTGTCTGTAGTGTGTGTCTGTGTTTAGGGGTCATGTGCTGTGTGCTGAGCTTGTGTTTGTTTGTCTGTCTGTCTGTTTGTTTGTTTGAAGGACCATGTGCTATGGCCAGCAGTTGGAAGCTGTGAGCTTCTAAACAAGGTTTGAAATCTAGAAGCCCCTGTTCATTGGCTGAGCCTTAGTCAGGGGGCTATCAAGGAGGCCAGGGCTTTATAAAGCAGCGACCAGGGAGCTTTGCGAACAGGGGCCGCTAACAGGGCGATTAGAGAGGGAGTTTGGAAGGGGAGTGGGAAGGGGGCAAGGTACACTTGCCATTCTTTAAAACCTTTACACGAAACTGTAATCAAAACTTCTTGATTTAAACAAAAACCCTATGATTAATCTAGGTAGCTGCAGGAGAAAATGCAAGCAGAAGCCCAGCAGCAGAGTGGGGTCTATCCTGTTTATTGCACTCAGTGTAGCATTTAGGATTACCTGCCCTGTGGGCGGGTGGCGTATGTGTGTATTCGGTGCAAGGAGCTCTTGGCCCTCAGAGACCGTGCATGGGCTTTGGAGGCCAGGGTGGTGGAACTGGAGAAGCTAAGGGAGGCAGAGAGGTATGTTGCTGAGGCTTTCCGGGACACTGTAGATTTGTCCCACCTCCGGTCAGACAGCCCCTGCACTGTTAAGGAGGATGAAAGGCTCAGGGAAGGAGAGCAGTCAACTTGAACAGAGGGAAACCTTCCCATAGTTGGGACCCTCCTTCCAGATGAAGTTGGGGTATCCTCTTGCACTGAGGTTACCTCTCCGGGGGAGGGGATTCCAGTCATTAGGAAAAGGCAGGTGTTAGTAATGGGAGATTCGATCATTAGAAACATAGATAGCTGCGTTTGTGATGACTGGGAGAACCGTATGATGACTTGCCTGCCTGGTGCGAAGGTTGTGGATCTCTCGAGGCATCTAAATAGACTTATGTGTAGTGCTGGGGAGGAGCCGATGGTCATGGTACATATAGGTACCAATGACATAGGGAAGGGTAGGGGAGACATCCTGGAGGCCAAATTTAGGCTGCTAGGAAAGAGACTGAAATCCAGGATCTCTACGGTGGCATTCTCAGAAATGCTACCAGTTCCATGCGCAGGGCCAGGTCGGCTGGCAGAGCTTCAGAATCTCAATGCGTGGATGAGACAATGGTGTAGAGAGGAGGGGTTTAGATTTATTAGGAACTGGGGAACTTTTGGGATGGGGGAGCCTATACAGGAAGGATGGGCTCCACCTAAACCAAAGTGGATCCAGACTGCTGGCACTTAACATTAAAAAGGTTGCAGAGCAGTTTTAAAACTGAGAGAATGGGGTGGGGGGGGGGGAAAGCCGATTGCTGCAGAGGCACATGTGGATCGGACAGAGACCTCTCTTAGAGGAGAGTCTATTGATAGAGATTCTCTGGGGTTTAGTCAGGAGGAGGGGATGAAAGAGGACAAAATATGGGCCAGATCAGATGAGAAACCTTCACATAAAGAATCTGACACATCAGAAAAGGGCTGACAAATAAACAGTAACAAGTTTTTAAAGGTTTCAGGGTAGCAGCCGTGTTAGTCTGTATTCGCAAAAAGAAAAGGAGTACTTGTGGCACCTTAGAGACTAACCAATTTATTTGAGCATAAGCTTTCGTGAGCTACAGCTCACTTCATCGGATGCATGCAGTGGAAAATACAGTGAGGAGAGTTTTTAAAGTGCTTGTACACAAATGGTAGAAGTCTAAATAATAAGATGGGTGAACTAGAGTGCCTCGTGTTAAAGGAGGATATTGATATAATAGGCATCACAGAAACCTGGTGAGTGAGGACGATCAATGGGACACAATCATTCTGGGGTACAAAATATATCGGAAGGACAGAACAGGTCGTGCTGGGGGGGAGGGGGAGTGGCACTATATGTGAAAGAAAATGTAGAATCAAATGAAATAAAAATCTTAAATGAATCCACATGTTCCATAGAATCTCTATGGATAGTATTCCGTACTCTAACAAGAATATAACAGTAGGGATCTATTATCGAAACCTGACCAGGACAGTGATAGTGACGATGAAATGCTAAGGGAGATTAGAGAGGCGCTCAAAATAAAGAACTCAATAATAATGAGGGATTTCAATTATCCCCATATTGACTGGGTACATGTCACCTCAGAACGAAATGCAGAGACAAAATTTCTTGATAATTTGAATGACTGCTTCTTGGAGCAGCTGGTACAGGAACCCACAAGGGGAGAGGCAACTCTCGATCTCGTCCTGAGTGGAGCGCAGGATCTGGTCCAAGAGGTAACTATAACAGGACTGCTTGGAAATAGTGACCATAATATAATCATATTTAACATTCCTGTGGTGGGAAGAACACCTCAACAGCCCAACACTGTGGCATTTAATTTCAGAAAGGGAAACTGTGCAAAAATGAGGAGGTTAGTTAAACAGAAATTAAAAGGTACAGTGACTAGTGTGAAATCCCTGCAAGCTGCATGGACACTTCTCAAAGACACCATAATAGAGGCTCAACTTAAATGTATACCCCAAATTAAAAAACACAGTAAAAGATCTAAAAAAGAGCCACCGTGGCTTAACAACCATGTAAAAGAAGCAGTGAGATATAAAAAGGCATCTTTTAAAAAGTGGAAGTCAAATCCTAGTGAGGTAAATAGAAAGGAGCATAAACACTGCCAAATTAAATGTAAAAATGTAATAAGAAAAGCGAAAAAGGAGTTTGAAGAACAGCTAGCCAAAAACTCAAAAGGTAATAACAAAATGTTTTTAAGTACATCAGAAGCAGGAAGCCTGCTAAACAACCAGTGGGGCCCCTGGATGATCGAGATACAAAAGGAGCGCTTAAAGACGATAAAGTCATTGCGGAGAAACCAAATGAATTCTTTGCTTCAGTCCTCATGGCTGAGGACATTAGGGAGATTCCCAAACCTGAGCCATCTTTTGTAGGTGACAAATCTGAGGAATTGTCACAGATTGAAGTGACACTAGAGGAGGTTTTGGAATTAATTGAGAAACTTAACAGTAACAAGTCACCGGGACCAGATGGCATTCACCCAAGAGTTCTAAAAGAACCCAAATGTGAATTTTCAGAACTATTAACTATGGTTTGTAACCTGTCCTTTAAATCAGCTACTGTACCCAGTGCCTGGAAGATAGCTAATGTAACACCAATATTTAAGAAGGGCTCTAGAGGTGATCCTGGCAATGACAGACTGGTAAGTCTAACGTCAGTACTGGGCAAATTAGTTGAAACAATAGTAAAGAATAAAATTGTCAGACACATAGAAGAAAAATTGTTGCGCAAAAGTCAATATGGTTTCTGTAAAGGGAAATCATGTCTTACTAATCTATTAGAGTTCTTTGAGGGGTTCAAAAAAAAGGGTACAAGGGGGATCCAGTGGACATAGTGTACTTAGATTTCCAGAAAGCCTTTGACAAGGTCCCTCACCAAAGACTCTTACGTAAATTAAGTTGTCATGGGATAAGAGGGAAGATCGTTTCATGGATTGAGAACTGGTTAAAAGACAGGGAACAAAGGGTAGGAATAAGTGGTAAATTTTCAGAATGGAGAGGGGTAACTAGTGGTGTTCCCCAAGGGTCAGTCCTAGGACCAATCCTATTCAGCCTATTCATAAATGATCTGGAGAAAGGGGTAAACAGTGAAGTGGCAAAGTTTGCAGATGATACTAAACTGCTCAAGACAGTTAAGACCAAAGCAGACTGTGAAGAACTTCAAAAATATCTCACAAAGCTGAGTGACTGGGCAACAAAATGGCAAATGAAATTTAATGTGGATAAATGTAAAGTAATGCACATTGGAAAAAATAACCCCAATTATACATACAATATGATGGGGGCTAATTTAGCCACAACTAATCAGGAGAAAGATCTTGGCATCATCATGGATAGTTCTCTGAAGGCGTCCACTCAGCGTTGCAACGGCAGTCAGAAAAGCAAACAGGATGTTAGGAATCATCAAAAAAGGGATAGAGAATAAGATGGAGAATATCTTATTGCCCTTATATAAATCCATGGTATGCCCACATCTTGAATACTGCATACAGATGTGGTCCCCTTATCTCAAAAAAGATATACTGGCATTAGAAAAGGTTCAGAAAAGGGCAACTAAAATGATTTGGGGTTTTGGAACCAGTCCCATATGAGGAGAGATGAAAGAGGCTAGGACTTTTCAGCTTGGAAAAGAGGAGACGAAGGCGGGATATGATAGAGGTATATAAAATCATGAGTGGTGTGGAGAAAGTGAATAAGGAAAAGTTATTTACTTGTTCCCATAATCTAAGAACTAGGGGCCACCAAATGAAATTAATGGGCAACAGGTTTAAAACAAATAAAAGGAAGTTCTTCTTCACTCAGCGCACAGTCAATCTGTGGAACTCCTTGCCTGTGGAGGTTGTGAAGGCTAGGACTATAACAGGGTTTAAAAGAGAAGTAGATAAACTCCTGGAGGTTAAGTCCATTAATGGCTATTAGCCAGGATGGGTAAGGAATGGTGTCCCTAGCCTCTGTTTGTCAGAGGGTGAAGATGGATGGCAGGAGAGAGATCACTAGATCATTACCTGTTAGGTTCACTCCCTCTGGGGCACCTGGCATTACCTGTTAGGTTCACTCCCTCTGGGGCACCTGGGCACTATTGGTAGACAGGATATTGGGCTGGATGGACCTTTGGTCTGACCCACTATGGCCATTCTTATGTTCATAATGAGATTGCCAAATAGGCTGGAACAATAATCAACCCATCAGATTGATCAATTTCCGTTTGGCTGCTTCAGAAGCTACAATGATAAACTTGCTGTTACTGAAATTTGAAATAATTCCCAGGGAAACTATTTAAGGACTGTGGGCCTACACAGCTTTTATGCTTGTATAACTCCACTGCCTTCCATGGAGGTACCCTGATTCACAACATTGTCACTGAAGTCAGAGCATGCCTTAAGATTTTCTTTTACTGGGTTTTTAGCACCCGTTCATGCTGAGGAAAAAGTATAGACCCTGTACATTCAAAAACTCCACAATGTGGAGCCTTTTGTTTTCCATTCATAGTGGATCAAATCCTCATCCAGTGTAAATAATCATCATTGCTTCATTAACTCAATGGAGCTCACACCAGCTGAGAATCTGACCCCGTATCTCCCTTCATAGACTTACTGATCTACAGTAAATTAAAATCTAAGCATGTACTGATGGAACCAGGAAATATATGGTTTAATGTTTAGATAAGGAAATGATTCAAGAAGACAGCTTTGCAGAAAATAAATTATTTTAAAATGACTAGATTTGTCTACATTTGAAGAAGAGATGCAAACAAATGGCAGTTGTATTCCTTGGGTCTATTATGCTTACTTTGACAAACATAAACAGCTGATCTTCTTACCCATCGCAGGGGATCACCACCCTGTGCATCACAGTTTATAAAACACCTGACAGGGCATTTGATGGTAAAACAAATTTCTGAATGAATACTACTTTTAGTTGTACCTATCAGTTGTTATCAAATTACCCTTCTTTAGGCTTTTTGTAACTTCTGTGTCATTCAGAATTCTGGCCTTCTCTGTAACTTAAATGGCAGCTGAAATCATCCCTATCGCCTACTTACTGTGTTTATTACATGTGGTAGAAGTTTAGAACTAATGGTATAATATGAGAGGTTTGGATGAAATCAGATGGAGAATCAAATGAACCATTGGCTGAATGGAGTTATGCAAAATCACACCCACTCTTTTGGGCACGTATTTCTGGCTATATTTTGTCCCTTCATTCTCTATTCCTCTGATTTAGCAAGCTAAGGTTTGGTTGGTTTCTCTTCAACTACAATTTCCCTTGATTATTTCTGAACAATTCATAGCCCATTTGGTCTGGCCATAAAAGAACTGCTCCTCCTCAGGTGTGTATTCTGACCTTTATAACCTCTCCTCTTCATTCTGGATATGGGCAATAAGCCTTTTGAGCCAAACCAACCACTGATATAAGCAGGTAGTGTCATATGGTGATAAAGAATCTGAGAAGGAGTTACTTTCTTCTGTCACTGAACAAAAAGCTCTATTAGAATAAGAAAAGCAATATTTATCCAAAATTTACTTTCTGACTCTCTGCTTCAATGTAGAGTTTCTGTTTAGAACCTTCCATCTAGTCCTGCCATGCTAGCTTCTGCTACAGATTCAAATAAATTGTTCATATATCCTCATAAGTAGTACTTCAATACTTCAGTGGAGTTACCCTCAAACCATTCACCTGTAGCATGTCAGCAAGACCACAGGACTCTTGGGAGCCACTATGTACTGACCAGTTACCACTGTCCTGGTGGTAACTAAAACTCAAAGCTCAACTCTGGCAGAGGGCTCTAGCCTTTGAATCTGAGCGGTGAAATTGAAGGGGTCAGACAGTTGCCTGCTTCTGTTTAAACCCAGCAGAGGAATGGAAAGCTGTCTGTGTGACTGTGGTTTTCCTCTGTTTAGGACTGCCTCCCCTTCATTACCTGTTGCTGCTCCCTGACTCTGACCTCTTGTTATCGTGACCCAGCCTGCCTTCTGGGAAGTTTAGGATTCTTAAGGGGGTAAATTCCCAGCATAAGCTGTTTGGTAAAGCTTCAGTACAGTGTTGGCCCTCTGTTAATGATGATAAAATAAACAACAAATATCGGAAGGACAGCTACAGTGGCAACATGCATTAAAACATTCTTACCTGATAACATAGTCACATTTACTTTTTCTCTAGCCATATTACTTTGAAACTGATAATGTTTCCAATTATTTCCACAGCATCTGCAAAATTACTTTAAAATCTAGCTTTAAAATGCAGTGCGTGATAAACAGTTTTCTCATTGTAAAAGGCTAAATGCTATGGCAGTTAAGGTAAAATACATTTGTGTGGTTGTGTAACAGTTTATCTTGAATCTGTAAAAACCCAAAGGGCTGTTTCTGCCTGATACTCAAGGAAAGCAGGCCAAAACCAATATAGCTTCTGTACCTCTGATCAGGTCTACAACACTGCAATTATATCTGAGATAATGATGGGGGGAAAGGACACTTTGACAGTAAGAAAATAGGTATAATCAAATAATTCCATTTTTGTCTGCAATAAACTTCTAAGCTCATCTTTTTTTGATTGACACTGTAAACCACCTGCTTCTGATAAGGCGATATGAAACCCATATCACTATAGTTTCTCCAGATTACATGACAGCAATCAGATGTCACAGCAAATGTTAGTATAAGATTGTATATTGGACCCAAGCCTTCTTCCCTTGGTTGGGAGCAGGATCCACACCAGTTGTACTCTAAAACTCCATAACCACAGTAAACTGAGGCAGGATTTTGACTATGGCAGCAGCATAACTATACATATTAATTAAAGGGGCACATGAGTTAAACTCAAGAAAGTAATAATTATTGATGCCAACACTTCATTACAGAAGTGGCTCTCAACCTGTCCAGACTACCCCTTTCAAGTACCCCTTTCAAGAGTCTGATTTGTCTTATGTAGCCCCAAGTTTCATCTCATTTAAAAACTTAAAAAATCAGACATAAAAATACAAGTGTGTCACAGCACACTATTACTGAAAAATTGCTCTTTCTCATTTTTACCATATAATTATAAAATAAATCAATTGGAATATAAATATTGGACTTATATTTTAGTGTGTAGTATACAGAACAGTATAAACAAATCATTGTCTATGAAATTTTAGTTTGTATTGACTTCGCTAGTGCTTTTTATTAGGGCTGTCACGCGATTTAAAAAATTAATCGTGATTAATCACACTCTTAAACAATAATAGAATACCATTTATTTAAATATTTTTGGATATTTTCTACATTTTCAAATATATTGATTTCAATAACAACACAGAATACAGAGTATACAGTGCTCACTTTATATTTATTTTTGATAAGTATTTGCACTGTAAAAAAACAAAAGAAATAGTATTTTTCAATTCACCTAATACAAGTACTGTAGTGCAATCTCTTTATCATGAAAATTGAACTTACTACTGTACACTTATGTACAAAAAACTTGCATTCAAAAATAAAATAATGTACAATTCAGAGCCTGCAAGTCCACTCAGTCCTACTTCTTGTTCAGCCAATCACTCAGAAAAACAAGTTTGTTTACATTTGCGGGAAATAATGCTTCCCACTTCTTGTTTACAATGTCACCTGAAAGTGAGAACAGGTGTTCTCATGGCACTGTTGTAGCCGATATTTACGTGCCAGATGCGCTAAAGATTCATATGTCCCTTCGTGCTTCAACCACCATTCCAGGGCACATGCTGATGACAGGTTCTCCTCGATAACAATCCAAAGCAGTGCAGACCAATGCATTGTCATTTTCATTATCTGAGTCAGATGCCACCAGCAGAAGGTTGATTTTCCTTTTTGGTGGTTTGGGTTCTGTAGTTTCTGCATCAGAGTGTTGCTCTTTTAAGACTTCTGAAAGCATGCTACACACCTCATCCCTCTCAGATTTTGGAAGGCACTTCAGATTCTTAAACCTTGGGTCAAGCGCTGTAGCTATCTTTAGAAATATCACATTGGTACCTTCTTTGCCTTTTGTCAAATCTGCAATGAAAGCATTCTTAAAATGAATAACGTGCTGGGTCATCATCTGAGACTACTATAACATGAAATATATGGCAGAATGTGGATAAAACAGAGCAGGGGACATACAATTCTCCCCCAAGGAGTTCAGTCATAAATTGAATTAACGCATAATTTTTTTAACGAGCGTCATCAGCATGGAAGCATGTTTTCTGGAATGATAGCCGAAGCACGAAGGGGCATACGCATGTTTAGCATATCTGGCACATAAATACCTTGCACTGCCAGCTACAAAAGTGCCATGCGAATGCCTGTTCTCACTTTCTGGTGACATTATGAATAAGAGGAGGGCAGCATTATCTCCTGTAAATGTAAACAAACTTGTTTGTTTTAGCGATCGGCTGAACAAAAAGTAGGACTCAGTGGTCTTGTAGGCTCTGAAGTTTTACATTGTTTTGTGTTTGAGTGCAATTCTGTAACAAAAAAAATCTACATTTGTAAGTTGCATTTTCACAACAGAGATTGCACTACAGTACTTGTATGAGGTGAATTGAAAAATACTATTTCTTTTGTTTATCATTTTACAGTGCAAATATTTGTAATGAAAAATAATATACACTTAGATTTCAATTACAACATAGAATACAATATATATGAAAATGTAGAAAAACATCCACAATAATTCATAAATTTCAATTGGAATTCTATTTTTTAACAGTGTGATTAAAACTGTGATTGTGATTAATTTTTTTATTCATGATTTTTTTTTTAGTTAATTGCGTGAGTTAACTGTGATTAATCAACAGCCCTACTTTTTATGTATTCTGTTGTAAAACTAGGCAAATATCTAGATGAGTTGATGTACTCCCGGAAGACCTCTGAGTACCCCCAGGGTATGCATACCCCTGATTGAGAACCACTGCATTAGAGGAACTGATGAATTCTGGAGCAGTTTGAAACACACACAATAACACAGTCGACCTCATTTCTGATATTGTTACAAAGACCAAGTCTCATGAAAAGGTTTTGGTAAAGTTCAAGTATCTTTCCAGAGAACCTTGGCCTTCATGGATTTTTGCATTGAAATGTTGCAGAATTCCCAGTATTACATGGAAAATGCATGTATTTGGATTGTGAAAAATCTCATAAAGAGAACGTTTAATATAACAGTCAAGAAAGGAGAACTAGCATTAAAATACTTAGTGTGAAATCCTGGCCTTATTAAGTCAATGGCAAAACTCCCATTGACGTCAATGGTGTCAATATTTTGCCCTTATTGTACAGGGACCAGCCATGCAAGGCATGGAGTGCTTTTAGTTCTCGTTGATGCCAGTAGTGGATGAAGATATTCAGCACTCAGGACAAAGTGCTTGGCATATTGATGGACTACGCTTTTAATATGCTATTTTAATGGAAGCAGGGGGGAAGCTTGTGAAAAAATATTTTAAAATAGCTCCTATGGATTATGGTCTTTGGTACTCATGGGATGTGATCTTGAAGAACTTTGGAGCTGCATATATTAAAGAATGGGCGACAACAAAATCCTTTAGGAAATGTACATTGTGGCACTTTGTGAAATATAAGTTCTTTATTCCATAAGTATCACTTTTTAAAATGTATGAATAGATATGAAGACTAGAAGGGACCATTGTGGTCATCTAGTCTGCCCTCTTGCATAAGACAAGCAATGGAATTTCACACACACTGGGCTACACTATCCACTTTTGTGTCTAATGTCTATATAGGATGCAGCTGAATGGGTCTATCTCATTTCTTGTGTATTTTTGCTTGGAGATGTGTTGTCAAGGACTCCTCTGATCTATAGTCAACTGCACCAAATATGTATAATGGCCTTGATCCTTCAAAACATAACAGCTAACTTTAAGTGTATGAGTAGTCCCCTTGACTTTACTACTCATGGACTTCTGAGGCAGAGGTAAGGCACCAAAGTAAGTCAGAAAGATTAGACAATTGGTCAAGGAATAATTATGGGAACTCAGTAAAGAAATCTGCACTCAAATGGCACCAAAAATGCTTAGCCAAGGCCTGTGTACAGTCACTGTTTCCTGTTCCATGACCATTACTAACAAAACACATCTGCCTGACTCTTATTATTTTTGTGCACTCTTCTATATAAAAATAAGTGTTGTCCTTCAGTATCCCCACCTGAATGAAATTATGATTCAATTTCACTTAGACTTTCAATATATTGAACCCCAGGTGTTGAGCTTGTAGGTATTCAGTATATATTTATCCATCTCATATTATCTATTGGCATCTGAGGTTATTTCACTGGAGCATGCTATTACTTGGACCTGTTCCACGGATGATTGGATTGTCAGTCTTTGAATGCAGTATATTTGTATTACCAAAATAGAAAGGAGAAAAGAAAGGGGGGAAATAAACCAACAATGTGGATTCCTACAGAGCTGAATAATCAAAAGTATTTTTCTTTTTGCAAATATTAAATAAAAGGAAAATAGTGCTCTTGGAGTTTTCTGGTATTTTAGATTCTTATTCTCTATTGGTTGTTGTCAATAAAAACTTAAAAGTAGACTGCAATCATATCCTACATCTAGTTAATTTTTTCCCTACTGTGACTCATTGCTTATTTCTTTTCAGTATTTTCACTCCCATTCACATGCCCTGCTGGGGCAATTTTTTTCCTAAATAAAACAGTTGCATTTTCTTGTGTTGTGTGTATGAAAAGGAAAGTTATAGAGCCAGTTCTGATCTCTGTTACACTGTAGTAAACCACGAGTTAGCTCAGTTCATTGGAATTACGTCCTGGCTTGCATCAGCGGAGTTGGAGAGCATCAACGAGAGATGCTTTGAGTCTGTAGGGAAAAAATACTAAAGCTGCTGCTCTCAGATCTGCATCCTATGGTGTAATTTGCCATTGGCAAATGCTGAGAATGTGGCCATAAACAATTGGTTAGGTGACTAGATCAGAGAAGGATAAAGGAAGGTCATAACATTACTTCTGGGCTAATTCTGTGCCATTGCACAATGCAGAATTTTGCAGAAAAGGTTTTTGAATATAATTTCCTTCTCCGCACAGAAATGGGCTGCAAAAATGTTGGCTGCCACTAGGGGCAGCTGGACCCAACAGAGCCCAGCTCGCAATAGAAGACAATGCGGGGGGGGGGGGGGGGGAGGGAAAGAGAGTAGAGAGTTTCTAGCACCTGCAATTCCCTGCCGGCCCTGAGGGAAGGAGATGGTGGCTTGCAGGAAACTCCACGAAAGCCTGGGACCCAGCAAGAGGCTGTTTCTCCCTCTGGATGCCTGGGTGGGAGGGGGACAGGTGTCTGAGCTGTGGGGGCCATGGCTGGGCTCTGGACAGGAGGCAGATATGTGTCTGGGCTCTGAGGGGAGGGGAGGCTAGTGGCTGAGCTCTGGGAGAGAGGGGGGCTGGTGTCTGGGCTAGGAGGGTCATGGCTGGGCTCTGGGAGGAAGTGGGTGTGAGCGTCTGGCCCCCTGGCTGTGCTCAGGTGGTGGGGAGGGGGCAGAGAAACAGGAACTGAGCTGTCATAGCGGTTTCTTTAACCCTCTACTGCTCAGGGAATTTTTGTGCATGTCTGTATTGTTACAGACATATTTCCTGACCAGTATTTTGAAATAAATTACCAAAATAATTTAAACTGATGTGATTATGTAGTGTTATTTTTGACAAATAAAATTTGCAGAATTTTAAAATATTGTGCACAGAATTTTTATTTTTTTGGTGCAAAAATTTTAATTTTTTTGGTGCAAAATTCCCCCAGGAGTAAAATATGATGGGAGACAATACAAGGACTCTCAATCTAACTCCGTCTGTTTTGGGACAGAGGATGGAAGGGGAGGTTCAGCAGCAAGTTTTAGGAATTAATAAATGGAAGGTCTCATCTTCTTTTCAAGAGGAACACCCACAGTAGAAATATTTTATATATTAGAACATTTATGTTTAAGAACTTCCTGCTATTTATAATCAGACCCTGGGTTGAATATAAACTGGAGATGGAATATTAAACTTGAGATTTAAACCCACAAAGTCAAAGTAACTGAAAAAAGAAGGTTGCCTTATGGTCTGCTCATCTGCCCTTATGTCCATTCTCTCTGTTCGCCTCCTTCCATGATCTTTGTTGCTCTCTCTTCCCTTTCCCTAGGCTATCTTTGTCTTTGCTTCCTTGCCTATAGGCATCGTGATTTGGCCTTTGATTGCATGATCACATAACCCTGGGCAATCTGACCTTCCATTAGAAGAAATATTTATTATACGGTTGTGGGTTATGTCTGTTCATTCAGCACTGCTTCATCAGGAGTGCTGATGAAGAAATAAAAGTAGCATACTGAGCAGCAGTAGCTTATGCCTTTGTGCTCTTCAGCGGAGAATACGTTGTGGAGGGCGACTGCAACCCAGTTTCTCCCCTGCTGAGACCCTGCCCAGCCCCAAGGGTGTCATTGTGTAGCTGGTGTATAGGTCATTTCAATAGCTGTATGCGATGCCCTTCCCCCATCCTGGTGTTTTGGGGACATTATTGCCCTATCATGTGCCTGATTCTGCACCCTTTACTCACATTGGTGAGCACATACTCATATCAATAGTCTCAGTGGGCCAGATGCTGATACTAAAAATATTGGAGTCAATGAGACTAATTGTGGAGTCAGGTACTACATAGTAGAATGGAATGCTAAAGAGTATTGTTATAGAATCATAGGACTGGACGAGACCTCGAGAGGTCTTCTAGTCCAGTCCCCTGCACTCAAGGCAAGACGAATTATTATCTTCTAGACCATCCCTGACAGGTGTTTGTCTACCATGCTCTTAAAAATCTCCAATGATGGATACTCTACAATCTCCCTGGGCAATTTATTCTAGTACTTATCAACCTTGACAGTTAGGAAGTTTTTTCTGATGTCCAACCTAAACCTCTTTTACTGCAATTTAAGTCCATTGCTTCTTGTCCCATCAGCAGAGGTTAAAGAGAATATTTTTTCTCCTTCCTCCTTGTCACAACCTTTTATGTACTTGAAAACTGTTATCGTGTCCCCTCTCTGTCTTCTCTTCTCCAGACTAAACAAACTCAGTTTCTTCAATCTTCCCTCATAGGTCATGTTTTCTAGACTTTTAATCATTTTTGTTGCTCTTCTCTGGAGTTTCTCCAATTTGTCCACATCTTTCCTGAAATATGGTGCTCAGAAATGGACACAATACTCCAATTGAGGCCTATTCTGCAAAGACTAAAGGAGAACAATTACTTCTTGTGTCTTGCTTACAACGCTTCTGCTAATACATCCCAGAATTATGTTTGCTTTTTTCTTTCCTATTTAGCTTGTGATCCATTATGGCCCTCAGATCCTTTCCACAGTACTCCTTCCTAGGCAGTTGTCAAGGTTCCACCCCCACTCTGAACGCTAGGGTACAGATGTGGGGACCTGCATGAAAACCTCCTAAGCTTATCTTTACCAGCTTAGGTCAAAACTTCCCCAAGGTACAAAATATTCCACCCTTTGTCCTTGGATTGGCCGCTACCACCACCAAACAAATACTGGTTACTGGGGAAGAGCTGTTTGGAAACGTCTTTCCCCCCAAATACTTGCCAAAACCTTGCACCCCACTTCCTGGGCAAGGTTTGGTAAAAAGCCTCACCAATTTCCACAGGTGACCACAGACCCAAACCCTTGGATCTGAGAACAATGAAAAAGCATTCAGTTTTCTTACAAGAAGACTTTTAATAGAAATAGGAGTAAATAGAAGTAAAGAAATCCCCTCTGTAAAATCAGGATGGTAGATACCTTACGGGGTAATAAGATTCAAAACATAGAAAATCCCTCTAGGCAAAACCTTAAGTTACAAAAAAGATACACAGGCAGAAATAGTTATTCTATTCAGCACAATTCTTTTCTCAGCCATTTAAAGAAATCATACTCTAACACATACCTAGCTAGATTACTTACTAAAAGTTCTAAGACTCCATTCCTGGTCTATCCCTGACAAAAGCAGCATATAGACAGACACACAGACCCTTTGTTTCTCTCCCTCCTCCCAGCTTTTGAAAGTATCTTGTCTCCTCATTGGTCATTTTGGTCAGGTGCCAGCGAGTTTACCTTTAGCTTCTTAACCCTTTACAGGTGAGACGAGTTTTCCTGTGGCCAGGAGGGATTTTAAAGGGGTTTACCCTTCCCTTTATGTTTATGACAGCACTCATTTCCCATTTTGTATATGTGCAACTGATTGTTCCTTCCTAAGTGGAGTACTTTGCATTTGTCCTTTTTGAATTTCATCCTATTTACTTCAGACCATTTTTCCAGTTTGTCCAGATCATTTTGAATTTTAATCCTATCCTCCAAAGCACTTGCAACCCCTCCCAGCTTGGTATCCACAAACTTTATAAGTGTACTTTCTATGCCATTATCTAAATCATTGATGAAGATATTGAACAGAACTGGGATTGACCCCAAACTGATCCCTGTGGGACCCCACTTGATACGTCCTTCCAGCTTGACTGTGAACCACTGATAACAACTCTCTGGGAATCGTTTTTCAACCAGTTATGCACCCACCTTATCGTAGCTCCATCTAGGTTGTATTTCCCTAGATTGTTTATGAGAAGGTCATGCAAGGCAGTTTCAAAAGCCTTTCTAAAGTGAAGCTATACCACATCTACCACTTCCCCCTATCCACAAGGCTTGTTTCCCTGTCAAAGAAAGGTATTATTTTGTTTGAAATGATTTGCTAACTGTTACTTATCACCTTATTATCTTTTGGATGTTTGCAAATTGATTGCTTAAATATTTGCTCCTTTATCTTTCTGGGTACAGACGTTAAGCTGACCGGTCTGTAATTCTTAGCGTTGTCCTGGTGTCTAGCTGAAGCCAAACAGGCATTGTGGGTTGACAGATCTCTGGTCCTTTTATTATTTTTTTGTGTTAGGGTCTCATAAGTTTTTAGCAGTATGCAATGAACTTCTGAAGTGGACAACTGTTGATGTATTTTGTTCAAATCTGTAATGAACAGCAGAGCTAGGGGGTGTGGGGGGGGGGGGAAAGGGGGAGGCTGAGGGGTGGAGGTTGGTTGCACAACAAATAGGAAAACAATGGGATCCATGACTAGCAATGATGGGGAAGCCCTGGAAGTTCTAGAGGTTCAGTTCAAATAAGAACGTCAGTACTGAAGGCTTGGATTGATTCTTAGTGAAGATTTCTGAACCTCTTGAGCTGACTAAATTGTCCTGGATAACTCCATGAAAACAGGGTGAAATGGGTTTTCAAAATGGGATTTCAAAGTGGGTGAAATCCTGGCCTCACTGAAGTAAATGGCAAACTTCCTTTGACGTCAATGGGGCTAAGGTTTCTCCCAGTGTGTTCAAGTTTTGTCAGCACTTATGTTTTACCAAAACAGGTCATCCATCCCTAGTCTTTAAGAACTAGGTTGTGCCCTGGCTTTATGTGGGCTACCAGGGGAATAGAAGAGAGTAAGGACTCACTGCACTTCCCCCAACACTTTTGCAGTCAACATTAGGTAGATTATAGTTCCTATCACTTAAGGGAATGCAGGGCTGCATCTGAGATGTTCTCTACCCAAGAGCAACTGGGTAGGGAGAAGGGCAAGGAGTGGATGGGGAGTAGCAAGAGCCATAGCTGTGCCTCCCGTGCTAGACGGCAGAGCTGCCTGGTCACTAGAGACAACCCGTGGCTGCCGATAGTGGGGGCCAGGGGCCAGAGTGAGGGCAGACGGCTTCAGCAGTGTTACTAAGCATGCTCAATCCGTGTGAACATGCTCAGTACAAGCCAAGTAGCAAATCTGGGTGCAGGCACGTGACCCCACATGCCCCCCTGACATGTTGTTTCTGCCAGCCACATTGAAGAGTCTGTTGTCCCCCAAAAGGGCATAACTGGGAAACCACAGGAGGCATTGTGATTCAGGAGTGTCCTTAGGGCCAAGCGGCTCAGGACATGCCTAAAGCCACAATCTAGCACTAAACCCATTCCTGTCCTTAGCCCAATCCTGCTACTACTGAACACAATAGGAATATTCAATGGGAGGAGGAGCAGATCTAAAGGTATATTAGCTTTAAGCTGCTATGCACAGTGCTACATGTTTCTGCCTATGTCTCATTTAAAATGCCTTCACTATTGAAATGTTTCCAACTGCTGGAGAAACCAAGGATGCTCCTGATGCTATAGGCCCTAGTGATCTGCAGAGAGATGCTTTTCACTTGACAGGGTCAAGCCAGGGGAAAATCCCACATGTTGGGCAGGAATGTCTCCAAACTTCATACTGTTTTGTACAGATCTCCGCGTGTTAGTGAGGTGTGAGGGAATGAGCAGTGTAAGTTTTCCTTTGCTGTAAAGACTGCAGGAGGTTTGGCCCTCAGAACCTGTGGATAGCCTGAGAATTGCAGAGAAATCCTAAAGATCACGGGCCAACTGCAGAGGGTGGAGGCTCAGTGACTCTGCATGTCTTCCCCGGACAGCACAGCTGCCTTTGTCATCTCACTGACGCACAACTTATGGCTGCCCTAAAATTTGTCAAATCCTGGGTTTTACTGAAGTCAGCTGGAGTTTTGCCATGGACTTAATTGGGACAAGGATTTTGCCATTAACAGATAGATATTACATTCTGTGCAGTAGAAGCCCCAAAGACTACTTTTCTCAGCTCACGTGGGCCTCTGCCATAGGAAAGCCAAACGTATTGTTGAGAGAATCTGTTCCTTTTTATTTATTTATTGCGGAAAGCAGTTTAAGCTGAGTACTCATTGCCAAGCTGTTGAAACTCTCTTATTTATACAGCCTTGAAACTCTTTTAATGCTTACCTAAGGGGTTGTCTACAGGGCACAGCTATTCATTCAAAAGGGGTGTAAATTGTAGCGTGCTCTAAAATGTTGTCCTCTGACTGCTCCATGTAGACCCTGCTGATGCACTAATGTTTCAAACATCCATGTGTACTGAGCATCTATTACAGCACACCAGTAGGGTCTACATGTAGGAGTTAGAGCACACCACTTTGGAATCCAGGCTTACACTTTACCAAGGGGAAAAGCTCTACTTCTTTTCCAGGTTTTGTTGCAGCCAGAAGCTAATTACATAACACTACATGCTGTTCTTAGTTACGCTGGCATAAAAGCTGGTTTCCACTGGTTTCAAAGAACTCACTCCAGATTTACACTGCAATAACAGAGCTGACCCGGGCCTATAGTTACAGTGTAGAGAAAAAGCAACATCCATGTCCAGTGACGGGAATATAGTCACTATTTCAGTAAACTGAACACAAAATATGAGAGTTATACAAGGTAAAAAATAAATACAGTGCTGCAGCTTTTTATACTGACATTTCTTAAACATTGATAAAAACATGGAAGGTGGTGATGAAGTAGGAACAGATTTGTTTTAACTTCGGCCTCTGTGAATGAGTGTGCTGCCCCTTTAGGGGACAAGCTGGATCCTACCACTGGGATAGCTTGGGCTGTAATCAAGGCTGTAATCTTGCCCTGCGTAGGCTACATAAACAGGAAGAGGAAGCTAGTCAACAGGAGAAAGTAGAAGCTATGCAGCTTAGGTGTGTCCCAGGTGCTAGCCTAACCAGAGGCTTTGTTTGTAGAATTTAGGTTTAGGGACTGAACCTGGACTTTGAGGTGAGGACCTTCTGAACGGTTAATATGAATTACTCCTGAGCTGAAGCCCTATTAAAAGAGGACACGCTATTTTGTTAGCCTCTGTTGGCTTCTCCTTCCCTTCCTCTCTGCAGTGCTGGTAAAGTGAACCTATTGCTGTCCCAACGAGGGGAAATTCATGTAGGGCACACCAGTAGTACTATACTGGGCTGGAAGGGGGTGGGCAGGGACTTTACAGCTTCAATATACTTAACTGCTGTTTGGGGGCACCAACAGATGGGGCATTTTATTGTGTCCTAAATCATTCAGTTCCAACTGACCTTTTAGAACTGACTCAGGGAAGCACTGAAGAAGGTGCTAAATGAACACCCAGTGAAGCCCTCAAGAGTTCCCAGGAACAATGGACATGCAAATAAACTTTGAAGGTAAGCAGAGAGTGTGATGGGGTGTACAAACTGCACACTGGAAAGGAAGGTGTTAAAGAGCTGTACTGGGCCCAGGTGCCCCTGAAAAGCATGCACAGGCTGGAGGAGGAGGTTAAAAAAGGGAGTAGAGTAGCTTTGAGCTCCTGGAGAGGAGCACCACAGGAGCCCTTTCTCTCTGAGACCTGTGCTTCTCTGAGGTTAGCTTTTATCTTGGTGGTCCATTTCTTTAGCCGGTGATCGGGGGCTGGGGCAGCTGCACAGTACTCCAGGGTGCAGAACGTAGCTATCTACTGTTGGGCCCTGGATTGGAGCCCGTTGGAGAGGGTGGACATGGGTTCCCCTACCAACCCCTAAAAAGGGAACAACTACCAAAGTCTCCCTTGGTGGGGAACCTAGTTGGGGGAAGACCCTAAAGATACAAGGTTCTGGAGTATGAGACTCCAACCCAAGGGGGAAGCCATGAATTCCTTGTTTAATCCTGAGGACCTGGACTCTTCAAATCCATCCCTTTTGGTGTATGTATAAAAATGAGATGTCTGGTGAGTTACTGAGGGGACAGACCACTGCAGGGTGGAGTAGTAGTAATAAAGGGGGATGTCTCAGGGGAAGACAACCAGCCATACCCCTACCCAATCATTACAGGGCACTGGCTGAGAGTGTTTCCTTCACAGGGAGTGGTGCTCAAAAGTGACTAAGGCCTTGTATGCACTGGATTCCTCCTTCCCCCTCCCCCCCGAGTAATTTAAGGTGTGAATTTAAACCAATATAGTTATTCTGGGATAACACTGCATGTGGACATTCTAATTCTGATATAAGAGTGACTTTGGCATAGTTTCTCTTGTGAAGGGGTTTAAGCTAAACCAGGGGTGGGGGGAAAGCCACTCTTATACCAAAAAAAAGAGCCCTCGTGAGGGGTTACACTTGTGCAACTACACGTACATAGCTGGTAAAACTTCCCTATGTAGAGCAGATCTAAGGGCCAGTAGGCATCTATCAGCATCTTTAGGCACTTAAATCTGGTCGGTGGGACTCGTATGCCTTAATAACTTAAATGCTTTTGAAAATAGGACTGTATAGTTTTTTTCTTTGTCATAAAAGTTTAATACATCTATACATATAATTATGCTCATGGTTTGCCAGAAATATCAGCATTTTAGGTTGGGTGTGGTAAAACTGCCAAAACATGTTTTAATCTTTGCTAGGAACACTTATAAAAAATCCAAACAAAAAGTTTTGATCTGATCTGGTCCAACAACTATTTTGCTTTCCTGTTGAATATTTCAGTGAAGAGGTGAGCTTTTCAGTGCTTGACTCAAGCACGATTTTGAAGATGCCATCACCATTACAAGCAGAGAGTTTAACAACAAGATTTCATGACCCTGCAGCTAGCTATGAGACAGACCTTGATCACAATTACACTAGTGCAAATATGGAGTAACTCCATTACAGTTACTCCAGTTTGTACTGGAGTTCGAGAGTTATTGCAGATTTGCAGTGCTGTAGCTGAGATCAGAATCTGGCCTTCTACTGTAGGGGGAAAAAAAAGCAGAAACACCCACAAGTTGTAGTTCAAATCCAGGGCACATTTTCCATGTGTATACAGCCTATGAGAATCTCCTTCAGTCATCTTTTTGTAGCTATGATTTGGATGACAGAGTGGCCCTGCTAAATTTATTTTGAGTTAACGTGACAGCGAGAGAGTCACATTGTTCTTGGTTGAATATCATTAATTTTGATTTAACATATTTCTTACTAATGGGAGAATTTATATTATCTATATTTTCAGAAAGCAGGGAAAGATATAAACAACTACTACAATGTCAATATTTCAAAGGGAGCTGTAACAGAAGGGAGCATTCTAATATGACTTCCATTGCTATTGCTTTTATTAAGTTTAAAAACCTTATTCTTCCGTCCCTCTTTCAGCCTCGGAAAGCATAGTGAAGTGAAAATTAGCATAATTATAGCAAAAATAACCTGGCAATTGTAGTACCATGAGTAATTTTGAAATATTATATATGGATGAAGTGAGGGTTGGATAATAAAAAGAGCCTAATGAGGTGAAAGCAGTTGTGGGGATTGTTACTTATGCACAACTCACAATAATTATTTGCAAGCAGAAATAATTGGACTTATGGGCCAGAGTCATTCCAGTTAAAGCTGGTGTAACTGCATTGATTTCAGTAGAGTAATGCAACTGGGGATCATGCCCTTTGTGCAAATATGGAGAAAAATTCAGGGGCAAAATCATACACTTCCCCTGGGACCATCACTGCATGGGGGAGTAGCAACGGAATCAGGATTCCTAGAATGGCTATGCAGAATGGCTTATGGAGCCCACCCAGCCGTCAAACTTAGGTGGGCTTCAGAAATGAGTGAAGTGCCTCCTGTGTCTCTATGTGCTATGTCCCCTACTGTCCTGCCTCCATGGTGCCATGGAAGGAGGCTGGATGCGCTAACCAGCCCACAAATGCTTCAAGTCGATGAGTGATGGATCTCATGTCTGAAAGTCTTCTCTTCTGCATGTGCCAAATCTGAATTTTCTGGGGAAACAGAATATCAAAGATGAGAGCCAACATTCAGATGTCTGAGGAGAATTTTGTCCTCAATACTAAGAATCTACCTTGTTGACCCATCACAGTCAATGAAGTATTTCTAGTTTTCTATTAACTCTTGCAGATAGACTGATATCCTTCATTCAGGAAGTCTGAGGGCACCTCAAGTCTATAGGACCTCTCAGTTAATCTTAGTTTTGAAGGAAGCCCTCTGTTTCAGCCATTGTGCATACAGAAGACAAGGAATCTATGTGGAAGTTAGAGGGAATGAATTTGCTTTGGTGCCTTGCTTCAATGTTAAGGATTGATTTTTGTCTTCTAGGAAATGTGAAAACTGTAACTACCTAATTTTAATTTAAAAATTAATTAATATGGCAGGATTCAGATAAACAAATTCAGATTAAGATAAACAAATATCTCCTAAGCACATTGCTTTGTGCCATTCATAAAAAAGAAACATTTCTGTACATATCCCCTCTAGGAAAGATTTGGCTGATTCATTTTGTGCAACAAAAGTATGTTCTATAGTCAGTTATACATAAATTTCTCTTTAGATATTGCTGCTTACTGTCAGTCTTGCAATATGTATTTGCATCACTAAATGCTGTCAATATCCACAGTGTATGGAGGTTTCAGAGTAGCAGCCGTGTTAGTCTGTATTCGCAAAAAGAAAAGGCGTACTTGTGGCACCTTAGAGACTAACAAATTTATTTGAGCATAAGCTTTCGTGAGCTACAGCTCCTTTTCTTTTAGTGTATGGAGGGAATGTAACAGTTTAAATTATCAAGGTAATTGTGGTTCTATTACAACCTAGACAGACTTTAAACTAGGTTAAAAGGGAGTAGGTGACAAAAGACCACAGGTAGGTATTAAAATGGTGACCACAATAGAGGACTAGATTTTGGGGGAGGGGTTGGAATATTACAATACAGTCAAAGGGCAAAAAGAGGGATAACAGTGGGGGGAAATCTGCTCAACATCTTAGATGTCTTTATACAAAAATTCAAGGGCTATGAAAATACACAGGAAGAACTGGAAGTATTAATAATAAGCTAAATTAAGACTTAATTGGCATCACAGAGAATGGTTGAGATACATCCCATGACTGAGAGAAAAGGTGTTGAATTATACATCAAGAACATACACTTTTTGTTCTGAGGTCCATAAAAAGGGGAGAGGCAGACTGTTGAATATTTCTGGTGAAGATAAAATGGGGAAAAACGGAGGTAATGTTGTAGCAGGGCTCTACTACAGACCACCAAATCAAGATGAGGAGGTGGCTGAGGCACACCTAGAACAAATAACAGAAATATCCAAAACACAAGACATGATGGTAATGGAGATTTTAACTACCCAGATATGTAGGATAAGTCATATGGCAAAACACAAAATTGTCCAATAAGTTCTTGGAATGTACTGATAACATAACCCTGGGCAATCTGGGTCTGGGAGAGCGAAGGATCATTTTCAAGGATAGGTTGTAGATCATTGATAATGTGCTGGAGAGGTTTATCAAGATCTTGATACAAGATCTTTTACAAGATCTTTATCAAGCATTCTTAAAACTACAGTACCCACCTGGGGAAGTGAGGAAACATTGACAGAGTGAGATTGGTACCCAGAAATCACCTACTAAAAGACAAGCCCAACAAGGAAAATAACAGAACACCACTGGCCATCACGTACAGCCCCCAGCTAAAACCTCTCCAGCACATTATCAACAATCTACAACCTATCCTGGGAAGTGATCCCTCACTCTCCCAGACCTTGGGAGGCAGGCCAGTCCTTGCTTACAGACAGCCCCCGCCCCAACCTGAAGCAACTACTCACCAGCAACTACACACCACACCACAGAAACACTAACCCAGGAACCAATCCCTGAAGCAAACCTCGTTGCCTACTCTGTTCCCATATCTACTCTAGCGACACAATCAGAGGACCCAACCATGTCAGCCACACCATCAGGGACTCATTCACCTGCACGTCTACTAATGTTATATATGCTATCATGTGCCAGCAATGCCCCTCTGCCATGTACATTGGCCAAACCAGACAGTCCCTACGTAAAAGAATAAATGGACACAAATCGGGCATCACAAATGGTAACATACAAAAGCCAGTAAGAGAACACTTCAATCTTCCTGGACATTCTATAACAGATTTGAAAGTAGCCATACTTGAACAAAAAAACTTCAAAAACAGACCCCAAAGAGAAACAGCAGAACTAAAATTCATTTGCAAATTTAACACCATTAATTTGGGCTTGAATAGGGAGTGGGAGTGGCTAGCTCATTACAAAAGCAGCTTTGCCTCTCCTGGAATTGACACCTCCTCATCTATTATTGGGAGTGGACTACATCCACCCTGATTGAATTGGCCCTGCCAACACTGGTTCTCCACTTGTGAGGTAACTCCCTTCTCTTCATGTGTCAGTATATTTATGTCTGCATCTGTAATTTTCACTCCATGCATCTTGAAGAAGTGGGGTTTTTACCCACAAAAAAACCCCACTCAAATAAATATGCTCAAATAAATCTGTTAGTCTTTAAGGTGCTACTGGACTCCTTGTTGTTTTTAAGGAACTAGCTGAAGCAATCTTGGAACCCTTAGTGATTATCTTTGAAAACTCAGAGGATGGGGGAGATCCCAGGGGACTGTAGAAGGGCAAACATAGTACTTATCTTTAAAAAGGGGAATAAAGAGGACTGGGAGAATTATTGTGCTGTATTGTTAATAAAGTCTGCCTGTTACAGTTCCTGTACAAGGACCTGTCCTCTTTCACGAGTTTTCACTTACAATATAGGTCATAAACCCACAAGGCTTCTATAGACGTTCACTGAAGCTAGAAAAAGATTCCCCCATAGTTGTAGTACAAACACACTGACAATCTGTTATGCAAGGTGCATTCCCACTCTCGTGACTACACACACTGAATCCAAGTTGTGCTTTCACAAATGTGAGCCTATTATAAAATGGAGTGTAAGGGGCTAGAGGTGGGGGAGGAAAAGGAGGCAGACATTGTTACCATGGTATCCAGCTCTCGCACAGATTCTCTCCTGTCATAGATGAGCTGGAAGTGGGCAAGTAATAAAAATTAAATAGAATACTGAAGATAGCTGAACATGACTTTATGACAAGGGAGAGGGGCCACCTAGTCCAGCAACAAAATTGTTATCTCACCAAGTCAAGGTTTACTTGTTCGGCAGCTTTACTGGGCACAGAAGGATTTTATGTAACTATAGAATGGCCATAGATTTGCCTCCACTCTCCAGCTCTGGTTCTATAACTATCCTGTTATATCTGATGCTTGAGTTAAATTCCTGCCTGACAATGCTCAACTAGGGCCCCTTCACTATGTCACACTGATGTAGGAGAAAGAAGGAGTTGTATAATATTTATCGCAGCAGTTACAGGTAGAGTTTAAGGGATTGGGTTTTGGACCTATTAAATGGAGTGCCACTTTTCTCACTGGATCATGCTTTAGCAATTGTAGTCGTTGGAAGCATTAACACTAGAGCTCCCTTGGCATCATAGAGAAGAGGCGACTGGCCGGTTATATTCTGAGGGGTCTGACTAGGGAGGTCAACTCCGTGCATGGTTAAGCAGAGCTCAGGACATGCAGCAAGGCACATCTGTTTTCCCAGGCTTTTTCTGATTGAGATGAAGCGCAATAATAATATTAGCTCTTCATCTGTAGATCTCAGATGGAGATACTGAGGCCCAGAGAGATGAAGTGATTTGCCTAAGGTCACACATTAGATCACCCCTAGAACCAGGAATAAAACCCAAGGGTCTCCTGATTCACAGTCTAACGCCCTATCCTCTGGAGGCTTCAGAGTGAGGTTGGTTGTGGGTCTACAACACAGTTATGTGTAGCATCTTCATCAGTTACAGGCAATTAAATCTATTCATGTGGAGTAGCTTGGGAAGCTGCTGTCACTTGTTATGGGCTTTAATTTTCAATGTACAGCTAAGGTAAAGACAAGCACACACAAATATTGACACAACACTCATGACCTGAGAAAATGAAAGGAAAATTCATGCAAGTATATTGTTAAACTATAATAATGAAAGAGGGAAAAAAGCTGGCAAGGAGAGAGTCTCTAAAATATTTGCTGAACAACATTAGTATATAACTTTAATGACATGCAAAAATGAAATAATCAATGTAATTCAGTTGTTTCAACTGTAAGAATTTACAATACCTCTTATAGAGATAGTAATGTCCAAATCTCTTTCTTCTCACCTTTAGTCCTTCTTGAGCATTTTATACCTCCACTGTGGGCCAGTTTACGATTTTACTCACTTGGAATAGTACCTTAACACCATGAGTAGTCCCAATGAAGTCAATGGAATTACTCACGGAAGAACGTACTATTCAAGCTCTAAATAAATCCCACTCTAAATAAAAAGTTTAAGGAGGGATGGACATGACCCACAAAGTTCAGATCTGAATCTTGATCTGGTCTTCTCAAAGGTGTTTATATGTGGAGGCTTGCTCGGCTCCCTTACACAGCTGGAAGCTAGTTTGATAGAGAGAGAGGTGGTTTGGACCTAGAGTCCCAAAGATCCACAAAGATTATGAACTCTTGGTTTGATCCTGCTAACACTGATTACCAGATTTTTCAAACATCTTGATTTGGACACATCTAAATGTTTTCTTTCAATAATGTCAAAACATAATATAAAATATGCTACACTAAATAAACCCTAGGCTACCGTAGGTCTTTAACTCTGTAAGCTAACGTGTGAAAACTATGCACTTAATTTGTCTTCTCTAGGATTTTACCTCCTATTAGTTACCACATTTTAGCTAACCCAAATTAGGAACACAACTTTTTTCATAGTGAGACATCAACCAGGAGCCTGAACTGGAGAAGGGCCCATTGCTGACAACCCTTAATAGAAAAACTCAGTAAAAATTTCCCATGGTCTTTTAAGAGATTCATAAATATGAAGGAACATTTCATCATCTACTCTGACCTCTATAGCATGCGCCATACTATTTCACCTGGTTACCCCTGCACTGGGCTCAATAACTTTCCATCATGGATATCCATCATTATTTTGGAAGCCTTAGTGGCACAAGAACTACGTGGAATTTATTTTAATCTAATCCTTAAAAATCACATCAAATGGACTATTTCCATTGGTATTTATTTTCATTTCCTTTTTTTTTCTCTCCCTCTTTTCACCTAGATTATCCTTTATATAATACAGGTCAGACCACATGAGTGCAATTCTCAAGTACTGCTAACTAGTCATTGTATTTCTTCTAATCTACATGAAAAAGACCAAATCATTTAATAATTCAGGACACACTTTTATCTGTGTTGAAGCAAGCCTTCAGAGTGATTTAAACAATTGAAAATGATATATAATTAACTTCACTAAAATAGTCAGCAGAATAAAAAAATGATTCACAAGACTGAGTGCAAGGCACTAGCTATTAGTTTGAGAAAGTCGTTCTGTAGTCAAGGCTCAGTGGGACTGATCAGCTGTAAGGAGCCCCTGTATTCCTCTGTGAAGTTACCTCTGTCTCCAGAACCTGCTTGCGGAATGCTGCGGGGGGTAGGGTGGGGGGGTGGAAGAGCTGCTGCCAGTAGTATGGTGTTCCCCCTGTTCTGCCTGTGGTCGGACACGGGGAAGGAGGACTGGGCAGCACCATGAAGGGGTGCATATCCATAGCCTCCTGGGCTGTTACTCTTCTCACAAAGGTGAATGGGGAATGCGTAGGGAAGGGGAATGGATGGAGCTTTGTCTCCATCTTCCCAGTGTCCTTGCCAGCAGGGCTTTAATTCTCATACAGTATTTCCTGGAGTCCCCCCATAACTCCCATTTGAGGCTCTGGGCTTCAGCTGGTGGGTGGGGTCTTGAGGCTTTAGCCCCATGTGGGTGTGTGTGTGTGTGTGTGTGCTCGTGTGCTGGGGCTTGGGGGTTTGGTCCCCTGGGGGGGGCGGAGGGAGGGGCACTGGGGCTTGGGGCTTCAGCTCCGTGCGGTGCACTGGGGGTCAGGATTTCTGCCCTGCGGTTTAAAAATTATCTGGACAGCTCTGCCTGAATTTAAGCCCTGCCTGTCGGCACAGCTGAGCCAATGCAGGAGGGAAACTAATTTATGCCACAAAAGGGCTAATGCAGACTTTTTTGCCTAGTGGAGCAAGAGAGAAGCATTTTGACTCAGAATTGCAGTGTGTTTTCTGTCCTGCTCCTAATGCAGGGGCAGTTATGTGCTTCCATTACTCAGATGGGTTGCAAAGTACCCACAGTATTTAGTGATACATTTACATAATGAAATGATGCACTACACTTCATAACTGCAGCTGGGCAATAATGTAGAGGGTTTCTCACAAACATTCATCTGAAGTTATAAATGAATTGCCCTTCAGCCATGTCTGTGCCCTTGCTGTGCTTTTGGGCACAGATATTTGGTGAAAGTGAATTTCAAGTTGTTGCACACAGAGTTCTTATGTAGTGAACCCTTCAGTGCGTGTTACACATCCATCCTGTGCCTGATCTATGCAGGCTTGAGGCTTAGTCCTTCAACTCACACTGTAGCAGCTTATTATTATTATTATTTATTATTCATTTACCATGAATTATTTACTGCAATGCCCATAATACCATTTTTTCATGGACCTGAATCCCATTGTACTGTGGGCTGTACAAACACAGTATAAAAAGAAAAGGAGGACTTGTGGCACCTTAGAGACTAACCAATTTATCTGAGCATAAACTTTCGTGAACTACAGCTCACTTCATCGGATGTATACCGATGAAGTGAGCTGTAGCTCACGAAAGCTCATGCTCAAATAAATTGGTTAGTCTCTAAGGTGCCACAAGTCCTCCTTTTCTTTTTGCGAATACAGACTAACACGGCTGTGACTCTGAAACCTGACAGTATAAAAAGATGGCTCCCATCTACCCCAAATGGTTTACTCTAAATATAGGACAAGAGACAACAGATGGATACAGTCGAACAGGGAAGTACAAGGAAACAAGGGAACAGTATTGGTGAGACTGACAGGTAGTGGTACAGCACATTAACTGCCTAACAACTGTCACGTTTTTGGTAGGCATGGTAGCAAAGGCGTGCTTTAAGGAGCATTTTGAGAGAGTATAATGAGGTAGCTCTGTGGATGTTTACAAGGGCTCCACCCAAGCCTGGGGAGAAGTATGAAGTTCTGGGGTCATTCTCAAAGGGCAGCCGAGATAATAGTGATGACACTTACCTGTTCACCGAACAGGGAACAGAAACATTACATGTATAGAAAAGCTAAAGCAAAAAAATATAGAGTTTTTAAAGAATCTTTATGAACTTTTGGAGATAGTAGACCAGGAAGTTTTGATCACTGTCCTGGATCCAGAGGACCAATTTAAAATAGAGCTTGGTAACACTGTATACCTGCTGGTGAGCGAGTTACAGAGCAGCCTCTTCTGTACTGATTCACAGAGGTTATCAGTGTTACAGCACTTAGCTATAGAGATTTAGCTCAAGCTAGCATACTGCATGCTGTTACATCTGGAGGTCTCCAGTTTAATCTACTAAAATGGTGCTTGTAACATTTGCTTTGTCTTGAGAAGTCAAAGTACTTTATCATTAAAGATGCTTGATATTTTTAATTAAAAACATGCTTCTTGAATGAAAATGCCCTTTTTCACAAATTAAAACCTTTGCAGAATATTAATTTTTTTAAAATTTTCAGATTTGGTGATGACAATTCTGAAAACGTACACTTTTTTAATTTCTGAAATAAATCTTTGTTTTTTTCTGTTCTTTTTTCCTCCTTTCTCTTCCTAGTTTCCTTTCCCACTTTTTTCTCATTGGCACAGTAGAAAAATGGTAAAAAGGTCAGGTTGGGGGAGTACTGTAAACATCACAAAGCATTTGGGTTTTTTTTATCAAAATATTGGAAAAAGTGAACTTTTCCATTAAAATTGTTGAGAAAATTAATTTAAAAATATTTTTGTGGAACATATTTACAGTTTTCCAGCCTTCACAATAATTAATTAAACTTCTCAACACCCAGTAGAAAACTATTATGTAGAAATAAACTGGAGAACAGAGAGATTAAGGCCAAGTTTTCCAAAAGTGGTCCCTGTGCATGAGTAGCAGAGTTTCTTGGGGCCTGACTAGAGACACGATTGCCCAGATCCTCAAAGGTATCTTGACACCTGTTTCCCATTGATGTCAGTGGAAGTTGGGAGCCTAAATACCTTTTTAGGATCTGGGCCGGTAGACCTCATCTTCAGGAGTTTAGAGTAACCTCAACTGAAGTTGAACTGAGTGGGAGCTGCAGTTATTCAGCACCTCTGAAAATCAAGCCCAGCATGTTTCAGGTTAGATATAAAAAAGTGAGACAGCCAAAATTAAAGGCAAGTCGGAAAATGTCAGTGAATTGCACAAAATCAGACCTTGATTGCCCAAGTCTGTGGCCTAGTTAAGAATAGAACGCAGCAGGACTAGACTCTTAACTCCCAGGACCCTCATTAAACTTTCTCTCATGGATGGAGTTAGCACTAGCAATAGCAGTCTGCCTCTTATAGAAAACAAGAAAAATGAGGCTAAATTGGGAAAGAGAAATGAATCTCAAACTTTTCCAGAAAAAGTGGAAGGGTAATAGTGCTAACCGTCACAGAAAATGTAAATCCCACCTCATGGACCTAATCCCAGTGGACAAGGATGATATTTTATGCACAAGTCTTACAAAACAAAACATATGTCCCTCTCTTCTTTCATTGGCCCTTCCCATCCCATCCCACCACTTTTCCATCATCTCTTGCCTTCCTTACTCTCTTCTTTGCCATCTTCCATTCTCAGTTTTGTGCTTACTCTCCTACTGGCCTAACCCATTGAACAGGCTTGTCCTCATTCCCCAAGTGCCCTCTATGTCCTTCAAATCATATTTAATATGCACTTATATGAGCAGTTCCTTCTCATCATCATTATCAATCCCCTTACCCTCTCCTGAACACTTATCCTGTGGCTAGTGGGTTGTTTTGTTCTCATTAGATTGTAAGCAATTTTAGGCAGGGATTGCATCTCGCTTATGTTGGTAAAGTTCCATGTAATTTATGTTGTAGAAATTTATAATAATATATTTCTAGCCTCATATCAGAAAATGAATGCACAGATAATTTTAGGGATACATACTATTAACTTGCTCCACCCATTACTTATCCATTTTATGGCTACTGCTTTATTTCCAGGTTTGGGCTGGGATATACAAACCCCACAGGGGGCTGGAAGGGGTTAAAGGACAGTACTGAGCCCAGGTAGCCCTGTCCCTCCAGCCCTGCCAAGCATGGTCCAACTTGAGACAGAGTTGAAAAGGGAGTGACCCAGCTCAGGAGGGGACTGAGGAGGAGTACACATCTACCCTGAAGGCTTCTGACCAAGGGGATGGAGAAGCCTCCCTTAGGGAACAGTACTGTACGTTGAGCCTAGTTGGGGCTGACGATTTGGTTTCGTTTTTGTTTTCGTTTTTTCCTTCTCTGAGGCTAGAAGCTGAGGAAGGAAAGCAGCAATAGGAGGTTTACAGTTACCAGGGAGGGTAACTGAGAGGGCCTCCTTGGAGGCCAAACAACACTGATCTTCCTAGGGCCCTGGGTCAGAACCTGGTGGAGTGGGTGGGTTGTTAACCACTAGGCCATCCAGCCCAGGCCCTGTTACAGGCTGACTCTGGAAACACAGGTCTTGAAATAACACAAAAGACCAAGAAACCTATTTATTTCCTTTCTGATGGGAAGGTGGAGGTACAGTTGGAGATGCTATTTCCTTTCAACTATTTTTCAGTCTTTAGAGGAGGAATTCAAGGGTGCAGACTCCTGAAAAACGGCATGAAAAGACTTTCAAGAGATAACAACAAAGAATGTTCACTTTAAAGCTGACATGAAGCTTTTAAAAAAAGGATGAACACTTCACCATCTATGAAAATCAGAACACACAGGAATAATTGTATGCTTTCTGTATAGAAAGAAACCTTTCTTCAGCAAAATTAGAATGAATCTCTCATGCCAGAAATTTAAAGCTGTTGTAATGTTCTGTATAGCCCATTTTTTCCTATCTCTTCTTTTGTTGTTTTTTCCCCCTGTTTTGGGATTTGCTTTGAATAACTTTCAGTGAGAACCTCCATAGATGTCAGAATCAAAATCATAACAACTGTGCATAAAGGCTCCTGGTACATTGGTCGTTCTTAACCACTTGGTTTCTGATCCAAAGCCCATAGAAGATGGAATCTCTTCAGCAGGGCAACACAAAAATGATATACAACCAGCTGACCTACCTCCCCACCCTATTGCCTCCATCTGCCCAGGTCTTGTGCAAAATGCAGATTGTATGGACCCAACAATCAGGACCTTTATGGTCTGTACTGTAACTTTGTATATAAGGCATTATAGCTTGTATTGTATTCATTGACTATAATGAAGCATGAAAGCAGTAGCAGACTCATGGACAGCTATACATGGTGCAATCATTAGAGGGGGACAAAGCTACCCGCAACCAGCTTGATCTAAAAAGAAAGATGATATTCTAAGTACAAGCATATTGCCTTTCCAGACATTAATGCTTGATTTTTTAACTCTTGTAATATTTCTATATTGCTAGCTGGATTTTGTGTATATTCCTACACATAAGGTTTAGAAAGCTTTTTAAAATATACTGGTACAATTTTTCATAGCCCTCTTCCCATAAAGCTCGACTGCCTTAGCTTACCAAAAGGAACAATGTACAGGCTTTGGAGGGCAAGAAAAATGATAACCAATGGGCCATATCCTCTGCTTCTGTAAGTCAACATAGTTTTCTTGACCTCAGTAGAAAGATGCCAATTTACACAGGCTGGGGATAAGGTGCAGTACTTTTCAGAAGCCCGTAACATCTACAATAACTCTTCTCTATGTAACAGTGTTGCAGTTTTTAAGTTGTGGTATCTTGGGACCTACTATACTGGAGCTGGAAATGAGTGCTGCATATGGCTCTGTATATATGATTTATTATTTATAGGCCGAAATAAGTATCGTCTACGGGCAGGAGAGGAAACCGACACACAGCATATTGTTCTATAAATGTACAAACTCCTACTATGGAAGTAATCGACATTTTATGGTTCCAAAGAGACTATTAGGGTGTAATGTGTTTGTAATCTTCAGATTTAAATTCCCTCAATAGAGTATTTGTGATAAAGAGGGGATGCAGCCCATGTGACTGTACTACTCACACAAAGATCCCAGATAAAGGAAACATCTCCTCAGATGGTACATTGTCTCATACTTCCATTGAAATTAAGGCTTTATTTTAACTGCGCTTGTGCTTGAGATTGTTGCCAAAAATGTACGTTAGTAATCGTTCTGAATTTTCTCACTGAAGTCAAGAAACTTGGCGTCAAGGGGGATGTGGAGGATGTAGCTCATCCTACTATGTAGACATGATGGCCCATATTTTTGAACTTGGGTGCCTAAACTTAAGCTCTTAAATGTCAAATTAAGCACCTAAATAAAAATGCCTGATTTTCAATGGTGTTGATTGACTTCAGTGGGATTTGGGGTTTCTCAGCACTTCTGGAAAACAGGCTTAGTATATTTAAGAACTTAACTTTAGGCGCCAAGTTCTAAAAACCTTGACCCTTGGCTCCAATTGTGCCTCAGGGGCATGTGCACAGATCATCTCGATTCCAATGAGAAATTCATGGGTGTATCTCTGAACAGTATATGCAACAGCACTTAAACTCCCACACTCATCTTGAATCTTTAAAATGCTTTGAAATAAAGGAGTGAATTGTGGCCAGGCTGGAAGATCTCCTTTCTGAATTTGACTGCATTTTGTGGTTTTAAGTCTAATCTTCACTGTTTTAACTTGTGCATCTCTCTGTTTGACTGATCCTACAGATACTGCTTGACTGACTGACAGTTAATATGCTTTTAGAATTCTTTTCTCCAGGATGGATTATACACATTAAATGGCTATTTATGACAACGCTTTAGATATGTGGCTTGTCAAAACTTATTAAGGCTGTGAATCTGTTACAGGGATTATATATTTTTTTTTGCTTTGATCTTTCCATTGACAGCTTTACTGACTTTGAATAATACACAAGTGTAAAATGCATAGGAACAGTACTTTTTAGTAGATATAGACACAACATTTAATTATTGACTATTTCAATGAGGTAATATTAAACGAGTTAATATTTGTTTGTTTAGCCGCAGAAACAATAATTACAGAGGTTTGAAACAATACATTTAGCTTCTAGTGGAAATAGTTTTGCACTTGGTTGAAGTGTCTGTCCCTTATATCCACAGTTGTCACTATAAAAGAATTTCATTATCTTGTGAAGATCAAAATCCGTTGCATTGAGGTTGACCATAAATGTACAAGAAACAGATTAGTGGAATTCTGCATGGTGTGTGTGTGTGTGTGTGTTTTCTCAGAAGAATCTGATACTGCTCCCAAGGAAGTCAATAGGAAAGTTCCCTTTGAACTGCTAGTAGTTCAACCATATTAGCAATAAATAGCATTATAGAAATATATGCATTTAAAATTAAATAGTTTTTAACCCAGAAAACCAGACTATACTGAACATCATGTGCACATAGAACACAGTTCTCAAATACTTAACAGTGGTTCCTTTTTTTATAAATTAAATTAAAAGCTATTCAATGCCTAAAGACAGCATAAATTGTCACTGTTGCTCTCATGTAGAATTAAAACTGGGCACAAGGAAAAGCCCTTTACATCATGGTCTGTGTGTTGTAGGTTTAAATGTTTCTCTAACACTTCTCATATGGGAATCTCAGCAATGAACACATTAAATATGCAAAGACGAATTAAATATACAACAAGGTGTTATTGTAGTTTCCTCTGTGGACAGTGTAGTGTGAATTATAGTGGATATAGTGGATACAGTTTTATTATTGATTTTCCTGGGGAATAGCTTTCCTGAGAAGGTGAGTCATAAATTTAGTTCTAAATTTATCTCACGATGGTACTGCTGTTGACCCAGTTTGTGGTTAATTTGTTCAAGGTCAAGAAGCATTCTGTAAATATGATGTAGGACCTGTTAGGAACCTCTTTTTCCATGTTAGATGCCTGGTTTTCCGTGAGGGCTCTAGAGTTATCTAGGAAAGAGCTTAACTGCAGTACTTTTCAATCAGCACAAAAATATATCCATATTTTCTCTAAAGACAAAGAGTTCAATGCTTCTAATGCACAGAAGGCTAAGAGTAATACTCCCTGTTTCCTTTCCCATTCATGAAAGAATCAATTTGATATGAGAATCCACCTCCTTGTGTTCAATCATTTTTCATCTTCACATTCAAAGAGCATTATTTATAATCTTTTTAGAAATTCATAAAGAAGTGCTTAATTTTCTCTGCAGCTTAATTTTATCCCATTTAACCTCCAGAAATAGCTCTGCTCTACACTTTCTCAAAGTGGGGAGTGGAAGTGAAGCGTTTCCTCCAAGAGCTGGAAACCAAACCATGCTCATTAACTCGCACTGAGCAAATCCACCAGAGCCCCCTTTTCACATGAGCTGCCAACAGCCTCTCTATTCCCCTTCCTTCTCGTAGTAGAGATGTGGGTATACCCAAAAAATGATAGTGGGAAGGTAGGGTGGGGAAGTGTGAGAGAAATTTTAATAAAGGGCAGAATTTTATTTATAATAATCCCAAGGCAATATTGAGGGGCTGTATCACCTCCTTTAATACCACTTAAGGTACATCTACAAGGCAGCTGGAAGCAGGCTTCCCTCACAGATACATGTCAGCTCTCCTCTAGTGAGCTTGCTAAAACTAGCAGCGTACTGGGGTGGCAGGTTTGGCTAGCAGCCTGAGTACAAACTCACCCAAACCACCTGAGCCACTCCACTGCTATTTTTAGTACACTAGCTCTGCTCAAGGCTTCCCATGTCTGTCTACCCATGTTTGAAAGCGTGTTCATAGTTGCCATGTAGACATACCCTGGGAGTACTGTCCGCTCCCCATTGTTTGCACAGGGCTCTGGCCTCATGGAACCACATTGATTCAACTTATGTGTGCGCAAGATTGGAGGAGTTTAAGGGCTGAAGTATGCCAGGGAGTTCAACTCCATCACAGCAAACTGCACAGTGGGATAAAGGCTGGTCTTTGCCTGGGGTTTCTACCAGCCTCTGCTCCCACACACAATGGATCACTGAGCCTGCATTATCAGTTGTGAAGCAGCCTGACTGTCATTCAACAGCTTTGGGGAAGCTTTTACCTAGTGTGACTGTATTCCTCTCCACTAGCCTCTGTCTACCTGTTGTCCTTGTAAACTCCTTATGGTAAGGATAGTCCCTTCTAGGATGTCTGGGAAGCATGTGATGGTTTTCAGTGATAGGGGGAACAATTCCAGTCACCAACTCAGATGGGCTCCTTCTGTGTCCAAACCTGCCTATTCAGGGTAAACATACTTCCCTGCCTCATAAAGTCTAAGTCAAGCAGAAACCCACGGGGAAAGGAAGAAAAGTTATGATATTAGGAATCCTAAACAGCGGGGTCTTCTGGATAGGTTATTCCAGTACAGATAGTTGAGAGAGAGCTTTCTTACAAATCAATAACTGGATTTTTCCTCAGAACATTGGCTTACTTTTCCTGAAGTAGGAAACTCAAATAAGAACCACGTCATATCTTTAGTCATTAAAAGTGATATGTGGTAGCATATGCCACAACCTTCTGATTTGGCATTATCTCCCCTCCCAGCTCTATCCAGAGAATGCTGCTTCTACCAAGACAGATTAGCTCATTTCTGGCTGCTTCATGGCAGCAAAAGCTTGAAGCCAGGTGCATTTTTGCCAGATTTTATGTTTAATTACAAAAATTTTGTATGGATCCACCAGTCTGCCTCTCCCAACATCATCAATCTCCCCAAAAGTGTCCTACAATCCATTCTAATTTACATCTTAGATATTAGACAGTCCCTTTAATTCATTTCCCTCAACACACCCCTCAAGAAATCCTAATATACTAATAAAATGGATGACATACAGATGTTGAAGTACTGCCCTGTGGCCTGAAACACAATATGCCAGGTAACCATCTAATGATCTAGACTGGAGCTGTTTAATTACTTGCAAGATATGACTGAGTGCACCTGCTAATCACAGCAGAGTTTATTAGGATCACCTAGCCATTGACTTGATTGCTAATTTCTTTTTTTTTCTTTTAAACACTGGGTACTACCTCTTATATGATTATGATGCCCACACTAAACAACCCATCAAAGGATCACTTTGAAAATATGATAGCTATACACAACTACTCTGAGTATTGGATAAGGCTGAGAGCCAGCTGTCATGGTAAAAAGAAAAGGAGGACTTGTGGCACCTTAGAGACTAACAAATTTATTTGAGCATAAGCTTTCGTGAGCTACAGCATTCATCCGATGAAGTGAGCTGTAGCTCACGAAAGCTTATGTTCAAATAAATTTGTTAGTCTCTAAGGTGCCACAAGTCCTCCTTTTCTTTTTGTGAATACAGACTAACATGGCTGCTGCTCTGAAAGCTGTCATGGTGTATCTCTAATCAAACCCTGTGTGAGCAGCCTATGGTAATAATAAAGCTTAGCACTCATAGAACCGGTGTGCACACATTAATTTATTAATCCTCACATCACCTTGGTGAGGCAGTTGAATATCTATTGACTCCATTTCACAGATAAGGAAATATTGGGAAAAGTAATTTGATAAAAGCTAATGCCCAAAGAACATTACGGGACGCAATATAGGTCCCAGTGAAGTCAATGGCAAAACTCCCATAGAATCCAGGCCACTATAAAGTACTAATTAAACAGATGACTGTCTAGACTGGACGTCTGATGTTCAGATGTTTTAGAGTCCTCTTGTCCACTGGCAGGATTTGTGCAGCAGTGTGCAAATTCTGGGCCTGTCTTATTTTCTTCTTTGCTTCTTCCAGTTTTCTTTCCACCTTGTTCTTCCCTGCATGCATTAAGAAGAGTTTAGGATAATCTTGGATATGTTCCAGATTATTTTGTTTAAAAGATGGTGGGTGTGTAGAAAATAATACTGCTCATACTGAGCACACCTGTATTATTGTTGATCTCAAAGTGCTTTACTAAGCAGGTAGGCATAATTACCAAAGGTGACATAAATACAGAGATCCCCATTAAAGAGTTAGCATTCATCCTCACTTATGGGGAACTGACATACTGAATATATTATGTTCTGATATTGAAAATATTATATTATATTCCGATATTGAATGTCTCTGGTGTATGTCAATAGCTGCTGGGTGGAAACTGAGGTTATATGCTGATTTTATTAATAAGAACCAAAGTACTGATCAGAGACCTATAGGAAGAATAAGTTTTAAACCATTCATAAGGCAATTCTGGGAATTCAAGCTCCCTTTTAATTCATGGCAAGAAGAATCAAGCTTCTTGTGCATACAGCCCTTAAAGAATAAAGGTTCCTTTCCCCCCCTTAAAGAATGTACAGAACTAAAGACAGCAAACACTCATGAAATACTTTGCTAAACACAGAATGGTGGTGGAAGCAGAGATATTGTACTCAGGCTCCAGATTTACTCTTCATGAGAACCCAACAATTGTATTAGTGCCAATAAAGCCCCTTGACACAGTGCACAAGCGGTGGATCTCTGATATGAAATAAAAATGGCATATCATTCAGCAGCACTCATTGCAGCCACAGCAGCACCACCTGCAGTTCCCCCACAGTCATTTTGCACATTGCTAGTAATAGGATATGGAAGAGTAATCACCTTCAGCCCTCCCCAGGACCATGCTGCGGGAATGGATTGCACTTTAGCTCCTTTTACTCTGCCAGATGATGTGAAATAACAAAGCAAGCAGCCAAGATGAGCAAACAAATAGGATATTAAAGAGCTTATTCATATGTGCTGCCTTCCTTCCCATTTGTCACTGTTTCATCCCACCTGCTGGTACTGCTGCTGAAAAAGATTCTCTCAGTGAGTTGCCTTCCAGGCACTGTTGGCTCTCAGATACTACACGTGAATATCAATATCTGGTTTGCATGGCCTAAATGTATTTTAAACAAGACATTTCCAAATTATTACAGTGTTGCCGTGTTCTGTGGTCTACAGAACACCAGTTAAAGGTCTATCAGCATTTCCAATGCACTCTGAGGTTCATAATTCCATTGTAAAAATTCATTCCAAGCTGAAGATTGGCATGTAAGGGCTCAGACCGGCAGCACTTTTTTCATAGATAGATTCATAGATATTTAGGTCAGAAGAGACCATTATGATCATCTAGTCTGACCTCCTGCACAACGCAGGTCACAGAATTTCACCCACCACTCCAACAAAAAAAACCTCACACCTATATCTGTGCTATTGAAGTCCTCAAATCGTAGTGTAAAGACTTCAAGGAGCAGAGAATCCTCCAGCAAGTGACCCATTGCCCCATGCTACAGAGGAAGGTGAAAAACCTCCAGGGCCTCTTCCAATCTGCCCTGGAGGAAAATTCCTTCCCGACCCCAAATATGGCGATCAGCTAAACCCTGAGCATATGGGTAAGATTCATCAGCCAGATACTACAGAAAATTCTTTCCTGGGTAACTTTAACAATCTTGAAAAACTAAATAATTTAGCAGTCAATGTACTGAGTGTTAATACAATATTGCCCTCTATCATGTAAGAGTGCAAGACACTGGGATGTAGAAAAGCTGTTTCAAGACCAGCTCTTTAGTGGCTCTATGAGACACTGGGAAGGTGAGGAGGAGGTGTTCAAGCAGGGGTGTCAATTGCTATGGGCCAGTGGGGTCAGTTGCCACTCCCCCAACCTTGGTTTACCTCCCTTACTCTTTCATATGTCCCATGATGTCTTCCACTTTTTGAGCTCTTCTTCCTCCTACCCCCCAGATTTTGTAGTATAGAAGGCAATCACATATAATGTTCTATATGCTGACAAAACTCACCCCACTCTGAATTTTCTGAAACAATGCCCTGTGCTTGAGCCCTAAATATGGGTGCACAAAGTTTTCAGTGGTCCAAGTCTCCTACTGCTGCTTTAACGGATTTGTAGCTGGAGTAGGTGCTTGTAAGCTTACAGCCCTGAAGGAAGGTGCTTTGCCACTCCTATAATTCACAGAAGGACTCTAGAGGTTTTCAGGGGTTAGACCACTAGGGCATAACATGGTCAAATACACCTGATCTGATCTGACATTCAGTCTAGCAGAGGGCAAAAGTGACACATACACACTAGCTAATTGGAAAACTCATCTTTTTAGTATTGGAGGTTAATTTTTCCCCTATATATTTTTATTTAAGGTCTGCACAAGTTTTGGATTTTAGGAGATAATTAACAGGGTATGGGATATAAATGGATTATTATACAAAGGAAATAATTTCTATGGTTATGGGCCTGATTGTGCAAGCTCCCACTGAAGTCAAAGTTAAGCCAACTCAGCCCAGGGATAGGATATATGTGCCCCATCCCTGTAGGAACGTGGAAGGGTTAAACCAACTTACTAAGCAACTCTTTAAGCTACCAGACCTGGTAGGAAGAGCTGGCAGCTGTGGCTTATTCTGTTGCTGGGAGGAGGAATGAACAGCTGTGCTTCCTCTGTGTGGGAGGCCAATAGGAAGGAAGCAGAGAGTAGCAGGAAAGAGAGAGAAAGAAAGAAAGGTTTGTAGAAAGGGGGAAGGATGGTTTTCTACTTTCTCCCTGTACCAGGTGAGTGTTAAGTACTGGCCCAAAAGGACAATTCTTCTATTGAAAAATGCAACTATAGTAAGATTTTTTTATTTTGTTTCTGGAGGTGGGAAAGCTGACCTATATTTGTGCTATTTTATTTGGGACCTGTGGCTAATGGGGCACCCCATGACTGAATTATTTCCTTGTTACTGAGATCAGAATGTTTATATCTGTCTTTCCTCTGGAGCAGACCTAAAAGTGCTGTGGCTCACCCTCACCTTCCACGTTTATAGGGATGCTTCCATTAAGTCCCTTGCAGTTTAAGGTCCTCTAGCTCTTGCTGACAACTTTAACCATTTTTTGCTACCTTTGCTAGGCAGCTCCAGCAGCAGTTCCCAGCTTCTAGACTATGGTCTGTTGATAATCCGGCAACACGTGAGTGATTGCAGGATGCTGCTTCTTCAGTTGGTCATGTTCTTTTTTACCAGTCTGGTCCTGGAGGCCTGTAAAACAGCTGGAACCAATTAGAAGGAACCAGCCCAACTGCCCATACTAGGAAACACTGAGCTATAAAGAGAAGAGGGCTATGTAGGAAAGAATAAAATTCAGAAGCAAGGCAACCTGTATAGTCGGTGAGGGGAACAAAACAAGTAATGATGAAGAATTTTTAAGGAGGGGAAAAGAGTGTGCATGTGTGAACAGAGGGATAGGGAAGATGAAATGGTGACTGAAAGACTAAGACCCTAAATGCATGAAAGACAATCTAAGATACTTAAAACATTTTCCTAATGTTGTTTTCAGTATAAACTATTACTACAGTTGCACAGAGATGTTCTGTGATCACAAATGGAAGGGTTATGATCTTTGAGACAACTTCTCTAAAATACTTTGCATCTTCAAAAAAGTCTTGAGAATCTCTGACCTATGGCAATATATGAAACACACACTTTAATAAAACCAAATACTTTACTTCAACAGTAGAGCAATGTAAAGATGTTGGCGCCACCTATGAAGAGCACAAGTGTAAACAGACTTTGCAAAATGTGATGTTTTAATGGCCTATGGTAGTAAAGCTTTTATCGTCATTATCATAATAATTGTTATCCATAGTATGGGGTTTGCATCGAAAATGCTGAATTCTGCTCCTAGGTCGGCAATGCAGAGTTGTTAAACTTAGCATTCTCCTAGCTTAATTATTGATATACTGGCATTCTTGTGTCCAAAAGTGGTAGGTTTTCATATTTGTGTCTTCCATGTTTGTGAGCCTGGTGTTTGATGGAAGGCCATAGTCTAGGTGAAATAGGCGTTTTTGGTAAAACAATGTTTTGTTAATACATCCTTGTCTCACAGGTGATCAATACCATGATCCTGATAGGAGCAGAACCCAGGCCCTTGATTTAAGTTATCAGTTGTTAATCATCACTTGAGCCTCTCTGGGGTGGGGCAGCTGTGAGAGAGGGAGTGCCATGTTGGGGTCTCTGCTGGTGTTCCTCTTTTACCTGAAACTGTCCCAGTTTTCAGTAAAACCTTCTTAAACAGGGCTAGAACAGCCATATTGCAATGGGAGTTTTAGGTATGCAGGGAATGTAGAACTGGCTCCTGAATCTGGGTAACCTGGATTCCTGTCTGCATACTTTATGCTGGCTGACTTTAAATACCAGTCACACACAAAAGCACCTGCCCCAAAGAACTAATGACAGCCAGCTCTTTAAAAATGACCCTCCTATCACATGGAGATATACAGACCGTGTTGCAAAAAGAAATTTCTTTTCAACATTCTCCTAACATGTCACTACTGTAAACAGAGGACAGTGTACTCCTCTGAAATGGACCTGGAGGAGCTGCAGATTGCCAGATAACTGTGTACACGCTGTCCTACAGATTCTTTGGTTCTTCACAGAACTGTCACTGGAGTGTAGTAAAATAATTATGCTTTACTTTCTGACCTCGGTTGCACTCAGTTATTGTGATAAGTTACATTTCAGAGTAGCAGCCATGTTAGTCTGTATCCGCAAAAAGACAAGGAGTACTTGTGGCACCTTAGCTCATGAAAGCTTACGCTCAAATAAATTTGTTAGTCTCTAAGGTGCCACAAGTACTCCTTTTCTTTTTGTGATAATAAAGCAAACCCATTCTATGTATGTTGGGTACAGCACCTGTTTAATTTTTATTGTGGTGTCTTGGGCCAGTTTAAATGTTCTTGTTAAATTTTAAAATTGGCTAAAATGGATCTATGAATCACTTGGCTATTCTGCTTTCAGAGTGAAATGAGCATAAGACAATGCACTTGGTGTCCACTGGGGGTCAATTCCTGCAGTTCTTCTTTTATACTTTTATTGAATGGTTGTCATTTGTTTTTGAGGGATGGCTCATGCAGAGACTATATACTGTTAGAAGGACATAGCCGGTAGATGAGCTGCCCAAGGAGATGTACTGTGAACCGCAACTGATTTTTGTTATGGCTGTTCTATCTACTGCGTAGACAAGCCCTTAGAAAGTGAGGGCTCATGGCTAATTCCATGCTTCATAAAAGTTGGAATATAACATAATATCATGTGGCCTAGTGGATAAGGCACTAGACTGGGAGTTGGGAGGTATGGTTTCAATTTCTCCTGGCTCTAACAGTGTGTGCTCTGGAGCAAGCCACCTCACTCCTGTTTTTCCTTCCACCTTATTTTCTATTTTGTCTGTATAGACTAGAACATATTCAGACCAGCGATTTGGTTTCTCACTGTTTGTGCAGCACCTAGGAAAATGGGCACTGAACTTTGTTGGGGCCCTTTGAGGGCTACTGCACTGCAAATAGGTGTACACAAATGTATTACTTGTTTTATTCTATGTAATGCATGTTACATCATTGCCATGACTTTGCAGTTATCTGATCACCCTATATGCTGGCCAGTTAACTGCTGAGTCACATGTATCCAATTTTCATTGATGAGTGTGGCATTTTGAAGGAAAAAGTAGGCCTGTTGTTGACCAGAGTGGAAATCTAATTTTGACTGGAAAAGCCTGATTTCTCTTCTCCCCCACACCCCATCCCGAGTTACTGGGTACCCACAGCTCCCACTGATTTGAACAAAAGCTGCAGGTGCTCAGGACCTGTGGAAAAACTAGGCCCTAGATGTGTCTATTAGAGTGTAAATGATCTTTTTGGATTTCTTTGAGTGCTTTTGAATTTGGTAATGGCAAAATACTTTTTTTGCAACTTAAAATTGTCTGGTCATTGTTCCTCAGTATGAGCATGTGATATGTTTTCATACAGAGCTCTGCAAAAAGTACAATGTGGATGCTGGTGGGGAAATAACTTGCACACCATGCGTTTTCCAACAAATACAATATGGAGTTAAATGCAGTTCTCACATACATCCTGTATATTTTGGATTTCAGGGTGACGAAAACAAAAGTTTAGAAAATATGTATTTGCTTCACTTAATTTAAGCAACATGGGCATTCTCTCTCCAGAAGTTTGGTCTTCATCTTGGGAAATTTGTTATGCCAAGGAGATTGGAAAAGATTACATGTTACACAAGGGGAGCTGAAAAGGCAATAGTCAGAAGTAATAAATCATCAAGTTACAAATCTCCATTGTAGAAATTGTGCAAGCTACAGTAGCTGCTAGGTAAAGGAAACATTTATGAGCAGCCCGTACGCAGTATCTCACTCTTAACATCACTGACCTTGGCAACATTAGTTTCAAATTGCATAGGGATAGAAAAATCCCTGTAGTGTATCATGCACAAATACGCTCGTCTTACTGCTTATCTTTCTTCAGTCAACAGAACTACTGTGATCAAGGCAAGAAGAATCTTAGTGATGTACCTCCTTACAGTATTCAGGACAATATTCACTGTACAGTGTGTAAATGCATGGGGTGTGTAATTAGGTGAGATGGAATGGAACAGGACAACTTGGACTAAAAGTCAGAATGTCCTAATAGTGATTGTCTACACAAACACAAGAGTTTGAGGGAAGCTAGGGTGTAAATCTACCTTGGACTAGCCTGCTGTGCTATAGTCCATGCACTGGGAACCTCAGACCTCACAGGTTCCTCGGCTCTAAGACTTGGGCTGCAGCCCAAATCCAAACACCTGCACTGCAATTAGACTAATTGTAGAGCTAAGCACAAGTGTAAGGTGCTAAGCAGTCAGCTGGCATGTACCAGCTGTGGGTGTCTAATTGCAGTGTTCACTTACCTGGAGTGTCTATGTGGACCCTGCTGCCATGCACTAACAGTTCCCTAGTGTGCTTTAATCTCTCCCACTTCAAAGCAGAGTAGATTCAAGTATACTAGGGAACTTTTAGTGTGTGACAGCAGAGTTCACATGGACACTTAGTGCACATGGACACAGGTAGGCTTACAACACAGCTTGCTAAACTAAGTGTTTTGTGAGGACAAGTCCAGAGACTGTAGAATAGCCTCCCAAGGGTAATGGTGCGACTCGTATGTGACACTTCCATCTAGATTGGAGGCAGCACTAGAAAATGTACAAAAGGAAACCATCCTGCTTTGGCAGGAATATGGACTGGAAATAGTGATGGACCAAAAGCATTAACAGCTCTCTTTTTAGTATCTTTGTTCTGCACTGCTGCCTCTTGGAGGATTCAGCTACAAGAATTCCACTGGTAAAATAAATGACAGCATTTATTGTTTGCTCATGATATTGATTCAGTTCTTCTTTTAGTATGGAGGTGTCCTGGGGGTTCCTGTGAGGGCTCCATCCTGTGAGGAGCTAAACCCTTAGTTCCTGCTGAAGTCTGCAGAATATAGCTTGGCAATTTACACTTGTGCTTAGCCCTGCAAGGTTTTATATGATCAGGCATGTAGGGTATAATTAGGTGAAAACGAGGATGTGAAAGAAGGTACGTCAGGCCATTTGAATCTGTGTTCACCTGAGTTGACTATAATAAGGCTTGTCTAACTTCTCAGTCTACTTGTGTTACATTCTAATTGGATGTTATGTCTTTCATCCCACATAATATTTCCTTACAAAATTTGCGTACTTTGCTTAAAATTCCCGTCGCTTTAAGGCGCGAGGATTAAGGCCCCTTTGACTGTAGGTTGTACGTAAGCATTGATTCAATAACATCTGTTGGAAACCACTTTATGGAGGATGGGCCACATCCATCTCTAAATTAAGCTGGTGCAAGACCTACTGGCTTAAATAGCTTTGTGTCTGCTTACCTGAGGGTGGACCTTGCTCTTATCTTCTCAGCAATGCGGTGGTGTAAAATTGAAGCTAGCTGTACTGGAGTGCTGCGCTGTTCAGCTTATGAATGTGAAATAAGAGACTAGTATGCAGTCCTCAAAACTGGGCTTTATAGCTATCAATTCATAAAACAATGTAGCTGGTTTTGTTTCTATTAGTGTTGAAATAAGACTGCTGCAAAACACCAGCAAAACTTGTTGGGATAGAAGGGCTTGGAGTTAAGTCAGAATCATTTTATAACTATACATTCAATAAAGCCCTGCTGATAAAGAGATGACAGAGATGTGAACTATCCTGTTTTTCAATCAGCTGATGAAAAAAGGCAAAATAACACTTTTTGACCAGGTGTAATATGGATGTTATATCCTGCAAAAGTAAGTAGAATCACACTTAAGTTTCCTACAGATTCTAATAATAAAAATTCCATATAAAAATTCTATTTTAATAAAGAAATCTTCCCCATCCCTCCTTTTTCAGGGGGACAAAACACTGAACTGACATTTTCAATATAAAGAATGGGGGAGAATTTTTCATTTTCAAAATTTTAAGCAGAAAATTCATATTTTTCTTAAATAGTAGTGGAAACTTTCTTTGAAAAAATAACTTGGACAGTGAATTTACCCTCCAAATTTGAAGAGCATTTTTCATTAAAAAACAAAACAAAAATGGTAATAGACCCTCTTTGACTAGTTCTACTTACTATATATCATTGGGTGGATGGTGGCTGTACCAAAAAGAGCCCTGTAAAAAAATAATGTAAAATTAAATGACACGCTTAATCTTGGAGGTAAATGCAACTCCCATTAAAATTTAGGGGCAGTAGCTTTGCTTTAATAAGGGATGAACAAACAAATCTTGTATTGCTAAATCCACCCACACGCTCCATTTTAAACTTCAAGTGTATATACAGTCTGCTTTGATGTTAACGCTTATTCTGTGGATCATGCATTTTGCTGTTATGCTTTTTCCCCCCCTAGATTATACCATAGGGCAGAAATATTATTTGCTTTTATTTGTCATTGCTGGTAGGAGGCACAGGCTTCTGAGCCCAAGTGCCATTTCCTCCATAAGAGCAAGAGGGAAACTTGGAGAAATGCTGGACACTTCAGCTTGCTTTATACAGCTGAAGCAGCATCTGCAATTTAGATAGGAATGAAATTATCTTTAGCTGAAATTAAGTTTCCTAAACTCTTTAGAGGAGGAACTGCTGTAAGTTCCTTTTACTAAGGGGGACATCTGATCCTATTATGTAGTTTTCTCAATGTTCAAACCTCTAAGTGTTGTATATACCTTTAGCTGTGTTGTATGTCTGAGTTAATGATGACCCAAGTTTGTCAAATAACAGGCTCAACTGGAATTATTTAATCAAAGATTCTCTATAGTAGATTATTACAAAATACAGAAAGAATAGATGCATTCACATACTCTGATGTGATAAAGAGCTGTCTGTCTCTCTCCTTCATTGTAACTGGAGGGATGTGCAGTTTCATTTCCTAGCTAAGTTTCAACACCAGTGCCACCATATAGAGTTTTCAAACAGAGACCCTCCGCGAAAAACGTGTTCTGACGACATTTCTATACTGCTTCAGTTTGCCTGATTTATGTGTGAAAGCGGCATTATTTACAGCAGAGAGAACTAATGATTCTTCAAGATTATATCTTTCAGTGGGACGGTCTTTGCCCGCTATCGTTCTTTCCTGTCCGCTGTAACAATCAACCCTTATCAGTTTCTCAGGTTTATATATGCTTCTGTATGTTAAGGGGATGGTTTCCAGACTATCTGTAGTTTTATAGGCATTGAGATGCCACAGATTATTAGCTATAATCTAGTGCATAAAATTCCTGAATAGGGTTACTTATTGGTAAAGGACCAGTGTTCTTAGAACTTAGAAGGCCTTAGAGTTCAACAACATACTTTGTTAATATTAGCCATTCCATAGGCTATATAATCAAATACATAGAAAGAAAAGGACTAGAAGGGTTAATACTTACTGTCAGCTTTGAATTTGTATTGCTCCAAGAACAAGTGTGTTGAGCAAAAATCTGTCAGATCTAAAGAAGAATGGGAAATCCCCTTACAGAATGGGCTGCCTGGAGGCCAATTTATTGCTTGAAGTTGATTTAAAACTCCTCACTAAAATACTGGCTAACACATCGCTTAAGGAGTTTGGCCTATGTTCCATAAATGGTTTCCAAGAGATGTTCTCAAATTAACTCTGCTCCATCTTAGCTGAATCATGGTGCAGCAAGCTGCTTCTCACCCAGGCCCACTCTCAGCGTTATTTTTATCAAGCAAATAGTTGAAACTGCCAAATGGAATTCTCTTTGAAGCCTGAAGACTCTAAATTTATGTTAAGAAATTCTTTCTAGAAATAAAGATTTAGGTCTGATTCAGTGTTAAGTCAACTGACTTCATTAGCTATTGGATTAGGCCTTTAGCTGGTACTGGGCTTTTAAAAGACAAAGGGATTTAAGTGTGTGACTCCCATGGAACTGCATTGAGATTTGAACTCCTAACTCCCTTAGGGCCTCTGCAAAATCATAGCTTACATTTCTACAATCCGTGTACAAGAACCTTGGCCTCCCTTTCTTACACGGTAGAACCTCAGTTATGAACACCTAGAGAATGGAGGTTGTTTGTAACTCCGAACAAAACATTATGATGGTTCTTTCAAAAGTTTACAACTGAACATTCACTTAATACAGCTTTGAAAATTTATTATGCAGAAGAAAAATGCTGCTTTTCCTTTATTTTAGTAGTTTGCGTTTAACACAGTACTGTATTGTATTTGCGTGGGGTTTTTTTTTTTTTGGTTGGTTGGGTTTTTTGGGGGGGAGGGGTCTCTGCTGCTGCCTGATTGTGTATTTCCTGGTTATCCAAATGCATCTCTTATCATGATGCCTTCCCACTCCTCTCCATCACTAATTCCATCCTTGATGCCTCATTTAGCTGCTTCCCACACAAGTGCCTCCGTATCCCTCTTCATTTTGTCACCATAATGATACAATACTTTCCCTAAACTGGTTCAAGTGCTCATTTTGTTCCTGGAGAGGCTTTTTTTTTCTTTCATGGCACTCACAGAGAGTGAGTTGTCTTTGCTTGATGTGGTGGTTTTTTTTTTTTTGTGTGAGTATACTAAATAGCCAACCATGACATCTCCATGTCTTAAGCTGAATAATCATGTGAGGTTATTGCTGTAAACATTGTCCTTCCTCTCCCAATTCTATCCCTATGATGTTGTGTCTACATTTTAGACTGTATGCTCTTTGTTGCAGGGATTCTATCAGAATTCCTTCAATTTATGGTACACGTTGGATCACCATATAAAAGAGCAGGCCCACTAATATTCATACTCGCATAGATAGGCTACGGTTTGTTTTGAGTATGCCGGGAGCTAAAGCCATCATCCTTTGGTTAACTCCTTCATGATCAGCAGAATTAACATGAGGGATTAATGGGGCTACAAGCATTTTGGAATGGTCTGTCTCTTTATCAAGTGAACTAAAGATAACAGTGAAAGCAGAGAAGTTAGAAGAGCAGGCAAGAACCAAAACAAGTAGGACTCATAGGATTTGGGTGCCCAGTATTTTAATAGGGGAGAACATGAAGGTATCCCACACCTTCATACTTCATAATCTTTGTAAATATTCAACTATGTTAAGTTTGACTTAGCACATGGGTACCGTTTGGCTTCAGTTTCTTAGTAGGCTTTTGTTTAAACACTTGCGCTATCATTTGATAAATGGTCAAAGGATTTATGATGTCTCGGTTTGTTTTGAGAAATTCATTGATAATTTAGGGACAATAGAGTTCCTGGCTGTGTGCCTGTGAAGAGGTAAATTACTGTAGCACTGCTGTGTGGTTTGACTGTATTGTGGGTAATAGCGCAGACGGAAGAACAGCCACTGCTGAGTGCTACTCACTGTTGGATGCAAAGAAGCAGGAAGTGGCTTTGTCCCAATCCCATGTGCTCATCCTCGCAGCTGAGCCATCACAGAGGAGGGAGGAAGGTGCATCAGAGAAAGTGCTGGCAAAAAATATTCTGCCATGCGGCAGAGGGGAAGCAGAGACCAAATTGTGATTCTGAGTCACAGTTTGGTCCCTGAACTGTTCTAGAAGCATCACAGCTATGTTCTGCCCAAAGAATAATGGAGAAACAATCGCTATAAACTTACTTGTACCACACAGTATGAGGCATACTTAATTGGAAGAGGATGCCCAGCACCTCTGGGAAAGTAAATAACAAGTTTATGAGCTTAGAAGAACTACAGTGATACTGTATGTAGCAATTATAGTGCTTTTCGCTTGAAAACGCTTTAAATATCCACTCTTCATGGGGCATCTGGGAGGTACAAAAATTATTGTAAAATTGAACTAATAATGGAAGATTGAAAAGGGAAATATTCAGCTTTACACTACGCTGTAGGATGTGCATAGTATACTAGTTGTATCTCTCTCCTGACTGGCGCATACCAGAGTGACTTCTGGCGTAGGCTGCTTGGTCAGCCACCTAGGCTAGCACATACTATTTGGAGCCAAGGTTGCAGTGTGAGGGTGGTGGAAGTAAGAGGCTACTTAGCTGAAAGACCTTACAGCTGCAGCAGCACAGAAGCCAGCAAACAGAGAGCTGTAAACAGGGGAGTTTGAGTGGGAGTTTGTAAGGGGAGTTTGGGGGGATGATTAAGAGAGCCAGGCAAAGGAACAGACATGCTAGTGAGAAGACTGTGCGGTGGTCTGACAGTGTTTTGGTGCTTGTTGGGGGTTTGTTTTGCTGTGGGTGGTGGTTTGGTTTGTGTTTTCTGGACTAACAGGACTTAGGTGGGAAGGCAATGACAGATACAGAGGCAGCACTGGTAGTGACCCAAGTAGTGGAAGACACATTGAAGATGACTGGATGTAGAAGCTGCAGCATGTACGTGATCCTGGAGGGGGTACCTGAAAAGAGTTTCATCTGCATGAAGTGCCGCCTGGTAGAGCTGATGGAAGAGAAGATCTGAGGATTGGAGATGCAGGTGGAAACTCTGGTCGAGTTTAGAAGGGGGTTTGAGTGGATGATAGAGCAAAGACGTGAGGAGGCTGAAGAGAAAAGCTCAGACTTGCAGATGGAAGCAGGACCAAAGAACTCTGAGGGGATACTGCTGGGTGAGGAAAGTGGACAGTGCAGGCATGTGACTAAGAGAACCAGGCAGAGGAAAAGACGGACTAATGAAGAAGAAACAGAGCTCAGGAACAGGTTTGCAGAGTTGGAAAATGAAGAAGGGGCACAGCAGGTGGTCACTGAAGCTGAGAGGGCAAGGAAGAAGAGAAGAGCAGCTAGTCCTATAGGAAGAGGGCAAGAGTCAATGGAGAGAACACCAAATATGAGCCCCAGGAGGATACGGGATGGGTTGCAGAGGATTGCAAGGGACAATAGGAATCGAGAGGACTTGCAGCCAGAGGGAACAGGGGATAGACTGGAGAATTGCACCATTGCAAGGAAAAGGCAGGTCTACGTGATTGGGGACTCCTTACTGAGAAGAATAGACAGGCCTGTAACAAGAGCTGATCCAGAGAACAGAAGGGTATGCTGTCTGCCGGGTGCTAAGATACGAGATGTGGACCTGAGGTTGAAGAGGATCTTAACGGGAGCGGGAAAGAATCCACTGATTGTCCTTCATGTGGGAACAAATGATACGGCTAGATTCTCACTGGAACATATCAAGGGAGACTATGCCAGGCTGGGGAAGACACCTAAGGAAATCGAGGCTCAGGTGATCTTCACTGGATTATGCCTGTTCCTAGAGAAGGGCAACAAAGGTGTGACAAGATTATGATGCTCAACAGCTGGCTCAGGCACTGGTGCTATAAGGAGGGCTTTGGGATGTATGGCCACTGGGAAGCATTCATGGACCGAGGACAGTTCTCTCGGGATGGACCTCATCTGAGTAAGGAGGGAGGTAGACTTCTAGGATGGAGGCTGGCACAACTGATCAAGAGAGCTTTAAACTAGGAATCTGGGAGATGTCCAGGTAATCTCCATGCTGCATTTTAACATTGAGAGGGAAGAAAAGTAAGTAAGAGAGGATACAGCCGTGGGTAGGAGAATGGACATAAGGAGGAAGGGCAGTGTGGATACCAGTCTAATAGGTGATACTGGCTGTAGAATGACCGTGCCTAATCGGGTACAGAACATGAGCGAGGCCAAACGGCAAAAATTAAGATGTTTGTTCACCAGTGTGAGGAGCCTGGGTAACAAAATGGAGGAACTAGAGCTACTGGTGCAGGAAGTGAAACCAGATATTCTAGGGGGAACAGAAACAGGGTGGAATAGTCGTCATGACTGGACTACAGGGATTGAGGGGTCTGTGCTGTTTAGGAAAGACCGAAATAAATAAAGGTAAAGGTGGTGGAGTAGCATTGTCTATCAATGATGAGATAGACTGTAAAGAAATAAGAAGTGATGGAATGGATAAGACAGAGTTTGTCTGGGAAAACTCACACTGGGGAAGAAAGCTACTAGAGCCTCCCCTGGGATAGTGCTTGGGGTGTGCTATAGACCGCCGGGATCCAATCTGGATATGGATAGAGCCCTCTTTAATGTTTTTAATGAAGTAAATACTAATGGGAATTGTGTGATCATGGGAGACTTTAACTTCCCAGATATAGACTGGAGGACAAGTTCTAGTAATAATAATAGGGCTCAGATTTTCCTGGATGCGATAGCTGATGGATTCCTTCACCAAGTAGTTGCTGAACCAATAAGAGGGGATGCCATTTTAGATTTGGTTTTGGTGAGCAGTGAGGACCTCATAGAAGAAATGGTTGTAGGGGACAACCTTGGTTTGAGCAATCATGAGCTAATTCAGTTCAAACTAAATGGAAGGACAAACAAAAATAGATCTGTGACTAGGATTTTTTATTTCAAAAGAGCTAACTTTAAAAAATTAAGGAAATTAGTTCAGGAAGTGGATTGGACTGAAACTTGTGGATCTAAAGGTGGAGAAGGCCTGGAATTACTTCAAGTCAAAGTTGCAGAAACTATCAGAAGCCTGCATCCCAAGAACACAGGCTAGTCTACAACGCCCATCTGGATGAGTAAGCACCTTAGAGAGGTGATTAAGAACAAGCAGAAAGCCTACAGGAGGGGAAGATGAGAGGGATTAGCAAGGAAAGCTATCTTATTGAGGTCAGAACATGTAGGGATAAAGTGAGAAAAGCCAAAAGTCATGTAAAGTTGGACCTTGCAAAGGGAATTAAAACCAATAGTAAAAGGTTCTATAGCCATATAAATAAGAAGAAAACAAAGAAAGAAGTGGGACCTCTAAACACTGAGGATGGAGTGGAGGTTAAGGATAATCTAGGCATGGCCCAATATGTAAACAAATACTTTGCCTCCGTCTTTAATGGGGAGCTTTGGGATAATGGTAGGATGACAAATGGGAAGGAGGATATGGAGGTAGATATTACCACATTCGAGGAAGAAGCCAAACTTGAACAGCTTAATGGGACTAAATCAGGGGGCCCAGATAATCTTCATCCAAGAATATTAAAGGAACTGGCACATGAAATTGCAAGCCCATTAGCAAAAATTTTTAATGAATCTGTAAACTTGGGGGTTGTACCGTAGGACTGGAGAGTTGCTAACATAGTTCCTATTTTTAAGAAAGGGGAGGGGGGAAATGATCTGGGTAACTACAGGCCTGTTAGTTTGACATCTGTAGTCTGCAATGGCCTGTGTTGGGATGTTAGATGGGGTGGGATTTGAGTTACTACAGGGAATTCTTTCCTGGGTATCTGGCTGGTGAGTCTTGCCCACATGCTCAGGGTTTAGCTGATTGCCATATTTGGGGTCGGGAAGGTATTTTCCTCCAGGGCAGATTGGCAGAGGCCCTGCAGGTTTTTCGCCTTCCTCTGCAGCATGGGGCATGGGTCACTTGCTGGAGGATTCTCTGCACCTCAAAGTCTTTAAACCACGATTTGAGGACTTCAATAGCTCAGACATAGGTTAGAGGTTTGTTACAGGAGTGGGTGGGTGAGATTCTGTGGCCTGCGTTGTGCAGGAGGTCAGACTAGACAATCATAATGGTCTCTTCTGACCTTAAAGTCTACGATTCTAAATCCCATAACCCAAGGAAATGCTGAAAGAAAACCTGTCTGGACAAAAGACTAGTGTTCTGCCCTAGTAAGTGGTAGGATACAGGTGGGGAAGAAAGATGAGATGTGGGATATGGAGGGATAGGGCAAAACAGAGCTGTTTGATCTTGTAGGGAGACCATGGCTTTTTCACTCAAGTTGCCAGTGTGCCTAATGTGTATTCAGTGTGGGTCTCTCTCTCTCCTCTTATTTGTATTTCTGCATCCTGCTAATGTTGGGGTGCCCTTCTATTATCGGTTATTATATTAATAATCTCAATTTACATACATCAATTTAATGCCATGGCACTTTTACGGTAAAACATCTGGGCCATCTATCCAAAGTTCCTCGGCTGAAGCCAATGTCTTATGTAACACAGGCCGGTAGGTTCCTTGCGTTACTCCTAAATAAAATGAATGCTAAAGCTAACTCTATGGCAGGGGTGGGAAACTTTTTTTCCGGGTTGTGAAATGGTATGGAGGGCCAGGTAGGGAAGGCTGTGCCTCCCCAAACAGCCTGGCCCCTGCCCCCTGACTGCCCCCCTCAGAACCCCTGACTCATCCAACCCCCCCTGTTCCCTGTCCCTTGACTGCACCAACCCCTATCCACACCCCTGCCCCCTGACAGGCCCCCTGGGACTCCCAACCCATCTATCCATCCCCCACTCCTTGTCCCCTGACCGCCCCCTTCCAGGACCCCCGTCCCTAACTGCCCCCCCCTGCTCCCTGTCCCCTGACTGCCCCTGGGACCTCCTGCCCTTCCCCCATCCCCTTACCCTTACCAGGCCGCTCAGAGCGGCAGGACAGGCTTCTTTGAAAGCCTGGGAGGTGGGCAGGCGCAAGCCGCTCTGCCGGCGCAGCGCACTGAGGCTGCGGGGGAGGGAGGGAATAGCTGGGGAGGGGCCGGAGACGAGGCTCCCCGGCTGGGAGCTCAGGACGGTCCCGCGGGCCATAGTTTGCCCACCCCTGCTCTCTGGGCTACAGTATCTACATGACACGGTAGAAAGCAAGGTGTGTCCATGCTCCTGTGTAGCTACATGAACCAGTGAAAGGCTCTAGCAGGGGGGAGGCAGCAGAGAAAGACCCCAGCAATGCGGGGCTGCTGGAGCCTTTCTCCACAGCAGAGAGAGATGCAGGCAGCTGCTGAAGCCTTTCCCTGCAGCAAGAAAAGGCTCCAGTCGTGGGATACTACTCCTTTTAAAAAACAAAACAAAACAAAAAAACGTTATAGATGGGGTGGCAAGTGAAGAGCCATGCAGAATATATCCTGGGGTACATACCCACAACGTTCAGGCATATCTTTGCTCGCCGAAGCCATGCGTCAGTGTCTAAGCTGATATTTATACCCACGCTGTGTGTGTAATCATTTATGAACTCAACGCACTGCCGAAAGAAGCATGCAGTGTAGACATACCCTTAGAGCTATTGTTTCTAGCTCTCTGCAGACTGTCAGATGTCTCTGCATCAGTTAACTTAAAAAAAAAAAGTTTCTTCGCAACCATAACAGCTAGAGACTTTTTACAATGAAAGCTGACATTCTAGAGAACAAAATAGTAGCTTCAGAGAGCTGCTTGTGTGCTTCAAGGGTGCATATCAGTTGTTTCCAAGCCCTGATTGAACAGTGTGGTTCTTAATTTAACTTGTATGTATTTTTATTTCATCATTTCAAAGAATCATTTCTTGTGCCTGGTGCTTTGTTTTGCAAGTACAGGACATGATTCTCCTTCCAAGAAGTTTACCATTTAAGATACCAGGCCTGCAGTTCACTGCATGTGGAGAGACAGCTGCACCTGAATGGAGTTCCCTTGAAATCAGTAGGGCTCTGCATACAGGGAACTGCAGGATTATGGCCTAATCGGAAGCAAATCTAGGCTAACCAGAATCATGCAAATGGGGAGTACTGTAATTCAGCACTAAAATTCTCACTTGATATGGTTTTAAGAAAGGTGCCCAAGGTATTTGCTTGCTCTGCTCTTCTGTTGAGTTCCAGTAGCAAATAGCAGGTGCATCTGTGTTTGCATAGTCAATGCCAATCAATGTTGAGAATCTTACTGTGACCTGAGCAGCCCTAAGGCATGTGCTCGGTCCTGGTCATGTGACTAATACGACAATTCACGTAGGAGAGAAACTATAGTAATTTAAGTGTATATAGTACTTTACAGTGGGATAATTCATAGATAGTTACTCATGTCAATAAGATTGCAGAATCGAGGCAATAGATGAAAATTTGCCTTGGTGAGAAGGATGCATGTGTAACTGAAGTTTTAGACATTGAGTTTAAATATATCTGGTTTCATTGCTTCCCTCCACACATGGGTGGATTTCCCCTTAGAGACACGCCCTGTTATGAAAAACTGAGGCAGATGAGTGAATATAACTGTCTTCTGTGGTTGCTGCTGATTTTGAAGTAGGGTTGAGTAATGTGTCTGAGATGCTGTGGAAGGCTTGCATCCCTTTCCATTAGCAAATGCACATGTATGGTGGATACTGGAAGTTGCATCACATCTCTGGTGGGGGCAGTGTTGTCCATGTAGGCTCTGATTCAGAAGCTAGTCAAGGCTCCTACTGACTTCAGTGGGCTCTGGATTTGGTTCATAAAGCTTAAAAATTGAATTGGAATGCTGTTTATTGCACTCTTACACACACTGTGCTGCTGTTGTGGGAATATTTTTTTCATATGCCTGCAGAGAAGGCTGAGATTAATCGATTTAACAGCCTCAGTTTACTTTGCTTATACTGTAGATGACAAATCTCTTCAGATCAACATTAGTTTCTAATTTACCTAGAGTTGCTTAAACTTCATGAGATGACTTCTACAGGTGAAAAGCTGATACTTTGCTACCTAAAAAGGAACTCTGTGTAGAAACAGGAGCAAATTTTGAGGGACGGATTCAGAGACCAGTACTTTTCTCTCGAAAGAGCTCATTGTATTGGCTTCTAGAAACTGGAGGAATTTTGCTGTGGAACAAATTTGTGAATGCTTAGGTAAAGCTCAAGGTTTCATACCTTAGTACTGTGTTTAGCCATAATAACCTGGCTAAATTCACCTGTCAAGTCAATAGTTACACCTGGGATGAATATGGCTTTGTCTGGGATATTAAAGCTCTGATGAGGGTAGAGTGTTTTCACCTGTTGTGACTTGCACAAATGGTGCAGAGCACTCAAAGGGTTAAATGTTTGTTTAGATTAGTATCTCTGATAAAGAGGTGGGCATTAATGCACAGGACTGGGCCAGGACTGTTTGATGCTAGCAAGGGATTTCACATACTTAAGCCCTATCCTGCAATTGGATCCATACAGATGGACTTCTTTTGCCAGGACGGAGACCCATGGGATTCTGCATGGGGCCAGGTGCCCTACAGAATGGCATGGATCTAATCATAGAATCAGACTGTGTATTTGGAATGATAAAAGGAATGGCTATTTAGCATCACAGTGAAAAGTTAATTCAACTCTTGATTTACATTGCAAATGTTCAATTTAGGTGGTATTACAGGATGGAAGGAAGCAACTGTCATTCCGAATTAATGAAAATCCACTTCCTCCCTTCTGCTTCAAATGAGTGGAATTCTCTTTAGTAAAGTAAAATGTAAGAGCATATGCAAGGCTACTGCTTTTGTTTATTTATTGGCAAGGAGCGATTACTGGCCGGGTGCTTGTTCTCCAGCTCTGTGGAGTGGAGAATGCTAAATCAGTGGTGAATAGCCACCTGGTGATTGTTTCTTCCCTGGCCGTCCCCAATGTGTTTGCCTCTCAACATACTTTGAAAAGTTCATGTGAGTTTATTGGGAACTGCAGAAAAAAACCTCAAGCTTCTGAATTCCGAGTGTGTTTCTGCATGGAGTTTGGTATGCAAATGTGGGGATCCTTCAGGAGTGCAATTTTGCAGACTGTTTCTATTTGTTCTTCATGGGCAGTGAGATCCCAAAGGTTCCAAATGTGATTTTTAACTTCAGTTGTACATAAGACCTAGAATATTTGGTCGTGTGTGTGTGTGTGTGTATGTTTGTATAAAGAAAAGGAGTACTTGTGGCACCTTAAAGACTAACCAATTTATTTGAGCATAAGCTTTCGTGAGCTACAGCTCACTTCATCGGATGCATACTGTGGAAAGTGTAGAAGATCTTTTTATATACACACAAAGCGTAAAAAAATACCTCCTCCCACCCCACTCTCCTGCTGCTAATAGCTTATCTAAAGTGATCACTCTCTTTACAATGTGTATGATAATCAAGTTGGGCCGTTTCCAGCACAAATCCAGGTTTTCTCCCCCCGCCCACAAACCCACTCTCCTGCTGGTAATAGCTTATCTAAAGTGATAACCTATTTCCCCTTGTTTTTTCCTCCCCCCCCCCCCCCGACGTTCTTGTTAAACCCTGGATTTGTGCTGGAAATGGCCCACCTTGATTATCATACACATTGTCAGGAGAGTGATCACTTTAGATAAGCTATTAGCAGCAGGAGAGTGGGGTGGGAGGAGGTATTGTTTCATCGTCTCTGTGTATATAAAAAGATCTTCTACACTTTCCACAGTATGCATCCGATGAAGTGAGCTGTAGCTCACGAAAGCTTATGCTCAAATAAATTGGTTAGTCTCTAAGGTGCCACAAGTCCTCCTTTTCTTTTTGCGAATACAGACTAACACGGCTGTTACTCTGAAACCTGTGTGTGTGTGTGTATGTATATATATAATTTTTTTAAATTGAAATTCGAAATGTAAGATCAGATTGTGCTCTATGGTGTTCAAAGGGGAGACAATGTAACATCCTCAGTTATTCTCCATGCAGGAAGTGCATCCCTTTTACCTTTTGATCTCACTGTTCAGATCCCAGTGTGATATATTTCCATCTGCAGGAGGTTTTGATGTCTCCTCCCTCTCTGCCCAAGCAAAGAACTTCACGCGTTGCATAGCTTCTTCATTTTGTCCTAAAAGGCAGGATGCTTCATGTCTATAAGCCATTATGTAGGCAATGAACTGTAGTTAAAAACTATTAGGGAACATTTTTTAGCATAGTCCACATGGGACTATTTACACAATTCCCATTAGCAGTGATCAGACTAGTGCCTGTAACTCTCCACCCATATTCCACTAATCCCATATGCACAGAAACTGCCAGCTGCATTTACCCAATAGATTGTACCTTCCCAATGCTGCTGATAAAATGTCTAGCTGTTCTTTCCCAATTTATTTATTTTTGTCTGTGCCAGGTTAGGTATGAATGGGGGGGGGGGGAATAAATTACACCTTCACCTTCAAAAGTAATCCAAAATACTTGATGCAGGTTTTTTTAGGCTTGCACATATTCCTTAGGTGGCTGTGCCTTTTTAGAAGATTATGAGAAGTGCCTGTTTCCCTTGTTCCCCAAGTTCCTCACTTCAAGGATGCCTTTTATTAAAGTTACTTATTGTTATGTTAGGGTGTATTTGCTTTCACTCTAACCACACTGGAAGAACAGGCATCTCAGACATTTTCCACTATTACTAATGATAGGGGAAACCTTTAAAGATGCACAGAGCAGTTAGGCGCCCAGATTCTTTTGACATGAAAAGAGCATCCAACCGCCCTTCTGAGACTGACCTTCTCCGTTTCTGGTCACGGTCATTATGTGTGAAGCACTTTCTGGGGACAAGAGGGCTGCCTAAAGAGGTCACAATTCTATCCCTTCCTAGGAGTATTTTTTGTGATTTCGGAGAATTTGTTGAGAGGCTCCATTGACATTTAGAGTAACTGACTTTCAATGAGACTTAAGTGCTTTTGAAAATTTTACTGGTTGTCTCATTGAAAGTCAATGAGATTTAGGCATCTTACTGCCTAAACCAATTTTGAAAATGGGACTTGATAACTCTTGAAAATGTTACCCTTTTGTCTTCAGAGTAATAATATTTCTTTGAGAAGAAAAGAGGCAAACTTTCTTTCTTTCAATTACCCTGGCGCAATACCATTTACTACTTATACATAGCAGCATAACTGAAAGCTGAAGTTAGCCCAGAACCTGTGTTTTAACAACTATATTAGACTTTAAAATATGCTGATTGATTTTTCACACATCTCTAAGAGGCTCCTTCTCTGATGCTGTGTCAAAGCGTATGTTAAAGGAACACATCAAGAGATCCTCAGCAATGCATTGAAAACAGAAACATGATTTCAATGGCTAAGCATAACATGATTCTCTGTAATCCAATCTCTGTATATTTCGATTAGAGTAAATTCTACAGCAGAGGGCTCGCACTGCTCTATTTATATTGCCTTATTGATTACACTGTTGTAATTGTAAAATATTAAGATAATGCTAGTTTAGTGAAAATCTTACGGAGAGAAGTGTTTAGTTCATATAGTATCATTTAAATCAGTTCCTTGGTAGAAGATTTGCATCAAGTTATTAATCAATGGAGATTACATTTCTACATTTGGTCTAGTTTACCAATCAGCTTTTCATGAAGTCATTTGGAATTATCCTGGTATGGCAGAGATGCTCTGATTTAATATTTATATATATAAAACACACTAGAATCTTATTTCTGTTTTAAATCACCCAATAAAAATGAGTTGTTTGGCATTCAGACCCAGGTTTCTTTTTTACCACTTTATGATGAATCTTAGCTACTCAGTGTGTTTGTACTAACCTGAATAACAGAAATTGTTGTTAATCTTTGTTGAATATCCAGGTAGAAATTAAAGATTCCAGCACTCATTTCCAGTAGAACAGATGCTGATGAATGACTTCCACACAGGACAATATCAGTGGCCTAGCAAGCCCTTCGTCACGCTGTATGGCACTAGCTAATACCTTGTGTTTTCGCCCCCCCTAAACATTCTGTCACTGGAAGGAAGTTCATGCTACCACAAGGCATGTCCACTACCCTGTGTGTGCAGAGAGAATGGGGAATATACCTTCTGACATGAACAGGCAACAATCTCACACTTAAAAGTATGGAAAATGATTACCCTCAGAGCAAGTATGGTATAAATAATAGCCATAACCATACAGCCCTTATTCAAATCTAGTCATTGTTTAACCCAGGTACTGTGGCTAACTCCCATCTCACTAAGGCCCTGAACTTACAAATAGTTCCACCACTACTGTATCCAATGAAGTGAGCTGTAGCTCACGAAAGCTTATGCTCAAATAAATTGGTTAGTCTCTAAGGTGCCACAAGTACTCCTTTTCTTTTTGCGAATACAGACTAACACGGCTGCTACTCTGAAACCAGTTCCACTACTGTAAACCCTGGTATGTACATCTGTTGACTCTGACTCTAATGGGATTCCCAGTAGGGGCAGGGAAATACACATACAAATACAAAACAAAAACAAAAACCACACAGATTTAGCATCTGTATTTTTTGTAACACCTAAATGTTTGGGGTTTTTGTCAGTATCACTGAATTGTTTATGTCAAAAACAAACAACTCCCCCGCCCAAATCTTAGTTTGTTTTGTTCAAAATGAAAAAAAAGTTGTTCTGGAAATGTCAAGGTTTTGAATTTAAAAATAAGAAATATTTGAATGAAGTCAAAATGAAAAGGTTTGAGCTAAACGCTCTTTGGCCACACAATTTTTTCCTGTTCCTCTGCTTCCCCCCCTCCCCCCCCCCGAGTTTCCAGCAAAACGAGTTGTTCTTGCAGCTCTAACTAGCAAACCTATGTAAATGCTCAAGGCCTAATAGAAGTTGTCTCTGTGTATGAATTACTGCTCGCTCAAAATGGAGACTTTACCACTACAGTCACTGTACTCTCAACGCCTGAATCTGATCTTTCTTACCATGGCTTTACAGCACTGATGTCACATTATAGACCAGATCATCCGCTGATGTAAATTAGCATCCTTCCATAGAAGTCATATGCTGATTGTCACAAGATGAGGATGCGGCCGACTTTGCTGCAGCTGCATTGGTGTAAATGAAATTATTTCGATGAACTAGGCCCTTCGGGCCATTCTGTGTCTTCAGTTATAAGAGGAGTTAATCTTAAAAACTCTTGGCTCAATCCGGATGTAAGTCGGTACTTTGTAATGTTTCAGGGATTTTTGGTCTGAAAGGCATTATTGAAGCACTACCAAATTAAATTAATCAGAATTTTAAAATGATTTGCATCCAAGTTTTCATATCTTTGTTAATATACATTTTGCTTTTCAAGTCTTTCATTGTTCCTTACTCCTCATCACTTGGGCAAAAAGTTCATTGATTTTAGTTGGAATTTTGCGAGTAAGGGCTGAATAGGGAGTGTTGAATAGGGTACTTTATTGTCAGCGTGGTGAGGCTTAGTCATAACACATGTCTAAATTTATTGTACTAATTTGTGAGTCAACTTTTCTCCAGGGAAGAATTGTCTTGATGCTGCCCCTTAAGCCACAAATCATGGTGCAGAAGGAAAAGCGCTGAAGACACTTCACTAAATAACAGTCATTGGAAAAGACACTTAAGGGCTGATAATGACTGCTCCTTGACCAAGCATGAAAGGGGTATGGCGTCAATGTACACCTTACAACGTACTCCTAAGGATACCACACTGCCCCATATTTAGGGCTATCCCTCTTAAAGTTGGGGAATAATAAGTCCAGTAAAGAAAATGAATATGTGAGCTAGAAATGGAACAAAAGTTATCAGATACTGCAATTAGTAACTGTGCAATAAACATTGCATGTTTATATGAATAACTTTGATCCCTGGAGCAGCAGAAATAACCACTTCTTTTTTTTTTTTTTTTTTTTTTAAAAAAAGCTTTCCATTAGTGATTGTAAATTGGCTTCACACTACTGCACCAAACTTCTTGAATTATCCCCAGGTGGAATTTATTGGGGAACGTTATTTTGGGATGGTAAATGACTGATTCATGTCTCTGCTAGGGGTGATTTCTAGCAATAGTAGGCTAGCAAATGATGCACAGTTCCTAACTTGTTGTTTTGTATGTGTGGATTATAAAGGAATCTTTTCTGCTCATAACTGGTATGAAGTCTGGCTACAAAAACTCCAAAATAAATGCGAAAAGTCCAGAGCTAACGCAAACCACAAGGCTTCTAAAGAGCAATTAAACTGAAAGCGAATTCAAGTAAAATCGCTCAACCTGCACGCTTCAGTGCCTAGAGTCTGTTTTGCACCTACATAGAATCATAGAATATCAGGGTTGGAAGGGAGCCCTGAAGGTCATCTAGTCCAACCCCCTGCTCGAAGCAGGACCAATTCCCAGTTAAATCATCCCAGCCAGGGCTTTGTCAAGCCTGACCTTAAAAACCTCTAAGGAAGGAGATTCCACCACCTCCCTAGGTACAGAAAACACTCAGGGCTGTGTGAACATCTTCTGTCAATCCTGAAGATCCATTCATACAATATGTAACTTACCTGTCTCCTTTGGCTTAAAACCGGGGTTTCCAGGGATACTGCTTTCAAGGCCTTAAATTGAAAATGTGTCCTCTGCTTATGTTTCTCAGGCTCCTCCATTTAGAGGAAAACATGTTACGTCCAACCTGAATATTTTTGTGCTTCCGAGGAATCTTCCCCCCCCCCCTTTCCCCCCCTCTGACTAGAACAGTATGAGAACTGGGAGATTAAAGGGTTTTTCTTTCCAACCTGACCAGTCCTGCAAGTAGTCCCTGTGACCCAAGAACCTCTTAATACCACCTGGCAAGGGATACTGAGGGGTTACAGGGATCTCTTGCAATGCTTAATTTGTGCTTGGGCTGAGCCCTGGCAACTCTAGGCTTGGCAGTTCATAGCTCTGGCACCTCTGGGCTTTCTGCCTCAGTTACTAATGAGTGTGGGAAAAAAAAAGCTTCAGTCCTGGCACGGCTTTCCTTACAAATTAAGCACTGATCTTTTGGGTCTGGCATGTGTATTCTAATTCAGCAAAAGGTCACGTGAGGTCTTGAATAAAAGCTGGGGTCACTGGTCATGAATATTGCGTAACACATGTATGGATGTTTATGTAATAAGGGGTTATGTGTGTACACACATTCTTAAAGGTTGCATCTGGGGATAGGTCATCAGCAAAGGAGAAAAACAGGTTTGTTGTTGGACAAAAAAGTTGATCTAGCTGGTGGTTTACATGATCTAGTTCACAATGGGTCTCCTCACACTAGTTAACTAAATGCTAATGAAGGATTGTAAGAACTTCTTCAGAGAATGGTAACAGGAAGACACAAACGGGGATTGTAGGTGAGAACCCTATTTAGACAGGCACATCAAAAGTTTGATCTACTGATCAAAAGTTTTGATATCTGGGGGACACAGACAGGCTATCACCTGTCAGTGAGGAAGTAAGCACAGTGAGTTTGCTTCATGGAAAAGATCTCAGCCAGGCTTGCTTGAAAACTATGTGGAGAACTCTGCGTGAGAGTAGCATCTTTATATAGGAGATTAACCTGTTGGTTAAATATAATCTCTGGAAAGCATGTTATGATTTTGGTTGCTCTGTAACCATTTGTCTCCAATATTCTTACTATCACTTGAATCTGTTTTTGATGATTTAATTTTGTTTATAGTGAACAAACACAAGTGTTGTGTGATAAGCCAAGTGATGATTCCGAGTTGAATCTTACAAACTGGTGTTACTGTTCTTTTGGGAACAGTAAGCCTGGTAATTGAGTGTCCAGTGGATAAGGAGCATTCCCTGTGGTGTCCAGCCGTGGGGGTTGGTGTGTGCCTGTTGCTACCTTTACAAAGAGAGCAAGGCCTGTGGGGGAGAGGAGAGGACAGGCTAGAAGGAATCGCTTGTGCTACCAGAGGCTGATGATTTCAGGGAGTTGATCCACAGCACACACAGACAAGACTTAATTATTATGCTAAGAGTAAGTAGTGGTGAGGTGCCTTAACCCTGGGTACTACTGGGGAATGTCACAGTCCCCATGGAAGCTAATGGGATATTCATGTGGGTAGGCACTATCAGGAGCAAGAGTTTGAAATGCTGAGAATTGAAGGAGGAAAGACTTCCCCTGTTCTTTTGAGGAAGATATTTAACTAGCTGAAATTGGCTTCATGATGTGGTTCATGGCTTTATAAAAAATGGAATAAGCAGAGCAACAAATCATCTTGACATGAACAAAAAAATTTGTTCCTAATAGTCAAATTGATCCCAATTCTTATGTATCTTTGTTCCTATCACAATTTGAACAGTCACCAAAACATGCACTGAGTTCTTCATAGCCTTTCCCCCTGCTATAATATGCATCATCTTGGCTTTGAAAACAACCAGTTTCTTTGTAAATGTAGGGCTTTTCCTTTCACCCAGACGCCAAGGGCTTTGTTCTATCTCTGTGAAACACTGTCTCAAGTTTTGTGCAGAGGATCCAGGAAGGGGCTGGAGGAATAGAATCCTTTCTTCATCCTGAAGATAGAATATCGGGCAGCTGCAAAATAGCACAGCAGTCCATTGTGTTGCCAATCCCCCATGGAGGATCTGTAGAGTTCATGGATCCACTTGTTGCACAGAGATATCGACCTGCTGTTACGGTACGTCTATGAGGCAATTGTGGGGTCTGACTGCAGCGTCTATAGACATATCCTGGCTAGCTCAGGATATGTCTATAGCAGAGTATGCTTCAGCACATGAAACACAAGCCTACCTGAAACCCTGTGCAATTAGTCACGTAGCTAGCCTGTGCTCAAGCCTATGCTGCCACTGTTTCACTGCTCCAGGTTCAGAGAGAGATCTGTAATCCTACTGTCTACAGACATACCCTTAGAACATGATTTGGCATATTTCAGACTGCTGCCAAATTGGACAAGAAATGGTACAGAACTATGACCCTGGAAAGATGCACTAATTCTCTACCCTTCCCCAACTGGAGATTACTCACAAATTTTAAAATCAGAAGGGACTATTAGCCCTAATCTGCGTTCAATTATATGGTGCTTATGTGTTTACCTATTCTATGGGGGTTTGAAAGTTATAAACTAAACGTGTACACCAAAGAAAGAGATGGGGGGGGGGGAGAAACTTTGCTTGGAGAAACTCTTCAACGATCTGTGTTCCATCAGAATGTCCAATACCATCAGAATAGAAGTGATTTACAAAATAGGGGCATTTGCTAGAATTTCTTTTCGGAAGAAAACCGGGGAAAAAGTTCAGTCAACATCAACTAACAATGAATTTCAATATGACACTTCTCATTTTGAAATTTTAAAACAATGTAAATGCTGTTTGTCAGGTTTGTCACAACAAAACGTTTTGCTCGATCTGAAATGAGATGGTTTCTGGAATTTTCTGTTGCAGAGAACTTCAAAATTTGTGGGGAGGGATGTTCAGATTCAGAATAAAAGCCAAGTTTCAAAATCTCAGTCCTTTCGTGAAGCAATTTCCATCACCCCAGCTCTAGGAAAATGCCATTAGAATTCACATCCCTATGCTACTTCTTTCACTGACCTGTTAAAATGCACTGGTCAATAACTTCAGATACACATTCTTCCAGGGAAATCAAAGCAGCATAGTGACACAGGCTACGACTGACTTAGCCCATAAACTTTAAAATATCCTTTGTTTCCTTATAGCAATCCTTACTTTTGAAAATACTCTCAAAGCTCTGCAGGATATTTGGTTTCTCTTTGTATAAATAACTTTGGTGGATTTAAGCAGTCTCTTTGTATAAGGTTGTTTGAGTTTCTTTGCATATACCTCTCCTATGGATGGATGAATATGCTTTTAAAATCCACATTTGGATAGACTGGGGTGAGCTATCTGACTTTTTTTTTCATATTCCATAAAAATAAAGGCACTTAGAGAAATGCTAAAGCTACACAGCTAAACTGCAGTATGTATTTGTATGGGGCGGGGTAGTGCCTAGGAGGCCCAGCCAAAGACCAGAACCTGGGGTACATATCCTTGAGCAAGGATGAGTGGGGGAGTGTGTGTTTGGGGTGGAGAATGGATCTGTGAGTCATTATTCCTTTTTTTGCCCTTCTCCTGGTGCAGTCTAGCAATCTACTGCCCCTTGCTATGGTTGTGTTAATGACACAATGTAGCTAAAAATGTAAATGTAGCTAAAAAAATGTACTATTCCTACAGTCTTCAGATCACTCCTACACAGCGTCTATTACATTTTTTTGTTACATTTCATGTACACTTGCACTATCTTTTGTCAAAATGGCTCAGTATATCTTTTGACCTAGAGTGAGATTCTGCCTCAGTTACACTTGTTGTAAACCTAAAATGACTGAAGTGAAACCGTTAGGAATCTTTTTTTTTTTTTTTTTTTTAAAAACTTCTCTTATCTTGAAAATGTTTTCAGTTTGCTCAGCAGATTTTTTTCCTTTCAAACAGCCTGGCTTTCCATAGTTGTAATTCAGGGGTTATGATAGTTTCTGTAAGTATGAAACTAGTTTGCATGTACATACACAGTTCTTTTCTTAGGTGCAATTCAGTGACTACAGAGGTAGGTGGTCTGCATATAACTTATGCAGCCATATAGATGGCAGCATATAACTTGGTGGTTGTACCAGTGTTTTAACTCATATGGATAACTGTAACTGGGTGTCAGACTGAGACCCTATTTATTCTGGTGATTCAGCATGATAGATTAGATTCCATTATCTTTACTAAAGACCCTTAAATGCTGAATATCTGAAAATTAAAGGAGCTAAGGAGATCATCAGCAGTCTTGGTAGAAATACTCAGAAGCCTTAACCCTCCAGCTGCCTTATGTTTAAAGTACATTCCAGCCTCACGGGGGTGGTTGTTATATGACTAAAGGCAATTCCAGGAAAGGGGAGAGCTTGGACAATATCCATTGTTGCTGTGTTAGCAGGCCAATGGTGATATCACCTGTTTACAGTGATTTTCATGGCCTGTCTCTTGTACACAGAATAATACAAACAGCTGGAAGATGATATCCATGAGCAACTAAGGGGGTGAGGTAAGGAGACTTGTTTGCTCAGCAAGGGCCATAATAGACTTTTACCAACTTCCTTGTCAACCAGCATCAGTTATTCCTCCCCCACTCCCCTCTGGAGATTTAAGGTCAGCTTCTGAGTCCTGGAACACTGTACTTTTGGACACCATAGAGAGTACAAAGAGTATGATGGAAATATATGCTAACATACCATAAATCTGAACAAAGTTCTATTAGAAAATATCTTGTATTCCCAAGTAGGTCTTCAGCTCTAAAATGTCTGTTAGAACTTCATTTAACTTTTATTCCAATTCTTCACTAGTAATCTTCATTACCTAGGGCACAAAGAAGCAGTTGTCCCTCCCATCTTTCCCACTTGGCAGAAACATAAGGTTGCATACATCAGGGCTAATTGAACAAAAATGCTTGTGAAGCTGAATACAGATCCCTGTTTTCTCAGCTTTTGCTCACGTTGAGTAATACTTACCTATTAGTCCCACTGAACACAGAGGGACAAGTCATTTATTGAGAGAATGGGTTGCAGAATTGGGCCCCAGGACAAAGTTACTTTCCAATTCTATCAAACAGAATATTTTCTGGTTAAAAATAGGCACTACACTTATGCATCCCAAGAGGTGACAGTAATTATCTCTGGCAATTTTCAAAGATGACCTTGCAGACATTATTGAAAGTATGCAAAATAAACTATCAAAATGCAGCGGTTTCTCTGCCTTGAACACATTGTGTTGGTCACATACTGGCTAAAGCTTTCAACTTTAATCACCCATACAAATGACATTGCAATAGTGACTTCAAGCTGAGGAGGTCCGCAGGTGGCCATATCCACCAGCAGTGGAAGTATCCACATGAATTTGTCTGAGTGGAAAACACCAAGCTAAGTAAACCACTAACATGGATTACGGTATTTGTCCTTTCCTTGCCATTTTAGTGAGCTATTTGTTCATTTTTTGGCACTCATCAACTGCAAAATCTAAAGTCTACTTTCCTTCAGAGGACCATCTTTGTGGTAGGGGTATAGTATTTACAGAAGATCAATCAAACACTTAAGTGTGTGGCGTCCAGATACAATATTTCAATTCTGTTCTAATGCTCAGAGCTACTCAAGCACTGTCCTAGAGCCATGCATCATTCAATGCTTAATGGACTACGCTATACAAACTAATGACATTTTACAATTGGTCCAATGTTGTACACTTTGCTCAGGCAAACGTACCATTCATCGAGCATAATGACCCTGTGTGGAGGTGAGGTGAACATTCTGGCCTATCCTATTTTCACTGTGTTGTATCCCTTGTTCTTGTTTACCTTTTACCCAAGAAAATATTTACTGTCAATTGTTTTCATATGTCACAGGGTGACTGGTCCCTTTTAAAGGGAGATGGGGGTGGGAGGGCAACCATACCTGTGTCTGCTTCTCAGTCTGAGAGGATGGGACTAAGGAGGGTTAGGTGATACCTCAATGGACATGAGTCTTATAAAAGGACTGAAAGATCAGTTGGGGAGTTGGAATCACAGTGAGTGGGAAGACTCCTGTGGAAGGCCTGGAGCCAGGGTCTGGAGGAAGCTAGGTACTCCAGGGGAACTAATTTGGTGGCAGAGTGCCCTATCCTAGAGCCAGAAAGACTTGCACAGGTAGCTCAGAAAGGTGCTGAGAACAGGGCCTGGAAGTGGGCTGAAGAGAAGTCACTGAAAGGCAGAAGAACCTTTGTTTGCTGGGATTTCAGTTTGGACAATTGCTGTCCCTGAAAGGGTTAAGTTTTTTTTTGTTTTTGTTTTTGTTTTTTGCTGGAGGGCTAAGACCTATCTTCAGCACACAGTTGTGTGGAGAGTCAAGGAGACACATTTTGGGGAAGGAAAGTGAGGCAGGAAGTGATGGTAGCACTATGTTTGTTTGTCCAGCAGGGTGCTGTGCTCCACACCAACATATAAAATAGATAGTACTGATGTCACTGCTTCTTTCACAGATTGTACATCTAACAGAGATATAAGTTCCAGTGTTCTAATAATCTGCACAGCAGTCACAATAAAAGCAGAACATCAAAATAGGGCATTTTTAAGTTACTAAAAAAATCAAAGCCTTTCAAATCTAAAACTTGATTCCTATCTAATGAGACTGACAGCCAAACAGATTGCTGGCTATTATATACTGAATCAAAACCTAGCCCCATCTACCTTTTATGCTCTTGATTGGTTGAAGCTTGTGGTAAGCACTTCTGTAATGCAGCTATTCATTATGGGGACAATAAGTAACTGTCATTCAGCTACATTGACAGCAGACACAAACAAGAACATCTCCATCAATTATTTGTCGGAAAATAAATAGACAATGTAATCAAATGCAATTACAGGATCCACACTTCTTACTTTGAAAAATAAGATTTGGCTTTGTCCTGACATGTTTTCTTGTCAATGTCTGCACCTCATTGCGGCCGTTATCTGACAGCAAGAGACCATTATGTCTGAACAACATTCTATTCCACTGACAATCTCTTAAACAAACCAATAGCTCTCATGTTCCTTCCCCTAGTGCCCTTTGCTGTACTCAAGAGATGTCTCTCACAATAAAGTATGTGCAGGGCAATTAGTGTGGCTGAATCTGTTACCTGGACTGGAAAAGTAAATTTTTGAAGCTTCTACATAGTTTCCCAGAGCACTTACTTAAGGAGTTCAAAATATCCTCCTTTATTAACAAGATCTAGAGGACTTTGGCCATGTGACTACATTTCCATTTATTTTTCTACACATCATAATTAGCACATTGATATCTTGCTTTTTCTTTAGCACGTTCAGATCTTAACGTGCATTACAGATATCTGCAACTTTAAACTTTATGCACCACCCCTCTACCGATAAAGGCAGGGATGGGTATTGCCAGCTGGCAAGATACTGTGGTAATCCCTAATTGGTGGATGGCACCTTGGGCGGGTCATACCCCATCAGCATAAATTAGAAAAACCCCAAAGCTTTGCTAATCTTCCTCAGTAATAGGATAAGCACAGAAATGGACCCAGAATCAGAGTTGCAGCCAGATCCGTTGTAGCTTCCTCTCTCAGTTCTGCACAGCTGAAGCAGAAGATGGGTGCAGCTGAGAATCTGAGCTGTAGTTTCACAGTAAAAATAAATAAATAAATAAAAAATCAGTTTGCATTCTTTGGATTTTTTTCTTTCAATTAGGACATTTTTATATCCGTTATATTGGCTAAAATTTGGACCCACAAAGACTTTCTATAAGTTTTTTTCAGTCCTTACCAGTTTGTTTTCCATATGCCTGCCTCATTAGTACCATGATGGGAGTCCATTCAGTCCATGTCTACACTGCAGCGGGGAAGTGTAATTCCCAACTCGGGTAGATTGAGCTAGCATGCTAAAAATAGTGCAGCTGTGGTGGCCCAGGTGGTATCTTGGACTAGCTGCCTGAGAATGCACCCAAAAACTGAGATGGGATTGTACGTGGGTGGCTAGCCTGAGCTGCCATCTAGGCTGCTGTAGCCACACTTCTACTTTTAGCATGCTAGCTTGATCAGAGCTAGCATGTGTACATCTACCTAAGCTAGGAATTAGCCTTCCCAGCTGCTGCATAGCAATAACTTCTCTGTCAAACACAACAGTTCCTTTCAAATCCAATCAGCACATTGCCACAAGTGGCCTGGGGGATTAAAGCTGGCTGAGCCAGGATTCTGCAATAACATAGCTAAAGGAGGTTATTGTAAACTGGATAGCCACGTTTCTAGTGATGTAGTTGACCCTCAGTCATTTTACTCATCTGAAAATAGAATGTAATATTAAAGTAATTTTTCATCACTTAGTGCTACAAAATGTCATGCCTGGATAGTTATTTTCATAGAGACAAGGTGGGTGAGGTAATATCTTTTATTGGAACAACTTCTGTTGGTGAGAGAGATAAGCTCTTGAGTTTACAGAGACAAGTTTGAAAGCTTGTCTCTCTCACCAAGAGAAGTTGGTCCAATAAAAGATTTAACCTCACTCACCTTGTCTGTCTAATATCCTGAGATCGGCACACAGCTACAACAACGCTGTGTATTCATTTTTATGGTTATTAAAACTAGCAGTGGTGCTCAATACTTAATGTCCTTAATCCAGCTGTGCAGTTCTGTGCCCTGATCACACTCCATTCTGAATCCTGTAGCTGCCAGTCTTCTGCACCGTTATCCTGCTGGTTCAAAAAAGTCACGTAACTATGTATCACTTCTTACATTTTTCATGAAGATAAAAGCTCTTAATTTGCATTTTCAGTCTGCAAAGAATTGTGAAGAGTACAACAGTCATCCCTTGCCATGGTAAAACTCATTGGAGGGGCTCTGAGGGAGGAAACCCCTCTTGCTCTGCTATTTCCCTTTCATCGCACATTATCCAATCAGGCAGGTGGGGTTGGCTCCCTGCAAAGAGGCCATGGGACCTTCCCTGATCCTGGTGGATTCCCAGTGATCTGTATGAGTAGAGTCCTTTTTGCCTCTTTCATGCAGTGTTTTGTTCCAAGCCCATTGGAGTCAATGGGAAGACTACTTTTTACTCCAGGGCCTTTGAATCAGGCCCTTCATGTGGCACCTACATCACCTCTCAGTTTGGGGCAGCATAACTCCATTGAGTCTTGGACCCAGAGTCTTCCATTTCTGTGACTACCCTGAACCACCTTGAAACCGTCCATCCCTTTTGCCTGCCCATGCAGGGGGCTCTATGGCAAGGATAATACACCTCCATTTTCTGACTCCCTTTGACCCCACAGCCTGTAAAGATGATGTGCATCTTCCCCAGGGAGTGCAGGAAAGTGCAAGGCTTCCAGAAGGGGCTTTGGTGATGTGGCTTATTGAGCTCTTGATGTATTCATCCTGCTGTTTAGGGCAGTGCCCTTGATGGGCTCTCATCGTATGTGAATCATATAACAGTTTTTGTCAAGGCCTTTTAGAGCTTGAGGTGGGTGCTCTTTTATGTAGCTAGTACAAATCTCAATAAATAAATGAAAAGTATTTAAATAATGAACATTCGTATCAATAGACCTCTGTATTCCACTCTGGTAATACCCTGTTTAGGAAACTAAGTGCCAAAACAGTGCATGTAATTTATTTCCAAACAATTTATGGACTCTGAAACCTGTTCTTTAATAGTGTGACTTTTAAAAGTCTTATTAACATTTTATCTAGTGTATCTAATGGAGTGTAAAGTAATGGAGAAATAATTTGAGAAATGAAGACCCTAATTTTTTTCACAACTACACTGACTGCTTTAATAAGAGTAACCCCAGAGAAGATTACCTAGCTTCCTGGGACTCTGTCTGCTGGCGGCTGAGGGAGAGGCACACTGTCCCTGGGAGGGAGAGGGAGCCAAGGCAGACTCAGAGTCTGCCCGGCAACCAATAGGGAGTGAGGAGCCCTTCCCAGGGTGTCCAGGAAAGGGGAGAAGCCATTTTTGAGTCAGTCTGGAGCCAGCTAGGCCAAGGGCAGGACTGGCTGTGTTGGGAGCTGGTGAGTCCCAGGCCTGCATGCACGGTTCTCCCTGAAAACTGGCCTCCAGGGATCTGAAAGCAAAATCCCTCAGCTGGGCTTTTCCCTCTCCACTGATGACTCCCAGTTTGTAGAGTTTTGCTGGGAAACTTCCCCAGCGAGGCTGAGTTAGCCCTCCAGCTCCCTAGGTGGTCCGCTCTGCTAGTTCAGGCCTGCTGTGTGTGTGTCTGGATACTGGGCTAGGAGACTACAGTTTGGATTTTAGTACAGTTGTGTAATCTGCACCTGGAACCCTGCACCCCTTTTTGTGGTGAGGGGAAATCCTGAGACTGAAGCAGCCTGATTCCTGCCTGACGAGGATCCCTGCCAGCAGAGATCAGCCCCTCTGCAGTGTCTGAGGAGTCCAGAGTCATCTCTGAACCTGAGGATCATTCATGGAGTTTGTGGGTGCACCATCTTTCAGTCAGGGAATTTGTTTTGGGGACCCCCCCTACTCCCTGAACTGTGTCCTTAAGCCAGGGAGTAAGGGTTTGGGGATTTTATAACCTGCTGCATATTAAACCTGTGGAGGGATTTACCACCTTCTCCCACTTGTGAGTCCTTTGGGCTGTACTGAACCCAGTCAGCCACACTGCTAAACCACTGCAGAGAAGAATTTTGTGGTCATAGGTCATCAAGGGCCCCAACAAAGTACGCGTACCAAAGGGACACTGATCTTACATTTGCTACATCAAGTCATGTGACTTGGAAAAGTCACAGGTATTAGCAGCGTGGGTGCTGGTGAACCTAAAAATAGTGTTTTACCCGGTTATGTTATATTTGTCTCCTGTTTAATATAATTATCATGCTGAATATATTGTATGTGTCTGTGTTTATTTCTTGGAAGTTTCCAACTATCTGGCAAGTAAGTGGGGATTACCCTGTGGTTAGAATTTTCCTCCCAAGCGGCCCTGGTGACCCTGCCAGGAAGGAGCGACGGGAGTGGAGGCACCGCCAAATAAATTCATAGGGAAAAATAAAGAAGATACACCCTGCCGAGTGGGTGGCGGGATCCAGAAGAACCCAGACCTGTCCATCAAAACCTGTAAGCAGATTGGCATTAAAGAAGGTAACCAGGTGGAGAGGGGGTGCTACATAAGGTACTTAAAAAACACCATAATCCTTTGACACTAATGCCTTCTTACTAAAAGTCCCCAGTTACATACATATTCCAACTTGCTTTTATTTTCTGCATTAAATCTATTTTTTTTGGTTCAAACAAGTGATCTTATTGCTATTAAACAGCACCATTAAATTACATAGGGTTTCTTAATGTCTGTTTTACAACATGTGATTTTAGTAGCTCATCATGGCAAATGACATATTTCACAGCTATTGTTCCATCTTTTCATGAGACCTGATCCTGCTAATGCTTTCTAAGGAGCAGAATGCTTTCCCATTGAAACAGAGGTTTGCAGGCTTGGGCCCATGATGATCAAATCTCATTCGGAGCTATTTTTGTTCCAAGCAATGAGCTGATACAAGCAACTCCCTGCACTACCCTGGCCTGCTCTTCCCCAGGTTGGAGTCACACCCGCAAGAGGATATATGACTGCAACCATTGCCTCCTCTGGAGTTTCCAACAAGACCTTTCCAGGGCCCTTCTGGATGAGGCTGCATTAAAATGGATTTCTATTGGCTCCATTAGCCATAGCCCTTGCTCAGTCAGCACTATCCATTGTATGCTCTGCTACTCACAGGCCTCCCCCTCCCCCGAAAAAGGTGGGGATCCTACACAATTCCCCCAGCTTATACAGGAAAAAGGATAAATATGGCCTTCTGTGAACTACTGAATGGGAGAGGGTTTGGATGAGAAAAGGCTTTGCAGTATATGATCCTAATATTTGAGCAGAATTTTATCCGGTCTGTTTCTTCAGGTCTTCCAGATCCTTTACTGTTTCTCCCCCTCCTTCTCCCCCCGCCAATCCAACTTGATTCCCCAGTTCATCCTTCATTCACTTGATCATTCTTCAGTAATGTTCTCACGCTTTTTACCCTAACTGTGGCTGGTATGAAAGAAAAGATTTAGCATAGTTATGAAGAGATCTGTGGATGCACTTAAAATAGGTGCAGGGAACATCCATGAAACCTCAGCTATCTACCCCAGAAGAACCAGGTAATCTCTGTAGAATTAGAGGTGTACCTGTTGCAGTCATGCTCACTCAATATGGCATGAGTCTGTGTCCTTGCAAATCTAAACCCTCCATTGGAAGGACTGGATATGCTTTATGTAAATGACATAAAATATATTGGACTGGGACTTGGGAGATATAGGTTCTGTACCCAGCTTTGTAATAGACTTCTTGTGAAACTGTGGGCAAGTCTCTTAATATATCTGTGAATCCTGGCCCCCAGTGAATTCAATGGCAAAACTCCCATTAACTTCAACAGGGGCAGGATTGCACTCTCTGTCTCCGTTCCCCGTTTGTAGAATAGAGGTAATACTTTCTTACCTTGTGGAATGTTGTCAATTTACCTACAACAGTGAATGGGGCCACAGAAGTACCATCTATAAATAGATTTATGTGAAGCTCTATAAAAATTGTAGAGGGTTTGGTGGAAAAAACCTTTAAGGTATTTAAAAAGTCAAGTTAGTTACCAAGTAAGCAAAAAGAAAATCAAACCCAGTGTGTCAGCCCTGATAACAATTAGACGAAACTCTCCAACGTATAATTCTACCTGTTTACAAATGCTGATAAAATAGACACAATCTTTCTCTCAAGCTTTAGCAACAGTAAAGGTTGGAAAAAGACCCCCAAGCTGTTTTTATTATGAAAAAGTGAGGAACAGCTGTTACTAATGCCAAGAAACTGAGATCCAGCTTTTTATTTTTAAGAAAATAGACTATAGATCAAAGTACAAAATATGTGACAATTTTGTTGTGGGCAGGGTGAAACCTTATGGGTTGAGTGAAAACCCCAGTGAGATTGATAGGTGTGAACTCACCCTTCAATTAACATAACTGTAAGCATAAGCCCCCATCTAAGGAAAAAAGGGGTGGGTGCATGAGAGAGAGAGAGGAAAAAACCCCACAGACTGATTCGGAGCTTTTGGCTGAGTAGTGTTTTGGGTGCCGGGAAGGGATGTATGTGTGGGAAGAGATCACATAGAAATCGATAACAGACAAGAACAGCGAAAGAGGCAAAAAAGTGAGACCAGAGCCTGTGAGGCTGGAAAAAGCTAGATCATGCTTTCGGACCTGGTGTTGGCTAAAGAGTTTTCGCAGATATGAGCTAAGAAAGCTTCTGCATTCAGGGACGGGGCTTTGTACATTCCTTGTAAATCAAGATTGCATCAAAGAAAATATCAACTACATCAATTTCAACTTCCAAATGGAACATCCCCAGGGCCCTGAAGTTTGACAAGTTGCTCAGCTCAAAGAGGGGCAACATTATATAAGTGAATACTTGATCAGCCACATGTAACATAATTGATGAAGACGTGGTAAATTACCTATCTGCCGTGAATTTTAGATACCAAGGAACCTTATACTTCCTAGGTGTAAAAATCTTAATTCCATACGAATGAGGCAATTATAAAGTTGCAGGCCTTCTTCCTTTTGTCAGTGATATTCCCCTGTTTGTAAGCATTTAATCTAACGGGGTTTATTAGGAAGAAACCTAATAGAAATTGCGTCACTTCCTTGATAGCAATAGTTGTTCACAGAAAATGGAGGGAATATAATACTCCAAAATTATATCTGGTGTGAGGGGTCATAGCTTTATTGATTTCAGTGGAGCTGAGAAACCTGGTTTCTGAACCTGGTTCTGAGTCATCTTTGTCTCATAAAAAGTTTGTTATATTTAAATGCAACTTATGACTTCTAGTTGATGTCCATTTATATGCTCCTCGTTTCAGTGCAACCTTCACAAATATGGGTAATTTTAATAATTGGTCCCTACCCTGATTTGAGGCTTATCAATATATCTGGAGACTCTATTACTGGAATAGTAGTAAACCATCCAGGTGTAATGGGAAACACGAACACAATTATTTTGAGACATGAGCGGACAGTGTTTACCTAAGAAATCATAATGAACTCAGTGGGACAACTTACTCATGTGAGAGAGCCTCTTCCATGTAAGGATTGTAAAACTGAGTCTGAGTGGGCTAGCATTTTCTTTAGACATAATGTTCAGCTAAAAAGGTACCCTTGGATGAAGCTGGAGATGAAGGATGAAATCCTGGCTCCACTGAATTCATTGGGGCCAGAATTTCACCCAAAATTGGTCAAGGAGCCTTGCATTTGGAACAAGTTAGTGGCATAGATAACTTTAAGCTTAATCTTCAAACACACGGCAAGGTTTAGGATATGTCTGCACTTTGAGCTGAAGGTGTAAATGCCAGTTCAAGGGGACATACCTGTGCTAGCTCCGAGCGAGCTAGTGCACTAAATATAGAGTGTAGCTGTGGTGGCGGGAGGGGTAGCTGTCCTGACTGTACCCATCTGAGACAGTTAGGCACATGCTCGGGGGACCTAGTCCCACTTGCCATACTCACTGCCTGTACCGACACTCTATTTTTAGCCTGCCAGCTTGATCAGAGCTAGCGCGGGTATGTCTTCAAACGGGAGATGGAAGTTTCCACTCAAGAAGCGTAGAAATACTTACTGACTTTGCGTAAGGCTTCCTACCATAATAGAAGTCAAGGAAACACTACCATGAAAACAAACATCTAGAGTTACTCCTGGAATTTGGTCATGGCAAAGAAGAGAATCCAGTAAGGAAAGTGCTTTGCAGATCTGTCTTCCCAGTTCAGCACTATGTTGCTGTCATTGTTTACAATAGTGCTTAGCACTTTATGGGCGCTTTCTGAAGATTTAAGAAAGAGATTAGTCCCTGCTCCACAGACTATTGGGACAGACAGATGTGAGGAATTAGGTAAGAGGAACAGCAATAAGCAATTTATATACAAGTCACCTCAACTGGCGTTGAGCAGTGTGGAAGATGTGGGTATCTGAGTGTCTTAATTGTGGACAAGATAGTGATCTTGTGAATGAGTTGTAGTGATACGTACATATGCGCGGTCTCATTTTTTAGAGAGAGAGACTATAGAAATAATGGAATTCTGTGTGACCAGACTGGTAAGAATTTCCAGCTGCCTTGTAGAATTGGCCAAATAATTAAATGCATTTTTTCACTTTTGTGTGTTTGTGTGCGTGGAAGGGGAATTCTGTTTTTCTTCAAAAATTGCAAATGAGATTCAAATACTGATTGCTTCCAGTATAGGAGCAAACAGCACCGCTCATTATTTTAAACCTACCAGGTAAAGAGCTGACTTGAGTTTGATATAGGATCAGGCTGATTGAATTTACCTTTAAAGATCTTTTAACGAATGGCATGTTCAAGTGTTGTTAATGCTCCATATAATATGTACCCTAGTCTGCGTAGCTGTTTATGAGTCATGGTACACAGAGATCAATTTTTTTGTTAAAGGCATCCTTTTTTTTTCTGGCTGGAAGCTAACTGGCTTGTTTTTCAGTTACCAGCCAAATATTTGAAATAGGTGCATTATATTATCCAATACAAGAAGATAAACAAATTCTGGTTTCACAAGAATGGGGCCTATAATAGTTACGAGGAATTGTGGGCTGTCAACTTGCAATGAAGCCCAGGAGTGCCAAGAGTTTTTATCCCCTCACAGGATCAGGGTCTAGAATTACAAGGATTTGAACTGTATTTAAAAAAAAAAAAAACATTTGTGGAAAACTCAGATTCTTAACTTGATTCGCCTGCTAGGTTTCTGTTCCTCTTATGACTTGCAATTAATCTCTCCTCCATTCTGAAGAATGGTTTCCAGTTGCCAGTTTAAAGTACAGGGATATGTACTAGAACATTAAGAAAAGACATCTCTCAAATTGCCTCTTGCTCACTGGGTTATTTGATTATCTGTCCTCAGTGGCCCTACTACACCTTCGATTCGATAAGATAACGTGTGTGGAGAGGGGTGCTGGAATTTACTGCTGGCAATCACATTTTTGATGGACTAGTGACTTTACTCTGCGGAGGGAGAATGTGATGTGATCAAATGTGGCTGCTTCACGCTCAAGAAATTTGAGGGTGACACAGAGCCTGAGATTATCCAAGCTGTTTAAGGGAATTGGATACAAAATTCCCATTAATTTTCATGGGAGTTAAATATCCACGTCCCCTAGCTGGCTTCACAAAATCTCGACCTTGCGTTGATTGGAAGCTCTTTGGGTCAGGGACTGTCTCTTCATTTTGCATCTGTACTGCGCCTAGCACAACAGGGCTCTGGTGTGTGACAGAGGCTGTGATGCACTATTGCAATACAAATAATCTGACACCCTCCCCGCCCTTCCAAGGCTAATTTACAGCATTTTCCTTGCTTTCATTTGCCTAGACATGTTATGCTAGATGTTAATTGGTGCCATACACCAATTAAAAACCTAAGTGTACATTGCCACTTCCTACAAAAACTAATTTTGCACATGGATAATTGCCATTCTACTGGATTTATTCTTCTTAGCACAATTACTCAGCCTGTATTTAAAAAAAAAACCCTAAGAATAAGGTCTACAAATCTCTATGCAAGCAAATCAAATTAAACACAGGCAGGAGGTTTAGTGTCTGATTAAAAATAATTTTAAAAAATGAACAAGCTTCCACCTGTGCCACCCACTTTTAAACTCTTGTCCCATACTCATTTTTGTCTTCGAAGTGGAATCAAATAACTGTAACGTGCAGCTATCATACTAACAGAATATTGCAGTGAAAGAAGGGGATTGAACTTGGTTATTCAGTCATCTGCTAAATGGAAGGTTTTAGGGAAAATTTACCGAAGCTGCTTTTAAGATAATGCTTTCATGTTACTACACTTTAATCTGCCATCAGAGTACCTTTTTCTCCTAAGTATGTATCTCCTTATATTGTATATAGTCAGCTCCTGTTTCTTACTTTGATTTTTGGTGCTAAAGCTTCAATTCCTAAAAGTATGTGTGTACTTAACTTTAAACAGAGTAGTCCCACTTACGTCAAGATGGTAAAGATGTACTATCAATATGGGTTCATATGTCTGACCTTAATATAAAAAGTGGGTTTTCAGGGGAGTTTTAAATAAAGGGTGGGAACCTTCATTACTGGGATAAGGAGATTGTGTCTGTCTGTCTGTGGTACTGGGGGCAGCATGAAAGAATATTATGAAGATTCAATTGAGAGGAAGAAATTAACGGTGGTGAAGTTGGCCTGGGAGCAAGCAATGAGAAGCAGAAGTGTATGCAGGGGCACTTTGTTCCACTGTGGTGAAGGTAAAGAGAGAAATCTTGAATTTGATCTGGTCAGTGGGAAGAAAAGCAAGAGGTCACTTGGTTGGGGAGAGAGAGGGAAACCATTCTGTTGGTAAACAGTATCCAAACCCCTGGGGTATGATTTCTGATCTCAGTTGTGTTAGTGTAAACTAAGAGAAGCTCTGCTACTGTCAGTGGTGTAAAACTAGCATGAGATCAGAATCTGGTACTGTTCATGAGCCCTGAACTCACTGTAAATATGTATATCTTTGCACACACTCTGTCTTATTGATTTTTTTTTTTAATGAAAGGAAGTAAGTGCCTCCATGCATTTCAAGTGCGAACTTTTTTAAAATGAAAAAATCTTATAGAAGTTACCTTTAGCCTTCACAGTTATTGATTTAATACAATGAATTTGGCTTCCATTTGTTTGCCTCCAGTGATTTACCTCCCCCCTCCCAGGGAAAAAAACACACTTCTTTAGACTTTATTTTACTCTTTTAACTTTTCCTTGGCTGGTGGAAACTTCAGCCTGCACAGAGGAGAGGCTGAAGGAACATAATGAGCTATGAAAGAGTTTCTCTGGAAAGTCCTGAAAATAGAATAAGGAAAATTGATGGAAATGAGGCAGGCCTGGAAACCTGCCTGGTTTCCTGCCAGTGTGCCCCCTCCCCCGACACCTCAGCAGCCCACCTGGTGGGCTGATGGGGAGTCCCAGCTCAGTATCAGAATCTAGAAAGGCTGGCTTCCAGTACACATGAGGAACTAACAGCTTGTCTGCTGGAGGACCCATTTGTAGAGATGCCCCAAGATCCACAGAACTAGATAGCTGTGTATTCTGTGGGACATGACGCTTGCATCCTCTGAATATCATTGTGCCATCTTACAGGTGGACGGGTAAATGGCTCACCCAAGTCTATACAGTGAGACAATAGCAGAGAAGGAAATAGATCCTGGTCTCCCGACTACTGCTCCTGTGCACTGGACCACATGGCCTCTCTCTCAATGTACTTATTACCATTTTAAAATCACTCTTAAGATGTGTTCGTTGTTATGATTTATTGGCACAATTCAGTCGCCACTATTCATGAAGGTTAGAACAGTACTAAAAATCTTGCAAAATAGCACTTAAAATATTAATGTTTACCTGCCATAATGCCGTACCACACTGCAATATGTAAACATGCCGTTTCCAGGAGGATAGTGGGTGTAGAGAACTCTAACCTATAAGGAAGGCTGAAGAGTGAAAGAATAAAAACGCTAAAGGGCCCTGTCATTGCCAGTTCATATAGGAAGCTTATGTGGGGAGCTGAAGGGGGAAAATGCATTTCTATAATAGACTAAAATAAATGAAAAGCGAGGATGACACAGTTATTGGTCTAAATGATGGTAGTGTCCCATAATCCTTTAAAATAGCAGTCAAACTTTCTTCTGAAAGCCTTTGTATTGGTTTGATTTGTTGAGTCCCTCTTGACTGAGAGGGAAAGTGAATTCTGCTTCAGTGGTGCAAGTGAACTGCACTGAGATACGAGACCTGCTTTTCCACAGTCTTGTATAATCATACTGTGCAAGATACGCTTAAAATATTCCTAGTCACATTGATGAATGGAGTATTCCGACATGTTTGGTTTTTTTGCAGTCATTGTATATAGATGCAAATGACCACACGTGTGGATAATTCGGGTTCTGTACTTGTATTTTATTATTACAAAGGATAAATATTCCAACAGTGGCTCTTAAGGAGACTGTCCTTCAGAGAGGATATTCATTAGACAGGATTATCTGTAATGGAATTATCCTAGAATGAGGTAAACCACTGCTGAGTTTGTGCTGTTATCATAGTCCTAAAAGGTTTTATAAAAAAGCATAAAGGAAGGACATCTGTTTTAACAGCCATCCGCACATGAGAACACAGAGGAGGAAACTGAAGGCTAGATCTTCAGCTGGTGTAGGATTACATAATTCCATTAGTTTCCATAATTCCATGGAGCTACTCTGAATTACATCAGCTGAGAATCAGACACTAAAGTCCTATGTGTGCAGGAAGATCTTTCAGTTGCATTGAAACAACTGGTTAAGGAGGAACAAATACTGATGACCTTCTCTCTGAGAATTAGGAATTGGTGAATTTCATGGAATTTGAGCTTTTGTAAACCAAGTTTCTTTTTTTTTTAGATTGGAGAAAGTGCTACAAGTTCCTGAGTCATGTATTTCTGTAGCTTAACCCTTAACAAGGTTGACTAAGTTTAAACAAGCAGACATGACTTTCCAGCTGAAGGGGAGTCTGTGCTAGTGGGGGGGAGGGAACTCACTTTAGGGTAGGTGTCATAAATATAAAGGGAAGGGTAAACCCCTTTGAAATCCCTCCTGGCCAGGGGAAAGCTCCTCTCACCTGTAAAGGGTTAAGAAGCTAAAGGTAACCTCGCTGGCACCTGACCAAAATGACCAATGAGGAGACAAGATACTTTCAAAAGCTGGGAGGAGGGAGAGAAACAAAGGGTCTGTGTCTGTCTGTATGCTGCGCTTGCCAGGGACAGAACAGGAATGGAGTCTTAGAACTTTTAGTAAGTAATCTAGCTAGGTATGTGTTAGATTATGATTTCTTTAAATGGCTGAGAAAAGAATTGTGCTGAATAGAATAACTATTTCTGTCTGTGTATCTTTTTTGTAACTTAAGGTTTTGCCTAGAGGGGTTCTCTATGTTTTTGAATCTAATTACCCTGTAAGATATCTACCATCCTGATTTTACAGGGGGGATTTCTTTATTTCTATTTACTTCTATTTTTTATTAAAAGTCTTCTTGTAAAACACTGAATGTTTTTTCATTGTTCTCAGATCCAAGGGTTTGGGTCTGTGGTCACCTATGCAAATTGGTGAGGCTTTTTATCCAACATTTCCCAGGAAAGGGGGGGTGCAAGTGTTGGGAGGATTGTTCATTGTTCTTAAGATCCAAGGGTCTGGGTCTGTAGTCACCTAGGCAAATTGGTGAGGCTTTTTACCAAACCTTGTCCAGGAAGTGGGGTGCAAGGTTTTGGGAAGTATTTTGGGGGGAAGGACGCGTCCAAACAGCTCTTCCCCAGTAACCAGTATTAGTTTGGTGGTGGTAGCGGCCAGTCCAAGGATAACGGGGGTAATATTTTGTACCTTGGGGAAGTTTTGACCTAAGCTGGTAAAGATAAGCTTAGGAGGTTTTTCATGCAGGTCCCCACATCTGTACCCTAGAGTTCAGAGTGGGGGAGGAACCTTGACAGTAGGCTAGACATGTGGGTGTTCTAATATAGACAGAATATATATTCTAACATTTAGATTTCCTCTCTGCCTCACTTTGTTTCCTTTTTCACACTAAAGTTCCATTGGATGTTCCTTCATCTTACAGATTTTTCCACAGTTTCTCCTATTAATAGAACACAAACCTAATCCCATTCCCATAGGGGCAGAGTTGCTTTGTGTGTTTGGACGTTTTGGAATGCCAGGGTCCCAGTTTGATCATGATGGTGGAAATGCTAAGCCGCTTGTTGGATGATTCTAATTGCTCTGTGTGAGTATCTGATCTACAGTAAGCAAACATAGCAGTATTACTAAAAAACAGTGCTTTGGGTATTGTATGCACACAGGCAGAAAAAAAATACTACACCCATGCATCTTTTGAAATAGTGAATTGGAAAAGTAACATTGAAAATACCTACCTTGCTTGGAAACACTCTTCCGAATTCTGTCAAGATAGACTCCTCCCTTAATCCTGCTGATAGATAAATTCTACACATACCTTTTGGAAAAGACCTAAAGGCCGCTGTCTGATCTGCTGTGTGGGGACATTAACTATCCCAGCAACTTTTTTTTGTAAGTGTGTTCATTTGGCCAAAAAGTCTAGTGGCTTTGGCCAAAAAAGGTCCACTCTCCAACTGTTTTGCATCATGCTTCCAGTACAGAGAGAGTCTACCTAAAGTTGTTAATTCTGCATGGGAATCAGTTAAATGCCTGGTATTTGAAAGCAAAAATTCTAAGGCCAGAAGGGACCGTTGTGATCATCTAGTTTGAAATCCTATGTAACACAGACCAGCAAAATAATTCCTGGAGCATGTCTATCTCTTGGAAAAACATCTGATTTTGATTTAAAATGGTCAGTGATGGAGAATCCACCACAACCTCTTGGTAAATTTGTGCCAATGGCTAATTACCCTTGCATTAAAAATTTACCTTGTTTCCGTTTTGAATTTGTTTAGCTCCAACTTTCAGCCATTGGATCGTGTTATACCTTTCTCTGTTAGATTAAAAAGCCCATTATTAAATATTTGTTCCCCATGTCGGTATATAGACTGTAATCAAGTGACTCTTTTATCATTCTGTTAAGCTAGATAGATATAGAGATTGAACTGAGTCTAAGGCATGTTGTTTTTTTAATCTTTTGATCGTTCTTGTGGCTACTCTCTGAGCCCTCTGCAGTTTGTCAACATCCTTCTTGAACTGGACATAGGATTCCCGCAGTGGTCATACCGCTGTCAAATACAGAGGTAAAATAACCTCTCTACACCAATTCCCCTGTCTGCATCACAGGATTGCATTAGCTCTTTGGCCACAGCAACACACTAGGAGCTCATGTTCAGCTGATTGGCCGCCATCATCCCAAAATCTTTTTCAGAGTCACTGCTTCCCAGAATACTCCCCTATCCTATAAGTATGGCCTACATTCTTGATCCTAGATGTATACATTTACATTTATCCTTACTAAAATGCATATTGTTTGCTTGCACCCAGTTTACCAAGCAATCCAGATCACTCTGAATCAGTGATAGGTCCTTCATTATTTACCACTCCCCCAATTTTTGTGTCGCCTACTAACTTTCAGTGCTGATTTGTATGTTTTCTTCCAGATCACTGATAAAAATTGTAAAATAGCATAGGGCCAAGAACTGATTCTTGCAGGAACCACTGGAAATGTACCTGCTTGATGTTAATTCCCCTCTTTAGTTACATTTTGAATTCAATGAGCCAGGTTTTAATCCATTTAAAAAACTAGAATATAAAATTAACCTGGCACACATTAATCAGTGTCACACAGTATCAAGTCAAATGCCTTACAGAAGACTAAGTATATGATGTAAACACTATCACTTTATCAACCAACCTTGTAGTCTCATTAAAAAAAATCCAAAATAGTTGGACAAGATCTATTTTCGATAAACCCATGTTGATTGGTATTCATTACATTACCCTCCTTTAATTCCTTATTGAGTCCCATATCAGGAGCTCCATTCTTGTGTGGGATCAATCCCAGGCAGACTATAATTACCCAGGTCATTTCATTTATCCTTTTAGAGCAGGAAGAGGGCATTGTAGTGCCCCTCCCCCAGGTATAACAAAGCTGTGGTCTAAGGTTTAAACCATCCTACTTGTCTGTCATTCACTCGCCTGCTTGTCCTCAAGTTACTAGTGCATTGCTGAAGACTGTTTTCATTAAATATATTGATTTTTTTTGTTTATATCAAGAGGTTGCTTGATATAAAGGTGGCAAATAAACTGAGCAACTTTTAAAAATATGGCTTAATTGAAAGACTATATCCAATATTCATTAATATCTCTCACAGCTAGTCCATTTGAAATTTGCAAAAGAGCAGATCATGCTTCAGGGCAGCCACTAACAATTTTGTCTTTTTTTTTTTTTTATTCTAGTATTGCAGAACAGATAGAGGTGGAAGCCAGTTAACTGTGACCTTTAAAGTCTAATGTAACAATACACACGCTTTCATGATGAACACCACTGAAAACTTAGATTAGAAAGACATTTTTCTTTGTAACATAAATGCTGCATTAGAATTCTGTTAACCCAATGACACAGCATTAATTTCTAATTCCAAGTCAAAGGCTTTCACGATAACTAACTGGGGAGAGGTGCACATCAACTGAAAAGAAATCTGATTTCCTACATTGCAATTTAATATTTATTTTTGTAATGGTCTGTCTTCACAAGGGATAAAGAAACCTAAGGCATATGTCTATACTGAGTAGTGTCAACAAGATATCATAGATCATATTGTGGAATCATTTTTATAGCACTAGTTGAGTTTAGCACAAGAAAGTTTGACAAACTATTCCCATCAAACTATTTTCTAGAGCTACCTGACTTCTTGAATTTTTTAAAATTTTGCAGTGTTTCCATTGAAATGTCAAAGTATTGTAATTCCTTCCCTCCTCCCCTGTATTTTGATTATAGTTATGGCTTGCTTCTGCAAGTGACTTGTATCACTTTCCTTTTACAAGGAATTTAAGCCTTTATTTTGTAGCTGACTACATGGGGTAAATTCAGCAGTTAGCCAGTTCACTGTCAATTACAGAACTGGGGCCCTTATATTTGCCAATAAATATACACTTTCCAATCCATTGTATTGCCTATTATTTTAAAGAGACTTTTCCCACAGGTCTTACCTGTCCCCAAAATAGTGTCCATACTTATGCCATGGTGTTGGTCACTCCCCCAGCAGTATGTGGAGTCCTTTGGAAATCTGTATTCTTCTAGAGTACTCGTACAAAATAGCAGCCATTTGGAATAGTTCACATGGCCATCCTGCCACTCTTAGGGAAGGCGGCCGTGAACTCAGCCATCCCCAGAACTGACAGCCAACTGCAACAGGACATCATCACCAATGAGGACCAGAAGATGATCATGATGGTGGACATCTCAGTGCCCTTTGAGAACAGGACCCTAGCCTTCCGCAACGCCTGAGCTCAAAAGGTGGAGAAATACGCCCCTCCAGCCGAAACCTTGAGAGCTAAGGGTTACCAGGTTCAGACACATGTGCTGATCTTCAGAGCCCTGGGTGCATGGGACCGAGCAATGAGCGAGTGTTGCGGGAATGCAGAATTGGTCAATGCTATGCTCGTTGGATACGGCAACTCCTGGTGTCTGACGCCATCAGATGGTTGAGGTACATCTATCTAGAACACGTCACTGGGTATCAGTAATACCGGGAAAGATGAGCTGGAGCGCTGATGAGAAGCGAAATCAGAAAGTAATAACTACTTCTGATGGTTGTCCCTTAGTCGATATAATCGCATCCTAAATCCTCAATGACTGAGGGACAATCTATACTCCATTCCTATATTTTCTTTCTACAACCAACTGTCAGTATGACTTTTCATGAGTGATTTACGCGAGTATTCGGATTCTAATTTCTAAACTGTATTGTTATATTTATCTAAATTTGGGTTATTGCAGATTATGTACTATATGTATCTTTGGAGTTTTTAAATAAATTTTGTATTTGTGGATAATCTAAGCACTATACCCAGATGTACAGACACTTTTTCTTAACCTGTGTATTATATAATTTTTTAACAAGTATCCTGTTAGTGTATTAATTTAAATGTGAAGGTAATACCCACACAATTTTCATCACTAATTATTGGCTGGACAAATGTTAAAAAATGAATGACTATTCATTCAAATTCTTTAACTTTTTTTGCCTGTGCTAACCCCTCCCCCTATTCAATTGTTTTCTGTAGTTAGTCAAGCAAACAATATTCTTACCAGGAATATGTGTAGGACTGAAACTAATATTACTGATTTGGAGAAATTAACTTTTACACTTGTAATTATGGAGACAAGGCGAGTAAGGTAATATCTTTCATTGGACTACCTTCTATAGTTGAGAGAGTCAAGCTTACACAACACTTCTCAGGTCTGGGGAAGGTACTGTATACAAGGTGGAACAGATGGTTTAGCAGAAGTAGTTAACACATTCCAAGGTAAAGTGGCCTGTTAACATTTTTCCAGTCATAAGGGCGGTGGGGAGAAGATGGGGCAGGGGGTTTACTGGATTACAGATTTATGTAACAAGCCATACATCCAGTGTCTCTCTTGAGTCTTTGGTGTGGTGTGTGTTTGTTTGTTTAGTGTTTAGGAAAGTTTTGAATGTAAGCTCCCAGGCTTTTCTTTTGAAGAAGTTGTGTGGATTTCTGTTGTGGATGAGGACTGAGCAGTCTGATATGGAGTGATCGCTTTGTGAAAGTGGTTGCCCACAGGTGATATGCTGTTAATCTTTTTAAATCCATTTTCTGTGAGCGTTCATTTGAGAGTGTAGTGATTGTCTCATTTCACCCACAATTATATGAATTCACACTGGAAACTAGGATGAAGTCCTGGTCCCATTGAGTTATGGCAAAATGCCCATTCATTTCAGTGGCACTAGGATTTCACCATAGGTCCTTAGAGTTGACCTCATCTCAGAAAACATACCTTGTGACCTGTGTGCAATCAAAATAGCTTATATTTGGAATGTCTAACACTTACTTATTATGAACTGGTCACAAATCTGTAGATCAAAAATATTCAGCAAATATTCTGGATAAGAAACAAGTTTGCAAAACTCCCAATTTTTGTTTTTTCTGTTCAATCTACAGTCTATTGATTTGGATTAATTAGTGTAGTTACTTGCCTCTTTAATTGTGTACATTGTGTACTTTTTATTTTGCGTATAGATAAATATTTTTGCTATCAAATTTACTATTCTTAACTAGCATCTCTTAATCAATTAAACAGACACTTTCCCTGGTTTACTGTAATTTTGCAGTTTCATAATACATATGCAAATGAAATTAGTGCTGGCAAAAATAATTATAGTTGCTCCTAGGAGGATTAGTACCTAAAGCCTTCCCTGCTTCTGTTGAGTTTAATTTAATTTTTTTGTTGCGTGTATTAAATGAGGAAATTAATTATGATCTTTTGTTTGTCAGTTAATGTGCAGTCACATGAATACATGTTTAATTACACTGAGTAATAGGGGCCATGTGTAAATATATATTTGCATGTCTGTTGTTAAGATACAGATATTGGTAAGTAGTCTGTGAATAATGCTGGCCCAGTGCTTCAGAATGACATGCTGTAGTAACCATTAAAATATTGCCATTCACAGCTTGAAAGAAATTAGTGTTACTACATTATTACAGGTATGTTTATAAGATAACATAGTATAAACTGTCCCCTTATAGGGCAAGTTCAAAACATTTCATGGAAATCAGACGTATAGAATGTTTAGGTTTAATATAGAGAATTCTGTAGCAGAGCTATAAATCACTTGAATTTGTGCCTGCTTTTCCACTCAGTTACATTTGGTTTAGGCCAGTGAATTCTCCTAATGGAGAATCAGGCCCAAAGTGTTGATGTGAAAATTCTGTGGAAAGGATTTGACTGCTGATTCCACTCTAGATAGTGCTGAAATTACATCGGTAATTAATTAGATTAAAGGCCAAGATTGCATATAAAAAAATAAATGACAGTTGTTGTGTGGCAGTCATGTGCCCTGAGTGAGATGTTAGTTGTTAAAGCCTTGTCTACGCTGGTGGCAGTGTGTAGGGTACATCTAGCTAACGAGCACAGTGAAAGCCAGGCTGCGTCCACAGTGCGGTGTGTAGCTACATGCAGGAGGGAGGCTCTGCTAGTGGAGAGCTGTTGTAGCCTTTTCCTGCAATGGGGAAAGCTCCAGGGGTGGGACACTACACTGCTTTAAAAAAGGGAAAAAACAAACAAACCCCACAGCCTACACATGGATGACACTGTTTGGATATGAATGGAGCCATATAAGGTACGTACCTTAAGATTCTCGCCTTTTTCTACTTGCCTTAGCAATTCCACACTGTCTATACTTTTTGTTTTTACCCATGCTAGGGGTGGCATACTGTGGCGTGCTACCAGTGTAAGTGTCGAGACAGCCTAAATTTGATCTCTGTCCCCAAGCCGAAACTGCCATATGGAAAACTTGTGGAAACACTATTTCTGTGCAAGATAGGGAAGCCTTTCCCGCCCCACCTGTATCCTTCTCCATGTCATTCTTAGCACACCTGTTCCCTGGCTTGTTCAACAATTATGGGAACGGAGGGCATGATGACAAACCCCAGCAAGTTAAGCGAGTTGATTGAAAATTACCCACCAGCATCTCAAACCCATTTATCTAAGTAGCAATGTGCTTAAGAAAAGTAGTGATCCAGTTCAGTTACATGATTTGATCATGACTCTCTACCTCTGTCTGGATACTGACATCCCTAGACCCTAGAGGTTCCTCAGACACACGGTATCCTTCATGCATGGTGAGGGACTCTTCCAGCAGTTCAGGCTGTCAGAAAGGGATTGAGAATAGCAGTTGCCAAGGTCAACTTTGTCCCATGGAGAAACAAGTATAGGAATTCTTTCCTGATCCCTTGGGCGCTCTGTTTAGACCCTGTTGCATGCTATTTGATTGATTAGGTTGCCATGCATAATCGTAAATCTTAGGACCAATCAACAGCACTCAATTCCCAGTGAAATCAATAGGAGTTGAGGGCACTCAGCACCTGGCAGGATTGAGTCCTTTCTAAGTGGTCATGTAACTATCTGGCCCTTTTAAAATATCTTGCTATAGTATTTGAGCTCATGACTTCCAGCAGCAATGAATTCCACATGCTGACTGGATGTTGTATGAAGATTGAGTATTTCCTTTAATTTGTTTTAAATGTATTGTCCATTAACTAATGGAAGCATTGATTTTTCTGAAATTCTGGTTGCTGAATGAATGCCTCGCTGCAGGAGAAGGGAAGGTGCTAACTTTAAACAACAAGGGATAGGCAGAGCAGTTTCGGAAACAATCGCATGAAAACCTTTAAGTTTCTAAACCTAGCCTTGTGGTGTAGAAATGAAATAACTGATTTTTGGGGGTAGATCCTTAGCTGGTGTAAATTATTATAGCTCCATAAGACATCTGGCCCCTTTCATATTTTGTGCCCTTTCACAAGTGCATTGCTACAATCTGAGAGAATTCATGGATATAATGTACACTATCAAGTGATTACATACATTCAGCATCTGTAATAAAGCTATTCTAAAATTTCAAAGATTTAATAGATTCTAAGGCCTGGAAGACTGTTCAACAGTCATTGATCAACAGTCAATGATCCTGACTGTTACACCAGCAATAGAGGTCTCCCTACAGGATGGGGAGCAGGCAGATACCAGACACAGTGTTAGCATACAATATTCTAAATGCTGTTTATTATTACAAAACGAACCTTACTCATTCCACATTCACACCCCAAACATACTATACCAGAGTCCAAACGTCAGAATGGTCCCGATGACCAGTCGAGATTCCTTCCAATCATAAGATGTGGGGACCTGGTGAAAACCACATCTGTATCCACACAGGACTCTGGATCAATAAACGACTCCAATTTGCAGAAGTCATAGGCAACCATTTATAGTCCATTCCATCACATTGGTTCTTTGCCTTTGTTTACGAGGCCTTCTACCCACACAATTCCAAAGAGACCATCCTGGGTGGGCCGCCGTGATCCAAGGGGGTGTGTGTGTGTATAATCTCCCAACATTCCCCACTCTTGAGACAATAATTAATGGCATTAATCATCTATCACTTTATATAAAATTGAATTGCTTGGAAATTATATCACTTGTTCCAAAACTTCTTGTTGCTTTCTTATTTGGCAGTATGAACATAGCATAATAAAGGTTGTTCAAATCATTAATGCAAATAATATGACAATGGGATGTAGCATTAAATTTAGAAAAGCTGTGACACTGGGAGTCCATTCTTTAAAAATATCATACCAATGAGAAATTTCCAATTCTTCTCCTTTCCCCAATTTTAATATTTGACCGTTGTGGATCAAAATGTTTATTTTTCCCAGCTGAGCAGACTTAGATACATCTTTTGCATATTGCCTGATTTTTTTCGCTTTCATCCATGAACTTTTCCCATTGTTCCCAATGTATCCCCAAATCAAAGGCCCAGTCCACATCTTTTGGTTCCCAAACAATTTCCTTTTTCAAAAATAGAGGACATCTGTAAATAATTCCATTAATATTGTCTTCTGTTATGTTACATTTGCATGACTGAATTAGGCCTTTTTCTCTCATACTTCCCCAAAATACATGTTTTTCAGTGGTTACCACACAAATACACCCATTGCCTAAATCAAACTCTTGTGCCATTAGAGGCTAAATATTGCATGGTACATTGTCTGTCTGCTTGAATGGTTCAAATGACATCCCTCTAGGGACCAGGTTAGTTGTGGGCATACCCATTTACTTTGTTCCCACTCTTCAGAATGTTTCGTTAATTCTACGAATTTATAAACCCTTCCTTCTTCAATCAAGTGTGTCCCACTTATTTCTATTTGCCATAATTCTCCATTAATAATTTTTGGCAACACACAGGCAATTGCTGCTTTTTCTTGCTTCCCTGTGTTCTGTAACAGTATTCTGCCTTTCTACTCTCCCCTCAGCATTGCTAGACCCCAATGAAACTCCATATATTTCTTCCATCCTGCAATTCGTTGATTCCATATATGAGGATCTTTGAACGGCTCAAAAGGCCATTGCCCATTACTTAACAGATTAACCACTCTCTATATGTATTGAATCCTATAAGTTTACACATTGTATTGCTAGTACAGTTTTATGGTCAGTCTCAGACATACCATAAGGCTTGGCTTGTTTCAACTGGAGTTCCACACTTCTTATTCCTCGTTCCGATAATGCACCAACATTTTGTCACATGTCTATATAGCCCCCCAAATCTTACCCAAAGCTGACATTTTCCCTTTTAAACTCATTTGATATTGAGACGTTACAACTCCAGCTCCAGCACCAATGATACCTATGATATATTCCCCTGTAGCTCTTATTTTGTATAGTCCCATCTCCCCATTGTTGTTGCCACTCTTATAACAGAGACAAGGCATACGGCATACATTCCGGATGTTGTGCACTTATGCTTACTTGCGCTTCTTACAACCAGATTGTTTGATCCACGATAGTTGGGGCTTCGATTACTTCTCCGCTCCTATATGGGTGCTCATCTGCCATGATTCTTGATGCAATCTTGTTTACTGGTATCTGATTGATAAATGTAAAAATCTGACCATATCCCTGAAAATATATTCCACCATTAAATTTTCTAAAACAACTCATTCTTGTCATTATGGAAGGATTTGCTATTATACCATATTCCCATAATTTAAGAGCCATTGACTCATTCCATCCCACATGAGTATTAGCCCGTTCTTGTTCATTAGTCACATCTACTAGGGTGACTACATCAAATCCCAAACTCCAAAAGGTACAGTTCAGGGTACTCCTATTCAGATTGTTCTCATAACTAAATCTAAACATTTGGTGACCTTCCCTACTTAGTATGTACAAATACCTCCATTGCTCTTCCAAATCTTTTGACTTTAGATACTCTCTCTCATGTCACGTTTTTGCCATCTTCCCATTATATTTCAAATTTTACCTCAAGGTTTTTCTTTGCATCTGGTTTTGTTTGTTCCTGTTTTTCCCATTCTGTCCCACGAATAGTCGAATGTATTATTCCCTTTGATCCATATGAGGTGCTCCCATATGTATATCCATGTACCCCTACATTTCTCCAAATATTCAAAAAACATAAAAGCCAAAACCCATATTTCCACCCTTGTTGAATTTGAATTATGAATTATCCTCTATTGAAGCCATGACCATTATTCCATAGGAATAATGTCTGATGCTTCTGGCTGTATTCTAAATATTTACACTAACCTCTTTTATCTTCGCTCGAGCTCTGGTGGTTTTTTTTTTTTTTTTTGCTTCCTGAAATACAATGCACACAACACAATTCTTCTCCTAATCACAAAATTCAAAACAAGCATAAGCAATAAACCAATTACAAAAATTCTAGCACCGTATCCACACTCCAAATCCAAGGTCCATACAGGATAATCTCTGGTGCAATTGGACATTCCTTTCCCTCTGTAAGATAAACTCAAAGAAAAAGAAAGGAACATTATTTAATCTTTAGGTCATAACTTTAATTGTGATGTGTGGACCCACTTTCTTTTCTCTTCTCCCTCACCTCCTTGTTAATCTGCACTACAGGAGGTGAAATTTTATTCATGATGGAAAATGGTCCAACCCATCTAGACTCCAGGACATGATTTTTTGATGTTAATTTCAAATATGTTACTTTATCTCCAATTTTCCGTAATTTACTGTCCTGAGCCACACAAGAATCCACATTGTGTCTCTTGCTTTTTCAATGGCGTCAGTTTAAATTCCATTTTTTTTTAAGTTCTATCGCTAACTCCCTTACCCATTGGCAGGGGTGAAAGTAAGTCGACTGACTTTCCGGTATGCTAGGGCCAGCTCTGGCCTGCGGCAGGGGCGGAGCTGAGGGGGTCAGAGCCAGCCCACCCTGTAAGGTAAGAGCCCCCCTTTTTCCTCCCCCCCTCCCACCGGGGAAGCGGTAGCAGCAGCAGCAGCCCAGGGCTCCCGGGGCTATTTAAAGGGCCCAGGGCTCCACTGCTTCTACTGCCCCGGTCCTTTAATTAGCCGCCGGAGCCCTGGGGAAGCAGTGGGGCTCCAGCGGCTATTTAAAGGACCGGGGTGGCAGAGGCAGCGGGAGCCCCTGCCCTTTAAATAGCCTCTGGAGCCCCGCCACTTCCCCAGGGCTCTGGGGGCTATTTAAGGGACCTGTGGCTCCCCTGCTTCTACCGCCCTGGTTCTTTAAATAGCCTCCAGAGCTCTGGAGTAGCAGCAGTGGGGCTCTGGCGGCTATTTAAAGGGCTGGGGTGGTAGAAGCAGGGGAGCCCCAGTCCTGCTAAAATAGCCGGTGGAGCCCCACAGCTGCTACCCCAGGGCTCCAGCAGCGGGGCTCTGGAAGCAATTTAAATGGCCCGGGATTCCAGCCACTGCTGGGAGGCCCAGGACCTTTAAATTGCCCCCTGGGGAAGCCGGGCTCCCCCAGTACCGGGGCGCACCAGCTTATTTTCACCTCTGCCCATTGGGTAACTTATACCACTTCTTCTTTTGGGTACAGTAAAGGGCTCCACAATCTCATAGGCCTTCCAAAGAGAATTTGATAAGGCTGGTAGCCAGTACCCAATCGATCGCTACTTCGGATTGCCGCCAAAACCACTGGCATTTTATCATCCCAATCTTTGCCAGTTTCTTACACTACTTTGCGTAGAGCTTGTTTGTTGGTTTGATTCATCCTTTCTTCTGTCCCTGACGATTGATGATAGGGGATATGTAGTTGTTGCTTTATTTCTAAAGCTTTTAATAAACTTTTTATTACTCCTACAAAATATGCCCATTATCTGAATCAATTACTTTTGGAGTTCCATATTTACTAAACACTACTTCCCACAACTTTTTGGCAGTGGTCTCTGCAGTATGATTTCTGATGGAAATCACCTCCACCCATCCAGAAAAGGAATCTATTATCACTAATAAATACTGATTCTTCCTTTGGGTCTTAGGCAGTTTATCAATATAATCAACCTGTATTCTACTCCATGGCCCCACAATTCTTTGGTGCAATAAGGGTCCAAAATGTGGTGGTCTACTCCCATCTGCTACACATCTTATGCAGTTTTTAACCAAAGTTTTCTATGTCCTTTTGCACCTTAGGCCATATTCCGATTTGTTTTACCTTAAAGACAGTATTCTGTATTTCTTGGTGGGACATAGTGACACAGGTTAATAATCTCTTCTCTTTGAAGTTTGTCAGGTACCCACTTTACCTCTCCTGGTTTCTTATTCACCACATAGCCACTTTGAATTTTCCAGTTTCCCACCTGTCATAAACATACAGCTAAGAGTAGCATAAAATCCCCTTCTTTATCTGTAAGGGGTTAAGAAGCTCAAATAACCTGGTTGGCACCTGACTAAAAGAACCAATAAGGGAAGAAGATCCTTTCAAATCTTTGGGGGATTTTGTTTTGTGCTTTGTTTGTTGTTCTCTCCGGGACAGAGAGAGATCAAGCAAGTAATCCAGCTTCTACTGAAATGATACATCTAAAATTACAGAAATTGTAAGTAACAGCAAGGAAATGCGTTAAATTATCTTTTGTTTTAGCTTGTGAATTTTCCCTATGCTAAGAGGGAGGTTTATTCCAGTTTTTTGTAACTTTGAAGTTTTGCCTAGAGGGGAATCCTCTGTGTTTTAAATCTTTATTACCCTGTAAAATTACTTTCCATCCTGATTTTACAGAGGTGCTTCTTTTACTTTTTCCTTTATAATAAAGTTCTGCTTTTAAGAACCTGATTGGTTTTTAGTGCCCTAAAAACCCAAGGGTCTGCTCTGTGCTCACCTTCTTTACCTATTTGGTTGGTATATTATTCTCAAGCCTCCCCAGGAAAGGGGGTGAAGGGGCTTGGGGGGATATTTTGGAGAAACGGGAACTCCAAGTGGTCCTTTTCCTGAATCTTTGTCTAACTCACTTGGTGGTGGCAGCACTACCATCCAAGGACAAGGAAGAATTTGTGCCTTGGGGAAGTTTTAACCTAAGCTGGTAGAAATAAGCATAGGGTATCTTTCATTCAGGTCCCTACATTCTAGATGATCATAATGGTCCTTTCTGACCTTAATATCTATGAATCTGTACCCTAGAATTCACAGTGGGGAGGGAACCCTCACACCACCTTTTGTCAGGTTAACCTCCTGTTTTATGGCTTGAGCTTTAGTAACCTCCATAACTCTCGTCTGTTTTATCATTCCAATATCATCATCCCTTCTCGCTTTTGATGACCTTTAATATGTCTTGCTCTTAATTTTCCCTGGGTGTTTTTTCCAACCAATCATAAATGGATTTCCAGTGCTCCTTTTGGAGCAAATTTTTCCCCTGAGCTGTTTCCCAATGATTCTTTTTCCAAATCCCAATCCAGTGTAACAGTCCCTGTACTGCAGTCTGAATCCATATAGACATAAACAGTCTGCAACACTATTTTTCTGTTCAAGCAGATCACTGAGAGCTCTGCTCTCTGAGCTGAAGTCATACTCCTAGAATCAGAAATAGTTTCCCCATCAATTTGTACAGCAGCATATCCCGTATATCAAGTTCTCATGGTATGAACTACCATCTGTAAACCAAACCTCCGAGGCTTAACACTTCATCTACTGGGGGTGCTTCTTCAACTAACTTTAGTTCTGTTTCTGGAAGTGGGCATTCATGCTCCTTTCCTTCCATCAGGAGGGCATATGGTAACATCCTTGTTTGTTGTTTGTTCTCATAAGTAACATCTCTACTAGTTAACATCAAGGTCCATTGGGTCATCCTGGTATTTGATACTCCTTTCCCCTGATAAAATATACTTCAGGGCAGAGTGAGGTGTTTGTATTATAATAGGGGCTGTGCCAGTAGTCAAGCAAAAGCTTCAATACCCCACAGAGCAGCTAAACACTCTCTTTCGCAGATCCCAAACTGCTGCTCTATAGGGGTTAACCTTCTAGAATCGTATGCTACCATTATTAATTTCCTGCATTAATACTGCTGCTAGACTCTGTTGGGTTGCTGCCAACGTAATCACAAACGGCTTGTTTATCTCTGGGAATTTCAATGATGGAGCTTGCATCAAGGCTTGTTTTAAATTATAGAAAGCTTTTTCTTGTTCAGGCCCCCCACTTCCATTCTTCTTTCTTTTTAGTAAACGCCACAAGGGTCCACTTATAATGGCAGAATTCCAGATGTGTTTCTTGAAATAGTTAAACCCTCCTAACATCACCCTCAACACACGAGAATCCTCTGGTCTTGGTACGTTCATTAATGATTTAACCTTTTGTTGATCTACCTGAATTCCTTGTTCCCTTAGGGTCACCCCCAAATAATTCACTCTCCTCTGCACTAGTTGAGCTTTCTCTTTTTTAGTCTTGAAATCCGTTTCCTGGAGGAGTCTCAACACTTTTTTTTTTTTAGTCTGCTCAGTCACCTCCTCTTTAGTGTCTTCTCCTACCCCCCCCCCCCCCATATGTCATCTTCATATGAGGTGACATTCTCCCGATTCTCTTTGGATAATTTATCCAGCATTCGCATCACATGTTGGTGCGCAATAGCTGGAGTGCAGTGTTGGCCCTGGGGAATTCTTTTAAATAAGTACTGTTGCCCCTTAAAAGTAAACACAAAGCAGGCCCAAAAATCAGGATGCAATGGATGGCAAAAAAAACATTTGCCAAATCTAAGACCAAGAACCATTTAGGGGCCCTCTGTACTCTTGCCATCACTTGAGGTAGATCTACTATTGGTGCCATCGGGGGTAACTTTATTAATTTGTCTAAAATCCACTGTCATTCTCCACTCTCCTGACGCTTTTAATGTGGGCCAAATTGGGCTATCGTATGTGGAATTCCCCTTTTCAATAACTCCCTGTTCTAATCAATTCCTACCTCTGCTTGCACAGGATATTTATATTGTCTCTCTGGTGGCACTTTGTCCCCCATGATTTTAACACATGTTTTGATTTTACCGCATTCTGCTTTATTCTTAATCCATACATCGGGAAACTCCTTTACCCACACATCCTGTGGATCCAATATAATTTCCTCCACTGCTTCTGCAGCACATACTCTTGAAAATGTGCCCTGCTGTCAGGACGCTTTCCACCCAGCCGGGCACATGCCACAGAACTCTATTAGTTAAATCCGAAACTAACCGATTGCTTCTCAAAAAAGGAGTCCCCAATATTACTGGCTCAGCTACTTGAGCTATCTGAAGCATTTGTTCTTTACAACTAAACTCCCCCACTCTCTCTCTGGGTAATAGCTATTTATACTGAATGATACATTTTTCCTGTTGTCACTCCTTCCCCAATATAGAGTCAAATCACAACTTCTATTTACAATATTTACACCAGCCCCTCTGTCCAATAGGGCATCTTTGGGTCCATTATCTCCCACAGTGACAGTTGTCCTTGGCCTCCCATTTGAATCCCATCTTAAACTCAGGACAGTCCGTATTTTTCTCGGAACATAAGATTGGTTTTACACAAATAGTTCTAATAGTTCTTGACCTTATGGGGTCCAAACCCCAATAAATCCGTTTTACCTTGTATAAAGTTTGTACAGGGTAAACTCATAATTTATTCGCCCTTTAAAACTCTGATAGAGAGAGATGCACAGCTGGTTGCCCCCCAGGTATTAATACAACTCTGGGTTAATTAATAAGTAAAAAGTGATTTTATTAAATACAAAAAGTAGGATTTAAGTGGTTCCAAGTGATGACAGAACAAAATAAATTATCAAATAAAATAAAACATGCAAATCTAAACCTAATACAGTAAGAAAGTGATTACAGATGAAATCTCACCCTCAGAGATGTTCCAATAAGTTTCTTTTACAGACTAGCCTCCTTCTAGTCTGGGTCCAACAATCACTCACACCCCTGTAGTTTCTATCCTTTTTTCCAGTTTCTTTCAGGTATCTTTTGGGGGTGGAGAGGTTACCTCTTGAGCCAGCTGAAGACAAAATGGAGGGGTATCCCAGGGGCTTAAATAGACTTTCTCTTGTGGGTGGAGACCCCCTCTTCTCTCCTATACAGAATCCAGCTCCAAGATGGAGTTTTGGAGTCACATGGGCAAATCACATGTCCATTCATGACTGAGTTCCTTACCAGCCAGGCCACATTCCCGGGAAAGCTCAGATGTGGATTGGCATCTCCAAGTTCATTGTCAGCTTAAGTGTTTCTTGACTGGGCACTTACTGAGAATAATCTTTTCTCAGGAAGCTGACCAACTACTTCACTGAGGCTACTTAAAATTAAACAAGTACGTAGCCAATATTCATAACTTCGAATACAAAATGGTACATGCATACAAATAGGATGAATATATCCAGTAGATCATAACCTTTGCAAAGATATGTTACATGGCATATCTAGCATAAAACCTATTCCAGTTATGTCATATTTACTTTCATAAGCATATTTCCATAAAGCATTATGGGGTGCAATGTTACACCCTTTATTAAATATTTGTTCCCCTTGTAGATGTTTATAGACTGTAATCAAGTCACCCCTTAATCTTTCCTCTGTTAGACTGAGCTCCTTGAGTCTATTCAATTTATCAGTTTAAGGCATGGTTTTTTAAAATCTTTTAATCATTCATGTAGTTCTTCTCTGAACCTCTCCAATTTATCAATATCCTTGAATTGTGGCCGCAAGAACTGGACACTGCATTCCAGCTACAGTCACACCAGTGCCAAGTACAGTGGTAAAATAGCCTCTATTCCTACGTGAGAATCCCCTGTTTATGCATCCAAGGGGATCAAATCAGCCCCTTTTGGTCACAGCAATGCCAGTTATGCAAGCAACTGTAATAAGGTACACATGGGACAGTATATCCTCTGTCAGTGCACATCATTTGCACCCTCTGTCAGTGCACTGGCAGTTTGCTGCAAACTGAGGGTATTGTGGTCCTTTGCTTCATTCTGGAATTTTTCTCACTGTGCATTGTGGGATAGCTAGCAGAAGCCAGTCTTTCATATTTTCAAAATCCTGTGATTCATCTGATTCCACCCCTTATTCTTTTTGAGTGGACTAGCCAAGGGAATATGGCTTGGGACTTCCCCTGCTGCAGCACTGAGCAGGTGATGTGGTGGTGGCGGCGGCAGCTACAGCAGCAGGAGCGTCTTTGGTGGTGCAACTGGAACACACGAGGAAGATACCAAACAACTGATAGTAGAATACAGGTTCCTGGAATGGCTTCACAGTTCCATATCTGGGCTTGGAAAGCCATTGGTGGGAGAGGATTGCTCTGCAGACCTGGAATGAACTGCGGTGGTAAGAGAATTTCAGGTTGGGGAAGGCAACCTTTTTGGAGACGTGTAGAACTAACAATGGACCTATAGCAGCCATGTCCAACATGCAGTTCTCTAGACCCATGGACAAGTGGGTAGCAATTGCCATCTGGAAGCTGGTCACCCCTGGATACTACCAAGCATTGCAAACCATTTTGTCATGGAGAGACCATCTGTTGGCACCATTGTCACGTAGATGTGTGATATGGTAAAGGTATTGTTGGCCTAGGTAAACTTAGCAGTTGTCAGGAGGTTATTGATGGCTTTACACGCATGGCATTCGCAAACTGTACTAGGGCAGCTGATATGCACCAGCTTAAACAAGGGAGGGGACATTGGTCAACTTGACCCCAGAGGGGGGAGTGGGAGGGATGGTGACACACATGTAAACCGACAATTCAGCAAAAGTTACTCGCAAAGTTATGCGAGATAGTTGTTGGAAGACTACTAAAGCAGTACACAGTGGCATTGAGAACCCTTGAATCATAGAACAGACTGAGTTGCTTCGCAGCAAAATGTAGCTCACTTTGAAAGAGGACTCCAGAGTGTGTGTGGAGCCTGTGTGCTACAATGAATTGCATACACCTGATGCAAGTGTTTGCAGCTTTTTTTAGTTCATCCACCTTGCAGATTAAACCCCCTTCTAGACAAGCCATTGGTGTACGATGAGAGACAACAGATAGATAAAACAAATAGCTTGTGGGGAGGCAGGACAAAGTACCCATGACACCCATCATGTAATAAGCAGGAGTGCCAACATGTCAGTTGCCTAGCTAGGTAAAGATTGAGGCTCTGAACATATGGTCATTAAACATCCCCTGGCATTTATTGCAATTTAGAGTATGGACAGTCAGCTTTTGACTTAAAATTGCCTTGCTACTTGGAGAAGTACTTCTCCTGCTCCGCCCTTCCCCTTAAAAATAGGAAAGAAAAAAAAAAAAAAGGAAAGTTGGATTCTTACTACAGTGTGGTTTGTGTGTTCCAACCTATTCAAGGCTGAAGATACCAATCCATGCAACTTGTGGAGTGTTTTTATAACTTTCCTGGATAAAAGTACTACATAAAAGTAAGGCAATATTTATTGCCATTGACAGTGTTATTTAGGTACTCCTGAGAGAGGTGAGATCCTCAGGCAACAGAACACTCTAATGAAAGCTGGAGACAAAGTATTCTCAGCGGTTGTCCCTTAAAAGCTATGCAGTTCTTTGCCAAAGGGGTTGAGAATGAGCAGGCCTAAGCTTTTAGGACAAGAAGCAGAAGTCCTCTCACTTTACTCTAACTCAGGAAAACAACTTGAACTTGGAAGTGAAGGGAAAATCTGAGTCTTGTGGTTGGATTTATTGATGAGAAGGCTGGTCTAGCAGCAAAGTCACTGGACTGTGACTCAAGAATTAACCCGCAACTCTGCCTCACCCTCAGCAAATCACCTAATTTGCCCTGTGCCATGGCTCCTCATCTCTAAAATGGGGATAGTACTTCTCTACATGACCGGGATATTGTGGGGGTAAAATCCATTGATTGGGAAATGGTCCTTATCATTGCTGTGTCAGAACATATAAGCACATAGATCTACATTTTGAGGTGCTCACGTACTACAGTAATTGCGGCAGCATAACTACCTACACCTGATTCGAGCAATGACTCCATGTGGATGGAAATCTGTACTCATGTGGAGCTTCACTGGGTGTAGGGGCCTGCTCATCTGCAGCAGCTGGCTGAATTGAGGCCATAGGCAAGTATCTGTAGATAATTCTAGTACAGAATAATAAAACTTGGACTCTTTTTTATTGCAATTATATGCTGAAGGAGAATCAGGTGATTTTAAATTGAATTTTCAAGAGAAATATATTTTTGCAAGTAGTTTATCTAAGCTTCAAAGATAAAAGGTGCTCAGATACTATAAATCCTGATCTTACTCATTAGCAAAATGAATATGATTTTGTATGGAAATAAATTGCATTTTTTTATTTTACAGTTTAGGGCCCAATCCCGCAGGCTTTTACATAGGCAAATTTCACTAGTACTGGCGGTAAAATCATAATCTATAATGAATTATGAGCAGTTTTGCCTGTGCCATGGCTGCAGAATCAGACCAAAACCATGGGCTGCTCTGTAAAAATATTAGCTACTGTACTTGACCAATGTTCAGTGCTCTGTTTTACCTACTGAATAGTTTAATCTTTAGAGAACCCAAATGCTCCTGTAATAAAAAGCTTTAAAATACACAACCTGGTACTTTCACATATCAAACTGATAGTGTCTAACTTACTGTTAGAAATTCTTGATCCTAAAATAAAATAACACAGATCACCAGAACCCCGGTTAGACTGGCCTGGGACTGCACGTGACTTTAGGTATTTTGACGTTAGTTTTCATTTTCTGTTTGGCTGTAGATGGAAAATAATATTTCATAGGCCTTTGCTTTTTGTATTCCATGGTACTTTATTTTTCCATAATAAACCATTGAAATACCAGATTGCAGACATAAGCAAAGGGTTAAGCTGAATAATTTGATGTGGATGGATTCACATTAAAACCTTTTATGAGCAAAAAAAGAACCATAACATTAGCACAAGTGCACATATCTATGCAGTTCTAGTATTAAGGGTCAAATACTGCCATAAGGAACGCTGTTGAAACCAGGATTAACTGAGAGCGGAAGCTGTAATGTAAGGTAAAGAAGAACATCCAGATGTATTAGCAATCACTAAGTCAGATAAATTATCTGATTTTTTTGACAGCCAGTCTTCTCCATATCTTCTGTGTCATTTATATCAGTTGCCCTGAACAATGCACATGGCACAGGGTTCAAATAGTCAATAGCACATTCTCTCCCTGGAAAAGGCAGGTGGGTGTTAAGTCTGAGCTATGCCCGATACTTTGTTTGGGAACAGCCCTACAGGCAAAATATGCATCTATTCAAATGGCCTGTTTTTAATACACCTGTTATCTTTTTTTTCAGTGCCAACATTTTCCCCCCACTGAATTGTTTTTTGTGTGACTTGTTTTCTACTGTACTATTGAAATCTGCAACCGTGTTTGTAATGGTAGCTTGATTCAGTATAACTTTTGTACCAGTATTAAAAATCATTTTAAAAAAAAATCAAGATCAAATAGCTTTTTAAAAGCTGAAGCAATAGCTGGCACACAGTTTTCATGGGGGTCAGTTTCTGTTGCAATTTATCTGCACTTCTGCTAGCCCCCTGACTAATGCTCATATGGATTTGACTCTCCCTGAATGGAACTCATGATGGGAATGAGGCATTATTTTGTGACTGGGGTTGAATCTGTTCTGCATCTAGAAAGTTATAACTAACCTCTAATTCTTCTGTCACCTTTTATTGGCCACTTTTTTTGTGTATCCAGCAAACCTTCCCATCCACATGCAGCTGATTTGCAAATGAGAAGAGGACAGATGTATATGATTCTATGATTTCCAGTCAGATGCATGACCATCTTTTTCTCACTCACTAGCTAGGTGCCTGACTACTTTCTTCAAGTCTCTTCACCATTCTGTCTCAGGGCTGGTTCTATTTAATGTGATATCTGTTCCAAGTTATTGCTAGGTACATGAATACTGTTTGTGTGCTATCTCCCGTCATACTAAATTCTGGGATTGAATAAGATTTGACCAATTTTGGGTGCACCCTTTCACTTCCTTCCCACCTTCTAAAAGAAAACATGCTGCTTAAGCGAATTTGTGTCAAGATATGCCTTTGAAGAGGTTCTCAGCTTCACTATCCGCATCGTGCTGCATTCACTGAAACCTATTGCCATGTATATTGTTCACCTTGAATGCCTAAGTGATAAAGCAATTTTACAGTGGCTCATCTACATAAAACTATTTCCTTCATAGTCAGAGTTCACATTCCCATAACTGCTAGGGATACATACTGTTTCAGATTTTTAAATGAGAGATTAAATAGCACAAGACTGCTGAATGACTCATTCCCCCACTTCAGTCAGTGAACAATGTCTGGTAGAATTGCTAAAGGAAGCTTTCTTCATGGCTTATTTTAGATCTTGGCTTTTTCCTACCACCAGTAGAGCTGAGACTGCAGCTCCACTGCAGAGATGTGCTGCCAAAATTCTGACAAGAGCCTACCTTAAATGTTCTGCATGAGTCAGTGATGCAAGCAACATGCTCTGGCAAAAATTATTCCCCTCCTCCTCCTTCCCCTGCCCCTGAAAAATCCATTAATTTCATCTTTTTCTCACTCCCATATCTATCACTTTCCCATCCCTGTGCTCTGGCCCAATATCCCTGGAACTACCATGCTACCCCTTCCTCATTACCTGTGATGCTGCCCTAGATAGCTCCCCCGTCCCCCTGGGAGTGGTTTCTTGCAGCACTAGGTGGGTTATGTTGCAGCTTTTGCTGACACACTGTTGTCATCCTGTGGTTTCTAGCTCAGCGGTGGATAGTCACTGGAATGTGATGGGCTGGGGGTCGGGGTGGGAGGGTCACTTTTAAGGAATTGGGTCCCCTTTGTTTCTTGAGGTGGCCTGGCTTCCCTGATGGGTGGAAGTCTCCTGTAGCTTGCTTCGTAGCTGGAAGAAGCAGTCTACCCATGCTGCTGTGGGTGAGAACAGGGCTTCAAGCTCTCTCCAAATAGCGCGTCTTCAGATGCTGGCCTGGCACTGGGCAGAGAAGCATTAGCCGGAATGTAACTGGACCATAATGGTTCGAGAGCTCCCACTGAGGGCAATAGTGACCTGGTTCCTGGTTCTCTCCTCCTCTTGCATGATGTTGGGAGTTGCAGAGAGTGTGGTGTGTTTCCTGTGTGCTGGTAGAAGAATACAAAAATGAATAATCGTTGCAGCAGCTGCCATGATAGTGGGGGTGGGGCCAGTGAGGAGGGGTGGGATCTTGTCTTGGCTTCAGCCACTTCCTGTCCACGTGCTTCAGGGCAGCAATGGGACTAGAACTCAGATTTGCTATCTCTGAAAGCACTGACGCCTGTCACTTGAGATCCTCTCCCTCTCTCCCCAGTTCTATCAGCTTAGAGGATGCAGTACAGGTAGCTATCTGGGCAAAATTAATTCAATCCATGAAATGGCTGTGAAACATGTGTACACTAGGTGGTTCACCCTTTCTAGAGGGAGTTGTAGAGGTACAGAGAAATTAGGTACCTGGGGTAGAATCCTGTCCTCATTGAAATCAGTGGGCCAGCACTGTACCCTGATATTATTGTTAAAAGTATATGCACAATTATGTATGTAAAATGCATATCAAATGTTTTTTTTAATGTATGCCCTCATTACTGGGATGGGACATGCAAATTGGATATTGGTCAAGCACCTATCCAGTTGTCATCTTAGAGAAGGTCAAAAATAACCATATTATATGTACAACTTTTAAGAATTATAAAGTGTAAGAATTATAAGAATTATAAAGGAATTTGAAAGTGGTTTAGTTTCTGTGCATCTTCTATAACAGTGAATACTTCAACTGAATTGCTAGCTTTGTAACTTACTACAGCAATACACTCCATCTGCTTCAGCAAAATGGCACTAGTGGGATTATTTTTCTTTTCAGCTGCCACTAAAGGCTGTAGTATATCAAACACAGGTGCTTTCTCTACACTGTATCAATGGATCATATACTTAAAGTACAGACTTAAAATTGGCAAACAGTAGCAATGACCCGTTCTAGGCTACAAGGCTCCTTTGGGCTAGATAACCTATCAGTGGATATATAAAGAATTAGCCAAGACTGGGAAGCATGATTATAATATACTTTCTATAAAATGGATTCTTAATGCTTTACATGCAGGAAGAGCTCCATATTTTGGCTCTTTATATCTTTAAAAGTATAGATTATAAATAGCTTTTTGAAGCTTTTACTTTAAATGAAAGGGCACAGAATGTCTCTAAACAAAGGTTTCAGAGTAGCAGCCATGTTAGTCTGTATTCGCAAAAAGAAAAGGAGGACTTGTGGCACCTTCGAGACTAACCAATTTATTTGAGCATAAGCTTTCGTGAGCTACAGCTCACTTCATCGGATGCATACTGTGGAAAGTGTAGAAGATCTTTTGTGTAATATACACTTTCCACGGTATGCATCCGATGAAGTGAGCTGTAGCTCACGAAAGCTTATGCTCAAATAAATTGGTTAGTCTCTAAGGTGCCACAAGTACTCCTTTTTCTTTTTTTTTCTAAACAAAGTACATTTTGAGACCTTTCTTTTTTCTTTGCAGATATGTAATCTGAAGATCAGATTACTTTTAAAGTGTCAAAACAGTTTGGACTTTGTTCTCCATGTACTTCATTTCAGCATTAACAAACAAAAATCCAATCCCCGATCTTAAAATAGGGGTTTACAATGCAATGGATTACCAAAGTTTACAGTATATGCAGTACATGCATAATCTCTGCATATGTACAAAGAAAATGGAAACGGCAATCTTTACTCTACCTTAGTGACCAAACCATGTCTCTCCCAGCGAGCTGCTTCCTCAAGTTTGTTCCTGTATTTGCTTTTATTACTCCTTTTGCTTCACCTGAACTTTCTCATAAGTAGATCATAGGCACGTAGGGCTGGAAGGGACCTCGAAGTTGTCAAATGTATTCCCTGCACTGAGGCAGGCATAAGTAAACCTAGACCATTCTAGACAGGTATTTGTCCAACCTGTTCTTAAAAACCTCCAATGGATTTTTGAGGATTCCCAAACATCCTTTAGAGGCCTATTCCAGAGCTTTTCCCTACCCTCATAGTTAGATGAGATATTTGGAAAATAAATCTCCCTTGCTGCAGATTAAGCCCATTACTTCTTGTCCTACCTTTAGTGATCATGGAGAACAATTGATCACTCTCCTCTTTATAACAGCCCTTACCATATTTGACGAAGTTTTCAGGTCCCCCGCCCCCACCATCGTCTTTTTTCAAGACTAAACATACCTAGGTTTCTAACCTTTCATCATAGGTCAGCATAACAGGGTATGCTCCCTCACCCTGGATTTCTTTTCAAGTCTCACTTTTATGTACATTCACCACAGTGCACTTCATTTGCAATGTCTTATGCAGCTTCATGCCCCATCACCTTAAAGCTTTCCCCAAGCTTCAATGTACTCCCTAGTTGCAGGGTGGGATGAGAGGTCCAACCTCTGAGATCCTGGACTGCTTTGCCCTTCCTGTCAGCCTCCTCCCCCCCACTTCTTGTCTCCCTTTTAACTGTCCTCAGCACCGGAGCGGAATCTCCTTGCTAATTGGTTAATCGTGCAATCCTAATCAGTTACCTCCCCAATTTTGCCTCTGGGGGGAAGCTTACAGAATGGTGAGTCAGCCTTAGGCTACTCCCGCCCTGTCAGGTTTTTATTTATTTATTTATTTTTGTTCTCTGGACTCTCTCTCCAATTTGTCCACCTGTCCTAAAGTGGGGTACCCAGATTGGGCACAGTGCTCTGGTTGAGGGCTTATCATTAGCAAGTGGTAGGACCGTTACCCCCCATGACTAACATGTGACATGCATGTTACCCTGCAGAACAGTAGCCTTTTTTTACAGCAGCATCACATTAATTACGTTCAAGTTGTGCCCCACTATAACCCCCCAAACCCTTGCCAGCGGTACTACCACGAGCCAATTTATTCTCTGTTTTGCAGCTGCGCATTTATGTTTTTCTCTTCATAAGTGTAGTGCTTTCCACTTGTCTTGATTGAATTTCATTCTGTTGAATTTAGACTAGTTTTCCAATTTGTCAGTCATTTTGAATTCTGATCCTGTAAACCCCTCCCAAGTCGGTGTCATCTGCAAAATTTATAACCATACTCTCCACTCCATTATCCAAGTCCATTAATGAAAATATTGAATAGTACCAGATCCAGGACGGATCGTTTGGGACCCCACTAGATATGTCTTTCCGTGTTTGACAGCAAACCACTGATCCCTATTCTTTAAGTATGATCTTTCAATCAGTTGTGGACCAACTTTATAGTAACTTCCTTTACACTGCATGTCTGTAGTTTGTTTATGAGACTGTCATGTGGGACTGTGTCAAAAGCCTTCCTAATATCAAGATATATTGCATTGCTGCTTTCCCACTAACTAATTGGCCAGTAACCCTATCAAAGAAGGAAATTAGATTGGTTTAGCATGGTTTATTCTTGACAAATCCATGCTGGCGATTCCTTATAATCCTATTGTCCTCTAGACAATGCTTACAAATCTTGCTTACAAATTTTGTTGTTTTATAGTTTGTTCCAATAGCCTTCCAAGTTACAAAGTTAGGCTGAGTGGTCTATAATTTCCTGGATTGTCTTCATCCTCCTTTTTAAAGATAGGTAGTATGTTTGCCCTTTTCTAGCCCTCTGGGATCTCACTCATACTCCATGAGTTCCTGAAGATAATTGCTTCATCTTGTTCCATAAGAACCTTAGAGTGAATTTCATCAGACCCCGCTAACTGTACATTTTCTTTAACCTATCATTTCTCTGTTTTGGCTTGCGTGCCTTCCCCCATTGTTGAGTATCTTTTCAGTCAAGTTTGATGCAAAATAAACATTAAACACTGCAGCCTTCTTGATGTCATCAGTTATTAGCTCTCTTTCCCTGCTAAGTACAGGACCTACTTTTCTTTGTCTTTGTCTTGTTCCTAATGTATTTAAAGAACCTCTTATTTCCTCTGTCCTTTGCTAGGCGAAATTCATTTTATCCTTCGCTTTTGATATTGTCCCTGTATGGTTGTGGTATTCATTTGTAGTTCTCAGTTTTGTAGGATTCCTTTCTGATTTTTCAGGTCCTTGAAGAGCTCCTTATGGATCTATATTGGCTTCTTGCTATTCTTCCTATATTTCCTTCAGATTGGGATAGTTTTGCGATTGTGTCTTTAATATTGTCACTTTGAGAAACTGCCCTCTTAAATTTCTTTATCACTTTCATTTTCTTCCCATGAGACCTTACCTACCAGTTCTGAGTTGGCTGAAATTTGCTTTTTTGAAGTCCATTATCCTTATTCTGCTGCTCTCACTCCTTCCCTTCCTTCGGAACTTGAAATCATCATCATTGCATGATCGCTTTCAGCCAAATTAGCTTCCATCTTCATCTTTAAAAGAAATTCCTCCAAGTTAGTCAGAATCAAATTTAAAATGGCTCCACCTTCCCCCCTGCCCCCATGACTTCCTCCACTTTCTCAAACAAAGAGTTGTCCTCAATACATTCCAAGAACTTGTTGGAAATTTTGTGTCTTGCCATATCTGTTTTCCAACAGATGTCTGGGCAGTTAATATTGCCTATTATTACCCAGCAACATTACTACTACTAAATGGCACAAGTAAAGTCCAGGAAAAAATTGCAAATATTAAAGATCTTGAGCTAATTTCACCAAAAAAAACCACTGTTCTGGTGAACATCGTGGGAAGTGTATGCTAACAATGTCTTGCTTGTTATTAAATAGTATAAATGTAGCGTACAGAGGAATAATGTCATCTTAAATACTCGATTTTTTTTACAATTGCACAAGGCTTTAACATTTAAATAGATAGTTTTACACTTACCCAGGGTATATAAGTTAGTAATTATCTGCAAATGCTTATTAAAAGCTTTCTTGCCTCCCTAGTAGCCATCCCATAATTTCTTACTTCATCTGCCTAACCTATGACATTTGTGTTACGGTGCAGAATGGCAGCCTTTTTTTTTTTTTTTTACAACAGCATCACGTTAATTACATTCAAGTTGTGACCCACTATAACCCCCAGATCCTTGTCAGCAGTACTACCTCATCAAGGTCATAATTTGTTGGAAACTACTGCTGACTTGATTGGCTAATTGTAATTGTACCCAGAATGATTCACTCTGTAATTATGAATCAGCCAGAACCCAAATAAAGCTATATCCAGTTAAGAATCATAGAATCATAGAATATCAGGGTTGGAAGGGAGCCCTGAAGGTCATCTAGTCCAACCCCCTGCTCGAAGCAGGACCAATTCCCAGTTAAATCATCCCAGCCAGGGCTTTGTCAAGCCTCACCTTAAAAACCTCTAAGGAAGGAGATTCTACCACCTCCCTAGGTAACGCATTCCAGTGTTTCACCACCCTCTTAGTGAAAAAGTTTTTCCTAATATCCAATCTAAACCTCCCCCACTGCAACTTGAGACCATTACTCCTCGTTCTGTCATCTGCTACCATTGAGAACAGTCTAGAGCCATCCTCTTTGGAACCCCCTTTCAGGTAGTTGAAAGCAGCTATCAAATCCCCCCTCATTCTTCTCTTCTGCAGGCTAAACAATCCCAGCTCCCTCAGCCTCTCCTCATAACTCATGTGTTCTAGACCCCTAATCATTTTTGTTGCCCTTCGCTGGACTCTCTCCAATTTATCCACATCCTTCTTGTAGTGTGGGGCCCAAAACTGGACACAGTACTCCAGATGAGGCCTCACCAATGTCGAATAGAGGGGAACGATCACGTCCCTCGATCTGCTCGCTATGCCCCTACTTATACATCCCAAAATGCCATTGACCTTCTTGGCAACAAGGGCACACTGCTGACTCATATCCAGCTTCTCGTCCACTGTCACTCCTAGGTCCTTTTCCGCAGAACTGCTGCCTAGCCATTCGGTCCCTAGTCTGTAGCGGTGCATTGGATTCTTCCATCCTAAGTGCAGGACCCTGCACTTATCCTTATTGAACCTCATCAGATTTCTTTTGGCCCAATCCTCCAATTTGTCTAGGTCCTTCTGTATCCTATCCCTCCCCTCCAGCGTATCTACCACTCCTCCCAGTTTAGTATCATCCGCAAATTTGCTGAGAGTGCAATCCACACCATCCTCCAGATCATTTATGAAGATATTGAACAAAACCGGCCCCAGGACCGACCCTTGGGGCAGTCCACTTGATACCGGCTGCCAACTAGACATGGAGCCATTGATCACTACCCGTTGAGCCCGACAATCTAGCCAGCTTTCTACCCACCTTATAGTGCATTCATCCAGCCCATACTTCCTTAACTTGCTGACAAGAATACTGTGGGAGACCGTGTCAAAAGCTTTGCTAAAGTCAAGAAACAATACATCCACTGCTTTCCCTTCATCCACAGAACCAGTAATCTCATCATAAAAGGCAATTAGATTAGTCAGGCATGACCTTCCCTTGGTGAATCCATGCTGGCTGTTCCTGATCACCTTCCTCTCATGCAAGTGCTTCAGGATTGATTCTTTGAGGACCTGCTCCATGATTTTTCCAGGGACTGAGGTGAGGCTGAATGGCCTGTAGTTCCCAGGATCATCCTCCTTCCCTTTTTTAAAGATTGGCACTACATTAGCCTTTTTCCAGTCATCCGGGACTTCTCCGGTTCGCCACGAGTTTTCAAAGATAATGGCCAATGGCTCTGCAATCACAGCCGCCAATTCCTTCAGGACTCTCGGGTGCAACTCGTCCGGCCCCATGGACTTGTGCACATCCAGCTTTTCTAAATAGTCCCTAACCACCTCTATCTCCACAGAGGGCTGGCCATCTCTTCCCCATTTTGTGATGCCCAGCGCAGCAGTCTGGGAGCTGACCTTGTTAGTGAAGACAGAGGCAAAAAAAGCATTGAGTACATTAGCTTTTTCCACATCCTCTGTCACTAAGACGACAGTTCATCCTACTTCAAGAATGAGGTTTAAGGGTAACATTTTCAAAAGAGCTTAAGTGTTTAAGGTGCTTGGGGCCCAGATCCTCAAAGGAATTTTGGTGCCTAACTCTTATTGACTTTCAATGAGACTTAAGTTCCTAAAGGCCAAATCTTTAATGGCATGTAGGTACCAAAAGTTGCAGATGGGAAATGGATGGGAATTAGCTAACTAGGTGCTTAGTGTGATTTTTTCAAAAGTGCCTATTTGCATCTTTATGCTTCTAAATCTTTTAAAAATCTGGCCCTAGGTACCTAAATCACTTATAAGAATCAGAACTAAGCTTTTAAAACTTTATCCTAAATGTTTAAGTGCCCAATTATGCCGTCTACATTCAGGGAGAACTCCATGGGTGCACAAAGATTCTCTGTTAATAAGCCATTCTGATGAAGCTTTTCCAGCACAGCTAGAGTACGCAAATGATCACTTTCAAGTGTTTACAAGCTCCAGGGACTTGATACTCCTAGCTGAAGCACATAACATTTAAATATTTCTGTATTCTTTCTCCTTCTCTGTATCACACACACTGTAGTTGCGGTCCTGGCACTTTTTATTATACATACTGTGACAGGGCAAGGCCAGATAGCTGTAGAAAAGTAGTGGGAGATAGATATCTATTCGTTCCAGGCTAAACAAATCCCTGGTACCAGGATAAGTGAAATGGCAGCTGCTCCAGGTCAATTAAAGCACCTGGGAAAATAAGAACTTTCCAGAAGGCAGGGAGAAGGCTAGGTTGATTGGGACACCTGAAGCCAATCAGGGGCTGGCTGAAGTTAAAAGCCTCCAGTTAGTCAGGTGGGTGTGCATGTCAGGAGCTGTGGGAGGGAGTTGTGCTGTTGGAGAGACTGAGTAGCACACACCATATCAGGCACAAGGAAGGAGGCCCTGAGGTAAGGGTGAAGTGGAGCTTCAGGAAGTGAGGGCTGCTGTGGGGGAAGTAGCCCAGGGAATTGTACATGTCCTGTTTCTAAAAGATCAGCTACTATAGCTGATACTATGAGGGTCCCTGGGCTGGAGCCTGGAATAGAGGGTGGGCCCGGGCTCCCCCCCCCTTTTGCCCCCTGATTAATCACTGAGACTGGGAGACAACAGAGACTGTGCAAGGAAGGATAACTTCTCCTCACCTCCCTTGCTGGCTTATGATGAAAATGGCTCAGTAGACTGTGACCCTTGTCTCTAGAGAAAGAAGGATTACGTGGAGGGTCGCAGTGAGCCTCTGAGGCTAGTGAAATTCGCCACGGAGACAAGGACAAAGCTTTGTCACAATACATACACATTTTGTCATAGTAAAAGCACCACAGTGTCACATCACAATGAATGGTAGACAAAACACAGAAGCATTGTCCAGCAATCTTCCTTCACGTTGTCCAGTCTTCACACAGCCTTGAAAAATGCAGTATACTGAATCCTATCCAGTCAGCCACATCAGTGAACGACACTCGCTGCAGGTGCCCCTGCCCCTGCTGGCCATCCTTGCAACACTTACTTCAGCAGTCTTCCTCCACTCATCTGACCCATGTGTCCTACAAACTCAAGTTTTCTTCACCAGATTGTTTTGATATCAGGTATCTCTCCAGACATGCTGTAAATTTGGGCCACTACAGCCTCATTAGTTGTGTGTGGAGTATAGCTAAGGCACAGCAATCACACATAACATTTAATTTGTAGGCAGAGAGCCTCAATGTTTTCTCCTTAACATCCGGTCTCAGTGTGGCCAAATGCACCCCTGTATTCACACCCGACATATCATTGTCATAATCTTTGTACAAAATATACCTTGTAAGGTATTAGTTAAAAACTAATAAGTTGTAGGTCAATAATATCATACTGAAATGTATGTATAGGAAGATGCTGAAGACAAGAGAGTGCAATTTCATTTTACACTTCTTGATAAAACCTTTGCTTCTCAAAATGGGACAGAGTATTTCCAGAGCAGCAGTTGCAAGATGAGTTCTAAATCCTGATGAACATCCCTTGTAGTCCTACTACCCAGACATTTTAAGTGCTCAACAAACTCCAGTGCCTCCTCAGATTTGGGTAGGAATATCTTCATCTTTTCAACACACCTAGAGGTTACCCTGGTCTGTCTCTTTCTGCACAATCTGTAGGCCTAACTTCTCTGCTTCCACACTATTGTTTTTAGCAATTTTGCACGTCCTTTTGTGAGAATCCAATCAGCTGAGGATCACTGATGAAGCACAGATTAACTTTTCATCCTCCAGGAGATACACCCTCCTGTAAATTTCTGTTCTTAAGATTTCTTCAAGATCACAGTTGAAGTTGGTTGGTGATAGCAAGTTGTCCTGTGTTGCACTATCCTCAAGTCAAACCAACTACTCTGCTCATGCCCCACAAATGTTGAAGCCATCATACTTCCACAGATATTTTGTATCAGGCTTATTACACTTCACTAACTCTGAGCAGCCACACGGGTGCCCAAAGAGGTTTGTCATATGCTATCAACTGCCTTAATGAAATCAAACATGGACCACCTTCTATCATCCTCCAGCACAGTTCCTGCAGATCGAATATTTGCTTCAATGTACTACTTTTGAGCCTAAACCAGCCTTGTTCTTCAGCCATGAAGTTCTCTACCTTGGTTGCAATTCTCTTCAGCATGATGCACAGCAGTATTTTGCTAGGATGTGTCAATAAGCTTGTATTCTAACTTCTACAAACTGCCAAATCCTCATGATTCCTATATATATATATATATATATATATATATATATATATATATAAGAGGGGACTGTATCCAAGCCTTGGGACACCTTCCACAATACCAAATTATGTTGACAAGCTTATGGCATACCTGGGTGAGTACCACTCCTCCACTTTTAATTTAGTTTTGTTAGTATGTCATCCATCCCAGGGGCATCATTTTTTTTCAGAGTCTGTGCTGGTTCCTCAACTTCAATTGTAGGAGGAGGTTCATAAGGATAAATCAAGCTGCTTGCATAAACATCCTCTACTTATTTCATTTTCAACTTAGAATTTGTGTCACTCATAATACCTGTTTCCAAGCAATACCTACCCCAAGTGTTGGGTGAAATTATATTTTTCCTGCTAGAGAAACCTCTTGAGACATGAGGGTTTGGTAGACCTTCCTAATGGCATTTGCCCCAAAAGAGTCCTGTATACTGTTGTTCAGGCCAATCTTCTTTTGCCACTTTAATCAGTGCATTCAGATCGTATGGGAATATTTCACTCTTGCAGTTTCATCAGTCTTTCTCTGTGCTCCTAAGTCCCTCATTGAGTTGTGTGATTAGTCTTCTCGTGATCCAAGATTTCTTTAAGATCTGTGTTTCCCCAGGAGTTTATCTGCACTCTCTGTATAGTGCAGCAGGAGATGTTTTCAGTCTGATCAATGCTACTTGTGCAGAGGTCCATGGTTTGCAGCTTTTGTTCAATTGTCTTCTTGAATTCCACTTGGGTTTCATGGGCTTTCAGTTTGTCACCACTCTAATGGACTCTGAAGATGCTTGCTAAATTTTCTTGCTTCACAGTTTGGGCGGCGTTGCTTCTAAGTTATGATTGGATCCTATGTTGGCTTTTTTGAAGATTTGACTGGCATCACATTGGAACCCCATCTCTTTGAAACGGTCATGATGAGGACATTCTGATTCAGCAAATCCAGTGATGTTCAAGTCCATCACCATGCTGGTTTGTGCTTAAACAAAGCATTTAATACTAAGTTGTTTGCAGTCACAAACTGCATGAGTTGCAGTCCTCTGCTGTTTGTCTTGCTATACCCAAACTTCCCAATATAGCTGAACCATTTTGGATAACTCCCAGGAGCAGCACATGCATTGTAGTCAATAGGTACAAGAAGGGAGATATGTCTCTGGTAAGCAGCTACTAACTCCTCCTCAATGTCACTGTAGAATTTTTCAACCTCTTAATCATCACAGTTGCTAGTATGGCCATAACTTTAGAAAACAGTTCCATTAAAAGGATGAGCTGCCAATCTGAGGGTCATCAACCTGCTGCTGACTGATTTGTAGGCCATTGTGTTGGGGCTGATCTGGTTTTTGATCAGCAGCACATCCCTGTGCTGTCTTATCCTGTCACCACTCCAGATCAGCATGTTTCCTTCCTCAGCAATCGTCATTCCATTCCCAGTCCATATGGACTCTCGCAAACCAATCACATCCTCTATATACAAGGAGATTTCATTTTGTACTAGCTGGAGGTAACCTGCTTTCATTTTACAAACATTCCACGTGCCGATGGAGAAAACTTGTTTTGACCAGTTTAATTTGCTTGGAATCCAGGCACCCCTTCTCAAATGCACTGCTAGAATTACCCAATAAAAATGTATTGATTTCCCTGAACAGGGCAGCAAATTTGTCCACATCTGTGCTGAAGTGTTGCTATATCATCGTCCGTGATTATGGACAATAATGGTCAGTAGTGTCCATCTCCCCTTGAACATCCACTGTTGTTTTTGTCCATCCTGAGTGGCATGGCACCCTGCTTTGTTAGGAGTTCCTTCTCCTAGGTGGGCTGTCTACCAAGACTGAAGAGGATAGCCTTCCCTGAGCATCTGGTTTCTTTATAAGAAACCAGTACTCACCTTTCATCAGCAAGGAAGTATATGCTCTAGAATGGTGGCCAAAGCAAGAAGAGGCATACAAATGTTTAGCATATCTGGCACATAAATACCTTGCAATACTGGCTACTCCACTTTCTGGTGACATTATAAATAAGAAGAGGGCAGCATTATCTCCTGTAAATGTGAACAGACTTGTTTGTCTTAGTGATTGGCTAAACAAGAAGTAGCACTGAATGGACTTGTAGGCTCTGAAGCTTCACATTGTTTTGTTTTTGAGTGCAGTTATGTAACAAAAAAAATCTACATGTGTAAGCTGTACTTTCACAGCAAAGAGATTGCACTACAGTACTTTTGTATGAGGTGAATTGAAAAATACTGTTTATCATTTTTATAGTACAAATATTTGTAATCCATAATATACCCTTTGATTTCAGTTATAACACAATACAATATATATGAAAATGTAGATAAACATCTGAAATATTTAATAAATTTCAATTGCTATTCTGTTGCTTAACAGTGCGATTAAAACTGATTGTGATTTTTTTTAATCACAATTAATTGTTTGAGTTAATCACGTGAGTTAACTGCAATTAATCAACAGCCATAAAAGGGGAATATATGAAGACAGGAATTTGATCCAGAAACTCTCATTCATATCACTTCCTGAGTCCTATTTTTGAACTTGTCGGCAATGAATGGAGATGAGGAATATTTGGCTCTGCTTCTGACGTTGTAGATAATAAAGAATTTCTGTTGTAACCTCTGTCTAAGCACAAGATTGGAGTTTATTGGGGTGTCTATCCAAGACTTGCCCTTGTTTGGATTACGTGATTTATCCCATTGTAGCTATATTGTTTGTTTTTTATGTCTCTTGTAAAATATATTTCTTTTCACACTATAGACCATGCTATATTATCTTAATAGCCTATGTATGAATTTCTCTGGTACTGAAAGAACTTTAAGGGTCGGATCCTCGAGTGCTGTAAATCACTTGAGCTCCAGTGAGACCAGTGGAGCTAGGCTAATTTACAGAACCTGAGGCCTTCAGCTTCTAACCTCATGATTCACTACATACCATAATAACTTTAAAATTAAATCTGCAAACATCATGGTAAATCAATATAACTCCATTAACAATAGTCCAACTATTGAGTAAACCAGCTCACGGAATAAATTACTGCAGAGAGTGATGACAGAAAACCTTGAACATACCTATTAATGTAACAAAGCAAAAAATGCTGCCATTGTCTGTTTAGTTACATGCATCTCTGATGTTGGAGGTCATGGCAATGTCGTTGCTCGGATGCTATGATGGTTTGCTATTCATGATATATATAAAAATGCTATAATAACCAATACCCACTTTTATCTTTTTCCAACAACAAAGGTATCAGCTATCTCTTTACAGCTGGTTATTCAGTCATGCTCTTCAAATTCACTGATTTTGTGTTCCTCATATGTGGTACTGTATTGTATGATTAAGTAGACATAGTGGCAATGTGATAGATTTCCCAGTTACCTCCTTTCTGTGAGATAAAGCTGGACCATTTTGCTTTAATCAAGTTTTTTTTATTTTCGTTTCATAAATTTACACAGTTAAGCATAAGACCATATCCTAATATGGCAGCATTTTATATCAAATATTTTTACTGCTTCCAGACAACACAATCATGGCAGTGAGACCCAAATGACCTCTCCCTCTCGACTACAGGGAGAAATCAATCTAAGCTACGCAATTTGAGTTACGTGAATAGCATAACTCAAGTTGACGTAGCAAAGATCTACTTACTGCGGGGTCCACGCTCTGTGATGTTGATCCGGTGGAGTACAGGAGTCAACGGGAGAGCGATCCGCAGTTGATTTAGCGGGTCTTCACTAGACCCGCTAAATTGACTGCCGATGCATCGATCGCCATGTATCGATCCCCCGGTAAGTGTACACAAGCCCTTAGATCCACTCGTCTATCTCCTTGATGCAGGATTGTGATCTACAATATTTTCGAATGTCTTGTTTACTTTAATTCTGAATGCCCTAAGCCATAGGGATTCTAGGACTTCTCTGAGGGAGATTATTCTACCACTTAAAGCCGCACCCACGCTTACTTGCTGGGTGAGGCCATGAAATGACAGGGAGAGGGAGGAGGCTGGACAGCCTTATGGTTCAGATGAATGTCAATGAAATTTTTCCCTCCGTGTTTCTCCAAGAGGGGGAAAAGGGAAGTCTCTTTTCATGGAGGAGGGTGGGTGAAGTATTTTCCATAGAGGTTCTTTATAAAATAACTTCCTATTAAGAAGTACAGTAGAAAATGCTGTGCTATCTTGTAACTGCACTCCTAAAAGTTGCTCCTTAATTCCTTTCCAGCTTCTTCTATAGATAATTAAATACATTTTAAAACAGATTCACAAATTCTTGATTTTTTTTAATATCCTACACCTTGGGCAAAGTTAATCATTTAATTTTCATTCACTGTTTTTTTTCTTAGAAATTTTGTCAATGTTTTAAATGACAGATCATTTTTAATTCTTTTGCTATTAACTTTACTCCTATTAATCAAGAAAAAAGACTTTGGGCCCTAATGAAGATGTAATAGGTAATTTTGAATAAATTTAATTCTTCTTGTGATCACCATGAGTGGCATTATTAATTATAGAGGTATCTACAGTTACACATATTTACCAACTCTTTTAAACTAAGCCATGGCTTTTGTTTAACCAGAGGGTCCTTTGTGATTCCCATGTAACCCCATTGAAGTAAAACGGTTGGAGATGGGGTTATTGAATAAATAATTTTTGAGAGCTCTTGTCAGCACTTGGTAAAAATTGTCAATGAGGGAATCCATGGTAGTGGCTTTGAATGCTAGTGTTACACTCTCAGACCTGCAGTTTCAGATTAGAGTATTTGATTAAAGTTTGTGCTAGAAACAGCCTGCACCTCAGTTTGTACAAGCCCCCCTCCTGCAGAGCTTTCCTAGAGCACCATACTGTGCTGCAGGAACACCTTTCACCTGACCTATGATGTTCTGACCTTTCAGTAGACCGAGTACTGGAAAACGCAGTCCCGGCCTTTCATCCAGTACCGGGTAAAATGGACATTTTACACAAAGGAAGCAGGCCCCACTTACACTAGTGTACACATTTCAATTTTTGAGTGGTACATTAGGACCTACCGTCTGTTTTTGGCCTTAAGAATTTGCAACTGAACAAAAGGAAGCAAATCCAGAGCTAGCCTTTACTGCTTTATAAGGTACATATTATCTGAAAGACGTTTATAAATACATTTTCCTTTACTTTGTTGATAATCCTTACGGTTAAGGGTATTTTTGAGTTAAATATTTTAGGGGACATTCATGCCTGGTGTCACTGTATTGAAAGCCATGGGATGAATTTGGCTCTTTTGCTCTCTGGCCAAATTATAAATACAATACTTGAGTCAGGGAAACGCATTTAACTTTCCAAAAATAGGAATGGCTGACACTTCATATAATGAAAATCCACAGCAATCAGGACAAGGTTCCATTAAAGGACAGACTTTAAATGCACAAAGCTTTGTGATGTTGTCACAAGGTGGCAGCATAACCTCCAGTTCTTTAAAACATATTGGGCTTCATTCTTTATTGAAACGGCCCTTTCCCCTGCTGCTATCAACCATAATGCAGTCCCTTATTGATACCCTTAATATCTTGTTAAATGTGTTTGTAATCCATTAATAGAAGTGAATGCTAAAAATCAACAAGCTCCATGCCTCAGGAATCCAAATGGACAGAAAGCTTTTTATTTTCTACAAAGCCTAATACATGAGTTCATTGATCAAACTAAAGCTGTAGCTGTGCTACGGTGACACAGTGGGCTGTTTCTGTGATAAATGGCCGTTAAAGTTCTATAACTAGGAATACCAACCATTATCCCCCACCCATTAATATTTGCCAACTGCCATAAAGTTGACTAACACTTCTGGACAACCTGGGGGTTGAGTTTTTATGAACTACACAGAAGGGGATGTATGGCATGTGGCTGCTCTGGTAATTGTCTTCTCTCTCAGTATCAAGTTCATTTGGGTCTCATGTGAACAGACAGTTCATTTCTCTCTATCAAGGTTGCTTCCATCTACATTTAGTTTGTAGTCAAATTTGCTGTAGCAATGCAGAAGTGGCAGGCAGCTTTATAAATGACACAAGAGAAATTGCAGAGTACTCACTCATCAGACTCTGTTCCATATTTTATTCATTATGTGATTGAGCTATGCCAGTTAGTCCTTTGCCTTTCCCAGGGTTGAAATAATAGCATTCTTTTTCCCTCTGAATTGCTACTGAGTATTGAACATGTTTAGATTTGATTAAAAATCTAGACGTTAACAACTGATTTAAGAAGAGCTATTTCTCTTCCAGAGCTTGTTTCTGCAAGGTGCTGAGCACTTGCAACCCTGATCAAGCAAAACCCTGAAGCATGTGAGCTGTTCTGTTGTGCTTGTTTTATAGGATGACTCAAATTCCTGGTTAAACACATACTTTGCTGGACCAGGGTTTAGAATGCTCAGAGCCTAGAAGGATTGAGCCCCACAGGATATTCTTTATCTACATAGCCATATATGCAAAAAAGCACTGCTTTAGGTAACTGTCCCAAAAGTTACATGAAAACAATCAAGCAAAAGTCCATTCCCTAGTGAGGTGAGGACACATTTAAAGACACAGTCCCTTCTCCAATGGATGTCCCACAGAAATTCAAATAAGACCTAACGTGCGCATCCTAGACAAAAACGGGAGCGGGGGAGCAGGCCTGGGAGGACCAAGTTGACAGTAAGATGACCTCGTGGCTACTCAGGGAAGTAGGTGCCCATCTTGGCCCAGATTTCCCACTCCTAAAGTTGTCAGTCTCCAGGCAACCACCAAGATCTTGGTGCATTCAGTGTGAAGCCAAGGTAATTGTTCAGAGGCTCTGTGACCGCATTCACTCTTTTATCCTCGTGGCTTTGGTGCCTCCCCCTCCCACTCCTTCACCTAGTTCCTGTATTGCCTGTCTAATAATGTCTGCTGGGCATGAGTATTTCTCCAAAGCCCTACCTCTGCCTGCTCACTCCTTCCCTGCACCAGCCCACCCTGTATACATCCCTTCTAGGCCTGCATAGCATTTAACTCCCAGAATGCATTGTATGGGATCTGGGGAAGATGGGAGTGACACTTCTGTAGAGGTTGCTGAGCCCCAATTCCACACTTGGAGGGTCACGTCCATAGACAAATCGGGTGGTGGTGGTGCTCTGACTTCTGGCATGCTGATAAGAAGAATATAAATATATGGGCAGACAAAGAAAATGGGATTCAATACCAGCTGATGCATCAAAATAAGTGAATTTATATTCCAATTGCTATGCACAAAGAACCCAAAACTTGATTTCCAGTTAAGTTTACTGTGATATCAGTGAGAAAAATCTTTTGCTTGTGATCTGAGCAAACTCCTAGACTCAGTTAAGGTGGACGGACTCCAGGATGCTATTTTTACACTTTTTTTTTTCAGAGTATTACTGTACTTTAGCTCTCAGGATGCAAAATTAAATGAATGATGAATAGATTAAGGGATTTTCCACCACCTATTGAACTATTATAAACAGCAGATATTGGACATTGTTCTAGACTGGAATGCTTAAGGCTCTCTCTATTTATTTGGGTTTTCTGAGAGATGTAGCAAATCAAATTTCTAGTGAATTTACTGAAAAAGAAATGCTCCATCCCCGCCCCCCCCCCCGCCCCAACTTGACTGTCCCAAGAGAAGGACAACTTAATTGTAGAGAGAAAATGATTTCTCAGATGTCAACTCAATACAATATATTAATAGTACTCGACCAAGAGAAAACACTAGCAGAGAACATAGACTATCAGACCATACAGCAGACCATACTTCCTCTTTTTCACACTATGGGAATTTTGGCATGTCATTTGTGGTGGGGGTGGGGAGACGGAAGGTAGAATGATCCAGGAAATATCAATGCTTTATTTATGACCACATCAGATTAACTTTTTTGTGCATGAATTGACTTTTGATTACAGTAGAGAAACCTAGATCTGATTTTTTTAAAAGTAATGGGCAAAAATGGTTGTGTAAATGTTTGAGAAATTACTGAAGTTGAACATGCAAGTGGCATAATTGCACATGCAAGTGAATGATTATTTTCACACTATCCAAGTTGTGCATGCAATTATTGTAATTGTCTATGTCAGTTAGGCATGCAATTGTGTGTGTGTATTTATATATATATATATATATATATATTTAAATTGGGGCATACGAGTCTATTTATTGTGTGAGAGAGAGCATGTCATTCTATTTTTTGTGGCTGCTGTTCATACTTCCCATATTGTATCTACACTGTTAGCAGTAAAAATCAGAGGCTTCTCATAACAACCACGGCGGTGAAAATGTTACATCTGAACTATAGTGTATTTTACTTCATAGGGGAAAATAAACACTTACTAAATCGTGATACAACCCTAATTTGAACTCTAATAGTTTCAAAATGGTCTACAATATGAACAACATTTTATCAGGTACTAATACTTTGCAAAGGGATCTCATCAAGCATTTTTTTAAACACGTCTGTTACTAACAATAACATTGTAGGGCTAATAATATCTTTTCACCATGTATTTGTTCAAATTTCTTGGCAAAGTCATCACATTAGAGCATCAAGAGATATGGTCCAGGGTCAAATATAATACCCATTCATGTATGTTAGCGTGTCGTCCACAGTATTTTGAAACCAAAAGAGCTATAATATTTTGTGTTACAGACTATTTAAAAATTCAGTATGCTTCTGTTGTATGTGTTTAGATGATTCACTCAATTTCTAATAGTGGGATAATAGCTCTTTTTTTTTTTACAGTGTTACCAGTGGAAGCCATTAGCATTGTGTTTCAATATTATCAGTGTTTCAGAGGGATTTGTGGAGCTGGACTAAAGAAAAATGACACTGGTGTGTTTAATTTATTATTTTTAGTACTTCAGAGCAGGAGTACTTATAAAGACCTATACCACCTAATCAGAGGGGAATTTTAGAATTGATGTAGCAAATAAAATGCTAAATGGGAATATCATTGTTATTAAAATGCACCAACACTATTAAAATGCAATAAATATATTTAGCCTCTCAACTGTGCGCTTACAACTCCACCTAATGTTTGAAGAGGCCAAGCAGGTCACTCATTTACATGACAAATAGAAGATCTCCTACCAAGAACAGAAATGTGTAGTTTTAGATGACAGAATTGCCATGGAAACTGAAAGTAAATCAAAAACTAAATGGGGCTGTGAATATCTGGTCTGCAGCATTAAGCTCATGGTGCTTCAAAATGGAAATTCAGAGGAATCATGCAACTGCTTATCCACCGCTGGAGATGGAGACGCAGTAGGAGCAGTCTAACTTCAACTGGATGTGAGGTTCTCAACAGCATATTTCTCTATCTGTCCAGCTGCTTTAGTGTACCTCAGGCTGTCTGCTTAGCTTATGTGTTTGTGTTGTCCCAGTTTAGCCAGTTTATATGTGCAGTTGTGGGTTTATTCATGGACACCAAGCCATGTGACTCTTGTGCTAGCCTTTGAGAATGTAGTCCTAGACACTTTACTGGTGGGGTTATGTTGTTTTGTGTTGTGTTGGGACAAAGTGTTGATAATGGGGACATCAAATACTTGGAGAGAATCTCTCTCTCAAATTAACTCTTTGTTGTCAGACATGTTTTTCCAAGTCCTCCTTCCCTACAGTTCAAGTTTCATTAAAATTCTAGACCAAGATTTTCAAAAGTAGGAATAAAAAGTTAGGCTGTTAAATAAATTATTCAATTTTCAAAATGCTGAATAATCGCTCAGTAGCCTCTGACTTCCATGGATGCCATTTTCTACATTCAAAACAATAAAATAGTATCGATTAAGTAGTTGATTCTCCAAAGATATATGCATGTGCCCCACTTTATGCATTGTGCACCAGATTAAGCACATGCCTCAGTCTTTGAAGAATTGGAACCCAGTTAGGGAACTAAAAAAGGGAATCCCTAAATCCTATTTTCATCAGTCCCCAAATCCTCGTTACTGATGAAAATTCCAACCTCAATATCTTGGTGAAGACCTAGGATAAAATTTTCAGTGATGTCCACTAATTTTGGGTGCATAGGCACTGACTCTGTGGTTGCGCTGGGTCTGAAGCACCCATGGGAAAAAAAAGGGTGCTCAGGAGCCCGGCCGATCAGCTCCTTCCCCTTCCTGCAGTGTCTTCTGCCCATTGATAATCAGCCACTCAGCAGTGTGTGGAAGGTTCTGAAGCGGCAGGAGGAGCCAGGGAAGGTGTGGGGGAGATGGTGGCACATGGTGGGAGGCAGAAGGGGTGGAGAAGGGAAGAGGCAGAGCGAGGGTCGGGGCTTAGGGGAAGGGGTGGAGTGGGGGAGGAGCCTGGGACAGAACAGGAATCTAGCACCCCCGGGAACTCAGGAAGTTGGCGTCTATGTTTGGGTGCCTCAGACTTTGGGTGTTGCATGATTGTAAAAGTAAATCTGTTACCTGCTGCAGGGAATCACGCCTAATTATAAAACCTTTTTGCATGTTCTCATGCAATCTGTTAAAAATTGATATGAAATTTTCTGACTGAGAGTATTCCGTATATTTAAATAAATTCAGTATTTAAAATACAAGGGCACAACCCTGTACTCAAGTCAGTGGCAGAGAATCAGTTGACTTCAGACCTCCAAAAGTTCTATTCTTTCTTTTTCTTTTTCTTTTTTTTTTTTAAATCCAGATTTATGAACCAGACCCTGGATAGAAGTCATGCCCTAAATAGTAGAGAATGGTGTTCTCTTGAGGCTTCTGGTCTAATTTTGTAAAAAAATATACTGTTTATTGAATTAAGAATGGTGTAAAAAAACAAAACAAAAAAACAACTTCAGCTTTATTCCCCTGTGAGATCCAAAGCATACAAATAAAGTGCTTCATTACAGGCTTCTCTTTTTGCCTCCCTTCTTATTAAGCAAAAGTAACATGCTAGCTGTACTGCACACTCTCATTAACGAAGCGTTGGATTCCCCTGTGGTCCCTGTGCTATTCATCACTCTTACCTTGTGCTTTCAAACCTGAATGTATTGTATGATGGGATTGACAGTAAAAACTGCAATCCAGTTTTGTAGGGTGGGTCTAGTGAACAATAGGCAAAATTCTGTGAACCTTCCTTTCTAGTATTTTGCTATTTTATAATATCTATTGTACATATAATTTATAATTCTCTCCCTTTCTCTCAGGGTTAATTATTGGTTTCTTGCCAAAGTATCTGACCTTCTATCCTTTGGTTACAAGTGGTTCCCTTTATATTCTGCACAGAAATGTCACCAAGATTTAATCCATTCTCCAAATGCTATCCTGTCAATTCTAGCTGTAAATCCAGCAGCAAGGTCACTTTCCACCTTGGGGGCTGAATGCTGCTTTCAGATCAGTGCATTTCGGGGGGGGCAGGATCAAGCTCTCTCTTTCCAATGTCTGAAGGGCAAATAAGTGGTGCTTCTCCCTGACTATGTACAATACTGTGGTACAGAAACATCAATTTTCATATATCTTGAAAAGGAGCCAGAGGCTATAGAAGTCAGGCCCTTCAAAAAAAGCTTGTTAGGTTAAGAGAACTTAAAGTATTCTCTGGCCTAAAGGAAAACTAATTTAAAATCTGCAGGTCAGATCCTCAGCTGGTGTAAATAGATGTAGCTCCACCGAAGTCTGTAAGACTCAACAGATTTGTACCAGTTGAACATCCAGTCCTTTATTTAAAATATTTAAGGTTGGGAGTCCCAGTAAGGTTAAATACATTTCCAGCAGCATCCTGGGCAGACAAAGGAAGCAAGAAAAGTAAATACTTGTTTATACATTCATGACAGGACAAATAATTTGTGAGCTATTTTTTATTTTATTTTTATTTTTGATGGTGTTGGGTAACCTGTGGTTTGCTGTGCATTCTGGGTTCCTGTCTGTGCCTGATCCACAGGTGATCTGAGTCTGCTGTAGCTCTCAACCATGAGGCTGATTCCTTTAGCTTATGTCTTAGAGACTTCTGTTCTCGGCTCAGGATGTCTCAAGTCTGAATGCACGTGATGGCAAGGAAGATGGTTGTTACATTTGCTCTTTTGGGAGCGGAGGAAGAGAGAGGACAGTTTCTATCCTATAATATACCCCTTGAATCTTAGTGAATTTCCCTGGGTCTGATGGGGGTCTTTGCACAGATTTATCCAGAGCCTTCAATGTACTTTGAAACCATACCAAGGCAATCCATTAGACCAATATAAGATGTCTAATGTAGACATCCAATTATTCTAATGATAAAGGGACTTCAATAAACTGTCTTTGCTATGTTGCTTGTGATGCACTACACTGCCAGCCTGGAAAGTTTGGGAAAAGCCTGAACTTGTATATGGTGAACTCAAATGGTGATAAGACCACTCACTGAGGGACCTCTTGGGCTAGTCAGCAATAAATAGTGCCTGATTCTCCTTTGCCCTACATCTTGCATAGTCGTTGACACCAGTATAAAGTATGTACAAAATGCTACCAAGTCAGAAAGATAGAATTCTATGCCCACTCTTCAGGGGTGTAAATGCCATGCAGATGCAGGGCAACTGAGAATAAAGCTTTTACTTTTGTTACAATTGCCTTAAGTGACTTCCTTTAACTATATTTGTGTATTAAGTGCATTAAAATTAGAGTTTAACTAGCATTTTAAAATGTTTTTATTTCAGCTCATAGTCCTCACCGCTCCTGATTGGAGTATTATTTGGACATCGTATCCAATAGTCCATTACAGAGGTAGGGCTTGCACTGAAACCAAAAGACCTCTTCAGCAGAAAAGTATAGGGAGAAAGGGTAGGGGGAGGAAAAGGCCTCGATTGTTCTCTCTAGAATTTTCATCTTGACTGAACTCCTTTCTCTATTTTACATTATATGAAAACAATAGCTTATTTTATCATATTTGGAACACCACCTAAAAAAGTAATAAGTAAGGCTCAATTTGCATCATTTTATTTTGCTGAAAATAAGATTGTAACCTTGACTTTTTTGAAGCTGTGCTTCTATTAGCAACCTAACCATTAATTCAGAAACCATGTTGCTTTCAAGCATATTAATCCTGTTGTTTATATATCTAGATACATGGTGATGCATAACAGTCTAAATGAACTTGGCAGTTTTGAATTACGGTATTAGTCTGGCAAATGATTTACATTTATCACCTCCACCTCACTTGATTCTAACAGCAGGAAACATGGAGTACTCTTGAGGTCTCTTCATATACTGCCGGAAATATAGGCAATTTATTTAATGAGTTTTAAGTAGCATGTGTCATTTGGCTGTTTAGTGCTCACCTACAAAGAATTTCCTTATTAGTATTTTGCTGGTTTCTTGGTAGATACAGTGACTAAATAAAAAATACAAGAGGCTTCCTAAGTTAAGTCTATGTTACACTGTCAAATGAAAAAGCCTGTCAGATGTTATGGAAATATTTTTCTTTCTATTGCTTTCCAGACTGATTTCGTTCCTCACATACCTGAAGCCACATACAATTATTATAGTTACTACAATAGGACAAGCACAAACAAACAAAAAAAAAACCCAAACCAAAAAACCATACCCTAAGAATTTTGGAAATGATATAAACCATCATACTACAAGGCTAAAACTATTGGAATAGGAGGAACATAGGAATTGCTACACTACATGTAACACAAAGTCCATTGTGCCCACTATCCTGTCTTCAGCCGTGGTCAGCACCAGATGCTCCTGAGGAAGGAGTAAGAATCGTGCAGTAGGGGGATTTGGGATAATCTACTTCCCCACATTATGCTTCACCCTGGTCTCTGGTAGTTAAAGATTGGTGTAAACCCTAAAGCGTGAGGTATAAGATAATTTCCAAAAATGTTCTTAGCATTTATTATGACAACTCTGGATATTCTTGATATCCATATAAATGTCCAATTCCTATTTTTCAATCTTGCTAAGTCTTGGTCTCAACAATTTGCTGTGACAAAAAGTTCCACAGACTAATTACAAATTATGTTGAAAAAGTATTTCATTTTATCAGTTTTGAATCTCCCACCTTGTAAGTAACTTTCCCTGAGGACAGGTTATTCCATTATTTCATTCTGCAGGATTTCTTACACCTTTCTCTGACACATGTGGTACTGGCCACTCTCGGTGGCAGGATACTGGACTACATGGACTGGACTTCAGGTCTGATGTATTTGGGCAATTCCTGTGCTTCCAAAACAATACAATAATGAAAACAAAGGTGCACTGAATTACAGAGATTCATCGCCACTGCTTCTCCCTGGGGTTTTCCGCTGTATGTTCTGATGAAAGCTGAATAAGAGGAAGCCCCTGGGGTCAGGGACTGTCTTTTTGATCTGTGTGCATAAAGCACGTAACATAGTGAGGTCCTGGTCCATGGCTATGGGTCTGAGGCACTTCAATAATACAAATAACAAATAATAATGAGCATAGCCCAACCATCGTAGTCCAGATTGGCCACTCCAATTTTGTGGGCTGCACTAACCAGTTCTGGGTTTTCCATGTAGAATGAGCATTGAGCCAAATGGAGGTGGTAACTTGGGTCTTATTGACAAGCTGATACAATGCAGAGAGAATTGAGCTCTGAGAGCTTACTTTTGCTCTCGTTTATTTGGCGCTGCAACTGGAATGATTCCAGTATCCTCTAGTGTAACTGAGACCAGAATCTGACTCTTAATTGTCTTTGTTTAAAAGTATATTATGAAATGTGGACTGCATCCTCAGCTCACATACATCATTGCAATTGCTTTGACTTCAGTTGAGCTATAGTAGCAGTTTACACCAGCTGAGGACCTGGCCCAATATATATACTCTGAAGAGTCCCTTCTCAAGCTTTAAGTTTCACATTGTGCCTTTTATTCTGTTTGGCCTTAGAGGATTTCATATTTGTGTGAGTGCAGCAGTAGCCATCTGTGAGTCATGCATGCATCACAATTTTTGAGCTGAAGGGGAGTCAAGAAAGTTACAAATTCCTCAATGTGTTAATGCCAAGGTATTGATTGTTTCTCTGTCAGACACTAGAAATGTGTAAAAATGGATTTGAGAGTGAGCCAATAAAAAAGGGCTTTTCAAGTCATTGCTTTGACATTTTACTTAGGACACATCATTTATTGGTGTGTGTCATTTGAAAATGTGTCCACAAAAGTATTACACATAATAAGATGACTATTTGAAAGGTCCTACTCTCTTTATTTTGGTGTATATTAAGATAATACAGAAATTTTTTCAACAAACACTAATTTTAGACTGGAACTTGATCTTTGGAAAATATTGTGTCCTATGTAATTGACTAGTTAGAGTTGTGATCAAACCCACTGAAATACAGAAAATTACCTTATTTATCAAATAAATTTACAATATAAAATGCAAGGAGAGGCAACATCTCTTCCTTTTGTCATCCTGATTCCTTGAAATTTCAGTTTGTTTGGTTCCAAATAATGATGTTACAGAGTCCACAAAGCTCAGAATGTAACTTTGGTTTACATTAACTCCCAAAGGTTTGGATACTTATCAAGGCTATCTGAACTTTGTGAGTCTATCACACATCTGCCATTGTTGGTTGTTCTAGGATGCAGTAACATCTGTTTTATAGACCCATGATACTTCCAGTGATGAAAGTCTTTGTGTCAGGAATATGGATTTGTATCTTCCCTGCACATCTGGTATAGCAAGTGAGCAACGTCTCTCTCAAAGTTAACAGTCCAAAGTTAACAGATCACCTAGGGGTAACTTGGGATTGCAAACTTGCAAACATACAATATGTAATTTTTTTCTATGCTTTTACAGTACCTTTGAAAGCATGTTGATTGGACTTCTAAAGATGACTCATGCCACTCCATGTCAGCAGCACAGATCATTAAATAGTATGTGGAATATATTGTCATGCATTAAGTGGGTGCTTGCTCATGCAGTATAAATGTTACATCGTATTTGTGTTATGTTCCAAACAACATCCACTTATAGCTGACTCTCTTTGTACAGTATCGTAATAAAGTACTTTTAGAATCTAATACAGTAGAAACTCTGTTACGAACGCCTTGGAAATAGAGGTTGTTTGTAACTCTGAACAAAATGTTATAGTTGTTCTTTCAAAAGTTTTCAACTGAATATTGACATTATAGAGCTTTGACACTTTACTATGCAGAAGAAAAATGCTGCTTTCCCTTTGTTATTTTTAGTAGTTTTCATTTTACACGGTACTGTACTGTATTTGCTTTTTTTTTTTCTGCTTGATTGCGTATTTCCAGTTCCAAACGAAGTGTGTGGTTGACTGGTCAGTTCGTAACTCTGTTGTTCGTAACTCTGAAGTTCTACTGTACTGCTAATGCTAACAGCATATGGCAGAGTTCCACCAGTGTGGCCCCCTTACTGCAGTATAGTTAAGGCAACTGTATTGACCCATTAAGTCACATGCAATGTTGTGTATGTACAGCGAGAAAGTGCTGATGCCACTGTATGAAAATAAGCTTTCCTTTTTGGCTTGATCCCATTATTTTACTTAGGCAAAACTCCCACTGATAACTATTTTTATATTAATATGACTAGCAGCTACTATATTTAATATTTTCCTTGTCTGGATCTCTTGGTAATTTTTCTGTCCTTCATATATGTTTAAATGGTTGGCCCACACGGATGGAATTTGCTGAGCTTCACAATTTGACCTACTATACAATTCTTAGGATCTGGAAACCAAGCTTCTTCAGGATCTAAATTGCCCCCTGTTTGCATTGTTCTTGGGGAAAATAAAAACCAAGTTAGGGATGTTAGGGATTTGCCTTCCTCCAATACATAGGGTTTTGTTCATGAGCTTATGTCAACCTTACTCAAGCTGCCTAATTGCTGTAAATTGGGACAGAATTCTTACAAGGATAGAAATGTCCAATATTACTTGGTTCCAATCAAGCCAGAAATATTGTACCATGTCAACAACTTTTTTTCTCCGTGTTTTGGCTCTTCTAATACCAGCTGGAGGTCAGAAGTACATGAAAGGCTGAAACAGTTCTCAGTATTATCTGCATTCAGGTTTGATTTTAATTTGAGTCTAGAAGTTCAGGTCAGACCTTATTTTAGCTAAAAACATTTCTGCCATTCCTAAACAAAATAACCAAAACCATAATCCAGCAAGGCACTTAAGCATAACTTGAAGCTGGTCCATTGACTTCAATTATTCTAACTTTGCACATGCTTTAATGATTGGCTGGACCAGAGCCAAATAAGTTTGAGGCTTACTGCACTGTGATGTATTGGTTCTAATAAAAGAGTGACACAGAGAAGAACTGGTAGAAGGCTACTACTTTATTTATGGGAACCAATGACCTGACGTGAGTTAGGGTTACAAAAACGTTAATATACTGTCACATGGCAGGAATCGGTACCCTTGACTATATTGGCTAGTAAACTGTGCATTATGCAGTGGTATCAAACTTGCTGATCCTGGATATGTGCATATTCCTGCTGATGTCATTAAATTCCTAGTGCACAGCAAGATTATAAATAAAAGAAACCACACTAGCTTCAAAACTTCTGTCACTAAATGAGGTAAAAAGGTTTTCACAATAGAAAAACGTAAAATAAATGAGGATTTTAGAGATTCTCAGATGACAAATACTGAAGAGGAAAAATGAGAAGCAGGTGACAATATTCCTTTAAAATATATAATGTGGTCAAGGTAGATGAATTGGGAAGCTGGTGAATTCAGAGTTTGTTTTCTCTTTGATGGAACAAGTGATGCAAAAATAATATATTGGTTCTGAAGAAATATTGCTCATGCAGGCTCCTGTAACCCTATCTCTATTTCAATAGGATGCTAAACTTTACAACACAATAACCTTGTGTGCATCCAAGGTGCTGCCTTCTGCACAAAATATAATCTCATTTAGAAGTACCTGTTTTATAGCATTGAATTGAAAGAGTAATTTAATATGGAACTGTCATTCCATTCACTGCCATTCACAATTTCATAAAGGTCTCAACTCATCAAATATCTGCTGCACATTGAAGAGCAGATTCTGTGTTTCCTGTGTCTCTCTAGATTATTGTTTACCTGACTTGGTGCTTGTTTATATAGAAACCCGGTATGGCTTTAGATGCAAGCTGGATTGGGCTCTGCATTTTTAGAGGGCATCATGACTTTGGAAGCAATTTCATGACAGAAAGAAATTGTCCACTATGAAAGATCCACACTCTCACATTGCACAAGCCCATCTCCAGTGCTAGGGCAGCAAGAATAGACCATCTGGCCCAAATACACTGTGCTCTAGGCCACGTCCCAAGAATCATGGGTTGGGGGAGAAGCCAGCTACCTTAAAAGACTCATTTCCCATTTTAGCACTGATCCCCCAACACTTGATGTGTCAGGGTTACAACTGCGGGAATAGAGAAGAAGAAAAAGGAGGCTAAACTTTTTTGATTGGCAGAATTGGGGGGGGGGAGGTGGTGGTGTCAAAAATTCTTCAATGCATGCAGCAGTACAGTTAGGGTCATCCACAACCAATAATGTGCATTATTTGTACTCTCATAGGATTGTATGTTACTAAACTGTTTTCTATAATTTTAGGATAAAGTCCATTTTATTTTATTACTGAGAGCTGAAAATTCTCTCCCACTATCTCCTAGCTATTCTGCCAGAGGCAAAGCTTTTCTTCCTCTTAAAATGTAGAGGCAGCAATATTAAAAGTATTCATTTCCCAAATACACAGAGGTGTTTACAACTCAAATATGTGAAATACACTTTATCCATTTTTAGAATACGCACTAGATTTTGAAAAGAGGAAGCATAATTGCAGCACTAAGTACTCACTGAAGCAGAACTATTTCCCTGTGTTGTTCAGTTTAACAGTATAGTTAGTTATTGTGCAGTGATATCACAGAACTCACACAACTGTCACTTTTTAGAAATTAATATGCCAGTATTCAAATTTTATTTTGACCAGCTAAATTTGTAACCACCAAAAAGAGGCTCCTTGTATTAAAACAAATTCCCCATATAGTGGCACCCATCTGAAAGAAATGGGGATGGAAACCCCTGTTTGTTTGGTTTTTTTTATGCAGCAGTGAGAAGCCATTAATATGGACTGTGACATTAATTTCACGGGGAAAAATGTGGAGTCTGTAGCCTTATACATCCTTTGTCATGTATTTGTGAGCAGCGTGATTGCTTATTTTTCATAAGAACCTGCTTGCTCTCATGTTGTCCAGTCTTACACATCAAGATGCAAATGCTTTGGTCCTGCAAATCCTTGTGAGGTGCCAGGCATGGGACATAAAGTTCTTGCGCAAGTGCAAGACGTGGGCGGTATGTGCAAACAGGTAATAGTCCTCCCTGAGCATATCTCAAATGTCCACTTCCTTATTCACAAGGGCACAGGATACAAAGAAGGGTAAGGCATGAGCAGAGAAGATAGGTCTGAGAGGATGTGGGCTTGAGTGTGATCCTCATCATGTCCATGAGGTGCTGCTCTGTTACCTGCTCTCCTCTTAGGACACAAGTGTCCTCCCATTGGCTTCAGTGAGTGTTTCACTATTGATTTCAGTGGAAGAAGGATCAGACCTATAGGACTGACTCCTGCAACTAGGCAGAAGTAAGTTGGCAGCTGCACAGCAGGTCTGATTAATGCAGGGCTATATTCCCCTGCTTCTTGACCGGGACTTATATAGGTGCCACTCTGCACCAGCACTGAGCAGAATGACACCCGAAGCAGCTAAACAGAAATCATTGTACCAAAATATGTACTATTTTCAGGCATAGAGCTACACAGTCTTTGTGGGTGAAACTGTTTATTAGAATACTGAAATGGTCCACATTTCATCCCTTTGCCTAAAATGAACCAAATTCTAATTTTTTCAATGTACCATTTCAGTAAGACACTATCTGCTTTTTCCTATCACTTACCTAGACTCTCTGCCCCACCTGCCTTTCCCAATTAAGAGCTCCAGTCATGCAAGCTTGCCACCCATCAGCAGAACCACTGCTAAGCTGTGGTGTTCCTCTATCAGTGAACTTGGTGCCTTTCATCCACATTCTGGGTTATTGAGAAGCACAGTAACCGCTCTTTGAAATTTTAATCCAAAATGTTGTCTTTTTCTAAAGTCCTCAATCAAAACTCCCACTGGATTCTATGAGAGGTTTTTAAAAATATTTTGTTAGGGCCCATAGAGTGTGGGATGTTTTTCTCTTCTAACCCACACGCACTCACTGTGGAGCAGTAGCCCGCTCTGGTGGTGGGTGGGCCACCTATAGAAGTTGATGCGCCTTGAACGCAGGCCAGGCTAACAGATGTCAATGACTTATCTCAGAGAATAGCATTTTGTGCCTATAAAAGCAGAAGTCCTACATTCAATCCCCACTGCCGAGGGTCTTCTTGAAGATGTTACCTTACATTATACAGAGAGAAGCACCTGGTGACAAAAAAGGGTGATTTCATGTGAGAAGAAAAGGGAATGTATACAAGATATGAACATGACAGGAAGTTACTATCAGGCAAGAGCCAAACTGATACGTAGTCAACTATTTAAAGGTACACTCCTGATTTCATTGGTTTTGGTAGGAGTGCAATCTTTTACTATGTTCCTCGCTATAAGCAAGATTCAGGTAAAACTATAACCCTGATTCAGTAAGTTACTTCATCACATGCTGAACTTTAATCAACTGATTGCTACCCACATGCTTAAAATTAGGCACTGTGACGGGGCAAGGCCAGATGGCTGTAGAAAAGTAGTGGGAGATAGATATATATTAGTTCCAGGCTAAACAAATCCCTGGTACCAGGTTAAGTGAAATGGCCAGCTGCTCCAGGTCAATTAAGACACCTGGGGCCAATTAAGAACTTTCCAGAAGGCAGGGAGAAGGCTAGGTTGATTGGGACACCTGAAGCTAATCAAGGGCTGGCTGAAACTAATTAAAAGCCTCCCAGTTAGTCAGGTGGGTGTGCATGTCAGGAGCTGTGGGAGGAAGTTGCGCTGTTGGAGACGCTGAGTAGCACACACCATATCAGGCACAAGGAAGGAGGCCCTGAGGTAAGGGTGAAGTGGAGCTTGAGGAAGTGAGGGCTGCTTGGGGGAAGTAGCCCAGGGAATTGTACATGTCATGTTTCTAAAAGGTCAGCTACCATAGCTGATACTATGAGGATCCCTGGGCTGGAGCCCGGAGTAGAGGGTGGGCCCAGGCTCCCCCCACCCACCCTTTGCCCCTTGATTAATCACTGAGACTGGGAGACAACAGAGACTGTGCAAGGAAGGATAACTTCTCCTCACCTCCCTTGCTGGCTTATGATGAAAATGGCTCAGTAGACTGTGACCCTTATCTCTAGAAAAAGAAGGGTTACGTGGAGGGTCACAGTGAGTCTCTGAGGCTAGCGAAATCCACCAGGAAACGTGGGACCCACGGAGGCAAGGACAGAGGTTTGTCACAGCACATACTTCAATTCCATACTAAACTGGAACCTACATTTACATTTTGCTGTTAATCCAACAGGCTGAGCTATTGGTTAAGTGTTTTGTTCCTCTCTTGAATAAACTTTTTTAGTTTTTATTCAGTAATTAACTCAACAGACATTGCTTTCAGAAGCTTTTCAAGAAGAATGAGCACAGTTTGTCTTGATTTCCATTATTTTTGTTGGTGTTGGTAAAGGACCCTTTGAAAGAGTAAGTGAATTGTTGCAGTGAGAAAAACAGCGAACAACTATTTTCTAGATATTTAAATTCTGGAAATCAAGGCTGTATACTCTAAAGAACACTTGGGATAAATCCTTTATATGTCCATTAGACTCACTTTGCTCATTCCCACAGCATGTGTCTGATTACTTCCTGGGGAAACCCTGCTAAACACTTTAGCTGAGTCCTGTCTCTGAAGCAGTCAGCTAAGCAGCAGCAGTATTGGGAAAAGGTTTTACTTTTCTTTGAAATGAGGGAGTGAATAGGAGAATCCATACTTTCTTTTTACAAATAGTCACTGGAGTTTACAATAGGTGAGATGAGGAGAGATTTTGGAAGACAGGATGGGAACACAAATGAAAACCAGGAGGTTTTATTACTGTCACATCATGGGGACTTTTTAAAAAAAAACAATTAGCCTTCACAACATGCAAGAACTTTAAGCATAAAAAGGAGAAAGGTATTGTTTGAAATTTATCCCCAGAAGTCACTAATAAATCCTGACCATGAACCAACTCTATAGGTTGGGTAGTCAGGAGTTTTATTAAACCCTCCTGCATTTTAGGTGCTCAAAAGTCTAGTCCTCCTTTGAGTTCCCTTAAAATTCTCACAGCAATTAAGAGCACTGTGTTCTGGAGATCAGTGATTGTGCTTGGGCTGTTCATCCATACCCTTTGGGATTCCTCCAAGTGCTCGATGGCATTGTCTTTATTTCAGTTCTCCATAATTGTTCCACTTTGTGGTAGAGTTCTTCCTACTTTGCTCTCTTTTTTTTTAATGTTTCTGTTTGCTTGGCATAGCAATATCAATTAACATGGTGTGATGGAGTTTGCAGACCTCCTATTAAGGCTAAAGGAATGGTGGAGCAGTATTGGGCCAAGAAGGCCCTGCCCTTCAGCAGCTGCAGAGCATGTTCCAAATGGAGGTCTGACGTAAGAGGACTCTGACAGTCAAACTGGGGTGGGGGAGTGAGTGTGACTGTCTCTAGGAAGGCAGCTAGGCTTTAGATTTTGGGACAGGGTGATCTATAGGGGATGGGCCTGGATTGTAGTGAAGACCTGACTGGGATGCCAGAGGCCTGACCCTTTTTCTCCCACCTTCTCTCTCTGAAACTGGACATTCAAACTGAGCTGGGAAGCCCCAGCTAGTTATTTGATGAGATTGGGAGAGCAGCCCTTTGAGAGGAAAGCAGAGTGCCAGGATCATGCCCCAAACTGAAAGAAGAATAGGAAGGTAGGAAGAGGCCTAGGGGAGGCTGGCCTGATATATCAGCTAACAGGGCACTGACACTCTCCTCACCTCTTCCCCTTGAGCCTTGGGCTGGGCCCTGGTGGAGAATGAGGACCTGGGTCTCTGTATCCTTTCCTTCTTCTCCTCCTCCTCCGGCCAACTGGAAGACTGTCCAGCAAGGCCATCCCAAGACTCTGGGAGGCTGCTGAGCTACAGCCTGCCAGCCCCCAGGTGAACCCCACTACACATGGTCTTGTCATCTTTTCTACAACATCTATGTCCAACCCGTTTGCCTGGACTGTTTGGTCTGTGGTGATTTGCAGACCCCATAAAATCTTAGCCACTTGGTCCTCTGGAGAGCTTTCAATTAGGTGATCATAATCCTGCATAGTTTGTTTGTTTAATTCTGTACTTGCCAGAGAGACTCCAATGCAGACACTTGGTGACCTCATTGTGTCTGTTCATATATTCTCTCCCAGCCAGGCTCCTGCAGGCGCTCAGTACATGCTCCACTGCCTCTTCCTTTTTGGAACATATTCTGTAGTTCAGAGAGCAGTTCTGTTGGTCATTTTTCTTTAGAAAGTAATTAAGCCTTAAGGACTGCTCTAGTGCAGTCATAATGAGGCTCACTGTCTCTCTTTTGAGGTACCCTTCTAAAAGCCAGGTGTTTGTTAACCGTTGATCACTAATGGGCTTGATCTTTCTCTCTCCACCACTGTCCATGCATTGATTTCTGTGTAAATCTTTCAAGTCTTTCTTTGACTATTTGCTTTATCCTTTCTTTTTTTGCTTTCTTGGGTTGGGATGCATGTTCAGCCATTGTTTATCACAACCAGATGATATTTTACTCTGGCTCTTACTCCCTGTGGCAGGGTGGACCAGGTCCAGAGGCTCCCTGGTGGAGGCCTTGTGGCCCTGCATCGTCCTGCCCAAGAATATAGCAGAGGGAAGTCCTCCAGGCAGCGTAGAGTGGCCACAGAGGAGCGGCTAATCAGAGGGGCTGATGGAGCAGCCATTCTGGGGCCAGAAGAGCCCTATATAAGGCAAGCAGCAGAGCAGAGTTCAATTGCTGTGTGGAGTTCGAGGAGTGAAGGCTGGGTGCTGACTGGCTGGAAGAGCAGCAGTACCATGGACAGTTCACTGTGGCGAATTCACTGCAGACAGGACTGAAGGCCAGGGAAGGCTGCTGAAGGCCAGGTGCCTGGCTGTCAGGAAGAACAGCAGGACCAGCAGAAGGTCAGTGTGGGCAGGCTGAAGCCCACGGGGACTGAGCACAGAACCTGGCTGGGCCAGAGAGGGTATTGAGATGGGCCCCTCTGGTTTGGTTGGAGACTGCACCCAGAGAGGCCTACTGAAACACCACCAGCTGGGGGTATTGAGATGGGCCCTGTCTGGGTGGTTGAAGAAGGCAGTGCCTCTGCGAGAAGCCTTAGCGCTATGGCCTCATACCAGGGCCAACATGAGAACTTGGACTGTATACACTGGAAGGGGGTACAGTGTATGTGGCTCGGCCAGGAGGCTGAGTCACTGAAGACCCACCAAGAGAACCATCAGCTGGGGAGGGGTGTGCTTGCGAGAGGCAGGTGCCACCCCAATATAAGAATTAAACCCAAAAGTAGGCTCACACCCAACCAACCAAAGGGGGCTACCCATGAGAGGTGGGTGCCACCCCAAAAGAAGACTGTAATTGCAGGTATATCAGCCAGAGAAAAGGGGGCACTTGCAAGAGATGGATGCTGACCCCGTTATACTCCTGTATATTTTGATGTTGTAGTCTTCATTGTCAGTTGCTTCCTCTACGGATAGCAGACCTTTTCCTCCATTGCACTGTTGAATATACATCTTGTCTTCATTTTGAATGATACTCATTATGCTATTTGTTATCTTGAGCTTTCTTCTATGGATTTCACTTGTTTCTTCTTCTCTTTTTTTCGCTCCAGCAATATACCATATGATTGGTACTGCCCATATATTAATGGTTTGGAACAATTTCTTTGAGTTGAGTTTTGTTCTTAAAGTAGTTCTTATTAATCTCTAATATTCCTTCCTCATTTCTCCTTTGAGTTCCTTATGTTGTTGTTCCAACGTTTCCCTGATTCCATGTTCTTTGTAGGATTCATGCTGAGAGACCGCTTGGGTAGTACCTTGGTTAAGTTGTATGCCATCTGTTTGTATCCGTTTGTCCCTCTTAACAGATATCAACACACATTTAGCCTATCCTAGCCAAGACAACCCACAGCATTATATCTTCACCGTCAGTCTCCATATCCCCTTTTGTCACCATCCAGATAGTTTCAGATTATCCACGTATAAATGGTTAACTGCTTGTTGCACTCTCCTGATCTGGTAACTACAATTTACCTCACGAAGCAGCCATGTCAGTGACAGCATCGCTACCATGAACAGCACTGGTGATAAGGAATCTCCTTGAAAGATTCCTGTTTTAATGTGGATCTCAGTGACAGTCTCTTCAAGGTAGAGTCAAGTGTTCTGCATTTCTGCAAACCATTGATTGCTGCAGAAAGGAAATGATCTTTGGATGTGCATTTTCAGTGTTTTATGCATCCACAAATGTGGGAGGCTGTCATATGCTTTTGGGTAGTTGTTCACACCATCTCTACATTTTTGTTTTTTATCTTCTGCAATCCTCCAGTTCAGCCGAAGTGGTCTTTTGTCCCACTTGTGTTTTACTGTACAGTCACTTTTGCTCATGAGGCAACATTCCTTTGAGCTAGCGCTATCCAGAACTTCTTGGCAAGAAATGACATTTAGAAGTTTCCATATGGTTGGTAAAAAATATGATTAGTCTTTAACTCACAGGATCACGACAGCCTTCTCTATTCTTATTCTTATTATTTTTCATATGAGGACAGTTTTTCCTGTCACCATCCATCTTGGATATCCATTCTTGATACATTTGGTAAGTTCTTCAAGTAATCAGTGATGGAGAGTTGTTAGGTGTTTCATCTATTAAACCTATTTTGTCTGGGTCCTTTCCCATTTTTCATTCCTCTCAATAACTCATCTCTTCCATTGATATTCCTTGAATTCCTCTATTGCGTGGCTTTTAAAAACTTTTATAGTTTACATTATTTATTTATTATTAGAACTGTCACTTTTGATTGTGGCATCCAAGCTTGAAATAGACGTGGTTTAAAATAGTGATGAAGTGTACTTTTTGTCTTTCCAGTTACTGTAAAGTGGCATCCAAATTTGTGCCAGCCCAGACTGGTTTTTGATGATGTAGCTAGAAATGTTTGCTCCTGAGATGTTACAAGATGGTATCATGTTACCATATAGATCAAATCATGATCATACAGCCCACTGTGAACCATATATGGGACCAAAATAAGATGAACTCCAGCCTTTTCACTGGATGGAATGGAAATACCTTGAAATGGCCAGCTCTTGCAATATTTTGCCCCGTACATGGCCATCAGTAATTAAATACCTTTTTAGCTACAGATGATGTAGCATCCCTGTTGTAGCTATAAGGTATTACATGTGAGGCTGTCTATAGGGCCACTGTGTCACAGTTCACATTCACTATCTCCTTACTCCTTCCTATTTACACAGCTGAGATCATGCACTTTGCCTCTGTGGCTGAAGAGGGGACAAATACTGGTTGGTCGAGGACTGCATCTGTGGCATCATTTTTCCCTTTCCCTAGATTCCATGGAAGCAGCTGTGTTCAGAGCAGAATCCATGGCTAGAGAAGTGGTGAGGCATTAGTACTGACTTTTCTGTGTGGTGCCCTCTTTGTGCTGTGGAAACCACAATTCCTTCCTGAGTGGAACTTTTGGGGAGCATGGCAAGAACAGGAGCTCCACTGCCAGAGAGGGGCTGTGAAAGTACAGGGTAAACAGTGAGGCTGCTGTTTACTTAGGTCTCACTAACTTAGGTCCTGACTGTTACCTATGCAGAAGGACTTTCCAGCTCCTTCTGTGTAGGTAACAGTCAGGACCTAAGTTAGTTCAACAATAAATTTAAGTTCATGCTAGGGACCAGGCTCCCGAAACTCCCATTGAAGGTGTACATGTCTTGTGTCTGAGTTCTCTGCATATGGGTGTATTTCACACTATGCAAATTAGTCAGCCATATGCTGTGTGTGCTAGCTACCAGATGTGAGTATTAGTGTGACTGTATTAGGAATAAAGCTATTTGTATGCAAATAACTCTCAGAGGCATTTCTCCTTATTAGACGATGGAGGAGATCATCTGAAAAAAGATGTGGTATGCTTCATCTCTGGTTTAGCAAATTTGTATTGTCTCAACAGCATTCTAACAACAAGACCAATTGAATAATGCAAAAAGAAAGCACAGGAGACATATGGTTTATGACACTTACGTTACCTTTACTGTGCAAGGTGGGTGTGAAATTTTTTATGGCGAGACAAAAAGATGATGTGCAATTAACTATAAACTCATGCAGCAGGTTTATCGTATGCTCAGCTCATCGATCTGCAGCTGTCTCCAGGGGACTCATGAGTTTCATCAAGAAAGCCATTTGCAAGCCAGCAGCCCAAAACAGATCATTTTCAGCTTCAAATTCACTCAAGGTTTCTCCCTAGTTTTGCTCTATTTTTAAGATTCATGGATACTGCATGCACACAGTAATAAAAGATGGTCAGATTATCTTTATTACTTCCGGTGGGCCTGTATATTGAAGTATATCTCATTAGGAACCCAAATCTGCAACACCACTGCCTATGAGTAACTTTATACACACAAATAATTCCAATAAACTCAATGTAGTGAAGTGGAAAATGCAATATGTAACTTCATTTGATTTTTTTCAACTTCCTAATTTTGATGATGACCATGATAAATTAGGCTCAGAGACTGGACCTTGAGGTTAAAGCACTAGACTGGTACTCAAGAGATTGAAGTTCAGTTTCCAACACATCCACAGACTCTGTGTGTGACCTTCAGTAAGTCACTTGATCTCCTTGTGCCTCAGTTCCTGATCTGTAAAATGGGGATAATTCTACTTTGTCTTGTCTAGTTAAAGAGCAGATTCTTTGGGATGAAGACAGTCTCTGAAGACGCCTGATACAAACATGCACCAATCTCATTCGAGTACTGTAGGTACTTATACAATATAAATACTGATTGGTAATGGAATGCTGAGCTTTTCAGCCCAGGGTTACTTGTCCCTTGTCCCATTCAGATCAGAAGTGACTGACTGAGTTTTCGGTGGCCCACATGAAGTGAGTTGATGGTCTTAATTAGGATCCCAAAATTCTGGAGTATCTGCACTGTGTAAACAAATAAAAACGAATATCAAAATGTATACTTATCTGGCAGCATGTTGCAGCTCTAGCGGGTAGCTTGTTCTCCTTTGCTGTTCGATTTTTGCTCCATGTGCAATTTTATTCCTCAGGGTGGTTCCCTCTCAATAGAGGTAAAGGCCTAGATCCTACAAAACTACTTAGGCACCTAACTTTCACTTTAGGTGCCAAAATCCAAAATTTAGGTACCACTGAGATCACCAACCCCCCTGCTCAGCTGCCTCCTAACACGGGAGGTGTCCAAAATCCCTTGGCACCTAAACTTCTGCTGTAAAAATCCATCTGTCTTTGGGCTATGTATTAAACTGAAGTGCACGTCTTCGGTCAAATTAACAGGCTGGTGTGTGCTCTGTCTCTCTGGAGGCAGTGAACCTAACTTTGGTGAGAGGCAGACCTTGCAGGGGAGATGATTTTGGGAAGACTCAGGACTAGAAGTGCTGTTGGTATCACCCTGCAAGGAGTACCCAAAGTTGGGGGAAACCAGCATGAGGCCACTGTGCTGTGTGCAGGCTGCTGGTGTTAGGACTCTGAGTCAAAGCAGCACAGCAGAGAAACACCCAGGGCAGGCAGTGATATAACCCCTTTCTTATCTGGGTAAAGCTCCAAAGCATCACAAGGTGACTGGCAGCCAACTCACACTTGAGCCCCAGCAGGATCCTCAAAGCTGGTGACTCCAGATGTTTTCTCACCTATCTTGCCTGTGGGTCCAATCCAGTCGGGGTTATCAAAGTATGCCTGATTAGACACACTCACTTGTGCATTGTCCCAATGTATATTTAATTATACGCAGTGGAATGACTTCAGTGGAGACGGGGAGAGAGAGAGAGACCAACATCACAATATCGCAGATCTGAGTTGTTAGGGCACTCACCTGAGTGGTGGGACACCAATGTTTAAACCCCTTCTCCTCCTCTGGGAGAGGGAGGAATTGAACTGAGGTCTCCCACATTCTGGGTGAGTGTCCTCACCACTGGGTCAAAGGTTACAAAGGCCCTTTCCTCCTTCCTTCCCCTCTGGCTGTTTCATGTGGAGTTCAGTGTGCACCACCACTGTTCTTGCTAGAAACAGTTTGGGCATCTGACCCCCAGAGAGAGGTCCCGGCTGTGGATCTCCAGTTGCTTCCTCCCAGCCTGGATTTCATTGCTTAACTCATGAGAGGGATGAGGCTTAAGACATCTCTCCACTCAGCATGTGCTGTTGACTAGGTTAGGTAAATTCTCACCTACAGCATTGGCTTTTTTGGATCCCATTGTTCATTAGTTGCCTTTCTCCCCATGGGTAGGGATAGTGCAAGCAGTCCTCACCATCCTATTTTCTGTCCTGTGTATAAATGAAGGCTGCTTGCACTGTCACTACCCACGTTATCAATTAACTTTTTGTTATTTCATTGCATTGTGTTATTGCTTTAAGTGCCCCAATCATGGTTCCATGTTGTAAGTACTGTCCAAACACTTAAGAAAATGATTATCTAAAGAGGAGTTTACACCAAACCGGTTTAGTTCAGTCTACTACTTTCCTATGACTAGTTAGTTATGCCTTTTTTAAATCCCAGATCTCTTTCCAGTAAAAGTTGAGTATGATGTAGTCATGCTGCTGTCTTCCAAAAGGTAAACAGAACTCATTATGATACATTTACCGAATCTGTACCGATAGACTTGCTCATAACTGCTGTCTCAAAACTAGAAATGTCCCCGAGACCTGGACTGGTGGGTTCTGGCTGATGGAGCCGCAAGGAATCACCCACGCTGGTGAGCCTGGAAACCCTGATGCTCAATGGACTACATCGTCTGGAAGTGCAGTAGGAAGTGACCCAGGGAGAGTGCACAAGCGGTACCTCCCACTCGAGTGAGGTCAGCGTGTTTCAGTAGGAGTCCCCGCTGACCTAATGGTGGACCACTCTGCCACTGTCGGGGCCCTGGGTTGAGGCCCAGTGGGGTCGGGTGGGACCAGGCCTCCCTACACTGGTCTCCATCCCCTAGTGGCAGCCCCTTCCTTCTCCCTGGGTACTGGCCATTGGGCCACACGGCCCTACGTCTAGGGGCTGCTATATTGACTCTAGCCATTGGTTTGCACTGTCCTGTACCCGAAGGCTGTTATATTGACACTGGTCCTTGAGTGTCACCACGCCACGCATACGGGCTGCGATATTGACTCTGGCCATCAGGCCACAATACTCCACACCAGAGGGCTGTTATGTGGACCCTGGCCATTAGGCCATATTGCCCTGCTCCTGAGGGCGGTTATATTGACTCTGGGCGCTAGGCTGCCCTGAATGCCAGGGCTGCTAGACCATCTCCAGTCTCTGGGTCATGCCACTTTCGGCCTAAGGAGTGTCAGGGAGACTGTGACAGCAGCGGTATCTCAACTCTACCCCGCCCCAAAAAGGGGACAGGATGTGTATAGCCCTCAACAGTGCTCCACAATAACCCTTGAGAATTCTCACCTAATCCTATTCCACCATTTATCAGACATGGGTCTCTCGTAACCAGCCACCTTCATTGGAGGAGCGGCTATCTGATACAATTTACTGTAGTGAATGGCTCACTGACGTTCCGTGCTAGCATGATACCACATAGTCTCCTCACCCTGATGAGCTGCTCTCATGGCTTTTTCTGGATTTTTATTATGAAAAGTACCTTGACTTTGATAGCAATAGCAGTGTCAATTAATGGGATGGGAACCAAAACTACAAAATTTGGGCCTTTTGCACATTTCACACATGGCTGGAAAACTAACTGCAGCCCCAAAATATCTGAGTGAGTTACAAGTTCTCATTTTCTCCCTGATTCAAATCCCCATGAAGTCAACTGAAGGATTCCCCCTTGATTTATATGGGCTTTGGATCAGATCCTTTTGTTTCTGCTTGTAAAAACTAGAGCTTCAGAGCAAATTCTCTCTCCAGTCTACATGGCAGACCTAATCTGCTCTGTTAATGGCTCCTCTTCGGCCAATAGTCAATAAAATCTCGGTTTTGTCAGGGAATAGTGCAAATCGTATATCTTTCTTCAGCATTTTCCTAAGGGGGTGGATTGAGTGATGGATGAGTGGATTAAAAAGGGAGAATGTGATTTGTTGTAGATTATTTGTTTTTGTGACTTATCCATTTAAATGTGTGTGTGTTTAGTAAAATTATAAAGGATCAAAACATTAGTTATACACTTGACTAAATGAAAAAACCCAAAATGATTATGGATGCAGAAATAGATTTATTTTTCTATTAAAATTTTTTTCTTTTACTGCAAGAGGGGATGGTGTGGAAGACATGAATTTGGAGTTAAAATCCTTGCTGCATTGAAGTCAGTGACAGTTTGGCCATTGATTGCAGTGGGTTAGGCATTTCACCCTTGATGGAGCAGTAGAGCAGTTTACATTTTTATTCTACCAAACTTTTTATTAGCTTTATCAGTGTATGATCTAGTCTTAGCCCCTCTTTCTATTTGTAAAATAAAGAAACATATAATCTGAGGGTTTTGTTGACAATTTAATTCATCCCTAAACCCCCCCCCCCCGACTTCTTTTTCTGTAATCAAGTGGGAGGAATTATGAAAATCTTATGGTATGCTCAGATTTAGAGACTGAAGAGATTGGAATATGCACAGAACTCAGCCTTCCCCTCTCGCTCTCATTTTCAAAATCTATCAAAGTCTCTACAAGCTTTAAAACGCAGATCAAGTTTAATTATGGTCAACAAAGGGCGGGAGGGAAGAGACGCTGGGGAGAAAGCTGCTCTCTTACTTGCATACACTTTCACCTCGGTAGCCCTTGTTAACTTTACCCTTGAAGGTCTTCTGTTGCAGATGTCTGCCTACTGCTGTAACTGTAAAAATTACAAAGTCCTGAAGATGTTACTCATGCAAAGCTCCCTTTGAATTTAAGCAACTAGATGAGGAATGCAGTAGATGGACTGGAAAATGGAATTATCATATCCCTGGAAGATAAATTTTTTGCCGATTAAAATGAGTTAGCTATGTTCAGTGAGAGTTGAGTATTTCAAATGGTTGAAGTCAATAGGCCAAATTCTCATGTGCTTTTCAGTGTGAGTAAAAATATCAAAATCTAGCCCTAAAATTAAAAAGCTTAGTAGTGTGTTGCCATATGTAATTTCAAATCCAAGGTATGCAAGTATGAACATATCACAGTTAATGATTCAACACCATGCCTTTCCTCTAGCCCTCTGTTTTATTTAGATAATGAGGAACTGTTCCCTACTGTGGAGGTTCATCTTAAGGTTCTCAATTTCCTCTTATATTTGTTGCTCTCAAATGGTAACCAGGACATTTGTTCTTTGCCACATGCTCCCAGAGTTTGTCTTCTGGTCCGTTTCATTGAAGAAAAATAAAATGCAAAATGCACAAATATGAGTGTGGCATTTTCACATAGTGCATAGTTGTTTCATTCCAAAATGATTAGAATTAATGCTAACATTCAAGTTAATATTTCATTATTCAGAAAGCAATAGTAATTGTACATGTATAAAAACAGATATACATGATGGAACAGAGCCTAGGAAGTTGGGCCTCACTCCACAAAGTGACTCAGGGGTTGCACCTATGAACAATGCAATGCCTAACTTTTAGGCACCCTACTGCCTAGTTAAATCCACAAGTAGGTAGCCAGGCTGCCTATACATTGCAGAGGAGAGGGAGGCACTGTGATGGATTCCCTGCCTGGGTTGCCACCTGGAACTTGGATACTCTGACTCACCAGCCTGACTCACCAGCCTGTTGTCCTTCTCTCACTGTGCTGCTGTGACAAGCTGAAGACCCGCTCCTGATCCTACACTTCCATTAGCATTCACACAGATAGGGATACACCCAGCTGCAGTTACATGCAGGCTCTCTGACTAGACAATAAAAAGGCTACAGCCAAAGTAACCACCAGTTTTCTAGGGCTCTACGGTCCTGCCCTGGTCCAAATCCAAACCAGTATGAATTTATTATCCAGTTCACCTCCCCCTCAATCTGGAGAGGAATATGCAACAGCCCCTCTGATCTTAGATTTCCACACACTTTGCTCCAAACTCATTGGTTTAGATTAAGCAAAAACAAGTTTATTAACTACAAAAGAGAGATTTTAAGTGATCAAAGGTGATAGCAAACAGATAAAAGCAGATTATGTAGTAAATTGACTTAGTTTGTGTTTTTGTTTAAGAAACTAGAAAGATGGGATATGAATTAACAAATCCTCACCCTAGCGGAGGATACAAGCAGGCTGCAGATTCTTGAGGGACAGGCTGCACTTGTTTTACAGCTTGGAATCCTTAAGTCTTTCATACACAGGCTAGAAATCCCTTTAGCCTGAGTCTAGCACTTCTCCCAGTTCAGTCTTTGTTCCTCAGGTGTTTCCAGGCGTCTTCTTGTGTGGAGAGTGAAGAACAACAGATAATGTAACTCCCTGGCTTATATAACTTTAGCATATGGTGGGAACCCTTGGTTTCAAAGCTTGGTTCCCAGACTAGTTTGTGAAAAAATACTGGCATCCCAAGACGGAGTCCAGAATCATGTGGCTGGGTCACATGTCCTTGTAGAGTCATAGCAGCCATCACTTACAGGCTGTCTGGAGTGTTCTCAGGAAGACTCACCAGGTGGGAGTTAAGCTTCACCTAAGGCCTATTGTTTTCCTAATGGCTCAGTGCCCTGAATAGCCCTTCTCAACCAGCATCGGGTCTAGTGCACATTACCCAGATGTAACTACAACTGAAGTACAGATACAGTCAGTATTTATAATTTCAGATACAAAAATGATACATGCATACAAATAGAACAATCATATTCAGAAAATGATAACTTTTCCAATGACACCTCACATGACCTGTCTTGCATAAAATGCATCCTCATTATACTATAATCATATCATAATATTACTATAAAGAATATGGGGTGCAGTGTGACAGGCACCTTAGTACGGCATCCACAAAACCCAGCATGTTACGTGGGAAACCACCTAACCTAGCACAAAGCAGCTGTCTAAGTCATTTCTTGTAAGAATAGCTGCAGTGAGTGCCTAACTCCACACAACACAGCCAGAGGTGAGGAGACCACTCTTATAACCTTGAACCCAGGGGGTACGCACTCAATCTGAGAGACCCCAGTTCAATTCTCTCCTCTGCTTGATGAAGAGATGGGATCTGAACATGGGTTTCCAATCTTTCATGTGAGTGCCCTTATTACAGGACTATGAGATATTCTGATGTAAGAGTCTCTCCTCTTAAAGCCATTCCCCTTTGTAGAAATAATTAAATATGGTCTGGGACAGAGACAGATTGAGAGTGACACCCTTGTGCAGTGGTTAGGGCAGAGGTGGAAAACCCTTTTTCAAATCCCTTATCCTCATCAGGTTATATGGGAGCTCATCTCCCATTCCTAGGCCAGTTTGGGGGGGATCAGGCCCAACTGGTAAGATAGGTGAAGTCTTAAGCATGATGAGGTAGATGTCCAGAGACAGAAATTAGGCACCTGTGGGACTTTAACTGTGGAAATTTAGGTACCTACATAGTTTTGGGTGCCTACAGAGTTTAGGTGGCAGCTGAATAAAGGAGTTTTGTGGATTACATTAGTGCTTAAATCCCTCTGGGGATTTGGGTTACAAAGCCTGTCCACCATTCAAATCCCACTACATAGACTGTATGCTGAAGGAGGGGGAGGAGGCATCTTTTTGTTCTGTTTGTACAGCACCTAGCCCAATAGGGCCTTGATACACAATTGTGACTCATAAGTGCTGCTACAATACAGATAGATAAGTTGAACGGCATAGGCCCAGTCTTATAACAGTTAAAACCAATGGCAACACTTCTAGCCACTCCTCTGGTTCAGGACCCAGTCCTACATAGTAAGGGCTGCTTACACAAGTAAGACTTGCTGGATTTGGATTAGAACGATTGCACATTACTGATCTCTGTTTCAAGCTAATATGGCATCATATGGCTTTTACAAGCTGCAGACTTTCCATTCAGAACATACAGTGCTGTTTTTCTGTCCATATTACTTTCAAACGTTTAACAGAAATTCTAGCAAAGAGAGCTAGAGCATGCAGGTCAATGAAATAGACAAAGCACTGGTTTCAGCATGCTGGCAAAGTGCATCCAAATTTGTAGAGTTCATTACCTTCACAGCTCACAGATAATCAGTCAGTTTCAGGAACTTCAGCTGTAGTTAATTTACATTAATTATCTACAGACTGGAGACACCTTTGCAAAGTTTTACAGTATAGTTGCTAAATTGTTTATTAGCATGTGAAGAATGCTGATGAACTTTCTTCCCCCTCCCCAGCCCACACAATACCTAACACCTCTCATCTCTAATGTTAACAACACTCCTCTTGAGGCCTGAGCGTCTGCTGCTACATTAATGTCAATGGAACTACACTGATCTACACCAGCTGAAGCTCTGCATCTGACTAGTTTGGTTTAAGGGCTCTTTTCTGCTCAAGCAATATTCCCTCCACTGTAATCCCACGCTATAAGAATCACTAACCAGGATTTAATAGAGGGAGTAATATTATTTTAATACTAATAGCCAGATACATGCTATATTTTATTAATTCAATGCATTTTATTAAGTTTGATCCAGTAGGTATCCAATGACCTTAAGAAATTAATTAGATGTTTCATCCCAGATGACTTTCCTCACTTTTAATGAAAAGGATAGTTTTTTCAGGGGTCTCGGTAGCAGTAGCCATTTGTGTTGTCCCTGCAAAATGACAGTTTTTCTTAGTGGATCTCACTCCAGGATCCAGGTGTTAGGTATTGTGTGGGCTGGGGAGGGGGAAGAAAGTTCATCAGCATTCTTCACATGCTAATAAACAATTTAGCAACTATACTGTAAAACTCCAGGATCAGGACCAAAGTTTGTAAGTGTGTTGACTTGCATGATTAAACCCTCACATTTGTGTATGCAATTAGGTGTTTTTTCAAGCCCTTACTTGATTCTTGGGTGTACCTAAACATTTTATGCATATGTTTATACAGTACTGCAGATGTTTTTTATCTGCTTACTGTGTGTGACTTAAACTTTTTGAATGCCTGAAGCAAAGGAGAGGCCCTTCTAAAATATAAATATGAAGAAATAAAAAATGGTTGCAATGCAAATTTTGCAGTTGCATTGAAAGAATACTTGGCCATAAGTGCTTTAGTTATAGAAAACCCAAAGTGGTCTGGGATTTGCCAGTTTCAGAGTTTATCTTTCTCCTGGTGTTATACTGCCATAAATATAATCAGCAGATGCATTTAGAGTGGCTTACAAGGGACAAGGACTGCAGGGAATTCTATCGCCTGTATTATGTTGGCAGTCAGACTAGATGATCACAGTGGTACCTTCTGGCCTGTAAATCTAGGACTCTATTAATGAAGTAGGGTGACCAGACAGCAAGTGTGAAAAATCAGGACAGGGTGAGAGGGGTAATAGCACTTCTATAAAACAAAGCCCCAAATATCGGGACAGTCCCTATAAAATTGAGACATCTGGTCACTCTATAATGAAGTGAGGTAATTCTGCTATCAAACAGATGCATCTGAAAAGCAGTAAGAAATGACTTGACTGTTTTCTTAGTGGAGCAGGGCTCACTGGGCACTACACAGCAGACATAGTAACCACAGAGTGGCTCTTTTCATGCACAGATCAAATAACCCAGGAGGACAGGGTTCAGTTCCCACTTCTGCTATGGAATTCCTTGGAAGTCACTTAGTATCCTTGTGCCTCAGTTACCCATCTGTAAAATAGGGATGGTATTTTTTTTTCCTCACGGGGATGTTGTGAATATAAATTGATTAATGTTTATATGCTCAGGAACTACTGTGATAAGCCAAGTAAGCAGATATTTTCTGGAATGTTTTTTCCCCAAAATATGCTAAATATATAAAGTAATAACAGCTGAAAGGGGTTAATGATTTAAATTAAATGATCAAATAATTAAGCTCTCATAAGTGAGTGCATACAGATTACATAGCTAATAGGATGCACTGGATATATTTTAAATAATTAATGATTGATTAAATACCAAGCAGTCACTATTCTATGTCCTTAAATTCTAATTACCTAATGAAAGTTAATGATTATTTTTTAAACATGTGTTAAGATTGAACAGCCCTAAAGTGGATACACAGCTGATACTTAGAGTACAAATTTCAGTAAATAGGTTTTGATAAGTGAAATATTTTAAAATACAAACTAACTGTTTTATAAAGAAAAAATACAATCTGTGAATCTTTGGGAATCTTAATTGAAAACCTTGCTAAGATAAGAATTAAACAATGAGGTATGGGTGCTAGACACTTTGGAAAACCAGGCCAGACACAGTTTCAGGTGGAAACAATTTTTTTTCTCTAGAAGCAATAAACTCAGAAAAATGAGGCTTACAAAAAAAAATTCCTTAAACTATTTTTACAGTAATTGGCATTGTTATATTTTGATTGGGTAACAGTCGTAAGGCATTCACGACTAAATTTACACTATCTAGAGCTTCTTATTGAGTTTTATGCTTGGCATGTTCTGGACATTGTGAAGCTATATATTGAGGTTACTTGATCTGCTGGGTTCCCATTAATAGAGGTTGGGAAGCAGCAATGGGAGTGAGAAGGGTCAAGGCTTGTAACAAGAGATCTGTAGGGACTACATCAAGGATTGGCAGATGATATGGTCTTACTTGGATCCCTATAGGTTACAGAAGAATCTGAACCAAACCTCCAAACCACTTTTAGTTTACCCATCACTAGTTACTGCAGTTACATTCTGACTGAACTTAACTGGAGGCCAAGCAGTTGATTCTGTGCATATATACGAGTAACTTCTCAGCAAACACTTTTCCAGATGCTCATGCTATAATATCTATTTTCCATCTACAAAACAAGAAACCATGCACTATTCCACATTAAATAGCCTATATGGTACTGTAGGAACTTAGGTGGCATTTTGGTCAGCGGCTTGTCCCCAGATCTTTTAGCCTTGGGTTTACTGCTGTAGATACTGGTGCCAAAACAACAGGATACAATTGGTAAAAATTGAGACATCTTACCATCCGCATGGCTTGACCTTTCTCATCACTGGACATTGTTTGATACTCAGAAACCCTATGTATAGCATGGGGAGACCTACCCATAGGAACCCTAACCCCGGGATGGGGAGCCCTACTCATAGGTACCTTAACCCTAGCCCCAAGTCCCCTACCCATAGGAACCATAACCCGAGGGCGGGGAATCCTATGCATAGGAACCCTAAACATAGGACAGGGAGCATTACCCATAGGTAACCTACCCTAGCCTCAAGTTCCCTACCCATAGAAACCCTAATCCTTCCCCAAGACCCCTACCCATTGGAACCCTAACCCTAAGGCTGGGAGCCCTACCCATAGGTACCCTAAACCTAGGTCAGGGACCTCTACCCATAAGAATCCTAACCCTTGCCCTAAGTCTGCTTACACATAGGAATTCTAACTCTAGCCCCAAGTCCCCTATCCATAGGTACACTAACCCCAGGGTTGAGAGTCCTACCTGTAGGAACCCTAACCCTAGCCCCAAGTCTCCGACCCACAGTATCCTAACCGTAGGGAAGGGAGCGGTACCCATGGGAACCCTAAACCTAGGGCAGGGAGCCCTACTCATAGGAACCCTAAGCCTAAGGTGGGGAGACCTATCCATAGGAACACTATCCCTAGGGCAGGGAGCTCTACCCATAAGAATCCTAAACCTTGCCCCAATTCCGCTACCTCTAGGAACTCTAACCCTCGGGTAGAGAGCCCTATGTATAGGAACCCTAACCCTAGCCCCAAGTTCCCTACTCACAATACCCTAACTGTAGGGCAAGGAGCCATACCCATAGGAACCCTAACCCTAGCCCACAGTCCCCTCCCACAGGAATCCTGACCCTAGCCCCACATCTCCTACCCCTAAGTACCCTAACCTGAGAGCAGGGAGCCCTACCCATAGGAACCGTAAAGCTAGGGCAGGGAGCCCTACCCATAGGAATCCTAACCCTAACCCCACGTCCCCTACCCATAGGAACACTAGCCCCAAGTCCCCTATCCATAGGAACCCTAACCTTAAGGCTGGGAGACCTACCCATAGGAATGCTAACATTAGGGCAGGGACCCCTACCCATAGGAACCCTAACCCTATGGTGGGGAGCCCTACCCATGGCAACCCTAGCCACAAGCCCCATACCCATAGGTATTCTATCTCTAAGACTGGGAGCCCTAGCCATTGGAACCCTAACCCTAGGATAGGGAGTCCTGCCCACAGGTACCCTAACCATAGGGTGGGGAACCCTACCCAAAAGAACCCTAACCTTAGCTCCAAGTCCCCTTACTATAGGAACCCTAACCCTAGGATGGTAAATCCTACCCATAGGGTGGAGAACTCTACCCATAAGTATCCTAACCCTAGCCCAAAGTAATTCTTACCCTAATGCAGAGTCCTACGTATAGGAACCCTAACCCTAGACCCAAGACCCCTACCCATAGGTTCCATAATCTTGTGGTGAGGAGCCCTACCTGTAGGTAGCCTAGTGTTAGGGTAGGGCTCCCTGCCTTAATGTTAGGTTTCCTGTTGGTAGGGGATTTCTGGCTAGGATTAGGGTTCCTATGGGTTGGGCTCCCCACCCTAGGGTTAGGGTTCCTATAGATAGGGCTCCCCACCCTAGCTTAGGGGACTTGGGCTAGATTTTGGGTTCCTATGGGTAGGGCTCCAGCTCTTGTGTCAGGGTTCCTATGGGCAGTGGGCTTGGGGCTAGGGTTAGGGTTCCTATGGGTAGGGCTCCTATAATTCTATTATTCTTTTCCCTAATGTCCAACTTAAACCTCCCTTTGTGCAACTTAAGCTCATTGCTTCTTGTCCTATCCCTAGAGGTTAATGAGAACTGTGTTTGTGTGTGTGTGTACGTACATACGTAAATACCCCAAAAAAACCAACAGTCATAGACATCATCCTATCCATTTCATTTTGATGGAGGGAATAAAAAGGGGGTGAGGAATTGAAAATCTTTTGGTGAAAGTTATTTCAGTTTTAATAGGCTATTTTTCATTTGACCACCTTTAACAGAGAGTTTAATAAATTTCCTGTTAAAAAGAGGCCAGGAGGGGGATGTACTACTGCAAATCTGTCTGACCAGCATTAAAATGGGACAGAAAAGGAAAACGTTTCACCCTCCTATCCAGTAAGTCAGATTCACCCCTGCTGGTTAAAATTTCTTTTGCTATTTTACATAAATTCATGTATTTCTCTGTAACTTTCTGGATAGAGTGCCTAACAGTTCTCAAAGGCTGGGTCCGGGAGGTGAGGTGTTCAGAGATCCGCTTCTTGAGTTGTGACACTTAATTAAAATGAACGAAAATATTTCCCCCACCCTCACTCTCTCGTTCATGCAGCTCTTTTGATTAGTGACCAGACATCTTTTGCGTGCACGCACACAAAAAAAGGCCAGCATGTCATTGCAATGGAGATGAATGGCAAATGTTAGCATTAAAAGGAGCCCGTGACAAAGGCTGCTATTCTGTTACCTGGTAGTGATTGCAAACAGAGTTGAGAATTTTTAAAGAGTGAGTTGAAAGCAATAACATGCCAGTGAAAATAAAATAGAGGGATTTGTGAGAAATATAGCAAGGAAAAAAAAAGTCATTGTTATGGTTCTTTAGAGAGGCCTGGTATCAGGAGCCAGAAACTAGAATTCTAATCCTGATTCTAGTTCCCATCGTGGACTTGGAGAAGTTGTGAAACCTTTCTGTGCCTCTTTCCCCATCTGTAGAACAAAGCTATTAATGCATCTGAACCACACATGAGTAATTTGAAAATTTAATATTGGTACACTGCTTTGAAGGTGAAATGTGCAAAATGGAAGCTAATTAGCATCATGGTAATTTATGTGCTTTACAAGGGAGAGACTTACCAGGAGTTAGATGGGTAGGGTTCTGTCCTGGCTGTGCCACTGCCTTGCTGGGTGACCTTGAGCAAGTCACTTCCTTTGTCTGTACCCCATTTGTAAACAATGAAGAATGACGCTTGTCCATCTCTGTCAAGTGTGCTGAGACCTCAGGACAGAACGTGCTATGAAAGTGCTAAGCATTACTAACAAAGCGACCAGAAAATAATAGTGGCTGATGCGTGACATTATGAAATTGCTGAATGGCTGGAGCTTCCCATGCTATCTCACTGTCTGTTGGTGGCACCTCACAGCCTCTGTCTCTTTGTAATATAAGCACTAAGGTAATTCTCTTAAATTAAGGTTTATTCTACTGTTGTTACTGGTTCTTGCAAAATATATTTTGGAGTTAGGGGAGAATTTACTACTAACATAGTAACACTGGATTGGGACTAGAGGTGCAATCTTAGGGTTTTATCCTGCCACTGGTCACTATGGTATGAATGCTTTCCATGGAGTAAACCTCAGTTGGGGATGTGGCAATATATTCTCATGTCTCTAAATGTAGTTTGTTTTTTCCTTTATAGTGTGCACTGATTCTCTTTTGCCAGACGAAGTCCAGCTCAAGGACAGACAGCTATTTCCTCATTGTAATTAAAATGAAAGTCCTGCCTGGAAAGTTCTTCCATTGAATATGTAACAACAAAAGCACAACAAAACAAGGGGGGAGGAAATCAACCCTGTCTGAACCATTGCCGGCAAATTAATTCCTGGGGACAAATGCAATTTTATTAGCTTCCGAATACTTAAATCATGGTGAGCTGCTTTGCAGAATTTCCAGTTATAAAATACCCTTACACTGTACAACTATATGTTGGAAAGGCTCTCATTATAAATAATGTTTGGTTGTCACCTCTGTGCCTCAGTACAGAGCTGCCTTCACCACTTCACATCATCATTCATCTTGCTATAAAATGCAGCATTGTCTTAATGTTTAATTAAAAGCCATTTTTAGTAGTTGAAGTTCCTCTCCGTTTTGCCTATGGTGGAAGAGATGTGTCTCAGCAGACATCATGTATAATCTCCTGTGGCTGAAATCAACCCACATAAGGCTTTTCCCACCATTTAAGTCTTATGTTGCCTCTCTGTATAATATCTCACTGGTCCCAGATCAGCTACTGTGTGGCTACTGAAGCTGGATTTAAATCCTCTGCGTTGTGGGATGCAAATTGCCTGCAGGTGCTCTCATATTCCACTGTTCATTGTGTGTGTTCTGTTTTCCCCCATCCAATGCCTGATCCACAGAGGATATGAATCTGCTACAGCACCCCAGCTAGGGTCTTGTTCTTTAAGCTCAAGCTCTAGAGGCTCATGTTCTGAGCTCTAGAGGTCCAAGTTTCAATTCCTGGTGATTGCCGACATGATAATTTCTTGTGTTGAAATACTAGTTGCAGCAGGGCTTCATTGCAGCAACACAGACAGCATGGGGATTGTTAGATGTGGATTCTAACTGTATCTCAATGCTCGGGCAATTCCTTGCCTGGAGCCTGATGATAGGGTTGCCAAGATTCTAATCGCACAAAATCTAACACCCTTGCCCTGCCCCTGCCTTCTCAGAGGCCCCACCCCGCACTCACTTCATCCCCCCCTCCCTGTGTCGCTTGCTCACCCCCACCCTCACTCACTTTCACTGGGCTGGTGCAAGGGGTTGGGGGGTGAGGGCTCTGGTTGGGGGTGGGGGCTCTGGGGTAGGGCCAGAAATGAGGGGTTCAGGGTGCAGGAAGAGGCTCAGGGCTTGGGCAGGAGGTTGGGGTGTGAGAGGAGGTGTGGGCTGTGGCTGGGGGTGCAGGCTTTGGGGTGGGGCTGAGGATGAGGGGTTTGGGGTAAAGGAGGGGGCTAAGAGCTGGGGCAGGGGTACAGGCTCTGGGCGGAGTTTAGGGTGCGGGAGGGGGTTCCAACTTGGGGCACGGGGTGTGGGAGGGGGTTCAGGCTCCAGACGGGCGGCGCTTATCTCAGGCGGCTAAGGCAGGCTCCCTGCCTGACCTGGCTCCGTGCCTCTGCCAGAAGTGGCCAGCATGTCCAGCCCCTAGGCGGAGGTGCGGCCAGGCCGATCTGCATGATTCATGCTGCCTGACCCCCACTGCTCCCATTGGTCACGGTTCCCAGTCAGTGGGAGCGACAGAGGCGGCACCCCAGGCGAGAGCAGCACGCAGAGCTTCGTGGATCACCCCTGTGCCTAGGGGCTGCAGGGACATGCTAGCTGCTTTGGGGAGCTGGGTGGAGCCAGAGTAGGCAGGGAGCCTGCCTCACCCCTGCTGCACCGCTGACCGGACTTTTAAAGGCCCAGTCAGGGCTGCTGACCGGAGCCACTAGGGTCCCTTTTCGCCCGGGCGTTCCGATCAAAAACCGGATGCCTGGCAACCCTACTTGATTATAGCATTAGACTGTGTAAAACTCAGCCTTCTTGTTTAGCAAACTTAACCTAGAGCTCTGCTTCAGAACCACAGTAGCATGCTAACTCTTAGAGCATTATGGACGGTTTTGTTTGTTGTCTTCGTAGGAATAAAAAGAGGTTAGTGTTTCATAAAGTAACCATGTTCTGAAGCACAAATGGCACATTTAAAAAGCAACACCAGAATGGAATCTAACAGAACATGAACTTCAGTCAGGTGAATCTGTCAGTCTGTCTAATATGTATATCTATCTGAGAATCTAAAAATGTACTGCTTTAAAATAATTAGATTCCGTGCAGACTTAAGTAGGAAAACTGGTATCCACTCTCCAGGATTCTCAAAAATGTGCTGTACAGAATTGGCTAAAGGTACCTGTGATGGGGTGGACTCCCCACACTAGTCCTGCAAGAGCTGAATTAAGCCAGCTGGGCCTAATCAGGTAATTAGGTTGGAGGTAGCTAAATTAAGGTCAGGCTCACCAGTGCAGGAACAGGTAGGGTAGCTAGTTGACTGTTGAGCTGGAGGCCGTTGTTGGAAAAGGCTACAGTGGTGGGATTCGGAAAGCTGGCAAACCCAGCCCAGGGGGGAAGCCAGATAAGTAGGAAGAAGCTCAGGGAAACAGCAGTAAGGGATAAGACTATGCATAGTCCTTGGCTGCTTATTATAGGGACTGATGGCAGTGTACAGGGCATACCTGGGTTCCCCTACCAGACACTGGGGAGCAACAACAACATTAGAGACAGCGGGTCTGGAAGTACTTTGATTTCCCTGGAAGGGCAGGACCTTAGTGACCTGGCTGGAGGGCCAAGCTGCAAACAGGAGACTGCAACCCCTGAAGTGAAAGGGGCTTCAGGGTGAGATAACACAGGGGATGACCCTGCTGGAGTGGGGAGTGCAGTGCCTGGCGAAGCTAATTTGCAGGACGGTGAGCAGGAGGCACCGTTAGCGGTGAGTAAACCCGGTGATGGCATCATGTTGGTGTTTTTAATAAATTATTTCTCCTTTTAAGTTCCAGCTTCTGCTACTCCACTTTTTTTTTTAATTGAACATTGTAACAGTCTTGGGGTTCATTAAATAACAAACCAGTGAAAGAGAAAGGAATACAATTTTAATAGCCATGTAATGTTCCCAACCCCTACCTTCAGGGCACATCTCCAAATTCCTATGTTCGTAATATGATCCCTTATGAGGGAGGGTCTCTGATAATAGTTTACAACAATATCTGTACAAAAATATACTATAAAAGCTCGGCATATAGACAGGACTAGGATTTTACTGCAGTTATCTAGCCAAAGGAAACGGATGGTTGTGCAGGAGAAGTCTGGATTTGGACACAAACAGCTTTTATCATTTTAACAAGGGAAATAAAAGGAAGGTGGGGAGGAAGTGAAGGATTGGCCCCTTTAATTTTTTCAACAAAAGAAGTCTCCTTTTGCAAACTTGCTCTACTGTGAAGGCCATTTCCTCAACAAGAGTTCTAAGGGTTTTTCTGTATTATGGCTACGTTAGTTATTTCCACACTATTGATGACCATATGTAACTCAGAAGTAGCAAAGCAAAACAGAGCCACTGATTAATTATGTAAAAGGTCAGCAATGATGAGTTAAAGAAATGTATTCACAGCCATTCCACTAGGCCTTGTATTTATGTAACTGTGTTTTTAAATATCAGATTATTGGGATGCCTTTTGTTAGTTATTGTCTTTTTGGCACTCTTTCCATTCACTTCCCCCAAGATGCATATTGGCTCTTTTTACTGGTTGTATTGTATTCTACAGGATGAATCCTAGTGCTCTTATTCAGGCAAAAACTCACACTGAAGCAAATGTGCCTTTCAAAAAGTGGGAAGCCCAAAACTTAATGGATCTAAACTAAAACCTAAGTGAAGTCATCATCTGGTCTCCATGGCACCACAGTGAGTTGCACAGAAGCAGATGTAAAAAATATTTATCCATGGGCTGGGGAGGACCTGCTGGAGGTGGAGCAACTCCCCAGGAGCAGTAGCCACTTCCCCAGCAACAGCCACAATCAGGGAAAGGTCCACTTGACCCTCCCCTCTAGACTGACAAGGCCTCAGAATGCCAGAGATGATGTTAGGCTGCTGTTCATAATTGGAACCTTGTGCATTTAGTGTCTGCTTCCTTGGTCACTTACCCTGACCACCTCTGTCATCTTCACACTCTCTCTGCTGGTAGCTTTTCCAGTCATCCTTTTCTCCTCCCCCTCCTCCCCAGCTGTTGTACCTCTTTACTCATCCCAGCTACCATTTCCCATGCTCGTAATAAAAGAATGGTCCTTATTGCCACCTTTGTCACTTTGTATGCTGCACCCCTTTGCTTCCCTGTTGTATCCCTCTGTGTTCCATCCTCTTACACTATGAGCAGTTGAGGACAGAAACTGTCATTGTGAATGTTTGTACTGTGCCCAGGCACAGAGAAGTACCAATCCTGATTGAGACCTTTTGAGTGGGGCTGTCATTAAATAATGACAAAGGAATGTTTTATGTATGGCACAGGGTAAGGAATTAGAATGCCATTTATGTAACATCCCTGATCCAAAGAGTTTACATTCTAAGTCCCTGATCCAGAGCCTATTAAAGTCAATGAAAAGAGTCAAACTGACTTCAATGGAATTTGCATCAGGCCTTAAAGGGCCAATATGGGACAACGTGTAGAGAGAGTGTGTATGTACATAAGTGTGTGGGTGTGTATCTATATATAGGCTCTACACGTCCCACTGGATATGGGTCTGAACTATGCAGCCTAGGTCTGGAGCTAAACATTCTCAAAGCCCAACTTTCCACAGAACAGGTATGGTGTGGGTTGCGAAGCATTGAATATACAGTAGCTAACCATGAGGCATTAGCAGCAAGAGTCAATGAATCCTAAATAATATTACTTACACAAAAAAAAAATTCCCAGTGATCAAAAATGGTCAAGGAAAGTATTGTGATCTGTAAAGAAAATTACTTACTCTTTGTGAAAAGTCTAGTGCATATTTAAGATCAAAAATCAAGTAACATTTAAGAAATTTCATTTATTCTCCTTTCTCATAACTTCGAGGTTCCTTAGACACAATACTTTAGTCATAAATTATGAATCGCATTGCTTCACCTCCATTATGCAGTATGTCTACATGCACCAGCTGCCCACTGATAACTAGCGAAATAGAAGGGGAAGCCATAAAATGCTTTATGGAGAGCATTGAGAAAATACAAAGTGTCTATCCAAACTACATTATTTCTTTTCTCTAATCTTAGAGCCATGATCCAGAAGACTGATGATGATCCAGGAATTAATTTGTACCTTTTACATAATGCTAGCTAATTTTCTTAGAGCTTGTCAAACAGCTTTTGGAAGCATTATGTGTGTGTTGTATGCCTCACTAGTTTCTTTTCAACTAGGGGACTGCATACTTATTTTTACTTTCCACCTTTGATCATTGCATTTGAAGCATATTTGACAATGGCTTTTAGCACTCCAGGACTACAAATCTCAGCAAGAATTTGGAATCGAGATAGGGAGTGAAGCCAATGGTAGAAAAACTAAGTAGCGTAAAACTGACAGTCAAAGAAATTCATGAGTTTTCCACTCTATTACGGATAAACCAAATTTCACAGTATATAAATATCTGAGCTGTAAAATCAGAGCTCTAGAAACTCAGGAGGCTGCATATTTACTAAGTTGAGTCCTAAGTTTCAAATGTCTAGACAATTTCTGAATTATGAATTTGAGGAGAGTTGGTTTCTCATGTTTGCACCAGTTATTATACTGTCATTGATTTAGGGGAAGTATAGAACAGACAAAGTAATGCAGTAGTTAAATTAGAAAATATCACTCAATATTGCATATACAATTATTAATTCTCGATGATGTGCAGACATGCTACCTGCACTTAGTCTAATTAATGTTTTGTAATCCAAATGAGTTTGTCTTGATATACCCAGGAATGAGAGAGAGCCTGTATCACTGATCAGTGACATTGGGACTTATCTGAAGAATTTAGGCTTTCACTGAAACAAATTTCAAACACTAATTGTTGCAAAGGTAACCTTCTGAGTGTGAAAATCTCCCCTATTCTTTCTTTTTCACTAACTTAGGTGTACAGTGTTGGACATGTTTGCTTGTAACTGTTCATAAAAAACAAAACCAAAGCTGATGTGTGCTCGTGTGTGTGCTAAAGCTGAAAACCTGACCGGTTAGCTTTAAAAGGAGTGAACTGCATCCTTCACCTGTATTGGTGTTGTCTGTGAAACCTATTGATGACTTAAATGTCAGTTCTGATGGTTTTGGCAGAAACCTCCAGTTACTCTGGAATTATTTACAGATCTTGAGTGGGATACTACTGTAAATCTTCCCTAACCTGACTCCGGGACCTTCCCAGTGTCCAGTTATAACACTGTCTGTAGAAAGTATAATTTTCCTTCATAAAGAATTTGATCTCCAACAAAAAGCAGCACTCCCTACCAAAATGCTAGAGCACTTCTTCAGTAGTGTCTCATGGAAAAATGCCTCCTACTGAATCTCCAGGATTACTTCCTAGACCACTGAGGAGTCCCATTAAAAGAAAATGATTCCGCTTAGATCTTAAGCTTACAATATGGGGAAGTATGGATGCTGAAACTAAAGATTGTCAGATTTTAAAGATTTCTGTGTCCTTTGGTTTTTCTCTTCTCTGAAATTCAGAGATGTTGATTCGTTTGTTCTAACAGAATGTTTTTAATAGGCAAACTAATGTTTAGTTATAGGACATTTGTGTTGTCTTTTAACTCATGAATGTTTACCTGATTCCAAAACACTGAAATTCCATGAGACCCTGACTTGAACTCTTTATGAAAAAATCACTTTTCTCTATTAATTACACATCTCTGTGCATGCAGCTATGCATAGGGATTAGAGCGGGGTGAAAGTTTTGGTCAAACAGTTCCTCCTCCCCAAATGAAAAATGCAGATTTGGATTGACTGACTGAAGCAATTTGCAAATTTGGGTTGAATTCACTGAATAGTTTAACACCCCAACCGCCCCCACCCAAAATATAGAAAAAAAAATATTTCAACACTTTTTTGAAATAAGTGTTTCACTTAAAAATGTAGAATGCCTTTCTGCTTTGAACTTTACTTCAGTTTTATTTAAAAAAAAAAAAAAAGTGGGTCAAATGATCCTGGCTCTATCAATATCAATGGGAATTTTGAGATGGAATGTTACACAATTGGCTGGATTCTCTGCTGCTTTCATCTGCTAATGCTCTCAACTCATGAGGCAGAAACTTCCCACAGAATACACACAAATGACTTGACTCTCCAATGCCTTGCACCTCTGCAAATTACTACTATGTTTTATTTGGAAGCACTTTATGCTCACATTGTACCATTCAAAATATCCTTTCAAATCAAATAGTATCACTTCATGCCCCCTCTGCACTCACTTTGCACAGGTCTGAGTGACTATACAACATACAAGGTGTGGCGAATCCAGCCCCAATATGTTACTGGATAGGACTGAGCACAACTGCAACATCTGGGATCACCAATGTAGCACTCTCTTAAGGTTTTGCTGCTGTTTATCTGTAAGGAGGCAAACATAAGGGAACTGCTGTCCTGCATAGTTCTGATTGTAGACAGTTCCTTGAATCCCCTTTTCTCCATGCCACTCACAAGGTTCAGAAGGATTATTGCAGGTGGTAGACTACAGCCCAGGGGCTAGTAGCCCTATCATTTTGAAAATACTTTCATGGGTGAAGATGTCTGTTTCTGCATGATCATTTTTCAGCTACGCTAAAAGGTACAGTACACTGTCACCATATTAACCAATAGCTGGTGTGCCCCAGCCCATCATTTAACAGGTGCTAACACTTTCAATCATGAACCAAGTTACAGTTTCATATTTTGTCCTCTTGGACTTGCTGAATCAATAGCAGAACCTGTTTTGTCCTCTGATCTCACCTCTGGGCAGATTTACTGCTGCTGTGCCACCTACAAGAAAACAGAAATGACTGGGGCAAAAATAAACCAAAACCCCACTTATTTTTAATTATAACAATCTAGCTGTCTACACCCAACTGTCTCATGTAGGCACATGAACTTGTGGCCTTCATTCCACCTCCTGTTGTGAGTATGACAGACTTGGTCACAGCTTCTGTTAAATTAGATTGTAAACTATTTGGGCCAGAAACTTCTTATGTGTTTGTCCAGTGCTTGATGCAGTGGTATCCTGGTCACAGTTTAGGTCCTACTGTAGTACACAAAATTAATAATGATTATTAAACACTGGTCTCTCATTAACTTTAATTAAAAAGGATTACTTCCAAAGACCGGTCTCTCCAAACCAATTTACCCCAGCAGATCCAAAGGTTGTTGCACTTGTCTCATTTTGCACACACATGATGTAGAAAAATCACTGAATTGTTGTGGTTTTGTGCCTATTACCAGAGGAACAGATGCAATATTAGTCACTAGTACCACTCCTCCCCAAACTCATCCAAATACATTAACATAAAGACTTTGGCTGCCAGGTCCTCTGAGGCCATCTAAAATCAGGGCATATGACTCTTACCTGGGCAATGGTTACGTAAACAAGAAAGATGAAGTTACTATACAAGATGCTTCATTTCTGGCGTGCTTGAATGGCCACATTTAATTTCTCAGCTATCAAAACATGTAATAACGGCACAGTCCCCTGGCAACGCAGGAGTTTCCCCATAGGAATTGTTTGGCCCCTCTGAAAAGGAACCAATAAAAACAAGGAAGAAGAAATCGAGCCCCCATGATCACTTTAAAATGCTTCAGAAATTCCCTTTAGGCTAATGAACATCTGCACACTATATTGCCATACGTTGTTTCTCTGTAAATTGAGTCAGTTGCTATGTGTGTACAGATGAAGGAAGATCCCTGCTTCATTCTGCATAATACCCAAAGGTGGATATAAAATAAGGTAGCCCTATCTTATTCAGTGCACACTTGAATTGGTCTTGTAGGATGAGGCAAGAGAAATAATTGGAGTTCCATGGTTCTTCTTTTTCTCTTCAATATTGTCTCTTTTTTGAGAACTGCACTGTCCTTGTAATCCAGATGCGGATACTGACTTGTGAGTAGGTGTCCTAATGGCAAAACTTACTAGCATGGTGATTTACATCAGAGAGCCAATTTAATCATTGCCCTTGCATAAAATACCATGATGTCCGATATATGGCATGCATTTAAGAACTTGATAGTCCTGCAGTAGGTGTTAAACATGTAATCAGCAAATTGTATTGTGCCATCCTCTTATTAATGTTAATGCAGATATGGCTAGGGATTTTCACTTTCCTAGTGGCTGTTATAAAATGCAATAATTTCTTTTTGTTTAATTCACATGGCGTCAACTTCTGCCGGGTTTCTTAGTTGTAACATCTTCCACTGAAGGAAGAAAGACAGAAATATTTACTGCCAATGTGCTTGTGGGTTAAAACTGAATGTGTGGTGATCAGGAGAAAGGAATGCAGTGTCGTCATTCATTTCAATGATAAAATGTCATTCTCCATGAATGTGTCACTGTGAATAGCATCATTATTGGTTATATCTAATTTGACATCTTAAGGGATTTAAAAAAAACACAATGATGATTCTTTCTAAATCTTGTGATTAATTTGAATTTGCAATTTGAGACTTTGCTGTTCATACCTGGTAGGCATGCCAGAGCATCAGAACATAGTTTTGGTAACTTTAGAATCTAAGGATCTATGTCTGAGTAATGCCACTGACTTCAGCATAGGGTGGGAGGGGAAACTGAGATGTGTGCATCCTTGTTAGGTCACTTCACTTAAGTCAGTGGCAGACCTGGGAACAAATCCTAGGTCTTCTGACACATTAACCATTAGACCACACTATCTCCCCCAAATCTTCAAGTTTATCATCAAGTATGTGTAGCCAACTCTCTCATAACCTAAACGATCAGTTACAAGACTGAGTTAATATCCGCATAAGATACTTTGCCATTTTTTTCCCTTGTGGTATCTGTAGAATATCAAATAGTGAGAGTGGTTTGTGAATAATTTATACAGCCAATATAAGGCAAACTTTGCCAAATTTAGATTTATAAATACCTCTAATAAATATTCTGGATTCAGTAGTCTGTGACTTTTTAGTGTTTTTACAATAATAGGTATTGATGACAACACTATGCGTCTTCTCTTTGCAGTTATTCAGTGTTCTGCATTGCATCTTGAATGAAAAACAGAAATCTCAGCACATGGCATTTATTGTGCGTGCGAGAGAGCCTTTACTTAGAAATACATGACACCTGCTCAAAATTATGCCCTTCTCTGAATGAACTGGGCAGCATGAGAATCTGAGTAACAAAGAAAACTTCGCTGAAATGACACAATGGTCACATTTTATCTTAAAGGGTGCCTGGCCCGAGCAGTGTTTCAGTAATGTTGTCCCACCAATGTGACTTCAGTTTCTGAATAAAATGTCTAAGTAGTCATTCAGGTGTGTTATGAAAACTAAAGAAAAAAAGCCTTTATTTTTATACAGTACCATTTACTATCATTAGCCTGAATTTCTGACTTTCCAGAATACTTTCCATGCGCTAAATCATGGTCTTAATGAATTCCGTGACAAAACTCTGCTTGACTTCACTAGGGCCACATATAGTTAACATACCAATAGTTCATTCCATAAAATTATTCAGTTTTTTCCTGTCTGTTACCACAAAAGTAATTAAAAATCCCTTGTTTTTAAGCATTATTGGTTTAATATTTCCCAGAAGTCTTAAAGCAAACTTTGTCTTGAAAAACCTTATGTTCTGCTCTCCCCCTCTTACATATTGTTAGTTACCACAGTATTCTCTAGCTGTGAAACAGGTACATAAAAGCAGTAATGTGTAACGGGTTTCTGCTGTTAGTAACCTAGTCATGCTGTAGAGCAGGGTGGGCAAACTATGGCCTGCGGCCACATCGGGACCATCCTGTCTGGCCCCGTAGCTCCTGGCTGGGGAGGCTAGTCCCCACCCCCTCGTCTGTGCCCCCTCCCCCGCAGCCTGAGTGCACTGCACGGGCAGCGCAGCTTGCACCTGCCCACCTCCCAGGCTTTCACATAAGCCTGTCCTGCCACTCTGAGGGGAGGGCAGGAGGTCACGGGGGACAGTCAAGGGATAGGGGGCAGTTGGATGGGGCAGAGGTTCGGGGGGGGATGGTCAGGAGACAGGGAGCAGGGGGTTGGATAGGGGGTGTGGTCCCGGGGGGGCAGTTAGGGATGGGGGCCCTGGAAGGGGGCGGTCAGGGGACAAGGAGTGGGGGAGGGAAGGGTGGGTGAGTGGATGGATGGGTCAGGGGTCCCAGGGGGCCCGGTGGGGGTGTGGATAGGGGTTGGGGCAGTCAGGGGACAGGGGGGTTTGATAGGGTGTGGGGTTCTGGGGGGGTGAGTGGGGGCAGTCAGGGGACAAGGAGCGGGGGGGATTAGATGGGTCAGAAGTTCTTAGGGGAGCAGTCAGGGGGCAGATAGAGGGTGGGGGCCAGGCTGTTTGGGGAGGCACAGCCTTCCCTACCCGGCCCTCCATACTGTTTTGCAACCCTGATGTGGCCCTCAGGCCAAAAAGTTTGCCCACCTCTGCTGTAGAGGAAGAAGGGTCTGTGTTTAGAGATGGGCACTTGTCCTGTGAAGCTTAGCTGAAACCTTTACCTCTACAAGAAGCTGCTCTGTGCTGTTCTGAGACCGGCTTTACTATCATATACATGAATAAATGGAAAAATGTCTCTCAAAGATGAAGTCTAAACATGTACTACAGTTGAAATATTGTCTACTCTTACCCCTGCTGAAATGACAGGAGAACAACCCAGAGCAATTTTAAACATACAGCACACAGGAAAATATTTATATTGGAGTCTTTAGTGGGATTTAATGAGGGCTGTATTTGGACAGGGAATCTATTTTCACTAGCTGATGCTTTCTTAAGTGAATAAGTCACTGTTCTGTAGACTGCTAGCCTAGTCATGAGGGATGCTGAGCACCCTCAGCTCCCCTTGAAGGCAATAGTGGTTGAAGGTTCACAGTTCTTCCTAGGAGAGTTCTGCAATCAGCGGGCTACCTCAACTTAAACAGAGAGAGAGAGAAAAGAGTGCTACTTGGTATTTTTGTAGGACTCTAATGTTTATATTGATTATCGCATATTCTGTAGAAAGAAGGAACTGATTAATTAGTTCAGGAAAACTGACCATTTCCCTTCAGATAAATAGAAACCTCTGCATACTTATCACAAAATGATCCTCTGTTTACTTAAAACCCATTTATGTTTTGTTTAGTAGTTAGAGCTTGGGCAAGTCACTTCACCTCTCTATGCCTTTTTGTTTCCTCATCCGTAAAATACGGATAGTGATACTGATCACCTTTATAAAGTGCTTTGAGATCAATTGGTGGAAAAGGTCTATATGAGAGCCAGAGGGGAGTGGGGTTTATTTACAAGTCGACACATGACCTAAAATTGCTGAGACCTACAAGAAAAGCTGTTCTGATGAGAATTTCAGGTCCAGTTCCTGCAAACCTAAGAGTTTTCAATGGTGTGGATAAACTTTGAATAAACATGCAGGCTTATCTAAATAGAAACTAAAACTTCCTAATCCTTTTGGAGGCTTTATTATCAGGAAGAACCAATGTTTGAGAGAGAACAAAATCTTTCAATGTAAGGAGGGAATTATCATCATTTCACTTCTTAAAAACTAGGTGGCTGATTACTCAAAACAGCTGTGGTACCTTTTAGACCACTTATTGAGATGTTCTATTGAAAGGGGGTGGACCTGGGGAGGGACAAGCAGATTTGCTTCTTTTTGGAGATGGTGGAAATTGTAGCATTGCCTTAATCAGACTAGCCCCACCAAATTTCAGTTTGCAAAGTAAGACACCAATCATGGTGTTTCTTCAACAGAAGGGGTAAACTGAAGTGACAGCAGATATCTGAATTACCTCAATGAAGGACATTTTGGGAGTGACCAGATCCTGCTGCCAGACTTGTACAAGCCTATGTGAATTAGCACTATCTTAGAGCCTGATCCAGTATTACTGAAGTTAATGCTAAATAATCTGACTTCAATGGGCTTTATTACTGCCCCCTTTCCAGAGTAGTTGCCCTGGGCATGCATCAACCTGTACTGATTTAAAGGAGGTTTTATTGTAGAGTCTTTCTGAGGCCTAAAAGATGATGCAGACCGCCTTGCACAGAACATGCGGTAAGGTGCCTGATCTGGTAATTTTCAGAGCACCTGATGCACCTGAGTTCTGTGTTCTGCTCTCCTACTCACTTGCACTTGCCCAAAGTTACAGAGCTTAACTATTCTGTGTCTCATTTTTTCCATTTGTAAATAATTAACCATGACACTGAGATGCTGTAAAACTTAGTCTTTTGCAAGACTCTCAGATGAGGTGTTCTATAAGGAGGGCTGGCTGGAAAACAATAATTCCATTTCACAAAAGTTTTTGAAGTTTCAACATTTGTTTCCATTCTGATGTGGAACAGAATGAAGGTTTTTCGTGAGAGAGTGAGTGAGACACACACCTACCTTAGAATACCAGTAGCTTGTCGGGTAGCTAACTAACCTGGGATGTTGGAGCCCCAGATTTAATCCCTGGTTTGCCTGATTTTGGAGTAGGTACTTATCTGGGCCTACCGTATCGCAGGAGAGTGATACCCTATCTGCTGGGCTGTTAGTTTAGATTTGGAAACTATCATCAGCCAGAGTTTTATTTGAGACACTACATAGACCCCAGTGCAACGAAGCACATGTTTAACTTTAAGTCAATGACTGCAGTGAAATCACGCACAGAACGTGCTCTAGTGGTTACTTCTGTATCAGGACGTTATTTCTGTTTCTTGTTTAATTCAGTATCTTGGAGACTATAGTGTGAAAACTGGGTAAATACTGACAGTGAAACAGTTAAAATGAGAAAAGGAATATCTTCTGATTAAAAAAATAAATAAATAACCTTCAAAATGATAGAGTTTTTATGTGAAGACCGGATTAGGAATAAATGCATAAGCTAAAGAACCATTTTGTGCATCACAAAGTGAATTAACATATTGTGTTGTCAGCTTGAAAGAATCCATTTGGGGTATAACTGGATGATAGTTTTCTTTTAAACAGGCATGGTACGTGTTAAAGAAATAATTACAATATCTTTTTGAATATGAATCAACATTATGTGCTGCTCAGGTTCATCCGTAGCATAAATAGGAAATCAAACACCCAACAAGTTTGTTACATTTCTACTGAAAGTCTGGAGGCTTAATTTATTCAACAAACTGAATTAATTATCCTATTAAATAGATGTTTTTTAAAATGTGTATTTAAAAAGTGACTTATTTTTTTTTTTTTTTACTCACTGGTTGTTCTGTGACTCATTCCTAATAAGTTGTAGTTAGTTTCGACAAGCTTTCTGTTGCCTGGTTGCCTGGATTGCTTCAGTTTTAAGCATTTCAAATTTTGCTGCCTGTGAAGAGTTTGATTTCTATTGGAATCTTCCCAGAACAAATTTCACAAGGGGTTAGGAGAAGCAGAATATGCTGTTTGTGGTTTTTTTTTAAATATTGTGCTTATTGAGTTAAAAGGAATATTATTTCAGCTTTTTCCCCTGGTATCCTTAATGGTTGTATGCCATTATATGTCAGCTGTCCAGAAATTCTTACGTTTTAACACAGCTATTTGAGACTGTATTTTTCCTGACACGCTCTCGGGCAATGTCTTTGACTAAATCTCTCTCACCTTACTTCCATGTGTTTAGACATGTTGCAGTCAACTGGGCTTTCTGAAGTCTATAGCTGTACTGGCAAAGCCTTCTACTGTAGATGCAGCTTACACCAGCAAAAAAATGGTTTTCCAGTATAGTTCCACAAACAAAATAAGCCATACTGGCAAAAGTATATTCTGCAAGTACAACTGCATCTATGCTAGGGTTTTTGCTGGTATAGAAATTTTGGTTTTAAAAATCGTACCCCTAAATGACATTACCAGAAAAAGTTTCTAGCATAGACCTGGCCTGAATAAGACTAAGGCCTTGTCTAGATTCATAAATGGATCCAGTTACATTAACGGTAACTATATTGGTACAGGTAAAGCATTACAACACCTATTGTAGCCACAGTATACTGGTGTAGGTATTCTCATAAAGGTGTCAACAGTAGAACTTGTGCTTGGATATCCATAAAAAAAAAATTAGTTCTACTTTCAAGTGTAGACTAAGTCTAACAGAATTCAGCCTGTTGGCAGAATACACACAAGATCAAATGATTTATATGGGGCATAATTACACCTTAGAGTTCTGCTCTGCAACTGATAGCATGCAGATAGATTTTCACACCTGTGTGAAGTCCTATGGACGGTTAAGGAGGCCAAGTGTTGATGCAGTAGTCTATATCCTACCAATTGCAGGATCTTGGCTGACGACAACAGTCAGAGTTAATGGTTTTTTGGTACGGTTTTTGATATTTTGTGTAAATTTGACGACATAAAAATGGGTCAATTACAAAGGCTTAAAAACAAAACATCATGGACAATCTTTGTGAAAATATCAGGTTATAGTGTGTGACCAGCTATAGTTGATGACAGCTACAGGTGTTAGCACCTCTAACAACTGGGCCATAACTACATATGTCTGCCATTTTGGCACATGACCTCCCATTAATATTTTGCTGGTTTCACTGGAGTTTTCCGAATTACTATGCCATCTAGCTGGCAGATAGCAATTCCATCCCACAGCTGTGCCCTGATGTGATTCAATAGGCCATCTGTGATGCAAGGTTGGGTTTTTCCTGAATTGCATTTGCCTATTTACATCTTTTGCATGATGCAGTTTCCACCTACCTCATTGAACTTACCCTACCTTACATCAAACTTCTGAATCTGGCCACTGGGGAGGAAATCAGTCTTTAGGCTATTAATTGGGCCTAGTCCAGTGCCTTTCCAGGGCAGGGGCTTCTGCTCAGGCTGATTTTTATATCCTGTTCAATCCCAAATTATGTCAACAGAATTGCCTTGGGGTTATAAATCAACCCTGGTTCTGGTGTGTGGGTGTGGGGGAGACCTGTGTTTTTTACCTTGCCTTAGTTTGCTTGAGTCCCCTGCCTTTTATCAACTGTAGCCAAGTTTGCAATTCCCTCAGGCTCTTTTGTGAAGCTTTAACTCTTTGCTTGCTTCAAAAGGCACTGACCTCTGGTGATTGATAAACTTCCATTAATCAATGCTGTAGTAGTTGGTCTCCCTTCCTGTGGCACAATGCATAATGGGTTAGCTTTGCAGGATGTGGATGCAACCAAATTCCTTAATTGGCTTGGTTACTTCAGCTGCATTTTCTTTACTCCACTTACGCACTCTTCAGGTCAAACCTCCTATCTACTTGGATTCTGGGATTTTCAGATGTAGGCTGATTTAATGAGTGTGAGGACAGCTATCCAAACATCAGCTGCTCTCTTACCTAAATGAGGACAAAAGCTAAAATATTTGAGGAGGAAGAGGGGATTTGAAGAAAGCAGATGCTCTGCTTCTTTTTATTACTTTCTTCTTAAGTATTATGGTATTCCTTAAAAGAGACAGAAGCAGTTGAAGAATTTATCTGCTTAACAGCTAGTTGTGTCATTCTTAACTTTCATAGCCTAAAAGCATTCTGCTTTTTCTTCCCTATTTCCATAAGCTAATACAGCAGGTCTCCTGCATTTGAGGTTTTAGGTCCTTTTTTGGAATGTGAACTCGTAATCAGTCTTCTGTGTCTAACTAGAAAATGAAGTTTCATCCAAGTGTTTATTAGGAATATTTATTTTATTTGACCAGTGCAATGTGTAGGCATTAAAGAATATAATGGAAAATATACAGAAAATGTAGAAAGCACATTTGTCACTTGTATTCTTGCCTTCCTTCTGGCCTAATAAGTATTTTTTTTCTTTGCCTGCTGTTTCTGTCCTTTGTTACTTAGCTATGCCCTCTAGTTTTATCTTCCTCCTCCAGGTAAAGCTACATTTTGCTGCAGTTGCAGTTCTGGACAAATGTGATCAAGAGATGGGAACTGACTCATCACCTTTTCTTGAATGTTCTGGAACTGCATTGGCAACTCTCCTAAAGGGGAAAGATCAGGGCCATATGATTTCAATTTAGATTTCAAGGAGAGAAGTGGTGTGTGGTTTTTTTTTTTTTAAAGGCTATTGTCTAGTGTTGTGGCTGTTTAGGTTCTGATCTTTCTTGCTGTGACTTCCACAAGAGAAGAGCTGGAAAGATGCTGGATTGCTACCTCTTGGAAGTTAATTACCATTTCAGAGCAGCTACATCCTAGGGAAACGGCAGTGAGAGTTTTCTCCCCACATTGCTCTGTCAATATACTGCTATCTATGGATGCAGTAATTCATTTTCCATTCCTGTTCATCAGTAGGTCCTTTTTCAGTGACTGCCTGCCATCATATGCTCTCTTTAATGGTGGATTTAACATTGATCCCTACCCACCAGTAACTGGATTGAAATGATCAATTCATTTCTAACAGTCTGCTGAATCTCACTCACTAAAATTTGGCCACTACCAACCTGAACTTGACTTCAAATGGCAAACTACAGGCAATAGCCTTCCTAGGCACCACATTGAGTGCCTAGATACTGCAGTGCATGAATTAGGAGTACCCAAGTACTACATCTCCCGTCACCAACCCACTGCTGTACTTCGCAACATCTCTTCTTCCTTGACATTCGGATGGATTACGTAATGTGACATAGTGGTGTGAAAGATGTAATTACAAAGGTCAGCAAGGAATGCCATGGGACTTAAAGATCTGTGATCTTCAGTTATTATGGTGCACAGCACTAATATTTAGGCAGCGAACCAATTAGGAGAAATAGTTTGACAAAACTTCACCAGAAACCTTCTTTTTAATATATTGATACAAGGTATTGGTAATGTTGGATGTCTCTAAGAGCTGCAAGGCATTTTTTTTTCCTAATAGGGAAGTCATCACATTTTAAAGAATTTCACTGTCTGAGAACATATTATTTTTAACTCGTATCATCTTTTACATAGTAAGTAAACTAAATCAATAGATAACTGGCCCCATATGATTTTGAGAATAGTAAATGACTAAAATAGCTTTCGATGAGAAAAAGGCATTAAAATATTTGATCACTGTTTTTTCTGTAAAATATATATGATGCATGTGGCTTACAGAGAATGAAAATGTACATAGACACTGAATGAGTAGCTCACATACAGAAAAGCCATAATTCTTGAACTAGAAATAAAACCTTATCCCAGGAGTACAGAGAAGAGAACCATAGACCACAATGCTTTCATGCATTGTTAAAAAGATCATTTGCCACTTGAGAGAGCTGCATTTTAGTGGTGAGTGAAGCAATCCTTATATAAAGAGAGCAAAATCCTGTTCACGTCAGTCAGACAAATACTTCCAGTGACTTCAGCTGGATTTCAGTGGATTCAGCTGGATAAAGAAAAGGAGGATTTGTTCAGATTTTGTAAAATGTAGCTAAAATCAGAATTTTGGTCAAGCAAGAATGTCAGGATTGGACCCTTTTAAGCCAGCTGTGCTCACATTGTTATTGGCAGACACACTGGTAGTCTGTGGAAAAGTGACTTGCCATCTAGGGCTGGCCTTCTGCTTGTTTCCAGCTGGTAAACCACATTAACACAATGACCAGTTAATTTGATTTTTATTTTTCTGTGTAAGCTGTAGTTGTCAGAGGCAAGTTATGTGAGGTTTTTTTAATGGAAAAGGAAGTTGTCCATGCCAGCGTGGGTTAGATGGAATGTGATCATGAGCCAGGCTATATACTGTGATGTGGTTATGCCCAAGAAGAACAAAATGGCTGTTTCAAGCTGGAGGAGAAATATTTGTGCCCCCAAATTCAGCACCAAACATCCCAAAGTTTGTGGCTTTAGTTTTTCTCATTATAATGCTAAAATGAAGCTGTTAAAACAGAATCTGGCCTCTGATTTCAACCTTGATCCTTCCCATTCCAAAGTTGAGGTATGTTTGAATCCAGGTTTTCAGTTCAGGCCATCCCTAGGTGAAATAGTTCTGGTTTTTATACTAGGCTGCAATAGGTTGGACTGTGTTTCCCAGCTCGGTTAGAATGCATATTCAGCCATTACATTTTTTATGTCCTTTTCCCCCTAACTCCTCCTCTTAATTGTATGAAATGTTGAAAAGAAAAAAAGCTGTTTGACTTCATGTGCATCTAGGAGGGGGCTGTTTGAAAATACAGTTCTCTGAAGATTCATTTTCAATCTCCTGTATAGGTAAAATGTTCCTTTTAAGAAAAGGGTAATGCTTGTCTAATCTCTACTGATCTGCACACAGCTATTGCCATGCAGCAGCCTCCATTTCAGATTTATCAGTCACATTTGGGGTTTGGTTTTGTTTTACCAGGAGGGAGGTTTTTAATGTTGAAATCGATTCCATTTCAGGAAAAAAGGTACAGTACATGAAATGCTGTTGTGATGTGTAAAAGGTTTTGTTTCTTTTGGCTTATCTTTTCCCCAGACTTTTTATATTCCACTAGCCTGAATGTGAAATGCAAGGTCAAATAGAAGATATGGTCCCTTCACTTCAATTTGTCAGACAAGTGAAAACCTATTGATTGTTGAAAGTAACATAGCAAACTGAGAGTGCATGGTTGGGACAATAGTATAAGAGGAAAATGGAGAATTTAAAGGCATGGCATACCTGTGTATGTGGTTTGAATTTGTAAATTTGTATGCATATTTCTTTAATTTCTATGCACCATGTTTTTTGATTCAAGCTTAAATCCCTTTGTGTGATTTAAATAGATCTTGCATTTCCACCACATACTGTAATTGTGGAAGGGAGCAAGGACATAAAGGACATAAAATCTTTAAAAGTTTGTCTCTATTGGATTGAAGTTTAGTCAGTTGGTTTATATTCTTTTAGTGAATGTACCTTGGCGAGCCAGTTTATAGCAGACTTTTGTCAAATTCAGTTTTCCTTCCTTCACCTGGATGTATCCCCCTTCAGCCTGCCAGAATTCACTTTTGAGTTTGCTCTCCAATGAATTGAAACTGACAAGTTTCACCTGGTTTGCTGGTGGGACTGAGGACTTCTCATAATTTTGCATGCACAATGGTAAACTGGCCCAGAGGTTTTCTACCATGTGAGCAATGTGAACACAGGTTTGCTCCTAAGGTTATCAGAACTTTAAGGATCCCATTCTGAGTGTTAGGTTTCCAATGAAATTTAAAAACATGATGCAGAAAGACACAAGATTGGAGGAATAGATAGGGTTGGAAGATTAAAGTTCAGTTTTGGTCACAGTTAACTTAATTTGATAGCAAGATTTCCATGATGGGATGTTGGAATAGTCAGGTACTTTAAAGGTGGCATTTGGAACAATGACTGCAGATATCATCACCCAAAAATATGTTGTAAAATGAGAAGAGGAGAGGACCACAGGAGCTCCTATGAATGTATATCGCCGAGCCTCTGTCTTTTTCTCTGTCATCTCCTGCATGTCTCAAGGAAGAGGACCTGTAAAAAAGATACCGAAGGGAACACCAGAAAGATTAGAGGAATACTAGGAAAGGGCAGGAGCCCAAAAGCCTGGAAGGGATACAATATCTGGAATGGAGGGTATGATCTCTAGAGCAGCAAAGAGGCCAAGGAAGATGACGTTGCAAGTTTTTGTATGATTTTCGTGTTCTTATTTTAGCTAACATGTTAAAGATTTGTGTTCTCATGATGTAGTGTACCTCCATTTGCACTCCTAGATCAATATAAATCGTTCAGTAATCAAGTGTGGGGTATGTTGTGTGGTTTTTTTTGTTTTTTTTTCAAAGCCTCATGATCCCTTGGGGGGGGGGGAGAAATGGTCACATATGAAAATAATACAGAACTTGCTCTCAAGATAGAATCCACATTTGTTATCCCTTTGAAAAATATTTTTTACTCACATATTATCGTGTGTGGCAGAACTATTGATTGTTCTTGAGGTCTATACAATGTTCATTAATGTGTACAGCACATAACTTCAGTGCTTAAAAAGAGACAATGACAGTGAGGTTCCTGACAAGTTCAGGCACTAATATCTGTAATATACTTTCGTCCTGGGGATTTGGAGACCTGCTTGGCAGTAACTAAACTAAGACTCTGAAATATCTAAGTGAGGATGGAACAGTCTTTGTGGATTTTTGCAGACCTCAAGCTATTTTTTTCCGTGTTTTCATACATAGTTTGTGCATCTGTTTTCTTAGCAATTTAAACACATGTTGGGGTTGTTTTTTTTTCAAGACCAATTCAGTTTTAGAGCTGGTAAAATGGTCAAAGCAACTGATACATTTCTCCAGTAGTGGGAAAATGTGGCTCATATATTCATCAAATAGCATTTGATCAACTTACTTTCTCTCTCAACTGAATGAAGTGGCCACATTTTCAAAAAGCTCAGCTCCCACTGACACACAGCTGAAATGCTCATATTTTCAATTGGGTTCATTGCCCAGCAGCTCCCGTTATTGTCAACAAGTAAATAGTAAACATGTGGATTCCATTGCTCTCGGTGGGAGCTGCTAGGTGCTCAATGTTGTTGGAAAAATTGGCGGCTACTTTTAGATGCTTAAATGGTAGATGAGGTCTCCGGGAAATGTTCAATGGGATTGGATCAGGCCTTTATTGAGGTGCCTAAATGGGAGCTGTGGGATGGCAAGCTCTTTGAAAATCTGGCCCTAAATGTTTTTTTTTTCTATATGGTGTGGATCAAAGAACCCAAGCAGTGTTATCACCATGTTTATTACTGATGGCATTTGAGGCACTCATCCCAGGTAGCATCGGGATGCTTTTTTTTTTAACTTATACAGCCCCTTAAATAGACAGACAAGGTCCCTGCCCTGTAGAGGTTAAATCTAATTTTAGTCATCCTGTGACATGAGAGGAGATAACAACATTTTGGGGATTGGTTGAAGAGCGGCAGGTCTTGGTTTGCAGCAATGAGATCAGTTACTTGGTTTGGGTATGGGAAAAGGGTGATACAACTTTTGTTTTTGATATGTTTAACAATAGTATTGTTAGCATAGTACTTGCATGCATTGTGGAATGAATCATAGAATATCAGGGTTGGAAGGGACCCCTGAAGGTCATCTAGTCCAACCCCCTGCTCAAAGCAGGACCAATTCCCAGTTAAATCATCCCAGCCAGGGCTTTGTCAAGCCTGACCTTAAAAACCTCTAAGGAAGGAGATTCTACCACCTCCCTAGGTAACGCATTCCAGTGTTTCACCACCCTCTTAGTGAAAAAGTTTTTCCTAATATCCAATCTAAACCTCCCCCACTGCAACTTGAGACCATTACTCCTCGTTCTGTCATCTGCTACCATTGAGAACAGTCTAGAGCCATCCTCTTTGGAACCCCCTTTTAGGTAGTTGAAAGCAGCTATCAAATCCCCCCTCATTCTTCTCTTCTGCAGGCTAAACAATCCCAGCTCCCTCAGCCTCTCCTCATAAGTCATGTGTTCTAGACCCCTAATCATTTTTGTTGCCCTTCGCTGGACTCTCTCCAATTTATCCACATCCTTCTTGTAGTGTGGGGCCCAAAACTGGACACAGTACTCCAGATGAGGCCTCACCAATGTGAGTTTTAGGCTGGGAACTTCAGTGACCCTCTTTGCAAAGTTTTGATATTATAACAATCGCATTTCTCAATTAAAACACCATCCTTTCCACCCCCTTCCATAGCACTGAACTTGATCAACTTTGAGGTGGAGAAACCCAGCTCAAAGGTCATATGATGGCAGACTCCAGATCATGTAGGTAGTAAAAAGGCTTGGATAAAGTCTTGCATCTTGGGTTTGATTCAAACTTTTGAATCCCGAGTTCTGTATCCAGTGCACTTTATACTGGACACAACTACTCTAGTTCATCTATGTATACTTCCATATAACTCTCCCTCTGGTATTTCATTGCTGGGAAAAGTGCATTAGCTGGAAGATTCCTATTCACTAATTACAAGTTTTTGTTTGTTTTGCTGGAGCTGAGAGAATAATTCATTCAGATTAAACCTCTGTTTTTCCATATGCAATCACGATGAGTTCAGAGAAACTTTCTCAAATGTGTTAATTGTTTGAAATCAACTTTTTAATTAAAATTAATGACTTATCTTGCTGTTAAAGCTGTGTTGCTTACCTGTGAATAGTTGCATGTGTCTTATAATAATGTTTCTTTAGCTAGATTTGATTAATGCGACACACAAATTATCCAAGCTCTGAACACACGCAGAAAAGGAAATAGAACACTTCCTTTATTGAAGCATTTCAGGGTCTGAGCTCATAATTCAGGTTTTCCAAGTATTCGTGCTAGTGAGGCTTGATCACATGATACTTGTGCAAAGCAAAGTGGCTGAGGTGAATTTTTCCTTCAGAAATTAGAAATGTTCACAGAATGTTTGTATCTGTGCACGCAGTGATTGACTGGCTCCAGGATCTGTTAATGAAACTACTATATAGGGTTATGCATGTTAGTTAGAGGACAGTCCAGTTGGCATTTTGATCATTATTTATTCTCTGTTACTAGAATTTAAAGTCCTGAGAAGTGTTGACAATAAAGCCGCAAACCATGTGAAGCCCAACTGACACCAAGTTTCACTACAAACTCTTGACTCAGAGCTAACCCAATTTTGCAGAGGTTTGTGTATCTAATGAGCAAATGAGGGCTCAGGTTCCATTAGATGTTTTGCATCAGTCATCTGAAATTCATGGTTTCATCTGCTTTCAATGCAAAACCAGGTGAAACTTGGGGTTCTATAGACTGCTTTGGTTATAAAATCTTTTATAGAGAACTCCATGAAGAGGAAAATTAAACAAAATGTTTCCACAGACCCTTCTGAAGAGAAACCACCACACCACACAGTTTTCATTCTCAAGTCAGAGAAATGGCAATCAGAAATTAAATCCCTGTTTACTTTTTATAAATACTGGACACAGCCTAATTATGAACTTCACATTTTTGCTGTCAGCTCAGTCTCTGCAGTGATGGCACAATGTGGTGGCAAGAAATATTGTACGTTCAGGAGAACCTATGTCTTTCAGGAACATTTTCTGTGTGTGTGTATGCGCTGTCAAAGTATTATGTGTCATCCTGAATTATTTGGTAGCAATGGGAAAAAACACCTGCTTCCTGGATGTATTTCTTTCAATTACCTGGAAAAATTCTTGTTGGTGATGTATTATTTAAAGTGGTAATGGCAACCTGATTTAAAAAAATAGGGTACGTTATTCTGTTTTACCATGTGACACCAGCATTTGCAAAATGAAATAAACATGTAACAGTTTTTATCCATTACATGCATGTATGTATAAGGTATACTAAGCCTTTTGAAATTCACTGTGCAGCAAATGTTCCTTTTTAATTATAAATATGCATACAATATGGAAAAAAAGATAAATCTGATAGGCACAAAGAGTAGAGCAAGAACAAGAAAACTGCATGGGGCAGAATCAGGGGTACTGAGCAGAGCTTCATGACAAGAGCACCAGTGCTAAAAACTCAGTGGGTTGCACTGATTGTCCTTTAGGGATGCAGGCTGAACCATTATGGAAAATGATAGTTTAATAGGAAAAATAGCCTTGCTTTAACTTGTTTTGAACCCTCTGACTATTTAGTTATTTTAAAACATACCTTGATAGGGAGCAGAGTTCATGTTGAGAGAACTCTAAGAATTACATGTGCCCCATCTCTTTAAACTCTGAGGCAAAAGAGGCATAGAACAGTCTGCTATGTTGATACCATCCTCTAGAATTTAAAATTCCTATAATGGATTTCGGTAGGGTGGTACAAAGGGTGGAACCGTTTTGTATTAAAATCTGTGGGTTTTTAAAAAAAAAAAAAACCCACAGATTTTTTTTAAAAAAAAACCCACAGATTTTTTTAATTTTCCACAGAAAGTAACCTTAAAATCCCTATCAAATTCTGTATGATTTTACCTGAAGGAGGTAAATCATTTTAAGGAATCATTTTAATAATGATTGATTGCTGGGTACTTTATTGAAGTGGGAAGGATAGCCCAGTGTGTGATATTGTGACATACATGATTTCAGTTATTTATATATTTAAATTTACATCCCCTGTTAAACTCTCCTCATTTTCCTCACCCTCCTTTTGCAAATCTAAGCAGAGAGGCTCAGGGTGAATGGCCAGGAAACTGAGTTACCTTTTCATGCCAAGGGGGAGTGTCTCTCCTTGTCAGAATTGAAGCACGTGCGTGGTCCAGTGCAAGCAAAGCTTGCACTGTACTCTTTGTTGCAATAGGATGCTAAGTGGGGTCCAGAATTTGGGTCCTAGTGTCCATCATTTGTTCCCTGAGAACCTTTGAGAGAGTGAGTGTTGCTCTCAAATGCTCCCTCTGAATATGCTTATCTGTCAGATGTCACATTGCATCAAATGAATATTAAGGAGCGCTGGACAGCACCCTCCTTAGCCAGAATGAGTGTGATCACATTACAGAACTTGGGGTAAGAACATGAATAAAGCAGGAGGGCTAGGAGACCCCCAAGGGTAACTATATGTAGGTGTTGCTCTGTTTGTGCAACAAAAGGGTTGTTCCATCCTGGTCACTAAATCCCATGTTCAATGTGAAAGGTACAGTTCAAACCTCTCTGCAGAGCCCTTTCCTGTGCAAAATATAATTTCTTAAAGAGCAAATGTCACTGGTTGTTTTTACACTCTTTACAGCCTGGTGTGTGTTCCCTTTGACAATCCATAATTAGGACCAAATCATATCCTTGGATTCTGATAAAACCCCACACAAAGGCAATGGGGTCACAGGGGTATAAAGGTGTCCTCAATTGCCCATGAAACCCCATTGAAGTCCGTGTGAAATTTATTGGAGTAAAGACTGTGGCATTTTGCCCATAGTAAGCAAAGCCTGGAGTTACGCTACGAGTTTTCACTGAGAGCATTTGTTTAATTTGAGTTTTTCAATAAGTGGTCCTTTATTTCTCTTGCATTAATTATTCTAAGTTCCACGAGGCCAGAACAGCCTTTTGTTGAAGCCAACAGAAGTTTTGACTGAATTATGCTTACAAACTTACCCCATTGTTTAATCTTGCCTTAGAGAGAATAATATTTGGTCCTGTACATATATGGTATCTGATAATAGGCCACAGGCTACACTGTTAAGCTGGCGTAAATACGGAATAATACCTCTGTCTACATTTACACTAGTGAAACTAAGAGCACCTTTTTGACCCTTAAGGCCTGATCCAAAGCCCCACCCCAAGTGAGTGGAAAGAATACATTTGACTTCAATGGACTTGGATTAGGCCCATAGTGCCTATAACTACTCTAAATAATACCTATTTAGAAGGTCAAATCACCTCATGCAGTCTGTCTTAGAGGCATTATTTTTTTATATTTATATATATATTATAAATATAAAAAAAAGTTGGCTCTTGCCTGACCTAAATTAATATGATAGCAAGAAATGCATAAAACAAGTTAAATTACACTTTAGCAGAAATCACAAGCAAGAGACACTTTTTTCTATGAATATTTCATAACAGGTATTAATAATTCTGTTGGAATATGAAGATCAGAAAGTGACTGCTTGAATCATGTAGGGCATTTATGTAAGGTTCATTTCTTTGTACATGCTATAATAGATGCTATTCATTCATGAAATTCAAGTCATGTATGAACAAAAGTGACACATTTCCTTAATTTCTTTTAAATAGATTTTTATTTAGTTTAGTTGGGGCTGAAATACACATAGCAAGTTCTTCCTCTCTCTCCCCACCAAAGAAAGCTTTATTAAGACATTCCAAATCATGCAGATCATAATTTATGGGTAATGGAATGTTTTATTCATTAGCTCTAATACATGGGTTAATACATCAGTTTCCAAGAAATACGAGTGCTTGTTACATTACTCATACTTAGAAGTCTCTCAAGCCTTCAGGTGATCATAAAAATAAACTCCAAAACAACACTTGATTGTTCTTAACCCCTCTTCTGATGGTTTTGAAATTGTTTCAGTGAATGGTGCATCTATTTAACTTTGAGTCTGCGAGGGAAATGAAAACTTTGTGAACTGCTAGCTTTAATTATTCAGAAAAGCAAAATACCATTTTTTTAAAAGTGATATTGGCAGCTCTATATTGGATGGGAGTAGCAGACGTACAGGCCAACAGTAACTCTGTAAGTAGATGCAACTCCATTAACTAGAGCAGGTGTGACTTCTTTAACAGAGCCTTTCTTGGGAAATTATCTGCATTGATCCAGGGAGTATCATAAATTTGCATGGTTCTATAGTGTTGCCAACTCATGATTTTACTGTGAGTGTTGTGATTTTTTGGTGTCTCTGTTCAAGCCCTAGCTCCTGGAGTAAAGTGAATTGGTGAGACTCATTCTATAAAAAATTAAATTTCTAGCCCATATGCGGGGGGGGGGGCAAAAAGACTGAAAACCTGACTTGAGCGCACCCTAAAGACTCAAACGGCAGAAAGTAAAAAGAACCCCACATTTATTTTTAAAATATCTATTTTTAAGGCACTCATTTATTTTGAGGGGCCTGAACTTGTTGCTTGTTGAATTCTTGGGGTTGGCAACAGTCCTCCCCACATTTTCTGGCATCCCTCACTAGGAACCATGATGTCATTGGCAATCTCTACGTTTGAATGTGTCCTGGTAGTTGAAGACAGTTCGCTATGCGGAGCTGAATACTCCCAACATGGTGGTACTCTTCCAGAGCTTAAATGTTAATGCCATAGAAACCTTCCCACCTCTTCCCATGGTGGTTACATGAAACATGGGGCAGTACTGGCAAACCAAAGTATGAAACTGTAAATCTGAGCGGGGATCTTGGAGGTGGGAGTATTAATTAGTTCAGTTTATAAAAATGTCTTATCACAATGGACTTCTTATATGCTTTAAATAAAACCTCATACTTTTATTCTGTGTCCTTAACCTTTACCCCAACAAACAATTTCTACCTTTTGTCAAGAACTATTGTACAGAGGTCCACTGCTATCACTTTTCTTCTCCTTCTCAGACCTCTTCCACATATCAAGTTAGGACTGATCTGTAGTTGGGGTATAAAAACGACTAAAGAGACTGTCTAATTTAATATCCCATCAGAAACTCAAATACAACAGGGCGCTTTTCATAGTATAAAATCAACTCATGTAGGAGAGATCCTCTTTCCTGCAGAAAGTATAAGTTTTTCTAGACCTCAGCCCGCCCTCCTGCTCAAATAGTTGAGAGAGAACTCAAGCCTTTGCAGCATTCTCTGAAAGTTAACCGATCTGGGCAGGGAAGGGAGTGAATCGTAAAATTCAGGGTCCAGGGGAGAACATTCTCCTATTGCTATCCTGTCTTTCATTTTGAAGCAGGACCATTGTGAACACTTTGATCCCACCTGCATCAATATGGCACAGAGAGAGAAGGTCTTTCTGGTAACTAGGTCTCAAAGCATTTTGAGTTTTAGGAGTTAAAACCATCAGCTGGAACTCCACCTAGAAATTTACCAACTGCTAGTGTGGGTCCTGGAGCAATGATATACCATAGTCCCAGGGTGAATTTGGCTGCCACAGTCTGCAAGGATTTCATTCCCTGAGTGGTATAAATGAGTAGGCCCATGTAGAGATCATTGCAGTAATCTATTCTCAGGGTGACCAAGATATGAGTAATAGGGAAAGTCTGTCTTGGAGAGTGAAGCTTATGTCTGTAACTAACAGAATTAGGAATCTGAGAACCTTCCAGTGATCTATGTTACACAATAGGTTTTATTTTTATCACCCTCATCCCCATTATGTATTATCAATATGTCGCCACTTGTAAGTTACTAACAACTGAGTAATTGTTCATGGTTTTAGTCTTCTCATCTGTGTATTATCTAGTCAAATAAGACCATCAAAAGAACACTTATTTTGCTTTACCATGCATAATTAAGAAAAAGCAATAAACATTCAGTTAACTATTGTTTGTTTCTTGGCTTAGATATTGCCTCTAGTTCAATGTAGTAAAACTAGAATGTACTTATTTCCAGTATTATGTCTACGCTGCAGTTCATTACCATTTTTCACTGCCCTATGATCTGTTCTGCAGTGTCAAATGTGCTATTAGTACATGATAAATTTTCACAATTTTACTGTTGGAAGAGCTTCTGTTTTTTTTTTCTTTCCACTTAAAAAAAATCATTTGTACAACACTGCAGATTTTATTAGAATGTGTTGACCTTCTGGGGTCCCTTCCCACCCTGATATTCTATGACCTCTAGAGATAGCATGGTACTGGTCAAAAGCAAGCAAGCAAAACAAAATGTGAGGCCAAGTTCAATAGTATATAAATAGTAAAGTAATGTAGCTTGCACAGAGATGCTTATTTAGTGGGTATGAAGGAGTTAGAAAGGGAGGGGGAGCAGTAACATCAGTCAACAAGAGGGGATAAATTAAACATGGGTGGAATAGATTACATTTTGACTTCAGAGGAATTACTCTGGAATTCTATTAGTGTAATTGAAATCACAATAGAGCTCAGTTACCAAAGTTATTGCCTATTTTAAGTGTAGGGGAAAATCAAGGTACTGGAAATACCACTACTACCTCTTGAGCAAATGCAGATTTTTTTTTTTAAATGCCATCTCTTGTACTTTGCCATTTGTGTCCATTTTCTATCCAGTTCAGAGCTGATGTAAAATTTGTGTCACTGTATACATTGCCTGTGAATTTGTCTCCAACATCATGGAAGTTGAATTGGCATCCTCCAAGAATTTGGTTTACTACATTGATTGGCATAAGCGGTCATCTGTAGAAGTGGTTTTTAAAGATGGCTTGATTATACAGAGGTTACATTAAAAAAAAAAAAGTTAGCTACATGATACTTATTTTGGGTCACTACTAATGTGGATTTGAACCATAGCCTAGTGATGAAGAACTCTGTATCTAGGACAGGGGTGGGCAAACTATGGCCCACGGGCCACATTTGGCCCAACAGTCTATTTTAATCTGGCCCTCGAGCTCCTGCTGGGGAGCAGGGTCTGGGTCTTGCCTCGTTCCCATGCTCTAGCCAGGGAGTGGGGTCGAGGCCACTTCATGCAAGTGTGCCACAGCTCTCTGCAGCTCCCGAAGCAGCAGCACGTCCACCTTCCAGTTTCTATGTGTAGGGGCAGCCAGGGGCCTCCACATGATGCCCCTGCCCCAAGCACCATCGCCACAGTTCCCATTGGCCAGGAACTGTGGCCAATGGGAGCTGCAGGGGTGGCGCCTACGGACGAGGCAGCGTGCAGCGCCGCCTGGCTGCGGCTCTGCATAGGAGCCGGAGAGAAGATATGCTACTGCTTCCGGGAGCTGTTTGAGGTAAGCGCTACCTGGAGCCTGCACCCCGGTCCTCTTCCTTGCCCTCCAAACCCCTCAGTCCCAGCCTGGAGCACCCTCATGCACCCCAAACCCCTCATCCCCCCCGCTCCATCCTGCAGTCTGCAACCCCAAGTTGGAGCCCTCACCCCCCCCCACCATGCCCCAATCCCCTGCCCCAGCCTGGAGCCCCCTCCCACACTCTGAATCACTCAGTCCCAGCCTGGAGCACCCTCCTACACCCCAAACCCTTCATCCCCACTCCCAGCTGGAGCTCTCAACCCCTCCTGCACCCCAACCCTAATTTCATGGGTATTCATGGCCCATCATGCAATTTCCCTACTCCTGTTTGGCCCTTGAGCCAAAAAGTTTTCCCACCCCAATCTAGGAGCTAGAATTTTGATATTACAGAAACTGGTGAAGTTCCATGAGTAACTTCATGTTTAGAGAGGATAATGTGAGATGCACATTAAGTAGAGCTAAATGGATCCTCCAGAGTCAGAATAGCAGGGATTAACAGTGTATCTAGGAACCTCTGTATCCACACAAGGTGAATGGGCAAGATTAGTTTCACCATATAACTGCCCCATGTTTTGTGTTGTTTAAATAGGGCAGAATAGAATCTTTCATTCTCAAGCCTCACAAGAAAACAGCACTGATGTTTCCAAAATTTCTTTCCTTTCTTAGTCATTTTGCAATCCCTTTTACTAATCAATGCCTGGATAATCGAAATTCCCTTCATCAGTTCTGTGGGTATATCTCCAATCCTCCTTTATCTGCATAAACATTTGCCGATCTATCTTCTATTTCCAACCTGTAACTATAAGCGTAGTGTCTCGCCATAATTTACTTACTGTTTCAATTCAAACTCACTCTGCACACTCTACTATTATAATATAGTTCTGCATGTCATGGAATAAGAGGGAAAGTCCTGTCATGGATTGGTAACTGATTAAAAGATAGGAAACAAAAGGTAGTTATAAATGGTCCGTTCTTAGAATGGAGAGAGGTACATAGTGGTGTCCCCCATGGGTCTGTACTGGAACCAGTCCTATTCACCATATTAATAAATGATCTGGAAAAAAGGGTCAGCAGTGAGGTGGCAAAATTTGCAGATGGTACAAAACTTCTCAAGATAGTGAAGTCCCAGGCAGACTGCGAAGAGCTACAAAAGGATCTCTCAAAACTGGGTGACTGGGCAACAAAATGGCAGATGAAACTCGATAAATGCAAAGTAATGTACACAGGAAAACATAACCCCAATGACACACAAAAATGATGGGGTCTAAATTCACTGTTACCACTGAAGAAAGTGATCTTGGCATCATTGTGGATAGCTCTCTGAAAACATCCACTCAGTGTGCAGCAGCAATCAAAAAAGCGAACAGAATGTTGGGAATCATTTAGAAAGGGATAAGAGAAAGTATCCTATTGCCTCTATATAAATCCATAGTATGCCCACATCTTGAATACTGCATGCAGATGTGGTTGCCCCGTCTCAGAAAAGATATATTGGAAAGGGTTCAGAAAAGGGCAACAAAAATGATTAGGGTTATGGAACAGCTTCCATATGAGGAGAGATTAATAAAACTGGGGCTTTTTGTCTTGGAAAAGAGACAACTAAGGGGGGATATGAAGAGGTCTATAAAATCATGACTGGTGTGGAGAAAGTAAATAAGGAAGTGTTGTTTACTCCTCCTCCTAACACAAGAACTAGGGGTCACCAAATGAAATTAATAGGCTGCAGGTTTAAAACCAACAAACAAAAGGAAGTATTTCTTCACACAATGCACAGTCAACCTGTGGAACTCTGTGCCAGAGGATATTGTGAAGGCCAGGACTCTAACAGGGTTTAAAAAAGAACTAGATAAATTCATGGAGAATAGGTCCATCAATGGCTATTAGCCAGGATGGGCAGAGATGGTGTCCCTAACTACTGTTTGCCAGAAGCTGGGAATGGGCGATAGGGGATGGATCACTCGATTACCTGTTATGTTCATTCCCTCTAGGGCACCTGGCATTGGCCACTGTTGGAAGACAGGATACTGGGCTAGATTGCACCTATGGTCTGACCCAGTATGGCTGTTCCCATGTGCTATGTCTTCCTCAGACATATTAGCTTTTATCCATAGAGCCATAAACTGTCCCATCCTGATGCCTAAATCACTTGCTATAGGTTATAAAGCCTTTTTAATTTACCACACTGTTTCATATCCCATACTTTATATTTTGTACTTAGCATTTAACAATTATTGACCCTTTTTAAATATGCTGAGCAACCCAGAACATCCATCTTTGACTGACTGGCAGGAAAACGTAATGAACCACTTTACACATCAGTCATCATGTAACGTAGGATGTTTGAATGCTATTGTTCATAACCTTAGCCTTACTTTCCATTACATTATTCATTGCCAAATGTCTTATCACAATGGACTTCTTATATGCTTTAAATAAAACCTCATACTTTTATTCTGTGTCCTTAACCTTTACCCCAACAAACAATTTCTACCTTTTGTCAAGAACTATTGTACAGAGGTCCACTGCTATCACTTTTCTTCTCCTTCTCAGACCTCTTCCACATATCAAGTTAGGACTGATCTGTAGTTGGGGGAGGGGAGGGGGATTGAACAAAGTTACGCAACTTCAGCTATGTGAATAACTTAGCTGAAGTCGACATACTTGTATCTACTTACCAAGGTGTCTTCACTGTGGTAAGTCGATGACTGACTCTCTCCTGTTGACTCTGCCTGCGCCTCTCACCCTGGTGGAGTGCTGGAGTCGATGGGAGAGCACTCGGCGGTCTATTTATTGCGTCTAGACTAGATGCAATAAATCAACCTCCACTGGATTGATCGCTGCCTGTCAATTCAGCAGGTAATGTAGAAAATCCCTTAATTTCAGCTTGTTTTCCTTTCATTCTGTAGTTGGCCTGCTTCTTTGGCCTACTCTGAGTTCTCCCATGTTTTCCTTCTATGCTTTTACTTCATTCCCTGTATTTAGTTATGAATTCTCCTGTTGGCTGTTTTCCTATTTTTCCTTTTACATTCTAAGAAGATGAAGAGAATATTCTTAATTAAGAAAACTTTCCTTAAAAAATGTAATGAAAATTTTGAGATGAAACACAAGTTATTTGACCAGCTCAACCAAGGAAAAAAACAAGCTACATATATGTTAACTTTATTGTGTGAAGTGGACTTGACACATCACTTTTCACAATTAACATCTTTATAATTTTACCTTTCTGCCTAATAAGTATTATGGCTGTATTGTGGTAATCTTTCTATTAATATAAGAAATAACATGGTTAGGGTTATTACTTGTGAATGACAGCCATAAAGATTTTAATACTAATATTCATGTTCATTATCAAGACCAATATTTCACAGTGCTAATGGCTCATAACGAGACACTATTTCATAGTCCCTGGCCTAATTTAAATAGGAGGTATGCCACTCTTATTTGTGTGCTGAACAACTTCTTGGTGTGTGGTGTGGTTTTTTTTTTGGGGGGGGGGGAGGGGGTTGGTTAGAAGTAGAGAGATCAACAGAAGTTTCACAAGGGATGAAGTCCATCCAGAGAGATTATATTAGTGGAGATCATTAACATTTTTCAAATCACAAAACTTTAATACATCTTGTCAATTTGAAAGTTTGATTTTTTTTTTTAAATGACAACTTGATAGTTGACCAACTAGAGAGCTGATTTGATGTTTGGGGAATTAATTACATTTAAAACTTTACTTTTGATGAAAACATGGGGTGACAAATAATTTCTTCCCCTGTTTTTGGACCAGCTCTAGATATTATTGGCTTCCCCCTCTATCAATAGCATATGAGTAAATCTTATAATGATTAAGCACATAAGAAATGTCAAAGAAAATTGCAAATACCCAGGTGACAGGTATGTGTATGTATAATAATCCTAATGTTTTTAAAATTACTTTATATATTTAATGTTGGTGTATTTCAAGTAGTACATAGTAAGAGTTCAATAAAGCATATTACAAGTATCCCATACGGCAACCTTCAGGTGTTACTTAACATCTATCTACTATAATTCCCTAGAGTATTTTAAAGCAGATAGAGCTGCTACAGAATTTACAACATAACTGAGCTAAGTGTTATCCTCACAGCTCCCACTGAAACAAATGGGGACACTTCTGTACTTCCTGAACTTCAACAAAGTTGCCATTCAATATTTAAATAGCAGAACTAGATGATGATCCCCTTCAAATGAAACCTCATGAGTGAATGTAACAGGACAACTGTTCAGCTTCCTTGGAGAAGTCCAAAAGACTGTCCTGTAGAAAAGCGATAGGACATGATGAAGGCTAAAATGTTTCATGCAGTGTATCCACTAAATGTTTTAGCCAGTTATCAAAATATGTATTTGTGTTTGACTCTCATTCAAATTACAGGAATTTGTATCGGTATGTCTCAAGCAGAGGTGTTAACTTTTCCCTTTCATATTTATTTTAACTTCAGCTATATTGGAAAAACGTGCAAGGTAAGGAGCTGAATGCAGCCAGCTATAAAATCCTGTGGCTACTGCATATAAAAACTAAGTTTCTTGGCGTTCTAAACTTCCTGCCTCTCTGAGCTAAACTCTTCAGAATCCTGCACTAATTATTGTAGAGGCTGCTCAACTTCTGCTGGAAATTTTACATAATCTACTAGACTTGTGATAACTCCTGAGTTAAAATGCACCAGTTGGTCAGTGGTGGCACAGGCTCTGATCTTGTTGAGTGGAAGCATTTCCAAGGTAGAATTAGCAAATCCAGAGGAATGTCAGACTCCATCCCCTCTAACCTCATTCAGCCTGCATGGTAGATGATGGGAAGAAGGGTCTGTCAATTCTGGCTGCTGTTGAACTTGCTTATGGAGCTGGCTGGAAAATTTTTCCACTGAAACCATTTTTGGGTGGGGGAAAAAAATCATCTTTCAATTGAACAAACATCCTGAAAAAGTGTTCCCTTTTGATATGGGAAAAATGGCCCTATTGTCCAAAAATTGAAGCCTTTTTGGATTTCCAGACAAGTCAAACATATATTTTCTCCATTCAAATTTTTATGGGGATGAGGAGGAAATATGGATTTGGTCAAATACGGATTTGTTTCGTACTAAAATGGAATTTTGTAAATTCCGCATGGGCAGTGATAAATCTATTTCCTCTTGAAAGAAAGAGGAAAATTTAATTCCCCTTTATATTTTTATGGGATTCTTTCCCTCCTCTATAGAATATCTCCAATACCTGCCACAATAGCTGGCTGTTAGTTATTGTATTGTACTTTGTAATGTTAAACAGGAAAACATGTTAAGTTTTGAGGGCTTTTTGCCTGTTCCTAGTGCCTTTTTAGAGTGGGGGCAGATGCTGCATTTTTCTGTGGATGTTACTGGAGTTTTTCATTTGACCCTCATGAACTCTTTTGTCTCCCTGTACCAGTGTTTCTCCCTGCCTCTAGCCCCCCTTTCCCCGCAGTAGCATGATTTTGTGATCACACCCGTAGGTATTGAGGGACATAACAATATTTCAGCTCTGCTCATCCTGTCAGACTCATTTTAATCTTTGGGAAAGGAAAGAGCCTTTTTTCCCCCCTCCCTTCTGTCAAGAAGTGCTATTGACTTAAAAGGAAATTTAGAATAATTTTATACAATGAAGCACAGTCCTAGTTGCATAATTTTTACCTATGAAAATAAATGACAGGACCTCCTGCCACTGTTAGCAACTGCTCAGCAAACAATAGAAGAAGGAAAAGATTGCAACAGGAGTAGGCAAGTTTCCAGTAGCTTTTTTTCACCAGTATTTCTAAAAAACTGAGGGAGTGGGGAAACCCACTATTTATGTTTTTGCAAGCTAATCTGTCATGTTTGGGAGTAAAACTTCCACTGCTGCATTAGATCTAACATCCACCAGTTCTATTAATGCCAAATATAAAGAAGCTAAAACTATAAATGTGTACAGTAAAAGAGCATGTCCGTTTCCCTGGTCTCTTGGGGCCTGATGTTAGGACAGTACTGATGCTCCCAACTTCCATTAAAAGTAGTGGAATGGTGCACATCAGCTCACATAATTGGGCCAGGTGGTGGTGGTTTTTGTTTTCACTATCTTACAGATATGGCTACTACTTCTAGAATATGAAAGTATTACCTAAAACGTTTATTTTAAAGCTACATATCACTGTTCAAACTCCCACCCCCACCCTGAGGAAAACAACAACACAGGCAGTGCTAAGGAACAGAGGGACAAGAGAGGACAGAGTAACCATGGTAGAGCAGTTCAGTTGATCCACACTTGGGGGGATTCTTTCTTGGTGGCTTGGGCTGTGTAATGCCTTTGGCGCTTTATCAGGGTGGTCGTCTTTCATTCTGTGCAATAGAAACAATATGAAGAAACTACATGGGGAAAGTGAGATTCCAAATAACCATATTTACTAAATACATACAAGTACTTCAGGCTTCCCTAGATAGTGCACTCTGACTAGTTTCAGGCCTTGTCTTCCTGGTAGATCCCTGCGCAGGACTTCTTAAAATCTCACTCCCGCTATTCTGGCAGTGGGTCCTGCAGAAGCTGTGGGATCCCAGTCCCACGCAGGGCTTTACTTCACAGTTCCAGCAGAGTGCACGAGAGGGGTGTGATTTGTAAAGTGCTTGAAGGTATTGTCTGCTTTTGTATTGTGCCCAAGGAACTGGGACTTTGTGCACATTCTTTGTAAACAAACAAGCTTGCCCCCAAAGAATGTACCTGACTTGTAGAATCACTTTTTTCCCCTTCTATGGAAACAATTCTGCAAGGCTCAAAATATTGTCTAACCCCTTTGGCCAAAGGGGGAACACCCGCATCATAGAATGCCCATCTCTCTCCATCTTCCTTCTTTATAGTCTCTTTACCTCTGCTTCACTCCATACCCGCCCCTCTTTCTTCTCATCCCCTCTCTTCACTTTTTCCATTAAGCTTCCCACCTGCTAACTAAGTCTGCACCCCCAAATATTATGGAACTAACATAACATTCGCTGCCATCGCATTGTTCACTTTGTGTGTTATCAGTTCCCCCCCACTCTGTCTGCCTTGTTTATTCAGATTATAGACTCAGCAGGCCGGGGACTCTCTGCTACTGTCTGTACAGCACCTAGTACAAAGGGCCTGCACTCTTAGTAGGTCCTTAGGCTGTGCCATAATAAACATGAGACTAAAAATAAAATATGCAATAAAGGAGACTACAAAATGGGCTTTGTAAGGTATTTTTATGTGGTAAATCCTGGAATCATTTTTTCCTGTATGTACATACATCACTGATGTAAACATACCGAGCATGCTAAAGTTCCGTGATTTGGGAGCTTAAATGAATACAAGGAAAAGATTCATAACAGTCAATTTACTGTTCCCTTTGCCTTTTGTTTTAAGGTCTTATCTCTCAAAACATTGACGTGTTCAATGTACATTGATTGTGCACACTAAAAATGATTCAAGGTCCTATTGATTCATGTAGTCATTACCACTTATCCTTGTCCCTTATATTCAATTACATTTTATTTTTCCTGTGCTTAAAATCATAGCAACAATATACAAAGTGTAAGTGCAAATGAATTGCAAATAAGGTCTCGGCATTTTCTGTTTTTAATTAGTAATATTTTAATTTTTTTAAATGGCAGAAAAATATTAGCTTTTTTTCCTGTAGTCATTACTGCAGGAAAATAGACTGGGAATTTCAAAATTGCACAGTACTGGCCTAATTCTGCTCCCATTGAAATCCATGGTCAAACTCCCTGTGACGTGAATTGGAGAAAAGTTAGACAAATGCTGAGCACTTTTGGAAATCTCCTATAAGTGAATTTATATTTTCAAATATTTTCCCAGGTTATAACTTGGTCACAGAAATTACTTTTTTTTTCCAGAAAACCTATGGCTAGATACTTCTTCCCTGACTCCTCTATTTCATGTGTGACGGGGGGGAATAAGATTGCATACCACTTTCCCTTGTAATCATTTACAACATTTTTCAAACTTTAGTTGCTCAGGCTGAAATCTCTCATGTGTCCTGCTGCCTCAGGTAGACTTTTTTTGCTTTTCTTTTAAGTTTTCACTCAAAACAGTTGTTACTTATTTATTTTTTTAAATGAAGTTAAGCACATTTGTAAAAACTACCAGTGTTTAACTAACTGAAGAATTCTTATTGAAGAGTTCAGATTTTGGCTCTTTCTGTCTTCCTTGATCCAGCTCTGAGATGCTGCTACCTCTGGGTCAGAACACAGGTTGTATAATAGTACATATCTGTTCAGAATGAGCACAGAAACAACAACAAACAAATCCACAATTGTATCCACACAACCAGGTGAGTTTACAAACGTTTGTTTCAGTATTCTTGTGGTGTTCTTGACTGTGTAACACACACAGTGTCTTCTCAGACAAATAAAATAAACTTGAATCTTTGTTACTCGCAGATACATTCTAACGTACTTTAAAAAACCACAAAGCATTTGACTTCAAGAGAGACAATGTTCTCTTGCTAGAAAATGGAATGAGGACTTGCGTTCCTGTTGCTACAGTATATGACACTTACTAAGCATAGCATGTCAAGTTATGGCAGGTTAACCATACATAATTATATATAACATGCCTTCAGACTGTCACTTTTTTCACACTTAAAGTTTGGTGAATTTGATCACTGTACACTGCCTATGAGAATGGGGAGTTCTCTATCAAGAAGTAGGATAAAGTAACATGTCTATGTGCTTCTGTAACATAAATGATCTAGAATAAATTGTAAGTTTCAAGGTAATTGTTAAAAATCAGGGAGTTCCCATGGCAGTGATGACTTCATGAACTAAATAGTCTTCCACCTCTGTAGATTTGACTTAAATCATAAATAAAATGAGTTTGACATCATCTTCATGCCAAGAGAATACTGCTCTCATAGGACAAATCCTTCTTGCAGTAATTCTTGCAAGTTTTATTGCTGGGTTTTGTTATACTTATTACATAATAGATCAGGATTGGTCCTACATTAATTGAACTTTCATTGGTCCCCATTCCAAGAGCTAAAACAAAACCTTCTAGTCTGTAAGTACACAAAATCCATCAGACACAGGTGTGGAATGGCAAATAGAACTGATCGTTCTGTCTCCAATAAAATGATTGGCGGAGGGGAAGGGATGTTGCTGGGATTCTTAATAGTTAACAACTAAAAAGAAATGTATGTTTGGATGTGAAGTTACTGGCTCAGTAGCAACAGTTGTTCTTTTCATATTAAATGATTGTGTGCATTCAGAAAATAAACTTATTTTTTGAGTCTAAATACCATTCAGATTTTCTCTATATTAGATCAGATAAATACAACAGGGAACTGACAACTGAGTGAGGTGTGGTATTGCTCAATTATATATGTATTTTGCAGACTTAGGAAAACTGAAGTAGGATTTATTTATTTTTTTAAATTTTAGGGCCAGGTGCTTACCCCTACATGGGTGTTTCTTGGAATTATTCCTTAAGGGAGACTGTAGTGGGGAAGGCTGGCTCCAGCAAGAATCAAAGGAGGTCAGCTGTCAAGACCGCTGGAACATCTGAGTCTCCATGTTCTCACATCTACTCCATGGCTCCCATAGCAAAATGACTCCTACAAGAGCTCCCCTCTAGGGTTCCCTTTATAGACTACTCTCTTCAAAACCCTTTCAGTAATACAGGGTTTCATATGGCTCTGGGAGAACTGGAGTTGACACCAAAAACCCCTGTAGGGTTGGGGGGGTTGCATGACTTGATGTACAACAGGTATTCCCTCACAATTCCAAGTCAACCCACCCCTTCATTTCCAGTGGGTTTTCGGGGGTAGTAGGACTGGCAATTTTTTATCTAGCAGTCCACTCCCTGTAATGCCATAGGGAGAATCTGTGCTTTCTTGACTAATTCCACCTATGGCTGTTAGGTATATACGTGGAGACCCTTTTGTCTAGGAAGACACCTTGGAACTGTGGTTAAGTTTCTGTATGCAATGATTGCAACACTAGCATGGATCATATTGTTTTCATATATGAATTTTTCCCCATAGCCTCTATCCTTGCTGTTTACACCTGAAACTGAGTGATTTTTCCATGCAGAAGTAACATTGATATCAAGAAGAACTTTCATATTTATAAAAACAATGAAATCTTTAGTAGCAACAGTATTATTGAACCTGAGGAAATATCTCACAAGACAAGGTTTTTTTGTTTTTTAAACCCCATTACATTAATGTTGGACTTTAGCAGTGCCAACAATGTGATCTGTACTATCCCCTTTCTGTAACTGCTAGTTGTTGGGGTGTGGCTTTTTTTAAGCTCCCATCTATTCAATCCCTGTAGGCAGTACCATACATTATTGTTAGCATCCACTACAGGTTTATTCCAAACAAATTTTTCCATTCTCTAACTCGAGCTGAGAAAGTAAATGTCTGGTATATGAATTATGGTTACTTTTCTTAGTTCATGTGTAGTTATCAATTTTACTAATCTCTTCTTGGTAAATTTTGGAATACATCTATGTCAACTTACACTTTCTTTCTGTGCCAATATCTTAATTGCTGAGCCATCCTAAAAGTTCTCAAATGAAGATGTGGCTCTTTCTTCCTGTTTCTTCTTGCTGTTTCTTCCCTTGGATGGCAAACTTGGCACGTGTGGCTTACTGCCTGGATAACAGTACTCAATCCTGGCTAATGAATGGCATTCAACACTCAATTCTTCCAGAAGATGTAATCATTTTGGGGTCAGGCAGGTCACAAATGATTATATGTGAGAGCAGTGCTCAATTAGAAGGGAGGCCTTGTAATCAAACGCATAAAAAGAAACCTCTTTTCCGGGCCTCTAAAGGTTCTCAAACATGTTTTACCATAGTCTGGCTGAGGTTTTGTAAAATATACACCACCTAGATATTCAGTTCACTATGTGTGGTGTGCTTATAATCTACATACAAAACAAGGAGGAACATTAGCACGTCCAGCAAATGAAAGAAATTATCTATCCTTAAAATAAAGAAAAGGAAAGATGAATATATAGAACAGTGGTTCTCAAAATAGGCCCGTCGCTTGTTCAGGGAAAGCCCCTGGCGGGCTGGGCTGGCTTGTTTACCTGCCAAGTCCACAGCTTCGGCCGATCGCAGCTCCCACTGGCCGCTGTTCGCCGCTCCAGGCCAATGGGGGCTGCGGGAAGCGGCGCGTGCCGAGGGATATGCTGGCCGCGGAGTGGCAAACTATGGCCAGTGGGAGACTGCATCTGCAGGTTCAGCCAATCGCGTCTCCCACTGGCCATAGTTGGCCATCTGGCTTTGCCAAAGAGCAAGGTTAAAATACTATCTAAAAGGTCTGGATTTCAAGTTGAATGAGAAAGGTGTGTTAGTTAATATTTCTGACTATTAAAATAGGGACTAAAACCAAAATAAGATCTTAACGGCTCCATGCAGGGGAAGGAAAGTGCAGTACTATTTAGGACTTGACAGATGTGTTCAATTTCAAGCAATGCCAGACTTCCTGTGTGACCTTCAGCAAGTCACTTATCCTCTCTGTGCATGAGGTCTTGTCTACATTACGGGGAGAGACCAATCTAAGTTAATCAACTTCAGCTACGTGAATAACATACATTGAGTACAGTTCTGGTGATTTGCCAGTGTGGTGTTTGGATGATTTCTAAGCAGAAGTTTATGCAGCTCTCTGTAGTTGACCTTCCCCTTTCACCTGTAGATGGTAGCAGAGAGCACCTTCTATTGTCCAGCTTCCCTCCATTCTTTCTCTTGTTCACGAACAGATGGTAGCAGCAAGCTTGCTACCCTCTTTAACTTCAGGCCCCATGACTTACACTAGCAACACAGGAGTGGGGAGGGTTCATTAGAAGGCAGTGTAATGCATTAAAGTGCTTTAAAGTATCTGAACGTGTTTGCAAGCAGGTCTTGCAGTACATATTTAATCTTTCAATTAATCCACAATGGAGACTATCTAATGCAAGAATAAAAATGATTGTCCTTCACTTTTGAAGAGGGGAACCCTGGGAAGAGGTAGTGTTATCACACCCCTTTTGGTAAGTGTCTATACAACTCATAATGTTTTTGTATATATTTTTTTTAAAAGCCCAGCAAGGTCTTGATTTTTATATATAAAACTCAAGGCTTCACAAAAAAGCTATTTCTTGCCTGTTTCTGACTGAATGATACAGTCAAAGGAAACCTGTGTTCTGTTTTATGCACTATGTGAAGGCCATTTATTCAGGTTTGCACAACTGACAAAAAAAAAAACTTCAAAAACAGATTCCAATGAGAAACTGCAGAACTGGAATTAATTTGCAAACTTGAAACCATCAAATTAGGCCTGAACAAAGACTAGGAATGGATGGGTCACTACAAAAAGTAATTTCCCTCTGCTGATACTCACACCACCTTGTCAACTATTTGAAATGGGCTATCTTGATTGCATTGACCTCATTAGCACTACAAAAGTGATTTTTTTCCCTACCTTGGTATTCCCCCCCCACCCCTTGTTGAGAATAGGCTACTTCTACCTTAATTGAATTGGCTCGTTAGCACTGACCCCCCCCCCTCCCCCACTTGGTAAGACACTCCCATCTTTTCATGTACTGTGTATTTATACCTGCCTACTGTATTTTCCACTCCATACAGCTGATGAAGTGCGTTTTAGCCCACGAAAGCTTATGCCCAAATAAATTTGTTAGTCTCTAAGGTGCCACAAAGACTCCTCATTGTTTTTGCTGATACAGATTAACATGTCATTTGGCTCCAAGTGATTTTTCCACCTTTTGGTTTCCAGTGAAACAACAATAAACATTGTGTGACAGGAAAAGGTATTTCCTGGAAAATTCTGCTTTGCCAATATGTTCCCTGATCACTTGCGCACAGGAATTTACCAGATTATATTTATCTGAATAAAACAGTAAGCAAAATATATGAAAATGTGCTTTCTTACTTTAATAGCAGGGGAACAAAATACACAGTAATCATCTCAAGGAGTGTATTATCATTTACGAAAAATAAGTATTTGTTAAAGTGTGGTTGCTTGTATTAGATGTGAGTTTATGTATGAAATTCTGATCCCCTGATGTCAATAGCAAAGCTGTCATTGACTTCAGTAGTATGGATTGGGCCAAGAGAGGGAGACACAAACTGTTTCAAGCTCCTCACCATTCCAAGCGGTGCTACATACTCCTTCACTGACATTGACTCTCACTGCTAACACGGGGCTCAATCTTAAACACACACACACACACACACACACACAAATAAACCCCATCTCACAATAAATTCATGGCAGAGGTTTGCTATTGACCTGCAAACTCAAATCGGGATGGAGATCCTTCAATGCAATAGGTTCTCAATGGAATGCATAGGTTTGTAGCTTGCTGTGAGTACCAGGTGAATGGTTTGGCCATCCTACCCTAACACAATCTAATCTAATACAATCTGTTTTAGTTCCTTAAATCACACTGTTCCTACACCTATGTGAATACACTGATGTGAATAGTAGCTACCCAACAAAAGTGAAGGAAAATGATTCTTCCCTTCTTAGGTAGACTCCATTTTGGGTTAAAGTGGGAATATTTAATGTGTAATGCAAGACCTGCTTTCAGACAGGTTCAGATACTTATAAGCACTTCTGCTAAATCACTTTTGTCAGTTTTCCAGTTGGCTCCATTAATGAGCACCATACTGAACTGAATTTCACAGTCTGGAAGCAGAGCTATCTGCTAGCTTACTAATACATATATACAGATATGGCCAGCCTTCTAGCATTCTAAAGCTTACAGTGCATAGAATGACCGAGATAACACCACTACCCTTAAAACAGCCGATAACATATGAAGAACATTAGTCAATGTGGACTATTTTTTTTTGTTTAAACTGCTTTGAATCTGGTGACAAGTACAACAGAAAGCTAGGGCTTTTGTGCCCCAAGGTCATGGCAATTCTTACTGCAGAGGTAATAATTCCAACGTTCTTCATGAAAAGGCAAAAAGAAGGAGAGTGTAGTAACACTAATTTGTTTTTGTTGAAACTCCCTTTGGCTGTTTACAAGACAGGGGGCTGTCAGAAACATGTCTTGTGTGTGTCCCTCTACCCTGGAATTCACTGTCATCCATTTCTGTCAAGCAGTTGCCATCTGGTGACCTCTAATGCATATAGAAAGGGTCATCTTGGATGGACATTTTGGGGATGGGGCACTGTGTGGAAAGGATGTGTATTCTAATCTTTGCAGAAGGACTTGGTTTTCTGGGATCTGCTAAGAATGGTGGGTTTTTGGTTTGTTTTTTTTTTTGGAGGGGGGGGGGGAAGTTAATTGTTTTCAATTTTTTCCATTTTTATGGATGGGGGTATTAATATTTTTCCGTGCCAGGAATCTGTTTTTATTTAAAAAGGGATAAATAAAATCATGCAGGCAGCAACTGTAGAGGTATATGGGCCCCATGACTGTCGAGGCAAAAGAAGAGTATTTGGAAAGGGCATGTGGGTAGGAATTTGGTTTTTGTTTCTGGGAAACAGGCCAGCTGTGAAAAAGTAGGAAAAAGACTGCACGGTGAACTGTGGATAGTAGCCTCAAGATACTATAAATCAGGACGGGTACTTTAAATTGATCTCACTTCTTACTCTGTCCAAGCTCCTGAGGCCTAGATTTTTAAAGCTATTTAAGAGTCGCGCTTCTGAATATTTCAGTTCCTAAGTCTCATTTTCAAAAGTGCCTTAGGTGCTTAAATTCCATTGACTTTCAATGAGACAGGCTCCCAGGGCTAGACTTTTAAAAGTATTTAGGAACTAATCTCTCATTGAAAATTGAGTTAAATACCTAAGTAGTTCTAAAAATAGGGTCTTAAGTCACTTCAAAATGAGACTTGGGCGCCTCAGTTAGTCATTGTAATGCTGGGCAGAACAATGCCTAAATGCCTTCAAAAATTTGGTCTGGAGACACATTAATACCCCATCACCTTGCAATTTTCTCAGTCTCAATTTAATACTAATTATAAATAATAAAAGGGGAGAAAATAGACTGGCAACTGAGAAGCAGGGAAATTATATGGACAGCTCTGCTTGATGAAGGCAACATCATAGTAGCAAAACTTCTGATTGTCCTTAATATGAACCCTGTATCATCTGTTAACCTATAATTATCAAGTAGCTTTTGCCAAAAGAAAATATTACACTTTGGTGTTCCAATCTAGACCTGTTGATTTCAATATATTGAAATAATGACTTTTTCAGATACTTTTCCTTTTTAAAACTGAAAGCAAAAAATAATTTTTTTTAGGTACACAGAAACCAAAGAAGATGCACTTCAATAAGCCAATATGGCAAGCTGTTATTCCTAAAAAGGCTGGTAATTGATAGTATTGATTAGATCAAGGTGACCTACTCTCTTACAATGTAGCTCTTAAGATCTGAAATTCATAACAAGTATGGTAACTAGGATTAATAGGACAAATTTGCTATGCCCAGATAGCACTCTTAACATAGCTTCATATGACTGGGTTTGTATTCTAGATTCAGAGTACACTAACATCAGATCTAACACAATGTAAGTATGGATCTTAAATTCAAGAGCAGTACAAAATTATGTCAGAGCCTTTTAATGAGGAGCATATGGACTATATCCTCAAAGCATCTCCATTGATATTACCTTTTTTTTGGGGGGGGGGGAGAGGCTTTCTTCCCCCTTCTCCTCAGCAAAAAATCCAAGTTTATTTTGCACTGGCTTCATTTATTTCTCTTTTCATCCTTTGTTTCAGCTTGAGGTTAGTCAAGTTCTTTGCACAGTATGCAGCACACATGGTTGACTCAAAAATCATTTGAAAGATACTAGTTGAAATAAGGAAATCTTTATGAAAACATGTCAATAGTACAGTGTTAAAATGGTGTCAGGGAAGGAGAGGTAGATGGCATTGTATCTGCATGGATTTCCCTACTCTATTTCTAAAACGATCTCAGAATTTCAGGGGGTTGGTTTTTCCACAGAGGATTCTAACATGAGGAAAAAGGAAAAAGCCATAGTAACAACCACTATAAAACCCAGGTTAGTGATATATTAACGATATATATTGTTTTCAAAACTATATATGTAAGTATAACTGGACAAACATAATGCATAGCATGTATGTTAATACTCTTTTTAACTGTGAATAAACTTTAATTTGTCTCCCCCCCGCGCCCCAGCAGGCTGTATCTCTGAAATAGTCTCTCAGCTCAGCAATCACACTTACTCTACTTCTCTCCATCACACCTATCTCCTTTATTCTGTCATACTGATTATTATATCCAGAATGTCTTGAGATGACCAGTTACATCCACTGGAACAGGGGTTCTCAAACTGGGGACTGGGACCTCTCAGGGGGTTGTGACCTTATTACTTGGGGGGGTCTCCACCCCAGATCCTGCTTTGCCTCCAGGATTTATAATGGTGTTAAATATATAAAAAGTGTTTTTAATATATACGTGGGGCAGGGGAGGTTTACACTCAGAGGCTTCCTATCTGAAAGGGGTCACCAGTACAAAAGTTTGAGAACCGCTGATCTAGTCTAACCCCCTTCCAAGATGGAGGATTTGGTGTGTCTAAACCAGCAGTTCTCACACTGTGGGTCAGGACCCTATTTTAATGGGATTGCCAAGGGCTGGCATTAGACTTGCTGGGCCCAAGGCCAAAGCCCGAGCCCCACTGCCCAAGGCCAAAGATTCAGGGCTGAAGCCCTTGGTGTGGCAGGGCTCAAGTTACGGGTCCCCCGCCTGGGGCTGAAGCCCTTGAGGATTTGGCTTTGGGGCCTGCCTACTCTAGGCGGCAGGGCTTGGATGGGCTCAGGCTTCAGTTCCCCTTCCTGGGGTCATGTAGCAATTTTCGTTGTCAGAAGGTGGTCATGCTGCAAAGAAGTTTAAGAACCCCTGTTCTAGAAACAAATACACTACTTACTTCCAACTAACTTCACTATAACACTTTAGCCATTATGGAAGAAGAACATGCTGAGTCCAGAGAAGAAATATGCCAGATTAATTGTCCCCCAAATGATGAATACACCAACAAGGCCAATTGAGGTGACGGTATAGTATATATCTAAATAAACACTCTGTTTATATAAAACCTATATTAGTTGATGGGCTTATTCTACTTATCTGCAGCCAATCAATATCACACTGTTCTTTAAAACTGTCTAAAAGACATGCATACATTCTTTTATCTGAGGAATGTAGACAGTATTTTGGCACAAAATGATATTTAGTTCACTTGTGGGTCCAAGCTGAACACAGCAGTTATACCTGAGAAAATCATACCGCAGAAGAGAGAGATTCAGGCAGAAGAATACTTGGAACATGCAGAACTTTTGAAAGCAAACTGCATCACAGCTCACAATCACTTCTCCCTGGTCTAACGTTAAGATATACAGAAGGACCAGGATTAGCAGTAGCTCTAGCTGGTGATATAATGTTGCAATAACCAAATTTAAATCAGCCTGATTATATTTGTTCTCAATTGAATCCTTTTTCTTCTTCCCCATACAAGAAAATAAAATTGGGTTAAATTCTAAATTTAATTGAAGATATTGAGGCCATGCAGAAAAAAGAATAGTGAATGAGCTAAAGAGAGAGAGGGAAACTAGCCCAGTGTGGAGAGAGAAACCAAATAGCCATGGAACCAGAAGGAGAGAAGGAATATTTCCTAGAGAGAACTTGAGAGAGGAAGACAAAGTGTTCGTAAGCTCTTTATGGGAGGGAACATCTAACAAATAACGAGAGGAACTTGCTGACCCAAGGAAATTACTCATGTGAGTCATCTTGTGTGAAAGTCAGAATACAGTAGATGTTGAGTGCCAGAGTAACCAAGGCTCAGTATTTACTCGATTACTTGAACACTGCAACAGGAAGAAGATCCTTTGTTCTGCCAAAGAGTCAAACTTGATGAAATTTCAGCTGACTCATGCCAATTACAGCAGAAGCCTTGGAAAGAGGGAGCTGAGTACCATAGCACCTACTATTTGGCTTTTTTTTAATATTACATCACCCTATTTTACCTGAAAGCTGCAACTTTTAGTTTTCTTTAAAGTTTTTTACTTTAATCTCTTTATAGCAATTTTTCAAGGTCTGTAGATACCAGGGAAATGATGTACCTACTGGCTGATCACAGAAGACTTACTCTCATGAGTAATCAAAACTCATAACAGGAATAAAATGTTGTGAGTTTTGATTACTTGTGTTAATTTGTAAGAATTTATAGAATCTGGCACTGTATCAACCCTTAATGAAACCTCCACAATGTCAAATTATCCAGTTATCCATCAGTATGTTAATGCAGATATGTAGTAGAGCCAAGTGTCAGTGAACAGATTACAAGTATCTCTGTCATTGGCTGGGGATGTGACCGTCAGAGAATTTTCAGCACAGTAACTGCATTTCATCAGTTTTGTGATGGTGTCTGACAGTCAGATGAAACATAGGAAAAGAAAAGGAGATGCTGAAATGTATATAAATACAAATAATCTGACGGGTATTATTGCATTATTCCCCATATTTCGTTCAGGAATGTCAAGATGGATGCTTCAAAGCTATTACGAACAAGAAATTACTTGGCAACCTGAATATTGGGGAGAATTACTAATCAGGTGGACGAATTTAATTGACTCAGAAGCGAACAGAGTGGATAAGCAGACTTTCTACACGAAGTCTTTCCCTACAATCAATGAAATGATAGGGAATGATAGTCCTACTCCATCATGAGAACTGGCGTTTAGATAATGAAGTGGAATTGGGTTCTAATATGACAACAAGTCCGTTAACTTGTCACTTTTGCAGACCTATCCCATGCAAGGAGAAATGTGTTTCTCAATAATAAGGGAATTTTCCGACTTATACTGTTAAGTGAAGGATGATAAAGTATCCAGCGTACAAAAAATCAGGTTGCAGGAATCTAAGTAAGGAGACTGTGCATAAAACAGGCTACATCATTTGCTTGCTGTGTACAGCGTATAAATGAATTTAAAAGTGCTTTCGGCACAGTAATGATCTCGTTTTTTGTCTTCAGTATGCCAAAACTGTAGAGAAAAATGTTACTTAAGTTAATAAATCATTCAATAAGAGTGCAGTGGTGTAGTCCTTGCACAACATAATTAACAAGCTAAATTGTGTATGTGGCATATCAAGGTGTAGAGATGATTTTTAATTAAAAGTAGGACAGCTTCTAGTGATTTGATTTTGTTTCAAGTTAGTTTCTGACTTTTACACAGTGGAATGTTAATCTGGATTTTATAAACTGAAAACCTTTGTGGGGTTTACTTTCAGGTACTGAAATTAAATAATGGGTTTCCAACTTGTATTTTTGTGGAATGCTAGGTTTCTCACACTAATGCTATGAACAGTGCTCAGAAATTCTGAGAACAAAGTCCCCTAGGGATGGTGGAGAGGTGGGTTAACTAAAACTACACATTGAAACTTTAAAGTAATTTCAGGACTGAAGTTTTCTTGCCAAAAGCAACTCTATGCACATCGGTATTCCGTAAAGCTTCATCTCTCATATTTAAATGTTTACAGGATTATGGCCTATATTTGAAATCTGTATAAACAGGCACATTTGGGATTTACTAGGCCTGATGGGAGAGCACCAGAACAGTTTGTTTCTGAGTTATCGTGCTTGAGTAAAGAATGGAGTGGCACTATGGTCCAGTGGCTAGGATACCAGCTTCAGACTTGGGAGACGTGTGTTCAATTCCCTGCTGTGCCATAGACTTCCTGTGTGACCCTGGGCAAGTCAATAAGCCTCTCTGTGCCTGAGTCTTGATCTGTAAAATGGGCTAATAGTAGATCCCTATCTCACAGTGGCGTGATGAGATTAAATAATTTAAAGTTTGTAAGGTGCTCATATCCCAAAGTAATGGGGACCAGATAAGTACTTATGATATGTATACGGCTTGCCTGATGAGCGCTTTACTGCTGTTGCAAAAGAGGTCCACAATGTGAAAACGCTATCCCTAAATGCTGGGAAGCTCCAAACTGGATAACCACACTAATTCAGGCCTATGGAATGTTGCCGGATGTATTAGGTGGACTCCTTGCCTGGGTGCTAAGAGTGTTAAGTCCCTGTTTCTGCCTTGCACATTGTTACATATTTGAGGATTCAGGGATTTGTATTAGTATTGTAAATAATTTAAAGTTTGTAAGGTGCTCATATCCCAAAGTAATGGGGACCAGATAAGTACTTATGATATGTATACGGCTTGCCTGATGAGCGCTTTACTGCTGTTGCAAAAGAGGTCCACAATGTGAAAACGCTATCCCTAAATGCTGGGAAGCTCCAAACTGGATAACCACACTAATTCAGGCCTATGGAATGTTGCCGGATGTATTAGGTGGACTCCTTGCCTGGGTGCTAAGAGTGTTAAGTCCCTGTTTCTGCCTTGCACATTGTTACATATTTGAGGATTCAGGGATTTGTATTAGTATTGTATTCGGGGAAAGAAGCTGTTCTCTCTCTCTTTTTTTTTTTTCCCCTCCCCTCCCTTTAATTGATAAAGCTGCAGCTTAAATTGTTTAGAACCTGAAGCTGGAAAAGGACAATTAGTAGATGTGTATTTAAGTGAGAGACTAATGATACCATATGTACTATTACAATAATAGCAGGAAGTTATTGTAGAAAATCAAACTGCTAATTACTGATTAGTGGCAAGAATATATTCATTATTGAAAGTAACCCCAATTAAGAATTTCAGCTTTGCCATTTTACTCAGAAATAAAAAGTCCCTTTGAATTGCAAATGGAGAGATAGGTCTTTGCTTGTCTTTAATTGCTAAGGCTGTATAAAGACAATCCACGCTGTCTGTTACTATAGGAGACAACACTTAACTTTGGCTTTTCAGTCAGCAGCTTTAACTTTTTTTTTAGACTAATATTAAAAATGCTAATGATGAATGCTACTAACGTTTCTTTTAGGCTAACATGAATCTTTCAAAGACAGGGACTAATCTCTATGAAAAGTCTGTGAAGTCTTAATAAAAAATAAATTCAAAATCGTTTTCTAAGAAATGCTAGCAGCAAGCAGAACAGAAAATCCCGATGCTGTGTTTTACTTGACATTATAATTAAATCAGGCTGTATTTTTAAAAGAAAAGACATAAAAAATCCTAACTTGAAAAACTTATGACTGACTTCGGAAATCTGGCAAAATCATAATGGGAAGACTTCGCTCATTACTAATCTATACAAAGAGCATGGAAGATACCAATGTTCAACGTTGGTGTTACGACTTTTTAATTCGGGAAGTCTGGCATAATTCTTGTTTGAAAGGGATTTTCCTTTTACTCCAGGCATCTGGAAAACTCAAATTACTGAGAGAAACCTATTGCTGCTTTTGCATAGAGGATTAAATTCACTAGTGCAAAGATCATGTATTGCTTCAAACCTATTTGAAGGACTTAAATGGTGCATAAGCCTTGTGATGAGCTTCTGCACAAGGGTGACTTTCACCTGAAGAAAATAGTTGCCACATGTGGCTGTGAACTCCTAAAATATAATATACTTTTGGATTCTGCTAGTTTTTGATCTCATTAACACCATTTTACAAATCGAGCAACTAAGACGCCATCAGATTAAGGTACTTCCTTGCAAGTCAATTTGGTCTAAAAGATGAAGAGTGGGATTGGAAATCACAAAGCCTGGGTGATATTTTGGCCCCACTGATGTCAATGGGAGTTTTGCCATTTCTTCAATGGGGCTGGGACTTTAATCCTGTCTTTTTATCCTATTTCTGACACTGAATTGCTGTATGACTTTGAGCAAGTCACTTTACATCTTGGGCCTTTGCCTCCATTTGTGTACGTACTTAATGGGGCATTGTGAGGCAAAGATGGTATGTTCATAATGTACAAGTTTGAAAGGTGTTATTAAATAAGTCACTGGTATAAACTGGAATAGCATTCAGAGTTTTGGGTTCGCAGTCACGTACTTAATCCTTAGGGTCATGTGCAACCTACAGAGGTACCACATTTTTTCATTTGGCAAGTCACTCTATAACCCCAGTTACAGTCCTTAGGGTAGGGGTTGGCAAACCTTTTGGCCTGAGGGCCACATTAGGGTATGGAAATTGTATGGTGGCCCATGAATGCTCATACAATTGGGGGTTGGGGTGTGGGAGAGGGTGAGGGCTCTGGCTGGGGGGGTGCAGGCTCTGGAGTGAGGCTGGGCATGGGGGGGTGGGGTGCAGGAGAGTGCTCTGGGCTGGGACTGAGGGGTTCAGAGGGTGGGATGGGGATCAGGGTTGGGGTAGGGGTTTGGGGTGTGGAAAGAGGTCAGGGGTTCAAGCTCTGGGCAGCACTTACCTCAAGCAATTCCTAGAAGCTGTGGCATGTCCCCTCTTCAGCTCCTACATGGCAGCATGGGCAGGTGGCTCTGCACCTGCCCCGTCTGCAGGTGCCGCCCCCACAGCTCTTGGAAGCAGTGGTATATCTGCTCTCCAGCCCCTATGCGGAGGCATGGCACCACCAGGTGGCTCTACGTGCTGCCCCATGTGCAGGCGCCATCCCTGCAGCTCCCAATTGGCCGGAGTTCCCAGCCAATGGGAGCTGCAGAGCCGGTGCTTAGGATGGGGGCAGCGTGTGGAGTCTCCTGGCTGCCCCTAAGCGTAGGAGCTGAAAGGGGGACATGCCACTGCTAACGGGAGCCGCGTGGAGCCACGACATGTGTGGGGCAAAGCCCCTGACCCCGCTCCGTGGCTGGAGCGCCGGAGTGGGGAAAGCCTCTGACCCTGCTCTCCGGCAGGAGCTCGAGGGTCGGATTAAAATGTCTGATGGTCCGGACGTGGCCTGTGGGCTGTAGTTTGCCCACCCCTGCCTTAGGGGCTACTTGCCTACTTAAGTGCTTTCTGGTTTGGGGCCAGCTCTGGACAACATTTTGCATGCAAGGTGGCTTTTTTTTTTTTTTTTTCATGCTCTAGGTAAAACTTTTTCAATTTTCTGAAACTCTGTGGGAAAAACTGGGCAAGGGATTCAAAATCATGGTAACAAATGGTGTTTTCACAACTTTGTATGAATTGTCTCCTCTTCTTGCAAACACAAACGCCCTGTCTGTGACCCCTGGAAGTACACTCATGAGTAGGAAGCCAAATATAATTTGCATTATGGTGAAACAATATTTACTGCAAATGTAATGTTTCCCAGCAAACATGGTCTTTGGCCTGCTGTTTGTTTTTTTTTTTTTTTTTATTTTGCAGTAAGCTATTATGTTTGTTGTAGTTTATTTAACACCGTTCACATCTTTAAAAGCCTTTTAAATTATATTTAGTATTTTAAATTTTTTCTTCATGAGCTGTCTTGATATAGTTTGCATACAGCACTATTTCCTGCCTCTGGCTACCAAAATATAGATAATTATACTGAATTTTAAAATGCTCTGAATCTTCCTTAGTCCATGATAGTGAACAGTCTATGTGCTATATATGCTGTATATGAAATTGAGGTTTTTCTGAAACATGTCATCTTCCCAATTACACTGAATTCCATAATCCTCATATTTTCCTCATCACTCAACATTTCTCTGGTGGGAAGTCATTATTTCTTATCTGTGGACCAATAACATCCTCTCCCTCATACCCTACATACTCGCATATGGTATGAAGCAGAAAAGCTAAAAGCTTTTTTTCAAACTTAATCCCTCATTGGATTTGAACTTTCTAAATTGCATTCCCCTGTTTGCATCAATTTCAGTTTAATTGGTGGCATCATTTAGCATTCTACCCTCTGTCATGCTTCATGTCACTGGTGTGAATAGCAGTGACAAATTAAGACAAAAATACCTGAACAAAACTTGACATAATGACTCCTACAATGTCACAAGAGTATATAAATTTTTGAAGGTAGAAATATTGTAAATAATAAAAATATTTGAAAATGAGGGTGGGGGTCATTTTTTTCTTTAAATTTACAAATTATCTCTCTGATCTTGCAATGGTCTCGGCTAATGGGGCTCTGTGGATTCATGGTATCCATCCCCCGCACAGAGGTCACTGCAGGATTGAGACCCATAATATAAATAATTGGACCATGAGTTACACTTGCTGTAAATATTTTTTGTTTGTTTTCCCCATGAAATCCAGACTAAATTCCTTGTTTCTGTTTTCTCCAAGGTGGGGAGGGAAGACAGTATTAGGATTTTGTTTAAAATAAATAGCTTATACCTTATATTGCTCTTCCTCTTTGAATGCTTCTAATTAGAATTTAGCCAAAGTGCTGACCATTTTTAACAACTAAACCAGAGGTGGGCAAACAATGGCCTGCGGGACCCTCCTGCCCGGCCCCTGAGCTCCTGGCCAGGGAGGCTAGTCCCCGGCCCCCCTCGCTGTCCCTCCTCCTCCGCAGCCTCAGTGCGCTGCGCCACTGGCCCAATGCTCTGGGCAGTGCTGTTGCGGACCCGCGGCCTGACCCAGTGCCCTGGGTGGCACGGCTGTAGCACCCCCAGCCACCGGAGCTCCAGGCAGCGCGGTAAGGGGGCAGAGTGCAGGGGGGGGTTGGCTAGAGGGCATGGGAGTTGGGGGTGGTGGTCAGGGGGCGGAGGTGTGGATAGGTGTCGGGGCGGTCAGAGGGTGGGGAACAGGGGGTTGGATGGGGCAGGGGTCCCGGGAAGCGGGAGCAGTCAGGAAGGAGAAGCAGGATTGGATGGGGTGGCGGGAGGAGTCAGGGGCAGGGGTTCCGGGGGCAGTCAGGGGACAGGGAGCAGGGGGTGGTGGATGGAGTAGGAGTTCCGGGAGGCCCATCAGGGGACAGGGCGGGTTGGATGGGGCAGGAGTCCTAGGGGAGCCATCAGGGGGCAAGAAGCAGGGACGGGGGGGGGGGGGAGAAAGGGGTTGGATAGGAGGCAGGCGCCCGGCAACGCCTGGCTGTTTGGGGAGACACAGCCTCCCCTAACTGGCCCTCCATACCTTGCCCGTCCCTGCACTAAATACTGCTAGATTTAACTGATGCCTATTGCTCATTTCCCAAACAGTTTACCTGTTAGATCTAAAAAAGCTCTAGGTATTCTATACCTTTGATTCAGTCAGTAACACTAATGTTAGTGTAGCATGACGATGGACACTGTACTTTAAAAGGTGCAAAAGATTCACGTCTCCCTGCAAAGCAAAATACTTTGTTGTTTTATCTGGAATTTCTTTCATGGTCTAGGTAATTTCTAACTGGTAAGTAGTAGTAGTAAATCAGCTATTCCATTTTACACTGATTTACCTCATAAAAGCAAAATTACTAGGCCTAATTCCACCCTATTGCAACAGATGTAGTTATTTTTTCTTAAGCGTAATTGCATTGGACTAAAGTGAATTTCTTTGCCAGCAGTTCATTATGCAAAGTGAAACATATTCATCTAAAACATAAGCTTGTATTGATTACCCAACCAAATGAAATTATTACTGGCAGGCAGGAAACAATGATTTAGAAGTCGTGGCAGCATCGAGTCAGATGAGTTGTACACACTTCTTATCACCAGTAACCATCTGATTTCTGTTCAGATTCTTTTGAGTTCCCAGCAATGGATCACAATGAAAGGAATTAATTTGTTGAAAGCAACAATCTTTTATTTTATTTCTGAAATCTCAACTCCAAACCTCACTGTTAGTAAACATTAGTCTGGAACAAAGCTGTACTTTAAAGCCTCTACTGTGACAATCAAAGGAACTCAGAGTTAATTCCCTCATTTAGTTTTTATTATTTCCTCCTCTGCTTTCTGTATAGGCCTGGTGTAAACTACAAGGTTTTGCCAGTGCAGTGCTGTCAATCAGGGGTGTGAAACAATCATATGCACCCAGTTGACATAGCTGTGCCAGCCAGACCTCCAGCGTAGACACAACTATGTTGACTGAAGAGTGTTTCTGTCAACTTAGCTAATGTTGTTTGGGAAGGTGGTGCCACTATGGTGGCAGAAGAACTTCAGTCAGTTTACATTGTGTCTGCACTACTGGGCTCTGGCAGCATAGTTCTGTTAGTGTAATCAAGGCTCTGGGAGTGGATGACAGGAGATGGATAACTCAATGATTGCCTGTTCTTTTCATTCTCTCTAAAGCACCTGGCGTTGGCCACTGTTGGAAGACAGGATACTGGTGACATTCACCGATGTGCAGAAGGCCTGCCCTAAGGCCTGTTCATAAGGCCTTAATGTGGGCCCAAATCATTCCCTCCTTCCTTTAAGAACTGTGAGGGGCCCTCTGGTGAATGAAATACCTGTGTGGATCTTGCAATGGAGGCGACATTTATTTCTCCACAGGGAGGCATGCAAGGCCTGCCTCTAAACTTTGTGTTGGTCTCTGATAGGAAGGCAAAATATGCATCCTTTGAGACTGGGTGGCTTAAGGATTTGGGAAAGGGATACAGAGTCTTGGGCTGGTTTTAATTTGGCTTAGGGCCTTAATGCCTGAAAGGTCATTGCCACCTGGCATCTACTTAGCAGTTTCTTTGAAATATGGTGTTTTTTCAGACTAGTTTCTAATGAACAAATAGACACATTGTTAAAGGGGATGGGGAAGGAAGAAACAGAAAGGCAAAGTTGGTGCTGGTTGATGTTCTCAGCATTTGGTTTAAAAAAAAATCATGCTCCCTCACTGTGGCCAAAAAGGCTAATGCAGTCCTTGGATGCATAAACAGGGGAATCTGAAGTACGAGTAGAGAAGTTTTTACCTCTGTATGTGGCACTGGTGCAATCCCTGCTGGAATACTGTGTACAGTATTCAGTGTAGACAGTTCTGGTGTCTACAGATCAAGAAGGATGATAAATTTAGAGTTTAGAGAAGAATCATGAGAATTATTAAAGAATTTAAAAAAAGACTCAAGGAGCTCAATCTATTTAGCTTAATGAAGAGAAGGTCTAGTGGGTGACTTGATTAGTCTATAAGTAGCTACAGAGGGAACAAATATTTGATGATGGGCTCTTCAATCTAGCAGAAAAAGATATAACATGAGCCAATGGCTAGAAGTTGAAGCTAGATGGAAAATAAAGCATACATTTTAAACTGTGAAGGTAACTAACCATTGAAAGAATTTACTAAGAATGGTGGTGGATTCTCCATCACTGGCAATTTTTAAATGAAGATTGGATGTTTTTTCTGAAAGGTCTGCTCTAGGAATTATTTTGGGAAAGTTCTGTGATTACATGACCACAGTAGTCCCTTCTGGTCTTGAAATATATGAATCAGTTGAATGAACATTGAAACTAAGTCAGCCACTCATCTCTAGGTGGTGGTGTCCTTCTAGAACTTGACTGAGGTTCTCACTTGCAGAGCAGGATGGAAAAGATTGCAACAGTGCTGCCTCTAAAGGCCTTTTTCATGGGATACAATAAGATGTAATTGACTATAGTAAACCCTTTAGTTTTTCCTCATCCACTTTCACCAACTTCTAATGATGTAGATAATTAGAGGACTCCACTTTCTAGAGTTGAAATTGATTTGAAAAAAATTATAGGAGGAAACATTCGTTACCTTTAATGCTGTTGCACATCTTTGAACTTCTGAAACCCACTTGGCAGTGCCAATACACACTGTTCATGTAAAATGTAGAACCTACTTAATAAATAGATGCATACCTAAAGTTCTTCTAAAAAGTTTTTATGGTTCATATAAAATATTAGGCAAGTTGCATATTCATCTTATTTTTGTGGGAGAAGCCTTTGGTGCATGATGGCTAAAACAATTTAAAAAGATGGGGCTATTTTGCTCTAAGGATCCCATTTTTTACTGCAATCTCATTCTCATTGAAGAAAATAAAAGCGAAGACTAAGACATTTAGGCTCCTAAGTCCCACTGACTTTCAGTGAGACTTTAGCCTATATTTTTAAGGGTATTTAGTTATTGCAATACCTAAGTATCGTTTTCAGAAGTGTCACAGGCATTTAGGAGCCTGTCCCAAAGAAAGTCTACTCGTTGTTCTGATTACAACCTATTCCGTCCTTCAATTGAGATGATGAATGAAGGTGCCATTGTTCCCCCTTCTCCAGTGGTTGTCCAAATCTAAATTAAAATTCCATAATACATCTTTGAATTAGTGGGGAACAGTATTCTATTCAGAAATACATGTATTTGGAAACATTACCCAATGTAATGCTTAGAGCTTGGGCTGTTCAGTAGGTGTGAATTTTTTTTCTCATACTTTTACTGATGGAGAACTTGGAAAAGAAGGAGGCTAAGTGACTTCCCCAAAACTATAGAGCTATTCAGGATATGTCTACACTTCGAAATGAGGTGTCATTTCCAGCTCAAGGAGACATACCTGTGCTAGCTCTGATCAAGGCAGAGTGCTAAAAATAGTGTCTAACCCTAGGGCACAAGCAGCAGGAGGGGTATGTACTTGGGGTGGTCAGCTGCTCCTGCTGCTTGTGGCACCACAGCTACACTCCATTTTTAGCTCTCCTAGAGCTAGTATGGCTATCTTTCCTTGAATTGAGAGAATTACACTCCCATCTTGAGAAGTAGACCTATGCACTGCGTCAGAACCTGGATTTGTAACTCAGGATTTCCTGGCTCCCAGTCCCATTGCTCAGTCCTCCAGGTCACACAATCCTCTTCTCAACTCTGAATAAAATGTTCATGTGTTCAAGCCTGCATGGAACTTACTGTACTTCTGAACTCTCTCTCTCTCGATCTCTCTCTGTGTTATGGCCCTTTACAATAATCAGATTTGAATTTTGAAAATTTTCAGTTGAGTGGCAAAGAGGACACGTGTTTTTGTTTGTTTGTCTGTTTGCTTTTGAAGTTTTGTGAAAAAAATTCTCATTTTACTACCAGGTATAATATATAACTTAATTAAGAAGCCTATTTAGGATTTTCCTAGGATAAGGCTTTCACAACTGAGTCTTGAATAATTCTGGATCAATAGTCACACCTGGTTTAATGAACTTTTTTTATTTTAAGAAAAGCATTTTACATTTTTTCACATTTCCCTCTTTTGCATGGGGAAGAGAGGTGGTCCCAATTAAACCTTGTTGCAAATGATTAACACTTTATGAGATTTCAGGAGTAAGTTATCCTGCTACAGATAACACAGGGTCATCTGAATGCTTAGTCTTGTCTGCCATCTCAGGATTGTAGTATGTTTGCAACTAATAATCATTAATAATCATTGAAAAAAATAGAATTACAAAATGATATTAAGCATGCTATCAGCATTGCTCTTAAAGCACATTTAACTTCTACTCTTTATTAAATACTAATCATAGTAGCTGTTTTAGGGCCTGAAGCCTCTAGAGGGCAACAAGACCACATACGCTTCAAAGATATAATTATTACAGCCTGGGTAATACCAGTGATCACACTAGTTTCCCTAGGTCTGATATGCCATCCAGTAGAAGGCCATGGTACATATTAGCATGTCCTGCTACAAAGTGTATAGTTGTATTGTTCAGTGTGGCTCTGCTAAGTGGTTGGTTTATTTTAAAAAATTGAAGCTGTTTTCTTTTTGCAAGATTTGAAACAGACTTTTTTTTTAAAACCATCTTTGGTGAAATTTTATTGAATTTTGTTATAAATTTGTATCCATTTTATCAGAGTGATTGTTGAAATGGTTAGCAAAGTTTCATTTAAAAAAAAGTCAAGAGTTTTGCAAAATTTTTCATTTTTAAAAAAGGCATTTCTTCAATTTAATTTTTTTTCATGGAAAAAAATCAAGCAGCTGAAGGCTTGGCACAGTGAGGTGTCCAATCTAATGGTGTACTTCTAAAAAGTCTGGGATGATGGCAGCCATTGTAAGTCTGACCTCTAGAGAACAAAGCAATGAAAGAATTTGTTTCTGACTTGAAGTTTTTTTTGTTTTTCATCTTGTGGGTCTATTTAGATGCTGATTTTTAATGAAGGTCAACCTGCAAGAGAGAGTTTGATTCTCCTTTTCACAGGTGTAAATGACTACACTAGGTTCAGGTAGGGTGACCAGATAGCAAATGTAAAACATTGGGACGGGGTTGGGGGGAAATAGGAGCCTATATAAGAAAAAGCCCCTAAAATCAGGACTGTCCCTATAAAATCGGGACATCTGGTCACCCTAGGTGCAGGGCAAATTGGGAGTAAGAATGGTAGCTTTTACACCTATTTTTTCACAAGTATAAATAACTACACAAGATGCAGGAAATGAAGAATCATGTCCATAGAGTTTAGTAGAATGCTAAAGCTGTTAGCACACATTCCATCAAGCACATTATTGTTCAGCTTACCATAGTGATGAGTACAGCATAAATAAATAGAAAAAAACCCCAACATTTCAAAAGGAATTAACATCAAATACGTTATTATGGAAGCATTACAGAGGGAATCAAGCACAGCAAATCTATATGGACCCCTGCTGAATTATGTTTGGCACTGACACGAACATAATTTTCTCTGCTGGACTTTTAATCAAAAATCTGAAATGTATGTTTCTTTCTATACTTCAGATCACATCTTTGTACGTGAAATAAGAACACTCTCTGGAAGCATTTAAGATTAAAATCAATTTACAGTTATTCCATTGAACGTATATATGGGGTTGAAAAGATTAGCTGGCAGCTTATTCTGAATTTTCAGTTTGGACCTTCATGTAATGGTGAGTGTATATATGGCAAAACTAAGGGATCTCATCTTGCATCTTTTCACAAGGCAGTGCTGCGGAGACCCTATGAAGCGATGAAAGAAATATAACAATATTCCATTGGAGTATATTATTTCCAGTTCCACAGCCTCTAAATTTAATGACTTGGTTTGACTTTTTTTATGAAGCCATGATGCATCCCCTGAAGATTATATTTTTTTCAAAACTCAAATCTGTTGGAATCAGTTTCATTTGGATCCCAATCTGAAATGTACTTCAGTGAATGATTGATGTAATGTATTTCACTGGGCTTTGGATCAGGCTCTGCATTTCTAACCATGTTCCTATGGGTATTTTTGGTATTTTAAAATTTCTAAAGAAAAGACTGACTTCTTAATATTATTATTTTGCATTCTTTTATTGCAAAGGAGAAGACATTTTACAGAAAAAAATACATTTTTCACATGTGAAAATGACTTCTGCAGCTGGAACATTTCGGAAAGGAAGTGAAGGCTCCAAAACTGACTGCTCAGATCAGTAGCCAGTTATTGGTGAGCAAGCATCATATCTGATTATGTAATTGGTGTGGGAACGCATGACTGTGTCCAGATACTATGGGCCAGATTCTGCCAGAATAATACTATTGAAGTTAGTAGAGATACACAAGGTTAAATCGGTATGTGAGCGGATGATTTTCCCAAGAGGTTCCAATTCAAACTCTCTTTCCTAGAGTTTGGCTTTTTTTTTTAAGCAGAGAAGCTGACAAAAAATAAGGTTACTTAAAGTTCTTGTCAGTTTCACTGCTACTGAGGTTCCTACCCCAGAAATGTTCAGCACATGTTCGAGGTCATCTCCCAGTAGAGCTACTGTCACCACTTTGACTAATGAGCCATCCCCAGTAAATCAGAATTATATACTTTTTCCCAATGGGATAAAGACTAGCTAGCAGGTAAACATTGCCAATCTATTGCACAATGTAACTAAGATCAGAATTTAATCTTGGGTACAGCCTAGCCTGGCTTGAGGTTGGATTACATGAGTAACTTGGTGGAACATATCCAATTATCAGCATGAACTTGAGTTCCTTGATCACTCAAAACTCTCATTGAAACAGGGATGGATTATCTGAGTTACAAGCCAAAATGCTAATGTACTGATGATACACTCTTGGATATCTGATATATTCTGTAATGGGAATGTGATCTTTTTCTTAAACATTCAATATTACATGAACCACCAAAGGTAGGAGGCTGTGCCAGGCAGCATTGGAAAGTGAGGATTTCTAGTTTTGCAATTATTGCATTCTATTTTTTTCCATGGAGGGTTATAACTTCTTATCCCTTTGTAGAGGCCACTAGTCACCCAGACTATGCGTAAATATAACAAGTCATCACAGGCTATTAAATTGATGGGTCAGGATCTGCTTTTAGCATCCCAACCACCCTCAGACTATACACATCTGCATCAAAGTAAGTGAGAGTTCTAAGTGTGCAAGAAATGCAGGATCAGATGTCAGAAGCACCAGTTCCAGTGATGCCACATTTAATTGATACTTTATATGACCTGACATCAGAAGTGTAGTAGTGAAGAAAGAGAGTCATTGTGATGTCTATTCAATTCACCAGTAGAATACAGTTGGATCATATTTTTGTTAACAAACTTTAACACTGAGCAATATGTGTGAGTTTGTATCAGTAATTGTTTGACTCCAGTCCTGATCATAATGTGATAGGTCCTTCACATCTCAAACCTCTATTAGTTTATTTAGCGCATATGTCCCAGTGCAAGATTATTCACGATAATGTTTTCCAGTACTTTTCTAATGTTCAAGGAACCGGTTTTATTAAGCTTGGTTATTGTGAGCTGCAAGGTCACTTGCATATAAGAGCATTTCTTTAAAGGGGTTAAACGTCTAATTTGAAGGTGTAATTGAACGAGACTATCTCTGATTGCCAGCAAAATTGGCATGGAATGATGTTCTAACTGGCTGGTAAAATATCACCCCTGCTGTTCCCTGGTACTAGTCTGTTGATTGCAAGTGTGAAAACCAAGGACTTTTTCTGCTAGTTATAAGGAATTTTAATAACATCTTGCAATTGATTATAGGGTAGGCTTTTCTAAGTATCCTGATGTGAGACACATAGTATGAATTAACTATTCAGTGTGGTTCAGACCATTTTGATTTATAAAAAAGAAATTTGAGGAAATTTCTTCCCGTTTTGGTTCCCTAATCTGTCAGAGGTAGGCAGAACATAGAACCATCTGCCAGATCTGGGGGGAGATTCCTTTCTTTCTCTTGAACAAGGGGTCAATTTGCTGAAGGTTTTGACTACATTTTAAGCAGATCTGGCCTTATTCTTGTCTTGGACCTGAAAAGAGTCAGTACATTTTTGTTAGACTCACTGCCTAGGAGGCTGTCTCTCTGACATCTGGTTTAGAACATCTTTCATCATTGAAGACATATAGGGAGAGGAGAGGAGAAGAGCTCCAAAAAGTTTTTGTCCTACTGGCAAAATCAAGCTGGCAAGCTGTTCAAAATTTAGAAATTTACTGCCCGTTAGTAATCTTGCTCTCTGCTGCAAGCCTGAATACCTTCATTAGGCATCTCAAGATGAACATGAGCCTAAAAGGAAACTTGTGCCACCACACTGGCATGATATTCAGGTTTTGCCCAGTAAAGGAGCCAATTATGATGAGGGAAAAGAGAAATACCTATGCTGAGAGAATTCTGAATGTGGTTTTTAGCTTACTTTTCAGATTAATTCCATGAAGGGACTGTAGGGAATCTTCACTCAAGGAATGTCCTTCACGTTATTCTGTGGACCGATTTTCTGCCCTTTCCAATTCTGCTTGGAGGAAGGAAAAGGCAGTCAGCTGAGGGAACCTGGATACCACAATATGGGTCCACCTCTACAGTGTACCTCTACACTGCTTCCCAGCCTCCCTCAATGCTTCCATGCCTCCATTATAGTACACCAGCATAGTACAGTGTAGTTACCTCGTTGTTTGCTCCCTCCAAACATGGGAGAATCAGCCTAAATTAATGCTGATCTAGGGTATCCCCATAGGGTTGAGAAGCCACTGTCTTCCTTGATGTTTTTCTGTCCCCAGTCCAGTCCTTCCAATTGGTGGTTCTGGACTCCATAGAACATCCATGGAAGGAGGTCCATGGGGACAGAAGGAGGAGTAAATAAAGCCAAAGAGGTGACAGTCTTCCCTTCCCCATCCCTGTCCAGGTCCACTGGCTTTTCTCCCCTTCCATTTTAGTGATCTCAGACTGCACTAGGTGAATTCAAAATATTATTTTGAAGAGAGAAGCAGAAACTCCATAGAGCTTCTCTCCCACCTCTATCCCCATTATTCAGGCACAGTGTAATGAGCTAGTGAATTTACTCTGAGGATTTCAGTCAGAGTCAAAATCCTTTATCCTTTTAACTTGGCTGACCTGATTCGGTGTTAATGGATGGGACTGAGAGCAGTAGCTGTTGAAGATACTTCAGTTGCTCAGCCTGGCTCTGTCTGACCTCTGGGTGAAAGAAAGACTGGAAGTGGGAGGGCAGGAACTAGCAGAGAGTTGAAGAGAGAAAATGACCACAAGGGATATGTTGCATTTACTGCAGCCATTGTTAGAGGAGAAAGAAAGGTTGGAAGGGGGAGGGGGGGTGGCGGGAAATGTGTACTTGCAAGGGTGGACTGATCCAGGATGTGAGTTGGTGGAAGTATCCTATTCTGTTTGGAAAATGACCTACGTTTTTACCTGGTCTGAGACACTGGTTACCCTTTGCTCTCATGAGGTACCATGGATATAAATTTAGTGCTATACAACAATGGAATACTGAGGGACTTCAGCTTTCCAGTGGTGCATAGTAATTTCTAGTTCTGGTGTGTCGTGTAATATCAGAATTTAAAAATCATATTATTCAGATTACAGCCTTTCCTGGTAGATCCATTTTGTACATATAAAAGAATATCCTAGCCTGTGACCTGGCCTGTTCATCCCTGTTGCTCCTCAGCTGCATGAAAGTACATCATCCAGTGTATTATTCACTACACGACACTTTTTCCCATTAAGTTCTGTTGTTTAATTGCTTGTAATAGTAATTCTTAATCTTGCTAATTATTGTAAATCATGCTTTGTCAATCAACCTTTCTTTCAATGGCAGTAAGCCCTCATACCCCCCTTCCTGTGAAAATGATGCAGTTTATTATAATTAAAGTATATCCATAATTAAGATTTTATTAGCAAGGGTGATAGAGGAGTGTTTGGCTGTACATGAAAACAACATGCTGGGAAAAAAAGTATGCATTTCTTAACATTAAAGCATTTCATTGACGTTAGTGGCATCCAGTAGAGTTTTAATTGTATGTCTAACCTAAAGTAGCCCAATATATGCCCTCTAATTAAAATCATTAGATGCTTGCGGCATTGCTGACAAATTGTTTGACAGTTGGAATTTTACCTCCAAGCAATTAGCATTTTCAGCAGCGCCTGCTGGCGACAATGTCATTCTCCTTCAGGTGATAATCTTCTAAGTCTTTGTATACATACTGTATTTTACTTCATGGCTCCGCTTTTTCTTCTAACATCTCTGCAGCTGTTCTTTGTTCTACGAAATGTTGCAAAAAATAATCCCCGTTTAAAAGAAACTTGCATACTGAGAGAAAGCAGGATGCTTTTAATCTTTTGTGACAAAATGGTCTGGACTGGCTCATGTAATAGACAATAGCTTGCTAATGTCATTGGTTGTTGAATGGACTCAGTGTCAGATTTGTTAAAAAACAAAAAAACAAACAAAAAAAACCACAAACCCATATAAAGCACATATTTATGTATTCAGCAATTTTAATTAACCATGATGCATGCATTTGTAAAAAGGACCAGTAGCAGACTGAAGTATTGGACCAAGGTTTTCAAATTTGAATGGTTCCTAATTTCTTCTTTAGGCAGCTAAATCGCTTGATTTCAAAGGACAGTGGTCAGCAACCACAACTGGGGGCCAACTTTCCAAGACCACTCAATTACCTAAATGGAGCGATCAGATTTCCAAGAGTGTTCCACACCCAGCAACTTCCAATAAGTGCACATTTAAAAAATAAATAAATCTGGGCATTTTTGTTTAGGTGCCAAAACCTGGTCAAGTAGGGTCTGCTGAATGCTCAGCACTCCTGAAAATCTGGTCACTGCCTTAATGAGGGGTTAGCCTGAATTAAGGTTCCTATTTATAAAAATCTCAGCCTTTGTGGTCCTTCCCCATAGAGCTTTATTTGGCAATTTCACAGGGAAAAATTGTTTAAATAACTTGTGGAGACTGTTTTCTGTTCAGTGTGATCTCATTAAAAGTTCTGCAGCTGCATTTCTGAGAATGAAATTCCTTTAACAAACATTGGTTTGTTTTATGTAAAATGAAAGTTATAATATACTTGAAAGTAATTATCTCTGTAATTATCTCATTATAGAGGGATGGATAAATCAGTTACCAATGTGGATGACATAATAATGAGGATAGTGATTGTGCAATATGTTATAAAACAGTGATATAGCAATGTACATTTGCATTCTACTTTCTGGGACATGTCTCCATATACTTGTTTTTCATTTCTACAGTGCTTTCCGTCAAGTGTCTTCAAAACCTATCAATAACCTTGATTTAAGTATGCATAACTAGAGACAGTTGATGAGATCCTCAACTGATATAGATCAGTTGAAATCAATGACCTTGATTTACTAGCTAGGGATTTGGTTTAGGGAATCTGGATCTAGGTTGTTTAAATAGGGTGACCAGATGTCCCAATTTTATAGGGACAGTCCCGATTTTTTTGGCCTTTTTCTTTGATATGTTCCTATTTCCCCCGCGCGTGCGCCCCCCCCAATTTTTCACATTTGCTGTCTGGTCACCCTAGGTTTAAATGAGGGTTCTGATCCAGATTAGATTTTATGTGAGGGTTCAGAATTTGAACGGTCTTTCTGTGTATTTATAACATGGATCATTATCATTGCATCTGAGCACTTTAAGCATGATGTAGAAGGCAGCTTCTGAGTTTCAACTAAGGGTGAGTGAAGTATACAATTATGAGTTTTTTGTGTTTCAAGAGAACAAGTATTTAACAGGCACAGTCTATAGAATACAGACCTGCTGATTAGCCTGGGAAGTATAATAGAAATAAATGAGGAAACCACCAGAAATGGTATGGTTATTTTCATAAAAGCAAACAAATACTGGATTTTTTAAAATGGGAGACTAGAACACATTGGTGATGGTTATAAATGGAAGAATAAAATGCTGGATTTATAATACAATATTATCTCTTCATATATGAATGTTGTCCACTATTACTGCATGTCTAATTGCATTCACTGCACAACTCACTAGGCCTGAATTAATATAACACAGTTCACACCCTGTCATGTCTTATTCCACCCAGCTGTGCTCATAACTGGTAACTACAGATATTAGCTAGGTCAGACTTGACAGTCCTCTTAACCTGATTTCATTCCATTATGTGCTTATGTTCCAATCCTATAGTCTATAAATAGCTACTACTTTTCAACTCCCATTCATTCCATTACATTCCTATCTTTCTATTTTGTACTTATTAAACAGTAACTACATCTTGTGACCCAAAAAAGTGATCATTAAAACCTAGGCTAGTTTCTCCATCTGACTTCTAGCTTTAGAAGGGGATTTTTAATTGTGAAAATTAGATGAGCATTCATTATCTCCCACATCTCAATTTACATAGCTAGTCTCATTAATAATTACTTAGTATAGATGTAAAACAGATTATTGGCATATTTAACAGGCAATTATAGGTTGTCGTCTAACTGTGCAACATAATTGAAATCGTTTGGTTTGTAAATGTGAGACACTTGTTAGAATGTAGTATTTGCTGGAAATATTTTGTAATTTGGGGAGGGCACCTAACATTAATTGATCCAGTTAACTTCTGTCCCCAAAAGTTCTTCCATTATTATTTGTTGTTTCTATTACAACAGCATCGATAGGTCAGGGCACCATTATGCTAGAGCTGTACAAATGCAGAGAGTCCCTGCCCCAAAGAGCTTACAATCTAAATTGACAAGATGGACAAAAGAAGTAATCTTATTCTCACTCTATAGAGGGGGAAATGAGGCACCAAGAGATGAAGAGAGAGTTACCCAAAATTTCACAGGTTCACTCTATAGAGGGGGAAATGAGGCACCAAGAGATGAAGAGAGAGTTACCCAAAATTTCACAGGACATTGATGGTAGTGCTGGGAATTAAACTCATCTTTCCTGAGTTCTAGTCCAGTACGTTAATCACAAAACCAATTTTTCTCTTATTTGTCCCATTTCAATTGGGAGATAATTTAAGACTCGTTAAGAGATTAGCATCTATAATGCATTACAGAAACAATTTTCAGAATTAACCTTTGGCTTTAGGTGTCTCAATTTTTCTGTGCTCTAAATATGAGGCCTTTGGCACCCCAAATTAATGGCAACTTTTAAAGAATTGTCTGAAGAGGCAGATTTGGTTTGCTTCATCCATAAATAGAATTTTCTGAGTCAAGTTGCTGCCACCTTTTTACATCTTTGCATGTAAATTGATTAATACGTATAGTGAGAGAGAGTTTATTCACTGTCTAGGATTCACAGTGTAAATCTGAAACATTAAGCAAATACCAGCATCAAGGCTTCTGTATCAGTATTAGCTCAGCTGTGTTGGACAGGCTATCCTTGAAGGAATGCATACAACTCCCATGAAAATGAGTGAATCCACACGGTGTAAGAAAGTGGCCCCACGTGTCTGCAGCTAAATTACATTACGGTATATCAACATGGTTTTAATTTGTAACGATCCAAACCACTCTATTCAAATCTGAATTTGGATCCAAATTTTTTTAGTTGCAGTTCAGGCCCATTTCTATTGATTAATGATACAGTTTGCAGTCCCAGCAATGTGTATCCAAATCTACACTACAAATCAATGTGGGGCTCATTTTCAGTATAAAGAGATTGATTCTCTGATATCTTGCATATCACATATGCCTTTCCATCTATGCAAGAGGAGTGCTAAGTGGAGATGAGGCTGGTGCTGGGGGATGGATTGTACTGTTTTGATTTGGTAACATATTATGCCCACTCTGTACAGGCGTGAATGTCTTCACACTTTTAAACTAATGTGCTTTGTGCTGCTTCCCCTTTAGTGTTACTATTCTACCAATACTTGAACCATATTCCACAAATGTTTCATCCACTTATTTTCTGTTTGTGGAAACATTTTTATTCTGGTACAAGAGTGCTTGTACAATTTTAAATTTGCACATGCAGGAATTAACGCAGGAAGTGCTTGTATGTTTATCTAGTCAGGGAACAGAAATGATGCCCTGTGATATGAAACCTCACTTGAATGCCAAATAATCATGATAATTTCACAGAGTTAAAAAAAATTCCCAAAGATGTTTGTGGAATAAATATGAAGTGAATATGACTGGTGAAATTAGTTGCATGAATATTCCAGGAACAGAAAACACTGTAATTTTATAAAGTTATATATTTTTGGTTTTTGGCCTTACATTATAGTAATGGGGGCTCCTCAAGAAAATATCTATACCTCAAGGTATATCTTTCACCGCTCAGTGCCTGAATTTGTGGTGTTCTTTTCTCCCCCCTTGGATTTAGGAAAAAGCAAATTGATATTTTTCACTTGTCTCTGGCAATTCCCCTTCACACATCCAGGTAAATTGTTCTTTAACCCAATAAGTTTTGTGCAAACATTTGTGTTCACCGTGTAAATAAACAGAGATAAGGAAACTAGACTCAGATTCCTATGCTGGAGTCATGATTGCCCAGCCTAAGGGAGTTAGTAAAGATTGACAGAGGTACTGACATTTTGATTAGTTTATCTCCAGGAATGTTAGTGATCATAAGCTCAAGCTGTGTTAAACATGACTTCTTTAATCCATCTGAGCAAAAACAAAACAAAATATCTTGATATAGAAAATTTGCCTCCAGATTAGTGTAGTCCTTTCACTTCAACATTTACTTACTTAAAATGGTTGATAGTAGAGATGGATATGTACTGAAATGCTGAATCCCCAAATCCTTGAACTGTGGAAGGAAGCAGAGTGGTTGGGTGGAGGCACAATGGGATTTTAAAATCCATATTCAAACCCAGTTCTGAATTATGAAATGCAGGACTTAACCCTATTTAGAAGGTTGGTATTTAGGACTGAGAGCTTTTGGGTTCTTTTTCTAGTTCACTCTAGTGCAGGGGTGGGCAAACTACGGCCCGCGGGCTGCATCCGGCCCATGAGCTCCTGATGGGGAGTGGGGTCTGGGGCTCAGCCCTGCTCCAGCTGGGTCGTTGGGTTGGGGGCACCACCATGCAGCTCCCAGAAACCGCAGCATGGCCCCGCTCTGGCTCCTTCCAGTCGCCCCCTCCAGCACTCCAATGGGAATTGCAGGGGCTGTACCTGCGGATGGGGCTACAGCGCAAAAAATTAAAATAAAATCCTTCTCGTCAGTAAAGCAACTCCCAGCAAAAAAAAAAAAAAAGTAGACATCCAGATCTCAGGTCAGCTATTCACACTTTATCCATTCTCATGAATATGTCATGTTATCTATTCTGACTAGCAACACTGTGCAGCTGTGCAGGTGTTTTGTCTTCCTAAGCAAAAGATTGAATTATTCCTGACTATGTGGTATGTCCTTTTCCTGTTTATAGTGGCTGAGTACACAAAATGGCTGTGGCTATGTCAAGAACAGTTCTCATAACAAAATGACCCATTTTATCATTCTGACCCATTATAAATTTGCCCTTTCAGAGCAGCTGGAGAGAAAGAAATGAAAGAGACAACAGTTGCCAGTGGTCAGGATTTCAAACTTCCCATTTGACATAAATGTGGCCACAATTTCTTCTGATATATTAACTTTTCTACACCTTTTTAAAAGTCCTGTGGTATAGCAAGATGAGCTGGTCTACACTAATGCTGTAAGTTGATCTAACTTACACTATTTCAGTTAGGTAAGTTTCGTAACTGAAGTCAAGGTAACTTAGGTAGACTTACAGCGATGTCTACACTGTGCTATGTTGACGGGAGATGTTCTCCCATTGACACAAATTCCATCTCTCGGGGAGGTAGAGTACAGACATCCATGGGAGAATGCTCTCCCATCAATTTAGTGTGTGTTCACCAGACCCGCTTAATTGACACCACTGCATCAAACGCAGCAGAGCCGATTTAGCTGGTAGTTTAGACATGGCCTGAGAATACTGGTCTTCCATGTCTGTAGAAAATAGTCAGGAACATTCAAATAATTATTGTAATTAGGGATTAAATTAGCTTGGTAAAAATAACAGATAGCTGGAAGTATTTGCTCCAAAATAAAAATAAATATTTTTGAAGTTTACAATATTTGGTTAATTTAAAAATATATTTTTCACTTGTGAAGGGTTGTCGCCCCCAATGTGCGTGGGAAGTGCTGTGGGCTCTAACCCCCAAGCTGGGCAGACCTTTCTCACACGGCTTTGTCGGAGATTCAGACAGCCTCACCAGGCCCTGTTATTACCCAACACGACAGCAGGTGGTGCCACACACCCAACTGAATAACCTGAGTGCTTTACCTAAGCCACTCTAGGACATAAAGCCAATTTTCCAGCTTCCCTGCCTTGCACCCCCACTGGAATATAAATTCAGAATTATACTGTCTTACACTGCACAGGGACCTGTACAAAGTAAGCTCATTAATATAGGTTACTCTCCCCTTGATGTGGGAAAGATATGCACGACAAGCTTGTGTTAACCAAGCTGAGATTTTCCCCAGACACTCAAAACGCACTGGTAAAGATGAAAACATAAAACAAGCTGATTAACTACAGAAAGATAGATTTTAAATGATCATAACTAATAGCAAACAGATCAAAGCAGATTACCTAGCAAATAAACAAAAACACAAACTATGTCTAACATACTAGATGGAAAGGATTTGAATTACCAATTTCTCACCCTCACTGATGTTACAATCAGTCCACCAAGTTTCCATACACAGGCTAGAAATCCCTTTAGCCTGGGATCAGCACTTCCCACAGTTCAGTCTTTGGTGTTTCCAGGAGCTCTCTTGTGTGGGGAGTGAGGCTAAGAGATTTCACTCCTACCTTATGTAGCTTTTCTATATGGCAGGAACCGTTTGTTCCAAACTCAGTTCCTCGTCCAATTTGTGGAAAAATATGGGTACCAAAATGAAGTTCAGTGTCATGTGGTTTGGTCACATGCCCTTGCATGCCTTGCTGAGTCCTAGCAGCCGTTATCCATAGGCTGTCTGGAGCACTCTCAGGAAGGCTCACCAGGTGGGGGATAAGCTTCTCCTAAGGCCTATTGTTTTCAATAATGGCCCGTTACCTTGAATAAGCCCTTCCCAACCAGCTGTCTAGACTGGAAGCATCTTGCCTAGTGGGTGTCACCCAGGTGTAACTACATTTGGAATACAGATACATAGTCAATATTCATAACTTCATATACAAAAATATGTGCATACGAATAGGATAATTCTATTCAGCACATCATAACTTTTCCATAGACACCTTACAAGACACATCTTGTACAAAATTCATCATAATTATGTCATCATTGTATCATAATCCTACAACTATGAAGAATACGGGGTGCCGTATCACATCACTTTCAACTATGTCTGTATGTCATGTTTGCAGCTAGAAGCAGAAGTGCTGAAATACCATGATTGACGGTACTCTGAAAAGATGATCTTATGGCTAGGAATTAGATGGAAATAGGTTTGATTTCTTGCTGTGTGTCTGTTGACCTCTTAGTTTCCCCATCTATAAAATAGGAATTGTGTAACTACATTATTATTTGTAAATCTCTTTGGTGTTCCTAAATAGCAGAAAATGTGGAAGTGCAAAGAAGTAGGATTATTATTATTATTACCAATGCCATTTTTTTGCTGATAAGTTTGGGATCAATAAGAAAATTGAAAGGTGGATAAGGAATTGGTTAAAGGGGAGACTACAACGGGTCCTACTGAAAGGTGAACTGTCAGGCTGGAGGGAGGTTACTAGTGGAGTTCCTCAAGGATCGGTTTTGGGACCAATCTTATTTAATCTTTTTATTACTGACCTGGGCACAAAAAGTGGGAGTGTGCTAATAAAGTTTGCGGATGATACAAAGCTGGGAGGTATTGCTAATTTAGAGAAGGACAGGGATAACTTACAGGAGGATCTGGATGACCTTGTAAACTGGAGTAATAGTAATAGGATGAAATTTAATAGTGAGAAGTGTAAGGTCATGCATTTAGGGATTAATAACAAGAATTTTAGTTATAAGCTAGGGACGCATCAATTAAAAGTAATGGAGGAGGAAAAGGATCTTGGAGTATTGGTTGATCATAGGATGACTCTGAGCCGCCAAAGTGATACGGCTGTGAAAAAAGCTAATGCGGTCTTGGGATGCATCAGGAGAGGTATTTCCAGCAGGGATAAGGAGATTTTAGTACTGTTATACAAGGCACTGGTGAGACCTCACCTGGAATACTGTGTGCAGTTCTGGTCTCCCATGTTTAAGAAGGATGAATTCAAACTGGAACAGGTACAGAGAAGGGCTACTAGGATGATCCGAGGAATGGAAAACTTGTCTTATGAAAGGAGACTCGGGGAGCTTGGCTTGTTTAGCCTAACTAAGAGAAGGTTGAGGGGAGATATGATTGCTCTCTATAAATATATCAGAGGGATAAATACCGGAGAGGGAGAGGAATTATTTAAGCTCAATACCAATGTGGACACAAGAACAAATGGATATAAACTGGCCACTAGGAAATTTAGACTAGAAATTAGACGAAGGTTTCTAACCATCAGAGGAGTGAAGTTTTGGAATAGCCTTCCAAGGGAAGCAGTGGGGGCAAAAGATCTATCTGGCTTTAAGATTAAACTCGATAAGTTTGTGGAGGAGATGGTATGATGGGATAACATGGTTTTGGTAATTAAATATTCATGGTAAATAGGCCCAATGGCCTGTGATGGGCTATTAGATGGGGTAAGATCCGAGTTACCCAGGAAAGAATTTTCTGTAGTATCTGGCTGAGGAATCTTGCCTATATGCTTAGGGTTTAGCTGATCGCCATATTTGGGGTTGGGAAGGAATTTTGGGGTCGGGAAGAGGCCCTGGAGGTTTTTCGCCTTCCTCTGTAGCATGGGGCATGGGTCACTTGCTGGAGGATTCTCTGCTCCTTGAAGTCTTTAAACTACGATTTGAGGACTTCAGTAGCACAGATATAAGTGTGAGGTTTTTTTGTAGGAGTGGTGGGTGAAATTCTGTGGCCTGCATTGTACAGGAGGTCAAACTAGATGATCATAATGGTCCCTTCTGACCTAAATATCTATGAATATATGAATCTTAAAAATGCACAGAATAAAAAGACATGGTTGTTCAACATATGTTTCCAACATGGCCATTGTTACCGTTGCAACAATCTCAGCTTCTAAGTAAACCTCTCAAGGTGGTAACTTAAATCTGATATGTAATCATCATAATGAAGTACCAATATCTCCCTAAGTATAAATAGATTAAAATGAGTTAGCTAAATTCTGAACATTATATCTAGTAGAGACTAGGAAATCGACACCAGGTCCTCAACTCCTTCATTTATTTTGCAGTTAGTGGTAGTTGCTTCTGCATTGTCTTTATTTGTTCTTTAATGAAGAAATTCTCTCAAAAGATAACAGGCTTTATCCTTTTTGGTCTGAGTTGGCATGTGAACATGTTCGGTCATGCTGCTCGTTTAGTTGGATGTGTGATTTCAATTTATGTGACTTTCTTTGAGGAACAAAAAAAATATCTATCTATAGCGTATTTTGTGGCCTCCATCTTACTAGAAAAGAGACTGAAATAGTTTGGCAAATTCAATCCCTCATTCAACTTCCACCGCTGGTTCATCTAGGTTGGGATGCTCAGTTTGTGGATGGAGGGAAGGCGATAAGGCCATATCCCAACCCACTCTAGGCCCCTCTTTTGGGTGTCTTGCACTACTAATGGCATTATGAAATCTCCACTCCCCTTCCCCCCTTTTTAGGGCATGCAAGATGCAAACAGGACTCTGCCTGCCCACAGTAATGGACTGCATAGAAGGAGGGTTCTCTTTGTGAGATCACATGTTCTCACCTCTCTTGTGCTGCCATTTAAGTAACTGTCTCTGTAAGATGTTTTTCGGTGCTTGAAAAGGTGAAGTTGGTGAGGTTGGGCAGGTCAAGCAGCTTTCATTTCTGCACTTTCTCTGCAAATAGTGGCCTCTTTATCTTTATTCTCTGTGTGGTTATTAAGGTGTTTACAGCAAAAACAACGAGGAGTCCTTGTGGCACCTTAGAGACTAACACAATTATCTGGGCATAAGCTTTCGTGGGCTAGAACCCACTTCATCAGATACATGGAGTGGAAAATACAGGAGCAGGTACCCATCTTTTCATGTATTTATACCTGCTCCTATATTTTCCACTCCATGCATCTGATGAAGTGGGTTCTAGCCCACAAAAGCTTATCCCCAAATAAATGTGTTAGTCTCTAAGGTGCCCCAAGGACTCCTCGTTGTTTTTGCTGATACAGACTAATATGGCTACCACTCTGAAAGGTGTTTACAGTCACTTGTCAGGTTGATCTTGTCAAGTCCAACCCATTAGACTACTTCACACCAGGTTGCCTCAGTCATATTGTGTTACGTTATTTGGTTACTCATGCAACCTGAAGTAAGTCACCACAATGCAGCATATGTCAACTGGAAAGTTAAAAGGGAATCTTTGTTTTTTTAAAGTGCAGCTAATACAAGCTTCCATCTGGTTGTGTGTGGGGTTTTCTTATTTTTTTTTTTTTTAAGTGAACTAAGTCTATTAAAAAAGTGTGGCTGTTTGGGAGATGTTAATACAGGAATATTTCTGTAAAATAAAACCTATCCTTTTTATTTTCTCGAATTCCTTAGGATAGACGCAGCTTTTAGCGACATTGCTATGGCACTAGAGCCGCGCCGCTAAAAGACATGCAGTGTAGTCGCTGTTTGTCGGCAGGAGAGAGCTCTCCTGCAGACAAAAAACTTCCACCCCCAATGAGCGTTGTTGCGTTGTCAGCCGGAGAGCGCTCCTGCCAACAAAGCACTGATCACACCAGCGCTTGTCATCTGCAGAACTTTTGTCTTTCAGGGGGAGGAGGGTTAACACCTCTGAAACACAACAGTTTTATCTTTCACTTGTCAGTGTAGGCAAAGCCTTACTCGGGTCCTACACAAGCAAATCTCTGTTTGGACCAAATTTTGTACTTCTCAACATCAACAGCAGGTTTGCCTGTGTCAGGACGGCAGGATTAGGGACAAAGCTGATACTACTTTTGACTTCACTGGCAGCAGAGTTAGGGCAATGCAGAGTGCTTGGAAAATCCCACCCATAGGCTGTTGTGATTTGGATTGTTAACAGATCTTTTCATTCCATATTGTGATTTGATTTTATTATAATTTTGTCCAGAAAATAAAACCATAAACCTTTTGATATCATTCACACTGTATCCTCTGAAATAGAGGTCTGTTACACTGTTTTGCTTTTATTAGTCTATATTTAATTTGTTCCTCATTCTATCTCCTTTTCAGATGTTAACTTCCTTATAAATTATGAGATCTAATACATTCAGATATTGTTCTTTTTTCTAATAACAAATGCTGTAACATGGTTACAGAAAAGGGTAATAGTATAGATTTTTACCTTTAGTCATTATTGCATACTCTTAGAAGTTTGCTATTCCAAAATCCGGATGAATTTACTTTGTAGCATGTAGATTTCATACTGTATTATATGTAATATGGACCATTTCATTTCCAAGTAACAGAGGCCTGAATGATTTAGCCCTTGTTTACAAAGGGGTCTCTCTCTCTTTCTAAACCACATTAAAAGTGTGAAAATTGAGAAACGGAAGTGGCAAAAGGTTAAAAAGATTATTTCCAGCTCTGAAGAAGATCTTGGAGTTCAACAAAGGAAAACAAGCTAGAAATATTTTCCCATCTCTGATATCACTGCATATCTTAAGAGGCTATGTGGCGCTTCAATCCAGTAATTAGTTTATTTTTGAACGAAGAGAAATAATTGCTAGAGCTAAGCAAATACCACACATTACACCTGCACCTACCCTCAAATATTGGAAAAAACTATCTACATCACCCCCATGTATTCTAATGAGGAGCTTTCCTAGAGAACAATTTGAATTAAAATAGAATTGGCCAACATGATTAGCAGGAAAGCAAAGACAATGTGTCTTTTGTTCTGAATAGTCCTAACAAAAAAGGGAAGAGAACCTATTAGCCATTCTGAAAACATCCTTCTCTATTTTATTTTTCAGGCCTTACAAATAAATGATGAGAGAGATCCCTCTATCTACTACCTCAGGGGATATGTATCTTCTTTGTTTGTGCATGTACAACAAAAGAAAGATGTCAAATCAATTACTAGATTTAGAGACTGAAGAAGAAAGAGCAGAATGGTCCAATTCCACTGTATTCTTCTCTTTCTCATATGTGAGCTGGGGTCTTTCTTACCTTTCCTTCAAAGGCACCAAGCTGGGAGTGTCATTTCAATTTGAGTGCCTGCACCCAGACAAGATTTGCTCTGCATTTGCTCCTTTATAGCCTACTGAATATTGTATAACATTTTCCTTCATCCCTTCTGCGGCTGATACCTTTTGTTGTGAGACAGCATGTTTGCCTCTATCATAGGGTTACACTTAGCAACATGGGTTTTATAACCTACTACAACTGGGTGTGCTTTCCAGATTTGCTTTTTCCTTAACAACCAAAATGTAATAAATACTAATATTTCTGTTTTCCGACACAAGTGCAGAAAGGAGTTGGTTCTTAGAAGGGATTCAAATGAAGTGGCAGCCACTGAGTCTTTATCAGATATCTTGTTCTCGTGTTTTTAAGGTGCTTCCTGATCATTGCCAGAATTATAATATATAATGCCCAGGATACTAGTCCCTAACCTGAACAGGTAATTTATAGTGAACTCATGAACTGATATAGTGAACTGAATTCCCAGTGCAGTTAATAGGAGCAAGAGGCCACTGATAGTTCTTATTTTTCTGCTCTCTGAATGTATCTGAGCAGATTATTTCCTTGGATTTTATTTGTTATACAAATTTGCATGCTCCTTTATAAAGAGTTTTCTTTTTTACTCTATAGACTGATCACAGGTAGTTCACTGGTAGTATTCAGTTTGTGATGTTTGACACCCAAAATGTTAATGATATTGGTGATGAGTTAGTATGCTGTTGTTTCTGTTCCCCGTATGGATGACTTTCATAGCACCGGATTCATGCCTGTAGAAGTCAATGAGCACTTTTAATGTTTACACCCTCAGTCTTTACACTTGTATTCTGCCAGGTATAATATGCAGAGCAAAATGGCAGACATGCTAAGGTTGGGTTTCACAGCGGAAATTTAGATGCTGCTATTAGGAGCATTGCAGCATTTATGTTTTAGGTTTTCTGCCACCTAATGGAATTCACAACCCTGAATTAGGCACCCGGGATCCCTGTGCAATGCATAGGGAGAGTTAGGTACTTCAAAAAGGAATTTACAAAAGCCAGCATGAAATGAAGAGGAGTCGGGCCTAAACCCTGCCCTTCAAAGGGAGTTAGGTGCCTTAATCTGGGTCAAAGGGAGGCATCTATCTCCAGCTAGAGTTAGGTACCTGTTCTAAGTAATTTCTTTTTCAAAAAAGGAACTGGTGCCCCCTTTATAACTCTTAGCCCAGTGGCTAGAGCTCTTACCCAGAACATGAGACCCAGGTTCAAATGTTCCCTCTGTCTGATGAGGAGCAAAGACTTGAACATGGGTCTCCTACCTGCCAGGAGAATGCCCTAACCACAGGTAGTCAAGTACAGGTTTCTCTCCATCTCTCCTGTTCCACTGTGTCTAAATAGTTAAATAGTAATTGGACCAGAAAGCGTGAGAGAGGCATCCTTCATCTCGAAAGCAGCAATGGGATAGTGATGCTGTAGGAAGGAAAAATAAATAGAAGGTGGGCTAAATTTATGGTGAAATGGAAACCAGTGAGAGGTCCCTAGATCAAAGACTGCCGGCAGCAAAGATGGAAAAATGATCTAATGTTGGCAAAAAGCTCTTTTAATCACATCGGATATACAGCAGGGATGCTTGGTTGACATAATGATTTGTTTAAGTGGCCATTTTGAATCTGTATTAATAAATGCACACAAGCATTTAATATTAGCTCCATAAATAAAAATAATAGAAATATATTTAGCAATCTTTTACAAGCTCCCCACCTGTGCCAAGGCCAGCTCCCTTGGCCCCAGTAAATAATGTATTTTATATTTAGCATCTGGAAGGAGGTAGAATGGCATCAATGCCAGGAAGAAATGGTTGGGCTTGAGGAATAAAGAGAAGAATGGAATTGGGCTTATTTGCCCTGATTCAGTAAAGCACTTAAATACTTACTGAAGTCCTGTTGACTGAATGGAACCTAAGTACGTGCTCCAAGTTAAGCACATACGTAAAAGCTTTGCTGATTTGAGGCTGAAAAAATAATAAGATGCAGAGATAAAGGAAGAAAGACCACGTAAGCTTCGGTTACTGTATTTCAGCCAGGTGTTAACATATTTTGGTGTTTCTTCCCAAACTGAAGCTTTAAGAGAGCCTTGTCCTTTTGCATCTGTGAATTGACAAGCAAAACTTGTCTTGCAAGATCTAGAAAACTGCAACAACAATTAAAACAGATCTGAAAATTTGTTTAAAAATTCTGACCATTTATTTCCTTTCTGATGCTTGCAAAAATCAGAAAATCTTGCAAGACCTATTTATGCAATTGTATCTCAGAAGTTGTACTGTACTTTAAACTGTGGTACTTCATCAAGTATTCCTCAGGTTCTTTTAATAATGTGTCAGTCAGAGTCTCTAGAGTCGATGACATTTAGCAATGCCATATGTTCAGCTTCAAAAATGCATTTCAGTTGCAACCTTCCCATTCATCACAATCTGACAATTTTAATATATGATGTACATTAGTTATATAACCATATCTGGAAGGGAGTGTGTGTGTTTATATACAATATAAAAAATATTTATTCTGTATAAATTTTTCTCCAGAGTCTCATAACTCTCTAAATCAGACTAAGATTTGTTTTACCCAAAATACTCGAAAGAATGTTTGTTTATAGTTGTGGAAAGTTTGAGAAATCCATATGAAATTAGGTTTCTTCTGAGTCAAATTATAAAGGAGGCCTTATTCAGGTTTTATTTGTACTCCTGTACTTTTGCACGTGGACAAGTGTAATGTCTCAAGTGGGATTGGCACTTATAGATTTGGCACTTATAGATTTTTATTGCCTGCATGTGCAAATTCTGGAGGCAATTATCTGCATATGTACAACAGTTGTGAAAATGCATGTGCTAATAACTGCATCTGCAGAGCTGGACATCTACAAAGGGGAAAAGGATGGGGTGATTGGTGCTGAACATATTTTTACTTCATTGCGGTATTTTGATAATACTTCTTTTCTTGTAACATGCACTATAGAATCCTTACAGGAATATCTGTTCTACATAGCAATCAGCTGAACTTTTGTTTTTGTTCTGTGTCTTTATAAAGAGTTTTTGCCACTGTAATATCTGTTAAAACCTTTTTTTTTTTTTTAATTCAGTTCCTATGGGCTCAGACTGCAGAAGTTCTCCTTAGAATTTCAGGCTCAAATACATAAAAGAACGCCGTGATAGCCTAAGCTAATGAGTTTGTGTTACTAGACCTAGGTGAGCTGAAAGCCTGTGAACCAAAGCAAATGTTGCAATCATCCTGTCTGGAGTATGGGTTGTAATGAAAGTTCTGTGTTGTTGTACTGAGCATGTTAGATCTGCAGAGTTCTCATACCCTATCAGGCTTGTATCTTGATGTATTCTACTGCCAACCCACTAGGCCGTTTGTTATCAAAGTTGTGTTTTCTCAATAGCGTCAGAAATCTCAGTAAAAATAGAGGTGATTTTTTGATGAATTGCCGCATAAAAAATTATGGCCCAAGATTATACATCAGAAACTTGGTACTGACTGAATCATGAGAAACCAAAACAAAAAAGCAACAGACAACCCTGTATCAATAGAGGAGGGAAATGCAGCCAGTGCAAGTTTACTACATGCTTTGTACTGACTCACCTTTAAGTTAACATCAGAGCAAAACATATTGAGAGGAAAAGAAGTGTTGTTGTACTGAAAGGGCAAGGAGAGAAAAATTATGAAGAGGGACTGGGGGAGGTTTCTCTTTAGCACTTGGAATAGAACCATCAGTTTTTAAATCTTAGAGATTAAACAGAGATGATAAATCTGCTTAATGGGAATCCGCCTTTCAGGGCCTGTTGCCTTATTTTTGGAGGTTAATATTATTATTTTGGATAGTATAGGTTATAGGCTTGCCAATTAATCTCTGATCAGAAGTTAATAAGGTTCTTGTCCCAGGATCAGACCACATAGAGTTTGCAGAGGACCCTCAGGGGTATGACAGGATGCTCACACTGAGATAAGTATAGCCTTGAAGACTTTTTTTACTGAGATAAATGGAATTATAATCAAATGGTAAAATAATCAGAATTACAAATGCAATAATATTGTACTAGAGAGGCATGTTATCTTATATACTATAACTCTTTTGGTTAATATACTCACACCCTTCTTTGATAACCTGGTGGTAAGAGACAAAGGACCAGCCTGGCCTCTGGCATGCCAGGAGAGTTCAGGTCCAGGTTCCTCAGTTCTTGAGTTGGAGCTGTGGAGTTTAGGAGAAGCTAAAGAGCTATTGAAGCTAACTTACAGCTTTACTTAACTGACTGAAAACTTACAATTAAGACTAATAGACTAATAAACAAAGAACTAAGAGCGAAGAAGCTTGGAGCTTAGAAAACTTCGAAAACAAGCTTCCTTGGCAAGGTAGGTCACTGCTTTTATAGGGCATGGGTGCTTGAGCCCTCCTTCTATGTCCCAGACATATGTATGCTAACTTTGCCTTAGCTCAACATACAGGATGTGGCCTGTAGGTCCCTTGCGTTACAGACAAACTACTTTAATATAAACTGATAAACCTATTATAATAAAACAATCAAACTCATAAGAAAATACGAAATCTATAAGAAAAGATATATATGTAAGCAAGTAGGTTAGCCCTATAGGCTACAGGCCCAGAAATAATGAGTTATAAACCACTGGGTGCCACTGGCTGGGTCTGTGATGGTGCACAAAGAAGATGGGAGAGCAGCTCAAGTAGGCTTCCTTACACCTGTTTTACTCCTGGGCTAAGATCAGCCACTTCTGAAGCAGGGAAACATGAGTGCCAGATGTCCCTGGCCTCCCCTAAGGTGGGATGGAATGTAACAGTGGGGCTATGACTCCCTCCTTAACCAGTCAGAGGTGTTGCAGGGTGGGTAGATGGACGGGATAGAGGGTGGAGAGAGCCTACAGTGCACCCTTCTAGTCCAAAGTGTGGTGGAGCTTTTCCTCTAGTGATTGCTCCCCAGAAGCCCCAGAGGCGTTCTGGCTGACTCACACGGATGGAATGCCTCTAGGATCCTCCCACAGTTGTCTCTCTCCCCCACACAACCTGCCTGAGTCACATGTTTACATTCCTACTTAAAGCAGAATATTTACTTTCCTATTATGAGACATAAGTGCATGCCTTCAGTTTTCTTCTCTCTGCCCCACCCCCTACAATCTGAAACATTAGACTGGGAAAGATTTTAGCAAGCTCTAGCTATGTGGGAATTTATTTAGAAGACATCAGTTTTCTGAAATGTGCTATGTCATGGATGAGCTGGCAGTTGAGTCCCACATAGCTTAGATTTAGTGTGCTATTTGAATTAGGGAGCCATTTGAAGATAGGCAATTTACAGAAGTAAAGTACAGAGGAAAAGACAGAAGAGAGGACAGAAAAGAAAACAGAAGACACTAAATTTAAGCAATGTCCTCAACTTCCTATTTTTAAAAAATGATTAATAAGAAAGTAAGGTAACAGGAAAAGGAGAAAATAGTGTCTCTTGGCCCAACCCCAGCAGAAGCCAGAGGCAGCATTGATTGAAAGATGTAAAATGCTGAGGGAGAAACTATGGGAACTACAGGAAAGCAGCATAAAACTTGAAGCAAGGGCTAAGTCACTCAAATGAAAAACAGAATGCTCACTTTCTGACTGTCTAAATGAGAAGCCCTTCTGGGTGGTGGTTTTGTTTCTATCATCAAACACTTCATTCCTTCTACCAAATTAAGCATCCAGATCAGTAAACCTTTGGCTCCAGTGAGGCTATTTGTGTGAATCAAGACTATTCACTTGATTAAGGGTTTGCAGGATGATGCTCTAAACTTAATACAGAAATTCCAAGAGAAGCAGAGATCCGTGTGGTGGTTTGTAGCACTGTTGCTATAAAATGCTATGTTTTAGACCGTCATTTGGGAATAATTTACAGTTATAACATGATGTCATCACATTCATTTTAAGACAATTGGTTGTAAATTGTTGTGCCTCATCCATAGTGGAGTCAGAAGCTATGGACAAGTCTCCATGTTTAACTTTTGTTTATAGAACTGTTCTACAATCTAATTTACCCCTTCATCAGATTCCAAATGCCTAAAGATTTAAGACCTTCCAGTTCTGAGCCAGGTCGACTTCTTTTTTTTTTTTTTTAAGCTATGTCTACACTTGTACACATACCTGAGTAGTGGAGCACAGAATGTTCCCAAATGCTTCCCGTACCCATGCCCAAGAGACTGTGTGCTGTGCTGGACATGGGTATAACACTGTGTGCACATGTATACGTGTGTCCATGCTGCCGCTGTTGATATGTGACATTAGAGCTACCATTCTGGGGGCAGTGACCCAGGTTTCTGTGTCGCAGCGAGATACTCTAGGACCCGCACTTAGCTGTGTGGTGTTGGTACTGTCCCCTGCCTTCACACATTTTGCCAGTGCCAGTTCCTGATCACATCACCCCAGATGATGGGCGATGTTTTGGTTTTGCCCCTTTATTGAGGGGCATGTGCAGTGGAGTGGGTGCTCGGCAAAATGCTGGGTGGAATTTGGGCAGCATTATCTGACATGTCTGTGATGGCTGACCTTGAGAATCAAAGACAATTCATTCAGCTCACACTGTACAAATATGGTGAATGCCATTATTGTCCTCACATGCCCTTTTTATTGACTATCACTTCTGGTGCAGGAGAACCAGCATGGTGTCGGTTCACATCATTTTGGAAACCTGGGATGACCAGCAGTGGCTTCTGAACATCCAAGTGAGGTAACAGACCTTCGTGGAGCTGTGTGAGAAGGTTGCACTAAACCTTCTGTTCTAAAACATTTGATTCAGAGAAGCTATGCCAGTTCAGAAGTGGGTTGCTATTGTACTGTGGAAGCTGGCTATACCAGACTGCTATTGGTCTGTTGCAAACCACTTTGGGGTATACAGATTTGTGAAACATTTAACAGTGTGATTTTTTTTCTATGGGTAGTTGCCATAAGAACAGTTCCAGAAATAATAACTGGATTTCAGAGGACAGGGTTTCCAAGGGGCTATTGAGGCCTATACCAATACTTTGCTGACAAGGCAAGTGAGTATGTGAAACAAAAGGGTTACCATTCAGTTCTGCAAGGATTAATGGACCACAGGGGCAGAATTCCGAATACAAATATGGGTAACACTTGAAAGATTCAGGATGCTGAGGAGATTCAGGATTGTACCTGAAGCGGGAAGAAGGGACTTTATTTCTCAGAAATTATATGGTTCTGTACGGCATGTCTGTGTCAAATGTTGTTTTGGAAGACCCTGTATACCCACTCCTGCCTTGTCTCATGAAACCGTACCCCAGCATCAATGACCCTGAAAAAGTGAAGTCAGTCACAAGTTAAATAGCTGCAGAATGGTTGTGGAGTGTGCATTTGGTAGGCTGAAAGCTCATTGGCACTGCCTACACATCTATCTGGATACCAATATGGGAAAAGTCATTCATATAAATGTCACCTGCTGCATGCTGCAGAACATTAGTGAGGGATAAGGGGAATGCTTCAATCCCAAGTAGGCTCAGGACAAGTCAGGTCTACAAATTCTGTGAAGGCAGTCAGATCCCACTCACAGGCACATGGGTCCTGGTCTCCCATAGGCAAGGGACATCAGGGATGCCATAAGTGCACATTCTTGGCACAGCAGGGTGGTAGAGGATGACATCTGCCTGTGCTGAGGGACACCTTCACATCCTGTACAACTGCTGGAAATGCACATGAGCAAACATTGGTACTATCTGTGGGGCTACGTTGCTTTGTGAAGGTTTTGTTCCTAAAAGTAGCCAAAGATCATTAGCCCTTCTTTCACGTGACATTACACACATTTAAAAACAATTATAACCCAATGAAGGTGCCCTATTACATTGGGGTTGATTTGTGCCATGGAAGGCAGCAGCCAAGTTGTTGTTCGTAATGCTTTTGTCTTCACTATTCACACTTCTTCAGCTCTGATCGTGAACACTTCAACTTTTTAATGAGCTTATGACAGTTTTATTTGGGTGGGAAATAGTGCACCCATTGTGGTTTTTGACTTTTTATTGTCAGCTTTGCTAAGTGCAATTACCAGTCTTAGAGAGCACTAACCTTAAGGCTGAAACCTCTTCAGGTTGCAAGGAAGGGCATGTAGTGGCAGACACTGATGTTGCTGGTATGTTCCCCTTTCTTTGTTCTTGGGTTTTGATTTTCCACAGGTGTAATAAAGCCCTTGAAAACATTGATTGACCTCTTTTGTATGTGTTAGGTTTCTGCTATGTAGAAAAATAGTAGTGCTTTTAAAAAACATTTTACACCATACACTGCACTTTCCCCATCCCTCCCATGTAGCTGTACAACTTTGTGGGTGAGACTCAAAAATACTTGCACTATGATGGAACATGATTTTTACGCACCATTCTGTTATGTGACGTAGGAAGCTTGAGGCCCATTCAAGAACCCCCAAAACCCTTCAGCTCATCATTGGGAAGGAGGACCCCCACACAGTGAAACAAAGCATTTCATTTATTAAAAGTATGAAGTGGAATGTTTAACAGAAATATTTTGAAATCAAAACTACAACATATTGTTATGGAAGTAATGGTTCACCATTGAGAACACTGCTGATAGTTTAATGTTTTTGCACCCATCTCCTTCCTCTCCTCATCCAGAAAGGATGAATGACCACAGACAATGATGTCCCCGATTCTCACTGAGCATCTCCTGTGAGTGGTATTGGGGGGGCAGTATATTTGTGATGGTCTGATACTCCTGCAGGCTCTGTGTTCTTCTTCTGGCTGGTCGGGGGAGTGTCATTGCAACAGGATCCTCTAGGTTTGCAGCACCGTGGATAGCAGCTGGAAGAGGAGGAGATAGTGATTGAGGGGCTGGTTTTTAGGCCCACCATAGCTGGCAGACACTGCACTCTTTTGGCCACTAGTTTAATGAATGTTCCTATTCCCCATGTTGTGTCTAAGTGCCCATTTTATAATTTGATGATTTTATAAATGTCTCCTCCTGCTGAAGAGACAGCTACTTTCACACCCTGAAGAATGCAAATAGCTCTTGATTTCTTCTGTCCATCCCTATGAGCAGCTCCTCAAGGGGCCTTTTCTGTCTGCTTCTGATGTCTCTGGAGTGCTGCTCCTGCCCTCTTGATGGCATGGTTTTGTTCTTGGGAGCCTTAAGTCCTGCCAATTTAAAGAGCAGAGGAACGCTATATTTTTGATATTTGGAAGAAGCTGAGAAATCTCACCCACATAAAGTAATTTTGCGTTAGACCACAATTTTGATACTCTTCATCATTCCAGGAATGTGGCTATCTCACTATCCTTGCATCTCAAACAACCTTTTCAGCTCTTGAGGAAGGAGCAGGGGCTAATAATGGTAAGTAAAGTGTGTTAGTGTTTTTAACAATTTAAAATTTTCATAATGTCTCAATGGGAGTGAGGGGAGGTGGGGTAATTTCTTCCATGGGCTGTGTTAACAGTTAACAATTTCTTCCCTTAAGTCTGGCCAACATTTGGAGAACATAGCATTTTTCAAAGTACCAGAATGGGAAAAAGATGTGGCTTTGCCAGATCTCCTCCACAGGGCTGGAATCTATGCCAGCAGTAGATGTCTGCTAATGGTCATCCTTCTACATATTGCTGACTGGATGGGTTTGGTTAGCAATGAAGGGGGATAAGCAGATTTGCAATACTGGTGAACCTTAAGAACCAGCTGGAGTTTTTGTTGCAGCAAGAAATTTGGTGGTATGTGCTTATAGGATTGGGAGGCAGTTCCATTGGAAATTTGACTACATTTTCAGCTAGCACAGGGAAGTTTCATGCAAAAGGAGATCTGAATCATGAGCCGCTCCCACTCGTCCGACTCAGCTTTACCTGAAAATCCTGGCCCTGTGCCTACCTAACAATGGTGAAAGGGACAGGGAAAGACAGAGACACACCTCATATTCACTGGGTTTCCTGATGATTCTGCTTGGTGCTAAAACCCCTCTGTGGCAGTCTGTATCCCCTATGTTCACCCCTTTTTATAGGAGTATTCATAGTTATTAAGGTCAGAAGGGACCATTATGATCATCTAGTCTGACCTCCTGCACAATGCAGGCCACAGAATCTCATCCACCCACTCCTGCGATAAACCTCTCACCTATACCTGAGCTATTGAAGTCCTCAAATCATGGTTTGATAAATTCGTACAAAATATGCCTTGTGAGGTATCATTTGAAAACTAACAATGTGCTGATTATTGTCCTTGTAAAATGTGTGGCATGTAAAGTTATAGAATTACCAGACATGTGCTAAGACTGGGGGGAGCAGTCACAAACCAGTTACACAGAGACAAAAGGCTAGCCAACGCCTCAGCCAGGTGTCAGCCAAATCTATTGGACCATCACCTGGTTAAACGGCCATTCTTTGGCAGGAAAGAATATGTGGGCAAAAATCTACATCTTGACAAAGAAATAGTTGGGGGTTCCCATCCACACAGACTTTCGGTCTCCTGAGCTGGAGATGATTCTCAAAGAAGAGAAAAGACTATAAGAAAGGAGGCAGGAGATGCCCCAAATACTTCCTCCCTTTCTCTCGATCCATGGTGTCCACAACAGCTGAAGAACAAAGAAAAAAAGCTTTGGACTGGAGGAGGGCTCCTGACTGAAAGGAGTTCAGGTAGGAAGACTGCTGAAGCATGTGGTAAGAGACTTTTGCTTTGAATTCATTTAGCTTGTTAAGTTAGGTATTTATTGAGTTTTACTTTTATTTTCTTGTAACCAATTCTGACTTCTATGCCTCATTACTTGTAGTCACTTAAAATCTATCTTTTTGTAGTGAATAAACTTTTTTATTTTATCTAAATCTGTGTGTTTGGAAAACTCCATTTGAGATAACAGGATTTGTGCATATCCTTCTCTATTAATAAATGATGGACTTTATATGAGCTTGCGTTGTCCAGGAGAGAGCTGGGTAGTACAAGACATACATTTCTGGGGAAAGTCTGGGACTGGGAATTTGCTGACATTGCTTTGCAGTATCATTCAAGAGTGACTGGATATAACACTCATATAACTGGGAGTAACTTACGTGCTGGAGGCTGTGTGAGAGGATATCAGGAGTAGGAACTCTCACAGTGGACCAGTTAAAAAGGCACCCCAGCTTGGAGAACTGAGGAAGCAGAGCAGTTCATCAGTCCAGACTGTACCTTGGGTAATATTACACCCTCTTTTCAGATAACTAGAGAGGGACATGGCGCTGTTTTTAGCTGATTGCCAGACCAGATCCTTCTCTGTCTCCCACTCCCCACCAGTTCTATGTCGAAGATAGACACTGGGGACAGAGACTGTAATGACTTTGTAATCTTCCAAGGGAGAAAACACTGGCATAACTAACTTTTCCTTAGACAACCAACTGTTCCCTTCCCCAGCCGAGGCCTTATCAAGCCCCCTGGGGCCATCGCTGCCTGACGGTTGGCTGAGAAATGCACTGACACCAGGGTGCACTGATTTTTCTTTAAACAGTGTTTGAAAAAATTGCTTTAAAGTTGTAATTGTTCACCAGAAATCAATAAAATAATTGATTCAGAACTCTTTCTTGAGATCCATTTTGGGGTGAAGTAGAGTGGGGGCTGGATGGAGGGGGGTAAGTTGGAGGCATTTGGTAAGGGGAGGGACATGATAATACCATAGCTATAGTACTGCAGTTCAAACACACACAGATGTAGCAGTACTTGGCATGTTATCCAAGGAGGAAAGGTCAGTGCACAGTACTTCAAATGACCTTGATCTTTAAAATCAGAATTTGGCATCAGAGCAAGAGGGGATCCTGGTGAGCAGGATGGAGGTCCATTGTAACTTACCAGCCTCAGCTCCTAGTTCCAGCTGTGGCTCAGGGTCTTCTCAGCTCATCAGGGAGAGGGCTTCTTCAACTGGCTCCTCCGGGAAGAAGAGCAAAATGGCATGTTCCTCATGCTTTGGGCATTCTCCACGGTCTGACTGCCAGCTCACCTTGGCTCTTATCAGCAACCTGGAGGACAATGAGGCTGATCGAGTTGAGGAAGGCATCATGGAGCCAGTACGATGAGCCCTCCCGAAGTGACTGTTCAATGTACAGGAGCCTCAAATGCTTGATGTGTTCCTGGGCCAGAGTCCAATTAATCCCTTCCTGCTGCAGCCTCATTATATTTTCCAGTACAAGTGAATGTTCCTGCCACTCCACGGGGTAGTCATGGAGGCTGGTGTACTCTGACCACACGTTGATCAGTACTCAGGTGTGGTCAGCATTCTAGGCTGCTGCTCTTGGAGCAGCATCCATGTTCACTTGTAATGATCTGTAGAGCTCATCAGAAAGCTGTTCTGAGGTGGTTAGACTAGATTGGGTAAGGGTCAGGGAGAAAACCAGTGCATTGTGGGAATGAGGCTAGAGTACTATTGAAACTCAAGACTTGGTACATGCGTCTTGCCTCTGTTCATACTGCAAACTGGCATGGGTATGGGCCAAGGCACAGATGAGGTATGTACTTACCCATACCCTCAGGTGTACTAGCTTACTTTCCCTCCACTTGCCTTCAGACACGTGTTCTGGGGTTTAAGTGTGGACAATATGAATGTTATGGCACAGTTAGACGTGCATAGACACATGTACCGTTGCTACTGTAGACTCGCCTTTGAGTTTTAAAGGCTTTTTTTGGGTGTGGAATCCATCCTGGATTATACTGGTATGACTGTGTGTCTTTCTGCAAAGAATGTATAATCTTTTGCAGCTCATCCTTTGTTTTTGTACATCTCGCTGTCTGTGTTTGTGGTTTTTTTTTTGTCTACCACCAGCCAAACCAGTTGCTTTTCTTCAGTAGCTCCCCAAGAATTGTATAGGACTTTACTGTGATTAACTGGGAGGTATAGATTTTTAACATCTGTTTCATAATATGGTCAAGAAAATTATTTAATAGCATGCTCAGATGGTGTGCAAAGCACACCAAAGATAGGAAGATGCCAATTCAAAAGACATTCTCGACTGTCAGTGAGGATAAGGATGTTGGGGAATAACCCAAATCTATATCTTAGCTGTTGTGTAGATGTTAAAAATATATAGCTTCTTTTTGTGGCTTACTACTAATGTCTGAGGCGGGTATATTTCGGAATGAAACACTGTCCATTGTAAAATGAATGTAATGCAGTGTTTATGCACTTGTGCACACACTCTGCCTCTATTCTCGTTTGGATTGGGTGCATTGTTGTACAATTGCAGGGAGGGTCAATGTTTCAAAACTATATTCAAGATGCTATAGTAAACCTTGACCTACCATGGGCAGCAATTTTGAGGTATTGGCTTTGTGTATTGCATAGCATAAAAAGTTTACCAACTGTGCCAGTTGCTGTCTAGTTGCAGTGATCATAGGTTCCAGCGTGTGGTGATGATCATGTTTGTAGTTTGCTGTTTGTTTTGTGATGTCTACAGCTGTTTGACATTTAAAGAAGAAAAAAGGGCATTTTCTCAAAACTATTTTTTTTTGTGGAAGATTTTCATATTTTTAAATGTTCTGCTTTTTTTTTAATTAAAAACAAAAATCAATTTTCCAAAGCCAAAATTACTTTGTTTGCTGGCTGAGAAACTGGAAAATTTCCATGAAAGTTTGGGGAAAAGGCCCCAAATGTTTTGTTTCTTTGGAAATTTTTTGCTGAGAATTCTTACCCTTTACTGACTAGCTCAAGTGATATTCTTAGGGAGATATTTTTGCCTTCAGGAAGCATAAGGACCTGCTTCTTTAAGCAAGACTATCCAATTATAATTTTTCTTTTATAACATGTCTGCCAGTCTTGTGAAAATACAGCTTCATATTTACAAAATAAAAGAATGGGAGCCTGTCAAGACGACAGACATCAGTGATGGTGTGGAAGGACAGATGAGCTGCTGTTGACCCCAAGGGTTTCACCATCATTGTCTGAGTCAAACTGTATAATGACAAGACTGAATAAAGATGAGTGAACTTTGAAAGATGTGGAGGTTCAGACCTGCACTTTGCTTAAATTCTCTGCCTCCCCTTACACTAGGCAAGGGCTGTCTCTTTACCCCCTCCCATCTGCACACTGCATGGCCATGCAAGGAGAGCTGAAATCTTGACCTTACCTGCCTTACCCAATACAGCAAATTACCCAACTGAGTTCTACACTTCAATGACAAAATTGGTCATCTTTGTCAGTTATTTGAGACAGAATGGAAAAATAAGGACAGGGCTTTTTGATTTCTAAGCCCTTACTTAGGTAGCTATAAAGTGGGTTAATTTTAAAAATTGCTGATCACCTAGCAGCTCCCACTGACTTCAACGTGAGATTCTGTTCACCACTTTTGAATATCAGGCCATATGTCTAGCTGCCTAAAAAAGGATGCTGGCACGTAGAAATAATTTTCAAGAGTGCCTAAGGGAGTTAGGTGCCCAGCTTGTGTTGAATGTAGATAGGAGTTTGGCAGCTCACTGCCCTTAGGTGCCTTTGAAAATCCTTCTATGGGGCTTTTTAAATCTTAGTCCTGGAAAACAAAAAGAAAAGTAATGAAGAAAGGAGAGAAATATACAATCTCTAATGTGTGTAAATTAGCAGGAGAGGAAAGTCATAAACATGCTGTGGCATCTCAGAAGGTACATTAAATCTACTAAAAAAATCAAAGAGAAAAACATAACCAGAGAAAAAAATACAATCAAATAAAAAGGGTGGTGGGGTGGGGAGAGCACTGCACTCGGACATGATAGCAACAAATAGCAGATAAAACCACCAGCATGAGGAGGAATGCAGAGAAAGCAAAAGCACCAGGATGAGAGAAAATGAATGATACAGGACTCCTAGGGAGTGGGCTTACATTCCCCTCAGGTTCCCAATTTAAATAAAGGAGGCACCTGTGGGAAAGTTGTGCCCTCTCTGTAGGAACATTGCACTGTTCAGTGTTCAGCATTAGAAGAAGAAAGAGAACGCTGCGATGAAAAAACCAATAGAGACCAAAGACTCGAAAAGGCTCTCTAGTGGGGAAGCTGTGTGTGTGTTTGTGTCTGTGTGGGGAGGGGGGAGCGTGTGTGGGGAGGAAGGGGTGGTGCAGAAAACGAAATGTGTTTAATACAGAGCCTGTGGGTAAAACAGCTTTATTCTATTTTAAAGGTCTGTGTTTGTGGAGTGGAAGAGAATGTTTTAGTAAATCATTGTTTTGCTGGTGTGGTCACTAAACTGGGTGTTAGGACAGTGACTTAGTTCATGAGCACAGGTAAATCTGTATCCAGAAAACTAGAGACTATTTACTACTACAAGTATATATGTGACCATGAAAATATGCTAAATCAATCAAATAAGTTATTCACTGTAAGTTCATCTCTCAGCTCTGTTGGCTGGGATTTCTTTCTATTTATTGTGTTTTAAAAAAAAAGCATAAACTGTAAACAAGCCTCTCTCTCACCCATGGAAAATTACTCAAGTAATTTCTCACTGGAAAATTGTTTCAAAAATGTTAATAAAGCCATGAATATATTGTGAACATTTTAATTGCATATTTTAAAGCAATTATCCAGCTAATCTTATAACATTAATGTTTAGTGGTATATGAGGAAAATATTTAGTGTTATTTTGGAAAGTAATTTGTACACTGGTAGGAAAGATCAGAATATGCTCTAATAAAAAGCAGTTGCTAACTCGCTGTCTGTTAGGAGCCTATATCAGTTTTTAAGAACCACTGTTTTCACAACAGCCGTTGGTAGTAGCACTGCCCGTTTCAGTAGTTTCTAAACTATTTTTAGTAGAGCAGATAAAACAATATAGTGGCAAGGAAAGTGGTGGCTGGTACACTGCAAAATATTGTGATTTTCTATGAAATCCAAACCATCCAAATTGAGAGACGGGTGAAATCTATAGCAATAGCTTCTTTGGCTGTTAAATGCTTCCTCTCTGGATTCCTCATTTTTCTGTAGGTTGAGAGACTTGAATATTCTTGAACGGAAGAAAACAATACAAGTCTTCATGAGCTAACACTAAAGCACGCATCGTTGATGAATGAATAAACTGGTTGGAGGACACATCTTCCCTACCCCAAACTTTTACTCTGCTTTATTACAGCTTCCTATTGACCTCTCTTTTCAGATGCATCATCCCACCTTTGACTCTTAAACCTCCATTTGCATCACCCCTAAAGCAACCTGTGATGGTGTGTACAAACCCCACACTGGAGTGGAAAGGGTTAAGGGCCTGCTCAGGGTCCAGGCAGCTCCACCCTGCCACATCTGCAATCATGCACAGGCTGGAGGAGATGTTTTAGAGGGGAACAGAGTAGCTCGCTTGCAGGCAGCCAGTGGAGTGCCTGGCACTCCCTCTCTAGACAAAAAGAAAAGGAGGACTTGTGGCACCTTAGAGACTAACACATTTATTTGAGCATAAGCTTTCGTGAGCTACAGCTCACTTCACATGCATCTGATGAAGTGAGCTGTAGCTCACGAAAGCTTATGCTCAAATAAATGTGTTAGTCTCTAAGGTGCCACAAATCCTCCTTTTCTTTTTGCAGATACAGACTAACACGGCTGCTACTCTGAAACCTCTGCAGACAGTGGGCGGCATCTGAGGCAAGTGGACCACTTCACATGATCCTTCCTTTGCATCTCTGACACAGTCACGGGTCCTCATGTAATCTTGCCGTGCGCGCGCAAACAGCATTATCTGGCCATCTCTTAAATCTGTTGTAGAGCTATTGAAGCAATTTAGTATTTATCTATTTGTATTATCGTAGAGCCTTGGAGCCCAGCTGTGGACCTAGCATTTTAAATCCTTATCCTGTAATACACATAGATCTAACAAAGCACTTAGGATGTGCTTAATTTTAAGTACATGAGAAATCCTCCTGACTTCAACAGGACTATTCACATGCTTATGTGGTTTGCTGGACTGGGGCCTTAAAATGTCCTGCTCTTAGTGAAATGGCCTGAATTCCATGTTTTACCAAAAAGTCAAGTTTTAAATGGCTTCCCCTAGCGCCTCTCTTCATAATTATGAACACCTTTACTACGTTGCTGTAAAGTTCACTTTCTCTGCTGAGAAGAATTGCAAACTCTAAAAATAGGCTTTAAAGCCTACGCGAACATCCTGTGTGCCTGCTTTATCCTGGACGTTGTATCTTATCCTTCCCATGAGCCAGTGACTAAATCTGAACAAATGGGGCCAGATTGACAAACTCAGATTTTTCAAGTGCTCAGCAGCCATAAAAATGCTCAACAACCAAAAGCTCCCATTGTGACACTTGTGGCCAGATTTTCAAAAGTGCTCAGTACTTGGCAGTTGCTAACCATTGGAGGTGCTGGCCACTCACTTTGCATCTTAAATGACAGCCAAGCTGTGGTGCTCAGCACTTTTAAAAGTTAGGCCCTTTATAATCTAGGTGGGATTTAACTAGCATTTAATACTGTTTATAGTAACATTCTATGTGATTGATACTCTTTGTAACAGAACGGAAAGACTTGTGCTTCTAGGTATCCGTTACGGTATTTCAGTAAATGCGAGAAGCCTACTTTCTCACCAACTAATATTACTGATGATATGTAAAGAGAATTTTCTACTTATCGCTTACCGTATCTACCCTCGATTGCCTTCTGTCAGCTTCATATGCCTTTGTGCATCTAATGATAATCCATAGCAAGAGAAGCCCCTGCAGCTTGGAATGCCATGTATCCTTAATTTTTGTATTATTTAAGTTTGTTTATCCTGTCAATTGAACTGCCTCTGATTTTCACTTTTTTCTATGCACGTAAATCATGATACGATTTATGTTTGTTTCAACATTTTGATTTTTCTATCTGATCCCTCTTTGGTTTTTCTTGACGTAAATCTGTTAGGTAAAATATGCCTATATTAACATTATACTTTCCATTTGCCTCCCCAACCATCTTCGAGATGCTCAACATCTGAACAATACTTTGTGCTTGTCGTTCCTTACTTTGGCATGTAATCAGTATCTTCAACAGATATTTAATATGATTACTTGATATATCAGTTGAGCAGGATCCTGTTCCCATTCAGGTTCATGGGAATTTTGACAGACTGCAAAGGAAGCAGCATTATGCCCACAATGTATGCCTGTATTAGTATTCTTATACATCACTTAATAACTAGGCTAGATTACATATGAAGAGATCACATATTTACTAACACATGTTTTTCCTTTTTGGGGGGGTCAGATTTATATAATTGAACTAGTGTTGATTTAAATAAAGACAGACAACCAGCTCCTTTCAGCTGATGTAAGTCAACCTAGTACCATGGATTTCAATAGAGCCATGCCAGTTTACATCAGCTGAGAATTGGTCAACAGTTTCAAAAATTATGAATGGTTTACCATTTGTTGAAAAAAGTTCATGCTTGTAGAAAGGAAAGACCTTGTGTTCTGGTAAAGTTTCTTTACTTTGGAGTCCAAAGTGTCCCATTCCTGCTTTCCCAGGATTTCTGTGCACAGTCCTAGAATGAGTACTTTCTTATCCTTTTTTCTGATACTATTTCTCTCTCTTTTCTGGCTAATGTACTCAATGCTTTTTTTGCCTCTGTCTTCACTAACAAGGTCAGCTCCCAGATTGCTGCGCTGGGCATCACAACATGGGGAATAGATGGCCAGCCCTCTGTGGAGAAAGAGGTGGTTAGGGACTATTTGGAAAAGCTGGATGTGCACAAGTCCATGGGGCCGGACTAGTTGCATCTGAGAGTGCTAAAGGAATTGGCGGCTGTGATTGCAGAGCCATTGGCCATTATCTTTGAAAACTCGTGGCGAACGGGGGAAGTCCCGGATGACTGGAAAAAGGCTAATGTAGTGCCAATCTTTAAAAAAGGGAAGAAGGAGGATCCTGGGAACTACAGGCCAGTGAGCCTCACCTCAGTCCCTGGAAAAATCATGGAGCAGGTCCTCAAAGAATCAATCCTGAAGCACTTAGAGGAGAGGAAAGTGATGAGGAACAGTCAGCATGGATTCACCAAGGGAAGGTCATGCCTGACTAATCTAATCGCCTTCTATGATGAGATTACTGGTTCTGTGGATGAAGGGAAAGCAGTGGATGTATTGTTTCTTGACTTTAGCAAAGCTTTTGACACTGTGTCTCACAGTATTCGTGTCAGCAAGTTAAAGTATGGGCTGGATGAATGCACTATAAGGTGGGTAGAAAGTTGGCTAGATTGTTGGGCTCAATGGGTAGTGATCAATGACTCCATGTCTAGTTGGCAGCCGGTGTCAAGTGGAGTGCCCCGGGGTCGGTCCTGGGGCCGGTTTTGTTCAATATCTTCATAAATTATCTGGAGGATGGTGTGGATTGCACTCTCAGCAAATTTGCGGATGATACTAAACTGGGAGGAGTGGTGGATACGCTGGAGGGCAGGGATAGGATACAGAGGGACCTAGACAAATTGGAGGACTGGGCCAAAAGAAATCTGATGAGGTTCAATAAGGATAAGTGCAGGGTCCTGCACTTAGGATGGAATAACCCAATGCACAGCTACAGACTAAGGACCGAATGGCTAGGCAGCAGTGCTGCGGAAAAGGACCTAGGGGTGACAGTGGATGAGAAGCTGGATATGAGTCAGCAGTTGCCAAGAAGGCCAATGGCATTTTGGGATGTATAAGTAGGGGCATAGCAAGCAGATTGAGGGACGTGATCGTCCCCCTCTATTCGACATTGGTGAGGCCTCATCTGGAATACTGTGTCCAGTTTTGGGCCCCACACTACAAGAAGGATGTGGATAAATTGGAGAGAGTCCAGCGAAGGGCAACAAAAATGATTAGGGGTCTAGAACACATGAGTTATGAGGAGAGGCTGAGGGAACTGGGATTGTTTAGTCTGCAGAAGAGAAGAATGAGGGGGGATTTGATCGCTGCTTTTAACTACCTGAGAGGTGGTTCCAGAGAGGATGTTTCTAGACTATTCTCAGTGGTAGAAGAGGACAGGACAAGGAGTAATGGTTTCAAGTTGCAGTGGGGGAGGTTTAGGTTGGATATTAGGAAAATCTTTTTCTCTAGGAGGGTGGTGAAACACTGGAATGCGTTGCCTAGGGAGATGGTAGAATCTCCTTCCTTAGAAGTTTTTAAGGTCAGGCTTGACAAAGCCCTGGCTGGGATGATTTGATTGGGGATTGGTCCTGCTTTGAGCAGGGGGTTGGACTAGATGACCTCCTGAGGTCCCTTCCAACCCTGATACTCTATGATTCTATGACAAGATCTGCAGATAAGGCACTGGCACACCTTGCTTCTGTTTTATAGAGCAGAAGACGCTTATGAAGGTTCCTGCTCAGTCTTAGCTCCCAGCAGAAGATATCTTTTTCTCTTTGTTTAGGCGAATATTCCCTATGGCCTCTTTCCAAGCCTATTCTGATTCAGGAAAACATTGAAGCGTGGGCCTAACTATAAATAAGTGCTTAAGTGCTTTGCTGTATTGGGTTACTGACCTGAAGATGGGTCCCATCCCAACCTACCTTCCCAAGTATTTAGTTCTATTTAAATATTTCAATCTGTTTTTTTCCCCATGCCTGCTCAAACTGACTCTTGGGATATGTTTGCACTGTAGTTGGATGCATGCTACCCAGTCTGAGTAGACAGACATAGAGTAGTTCTGTTTGCCCTAGCTCACTAAAAATAACAGTGTAGCTAAGGGTAGCGTGGGCAGTAACTTGGGCTAGCTCCGTCAAGACCTAAACAGGGGTTCAGACTGGTTTGTACTCAGGTTGCTGGTTGCTAGCCCAAGCAACTCCTCAACTACCTACAGCTACACTGCTACTTTTAGAGCTCTAGCTTGAACGAAGCTAGCATGTATCTGTCAAGCTGGGAAGTATGCTCCAAGCTGCAGTGTACACGTACCCTAAGGAACTTTCTCTCCATTCTCCATTTCTGCCTCCTCTATCTCTCTCTGCTCCTTCCTTTGTTTTCTCCGCAGGCCCTGTTTCTTTCCCTGGACACATACGTATCATTTTTACCTTTTTTTTTATTGTCTTCCTAATGCTGCTGATGCCACCCTGCATTGCTTTTAAAGTATTTATGCTACAACATACCGATTTCGAGGCCAGGCACTTGGGAAATAAGTGTATTCTAACATAGTCTGCGTACCATTATAAGGACTTTCAGGGACACCAATGCAGTTTAACCCCGCTCCCTTGGGGCTCACTCTACCAGGGAAAGGATCGGTCTTTCAAAAGGTTCCTGTCCATGAATAAAAATCCAAGTGATTAAATTTGAGGGGTTGAGAAATGTATTTGCACACATCCCCACCCATTCCTAATATACAGGGAAAAAAGCTAAAGTAGGACAGCACTCTCATTTGCGTGACAAAGATAATAATGCAAACAGAGAATGGCTCAAGATTAGTGTCCTCTTGAGACACTGAATACAAATGAGAGTGCAAAAGGTGCCAACTGAATGCCTTCTCATTGGAAGCTTTAGACTGATTTATTGTAGTCCTTCTTGGACAATGTAAGAAGGGTATTAGTGGAGGCATCTTGTCACATGGATTATTGTGTTGGTTTGAGAAGGCATGCAATATATACTGGTTACACTTTCATATTTGTAGTCCTGATGTACCTTTCTGGCCACTTGGTTTATTGTAAGGTGCCTTTTTTAAAAAAACTGGAAATGTGTGCAAACTATGTATATCCACACCGTTGACTTTGTCTGAAAAGAGGGTGGCAACATCTTTAAGCCACCTGGTTTATTTCTGCAGGTAAGCGCTGCCTCTAGCAGGTTGCTATAAATGATTGATTCTGCTTATGCAGTCTGTTAAACTCAGCTGTCAGTTGTCTTGTGCAGGTATTTTCTAGGAGATATTAGCTTTTCCTTTGAGGGCATTATGTACTTCAAACCAGTGTCATATCTTAGTCTAATAGTTAGGAATATCTATACCTATGTGTCAGGGTAAACTAGTTATTATATATCAATCTATTTTTACATAAGCTTCGTCATGTAAATCTGCAGACGTTATATTTCGCTTTCATTTTAAAAAATGATGACATCCAGGAATATCTTGACATTTAGATTATTTTTTATCTGCCTGTGCTCATGTTACACCTGTGGATGCACATCGTGCATGACTAAGAATACTGCTTTCTCCTTCTCCCTGCTAAACCTTTATGCAGTCCTATCAGGCTGGTTTATCAGAAGTCACCATCAGTGTAAGCAGTTGAGTAGTTTTACTGAGGCTGCTCCACCAGGAGTCTCAAGACTTTAAAGGAGTCTAGTAGAGAATAAAGACCTGATACAAAGCTTATTGAAGTCAGTGTCAAAGCTTCTATTGATCGATGGTCTACAGATATGGCTGTAAGGGAGAATAATAACATTCTGTAGAATGGCAAAGGGCTATAATGGCGTATTCTGCTGCAGATGTAACATTATACAACTCTGTTAATTTATTTTATGTATTTCTTTCGATGTATACACACATGCTAACCAAGAGCACTATTCCATATGGTCTAGGTGTCCCTGACCTAACCAAAACCACAACAATATTAATGGCCAAACATAACTAAAGTGCAGCGATACAGGAAAGTTATAATATTCCCCATCCTTGTAGTCCCCCTCTTCTTCCACCCTCATATTCAGATGAGGGGATAAAATAAATTTACCATATGCCTTGAATCTCATCAACTTCCGACTATTTCAGATCATGGTGGGGAATGATTCTACAAGGTCCTCACAGGAAATAAGCAGCTGTGTATACCATGGAGCCTCAGATCCAGCACCTTTGATATCTTGACCATAGTGTATATGGGAAGAGTGTCTCTATCATATAGATAGTGCCTTAAGTCATTGAGGGCTTTGTAGGTCAAAACCAACACCTTAAACAGCACCCAGAAACCTACAGGCATCCAGAAGGAATTTTTGCAACCATCAGTAAATGATTAAAAAGCCAACCTGGCCATAGCAGCTACCTGATCTTGAAGTAGAATTCAGAGTCCAACCAGACTCTTTGGTTATAAACCCAGTCAACAAATGGTGGACATGCATCCTCATTTAAAATGGTACATAAGGTAGTGACTGGGCAAGGCCAGATGGCTATAGAAAAGTAGTGGGAGATAGAGATATTAGCTCCAGGCTAAACAAATCCCTGGTATCAGGATAAATGAAATGGAAACTGCTCCAGGTCAATTAAGACACCTGGGGCATATTAAAGAACTTTCCAGAAGGCAGGGAGAAGGCTAGGTTGATTGGGACACCTGAAGCCAATTAGGGGCTGGCTGAAACTTGTTAAAAGCCTCCCAGTTAGTTAGGTGGGGGTGCATATCAGGAGCTGTGGGAGGAAGTTGCGCTGTTGGAGAGGCTGAGTAGCACACACCATATCAGGCACAAGGAAGGAGGCCCTGAGGTAAGGGTGAAGTGGAGCTTGAGGAAGTGGGGGCTGCTGTGTGGGGGAAGTAGCCCAGGGAATTGTACATTTTATGTTTCTAAAAGGTCAGCTACCATAGCTGATACTAATAGGGTCCCTGGGCTGGAGCCTGGAGTAGAGGGTGGGCCCGGGCTCCCCCCCCATCTTTGCCCCCTGATTAATCACCTAGACTGGGAGACAACAGAGACTGTGCAAGGAAGGATAACTTCTCCTCACCTCCCTCGCTGGCTTATGATGAAAATGGCTCAGTAGACTGTGCCCCTTGTCTCTAGAGAGAAGGGTTACGTGGAGGGTCACAGTGAGCCTCTGAGGCTAGTGAAATCCGCCAGGAAACGTGGGACCCCCGGAGGCAAGGACAGAGCTTTGTCACAGTATCTAGATGCTTATCTAGTTCTCTTTTAAACCCTGTTGTATTCCTAGCCTTCACAATCTCCTCAGGCAAGGAGTTCCACAGGTTGACCGTACGCTGTGTGAAGAACTACTTCCTTTTATTTGTTTTAAACCTGCTGCCCATTAATTTCATTTGGTGGCCCCTAGTTCTTATATTATGGGAACAAGTAAATAACTTTTCCTTCTTCACTTTCTCCACCCCTCTCATGATTTTTTATACCTCTATCATATCCTCCCTTAGTCTCCTCTTTTCCAAGCTGAAAAGTCTCTCCTCATATGGGACCCGTTCCAAACCCCTAATCATGTTACTTGCCTTTCTCTGAACCTTTTCTAATGCCAGTATCTTTTCTGAGATGCGGAGACCACATCTGTATGCAGTATTCAAGACGTGGGCATACCATGGATTTATAGAAGGGCAATAAGATATTCTCAGTCTTATTCTCTATCCCTTTTTTAATGATTCCTAACATCCCGTTTGCTTTTTGACTGCTGCTGCACACTGCGTGGATGTGTTCAGAGAACTATCCACGATGATTCCAAGATCTTTCTCCTGATTAGCTGTAGCTAAATTAGCACCCATCATATTGTACGTATAGTTGGGATTATTTTTTCCAATGTGCATTACTTCATTTGCCATTTCGTTGCCCAATCACTTAGGTTTGTGACAGGTTTCGGAGTAGCAGCCGTGTTAGTCTGTATCCGCAAAAAGAAAAGGAGGACTTGTTGCCCTTTGTTAGTCTCTAAGGTGCCACAAGTACTCATTTTCTTGTTTTAGTTCTGTGAGATCTTTTTGAAGTTCTGCACAGTCTGCTTTGGTCTTAACTATCTTGAGCAGTTTCGTATCGTCACCCATCCTGCCGTTTCATATGTGAATCAAACATGTTGGCACAATTGGCAAATGCACATACACAGCCACCTGAGTTCTGCCTGTACATCACTTAAACACCTAAATGTTGGTGCACAGTTTTGAAATCAGGGCCTAAGAATGGGATTTTCAAAGTCACCTAAGTGACTTAAAAGCATGTTTCCTTTTGAAACTCTAGGGGACTTGTGGTTCTGAAAATCCCATCCTTAATGTGCAGCTTTAGTTCACCGCATGCTCCATTTATGATCCTGTTCAGGATGTGGTTTTATGTCTAGGAATCTAAGCAAAGTGCAGTGTCATAATAGTCATCGCTAGCAGTTGAATGGTATGCTGTTCTCATACATAAGTACTTGCATGCCAGTGCTTATTTTAAGGCTTCGCTTTTAAATTTATGTACCTTAATGGGAGTTCTTATTCACTAAACAGCCTTTTTTGTTCCCATACGGTCTTCTGGTTATAAACTCTATGAATATCTGTTGGCTAGAAAACCACTTTTAATTTGGATCCAGTGAACGAGATTCTGGGCTTCACTACCACTTCTGTGCACCACTCCCTGGGGGTCCTCAGGCACTGGGCTATTGTAGCCATTTTATACCAAGATTTGATTGTATCTACTCCAGCACAGCCTCATCAGATACTTATTTTCTGATTTTAAGACTAGAAACTGATATATATTTTGCTAAACTAAATTATTCAGCTTTGTATCGCATTAATCATAGCCGTGTGCCACACAGCCCTGCAAATCCTGTCTGAAAAAGTCTAGCAATGCATAACAAACCGTTTAAAAATATCTCTGCTTTTGATCAGACATATGCAATTTATGTTGAATGCGGGGAGAATGAATACAGAAGAAAAGGCCCTTTAGAAACACTTTCTGGGTATCTTTCAAACTGAGAGAATTTAAATAATTCATGGAAAATTCAGTGCAGATCTCTAATTAAAACTAATTAGAATCACTCCATTTTATCACATGCAGTTTGTCTCTGAACAGTCTCTGTCTCTCTCCCCTATTCATATGTATGCATTAGTTTGGTCTGTGATTATTGCAGATTTTAAAAATACCTATTGTGAAATGTGGGTGGGTGGGGAGTGGGTTGAGGAGCAGTTTAAGTCTAAAAAAGGAGGAAAATAAGTGTCTCGTCTCTTCATGCTGAAGAGGATTGTATATCTAAGAAGAAAATGCAGCAGGGTCTTTTATAACACTTCATGTGAACAGCCAAGAAACCTTTGCATTCCTGAAGCACTGTATTTTAATATTTGGCCCCTGTCATACAACTTTATTAAAACTGGGTTGCACTAATAATCTCCTTAAGGCAAACTAATTTCTGAACAACACAATTTGAAAGAATTTATTAGTAAAAGCTACACCCCAAGGTGGGTTTGTTTTAGTTATTTATATAGCCTGCCTGTTTCACATACACGTTTCTATGTTCAGCCATCACTTCAGTGCTTGAGGCTGTCAGGGTTCCCTCCCCACTCTGAACTCTAGGGTACAGGTGTGGGGACCCACATGAAAGACCCCCAAAGCTTATTTCTACCAGCTTATGGTAAAACTTCCCCAAGGCACAAACTTTTTGCCCTTGGGGGGTATGCTGCCACAACCAAGTGATTTAACAAAGAATCGGGGAAAGGAGCACCTGGAGTTCCTATTCCCTCAAAATATTCCCCCAAGCCTTACTCCCCCTTCCTGGAGTGGCTTGAGAATAATATCCTAACCAATTGGTTACAAAGTGATCACAGACTCAAACCTCTGGGTCTTAGGATCATAGAGAAATCAGTCAGGCTCTTAAAAGAAACAGAACTTTATTAGAAAGGAAAAAGGTAAAAGAAGCACCTCTGTGAAATTAGAATGGAAGATAATCTTACAGGCAGTCAGATTCAAAACATAGAGAATCCCTCTCGGCAAAACCTTAAGTTACAAAAAGACAAAAAACAGGAATACCCATTCCCTTCAGCACAGCGAATTTCATAAGCCAAAACAAAAAAAAAATCTAACGCATTTTCTAGCTAGATTACTTACTAACTCTATAGGAGTTGGATTGCTTTCTTTCTTGATCAGTCCCCGGGCAGAGGTATCACACAGATAGACAAAGCTTGCAGATCATCGAATGAATTTTTCATATGAAAGTATCTTGTCCCCTTACTGGTCTTTTTGGTCAGGTGCCAGCCAAGTTAGTTGAGCTTCTTAACCCTTCACAGGTAAGAGGATATTATAGTACTGTATCAGAGCTTCTTAACCCTTTCCCTTTATATTTATGACAGAGGCACTGATGGAATCTTTTTGAACATGCAAGGTCAGCACTAATACTCCTCAAAACACATCTATAACAATACTGTCTGGAAGTAGGAGAGTGGTGTGACAGGCGATATTGTTACATTTGTCTTCTATTTTATGGTCTTTGCTCAGTTGTCTGTAGGCAGAGTAACATGCTGCCATGTGGGGTTCAGAGTTTGGGCCCTGATCTCAGTCCTCAGTGAGGTCAAGAGCTTTGTATTGCACTCAAGTCCCCACTTCAGGCCAGCCTAGGAGTGGTATTGGTGGGCGCCCCAGGGAGCTCTGTCCTGATCTATTCTCTTGGAAGGAAGTGTGTAAGCTAATGAGAATGGATTTAAAAGGGTATTTATGGAGGATTGCCTCTGCCCACCTCTTGCAAAAATATTATGAGACAAAACAAGTCACAGGGGCTTGACATGTTTTCTGATGTCAATTGCAGAATTAGGGCCTAACTCATTTTGGGGTGTTGTAACTGTTGTGCAATTAATATATAGTAATATTATCATTGTTCTTTGCATGGCTCTGTGTATTACCATTTATGGGCATTGTGCCACCAGGTGGCACCTAACAGTAGCCCCTTCTCCAAGAATCCTCTTCCTCAGTCCTTCCCTCAGCATTTTTTAATGTTCTGAAGGTGAGGCTATATAAGGGGGTGCTGCATCCTCTACCACCTCAGTTCCTTCTCACCATTGCACCAGCTGGAAATGAACTGCTCCAGTACATTCAGATCTGTTTCGCCCCCCCCCCCATTGTTGGTGCTTTTTGTAGTTTTTGTTGTTCGTGTGTAGTGTAGTTAGTTTACTATAGTTGGTGTTGGGTTTGGTTTTGTGTTAGAGAACTATTAGCAATTATCTTTGAGAACTCGTGGAGGACAGATGAGGTCCCAGAAAACTGGAAAAGGGAAAAAAAAAAAAAACAACAACCTTGTTCCCCTTTTTAAAAATGGGTACTAAGACGGATCGGTAAACTTTTTGGCCTGTGCCACATCAGGATTGCGAAACTGTATGGAGGGCCGGGTAGGGAAGGCTGTGCCTCCACAAACAGCCTGGCCCCCCGTTCCTATCCACCCCTGACCCATCCACACCCCACCCGCTCCTTGTCCCTTGAGCGCCCCCTCCGGGACCCCCGAACCATCCAACCCCCTCTGCTCCCAGGACCCCCCGCCCCAACCGTCCCCCTGGGAGCCCCACCCCCTATCCACATGCCCGCCCCCTGACAGGCCCTCCGCGACTCCCATGCCTGTTCAATCCCCCCCATTCCCCGTCCGCTGACTGCCTTTCCCCCCCAGAACCTCTGCCTCATCCAACCGCCCCTTGTCCCCTGACTGCCCCCGGGACCCCCTGCCCCTTACCCAGCCTCCCGCTCCCCGCCCCCTTACCATGCCGGAGCAAGCCATGCTGCTGCACTGCCCGGCAGGAGTGGCGGACCAGAGTCCTGGTGGTGCGGCAGTGTGGCTGCAAGGGGGGGACAGCAGGGGAGGGGCAGAGGGCTAGCCTCCCTGGCTGGGAGCTCAAGGGCCGGTAGGACAGTCCTGCAGGCTGGATGTCCCATCTCTGTATGAAGAGGAACTGGGGAATTGTGGACCAGTTAGCCTAACTTGGATCCTGGAAAGATACAGGAAGCAATTATTAAACAAAGAGTTTGTAAGTTCCTAGAGAATAGTGTTTTAAGGAATAGGCAGCAGTTACTGGCCTAGTGGATAGGGGGAAAGCAAGAGACACAAAATCTTGAGTTTTAGTAAGGCTTTTGACTCAGTCCAATATGCCATTTTTATAAGCAAACTAGGAACATGTAATTTTATCCAGACTACTATAGGGTGGGTGCAAAGCTGGTTGAAGGGCTATTCTCAGAGTAGTTACTGGTTCACTGTCAAATTGGGAAGACTTATCTAATGTGCCCCAATGGGGTCAATTCTGGGTCCAGAACTAGTCAATATTTTCATTAATGACTTGGATAATGGAGTGGAGAATATGCTTATACAATGTGTGGATGACACTAAGCTGGGAGGGGTTGCAAGCACTTTTGAAGACAGGTTTATAATTTAAAATGACCTTGGCCAATTGGAATGTGGGTCTGAAATCAAAAGATAAGTACAAAGATGTCAGTTAAGCAAAAAAAAAAAAAAAAAGCAGCGCACAACTAGAAAATGAGGAATAACTGACTAGGTGATTGTACTGCTGAAAAGGATCTGAGGTTATAATGGATCACAAATTGAGTATGAGTCAACGTGATGCAGTTGCAAAAAAGGCAAATATCACTCTGGGATGTTGTGATAGGGTATACAAACCCCACAGTATGACGGAAAGTGTTAAAGGACAGAATTGGGCACAGGTAGCCCCATCCCTTCAACCCTACAGACATACTCCAGCTGGAGACAGGGTTGGAAAGGAAGTGACCCAATTCAGAAGGGAGGGGAGCTAGGGAGGAAGACGGACCTATCCTGAAGGCTCCTGAGAAAGGGGCTGGAGAAGGCTCCCGAGGCAATAAGACCATATGTTAAACTCGGTTGGGGATGATGGTTTGGTTTCCTTTTCTTTTTCCCTTATCTGGGACCAGAAGATGTGGAAGGAAATCAATAGGAAGTGATCCAAGGAGGGTAACTCAAAGGGCCCCCTTGCAGGTCAATTGTTGCTGATCCTCCTAGAGCCTTGGGTCAGAGCCTGGTGATGTCGGTGGACCTGGGCTCCCCTAACAATGCCCCCACTACTGGGTGGGTGCTAACCACTAGGCCACCTGGCCCACAAAAGACCTATTACACGTGCATTAACAGGTGTCCTATATGTAAAACATGGTAGGTAATTGTCCTGCTCCAGTCGGCACTGGTGAGGCCTCTGACTTAATACTGTGTCCAATTCTGGGTGCCACATTTCAAGAAAGAGATGGATCAATTGGGGAGAGTCCAGTTTAGGAAACATGACCTCTGAGGAAAGGTTATGAAAACTGGGAGTTTTAATCTTGAGAAAAGACTTGGGGGGACAGGACCTGATAAGTCTTCAAATATATTTAGGGCTGTTTAGAAAGAGGATAGTGATCAATTGTTCTCCATGTCCACTGAAGGTAGCACAAGTAATAAGGGGCTTAATCTTCAGCAAAGGAGATTTAGGTTAGATATTAGGAAAAACTTTAATTCTGATCTGGAATAAGCTTCCAAGGGTGGTTGTGGAATCCCCATCAGTAGAAGTTTTTTAAGAACAGGTTGGACAAACACCTGCCAGATTTACTTCGTCCTGCCTCAGTGCAAAGGGCTGCACTTTATGACTTCTCAAGGTTCTTTCCAGCCCTACATGTCTGTGATTCCGTGACACAACTGAAGAAGAAGAAACCAGGATTTAAGAGATGTGCTTTATGATTAGTTGTCTTCCCAGTGTGGGATGACCATGTGTCTGAAGTGCTTCAGGGGAAGGTCATTCTTCTTCTGGGTGTTCCATTGTCAGACTTTGATGCTCAGAGCATGCAAAGAGAGGCAGAATACACTGAGGTGCTTCTCCTTAAGGAAGCTCTAGCTTCTAAACCCTCCAGTTCCAGATGGTTGTCACATCTGAAGCATAAGATATTGGGTTTGACTCCTGTGGCTTCCTCCAGCAAGACTAAGCTGCTTAAAGCTTCCAGGACATCAGGATCTTCATTGGTTCCAGCTCTGTTAAAGTTGTCAAGATGCTGTTAGTTGAAAAAGGCCATCTGCCTGCAAAGGGACCTGGAGCCACATCATGGGCTCCAGCTATATTGGTTCCAAGGAAGAAGGCAAGAGAGAAGATGACCACAGTTAGCAGTACTAGATTCTGAACATCAGACTGATCAGAGCTGTCTAATTCTGACATGGCGTCTGTGGTTCTGACTCTGAAAGCCCAGTCGGTTCTGGGTTCAACTTGAAAGATCAGAGCTGAATATTTCTTTGGATCTGATACTTTCCAGGGCCATAGGACTGGCTCAGTCTTCTGCTCCTGTTCCAGGATCATCCTAGGGTCTGAAGAGGACTTTTACAGTGGTGGCTGATGTGTACCTTCCTGTGTCTCAGCATTCCTCAGATGTGAGAGAAAGGCACATGGTGATGAGGAAGAGACAGGTATCTTTGTTTCTGGGTCTGCATCTTTTTCACCTAAAAATAGGAGAAGAGACGAGGAGGTTGTTAGCCTTTCTCTGGATCCATCTACAACACCTCTTCCTGAGACTCCTACGGGATCCCCTGGAAGATCTTTTTCATTTTTTTTCCCTTTCTCTTCACCCTCCAGTTCCATTGTTGTTTCCAGCGCAATCCCTAGTGGATCTGATGTTGGATATTGATTTAGAGTAGGGTAGAGGCAGAATTAAGAGATCTTGCTCCTGATTTGTCATCTGGTGAACATATGGGCATGGCTTCTGCTGCTTCTGAGGATGCTTTGCAGTTCCATGATCTGGAGAATTATATGGCATCCACATTGAACCCTTTTTTGGTAATATGCTGACAGGAAGTAGATGTTCACCAAATACTCTTAGCAGGCTGTAAAAGATCATCAAGAATTGGAAATTACATCATATTCCTGGAGGAGGGCTCAAAATGTCTTTTTGTTCTGGAGTCGGCATAGAAAGAGGTCTTTCAGATCCATACCGAGGATGAAACAACATGTTTCCTCCTCTTCATTTCCATTGAATACCAAGCCTCAGATATGATGCGAGGATCATGAATTGTGGACAAATCAATGAGGACCTGTCCCTTCCTTTATTTGGAAACTGGCTAGTCCAATGTTTCAATAAAAGGAGGCGTATTACATCAGACTTCTGGGTACTAGAAATTATAGAGAAGGAATAAGCCACTCAATTTGAAAACCTGCCCCTTTTCAGTTCATCCTACCCTTTCCTTTTCAGGGAACCTGAAAGTAGAATAACTTCATGAGAAGAAGTATGGAAATTGCTCTAGATAGCAGCTGTCAAGGAGGTACCCCAACATCTATGGGGACAGGGTTTTTATTTAAGGTACTTTCTGGTACAGAACAAAAGTTGGGGTTTCAGTCCAGTTTTCAGTTTTAGAAAATTGAACAGATACATTTGGAAGTTCTGTTTATGTATGTTAACCCCAGCTTCTTTTCGAAATTTGAATGCTGTTTTGGTGACTAGTAGATCACTGTGCATGATACACTTAAAAAGTTTATGTAGGGGCGATCTAATAAGTATCCTCCTTTGAGAAATCCAGTTCCCTCTTGGAACCTTTAATCTGGTTTTATCTAGGTTGATGAAACCACTTTTCTGAACACTTGGCAGGCTGTTCCTTATTTTCTTTATTAAAATGGTATTCATTATTGCCAAAAGGGTGAGTGAATTTCATGCTCTAATGGTTGATCCACTTTTCATAAACAAGGTGGTTCTTAGACATGCTCCCAGGTTTTACCGAAAATAGTGGCTGACTTTCAGATTATGAAAGTTACCAGTATTTTTTCCAAAGCCATATGATAATAAAGGGGCATATGTTATATATTTTAGATGCTAAAAGAATGCTTACATATTTAAATAAAATTGTTTCAGAAAATAACCTAGTTTGGTTGGTTGTCTATGCTAAGAATTGTATGAGGTCTGCTCAGTGTCTGCTCAGACTATTTCTAGATGTGATAAACAGTGTATCGTTGAAAATTACGAGTTATGAAATTCCTGTGCATGCTGGAAATTGTACAGCCTGATGATGCTAGCTCTCTAGTAGAACCTTTTGCTGGTCTTAAACATGTTCCTCTAGGGGAAATTTGCAGGGCTTCTACTTGGAAGTCAGCACATTCATTCACTCAGTATTATGCTCCAGATTCTGCTTGGAGAGCAGATGTCCAATTTGGCAGAGCAGTGATTCAGTCATTACTTAACTAGGACTCTGTTCCCTCCTCCTGAGTTTTCAACACTGCTTGTCCAATTACCCGTAAGTGGGAATATGCAGAGCTACTCAATGAAGATAACTGATGTCTAATTGCAGTTGCTTGATATGACTCTGCCTAGTTACACTTTCCACCCATCTTCCCCTCTTTCTCAGTTTTATTATGATTTCTGTAGGTTGGCGATTAAAGGAATTTAAAAGGTGTATGCCCCCGTATACAACTTTGCTCTCCAAATGCTCAAAAATGCCGAGGAAAGAGTAGGAGGGGGTCAGGTGACTGTGTGCTCTAACTCCAAAGCTTGGTGAAGATTCTAGCATTAGGTGGTGCAATACTCACAAGAATCAATATGCCAAGTCATCTGGAAGAACTGTAATATGTAATATAATGTAATAATCCAGTTGTCTGGAAGAACTTTGGCTACCAGTAAATAACCTTCATTTATTTCTCAATATCAAGGCTTCTAGTGACCAAAAAAAAATTTTTTTTAAATGCACAATTTCAGAGGAACTCCTACACGGACATAATTCCCCTACCTGCCTTCTTATCACCCTCTCATGCCTGCACACCACACCCTCAAAAATGTATCTGCTTCGGCCTCAAAGAATACTAGAAATGCCCTCAGAGGGCTATCCCAAGAGAGAGAAACCAGGTGTTAAAGTTCCCATAGAACTTTTGTTAACGTTTTTAACAAGAAGGGTGTTTAATCTTGGTATCCTGACTCGGTTCCAACTGGAGATAATTAAATTCTGCCTGTTCAAACCTTCCCCCTGTAGTTTCGAAAGGGTACTGTATTGATTGTTTTCTATCCTATGCTACTGTGTAGTATAGCTGTTAGCTATTATTCAGTTGTTTCAATCTACACTTGGCTGCATTTCAGGATGGGGGATGTGGGAAAAGATCACTTTATGTGGCTTGTAAATTTGCAATGTGGATTAGAATCTAACAACAAATATCACATTATTTTTATTATTTAGTATATAACAGGAAAAATTCATATGATGATCTACAAGTTTTCATTTTTACCCGATAAGTTAGAGAGTGGTTAGATTGTTTTAAAACATTCCTTATTTTTGTGTAGCTTTAAGTCTTACTAGTGGAGTTTAAGACTTGTACGTGCATTTTGGTGTATTCTTATGTTAATATTTTATACATATTACATATAATATCTGAAAATATAATGAAACTGCCCAACCTTCAAAAATTTACAAATTCTTTTCAGTATTTCTACCTTCTGATGTTCAATATTCTTCAAATACTGCAATAAAAAATCACTCAGGGAATACAATAGAAGGATGACAAATTTCTTCCATTCACACAGCTTTTAGTGCAAGACTTTGATGTTCAAGTCAATCATTTTAACTAAAGCATATATTCTGTTTAACTATCAAACAGCACGTTTTGTGGCCTTTATTATTAATAAAGGTACATAGTAATTGCTTACTTTACACTCAGTAAATGCTACATATTGTCAATGACCCTGATTCGACAAAACAGTTAAGCACATGCTTAATTTTAAGCACATGCTTGAGAGATGGATTTAAGCCTATGCTTAAAGTTAAGCATGCATTTAAGTGCTTTCCTGAATCAGGGGCTTTGTGTATCTTTTCCTTGTTTCTTGCCTTGTTTGTTTCCGCACAATCTAAAAATGGGTAGTTCAAATGGGTTTCTAAAGGACTCTTCCCCCTTCTTACTTTTTGAATCCAAGACCACCTCTACTTGTCCGTTCTAAACGCTAAACTAACTTCTCTTCCACTAAAAGCAATAAGTGTTTGTTTTTCTTGCCCTATGGAGGGTGATCTAGCTGTCTCATTTTGTTGCACTTTTAGATACCTGAACAGTCTTACTTTCTTCTGCATTGAGAGATTTTGGGTAAGAGAACTGAAGTGACCCTTTACAAAGTTCTAAACGTCTCCTGTTAGCACAGAGACTTGTCACTTACAGTGCTCCCTGGAACAGTAACAGACACAGGAAGCTGGCCATCCAAATGCCAGCTCCATGGGCTAAGTGCTAATTAGTTCATGAGGGTTGGCCAGAAGCAAAACAATTCAACTACCAACTAGATCTGGGTCCATGTATGTAGCTGTAACAATGTGTTTATTTAAAAAAAAAGGTCATATGCTAAAATTCCTTAACATTAATCCTTCCATTCTCCAACTCCTTCTATCACTTTAGATAAGCTATTACCAACAGGAGAGTGTGGGGGGTGAGAAAACCTGGATTTGTGCTGGAAATGGCCCACCTTGATTATCCTACACATTGTAAGGAGAGTGATCACTTTAGATAAGCTATTACCAGCAGGAGAGTGGGGTGGGGGGAGAGAAAACCTTTTGTAGTGATAAACACCCATTTTTTTTCATGGTCTGTGTGTATAAAAACATCTTCTGTATTTTCCACAGTATGCATCTGATGAAGTGAGCTGTAGCTCATGAAAGCTTATGCTCAATTAAATTGGTTAGTCTCTAAGTACTCCTTTTCTTTTTGCGAATCCAGACTAACACGGCTGTTACTCTGAATCCTTCCTCCCAGTATCTGATGAGCCTCAGTGACTTATTCAGGAGTTCTTACTATCTTAAAAATAATGATCACCCAATCAGGGAACAAAAATAACACCATAATGGGTTTCAAGTGACTGACCCCACAGCTCAAATATCAAATTGCAAATCCTCTTAGTGAACAGGCCATAAGAAATCCATTGTTTACACAAAAAATTCATTGAATAAATACAAAGAACTAATGATTCCATATAAACCATGATTTGTTGTTTGAAAATACACAGGAAAAAATTGACCATTTGATCGTTTCATAAGCATCACTTGCATACCTGTTACCACTCACTGTACTGACCTGAGCATATGACTTTGTACAAGGATGGAGCATTTGTCTTTATTGCTGCATATGGCATACTAGTATGTAGTCTCAGTGCCAAGTGTTATATAGCAGTGTGGGTATGGAGGATGGACACTGAATTGAGTGTGGTCCATCCAGGTTTGGATGTATTTGAGTTATTGTAGTATAGGATTTCAATAGGTTGATATGATGATGAACACGGCTGAGGTGAGATAACAGAGTAGAAAATATCGTCCACAATAGACTCCATCAGGAGGAGGGAGAAAGAAGGGCTTGTCATTCTTCCAGCATAAGAAGCTGGTTAATCAAGTTGCTGAATGGAACTGCAAGTGCCCTACCCAGCAAACATCTCAGCAAACAGTGATAGGAGGCCAGCCAAGCAAAAGGACAGTGAGCATAGGGAAGCATGGTGGGGGACAGCTTTGTGCTGGTGGCTGATCACAGCAGGAGAGCAGCTGGCAGATAAGACAGCCAAACAAGAGGGCAGAAGGCTTCAGCACCTAGACCAGCCAAGCTGGCAGAAGTCCCAGCTAAGTAGGAAGGCAGAAAAAACCAAAAGGGTAGCACAGACATCAGAGTCGGGGTCAGCTAAGTTGGCAGAGGAAGTAATATGCATTAACACCCACTAGTGAACTATTGTAGTCGCAAGAAACACCTAGTCATGAATCTGGAGTGTGTGTGTGTGGGAAAGTATAAGTAATACTGTTTTATTAATGCTAAATATTCTATCTGTGACAGCCTAATGGTTACAAATAAAGCTACTTGGAAGACGTCCTAAAATGTTTTACATATATACACATGCTCGCTTTCTCTGGCATATGCAAATATATCATCACTTGGGCATGGATTATCGTGCTGGGCATTGCTCCAATGTTCCCTAGGTTAGCAGCGTTTGAGAGACACTATAATACAGTGTGCAGAAGCAAATAATATGGCTAGAATTCTGTATAGCCTGCAAATACAATTCTATAGAAATAGTATATCAGATGGCAATTGGAACTATACTCAGCAAAATGATCAATGCTATAACCTACTTGTTGTGTAAAAATATGCAATGTACATATCAAATAATACATTAAAAGTATAGTGATATTAGTGCAATTAAGCAATATTTATAATACATTTTATTTCCATATTAGCATTTTATTATGCAGAATAATCCTACTTTAAAGAGAAAAGTTTTGAGATGGGTTTTACAAATGGGGGAAAAGAGAATTTCCTGGCAAGTTGATTAAGCAGAGTCAAACCGGTACCAGTTTTTAGAGTTAGAACAGGTCAGAATATATTGAAAACTGGAAATTTCAAAAACATTTTTCCACAATTATAAAAAAAAATCACAAAAATATTTCCCTATTTTTCACAGAATCATAGAATATCAGGGTTGGAAGGGACCTCAGGAGGTCATCAGTCCAATCCCCTGCTCAAAGTAGGACCAATCCCCAACTAAATCATCCCAGCCAGGGCTTTGTCAAGCCTGACCTTAAAAACCTCTAAGGAAGGAGATTCCATCACCTCCCTAGGTAACCCAGTCCAGTGCTATTTTTCAGTTAGTACAACTCAGAGGTTTATGTAACAGAACATAAGACTGGCCTTACTGGTTCAGACCAGTGGTCCATCTAGCTCAGCATCCCATCTTCCAACAGTGACCAATGCGAGGTCATTAAGAGGGAATGAACAGAACAGGGCAATTATTGAGTGATCATCCTGTCGGCCCATCTCAACTTCTGGCAGTCAGAGGTTTAGGGACACCCAGAGCATGGGGTTTGGAATGTTGCAAGTATTTGTGCTGGAGGTGAATTAGTGGGCACACAACAGGTGAGGCAATCAAAGGTGCATGTTAAACTAATTTATCAGAAGGCTTTGCAATTTATCATCCTAGATATCACCCCCATACCTGCATGTGCTTTCACAGGTCGCAATTGATATTAGGACCCCATTGCATAATCACTACACAAATACATAGTAAGTGATGGTCCCTGTCCAGAAGAAGGAAGATGATAGAGAGGTTTAAAAATTTAACAAGAGTGTTTAGTGCTAGGTGAGTGGGTCCGGTATATTGTTAAATTATCAGTGTTCACTTTAACCTTGGCACTTGTTAAGGATTTTTTGGTACGCTACTGAAAGCATTGCCCTGAATGCAGAACATTCAAAAATTGTGTTTGCTGTGTTGGAAGCTTCTCATTGGTTTGGTTTAAGTGGTGATGCCATTCCATGAAGTATTCCACAGGCTGGGTATTTGGTGTGATAGTCATGGGTGCACCTTGATTTCAAAATCATATTGTTAATCCAAATGGTCTGTGTCAGTGTCTCTGAATGTGATATCCTTCCAACATTAGAATGAGATTCCATCAGAATAAATTGCAAAGCTGCATGGGATGGTGAAATCTCTGAGGAATGATTCAGAGACCATAACTAGTCAAATGTGCAATGTGTCTGTCCTCAAGAGGGTGAGGTACTTGGTGTGTTGAAATAAGCTGAAAGCTTTTCTTAGGCTTTGAGTTTTAGAGGTGAGAGGAAACATCACACAAGATACTGATTTATGCTACATCTTGCATAACAGTACAGTCAAAAAGGCTGTGGTTTGAAATTCTAAGTTTATTAGGTTATGGCTAACAAAAATCTTCACTTAACAGCGCATAGGTGCTGGAACTAAGCGGGCTGGGGGAGCTCTCCCCACCCCCAGGTTAAAGTGGTTTCCATCATATGTAGGGTTTACAGTGTGGGTGAATGGCTCTTGGCACCCCCACAATTCAAATTGTTTCAGCACCCTTGTAAATGTGTTGCCTCTGATATAAATATTGCTAATTTTTACTAAGTGTTAGAACTCAAAGAATTTTCTCTTCCTCTGAGAAATTATCTTTAGGCTGAGAACCAGAGAAATTCACTGTTTGGTGGTCAGTCACCTTCAACTAATACTAAATTCACCAAGGTGGTGAGGTTTTTTTAATGGTGAAGAAGGAACTCTGATCTTCAACATTGGCATGACACAAAGGTCTAGATACAAGAAGAAGGAAGATTCTGTACTGCAGCAAAAATTACATATTGGAGTGGGATTAAGGGGCAATAAACAAAAAATAAATCTTAATTCCAAAGAGTATACGTTTTAAATTAACATATTTAAAACGTACTAATCCTATTGAAATCAATAGCAGAGAACTCTGTGGTCATCAGTGGAAGAGGGATTGGTTTTTAACAATATTACAAGAGAAATAGTCAAGGCTTCAGCCGTCTAGAATGTTTGTTTTGTTAAAAAAAACACAGCTTGAAATGAGATGTTACAATGATTAAGTCTTTTAATATTGACTGATGTTTATGTATTTATTTTATAAGAAAAAACTTGTAAAAACTGAGGATTTAAACGTGAAAACCTACTTCTGAGCATGTGCAGTTTTCATAATCTTTTTGCAGACATCAGTACCAAATTGAAACCTTGGTCTCAATCTGTGAAGTATTAACTTTCAATTTTCATGTTGTGATATCTGAGCTGTTTCCAATTACAGGTATGTTAAAGGGGAACATGTGTCTGGCTGTTGTTGATTTCCCCCCCCCCTTGGGGGGAAAAACACAGTATCAGTGACACTTTAGGATGAGCATAACATGGACACTAAGATGTGTCTGCATGTTATTCAAGGGCAGTATATATTTTTGATCTTCTATGAGGCAATCCCCCAATCCCACTGTAATTGTGAGACTTGCTGTCCTGCTTCATGGTGTGTGTGTGGGGAAACAGGGGGAGGTGTCAAAGAAGTGACGGGGGGGGGGAGGGATAGTTCAGTGGTTTGAGCATTGGCCTGCTAAACCCAGGGTTGTGAGTTCAATCCTTGAGGGGGCCATTTAGGGATCTGGGGCAAAAATTGGGGATTCATCCTGCTTTGAGCAGGGGGTTGGACTAGATGACCTCCTGAGGTCTCTTCCAACCCTGATATTCTATGATTCTAAGTGAGGAGGCCACGTATGGGGAATCCAGTCTTCAACTTTATGGAAAAGTACAATATTCTATCCTTGCTACAGATTTTTATGGGATTGTTCAAGAAAACCTAGGGAAGAAATATCCTTCTGTATTCAGTTCTATGACATGGTGTTATTTTTAGAGAACCCTTTTCGTTTGACATTTCCATAATATTCTATTGGTTTAATCCTTATTAACGCCTAAACTTTTGTTCTATGTGAGCTGCATAGCACAGAGCTGAATTCATGGAAGAGCACAACAGAAGCGCATGAGAGGTTTGTGACCTGGGTCAGAGGACCTAGGTGTTTGCAAATATATAAGTCCACTCACCACAAAGCCTGATGGGAATTCACAGATGTAGGCCATAGCTGCAACTATTAAACATAGGCTATGATGCCAGCTGTGAGCCAGTGTTTCTTTCAATGCATTAAGCAAGTGGGTCAGGGAGGATTCGACGCCCTTCAAGCTGTGTAGGTTCCCATCTCCAGTGTGCACGGTCTGTAGTGGGCTAGAAACTCATGCGGTATGAACTGGCATAGCTTCATTGAAGTCACATGATCAGTGGATTTCTTTTTTTTTTCCACCCAAACTGAAGCTTAGTGTCTATAAACAAGAAATAGCTTGGTTTGTTTGTTTTTGCTTGTTTTAATAGAATGCTTTTATAGGCCAGACAAACTAAACTCATAGGGCCAAAGTTTGAAAGGCTCTTTAACTTGGCCTCTCAGTCTGAGCATTCTGTACTTTTATGCCTGCAAATCAGATAGCTAGATGTCCTGTATGCTCACAATTGGTTGTACACAAAATCGTAGAAACCATTTTTAAAAATTGGTTCATAGTGAAAATCATTAACCTTGTGTCTTGAACTGTTTTTGGGTGCTCTTTGCTTTTAAATTTCATTATTACTAGCTATTTCTCTTGCTGAGCATGACACTGAAAAACAAAATTTAAAAAGGGGGAAAATCAAGTAATTTTACAAGGGGCTTCCTTGTACTTCCATAGGAGAAACCATTTAAAACTCTTGTATCTTTCCCCAGAAATCTCCTAGTGATACATTCCATTATCTTTAGTAGCAAGCATTTTAGACTTTCCAAAAGCTTTTGGGAGCACAGTAGCTGAAGTTACTATCTTTGACGTGTACCGTACATTTGTTAATTATACAGTGATCACCACTTACAAAGTCAGAATTGGTCACACAGTGGTATCTGAGATAAAACAGGAAATGATTTGACAAGATTCTGAAAGTAAACTCATGTTGGGCTACTCCTGGCCTGGGGGAATTCTGCACTGCTGTGTGTGCACAGAATTCATGATCCCGCAGATTTCTTTGCTTTCCTGCAGAAAAATGACTTGTTACGGGGAAGCAAACGGAAGGCACATGAGCAGGCACATCATTTCTAGTGCCCGGAGAAGTTGGCAGAGAGAGAAATCACAGCAGAGGGGTAGGGATGGGGATGCCCCAACTGGAGGCTCCTACCCTGCACTAGGCTCAGCTGCTAGTCCCAACTGGGCTGAGGGCAGGGGAGGATGCCCCTCAGCCCCTTACTCTTTCCCTGCAAGGGGTGGGGCCGGTCAGACCCACCCCCAGAAACCTCCACTGGCTGCAGGAAGCCATACCCTCCCACATTTCTTGCCCCCATCATTCCTCAGCTGTGGGGGGAGGGATCACTGTATGGGAAGTTGCTCCCCATACATCCAGACCCTCCTGTTGAGCCCCACCCCCTGAATCTGGAGACCCCCTGAACCCAGACCATCCCCCACAGAATCTCTTGAACTCAAACCCCCACACCCCTGCACCTGGGCCATCACCCTACTGAGCCCCAACCTGCTGCACCTGAATCCCCACTCCGCTCAGCCCCATTCCCATAGCACCCAGATTCTCCCCACTGAGCCCCCCACACCAGAACCCCCATGCAGAGTCCCAATCCTCCTGCACCCAAACACCCTTGTGCATCCAGATACTCCCACACCCACCAAATTGCCTGCACCCAGATTGCCCCACACAGAGCCCTATCACCTCACACCTGGATTTCCCCACACTAAGCCCTTCCACACTTGTATCCTGCTGGGCTGAGCCTGCCTGCTCCACAGCTGGACAGGGGGCCAGGGCTGGGTGTGCATGCGAGCAAGATTCTGTCCCTCTCGCTTACTACCTTGGTATGCCTGATGTGGAGGGGCAAGGCCACAGCCCCGGGGTGTTTCTGGGGCAGGTCTGACTCTTGTGTTGTGTTAGGGTTCGGTGCAACTTGACTGCCAAGCCTGTGTCTTGGGTGAGGCGGGGCTGCAGGGTGATCTCCCACTTGCATGTAGCCAGTGACCTTTGCTCCCCACTGCTATGCTGAAGCTTCCAGATTATTTATCGACAAACAAAATAGGCAGAATTTTAGGGGGTGAGAGAACCTGGATTTGTGCAGGAAATGGCCCAACTTTATTATCATGCACATTGTGTAAAGAGTTGTCACTTTGGATGGGCTATCACCAGCAGGAGAGTGAATTTGTGTTGGGGGGTGGAGGGTGAGAAAACCTGGATTTGTGCTGGAAATGGCCCACCTGATGATCACTTTAGATAAGCTATTACCAGCAGGACAGTGGGGTGGGAGGAGGTATTGTTTCATATTCTCTGTGTATAAATAAAGTCTGCTGCAGTTTCCACGGCATGCATCCGATGAAGTGAGCTGTAGCTCACGAAAGCTCATGCTCAGATAAATTGGTTAGTCTCTAAGGTGCCACAAGTACTCCTTTTCTTTTTGCAGAATTTTAAAACATTGTGCCCAGAATTTTTGTGTGTGCATGCGCAGAATTCCCTCAGGAGTATTGGGTGAAAAATTCTTTGCCCCACATACGGGTTATTATAGATTAAGACACTTACTCATAATGAGTAGTATATCAGAATTTGTCCCTTGGAAAAGGTAATTGGGTGTTTTCTTTTTAATTGCAAATACTTTATAGTAGGAAAGATGCATATCCACTTTTCTCCTTCTGACATTTGTTTGCTGTAGGGAAATAAAATCCACTTTAAAAATGTGTTAAAATAAATGAAAGAGGTTTTCTATTAATGTAGCGTGCTGTGCTTTCTTGGGCAACAAGGAGAGTTTCATAAACATATATTTCCCCAAACATAAGAGAATCACAAAGACTCATGCCACTAAACAGAGCAGCACTAATCTAATTTCATTACTTTCAATAGAACAATGGAACTTCTAGGCTATTAAGTTTATCCAAGCATAATAATTTCTTCTTATAAATCAGAAAAAAAGGAGAGAAAACACTTTTGCACAGACATGTCCAAAGGAAACAATATTGGTGGGTTGGTCACAATCTGTAAAGGGCTTTTCAGGATCAGTTTATCAGTTATATTATTGAACAGTGCAGCTAAAAATCAAAACAACTAGATTCAGAACATCATCATTTATTTTTATTAAGAACAGATGGATGGAAAACTCCTTTGAGTGCTTTATTAACTGTCTGCCATTCACTGAATGGCAGCCAATAATGCACTCAGTGGACTTTTCCGTCCATCTGTTAGTCTATCCATCCAAATTTCCCTGGCTTAGGAAACATTTCAAACTCAAAACTTCAAACATCATAGTTAAATGTCAGATATTTTGTAGTATTTATAGATTACTAGTTCAGATTCCAGAATACCTTTTGTGATTCATCTTTTTTCTCCATTTTTATTCATATTTTATTTATGATTAACAGATCATCTTAATATGATGTATACATTGTTATAGGTGTGCACAGAGTTATACTGCAAGATATTTAGGATGGTGATGAGAATTTACATAACCTAATATGGTACAGTTCACTATTGCTTAACTTTTATATGTATATCAGTTCACATTAGATGTACTGTTTTTTGTCCAACAGATTCTACTACGTTGGCCAGAAACAGAAGAGTGCATTTTGTTTGTGTGGGTTTTTTTTCTCTTTAGTAGAGGTTTGCTTAGTTCTGTTAGTCACTTGCCCTTTGTCCAAGCATCTGTGGGAAGGGAGAAGGAAGAGTTTGAGTTAAAATTCCATGTTCACTAGGACCAGGGAGTACCAATGGCATGCACCAATAGCAAACAGTTGATAGTTTATTACCATCTTTGGATTCTACACAGTATGCAAGTTGTGTTGCTCATGATTATCTGCACTGCATTAGTGCCTTCAATGTGCTAGATGCTGTACAAACACAGAGAAAAATACAATCCTTGTGCCAAAGACATAAACCCATTATTGAGATACCAAACACACCTGTGACTTCGTTTCTTAGGACTGTCATTCAAATATTAGTTTGTTCACATGTAACAATGTTTTTTTCTCGTTCTCACGGTAGCCTGGTTTCTCCCTATCTCTGATGAGGAATCAGGATTCTGCTGGCGAAAATCTTGGCCAGAGTATAAATCAGGAGAGGTTGAAATTGGTAACAAAGCTACTGTTAGGGGGCTTATTCCTTCACCCACTTACTTCCCTGGTCCTTCTCGCATGAACAGAAAGCAACAATACCCGAAGTCCAAAGGTGCAAACAATTCGATGTTTATTGGGGTGAACTTCCAGCAAGCATGATTCCAGTTTCCTTCCTTAGTGTCCTCCTTCCCAGCTCTGACACCACAGAGCCTTACCTGTGTCCCTGTTCCCATTCCTACCCTTAGCCAAACATGATTCCAATTTTCTTACCCCCATTCCCTGTTCCCATCTCCCACCCACACCCACTCACTTCCTCATTGACTACAGATTATATAGTAAAACTTGAGTTCTGCTTAGCTATACCTTAACCAATCATTTTCCTGAAATTTAACTAACCAATCCTAACATATTGTAACATGATTATGTACCCAATTATATCCCACCACCTTAATAGTTTACACCCAGCAAAATTAATTATACAGCAGACAAGAACAATCACAGAAACAGACAGAGATTATACAGACAAACAATAGCAAAGTAGGAACTATAATGACAAAACAATACAGAAGAGAGGATTTCACATCCCAGCTATTGATAAGTGAGTTCTTGCCAGACAGGATGCTATCAAACTAAGTTTCCTTTTACATTTTCTAGGCACTTCCCTTTCTCTGGAGGTGATAGGAATACAGGACAGGATTGTATTCCTAACAGCCGAATAGCACCTTATTTCAGTGTGACTAGTTTGGAATGTGAGGATGTGACCATTCGCTTCCCAGCTTATGGCTGCCTCTGCTGCTTAGCCAAAGGCCTTAGCCTAAGAACAGGGCCTCAGACTGTCACAGTAAGAGAAGGCCCTTACACCAGCAGACAGTGATTTTGATTCTTCTTTTATACCTCTAGAACTAGCCAAGTGATAAGAATACCCCTAAATTCTTAAAGTACAGGCCTTTGCAGACAGGCCTGAATATCTATATCTTAACAGCTACCATCAAGGGGAGGCAGCTTCACATGCTGGAATTCTCTGAAGTGGGTCTTAAAGAGGTTCCTATGATGGGCTGCAGGTGAATGTTCCAATAAGTTCCATAACTTTTGGGGATGAAGCCGTGTGAGTAATGAATGGCCTGGTTTTATGGAGAGCCTTGTTCTGGATAAGTTGTGAGTTTTGTTGTGTACTGGTACTTTCCATTTAAATCTTTAAATATTTAGAGGTTTTTTATTTAAAAAAATAAAAACCCTTTTTTAAATGCACCCAATGTACATTTGGGCACTGATGGCTTAAAATTTTGCACTTTTCCGATCTAGGTACTGCTGTTGACAGGTCCATCTTGCTTTACTATATTAGCACAGCTGGAGAACTGCTCCAATTTATGCAGGGCTGCAACAGACACAAGAGGCAAAAAGCACAGATGAGGGATCTGCATATTTCAGGAGTATCCTCCTCACACCTCCTATTCCTACACCCAAATACTCTTTTTCTTGACAAACAAGCAGCAAGGAGGGTGACTGGTGTAAAAGTTCTGCACCACCAAAATATCACCCTTACACTGGGACAACCCTCCCTACCTGGATGCTTAAGACAGGCTTATGTCTGAAGTGTGAAGCAAGTGGCTGCACAACACTGGAGGATCTGGCCCATTATTTGCTGTATATAACATAAACTCTTAGCTGTCTCACTCTGAGTAGAATGTGATGGATACCCAGGAATCCCTTCATGAAATCAGTGTTTCTGAACACTTTCTGGATAAATCTATCTATCTAATCTAGTCTATTTTATCTAATCTATCCATCCATCTAAGGTCCAGATTGCACTTGTAAACACAACAGGACTTCTGCATCCTTGCTTTTAAGTTGACCCAGTGGTGGGGTATAAGTATTTTTAGTTCAGGCATTTTCTCCTCATGTTGAAATTGCATAGCTAGAAGAAAAGGCTTTGAAATAGACAAGATTTGGAGGGGAAGTGCAAGCAGCTATTAAACAACAACAACAAGAAATGGCAGAAAGGATAGTAATGAATACAAATAAGAAGATAGGAATTATAGAAAATCGATAAGAGAAGTAAAGGGACATAAAGAGAAATTTATGGCCTGCAGAGTTAAGGACAATAAAAAGAACTTGTTTAAGTATAATGGGAGCAAAAAGAATCCTGATAATGGTACTGATCCAATACTAGATGGAAATGGTAGACTTATCCATAATAATGTGGAAAAGGCATAAGTGTGCAATAAATATTTCTGTTCAGTATCTGGGGGGAAAAACAGAGGATATAGTTTTCATCATATAATAACTCTTTTCCATTCCACTAATATATCCGGAGGATGTTAAACAGCAGCTACTGAAGTTAGATTTTTTTTAAGTCAGCGTGTCAGGGTAATTTTCATCCAAGAGTTTTAAAAGAGCTGCTTGAGGAACTCAATGAACCATTAGTGTTGATTTTTTTTCAATAGGTCTTGGAACACCAGGGAAGTTCCAGAAGACTGGAAGAAAACTAATGTGCCAATATTTTAAAAAGAGTAAAAAGAATGATCTGGGTAATTATAGGCCTGTCAGTCTGACATTGATCCCAGGCAACATAATGGAGTGGCTGATATAGGACTCCAATTAATAAAGAATTAAGGGAGAGTAATATAATGTGATGCCAATCAACATGGGTTCATGGAAGATAGCTCCTGTCAAACTAACTTGATATGGGTTTTTTTGGATGAGATAAGTTTGGTTGATAAAAGTAACAGTCTTGCTGTAATAGACTTCAGTACAGCATTTGACTTGTTACCACATGACATTTTTGATTAGGACATTGGAGAAATATAAAGTTAATATGGCATACATAAAATGGATCAAAAGCTGGCTAATTGATAGTCTCAATGCAGTTGTAAATGGGAATAATCACTGAATACATGGGCAGTGGGTATAATAGGCCAGAGGAGACTAAGTCTTCCCTAAGCCAGGCCCTGGCCCTGCCCAAGCCAATGCTCCACCGTCCGCAAAGCCAGCAGGACCTCAGCTCTGGCTGGAGGCCAGCAGCCGGCTGGGGCCAAGAGTCAGCCCGGTGCTGGGGTGGGTGGGGCTCCGGGCTTGGACTAAGGGATCGGGGAGGGGGGGGGAGGGGGAGGTAAGAACGGGGCCTTGGGTGGAAGGGCTAGCCTCCCATGATTGAACAGGTGGGTTTTCAGTGGAGTATTGATGGGATCCATTCTAGGCCCTACTCCCATGTACTAATGGGTTGGAAGAAAACATAAAATCATCACTGCTAAAATCTGAAGATGACACAAAAGTTGGGGGAGTGGTAAATAATGAAGAGGACAGGTCACTGATCGTCATCTGGATTGCATAGTAAGCTGGGTACGGATGAACAGTATGTGTTTTAATATGGCTAAATGTATATATCTAGGAATAAAGAATATAGGCCATACATAAAACAGTGGGAACTCTCTGTTGGGAAACGGTGACTCTGACAAAGATTTGGGAGTTGTGGTGGATAATTAGCTGAACATGAGCTTCTAGGATGACATTGTGGCCAAAAGGGCTAAAGCAATCCATGGACTCATAAAGAGGAGACTCCTGAGTAGAGTAGCAAGGTTATTTTACCTCTATATGTGCAATCGTTGCTGGAATACTTTGTCCAGTTCTAGCATCCACAATTGAAGAAGAATGTTGATAAATTGGTGTGGGTTCAGAGAAGAACCTCATGAATGATTAAAAGATTAGAAAACAGGCTTCATAGTTATAGGCTCAAGGAGGTCATTCTATTCAGCTTAACAAAGAGAAGGTCAAGGATGACTTGATTACTGTCTACAAGTACCTACATGGGGAACAAATATTTAACAATTGGCTCTTCAATCTAGCAGAGAAAGATGTAAGGTGATCCAATGACTGGAAGTTGAAGCTAGACAAATTCAGATCGGAAACAAGGCATACATTTTTAACACTGAGAGTAATTAACTATTGAAACATCTTCCCAAGGGTCATGGCGGATCCTCCATCACTGATAATTTTTAAACTAAGATTTGAAGTTTTTCTAAAATATATTCTCTAGGAATTATTTTGGGCAAGTTCCTTGGTCTCTGGCCTATGTAGGCTGTAAGCATGGTCCCCCTAACCTTGGAATCTATGAATCTAGGATGCAATGCTGAGAGCCATCAGGATATCTGAACATGAATGATTATTTTTAGAAATTGGAAAATTTTTAGAAATTTAGAAAGACTTGGAGTCACTTGGGCCTATGGCATCACTTATACTTCTCCATCAGACCCACAGATTAGTGAGACCCACAAAGTCCAGCAGTAAAGTTGTTGTGGAGATATCCATAACATAAAATAGTTAAGCATAGTGCTGGTTGGCTTTTCCTCTGTTCTGTTGTTTCTGTTTAGTACACATTTTGTACCTGATTCTGGTCTCTCTCTGATTTTTTTCATTAATATAATGCCATTGGCTTACATGGACTTACTCCTGACTTTTATGAGTATGACAGCAGAATCAAACCTTTACTCTCAGTGAGTTTGGCCTTTTTATGTTATCCACGTGACTTTTGTGAGTAGCTTCACAGCCCTCTATTTGACTTTTGATAAATTGACTGCTAAATAGCTCAATCTTGAGGTTCCTTCTATATTTTGATATATTTGGTGTCTTTGATGCTAAATACTGTTTTAGTTGAATCAGACAACAGCTCATTGATTTGCAATTTAATCATCTATGGAAAGTCATTTGTAGTTGAGGGACAGTATATAAACTAAAATGAATAAAATTTCTATTGCTTGTGATTAGAGCCAAATTTTCAAGAACTTTTGTATATGGTAGATAGCCCACATAAAGTGCTTATAGTCTAGATAAGCAATGAGATGTATGCCATCTATTCAGAAACTCCTTAAGTTACTGTACAATATCAGTGTCGTTGATATGCTACCAAAGAGGCTAATTTCAATACAACATTATACTTCCATTTCCTGCAAGGAAAATATTTAGAAATACACCCTTCTAAGTTCCTTTTTACTCCCAAAAGAGATGTTAGTCGACACTGCAGAATCTGCCTGTGCAATATAACAGCTGAAACACCACTGAAATATAGTTGCAGGAGGAAGTTAAATGTATTTTTTTCTTAGCATTATACTTGACATGACGTTTGCCTACTTGTTTGATATTTATATTTGGCATTTTGTAGTAGCAGCTTTCTTCCTGGGCTTGATGTGGTCAGGTGGGCCACTAGACCAGAGAAGTTTAAAGAGCCATCCGTCTGCACCTACAAAGAGGTGGTTTACTTTTAGAAAAATACTGTTTTGAATATTTAAGATCCTTTTCCATGTTTTCTGTTTCAGGGTCTGTAAAGTATGTTAATTTTTAAATGTCCTGGGCAAACTTAATGCAGCATAGGATAAAGGTTCTGTACATCCTTTGTTGCGTCCACCGTAACAGTCTGACTCTCCAGGCACAAGCAAAAGGTACATAAGTTCTTTGCTCTGATTTTTGTCTCCTAGGTGGTCTAGTGACAGTGGGTCAGATTTCAGTTTGAAATTGTGTGTTGTATTTGATTGCATGTTAAATTAATTCATTTAAAGTGAACCTCATGGTATTGTCTTTATTACACCGCATAAGAGTTAGACTCAAGAGTAATTTAAAAAAAAATCCAAGTAGAGTTTGATATTACTTTTAAGACCAGGTGTCTTGCAAAATATTTTGTGATCTCATTGAAGATGAGTTTGGAAAACTGTCCAAGAGCTATGCCAGTTTATAATTGTAACTGGTGAATTGATTCCAATCCCATTTCCCCCTCCTCAGTCCCCCCCCCACATCTAACCCCCCAAAAAACCCAACCCAACCTAAAACAAAAAGTAAACTTTCAGATTAGATGGAATAAATTTTGTCTTTGAATGGAATCAGTAGTAATTTCTGAAGAATGAATGTACATTTTGGGTTTAGATTTACTGCCTGTCTGCTAAAGAACAGAACACATAAGGGCAAAATGCTTGCATTCTTTGAAAAAATAGTTGCAAGAAAGTTCATTCTAAACTAGTAGGAAGTCAGAAGTGCAGAGGCATCTTAAAGAGAAGAAATATTGAATCTCTGAAATATTCTATATAGGGCTGTCAAGCGATTAAAAAATTAATCACGTGATTAATCGCACTGTTAAACAATAATAGAAAACCATTTATTTAAATATTTTTGGATGTTTTCTACATTTTCAAATATATTTATTTCAATTACAATGCAGAATACAAAGTGTACAGTGTTCACTTTGTATTTATTTTTTATTACAGATATTTGCACTGTAAAAAACAGAATAAATTGTATATTTCAGCTCACCTAATACAAATCCTGTAGTGCAATCTCTTTATCATGAAAGTTGAACTTACAAATGTAGAATTATGTACAAAAAACTGTTTTATTTTTGAATGCAATGTAAAACTTTAGAACCTACAAGTCCACTCAGTCTTACTTCTTGTTCAGCCAGTCACTCAGACAAAAAAGTTTGATTACAATTTTCAGGAGATAATGCTGCCCACATCTTGTTTACAGTGTCACCTGAAAGTGAGAACAGGCATTCACATGGCATTGTGTAGCCAGTGTTGCAAAATATTTACATGCCAGATGCACTAAACATTCATACGTCCCTTCATGCTTCAACTGCCATTCCAGAAGACATGCGTCCATGCTGATGATGGGTTTTGCTCAATAACAATCCAAGCAGAGCAGACTGACGCATGTTCATTTTCATCGTCAGATGCCACCAGCAGAAGGTTGACTTTCTTTTTTGGTGGTTTGGGTTCTGTAGTTTCCGCATTAGCGTGTTGCTCTTTTAAGACATCTGAAAGCATGCTTCTCCCCTCGTCCCTCTCAGATTTTGGAAGGCACTTCAGATTCTTAAACCTTGGGTCAAGTGCTGTATTTATCCTTAGAAATCTCACACTGGTAACTTCTTTGCATTTTGTCAAATCTGCTGTGAAAGTGTTCTTAAAACGAACATGTGATGGGTCATCATCTGAGACTGCTATAACATGAAATATTGGGCAGAATGTGGGTAAAATAGAACAGGAGACATACAATTCTCCCCCAAGGAATTGAGTGACAAATTTAATTAATGCTTTTTTTTTTTTTAACAAACATCATCAGCATGGAAGCATGTCTTCTGGAATGGTGGCCGAAGCATGAAGGGGGATATGAATGTTTAGCATATCTGGCATGTAAATACCTTGCAATGCCTGCTACAAAAGTGCCATGCGAACACCTGTTCTCACTTTCAGGTGACATTGTAAATGAGAAGCAGTCAGCAGTATCTCCTGTAAATGTAAACATACTTGTTTGTCTTAGCAATTGGCTGAACAAGAATTAGGACTGAGTGGATTTGTAGGCTCTAAAGTTTTTCATTGTTTTGTTTTTGAGTGCAGTTATGTAACCAAAAAACTTTACATTTTCTAAGTTACACTCTCACAATAAAGAGATTGCACTTCAGTACTTGTATGAGGTGAGTTGAAAAATACTATTTATTTTATCATTTTTACAGTGTAAATATTTGTAATAAAAATAATATAAAGTGAGCACTGTACACGTTGTATTCTGTTGTAATATAAATCAGTATATTTGAAAATGTAAAAAACCCCAAAATATATAATAAATTTCAATTAGTATTCTATTGTTTAACAGTGTGATTAATCATGATTAATTTTTTTAAATCACAGTTAATTTTTTGAGTTAATTGTGTGAGTTAACATGATTAATCAACAGCCCTAATTCTATATGAATGTTGAACGCATGTATAGGGACAATTCTTGTTTCATTCAAAGCAGTTTGCCTGTCCAACTGTTGAACCATTCTCAGAGACATGACCATCTTCAAAAATTCTTGTGAAATAAATACGATGAGGATGAAGGATTCTGTGAGGATTTACAAAGAAGTAACCTTATATAGGATTTTTATTCTCAGTCATGCATGGATCACTGATAGTTCCCTTGTACAGAATACTAGATGTTTCCTAGGGTTGGCTAGAAATATGTAAAGCTAAGTCCAAGAGCTCATGGCAGTACAGAGTTAATAGGTATGTTGCAGTTTCAGAGTATGTGCTATAGTGTGCCGTACAAAAGGTAATTTAAAACAGGTTTTGATCAGTTCAAGTGGTCTAGTTTAAAAATGAATGTGAACAAGGGTGTATTATTTCAGAGTGAAGAAATTTATCTGGGCCATTCAATTAGTGTAAAGGGATTTCTCTTGCTCCAAGACAAACCCAGACAGCACAAAAATGGCTAACTCCATCTGTGTTAGGGGACATCTATGGACTTATAGAGCTTTATATCTATTATTGTAAGGTTATCCCAGTTTAGCTGATCGAGCAAAGACCACTCATAAATTCATTGTAAAAATGCAATAATTTGTTTGGAAAGGGTATTTTATGGCATAAATCCAGCAGCAAAATCAGGCTGTGATCATACCAAATCTCAGATACCCAAGATTTCAATCCCATTTGCTCTTAGATACATATGCCATTAAGGTAGGGATAAGAATGGCTTTTTCCCCAGAAACAGTATAGGTAAGCAAAGGTGGCTATATAGTCCTATTGTAAATAATTTACAAGGGAAGTCAATCTGTTAGGTATCTTCAAACTGATTGATCAATTTCACTCATTCTGTGAATCTGTTTTTGTTGAGAATATGATGAATGAAGCAGGTATCCACTGCAGTCCTATCTCATTCAGTGCAATTGTCCTAAAATGTGCATTGGGCTATATACATTTTTTGTGCACTGGACTGAGCCATATACTATAAAGTGTTTGTTTGTGTATTCAAGGTGCATGTGTTTAAAATATCAATTTCTGAGGCTTATATTTTGCATGCTGTATGCTGAATTTATTGAATGCCTTCTCTCCTTCATAGCACATTGTGTATGGTGCCCCCACAGTCCAAGGAGAAAGAAAAGGAGTACTTGTGGCACCTTAGAGACTAACAAATTTATGCTCAAATAAATTTGTTAGTCTCTAAGGTGCCACAAGTCCTCCTTTTCTTTTTGCGGATACAGACTAACACGGCTGCTACTCTGAGTCCAAGGAGACAAGACCTGCAGGAGCCGCAATCAGTATGGCAGAGCTGTTCAGGTTCATTCCAGTGCACAGTTAGAAGGGTAAAATCTGTGCAGCTTCTAAGGTGTGTAAATGAGAGTCTTGTGTCTCATAAGATGCGTACAATAGAGCATTAAGGTTGCCTTAAGAATTTTATGTATCTTGAGGGAGGGAAAGAATCCTAGACTGAATGAAAGGTAGAAACATAAAATAAGAGACTGTCAACTTCGAGACCATTGCTACAGGTCCTTGTGGGGGGGGGAGGCATGTGCATGCGCAGGGGATGGTGATGTTGGAAGAAGGCAATTTGTCAACAAGTTAACTAAATGATTAAAGGATGGAAAACATGCCTTATAGCGAAAGCCATGTACTCTATCTATTTAGCTTATCAAAGAGGAGGTTAAGTGGTGACTTGATCAGTCTATAAGTACTTACACGGGAAACAGAAATTTGATAAAAGGACCTTCAGTCTATCAGACCAAAGGTGTAACGGAATTAATTGCTGGGAGCTGAAGCTAGACAAATTCAGACTGGAAATAAGGTTCACGTTTATAACAGTGAAAGTAATTAACCATTGGAACAACGTAGCAAGGGATGTTGTGGATTATCCATCACTGGAAATTTTGAAATTAAGTTTAGATGTTTTCCGAAAGATACACGTTTTATTTTAACCACCGCTACTGGACTTGAAGCAGTGATCAATTCAGGGTAGTCATATGCAGGATGTCAGATTTAGACCATCTCAAAGGTACCTTTTGATCTTAAAAGGTATTATTCTGAATTCATTGTTCCTTGGAATTTACAGTAACAACAATCAGGTTTATCATCCGGAAAAAGAGAAATGGTAAGTCATGCCCTGGAAAAATCCCAAAAGGTTACATAGTTTGAATAAATGACCAGCATTTATTGGGTTATCTGTTTCAGAGATGAGATTGTTTTAGGGCTTTAAAAAAAAAAATATTAATATGCATTGTGGGACAAATATAACTCCTACTGAATTTAATGGAATAGCTCACATGGACTTAAATGGAAGTTGGATTGGGCCCTGTGGGCCTTTCATATTTGTACATGATTCAAGTAATTACTAAGGTATTAATATACTTACTCACTATGGAGATGAAATCATGGATGCACCTAAATAGGTGGGAAGGTTCTATGCCTTCAGAACTGACGATCAGAACTGGCCAAGAGAATATGATGAATGAAGCAGGTATCCACTGCAGTCCTATCTCATTCAATGCAATTGTCCAGAATGCTTTCTATTGACCAGAATGCTCTGTAGCTGATGTCCAATGACTGATCAGTGCAGAATCCTTGCCAAAAAGCAGCAGTGGCAAGCATTAAAGGTTAAGGTTCCTTATACAAGGAAGGTGGTATTATTTGTAATTGTTATAAAAGCAAATGAGGGAACTTATTGTCATAATCTTCTAAAAGACATCTTTATTCTAAAACCAAGAGGTAAGCAAAACCAGTAAATGTTGGTGAGGGGTCTGAGCCCAGGAAATATTCACTTGAACATATATAAATACTAAGTTATTAATAAATTATGTAAGATGCGTATATTAATTTACATCAGCTAAAATGAAAAATAAGCCGATTCCCAACCTTAATATTTTTATAATAACAGTCCATACAAAGGTTACTACCCAGCAATGTAGCAAGGGCCCCAAACATCAAAATTAAACTCGCCAGACAGTAATTCAAACACCAAAATATACCCCATGATACTCATACCCTCAATCCACCTCAAGCACTGGATAATAGATGGTCTTTGCAGCATGCTTTCTTGTTCAACAAAATGTGTGCACTACTGCAGATCAGGGGAGGGGAGAGCAAGTTCTAGAACCAAAGAGCCTTTAAGCTGGTGGGCTTCTTCACCAGCCTGAGAAGAATTCATTGCCAGGCCCAAGTCTCATTTCAGATCCTACCCTGAGGACACAGGTTGTTAATAAATACAGAAACTTACAGGAATATCTAAACCAAAAGCTATTCCTCGAGAACAGACAGGCCGCGAGGACTCAGAGGTTTCTTCCCTTTTCCCAGAAATGGATACACGCCTTCCTAGAAAGCCCTGCTGAATTACATGACAGACAGTCCTTAACCATTCATTCCACTCTGTCACAGGCCCGCACTTAGAATACACTACCAGCAGCATCCTCTTTCACTATAAGGATATGTTTATAGAGGCATTGCACAGCCATGTGATCAGTTTAATTTATCACCTTTGCCACTTGCAATCTGCCTACTAATCTGTCCCCCCCAAGCATATGTTGAATTGCCATACCTCTGAGCAGCATTTAAAAGGTGCCATTTTCAGGTTAAAACCAGGCCACTTTGCACAGTTCTGATTTGAAACCAGGCATGACTGGTTATATTTACAGGTGAGTTTCTCCTTGGGTTTGTTCTAACCTGAGTCTCAAAACAAAATTCTGAGGGTGAAATACTAGCCCCCTTGAAGCTGATGGCAAAATTCTCTTTGACTTCAGTGATGCCAGGATTTCATTCCATGGTAACGGGGTGTGATTGCAGCTAATGTAGTCATACCTGAGCTAGCTTTAATCTCACTAGCTCAGGTGTTAGAATAATGAAGCAATGGCTTGAAATCCAGAGTAGCTATTCAGGTGGCTAGCATGTACTGAAGCTAGAACACCACCTTGTCACTCTTACTTTTGAATTTGAGATGAGCATTCTCCTATCACAGATCACTTGCACATTTCTCTCCATTTACTCCATGGCTTTTCTGTTGTGCTTTCAAGTGCATAATTGAGTTCACCTTTATCGTGTACTATTAAACCTGAGTACCACAATTTTTGTACCTTTTTGGTAGTGTTTCCCCCCCTCCCGACTTAGTCTTGTTGTCTTCCTGCAAGGTACCATCAAATCAACCAACCATATAATCTGTTCTATTTCTGGTGATTCATGCCATTCCTTCTAGGTGTGTACTTCCATCGCTAAATCTTCTTGCACTTCCTTTTTGCTCTTCCTCACAAGCAATATATCATCTGAAAAAAAGCAGTCACCAGGGTGCTACTCTCTGGATGTTTTCTGTAAGTGCAATGAGCACCAATGAGTACAAAAGTGGCTTAGCATCAAGCCACATGGCTTTCTAATGGTAATCGCACCCTTGTACACATTCTAGACAAATCTGATATAGTCTTCCTGCATCTGTTTCAATCTCATACATCATCAGGTGGTTTCTCTTGTAATGTGGTCATAAGTATTCTCAAGATCAGTGAATAATATGTGCTGGGTTTTCCTCTTTTCTCTGTTTTTTCCACAAGCAATCTTAATGCAAAGATAGTATCCATTGTTGACCTGCGAGGCATGAATCAAAACTGATTGCAACTGACATTTCCTTCTTTTTGTAGTCTTTTATCGATAACTTTCTCCTAAATCTTCTACATGTGGCTAATGAGTTTAACGGTGTGGTAGTTATCACTGTCTTGTATGTCTCCTTTTTTTCTCTTAAATACATATCTCCAGGAAGGTATTAAACTACTACTAATGAAATGTAGAAATGCATATTAAATTGAAATCTCCAAGAATGTTATGGAACTTCATGACTCATAAAAATGCAAATAAATAGAAAATTGCATATATTTTTGGAAGATAAAGTGAATTTTGCTGCTTTACAGATCACTCTTAGTTCCCTTCTTTAAATAATATCTGTCACAATTGCCTTGGTGCTTTTTATAGGACCAAATCTCAGTGCTCTTACTATGCTATTTTTCTTATTTTTATTAGTGGTTGAGGAGCGGGTAGTATGCATTCACTCAGTCCAATTAGTGAAACAAAGACCTATATGGCTGACAAGTCTTTTTTTTTTTTTAATTGACTCCACCCAGCAATGCTGTGGTGTTTGCCACAATATATGAAGTTCATGGGTTCTCGATATTGGAGTTGTTACCCCTGAGGTGTATCAAACATTTCCGTGGAGTCCCTGACCTCCTGACCATGTGGGTGACGTATTCTGAAAATTTATTTGTTTGTAACATTGGGTCCTGGTATGGAAGCGGCTGAGTGCCACTGTGCATGGCTCCTTTCAAATGAGTTCTAGTGCAGAAGAGTTTTGAAAGTATGAAAAATGGCTGAAACTTTTAATACTATTCTATGAAAAAGAACAAAAACTCATAAGGGGTGAATGGGTAAAAGGGTAAGACTCTCTCCTTACATCTGGCAGTAAGTGGAAAAGAGGACATTGGCAGCAGAATAGCAATAAAGGAGATAGTGAAGAAGGAGAAAAATAAACTGAGTTTAGACCTACCTTGTTTTTTATAAGTGGAGTAGAGAAGAGAGGGCCTGATCTAAAACACACCGAAGTCAGTGGTAAAGCTCTCATTTTCTTCAGTGGGCTTTCGATCAGGCCCCTAATGAAGATGGCAGTTAGACTTCGTCACCTACAAAGTCATCCCAATAGAGCGAAAAAAAGCTAACTGTGATGTCTCCAGCAGCTAACAAGAAGGAATGCCAAGAGGTGGTTGTTCTTATTAAAGTAAGGCAAACTGCTAACCTTTGATCTTGCCCTACTAGTATTGACATCTGAATGTAATGAAAACATGTGAGAGAGACAAACTCTGTCTAATATGCCTCTTGTTCTGTTTCAGTTGCATGTGGGATGCCCTTTAACCTTTATATCATCATCTGCTAATGAGATGTTAGAGAAGAGTAAAGGAACTCTGCTGAGGGTTCCTCCTCAAGCAGAAGGTCATAGCAGTCTTCATGACACACAAACTTTATTTTGTGTACAGTTATCTATGGTAAAACTTGGTGTTTGAGAATAATAATATCAAGAACCTGTACAAACAGCTGTAGAAATTTTTTTCATGTCTTGTTTGTATGAAAACCTTTTGAATAATTACCACAGTAAGTTCCTTTCAATACACACTGTAGTATCAAATGCTTTTTTTACCTAATTAGCAATTGCAGCAAGAAATGGGTAAAGAGCTGACAAACAATTCTTTTCTCCTGATAATAACAACCATTATTATTTTAATGCCTTTCATACAATGACTTAAAACGTAATTCAGAAGCAATCAATCAACAACTAAAAGATAGAGGTTGGCATGTGTCCTCCAGTTTGCAAATACTTGCTTTCTTAACACAGCAAGTTAAAGGCTGTAGCATCCTATTGACTGAGAGAGAATTTAGGTCTGAGAAGAATGACGTTAATACATTGATTTATTTGCATTGCTTCAATTCTTTCACTTCAAGTGACTGTTTTTTTTATTTCAGGACATTCAGCGACTTTTAATAATATTCATTGGTGGAATCCTTGTAAAAAATTCATGTTAACATTAATCAAATAACATATTTTTACTAAAAAGCCGTTTGTAACTTTCTTACAGCGCTTAGGTGGTACTGTCTGTGGGTCTATTCCTACAAACCTTTTCTCCTGCACTGTTCCACTGAAATCAATGGGGTTCCATACAGGAACTTCAAAAGACATGATTGTAGCTGTTTGCTGTTGTGGGCTGATGTGTAATCCATATTTTACAGTGTATGAACTTGTAAAACCCTTGTTAAGGTCATGCCATCTTGTTTGTTTTAAAGCTACTTGTGAGGGGGTAAATACTTTAAATTAAAAAAAAAAGGTAAATAAACACTTTTAGAGTACAAGCTCAGTAGGGAGTAAGAAAACTCAGGTCCTCTGGCTTATCCCAAAATGCTGCTTGAAGGAATTATAGTTTAGCCATTCATAGCGGTCTGTTGAAGCCAGTTGAGAATATGGATGTTTAAACTTGGAGACTGATTTCCAATGGGGTTTTACTCAGGCACAAAGGTGACCATAGGATTGGGCTCTTGTTTGATCAATTTGAAACTCATTAAACCTCTGCATAAAGTTTTACTTGGATCAGATGCCATTGGGTTTGTTGTTCCACTAATGAGAAATTATGAAGGGGTGGGGGAAAGCAGTGAAAAATCGTGCACAGGATGGCCTAAATGTAACTCCAGAAATACCCAAACCTTCAGACTTCTTAAGGACCTTCAGAGGAGGAATTGTTTATGGCCACACAAGGGGATAACTAGGAATCAGGTTATTAAGGAGAGTTTAAAGTTTATCGGGGGGAAAAGAAACTTCTCAATGGTAAGATCACTGTCCTCACTGAAGGCCAGTATTGGAAAGCCAATCATTTTCACAATTTAAAACTGGAGTGGACAAAATATGGGCAGATAGTCTGAAGGAAAGAGTATTACACTGGATAGGATGACTCAAGAGTGTTTTTCATCTCCTCTATATTTTCACAGTGAATCATAATGCATGTCCCAGTAAATGTTTGGATGCATACTGAAGAGGCCAGAAGCCCTACTGACTCCTAAACAGGATAAATGTTTTGCTGTCAGTCCCATTATTTTACTGCATTGGTATTAGCATGGTACTAGAAATCATTGCTATTCATTTTTAGGGATGAACAAACCACTTCCAATGTAAAAATAATCGACTTCAACTTTCAGCCGAAACTTAATGTTGTTTTATTAAAAAAAAAATGTTTATGCATCTCTGCATTTTCTGAGTTTGTCTGGAAGATGAAATACAGGACAAAAATGATATTTTTGTAGTAGTTCTGACCCAAAATGAAACCAGAAAGCTATTTCTCATAATGATCCAAGTTCTGAAGTTTTACTCACTTTTTACTGAGACCTCATTGATGCAAACTCTCCTCTGAAGCCAGTGTAGCAGAGAGATTGTGGATTGAAGCCAACAGATATTTTGCCTTGGGAGGAACGGAGTAAAATTAAGTAAAGACTTCAGGATTTCACCCAAAATTTCCAGCGTGATTGTTGGATGTATGGCTAATGGGAAAATATGGTGAGAGAGACTAGATGATGCCAAATACTGCACTATTATGTTCCATGCTTGTAATAATTTAATTGAAATATGCCCCTTTATAACACAAATGTCCCTTGTTCAGTGGTGCTTGCAGTATGCTCCTGCTGAAACACTGCATTAAGACAGCTGCTAAGCAAAATGTGGCGTATTTTGAAAGAGCATTTAAATGACATCATTATTCTGAGCATCCAAAGCTTTGAACGGATTGAGTAGCTGAACGTCAAAATTTCTTAACATTCTACCATAACCACTCACTGGGGGGCCAGACTCTCATTGGTGAACAATTACTCACATAAGTAGATTATATGATCCTGCAAGCATGTACACGTGGGTAACTCTGTTTGTGACTTCAATGTGAGTATTAATATAAGTGAGGAGTTCTCAATTCAGCCCTGTAGTTTGAATTTTTAAGCAGATATGTTTTTAAAATATATAAAACTCCCTGGTCTAAAGGATTAAAGGACTGCAGTTATTTTACTGTAACAAGACCATTCCTTTGGCAATGCACATCATATAATTTTTATAGCAAATGTTTCTGGGGTGAGGGTGGACCACATGTGTGTGATGGACATCAATCAGCTTTCAACAGTGTTGTTATAGTCTGATGGTTTCGTATATCAGTAGGTGTCAGCATTCGGTTACTGTGTAATTGAACAGTGTGATTGAATACTCATGGCAGTGTGCCTGTAGAATTAATGCCAAGCACTCTGCAAACTGTGCTTTAGGATATGATTATTCAACCAGAAGTTTCCTGATCTGAAAAGGGGGGGAGAAAATCCTTAAATCTCTGTTCTCTGTCCAAAAACCTAATTTAACTGCTAAAAATAACACCATCCTACTTCACACTTGTTTGATTAGTACAATTGAGAAACATAAGTATTTATCCATGCAGAATCTCTCTTTGGTTTGTATGCTTTTATTCACTTAAATGCGGTTGCTGTATCTGTGCAATTCAAGGTATCAGTGACTGGGTCTAAAGAGCTGGTTATGTAAGATGTTGTTTTCCTCAGATCCCGCTGAGATGGCAGAGATCAGCTGGAATGCTCTTTCTTCTCAGTTCCTGGAGTAAAACTGTGAGCTTTGCTGTCTTTGGACTCCCCCCTCAGACCATGCTGCCACAGCTCAAGTCTGCTGAGTTTAAAAGCATGTTTATGTTGTTTTACATTGGGCAAGTTTGTGTTCATTTACAGTATTTAGCCTTCCGCTTTGGGGGCGGGAGGGAAGTGATGCAGAGCTGTACTATGCCAGGGGGCATATGGATTGATATTCTGCTTCAGAGATGTTTTGTGGCACTTCTGGGTGCCCAGGGGAGCATACAAACTGCAATGCTATTTGGTAAAGGAGGGTGGTGGAGCTATGACCACCTATTCCTCACCCCTTCGCAGCATCTTTTCTGCAAGATGCTCTTGTGGGGGGAACAAATCTATAGCTGCCTTTGCTCTCCTGCAAGTGCATACACTGCAATTCTGGCCAGCCATAATATGGGCTATGCACGGAGGGCGACTGAGGCATCATGATACTAGATATGCTCCAAAGAGATTACAGCCTAAGATTTGGTCCCATTGAAATAAAGTGACCAAAGGGTAATTCTCATGAATAAATATTTGTAATATGATTTGGACATAAAAACACTACAGCTCCTAGGTATTGCTACTACTTTTAACAAATCAAGGCTTTGATCTTGCAAACACTTATGGGTGTGAGCAACTATGTAAACACCTTTTGTACACCAAGTGTTTGAGTTCAGTGGGACTATTCACATGCACGGTTAGGTGTGTGAGTAAAGGCGTTGCAGAATTGGTGCCCAATTTATTTTACAGTATAATGGTTTCTTCTAGCTTTTATACCCATCCTACCTTGATTTCCTCTGTGTTTAAACCAAAAACAGAAAAGCTCCTCTCTGTCACCTCTGCTTCAAAGCAGGGCTACTGCACCTCTGTTCTGATTTCAGCTGAGTGTCAGGGGCAACAGCAAGCAGCAGTCTTGTTTGACAAACGTAAAGGGTGAATGACATTGCGTGTATTAGCCTGAAGGAATCTTGCTCACCTTACTAATCTACATCTTCATCAGAAAGTTCACTACAGCGCCAAAAATCCATATTAAAAAAAAAAAAAGTAAGGGCTAGATTCTCTGCTAGGTCCGGCTTTCAGTGGATATAGCAGAGAGCAAGGAGATCAGAATTGGCTATGGCTTCCAAATCCTACGACTGGCCCAAGGTGCAGGTTCGATCCAGCATCAGCTGGCAAGGATTTCTAAGAAATTGTCAAACCCTTCTGCCTGACATGCTCCCTGCACTGAGCCTGTGGGGAATTAGGGATAGGAGCCAGCTCTGTTGGATTCTACACGTTCTGGAGACTCTCTCCAATCCAAGGGAATCCCCAGCTGCAGGCCAGGTTCTGCTCTCTTTATAGTTCTTAAGCAGCACAAAGGGAGTGGAGCATCTTAGAGAAGCTGCCCCTAAAATTTTTAATTTTACAGTAATTATCGTAAGTAAAATATAACTAATTTTATTTTTCTGATCATTTATTTTGGAGTTGGTTTGATTTGATGATTCGTTTGGAATTGGGGAGACAGTGTAGCCTAGTGGAGCAGTAGACTTGCACTTAAGAGACTATGCCTATTCCTTGTTCTGTAACTGGCCTGCTGTGTGACCTTGGGGAAGTCACTTGACCTCTCTGTGCCTCAGTTTCCCTATCTGTAAAATGGGGATAATAATACTTACTACCTTTGTCAAGTGCATTGAGATCTACTGGTGAACAACTGCTACATAAGGGCTTTTCAGAATATTATTGGGTTAAAATATTGGTAAAGGAAAAAAGATTCAAATGTTGTGTCAAAGTTTCTTAAAAAAATATCTGGATGCATTATTAAATAATTAGAGCTTCATTGAGCTGTTAGAATGTATCTAATAGCAACAGCCAATATGCTTACAGGCTTTCATGAAATATGCAGGCTTGTTTCCCTCATTTCACCCATGCTGATTGTTTCTATCTCATTTTACCTTGCTATTACTCTAAAGAGTAATGCTCCTGGTCCAAGACTTTAGCCAGTCCTGATTGACATGGTGATCCTTCCTGAAGAGGCTCTCATGTTTTCCTGGATGCCACAGCATAGCTCAGTAGAACATTCAAACCTTAAAATAATGACTTCAAGTTATGACGCTAAAACGTTTTTCTTCTCGGGACTTTAAATTATTCTACCTCTTGCTTAGCTGCTGTCTTCATAGAGTGCTTGAGCAAGCAGCATTGAACCAGGAGCATACGTATTATGAAGTGGCATGTTTTAATGAAATAACTATTTTGACAATGGAACATAATAGTTCAGTATTTTACCTCATCTAGTCTTTCTGATCAAATTCTCCCAAGTTCTAAAACACTTTCCAAAGGAAGAGGAGAAATCTCTCTTGTCTCCGTAGGATTGAGAGCATTGGTTGGATACAGCGTTCACCAAATTTGTGTTTTTTATGTTACAATCAAGATAAATGAAATCTTAAAGTATGTTTTATGTGAATTGGGTTTATTTATTTATTCTTCTTCTCTCTGATCTCCTATGTAGCTGTCTGTACCAGATCTCTTTCTTTACTAACATTACAAATATGAGTGAAGGTAGATAACAGGAGGTAGAGACTTGCTCAGCTACTGACTCAGTGGCAGAGCTTGCAATGAAACCTTGGGGTCCTGAAAAAAAAAATCAAAATGTTTTTTTGAAAATATTCCCTTGTATTTTTTTTTTTCAACCAGCTCTAATTTTCATTACTGTTTGGGGAGAAATCCACTGTACCCTGAGTTATCAGGCTTTCTGTGGGAGAGATGCATGTGGGCCAGGACATAGGACTGCAGGATATCTTCGCTCCCTCTGCCTCCCTACAGCTGGTACTCCAATCATGAGCCCCAAGGGCAGTAACCCTTCCATCCCATTTGTATGAAATGGTACGGGCCACATTAGCTATGTAGCTGTGCATTCCTGACCTACTGCTTGATCTAACCTGATGCCACCTTGGTTGTGTGGCAAACTTCCTGTGATTCATAAGGGATACAGAAACCTCCCCATGCGTAGTGTCTCCCCACTATGCCTCTCAATGTGGATCTCAAATGATGTGTAGGACCTTGTGGTGGCAAGGGATGTTTGTTGAATTACACTCAAAGAAATCGGTGAACGCTAATCTGATTTTACATGCTTTGGGAGAGACTGTTATTGAGTAAGAAACATACTGGCACTGCAGTTATAATTACACAATCAGGTATCAAAGGAGTTGGGGGCATATAATGTTAGCACGTTCTCCCTAGAACAGGAAACAGGCATCATTAGGAGGTTTCCTGGAGGTAGCCCATAACTCAGGGCACAGTTTCAGAGTGTCTCGTAACAGAGATGCTCCAGTGGGACTGCTGCTGTTTGAAATTTTTGCAGAGCTTTCCAAATACTCCTTAAAATGTACCACTTGTATAATAAGCTAGCTCAGTCAAAAAGAAAAAGTTAACCGCTAACCTACATTGGACCCTGACATTAATTCTTCAGGGGCATAATACTGGGGCTGTACTGATGTCAATTCCTTTTGCTTTCTTTCCCTCTTGTCTTTTTATTATTATCATTTTGTGTGGGTACGCTAATCTTGCATAAATTCGGATGCTCAGAAAGATAGGGCAGCACTTCTGCATTGTTACTTAATCCCATTTTCCTCCTTTGCATAAGCAGTTTACCAATGCGTGCTGATTTGACTTTCCTGGCACCCCACTTACATTTCACTTTTCTTTATCGGTTGATTTGCTGCTTCCAGACAGAAGATGAATAGTTTGCACTGTGTACTTTTAAATCAAAACAGAATGGAAAAGACTGGTTTAATCATATTTTATTGCAGCCCTACTTATCTCCATCACCTATTGCTTAGCCCTGTCAGGAATGATATGTCTGCAATATCCTATCTTCTGCTGTTAGCTCATCACAATGCCAGGGGTTTTGCTTATTCATGAATCCAGCTTTGTTTTAGAACAAAGCTGCATAGAAAACTCACAGAACAGCTTATCTGTGAATATGAGGGTCTAAACCATTGGCCAGATTTTAATCTGGAATAATATTTCAATAATGAGTAACTGTAATAGTTTGAGTGGTATTTATTTTACTGATAGCAGTACAAATAACTGACATAATATTTATTTTAACTACTCACATGGTGAAAGTTAAGCACCTGCTCAAGTATCTTGCTGATTCAGGGCCTGAAGCCAGAAGGTGGATTCACATTTCTGGATTTGAATTTGCAATTTTGATTCCAGTTGGATTCAAAGCCAGAAATGAAGAGCTATACCAGTTATAATAATTAAATTAGATTTTTAATGTTTTTCATGTTTTGATCATCTAGTGTCATTAACATGGGGGGAAAAATATCAAGGCCCAGACTTCCAGCCAGACGCTCACAAATCTCTTGGTCTCATCCATATGTGTGTACATCCTGATACACGTGCATTTTGGGGAATTTGGGTGTATGCATTTGAAAGCATTGGCCATGATTCTTATGCTTACGTTATTCCACAATTGGTATAATATGCAGTGAAAAGAACTGTAAAATCTACTGTAGTTCAGCAATACAAAATGTTTTATGATTAATTTTAAAGCTTTATTTTGGGTGAACGGCCTTTGAAATGTTAAAAGCTTCATTAGTGAAGATGGGTAATTTCCCACCCCCTTTAATGCTACCTGAAATTGGATGATTTGGTCTGTCTGGCTTGCTGAAAAATCAAGACAATGATGTATTGATGTATAAGTTGAAGGCTATCTTTACAACCAAAAGGGATAGAAGCAGAATTTTATTTTAGATGAAGATTTTGGTTCTGTAGACCAAAAATAGCTGCAGACAGAACCCAGAACAATAACATTCAGACATTTCAGTTGTATTAAATATAATAATGACTTGAAAAACATTGTTTGTGAGAAAACTATTTGACCCAGGAAATTCACACTTTAATGTTGAATCTATAGAGAACAGGGGTTCTGAATATGGTTAGTTTAAACCCTGAGGTAGAAAAAGCATCCCGGTATTTAGCACACATCCTTGTATTACCAAGTATTCAGAAAGAGCAGGTCCTGGGGCCCACTCCCTAGCTGTGCAATGCCTGACACACAAAGCAAAAGCCACATTTCTGCTGTGTTTGGAGCTCAGGAAGAAGAGGGCCTAGCAGAGTGGACTCTCTCATTCTCAGTATGGTGCTGGGCTTGCTCTGAGGGAACGGGAAGGAATATTGAGAGGACTATGGAGTAGCAAAGCTCTATCGATCCATTAGACGACAACCCTCGTGGAGAGTGGATGGTCTTGGTACTGTTACAAGAGAAGATACTGTAGCACAGTGCCTGGTTCCATAAGTTCTCCAGAAACTGATTTTAGGTTTGTTTTTTTTTAAAAATGTGCCTTTCACATGTCCATTATAAAAATAATAACAAACACGCACACATACAAGAAACCAAGATCAAATTGCAAACTTATCCCATCCAGCCCAGTAGGACTGACACTCTCCTTAATACAGTTACACCTTCCTCAACTCACACCGCTTTAATTTGCTTGAAAGTCATGAGCTCTATGGGAGTGGCCCCCTGGCCCTTGCCCCTGCTCAGAGCCTCATTGCAAGATCAGGTCCTGTACTGGGAAGTATTCAGTTTTGATCCTATGGCAAAATGTGCACTCCTGGTCACACGTGTACCGTCTTTACAAAACACAAGCCTTCTAGTTTAAAAGTTTCTTTTTCATTTGTTCATCTTACCTTGACTATAACATTGTTACTGAGTAGAGAAATTTTTGATGTAAGCAGTGTGTATTTTATTAGTGGTAGAGCACAATTGAAATAAATGTAATGTTTGAACCATTGGCTCCAGCGAAATCCCTGTGTTAGGAATAATGCATGGTAATGTTGCATGTAAAGATATTTTATAATGAGGATAATGTGGTTAGGGATATGCTTTATTTGATAACAGTCTGTGACAACTTTCATATTCGTTCCATCATGTACTTTTCCCTATTGTTTTTCTACTCAAAGTACATAGTGATGAACAAGGACCTGTTCTGGCACAGAACATGTGACACTGAAGAATGGCACATTCCCTTCAGTCTTAGACAGTTTCTTCAGCATTTTGAAAGCTTCCATTTCCACAGCCACAGCACAGGCATGCTTTGCCAGTGAGCCTTATGCTGAGCCATAGAACTCCGAATGAAAGAATAACATGCAAAAATATGGTGTGTTTTAAAGTTGTGTTGAACGACCAGCAGCTAGAGATTCATGCACTAAAGTAGGCAGTGGGTAACATTATTAAAAGCATCTCAGGCTCCTAAATCCCATCTTCAAAACAGATTTAGGCATGGAGGCCCAGATCCACAAAGGTATTCAGGCGCCTAACCCCCACTGCTATGGGTGGTCTGGGATACCCCTGTTCAAATCCTTTTGACCCTGCTGGAGGGTGGAATTGAACCGATGTCTCCTTCATCCCAGGTCAGTGCTCTAATCATAGGTTTAAAAAATTATAAGGCGGCTGCTGCTGCCACCACTCCCACTTTCTCCTCCGGCCATTTTGTGTGGAGCAAGGTGTCTGCCTCATTCGTTCTCATAAGAAATGACTTAGGGACCTAAGCAGCCTGACTCTAGGAAATGGATTCTAGCAGAGAGAGTCCCTTCCCTGTATTGTGGATTTAGGCATCTAGCTTCAGGAGAGCGGTAGGATTTAGGACACGCCCTTCTTCTCAGCATCTTCCATTGGCTAACTTAGGCGGCTCCCCACCTAGCATGCTGGCTTTTGTGAATCCCATTCTGAAACACTTAGCACGCCCCATTCATTTTATAGGACACAGGCACTTAACGCAGGCTTCGTGGATTGCAGTGATATTCCTATGATTTTTTCTAGGTGCCTGAAAGGTAGGTGTTGTGACTCCTACGTACCTTTGTGGATCTGGTCCTGAGGGCCCACATTTACAAAGGTATTTAGGCATCTAAAGATGCAGACAGGCATCTAGTGGAATTTACAAAGGTGCCTAAGCAGGTTAGGCACCAAACTCGTATTGAAAGTCAGTCCAATAGGATTTAGATGCCTAACCTGCTTAGACACTTTTGTAAACCCCATTAAGCACCTATCAGTATCTTTAGGTGCCTAAATACCTTTGTAAATTTAGCCTTTAGGAACCTAAATCTCACTAAAATCTAATGGGATTTAGGATCCCAAATAAATCACTTTTGATAAAAGGACTTAGGTGACTAAGTTACTTAAGCACTTTTGAAAAATTTACTTCACACATTTCTTTTAGTGGCAGTAAGGTAACGTGAAAGGAGGAACTCATGTGAATCAAAATGGGCTAAAAAGGGGGCTCGGTCTGGCTTCAGTTGAAGCGAAGAGCATTAGCCACTAATTTCAGTATACCAGGATTGGGCCCCAAGAATGCATGCTCACCTGAGTTCCAAAATAGTTGAGTTTCACAAGACTCTAGTTAAAAATAGCTTGCTGGCCAGGTGGGGCGCTCATGCTCTGCCTGAGCAGCACATGCTGTCCTGTTCTTTTCTCGCTTTGATAACATTTTCATGGCATTCTGTATAATCCAATTAATAAATGCCACTTGTTCTATTTTGACCAATCATGCTTTTATTGCGCAGAAGCTCCTTTTTTCAAGAGTCAAAGGACGCTCCAAGTGCTGCCTTACTGAGATAAAAGACAACTCTGAATTCAGTCAGGCCAGTTGAATTATTGGCCACCTCCACGTGCGAGCTACTGCATGAATCACCATGGAAGTGATTCATGCTGAACAACCACAGGCTTGCTGGAGAGGGCGGTGAAAGGATGGGATGTGCTGTGAGCAGCTAATGCCAGTTTTAACCTTTTTATATGTGTAAAAATGCATTTGGCTTCAAAGGTCCCAGCTTGTCCAGACCGAAACGCTTATTTTTTAAATTACATATTTATTTGTACACTTCAGCTTTATGCAGCTGGAAGTTGTTTTTAATGTCTCATGCCTTCACAAAGCTGCTATTGCAGTCACATTTGGTATCACTCTGATGTTACAATTCCCTTCTTATAAATCTACTTTGTTGAACCTAGAGCTTTACGTTTTGCCCAAGTAAGTTATAAATAAGATGCTGTTCAATATTATATCAAAACCATTGATGGGCACTGATCAGAACCCAGGATCTCATACAACCTGCCAGTGAGGACAGATCACAATCCAGATCTGAACAATGTGGAGCAGACTTGTCTTGAATCAGAACCAATGAAAAACCAAAGAAGCACACAAAATATAGCTTTATTTATAAAGCATCATTTGTTGCCCCTGCCTGAATAGTCAAGAAATGATACAACTATTTCTACATTCAGTATCAACATCATAAAACACAATAACAAATACCAGAAGAATCTGTAGAATAACCTGCTCCCAGGTAAAGCTGTAGAAACTCCCAGTGTTTTATTCTCACTGTTTATTACCTAGAAAAATGATTACAGACTAACATAAGGATATTGAAAACAGCTGCTTCTCTAATTAACATACTGACTGCTTATATGATTTTGTTTCAAAGTGTCAAACTGTTACATTGCAATGCAAATGGAAGACAATTTGATGTAAAAACTGAGAGAGAGTCTGCCCTTAACGATGTGAAAAATCAAACTAATTTGAACAATAAAATAAAAATTGACTATTTCAACTTTCATATTATGACATCAGTAGCTAGCTGTGCATAATATGATACAATGTCGTCATGATTTGGGGTATGTTATGCACTGCTGCTACTGATGTGAAATAATATAAAAATTAAAAAATGAAAAATAAAAGGCAATTTCAGAATTCTTGTTTCTCAGGATACTTTGAAAATATTTTTTTCTATTACAAACAAATTTTGAAATGTCAGAATTTCCAATTTAGGAAATTTTGACAAGTTTTAACCATTTTGAGTGGAGGAATGGATTGACATTTTTTATTTTACATTGATGTCCAAGTTTTTCTTGTCTGTTCCATGCGTTTCACATCAATTTGATTTGAGACTGGTCTTTCAGAAGTTGAGATCAATCTTTATTATTTTTATCCTATTGATAGCTCAGTGCATCTGAGAGAGTTTCACACACTCCTCAATGAGATGTATCCGGTTTATTATTTCTCTGCGTTTAGCTTGAATTCAATATATGGCTTGCTCCAAGGTGAATGAATCATGATTAAGACGGTATAAAGTTTTTGTAACTACACCAGGCAAATAATCTCAGTTTCTGGTTGTTGGAGGTTGGGGAAACTAACACAAGTTTTTAACCAACCCACTGCTCCTCAAAGAAAAGTTTTTTCCATCAAAACCAAGCAAAAATCAAGAGTTTTTGACAGAATTTCAGATTCAAACTCCAAGAGAAACATGGTTGCAAACCAAATAAATTATCGGAAGCAAAAAAGCAAGTTTCCCATTAATCTAATTCTGATATAGTTGTAGTTCTGGTCTTTGATATCTTTTTTTCCCTCCACTTTTGAAACAAGTAATTTCAGGAAAAAAATATTCAGGTTTATTAAGTTCCTTCCTCAATATGAAGTCTTTGATATCATTATCCTCTAGATATCAGACACTTAGACACATTCGATTATTCACAAAGTGTCTGATGTCAAAAATAGACTCACTCTGATATATTTTCAGGACAGCACATAGGAGAGTTATTATTTTACAAAGCAACAGCTTACAGTATTGTTTAAAGTGAAGTAATATATTGGAAGAGAGATGATGTTGGAAGTGACCAGCTCTGAAAAATGCCTCATTTTTCCCCCAAACCCTTTCTGCACTCCACCACTGAATGTTGTTCTGAAGACTTCTACTTGAGTTTAGTCACTGTCACATATTCTCAGTGCTATTGGTGGGAGCTGAACACACAACCCGTATTTTCAATGCACTGAAAACATACGTTTTCACTGGAAGCAAGGAAAATGGAGGATACAAAAGGTTTAAAAGAGGACTGTGAAGTGAATCCTCAAAACAAGTGTCTAGGGCAAAGACAGTGAATGGGGGAAGAGGGGAAGCTCACCATTTTAGTCTTACGGACTAAAAGTAACAGCCACATTTGTGTTGCTTTGAGCACAAACCAAAAGAAAATTTTGCTGAACATATTGTACATTTTCTTTGTCAGGGACCTCTTGCTGAGCAGTCGTCATGGAGTGAAGTAGGTTTTCTTTTGTGAACCATCAGGGAATGAAAAGACTGAGACACAAACACATCCCTGTTATAACTTACATGAAGTCACTGGAGTGACATCAGGCATAAAATCACCTCTAAGAACTTTATGGAATTCCTTTTAATTTAGGGCTAGATGGTGCATATATACTAGCTTATGCTAGCCCCGGAGTAGCACAAGGCATGATTCCTTACATTGTCACACGTTTCAGGTGCTAAGTAAACCACTACTGACAGTTACCATCAGCAGATTACCAGTCACCTGCACTAGATGGTGCTTTAGAGCAGTGACTCTCAACATTTCCATATTACTGTACCCCTTTCCAGAGTCTGATTTGTCTTGTGTATCCCCAAGTTTCACCTCACTTAAAAACTACTTGCTTACAACATCAGCATGAGAAGTGTCTCAGTACACTATTACTGAAAAATTGCTTGCTTACTTATTTTTACCTTGTAATTATAAAATAAATCAATTGGCATATAAATACTGTACTTACATTTTAGTGTATAGTATATAGAGCAATATAAACAAGTCATTGTATGAAATTTTAGTTTGTACTGATTTGCTAGTGCTTTTTATATAGCTTGTTGTAAAACTGCGCAAATATCTAGAGTGGATGTACCCCCTGGAAGACCTCTGAGTACCCCCAGGGGTACATGTACCGCTGGTTGAGAAACACTGCTTTAGATGGGGCAGAGCCAAAGCTCTGCCCACTTATTGAGGGGAAAAGTATCAGCATGTAGTACCTACTTTACCACAACGCACTTGGACCCAAGCTCCAGGATGACTGTGCAGAGGGGTGTGTGTGTGTGAGTGAGAGAGAGAGAGACACACACATCTGTGTAGCTGTATAGGCAGGCCACAAAGTAGCCTTATTTAATTAGCTTTAATGAGAACATGTGGTTGTGAAAGAGAAATGAGCTCAAGCCAACACTTTGTATCAGAACATAGATTTTTTGAATACCCCTAAATTCAGTGATGTTAGAAATTGGAGTTTTGAGGCAGCCTATAATGACAATTCGCAAAATTCAAAATTGGGTTTGGATTTCACACCTATCAAGGTGTGTGAGTATTCAGATTTAGGGGGTTGGTTCAGACACACTTCTATTGCACAGTCCTATCAGATTGCTACTGTGTTATCACACCAGGGATGAAATCAATGGTAATATTGCCATTAACTTCAGTGGGATCAGGATTTCACCCTAGGTGCCTTTGACTGGAGAATACCATGACAGGGCAAGACAGAATGAGCAACAGCCAAATGATTTAGGAACAAAATATTCTATTGTGTGTTTGTAAAGTGAACATTTAAGTAAGTAGCCATAAGGAATGTACAGAAGGAAGTATTTTGCAGAGTGAAAAAAGCATGATTATTCCTAGTACTGTCTAGTGTCTAACAATGAACACATTTTTAAAGTTTAGCTCTTGGTAACAGAATAAAAGATGTCCTTTACTTTGCTGTATTCTGATAACATTCATGCCCATGGAATTTAAATACGTCTTAAATTTGTTCTAACTTATATCCTTCTTTTCTGCCTCACCGTTAAAGCAGTTCTATAATGTGTATGTGATTCATTGAAACTAATCCTATTATCTGTATAACTCTCCTTATCTCTATTAAGTCTCCGGTTCCTTATTTGCCTGCATTTCTCTCTTTAATATGCAGTGGATATATTCCATCTCAGACTTTTCATTATGCATTTAAGGGAAGATGCATACATGGGTAAACCCTAAACGTAATTCAGAAATGCATTCCTGCACGTGAAAGGAGATCTTAATACTTGGTGTGTAATTATCCTTTTGAACTATGTACCTGAAAGCCAAGAAATGAATGACATCTGCTCTCTAGAACAGTGGTTCTCAAGGTGTCTGGGGGCCCCTGGGGTGCCACAAACAGGTTTCAGGGGGTCCTCCAAGGAGGGCAAGTGTTAGACTCACTGGGGCCCAGGGAAGAAAGCCAAAGCCCCACTGCCTGGGGCTGAAGCCCGGGGCCCTGAGCCCCACCACCTGGGGCTGAAGTCAAAGCCTGAGCAACTTAGCTTCACAGTTTCTGTGGGCTTTGTTAATGGGGCCCACTTTTCATTCCCTGGCCACTTTCCCTCTACAAGTACATGTATTCAGTGTCTCCTCCTCATTGATTCACTGCCTATTTTCAAGTCACGTCTGAAAACGTATTTCTTCTTCAGTGGTTATGTCTCCTAATTTCTCTTTTCTTCTGCTATTATTTTAAGTTTATAACAGTATTATATTCATTCTGTGAAATAATTTCTATGAAATACATTACGTGGAATAAAGTTATTGTATTGTGTCAGTAATTTATCCATAAATTCTTATCACAAGACTCCCCAAGTAGGTCAGACTAATGGCTTTACACAACATTTGCTCAAGCTTATTAGTATTGTGAAACTCTGAATGTTACAGTCTTGCCGTTCAGCTGTATCTTTCAACTTGATGTATTATCTTGGCTGTCATGGGAATGATTATAAAGAATGTGATTCCAAAATGGCATAACAGGCTTGTAGCTCTTAAGCCAACTCTTTTAAAAGGTGCACATGATTGACAATGGGGATACTTAATCAATGTGATCAACAAGGTGACAACATCTAACTAATAGTATATATTGCCTAGACAGGATAGTGGAATGAAATTTCAGAGAATGGTCACTGAAATTTGTAAGTGAATTCAAGTCTGAATTTATTCATAGTTCATTTTTGAGTTCATTGTCTGTGAATATCTTTGGATTTAAGCTTTTTATTGGTACATACACTTGTGCTTGAATAATCACTGAAAGGAAATTTCAAAATGTATAATAGCTGTAGTTACCTCTATAAGTTATATGGTATTGCATTTGTTCCGTGATTGGTTGACTTGATTACTTAACCCATGGTGTGTGAATTGCAAATATTACACTTTAATATGAAGTTATAAATTAACTTGTGTGGTGAATATTTTGTGAGTTAATTCAGCAAGTTTATTTACATAAATTGCAGTTGTATATTTGACTGTAATAGTAACCATTTGCACTTGCTACACTAGAAAGCCAATAATTATTTACTGACGAAATTCAAAAGTAATGAATGCATTTGATGATTTTCTTCTTATGTATTCCAGAATAGGAAAAAAAATATTCTATAGTGCATTCTTTGCTCAGCTTTAAAATGAAAAAACAGCCAATGAAGTTAGTCATTAAGGACATGTCTACATTGCAGTGTATAAGCCCAGGATTAGTGGAACTTGAGTTAGCAGATCCTGGGTTTGTTAATTGGCTTGAACATCTACACTCATTTGTAACCCCAGGTCAGGAATTGTTGAGCCTTGGATCCCAAAGTGGGGCTCCAGTGTTTATACACTGCTTTATGTGGGTCCAAGTCCAAACACCCATATGCCAGACTTCCTTGTGCCCTCAGAAAATGTGGTTGCTCTATCCCTTTGTTCATGGAGCAGTGTGGGAAAACTTGGCTGTCCACCAAACTTGATTGTCCAGAGAACAAAGGAAGTTGGTCCATAGGATTATGAAATACTTTTGATGGACTCCCAGAGCGCAAGTCCAGTGGAGTTGCATCTACAGTGCAAAGCAATAGAGCTTGAACCCTGTGTGTCGTGGCTTGACTCCAGCTCAGACCCTCCACTTGAACCTCAAGGCTCATGTTTCGAGCCTTGAGTTGGCATAATTTGTGTGTGGATGGAAGTGGGGGAGTTAGGCTTGAACCTGGACTTGTATTGCAGTGTAGACATACCCTAAGATCTTGATTCATCAAAGTCTCACTGATTTCTGTGGGGGTTGGGCACACAGATGCTTTTGAAAATCCCACTAGGTGCCTTTCTGAATCTTTATGTACTTAAATATCTTTAAAATTCTGGCCCTAATTGCTTTGGTGATTCAGGACCTAAGGTAGAGTAAGTCCCTGTAGGGCCTGATTCTGCAAACACTTAAGCATATGAGTAACTTTCCTTACATGAAGAAAATTCAATGCAACTACTCGTGTGTAAATTTAACTGCTTAGTCTCTGTCATAGTGTAATTTAAAAAAAAAAATCATGTCACCCAGCTTGATTGATCTAGTTTTTTTCCTGGCTCTCATTACACTGGTCCAAGTAAAAGAAGGTTTTTCCTGCACCAGCATGGACCAATATAGTCTCCCACCACCTTTCTGTTCACCTGGTGGGCAGGAATGAGTCAGCATCCCCATGCTAACCTATTCTGCCACTGCAACAGAAAGTCACTCCATGGTTTTCTAGCTCTTAAAGCGGAACACACTTTTCCCCAACAAGCCAAACAGCCCCCCACTGCTTAACATGTGGTCATTTCTGAGGTCGTATTGCTTGTTTATAAAAGTGGAAGGTGCTTTATATATCACATTGTTTTTTGTTTTTGTTTTTTAATTGCTCAGTAGCAGGAATTTTCCAGACTTTCAAACCACTGTTAGATAAACTATGGAGAGGCTTTTATCAACCTTCTTTCCTGCATAATTTCACCATTAATTCTGGCTGAACTAAACATTCTTAACTGAGCACTGGCAGTTTTGGTTTGTCTGTTGCCAGCTACCAGTGCGTTCCCATGGACTTCATTTCCAGTTACAAATCAATTGATGCTTTCCCGCTTCACTTTTAGGAAAACTATTGGTAAACATGAAATAGGAGTCAGCTTCTTACATGCAGCGCCCGCTCTAAACAATGCAGTGAAACCTCTCCTTTTCGTGGAAATGAAAATAGTTTTATATAGAATTACTAAGCATTACCCCTTTAAAGTGGGAAAGTTTCACTTGTATTTTTTGGAGTGTGTGTGTGTTAGGACTGATCAAAACTGTCCATCAAAACTGGTTTTTAATGGAAAATTGGGTTTTTAGTCACTTTCTATGCAAATGAAAATTGAAATGCTTTCCTTTAATTATTGTTCATTATCTAGCTGTATAGATGAAATCCAAGAATTTTCACTGTAAAACAAAAAATTCGGTTATAAACGAAAAACTTTGTTCAGAAAATTGATGAATTTGATTTTCAGTCTTTGACAAAAAGTGTTATCTGAAGAAAAAAATCATTTTCTGAGCAGCTGTAATGTGTGCACGCGCGCACATGCCCATGCGTTTGTATAAATACTTTGCCAGGCCCTCCTCTTTGACAGAGCACCTAGCATCTTCAACTATAACTGGCATGATGATGGTAAAGGAAAACAATTATTTGCCAAGCAAAGACTCGTTTAAATAGGAAAGGGAGAAGAGCAGAAAGTGCCATAAGGTCTATTATGAAACCTTGCCATGCAGATTTAATTTACCTAGGCAACATTTAGATATGATATTTAATAGAGGCTATGGAAACATATACATATATATATATATATATAATGTCTGTAATATATGGGACGCATGCAAAACACATGATGGTGTGGTGTAAAATTTTACCTTTACTCATCTGCATAACTTATTTAGGGCTTCAGTACTTCTGAGTAACACGACCATCCTGAACTCATGCTAGGTTTTTCCTCATAAAGGCACATTCAGTGAATACTGACAGTTCAGACTAGATAATCAATGATTTGTATAAGTTGTCTGTTTTTATTTAATGTAAAGAGTTAAATTAACCCCCCCGTCCCTTAAATACAAAAAAAAAAGGCTCTCATGAAAAGCTCAGAGCCCTGGGGATTTTAATCTTCGTGTTAGCTACAGGCAATTTCTGCTCGTGCACCACTGATGTGCCATAATCCTGATTTGGCAAGACCATCTCTAGAGGTTGAGAGAATTGTTCAAATTCCATTTAGTCCTTGACCTTCTTGCTGAGATAAGAGGAAGTACAGTGTATTTATAATGTGGACATGTATCCTGTAGGAAATGGACTATGCTCAAAAGGTCATAGGTGAGTGAAAAGACAACAGAGATTTATGAAATTATCTCTGCAACTATGAGATCTCTGGTGAGCAGCAGTTGCTTGGCAAAGTTTCATTGGTGCTTTCATTTGTCATTCTGGCTGCTGGACATTCTTTATCACAGACTCTAGTAAATATTAATGTGAACCAGCTGGAGACATACTAGGTACTTTATACAAACACACAGTACAAATCTGTATCACAACAATGTAAGTAATGAGTGATATCTGTTCTTGATTTGTAGATTAGGTTATCATAGTACTACTTTCAGTAAGCATATCAGTGAATCACAAGGAAATGCTTCCTGGTGGATGAATAATCTTTGGGTAGCCAAGTGCTTTCCCCCCTGTATAGACCAGATTGAATCATGTGCTTTAATCACCTGGAAATAATGACTAGGAGAGAGGAGGGTGCTTCTCTTTTAAAATCAGATGGTGTCTTAACATTTATAAAAAAAAAAATGGTAATGAGTAGATTTTCCTCAAACTGCGTGGATTTGTACTTAAAATTGGCAAAGCTATCACGATGGCCTAAAAAGGTCACTTTTTTTCCAGCCAAACTGATTCAGAGCTTGGATTTAATTGTCTGACTTTTTCATCCACTCCTTTTGATGGATGGAAATAACTGAAGATATCTTAAGCAAGCGCTGCTTCCAAATGTCTTATGGAGAAAAAATATATATAGTTCCTGTTGTGTGGCTTAAGAAGTTGAACTGTTAATACCATGCTTTTAAAAAAAACCACTTTTTTGTATTATCCCTTGTGGAAAGTCTCAGAACTTAAAAGAGAACATATCTGTAGGTTTTTTGAACAATCCTCTTTGATTACCCCCCATGTAGAATTCTATAGATGTTTTAAAAACCTATAAAAGGAATATAATTCTTTTATATTCTACATGATTACTCAAAAACCCCATCAAAAGGTTATCACTCTGTTTTAAATTCTAGGGGCCTGATTCTCATTAACACTAAGGCTGCTTTACATAGCTCTGGGCCTTTAAGTGGACGTTAATCCTCATCTCACCTTTGATGGGGCTAGGAGCCATGGATGCACCTTATAGGGCTGGGGAGTGGAGGAGGGAGGGAAAGGCAGATTTCAACTGGAACCAGCTGAGGCAGTTTTCTACGTTCCCCTCCCCCCCACACTTTCTTTTCTCATTCTTCTTCCCTTTTTTTTTTTCAGACAGAATCGGGGGTCTGCTGTGTCTCTTCCCCATGCCCCTTTACTGCCTCTTCCTTTCTCATGCTGGTGGTAGGGGAGGTAAAAGGCGGGCTACATGCTGCATCTGGGCTCTGGGGTTTATCCCATGCTCTGCTGCTGCCACTGGGTGGTATGGGTGGGTGATTGGCTTCCATTTGGCAGTGGAGCATGAGAGGGTTGATACGGTTTGCTTCTAAGGAGGAGCCATTGTGGGTTTCCTGTTTTGCGCTCCATCCCACTCTAAATCTAGGCTGGACCTCTTGTCCAGCTGAACTAGGGTAAGTAGCTTTGGGACCTGGAAGAGATTTTTCCCATATGGCAAAACTGTCAAACAGCTGTGTAATTTTTTTTTAATTATTATTACTATTTTTTATCCTCCATTAGACTTCTTTAAAGGTCTGGTTTGGATGTCGTAAATAACATGCATCTCAACTTTGGCAGGTTACAATGCAGTTGATCGTTTAGAAAGGGTCAGACTGAGGTTCCTGTAACCTAGTGGATTGCTTGGGCATTGGTCCTGGGCATGCCATTGCAAGGTGAGGGGCTGTGCTTCTGTCTCATGCAGCTTGTCGCTCCACTTATCTTATCTCTCCTACTTCCAGTCAGGAGGACTGGAGTGGCTTGGGACTCTGACTTTCACTTAGGGTTCCTTGTCCAGCCTGAAGGTGTACTCACCCTCTGGTTTATAGTCCTCCAGGAATCATTGTTGCCACTTGAGATCCAGAATGGAAGAACCCTGCCAGGTGGCTTTGGGGTAGTTAGCCCAGTGAGATAACCGTTTTAAATAAAGTTGAGGTCTCTCCATTTAATGATATTATGACATCTTTCTCCCATTGTTTCCTGATCCACATCAGTGTGCTCTGGTAGACTATGGAGGCCTTAAAGTGGGCATAAATGTGTGTCCTTTTTAAGGTCCCTTTTCACTGCCAGAATGGTATAAAGGGACCCTTAGTGTAAATGAGAATCAGGACCTAAATATTTTAGACTAGTTTTTATAGAATACAACTGGATTCACCCCTATTCAAGTCCATGACAGGGAATACTAAAAATCCCCCTAGCTTCCTCTCTTTAATCTGTCCAGTAACTTATTTGTTTTCCTTCTCTCATAGCAACCTGCTTTTGAGAAAAATGTGCATAGTCCCCTAAAATATGTAATGTTATTGTTGTAACCAGCACTATGCAAACTGGAAAAATTGCAGGTACTTTACATAAATATCTCAGGAGCAGTGGTCTCCACGCTTCATCCGCTTAGCGTATTCAGTCACTCAACTGTCTACACTGTTGCATGTTTAATTCACTTTCCGATACAGCAAAGCAAAATATTTTTACATTTGGGCAATCAAATTGTCACTTGTACCGAGCTCCCAGTGTGACACTCTGTGCTTCAAAGTAGCATCCTGGAACCCCCATATTCACCACTGTCGTATGATTACGATATGTTTTGTACAATGCATGCCTTGTTGAGGTATCATTTTAAAAGTCTTGATCTGTTGAATCTTAATATCATGCTTAATTGTATGTATTATTGCATGTGAAGTTATGAAATATTGCTAATGTGTTACGAAATATGTTGCGAGGTTGGGAGACACCCACAGCTGGCCTTTCAGAAGTGACAAAGGAGCAACTATTCCTGGCCAGACAGGAGTTGATGGTCCATCAAGAAGAATCCACTATCCCAGAGACTCCTCGGAGAAGGCACATAAACAATGAGGGCTGTCTTGCCCCCCACGTCACAGCAAGGATCTTTCTAGCATCTGGAAGAAAGTATGAAAGAGGGACAGTGACATTATCACTTGGCCTCTCTCCTCCCCTATCTCAATGCCTGGAAGACAGACTTTGAACTGGGAGATTGGTCCCAGGTTGGGAAGGGAATCCAGCCTCTGTATTGAGAACTGAGAGCTGCCTGTAACATCTATTAGGGTGAGAGACTGCATAGTCTGTAAACTGATTCTTATTTCTTACATAACTCTGATCGCTGTGCCTGCTACTTATAATCACAGAATCGTAGCATCATAGAATATCAGCGTTGGAAGGGACCTCAAGAGGTCATCTAGTCCAACCCCCTGCTCAGAGCAGGACTTAATCCCCAACTAAATCATCCCAGCCAGGGCTTTGTCAAGCCTGACCTTAAAAACCTCTAAAGAAGATTCCACCACCTCCCTAGGTAACGCATTCCAGTGTTTCATGACCCTCCTAGTGAAAAAGTTTTTCCTAATATCCAACCTAAACCTCCCCCACTGCAACTTGAGACCATTACTCCTTGTTCTGTCATCTGCTACCACTGAGAATAGTCCAGATCCATCCTCTTGGGAACCCCCTTTAGGTAGTTGAAAGCAGCTATCAAATCCCCCCTCATTCTTCTCTTCTGCAGACTAAATAATCACAGTTCCCTCAGCCTCTCCTCATGAGTCATGTGCTCCAGCCCCCTAATCATTTTTGTTGCCCTCTGCTGGATGTTTTCCAAATTATCCACATCCTCCTTGTAGTGTGGGGCCCAAAACTGGACACAGGACTCCAGATGAGGGCCCACCAATGCCGAATGATCACGTCCCTTGATCTGCTGGCAATGCTCCTACTTACACAGCGCAAAATGCCATTAGCCTTCTTGGCAACAAGGGCATGCTGTTGACTTATATCCAGCTTCTTGTCCACTGCAACCCCGAGGTCCTTTTCGGCAGAATTGCTGCCAAGCCATTTGGTCCCTCGTCTGTAGTGGTGCATGGGATTCTTCCGTCCTAAGTGCAGGACTCTGCACTTGTCCTTGTTGAACCTCATCGGATATTTTTGGCCCTATCCTCTACTTTGTCTAGGTGCCTCTGTGTCCTATCCCTACCCTCCAGCGTATCTACCACTCCTCCCAGTTTAGGGTCATCTGCAAACTTGCTGAGGGTGCAATCCACGCCATCCTCCAGATCATTTTATGAAGGTATTGAACAAAATCGGCCCGAGGACCAACCCTTAGGGCACTCCGCTTGATACTAGCTGACAACTAGACATGAACCATTGATCACTACCCATTGAGCCTGACCATCTAGCCAGCTTTCTGTCCACGTTATATAATCTTAAAATCTTAAAATCTATCTTTCTGTAGTTAATCCATTTTATACTTTAACCAAAACCACAGTGTTTTGGTAAAGTGCTTGGGGAATCTCAACCCAAGTGAACAAGGGCTGTTGCACATCCATTACTCTTTTGTCAGAATAGCAAACTAATTAATGAGCTTGCACTGTCCAAGTATGTTTTGAGCCATGTAAGATGGTATATTTCTGGGGTGCAAGGCTGGGGGCTGGGGTGATTGGCTGGGGCCTCTCTCTCTGTTTCATGAGTGGCTCAGGGAGCATTCATTCAATTTAGCTGGGTGAGGGGCTCCACATGCTGATGGCTGAGTGATCACAGTGCCTGGAGGGGTTTGCTGCTTGTCACTGGCATAGCTTTATGAGAGACAATCCAGGCTAGAGAGTTAAGGAGGCACAGCAGTCCCACGGTTCCAGGCTGTACCCCGGGGATCCCATCACACCTAGTAAGTAGGTATGAGTAAAATAGATCAAATGTCAGGGGAAGAAAAAATGACTTACACTTTTTCATCTATTTTAGTTTTTTTTTCTTTTCCCTTCTATGTGCAATTTTTCAGATGTCACTGAAATTTAAACTGCTACTGGTAATGGAACCTAAAATAAATGGCTTTCTGAAAAAAAAAGGATGATGATGAACTCAGGCTTTTATAGCTTGAATGGTGATATTCTTCTATAGAAACGCTTCTATATAAGCAGATCCTACTGTATATGCATTTAATAATGGTGCAGCTGAAAATTATATTATGCAGCTAACTAGAACAGAGTCTACATATGGGACTCAGGGTCTGACCCAAATCTCATTAAAATCAATGGAAAGACTTCCATTCATTCTGATGAGGGGAGGATCATAGAATCATAGAATATCAGGGTTGGAAGGGACCCCTGAAGGTCATCTAGTCCAACCCCCTGCTCGAAGCAGGACCAATTCCCAGTTAAATCATCCCAACCAGGGCTTTGTCAAGCCTGACCTTAAAAACCTCTAAGGAAGGAGATTCTACCACCTCCCTAGGTAACGCATTCCAGTGTTTCACCACCCTCTTAGTGAAAAAGTTTTTCCGAATATCCAATCTAAACCTCCCCCACTGCAACTTGAGACCATTACTCCTCGTTCTGTCATCTGCTACCATTGAGAACAGTCTAGAGCCATCCTCTTTGGAACCCCCTTTCAGGTAGTTGAAAGCAGCTATCAAATCCCCCCTCATTCTTCTCTTCTGCAGGCTAAACAATCCCAGCTCCCTCAGCCTCTCCTCATAACTCATGTGTTCCAGTCCCCTAATCATTTTTGTTGCCCTTCGCTGGACTCTCTCCAATTTATCCACATCCTTCTTGTAGTGTGGGGCCCAAAACTGGACACAGTACTCCCAGATGAGGCCTCACCAATGTCGAATAGAGGGGAACGATCACGTCCCTCGATCTGCTCGCTATGCCCCTACTTATACATCCCAAAATGCCATTGGCCTTCTTGGCAACAAGGGCACACTGCTCACTCATATCCAGCTTCTCGTCCACTGTCACCCCTAGGTCCTTTTCCGCAGAACTGCTGCCTAGCCCTTCGGTCCCTAGTCTGTAGCAGTGCATTGGATTCTTCCATCCTAAATGCAGGACCCTGCACTTATCCTTATTGAACCTCATCAGATTTCTTTTGGCCCAATCCTCCAATTTGTCTAGGTCCTTCTGTATCCTATCCCTCCCCTCCAGCGTATCTACCACTCCTCCCAGTTTAGTATCATCCGCAAATTTGCTGAGAGTGCAATCCAAACCATCCTCCAGATCATTTATGAAGATATTGAACAAAACCGGCCCCAGGACCGATCCTTGGGGCACTCCACTTGATACCGGCTGCCAACTAGACATGGAGCCATTGATCACTACCCGTTGAGCCCGACAATCTAGCCAGCTTTCTACCCACCTTATAGTGCATTCATCCAGCCCATACTTCCTTAACTTGCTGACAAGAATACTGTGGGAGACTGTGTCAAAAGCTTTGCTAAAGTCAAGAAACAATACATCCACTGCTTTCCCTTCATCCACAGAACCAGTAATCTCATCATAAAAGGCGATTAGATTAGTCAGGCATGACCTTCCCTTGGTGAATCCATGCTGGCTGTTCCTGATCACTTTCCTCTCATGCAAGTGCATCAGGATTGATTCTTTGAGGACCTGCTCCATGATTTTTCCAGGGACTGAGGTGAGGCTGACTGGCCTGTAGTTCCCAGAATCCTCCTTCTTCCCTTTTTTAAAGATGGGCACTACATTAGCCTTTTTCCAGTCATCCGGGACTTCCCCGGTTCGCCACGAGTTTTCAAAGATAATGGCCAATGGCTCTGCAATCACAGCCGCCAATTCCTTCAGCACTCTCGGATGCAACTCGTCCGGCCCCATGGACTTGTGCACATCCAGCTTTTCTAAATAGTCCCTAACCACCTCTATCTCCACAGAGGGCTGGCCATCTATTCCCCATGTTGTGATGCCCAGCACAGCAGTCTGGGAGCTGACCTTGTTAGTGAAGACAGAGGCAAAAAAAGCAATGAGTACATTAGCTTTTTCCACATCCTCTGTCACTAGGTTGCCTCCCTCATTCAGTAAGGGGCCCACACTTTCCTTGGCTTTCTTCTTGTTGCCAACATGCCTGAAGAAACCCTTCTTGTTACTCTTGACATCTCTTGCTAGCTGCAGCTCCAGGTGCGATTTGGCCCTCCTGATATCATTCCTACATGCCCGAGCAATATTTTTATACTCTTCCCTGGTCATATGTCCAACCTTACACTTCTTGTAAGCTTCTTTTTTATGTTTAAGATCCACTAGGATTTCACTATTAAGCCAAGCTGGTTGCCTGCCATATTTACTATTCTTTTGACTCATCGGGATGGTTTGTCCCTGTAACCTCAACAGGGATTCCTTGAAATACAGCCAGCTCTCCTGGACTCCTATCCCCTTCAAGTTAGTCCCCCAGGGGATCCTGGCCATCCGTTCCCTGAGGGAGTCGAAGTCTGCTTTCCTGAAGTCCAGGGTCTGTATCCTGCTGCTTACCTTTCTTCCCTGCGTCAGGATCCTGAACTCAACCAACTCATGGTCACTGCCTCCCAGATTCCCATCCACTTTTGCTTCCCCCACTAATTCTACCCAGTTTGTGAGCAGCAGGTCAAGAAAAGCACCCCCCCTAGTTGGCTCCTCTAGCACTTGCACCAGGAAATTGTCCCCTACGCTTTCCAAAAACTTCCTGGATTGTCTATGCACCGCTGTATTGCTCTCCCAGCAGATATCAGGAAAATTAAAGTCACCCATGAGAATCAGGGCATGCGATCTAGTAGCTTCCATGAGCTGCCGGAAGAAAGCCTCATCTACCTCATCCCCCTGGTCCGGTGGTCTATAGCAGACTCCCATCACTACATCACTCTTGTTGCACACACTTCTAAACTTAATCCAGAGACGCTCAGGTTTTTCTACAGTTTCGTACCGGAGCTCTGAGCAGTCATACTGCTCCCTTACATACAGTGCTTCTGCCCTGCCTGCCTTCCTGAACAGTTTATAACCATCCATGACAGTACTCCAGTCATGTGAGTTATCCCACCAAGTCTCTGTTATTCCAATCACGTCATAGTTCCTTGACATCACCAGGACCTCCAGTTCTCCCTGCTTGTTTCCAAGGCTTTGTGCATTCGTATATAAGCACTTGAGATCACCTGTTGATCGCCCCTCATTCCCAGTATGAGGCAGGAGCCCTCCCCTCACAGACATTCCTGCCTGTGCTTCCTCCTGGTATCCCGCTTTCCCACTTACCTCAGGGCTTTGGTCTCCTTCCCCCGGTGAACCTAGTTTAAAGCCCTCCTCACTAGGTTAGCCAGCCTGCTGGCAAAGATGCTCTTCCCTCTCTTCGTAAGATGGAGCCCGTCTCTGCCCAGCACTCCTCTTTCATGGAACACCATCTCATGGTCAAAGAATCCAAAGCCTTCTCTCCAACACCACCTGCATAGCCATTCGTTGACTTCCACGATTCGACGGTCCCTACCCAGGCCTTTTCCTTCCACGGGGAAGATGGACGAGAACACCACTTGCGCCTCCAACTCCTTTATCCTTCTTCCCAGAGCCACGTAGTCCGCAGTGATCCGCTCAAGGTCATTCTTGGCAGTATCATTGGTGCCCACGTGGAGAAGCAGGAAGGGGTAGCGATCCGAGGGCTTGATGAGTCTCGGCAGTCTCTCCGTCACATCGTGAATCTTAGCCCCTGGCAAGCAGCAGACTTCTCGGTTTTCCCAGTCAGGGCGGCAGATAGATGACTCAGTCCCCCAGAGGAGAGAGTCCCCGACCACCACCACCCGCCTTCTCCTCTTGGGAGTGGTGGTCGTGGAACCCCCAACCTCGGGACATCGCATCTCATGCATTCCAACCAGCAGAGTCTCCTTCTGCTTTCTCGCCCCAGACATATCATCTGGTCCACTCTCCGTAATGGTACCTGTGGAGAGAACATGAAAGCGGTTAGTTATCTGTGTCTGTGTTACTGGAACCCGGACATTCCGCTTACCTCTTCTGGAGGTCACGTGTTGCCAAGCTTCTTCACTGGCCTCTTGGCTCCTCTGTGCAACCTGCTCTATATCTTTAGAGCTTTGTGCCCCTAGAAGCACATCCTGAGTTTTGTCCAGAAAATCCTCAGTTTCTCGTATGCAATGCAGGGTCGTTATCTGTTGCTCCAGACCTTCAATCTTCTCTTCCAATATGGAGACCAGCTTGCACTTTGTACAGACAAAGTCGCTTCTGTCCTGTGGAAGAAAGACAAACATGGCACATCCAGTGCAGGTCACAACAGCTGAACCCCCCCCCCTTCCATATCACCTTCCTACTATGAGCTTCCTCAGAGCAGTTTGCAAGACGTAAGCCTCACTGGGCTCACTCCAGGCAAACTCCCAGGCAAACTCCTGCTGTGAGCTGCTCTGCTGTCCCCTGCTGCTCAGCTGGTTCGCCGCCGCTCAGCTGGTTCGCGAAGCTCTGGCTATTTTTAAACAGCCAGGCTTCTTTGAGGCAAACAGACAGACACCCTAATGCCCGCCCCCTGCAGGCTAGCAGCCAATCAGATACTCACTCAGGCTCTCACACTGCCCTCCCAGCAAACACACGCTCGGATACTTCCTCAGCAAGCAAACAAACACACACTGCAGGGGGCGGGCCTGGATCAGGCCCTTAATGACTGGAAAAATCAATTCCCATGTTTCATTTTTCATATAAGGTTTGAACAAGTAGGGAATACCTTATGAATGATTTTTGAATGCTCCGAATTGCCAAAGAGCCAGATTGAGAGCATCCTCTGAATTGTTTCCTCCGATGGTCTTGTGATGAAGTGGGGATTCTCGGTAAGTGTGTGAATTACTTCTCTTTCTGGTCCTCATGATGATGTGCAAATCAGTCAGTTCAGTGAGTTCCAAAATAAGCACAGGACAAAAGTGGGGAGATGAAAGCAGCTTCTTGTGGAGCTTGTGCACGAGACTAGCCCTGTGAATAAAAGCATGTAGTGCCGTGTCCATCAAAGGCTTCTATTAGATGAGCTAAAATGTTGGCAGCTAGAACTTTCAAATCACAGAAGACTTCCCTCAGGTGGTTCAGGGATTCACAGAGAAAATTTCCACTATTCACTATCTGTTAAAGCATAATGCAGCATAATGATCAAAGGAGAAGTTGACACAAAGAAATTTAATTCTTCTTTGCCTCCAAAAAAATGCCAAACCCAACCCAGTTTCAAAGGTAACCATAGAGCAGGAATGAGGACATCAGGGTCGGAGCAACGTGCTGCCTGAATAACATGAGCTGAGAAAAGAATGAATGTAAATAGTGGAGTAGAAAATGCATTAGTTGTCAGTCTGAGAGAGAATATTGTGGCAGAGGCTTACAGATCATTGAAATGAAGAAAACAAAAGGGTGCAAGTTAAATACATTCCAGAGTCTATATGTTTTACTACTTGCATGCCTTGCTGTGTGTGTTTATTTTTGTAACAATCTGCAGGGCTAGAACCTGGGACCATTGGGATTCTAGGCTGCTGATGCCACTGGAGGGTTAGGCTGGGCTCCCACGGGAGGATCCTGTGAGTCTGGGCTCTACGGGAAGTACCACCCAGCAGGCCCTGAGTGGCAGCCCCTTATAGCCCACTGGTTGGCTAATACGAGTACTTAAAACCAGGAAGCCATGAAAGGGAGCTGTCTGAACAAAAACAGAGGCCGCCTGACTGTCTCTGCTCTAGACCCTACTTGCTATAGACCCTGGGCTTTGGTTTCCAACCCTGGTTTGTCCTTGTCTTCATGTCTCAATTGCTGTGTGTAACCTGGTGCCTGACCCTGATCTCCTGGTAATCTGACCTTGCCTGCCTCCTGCCTCTTGGTTTGGTTTGTCCTCTGGCATATCTGAGTCTGACCTCCCAGTGCCTGACTCGGCCTGACTCCTGCCCCGACCACTAGCTCTGACTGCCCTCATCTCTGTTGTGACAATCATAACTAAAAGTCATTAATGTAAGAACTAATGGAAGCCAGAAGAGGCCACTTCCTCATTATCTTGCAATTCCACAATATTTAATGGGGACATGATTTTGTGCAAGGAAAGATATACAGTACAAGGGGACAAAATGTGTATAAATAATGAATATGAAGAATATAGTGATCTAATACTTTGATAGTTATGGATATCATATACAGCATGGAGAAAAACTTTGTGAGGCATTTAATATGTAAGCTACTTGTAGCTCTGTCTTAAAATCAAGTCCCATAGCTCATTAAAGTTAATAGGAGTCTTTCCATTACTGTTACTTTTGCATCTAAGAGTATTTTGAAGTGACCCCGTGAGAAACCCTACGCTGCTTTGCTCAGAAGGGATTTAAGATTTTGATTTCATTTCATATAGGGTTGTGAGATTCTCTTTCAGGACTTTCCCTTGGAAGTACATTAGGAAGTAACAACTTTGGGCCAAGTTGCCTGCCAGTGGGCATTTTGGCTTTCAGCACTTTTAGTAGTTGTGTATATAAGGGCTTTCATGTATTTGCAGCAGTGAAGCTGCAGCAGCATAAGCATCAGCGTGGCTTGTTGCAAATCCAGCTGGAACCCTAGGTAATTATTCTTTCGTTAACCAAAGAGTCTTTGATGATAGCAATTTCAAGAATCTGATATGACATATTAACAGAATGATACCTGGTAGGATTACAGGAGGGGAAAATAAGACTCCACAGTTGTCTTACAAATGTATTACGGCACTGGATCACATTCATGAAAATATCATAGATACAAATAAGGTAGTTAAAGTAATGCCATGTATGCCACTTGACAACTTTGTTTCTACCACAAAGCATTGTTACAGTGCACATAATGTATTTTGAGACCTACTAGCACAAGAAGCTCATGTTACTGTATCCGCTTATTTTTGAGTAATGCACAATTAAAAGAATGTCCCAGCGCAATGGAAAAGTGTCATTTCACAATCTGGCATGCTAAGGTTGTTTTTGCAATGAAACCTATGCATTATAATACTGAACATGCTTAAATGTCACTCTTAGATGCTGGGGAAGATGAATCGCCATAAAGTAGAAACACAGAATCTTAATTTTAAACTGAGTCACTAAATAGCCTTGTTTATAAAGGGTAGATTACTCTGCTTCAAGAGCTGGATCCTACCAGGTGCTGAATAAGGTGAGATTTTCAAAAGCACTAGACATTGAACTAACTGTGACCATTAACGCCAGTGAGAGCAGAGATATACCAATACCTATTTATAGTTTCTCCTTAGAATGTGTTGGCCAACCCCAGTGTTTCTAGGGTTGTTTGTTCATCTGCAATGGACTACTGTTCAAAGATTGCATTCTTGCATTATTTCCACAGACATGGTCATAGATATGTGTGGTCTCGTCCATTGGCATGATTTCACCCAAGTCTGTGTTGTCTTATAATCTTGCATCTATCACGTTCTCTTTTCACTGCTATAATTGGAAGTGTTCAAGACGCATAGCTTTCTTGTAATCATTTAAAAAAGAAATACAGTAATCAGTTATACAGAAGAGTCCCATTAACTGAAACACATTCATATCCATTAGTCAGGGGTGCTGGAACAATTTTTATAGTGGGGGCACGGAGAGCCATTGAACCAAACTGTAAACCCTGCGTATGATGGAAACTTTCAAACCAGTGGTTGCGGCAGCATGCTCAGCACCCCTAGTTCCAGCACCTCTGCTATTACTGTTTTCACATTCAGAGAGAATCTTGATTTAACAGAAGGCATGTATTGTTGCTATTATCATTAGCAAAGAATTGGCTTGACTTTCGGATGCCAGTTTGAGTTTAAAGCACTAGTTTGAGTTTGAAGCAATAGTTACAATGCTTCTTTTACTGCAGCTGTCTATGGATTTATTTATGTATTTTTATTGGTTTTGTTTTACTTTTTTGATGATTTTTTCAGATAAACTTCAACTGGGCAAAATGGAGGGAAATTTCACAAACTTATCGGTTTCCCATTTTTTAATCAGCAGTACTTTTTTTTGGTAAACTGAGTATATTTGATATAGAAATTATAGTTCCAATAAATATGGAACACCATAATGTGGAGAAAGTGATTTTGTAGACCTCTATCATATCCCCACTTAGTCTTCTGTTTTCTAAACTCAACAGTCCCAGACTTTTTAAACTAAGTTTTGTTGCCCTTTATTTTATTGTATTGAGATGGGATAACCAGAATTGCATGCAGTATTCAAGGTGTGGCATTGGATTTATATAGTGGCATTGTGATATTTTCCATCTTGTATATCCCCTTTCTAATGGTTCCTAACATTCTGTTAGCTTTTTTGACTGATGCTGCACATTGAGCAGATATTTTCAGAGACCTATCCGTGATGACTCCAAGATCTGTTTCTTGGGTGGTAACAGCTAATTGAGATCCCATCATTTTGTATGTATAGCTGGGATTGTTTTCCAAAGTGCATTATTTTGCATTTGTCAGCATTGAATTTTATCTGCCACTTTGTTGCCTCATCACCCAGTTTAGTGAGATCCTTCTGTAACTCTTCACAGTCAGGTTTGGAATTAATTATATTGAGTAATTTTGTATTGTCTGCAAAATTTGCCATCTCACTGTTTACCACCCTTTTCCAAATCGTTTATGGTTGAAAAGTATATATGCCCATACCACTTGAGCTAGAACTAAATGAGAATGAAAATCTTCATTTGTTCTTAACTTTATCAGGGATGTGTCACATTGGTGAGCATTTCTGGTGCTGTCTAGGAGATGGCAGTTGTCCACATAGGCGTAGCCAATTTTGCTAAAATAAAAAATTACAATAGAAATAAATAAATTTCTGCATGCTTGAAAATACACACAGAAAAATGAGAAACTAGAAAAAATAAGCAGGTGTTTGATTCTAGATAAAATGTATAGAGAATAGAAATGCCAGTCAGTTCCTATCTCATGAAAAAAGTTTGTACTGAACTTTTTTTTTAAGGTGGTGTTCACCTGCTGTGTAAAGATGCAGAGGCATGAATAAGGGAGGTAGAAACAAGGGCTGCACTAAAGAAAGACCTCAGGGGGGAGAGTATATTTCTATCCTGTGGAAATGCTGTGCAAGTTGTGGGAGGAGTTCTTGCCAACGTTCTGGAAGGGGTTTTTGTTTAGTGCTTTTTGAGGTGAGTCAGAGGGCACAGGGAGATAAGGAAAGAAAAGATAGATTTATCTTTATCGTTGAGATCTGCTATTTTGATGGGAACGTGGTCAGCCACATATCTGGAAGGAAAATTGTTATATTCACAGCCCATTGATTTTTACAGTGGTGAGTTCAATTGAGGATTATCCCCAATAGAAAACCAGATGTTTCCCCTGCCTCCCATACTATACTCTTTCCCTCTGTTTAAAATAAAAGTGTCTCTTTTTTGGAAACTATATAGTGTCTATGGCTCCAATTTAGCAGTCTGTTCCTATTCAGCAAAGCACTTAAGTATGTGCTAACTGCCCAAGGGACTGGGGCAGGATCGATACCTAAATGGACAGGGTGGCTGCACTTCCCTGATTCATCCTTGATAGTGATCCTTCCAGATCAAGACCTAGGCATACTAGTGGAAGGAGGGAGCAGGGGCTGCTGCGTTTTGTTTTATGGATTAAAAATGCCTGATCCAAAACTACTGAAGTTAATGGAAAGACTGCCATTTCGCTTTGGGTAAGGCCCTAAAAGTATGTCTACACAGCAATTTGAAACCTGCGGCTGGCCTGTGCCAGCTGTCCTGTGCAGGCTAAGGGGCTGTTTAATTGCAGTGTAGATGTTTGGGCTCAGCCTGGAGCCTGGGCTTTAAGACCCTGCAAGGTGGAAGGGTACCAGAGCTTGGGCTGAACCTGAGCCTGAACGTCTACACTGCAATTAAACAGCCCCTGAGCCCGAGTCCTGTGAGCCTGAGTCACATAGCACAAGCCAGCTGTGAGTTTTAAAATGCAGTATAGATGTACGCTAAGAGAGAATTCTGTTGGCAGAGCTTTCACTCCTTAATATCAGCCAGCTAACCTCTCTCCTCCCAGCCCCCCCAAAATATGGAAAATGAAAAATCACAGCCAAGGACTTCTCAAGGCTGATCCTTCCTCACAAGGATTTTACACTAACATAACTCCATTGACTTCAACAGAGCTACTGCTGATGTTCAGCGGTGTAAGTTAGGTGCAATTCATGCCCTTCCTTTGACAAATAATAGAGAAAATTCACTGTGTTACATTATGGCTCTGCCAGTTCTCATGTTTCCATTCATGGCCATTCCATCGTTGAATGTGTTGGGTGCAAATGTTTTGTGGCTGCAAGATTTTGCCAAGTTCTTCCTAATTGGTAAAACATCTGCTTTTGTTGAAGTTAATCCAACTTTTTTCTGCAGATACAATATAGATGAAAGTCTCATCTGGGCTGAGTGCCAGATAGGCACTATGCTTAAGCAATAAGCACAATTATCTTGCTAATAAACACCAACTAGGAATTAAACTCATGTCTGCAGATATATGGGACACTTAAATGCTAAGTGGAATTAATTACAATCTAAAAGAGCTTCTGTTACAGACATAGATATAATAATAAATCATTGTGTGCTTTCAATGTCACAATTACCTCACTTTTTGCTCCTTTCAAAATCCAGTGTTTACATTTACTCCCTGTTTACCATGTGAAAAAGCTTTAGCTAAACTGTGAAAAGTTTACACAAATAAAAGTTTTCTTTTAAAATCATGTCAGTAAATTAACCAATACAACTGTGTAAAGGAAATCTTGTGAGTATATGGTTCCCTGCATGATAACTCCAAGTCCATGGGAAAAGGTATGTATTCATTAATAGCCCAGTAACATTTCATATGTTGGGAGTCTTCAGTTAGATATTTCCACTGAGACCTATTTAGTTCAGGTTAAATTACTTTTAGAGCACAATTCTCTGCTCTGATCTTCATGGAGAATCTTGCCTCTAATATTCTACTCTTTCCACACCCACGGTTCTCCAACTGACATTAATGAGAGATCTCTGTAAAGAGAAAATAGGAAATTGGAGCTGGGAATTTCTGTAAAGATCACATGAGATTATTGCCCATAATGTCTGAGAGAGCTCAAATTATTTTTCCTGAATGATTTACCTGCCCCTTGAATTTTTTCCTGTTCCATGAGGCTTACATACATTGACAAAGTACTCTACATATTAAGAGAGAGATTGTTAGTTGTAGAGAACAGATTTTTAGATTTCTAGTTTAAAATCTTTGTCAGGTGACGTAGGATGCAGAATTATTTTGTTACGCTGCGATTCATGACGCTGTGTTGATTCCAGGTTTAGGGCCAGCCCATCTTGGGAGCAGAGCCAGCGTCATTGCAGTAACACTTGTCGTGGCAGAAAAGGCCCAGCTAGAAGCAGTGCTAGCCCACTGGGGACCCTAAGCAGGAATATTTTTGAGGACCACTCACACACACACACAAGACATACTACAAAAGTGAAGAGGGGGCCCTCTTGAGCTGCTCAGGGCCCTAAGCAATTGTCGAGTCCGTTTATGCCTAGCGCTGGCTCCGGGCACCGCTGAGCTGTGTGGGCTGCATACCCACCAGTTTTGGGCAGGTTGGTTCTGGGTACAGTTGATTCATGCTTCTGCTGCCACTACCTGTGCTCGTGTGGCAAGACTGCTGTTTACATGAATGTTAGCTCGATGAGAGCTAGCGGGTGTGTGTGGGCGCAGGCAGGGGAATCACACCCTTACCTTATAGTGCAGACGTAGCCGATTTCATTTATTTTCCATTCAAGTGTCATGCAGGTATTTGTATCTCAGGTGGAGAAGAGGGCACCATCTACATGAATCCTCTCTTCTTTCCTTTCAGGTTGCAGAATGTTTGTTCCATTCCCTGTCAAACCCCCTGGCAGGTGCTTTTGTTTGAATCCTTCATAAATCTCAAATATCTGGGCAGTTATTCACCTTCATGATATTTTCTTTTTGTTTTTGTCATATTTGGGATTTTTGTAGATATGTATTTTATTGCATTGAATTAACCAACAATCCTTATTCGTGGGGCAGTGTGTGGTGCAGAGGTCCACTTGTGTAGAGCTCATTGCAGGACCAGGACCAAAGTGTCCTTTTACAAAATGCTGCTCATTTTCCTCTTCCTCGCTTATCTTCCTCACCTATTTCCTTTCTCTTTCATCTTTTTCAGAGCTTCATTTGCCCTCAGTCCTAAATCCTTCCTAGACACATCACACACCCCTTCCTCATTTGCCCAGATAGTATTTTTAGCTTTGGCTTTCATTTTTTCTTCATGTTGCATTTTCAGAGCCTGGTCATGTGCCTGATAGCGTGATTCACGGGCTGTCATAAATATAAAGGGAAGGGTAAACCCCTTTAAAATCTCTCCTGGCTAGAGGAAAAATCCTCTCACCTGTAAAGGGTTAAGAAGCTAAAAGTAATCTCGCTGGCACCTGACCAAAATGACCAATGAGGAGACAAGATACTTTCAAAAGCTGGGAGGAGGGAGAGAAACAAAGGGTCTGGATCTGTCTGTATACTGCTTTTGCCGGGGATAGAACAGGAATGGTGTCTTAGATCTTTTAGTAAGTAATCTAGCTAGGTATGTGTTAGATTATGATTTCTTTAAATGGCTGAGAAAGGAACTGTGCTGAATAGAATGACTATTTCTGTCTGTGTCTCTTTTTTGTAACTTAAGGTTTTGCCTAGAGGGATTCTCTATGTTTTGAATCTAATTACCCTGTAAGGTGTCTACCATCCTGATTTTATAGAGGTGATTCCTTTACTTCTATTAAAAGTCTTCTTGTAAGAAAACTGAATGTTTTTTTTCATTGTTCTAAGATACAAGGGTTTGGGTCTGTGGTCACCTATGCAAATTGGTGAGGATTTTTACCAAACCTTTCCCAGGAAGTGGGGTGCAAGGCTTGGGAGGATTTTGGGGGAAAAGACGTGTCCAAACTACGTTTCCCAGTAAACCCAGTTAGAGTTTGGTGGTGGCAGTGGAGATCCAGGTACAAAGGATAAAATTAATTTGTACCTTGGGGAAGTTTTAACCTAAGCTGGTGAAAGTAAGCTTAGGAGGTTTTCATGCAGGTCCCCACATCTGTACCCTAGAGTACAGAGTGGGGGAGGAACCTTGACATGGGCCTGACTCTTAAAGAGGCAGTCACGGCTGTTGCTTTTCTGTGACTGTCAAAAGATGCTACTTTGGGGCTTTTTACCAGAGCTGAATTACCCCCCACCCCCACCCCTACCCTGAAAATCCAGCTTCCCTAGTGTCCTGGTCATCTTCCCTGTCAGAAGGGTGAATTGCTTGCTTGCACCTTTGAAGGGTATCAATAAGGACAAATCTACTTTGTGGAAACACTCTGCATGGAGAAAGGAAACAAAAAGATGGAAAAGAAAAACTAAACTATCTGTAACAAAAATGCTTTTCAGCATTTTAATTGGACTCAATTGTGCTATGCAGTGTAGAAAACTACTGCTAAGAATGGAGCTAATTAGGCAACATTGGGTTAATAGAGGGCAGAGTAGTCAAATAAATGGAACATTTCTCACTAAGGCTGACGAGTACAATGAAGAATATAAATGCTATCAGGGAAAAATTACATTCAAAAGAAGATTTCACCATGGTTAATTTAAAACAAGGCACAATCGGCTGAAATGGGGGATAGAAAGAAGAAGGAAATTTCATTTAAAAAACAAACACATATATATGTTCTTAGTTGTTTGCATAAATTCCTCTTGTCCAAACTAAAGTATAAGTTAAACATTTTCCTGGGGTCTCAAATAACTCTCAGCAGTTTACCTTTAAGGTATAACATTCAATTCAAAGTTTTTAGCTATTTTAACATATGCATTTGTGACCAGTGTGTTAAATTCTGGCTGACAATGCACAAAGACTGCAGTGAAAGCTGGCCATGAGTTCTACCTCCTGTGTAAAGTCATGGAGAGAGTGCCCTACATGACTGACTTCTCTGAAGGGGAAGTGGGCTGTGGCCACAGAAGAGAGTGTGGTCTCCATGCATAAAGCATGATCCCTGTGCATAGATCCCAGCACATATTATTCCTGCTCTCAGCAGAAGAAGACTAGACAGGTCTTTTGGCAGGATGAATACATACGCACTTTCCCACCACTTGTGCAATGGATATATGTGCACTATGTTTGGAGGCGTTAACTCCACTTTCTCCACCCAGCCAGAGTTTTGCCCACTGTAGAGTGAAGTTAAAATATGGTTGAAAATGGAATCAGAAAAGCAATAGATACTCTACTTCATGTACACCACGGGGTTCCAAAGAATTAGGAGAGGTTTGGGTATGAGACAACCTTTCATGGAGCTAATGCTTAAATAATAAATGTCACGATCAGAGAAGATAAATGGCTGGAGTGTCACATCCCACAGAAAAGCCAATGAAAGGAGAATTGGGAGGATTCCTTCAGAGTTCCTCACTAATCATTTAGTTGGGAGTGGACATAGCCCTCTTTCCAGGTGGGTTAGGCTATAGAACCACGCAGAAACCATACGGGTCATGAGGGTTCTGCAAGAAGCCAGGGTCATCCATGCAAAGCACTAGCTACAGAGAGCCCTAATGCTTCCTGACAGCATGACTCCAGTGCAGCCACAGTGCCAAACCTCCCCAAGGTAGGGCTGGCCACCAGGATTGGCTAGAAGCCGTTCCCCTCCCGCAGAAGGGTTAAGTCAATAGGATCTCTTCCATTTAAATCACTGGGAGCAGCTTCAGGCTTAACATTACTAGGGGCCAGTTTCTGACATTATTACTCGTACTATTTAGTATCTTACCCCATGAGTAACACATCACCTTCCTTGACTTCACGGGGACTATTCTCAAGGTAAGGTAGCTCTCAATTTGGGTAAGACTTCCAGAATCTGGTCCTAGGAAAGGCTGCTGATTTTATTATTATGGTTCTTCCCTCAAATCTACACCAATTTTAGTTCTTCTGAGCATCTTAGAACTGGGATCATAAGTTCTTAGCAAACTGCTATGGCTAATGAGCAGTACTTCCTGTTTCACAGTTAGAAAAAACAGGTTATATTATCCCTTGTAACTAGACTAGCTGAATCCAGTTTAACAAGAAGCATGGAAGAAAAAGCTGAGATGTAGATCCAAATGCTCTGAGGATGCAGGAACATGCTTCATTCCATTAATCTTGAGACAATGATATGCCAGCAATACGATCCCATAATGATTCTGTTCCTGCTTCTTGAAATGGTTTATGAAAATGGGATTCACCCACACACCATCTTTTTTATTTAGTTATATATTATCAGCCTCGCCTACAATAATGGCCTTATCTTTTAGACGGAGATACACAAATTTGTAAATTACAAGTGATTAAATAAATATTTTCGGGATAAATTATACTTGAATTCCTTTCAAAGAGTGACCCAAATATTTTTTTCAAGGTCAAATGTAACACCTGCCTGCAGTCAGTTATCCCAACAAGATCATATCTTTCCAGTCAATCAAATAGGGATATTCTGAACAGGTGTGTCTACGAAGCAACAAAGTTTAATTTTGTATGGTGTATCCCACTCAGTAAAAGCTTGATAAGTAGCTTTAAAGTTTTTTTATCTAATAACTGCTGTTAGAAGAACAGAAAATGGCTTAATCACATCGCTCTGCATTTTCATACACCTTGGGATATTTTCCTTTTCCCAATCATGAAGCCAGCACATCCCCGGCACAGAAGAAGCTATAGATGATCACTGTTAGAGCTCGGTGAGTATCTCAACACTCTCAGTGGATATTTGATCAAATAAAAAAAATGAATTAGTTTCTCTGTCTTCATACTCTTCTTGAATTTGCTTTCTGTGACTATTTGAGCCATCATGATTACTAGGAAGAATATTTGTAGGCAGCAAATATTAGAGAATATTTATGAAAAGTGAAGTTTGAACTCGATCATGAATATTAGTAACCAAAATCTGTGTCTAAGAGTTACACGGATTCATACAGATAACAGCAATATTTCAATGTGATCTATGTGTCCATTCAAAACCAACAAACACAACTCAGATTTGGTAACAAAGTATGAACTAGAAACAGCAATTACACACACAAATCATTTAAAATTAACAAAAAATGTTAAGTGACTCTCAGAGAATTTAAAAATGGGAACAGGTGCACAGACGGTTGATCTTATAAAATCCAATGTAGATTAATAGGTAAAATAGCAAAAATTAATCAAATATATTATTTTCTCTGAGGGGATGCACTCAGGTCTAATAATTGTCATTGCTCGCCATATTTAGTCCACCTATTTTAAATATTTCTTTCAACTAAATACAAGTTGGCTTCCTTTCCTTTTAAAATCTGCCTGTAAACTATTCAAAATGCCATACCGCCAAATATGAGAGACTTAAGACCATGAAAGGGCTGCAGGCCTGAGTTTGCCCCTGGAATGATGTGGCTCAAAAGGTACTGGTTAAAGCTGAGACAAAACAGGATATTCTGGATTTGAGCAGAGAAAGGGCTGCTTTCTCTCTCTTTCACGGCTGCCAGGAAAGATTCATTTGGGAGTTATCTTGTTTGAAGTTAAGTGTAATAAATTGGCTGCCACTTGGCCAAAAAGATTCTCATGTCTGCAAGTGGGAGGGGCCCAGGAGGACAGAGACAAACAGTCTCACCCACAGGAGGTCCCCTTTTTTTCCCTTGACAGCTTAAAGGATGTTGTTCCTGTCTCTGAATTTTGATAAAGTCAGGGTCAATGTTCCACCAGGTTCACATATGTTTTATAGCACTCTCATGGGAATGCTAGTGCACTTGTCAATGTGGATGGATTCATGCCTTAAATCAGCAACCACAATTTTAGACAACATTTTTCCTTACCACGGGTTAACTGCATCAGATCCTGTCATTCCTGGGGTGATGCTAAGAACTCAAATTATTTGTAATTTGTTGTTTATTATCCAGTGTTTTAACAGCACGTCTGTGGACAGAGGACTTCTTACAGTGCATTGTCCTCTTTTGGATTAATAAGATAAGTTTTCCTTTCAGTTTAGATTCTGTTTGAATGTGTAGTCTTGCTTTTTAGTCCTTTGAGCTACAAAACCTTGTTTATTTTAGCTATGGTGATTTTGAATCTTTTCTTTTCCCCAAAAGCATTGCTGAACTTCTGTGATGTATCTGTTTGAGCAGGGAGAAATTTTATTAAGTGGTACAGAGAGCTTCCCTGCTCAAAATTTTCTGGCTGCATACTAACTTGTGCTGTTAGAGAATGGAGTGTCTGAAGCCCAGCCTTTGAGCCCTGTGATCATGACATTAAAAAGTTTGTGTTTTCAGTCTTACCATTTCCTTTAGGCATTATGGGTTTTTTAGCAAGCTCCTTACTTGAAACTTACTGACTCTTGTTGCAGTTTGGATCAGTGACTTCAGTATATGTGGTCTGCCTTGTAGGGACTGATACTAACCATGTCTGTTCCCCATGCTGGCTACTTTTGCCTTCCCCCAAGATGCCATATTACCTAAATAGTCTGTTAATTTTGTTTCTCTTGTGATCCATAAGCTTAAGGATATAGTATCCTTGCCTGCAAGGGATCCATGTTCAGAGTTTCCCTTCGTTGTTATAAATTACAGGCATTTTGCAGTATGGCTGAAAGGCCACAGTAAGGATTATGGCTCTCTGTGCTAAGAGCTGTAAAAGGTCTCTGTCCTGAATTGTTTACAGGACATTTTAAGACCAGACACACAAAAGGAAAAATGACAAGCAACAGCAGGGTGGTGATGCTGGGAGGGGGATGCAATGACAACATGTTGACATAGGGTTACAAAGTGTGTAATAAACCTATTCAATTAAATTCTTTACATTTATATATATGTATAAAAGTAAGTAATTATGAACAATACCCTCTAACCTTTCTCCTAGCTATTGTTAGTGGCCAGTTTGCTGTAAGCATCAGGATAGAAGTAGCTCTTCAGAAGGCATGTGAAAGAGGAAAGGGAAGTGGCTTTATCAGCTAGTTCAGGGAAGTCACTGGGAGTTCCCCATTCACAGCGCTTTCAGAATCAGTCCCATTAGTGTTAATGGGAGTTTGAATAAGAAAAACTCCAAAATGTTGGCATTTTGATGCTTTTATTGGGAGAACCATATACAGTAGAAAACATTTCAACTGTATCCATAGAGAATTATATATGCACATCTGATGATTTAACTGGGAATGGGTCCTGCTTTGAGCAGGGGGTTGGACTAGATGACCTTCTGGGGTCCCTTCCAACCCTGATATTCTATGATTCTATGATCTATACCGAAGGGTATAGACCCTGCTTCCTTCTACGGCTGTATATCAGGGCCTCATGAAATATGATGACACATCACGTGGTTGTGTTATGTTGCATTTCCAAATATGTGTAAGGTGATGAGTCACTCCTGTGCTAGGCTTCAGCCAATCCACAAGCCAGGAATTGGTCTGGTGACTCTCAGGGAATGTATATAAACCTTACAGGAGGAACAGCAGCTCAGCCTGCTCAGTGTCACTCTATTGGCTTTTCTCTTGCCTGACAGTGGCAGCAGACTCCCCAAGCCTTAGCCTCTTCAGCCTTCCTGTTGCTCCCACCCTGTTCCTAGACCTGCTCTGGACTTGCTCCAATTCTGCTCTGGAGTCTGGATTCTGTCTCTGACTCCTGGCTCCAAATATTAGGCATGACTGCTACAGCTCTGACCACTCTGCCTGACCATCTCCATCACTGTTTTTGACCATACTCTATTTAGAAAACATTAGTTTTAGCATGAGGAACAACACAGCATAGTATCAATGAGCTGTCATCATATTATCAGACTGAGCAATCATTTCATAAAATCTTACACATTTCTAGTTATATCTCAATAACTCTCTCCTAATCCATGTACTCATGGGTGTAATATTTTCAAAGGTATTTAGGTGCCTAAGATACAGATAGGCATCTAGTGGGATTTCAATGGAAGTTAGGCACCTAACCTGCTTAGGTGCTTGTGAAAATCTCACTTGGTGCCTATCTGTGTCTTTAAGCACCTAAATACCTTTGGAAATCGGGCCCTCGGCCTTTGTGGTCCAATAAAAGGAGTGTATCTCTGCAAACTGTTGTGACTTTATTAGATATGTAGTATACTTGCAGAAATATTTACATTACTAAAGAAATTCCATTTTGTTGGAGGCACCAAATACACATTCTGCAAGCTAGGTTTATTAGAGGGCATAAAAGAAAACTCTCGTAATCAGTTGGGTAAAAGTAGATTTATAGTACGAATTGCATTGCTTGGACTGAGAGACCATTTTGATTGTGACTTTCTTAGAGGAAGAGCTTGATGTTTATAAAACCAGACAGCACATCTGAAATGACAACCATAAATGGATTCTGAACTTAGAATCATAGAATATCAGGATTGGAAGGGACCTTAGAACTGCCACCTTCATCTTTTAATTAGTACAAATAACCATATTTTGTTAAATAGACTTATCACCGAGTTCATTATTTCCCAGTGAGATTAAAGAACACTTGGTTTTCACTCTTGGTCCCAGGGGTATGATAATCCCTGTAATTACACTATATTATCCACAGTTACTCACATATATCATCTCTAGAGATACTGAGATCTTTTGTAGATCCTTTGACTACATTAAACAAATAATTGCTAATCCACTTTATTCTCATTCTACAGAGGATGGTTACTACGTTGTCTGTTATAAATCTACTGCAATTGCCTTTTACTTACATGCTATATTAATCACCCTGCTGATGACACCTATTGTACTCAAAATACTTTAAATACTGGGATCCAAAAAGCAGTGGTTCAAATAAGATGTGTATCCCCCATTGTATAAGCCTAAGGGCAAGAGCTGGTTGTCTATGTAGAGAAAGTATTGTACATTGCTGCTGTGCTCAGTTAGAAGATACCCTGGTGGCAGTTTTATCCCCCCCCCCACAAAAAAATGTAAAATGGACATAATCTCTCTTTCTGCATCCTCCGATGGTATTATGAGATGTGAAGATTTGCTTGAGATCCTAGGATGGAAGGTGCAGTGAAATGTTGTGGCTCAGTTGTGGAAGCCGTGTGCCACCACCCTCCCCATGGGAGTAGCATGGAGTTGCACGCTGGGAGCACGGCTGCTGCAGCACTTTTAAAGAAGGGACAAATTCTCTTCCGCTCAATACCCATCCCCTCTCGACTGGCTGACGTGGAGTCGAATGGCCCCTTTCCCTTTGAAGAGTGGTCAGCAGCACTCACACTGCAGAGTTCCATTGGACTTGGCCTTGCACTGGGGCGCCAGAGGGATTTCTTGGTCCCTGTCCGTTCTTGTGTGCGACCATCTGGGGGCCTGGCCCAATAAATGTGACTTCATGTCACAACACATCTTACTGATGCTAAGATCCATCAGGGATGGTAAAGGATCACACCAGGAGGTGACATTTGTTCTCCGCCAGTGACCTCCAAAACCGGTTGCTGGTACTTGCAATGACCCCAAATCCATAATCCATTGTGGACACATCCTATTGACCCCTTTGGCCCATGAAACTGGGCAGTGGCGTGAAGCAAGTGCAGACTTTGGGGGGGGGGGTGAGTGTAGAGGGGCCGCTGGCTGTAGGGAGGGTGGAATGACTGAAGGAATGCTGAATGAGATGAGAATGAGGGGAGTCAGGGAATGCCTGGTGGGTGATGCAGGTAGTGAGCCTCGCATGGGATGCGCTTGGTGTGTGTATGTTGGAGGGCAGGGTACGGCTTGCTGGAGAAGAAGATACTCCTTCCCTCCTCCTTTCCTTCCTACCTGCCTGTGCCATGTTTAGACGCAGGAAGGTACCAGTGTGGAAGCATCTGCCTGATCTCCAATTTCTCATGACATTCAGCCAGCTCCACTTCTTCCTTTAGTCATGCTTCCCTAGAGCTGACTGCGGTACAGCTGATTGGCAGCTACAGGGAATGGATGACCTATGCGGAAACATTGAAAGTTTTGGGCATTTTTAGTCTAGAGAAAAGAAGGCAGGGGTGGAGTGGGAGGGGGGCAGGGAACACAAGTCTTCAAATATGTAAAAGGTTTTTATAAGGAGGATGGTGATTAGTTGTTCTCCTTGTCCACTGAGGGTAAGACAGGAAGTCATCTGCTTTATTAGCAGCAAGGGAGGTTTACATCAGATATGGAAAAACTTTCTAATGATAACAATAGTTAAGCACTGGAACAGGTTACCAAGGGAAACTCTGGAATCCCCATCACTGGTGATTTTTAAGATCAGGTTCCACAAACACTTGTCAGGGATGGTCTAGGTATATTGTTCCTGCCTCCATGCAGGGGGATGGATTAGATGACTTCTTGAGGTCACTTTCATCCCACCTTTCCATGATTTTGTGAATGTCTCTTCTCTTGCTGGATCCTGGGTGCTGCCCTCTGAAATGTTGTCCCAAATAGTTTTTAGGAAGAGATCTTGGCTGCTATCCAGTTGACCACCTGCCTCATGACCTCTGGGCTGTTGTGGCCCCCAGGCAGAGAACTGCAGGACTATGTTAACAGATGTATGTACAATGAGTACTTAACACATTAAACCATTAGTGATCTGGGGCCAGATCCTCAGCTGTTATAAATCTCCATGAACTTCAACAGAGCTGTTCCCTTTTATTGCAATGGAGGTGGCCACCTAAACAAGAAGTGCTGAGGTTCAAGTTTAGAATACACCTCTGAAAAATGTGTGATCCTCCCAAATGATTTAATTGAGCCCAAAGATTTGGCTGTCAGCATGTTCTCTGTTGCCCTTCCTAGCCGCAATGTACACTACCAAACTGATTCACTTCTATAGCAGCATCTGATTAGGAAGAGTGACTTTTTGATTCTGAAGCAACACCTTTCTAGCTTTTTACCTGAAACAATGTTCTTACACTCTGGTTTTTCAATATATTTTTGGTCATACAGCTATTGTGTGGGAAGCACAAGAAGGAGCAAGCATCTGGATTGCAGATTAGTCTGTTGACCTGACATTCGCCAAGCTTTAGTGTGTGCGCGCTATAGAATGGGCTATAATTGAGAACACCTTCTCAACTATGTTTCTGAAGAAAATCCCTCTACTGGGGAAACTGCAGTTAAAAGCTGGTTGAGCATGAGAAATGATGCAAAAAAATGCACCTCTTATAAGCAATTAAAATTAAAATTGCGCAGGAATATGTGATGGCTTCTCTCTTATATTTCAGTGTAGGCACAGAGATAGAGAGTAAATTGGATTTCTCTCTATTTTATTAAATTTGTAAGTCATCTGAAAACACACACAACTGCAGTTCTTTGCCCATCTCCCACTCAGCTGTGCGAGGATGGTGAAAGGAATGGCTGAAAAGGTTTTCCTTCTTCGTCTTAGTCATACATCAAATTGACTACTTGTTTTGCAACAGACAAACATTGATGAGTCCTGGGATTGGAGATGCTGTGTTCGCTTTTCCTCCTACACTTTCCAAGGAACTAATCCATTTAGTCTACTACTTTTACATCCTCCCATATTTTTGGCATTTTTCTAATGTCTTCTTGATGGGTAGACAAAATAGAAAGTGGACTTTTTTGGACCCTAATGTTTAGCTTATTGGGGCCAGCTATTCAGCTGGTGTAAATTGGTGTCATTCCAGTGAAGACAGTGCAGCTTCTCTGACTTACACCAGCTGAGGATATGGCTCTGAAAAGTAATTCATAGAGTATGTGCATTTTGTTGGCTGACTGTAGGAAATATTGCCCTCCTACAAGAATAAACACAAAGCCAGTGCATTGACAAAAATACTTCCCAAGGTGAAAAAACACCTTGCAGTTCAGACATTTCAAGATAAATGAGGAGAAGATGATAAATATTACAAGCGCCGGAAGAATATTACACAACGGTGGGCCTGCGCCACTGAGGATCTGGCCCTCAACTTTCAAATTATTTAAACATCTGTGCTTCATGTAGTGCTAACCTCTACTGATTCTACAAGGTGAAGAATGGAAGACATTTGTGCTGCTAATTTGTAAGGAGCATTCTCCCATTGAAATCAAGGTGATTTGATGTCACAATATGGTCGATATTAATTTGTCATGACCGCTAGCGAATGTGAAATCGTACTCTCTGCTGGTGGAATGACAGCGGGTTAAAAACCAACAACAAAACAAAAAAGCAACAAGGTCTCTTCTTATTTTACATTACGAGAGCAAAGTAAGTTAGTATAGCCAGAAAGTAATCGCAAAATCTTCCCAGTTTGGGGCTGAAACCATTCCTATTGCACTTGAACAGAAGACCAACATTTTAAAAGATCTTCTCTGATACGAGCATGCCTATAGCCCTTTCCCTGAGCACCTGTGCAAGGGACGCCAAACTGGAGTTAACGCCTTGTTTACCAAGGAGTACAATTGCACCCTGTTTCATACACTTAACATGATGTACAAAGGGGAGATCTCCAAGGGCACAAAGGAGAGCAATTTTCCAACTCCCATTGGAAAAATAACACAGTAGTATGAAATATCTTCCGGTCCCAACGGCATCGCAGATAGCACTCATCTTTGCTGTGAAAGCATAAATTAATAAATAAGAGTCATAAATAAAGGGAGGGCCATCTTGCCTTAGGAACACAACTTGATATCAATGATCTCATCCTTATTATCGGAGACAATCAGAACCTTTATATATGCAAACTTTCTTTATTTGATTTAAGAAAACAATGGGTCTCTCAGGGCTAGCCTCACTCATACATGTTGGATTTTTGTGTGGTTTGCCAAGGGGCACTCTAACTCAGGCATACATCAGTGCAATGCAAACAATATAACGCTCAGTCTCAAATAGCAGACAACAATGAGCATTCACTATTTCAGGGCATCTTTATTGTAAGCTCCTTATGAGAAAGGTTTAGTTTCTAGATACTGGACAGTGCTGAGTGCTTGTTTCACACTCATTTTAGTTACTTGGGTTTGAATGCCCAAAAGGCTGCCTACTGGAGTTTGTTTTAGTAGGGTTAACAGTTGTAGCAATATTGGTTCTAAGAGCTCCTGGACCATGAATAAAATAACAGTATTAATTGTGATAAACTCAGGACAGACAGCTGCAAGGGTGGGGCAACTGGGGAGGGGTGACTACAGGTCAATCAGGTTCAGCTGAGAAGGGGTTACCAGAGATTAATTAGGATCAGCTGAGAGAGAGTTACCTGAGGACAGTTAGGATCAGCTGATTCCAACAAGGGCTGCCTGATACCTTTTTAAACCCTCCCCTGGCAGGGGGGAGGGTAGGGAGAGTCAAGCTGCCAGTAGGTGAGGAACAGCAAGCCTCACCAGGAGGGGAGGCTGCGTTCCCTCCCATAGGGGAGAAAAATAAGCCTAAAAGACTGAGAGAAGGAGCGGACTGCTCCTGTGCAGCCAAGAGGGACTGTTTTACCCGAAGCTCGTCTCTCCAAGGCTAAAAACAGCTGAGGCTGGTGAGACCAAGAAGGAGCTTTGCCACATAACACATAAATACCTTCCACTGTCAGCAGTTTTTATCTGTAAATATGAAACTATTTCACAAAGGAACGTAAGTATTATTAGCCCCACTTTACAGATGGGAGAGTTGAGGCCCAGAGAGACTGAATGATTTGCCCCAGACCACAAAGAGCTTCAGTGGAAGAGCTAGCAATAAAACAAAGGTCTCTTTTCTCCCAGAGATCTGTCTGCAAGACCACAGTGGGCTTCCTCAAGCTACACACCCATCAAGGATCCATTTTGGATATACTTTAGCACACAGAGGAATTCGATCTATGTAGATCCTTCCACGGCTCACATACTTTAGCATCTAAGCACTTACGTTTTGTGGCTTAAAGTTACAGGCTACTTTACTTTTCGTAGTCAAACCACATGTTTCTGAATGCTGTAAAAAGAACCACATTCATATACACTGTGACTACACTTTGCAAAAGGATATGTGTATCTGATGGGAAACTGTCTCCCTTAGGACTACATTAGCCACCAGAGGAGTCTGACTTGGGCATACAACAAATAGTGGGTATGTATGCAAAATCCACCTCTAAAGGCTGCATCATGTGTTGAGATGAATGGTTAAAGTTGCTGAAGGGAGTAAGGACACAGAGCAGAATAAGATGGAGAGCAGAGTGGAGTAGAATCCTTTACTACCCCAGATTTTTGCTCACCTGTATTCTGAATAATGTACCCTAGCCAATGCATATAATACTCAGAACCCAATTCTATACCTATAATTATCGTTTACTGACGTGTTAGATTACTCTCTAGATAAAGTGTATGCTATCCAGCCACTCTGGAGACAATAGCTTCCAGAAAACCTGTGTGGTTTTACAATCCTAAAATCAAGGACTGAGGAGATGAGCTAGAGAAGCTGCCAAGCAGCAGAGAAGTTGAACATTTTGGGGGCTACAATTTCAAGGCAGTGTGAAACAGTTTCACGTACAAATCCCATTACTGATTAATGGAATTTGTGCATACCACTCCTACACAACCCTCTGACAAGCTACCCGTGAGAACGTAGTGATTTAAAATGAATGATGGGCTAGGATTCAAACATTCCTCCATTCAGTGCTCATCATGTGTGGGGAAATGCCTGCTGATTCCAGCACTATCTTCCCATGTGGTACAATCAAACACTTAAGGAGAATTTACTGTACCAGAAGTGCTGGGAAAGCAACAGCAGCAGCTGCTGCTCTTCCATTTGGCTCCTGCCATTTTACAGGGCTAAGGTATTGATTTTTAAAAACTGCTGCAAGATGGTTGGAAAGAAACAGCATGTACTTGGCAGAAATGGATAAATTAGTACTTAAATTCTGTGGACAATGGACTTAATCTGCTCATTGATAATGGTTGCACTGTTTTGGATGCAATTTATCACACACAGACAAGAGAAAAGGGAGAACAATTTTAGAAAACGGTTGAGCTGTGCTAGCAAATTAACAAGACTTTTGGCTGGAAGCTTAATGATAAGTATGCAATCTCTAAACAACATTTGTAAAGTAAACCCAGCTGAAATGGGCTACAATTCAGGTCTGTTTATAGTACAGTATGCATTTGATGATTCCCCACAGCTGTTACCCAAAAAAGTTCCTGTATTGTTCATTCCTCTTCAGCAATTTGCTCTCCTAATAATTGCTCCTTCAGCCTCAGTGGGTCTGATCCTGCCCTGAGGCACAATGCTTCAGCTCCTATTGAAGTTGTACCTGTACATCTGAAGGCAGAAATGGGTTCAGTGGCATGGATTCATCCCTAGTCTGCACCCCCACTGTATCAGCATAGTCCCTGCACTGAGCTGTGACAAATGTCCCCTGTACCTTGGGCAAGCAGGTGACAAAAGGGACAAACTGGGAGCGGAAGTAGTTACAGCTGGGATATTGATCATTCTCCAGTTATCCTGCAGTGGACGATGTCCCATAGGAATTGTCACAGCCAGAATGCAAATTCTAGTCTGGACTGGTGGCCAAGCTAGCAGGAGAGGGGACAAACTTTGCCTTCTCCCTTGGTGGTTGTGCCAGGTTTAGCTCTACTACAGGAATAAAACGGGGACTATATTTATCATTGTTTGCAGGACCCGCTGCAATTTAAATTTATATTTAATCCTGCAATACCTGAGAAACTCATGGATTTTGGCCTCAACCCACTTAAAGCACATGCTTAACTTTAATCAGGTGGTGCCACTGGGACTATTTTATGTGCTTAAAGTTAAAAACATGCTTAAAAGGTCACAGCTAAGAAAGGCGTTTTTTGTATATGAAAAATGGGCCCTCAGTATAATAAAGTTTGGTAAAAGTCACTGTAATCTGAACCGATGTCATTTCTGGTGTCAGTCCAGAGGAGGGTTGCAGTAGGGGTGATCTTGTCCCTTCCTATCAAAATACTGTATATCCCCAATCATACAGTCAGCAGCGATTCTCAAAGCCGGTCCACCACTCGTGCCGGGAAAGCCCCTGGCGGGCAGGGCCGGTTTATTTACCTGCCGTGTCCACAGGTTTGGCCGATCGCGGCTCCCACTGGCTGCGGTTTGCCGCTCCAGGCCAATGGGGGCTGTGGGAAGGGCAGCCAGCATGTCCCTGGGCCCACGCCGCTTCCGACAGCCCCCATTGGCCTGGAGCGGCGAACCGCGGCCACTGGGAGCCGCGATCGGATGAACCTGCGGATGTGGCAGGTAAACAAACCGGTCTGGCGCGCCAGGGGCTTTCCCTGAACCAGCGGCGGACTGTCTTTGAGAACCACTCTAGTACAGCATGTCCTACATTTCAACACTTTTCCTCAAGTCTCCTTAAAGGAATGTTTAATTTTTAATAACTTCTTGGAACTGAAAAAAAGGTAGGTCAAATTTTGGAGCCTCCTATTTTTGAGAGAATCTCTTTAAGCTGTGTAGCTGATCCTGAGTGTATACTCCGTGACCAAGATTATTGTCTAATAGACTTACTTCTTCAGAGTCTTAATGCCAGGTGGGGTACCTGGTAATTTTAACCTTCTCCTAATAATGTTCAGCCATGCTATTTAAATATAAATTGGGATAATACAGCACACCTGCTCTTTGTACTTAGTGCTAATACTTCATTAAGAATTATGCATTATATGTATTTCCATAGCACTTATGAGCCCGAGCCATGGACGAGGGCCCCATTGTGCTACGTGCTATACAAACACAGAACACGAAGATGGTCCCTTCCCTAAAGAGCTTACAATCAAAGTAGACTTTGGATCTTCCTAGTAATATTTATCAGTAGTCATTATATTCTTGCAATTTATTTATTTAGTTACTAATTTGTACTTATAAATGAACTCTCTGGTCCACATATACAGAAATTACTGGATTGGGCTGTGTGTATATGTGATCATGACTCCCTCTACTGGCTATTATCTTCAAGGGTAAAGCCATGCTACTTATTCATAGCTCTGATAGCTGTTTGTGGGTCACAGGATGTTACTCTTACCCACACTGAATAAGAGCTCTCTCACTCTGGCACAAATTGGTAGGTCCAAAACTACACTCAGAGGAAGAATGGTCTAGGGCAGTGTTTCCCAAATTTGGGATGCCGCTTGTTCAGGGAAAGTTCCTAGCGGGCCAGGCCAGTTTGTTTACCTGCCGCGTCCACAGGTTTGGCCAATCGGGTCTCTGACTGGCTGTGGTTTACCACTGCAGGCCAGTGGGGGCTGCGGGAAGCGGCGTGGGCTGAGGGACATACTGGCCGCCGCTTCCCGCAGCCCCATTGGCCTGAAGCAATGAACCATGGCCAGTGCGAGCTGCGATCGGCCGAACCTGCGGACGTGGCAGGTAAACAAACCAGCCTGGCCCGCCAGGGGCTTTCCCTGAACAAGCAGCATCCCAAGTTTGGGAAACACTGATCTAGGGGTTAGAGTATTAGCCTAGATCTTGAGAGATCCTGGTTTTGTCTTCGCCTCTACCACAGCTTCCTTAGGCAATTCACTCTCTCTCGCTCTGCCCATGTTCTCATGCTGTGAAAAGAGGAGCATATCACTTCCCTACCTCACAGGGGTATTATGAAGATAAATGCATTAAAGACTGTGAGGTGCTCAGATACTATGGTGATGGAGGCCGTATAAGTACCAGATAGACAAAGAACCACCCCATCATTCTGTGATGATCACAGACTAGCATCATCATTCTATGATGATCATAAACCCTTTACTTGGGGAAAAAATTACTGTTTCTTCTTCTCATGCTCTTATTCTTGAAGTGAGCCAACCACTGTAGGAGAGACATGATTTCCTTTATATAACCAGCATGTTACACAATCTCAACACAATACAATACAGAAATAAAGAGCTCTGTATGTCTTTCTTGAGGACAAAATTTATCAGGACATTCAAGTGAATTCTGCCTGCAGCAGCTGACCCGTTTCACATTTTTTAGTTTTCCAACCATATGCATGTAGTAGGAAGAAAGAACTTCTTGGCAGCCAGAGTCAAAACCTCTCTTGCTTGATATTTAACAATAATTAGTAATATATATCATAGTCAATAGAGCTATCCTAGATTTATTCCATTGTAAACAAGAACAGAATTTGCTCACTAGAAATAAACATAGACTAATGGGAGAGACTTTCAAAGACATAACTGGAGTTAAGTTCTCCACACCCATTGGCTTTCAGTTTTTGTTGGGCACCTAGCTGCCTTTTGTACCTTTGAAGAACTCTCCCTAAAAGGTTATCCCAAGCCTGTGTTTCCTCATTTCCTTCCCAACAAGGAATTAAGTCCAAAAGCTTCTTGAACTCTCTAAAACAAGGACAATAAATGAAGAGACACTTGAGTGCTTACTCTCTTTAACTCATATTAATCCCTGATACAGTAAGGGCCAGATTTACAAAGGTAGGGAGGTACCTAAAGATGCAAACAGACACCTAGTTGGGTTTACAAATGCACTTAAGCAGGTTTGCGGCCTGACTCCCACTGAAGTTACTGTGGTGGTGGGGAGCACATACCTGCCATTGATTTTCATTGGAATTGTGGGTGGCCAGTGAAAATCCAGTCCTAAAGCTGCAAATTCTGCCCTCACTTATACCTCAATCAACCCCATTACTTGAAGCCCATTCCTTATTGCCTTGTACCTTGTAAGTACAAAACTCTACTGCTCTGATTGGGTAGCATTGTACAGCCTCTTTGTACTGGTGTAAATGACTACATAAGGCAAAACAAGCAACAAGGAACTGGGGTCCAATGCGGTTGTGGAAGAAGCCAAAATTTGTCCTTGATAGTTTATACTAGCAAACAAGACAGGAAATAAGGGAATGAATCTCAGTTACCCCATTTCTGCGATAGAGGCAGGATGGAGGTGATAGAGGTTAAAGCCCCTTTTCACCCCCTCTTCTGGAGCTGTGGAGGGGCCTGGTGTGAGTTAGAGCAGCTTTTAGATCTGTATGGATCCTGGGAAGCAGAGAACAGCTGTAGTTCAGCTGATATGCCATCCTTTGGCAGGGTCTGGGTGTGGTGCTGGTATATAGTCCTTACCAACTGTACTCTGGCCAAAAAGAGTCTTTTGTATAGGGAGTATGATTGGGGGGCATTTATTCCCATTTTAACTCCCCTTTATGCTGCCAGCGGTAACTGAAAAATCAGCACCAGCCGACTTGGGCTCATGGAGTGTGGGCTGTGAGGATGTTTCATTGCAATGTAGACTTCCAGGCCTGGAAGTCTACGCCGCAATGAAAGAGCCCTGCAGCCCAAGCCAGCGAGAATTGGTTGGCCATGTTTAGACATACCCAGAGAGTGCGGAGAATACAATACTGTTTTGACAGCTATTGCAGGTGTTTTGCCAGCTTCTAAAACTGTAGCATGCTGTGATAGAATGCTTGTACAGAACTTACTTTGGCACGCCATCCAGTTTACTTTTTTTGTCTCTGCAGGAAATCAACTGCAAATTGTTTGTGTCACTGTGGCATTTCATGTTCAAATGCATATTAATTACAATATGGGTTTATTTTAACAGAGATGCCGGGGATTGTCTCTCCTTTCAATGAAAAATTAAAGCTGTTTTCCATTTAATTAGCATGACTGACTTGTAGCTCAGTTTCACCAGGCACCTTTCTACTACCAGGATCTAACCAGATGTTTCATGATGCATAATAAGGTAATCTCTCTCTGACATTAGATTATTTTAACACATTAGGGTTTAGAAGTAATTTGATATTTAGCAAAAAATTAGTCACGGGAAGTGTTTTCCCCAAACTTCAATAGGATTTTTGGGCTGAGAACAGAGTAGGTACAGCAGGATTTGATGTATGAAAGAAGGTCAGAGTTGAAGTGTATGGGTCCACAGACTGTGCCCTCCAATGCTACACCTATTCCAAGCAGGAATCTCTCTCCTCCCACATGGAGAGTCAGCCACCTTGGTGGCACTGTCTTCCCTCCCGCAAGGGGCTTAGGATCTGTGTGAGAGAAGGGCAGGGAGACTAGGGGTGCAGAAGAGGCAACCACATGTTGACTGGGAGTTGGATCTGGGGTCTGGACATTGTATATCTTCCAGCCTCAGGGATATTCCTTCCATGAAAGGTTCCCACAGAACTTCCCCCTTGGCAGGGAATCCCCCATTAAGCATATCCCATAGCAGCTCTGGCCAAAGGAAGTCCTCGGAAGTATGGTTCCATTTGACCTCTGCTATCAGGAAGGACACACCAGGGAGCATCTAAACAGCCACATAGATACAGACCAGTGGCAGCGAGGGAGTTTGTGTTTAAGGCGCTAAACTGGGCCTCTGGAAATCTGGGTTCAATTCCAATCTTTACACGGGCTTCTTGTGGGACCTTGAGCAAATTACTGGGTGGAATTTTCAAAAGGGTCTAACTCAAAGCACCCAACTACCACTGATTGGGTGGTATTTGTACTTTCCTATATTGAGAGGTCTTTTGGGGGTAGGGCTCGTCTGGAATTTTTCAACCAAACTTTTTGTTTGGGTCAGAAAATGCCAATTTGTTGAAACTGAAACTTTTTGTGGAAATGTATCAATTTGGACAAAACAGTTTCTCAGGTGAGAGAGTGATGCAGGTTATAGAGTCAATGGGAGTTGTTTCCTAACCACTAGGCTATTGGATATTCTGGGGTCACACTCACTCTTTCTTTCTTTCTTTCTTTCTTTCTTTCTTTCTTTCTTTCTTTCTTTCTTTCTTTTTCTTATTCTAATGGGGAACAAAAATGAATTTCAAACCCTCTAAATTTTTCACATAACAGCGTTCTTTTCCAGCCAATTGGGAGTCATCAGAAGTTGCTAGAATAAAGCAACTTAGCTAAGTGTTGTTCGAGTCCCTTCTCTCTCTTGTCTTTGGATGTGGCTTTATTTGGAAATTGATTTGGAAATTGCATGATTTTTCTGTAATTTTTGGATAACAGTTGACAATGGATTTAAAATAAATGATGATCAAAATAGGATGCAAAACTAGCCAAGTTGTGAGTTCTTAGATGATTCATACCTACAGGAACGTTTTTTAAACCAAACTTTTCTTTTCATAAGGCGATTGAACTGAAAAGCAAATACAGTGTCGTCATCTTCAGGAAATTCTATTAGTAAATTGTCAGACGATAGTCGTATGTCTTGCAGCAATGATTCACCTCCATTTCCACCTCCACATGATTTAGCAGCAACCATGACATTCCTGGTCAATGTCCATGTGGCGACTGCTTGTCAGGCCCAGGTGCCAAGCTGTGGAATATAATTTCCTGACAATGTATGGTATCTGGGTGTGTAATTGGCCTCCTGACTGTCCTGGTCTGCTATAGGCTCTTTTACTATGTCTCACAGCTAGTAGTTTTTAATAACTGTGAAAATTCATCCCGTCTGTTTATGGATTGTCCAGCCTCTGGAGCACTGATTCTTCAATTCTACATTTCTTGCTCTATCTTGCTTAAGGGTCTGCCCAGAAATATTTCATGTCCAATCCATGATTTATTATTTAAAACGGCTATTAAGCAAAGATATAGTTTTTTTTTTTAATTCGTGTGAGGGGGTGGGGGGAAATCATCAACATGCAAGTGAACACCTAAGGTTAAAACTGAGTAAAATTTCCAGCCTCCTCAAGCACTGCCAGACCAGATCGTATCCCTTGTCGCATGCTCATGCAGTGAGGTTGGAAAGTCTAATGGTCCCTCCTCACTCCCCTCTGCTTGCTGCCTGTATCATGGTTAGCTGTGGCTGGGTCTTTAATCCCCTTCCCATATGGGTGGGTGGGGAGGGTGTGGAGCTTTCACTCCATTTCCTCAGGGTGCTGGCAAGCACAGCTGAGTAGCACGGATGGGGGGAAAGTAAGTTGCACCAGGAGAAGAGCTAGCACAGTTTATTTCCTCACCAAAGCAAAAAAAGAAAGCACTATGAGTCACAGGTTTGTCCCTGGCCTGCTCCAGATATAACACAATTACATACTGCACCTTATTTGGGACAGATTGCAAGATTACAATGCAATCCTAATTGCTTCACAATACTCTCATGAAATAGGTACAGTGTCTGTTATTACATATGGGGGGAAATGAGGCATAGAGAGATGCCTTCCTCAGTGAATTGGACCACAGGATTAGAGTTTAATCTATCTATTAGACATTTCCTTTCTTCCTCCCTTCTGTAAAACATGGAACGTGCATTCGGGTTTTAGTCTGACATGTTGCCTACATCCAAATAATTCAGTATATTTAGAAGCTTTGAAAATCTGTAATATGTTTCCCATGAAGAGATCTAGTGTTAGGACCTGATTCTATAAGCTGCCAAGTACCTCCTGCAAGGTGGTAAATGCTCTCCACATCAGGCCTTTAGTGCTGTTTATGCTTATTGTTCAGCCCTTAAAGTATGTTTGCCTCGTATCCTATTTCAATTGTATGGCTTCCCTAATTTCCCTCCCTCCCATATACATCAGCTCTTATGTTACATTATATTACTCTGATTTAATGAGATCAGAATAGTATGAATCACAAAACTGGTGTCACACAAAATCTAGTGCTACGTGAATGAACCTCCCATCAATATAAGATTCCGCCTTTGCTAAATTTTGTTCTCAATGTGGGATCCTCAACAGACATTTCAAAATCCTCAGAGTCATGGGTGGGGTGTGACAAGTTGAGAACATCTATTATAATATCATACTAGGCTAGGGTGACCAGACAGCAAGTGTGAAAAATCGGGACGGGTTTGGGGGGTAATTGGTGCCTATGTAAGAAAAAGCTCCAAAAATGAGGACTGTCCCTATAAAACCGGGACATCTGGTCACCCTATACTAGGTAGCTGTCTCTTTCCAAATGCTATTGACTGGGCAGATAATCATGAATAATGAGACAGATTTCACCATTTTTTGTGTGTGTTCACAGATAGGGATTTTTTCAACATAGTCACAATTTTTTCCTGCTTGTGGGCTCAATTCTGCAAGGTATTAAGCATTTCCAGTTAAGTTCAGACACTCTTGACTCTGGTTGAAGTGAATGGGAGTTATGGGTGGTCAACACATTGAAGGATCAGGTCCTTTGGGGCCTCATCCAAAGCCCCAAGTAAATGAGACTCTTTCCTGGTCTTTGTAACCGGTATCAAGTCAGGGCGCAAATTAACTCCCATGAAATCAGTGGAAAGACTCCTGCTGACTTCAGTGGGAGCTGGGTCAGCCCCTAACTAGCTTGAATAGTTAACTTCAAAAGTTCAGACTTCAGAATATGAGCAGCCTCGGTTAGCTACATAAGTCATGGTCTATTATTTCTCTTCTCTGATTGGATCACAAAGATGGGTAAATTGAAATCAGTTATAGAATTAAAGTAAATATACACAGACATTTTTCCTACTATTTGCTCACCACTCCCAATGAAAGCCATAAAAGAAAAGGATATTAATGAATGCTGGTGCACATAATTCAGCAGTACCTTGGCACCTAAATAAAATCTAAAGCATTTAAATGGCTGCTTATTTATAAGCCTTAATACATTTCAATCAGTCCCAGTAATTAGTTTTTTTATCCAGATCCTGTAGTAACATATTTCAATGTGCAACATATGAATTGTTAGTATTTTCTTGTTTCTTTTTTACCATTTTAGCATTTTGCTAAGATCGACACCTCCTTTCCTCACCCCCTCATGAGGACATCTGTACCTCACCATGTAAACGAGGGGGTGTTAATTTAATACTTTGCTGGTTCTTGTTAAACTAATTTATAATTCGTAGTCTTTTGAGTTCATTAACACCTTGTCTCCAGCACTGGTAGCCTATCTCATTGCTTTAGCATGCTGTAAACTGAAGAATAAAAACTATGCCACCAAACATTAACTACGTGAAGAGGTAATAAATTCATACCTAATCAGAGGGACTTCAACACTGAATAAATCTTGTTGTTCTTCACATTGTACGAACGCTATAATCATGTGCCACAGTGGGAATTACTCATATATTTCCAACTTGCATTCACTGCAGTGGGAGATGGAAATACTGAATACCTTGCAGGATGCTCTCAACATGTCCCAGGCTCAATCTCTTATGGACTAATGAGCTCTGCTTTTGTAGGTTCCTCTGGGGATGAATGGGGGTATTACGTGTTACTCATTGACAACCTCTGTATCAACAAGGGAAAATACAAGTAGGCACATAAAACGCTTGAATATTTTTAAATAGGGTTATAACATAAGATAGAAAAAAGCTCATTATATAATAAGGCTACAGTCTTGTTTTTTAGCTATTTCCAGTGTTCACATCTGGGAGCTAGTACTCATGCAGTCCTTCCTCAGTCAAAGCTCCCAGTTAGGCCAATGGACATTTTAGATGAGTAAGAACTATAGGATTGGAATGGTTAGTACCACTCATTAGTGCTTCAGGTCAAAGCATTTAAGAGAACATGTTCTCTATCTTGATGTTAAAAAACCCCCAAACACATCAACCTATTTTATCACAGTATATTTCATAAGTACTAAAGATCATTTTGCTTCCCTCCGAATCATTTTATTTAAAATCAACTTATTCATGGAGTACAATAAAGAAAAAGAAAGGAAATCAGACTCCGTAATTTGGTTATGCTTCCAGTAGTTGTTTTTTACTTTATTACTTGCCAAAATGCCAGAACTGACAAATTATCCAATAACACAAAACCGAAAGCAGTCTCCAGCTTTCTGGTCACCGTAAAGCAGGATTAGTTTGTAAAATATCCTTGCTGGGTTTCATTAAAAGAGTAACTTATATACAGCAAACCTATTGTAGCTTCTTACATGCTATTTCTTGTTTTTTGTTTCTGGCAATAAAAGGAGCAGGAGAGTTAGACATTTATTTACTTGTCAAAATGGAAGAAAGTCTTCAAAAAGAAAAATTGTAGGTTACCTCAAATGTTTTAACAGTTCAAAGGAAAATGTGTTGATTTCTAGTTAGCCTGAGATTCTCTGACTAGTTATGTTCATGACTTGGGGGAAAATACATATCTTTAGCTGCATTGTAATTATCGAGTACTGTTCTTTGTCTAGATACTGTGTTTATATTCGTTAATATCCAGCTTCGAATTTGCTTAGAAATAATGCATCAGAGTTGCCAGCGATGGCTTTTGGGTATTTGCTTTTACAGTTGTGAACTGTAACTACCCTCTAAACTTTTAGGTATCAATGGATTTTGTTGTATGTGGAAGGCAACAGTATGGGCCCAGATAAGGCAACCTCACTTGTGTTGAAATCAGTGAACGGATTGTGGAATAAGGTACTATTCACATAAATAAGGGGGTAGAAGTAGGCCCTTAGGGGACATTAGATTTTATTTGTATTTATTTTTTTACACTCTGCTGACTTTTAAAAGAGTTCAGGGTAGACTGTGATTCTAGGCAGAGCCTTGTGCAACATGTGGTGTGTAAGCCTCACTACTTCAGGAGTAGCAAAGGAGGGGATGGGAAAGGGATCTCTGTAACTCAGAAATAACCCCCCAAGTCATAATTCTTCCCTGCTCTACTAAGGTAGTAATTTATTGCTGGCTGATACTTCCAGCAAATCAACACTATCCATATTAGCTCAGATGTGCTGTCCGGGAAGTAGAGGGGTGGAGCCAACATTGCCTTAATTTTTTTCACCACTTCACCCAGTCCTTCTGGGTAGGGCGGGGGCAACACCACACAGCACCTGCTTAGTCTCATGCTCCTGGACTCAAGATCTATCTAGCTCATCCAGGAGTGTAAGAAGAACTCTTAAGCTATCTTACTCCCTTGCATGGGCAGATAGGCTGTCACAATCCAGCCCTACATTGTGTAATAGTATTACTGAGAATTAATAAATATAGGGCCAGGTCCTCAGACATAGCCAAGACAGAGCAAATGGAACATCACCTACAATGATGGCATAAAACTCACATTTGCACTCCCTTGATCCCGGTACTGCTCCTGTCAAGCTGTTCCTGCCACGATATGGAGCTTGAAGGGCTGCTCTAGTTTATATTAGGTTTCAACAGAGGCAAGGGCTGAATCCACAGCTGAACAATGGCAGAAAGGTAGGCCGTCGTTGCCACCTCCCCTTTCCTGAAGGTATGGCTCCTTTTCCCCCTTATTCAGGTTCCTCACAGGAACCTGGATAGGAGGAAAAATCAGCTCTATGACATCAGAGGATCATGCCAATTATGTCATGATCCTTTCTTGGGCTTTTAAACTGGCTTTACGCTAGGAAAGCTGATGCAGTGCCCCTCAGAAAAATTAGAAAGCGTGCTACTTGGCAGCCTAGCCCTTCCATTGTCCAGATGAGGAGCCATATAAGGGATGGAACTTCTTAGAAATTGCCTGGAAGGTGGCATGAGCCCTTAAAAGAGGCACTGAACTGGGAATCAGGAGAAGGAAGGATGGTCCAATGGTTAGGATATTAGCCTGGAAGACTTGGGTTCAAGTTCTTGCTCCAGCTTAGACTTACTGTGGGACGTTGGCCTCTCTGTGACTCAGTTCCTCACCTGTAGAATGGATATAATAGCACTTCCCTATTTTGCAGGACTGAAAGGAGAACAAATACATTAAAAAGTGTGAGGTGCCCCAGTACCTCAGTAATGGGGACCATGCCAGTACCTTAGATAGACAGACAACTATGCTCCCACTATGCTATTCATTCACCATGCCATCTTGAGCACTTCTTAGTGCCTCAGTTTCCCCATTTGTAAAATGCAGGTAATGATATTGTCCCATATTTGAAAACACCTTTAAGTAGATGAAAAGTACTATCTAAATTATCCATGTTAGTAATCACAGTATCAAGGGGCTTGTAGCAGAGGTAATGCTGCCAACTTTTGTGATATTTGGTGCTTTTCTTAAAGCTGCAGCTTCTGGAGTCATGTGACTATGTGATCCCAGTGTTCATTTTTAAGGAAGTAAGTTACTAGCCTTCATGGTTGTTGGCAAGAACTTGAAAATGTGAAGCCAAAAGGCTCAAATGAAAAGCCCTCCCAATTTATTATATTAAAATCTCATTATGTTTAAACTGATCTTTAGGGGAGCCTGGGTCCTCCCCTCCCTCATTTTTGGAATTATTGGGGTTAGTAATATTGCAAATTGCTCATTTGTCAACTCTGCCTGTTGGCAGGGGAGAGAAACCTTCTGACTCATAGTGACAGGTGTGGCTCATTTAATTCACCTTGGTTAAGAAGCAGATGGGAGTAACTCTCAAGAGAGGAGCTAGTTCTGAAGACAAGACAAGCCAAGGGATTAAAGTATTGGCTAAGATTTGTGGTGTGTTTGAGCTACCAGTGTAGCTAAAGTGTGGGGATAGGAGTGAGTTTGGGCACAAACTTTGTCTGTGTGCTCTTTTGAGGATAAGGCAAGGATTCAGCCCTTCACAGAGCTCTAAAGTAGGAATAAGGGGAAATCAGTGAGTATACCGGAAATTATTAAAACAGTTTGGCAGTAACAGATCAGAGAGTGAAGGGTGAGTTAGTTTTCCTTACAAAAAGAGTTCATATGTAGCTTATGAGGATTACATTACCCCTTCTAAAAGCCTGATCCAGACATGCCTTTAAACATAATTTCCCCGTACTTTGTTTGCTGTTTTTCAGTCTTTTGAGGACAGCAGATTCTGAGGATACTAAAACATATATGCCCGTGACAATGGACGCAGCTCAGTGAATGGCTGGACTTTTCATTCCCCCCTTTTGTGTTCAAAGATACCCCTCTGAGATACATCTTTATACCCTGATACAAACAAGTTAGTACTACCTCTGACATAGTTAGTAACTGCCCCCGAAATGGCTAGTTATTACCCATCACCTTGTACATGTTGGTTTGATCAAAACATCTCTATTATGTACTATAATCCTGACCTTATCTTTTAGGAGGGGCCAGTATGTTTCTGTTATCCTTGGGGAATGTTTTTGTACCATCCATGATATAGGAATGTTCTGGTTCCACTTGATATTGAGATGTGTTTGCATGAGTACTCTGTGCTTAGCACTTCTTAGGAATGTGTATTTCTGCATTTTCAGCCCTGTTCTTGCCAGATTCTGTGAGCAGGACCTGCCTCACACCAGGCCTCTGATGCAAGGGCTTATGTCTCAGGCTCTCTTCTTACTACAATGGCAGGTTTCAGAGTAGCAGCCGTGTTAGCCTGTATATGCAAAAAGAAAAGGAGGACTTGTGGCACCTTAGAGACTAACAAATTTATTTGAGCAAAAGCTTTCGTGAGCTACAGCTCACTTCATCGGGTGCATTGAAGTGAGCTGTAGCTCACGAAAGCTTATGCTCAAATAAATTTGTTAGTCTCTAAGGTGCCACAAGTCCTCCTTTTCTTTTTTCCTACTACAATGGGAACAAATACATCCATGGCATTTAAATGCTTGTGAGGGCTCCTTTACTGTTAATGTTTATAGGAGGAGAGATTTTGTTTTCATTATTGTGGGGTTTAATGACTATAAAAAGTGCCCAATAGGCCAGAAAAGTATTAACTGAAAGGAGAACTCTCACAATAAGTCTGGATAAACCAATGGGCCTTGTCTTGCCCACTGAATGGTTGGTAGGGGATACCCAAGAATCCCTAATCACACTGCAGTGAGGTTTATTAGGTGAAACTTTCCCTTCTAAGTAATTGCAGAGGGAGTGGGAATTTCCCATCCCCAAGAAGACTTTTAGCGAGTCAGTACCCTTGGTAGGTAATTCCTGATGACCTACAGAATGGAGTGACACAGATCCTGCTTTAGGACCTAGGGGATGGAGGCAAGATGCGGGCAGGTAAATATCCCTGGAGATATTTAGTGGTAAGGAGGAAGCCTGGGGGAGCGGAATGCCAGGGAAGGCCTAGAGAGTGGTTGTGTGTCTGACTGATTCACTAGCATCTGCCAACCTTGCGAATTGTCCGCGGATTTGTGTTCTTCCAAAGGAACTGAAAAATTCACTTGTGTTAATTCAGTCTGCTAGAGATAAAAATGCCTAGGTTTTGAGAATGGACTCAGCTTTTGGTTTCCCACACCCTGCTGATGAGAAACTTAACATCTTTGGAAGCAGAAATCTTCCCATTTGCTGTGCGGGGTGCAAGAGAAGGAGGGCTACTCCAAATCTCCCTCCATCCCACTTGGGAGAGCAGTTGATCACAGTCTGACCCTTGGTAAACTCCTGCCAGATCACGCAGCTTCATCATTATTTAATGGATTATCATTGATCAGCAGGGTGGGAGCTGGCCAATTTGCCGTGTTACTTTACCGGTTCGGCTCGGTTTGTGGTAATAATCAAAAACTAGAAGGAAGATGTTGAGGCAAATCACACATTGATTTATTCTTGAAACTTTGATAACGTGTCAGCTGCTGTGTGAGCCTTGTGAAATCTAGATGCAGAAACATCTGTTTCCTCAAAGCTGATGCCACTGACTCAGGCAGATGTTTATTTTTTAAACAGACACCCAGCAAGCTATGACAATCATGAAGCAGTCGAGATTTTGTTCCCATGTCAGTTGACACTGAAGGAGAATATGCTTATACATGTTCTGTTGCTAGGCTTGTCTGAATTAACTCTCTCAGTGCTGCTGTTGGATGGTGGAGCAACCCACCTAGCCATTTCTCCTTAGTGTATCTTCCATTTCCTTCTTGCTCTTGAAATGGAGTGAAATTATCCTCCTTACCCTTCAGTTCTTCTCTTTGATTGAGCTCATGGTTTGATCCCTGACCAAGGGGATACAGAAGGGAAATTTCCCGGTAATGTAAACCCAATGTGTCCTCCACTCCTCCTAGGTGTAGCAGGGCATTGCTGGGTAGGCATGGTGAAGGACTGAAGCCAGAATGCACTTGTGCTTGAGCAATCTCCAGCCAAATAGGGAACCACCAATTTGACCTCCAGCTGGGTTGAGTCTCAGGGGAGGGAGAAGATGGGTGATGCAGAGCTACCCTTCCCCCCCAACTGGGTGCTGAGCTGAATACAGTTTAGCCATTCCTGGGTTGTGGCCTTTATGGTCTAGATTCAGGCTTGCTGTTGATAGCAGAATTGGAACTTAACGTTAGGAAAGGGAGACTTCATTTAAAAAAAAAGAATCTAATTGAAAATATTAGGTTCTACACCTTAAACTTTTCTAAATCGGGAGATTTAATATCATTTGGGGGGCCTGGCAAAACTCAAGTTCTTAGCTTTTCCTGTTTTGCTACTTGACAGTCCTAGGGCTAAGGAAGAATGACTTTCAAACAAGAATCCTTCACATTTGCATAGGATGAGTACAGAATTCCATTCAAGTAATATAAGGGGCCTACCAACAATCAAACGTAGGCCCTGACCCCTAAACCCCCCCCCACTTGTTACCCTAAGACCCACCCCTCGGGGATATTAATTCTGGGGTTAAGACAGACATGTAACCGGAAGGAAAAGGTGTCATGTGATGCCTCTAAGAAGTCCTTCCATTGCCCACTATTAATCAGGATGGGTTTCACCCCCCCGGGACTGCTCCAAGGGGAGATTTGACCAATCGGGGTGTTCTGGGGTGGAGTGACCCATCTGGAAGTGGGTTGTGTGACCCCTCTAAGAACTCCACCCACCACTCTCTACCAATCAGGATGAGTTTCAGACACAGAGGACCTCCCCGAGAGCAGATTTGACCAATCAGGGTGTATTTTGGGATGTAGTGACCTGCCCGGAAGAGGGTCATGTGACCCCTCTAAGAGCTCCATCTGAGGAAGGAACAATGAGTTGTCACCATCACCTACAGTAAACTTAATTACGTCCCTGTCAGTAAACGCCACATCAACACCGTCACCATTGAAATAAAGACAGATCAGAACAGACACATTTCATTTCGCTTTGGCAAGGAGATTGTCAAGCTGCACCTGTGTTCCCAGAGAGAGTGAGGTTTCTAAAAAGCAAAGCGCTATGGTGCCCTAAAATATTACGGCAACCCCACCATCTACAGCAACTATTACAAAGCCCAGGCTTGATATGCCCTTTCTGGGTATCATGGGGCCCCTGTGATGTACGGGGCTGGTGTGGACGGAATATTTTGCAGCCTCTTTTGAAAAGCTGCACCACTTTTGAGGAGGGGGCTAGAGATTATTAAACGCCATGTAAAAAACGCCACTCAGAATATAGCTGTTCTGGAGAAGGTGGAGAATCCAGCTGCACAGGAAGGATCGGGGCTGATGTACATTAAAAGGAGAAAGAGAAATGCATCAGACCCGTGACGCACAGGTCCCCCAAAACCCTCTAAAAGAAGGGCTTTGACATGCAGGCCGGCCATAAGTGAAAGTCCAAGAGGAAGCCTGGGCGAAAGAGGAGACACTCTCTACCTGGTAAAAGAGAATGAGTTTAATCAACGTGGCTTTTGTTCACTGCAGGTCTGAAGAGTGCACTAAACCTGAACTAGACTTGTTCCAAATAGCCCCTACGCAGACCAGCATCGAGAAAAGCATCTACATCGAGGTGCCACCTCTATTGGCCATTACGGAGGCTGCCTCCATTGACTTTTTTTTAGCAAGGAATGGCATAGATTATATGGATCTATAAACAACGCACTGCTCTACCTTTTTTGCAAGATTGTAAAAGGAGACGGAACTGAACTCACCAGGGACACCGAGGTGGGCCTAAGCAATTACCCCATGGCATCTATTTTCAGTCCGTTGGATGTCACACTTCCGGTCATGTGTCTATCTCAACCCCACAAGTAATACCCCAGGGGGCGGGTCTTTGGGTGACAGGTGGGCGGGGCCTGAGGGGTCAGAGAGCGAGGCCTATGTTTGATTGACAGTAGGCCCCTTACACTACTCAGTCAGTTTAAAAAGACACGTGTTTTGGTTACAATCCTCTTGAAAGACAATGATTTAAATTAAGAGGAAGAAAAAACTTTTTTTGTGAGCCTCGGTAAGGAAAGTTTAGCAACAGCCAGAACCTTAGGAGCTTTCACACAATCCTGACCAGCTCCCAAGGTCCAGCCCTTCTTCCCAGTATAAAAATGACACAAGCATTGACAGCCAGGTGACTATAAAGCTGAACCCATGAATTTGATAAATGTTGTGGTTCAAATGATTTTACTTCCATGAATAATTTTTCTGCCCAAATACCTTTATTTTTGGAGTAGGATGACTTCTGGCACCCCCTCTCTGAGAAATCCTCATAGGTCCTTCAAGTATTTCCTCTTCAGCGTTCTTATTTGTTTGTGTGCTTCATGTTTGTACTACAGTTTTGTTCTTCCTGTGCAGGCCAACAGAATCTCTGCTTCCATTATTATTCCTCTGTTCCTTGATTTTTCAGTCAATTGAGGATGTTTTAGAACAAATGTTCTTTATTTTTGTCTTTGTACCTAATCAAATATGCCATAGACAGCCATAGAGGTGGGCAAATACATGCAAGCAGCAATTTTAATATTTGTACTATCGTTAATTTAGTATTTTAATATCTGCAGTGCATTTAGCTGTCTATTATTTTCTGCTTCCTTGATGGGTGTTCCATTATAATAATTTTCAAACACCTCTAAGATTTATTTTTTCAGTTGAAATATTTTTTGTTTTAGTTTTTTTCAGAAAAAAATATGTTTGACTAAAACATGTTTTTTAATAAATACTTGAAAATTTGTTTTGATGAAAATGAAAATATTTCAATTTGTACCTGAATTTTTCACAGAGGAGAGAGATCATTTCCCTGCCAGCTCTACTGAACATGCAAGAAAAACATGATATTTGGTTTGGGAGTCCCCCTTTCTTTTACCATTATTGAATGGTTTCAGAGAGAATATTAACTAGTTATTTTTAAGCAGACCCTTTACAGTCAAGTTGGGATTGGTGTTAAATACAGGCACATTCAGGCTAGGAAAGAGAAACTGTATGTCTCTTTGCCAGGCCAATATATGGGCTGCCTGCTAGCAGAACACAGTACTCTTTCCCTCAGAGCATTTTCAGGGAAAATGCTGTTATGATGCTGCTCAGGGCAAATGACCGGACACATTCCCTTACAATTACAGGTGATATAAGTGGCCAAGATTATCCTCCCTGATACTGTATCATAAATACAATAAGTTACTGTATCTGATACTCTCAGTGGAAAAACAGGAGAGGACTAACTCTTCTTGTGAATTCACCTCCATGGATAATTCAGTAGCCCATATAGGGCTGGTTAAAAATGCCCCAGATGGACTTCATCTCCCATGATGCACTATGGCCATGGAATGGTCATGATGCACCACTTCCCCTCACCAAGAGGGGAGACTGCAGTCCATCATGGGAGACATAGTCCAACCATTGGGTCAGGCCAATAGGGGAGAAGGGTTGCATGAGGTACCTGAGCACCAGCTCCCATGAAGCACGTTGGCAGAGCTGCAAGGTCTTGTCATTTATACTCGTATCTCTATTGACTTGAAAAAGAATGACTAACGGTTTACATCAGCAAAAGTGAGGGGAGAATCCACACCCACAGTACCTAAATTCTCCGACTATTGCATGGATCAAAATGGCTTTGAACATAATCATTCAGCTACACACAGCTGTGCAATGAATATGATTCAAGGTATTTGAGAATGGCATAATATAGAGAAGGCTTTAAGGAAGAGGAATTCTCCTAGGTGGGGCTTTTTAGCTCATTTGTGTTTAAGACAAGCAATAAATGTATAGGTTCGTAAGGGACATGGGATTTCATCCTTCAGTGGGTTGATACTTCCAGACTCAATTGCATTCAGAACATTTGGGGACATTCAATGCTTTGCAGAATTGACCCCACAACAGAAACCTTAGCATAGTTGTTCTCTTGAAATCTATAAACAGCTACTTATTGTCTCTGTGTTTCTGTGATTTTCTTATGAAAAATTTATCCTTATTGTTAGAATTCAGTGGATAGAAACAGCATTATTGCAGGAAGATATGCACATTTCCAATCTCACTTCACACAGCTTAGGAGGAATTGATCACCATTGTTGCAGCTTCCACCCTTATGACCAGGGTCAGGTTAACACTCATATGGACACAGGGCTATTAGATTTTGTGGGGCCCCTGTATACAAGTCTTTTTCCTAAGTTAAAACAAAATTATCAGAATTATGGCATTGAGGCTATTAATGCTATACTAAACTTGCCTTTTAATTAACATAAAGCCATTCTGTGGTTACATTTCAGTCTTAAAACATGTAGAATATTGTTAATTCAAAATAGCCTACTTCTTACCTTAGAACAGCTATTATATTAGTTTATTTCTGGGAGGGAGTTTGGGTGCAGGAGGAGGCTCCAGGCTGGGGCAGAGTGTTGGGGTGCAGGAGAGAGTGAGGGGTGTGGGCTCTGGGAGTTTGGTTAAGGAGGGGATTCTGATCTGGGGCAGCGGGTTGGGGTGCAGGAAGGAGCGCAGGGTCTTGGAGGGAGTTTGGTACAGGAGGGGATTCTGACTTGGGGCAGGAGTTTCGGGTGCAGGAGGGGATGTAAGGTCTGGGCTCTGGCTTGGAGGTGGTACCACAGGTGGCTCTCGGCCGGCAATGTAGCAGGGCTCAGGCAGGCTGCCTCTCTGCATGCCTTGGTCCCATGCCACTCCTGGAAGCGGCCGGCTGCTGGCATGTCTCTGCGTGCCCCTAGTGGGAGGGGGCAGCGTGTCTCCGTGCACTGCCAATGCCCGCAGCCAATGGGAGCTGCGGGGACGGCGCTGAGGGAGGGGACAGCATGCAAAACCACCTCCCCCTTTCCCCACCAGGGGCTGCAGAGATGTGCCAGCAGCCGGCCGCTTCCAGGAGCAGCATGAGGCCATAGCATGCAGGCTGCCTGCCTGAGCCCTGCTGCCATGGGCCCCCCTTTAGCCCTGGGCTGCAGCCCCTAACCCCCCTGAATTAATCTGACCCTGCTTATGACAAATAAAATTTCTCCTTATGATGAAGTCTAGGCCCTGCATGAGCAATGAAAGAAAACAGAAGTAGGGAAACAGGTTAACAATAGGCAAAATATAAACTCACAAGTAGACTTGTAAATAACAGATAATTAGTAAAGAAATAGTCAGAAGAGTAATGTGTGATAAGCTTGCAGACGCAGCTTTGCTTATTAGCATACTTTGCAGTTTGTGGACAGTTAATCATCTGTACAGGGATTGGTTACAAACATTAGTAGACACTCATAAACTGTGTTTTACAATGCATTAACCAATAGTATTAAGTGTAAGTGTGTATATGAGCTGATTTGTGATTATGTACACTGGATGTGTGGTATGCCCTATGCTCACCCCCTATGCTTGTCTTTAATCAACTTGACATAGCTTTGTTGTATGCCAAACAAAGGAACCTCAGTGGTGAGGCTGGAGTCGAACTGAGTTCTTGGGGAACTGAGTGGAAAAGGTCTTGGGGGACCCCCAACATGAAGTTGCAAAGCAGTTGGCATTTATAAGAAGTTTGATTTTAAGCTTGTCTAGCCAGTGACAGCTATAGTTTTTTTTAATATCCAGCTCTGTGTTTGGGATATTTTACTTGCAAAATATGTAACTGAAATAAAAAAGGGCCAAGATTACAGCTGTTCAAAGTCTGTATGAAACTATAAGCCTGCTCAAACTGTGCCTTGGTTCTGAGATTAGATGCATTCATGAACCTTGGGATTGGTTAATGAAAATTCAGAAAACATGAGCTGAGATTGTGAGCAGAGCTGGGAAACTATTGAATTTCTGTTCTTACTGCAGCATGTCTCCTTCCTGTGCAGCCAACCATCTCTTAGGACCCTCCCTCAAAATGTTTGAAAGATCCTGAAGCTTCTTGGTGGGAAGAAGCATCTGGAGTAGCTTGACCTTGGAACTTTGAGGATGGATTAATTCATATGTCCAAGAAAAACTACAGGGCTGGTTTACTTATTTCTCTAAATGATAACCAAACTTCAAGGTTCATAAATCCCTTGAGATCTTACATGTAACTTCAGCTAGGTCCAAATATTCCTTCTCCTACACAGCCAAATTACCACCCTAGTGTCTTCAAATGTACAGAAATATCGCACGTAACTGCTTTCCAATTTAACTGCATTCATAAACCCTAGCAGCACGGGAGAGTCGCTATAGTAAAGAGTGTTTCCAGATGAATCTACAGTCTTCACTTTGTGGTTTGACTGCCATTTGCTCTGGCTATAAAACAGCTTTAAAATTAAAGTGTGGTATTAAGAAGCTAGTTCATGAAATATATACAGATATATCGTTTGCCACTGGTTTCTCCTTTGTCTCACGCTAGAGAGGAAAAAGTGCTGAGTCTCAACTAGCAAAGGAAAGTTCATTATGTCATCTTTGCTGGTTAGATGATAAATTGTACCACACAGAAGGGATCAGATACATCTAATAGCCTTCATCATGGAAATAATGCTTTAAAAAAGCAGTATGGGATGAGCGTAGGGCTTACACACGTGGCATTGACTAGTATCAGGGATGGTAAATACAAGTGAGCATTGCAAAATATTACACCACTTAATTACACCACCACACTACTTACATCTCTTCCTAAGGACTTCTTGCTAATCCAGGTGGACAAATACAGGGGGAAATTGTAAAATGCGTTAGTGGTGTTGATGTACAAATCCTTTGTTAAAGGGCTAGAAAATTAATTAGTTCCCACGCAGATTATAGATAGAAACTAACTAAGTTTAAAGTGTTTATTGGTGGCAAAAAAGTGGAGTTCTGGGCTGGGGAGGAAGGAGGGTTTTTGGCTGCTAGAAGGCAGGTTGGGTTCCAACTTGTCCAGAATTTCCCATTTCCTGGTCTGATGATGTCACCAATAGCTCATTCCTTCTTTGGGCTAGTACCTGACAGACCATGACAGGTCATACTGCCAATTTCTAGGCAGGTTCAGAGAAGGAGGACCAGCTTGGAGCTTGAGTGGGTCTATGTAGCAGGTGGGTCTTGCAAATAGGAGAGATGTGAGTATGAAGCCAAAACCGTGCATTAGGGTCGGAAAGGGTGGTTGTCTGGATCCTCATATCTTGCAGCAATGAAAAGCTACAGTGTTCTATATTACTAGCCTCAAACTTTGCAGTATCCCTATTGTTGCAATGTTTGAGGGGAGCCCTGTAGAATGCTCTCATACTCTTTTTTTTTTCTTTGCAAGGAGAGGTTGATTTATGGGGCAGTTCAAAAGCGAGGAAGGACTTTGTCCTCTTTGGTAGGGGATAGTGATAAAAAAGGGTTGAGACAGAAAGACTCTGATTAGTGGAGAGGGATGAGTATACTCCTTCTGTTCTCTGATGGGAAGAGTGCTGCCTAACTCAATTAGCTATTTAGCAAGGCACATGTAGAGCTATCCTTTCCAGGCACTGGTGCCCTACTCTGTTACATTAGTCAGTATGAGAAATTGGGGTAATGAGAAATGTTAATCAGTAAAAGAATAAAAACAAAAGGAAGATAAAGATGCCTTTGTAATGCCGTTACACCATGGAGACTTCAGAGTTAACACAAATTACAGAATGCTTTGCTGAAGCTGGTGTGTAAGGTTGAATCTGTCCATATTTCTCTCCCCCAAGTCTCATTAACTATTTTGCTGAACATTACAATCATTACTCTTCTGCCAGGTTATATCACATTTTTCAACCTTTTAGGTGTAGACCTTAGAATTATTGATCCAATGAATCACACTGACTTGGGTGTTGGTTGCTGCAAAAGCACTTCTGGGGAAAGCAGAATGTTGGCTGAGTATCAGACCAATAGATTTTGTTTTCAGTGTATCCTTTGAGGGAGGAGGCAAATGGTAACTAGTCTTCTAAAGAGTTGACAAGATAACTTATGCCTCCTAACAGAGGCTAACACCCTCTGAATATTTTTGTACTATCAATATATGCCCTTGAATCATCCGATAACAATGAAACATAATCTAAATGCACAACCCCAAATAAGGCTAATTGTATATTTCCCCCCTTGCTTCCAGTGTACTGAATAAAATAAGAAAGGCTAGCTGTGTGTAGAAGAGGTCATCTTGCATTGCTCTCCAGAGCCCAGTTCCACAGTATTAGAGCGACAGCATTTGGCAGAGTTGTTGGTTGTGAGAACACCTAAATTAATGCATGCACAGTAAACGACTGTTATCTGTGCCAAAGCGTACCTGGCACAGCCTTTTCCATTGTCTGTTCAGACTGGAAGCTGTACAGGGTGAGCGCTGTGCCTTCCTTCTGTCGGAGTGCTCCTCACATTGTGGGTATTATTAGAAAGGGCTAATATATAATGTCTGAAAATTCCATGGGCCTGGTTCTCTAGTGCTTTGGATTTTGTATGGTCACATACACATGTGCCAAGTGTGTATAAAATGCTACCAAGTCAGACTGGTAACACTTTGTACCCTCTTTGCATGGGTGTAAATGACTACACAAAGTGCAGGGCAGTGGAGAATCAGGCCCCAGGCATGCTATTTTTTTAAAACAAACTTTGCCAATTAATAGATATGCTTGGTTCTTTATAGAAAGTTTCCTGCACCAATCTAAGTCAGACAATTCAAAACAAGGGGTATAAATGTCCATTATGTCACTCTACCCATCTCTTTATATTGAATATAATTTGTAAAATAAATTATTGACAGCAAAGATTAATATTTCTCCAAGGAACAGAGAAGCAAGATGTTAAAGGGGAAGGTGCCAAAAGCTGAGATGGCCATATTTGTGGTTGGCATATGGATGGGGATTTCTGAGGGCAATAGCCAATCAGATTGCATGGAGAGGGGAATGAAGATCATAGTTCGGTAGAATAACTTAAATGCGGGCTGTTGACCTGATGGCAACAACAATATCTAAGGCTATAAACGCGTTGCGTTTAGCCTCAGAAACAGAAAACACTTTCTATCCAACATGTGAAAGCCTGTGATTTAATTAATAGTTTGGTTCTAGAGTTTAAACCAAAGAGTGAGTAATTCTAACCTAATGCTAGTCATTTCCCAAGAAGGACAGTGCTGTTGCAGATAAGCTTTGGTCATTATGTCACTTTAAATAAAAAAAAGAGAGAGTCTGAAACGTAGAAGTCTGAATTTTTTTATTTATTTTTTTAGTGTGTGAACGACAGAGTGACACACACCCATTGATGTGATCTCATCCCTAGCAGCTTTACACTTTGAGTTTTGATGACTCTGATCTTAATCAGGACCTCTCTGAGAGCAAAAAACCCTGGGCATACAGTTTACATGCCACGTTTTTATTACCAGAGTCTCTAGAATCAATTTCCATTCCCATGTGGTGTACTCTCCCAGACTGTGATATTAAATAGCTATAGAAAATGGGCAATAAAAGATTAGATCTTTCACAGAGGAAATTGCAAAACTAATGGAGTAATCTAATTCAGTCAGGAATATAGGAAGTACACTCCAACTTTTATAGCTTTAGCCTGTTACATTAGGTATATCAGTAATCACTGATGAGCTTCTGTCAGAAGACACAATAACATCTTAAATTCTAAAACTACTAGTCTGTTGGTGTTAAAGCTGAGAAATTCTGTAGCTAGACTCTGAGAAGCCTTATACATACAACTTAATCTCACTAAAATCAGCAATAATACACAAACCTCAAATTTGGGTCCAGGTCAGGTCAGGAGAGATGGAAGAATATGAAACACTTTAGGGCCAGCAGAATTTTGAAGGATCCTAAACTTAATCCACTTGTTTGTAAATTACTGCAAGAGTGGGAGTTTTTTGGGACAGGTCTGAGAAGAGAAGTTAATAAAGAAAAGAGGAAAACAGGAAGGATACTTTATTGCTTTGTCTCTTGGGGAAATTATTAATTTATATTTGTATTACACGAATACTTACAAGCCACAACAGAGATTGGAGCTTTATGGTGATAGGCCCTATACAAACACACAGTTCCTGCTCTGAAGACAAATGGACAACACACAAATAAATAAATGGCCAACATTGACAAATATAAAAGTATTCTCTTAATTTTTCATATAGCACAGAGAGATTAAATGACTTGATCAAAGTTATACAAGAGGTCTGTAGCAGAAGGTGAAATTGAATGCTCACTGCCTGTGTCTGGTCCAGTGTCTGAATTACAAGACGATTCTACCTCTCTTTTGAATATTTCAAAATGACTATCAGTTTGGGTTCTCTGTCATAAAATGACATACTCAGGTTTAAGAGTGGTGTGTGAACTCACGTGCTTCCCTCCACCCTCCAAAGTGTAACACAAATATCATAACTAAATAAAAATACAATTTTGTCCCCAAATAATACCAGCATGAGTTGTAATGACTTGTGAAATTCTTATAAGCATAACAACTTTATTGCTTTGTATTTGTAGAACAAATGCATAATTAATAAGTGACTGTGCCATGCAGCTCCTAACATTAAGCTGGGACAAATTGGTCTACCAAAAAAAGCAGACGGTTATTAGATTTACCTCAATACACATTGGCAGTTAACTTAAGAAAGACAACATATTGTGACAGTTCTCTGTTACTCTCCTTAGCACACATAAAGAATGAGTTGTCTGACTTGTTTTTTAGGCAAATATTGTGATTTCATACTTAATAGTCTATTATTTGTCAATTCATTGATATTCATTTTCTTTTTAAAAAATAGATGGATGAATTGGAATCGCTACTGACAAAATAGTCTTGCATGAAGTCAACGCTTAAAAACACAAAACAAAGAAAGTTACGGTATTCTATAACAGTGGTCCAAAATAATTAGGCAATAATGAGCAGTGCACAAGCAGACCTCAATTGTTGTTAGCTTAATAATACATTTGTTATTGTAGTTTTATGTAATAGTAATATGCTATTATGGAAATTTGGAAATGAAGAAATAAGAAAGTAGCATTTTGTTAGATGGCCAGAAGAACTTTTTCCTGTCATAGAACTGTAGGTCAATGCTTGAACAATTGGTATGATAACCTAGTGGGGGAAATGTTGCATCTTGGACAGAGCACAGTCAGAATATATGAGGTTTGGTTGGGCTTTCTTCCAATCTAAGTGACAGCACAATGTTGTGAGAATTCAGAAAACATTAATATCACTGTGCTAACCCCCTTGGGACAAGGGCAATCCTTTAGAGAGAGTTAAACTCCTTGAGATAAACTGCTGTTAGTAAGAAACTGTACTTAGCAACCATGATAATGTATAAAACTCTATGAGGAGACAAATCTCTGGCCTGCAGTAGGGCTCCAGGAGGCGCCCAATACAATGGAACTGTTCTGGCTGCAGATACACTATGTGGGGTGATTCTGCAACCCTTGTGTACCACAGAGCACTCCTCCATGGTAGCATTCAGTGTGGCAGGTATGGGGATAGGTTGAGATTGGGCCAAGAGAGGGACCTAGATTTGTTACTATAAGTATTCAATGAGTCTTCAATATAGGTATGTTAGCCATCTAGTTGTAAGTATGTTTTACTCTCCAAGTGTACAGATATTTAAAAGGCAATTGTGGATATATTCTATTTTTGCTCCATTATTTAAATACCCTCTTTAATTGTGCAGTTGGTCATTCATAAAAAAGTGAGCTTTTAGAAAGTATTCCATATTCACCTAATTTCTGCTTCCATTGGAGACCATGGTAAAACTCCCACAAATTTCAGTGGGAGCCAAGTTTGGCCAAAAATAAGGGTTGCTGAAAATTCTGCCATGGGACTGGTTAACTAAAGCACAAAAGGACATTAAAAGAACATCAAGGTTGCAAAGTCAGACACTCAAAAATTAGGCAATGCCAGATTTAATGTTGTCTCTGCAACCTTAATTCAGCCCTCTTGTTCTTAAGATTATGAAAATCTTTGGTTATATGATTACATACAATTTTTTCCACAGGACCCCTGCCTCATTGAGTGAACAGGTAGTTATTCAAAATGTCTTTCAAACTACAAAAGTATATTGATATCAGTGCCTGTTTAAAATCTGTGATTTTTTTTAAAAAGTTTGATATTAATGACTGAACTTTATATTTCACACCTATAGATGCATCTCTTGCAGTTAACATATGAGATATTACAATAACTGCTTGTGTTTATACACTTCTCCATTTCACTAGAAATAGACCATACATCAAGCAAATATATTTTCATTGAGCAGAAGAGGTGACTTCAGTTTAAGCCCCAACCAATATATGTTGAATATGCTGCATATTTCCAGTTTGGAGAGTTATGAACGGACTTAGGAGAGCTAGTCCCAGGTCAGATAATGCTGAGTGTTTTGTAGTAGTCAAATGAAGTCTCTCTACGGGTGTTGGGTAATGACGTTCATACCATTTGGTTCATGACTGGTAGTTACCTCCACTCTGGAAAGTTCCAGTGTATAAAACAGTATATATACTTCATTTAAAAGTGCCTTGTATTTAAGAATTATTGTGTTTTGGCTTTATGTGGGACCACTTATGCTCAAAAACTCCAGTGGTCTTGGAAATACATTATTCTAACTTTCCAGGATCTGTGTACCTACATTAGACCCCAGTACTGTGGATCTTCTTAACAATGACTTCACTGACTAAGGAGTACCCCATAGGATTGTGTCTTTGAAAAGGAAGGGACAGAAGCAGGAATATTTTAAAACAAGATTAGACAAAGCATGGGAAGAAGCATTATTATTTGATTATTTTGAGCAGCAAAATAAGTGCTGATTTGAGGCCTAAATGTTCTGTAGGGAACAAACCTACATTGGTGCTAGGTCTTTCCATCTCTAGGTTTTGCCATCCATTCTTTGGTAAGCATTCAAAACCTCTGAAACAACAGGGTTTCCTCACTTCTTAAAAATAAAGAAGAAATGGGCCCACTTAATTCCTGGTGTGGTTCTGATGTACAGGCTTTGTGGGTGTGACTGAGCGATGAGATTCACCCAGGGGATAAGCAGTTTATAGCTCTTGTAGGTGTCAGTTCTTCTATAGCTCAAGTAGGAGAAGTTTCATCTTCAGCTCACCCTTCTCTCTAGACCCACGCATCCAGGATGCATCCAAGTCCTGACACTTGCAGCTTCATAATTACTAATCAGTCTGTCCAGATTTCTAAAGTTCTTATTCTGGTCCTTAGTATCTATAGATACTAAGTGGTCTGCTAATCTTCCTTTTAATCCCTCCTTGCAATGCATATCTGCTGTGTTGCTTACAAATCACTCCCTCGTGTCACTGGCTGGTCAAATGACAAGCTGTGATTTCTGTTTTTCTGCTGAGGCTTGTTTGTTTTGTTACTTCTGCCTCCCACCCAATCTTTCTTTTTTGTCCTCCTGTGGTGTCTTGCCTATAAAGTAGATTTTGAGCGCTCTGGAGCATGAGCTGTCTCCTTTCTAATATGTCTATACCAGGGGTGGCAAAATTTGCTGGCCCTCTGAGCCGCATACAACAATCTTCAGAAGTTGAAGAGCCAGGGCGTGCCTGCTGGGGGACAGGGCATGGGGCTTCAGCCCCACGGTAGGTGCATGACAGAGCTCGGGGCTTGAGCTTGGGGCTTCAGCCCTGCTCCTGCTGAAACCTCGAGCCCTAGCAGGGGTGTCCTGCAAGTCTGAAGCTCTGAGGACCCCCCCCTCCACTGTGCACAAGAGCACTCTGCTGCAAGGCAGGGGTCCTGAGCTTCCCCCCATTTCCCCATTCTGAAAGGTGGAGAATGGGGAGCGGGGGGCATTCTGCAAGCTTCACTTTAATGGTAAAAGAGCCACATGTGGCTCACAAGCCACAGTTTGGCCACCCCTGGTCTATATAGTGCCTAACAAAATGGGGTCCCGACCCCTGATTGGGATTTCTAGGGACTACCATTATATAAATAATGCAGATTATAGTCTCTATTACCTGTGTATGTGATTCACTTAGTGATTGTATCTGTTGTAGCCTATGGATACATTATATAGTTACAACAGGGATACATTTGGGTTTTAGTGATTACTTGTGAGACTATATACCAAATCCTTTTTTTTTTTATTTCAGTATTTATTTTCCTGCTGGTGTTTGGAAAACAGAAATCTTAGATTTTTAAAATAATATAGATCAAAAATTTCTGTCCAAACAATGTTTTTCGGTGGGAAATTATTCATTATTTCCTGAATTAATTTTTGTGAAAAGGGTTTGCTCTTTGGAAAATTTAGGCTTTTACTTTTCAAAAAAACCAAAAGCTTTTTGGACAAAAACTTCTGGGTTTTCACTGAAAAGTCATGATTCCTGTGTTCTACCCCACCCCCAGATGGCTCAACTAGAAAACCACATAATTAATCCTCAACGTTTGCGATATTATCTGTGCTAACCATAGGTAAGACACTACTGCTGCAGTAACGTTATCTAATTATTTAAGACAAGCCTAGTAAGCTCAAAGTGATCACTGCTTTTCATTCACACATACTCCTAACTACGTCAGAAGAAGCCAAAATTCATATGCTATTTTTCTCTATTCCTCCCTTATCTATAATAATAATCAAATTGTAGGATTAACACTCAAAAAAATCTTCACACTAGATGGATTTGAATTTTAGCAGATCAATTCAAGTACCTCAGTCATCTGTAGAAGCCACATGGTTCATTGTAAGCATGGCATGTGGTGGGCTTTTTTTTTTTTTTTAGAATTCAGAAAGGAAACCTCAGATATTCAGAAGATAATATGAACAGAATAGACCAAACCACTGGTGTGAGCTAAATTTTTGTGGTGTTGATTCCCATCTGAGAGTTGCTTTCCATTGCAATTCAAATGCCAGCATGTGGCTGTGATAGATATTGCAACCCCATGCAGTACCTTTTGTCTCCAATGTTTCAAATAAATGGTTTATGTCAGAATGTGCTGTACTCCATGAAGGAGGGCTACCCAGCTCCTCCAGGAACTAAAAAGAGTGGATGGTGATTCAGCCAGGTTTACCCTCTTATTTTCTCCCACGGCCCCGCAAAAAAATACCAGCTCCTGAGGAGATGCTTATATACTAGTTCAAAGTAGATTCTTCAGAGGCCAACAGAGAAGTAGAGGATTTTTGGATAAACAGCTTGAGTTTCGATTGACCCAGTGCCTTCTTTCCAATCCAGCAAATGGGCAGGACCTTCTGCCTAAAAATGGGGCCAATTCTTATAGAAGGGTGGAAGGACTTCACCTATTAGAGACCCATAAGATTGATGAATGCCCTCTGGTAAACTTTTGGTGTGATATGCTTTCTCTGTAATGCTTTCACCTTAAGAATAAATGTGCTTGTTTAGAAGGAACAATTTGGTAACTTGTGACTTCAGGCAATACACTGGGCATAGCCTTTGGTGAAAAAGCAAAGCATAGGCACTGGCCTGTTCAGGCATTCTGGCTTGCTGGGGATGTCACAGTGTAATCCAGGGAGCTGTGCAGCCTTAAAACCCAGGTCCGGAGGGAGTGAGATATGGGTCTTTGCCCAAGAGAGGTGACAGCTGGGAGTCTAAAAGTGGGTGCCCTTGGTGGACCATGGAGGGGGAATACCGATATAGTTAGCCTGAAACTGTAACAGCAGCAATACTCAAATGCTTCCTCATGTCGTGGCATGGAGCTCTGACTTGATGTAGGCAGGAGATGTGTATATATGAAGACAGAATTTAGCCCATGATGGCAGCTTATAGATTCAATTTCATTTTCCTGGAGCTCTTTTGGGTTTCTTTTGGGTCTCAAAGCCAGCCAATCAGGGAAGGATTTCTCTTAGGGGATATGCTATACAGTTGCCCTGCTCCTTTTTAAATTGTCAGAATTTTGGCTTAAAGCCCATCTTGGAACAGTACACTTCAGCCATAGTGTGGCAAAGCATCGGAACTAAGGCTGTCAGTTACTCACCATTAACATGTGTGATTAATGCACAGCATAATTAATGCGTTAATTTTTTTTAACACACGTTGGTCGCAGACCCTTTGGGTGGGAGGGGAGCATCACCTGCTGCAGAGAACCTATGTCTGGTCAGGCACAGTAATGCAAGCCATCACTGGAGGGCGGGAAGAGAAGAGGCTAGAGAAAGATGTGGTTCTCATCCTGGCTCCAGCAGAGAAGTAGAGATCTTGACACCTCCCCACCCAGGGTGGCCATATTTCTTAAAGTAAAAACAGGATGGCCAGGGGCTCGCCCAAGCCGCCCTCCCCATGTCGCCTGCAGCTGGTGCCAATCCCCCTCCCCCAGATCCACGCCTCCCCCGGCTGAGGCTGAGCCCTCCCCCCAGCTCTGTGCCACCCAGAGGTCAGCTCTGAACCCAGCATTGCCCTCCAGTGGCAAATTTCTCCGCTTTCCTGCTGGTGGGCAGTGCTACCTTCAACTGATCTCTGGGCAGCAGCCGCCACTCTGGGCAGCAGCCGGGACAAATGCCCAGTTTGGGTGAAAAATTAGGGATGGCCAGGTCAGAGCTGAAAAAGAGAACTTTCCTGGCCAAAACAGGACATATCATCACCTGAGCCAGCCTATGCCCTATTGTTCCCAGCTGGTCCATCACTCCCAGGACCAATGCCCTTGCATCATGCCCCATTGCCCTTAGCCAGCCACTTGCCCCAGGGGTACCCCATAGAGAACATGGGCCTGGCAATCTCAGCATCCCTGCACCAGCCTCTCCTCTCCTGCAGTATGATGAGTCCCTGCGGTAAAATTCACCCTCTCTTGCAAACAAGGGTTCACTCAGCAAAGGGAGCCCACCTAGCTCAGTAAAAGAAGGTTAGTCCAGTACCAGAAACCACCCTTCCAGAAGCAGCAGCAAGACACCTCCCTCATCATCCTCCTGTGCATGTTATTGCTGGCTTCTCCCCATTTCACCCCCTGTCCTCCCAGACTCTCCTCCTGCACAAGTCATTGCTTACTTTCCTCCTCCCCGTCCTCCCCCAACACTGGACGTTTGTTTGTCTGAGTGATTGGCTGAACAAGAAGTAGGACTGAGTGGGCTTGTAGGCTCTAAAGTTTTAAATTGTTTTATTGTTACGTGCAGTTATCCTTTTTTACATAATTCTACATTTGTAAGTTCAACTTTCATGATAAAGAGATTAAACTACAGTACTTCAATGAGGTGAACTGAAGTTTCTTTTTTAAAGTGCAAATGTTTGTAACAAAAAAAAAGGGAGCACTGTCCACTTTGTATTCTGTGTTGTAATTGAAATCAATATATATGAAAATGTAGTAAACATCCAAAAATATTTAAATAAATGGTATTCTATTGTTTAACTGTGCAATTAATCACAATTATTTATTGCATGATTAATTGCAATTAATTTTTTTTAATTGCTTGACAGCCCTAATTGGTACCACTGGCTATCTTAAGGTTTACTAATAACTGACATTTAAACTTACCCTCTTGTGAATTGCTCAGATTCTGTCATTTACAATAACTGATTTGCAATGTTACTACATCCCTGAATGATGCTACAAGAAGAGTTTTAGCTTTTATGTTTAAGAAAATCCTGCATTTTTTCACACAGACTTTGCCTAACTTGTACTGAAGAAATATGAGTCTAATGGGATGCTCTCATCACTGTGTGTGTGTGGTGTGTGTGTGTTGCTTGATTCATTTACCTTTGCTTTCCACTAGCTGTGGTTGGTCGAAGTGTGCCCTATGGATCAAATGTGACTCCGGCAATTTTACTGTACAGCTTGTAAAAGCCCAGAAAGATTGCAGACCTTACCATGCAATGTTCCAGCTGCAACAAAGTGGTCCCTTGGTGGAGGATTATATAAGCAGAAAAAAAAACCCTTAAGCCCACAGGATGCTGAGCATAAAGTCACCCCAGCTGTGATTGATCATCAATAATAATACACGCACACACAGGTAAAGTAGCGTTCTTGTTAGGGTATTGGGTGATTATTTATCCTGGATGAGCTAGTAATTTCTAGTTTTAGCAAAACCACTACGGTTTGTTGCTGTCAGAGCTCGTTTCATAATGTAGGGTGGGATGCTCCTCTCCATTTGCGTTGGTGGAAGGGAGTTAACTAGACATCATGGCACAAAATTGGGATGGGCTGTAGCAGCTAGGGTTCCAACCACCTGTCTTGAGTCCAAGGGATCCCTTTCTTAGCCTCAGGAGTTTGAGCCTCCAAGATTCAGGGGCAATAAGGGGTGGATCCAGGTGGCTTGGCTCACTCTGAGTTCATTAAATTTCTGAGGAGAATTCTGTGTATAATTAATTACATGTCAGTAATTCTTCTTTCCCATAACTTTTTTGTTCCTTTTGCAGGGTGGTTCAGGGAAGGTTCACATTTCAACCCAGCCTAGGTGGGGTTGTAACTGAGCTTCTTAAGCTCTGCAAAGGTACTGCAGAATTTCCGGGCTACAACTGTTCACTAGAGGTATCATAATGTTAGAAATGGGAGAGCATGCTTGGGCCAATAGTAAATTATTATTAATAGAAAATTAAACCATTAACACTAGCTCTCACACATATTAAGGATGCACAATTTTCTTCAACACAAATTGTTCTTTCATAATCTTTTCATGCCCAGTTATGTCTGATTTTTTTAACAAGATCACAAAACTATTGAAACTTTACATTCTTTGTATCACACATGATGGATTCTAGTTCACAGGGATCCCAGCTTACCGAGCATGCTGGAGGCTTTACTCAGTGAACATATAGTACTTACTTTACTAAGTATTTTTATTCCACCAGTTTGTAGGTGTCTGTTTTCCAGTACATTTTCATGAATGTACAAGCCACAAAATCCTAATGTAAATGATAAAAACAAACACGAATTAAAAATAAAGGAATCACAGAGAGGCACATAAATCCCAAATTGCACTACTGCTCAAGAATGAGTGATTATCTTTGTGATTCTTCTGAGAGATTGTCTTCATAGTTACTGCTCCTGGGAAATAAACACACAGACAAAAGCAGTCTAATGAAAATATCTTAATCTGCCCATAAATATTGAGGGGGGAGAGCGATTGTGGTAGGCAATAGAGTTGGGTGCCTTTGGCGACTGGGTAATAGTCCAGCCCTGGTAATCTGAATATTCATATTTACACTCCTTTATGAGATTCACAGGAGCAAGCTTTATAAACAACAGTACAGGAAAGATTGAGATCTGCTCCATTTCACTGTTTATACCTCATTGTTCTGCTTCTGATCCAGCTCCCATTGAAGTCAATGGCAGATTCCTGTAAATTTCAACTTGGATTAGTTTCTTCTTCATTAATTTTCAGTTTTCAGCACCAAGGACAGGTCCATCAGGACATTGTCTCTAGCCTCTAGATATTCTGAAAAACCTTCCATGTGGTGGTTAGGGAATTTTTGTTTTGATGAGCTTAAAGCAGGAGTCTTTCCCATTGGAGTCCAATATTCTCATCTCTCAAATTATGGCAAAAATATTGCACAATATTGACAATGATAGCAATTTTCTGTACTGGGCAAATCTGATAATTTTCCTATTGAAGCTCAAATGAGTAAGAAGATATACCATTGGTAAAACATGTTTTCAACTTCCTTCACAGACTGCATGTTATAATCAAATAACAAAAATCTTGCAAATGAGGGAGGAAAAGTAAAAGACTGGAAAAATGTTTAAACACTTCATTAAAATTTGATATCTCTCATCAAATTTGGTTCAGATCCATCTATGTAAGATTCATAAAAGAAATCTTCTTCTTGTTTACTGTGTATAATAATTTCACATAGAATAGTTTTACAATAGTCTACAAAACTTCTTATGCATAATCCTTTCCCCTATAGATATGGCAATATACTTGCTGGAATCAAGTGGATAGTGACAAAGGGACTTTACAATGATGTGGAAGCTCTGCTTACTATATCTCTCTGTGCACCATAATTGATTGCTGAAGATGGCTCTGTTCTTGCTAGTTTAAAAGATGGCACTTAAGAAAATGGGGTTACTGATTAGAAGTATTCAGCTGGGAGGTCCGATATTTCTGAAAATAAATCTTCTTAAACTCAGGAAATGATTTTATTGTTCAGACTCTTATCCCTTATAAACATTGGGAGAAAAAAAATTGCAAATTAGACACAAATGACTAAAGAAATCTTTTAAAATGTAATTCTTCTTTCTTACCAGTTTTACACTGGTGCAACTCTAGTGAGTTTAATGGGATTACTGTTGATTACACCATTGTAAGTGAAAGTAGAGTCAGGCCTGTCAAATCAAAGCAGGAGTGTAGAATAGTGGTCAAGAGGGTATAGAAAAAGGACAAAGAAAATGTTGCATTGGGTTGAAAGTACTTTGAATCTGTTGATAATCTATGAGACTCTAGAGAATAGATTGGAAAATATGAGAACAGTGTAAAAATAGCATTTAGTTCAGCTTTGCATGTGTAGGATGGTTACAGTATTTCCAGTACCGAATTGTGTTACCATGTTTTTAAAAAAATGTGGCTTAACAGGATAAATGGTATGAGGAACTGATTCTAGAACCACTAGTTACATAAACTAATGGTCAGAACTGTTGAAATTGTTCAAAATTTTAAAAATTGAGTTAAAATTTACAATTTCGATGAGAAATTTGTCACAGATGAATTCTTCCTTCCTTTTTTAAAAATAAAAGCAGCAGGGTTATTAATGACATAGTGGCTATAATAGTGTGTTTGTAATAGCATTTTCTTTCCGTGTGATAATTGTGGTTAACTCCACTGGAACCAATAACAAGAGCACATTTTACTTTAAGAAGTTCATGTTCTATAATTGTACAATTACATCATATAACCAGTCTATTTAACTGACATTTCCCATAACCTTTAAGTTCCTATGTAGCTTTTTCTCATTTCCTTGTTATCATAGATTCAGATCCTGTGGTTCAATGTCTGGCATGGTGCATATTTCTGTAGGGCAAAACATTGTCTCATATTGGTGCATCCAACTGCTGCTAACACTGTTGTTATTACTATTGCCTTTAGCAAAATCACTTCCTGTGCACATATAAAGGAAGTTTTTCCTTCTTGAAATAGATCCTTAAATATATATTCAAAAACAAGTGCAACAGAAGAGCAAAAGATTCATGTATATTCCAATACATCAGACTGAAACTATTGTATTTATGCATGCTTTATATATACATTACTTGGTGACCCATCTTCTTATTGTTTGTAACGTATAGATCACGTTTTATCTAGCTCTCTGTATTATTGTTTGCTCTATTATCTGTGCCCTTTTTCTGTTTTCAGCTTCTCCTGTCCTCTTGGTAAAACGACACAAAACCAGAAATGGTTACGGTTGGCTGACGGTAGGCGGACGCCATAAGAGCTGTCCTTCTCCATCCCCATCCTCTAAGCCACAGAGTGGTCCTTAGGTGATATAAATGCCCTCTCTCTCCTCCAAACCGTCCTCCCCAATCCACATAGTGAGAACTCCCACAGAACTGAAATCCATGCTGCACAAGGTGTATCCAATATCTGTATGCAATTTAGATTCTGCTTTCTTCCCCAATGCAATTGAACCTCAGTGGTTCTGGTGTAGGCAGGGGCCCCTGAAAACAAAAGGAAAACGAGACAAGATTTTGGGTGATTGTGTACAGCAAGTTTATGCTCATGTATATAATCAACAGGGTCACTTTAAAAAAAAAATTTAAAATAAAATTACAGAGAGGATCAAGGGGTAAATTTTTGTCTATCCCCTCTCTTTTCAGGCACAATTTGCATCTTCACATCTTTATCTTTAAATGAATTGTGTGTGCAAATCAGAGTGTTTCCACCTATAATTACCTCTTATGCTTCCAGTCAGTAAATCAGAGGTTCAGGCATTTTGATTTGTGCCCAGAATTTAACTGTGGCTAAAAGTCAGTTCACGATTTTCTGTCTTCAACTCTTGTGCACACACAATATTTTTGGGTCCAAATATCCTTTCAATTCATAAAGATATTTCTTTTTGGGGAAATAAAAGGGCAATTCCTTACATATTTGATCTGTGGCAGCTCTTTCTATTAAGATATCAGCTGTGTAAGGTTGAGTATGTTCAGAGATGCCAGGGTATGTCTGTTTGGACTCTGACAGAACAATTTCCAAGACCAAAATAACAGTGCAAGTGTAGCAACCACACAACTTCTCGGCCAGACCTCAAACAAGTAATTAAGATATGAAGCTACGAAACACTGCCCTAAATGCAAACGTTTGTCTGCAGCTGCCAAAGCAAGCTTATTTTTGGCCATTGGCACTGGCTGTGATACTTGAATAAACAGCACTGAAATGAAAAGAGGATGCACAATGAACACAAGATGCTAGAGTGTTGGTGCCAAGTTACTGCTGACTCTGCATGTGCCAAATGATGTTTTAATTGCTTTTTTACACTGTTTGTACGGTCAAAGAAGTCCGTTCTTGGAACAGGTATCTTTTGCCTAAATCTTAAATATGAAGCAAGTTAGTCAGTGCAACATACTGTAGTCAGCCGAATGATGATTAAGTATTTTCATGGGATAATCCTTTTTATCCCCTTTAAAATTACAAAAGACTTGCATATATCCACCAGGTAACTAAATGGCTCAAGAGTCTTGTTTATGCCTTTCTTTGCTGTGTATCTAAAGATTGTGTCTGTTTCTATTTTTGAAAACACAAGCCATAGTAACATAATGTTGTTAAACTACAGATGAGCTCAAGCAGCATAATTTGTATCCAGATTTTTATCTCAAATTCACCAGATATTTGGGAATTTTAAGTTGTGTGTAGGTTTTTTAGGGGGATGAAAGTGATGAGATGAACATATTTGGATCTGTGGGTTTGGTCCTTTATAGTATTGGGGTCCCTGTACAGAAGTTCTATTTGCATCTGATTTGCAATGCAAATTGCTTAAATATGGGACATCAGTTCAAGCCTACCTCTATTTACAATTGTTTTAGTAGCAAACAATCTTTTAAAGATCTGGTTTCTATAAGTTCACAGATATTTAATGGCAGAAGGTACTAATATAGGTCAGAGAATTTCACCTAGTTGCTTCTGTATTGAACCCAAAAAATTGTTTGACTATAGCATATCTTCCAATCAGGCATGGAGTCTTATAGCAAATATACATGCAGTAGCTACTACTGCCATTTTTTTTATTGATTAGAAACTCCTATTTTGAATCTGAGCCAGTGTTGAAAGGGCAAATAATTGATTAAAGGTGCAAATGCTGCACAGTGATTTTAAACCATTGTGATGCAATCAGATAAATTCAATCATTTTTACTGGCAAATAACTGTGAATGCAACTACTTGAAATTATAAAATTGCACCAACAGTATTCAAAATTGGGTTTAAGGTCCCTTGACAAATCAAGTCCACACTATAACTTTGGCTGCACAACAAATTTTTTTTTTTCCAAAAAGAAGGCTGGCAAAACACTTCTAAAAGATTACAGTTCATTATGAATTAAAGGTTAAGCTACATCAAACTATACACACAACACTTTGTCATATGAATATTTTCTTTAATAAATACTAATGAATCACTGGGGATGCCACTTCTGTATTTCTCCAGATCAAGCAACCAAACAATCCAAAACAAAAAACCTCAATCTTCTCTCATTTTTTAAAGTAAGAAAAAAAGCAACAAAAATGACAAAAATTTCCTAAAACACACATTAGAGTAAATATTATGCTGAGAAATATCAAGATTCTGCATCATTTTAACTGGAAGTCAAAGTTCCCCCAAGCCAACTGCCTGACCCACTTAACATACATCAGTTTCATATACAACAGTACACAGGGAGCCAGCATCACATCCAAGCACCGTTGACTTCCCTAATCTGATGGATCAGGTACTTATTTTGCAGCTGAGTGAACGGGAAGTGATCTTTCAGTATGAGACTGAGTGAGATTCAAACACACAACCTCCAGGATTGTAGTAAAGTATCTTAACCACTCAGCTGCCACAACTACAATCAGTGATAGGGGATGGATCAGTTGATGGTTGGGCGACGGGATGGATCACTTGATGGTTCCCTGTTCTGTTCATTCCCTCTCGTGCACCTGGAATTGGCCACTGTCAGAAGACAGGATACTGGGGTAGACCTTGGTCTTACCCAATATGGTTGTTCTTATGTACAACTGGAAGTCCTAGAGCAAATAAAATAAAGGGGGCAGGCTGGTACTTGAGAAGAAATGCCCAGTATACTAGAATGTTACAATAGTTCCTTAGAATATTAGGCTGATAAATTCCAGTAAAGGTTGCCAGTCCCTTGGTGCTTGGTTTAACCATAGGTTTTACCATTCCCTCCATCTTGCTTCAAAGTCAAATTGTTCCTTGGACTCAAATATCTCTCCTTGTTTTGATACTTTTTTGGTCTAAAGTGACAAAGGACAAATTTTTCTTTCTTTTTAAAGAAACTTCTTAATAAATATTGCACAAGACCTAGAGTTGAGATTGCTTGTGAAGTAATTAAGTAGACAGCTTCTTGGAGCTGCAGAGCTAATATGCTGGGTTTAGTGCCTGCAGTGAGATGCTGCATAGCCATCAGTGAGAGAGACCTCCGTGCTGTTTTCTGAGTAAAGAGCTAGCTTAGCATTTCAAATACATTTGCTAAAATGTCTATGATGATGATAGGTCTAAGATGCGACCCCAATCTGTTTTTTCCCTCCCACTTGTAAAATAAATGTGGGTTATTTTTTCTGATCCTGCTGTGTGTTAGTGTAGCATGAAAGCCCCATTTATTGAAAAATTGGTTGCATAGTGAGTTCCAGAGCTTGAATTTGCTCACATATATCATAAGACACACTGTGGATACTCCTACAGGGTTTAAGATCATAAGGGTTAAGAGTGAATTATAACATTTTAATGGGATATTAACTTCAGATAATCCAACTTCACTGATGTGTCTTCAGAAAAAAAAAATACTTGAAATACAGCTATTGCATTTTGTAAATTAGAGATTGTGATCTGGGCCAGAGCCTGTTCCCGATGGCAAAACTCCAATGATTTCAAGGAAAGTGCCCAATACTTTGAAGTATAACACTATTATGTCAGAGCCCAGTTTTGCACTTGATTACAAGTGTGTAACACACACCTGGTTCCCATGGTAAAATGGCCATTGACTTCATAGAATCACAGAATATCGGGGTTGGAAGGGACCTCAAGAGGTCATCTAGTCCAACCCCCTGCTCAAAGCAGGATCAATCCCCAACTAAATCATGCCAGCCAGGGCTTTGTCAAGCCTGACCTTAAAAAAAATCTAAGGAAGGAGATTCCACCACCTCCTGAGGTAAGCCATTCCAGTGCTTCACCACCCTCCAATTGAAAAAGTTTTTCCAAATATCCAACCTAAACCTCCCCCACTTCAACTTGAGACCATTACTCCTCATTCTGTCATCTGGTACCACTGAGAACAGTCCTTCAATGGGACTAGGATCCAACCAGAAATCCACGAAGCTGCTCCTGTGTGACTGAGGTAAGAATTGGGCCTTCCAGGTTTATAAAACCCACAAACCAAGCTGTACCTCTAAGCCATAGAGCATTAAAGCAGTTCAGGGATGTGGGAAGAAGTAATATCACTTAGAAATAATCATAGTTAATATTTTAAAATATTTTTATTTGCAATGAAAATATTAATTGAATAAATGTAGCTGCTAATGATTTGTCTGCTTCAGGCAATGCTTGTGTATTCTGGAGGAAGCTGACCAACTAGAACATTAATATCATGAGCAGTCTAAGTGATAAGACTCAAGGGAAACAGATTAATAAAAGTCATTTATCCAGAAATTAACCTCCTTAGATGAACAATTTAATTTTCAAGAATCTCCTGAGAGAAAGATGCTCTGTGGTAACTGGTACTTCAAGTAGATTTATAGAAACATACATTTTTTTTCATAAAATCAGCATCATAAAGCCCTGCTGTTTGGTTTAAAAAAATACAACAACTTATAAATACTGTTAGATTCATGTAAAAAACACAGGGATATGAAAAGGCTTCTGAAGTTGATGCAGGACTTGGAGGACAGGAAGAAGTATGCTGGAAATTTCAGCAAATGGACCTGATTTTTCTATGGATTGTTCAGCTCCATGGTTTTCCAGGCCCTTGCCTCCTGTATGTTCCATAGCCATGGTCCTAGAGCACTCCCATGAAGTGTATCTACTTGAAACCCTTATGATCTTTTGTCTCCCATTTGTTACCATGTACAATGAGGTTGCTCATATTTAACGATCAAAGGCCTGACCCAAAGCACAGTGAAACTGAGTTCTTCCATTTATTTCAATGGGTTTTGGATTGATTGTACCTGTTAATAAATATTGACCCTTTTATTCCTCTTCTTTGAGTATTAATTTCATTTATATATTAATTATTTTCCCAAAATCTTTATGGTATTGTGTGTTTTGAATAGTAAGGCCAGAGTGACCTCTGTTCAGGAATTTCAGATGATTGAGTACTGGACCATAATTCAACGTGGCTGGCACCTCCAAGTCTGTGGGAAAAGAGATGTTCAGTAAAGATCCTCCTCAATTACCAAAAGTATCTACGAAGATTTAAGCAGGATTGCTTAATAAGGAACCAGTGTTGTTGCAGATGCTTTCTGTAATGATGAAATGGGGATCCATTAAAAGATGTTTTGGGGAACTGGCACTTCACCCAGCTGTTAGAGATAGTGACCAGATTAGAATTCCCTTTTTTGCCTGTCAGTCATGTAACATACAAATACCATAAAGGAAATTCCATAAGTAACGAGGTTAACAAAAATGTTTAAAACACAACATATAGTGAGATTGGGAAAGTATTATTCCATCCACAACAAGGGGTTTCTTTGTCTTGTATCCTATAAAATGACAGAGGTATTGGGACTTATGTAGAGAAAGCAAAACTGCCAGCATCTCACCAGATACAGAGACGAGGGAGACAGAGGCAAACGCTTAACCTTACACCAATGATGGCAATGTATCTATTCTTTCTGCATTCTGTTATGGTGCTGTACTAATCTCTGACTAATAATCTTTGATGAAATAATTCCATTTGAGCCTGTTATTTGAGAATCTCAAATTGTTGTTAAATTCAGACACACAACAGGGCCAAGCCCCAAATCGATAGCTTCTTAGCAGCAGGTACTTGCCCAATTTATTTTCATTCATAAATTAAAATACGTAGTCTGGTATCCATTACTTATAAATTGTCATGATCTCTTGCTTAACTTTAATATTTGAGGAATCTAAAATTTCACTTCATTCTTCGAAGTATCCAAACAACAGGGAAAGGAACCCTATGATTTACATGGAGACAATACTGAAAAGGAAAATAACTGCCCCCCCTTTCCCTCAAATCTGCTTTTGCCACCCAGCTGAAGCATGTTTTATTTCCTAATAGGATTTAAACATGTAGCATCTTCTCACATAGATAAAATGCTTCTGTTGTAAGGAAACAGACAGTCAATTCTTCTGAAACTCCTCAGGGTATAAATTTGTGAGAGCTGTCGAAATATATTGCCTATCTTCAGTTCACTGCCAATGTGCATTGTTTGGTATGCTTGATAGCCATGTGCTTTTTGTATTCAGATTAGTCTCTACCTCACATTGGAATCTGCATGGCATTGGAATTCCAATGGTGCTTTTATATATACAAATACAAGAAATGTTTGCATGCTAATAAAAAAAAAAAATACTACAAGAGATACTTCCTGAGAGTGGCATTCTTTACAGTATCCATAAAGACTGCTTATGGGGAAGGAGAATGTGCACCACCAGCCAGTGGATTTATTATGTCTATGCAGGCCAGTTGGAGCAGAAGGAGCAGTGGGGGCAAGTAGCACGCAACAGAAGCAGTTAGTATTCCTGTAAAGCAGGGGGGCACACATCCCACCAATACAGCTGTCTGAGGTTAGTTTACCAAGCCTGATCACAATGCTGAGGAGAATTAAGATTTTTGGGGGATCAGTGGGAACGCGAATTTGAGATGGAAGGTCTGTGGCGGGACGGGAGAGTATTTACTGTTGATACTTTTAAGGTGATGAAGAAAAGGCAGAAGGTTGCTCCTGTCCATTAAAACAAGTTTAAGTGATTTCTTGGGAGCCTGCTGTTATTAGCCACAGCACTGTTACATTATGCATGATTCTTCACTGATCAGAGCCTGAATAAACTGCAGAATGTTTCATTAGTGATTTTTCCTGTTTATGCTTATTCTTCTAATCATAGACAGCCCATTACAATGGGTTTTGCTTTTCTAGACAAATTAACAAAATCGCCTTCCATCTGTTAATATAAACATTTTGATAACTGGCATCGAGTGTTGTGTAAACACACAGAAATCAAGGGTTTCATTGTGGTACTGTGTTGTAAACACACACAGGAATTTAACTGCCTCCCTGTGAGACATGTATTTAGAGGGATGTATACAACTGCCTTGCTACTTTTAGAGCTGATAAGAATATCTAACTGCAGGTGAGGTTAATGTGGTTATATTAAATTTGGAGGGTAGAGGTGTGTTTCAAGTTAATGTATCTCTGTTTCAGATTTGCTTTTACCAAGAGGGAATCACATGTAACTTGCTCTTTTCCATGCTTCTCACCTTTCCTTAGTAATTATAAATTATGAGCACTTCCTTCCATAAGACTAAAGATGCCAGTGTTGCAGCAGGCAATTTAATGGATGTTACAATCCTTATTTCCAATCACTTGAATTCCAAAGTTTCCCAGTAGGGTTTTTGTTTAAAATGTGCACAAATCTGGGTTCAGAGGCTTAATGAGGACAGGATATGGCATTAACTAATAACTGTTAAGCTTTGTTCTATTGTCCTGGAATTGTAAGCAGTTAATCACGCACATGCACAGAGTTTGCTGAGCTTTTAAAAATCTCAAGTACGAGTGCACTTGTATACAGGTTAGATAGAGAATACTATGGGGAACTTACTTTATTATGTGCCTTTTGACAGCCATTTAGAAAAATACTTAAAATTCACCAATTTCCCTGGTTCCTCCTTCCCCTTAGGAATAAATTGAAACCAAATATATTTGTCTCATTCTTTTCCAGGACTGTAGTATACCCAGCAGTATCTTAGCAGCATCCAATACTTCCAAGTCAGTATGATTCATTGAATCAGTAATTCTAAGGCACTACCTAAAAAGATGAAGACTGTGATATGACGTATTAGATGAGTAATGATTGTAATGGTCAGCAAAATGGCTGGGGTATATTTTGTGAGAACAACAATGTCACACTTCAGCCAAATTGTAGAGATTTCTTATTTTGTGTTTCAATATTTACTAGTTAGCACCTTAAACATATGTGATCTGGCACTACTATGTTATGCTGCTGTACCAGATTTGGAGTGGTTGCAAAGTTTGCTTATGCACTCCAGATGTGTTCATCATAAGATCCTTTAATGCTCTGCCATGTATGGCTGACTTTCATTTAAATAATGTATTTTACACACAGTGCCACCTAGTGGCAAAATGTATAATATGGCTTAGCATTCCATTACATCTTCCCCTTTCAGTTCTGCATTCATACCATTTATGATATTTACACTATCACTCTGTCTTTGAAGTTAGTACATATCAGCCTAAATGTCTTTGAATCATACTGTTTTTCTAATGACATGACCTGACCATATACAAACTTCATCATCTGACTGTGGTTGGTCTTCTTGTTCTGCATCTGCCACTTGTAGAGTTTGTTCTGTTAATTGTTCTTTCTGAGGAATACACTGTAGATGTCAGTGATTTCTGTTGAACTCTCTATTGTCAGTCTTGATCACATATGATCTAGGTGCTGAAATCTTTTTCTTTATGATAGTTGGAGTGGTCTACCCTTTTTCTTCATCCAATTTGATGTGAACAGTTACCAGATTCTAGACCCAGCAGATCTCTGACTGAGTAATGTCCGTTGTAGAAGTGATGTGATATGTGATAAGGCCACTGTCTTCATGGCCATGTTGGAGATGGAGATAGAACTACTATTCCAACTTCATCCAATTTGACGTGAACAGTTACCAGATTCTAGACCCAGCAGACCTCTGACTGAGTAATGTCCATTGTACAAGTAATGTGATATGGCCACATTGGAGTTAGAATTACTGTTCCAACTTTGGAAAAGAACCTGTGTTGTCTTCACTCAGGAGTTGTGCTGCACTATATCCAGTAGCAGCAATTGGTGGTGTTCTGTAACTCAGAAGAACAAAGAATGGATCTTCTTTTTGTAAAGTTTTCTTGGCTGTTTGTACAGCTCTCTCAGCCTCTCCATTCACTTGTGGTTAATGTGGGCTGCAGGTAATATGATCAAAATCACATTTCAGAATGATTTAAATTCTGCTGTAGTAAACTGTGGTCTGTTGTCAATCATTAGTTGTTCTGGAATACCTAAGTGAGCAAAAGTGAACTTCAGTTTCTTGATAACATTGCAACAAGTACATTATTTCTATATACATGCAAAAATAGTCCTCAATAACAAGGTAATGATGGCCTCTGAATTTGCATAAATCTTCCAACATCTCTCTCGTAGACTTGTTTGTACGCTTCATGATTCAACATTGTCTCTTAAATTCATTTGTATTGGATCACCTCTCATAAGTCCTATATCATCAAATCCTCCATCAAGTTCTTCCACCTTTCGTATGAGGCCCATCAGGGTTGCCACATAGCAGCTGAGAAGGTAGTCTGTTTGTGGTCCTTTGACCACATACACAGAATGGATCACTTTTGTCTTTGTTAGTTGTTTCTATGGTGAACTGGCTCATGCGTTTAAGAATACCTTCAGGGCTGGTCAGAGCTGTAAGGGAACTTCAACTCTGGGAGTGGGCCGAAGATAATTTAAAGTCCCTTGTGAGATGACTGTGACACCAGCTCCTGAGTCAATTTTAAACTCAACAGTCTTGTCATGAATATTCAGTTTTGCTCTTGAGGCAGGCTCTATGCCAGTACATGTGAGAGATTGCAGAAACAATGGCTCTTGACTGTCTGTAATGTGAGTCAACTCCCTGATAACTTTAGTGCTGCAAACAACTAAAAATGTCCATATTTTGTGCATTCATTAAACCATGCGCCTCTTGCTGGACATGCATAATCTCTTGGGATATCACTTTTACCACACTTTGTGCTGGAATTTTTCCCTCTTATCTTGGGAGTTCTTTCTCCTCATCTCAGGGGTTATATGATAATTACTTTTAACACTCAAGTGCCTGTTTATAACTTCTAAAATATGTTCAGGTTTTTCAAGTTGTTCCTGTCTTTGTTTTATTGTTTGACTAATTCTGACGGATTTGCTATCTGCATAGCTGTGGCTTGGGTTAATTATCTGTTCAGCTGTAGCTGCTGTGAAAGGTTTCTAACTGTAAACCCAATAATCAGCGTCTCTGATATTTTTATGTTTTGCATTCCTAAAGTCACAGTTTTCAGCCAATGTATGCAAAGCTCTTATAAAACATTCAGCATTTCCCCCTCATTCTTGAATTTGCTGGTGAAAACATGCTCTTTCATAAAATACATTTCTCTGAGGTATAAAGTATGAATCAAACATAGAACCCTTCCATAGTCATCTTTGTGACCGTCTTCAGTAAAGTCAAAGGATTTAAAGACATGCTTTGCTAACTTCTCCATAGAATAAATTAAAGATGATACCTGTATATCTCCAGTTTCTTTGTGCAGCTTGGTAGCAATGTGAAATCTTGAAAAATATTGTTTTCCAGTCTGTCCATTGCGAAGGTTTGTCAAAGCTGAAGTTCTCTGGGGCATCAAAGAGTGGTATGTTGATGCCATCCTGCAAACTTTGTTGCTTTGTTCTTTCTGTTCGCAACCTTTGTTGTTGTTTTTCCTTCCTCCTTTCATTCCTTCATTCTGTTAATTTCCTACTCACACCATGTACTTCTGTACCAAATATGGACTGAAGCTTGCTTAGACACACCATATGTGTTCATAAGATCTTTTAATGCTCTACCAGGTATGGCTGAGGTTCTTTTTAATAAGTTATTTTATACACAGTGCTTCCTAGTGACAGAAGAGTATGATATGTTTTAGCATTCCATTATACACTCCAAACCTTATATTTAAGTCTGTGTTTGTTTAGCTATACTTTATTGAGGCAGTATTTATTTTATTCAGATACCAGTTTGCACTCATTCATGGTATTTTTCATCCAACCACTTTTATGATCTTAATTTTGATCCTGTTTCAGCAAAGTACATAAATACATGGATAACTTTAAGCACAAAAGTAGTCCTACTGACTTTGTCTTGCTTGCAGTAGGCACTCAAATCCATGGGTCTGCTTGAGTACTTAAAGTTAATCATGTGCATAAGTACCTTGCTGAATCAAGATCCTTCTAGCTAAAGGCTCAGTTCTGATCTTACTGAGGCGAAATTCCATTTGCTTTCAATGGTAGCAGGATTGGACTCTGTTCTATATGTTGCAAATGTATTTGATGTTAGAACAGAGGGTAAGAAATCGACATATAGTGCTTGATGGTGAGATTCCCCCAGGCCAGAAGGCATGACAAATTATACTGGGGAGGGGGCTCTGGCAATTAAGAGTAGAAGCTGTGGTAATGATGGTGCAGTACCAAATCCTTTGGGAAGTACAGTGTCTGATGATTGCACCAAGGAAAAGAATGACTTAAACTTTCAAAAAGACTCAGCAGAGTAGGAACACAAAATGTGAGTAATATGTAAGAAGGGAAGCTCATCATCCAGACCATCTTTCCAATTCTTTGTAAGATAGAAATAAGTGGAATCTCAGAGCAGCATTGGAAGAATAGGGGTGACTTTGTGACAATGGATGGATATGCATTGTACTACTCTGGATCTGAGAAAATGGGGTTGCATTTATGTTACCCAGGGAGAAGTCAAAGTGTGTGCTTGAATATGGAGCACAAGTCCATGAGGCCGGATGCGCTGCATCCAAGAGTGCCAAAGGAGTTAGCGGATGTGATTGCGGAGCCATTGGCCATTATCTTTGAAAACTCCTGGCGATCGGGGGAGGTCCCAGATGACTGGAAAAGGGGTAATGTAGTGCCCATCTTTAAAAAAGGGAAGAAGGAGGATCCTGGGAACTACAGGCCAGTCAGCCTCACCTCAGTCCCCGGAAAAATCATGGAGCAGGTCCTCAAGGAATCAATTCTGAAGCACTTAGAGGAGAGAAAAGTGACCAGGAACGGTCAGCATGGATTCACCAAGGGCAAGTCATGCCTGACTAATCTAATTCCCTTCTATGACGAGATAACTGGCTCTGTGGATGAGGGGAAAGCAGGGATCTGTTGTTCCTTGACTTTAGCAAAGCTTTTGACACGGTCTCCCACAGTATTCTTGCCAGCAAGTTAAAGAGGTATGGGCTGGATGAATGGACTATAAGGTGGATAGAAAGTTGGCTAGATCTTCGGGCTCAGTGGGTAGCGATCAATGACTACATGTCTAGTTGGCAGCCGGTATCAAGTGGAGTGCCCCAGTTTTGTTCAATATCTTCATAAATGATCAGGAGGATGGTGTGGATTGCACCCTCAGCAAGTTTGCAGATGACACTAAACTGGGAGGAGAGGTAGATATGCTGGAGTGTAGGGATAGGATACAGAGGGACCTAGACAAATTGGAGGATTGGGCCAAAAGAAATCTGATGAAGTTCAACAAAGACAAGTGCAAGGTCCTGCACTTAGGATGGAATAATCCCATGCACCGCTACAGACTAGGGACCGAATGGCTCGGCAGCAGTTCTGCAGAAAAGGACCTCGGGGTTACAGTGGACGAGAAGCTGGATGAGAATCAACAGTGTGCCCTTATTGCCAAGAAGGCCAATGGCATATGGGGATGTATAAGTAGGGGCATTGCCAGCAGATCGAGGGACATGATCGTTCCCCTCTATTCAACATTGGTGAGGCCTCATCTGGAGTACTGTGTCCAGTTTTGGGCCCCACACTACAAGAAGGATATGGAAAAATTGGAAAGCGTCCAGCGGAGGCCAACAAAAATGATTAGGGGACTGGAACATATGAGTTATGAGGAGAGGCTGAGGGAACTGGGATTGTTTAGTCTGTGGAAGAGAAGAATGAGGGGGGATTTGATAACTGCTTTCAACTACCTGAAAGGGGGTTCCAAAGAGGATGGCTCTAGACTGTTCTCAGTGGTAGCAGATGACAGAACAAGGAGTAATGGTCTCAAGTTGCAGTGGGGGAGGTTTAGGTTGGATATTAGGAAAAACTTTTTCACTAGGAGGGTGGTGAACCACTGGAATGCATTACCTAGGGAGGTGGTGGAATCTCCTTCCTTAGAAGTTTTTAAGGTCAGGCTAGATAAAGCCCTGGCTGGGATGATTTAGTTGGGGATTGGTCTGCTTTGAGCAGGGAGTTGGACTAGATGACCTCCTGAGGTCCCTTCCAATCCTGATATTCTATGATTCTATGAAAACATAATTCAATCAGCAATAGAATAATTACAATGTGCTTTCAGGAAATGACAGTCAATATGCCTACCATACAGGTTTATGCCCCCACAACATCATGAGTTCTATGAACGACTTGAAGAGACACTAACTCAAACATGAAATAAAGATATCACTCTTGTAAATGGGGACTTGACTGAACAAGCTGGATCTGTAAACTCTCATAAAGAAATAAGGGGAAATTATGGTCTGGGTTCACAAAATGAAATAGGAAAGCATTTAGTTGAATTCTGGTCCTCTGCTCACACATTCATTATAAACACCATCTTCACCCAACATCCTAGACGTTCATACACTTGGAGGTCACCAAACGGAATGGCAAAGAAAAATTACTATGTAGTACAGCAATGCTGGAGATCAAGTGTCCAAATCACAAAGACTTTCCCAAGTGCAGAGTATGTGTCAGACCACCAGCCGTAAGCCTCAAACGTAAAATTAAAACTTAATAAATACAGCAAGTGATACTGTGTTTAGACTTGTTCAGAATCATGGAAAATTATATAACTTCTGTGTGGAATGCTATTCTGCTTGAACCAAAAAAGCACATATTCTAGAAAGCTATGTTCAACATCATGCTTAACTCAGTTGTTTGAGCTGGTAGCAAAACCAGAATTACCAGAACAACAAGATTTCAGAGAAGACCAAATCACACATGACTAAATCATGAATATCCATCACATGACTGAAAAATGCAGAGTACAGTCACCCAATGATCATGTGCTTCATTGGCTACTAAATAAATATTTGACACCATCCATCCATGACTTCTCTGGGTGATACTGACAGACATGGGGATTCCAAAGCATCTAAATGAACTCATTGCAAGTCTCGACCAGTCTAACACCAGTGCACAGTGCAAAAGGTGAGTTTCTGGATTATTTTTGAAAGCAGTTCCCATTCTGCTAGACATCAGGAGTTCTTTAAAAGAACCAGGACTATGCCTCCTTTTTAAACAAGAGTATGTTGTCATACGGGCAATAAAATATTCAGATGAAGTTCAGCCATTTATTTGTATCCCCAGGATACTTGTATTGTTTTGTTCTGTTGTATGGATCTTGGGTTTCCTTGCAACAAGTTTAGGACCAGTCCTGCAAGCTTCTTCTCACTGGCAGTGCCCTATCCCTACAAGGAACCCCACTGACGTGGAGCCAGATTGCATTACACAGACAAATGCACGTTGATTTGTCAGGTGTCTCTGTGAGCGCTGGGTTTTATTTGCATAGAACAGCTTGCAGGATCAGGGCCTTAGTCTCAAACTAAAGTAACCGGATCTGCCTCATATTCTTAGGGCAGGTGGGCTTTTTTCTCATTTGTATGTAGAAATAATATAAGCTTGCAATGGTTATATATATTAGGCAAAGGAAGGCTTGCTTTCTTAATATAATTTTGTTTTGTTTTGTTTTTAGCTCAAATTCATTACTGGAATAAGTGGATACTTGCTCCTCTTGATTCATAATTAAATTTATTTTTTTCCTTTTTGGCAACTAATACATCAGCATACACTTGATATATTCCTGTATATTCTTTGTGGCTACAATTTTAACAAATGTTTTGAAGTGATGACAGAGAAAATTACTTTCCCTTGCCTACATTAACAAGTAGGTGTTGTGTGTTTTAATTACTGTGACCAAGCTGCAATTACAGCTGATAAACGTATGGAGATTAAGCTGCTAAAGAAATGAAACATTTACATTTTCTAAAGGAAATGCCACCTAGAATAATAGAAAAAAGGCGGCAGTGCAGGGGGAAAGACTATGCCAAACATACTCATTATTAATAATTACAATACTCTACACTTACGGTATATAGCAAACTGCATTTCAGGATCTCAAAGAACTTGACAAACATTTAAATAAATTAGACTCCAAACACCACTGTGAGGAAAATAAGTTGTCATTGGAAATAAACTTGGGCACCAAGTGATTAAGAGGCAGATATTCTGAAAAACTGTGTATGCACAACTGTGATGGCAACAGGTGCAAACTGAATGCATGTATAGTTACATAATCATATATGCAAATAGTCTGGACATACTATTCCAGTAGTAGTTGTACGACTGCCAAATACAAAGGCAATATAACCTCTCTAATCCTACTTGGTATATTCCTGTTTATATATCAAAGTATGACATTAGCCCTTTTGGCCAGTGTCACACCTGGAGCTTATATTCAGCTGATTATCTGTCATGACTCTCAAGTCTTTATCAAAGTCACTACTTCCCAGGTTAGAGTCCTCCATGCTCTAGGTATGGCCTACATGCATATGTGCATAATTTGGAAAATTAGACCATAGGTGATTTGCCGAAAGATCACACAGGATGTCTGTATTGACTCCCGTGTTACTGCCCTGACCTCCTGGTTGTCAGGCCTGTCATTTCACCATAAGGCTATAATTTTTCTCAACAAGATTCATGTAGGGAAGTTTTCCCTGCATTTGGATGTTAATAGCTGTAACCTGAGGCCTTCTGGGGAGAAGTGTTTTGAAGATGACAAACTGATGAACACTTTGAGCACTGAACTTGAATGTTTCTGAAGAGATTGGAAGGACCAATGTTGATGATCTAGGCACTTCTGTAGGGCGGATATTCTATAATGTGTATAATTTAAAATGGAGCTTTGACAGCCTGGTAGCCTCCTTCAGGGAAGGCTTTACTGAAGAGCTGCCCTATGCTCTTGCTGTGAACATGTGACATTTTGTTGTTGTTGTGCCATGTCTAGTAGCTTCATGCATGTCCTTTTAGACAAGAATAGGACACAATGACATGTCTTCTTACTTTGTGACGGTCAAGGACATCAACTGACATCTGGCATTGAGGAAAGCTTATGAAGAGATTTTTCAGTCGAATAAATTGTTCCGCTAAAAATACACTGAAGGAAAGAAACCATTGGCTTTCTTGTCCCTGTTGAAATGCACATGTATTAATTGATCCATAGTATCCTTTAAAATCTATTGAAAATGATGCTTCTGTGCCTTCAGTGCATTACAGTAAAGATCTGCCCAAGTGTAGAAATATTGATGTATAACAGAATATGGTACAGTGTAAATGGCAAAAGAAAGAGGGTGTGACTGACAGAGAAGATGGGATTTACTTTTATAAATTATGACCGAATATTGTTTGAGAGAGTGTGTTTGCCACATACTTGATGCTGAAGCTTCTTGCCTGAAAGAACCTGAAATGAGCCCAAACCCGAGATTCAAATATCCCTTGAACTTTGGGTAAAGTTCTAATTCTACCTTGGCAACTCATGTTCCTCTCTCGTTAAACCACAAGAGGGCACATCCTTAGCTGATATAAGTTGTCAGCAGTCCATTGTTATCAATGGAGTTCTGACAACATAATGCCAGCTGAGGCTCTGTTCCCAGATGTTCACTAGCAGAGAGACATGAGCCCCTTACATAATCTTATGTTCCCACCAATTTACCCATGTGGAAAATCCATGATAATATCTGAGTTTTTAATCCTATGTTAATGTGAGCATTTTATATGTGGAGGTACATATTTCTTTTTACTAAGTTGGTAGCTTGATTTAATTTAGGACAGAAGAATCCAATGCACTGCTAAAGACTAGGGACCGAATGGCTAGGCAGCAGTTCTGCAGAAAAGGACCTAAGGGTTACAGTGGACGAGAAGCTGGATATGAGTTAACAGTGTGCCCTTGTTGCCAAGAAGGCCAATGGCATTTTGGGATGTATAAGTAGGCGCATTGCCAGTAGATCGAGGGACGTGATCGTTCCCCTCTATTCGACACTGGTGAGGCCTCATCTGGAGTACTGTGTCCAGTTTTGGGCCCTACACTACAAGAAGGATGTGGAAAAATTGGAAAGAGTCCAACGGAGGGCAAGAAAAATTATTAGGGGACTGGAACACATGAGTTATGAGGAGAGGCTGAGGGAACTGGGGATGTTTAGTCTACGAAAGAGAAGAATAAGGGGGGATTTGATAGCTGCTTTCAACTACCTGAAAGGGGGTTCCAAAGAGGATGGCTCTAGACTGTTCTCAGTGGTAGCAGATGACAGAACAAGGAGTAATGGTTTCAAGTTGCAGTGGGGGACATTTAGGTTGGATATTAGGAAAAACTTTTTCACTAGGAGGGTGGTGAACCTAGGGAGGTGGTGGAATCTCCTTCCTTAGAAGTTTTTAAGGTCAGGCTTGACAAAGCCCTGGCTGGGATGATTAATTGGGGCTTGGTCCTGCTTTGAGCAGGGGGTTGGACTAGATGACCTCCTGAGGTCCCTTCCAACCCTGATATTCTATTCTATGATTTATTTGTTGTATGAGAATTTCAAGGCAAGATATATTACATTATGTATGAAGATACTGTATTGTGTATCTTGAATAAAGATATTTACATTATAGCATATTCTATTTTACAGTGCTAGATACCAAGATAGCAATCCTAAGAAACAATATGTTGGCGTGGTGGTGGTAAGACATAGAAATTCATGGGGCTTCTTGTGGCTGTACATTTTATGGTAAACTCACCCAGTTGTCAAGAGTCATTGTAAGACCTTCGGTGACACTAGAGACTTGGAGTGGGGTGACTATGGGGAGTTCTCCACGCCTCAACATCTTCAAATAGTTCATTAGGATTGATTATCCATTGGTTTTGGGCTTTGGGAGCCATGGTCCCAAAACTTCTATATAGGCTGGACGAGTGACTCTAGATGGGTTGTGTTACAGCCTGCTGCCTGCCCAGAGCCTGGAGGAATAAATTCCATTCCTACCTCTACTCTTGCGTCCTTCCCTGTTGACTTGCATTTTACCCTTTCTGCTAGTCTTGCCTTTGAATCTGTGTTAATAACTTGAGCAAAATACTGTGGGATTCAGTCTCTTGTCAGAACTTGGCCTCATCACAAATGCTGGCACAGATTAATACTATTGTACACTTCAGTCCCTTACATTTTTATACATCTGTTGCACATAAAAATGTCAGCATCTGCTTATATGTTTCTAATGCTGACAATGGTAAAGATTAATTATCAGCAACCAAAATTGCCTAGATAACATCAATGTCCTAAAGGCATGAGTTGTATTCCAGTGGGCTGTTGAAGCCGGTAGCGAAACTCCCATTGACTATGTGTGATATTTTTAAAGGAACTTGGGCCCCTAGAGAGGCTAATAGTCAGCTAAACACGTTGGAAAATTCCACTAGGTAACTAGTTGCGACTTTAGGCAGCTAAATATTCTTAAAAACTGTCCCTATGTGATAAAACGTGATGCTTTGGGAGTAGTGGGACACTTCATGATTTGAACTAGAAAGCCAGAGTTTGTGGGCCAAATTCTTCTGTGTAACAGCCATACAAATCTGCAGGGCTTCCACTGACATTCAGTAAGACATAATGGATTTTAACCCGCACACATGAGAACAGAATGGGTCCTTTGTCTCTTAATGGGTCTTTGTGTATATATTGAGGAAAGATAAAATGTAGATTCCCACCCCAAGATTCCAACTTCACTAGAAGTTGGAACTTTGAGTAGTTAGTTTTGTGAATGGTATTTCATTGACCAGTAAAATCACTGTTGTACAATTCAGTTTCTCAGCCAAGCTCAGGTTAGAAAATATTCACCACAGTTTCCAGAGATTTTCCTTTAGAGTAATAAACACAGAACCCTTCAGCCATAACTTCTTGTTATTAACATGCAGAAATGTTAATTGCCACCATTTCATGTTTTCCTTTATAATTAATAGAAATGAGATTCTAATGCTTTTCATGGCAATTACTCACAATTGAAACTAATTTGCTTGTTCAGTGTAGGAGAAAGTGTAACACAGTTTAAAAGAATATTGTAAAATAGTATACATTTTAAAATGCATCATCTTTCCAGTATATTGGCTGGCTACATTTCAGAATATAAATGCACCTAAGAAGGTTTTATATTGTATTAAAATTCTTAAAGAAATGTACATGGTTAGAATAGCATCTTGAATTTTGGTTTGGCTAAAGGCTTCTTGAAATCAATGGAAGAGGAAAGTAATTCGCAGGTTGCTAACTTTATTGAGCATGTGATGGTGGTGATATAGATGTCATGTGGAGTAATTGTTGTTGCCTAAGACTTTCCATAATAAATGGCCATTTTCAGTTGCTTATTACTTTCTCAAAGTTGCATCCTTTTAGGTAGAAAAAAAAGTCACTTACTGTTTTCGCCCGTAAAGATCCTGCCTCATTCACTGCACATGTAGGATGGTGACTAATGCAGGTTTGTATCAATGAACTGGTCTACTTATGCAGACCTATTCACTGCATTAATTGTATTGTGTATCATGAGTGAGGTGGATGTCCATCATTCACTGCAGAAATTGAATAGTGCGTAGTGATGGAAGCAGGGGACTGCTGCCAGAGAGAGAATGGTTTTGTGATTGAGGTAGTATACCAGGACACAGAAAATCTTGTTTCTGTATCCTGCCTCTGCTCCCTAGAACTCTTCTGACCTTAGACAAGTCATTTTAATCTCTCTCTGCCTCAGGTTTGCATCTGAAAATGGGGAAATAGCACTTATACTTCCTGACCTCATGAGGTATTGTGAGGATATATTCATCTATCTTTGAGGGACTCGTTTATAATAAGGGATGCTCTGATTTATGTCATCTGCACATGGTCACAAGGGGCCAAAAGTACTGTCAAGGATGAGTATGGTGTTGGATCACCTTAGCCATTTCCCTTTTCCCTGCTTGGGGGGTGTCATAAATATAAAGGGAAGGGTAACCATCTTTCTGTCCACAGTGCTATAAAATCCGTCCTGGCCAGAGGCAAAACCCTTTCACCTGTAAAGGGTTAAGAAGCTAAGATAACCTCGCTGGCACCTGACCAAAATGACCAATGAGGAGACAAGTTACTTTCAAAGCTGGAGGCGGGGGGAACAAAGGCTCTGTCTGTCTGTGTGATGCTTTTGCTGGCAACAGATCAGGAATTCTCTTCAGAACTTCTGTTAAATGAGTAAGTAATCTAGCTAGAAATGAGTTAGATTTTCTTTTGTTTAATGGCTGGTAAAATAGCTGTGCTAAATGGAATGTATATTCCTGTTTTTGTGTCTTTTTGTAATTTAAGGTTTAGCCTAGAGGGATTCTCTGTGTTTTGAATCTGATTACCCTGTAAGGTATTTACCATCCTGATTTTACAGAGGTGATTCTTTTACTTTTTCTTTAAAATTCTCCTTTTAAGAACCGGATTGCTTTTTCATTGGTCTTAAGATCCAAGGGTTTGGGTCTGTGTTCACCTATGCAAATTGGTGAGGATTTGTATCAAGCCTTCCCCAGGAAAGGGGGTATAGGGCTTGGGGGGAAGACGTCTCCAAGTGGGCTCTTTCCCTGTTCTTCTTTTTTTAACACACTTGGTGGCAGCAGCATAGGGTTCAAGGACAAGACAAAGTTTTTACCTTGAGGAAGTTTTTAACCTAAGCTGGTAAGAATAAGCTTAGGGGGGTTTTCATGCAGGTCCCCACATCTGTACCCTAGAGTTCAGAGTGGGGAGGGAACCTTGGCAGGGGGTGTCATATGTGACCCCTGATGTCAGCTCTGTGCCACACGAAGATCACACTTGCACTGGAGTGATACTTTTTGGCTGGTTAAATCTGCTTCAGGGTCAGATTCTGCCAATATGGCGGTGTAAAACAGACACATTGCACTGGCGATCTGGCCCACGTTGGCTTATCCTCACCTGACAATGAGATGGCTCTAGGACAGTATGTGTGTGCGGGTGGGAGGGTGCAACATCTGCCTCACAAAGGTACAGCCTAGTCTGAAAATGTTTTACGAGCTGCAAAATCTCATTTCAGCTAAAAACTCTGTAAAATTCTAATCAGATGTTGTAGCAGGTAAAAGGGGGAAATCTTGATTTTTAAGAACAGTTTCCCAGGTTTAACACTGTCCCCTGGGACTTTTCACTAACATTACAGGATGCCGGGTATATTTAATTAAATTTTGCATTTAACTGGGAATAGTAAAACTTTCTTAATTAAATAATGATATAGTAAATAGGAGTATTGTGTATGTACAAGGACAGTGTGATCAATGGCCGCACGTCAACTCCTCAGAGATGCAGGCACTGAAGGCTGCCATTTATCATCCATATCTGTGCACAAAATCATTCAGTCTCAAGACCTACATATACAGTATGAGTAATCTTAAGAACCATACTTCCTTCCAAACAGAATAATATGCAGCCTCTGCTGACTTCATTGCAAACAGAAGTTCTGAGCACCAGGCATTCTCTGAATCACAAAGTTACTGCTGCCTCCTTTTCTAATCTCTCAACATGAAACTAACATAGACACCCATCACTTTCTTTCTTTATATATTCAAAGTACAGCTCTGAACATCAAATCCATTACATATTAAGTGATGAGTTTATGAACTTCCCAAAATGGAGGGAGTTGTGTTAACAGTTGCCAAAGGGTGGAATTATGGAAGTCACTTTGTTTACAGTTAATTGTTTTTTTTCTATAGCAATACAGTAATTTCAACACTAAAACATCAACATCTCCACCTCTGAATTTGCTGTGCAGCCATATAAATACCTCCTCAAGTAATTCCATATGTGGTTGTGTTTTTGCTTTGAAAAAACAAACCTCAGTAGTTCTAACTTTTTTGTTTGAAAACTTGCCTGGTCTGGCTAAATCTGGACTGAAAACCTATCAAAGCCTAAATAACTACCTATAATCAGTGTGAGGCAGGTAATCTGTGTGAATTATGGATGTGTCCTCCTCTATGTCCCATACACAGAGACGTGGGTCTGTTCCGGCTCTCAGCTACAATGCCTGGCTCTCTAACTGAAGCTGTAAAGACTCATGCTTTTAGCTCTGGTTCAATGTTCATTCCTAGTGTTGACTAAGATTGCAGCTCTCGGGGTTAAATGTCACTTGCAGTCCGTACCAACAGTGTATTAATTAACAATGAGCCTGAAGTTATGCCAATAAACTGTATGAGGTTGTACCTATGAGCTGAGTACAGCAGTCCTAATAGAATCAGCACTGCCGTTGATATCAATGGAACTGCAGGCCCTGGTTCATTGGCTTCAATATGGTTAAATGTCTAGGGATTAAAATGAATTCTTATGGTTATGTATGAATATGGTTAAATCCCTACATATACGGCATTGAGACTTGAGAGGCTAATGCATTTTGACAGCTTTAAGTTGAACCTACAGTTTATAGGATATATGTAAGGATGTCATTTATCTATAATATATGTGTTGATTTGACATCGGTACCATAGAAATGGTCGTCTTCATTGTGGTTAAAAACATTTTTGCTTAAGGAGTTAATTTATGCCTAAAGATTTGCTGTAGTTTACAATTAAAGAAAGAGAAAAGAATCTTTCAAGCCACTCAGGATTGAATTTTTCAATTTCATCTGATTAGGCGAGAAGGCTGTTTTGTTGTCTTAAATTATATTTCTTGTCTTTCAATAAATCTTCTGAAATGTTTGCATGCCTACGGGAATTATAAAACCCTACCCATGTCTAAATTTAATATTCCCAATATTGCTACACGAATCTTCCAAGGTAATAAACTTTTAGTAGTCTTGGCAAGTTTTATGACTCAATGGGTCCACTGTGTTGTGTATCATATTTCACAGTAGTGTGCCTGAATAGATTAAATCAATTTTATCTCCTAATTTGTTTTGGGTTTTTTTTTCTACCATGAACCATGATTCATGGTTCCTAAATTTACAGATTATTTGAATTGCATTTAAAGAAAAACAGTTTTGGCACAGATACAATATTATACATTTCTGTGGTACAAAGGAGTCTGGAATAATAGAAGGTAGATAAGGAAAACAATGTATTCATAGATCCCAAGGCCAGAAGGGATGATAGTGATAATCTAGTCTGACCTCCTGTATAAAACAGGCTGTAGAACTCCCCCAAAATAGTTTCTAGAGCAGATCTTTTACAAAAACATCCGATCTTGATTTAAAAATTGTCACTGATGAAGAATTCACCATTACTCTTGGTAAATTGTTCCAATGCTTAATTACCCTCACTGTCAAAAATATACAGTCTATTTCCAGTCTCAATTTATTTAGCTTCAACTTCCAGCCATTGGAGCATGAGTCTAGTACAGTCCATTTCCTTCCCAGTTCAGGATTGGTACCTATTGTATATTTCCTAGTTTTTGGCTAGCATAATTTAAATGTACCAATTGCTTGGGCTTTTTGTCAGTTCCCTTGGTAGATTTCTCTAAAGGCTAATCAATCTCACTGTCTGGAAGCCCTTTTCCCCTTGATATTCAATATAAGCATTCACTTTCTTAATTTCACCCCATTATTTTTAGTTATATACTTTTTATTATTCTAGGGAAGATTTTTATTATTCAGGGAAGGTGGGGGAAGGGCAAAAAGATTAGTATGCACCCAACTCCTATTGTCTAAACTTCAGTGTGGCTTTGAAAATCTCTTCTATTGTGTTTGTTTACACACTGCAGTCACCCTGGAAACCCAGATTTGCCTTTCATAATTAGATAAAGGTTGCCACTGTATTCGAAGTAGGGACTAACCTGGTAATGTTGTTTAGTTATAAAGGCAATTGGAAAAGTATTTTAGAGTAACTACTGTACTGAGGTATTGAGAGGCAGTGTTCTATAAATAGTGTTAAGAGAAACACATAATACTCTATATAAAAAGGTTTAAAAGTACTATCAAAGATACCATAGAAGGGTTTCTTGGGGCTTTTTGAATCTGCGTATTAAAATTCAGCCAGCAGTTGAAGGAAAATTTGGGGTGATGCTGGTAAACTGTCCTTACTAGAGACAATTTGTCTCGGAGTTGCATATAAATATTTCTAAGGAGCAAATGTTTTGTCTCTGGAATGCAGCAGCTTGCACCAAATGGCAGTTATATTCAAAATTTGTTAGAGGAGGAAGCCTCTAGACTCTACTATAAGGTTTTCATCAGTTCTCTTGAAATTACACAAGCAGAGCACTGTTCTGCTTTATCACTATATTCCAATCAGATTTTCAGGAACCAAAGTAAAAAAACACTTCCAGCAAATGCATTTAGTATAAGATTGTTTCCTACCTGTCTGTGTAATTTTATAGTTTTCTATAGTACCCATCCCCTTCATATATTCCATATTCCTTAGTTATGATGACAAGAGAGCATTGTTGTTGAAATGAGAATATGAATAAATAGGTTGCTTCACCCCTCTTGCTGCTTTCTCTTGCACCTGAGGTGCCCCTGAGACTCTGGGATTTACCACAGACCAAGTGTACAATGTTCACAGGAGTCCTTATTTAAAATATTGGCAACCCATCTCTGAAATATTTACATCTTCAGGCTTCTCATATCCACCATAGATTGTATAGCTAAAAATGTTTGCAACATACATTAGAAATTGAGTTCTTCTGTGTTTGACTTGATATCTATTCTGTATCTCATTTCAGGGCTTTCTACAGTACTTTGTTCCATTCTTTCATGCAGTAGGAATAAAATTCACACTCTCATACCCTATTCGACTGTTGCTAGGTAGCTGGGCGCATAATTCATATGTGGATGCAATTATCATTAATCTGTGTGGAGAAAAGCAGATTTATCTCTGAAGAAAAGGGACCTTCCAAATCTTGCAGAAATCAGTTCAGTGTTGACCTTCATATAAATGTTTGACGTCAGCTGGCATCCTATTGCTTTTAATTCTGATTTGGTTCACAAGGAGTAAGCAGATATTTCCCATCATGAACATTTAATATGGTACACTCCTATTTTAAAATTAATATATTTGGGATTCTTTTTATTTTCTTTCTGGGTTTTAAGCTATTAGGGTTTTGGTTCATATACTCAAGTGTTTCTCTTCAACCATGGGGGCTAGATACTTTCTATTCAAGATCAATTTATATGGAGGGAGGCTCGGTTTGGCAAAAATCTGACATTTACGTTGTCCTGATCAGGGTGCTCGTTAACTGATATTTCACTTTTCTGAAAATAAGGTAACTGTTCGCTGGTTTTTAAAATATCTTTTAGTTGGACATTGCTGAGAAGGGAAGTGGCTGTGGAAGGAAAGGAGGGACTTATTATCTATGCTCTTGATGAGAAATAGACAATATGATGATCTGGAAAAGAGGAAGAGAAGATGCTCTAGGAAAGAGAAGAACAGTGCACTAGAAATACAGCTAGACTGTGTGTGTGTGTCTGTGTGTGTGTGTGTGAGAGAGATTTTGCTAGGGAACAAATGATAGGGCAGCATTATCCAGAGAAAGAACAAGTAATGGCAGACAGCAGGTGTTTTGAATCTGACCTAATTTCCATGAATTGCCATCCATAAAATCTTTTGCTTTAAATCTTTTTTTCTAAATGTGTAATGTGTGGAGTCCAAAACAGATTTTCCCAGGGTCCAGGCTAAGTGACAGGGAATACTGTGGTGCTGCAAAAATTAGAGAACATGGGAAGACTCCCATTGACTTCCAGGGGGCCAGTATTGCACCCAAGTAGTTTTGGCCATATTCAGTTCATGCTGATAGTAAGATCAGATTTGAGGAAAACCTGGGAAAAGGGAACTCTAGGAAGATGAATTTTGTTCTTTGAATTTTTCCACAAAAACTACCTGTGAAAGAATCTCTGATACCAGGAGAAATACTGGGGAAAAGGAAACCTTTGTTGTGGAGGAGGTTTTTCTACTTGACCAGAAATCCATGGGCATTATTTTTCGGTGTTTGTTTTGGCCTTTAGTGCCCACAAAGAACTTTCCACATGGCCTTGTGAATTATTCCACATGCATGCCCATGTAAATCCATATTCACACATCCATACATCTGTCTCTTTCCACAAATGTACTTTGCTCATAGGAATGTTCAGTGCAAAAGGTCACAGATACCATCAGTGTGAATCAGTGGTTTGTATTTGAATTAAAGTATTCACACAGTTCTTCTTAGGAGACGATCTGGTATAAATATGCTTTTTTTTTAAACTGTATATTCACATTGAGTATATGAGGTCTGATTCTACACCACTGAAATTTAAATGGAGTTTCGTCATTGAGTGTTGCCGTTTCTCAGGATTTTATCATGAGACTGATGACATTTGGTTGTTTTTTGAATGCTGGGGATTGGTAATACTGCAGTGACCTAATGGAGTGTAGGTTCAGGCCTCTAGAGAACAGGATGTCTGTAAAAGTATGTAGCTTTATTGTTGACCTTCAGCATGTGAAAATATTCTAATTTATGTTTTTGCATTTAAACCTGTCAGGAATACTTGTCTCAATTGTCACCACAGCTGCGAGAGAGAAGTTCCCAGGGAGTGAATGTGTGTTCACCCAAATACAGGTCTTTTAAGTCTATAGCTTCATTTTATGTTACTATGGAATGGAGCTTACTGCTCTGGCTGTGAAATTGTAATGAGTGTGGGATAATTTGCCTAAGCAGGTCTCATCTCCACAGTGTGTACTTTACAAAAACCAACAAAACCAACCAAAAAACCTTTGTATTTTAAACAAATAACACACCATCCACTGTATGCGAGTATGTAGATGGACTGATGCAATATCACAGTGCAAGTCAGAAAGGATTTGAATAAATGCAATTAGAAAAGGAAACAGCAACATAAGGATGCATCAGCAATAAATGTAACGTAATGTATCTATGAACATGTAAAAACATGATTTCTCTCTTGCCTACTGAGGAGTTAAAGTGAAGCCAAAAAATGGTAATACTCCAAATGTTCTACAAGCATTAAGCTTCCCAATCTTGCTCTTTGGTAAGTATTATCCTCGTTTTACAGAGAGGGACCCAGAGGAAGAGAAGTTAAGTGTCCTGCCCAAGTCTCTATGGAGAGTGAGAAGCAGAAATGTTCCTGACTGCCTCTTCTGTGCTCAGATTGCTAGACCATGCTGCTTCTCCAAAGAAGGAGGTTGTAAGAGGTAATTAAGGCTATGTACTCTGGCAGCACAAGTAGGGTACGCATAGCTACACGCTGCGGTGGAAAGCCTGCTGCGTCCATACTGGTTTGGGCAAATAGAGTGTGTGTCGGCAGTGTATTCTCATATATCTCCACACCCTTCAGGTGTGTCTTTACTCACCTAAGCCATATCTCACTGGCTATAGTACTATTTATACTATATACTATTTATATATATATTTATATACTAGGGGAGTTATGCACATATGTACTTTAAACACCACTGAAATGCGTGTGCAGTGTAATTGTACCTTCAGAATAGGATATGGATTGTGAATAATGGAAGACCAGGATTCAGAGAGAGACAAGATGAGGAAGATGAGCTCTGTTTAAAAAAAATAGCTTTTGCAGCTTCCCAACAAAAGTACTGAGGGCTAAAGCAATCTCCAAAACTCAGAGAAAACTGAAAATATCCCTATTATCAAATACATCCCTGTTACCAATTTTCAAATACAATTTTAAAGGACTCAGCCTGCTTCTCTGGGTCCCAGAGTATGTACATTTTTTTGGCATTTCATGTCAAGTCTTTAATTAACTTGTTTAGTGAGTCTCCAGACATCATGTGAAGTGAGCCAGAGAGGTTTTCAAGATTCATGGTTAAACTCTCTTCCATGGAGTTTAACCCATTTGCCCCACAGTCTCAAATTGTGGAACCTCTGTGCTTTGGAGCTATGACAGTTCCCGTTCCTGAGATGAGCCAGGGAATAATATATGCCAGTTATCTGACTCTTCTTCTGCCTCAGGACTAGGAGGTGTGGTAGTAGGAAATAGCTTATATATTCTGGCTGCATGATCTTGGGATCAGAGGGTTTGTTAGCCAGGGAAGAGAATTTGAGGGAGCACTACATAATGATGATGACACTGCCTGAGGACAGCAGTCCTCCCACTCCACTGACAGCAGTCCTCCCACCCCACTCCCGCATGCAAAGAACCTCCTCCTCAGCTGTATTTCTTTGTGTGTGGGGAGCTGCCATACATAGCTGTATTTCCCTTTCATGGTCATGCAGGTGTTTATTCCAGCCTTAGCTTTTAAAGACTGGGCCATATTCTCATCTCACTTCAAAGAAGCTTTGCCTGCTTAAGCCAAAGTTGAATGTGGCCCATTGTAGTTTGCCACATGTCCACATTCGTGTCTCACTCAGGGTGTCATGCGGTATGAGGACAGAGATTGATTCTCAAATGAATAAATTGTTTTCCCATGAAGACAGGGTCTATGTCTTTCTGGAGCTCCAAGAGCCTCATGTGGTCCAAATCTTCTGTTTACAGTTTGCTGGTTTGTTTTACATAAGGCCTGTGTTCTATATGGCAATCTACAGAGGAAAAGGAATCTGGGGCAAGAGGTACAGGATTAAAAAGATTCAAGTACATGAGGAGGAAGAGGTGAGTGAAAGAGATAAACAGGCTTCTAGGAGAGAGTTAGGAGATAATTGATTTGACGACTGCCTCTTTTGTCAATGAATTTGGGGTTCCTTGTCCACAAAGGGTGGGGGAGGCATTTGCCAAAAACAGGCATTAATTTTGTGAGGGAAGGAGGCAATGAACTACTGAAAGAAATAAGGATAGTGTCTGAACAGGTGATCAAGAAACTCTGACTCAAGTTTCAAGTTTCTGACTCAAGTGTGACACAATTCCTGGGCCAGAAAGATCTGTCTGTGAATGTTGAAGGCAGCTGCAAAAGAGATAAATGGCTGACCTTTAGCAGTTAAACTCCTGTGGAACCGAATGTTAAACTCCTCTGGAAAAGGATGAAAACCTGCTGTGACACTTACACGCTTAAGAAAAGTTTTGAGTGATTCAGTAAACTGCAGACTTGTAAACAACACTTAAGCTATAGGGAAGACACTAATCAGGGGATTACGTGGGGGAATTATGACTGAAGAAAGAATAATCTGCATGGGCTCAGAGGTTGGTCTAAAAAAATCCTATGACTAAAGCATCTCAGAGGATTACATTCAAGGCAATACTTTTATAACAATCCTGCTGGGATTAATAGCACCCAGAGGCAGTAAGTATGGCGATAAGACTGGTGTATGTGCCCTATTGTTGACACTAGGGGTTCTCCTTCAAATCTCACCTTGGTACCTGAACCTCCCTGTTTCTTCTCCTCCCTGTGAATTGCCTGCCAAAATAAACAGTTAGTCCCAGCGCCTCTCTCCGATTATCATGTGCTCCTTCTATTTCCTCCCACAGCACAGGTTGCTTTCTGGGGTATATTGAGCCTCATGGATGGTGTAAGACAAGTAGGACACTTATTTGGTGTAAATTTTAAAGGATGAAAAGATAGAGCTAGGGAAAGAGGGGGGAAATGAGTGTCCTGATTGGGTCCCAGTGCCTTACTATGATGATTAGACCACACACAAACAAAATTCAAAGTTACAGAGAAGAAACTAAAGAGCAAATTAAGGATTCAGGCATTGTTGTGGATACAACTTTCACTGAGTTGCAGTCCAGGTTGTACATTAAAGACACTGTGGATTTCCTGTAACTAATAGTGTGTTTCACAAACCCATAAAAGTAGAATACTTAAAAAATATCTGTGTATATTAAATATGTATATGCTACAGAGCAATTATGTAAAGAAGAATCTGCCATACACACAAAAGTACATAGATATCTCTAATTGCTTTATGATATGTATATAAGACCCTATGGTGACTGATTATATCACTGTAAAACACAACTTCTTTGGAATAAATTACCTTTAGTGTTTGACTCAGCACTTCACAAACTAATAGGAGAACATCTATTTAGACATTATTAAGAACCCTAGAGGCAGAACAACCTAGTTTCAGAGAAGCTTAAAAGAATGTAATGTGTCTGGAGAAAGAAGTAGCAAGGACTGGAATAATAATTTTTTCTTTAAATTTTATTTAATTTTATACTGAACTTAACATAAATAAAGGCATAGAAGGTGTCAGATGGGGAAACTGCCCTCTACACCTTTTGCTGGGGAGGGAAACTGGAAAGGAAGTAGGTTTTCCCATGAGCAAGAACCGGTTCCTTCGGTTGCTCTGGGTCTTCGGTGGCAGGTCCTTCAGTCGCTCCAGGTCTTCGGTGGCACTTCGGCAGCAGGTCCTTCAGTTGCTCCGGGTCTTCGGCGGCACTGCGAACTGGCTCCAGCTCACTACTGCCTTAGGTACCTATGGCCCCCGTAAAAGTAGGATCTGAGAGTTTCACAGTCTTGGGTATATCTATCTTCACGATACCCCTGTGAGGTAGGCCAGTGCTGTTATCCCCATTTTACAGGTGGGGAATTTGAGGAGCGGAGAAGCTAAGTCAAACAGGGTATGTCTACAGTGCAATGAAGCCCCTTCAGATGGCCTATGCAGCTGGCTCAGGCTGTAGGGCTATAAAATTGCAGCTTGGACGTTCAGGCTTGGGCAGGAGCCTAGGATCTGGGCCCCTACTGCTTCACAGGGCCAGGGAGCCTGGGATCTAGCCCAAGCCTGAACATCTACACTGCAGTTTTATAGCCCCAACACTATGAGTCCAAGTCAGCTGACATGGGCCAGACTATGTATTTTATGAATATTTCTTAATGTATGGCTACACTACAATGTAATCCCACGATTTAACCCCCTGACCACCCTTTGGTCTACACAAAAATCACACTCACCTAAGACTCAGAGTCAGGATCCCAGGATCTACCGAGGGTGGCGGTGGAGGGTATCTGAGTCTGAATCAAGCTGGGACCCAGGGTTCAAGCCCTATTGCTTTGCATTTTAGACAGCCCCAATGGACTCAAGCTCAGGAAGTCTACCAAAAGTATCCCATAGGCTGACTTCCTTTGCCCTCTGGACAATCAAGTTTGGTGGACAGTGAAGTTTTCCCATGCTGCACCACAAACAAAAGGCTAAAGCAGCCACATTTTGGGATAGTGTGAGGAAGTAAGGGATATAGGTGGTCAGATTTGAGCCCACATAATGCAGTTTAGACCCTGGAGCCCCAGATTGGGACCCGGGGTCAAAAATTCCTGACCTGAGGTTACAAATAAGTGTAGATGCTCAAGTCCTAGGATAATAAACCTAGGGCCTGCTAACTCAAATTCTGCTAACACTGGGCTTACATTGCTCTGTAGACATACTCATGAGAATACCTGAACCCGTGACTTCCAGGTCCTAGGTTAATCACTGGATCATCCTTCCTCTCATCCATGTCAGCAAATAATTCATGCTAATTAATCAATTCACTTCAGCTGTCTTTCTGCTCACTAACTGTCCACAAATAGATTGTTGTTTTCTTGACATTATTCATTATTTTAAATAACTTTCCAAATGATCTCTGCAAATAATTCTTTGTAGCTTGTTCAAGAGCCATTCACTGCAAGCATTTGCCATTGGATATCTTTTGATTAGACCTGTATCTTTCCAGAGTATTTATTTTCTAGGATTGATCCAGAATAAACTTTAGAATCTGGTTTCAATGTGAGTGCTCATACTTAGAAATTCATAATATTCTGCTATATTCACTTAAAATTCATTATCTTGGTGAAAGTTATTGGCTCTGATTTCATTTGCTACTCTGTTTGCACAAAACAAACCCCAAAGGGGCACAAACCTATTTTAATTGTATTGTGTGCACCACAATATAGCAATGTATTTCAATACAGATACTTTACTATATTGGCTGTGTTTCACTCTGTGCTTCCTCATGATTTAGCAGTGGTGTTACCAAAGAGTAATATTAAAACACAACAGGAAAGAATAAAGCAAAAGCTTTTTCAGATGAAATTTTAGATCTTGGGGTGAAAGTCTTTGTAACCTCAGAGTTGGATACAGAATTTCACCAAGCTCTCAAAAGATGTGTGTAATGTATGTGTAATGTGTGGTGGTAGGTAACTGCCGTACAAGTTTATGCTAATCAAATATTCAATGGTTTCCTAATATTTAATGGCAGTAAAATCCTAAATTATGCAATTAGCTCTTTCAACATTAATGAGTACAAAACATCGATTGAATTGCAGAGTTTATTTCAAATTAAAAAAAAAGACATTTTTAGCATTATTAGTCTGAATATCAGCGGTTTGTGGTATGCTTTGATTAGATTATCACAAATATCACAAGGTCAACTCTTGTGGTATTTTAATGCCTTGGTAAAATAAATATATCACACACATCTATACATTAACTGCCCAAACCGTCTCTCATATCATACCTGGACACTATTTTAATGTATTATGTGTCTTGTTTTCACTCAATTGTTAAAATAGACTGTTCTGCTTAAAACGGATTACAATGTAAAAGCCAGCTGGCATGATTCATTGAGGCTTTCAGTGGTGACTCCAGGGTCCAGTACAAAGTTCTTTGAGAACTACTCTTTTGTAACCCTGTTATTTTTATTAATGCATCACAGTTAAGGTCACAATATTTCGGTGAATTGGGTCCATAAGGCATACATAATTAGAGTTGTGTCCCACAGTATTTGTGTTTACAAGCCAACCATAAAAATTAAGTAACCGTTTTACCCAAGTTACACTTCCTTTTCCCCCTTGAAATTATTTAAACTGCTCTGGGAGCAATTTGAACTAGATGTTACCACTCAAGAATGAGATCTTGGAGTAATAGTGGATAGTTCTCTGCAAACATCTGCTCAATGTGCTCTGGCAGTCAAAAAAGCTAACAGTATTAGGAGCCATTAGAAAAGAGAGAGAGAATAAGATGAAAAATATCACAACGCCATTATATAAGTCCATGGCATGCCTCCATATTGAATACTGCATGCAGATCTGGCCACCCCATTTCAAGTAAAAATGTAGTAGAATTAGAAAAAGTGCAAAGGAGACCAACAAAAATGATGAGGGGTATGGGACTGTTCAGCTTAGAAAAGAGATGACTAAGGGGGAATATAATAAAGATTTATAGAATCATGACTGGTGTAGAGAACATGAATAAGGAAGTGTTATTTACCCCTTCACATAATACAAGAACCAGGGGTCAACCAATTAAATTAAGAGGGAGCAGATTTAAAGCAAACATGAGGAAGTTCTTTTTCACACAAACCACAGTCAACCTGTGGAACTCATTGCCAGGGAATTTTGTGAAGGCCAAAAGTATAACTGGTTCAAAAATGAATTAGATAAATACATGGAGGACAGGTCTATTAATGGCTATTAGCCAAGATGGTCAGAGAGACAACCCCATGCTCTGAGCATCCCTAAACCTCTGACTGCCTCAGGCTGGGTCTAGATGACGGGACAGATCCTCAATAAATTGCCCTGTTCTGATCATTCCCTCTGAACTATCTGGCACCAGTTACTGTCAGAAGACAGAATATTGGGTTAGTTGGATCATTTGTCTGACCCAGTAAGCAGGGCAATTTAAATCCAAAGGAAGGATTGTGTCTTAATCCAAATTGTTTTCTGTGGTTTTGGCCATAGATTCCATTATGCTTCTGTGGTTATGTCCAAATGAGGGATAATGTGATTCTATACCCACATGTTGTTTGGCATGGCCTCAGCTAGACTGCAAATCTGGGCGATAAAAACATGCCTGACTGATGTGTATCTAAATTAAATTTATCATGTGAATGTGTCCATATATGAGAGAGACCAGAGCAATTTCCTCAAAAGAACCTACATGAACATATTCTGATTGATACCAATTCCCATGAGGGAAGGAAGGCAGCGGGGAACATCGGATGCTCCCTAATAAACATGAACTGAGAAGCAAAACCGTCTCTTCTTGTGCTTGTCTTTTCCCGCTCCTTAGTGATTTATACATTTAGACAGGACACCCTGTCATCTGTAAGGCTGTCTCTCTTCTAACCTATTTCCCCCCTAAACATTTCTTATGAGTGCTGTTTCAGCAGTGGTATAAGGGGTGGGAGTGCTAAAGTAGCCCAGCCACTAACGCTCTAACTACCATGTCATGCAAGCTCAGAGAAAGTCTAGATGATGTGGTGATTAAAGTACCAGAACGTTCATGCTAGCTCTCCCACCACCTGTGGATATATACTTGGTGGTGGCAATGAGGGGGAATTTTAAGGGGAAAAGATTGATTAGTATTGGCAAGACCACAGGGTGAGCAGAGTTCAGGTTTCAGCCTTATGTGACGTAGATATTCAGCTTCTCAGAAGATCGTGCCAACCTATTTGTAATTCTCTGCTTGTTCTAGTCTTGTACAACATCAATATTCAGCTCTTCAAGCTTATTTCCAATTCTCTGCTTCTCCCAGCTGCACAGAGATGTCTCCATTTGTTCTCCCACCGTCCCAAAACACCCACATTTTTTTCCAGACTATTTACATTACACTTATCTAGCTATGATGGGGTTTCCATACAACACAGGGCTGGAAAGGGTTAAGGTGGTCAGATAGGCCTATTAACTCCATAGGCTCACCTGGAGGAAGAGCCAGGGAGCAGGGAATTGATTACAAGCAGGCTCAGCTGGGCAGGAAGAGGTAGGGCTGCTGGAAAAGGCTGCAGTCACTGCCTGGGAAAAGGGAGTTGGAAGTTGGAGCTGGTATACCCAGAGGAAAGAATGGAGAGCAGAAGAGTAGGAAGTAGTCTAGGGAAGGAGCAGTGAGGGATGAGAGAGTAAAGTCTGGGTTAAGGGTCCCTCAACTAGAACCTGGAGTAGAGAAGAGGGTGGGCCTGGATTCCCCTACCAGCCACTGAACGAGTGGCACCTGAGGCAGTGAATGGGAAGACTTCCTTGGGCTGCTGAAGGAAAGAATTTGATATATGCTGAAAGAGGGGAAATGCTGAGTGTCCTGTCCAGAGGGCTGTCATGAAGAGGATGCTGCAGTTACTGGAGTGAGAGAGGGGCTGCAGACCAGAGAGAGAGAGAGACGGAGTGATGATGTGCAACTGTGGGAATGGGCATTGACCTAATGAAATAATACCCAGAGCAGCCAGGAGGAGGCACCAGACTCACGGTAAGTGGTGCACCCTATCACACTAGGCAATGGTGTTGCAGCTGCCTTTGCCAATAGTGTATTTAGTTCATTGTCGACAGATACAATCAGTTAGATGAAACATGATTGCTGGCATAGAGGGATGGACATTACTCAGATTTGCTCATGGAAACCCCTCACTGCTTGTCATCTATGTAGTAAGTATGCTAGGTGCAAGGCAGCTTGCAAGCCTGGGTGTTGGATAGTTTAAACACAATGCAGCGAAGTCAGTGGTGCAATTCAGCACATGCTTTGGCCCCATGTATGACTTGATGTAGGTTTGCTGAGAACTGTGTATCATCAGGTGAGAGCACCAAAATTTCCCATAGTCTGTTTTGACTATATGACTGATAGTAGTACTCCAGCTTGTGAAAAAGTTAATTCATCACAAAGATTAATTAAGGTAAAACAAAATTCTCTTGTTGTAAGCCAGCTCTGGGCAAAAATGTGGCTCTGATAGTCATTCTGCCTGTTTTTTTTTGTGTGTGTTGAAAGATCCAGTTGAATGGAAAATGTATTAAGTTTCTTATGCTCCTTTAAAAATTCCAGCCACATTCAAAGGAACCTAGGAACTTAATACATTTTTCACTGAAGATGTGGGCCTAACAACATGCACTGGGAAGCTAGCAAGGTTTTCTCCTGCATCCAAAAAAATCTTGCAGTAGTGGCGATTTTATACTCTAAGTGCATTCCATTTACTAGTTGGTTCCCTTACTTGTCTAGATGTTGTCTGTGTACATACAATCCTAGCACTGTGATAGTTAGGTACACTGTGAAGTAAGAGAGGAAAAAATGGCTTCTGTTCCATTAAGCAATCAAAAAATTAAATCTCCAAACTAATATTTAGCCACATCCTGAAATGTAACTTCCCCTCCCCTTTGAACTATAGATCTTTTAGGATTCTTCCAAAGCTTGTTGATATAATTCATCTCCTACCAACAGGACAACTCTATTCAGGATTCTTCTAATACCAGCACAGACAATTCTTGCCCTTCAGAGCCACCCATCGGGTCTTGAGACCAGAGTGACTGAACTGGAGGATAGAGAGAGAGAATTATGTACAGAGAGTGTCTGAAGGAACATTGTAGAGTGGGGACTACCTTAGAGCTGGCTGGCCTCATCATCTCCTAGTTGAAAAAGCTGGTCTAATTAAAATGGGTAAACTTAATTTATCCCTGTCATTACTCAGTTGTTAGTTTATATCCCTTATAAACTTCCCCTATGGACAGGCTTTTCCATAACTCATTGTGGCGAGATTCCTTGACTCTTCCACTCAAATATGTACTGCTGATTACTAGCAGGCGCTGTTAGCGGAACACTGATCACTGATTTGGCAATTCGTATATTCCTATATCAATTTGTGCACTGAGTGCCATTTTTGTCATTTCTTTTTGATTTTCTCCTGAGAAACTTAGTATTTCCACCTTCCCCAAACCCTCTCCTTCTTATGTCTAAAAGTTGCTGATTATATAAGTAAAAGTGTGGGCCCCTTAATGAATGAGGGAGGCAACCTAGTGACGGAGGATGTGGAAAAAGCTAATGTGCTCAATGCTTTTTTTGCCTCTGTCTTCACGAACAAGGTCAGATCCCAGACTGCTGTGCTGGGCATCACAACATGGGGAATAGATGGCCAGCCCTCTGTGGAGAAAGAGGTGGTTAGGGACTATTTAGAAAAGCTGGACGTACACAAGTCCATGGGGCCGGACGAGTTGCATCCGAGAGTGCTAAAGGAACTGGTGGCTGTGATTGCAGAGCCATTGGCCATTATCTTTGAAAACTCGTGGCGAACGGGGGAACTCCCAGATGACTGGAAAAAGGCTAATGTAGTGCCCATCTTTAAAAAAGGGAAGAAGGAGGATCCTGGGAACTACAGGCCAGTAAGCCTCACTTCAGTCCCCAGAAAAATCATGGAGCAGGTCCTCAAAGAATCAATCCTGAAGCACTTACATGAGAGGAAAGTGATCAGGAACAGTCAGCATGGATTCACCGAGGGAAGGTCATGCCTGACTAATCTAATCACCTTCTATGATGAGATTACTGGTTCTGTGGATGAAGGGAAAGCAGTGGATGTATTGTATCTTGACTTTAGCAAAGCTTTTGACACGGTCAACCATAGTATTCTTGTCAGCAAGTTAAGGAAGTATGAGCTGGATGAATGCACTATAAGGTGGGTAGAAAGTTGGCTAGATTGTTGGGCTCAATGGGTAGTGATCAATGGCTCCATGTCTAGTTGGCAGCCGGTGTCAAGTGGAGTGCCCCAGGGGTCGGTCCTGGGGCCGGTTTTGTTCAATATCTTCATAAATGATCTGGAGGATGGTGTGGATTGCACTCTCAGCAAATTTGCGGATGATACTAAACTGGGAGGAGTGGTAGATACACTGGAGGGCAGGGATACGATACAGAGGGACCTAGACAAATTGGAGGATTGGGCCAAAAGAAATCTGATGAGGTTCAATAAGGATAAGTGCAGGGTCCTGCACTTAGGATGGAAGAACCCAATGCACAGCTACAGACTAGGGACCGAAGGGCTAGGCAGCAGTTTTGCGGAAAAGGACCTAGGGGTGACAGTGGACGAGAAGCTAGATATGAGTCAGCAGTGTGCCCTTGTTGCCAAGAAGGCCAATGGCATTTTGGGATGTATAAGTAGGGGCATAGCGAGCAGATCGAGGGACGTGATCGTCCCCCTCTATTCGACATTGGTGAGGCCTCATCTGGAGTACCGTGTCCAGTTTTGGGCCCCACACTACAAGAAGGATGTGGATAAATTGGAGAGAGTCCAGCGAAGGGCAACAAAAATGATTAGGGGTCTGGAACACATGAGTTATGAGGAGAGGCTGAGGGAATTGGGATTGTTGAGTCTGTGGAAGAGAAGAATGAGGGGGGATTTGATAGCTGCTTTCAACTACCTGAGAGGTAGTTCCAGAGAGGATGGTTCTAGACTATTCTCAGTGGTGGAAGAGGACAGGACAAGGAGTAATGGTCTCAAGTTGCAGTGGGGGAGGTTTAGGTTGGATATTAGGAAAAACTTTTTCACTAGGAGGGTGGTGAAACACTGGAATGCATTGCCTAGGGAGGTGGTGGAATCTCCTTCCTTAGAAGTTTTTAAGGTCAGGCTTGACAAAGCCCTGCCTGGGATGATTTAATTGGGTATGGGTCCTGCTTTTGAGCAGGGGGTTGGACTAGATGACCTCCTGAGGTCCCTTCCAACCCTGATATTCTTTGATTCAGCTTGTAAGACGATAAAATGTATTATAGCATTTAGAGGCTATTTCCTGACTTTCAGTACTCCCCGTATCCAGTAATTCCCACGTTTTCATTTTGCTAAGCACAGAACCATTTTCTCTGGCAAACAGTTCCTCACTGAAGGTGAAAATGGACCAAATAAGCGAAACAAAACATGGATTTTTTTGGTCTTTTTACGGCCATCTATTATTTATAACTTATAAAGCAGGAAATCTGTGAGCTCTGTGGAGGAGACTTCTGCACACCTCCATAGGCCATGATCCACACATGACTAAGTGTTTGTTTTAGGAGATTTCATTGTTTAACAACTTTCTATTGCTCTAAATTTTCAGTGGGGGCAACTTTTTCATAATGCATCATAACTTCGCATATCAATGTCATGCCTGTAAGTGACCGGGCCACCTCCAGTACACATTTTGTGACATATTTGGCTCACAATAAACATTTCACCATCAGTTAACATGCTCGCTTTTCCATCTAAAGACTTATAATGAGCTAGCATAGAGTGAATATTCATAGCAGGCTAAAATCCCCATAGTGGTCATTAATCTGAGTCAGCAATGAAGTAGAAATAGAATTGAATGAATATTTTGCAGCAAATAATTTAATGAATTTTGCCTCATTTTCCCATTTGCTAAATGAACAGTGTATATGAATGTCTTGATTTTTCTTTCAGTTAATTTCCAAATAATATTGGAAAATAGTTTGTGCGTACTCTTTGATGATGGAAATTTTAGCTACGTGAGTTATCTTTCACTGGACTCAGACTATTTGATGTGTCTGTTCTCTAATTGTTTACTTTATCAGTTAGACTCAGCAACAGTTCAATGACGATTTTATAACATTTTTATAACGTCTGATATAATTTTTGGGGAAAACATTTTGCGAAAAATTAGACATTTTAACAGTATTGACAATTTTTCATTAACTCTTTCATTTTTCTACCGAATTAAGTTTTATTCAAAAAATGTCAACCTTCTCTAAAGAACTATGTTACATTATTGTATTTGGAATGGACCCTTTTCCTGGACTTACTGAATCCCTCTTACATGTCAGAAGTTATTGCATATATTCATCTGAAATTGGAAGGATCATCTGGCCTTCCATACTCTCTGGCAAAATGATCACAATCATAGAATATCAGGGTTGGAAGGGACCTTATCTAGTCCAACCCCCTGCTCAGAGCAGGACCAATCTGCAATTTCTGCCCCAGATCCCTAAATGCCCCCTCAAGGATTGAACTCTCAACCCTGGGTTTAGCAGGTCAATGCTCAAACCACTGAGCTATCCTTCCCCCCCCCACCCGAAGCTGACACAATCAAGGAGGCTGCATGATATTCAGTAAGGATCTTATGCCCGGCAGATATTTAGTTCTAATTGTCATTTTTAGAAATTGCAGGTATCATTTATGGGCAAAGTCTAACGCAACATGTATTTTGCTTGTGGCATAGTCCTGCAGAAAGTGCATTGCTCCATTGTGAAGTATTTGAATGTAAATATGTAGTTTCCCTGTGTCTGAATCCTTTTCTAGTTGCACAAAAAACATCTACTGCTGGAGCTCTGAACATACTTTGGAATTCCTGTAGATTCCAACTGACCATGAAAGAAATGTATAATATGTAACCCATTACTACTTTTAATGTTAGATCTTGTAATGCCTACATGCATCAAAAAGGACAGGGGGACCCTACTGTGCTGTTCAAAATAAGATCTGCTGTCTGCCCTGAAGTTTACAATCTAGTGTAAGAGGGTGTGAGTGAGTTACAAATGATAGAAAGACACATGGAGGGAAGACATAGGTGAGAATGAGATTATGCATTCACAGCATACACAACCTGTGTTCGAACCATACAAGACCAATTTCCAGAAAGACTTTATACTTTCCGTTTTCCTCTTTTGACTCTCTCTCTCTCTCTTCTTGGTACACTGCACAGGTTACATTAGAATCTTTAGCATGCTGTACTGATCTCCTCTTATTGGTTCCATGTCTACAGACACTTCCTCTCTACTTGAGCCTGCAAAATGGCTGTTGGGTCAGATATCACCTTCCCCAATATGTGACTTCAAGGGATCAGGAAGAATCCCCTTCAGTTATGCTGTATAGCCTATACACAGATCTCCAAATTATTTCAAGCTGACTCATAGTTACACAGCTAGGCAAGGCGCCAGGAAAAGGAAAATATGTCTAAAACTGGATCAGGCATTCTTGCCTTCCTGAGAATGACCGCTAATCTTGTTTTAGAGCTATCATATTGTGTGCAAAGTTAACACCCCTTTCATATGAATATAGTAGATCATACCTAACCTCTCCTGTAACAATGTATTTAATTTTAAAAATACAAACAACAAGCATAAGTCACACACTCCTGGAAAACCTGCCAAGCTTTTGTAGTCTCCTAAAGCCCAAACTATTCTTTAGTGAGATAACAGAACTTCTACAAAAAAAATTACCCACAAAAAACATAAACAATACTGAGAAAGTTGCCAAATGGAGGAAGCAAAACTGAAAATAGTAAACAGAAACCCACAAAAAACATTCTACTGGTGTTATGCAAAATCATAAGATTTTTTTGAAAAAAAAAAGCTTTTCAATTTACATTAACCCAAGTCATCCACACTAGCATCAAAGAATACTTCTACACATCATTTCAGAGCAAAGGGGAGCGAGTCTCCCAGCCTCGGTTGACGGACTTCGGCTAGTTGGGACTCATGCTAGGGCTCTTTAAAAAACAAAAAGCAACAACAAAAAAAAGCTGGATAGACAGTTTCAAACATAAGAACGGCCATACAGGGTCAGATCAAAGGTCCATTTAGCCCAATAGCCTGACAGTGGCCAATGCCAGGAGTTGCGGCTCAGACTGGGGCTTGGGCTCTACTGCCAAAGTAAAGGGTTGGCTTCAGAGCATGAGCTCCGGTCGGAGCCTGTTTATTTTTATTTATTTATTCTCCATCCTTCATTCAGACCCTATGGGCAGATTCTTATACCCAGAATCCTATTGACATTAACTGCAGATGTGGGGATCCCATTGCAGAATCAGGGCCATCACTTTTGTAATAAACATGAGCTGAAAGTGACCATCAGACCACTAGCTGTTGCTGAAAGGGCAGCTGGGCTTTTAAAGAGTTGGAATTGAAGGCATGGGAGTCTAAATAAAGGCAATAAACAAATAGAAATCTGGAGACTCGAGTGCCAGCTTAATTCTGCTCCAGGCTCTCTGTATGACCTGAGCAAGTTTCTTAACCGCTCTGTGCCTAAATTTCCGCATCTGTGAAATGTGTATAATAGCTATCCTCCCTTTGTAAACTGTTCTGGTACCATTGATAAAAATAAATGCAAATTATCTGAAAATTGTCCAGATATCTTTGAGAGAGAAAACATTCACAATAATAGAGAAAATGTATTTATAACATTTTTCCTTCTCTTATCATTCTATTGGTAACTACTTTAACTAGTGGAAGGACACAGTCCATGTACACCCCTAACATTACCCCCCCCCATCTTCCCTCCACAAACACACTTTTAAACTATTCTTTTAAATAAAACACTTTTTAAATGTAAAATTAAAGCTATTTAGTGAAATGAGAGTTAAATGCCAATTAAAATACCATGCAACTTTTAAAATATTTTAGTGTTGAGAGAAAATGTTCCTTTAAATAAAATTATCTAATAAGATAGAAAAACTCTTGATACATGCTATCAGCTGAAAGCAGCTGTAAAACTTGACACTGCTAGTTTGTGTAGTCATCCCCCGCCTTCGTAGCCCTCCCCCCATCTGTTGCTTCAAGCAATGGCTCAGCACCACTTAATAGTTTTCAATTCCAGTCAATGAAAAAATTCAAGGTTCTTTATTTTTCGAAGGTGAGAAGAGAAAACGCCACAATGCAAGCACTCTTGCCTTCAGTACATCATATTAGGCTGGTGTACCAGTCTAATGTTTTCTAATCTGTAAGTCTAAAAGAGATTGCAGTAGAAACCTGAGGTGAGAGCAATGGTCAGTTATGGCAAAATCATAAACTTGAATACCGTTATAATGATAAATATATTTACATGAGTAGAGTACTTGCGACGCTCCAAGGGCATGACCCAAAGACGACTGATGTCAAGCCCCCTTGGGTCCCTTGTGACTTATTACTATATGAGATAATTTAGTCCTGGGCACTTGTTCACTCAGGGAACTCCATAGGGGCAGGGACAGGAATTTCCCTCTGTTTTCTGTCCGGGTATTTTATTGGGCATTGTAGCAGGGCACAGCAGGGCCCTCTTGGCTCCTGCCCCTGCTGTGCTGACAGTCACTCGGAGACCCTCAGTGCCATCTATTTACAGGTGGTTCCATTTATTTACAGGTGGTTCCATCTATTTACAGGTGGTTCCATCTATTTACAGGTGGTGCTCCGACCACCTTTCCCCATACACAGCTTGAGTTCTGGTGTCTGCACCCAGGAGAGCTAGAGCTATTGCTCTGTTTCTGTTTCTGCTTCTGCTCCCTCTCCCCCTGGAGTCCTTCCTCCCAGCCTTTTACATAGCCCCAGGCTAATTGGGCAGGCAGCTGTCTCCCATTCCCCAGTTAGGTGCAGGTTTTCTACAGCCAGCTATAATTTACTTCTCTTAATGGGAGCTGGCATGACAGAAGGCTGAGTCAGCAGTTCTTGCCCAGCACCCTGTCACAGGCATGTTTAATCCCTGTGAAAATGCAGCTTTCAAAGAAAATATGCTATTTTGAGTGGAAGACTCTTCTTTATCAGTTTGACTTAATCAGTATTATAAATGAATCCTAAAATAAAGAAAATCTTTGAGCCATGGGCTAGTAATAGAATCCTGGACCCAATCCTGGCCTATGGCTTCATTAGCCAATAGGTAATAGAAAGCTACTTCACCATGGATTCCCCTGATGAAGGTGGAATCTCCAGGTGGTGGGAAGCTGGCATAGCAAGCTTTCTACCACCCACTTTCGCCTTACCCCACATATGTGCCTGAGATTATGTGATGTTCATAGGTGGAATGGGAACAGGAAGGCACAATGCCCGTGCACAACAAGGTCTACGGGGGGTCACCAGGGGAAAACTATAGCTGCCGTTATTGGGATTGGCTCTTAGGTTGTTGGAAGTTACACTGGGAGCTGCTTTATTCTCCTTTCAGGCTAAGGATCATGTGACAGAAAGGTGGCTTAGCATTATCTTTCCTCCCCTCCGGCAGGTCCTGAGATTGGGGAAGCTCATCCAGATCTGGGTATCTGGCCCCATGCTTTGCGATTAGACATATTTTGCTCTGACAAAAGCTTCATAATTTCTAATAGTTGTATTTTAAATTTTATGATTAGGCCAGGGGCTGCCGCTCTATGTCCTGGTGATGCTTTTTAGATTTAAACAAACACAGAATTTGAGCTCATGTATCAGATAAATATCATGATCTGTTGAAGGCAGGAGTGTTTCTGTTTTGGAGTTTGCCCTTCTTGCCCCAGAAAAGTAAAGAATCTTGAACTTTTTCACTCACTGAATTGGAAACTGTTAAATTGTGCTGAACCATTGCTTGAAGCAAGGGACAAAAAGAGGGAAAAAGTAGTTTTCTTAATAACTACACAAACTAGAACTGCTTGTTCTTCATCTACTGTGATCAACTGTCAAGATTTTTTTTCTTTGAGGTCAATAAAAAGTCCACCTTTTCCATGTTAATATTCCACAATATTGGAAAAAGTTGAATTGTATGTTACCAGCAAAACTTCTGTTTTTAGGAATTTTGTGGCAGTGGCTGCAAACTTCCACATATAGTGTACTTCTAAAGGCTTGATTTTTTTTTTATATCTCCTTTATGCTGAAGGAAACTATGCATGACTCCATTTAAATTTGTGATGGTAATTCTATTACGAGCAATGTAAGTGATATCAGAATCAGGTTTGTCTTCTTTTATTTTCCTATGCTGAAACAGTCTTTACCAAACAATACGGCTATGTTTGTTAACTTTGCCTTTATGCTTTAATTTCAGAGGAGACTTCCTTAGTTTTGACTGCCTCTGCTGCCTGTGTATTAGAACCTCTTACCATAAGATTTTCAATGCACTGATTTTTTCTTTCTCTACCTCCCCTCCGTCCCAGTTCTTGACTTGCTATTTAATCTGTCCTCAGCAGTTTTTGTTCATCTGCCATTTTTGAAACCTTGGGTGACTTTGAAACCTTGGGTGACATTGTAGATAGTTTAACAGCTCATGTTGGTCTTCCTGACATCACTTTGTCCTGGTTCATGGTTTTTCATGTTTTTTGACACAACATGGACATTTACTCTTCTTCCTACTTACAAATGAGCTTTAAAAAAAGATAAAGTGGGCTTTAAAAATGGAGGTTTTATCTTCAATGATATATGTTGCCTTTTGGGTTCTATAAATGCTGATGCATTATTTTCAGTGTACCAGCTTCTACCAGCATGTATTTGAAATTTTTATCTTCAATGATATATGTTGCCTTTTGGGTTCTATAAATGCTGATGCATTATTTTCAGTGTACCAGCTTCTACCAGCATGTATTTGAAACAGATATGAAACAAATGAAATAGCTGAAATTTCAGTGTGTTTAATTTGTATTTTCACAAAATTGTATTAGTGGAAAATGGTATTTTTCAAAAATAAAAACTTTCTGTGCAAAACTGTCAGTAGAATCAAATTTTCCATTTTTTTGCCAAATTTCCACAGCTTTTAAACCATTTTATGGAAATCATTATTGAAATATTTTGGTTACCAAAACTCACATTTTCTTACTGGAAACTGGATTTTCAGTAAATAAGATTTTTCAAAAGCAATTGCAAACATTATTTTGATTTAAAATATTGTGGGAAAACTTAGCCAAAAAACGGGTGGAGCAAAAAGGGGAAATGAGTCAATTTTGAACCCCATGAAATGGAAACAACTTCAAAATTTTGAAACTTTTCACAAAATAGCTTTTCCTAATTTTTGACCACCTCTAGTTGAAATGATGATGCTGAAGTTTAGACTGGATGTGAATTCTTTGTCGTCCTGATTTGAGTCAACGTGGGCTGGTAACGTCAATCCAATTTTATACCAACACAGTTGTCATTACCGTTGCTCAAAGTGGAAAGTCCAGGTTTTGAACAGTCAAGGGAAATGAACCCATAAATATGGTTTCAATAGCTCAGGGATTAGGTATGTTCTTAAGGCAAAATTAGAATGCTTGCATTTCCGCTGTCTGTATTATACTTGTTCATTCTTGCATGCTATCAGCTAATACTGTTTTTGAGCACTAAAATTTACATACAGTTTTATTTTAAAATGTGTTGGGTGCATGTTTTTCTCTCGTGTGACAAGTAAATACAGCTGCAAGCATTTTAGAGAAGGCATTTGCCCACTCTCTGAGTGATGCACTGTGACACTAAGCATAAAAGAAATTCAACACTTTGTCACTTTAGCCGCTGCCACCCATGAGTCATAAAACTGAGGTCCCAACCATTTATGCAAATGTAGAATCTAACAGCCCTATTTTTGCAAGTGCAGAGGTGTTAGTCCTAGACTGCTGACAAATTCCTACTTGGGTAATGGGAAATATTTTATCTAACTTAGTCTAAGCTATTTTGCAGGATTGCCTGTGTACTGGTGAATGTCATGTTTATACCATTGTGACTATGGCTGTATTTCTAGGGTGGGTGAAAAGGATCTGTTTTATGTGGGACCCAAATCTAAGAAAAGGAGCCGGAACCCTTGAGAAAGGCCTACTGCTTATTGTCACAGCCTAAGTAATTATCACACTCAAAATATTCGTCTGCATCAGAAATCAGTGCACCTGGCTTCTGTGCTGGGTTTGACTGATCTGCACGACTGACCTCTTTTTCCTCCTCCTATGTTCCTTGCAAAGCCTCACCATACGTATCACATATATGATGTGAGTGGCAACATCTTACATCAATTCCCTGAACCAGCACAGAAGCCATTCATAAGGCACTATAGAAATGTTGCATTTATTATTGAGTAGTTGGTGTCAAACCACCAACTTCATTTGATATGTATGTGATATCACTGAGATCACAATCGTGGTTTCATTTTTACAAACAGCAAAGCATTGACCAATGGTGGTGATTACAAGCAGCCAGAGTTTTATTTTGTTTGTTTGTTTTGAAACCCCTTCATTTTATTGTGGTGTCTGGTTAAAAATATCTAGAACCGATGGGTGAACATTCTTTGCAAAGTGGGCTACAACTATTTTGACAGCCAATTTACATACAGGAGGAGGAAAAAATTGTAATATTCCCAGGGAAATTAAAAATGATTGTTTAGCTTTTGTTTTTTTCTTCACTCTCTTTCTCTAAGCCATACTGTCTTCTGATAAGAGACACTCCTAAGGAAAGTAATTCAATTGTTTACAGATTGAGGGAGGCTGAGGTACTTGCGTCATATTTGAAAAAGGTAGACAGACATTTGTTGTTTATCTTCTGGCTTTAAGACTGGTCTCACATAAAAAAAAAATAAAAAGGAAGAATAAAAGATAAACGTGTTTGAAATACAAGATATTCTTTGAAGCGCTTTCTTACCATATTTTGTGACTTTTTCCTACAGCTATATACTCTGTGCACTTGTCTGTTTTATGCTCTGATACATTACGCATTTATTTATCAACCTTAATTTGATTTTCTTTTAATAACACTGTTCACAAAAATATCCGGAGAAAAAGAGGGCTAAACTGGTATCAGATAATCCGCAACTGATTATGAGGAGTTTTTTTTAAATTAGATACATGTACACATTGTATAGTAAATCTGCTTAAAGATTTCATGGATTTAGGAGCAAACATTATAAAAAATATTATTATTTTTTAAAAGGATACAAGATGTTAGTTCATTTTTGCTTGTCTTACGCTCTGTACTTGTCTTCTCACCGAAAGGGAAACTGTAGACCATTCAATTAAAGCATGCAGTATCAAGCCACCGCACATAAACAAACATGGGAAGGCGCTGGGTGGGCTGAATTCCCTGCAAGGACTCCCCCACAGCAGTGTGTAAACAGGGAATTTGTCCCACCGTAGCGGGGCAATTTCTCTATGTACACAGTACCCCAGTGGAACCAAGTGACAAAAGGATCTGGTCCCCAACCCAAGTCACTTCACTCTGGCTCCTACCTACCTTTACTTCCTCTCCTGGCCCTGTGTGAACAGACCTCAAATCACACAGGGAGGACTGAGGCCAGGTGTTACTGGGTATTTACCTCAGTATCTCCGTGGACAGCTCTGGGCGGGGACAAGGGTGACCCTGCTGCAGGATACTCCTAACTCACTTGTTACCCTTTTAACCCATGATCACTGCAATTCACTTAAACACATATACAACTGAGTTACACAAAACAGGTTCTTTGGGGATTAAAGAGCAGGTCACAGCATAAGCACTATAGGGAAATGGCTTGGGTAAGGTTCAATGCAGTAGTCTCTAAAGTGTAATAGACTTTACAGTTACAACAAATTTATGAGCCCGGTGTCATCTTCCTGGATCTGGATGCTGCTGATGTGGCTTTCACCCAGGATGGATTTGGACATCCATCTATGTGACAGAACCCATTCTCTACCTTTGGTTCTGGCCCTTCTGTCAGGCCACATCCCCCTCTGGATCTGGCACTAATCATGCTCTACCTGCTTTGGAAAAGGGGCCTGTCTCTTCCTAGACCACACAAATGACCCTGCTGCAAGCGCGGGAGACTCACCTCACCAATATTGCTCTGACGCTTCTCCAATTCTGGGCTGCTGCACTCTCTCTTTTGTGCCTTACTGTAAGCACATGGCCCCAGCTCACACAGGGGATGGACCCTGGCCTGCATGCCCTGTCAATCCAGCTGACTTGCAGGGCTGGTCCTGGGGGTAGAGCTCTTCCAATTTCCCTGGGAACCTGTCAGCCCCAGGATCCTGAATCTTCCTCGGCCCTTCTCCTCAGTTGGAATTGTGAGATGGCCAACCAAAAAAATCCACTACATTTCAGTAAGGGACCAACAGCACTCATAGAAATCTCTCCCCTGTTTTTCTACTGAGAGGGTGGAGTTTTCCCACCAAGAATGGATTATATCAAGCCTGGTGATCACCAAGGGTGAAACATATGCCATTGATTACAATGGAGCCAAACTCCCACTGACTGCAGTGGGGATGAGGATTTTTCTTCAGGAATCTTCTGGAGATCTGGTCAATCCAGATCAGCTTTGACTCCTGCCAGCCCACAGCTCTCTGCCTCCTCCAGCTCCATTGGTGAGAGACAGTACCAGGAATGGCCACCATGGTTCTTGGTAATACACACAGGTTGTATTCTCACTTCCACTTAAACTGAGAGTGGGGACAATTTGTACTTTCCCTATAACCCCACATTTGTGTATTGCACATCTGCCAATTTGTGATCATGATTTTTATTCCCTCTCCCACATCATAGAGTGGGACGGGTGCTCTCTTGTTAGAGTGAAATTTACCTTAGAGAACAGGTTTATTCTTTATTTCATTCAAGCAGGAATCTCTTCATTCTGAAAATTACAGGGATTCCCCTTTTTCCTCTCCACCCTCCTTTTTTTTGTTCTTGTTTTTTACCCACAGTTATGTGAATGTTGGATTCTGATAGTGCCAGTTTTGTATTTGGTCATCTATATATAAGTGGACAGCAATGTGGCTGATTGTTATTTTCTTGTTTGTATACCCAGACAAAAACCTATGCAGAGAACAGTGCATTACTCCAGGATGGCTGTTCCCTGAATGGCAGATGAAATAAAATAATTGAGGGTGATCTTATAGCGGTTTCTTAAGCTGTAGTTTACATTTGTATGGTACATGGTTAAGGGCCTACTCCTGCCCTCAGACACGTGTAAACAGCACCCTTTAAATTCAGCGACACTTGCAGAGATGTGTCGTATCCAAGGAAAGCGTAGTATCCTTGGTCTCTGAGTTCCCAAAAATTCTGCATGCCATACTATTTATTTAGGGCTCAGCTCTGCAAGGGCAACTTCCACAGATTGCAGCACCTTGCAGGACTGAGGCCTGACTGAATACTGTACTGACCGAGTCTAAGATTGTTAGAAATACTATATATTGTGTCATCAACTACTTACACCGTATTGGCCATGGAAAGCACCTGAGCTATATTGATTGTGTTTGTATGCAGTGGCGTGTTACCTCCACTTGGAGTTTGCCAGCTCCTGGAGTGCGGGACTGATCCTCTAGAGGGCCCTACCAAAATTATTACAACCAAGATGGTGACCTTCATTTCCCAGTATCCTTGGAGTCAGGGGTGGGGACTGAAAGAGCTAGCCAGGGCTACAGAGCCCCCAGGGAGCAGACAGCCTGCCTCTATGCAAATGAGAAAGAGATCCCTCCTTCAAGGGGAGGGATAGCTCAGTGGTTTGAGCATTGGCCTGCTAAACCCAGGGTTGTAAGCTCAATCCTTGAGGGGGCCATTTAGGGATCTGGGGCAAAAATTGGGGATTGGTCCTGCTTTGAGTAGGGGTTTGGACTAGATGACCACCTGAGGTCCCTTCCAACTCTGATATTCTATGATTAGTTTGAGGGGGTTTTTTTTTGGTTTAGAAGCTGATAGATCAATGGCAAGATCAGAGCCACTGCGAAATTCCCACTCCCCAACCAAAAGTTAATTTTTGCACTGCTGAGAGACTCTAGTTGCATGTATCAGGAAGTTCCAGCATTGCAGTGACCAGCATCCTGGAGAGAGAGAGAGTTGACCCTGCCTCAGCTAAAAAGTGTCAGAATCATAGAATATCAGGGTTGGAAGGGACTTCAGGAGGTCATCTAGTCCAACCCCCTGCTTAAAGCAGGACCGATCCCTAACTAAATCATCCCAGCCAGGGCTTTGTCAAGCCTGACCTTAAAAACCTCTAAGGAAGGAGATTCTACCACCTCCCTAGGTAACGCATTCCAGTGTTTCACCACCCTCTTAGTGAAAAAGTTTTTCCTAATATCCAATCTAAACCTCCCCCACTGCAACTTGAGACCATTACTCCTCGTTCTGTCATCTGCTACCACTGAGAACAGTCTAGAGCCATCCTCTTTGGAACCCCCTTTCAGGTAGTTGAAAGCAGCTATCAAATCCCCCCTCATTCTTCTCTTCTGAAGACTAAGCATCCCCAGTTCCCTCAGCCTCTCCGCATAAGTCATGTGTTCCAGTCCCCTAATAATTTTTCTTGCCCTCTGCTGGACTCTTTCCAATTTATCCACATCCTTCTTGTAGTGTAGGGCCCAAAACTGGACACAGTACTCCAGATGAGGCCTCACCAATGTCGAATAGAGGGGAACGATCACGTCCCTCGATCTGCTGGCAATGCCCCTACTTATACATCCCAAAATGCCATTGGCCTTCTTGGCAACAAGGGCACACTGTTGACTCATATCCAACTTCTTGTCCACTGTAACCCCTAGATCCTTTTCTGCAGAACTGCTGCCTAGCCATTCGGTCCCTAGTCTGTAGCGGTGCATTGGATTCTTCCGTCCTATGTGCAGGACTCTGCACTTGTCCTTGTTGAACCTCATCAGATTTCTTTTGGCCCAATCCTCCAATTTGTCTAGGTCCCTCTGTATCCTATCCCTACCCTCCAGCGTATCTACCACTCCTCCCAGTTTAGTATCATCCGCAAATTTGCTGAGGGTGCAATCGACACCATCCTCCAGATCGTTTATGAAGATATTGAACAAAACCGGCCCCAGGACCGACCCCTGGAGCACTCCACTTGATACCGGCTGCCAACTAGACATGGAGCCATTGATCACTACCCACTGAGCCCGAAGATCTAGCCAACTTTCTATCCACCTTATAGTCCATTCATCCAGCCCATACTTCTTTAACTTGCTGGCAAGAATACTGTGGGAGACAGTGTCAAAAGCTTTGCTAAAGTCAAGGAACAACACGTCCACTGCTTTCCCCTCATCCACAGAGCCAGTTATCTCATCATAGAAGGCAATTAGATTAGTCAGGCATGACTTACCCTTGGTGAATCCATACTGACTGTTCCTGATCACTTTCCTCTCCTTCAGAGTGCTTCAGAATTGATTCCTTGAGGACCTGCTCCATGATTTTTCCAGGGACTGAGGTGAGGCTGACTGGCCTGTAGTTCTCAGGATCCTTCTTCTTCCCTATTTTAAAGATGGGCACTACATTAGCCTTTTTCCAGTCATCTGGGACTTCCCTCGATCGCCATGAGTTTTCAAAGATAATGGCCAATGGCTCTGCAATCACATCCGCCAACTCCTTTAGCACTCTCGGATGCAACGCAACCGGCCCCATGGACTTGTGCTCGTCCAGCTTTTCTAAATAGTCCCAAACCACTTCTTTCTCCACAGAGGGCTGGTCACCTTCTCCCCATGCTGTGCTGCCCAGTGCAGTAGTCTGGGAGCTGACCTTGTTCTTGAAGACCGAGGCAAAAAAAGCATTGAGTACATTAGCTTTTTCCACATCCTCTGTCACTAAGTTGCCTCCCTCATTCAGTAAGGGGCCCACACTTTCCTTGACTTTCTTCTTGTTGCTAACATACCTGAAGAAACCCTTCTTGTTACGCTTAACATCTCTTGCTAGCTGTAACTCCAGGTGTGATTTGGCCTTCCTGATTTCACTCCTGCAAGCCTGAGTAATATCTTTATATTCATCCCTGGTCATTTGTCCAATCTTCCACTTCTTGTAAGCTTCTTTTTTGTATTTAAGAGCAGCAAGGATTTCACTGTTAAGCCAAGCTGGTCAACTGCCATATTTACTATTCTTTCTACACATCGGGATGGTTTGTCCCTGTAACCTCAATAAGGATTCTTTAAAATACAGCCAGCTCTCCTGGACTCCTTTCCCCCTCATGTTATTCTCCCAGGGGATCTTGCCCATCAGTTCCCTGAGGGATTCAAAGACTGCTTTTCTGAAGTCCAGGGTCTGTATTCTGCTGCTCTCCTTTCTTCCTTGTGTTAGGATCCTGAACTCGACCATTTCATGGTCACTGCCTCCCAGATTCCCATCCACTTTAGCTTCCCCTACTAATTCTTCCTGGTTTGTGAGCAGCAGGTCAAGAAGCGCTCTGCCCCAGTTGGTTCCTCCAGCACTTGAACCAGGAAATTGTCCCCTACATTTTCCAAAAACTTCCTGGATTGTCTGTGCACTGCTGTATTGCTCTCCCAGCAGATATCAGGGTGATTGAAGTCTCCCATGAGAACCAGGGCCTGCGATCTGGTAACTTCCGTGAGTTGCCGGAAGAAAGCCTCGTCCACCTCATCCCTCTGGTCCGGTGGTCTATAGCAGACTCCCACCACAACATCACCCTTGTTGCTCACACTTCTAAACTTAATCCAGAGACTCTCAGGTTTTTCTGCAGTTTCATACTTGAGCTCTGAGCAGTCATACTGCTCTCTTACATACAGTGCAACTCCCCCACCTTTTCTGCCCTTCCTGTCCTTCCTGAACAGCTTATATCTATTCATGACAGTACTCCAGTCATGTGAGTTATCCCACCAAGTCTCTGTTATTCCAATCACATCATAATTCCTTGACTGTGCCAGGACTTCCCGTTCTCCCTGCTTGTTTCCCAGGCTTCGTGCATTTGTATATAGGCACTTGAGGTAACCTGCTGATCACCAAGACAACAGGAGGATTCCAGACCAGGGAGCCAGCAAGACTGGTAGGGGTCAGGAGAGAACCCTGCTTTACCCACGGGTGTAGAATAAAGTAAAGTGACTTATTTAAGCTGACCATCCCCACTGTGCTACAACACTCTGTCTCTGCAGACAGCACCTCAGCCTATCATCTCCTTCAGGAAAGGGGCCAGGCAGGTTGCTGGGGGTTGGAGGAGTTTGTGCCTTTTGGGAGGCAGGGAATTGGTTTATTTAATGTTTATTAGTTAACCTTAATCCTTTCCTTCTCGAGATCCTGTCGCTTTGTTACACTGTTATTTTGGGTGTGTCATTCATTTGCTAGGGTTTGTTATGTACTTTGTGGTCCTTCTGTATAATGAGGTTTATACTCCTTGCCAGCTAGTTGTATGGATTTTTCTCAAAGGACAGCACCACTCTGCATGGCACAGTGAGGAGTCACCTTGGGTGGAGGCACCAGGTCCAAGAAAAAGAACCTAGGACCAAATCCAAGCCAGGAGAGGGGAGAAGCCACTCCAAATATTGGTGATAGCCAGCACCATGGAGAGAGAAGGGAGGAGGCTTGAGTCACACCTCAGAAGGGGCTACACACAGATTTACAAGTCACCCACATTATAGTTACATGAGTGAACTACATGCAGTATAATTTGGTACCGACATATAATAGCCTAGTCTCCTGTGGACTATATTACTTTAGTCTAATTTTAGTGGCTGGGTTTAGTGTGCAGATGCTGGATGGTGTGGGTGGTCTATAATATACAGAAGGTCAGACTATTATATAAAGGCTGCAAATATGAGTGGTGATGTTGTGTAAATCTACAGTATAATAGTACTCATTAGTTTGTTCCATACCTTGAATTGATGTTTCTTTCAGTCACAAGCTAATGGGACTTCATACTTTTCAATAAAAGCAATTTTTAAACCACAAAAAAAAGGTCGTGGTTGTGCTCTAATAATGCAGGTTCAGATTCTGCCACTTATCCTGAGTATTTCTTTACTCCATTAATGACTTCCATTGGAAATCAAAGGGGCTACTCATGAGTCAAGGCAGCAGCCCTTAATAGTTACATGGTACTTTGTCTCCAAATGGAGACTGAATTTTGCCACATTTTAAATGTCTGACTATAGAAGACCCATGGCAGCACTCGATGCCAAGTTCCTCTATTTAGTCACAGAACAGGTGAAATATTGACATCTTCTTGCAAACTTATGCACCAACAGGCCTCATCCGTGGCCCTGCATAGATCACTTCTAAAGGGTAATTCAGTATCTCTGCTGTCTAAACATCTAAAAGTAAGAATAATGTTCTTCCTTTTCAAGTTAGTAGGGTTCTCTGCAGGGAATATGACTATTCAAGCTGTACTTCTGGCCATTTTAATTTTATATAGATTCTCTCAGGGTTTCTGCTGCTGAATCTGCATTGTTGGTTTTGAATAGTGAGCCTTTTGATTTAATGGGAAAGTTTTATATTCTCTCAGCTGTGTACTATTTTGCCATATACCGTGCATGAAAAATGCTTCCAGGTTTGTTCTATATACACATCACTTTATTTTTATTTCCTTTCTCCTTGGGAACAATGAACAGACAAAAATATAGATGAAGGCTGGAGAGGGTCATAAGAAAATCTGGCTTAACCATGCAATATATCTAGTGTTTTAAAGAAATCCCTTTACATATAAGAAATGTATTTAAAACTGCTTAAATCTGGGCTTATTCTAATGTTGTTTAGTCAAATCCTGGCAATATAAAGATCCTATTTCAGGTAAGTTGAAAGGTCAGAGTATCCTCTTCTATGCAAAAAGATGTGAAGGGGAAACAATGATGGGGGTCTTGAGGGTAAAGAACATGTCATATCAGACCCTTTCTGTTGGCTGGTCCCAGTGAAAAAGTTTTGCACATGAGCTCCCAGTTTGATGCTGTGGCCAAAAAAAAGCTAATGAAATCATGGGATGGATAAACAAGGGAATCTTGAGTAGGATTAGAGAGGTTATTCTACCTCTATATTTGGCACTGGTATGACCACTGCTGAAACCCTGTCCAGTTTTGGTGCCCACAGTTCAAGAGGGATATTGATAAATTGGAGAGGGTTCAGTGAAGAGTCTTGAGAATAATTAAAGGATTAGAAAACATGTTGATAGTGGTAAACTCAAAGAGCTCAATCTATTTAGTTTAACAAAGAGATGGTTAAGGGGTGACTTGATTACACTCTGTAAGTACATATGTAGGGGGAAAATATTTAATTCAGTCTAGCAAAGAAGGATATAACTATCCAATTGCTAGCAGTTGAAACTAGAGAAATTCAGGCTGGAAATAAAGCATACATTTTTAATGGTGAGAATAACCACGGAAACAACTTTCCATGGGTTCAGGTGGATTCTCTGTCCTATCTTAGAATAACATTGTGTCTGAAACACATAAAGAGTGAGCCAAAAAAAGAAGTCCTAATCACAGAGCGCCCATACAAAATTTGAAGTGAAAATGCACTCTTTTTGATGCTTTTACAGGATGGATGTGGGAGGGAATTGAACTCATAAAGGAAGGCAAAGTTCAGCTTTAGATTGTTCAAGGAATCTTTTAGAAGGCAAGTTTCAGCTTTTAGATTGTTTGAGTAAAATTATTATGTTAACCTAAAGAAACTTTCTCTGCTACTGTATTTGTTCCCTAAATGGAGAACTTCAGTTTTCACAGGTGTCAATGTGGCTTCTTTAAGGCCTAAATTAAATAAAAATAATCATTCATATAGGCATTCATGGCTTAGTTTTGCATATTTTAACATCTTTAGGACAATGGGGCTGTGTTTTAACAGCTAAAAGAGACCATTCTTCCAGAACACTGGCTAGGAAATATGAGATTGCAATGACAATATATTTGTTACCACTTGCTGCTGTTTGCTGCTTCTGATTGAAAAACATGTGGGAATTCAACCTACAGAGTGATTCATTTCTACTTTATTTCAAATAATGCTTATTTTCCTGTGGTTCACTCTGATATGCAAGGAAACAGATGAATTTGTAACTCCACCCCCTCAAGTGACACAAATGTTCTATTTTATATGTTAAATCAATGCTGAACCCTTTTTAACATGTATACGCTATATATAACAAACAATATATATTATATGTACCGTAAATGATTGTCCCATTTGGAATCTCATCTTTGTTGAAATGGGAGTTAGAAGAAACGACTAGTAAAGTTTAATTATGTAATAATACCTGGTGTAACTATTGGTCTTGGTAAATTGTTGTAATAGTTCTAATTAAGGGCACTTTCATTACTTTGTTCAGCAGACGGATATTAGGGTAAGGGGGAAAGTATTGAGCTTGGAAAGCCTGGAACAGTATGCTTATCACAATAAGACTGTTAAAAAATCAGAAAAAGAAAACATAAATCATCTTCTGACTTTATTTACTGTAGAAATAGGTTATAAGAGAGGCATTTTATTTCAGTGGGGAAAAATCTGGAATCCATCTTGGCAACTCACTTGAGGGACTAGAAGGAAGCGGAAGTGAAAGTGAAGTAGTTCACAGCACAATTCAAGACCAATACCTATTTGTAGAAGTGTCTCTTTGTCATTGTTTGTGCTCCCCTCACCCTGGATTCATTCTGCATCTTCCAATTCCCTCAAGCTGTTCTAAATTGAGCCAGTTGCCAGCAGCCTGAAGAAACTGTGCCAGCAGCCAGGAATCCCTGAAGCTCATCTATATTGCTTATAGAGGCTCAAGGTCAGACTCTCAGGAAGATAGTATGTTTGCTTTCATGGGAAAAGTTGGTCAATTCCACCTCCTTAGAACATACACCACTATACTGTATAAAAGGCCGCACCGTTTGCACAAACTTCTTAGATAGAAAAAATTCCAGGAAAAAGAGCCCTTTGGCATCAACTTGAAACAGATGATCTCAAATAGGATACAGCTTCCTATTCATTACTATCTTCTGCACCCTTCCCCGCACCCCATAAAAAAAGGAAAAGTCAATAGAAAGGTAGAGTTTTGTCCTGAAGTTTTAGTGCTGATGCATATTTTTAATGTTCTGCTATTAGAACATAAAATAAAAATAATCATCCAGTGGGAGGACTATCGCACTCGCTAGAGATCCCTTATAGTGCTAATCATTCTAAGATTACATTTTAGTTTTCACTTCCTCTAAATGAATGCTGTTTTTTTTTTATTAAAAACCTACACTGTACTGAACAGTTAAGAATCAAGCACACTAGCTGTATGGATGTGCTGCAGTGCTGGAATATTGAAATACTAGGTTGTGTTGACATTGAAAATAATTCAGTAACTATGGTTGATATGAAATCAGTGCAATATATTTAATAGTTAATGGATCTGTCGATCACGTGATTCTGTGAAGAAGATGAAAAATCAAGATACAGTGTACGTTGAGAAAATAGGTCTGGAAGCATTGATGTCATGGTAACAAGGAAAGGCTTAATATATATAAATATCTGAACATTTCACTGTTCATTCTCTTCCAGTTCACACATTCTATAACTTTGCAATGACCTCAGTACAAAACTAAGTTACATGACAAAATTCCCCATTAGAAAAAGCACTTTCTATATAGCAGTTAACATTTATAAAATTGGGCTAATTGTACAGCTTTATTCATTCAAGGGGGAGGAAAAATACTGACTTTACAGATTTTAATTTATGATTAATTTGAATTTCCTATTACTTCTAACAGACCTCATCAAATATTTAAAAAATACCAAAGTCTGATATTGTACAATTGTTAATTATAATGCTTTATATACAAACAACTCCCCATCAACCCATGACTAATCTGATGATATAAGAAACTGACCAAGCTGCAGGTCAACAAACTAGAAAACCAAAAAGCTACTGATGCCTCAAGGACAACTTTGGCAAGATCACTCTTGTGATACATCCCATAGGCCAAATTCTGCTTATTATTCAATAGGAAAAGGTATGAATTATCCAAAAAATACATGCATTCCCATGTGCATGAAATGGGAATAATCAGTTTCTGTATTCTGGGTGAGCTCAGATTAAATATTTTTGCATAAATCTATAGAGGCATGGTTAGCAGGTTTCTACTATCCACCCCAATATATAATCAGGCTTGGCAAAATTCTCTATATATTTTTGTATAATTTTGATGGATAGAATCAATGGTTTATTTGAAGCATTTTTTTGCAGTTGCACAAATTATGGATTTAAGCATTTTTTCTATTTTTATTGACTTAAATTTTCACAGTTGTGGAAAGAATGGGTCAGACATTCATTATTTAATGCCAGTAGAGATTAAAAATGTTGACAATTTGTTTAACATTTATAAAACTACATCACATGTCAAAAGATACAAGGTAAATCTCCTTATATCAAACTCTAATCAATTCTCAAGCAGTATTTTTCTTAATTTGCTCTTTCGAATTTCAATTATCAATGGAAATAGTTTTCAACATTTTGTATATCCAGATTCTAACAATTTATGTATTAAAAGAATGCAACTGGGGGAATAAGTAACTCAGATATGCAGTTAACCTTCTGCTTATAAAAATCCTTGTTAATTACATTTTGAAGAGCAAATATCCATAGTAATTACAGTATAATTGTAATGTAATCATAGTGTGACCTTGATTTAAATAGGAGTTGATGGTGTTCTTATGCCCTCTTCATTTGTTTTAAGTTTTGTTGTTCACCATACTCATATAGCCGCCTTCCTCCTTTTTCTGCATTCCTTGTTGCAACTCATGCAATGCCTGCAATTCTATGTTTACAAATGCTCATCAGCTACCTAGAATTTAGGCACTGCATTTCAACAGTGTGTAGCAGATTCTGCAGAGTTTAACTACTTGATTTAGTGTATTAATTTTGTACGTATTCCTACATGGATTTTGATCCAGAATTTGACTATGTATAAGGCAGTTTCTTCCCTTTCATATTTTTAATACTATAGGTATTTGCATTAAAAGAGAGACTCCAGTGATTGGACTAAGCTACTCCTGCTGCTTTCCCCTCATCTGAAGTCCTAACTCTGTTTATGATATCGTAATCATTTCCATTAAATGTGATATCACAAATTGGGAATTATGACTTAGTCTTCATTCAAAGTGGCAGGAGCAGATGAACTGTGAAGCAGTAAAGATCCCGATTTCATGCAAGTGTTGCGAGGGGAAGAGAGAGACAGAAAACATGGTATGTAGGCAAAACTGTCTCTAAACAGAATAGTTTTCAAAGTCTTTCACAAGGCATCAGATGGTCTTTAAACAATTGATGAAAGTCTGAAATTAAAAAATGTATCTCAGAGGAAAGGTTTTAACAGTGAAAATGATTTGAAACTACAGTAGAACCTCAGAGTTATGAACACCAGAGTTATGAACTGACCGGTCAACCACACACTTTATTTGGAACCGGAAGTACGCAATCAGGCAGCAGCAGAGACAAAAAAAACAAAACAAAACAAAAAAAATACAGCACAGTACTGTGTTAAATTTAAAATACTAAAAAAGGGAGGTTTTTTTAGAGCTGGTTTGAAAATTCCCAAGCTCTTGGAACTTGGATGAAAAAGGAAGGAACAAATCCTGGAATTGGAGGGGGAGGAGTGGGGTTTTTGTTTGTTTGTTTGTTTTTAAGAATTTCCATTTCTCAAACAGTGCTAGCATTTACTGTCACTAATATTACTACTTTTGTACTACTGCTATAATTAAATATACTTCCCAGATAGTTCAGCTGGAAAACCTGTTCTGGCTTTAGAGTGTATTTTTTTTAAACCAGCCCTTCTCTATAATAGTACCTTAAATATTATTAATTATTATTTTATTTTATTATTTGTTTTATCATTCCTACAAGTCAGGGACCAGAAAGATAGTCCTTGCCCCAAAGAGCTTACAGTTTAAATATAAGACAAAAGACAGCAGATGGATGTAGGCAGACTGATGGGAGTACAAGGAAACAATGAGACAATATTGGTCAGCATGATAGGCTGTGGTTGCAGATGTGATCGTTAGCATGTGAAAAGAGTGCTGCATACAAAACTTGGGTTCCTATATTCAAGCAAAGACTAAGTGCTTGAATAATCATATTGACCCCACAGGTTTTATGTGCATAAAGTCACTCATATGCTCAAGTCTTTGTAGGATCAACCCCCTTTGTCTGGCATCACCTTTTATGAGCATGCTTTCAGAGGCCCATTGAAAACTTTGGCAATGATAGCACTTTTTCAAAAACCTCTCCAGACAAATATTAGAACTGAGTGAGTGAAAAATCCAGAGCAAAAAAAAATTTTATTGAATTTAGCATTTTTTTCTGTTTGCTAAGTGTCCACAAGCTGCATATGTATGATTTTTTGGAAAACATGTTGATCAAATTTTTTTGCCAAAAATATTATTTGTCCATAGACTGTTTGAAGTAGCTTCTTGCATGTATTCAAAATGCAAGCTCTGTTCGTTAGTTTTGCATCTGATATAAAGGTAAAAACTTTCAGTATGGCTTGCAGACATTAGGAATGCATAACACTTAAACCCCAATCCTGCAACAACTTATGCAATTGCTTAAAATCATCTGCAAGTTCATCTGCAAGTCTTTGCAGAATTGGAGCCTTAATTACCAGCATTTCTTTCAGAACAAATGCTCCACCAACAATCTCTGTTGCACTTTATTTAGATAACCAGTCATTAAAGTTCATCAATGAACATCTAGAGAGCCCCAGTCTTCATTCCAGCTCAGTCCTTTTCTGCATGGCTTAGATTTGCTTATCTGTACTCATGTCAAGTTCTTACTCTCATAGGACTGGAAAAAGTTCAATATGTATTATTTTAATTGCTGAAGCAGAATTGATGCAAATACTGTGAAATGTCTCCCAATAAAATGCATCAGTTGTCTATGGTTCAGAGATTATATTAGTTGCATCATAGTTATGAGTCTGACAGGGCTTTATTTTTACTATGTAGGAAAAAGAAAAATGAAGACAGAAGCATGAATAGCTAATTTCTGTTGATGTAATAAAATTGTGTAAATGAGATCTATGGGGGCATCACTGGGGAGATATATTCCTGGGCAGTGTATCACTAGTGATGGGATAATGATGAAATCATATAATCCTCATTGGAAATGGAATATTGTGATTCTCCTCACGTTTGTGTTGGGAGAATGGATTGATTAGCCCCCAATGGGTCTTAAATGAAGAATAGATATAAATAGATGCCCCAAAACTTAGATTTGCAGTAAGTTTAATCACTGTACAAGTGAAGACTCATTTACTGTCTTTGTTAGCAGAATGCACTAACTCAAAACTCAGAGGCCAATAAAAAATTGTTCAGGAATTTTATAATTAGAACATGAGATGAATTTCATCATTCAACTGCTCTAGAACATAAGACCCAATACGTAGAGAGCACATATGGATACTGCCAACATGCATGAAACTCCCACAGTATTGACATCAGTAAGATTTTGTCTGAATCTTAGGCCAAATTTAAATACCTGCATTACAAGATAAACTAGATGTTGTGGATAAGCTTTATAGTGGCAGTATAACTGAGATGTCTAAAACCTGTGAATGAGAAAACTTCAAGAGTTTTGCAGGGTAAGTCTGGCTGCTCATCCCAACACTGAGGTGCTCCCCTTCCATGATGCCTCCTTTATTTCCCTTCTCCTTTTGTTGTGGGTAGACTTCATTGTCCCAGAAGAAGCACGCTGTGTGGCTAGAGGAAGTTTGACAGCCCACCTCTTCATCTGAAGGGTGGGTAGGCTTAGGGTCTTTCTCCTCATCACAGCAGGTTTTGATAGGAGAATTTCCATTGTCCTAATTGGCCCATGTTGAGTCTTATGCACTCTGATTCACGTCAAAAGCAAGTCCATTAAGCCCCGGGTTAAGTACACTGTTCAGTGCATTGCCAGTAGCTAGTGAGCAGCAGCAGTAGATGGAGATCTAACCATAAGTGTAATTAGAGTAGAGATGAGGGAAGATAGGTTCCATAATTAATATTTACATAGGATCCCAATCCAAACAAACTGTAACGCTGATCAGAAAACTGAGTGAGCCAATCAAACATCAGGGTTAAAGACCGTGATAACTAGTCTCTACTGACTGCTACATATTTATTCTTAAGTACACACTGTGTGTGTGTGTGTGTGTGTGTTGCTGTGATGGAAGGCTATGGGGGAAAAATAAAACAAAAAAAAGCCTCGTAGACTGACAGAGCAGGTAATCACAATAATGCACCGCTGTGTTAATCCTACTCAATTTAAGGCTAGAGAAGATCTAAGTGAAGGTAAAGATCTAAAATTATAGCCCACAAATCGATGTTTCTGTAGCTCAGTATGTGAGGCAGGTACGATATTTCTATCTCTTGGGCAGTTTTGCAGCAGACAAGCTGACATAACCCCCAAGTTACATACTAATAAGTATAAGTTGGTGGTGAATGGATGAATAATTTGTTATAATGTGCCTTACACAGCACATAAGTTATTGGAAGGTTGTGTGATCTTAAAACAATATCATTTTTATTTGTATTAAAATTACTTCCTAAACCTCTGCTTTAAGGTGGCTGAGGAAACATGGAATTGGACCTGAACTACGACTTAGAGATCAAACATAGATTTGTGATACTGGATTTTGGTCCACTGTATCTTGAGCATGGTATAAATGTGATACATTTGAGAGGGAGAATGTAAACCATGCTATGCTCTCTCATACAGCACTCAAGCTAACTGAACCTTTTGGAGTCGTCAGCAGCGCTGGACTTCATCTATCAGAGCTTCGAGAAACTTCCTTATGCAGCCTTGTGAGTTCATGAATAGAAACTGCCTTAGGGAACAGGCAAAAATTCAGAGGAGAATGTAGTTTGAAATGTCCTCTTCAAAATACAGTCAGTTTCCAGTGTTGTCCTCCTTTAGAGTATTTTCTGGATACAGAAGCAATATTCCTTTATTTTGTCTGTAGGGTTTAGCAAGTACACATTTAAAAGAATTATTCTCAGTATCTGTGACAGAGAAATAAGGTCATTCGTTTTCATAACAGTGATCTGAGATTTGATCATATGCTGCAGCGTTCTCACAGTTCAGTTGTGTGTCCATTTTGGGATATGCTCTCCTATATTTGAGGCAATGCTATCGTTGAGCTCTCAGAACTATGGGGGGAGGGTCTAACATTTTTCTGGTCTTCGTTTAATAGCAATTGCAATATTAGTAGAGATCATTTAAATGCACCAAACCTCACATTGGCTTACACAAATCAGGGGACTGCACACACAGATATTTGTGTAGTTACTATTTGCACAGCAAAATGCAGACTTATGTGCACAGACATGGGGATCTGCAGAGGCAAATGGGCATGCCTGAAAACATTGTGGGGAGAACTGAGTATCTATCAGTGGATGATTTGGTGCTTAGTGTGTTTGCACTTGATAGTGTTAATTCCTTTCAGCATCTTTGTTCTTCCATTTAAAATGTCCCTCTACAGATTTGTCTATGGGACAAGCTATTGCACAGCCAGGGTGTGAATCTACAATACATCAGTTTGCTGTGCAGTAACTCGCCACGTGGACACTGCTACAGTGCAGTAAAAGTCATGGAGTGCAGCCTAGCATACCGCTGCTTGAAAGCACTGCATTGTAGTTACGTGGTGGGTTACTGTGCAGCAAGCTCATGCACTGTGAATTCACACCTTGGCTTGCCACACGTTAACTTTTCCTGTGGACAAGCCCTAAGTTAGCAGAGATGTACGTTTGTTTATTTGGTCCCTTTTCACATCAGCTATTATTTCACTTTACTTGGACTTTACTCATGCTGATCACAGATCACCGGGGAAAGGGACCTTATCTTTGGCAGTCAGAAAGTAGAGGCCTGAGACTATATTCCCATAAGAGGCGGAAGGATCAGGCCAACTGACTCTGTCCCTCCAGACCTCTCCTCCAGTTGAGGGAGAATAGGGCAAGGGGTTTTGAGTTTGTTCTTCCTTTCCTCTTCCGAGGGAGCTGCGGCATCAGGTCTGCCTATTCACCTTTCTTTTCTGGGTCAAAACTCACCTTGCTTCTCTTTAGAGTGAGGGAAAGGGGAAGGATTGGCCATGAACAAACACTCTTTCCCTTTGGATGGTGCAAGCCTACTTCCCTGCATTTGCTATACTTTCGAAGGAGTTTCCATTGCATCAACATTTCTGAAGTAAATGCTGTGCTAGGAAACTGCAGCACTGGTTGGAAAGGAGGAAGGATAGCCATGTGGTTACGACACTGGACTAGGCATAAGGAGATTTGTATTCTGTTCCCAGCACTATCCTACATTTGCCCTACCTCCAAGGGCTGTTGGAAGAATAAGCTCAAGTTTGTGAGGTGTATGGATACCATGATTTAATAAGCCTTTTTTGAAAGAAAAAAAAAGTAGAATAAGCCTTGTATTAGAGTCACAGTACATAAAATGACGTCTGCGTGCCTTATCCTTTACTGAAAACCATCTGGACGTTTACTCAATAATTCATTAAATGATAACCCTATAGTAGCGCTGGGCATCTATCCCAAATGTAGACCCAAAAGCAAAGCTGTTAGATTGCAAATTTGTGTGTTTACATAACAGGAATGAAAAGTTTCACAATAATAAGCTGAAAAAAACTATTCAGTTGCCAGGAAGGGGAAAATATTGAGAGAGGATTTTTCAATTTATACTTCCAAATTTTATGGGCTAAACCCTGAGTGGTATTGAGCAACTGCTGCAGGATACTCAGTACCTCTCAGGATTTGTCCCTGTGACTTGAATGTGGAATCTTTGTCATGGCTTTAAATATATTTATCCCCACAACTCCTTAATAGGCAGCAAGATTCCAATCTAACCTAAAGAGTCGTGTCAGGGATGAATGTGGTCTATAGACTCTTCCAGGAATTATTTTCCTCGCTTCTATCTGGGGACTTGGGTTCATGTATGTATTTAATGCAAGACAAAGTATATAATAAGAATTGGAGTGAGGGGAAGGAAGGTAATTTCTTAACACATATACAGCACTTCATTCCTTCAGATAACTGCTTAACTATGTGAGAAAGGCAAAGAAATATTTTCCCTCTATTTTAGCAACTGAGAAATTGAATCATAGTGATGAAGTGTTGCTCAGACTACTTAGCAAGTCAGTGACAGAACCGGGATTAGCACTCTGTAGTTCCTGACTCCATTCTAACCTTGTGCTCATGCTTAGTCTAAACTTTACTGAGAGGTAAACCTTTCCAAACTACGGTACCCCTTTCAGGAATCTGGTTTGTCTTGCGTACCCCAAGTTTCACCTCACTTAAAAACTACTTGCTGAGAAAATCAGACATAAAAATAGAAAACTGTCCTAGCACACTTTTACTGAAAAATTTCTTATTTTCTCATTTTTACCATATAATTATAAAATAAATCAAGTGGAATATAAATATTGTACTTACATTTCATTGTATAGGGTATAGAGCCGTATAAACAAGTCATTGTCTGTATGAAATTTTAGTTTGCACTGACTTTGCTAGTGCTTTTTATGTAGCCTGTTGTAAAACTAGGCAAATATCTAGATGAGTTGATTTACCCCTGGAAGATCTCTGCGTATTCCCAGTGATACGCATAACCATGGTTGAGAACCACTGCTTTGGAGGACAGTAGTTTGTGGAGGTGGAGCAGCATAACTTTTACAATAACGAAACATTTAAAGCTGGGCTGTAGTAATAAAAGAATCCAAAGCTTTTATGAAGTTCACATTCTAAAATTTCAAGAATTATACATTTTTTTTTAAAATATAGTTATGCTCCGAAAAGTGACTGTGGAAACGTGGCCATTTCTTACTGCACAGACCTGTGTCATTGTGTCTTCAAGTCAAATCTTATAACCTGCTGAAGGGGAAAAAAATATTCATTTGGCATGAAACAGCTATAGAGAAAGGAATTATGTCCTGTTCTGTTTCATGCATCCTGTATCCCTTAGTTCTGACTGGAGAATCATTGTTTCTGAGGATGCAGTAAGGAGCAGAAAACGTACAACTTGATTTTTTTCATGAGTTTGTAGAATGGGTAATTTTAAGCAAAAATGAAATGAAACGAAACAAAAACACACCACTTTTCTTTTCACTTGTACACTGAGGAAATTTGTCCTGGGATCTTTTGGAGAGACCATAAGTCCATAATGCCATTTGAGTTATATTGAGAAAATAATTATACTTTAAGCTTCTGTCATATAGAATTTGGAACTAGACAGGGAGTTTTTGTTGTAAAGTGTATGGGGCGACGTGTCTGAAATCTAAAATCTTGCAGTACCTATTCCCACATTTTTTATGAAGTTCTAATCCTCTGAATTTTCCCCATTCTTAACAGCAACTGCTTTCCTTTCAACAAACTGCATTGCCAAAACGAACAACAGAAACCCTTTTCAGGTAGCCAATGCTCTGAATAGTAAATGAAAGTCTGTACTGATTTAAACCTCATGCACCCTCCATCCATAAGTACAATCTGTACAGAATAGTTAAATATGAGACAGCCTTTCTATGTAAATATTAGCATAAAGAACAATTAATTATGCCCACTCTATTAATAAGCCTTGGGCTGCATTTTATCTTCTTATTTGGTACAGAGAGAAGAAGAGGGCACTTAATCCCACAAAGAAAGTAAAGTGGTTAGGTAGTTTGTTCCCTTTCCCACATAGCTGCCACTAACTCCTCTGCCTAACTAAGATGGGGAGCAACTAGTCTTATGTTCTGTGGAATCATCTGCATCATAGTTCTTTTTTCTGATTCCCACAAAGATGCTCTACCTTTACTATAATAACCTTCATCTTTTACTTTAATTTTCAATATTAATTTTTTCTATGCTAACTTCTAGCATCCAGGGTGGAAATGTGGTTCAGTTTTCTTACCCCATCACCAGCACCATTTCCGGGCTCAAATCCTGAAATCCTTTCTCAGGCAAGTTTCAGAGTAACAGCCGTGCTAGTCTGTATTCACAAAAAGAAAAGGAGTACTTGTGGCACCTTAGAGACTAACCAATTTATTTGAGCATAAGCTTTCGTGAGCTACAGCTTATGCTCAAATAAATTGGTTAGTCTCTAAGGTGCCACAAGTACTCCTTTTCTTTTCTCAGGCAATCTACCATGGGCTTCTCAGTGAAGTCAATCTGAGCTCTGCCTGAGTGAAGTCCTGAATAAAAATGGAATAAGGTCCTCAGGATCTGGCTAAGAGAATGGAGGACTCTGTTTGCTGTAAAGATTTACCAATGTATTTAACATAAAACCATGGAAAATTTAACCTATATTTAAAGTATAGGTATCCGGTAGGTGATCCTTTCCAATGTTTCAGAGTAACAGCCGTGTTAGTCTGTATTCGCAAAAAGAAAAGGAGTATTTGTGGCACCTTAGAGACTAACCAATTTATTTGAGCATGAGCTTTCGTGAGCTACAGCTCACTTCATCGGATGCATACCGTGGAAACTGCAGAAGACATTATATACACACAGAGACCATGAAACAATACCTCCTCCCACCCCACTGTCCTGCTGGTAATAGCTTATCTAAAGTAATCATCAAGTTGGGCCATTTCCAGCACAAATCCAGGTTTTCTCACGCCCCCACCTCCATACACACACAAACTCACTCTCCTGCTGGTAATAGCTCATCCAAAGTGACCACTCCCCCTACAATGTGCATGGTAATCAATGTTGTTTGTTTAACATTCTCACACAGTAAAAGGGGGAAAAGGCCTTCTACAACTATATTCTTCCTGTACTTTGTTACGCAGGAGTCAGATAGTGTAAATATAAATGTGTACATAATAATAATAAACTGTTCTTAAACTTATATGTACAGAAAAATATTGGCTAAAACTAAATATAGTTTTGAAATGGCTTCCACATCAGTAATCTGTGAAAAGGAAAGTGTGTCTTCAACTGAAGCAGGGAGACTTCTGCCATTATCAATTTCTTCAGAAGGGGGCACACTTGTGCTTTTACTAGAAAACACATTCTGACTGGTTAGTATGTGTGTTTCATATAGTGGTTTCAGTTGACAGTAGTAATTGAGTTTATTCATTGTTATCAATACATGTATGATTTGCATGAGTTTAATAAATGATAGTTTTTAATAAGTCAGCTATTCCACACAGTTTCAAAGATGTAAAACTTCTTTTAAAAAATGCTGATTTGTGTAAATATTTACTATAGTATAGCATTTATGGCTAACTGTGCATTTTTACCACACGTCTTTTTTATGAAGAAGAATATATGCATGTACAAGTAAGAAAAGATTGTTTTTATTCTTCACACACTTACATGCTTTTCTTCTTTTACATGTCGAGGTCAAAATGTACAAATTTAGAAAATGAAATGGATTTTTATGCTACAGGAATAAACTTTAGTGAATTGAACAAAATAACAAACTTTGATGATTCCATGAAGAAATGGACTAAACAAAAAGTTTGGTATCATCTAATATACTAATATATAGTACTTATTGGGAACTTTGTATGTTCAAAGTGTTTTGCACACATTAATCAATCAGTCCTCCTAGCACCCTTATAAGACACACAGTACGTTGTCATGCTTTACAGATAGGAGAAATGAGTCAGAGAGGCAAAGTGCCTTGCAGAAGGCCACCAAGAAAATCGGTGGTAGAAACCAAAAAGTCTGTTGATTCCCAGTCCGATGTTGCAACCATTGGTCCATGCTTCTACTCAAATTTAATGAAAAGTAATCATTGTCAGCACAGCTAATTTTCCTACTGAGTAGACCAGGTAAACATGATTTATAGCTGTAGCCTTAGGTTATTAATTCATTACTTTTATTTTTAATGCTAATAATGTACTCAAATGTAAAAAACAAAAATAATGAAAGTGCATACCCCAGTCTAAAGCCCAATCCTGCAAAAAAATGATGCTGATGCTTAATTGTATGAACTGTGAGTAGTCCCTTTAAGTTTCTGGGGCCTAGCCCCCTCATTCTCATAGAAGTCAGGATATACTGAATAATTCAGGTGTGGGAATAAAGCACTTTTTTGTTGGTGTTCTTTTTATTTCTGACATACTTGCAATAGACTCAAGTCTTATTGGCACAGTGGAAGGAGTAAGTTTTTAGCAATATGTGTATTGTATTTTGGTAAATGGCTACATCCTGTTTCTAGTTATATGAAGTTCTACAAATGTGGAGATTCTATACTCTACGGGATGAATAACTATAAAATCACTTGTGATTTAAAGGAAAGGCTCTATCCAAAGCAAAAATATGAAGTGGAAAGAAATCACTTATTGCTATGTCATATGCCAAGTGTGTTGCTACACATGATCTGAGATCAAACTGGCAGAAATCTGTCATATAAAGGAAGAAAAACACTGTATCTAATGACTGTGAGAACCCAGCAAACCTATTTCTCCTGCTACTTTTATCTATTAATGGAGTGTGTCAAGCTCCCTGTAAAGATCTGATGTGATACTCCTACCAAAGATTGGCACAATATTGTCCTGAAAACATCCCTTTAACTTCATTATACAGGCTGGGATATAGACCTTTATACTTCTAAACCTTATAATTCCTTTGGGGTTTTTTTGTTTTTGTTTTTGATCTCTTATATTTTCAGTAATGGAAATTTAACAACCATGAGATATTTAAACATGAAAAAAAATACTTTGAAAAGCCCTAGTGTGGATGTCTCTCTCTTTTTTTCTTTTTTTTTTTTTGTAATGTTGAAAAAGCTCAGTTCCATCAGACTTATGACCTGGTCAATAGGCTTTTATTAGTGGTATCAAAACGGACTCGGTCTAGAAATGCTGTTGCTACCAACCAGAAATACCACAATGAGCAGTCTTTCTTTTGGTATTTCATCATCCCTGTGCTCCAGACTGTACATGGAAGCAGAAAGACACAAAACAGGCATGGGTGGGGAAGAGTAATCTAAATATTTCCAACACTCAGAGTTTGAGTCCAGTTCGAAGAGAGGTTGTAGGGTGCTAGGGGTTATTTTAATCAAGACAGTAACAGTACACTAAATATATATTGGTGAAAATAGTAAGGGAATATTTCAGATGTTTAAACTATTGTTTTGATGATCGAAGCAAATAAACTAGGTTGATATAATGCCAAAATATTTAAGGCTGATGCTTTAATTTCACAATGGTGGTACCTTTTGTTGATCAATAAAAGAAACACCAATTAGTAATTATTGCATTTCCCCCTGCCCCCAAACAGCAGTAGGGTAACTCTTAGAGCATTCTTTGATATAGATGTAATGTAAATTAGCTTTCTTGTTTGAGCGTTTTGTGCTCTAAAAACAAACAAGTGTGCTACTCAATTGCCTTAAGGGATTCAGGGGGCTCCAGGTATATTTAGATTTAAAATGAACCATGTTACCATTTTTATGACAAATAGTTAAGCTATTTCATGGGGGAGCATTCCACAAGGTTTCTTCATCTGAATTACCCCTGAGCTTTAGAATCTCTTATCCATCCACCTTGCTGCTGTCAGGGATTCAAGCCTCCATTCTCCACATACAATTCAGAGGAGTGGTAGTGGTTTATGCATTTTGGCTACAGATCCAAGATGACTCCATGCTATTATTGATCTGCTGGCTAGGGGCTTGAGTCCAAAGCAAAGGCCAGAAAAGCCAGCATGGGAGAGTAGATCCTGCTGACCAGCTTCTTTTCTCTTCAAGCTGTACACAATTACGACCTTATACCGATTCCCCCTTGCTATCCTAACCTACAGTGGCCCATTCAGCTCAAAAAAACAACTCACTGTATAAGATCTGGGTAGATCAAAGAAGCACTCAGTTCCCCTGTCTGGGTCCTGACTATAGTCTTTCAGGAAGCCGGCTCTCTGATCAGCTAAGCGCCTTTTGCTGGCAAACTTAAGGGCCCTTCTAGCACAGAGCCTAAATCCCAAGGATCTTCTTTTATTCATTTTGATGTTCTCACAGGATATTAAGGGGAGGACTCAGAGTATCTGATATTTGGGGGCAAGGGAATGGTTAGTATGGGTCTCAAACTACAGTATGGTAGGGTACAGTGTTAATGAAGGCTGGTATTAACTAAAGACTACCTTCATTGCTCTCATTTAGCTCTACCTTAATCCTGGCACTATAGTCTACTGTGATGGTGTCTTTCTCTTCCCTCCCCCCCCACCCCCACTCCCAAACCAGGTTAAAAAGGACCAATTAACTTGATAGGCTGCACCTGGAGGAGAGCCAGGGCCTGATAAAATCTAATTGAAGATGAAGCCCAGCTAGGCAGGTTGAGCTTGTACAAAGCCAGAAAGTGATTTTAGGGAGGAACTCGGAAGTCATGCCCTGAAACGAAGGGGAGTTGGCTAGGGGGTGTTTTAGAGGGAGCGTAAATCTTAGGATCCCACTCTGGACTACAGAGTCTGGTAAGGAGCTGAGAGTGGTGGAGTAGCCACTGGGAGTGGAGGAAATTTGGTCTGGTAAATCCAGAGGTGGGCCATGAGGTAAAAAAGGAGCCCTGGAAGATCGCATCAGGGTCTGAGTAGACTGTGGTCCTTAAGCATACGGATACCTGGGTCTGCCCACTATTCTAGGTTCCAGCCCAGGGACCCTTCTAGCCACTGGATAAGTAGGACTGGACGTGGACTTGAAGACTACCTGACATAATTTATGGACAGCTTGTCCAGTGGGACTTTGATACGCTAGAGCAGGAGGACTAAGTAGTGACCTGGCTGAAGAGTTGGAGGCATCAGGCCCTGTAAGAGCTAATCCCGAAAGTCAGCCACAAGGAGATGCCCTAATGGTGAGTGAGAACAATATAAGTACATGTAACAGGATACAAACTCCTTGACCTTAATGAGGAAATTTGTCTGTGAATATGGTACTAGCAGCTAAAGAAAGTTTATATTTAGCTCAAATGGTAGAAGGATGTGTTTTGGGGATTGGTTTCAAGTTTCATTATATATGTCACATTTGTGTAACATAGTTGATGGTTGAATGCATACATGTTTTGTCAACATGTTTCTCTGGCTGTCTACACGAGGATTTGCTCCATTAACACCATTAAGATCCCATGTTATGGGTGTTGTTTTTTTTATGGTTATATCCAAGTTAACTTATCAAAGATCGTGTATATAACTTTCTAAAATTAGTAAACGATAAGTTAAAGATACATCCTACTCTTTTAAACTGGTCTTAATCTGAAATAACCCAAGAAAATAAAGAAAAGGAGTACTTGTGGCACCTTAGAGACTAACCAATTTATTTGAGCATAAGCTTTTGTGAGCTACAGCTCACTTCATCGGATGCTGTAGCTCACAAAAGCTTATGCTCAAATAAATTGGTTAGTCTCTAAGGTGCCACAAGTACTCCTTTTCTTTTTGCGAATACAGACTAACATGGCTGCTACTCTGAAACCAAGAGAATAAGTCTACACTAGCTTTAGACTGAAGCAAATGAGATCTTTACTGTCCAAGCAGCAAACTTGCTGCAAATGAATTTAGATATAATAGAGAGGATAAATTGTGAATTATAACTATTGATTAGTTCTCAATAAACTTCATTAGGGATTTCCTCCCTTCCCCAACCTCAACTGGTTTGTATTTCCATTTAATTTATGGATGTCATTATGGCCTGATCAATAGCCTTCTTATGCTTCAGTTTCTGAGTTTGTTCATTAATGAGAATAATGTTCTCTCTTTTTTTTTTTTTTTGTCAAGACAGTAAAAAGCAGCAAAAAGCTCTTCAGTCTGTAGGCACTTTTTCATGTTCCATACTTCTAATTATATTCATTTTTTCCCCACTTTTAGTTTCTTCAACTAATGCTAAAAATCAGCTAAACAATAGGAAAAGAGAAGAAAATTGAAGGTTTGGGGTTTTTTTACAATACAGTAATTTACATTAAAAAGCATGAGGAAGTGGCATGACATGAGTATCTCACCATTCATTTATCATGTGGTCAAATTTTTTGGTATTTGAATTATAAAAATTATGTTCACTTTGCTATAATAAAGGACCTGTCACCATTCCCACTAAAAATGCTAGGTTTTAGGATTTTTCATCTTGTCTGCAAACAATAACTCTGGGCTAAAAATTAATATGCACAGTGTTAATCCAGAATTGACTCTGTATTCCAACCAGGGGTGGCAGGTTTGTAGAAATCTTGGTGGTACCCAGAACCCTACCCCAAACTCTGCCCCCCCAAACTCCGCCCACCACCTGCCCAAGGCTCTGGGAGGGAGTTTGGGTGGGGGAGGAGGTCTGGGGTGCAGGCCCTAGGCTGGGGCAGGTGGTGGGGTTGGGGATTGGGGTGCAGGCTCTGGGAGGGAGTTTGGGGATGGGATGGGGTGCAGAGGGAGGGGATACAGGGGTGAGGGCTGTGGGGTGAGGGCTCTGGCTGGGGCAGGAGTTGAGGGGTTTGTGGTGTTGGGGGGCTCAGGGCTGGGGCAGAGGATTGGAGTGCAGGGGGATGAGGGCTCGGGCTGGGGCTGGAGATGAGGGTTTATGGTGTTGGAGGGGTTCAGGGCTGGGGCAGAGGGTTGAGGGTGCAGTGGTGGGTGAAAGCTCTCACTGAGGGTCTGGGCTCTGGGGTGGGGCAGGGCTGGGGATGAGTTTGGGCTGCAGGAAGTCTTTCGGGCAGCACCGAGCTCTGGGGGAGGACCTCCCCTTTCCCACCCCCCCACCAGCACACTCACCCCCACCATTGTCACTGCATGTGCTCCTAGGGCCCCTCTCAGGTCCAGGAATCTCCCTCACCTCCCACGCGGTGGGTGCCGGGGGTGCTGTGTACACCTCCTCCCCTGCTGTTGCCCCTGACTGTAGCCTCACTGGGGATCAGGGGTGGCGCTGCTCCTTGTCCAGCATGGGGCAGGAGTGGTGACTGCGGGCCGAGGGGCCCTCTGTGCCGGTAGAAGGTCCCACCGGAAAAGGGAAGGGTCTGAGGTGGAAGGGCAGGATCAGAGTCAGTGTGCCCTGGCATTGGAGATGGGGGGCACTAGGACCCTGTGGCAGCAGTTGCTGCAGGGAGGCGGCATGGAGCTGCATGGAAGAGGCAGAGGCAGGGATGCTCTGCTCTGGAGCCTGGGGAGGCACCACGGGCGGGGGCGGGGGGAGCAGCAAGAGGGGGCTGGGGGACACTTGGGGGAGGCGCAGGGAGGATTGGGGGGGACGGACGGACACCCAGCCCCAAATATTGGTGGAGCTGGGCCCCTGGGCTCTGAATATTGTTGGTGCTAAGGCACCACGTGGAGATATAACTCGCCATCCCCGATTCCAACAGCTATAAAAATAAAATACTTATTCATTTTTCAGACCTAAAAGGACATCTTCCTCTTTCCAGAAGACAGGGCTTACAAATACCTTTATAGTGCCTACTAATTATAAGTTTAAAAACCAAGGAACAAATCCTGCTGTAAATCATTGCTCTCAATGACGTTACAATAGAGAGGTGCCAATGTACACCAGCTAAGATTCTGAGGGGATTTTTTAAACTATAATTTTGAAGACATACACTGTGTCATAAAGTCTTCAGCCTAAGTCTCCTCCCTACACACACACACACACTTCCCATAGTTTCGTTTTGCTGACTGCAGAAGCACTTGAATCTTTTAAAATAGTATTGAGCTTTTATATTTGTCAAGTATTCCATCTAAAGGACTTGCAGATCCATTTTGCTCAGTTTAGAGGTAAAAAGTTGTCTGACTTCAAGCCCTTCAACTTGATGTCCGATATGAAAGTGAAGTTGAATTCTTTTTGCTTCTTACATCTTTTCTGAATCAAAAAAATGTTGTGGGGAAGAATAGAAAACCTGACATCCTCTAGCTGTCTGACACCATAGTAATCAAACCTTATTTTGTCAGTAAAATAAATACATCTCTGATCTGGAAGACACAGATGTTTCATATGAATGTGCCATTTTCATATGATTTTTTCTGAATACAAACATGCTTTAAATAAGATAAGTAGGTGCATCCTAAATGATTCACTTGAACTTAGGTATGTTTTGGATAAAAAGAAGTGTGTGTGGTAGTGTGTGTGGTTTACAAAACATTTGCAAATGTCAGTAGTTTCCAAGTTTGGTTTCCAGTATTATATACCTAACCCAAGAGACAAAGGTACAAACTGTGGACATACATGTTTGTACATCTTTAGCGTTTGTTCAGTTTTAAATATCTCTTAAAAGAGATTTTTAGAATTCAGACATGCAACTGACATTAAGCACATCTGAATAATTTGATATTAATGTTTCAAAGTATTGATGACATGGACTGGTGTGGCCAATCATATCCGGAATCAAATATGCAAAACGTTTCTTAGCATTTATTGCTATGTATGTGTTGTAACAACTCAGAAACACCTCTTCTTAAAGGGAAATAGCTTAACCAATATAAAATACATATTTAACCATCAAATCAAGACAGCTATGAAAAATATACTGTAGCCTATCAGCATTTTAAAACACTTGTTACATGTAGTCAGTCATTTGGACCAAAATAAACAACTTTAGAAGCCTGAAATGCATTTTGACTTGAAACATGGTAACAACTAAGTCATGCTGACCAACCGGATATACAAGATGTGATCAGATTGGTGCAGAGACATTCAAGATTTGTAATAAAAATGCAAATAAAATTTCTGCGCACAAGTTAAAGGCACTCACTAAAAATAAGTCAGTGTCACTAACAGGTGTGCTGAGTCTCAGGTTCAGTGATTTTTTTTCAGAGTACCAACTCCATATAACAGAATAAAGAAATACAGATGCTAAGTTTTATATACAGGTTCCTTATGTAAAGAAACAGAATGAAGAAATGGAAAGCAGAAATTACAGATGACTGGGACGGTCATAAACAATAAACAGCATGGGCTAAATTGTAGCTATGCGCCAAACTCTCGTGGACTGCAGTCAGAGCTGTGAATGTGTATTTGAAGGAAGAATTTGGTCCTTGTAATCCAGAGCCTCCTCTTTAAAGATCTGCTGTGGTGAAGACAGTGGAAGCAGAAATGTGGCCTTACAAAGCATGAGCCAAATTTTTGAGTCTGGCTCAGCTGTACACAGTGAGGGACCCAAGGAGGAGGAGTCAGGGGGGACAGGGTGCCTCTGGTGTAAGTCAGGGCATCCCTGGATTACACTATCCAAAAGCGAACCCTATAGCAGTCCTGTCAGTGGGAATCAGTAGAATATAAAGAGCTTGGGTCATGCCTCCTCCCTCCTACTAGGAGTAGGTGCTATACAGCCAGCTACACACTCTGCTCAAGCAGATTTCTCCTGAGCCTGGGGAATCCCTATCTGTCCTTCTAGGGCAGTTGGAATGGAGTTAAGGGGCCAAAGACAGGAGCAACTGTTTAGCCTCATAGCTTTCATTGTTCTGACTGTATAGTGTACTCATTATAGTGGGCCAGATGTCACCCTCAGACATGTGTACAACTCCTACTGAGCTCAATGGGAGGGGTGGCTAGGTGTGTATTTGAGGAAGGAAACTGGTATGTATTTCTCAGTAGGGACCAGTCCTGGTTCCAGTGGAGTTGATGATTAAAGCCCAATTGATTTTGAGAGGAGCATCAGGGCCACAATGTTTCTTAGATTTTTTTTTTTTAATTCTTGCCCATATAGAAGTTCAGACAATTTTTGCTGTGCAGATTACCTACCCAGTGCATCAGAATAACTTCTTTTCATAGAATCATAGAATATCAGGGTTGGAAGGGACCCCAGAAGGTCATCTAGTCCAACCCCCTGCTCGAAGCAGGACCAATTCCCAGTTAAATCATCCCAGCCAGGGCTTTGTCAAGCCTGACCTTAAAAACCTCTAAGGAAGGAGATTCAACCACCTCCCTAGGTAACGCATTCCAGTGTTTCACCACCCTCTTAGTGAAAAAGTTTTTCCTAATATCTAATCTAAACCTCCCCCACTGCAACTTGAGACCATTACTCCTCGTTCTGTCATCTGCTACCATTGAGAACAGTCTAGAGCCATCCTCTTTGGAACCCCCTTTCAGGTAGTTGAAAGCAGCTATCAAATCCCCCCTCATTCTTCTCTTCTGCAGGCTAAACAATCCCAGCTCCCTCAGCCTCTCCTCATAACTCATGTGTTCCAGTCCCCTAATCATTTTTGTTGCCCTTCGCTGGACTCTCTCCAATTTATCCACATCCTTCTTGTAGTGTGGGGCCCAAAACTGGACACAGTACTCCAGATGAGGCCTCACCAATGTCGAATAGAGGGGAACGATCACGTCCCTCGATCTGCTCGCTATGCCCCTACTTATACATCCCAAAATGCCATTGGCCTTCTTGGCAACAAGGGCACACTGCTGACTTTTTGCAGTTGTTGCATGTATATTTACTTTAGGACCTCTAAGGAGTCTTCAAAATACAGACAAATGACAAGTCAACATAATTGAAATATCAATACCAAAATATTCACTAGCTGTGCACATCAAAAATAATGATATATCCCTTTAAGACTCCAGGGACTACTAGTATGTTTTGTTCCATCATTGATTGATTTAATATTCTCCACCCACCCCTTTGCTATGGGAACCTTGAGAGTTTGCCCAGTGACCCATCTCCTGAAATTAAATGAGTAATAAAGATTCTGCATTCAGAATGTAGCTGACAAAATTGTTAAAAGCTGTGGTAGGGAAATTAAAAATCCAGTTCCTTGGTTCATAGATGGGTCCATAATTTGGAAACCACCTCTCTCCCCATATGACATTACAGTAGTCATACCTCAAAATTTGCCAAGTCCCAAATGTGGAATGCAGGGAAGAGAGACAGATTTAAAATAAAGGGCACACAAAATGATTCATGAAGGATACTTTTAAATGCTGTGGGAATTATCCCTTGATGTTACCGGAAGATTTGGAATCACTTTTACTAATTTTTCTAATCCGATAATCAAGGTTGTGGTCCCCCCTAAAGGAAATTCCAGGGAAAGCTGCAGCTTGCTAACTTTCCCTTGAAAGGACAGGGATAAAGTCCTCTGGTCAAGAACAGGCAAGCAAGCAGCAAATTATTTGAAAACAAAAATAATATTTATTTAGAAGTGAGTGGTTACAGTAAAAAAAAAAAAGTAGAGAGATAAAAATAGGGTTACAGTTAAAGGAATGAAGAGGCATGGCAAATAAAAATGCAACACTACAACTCTGGCATATAACAATATAACAGTAGAATCATTCACTTAATACTTTATACCTTAATACAATATAACAATCAAACACGTAACAATATATTTACTAAACATTCAATATTAAATACTTAAAACTAAGTATCTAGTAAGCGCTGGCCTGGTGGTTACTAAATTGGCAGGAGACGATCTCACTCAGACCACAAGCATCCAGCTTTATTTACACTTGAAACCCATACATGTGAGGGATAAATGAGTAAAGAGAAAGATTAGGCTTACAAGAACCTTCCTTTTAATCCCTCGGAGACCGTCTTTGGTCCTTCTGCTCTGTCTTGATGCTCGGGAGTGTGGTTTGTGGGTCACTGGTGTGGAGCGGCTATGCAGGTAGCAGATATGGAAACCAGCTAAGGTAACAGCTGTGGTGGCCTCCTGCTGGCTGGGTGGCAGGAAGAGCCATTGTCAGGGGCAACCATGAAACCCTGGATGGACTGCTGTTACTGCTTTCTGCGAGGGCTGCTTGGGAAGGATGCTAGCCAGTGTGGGTTGTGGTGCTACCGTGTGGCGTGGCTCGGGTGAAAAGGCTGTTAACTACTTCGCAGAGGCTGTTGCTATGGCTTATGGTGCTCTTGTAGTAGGAGCGGCTTTGTGAGCGATGGCCACTAGTGAGCGTTGTCAGAGGCTAGTGAGCACTGTCGATGCTTGTGATCGTGGGTAGCTTGCTACTCTGCTGCTGTAAGGCAATATTTAGCTTTCTTACCCAGCTGTGCTCCACTCGTGTGGCTGCTGCAGCTCTGAGAGTGTCTTCTTTCTTCCAGGTATCCTGCAGCACTCCGCTCTCCTTCAGGTGCCTGTCCCCTACAAGGTTTTAGCCTGCTGGCTGTTGCCTTTATATATGATTTACAGCTCATTGGCTGAATTACAATAATACAGTATAGTTAGTTAGTATCATGGATTTGCATATGCTCATTTGTCAGTGTACTAACATGTGACACTCAAGTTTAGTTAATCAGCTTCCAGAGATTAGCATATGTTATGTTAGTCACATGTTTTTGTAGTACCTTCTCCTCCCATAGACTTCTATGGCCTCAACATATTCCTATGGAGTTTTTCAGCTGACCTTTGGATGAATCCTAGCTACTTCCTGTTTGAAAGTCCCATGTATTCCTATGGGTTTCAATGTATCTCTATGGGATTTTGCTGAGTTACTCCTCACAGGAAGTGGAATTTACCATTGCATCATAAGAAGTGGATTCATTACATCATAGACAATGGATCCCCATGTGACCAAGAAGGGGATCTTCCATTATATTACATCATCCTATAGCCACCATTACTAGATTTTTCTAATGTAAACTATTCTTAATTTTTTTTTAATTACAGATTTAGTCCTAAAACGAATTACTGTTCTGAGCATTTAAAACAAGTGGTGACAGTATCAGGACTCTTTTATGTCCAATTAAGCAGTTTATCATTTTTCCGAAAACCTGTCCTGAGGTTTTTCTACAAATTTCCAATTTAAAGTGTTCTAAGGCATTTTGGGCAACTGAGGCAAAAATCTCTGGTCACATTAAGAATAAATTGTTTTCTACAACCTCAGAGTAATTTCATTCTTTCTTGGGTAAATAGTTTTTAGTGATTTAAAAGTAAAGGTAGCAGATTTGTGTGGAACACTGGAAGCTTTGAGTCTGAAATTACTAACATCCTTTCTCTTTCAAGAGGTTTGAGGTCAGTCAGCCAAGATTCTCTGCTAGAGCTGCCTTGATTGAGGGCTCAAATGGTGCCTGATCTTGCTCCATTTCAAGTCAATGGGAGCTTTACATTGACTTGGATAAGTGCAGGTTCAAGCCCCGATACAGTACTTTTTGAAGTCAATGGGAGTGTTATCCTTGACTTCAGTGAGCTAAGTATTCTGTTTTTTTTTTCAGGAAGCATGCTCAGGTCCCCTTGACTTTGATGGCTCTTAAGCACATGCTTAAAGGATAGTCTTAAGTGCTTTCCAAAATCAGTGCCTTAAATGGGAAGGAGCTGACAGCAGGATGCTCTGTAGAGGACCTCTGATTTGTTCACTTTCTGACCTTGCAGTGAACTCAGTCAGTGCCCATGATTGATTGAATGGGGTTGTTTCTATTGTCTTGAATGGCTTTTTTTTTTTTTTTTTTTTTTAAACCTCAGACTCTATAGTGTGTATTTGGGCCTTTCAGCAATTGGTTTTAGACTGTTGATTTGTTTGTGTTTTTCCTTATCCTAGCACTAGGAATAGGAGCTCTATGAACTGAACTAAATAAGTAGTATTAAACTTATTTTTAATAATCACATTTTTAGAAAGCTTCATTTTTATAATAAAATTACTGCCTATAATTAGTGATTACATAAAATGCTGTTTATGTACGTAATAGGTATCTAACAAAGGTAAATCTGTCTCAGTCACCATTCCTGAGTTTAATATTGTTGTACATTCTAACACAAGACTACTTGCACTGCAGTATGTTGAAGGAAGAGTTTTAATAGAATCATGTTTTTAAAGATTATTTTTAACATATGATCAGTCCTACCTAAATTAACACTGGCAATGTGTAGGTTTTAAGCTCAGCATTTGCACATTACTGTTTTGTGGCTTTAGCTCTCAAAGGCTTGCAACTAGTTTTTTATAGTATTTTCTCCTTTGCTATTGTAAATAAATCACATATACAAAAGTAATGAGCAGAAAGGTGGCTGTTCAGTTGAATTTTAAACTAAAGTGACCTAATTCCTGTCAAAAATAATTAGGATAAAAAAATGTACTCCCTAAACAACTGTTTCAAGCCATAAAACTGGGTGGGCTATAGTCCGTGGTCTAATTGTTTTATGTTTGAGAGCCATATACTATATGGTTAATCATATAAGTACAAGCTGTGTGACTCATTTTGGACTAGATCTTGGATCAGTACCAGATTCCCCAGCCCTGCAGGTCAAACATTTTAATGATAAAAGACTTCAGCTTTTGGCCCACTGATACTTTAGGCAGAATAGGCTTGATCACTGAAGTCAATGCTGGGAATATTTTTCCATTGGCTTCAGTGAGCATTGGCTAGCACAGTGGTGCATACATTTCTACACATGATGAAATGTTTGCAGGCTCAGGCCCTTTTGATGTGTTTTTTTTCCCACTAACACAAATGATATTCATAACCACTTAATAGACGGTAGCTTGAAGAAAAAATCTCATCCCCAAATGTTCTTCAACCTGAGTCAGCCTTAGAGCTAGGTCCTTCCTTATTGTAGCCCATGGACAATAATACTCTATATACATTGAATCTTAATCCATCAGAAGCATCTATAAAGCTCTGCACTTCTGGTTTTGCAACCTGTTCCACTAGCCTGATGCAAACCCTTGTGTGACTATAATGAAATGGATTGGTTTCTTTGCAATAGCCGTAGCTGCAGCTATATCCTGCTACAAAAGTTTTACCTAAAGAGACCACTTGACAAGTAAGTTTAGATCTAGTGTAGCACTAATGGAAAATATCTGAATGTCAAAAGCTCCTCTGCTAGTGTTAACTGCTAGCATTATGTAATTTCACCTTGTTGGGTCTACAACCTTGGTGTTTGGGATGTCAAAGAAGGGTTTTGGGTGATTTCTTGTTTAAAAAAAAATGGTAGCCTAACAGTTTGGTGGCATCAATAATTCCCTTATTAAGCCCACCCATTATAGTTGTGCTTTTACTTGTTTCCCCAAGTTAGTTTCTAGGCAACCAATAAGAACTGAATTGCATTAAGCTATTATTTCAAGACTGCAACCCAGCTCAGGATTCTTCAGCATGTTTGTTGTTCTCTCTCTCTCTCTCTCTCTCTCAAGTTTCCTCGTAACCCCTTTATTGGTTTAATCTTCATTGGTACCCAGTCTAGAGAATTGATTTTTAACTCTCATATTAATTCAAAAAGACCCTGATATGGAAATAGTTGGGTCATAGCTGTCAAAACTGGGGGGGAAACACATAGAATGCATTTAAAATTGACTTTATGGTAACCAGTGAACTATAAATAACAAGTTGAAGCTTTCCTAGATTCAGAAGCACATGATACAGTACTTGTGTTGGGTGTAATTGACACCAGGATCAAACACATTGTTTTAGAAAGGTACATATTATGCAGGTATTGGCGGTCAAACTTGACCCCATATTTAGACAATGAAAACACATAGCAAGAGCCACAATATAAAAGTCACAGATGTGGTCAAGTGGTGGTACATAGCTTATTACTTGAAGTAAATGGCACAAATAAATGACTCAAGAACAGATGTAACATCTTCCCCATTTCTCAAGCTCACTCTGGATCAATACCCCGCACACTCAATGCTGCTGCCCTAGACGCCTGAGACAAGGCTGTGTTCCCTTCCTGTACCAGTTCTTTCACCATGTCTGTACCCAGGCACCTGAGAAGCATCTGTTTGCTTCTTACTCAAAGGTTTATTGTGCCATTTAACAAAATCCAAACAATATATACATTCAGACATGCGATGTGCAAGTGCAATGCAACAGTGAGTCTTTGCCCCAGAAACAGCGAGTCTTTCCCCAACATCAGCATTTGTCAAGTGTGGCTTCCCCAGAAACTCCTCCTAGCAAGTTCAGGTTTCAAAAAAAATCAGTCTGACAGTATTATCTTGAAAGAAATTCGGTTTACTGGACAATTGGAGTGACACATGAGCTAAATGTTATGCTGGGGAGGGGGAAGATCTCAGAGACCCCAAAGAATCTTTTGGTGCATTTTGGCAGGAGGACACTGTGGCTATGATGATAAAAACAATGCTGAAAGTTTCATCTAATCATGACTCCTGCCTCCAAACAAAATGATGCTGGAAGACCTGTGTAATTTGGGGTTTAACTCTAATACCATTAGAGATTTTTTTCTATGCAAAAAACATAATGAACAAGATAAATCCAATGCAGAAAGATTGACGTCCTAGTTTGAGTATATTTAATACATGAAGACGCAGGCATGAGAATTTTTTATTTTTGTGTGTTGGGATCAGACCCCAAAACATTAGGAGGGTTAAAATTGCAGTGTCTGCACTTGTGTGGTTTTAACAACTACCTTTCTGGTACATCTCCTTATTATTTGTGATCTTTAGTAAAGGTCACTGAGGAGTGGATGGTACTGTTTCTGGTTTGCTATTGGTTCAACAGATTCTTCCACTTAAAGGAACTGATCCTTTATTATTCTTCAAGACTACATAACTCAATACTGGCTGACCCTAAATCAAAACTCAGATAACATTGATGATTTCCTTATGGGAGGCAATTTAGAGATCTTGTACTAGGAGTCAAATTTCCATGCTGACCAGGACTGACCAGCTACCAATAAAATAAATCTAGAGTGCTGTACCATCTATCCATTTAAAATCATTCTCTCTTCTTTTTTTTTTCTATAGGCCTTCAGACTTGTATTTTAAAATCCCCTGAACCTACAGAATGAGACTTGTTTTTTCACTATTGACTGGGAGTCCCTGTAAAAACACGTAATAGCAAATCAAAACTAGCTTGCTAACCACAGAGTCCAGAAGGATATTTTTTTCTTGCCAGCATTCCATTACATGACTATAGTCTCCTCTTCCACCTGCAGTGCCTTAAGATGAATGACCCTCCACTACTCTCCCCTAAGTTCCATTCAGTAGAAATTATTTGACAAGAAAGGAAGCTACAACTGCTTAAAAGATGCTTGTAGCCCTAACTAGTGACATTTTAGTTTATAAGATGCTATTACTGATTACATGTCCTCCTCTAGCATTTCACCTCTGGATTCCTGTTGAACTTGCTTAACGTCTTGGCAATTTCCCAGTGGCATTGAAAGCCCTCTTCTCGGGCTATAGTGTGGAGATCAGTCACGTTTCTTGGCCATGTAGTGGTTGGCTTACATTGGTTCCTGTCTTTTTAAACCGTATTTCTCACTTCTGGGGCCCCAGCACTGACCCCTTCATTGCTTCTGTGATCTCTTTAATATGGCAGGTAAGGAAGCTTCCTGGCTGTGCACATGTAGTCAGAATGACAGCAGAGGATCTGTAAAATAGCTGATATGACTGGGTATCTTGGTTGCTCTGAGACTTCTAGTAAGTGAATTCAGCTTAAATGGTGTGGCAAAGAGGAAGGAAGGCTACTACAATTACAATAATTCAGGCAGAATGTCACAAGGGATTATATAAGAGTATCTGCATCCCCATGAAACAATTTATTTTAATTTTCAGCCTACATCTATAAGATGGCAATATGAAGCCTTAATCTGACTAGTGTGAGCCTCCAAGAGCAAACAAGTCAAAATTGACCCCAAGGTTAGAAACTAATGGTAACAGGAGAAAGATATGGTGATCATCAGTGTGGGGGAATATTCAGAGGAAAGAGAGGACAGCATTTGAACAGACTTAAGGAGCAACAGTTCAATTTTTTGTCCACATTTGTTTTGCGAGAAATTGGATGATGGGCAAAGATGACTATCAAGAAAGGCAATCAGGCAACACAGAGTTGTTGCCTGGTTGTCATAAATGACGGAAAACTAATTTATAGTCAGCTGTATACATACAATATTGATATTTATAAGAATTGTATAATGTTTCTGTAGCTATAGGTCTCTTGTTGCTAAGACAGGACCCAGAAAAGATCCCTAGCATGGGGAGACACAAGTACTATTTGGATCATAATAGTGATGCTTTAGTCTCTGGTGACAATGTGAAAGAAACAGGAATTAAACCAGTCCATAATAGTGCCTGATGAGCTGGTATTAGAGTCAGAAATTTGAAGTTAGCCCTACTGTGGTGTTAAGATACCTATGATTAAATAGCCATTAAGGAAAATTATTACAATTAACTTAATCAGTTCTTGGGCTTTCCCCACCATGATTTACCAACATGACCCAGTAGAGGCTAGTGACATCTGAAAGCGGGAAGGTAAAGCTGGCATGTGTGTTTGGACTGAAATTACAGCCATGTGTAAAGATTTATATATTAGATATAAAACCAGGCAGACACTGCCTAGCCTCCATGCACTTTGGAGCTGACTCACCCTCACCTGAAGGTAGAAAGTGTGTCCAGTCTGGATCCTCTGCATACACAGAACCAGATCTGAAACCCATTGAAGTCAGTGGGAGTCTTCTCTTGGCTTTGGATCTAAGCCACACTTGGTAAAGGTGTGAATTAGTGCCAGTTGTGTTAGTGGTTTTTGGTGAAGCTGAGCCTGGAGTTAAGGGAAGAACTACCAATGAATTTCACACAAGGCACTGTCATAAAAAACTCATGGTCTTACAAACCAAGTTCTAAAAGAAATGCCTTTTCAGATGAAGATGGATAGCATCTAGGGAAAAAATGCAGCTGGAATCAAGATGGAACAATAATCTAACTCATTAGTAGGTTTTTTTTAAAGTGCAGTTTTTTATTTTAAATTTTATAGCTGTATAATAGCCAATCACATCAAAATGTGTCAAACTAAGTGGAACAAAAGGAAACAATGTCTCAAAGCTTCCTTTAAAAATCAAAATAATTACAAAGGCCTGCCATCCAAATGACAGTGATGTAAACAATTTCCACACTATAGCCCTGTTCTAGAAGCCATAAGGAATTTTATAGCCCCCAAAGAATGCAAGTGATGGCATTGATGGCATAGAAAGCTCAAGCAATAAACATTGAACGAGGTCAGAAATTCTTACTGTTACTACTGTAATGATGTTTCAACATATCATCTTGCCATCCTGTAGAATCATTGTGGAATCACCCTGTAAGGTCATTGGGAATGCCCCACCCCATCAGCAAATAAGAAAATGGAACAGTTGTGGCCAAAATATTGCTTCTAATTGTGTTCCATTGCTGGGGCATATTTTATTAAACATTTTCATCACTTTAAATGACACACACACGCCACACCAGATTTATTTCTGTAATTAAGTGAATTGTTATTTACCAGCAGAAATAAAGCTGATGGAAGACACCCCATTGGCAACATAATTCAAATGTCATGAATTATTACTGAGATCAGCCTAATGGAATAATTATTTTTCACTACAGGTTAGTGAATTGTATCTCATGTCTCTCTCCTCTGGAAATTGTTCCAGAAATCTGAGGCGGGGGGGGGGGGGGCAGGGGGAGACAAGGGAGGGAGCAATTTGTCCAGTTATATATCTGAAAGCTATGGAATCAGGTATACAGTGGAGGAATGTGTTCATCTCCAAGACCCTTGTTCAGTAGCAAGAGATTTTTAGATAGCACAGTTACTAGCAGACGGCGTGTTTAAATTTGAATATTAGGCCAGTTTTTTGAAAATGGCTGCCACACAGCCTCCCATTTCATGGCTGAAAATTTGCACTAGTAAATAATTGTGAGCTAAATTGTGCTGGCACAAGTGATGCCATTAAGACATTTAGTTGCCTGAGTTGATTTAAATTATGTGATTTGCATGCACCACATAGGAGGCTGCTTCTGGAAAAACTGCACCATTATTCATATCTGAAAGGTGCAACAGTATCGTCAAAACATTGCTGGGCATCGAATGCAGTTTGTGAAACGAGGGGCAGCCTGCTGCTAAGAGAGAATCACTCTGTTGTAGATGGGTGCTGTTGCAATTGTAGGATCAGCTGGTCAAATAAGCAGCATGCTAGTGTTATGCGGAAGGTTAATAATAGCAGAACAGTGGTTGGAGGTTAGAGCTGCTATACATACGTAATTTAACCGGATGGCTTTCGGGGGTGGGGAAAACCACATAAATTGAGACTGTGGAAGAAAGGAAAATGTGAAACCGGTTCAATACAGTGTGGATTGTGTAAACTCAGAAAAGAAATACCCAGCTTTACTTATCCATTCTTGATTCTTTTAGATCCCCATTACTGTGGTACCCGAACACTCCTAGTCTCTAATGTAACTATTCTCACAACATCCTGTTGAGGTAGGGGGAAGTACCTTTATCTCTGTTTTTATGGATGGGGAATTGAGGCACAGAGATAAATGACTTGCCCAAGATCACACAGGAAGTTAGTGGTGGAGGTGGAAATTTAACCTAGGTCTCCAGTGACTGAAGCCCTCACCCTAACCACTAGACTATATCCTTCCTCTGATCTTAAGAACTGAGTAACAGGACCAGGAATCTACGTGTCCAGAATGACTTTTATAAGGTCAATTAAAACAAACTTTGAGACAGGTAAATTGTGGGTAATCTTCTCAAGAAGGCCCCAAAGGCATTCAGCTTTCTCTTTGTGGATTCAAACTGCTGCTAAATTCCTGGTTTCTTGAAGCTTCCGTTTGATCGATAATGAAAGTTTCAAATCACTTTGACACACACAGACTGGAAGTTTCAGCAACAGATGGATTGCTGGAAGCAGCCCAAACTGGACCTTTTTAGAGCGGTCATTTTCAGATGTAAGTTTCCTTCCTCCCTCCCTTCTTCCCTCAGTTATATTTAAGTGTATGTTTCAGACAAGGCAAGCAGTACATGGATTTCAAACCAAATAGGAAGAAATGGTGGTGGTTGGTTTTTTGTTTGGTTGGCTTTTTTGAGAACTTTTAAGGCTTTAAAACAAAAAGAGAGCTTTGATGTGAAACTGATAAATTGCTAGCAACATTTATGTACTTGCTCATCTCATTTGAGTCCATGAAAATAGGCTTTGGAGTATTGACTTCAAAAGGCTTTGGATCAGGTCCAACATTAAAAGTGTATGTGTATAAATATATATAAAAAAAAAAGGTTGTCCATTGTACAGTTTTCAGGATCACAGAACTTTTTCTTCTGCTTAGTTCAACAGTTTTACTACTGATATGAAGGTCTACCAATTCAAAGATTTAAATGACAATTGTAAACAGTATAACTGAGACACTTACCAGTATAGGCATTTGCCTTTTGTTGATAGTACCATGCTGGCCTTTACCTTGTCACTGTGCAGTACCTATTGCATCTCCATTCTCCCTGTCCTTCATCAAATCACCATCTTCATTGTTGAACTTGAGACCTATCAGCGAGAGAACCATAGTTGTGCACATTATTAAACAGAAACAGCACTCTCTCACAATGGTGATTCTTCTGCTCGAGACTCTAGCCCCATGTGACCTGGTGTGTTCTGAGATCTGGAACAGTTCACGCTCTTTGTAAGGTAGATTGCACACAACAGAACTGAAGGTTAGAAGATAGCTAAGTCTTGCACAGGGGTTGACAGTCTGAACCTACAGTTCCTCCCACAGAGTTCCAAAATTGCTGGCTGCAGGGTATATGTATTGCTGGTACAGAAAATGGAAAACTAGCATAGTTGACTGAAAATGTGAGATATTGCTGATATACCATAAACTTCTGTTAGGAAACTATGTTCAGAGGTCAATGTGTGTGATGTGCTAAGTTTGTACCCAGCAGAGTCTGATGTATTGCATTATCGGCTTTCCTTTCCTTCCCTTCATTATTCTGATTGCCTTAAAACTGAAAATGTTTAAACCACAAGCAAAAAGTCTTACTTTATGAATACAGATATGAACTCTGAAATATTTTGATCTAGCGAGTCTGAGTCTGTTTCTAATGGGAATTAAAAAAGAAGTTTGAGTATTTTGTTTCAAATGCATTCATAACTTTTCACTTCATAACAACAGAATGTGCATTTTTCAAACTAATAAATACGTAATATAAGGCAAAGGTAATGCTCTGTTTTCAGAAGAATTGCTTGTGGTTACTGTGATTCCTAATTATGTAGCCTTAATGCTCAACACATCTTAATCTTGCCTACTGTAAAATGCTCCTTGATCATAAACCAATGTGCCACAGTTTTGAAGCAGAATTCATGTTGAGAATAAAGTGCATTGGCAAAATTAAATGAATACAAAATCATGACTTCTTTTACAAATTTTCTGATCTGATCAGAGGAGCTATCAATGGAATGCTTGCACTGAGTTGCAATGTGTGCTTAAGTACTTCCATTGGCTTCATGGAGTGTAAACAGGCCAGGGGTTGACTCCTGGCCCTGCCAAAGTCAATGGTAGTTATCCTTGCTACTGCTTGTTGTATTGCAATATTCACTCTTTAAATACTTAAGCATTATATATAAGTTAAGGATGAAGTGATACATTTAACACTGAATTTTCTTGGTGGTTTATTAATTTATAATGATACGCTTTCAGTGGAATGTGGGCATGATCCAAAGCCTATCAAAGATTCATTGACTCTTGTGGGTTTTGGATCACATCCTATGTCATGCAGTTCCCATTAATGTTAATGGAAGTGGCATATTTAAATCTCCACCTCTCTTTGAAAATGTATTGGTTAAATTAAATTTAGACCCAATAATGCATAAAAAAACAATTATACCTAGGCAAATGGGAACAATTAAAACTTATTCTATGGGATAAAATAGTGTAATTGCAATCAGAATGAATATACTCTATGGGATATTATACATTTTTACTGCTCTATTGTATCTATACATTTAAGTTCCCCTTAATGTTAATGTAGCCTGTTTTCTTTGTTTCACTCCGTTTAATATGAAATGTGTGGTACTTATTTTAACATCCCGAAGGATCTGATATTATTGAAACTCTATAAGAAGGGAAAAAATAATTAAAAATCGTCTTGAAATCCTAATTAGGTTGATATTACTCTGTACATGAGATACACATACTGAAACTATTTTTTTAATCTTCAATTCACAGTATATTGGATCTGCAGATCCCTCAGGTCTGATATAATAACACTGGCACAGTTTCATTGCAGTGAGCTAAAAATTACTTGATGCTCTACTCCTGCGTATACAGCATCGCAGATTTCAGAGTAACAGCCGTGTTAGTCTGTATTCGCAAAAAGAAAAGGAGTACTTGTGGTACCTTAGAGACTAACCAATTTGAGCATAAGCTTTTGTGAAGTGAGCTGTAGCTCACGAAAGCTTATGCTCAAATTAAATTAGCATCACAGAGAAAGGAACCCTGTACAGCTGTAATGAGAACTTATCACTTATAAAATGGTAAAATATTGACATTTTCACTGTTTCCTCAAAGTTTTCAAATTTAAAAAAATGAAAACCAGAAAAGTATGTTCCATTGTCCTTCTTTTTTCTGTTCCTCTCCTCCCCTCCCCTCGCATCCTGCCCCTCAACCCTTTTCTCTTCGTAATACCATTTGTCACTGAAATGGGAGAGTGGGGTAGGGGGGACGGGACAAATAAAAGAGAACCAGTATTTAGCTTCATGTTTGGGTTCTGTTTGTTTTTTTTTTAAAACCTTATTTAAAAAAAAATTGAATTGTTTTTGTTGTGTTAACTATATCTGAAACATTAAATCTGCTTTGTATGATCTCAACAGCAGGAAGAGTAGACATTTAAGAAACTGGTGATAAACTAGAAAGGTTCAGAAAGGTCTTCAGAAGTGATTCAAGGCTTGGAAAACCTGTCATGCTCTGAGAAACTCAGTCTAGTTAGTTTATTCAAAAGAAGATTAAGAGGTGACTTGATGATGATCTATAAGTAACTACATATGGAGAAGGTTTTTGAGGGCACATGGATCTTATGCCTTTGTCTGATAGATTAAATTACTGGAAGCTGATACCAGACAAATTCAAAGTAGCGCTAAAGCGTACTATTTAATACTGAGCATTTATTACCCTTTGCATCATGTCCCTAGGTAAGTTGTTTCAATGGGATTCTTCATCACTTGAAAACTTTAAATCAAGATTGGATATCTTTCTAAGATATACTGTAGCTCAATCGCACATTATGGGCTTGATGCAGGAGCTGCTTGGTGAATATCTGTGGCCTGTATTATATAGGAGGCCAGACTAAATGATGATACTGTCCTTAAAGTCTGTGAATGTTGGATGCAGTTCAAAGAAAGTACAAATATGGAGAAAGGCAAGAACTTGGAAACTGCAGGGAGGTATTAGTTGACAGCACTCAAAGATATTCAAACTCATTCGTGATTCTATGATTTATCTCGCTGTCCCACAATTTTCTATGTAATAGATTCTAGAGTCTTCTCACTGTCATCTTGGTTTTCTTTCTGTATTTGCTGTATCCTCCTGTTGCCTCTCATACTCAGATTACAAGCTTTTTGTGGCAGAGACTTTGTTATATGTGTTGTGACAAAGTTCCTCCTCTACTTTGGTGGGTCTTGCACATATTGGCGGATTTGCTCGCCTTGGAGCTTCACGGCAGCTTGACCGTTTTCGTGAACCCACAGTCCAGGTCAACTCCTCCTGTGTCTGACTAGGAGTTGGGAGGTTTGGGGGGAACCGGGGCCCACCCTCTACTCCAGGTTCCAGCCCAGGGCCCTGTGGAATGCAGCTGTCTAGAGTGCCTCCTGGAACAGCTGTGTGACAGCTACAACTCCCTGGGCTACTTCCCCATGGCCTCCTCCAACACCTTCTTTATCCTCACCATAGGACCTTCCTCCTGGAGTCTGATAATGCTTGTACTCCTCAGTCCTCCAACAGTATGTGTTCTAACTCCTAGCGCCTCTTGCTCCCAGCTCCTTACACGCACACCACAACTGAATTGAGCTCCTTTTTAAACCCAGGTTTAAAATCAGGTGCCCTGATTAGCCAGCCTTAATTGAGTCTAGCAGCTTCTTGATTGGCTGCTGGTGTTCTAATCAGCCTGTCTTTCTTAATTGTCTCCAGAAGGTTCCTGATTGTTCTGGAACCTTCCCTGTTACCTTACCCAGGGAAAAGACCTATATAACCTGGGGCTAATATATCTGCCTTCTGTTTCTCTCCTGTAGCCATCTGGCCCGACCCTGTCACATAATGTACAATGTTTACCACTGTGGGGCCTCTGTTCCTGACCAGGATATCTAAATGCTAACATAATAGAAATTATTATATAGTATAACCATATAGAATTTATGGTATATTCTGTGTGTACATCTTTCATTCCAAATACAGGGCTTGATTCTGCAAGGTGTTGAGCACCCTGCCCCCAATTCATCAAAGCACTTAAGCACATGCTTAGCTCTAACTCTTAATTAGTCCCACTGGAATCATCGGGACTGCTTATATGCTTGATGTTAAACACCATCTTGAATGTGTTGCTGGACTAGATCCAGAGTGTCAAGCATCATACAGGATTTGGCTCATATGTAACCTGATGGAATTCTGATTTGCTTTGTTATAAAGGAAAGACGTTCTGGGAATACTAACTATTCTGTATCTAATTCTTAGTAATAGAAAAATAATCTTAGAGTTCGTATAGTTGAAATAGGAATTGCTCAGATTAGAATCTGTCCTTAAAGTCCTCTCTGAAAAGCATAACTCTTTCAGTAATGACTGCTCATCACAATTCTTAGACCTTTTATAGCTACATTTGGTGGATCAAGAGATGATAAAGGTAGATTTGCAGCATAAAAGGCGGACTGTCTACTTGCTGACTTCTAGCAATTGATTATGTGAATATATTGACAGATGGTGGGCCAGATCCTGCACCTATGCTCTGGCAAATCTTCCATTTAAATCAATGTTTCTCCACTCTGTGTGGTAATAATTAAGCAGTCTCTTTTGTGTCATGTAGATCCAACTTTATAACCAATTGATCAATCAAATGTACTTGGAAGAGGCTTACTAGATTTGAAAATTGTGGTCAGTAGTTACAGGAGGACTTTATCTGTGCTCCAGAAAGCCTTTTTAGGACAGTTTCCAGTCTGGCTAATTTCTGTTTCGAGCACATCCTTTCTAAGAGTCTTACAGGACTCCCTTTTTTAGCAGGCTTCTGCTCATGCACAATTTGTGTATACTTATACATGCACACGCTTCATCTGTCCCAACGCTGCTGTGATGCAGGCATGTAGCAAGCAGGTAGATACAATAGGGAACAAAGTGCACACAGGTGGATTCTCATGCCAGGTTAAACCCTGCATGCCACTTGCCATGTATATGTCCCCGTGAAAAATTAGGCCTGCAATCCTGTTACTTACAGCCTTGTTAGTATTTCATCATCAAGCCTTTCGAAATGCTTCATAATTTCCTACTAAAATAGCCAAGGGAGGTATTGTGAGTAGACCGTGCAGGACTAGCCTCATCATATTTCTGTGAGATTTTTCTTTAAGCCATGACATGTGCCAGTCTTAGTGTGACACAGGCCTACTTTCCATATGCACTGGGGCCTGGGTGCACCAAAGGAGTTAGATGCCCAAGTCCCTATTTTTTAAGCCTCAAAGTCCCAGTGTTGGGACCACTGCCATGCCCAAAATTCCTGCTGAACCCTGTAGGTGCCTAAAACTTACTCAGCACCTAAAGTGTGTTTGGTTTTATGTCGGGGGCAGGGTGAGGGGAGTCAATAGGTCATTAAGTTTCTGTCTCAGGCTTCCAGACACCTAGAACATCCATGCCCAATCTCCTGTCTATGGTAGCAATTCTCAAACTTTAGCCACCCAAGGAGCCTGATTTTTATTTAAATTTTTTCAGCCCCACCCCCTCGCAAGCCTCCCCCTCAGCACCAGGCAACACCCCCACTTCACCCCTCCCCATAGGCCCCACTCCTCCCCCTCTCTCCCAGTGCCTCCTGTGTGCCGCTGAACAGCTATTCCTCAGCATGCAGGAGGCACTGGGAGGGAGGGGAAGGAGTTGATCAGCGGGGCCAGTGGATCCCCAGGGGTCTGCCGATCCCAGTTTGAGAAACGCTGCCCTAAGCAATTCACAAAGCAGGGAAAGATAGGTGTTCAAGCATCTGAGTTGCATGTAGGGCTCAATTTGGTAGGCACTTTCTGAGTATGCCTATTGGATCAGGCCCCTCAGTTACACAAAACAGCGAGAGGGGGGGACTTACCTTATGACTTTTAGCCAAGTTGTTAAGGTACTCACCTGAAATGAGGGACACCCCTCCACCTGAGGGGGAGAAGAAATTAGAACATTTTGCCACCACTTCAAGACGTCCAATAACCACCACACTGAGAGATTCTGGGGATGTGGGGCTCCCTCAGTCTTTGTTGGAACGGTGCTGCCACACGGTGCCACTGTTAGAGCTTCCGTGTGTTGCATTGATATGCCTTCCGCAACTGCCCTCCAGGCCCCCAGAAGGATGATTCGGCATCAAGGAATGGAACACAGAAATTCAACACAGTCTGGGACTGTGCTGTCTTTCTGGGAAGTCTGTACAGGGCTGCTGGAAGGACAAGGTGCATCCCTGCCTTCTGGGCCTTCTCACTCTGTCTCCTGTGAGAATTCCAGAGCCTTCCACGGCCTCCAGAGAAATGCTGCTACAAAGGCAGCTTCCCCCTTTTTTGCATGGGAGAGGTAAATCCATACGTGGACCTGTGACTGTCTATTTGTGTTACAACAGTATCTAGATTTCTCCATCAAGATTACGGTCCCATTGTGCCAATGCTGTAAATGTATATTGTAAAGATGGTCCCTGCCCCAAAACCTTACAATCTAAATGGACATGATAGACAATGAGTGTGAGAAAAAGTGTGATCCCCATTTTAAAAGTGGTCCCACAAGAAACGTGTGGCAGAGCCAGGAATTGAACCCAGATACCTCGTGTCCCAGTTCAGTCTAGTAGAACTAGATTCACTTTTCACAATTTTCAACTACCCTTCCAATTGAATAATCTGGCTTAATGCATATTAGTCTCTTCATTTTAACTTAGTTTTATTTTCTCCTGAATTGAATCCTCTTCTACGCACTCTTAATTATTCTCCCCAGGTGCCAATCCCACATCTCCATTTGTTTGTGTTTTGAAAAGCATCAGTAACATTTTTGTCTAGCATTGGACTTTGCTTTAACCAAAGGCATGTGGGAAAACAGAATACAAGATAACTTATGAACATGGAGATAATACTGGGACATTATTGGCTTAGTTAATTAAAAAGGGAAGGGGGGAACCTTGTAATTTTTGGAATTAAACAATAGGGGAAAACGAGTGCTTCCATGAAGAGCTTTTTTTAGTGTTAAAAAATTGTATAAGCCTGAATCAAGAAAAATGATGCTAAAATTAAGCAATACTTTCAAAACTTTGGATTTAACATGAATGAATGAGGTTCAGTAAGAGATTCCAAATTGTCTTGATGGAAAGTGAGATAACAGATGTGAATTATCTTCAGGTGGTGATGAGTTTCCAGCTGATTATTTTACAAAATATTTAGGAGAAAACTAACACCTTTCGGCCCTGGTCCTGCACCTACTTATGCATGTGAGAATTCCCACTGGGTTTAATGCAGCTGTCCACATGCATATGTAGGTGCAGGTTCAGAACTGAGATTACTGGCAATTTAAAGAGGCATTTGACATAGGATCTTTTCCCGTGTCTTTGAAAGGAAGCAAACTGATCAATTATACTAAAGTGGAGAAAATCTAGTACAAATTCTATCACTAATTTTTATTATTAAATAAGTTAGCTGAAATTCTTCCTCTGGACTTCAAAATATATTCCCTTGGATATAGACCTTCCAGATATTTTTATTTTAGAGAGTTTGCAATAAAGGAAGGAATTTTAATTTTCCAGAATAGCATGGGGAGATGATTCATGTGTGTGGCCCCACTGGGGAATGAAACTGGAATGACCCAGAGGAAGATGGGTCTTTTCTTAAGAGCATCAATGAGGCAAGTCAGGAGGAAGATGGAATAAGTGGAAAATAGTCTCCCACGGACACCCCTTATGTTTCCATTAGTTAGCCAGCCCCACAGAATGACTTTTTACAAAGTTAAGGAAATGCCCACACAGAAAGTTACAGTCCTCAAACAAGGCATCACATATTCATCCTCTAGCAATATCCTTGAAAAAATTATGTAATTAATCCATAACCACCTGTTTAATTTCATCAATGCCCACAAAACAGTTTTCTTCAATCCGAGTCTCATGGACATTGGGGGACTTTATGGTCATGTACGGAACACATACAAGAATTTTGCAAATTTCCAGTCAGATAAAGAAAAGCATCTTGAAGGCATTCCTTCCCTATTGTCCGGTAAAATCCTGATTCTAAAGCCATTGAAGTCACTTGACAGACTCCCATTGACTTCAATGAGCATGTGATCAGATATCTCAGAGAGGGTGTTAAACTAAGCCACAGGATTGGGCCTTATGATTACATGTTCATTTTTTGGTTACATGGTAGTAACAAGCAAAATGTCTCTAGATGTAGAGCAAAGCTGTTTGTAAACATCATATGCCCAAATCATGCTACTAGAGAACTTGCATGAAAACAGTAAAAGCTACAGAAGCAACAAATCATCATGCTTTGTACATGCAAATAAGCAAATAATAAAACCGATGTTCTGCAATGCTCATAGTCTATAGCTTACATACAAAGAAGAGAAAATGGTGGGCTGGGATCTCTGTGTAATAAGAGAGAAGATAGTTTGGGTGCATTGTTGAAGTGCAACCTTATCACAGTCTCTGCTGGGTTTCTAAATCTGGAGGGTTTATTTTTTTTAAAGGTAATGCTTTTGAAAGGTAATAGACCTGCAACCTTAATTATCTCAAGAATTTTTGGGAGGAGGGTGGGGAGAAAATTATAATTGCAGCACTGCGATTATTTCTTTTTTTTTTTAAGCTGTAGATGGTCTTAATCACTCACTCTATCAAACTAGTTTTATCAAAACTGGAGATGAACCAAACTTATTAGCAGGACTCTACTGATGGTTTCTGTGCAGTCCCTACTGGGAAAAGTGTTCACATCACACACAAAAATCATGATCACAGTTGGCACTAATTAGCTACCTTGTTGGCAGTCTTAGCTGAGAAGCCAAGGATAAAATCAACATAAAATGCCAGATCCTTGGCTGGTGCTAATTGATGTCGCTCCACTCACATCAATGGAACTATGGAGGTTTATGCTAGGCGAGGATCTCTCCCAAGGGCAGAACTGCATTCCTATACTTTGGGTATGCCTACCCAGCAACTGGGAGCATGCTTCCCAGTGTGGGTAGCTAGACACAAGCTAGCATGCTAAAAATAGCATTTGGCTGCAGTGACATGAACGGTGGCTTGGGTTAGCTGTCTGAGTACGAACCTGCCTTATCCCTTGGGTGTGTACTCGTGTGCTAGCCCGTGCCAATGCAACCACACTATTTTTAGTGCACTAGCTCAAACACAGCGGTCACGTCTCTGTCCAACCTGTGTTGGGGAAACATGCTTGCATCTCCTGTGTAGACATACCCTTCTTAAAGTATCGGGATAGCCATGTTAGTCTGTATCCACAAAAATAATGAGTCCGGTGGCACCTTAAAGACTGACAGATTTATTTGGGCATAAGCTTTCGTGGGTAAAAAAAACACCCTTCTTAAAGGAGTCTCTTCAGGCAGAGTTCAACACTACATCAGTGTTATATGGAAAGTTTGCCTTGAAATTCAGCTGGCCATGTTTACCTGATCACTGGATTCATATAATGTTCAGTTCTGTAACTCTGACGCCTTTCATTAATATTAAATTCACTTTAAAGCAGGTCTATATAGACCATCAAATCAGAGTTATCATACACGAGTAACAAAGGGAAGCCTAGGACCTTAATTATACTCAAGCCACAGAACTCAGAAGTTCTACATGTGGGCAGCTGATATAATATCAAATAACTGGAAAAGGTACATTTAAAAAAGAAAATAGAACTTCTGGAGAAATATACAAACTCTCTGAACAACTGATGTTTTTGGCAATGGGAGCAAAATATACAAAAGCTTTGAGATATCTGACAGACGCCTGGATTCTCCTTGTATCTGTCTCTAGTGTAGTAACAGGTTGCTCGCAAGGGATCTTGTTACATTTGTTAGCAGGTCTGATAGAGTATCCCTTAGTGGGATGGCTTAGTTTTCTATTCATAGAGGTTAAACTTAAATGGCAGCCTGTGAATGTGTGTCTATTTTTTTTTCTTGGACTTTTGCTTAGAGTATTTACTCTCACAAGTGAAGGTGGGTCTATCTGTGACTGTAGCACAGAAGGCCTCTTTCAGGATATCAGCGAAGACTGACTAGTTTTTTTGTCATCTTTGCATTTTGTGCTTTGTGGTTTTACCTTTCTCAGTGTGTGACTTATTCTTTTTATTTTAGATTTTGCAAGCTATTTCAAATCTTTTTATAGTTTTATTGATCAAAATGCAGGTGGAGATAACAAAAATGTAATACATAAGCCAACATTTGTCCAGATTTACTATAAAGTGTGTTAACAGTGTGCTTAGATGTTGACTCTTAAATGGTGCACATTGTAGAAGAAAGCGTGGATAGGACTTCAAAACTTGCAATATTAGTGGTTTTCTCATATGAAAAAGGTGTTTTTTTTTAAAGATCGTTAATTCTATGAAGGCTAAAGTTGCTGATATTCAATGGGAATAATTTGTTCAGTAAAATTAGGCATATTTAATTTGACTATTTTTTATGAATGAATAACTTTAGTGAAAGGTTTAGTTGATAGCATATTTACCAAATGTGTTTCTTTATTAAACCAGCTCTAGAATTTCAACACCTACTCCTCTAGTAATCCATAGATACACATTTCCTGGGCTAAATGAAGGAATCATGCCAAAACAGTCAAATGCAGTGCAAGAATTTTTAGAAGTTCAGCTTGACATTTCTTGTTTTCAGGGTTGCTGAGAACCTACAGCTTCCATTGACTTTATCTGGTACTTCTGAACATCAGCACCATTGTATCTCAGGTTGAGCATGCAGAAATGGAGCAACCCAAAATCAGTGGTACTTCTGGAACAAAAATGTCTTAAATGCTTTAACTTTAAGACTTTATGCTGCTCCTCTTGAAGTCACTGGGATTTCTGCCATTGACTTCACTGGAAACAGGAATGATCCCTAGGTTGGAAGGCATATACCAAATCACTTTCAACTATTAAGCCATTTCTGTAGTCCATGTTCAAAAATAAATAAAATCCATATGCCACACTGTTCATTCTGGGCCCAGTCCTGCCAGTCTTCCATGTGTGGAACTCTCATTGCCTTCACTGGGTTCTGTGTCCAGAGGATAAACAGGGCTGGCCTCTTTTATTTGTGTCACACAGTTTAACATAATTCAGATGAAGGGATCTTTTCACCAATATTTGTCTGTGACAATTCTGAATGACCACATAAAAACTCTTTTTTAAAAAAAAATGCTTGTAACTGATGCTGTATAAATGATTAGAAGTTGTGATTTATGTATTGAATATGCCTGCAATTATATATCGTCTGTATCTCTCCTCTTACCATTAGCATCACTCTATTTTGTCGGTGCTTTATACATTTAAAGAGAGACTTTTAATTCAAGGAAGGGAAGTAAGTGTGTGTGTGTGTGCGCGCACAAGTGTGAGCAGAGAGAATGGAGCAATGCTGTTTGCTCATAAAACCAGCAAACATCTTCATTAGTAACAAATATCGAACTAGTTGATGGTGGTTTGAAATTCCTTTTTATTTCACAACCAGGAACACTAATCATTCCAAACAAGGACAGAATTTTAAAAATCTTTGTGATGCGGTGTGTACTTTTTTAAACCTGCCATTGCGTGGGGTGAGTGACATGCCACAGAGATGAACTGGGTCAGCTGAGGCTTTTGGAGTTCTTGTTTTGAGATTGTCTAGCAGGCATTGTTGCATCTGATTATCTACGGTTGAGAATTTGAAGCTTTTCCTTGCAACTATAATGGACAGAAACTTTTTTTTTTTAATTAAAGCTTGGACTGTTGTACGTAAAGTAGAGAGCTCAACACCCTTCCTTCTCCTGCAGCACCTCATCTCCCCCACAGAAAAACACCAGCCTTATTAAGCTGTAGCAACCTTAGTGCAGTTTGACCCCTGATATTATTGAAAATATCAAGATTTTGAGAGAGACTAAATTGTGTGTTCCAGGTTCTGCATTGCAAGACTGGCAAACTGAAAATGTTTACTTTCAGACACAGCTGTATTCTCTACAGTTTTATAAAGGCAACCACATCATAAAAACAGTCATCTTGGAGGGAAAAAATACTGAGTGGAGTAAGGAAAATAGGAATTAATATGGGGATGCATCAGTGCTGATCATCCCACAGCACCCTCAAATATGTCTCCCTTCCCCAGGGTTTGGAGGGACCTGTAAGGGAGGGTCAGATCTGGGTTCCTACCTGGTAGGGTTGTGGTTCTCTGTGGCACTGGAACAATTTTTAGAGTGGGGGTGCTGAGAGCCATTGAACCAAACTGGAAACCCTGGATATGATGGAAACCACTTCAAACTGGGGATACAGCAGCACCCCTAGTTCCAGAACCTATGGTGAGCTTTCCTTGCAGCAGCCTTGCATAGTGGGCAGGGTTTCCTTGCCTTCTGCCATGATCTGACTGCCCCACTTCCAGGGCTTCAGGGGGCTGCTTTTGGTTAAGTCCCCCTTTCCAAATGGGGAGAAGAGAGACGCTGCCTTGAAAGACTCCTTATGGGTGTAGGACATTTGTGCCCAAATTCTTCTTCTCCTTCCACTTCCCTGGGCCTTCCTCTCTCTCGCTCTCCCCCGCCCCCGGCCCCTGTCCCCAGTTTGTTACCATAGTTTGTTTTCTGCTTGGCTTCCTGATCTGCTCTGGGTTCTAACAATGCTCCTGTCAGGGCTAGGAAGGATTTCGCCTCACCTCAGAACTGACATAATGCAGTGTGGGTTTTTGCCTTCCTCAGGACACCCAAGAGTTTTAGCTTCACGTGGAAAGAGGAGGGGTGCTTTCTGTTTGTTGGGTTTTGTTCTCCCCTTTTTTGCAGGTGAGGGCAGGATAATGGGCTAGGGGAGTGGGGGGTCAACAGCAGCTGCATTCTAATACATTGGCTCGGTGGCATCTCACTGGGGGTTGTGCTTTTCTTTGCAGGATGAGAAGAGGGCTTTAATGTCTGCAGAAAGTGGCTTCTCTTGCCTAGATTCTAGATTAATAGAAGTCAAGGAGATGTTGTGGCTACCTCCATATTGGTCCTGGATTGATTTAGCAAAATTCTGTAGGGATTAGGCTTGGCCTTCATCATAATTTGTCAGAGAAGTCCATTGGACTCATTCTGCCTGGCAGCTGTGTGTGGACAATGTGGAGTCGTTCCACAGTCCCTCCCTAAGTCTGTACATATTATAGTTATTAAGTTGCAGGCTTCTTTTAACTTTATTTAAGGGGGAGGGGCTATGTCTTATTTCCTGATGTGTCCATACAAGCAATGATCTCGTCCGAAAATGAGTCCACATGGTGTTGGAGGTAATGCAGCTGATTCAGTAGGTGGTACTCTTCTCTCCAAGTCTGTGCTGTACCAGTTCATCAACTTGTCATTATGGGGTATTGTGATGTTGTAGATACTACACCAGATCCTCTACTAATGTAAACCTATGTAGTGGCCCTGAAGTCAACAAAGCGACACTGACTTAGGCTTTGTCCACACTGGCAGGTGAAAGACAAAACTTCAGTTGTTCAGAGGTGTTAAACACACATCCTGAAAGACACAAGTTTTGTCACCGACAAGCGCTGGTGTAAACTGTGCTTTGTCGGCAGGAGCTCTCTCCTGCTGACCAAGCTAACGCCGCTCTCTCCCGCCGACAGACAGCAGCTACGCTGCACGCTTTTCCGTGGCACAGTCGTGTCCCTAAAAGCTGTGTAGAGTAGACAGAGCCTTACACTAGAAGAGGATCAGACCCCTTGTCTCTTGGATGCAGAAACATTATGGGGTGAAGGGGGAGAGGATCGGATATTGCACTAAAAATACTTGTTCTTGGGGATGTTAGCCTTCCCTGTGTTTCCCCAGGATTTCAGATTCATGTTGGATTCTGCAACACTCAGAAAGTAAAGATATTTTTGTTTTAGCCATATTTCAGTCTTCAGGTTCATTCTAGCTTCCTTTTTTAGTGGCACTCAAACTTGAGGTCCAGATCTTCTCTGAATTAAATTAATGAGAATGTTATTGACTTCAGGGGAAGCAGGACGGGCTTCTGAATAGCTATCCCAACTGGCATTGGATTTAAAAATAGTTCACCTATTGAGTCCACCACCTCAGACCACATGGTCTTGAATTGATGTTACCAAATCACATTAAATCAGCTGTATCTATCCTGCTGTTCACAGAGGGAAGAGTGCTACTAATGAATTTTTTTTTTTGTTCTATAGTAACTTCAGCCTGGGTTATTTCAAATTCCTCTTCACACCATTTTAGTTTAAACAACCCATCCACAAAGCTTTATTAGCCCAGGATTTTCTAAGGCAGGAAATCTTTTTTTTTTCTTCCTTCTCCCTGTTCTCAAATGATGTTTGATCCATTTCATTTGATCATTCTAAGAAAATATTCCAACCAATGGGAAAAAATACTCCTCCAAATCATAGATCAGAGACCTCTCCTATTAGTGATAAACGTTTTGGGTACAGAAATGCAGCACATCCTGGGTGTGGAGAGTGTTCTAAAACTGCTAAGTTGTTGTTTCTGATGTGGAAATTTCAATATTTGAGAACAGTTTATGAGCATAGCCTGAAGTGCATCTTCATTTTTAAAAGTGCTGTCAAATGACTGTGTCCTGACCTAGACAATTGTAAGTGAAGTGGAGAGGGGAGGTGTCTGCATGGATTGGGGAGAATGTTCTCTCCTTGGGATCTCTAAAACACAGTGGCATTGAAAATGCATTGGGAGACTGCACAGTCGGACAATCATTATAAGTGACATTCTCGTAGGGCTAGGTTGGCCACCTCAACAACTGGTAGCTGCAATTAATCTACTCTGTAGCCACTACATCCTTGGGGCTTGAGTATGCACTACAGGACATTTTCTTGCTTTCCCACTTCCAAGGCACCTCATACAAGAGCCCAGAAGACTGGCTTAGAGCAGTGCTTCTCAACAACCGGTCCATGGACCAGTACTGGTCCCTGAGGTTTTCCCTCACACTGTTCAAGAAGCTAACAAGCCAGTCCCTGGTATCAAAAAGTGGAGAAACACTGGGCTAGAGGATCCTCACAGCAACAGACCCACTGTTCTCGCTCCTTCCTTTGAGCTGGTCCAAAATTCATGGATTTCTATGGATTTTGGCTCAAATCCATATCTAAACCCCAAATGCATTGCCAGAGTTCCCTCCAATTGTTCCCACGCATGTGCAGAATGAATTTTGTTATGTGCACCAGTATACAGGGCCGGGTTGGGGCAGGGGAGGGGCACCCTCTGCTGGGGACCTGAGCACCTGTGCGGCGCTTAATAGGCTGCTGTGCAGCCATGCAGCTGAGAGGGAACTTAGCATTGGATGTGCATTAGGAGCTCTGAACCTCCTGACTTCTTCTCCCTTCAGCATTCTGCAGCAGGAAAGGCTTGACTCTCTCCCTTTTGCTTGCTCCCCAAATCTTCCATACCTGCCCAGTGATACTAAATTGAATTCGGAATACTTCTGAGAACTTCAAGTACATCGTTCGCTCTATACAAAAGCAAATGTAGGATGAACAAGCTGGAGGCACTAGATGGTTTAGCATGGAATTACCAGATGGTAACTTCTGTTGAGATTAACGTCAATGTTTATTGACTCATAAACTGAATATTGACGGGATGAAGATAAGGATGATAGTCACTTTACGGGACAATATGCTTTGATGTAAAGCCAAATAGCTGATATTAAACCATAAAAAAGGAAGCAAATGTAGTGATAAATGTCTAATATTAGCCCCATCAGTATAAAGGGACAAAAGTAAAACTGTATCTCCATTTTAAACACATGTGGATGGAAGTGAGAATGATAGTTATGTCCTTGTGTTTTGAGTCTGAACATATATTCTTAACAATGTATACATTAAAAATGATAGATAAAATCATAACAGCAAGCTTTTAATAGGTTTTTTTTTAATGGAGGAAATAAAAGGATTAGCTTGCAATATTGAAGAATCTGAATTTGTAATTCTAGTAAGTACATAGCTACAAGGGGATCTTTGGAAATTAACTTTTAGAAACAATTCCCTGATCATGTCATGAAATGTGCCAGAGCAGCCCTGGAGACTAAATTAGGATATCCATAGAACAAGAGTGACAGGGATACTATTAGTGCATGTTTCAGAGTAGCAGCTGTGTTAGTCTATATGCTTCCTCAAACTACTCCTACTAGTCTTAGGCTTGATTCCTATCCTGATAAAAGGCTAATTCTTTCATAGTTAGCGGAGATTCCAAGAACTGAATAAGACTGATTGCAAGAATGCTCGCCGTGATGGTGGTGGTTTGTGATCTGGCCCCTTTTTCACAGGGAACTCAATTTAGACCATCAACCTGTTACATTGAAACTATTAAGTAGCACTGAGGTGGTGGTGACTTTTGACTGCTTGTAAGTTGAGCCCGACTTGAACAGGTGACTTAAAGGTGAAAAGCTGTGTATACAGTTATCTATCCTTTTGAGCTGCTTTAAGGCATATGCTTCCTTAACCATGTGCTTCAGGGAGTGAGGTGAGAGGGGGATGGATTGTTTGTGGGGAACGGAACCGTTTTTTTCTCTTATAAAAAAGGAGTGGAGAATATCTATCCATGCAATTTATTAAATTGCGTATATGTACCCTTTGTCATGTGGAGGGGCACAATATAAAATACGTCAATCTAAAACGCGGGGTGGGCGTAAGGGTAGAGATGTTTAAATTCAGGCTGGGATGGGACTGGAAGTTGCAAGACTTGGCATGTGAGATTTCACTCTGGGGTTAACTCTTTGGCTGGTTTATAAACCTCTGAAGAGAGGCTCATGCCTGTGGGGTTTCTAATGCCAGCTGCTGATGGAGCGCCTCAGTCCAAGCAGGAGGGGCCCTTCCTTTTAGAACAGGAGGATCTCGATTCTGTAAAAGTGTTGCTGACCTTTGGAGCTGCCACAGTGTGAAGGTTAGTGACGACTAGGCCTGGCAGAAATTTTTCAGGCAAAAAGCATCTTTAACTTTTTGTTTTTAAAAAGATTTAAATACAAATGAAATTTTTTGGGGTCAAACCAAATATTTCATTTGATCTGAAGTGAAAATTTTTTTTTAGCCTTGTTTGAATTTTTCTTGGTTGGTTTTTTTGTTTGTTTGCTTGTGGGGTTTTTTTTTTTTTTTTTGTTTGGACCTGTTCAGGTGAACTGAAAAATCAGCGAGCAGAGGTTTTGTTGTTTGTATGTCCTTTATGCTCAGCATTATATAAAATCTATTTATCTGTATTTAAATCTCCAGAAACCCATACCACTGAGACATGGTCTCAAACCCAAGGAGCTTACCATCTAAAGCCCTGATCCTGCAAAGCTAATCTTAGTGGGTAAATGCTTGAATCCATGCAAGTCAACATTGACTTGAATTGGACTCCATGAGCACATAACGATTTGCTCAGGTAGCAGCCTGTATGATCCTGAAAATCCTTATACCCATATGAGTAGTTTTGGGCATGTAGACTGTACTCCAGTGATTGGTCACATTGATATTTCTGCCAGTACTGACTTCTGGCATGAATGACGGTAAGTCACTCAAGGGTTTGGAGGCTCAAAATCCAAAGCCCCTCTACTCTTTGCGTAGGGAAAATTAAAGGGGAGGTTGACATGTGCATGGAAAGCAGGACTGGACCTAAATCTGGCATAGACAATGAAGTATGGGCACGTGATATGCTAGATGAGTGTCCACACTGAAGACAATTGTGTGTTTGTTTTTTAATTTTTTTATTTATTTTTTTAAACTAATCCTTTGGCAGATCATGCTATTGGCAGGCTTTACAGAGTGGTGGTGAAGGAGAGAAATACTAGTATTTATATTTAAAAAAAAATTAAAAATCCTTAGTCGCTGAAGAAAGCGGAAGTGTTTCAAATAAGGAGTAAATAATTTGGTACCAAATGTTCTTAGTAAATTGGAAACCAGTATCATTGTATGTGTTTGGAGGTGGGGCGGGGAATGATGTTCTCTGAGAACTGCAATGATTTTGATTTGGCTTGAGTGCTCCTCTAATATATCTGCCTGTTTGTTCCTTTGAGATAGCAAATATTTCAGTTTTAAAGTTTTTCTCCTGCATAATTGATTGATCTCTTCCTTTTAAAGGCTTGGATGGCTTTCAAAGTAATGAGACATGCATTGATGTGACTTTGAGGGAGACATGTGTTTTACATGGTCTGAAAAAATGCCAAAAACTTCTCTTGCAAGGAGAATGAATATAGAGATGCCCAAATATATAGATGGAGTAAATAGATTTCCCATTTAGGAAAGTGACACTATTCAAACTTGGCACTGCAAATTGCTTTTTGAAGTAGGGATTGCTATTTAAAAAAAATATCCAGATACTCTGCTGACTTTCATACCCTTCAGAGGAAAGACAATAGAATCCCTATTATGCCCTCTCATGGAATACCAATCTTTAAAACAGTAAAAGCTACTTGCAACAGTCTGGCTGTTTTTGTCCCATTTGCAAAATTTTCAAGGGACCATGAAGCTGGAGTGGAAGAAAGGGGAAAGAGCAGGGTTCACTATTCCATGATGTAGGAAGGATGTGAGGTCCTCTAACCTTGTGACTTTCCTGAGATCCACTGGAAAAATCCAGAAAATTTCTAGGACTCCAAAAATGGCTGATTTTCTTGTGGGGAGGTCTTGGCTTTTCCATTCTATTCTGAGATCTCTAGAAACCAGTTTTGATCTGGAGCCAGGCTGCTAGTAATTCCTCAAGGACACTGAGTGGCTGGGAGTGTAGTGTGGTAATCCATGGTAACAAATGCTGCCATCAACTCTGCTAATTTCCAGTGATACCTTCTGGGTTTGCAGAAGATGATGCCACATACAGCAGCTGTGTCCCAGCAAAATCCCCCTTCTTGTCCATTTACACTATCTAAATCTGCAAGTATTGTGGGCTTGTCTACTCTTAAGTTTTGTCATTTTAATTATGGTAGGATAGTTAAAATGGCAAACACCTCCTCTAATGCAGACACAGTTATACCTGTATGGCTTATTCCAGTGGAAAGTGAAATAAACCATGTCTGCATAATGAATCTTATCAAGCAGAGCTTGATAAACTGGTGGGAAACTCTGTTCGCACGACACACAAATTTGAGATTTCAAAAATAATGACTCTCCCAAATTGAGACAAAAATCAAAACAGTGAAAATTTTCCAAACCTAAAATCTGGATTGGGGGAGGGGAGGGAAATATTCAACCAAAATGTTTCATTTCAATAATTTTGAAATGTTCTGTTTTGATTTCAACTATTTGTACTATATTAGCTTAAATATGAAACTAATGAAAAAAATTTCTTCCAGTTCAAAACCTAAGGGTGTTTAGACAACCTCGAACAATTTTTCAAGGCAAGAAATTAGACTAAATAGACTCTTTCCTGCAAGAAGTTTCAGCTTTGATCAGTTGGTGTTTTTAATGTCCAGTGCTTAATCAAAAAATTCCTGATCAACTCTCTAAAAGCAGGCTGGCTGCATCCACACTAGGGCCTTTATGGACATAACTGTCATCAACAAATCACCCCCTCCTCCCAATCCAACGGAGTTATGCCAATGAAAGCCTTAGTGTAGAAAAGTCCTCAAATTCCCACTGTTCACATTGTGGGACTTCAGTGGGATCAGATGGAGTAGTGATTATGACATACTGGCTTCCTCTCTTGCAGGCAGGGACTGAGTACAGGAAGATGTGAAACATTCATTTTTGTGGTGTTTTTCAATGAGCAGCACCATGGATGAGCAGGTTCCTTTAAAGAGAGGAAGGACAAGGTCCTTGCTTCAAAAGGCCAATTATTAGCAGTATTGCCAGCTGTCCCTCTTTATGATGAGTGTTGTGATATTTAATCTTTTCTTTAAAACTCCAGCTTCTGGAGTCTTGTGATTACATGAGAATCACAGCTTTCATTTAAAAATTAGTTTCTAGCTATCCTGATTGTGGGGAAAAGCTGGAGAATGTGACTCCTGAAAGGCTCAAACACCAGACAAGAAATAAAGACCCCGTATATTTAAAAAATCTTATTATTTTAAAATCACTCCTGATTTTCATGGGCCTGACTCACTTTTGAACACTTTGGGTTGGCAATCCTGACAATATATGTCAACTTTAAGTTTAATGGCTTGAATGACAGATGTATAAAGGTCAGTCTCTTCTAAATATGTGCTACATAAATGTACACGGTGACACATTTTTATTTTCCTAAATGTGGCTGGTACGCAGTTTGGTTCTCACAACTAAAATAGCCTGCCTGTATTTGGTGACATTCTGATTTTGTCTTGTTCATGTAATTTATTACTGAAACTATCCTCTGAGCAGAAGCATTTGTGGCTTGAAATGCTGACCAGATGAAATGAAGAGCCCAATATTTTGAACAGTTAAATTATTTCTTCCTATTTATCCTGCATGATTCTAAATATCAGACCACTGCTGCTTTAAGTAAGTGCCCTGTACTCAGATAAAATAGTAGATTAAAGCCCCAATGCTGCAATGAGGTCTGCACAAGGGTTTGATTGCATGATTGATCTGATGTGCTAAGTCCTTTGTTCCTATGGTCATCTATTTAGTCCAGTATCTCGTCTCTGACAGTGGCCAGCACCTGATGCTTCAGAGGAAGTTGCCAAAATGCCACAGGAGGCAGACATAGGATAATTTGTCCCCAACAAAAATCTCCTCATAGTCCCTCATGGTTACAGATTGGTTTACACTCTGAAGCATGAGGTTTTGTATCCCTTCAAATGCTGCTTTTGGTTAAGCAATAACTATTGTAACTCTGGATATAGGATAGGACATAGAACGCAAGAGCTCAGAGGTGACAGAAGATGGAGTAAATGAGGTGTATACATTCACTTCTTTTGTAGATTTAAGATAGATCCTTGATATCGATTTTTATTATTTATTGTTTAATATTGTATCCAATAAAAATAAGATCTATCAAAGGGCCCATAGATGTTGTTTTCTCAGAGAATTTGCTGGTTTTTCTAACACCAGGAGCTATAAACAGACATTGTAACTTCTTCTGAGTTAAGGATCAGAGGCTTTTTCACTGGTTTCAATGCCAAAAATCACTATTTGCTTGATGCCAGATAATCAGGAGCCCTGGCTCAAGTTCTACCATTGACTTCAACCAAAAAATTAATTGCTTGTATCACATCCATTCATTTAGTATGAAACTACCTCCAACTGTGTGCTGTATTGTCATACTACGCTACCAGTTTTTTAAAATATTGTTTTGTTTATATTGTCAGCTTTGCTTCGCTTCCACTGGTCTGTTATGTTCTTTTTTTATATGGACCATGCTGGATAGCTGCATAAAAACCAGTGCCCGTGTTTTTTGTTAGTTTTTTTTTTTAAACTGTGTCTTCAGCAATAAATACAGGGCCAGATCCTTGGCTAGAGTACTTTTCTGTAGCTTCATTGAAAGATGCCAGCTGTTATGCTGACTTTTTGGCAACTGATTGCCTTCTGTGATGAGATAACTGGCTCTGTGGAAATGGGGAAATCAGTGGACATGATATATCTTGACTTTAGCAAAGCTTTAGATACAGTCTTCCACAGTATTCTTGCCAGCAAGTTAAAGTATGGATTGGATTAATGGACTATCAGGTAGTAGAAAGCTGGCTAGATCATCGGGCTGAACCGGTAGTGATCAACAGCTTGACGTCTAGTTGGCAGCCACTTTCAAGCAGAGTGCCCCAGGGGTCGGTCCTGGGGCCGGTTTTGTTCCAGATCCTCATTAATGATCTGGATGATGGGATGGATTGCACCCTCGGCAAGTTTGCAGATGACACTAAAATGGGGGGTAGGGGAGAGGTAGATATGCTGGAGGGTAGGGATAAGGTCCAGAGTGACCTAGACAAATTGGAAGATTGGGCCAATAGAGATCTGATGAGGTTCAACAAGTGCAGAGTGCTGCACTTGGGACAGAAGAATCCCATGCACTGCTACAGGCTCGGGACTGACCTGGCTAAGCAGCAGTTCCACAGAAAAGGACCTGGGGATTATAGTGGATGAGAAGCTGCAGATGTGTCCTTGTTGCCAAGAAGGCTAATGGCATATTTGGGTGAGTTAGTAGGATCATTGCCAGCAGATTGAGGGAAGTGATTATTCCCCTCTATTCAGCACTGGTGAGGCCACATCTGGAGTACTGTGTCCAATTTTGGGCCCCCCAACCACGGAAAGGATGTGGACAAATTGGAGAAAGTCCAGCGAAGGGCAATGAAAATGATTAGGGGGCTGGGGCCATGACTTATGAGGAAAGGCTGGGGGAACTGGGCTTATTTAGTCCGCAGAAGAGAAGCGTGAGGGGGATTTGATAGAAGCCTTCAACTACCTGAAGGGGGGTTCCAAAGAGGATGGAGCTCGGCTGTTCTCAGTGGTGGCAGATGACAAACAAGAAGCAGTGGTCTCAAGTTGCAGAGGGGGAGTCTAGGTTGGATATTAGGAAACACCATTTCACTAGGAGGGTGGTGAAGCACTGGAATGGGTTCCCTAGTGAGGTGGTGGCATCTCCATCCTTAGAGGTTTTTAGGCCTGGCTTGACAAAGCCCTGGCTGGGATGATTTAGATGGGGTTGGTCCTGCTTTGAGCAGGGGGTTGGACTAGATGACCTCCTGAAGTGTCTTGCAACCCTGATCCTCTATGATTCTAGGAACGTCTGAACCTATCCAATAGAAATTAGGATGATGGATTCAGCCATTTGACAGACAAGTTAAAGGGCCCGCTTTTTGGATATGTGTAACACATCACTCACCATTCAGCTTCAGCATTAAGGTTTCTAAACTAAGTCTTTCCTAAAAAAAAAAATTCTCTTACTGATTTTCATACCCAACTCCATGCCGTGTTTTTTGTTTGTGTTTTTTTAACACTAGCATAGTAGGAAGGGTTCATCCTTTCTCTATGGTAGGCATGAGCATTGCCATACGTCTACTCTAGATTGAAGGGAGTGCAACTTACTATGTTTGTACAATGCCTAGCACAACAGGGTTGAATCTGATTTGTCCTCTAGGCAGTGCCGTAATATGTGTTCATCCACATTTAAAAGAAGATTAAATCTCTTTCAGGAGTTGGAATAGCTCTCACCAGCAGTGATGCTCTCAAGTTCTACCTGAAGCAATGACTAGAGAGTTCTTTCTCAACTTGGGCATCAATCAGCAGCTATGGGGTTAGTGCTACCCCTAACCATATCCTCTTCCATATATAAGGCTAAACTTCATTTGGGCCCTACCAGAGCAGCAAGAGTCATGTATTTGTCCAATGAGGCCCTTTTTATTTCAGCTTGTCGCTGCTTTAAGATTCAGGCAGGACAAACCTTCCCCCGATCGCCTAAATTCAGTACTGTGAGCCAGATTTAAATTTGTGACCTAGAGACTTTACTTTCCATTTATCTCATCAGTTAAGTTGTACATCAGTTGTACAAAATTAGTTTTTCTGAGATCTTGTGTATAAAAGGTATATAGGGCTGTCAACCCTCCAGGATTGGCCTGGAGTCACCCGGAATTGACATTGATCTCCCAGGGACTATTGAAAGCAATCCGGGAGATTTTAATAGGATATTTTAAGAAAATGATATTACGTCATGTTGGGGGCGGGGGGTGGAATCTCCTGGAATAGCTTCAGTCAAAGTCGGCAACCCTAAAGTTATAGCATTTTTTTTAAAGGCCTCAAGCATTTGCAGTCGCTTAATCCATAATGAATACTAGCACCTATTTGATATTTCTTCTTCAGAGACCAGAAGGATCCGGTACAGAAGTGTGGTGTCAAACAGTATTCCCAGACCTGTCAAGTGCTACACTTAGCATGTGTCTCGTGGAAGTTGTCCCACTCTGCTGCATTCATCTGTGCCTGCTGGAACCAAACTCCCATCCATTGCTCCTCTCTGGCTGCAGTTCAGCCACCTGTGTCTGACTCCCAGCATATAGTCTCCCTGCCTCCTGCATGTGCAGGCTGAAAACCCTGGATTTAGGCAACAATCGTCTACAGTTGGAACCATTTTCCTGCAGCTCTTCTCCTCTTCCATCCCTGCACTCTGGTGAGGCCTCGAACTGCTAGCCAGGTCTCGCTGCCTCCCCTATTGTGTTCAATCTCAACCTCCTTTCAGATGCCAAATCTTCTGGAAACCTTTATTATGAAAAGCCAATTTCCCCTCTTTCACTCACCCTCCAGCTGCCAAACCGACTGTCATCCCCTGCTTCCAGTAACACACCCCCGCCCCCCCACAGATCTGTCTCATGCACTCAAGGCTTTGCATCATAGTTCATTTTCCTGCTATGCAAAACCATGGTAAAATGTCAGTTGTGCAAATACATGGCGTAAAAATGCACTGACCTTTGTGGGTTCTGTGTATGTCTTTAATATTATGTGTAGCAGTGTGTGTGTGTATGTATTAAAAATGGAAATGCAAAAATCCCACCCCAGCCTATCCTCCTTCTAGTAACAGGAACAATAATGGCTCAATTCACATCATATTGATCCCAAAATCTATTTGTTCTGTGAGCACAATTCTCCAACTATGCCAAATTAAAATTTGTAAAGAAAATATCCAGTGATAGTCAAGGACTGTAATCTTTCTCGGGACACTGTATAGCACAAAAATGACTAGTGGATATTCATTTCAATACTATGTTTTCATCCTAACTAGAGTATGTAGAAGAAGAGAAGGAAATTTGCTCTTACCACCACTTAAATCAGTACTGTTATCAAATGGTACAAACGTCCTATCGGCTGTTAAAGTCTTTTGGCTGTGTAATGTAATGGCTTGCCAGTTGCCAGCCATTTGGTACAGATTACAGACACAATTTAAACATGATGTGGGATATTTTGATCCTAAACTTCTGCCAAATGACTGGTGGAGGAGGAGTTAATCTTGTTTTTTTTCACTGGACACAGTCTGATTTTTGGCTTGGAAACTGCTCTGCATCTTCCTCTGAGTTTTTCCCACTGTAGTTACAGCGCTGGTATTTGGAAGGTCATAAGTGATGAGATGGTCTCTGGCACAGTCAGAGCTTAGTCTGTTAAAGGTCTTTGTAAAAGAGTTCAGCAGGGAAGCAGATTGGGAGCCTGTGGAGGGTGGGTAGCTGCAGAGGGATACCACTTTGAATAATGAAGACCAGAATGAGTGTGTCGCCTGGTGATGTACAGTGCTTCAATACCGTGATGAAAGGCTCCTTACAAGTACATGAAATGAATAGAAGTGCTAAATGCATAGATTACCATGCCTTATTCCTTGTCGGAGAGGACAATAAATGATTGGGGGGGGAGGCTGACTGCATGTGGTCAATGGGAATAACACAGTAAAATGATGAGTTCGATAAATGACTAAAGGGCTAAAAATTAAAGATGGGGGGATTCAAAAATGATAAATACCCACATCACACATAATAAAAACTGTGAACTCCTTGCTATAGGAAGTCACTGAAGCAAGGACTTAAGATTCAAAAAGGAACTGGACATTTACATGGATCTCAAGAATATCCGGTTATTAATATAACAGTTTGTGATAAGGATATTTAATTCTCTGGTTTAACTGTGAAGCAAATCTCTAACTAGATTATCGTGGGGGTTTATTATCCCACATCTGACAGATGTGCAGTTCTTGTACTTCATTCTGAAGCATCTGATGCTGACCACTGTTGGAGACGGAATACTGGACCAAATGGACATTGGGTCTGATCCAGTCTGGCAATTCCTATGTTCCTATGACTGGGTATCGGGGCATTTCATGTAAGGTTATGTTGACTATTTTTTGAGGTGACAGGTTGTGGGGAAAAGGCGCATAAGGTAGGTAGCTGTACCTTACAGCACCTTACTGTATCTGTGTGAGGGTAGGTATAGTGAATGTAGCTGCAGATTTTCCAAGCACAAGTATTCAAAAATCATTATTTGTCTTAAATTAAGACTGAAAAAATGTTTCTCTTTATTTGCTTTCTGGTTTTTGAGTATTTAGGATGGGGCTCAGTCATGTTTTCAAGATTTTTTTTTTTTCTCCACCACTGCAAGGGCTAGAAATTTACTCTTTCTCTTTAAAAATGAAAGCTGAGATTCTCACCTAGTCAATGGATTCCAAATGCTTGAGTTTTAGGGAAAACACTCGCTATCTTCATTAGAGTAGCCCTACTCTGTGTGGGAATAGGTATGAGGGCATAAGGGGGTAGCAGTTGATGTTAACAACGTGTGTGTGTGTGTGATAGTGTAAAGGTGAACAAGGTAGGCATTCGATTGAGAAACAAACAATGGAACTGACTAATAGATTAGGCTATATGAGTGAGGGATGATGAATGGGCAGTAGGTGGGTTGCAATTTGTTTGGGCGGTGGACACGTCAAAACCTGTGGGTATGAAGTGGGCAGCAGTCGAGTTGCCTGTAGAGATGTGAAATTCCCACTGACACTTTTGGCCTTATCTCTGACCAGATGTGGATAACTGTTTATGCCACCATCCCAGGCTCCTCTGCTTAAACTGACACCTTGTCCCAATTGTGTCAACATGATGATGAGCAATAGTTAAACTACATACAAACAGAAAGAGAAGGGGAGGGGGAAATCCCACATATGAACAGCCCCATAGTCAATGAGTTAACATTCTTGTCTGAGGGGGCTGACTTTGCTTTAATAACAAATCAAACTTTTAAGAAATATAAATCTGGGAGTAGCTGACATACAGCTCAATGAATAATTGATATTGAATTGAATAATGAATATTGAGCATTTTAGTCACTGTATAATTTTTTGAGTCAGAGGGTCTAGGGGTGTGTGGCTTTTTAAAGTTTTTTTTATTCATAACCAGATAATATGAAATCACAAGAAGTTATATTTGTCCCAGAACCTGGATCCTCCCAAATTTTAGCCCCAAACATCCTATTCAAAAAATCCACCTCAATCCTGCTGGGTCCTTTCTGACCCTGTTTTCCAAATTTCGCCATGTGAAGAGAGCAATGTATCTTTCCAGGAAATTCTGGACCCTCAAGAGCATCAGCTACATATCTATCTAGCACCTGAACCCATCATTTTTTTGCTAAATGCTACTGTTTAAATAGAGTAAAAATGTAGCAGTTACTAGTGCACCCAAAAATGCAGACCATGTTCCAAATTAGTGCATGTGTTCAGCATCCAAATCCTCTCCATTTCAGAAATCTAATCTCTGAATTACTCTCGGATCTAGACCCCAGTTCATCCAATCCTTGTATTCGATGCACTGAGGTACCCCCCTCCCCACCCACCCCTGCTTCAAAGGCATCTAGAGATGTAAAAATCCACTTTCCATTGAAAATTTATGAAAGACATGTCTGAATCTCCTAGACTGCTTTGAAAATATCAATCAAGAGTTTGGTTAAAACCATATTTAATATGATCATTCACATCTGCTAGCCCAGTTTTACTGAAATATTTCAATTTTATGGGATGAAATGTGGCAGTATCAGAGGTTTGAGAAGAATGTCAGCTATGGGTTGCCGAGGCTTCATTGAAAGGCAGTGTATTGGATACAGATTATCTGCTGGCTAGCTAAAGGTAAAAATTGGGGGATCTAGGTGGGGGAAAATGGACACAACCCTGCTGTAGCTGCACCCATCCTGGATTTGTCAAGTGCTCCTGTACCAGGATGTATCTGGGCCAGATTATTGTAGTGGACTAGAAGCAGCTATACGTGTAGTCTAATTATGCAATAGACTTTTATGGTAGAGTTTTATGGCAAAAAATGTTCTGGATCTGGCAAGACCCAGGTGCCATAAATATATTTTGAATCACTCTTGCACTGGGAAAGTGTCAGAACATGGATTTGTCTGGTTTAGGAGGAGTGGTGAGATGTCTGTGTACTTTGACAATTTAAGGGACGGCACTTAAAAATGATATGCTCCAACAGGCTCCAGGTGCTGGATATGTGGTGTTTTGTGGGGGACAAAGAGGGACTGTGGAGTAGGGATGCTTCAGGCTCTGGATTTCTGTCGTGAAATTGGAGCAACTGCACTTCAATTTTTCGGTTACTCTAAAAAACCGAAACCCTACGTGCCAGATGTTTTGGGACCAAATATTAGTAGAATCCAGGTACCAGGCATATGTTGTGTTGCGGTGGGTTTTTTTCCCATGTGCTGTTGGGCTGAGATACATCAGGGTTCTGATGATTCTCCTAGTGAAGTCGAAGCTGCCATACTTGTATTTTCTTTGAGGCCAAAACTTGCCAAGCTGGATCCAGGTACCAGAAAGAGATGTTTGTGGTGCTGTTATGCCAGGATGCATCAAGGTCAAGATTCTGTGTGCAGTAGAAGCAGCTACGCTTCATTACCATTTAGACAGTAGAATGGGGACGGCTGCTGCCAGAAACTGGCAGGATTCAACTATCAGATCCAGGTTTTTTGGTACCAGCACACTTTTTTTTTTTTGGTGCCAGGCGGGGAGCAGAGAGCATGGAATCTGCCAGGATCAGGTTTTGGGGTGAGATCTAGCTATTTTTAATGCACTAGCAGCTGCTAGAGGTGCTCTCTGGATAGGCAGTGGAAAGTGGGGCTTGAGGGCCGTAACTGGGCAGCCCTGAGTGCCAGATGCAGGGTGTTTGTGACTAGATCCATCAGGGTCGGGGTTGTGTTTTCTTGGGAAGTAGAAGTGGCTGGGCTTTTCTATTTTCATGGTACTATTTGGGGCCAAAAATCACGAAGATCCAGCAGGGTGGAGCCAGCTATATTCCTTCCCCTCTCACAGCCCCCCTCCTACAAGCTGAAGATACCGAGAGGGCAGGGCACTGGCTGCGCGCTTCCCAGCGGGCGGCGGGGAGGAATTAAACCAAGAGCACGGGTGGAGAGGCTGCAGTAGGCGCTGAGCGCGACCTAGCCCAGCCTCGGGAGCCCCCCAGCCCCATCCCTCCCTCGCTGCCTCCGGTTACCTCAGCCCGCATCTCTGCGTAATGACGCGCCGGGAGAGCCGGGATGGGGAGGGTGAGAGCAGGAGGTGGGGAGAGTGGGAGGAGGAGAGCAGCCGAGCGACCCTTTAAAGCGATAGCAAACCCTTACCTTTCCCCAGTGCTGTGCCGCTGGAGAGGGCGGACGGCAGGAGACGGACCTTCCCACCCCATCCCCTCCCCACCCCACACACCGGCAGGGAATCTCCCCCTCCTCTGCCCATGAAGCCGCAGGGGTGCCCCGCTGGCCACGCCAGGGCATCTGGCCATCGCCCGAGCAGCGGCAGCACCATGATCCGGCTGGGGAGGCTCTTCCATCTCCTGACTTTGATCAAGTTGCCCTGCTGCCTGCTGGAGTTTCTCCTCTCTGCGGTGGCTCACGGGCAGGAGATGTACGCCCCCCACTCCATCCGGATAGAGGGAGACATCACCCTGGGGGGGCTCTTCCCCGTCCACGCCAAGGGACCCACCGGAGTGCCTTGCGGGGACATCAAGAAAGAGAACGGCATCCACCGGCTCGAGGCCATGCTGTACGCGCTGGACCAGATCAACAGCGACCCGGACCTGCTGCCCAACGTGACGCTGGGGGCTCGGATCTTGGACACTTGTTCCAGGGACACCTATGCCTTGGAGCAGTCGCTCACTTTTGTCCAGGCGCTGATCCAGAAGGACACCTCCGACGTGCGGTGCACCAATGGGGAACCACCGGTCTTTGTCAAGCCAGAGAAAGTGGTTGGAGTGATTGGGGCATCTGGAAGTTCAGTGTCCATTATGGTAGCGAACATCTTAAGGCTTTTCCAGGTAGGGGCTCCGGAGTCGTCAGTTTGTTTGGCAGTGGGGGTGGTGGTGGGGGGGGGGGGCTTAGTTTGGGTTTGTCATTGAAACGGATGGATTTATTGCTCCCTTCGTCATGTCTACTCTACTGTGGCTTCCCCACTGTACAGGGGTAGCAGGGGCTCGCAGAGTTGCGATGCACTTTTTACACTCTCCATTTTCATTTAGGTGTGTTTTTTTTCCCCTTTAATTCCCCTAAACATCGTTCCACTCCTACCCCCTACCTCTCTCTCTTAACAACGCCCCACCCCTCTCTATTCCACCGTGCATGACACTTTCTGGATTTATCGCCCCATTTGCAAGAAGCAATCCGTGGAAAAAAACAAGGCTGTGATTTAAATGGGTTTGCAGTAGAGTGAAATATGGCTCGGCAAACCCGCTTGTAAAAGGCAACAGAACAGGGGCGCGCGCACAAATGGTTTCAAACAGGAAATATGACAGGTTTTTGATGAGGACATGTTTTGGGTACCGCAGGTTCCGCCGAACAGCCCCCTGGATTAGTTTAGTATGAGTTACACGGGAATGAGAGTGCACATCGCCGCAACCAAATGCGTGTGTATGTATATAAGAGAGAGAATATGTGCATTTTTCATTTGATTTTTCTCCCCCATTATTTCACTTGCCTTTTAATTTCCACTCCTGTCACCACTTTACAGCTGCAGAAGTCGGTCTGTGTTTAAACATCTTCATCCAGCTAAACAATAAGCCATAGTTTGATCTACTTTAAATGACATTTTTCTCTTCCCAGCTGGTAGATAAACCAGAACTCCAGTTCCGAAATCACCTCGCGAGATTCATATATGGGAGGAAATGCAGAGGGATATATTTCAGTAACCCCCCCCCCCCCGAAAAACCCAGCCCTTGCAACTGAAACCCTTAAGTCCGTTTCAACCCCGGACTCTTTAAAACCCTGTCCAGACACGTAGCTGGGTAGCGCAGGGAGGATGTAGGGACAGCTCCTGCTGGATTGCTTCAGGCTTTAATTCCTCCTTCAAGTGCTAAAGGATGAGTTGAGAAGACGGATTAAAGGATTGGGGTGTGTGGATTGCTGCAGTGCTTCCCGTTTCTCTCCTCCCCGCTTCATTCAGATACATGCCCCCGTTATGTGAGTCCCTGCACTGAAATCCCCCTGCATGGGCCCATGCGCTGCTGTATTTAAGGATTCAAAGAGGCAAGTCTCTCCCCAAGTTTTTCCTTCTGGACTTGTATCCAGGCAGTTGCTTTTCTGCCGCCGCTTTGAAATCCCCCCATCTATGCGGCGAAGTGTGGATGGTGCTGGGGGGGGGGGGGAGAGATAGCAAGTGATTTGATTAACCTAAAGCACAGCCTCTGCCAAAGAGTTCGGGAAGGGATCGGGCCCAGGGAGCGTCTCCATCATTAGGCGCTGCTTTTGGACAGGAGGCTGGATGATCCCTTTCTCTCTGAATGTGAGAGGGTCGGGGAGGCGAGCGTGAGCGGTCGTGGTACTGTGAGCGGCAGGGAGAAAAGCGCAAACCCGAGCTAGGCAGGGAGGGTGGAGCCAAAACGCCAAGCGCAGCAGGACCAGATCATTTTTAGTCCGCTTTGCAAATTGCAACTGTTCGTCCAGGGTGGAGGAGCCGAATCTCCTGGGGGGGGGGGGGGGGGCTGAGCTCTCGCCGCGCCGAAAGCGGGGGGGCTGGGCTGCAGGTAGAATAGATGCATCCACTTGTAGCGTGCAGGTTGGCTCACTGAGGCACCTCGCATTGTTTTACGCACCCCCCCCCCCCCCCAGCGCCACTTCCCCGTTCTCCTTCGCCCCTGCGTTTTCCAGGTTCAGCCCTCGGAGGGATCGCATTGCATGAGTATCGGTATCGGCCTAGAAGGAGGGTGGGGGTGGCAGAGAGAGATCGTGTGTGTGTGTGTGTGGGGGGGGGTGGATGGGAGTGTAATGCAGAAAGCCTGGCGAGCGCCCACATCGTTCAAAGGCTGTGCCCAGCCTGGCAGAGGGAAAGGGGGCGCGGGGGGCTGATGGAAAGGGTAGCTCGCCTCTAACCCGGTGCTGATCGCTCCGTGGTTCATAATGGTTTCCATCTCTCTCTCTCTCTCTCACACACACACCCCCCTCCCCGCCCAACAGGGAAGCGGGGAAGGCGCCTTCATCAGCCCTCAGGTTCCAGCGGCTGGCTCGGGTTCGGCTCGCGGTCGCCGGCCCATCCCGCCATGGGCGCTGTGTCGGGGGCGATCGCGGCGCTTCCGTGCCAGACGCCTCGGGCTTCCGACGGGGAAGCGTGAAGCGCTGCCAGTGACCCCCCCGCCAGACACATCATTGCTGGTACCGGGGTTTCTCGCGCCCCAGCCCAGCCCCAGCCCAGCCCCAGCCCTCCTCACGTTATTTTGCAACAGGCGAGTTTGTTTGTTTTTGTTTTTTTCCGGCTACAGACGCGGGAACTCCTGGCAAATTCACTTTTCTGTTTCAAGAACTCACGGGGGCTCCTTTCTTGCCATCTGGCTGCCAGGGGCAGTCGTCACCTACAAGGCACAAAGTGAGCCGCTGATCACTGCTGTCCCTGCCCCTCCTCCTCCCCTCCACGGATTGAGAGTTGGATCATCAGCATCAGCATCATTATTATTTTTGCCACACCTTGAAGAACACCGAGGAGCAATTTTTAGTTGAGATTCTCGTCTCCAGCCACCACAACCCCTCCCCCTCCCCCCCGCTCAAATTTAAGAAGTGGTACAAAATTGGATTTTAACTACAACACAGCATTAAAGCTGCAGATACAACAATAGAACGGCCCTTCGTAGTAACATCAGACCTGGTAGATCACACAACTGGCAGAAATACAAATAACCCGTGTGTGTGTGTGAGAGAGAGAGAATTAGATCTAGTGGAGGGGTTAATGCATTCAAGGCGTCTTACTGAATTATAACAGGGACTCAGTGAAAAATAAATGATCTCAAGCTACACTACAAATGCGAAACACTTCCTGTGGAGGATGCACATGAGAAAATGCCGAGGTCCTAGTTAAACAGTATTTGCTTTAGGCTTTCACAAGCAACTGTGTCAAAATCAACCAACCTACTTTATGCATCATTCCAAAGCAAATCTTGGTACTGTGCTCCTTCTATGTAGTGAAACAGTGTCTGTAAGATCTCCCGGTTTTGTTATGTAACTGAGTTTGAATGCATGCAATAACATCTAACTTACTCCTACATATTACAATGTATGTCCAGAATAACACAATTCAAGGATACCTTTAATCAAAGCATGCTAAAAACAGGAAGTTCTAAATATTGCTATGTAATTGTACTGACTACATATTTTACAGCGTTCTGCTTTGCTTAAACGGCTCCAATCGCACAGAAATCTATTCTCTCTCTCTCTCTCTCACTCTCAATATTTGTTGCATTTCAGAATATCTCATGTAGAGAGGATAGAATGGAAGATGTATATCTAAAAACAGGGTCGGAAGAAGGAAAATAGCCTAAATATGCAAACTAGCATTGGGTGGGGAGTAAGTTTATCTGGGGGGAGGGGAAGGGGGAGGTGGAATTGTGTCAGTTCCCCAAGCATCTTTAGCATGTGCACCCAGCACGTACTCCACAGATCACTGTAGGTTTCACCGACCTTGACAACATTACGGGGGTTATATTTTTAACATGGATGAACGGTTCTTGAACATTTATTTTATGCAGTAAGCACAAACAGGTTTTCCTCAGCATCATGCAGATCAGCTCTTTCTTTCCATCTGTTGAGGCTAGTGCAAAGAAAATTCCACTCATTAACGTTTCCATTTCCCTCACAGTATCTTAGGAGAGAACAGAGGATCTTGTATTGCACCCTTTATATTCAAACCATATGCATGCAGCCTATGCACAACTTGGTGCATATCACTAATGACTCCAGAGAGCTACATTTTGTGGTGTTCTCCCCCCTCGCCCCCGGGAGGAGATTATACATGGAATGAGGTGAATAAAGGTTAACGATGCAGGTTTCTGTACTGTGCCCTGGCGTCAGCTGTAGAGGTTGGGAACATCACAGATGATACCATCAGGTGCATCAGCTTGGGTAAACAGTGTTTTGAATGCTTCTCACTTTTAATTCATCCTTGCAGTTGCAGGTGGAGGATGCTATTTGGTGAAAAATGATGTGGGTGTATATACACTTGGCAATTAACTTGCTCATTTTCCTTATGTAATTAATAAAGACCTCTCCTTTCTCCCACTTGCATACCACTCTAAGAGCTTGTCTACCTGATGAGTTATTCTGGAATAGCTGTTTGTGATTTGTTGGCATCATGGAGTTCACTAACTTGGAAAAAGGGCATTTTTATTCCAGGATAAGAGCATTAAACACACAATGAATAGTTAATCTACGTTAAATTCACCATACCTTACCATGCATTACCAGTTGAGATGGGTTCCTAATCCTGTTATAGTTTTCTTTTCCCACAATCCTGTTAAGGCTTTCTTTTGTCCATGTATATATCCAAATGGTAAGCATGACATCATTAGTCTTTCTTACAGAGCACTGAAGTGTTTTTATAGAAATGGGAATATATTCAAAAGCATCTAAGGGACTTAAGGGCACAAGTCTCACTGATTTTTCAAAAGGATTGTGCTCCTAAATCCCTTAGTGATTTTGAAAGTCTCCCCCTTTTAGATGACCATTTCCAAAAGAATTAGTATTAGTAAGGACAGTTCATCTATCACTGATTTACACCATCGTTAGAACGATAGTATGAGTAGACTGGATATTTTATATTTAGGATACCATGAGCTGTATTCTTATTCCAGATCCAAGCACAGATCCCTCAGAAGTCCAAAAGCAGCATGAACATATTGGGCTAATATGCTCATTCTGATGAAGGGAAGCTCTCTCAGGGAAAGAGAGAGTGATGCACTAGTCAAAATTGGGTCACTACACTCCCTTTGAAGCATGCATGGAGATGGATCGTAGTCAGGCACAGGGAATAAAGGCAGTACATGTCCCATAAAACCACATCCTTCTATGATTTCTCATGCCAAATTCTGAGTGAAGTTTTGAGAGATGCAATCAGTTGCTCTCACACAAACGTAGCCATTAAAGAAGGCTGGATTTGTCATTAAGGCAGTGGACTGGAATTTAGATCTGGGTTCATTTGATGGCTTTCCACAGCCTTCCTAGGTGACCTTGGGCTAGGGAAAAATGTTCAAAAGTGCTGAGGTCCCATTTTCAACAGTGACTTAGGAACAGAGGAGTCTAAGAGTCATTCAAAGTCGGTGTGTCTTGAGACTAGGTGCCTAAATCACTTTTTGAAAATGGTGTACTGGCTCCTAAATCACTTAGGGACTTTTGAAGGTGTTAGTCTCTGCACTTTGGATTCCCTCTGTCTAGTGAATATAAAATACTTCCTTTCTCTCTGTGTAATGTCTTTCTATATTGTAAGGTTTTTTGGGGTTGGCATTGTCTCTTACTGTGTGAGTGCCTGGCACAATGGGTCCCTTATCTTTGGTAGGGACAGTAAACATTAATATCATATAAGATTTAGTAAACTTTGGACAATAATTGAATGGGTATACCTGATGCGGGGAATGTAAATATAAGTGCATATGTTAAATATGTCCTATTGATTTTGGACTAAAATTCTGTTAGGAAGTGCCAATAAAGATTATGGCAATTGTAAATTAAACTTCCAGTTTAAAAATAAAATAGGATCAGTTTGGAAAACTGTTTTGAAATGCATCATGAATTTCAAAACAGTGTTTTTATTTACACTTTATGTTGTATTACAACACTACTATTAGTCCTAATGGTACAAGGTAATATAATTTATTTCATTATGAACGTAGTGTCCATGAAAGTCAGTAACTATGTTGAAAAAATTACTAAATACTTTCACTAAATATGTAAAATGGATAATGAAATTATGTAGCATGGGGAAATCAACACTTTCTTTAAAACACATTGTAAAAATAACTTCTCTTAGAATCCACAAACATACTTAAAATTTTGAACTAAATTGTTGCCTTAGCTTCTGTCTTCAGCAAGTATAATTCCTGGTCAATAGACAGTTTTCTTTATCTAAATATCATCTTTCCTTACCAATATTAATTCTTTTGGAAATGGTCATCTAAAAGGGGGAGACTTTCAAAATCACTAAGGGATTTAGGAGCACAATCCTTTTGAAAATCAGTGAGACTTGTTCCCCTAAATCCCTTAAATGCTTTTGAATATATTCCCATTTCTGTAAACACGTCAGTGCTCTGTAAGAGAGACCAATGTTTTCATGCTTACCATTTGGATATATACATGAACAAAAGAAAGCCTTAACAGGATTGTAGGAAAGGAAAGCTATAACAGGGTAGGAACGCATCTCAACTGGAATACTAAGGTGAAAGTGGGTAAGGTAGGAAGGGTCATTTTAATTTATTAGATTTTTTCTTTTTCTTTTTTGAAGTAAAAGTATTAAGCATCAGAATAACTTGTCACACAGTGCCTGAATCAAAGCCTCGTAAAGTCAATAGAAGTCTTTTCCAGTGGAGTTTGGATCAGGCCTATGGCAACTTCCACAGTGTCTGTCCCTCCTCTGCTCTTTCTCCTTCATCTAACTGCTACTTTGTGATATTATCACTGGTTTAAGAATTGTGGATGATAGGTTCAGAGAGAGCCATCAAAAATGGAAGAGAAATCTAAAAGCAACTTACTCCTTGGAAAACTGGCAGTGGCTCTGCATGAACGAGATAGGGTTGGAGGCTCTGCAGCTTTTGGGTGGATGCGGCTGGAACTAGGGAAGAACCACTCTGTTCATTATGAGCTCTTGGCCTGTGCGAAGTAATGGTGACCCAGTCAGGGAGTTCCTATTGTATGTTTGCTGCCCCCCTCCTGAACAAGTGGGAAAACCGTGGTATAATGGCTCCTTAAGGAGTTCTGGGGATTAAGTGGAAGGGACTGGCCCTTTGAAGAACATACTAATCTTCCAGACAATTTCCCCTCCGATATTGGAGCATCTGTGTGGTTTGGAAAGATGATTCCTATGTTTGTTTTAAATTAGATTGTATAGTGCCTGTTTAATGTGCTTTCACAAAGCCCCTTGCACCTATTGCTAAGGTATTTAGAACTTCACAAATTGAGACTGAGTTTTCCTTCATATCTTTGCTTTTCTCATCATTTCCAGTGGGGAAACATGATATTGGTCCATACACTTTGATCCTGAAATCAGATCTGCACAGGGGGAGCCCTGCATGCATGCAGAGTCCCATCTGATTGGATTTGAGTTAACAATACAAATAATATGCCAAATTACTAATTTGAATGAATCTACTGGATTATGCATTCTTCAGGGCAGGGACGGAATCATCCTCTGACTGGAAAGTACCTAGCCTATTTTTAATCAACATTTTTTTTTTTTTTTGAATCCTGCTCAGAAGTCTTTCCAGACATTTTTGTAAAGGAGATAATTCAATAACTTCAAAACTACTTCAATAAAGTTTTGAGTATTGTACAATTTTCATTTTTTGACTAAACCATGAAAATGTTTTAGTTTTAAAGCCCGTGAAATGGAATCAAATTCAACATCTTGCCATTTTTCACCAAATTGTGTTCTCATTTTTCAACAAGCTATGTTCTCCGTCTTAAGTGCTTTTCCTTGTTTTTACTGTTCTACCTAAATAATTTTAACAAGATGAGGTAATGAACATATTTTACTCTATTATTGTTTACTCTGTTTTTCTAGGTGCTGTACAGAGTAAAAGACAATCCTTGCCCCCAAAGAGTTGGCAATCTTGGATGCCAAGTTACAGGTGGATGAAATTAACAGATGGGACAGAGTTTAGGGTCAGAGTAACATGAACATATTTTTTCATAGACTAGCTATGTGCAGTATTTTGGCACGAACGCTTATTTTGTTGTTAATAGAGTCAAAGAAGCATATCAGTAGCAGTAGTTTCAGCTAGCCACCAGCATAGCAGTTGTCAGCTGACAGCCGTCTGTAGACTTCATGGTACAAACAAGTCTTTAGAAGGGATTTGGGGGAAGATATGGTAGTGGCTTTAGAGGATTTTTTTTCAGGGGGGGACATTGCATGTATAAGGGGTGGCATGGAAGAAAGGTGATGGTGCATGCAGGAGAAAAGGTCAAGCAGTTGATTAAGGCTGACATAATTGGCAGAGTCAGGGCATCCATTGATGATGGAGATGTGGGAATTAAAAGGTAGCAGTTCATTCAGTGAAAATATATATTCAGCAAACAAAATTGTGCAATTTCTTCACTTCAAAGAATACATTGGTAAAGTGACCAATTTGAAATGTCATGTAGACAGGAGTCATTTTAAAACATTAATTTTCATAAAGAATATTCACATTTTGAGCCCCACAATGCCAACAGTATAAAACTACATAGCACATTTCATATTTTATCTGAGTAATCAGTTTTGCCTGAAGGCATTAAAACCTTCCAACACAATACACTGAATCATATCAGATGCCACTATTTCTATTGTTAGTATATGCAAATTAATCTCAACATGACAATATAGAGTATCCCAGGGATAGGAATATGATGAATTTGATCATAATATTGGAAGATCTGAAGCATGTAATTAGAGCAATTTGAATAGCAAGGTATTCAATAAATTCACAGTAATAGGACAGAGGGTAGGCATTCTGGGCAAAGTGATTTTCCTCACAAAATTCTACACTGGTTTCATAATAACAGATTCTGCTCTGTTACATCGGTGTAAATCTGGACTGATTCCCCTGAAGGCAACAGTTACACTGGTGAAAATCCAGAGTAACAGGGAGGAGGGGGAAGGTCATAGCGCCACATAGGCCCTAATCCTGCAAAGACTTAATCACATGGTTGACTTTAAGCATGAGTTAGTCCCATTCAGTTTGTGAGACTACTCATTTGTATAGCATTAAGCATGTGAGTAAGTCGTTTCAGGTTCTGATCCTTATGCGGAATTGTGAACACACTCCACTCAAAACTCTGGCCCCTCCATGCTAGGTAAAGGGGGTGGAGCAGCTTAAAGGGGCTCTGAAAGTCCTGGTTCCAGCTGAGCAAGGATCCCCCAGTGCAGGAGCTATGAAAGGCAGCCATATAGACTGTTTTCTGAAGACCTCCTTGCAAGTCCTGGCACAGGGGACTAGGAGGTGGGGAGGAGAGTGTCAAGGGCACTCACAAGCAGTGCTGTGGAGATCCTGAGGAGCCTGAGGAAGCTGTTGTAAGTTAGTTAGCTCTTTAGCAGTATCTAAATTATAACAGGGACCAGCCCCTGGAGCAGTTTAGAATGTGGAACGTGTAAAGGTGACTTTGTCCTTCCTCCCTCTGGGTTGCATGTGACCTGCTGGGCATCTTAGAGACCCAGCACAGAATCTCTCCCATAAATCTTAGTTGTGTGGAGCAACTCTTTCTATTTCAAAGCCATTCTCTTCGTCCACACAACTGTGCTCACATCTTGCAGATACTAGCAGGAAGGTCTTTTGTTCTGAAAGAGATAGGGAGAAAAGGTGACTTTGTGGCTGAACTGGGGCTAGAAAAAGATTCAAACTGACTGATTTCAAAAATAACAGGCTTGGGTTAGAAGTTCCTCCTCTCTGAAAACCCCTCTGCTCTCAGACAGGCCTTTAATGTCTACTACAGTTCTGAGTCTCCATGAAGTAACGCAGAATCTTTGCACAGATGGTACAGCCCAAGCTCGCTGAGGCTGGGCTTCCATGACCTATTTTATTTTGTAACTCAGGGACTATTGAGCATGTTAGCACTTGTGTGAGGTTGTGATGTCAAGGCTTGTGAGTGTTATGCTTTATAATTACAGAACCTGATAGACACCAACGCACATGTGTATTGTGATCTGACACCAGCTAGTCTGTCCGTGTATCCTTAGCGTGCGTGCGTGTGTGTTTGACTGGGAGAAATTTGCTTCCTAAAACTAGGCTGATACAGAATGGTAGCGAGGTCATCAGTTTTGGGGCCATCTCTCAATTCTTCTGAGGGTCAGCACTTCCTTGGATATCTTCCTTGATGTTTAACGTTACATTTTTAAATAGACTCTAACTGCTGCAGCAGCACACTACCAGACTCTTCTCTAACGTAGCGTGGCTTATAGTTTGACCATTGATACTTTTGCTGTGTCATTTTCAGGTCACTAAGGCAAGGATTAGCATATTATGTTAAGGCATGTGTTGCAAAGGGAGTATTTAGTGACTTTCTGGATGAAGGGGCATTACAAGCAAAAGTCTTTGGAGTATTTTAAAATGAATACTTAATTATGCGCGTGCGCGCGCACACACAAAAAGCAAGCTCTCGTAGTGCTCTTACTTAAAGATTACCTTTCTCCTTGCGTTGTGATCATCTGAGGCACTTGAACTAACAGGCTTCTGATTTAAATGGGAAGGGAGCTGTGGCTTTAGCAGGAGACGCTTGGTTCTGAAACTCATTCCCCCTGTTTGCTGTGACAGATAACATCTCTTAGCCCTTGCTGTGTGCCCTAAATGGTAAGTTCTCTCCAAGGGCAGAGTGAGTGGGTGGGAAGATTGTTTGGGGAGTTAGAAAGGTATTTCTGTTTATCTAGCTACGCTTACGCTGTTGTAAGATGCATACTTGTGGCTGTAAAGACAAGGTGGGCAATCTATTTTATTGTGCCAACAGAAGTTGGTGAGAGACAAGCTTACAGAGAGCCCTTCTTGAGGTCTGGGAAATGTACTCTGTGTCACAGCTAAATGCAATGTGGAATGAATTGTTTGGCATAAGTAGTTAACACACACTTCAGGGGACTGTTGAAGGTGAAGTGGCCCATTTACACACACCCCTGTTCCTCCTCCCCCCCCCCCCCCCGTCATGGGAGGGGGGGACGAAAAAGATGCAAGATGCAGTTAATGGTTTATAGATTGGATTCATGGCTTGCTACAGCAGTTTCTTTATTCAATCCATGAATTTGTCATTTTAGCAGAGTTATGAATTTAAGCTCCCAGACTTGTGTTGTGCAGGTTTCCTTTGAGGACTGAGAGGTTGGATACAGTGATGGCTTTGTGAGAAGTGTTCACTCTCAGGTGATATGGTTGTGATAGGCATGTGTAGAACCCATGGATTTCAAAAGGGGTGTTGTTGGGGTGGTGGGTGTTGATCATCATAGCAGTAGAGATCTCTACAGGTTCTGGTGGGGGCTGGTGCCTCTGAGTTGGTGGTCTTGGTCTGTGGAGAGCTTTTTGATAAGCTCATGAGAGGTTAGAGGGTTGTTTGAAGGCCTCATCCAACTTGTATTTCTCATATCCTGGGAACAACACTGAATAGTTGTGGCTAGCATTTTGGTTTTTGTTAACAAATTGAAGGAAATTTGAGCCAGAAGCCTTATTAAAAAACGCAGTCAATTGTGAACTGAGTGAGCAGACAACAGGCAAACAGAGGGAGTTCACCTAGGGGAGATCCCACCGAGGTGTGTTTTATGGTTTTTTTTGCCTTTCAGGCTTCTGTGAGCAGTAAATGCAACATCTGAAGAGGCTCTTAGAAGGAAGACAATATGGATAGTGAGTGATCCGCTGTTGTGACCTGCATAGGATGTGCCATGTTTGTCTTTCTCTCAAAAGACAAAAGTGACTTCGTCTGTACAAAGTACAAGCTGGTCTCCATATTGGAAGAGCAGGTTAAAGGACTAGAGACTCAAGTATCAACCTGCGTTGCATCAGAGAGAATGAAGATTTTCTGGATAGAAGTCAGCGTTTGGTACTGCAGGCACAGCATGCGGAAGAATCAGAGAGGGCACTGCAGAACAGGGAAGAAAATTGGCAGCATGTGACCTCCAGAAGAAGAAGAAAGAGGAGAACCACAATGCAGATAGAGGTAAGAAACCATTTTCAGGCTCTCTGCACAGGTACTATGGCAGAGAATGGTTTGGAAGAGTCATCTGAGGGAAAGGATCAGAAGGAGACTCCACTGACAAGAAGGCATGGGATGCATTGTTCTAGGGATGGGGTTTCCATGACCACCACTTCCAAGAGGGGGAGATGGCTGGTGGTGGCCAGGGACTCCTTCCTAAGGGGGACGGAGTCATCCGTCTGCTGTCTAGACCAGGAAACTCGAAGTGTGCTGCTTATCTGGAGCTAGAATTCAGGATCTGATGGAGTCTCTGCCGAGGAAGCCCTCAGACTGCTATCCCTTCCTACTTCTCCACATGTGCACCAATGATACTGCCAAGAATGACTTTGAGTGGGTCACGGCAGACTGTGTCTCTGGGAAGAAGGTTAAAGGAGTTTGAGGTGCAAGTCGTGTTCTTGTCCATCCTCTCTGTTGAAGGAAAAGGCCCAGGTAGGACCATCGAATTGTGGAAGTAAATGTGTGGTTACACAGGTGGTGTCGGAGAGAGGGCTTTGGATTCTTCAACCATGGGATGTTCTTCCAGGAAGAAGGATTGCTAGGAAGAGATGGGATCTACCTAATGAAGACAGGGAAGAGCATCTTTGCAGGCAGGCTTGCTAACTTAGTGAGGAGGGCTTTAAACTAGGTTCACCGGGTGATAGAGACTTATTCTCTGAGGTAAGTGGGGAAGTGGGATAACAGGAGGAAACATAATGAGGAGGGCGCAAGAAGTGAGGCCTCCTGATTCATAGTGAGAAAGAAGGGCAATTGGCTAATTATCTTAGGTGCCCGTACACAAAGCCTGGGAAAGAAGCAGAAGGAACTGAAGTCTTGGCACAGTCAAGGAACTATGATGTGATTGGAATAACAAACTTGGTGGGGTAACTCACGTGACTGGAGCACGGTCATGGATGGATATAAACTGTTCAGGAAGGACAGGCGAGGGAGAAAAGGTGGAGGAGTTGCACTGTAAGTAAGAGCAGTATGATTGCTCAGAGCTCTAATATGAAACTGGAGAAAAGCCTGTTGAGAATCTTTGGGTTAAGTTTTAGAGGCGAGAGCACCAAGTATGATGTCATGGTGAGCATCTTCTATAGACCACTAGACCAGAAGGATGAGATAGACAAGGCTTTCTTAGGACAACTAACAAGTTTTCACATCACAGGCCCTGGTTCTCGTGGGAGACTTAAATCATAGAAGATTAGGTTTGGAAGAGAAGTCAGGAGGTCATCTAGTCCAACCCTCTGCCCAAAGCAGGACCAGCCCCAACTAAATCATCCCAGCCAGGGCATTGTCAAGCCGGGCCTTAAAAACCTCCAAGGATGGAGATTCCACCACCTCCCTAGGTAAACCATTCCAGTGCTTCACCACTCTCCTAGTGAAACAGGTTTCAGAGTAGCAGCCATGTTAGTCTATATCCACAAAAAGAAAAGGAGTACTTGTGACACCTTAGAGACTAACAAATATATTTGAGCGTAAGCTTTCATGAGTTACAGCTCACTTCATCAGATGCATCCCGGACGATTTAAAAAAGGCAAATATAGTGTCCATCTTTAAAAAAGGGAAAAGGAGAATCCAGGGAACTACAATCCCTGGAAAAATCATGGAGCAGGTGCTCAAGGAATCCATGTTGAAGCACTTGGAGGAGAGGAAGGTGATCAGGAACAGTCAAAATGGATTCACCAAGGGTAAGTCATGCCTGACCAACCTGATTGCCTTCTGTGATGAGAAAACTGACTCTGTGGATATGGGGAAAGCGGTGGATGTGATATATCTCAACTTTAGCAAAGCTTTTGATACGGTCTCTCACAGTATTCTTGCCAGCAAGTTAAAGAAGTATGGATTGGATGAATGGATTATAAAGTGGATAGAAAGCTGGCTAGATTGTCAGGCTCAATGGGTAGTGATCAATGGCTCGATGCCTAGTTGGCAGCTGGTATCAAGCAGAGTGCCCCAGGGGTTGGTTCTCGGGCAGGTTTTGTTCAACATCTTTGTTAATGATCTGGATGATGGGGTGAATTGCACCTCAGCAAGTTTGCGGATGACACTAAGCTGGGGGTGTAGAGGAAGATACCCTGGAGGGTAGGGATAGGGTCCAGAGTGACCTATACAAATTGGAGGATTGGGCCAAAAGAAATCTGAGGTTCAACAAGGACAAGTGCAGAGTCCTGCACTTAGGATGGAGGGATCCCATGCACTGCTACAGGCTGTGGACTGACTGGCTAAGCAGCAGTTCTGCAGAAAAGGACCTGGGGATTACAGGGGAAGAGAAGCTGGATATGAATCAACAGTGTGACCTTGGTGCCAAGAAGGCTAACTGCATATTGGGCTGCATTAGTAGGAGCATTGCCAGCAGATCAAGGGAAGTGATTATTCCCCTCTATTTGGTGCTGGTGAGGCTACATGTGGAGTATTGTGTCCAGTTTTGGGTCCCCCAATTCAGAAAGGATGTGGACAAATTGGAGAAAGTCCAGTGGAGTGCAATGAAAATGATTAGGGGGCTGGGACACATGACTTATGAGGAGAGGCTGAGGGAACGAGGCTTATTTAGTCTGCAGAAGAGAAGAGTGGTGGTGGGGGGGAGGATTTGACAGCAGCATTCAACTACCTGAAGTGGGGTTCCAAAGAGGATGGACCTACGTTGTTCTCAGTGGTGGCAAATGACAGAACAAGGAGCGATGGTCTCAAGTTGCAGTGGGAGAGGTCTAGGTAGGATATAAGGAAAAACTATTCCACTAGGAGCATGGTGAAGCACTGGAATGGGTTACCTAGGGAGGTGGTGGAATCCCCATCTTTAAAGATTTTTAAGGCCCAGCTTGACAAAGCCCTGGCTGGGATGATTTAGTTGGTTTGAGCCAGGGGGTTGGACTAAGTGACCTCCTGACTTCTCTTACAATCCTAATTTTCTATGATAAATGAAAAATATATAGAACAAGTGAAGTGAAATAAATAAAATGGTAAGTTGACGTGTGTTAATGGTTAGTTGAAGGATAGCACTAACGAGGTCACTCATAGAAATAAGGCTGGGGAGCCAGTAAGAGCCCCTCCCCAATTCTCTGAATGAAGATCTGGATTCTGAGTGTGGAGGGGAGAGCAGAGTCTGTAAGTCCCCCGTTGGCGTGTTGGCAAGGATGGAATGGACAGGAGGTTGGCTATAGCTCTGTTTTCCCAATGTACCAATCAGCCTAGTTGGGCCAGCACAAGGTGAGAAGTAAATTAGTGTTCTGTGAAGGGTGTGTCAACTTACTCTTGCTCCGGGGAACAAAGACACAGGGCGGATGTGATTCAGAATCACAGTTCCTTCTCCTTCTCCTGAGATGGTGCAGCTGCACATCACCCCTAACACAGGGATAAATATGTATGGACATATCATATACATGTTACATACATAACATTATATACACATCTGTAGCCATATTGAGAGGAAATCTATGCTTTTATATAGTACTCTTTTATTTCAAAGTACTTTATGTACTGTAAAAAGCACCAGGGGATCTTTCTTCACAAATGGCCAGAACCTCAGTTTTACACTGGGTCTGGAAGATGCCATGTAATGCTATCTATCACCTTTCTATGGCATTGATTTCATGCTGACCTGGGGTATGGCTACACTGCAGCTGTAGGTGTAGTTTCCAGCGTGAGCAGACATGTTCATTACCTCTGACTGAGCTAGTTCACTAAAAAATAAGTGTGCCCATGGTGGCGTGTGTCAAGGGATGGGCTAACTGCTGTGAATATAATCCCATCTGTGACCCTGGGTAGGTACTTGGGTGGCTAACCCTTCCCAAATGTGGCTACACTTCTATATCTAATGTGCTAGCTAGATCAAAGCTAGTGATCGTATGTCTTCCCGAGCAGGAAATTATACCTCCAACGTGTGTGCAGATGTTCCTTTGGAGAGAAGTGTGCAATTCGTGGGTGTCCTTTGACACCTCATTTGCATCTGAGAACGGTTGGTATGACTGCACATAGAAGCCATAGCAGTAGCTTTAAAATATTGTTCCTCTGATGTGTTCGGATTGGTCTCTTAGACTTAAGATGAGTAAAACAAATCAATCTGTTTTGAGTTGTATTCTAGTTCTGCTCCACTGTATGATTATTTCATTTCTCTCTCTCTTCCCCCCCCACCCCCTTAAAATAAATTTCAGATGAACTAAAGTAGATTTTATAATCTGATTAAAGACAGCTTCACTCTAATTTTAAGACAAGACCATTTGAAAGACACTTATCAGTGCAGTACCTAAATTCAAAAGTCAGCTGCTGGCTCATTGGCTTACTGATTCCTGAGATGTCTGTCTGTCTGTCTGTCTGTCTCTCTCTCTCTGTAGATGTTATATCAGGCCTCAGAAGAGCCAAAAAATTGACAGCAGGTACCCGTTAAAAGGTGGAGCTGGTGCCAAACGGCTAGAAAATGTGGAGAAATGTACATCGTGATCACACTCATTTTGTTATTCTGTACAAATTACCTTACTGTATTGAGCAAGGGAGCGCTTTGCCACAGAGTATATACAAATGGCAATGCAGCCATAAAATAGAAGTGATCCTCCTGACTGAAACCCAGCCACTGGTTATAAAGTAACGAGAAGAAGTTTGTAAAATGCTGGCATGAGAAGTTCTCAGTCACTGTATTAAAAGGTTTCACCAGGCGAATGCTGCTTTCTTGAACTGGTAGAATAAGCATGCTTAAAGTGAGTCCTCTCATTTTTGGCCAAATCTTAAAGAATAGATTTTAAGAGGTTTTTATAGATTCACAAATGCTGGCTTTTCAGCTGTGGGTTTAATACCAGCTGGCAGCTGAGAAATGCCCATTTGATCAAAAACGTTAAGCTGAAGTTGAACTGAAAAATTACTAAGCCACTGTGGTCCAAGCTCTGCTCTCAGTAATGGTGACAAATCTATATTCACTGCTAACTTCATCAGAGGGATGTTAACAGCAGAATTTGGCCCTGTTGAAAAAGCAGCACTAAAGCACTCAATGTTTGCAGCACATGTGAGTGGTGAGTGCCTATTTATCAGACTCAAATAGTCTTTACTCCTGTTAGCACTGCAGAGTGCATATGTTGTAAAATAGGTTGGGATTCTATTGTCTTTTGCATCACTAAATACTATTTTAAAAGTCAAAGGATGGCTTTTCCAGCTAGCTCTGAAAACTCAACCCACAATCTGAAACTCAGCTGTGAGCAGCCTCTGCCACCATTGACAGCGACAAAGATTTTGCAAGTTTTGGGTCTGGAAATAATGGTGAAAGAAGGGATGTGGAACCCCACATGTGATTATTACAGGAGCAGTTTCTTGATGCAGCCACATATGGGCACTAACCCTGAAGTCCTTACCAGGTGAAAATAAATAATGCATCTAAATCCTAATGCATTAGGGGACACAAGCCTTAAAGATAGGGGAAATTTCTTTCTAACCCACATGTGTAGATTGCCCGGCATCTCTGCTGGAAGCAGCTGGTACTGGCTGCTATCAGTGAGAAAATTGTAAACTAAATGGAGCATTGGTCTGATCTATTGTTCCAATGCTCCAAACCTCCAGTTTGCTGGAGTAACAACATCAAGACTCAGTCCCTATTGACTAGCTAAGCCAGATAAAAATTGCTTCTATTATCCCCATAGGGACTATAGAATTCTAGGTTTAATATAATTTAAATCTAGTGCTGCTTAATTTTCACTTAGTTTTTTTTTAATGAGTAAAAAAAGTCAGAAAACCTAAGCCTTCAAAAGTCATTAAGTTTGGAGTTGAGGTATTTTACTCAACACATCCAGTTTTTACCTAGTTATTATGATACATTATCTAGGTACCATATGCATTATGCAGCATTGCCCATGGTTAGTCCTAACCTTTAAATATTACTTAACATAAGATGTTTGGTCAGTATATTTTTTCTTTTGATCTTGCTTCTGGTGTCATTTGAAGTCAATGTATGTTTTACTGTTGACTGCAAGCATTATAATCACAAGATTCTTCCGGCAACATCTATTCTGTTGTAGTTGTTCTCTTCTATTTCATGCCATTAATGCTCAACATTAGAAAAGCCATTCCAGGGTAAGAGAAGTCATTCTTATTGAGTAATAAAATTATCTGCAACTCTTTTGATTATTCTATTTCCACTTGGCTTTAGAAATAAAAGGCAGCAATAATAAACATGGAAGCAAACCTGTTTACAATATTAAAACATCACAAGCCAAGTTGTTCAAGAACCACTACCCACATCTGTTCTCAGATATTTTTGGTTAACCTGTAAGGTTGAACCCACCACTATAGAGAGGGCCTGCATAAATATGAAGCCCCAAATATGAAAAGTATGTGGCTCTTACTGCAAAACCTTCTTTGGTGGATTTCACTGCTAAGCCCAAAGTGTGGCAGACTGACATAGGTCCCTCTGTTCAAATTAAACTCTGTGGAGAGGCTTTTATGGGAGCCAGCCACCTGAAACACAGGTCAGGTTACCACAGAACAAGTCTTTGTTATGACCTCTGCAGGGCTAATGTGGAAGGGAGGCCATGTGGAGGCCCATGAAGCCTTGTTTATGCAGATTGGTGTCCCTGGAGTGCCACACTATCTGGGGTGGGGCGAAATGTCTACTATTCTAACCTACAAATTGGGGTAGTAGCAGAGCTCAGCCCTTGTTCTTGAGTGGGAGAAATTCGCCTTCTGGATAGAGAGAGAATTAATACTCAGGTTTTATGCGAGTGGAGTGAATTTCCCCATCCCCCCACCCCCCCGGCTGAGCTAGGGGCCTGATCATGAAAGGTGCAGTTTCTCCCACGAAGTGATGGATTCACTTGACATCCTTAGGTCTTGACATGTAACTGGTGTCAATGAGAGAATGGCAGGTCTTGTGCTTCTCACTGAAATCAACTTATCAGGCCCATATTCCTTCCAGAGTCTGACCTAAGTCAAAAAGGAAATGAAATGACATTGGAAAACTAGCTATGGAAAACATGCATGGTTATGCCTGAAGACGGGGTCTATTCACCTGAGTAGGGAGTGGAACATTGATCACAAGAGGTGTTCCAGGTACCTGCACTTGCTTGTGCATAGACTACAGAGCAGGCAACTCAGCTGGTGCATTATAATGGCAATGTCAGTCAGTGTTTCAGCACAGCTGCTTATTCAAACAGCATAAGGGAACTGTGCTGCAAGATGGTCAGTGCCTCCTGAGTCAGTAGCCAGAGAGGGGACTTGTGCCTTGTAGGTTTGTCTACTGGATTTCTCTTTTTTCTCAAGACCGCATTCTGCAATTCTTATGCCAAGTGATTTCTAATTATTTCTTCAATATTTGAATAATGCCAACTTATTCATCAGACTGGAGATGCTTTCTCATGTCCACTCAAATCCATGGAAAGTTCACCATTGACTTCAATCTGTCTAAGGGTAGGTGTTTAAAATGTGTATGTTCAGTGGGAGCAAGCCTTGGCTCCTTATTTGATCTGACTTCCCTGAATATTTTGGTGTATTTTATTTGTTATCTTCTCTGACAATTTGAGGTTTTCACTGAGGTACTGAAATGTAGTGTTACTGTATTTATAAAGATCTCAGACCACTTTAGCGCCACCTGTCAGTTCTGCTACGATCATGCCTTCCTGTAAAAAGAGCACATGTCCATAGTCATATCAAGTTGTTGTCTGATAAAAAAAACAAATCCTACTTTTACCAACAGAAAATAGCAGATTGGGAGGGGGAAGTAAAAGCATAAATTAAAGGGGAACTGCCAACTGAAATTTTGGCCTCAAATTAACATTTTGTAAAAACAGGTTTTTTTAAAACCCAAGACCAATAGAAATGCTTCCATGAGTTTTAAATAAACATTTCTCTGTAGCATGTGAGATCCAAACTTTGCAGCACAAACCACCTGACAGTGAAATCTCATTTGAGATGTCATTGGCCTGTCTGAAAGTAATGCAAACAAAATCACCCCCCTCCCCCAAAACAATTAGCAATGAAATGTATTTTTAAAGTGCTTTCACATTTAATAATAGGGAGATTTCAAATGCACAAAGGGCATTTAGATGCCCAGTTCCCGTGGAAAGTCAGACACCTAATGCACATTTGAAACTTTGACAATCTTCCCCATATTGTGGTGGTAATAAATAAATCACTTCACTCATTATACTACATATGATTTTTAAGTTGACACTGTCCTTTTAAATTAAAAATGCCTTTATATGAAAATGACTTGTCATGAAGGCTGAGAGTAAGCACAGCATCAGTCATTAGGGACTTGCATCTTGTTTCAAATAAAAAAAATAACTTGACCTTTCCATTCCTCAGTCTCTCCTGTGGGGGCGGGGCGGGGGTCATGCCTATTCACATGAGTGTTGTGAAACTTAATTTGTTTAATGTCTGCAAGGTGCTTTGAGATCTTTGGTAGAGGTTGGTGTGTGTTTGGTTTTTTTTATGTAGCAATCCAAAGCTGTACTATAAAACTCCTGTTAAATGTGGTTATCAAGAACAATGTGTTTTTGCAATATGATGGGCCTGGGAGGACGTTAGGTTAATAAAGCAATGAATGTATCACATGAATTTATAAATACCATACTTTTACTAGTTATGGGTATAATTTTGCTACAGTATAAAATTGTTCATGTTACCTAAAGAAAATCTGTATCCCTTTCCTTAAGAGGAGACCTTTAATACTTCAAAAGAAAATAAGCACCTCTGTGCATGAGTACATTTAGAAAATGAGGGCGATGGGTCTTATAAAACTTCCTGCTAGATATGCGCAGAATGGATTAGAAATTGCCATGTTGGGTTACCATAGTTGATGCATGAGGAATGCATATGTCAATAAGAGACAGAGCTGTCCCTTGGGTAGGTTGAATTGGGGCGACCGCCCTGGGCCTAGTGCTTCGATAAAACTGGGACTGTCCCAATATTTAGCCCTTTGTCTTGTGTCCCGACAGATGTACGATCGGGATGCCATTTGTCCCAATATTCAGGTGAGGAGGCGGGCGAGGAGATGAAGCAGGCGAGCGGGGTGAAGAGGTGAACAGGGAGGCGAGCAGGAGGGTAGGAGACAGGCGGATGGACTGCAAGGAGGAGAGCGGCTGGCAGACAGGTGAGGAGGTGGGTGGCAGGCAGTCCAGCGGGAGTGAGGTGAGGGGGTGGGCAGTGAGGAGGCTGTCGGTCGGGCAGACGACAAGGAGACTAGTGGGGAGGCGAGTGGCAGGCAGGCGGATGAGGAGGAGTGTGGCAGCTGGGCCCCGCACCACTCTAGGGACAGCTCTGATAAGCGACACCATGCACATGCTTTTGGTGTGACATGTTGGCTGGGTGATGCCATAAACTTCACACATTTGTTTTTCTTAGTTACCACAACCATGCTGCTGTTCTGTGCTCAAAAATCCCATTGGCTCCAGTGTGCCATGTTCAGAATTAGAATAAGACTGTCAGTTTTAGTGCTGTAGCATGTCTTTGACATAGGGGTGGAACTCCCATTAAAGCTAACGAATTACAGTCACATCTTAATAAGAGAGTAAACCCCACAGCAGTAAATCAGCTGAAACACAAGTCATTCTTTGGATTACGAGAAATGTTGCAACAGTTTATTAAAAATATCAACCATTTTATAGTGTGAACCAGTTCATTTGCAGGAGTTGTAGTGTAAGCATGTTTCTTTCATGTACAGGATTTTGTTGTTTAGTGGTTAGTATGGTCTAGTTTTTTGTGGAATTTTTTTTTCTTCCCTTTTTTCCTGCTTCCAGCTTTAATTCTTATGTGATAAATTTATTTATTTTTCTGAAAACTCCTAAGAAGTCTGGGTAATTGATCTGACAGTTGATCCAAATCTCCAGGGTGAATCTTAGATAAGATGCTATGTAGTTCATAGAAAGAAGGAAAACAATCTGCTTGTGCTAGTACAAAGATATCATTGACATAACTAAGACAGCAAACTGCTCTTTCTTCTTTCATATTCTGTATTTTTCATATGTCCCATTTAAACCTTATTCAGCATAAATTAAGTGTGGCGTGTCTTAAAAATAACACAAGCTGTAAGAATCAGATGTTTTGGAGAAAATTTGATCTTTTTAATTTTGTTGTATATTCACTGACCTCGTCATCTTTGAGTTTTTGTGTCACAACAGTGAATGCGTTCTGTAAAACCAAATTAAAAATCCATTTTGTGAAATGTTGTAAACTCCAGAGTTGCACTGAGAATTATACTGCTTGGCTCTCTGGCTCACGCCTTGCCATGCTCATGAGGCTCATGTATGTCTCAATAGAATTGCAGTGGTTTCTTAGAAACAAAAATACAAGCTGTGTAGGCATCATAAATAAGTTGGTGACATTACCTGGCACACTAGCAGAAACCTATCTTATGGCACAACAAGCAAATCTTTTTAAATGGTATAAGCTGATGAGCATGAGTATAACAAAAAATCCCCTTCCATTATCCTCATTCTCCCCCCACCCCACCCTAAACCTGGTGAATAAATCATTGCATTTAATATGCACATAAGATTAATGGGTCACTTTTTCTTAATCAGTCATGACATCTGAAGTCTTGACAATGGGGTGAGTTAGAACTGCAGTGAGCTGTTCAAAACAGATTCACACTCGTGAAAATTTACTTAAATCCTGATCCTACAATCCCTTATGCACATGAGTCATCCTTATTTGTGTGAATTGGTCCCACTGAAAGGAATGACACTCATGGGGCTTTGCAGAATCAGTCCTTTGGTTTGCTGGGGAGGAGAGCTCCGAAGCAAGAAAAGCTAAAACCTGCTATTTTTATGTGTTTGCTGTTTGTTACTGTCTCTGAGACCAGTCACAGAGAGAGAGAGATGGGGGGCAGCAAGTCAGGGGGAGGGTACCAAACAAGAATATGTTCTAAGTGCGATGCTAGTAGACAGCTTGTATATTCTGGCCCCGATCATGTGCCACAAGTCAGGGTCACAAAAGTTAATATGCCAGTTACGTGGCAGGAGTTGGTGTCCGCTGCCTAGTAGCTACTATTATAGACCTGACTTGGGCAAACTTCCTGTTGCAGTCTGTGGAACTTGTGCCTGAGTAAAATCAGCAGGATTGGGCCTATGACTGGGATTAGTCTTCCAAAAAACCATAGGTGTCCACTTTGTCCCACAGGCCTTCAGTTCTAGTTTTTCCTGGAAAGGATTCTGTGCTCCTTCTCTCTTGAGAGTCCAGATGTCTCAGTCCAGAGGGAGGGAAGATGCATGGCTTTATGCCATCTGACTCTACCGGTAGGAGCTACTGTAAATTAGGGCAACATTACTTGCGCTGTTCTGCAGCTGAGAATCCCCTACAGTGCTCCACACAACAGGTAGGTCCCCTATGCTGCAGGGGATGCAAGATGGACAGAGATGCTTATGTCAGCTCTATACTGTTCCTGCACCGGGATATTTTCCCCTTGACCCATCATATTCCCCTTATGCCATCACAAGTAGGATGTGGGCCCATAATTGGTCCTATTGACTCCATTTAAATCCCAGAATATGACTCTTAGTACTACTGTCAAAAAAGCTGATTACATGCTTCATAAACTGCCCTGTATATTTTATTACAGGGAAAGGGCACACCCTAACTAAATGAAAGGTAGGTTGTTGCCCAGAGCCATCAATATTCTTAAAAGCTACAGTGATTTTAAAAATAGCAATCAGAAAAGAAAATGGACTGGAGGTACAGAGCACTCAAGCATCTAGGGATAGCCCCTTGATGGATCTCAATATCTGGTATGGGAGAATGGTAGCCAGATGGGGTTATCTGCTACTAAGGAGCATAATTGCTTTTCTCAAGCCTAATTCTGACAAGACACAAAAACAAAATAAAAACCGCAACAACCTCAGGCCTTTCGTGATTCTGCACAGACTTGATCCATTGAGTTACCCTGGCCTAGCCACACAACCATGCAGCTGAACAGCTTATCTGTCCTTCGAACTGAGCTCTGTGACCTTCCATGCTACACTGGGTCACAGATCATTACCACTCTACAGAGCTTTATGGTAACCCCAAGGGGAAAACCCCACATCTTTATAGGACTGATTCTTTGTAAAAACATGCATCCTGTAAAGTCACTGGATCTGTTTGAGTGTATTTAGTTGCTAATTTTACAAGGTCCAATTGTAATATATGGCCCAAATTATCTGGGTTGCAGATAAGCACTTGGTGCCAGTCTAGAAGAGGGGAGAAGCCTGACTTTGATACCTTTGCATGCTCCTTTATCCCCCAGTCCTGAGATCTAACCAAAATCTGCTCTGTCAGCAGCTGCCAGGGGCCATGATTGTGGGTTGGGATCACCTGAGCCGAGGCATTCCCCTGATGATTTGTGTTCATAGAGGAATCCTACTGTGGCCAGCTAAATTGTTCTTAAAGCTTCTTTGTGATGACAGAGTGGTGCAAAGCAGCCCTAAAATACTAGTGAACTGGCCCCCTGGGGTGTGTCTGAACAGAATCTGGCTGTGTTTTCCCTCCTTCAAATTTAAAGCAGCTCTCCCAACCTTTACAAGCCTGGCAAGCTTTTCTTTTTTATGTCATAGGGGGGAAAGCTTGCTCTCCGGTGGGTTTTTTTCCCGAACTCTCAGAGCTCTCATATAAATTAAGTGAAGCATGCTACATTTAGAATCTGTTTTTCTGAACAGTTGGCAAAGTGTGGCACATACTATTAAACCTGAATTCTCTGACAGATGCGGGGGAGGTAAGTAGCTCCCTGCATTCATTTAAAGGTATATAGTCCCATTTCTTTCTTTTCTTTTCTTTTTTTTTCCCCCCAGGCATCAGATTAAAAACATACATGTGAAGAAATGATTTGTAACTATTTAATTTTGATTTATAAAATACACCCTTTCATAGACATTGAAGTATAAATTAAAATTTTGTTAGATTGTAAACTCTTTGAAGCAAGGACTGATTATGTACAAAAAGAACAGGAGTACTTGTGGCACCTTAGAGACTAACAAATTTATCTGAGCATAAGCTTTTGTTGAAGTGAGCTGTAGCTCATGAAAGCTTATGCTTAAATAAATTTGTTAGCCTCTAAGGTGCCACAAGTCCTCCTTTTTCTTTTTGCAGATACAGACTAATATGGCTGCTACTCTGAAACCTGTGATTATGTACAGTGATTAGTGAATACTATGCATATGTAATCTCAGTTGGGGTCTCTACATGCTACTGTAATACAGATAAATAGTTATAACGATAAATACCCAGAAATGACAGGGACCAGTTGGTCAGTTGGTGTAAATCAGTCAGTGGCACTATGCTGATTTGCACCATCTGAGAATCTAGCACATTGGCTTTCAGAGGTGAGCAAAAAACAGGCAAGCAAACAACTCTAACCCCTCCAGGCAACCAATTCACCACCTCCTCTCAACGTTCTTGGGCAAAACAGAGAAACCCAACAGATAATAAGAGGAATCATCTTCTAGAGTAAAGGAAATTTCTGATGTCTTTCCCTCCCTCCCCCCTGACAGATTAACCTCTGGTCACCAGGACTGCAACTCTCCTCCCTTGATTCTCAGATTACATGGAGGATCATGGGAAGATGTTCATGTATGTTTGGATTAAGTATTAATAAATACTTCTGTTGTTTTTTGTCATTTTGTGTGCAGTTATTGTTGATAGGCAGAGTTGAATCATAGGTGAAAATATTGCTTGCGTGAATAAGCACTTACCGTTGGGAATAAGTGTTACACCATCTGGCCCATAGACTACACCTACCTTTCAGTGCTATAGTCACTGTCTGTGGACCAAGAGAAGTGTTGTCATCTTTTCTGTTTTTTATTGTGTGAGGCACTTTTTAAATTGGGATGCATGAAAGACATTTCTTTAATGCGCTGCATTTGTTTACCTAATTTTTCCAAGTTAAATAGAGGTTGGAAAAGGGGTACCACTTAATGACTCCCTTTTTGATAAGTGTTTTGGGTTTTACTTGCCTATGGTTTACCTTATCTTTATGATTTTTGATTAATTGTGTTACATTTAAAGGAGAGAGAAAATAGAAGGAAATAATACAGCTGCAATCATTCAACAATTGAGTAGAAATAATCCTGTTTGTTGTGTGTTAAACTTGGTTCTATCTTTATTATATGTATTCAGAGGGATTCAAGTTGTGAGAGGCACACAATGCATTGGTATTCTGAAGTCTTGTAAATATGCTGTCTGATCCAGTTCCATTATTCAGGCTATGGTAGCTGTACCAGGATTTGATTTCTCCCTGCCTTTTTTGGACCTTTTTACTAACTAAGCATTTTTACCCATCATGTTCATATATCTCCCGTCTTCTGAGGACTAAATTAATCTCGGTGTCAAGGGCAGGTGCAAGGCCCTCTACGCCACTCTGGATCTATTCCAGGTATCAGATGGCTCTGGCAGTCCAGGGCTGCCTTAGTGTGAACCATGGAACTGGTCTCCATGCTGGCCTATGTGAAGATAAAGAACAGCTCCTTATTGGTCTGCCTGGACCCTAAAATATCACAGTGCCCCACAAAGTTACACTATCCTTCTCTTCCAGCAGGCTCTGTCTTCCTGGAATTCTTTCCTTGAAGTCAGAGAGGCTCCATAATCTATTATCTCTCTCTTTCCCGCCCCGAATATTCTTCCTCTCTTGAGTGTTCAATGTGTGAGGGGAAAACCTATTCATGGTAAATTGTAGATGCTTCTAAAATTGATAACTTGAGATTTCCCTCTTCCCCGAGGCATGAAAAGATGGCCGGTTTTCAGAAAAAGGGGTATGAAATATATTCCCAACACTTTAAACTATCAACTTTTAACTGTTTTTAGCTACAAGTGGAATATTCAGAATATATGGTGGTGTGGTATAAAGATTTTAATAACTCACAATTTGGAAGTGTTGCATAGCTCACTTGTGGCTTTGTCACTTATCTATTGCTGTCTCTAATTAGGATAATTAAAACCACATCGTAGGTGCATAGACATAGCGATATTATTTATAATGAAAGTGAGATGCCAAAACTCTGTCATGACCCATTAAGCTGTACAGTGAGATGGCAAACAGAGGTAGCTACCAATTTTGTAATGTTCTCTGCACCACAGGAATCAACTGAGATGACTGCAGGCTGTAGTTGACCTATCTGTCTTTGAATTAAAGGGAAATTGAACCAAACAGCCTAATGAATCTTTTTTGATTTTGCCAATTCTTATTGACTCCTGTAATTGTCTTAATGAGGCACTGCATTTAAGTTGTCCACCCACTTTCTCTTTGGAGCTGTTCCAAAAGTCTGATTTCATATGCACACTGTCTTGAAGCTGTAGCTATGCTTTAGAGACTGTACTTGCATAACTACATCACCTTAGTTATGCTGGTTTAACCCCATAGTGCAGATGCAGCCGACACTGATTTGAAGGGGTTTTCCCATTTGTGTAGGAATTCCACCTCCCCTAAGGAAGTTAGCTGCACTGATGGATCCATTTCTTCAATCAGCTTAGCTGCATCTACGTTGGACATTAAAATACCATTGCTGTGGTTTTTTTTCACATCCCTACCTGAGATAGTTATGTCAACCTAACCAGTGATGAGCTGTCAAAATCTTAACAACGGGTTCCCTCCTCACCCCACGAGGGGGTTGTTGACTGCCCCCAGAACCGGGCAGGAGGGTCTCGTGGGCCACCGTAGTGGGTTCCCACCCCACCCCACCCCACCCCTAAGAGCCAGAGGCACCTGCCGGGGGGCGAGGTGGGGAGTCCCGGCAGTGCTTACCTGGGGCAGCTCCCAGGAAACATCCGGTAGGTCCCTCTGGCTCCTAGGGGCGGGGGAGCATAGCTAGGGGGGAGCAGGGGGAGCGGCCGCTCCCCCACTGATCACATCAAAAGTGGCACCTTAGGCACAGACTCCCTGGGTGCTCTGGGGCTGGAGCACCCAAGGGGAAAATTTGGTGGGTGCAGAGCACCCACTGGCAGCTCCCCATCCCATGCCTGGCTGCAGCTCACCTCCGTTCTGCCTCCACCTCCTCCCCTGAATGCACCGCCCCACTCTGCTTCTCCGTGCCCCCGCCCCTCCCCGCTGGCTTCCCGCGAATCAGCTGTTCGGCGGGAAGCCTGGGAGGGCTGAGAAGCAGGCGGTGGCTTCACACTCAGGCTGAGGGTGGTGGAGGTGAGCTGGGGCGGGGAGCGGTTCCCCTGCGCCCCTCCCCGCCAGGTTACCTGCTGCGGCGTGGGCGGCCCTCCTCGTGCCCTCCCCCCTGCCCCTGCTCACCTCTGCTCCGCCTCCCTGGGCCTGAGCGGGAAGCCGTCACTTGCTTCTCAGCCTGACCCGGCTTCCTGCCAAAGAGCTGATTCTCAGGAAGCCTGGGGGGGGGGGGGGGGCAGAGAAGCAGAGCGGGGCGGCATGTTCAGGGGAGGAGGCAGAGGTGAGGTGAGCTGGGGCTGGAGGTGGGGCGGGGAGCTGCCGGTCGGTGCTCTGCACCCACCAAATTTTCCCCTTGGGTGCTCCAGGGCTGGAGCACCCGTGGAGTTGGCGCCTAAGACGCCACTTTTGGCTGGTTAAATTTAGAAGCCCTTTTAGAACCGGTTGTCCCTCGCGGAACAACCGGTTCTAAAAGGGCTTCTAAATTTAACAACCGGTTCTAGCAAACCGGCTCCAGCTCACCACTGAACCTAACTTTTTAAAATGTAGATCAAACCTGAGGTTAATAGCTTTTAAAAGACAAAGTTTCTGTGTTTGTTTAAACATTCCTAGAAGAATGATGTTTTACACAGAGAAACTGTATGTTTCCTTTTCAGGAAAAGTTTCAGGCTTTAACAGTCTGGTTACAATTGTTTTGTAGGGTGTTTTTGCTTGTTTTGTTTTTAATTAACTTGAACTTGTTCTTAAATATTTTATGCAAGATATAAAATCCAGATAGAGATAAAGCTGCTTCTGTTTATAAAAGTGACTATTGTTTTTTAGATTAATTGCAATAAGTTACAATAATTGTGGGTGCAAAAATGTGGTGATAAAAATGCTTCTCTGCATATATCCGCTATTTGTCACACTTGACTAATTTTTTACCTATTAAAGAACTCAGAATTTATAATATTGTGTGTGTGTGTGTATGTATATGTGTGTATATATATATATAATTCCCTGGCAGTTATTTTTATATGATCTGTTCTTTCCAGATGAATAGTTTATTTTTCCCTCAACCCAGCTCTAGATAGGATGTGTATTGCAATAAGGCCTTCCGAGGGTTACGCAGAAGGAGATTATTGAAAAAGGATTAAGGGATGCATTTGACTTTAGAAGAGGAATTGGTTAACAGGGAGACTACAGCGTGTCGTACTGAAAGGTGAACTGTCAGGCTGGAGGGAGGTTACCAATGGAGTTCCTCAGGGATCGGTTTTGGGACCAGTCTTATTTAATCTTTTTATTACTCACCTCGGCACAAAAAGTGGGAGTGTGCTAATAAAGTTTGCAGATGATACAAAGCCAATTTAGAGAGAGACCGGGATATCATACAGGAAGATCTGGATGACCTTCTGGAGTAATAGTAATAGGATGAAATTTAATACTGAGAAGTGTAAGGTCATGCATTTAGGAATTAATAACAAGAATTTTAGTTATAAGCTAGGGACGCATCAATTAGAAGTAACAGAGGAGGAGAAGGACCTTGGAGTATTGGTTGATCATAGGATGACTATGAGCTGTCAATGTGATATGGCTGTGAGAAAAGCTAATACGGTCTTGGGATGCATTAGGCAAGGTATTTCCAGTAGAGATAAGGAGGTTTTAGTACCGTTATACAAGGCACTGGTGAGACCTCACCGGGAATACTGTGTGCAGTTCTGGTCTCTCATATTAAAGAAGGATGAATTCAAACTGGAACAGGTACAGAGAAGGGCTACTAGGATGATCCGAGGAATGGAAAACCTGTCTTATGAAAGGAGACTCAAGGAGCTTGGCTTGTTTAGCCTAACCAAAAGAAGGGTTGAGGGGAGATATGATTGCTCCCTCTAAATATACCAGAGGGATAAATACCAGAGAGGGAGAGGAATTATTTAAGCTCAGTACCAATGTGGACACAAGAACTAATGGATACAAACTGGTTATCGGAAGTTTAGACTTGAAATTAGACGAAGGTTTCTAACCATCAGAGGAGTGAACTTTTGGAATAGCCTTCCAAGGGAAGCAGTGGGGGCAAAAGACCTGTCTGGCTTTAAGATTAAACTAGATAAGTTTATGGAGGAGATGGTATGATGGGATAGTATGATTTTGGCAATTAATTATCTTTAAATATTCATAGTAAATAGGCCAATGGCCTGTGATGGGATGTTAGATGGGGTGGGATCTGAGTTATTACAGAGAATTCTTTCCTGGGTATCTGGCTGGTGAATCTTGCCCATATGCTCAGGGTTCAGCTGATCGCCATATTTAAGGTTGGGAAGGAATTTTCCTCCAGGGCAGATTGGAAGAGGCTCTGGAGGTTTTTTGCCTTCCTCTGTAGCCTGGGGCACGGGTCACTTGCCGGAGAATTCTCTGCTCCTTGAAGTCTTTAAACCATGATTTGAGGACTTCAATAGCTCAGACATAGGTGAGAGGTTGATCGCAGGAGTGGGTGGGTGAGATTCTGTGGCCTGCATTGTGCAGGAGGTCAGACTAGATGATCTTAATGGTCCCTTCTGACCTTGATATCTGTGAATTTGAGTTTATTCCTGGATAGATGGACACAGCCATCAGGTAAACAAGAAACTGTCCACAGCATGGAGCATCTCTGAATCAGATCACTGTTGTTAGTGTTTAAAAATACCTCCACCATCTGTTCCTCTTTGTAACATGCAGTTTCCCAGTCCATAGTAGCACTGCTTTCTTAAATAAGGATACATTGTTTGACAGCTATTGTATGGAGTTGGTTTAGTTGGGGAAGTGTATCTGTATACTTGATTTGGGATTGTTGGTATAATTTCTTCATTTCCATAGTCCCAGGACATCGTTGGCATTCAAAGAGGTTCCACCCTCATGGGAAGAACAACAAATCCACAGATCAAGTGGTGCAAAGGTTACAGAAAAGGGCTAGGAAGAGCTCTGTAATTTTATTCTAAAAGGTTTTATACATGGCAGGCAGGGCCTATAATAGAATAGACTGAGTTCTCTGAGCCAGGGTTGTTGGATATGGTGGCCTAGTGTTACCATAGTTTTACTTATACAGAAGTACATATTTCATTATTGAGTGAACTTGGTTGCCATGAAAGTTACCAAAATGGCAACCTTGAAGACTGAATGCTGAGGTTATCCCAGCTGAACAAAATATTCTTATAGGCCACCAAACATCCATCAGATGGTAACAAGTTTTGATTATTACCAGTCTGGGCAGATTTGAACAAGTGACTCAGAGGTCCTTTTGGGATCCAGGAAGTGGGTGGGCAGAAGCCCGGTCACTGCTAAAGGACCTCCCCCGAGCCTAAGGGGAGGATCCACAGGTCCAGGATTCCAAATAATTACAGGGGACAACTAAGGAGATAAAATAAATGGGACTCAGAGGTGAAAGGCAGGCATATTCCATTGCTGGAAAGTTTTTTTTTTTTTGGGGGGGGGGGACAAGAAAAAGTTTATTCACTGAAAGTCAGTTCATTTTCATCATGAATTTGCCAAATAGCTTGGAGGGCCTAAAATATTTGGGGGTCTGGATTCAGAAGGAGACTTAGAGGCACCATCTGCGAAACGAGGGGAGAAAGTGGTTGCCATTCACCTGTAATGTGGGAGACCCAGGTTCAAATCCCTGCTCCAAATCAGGCAGAGTGGGGACTTGAAACCAGTCTCCAACATTCTTGTGCTCTAATCATGGGGCTATAAGGTACAGGCAAGGGGAGCACCACGAACTCTGTTTTTTGTGAATGGCATTTCTAAAATTTCCTTCACTTTTAATTTTTTTAAATGAAATATTTTATTTCAACCAAAATGCAGATCTCCCCCCCCGCCCGGGGGGCAGAAAATTAAAACAAACAACCTCCCCCCCCCACACACACACATCTTTTTTGTTTAGGGTCAACCTGAAATTTTTTTTTTACAACTTACTGTAATCCAATCTAAAAAACAAATCACTTATTTCCACAGCTTTAATTACCAGTCTCCCAGCCATCCAGTCCTCCTGTGTTTATGCACATACTCATGTAGACTGGATTGGTTAGGGATGTGTGAATCACCATACAGGTCAGAATATGTTGAGTTTTAAGGATTGCTTATTTAAGGGAAAGCATTAACTGTAAATACGGAGTAATTTTACCATGACCACCACATTCATTAGGCTTGAAATTATTTCCTTTTGTATGCTGAAATTTGTTGACAATTAGGCATGCAAAATGACCCATAGGATTGTTTTTGTTCTGTAACATGAGGGAACTTTACTTGTATTTACAAAAAGCCAGGCATATGCCTTTAAATATGTTTTAAATACTGACCTTTTTGAAAAGCTATGATAGATATGAACAAGTGAAATTCATTAAAATATTTCTAATTTCCTGACATTAAAATAGGAAGGACTTCTTATTGTGCATCTACTCAAACAGACCTCATCAAATGTCCTAGTTTAACAAAGGGCCCTTGACTGTGTGCACGCCAATGAACTTGACTATTGAATTTACAAATCTGTGCTAATACATGCTCGACAAAAGTCAGGGGGTTCTTTCTGTGTAGACACAGATGTCTTACAATTCATTAGTGTGGTATAAATAGAGCATTTCAGGGCAACATTAAATTCAGGACACATTTAAAATACAAAAGACTGACTAATATTAATATACATACTTTCAAGATGGCTCTAATTTATTTATAATGTGGGCAAAATTGGACTTCTAGCCACTTGCTATACCATAATGATGAATAAAACCACTTGGATTTAGAGTTTGTCAGAATTTTTCCAATCGAACATGCTCTGTTGGAAAATACTGACTCATGGAAACCAAATTATTCTCAAGAAAGGGTCAATTGTGATTGATTGCAATCTAACTTTTTTTTTTACAGTGTTTGAAATTGTCAAAACATTTTTTTCAGAACATTTTTGAAAGCCAATTATAGATTAAAACAAATACTTAAATTACTGCAATGTAACATTCCAATGGATTTGAAAGGAAACCTTTTGGATTTTTGGCTTCCAAAAATTTGAGATTTCGACTTTTTGGCCTGATATAAGATGGGAAAATTTTCAATATCTCAATTTTTCACAGGACGAGAAATCTGTTTCCACCCAATTCAACTTGAGTTTCACTGGATATTGAAAATAATAGACAGAATTGTGCCTTGATGCCCATTTGTTTACTATTTTGATTGTATTATGATAGCCCCTAAAGGTCCCAATCAGGATTAGGGACCCATTGTGCTAGTCTGTACAAATATAGACAGTTTCTGCCCTAAAACACTTGAAATATAAATGAAAAAGATAAAGGATAGGAGGAAAGCTGAATTATCTCAATTTCTCAGATAGAGAATTGAGAGACAGAGAGATGAAGTGAATTGGCTTAGATCATAGGAAGTGTGAGAGAAAGATGGGAATTGAATTTTGATATCCTGAGTCTTAAACACAAGATCACCCTTGTCCTGGACTGTAAAGGAAGAATTTGGCTCAGTACAGTAAGGCCTAGATCTGAGAAAAAGATTTGTGGGCTGGCTATCCATGTAATACTTTCCTCAGCATCCTTTTTGTCTCTTTAAGTTTCTCCTTTCTAAGGCAAAATCCTGCTACCAGATCAGTAGTGGGTCTTGACAACAATGATTTGCTCTCCCAGGGTGCCCAGATCATCATCATTGTTGTCAGATTTTTATTTTTTTTTGCAGTAAGGACAGCAAATCACCGACTGATATTTGTTGTATGGATTTGAGAGCATACTTTTGTCCTTAAATCACCTCATTTTCTGTCCTGTTATTTTGTTACTATGCTCAAATGATTATATTAAATAGCAGGCATCAAAATGTCAAGCAGAGGCAAAATTAAGTACCAGTTTGTTAAAAATACAATACATGGTGGAATTCGTACTTTATATCCAAAGAGAAAACAGCACAAAGTGGAGATGAATGGAAAACAGTGACATGGCTGAGGGGAGATCCAGCAGGAAAAGAATGGGCCAAAAGAGAGATGGGGCAGGGGGAGAGGATAGACGAGGGAGTAAGACTGGCAAAAGAAAAAATAAACACAAATATTGATGAAACATGCATTTGTTATAAAATCAATAATGAAGTCAGACACAAAGTATTTTCTGTTGCTACAAAGAGAAGATGAATATTCACAAGCAAGTCCGTTCAATATATACTGTATGTGCATGCAAATATTTTTTCCAAAGGAAATTCAGCAGAGTTATTTGTTCTTTCATTTTCCTGCCCAGAGATTTCTCAAATGTCCTTGTAGGAAAAGGTTGAGAGTTCCCAAAGACAATTCTTCTTTAAGAATGTGTTTCACCTGTGGGTAGATGACACTGATGCTGAGAAATGAAGTACTTTGAGAGTTGAACTGATTAGAAAGCTAGTAGCACAGTCTCAGAAAAAAATCCCCCATTGCTATAAAGTGTCTGTGAATCTGAGTGTTTTTGCAGTAATTTCTTTGGTATCCTGCCCATTAGAATCCAACCAATCCTGTATATTAAACCCATCTGAATAAGCAGAACAAAGTTTCAGTTTGATACGGTATTCTTCTCTGCTTCCTGCTCTAAACTGTTGAGTAATTTTGCTGGAGTCTCCTTCTGTGCCTATTGAGGTGAATAGGATGATTGAATAAGCACAGAATCAGTAAGTTGATCAGCAACTGCTTTTCACCCAGAAGTAGTTGTCGTTGAGGTGTGTGTGTGTGTGAAGTGATCTCTAGATACAGCCTAATCGCTCTCTTTTTTGGGAGGAGGAAAGGTAGGATGTGGGGTAAAGCACTTCAGGTGTCTTTAGGGTAGAGGAAAGTAAATAAAAGATTATTCTTTTAATTTATTAATACCTTGCATTCTGTCTGCCCCAATGAAAAAAATAATGATTTTCCCCTTATGTAAGAACACTTATCAAATAAATGTGCTAGTCTCTAAGGTGCCACAGGTACTCCTTTTCTTTTCGAGAATACAGACTAACACGGCGGCTACTCTGAAACCTGGCTAACTCTATGCATCTTTCTCAAGGCTTTACTCTCTCTTCCAGGAAGAGCTTGCGATGTATTTTCCAGAAAATTTGCCTGAACTGCAGTTTTTATTCATAATGAGCAACTTTATTTGTGAAGTCCATAATTACATTTATTTTTGTATGAGTAACCACATATGAATTGTTCTATTAGCTAAGTGCCATGAGGACAATTGGCCATAAATAAGATACATTCAAGCCACGTTATGATTGATCAAAAATGATGCATTACAGTTTTTTTCTATAACAAAGCTATTGAATTCAGTGTTCTGTTGTCATGAATTTCTCACTCATCCACAAAAAGTCACTCTCCTTCAAAACTACATTTCATATCATCTCTGCGTTCTCCAAATGAGGCAATAATTCAAATAAATCTACACTTACTGAGTAAAATAAAAATGAACTGTGCATTATTGGTAATAAATATCCAACTTATTTATTTAGAGCAGAGGTAAACCAATCCAATTCCAAGCTCATGATCTGTCTGTGCGTAGGGTTGCCGACTCTGACTGAAGCTATTCCCGGATATTATTTTGTACAACATGACGTAATCTCATTTTCTTAAAATATCCTATTTAAAATCTCCTGAATTGCTTTCAATAGTCACCAGGATGTCAATGTCTATTCTGGGAGACTCCAGGCCAATCCTGCAGGGTTGGCAACCCAATCTGTGTGGCGGATAGTCTACCCGGTGGCCTGTATTGAGTGCCTGAGAAAACTGAGGAATTTTCAGTTGTATTCAGAAGTGGATATGACCATCTCAGCACACATGACATCACATGTACAACAGGCTGAATAAAATACAGGCTTAGTTTGTGTGTGTTTTGAGACCCCAGAGAAGTAATATCACATTAATCATGGCAAAAACCCCAAACCGTTTTTAGACCTTTTAATGTGGATTGCCAGTAGCAGGACCTTAAGGACCATGCTGTCCTCTACACCTCCACAGAAGGAAGGGATCAAATTGTGATAGATGTGCTGGGGGGGGGTGGATGAGGGGGGGGGGCGGGAAGGTAGCATCATACTCACTTCCTCCCAACCTTCCAGAGCTGTGTATGTGTGGGAGGGAATGGGGCTGCAGGTGCTTTCCATGACTTTACCATGACATTTCCCTCCCACACCAAGGAATGGAGGGGAAAAGCCTCAGCCCTCATGGTGGGTGAGGCTATGAGGTCAGCTGCTGGATGACACAGCCCCTGGCACTACAGATGAGGGAGACTGGGAGCCGGTACAGAGAACTCCTGTGATTTCCCCCACCCTCCCTTAATATTCTCCCCCCCCCCCCCCCCCACAAATAAATCTTTCCACATCCTATTAACTTTAGAGGGATGAAGTGTCATGGGAGGAGGATGAACCCCCTGCTACTTCAGGGGATGAAAACAAACTCTTCAGAACCTCAAAATAGGTTCTGTTAATTTCTCACTGAAAATTAGCCAGGCCTTTTTTTTGCCAGAACCAATATTCTAGCTTTTTTTCCATAGATATGGCATTTTTAATAGGACATTTATGGACTTGAAGGAGGCCCTATCCTGTGTGTAATATGCACACAGTCCCTGCTGACTTTAATTGTACTTGCGTGTTTGCATCTGAGGGTAGAATCGGGGCCCACTAATCAATATTGTGCTGATAATGAGGGGGGAAATTTGTAACCCCATATATGACTTAAGCAGGAATCCATGTGAAAATCTGCTACACCAAGGGTTTTTTTACGGTTTTTTTTTTAAAGCAATCTAAGTTGCTAAAAGTCAACCTTTTTTCATAAGCCAGACAACTGGCACATGTTTACATCCTTATTTCAGTTTATTGGTACAATGCAGCTATTGCCTCAAGCAGGAACAAAGCCAGCCTAAAGGCAACATGTTTGGTTGGATAGCTATATGAAGTGAAGCATTTTCAAGCAACATCATAACAAATAGCAGCATGGTTTGAAACATAAGCTGACACGTTGGGAGAGCAATGAACATGAAGTTTTGTATATAATTGCATACAGATACTAGGTCATTTATTCCTGGTTTAACTGTATTAACACCAATAGTACTGTACCCAGGATGAATTCGACCTACTGTTTTTTTCCAACCCATTGCCATTTAGAGTCACTTACGGTATGTCTACACTGCAATTCAATGACTCGGGCTCATGGGGCTTGGGCTAAGGCAGTGTTTAATTGTCGCTTAGATGCTTGGGCTGGAGCCTAGGCTCTAGGACCCTGCGAGGTAAGAAGACCCCAGAGTCTACACTGCAATTAAACATCCCCTTACCCTGATCCCTGTGAGTCCGCATCAGCTTGTGGGTTTTTAATGGCAATTTAGACATTCCCACTGAAACCATAAGCCAAATTCATCCTTGGTGTAACTCCACTGAACTTATTATAGTCAAGTCTTTTTATCTCTGCAAGTTCCAATGTGTCACAGAAAAATGTCAAAGCAGGATTTACATGTGTGAGGAATCCCCATGCTGGAGAGATTGCGTTGTGGTTTGAAATATAGCATTCAAAAAGTGTATCGGCCTGCGCAGATTTGTATATATCAAAGGACATGTGTGAAGGCTTGACTGTGTTTCTTTCTGTGACGATGTAACAATACAAGAGACAGCTCAGTGAAAACTGCACACTGGGTCACATGTTTAGTCTTTAGATTGCTAGTATTACAATCTGCAAAAATATTTGAGTTAAACCTACATGTACCCAAAAGTTCGATTGTCAATTGATGACAATCGCAAAATAAGCTATACTATGTGCATATTAAACAAGATAGGAACTTGTCCTTAGGATGAGTCATTTCAATGATAGAAGAAAATGTTCGGCTATTCACACAAGGGGCTCCTTGCATTGAAAATGTTGTCAGGAGAGAGGGCTTTTGTGCCCCAGCCTCCTACGTGTCACTCATATCATAGGTGAGTCATATTTTCAAGTCATGTTCACAAAGAAAAGGACTAAAAACTTTTCAGAATTGTGATAAAACTTTTGTTTCTAATTCCATCTTCATGGACCCAAAAGCTCTGCATTTGGCTGTTATGTAGAACAATGGCAACAGTGGGGCAGGGTTGGTAAGATGAATGAGCCTCAGGTACAGTTTTAAGATAGGGCCTTCGCCACAGAAGGGACAAAATCTTGTAATGCTCTTCCCACACCTCTCGGTGCTCCCCAGACTCTCTGTTGCTTTCTTCTGTGTAATGCCTACTTGGAATCCTCTCCCCGCTCTATTGTGGTCTGTGTTTACTCTGTATTTTTTTATGTATGGTTTGTTAGGGGTCGATTTCTAGGTATTTATGGTTGAGTTCAGATTTAATTAGTAATTACTAGCAGGGAAGCAGTGCAATGGCTGATGCTACCAGCATGGAAGGAGTTGAATGGCTGATCTGGAGGTGAAAGGCTCCAGACTTCATGACTAGTCCCCTGAAGCTGCTGGTTCCCAATGAATCACTATGGAGAACTCCAAAATAACAATAAGAAGATTCTGATATATCATCCTTCACCCTTGCACTATCTGTTTTGAAATGACATTATATCCAATTAGTGAATTTCTGTGTTCATGTTTGTATTAAATATAGTGACTGATATTGGCTTTACCCTGCAATTTGCTGCTTATCCTTTTCTGCACAGATTGTCAAATAGCATATTGTGAACACTTTCACAGCAGAACAGAGCTTACAGAGTCTTCATTTACCTCGTCTGTTTCAGAGTTCCATTGACTGGAACTATATTAAAGGGCTTGTAAGCAAACACCCAAATCAAATGAAAGTTGCCTGTTTTTGTGGTTTTTGTTACAAACTTAACGTGGCTGAGGTTTCACTGAAAGTGCTGTGATCGTTTTGGGTGAACTTAAGTCGATCTGTTTTGCACAGGAAAAAATATGTGCAATTTCTGGCTCTTGAAATTGGTACATGAAATTGGTGACTGTGGACCCTGGCTCTTGACCACTAGGACTGCTTTTCCAATGTTCATAGAATTGATAGAATCAAACAGGTGATGCGCTCTCTCTCTCCCTCTCCCACCTCCCCAAATATATTCCTAAATGGCTTTTCATTACAAACTGTAGCCACTTAAAGCTCATAATTGTAGCCTTCTGAGCTATTTACTTTCAGAGAGTCTCCATTAAGTGGAAGATGCTGCACTAATAAGTAGTGCCTTTGAGTGCTTGTTTGTTAGTCCCTGTGAATAGGGTCCTTGTTGAACTGGCAACTTTCATGGGCATTAAATGTCATGCAATTAAAATGATTGCAGAAGGCTCTAGCTTCTTTGTACATGTCTGGCAGAAAATGTGATTAGACTACACTGAGAGAGCACTTAAGGATCCATTGCCTTTGATAGCAAATAAATGAAATATTACTGCAAATCAATGAAGGTATTGGGAAAATTAGGGCCAAAATTGGACTGGAAGGCCAAATGGATTCATTTTTTGGGGTGGTGGGGGAGGTGTGGGTGTGCATATTGCAAGTGGCATGTAGGAGCGAACTCATGGACCAGTGACAGGTTCTCTACAAATGCCTAATACCAGGTTTAATAGTTTGTGCTGTTTTTGCAAGAAAAGCTCCAAGCCAAAACATTTTCTTATGCTTAAAAAAATGGGAAAGGGGGGAGTAGCAGCAAAAGAATAAATTGAGCAAGACAAATATATTTAGGTGATATGAAGTCACATTTATGTTTTTAAAAATCCACATTTTTATTTCCTCTTCTAGTTTTTTTTCCCCTTTCCCTACTTCTAATCTTAGAGTAGTTTTCCACCACTCAAATCCATGAGGCACAATCAGAATTCAGATACATACTTCAGGTATATGGTTGCAAATATATCATGAAATATGTTGCCATAAAATTGATGATAATGAGTCAGTGAAATTTACTCCATGTAGAAAGTTCACATAAGCGGCGCACACACCCTATTTATCCCGTGTGTTACCGGAGTTAAGTGATGCATAGGACTGTGGGAGGGTCTTTGTACTGTAATTTGTATTAAAAATTAGAATCAATACACTTTTTTTACTTGTGAAAGATACAGTGAAAAGTAAGCAAGAAGAAGAGAATGAACTAAAGATACTTGAGTCAGTCTAGTTAGGTCTAGAAAATCTTTTCCTGTCCACTGTTTTTTTTCCCAATGTACAGGTAGGAATACACTGAAACTTGTTTTAAGTGACCGTCCAAGTTAAGGACTAGAGAAAAGGGTAATCACTTACTTGAGGTAATATTCAACAGCGTGAGGGGAAAGTAAGCTGCACTCTATAAAGGGTGGCTGTAACTTATTTCTCCCCTGAAGCAAAAGGGAACCAAAGAAAGACTTCAAATGGCTGTTACACAACTGGTGCAGTTATACATCTCCTTTCTCGGGCTAAATGTTCAGTCCTTACCCGGGTGCAGTAGGAGAAAATGCATTTCTACAAACTTTCAAAACATTTTTGAATGGCGGATGAAAGAGACACAGGCCTGTTCTACACTTCAGTTTTGCCAGCCTAGCTAGGTCAGCTAGGAGTAAACCATGGCAGGGGCAGCAAAACCCACAGTGTAGATTCAACTGTACCAGCAGTGTGTTTCTGTCAATGTAGTGAATGTCATTTGGGGAGGTGGAATTACTTTGCCACCAGATAAACTCCTCCTGTTGGCATACTCTGTGTTTTTAGCAGGGCATGCCAGCATAGATTTTATAATGTATACATATCTGCATTTTTCAAGACAATGCAGGATTCTTAAAATCAAATGCATTTTTGAAGTTCAATTTCATATAGTTGAGAGCCGTATTAATTATTTGTTGTTCCCTTACACCATAGGAGAACTCTGCTGCTCATATACTTTATTTATTTTATTTATATATAAAAAAAAATCTGGGATACTCATCCATGTACCGTCATGACCCTTGAACCTGGGTCCACATGAAGAGCCATGCTTCAACCTTCCACTTGACAGCCTCTTGACAACTGCTGGCTCAGGCCCAATTTTGAGGTTCCGTCCCTAACGTCCCATTGGCAGAGTCCCAGAGCAGCCGATTGGCCCACTGGCCCTACTTAAACCACAAACAGGAAACTGTGCGAACAACTGGGATCCGCCCTGTTCTGGACTGTGTACCTTGTGCCTCCTGCTCCCGCTTCTACTCTCACTCCCCTGGCTTGACTGCCTGGTGTCCAGACCCAGCCTGACTCTTGGCTTATGACTGTGGAGCCTGGCTGTTGACCACTAGGACTGGCTGCCTATGACCCGGCCCTGACATGTACAGTATTTGGGTGAGGTTAGACTTATCAGGATGGAATATCATGCTTTGCCAATATAATTTTCATACAAAAAATTCTGAGCCCTATGGGGTGTACAACCTGAGGACTCTTGCTTCTACAGTAAATATAAAGGTGTGCAGAAAATTAGCTATGAGTTAGGGGCACAGGTAACAGTGAAGAGATGCCATGGAGGAAAATGCTTACTACCTTAATTAGGCCTTGCGTTACTGGAATTATGTATGATATGTTAGAGGAACACCTATCAGGGATGGTCTAGATAATACGTAGTCCTGCCATGAGTGCAGGGGACTGGACTAGATGACCCCTTGAGGTTCCTTCCAGTCCTATGATTGTATGAACTTACAGGACAAGGAGAGATGGAAATGGAGACAGATTAAACCAAATATATACTGCTTGCTTAAGGATGAAACCTTTCTAATGAATTGGAAATTTCACTGAAGGAATTCATTCAAAGGTGAAGCTACCCTAAATTACCCTCAGTTGGATTGGGATGTTAATTACAAGTTCCTGCATTTTATTTTTAGTGTGAATGTCAGTGAGACATACAGACAGCCGAACTTTTTCCTTTATTCCCAACCCAGAGGAGAAGAGAGAGAACTACAGACCAAACTGGAGGGATTGCTGGTAGAATATAGAACTGTGAAAGAATAATTGTCCCTTACAAAGGAAATAACAAAGGCTATAGGACCCGGCTGGTGGATATTGTTAACAATGAAGATGTCATGTAAAGCTAAAATCATAGCTTGTAAGTGGTTTCTAAATGGGAATCATGTCAGTATTTCTGAGGACATTATGTAATCAAACTTCCAGAGAAGTGAAGAGAGAAGGAAAAGACTAATGAAGCCTTTCAAAAGTTTTTATCCACAAAGTTCGAAACCTTTTGTTTCTGAAGAACAAGTGACTGAGTATACAAATAGTTCATGAGTGAAAATAACATTATTGAGATTCCCCTTCAACCTGTCCCTGTCCCAGATCTATCATTTCTTCACCCCTGGCTCATAGTGCCATTTTCTTTACCAAGCCAGTCCCAGCTCTACTCCTCAGGCTTCTCATCCTAATAGAGTCTCCTTGTCCAGCCAGTCTTAGTCTCCTGCCCTGGACTTGCTGTCAAAGTCCCAATTTTGCCTCTCCCTGCACCGAGTCCTAGTAAAGCAAAAGCTTCAAACATTGTACATTTACTTTGTACAAGATAGCAGGATTTGGCAAATCTCCCAAACTAAACAGCAACTAGTCCGAATTTATGCTATTAAATATCATAAATCAGTGCCAGACATTTCTGATTAAATGTGTTCCTACAGGGTTTTGTTACCTGGAAATACAATTAGGTGAAGAATTGTTAAATTGAGATGAGTTAGATGTTCCAAGTTTCCACTGTAACTTTGGGAAGCGGTGAATTTTAAACAGTGTTAACCGTGGTGTCCTAGCCAAATTCCAGTGCGGCTAGTTATATTTTGCTTACATTAAAAATAAATTCTCCTTTGGATTCAATTGGATAAATTTATCTCCTTTTCCAAAATTGTTGCATAGAATTGTCGTGTGCTGTGAAACACCAGCCGTATTTTATTTCAGAGACCACTGTATTCGAGCACTGAGAGATGCACTTCCTACATTTAGTTCATACAACATCTTAAATCAGTTGGAAATCCTTCTGGAAGAAAAACATAATTATAACTAGAAATGTACTGGTCATATTTAGCCTGTCCATGATTTCTACGGAGCAGCAAACATAGTGGTAGATATTTGTCCAACAAAGAAAAATACATAAGTTTATTGTAAAGAACATGTATTTTTCAGGGTGAATGAAGAGTACACAGTGGTGAAGGAGAGTGATTGATTGATCTAAACATTTTTATTCCCATATAAAGAAAATAATTTATCTGTGTGCTCCACTTCACTCCACAGGATTGAATCTGACTTGCTCAATGTGTTCCATAAGCGTGTATTGTTAGCAGCTGAAGGAAAGTCTCCTTTAGCTCAAGTAGCGTGTGCAGGGGATTTTGGAGCAGGTAGTGTTCTAAATTTGATACTTGCTCTTGTTGGGAACTTCTGAACAGCCGTGGTGCAGCTTAGTCACGACCACACTGATCCTAGTAGACAGTTATTTCTTATGTTACATACCTACCATAGCGATGTGGTAAAACAAGATTTTATAATCCTGAATGCTGAGACATAATTTCCTTTTTACATAAAGACAGAAGTTCAGATGCTCATCTGAAGCTCATTCATGCTTCTGATTATCTTAGATGTCAAGAAGGAAATATCACTAGGAGAAGATTTTTTGGGACTTCATTGTTCTGGCTGAATTGAAAAACCTTTTTTTTTTCTTTTTTAAAAGCCTCTTGTGTTTGTCGTCTTGCATGTTAGGTCTCAGCTGATGCCGAGAAATCAGCCAACCCTCCCCCCCTCCCCCCCCAGCCCCAAGACTAAATAAATAAATATTAACTGCACTTCCTCAAACCTCCCAAGGTTCAGTCTGGATTTTGGGACAAAAATTGGTCCCTATTATAATGGCTTTACCCATCTTCAATAGTAAAACAGTAATAAACATAGATGGCATTTTTCACCCAGGGATCTCAAATTGCTTAGTGAAGCTGTATTTTACAGACCTATAAGATGGAAAGATTAAGTGATTTTTCCCAAAATCAGCAGCAATGCTAGGCCCCCATCCTGTGCTAACACTAGACTGTGGGGTCTCCCAGCAATAATGCAATTTGTTTGGTATAATATCCCAAGCAGGGGAAAAATACATTTGGGAAGTCTGGTCATGTAAGTGCAGGCTTTATCTTAGTAGTAACCTACCTAGAGATCTCTCATCATACTGTATAGCTGTAAGATATCTCTAATCACTTGAACGAAACTGACTGCCAGAGTCCTTTTTGTATGTCTCAAAATTATGCATAAGGAACTGTGCTCAGTGAGGCATGATGCTTGTAAAGAATCTTCAGTCATTAGTTCAGTTTGACTCAACAGGATTTTGGAGGGGACAGAAAGTAGGAAAATATTAGATTATTTTAGCATTTGAAGAGATGCGAACATTTACACAGTTTGCCACTGTCTGCTCTGGAGGGGCAGCCACACTTGTATTCACTACAGTTTTGTACTCTCATTACTCTTGAAGAAACAGAACATTACACAGGTTGTAAAAAGCTGTGCTTTCTCCTGGACTTACAGGATTTTAAACCTGTAGTGTTAGAGGCTAGTTTGACCTCTCATCTTAGAGTACATCAGGAGCCAAAAATGGAAGCAAAATTAACCCCATTGAACATACTGGGCTTGAGCCAGAGCTTATTGAAGTCAATGGAAATGTTCTCATTGATGTTGATGGATTTTTGGGGGCATTGAATAAGCATTTCAATGAGAAGGTTTCCATCCCCAAACTAAGTTTGCAAAGTTATTTTACTGAAGTTGGATGAGGTGTCTAAATGATCCTTTTATTATTTATTTCAGGGACACATAGAGACCCTAGCTGAGACCAGGACCACATTGTGCTAGGTGCAGTCTGAATACAGAGACAGTAACACAGGTCACATGACACATACACAGCGGGATAAGGTATCTTGTCACATTTTGGTGACAGAGCTAGGAATAGAAACCAGGTCTCCTGAGTGCTAGTCCTTAGTCCTACCCAGTGAAGTACACGGTGATAGTTAGCCACTTGACTATCCAGTGATGCTAATGCTAAGTTCCACTGCAAGGAAAGATGAGCAGTGGTGAGCAGCATTTTTGTTGGCACTTTATATCACTCTTCCTTCTTTCTTTGTAGACCACAAGCACACAATCCAGATACTAAGTTATGGAATCTTTTAGTAACATCTGTCACTTTGGCAGGCTTTGCAGACAGTTGTGTTTAGTAGTTTTTGAACAGATTGGGTTTCACAATGGCTGTTTTAATCTATCGGGCACTATTTTCCTTTGACTCATCTTTAAATAACTTTGTGCCAGTTTGATTTATTTGTAAGCTCTTATAAAATACATACAAACAAATCTGTTTGTGATGAAATGTGGTTTTTCTCCATAAACTATGCAGACTTTCCCTCACCCTCCAAAATTAATTTGTGTAGTGTCCTCGATTATGTGACTATCCCTGTTCAGAAGTAATTTACAAGACAAATGAGAGATCTAAAACAAACAGCAACAAACAGCCCCCCCCCCACACACACACAGAGTTTAGGATTAAATTGAAAACGCAGTACAGTATGTGATTCAGAAGTACTGTGGCTGGAGTGTTTAACAAACTTCCCCAGTAATTAGTAACACCAATTAATTCAAAGCAGACCTGGATTGAGTGTTGGGCAAAAATAAATTAGGAGTTCATATGATGAGCTCCAACAGGATTTGACTGATCTTTCCTGTACTTGGTTGGAATGAATTTGATTGGACTTAATTAATGTGTTATGTTCTGTCTTTGATATAACCATTGCACTGTTATTGCTGTACAATTCTGTACAACAGTTGTGGGCATTTTTGCACCTCCAGGGTAAGGCTGGCTTATAAAATCAACAAATTATGGGCCATATAGTAGCACCAATTTGGTCATCATTGGACTTTCTGCTTAAAAATAGATGCATTGATATAGCCCATTTCCCCACCACAACCACACACAATTTCTTTGTATGTTGAGGGTGCGGGGAGAAATACTGCATGAATTATGTAAATATAGATAGCATTATATGTGGGCGAGACCGGAGAGTTGGCAGCAGAGTTTAAGGTTCTGATCCAAAGCCCATTAAAATCAATGGAATGATATCCATCAACTTCAGTGGGATTTGGATCAAGCCATAAACAATCAACAGTATACACAATAACAAAATATGAACACAAAGGCCTGATATTTGTTTAAAATGGCAGAATTACATCTTTAAAAGAAACAGATGTATACTGTGTCTCTTGAATTTGCTTTTTTCCATATCTGTGTTAGACTCTCCTATAATCCAGACTTGCTGCGGTGATATCTACACAGCATTTTGGACTGAGCAGGAGCGAGCCTCCCAGCCAGGGTTGACAGACTCAGGTTAGCGTGGGTTGTGCTGGTGCCTTTAAAGATAACTGTATATACAGCGCTTCTGAAGCCATGCCCGCTCCTAGGCTTCAGAGTCCGAGCTCCAGCCCAAGGCACAACTTCAAAGCATTGTCTGTACAATTATATAGAGAACACTAGCGTGAGTTCTGCTAACCCAAGTCTGTTGAGCCAGATTGGGATGCCTGCTCCTGCTCAGTCCAGACTGCTGTGTAGACATACCCAACAGGGCCTTATTTTGGTACCTTCCAATAAAGCAATTTTTGCAGACTGGTTTAATCCCCATTGTGATTGGCGGGGTGCAGGGCTATGTTAGAAAATGTGGACAGGAAGCAGTGCAGATGAATCTGTCACTCCTTTCTGTGGCAGATAGAGCTGGATAAGAAAAACTATTTTGTGAGCCATCTGTTCTCATCTATTTAAGGCCCATACCTAGAGGCAAATAGTAGTTATCAGTTTGAGCTAGTCTGAAGTTAAGGAGGATAATTTGTTACAGCTGCTATCAGTTTCAAAAGTGATTAAAAATGCTATCTACTGAAGGTGCTGCTTCGAGGCAAAAAATTCACCTAATGTGGTAACAGTGCCAGGCTCAAGCATAACCTGAGGAAAACTAGGACTCTGGAAAGTTGTGGGCATTTTTGTGGCAGTTCATTTTTCCCCCTTTGATTATTTCGGGTTTGTGTCTCTCTCTTTTTTTTTTCACTTGACATGAATTACAATTATTCTACCAGCTGTGAATTTTAGGCATATGGAAATATATAGTATTTTCTTCCCCAACTTATGATATAAAACCAAATTTCATTATGATGCATCCCATGAAGCTAGTTACACTCACCTTACAGGACTGTATCTCTCCAAATGAATACAAGACTCGCTTGGTAAAAGTCTACCACCTGCCTTATGCCAGAGGGCCGACTACATGAGCATAATGGTCCTTTCTGCCCTTTTGTCTCTGAATCTGTGTAACTCTTGCAGTGCTTTTGGCGGCCTATGTCCTTTCTAAAATAGTGACTCCATCTTTGGAAGTTAAATGTGCTTAATTAACAGGGAAAAGGAAAAGCTTTCTGTTATTGGGACACTCTCCATATTTTTAAACTAACAGATTACTTGGAGTCGTAGCCTCAGTGGGTGCAAGAACACGTGTGCAGGTAATATTCTTTCTGAGGCTCAAGTCCCGCGGTACTACTCTTAGACAGATGCTGACTAATTTGCAGTATTGTCTAAAGCAGGGGTCTCCAAACTTTGAGACAAGGGCCATATTAGATTTTTGAAGGGGCTTCGTGGGCCGAAGCAACTGTGGAAAAAAATTAAATATATGCAAAATCGTTAAAAAAACAAAACTACTCTGTGTCAATATTGCATTAAATTCTAAATCAGGCTCCCCTTTTTGGGTCTGCTCTGCCCCGTGCCTGCTCCGTTCTCCCTGTGCCTGCTAGGCATGCCTGCTCTGCTGAAGAAAATGACAAAGGATCGAAAGTTTGGCTGTACTTTGGTAAGAGAAGCTCCAGGTTCCCATTGTTGCTTGGGACTGTTTGGTTCTATTAGTGCTGTAGTTAAAATGTAACCATTATGAAATTGTTAATTTCCATCTTCTTTACTCCATTTATTGGAGATGTAATTAAGCATCTGGCTTGTGTTTTTACTCTAAGGCAAGGGCCTCGGCTGCAGCAGTAAGTCTCTCCTAAGTTGGCTCCCCTTTTGGGGGGACACTGGCTCCTGGGGGCACTCACCCCTCCACACAGCTCAGCTGTGCTGCTGCCCTGCGTGAGCTGCTGCTGGCGGGCCCTCCCCCCTGCCTGCTCAGGGTGCCTACTCAGCCATTTGCTTCTCCCCGTTGCCTGGAGGGCCGGACAAATGGAAGCCCTGGGCCGGATCCGGCCCGCTGGCAGTAGTTTGGAGACCCCTGGTCTAAAGGAAAGCTCAAGCAAAGAATATTATTTGCCAGCATTCGAAGATGGATATATAATGACTTTTGCTCTCCTTCAAGTGCACTTGCAGATTTGCTTTTTTCTAAGTAGGATTTGTCTTGCTTGCTCTAAAATCTCATCAGCCACTGTGTAGTCCTAGAATGATCACTTCTAAAATGACAGACACACATTTTGTGAAGATAACTGAGGACTGATGATGTCATCCTTGCAGGCAGTTTCTGCATACAGACTTCAGAGTAGCAGCCGTGTTAGTCTGTATCCGCAAAAAGAAAAGGAGGACTTGTGGCACCTTAGAGACTAACAAATTTATTTAAGCATAAGCTTTCGTGAGCTACAGCTCACTTCATCGGATGCATGCAGTGGAAAATACAGTAGGGAGATTTTATATACACAGAGAACATGAAACAATGGGTGTTACCATACAAACTGTAACGAGAGTGATCGGGTAAGGTGAGCTATTACCAGCAGGAGAGGGGAAAAAAACCTTTTGTAGTGATAATCAAGGTGGGCCATTTCCAGCAGTTGACAGGAACATGTTCCTCACACGTTCCTGTCAACTGCTGGAAATGGCCCACCTTGATTATCACTACAAAAGGTTTTTTTCCCCTCTCCTGCTGGTAATAGCTCACCTTACCCGATCACTCTCGTTACAGTTTGTATGGTAACACCCATTGTTTCATGTTCTCTGTGTATATAAAATCTCCCTACTGTATTTTCCACTGCATGCATCCGATGAAGTGAGCTGTAGCTCACGAAAGCTTATGCTCAAATAAATTTTTTAGTACTTGTGGCACCTTAGAGACTCCTTTTCCTTTTGCATATAGATTGTTACAGTGACTATGCAAATGAACTCTGATGTTATTTCAGAGAGGAACAAAAGATAAAAGGGTTAAGTCTACATGTGAACACTTGCAAATCAGTGGCCCAATCTTGCAGATTATTTGTGAAGTCATGCTTCCTGCTATGAGTTATCAGCCTGGTGCTTCCTCGAGATGATGATGTAAATTAGTAAGCATCATAGCATGTGCCATGTTTCCCTTTTTGGACCAAGTAGTTAGCCAAAATTTGGGTCTTTGCTAGGATGTTTCCATTAGAATGAGAAATCAGTGATATAAATGAGGTATATTCTTGGTGTGATGCTTTATTTACAAACATACATGAAATACTGTTTCCCTGAATACAATAGAAACAAAAAATAGCAGGCAATTGCTTTGCTCAGAAATCCTTAAGTCTGACACTCCAGCGTGCTTTGTGCTAAAGAACCCATTACTTTGCTTCCTCTCAGGGTCACACTCGCAACAACATCTCCTGCCTCCAACACACACCGTCTACACAGCTTAGCCTAATACCTAGACCCCGAGGTGTTTTCACTATATAAAGTGTCTTGTGGCCCCTCTGAGCCTGAAAGAGTGTTTGGCACAGGCTTTGCTTTTAAAGAAGTCTGAGTGCCTGTGGATCCAACACTCCCCTGCTGGCAGCCATTAACATCTTCTTCCAGCGTAACATACCCTATACAATTTTGTTATAATCCTATTTATTTATGGCTGAAAGAGAAATTGACATAAAACCTTCACGTGCTTTGATCACCTAATATTCATCCAAGATCATGAACCTTGTAAAGTAAGGAAAGTTAGTAAACAAACAAACACCACCACCACCATCAACAATATGCTCCCCCACCCCTGCACACAGCCTATCTTAGTCTTTAGCAGGTACAAACATCAATAAAATTCCATCCTGTCCTCACTCTGAAAGACAAACAATATCAAAAGACAAAATAACCAATTATAATAAAGCAACAAAAACATTCTTCTCCTTTTAGAGGCATTTGCTGAATCTTTGTGTAGTGGAGCGTATTCCTTCCTGAAGATGGTGGGCATATCGGGGGTGTAGAAGCCCTTGCTACTCCATGAAATTGTGCATGTATTTTCAACTGTGAGGTCCATATCTAATTTAGAACCAGGCCTCCTGGTATTTCATATGGATGATTACTCCTCTTGAAGGACACTGGGTGCCTGACCTGAAATATTTGTCAGCTTGGCACTCTCCCAGACCAAAGAACTGAAGTGAATTAGTTTTGGTAGGAGATGGGAGCACTGCAAATGGAATGAGAAATTGAAAATTAAAGTGCTCCTGTGCATCAGTCTAGGTTAGTGTAAGTAAATGATACAAATTTTCATTGGACTGGAACTCTTTTGAGCATGCAATATATTAAGAGGTAATGCTCCTGGGGTGCTTTCCTATAGTAGTCACACGCTTAAGAATTGGAGGCTTCAGACTTTAGAAGCAGATCATACCTCAAGAAATCAGAGTATGTGACCCTTGTCTCTTCTAAATTACCCTCTCTGAGATAGATCATGGCCCCTGTGTAACTAGCTCAAAACAGCCAAAAGCATCCTTAGCTATTATCTGAGTAGAAAAATTCATGTGGTGATGTAGAGTCAGAAAAAGCAGCTCTTACTCACCCTTCCTGGTTCCCTCCTGAAACAGGATATGATAGCAAAGAGGAGAGTGTGGTACTCCGGCACTAGAACAGCCCTTTTGGGGGGGGGGATTCTTGAAACTAGGTACAAATTAAAGCAGCCCTGAGGCTTGTGTAGGAGCTGGACCAACTCCTAGCTAGCCCCAGAATCAGGGCAAGAGAGAAGTGGAGTACAGCAATCTTTTTTCCCCATTGAGTCCTGCGCTGAGCAGAGCTTGACCATGACCCATGGATCTAACCTACTTTGTATAAGAACACATTTGGCCATATTCAGGTCTTGCTGGTTATGCAGGTTACCCACAGTCACTCCAGTGATGTAAATACTAATGTGCAAAAGCTTGAAGGGCAGTGATGATAAACTACCAGAAGTCAAGTAGTTGCTGCCTGACCATTGTTCATCACTTCAAAGTATTCACAAGTGATTATGCTCTACTGCAGGGTAAAGTATTTTACAATCACATTACATTATTGTCTTTGGACTTCTGGCATCAGATGTTGTCTTCCGAGTAGTTATGTAATGAGTCCTCTGCATGTAACTGTTACATAATGGTTAAATCAAAATCTTCCTTCCATTATACAACACTTGCCAATAAAACAGAGGTTTCTTATGGCTTATTACTCCTTCCATTCTTACAACTATTGCTTTATACCATCTTGTGCTAACTTTCCAGCTGGACAGTTAAGTGCTCTGCTGCCCTTCACTAGGAAAACAATGTGTTAAAACCTGAAAACTTTGGGCCAGGCCAATTTGTATTTAAACAATGGACACTAATATGAAAACATGATGAGCATTATTGTCTATTTTAAGTAGTAATTACCATAGTAACTGAACACTTCACCATCTTCAGCGTATTTGTCCTCACAAAGTACCATAATCCCATTTTAGAAATGGAGAATTGAAGCGCACAGACACTAAAGGTATAGCTACACTGCAATGAGACACCCATGGCAGGCAATGTTCCCTCTAGTTTTTAACAGGCTGTGTGTGCAAAAAATTTCTTCTGTGCAAATGTTTGTGCACCTGGTGTTTCACCGTGGGCGCGGGGTTTCGGATCTGGGTGCGTGCACACAGCTTCGAGGGAACAGTGGTGGCAGGCCCGTGCTAGCTGAGTCAGGCTCACAGGGCTTGGGCTAAGGGTTTTTTTAATGGCAGTGTCGACGTTCAGGCTCATTCTGTAGCCCAGGCTCTGGGACTCTCTCTCAGGCTTCTAGAATCTAGGTTCCAGCCTGAAACTAAATGTCTACACTGCAATTTAAAACCTCCTCTGCCAGAGGCCTGTGAACCTGAGTCAGCTGGCACAGTCCAGCTGCAGGTTTTTAACTGCAGTGGAGACGATCCCTTAGTGACCTGCTCAAGGGTCATGTAAAAAGTCCTGTGTCACAGCAAGGAGTTGAAGCTGGGTCACCTGAGTCTCAGGCTAGTGCCCTAACTGCTGGACTGTCCTTCATCTCCATGGATTCTCCTTCTTGTCAGCATCACCCATTATTGCAATGACCTCTTGATTCTGTAGTAACTATGGGGTAGACTGACCTGCAGAAGGAGACCTGGAAGGAACTATGGCTCTGAAGTTCATCTAGTGGTTTCTTTCCCCTTTGGCCCTGGAGGAAATAGCTCATTGCAGCCCTTTAATGGATGCAAGTTAATGACCCCACCCTTGTGTTGGCTCAGCTCTGCTGGCCTGTGTGTTGGGGCCGGTGGCTCTGCTAGCTCCCTGATGGGAGCACCACACAACCACCCTGTTCTCCCCGCATGCTCCAGCTCTTAGGGGAGTGCTAATGCTGCCATGGAGGGAGGCTGGGGGAGAGGATCACAATCTGACCCTGTGTTACTTCTGAAGGACTATGGATTTTATTGAAGAAAAATTGATAATCTTCACTTCTGTGGCTACTGTCACACGAAGATCACAAGTTGGTTTGTAAATATTTAACCACAGAAAATCTCTAGCTAATTGGTTGGATGAGAGGCAGGTAATCAGCACGTTTGTATTCCAATCCTGAGTTTGCCATTGACTCACTTTGTGACCTTGGGCAAATCAATTAATTTCCCTGTAACCTGGGTATAAAATCCACCTTTTGGAGATGTTGTGAGGTTTATTTCATGTTTCAGATAAGACACTGTAAATGCAAAGTATTATTAAATCTTAAACAGGTACTTAACTAGAGTGTGATCCTCTTGTAATGTACAGCAACTTCCTGTAGCTGGTAGAATTGCTTGGGGAATAAGTTGCTACTCAATGTAAGTAAGGGTATAGAAATCTGACCTCCGAGGATGTTTCCAAATAATAGGAGAGAGAGAGAGAGAGAGACACTAGTACTGCCTGAATAAACTTGTGATTCTACTGTCTCTCACTCTCCTCACAAGAATATTGTCACTGCAGTGAAAAATGCTATACAGCCAAGCTGCCCGAGCAGAACATTTGCAGGTAAACAAAGATACACTAAGTGCAAACCAGATTCTGAATAGCATCCCTTAGATGTCAGAAACATACTAGTAATGCTGTGACTGAAAAGCACCTACAGACTCAGAATGACATGAATACAACTGAAATTATATACTGACATCTTCCTGGCTTGTTGTGTTCCTGCAATGGTTAGCAGCACGGTTTGGTTTGGTTTTTTCCCCTGTGGTTGTAAGTGGATTTTACCCATTTCAATTCTTTTTCTTCCCTTTCTCGTTTATCTGGGCCATTTTATGTGTGTGTGTACACACATACAATTTTTTTTTTTTTTTAGTGATAGGTAAGGTTCCATCAGAGCACTCCCCCACAGCCTGAAAGCATGGAAATAAGAATTGAAGGGGAAAGTCTCTTACACCCCTTGTTTTTGTCACATTGCTGACACATCGATTGATGATAAACTCCAGTGATTCATAAGGCACTTGCATCGCCAACAGACTGAAGCACAACCCAACTTCATCCAATGCCTCACTTTAACACAGAACCTTAATGACAACCTTGTGCTACCTTGTATCAACAGATTAGCACAATTGACTGTCACACAGCCCATTCATTTGGGAGGCTGTTGCCTTAATGGTACTGAGGTTGCTATGTAAAGTTCCGCATTAGAGCGTGTGTTTGAAATTGGGGAACCTACTGCTAATCTCTCTGAACTTTTTTCCTAAAATGGTGGAGCTGCGTATCTGTCTCTAACTGCCTTCTAGGCTTGGAGCTCAATGCCTTGATCAATAATAAGAGTGGTGAAATGCCTGGACATATGAAGAGTCGGAGGGGAGTCTTCAGCTGAGGAGTCTGGGGTCTTTTGTGATTGCCCGGAGGGGAGTTATTGGTGGCTCAAATATTCTGAAAACCTCTCACATTGTTAGATAAACACGATCAATTATAACTGGCAGTGCAGTCTGAGGTGCATATGGAGCTCAGCATGTCTCATGTTTCTTGCAAAAGTAGTTGGGGGGAGGTGAGATACTTCAGTAGAAATTTCAAATCATGGTGATTTTTGAACTCTTGTTCTCTATTGATCATTTTTTTTCATCAAATCACCATGAAAAATTCATAAACTGAAACAAGTTTACAAAACAAATAAAGCTTTTTAATTCCTAGTAAACTGAACCCTTCCTCCCAGCCTCTACTATGCTACCACAACCAGATCCGGCATAAACTATTCAAAACAAAACAAAAAAGTTTCAAAAATCAATTCTGCTGCAAAGTGACAAAACTGTAATTACATATCACATAATTTACAAAGCCCCAACTCTGAACTATTCATTTCCCTTCTTTTTTTAAAAGTAATCATAAGACACAAATTGTCATCATAACTACACTATGGTGAGAAATGCCTGTTTCATCACAACACAACTGAAACTCTGACCCATGGATTTTTTAAATTTATTTTATTGCTTTTTGTTACCTTTTTTTTTTTGGTATCACAAAATTTCTTTTCTAGGATGCTGCTAATTCGAAAATTTGAGCAGCTAGGATAATTGACATTGGGATATTTTGGTAATATATCTACAACTGCTGTTTCCTGGAAATGTTTTATGTGTAGTTTAACAGGAAAGTGAATAATAATTTACAGGAGAAGTATGCGTGTAGAACTGCATTTGAGGCTGATCAAGATATATAATTGATGCGTTCATGTATAAATTTTATATTTACATTTTGCAAGGGTTTTCTGATTACTGGTGAATTAGCAGCACTGGGTTACAGTTAAGGGTGTTGTGTTGTGATACAGAATGAATTTCTTTATATTTGATAAGAATATGAGATGTGTTCATTAAGAGGGCAGTGGCTGTGTGTCAATACCAGTGCTATAATGGGAGACTAGTGTCTCACCTTAATATATACTGCTCAGTGATATAATTGTACTCTCCATGGTAACAGGAGAGAATACACAAAATAAAGAGATTTATGCCATTTTTTTTCTCACAGATGAGGAGTTATTTGACCATACATCATTTCTGTATATGAGTGGTCTAAGCAGGGACAAGCTCATTTCATCCAGGCAAGTGAATCAGATGTTCTGGATCTTTAATTATGTTCAACACTAGAAAAAGCTTAACCAGTCATTCTCAACAACATGTTAACTGCCCCAGATTCCAGTGACCTGTTTAAGCAAGGTTTGCTGGTCTCAGGCTATGTCTACACTAGCACTTTTGTTAGGGGAGTGAAACCCCACCCCCTCCCCCCGACTGACAAGAGATTTGCTGACAAAAGCACCAGTGTGGACAGCTCTATATCAGCAGGAGAGCATCTCCCGGCAACATAGCTACTGCCACTTGTTAAAAGAAAAGGAGTACTTGTGGCACCTTAGAGACTAACCAATTTATTTGAGCATGAGCTTTCGTGAACTACAGCTCACTTCATCAGATGCATGCCGTGGAAACTGCAGCAGACTTTATATATACACAGAGAATATGAAAAAATACCTCTTCCCACCCCATTGTCCAGCTGGTAATAGCTTAACACGGCTGTTACTCTGAAACCTGCCACTTGTTGGGGCGGTTTAATTATGCTGGCAGGAGAGCTCTCTTCTGCAGGCATAGAGTGGCTACACGGGAGAACTTGCAGCAGTACAGCTGTGCTGCTGTAAAGTCCATAGTGTAGACATAGCCTTAGATCCTGGGGAAATTATTTCAAGTATCTATCTCCTAAAGTACAATAAGTAAGACCATCAATGGCTTTGCTGAGAGAAATTAATGTCCAGCAACCATTCTAGTGATTTCTACACTCCGTGTCATTACCTCGGGTATAATATGGACTGATGAACAGCTGTGTCCTGTCAGTTTTTCTACCTGGGGTGCTTTTTTTACTGTATCACTGTGAGAGAGATACCACCCCTGGTCTGCACCTTCACCCCAGACTCCTGCATGTAAGTTACTCCCAGTTATATTGTTTGAGTGCTATAGCCAGCCACTCATGAATTAGACTGCAGAACAACACCAGCAAATGCCTAGTCCCAGACATTCCCCCAGAAATCTACATCATGTACTGCCCAGCTTTCTCCTGGACATAACAAGCTCATAAAGTTTGTCATTTTATTAATAGAAAATGATATGCACAAATCCTGTTAACCCAAATGGAGTTTCCCAAACACTGCAGTCCAAACACACTGGTTTATATAAAACAATAAAACAAATTTATTAGTAACAGAAGGGTAGATTTTAAGTGACTATAAGTAATGAGGCATAAGAGTCAGAATTGGTTGCAAGAAAATAAAAATAAAATGCAACTAAGTTAATTCAAAGCGAACATTTGACCAAATGTTTCATCAGTCTTATTGGTTGAATTTCTTTCAGCCAGTGATTCCTCCCCCAGTCCAATGCTGCTTTCTTTGTTCTTCAAGTGTTGTCGATGCTGGGTAGAGAGATTGGGAGAGAGAATTCGGGGTATCTGCTCTCCCTTCCTTGAGAATCCTGTGAAGTTCAGGACACAAAGTCTTAGTGAAAGCAAACCCCAACCTGTTTCTTTGTCCATATATAGATTTTTTTTCACTGACCCCCTCTTTCCTGCCAAAGAATGGTCACTTAACTAGGTGATGGTCCATTTGATTTTGTTGACACCTGGCTGAGGCATCAGCTAGCCTTTTCTCTGGGGTACTGGATTGTGACTTCTCTCCAGACTTGGAACATGTCTTTATTAATATTATACAGTAGAATTTTATAACTTTACATACAAGGTTGCCACACATTATACCAGGACAATAATCAGGAAATTGAATTTTCAAGTGATACCTCACAAGGCATACTTCATACAAAATTTACCATAATCTTATAAAATGGGTCAACGTAGGGGTACAGACTCACACCCATATTGGTATGCAATATATATTATTCCCCTGTCTCTGTCATTGTCTTTTATTTTATCCTTTGTTCAAGTGAAAGGTGCTGATTGGACACCAGATTACTTTAAATTTCCCCGATGAATAGGTTAGAAACCTCCTGTGTTTCTGTCTGTCTGTCATTCACCCCACTGAAGATCACGTGAGACAGAATCTGCACTAATGGCTTTATAGATGTGATCAAATTTCTGCTCTTCCCAGGTAGAGCAGAAAAGTGAAGGAAGCTACAAAACATTAACGAAATATATACTGAAAACAGAAAATTAGGTTCTGGTCCACACAGGTCGATTGAAGTCAGTGCAGCGTTGCCTAAGTGTAGGTGTCCAGTCATGCTGAGCAGCTTGCAGGATCAGGTACTTGATATGGATGTGCCATTTGAACCCTCTACCTTTTTTCTTAGATGTAACATTAGTTAGTTAGCTTCTTAGAAGTTAAGTTAGAAGTGCTGACACCAAACTGATTCTGTGCTAACTAGAATAAAATTTGTTGAAAATAAATTAAAAAAATAAAACTTTTACATACTTTAATCATCACCATAACTACCTGCCCTCCATGTAGAGTCCTGAATGTAAATTCCTCTTCCCATACTAGATTGTTCCCTTGTATATAGGGCCTTATCCCAACCATAGTAAAGTCAATGAAAAGACTCCAGTTGACTTTAATGGATTTGATGCAAAGACCACAGGAATTATATATTTGTTTCTTAGGTATCCTAATATGATAGCCGACATCCAAAAGGCAAGCAGAGGCATGGGGCTAATAGCCCACCCTGGGACAACTGGAGGGGATAGGGAAAGCCCTTGATTATACCACCAACTAGCTATGATGTTTGAAAAATGGAATGGCTGTAAAAGACATTAACAGAAAGTAATTGTCATTTAATTCTGGGGTTGGCAGGAAACCAAACAGAAGATATGTTTTATTTCAGCAGCTTTTGAATGCTTGGCATTTCAGAGACCTTGCTGAAAGTCTCATGCTCAGTTGACTTGAACCTATATGAAATTAGCCCCATCTTCAGTTGCTGCTTTCATTGGGCAGTGCCATGAAGCAAGTTCAAGGGGGCAAGTGCTTGTATCTCCCACACTTGAGCAGATCATCATCTTGCCAACGACTGAGGAGCTGTAGAATGGTGTGTTTAGGATTTCAGTAGATTACGTTAAAAATTAAAGTAAATCTTAGGCACCAGTGACATCAGGTTTGCCTTCATCTTTTTGCTGTAACAAATTCAGTATATACAGTCTATGAATGAATTCCCGCTCTCCCACACGTTCTGTAACAATTTGTTAAAGCCACAGTTACAGACAGGCATCGTATCTCTGTGTGCGCAGCATTCTCATTAAGCTAATGAGCAAAATATGACCCAGCACTTAAGATTTATACACATAAAACAAATATAATGAAAGTACCAAATGTTCTGGTGTACCTGTGAGTGTAGCTGAATCACTAATATTCAGGCTCGTCTTCCTCTCTTTGCAAAATTTATCATCCTACATGTTCTAAAGCTTGTTCTGCAACATGCCTTTGTTGTTGTCACATTTTTAAACCTTTATTTCTTATGCAGATTTTCTGCTTAATAATATGCTGGTCGTGCCTCAATCTCTGGCTGATCAACATGTAAGATTGCGTGTAGCCTCTGAACTGTTCAGTTGCATCTCACTGTTGTGTTCGCTCATCATAGCTTGTCAAGATGACATTCTTACCTGCAGAGGAACATCAGAGTGGAACGCTAGTAATGAAGAAGAGATACCATTATTACATACAAATTAAGCTGTCTCTTAAAAGCTGGGGCACTCTGCTGTATATGTAGTTCTTCCCTGATCATTTCTAGGGCTTGTTTAAGATCTGTCATTCACCGTTGCGTTTCTTATTATTGTACCTTTCATGTGAAAAGAACACAGATTTACAGAAGACATGACTTAGTTTTTTTTTTTTTCTTAAATGTTTGTGGGAAGTAAATTATTCCAGTTTTGAAGGTGGGAAAACTGAGGCACAGAACAATTAAGTGATTTTGTCTAAAATCCCAGCAGTCCCTTTCTCTGACTATTAGACAACATAGGTATATTTCTTCATGGGATATTTCAGCAAAGCTTCATTTTTTTCATACCATCAAACTTTCCAGACTAGAACTGCATTGAAAGTCCAGCTGCATCCTGACTGGTAACATCACTTTTGTGCCTTCCATGAGCCCAAACAATCATTTACAGTCGTCTGAACCAACATAACAATGGTGGGTGAATGGAAGGATATTTATGCCTTAATTCTGAATGGCCCATTTGAAGTGGCCAAAGCTGGAATTCTGGTCAGAACTCTTATTTGAAATTTGGGAGCTTTAGCGCTCTGTCTTACCACTCGAACCATCCATTCTACAGTTTTATTTCTTGTCCAGATCGCTAACTGGAAAAGTAGGCCCATTATGGTTTTCTTTAGAGTGCAGCCATTCTCGTGGGAATTTGGTTGCAAATGGTTGAAATTTTGTGACTTGAGCTCTTTCAATCCACTGCTTGAGGGCAAAAGCCTACAAGAATTGCTCATCAGATTTTGGCACTATCAAATCTGAGCCCATTACCTGGTCATTATTTTGGTTGTGAATAATAATCCTAGGCCATAAATCTACAATCTAGCCTCAGTATAATCCAACCCCAACAGAATCCTCTGCCTGTCTCTTGTAGAGATTAAGAACACTGTTGAATAGACTTTAACTTTGCTGGAATTACATATTGTGCCTCTGAAGAACCCTCTTTTGCTTTGCAATGTGGAGCCTAAGGCCAAGATTTTCAAAAAATAGAAACCTACAGTTAGGCTCCTAACATCGAATTTTTGAAATTGCCTAAGTTTCGGGGAATCCATGTTCCATTGGAAGTGAATGGGACTTGTGCTCCTAAGTCAACTAGGTGCATGTGGACATCCCGGCTCTAACCAATCAACAGCTTCCAGCTGAGTGGGAGCTGTTGAGTCCTTTGTGCTTTCGAAAATCAGGTGGGTGCCTAACTAGGGTCTGATAAGTGATTGGCTCTCAGTTTGAAAATCTTGGGCATAATTTATAAGATCCTTCAGTTACTCCATATGTACATAAACTAAGCTAGAGGCATCTAGGAAAGGACAAGTTGTTCACTCTAGAAATATGTCCAAGATAATAAGATAATTTGATGTTCCTATTGGCTTTCTTAGATGTTCTCTGGCCTTTTTCATGTCCCTCCAGTCTTTTCTCCTGCATTATTAGCAAGTGATGAATCTTGAGAAATATGGCTATCCCATAAGTTTGATATGGTCTTCTCTAAAACTCTCTCTTCCAAGCTGTCTCTGCATCTCTTCTCATTCGCCTCCCTTCCTATTTTTCTGCAGCATCAAATTGCCCTTCATAATGGTGAGTGATGTACTGTAGTGAAGGAAGTGTGGCTGAAGATATTTGAAATTAAAGTGTCAGGAGTAGAACATTAATTCCGTGTAACGGATTGCCCTATATTATCTAATGTGTGTGCCTCATCATGAACTTTTAACTGCTGCTGCTCTTGAATGATTTCCAAATCAGAGATCATTTCAGTAGAAAAACATATTTAATATAAATAAAATATATCATGAGTTCTAATGAGGTTTGTGTATGTGTAACTCACCCCGTTGATGTCTTGAAGCATCAGCCTGTGTGTCACTTATATTTTTAACTATAATTTGTCATCCACTCCATTAGGTTTCAAGATAAGAAAGATGCTTTATACAAGTGTTTTTAATTCTTTTTTTGGGGGGGAGGGGGGAGAAGAGCTTTACATTTTCCACTGCAGATTTCAGAGACTGATTAACTGTAGCCAAAATGAAAACAATTACCACAGTGGCTTCAATTAATAACAGAAAGATCTGCTTTTGGTGTCACTAACAGTACAAATAAACCACTCGCATCAGTACAGTTCCAGAGTAGAATATTTATTCCTAAGGACCAAGGATAATGTTTGTGCTGCTAAGGAAAGCACAATCATTTTATTCTCTAGGATTCAAACATCTGAAGTGAGGAAGAAGGAAAATAAAACTATCCTTCACGTTTCTCAATGGCTTAAAAATGAAAACCTTAGTTGGAGATTGAAGCAGCTGCTCTGTAATATAGGGCAGTAAGAGACAGTCAGTTCAGCAGCTAAGCTTTTAGTTCTGGGTGAGAATACATTAACTGTATCTGGTGACTCTGTCCAGAAGGATTAGTCTTGCACTTTCAGGAATATGCTTACCATGTTCCTTTCTCTCCACGTGCAATGTGTTTCTTTGGAGTTACAAGGTGTGTCCATTGGCTTCAGTCCACTTGGCATTATAGAAGACACCTTCCCTACCCTGAGAAGAAATATTTACTAGCATCTAGTATTGAGGAATTGTGAGTAATAATCCCACTCCTACTGTGGCAGGTTGGTGTTGCCCACAAAATGCTGAAGTAATGAGGGGTTGCTAAAAAAAAATCTGGACTTCAGACAATCTGTACTCTTGCAGCTGCTCCCAGCAATGCCTTTAAACTTAATAAACTGACTGGAGTTCCTTGGGGGAGATATGGGAAAGCTTAACTGGCAGCAGTCACCTCATTGCCCTAGAGAGGATGAGGAATATAAACTAGCAACAGGGAGAGCGTGTGTGGAGAGGATGATGCTCAACGTGGTCATAGATCCATTGTGTGCTACCCATGATGTTCAATCCTCTATTTTGAAACTTTAAACTTGCACTAGGTTTTTACTAATCCTCATGGATTTAAGAGAAGGGATATAATTTACATTGCAGGGATGGACCTTATACAGTAATTCTTTATATGAATACAGGTAAGGGTGGGGGCAAACTGCATACAGTGTATTAGACCAGAATCTCTAGAGGAAAAATATGAATCATGGTACCTCTAACTTGCCATCTTTTTTTTTCCTCTGAGATGGGGCTTTATTGTAGACCTTTCTGGCCTTCCCAGACCCCACACCAGTTACAAGTGTACAGCCTCCCCAAGGGAAATGCCATGTGTTAATAATTTTCATTGCAGTTGTGCTTCATTCTCTTTGCTTTGGCAGCATTTAAGCTTGGGCAAAATCCATCCCTGTATTCCACAGTTCACTGCTCTCAGTCATTTCTGGTAGCAACTACCTTTCCCATTGTATTGCCTTTCCTGCAAAAGGTTTGAGAGGGTGTAATTCCAGATCTCCCTGGGACTCTTTCATGAGAAATGCTATGTGCCCTGATAGCACCGAGAACCTCCTGGGATTGGCATAAAGAAAGACAATCCCTCTTCCCCATTTACCTACTGTACAGGATACCAGAATAGTCAGCTGAAATTTATTTCAACTGTTTTCTCTCACTTGGTAGACACACACTGAATAACTAACACATTCCCTTTCGTCTTTCTCTATATGTTTCTACAGTGCAACTCACATTTTGGTTGCTGCTGAAATATAAATAATTACTGCCTTTTTTTGTTAATGAGGAAATTCTTCCATAAGATTCACATTTTATTTATTTTCTGAATTTATAAAGCCACAAAGAATATTCTGCAGAGAATATTTAATTTTTTCATGTGACTTTGGTATCTCTGACAAGACTAGTTTTTTTGTTTTGTTTTTTTTAATGAGACAGATCTTCAGTTATTGTAAATTTGTGTAGCTCCATTGAAGCCAAGAGGGTCACTGATTGACACCAGTTAACAATCTGGCCCACAGCTTTCAAGAAAAAGATTGCAATTGATTTGGAGCTACAATGTTATCTATTTATCATATTTGTAGCAACCTGCATGGAACTTGGAGGGAAGAGCACAGGTTGCAGGAGAGTTTGGAGGAGACACCAGGAATTCAGTGTGTTTGTCTGATAGCTGAAGTTGCAGCATCTCTGTAAATAGTTCTCTTAATAAAAAGCCAGTTTAGTTTTAGAAACATGGAATCCTCATCTTCATACAGAGTACAGGGTACATGAAAGCTATCTTTACTTTCAACGCAGCGCAAAAAAAAAGTGATTGTAATACACGTTTGTGTATTTTTTGCCAACTCTTTTCATTTAAATGCAACAGTTTTTGTTGCATAACTTGTAAGAACCTATTTTTAAATATGTATAGTTTCAAAACTTCACCCAAGGTAATTTGTCTCCTAGGAGTGGTCCAAATATACTAGCCACCAGGAAAATTCCATAGCAAAATTGTAAACCCCCACAGAGCAATGCAGTTGTAACAAACGTTCTGGAAGACCCTGTGCTTTAAGCACTTTGCAGTGGCAATGCTATAATAATGCAGGAAAATAATTTTTAACCATTATTATTTTACTTTTCAAATTTAAACAGCTTCTTTGTCTGTTGCTATTATCAGTCACAATTTGATTATGGAGAAGTAATTCTTTAAGGTTAACTATAGAGAGAAAGAAATCATTATTTCAGAAAACCTGCCAAAGGGCCCATGTTAAGACAGGTCCTCTGTGCTATGTAATTAAGTAAGATTACAGTGTATCTTGACTTCCCATGCTGCCCTTTAAAGGGCTTCCTTTTATCATGATTTCCCCCCTCCCCCGCTTTTTTTTTTAAGTGGTCAGCATTTTGCTAACATTGGGTGTTTTTGTTTCAAAGCAAGCACCAACAAAATTTGAGACTACGTATGTAATTCTGGATGGAAGTGTTATATTGAAATATTAGCAGATTTCTTATCTCTGTAATTTTGGTGGTAAGATCTAGAATATAATTCATTAAGAACTCTTTGTATTTACCAGTGAACGTATTTACCAATGTATGTACTGGAGTTGGAGATGAAATCTAACAGAGAACTGTCAGTGGAAAAAAAATATTGATGCTGATTTGGTGCTTTCCACTGTGGATATGAAAATTCAGTTAAAATTCAAACTTGCACAATTAAAACAATAATTTTTAAAGCAAAATTATTAAAGGAGAGGACCTCCCAAAATTAGAAACTTCAGTAAAGCAGAGGGGGAAAAGCTTTTTGACAATTCTCCTCTTCCCCCCAAAAAAACAAAACAAAACAAAAACAAACCTTGAGTAACTTCTCATTATGTCAGAGTGTGCTGGTCTAGAAAATCATACAACCTTTTGTGTATGGGAGGGGGTAAAAGGCAGTGATTCTACTGGGAAACTTTTCAGTCTCTATACATTTTTATGATAGTGAAAGCTGAGGAATGATCTCAATATAGCCAAGGACCAGGTGCAGCGCACACTAACTGTGCTTGTTTCCTCTTCATATTACGAAAATTCTGCTGTCCTACTCTGGAGGGATTACCTTAAGAGGTAGTTCATTGAGAATTCAGTTTCAATATCCATCACATCTTAAGATGCTCTTCTGAAACTGCCAGCCCCAGTTGTAATTATTGTTAACTCTGGTTGTGGGTGTTCTATAATGATCTGTCCAACGTAACTAGAATGAGACCTACCAAACAACTACTCATGTTCATTATCAAAATGTACATCAAACATAGGGTGACCAAATGTCCAGTTTTTAAAGGGACAGTCTCATATTTAAGCCCTCCTGCAGGGGTCCTGACTTTTTCTTTAAAATGGGCAAATTGTCCCATATTTTCTGTCTCCTGATCTGTACTGGCAGGTCCTGCTGCTGGCTGGATCCCTGCTCACCAGCCACCCACCCACCAGCACTGACCTGGGAGGGGGGGCATCCAGTGGCCGACTGGGGGTGGGTGTGCAAGGCTGGTGGCGGGGCAAAGATGCTGCGCGCAGGGCCGGCCGTTCTCTCTGCTGGTCTGTCAGCACACCCCTCACTGCATGGCAGCTCTCAGCCAGCAGGGCCCCACCCCCTGGCCCATTTCCATTCAGCACGGGCTGCGGTGGCTGGTGAGTGCAGGCAGGTGCCAGGCAGCAGCCGGTTACATGACGTCTCTGCTGCCTACCCATCAGCCCTTTATGTGCTTCCCCTCTCGCTGTCCTCTTCCTGCTTTGCCCCTTTGCCCCCCACCTCCAGCTCTGCTGCTCCTCCATGTTCCCCCCATGGCAGGGTACATCCTGCTCCCAGGGCTGTGCAGAGAACCTGCCCCTGGTCAGAGCTCTCAGCTCACCAACAGCCTGGCTGGCAGATTCCTTCCTTCGCTCACTGCCTCGGGCTGGCCTGGTGCCCTGGGAAAGCCCAAGACAAGCCAGCCTGGGGCGCTGGCCGGGAGGAGCCAAGCCCTGCATGTGCCAAAGCCCTGCACAGCGCTGGCACGGGGAAGCCTCTCAGCTAAGTTCTGGAGTGGCAAGGGTGGGAGGAAGCCATTTCCAGCCTGTTCACGCCTCAGCCCTGCAGGCTCCACAGTAGCCCCCTGGACCCGGGCTTAGCACCCTCTTTATCTACCCCGGGTCCTACCCACAGGGAGTGCCTCTGTCCCCTAGGCATCCTTCCTGCTGAGCCGCCTCTCCGGCTGGGTTTGCTGAAGCCCCTGCAGTCAGGTGCCCTGGTGCACAATGCATCGTTAGGGCTTACCCCCTTCCTGCCTGCGCTGTAGCCAGGGGACAGGAGGCAGCTGGGTTATGTCGATGGCCAGCAGCCAGGAGGCGTTAGGTGCTTTTCAACCCTGTGCAGGCAGGAATGGACAATCTGCTTCCAGCCATGGGGGTAGGGGGGAGAAGAGATGAGCTCTGCAAAGACACAGGCCAGGTTATCCCTTCTCCCACTCCCCTTCCTTATGGCTGGAAGCAGCTCCCATCCCTTTCCTCCCATACAGTGCCAAAAGGCTACTGCTGGCCACATACTGGTGTGAACCCTGGCAGAAATCTGGGGAGGGGAGGCATGTGACCCCACGTTCCTCCTCCCCACCCGCTGCCACCCATATGTTGCCTTGGGAGGACGTGGCGCCAGGTACCAGGAGAGGTGGGTCCATTCCCTGAGGCCCAGCCAGGCATGGAGGGCAGAGAACAGCAGGGAAGGTCGGGTTGGGTCAGTCACCCCCCATGTGAGAGAGGGGTATGTGTGTGTCCCCTCTCCCATGTGAACCCTAAAGCCTTAAAGATAAGAAGGTAAATAAAAGAATCCAGCTATGCAGTATTTCTTTTTAACATGGGCTCAGTCAACTTGATGTTAATTTGCAGGTTTGTACTGCCTAGTTCTGATTGATTGCCATTAACTTGCTTGAATATGAGTAATTTTACCAGGTGTCCCATATTCAGCATAGAGAAATATGGTCACTCTCATCAAACATTTACCCGGCATATCTATAAACTTCAGCCAGGTTCCATGCTGGATTACAAACTATCATGGAAATTGACCCAAACCTTGAACCAGATCCTCAGCAGGTGCAAATTGTCATGAGTTCATTGAAATCAATAGAGCTATACCCATTTACACCGTACCCTAATTGGTGGATTATTATCATAGAATCATAGAATCATAGAATATTAGGGTTGGAAGGGACCTCAGGAGGTCATCTAGTCCAACCCCCTGCTCAAAGCAGGACCAATCCCCAATTAAATCATCCCAGCCAGGGCTTTGTCAAGCCTGACCTTAAAAACTTCTAAGGAAGGAGATTCTACCACCTCCCTAGGTAACGCATTCCAGTGTTTCACCACCCTCCTAGTGAAAAAGTTTTTCCTAATATCCAACCTAAACCTCCCCCACTGCAACTTGAGACCATTACTCCTTGTTCTGGCATCTGCTACCAGTGAGAACAGTCTAGCTCCATCCTCTTTGGAACCCCCTTTCATTATATTTATTAATCTCTTAGACCAGTGCTTCTCAAGCTATCTGATGTGGGGGACTGGCATTTTTTTTTCAATGTGCATGCAGACCGGCAGCCGATGGCTCGCGGACGGGTGCCACCACTTTGAGTAGCACTGTCTTATACCACAGAGGTCAATAAGGGTTTAGTCTTCTGAGCTGCTACAGCATCAGGAAGATTACCACCAAGGTCGTTAGAATAAGAGACCCAAAGAGCGCACAAGAATAAAGGCATTGGATTGTTTCTCATAAACAATTTTGTTTAACAAGCTAAACTGATACAATGTAGCATGTGATCCTAAGAGGAGAGAAAGAATACAGACTGGCCAGCCCTTGCATTACTCTCTCTATCCCCTGCGGGGAACCCAGAAGTGTCAGTCATTATCTCCCTCATCATCATCATCATTGTCATTGTCACCAGTGGGTGTCATCCTGGTGTGTCCCAAGGCACAGAGGACAGGATACAACTTTTATAATGCGTTAGGCTGACACCCACTGGGGTTCAAACGTGTTTATGAAGGTTTTAACCCCTATTTCTTATTTATACTTTTACACCTCACTAAATCTGTTTTTCATAACAAGGCTAACTACTTAGTTCCCTTTACAGTCATTAATGTTGTCACTCTTTCACCATAACTGGTGATTAATACACTCACTGCTGACACGCTATATCTGGAAAAAATCCCCAAAATATTCTAACCAGACTACCTTGTATATTGCAATATACATTTCCTAAATATCAGCAGTTAATACTTCTGTATGTGTAAATGTTTCATCTTGTGATAGGCTGACATGATGAATGACTGTATATCTTTAGGCTTGAGGCTTTGTTTAGCTAAGCTTACAGGCCGGAGGCCTGTAGGCCCTATTACAGCATTAATTAATACTTAGATTTCATCTCTATATCCAAAATACACCTGTTATCTTTTATCCATGGCTACAACATCAATATCAAAAATATAAAAAGAAAAAGGTCTCATGTGTTTTCTTAACAAAAGTGAAGGCATGTACCATTCTAAATCCAGGCAACAAGAATAGGGATAAGAAAGGGGTTATGAATCTCCAGCCTGTGGAAAAATGAAATTTTTGCTGTGAGGAAAAATAAGTATGGAAGATAACGCCTCAGTTTTTAAAATTGGTTCATGAACTGTTCAGTGCTTCAGGTGCAGTTTAAAGTAGTATAATACTACCCTTGTTTAACAAATTAATGAATGTGTTTATTTTGGTAGGGGCCATGGTTTAGTGTTTAGAAATGGGAACCGGGAATGCTGACACTCAGGTTTGACTTCTAGCTTTACCATTGACTTGTGTGTAAACTTGGGGGTAGGGGACAACCAACCAAGTTTTTTGTGACTCCATTTATCCACCTCACATGGCTGTTCTGTGTCTTGCTTAATTAGTGTTTGTAGAGCACTTTGACAAGATCTAAATGCTGTCTGTATACAGTTTTATTATTTAATTTGTACTTTCACAGCTGGCCTGCTAGTCCTGCTTACTACTTGACAAAATAATTGGAGCAATTACAGATTGAGGAAGTTGTCACTATAGCATTATGAAATGAAAATCTTTAGCTATGTTTTGCAAGTGAAATATTGTTGCAAATTGATGTCTACCTCTAAGTCTTTTTCATCATGCTACACATTATGCCCCACCAGACCTTTACAACAACAGTGGAAAGAGATTTTTAATCTTCTTGCTTCCAAAAGCAAAGGCCTGAGCTAAAAGGCATATCTCCTTTAGCTGTCTGCAATATAGGTCCTATGACACACAGTTCAGATTCTGTCCACAAGAAGTGAGTGGTACAATCTAGCCAATTATTATTTGTATAGTGCTTTAGGGGCCTATAGCATCTTGTATGGAGAAAATCAGACCTTGTGCTTGACCCGAGGACCGTACAAGCAAATATTGACAAACAAACAAAACTGCTCTCCTCCTCACAAATTAAAAGGTGTGGGCAGGTGGGATGAAACAATCCTTTGAAGTCAGCCATGGTAGGCGAAGCAAAATATGTGGATTAGTAGAAGTCTGAGGGAGGAGATGAGGGATGCTTGGCAAACAGGAATAATTTCCTTCTTCCAAGCACAGAAATCAAATATAATAACAACCCTTCCTGCACTCTGTCCTTCTCCCTCCTCCGCGAAGAGTCGTATGTAAGTTGCAATGACACCAGAAATTTTTATATTCTTCCTGGCTATGCTGATTCATGAAATACAAGCTAATTAATCAAAGACTTTTTTTTACGTTCTCAATTTCCTGCACTGCAGACCTCCATATTGATAATACACAGTCACACATTTTTCTTCTACTTGGCAAATGCTATAGGCAGTATTCCTAGATCTAACCCATGATTCATCCCCTTTAATCCGCAAGGCCAGAAAGTTAGATAGATAGATAAATGGCAAGTAGAAAGCAGTCTGACGCTGGGCCCAGGAACTGTGAGCAATATGCATGCACATAGATTTTTCACGTACAAGTGGATGTATTAAAATGGAGGCCAAATTAAGTCTGGCTGACAGTCTTAACTAGTGAGATGAACTTACTAAATTTCTACTTCTGGTTAGGCAGTCAACAGAATGGTTCTAGCTGTCTATGATGTATATGAATTTGAGAGAGTAAAAGGATTTATTTCTAACATATAGGAGCTTTGTGTCTGACTCTGTTAACATTGCTAAGGATACGAGTGCTTTTAAGTATTCATGTCGGAGCACATTTACATTTAAGTACATGTTCTTGGGTGAAGGCTCTGATTCAGACTTGTACATAGTTTCCAGTATGGAAGCAATGCAACCTTTTTTATGGAGCTGCCAGGTCGGTATTGGATGGGAGATCACCAAAGAATATTTAGGTGCTGAAGGATGTGGTTTTAGTGGTTTCATCCTTTGAGACAGTAGTAAATTACTGTACCAGCATAGTATTATGGACACTATGCTGTTGGTATTGTTATCACTCATATGAAACATAAAACCATGGTCTTTACCAGCCTGGCCATTAAAGATTCCATGGCACTTTTCCAAAGAATAGATGTATTCATTATGGTGTCTTATATCAAATCCCAACTCAAATAATTAAATGTTCCCTTGCTAAATTTCCTCTCTGAATTGGAAACAGTATTTTTTTCATCTGTATTTTTATATTGCACACATCATTCTTCATTTGATGTCAGACATTATGTAGTGTTGCTGTGTACTGTTAACTGTGGGGTTCTATCCCAGAAATGTCTATATTTTAATACTGGATGAAGTGATTGCTATATCGTACCAGTAAACTACTTCATACCTGGTATTGCACAGCCAAATTGTTTAATGGTTGTAAAGCACTTTGAGAGCCCTCCATTGAAAGGAGCGCTAGATCTAAAAGGCATGATCAGTTAGTGTTATAAATCCCAGAAATTTGGAGTGCTACTTTGACAGAAAAAAACATTTTAAAGTGAGATTTACTGAAAATCAGTTTGTACCCTACTAATAGGTCAATTTTAACAATGAAGTGAGCAGGTTGAGAGGTGGTGTTATTATTTATTATTGTAGGTTCAGGGTTTTGAATGGATGTTAAATTATATTACATTTACTGTCAATGCAATCTCAGTAAACATAAACAAGTCATAGACTTTCTTTTTTCTAGAAGTATGAGCACTTTGTCTTTTGTGCTAATAACATTGTCTTAGGGAGAGAGCTGTGTGGTTTATGAAACTAAACTTGGTTATTTTATAACTTGCCCAAGCTTTCTGTGCCAAATCTGTTCATTTTGGAAATTATCAGCAGATGCAGAAAATATTCTTTTTAATCTACCAGTCAATAGGAAAACTTATTTTAAGATAAACATCTTTCAAAAAAGGGTACCCCATCCTGCCCCCGCATTAGATGGGTAGTGAGCTTTCTACTTATTGAAACCATTTCTTATGATTACATTCTTCGTATGCTGCTTCAAAAAGAGAGGTGATGAATGTTCCATAGTTCTGCTCACAGCAAGCAATGACTGAGTGTATTGAGAGCCCCAGACCTGCACGCTGCTTTGGAGGGTGGCCTTCAGACACATGAAATACCAGTGATGCTCCGCCCATGTACAAAAGCTAACAAAATTGGCCTAAGATGTAAACTACGTGAGGAAGAGGCTGTCTTTCGCTGTGTTTGTACAACACTCAGTGTAATAGGGACCTGATCCTAATTGGTGCTTCTAAGCATAATCGTAACACCAGTAGTATAATTAACAGCTATATTCCAAAACACTAAATATTGTGTTTTTGTTACCATGTCTAATGAATTTCAGCTTTGATGTATTTCTGAAGGGGAGGGGGAATTTCAAAAGCACTCCTAAGTCATTTGGATGGTTTTGAAAATGTTACCTTTGCACTACTCTATTCATGTGAATTAAAATTTCTTTTGTTTCTGATGCCTACAAGGAAAAACAAATAATTTTTCTGGAAAAACTAAAATACAGGACCATGTTAGTAATTATTAGTAGGGATTTTATAAAGAATAACTGAGTTTAGTGATTAACGAACAGGACAGTTAATTTCTCTTGGAGCCCTTGCAATAATACGTGCCTAACGCAACCAAGGATTGTTTGTAAAATGGAGTATGCAAGGCATCAGCACTGATTCTTCAAGAAAGCTGACAGTAGCTATTGTGTAACATGTTCTGATCTCATATATGTCAAAACTCCATGTGTCACTTCTACTTCTTTTCAGTGCCTGTTGTTTTCACACAGTGTAAGTGTAATGTTTTGCTTTGTATTTTGTACAATTCTTTTTTCTTTGAATTCTTTTTTTTTCTGTTTTTTTAAATGAAAGCATTTGCTATGTCAGCTACTTTCATGTATTTGGTTTTGAAATCTCTTTTTTGTTCCTTTTTGTTTTGAAAATAAATGGAAAGACGATCTTGCATTGGCTGCAAAAATACCCACTGGCTCTGCAAATGTTTATCACTTAAGACTAATTTCTAGTGATGGACAGACTTCAAAAGGCTTAGCTTTTGTGTTTGGTTTGGATAAGCAGCCTAAATTTCTGTTGCTTTTCCAAACTCTCAGTACTTCCCATCTGCAATATTCATCTGGAAATCAAGTGAGACTTTCTCAGAAGATTTCTGGTGTTTCCTGAAGACAATTGGGCTGAAAATTCTCTTAGTATCTTGGCATTTGAGCTTTGAGTTCTGGTAGGAAACGTATGCAACAAAAGCTCTGAAGTAAAAATAGATGGGGTAAGAGCGTTTATTACCCTCAAAGCTTCTGCTTAGATTCAGACTGTGATTTATTTTAACCAAACCAGTTTGCTCAGTCCCATTACAACCTCTACAAGTATTTGATTTTTAAATTGGGTCATGACACATGATGAAACTGAAGTCATCTGGCAGTCTGAAGGATACAAAGACAAGACAATCTTGTTCTGCAGCCATCTAAAAAGCAAATGGTCACGATTTTTCTTAGAGGAGCATCCAAAAGTAGGAAACCATCAGGCATATGCTAAAATAAATAGAGCACAGCAATTACTGGGTCGGACTGAAAGTGACACCAGTCTTCTCCATTTCTGCATGACTTTTGTTACTCTCCTGTAGAAAGAAGACCTGTTTAAATCTAGTTGAACTGCTTTCCCTCCTCCTCCAATAGGTCCTTATTGGCATAGTTTTCTTTGACTGCAAAGATTTCATGCAAGATTTCTATTAATGGCAATGACTATATGATCAATCATGTGATAGGGTGGGCTCTGGGAAAGCCAGTGCTCATTTGCTCCACTGAAGTCAATGAAGCTACATTTGATTTACACCAGCTGAGGATCGTGCCCCACAAATTGAGGTCTGCTGAGGGAAATCTCATTAACTCCTAGAATATACCTTTCTCACAAGACCTTTATTCTTCATTGACCAGTCACTTGCATTGCCATTTACAGTCAGGCAAAGTCAGTGCAAAGATGCCACTGAATCAAAGGAGTAGAATTTTACACCCTCTTTGCCCAAGGTAAAGGATGACCCAAGGTACAAGGCAGTAGACAATCAAGTTCCATATCTCTCATCTGTTCTTAGCTTTCTAAGGCTGGCCAACTGTTTGTTTCTTAATGCTTCCCCTTCATTTTTTCCATGGTCAGTGCAGGTACTCCCTAATCACCTCAGATGACACTAAAATTCACTCTCCTGAGTCAGCTTAAGCATTGGGCCTCTAGAAGCTCTCTCCTGCTGAGCATTGCAGCTAAAAATATCATAAAACCCGATGGTTAAGAGGCTAAAACCTTGAGGGAGACAAAGACAGAGACAGAAACCTCACTTTTCCATGGTGAGCATTCCACTTGTGTTCTCTTTATTTTCAGTTTACTGTTTGGAGCAGGTGAAGGCTCAAGTACGTGTTTAAAAAGAATTCCTGGAGAAAAGCTTGGAAAGGAGTTCTCATCTTCCACAGCTGTCTCTGGGTCCCTGCTGCTTTGGATCTTGTGGTGTTTATCCCTATGCAGATGTTACCCATCGGAATGGCCCAGATCACACACTCCCAGAATAAAGTTGAGGGGGGAAGGTTGTGGTGGGAAGCAGTTTCCATGAGGCAGTCCTCCCCTGCCCTCCCAAACACTACTTTGGGAAGACCATGAAAAATAATAGAGCATGGGGCTCTATCTTATTCTGAAATTCTCTGCAGAACTGGGAAAGGGAATGATGCACATGTCCCCTGCCTGGGACTTGGACCTTGCTGAAAGGCCTCTGGAGAGTGGGAGGTATAGGAAGACAGCTTTGTGGAGGTTGTTGAGCCCTCTTCCTACAGAGGGAGACTTGTGCACAGAGGATCTAAGGCACATGAGCGGAGTCATTTTTAAACCCACTCTGTTCTTATTTGGCACAGATTTATCAGTGAATGAGTGCACTCTCATCTAGAGCTAGCAAAGAATTTTCTGATGAAATAAGGCTTTGTTGGAAAATACCAGTTTGTCAAACCTGGAATGTGTAGTAGATTGTTGGAAGCAGATCATTCATAACTGTGCTGAAAAATGTTGGGTGAGAACACATCCCTGAATGAGCCAGGGTTTTTGGGTCCCTGGTGTGCTCTGTTTATTGCCTCATGTTGCATGGAATTGTCTGTTTCAAAGCATCATTTCTGCAGCTGTGACAACTCACTGCGGTAACATCACTGACATCTTGACCGGAAGGCAAGTGTTCCAGGTGGTATCCTATGCTGTTGTCATGTCAAGTAGCACAGCTCCTGTCTTTTCCTTCATTTGAAAACCATTTTCTATATAAGTGGTAAGAGCAAGAACTTGGTCACAAGTGCTCCTTTTAAGTCTGAAACCTGCCTGGTCATCACTCAGACCTTGTTCTACTGTGGGCATGATTCTCTGCAGAAATAGTGGTTCCAAAAGTTTGTAAGCCCAGCTCAGAAGTGACACTGGCCAGTAGCTAGATAGAAAGGACCAGTCTTTTTCTTGTTTTGGTATAACTATCATTGGAGCTTTCCGCTACATCTTAGGCATCTTGTTCTCTTGGATAACATGGAATATGAAAATTTACTGACATTTTATGTTCTTTTTACCAAGGTGTAGTAGCATTTCTGGTGAAATCTTGTACTGCTTCCTGCAGCTCAATCCTGTCTACAGTTCCTCAGTGGAAAAAGGCTGAAAGATATCATCACTCCAAGATGGGGGGGTCGGTTTGTATCAGTGCTATTCCTCTTTGACTGACTCCTCAAAGGACTTGTCCAGGTTGGATTTTGTTATGTTAGACAGGTGTGTGACAATGATGTTCAGGGACCCTGTACACTGATTCTTACAATGTCACAATGAGAGTGAGGCAAAATAGCTACAATCTTAATGGCAAATATGGTAAAACCGTTTATGCGAAATCCGATACCGACTACTTTGCCTCATGCCCATTGTGTCATTCATATCCTTATTCAATAGGATGACATGTATTCAGTCAGAAATGCTTTGGGGTTTGGTTTGTAAGCTATTGGGCAGCACTTATTTTATTTCCCTTCCTCTGTTTCTCCATTCTTGATTCCTGTGCTCTTAAATAAACCAGAAGTTATGTATAAGCCCTCAAACAAAAATTGGACTATGTAAGAATGGGTGTCTAAGTGCATATCACAAGATCCTGCTTCTTTCCAGGCTTCCTTTAGAGTGTCTGGGGTTGTAATGTAAAGAACGTTACTGGAGGCTAGGGCTTACTCTGTGAGCAGTGTAACAGCAGTAGGCAGGACTGGGTGAGGGACTTGTCTGGCTATTTCTGAGTCTTTAGGCTTGATTCCACACCATTAAAATCAATTTGGTTTTGTCATTGACTTCAAAGGCACCAGGACCAGGCCTTTAGTACGCATTTCTTTTTTAATATCCTCTCCCAAGAAAAGGAAACAACCCCCAAGCTGAAACACAGTATGCAACAGCTCTTGTAGATTGTGTCTTGACCTGTGGGTGCTCTCTTTGCTAAAAGATTGAATGAAATGATCCTGTATATGCTTAATCAAAACCTCTCTCAATCTTGTATCAATGCAATAATGGAATTAGTGTTTAATGAAGAGTCAAACCAGGATGTCACACATTCTTATAGAATCCAGAAGATTTTCATGTCATAACAGGCTATACGTTCAATTAATGGGAGTTAGTAGCAGATTAGTAGCCTTTATAAGTGTTCTCTATTGCCAAGCAGGAAGCCTGGGCTCGTTTAATGACCAGTGAAAAGCACTACTTTTAAGATGAAAAAAAATCAAGTCCACAACTACGAAATGGGGAATAACTGGCTATGCTGTAGTACTGCAGAAAAGATCTGGAGGTTAGCGGATCACAAATTGAATATGAGTGAACAATATGGTGTAGTTGCAAAAAAAAAGCTAATATCATTCTGGGTATGTTAACAGGACTCTCCTATGTAAAACACAAGATGTAATTGGTCCACTCTACTCTACTCTGCACTGGTGAGGACTCAGATGGAGTATTTTGTGCAGTTTTGGGTGCACGCTTTAAGAAAGTGGTGGGCAAAGTAAAGTCCAGAAAAAAGCAACAAAATTGATAAAAGGTTTAGAAAACCTGAGCTATGAGGAAACATTAAAACAACTCATTACGTTTAGTCTTGAGAAAAGACTGAAGTGGGACCTGATAGTCTTCAAATATGTTAAGGGATGTTATAAAGAGGATGGTGATCTTCTGTTCTCCTTCACTGAAGGTAAAACAAGAAGTAATCACCTTAATCTGCAGCAAGAGGGTTGATGTTAGGAAAAACTTTCTGACTATAAAGGTAGTTAAAAACTGGAATTAGTTACCATGGGAGGTTGTGGAATCCTCATCATTGGAGGCTTTTAAGAACAGTTCAGACAAACACCTGTCAGGGATGGCCTAGGTATACTTGGTCCTGCCTCAGTATGGAGGGCTGGACTAGATCTCTTTAGCTCTCTTCCAGCCCTACATGTCTGATAGCAGGATTTCTGTGCTCCTGAAGCTGGGATGTGAGGTGTTGAAGACCACTGGAAAACCTACCACTTGAGATAAAGAAGAATCTTTGTTTGCTGTATTTGTATTTAGGCATGTAAGCCCTGTAAGACTCCAGACACTATAGAGATATGATTGCATACAATTTAGCAGGTCTGACATTCTGTCTATTGCTTGATCAGAGCTCACATGGCAATTTTGCAGTTATACATAAAGCATGACCCACAGGCCACATTTTGGGACTTGGCAGCCCAAATTTCATGCATTTTTTATTTATGTGGACAAACATAAGTGCCCATCACTGTAGTAGCTAAGTGCATCCCATTTAGTAGAAGGCAGTTTTTCCTCTGTGTAATATCCACGGCATATACAAAGGATCAGACTCTGAGACACTCCTCTACTTTTCATTCCTTAAACCAGTGGTTCCCAAACTTGTTCCGCTGCTTGTGCAGGGAAAGCCCCTGGTGGGCCGGGCCAGTTTGTTTACTTGCCGCGTCCGCAGGTTCAGCCAATCACGCCTCCCACTGGCCGCGGTTCGCTGCTCCAGGCCAATGGGAGCTGCTGGAAGTGGTGCGGGCCGGGGGATGTACTGGCCATCACTTCCAGCAGCCCTCATTGGCCTGGAGCAGCGAACCATGGCCAGTGCGAGCTGCGATCGGCCGAACCTGCGGACGTGGCAGGTAAACAAACCGGCCCGGCCTGCCAGGGGCTTTGCCTGCACAAGCGGTGGAACAAGTTTGGGAACCAGTGCCTTAAACAGTATTTCTATAAGAATAGGAATGTCATGGGGGGTCTGCTAACCACTGTTGGATGTTTGAACACCCTGTGAAACTTCCTACTACCTTCTTTGAAATAGCAAACCTCCTGTAATCCCAAGAAGCTACATTATCACAAAGTGAAGGTTTCAGTTTATCTTCATGTAAATTTTTGTCTCCCTGAGGCAACCAACTAATAATCCCCAAATAGAACAAAGATATCTGATGAAGTGAGCTGTAGCTCATGAAAGTTTATGCTCAAATAGATTTGTTAGTCTCTAAGGTGCCACAAGTCCTCCTCATTCTTTTTGCGAATACAGACGAACACAGCTGCTACTCTGAAACCTGCCACTATGGACTGTAGCTCATGTCATATGCGGTGGGCTTTGTAGACTTTAGAGTGAGTATTGGAAATTCCTTTCACTTCTTTCCTGGGTAATGAAGAATCCTTTATGAATAGCTGTCTGTCAACTGGTACTTAAGTTAGCCTAGATCACAGCTCCCTGTATCTGTTAGTTAAAATCACATTGTGTATTCTTATTTGATACCATGCAGTTTCCCCTGATGGAAGGATATAATCTTTGTAGGTGTGAATAGCTGTATGGTGGCCTAAATGATTAATAGAGGCCTGGAGTGAATTTCCTCCCAAAGAAGTATGTCTTTGTTTTTGATTTCTGACGTCATGTAATTCTTCCAATTGGAAAGATATAATCCCTTTCATAAAACAAACAAACAAAAACCTAAACCAAACATTCCCCACAAAATAGTAGGCAGTGAATAAAATCAAAGATGAATATTCTATCACAAGAGGCCAGCACTACACCTTTATAGGTGCTTTGAGCTGTTGCAGACTTTTACCTCTGATACTAAAACATGAAAGTTATGCACTTTCTACACATTGCTCTGAACATCCAGATGAATATATGTACAGACTAACACGGCTACTACTCTGAAAAGGTCCTGAAGGACAGCCTAGAAAACTTTGCTTCCAGTAAGTAGCATTTGTCCTTAAAGGTTAAGAATGCTTCAACTATGGCCTGCCAATTTCTCAGATATGGCCTATGGATCATGCTTTATCAGTAGCTGTCAATGAAGCAATGCCAGGAGTTCAAGAGGCAAAGTTATTAAGTTTTGGTTCTTGTGGCATAGGTGTTGTGTGTGGTTTAGGGATGGAGAGGGGGATAACTAAATGAGACAGTTACACGTATTGATACTGGAAATATGGAGTAAATGATCGTGTGAGGTTTTTCTCTTTCCCAATCCTTTTCCATCAGAACAATAGGGACAGTGTATTAAGACCAGCCTGGGTCTTGTCTAGTTTAGACAAAACAAAACAACTAGCCTGGTAGCCTCACGCCGTGATCCATTTTTAATGGTTAGACTCCCAAAAAGTAATGGACCAGATCTTCAACAGGTGCAAATTCATTATTGCTGCTTTGAAATTGACATCAGCTCTACCAGTTTACATAGACTCAGGATCTGGTTTTATGACTCATTGATTTCCATCAATTCTCACAAGAACACCTGCAAGAATCAAAGTATTATAAAAGATGAATGTCCTATTTTTTCTCCGTCTACAGTAGATATGACTGAAAAAGGGTGGATGATTTACTCTCTGTGGATATGGCAATCTATAATTCTGTCTAATAATCGCTGGGTGAAATCCTTCATATTTATGGCTGTGGATTGCCATAGTAAAGACCCCCAATGAATTAGCACACAGGCCAAAAAAATCTGCAGCTCATTACAGGGCTTAGCATTCACAGTATACCTGGACCTTGTCAAAATAGTTTCTGGAGAAATTTGTCAAGACGCATTTCCGTCTTCTTACAGAAGCTTATCAAAACATTTGTAAACAAGAACAACAACATAAGTTGAATCGGTAGTAATTTGTACAAGTTTATGGCTCATCATGTCATGCTTATGCAAAGTGCTAAGGAAATGTTAATGTCAGTACTGTGGGATTTAAATTTGAGTTATAATGGCGTATATGGATTCACTCTATGAACAGGATTATCCAACATGTAGCAAAATATAACAGTAAATATTCTACACTGTAAACTCCAGAGAGGCTGGTGTCTGTTGTCAAATCAGAAATTGGTAAGTAAATAAATCTATAATTATATGAGCAATAGAAGAGGGAATCTCTTTTTTTTTTCTTAAAGAATAAGAAATCATCAATGAAAAAGGAACCTGGCTTAAACAAAGAGCCAGGTCACTATGCTTTCCCCATACTCAAAAGCAATCAGGAAGAAAGATCTCAACAAAGAGGAAGATGATTGGGGAAAATAATATGAGATTCTTTAAAAAAAAAATAGGGAGAAAAGCCACATTTTCTCTTGACACGAGAAGTATAAAATTGGTGAGCTGAGTTGAGAGAGATGGGTAATAAATTATTACATCAAAAAGATGGATGAAGAAAGCTGCATAAGAATGTTTTGGCTTTGCTAATGAGCAAGTATTCTCCTCAGGGTTTGTAAACAGACCTTCCTTTTTTTTGTTCAGGGTGCAAAAATTTTCTGAAACTTGGTAAAATATTTTGTGTTCCTGAAGCTGCTGCTATCAGATTAATGTTTCAGAAGGACACATGGATTCTCCAGAGAAATACATAAGAAATAATGATTGTTGAGCTCTGAAAGATTTAGCAGGCCACTTTCAGATGCTTAATCTGAAATACGTTGGGCCTGCTTTACATTCTTTCCATTCCTGCAACTGGGACAGGGATGAAAACTGAATCTTTAAGGCACTTACATGCACCCTATATTCTGAGATGATACAAGTGATAGGTCCCAGGAAGGAGAACACAGGTGCAGTATAGTGCTTTCTGATGATACGCCCTGACAGGCCCCAAATCTATGCCATGGGTCTGGGCCATTGGGTGGCATAGAGCCTGTATAACAATTCTGCACCGGCCAGAGAAGTCCTGCTCCTTAGTACCTGGAGCATTACTAGAGATGCAGGGCTGGCTCCAGGCACCAGCTTTCCATGCAGGTGCTTGGGGCGGCATTCAGAACGGGGCGGCAGTCCGTGTCCCGCGACGGCCATTCGGCGGCAGCTCGGCTGCTCTTCCCGCCGCGGCGGCTTTTGGGAGGCAGCTCCGCTGCTCTTCTGGGGCTGGCAGGAATTCAGTGGCAACTCCACCGCTATTGGGGCGGTGGCAATTTGGTGGCGGCTGCTTGGGGCGGCAAAATTGGTAGAGCCGCCCCTGTAGAGATGGGGTGGGAGGGTGCATATTCACTCTTTATGGTTGTTTAATGCTACTGGAGCTGGATAAAGGGGACTTTGTGTAACAGTCGTACATGTTTTCTCCTCTTTTGTTTAGTTTTTTTTTTCTTTTACCTTCACCACTGTTTGTACTTGGTTGAGCTAGAAATGTTGCTCTTAGTCTCGTGCACCTTTCTTGTCTGAGGGAATAAATTAATTAACTTACAGTACGGCATGTGGGATAGGGCCTGATCTTTAAATGAATATAAGGACATAAGGCATAAGTTAGCAGGTTTGCTCATGTCTTGAACTCCAGAAGGAAAATTTGGGGTTTTTATGAGTTGTAGCAGAACCCCAAGATTAGATTACACACTGCATGTTCTTCTTCAGTGACTTGAAGAAGAGCTCCATGTAAGCTTGGAAGCTTGTCTCTTTCACCAACAGAAGTTGGTCCTATAAAAGATATTACCTCACCCACCTTGTCTCTCCATTACACACTATTAATATTTAAATTGTGACGTTTTATGTTTAGTTGCAAAGCACTTAAAATGATTTCGTAGGCTCTGGGCTAAATAAACCTCATGGTGAGGTAGGAGGAGTGTGTACTGCATGTGTTTTTGAAAGACCATGAGAATGCTGCTCCAGATCATCAGGTGGTGTAAATCAGCGTAGCCTCAGTTTGAACCGGCAGTTATTCCTAAATTTCATACAGTGTGTCATGTCTGAGAAGAAAGCTTGCTTCAAAATATACTTACAAGCACGCTCTCTCTCTCTCTCTTTCTGTGATGATGGAGGGGAAACTTAAAACTGGCAGCAGATGCTGAGTAATTTAAAACAAATAGTAATGCATCAGCGTAGCCACATTTTGATAACATTCTCTTTTCCCTGGCTGCTTTTGCTGGATATTAAGATTTGGACCCAGTTCTGGATGTTCAGAAGTTTGGGGAAGTCCGTTTTGCTTTTACCCATTTATAATGTAATCTAAGCTTCACAGGAAGGAAATCGCCAGTTACTTTGTGTTATCATCTAAATTTCATGTTCATAAAAAAAATGCCCAGGGGAGGGATAGCTCAGTGGTTTGAGCATTGGCCTGCATTGGCCCAGGGTTGTGAGTTCAATCCTTGAGGGGGCCATTTAGGGATCTGGGGCAAACTTTGGGGACTGGTTCTGCTTTGAGTAGGGGGTTGGACTAGATGACCTCCTGAGGTCCCTTCCAACTCTGATATTCTATGATTCTATGATAAAAGGTTGCAAGGGAACCTGTTATATAAGCAGTGCAGAGCAGAACTGGTGCTGCATAGTTTATAATGCAATAACTATCTGTGTGGCCCCCAGATACCTTGAAATTACAAGAAAATAGCATGCATATTTGAAACTATTTAGCTACAAGACTACATTTGCTAACTATGGGTCTTGCCCAACACCTTTTCTGTCAATAGGAATTTTACTGTTGATTTCAAAGAGTACAGTATTGCGGCAGGAATCATCTAATGAAATATAGCTCCATATACAGCATCTATGATGATTAACTTTTTAATTGAACAGCTGTATTTTATTTGAGAAATAATTGTTTGACACTTTTTTGACACTTAATGTTGTTGTCTTATGGCACTAGTTTAGAGGGTCATAATTCAGGAATCTCTTGTCCAATTCACTATGGAGGACAATATATGAAAATCATCTTTTTGGAGGAGAATTCACATTTAAATGCACTATTGCTGACTATGGAAAACAAAGTCTATAAACCTCATGTAGATGTATTCCCTGGGATAGCAGCAACTTTAGGGCTGTTTTTATTTTAGCTTGATATTATTTGGCGGGAGAAAAGTTGAGTCCTACGGAAAGTAAGCTGACTGTGAAAAGCTTATGGGTGAAGGGCCTGACCCCTTTACAATAACAGACCCTATGCAGGTGAATAGGGATGCTCAGCATATACCTAGAAACTGCACCAGCTATCAGAACTGTCACACAAGTAGAACAAGGATGAATATGGCCATGTTGGGGTCTTTACACCATATAATTTCTTGTTACTTGATGCCTATGACAATCTCTGCATGGGTGGGGAGGGTGTAGAACAGCATCAGGTTGGCATTGACCCTTAGACATCACATAAGCCTGTTGTCTCCAGCCACTTCCTGTGGGCTGACTTTGCCTGAGACGTTACCAGATAGCTGTTCATTTAGGCAGTTTGGTGAGTGGCTGGAGAGGAATGTGGGGATAGATGTTGTAACTATAGGAGTTCCTGAGGTCAAGAATGCCATGAAGGGGATGGGGACTTGTACTGAAGGAAATGTGTATTGCCTGGGAGATCTGTGGATTGTTTTCTAGATGATTTATCCTAGGCTGTCCTGTGGATTGAGGAGAGAGAGAAGTTGGATATGTAAGGAGGATGGGCCAGATGCAGATTTTCATGTAGTAGGAACCTTTTGACACAAGATCTGCACGTAACTAAATGTCTTTCCAGGAAAGCACCTAAGCAAGTGCTTAAGGTACTTTATTTTTATAGACTTTCTCTGCCTATCCTTTGTCAGCTTCCAGCATTCAAAAATCAGGAGCCTGGCTCCATTAAAAATGACATTTTAAAAATATTACATTTTGAGGTTTTTGAGATTATTTTTCTGGTTCTTGTATATGTGTTTATATATATTTGCAACCATGAGGGCTAGACATTTACTTTAAAAAAATAAAGCTGTGATTCCCATAACCACATGACACTAGGAGCCAGGGATTTAAGAAAAACACCAAATAGTGTAAGGCTCAAGATGAATTCACAAGAGTCTGCAACACTGCTATCCTGTCCCGGTCAACTGGGCTGGCTCACGTTTGTTGTAATGTGCCTTGCTTGTAACTTCTTTGGAACTGGGACCGAAGGGAAGATCTTTCAGGACTTATTCCATGCAAACTCCCATCAGTGGAGCCAGGCATCATCTCTGGCATAGAGCCAGAAAAAAATTTGAATGCTTCTGTAGCATATTGTCTTTACTGATGGGAGATTAAGATTTGGGTATTTTGCATATCTTTTCTGTTTCAATCATTATGACCTATTGTCAGGACTAAAGGTAATAAAAATACTAAAAGTAATCATTGTGTAAATTTCCTCTCAATTGTGTATTATGGATAGTATGTAGCAATATTAATTATCTAGTATTTTCCATGTACCAAGGTCTCACTAAGGCTAATGCAAATGTCTTCACTGCAAGCTCTATTATCTCCAAAAAGAAAGTTAAGAAACCCCATGAAGCCATTAGTAAATCATTCTCCAAATTTAAAGGACATCTGGATTCTGAGATTTATTTTTGCCAACAGAAGCCACCAAGCTAAAGATATTAATAGAAGGAATATTTATTTATATGGGCAATAAATAGAGAAGGTAATATATTAATTGTATTTCCAGTTTATCTTATATATTCTGAAAGGTGCAGTCTTGCACAGGAGTTTTAAGAAAATGGCATGCAGAATAAAGTAACTTGATGCTGTGTGTGTGGCTTACTGTAATTTCATATATTGTCTTGCAAATGAATGCCCCTTCAGAATAATGTGTTTTTCCTGCAGAATATTTTTTTTTTCAGTAACAGTTTCCACGCAACATATATTACCTCTTTCAGTTGTATGGAATGGAGTGTGGAATGTGCATTTCACATCATATCCATGCAGCAGAAAGAATAATGTTATGTTGAATATAACTTCATTTTATTTACACAAACAAAATATTTCTTATGCTAAGGGTAATTCCACATCAAAGACAAACAGGATTTCATAACTATTTCTTATGCAGGAAGGTTCCATGCCTTGACAAAACACCTATGCCATGTCAAAAAGACAAGCAATAAAAAAAAAAAGCTTGATGATATTGATTTTACAAGGATAATACAAACTGAGGAAGATACGCTTTGTTAATTCATTTTCTTAAGCTCCCAGTGCCATTGAATAGAAATTCAGCTATAATATATTTGACACCTAGTTGTTACACCATAATGAATACCAGCTGACTTGATGAAAAATTTACCAGAAAATGGACTTGTGTTCTGGGATTTAAAAATTTGATTGCACTGTGCTTTATTTTTTTTAGAGAAATATTACCCCTTTGTAAAATTCCTACAAAATTTAAGACAATTATAACCATTCTATACAAACCATCCACTTGATATAGAATATCAGATCTCTGCTAAATACTTTGATATCAAATTCCATAGGATCAGAATACTTGCTATAAGACATTATCAATTTCATCCCCATTAAATTTAAAAGACTTTTCTGTTGGTGACTATTTGCTCTTAGTATTGTGCTTTTCATCTGATGACCTCAAAATGCCATTCTTTTGACTGTCACAGTTGACACTCCCTTTTCCTGGACGCTCTCTCTCTCTTCCCTTTGTTTCCAAGACTTTGGGCTCTCCTGGATTTTACCCGTGTCTTAGGCAATTCCTCTAGTGTCTCCTCCTTTAGTAGTTTCTCAACACCACCCCCCATCCTCATTCTCTATTGGTCACTCAAAGCTCTGTTTTTTGCCGCTCTTCTATACTTTATCCCTGAGCAATTTAATTCACCCGTAGATTCAGTTACCACCTCTTCAAGAGAGACTCTCAGATCCACATCTCCAAACATTTTCTGTTTAGTCTTGCATCTCCAGCTTCCTGTTCAGCTTCAGTTATTAGATAATCTGCCCTCAACTCAAATTAACAGGGCAGAAACTGATCTCCATGGATAGAATTCTAGTCCTATTTAAGTCAATGCCATTAAGTTTTCCCATGGACTTCAGTTGGTCCAGGATTTCATCCTTCTCTTTCCACCAAAGGCCTCCTCACTTCTGTATAATCATTGGCAATTCCAAACAGGCTCACAACCTTGGCTTTGTGTTCAAAAGGCTCTCTCTTCTCTGTCTCTCCACAAACTGTTAGTAAATCCCCCCTGTTTTAATTCTATATCCTCTCCAAAATCCTTCCATTTCTCTCTGTTCCCAGTGCCAAGATTTTGGGAGAGCTTATCACCAACTTATTTTCTAGCTTCCATATCAACTCACCCCTCTTCAATCCATCCAAAACACTGCTTGCAAAAAATATGATCATGTCCATCTTTTTTTCAAATCCCTTTACTAACTTTCCTCTGTTTCACATAATCTTCAAGCTCTTTATTTTTGCCTTTAAGGCTTTCACCATATAACCCCTGTCTGTCTGCTCTCATCTGTTTTCACTTTCCCATTACTTCTCCAAATCTCTGTCTAACCATTCCACATCTCTTCCTACTCTTGACTTTTTTTTTTTCCTGGCCATGATTATGGGTGTGGAGCATTTGAAAATATAGGCCTATGTAAATAAAGATTTTGAAGTCTGGTAAGCAAATGTGCAAAGCAATTCACACTTCTCACAGGTACCACAGAGGGTTAGCATGAGTGTGGGCCTTGACCCCTAGGAAATTTCTCTAACTCATTGGACAACTACGACAAAGTGCAGAAAAGAGCAAATAGGATATTGGTGGAGTATGAGAAAAATTTCAGATCAGGACTTTCAATTAGTGGTTATCTTCTCATTGTCTTTAGGACACCTCTGTATAGACAAATACCCATAGCAGACCTGGGAATAGGTCAGAGATCCTAACTCTCAATGCATCTGCCCCAAACCATTAGAAAACACTGCCTCCCACACTGGAAAGAGTAAAGAAAAGGGAAAGAAAGAGATACTTGTTGCATTAGGAGGGAAGTTAAGGGCAGATAATCTGCTTGCACATGTTGTTAGACTCGCAATAGAGGTCTCTCTACGGGATGGGAAGCAAATATACCAGACATAGTGTTGGTAAACAATACTCTAAATGGTCTTTATTGATTACAAAACAAACCTTACTCACTCCACATTTAGACCACAAACCTACTACATCAGAGTCCAAAGGTCAGAATGGTCCCGATGATCAGCTAAGGTTCCTTCCGTCAGGATAAGATCATAAGATATGGGGAGCCGTCAAAAACCACATCTATATCCACACGGGACTCTGGATTAATAAACGACTCCGATTTGCAGAAATTATAGGCATCCATTTATAGTCCATTCTGTCGCATCTTCAGTTCTTTGCCTTTGTTTACTAGGCCTTCTTCCCACATAATTCCAAAGAGACAATCCTGGGTAGGCTGCCATGATCCAAGGCATGCTATTTCCTCCAATTATTTTACAATGTTCTTTTTATATCAGTCTAGCTGGTGTTATTTCCTTTTCTAATGATTTTCTGTATTTTTCTCGAACATAAGATTGTTTTTGCACAAAGAGTTCTAAGAGCCCTTGACCTTGCTTCCGTTGCTAACTTGCAATGCATGCATTCATGTCAAGCACGTGTCATTCATACCAGGCCTCAATGACCTATAACATATTACATGGATATATGAATCTCAATGTATATTGATATCTATCACTATAGATATAGGTATCTATATATCTCTATATACACCCCAACAACGGAGGCAGTACAATACTTTGTTAGTGCTTGTCTCCCACTCTTGCTTTTTCTCAACTATTCTCTGTAGGCAAACACCAACACTGTTGTAAAGATACTTCTCTCTTTATTTGATCATACAACATGCCTGAGCTTATTCAGAATTTCCTTATATTTATGAAAACAATACAAGATCAATCCAGTTTAGAAACTAACAGTAAAAACATGGCATAGACCCAAAATCTTTCTCAAACAAACTCGTGGCAAAGATGCTGTCGTGGAGCAACTGTCTACTAAATTCTATTTTCTCACATTGCAAAGTCAGTGCATAAAAGTCCAAAGCACATGATAGTCAGCAGGAGGCTTCCTGGCGTCTTCACTGGGCTTTGGATCAGGCCCCAAATTGATGCACCTTGAAATTTGAGCCAAAATTGCAGTTAAAGACAACTGGATGAACAATGAAGAAGTGTATTTTTTATACATTTCCAGTGATTTATTCAGAGCTAAAATTCCCATTGATTTCAGTGGGCTTTGGATGCTGTCCTTTGTCTTCTAACTATTGTAACTAATGTAGTGTGTTTAGCAAAGCTGCTAAATTATTCTACATAATTCTCATTATGGAAGGGCTATAACGCTATCAATCCTACTTCACTTGTTTTGCCAATTAGATCGTAAACCCTCTGATAAGATAATTTTAGCTATGTTTGTAGACCATCTTACACAATGGGGATGAATCAGGCCCTTGAGGATACCATATTTTGTTGTTAGAAGCACTGGACATAGATGTGGGTGGGAAACATTTTCAAGAGTTAAAAAATCCTGTTCTGTATTGGAATGAGACTAAGATCTTTTGAAAATTTTCAAGGGGAGATAGACATCCCCCCGCCCCCTTCCAGAATAACCTGTTGGGTAGGGCACCTCCATAGGAGACGCATGTTTGGGAGGTAGACACTTGAATCTGGGTCTCCCACATCCCAGGTGAGTGCCCTAGCCACCAGACTATTCTTGAGTGAGGGAAGGGGAGAGAGAGTGGTCTTTTCTCTTACTCCTTTTAACCAGAAAGTCTATCCTGAGTCTACAAAACCAAAAAGGCTCTACAAAAAGTTTTGGTTTTGATGAAATTTTTGGTATTTTCAGATGAAAAACACTTCATCAGAAATTTCTGGCCAACTCTAATTAGAAACATTTTTGTCAACTTCAATGAGTTGTCCTATGCAGCCAGAAAGGATAGAAATAAATCAAACTAGCTTACCATGTGGCTTTTGATATTACTTAGGGCTAACTCTACGTGTTTGTTTATAAGGGTGTTGAGTGTATTCTGGTCATTCTGAGACAAAATAGATTTCTTACTCATTTTTAGAATATTCATTTTTTTCTGGAGTTTTAAAAAAAGATTATGAATGTATAGTTGGTGAGCACAGTGAGTTAAAAAGAAATAGAATTAAGATCATCTGTGTAAAGCCATTTAAAATGGTAGAGGGGGACTGCGTCTTCCCTATGGTGGAGCAGAGTGGGTCTTATTAGCGGGGTGGAGCAATTCAGGCTGGCAGGGAAGATCGGGGTTTATTGTATCATTGAACAGAGCAAAACAGAGTGATGGCGAAGCAGGACTGTGTACATAGCCAGGACTGGAAGCCAGGTGCTGGAGCAGAGTGGTTTGTGTGGGGTACATGGGACTAGTATGATTTTTTTACCTTCTGTTTTGATCTCTGGTTTTACAGATTAACTTCAGATTTCTGACCATTATATTAACGCTTGCTGCTATTGATTCCTGTGAAAGTTGGATGCTACTGTATAATTCCTTCCTGCTCCAAAGTAACAGCACTGAATGAAGTTACTGAGCATGTACGTAAATGAGTAAAAGTTTTGATATATCTATATGTCCTGCCCTACCAAGGGATACGGTGCTGATATAACCTATTTGTTCCTTATTCATTTGTATAGATCTCTCTCTCTCTCTCTGATTCTGTTTGCCTTCCTGCCTGTGTCTCTCTCATTCTTGCTTGTTTTTTTTTTTTTTTTTCAGAAATGCTGATCATCCACAATTTCCACTAACACTGCCAAAACTCAGGCCCATAATCTTCACCTACATATGCATTGTATACGTGTGAGTGTATCTGCCACCAATTCTCTGGGGCTAGACAATGACTAAGCATCTGTTTTTTCATTTCTTATCACCTGCTTCTACTCAAATAGAAAGGAGCAAATAGGTCATGTCAGTATAGTTTGTCACATGATATGGCATGATACAGGTTGACGTAACCTTATGCATTTGGGTGCATGAGTCACACTGCATCAAATATATATCTATATCTATAAGGAAACCTGTAGGTATGCGACACTGGAGATAGATAAATAACAATGCTACCTGCAACTTGGTAGGCAACCTGTGGTCAGTGAACCTAGGGTTAATGGCTGATAGTTCAACAGATCTCTAGGTTGTTTTTTTAAAGAAATGCAGTTAAATGAGCATCATTAGTGTTCACATTCTCAGCATGAGGGTGACTAGAGACTGAAATAAAGCTAATATTCTTTTCCCATGCCCAAATAACATTCTCTAAGAGTTACAAACAGAATGACTCGGAGAGGTAAGCATTTTCTATATCTCCTGTGTCAGAATACAGTATTCATATGCTGTAATCGAGCAAATGGCCCATGAGTCAATCCAGATATATTTAAATGCACAAAAGTGAAGTGATGTCCTGCAAATATTTTCAGGTTTTCAAAGTCTGATACCCCTACTCATGTTGAGTAGCACCTTAATCCCAGTAAATTGTAAAGTAGTCCCACTGAAATTAGTGAGACTGGGCACTCATAAGGGTACTGTTCAGCATGAATAACAGTGGGAGAATCTGGCCCTTTGTGTTTTGAAGAGCATATAAAGCAGAGTAAATATTAAGCAGAACTTCTACCAATGTAGGGATTCCTCAGAAAGTGGATGTTTTATAAACATACTTTAAAAGCAGGTAATTAGAATAAATGATTGAGAGGCTCTTTAATGTTTAATTTCCTGTCATGCTTTCTAGCAAATAAGGATCTATGAAAATTATCTGATTTATTTTGGTGCTTCCTGTAAACTCTGCATTATTATGTTGTTAATAAACATTTACATACATCAAATGTACATTTGTACAAAATATAGAAAAAGACTTGCTACCTTTCCGATGGAGTATAAGGCCTGATCTAAAGCCCATTGATATCAGTAGAAAGACTTCAATTGACTGCCCTAGACTTTGCATTAGGTGCTTTAATTCTTGACCTTACACCATTGGAGTAGATGGGAGTTACGCCATTGACTAGAGGCTTCTATAATTAGAGGCAAGCTGGTCAGCTGCCTATGGGGGCAGGTTTCTGGGCAGCTGGCTAGGGGGCAGAGTTGACCCTGATGCCCTGAGAAAGGGATGGCTGGCCCAAATTTGAGTGGCATGCTGAAGTGTTGTCTAGATAGACCGCTTTTGTTGAGCAGCCTCTGCCACTGACTTCAGTGGTCTTTGGATAAAGCATTTACAGAGTAAAATAGACAAAACACAGTACAGCTCCTTTCTAGGCAGCAAAAAAAACCTTGATTTTTAGGCATCAGGATTCTGAAGTGAAATTTAATGGGAGCCTAGAAGTCTCAGTTGTCCAAAGACAACAGTCTAAATGAGTTGGCTGCCTGCTTCAGTCAATCATGAAGCCCAATAGAGGTTTTTAACTTGTGAATGTGCAGAAACAGGTGCTGGGAGCTAGGTTGTGTCCCTGTCAAATTAGAGGGCCCAGGAACTGATAAGTTACTTTAGCTCATTTGAAGTGGAATCACTTCAAATGAATGGAAATGTATAATGGAAAACATTGACTTCAACAGATATAATATAGTTGGTTTACATGTGTCTTAATGGAAATGATGATTTTGGATTTAATGGCATTCTTAGAATCTTATAGGAATGTGATAGAAAATAATAATCTGTAACTGAAAATTAATTCAAATAATTCCCATTAATAATTAACACTCCTATCTTAGAATCATCTAACATCTATAATTTAGTGCAAGGGCAAGGAGAAACACAGCTAGTAGAGAGTTTAATCTCTCTTTGTTCTGGAGCTCTCAGGTTTACACTCTGCCAAGAAAAATACTGAGCTGAACTAATCTGCACTTGATTCACTGTTTGCAACTCCCACTGGCATTAATGGGAGTTATGGATGCAGACTGAGAAGGGAATAGGCTCTGTATTATGTTCACTGGCGTTTTTCAATTAATCATAGTGCCACAAGTGAGCTTCTGTTGACACTATTTAGTACCGGGAGTCACAATATTAACTGGAAATAGTTTCTGAGTGCCAGTAATGTGCATTTAGGCTTCAGTTCAGCAAAACACTTAAGCTGGTGCATAACTTTTAAACATTGAAGCCAGTGGAAGTGGAGCACATGCTCAAAGCTAAAGAGAGGGGTGGATGGATTTAAAGTTAAGCACCAGCTTAAATGATTTGCTGAATGATGGCCTGGACCAGCCTTTCTCTGAAAGCTGTGCATTTCCTTCTGATGTCTTTAACAGCCATGCAAACTCATTCGTGAGCAGAATTTCCCTTGCACATTTTGAGGTGGGCACACCCAAAGAAGCTCTTCTATCATAAGGTTATTGGGGCAGGGCATGTGTCTTTATGTTGTATAGGACTTAGCACACTGGGTACCTGATCCTGCATGGGGCCTCTAGGTGCTAGTCTAATACAAATAATAACAAACTCATATGTAATATCCATTTTTTCCAAACCCACACTGGTCGAAATCTCCAAGGATAAGGCTATTGTGAGTCAGCAGCATAAGGAAATGTTACACAGATACCGTCCCAAAGCAGTGATGCTCCTTTTGAACCACAATCTTGTTTGGGTTCAGTTCAGCAGACCTGAATTTAGCTGGTTCAGGCTGGCCTAGCTTTCTGTCTGGGTCTTTGCCCAGCTCTGGTATTTTGTTTAAGAATTGTAGGTTCTGGGATGTCTGCACTAAGAATACTCTGGATGATCAATATAGCATAGTAACCTGTGTCACCACTTTCAGTGTACTTCTACTACTTACTCATGGGAATAAGGTAGCGATGATTTGGCCCATAGACTTTACACAGCAAACACCGTCAGGCTGAGTGAACTATAAACTTGTAGTATTGTGAGTTTCCTGGTTGGTGCATGGATCATCCCCTTCTATGGAAAAAAAAAGTGGGTCCAAGCACTCTGAAGGAGGAAATTCCTGTGGTGACTGGCTTCTTGAAATTGCCCTATATTATCCTGTGAGACGTGGGGTTTTCCCACATTCCCACACAGAAAAGTCTGCAGGGCCCACCCCCAGTCTGCAGATCTGGGGTTGGCTATGTTCCATATGTGAAAAGGACCTATGCCTCCACGCTAGCTAAGGCCCCAAAGGCCACTCCCCTCCAATTCCTTTTCTGTGTATGCCCCCTGATCCTCCTTGGGTGGCTATACGCAAAAGGTAACACCACCTCAGTCTGTGTTCTCTTTTTAGCTTCATTTCTGCGGGGCTGGAAGAGAGGACAATATGCATCCCTGCTCCATCCTGTTCTCCCTCAGACCCACCCAGTCTCCAATTCTTGTTCAACACAGAGCTCAGACCACAAGCAGAAGCTTCCATAGTATCCAGGGTGCTGGGGGTGCTGTGTGAGTGGCCACGTGGAAGTGTGGGAGGTTCCTTCCTCCATGGGTGGATCTAATAGGGGCATGATATGGGTTTGCTAGGTCAAGTAGATCACTGCCTACAGCACTGCATCAGCAACTATCCTTGTAACTTAAAATGTGGATGTATTAAATGGCATTACTCTCCTGCTAAAAGCCTGATTCTGAGAGGTGGTAAGCACCTGAAGCTCTCATTGCCTTCAGTGCATAAATGTTCAGCACCTGTTAGGATCAGACCCTAATACTGGAATCATATGTAATTTAATACCATTGTGTACCGATTTATTAACAATTCGGAATATGCACCCATAGCAATTTAATTTCCCATCTACTGGCTGTCTGCTGCAGTGTTTTCTTTGAACCACAGATCTTCATTTGTCTTTGGGATTGCCCTCATCAATTCTTATCTGCACCAGGTCAGCACTCTGTTTCTTGTTCTTGAGGACCACCCATATGGTACAGCCATGCCCTGAACTTGCAGTAGGAATGCTGCTTGCATTGAGGTGATAAAGACTGAGAGTAACATGTATGGATTATCTGATTAAAATGTAGACAAGCTAAAATACTGCTCACAAGGCCTTTTGCTCATTGAGAGGAAATTTGCATGTAAATCATTTCTGTGACCTGTTTAAGGTCCCAATTCAACACACAACTTCTGTGGGGCTATATCCAAAAGGATATGGAATGGCAGAAAAAAATACATCATATGGTTTTAAGCAATCCAGAGTCCTGCTATGATGCCACACTCCATATTAAGAATCTCCATCTGAGACCTGATCCAAAGCCCACAAAAGTGATGGGAGCCTTGTCCTGCATTTGGGATATGAGGTGCTCAGCACCTCACTGGTTCAGACCCCTAATTGTCCAGTTCAGTGAGAAATTGCATCTCCAAAGAGAACAGCAGTTAGAATGCAATTTAACTGAGAAGTAATGGCCCTATATTGCAAGTATCTTAATTGAGAACCTTTCCTTTCAGAAGAGTTGTACATCATTTAATAGTACAAGCACTCATTTTCAATTTCATTTTCACACTGCCATTTCCAAATAATTTAAAAATAATTCCCCTGAATGCAACTTTTATCAATTTCTACAGAGATTATTAAACCAAGTGTCAGTTTAACAATGGCTCCCTTCCTAATTATAGATTCAATTCCACATAAAACCTCCTTTCTTTTTAATTACTCTTTGACATTTGATCTGCACAATTTCACAGCTACCAACAGTTGCTTCCCCTCCCCCACCGTTAAACAGATCCACTAAATTACTTTTGTTTTCTAAGAAACATTCTAAATTCTTGATTAAGCAATTGAAGCCATACATAGAGCAGAATCTTTCTGCTTTTTACACCTACACTTACCCATAACCCTGGCGATGGACACTTTTTATCAATATTGTGAATAGATGAGATTAGTCTATAGATTTGTTATGATTCCTTTGTGAGACAGGTACATGTAGGTCCCATGTTATGATTCCTCTGAACACCGATTTTGTGTATATAGTTCAGGTACTTTAGGAGCAGTGGATAGAGAGCATTACCCTGGTACTCATGATACCTGTGTTGTATTCTTGGCTTGGTTGTGTTTACCATCCCTTGTAAAAAGTTCTGAAATCTATCATTTCACTCAGTTGATTGATTCTAATTTCTTCAGCAGAAAGAATCTCATCCGAAGCTGACAAATCAACAAGACTCTTTCCACTATCTTCAACAGGCTTCAGATCAGGTCCCATGTTGTTCTGTTTAGCCCTGGTCTAGTGAAGCATGTGTTTAACTTTGACTTTAATAGGACTGCTCACAAGCTCAACGACTGTATTTATGAGTTCAAAGTTAAGCATTTAAATACATGCTTTGCAGGATCAGGGCCTTTAATACTATGCAAAGACCTCAAATAGCATACTTCACCTGTACCTTTCTTATGTTTGAGATAATGAGCTACATTAATTGCACAGTGAAATCTCAGATTCAGCAAGCATTACTCAATAGACCTTATTTTAAAAAGATGTCACTGTCTAACAAACACCACTGAAAGGGACTATTTATTTAAATAGCACGAACAAGGATCTGATTTGAATCAATGTGATAATTCAGGGTTTCTCATGCCAGCTGATGTGAATTGTTTTGTCAGTCTGAAATGTGTGCTTCATTGTGTATTGTTTTTACCTCTTGTTTAATTTGAAGGGGGCTCAGAGATTATAGTGTGTGTGCTTTAGCAACAATCGCATGTGGAGGATCCTTAAAATAGGACAGTGTCAAAGACTGGAGGCAATTAACAAGCTTGCCACACACAAGCATCTGTATAATATCCCTTTAAACCCCTGTATGAAAAGGTAGGATATAGCACATTGAGTAGAACACTTAGGCCTGGTCTATGCTGGGGGGTGGGAATCGATCTAAGTTACGCAACTTCAGCTACGTGAATAACATAGCTGAAGTCGACGTACTTAGATCGACTTACCGTGGTGTCTTCACTGTGGTGAGTCGACTGCTGCCACTCCCCTGTTGACTCCGCCTGCGCCTCTCGCGGAGGTGGAGTGCAGGAGTCAACGGGAGAGCACTCGGGAATTGATTTATCGCATCTAGACTAGACACAATAAATCGATCCCTGCTGGATCGATCGCTGTCTGCCGATCCGGTGGGTAGTGATGAGATACCCTTAGAAATTCTCTGAGAAATGGAGGCTGGGGGGGCGCGGGGGGCGAATAAGCATGACGTCTGGCTCTAATATATTCATCATAATACAAGGAAGGGTGGTCACAGAATCCTCAAAGAGAAAATATATATTAAGGAGGTTTCAAAATTTCCTATTGTTAAATGATAAACAGAGAATTCATAAACAGTAAGGTAGAAGCCCAATTTGTAAGAAGGAGGGATAAGGGTTCCTCTCTGTAGTGCTCCTAAAGAAGTGACAATAAAAGAAGTGACAATTTCCTTAGGCAATAATGACTTTGATTATGCTAAATTGTGGGTTTGTCTATTAAGGATGAATAAGAACCATCCTTCTCCCCACCCCCACATGGGATGGGCAACCCCCACTGCACACACTTTGGCCAGCAGCACTGAGTTGGTATGAGGATGTTGTACTTTGCTGCTGGTGCGGATGAGCAGGAAATCTCTCTCACCCTGCAGCTAAAGCGGAAGAGGGGAGTAGTTGGCTAAGAGAAGACATTGCCTTCCCTGGGATGCTCTTGGGGGTCATGCAGTATTGCACTGCCCTGTGCTACAGATTTATTTTATCCTTCTGGCACAAATTAGCCATAAATAATTGCACTGCAATATTTTGTACCTTCCACTAGTATCTCCTATAGTAAGTATAGAGAATACAGCTAGTAATGACTCTGATCTGTTTATCTAAAGCAAATTTGGTAAATATACAAGTGAAACTGCTGAGGAAATGCACATTTCTCCACGGTCTTCCACCTTGCGTCATCACTTCCACCTGTTCATGGTGATTTGAAACAATAACAGCAGTGTGTGGAAGTAGGGAATTCAGATTTGGTAGCATTTTTATACCCACTATGCACAGGTGGAGATGATGATCTGAGGTGCTGAATCAAGCCCATTACATGTAAAGGGAGTCTAATTGTCAGACACATTATAGGAGTGATAAAAATTATTCTTGCAATTGTTGCTCACAATAGAATGGAATCATCTGAGCAAACAAATAAAGAAAAAATGAAGCATAATAGAACTTTATGAGCATTAGCTAACTAATTTCCATGGCAGCCATGGGAAAGAAATACCAATATTCATAATGTACAGACAAGGCAGAGAAGTTATGACTTACTGCAGACACAGAGGGAGCAACTGTAAGACCTGTGATTACCCACGAGGATATTTTGGTTTCCAGTCCTGTGTTTAGATCAAGCTGCCCTAACTTCATTTATCTTCATTTAAATATAAAAACTGTGGTTAATTTTCCCTTCACTCGATGAAACTCTAGAAGCACATTTTATATCACAAAAGTTTAATTTTGGGGGGCCTTCAGAGAACCATCTTCAACATTTAGATACCAAGTAACAGGTCCTTAAGAACTATCCAAGATAGATAATTATAGAGTGAAAGGTAGGGATTTGCCCTAATAGAACTTCGAAAGGACTCACCTCAGAGCACTATGAAAACTTAGACCTAGTGAACTACTGTGTCTCTTCGTATCCACAGTATTGACATAATGCTGTATGTTTCTTTTTGAAGAAACCAGTCCCTCAGGGAATACAGTAGAAAGCAAATTGATTTCGTTTAAGTGAACAGTTATTTATAGTGTGTGTGTGTGTGTGTATTTATATATATATACATTTCTGACAAGGTACTATTTAGATGAAAAGTGCCATTTATGATTTCATTCTTTCAGTGAAGTGAATTCAAGTAAAAAAAAAACAACCTTCATTATCATGGGAATTAGTAATATTTTTTCCTCTTTAGCTATGCTGAGCTGAAGTGCATAATAATAATGCTGCATTGGTATAATTTTGTTGGATGGAGGACAAAATAGTCAAGCTATTTCCCATTTATAACAAAATGGTAAGTGCAACCTCTGAAGTGCAAAAAAGAGTGAGTCGTTCTAACTTGCTCTCAGTAAGTAGTCAAGATTGTAATTTCTCCTGTGTGCCTTCACAAGGGAGTAAAGGCCATAATCTCATTATCACCTGAACAATGCTGCTGTATGTGCTGGGGTGAGAAAAGGAGCAGGCTCTATGCAACTCTTCTCCACTTAGGTAAGCAGTAAATTGGTGGAGGAGGGGAGGAGAAGAGTGAAACAGTGGAGCCTTGGCTCTGTGCCCACTAATGCCACAGCCAGTAAAGATGGGCTGGTACAGTTGAACAAATCTGCTCCTGGTCAGAGATAGTAGCAGATCATATCGGGGGTTGGACTAGATGACCTCCTGAGGTCTCTTCCAACCCTGATATTCTATGATTCTATGATATCCCCACTCTTTTCCCCCAGATGAGTTCCTTCCCTAGGCTGCTGCTGAGCAGTGCCTCTGTGAGCCAACCCTTATGTCTCAATCTTTCACTGATGGCAGACAGTGACTGTGGTGCATATGGACATTAATAACCCAGAGATGTGTAGGAGAAAGGTCCTAGAAGCTAAAACGTAGTTTAATACAGAAAAAGGCTTTGGACCAGGGTCTCTGAGGAAGCTTTCTCTAATGTACACTGAGTTGCACAAGTAGAGAAACCTAAATAGAAGAAACTTCTGTCTCAATGTGTGGATGAGAAGATGGTATAAACAAGAATGGGGTTAAAATTTATTAGGCACTGGGGAAATTTTTGCAGATGGGAAAGCTGATTAATTCTGGACACATACAAGGTCAACAACACAAAAGAACTTCTACCTCTGGTAAAGAAAAGGATAGAGACCAAGGCTGTAGTGGAAGAGAGGCTTGCTTTACTAATTGACATAAATTCTGGAAAAACAAGAAGTGTCATGGCATGTGGCCAGACATAAACGTTTTAAATGTCTATATACCAGCGTGAGAAGCTTAAAAGCAAGAATAGGTGAACAAAAATGCCTGGTAATGGAAGAGGAACTTGACATAATAGGCATAAGAGAATCATGGTTGAATGACAAAATCAATAGGATACTGTAGTATGTGATCATAAAATACACAGGAAGGCCAGACTAGGTTGAAGAGGTGGGGTAGTAGAATTGGATCTAAAAGATTTTTTAGACTCTAAATAGAATAAATGTCTGTAGTAGAATCTGAGTAAATGCAAATACCAATTTATAAGAATAAGCATATTAGTAAAAAGAAAAGGAGTACTTGTGGCACCTTAGAGACTAACCAATTTATTTGAGCATAAGCTTTCGTGAGCTACAGCTCACTTCATCGGATGCATACTGTGGAAAGTGTAGAAGATCTTTTTATACACACAAAGCATGAAAAAATACCTTCCCCCACCCCACTCTCCTGCTGGTAATAGCTTACCTAAAGTGATCACTCCCCTTACAATGTGTATGATAATCAAGTTGGGCCATTTCCAGCACAAATCCAGGTTTTCTCACCCCCCCCCCCCACCCCACACACAAACCCACTCTCCTGCTGGTAATAGCTTATCTAAAGTGACCACTCTCCTTACAATGTGAATGATAATCAAGGTGAGCAATTTTCAGCACAAATTCAGGGTTTAACAAGAATGTCTGGGGGGGGGGGGGGTAGGAAAAAACAAGGGGAAATAGGTTACCTTGCATAATGACTTAGCCACTCCCAGTCTCTATTCAAGCCTAAGTTAATTGTATCCAATTTGCAAATGAATTCCAATTCAACAGTTTCTCGCTGGAGTCTGGATTTGAAGTGTTTTTGTTGTAATATCACAACTTGCATGTCTGTAATCGCGTGACCAGAGAGATTGAAGTGTTCTCCGACTGGTTTATTAATTTAATTATTTAATTTAATTTATTTATTTAATTAACTTAGGCTTGAATAGAGACTGGGAGTGGCTAAGTCATTATGCAAGGTAACCTATTTCCCCTTGTTTTTTCCTCCCCCCTCCCCCCCCAGACATTCTTGTTAAACCCTGAATTTGTGCTGGAAATTGCTCACCTTGATTATCATTCACATTGTAAGGAGAGTGGTCACTTTAGATAAGTTATTACCAGCAGGAGAGTGGGTGGGGGGAGGTATTTTTTCATGCTTTGTGTGTATAAAAAGATCTTCTACACTTTCCACAGTATGCATCCGATGAAGTGAGCTGTAGCTCACGAAAGCTTATGCTCAAATAAATTGGTTAGCCTCTAAGGTGCCACAAGTACTCCTTTTCTTTTTGCGAATACAGACTAACACGGCTGCTACTCTGAAACCTGTCATATTAGTAAAGTTATACTACTGGCATCTTAATCAGGAAAAGGGTAATGAGTGTGCAATGTTAAAGGAAGATCCAGAAACAAAAAATTCTAATAAAACTGTGATAATGAATTAGTTCAAATGTCCGAACAAGACAAGATTTATTTGATACCATAAACAATTGCTTATTGGAACAGTTAGTCCAAGAGCTCATGACAGGAAAGAGTATTCTCTGTTTAATCTTAAGCTACAGACGGGAGCTGTTTCCAGATGTAACTAAATATGTACCTATGTTTTATAAAAGTGCTAGAGAAGATGCTGAGAATTGCAAACCATTAAGCCTTATTTCACGATGGGGAATTTGTCTGAAATGATTAAAAATAGAATCATTAAACACCTCAAATGAAAATGAGATGATAGGGGAAAACCAGCCTGGCTTCTGTAAATGAAAATCATGCAACTTTAACCTATTAGAATTATTTGAGCTTGACATAAAAATGAGGCTGGCAGCAGATGAACTCTGATAGTAGGAGAAAGGCAGGAGAAACTCAGAGCAACCAGCCATCACCAGAGTGTGAAGAAAGTGACTGAGTAATGTAGTCTCTTGTTGACATCACTGGGGTCTAAGGGTTGTGAAGATACCTGGTGGTCCTACTTCCCACAGTTAGAGAAGTGATTGTGCCACTCAAGGGAGATGCCTATCCTGCTGCCCATGTGGCTGGAGGAGGAGAGGCCATGAGGGGCATAGGTCCACAGAGATGAGGCAGTACTTGGTGAAAAGTAGGGAAGAGGAACTCAGGAGGCCCCAGCTAGGTTGCTGTCTTCCTTTCTTGCTCACGCTCCCCGCTGCTGGAAAGGTGTCAATGCCTGCACGGTTTAGGGATTCAATTCCAAATAACTTCTCTAATGTATTGATTAAATCTCTCTGCTTAAAATAAAATAGAAATATCCCCAGCAAATTACAGACAGTCTCTTACTAAGCAATTAATCAAATTATCATCAAGAAAATATTGGTTAAATAGACTGGAACTATAGAGGTTTAATATTAATTAACTTCCCATGACATGAAAGCAGTTAAACTGCAGTTTTGATCCCCATGATGCATTCATCATTCCAGAACCCAGCAGATCTCCTGAGTTCAGCTCTTCTAATATAAAAATCCTCTGCCATGGTTTGATTTCCTGTATGTTTAATTATCTCTGACTTGCTAGGAAACCATTGTCCGATATCAGAGCTTAGTGAAATGAGAGATTACGCTATTTCTTGAAACTTACATTCATTCCTTGAAACTTCTTTTTGCCAGAGTACTCTCGATAGGAACATGATTGCCTAGAACCTAATAATATAGATTGAATTTGAATTAATTCAGGACTCTAGTTTATGGTTTTATCCTGTAATAGGTTTGCTTTTCCTTTCCTTGATAATGCAGGAAAAACATGTTATCCCTCCTTGTGACATTGATTTAAGTGACACCAGCCTCATAGTATCTTCACATCCTCCCTAAAAACACTACCACTGCATAAGGCCTAATGGGATGAATTTACCACTTGCTTAAAAAATGTGCTCGTCCACTGAAACCGGTTATTCCAGCAATGTATATACAGCCTGTCTGAAAATTTCAGTAGTACTAGTTAATTTAATATCTCTGCCTCTCATAGAGGCAACAGGGAATTGCAATGCAAATGCCATCACCACCTTGCCAGTCTGCCCACCAGAAAAAGGTGTGATGATTGCCTGTTGTGATAGAGACAAGGAGTGCATGAGTGAGCATGCTGGAAGAGAGGGCATGTGGGCAGGAAATAGCAGGGAGGAACAGTACTGGCAAAGTTCTCAGCAGTACAAGAAATAGCACACTGCTGCTAACTGGCAGTGCAAGCAGAGAGGAAGAACTGGAAATATTTGCTGTTCTTATGTGTACAGATATTTTAACTCCATGGGCCACATCCTCACCAGCCTATCTCTGAAGTCAATAGAGAGATACCTGTTTACACTAGTTAAGGCTCTGGCCCCATGAATCTAATGAAAATGAATTTCTAGTTTTACTGTGTTTTTGCATTTGATAAAAAGTACTCTAGCCTGGGACATACTGATTTGTATTTGTGTGTGTGTGTGTGTGTGTGTGTGTATAAATGTTCTATTGTGGTGTCAGGGGAACCCAAGAATAAGAATCCTATTCTACCAGGTCCTGAGCACCTCCTGGAAGATGCTAATTTCTCACTACTTTTGTGTATCATATTAGAATTGAAGCTGGTTTGCATCTTGCAGTATTGAATCCTGTTAAAGAAGGTAGAAATAACTTAAAATAGTCAGTGTTGACTATCTTCTAGTAGTCCAGTGAGTCATCAGCAGTAGAGCTTGCTGAAATTCTTTGAACCAAAAGTTTATGTCAAAAGAAGTTTCACAGAAAATTCTGATAATTGTTGATTTTTTTTCACTTTGCGCAGAGCATTTTGTGTCTTTCTAAAAATAAACAATTTTTATTGAAAACACTATTGAAATGGCTATGAAAAAGTCATTTGCCAAAACCCAGGGGTTTTGGTACATTAAAAATAGTGATTACCATTTCAATATTTTTAATGTGGGGGGGAATCACACAAGTATCAGAAAAACCCCAAACCAAAAATGTATGAGTTTCCAGTACTGTGAAATTAAAACAACTTCAAAATTTCAAACATTTGCATGAAAGTAGCTTTTCATTTTTGACCATCTCTAATAAGTAGTGGTCTCACTGAGGGCATATTTAGAGTATCTCCAGGTGATTAGTTTGAGCTCCATTCACTTAGCTTTCAATTGAGAAAATCTGAATGGAGCCTGTGAGTGCTGAATCTCAGGCTAGCACCCTAGACCTTCATCCCTCCCTCTTTAGGAGTGACTATACAAGTTTGATGTCAATCTGAACTTGTCCCTTTCTGATTTGTAAGAGTTCATTCAAAGCTGTCTGTTTTTGCAGGGAAGTATTCTAACAAGCCCCTTATACTTTTTGAGAACTAGAGATGAAAAGCCGTTTAGAAGACCAACATTATTATTACTATTTTATTTTAATTGTCTAAGTCCTAAGCTCTAAAGGGAAATATTTTTTTTCTTTTAAAGGTAACACACAAATTGATGTGGTTGATAGTATTGGATTTCAAGTGCAAGTCTGGACATTTTTCAAGCTCATCCTAATATCTTAGAATGAGGTTTTCCTCTCTGTCATAGAAACAGCAGATGAATAAAAGCTGGATTGTGGCTAGACAAGCCATTCATCGAGTTTTTAGCCAGGTAGTCCTGGTTTTGTTAACTTTTTAACCCATCCCCATTTAAACGTAGTTTTGATGATATCAGAGTGTGCTACTCTGCCTTTGGCAGGCTACCTTTATAAATGGAACTACATTTCGCGTTTTAAAACACAATGCGTGAGTCTCTTACTCAATGATTCTGGTCTTTTCCCCTCTAAATACAAATTGCTTCACAATTAGGAAAGGCGTATATACATATGCTACAAAATATGCTACAAAATCTCCGTTCACTTCCATTTTTTTCACTAGAGGGAAGCCACTTAGCAGAAGATGGTTCAATCCATTGCCTTTGTTTCTAAAAGAGTTGGCTCAGATTTGTTTTAATTAAAAAAGGGTGTTTTAAGATAGCCTTTTAAGATATTCAGTGGCACATAAATGCACTCAGCATTTCATTTCTCTCAGGCAGAATGTGCTGCATGTTTTACAGTATGTTTCACTGGTGGTCACTGAAAGAGGCCATTGCTAGAACTCATAGTATTGGGAAACACTCAACCACCAGGAGTCTTAGTTTCAATGAATCACCTACTCAATAAATGAAGAGTCAAAAAGATGGTTTGAAACAAATTCCTGACTCAATATAGAGCTCATTTTCTTCCTTTGGAAACCGAGTCAGCAAAAGTATATGGAGCAATCAGATGTGGGGTTGCTATTGATATTTCCATGGACTATGTATTGTGCTTGTAGTCACCTTGAGAGGTAGGATAGTCCAGTGGTTAGGGTAGTACCCTGGGATTTAGAAGAGGCGAGTTCAATTCCCTGCTCTGCCAGAAACTTCCTGTGTGACTTTGGGCATGTCACTTAGTCTCCCTGATGTTGCCTGATCTATAGTTTATGTATTAATTATATTGATTACTTAAGAATTGCCAGTTATCACTTTGAGGGTTGACAGGTTCTTGTCCCAAAATCCAGGCCTACTAGTATTTAAATTACCGTATAGGTGGGGACCCAGGTGTTCATTGTTGCAATACTCGCATTATAGGAACCCTTCCGTATTTAAAATAGTTTATTAATATGTTTTTGCTAAGTCACAAACACTCTAACTCAGCAATGTAGATAGAGTAATACGGTATGAATATCCATACTCATATATCCCTTGCAGAACAACCTGAAATGTTAGCCGTTACCTTCCTCATTGCCATCACCTTCTTCCTCATCACCAGTGGCCATCATTTTGGCCCCTCCCAGGGGCTACATCTCTCTCTCCTCCCGCACACAGGTTGGGACACAGTTTTATAATAGTTATGCTGACTCCCCTATGTCTACTGCATATTCAATAGGGGCTTTTCCCCTCTTCCTTATTTGTATTTCCTCACCCTACCAATGTTGAGGTGCCCTTCTCCTATAGGTTAGTATATTAATGATCTCAACTTATTACCATATACGTGAATGTGTTGCCATGGCATTCTTGTGGTCAGACATCTGTGGATGTTAGCTCATATTCCTATGGTTGGCTGGGGGTGTTATGGTAAAGTCCTATACATTCTGACAAAATTCTCCATCACACACACTATTCTCAGTTCCCAAAAGTTGGGGGTTACTGTTGGGCCATTCATCTGTACCAACGTTCATAGGTCGCAAGCCTTATGCAAGCTGCTGAACCTAATGTCTTACAGGTTACAGGCCTGTAGGTTCCTTGCATTGCTGCTGATTATAATAAAGGCAGAATATAATGAAGGCAAAGCAGTGAATATAATAAAGACTAGCTCGCCCTATAGGTTACACTGTGCCTTGGTTTCCTTATCCATAAAATGATGAGAATTGTAGGCCAAATACTGTAAAAGGTTGTGTAGTGCTTGATACTATGGGAATGGGGGCCATATAAGTACCTAAGATATGGGGAGTTCATCAGGTTTGGGGGGAGGTATTTTTTGGTATTACATGTATTTTTCAATATTAAAAGCATCTATATCTAGGGATAGGTACTTTCCTAAGCTGATGGAAATAAAATACTGTTGTCCCTTCCATATTCCGATACCACTATCCTGTTCTGCTGCCAATATTGCCCCTCTGCTGAACGTATGAAATATCTGGGGCATTATAGGTTAGCTTCCCTATAAAGAAAGCAGTGTTGCAGTGCATAGTACAGTTTAAGTGTTTTATTTAGACACACGCACCATCCTGGAACAGACATTGTCAGACAGCATGTAAAATAATCCATTGTCTCAGGAATCTCAGCCCAACACCCATACCAGGATTCCAGACAGCAACTCTGTCTTAAGAATGGACTCTAATCAGGGATGAAGGCAAAGTGCAAACTCTCCTTCTACTCTCACTGCCTGGTTTCACAGACCTGCTTCTACCAGAACCATACATAATGAGGATGACCAGATAGCAACTGTGAAAAAACAGGACCAGGGGGTTGGAATAGGCATCTATATAAGAAAAAATCCCTAAAAACAGGACTGTCCCTTTAAAAATGGGACATCTGGTCACCATATACATAATGCAAAAGAGCAACACAGCATGCCTTCCCAATATTGAATACTTGCTCACGTGCTGAGGAAAAAGATACTGGGAAGACAATGAATACAAACACCAGCTGTTGCCACTTGCTCTAACAATACATACGTGAGTTCTTGATCGTGGATTATGCCCACTCTTGGTAAATTTGCAGGGGAGGAGGTAAAAAAAAAATCACATTTACATTTTAAGCCTTCTGCCCTGGAAAGTATTCATTTAAAGGATCACAAGTGTTCGGAATCTATGTATGCACTTCGGTCATGTTCCCTAGATTTTTCTACACAATCATGGGGGCTAAAAATGTATTTAAAAATGCTGAGATTCTCATGTGATCTCTTAATTCCAGGAGCTGGGGATTTGAGAAAAACACCAGCTTTTGTGAGACTTATGATAAAATCCTGAGAGTTGGCACTACTGACTGTATTGTCTTTTTTTTAAATTAAATTCTGTTCCTTTACAAACTCTGGGCTAGCTTCTCAGCTGGAGTAAACAGCATAGTTCCAATGAGCTCACTAGAGTCAGTTTACTCCAAATGAGGATATGGCCCTCTTTGTTTTAATGTCTTTCCTTGATGCTTCTATACTTTTAAGGCAGCTTGTTTATTTATCTTTCTGTCTCTCTGGTCCTGTGAAGATGGACCCCTCCGACTTTCTGTTGCCTAGAATGTGGTTTCCTTGCTGTAGCAATTCTCTTCCTGACCTACAGCCCAGTTTCTCTGCAGGAGCTGCCATTTTTCTCTCTCTGCTGCTATTTCTTTGGGATGGGATATGCCATCTCCTCCCGTGCAGATCTTTTCGTGCCTTAGCTGCTACCTCATTTCATCTCAGGCAGGCTGTCCAAGCCTGAGGGAAACAATACCTCACTTCTCTGCAGAAGAGTGCCCCTGATTTGTTGTTTTCCTCTGCTTCTGCCTTTTTCCTGGAACTGGGTTCCAGCTGGCTCTGACATGTCATGTGGTGTAGAGACGCTTGTTGTTGCAACAAAGGTATTGATTGGTAGTAAGTTCTGCAATGTGATGCAGATGGGTGGATTCCTGCACCCATATGGCGCCTCACTGCAAACAATTGGGTCAGCATGGATGTAGGGGTCTGTTCATGCAGACCACATAGCAGGATTAGAGCCATAATCACTGTCATTTCTAGTTGCAGTGAGACTTTTATGAATTCTTAAAGTGCCTTACAGCGTAACTAATTAAACATCCACTAGTCACCCCAAGGTTTTATTCTTGCAAGATTGGGAATGTTAAGATACATGTTAGTTGCAGGGGAAATTCTGGCTTGATAACAGAACCAAAATATTTTAAACTGGATAAAATGTGGTCACGCCTGTTTACGTTTGGATAGAAAGGTATTACTCGGATGTTTCATGCCAATCTGTTTGAGGCCTCGTCATGTCATAGCTGTTCTCTGCAACTTGCAAGGACTGTTACTGTGCTTGAAATTTAAATACAGATAGAAAAAGAAACTGAACTTCCTAAGTTCTGAAATAAATTAATAGAATATTCTTTGTTTAATGTAATTTGTTCTAAGCAGCCACTGATGACTGAAGAGCAAATGAGGCAGATTAGATTGTGGCTTGGAGAACAGGTGCAGGTTGTGGGGGGGGGATGTACATTTATTTTCTTAAATAATGTGTGTGTATTTTTACCTGACTTCCCCTTACTTATAGTGGGATCTTACACGAGAGCGGATTGGTGATTTTCCTCTGTCATCTCTATCTCTGTAGTATGGTATATGTTTACTGAATACTGTATATAGAAATAGTTATGGCCTTTGTTCAATAAGATACAGAAGCATGTGCATAACTTTAAGTTTGCAAACAATCCAGCTGAGTCTGATGAAATTCTCATGTGCTTAAGCATCTCACTGAATCAAGGCCTACATGCTTCTCTTTAATTTAAAAATAACGTTTTAAAAAGAAAAATTCGTCCCATTATATAAATAAGATCATTGTGATAATTGTTTCACTTAATGGTATTTTTGTATATGTGGGCCATAGAATTCTTAAACTTGCAGTTAAACTAACGTGGGCTAAGATCTCATGAACCAATCAGGATCAGGCCTGGTCAGCAGTTCGATCGAAAACTTCCAGAAAGGGCCTCAGGTTGCTCCAGAAAGCACTGTCGGACACTTGTCCCCCCGTCCCCCCCGTCCCCCCCACCCTGTTTAACAATGGTGCAGTATCCCAACATGATGTTAGGAGCTGGGGAGCTCACTCTCCAGGGCCGGCTCTAGGTTTTTTGCCGCCCCAAGCTCCAAAAGCACAATTGCCCAAACAAACAAACAAACAAACAAACAAACAAACAAACAAACAAACAAACAAACAAACAAAAAAAAAACGCTGGAAGGCTGCCCCTGGAACTGTGCCACCCCAAGTACGTGCTTGCTTTGCTGGTGCTTAGAGCCGGACCTGTCGTTCTCTCTCTGGTACTGGAGGTGCATTATTTTGTAGTTGGCTGCCTTTCAGTGGTGGGTAAGTAAATTCTTTATGTAGGCTGTAAAGTGCTGTGGGATGAATCATCCTCCTCATTCTTCCTGCACCATCAGGTACATAAGGCAGAGGTCAAACTCGTGTGATAACTGTACATTTATATAGTAACATTAATCAATCATTTATAGTGATCACAGAACACTGAAATTAATAAGATGGTTTAAGAAACAATACATATTTTTTTTATAAAAAAAATAATCAGGCATGTTCAAAATGTACCAATGCTGGGTTAAAAAACAAAAACAAAACACTTTGTTAACTTTGTTAACTATGACTGTATTATATCAGTAATGATATACCGGCTCAATAAGCCAGTATTGGCAGCCAACAGGCAGATGACACCTTTGACCAATTAATTCACTATGAATAAAATCCATGCCTGAAATAGACTCTGATGTGCCCTTGGGCTCAGCTCACAGAGAGGCCAGATTAATTTTTTTTCTTGAGTTGGAATATGCAATAATTGTTGTGTCTCAGCAGGTGGTATGAGTAGTAAATTTATTTTCTTCCCTGTGCTAGTCAAAACATGCTCCTTCATTTTAGGTAATGAACTTTTTGAGAGGAACCTTCCAGGAGTTGCAGCTTTGTTCAAAATTCCAACAAGCCGGGTTGAAAGTAGCTCACTTGAATCTTGATAGTCTTTATAACTAGCATGTCTTTTTATTTTAAGTGGCTTTTTATGTTTAAATAATGGAACTTTGGAAGAACAACCCTCTTCTCATTTTCTCTCAACAGTACTCTGTAACATTAAAATACCTCCATCTCATTGACTTGCCGTTCATTTTGAGATCACATCAGAAAACATCCCTCTTCTCCTTAGCCTGCAAATGTTATTTTTTGTTTCTCTTTTAATACTTTGTTTTTTATTAACTGTGTCATTTAATTAAATGTGAAGCATTTTGGGATGAAGTTCAAATGAAAGATGTTCTTCAGAATAGCATTGTATTTCATTGTGTATTTTAATTATGTGGGTTTTTTTTCCCTCCCTTAAAGCTTAAATGTGTATTGAAGTACACAATGCAACATTCACACATCTTGTGCAATTAGCCACTGTGTGCAGTGTCTGATTTTAGAAGATATGGATTCATTTACCTTAGGGCATGTTGAAGCTATTCACATAATTTAAATTGTTTTCTGTGCTCAGATTTCTTCTTCTCATACTGTACTTAGAGTAGGTTGGTTGCAGAATTTTATTTTATGTAACTGGATTAGCTGTGCCTGTCTGTTAATACTCTGAAATACTAGGATATTGCTTTATACATGCTGTATTTTCACTTGTTAAATGTTTAGTGAAGTTAGTACCCATGAAAGATGGCAAACAGATGGCTCTGGAGAGAACATGTAAAGCACAAACATTGGCACTATAAGCTTCCCAAACTAGTCCTCAGAAATATGCCTCAACCTTCATCTGGGGGGGACCATATCCTAGAAAATATCCTAGTTTCAATGGCCTATTTAGTTTGTGGTCTCAGTGCTAAGACTGTCAATAAGGTCAATCATAGTGATGGTTTGGAGATTTACTTATTAGGATTTGGGACCACCTATATGTAAGCTACTGGAGAACCTTCTGATAGTAACAACTTCCAGTCATTCCTGAGCCTGGCCAGATTTGAATTGGTGAGCTAGAGGTGAAAGACTCTTATTAACAATATTGTGACCTATTTAGTGCCACTGCAGTTATGCTTATGAATAAATTCACACTGTGCTATGGGAGAGGAACACATTCCAAGGGTTCAAAACAGTGTGAAGCAGGAATGACAGGTTGTAATGCCCTTAAACTATGCAGGAGTAACTCCACTTCATCAGGATGGTCAGTCCAGTGCAGGAGGAGAAGTGCAAGGTGTTTGGGTACTGATTAAATGGTTGCCCAAGAATTGGGTCCAAAACCAATTGAAATCAGTGAGGGTCATTCTGTTGACTTAAATGAACTTTGGATCAGACCTAAAGAGGGGTTAACTCATCAGCATGTGTACGCTTCTTCTTGGATGTAAGACAGGCCAAAATTTTGGCTCTGTCTACACTGTAGAACCCAATATGGGGAGGATTCAGTGCCAAGTTAACAGTACATTTAGAATGGTTTCTTAAATGTTTGTCTGCGTAAGCGCTGTTAATTATGTTGTGCCTTTCATTTAAACAACAGGGTATAAATAGTAAGGCCACCTATGGGGATTACAGGATTTGTCAACAGCAATCTATTAAAAATTAATGCAAGAAGGGGGTGAAAGAATCTTTTTAAATTTTTTTTCTTCTTCTTATATGCTTTAGATCTGCTAATCGGATCCCTTTAAAAAAAGAGTGAATGTGTTTTAATGGTTTAAGCAATTAAAATAATTCTTATCTAAAATGACAAAGGTGTCATGGACTTTTTATATCCTCTGCTAACATGTCTGTTTGAATAGTTTCCTGTTGTGGCTGGTTGTTTTAGAAGTCCATAGAGAGTGGTATATTTATGAAGAAACTACTAGAGGATTCGAATTCTCTGTGAAATCTGTTCCACATCAGTCCTTGTCATAGTCTGCAAATTCTAATTTGCACCAAACACTTCAATTCTGAAGAGCCCCAGTCCTGAAGTTATGCTGTTTGGAGGTGTATAATTTCTTTTTTTTAATATTCAAATTGCATTCTGGCGCTTGTTGCAGAGGAAGTTTGGCTTTGTTTTCTTTGCCTGATTTGAAGTCGGGGAGCAGGGAAAAGGGAGATTGATTTCTATATGTACCATAAAAATTCGCAAAACTTTGTCTCATAACTATACTGGACTATCAGATATATATCTACATTAGAAAAGAGGGGATTATTTATTTTATTTATATTTTACAGTATTAAGAGAAGCTAAATTCATAATGCCACACAGCATCGCAATTATAAACAGGAGCAGGTTTCAGAGCTCTGTTCTGAATTATAGACGTAGTGTCATACTGTAGCTGTATGATAAGCATAAAATGCAATACTCATAAAGATGGGAAGGAAATAATGATAAAGAGGAAAATTGTCTTGGTTAAATCATGACATATATACTGAGTAGGTGGTTGTGAACCTGTGACTAGAAATTTGTGTGATCAAGGAGAATATTATTTAAAATATATACACCATGGGCATATACTGCACTCAGCTACCTCAGTGGCTTGTCTTCCTATCTATCTGCCAGTTGATGCCCCCAGACCCTGATTCTGGCAGCTTGTGGAGTACACAGCCATGAAAGTAACCCATGCACAAAGAACCTAGTGGCCACTTTGCCATCTGCTAATGGATCTGGTGAGAGGGAAGAGAATATGGCTAGACACACTAGGTAAATATGAAGAGTGGGGCAGAGGCGACAGATAATGCCTTGAGTGCAGGGGACTGGATTAGATGACTTCTTGAGGTCCCTTCCAGTTCTATGATTCTATGATAATTGGGAAAACAACGGTAGATGCATGTTTTGTTTTCAGGGTAGTAAGGAGATGGTGTGGACCAGGCTGGTTCTTCTTCAAGTGATGGTCCCTATTGTATTCCACTGAGGGCTATGTGCCATGCATCTGGAGCCTGTAGTAGTTGGCAAAGTAGTAGTGTTTGTTGGTCTGCGCATGCGCCCTTGCATTGCCTTGTGATTTCGCCCGAGGTGATAAAGGGTGGAGTGGACGGATCATGTCTTCAGTTCCTTCTCGCTGCCGCATGGTCTGAGTCAGCTTCAGCTTTTCTCTTGTCCTTGGTTACGAGCTTTTCAAACTTCCAGAAAAAAATGTTTTTTTTAATTGCTTATAGTTAGGATTTTATAAATTGGTTAGTCTCTAAGGTGCCACAAGTACTCCTTTTCTTTTTGCGAATACAGACTAACACGGCTGTTCCTCTGAAAACTGATTTTTGTAGTAGTTTTAGTGTTCATAATAATTTTTCTAGGATTAAGGACTTTGGGATGCCGCTTTGGCGGTTTCTCCCCATCCCCCAGCACCTGTGTCTGGGTACTGATTATGGCGAAGATGCTGGGATTCAAGGTCTGCCCTACTTGCCTTCACTCCTTTTCGCTCTGAGACAAGCATTGACTCTATTTTTACTGCTTAGGGGAAGCCCATGTTGCATCCAGGTGCAGTATCTGCCTCTCCTTCCTTGCCCGTACTCGGGAAGGCTGGGCACTATGCCTTAAGAAACACCTCATGGACACTGCCATGGGGCCACAGTCCGATCCTGGCCAGGTAAACGTTTAACCAGTAGAATTTTAATAAGCTACAAAATTACTGGTTTTACATGTTATTTACATCCCTACCACACATCTCGAAGAATCTCCAGTTACAGGTAAGTAACCTCCCTATATTTTCAATTAGTTGAGAAAAGGGGGTGAGAATGGAAATGAGGGCTCTTCTATCACACCCTTGGACCGAAAGCAAGCCTGCCACACTTAACTTTAATACATGCTAATGACTAAGAACTGTCCGTATTCCTCTGCAAAACACAGAACTGGTAATACTGACAGATCCCTTCTTTTCCAGAAGTTCAAAAAGATGGAAAAGATGTAGTTTAAAGCATCTGTTTCTGTATTTCTGAAGCTGTCACTGAATTCATTGCAGACCAATCTAAATTGAAAAGTGTTGAAAATGCCAGAGAGGACAGAGAGTAACAGAGATATAGAACAGGTTTCAGAGTAACAGCCGTGTTAGTCTGTATTCGCAAAAAGAAAAGGAGGTGATATAGAAGAGTTAGATATGTAAACACTAACATTCAGGTTCAACCTGGAGAAATAAAAGCTTAACATTCGTCAAGGGGAAAATATATATCAACTAGTGGTCATTTGTGGGAAAGAGATACTTGGAAAGTAGCAATGCCCAAAAGACCAAAAAGTGGAAAGTAAATTGTAGAGCTGGTTGGAATATTCTGGATGAAATTTTATATTATCTAAATACTTCATATTGATTCGTTGAAATCACATTTCCTGGAGACCTCAATTTTGACAAAGGTTGCATTTGGAAAAAGAGAGTGTCTCTCTTTATAATTTGGTGGTTAGGCCACTGACCTTGGATGTGGGAAATCCAGGTGCAAGATTACCATGCTCTGTCTGATTTAGAGTGGTCTAAAATGAAAATCTCTGCTCTGAATCAGAGTGGGACTTGGGCAGCTCAGCGTCAAGTCCCTCTCTTCTATTTCCTTGGCCAGTGTCCTAGCCATGAACGGATGGATGGGCATGCACATAGGAAGGGATTTCTTCTCCCCACAAAAGTAATTTTTGTGGGTGTTAGATTTAAAAAAAAAACAATTTCTTCTGAAGTATCAAGGATGGAATGGGAAAGTGGTAGGGAGGGGTGGGACAGAGCTCTGAGGTGGCCCTGAGTATTCTCTCTCTCTGAGGTGCTTGGCGGGCTGATTATCAGTATAAAATGCAATGCAAGGTCTTGATCCTGAAAAGCCAAAGAAGTACTCTGTGTCCCCTGGAGATAAGGATTTGTTGGTGCTTTTCTGCTGTCTTACTGCCCCTGATCCTGGGGGACTGCTGGGTCCTCAGAGCAAGTCCGAGCCGAAGTAAATTGCATCTTGGATAGCAGCTCCCTGAGATCTGCTCTTCTGTCTATCGTCATTGGAGCACAAGGGGCTCCTTGCTCCCAGCCCACTCTAGAATATCCCTTTTCTGGTGGCACACTACACAAAGGAGCTGAGAATCTGGCCCAAAAGATAAACAAATCTATTTTTTCTTGCTGGTTATGTACAATGCATTCTCTGTTGCGGTTCAAATACAAGACAGAACAAGGCTTTAAGCAAGCAAGCAGGCTGGTCTGCTGACGGGCTGGTCTCCTGTCACCTTTCCACCCTCTCTTTTATCCTTTCTCTCCCCCCGCGCATTACATACTCCAACAGATAAAAGGAATACACTAGCTTTGTTTAATATTCTTATTTACCAATATCTATCTACCGCATTCCTTGCTCTCGGGCCTTGAGCCCAGTCCTGGGAGGCTTCCCATGGTTCATGTCATCTGGCGAGATTCCAAGGTTCATGCCCTTGAGAGGAGCCGTGTGTGCACTGCTCCTACACAACACTCCGGGTGTGCCCTGAATGTTGCCAAGTGCATGAACCTTGCATGAATGCTACAATTCTCTGTAACATAAAGAATTTTAATAGAATGCTACATAGCTACACTAGCTATCTAAAATACCTTTATAAATGACTGGGAAACAAAGTAAAATTACCCCCTGAAGGGTGCAGTTCTCCTTTTTTGAAGTGGTCCCTTTCCCTCCTTACATAACATTGTTTATTTGGTGTAGGAATGACCCTTTTTGGCAGTCTCTCTTCCCATTTTTACTTGCCTGCACATCTGGAGTCCCATTATTTTATTAGATCATTTGTGTACAGCAGAAGGAAGGCTTGTATGAATAGCAAAATTCCATCATTTATTTGTTCTTGATGTTTTCCAACCTTTTATAGGAACACATTTGGCAGCAGACCTGTATAAATAGGTCATAACTCTTAATTAAAATGGGCACTTAGTGACAAATTATGTGTTGGGTTTTGTTTAACAGTGGAGCAGAATGGAGTTAAAAGCTAAAAATTATTGAAGAGGTGTTGATTGGTTCAGCTGTAATATAACTGTAGACTTGGGGTTCCCACTTAGCTACATACACAACAGGTATTTCCTGATCTGTGTTGCAATTAACTAACAAGCAGATCTCTGTGTTATGAATTCTAGATGGCTATTCTTATGCAGCTTTTTCTAAATATTTTACAAGAGACAATGTTTTCCTGCTATTTGTGTACAGAGGCATGAGGACAATTCTGGCAGCAGGATTTTTCTACAAATAAGTCCTATATCGGGCTAGACCGGGATGATCAAGTATCTTTATATAAAATGCTGGATCTGTGTCTGTCTTCTCACAGTGGGTCATATCATTAGTGGCGATGAGCACTTTCAACACACACACTGAAGTCAACTGAACTAGCAAAAACTTGGAACCATTTGGGAATTGGGATTGGACCAATTTGTTTTCATGTTGCACTGCCTTCTGCTGGATGGAAAGTGTCACAAGGCTCAAAATATAAGAGTTATGTTGCCATCCAGTAAATGCAGGCAACACAGACTTTATGTCCTAATATTACCTACACATGCATGTTTCTTGGTCTATCACCACTGTCTTATAAGACATTTTATATGGGCCTTCTACTCTATAGCTTTAGAGTACTGCATTTCAGATTTACGTATGTTCACATGTACTGTGTTTTCATCCCGGGTTTAGTGTAATACAGCAAGACCACTTCAAATTATATGCACTCTAAAAATGAGGTTTTCTGAGGAAAAAATGAGTTGTTTCATTTCGTTACTACTGTTTTTCTTCCACATTCATTGTGTGGCAGTCTTTTGGGGACTTAATCATATTAAATTATCAAATTAGTTCTCTTTTGACATATCATAGTTTAAGGGTAGAAGAGAATGGTACAGAAATGTTAAGGATGGCAACTGCTATAGATCCAATTAGTGGCAGATGAAACTTGATTTTTAGTTTTCAGAGTAGCAGCCGTGTTAGTCTGTATCCGCAAAAAGAAAAGGAGTACTTGTGGCACCTTAGAGACTAACCAATTTATTTGAGCATGAGCTTTCGTGAGCTACAGCTCACTTCATCTCTAAGGTGCCACAAGCACTCCTTTTCTTTTTGATTTTTAGTGGCTACTCAGGGATCCATAAAGGGCTATACATATACAAGGGCTAAATTCTCCCTTGTAATAAAGTCATAAATACAATCTTCATCAGACTCATGCCTTAGAGAAGATATATTTCCTCTTGAAATATATCTGAAAGCAAATGGTCATGATCTGAAAGAATAGCTAAATTCCTTTCTTTTGTGACTCCACTGAATTCATGGACTTACTTTGATAATTGATTTGTTTTCATTTTGACTTATTATATATCTAATAGTGTGCACATACTTGTTGTTTGTGGTGTTTCTTCCATGAGGTATTACTAAAACGAAGATAAAATGTGAACAGTTGCATTGCTTTTCATAATATAATGGTAAAACTTTACCCTATGGACGAATTCACAAAAATTTGAAAAGGGGAGAAAAAAGCCACATAAAGTACTGATATTTTGGTTTGTGAATTTCAACAAAGTTCAGTGCATTGATTGTGTTTTTGCCACAACCATGGCCCATGTGTAATCAGAACACATCTAATTTGAACTGCATCTGAAGTCCCCCATCCCAATCTGATCAGTGTAACTATCTGACCAGCAGGTGGAAGCAGAAAAAAAATTACATTCAAGTATGTATCAACACTATCTATAAAAAAACCAACTGTTTTTCATCTAAAATTTTGAATAGCTGCATGATGATACATTGTATAACTTTTGTGAATTTCCTTACCAGCCTCTAACAGCCCAATGTGTTTTTTAACAGCTGACTGTTCTTCTTCACTTTTTATGCACCATAAACAATGAAAAAAGCAAGTTTGCAGTCAAATTCTGTGGTTTGTTTATTATTTATTAAATGAAGCTGCTGCCCTGCAGAACCATAGTACATCACAAAGACTCATCTACCACAATCTTGGCTACACAGAGATTCTATTATTATTCCATTCCCCTCTTCTGCAAAGAACGTATGAGCATTGAATCCAGACTCTTTGCTTAACTCCCACCCACCCCATTATTGTAAAGAATAATTTTACTATGTAGATATTTGCCTGTGTGTTATCACTGTAACTATCTGTCTTTCCACAGGCTCCAGAAAAAAATGAAAGCTGTGTAGGTAATCAAATTTTGTATTAATTTAGGCCCATATGCATTGTTGTTCCTGTGAGGTGGAGTGTTGCTTCACACAGATGAAATGTGTAAGCTGTCAAGCCTAACTGATAACTAGCTCCATCCTCACTGTGGCTGCAACACTGGTGCTCAGTGATTGAAGTGGAGAGCAAAGGGATAGAATCAGGGGAACAGCTGCTCAGCTAGGTGTGGTCTCTTCTAAATTCCTTTTAAATTCAGTACCACTTGCCATGCCAAATGCATCTTAAGTTATAGACATTCAAGACAGTAGTAATCCTCATTTGTAGCTTTAACAGACCACAGGGAGGGGGAAAACTGCTGGGTGGTCATCAAGGAACTTCATATTTTTATTATTCCACACCTACCCTTTGTCTGTCTTGTCCATTTACATGGTAAGCTCTTCGGGGCAGGGACTGAGTTTCACCAGGTGCATGTACAGCACCTAGCACAATCAAGCCCCATTCATTCTCAGTTGGACCTGTAGGGACCACTGTACTATAAATAATGACTATCTGGTATAGCAGTGCTGCATGTCACCAGAAAAGCAGAGGAAAACACCATCAAATACTCCATATTTTACATGCTGCAGTGTGGTAACCGGTGGCAAATTTTGACTTTTTAATCATGATTAATGTGTGGTGAGTTAGAAACACTGGATTTACGGTATATGTTTACCTGATGAGTTAGCGGTTAATGTTTGCTTTCTTCATGCTAAACTAAACTCTTTTAGATATCTGCTTTATATCTCAACCATTTGGTGATGGCTTGTGATTCCCAGTACATAATGAATATACATCAGTGTTCATTATTAATGCAGTGTGGGCAGTTGCTAAACAATGGTCATCCTCAGTTTGTGAATAGAAGTGAAAATTCTCAGTCTGCTGTGAGTCAGTATAATTTGTTAATGCTGGCTAAGTATATATAATCATATTTTTTCCCCATGAAATGGTTTAATTTTCCTCTGTTTTCAGTAGATTCCAGGCTTGTAACTTCAATTTGTTGGCACTGTTTCGGGGTGGGAGGTGGGTGAGAAAATGTTACGAAAGGAAATAAATGTATAAGCATATTTCTATACCTACAAAAAAAGAGCACATAAGGTTTAACAAGTCGTACAATCAGCCATTTCATATACTGAAACCTGTTTGAGATCAGATACTTTAAAAAGAAAGTAACAATGTGAAATCTAGAAAGAGAACAAAGGTGTCAAATTATAAAGTCCCATTAAACCAGTGAAATGAAGACTTATTCATTATGGGCCAGTTTGAAGCAGTCACAGCACTAGAATTTGGCAAGCAGAGATGACAAATTTATCTCCATTCACTTTGCAATAACAGAAGCTCTGTACGTACTTGTTCACAGAAAAAATATCCTTCCTAAATAATGTTTTTAGTCAAAAAACACTGTTTCTGTTGGCTTAGCTGATAAACCCAAACATGGACCTGTGTTTCTCAGACACTTGCTACCAAAGCTGGTATAAATTGCAGGACATGTACCATAGATCTCACCATTGGTCAAAGGATCCTAAGGCTCCTTTTAGATGCTAGGTTTTCAGGTCTCTACTCAGTGTATGTGATAAATATTACATTGTTCAAACAAGCACTTTCAGGTATTCTTATTAATATATGCTTTTAAAAATGCTTCTTACTGCGATTGGAGCTTTAGTAGAATGGCATACCAATAGCTTTCACTCTTTTCATAAAAAATTAGCCTCCTACCAATGATGAGTTTTCAATTTGTAATCGAGCTAAAGCAACAGGAGTAATTGGTGAAATGAGTTGGGATGGTTACATGAATATCTATGCATTCCTGCAATACCATCATGCTAACTAGTAATTTTGCCCCTTTTTATGGTGGAAATAGGAAATACTGCAAGTCAGAGATAAGAGTCTACAATGACTCTGGTCGCAAGTTTGAGATATACCACTTGATCTCACTGGTGCCCATTTAAGCTTTATCAGTGTTGAAATATCATATTATAGAGACATTCAGGGAACAAGGCAAAGGGAACCATACAAATTCCTAGATATCAAGGAGCAATGGAAGCTTGTTCCTGAGAAAGGACAGAAGTCATGTTATTCAGCAGTAGGTTTGGTAAAGCTTTTGTAAATTTAATTCAGGGAATACTTCTCTGCTTTGGCATGGAGATAGAACAGATGGTCTGAAAGATCTCTTTTACCCGTAGTTTCTATATTTCTACAAAATCACAGAAAGGTGGTCAGAAAGTTTTTTTTTGTTCTTCAAGCAACACCATTTAAAAGAAAAGTTCCACTAATATTGCATAGGTAAATAGCTAGAAATTCTTCCCCTTTACACAATTCATTTTAAAGCATTGCTTTTTATTAAATGGAACCAAACATATCTAAACATGAGTGATACTTCTCATGTTGGAAATGATGTGCTTTATTCACCAAGGTTGTGAGCTGTAATTGATCATAGCCAGATCACTTCTTCCCATATGGAAGGGCAGATGTGGGGTCAGCCATCACTATCTTAGTACATTTTTTTCCCTGGATGTGTCTCCATAGGTCACGAGATCTGCACAATGTTCGGAAACAGGAGGGGAATCCCAGTCTGAAGTCAGGTGTTCATGCCTGACACATGAGCCACTGGGATTCATAGGATTTTGAGGCAGGACGCCTCAATTTTTCCTACTTCTTTCTAGATAGTAAAAGAGAGGAGAGAATACCTGACACCTCCACTTCCATTGTCTAGAGCAGTGGTTCTCAACATATTTACCATCGTGGGCTGCATCCAATACTACCTGTATGGCCCCGAGGATGTGACATGGGCTACAGTTCTGTACTGATTGGGCTGCAAGCAGCCTGTAGGCTGCAGGTTGAGAACTACTGAGCTCGGAGAATCAAATAACAACTGGTCTAAAGTCATGTAGTGGTCTGTTTATCTAGCTTCACCTTCACTTTCATTGTAGCTTCAATTAAAATGCTGACTGCACACTCAGGATCTGATTTCAATGCATCAATGCCACATTTGTTCACACGGAGTCAGGCTTATTGACATGACATCTACTAACTTGCATCATGTTCTAATGTGCCACAGTCTGATGACTTGGTTTGACAGCAAAAAAGCAGTGAAACTTGAAATGCTCTATCGTAAGCATTCAGCATTTATATAAACTGGTACCTTTTAAAATCTCTTGTTTTACCACAGTGAACGATAGATAGGATTTGTAACTTTTTCAAATGCAGGAGGAAAAACTAAGAGATTCTCTTATCTCCTATACTATTTAATTTTTAGTGGATGGTACCTTGAAGTTTTTACTCAGTGCTTACTCAGGAGAAATTTTCATGGATTTCAGAGTGAGTTTTGATTACGTATCTTGTATTTGGGCTAAAAAATGCAGACTTACCAATAAGAAAGTGAACAGATTTGTGGGATGACTCTGCACTTTGATGATTTGCAAATTCAAAATAACTTGAAACTAAACATAGTTTTTTCTTCAGTGTTCAAATGTGGGCACCTAATTTAGGGAACCTGATTTCCACCTTTGGGTGCTCAAACTGACACATATGTGCCTAAGTAGATATTTGGACACCTAATTGCCAGTTTTGGGAACATAAAGGCAGAATGTCCAAATTTGAAACCTGGGCCCAGTAGTTCTAATTTTTTGGATCTGATATATTCTGTATTTTGCAGTATATAATATAAGCTGTTCCTGTTTGTTAATGGGGTATCTAATCATATTTTGACATTTAGATGAGCAAGGAGTGATCTTCATCTGTTGCCTCCACTCACACCAGAACCCAACACCTCTTGAACTCAAAATTATTTAATTTCATGAAGAAGATTACGCCCATCTAAGTGGCTTCATAGGCCACCAAGAACAGCAAGAAAACAGGAACACAAGTAGCATCGTGTTTCCAAGAATGTAGGCCATTCAAGTAGTAGTCCATGGAAACACTGGCAGCAATCAAAGCCACAAGATATTACTGTGAACGCTGCTGTTCCTGGATAGTAAAAGAGAGTAGAGAATACCTAATACCTCCACTTCAATTGTCTAAGGGAATCAAATACCTCCTCTAAAATCATGCAGTAGTCTGTATACCTAGTTTCAACTCAGCTTTGTGATATTAAACTCTCTGATTTCCAATCTGTCATCATGGCTGTTAAAATTTCCTGGTATTTCTGTTGTGTATGGCTATAAAATAGTTGTTAAGAAAGCAAAGCCCCAAATAAACAAGTTCCATACTTAGTTCCAAGTTCAGTTGGCAATCGACAACTGCATAACAGTACTGGCTGCCTGGAAGCATTGCTGGAATGAAGTACAGACAAGGAAGTAAGGCACCATGAACAACCAAGGTTCCAAATGGATGCAGATAGTGTTAAATGACTGAGGACTTTGTATGTCTTCTGTGCCAGTTACTGTCTCATCCTGCGTGATGGCCAAATACATGGCAGTGAGATTTTAATAGTAAATATAGTGGTGAGTAGCTGATTGCCATTTTAAGTAGCTGGTGGAAATGCATAGCTAATGATTAAAGCAGACACCCTTTGCAAGCCATTTGCTGAGTAGTTTATTGGGAAATGTAAAATGATAACTAAAGGTTGGCAGTGCACCCTAAATTGCAATGACTGGCATTCTTCACCAGTGCTTTCAAACTGACACCTGCTTTAAAAATTCGAAACAACTGAACACTTGCTGGGAATCCTTGTCTGCTGCTGAATGGCTATAGAGAAATTGATAAGATCTGCTACATACCTAACTCACCCCAGACTGACAGTTGTCTTGAGTTATTCATAATGATGTCTGTCACTTACTCTTGCTATTGAACAGTCAGTGTTCTGTCACTAAAGGTAATACATATCCATCTAAAGCTACTCACAGAGCAGTGTTAATGTGTGGGGGGGAAGGGGGGCGGAAGAGAGAGTTGACTTGAGTCACCCAGTTGTGACCATATAATGACTCTGTATACAAATTAGGAAGATTTACATAATGCTTATCTAAATTAGGTTGCCATTTTACAATGCTAATTTTCCTGTTGCTTGCTTGTGATCTGAGAACACAGCATTTCAGAAATTCCTGTTTTTCACAACTTTTGAAAATGTGGCTTGATGCAGTGCCTCAGTAAACTGCAGGGTGAGCATACCCACTGAGCTTCAGTGAAGGAACTCCAGTCTGATCCTTTTGAACTGCTTGTAAGGTTGATAACTGTGACTGCAGTAATTAGTAGCAAGTTGACAGATCTTGATGAAGTATGCACAAGGGACCTGTTCCTTTACCCTCTGGAGGAATAAATAACTGGAGGGTAGGGAACTGAAAAAAGCCCGTGTTTTATTTAGGCAGCTTGGTGCTTGGGAATCTGACTGGCATTTGCAAGATTGAACTGTAAAAGGGCTTGCATTAGAAATGCTACTAGTAAGTAGGTAAAGATGCAGCTGAATCGTGGCGACAGTTGCACTAAGAGGAGCAAAAATCCCATGTTGTATGTTTAATAAAAATATCTTCAGTATTATTAAGGATCACCAACATTTTGTTGCTATACAGGACACAAAAATAGAGTCCCAGCTCCAGTGAGCTTCCACTGTAGGCAAGTTTGTCAGCCCTTGCTCTTAGCACTCGCATCACTTTTTCATCCATCAAGTTCTAAGAACTTCACATAGGAGGGTAAGGATAATTCTCCCCATATGCCAAAAGGGGAGTGCAGCCCAATCCTTAGCTACTAAGAATGGAGCTCATCAAGTCTATAAACCTTTTTACATCTCCCAGGAACCTGTGACTGCCCTAACTTAGGACAGTGACAACAATCGACTAAGGGCTGATTTGCTAGCCAGGGATTGGCAGAGTGCAGCACATTCCAGCTCCCCTATGCAAACACCCACCTTTCTGCACTCAATGGCCCCAACACACCTTAATAAGCCATTGAATTTAGAGAAAGTGAGTGGATCAATTGTCCTGTCAAATAACGATACCTTACACATAACTAACCTTGCATTTATTTTAACAGTTGTAATTTGGAGTGATCATTAATCATCAAATTCTCTGGCTCCATTTTATTCTGAAGTTTCTAATAATTATGCAAAGCATTGAATTCAGTCTAAATAACCTGTCCTATTTAATGATCAATTTTTTAAGATCTGTCAAACAATATATTTTAAAAACCCTGATCAATAGAATTCTAGCAGTTTCTCTGTCTTCAAGTTGTAACTGATGAAGACGTGTATGTTCAACTGCATATCAAACAAACTTGGCACCAAACATTTTGAGGATCTGTATGACTGAAAAACAGGTTCAATGAGAAATGGAAAATGTTGTTTAGAGTGTCTGTATATACATATGGATGACTTAAAAACATGAAAAACTCACTTGAATACGATTGGTATAACTGGTTGATAATATATCGATTTGTAGAGCACCAATCAAGTGTATGGGCTGAATCCTCAAATTGTTGACTGTCATAGCTCCTGACTGTCCACAGAGCTATGAGGTGGAGATTAAAGATAATCTATCTATGGCCCAACACCTCAACGAATACTTTCCCTCCATTTTTAATAGGGTTGTGAGGGGTTGTCATCCTAGGGTGCAGTCTGGGAGCGATGGGAATTGCTGCCCCACTTTAACCTCCCAGCTGGGCTGGCCTCTCCTGCGCTGCTTTGTTGGTGACTCACAGACTCTTCAGGCCCTGTTGTCACCCAACACGACAGCAGGTGCACCACACACCCAAACGGAGCTACCTGAGTGCCTTACTCAAAAACAGGCAGGAGACAACAACCAATTTCCTAGCTCCTCCACCCTGCACCCTTGCTGCTGTATAAACCCCAAACTGTATGGTCTTGCACTGCACAGGGATCTGTACAATGTAAGTGCATAATGTTTGCCCTCCCCTCAATGTGGGAAGGATATGCTCAATACGCTTGTGTTAACCAAACTGAGATTTTTTTCCCAGGCGCTTCACTCAAAGGTACGCTGGTTTAGATAAAGCAAAAACAAGTTTATTAACGACAAAAAGATATATCTTAAGTGATTATCAGTGCTAACAAATAGGTCAAAGGAGATTACCTAGTAAATAAACAAAACCGCAAACTAAGCCTAAAATACTAGAAATGTGGGATATGAATTCGCAATTTCTTACCCTGACTGATGATACAAGCAGGCTCGCAGATCCTCAAGGCTCAAGCTGCACTTGCTTTGCAGCTTGAGCTCCCCACCCGCATTCCAACTCCTTTTCTTTCAGTGTGTCTCTCAAGTGTTGTGTTGTGAGGGAGTGAAGAACAACAGATGATGTCATTCCCTGCCTTATCTAGCTTTTCCAAAGGGCGGTAACTCTTTTGTTTCAAACTTGGTTCCCAGACCAGTTTGTGGAAAAATACAGGTACCCAAAATGGAGTTCAGAATCATTCAGAATCATGACTTGCAGAGTCATAGCAGCCATTACTTACAGGCTGGCCAAAATGTTAACAGGAAGGCTAAGCTATTCCGCAGCCCATTGTCTTTGTTGAGGAGCCATTAGCACTGTCTGGCTTCTTCACTGTTGTAGCTGAAAGGCTGACTGTGGGTGTTTTCCAGAGTAAGCCCATTTGAATATAGTCAATATTTATAACTCCAGATACAAAAATGATACATGCATACAAATAGGATAACTATATTCCGCGAATCATAAACTTTTCCAATGATACCTTACATGGCCCATCTTATACAAAATGCATCATAATTATGCCATAATCATATCATATATATAATATTACTATGATAAATATGGGATGTAGTGTCACAAAGGTAATGAGTGGCAGGGGAGAACAAGGATATGGAAGTAGAAATTACCCCATCCAAGTTGAAAACCAAGCTCAAATATCTTAATAAAATCAAATCTGGAATCCCAGGTAATCTCCATCCTAATATATTACAGGAACTAGCCCGTAAAATTGCAAGCCTGCTAGAAAGGATTTTTAGTGAATCTGTAAATTCAGGGGTCGTACCCTATGAATAGAGAATTGCAAATATAGTGTCTATATTTAAGAAAGGGGGGGAGGGGAATGGTCCAGAAACTACAGGCCTGTTAGTTTGATCTCAATTGTATGTAAGGTCTTAGAACAAATTTTGAAAGAGAGTAGTTAACGACATAGAGGTAACCAATAATTGGGGTAAAATCCAACATGGTAAGTCAGGCCAGACCAGTCTGATCTCTTTCTTTTGAGAAGATAACCAATGTTCTTGACAAAGCAAATGTAGTAGATCTAATCTACCCAGATTTAAGTAAAACATTTAATACAGTTCCCCAGGGGAAATTATTAGTTCATTTGGAGAAGATGCACATTAATACGAGAATTGACAAATCAGTGCAGAACTGGTTAAAAGGGAGATTACAACTGGTCATACCAAAATGTAAAATGTCAGTCTGAGGGAAGTTACTAGTGAAGTTCCTCAATGACTAGTCTTGGGGCCAATCTTATTTAACATTTTTATTAATAAACTTGGCACAAAATGTGGGAGTGTGCTAATAAAATTTGCGGATGTCACAAAGTTGGGAGGTATTGTCAAAATGCAGGTGAACCAGAATGTCATACAAGAAGATTTGGATGACCTTGAAAACTGGAATAATGGAAATTGGATGAAATTTAAGAGTGCAAAGTGCAACATCATGCACTTAGGGACTAACAACAAGAATTTTTCTATAAGCTGGGCCTGTATCAATTGGAGGCAACAGAGGCCGAGAAAGATCTGGGCATATTGGTTGATCACATGATAACTATGAACCACTAGTGAGATGTGCAAAAGGCTAATGCACTCCTGGGACTCGTCAGATGAGGTATTTTCAGTAGAAGTAGGGAAATGGTTTTTTACAAGGCACTGGTGGGACCTGGAATACTGTGTGCAGTTCTGGTCTCCCATTTAAGAAAGATTAATTCAAACTGGAACAGGTGCAAAGAAGGGCTACTAGGATGATCAGAAAAATGGAGAACCTACCTTATGAGAGGTGACATAAGGAGCTTGGTTTGTTTAGCCTAACAAAACGAAGGATGAGGAGAGATATGATTGTTCTCGATAAATACCTCAGAAGGATAAATACCAGTGAGGAACTATTGACGTTAAGGGCCAATGTTGGCACAAGAACAAATTGATATAAATGGACCATCAATAAATTTACACTTGAAATTAGATGAAGGTTTTTAACCATCATAGGAGTGAAGTCCTGGATCAACCTTCCAACAGAACATCGGGGACAAAAAACCTAAGTGGTTTCAAGGCTGAGCTTGATATGTTTTTGAAGGGGATGGTAGGGTAAGATTGCCTACAATGGCATATGGTCCATCTCTGACTGCTATTATCAAAAATCTCCAGTGGCTGGAGATGGGGCATTAGAGGAGGAGGGCTCTGAGTTACGGCAGAGAATTCATTCCGAGACGTGTGTCTTGTGTGTCTTACCCACATGCTCAAGATCTCACTGATTGCCAGGGTTGGAGTAAGGAACTAATTTCCCCCCAGATCAGATTGGCAGAGACCCGGGTGGTATATACCTTCCTCTGTTGTGTGGGGCATGAGTCACTTGCTGGTTTGAAGAAGAGTAAATGGTGGATTCTCTGTAACTTGAAGTCTTTAAATCAAAATTGAGGATTTTTGTATCTCAGCCAGAAGTTTTGACCCTACTGCAGGAGTGAGTGGGTGAGGTTCTATGGCCTGCAGTATGCCAGAGATCAGACTAGATGATCATAGTGGTCACTTCTGTCCTTAAAGTCTCTGACAATTTACACCAGTTGAGGATCTGACCCTGTTTCTGTGTCATATTCTCTCCCTGAGGGGTACAATTTGACATTTATTAGTACCAAAATCTTTCCTTGCTGCCTGCAGACTTCACTGATTATCTCTGTCCAGGACCCTTTTCATTTTTGGTTCTGACAGCTCTTGCTTTTGTTCCCCCCCAAGTTTGGGTTTTATCCACCAAGTTGATCAGTGAAGCATCTGTGGATCTTCAAGAAGTAACGCTTCCTGCTAGTTCTAGCCCAGTCCAGCATGGTTAGAAGGGTACTGGACTGGGCTACAACTAGCAGGAAGTGTTGCTGCTTAATAATTGACAGAGTTCCTTGCTACACGTCAGAATGACACCACTGAGACCGAATCAACTCTTTGGGGCATTGTTTGAGAACTACTGACCTAGACGTGAAAGGTTACCAACTTCCTGAGTTCTCTGTCCTGTCTGTTTGGAAGGAAGACCTTTAAATGACTCAGTTACAGTCTCTTTACTAAAAAGAAAAGGAGTACTAGTGGCACCTTAGAGACTAACCAATTTGTTTGAGCATAAACTTTCGTGAGCTACAGCTCACTGCATGCATCCGATGAAGTGAGCTGTAGCTCACGAAAGCTTATGCTCAAATAAATTGGTTAGTCTCTAAGGTGCCACAAGTCCTCCTTTTCTTTTTGCGAATACAGACTAACACAGCTGCTACGCTGAAACCAGTCTCTTTACTGCATATGTGCCATCTTTTTTTCCCAATAAAACGTAATGAAGATTTCTAACATGCAGAAGTTGTTTGCATACTGCAGTTTAGACCATCGTCTGTCCTGGGGGCTGATAGAATATAATTAAGCATAACATTTCAGTTTGTTAAAAAAGGAACAAATAAAAATGCTAAAATATGAATGAAAGTATGTTCTGAAAATTAGTGGGAAAAATGACATTGCACTTTGATTCCTTATGAGGAAATGTTGTCTATGAAATATTCTCCATGCAATCTAGTTTCTTTGGATGACTGTATTTTGATCTTTGACTTTTATTGTTTGACTATAACTATATACTTGATGCACTTCTATCTGAATATACTTCAGCATTAAGTGCTTGATCCTGTAAGGCCCAATATGCAGCCTCTGATCCAGCAAAGCACTTAATTATGTGCTTTAACTTTAAGTACCCGTGTAGTAGTCCCATTGACTTTAGTGCTGCTTAAAATGAAGCATTAAGTGCTCTGCTGGATCAGAGCCCTGGGTACTAAGCACCTTGCAAGATCAAGTTCTGAATGAGCATGTGTGCGCTGTGTAACAACATATTGGCACATGTCTATAAGAGAACACTTTCCATTTTTTAAAATAAGACTTTATGTAAAGAGTCGCCGAATTCATTTATTTCAGTAGTAAATGCATGCAACAGCAGAGAATCCAAATATTTCATTCCTTTATAAAACAGTCAAAGGGTAGTTTGAAGAGAAGTGAGCTGTACCATTATCGAAAGTTTTTCCCCACCCACGTTAAATCCCAATAATAACAATGGCTCAACTAATTGTCAGTTAAGCAAGTGTGAGTCTCACAATCATTAATATAAATCTCTATGGGGGATGGGGGGAGAGGACCTTTCAAATAAGTTATTCTTATGTTTAAGAGTCCACTCTCCAAGAAAATGCCAGCATGTTCTAAAAGTACACAGCTTGTGAGGTTCAAAGACTGCTTCACTACTGCCTAGTGAGAAGTTGGGAGCAAAAAATGTTTTGTTGAAAGTTACCTAACACTCAAATAGGTTATTTGAAACAGAAATTTGAACTGTCAAGCACTTTCCAGAATCAGCTGCTTTGCCTTTTGTCGTGGGTGCTGCTAGGGGTCAGAATGAGCTCTTTCATTTTAACACAGGTTCCGAGCCCTGAGTGTGGATACAATGAAAAAATAATATGCAAAAATTTCAGATTGTAACTGACAGCAAAATCCTCCCAATTGAAGATCAGTCAAACAGGAAAAAAGGTTACAAAAGTACAAGACAGCCCAGTCAGCCCATTAGCAGTTTGATCCCTGAAGAGCTTAGAGACAACTTGCAGACACAGCAGTGAGCCAGCCAAAAAGCCAATCCAAAAGCAAGTGAACAGCCAACAAAAGTCCCACATGTCATTCTGCTGAAGAAAAATAATTTTCAGAGTTTGTCATCTGGGTCCTGTGATTGCCAGGCTAATCTGTTTTCCTCGGTCCTCTGTTGTTGTGTTTTTTGTTTTTTTTGCCACAGCTAGAGGAAGAAAACGAAAGGAGAGGGATGGCAGGATGGAGCAGGGAAAGCTACCAAATCTGCACTGAAATCTCCTGAATAACTGAACTAATGTACTCTCCTTTTTGTTTTCAAGTTAAAAAAAAATACATAGAACTGTGTCAATATGCAAAAAGTAGCAATTGATGGGCCATGTTTAGCCCTAATATGACACTGCTCAAATCAACAGTACTATAGGAGATTTGGATTTGGCCCTATATGTATTGAAAGGGAAAATACAATGGCCCCCATTTTCTGCTGGTGTATACTTTTGTGTAGACATTTACAGCAGTACAAAGTTGGGGCAATTCTCATTTTTAGTAGCATTTCAAACCTACTTTGCATTGTTGTACATGATGAGACAGAGGGCAAGACATTGGCAAATCAGGCTGAATACATTTGGAAGGATAGCAAATGATATGGAGACAAGACTAACACTGGGCACAGACAGTGCATTTTGTCACATTCAGGCAAAGCAGTGGAAAAAGGGGAGGAGGAGGAAGAGTTATATGTTTGATTAGCAACCCTGAACCCTTGAAAATTATTGATTTTAGCCAACACTGTTAGTAGGTCTATACAGCATCAAGTGGCTACAATATGTTTTGTACTTTTTATTTCTGCCACATAAAGTGAGGGTTTCTTCCCCATCAGTACTGGACCCCTTACTTTGTGTATCCAACTCATTGTGTGCAGAGGGAGAGCAAAAGTTTCATTCTTGGATGATTTTTTTAATGATACCTATTAGCCACCATGAATTTATTAATAGAAGCCATTCCACAGTAACGCTGCTTTTGGAAACTGAAAATAGCATGTTTAGTGTAAGATAGACTCTTATATACAGTATAATTATGTAGGTATTCTGAATTTTTGTTGGTGGCAAAGATTACATAATGCAGACATTTGTCATCTGTATCATTGTGTATCAACTCAAAAAGTTGTGGGACAGAAATTTATTGCTCTCTTTGAACATGTAACTGTACTGAATTGCGTATATTACCTGCTCTGAAAGGGACAGTATTTGCAGCATTGAAAATAAGGCCAATATTTGGTCAATATATATATATATGAATTAAACACATTTAATACAGGGGGGGAAGGGTAACAAAATAATAGAATGAAGAACATGGGAAACTTCTGCATTACTTTTATGAATGTATGACTCAGTTTCCCTACTTACATTTGTTTTGTAGTCTACATGGAGTCAAAGGGTTAACTCCTGCCAGAAGCTCTCCACATAGGAGACCAGGAAGAGAGACAATTATCTGAATTAACCCAATCACCTAATACTTCACCAACCACACAGGTTATAAGGACTGTAAAGTAATGTCTCTGGCCCAGCTGGGCAGGCTCCTTTAGCTTGGGGTAAGGAAGGGTCAATCACTGAGGTGGGAAAGTTTTTAAAAAAAAAAAAAAAAAAAAGATTTGGTTCTGTTAAAAAACAACAACAACAACAACAACAAAAAACAAAAAACAAAAAACCCAGCCCTGACAAGCTGAAAAAGGGGAGAGACTTGGAGATACGCTTGCAGGCCATTGGAGATAGCAGCTGCAGCCTTTCCTGCAACCCTAGACTGAAGACTGCCTGGACTAAGTAGGGCCTACTGAACTAATCAAGGAGAAACTAAAAGATTAGGTATCAATCCTGTGTCATGGCTTCTTTTTTTATTTTAATCCACATTAATGACTACTCTGCTCCTGTTGACAATGAAATTATGCCTGGTTTGAAAAGACTGAACTGGTTACAAAGCTCCTAAGAGGGAAGACTCCTGCAGGGAGCTAAGCCAAATTGGCCCTGCTAAAGGGGCCATAGTGTGAAATAGGGTTCTGAAGTCGAGAGACACAGTCTGAGAGGTGGCAGAGTTCTGGGACACCCCTTGATTTGCCGAGGGCCTGTCATTCGAAAGGGTACACTCATGGGACTGCAGATGATACAAGGTATAGCACACACTGTCACCTAGGACCAATAGCAATTGGCAAATATTACTCAAGCTAAAATAAATTCTTCCCTCTCTCCAAAGATCTCAGTACCTCTAGCGCCAAATCGAGCTAATCATGGAATTGGAAGGGACCTCAAGAGGTCATTGTCCAGTCCCCTGCACTCAAGGCAGGACTAAGCATTATCTTGACCATCCTTGACAGGTGTTTGTCCAACCTGCTCTTAAAAATCCCCAATGATGGAGATTCCACAACCTCCCTAGGCAATTTATTCCAGTGCTTAACCACTCTGACAGTTAGGAAGTTTTTCCTAATGTCCAACCTAAACCGCCCTTGCTTCAATTTAAGCCCATTGCTTCTTGCCCTATCCTCAGAGGTTAAGAACAATTTTTCTCCCTCCTCCTTGTAACAACGTTTTAAGTACTTGAAAACGGTTATGTCCCATCTCAGTCTTCTCCTCTCCAGACTAAACAAACCCAATTTTTTCAATCTTCCCTCATAGGTCATGTTTTCTACATGTTTAATCATTTTTGTTGCTCTTCTCTGGACTTTCTCCAGTTTGTCCACATCTTTTCTGAAATGTGGCACCCAGAGCTGGACACAATACTCCAGCTGAAGCCTAATCAGTGCAGAGTACAGCGGAAGAATTACTTCTTGTGTCTTGCTTACAGTACTCCTGCTAATACATCCCAGAAAGATGGTTGTTTTTTTTTGTTTTTTGTTTTTTTTTTTTTTGCAACAGCGTTACACTCTTGACTCATATTTAGCTTGTGATCTACTATGATCCCCAGATCCCTTTCCACAGTGCTCCTTGCTAAGCAGTCATTTCCCATTTTGTATGTGTGCAACTGATTGTTCCTTCCTAAGTGGAGTACTTGGCATTTGTCCTTATTGAATTTCATCCTATTTACATCAGACCATTTCTCCAGTTTGTCCAGATCATTTTGAATTCTAATCCTATCCTCCAAAGCACTTGCAACCCCTCCCAGCTTGGTATCGTCTGCAAACTTTAAGTGTTCTCTGTCTGCCATTATCCAAATCATTGATGAAGATACTGAACAGAACTGGACCCAGAACCGGTCGCTGTGGGACCCCACTTATGTCCTTCCAGCTTGACTGTGAACCACTGATAACTACTCTCTGGGAATAATTTTCCATCCAGTTATGTACCCACCTTATCGTAGCTCCATCTAGGTTGTATTACCCTAGTTTGTTTATGTTTATAATATGATACAAGTCATTATTGAGGACATGGCATGAATGCTATAAAACAAAAAGGATCACAGGTCTGCCACTGGAGTTGCCATTAAAATTCCCCCTGACTTGCAGGAACACAGTACTAATTAACTGGGATTCACATAAGAGGATGGGTGTAATTTCAGGCTGCAGAACAGTGCATGGTTTCCCACACCTTCATCCACCCCACTCTTATGTGTGTTGAAGATGTGTGGGGCCTGTGACTCGTACAATCCAGTTGCAGTGGCAGCACGCCAGCTTGCATCATCTACACCAAATCATATACCTGGGGCCAGTGAAGTAAAGAAGGTTCCTTCCTTTATATCTTTTCAGGTCTCCATGCACAATAACTTTTGTTGGAGGACATAATTTTGTCCTCAGTAAGGACTGTACATTTTGGCCCTGATATGCCAATTTTGAAATCCCAACATAAAAAGAAAATGTGACTTGTTATGCCTGTTTCTTGCAACATGAATTTCATCATGGCCTAATAGGCTTGTTTCTAATTTTTCTAATCTGGTAGTTTACCCCTTTCCTTCTATTACATCAGACTTCATAACTGTGTAATGAGAGCAGCGTTGCTGATTGTGTTTGGTGGTTTGGATTTTGTTAGGATGTAGAAGGACGGAATCTGTGAGTGATATTTTTGTTAAATTATAAGACAGGGCACAGCTGTTATTCTGTAGCAAGTTGCTTCTGCATATTTCTAATAGCATGGCTCTTAGAAAGCAATTTAAATTAATTAGAATGTTTGGGCACTTTTGCGATAAAGACATGGCTAGTAATTATCCAGTGTCTGGCGTATCTATGTAGCCGGCGAAGTTAAGTCTGAAAATTATTCTCTCCTAAGTATTTGTCTTTCTAGCTGTATTTCTATTATTGAATTTTGTTTTCCCATAAGTTAGGTAAAAGTAAAGGCAAGTATTTAGCTGGCAAACTTAATGCTAAGGAAATGTGGATTGTTCCCTGAAAACATCCGCTCAATGTGCAGTAGCAGTCAAAAAAGCTAATGGAGTGTTAAGAACCATTAGGAAAGGGACAGATAATAAAACAGAAAATATCATAATGCCACTATATAAGTCCCACACATTGAATACTGTGTGCAGTTCTGATCACCTCAGCTCAGAAAAGACATATCACAATAGAAAAGGCGCAAAGAAGGGCAACATGAGTCAACGTGTAACACTGTTGTAAAGAAAAAAAACCATCATTCTGGGATGTGTTAGCAGGAGTGTTGTACAGGGGTGCAGGAACACTTTTTATAGTGCTTGTGTTGAAAGCCATTGAACCAAACTGTAAACCCTGTATATAATGGAAACTACTTCAAGCCGGGGGTGTGGCAGCACCCCTAGTTCCAGCCCCAATGCTGGTGTAAGCGAGACACAAGAAGTAATTCTTCTGCTCTACTCTATGCTCATTAGGTCTCCATCGGATTATCATGTCCAGATCTGAGCGTCCTATTTCAGGAAAGATGTGGACAAATTGGAGTAAGGCCAGAGAAGAGCAACAAAAATGATTAAAGGTCTGGAAAACATGACCTACGAGGAAAGATTAAAAACATTGGGTTTGTTTAGTCTGGAGAAGAGAAGACTGAGAGGGGAGAGTTTTCAAGTACATAAAAGGTTGCTGCAAGGACAGAGGGAGAAAAATTGTTCTCTTTTAACCTCTGAGGCTAGGACAAGAAGCGATGGGCTTAAATTGAAGCAAGGGCGGTTTAGGTTGGACAGTAAGAAAAACTTCCTAACTGTCAGGGTAGTTAGGCACTAGAATAAATTGCCTAGGGAGGTTGTGGAATCTCCATCATTGGGGATTTTTAAGAGTAGGTTGGACAAACACCTGTCAGGGATGGTCCAGATAATACTTAGTCCTGCCTTGAGTGCAGAGGACTAGACTAGAAGACCTCTTGAGATCCGTTCCAGTCCTATATTTCTATGATTACGTGCAGCATCACAGCATCCTGTCCCAGTCATGCAACAACAGAACTACCTGTACCTACTCTACTGAAGTCAGGGTCTTCTGCAGAGGCAAGGATTAAGCTCCCCAGTTTTGTAATGTTTTAACCAATGCTGTGTGCTAGAGATGGTAGAGTTCATACCTGCACCCTGGGATCTATTGTGGAGCTGTGCCAAATGTGGCATGTTCATTTCATAGGGGTTCCAAAAAGCCTTCCCCCCCTCCCTTATTGCAGTCTTCATGGGTTTTCCCCCACCTGTGAAATTCTGTTTTGAGTATTTCATTTGAAAGAAACCCAACATTACAAAGTCAAACTTATTTGAAACCAGCAAGTTTCATCTGGTTTCACTTCAAAACTATGGAAAAATCACACATCCTTATGATTTTTATGTAAATGCAAAATCCACCCTGTGCTACTTGGAACAACGTATGAGAACATGAGTCTTTTGATGGATGTGGGTCAGGTTCCACATTTTGTATTGAAACCCAACATTCAGGTGAGTGAAGATTATACTCCACTCCAGTCTGTTCTTCTGTCGCTATTGATCCATTTCTCTCATTAGCATTAATGGGAGTTAACTGTGCTTTTCAAGGTGAGGCTAAATCCCTGATTCTTGCTAATTCTATCAGACCCTCACTTCTCTGAGCATCAAATTCATTCAGCACTAATGTAAAATAATTAAAATTGAAATAAAATAAACCAGCAGATGGTACCTTTGATGCCGCAAATCATTTTATAAAGCCATGAGCTATATACTATGTACCTGACTCTCTTCTCATGTCCACCAATGAAAATCAGGAATAACTCCACTTTCTTACCATTGAGTGAAATTCATTGCAGAGCTGAGTCCATACACAAGGCCATATGCATCATTTAAACACTACTTAAGTATTGCATTGAGATTATAAATGGGACTTAAGTTGTGTACAGGCCTTCCATGGCTCACTTTACTCTAGGTTACTCTAGTTTGAATTTCACCCAGAGTATGGACTACTCATATGTGTAATTGATGGCAGGATGAAGACCATTGTTTGTTAAACTAAATTTAATCACAGAAGTCCCAATCTTGCAAATAAGTATGCATGTGTTTAATTTTAAACATGTGAATAGTCCCAGGGACTATTCTCCCATTCAAAAGTTGGCACATGCCGAAATGGGTACCTTAGTTTGTAATCTAATCTAATTTTTTTTAAATTAGCTTTTCTTGTATTTCTTGAGGTGTCTTCTCTGTTTTCAGCATGAGTTATATTATGTTAATATCCTATGCATCCTTGTATACAGTTCATAATTCAAAATTATTCATAGTTATAGTTTACATCTCATTTGTTTACTGTAAAATGCATTTACATTATATTTGGTTATGGTTTAATAGATTTTTTTTTCCCCAGTGCAGTACTGTCATTACTAAAGCATGGGATGACTTTTAGTAGAGTGCTGCAAATGATTTATGATGGATTTTGTGACACACAGATAAACTCAAATATCCCAGACTAATGCTTCAGTGATGTGAAGGCATTCAGATATTGTCCTTGAATACACAGAGCTTTAGCCCCAAATGTTTGATATATTTGGGTGACATATTTATTGCAGTTTTGCCAGAACATTTCTAATAGGGTTAGAAAAACTTAAATACTATGTTTAGAGAGATCCTATTAATCAAAGAATTGCAAAGGCAAATCGTGTGTGCACACACACACCGTTTGCCACTACAACTCATAATGTAGCACTTCATTTTAATGACCCCACATCTCTTCTTCTAAGTACAGAAGACACGGTTGTTAGCACAACTTTGTGTAACATTCCGTGATGAGTTTTTAATTGGCCCCACTGCACTTTTAAAAACAAATATTCAGACAGTAGCAAATCAACCCTCTTTATAGAAAGAGAGATCTATTAAGAACTGGTATGAGGTGTGGAGGGGATGCCTGCCATATGTGGTGCTCCAAAAAGATCATGAGATGCTGTGGCCATGTGCCAGGTATGGCTCTCCTGGGCATTCCCAGTGCAGGGTTGGCATCCTGTTCTTGCTTTGGTGGCAGTCTGGTCCCAACAATTTTTGAATGTTTGTGTTCAGTTCTGTTTTGGAATGCTGCCCTTTTTTTTTTTCTGAGCAATGCAAGCAAGAGAAAGGAAATGGCAATTTTTAATGGTTTATAACTTAGCTAAACCTGAATGGAACTTCTCTAATCTGAGGTCTTTCTCCCTCCCAGATTTAAAAGGCCTGCTGCAAACCATGAAGGTGTTAGAGCTTCCTGAAAAAAAGGATGCATGTATTTGTAATAATGGAAAGTCGTTAGGCACCCTAAATAAGAACCATAGGAACGATTACATTGTCTCAGACCAAAAGTCCATCTAGTCCAGTATCTCTTCAACAGTGGCCATCCCCAAATGCTTTAGAGGCAGGTACAAGGTTCCTGCAGTAGGCAGATGTCGGATAATCTGCCCTGCACATAAGGTCTCATCCTAACAATTGAAGATTGGCTTATGCCCTGAAGCATGAGTTTTTTAATATCCTTTCCACAATTTTTGTTAGCAGTAACTATTATAGTTCTTCATATTATGGTTATCCACATAAGTGTTCAGTCTCTTTTTCAATATGAGTTACTACCAGGTCCTCCTGTAATATTAGGACCCACACTTATATGTATTGAGGACCCTGTGCCCTAAAGTGACTTTCACTTGCTTGGCATGAATGAGACTACTTGCTGGAGGAATGATTACTCCCATGAATAAAGGTGCTGTTTGAGGGCAGAGGATATTTTCCCTTTGAATATGTCCAAGGGGGATATATAAATGATTTAATTTATCTTTTCTATTTGTATAGTGACTGCTGGCATAAAGCTGTCTGCTGAACAACAAATTAAACACCCAAATAATGTAATAATGGCCCAGTTTAAAGCAGCTACTCTGCCAAGAAGAAGGCGGGGGGGGGGGGGGGGCGAAGAGCCTTCAGTGAAAGGACTGGTAAAACAGGTAGGCATAAATGGCCAAAGATGAAGTGACCCAAATAGGCAGATCTTTCACTAAGCCTTATCAACAGAGTGCTCAATACCTATGTTTTTTTTCTTGTAGGCATAAGCCTGTAAAAATGAGCAAACCCAAATAAAAGTGCTTTACTTAGAGACAAAAATATGCCAAAAACACAATGGGGCTCAGAAGCCGTATTATCATGGGCTACGTTCCCTGCATATCGGACCCACCCTTGCCACTGCTGTATATTGGGGGTGAAAACCAGAGTCCACTGCACAGCACCTATGTAAGGGTTGGGCCCCATGAATCTGTCCTGTATGTGTGTTTACTGGTCACAGCGTGCTTTGTGGACAACGTGCCTATTTTTGCCTCACATTCCTCTGAGGAGACTCAGCTCAGATGTAAAATTCCCCTTGGCTACTAACACCAGTTGAGTTCCACTGAGGTTAGTGATGTTGGAAGATGTAATATAGGTGCTGGGTGGATGTTGCCAGCATTTTTAATACTCTGTTGATTAGATCTGCTACATGACAGTATTAAAAACGCCTGCAGCAGCCTGTCTACTATCGGGTTTCTTTCTCTGCTGAACAAGCAACAATGAGAAACAGAAATTGTCCCTAGTATAGATGGAGCCTGAGGCAGTGAACAGCTCAACCTTTTATACCCAAATAAACTTTTAAAGGTTTGACCGACACGATGAGTAAAACCCATAGTTTCTTTCGATAATATGTGATGGTTATACTGGAGTTCGACCATGCCTGTGCTTCGTGAGTCCACATAAGAAAAAAGGAATCTTTAAATCCTGCCTAGCTGGGCACTGATCAAGTTTTTAAAGTGTCTGTTTTTTTCTTGAACAGAGACCCAGCTATCATTACTTACCATGGAAAATCATTTGAGTATTCTTAGGTAGTATTTTGACACATTTTGAAGTGGGAAAAACATGTGAATACTCTGATGGAGGGAGAGAAGGAACAAAGAGAACACCAGAAGTCTTGTTACAACATTGTGTTACTATTAAAAAGCACAGCTTATACCCTTGGGATCAATTGGTAGATAACTGGCCATTACACAGAAAGTTGAGGGGGAAATGTCTCATTTTGAAAGAGTTAGCCTCAGCCTGCTTCCACTGAAGTAATGTGAGTTTGAATCCTTAATTTTGTAACCTCTGACCATTAAAACTTTTTGTCTGGCACTTTTAGATTTGCTAATAGTGAAAACTGCATGCTGGCAAAAGTTGGGCCTTTGCTGTGAAAAATGTCAATAAACTCTAGCAAATAATTTTTTGGTACTGACAGATTTTGGGTTTAATGTTTCCCTTCTTTACACCTGGCTAAGTATAAGAAGGTTGTAGGCGTCATTCATCTTCATCATAAGCCACTTGGGAATACTCTAGCATATTTAAATATTCAAATCACAACCTGCAGATTTACTTAATTTTCCACCACTGGAATATGGACACTCAACTGTGAATGCAGCGATGTGTTCAATATGCTGATTTGGCAGCTTTCATTTAGTCTAAAAACTATACTTTGAAAGATAGTTATGCTTCACAGTATGCCACATTAATGTTTTATTTCTACTGAAATTGTGTATGTAGTTTCAGAAAACTGTTACATATTATTCTTTCCTACATATCAAACCAGCTACCCATAAACTATTACATTTGTTTTCTGTTGATAGGTCTGTGTGGCTGCTTTTAAAGCAAATGCAATTTATACAGGCAGATTAAAACATCTTTTTAAAATATCCATGAACAATAAAATCTGCAATAATATTATGTTTACGATGGCTGGAAAAATGCATATGTATACTTACAACTTAGGTTAGCTTGCTGTATTTGTCCACTGGTTCTGATTTTTATTCAAAGGAATTAGGGTTTCTGACTCTACTGTGTATACAAGATTCTTGAAATATGTAACCTCACCTATCCATTTATTCAAGAATGGCGCCGTTGGTGTTCTCAATTTCATGGTATGTAGATTTTAGCACACAAGAGCAGTATGTGTAGAAGGTTGATCACAGGGCTGAGAATAAATATAGTTACTAGCCATAACGTTTAGGGTGGGATGCATAGTTCCTCTTATTCTCTGTCCAGCACATCTGTGCCTGTTTGGACAATTTCTTTGGAGATTGTATTAAGTCTGGCAAAGATCCACACACTATATTCAATATGTTCTCCTAGTCACTTAAACATCTTCATTATTTTTTCTGTGTTCAGAATACATATTACTGAAATAGCCTGGATGTACGGTACAAATGATGCAACAGTCAGAAATGCCTTTTTATTTTTCTTTATTTTACATGGCATGATAAAGCTTGATACAATCCTCTCTGCCTACATGAGCTTCTCAAATTTGTTTACATTAGACATTACATTGATTTCTAAGCATTTATTATGAACATAGACATAAACACTAAACACATGATTTTACAGCATTCATTGACCAGGCTTTATTTTCTTCACTTTTTGAAATGTCTTCACCAAGTATCTGACCTGGAGAAATCTATTATGCTTTCCTTAGAGAAGCAGGTATTGACAGAAGCAAGAGTCTGGCAAAGAACATTTAGTCGTGAGACAAGCTGAATGAAGATAGGGTATGGCCCTCCTCTGCTCCTTCCTTCTCCTCCTCCCACACACTGCATCGTTACCTTTTTACATTGTGCTATGTCGTGCAAGGAAAGTGAGGAAAAATAGCTATATATGTCACAGACTGACTTTGAATCAAAATGTTGACGTGGGAAAAAAAAAACCAGTCGCAGTATAAGCAACTTTGTTGTAACGTGTAATTACAAAAAGGTGTTAATTAGAAAGGTGAAGGGGTTCCTAGTACACCTACAACCATATGTGAGCTCAACTTAGTGATTGGTTTGAAGTATTAGCTCAAAATAGACAAGTGCTTTGGAAGTTTTGTTGAGATTTCAAATAATCTTTCGCACAGTGCCATCTATTATTTTAATGCTGTTCTCAAACTCCAGTGTTGGAGTTAAAATATGCAGAGTTGTGCACATTCACAGTACAAATGATGGGCAATCGCCACTAATATTTTAACTGATATGTCCAAGGAGGAATCACTTAGTTAATATTATAAAATCGATGCCTACCTACCAGTGTTCTGTGTTGATCATATCTTGTACAAATGCACCATATATCATAAGCTGATTCAAATCAGTAGAACTTTATTATCTTACTACTGTATTAGCAGCTCTGTTAAAATGCTGCACCATCACAAATATATAACTCTAAAATATTGAATGATACAAGTTCTTTTTAACTTAATTATCAAGAATGTATCTGATCTTACAGTGGAGAAATAATTTTGCTTGCAGCTGGAAATCTGATAGAGATTTAGTGTAACACTCTGTTATCCACATTATGGAAATTCTAGGCTGTTTTGTGGCAGCTGAGAAACCTTCTGTAACTCAGGCAAGCTCCCAAGGGCTGTCACTAGGGGCTGCTTCAATTCCCAGAGCAGCACAGAATCGGAAGGGCTTAAAGGCACCTTAGCCTGCCCTCCTGTTGGGCTGTGAATTTTGTGCTATGATCTTAGAGGCACAGCATGAAATCTCACTCTGAGAGTTTGTGACAGTAGTCTTATAGGTTATAAATCAAGATATATGCTACTGATTCCTAATCTTGATCTTCAAACATAGCCCCTTCTTCCTCCATAGCTTATTAGTAGTTAAAATAATTCTTGAGCTACTTTTGAAAATTAAGCTGTTGAAATCTTGCACACCTGAAACTTTACAACCAAAGAGGAATTTTCACACACAAAGTGGGTAATTGTGTATCTAACTTATATGATCAAGTGCTCATTATAAATACAAACTGGATGTGCACATAATTTTGGGAGTGCAGTTTCAGAGTCGGCTTTTGAAAATTTGTCACCAAGTGTTTACTATATTTAATGAATAAGTTTAATTATGTACTGAGGAAAAAAAATACTGTTGGAGAATAATGCATTTGATTTTACTGACCTCAGAATAAATGGGGCGGATGACCTCAAATAGGAAGCACTCAATTTATGTTCATTGTGTCTGTCCAGTGTGGTAATTGAGCCCACTGAAATGTAAGACCAATATGACAGTGTGGGTGAACACCCATTTTCAAAAGCATCCTAATGGCATGATTTTCAATGAGTCATCCATGTCCAGCTACAGTGTGGGTTTATTCTCTTTTTTTTTCTTTTTTTACATAATTCTCTAAAGGACATAAAGTGTGAGAGAGTTTAATTCCATTTGGACATCTACTCTTTCTGAAACAATATGCAACATTTGTAACAATGTCAAAATTATTTTCCAGTTTTCTCAAAGGCATCAATTGCAGTTTTTGTACATATAATAGAAACAATAGAAAGTGTTTTTTTGTGCAGATCCTTACAAGTTTGGTTCAAAGGTGTATGCAATTTTTTTTAAATATCAGAACCCATCTGGATTGGGTCACTGTGATGGGCCCCCACCCCTGAGGCTCTGCTGGGCATGCTCCACCTGGAAGTCAGGTATAAAAGCCTGCATAGGTGGTCAGTCAGGGCAGACCACCGGAGGGGAAGGAGGGTCATCACTCTCTCCAGCAGAGTGGCCCACACACCAGGACGCAGAGGCCAGACATGCAGAGATGTGCTGCAGAGGGGAAGCAGAGGACACCAGAGATCTGGTTGAATCTGAGGAAGGGGTAGGAAGTGACCCAGGGAATCCTTAATGGGGAACGGTATGAATACTCTTCTGGCTGGTGTGTTTCAGGAGGATCCCCGCCGGGCAACTGGTGAGGAGAACTCGCCGCAAATGGGCCCTGCGTCGGGACCCAGGGCAGGGGGCAGTACCGAGTCCCGCTACCTCTCACACCCACCTTTGAAAGGGGGTGGCCCCACACAGTGAGTTGGTTGGACTCCGGCTGCTAGGCTGCATTACCCCACTAGAGGATCGGAATTAGATGGACTCTGGCCCTTGAGCCACACTGTGCTAACTACAGAGGGGTTTAGAACATGGACTTGGGCGTAGAGAGGCTGGGTTACCTACCACCCCCTTGACTTAAGGGGCCATCGAGGTACAAGCCCCGCTAGAGTCACAGACCCTTGTTCAAAGGGAGATGTATTGCCTAAGACTTCCATATGGGAAGAGACTGAAGTTATTAGGACTCTTCTCTTCAGAGAGAAGAAAACACAATAGAGACATGAAAGGGGGTGTGTACATGTGTAAGACTTGTGTCCATTTCTCCCTGCCCCTTTCTCTGGTATTGGGCAGTGCTAGAGACAGGATACTGGACTAGATGGACTAATTGTCTAGTGCAGTGTGGCTAGTCCTATGCTTGAATCTCATTGCAAACTCATCAGGAAGTTGTATGTTCTGGTCTTCATGGTTTCAGATTAGGTTTGCTGGAATTAGAAATGGGAACCAGGGCCATATTAGAGATCCACATTTGACTTGCCCCTTCTGAGTTACCCCAGAGAGTATAGCTTGTACTCAAAGTATAGCAGGAAAAGCAGCTGGAAAAAAATTATGCTCATATCCTGATAAAACATAAGCTCTTCAAAAGCTTGAACAGGCAGGTCAAACACACTGCAAACTCTTGATTGATCTTTGCTGGTGCAGGAATACAGATTGAATCAGCCTTGGCTTGAGTTTGAAGTTCAGGTCACAACTTCCACATAGATCTACATAGATCTATGGGGGTTCTTCCACTACGGGTCCATGGGAGGCTAGTCCACCTCACCACATCCCTGAGCGTCGCCTATCATGGAGAATTAGTGAGGTGACAACAGTCTCCAGCTCGGGCTCACCTTCAGAGGGTGAGCACTACGCACAGTTAGGGGCCTTGGCCCTTAGTCAAGGCGGGGCAACAAGAGTCTGTGGCCTATGGTCAGTGCTGAGCAGCCAACACAGTTAAGGGAGTCAGACCCTCAGTCAGGGCAGGGCAATAAAGGTCTCTGTCTTGGGCCTGTAGTCAGGGCTGAGCAGCAAACACAGCTACGGAGCCTGGGCAATGGGGGGTAATGAGAGTCAATATCTCAGGCCTGTAGTCAGAGCCAAGCAGCAAGGTTGTTCAGGCATCCTATCGCCTGCAGATGGCCAAGAAACACTGGCTCTGTGGTCTAGAGAGGGGGACTACCAGCCGAGGGTTGGGTTGACGGGGGGGACACAAGCTCACCCACTCCACTGTGTCCCAGCCCAGAGCCCTACCAGTGGTGGAGTGATCTGCCACTGGGTCAGCAGGGATCCTGACTGCAACACGCTGACCTAATCTCCAGCAGCGCTGCAGCCAGATGAGGGTTGGCTGCCCCTGGGCCATTTCCTAACTCCCCCTCGGGGTTTACCTGGATCAGTGGAGGGTCCTCCAGATCTTCAGGGTAGAAGGACTGTGGCAATCCTGGTCGGGTCAGCATGTGGCTCTGGCCAGTCCTCAGTTCCACGGGGGCCTGTAGTAGTCTCCCAGCTCAGGAGCAAGCAGGAGACCTCTGGCTCCTCCAGTGGCTGCAGCAGAACTGAGCTCCCAAGACCCACCTTTCATACTTTCTGTCTTCCCCACTGACTTTTGGTGGGAGGAGCAAGCACAGCTTGGCTCCAGCCACCAGAGCTCAGGAAGGGGTTCCTCCCACCGTGGGTCTGTGGGAGGCCTCTCTGCCTTACTACAAGGGGAAAGACTAATAGCCTATTCTACAATTTCATACTCTTAATAACAACAAATATTACTTGTATTACTTTCATCCATAGATTTCAAAGCACTTTACTAATGAGGTTGGTATCATTATCTCCATTTTACAGACTAAGGAACTGAGGCACAGAGAGCAGAAATAACTTGCACGAGGGCCAGCTAATCAGTTGCTGATAAGTGGGAATAGAACCCAAGTCTTCTGAGTCCCAGTCTAGCACTGACATGCTACCACACTTGAATAATCCTTAGTCAAGCAAGTACTCCTGTTGATTTTAAGGGGAGTACTCACACAAATAAGGACTGCAGACCCCCTTTTGGATCAATAAGGTTTCACAATTGTTTCTAGGTAATTAAACGTGGACTTTTTGTTTTGTTCCAGTCTGTTGCTAGCTGCTCTGTGTGTATCAGGTTTTGATTAATTCTCTAAGGCCAGATATTTTGTCTGAAGCTCACCACCCTCCTAGTGAAAACGTTTTTCCTAATATCCAACCTAAACCTCCCCCACTGCAACTTGAGACCATTACTCCTTGTTCTGTCATCAGCTACCACTGAGAACAGTCTAGATCCATCCTCTTTGGAACCCCCTTTCAGGTAGTTGAAAGCAGCTATCAAATCCCCCCTCATTCTTCTCTTCCACAGACTAAACAATCCCAGTTCCCTCAGCCTCTCCTCATAAGTCATGTGTTCCAGTCCCCTAATCATCTAGGAGGTGGTGGAATCTCCTTCCTTAGATATTTTTAAGGTCAGGCTTGACAAAGCCCTGGCTGGGATGATTTAGTTGGGATTGGTCCTGCTTTGAGCAGGGGGTTGGACTAGATGGTGTGGTTTGCACTCTCATAAATTTGTGGATGATACTAACTGGGAGGAGTGGTAGATATGCTGGAGGGCAGGGATAGGATACAGAGGGACCTAGACAAATTGGAGGATTGCGCCAAAAGAAATCTGATGAGGTTCAATAAGGATAAGTGCAGGGTCCTGCACTTAGGACGGAAGAACCCAATGCACAGCTACAGACTAGGGACCGAATGGCTAGGCAGCAGTTCTGCGGAAAAGGACCTAGGACTCTGAGATAGCGCGTATGTTTTGGTTTGCCATGTAAAATCTCTGCCTACCTATGGCACGATTTAAAAATGTTTATTAATAATAAAGAGAAAGTGTTTGCTTTTGTGATAGTATTAAATAAATATTTCCATTATGTCTATCCTGCCATAACTGTTGTCCACCTAGAGGTCTCAAAGCACTGAATTGAAAGACCAAACCCAACTTTTATTCTTGGTCACCAGCTGTTTTGCAAACGTGCAAGCCAAAGTGGCATTATAAATGTACAGGTGTTGTGATGGGGACTTCATTCTGAACATGCTTTTTGCTATGAAATAGCTGAAAGCTCTCATTCTTATTATATATTATAGTTATGATTTCTCCCCTGCCTATTTCTCTTTGAGCAGATAAAGAGCTCTTATGAGCTGTGTGGTGAGTACTAATTACTGTGATTTGTCACCTCAGTAATTCACTGTTACATTTTTTCACTGTCTAGGAAGAGGGAGGCATAGGAGAACTTATACGTATACAAAGTTTCTCAGCTGTACCCATATTAGTGAAGATGTTTTGCTATTTGATTTTGCCCCAGTTTATGCTAGAGCATGAAGCTTGATGTATATATCAGGAGGTGACAGGTTTCAGAGTAGCAGCCGTGTTAGTCTGTATCTGCAAAAAAGAACAGGAGAACTTGTGGCACCTTAGAGACTAACAAATTTATTTGAGCATAAGCTTTCGTGGGCTTATGCTCAAATAAATTTGTTAGTCTCTAAGGTGCCACAAGTCCTCCTGTTCTTATATCAGGAGGTGGTTTCTTTTCTTAGACTCTCTGCAGATGTTTTGGTTAAAAAAGAAAAGTGCACTTTGGGGCACATTTGTATAGAACAGTTCTGCTTCAAGGCTAATGCCATAGATAGAGAGAAACCTAAGTAGAGTGAATTATTTGTTCCTATTACACAGTGCATACATTGTACTATCATGATTGGAAGGCATGTAAATTTTGTCAAGGTCCTGTTAAGCAGAGTAATAGTTTCTAATGCCCCAAGCCCACTCATTGTCAGATCATTTCTGGATGGTCAAGTCAGTGGAGCACCGCTATCTCCTAACAGATGTATTATGGTCTATGACCGTATCTGTCTGTTACAGTTGTTTCTCTATTATAGAGAGCTTTCCACAGCTAATCTGCAGTGAGGAATCCCCATGGCTACTCCAGCATCTAACAATGCTATGTTTAAACTGAACTAAAAATTGTAAAGCAAGACAATTCAGAAAAGGCAAATTATTGAAAAAGGAAATGAACTCCCTGTTAATCTCCACTCCTCTTCTTCCCATACTTTGTCATCCCACTTCTTCCCCATTCTCCCTTTCATCCCCTCACCAACATGTTGTGCTGTCTTACTCCAGTCTCTTCTGAGACTAGAAGTTCCTCAGTGCGGGGACCTTCTCTTCTTGTATATTTATAAAATGTCACACACAATCATATTGCCATATAAATAACAAGTAGTAACTCGGAAATGATTTTCTATCCTATCCATCATAGAGTTTGTTTCAATTTAATTTTTCCTAAGATGCCAGTTAATTAGTGTAAACTGGTGGGAAGATGCATGCGAAGTAAGCAAAGAATGCTGTATTAACGAAAAGTACAAAACCAAATTAAGCTACAAACTGTGTAGTATTTTAATGTATAAATGCATGTTTTCCATTGTGTGAGACAATCTAACAGTTACTTCACTTGTGAATACAGATCAACACTTTTGCTGGGTAGCTACGTACCCAGATCTGCTGAAAGTAAAACATTACATATAGATAATAATTTTAGAGAAACGTGAAGCCCTTCCTCCTCCACTGATATCTGGGTGTTTTTGAGTTGCAAGGAGAAGCATGAGTATATTGATTGGAATCCAAACCTGGACCCAGATCTTAATTTCACAGCTAGTCCCTATTTATGTTATAGTTTAAGTAAAATCCAGGATCCCAATCGACATGCAATTTTGAGGTGGTGTGGAGGGGAGTTCAGTAACTAGATCTGAATTTTTCTTGAGAGTTGTACATCATGTAATAAAATGGTACATAAATTAGTATTACTTACATTGCAGTAGTTCCTAGGAGCCCTGTTCGTGTACCAGGACCACTCGGTTCTAAGAAGCACTGTACAAACACAGAACAACAAAGAGCTTAAATGGGAGCTGGGCTCTTTTTGGCAATCTGTTCCCAATTGTGAGCGCAGAGCCCTTGAGTTGTTTTTACACTTGGGGGAATGGACTGCTTACTTGATCTCTCAATATCAGTCTTAGTCTCTAGGGGCAAGCTTAGCTATGCTCCTATTGACCTTACATGTGCTGATAGGCAGGTTATTTGTGAGCTCATGTAGAGGGATGAGATTTATACTGTAGAACAACTATTTTATACAACATTTGCTCTCTCTGTCTGTCTCTTTCTCTCACACACTCATGCTCACAAAATATGATCATGTACTTGGTTTGTGTTCTTAGTATTTATATTGTTGCTATGGTTTACTAAATGCTTCCTCCATCCTCCCAAGCTAGCTTTTCATTGAGTTTGATCTTGTTTATATTTGTATTCCTGTACCTTGTGAAATCTGTCCATTTTCTGTATGTGATTCTAGATGATTGTGTGAGATTTCTAATTTGCCATTATGAATTCACTGCAAGGATAAAATAGGCTGTGAGCAAACAGGATCTTGTTTGAACACAAATAGCTTTAGTAATTGGCAAACCTGAGAAAAATAAGGGGAAAACATGTGAACTGTAAATAGATTAATGTTTTTTAAAAAAATTCCATTATATGATAGTCCTTAGGTCCTCCTTTTGTTTAATGGATTTTCCCTCAGTCTAACTTTCACATAGAGCAACTAGACCTCCATATATAAACAGTGTAAATAGTATGTTAGGGATGTGTAAAACAGGTGACTTTTCTGTGTGTATGTAGACTGTTATACAAACTTTTTTCAGTGGTGAATCCACATGGGTTTATGGAAAACAGATCCTGTCAAATTAACTTGATTTTTTTTTTCTATGAGATAAGAAGTTTGACTGAGAAACTTAATAGTATTGACATAATATACTTGGACTTCTATAAGGCAGTTGACTTAATACTGCATGACATTTTGATTAAAAAAAACTAGAACAATATATAATTAACATTGTGCATGTTAAATAGATTAAAAACTTCCAAATTGATATTTGGTCTCAAAATATAATTGTAAAAGGGAAATCATCATGTGGTGTGTTTCCTGTAGATTCCACAGGGATCAGTTCTTGGCCCTACGCTAATTAACATTTTTATCGATGACCTGGAAGAAAACATAAAATCATCACTGATAAAATTTGCAGACCACACAAACATTAGAGGAGTGGTAAATAATGAAGATATGTCACTGATACAGAGCAATCTGGATTGATTGATAAATTGGGTGCAAGCAAACAATAAACATTTTGATATGACTAAATGTACACATCTAGGAACAAAGAATGTAGGCCATACTTACACAATGGGAGACTCTATCCTGGGAAGCAGGGATTCTATTAAAAAAAAAAAATTTGGGGGTGGTGCTAATGAGATCCTTGGACACACAACCAGGGGATTCTCAAGTAGGAATATTTTACCTCTGTATTTGGTACTGGTGTGACCACTGCTAGCATATGGGGTCCACAATTTAAGAAGGATGTTGATAAATTGGAGAGGGTTCATAGAAGAGCCACAAGAATGATTAAAGGATTAGAAAACAAGCCTTAGAGTGAGAGACTCAAGGAGTTTAATCTATTTAGCTTATCAAAGAAAAGGTTAAGGAGTGACCTGAGTACAGTCTGTAAATACCTATAGGGGAAACAAATATTTGATAATGGGCTCTTCAGTCTAGCAGAGAAAGTGATAACACATTCCAATGTCTGGAAATTGAAGCATGGCAAATTTAGACTAGAAATATGGTGTAAATATTTAATAGTGAGGGTAATTAAGCACTGGAACAATTTACCAAGGGTCTTGGTTGATTCTCCATCACTGGCAATTTTAAAATCAAGATTGGATGTATTTCTAAAAGATCTTCTCTAGAAATTATTTTGGGGAAATTCTATGGCTAGTGTTATACAGGAGTCAGACTAGATGACTACAGTGGACCCTTCTGGCCTTGTATTTATGTAGCTTAGCCCTGGTCTAACCTGGCGGGGGTGGAATCGATCTAAGTTACGCAACTTCAGCTACATGAATAACGTAGCTGAAGTCGAAGTACTTAGACCTACTCACTGTGGTGTCTTCAGTAGGGTGAGTCAACTGCTGCCACTCCCCCGTCGACTCCACCTGCGCCTCTCATGGCGGTGGAATACAGGAGTCGATGGGAGAGTGCTCGGGGGTCGATTTATCGCATCTTGACTAGACGCAATAAATTGACCCCTGCTGGATCGATCGCTCCCCACCAATCTGGGCAGACATACCCTTAGAAACTCTGGCTACTGGTCCGTCCATTCTGTTTTTACTCTGTCCTTACTCAGGCAAAACTCCCACTGGTGAAAGTTTTTCTCATGATTAAGAATCAGTAGAAACTGAGGAAGGCCTTCTGGGTTTGGCCTGCAGAAAATAGCTAGTACAAAAGTTCATGTAATTTTAATTCATGGGAATGAAACTATTATATGCAATTCACAGGATGCTGAAGCCATTTCTTATGCAATTAGAGAAGTAAACTGTGAACAAAGAATAGTTCTACTAACTGATGATTAAGTCCTGACACAAGAAATTTCTACATGAGTAAATCTAGGGGCTAAACTGATTCACGGCGGTTAGTCATGCATCAGTCCACACCAAAGAGTTTTACAACCAAGTGAAAATTCTGCAATGTCTTCTCACTTTGGAAAGCAAAGTTATTGGCAGGGTTGTTGATGCAAGGAGACTGATGCTGCATTTCCAAATCAGATAAGTTCAAGAGACTTTCAGTTTTTTTTTATAGTCAGGAAATCATATCAATAAAACTTTTATTAGGAAGTTGAAAGTGAAATTATAACAAACTGAATTTAATAATACCCCAGTGGGAGCTCGTTAATATCTCAATAGGTATACTCATGCATTATCTTAATTGCACATGATCCTTAGTGAAAATGCCTTTTTTGAAGTTTTGTCACAACTGTCCTTTGTCAGGTGCCATCATTTTATTAAACTTTTACTGTGTGACTAAGTAAAGGGATGGCATAATTCAATCACCTTAAAGTAGCATGGCTGCAATATTTTTTGTAATGCCACCATTAATATGCATAAAGAAAAGGAGTACTTGTGGCACCTTAGAGACTAACAAATTTATTTGAGCATAAGCTTTCATGAGCTACAGCTCACTTCATCGGATGCATTCAATGGAAAATACAGTGGGGAGATTTATATACATCGAGAACATGAAACAATGGGTGTTACCATACACACTGTAAGGAGAGTGATCATTTAAGATGAGTTATTACCAGCAGGAGAGGGAGGGGAGGAGAAAACCTTTTGGAGTGATAATCAAGGTGGGCCATTTCCAGCAGTTGACAAGAACGTCTGAGGAACAGTGTGGGGAGGGAGGAAAATATGTTTTACTTGTAATGACCCATCCACTCTGTCATAAATATAAAGGGAAGGGTAAACCCCTTTAAAATTCCTCCTGGCCAGAGGAAAAATCCTCTCACCTGTAAAGGGTTAAGAAGCTAAAGGTAACCTCGCTGGCATCTGACCAAAATGACCAATGAGGAGACAAGATACTTTCAGAAGCTGGGAGGAGGGAGAGAAAGAAAGGGTGTATCTGTTGGTATGCTGCTTTGCCGGGGATAGAACAGGAATGGAGTCTTAAAACTTTTAGTAAGTAATCTAGCTAGGTATGCGTTAGATTATGATTTCTTTACATGGCTGAGAAAAGAATTATGCTGAATAGAATGACTATTTCTGTCTGTGTGTCTTTTTTGTAACTTAAGGTTTTGCCTAGAGGGATTCTCTATGTTTTGAATCTAATTACCCTGTAAGGTATCTACCATCCTGATTTTACAGGGGTGATTCCTTTACTCCTATTTACTTCTATTTCTATTAAAAGTCTTCTTGTAAGAAAACTGAATGCTTTTTAATTGTTCTCAGATCCAAGGGTTTGGGTCTGTGGTCACCTATGCAAATTGGTGAGGATTTTTACCAAACCTTTCCCAGGAAGTGGGGTGCAAGGGTTGGGAGGATTTTGGGGAGAAAGACGTGTCCAAACTACGTTTCCCAGTAAACCCAGTTAGGGTTTGGTGGTGGCAGTGGTTATTCCAAGGACAAAAGATAAAATTAATTTGTACCTTGGGGAAGTTTTAACCTAAGCTGGTAAAAGTAAGCTTAGGAGGTTTTCATGCAGGTCCCCACATCTGTACCCTAGAGTTCAGAGTGGGGAAGGAACCTTGACACACTCCCAGTCTCTATTCAAGCCTAAGTTAATTGTATCCAGTTTGCAAATTAATTCCAATTCAGCAGTCTTTTGTTGGAGTCTGTTTCTGAAGTTTTTTTGTTGAACAATTGCCACTTTTAGGTCTGTAATCAAAGTGACCAGAGAGATTGAAGTGTTCTCCGACTGGTTTTTGAATATTATAATTCTTGACGTCTGATTTGTGTCCACTTATTCTTATAGATATGTGGACACAGTTGGCAACGGGCTTTATTGCAAGGATAGGTTCCTGGGTTAGTGTTTTTGTTGTGTGGTTGCTGGTGAGTATTTGCTTCAGGTTGGGGGGCTGTCTGTAAGCAAGGACTGGCCTGTCTCCCAAGATCTGTGAGAGTGATGGGTTGTCCTTCAGGCTCTTTGCAGAATGGGAGAGTCAAAAGGGGTGAGAGGAAAAATGGGAGTGGGTGAATGAAGTTGTAGGCTCAGTGGGATTATGCAGAATCTGAATGGTTAGTATCCGGAATGGTAAAACAGAAATTCCTAATTTGTATTCTGTGAGCCCTTGCTGATGCTCCACTGAAAGCTTCCTTATCTCAGGGTGCTAGCTCTCTTCATTGCTTCCAGCTGGGAAATACATAACAGAAGGGAGGGAGAGATGAAATATAGAGGAAAAGTGAACCCTCAACAGACTAAAAAAACATTTTAAAATACATAAATTAGGGCTGTCAATTAATTACATTTAACTCACGTGATAACTCAAAATATTAATTGTGATTAAAAAAATAATTGCAATTAGTTTTAATCGCACTGTTAAACAATAGAATACCAATTGAAATTTATTAAATATTTTGGATGTTTTTCTACATTTTAAAATATATTAATTTACGTTACACCACAGAATACAAAGTGTACAATGCTCATTTTATATTATTTTTATTACAAATCTTTGCACTGTAAAAATGATAATCAAAAGAAATAGTATTTTTCAATTCACCTCACACAAGTATTGTAGTGCAATCTCTTTACTGTGAATGTGCAGCTTACAAACATAGATTTTTTTGTTACATAACTGCACTCAGAAACAAAACAATGTTAAATGTTAAAGCCTACAAGTCCACTCAGTCCTACTTCTTGTTCAGCCAGTTGCTAAGAGAAGTTTGTTTACATTTATGGGAGATAATGCTGTCTGCTTCTCATTTACAATGTCACCTGAAAGTGAGAACAGGCGTTTGTGAGGCACTTTTGTAGCCAGCATTGTAAGTATTTACATGCTAGATATGCTAAACATTCGTATTCCTCTTCATGCTTTGGCCACCATTCTGGAGGACATGCTTCCATGCTGACGGCACTCATTAAAAAAATAATGCATTAATTAAGTTTGTGACTGAACTCCTTGGGGGAGAATTGTATGTCTCCTGCTCTGCATTTTACCCACATTCTGCCATATATTATAGCAGTCTTGCATGATGACCCAGCACATGTTGTTCGTTTTAAGAACACTTTCACTGCAGACAAAATGCAAAAAAAATACTAATGTGAGATTTCTAAAGATAGCTTCAGCACTCAACCCAAGGTTTAAGGACCTGAAGTGCCTTCCAAAATCTGAGAGGGATGAGATGTGGAGCATACTTTCAGAAGTCTTAGAAGAGCAACACTCTGATGCAGAAACTACAGAACCCAAACCACCAAAAAAGAAAATCAATTTTCTGCTGGTGGCATCTGACCTAGATGATGAAAATGAACATGTGTCAGTCTGCACTGCTTTGGATTGTTATTGAGCAGAACCCATCATCAGCATGGGTGCATGTCCTCTGGAATGGTGGTTGAAGCATGAAGGGACATATGAATCTCTTGCCCATCTGGCACATAATTATCTTTCAATGCCGGCTACAACAGTGCCATGCGAACGCCTGTTCTCACTTTTGGAGACATTGTAAACAAGAAGTGGGCTTGTTTGTCTGAGCAACTGGCTGAACAAGAAGTAGGACTGATTGGACTTGTAGGCTCTAAAGTTTGATATTGTTTTATTTTTGAAAGCCGTTTTTTGTGCATAATTTTACATTTGTAAGTTAAACTTACATGATAAAGATATTTCACTATAATACTTGCATTAAGTGAATTGAAAAATACTATTTCCAGAGGTGAAAGTAAGCTGGTACGGGCCAGTACGGTGTACTGGTGAGAAAGTGGCCACCAGTACGGGCCAGTACACAGCCGACGGTACACGGGCCGGGCAGCACTGAAGGGCTGGCTGGAGGAGTCTGGCCCCAGCCCTGCCCCTTCCACCTGAGGGTCTGCCCCTTCTGGGCCCCCCCCGCACCTTGTCCAGGAACCTGGCTGCCCTTTGTACTGGTAAATCCTTTAAGTTACTTTCACCCCTGACTATTTCTTTTATTTTCACAGTGCAAATATTTGTAATAAAAATAAATATGAAGTGAGCACTGTACACTTTGTATTCTGTGTTGAAATTGAAATCAATATATTTGAAAATGTGGAAAACATCCAAAATATTTAAATAAATGGTATTCTATTATTGTTTAACAGCACGATTAATCATGATTAATTTTTTAATCGCTTGACAGCCCTAACAAAAAATACTTTCCTAATACTGGTTTATCATGTATGCAATGGCCATAGTTGCCACAAGGGTGCTACAGTATGGCAAATAGGACAAGACATTCATGTTATTAAGATGTGGATTGCATGATGGAAAATCTTAGGAACTCCACTGTGAATTCATTTTAGGAGATCATGCTGTGCCAAAAATTACTTGATGTTTAGAATAGATGTCTTTCCTTGCTTACTCTGGGATGCACATGAGTACATTTCAGACCCCTGGATTTGAGAATCATAGAATATCAGGGTTGGAAGGGACCTCAGGAGGTCATCTAGTCCAACCCCCTGCTCAAAGCAGGACCAGTCCCCAATTTTTGCCCCAGATCCCTAAATGGCCCCCTCAAGGATTGAGCTCACAACCCTGGACTTAGCAGGCCAACGCTCAAACCACTGAGCTATCCCTCCCCCTAGTTAGGTGTATGTATAACAAACTGATTGTGTATGTTGGTCATCAAGGATCAAATTATGCCCCTTGATGGGAGAGCTGTGCTAGATAATAGAGTAGGAGGTGTACTGCTAACTGGGCCTGGTTGGAGCCACTTTAGGGAGGACAGTGAGCAACTACGCACCAGCGTAATATAGTCTAGCACTTCTGTCCCCGGCCCTTTATACTGTAGTGCAGTAGTTCCCAAACTTGTTCCGCCGCTTGTGCAGGGAAAGCCCAGTAGCACGGGCTGAGGGACGTACTGGCCGCCGCTTCCAGCAGCTCCCATTTTCCTGGAGCAGCGAACCTCGGCCACTGGGAGCCGTGATTGGCCGAACTGCGGACGCAGCAGGTAAACAAATCAGCCCAGCCCGGCAGGGACTTTCCCTGCACAAGCAGCAGAACAAGTTTGGGAACCACTGCTCTACTGCACTTTCAGGCAAAATGGCTGTCTCATTCATAGAAGTGAGGGGGTGGAGAGAGGAGGTGCATTCTACAGAAATTTCCCCTCATGGCCTAGCCACGCAGAGTCAACTTTGTATCAAGTTTGTATTCCATTTGTCTTTTAGTTGCAGTTCTGCTTTTAGAAGAGGTTTTGATGTTTGAAATTGTAGCTTAGTAGATCATGGAAAACATCTAATTTCTACAGTGTGGTTTTATTCTTAGTATGTTTTCTGTACAGACTCATTGTGCCTGTTATAGAATATCCTATGGTGTTCAGTGTGTTCAGTAAACTCCGCTTCTCAGAACAGCTAAATGTTGTAAAGGGATCGAGTAGAGAGAACTGTTCATTAAAGGAAAAAATGAAACAGACTCATGCTAATGTCCAATATAAAAAATAAATTACAACTCTTACTTAATCATTGACTTATGCAATGTAATCAGTTTCAATTTTCCTTTGTTATTTTAAGCAGAATGCCATCTATGAGGAACATCTTAACCAGTTCTATGTAACATCCAATGAAATACCGCAAATACAGAGTGACTTTATAAAAATCTGACACTTCATTGTGGGTTTGATCAGCATTTCTCAAACTTTTGAATTCTTGGTCCCCTTCAGAAAAATGAAGTCAATTGTACTTCCTTGCCACTTTTCCATATGATGCTGATAAAGGCCTGTGTGTCTTATTGTATACATCACAGTGGACCCTTGTGCCCCCTATCTTTGGGACACACTGGGTTGGATTGTGCCTGTCTGTTGCATGCGTGCACACTGAGGGATATGGAGGAAGGTATAATAATTTTTCCCCTGTGCTTTTCCAGGCTGTGAAAAGACCAGCAGGAACTGAAGTCCTTGTGCTTGCAGAGCACAAGTCTGCCACCAAGATACAAGGGCTGTTCAGAGAACAGACTTTTCATGCTGTGGGAAATACTGACATTTCAAAATTAGTTTCTGTTCTGAATGAGAATGGAAAGTCAAAATACCAAAAAAAAGGGTAATGGAAGAAAACATTCTGAAAAGTTTCAAGTCCAAAATGATGCAATGAAAATTTTTGATCAAAATTAACCACATTGTCATTTTGAATTGACATTTTGGCATAAAATGTATATTTGTTTTTTAAAGCAGTAAAACCAAAAAAAGTCATGTTACCATCATAATGAAGTGAATACTATCACTTTGATTCCAAATACTGTTTAAAACTGTAATTTTTGGTTCAGTTTCTTGCCAGAGAATTGAAATTTTTCATTAGAATTGACATTTCTTTCATTAAATAGCAGAGCTGGAATGAAAAGACACTCTAGTTGTTCTTGTTAAATTGTTAGGAAGAGGAAAGAAATGAGGAGTAGTTCTTTATTTACTTGATAAATATGCATCATTTGATCCCTGCTTAGAAGAGTTCTGGATGAGAATCCTTGAAGTTAGCTAAATTGACACATACCATAGATTTAAGATTGGGCTCTAATGCTGGGATGGTGTTCCATATACATTATACATGGCTTATAAAATAGATTTATGAGCCTTTTTTGTGAATTATCCAATACATTTTTGCTTAAACAAATTCTGTCTTCCCTTCAGCCTTTCTTCTCTTGCTTCTTAAATCCTTCAGAGAAGTCACTGTAATGCTGGCATCCCAACGATTCCCAGTGCAGCAGGGTGTGATGTTTCAAACCTAGGATCAAACAGGTCCGTCAATGTCTATTAGCCAGGATGGGCAGGGATGGTGTCTCTAACTTCTGTTTGCCAGAATCTGGGAATGGGCAACAGGGGATGGATCACTTGATGATTACCTGTTCTGTTCCCTATGGGGCACCTGACATTGGCTACTGTCAGAAGACAGGATACTGTGCTAGATGGACCTTTGGTCTGGCCTAGTATGGCCGTTCTTATTCTAAAAGATGCTTTTAAAAGTGAAGTATGGGCGGAGAGGATAGTACTAACTTTTTAGGTAAATTGATTGGTCAAGATAGACAAAAGCTTCCCTTTGATTTTCAGGTAGACTCCAGAGCACATTAGTTGTTACCATCTAATGGCTCTTAGTGGCATAGGTGAATGGTATTGGCAGTCTCCAAATGTCTACATCACAAAATGTGATCAGAACTGACACTTAGTGATACGATTGTAGGTGGTTTCAGCAAATAGCCTAAGGACTGATTGTATCATGCAGAATAAACTTTCTCATTCCTTAAATGTTGTCCCTAATGATCAAGATTCATTAACAGTGGTGCTGCAGGGTAGCTTACACTGCCACTGTCTGAGTTATCCTGCATTGGATATTTGGGTGGTGGGAGTGGCAAGTCAGCATCTTTTCTGAACACTAAATTCACATTTACCAAACTTTGAACGCTGTGAATCTCCTTGTATAGGAAGTAAAATGGCCATTATTGGAATGTTAGATCTGAACCCCATTGATTTTTCCATGGGCATGTGGATCTGAATTTCAGGATTCATCGGTAAAATTAAGGCCCTATTGATGTCAATGAGAACATTCCCATTGACTTCTGTGGGGCCAGAATTCTACCCCATATATATATATATATAGTATACTGTTCCAAACCCAGAACCTGCACCTTTTCTAGTTCTGGTTTAGGCATGGTTGAAATCTCACAATATTTTAGTTCAAGATGGTAGAGAATGGCTGATTTCATTAAAGCTTTGCCATTTTTATCTGCAATCTGATGTGGACAGGTTCATTGAATCCAGATGTGAAACCTACATCTGAAGTGGTCTCAGACTAGAAGCATAGACTCATCCTAATTTGAATCCAAACACAACCTTCTGGGGCCATCTCCAGTGAGGAAAAAATATATTATGAATTGTCATTAAAACTTCAAAACAAAATGAAATGGTGCTTAATCTTGTGAGCCCAAAAAGTTTGTTTAAACTCACTAGAGACTCTTAAAGAGGAAAATAGAAACTTAAATGTTCTATTTTCATTACTTCTTACATAAGACTCGATTTTTCCATCTTAATACCACCCTCACTCAAAACAGCACAATACCACTGTGACAGAGGGTTCCTGTTTCAGTTAAAGGGGGATGTGTCCACTTAGCTGAAGCCAGAATATTGTCCATAAACATATCAACAGTTATTCCAACAGTTAAGCATCTCATGTATCTTATTCCAGGGATAATTTGTAGTTCAAGAGTCCAGTTCTCTCTGGCCTACAGCTGTCACCTTTTTAATTATTTGATCTCTTAATAAGATAGGCCTGATTTTTTAAAAATTCAACAGCAAAAGAAATAATATATTCTATAGGTTTCAGCTGACTTGAACAGCTGTTCACTTTGTACATCTGGGATGCTGACTGTGTGCAGGAAAAGGAGCTTGGGAATAGTAGATATCCTTCCGTGGTACAGGTAATGGAATGGAAGCGCTGACCTATTGTACAAAGTTGAATTGCAATGTTCGCAGTGCATATTAGACCTGGCTTTTATTTTTTTTTCTCCTGCTACATTAAGAAAATCTTTCTAAAGTTCATGTCTTTGTTCAACATTCTTAGACATTGTGAAGGAAACTGTATGAATAACAGGGTTGGTTTTAATGTTGTAACTGCTGCATGCAGATTGAAACAGACAGGTCTGATTAACATTTCATAAGTGAGAAAAAAAGATTTTGAAAGCAAAAGATTTTTTAAATAATGAAAACTTTGGGCAAAATTCAGTGAAGTTTTGCTCCATATAGGAGTGAAAAGTGTATCCTTTGGTTTTAGTTAATAAACATTTACTGTCAATTTGATACATACATTAGGATTCCTTTTGTTCACACATATCTGAATATGTAAGATACACTTTTTAACCTCTATGTATTTTACATTAACGGCACTCAGCCCATTGCACAGTTGTTCAGTACACAATATTGCATATTGGACCAGACTTTAATCTGATTAGTAGTGTGTATACAATGCCATACCATTGTCCACGGTTAACTATGCTTTCCTGATACCATCCTAATAGGATGACAACTGAGCTGAGACCCAATGAAATAAACTCTGTTTGCAGCACTTTACAGAGTGGGAAAAGAAAATCCCTCTTAATAAGACAAAGAGAGCACTCCGGTCACCTTCACAAAATTGCCAATAGCTGTAAGTGTAACAATACTATCAATGCAGGTACCTGGAGTAATCGTTAGGGTGCAGATCTTCCAGTGGTGTAAACTGTCATAAATGAAGTTATGGCAATTTATGTCAGCAGAGAATCTGCCTGTAGATATCTCCTATAGTCAGTGTAAGGAATACTACTGAAACTGATGCAATAGATCTATCGATCTAAGGAAACCCTGGCAAGTCTTTATGGGTGACCACTATCTGCAGCGTCCTAGCTCTTAACATACTAAGCCTCAGATTTTTGAAACTAGTCTTTTAAAGTGCATGACCAAACACTCAACATAACAGAAATGAAAGGCAGAATACTACAATGAAGAATTCATTTCTCTAACAGAGGTAGCAATTTCTATAAACCCAGTGGAAATTTTAAGCATTTTTTATGGTTAATAATTTATAGCAATGAAGAGTGAGATTCGGCAAGCTCTTTGCATACAGAGTTCCTACTAATTTCAGTAGGAGTTCTGCGCAAGGAGCATAGGTAGGACTAGGCCCAGACTTCTGTGGAATGGAACTAAATGGCTGCTCATTAAGTGATGTACCTCATAATGGGCTACATCAGAGAGGTATTTGAAGCATTATATGGTTCAGCAACTGTTGGGATTGTTAACACTTTATGTAGTTTCAGTAAATGTATATATCTGCTGGCTACTTTATTGTTGTGCTGCTGTCTTTCCATAATTATCTAAAGGCATATTTGGGCCCTTATCCTGTAAGATTGATTCTTGGAGAAGTTGAGTAATTCTCAACTTCCACTGATCTCAGTGGGAGTTGAAGGAACGGAGGCTTTTCCAGGATTGAACCCTGGGGTGTATAGTATTGTTCCCTCCTTTGAGATGGAGAGAAGAGCAATATATATTGGTAGGAATGCTTTTGTAAAGATAGAAGATGACTCTCAGAGCATACAGAATATACCTGTATTGTAGCATGAAATATTGATGTTTCTGCAGGCTGAAACCATCTTAAATTTATTATCATGCTTGGGCATGTGGTGAGTCCTCCTCTCTCAGCTGAACTTCAGGATCCCAAATGGCTAGATTCTAATGCAATCTGATTACTAGTAAAATGGACATGTACACAGATGGATTCTGTTCACTGCTATGTTTGGCTATGGTATCCTCAAGGGACGATATAAATAGTTTGATTTGAAATAGCTTAATCCCAAAAAGATACAAGAACTCAGAGGGGAGTTTGGAAGAATAATTATTTTTAAATGGTTCTACAATGGTTTTCTTATGAATGAGCCACTTGTTTTAACTTGGAAGCTGGAGATCATGGCTTATTAAAAAAGTGTCACCCTTTCAACCTCTGCCATAGGAGAGAACAGAACTGTCAATACGAGACTGTAATATCTAGGGTCTGATTTTGAAAATGTCAGGTGCAAAACTGCAATTGCATGGACAATATGTGCATACTAATATGGCTCCATTTACAAAATTGGATATCTGTCAATGTAAATGAACAGTTAGATGAACAACTGGCCATTTGTATATGCCACACTTGCTATGCGTAGGCAACAACAAGTAATTCTGTGTGCAAATTAGTCATTCCGTAGCACAACTGACATTTTTGAGTATCAGTCCCTTAAAAGTGCAAGAGAATTTTCAGAAAGAACAGAAAATATTTTAATTCACTGATTACTTTTCCTGTAATTTGTTCACTCCCTATGTAATTTAAGAGATGGATTATTTGACTTGTACTGAAATACTGATGGAGAAAGGAAATAACAGATGGATGTGGGGTGGACTAACAGAGATTCAGCTAAAGCTAATGCTAGAAATTTGGTGAATTTATGAACATATTATTTACCAATAACTGTTTTTTTCCCCTACAGATTCCCCAGATCAGTTATGCCTCAACTGCACCAGAGTTAAGTGATGACAGGCGCTACGATTTCTTCTCACGAGTGGTCCCTCCAGATTCCTTCCAAGCACAGGCAATGGTTGACATTGTAAAAGCTTTGGGGTGGAATTATGTGTCAACGTTGGCATCTGAAGGAAATTATGGAGAAAAAGGCGTGGAGTCCTTCATGCAGATTTCCAGAGAGGCAGGTAGGCAAAGACAGGATTGTATGGATCGGATAGATATTTATGTGTTACATGTTGTACTGTTCTTCTCTGAACAGAAATTTGACTCGAAAATTGTTCGACTTCTTCATAATTCCTCAGTAATGGCTCCCTTACACTCTCATTCTTAAACTGCTCATGGGGTTCCAGAAACAAAGCACTCAAGGGTTTGAAACTTGAATGGTTTTCGTGCACGGTTGGAGAAAATATAAAATACTGAATTGCTTCTGGTATTCTAGTGGAAAATATTATATTATGATGACATGGTACAAGACAGATTTTTAAATACTGAGCTTTTATCTCTACACAGCTAGAAGTTCTTTGAAGGCAGAAAATTATTAGACACTGACTCAGGTCATATTTTACCTGTCCACCTTTCAAGCAGTTATGAGATATTGTATCAATTTTCTTCTTTGTCATTTCGTTTGGCAAATTCACTGAGGAAATCCATTCTCTTCTATTTGAAGGGAGGAAGCTTACTGGCCTGGAGAGAGAGGTCAAATGCATTTATTCAAGAAAAAATACTTCAGGGCATAGGAGTATTTGGGGCCCAGGGCATGTCATGAAGTTTTGGTGCTAGGATTGCCTATGACTTCAGTTGCTGATGAAATCACATTCCCCAAAGTCCAGCTAAGAAATACTTCAAGGAAGAAATACTTCAACATGTCTGTTGGATAATACTGATGTTCTAAGCAAACAGGGAAATAAATTGTCACACTGGCTTAGATTTCCCCAGATAGGCTGGGAATCTGGAAGGCATCTGTGGGCATTAATGATCTGGAGGATGGCGTGGATTGCACTCTCAGCAAGTTTGCAGATGACACTAAACTGGGAGGAGTGGTAGAAACGCTGGAGGGTAGTGATAAGATATGAAGGGACCTAGACAAATTAGAGGATTGGGCCAAAAGAAATCTGATGAGCTTCAACAAGGACAAGTGCATTAGGTTGGAAGAATCCCATGCACTGCTACAGACTAGGGACAGAGTGGCTAGACAGCAGTTCTGCAGAAAAGGACCTAGGGGTTACAGTGGACGAGAAGCTGGATAGGAGTCAACAGTGTGCCCTTGTTGCCAAGAAGGCTAATGGCTAGATGAGGTCCCTTCCAATCCTGATATTCTGTGATTCTATAGGAAAATGAATCCACCACAACTTAACTTCTTGGAAGTCATTGTTTTTGGTTTTTCTGGGCTGAAGTATTTGAGGATCCCTCATGTGCCAGTTAGCGGTAGGGTACTCAGAAGATGCTATTCACTTTCAGTGCCTTTTATAAAATTCAATTCTATAGACATATGGTGATATGTCCTGGCAAGGGTTAACATGGTAAATAGAAATGAATGTTTCATTATGAACGTTTCATTATTTTGATGAGAGCAGTGTCTGAACCTACCATCTGTAAACAAGTAAAACTTTCATTGACTTGAATTGGAGTAAACACTGCAGGACTTGGAACCATAATTCTCTCTCCATACCATTAAGGAGAAAGCATTCTGAAATGCAGAGATTATAGTGGGGTTTACAGTGCTTTCAAACAACCATCTGAGGTTTGTATTTTCCATTATTATAAAGCTGGTTCAGAAGCATACGTCATGCGTTTACAGATTGCCTGTATTATCCACGAGTCAGAGGGTGTTAGCTTGTTTGCTCACTCCCCAAACTGTCATTGAGTAAGTCACTGCATCTCGTTTGTCAGCATAATCCATGTAAGAATTGCGGAGGTGATGCTGCTGCACTTCAGGGCCTTAGAAAGAGGGAGTGTGGAATTGTTTCCCTAGGTTGATATTACAGAAGAAGTTGGAATTTGCATAAATTCATCTGTTCATTTGAATGCATATTTATGTGGTATTAAAACTATTTTGGATTTAATACCACAGGAAGTGACAATATGCAGTATTCATTATCATTTAAAATTCAAATGAATCACAAACACTCTTGCAATATAATACTGAGCATGTGTTTTCCACATGAAGGACAAGCTATAGTTCTGGAATAATTTTGTGCTTTAGATGCCCTACAGAAATAACTAAGTGGAAAGTTGTTCATGTAGTCAACATGAAATGAAACATATGTTAAAAATAAAGCATGATAATTGCGTGGGTACCCTATTAAAACCAATGGGAAATGCATGGTAATGTAGGTTACGCCTACAACACTGAGAATCTGGCAGGTATAGTGCATAAACTTTCTTTAATGTAGGCAGCTTGTCTAGTCTTGGAACGCATACTATCTACTCTTCAAATGCTGTGCAGCATCATTTTCTTCTTAAGATTGCATTGAATTGATACGTGTTGCACTGATACAGCTTAGGTGGCATTCTGTGTATTTAACACCTGTCAACCATTTCCCCTGCTTCTTTAAAAAGTTTAGAATGAACAGAAAATCCTAGGTGGTCCCATTTCCTAAATATTTCACAGTGATGAGAACCAAATTTTCAAGTATTGTTTACTGGCGGCAGATATTGATCACAGTAATAACATGCAATGAAATGGATGCCACCCACCCATCTCAACGAGTAGAAAACTTGATGGTACCAGCAATGACCGGGGAAGTCCCAGTAGAAAGGAGAAGGAAAGCACATGTGGAGCGATGCAGGGGTGGCACCTCCTCTTCTAGAATCTGTCTCTACTCATTGACCAGTTGAGGGAGGGGTAAGCTTAGGAGAGTCTATCCTAAGTTAAATGGTGTGAGCACTATGACCCCTGTACTGGAACCAATTAAAAAGCCTGGTATGTGGGAGTATGTGTGATGGGGCTGGCAGTGGTCCTCCCCTGCATTAAGGGTAAGAGCGGCAGCCTGTTGCTTAAAATCCATCCCTGTGTCTGTTTTCATTCACCACTATGTCCAGATCAAGGATTTTTCTGTTACTTCAGGGATGTATTGTAGGTATATCACAAACACTTTTATGGGGCACTGGGTAGCTGTGTTGCCAGAGGAGCAGACATTGTGATCTGCTTCCTGAGTCCCCTGTGATCTGAGGGGCACAAACCATATACTTGTTCCCCAGCTCACTGGTGCAGCTGAACTGGCCGGGTCACCAGGGGGCCAAGCCAAAGCTCCCAACTACTCCCACCCACCAGCACAGGATGGACATAGCAGTTCTGTGGAGGTCAGTCTCCTGTCTGTGTTGCTACCCATGGTATGGATGCAAAACAGTCCCTTACTCCTCAGTAGGTATGCAGAATGGGCCAAACTTCATAACTTACCTGTGGGCCTGTGTGTACGGAATTCACTCCCTCCGGTGGTTTGCCTTCAGCATACAGTGTAAAACATACATGTTTAACCAGCCATGTTTGGCTAACCACTGTGATATCAGCATATGAGCCATCTGAAGAGGTGATAAAGGGAAGTATTTTTATTGAGTTGGTGAGGGTTTTTTTTTCTTGTATCTGTTGGTTTGAACTACTTAGAAGGGACTCAGGTGAACATCAGTGAAGACATACTTGATGAATAAAGAGGTACTGAAAGAGCAGTAGATAGTGAGAAATGCATCTCGGTATCAAGCAGTCATCACAAGGCATGTGCACTTAGAACAGTAAGTGTATTTGAATGTGATCAAACATCCATGGCCTAAAAAGAGTAGATCATGTGTAATATTTTCAAAAATGTACTCAAGCACAGATAGAATATGTGATGCCATGATAAGAGTGAGATGGGAAATCCTATTCTGGCAAGAAGGAAACAAAGGAAGGGACACTACTGGGTTGCGCCCAGTGCTGTTGTATGAGTGGGTTGACATTGTGAAGAGAAGTACTGATCTGAAAAGGCTAGCAGGCTGAAGCTACAGGTGGGAAACACTTAGAAAAGCTAATGCTACCAGGAATAAAACCACCACCAAAATGGGGATGAGGATTTAGGCCAAGATTTTTTCCTTGGCCCTTTGTAAAAAAAATCTCTGGTTCCTGGGAAAACTGGAACATTTCAGGGTTACCTATCCTTTTTCCAACCCAAGTGTTATATATGACAGATGTCTCATCAGAATAGAGGTTGTTGCCTAAATGGAATGCTAGCTTTAGTTTTCCCCACTTCTAGTGTGCTATCATCTAAGACAGTGGTTCTCAACCAAGGGTACGTGTACCTGTAGGGGTACAAAGAGGTCTTCCGGGGTACATCGACTCATCTAGATATTTGCCTAGTTTTACAACAGTCTACACAAAAGTATAAGCAAAGTACGTACAAATACAGACAATTACTTATTTATACTGCTCTGTATACTATACACTGATATTTATATTCTCATTAATTTATTTTATAATCGTATGGTAAAAATGAGAAAGTAAGCAGTTTTCAGTAACAGTGTGCTGCGACACTTTTTTGAATTTTTGTCTGATTTTTTAAGCAAGTAGTTTAAGTGAGGTGTAACTTGGGGGTTCTGAAGACAAATCAGACTACTGAAAGGGGTACAGTAGTCTGGAAAGATTGAGAGCCACTGAACTAAGACATAGAATATTAATTGGGATGACTTACATTATGTGTATATATACTGAACTCTTGATTCACTTCTTGAGATTTGGCCTTATTCCCCAGCTGCATACTTAGCTCATGTGAAATAGTGCAACTACATGCTCAGATCAGGTATTTGCAACCGCCCTCCCCCCAAAAAAATAGCAGCAAGAGATACAACAGATTCATTACAGAAACAATAGGTCTGCACACACTTATAGATATTTAGATTGTAAACTCTCTGGGGCAGCACCTAGCGTAATAGGGTCATTGTCTATGACTAAGACTCCTATACTACATTCATTAAAATAACATAACAATGGTACTGTTCATTCAGATTACTCATTTATACATGTTTATGAATCAGGTACCCAATATATAAATAAATGCATCAGTAAATAAAGATGTGTGAATATATATCTTTGCCTAAATGTGTTTTCAGAAGCACACCAAACTGTGTACCTTGCAAATACGTCCATACAGAGACCCAGATTCGCAATCCCAGCTCCTTTCACTTTGTGCTGCCTGAGATGTGATAAAAGGATTTGATTTGGATGCAGTTGGCCAGTTGAGAATTTTCCTGGCAGTTGGGATTTCTCAGCTGGTGTAAATCTGCAGAACCAGGGCCTGTGCCAAGTGCCCTCTACTTATCTGGCATAGGGATGAAGTGGGTGGGGAGCATGCAGAGGAGAGCTCCGGTCCACTGTATCAATTCTCCAGATGGTTTGTAGTCCCTTAGGGCTGCTATACGTAAAGTCAGGGTTGGGAGAGTTTGAAAATTGGGAGCCATAATTGGCTCATGGACAGCCCCTCTAACCACCTCACAATGAGTTAATTTTAATGCAAAAGGAAATCTGATTGATAGATGCTAACACATTTATCTTCAACCACCAATCTGTAGCAAATTAATTACCTTAAATTCTGTGTTGTACCAAGACTGGTTGCCGATTCAGCCGTCATCCTAGGAATTGCAATAGTGACTAGAGAGTGTTATCTGCTCTGGATTTTAAAATTTACTTCCAAAATATAAAGACTTTTGCCTGATCCTTTGAGTTAATAATTTGTCACAAAGTGACTTTTATTATGAGTGCTTCAAGCCAGTTTGGTTATGTCATTGTGACAGAAGATGAAGATTTGAATCACTCCAAAATCTGTGGGATTACTAAATTAAGAGAACACTCTAATCATAGAATATCTAAAGGACAATTTCAGGTTATTAAGGAATATATAAATTTCAAAGATTATTTCAACTTAGGTTTTCATCTTTTAAAAATCAATACCACAAGGTTAATTGCTGGGTAAAAGAATATGTACATGGATGTCTTTAGTGACAGACATCACTGCTGTACTTTACATATGTCTCCTAAAAGAGAGGCCCTAATTTCTATATTTTTTCTAAATATTCAATTCCATTTTTCCAGTTTCCACATTCCTGAATTCACCCTCCTCCAAAAGGCATCCTGACTGCCTCCCACACTGCACAGATCCTCCGGTGCTCACTGCACAGGCTGGGGTTATATGGGAAAGGTGGTGAATTGCGACAGTACAGTTGTACTTCTATTACTGCCTCTCTTTCCTTACCCTTTTGGGTCTTTACTGAGAGCCTACTCAGATTACGTGCTGGGTTGGGCATTCATCCCAAAATGATCTAATTTCAGCTGTGTGTCTATTTAGCTGTTTCCAAATATTCTGAAGGGAAGGAGAACAGAAATTATGGATATAGTATTTCTTTTCTTTTGATGTTGGTAAAAGACATGAAGAAAAAAAAAACAAAAACACAAAAAACAATTACATCTCCTGAACCTTTCACACAAGGCTTTTGTAGTGTCTTTGTTAAAAGGTTATCACCACCTGGAAACACCATCAGAAACTTCTCCCTTCATCCACTTTAAGATTCTTGCCTATAACTAGGATGCACAACGTAGCAGTCTGTCCGTCCGTCTGTCAGGATGGAATAATGGATTAGCCAAGGATAACTATTTTCAAGTATTCATTATTTTAGTGCCTTTTATTTTTAGAATCTTTTAAGCACTGTATAAATGTTTGTTTAATTTAGCTTCACTTAACCTCTGTGCAGTAGGTAAGATTTATATACACTTGTGGGTGGGCAGGCAAAGACATTTCAGAACATAAGTGACTTCTCAAATGACAGTCATTGACAGTGCGGAAAAGAACCTGGAAATCCTGAATCCCAGTTCTTTCCTTTTAATAAACAGACACTCTTTCCAACTAAAATATCGAACAACTTCTACTAAATCAGAGTCCTTTTCTTTCCCCATGTTATACTTGAGTAACACTTTTCAAACTTCCCCTCCTTATAATTATGACAGAAGGAGATTTCTATATAAATGGGGCATTTCAGTCTCATAGTCATGCTTAATAGATTTTAAATAGTAGGTCACTCATTCAAATAAAGCAAATAATCTAAGGTTTGCATGTATGTACCACATATATAGTCACTACAATAGCAAAACTGTATTTTTAAAATGACTTTAATTATATATCATTTTGAACCCTGATAGAACATTTCCAGGCAGCAGCTGCAGAATTGTGAGAATGCAGCTTAATCCTCTGAAAAGCTCTCTCCTCTGGATGGGCTGTAGTTGGAAGGTGAGTGCTGGCTCCTTAAAGATTGAAGCACTTTCTTTTACAGCACAGTGTTTGTTTTCTTGAAGGCAGTCACTGGACTTATGTTCCTGAAAATGCTTGTGATCTAATGATTACAAGAAATGATTGGAACCATTTGATCAAACTTTCTGTAAAACCCTAATGAGAAGCATATTGTAATACAGAATTTTAAATCAGTACTTTAGGTTTTTTTTATCAGCTATGGAAAATGCCATGGAAAAAAAACAAACACCAAACCATCCATCAAGAAGTCACACAACTTCATGCCAAGTTACTCTAAGTCTTTCTATCTGTCTGCAACTCATCCTACTGCCTGGCAACCCTTAATTGTCCATTTTAAAGACATAAGGTAGGTGAGATAATATCATTTTATTGGGCCACCTTCTGTTGGCAGAAAGATGCTTTTCAAACTTCACAGAGCTCTTCATCAAGTCTTCCAGTACAACTCCAGACTTAAGGAAGAGTTCTGTGAAGCTCAAAATCTTCCTTCTACTAACAAAAGTGGTTTCAATAAAAGATATTACCTCATGTATCTCGTCTCTCTCATACCCTGGGACCAACACAGCTATAACCACACTTCATTTTAAGTGGTCTCCTACCGCTTATGTTTAACAATTTGTCCCACTTTTTGATTATCTCAGATACTCTGCTTACTTTCTCCAGACCTGGGGAAGAACTCTCTGAAGTCTGAAGGCTTGTCTTTTCCTCCTGTCGAAGTTGGTCCAGTAAAAGATACTACCTCACCTACCTTCTCTCTCCCGTATTCCAACATCTGTGTTTATTAATGGAAGCTGATTTTTGTCCTGTGTCGGGTATTGCATTTAGCACAAGCTATTGCTAGATAACAGGAGAGGGTGACATCACTTGGTTATCTGGAGTTGTACTCACGCATCAATATTTGGTATCAAGTGCAGGGGAAAGGGGTAACGAAGGTGTTCCTCCTAGCTTTTCAATTTCAGCTGTAATATAAGTTTCAGAGTAGCAGCCGTGTTAGTCTGTATTCGCAAAAAGAAAAGGAGGACTTGTGGCACCTTAGAAACTAACCAATTTATTTGAGCATAAGCTTTCGTGAGCTACAGCTCACTTCACATGCATCTGATGAAGTGAGCTGTAGCTCATGAAAGCTTATGCTCAAATAAATTGGTTAGTCTCTAAGGTGTAATATAAGTGACATTCTTTTGTAGGTTCAACTAGAATTACCAGAATCTGAGTAAAGTTTAGATTGATATTGTTTTTGTCTTTTGTAGTGTAATAAGCGCCCTGTTAGTGGACTGCAGTCCACACACACACACAATTGTTGTTGGAGTATTTTACAATAAAGAGAAATTCTCTCTCTGATAAAGCTCCAGGTTAAGAAAACTTAGCAATGGTTTAAACTTGTAAAATAAAGAAACGGAAAGGTGATGAGGGCAGGAGACAGAAAATTTAAAGTTCCTTATGCAAAAAGCAGCTTTGTGAAAGGAATGAACTTCGAAATAATTTAGCATGTTATGAAAGAGGTCTCGGGAAGGCATGAAGTGCTGAACCCAAAATCACTGGTTTACTGAATAACACAGGATTTTGGAAGTAATGGTAATAAAATCTTACGTTCAGTGCACTGGATAATTGGAAAGCAGTGTGGATCACAGATAAATACAGTACAATAAATTACTGTTGAATGAAATGAAAGAGAAGACCAAAGTGTGTGGGTAGTATGTTTTTGTTTGTTTGTTTAAATACTAGCTAATCTAGGATAAAACCTTACTTAGCTTTATTTCTGTGAACTAGCCATCTTAAAATTTTGGGAAAGTATTGCTGTTTTTATTATGCTGTTCCTGTTGGACAAGTTTGTACTAAATAATATTGCATTAATGTATAATTGAAATCACATTAAATTGAGGTTGGAGGATACTGTTTTGGTCTTATGGTGCCATTGAAGTCCTGGAGTGGAATCCTAGCCCCAGTGACATAGATGGAACTAAGATTTGTCCCCCAGTAGTTAGCAGTTTGCAAGGAAGGAAATTTCTGCATGACCAGGCCAGTATTCTGTTAATCACTTAGTTAATGCATGTCAATGGAATTTCTGTACATTAAATCTATGGAAAGTATTTTGACCCATCCCAGTCTTTTCATGAGAAACAATAGTGCTTCATGCTCTGTTTTACCATTTACAAAGACCTAAATGGAAAAGAATCACTTTGCAAATGTTACTGATCAGATCTTGTCTTTCTGGGAGAAGCTGGGCTAACATGATCTATCTGACCTAGGGTGACCAGATAGCAACTGTGAAAAAAATGTGACAAGGGGTGGAGGGTAATAGGTGTCTATATAAGAAAAAGTCCCCCAAACGGGACTGTCCCTTTAAAAACGGGACGTCTGGTCAACCTAATCTGACCTCATAACATTTTATTTAATTGAAAAAAAATCTACCTTTACTGAAAATTGTCCTTCGTTCTCTTCCAGTAGTAACTGGGGGGAACTCAATAGCAGCAGCAACAAAAACCAAAATAAACCCCTCTAGTTATGTGAGAGAGCCCTTTGATCATAGACATTTAGTTGACAAATAGATCATACTATACAGTAGATATCTTTTTTAACATAGGCCATGGCCTATCCTCAAAGAACCTAAAAATTCCTCAGATACATGTTGATATTTTATTAAATGTTTATTAAATATTTTATTAAAAGCAGCCTTTGATTTTTATTTGTTAAATTCCAGATGTATGCAAGCGCACCAGCTTGTTTTCTCTTCTGCAATACTAGGCTTGCATCTCTGGTATAATCTACTTCTATTCACCTTGACTGTAAAGGAACTAGTCCTAAAAGTTTGGTTTCAGAGTAACAGCCGTGTTAGTCTGTATTCACAAAAAGAAAAGGAGTACTTGTGGCACCTTAGAGACTAACCAATTTATTTGAGCATAAGCTTTCGTGAGCTACAGCTCACTTCATCGGGTGCATACTGTGGAAAGCACAGAAGATCTTTTTATACACACAAACCATGAAAAAATGGGTGTTTACCACTACAAAAGGTGGGGGAAGAGAAAACCTTTTGTAGTGGTAAACCTTTTGTAGAGTTTCAATAGCATCCCCTTTGGTGCAAAGGATGGGAAGAAGAAATTTATTGCCTCAGAGAGGATTAGCCTCGAAGAGAGTCAGGGGTCCTGATCTCCTACACAAGCAGACCTTGTGAAGTCCCAGTCCTAATCCCACACATCTCAGTGCATCCTGATGGAGTTCTGGCCCCAACACACTGTTCCCCAGCCCTGTCTCCTCCCTGGCAGACAGTTTGATTTGTCAGCGGGTCTGGTCCTGACAGCCTAGCTGTGTTGGCTGATGCAGGTAAGAAGTATGGGAATCACATTAATGCTGCTCTCGTTGGCATAAACATTCAATGGATTTTGCAGTGGTACTTCTAATCTCTTGCCCTCCAGTAATGCCCAGAGAGGCTGTATCAGCTCAGGTCTCTTATCTGACTGGACAGATCACCTGAGCTCACTTGGAATCTGGATTGTGAAGTGTTCACATAAAGGGATGTCCCCCATCTTAGGAGGAAGAAGGGACAAAGTTGGGCTCAATTTGCCCCTTCGTCAGTTGTTACCTGCATTATACACACTTATTAGTGGTATAGGTAATATAGCCCTTGGGTTTGGCATCCATTTAGTCTTCATTCTGATAAATCACGACAAGATGAAAGAACAATATTTATGTAATGAAAAACAGCAGAGTGATGCAGGAGTTACTAGGCTGCTGCAAATGTTACACTTGTCTAGTAAGAAGCATAATTTATTCACCTGCTTTTTTGACCATGAAAAATGATTCTGCTTTCTGATCACATAGACCTATATTCATTTTTAGTGCATCTATTTTAATCTCATGGGACAAATGCAGTAAAAAGAAATATATAACATATTAATGAAATAGTATGTGTTTTTATCTTATAGTGCACCTTATTGTACATAAAATATTTTTCAATGCAGATTTTCCTTTTTGTGTTTACTTCAGTTATCATTTTCAGTAGTGTTCTTTTAGATGTTTTATGATAGTATGTTAAATATGGAGTCTTATTTCTGTAATTTAGATTTTTTGGTATTCTCATTTTAAACCAGTGTTACTGAAACTTATGCTTCCTAGTGTTGTACCAACATCAATGTCACTTGATGCAGTTCAACTTTCACATTTGACGTTTTTCCCTCCCAGCACAAGCAATATTCATATTCTGTGTTCGCTAACAGTGCTAAAGCCATGGAGAAATCTTTACCAAGATCTTTTTTGCTAGGATGTAAAAGAACAATGGCAGTAACATTTCTAGATTATTCAGCACTCCCAGCTGAAATCTTGTCACTTTCATGTGAAATGCTAATCAACCTATTTACTTTGGAAGCTAGTGGAAATGTATTTTATTTATCCTTGGCTGGTAACATAACTTATATTTATGTAGATTTATTTTACATTTTGTTGATACAACTATTAATGGTTTAAATGAAGTTTCCTTTAAGCTGCTACTGATCTAGTAGAAGATACATCAGACTTTATCCTCCAGGTTGTTTTGGATTCTATCAGCAATTTAGTAGTAATAGTTACCTCCGAAAGAGAAAAAGACAAAACGGTGTACAAAACTGAAGTACTGGCCTGCTACTAATAAAATTAACTATCTCCTTTCTGGGCTTGCTCAGGCTTTCGCCCACCATGCTGTGGCTTCCTGCATAATTTAAATGGAAACGTTATGTGGTTGTCCATTTAGATGAATGGATGATCTTGTGGTTAAGGTATTGGGCTAGAACTCGGGAAACATGGATTTAATTCCTGGCTCTGCCACAGACTTCTGTCTGACTTTGGGCAAGACTGGTTAGGTGTCTAACTCCCGTTGACTTCTAAGATTTCTTCAGGTGCTTTGTAAATTCCACTAGATATCCATCTGCATCTTTGAGTGAGTAAATACCTTTACAGATTTGTCCCTTAATCTCTCAGGAGCAGATTTTTATAAATATTTAAGTCATTTTCAAAAGGCATTTAGAGACTTGTAAGTAGGGCTGTCGATTAATTGCAGCTAACTCAAGTTTAACTCAAAATTAATTGCAATTAAAAAAAATTAATCGCGATTAATCACAGTTTTAATTGCACTGTTAAACAACAGAATACCAATTGAAATTAATTAAATATTTTGGATGTTTTGCTACATTTTCAATCATATTGATGTCAATTACAACACAGAACACAAAGTGTACATTGCTCACTATATATTATTTTTTTGTTACAAATAACTGCACTGTAAAAATGATAAACAAAAGAAATAGTATTTTTCAGTTCACCTCATACAAGTACTGTAGTGCAATCTTTTAATCGTGAAAATGCAACTTACATATGTCAATTTTTTGTTACATAACTGCACTCAAAAACAAACAGTGCAAAACTTTAGAGCCTACAAGGCCACTCAGTCCTAGTTCTTGTTCAGTCAGTCACTCAGACAAACAAGTTTGTTTACATTTAAGGGAGATACTGCTGCCTGCTTCTCATTTACAATGTCACCAGAAAGTGAGAACAGGCGTTCACATGGGAGTTTTGTAGCCAGCATTGCAAGGTATTTATGTGCCAGATATGCTAAACATTCGTATGCCCCTTCATGGTCCGGCCACCATTCCAGAGGACATGCTTCCATGCTCATTTAAAAAAAAATGTGTTAATTAAATTTGCGACTGAACTCCTTGGGGGAGAATTGTATGTCTTTGGCTTTGTTTTACCCACATTCTGCCATATATTTCATGTTATAGCAGTCTCGGCTGATGACCCAGCACATGTTGTTCATTTTAAGAACACTTTTGCTGCAGATGTGACAAAACGCAAAGAAGGTACCAATGTGAGATTTCTAAAGACAGCTAAAGCACTTGATCCATGGTTTAAGAATCTGAAGTGCCTTCCAAAATCTGAGAGGGACGAGGTGTGGAGCATGCTTTCAGAAGTCTTAAAAGAACAACGCTCCGATGCAGAAACGAAAGAACACGAACTACCAAAAAAAGAAAATCAACCTGCTGGTGGCAGCTAACTCAGACGATGAAAATGAAAATGTGTCAGTCCTCTCTGCTTTGGATCGTTATTGAGCAGAACCTGACATCAGCATCGGTGCATGTCCTCTGGAATGGTGGATGCAGGAACATATGAATCTTTAGCTCATCTGGCAAGTAAATATCTTGCGATGTCAGCTGCAACAGTGCCATGCAAATGCCTGTTCTCACTTTCAGGTGATATTGTGAACAAGAAGCAGGCAGCATTATCTCCTGCAAATGGAAACAAACTTGTCTGTCTGAGCAATTGGATGAACAAGAAATAGGAATGAGTGGACTTGTGATCTCTAAAGTTTTACATGGGTTTATTTCAGAATGCAGTTTATTTTTTGTACATAATTCTACATTTGTAAATTCAACTTTCATGATAACGTGATTGCACTACAGGCCTTGTATGAGGTGAATTGAAAAATACTATTTTGTTTTTTCAAGTGCAAATATTGTAATAAAAATAAATATGAAGTAAGCACTGTACACTTCGTATTCTGTGTTATAATGGGAATCAATATATTTGAAAATGTAAAAAGCATCCAAAAATATTTAAATAAATGATATTCTGTTATTGTTTAACAGTGTTATTAATTGCATGATTAAATTTTTTAACAGTGCAATTAAATATTTTAACTGCGCAGCAGCCCTCTTATAAGCCTAAATCTCATTGACAGTCCTCTTCAGATCAGGTTCCTAAAATCCTAAATCTGTTTTGAAAATTGGTGCTCCTAAATCAGTTAGGTATTGCAACACTGTGCACAACAGAACCTAAATATTTTTAAAAATCTGGACCCCAAGTGTCAAATTTCCCCATATGTAAAAAAAGGGAAGTGATGAAATTTCCCTTCTTTACATGACTATCATGAAGATAAATACATTATTAATAATTGTGGTGCACTGAAGCCCTATTTTTGAAAACACTGAAGTCAATGGGACTTTAGCACATGCTTCAGTGCTTTCCTGAATCAGAAACTCATATATTACCGTAATGGAAGCCATATAAGGACATAATTGAGTAGATTATATCATATAATTATGTGTTGACATTATCAGAGCTCAGAGCAATTTTTGATCATTAAACAGGTAGATGAAGAACTGATGAGAGAAAATCTAGTAACTATTCTCTGATTTGGTGAGTGCTTGGCTATAGATAACAGATTTCTTGGTGTGCCTGGGGTGGTTGTTAGATCTTTGGAGGCAAGTATGGTGATCCGTGGGTTTCCTGTATATAATTGTTGTAGGGTTCCATTATTTAAGCTTGTCGTGCTGTCCAGGGAGTTGATGCTGGGGTGGGAGTGTTCTAGAGAGAATTTGATGCATGGGTGGTGGTTGTTGAAATTGTGGTGGAAATCAATAGGGGAATTTAGATCATCTGTCCAAATGATGAAAATACCATTGATGTATGTCAGGTATATCATTGGTTTCACAGTGCATTTTTCCAGTAATTCTTCCTCGAGGCAGCCCAAAGAGAGGTTACCATATAGGGCAGCTATTCTAGCATCCATGGCTGTTGCCAAGGTTTGGATAATGTGTTGTTAAAGATGAAGTTGTTATGGGTGAGGATAAAATGGATGAGTTTAGTGATATGTTTAGGGTGGATTTCCAAGCATTCTACATTATATTGTAGGTGTTTGAGGTAGGCAACAATGCCATCATGGTGAGGGATGTTGGCGTATAGAGAGGTGACATCTATGGCAATAAGGATGTTGTCCTGGGTGAGGCTGCTGATGTTATGGAGTTTCTGGAGGAGGGCAGTACTGTTTTGGAGGAAGCTGGCCCTTTGTGTGATGTGAGGCGAGAATAAGCAAATATGGGGTGCTTTGGGGATAGCGGCTTGCACAAGTGATGGGATAGAAAAGTGGGTGCTGTTTGAGTGGAAAAAGGGGGCAGACTGGCAATAAGGCTGGAGGGATTTATGGAGCTAGCTGCTGACAGGAGGGGGAATAAGGGTTGCTGAAGTGGGGAAGGAGGAAGGGTAGTGTACTCCAGATTAGGTTGAGAAGTTGAGCCAGGGGAGGGAAAGTTTTGATGCAAGGGAAGAATTGTAGTACAGCTTGCTGGAAAAGGGAATTTTCACCCACGGAAAGTTGAGATTTTGGAAACTTTTCATCCTTAGGATGAAAAATAAAAACCTTGAACTTTCTGAGAGACAGAAATTTAAAAAAATCTGTTTTGGGGAAACAAAACCCCAATTTTTTGGCAGGCAGAAAGTGAAATAGACAAGAGTCTTTCAGGTGGGCAGCTGGGGTGCTATCATTTGTTTACTGAAGGAAAAAAAAATAGGTTTATTGGCAAAATGTTATTTTCCCATAGAAAACTTTGAGGAAAAGGCATTTTCTTTTGAGATTGACTGTTGTAGCCCAGCAGGAAACAGAAAGTGTCTTCCCCATCCCCTGTCCACTACACTTTCATTGTCTCTTTGCCCTTATAGTGGGGGTACTTGTCACTTGTCCTTATAGTGGGGGTACATGGAAAATTGTTCACAGACCCAGAAAAGCAGCAGCATATAGACAACACTGGTATTTCCATCCCTTCAAGCTCCTCTTTTTTGCTCCTTCTTTATGTCACCCTCTTGTATTACAGAGTGCCAATAATACTTTACCCTCTTCGCTCCTTTGAATGACGTCTTTCTATGGGGCTGATGAATTAATGAGCATGCCCAAAATATTCCATGACTGCTGCTGACCAATTCTACAAGCTGTTTAAGTCCTTGCCTCTCTAACTTCCTCCAAGGGAACAAAATACATCATTAGCAAAAGAGAAAGAGAAGACCTCTGGCCCCAGTGTTACAGAATTACAGTAGATGTGTCATAAATTCTGACCAGGGCAATTTATGTTCCTTCCATATATATTCATACAAAAGTGATTTTTTGTGGTGATATTTGAAATAACCAGGCTTTTCTGCTCCAGCATACAGTTGTATATTTAGCAAGGCTCTTGGCTGAAAACACAAACCACAACCATACAGCTCAAGTGGTTTGCACATACAGTATTGCAAAGAGAAGAAAATACAGAGTGTGGGTGTGGGGGGGTCTTCTCTCTTTTGCTCTTTTTTCCTGTTGATCGTTTTAGATTAATAGATTTTAAGGACCCAAGGGACATCTAGTCTCAGCTGTTTAACACGGAATGTAGAATTCTTTTAACTTCCCATCTAGATTAAAGGTCTAGAAAACATGACCTAGGAGGGAAGATTGAAAAGATTAGGTTTCTTTTTTCTGGAAAAGACAAGACTGAGAGGGGACATAACAGTTATCAAGTATGTAAAAGATTGTTACAAGGAGGAGGAAGAAAAATTGTTTTTCTTAACCTCTGAGGATAGGACAAAAAGCAATGGGCTTAAATTGCAGCAAGGGAGGTTTAGGTTGGACATTAGGAAAAATTTCCTAACTGTCAGAGTTGTTAAGCACTAGAATAAATTGCCTAAAGAGGTTGTGGAATCTCTGTAATTGGAAAAAGAAAAGGAGTACTTGTGGCACCTTAGAGACTAACAAATTTATTTGAGCATAATCTTTCGTGAGCTACAGCTCACTTCATCGGATTCATCGTAAGTGACCTGTAGCTCATGAAAGATTATGCTCAAAAAAATTTCTTAGACTCCAAGGTGCCACAAGTACTCCTTTTCTTTTTGCGGATACAGAGTAACATGGCTGCTACTCTGAAATCTATAACTGGAGATTTTTAAGAGCAGGTTAGACAAACACCTGTCAGGAAAAGGGTACGTCTGCTACCCCACACTGTAGGCAAGTAAGGTAAGACTAAGGCACAAAGAGCTGTCAGTAAAATGACTGATTTTAGGTCCAGATTTTTCCTATCTTCCTCAGGCTGAGGGATGCTTTACTATTTCAACTCCACTGGAATCCTGAGGAAATGTCCAGATTTCCCCCCCCCCCCCCCAAACAGTTTATCTAACTATACTTCGCTGATAATGGCACAGCTCTCCACACTGGGAGGGGCATATCTTTCTGGAAAATTTTAGGCACAGGTCATTGTATTAGGATAATAATGACAAAGCAAATGTTCACCCTGAAAAAGAAACAAACCACCTGTATATCTCTACAGTGCAGTTGCCCTTTCATGGGAAGCTACTCCTGGAGTAATGCCATCCACAGGCAAAGAGCTGGAACTTACTACCTGAATTTATTACCAATGAAATAGTATCTATAAACACCAAACCTTTTCCCAGCTATGTATTTTGTTCCTCCCCTTAATTTCACTAATCCCTATGTCTAATTCCTTTTTTAATTATTCTCATTTTATATTGTATCTATAATTTGTTTTTTTTTCTAGCCTGTTTTTGACTTGAAAATAACATATTCCTTTCTTTAGATACTCTGCTGGCTTGCTTTCTGAGTGAATATATATAAAATGCCTTGCTCAGGCAGAACCTCTCTTAAGGTCAGCGAGCATGGAAATCAGGACCTAGCTTCACCTGTCCCTCTCTGTCGCTAGTGCCAGTCTCTACAAATTGCTGGCTTCTACTTGGAACATTTGTTTGCCATCTCATTAACAGGTGGGACCCTCTCTGAACTTCTCTTCAAATCCTGAAAGAGCCAGAAGCAGCTTTTCCCAGCTTTTCTTTCTGGTGTAAACTGGAGGACTGCCCCCCCCACCCCGCCCCGATCTACACTCTTCATAGCGACAGTGAGTCTTACTGTATTGGTAAAGACCATTCTAAAGCTAATACTACTTGAAACACAGACTAAGACTTCTCCCTAGCCTTGACTTCTCCTAAACTTTGTTTCTTCAGGATGGCTGTTCTTATGGTTCCTTCAACCAGAAGCTGTCCATTACAGACCCCTGTAGCATTGGATAGGGTCCCACGTGAACGTCATTTAGTCAGGCCTTTTGTGAGCAGGGTCCTCTTGCAGGACTAAAGTTTAGCAAAGTTGGACTCTAATTATGAACATACAGGATAGTTGTGAAAAATGTTTGTGTCTTAGTCTAGTACTTATACTCAGTACCGATTAAATGCTTCATTATGTGAAGAATCTTTAATTTAGTTTTAATTTTGAAATAAAGAGTGCAAAGAGCAATTTAAAAAAGAAACTTTGACAGCCCCACTAAGAACACTTTTCATGGCTGTTTAGATGGGTTTTTTGGGGGGAGGATGCTAGGGGCAGGGTGGGATTAAAGCCAATTTTATATCAAGGCAACTGAAAGTGTAGACAGAATGTCTAAAAATATTTATTGGCCAATTTAGATATTACTCCTGGCATTTCTCTGCTGAATGGTAAATGGAATGTTATAAGAGATGCTCTTTATTTATTGTAACCCGTGCCTTTCAGCATAACTTGGCGATTGCTTTTATTACTGCTTGGTATTGCTGCCTTCATGTTGGCTTACATAGCTTTAAAAAATACTTTCCACACATGAGTGCCTAAATTTGGGCACCTAAATCCATATATGGGATATAAATGTATTGACTGACCGCGTTGCTGGGCATCTGCAGTTTCCATTTAAATTAACTGGAGTTTCAGGTGCTCAGCACCCTTGAAAATCAGGATGCTTATTTGGGCATCTGACTTTACACACCTGGGTTTCAAAATTTGGCCTTAGAGTTTGTGTACGGTGGCACCCCTGGGAAGTGAAGTCCTCTAACCATGGGGAAGGTGCAGTCTGAACATCTATGGGACAGGTTTTCACATGCTCCCTTACTGATGCACCTCAATGGAGAAACAGTCCAAAAGAGCTCTCTTTCAGAATGAAAAACAGTTAATATTCATAAATACATTATCTCTTCACTGAGGGTGCTGGTTTATGGCAAGATAGTCTCTTGTGTGATGCACGCAAGTTGGCCATTAAGAATTACACTGAGACCACTCGTTCATTTCGTATGGGTGAAAAGTCTTTACAGAGCAATGCCTGTTTTGCACAACTGAGCCTGGGACCAATCAGTGAAAGTTTCAATAGTCCATTAGCATTTCCCTTAACTAACTAGCCTCCGGTGTCCTTTCCTTACAAGAAAGCTCAGAGCTATCACTGCAAACATCACTTCATCAACTCTCCAGTTATTTTAATCAAATATCTTGTATTTAGTAGCATCAAAAGGAATTCAGCACTCTAGAGGGAAGAAAAGCATTGCATAAACTAAAGAATATAATATGCAAGCTGTCAGGTTGCTTCTTGAAATAAACATCTTCGAAACATCTCTGCAGAAGCAGTCGGAAGCTATGGCTCTTTTCTGGCTTTTCACACTTAGATGCTGTATTGTACCAGTGTTCCATTAGATGCACTAAAAAAGCAATTAGCACTTTTGAGTGCTTTGCAAAATTTTATTAGTTTTGTGCCTCTTGAGGCTCTTACAAATAATGCTGTTTCACTGAAGATCTTTGATGCAGTGTTTTTTCAGTCTTCTCCAATAAAAAAAGAGATGAAGTTACAGTGCAGTAAATCCAGAGTTTGTTTACAATCCTAGCTCTTGTTCATTTTAAAACCCATTAAAACACCATCTCTTTTTAAAGTGGAACTGTACCCTTTTCTGCTCCTTTCTGGAACTGCTGTGGTTCTCCAAGAAAATATGGGTTAAGGGCAGCAGAGACTTTGCTATGCGGGAAAGAAGGTTTCTCTGTAACAGGAATGAATGAAGTATCTCACATGCTGTTAGCCAGTTCCTCAAATGCATTGGCATGCTTCACTGAAAAACTGTAAAAAGTCAGTGGCACTCCTGCAAAAACAGGATTAGGAATTATTTATATTGGGCTTGATTGTGCATTTTCTTGTAACTCCAAAGTGCAGCAAAATCATCCCAATGTAGGAAGCATATCTTAGAGAGGTACAATTCCTCTCTTGTTCCTGGGTCCTAGTAACCTTGCTAATGGGCCTTTTTAGTAGATGATTGAGGGAACTGAGCCAAGGACTCATCCATTCCCCATTGCTCTCTGCCGAATTTTTGCCTACCTGTGCAGAGGGAGGGGTAGTATCTGGAGGGCATCCTTTGCACCTTCCACACCATAGACAAAGGTCAAGGAAACTGGATCAGATGCTGGGGGTTTAGTCTCTATCATACCTTTGTCCCCTTGCATGGTCCTGCACAGGTCATGCTATGATCTGGCTCCTTAACGTATATCACTATATCAGGGAAATAAACCATGTTTTGGCCACCTGTAATGTTCATCCTGGTTACTTTTCTTGAATGTAATTAAGTCCTTAAGGATGCCCTGCTACTATTTAGTATTTCTGAAGTGGTCAGAGTGTCCTTTGCGTTGTGCCAGACCCAGAAGATGATGATTGCCCAGAAAAGCTTACCATCTTAAAAAGTCAGATTCTGCCATTTTTATCACATTGGGTAGAACTTTGTTTGGAAATCAGTGGGTCTCCTCTCAAAGCAAGGTCTTATTCAGTGGAAGCAAGAGGTGATGTCATCTGGCCCAGAGTAATTTAATAATTATGTCGCAGGAAAACCAACTCCCTGGCTTTTGGCCAAACAATTTATTTTATTTCCTATTACTACCTTGATCTTTGGCCTCTTGTCCCGTCTCTCCCCCTCCCCCGCTCCCCATTCACTATACATTACCTGGCAGACAGGAAATACCCTCAAGCTGTCTGATAATTGTGCTCATTTTGAGCATGCGCAACTCTTCTGCATGGTTCTCTGGTTTGCACTGAATGTAAGCGAAGCAAAATGAAATAACTTTTTATAGAGGCCTTTTTGGATAAATTTATGTGACCTGCCTTACATTAAAAGCAAAACCGATTATTCTCATATTGTTCTAACTTGAACAGGTTTTGTTGTGAAACCTGTTCTATGATCCTTGTCGGCTCTTAAAGGCTTTCCTTAAAGCAGAGAGATATTGATTAAGCTGTGACACACTCTTTAAAAATGATGCTTTGAATCATAGACAGTAAAGATGGGAAAGGCGTATTTTGGATGTCATTAGTACATAAGCTGCTTTTCTCTAATACATCATCAGGGCTCTATGTCACATGGACGAGATTGCTGTTAGTTTTGAGAGTGGAGACTCTGCCTATCCTACCTCTATATCAGTAGTAGATGGAAATTGGCAAATATTTGGCTATTTTTAAAGATGTCTTTGCCTTGTTAACATTTCTTTGGATCATTGTAAAGTGAGCTCCACCCAGAATGAGGTCTTCCCCACTTCCCCTCTGCACCCCTCCACACACACAAAAAATCAGGCCTATACCTTTTGAGCTTGTCTTATGCAGCTAATAGAGGGATAAGGTGGGCGAGGTAATATCTTTTAAAGAACCAACTTCTGTTGATGGAAGAGACAAGCTTTCAAGCTACACCAAGCTCTTCTTTAGATCTGGAAAAAGTATTTGGTATCTAACGTGGCTAATACAGACATGAAAATCCATCACCAGCTAAATTCCTGATCTAGAATGAGTAATGCTAGATTGGGCAGACTGTGCACCCACATGTTACCTTTGCAGGGTCAAGACCATAGTTGTCAACAGGACAGCCCTTAGCAATTTTAGGCATGCCAACAAAACATTTAATTGGAGACCAAACTGCCCCTCCCACCAAATATGACCACTTCATGTCCACTATTATCATTCTGCTGGGCGCAGGGCTGGGAATGGACTAGGGATGTTGGGTGGGGTCAGCAAGATCATACTTTGGGATGCAACTCAATTTTAACTATGCCGTTAAAAAATATGATATGGGTAGGTGGGATTAATGCCTGCCCCCTCTTCCTTCTCTCCCATCTCCTGCTGCAGAAGTGAAGTCTATCTGTTGGTAGTTCTTTGAGTGCTTGCACATGTCTATTCCACTTCAGGTGTGTGCACAGTGCACTGACATGCACACACTTGAAGTGAAATGGACATGTGCAACACTCGTCAAAGCACAATAGTTACAAATAGGAATATTGTCATTTTTGCCTTGCAACCTTTGGGATAGGATTACATCATCTTATATTTTCAAGGCTATCTTTGCTAATAAATGTACTATGTTGGATTAAAACGGAACTACTTCTTCATTTCTAGTTCCTTCCCAAACTGAGGCTCCCATGGCAAGTTGGCTCTCCAGGACCCAAAGGACAGATATGAATCTCAGATGCACATCCTACTGTTCACATTTCAAAGTAATAATATGGAACAGAAGGACAAATTTCACTTCTCTTGCCTTGGTATTTTTATTAGGGAAACAAAGTTAGTCCCCATTATAAAAAATAAAAATGCTAACAAGGCTATATTCTGCCTCTAGGATTGTTTATTGCAGTACTGGATTTCATTACGAGCGGAGTTATAGACATGAGCATTAGCAGGGAATTAATCTAGCAAAAGACTGGTTGACAGCTCAAAATATGCAAATAACAGTGTCACATAAAGAAATCCAAAGATCTAGAAAATGGATCAAGAAAGTGCAGAATCTTAAATATGCAAAGGCAAAATGTATGACAATGACATGATCAGACAAAGAGTCACATTATTTTAACAAAGACCCATATTTAGAACAGCTTGAGAGAACATTTTTTCTGGGTAGCTAAATCTGCATGAGTGAGAAAAACAAATTATCCTCTCAACTTTCACTTTCTATGATCCAGTATATGGGCTTGGGGAAAGTGGTTTTAAAACAAAGATCAGTAATGTCAGTACATCAGTAAGATTTAACCTGAAACAGATGATTAACTGCTGGGCATTACAACTGGAGATGAAATGGTTGCCAGGCACAACTGATGGGAGAGAAGAATTGGAGATAAGAAATGGTAGATGAGTAATTAATTCTAGCATTTGAGCATTTAAAGACAGTTGTCATTGTCTGTGTCTATATCATATTTAGGAAGGGAATCTGCCTAGTAAATGAATAATCTTTGAACTTTAATGAAGATGCTCTTATGAACAAAAGATTTGATTTGGTTTTTGAAAGAATATTTTTGGCAAATGGCAATGACCCAGCAGAAAGATGATAGTGACAACATGATCTTCTTTTTTAATAATTACCAGAAAACAAGGCAAGTATCTAACTTTTGGCCATGTGAGTCACCCAGCTGCATGTGAATTTCTGAAGATCTAGCCTATTAAATAGCTATTCCTCAGGTCTATAGTATGTTAAATATCAAGAGCATTCCTGCTCAAAATGAAGTAAGTCCCATAGAATTAGGCCCCTAAATGACTTAGGCACATCTGAAAATGTTACCCTCTATCACTATCCATGGAAAAGCAATTGGGAGAAGCTTCTCATTTTCTCATAAATGTTCTGTTAGAAACCAGATGCTGGATTTAAGTACCTTTAACTCATATCCAAGAGGGTTCTAGAACCATGCTTGGAAATACAGGACTATTTTGCTGACTCATCTGACCTTACTGTCTGGGTGAGTTTTTAATGGAAGTGAGCTGGCTTGTGAGTGAAACAAGAGGATTTTGCAAAGAAAACCACAGAAACAGGAGGAAACTCAGGCTAAGCTTTATGATGATTTACTTAAGTTGAAAAAATAAAAAAAATAGCAGAAATGGTCTGGGGATGGGCAGTAGTTCTGGACACTAATTCAGTATGTGTGTCTATATTAAAAGCAGATCAGGGACTCTGCCCACTGTGACAAAGCTCTGTCCTTGCCTCCGTGGGTCCCGCATTTCCTGGCAGATTTTGCTAGCCTCAGAGGCTCACTGCAACCCTCCACGTAACCCTTCTCTCTCTAGAGACAAGGGTCACAGTCTACTGAGCCATTTTCATCATAAGCCAGCGAGGGAGGTGAGGAGAAGTTATCCTTCCTTGCACAGTCTCTGTTGTCTCCCAGTCTCAGTGATTAATCAGGGGGCAAAGGTGAGGTGGGGGAGCCCAGGCCCACCCTCTACTCCAGGCTCCAGCCCAGGGACCCTAATAGTATCAGCTATGGTAGCTGACCTTTTAGAAACATAACATGTACAATTCCCTGGGCTACTTCCCCCACAGCAGCCCTCACTTCGTCAAGCTCCACTTCACCCTTACCTCAGGGCTTCCTTCCTTGTGCCTGCTATGGTGTGTACTACTCAGCCTCTCCAACAGTGCAGCTTCCTCCCACAGCTCCTGACATGCACACCCACCTGACTAAAACCTGGGGGGCTTTTAACTAGTTTCAGCCAGCCCCTGATTGGCTTCAGGAGTCCCAATCAACCTAGCCTTCCCCCTGTCTTCTGGAAAGTTCTTAGTTTTTCCAGGTGTCTTAATTGACCTGGAGCAGTTGCCATTTCACTTATCCTGGTACCAGGGATTTGGTTAGCCTGGAGCTAATATATCTATCTCCCACTACTTTTCCATAGCCATCTGGCCTTGCCCCGACACACCACTTACATTCTGCAATCTTTCTTCTTGCTTTGACTCTGTGTTTAAAATCCCTCTTTAAAAGGCAAATGCATGAGACTACCAAAGCAGGACACTCAGTGGTGCAGAAGGTGGGACCTTGCATTGTAACAGCAAACTCTCCCCAAGCGCTTAGAGAGGACATAATGAGGAGTACAGGGAAAAAGTGCTTTGTTACTGAGCCATTTCACTATACCATTTTGACCTGATGACAACCAGAGAGATCCCTAGGTAGAAGTGTAGAGTCATGAAAACCCTTGATGTACAGGATCTAAGTGAAGAGTATAAAAGCCTTGATATTCCTTTTAGATTGGATACTTTTGCTGGCAGAATACAGAAGCTGGAGGTGTACTCGCAACGTGTGTTCATATAGCATGCATATTTTGACAACGGAAGTTCAGATATTGATGAGACCGCCAGTTTTACATGTACTACTTAAAAATATTTTGTGTTACTTCTGTTAAAAACAGAGCTCCATTCATTACTTTTACTGAATATGTCCTGGGCAAGTGCTTTAATTGCAACACTGTAGGGCACATTATTATTATTTTACATTTGCATTTAGTGCAGTAGATAGTCATGATCCTTTACATGGCAAGTATGGCCAAATTCTGCTTTCAATTAGACCAGCATAAATCAGGAGTAACTCTATTAACTTAATTGGAGCTATTCTAGATTTAAGCTTGTGCAACAGAATTTGGTGTATGGTCTCTGCACCAAAGAGCTTTAGAATCTGAATTTATTATAACAAGACAGGACACCAAGGGGAATGACAAGGAACGAGAATGAAGGGAGGTGATGACGAAAAACAAAGAATAAGATTAAGGGTCTGATTGTATGTTAAAATGGTGGTCCGTATTTGTTTCTAGTTTCTCTCTGTCATTCTCTCCAATTACATTTTAATAATTAAAGGGAATCAGAGAATGTTCAAGGAATTATGGGAAATGGGGTGTGAGGAGATGAGAGGCTGTGCAGTTTATAGGACCAGGGAGGACGTTCAAGTTGCTGAGATGGATGAAGGTGGAACTGGTAAACAGCAAGGTCCAAACAGAAGAATGGCTAGAGGCCAGTGAAGGGATGTAGATAAGGACAGAGGCTTGAAGTGAGGAGAAAAGGAGCTTGAAACTGATGCAAAATGGGAAACAGAGGCATTGATAGGGATGACTTAGTGGGGAAGATGAGTTTAATAGTGGCTTTTGGATTTACTGGAGGGGAACAAGAAAGAGAGCTCTGTACCGAATAGTAATGCTGGCTGCGTCTGCACTAGAGCGAGGGGTGTGATTCCCCTGCTTGTGCACACAGGACTCGTGCTAGCTGTCATTGAGATAGTGCGAGTATAAACAGCCGCCGTGGTAGCTCAGGTAGCAGCAGCAGAGGCACAAGGACAAACCCACCTGACACCAGGGGGTCTGTACTCGGCATGGCTCGGCCATGCCTCCACCTCCACAGTCATCACTCCACAGCTACCCTGCCATTTCGACTCTCACTCGCTCGATGAGAGCTAGTGCTAATAGACAAGCAAGGGAATCCCACTCCTAGCTCATAGTGTAGACATAGCCTGAGTTACTTACATGGTAATAACTGAGCATTTTCCAGTGTATAATGTACTTATCCTCACAATGGCCCTGTGAGGTATGGGAGTGGTACTATCCCCGTATCACAAATGGGAGAATTAAGGTACAGAGAGGCTAAGCAATTTGCCTAAGGTCATAGAGAAAGTCAGTGGCATAGCAGGGACTTGAACTCAGGTCGCCCAAGTCCTAAGCGAATGCCCTATCACTGGATCCTCCTTCAAGCTGCAATGATATGGGCTGTAAATACCACAAATAAATTTAAACTTAAACAAAAATCTGTGATCTGTGAAAATTGTTTTTGTTTTTAATCATGAGAATAACTTGTTTTCAATATATTTTGTAAAAACCAAACTTGAATAATGGGTCTAACCTTCCTGACAGCAGGCAAAATTTTCAAAAGCACCCAAGTGTCTTGTTTTTAAAATTGGATTTGGTATTTGGAAGCCTAAGTTTTGCCAACTTTCTTAATGAGTCATTTTTGACAATGGGACTTCAGCTCCTAAATCACTTATGCATATCTGAAAATTCTACCCTGTATCTCTTTCACTTGGTCCATGGTAATACAAGATATGCAGATCTAGTCTGTTCCAGGCAGGATTCCAACTAGTCTAGCCTTCCAAGGGATTTCTAATCCAATTATTGTTGAGTGGCTAAAGTTCTTGTTGCCAGTCTCTAAATATCCTGATCAAGTTTAAATGTCTCATTGCTTTAGCAGTTGATGTTTTCCTTGAAAAATTAACTGTTTTTTAGAAATGACATATTTGCAGTGAGATAAGCTATTTGGTCGTATCGGTTCCATATAAAGCCACAAATCAAATACGTTTAAGAGGGACCTGTTTAGACATCACTTACGTATTGTATGTTGTTTCATGTAATTTAAATAAAATATTGTCACTCCCCTTTTGTTTAAATTAGATGAAATGTGTTCTTTCACCAGTTAAGTCATATGCATCATAGACACGCAAGAATACATTTTCTACAAGAGAAGACAGAAAATGCATTAGATGCTAAAATGAGGAAATGTTTTTAAAAGGAAAAGAAACATAAATTAAATCTCATCCTGTGTAGTTTTGTTCATCCATCTGCTGCTTTCTGGACTTCTTATATCTTGAGTCCCCTTCTTCCGTAATTGAACACTGCATATCAACTGTCCCTAAATTTTCTGTGCCTATTGGAAAATTCCAGTTATTGGGGAGAGAGATTTTCCCAGTGCCAGAATTCACCAACTGTTTTTGGTTGCTTTCGGACATTATTTTCTGCTGGAGTTTATATGGAAAGTGACTTGAGAGTATTTTTAAGTGTTCAGACACCAGGGTGAAAAGCATGGTGTAAATAACACAGGCATTTAATTGGTTAAATAGAATGCTCATTTATAGTTTGCATGTGTATTGTAATATGGCAAGCTATTGCAGATGATATTCTGAAAAGGGTTTAGTAGATGGGCACCAGTGTCAGAGGGAAGGTGGGGCAGGAGCTATTTAACTGCGTAGATACTGAACTTGAGCTCACAGGCATTAGGTACATGAGATACAGAAAGAATCCTGCTCTTATAACACATGTAACACCCTGGGAGGCCGTCCAGGGTTTCCAGTCATGTGTTGTGCACGTCTAGCCAGTGGAATGAGAACCCATTGAAAACTACATACATTAGTTTGCACCTTGATTAGTGATAAGAATTTTTTCTTCCAATATCTTTACCCAAAGCCTGACTCAAAACTGAATCTCTTTTTGAAGGTTGGGGCTGGGTACTCTAATCTATGCTGGCTAATAACAGCTCCAAAGAAGCTAAGGATGGCTGGAGTGCACTGAAATCTGTCCACAACCTCTCTCTGCCTCAGCCTGGCCACACTGTGAAGAGCTCGCTGCCCACTGGGGAGGAAGTTGGTTTCTGGTAGCTTTACACTGTTCTGGATAGAGTGGACCAGAGAATCTGACCTATTGTCTCTAAGTTGAGGAATGCCTCGTTGCAGCCTAGGCATGCAAACAAACTTGTAAAACACCTGCTTGGCTCAACTTCTCTTAAACTGCTGTGTGATCAGTCATAAGCTGCTACTGCCCTAGCTAAACAGCAAAGCTTTACATCATGTGCCTGTCAGATGTCAGACAACATCTGTGTATGATGACCTACGACCCACAGGCAAAGAAAGCAAGGTGCAGGCAACAGTATATACCTTTTCTACGCCTTCTGGGGAAAGCCATCCTTAGGCTGTGACTGATGCAGAAACATAGCAAATGGCAGAGAAAGTGGAAGCTTATGGAAACACACAGCAAACCTTAAGATCAATATGTGATTCATTGTTACAACACATCAGACAGGCCACTATTGGAAAAACTGGAACTTTAGATACTGTTAGAGGTTAGGAAAAATGGCTAGACTCAATATATTAGAAATGTAGTCCAGGAATGAAGTCCAGATACGTTTCTCAAAGTACTCTTGTAGAATCAAATGGAATTGTATGTCACGGAGAAAGGATAATGTCAAAATAACCCTATAAGATTCTGTGATGACTCTTTGAACATTTATAAATGTCATGAACCAACAAATATGTCTGCCTGGTATCCAGGGAATGGGAAAATCCACGCAGACTATCGTGTCTGTCTAAAATACATTCTGATATAGGCCCTATCACAACAGTGACTTAACCCCTTTTCACAAACATTAGTCTTTACAACACCCATGTGGGGTAAGGAAACCACACCTACCCAGTGTAAGAAACCTAAACAGTTCCTTAGCTGCCACACAGACCCTGGAAGACCATGGGAGCTGACATCTGTAGTTTACACAAAGAGAGGTATTTGGCTTCTGTTGACTGATAGTTAGAAATCACACAGATATACATGAACAGCATGTTGGAAAGTCCAAACAAACAAGGCATGGACAATAGTGGCCCACAATTTGTGGCAGAAGAATTAATTTAATTTTTGCACAAGTATATTTTATTCCACAATACAACAAGCCTGTGTTATCCTCAAGCTAATGGCAAGTCCAAGACAGCTTATTAAACTACTCTTAAATAAGATGATCCACTTCTAGCTTGACTCCATTAGTGACCAATTCCAATAAATACTGCTAAACATAGCCCAGCACAGCTGATGATGAGGAGATAGTGTAGCACACCAGTTTCTACTCAAAAGGATTAAATACATCCTAAGTGGCTAACTCTCAAACCAGTCAAACAGGCTGTGAAACAAAGCAGAAGTTTCACACACATTTCATTTTGAGAAAAAGGAAGACTAGTGGGCAAATGAGAATAATAGGGAGACCATTTCAACTCAGTTCAGAAACAGAAAAGTCCCAGATTCAGTTACCCAGAGACATCATCAGTTACAATTTTACATTGGAACTAGACTCCGATCTGCCACTGTAGACAGTTTTGCTTGGTAGTAATATTCCTCAGGGGGTACAATAACTGATTCTTCAAGTTGTCTGATCCAGACCTTGTGTAGCATGGGGATCAGGAAACCAAAGCATTTTAAAGTTCTGAATATGTATTAGACATAACTCTGGAATAAAAATCTCCACTTTTCTTCTGGGTACCTGCTATCATGTCCAGTGACTCTAGGAAAGTAAAAAAAAATTTCTGGCTTTCTTTAATATTGCACTGAATAAACTATATAGTGTGGAACAAAGCAGTGTTTAACTCAAAGAAGTTAAGAAGACTATAAAATATGGCATTTGGTACAGGAAAGCTACAAGGAACTTAAAGTCATTTTCTGAGGAGTTGTAGGGATTGTTTTCAGTGAGAGAGAGAGAGAGAGAGCACAAAATACCAGAAGCTGGTGTTCTATGTAAGCAAGTTATTGATTGTTGTATACAACACTAAAATATCCTGGTTTTATAGTACAGTCTGCTGTCTGCCTCTATGTTACCTATTTATTTTAATAGATTTTTATAAAAATAGAAATTCACCTTTAACATCCATTTAAAAAGGGCAATTCAACTTAAACAACAGAAATCAAGCCAGCAATGTTCCCAAACCAACAGAGATTGAAAAAGCTCCCCCTCACAACAGTTCCCAGCCACACAAAAACATCCCCAGCATTCAGTTCCCTGCTTGCTTCTCTAAACCCTCAAAATAGAGATGGGCTTTATAATGCATCTTAAATCATCATCCCATTAGGCTATTCCAGACCAGTGAGAGTACCTCAGATTAATGGCATAATCACAGAAGATGTGTATTTGGGCTGAAAAGTTAAGACAAGGATAAGGTTTAATAACTGCCCAGATCTTTTTCTTTTTGTGGTTTTCTGGTGAGGTTATGTGTTAGTACACAGGCATTAGCCTAGTTAATTGCATACAGCTTGTACGTGATATCTGTGTGGTATCCACAGCCTGACCCTTGAGAAGTTTTTAGTCAGTGGAGCAGTTGCACAGGCAAATATTGGCCATTGTTGTTTGCCTCCAATTTTACAAAAACCGAAACCCTATATTTTTCAGTGTGAATAATCCATGAAGCAAAAATAGCAAGTTTTATCGAGCTCAGTCTTCTTCTCATTATTGCACACAGGTAGCGCGAGTTCAGTCTGCACAGTGGCGATTTTGCAGGGGAACTGATGATAGCACTGAAAGTGTCGTGTGTTCATTTTTGAAACAAACATGACAAGATAGGAAGAGAGATGCAGAGAAATGGAGTGCCTGTGGATGTGAAAGGGAGCGAGTTGAGTAGATGCTTGTTACTGGGCTGCCTTAACCGATTTGTTTGGTATATGAAATCTTTAGAAACGAGCTGCTGAGTAAAGATGTACGTGAGCTGTAAGAATGTCATTTCTTTGTCAAAATTATACGCACAGGGGGGCTAACATACAGGCAGACAACCCAGTTGGTTAAATATGCTGTCTGGCCGGCTTCCTCGAGTAGATGTTACCCTTATGTTTAAAACAATAATAAAATAATAAAAATAATAATCATTCCATAAAATTTAGAGATTGTAGTTACTGTTCTCTAACCAGCTGCACCCCCACCCCTCCACCTCGGTATTCTGAAAGTAATATAATATATGTTCAGAATATCCCTGGGCTTGATCAAAGGATGGGAGTAAGTGTGGTCGATGGTAAAAATCTAATGATAGGAGTAAGGAGCTTGGGTTGTATTTCTAGCTTTGCTACAGTTTAAATGGTTGGCCTTGGCCATCTTCCTTCTAGTCTGTTCCAAGGCCAGTGAGGTCAATGGAGATCTTTTGACTTCCGTGGTCTTTGGATGAGGCCCTTAACCAGCATGCCTCAGCTTTCCCGATGGTAAAATAGGGATACTACTTACCTATTACATATTGGGACTGTGACAATTAAGTTAAATGTTGACAAATGGCTTTGAGATCTTCACAGAAGGCACTACAGAAAAGTAACGTTGTTCATATTTTTACTAATGTGTGGAACATTAGGTACTATTCCAGCAAATGCTAGCAGGCCTGTGAAAGACTCAGTTATTACTCTGCACAGTGGTTCTTGCCTAAATCATTTCTTCAGTGGCGATCCATGTGGAGTTTTAACCTCTGCTACCATTTTGAGTTTTAGATATTAATGAACTTTAAAATGAATCCATCCAAAATATGTAGTTTCTTCTGGTTTGGGGACAAAATCATCAGGAGCTCTGAACTTTACATGAATCATAACTTGGCCCAGGTTGTCTTGAACAGGGTTCAGGGTACCTCTGAATATTCTTGTAATTTCAATAAACCCAATGGAAACCCCAAGAATGGCAAGTTTTATGTTGGTGTGTGATTTGTTACAAATACTTTGCATGTTCTAAGAACTGACCAGTGTGTCCAAGTCTTGTCATCACTACACATGTCCTGCTGTGTTTGTATTCAGACTTTGAAAAACCACAAAACTAGCTGGATTGGCTCTGAGCCAATTCCAACAATCTGCATTCGCTTCACTGAATATTTTCCATCTTCTCTTCATATCCTAGTGGTTACTTTTTTAACCAACTTTTATGAGCCATTGAGCAAAAAGCAAAGAGGTGTTTCATGGTGAGAGAGCTTTAAGGACTGTATTGAAAGACTAAATTGCTCTCTGAGTTCTGTAAATTCTTTGGAAGAGAATCCAAATTCTTTCATTGCATGGCTGAACCAAAAGAGAAGCTTCTTTTTACGTCCTTGATTTTTTTTATAGCAGTTTCTCTCATGTGCTCTATGAAAAGAGGTTGTGTGAAAACAAAACAGAACAAAAGAAAGAGACAGAGAGAGGAAAGGGGTGGATGGATGTTCCACAGCTTTATTTGTTTATTTTCCTCATTCACTATTGACAAAAAATTGAGTCTCTTGGCAGATATTGCTTAATGTATCAAAGCTTTCGAAATAATATTTCTAGATGTTGATTAACAATATTTTAACTTATTTCCCCGCATATCTGAAGCTTCTGGATACTCTTTGAAATCAAACGCAGAATAAAAATATCAGCAGCCGAGGAACTAAGGACTTGATCCTATAAGATGCTGAATGCTCTGGCCTGATCCAGCAAAACACTTAAGTACATGGATAGCCTCGTTAACTTCAGTAGGACTACTCACCTGCTTAAATTTACACACATGCTCAAGTACTTGCTAAATCACAGCCTATGTTAAAACACTTGTTTGTATCCTAACATGGTGCCAGGGAATAAAGTAGAGAAGAAATCATCTGTAGGCAGCTCAGCTATTATTGTCAGTCACTCTTTGACAAACCTGTTCTATGCACTCTCTCCGAAAGTGGGACCAACACAAGGGGCCTGAACCCTGTCACTTACTGTCCACTTTGTGGAGTCTTGTGCTGTTGTGATTTATTTGCAGAGTCCTTGCATACATGGGAACATAGGAACGTAATTATTCCCAAGACTGCATAAGGTGCATGCTACTCACATCCTCTCCCCAACCTTGCACATCGATGCAAGTTAAGTGAGACTCCAGCCTCCTGTATTTTCAATCGTATTGCTTTCTGTTATGACTTGCATGGTTCCTTGGATTCTGAAAAAATATTCCTTTTTAAAACCAGTTTGAATAACTGAAAAATAAATTAATCAACATTAAATTGCCTGCAGCTCAGAACATCTTTCTGTGTAAATTTGAGTACATTGATTTTTTGCTGAAGTTAAAAATAATGCTATGCATCTGCTAGTCGTGAACTCAGCTGTGTCAGTGTGGTGTATATTTGTGAAATTGCTAATAGGTTAGAGAGACCATCAGATTTGTAAGTGAGGAGCAAGAGTTAAAAGGGGAGAAAAAAATTGACAATTACCTTGTTTTTATAATCTCCACGGCACAAATATTTAAATGTATAAGGGAAGAGTTGCTTCTTTCATGTTACAATCCTTTTTCTTTAAATGTTGCCTATTTATATTTTCATGTGCAAGGCAGTAATTTTGTATCTACCTCTCTGATGGTGATTAGTGCTGAGATCCGGAACAACTTCGACCAATCAGATTGCATATACGAATTACTGTATTCTAATTGGTCACAGTTGAGTTCAGTGAAAAAAATATTAACCTTTTATAGGTCAATATGTGCCTTCATAATTGTGTGACATTTTGGGTCAGTTAATGTTTGATAAATTTCCCTAGCCATCTTTTGAGTTTTACAGCAATTAATTCAGATAGACCATACTCATCAGACATCTCTCCTACGTACAAATGATCTTTCCTTACCTGTGAACATTCTATTTTTTTAAAAAAAAAACATTGTCGTTTATCCTCATCTTTTTGAGCGGTACTGATTGAATCAGGGACATTGAGAGAATACTGCAATGTTAGCATATGGGGAATTTGCTTAGTTTTTGACTCAATATTTGCTTTTTTACTAGTTGCAGGGAATCATGGCTTACATTCCTCAGGATTTTCTTTGGTACTGACTTTTTTCATTAAAGATGAACAAGATTTGTGACATCACAAATTATTCCCCCCCCCCGCAAGTATTAAAAGAAGGTAGAAAATACAGTATATCAGGAAATACAGAAGAGCTGAGGCAGATTATGGATTCTTAATTACAGTAGGTATACAAATTGTTTTTGTAAACAAATCCTTATTTTAAAAAAGTCTGTTCTTCCAATTTGGCTCATCTTTCTTCAAATGGCTGAGCTGTTCAGCTATTATTGGCAGTCATTTGCTTCCATTTCTCTTGATTCTGCTCAACCGCATTTCTGAAGTCATTTTGCAACCATAGTAATAGACATCTATTGGCTGCAGTCAGAAGAACCCTGAACAGTAGCTATATGTCTCTTTATAATTTCAGCCAATCAAGATGCATTTTTAACAACTTTAAACCTCTTTAGTAATGTTTCAACTACTTTGTATTAATTTGTCTATTTTAGTCATTTTTTGTGCCCATCTCTATGGCATTTGGATGCATGATCCATCAGTGGGAAATCTTCTCTACTGATGATCCAAAAATATATGTCTTTTGCTATGCTTTGTAGACCAGTAAATGTGGATGCAAGCCGAACACCAGCCAATATAGAGATGGGCTTCAAGCTGGCCCTTTTTGACCTAGTGTTTTGGAATATCATAACGTTACTTACCCTGACATTTTAATCTCTCTTGTTCCTCTTTTCTATTCTTAGAGTGCATATCCAGCAATAAGGATTTAATGAGTGTGTAACTTCATAGAGCATGTTCCAGCTGGCATTGCATGGGTCATTCACTGGGAGATGTACTTCTACTATGATGTGGTTGCTTTTCTGTCAAATAGCCAAAAGATGCTTGACTTCCAGTTGCCGGAGCAGACCTGTACTTCTGAGCTACCCCTCAGAGTGCTCTTGCTCTCCTGATTTTTCCATTCTTGAAAATAGAAATGTTTTGGGGTCTGTCAGGGAGGTGGAGAGCAATCCACTCCTGGTGATGGCCTTGGTCCTACAAACCCTCACATGAGCATGATGCATACAAACCCTCAAATGGGCATGATGCAAATAAACTTGAGCACTAGGCATGCTCCCCTGCACTGACAGATAGTATGCCTCAGATCCTGTTTGTACTCGCTATTATGTCGGCTTAAAGAGGGCAAAGAATTTATGATCTTCAGCATTCAAATGAGGTATTCAGGGACCCCTCGTTGGCCTTACTTCTGCTATTTGGAGTAATTTGGTGGCTGCATAGTTCTCTCATTAGTCCAGATCCAGGTTGCCCAATCCTGCTCGATCCTTTGTAAATTGTGCTTGTGTGCACAACACTCCACAATTGTGCTGTGTATGATAAAGCTAATTCCCATTACCTACCCCTCCATTACTAAAGAAAGAGCTTTAGCTTGGATTTCTTATGTAATGTGCCACTCAGAATATTTTTCAGCATGAAAATGGGGTTTTGTGAAAATAATGGTGCTAAATAAAGACACAGTAATACCAATATTTGTTGCAAATAGCACATTATAAGATGCCAGTATAACTAGTGTGCAGGAGCCAATCCAACTGAGCTAAGCAGTAGCCACTTTCCATAGTCCTCATGGACTGAGATTTAAAAGCATGGAACTGGAAGCCAATTCCCAATTGTTACAGAACTGCTAGACAGAGGATCTACCTTTAAGTTTTTTTTAACTTTTAGGGAGAGAGGAAAAGAGGGAGTGAAGCAGAAAGAAAGGGTCCAGGGTGTTGCCTGATCTTTAGATTGTGTATTAATTATTTAGATTACTTAAGAATCCCCAGTTATCACTTTGAGGGTTGACAGGTTCTTGTCCCAAGATCAGGCCCGTATTATTTAAATTATTATATAGTTTGGAAACCCGATGTGCACAGTTGCAACACTCACACTATAGGAACTCTTTTATATTTACAAATATAGTTCAGTAATACATTTAGCACCATCACAAACACCCCAACTCAGTAAGGTAGATAAAGCTATTACAGAATGTACATCTGCACATCCATATACTCACACCGTCTCCTGTAGAACGACCTGAAGTCTTAGCCATCACCTTCCCCATCATTACCAGTGGCCATCATTCAGGCACCTCCCAAGGACTACATCTCTGACTTCTACTGCCCCTAGGCTGGGATGCCAGTTTTATAATATGTTACGCTGACGCTGTTATGTTTGATGCATATTTCAGTAGGGGATTTCCCCCCCCCCCTTTTCCTTATTTGTATTTCCTCACCATACCAGTGTTGGAGTGTCTTTTTCCTATAGGTTAGTGAATCAGTGATCTCAACGTATTATCATATACGTCAATTCATTACTATGGTCCTTTTGTGGTTAGGTATCACATTTGTTGTTTCTGTCCTAACAGATTATTTTGGTTTCTTCCAAGTTGCAAGTTGTGGTGTACCTGTTAAATTTAAAAGGGTATGACATTAGGAAAGCCCCTATGCCAGCCTGCTTTAACACATCCTATATGTTAAAGGTCACAGCCATACATGGACCTTATGCTTTAGTTCATCACTATCAATATAGGTCCCAAACACATGCACGCTAACTTTTCCTTAGCTCAACATACAGGATGTGGCCTGCAGCTCCCTTGTGTTACAGCCAAAATATACTTCTAAAAACCTATTAATAAAACAAATAATCAAACCCATAAGAAACTTATGAGAAAATATGTAAAGGCAAGCAAGCAGGCTAGCCTATAGGCTACATGGATGTCACTTTATAAGGGTGATTGTAGCAGGGTGGTTACCTCGCTCCTGAAATAAGAAGAGTGAGAACAGCTGGGGGAAGCTGACTGAGTAGCTGACCACAGGGGTGGCCAGCTCAAGCAGGGCTCAGCTCGCCCTGATAAGAGGGCTGGAGGCCAGGAGCTGTGGAGAGAGAAGGACCTAGCTGTCTCAGAGACAGGGTACCTGAAGCAGAGCAGGGCTGGGGAAAGGCAAGAGGAGCTGGGGAGCTCCAGCCTGGCAACTCCCCAGGCTGCAGGCCTTGTTGAGGGCCTAAGGAGATACTGGGGCTGCAGAGGTGCAGCCCAGAGTTAAGCAGAGGCAGCTGGTCCAATCCCCCTTGCCAATGATGAGTGGCCATTATACTGCAGCCTGCCCCGATGAACGGGGGCTAGATGATGACTGGCAGTAGCCACTGAAGCGCGGTGGGGATAGGGAAATGGGCATTCCCTGGGGAGGGGAAACTACAGGGGCAGTACCGCGAGGTAAAGGGCACCAGGGTGTGGGAGGGACATGGGGCCTGAGGCCACCAGGAGGTGCTCTGAGGCTGAAGAGCTAATTCCCAAGGCGATCAGCAGGAGGCGCCACGCGGGTGAGTCTTCACTACAGTGATTGATGGTGAAAAAATGATTGATATAGGCAATATAATGATAGAAAAAGGCTTGAAATTAGTTAACCATTGATCTGTGGGTAAGTAGTGTCAGCTTTCTCAAGACCACATTGGGCTGTGGTATCTCAGGTCTCAGAAGATCAGCATGTTTTGTTTTTTGACTGAGACACCTCAAAAGATGATCCCAAGTGCAGCAGGAAATAGTGATGGTGATTCCATATGTGGTACATTTCTCTGTGAGCCTTTACTGAGCCACACTGATCCTGTGAAGTCAATTAGTGTTCCCACTGACTTCAGTGAGCTTTAAATTGGGCCCGTAATACCCCAGCATGGTATTAGAAACTCAGCAGTGCTAAATGTGATATAACCCCAGGATCTGGACCATTTGTGGTCGTTAAAAAAATCACATCTTATATTTTGCTAATGGAGAGCGCTGCCTCCACATTCTAATCATTCCAATTTGGATAACTTTTTTCTTTCTCTGTTAATTTTCCCTGCAGTTTGCCTGATACATTATGATGATTTACTTTCTGTGCTAAACTAATTAATGGTGCTGTGTGCTGGTCTAGAGCTGCTGTGTCCCTGCCTTTTCTCAGACCAGAGATAGCTGTTGCAAAGTGATTCTCTTATAAATGTCTAAACTACTTTGAGGTATAATGGTGGAAGGTATTAAAAACAAAACAGAAGTTAGGAAATATTAAATCCAAAGTAGCAGAATTGTGTGTGTGTGTGTGTATGCAGGTGCATGTGGTTTCTTTTTTTTTTTTTGGAAGAAAATAGATACATGAATTTTAGGAACTCATTGGCTGTACAAATTGAACTTGTTTGCTGCATTTGTTGAACTGCTTGATTTAAAATGGCACATTTGTCGCTTGTCAAAGGATCTGCAATGATAACCAAGCAAACTGCATACATTTAAGTTCCAATTCTAAAATAATAATAAAAAAAACCAATGTGTGCTCTCATTTCCCAGAGTGGTTGGGATTTGAAGAGAAGTGCCTGGAAAATTATGTAATAGATTCATGTTTGCAGTATTGTAGTAGCTGTGTCAGTCCCAGGATATTAGAGAGACAAGGTGGGTGAGACAGTATCTTTTGTTGGTGAAAGAGAAGCGTTTGAGCTACACAGACCTGAAGAAGAGCTCCGTGGAGCTCAAAAGCTTGTCTCTTTCACCAACAAAAATTGGTCCAATAATAGAATCACAGGGCTGAAGGCCAGAAGGGACCACCAGGTCATCTAGTCTGATCTCTTGTATATCACAGGCCACCAACACCACCCAGCACCCACCTGCTAACCCCAATAACTGAACTTATACCAAAGCATTACAACCCTATTATTTGCCACAGGCAGAGAATAGGAGGAATCAAGGTGCACCAGTGCTTAAGGCCCTGCAGTGCCAGTTAAATGATTAACACTGCCAATCTGACCTGGAGAAAATTTCCTTCCCAATCCCACATATGGTGACCAGTTAGAATCTGAGAGTGAGAGCAAGAACAAGCCAGTGAAGTACCTGAGCGAATGCTTGATGCCACTTCAAATCCCTGGCCCTCCTGTCCAATGTCCCATACCCAGCCTATAGATACATTCTGATGCTTTAGTGGAAGGAGATCAAAACCTGAAACCCAGGATACACTGAGGGTAAAAAAATCCCTTCCTGACCTCTATAGGAGGTTGGCTGAAACCCTGAAGCATGAGCTTTTAGGAACATAAGATATCAACTGGAAATGAGACCTAGGGCTCTTGAGCCCTTCCCCCTACAATCATAAGCAATCACATCCCACAATTACACTCATACATTTGTCCACCTCTGTCTTAAAACAAATTAAGTTGTTTGCCTGCAAAACTCCTGTTACGAGGCTGCTCCAGAACATCATCCCTCTGATTATTAGGGGCCTCTTCTGAAGCTGATTAAGGAATTGGACATATGGATGGGTTTCAAAGGGACCCCCTACCCTGTCTCTTTTGGAACAATTCTTTATGATATGCAGTTTTGAGATCAAGGAAGAGCTAAGCTGATTAGAAATGGAGGGATTCTCAGTATGGTGGCAGGAATATAGAGGACTCCAAAGAAAACAGGAACACTGGAGTTCTGAAAAAAAACCAACCACGTCAGTTTGCCATTAAAGATACTCTAACACCTAATAAAATTATGCATATAAAAGAAAATAACTAGTAGGCCTTAGGAGATTTTTGAGTAGTAAAGGGACATTGTCAAGATTGCTAGATCTGTCAACCGTATTTTGTTTTGATCCAATTGTGTATTTGTAGGCTTTATCACCACTCTGTTTTGCCTGCTTAACCCATTCCTATGAGCAGGTAGGGTATTGAAATATAATAATTTATATCTTCATGCCTTTTGTACTGTGGGATTTCTGGGTTATAGGAGTCTCTTAACTTATATCTTGCTGTATGGGCATATACAGATTTAGAGAAGAGTAACAAATATATGTCTCAAGAACTTGAAATTTACGTTTTATGTGTAGCTGCATTTTCAAATACCAAAAAATATTCAATTGTATCAGAAAACGCAAACACATTAAACTTGCGCCTTTTTATTTTTTTAACAAATGACAGATTCCTTATGATCTAGGCTAGACTTCATTATGATTGCCAATGTTAGATTAGCCATTGAATGGAGTTTGTTTTATAGTTCCATTAATACAATAGAGACACATTGGTAAAGATAAAGAAAATAGTCACTCAAAATTATATACAAGGGCTGTATACCATACTGCTCTCTAAGATCAATATATCTGCAAAGCCATGATAATGGGATATTATTCATTCTCTGTATTTTCTTCTTTATCCAAAGCATGTGAAGAAAAATGAAAATGAGAAAACAGTCAAGTCAAATTTTGTATCATAGAGTTTAAGGCCAGAAAGGACCACTATGTCATCTAGGCTGACCTCCTGCACATCACAGGCCATTGAATTCTGCCCAGTTTTAACCCAGCATTGAGCCCAATAATCTAGATTAGACTAAAGTATTGCAGTCCTCCAGAGACGAAACTATTGTTTGCCATATGCAGAGAATAGGAGGGACCAAGATGTGTCGATGCTGAGGCCCTTGCAATGGCAGGGAATTGATTTGATGCGATATAGCCAGATGGACCTAGATTAATCTTTTACCACTTTCTAAATTATAAATTAACTATGTGAACAATTGTTTGGTGGGTAACAAATTGGTCCATGTGTCCTTCCTCTGCACAGAAAGGAACTCAAGTATGAGTCTGTTGTGCAATGTAGTCTTTTAATAATAACTAAATGCTTCACTGGTCCTTTCTGCTTCATAGAAGTGCTGGTCTCAGAGCTCTGGGAACAGGCAGAAGATTGGCATACCCTTGCTTACTAGGTTGATTGTTTTTCTTTCTCTCCCCCCCCCCAAGTGTTTGTAAAAGAGAAATGATAAGAAATTACACGTTTCTGGAACTTCCACATCTGTTCTCAGCGAGGTCTTGAGCATGCAAAATGTATGATGAAATAACAGGGAGTAAAAAGTTAACTGAACTTACTTTTTAAAATTTACAACATTTTTTTTCTTGCATAGAATATGTCGTAGCGTAGGCACACACAAAGAAGGATAACCTTTTGAAAATCTGTAGTGTCGAAGAATTGCTTAGTGCCCCTTTAAATAGTTTGGGAGCTGTCTAGTGGACCTCCTTATCTTCTGCTGCAGAAGCCACAAGGACCTAACAGAGCAGTAGAGTATATATGTAGCCCTGTATGCATATAAATTTAGTAAACCTGTTGTTTGGAACTCAGCTGTGTCCATGGTTTTGTCATATTTTTAATGTTGTGTAGAGAGCAAAGACAGAACAGAGTCTGAGCCATATAACTGTTGTTTCATACATGAGCTGCCGTGTTTTCACAAAAATATTCTTGAAGATACTTTGTTCAGTTACTTTACCATAAGCAGAATTTCTGAACACAAAGCTCTGATAAGCTAAACAATCCTTCTCTCAAATGACATTAAAATCCTCATTGATACTAAATGTCACCCACTCTTGTCATTTCTTTTCCTTGTAGACTACTCCCTTGAGCAATTACTGACTGGGTAAAATCCTGGTTCCTTCATAGTCAATGGCCAATTCCTTTTGAGTGTTGTTGGACCAGCATATAGTTCTTTGTGAACATGGCAGACCTTGAAATTAAAATCAGTTGAAGATTCAAGAGGGTACTAATGCAGGCTTTTCCATCCTTCCTGAAGCAACAGAGAATTGTTTTTTAACTTGTTTGTATTCATGCTTCTGGGGCAAGTTCTCAATAAACAGCTTTTACATTTATCAACAGACTCAGCTTGGATTTGAATTTGAATCACATTCTAAAGCTGACTATTGATTTGTACATTCCTTCGTCTTGAACATTATCTCTTAAGGAGAAGGATCTTAAAGTAGAAATGATCCTTTTTCTCCTTCTGACTCTTATCCTAAAAGCATTGTGAGTTTGTATTAACTGTTCATGCAAAACAGAATCAGTCCTAGCTGAAGAGATGTTAATCTTCCACTGTATTAAGGGCTGGAAAAAATCCTAAAAAGACTCTTACTGAAATATTTTACTGTATGCTACATTTGTGACATGAAACAGTGACATTGCAGGGGAAGTTTCTAATGTTCATGGAGTCATTATGGTTGATGGGGAAATTGGTAAATCCTTTTTTTCCTCTAATGAGAACATCATAGCCAAAGATGTGAAGCGACAGTGTTTTTAGATCTGGTGCTTTAGTTACAACCACTGTACTCAGAAGTATCCAGTGACAAGGTTCCTCAAGTGTCATTTCTTTGAATAATATGATAGTACAACTGGGGATATGCTAGCTCCAATGTAAAGGAACTCATGCTTTTGGGCTGACTGCAAGTGATTATAAATATTCATACCACATTTAATGAGAAATTAAATGTTTAAAGTATCATTCTTAAAATGTCATTTCATGAGCCTTAATAGGCTAGCACATGCTGAAGAGACTTCCTTGTCTAAAGAGCCTCAGCTCCATTCTTTCTCAATGCTTCATAAATAATCAGTAACCTTCACTGGTTTATGAAACTAATTTAGTTCCACTGATCACATCTCTAGATATTTAATTGCTACACAAATGTATGGGCCAGAGCCGGTTTCCTGTAATCTCTCAAATCTTCATGAAATGATCATTTAAGTAAAGAGAGTTTCTACCAGGGCTGTAAACTGGGCACAAAAAAATAAGTAATAGGAAGTCATATAAAGATTTGTCTTGGTCTTGATTTGAAAGTTTTGTTTTGTTCTTTCTGGCCTCTGGCAGACTTTTACTAAGTGGTTAAGAAGAGTAGGACCAAATTTTGCTCTCTTGCTCTAGGTAAATCTTCAGTAAAGAATCAAGTCAATTTTTACGCCTCCCCAGCTGCAGCCTATGGGCAGGCTAACAGCAGCAGTGATAAAAAGGCTGCTACAGCCCAGCCTAAACAGAGCAGCTGTGGAAGAGACACAGAGCTGCAGGGAAGGGGCTCCATAAGGTCAGGCCAGAGAGAGCTGCCCAGAGAAACTAGTTCTTTGCCAGAAAGGATCAGAGAAGATTGTCAGGTAGGCAGTACCTGCAAGGCCAGAGGTAGGGAGCAGTCCAGGGAAACAGTAGAAGATTTAAACAAATAAGTCCCTGACTGCACCACCCAGGGGAATTGGGCTTGGACCCAAAGGAGAGAGTGGGCCTGGGTTCGCACCCCCCAACCCCCCCCCCAACTTCTGCACAGATAGCAAGGGTGGAGAACCCAAACCAGGGGTGGCAACAATAACAGGAATATTTCACTTTGTCTTTGTGTTCCTGCTTTAACAGACTTTATTTCTGCCCTCTTGAAGAAAGAAGGGGAAAAATACCTGTAAAGGGAGCAGCACTGGAAAAGGGTTAGGAAAGGCCTTCAGGTAAAAGCCCAGACTCCTGAGACTATTGAGCAAAGCTCCAAAAAAGGGGCCTGGAGAACTTTGGGTGGGACCAGACTCCTTTCAGTCAGATGACTTGAGTTATAGATGAAGATTGTGGGGTATCTGTTCCATCCCTGAATCAACTCAGGGAAACTGAAGCAGGGATAACCACAATTCCACAGCAGATAGCCAGGGGATGGTATAGGGCTGAGATCGCTCAGTTATATGAAGTCTCTGGGATTTTTCTTTCACTCAAAATTGCCTCATTTTCAGCAAAAGTATTAAAATTTGGAATTCTCATATCTGAACATGCAAAATATCTTTCATACAAATCAATGAGTGCAAAAATATGCCAAATTTCATGTCATATGTCTTGAATGTGAAAAAGGACTCGCATAGAGGCATCTCATCCCTTCTGCACAGCTCTAATCACATTCTTCACTTGCTGCAACGTCCAACGCCCTTTCCTGCTAAACACTTTGGTGCGTGGAATAGCTTTATAAAGTACAGTACTTTATGGGAACTTAATTTTTGTGGAAGTTAACAAAATGATGGCACTAGAAAAGGAAACAGTCCTCTTTTTATCTAGAGAAAAGATACAGTCTGGGTAGGAGCAGTGCAGCCTTCCTAACAATGCCCCATCGTTGTTCTCGAAGTGATATCTACAGGGAAGTTCGGACTCCGTGTCCGTCAGGCTCTCTGCTTCAGATGACTAAACAGAGGCTGCCAGTTTATTTTCATCACTTGGATATTATACAATCAATCATACATAATATGAGGTTCGTAGAGAGGCTAAACATATACAGCCAAGGTGCAATCCTCCCAAGAATTGGGGATGGTGGCTGCTTAGAATAGGGATCAAGTAAGTTATCTTGTGAATGAAAGTGTTCTAAATAGTATGAGGGAACCTTTCTTCAGTCTCTTATCATACATCATCTTCTGAATGGCAGGCATAAAACAGAAGAAATAAACTAGAATTCTGCTGAGTATAATGAATACGTCATAAATCTGTTTAAACTACACAGCTTATATATCAGTGTGGAAGAACTATACTGCCAACCCATTCACAGAAGAACTAAAAAGTCATCAGATATTGATGAAATAGGCTGGATTTCAACTAGTGACCTATAATAAATGGGTCTGTGACAGGAGGCCTGGATGGGCTACCTTGAGGATGCTATGCTCATGGCAGACTGCAAGGAAGAGGGCAGACAATCCCCACAACTGGTGGTTTATTCTATAATTAGATTCACGAAGCCAGCAACAAAAGAACTTCTGTTGTACCACACGGTTAACAAAAAGCCAAATACAGTCCCCTTCAGGCATCTCAGCCTTTGGTTCTCCTTTACACAACCATTTCTAATATGGTGAGAGGTTACTAAAAAACATATTCACCATACTTAGTTCTACCAATCCCAAAGGTCAATATGAATCTCAGATCTCACCCAAGTAGGATATCTAAGAGGCAAAGAAAAAAAGAAAGAAGAGCATTATAAATGGTTAAGAGGTCCATATACATACAAATCAATGTAAAGTCCTTAGGTCAGTTTTATAGCAGAGATGGTGAGGCTACTGATTTGTAAAAGTTTCTCTGGAATCATCCCAAAAAGTTCAAATCCAAAATGCATCTTAGATGTACAATCTGATAGTCTTTCCATGCATTTTCCAAAGTATTCCAAATAATTATATGGAAGATCTCATTCCTACAGCTTACACTTTCCCTGTTCAAAGCTTAAGCAGACTAGCGATGACAGGATCAGGCCAGAGGCTTCTCTTTTATACTTCCCTAGCAGGCTGAGGAGCCTCCTCACAGAAATTGTCACAGCAGGGCTGTCCTCTGGGGAAGAAAAGGCAGTGTAGATAGAAGATTAATTTCAAAGCAATGGTCCACAAACTATTTCCTATGCATAAATGGGTAATTTAGTTACACTGTAAGACAGCAAGTCGGTCATTCATTATAACAAAAATAGTTAAGCTGAAGACAGTGTAGATAATATTAGTTTCCTGCAGTATCTCACATCTTTGATCTGAAGGTTAACTGGACACAGTCGCATACATAATATAAGGCAATTAAGATATGAAAGGGAATTAGCATCTAAAATCTGATTGAGTTCCATTGATAAAGATGCAGGTAATCACAGACAAATAAACTTAGCAACTATTCTTAGATTCTTATCAATACAAAGTGAATGAGTTGGGGGTTGCTAGCCTAATTAACGTTTCTTTCAGAGTAGCGGCCCTGTTAGTCTAACAGTTCTTTGATACCCATACATAAGTGGGTTGCCTTTATTTCAGTTTCAATGCCTTTTGTGAAGTTATGGGTCATACACAGGTTGGCTGGTCTGTCAGTGTCAGAGGGTCTTTGGATTTTTCTTATTTTAATGAATTAGTCTCTTTGGGTGAGCATTTAAATGTTGATGTGAGGTGAGCACAATATTTTAGCAGCTAGAGCAGTGGGTATGGAAAATCTGTAGCAATGAATTCTGGACCAATAATCCAAATCTTAATTGACGATTGTATGCAGTGTTGCTCCTAGGATATGAGAGACTAGGTGGGTGAGAGAATCTTTTATTGGATCAACTAGTGTTGATGACAGAAGACAAGCTTTTGAGCCAAATAGAGCTCTTCAGGTCTGAGAAATATGCTCAGAGTGTCACCGCTAAATGCAAGATGGAACAGATTGTTTAGCTTAAATAGTTAACACACGTTTTGAGGGACCTTTCAAGGTGAAGTGGCCTGTTAACACATCTCCAGTCACCGGGGCAAAGAACAAATGAAAAAGGAGGCTGGGGTTGGGGTTAAGTGGGTTACAGATTATTGTAATGAGCCATAAATCCAGTGTGTCTGTTCACTCCATGATTTTTTTAGTATTTAGGAAAGTAATGAGTTTAAGCTACCAGGCTCTGTAACCAACTTAAACACCCTCCCCCAGCCTCTTTTAATTTTTTCCTCTTTCCCCCTGTGTCTAGAAAGGTATGAATGGGCCACTTCTCCTTGAATGGTTCCTTGAAATATGTAACTATTTATGCTAAATGATCTATTCCACCGTGAGGGCTGATCTACATTGGGAACTTACATCAGCATAACTCTGTCACCAGCCAACATAGCTACCTCCGCTCGTTAGAGGTGGTTTAATTATGTCGAGGGAAGCGCTCTTTCCATAGGCATAGAGCATCTATGCGAGCAATCTTACAGTGGCACAGCTGCATCGGTACAGCTCTGCCGCTATACGCTCGCTAGTGTAGACATGGCCATAGCTATACTGATGTAACCCATGGGGTAGACAATGCCAGGTTGATGGAAGAATTCTTCAGTCTACCTAGGTTCCACATCTCAGGACGGTGTCTCACTTACACCGATGGGAGGACCCCTCCCCTTTGTTGGCATAGGAAGTGTCTACGCTGAAGAGCTACAGCTGCAGCTGTGCCTTTGTTGCAGTTGAAGTGTGGACATATGGTGAGTATATTTCCCAGACACGAAGAAGAGCTCTGTTTAGTTTGCAAGCTTGTGTCTCTCACCAAAAGAAGTTGCTTCAATAAAAGCTATGACCTCATCCACCTTGTCTCACAAATAATAATGTGAGTTTTATTTACATTCTTTGGTTATACTCCAGATATGAATGTGTGTGATAACGGTTTAATCCAGCAAGTAAAATTCTAAAGCATGTTGCTAGCTTTGGACCACAGTGGTTTATTGCAATTGTTTTTTTCAAAGTGCTCATATGTAGTACATCTAGTTGAGTTATAGCAAGGGGAACAAAGATTGATGATTGGCTGGTTTAATGAAGTTCTTACCAACAATTCACAGAGATTAGGAGGTGGTTCTGTTGGACATATATCACGGGAGACTTGGGGATTGCTTTCTGAAGTCATTTTGATTTGGCAAGTAATGGATAGCTTTTTTTGGTAGCTCTTTTTATGTGCAGGTTCAGCTAACTGAAAATCAAGCACCAAGGGTTGTTTATCATTATTTTTGAATATCTTTCAAATCACAGCATTTCCGTACATCACTGGTTTCTGACTAATGCAAGACAGACAACATTAAAACAGTGTGTAATAAGCAGAAATGGACAATCCATAGAGACTTCCCCATTGGGGCTTAAACACTAAGAAGTTTATTCAGTTCTTTTAAAAATAGCTTACTAGTGCAGTGTGCCACAGAATTTTATTGTTAGGCAGTTAGAAGTATTAGGGAAATTCCTTTGATCCTAACTTTATCAGAATTAACTCATTTAAAATGGTTGATAAGTTGTGAGGTATGGGGAGAAGATGCTGGCTGATGGCAGGTATAAAGGAGATTAAATGAGCCACTGTTACACATCTGGGGATGTATAATATGGGATATATCATTTGTCTTAGATTCATTGATTTGTGCATGTTTTGCCCAGTCAACTTCATGCTCTAATGGCAAAACAATAGGATATGACCACACTCAGATTAAAGAGTTTCTTCTTGTTTTATTGCTGACAGTTAAATACTTCTTTTTATTTTTATATCCCTCCCTTTGTTTTTATTTAAATTAAAAAGAATCAAAATAATATTTGGCTGGGAAAAAAAGAAATTTATCAACCAGTGAATTATTCTGAAGCAGATAATATATCATTTGCTGCATGAAACTGACCATTGAGCTATGACTAGTACAAAAAAGCTGAGATCCACTCGATTAGTGGAGCTGCAGGACGGAATACATTATATCTATGATTAGCATCTGTGTTAGGGCCTATGCTGTTCAACATACTCATAAATGTTTCGGAAAATAAAGTAAACAATGTGGTACTAAATCACTCAAGGTCGTTAAGTCCAAAACTGGCTGTGAAGAGTTAACAAAGAGACCTCACAAAACTGGGTGACTGGGTAACCAAATGGCAGATGGAATTGTATGTTGACAAGTGCAAAGTAATAAACATTGAAAAATATAATCCCACCTATACCTACACAATGATGGAGTCTAAATTAGTTGTTATCATTCAAGAATGAGCTGTTGGAGTCATAGTGAATAGTTTTCTGAAAATATCCGTTGAATGTGCAGCATCAGTCAAAGCAACTAACCAAAATAGGAAAGGGATAGATAATAAAACAGAAAATATTATATTGCACTATAGAAATCCATGGTATATCCACCTTGAATTTTGGTTACCCCATCTCAAAAATATAGTTTACCTTTTTCCTATTCTAATATATGTGGGTATGACCAACTATGAAAAGAGACACTCTCCTGTATTTTGGTAGGTTAGGTCTACCCCTGATAGGGCTATGCATTGATTGGGATTTGTTCCCATGTCCATTTGTCATTACTCTCCATTTCTGACCTGGTGGCAGATTGCTACACAAAGCAATGCCACACATGTTTGTCCATGTCATTTTGAAAATCAGGCAACAAAAATGGTTAGGGGTATGGAACGGTTCCCATAAAAGGACAGATTAAAAAGGTTGGGATTTTTCAGTTTAGAAAAGAGATGACTAAGGGAGATATGACAGATAAAATCATAAATAACGTGGAGAAAGTGAATAGGGAAGTGTTATTTACCTCTTCACATAACAGAAGAACCAGGGGGTCACCCAATGAAATGAATAGGCAGCAGGTTTAAAACAAATATGAGGAAGTTCACACAACCTGTGGAACTCATTGCCATGGGATGTTGTGAAGGCCAAAATTGTAACTGGGTTTAATAATTTAAAAAAAAAAAAACTAGGTAAGTGCATGGAGAACAGGTGCATCAATGTCCATTAGCCATTCTCTGTTTCCCTAAACCTCTGACTGCCAGAAGCTGGGAATGGATGACGGGATGGATCAATCAATAATTGCTCTATTCTGTTAGTTCCGTCTGGAGCATCTGGTGCTGGCCACTGTTGACAGGATACCCGGCTTGAGGACCAGTGGCCTGACCCTGTATGGTCATTCTAATGTTTTTATGTTCTAAAGCACACTAACTGTTAATGTGCATCAGCAAGGTCCATGTGGACACCTAGTGCACAGCAGGATAGTGCGGGGCAGATTCACACCCCAGTTTGCCACAAACCAAACAGTTGCCTAAACAAGCCCTGGGCTGTTTTTTCTGTAGCGTCTACGACTGAGGGATCCCAGCTTGCTTGAGGCTTTTAGTATTGCTGCTGCAATACTAATAATTAATAATACCATTGGGCTCCATGCAGCAAATTGTCCTAGTTCCTTATTCACACCCAGAACAGCTCAGAGTTTTTCATGCTTTTGTTTTAGTGGGTTAAATTAGGAAAATTGGTAATAAGCCTCCAACGTTGATCAGTGACAGAGATTGAACCAGGAACCTTCAGTGTGGATGACCTCAACCAGTGCCTTGGATAGCTTCACATGCGGACCTAAAAGCATGAACTTCTACCGTGCTTCAGCTAAAAGAATATCTCCATTAATGGGTAGCTCTCGTAGATTCTTATCATCGTGCGTGGACCAGCAAGTACTTGGGTTAAATATACCCCCTCTCCTGGTGCGGGTTACAGTGATCAGCCTCCAAAATTGAGTGAGTCTGTTTTTTAGTTAGCATTATATTTTTATTGTCTAAGATTTTTTTACATGCCGTGCCCGCCCTCCCCAATGATAACTGTGATGGATACACTTTTATACAAATCAAACTTAAAAAAAACCCACTATTGAAGCACACAAATAAAAATGCAATTATTTTTTCCCCTTTTCATTAGATATTTAATATGCATGTTCAGCTCTTTGCTCTGTTTTAGGAGTGAATGGTGTCTTTCAATTGTTGCCAGGGAAACACAGACCCTTGGACTCCATTTTTGGTAGGTAACAAATGATTCAGTTACTCTTTAAACTGCGGGTGAAATCCAACTATTGACATTTAAAAACAAAAAAATATTTAACTCATAATATCTAGTATAAAGAAAAGGAGTACTTGTGGCACCTTAGAGACTAACCAATTTATTAGAGCATAAGCTTTCGTGAGCTACAGCTCACTTCATCAGATGCATATCGTGGAAACTGCAGCAGACTTTATATACACACAGAGAATATGAAACAATACCTCCTCCCACCCCACTGTCCTGCTGGTAATAGCTTATCTAAAGTGATCATCAGGTGGGCCATTTCCAGCACAAATCCAGGTTTTCTCACCCTCCACCCCCCCACACAAATTCACTCTCCTGCTGGTGATAGCCCATCCAAAGTGACAACTCTTTACAAAATAGCCCAACTTGATTGTCATGCACATTGTGTAAAGAGTTGTCACTTTGGATGGGCTATCACCAGCAGGAGAGTGAATTTGTGTGGGGGGGTGGAGGGTGAGAAAACCTGGATTTGTGCTGGAAATGGCCCACCTGATGATCACTTTAGATAAGCTGTTACCAGCAGGACAGTGGGGTGGGAGGAGGTATTGTTTCATATTCTCTGTGTATATATAAAGTCTGCTGCAGTTTCCACGATATGCATCTGATGAAGTGAGCTGTAGCTCACGAAAGCTTATGCTCTAATAAATTGGTTAGTCTCTAAGGTGCCACAAGTACTCCTTTTCTTTTTGCGAATACAGACTAACACGGCTGTTACTCTGAAAAATATCTAGTATGTTATACAAATTAAGTTATATACCTGGCTGATCTGCAAAGTAAGAATTAGTACCAAAAAATAGTTAGTACTTTTCATGGCTGGATGTTTCATGGCCCCAAATTTTTGCTTTTAGAGAAACTTTTTGCCAATTGCTAGCTTTTGTTTCAAATAGGCCAAATTGTTCAATTTCTCCTTATGAAGTGAACATAGATTTTTATTTTGATGGACTAAATTTTAATTTAGCCCCTTTTGGAATTTAGAAATGTTCTGTGAAAAGTAGAATACTCAAAAATGGTTTTGTTTTCAACTGAGAAAAATCAGATTTTTTTTCATGAAATTTGGCCAGTTTGTAGATTTGAAATGAAATGTGAAAACCTCCAATTCTGAGCGTCTTTTATGTATTCAAATTTCATTGCATATATTTCACACTGTCTAGTCACAATTTCATTGTGGACTTCATCCCTGAGTGGAATTCATCCCTGAGTCCAGAGATGGAATAAGGTGCATGCACCATCAAAATCCTGTTTTGAGGGCCTCTGTGGGACTTAAGTGGTATATAGATCTACCACAGGCCCTCTGCAGTGGGGACAAATCTCACCCAGTAGAGCCCCACTTAGCTAGGCAGGTACATTTGTGTGGGAATACACAATTCTTAGGGTAAAATCCTTCTACCTCAAGCACAATCAGGTAGTGAACAACTGGAAATCAGTGAGATCATGTAGGGGGACTTCACAGCTCTCGGTCACTATGGAGTTCACTTCATCAATGGCTCTTTCCTGAGGGGTGTATGTGTATGTATGTATAGTGGGGAGACTGGTCAAGGGGATGGTCAGAGGTGCATAAACTCTGTGGTTCCACTCCTATATACAGTTCAATAGTATGCCATATAGGCATTACTCATGGAGCGTAACAGCAATTGTAGCTTAGTTGTGCAGATCTCTTGATCCCTGCCTTTAGGTGGTGACTAAGGTTTGTGCCTCCCAATCCCCCTGCATTACTCCCATGTGCCAAGTCCATTTAACCAGTCTTTGGACGGAAATGTGAACTTCATGCTAGTGTGTAGGTTTCTCCAAGAAGGGGGTGATTGCTGAGTCTATGTGGCCCAAATAACTGTGAGCCAGATGAAACATAATTACAATCTAGAGTAATTAATTCCTTGTCTTCACAGATATGCTAAATATTTAAAGATTATAACTTTTTTCCTCTGTCAGCTGTATAACAATTTTTAACATTTCTTCTAATTTTCAGGTGCTATGAGTGTTTGAGTTTTATGACTGTTAGAGGTTCCCCAGAGAATGCAGTGTTTTCAGTTCACCCAGATGTATGTCATAAGGGATATTTCCACCTTGCAGTGTGCTACTGATTGATTTAATCTAATGTCAGCAGTGTATGCAGCTCATCTGCAGGGGAGGAGCTTTAGTAGCAATTGCTTGTGAAAGAAAGAGGAGCTAAGCATGAAAAGAGAGCTGAAGATTCATATGAGTAAATGTGTATATCATATGCATATTATGGCAAAATCTCAGTGATAAGATTAATGCAGGATGGTTACCAAGTCTGTTGTTTGAAAGAAAGTACGATTAAATTCCGTTGGGGCTTTTACCCCATCACAAAAGAAGAGATTCTTGATCTTTGAATCAATCAATGTAGCCATCTACAGCATTACCTGATTTCCAATTCTGTATTGCATTGGATTTCATACTCTTCTGATACGGCTACTGCTTACAAAAAGATTAGGCTGTCTATTTATAAGCCTTGTGTGCTGCTTTAGCTTTCTGACAACCGTCATCTGTCAAGCTGTGCTCTTATACCTCTCAAAACCTGCTGAATCTTCCGTGTGCCACAGATATATGATCTCTTGACACCAGAAGTGGAGATATCTCATTTTCACCACTGGGGATGTGCAGTGACCATTTTATTAAAGGAAGCCTGTTCATGTCAGACTAGGATTAGGGAGAAGGGCAATAAAACATTTTGGTTTGTGAGGCAAATAAGTAGTTTAAACCTGTGAATGTAGCGATTGACATATCAGAACAAACTAAGGCACTCACCCTGCAAGTTACTCTGCATACGTGAATGAAACCCTGCACTGTGCAGAGACCCTCTTCTCCCATTGAGGCCAATCAATGGGATTCCCTAGAGGTGCAGGGGTCATCCACGCAAAATAAGTTGTTTCCTGGAGACAATGGACTATAATCTGTTCTCACTTAAACTGGTGTAAACATGAATCAATTCCATTAATTTACACCAGAGTAACTGAGTATTGGCTCAATACTGGATTTTGTATGCTTCAGAAAATGGTGACAACCCTTTCCCCATAATAATCCTAACAGTTAAATATCATTCCATGGGGGAAACTGGAGTTTATCCTAATCTTATTTCCTGTAGCCTGGGGATTTATAGCTCTTGTAGATTTTATCCTAGCTAGAATAAAAATGTGGTTCTCCATAAAGGGAAGGCCTATCAAAGTTTTGTATGTATAGTGGTGAATTAATAAAGGTAAAGTAAAATGCACCGTTCTTGCAAAACCTTTCCTCTAAAAGGAAATTTCTCTCAGGATATTTCTCTGACAGATCTGACATGGTGTCTGTCCTCAGCTGATGAACAGGTCTGTCTCACTGGCTAATATGCCCACTCATGTCGTTTTACATGAAAATTCACCTCCGAGGAAGGACTGTTGGCATTGTATATAGATACTGACTCTACCACTGATGAGTTACTGCTACATAGTTTACATTATTATTTGTTTTAAGTGGGTTACAGGGAGCTTAATTTCATCTTCAGAAAAAGTAACAAAACCTAAATTAGTGGCTATTACCTTGAGAAGATGCTGCTTCCCATCTGATGAAGTGAGCCAAAGCTTATGCTCAAATAAATTTGTTAGTCTCTAAGGTGCCACAAGTCCTCCTTTTCTTCCCAGGGGAGGAGCTGTTCTTCTGAAGCCATGTGCTCGTTAGGTCTCAAGTTGCAATGAAATCAATCCAATAATGTAAGCTTTGTGTTAGGGCTGCATGCAGGTGATTGAAGTGCACCCTTCCTGGCATGACATGAAAAGCATATTTTAAAAAAAAAATTACATTGATCTTTCACAATCCCCCCACAGACGTTTTTAATTTCCCCATTACTATTTTTTTTAATAATTTTAATTTTTTTTCCAAATATCTGGCAGAATTTTCTGAGCCAGAAATTTGTAAAGGGATACTTCTGATGAAGGAAATCCAGGAAGCTTCCTCCAAAATAATAAAAGTTCTGGAGGTTGTGGAGCTCCCAAAGCATCCTGTCCAAATACATTCATAAGTAAATGCTTTAACTGAAGATATTTCCATGCTTGATATCAGGGCAAACCTAATTGTTGCTGAAGATCTACAAATGGCTACTCTGTCATCCAGTCCCTTGACATCAAGGTTTTGCCAGTGATTTTAAGAATAGGATTGCCCCATAGGCCACCTCTACATGGAAGAATGGAAGGATGCAGAACTTCTTAGTTTGACCTAGCTTGCATCACAAACATTATGGTGGGAGCTCTGGAGCCTTCAAATCTATAATAATTTGAACCTTCACTGCCTGATAGGGGGAACAGGGTGTACCAATTCTCATTCAATATGAACCTAAGGTGGGGTCTGTGTGGTCATAGGTAAAAGCCACTAAGATGCCTGACTTAACAAAAAGAAGACATGATGATTTTCCGAGTTGGGAAAATAAAATCCTCCCACAGATAGGGGGAGCTGTAATATGTACAGCACCAGCTTAGGTTTCTGCATCCCAAGGGAACATTCTGAAAATACTACCGAATTTCTTAAAATAAGTTTGAAGAATAGAAATAGGGAGAGCCCTCAGGTCATACAAAATTCTAGGAAGGACATTCATTGTCTGTATATTTATTTTATCCCACAAACTGAGGGTTAACACACTCCATCTCCCCAAAGGTTAGCCACTTGGACAATAATTGTTCTATATTTATTTTAGCAATGTCCTGAATATTTTGTGGAACCAGTATCCCTAAATATTTCATAGAAGAAGATTGCTGTTGAAAGTCTTTTTGTGGGCATATTTGTTAATACCTAAGATTTCTGATTTACCCCAATTAATTTTATATCCTGAGAGAAATCTAAACTTATTAATAGTGGTCAGAAGGTTAGGAATGGTAACATTGGGCTTAGCTACAAATACAAGAGCATCATCTGCATAAGCATAATTTTGTGCTCTGTTTCACTCACCCTGATATCACAAATATGTTGATTTTGCTTGGATGATAATGGCTGAAGGTTCTAGAGCTAAATGAAACAGAAGAGAAGAAAGAGAGAAGCCCCGCAACGTACCCCTCTGTAATGGAAATGGGGCAGAAAGAATATCATTGGTAACTACTCTGAAGTTGGGTTAGAGTATAAAAACTTAATCCAAGCAATAAAATGGTTACCAAATCTAAATTTTACTAACAAATTAAAAATATATTCCCAGGCTGTACAGTCAGTCTTTTTCGGCAGCTAAAGAAATGATCACTAAGGGCTCTTTAGAGTCTCTCCAAAGCAGCAATAATATCAATCGGTTGACACACAATATCTGAGCCATGTCTATTATGAAGAAAGCGTACCTGATCTATGTGTACAACATGTGAGAACTTTGGACAATCATATAGCAAGAGTTTTCGCTAAAATCTTAGAGTCACAATTGATTAAAGAAATTGGCCTGAAATTACTACATAGTTCAAGGTCTTTCCCAGGTTTAGGAATAACTGAAATTACAGCTTCTCTTAGAATAGTGGGTAGAGTTTAGTCATTCTTTGCCTCAGTGAACATACTCAATCTAGGTATTAAAATTTGAGAACTTTAATTTCTCAAATTCAGTTGGGAACCTGTCTGCAGCAGGAGTCTTTCCAACTTCATTTCTTTTATAGCCTGAGTCAGTTCTGTGATTTCTAAAGTGGTATCTAAAAGTTCCTTCTGAGAGTCAGAGATCTGTGGCAGAGACAATCCACTAAAAAAGTTGTCTAGGGCATCTTTACTGATTCCCTCTTCCACTAAATATAGTTTTGAATAACACTGCTGAAATTGTTGTATATAATTTATTGCTGCTATTCATGATAATAGCAATCTTATTTCTGCTAGCCATTTGCTTAAGTCTATATGCAAATAGCTTGCCAGCTATCTTTCCAGATTCCCAGTAGTTTTGCTTCAAACAGAATAATGCAAATTCATTCTTTTGGGATAGAAGTTTGTTGATTTCTTATCTTAGGTTGATGAGGGTTCTGAGTTTCTCTGGGGAGGGCAGAGAAATCATAGTCTACATCCAAGGCCTTAAATTCCTCTGCAAGGGTATCAATTCAATGTTCTCTCCATTGCTTTTTAAAGGTGGCATAACAGTTGATACAGCCTCTGATAAAGGCTTTCAAGATTTCCCAAAATGTAGTAGCCAATGAAGCATTGGGGACATTGTTTAATTCCAACTCCTGTTGGCTGGAGTTAACAAATGATGGATCAAACAGCAGAGAGAGATTTAATCTCCACATTTTAGCTGGGGGGGGGCACACCCTGGAGTCCTAAAAGATGTGTGTAGGATTATGATTAGATATAACAATAGTACTAATGCCACAATCAGTTACTGAATTAATCAAGTCTTGAAACACTAACTTGATCATGTTGAATGAGCAACAGGAAATACCACACCCAGTAGTCTCTGGCTGTAGGATTACCCAATGTCCACAAACCCTGTGAGCTTAAATTAGCCATGTATGTACCTGATCAGTATTAGTGTTTTTATATCAAGATGGAGATATCAAGAACTGGATGTCAGCGACAGTAACAGGATGATGGCCCATGTCCTGTGCACACATAAAAATGTGAAAAATCTGCGGTCATCCTGGTTTGACCTGCAGAGATATACAAAGTTGAATACAGAGTTGCCAGTTTCTGCTTTGAGGATAGTAAATCTGCCCTCACTGTCAGGCCTGGTGGTCAAAATATTAACATTTAACTTATTATGTATTAGTATAGCAATGCCATTTGCTTTAGAATTAAAGCAACTAGAAACTGAGGACTATCCAATCTCTTTTCAATTTACCATATTCAAATTCTGTCAGATGTCTCTCCTGGAGCATGACAACATCAACATTCTCTCTCTCTCTCTCTCTCCTTTTTTAAACATTAAGTATATATTTTTATTTTAATGGGGTTAATAAAACTCTGGATATTCCAGGAGACACATTTACTTATCACAGACATCCAGTTTTAAATATACTGGATAAAATATAAAGTCACTTTGTGAATAAATGAAAAACTGCAATTTTCCCTAAGCAGCATACAGTTCTTGAATATCAGCAAAGCAGCCAAAGTTACATAATCCAGGGATAGGGTGTCACTTCTCAGTACATATGCTACATGAGAAGGCAGGAAATTCCCAGCATGGGAGGGTAACAGGCGGGGGACAGAAAGAGGAATTAAATAAGTGAAACAAAACAGAAGACAGTGGATAGAAATACACATTGGTACCATAAAATCAAAATGAAGAATCTGTTTAAAACATCCAAAATACACACGACACCCAGAGTGGGCAGCCGAATCAGGTGAAACTTGAAGATCCTCACAGCCCCTAGGTTCCCAAACATTACAACTATAGTAATCCCAAATTACCTATAGAATCTTTATACATTAGTCTACAAGATAACACCATCTAATAAAGTGCTATATATGAACTAATCAAATGATAGATTTTTACATTGACGCTCCTTTCCCAGGAGTTAAGGCAATAGGGAGTAAATTGATAATCCTTTAACCCTTCCATCCCAGTGAAAAAGGGGGAAAAAGGAACTGACATATCAATATCAGTTAGTATCCATCAACTTGTTTAGAGTAACTAGGTCAGATCTCAGAGAGCAATATGTAAATTCCATGTGGTCTGATCATTCCATACATGTCTCCTCTTGTGAGGGAGGAGTTTGTATATTTTTGAGATTTTTTTTTCTGCCTGTTGAGGAGAACTGAATGATGCTATCTTCTCACCATTCTTAATATGGAGCAATGCCAGGTATTTCATAAAATCCTTCAAGACCATCTTCTGGGCCAATTGTTTCACTTGGTTAAAAGCTGCCCTCATTGCAAACACATCACAGGCATCATCTTGAAAGAGAAGTATTTCAATTGCTGGTTCTCCCCTAACAGCTCCTATTTTTTGTATTTCTGCAATATAAGTGCCTTAGTGGTAAACTTCAGAAACTTCACAATCAGTGGTCTAGGCCATCTTCCCAGAGCTGGCTTAGGGGCAAGTGTGCCCGTTCTATACCGAAACAAATATCTACCAGCAGATCCAGCAACTCAAAAAAGAATTAGATATGTTCCTGGAGGATAGGTCCATCAGTGGCTATTAGCCAGGATGGGCAGTGATGCAAAACCATGATCTGAAGTGTCCTTTGCCTCTCTTTGCCAGAAGCTGGGAATGGGTGACAGGGAATGGATCACTTGATGATTACTTCTTCTGTTCATTCCCTCCGAAGCACCAGTTGGCCATTGTCAGAAGACAGGATACTGGTCTGGATAGACCATTGGTCTGACCCAATATGGCCATTCTTATGTTCATTTAGTAGTTTAGTGACACATTCAGATGGTTTACCTTTTTCCTCTGCCTCCGGCACACCCACAATCATCTTGAGTTGCTTTCCAGATGGTCTTAATAGTTTGATACCATTAATGTTCTTCATAAACTGTAATTTGTTCTCTTTAAAATCATCTTCCACTTCAGAAATCATTTTCTGCTTCATCCACCCATCTGGACAGAGCCTGTAGTGCACTCTGAATCTCAATCATGGTGATCTGTAGGGTGTAAACTGTAGATTTAATTTCAACAGTATTTGCAGCCATCTGTTGTAGTACAGCCATCAGCTGCATTCCATCAGGCTCAGGAACCATTTTGTTGTAGAAATGGAGGAGGCAGATCCCCTGTTTCTTTGGGGCTTTTGGATTCAGAGAGGAAGTTGCAGAGCCGCAGGGCATCTTGAAGGTTTCAGTAGTCAGGCCCAATATTTCTTGGGGTTGGATGGTGGGGTTTAGGGGATGATGTTTGAGGATTCCTCATGGGCCACTTCAGAGATCAAGCAACCTATGTCCACCTCAGTTGCAGCATCCTCTGGTGTCCTCTTGATTACTTTTTAAAAAATATCTTTTGCAAGCCGTTTAAACACACTTTCTAACAAACAGAGGAGACATGCTGCAAGGAAACAGGGATAGAAAGTAGGAAGGAGACACTCAAATAGGATAGCTTCTTATTTTACTTTAAAACAAAGTTCTACAAATATTTCTCCCTTAGCCCTCTAATAATAAGCCATGTAATTCAGTTTTACCTCATTTTTGGATTGACCTCGTTTGAGTATTCTTATGACAGAGATAGGCTATAGTGGAGTGCTATCTGGACAAATATTCACCTGTGATTGGTTCTGTGCTGACAGCAACTATTCCCACTTTATCTTGTTGGGAAAATTCTCTTAAGGCAACACTTGAAGGATGAGAAGGCTGGTGAATAGCAGGAGGGTAGTATGAGAATGGTAGGAAGTTCAGAGAATTCTAGGAGGTCCAGTTGGAACACTTATCTGAAGAGTCATTGTCTGATGAAAATATTCAACCATCTATGATCCCACTGGGTAATGTTGCAGTATGGTGTGGGGCTTAACTCTTTAAATTTTTTATTGAAATTATTATTTTTCCAAAGGCATTGTCATCCTCATGTTTTTTCTGCAGTAAAACTTGGAAATGAAGTGTAGAGGAGTGTCAATTGGTATATCTAGTCATTCTGTGAATGTATGCTCTTTTCATTTAGTCTCAAATGTGTCAGGTAGACAAGAGAATTACAGTGAGGCCTGGGAAGCTACCTGAAATGCTTAGCTATGTTAGGTTCTAATGCAAAAGTTTTAGATAGGTTACAAACACACACGTTTTTTAATCTTTTCACTTGCCTTAGTTATTCGCATTATTATTGCAAAAGCTATTTGCTGCTGTTGTATGTCTATTATGAGGGGTTTGTTGATTAAAATTGAAATAAAAGATCTCATTCTGAGAAAGTTTTGGGTTTTTTTTGCAAACTTTTTTCCTTAAATGGCTGGACAGGATTTCTTTTTGATAAAGAACTATTACAGTGCCACATATTGTCCTTAGTTGCTGCTTGCAACTCTCAATGATATCAATAGGGATTGTATGGGCAGTTTGAATGCAGTTTATAATTATACAAGTTCAATTTTTATGTTAGCCTAAAATGAAAAACAGAAGGCTTACTAAAAATGAATTCAAAGTACTTACCATTCTTATCTGGGGGACATATTTTCAGAAATAGGTGCTCAAAATCACCACATTTACAGGTGTAACTGAAACAAATGCATGTGAAAATGATCATTTAGACTCCTTTCTGCTCATGTGTTATGTGTAATGGCTGCAATTGTGCACACAATCATGTTTATTCCACATGCAAACAGTGTGTGTGAATGTTGTGTGTGCAGTTGCTAAACAACAACAAAAAATGATTCAAAACTGTTCAAAAAACCTTTCACTTGCCCTTTGCCCTTCAAACGTAGCCGGAGACTAAAAAGACCCTATGAAACCTTGTAACATGTTTCATCCCAATTTGAATTTAATAGCTGCATTTTTTAAACTGCTTTTAAAAAGGGCTTTATATCTGAAATGATGGCGTAAATGACAACAGCATTATAGATTGGGTATGAACAAAGGATATTGTTTATCTTCTTGAAGTATATTTCTAGTGCTGTCAGTATACATGTAAGAGAGGGTTTAAGCGGCTTGTTTTTTGAATTTGAATGCTCTCATGAATTCCAACGTTCTTATTAATGAACTTGAACTGAGATATTAATGACACGTTTGAAAACTGAGATTTGATGAGCTTTTAAAACACGCTTTTATCAGACAGTATTAATAAATATAAGACTAAACATTGCAACATAATTTCCTGTTTCTAATACACTGTTTTACTTGCCCAGAATGATTCATTTGAAACCTTATTTTAAAATCCCATTTATTTGTCTAAAGAAAAATAAACATTTTCAGCACATTCCTACTGCATATTGATTCTGTGGGGAGGGGAGCGATTCTTCAATGGATGGTCTCTGATGACGAAGAGGATCTATAAACCAGCATGGAGAATGTATTATCTCTATAGCCCTCTCCATGCTTGACTGTGTGCTACAGCAAATTCATGAGAACATCATATTCTTTACAAAGTGATGGGGGAGACAATGATGTTCAGATGCAGAAATTGATTTCTACCTGTTTTTTTTTGTTTGTTTGTTTGTGGCATTTCACTGTGGGTTTCAGAAGCGAAAGCATATTTTTGAATATGGCGTGCAGTGCCCTCAGCTCCTTGGCAGGAGGTCCCTTAGTAAGAATAATAGTTTTATTTTTTCTTATTTTAAAGCCTGTGGGAACATTCATTATGCAGTTAAAATGTTCCAAAATTTCCTCTTTACTGTAATCTCCTCCGCTGCACAAAGGCAATGCCCTGAAATGCAGAGTGCATTAATATTCAGTAAATCCAGTGAGATAAAGTGAAAGGCTTTGAACTATGTGCATTTACACTACACAGAACGTACAGTTCACCAGGTTTCTAAACTACTGAGTACAGTTTAAAAATAATAGAGCTGCTTGCCATTTCTAGAAAGGTGTTGGGGGGAAAGGCTGGAATATCAGTGATGATTATTATTAGTGTATATTACTTGTAATAGTTAGTTACATCTTGAGGGAGCCCAAAGCACTTCACAAACATTACATACATAGGAGCTGCTTCACTTACCAATTAAATGAAGCTGCCTCTCGGATATAATATGACAGCTATTTAAGAGTGTGCAGCAACACCACATGTCAATTTTGGATGGGTATTCCATATCCACTTGACATTGTAGCAGCCATATTGGATTATCCTCACATCTGGGGGACAAAAAACTCTGGTTGCATGAATCTAGTTTCCTACAAGTGCTTTTATCAAAGGATGGGGCTTGCACTTCCTCCTCTAGAAATTGAGCTCCAAATCTCCAAGGATTCACAGTGGCCAAGGATAATCCATGTGGAGGTCCTGGGTTTACACGCTGGCCCTCATTCTGCACCCCTGCAAGTCCCTTGGCAGCCTGGCTAGGGTGGTAATAGAGTCCCTGTGTGTGGGGGCAGCGGCGGGGGAGACTGGCAAATTAATGGTAACTGAGTTAAAGATGAGCAGATGTACAGGGATGGCAATACCACTGTGAGCAGCCTTCATCTTGGCCACTACCTCACAACTCTGCTCTCCCTCATTCTTAGAACCTGAGGAGGGCCGTTTATGGAGTGGCTTGGAATGGCGTCACAGAGGGAGTCCACTTTCCCATTCCATGTCGTTCCTGTCAAGATCTAAGTGCTTTTCTTCCCCTCCACATGTGGCTGAAGGGAGGGATTATATAGCTCGGAGTGTTTCCTCAAACTGATTTTGTGCCAGGGCACTGAGAGGGTACATGGTCTTGTGGTTAAGGCACTGGCCTGGAACACAAGATGTCTGGGCTGAATTCCTGGCTCAAATACAGATTTTTCTGTGTGACACTGGAACAGTCACTTAACCTCTGACTGCCTCATTTCTTGTATGTAAATTTTGATAATAATCTGTCCCTGCTTCTCAGCAGCATTGTGAGGATGAATTTTTGAGATACTCAGATATTACAATGTTGGAGGCACTATACATACCTGAACAGACACTGGAATTAACTCCTTCAATCTTGCAAAAAGAAGTACCGGTACGTCATCTTTAATGAAGAAACCCAGTGTCTTGGATTACTTTTTTCCCTTCTGTTAATATTTTGAAAATAATTACAGGTATTCAGTGATGATCATCGAATCCTAGGACTGGAACTGATCTCAAGAGTTTTTCTATTCTGGACTCCTGTATTCAGTGCAGAACTAAGTATAATCTAGACCGTCCACGACAAGTGTTTGTGTAACCTGCTCTTAAAAATCCCCAATGATGGACATTCCACAACCTCCATAGGCAATTTATTCCAGTGCTTAACCATCCTGAAAGGAATTTTTTTCTCATGTCCAACCTAACCCGCGCTTATTGCAATTTAAGCCCATTGCGTCTTGTCCTATCCTCAGAGGATAACCAGAATATTTTTTCTCTCTCCTCCTTGTAACAACCTTTTATGTACTTGAAAACTGTTATGTCCCCCCTCAGTCTTCTCTTCTCCAGACTAAAGAAACCCATTTTTTTTCAATCTTCTCTCACAGGTCATGTTTTCTAGACCTTTAATCATTTTTATAGCTCTTCTCTGGAGTTTCTCCAGTTTGTTCACATCTTTCCTGAAATGTGGCATCCAGAGCTGGACACAATACTCCAGTTGAGGCCTAATCAGCACACAGTAGAGCAGAAGAATTACTTCTCATGTCTTGCTTACAAACTCCTGCTAATATATCCCAGAATGATGTTTGCTTTTTTTTTTTTTTTTTGCACAGCAGTGTTACACTGTTCACTCATATTTAGCTTGTGGTACACCATGACCCCCAGATATCTTTCTGCGGTACTTCTTCCTAGGCAGTCATTTCTCATTTTGTATGTTGCAACTGATGTTCACTGTGCACTAAGGTGGAGTACTTTGCGGTTGTCCTTATTGAATTTCATCCTGTTTTCTTCAGACTATTTCTCCAGTTTGTCCAGATCATTTTGCATTTTAATCCTATCCTCCAAAGCACTTGCAACCTCTCCCAGCTTGGTATCCTCTTTATAAATGTACTCTCTATGCCATTATCTAAATCATTGATGAAGATATTGAACAGAAACAGACACATAACTGATCCCTGCAGGACTCCACTTTATATGCCCTTCCATGACAGTGAACCACTGATAACTACTCTCTGGGAACAGTTTTCCAATCAGTTATACAGTCACCGTATAGTAGCTCCATCTAGGTTGTATTTCTCTAGTTTGCATATGCGAGACAGTGTCAAAAGGAATCAATTTTGAAGCATTTTGATGAGAGGAAAGTGATCAGGAACAGTCAGCATGGATTCACCAAGGGCAAGTCATGCCAGACTAATCTAATTGACTTCTATGATGAGATAACTGGTTCTGTGGATGAAGGGAAAGCAGTGGACGTGTTGTTCCTTGACTTTAGCAAAGCTTTTGACACAGTCTCCCACAGTATTCTTGTCAGCAAGTTAAAGAAGTATGGCTGGATGAATGCACTATAAGGTGGGTAGAAAGTTGGCTAGATTGTCGGGCTCAACGGGTAGTGATCAATGGCTCCAAGTCTAGTTAGCAGTCGGTATCAAGCGGAGTGCCCCAAGAGTCGGTCCTGGGGCCGGTTTTGTTCAATATCTTCATAAATGATCTGGAGGATGGTGTGGATTGCACCCACAGCAAGTTTGCAGATAACACTAAAGTGGGAGGAGTGGTAGATACGCTGGAGGGTAGGGATAGGATACAGAGGGACCCAGACAAATTGGAGGATTGGACCAAAAGAAATCTGATGAGGTTCAACAAGGACAAGTGCAGAGTCCTGCACTTAGGATAGAAGAATCCAATGCACCGCTACAGACTAGGGACTGAATGGCTAGGCAGCAGTTCTGCAGAAAAGGACCTAGGAGTTACAGTGAATGAGAAGCTAGATATGAGTCAATAGTGTGCCCTTGTTGCCAAGAAGGCCAATGGCATTTTGGGCTGTATAAGTAGAGGCATTGCCAGCAGATCGAGGGAGGTGATCGTTCCCCTCTATTCGACATTGGTGAGGCCTCATCTGGACTACTGTGTCCAGTTTTGGGCCCCACACTACAAGAAGGATGTGGAAAAATTGGAGAGAGTCCAGCGGAGGGCAACAAAAATGATTAGGGACAATCCTGGAGAATAAAGATTTTTTTTATTTTTTTTTTAGTTAATCAGAGAATAGGTTAAAGGTGAGGAAAGAATCCCAACAACACCCTGCTAATCATGACCTGCAGAGACCACATCCACAGTGGGGTAACCATGCCCATGCTGTGCTTTGGCCTCTGCTAAGAATACAAATATGGTGATCCTGATTCTTACATTAAGGTTCATTTTACCCCTTTCTGGCAGTGTAAAGGGGCATTAAAGTGGATAAAAATTAGTTACACCCATCTGAAAAATCCCTTTTACCGCCAGAGTGGCATAAATAAGAACCCAATGTGTCGTGTCATACCAGCACCTGTCTGCTAGGAAATGGGCTGAGACCACCCGCGCATGTCAGGCTACTGAACAGCCATCATCAGATAGCAATAGCTTGAAGTCAGTACTTGAGGTAGTCAGGAAATTACCATTTAAATGAAATTTCACCAAAATCACACAATTTTGTTACGAATATTTTCCCACCAACTTTAAACTGTACCAATTTAGGCTTGATTTGAATGCATGACCTAGAGGTGAAAGGTACTGTGCTCTGCTGAAAATCCTGAATTGTCCCATACTCCTCTCCTGCTTCTGGAATTAGTAACTGAATGAGTCTTACACTTTCTGAATCCTCCAGCAGGTCTATACACCTATGGAGTGAAGATGCCAGGGCATCCATGGAGCTTTCCACCCTAAATGTTAGAGATTCAGCTAAAGAGATGTCCCCTGACAGTTTTCTTTGATTGTCAAGTGCGTGTCTTCCCTTAGGCAGCCACAGATGATATGGAAAAGCTGTGAGCCTCCCTTTAATACTCTTAGTTTTTAGTCATGTGGAAACAGTGCTAAGTTGGAATATTCATGGACAGATATGCTTAGTCTGAATCCCATCTGTACACCACAGACACATTGCCTTGATTCTCCTGGTTTGCAGTAACAGCCTCGTTATTAATATTTGAAACATATGATTTTCACTTATCCGTGATCTCCTGGGAGACCGCAAGAAAGACTGTGTAGGAGGGCATTTTAAAAGCTTATCTTTAAAACCACGGTGTGTTGTGATTTTAAAATTAAATACGGATTAACAAATTGAGAACTGACACTGTCTGGGGAATTGATATTCAATGCAGTGGGAAAAAGAGCATGACTCAACAAATAGCTTTACCCCAGTAAACTAAAGCTATTGGTGCACATATGGCACTTGAATGAAGTGGAGCTGTTCAAAGTATTTGAGTCAAATACCTATCCAGCTAAACGGATATGCAGTCAGCTTCGTTTAAAAGCACTCACTCCCCCAAAAGAACAAATTTAAGTAAAAACCTAAATGACAAAAAAGCATGAGTCTTTTGAATTTACTTATATATTCCTCTCTTTAGTACCTGTTTCCCTAACGGTAGAGGAGCTACCTTTGTGATACTCCAGTAAGAGTCTAATATTCTGATAGCTTGGAATAGAGTAGCTCTTCTAGGTGGAAGGACCACGCAGAGGCAGCTGCAGTTGTGCATCGTATTTTATAGCGTACGTTCCAGAGGAGGGCTCCGCAATAGTAACAGCTGCATTGAACAACCTGGCAGTCTAGGAGAGAGTGCTCAGGGGCACATCTGTAAGTGGAATGCTGGCTCAGCTGAAGTCAATGGGACTTCTGTCATTGATTTAAATGGAGCTAGCATTACACCCAAGGCAAGTTACAGTGCCCCACTTAAAATTTTGACCTAGAACCACCATTCTCCTTAAGAAGGTTCTCCTACCATTTAAAGCTGCAATTACTTTATAAACACATAAGTAACACGTTCTGTAGTTTTGCTTTCAATGGGCCAGATTCTGCCACACTTACCTGTGCTTAGTAGAATCTGACTGTGATGTAGTTTCACCTATTTCAGTCGAACAATTTGTGGAATTAGATTTTATTCAATATGAGTAAGGGTGGAAGGTGCTGGTCACATATAATGAATTCTTATCGTTCATAGAAAGTGAAAAGAGTGCCGTAGAAAAGGGAAAGGATATTTATTTAGGCTGAAAAGTTAATGGATGTTTTTATTTCCTTTGACAGTACGTTTAGGAGAATATAGACCTTCCTGTTTGAGTTTTTGCTAGAAACTGAATGCTGAAATGGCTAGTACATGACCACAATTAGTTGGCCGGGGGAAAAAAAAATAGAGGTTTCAAGTTCAAAGTGTGACTTTCACTGTGGATCAAACTTGAGAAGAGAGGAGGAAAGAACATTTATAGCACAAGCTCTTTATTAGCCGGTCCCATTCTGCATTTCACTGGCTTTTATATCGCTCTGCTCCCAGTTGCATGGAAAAATAAATTAAGGTGGTGTTTGTGATATCAGTCTGTTGCTTTGGAAATACTATTTTAATGTCAAAGATTCCATATTGTTGTGATTTCACAGCTGGGTCAGACGCGAGGATGCTAGACTGTGAAGGAGGATGCCCTAAATGAAACACAAATGTCTTGAAAATTAGCAAAAGTGTTTTGTGTGTGTATATGAAGATATAAGAAAGGAGGAGGGATTGTCTGATTTCCCCCTCGCCGCAAAAAATCCGTCTTTAACTACGAAAAAGTTAAACAATAAATAAGATTTTCAGCGACTTACAGTGCCTGCAAGGACATGAGATTATATATTGTCTCCTCTGTGTACAGCATCCCTACCACGTCATGAAGAAAAATGCATTCATAAGGACAATAGGGTATTAAAGGACAGCAAAGAAAAGAAGCATTTTTAATTGTGCGTTTCTGTCTAAACTGGTTCTTTTACACAACAATCCCTAATTAACGTCAAGGGAAACAGAATGGTAAGTCTATATTGCTTCCTTCAGGCCTGATTCTCTATTGACATCAAAGGCAATTTGAAAAGGGTATGGAGGGGAGAATCAAGTTCCCAGTCAGCTATCGCCTCTTACGTACAAATTGTTACTGCTGTGTATTTCTCATTATGATCTCAATCATAAGATCTTAGTAAGATGTGGCATATTTTCGCACTACCCTTGGAGCAGCCCAAAGAGTCCCAGTCATAGGGAGTGAACTGCATTCAGCTTGTGCTTCTGTTCCAGGCCTGTTACCTATGATATGGATAATCTGAAACATTAGGTTAAGGGACAGCACCACTAGCCAGGTCACAATATGGCCCTATAATTTATTGTTTATATATATTATCATCAGTGCTCTATGCATTTATTTTGTACTTTATTCTGAGTCAAATATCAGACCAGATTCTATTATTTACTCCTGTGTAATTCTGAGTTTAATAGGGTTTCATGGTAGAAAATGACAGCAGAAATACTCTTTAGCTAACCCACAAGCACTCCTCTGAGATAGGTCAAGGATAATTTCTCTCACCATTGAAATGCAGCACCTTTGGGGTGAAATAGGTTTTAAAAATTCACAGAAGAAATAGACAATTTTTCAAGAGGAAAGCTAAGGAAGAGTACTGTGTGCAGAGGAAACCCCATAGTGAATTTAACAAATATTATTTTGTAGGACTATCAGTGCCATGGTATCTCTGAAGATCATGTATGTTACGTGCCTCTCTTTTACCTGCTATCCAAGCCAAGTATCTCCATGAACACAACATTCCCTAATTCTAGGTGGGGTCATTCAGCACAAACTTCTGACTCATCAGGGTAACTTCCAGCAGTTTGGTGTTTTTTCCCTGCAAGTTTCCTATTAAAATATGGATTATATAACTAATTTTTACAAAACAATTTACAATGCCTTGTGAGATCACCATCCAAGACTAGATAGCTGCGGATCTAATTACAGCAACTTCAGACACATTTTACTTATTCTGTATGGCTGGGATACCATTATTTACCAGGTATAAGAGTGTGCAACATGTGTTTGTATTTATACTCCCCATCTTTAAACATATTAACTGTGTAGTCCCAATGCTCGGAGACTTTGGTATACAAGACATGCCCACATTAATGTTAAAACAAGACTTTAAAGTTCATCTTCACAAATATATAAAGAGTCCCCCACTTATTCTGGATATTTGCTGATTAAAAGATTCTGTATTAATCACAGGAAAATGTGGCATGATTAACTAATTACTTTAATGATTAACCTTGACTTTAATTGAAAAACTTCAAAATGAGTGGTAAGTATGAAAATATTATGATGGCTCTGGGAATGTGGACCATGAAGTGATCTGATATTTTCTCTCGTTTCAAGAACTAAAATATTATATACAAAGTTAAATATTCTCAATTCAAAAAAGGTTTATGTAGCATTTTGTGCTTGGTCAAGGAACCATTAAAATGTGTGCATAAAATATTGCAATGAGGTTCTAAAATAGTGGTGAGCTCTCTTCAGCAAATCATTTAAAAATCCACCCTCTCACATTTCCTCACGAAATAACTAGAATTTCAAAATATGATTTAAGAATGATTAAATTAAGACCTTTTGAAATGGAGGTGAACATCTGAAATTATATTTCAATGTTAATTTCTTGTACACACGTTGAGGTAGTAAATGACAAGAGGTTTACTTTGGTAATCTTCCCAGCCACAAAGTGAGCAAAAAATAAGTAAAGCCAATCTGTTTTTTCTGGAGGCAAAGTTAACTCTTTCCTCTCTCTTTTGTAAAAGTGGAATTTGTTTAAAATAAATTCGAACATTTAGACTGTTTACCCAAGATGTCACTTAGATTCCTTCATTCATGCAATGGGCCTGGGTCTTCCAAGAGAAATGATGCAGCACTATGAGTTTATAAAGTAATTTAATGTCTGTTCCATGGTAAAGAGGCTGAAGCCTTAACAGGTCTCAGCTGGTCACTTGGCTTCTCATGGCAGAGCATAACAGGAAGGGGAAGCTGGATCACAGAGAGGCTGTGTCCTCTTCCTTCATGGCTGGCTGAAGCAGGGAAAGCCTCTGTGGACTAGTGCTCATTATTTTTCAGCTGATTTATTTTTGTTCTGCGTTTTTGATCATAAAACAAGCCCTAAGGAAAGGGCCTTAAAAGGATTAATGCTTGGAGCTTTATTTGTCTTCCCTGGTTGCGAAACTGCCCAGTAGGATCTGATTAACTTCAACAGGCCTTGAAAGTCCACCCTTTACAAAAAAAATTAAGGCATGCATTTTCAATTGCAGTCACTTAGTACCAAAATCCAAGGATGAAATTATTGAAAACTAATAGAATTCTTAGACGACACTAATAAAAAATGCAATACAAAAGAGCAAGCTCTTCTCTTGATCAGTAATTCACAAGTTATTTTGTATAAATGTAGAAATTTGGGGACAGCTCCTGTAGACAGTTCTTGCTCTGTTCTCACTCAGGAAAAAAATGTTACACTGATTTAGATGAGTGTTCTGGTGGTATTGAGTGGTGGTGGTAAAGAGTATTCCTAGTTCTGATTGATTCAGTGAGTAGACAACATTGAGAATGGATGAAAAGTCAGCCAGTCATTTTGTGCTCATTGCACAGATTGCCTTTGGTAGTGTGATGCATCATTTTTTTTATTTATAGTATGTGTATTGTTGAGACAGCTGAGGGTAAAGGTAAGTTAGTTTCAGTGAAATAGGTACAACTACAATAATAAAGAAAATAACCTAAAAACTTCTGTGACTACACTAGGAGCCTGAAATCAGGGAACTATTGCTCTTTGGAGAACATAGATCTAAGCACATCTACACATGAAAATTCAGTGGTGTAGTCTCATCTTGAAGTACAGGGATTTATAGTTCAAGCAAAATTACTCTTAATGCCAATTAGTTATACATAAATCCTCAGACCTCAAGATGAGCTCATATCTCTCTTAAATTCCCATCAGATATGATAAATGGACAGCTAAAATGATGGACCACCCAGCAGTGTAGCTCTAGGTCAGAGGTGGGCAAGCTACGGACCGCAGGCCACATCCGGCCTGCGGGACTGTCCTGCCTGGCCCCTGAGCTCCTGGCCTGGGAGGCTAGTCCCTGGTCCCTTCCCCACTGTTCCCCCCCCACACGTAGTTACGCCGCCGCGCTGGCAGCGGGGCTGTGAGCTCCTGCCGCTCTGAGCGGCATGGTAAGGGGGCTGCAGCAGTGCATGCGTGCACGCGACAGTGGGGGGATTGGGTGGGGGGCACTCAGGGGACAGGGAGCCGGGGGCGGTTGGATGGGGCAGAGGTTCTGGGGAGGTCGGGGAACAGGGAGGATTGGACAGGGCGTTGGAATCCCGGGGGGCCTGTCAGGGGTGGGGGTGTGGGTAGGGGTTGGGACAGTCAGGGGACAGGGAGCAGGGGGGGTTGGATAGGGGGCGTGATCCCAGGGGGAGGGGGCGATTTGGTGCTGGGTTCCCAGGAGGGGGCAGTTAGGGGACGAGGAGCAAGGGGGGTTGGATGGGTCAGGAGTTCTGAGAGGGACAGTCGGGGTGGGAAGTGGGAGGGGGAAATAGGAGGAGGGGGTGGGGGCCAGGCTTTTTGGGGGGCACAGCCCTCCATACAATTTCACACCCCGATGTGGCCCTCGGGCCAAAAAGTTGGCCCACCTCTGCTATAGGTGCATACCATCAGGAGTAGACGTGCATTAAATTTGATCTAAAAATTAACAAAACTTAATTAAAATTAGCCTAATATAATGAATGCCGCCAACAAGGATAAGAGGTGCATTCAGAATATTAATTTTAAATTTCTCTTACTTTTTCATCTTTTTAGTCCTCTGAATTCCAGACTCACTGTTTTCCACTCCATAGAACATCCCATTATGCACTATAGTGAAGTCTCCATAGAAGTTCACTGGGTAATAACACTGCTAAACTAGTGCATGTTATAGAGGCTTCAGAGTTTTTGTGATTGCTCATGTCGTACCGGGTGAGGTAGCAAAACATAGAAACTAAATATTTTGCAACTCCCCACAAAATAATTTTTTTGGGAAAAAAATCACCTTTCAATAGGCTAGTATTGTGTTATAGTGAATTTCTGTGGTGGGTGTGATTCTTCCGGTTCTTAGCACACTTTAACAACATCAGATGCAGGAACCACAGAATCAGGACTTCACAGGATCTGAAAGACAAAATGGAGAAGGTACATTTTGTGCTTGATTCTCCTTTTGCTTGCATGAGGACCAAATCCATGCAAGTCAATAGAGTCCATTATAAAACCGGGTAAGAAAGAGGAGAATCAGGCCTTTAATGTTAATAACGTGCTGACCACCCTTCTCCCCCTTGCTCTTTGGGGCATTCAGCATTTTAATTTAATGTCAATCACATTTTCATACTCCTATTTGCATATCACCTTTAAAACTTACTGGACAAGGAATGATTTGTGATAAGCAGTTGCCTGATATTTTGCCCACAGCATCCATTTTAAGAAAATGTAAGCGTTTTTACTGTTGCTTGAGAAAAGTTCCAGCTACCCCTGATAAGACAGAGATCATTCTAGAAATGCTGAAACCTTGTTCTTGCATTTTTCTTTCTATTCTTTATTACACACTCACACATTTTGACTCATGTCATACAAAAATCTGATTTATTCAAGTGAACTGGTAGCAGATATTTTTGCTCTGAAGTTCCCTTCTCTAACCTGAGCTGCATAGTTTGTGAGCTATGTGGTTCAGGCATCTCTCAGGATTCCCTAACGTCAACCTTAGAGATGTCTGTCTATTTCTGCAAGTGCTAACACTTGTTTTTTGGCATCATCATCACACACCCACCAAAGGAGAGAAAAATTGAATCCTTCTCTGTTCTTCCTTTTCTGAAGGAATAGGATGACTCTTAAAATGTTGGCTTCCATAGCTCCACTGACAGGGCAATGAAGCCTTTAAAGCACCTTAATATTTTCATATAGTTTCTTGAGCAGGTTGGATTTCACTGGAGGAATTGCGAAGGACACTTCTTCAGTCACCGCTTTTCACTTGGTTAAAGTCAGACTTAGGCAGTCCAAATATTGACACATCTTTCATCCACCTCTTGAGTTTGGTGTCTGTGCAAAGAAAAGTTTAGGATCCCAAATGAAGAATCATAGAATCATAGAATATCAGGGTTGGAAGGGACCTCAGGAGGTCATCTAGTCCAACCCCCTGCTGAAAAGCAGGACCCATCCCCAATTAAATCATCCCAACCAGGGCTTTGTCAAGCCTGACCTTAAAAACTTCTAAGGAAGGAGATTCCACCACCTCCCTAGGCAACGCATTCCAGTGTTGCACCACCCTCCTAGTGAAAAAGTTTTTCCTAATATCCAACCTAAACCTCCCCCACTGCAACTTGAGACCATTACTCCTTGTCCTGTCCTCTTCCACCACTGAGAATAATCTAGAACCATCCTCTCTGGAACTACCTCTCAGGTAGTTGAAAGCAGCTATCAAATCCCCCCTCATTCTTCTCTTTCGCAGACTAAACAATCCCAGTTCCCTCAGCCTCTCCTCATAACTCATGTGTTCCAGACCCCTAATCATTTTTGTTGCCCTTCGCTGGACTCTCTCCAATTTATCCACATCCTTCATTTAGTGTGGGGCCCAAAACTGGACACAGTACTCCAGATGAGGCCTCACCAACGTCGAATAGAGGGGGACGATCACGTCCCTCGATCTGCTCGCTATGCCCCTACTTATACATCCCAAAATGCCATTGGCCTTCTTGGCAACAAGGGCACACTGCTGACTCATATCCAGCTTCTCGTCCACTGTCACCCCTAGGTCCTTTTCCGCAGCACTGCTGCCTAGCCATTCGGTCCCTAGTCTGTAGCTGTGCATTGGGTTCTTCCGTCCTAAGTGCAGGACCCTGCACTTATCCTTATTGAACCTCATCAGATTTCTTTTGGCCCAATCCTCCAATTTGTCTAGGTCCCTCTGTATCCTATCCCTCCCCTCCAGCGTATCTACCACTCCTCCCAGTTTAGTATCATCCGCAAATTTGCTGAGAGTGCAATCCACACCATCCTCCAGATCATTTATGAAGATATTGAACAAAACCGGCCCCAGGACCGACCCCTGGGGCACTCCACTTGACACCGGCTGCCAACTAGACATGGAGCCATTGATCACTACCCGTTGAGCCCGACAATCTAGCCAACTTTCTACCCACCTTATAGTGCATTCATCCAGCCATACTTCTTTAACTTGCTGACAAGAATACTGTGGGAGACCGTGTCAAAAGCTTTGCTAAAGTCAAGATACAATACATCCACTGCTTTCCCTTCATCCACAGAACCAGTAATCTCATCATAGAAGGCGATTAGATTAGTCAGGCATGACCTTCCCTTGGTGAATCCATGCTGACTGTTCCTGATCACTTTCCTCTCATGTAAGTGCTTCAGAACTGATTCTTTGAGGACCTGCTCCATGATTTTTCCGGGGACTGAAGTGAGGCTCACTGGCCTGTAGTTCTCAGGATCCTCCTTCTTCCCTTTTTTAAAGATTGGCACTACATTAGCCTTTTTCCAGTCATCCGGGACTTCCCTCGTTCGCCACGAGTTTTCAAAAATAATGGCCAATGGCTCTGCAATCACAGCCGCCAGTTCCTTTAGCACTCTCGGATGCAACTCGTCCAGCCCCATGGACTTGTGCACGTCCAGCTTTTCTAAATAGTCCCTAACCACCTCTTTCTCCACAGAGGGCTGGCCATCTATTCCCCATGTTGTGATGCCCAGCACAGCAGTCTGGGAGCTGACCTTGTTCGTGAAGACAGAGGCAAAAAAAGCATTGAGTACATTAGCTTTTTCCACATCCTCTGTCACTAGGTTGCCTCCCTCATTCATTAAGGGGCCCACACTTTCCTTGGCTTTCTTCTTGTTGCCAACATACCTGAAGAAACCCTTCTTGTTACTCTTGACATCTCTCGCTAGCTGCAGCTCCAGGTGCGATTTGGCCCTCCTAATTTCATTCCTACATGCCCGAGCAATATTTTTATATTCTTCCCTGGTCATATGTCCAACCTTCCACTTCTTGAAAGCTTCTTTTTTATGCTTAAGATCCGCTAGGATTTCACCATTAAGCCAAGCTGGTCGCTGCCATATTTACTATTCTTTCGACACATCGGGATGGTTTGTCCCTGTAACCTCAACAGTGATTCCTTGAAATACAGCCAGCTCTCCTGGACTCCCTTCATGTTAGTCCCCCAGGGGATCCTACCCATCTGTTCCCTGAGGGAGTCGAAGTCTGCTTTTCTGAAGTCCAGGGTCTGTATCCTGCTGCTTACCTTTCTTCCCTGTGTCAGGATCCTGAACTCAACCAACTCGTGGTCACTGCCTCCCAGATTCCCATCCACTTTTGCTCCCCCTACTAATTCTTCCCAGTTTGTGAGCAGCAGGTCAAGAAAAGCTCCCCCCCAGTTGGCTCCTCTAGCACTTGCACCAGGAAATTGTCCCCTACGCTTTCCAAAAACTTCCTGGATTGTCTATGCACCGCTGTATTTCTCTCCCAGCAGATATCAGGAAAATTAAAGTCACCCATGAGAACCAGGGCATGCGATCTAGTAGTTTCCGCGAGCTGCCGGAAGAAAGCCTCATCCACCTCATCCCCTGGTCCGGTGGTCTATAGCAGACTCCCACCACTACATCACTCCTGTTGCTCACACTTCTAAACTTAATCCAGAGACACTCAGGTTTTTCTGCAGTTTCATACCGGAGCTCTGAGCAGTCATACTGCTCCCTTACATACAGTGCTACTCCCCACCTTTTCTGCCCTGCCTGTCCTTCCTGAACAGTTTATAACCATCCATGACAGTACTCCAATCATGTGAGTTATCCCACCAAGTCTCTGTTATTCCAATCACGTCATAATTCCTTGACATCACCAGGACCTCCAGTTCTCCCTGCTTGTTTCCAAGGCTTTGTGCATATGTATGTAAGCACTTGAGATAACCTGCTGATCGCCCCTCATTCTCAGTATGAGGCAGGAGCCCTCCCCTCACAGACATTCCTGCCTGTGCTTCCTCCCGGTATCCCGCTTTCCCACTTACCTCAGGGCTTTGGTCTCCTTCCCCCGGTGAACCTAGTTTAAAGCCCTCCTCACTAGGTTAGCCAGCCTGCTTGCAAAGATGCTCTTCCCTCTCTTCATAAGGTGGAGCCCGTCTCTGCCCAGCACTTCTCCTTCATGGAACACCATCCCATGGTCAAAGAATCCAAAGCCTTCTCTCCAACACCACCTGCGTAGCCATTCGTTGACTTCCACTATTCGACGGTCCCTACCCAGGCCTTTTCCTTCCACGGGGAGGATGGACGAGAACACCACTCGAGAGATGCAGATGGTCTTTTCCAGGCTCTTCATTGAAAGGCATCTCTGGAAAATGTTAAATAAAAACAGTGTCATGTAGTAGGTGCTTATTAATTTCTTCTTAGCTCATCTTGATCGCTGGTCAGTGCAGCAGTACATTAGAAGGATACATGGCAATTGAAGAAGATACCAAAATTTCTTACATACTACAATGGTAACTAATCCTGGGGCCAAATCCTGATGTCTTTACTTGTTGAGTTCAGTCTTTACTCCAGCAAAACTCTCACAAAATTCAATGAACCAGATCTTCTGCTAGAGTAAATCATACACACCAATGCGCTCCATTGGCTATGCTGGCTGTAACGCAGTGGAGGAGTTGGCTCTTACTATTTTTCTACCCCTTCATTGTACCTGTTTCAAAGGTCTGTATCTGAGAAGGTTGTTGTTGAACATGGGGAATAGTTCTTTTTCCTGCTTTAAGTATACAGGACTAATAAGCAAATCTTAAAAGGTTTGAGAATTAGGTTTACTTTGGATAAAATGAGACAATTTGGATGTTTACCAAAATATTTTTTCTTCTTCCAAAGCAGATACATTTTTTGTATCTTTCTGTCTTCTCTGCCCCTCTACTTCTCCTGGCCTGTTTTCGTGCCAACAAGCACACTTACTGATCTCCCTATGCAGATCTAGTGAGTACCATGTCTGTCCACCCCTGGATGTTTATCTTTCTATTTCATTATGCTCTCTGGTTCTATGTCTTGGTCTTCCCATCTTTCATAACCCAAGACCTGTTCTGCCAGCAGTCCCCACCTACCTTTTTGACATTCCTAATCCACTGTGGGATCTTCAGCAAGCCAGGCATTTACCACTGTTTTTTATTGGTAAATGCCTGGCTCTACTTAGCCTAACAGATGAACAATCACCAAGAAAATACAGGTTTCAGAGTGGTAGCCGTGTTAGTCTGTATCTGCAAAAAAACCAAGGGAGTACTTGTGGCACCTTAGAGACTAACAAAGTTATTTGGGCATAAGCTTTCGTGGGCTAAAACCCACTTCATCAGATGCATGCAGTGGAAAATACAGTAGGAAGAGGAATATACACCGAGAACATGAAAAAATGGGTGTTGTTATACCAACAGTAATGAGACCAATTAATTAAGGTGGACTATTAGCAGGAGAAAAAAACCCTTTTGTAGTGATAATCACGATGGCCCATTTCAAACAGTTGACAAGACGGTGTGAGTAACAGTAGGGGGGAAAATTAGCATGGGGAAATAGCTTTTACTTTGTGTAGTACAGTCAACTGCAAAAAAGGTTAAAATGCTATGCACATTTAGGAAAAAATAAAGTTGAAAAACTCCAAAACATAGTTAGAAAAGCCTCATCATTCGAGATCATTTTGTGCTTGCAGTTTATCATGATTCACCACCCAGAGGTGGTATCGTTATTACCCGTGGGCAAAACTCCTTGTAAGAATAGCACAGCACTGAACAATCTCCTCAATTACAGGGTGAAGTTCCAAGACGTGGTTCAGACAAATAAATCCATGTCATAGAGCATAGGATTCTTTAGTGTATGTGGAAGTTGAAGGAAACTGCTTTTTGCAAGGTAGCCAAAGCAACCTCGGAAGGTATTGTTTGTGAGCAGTGTTGCACCCAGACATTTTAGTCAGCAAACAAATAACTGAAAATTAGAAATGAGTGAGTGTGGATGCCCACTGCACACATTTATATCATGCTGGGCGATGACAAGCACTCAGCTGGAATCTCTTTTTTTGGACAGGTAACAGCTCTATTATTTTCAGACTCCACAACGGCTCAACTCTGGCAGTTACAAAAACTTGTGTTTTGATACAAAGAAACACTTATGTAAAAGAAAATAATTAGAAAGCAACATATGAACTGACATACTGCACCGAACTGTTTTGGAACCTAATTTAGGCCCCAATCCTCCAATCAGATCTAGGCAGGAAAATTGTGCCCCATTGGTGTCAATAGGGTCCTAATCAGTGAAAGGGCCCAGGTGCAGGATTGGGGCATTATTATTTATTGTATATTGCAGATGGGCCCAAGCTTCAAAGTTTGGATTAGGTCTTCAAGCCCCCCAACATTCAGAGGAGTTTGGGTTAAACCCACTATAGAAATAGGGTCCTTCTGCAAAAGCTGGATCCTAAAATGAAGTTGTAGGTTGGGGAGGGCTCTAATTTTTATGGCTGTCCGGATATACAGCACACTTTTTGCATTATATTTTGGATTTGTTTGTTTCTGCCTGTGATGGCAGGCAGCTGTGGTAGTTCATAAAGCGTTAGGGAATTTAGTTTGTAAAACATTCTGACACCATTTCTAAGAACTTCACCTTAGCTATTTTTGTGCATTCATATCCATAGCACAGGGGTGCCAATCTTAGTCTGACAGTCTGAATCACATTGCCGCAGGAAGAGGGAGAGATGCATTATTTTTGGATTTGGAATGTACTAGATTGCACAAAGTGGTTTGTATTATCACGATTTCTCCCCCCAGGGGACCAGAACATATACCCAAGAATCCTTTACAGTTTTTTCCTCAGCATCTCTGCAATATTTGAACTCTAGGGTTCCAGTTTTCTAATGTGGGTGCTGAAATAGGATGTTGGAAATGGGCCTGCACCACAACTGTAGATCCAAACAATCCCAAACCTTGGGGTGCTCAGAATCCAAACCTGGATCTAGATCTGTAAGCTCTTTGGGGCATGGGCTGTCTCTTTCTATACACAGCGCTTAGCACGGTGGAGCCCAGGTCTTGGCTGGTGCCACTAGGCACTACTGTAATACAAACAGAATCAATAGTGATAATGTATTTAATGTTAAACCTAAAATTAGGGTGTTTGCTCTGAGTTCTTATTGTATCTACATGGATATGTTAAAAGGCTTAAATCTATTACATGCATTCTTTATTAAATGGGAGTTTGGGATTGGCCATATACTTCCATTGTAAAACAAATGTTTAGACTGTGATCTCTGACACACTAGAGCATATCACTGAGTGTCTTGAGAAATGAATAAATGTGAATTCATGAGAACAGGTAGTTGATTTAATAAGATACAAGGCACTGTAAGCCCACAGCTTTCTGAGATCAGAATCAGCTCATCAAACTAAGCTATGCTATCTTTCCCATCTCTTCCATAATTATCATTTTATACCATTCTTAGCTTTTAATTTAGTCTTCCAGTGACTGTCTTGATTTTTCTATATTATGGGAGTCTGATTTAACTGTCATAATAAAGGAGTCTTTGAGATGATAAAATCCACCAGGGAGCTGCATTAAAAATGCACCAAAAATTATAATGACAACTTTAATTGAATAAAGTTTTAATTAACTAATCTGTGCTAGAAATGTTAGTTTCCCTTCCAATTTGTTTACTGAGTCTTCTGTTTGGTGTTGAGTGTTTACCATGGTTGGGGGAAGGGGGAGAAAACCAATCAATAAATAAAAAGAAAAACACATTTGAAAAATATTTTATGTAAAGAATCTTTATGGACACTTTCTAAAACAAGCTTCATTTTCATCCACAGAGATGTGTTTGATGATTTGATTGAACTATATGATGTTTCTTCAAATACTCATTGAATGTATATTTTCAACGGAAGAGTTGTTTTCAGCTTTATTTAACCATTAGTGCATATTTTAACTTTACAAGCAGTTGTCTGATAAAATGGAGATTCCCTTGGATTTCTAGACAGTGCTCACAATGCATTTTGAAGATTTTCCTGGGTTACAGAACTCTTATTAGTCATGGTACTGGAAAGTTTTCAATTGAAATAGTTTTGGATCAGGCCCCTAGTTAACTTAAGCCAATGGGACTCTTTCAAATGCCTTTGATGGGACTTTAGTAAGGCTTTTGAGAGAGTCCTCTGTGATAGTCTCATAAAAAATTAGGGAAATGTGGTCTAAATGAAATTTAGTATAAGGGGAGTGCACAACTGGTTGAAAAATTTTACTCAAAGAGTAGTTATCTATGGTTATGGTTTGCTGTCAAACTGGGAGAATGTATTTAATGGGGTCCCTCAGAGGTCTGTCCTGGGTTCAGTGCTATTCAGTGTTTTCATTAATGACTTTTGGGTGATGGAGTGGAGAGTATGCTTATAAAATTTGCAGATGACATCAATTTGGGAAGGGTTGCAAGGAATTTGGAGGACAGGTTTAGAATTCAAAAAGACCTCGATAAATTGGAGAATTGGTCAGTAATCAATCAGATGAAATTCAATAAAGATATGCACCAAGTACTATACTTAGGAAGGGAAAAAATCAAATGAACAAATACAAACCGGGGAATAACTGTGTAGGTGGTAGTACTGATGAAAAGGATCTGGGTGTTGTACTGGATTACAAATTGAATGAGAGTCAACTATGTGAAGTAGTTGCAAAAAAGGCTAATATTCTGGGGTTTATTAAGAAGAGTGTCATTTGTAAGACACAGGAGGTAATGGTCCTGATCTACTCAGCACTGGTGTGGCCTCAACTGGATTACTGTGTCTAATTTTGAATACTACCTTTTAAGAAAGTAGTGGTCAAATTCAAGAAAATTCAGAGAGCAGCGAATATAATAAATGGTTTTGAGAATCTGACCTATAAGGAAAGGTTAAAAAAAACTGGACATATTTAGTCTTGAGAAAAGAAGACTGAGGTGGGACCTGATAATAGCCCTTAACACATTTGGAGACTGTCACAAAGATACTGTCTCCATGTCCACTGAAAGTAGGACAGAAAATAATGGCTTAATCTGCAGCAAGGGAGATTTACGTTAGATATTAGGAAAAACTTTCTAACTATAAGGATAGTTAAGCACTGGGATAGGTTTCCAAATGAGGTTGTGAATTTCTTTTTAAGAACAGGCTAGTCAAACACCAGTTAGGGATAGTCTAAGTATATTTGATCCTGATTCAGTGCAGGGGGCTGGACAAGATGACGTCTCAAGTTTCCTTCCAGCCCTACATTTCTGTGATTGGGATTTCTGAATGCTTTCTATTCGATATTTGTTTGACTTGCAGATTTTTCCACAAAACCTGCACATTCTCTACATGCTGTCCCATTTTTTTATTATTTTCTGTGTCCAGGAAAGGCCTGATTCTCTGGTTTTATAATGTGGTGATTTCAGTGGGAGTCTGTCCTAATTTACCTCAGCAAACACTGAAGCAGAGTCAGCTCCACGGTTGTCCTCATCAGAGGGCAATGCAAAGAAAGCTGCATTAATGTTTTCTTTCCAGTCTTAGCCACAGTGCATTGAAGCCAAAGCATTAATCTATTTTCATTTCAGAAATTCAACAAACAGTTCATGAATTGACAGAATGCCACAAAGTGTTTGTAGTAACAAGCTAATTTCTATATAATTAGATTCAGATTTTGGTTCATGCTGGCTGCCAAAATTATTCTCTGTGACATGGTCGACTGAACTGCCCAGAGGGCTGGGATAGTGATACATAGAACCAGTAATGTACAGTTGAAAGGCTAATAATGCAAGATGGAGTAGTAGTAAGTGTAATTCTTTGCCATCAGATGACTGTTTAGTACAGGGGTAGGCAACCTATGGCTCGCGTGCCAAAGGCAGCACGTGAGCCGATTTTCAGTGGCACTCACACTGCCCAGGTCCTGGCCACCAGTCTGGGGGGCTCTGCATTTTAATTTAATTTTAAATGAAGCTTCTTAAACATTTTAAAAACCTGATTTACTTTACATACAACAATAGTTTAGTTATATATTATAGACTTATAGAAAGAGACCACCTAAAAACGTTAAAATGCATTACTGGTACGCAAAACCTTAAATTAGAGTGAATAAATGACGACTCGGGGCACCGCTTCTGAAAGGTTGCCAACACCTAGTTTAGTAGCTTAAATGGAATGCATGGATGTCCTCAGTCCAGTTCCCACACAATTTATGTCCACCTTACAAAAAGCCGTGATCATAAATAGCGATGGGAGAACCTCCAGTGTCAGAGGTTACAAGTAATGTTTAAAAGTTCTAATGCTTATCCAAAGGCATGTGAATCTCATTCGTTTGGGATTGGGACTGGAAACCTTGCAAACACAGGCTTACTTAAGACAACAGCAGCAAATCCCAGTGTTTCCTGGTTTGGGAAGACCATAAATACGGAGAGAAATCTTCCTTAGAGCCTTATAGTACTTCTGCCTTAGTTTTAGCCAAAACCAAGGAGGGCAGGGGCTCGCAAAGATTATTTCTTGCTTTAATATTTGAAAGAGGTAATTGAAATGTTTGGAAGTTGTTGCTTATTGGTTAGCTTTTGATTCAGGTTAGTTCTAATCTATTCCTAAACAAAACTGACATGAGCGTAGACCAGTGGGGAGCAAACAGGAGTCGGAGTCGGGAAATTTGACTTCTGTTCCCAGCCTTGCCACTGATACTAACAGAAGTGTAGCCAATTGCTTAACTATACTTGCAGCTCAATATTAAAGAGACCACATAAGCAAAATTAGTCAAAGACAAAGCAGTGCAATACAGAAAGGAAACAGTTAATACTTTACCAACCTGATCTGGAGAACAGAGCCTCACAACATTCAATTTTTCTCTGAAAATATGTATTCAAAACTAGCTGAATATGTAGCATGGTTGTTTACAAGTTAAATAACATTTGATATGCCAGGCAAGATTTAACCCACCAATCAGCTTTTTGTCTTGTTTTTCTGTACCTTTGTTTTGAACACTGCTTTCCAGGTACCAATGGGCTGTGGAAGTACCTCCCAACCTGTTCCAGGACAAACTACGCATGTATCTTGTCTCTGACAGATTTTGTATTTGCCCATACCAAGAGCTGAATTCAGCTTTGCAAAGTATAATGGGATATATACCTTAGCATGAGTGACCAGGAAAAAAACACTATTCTAGGAAAGCATAATAAAATTCAGTTAGCAGAACTACCCAGCATTCATATGTGATATAATGTTTGCAGTATTAATAGCTTGTAACAGGGTTTTCTCATCACCTCTAGAGATGCTTTAGTTGGGGATTGGTCCTGCTTTGAGCAGGGGGTTGGACTAGATGACCTCGTGAGGTCCCTTCCAACCCTGATATTCTATGATTCTGTGCCTCCTCCTGGCAGTTCTGGGGATTAGCCCCACCCAGACTGTTTTATATTCGCTCTACTTGTTCCTTCTCACTGGGTTCCATCATCAATTGGTGTTGTATAGCAAACCTAATTCCCCTCAGGGTGTGGCGCTCTCCCAGCCTCATTAACCCTTTCCAGACTAGTGTGAGTTTCCATTCATATTGCTATAAACATGAACGTGATGTGTAGTACATATTAATGTGGTATACACTAGGAATAACATTGACTAGCTAACACTGACTTTCTGTGTTAAAGGGGTCATCAAGGTATTAACTAGATTACTCAGATTGTCACAGGTTGGAGCTATGCTCTACCCCTCCCTCACTTGCTGTTTAATTAATGTGTGTTTTCTCCCCTTCCCTAATCATTATGTAGCTGAATAAAACAGCACATTCTCAGCCTGCAGTACTGTAAGTAGTTTGTTTCTTGTGCACTGAGCAGTCCCTTTACAAAACCTGGCATGTAACTGCTGTAAAATGGGGTAAATGCATCACTTTTTAAAATCCATGGTCTTGGAAAATGCTGTGCAAGTACTAACTGTTGAATTATAGTTGGCAGTCTTGGCAGAAAGGCCAAAGATTGAATAATTTGGAGGTTGAAAAGGACTAGTCCTTCCACTAGAAATGGTGCCTCCAGACCAGACTTTGAGGCACAGTGGCTGGGCAGCATGGAAAATTTTGCAGAGCTGATATCTGTGCTGAACCTGTTCTGTGGATAAAGAGAACATCAACATCCAGGGCAGTTAATAATCATCTGTCATTATGAAGTCATATAATTATTAGGGCTGTCAATTAATCGCAGTTAACTCATGCAATTAACTCAAAAAACTTAATCACCATTTTAATTGCACTATTAAACAATAGAATACCAATTGAAATTTATTAAATATTTTGGATGTTTTTCTGCATTTTCACATATATTGTATTCTGCGTTGTAACTGAAATCAAAGTGAATATCATTTTTGATTATAAATATTTGCACTGTAAAAATGTAAACAAAAGAAATAGTATTTTTCAATTCACCTCATAAAAGTACTGTAGTAAATTCTTTGCCGTGAAAGTGCAACTTAAACTTAGATTTTTTTTGTTACATGACTGCAGTCAGAAACAAAACAATGTAAAATTTCAGTGCCTACAAGTCCATTCAGTCCTACTTCTTGTTCAGCCAATTTTTAAGACGAACAATTTTGTTTACATTTACAGAAGATAATGCTGCCCGCTTCTTATTTACAATGTAACCAGAAAGTGAGAACAGGCATTGCAAGATATTTACATGGCAGATATGCTAAACATTCGTATGCCCCTTCATGCTTCAGTCACCATTCCAGAGGACACGCTTCCATGCTGATGATGCTCGTTAAAAAAATGTGTTAATTAAATCTGTGACTGAACTCCTTGGGGGAGAATTGTATGTCTTCTGCTCCGTTTTACCCACATGCTGCCATATATTTCATATTATAGCAGTCTCGGATGATGACCCAGCACATGTTGTTCATTTTAAGAACACTTTCACTGCAGATTTGATAAAATGCAAAGAAGGTACCAATATGAGATTTCTAAAGATAGTTACAGAACTCGACCCAAGGTTTCAGAATCTGAAGTGCCTTCCAAAATCTGAGAGGGACGAGGTGTGGAGCATGTTTTCAGAAATCTTAAAAGAGCAACACTCGGATTCGGAAATTACAGAACCTGAACCACCAAAAAAGAAAGCTTTGGATTGTTATGAGCAGAACTTGTCATAAGCATGGATGCATGTCCTCTGGAATGGCGATTGAAGCATAAAGGGAAGCTTTAGCGCATCTGGCACGTAAATATCTTGCGACACCAGCTACAAAAGTGCCATGAGAATGCCTGTTCTCACTTTCAGGTGACATTGTGCACAAGAATCAGGCAGCATTATCTCCTGCAAAGATAAACAAACTTGTTTGTCTGAGTGATTGGCTGAACAAGAAGTAGGACTGAGTGGACTTGCCGGCTCTAAAATTTTGCATTGTTTGCTTTATTTTTGAATGCCTTTTTTTGTACATAATTCTACATTTGTAAGTTCAACTTTCATGATAAAGAGATTGCACTACAATACTTATATTAGGTGAATTTAAAAATACTATTTCTTTTGTGTTTTTAGAGTGCAAATACTTGTAATCAAAAATAAATATAAAGTGAGCTCTGTACACTTTGTATTCTGTGTTGTAATTGAAATCAATATATTTGAAAATGTAGAAAACATTTTAAAAATGGTATTCTGTTATTGTTTAACAGTGAAATTAATCATGTGATTAATCAATTTTTTTTAAATCACCAGATAGCCCTAATAATTATTAATTGTTGTATTTGTGAAAGATGGATACTATGTTGCTATACAAGACAGGTCTATTGAGAGAGCCATGTCCTGGAGACATTACTCAATATTAAGGCAACCCACCAACTGCATTGTGTCTTTCTATTTTTTCCGCGACTCACCCAGAGTCCAATTCGTGTGTGTGCGTGTGTTGGGAATTGAAAATCATACACCAGGTTTCTTCTCTTTCTCTGCTGCCACTCCTCCTCACTGCATGGAGGGGGCCCAGACCACCAGTCACAGCACCCTCTGCCCCAGCACCACAGCCCTAGCCTGGCCAGTTGGGGGAATTGGAAAATGAGCCTGCCCTGCACTAAGACCACAGTAGTGGCTCCTGTCCTACGGAGCTAAGCCTGGATCGCTACTCTGGGCATTACTACCTGGTGCACAGGGTCACAGCACCACAGAGAGGTAGCTGGGCCAAACCTAAGTGATGCAGTGACTCCATGCACCAAATCACAACATTGGAGTGGTAAGCCAGGCCCAGCCTTGTGGCTCAGGAGCCACTGCTTGCAGGGTGAGTACAGGATGGGTTTGTTCTCCAACCCTCCTTCCCACTGGGACCTCCTTTCAGCACCCGGGCACACACCCCATCTAAAACCTTCCTGTGACTGGTTGGGAAAAAACATCTTATAATGGAGACAACAAAACACCCTGGGAGGCTCAAAGGAAGGGGAGTCACTTTAGATCCTCCCCCCTACCAGTCTGTAAAGGTTTCTTGCATGTTTTGATGTCGGCGAGGGTTGGGTGTGGTGGTCCATTTAGAAGGGAGGGGAATGACAGAGAGAGTGAAGGCCTGGTGCAGAGGGCTTTGAGAGGACATACCTTGATTCAGTGGAAGAAGGTGGCATGAAGGAGGTGCATTGACGCTGGGTTATTGACTGGGTTGATGAGGAGGAACTTTGTTGGTTCAGATAATAGGGAACCCAGATCAAACTAAAAAGCAGGGATAGTTCAGGCTTTACAAAATGGATGAGCTATTTCAACTGCAAAACCCAGTGTTCTTAACCCATCTGCACCATGTTGGACAACCGCTTTATCCAAGAACGGCGTTAATTATTGTAGTATTCATAATTGCCGAGGTTTGTTCTGCTCCATGTGTGACATTGCATGCAAGTTATTTAATATAAATAATTTCATTTGCTAATTTGCAAATAATTTGAACATAGTCACAGGCTCATGGTCAATATACCCCGCCCTGATCAATGTGTGTGTAGCAGGGAGAGGACTTGGAGCTGCAAAGTGGGGTGTGGATGCTGGGGTTTAGGGGATTGCTGGAGGACTGGGGCTTGTTTAAATGACTGAGGGGGAGCAAGCTCCAGCTTATGCGGGGGTGGGGGGGGGAGAAAGGGAGCTGGAACTCGTTCTACTGCCCCTGTAGCCTATTCTTGTCATTGCCTCTTGGCGGCTGGTTTCATGCTGTGATACAGAAGGGGAGACATTGGGTTGTCTGTTTGTGCCAACTTGGCCTCTAGTGGCCAAATGGTGCAATGACAGGCAAATGCGTGCTGGCTTTCCTCAAGTTCATCTCGATTTGTGATGTACCTGCTAAGAGGTGGACTTATAATAGACTGAGCTGCCAAATGCATGGTTGTCACACACACAGCAGCCAAGGTAGTTATAGTCTAACTTAGCATCTTCTTTTTATTTACTCTGGAGACTTTTCTTCTCTCCTGGAAGGTCAAAGCCTTGAGACTAGTTGTGGGGTCTTTTATCTCACACAGAGACATATGCAACAAGAGTGAAAGATCACCCAGGAGCAGAAGGCTTATGCGATGTCTTACACACCATTTAAGCCTTGTGTGAGATCCCAGGCCGGGAGAGTGTCCACAATCTGTCAGTGACCCTAAATATACCAGTATGATGGGCAGCTGTCATGCTTCCACTGACTCCAACACCTTGACCAGCAACATGCAGAGGGTGCAGACACTTTTGTAGGTGGTGGGCTGGAGTAGCAGCCATGAGGCTTGCATTGCAGCGCTGTCCCTAGGGCAGGAGAGATTTTGCCTTTCTGGACAGATATGAAGTTCTGGGTCTCCTGATCAAGATTATCAGGCCATTTTTTTTTTTTAATTTATTTTTTTGAAAACCAGTGCTCTAGTGAACGAGAGGCCTTGACGTATCCCAAACAAATCACCCTAAAATCTCTTCTTCATACCTGACCAAAAAGAAAAGGAGTACTTGTGGCACCTTAGAGACTAACAAATTTATTTGAGCATGAGCTTTCGTGAGCTACAGCTCACTTCATCGGATGCATGTAGTGCATGCATCCGATGAAGTGAACTCACGCAAGCTTATGCTCAAATACATTTGTTAGTCTCTAAGGTGCCACAAGTACTCCATTTCTTTTTGTGGATACAGACTAACGCAGCTGCTACTCTGATACCTGACCAAGTGCCTCATAACTTTTATTCTTTTCCCCAAACAGGCAGTTGAGTTCTGTATTGACTTTTCAATAATTACTTTGAGGATAGTTTGTGGGTTTTGCGCCATTTGTTTGAATAACTCTGACTCTGAGCTGCAGGGCATGGTTCCATGTCAAGGATATGTGGTGTACACTATCATTCTAGTTCCTTCATTCTGTAGCTCAGCTTTCTAATGATGGCACCCTGAATTGTGGTTTAAGCACCCTTGTGCAATTTCTCTAATGTCAGTCTTTGGGGCTGCTAAATGCAGTACTACACTTATTAAGATTTGTATTTACTACAATAATTTTTGTCTTGTATATTGTACAGCTGAAACTCTAAGAAATACAAGGAATAATGCTGAAATTAGTTCCAAAATATAGCTAAGATAGTGTGTATACAGTGTACAAACCTACACCACATGTTTGAAAATGATGTGATAAACTGCGGAACCATGACATAGGTGTACACGTTTGACCTTTTTGCCTGCCCTCTGCCCTCTCTCTTTCCTTGGACTGCATGTAATATTCCAAGCATCTGAAAAGCTTCTTAAATTAAGCTCCTAGAGAAGTCTCTTCTCCTTCCTCCTCCTAATGTGGCATATTTCCTAGTTTTGTTTTGTTTCATTCTGTAGTGCTGCCCTTCACCGTGGTATCTGAGCATGATCTATATAAAATTAGTAGTAATAATAAAGTCCCTAGTAGACTTCATGGAGTCCATTGCACTTTTCACTGTGGGGTCATAACCCTACTTTCAGGGTAGGATTTATTTTTTGATTTTTAAAAAGACCCTAGTTTGATGGGAATCCCATCAAATTAGCACAGCCCAAGGCTCAGGGTGGTGCATCACAGTCTTGGGTCAGAGAGAGCTTCTTAAACACATAATAATGTCACCTTTTAAATGTCCAATAATTTGTGACCTAGTGGGATTCAAAATACATACAGCTGAAAGGGAGAGATTCCTAGCTCCCCAAAGGAATCCAGTACTCACCCCAACCCTACCACACATTCCTAAAGTAGCTTCTCTGTCACATGTAGTGTATACTGAATATATGATAGTGTGGCCGAAAGGTTTTATTAGACACACTCTTAGGTGACAAGAGGGTGTGGTGATTAGCTGAAGGGAGTGACCAGTGTGGGCATGTGTCTGGGGATGACTTTTGTACAATTACTGTATGTGTACATTTGGCTCAGGTGTTGGGGGAGTGGGGGACAAGAATAAATTGGAACAGGAAAGAAGAGAGAGAGGTTTTGGGGCATGCATGTGAATTTTAGCTGAGCAATAACTAGCATAAGCAGCAAAGAGTCCTGTGGCACCTTATAGACTAACGGATGTATTGGAGCATAAGCTTTCGTGCCTTTGTCATCTGCATGCATCTGACAAAGTGGGTATTCACCCACGAAAGCTTATGCTTCAATAGGTCCATTAGCCTATAAGGTGCCATAGGACTCTTTGCCGCTTTTACAGATCCAGACTAACACAGCTACCCCTCTGATACTTCACAATAACTAGCATGTTACAGTTAGTGCATGCTCCTTTATGCCTGAACATTTTCCCTTGTAAATAAGATACACACACAAAATAAATGTGCTCTAACAGCATCTCAATGCCAGTCAGACTCAGATAATGTTATATTCTACAAGGCACCTTAAAGCACTATAAGGAAATCTGCAAGTTTTCACATTCAGCAAGCAACTGAGACTAATTAGAAATGCTACCCAAGTCCGCATACTCTGTGTAGGCCTTCCTGGGGGATCTGAGTGTGATGAAAATTATTCTTTTGTGAATAATTGCTCCTTTTGATGGAGTCTCCAGCCAGTTTTAATGAAGAAACAGCACAGAAACACCACACTTCCTTATATGTCTCCCCTTTGCCAGCAGCCCAGCCTGGGTGCTGGAGCTACTGTTGTTCCTCAGAGCTCCGCTGCACTACAGATGTGTACATTTGCTCAGTGAATCCCTGTAACTTGTGTTCAGGATGTAAAAGACAGACACATAACACTAAGCCCTAGAGACCCCCCTGCCTCCCAACCCACAGAATACTAGTTAAAGCAAAATGTCTCTTTTGAGGTTAGGGAGAAAGGAAGATCTAGTTGGGTTAGAAAGATGGGAGGATTAAAGGCAGGGACTTATAAATGGGGAAGAGATGGGAGAGGGTGAATTAAAATGGCTTGGATAACTTCAGAGCTGTGCTTTTCTGGGATATAGAACTAAAGAAGTATCAAGCTTTGTAATTACTCTGACACAATCCCTGTAGAATGATACATTCGAGGAATGTTTAGGGTCTTGAAAAGAAATCAAGCTGTTTCCTTTTAAAAGGTAGGGGGAAATTTCCCTGATCTTATTCTTTGTTCAGAAATTCTGATAAACACATCAATGAAACAATTTTTCATGGCTCTTAATTTAAAGTAACCTGTGAATCAAATTTAATTCAAAATGGGGGTTTACTGTTAGTAGTTTGAAAGCAGATAATATGGAAATGTTGCTTCAGCAAGTTATGCTATCAAAAATGTCTGTGTAAAGAACACAAATAATTTTTTAAAAAAATGTCTATGGCTAGCTGATTATCCAATTAAATTGTGATAAGGAAAGGGTCTTCTGGAGAATGTCAGAGAAGTGGAGTATTATTGTTGCACTGGAATCAAAATACTACACAATCACAGGTATCCATGGATACTGAAGCAGCACTCTGATTACTAGATACATCCATTTCCTTTAAATATTGGAGTTAGGTGTGTGACACCCTGAACAAGTATTAGTTTGTGACTAGTTGAACTTAAACAAAGTATTCATAGAATCACAGAAGTGTAGGACTGTTAGGGACCTCAATAGGTCACCTAGCCCAATCCCCTGCACTCAAGGTAGGAGTATGGGGTATGAATCTTAGAGGTACAGTGCAAAACTTGTAGCCCAAGGGAGGGTGGCTATGGTGGCTTTAAGCCAACTTTGCTCTTTCCCAGTTCTGGGCTGTTTCGCCTTTGCTGAGTGGTGCCTATCTGTACCCAGCTGTCTATGGGACAAAGCATTGCCAGGAATCTCCACAGCACAGCCCTGCCCCCAGAATACCCCCCACCCCATCAGAACCTGTGAAGGACTTCTAGGAGGGCAGCCTTGTGGGGGTCTTCCACAGTGCCTACAGCAGGAAACCCTCTCCTGACCAGATTGGTGGGGTTTACAGACCTTTTGTGATATTCTCGCCTGTTAACACTGGGTAAAAGGATCTGCATATAAGAGCTTCCAACCTCCCTCTGATTGGTTTTAAGGAAATATTACAAGAGGAAGAAAAATAATATGTAAATTACAAGACATCAAGGATTGAGCTTTAGGCATCTACTTCTGGGGGCTATTTAAGAGAGAGAGACACACACACACACACATATCCTCCTCTGCCTTGGTGGGTCCTGCGCTTATTGGTGGATTTTCTTGCCTCAGAGATTCATGGCAGCCCACAGTTTGGCCACTCTTGCTAGTGGCTCAAACCTGCTGTCCACTCAGCTAACCTTATCGATGGCCAGCATGGGGGAAACGGAGAACAATCCCCGCAGTCTTTGTGTCCCACCTAGTGGGTCGGGGACAGGGCAGATACTTTTCCAATTTAGACCTTCCCTTCTGGTGTTTCTCACAGACCAGGTCAACTCCTCCTCTGTCCGATCAGGGGATGGGGGGGAACCCGGGCCCACTCTCTACACCAGGTTCCAGCCCAGGCCCTGTGGATAGCAGCTGTCCACAATGTTCCCTGTATCAGCTGCGTGACAGCTAGAACTCCTTGGGCTACTTCCCCATTGCCTTCCTCCCAGCACCTTCTTTATCCTCACTGCAGGATCTTCCTCCTGAAGCCTGATCACACTTGAACTCTTCACTCCTCCAGCAGCACACCTTCTCACTCCCTGCTCCTGGCACGCTCCCCCTACTAACCGATGGGAGGTCCTTTTTAAACTGATTAGCCTGCCTGCCATAATTGAATCTAGAAAGTTCTTAATTGGCTCCAGGTGTCTTGATTAGCTTGCCTGTCTTAATTGGTTCTGGCAGGTTCCTGATTGCTCTAGGGCAGCCCATGCTCTGGTCACTCAGGGAACAGAAAACTGTTCATCCAGTGGCCAATAGATTTGCCTTCTACCAGACTCCTGTATCCCCCTGGTCTGGGTCTGTCACAATATATATTATTTCAGGTGGAAAAAATATAAGGTGGGATTTTTAAAAGTGCTCAGTATTGGCCTAACTCTGTTCTCATTAATGGTAAAACTCCAATTAACTTCAATGGGAGCAGAATTAGGCCAATGGTCAGAGCTTGAGAAAATTCTTACATAATATTTGAGGCAGGAATAAACTACTGGCATAAAGAAAGATTGAAGCACAATCCTTCAGATGAAGTTTCGTTCACCCGTCAGAGACCCTCCAAAACTTACACTATACCTTAAAAGGTAACATGTAAATGACATAAAGCACTTGCAACTTATAGTGCTTAACTTTAATTTAAAAATGATTAGTTCTGTTTGCTGGAGAAAACGTTGGAAAAGTTTGAAAGTGTCTGAAATGGAGAAATAAATGAAAATAAAAAAGAATGGAAGAGGCTTGTATCAGAAAGGTTCCATGTGATGCAACACACTGTAGTTTGTGAAGTATTTGGGGAATGTTCTCACATCTTTTTTTTTTTCCCCTTGCCCAGTGATTTTCCCTGTTTTTTTTAATTTCATTTTCTTATACTATCTTTTTGTTTACAGAAAAAAGCCCTTTCCCATTATCAAATCATAGAAATGTAGAGCTATAAAGGACATCAAGAGGTCTTCTAGTCCAGTGGTTCTCAAAGCCAGTCCGCCGCTTGTTCAAGGAAAGCCCCTGGTGGGCCGGACCGGTTTGTTTACCAGCCGCATCCGCAGGTCCGGCCAGTTGCGGCTCCCACTGGCTGCAGTTCGCTGCTCCAGGCCACTGGGGGCTGCGGGAAGCGGCGCGGGCCAAGGGACGTGCTGGCTGCCCTTCCCGCAGCCTCCATTGGCCCGGAGTGGCGAACCGCAGCCAGTGGGAGCCGCGATCTGCCGAACCTGCAAGTAAACAAACCGGTCCGGCCCACCAGGGGCTTTCCCTGAGCAAGCGACGGACCGGCTTTGAGAACCACTGATCTAGTCCAGCCCCTCCCGAGGCTGGAATGAGTACACCTAGACCATCCCTGACAAATATTTGTTTCACATGTTCTTAAAAACGTCCTGTGATAGGGATTCCACAACCTCCCTAGGTAACCTGTTCTAGGCTTTAAGATCCTTATTGTTAGAGAGTTTTCTAAAGCTCCCTTGCCACAAACTGTGCATGTTAAAAGTCAACTTGTTTCACTAATTTTTCAGAATGAAACAAGTATATATAATGGAAGGAAAAATTGAGGCAGTTATAAAATACGTACTTGGGGGAAGGGTGGAGAGGAGGGGGAAAGAAACAAACCAAAAAGCCCATGTTCTATGCCACTGGGGAGACAGTGGTTTTGGGGAGCTGTTCTTGACAGTAATTGAGGAAAGTGGTTTCTCCCAATGAGCCATTCTGCTCAAAGTAAAAGCAGGAACTAGAAAACAGATGTCATGGCATCCCATTTACTACAAAAGTAGTCTTTCAGTTTGTCATTTGGCTCTGTGAACTCATTGTACTCTTCATACTTATACCCAGCCTTCTGGTCACCACTTACCATTCTGTTTCATACTTTCCCCTTTTATCCCTGCACTCTAAGCAGTATCTTAAGATTGAAGCCCCTGGGTTTCCAGCCTCACTTTATCAATTAAAACTCCTCTGGCAGAATGTGAGAGCACAGTGGCCATTGTAAGGATCAAAGTGAAACAAAAGAAGGTTCTCTTTGCACAGGGATTAGCTGGTGCTAATGTTTCTTCCTCCTTAACCACTTGTGCTCAGAAAAGTTTTCATTTTAAAAGTAGAATTTGGGAGCAAAATGTGTGTTTCATGCCTGTAAATGTGGGGTCCTTTTGTTGCTATTACTGTTTTCCTGGACCTCCTAAAAGGCCTGGTGCAGTGGATATTTGTAATTTTTAATTACAATAATTATTATTTCTGTCGGATAACACTGGAGTAGACATATTGAAATAAGATGCTGAAGGGAACAGCCATGCTCTACTTGGACTGGACACAGGCAGCCTTGACCTATGGCTTGGCCAGTTCTCCTAAGCTAAGCAGTGTCAGGCCTGGTCAGTCCCCAGATAGACTTTTAAATCCTACAGCTATTCTGCAGTCTGCAGAGCAGACTGTTGGCACATGGAGAGGGTTGCTATAACCTAGGGCAGCCTACAAGGTTACTGTAATTTGTACTGAGGGCTGCGTCAGCCTGCAGCTAGCCCAGAATCTGGGTAAGTACTTAAAGACACCTTTACTACCTCTGAGTTGGGCCTTCTCTGCTGTGCTGTGACATGCAGTACAGAATCATTCCTCTCTATTCTCACCAATGGGATTTCCACACCTTCATGCTCCTGCATTATTCCTCCATGTTTGTTTTTTGCCAGAGTTAGATTGTCAATTTTTTGGAACTTCACTGTCAGTCTCATATACTTCATAGAATCATAGAAGATTAGGGTTGGAAGAGACCTCAGGAGGTCATCTAGTCCAACCCCCTACTCAAAGCAGGCCCAACCCCAACTAAATCATCCCAGCCAGGGCTTTGTCAAGTCAGGCCTTAAAAAAGTCAAGAGATGGAGATTCCACCACCTCCCTAGGTAACCCATTCCAGTGCTTCACCACCCTCCTAGTGAAATAGTTTTTCCTAATATCTAACCTAGACCTCTCACACTGCAACTTGAGATCATTGCTCCATCTTCTGTCATCTGCAACCACTGAGAACGGCCGAGCTCCATCTTCTTTGGAACCCCCCTACAGGTAGTTGAAGGCTGCTATCAAATCCCCCCTCACTCTTCTTTTCTGCAGACTAAATAAGCCCAGTTCCCTCAGCCTCTTCTCATAAGTCATGTGCCCCAGCCTCCTAATAATTTTTCTTGCTCTCTGCTGCACTCTCTCCAATTTGTCCACATCCTTTCTGAAGTGGAGGGCCCAAAACTGGATGCAATACTCCAGATCTGGCTACACCAGTGCTGAATAGAAGGGAATAATCGCTTCCCTCCGTCTGCTGGTAATGCTACTACTAATGCAGCCCAATATGCCATTAGCCTTCTTGGCAACAAGGGCACACTTGACTCATATCCAGCTTCTCATCCATTATAATCCCCAGGTCCTTTTCTGTAGAACTGCTGCCTAGCCAGTTGGTCCCTAGTCTGTTGCAGTGCATGGGATCCTTCCATCCTAAGTGCAGGACTCTGCACTTGTCCATGTTGAACCTCATCAGATTTCTTTTGGCCCAATCCTCCAATTTGTCTAGGTCACTCTGGACCCTATCCCTACCCTCCAGTGTATCTACCTCTCTCCCCAGCTTAGTGTCATCCACGAACTTGCTGAGGGTGCAATCCAACCCATCATCCAGATAATTAACGAAGATCAAACCCTGGGGCACTCTGCTTGATACCAGCTGTCAACTAGACATTGAGCTGTTGATTGCTACCCGTTGAGCCAGACAGTCTAGCCAGCTTTCTATCCACCTTATAATCCATTCATCCAATCCATACTTCTTTAACTTGCTGGCAAGAATACTGTGGGCAACCGTATCAACAGCTTTGCTAAAGTTGAGATATATCACATCCACTGCTTTCCCCATATCCACAGTCAGTTTTCTCATCACAGAAGGCAATCAGGTTGGTCAGGCATGACTTACCCTTGGTGAATCGATTTTGACTGTTCCTGATCACCTTCCAAGTGCTTCCTCAAGGAATCTATTTTGACCTGTTTCATGATTTTTCCAGGGACAGAGGTGAGGCTGCCCGGTCTGTAGGTGCCCAGATTCTCCTTTTTCCCTTTTTAAAAGATGGGCACTATGTTTGCCTTTTTTAAATCATCTGGTACCTCTTCCAGTCGCCTGGAGTTTTCAAAAATAATGGGCAATGGCTCTGCAGTCACATCGGCCAACTCCCTCAGATGCATTAGGTCCAGAACCATGGACTTGTGCATGTCCAGCTTTTCTAAATAGCCCTTAACCTCTCCTTTCGCCACTGAGGGCTGCTCACCTCCTCTCCTTACTGTGCTCCCTCGTGCAGCAGTCTGGGAGTTGACCTTGTCTGTGAAGACAGAGGCAAAAAAAGCATTGAGCACTTCAGCTTTTTCCACATCGTCTGTCACTAGGTTACCTCCCCCATTCAGGAAGGGTCCTACACTTTTCCTGACCATCTTCGTGTTGCTAACATACCTGTAGAAACCCTCCTTGTTACCTTTCACATTCCTTGCTAGCTGAAACTCCAGTTGTGCTTTGGCCTTCCTGATTACACCCCGCATGCTTGAGCAATATTTTTATACTCCTCCCTAGTCATCTGTCCAAGTTTCCACTTCTTGTAAGCTTCCTTTTTGTGTTTAAGCTCACCGAAGATTTCTCTGTTAAGCCAAGCTGGTCGCCTGACATATTTGCTATTCTTTCTGCACATAGGGATGGTTTGTTTCTGCACCCTCAATACGGCTTCTTTAAAATACAGCCAGTTCTCCTGGACTCCTTTTAGCCACCCAGGGGATCCTGGTCATCAGTTCCCTGAGGAAGTCAGTCTACTTTTTCTGAAGTCCAGGGTCCATATTCTGCTGCTCTCCTTTGTTCCTTTTGTCAGGATCCTGAACTCAACCATCTCATGGTCACTGCTGCCCAGGTTGCCACCAAGTTCTACTTCCCCTGCCAATTCTTCTCTGTTTGTGAGCAGCAGTTCAATAGGAGTGCAGTCCCTAGTTGGTTCCTCCCACACTTGCACTAGGAAGTTGTCCCCAACCCTCTCCAAAAACCTCCTGGATTGTCTGTGCGCCGCTGTATTGCTCTCCCTGCAGATGTCAGGGTGATTGAAGTCCCCCATGAGAACCAGGGCCTGTGATCTGGAAACCTGTTAGTTGTCCAAAGAAAGCCTCATTTACCTCATCCTTCTGGTCTGGTGGTCTATAGCAGACACCCACTTGCTCTTTCCTTTTCCAAATGCCTAGGTTTTACATTTATTTTTTACAATAGAAGGACTTGACTTAACTTCTGACAGCACTGTCTGCCTGAGGAAGGAGGTCCTGGAGGTGGCCACCCTAGTGCTTAACCCTATGTGGTCTGTAATGCCCCATGTTGTGTTGTTTTTAAATATATGAAAAGGATGTTCAGAGTCTTGGATGCATGGTTTGGAGTTTAAAAAAAAAATCCAAATAAATAAATACCTATGGGAGCCAAACTTCTTTCCCCTCCCTAAATTATTTCCACCTCATATTTGAATTTTGTTCATTCATTTATTCTTTGGACCATACATTAGAGCTGGAGCATGGATAGAACCTTCTGCATGAAATATTTGGCTGGCCCTTTGCTAAGTACATTAGCACTAAGAGCTTGTTCTTTCTGGCATACTTTAAAGAAAAAAGGAAGGGGAACATTTGCAATGGTTACAAAGTTCAAACATGGTTTCAAATGGGCTAAGCCAGATTTTTTGCCAGTGTGAAGCAAGTTCTTTCAGGTGCACAAATGTCAATAAGTGACCTAGGAAAACTACAAGCAATAAAGCCAGAGAGAGGTTCCGCAAAATGAAGAGGCAGTGTAACAGAGTCATTCCTAAAATGCTCTTTCATTTATCTCTGAGGCTTCCCAGGAATTACATTTGAATCACATAGATGTCAATTTCTTAAATAGCAGCACATAGAAGACTAGCTGCAATTTGAATACACTTTGTTGAATTTTAAAAGACCTTTAAATTCCTTTCCACAGCAACGGTTGTTCCTTTGCATTCACATGACTGGCATTGGCTCTGCTATTGTGTTCATGTGTTAAAATTCTTGTCTCACCCAGATTTGATATTGCCTTACATGTTGCAGTCACCGCTCGAAGAGGTGAAACTATACCATTGTATAGTTGGGCTGATGTTAATGTCTTTGCCTTGCCCCAGTGAAGAATGGCAAAATAAATAGCACACTGACACCTACTGCAGGATGACACAAATTGTGTGCTCTGAAGTAAAGCATGTTACATCGAACCATTTGAAAACAGACCAGATTAAGAAACTTTAGGGAACAAACATATTATGTGATTGGTGTTCATTTGCTCTGCATTTTGTGCACAAAAATGGAGGAGATGTCTTTAAAAAAGACTCAATTCAACCCAGTGATGACCTGCAAAGGATCCATAATCCGGACAGACACCTTGATCAGTCCCATAATCTGTTCATGCTCAGGCCTCCAAGCAGCAGTGAACTGTTGAAATGTCACAGCCCCCAACTTTTCCCATGTGGTTGAGCTTGTTACCAAGACTCCCAAGAACTAATGCTACCTGTGTCAGAATTCCCCAGAGTGGCTAATCAGAGCCTTCCGCATTTTCTACCAGTCAAGACAGAAAAGGTAAGCTTTGTTTTGTTTGCTAAAAAAAGATTTGGAGATCTTGTTAGAGAGTTTCAGTCTAAATGTTGTTGTGGGTTTGCTCTCGCTACTTTCAGGGTCTTGCAGTTTTGGGAAAGGTTATGACTGGAACAATTTAAAACAATTGGGTCTGTTTGCCAGAAAGGCTCAAACCAGTAGGAAAGCAAGTAACTGTAAAACAAAGCAATTTTCAAGTTATTGTTTGGAGGAAACAGTTTGTCTTGTGCTCTCTCCCTTGTTGTGGATCAGTGTTCTATTTTAATTCCTTATAAGATGAACAAAGGCATATCTGGAGAATGTCTCTGTCAGGTCTATTTCTGGTAGTCTATTCATAGACTTTTTGTACCGCAAAACTATTTGGTTGTGCTAGAGAAGGGGTTAAAAAAATGCCAGAAAGAAGACTCTGTTAGAATTCTATGAATAGCAAGGTAGAGAAAAGAGTTTCAAGAAGTGGGTGCCATCATCCTGCAAACACATGAACAGGTCTCCAAAGGATCAGGGTTATGTAAGTGGTGTTTGGCTGTTGGAACAACGATTTGGGAAACTTTAGTAATATACGATGTGTGTCAAATTGCTGTCCTCAACTTGCCTTTTAATGCACCTGTTTTCATGAATGCAACAGCTTGTTTCACTAAGGCATACGGCTATTCTATATATGTGAATCAGATTCTGTATATGTGAATCAGATTTGCTACCCAAAAAGCATGCAAAATGGCCATGCACCAATATTTGAGGACACAATCAAAAACCCATCTTGAACTGTGGTCTTCTTAACCATCTATTTGACTATACCAGGAAAATGTCAGAATTCTTAAAGATCATTTATATTACTAATCTTCCCAACATCTCCTATGGGAAGAAAAAAGAAAAAAATACTTTTATTAATCAAGGAGCTATTCTCCAAGCTCATGCACTTGCAGAAATCTGTTGACACTGATGGGAGATACTCAGTACACATCAAAGGGAGAATGAATTATGCCCTTCAATGTTTCCATAACATTTCCATTTCTACTCCCTCCCCTTTCGTATTTGGATGATATCATTAGTGCTAAAAAGAATCAAAATCTTAATGATGCAGCTGCTTGTTCAAACATCTAAAGGGACCATGTTTATGCTTCCAGAATACTATATCTCCCCTTCTCCAAGCATAATGGAAACTTGACTATCTGGCATCTGCCTTCTGGGATGAACATACTCTACTGAGGATAGCAAGATGGGGGGAACATGGTGTCTGCTTGCAGCATTGCTTGAAAGCCAGCAAGCTTCTCAAATGTACTGCAATTCAAATCTTTTCAGATGCCTTCCATTCGCCATTTATCACTACAAAGGACTTCTGCATTAGGTTGCAACATGTCAATTATTTCCCTCTTAAGTCACTAGACAAAAACAGCAACAAAAATCTCTCTCAGTGAGCAATGGATCTAGAGCATTATTCTTAGTGGAAACCAATCTGTGAGATGACTCCAAGGTTCCTTGGTACTGCTGTGTTTATAGATTGTCAGCTGTGATGGGTGTGCCATGAAGTTACTTATCAGCGGAATGATCCAGGATCAGTTTAACTTAAAGAACTATGAGATTCACTGTAATTGCTGTGGCAGTTTGTAGCTACTCAGAGCATTTGTCAGTTTTTCTTCTTCTTCAGTGAAGGGTAATATAGTACTGCAGTGGTCCTGTGACAAAATCCTTAATTTGCAACTTTTACAATTTTACCACTTAATTCCCGCTGAGGGCTTTACCTCAGGAATACTGTGAATTAATTTGACAGTTTAAATAACTGCATTTCCTCTTGTCTTAGGAGTGCACGTTGAGTACAAGAAAGTGACATTTATGCTATATATGCCACTTGGACAAATTGTAACAGTAAGGCATATTTTTTGTCCATTCCCCATCCAATTAATTAGGAATATATTATTGTTACGGAATTAAAAATGACAAATGGCTATCTGTAATGAGCTCTTCAATATAGATTTAAACTCTTCAAAATGAGTTTATAAGCTCGAATAGAAACATTAGCTAATTACATTTGTCTAGCATTTGTGTGTCTCCTTGCCATTACTTTAAAATAGATTTTGCTGTCTTGCAGTGTGCTGGTCTGTTTGGACTGGGGTGAGACAAAGAAGGGCCAAAAAAGCAAATAATATTGTTGCCAGATTTGTTTGGGAAATGTTTTTGTTTGTTTGTTGGTGGGCTATTTTCTCTGGTGGTAGAGACTTTGATATAAATTTAGGGCATATTCCCCTAAATTTATATTCACAAAATGCAAATCAGTCCTGTTACCCTTGAACAGAGGTAGCAAAAATGACAGCAAAACTTCACACTGGCCATTTGGTTTTCAAAAGTGTCAGCCAAGATACTTCTGTGTGTAGCCCTGTAGCAGCACCCTCAGACATTATCCTGCTTTAAGAACCCTAGGTCTTTCTGGCCCCTGTACTGTCACCTAGGAATTCCTTTAGTCCCAAATCAGAGTCCTTTGTTCTCAGTACTGACCATAGGCCTGGCCTTTGGTTCTAGTTCAAATGGACCCGGACTTAGTTCTCCTTCTACCCAGCTGCTCTACACAAAGAGATTCCTCAGACACATTCAGTGGTAACCAGTGTGTGTGGCAGCTGGATTTTGCCTCTCTTCCATGCAGACAGCAGAAAGTGTGTGACCCACAGAATACATAATATCTATCTGAGGTGTGGCTGCAACATCTGAAGTCCTTGGTATTTAAGATTTTCTATCAAGTACTATTGTAGCAAATATAACCCATTTATTCAATATCAACTAGTAATTTCATTACCAGCTTTGTCATAACAGTGTATCAGCTGGCCTATCTGAAGGATAATGTTTCTATGGATTCAAACAATCTTTAGTGCAGCTGGAGCCTTCAATACAGAAATGCCTTTGTCATTGATTACAGCTCTCAACCTCATCTCCCCGCACCTTCCTCTGTGTCTTTATCTCCACTCTCTCCTCCCATCAACCTGCAGAGCAGGGAAACATTACAATATCTGCATCTTGTCATGCACACCTGAGGACAGCCTGTTGTAAAGCAATCTTCCTTCCCAGCCTAAAGAGTTCTTAAAGTTTCTTGATGATACCGACTTTAAAATATGCTCATTGTCCACATCCACGATTTTCTGTGCACGTCTCTGGTTCCCCCTCTGATGGTAGCTTGAAATTTGCTGATTTATCTCTGTATCTAAGTTATGGAGAGTTATATTGGATTACAGAGCACCTCAGCACTAGCTTCAGATATGTCTAAATAATGGTTCCATCTAGGACACTAAGGCTCCTTAGTGTTGACACTGTGAAATATGCCTACTTCTGTTCACTGCTATGTCAGAGTAGGAGCCTCTTGAAAGAACATTGTAGCTGGAGTGTATATATTTTCAAGTGACAGGTCTGGCACTTTGCAGCAATCTGCTTTCACCTCCCCCACCCCAATGAATTCTCCCAAGTTCCCAAATCTTACTTACAGGAGAAATGGGAAGCTCTTGAGGGAGATACAAAGTGGAAACCATGGCTTGATGGAGTGCCAGAGAGGCCTTAAAGTAACAGTGCCTTAAAGTCACAGCTAATAAGCTTTCTTTAGGCAGAGAGATTTTTCATTCTAAAAGACAGAGGGGGAGAGAGAGAGAGTGAGCTTGGTCATCAAACTAAAGTCACTTAGTGGCAAGTAGATATTAATTGCTTTCTCTGTCCACTTCAATGCAGGGCCCATCTACTGGTATCTTTGTCTGTATTAAATCCACAAATTTATTCACAGATGTGCTTGGCTACATGAGGGTTTTTCTTTCAATATTTAGTCTCTCTGTAGTGGCCCTACCCACAAAAAAAATTCCACGTTGAAGGAGTTATTCTTTTGCAGTGAGAAATATAATCCGAGATTTTGCCCACGGTGGTGTGTGAGTCGTCTTCTCCACTGCTCCTTTGCTCTGGAACAGAGTTTCAATCTTCCTCATCAATTCTCCCTTTATTTTAAACCTTATCTGAAAACATCTCTTTTCTCTTTTGCTTCAAGTACTTAATTACACATCCTCACTGCTGTTTCCTATCATGCATATCTGAGAATTTATTAATTAACACTATGAAGTATTCTGAGGGAGAGAGAGTTTGTATCTAAGATGATAGATATTATAATTAGGTAACAAAAGAAGAAACACATTCATATGAATCCACCCCCCCCCTTCATGTGAAGAACTCCACAGAAGATGTAAAATAGTAAATGAAACTATTTTTCTAAAACAAGATTAATAAATTAAACCTAATTAAATGAATTATGTTTGTTGAGTAGCTTTTGCATCCTGGCTTCTGTTTTGCGACCATTATACTGGCTGCAATTATTGTTCTTTAATTCTGGTTACTAACTGTGGGTTAAATCATGCAAATGTTTACTCTCCCATGAATTTTTATTCAGATGGGGTAACCCCATTCACTTTAAAGGTGGACACCTGCATGAACAAGCATGTGTGAGATTGATCTCTGTGTATTCACAATATTTGGACTTCTGTATTATTCCTGTTTTGATTTAACTTGTCAGAGCGGTTTCTTTTGATTTTCTTTCTATTTATGAAGTTAAAAAAAATTAAAGCTATTACGCCAAATAAAGTTGTTCAGTATTTTGTATGTTTGTGTATGCCATTATCAACCTCCATTGCCTTTCAGTTTACTTTATTTCAGTATTTTTTTATCTTGTCCATTTCCATCATCTCTTTACTGTCTGGTTAGTTTGTTTTTTCTCTTTTGCATGGTTTATTTTTTGTCCATTTGTGACTCTATCCACCCATGCATATTGTATGTATCCTGTCACATAGCATACACTTCCAAAGAGAAAAAAGAACAACAACAAAAAACCAAGACTGGATTACAGGGCTTAACATGAGCTTAACTACTTCCTCAGGATGGTGATCGAATAGTGATTTTTATTTTCTTCTCCAACTTCTGTGTATTTTCCACACTCTTCTCCTTGCTCTTCATTTACAGATTTTTTTTCTTCTTCTTTTTCTCTAAACAGGTGGGCTCTGCATTGCCCAGTCACTGAAAATTCCCCAGGATCGCAAAGAGAAGACCATTGACTTTGATAAAATTATCAAGCAGCTCCTGGACACTCCCAATGCCAGGGCCATCGTTATTTTTGCCAACGATGAGGATATAAAGTAAGTGTGACTGAGAAAATTAATACATTTGTGCTTGCTGGCTTTATGGAGTAGACAAAGTAAATAAGAATGTACAGAGAAATGTAATGAGTGATCTATTTTTAGGAACCTGTGGATCACTTTATAGAGAGATAGCAGAAGAATACATAGTATATTGTTGAAAGTCTCTGGGTAAGGTTAAAAGGGGTAAAAAACAAGGGTGATGTCATGGTAGGGGTCTACTACAGACCACCAAACCAGGAAAAAGAGGTGGATGAGGATTTTTTAAAACAACTAACAAAATCGTCCAAATCACAGGACTTGGTGGTGATGGGGGACTTCAACTACCCAGCTATCTGTTGGGAAAATAACACAGCAGGGCACAGATTATCCAACAAGTTCCTGGAATGTACTGGAGATTTTTTTTTTAATTTCACAAGGTGGAGAAAGCTACTGTTCTAGATTTGATTTTGATAAATAGGGAGGAACTGGTTGAGAATTTGAAAGTGGAAGGCAAATTGGGCGAAAGTGATCATGAAATGGTAGAGTTTATGATTCTAAGGAATGGTTGGAGAGAGAACAGCAAAATAAAGACAATGGATTTCAAGAAGGCAGACTTTAGCAAACTCGGGGAGTTGGTAGGTAAAATCCCATGGGAAGCAAGTCTAAGGGGAAAAACAACTGAAGACAGTTGGCAGTTTTCCAAAGAGACATTATTAAGGGTACAAGAGCAAATTATCCCAGTGCATAGGAAAGATAGGAAGTATGTCAAGAGACCACCCTGGCTTAACCAGGAGATCTTCAATGATCTAAAACTCGAAAGAGAGTCCTACAAAAAGTGGAAACTTGGTCAAATTACAAAGGATGAATATAAACAAATAACACAAGTACGTAGGGACAAAATTATAAAAGCCGAGACACAAACCGAGATCAAACTAGCTAGGGACATAAAAGGAAATCAGAAAACATTCTACAAATACATTAGAAGCAAGAGGAAAACCAAGGACAGAGTAGGCCCGTTACTCAATGAAGGGGGCAAGACAATAACAGAAAATGTGGAAATAGCAGAGGTGCTTAATGACTTCTTTGTTTTGGTTTTCACTGAGAAGGGTGGTGGCAAGTGGGTGTCTAACACAGTGAATGCCAGTGAAAATGAGGTAGCATCAGAGACTAAAAGAGGGAAAGAACAAGTCAAAAATTACTTAGACAAGATAGATATATTCAAATCACCAGGGCCTGATGGAAATGCATCCTACAATACTCAAGGAGCTGACTGAGGAGATATCTGAGCCATTAGCAATTATCTTTGAAAAGTCATGGAAGACTGGAGACATTCCAGAAGACTAGAAAAGGGCAAATATAGTGCCCATCCATAAAAAGGGAAATAAGGACAACCCGAGGAATTACAGACCAGTCAGATTAACTTCTGTACCTGGAAATATAATGGAGCAAATGATTAAGCAATCACTTGCAAACACTTATAAGATAACAAGGTGATAAATAACAGTCATCATGGATTTGTCAAGAACAAATCATGTCAAACCAACCTAACAGCTTTCTTTGACGTGGTAACAACCCTTGTAGATAGCGGGGAAGTGGTAGATGTGGTATATCTTGACTTTAGTAAGGCTTTTGATACTGTCTCGCATGACCGTCTCATAAACAAACTAAGGAAATCAACTTGGATGGTGCTACTATAAGGTGGATGCATAACTGGTTGGAAAATCATTCCCAGGGAGTAGTTATCAGTGGTTCACCGTCATGCTGGAAGGGCATAACCAGTGGGCTCCCACAGGGATCGGTTCTGGGTATGGTTCTGCTCAATATCTTCATCAATGATTTAAATAATGGCATAGATAGTACACTTATAAAGTTTGCAGATGATACCAAGTTGAGAGGGGTTGCAAGTCCTTTAGTGGATAGGATTAAAATTCAAAGTGATCTCGACAAACCGGAGAAATGGTCTGAAGTACATAGGATGAAATTCCATAAGGACAAATGTAAAGTACTCCACTTAGGAAGGAATAATCAGTTGCACACATACAAAATAGGAAATGACTGCCTAGGAAGAAGTACTGTGGAAAGGGGTCATAATGGATCACAAGCTAAATATGAGTCAACAGTGTAACGTTGTTGTAAAAAAAGCGAACATCATTCTGGTATGTATTAGCAGGAGTATTGTAAGCAAGACACAAGAAGTAATTCTTCCGCTCTACTCCGCACTGATTACGCCTCAACTGGAATATTGTGTCCAGTTGTGGGTGCCACATTTCAGGAAAGATGTGGGCAAATTGGAGAAAGTCCAGAGAAGAGCAACAAAAATGATTAAAGGTCTAGCAAAAATGACCTATGAGGGAAGATTGGAAAAAAATGGGTTTGTTTAGTCTAGAGAAGAAAAGACTGAGAGGGGACGTGATAATAGTTTTCAAGTGCATAAAAGGTTGTTACAAGGAGGAGGGAGAAAAATTGTTTTTCTTAACCTCTGAGGATAAGACAAGAAGCAATGGGTTAAATTGCAGCAAGGGTGGTTTAGGTTGGACATTAGGAAAAACTTCCTATCTGTCAGAGTGGTTAAGCACTGGAATAAATTGCCTAGGGAAGTTGTGGAATCTCCATCATTGGGGATTTTTAAGAGCAGGTTGGACGAACACCTGTCAAGGATCATCTACATAATACTTAGTGTTGCCTTGAGTGCAGGGAACTGGACTAGATGACCTCTCAAGGTCCCTTCCAGTTCTATGATTCTATGAGTATATATTTTGCTATACCCTAGATGGGAAAATGATTTCTTGGTAGGCATTTTTACTCTTATGATAAGAAATTAATTTAATAATGAAAGGACATAAGATGTGCATAACTATTACAATTTCAAATTCAGCCTAAAATAAATAGTATTCTCTGGCATTTTTTTCCTATATCGTATCGCACCCCAGGTGATCCCAAAGCTCTTTATAATCTGAGGGCTTTGTTATGTAGTTCCTTTGAATACAAAACTCCCATTGGATCTAAATGCAAGTTATCCTCACTTAAGGGATACAGGATTATGTTATCCAGTGTTGACGTTCAGCCAACTCTGCTATAGGAAAGTGGTAGCAAGCCATGCAACAAACACACAGAATTCTGCACAACAGGGATGGGGGAAAGGAATTTTGACCAAGGTCACAAAACTGAATCTTTAGTATTATAAATAACATCAAGGGATCATTAATATTTTTACATAGCAGACAGGATGTTGGCTCTTAAAGATTCATCTGAAAGACCCCACCCTCTTCAATAAACTTGACAAAAGTCAGCATATCTACATGGTAAGGATGAAGAGCTGAATTTAACCAACCTGTGTCTTACAGTGACTAGTTAATGCACAAATAATTTCCATTCATCTCTTAAACCTTAATATACTACTATTCTAAGCAAGATCATTTATAATATCACTACTCTTTCACCTGGGCAGATGTGGACTTTTGCTCAAAGGACTCTGTCTAGTATAAATAGTAGGGAAAAGCCACTGATTCTTACAATAGTATCTGGAATGTCTTGACCTGGAGGCAAGAGCCACCCATACTTTGCAAAGCGCTGATTCCTTCACCAGGGCTTAGAAGCAAATGCTATACCAGAACCATGCTGAGCTGCCACCATTTTGCTCTGACCCTTCACAACTCTTTTGATTCCACTGGCCTGTATGAGACTGTGGTACAAAACTTTGGCAATGCAGTTGTGTCACATTAATATAAGAGCCTCCTCTCAGGCAGTTGCTTCCCCACCAGCTTGGAGCATAGGGAGCACCACTGAATCTGGAGCTTCTGCCGCTGCCGGAGCTGGAGGCTCCATCGCTGCCAGGGTCCCTTCCCTACTGGGCAGCCAGAGGAAAACGTCCAAGGAGCTGTTGCTGCTGTAGCAGGAGTACAGCCCAGTGCAGGACCCCAGACACCAGTGAGGTACCCTAGCACTCACCTGTGAGAGACTACTGACTGGGATCCTACAATGTTCCAATGCAGGACACCAGAGCCCAGTGTAGAAAGACCAGAGCTCTGGAAAGACCCTGGTGAGACACCCTGGTGCAGGACTCCAGAACATTCCATTGCAGGACCCCAGGATGCAGTGTAGGACATCTATCAGATCTCAGTGAAAGGACTCCAGTGAGAGCCCCCAGACCCTATGTAGGTCCCCACTGAAACACCCCAGTGAGAAAATCCAGACCCTAGTTCATACCAGTGCAGGGCTACAACAGAGATCCTAGATCTTTGGGCATACCAGTGCAGTACCCTAGTGTGGGGCCCCAAAGACGGACCTGAAGTCCCTATAAGTGATCCCAGTACACCATCATTGGTACCTGTGAAATTTGGTGTTGCTCTTCTCTGATATCTAATTGTGCCTCAGTAGCTTCTATCCATCACCCTAGAGATGAGCGTGTTGGTTTTGAATGGACAGAGACCAGTGCTTAATTTGTGCCAGGGCTGAGCCCCGGCACCTCTGAGCTTGCCCCGTCAATTATGAAAGTAAAAAAAAAAAAACCCATAAAAAACCAGCTTAAGCTCTGGCATCTCTTTCATTACAAATTAAGCACTAGTGGAGACTGAGTTGCAGTAGAGTGCAGAAAGTACCATCACTTTGTTTTCCCCAAAATCTGACCCCGTCCTACGATATATAGATATTTCTTCATTTCAGTAACTTCACTTTTATACGTTTGTGTAAACAAAACTGATGTAATTATGGCAAAATATTAAAATATATCCAGATATTGTTTTGTTTTAATTCAATATAAGCTGGCTATGGGAAGGATTTGTGAATCAGAACTCCTCTGTTCTGCTCCTCACTCTGTGATTGACTCACTTTGCAACTATGGGCAAATTACTAATCACTTGAACATTCTGTGTGCAGGCAGACAGCTACATATGTGCGGAGCCTCATTGGCTGCAGTGGGGGGCTTTGTGTGGGGCCAGCACTCCACCAGTGTGCAAGGCATTCCAGGCTCAGAGCTTTAAAGTTCTGTGACTCAAGGATAGTGATAACACTAACCTATCTCACTGGGAGATTGTGAGACTTCATGATTAAATGGTTGTAAAACATTTGAGTTTCTTGCATGGAAGTTGCTATATACACTGCACTGATGGGTGCCCTATAAATGCTAATATTAATAAACAATATATTTGCTGTTACTAATTGCAGCTGTTAATGATAAAATGACTTGGACGTTCAATAGCACCTGCACTGATCAGATTTCATTTGCTTTTCAGGATATTTTAATAATTTAATTTAAAAGCAATTAAATCCCCTATCTACCCTTCACCAGAAATACATCTGCTTATTCCAGAGTCATTTGTGATGTATCTTCTAAATTACCAGAGGGTTGTGAGGGTTCTGTCAGTTGATAGTGGTGTAACTATTGCAACTGTTACTAAGATTTCACAAAATAGTTGAGATGAAATCCTGTCTCCATGAAACTCAGTGGCAAAACTCAAGCTGACTTAAATGGGGCCAGGAGTTCATCCTTAGAATAAAAGAATAAAGAGGAAGATAGACTGTTCTGAAAACTTTGTGATCATGTGGATTGTTAAATTTCTGAGCTAAAAGTTAGTTACAGATATGTTATTTCTGCTCATTCGGCAATCTTGCTCTCCTTGTTGTTTTTCCTGGGTGACTAAATACTGTTCCATTCATCTTGCATTCATGTATGAATTATATGTGTCTTTCTACAGGCAGATCCTTGCAGCTGCAAAAAGGGCTGATCAAGTCGGTCATTTTCTGTGGGTGGGATCAGACACTTGGGGCTCCAAAATAAATCCACTAATTCAGCAAGAAGACATTGCTGAGGGAGCAATCACCATTCTGCCTAAGAGAGCAACCATAGAGGGTAAGAATTCTATTCTGATAGTCTTTCTGTCACAGTTTCTTATCTGTTTCCTCATTTAATTGAACGTTGTTGATATCTAACTGAAACACCGGTGGACCAATACACTGACCATGTACAAAAATGTACATATGGTATGATTCAGAGACTTGACATCAGTTCAATATAAAATAAGCTAAATCTAAATACCCTGAGGTTCTCCTAAAATTGGACATCTCCTATCTATCTGCCCAGCTGTCATGCTATGCTATGCTATTCTATACTATTTGTGATGATACATTTTCTGCAAGGATAAAATTATTTGTAAGTTTTTACACATCAGTTATGTAGTGGGATAATATATGATAAACACCATTTGGGTGTGTGTGCGCGTACACGCACAAACTCTTTATTATCTGTAATGCACACATGCACTTTTGTATAAAAAGTATAAATACTATAAAGTAGATATATAACAAACACAAACACACACAGGTTTCCAGATAATGCTTTTTTCCTTTTTCAACTTTTGTTTCTTTTTTCTTTTTTCTATGACTTTACTTTCTAATACTTCTTCTCTTAGCTATGCCCCTTGTGTCTGTACAGATGTTTAGAAACCTAATTGGCATCCTTCTGGGCTAACAAAACTTGCTGATTAGAATTTATGTTCTCATTTAATTTGAAAAAAAAAGTTCTTTATAAAGGAGACACTATGTAAAGAAAAAGAAACTCCTCTGTTGGTACGTTGTTTTGTAGTTCTTGTCTGTCAGGCCAGGTCTCCGGTGAATCCGCCAAACATGTTTCACGCATTAAAATGAGCTCCACCATCTTCACTGAAAGGAAGATCAAATATTTACATTCCTTTTTACTCTGTCTACACTACTGCCTCACTAATTATTCGTCTCAGAACTATAATGCACTACAGCATTTTATTTTATTTTTAAACCCAGGTGACTTTTTTTCCCATCTCAGTTTCCTATAAATATCTAAAGAACATACTGGGATATTGTTTGTGGAAAAACAAGCAATTGCTGTCACAATCATACTGTCTATATTGCACCCCTGGGCATTTCTAACAAAGATGCTTGTTAGCAGTAACTTGTATGAAAGTCTTCTACAGTATTTCCCAACAATATCTTTACTGTGTATTAAACATGTTCTATACATTATACATCATGGAAAACGTTGAGTATTCAGTTGCAAACAATACTTTAGGTTGACACAGGGACATGGTCAAGGTGTATACTTTATCAGTTAAACTCTTGCAGCCACATTTCAAATGTAAGCACAGGGGATGCATCTTCAAAAATGTGTCCACTGAGCAAGCTAATTCCTACTTCTCAATGTGGAATTCAGTATTTAACCATAAAGTCAGTTAAGTTAACTTTGATCTGCAGTTACCCATTTTGCATGTTCACTTGGAATTGTGATCTTTAAAGTCATATTTCAAATATAGTCAATACGGTATACATGTACATTTTCTCCAAGAGCTTGATAATAGTGGGAAGGCATGGTAAGATGGCCTAGCTTTTCAAAGCTAATAGTGTTAATGCTAGTTATGGATGAATATCAGTATGACTGGGGAGGCACCTTCATACTAGGATAAGCATCTGGAGCTTTGGAGTTGAGTCAAACTTTTCTGAACTTCTCCTGTTTGGAAATTGGCCTGAGTGTCTCATTAGGAAGAAAAAAAAATATTCTCACAAGATTTCCCGTACATCTTGGTGATGCATGAAAAATACTGTAAGAATAGAATTTCCCTGCCCAAATTGTAATGATATTTTTGCTTCAAATCTGAAAGCAAAAAAAAAAAAAAAAATTGTGGAGCTGGATGAATATATGGGGGGAAAGGGGGGAGCAGCAAATGGTTCCTGAACTTTCTTTAAACATGAAAAGGTTCTTGCCTTATTCAAACCATTTCAAACATCCATAATCACCATCTGTATTTGCCATCTGCGTAGTCCTACTGAGAGGGTGATGGGTAAGAAGGAGGATATTTTTCTTCGTGTTGCGTACCTTCTTTCTGAGCAATTTTCAAAATGTTCATAGTGACTAATCGTGGTATAAAATGTTTTCCCATAGGAAAGAATGTCTTGTTTCAGACCAATTATACCATCTTATTTGATCTGTGATGATAACGTCTCCGAGCATTCTGTTAATTATAGAATGTCAATTATGGTTATGTACTATTATTTTTTGCTTGGTGAAATGGTTACCTTTCATGTATGTGTGTGTATCTTACCATGAAAGCTTTCCAGGTTTATAAATTGGACTGCCATGTTTTCTTTCTTATCGTTTGGTTATGAAGCTAAGTGAAATGAGAACGGACATTTTAATGTCATTTTTTTTTAATCATCTAGCAGGAAGCATCTGCTCCCAAAAGTTTACCAGCACATTTCTTCTGACAAAAATAAATAAATAAAACAAGCAGCTATTTTTTTTCTATTTAAATTGATAGACAGGAAACTAAATCGATAAAATGTAAGTGAATTTGCCCCTGAAGGATCTTATGTTCAGCAGGATCATAGCTTAGTATAGTCTACTTTTAATACAGTGCTGTATAAAAATGTTGCACTCCGTGCCTTGGGCTCTGAGGCACTGATTCCATAAAGCACCTAAACATCTGCTTAAGACCCACTGAAGTCAATGAGACTTAAGCACATGCTTATAAGTACTCTTCTCAATAGGGATGTAGTGTTTTGATTAATGAAGGTCTTAAAGTCTGGATTGCAGTAGATGCAGTTTTACGGCACAGTTGGCAGGGTATGGAGAGTCCGTGAGGTGGCAGATGACGGACAGCCGTAATGGGGTGCTGAGATATCTCCTGTGCCTCATAGAGGTTGAAGTCAAATGCAAGGGCCATGGCAGTGGACCGCTATATCAGTGAAGTTATGGTTCTTCCAGCACTTTTCTGCAGGGGAGGATACCATACCTTGGCCTGGGCAGCACCCTTGCCAAAGGCTCTTTAACTTTGGCTTTGCTCAGGCATAGCAGATTTCCCCATCCATTACTATCACATGAAATTCCATGTTCCAGTTTTTAGAGATTCAAACGCTATAGATTTAATGCCATAAAATGCTTCCCCTTGTATATGCTAAGAAGTGCTTGTGTAGATCAAAAAGACTGTAGTTCTGGTTTGGGCAACTGATGAGCTGCTTCATTTCATATAATCAAAAGCTGAATTACTTGGAAATGTATATATTACTGTACATTTCCCTTATTCATATTTTGAAAAGTGTTGGCTTAAATTTTCTTAAATTAAACATATTTTGATGTCTTAGCTTTTGGATGCCTAACTTGAGACACTCAAATGGATCTGATTTTGAGACGGCAAATATTCCTGCCTTTTTCAAAATCAGTTCCCTCTAAATATGTATGTACCTACATACATATCTTCTACAAATATGTACATATATGCAGATATGTGCACAAGTGTTCAAATTTATATTTACTTTGTGGAGTAAAGGTGCTTCAGAATTTCCCATCTAAATCACTTTCATTTGGCTACATAAATATTACACCCTGATCCACCAATGCATTCTAAGGCAATGCATTTAAAATCATCTTATTGAGCCACATTAACATTCCCTCTTTTTCTGTAGATGCTTGGGTGATGTGATGCTCCTGTGGTTCCAACACCTATCCTCTTTTGGCTGTTGGTGCAGGTGCCATATCAAGGGAAAAAATGGAATGGTGGGTTTACTGGTAGTGTCCTTTGTGACTTTTAGCTGTCAATATAAAGTAGAAAGCATCCAGATTGATTTAAACCAGAGGTCCAGTTCAGTGCAGATTGACCTCCAAGATCAGGACAGAACAAAAGTGATACAAAATCAACTTTGCCACCCCCTCTCTAAGGCTGCACTGGACACAGTATGAATATACTCAAGGATCTAGCCCCACTGTGTGTGTTAAGAATACACAAGAGTAGAATAATGTTGGTTTTTTTAAGTTACTGTTTATGGCCAACTTTTTCCATTAATCCCTACTCTGAAGCTTTGAAGGCTGCCTACATAGTATTCAGTGATGTTCACATTTTGTGCCCGGCTAATGGTGTGAAAAGGACCTTACATTTCATATTTTTCTTCCTGGGTAACTACTTTAACTCCCCAGAGCACTCCATATCATTCCTCCTCAAATTCTTCTTATCACTATGGTGAGTTATATTTGTGCCACATTAGAGAAAGTTTTCCCACAGACTTAAATGGAAACTTGAATCTCAGCAGCTTTTTTTTCCCTTGGGGGTGTTTTTGTTGTTAATGTGAGAATAACATTTTTGCTTCTTAAAGATGTCATGCAGCCAGCCTTTTGTACTCACACTTAAGAAATATTAGGCTAGTGAGCGAATGTTAAATCTCACTGAAATTGACTGTGGCTGCATACTAAAATATATGCTTCTGGAATTTTCAACATTTTATAGAGTAAGGGCTACTGTTAAAATATCAACCCACATAGTCCATACAGTAAAATGATACATCATTTTTCTGAAAAATATTTTCAAATGAACTTTTCTCTCCCCAAAATCGTAGCTTCTCAATTCAAACTATAGAATGAAAACAATCCTCCTAGACGTTTGCTTAAATACATCTTGCTCTGAATGCCCTAAACTTTGAGATTCCGAGTGTTCTCCACACTCTATGGCTTCAGCAGGAATTGAGGGCTTTTAGCATCTTGCAGGAACAGGGGCCAGGTAAGGAATTATTTCTTCAGGTGCTTGACATCACCCATGGGACAAAATTTTCTTGGTTACTATCCCACTGGTTGACTTAGGGAACCATTGCATGAACTGAGTTTAGTCAGCTTAAGTCCGCCTTAATATGCCCTAGTCAAGTTTGATGTAAATGAAAGGATAAAGTCACATCTGATTTATATTATCACAGGGACAAAGAGGGAGTACACACTTAAATAGTAATCACTTTATAAAAAGCTGAATATGAAAAGTTTTAATCAGAGCTACTAGGTGTTGGTAACCAATCACTCATATCCAACTTGGACCAGTAATCAGAACTTGGGGCAGAACTTGATTTTCTTCACTTAAGTGTTTTCCAAACCTTATTTAGGAAAAAATAATGTATTTATTTTGGAACACCCACCACAGGTGAATGTGATATCCCAGTTATCAATGTACTGAACTCTTAGATAAAAAGGAACTTTGTCCTCATTGTCACAGGAGACAAGAAAAAACAGAGCCACAATTCTGTGATACAGCATGTATATTTTCAGGAATGCATGCAATACATTAGGCCTTGATATTGCAGGCACAATACTTGTGTGTAAGAGTTTATTGTCTCAGGGCTTAATTTTGTATAATATTTTACACAGATGATATTCCCCCAAATACTTGCCAGAGTGATGTAATACAATTGCAGAGTGCGTATTAGTGACCGAAGGTAAGAGAAATGAAGATGTTTAGGCAAGAGAGAGAGAGGTGTTTTCTAAATAAATTTAGGCATGGTATGAGATCTATCCTCATCATTATTATTATTTTTTCAATTTATAATAATCAGCCCAGCTGCTGCTCTGGTTACCTTTGAGATTAATTAAAATAACAATGAAATAAACAAAACAGCAGCAAAACTCCACCCCCAACCAAATTGGCAGGATTTCTCCACAGCAACTCTATCCTGTGTAAACAGCCACTCCCATCCTGCTCCAGTGTCTTCAGATGCCTGGCAAAAAGATAGGTCTTTTTGATCAAAGAAACTAGTTCCATGGCAAGATGCTGTGGAAGAGCAGAGAGAAGCCAGTGCTGATCTAGAAAAGGGAATGAAGAAGGAATAAAAAAGAGGGAATGTTTGTAAAGTAGGAGAAGGGGAGGTGGGGGGAATTAGAAATGAAAATGTGATCACAATCATAGGGGAAATAAGAGATATTCAGGCCAATGTATAAAATCTGTACAAATAGCATAAGGATTTTGGTAGCTCTGTGAAAATGGGTGAATGGTAGTAAAACAAGGATTTTGTTTTTACAGCACAGTTGGGCATTGTGCCCTCAACCTTACAAATGGTTGGTTATCCATGGGTATCTTCTCTCTTAGCACGCTAGTCAGGAGAACATTGTTCATCTGCAACATTTTTATTTGCATTTCCCGAAGCAGCAGGACTAGGAAAAAGCAAACAAAATACTGTATGGGAACACCACACTGGATTCCTGTAGGTCCTACCATTACTGTACTATTCTTGAGATGAAGTCCAAGTACCACTACTTCAGGACTAACAACTCCACTGCTATTCCTCTATAAATGTAAATGAACTTCTTCTATGGTATCCTTTTTAATCACACACTGACCTTTAAGAATGCCACTTTACTTCTTCATTTTGCACTAGATTTAATAAACTTTAAAGCATTTCTGTCATCTTGTTATCACTATGATACCAAAATCTAATTATACTTTTTAACTGCCTGGGGTAGCTATCTTCATGCTGCCATATACCTATATGGGAGCTAACAGGATGTCCCTCTGATTAAAGAGGATAACACTGCTGGTCCTGATATCCATTTAAGTTCTTCCTGTCAGACGATAATTTTTAAGCAAGGGCTTCCTAAATTTTGTTGCTAGAGGAAAAGCTTGTGCCAGTGATAAAGTATCCATTGCACAAGGGAAGGAACTAAAAGTGGATTTCACCACATGCTGGACTAGATTTACAATGATTTATTAAATTAAGTATGGCACATCCTAAGAGATAAAAGGCTGCTGCATCCATACTGGCCTATCTCAGCCCCAATAAAGCACTATGAAGATGGGCTTGGGTGTATGGAGTACCAGAAGATGACCATCTTTCTACTTCTCATTCCTCACCTTCCATAAGGCTCACTTCTTCTGTCACATCTACAAGAAGGGAGTCAGTCAATATGTGTTTGTACGTAGCCATATGCCGAAATGAGTAGCCACATGCTCCTTTGTCCTCACCTCATTCCCTCTCTATGGTTTGTTGGTCTCACTGATTGTCATTTCTGAAATGTAGATTGTGAATTCTCCATGGCAAGCCATGGGTCTTTCTTTATTCTACAAAGGACCCAACAAACTCCCCTGGGCACTGTGAAATTAATAGTGATCAGTGACAAGATGAGGAAGGACTGACTTCTCGATTTTAAGTGGGTCTCTGTGGAGTTCAGGAAAGGAGGGAGGACAGGAGATAATAGCTCACCTTAAGTGATCACTCTCATTATAGTATGTATGGTAACACCCATTGTTTCATGTTCTCTGTGTATATAAATCTCCCCACTGTATTTTCCACTGAATGCATCCGATGAAGTGAGTTGTAGCTCACGAAAGCTTATGCGCAAATAAATTTGTTAGTCTCTAAGGTGCCACAAGTCCTCCTTTACTTTTTGTTTATGGGGAGCAATCCATGTGGGAGATTATACAGCTCAGTGTTGTATTACCATCCTCTCATCCTATCAGCAATGGCAGTGTGGCTAGCTGCAGTGGGGGACCTGCAGAGCAACAACCATCCCTTCAAGACAGCCCCTCTGTCTTCCCTTCAACGTGTCCTTCTACTATGGATCCCTAGAATCCATTGAATGGGCTTTGGGCAGAGTTCCAAAATGCACAGTCCCTAGATGGGATGGTTTCCTTGATTGTCCTCTCCAACTTTCTTGCTCAAGTTTTTGCAGTTGAAAGGGTATTTTTTCTCTGAGGTAAGATGTTTAGGATTTGGCCCACAGATGGAGATTTGTGATTTATTGTACCTTGTATGGGAAACTGATCTGGTAGCAATGACCCATATTTTCCAAAGTGGTTTATGCATGCTTCAAGTTTGAGATGCCCAACCTGAGTCACCTTTAGTGGATCTAACACACGGAAAGTGTTGAGCTCCCACCCACTGAGAATCAGCATCCTTCTGGTAGCCTCAAGGTGGGCATGCAAAAAATGAGCACCCAAAAAATCTTGGCTGGTGTTTTTAGAGTACTGAGGGCTGCAAGTAAATTGATTAGCATTTTTAAATCAAATGAACTTTCCTCCAACTCCTGCAAGATTTTTTAAAAATTTTTATGTATTTAATTTTGTGCAACTAAGAGAGACTCCCTTGTCAGATACTTCTCTTATACCATCTCAAGCGAAGGTAGTTTAAGTGATTTCTGACTCTCTTTTTGCCTTTGAATCAGAAGAAAGATAAATGTTAATAGAATTATTCATCTGCTGACTTTCTTTTGGTCTCTTTTTTCCCCCTTTCTGATTTACTTCCTATTTACTGTCATAAAATGTCTTATGGAGCTGTTACAGCTCATTTCTTCTTGGGTTTTTTTTATCAGCCGGGCTACTGACTTTGGACTCCAAGATGTCTTGTTCTTGTTCTTTTTTTTAAAAAAAAAATTCTCCTTCTCATTGTCCTTACTTCTCTGTGATCGTTTTTTAACGGACACTCAGTCATAGTGAAATAAGTGGGGGAGAGGGGCTGAGGACAGATAGAAGAGAAAGCTAGACTGATAAATAATGTAATACTGATTATTTTAAGTGTGTGGAAAAATACTTTGGGCAGTAATGAAAAAATATAATTTATTGTCTGAGCTCAAAGCCTAATGTAAGTAAACAATGGGATTCAAATGCATTTAAGATTAATTATTCAGTTCAAGCCAGCTAGCAGCGTGGATGTGACTAATTTTTGTGGTCCTGTGAAGTTCTCAGATAAGAGGCTACAGATGACACAAACCCAGCAGAATTAGACACATATTTATTAAACGCCGAGAGCCATCTCCTCGGGTGGTATAAATTTAGTACAGATGTATTGTGGGGCTATGCCGGTTTACACCAGCTGAGAAGCTGGCCCTGTATTTTCTAGTTGTCCCTTTATCTGCCATTTGTTTGTCTTCCAAACAGGTGGTGGATTGAGGCCTCAAGATTTTATTTAGCTTTTTTTAATTTCCAATTATTTTTGTTTTCTGCTTTCTTTTTAGGCAATGAAAGGATAGCAACTTAAACAAAGTTACGAGTGAAGGCATACTCAGTGTCCATTGCTCTAGACCATTCCAAACATTCATTTCTTAAAAACCCATTAATGTCGTAATTCTAGTGTCTCTTCTCTATAAACTGTACACATGTGCAAACACGCATCTCCTCTCTTTGTGTCTGCTTCCCGGCTTGTTCCACAGTAAAGAGGAAACACATCCTGGATATGAGATAATTACTGTAATTAAAAATGTTAGCTTCTGTTGAACAGCGGCAAAGAGATTTTTTGTGAATAAACAGTTTAATCAGCTTTAGAAGATGAAGGTTCACTAATCAGTGGGCCTTCTAAGACCAAATCCTGAAGTTCTGTCCTTATTTCTACCTAGTCATTATACGCTGGCAAGTCTGCTGTTGATCTCTCTGAGGCAAGGACTTCAGGATAGTCTTTAGCTGGTTAACGGGGGAAACAGTTTCTTTCAAATTAGGGATCTGTCTGGTTTCTCTTTGGAAATACTGCTTTAGAATAACACAGATGACTCTCTCACAGATGTCAGTCAGTGTTGCACTAGTTCTGCAGTCCTCAAATATTTTATCTGCATACCCAACTCCTATCAAAGCTAAAGAGTTCAAATTCCACCTTCCCACGTGGAAGAAAAAATATTCAGCTCGATAGCTATATCCACTAGTAATGAAATACTGGAATGCTCTCTTAGTTACATCTATTACTGCCTGTACACAAACATGTTTCAGTGAAATGAATGGGTTTGTTTCTGTGCACAGCTTATCCATCTGTAAAAGGAGGTTTTTGGAAAGCAAGGGAGAATGAGGGAGGAGATGAGTACGAACAACACCAAAGTGATTCAGTCCCACCCCCCAAAAAATCATGAGGCTGGCTTACAAATCATGAAGGGTTTTTGTAAAATAATATATTTTGCATTATTTTTTCTTTGTTTTCTGGTTTTGAGCCTTTAGGCTGCACTCCCTTCAGGTTTTCAATCTTTTCTTTGCAACCAGGAGGGCTAGAAGCTTATTTTAAAAGTAAATAAAAGCTGTGATTACCTTGTGGCCTCTTGATTCCACCAGCTGGGGTGGTGAGCAATACACCAAATATCTTAAGACTGACAATAAAATCCTGAGAGTTTGCAACACGGGAAAAGGTGATTGGGGAGCAGGTTACTAGGTGGGAATTGGGCAGTGGAAGGAAAAGTCTGGGGTCAGTGGAAGGTGAGTGAGCGCATGAAGGCCAATGGGTTGTTTGGGAAGGATCCTGGAGAAGCCTTCCCTCTTCTGCCCTTTCTTTTCATTGACCCCTTTATGACCTGCTCACCCCAGCCTGTGACCGCTCCGACTCTCGCCTCTGTTCTGTCCCCCTTTGTTCGGTGCTGCCAAGGGCCTGAAACACTCAAATTCTGTCCTTTACGGCAGCCACGTGCTAACTCAGAGCAGAGCAGGAGAGAGAATCTCCCTATCCTCAATGTTTTCATTCAGTGGCTGGGAAACCTCGCTCAGCTGTTCCCGCTCTGCTGCATGTGTGGAAGAGGCTTCTGTTGGAGCTGGGAAATTCCATGCAATGACTTAGATTTTCTTATTGTCAGGATGTAAGGGATAAAATTGTTTTGAAAAAATAAGAAAAGAGTTCCAGGCCCCACTCAAATACCATACAGGACCCATAGTCTGAGTGCCGGTGCTTATCTCACTTAGGATATTTTCTTTTGGTTATAGGTGAAATTTGCATGAAGTACAATGTGAATAAATGTGTACTTATTTGCATATTTTTTTCTGGAACATTGCCCTTGTTATGTATAGAGTCTACCTACTAGCAGCATTCAGTGCTCATGCTTAATTAGTGTTCTCACCTTTTAAAATGATTTTTTATGTGTGTTCATCCAGTCATTTAATCCACAGTAAATTCTAATGAACACCTACTCTCAGCTGAAGTTGCTTATTCCTTACTGACACCACTGGAGTGCACAGGTGCAGATGCAGGTAGACTTCGGCTCTTTGTTCTTTATTGCTCAATCAGTACAATGTTTCAAGTCATTCTGTCTTCCAACTTGATGGGAATATATCTTTTGTAGTGCTGAGGAACCTGCTAATTGATTTTTAATTAATACTGCAGTTACCTACAAATCTGAGAAACACTTGCACCAGCCAAAAGTTCATTGCATATTGATTTTAACATCTTGAAAAGTCACTCTGGGAGTTAAGATCCGCTTTGATTTCCCCCTCACTTAGTGCTGAATCTTGTTTCCTCTTGCCTGGGTTGCAGGGTTCATAGGAAGGACCATAAGCCTGTTCTGTTTGTCCATATAAATGTTTAGAACTGGCCAGACAGTAGGCAGATCTGAGCATCGCAACATAATGCACTCCATCAGTATTATGGGCAATATTTTGTGAGCCAGACATCATATGACACTCCCCCACCCCTTGCATTCTTTCATGGTTTGCCAGTTTGCAGCTTCATTATGAAAAACACTGTGCAATTAAATAGTGGTTTGACTGCCACTTTTCAGTGATGCACAGTCTCAGGAGATTGATAGATATGGTAATGTTGTTGAGATCCAGCCAAACAGACAGGGTCTATTCCCAGATTGCATATACAACTGCATACTCAGTGCGGTGTTTCAGAGAAATACACTGCTTAACTTTCAAAGGCTGAAAAGAAGGCTTTTGGGAGAGTTTGAGTACCTTCAGAGAGCCAGGAACTTTAGGGAAGTGTTACTTTTTGATATGCAGCTATAGGGAGGCTAGGAAATGCAATTTTTCTGCAGTAAAGTTGGGTGTTATCAGCTTAATGTAGTTTCTCAGCTCCTAATAACTTGTTCAAAGCAGTGCAGCTTTCTTTCTTCTCTTTTATTTCTAAGATCTCCTCTACCTTGAACAGAAAAAGTCACCGAGAGGCGCAATATCAGAGTTAATCGTTAGCTTGCTGTACTTCGAAAGCCAGAATGTGGCAAAGCAAATGCCTTCATGTTTAAGACTCGACATCTGTGATTCTATATTATGTGATCAGAACTTCTGTAAGTCTTTACATGTTGAGCTGCCATGTATAAGAATAAACTTCCTGCATGGAAAACCAGAGGCAGAATAATTATATTCTGGTGTGGCATTTCACTAAATGCTTTGTATCTCTGTGGTCTTTGATCATCTTCCATGACTACATTTTTAGGCTTACTTAAAAAGGTTACAGAACTGATATTTTTAGAACTGTGAGAAGAGTTGCTTACCACTCATCAATGCAAGAGACAATTAATATCGGGAACAGCTTTATCAAGATGTTTTTCCCCCTTATCCAAAGCGATGAGTTTTAACCAGTACTATCACAATACAAAAAGAGGATGCTTTTATTAGAGGGTATTGCCTTATGAAAAAAGTAACTCCGTATAAGATTCAAATTGGACCACACAACAAAGATTTGAGATGCTCCTTTTCAGTTCATTGAAATGAAAGAAACTATTTGCCAAAGACATAGAAGAAATTTGCATGTTCACATTAGAGATATTTATTGACTAAGATGTATACCTTATTTATATTAGGGTTATTTCCTCTTCGGAGTAATGCGTTCGGTTCTTTGACAAAATTGGTTTGCTGCCGTTGCTAGTGTGTGTGTGTAGTTGTGACCAATAGTATGACGGGCATAGTGAGGAGAACTTATTCAACAGGGGAGAAACATTAATGATGGGTTACTGTCAGGATGCTGGAGCTGATAATTTTTCATTTATTCTAAATCCCATCTGTTAACCTATATGTACCCTGTACCAATTTAATATTCGGTGGAGTCTGCTGCGTGATGTTCAGAAAGAATATTTCAATCAACAAATACAAAGATGTTATTGACAGAGAGCATATTATAGGGATGTCCTGCGAGAATTCCAGATCTGCAGGTTCTATGGTAAGAAGGATGGATATGACTGTTCATTAGGGATGTTTTATGGGGAGGAATGCTGTAGTATAGTTAATAAAAGACCTTCACCCACACCGTGGGTGTGCTAGAGGAGGGATCGTCCACAGGGAGATCATTCTTCCTCCACAGGAGACAGCGATAGATTGTTTGTTTGTTTGTTTTGCCAGCATCCTGGGGAGCAAGCAGAGCAGAGAACAGCAAAGAAAATTTTCTATCCCTGTGAGGGGGTGTCCAGGAAGAATGTCTGTGGGTAGTGGCCCTTCCACACCAGCTAACAGATGGAGGACTGGGCTTGGAGGGCAAATAATTGATTGCTACAGGCACAGCAAGCCCAAAAGCATACCTTACACCCTGCCCCGGTGCCCATGAAAAAAGCATAATGTCTGCAGGCACAGCTACTCAGGCTGTACGCTTCCTTCCTGCTTTTAGGATGGCTCAGAGGTGTAAGACTCATTGACTTGATGGGCGTTCATTTTCAGTCTGTTAATAAAAGGGGCAGAGTTTCCAGAATCCACAATTCCCACTGGGATTGGGTTTGTAGCCAAGTGTTTTATATAGCCCCTTTGGGAGTCTCTGTTACGTAATACTAGCCAAGAGTAAAGAGCAATCCGGATGAATGCACTGAAAAGGCTCACAGCCATCTGGGGATCTGAAAGGTGGTATTTTTGCAGATAGACAATAATTCAATAAAGTGCTGCTGTGTGTCACCAAATGCAGGAAACTGGGTTAGCTTTTGTGTATAGCGAAGCCCTCCAGGTCTGGCAATAGGCAGTGTCAACAATCAGATCTTCTTTACTGGAACTTGACTTGCAGGAAAGGAGAATTCCATTGTGGATGAGCTGAGCCATTTTTCAAACACTTCAGAAATGTCAAAGCATCACTGGCTGATTTGAATTTGCATCAATCTCCTTTTAAGATTCAGTGCTTTGAGGGAATGATGGAACTCAATGGATAAATCACTTGACCCTGAAATAGTGGAATTTCCAGGCTGCTGAACCTAACCTTAGACCATATAGAAGTGTGAAAATAGCTATTTTTGAATGGGTATTTGTTACAAGATTAAATATAAAACTCCCATTTTTCACCTACAGGAAAGGAAGAAAGGCACATTGCCAGTGTCGCACATTCTCCATTCACATTGCACATATCCTTACTCTCTTGTACCTCAAATGGGGAAGATTCTAAGACACATGAGAAGAGACAAAGAATTCTTCCTCCTTAGTCAGAATTGTGTATATCGGACTAAATAATTGGGTTTATTTGTTAGGCAGAAGTGTCCACAAATGATCCAATTTACTTATATTTTAAAAATAGAGTTCTAGTAGATTTCATAGGCTATTGCTAATGGTATAGAGAACTTTGAATCACTAGGATATTGCTTCAGATCTGGTCCAGGTTAATAGTAGACAGCTGTCTGGTGCTTTATGTGACATAAGTTTGTAGTTTTAGCCCAATGTCTAATGAACAAACTATACTCATCACAAAATCTATGACCAAATGTGTCTCTTACTGGAGCCAAGATGGTCCTTTTAATAAATTTACTCAGATTTCATATTAGCACGTGTTTTGGTTCAATAAAAAGCACCCAATAAAGACTTTGGGATTGGGTCAGGTAAAACAGGGAGTTGTTTCATCTCATCTATATTTCTTGGTTATATTTTATTTCAAGTGGGCAACAGTGAAAATACAGTGTGCACATAAAGTCTGTTTGTACTGTAAGCTGATAGAAAGTCTGAACTGGAAAAATAAAAGTTGCAATCAGCAAAGTCTTTTCCTCCAGGGTGTAATTTTTATAACAAGAAATTAAAATAATTGTATAGAATTAGCAATTAAAATTAAAGGAGAAGACATCCCTGACCTTGTAGTTAAACTCCGCCTTTCAGGTCTAAAGTCAGACCTTCCCAAAGATACTCTCTCCTCTCTATCTGCCAAGCAGTCACCCTTGTAGGCCCTCCTGATGAGCATCTGTGAAAGGGGAGGAAGAAGCCAAGCTAGAGTGAACCTCTTGGTCACTGGTCACTAGATAATACCCCTTTACCTTGTCTCACTGTCATACAGTAGCAAACCAGGTCAAGTATAGTACTACTTTTAACTCAATGTACAGTGTATTTAAAAAGTTAAGTTAGGATCATTAGTTGGTAGCCAGGTGAAATCTAAATGCTTTAAACGCACAAACATCCAGTTACATCTCAGAGCAACCAGGAGACTTAGTCAGTTTTAGATTGTCCTTTATTAGGATGGCATTACCCCCAAATAAAATGTTTTACTGTAAGTGATCTGTCATCCACATCTGGCTGACTTGCATATAAATACAGCTGTCTGTACAAAGAAGATGCAGATTCTACTTTGCAGATTTTGCAGGTAAACATGAAGGTCTAGGCTGAAAATCTGGTCTATAATGTTCACATTTTTTAAGAAATGGTAATTTTAAAAAAAGTTTTACTTCACATTCGGAAGTATTCTTTTTTGTCAATGGTATCCCAGTTGCTCCAGTCACCTGTGTTGATTTCTTGTATGATACATTTCTTTGCAGTTTAGGTGAACGCCATTCTTCACACATGAATGATTTTGAAGGACAGATATACTGCTGAACATATTTGTAAAATTTCTTCCAAGGAACTTAACTATAGCAAATGTTTCACTCTTTGCCTTTCAACATCCTTTGTGCACCCCATGTATAATGGTCCTGAGGTTTTGATTTCCTTTCCCTGCATGGATCCTAGGAATTTCTGTTGGGTCTTTGAGGATCTCACCATTTCTTCTGTTACCCTTAATATCTGAATCACATTCTGTAATTTTCAGTACAAAAGCACTGACCAGAAATCTGCTTTACCCTCAGTCGTCGCTTCTCCTTCCTCAGTCACAGAGATCAGGTTTGAAAGATGAATCCTTCCTCTTCCCACCAGAGGTGGAGTATGCTGATAACCTACTAACTTACAGCATCTGCTGCAGCGGGAAATGTGAGGAATAGGCTTAAAGAATCGAACCAGCAGACTATTGGGCGACATTTACACATCTTAGTTTGTCTGAGTTGTCTGCTTCTGAAACAGGCTGAGCGCAAGTGGCTAAGATGCAATGAGGGGAGAAAAATCAAGTATGAAATAATACTAATGGAAGAATTGCAGGAAATGAGTAGAGACTTTTTGGTTTGGTTTTGTTTTTAGGTTTGCATTTTAATGTTGTCATGATTACAAGCTTTTGAAATGGTATGTTAGGAACAAATACCTGTTGTCATTTTCATTTAGAAAAATAACACAGTGAATGTCAAAGTGCAAACCTTGTTTGTGCTGGGTTAACAAAACTACTTAAGAGAATAATGTTTTCGTTTTATTGACAGGTGTTGCTGAAAGCATATTAAGAGGCAAAGGGAATGGAATATAACTGAGAAAAATTTTCCTGAGTGTATCTGTGTTTAGGAAATCTTAAAGGAAATTAAATATCAAGAGCTATAAAGGACAGGTGTCAAACTTTATATCCTGAGAGAAGTAAGGTAAATACAACCATTTTGCCTCATCAGTGTTGAAATTAAATTCTATGTTTGTAAATGAAAATAGCACCATGTGTAATTTAAACCTTCCAATACTGACCTGATAGTAAAATTAGTTAAGTAGTTTTTATGCAGCTCAGAATTGTTTGTCACTGCTCCATTTCCATGGAAAGATGTCGATTGAGATAAGAAATTTCCATTAGCTGGAACAGGACTAGGGTTTTTAGTCCTCCAAATGATCTGAACTGACTCAGATTTCCACCCATCCCTTTTATCTTTAAGCTTCAATGACATCTGTCCTTTATAGATATCCATTTTTAATTTCCCTAAAGATTTCTTAAACATAGATAAGTCCAAGCAATTTTGTCGTCTTTTCCATTTCCTTTGGCTGTTAATGTGGTTTTAGCAAGGGCTGTCAATAAAGTGGCTTCTTCCCCCTCAACCCTCTTTTTTGTTTCACCAATACTCTCCCTTACTTGACATGGCTCTTCCTCAATCATGGTAGAAATCTTTTCGGAGCACAGCATCTCTTCTAGCAACTTCTCTGCTCGACTCTAGTTGCTGGTGGAGTAGAATTTTGTTTTGCTTTGATGCATGCAATGTATTTGGGGCACATACCTTCTACAGCACAACATTTTAATTCAGGCACCAGTGGGGAGGCTGCGAGAGGTGCTCTGTCGTTCTTGATTAAGCTCCATGTATGGACGGGTATGTCAGATTTATCAGTGTGTGTTCTAAGAAATATGTACTCACACTTTAATTTCTGTTTAGTGTCTCCCTTCTTCTATTACACTGGTAATGTTCCTAGAAAGTTTATTCTCTCTCTGTCTAAGGAGCAGGTATCATTATAGATCAATGGCTTGCTAGCGGTTTAGACTTGGCTCTTTTGAACACAAATTTATCTGCACAGATACTGGAAATCAGCTCTGTTTCTAATTACAGGGTAGGAGGAAGTGGGGAGATGGACTGGCTTGTCTATATCCCTCTCCTGAATTTAATATGCAAAACCCATCTACTGTGTATCCACCCTCTGAGTAGCTGAGCCAGAACAGTTCTGCTGTGTCATTGGGCATGGACAGAGTTTTCAGGAGCCAAATGCTGTGAGTTCTGTTACCAGGATTGCAGATACCCAGATGGTGCTGATATTGGTGTCTATTTGCACTTCTTGTGGTCCATTATTAGCTCTGCAAGGGCTGCAATGTAAATAGGGAATCAAGTCCAAAATCAAGCAAAGGCTTTTACATCTTAAGTCTTTTTGCTTAAGCCAGAGAGAACGTTCAGGTTTCATAATATAGACCATTTGAATAAGCTGTTCAGTGAGGAAGTTACCAAAAGTACTTGCTACCATTCTGAAACAGTCAGCATGGATACAAATCAGTGTCAATTATAATGGTGACTAAGTTATGTGGTATGCAACTGACACTGTTTGACAAGGAACTGTCAGTTGCATACCATATAACTTAGTCACCATTACAATTGACACTGATTTGTATCCATGCTGGCTGTTTCAGAATGGCCAAGTATTAAGATTCCTTCTTAAGGCTTGATCCTGAAGTCATCACACAGGTAGAACTTTGACTTCAATATGTTTTTTTCCATATGTAAGATCACGCCCTTTGTCTCTTGTCTAGTGAATATGATGGGCCTGGTTCTTTATAGTGTGAAAATGATTTAATTCCATTGACTCCTTTGGCTGAATAAGCCTTAACCATATATTTCCTTTAGCTACAGCAAACCAAACTTTTCTTTCTGTTTCTCTTTCTTCAGTTTTATTCACTGCAGTATTTACAGTGACTAGCATGGTATACATATTATTTCATTATTATTTTAATGATCAAGTGATTTTAACCTTTATTTTGAATTTATATCCGTGTTTTCCAGTTTAATTACCATTTTCAGCTGCCCCAAACCCCTGGAGAATATAGGGGAACCCCCTTGGATCTCAGTTAAGGAGTTGTGAATGGCTTCTGGAAACGGTTGAAATCCTTTAGCAATAATTCTGCTTATATATCATATAAATCTGGGTGTATTTTTTACTTGGTACATTTCAATGCAAATATATTTAGCATTAAGGACTACTTGTTCTTCATGCTTATTCCTTAGGTTTGCTCATAATACCTGTAACATCCTAATCACTTTCACAGCCACTGTAAAGGCAAGTCACCAATGAGGGATTTAAAGATGGGGAGAAAAATGCTTGGCACACAGGACTAAGGATGTTGAAAGATTCTGTTTTCATGCAAATATCTAGCAACATGATATGGGGACACTAAATTAAAAAAAAACTTAGCTGGTGGGGTAATTGTTTACAAATGCAGGGTCAAGTTTTTAACAGACCAGTAGGCGTGCGTTAGCTATGTTGTGCACACACATCTCTGAACTGCACACTCACATTGTACATAAGCATGAGCATTTCTAAATAGAATGGTTTTCAAAGTTTTCCAAGAGCAATAAGCACCTACTTAAATGAAACCTAAGTGGGGATTTGGCCGTGACACCTAGGATGTTTTGCAAAGTTTCTCTGGAGATATCAGCAAGTATTTATACCAACAAAAGCAAACAAAAAAGAAACAAAGTCAGACTAGTTATGGCTACAGCTCTGTGCTTAACCTATTACATTTGTTTTCTGTATAACAAAACAGCACTCAGAGAATGAAACTGACCTCATTCTTAGTTAAAGTAGTTCTCTGTGATAGGACCAAATATAAAGTTTGAAATAAAACATGAGAAGTTAAATTGGTTGTATTAATACAAAATCCAAAAATCTCATCCACACCTGAACTCTTTCATTTAGAGTGTATTCATAATTTAAATTTTATTTTTAACTATTGCAATTATTTAAAATGCTGGTGTATCAATCCCCAAGGTAAGTACTTGACTCAAGTATTGCCACTTGAAATTTTGGGAAGCCACACACATGTTCATCTACTCATTATAGAAATAATGTAGTTAGTTAATGTGTTGGTGTGAAGAGAGGTGAATACAAATTATCTTACAACTAGAGAGCTATTAAAACTTTCTTTCTAGTTGGAGTGCTTTATTCATCAGTAATAAATACATTTCTGGTTGGGGCAGGTCCCCTCCATCTCTGACAGCTCTGAATCCCTCTCTCCAGTTACTCTTATGTGCATGACTCCTGTGAATTCCACATCATCCCTTGTTCTTCAAGGTCTTCTGTTGCACACATAGGACTTCTGGCTAAGGAGGGATCAATGTGATTCACTTTGGAGCATCTGCTGAAGCATCTACTGAGCCAGCGGTTCTCAAACTTCATTGCACCATAGAATCATAGAATCATAGAATATCAGGGTTGGAAGGGACCCCAGAAGGTCATCTAGTCCAACCCCCTGCTCGAAGCAGGACCAATTCCCAGTTAAATCATCCCAGCCAGGGCTTTGTCAAGCCTGACCTTAAAAACCTCTAAGGAAGGAGATTCTACCACCTCCCTAGGTAACGCATTCCAGTGTTTCACCACCCTCTTAGTGAAAAAGTTTTTCCTAATATCCAATCTAAACCTCCCCCACTGCAACTTGAGACCATTACTCCTCGTTCTGTCATCTGCTACCATTTAGAACAGTCTAGAGCCATCCTCTTTGGAACCCCCTTTCAGGTAGTTGAAAGCAGCTATCAAATCCCCCCTCATTCTTCTCTTCTGCAGGCTAAACAATCCCAGCTCCCTCAGCCTCTCCTCATAACTCATGTGTTCCAGACCCCTAATCATTTTTGTTGCCCTTCGCTGGACTCTCTCCAATTTATCCACATCCTTCTTGAAGTGTGGGGCCCAAAACTGCACACAGTACTCCAGATGAGGCCTCACCAATGTCGAATAGAGGGGAACGATCACGTCCCTCGATCTGCTCGCTATGCCCCTACTTATACATCCCAAAATGCCACCATGACCCCCTTCTGACAACAAAAATTACTACATGACCCCAGGAGGGGGGACCGAAGCCCAAGCCTGCATGAGCCCTGCCACCCCGGGCAGGAGGGCCAAAGGGAGGTCCAGGGGGGCATGGGACCCAAAGGCAAAATCCCAGGCCCCAACAAATCTAACACCAGCCCTGGCGACTGCATTAAAACAGGGTTGTGACCCACTTTGAGGTCCCAACCCACAGTTTGAAAATTGCTGTACTAAGCCAAGCAGTGCATACTCACACAGACTTTTAAGGCTGGAGGGGACCATTGCGATAATCTAGTTTGACCTCCTACACAATGTAGGCCACAGAACCTCACCCACACACTCTTGTAATAGACCCATAACCACTGGTTGAGTTACTGATGTCCTCAAATCATGACTTAAAGACTTCACGTTACAGAGAATCCATCATTTACTGTACCTCAAACCAGCAAGTGACCCATGCCCCATACTTCAGAGGAAGGTGACCAACACCCCCGCCACCCCCACCGCCAAGGTCTCTGCCAATTTGAACTGGAGGAAAGTTGCTTCCTGACCCCAATTATGGCAGTCAGTTAGACCCTGAACATATCATCAAGACTCACCAGACAGATACCTGAGAAAGAATTCTTTGTACTAACTCAGAGCTCTCCCTTTTTAGTGTCCCATCTCTGGCTATAGGGGATATTTGTTACCAGCAGTCACAGATGGGCCACTTGCCATTGTAGGCAGTAGCATCACACCATCCCCTTCAAGAACTTATCAAGCTCAGTCTTGAAGCTAGTTAGGGTTTTTGCTCCCCACTGGTCCCTTAGAAGGCTGTTCCAGAACTTCTCTCTTCTGATTGTTATAAACCTTTGGTTAATGTCAACAGCAAACATAACCAATCAGTGGAAAGCCTACCAACGGATATAGTAGAGTCTTCATCAATTGAGAGCTTTTCATCAAAACTGGATGTCTCTCAAAGATGCATTATATTTCAACCAAAAGTTATTAGGCTCAATGCAGGAGTTAATGGATGAAATTTTGTGCCCTGTGCTATGCAGGGTGTCTGACTAGAATGGTCAGAACGGTCCCTTCTGTTCTTAGAAATGTTTTGGTGACATTTTTATATATTTTCCCTACATAAAATACGTCCGATCACCTTTATGTATAGTAATTGTAGTTTATTGTGATTAATGGGCACAGTACAGTATGAGTGAAAGCTGAAACTTTTAGCAGCACCAGTTGTGTGAGCTGTATAGTGGGAGGAAAAGAACAGTAATAATTATACTGCAGTGCCTTTCATCACAACAGACTGTGCTTGGATGCCATTATTAAAGACTTTTTCAGTTAAAATAAATCAATTGTCAAAAATAAAGGAGGTAAAAATATTTTAAATAAAAATCTATGGTCAAAAATGAGAGCAAGCAAAGCAACTATGGTTTGAGGGTTTTTTTTCTCAGTTCATTATCTCAGGAGAATTTGAAAGTAAGATTGATAGTGGATGCAGCAGCCTCAAACACAATGAGAAATTACTTTCCTGTGTAGCCACAACCAATTATAATAAATCCAATATGGTCACCATGTGGGTTGTTACTACTGTGTCTACTTACGTGTTAGCTTTACCTTACTGCAGTTCACAGTACCCACTGGCACAAGTCTCCCATGCAAGCTGTGTAATTGATGTACCAGCTGAAAAAAGGGGGCACTGCATTATAGTAACTATTTCCTTTCAAATTGCTGTTTAATTTAGCTGAAGTATTTCCATGTCAACAGTTTTGGTATCTAACTATCTATCTAGCTTGTCTTCGCGCTCTCTCTCTTTCTAATCTAATGTGTATATGTATATTTATAGACATCATTTTTTTCTGTTGATAAGGTATTACTTGAGCTGTGTACACCGAGGGGGAGAGTGTGCCCTAAATATTCAAAGAATAAAGATTCAGCATAAATAAGTAACATTTTAGAAATGTTAATCTGCTAATTGATGCCTAGATTGGAGCTAGCCCTTAGTGAGGTGGGGAAGAGAATAATGCACCAAATGGAGGGCAGAAGGTAGGTGGAGCAGGAGCAGCATCCCTCCTATGCCCCGGCCAGCAGAGCTCAAATATGCTTCTCCCTATAAAGGGAGATGTAACACACTCCTCCTCCTACCCCCAGGACAGGTGGGAAACTCCTGGAGAAGTTTTTCCTCTCTGCCATGCTCACTTTGAGAGGTGTGCCCATGGGCTGTGCATAACTGGCACAGTTGAGCAGTGAGTTTGTTCTCATAAATGGGTAACATTTGAGTAACTCTATAAAAAAAAAAGTTTAGCTGTTGGTCTGTACACTTACCTGCAGGAAGATAATTATTTCCCCTTTTGGCTTCAAGCCCATAACTTAAGCCTGACAACTTATTAAAAAACAATGAAAAATTACTTTTCAAGTGGCGTGACCTTCAGACCCTGAGTAATCTTCATCTTCAATCATTTTTACCCTAATGCCCAAATTACAGCATGTGTATATTCATGTTCACTTTCTTCTCTTAAGTTTCTGCAGAACTCTTTTAAAACAGGTTATATCAATTAACCTCAGTTCTTCCTCTGCGGAGGACGTTAGGATTTGTGATGGCAGCATTTCCTCTTTTTAATGTAGTACTTTGACTTGGTGTCCCATTTAGTTTGACACTTTCAATTTGTGTGTTAATTGATTGCTTTAGCTTTTGATCATGTTTAATGTTGGCTCTAGGTTACTGTGTTTATTATATAAAGGTATCTCTGTGTTATATAATTTTTTTGTTTTTACTCACTTGGGTTAGGAGTGTGACGGGTTGGATCACAGCAAACCCCTTGGGAATTGCCAACTGATGTGCTGAGGCTGCCCATGAGCCTGTTTCCCCTGGCAGTTTGGGATTTCAGTGTCCTGCCTGGGTTGAGCCAGACACACTAGCCTGCTGCAAACGCAGACCCAGGTCTGAACCATGTCCCCTAAAAGCTGCAGGCTTAACTGAAAACAGCTTAAGAAGTGTTCCTGTCTCCAAGACTCAGATGCCCAACTCACAATGGGGTCTAAACCCCAAATAAATCCATTTTACACTGTATAAAGCTTATGCAGGGTAAACTCATAAATTGTTTGCCCTCTATAGCACTGATAGAGAGAGATGCACAGCTGTTTGCCCCCCCACCCCGGTATTAATACATACTCTGGGTTAATTAATAAGTAAAAAGTGATTTTATTAAATACAAAAAGTAGGATTTAAGTAATTCCAAGTAATAACAGACAGAACAAAGCAAATTACCAAGCAAAATAAAATAAAACATGCAAGTCTATGCCTAATACAGTAAGAAAACTGAATACAGATAAAATCTCACCCTCAGAGATATTTCAGTAATATCTTCCATCCCAGACTGGACGCTTTCCTAGTCTAGGTCCAATCCTTTCCCCTGGTACAGCCCTTGCTCCAGTTCATGTGGTAGCTAGGGGATTTCTCATGACTGCAGCCCCCTTTGTTCTGTTCCACCTCCCTATATATCTTTTGCATAAGGCAGGAATCCTTTGTCCCTCTCTGGGTTCCCACCCCTCCTTCTAAATGGAAAAGCAACAGGTTAAAGATGCATCCCAGTTCAGGTGACAGGATCACATGTCACTGTAAGACTTCAAACCCTCATTCTTCCCAGCCTGACTCACAGGAAGGTCTGCAGGCAAACAGAGTCATCCACAGTCAATTGTCCTGGTTGATGGGAGCCATCAAGATTCCAAACCACCATTAATGGCCCACAATTTGCATAACTACAATAGGACCTCAGGGTTACATTTCATATTTCTAGTTTCAGATACAAGAGTAAGAAGAGGAGTACTTGTGGCACCTTAGAGACTAACCAATTTATTAGAGCATAAGCTTTCGTGAGCTACAGCTCACTTCATCAGATGCATATCGTGGAAACTGCAGCAGACTTTATATATACACAGAGAATATGAACCAATACCTCCTCCCACCCCACTGTCCTGCTGGTAATAGCTTATCTAAAGTAATCATCAGGTGGGCCATTTCCAGCACAAATCCAGATTTTCTCACCCTCCACCCCCCACACAAATTCACTCTCCTGCTGGTGATAGCCCATCCAAAGTGACAACTCTTTACACAATGTGCATGACAATCAAGTTGGGCTATTTCCTGCACAAATCCAGGTTTTCTCACATCCCCCCCACCCCCATACACACACAAACTCACTCTCCTGCTGGTAATAGCTCATCCAAACTGACCACTCTTCAAGTTTAAATCCAAGTTAAACCAGAACATCTGGGGGGGGTAGGAAAAAACAAGAGGAAACAGGCTACCTTGCATAATGACTTAGCCACTCCAAGTCTCTATTTAAGCCTAAATTAATAGTATCCAATTTGCAAATGAATTCCAATTCAGCAGTTTCTCGCTGGAGTCTGGATTTGAAGTTTTTTTGTTTTAAGATAGCGACCTTCATGTCTGTGATTGCGTGACCAGAGAGATTGAAGTGTTCTCCGACTGGTTTATGAATGTTATAATTCTTGACATCTGATTTCTGTCCATTTATTCTTTTACGTAGAGACTGTCCAGTTTGACCAATGTACATGGCAGAGGGGCATTGCTGGCACATGATGGCATATATCACATTGGTGGATGTGCAGGTGAACGAGCCTCTGATAGTGTGGCTGATGTTATTAGGCCCTGTGATGGTGTCCCCTGAATAGATATGTGGGCACAATTGGCAACGGGCTTTGTTGCAAGGATAAGTTCCTGGGTTAGTGGTTCTGTTGTGTGGTATGTGGTTGTTGGTGAGTATTTGCTTCAGGTTGGGGGGCTGTCTGTAGGCAAGGACTGGCCTGTCTCCCAAGATTTGTGAGAGTGTTGGGTCATCCTTTAGGATAGGTTGTAGATCCTTAATAATGCGTTGGAGGGGTTTTAGTTGGGGGCTGAAGGTGACGGCTAGTGGCGTTCTGTTATTTTCTTTGTTAGGCCTGTCCTGTAGTAGGTAACTTCTGGGAACTCTTCTGGCTCTATCAATCTGTTTCTTTACTTCTGCAGGTGGGTATTGTAGTTGTAAGAAAGCTTGACAGAGATCTTGTAGGTGTTTGTCTCTGTCTGAGGGGTTGGAGCAAATGCGGTTGTATCGCAGAGCTTGGCTGTAGACGATGGATCGTGTGGTGTGGTCAGGGTGAAAGCTGGAGGCATGCAGGTAGGAATAGCGGTCAGTAGGTTTCCGGTATAGGGTGGTGTTTATGTGACCATTGTTTATTAGCACTGTAATGTCCAGGAAGTGGATCTCTTGTGTGGACTGGACCAGGCTGAGGTTGGTGGTGGGATGGAAATTGTTGAAATCATGGTGGAATTCCTCAAGGGCTTCTTTTCCATGGGTCCAGATGATGAAGATGTCATCAATATAGCGCAAGTAGAGTAGGGGCTTTAGGGGACGAGAGCTGAGGAAGCGTTGTTCTAAATCAGCCATAAAAATGTTGGCATACTGTGGGGCCATGCGGGTACCCATAGCAGTGCCGCTGATCTGAAGGTATACATTGTCCCCAAATGTGAAGTAGTTATGGGTAAGGACAAAGTCACAAAGTTCAGCCACCAGGTTAGCCGTGACATTATCGGGGATAGTGTTCTTGACAGCTTGTAGTCCATCTTTGTGTGGAATGTTGGTGTAGAGGGCTTCTACATCCACAGTGGCCAGGATGGTGTTATCAGGAAGATCACCGATGGATTGAAGTTTCCTCAGGAAGTCAGTGGTGTCTCAAAGGTACAAGATACAAGAGTGATACATTTATACAAATAGCACGGCCACACTCAGTAGATTATAAACTTTGCAATGATACTTTGCAAGAGACTTTTTTCATGAAGCATATTCTAATTATATTATATTCACAGTCATTAACATATTTTCCTAAAATCATATAGAGTGCAACTCACAAAGAGGGGCTATGGATGTTTTATCTGTTATGGACAGCAAAAGACTTTAGAAGTGGGTGTCCCTTCTTGATCTTACCTTCACATGTTGTTAAAAATTCATAGGTCAAGCACTGTAAGGTCTGGTCAGAGTCTAAGAGGTGATGAGCAACATCACACTAGAACAAAGAAGGGAGTGTGGTTAACAAACAAACAAACAAATAAAAACCCAAATAGCTTAAAGATAGAAAAAAGGAGTAGCTATACCAAGAGAACAGCTCATAGCAACAACTGGATGCTGGGGATAAGTGTTATTTGCTGAACAGGGCAGTAACTGAAATCTAGGCATTCAGCCTCTGATTTATCGTTGCTTTACTCCAGTTTTACACTGGGGAAACTCCATTAATTTTATTCAAGTTATCCTGACGTAAATGAGGAAAGCAGAGATTAATCTGTTTTTCTACATTAAATAACATTAGATCATTACAACAATGGTCAAATGCTGAAACACAAGAATGATCCTGCTGCAAAGAAAAAGAGAAGACTGATCGCTGACTGGTTTGCCTTGGCTTTACAGTCAGTAAAACGTTGCCTTTGGCACATGAGAGTTTGCAATGCATATACCAGATGAGAAAGATACCAAGACCATAAAGTGCAGGTAGGGAAGGATGAGTTGTGGGGGAATGTGTTTGTCTCCTCATCATGGTTTTAAAGCTTATATACTTGGCCAGATTCAGGCAATAAAGGTTTTAGGACAGACTTTGGCAACCATTAGCAAAAGCAGTGTATTAAATTGGCCCTGGATCTGTGCACAGTGCCTTGTTAATATTTTTCAAGCCAGGGGTCATTTGAATGAGAACTGGGGTAGTCAGGTTGAGAGGTACACAGCATGCACAAGACAACACAGATAACTCATATTGACTTCTACCTAGAATGACCAGGTCTGTGGTTTCAGGTGTAGATGTCCTGTAGAATATGAACACAGCTTCTGGGGAAGAGGGACATAAAAGGTGCTCCTTCTGTCTTCTCCTTCCTAGAGCATTGTTGACACTTTGAGGCTTGGAGTTGGTCCATCATCTATGTTTATAGAGAAAATATTTGTCCTGTCCCCTTCAGACTGAAAAATGTGACACCTTGTGGGATATTATGCCTGAAGCCTGTGCCATTCCAGAAGAAGAAGATCTGGATGCAAGGAAGTCCTGTTGAGATTATAAACTTCTCAAGCCAGGGACTACCTCTTCATTGTGCCTATTACAATAGAGACCTGATCCCTGATTGGTTCCTCTAGCTGATACTTCGATACAAATAATAAATAGTAATAATTTCAGATTATTTTACTCTCTCTCTTTATACTGATACCAGTGGGAGTTTTTTCATAGTAAGGACTGCTTTAGGGCCCTAAAATGTAGAATAATTAATAATCTGTTAGTGTATTAACCTTTATTTTGCAGTAGTGTCTAGAGGACAATCAGGTCAGAATCCCATTGTACTACATGCTGTACAACCATATCAGATTATGATAATAGTACTTAGCCTTTATGTAGGGATTCCCAAAATAGAGATGCTCAATAATATAATTTCCCCAATTTGCCCTAAGAACAAGAACCTGCATCTGTTTTAGACAATCTCATCTCTATACATCGAAAACATGTCAAACCAGTTTTCTTTTTCCATTTTGCCCCAGAGTGCCTATTTTTTAATCTTTTGACAATCTGAAAGCATTTTTATTATACATGCTAGTAAGTTATTAAAATCACTCAGAAGTATTCCCTTTTTTATTGGGCAAGGAGGTCTAGAGAGCTTCTGTAAAGTATCTTAATAGTTCCATAAAAATATGTAGTCTACTGCTCAGACAAGATAATAAAAATGGAAAAATGAGTGAATACCTTAATGTTGATCGCTTTAGTCATTCCACATTTAACATTTTCATCTCGGATTTAATCTTATTATATAAAACTACTTTGGCTTGAGTGCTAAAGAAATCAGACAATTATTTGAGAGCAGTTGAGTCCAACTCACAGGCTCAGCAGTCTTTCGGAAGTGCTGATTTACTAGAGCAATACCTTTTGGACATGTAAGTAAAGTTTGTATTTTGATCACGGTCCATGACAGTTTGAATGTCTTTAGTTACTTGGAGAAGAGCAGAGGTGAAATAAAAGAATAAGAAAGAAGCACCGTTTGAAATTGGATTAATATGTTATATTTAGACACAAACCACATTGCCTGAAATGAAAACATTTTACTTGAGGCACAAGAGAAATAAAGTAGGTCAACAATTTTGTTTTTAAATTTGACCATATTATTGTCGTCATTATGTAATATCTGACTCTAGCACATTGTCCCATAAATTGTGATTGACTCATAAAGAAAGATGCTTGGTAGTGTATATCAACAATATGTTGAGTAATAAACCCTGCAGAACTTTTAATTTAAAAAAAAAATCAGATTTATTTGCCTCAGTGATTTCACTGTGTTATAGATGTCCAAAGCAAGCCTGCAGTTCAAAGCAAGATGAGATGATTACAAGTGGTTTAAATAGCACATCAGAATTTCACCTGGTGTAAATTTGCGTAGCTCCCAATAACTTCATCATCTCGTCTGATCTCCTGCACATTGTGTAACTCACACATGTCCTGGCACCAAGGCCACTTGGAGAGAGATTAACGAGTCTGCTACATCTCTAGCTAAAGGCCACATGGCTTTTAGCTCATGTGGTAGAGACTTATGCATTTAGCTCTAGAGGTCACAGGTTTGATCCCACCCACCAGCTACCGGGGTCTGTCAGTATTACAATTGCAAGCCACAGAACCTTACCCACCCACTCCTGTAATAAACCCATAACCTGTAGCTGAGTTACTGATGTCCTCAAATCATGATTTAAAGAATTCAAGTCACAGAGAAGCCACAATTTATACTAGTTTACACCTGCAAGAGACCTCTGCCCCATACTGAAGAGGAAGGTGAAAAATCCCAGGGTCTCTGCCAATCCAAACTGAGAGAAAATTCCTTCCTGACCCCGTATATGGTGATCAGTTACACCCTGAGCGTGTTGGCCAGACCTACAAGCCAGACACCTGGGGAAGAATTAACTGTAGGTAAGTCAGAGCCCTCCCCAACTAGTGCCCCATCTCTTGACAACTAATAGTTTCAGATGGGCCACATGCCATTGTAGGCAGCTCATCATACCACCCCCAATATAAACTTTATCAAGCTCGGTCTTGTAACCACTTAGGTTTTTTGCCCCCACTGCTCCCTTGGAAGGCTGTTCCAGAACGTCACTCCTCTGATGGTTAGAAACCTTTGGTTAACATCAAGCCTAAACTTGTTGATGGCCAGTTGAAATCCATTTATTCTTGTGCCAATATTGGTGCTTAACTTAAATAGCTCCTCTCCTTCCCTAGTATTTATCCTGTTTATGTATTTATAGAGACCAATCATATCTCCCCTCACCTTTATTTGCTTAGGCTAAACAAGCCAAGCTCAAATCTCCTCTCATAAGATAGGTCTTTCATTCCTCTGATCATTCTAGTAACCACTCTCTGCTCCTGTTCCTGTCTGAATTCATCTTTTTTTTTTAAAATGGGAGACCAGAACTGCACACAGTATTCCAGTTGAGGTCTCACCAGTGTCTTGTATAGTGGTAATAAGGCTTATCTATCTCTCCTGGAAATTCACCTCACCCAATGCGTCCTAGGATTGCATTAGCACAGTGACATCACATTGGTGACCCAGGATTGACCAATATACCCAGGTCTTTCTCCTCCTCTGTCACTTCCAATGAATATGTCCCCAGCTTACAGCAAAAAAATCTTGTTGTTAGTCCCTAAATGCATAACTTTGAACTTTGCATGATTAAATTTCATCCTCTTCCTATTATTCCAGCTTTTATGTCTAAATCTTTTTCTAGGATACTCCTATCCTCCTCCATATTGACAATACCTCCCAACTTTGGGTCATCCACAAAGTTTATTTGTGCACACTGGCTTTTTGTGCCACAATCGTTAATGAAAATGTTAAATAAGATTGGTCCCAAGACTGATTCCTGAGGAACTCCACTAGTAACCTCCCTCCTTTCTGATAATTCATCTTTCAATATGACCAAGGATATGATTCAGTCATGGAGGTCACAGAAATCATGGATTCTGTGACTTTAATGGACCTCTGTGACTTTTACTTCAGCTGACAGCAGCGGGCACAGAGCTGGAGCTGTGCGTCCCTGACCTGCAGCTTTGGTGTTGGGGCTGTGCAACCCCACCACCCATGGTTTGAGCTGGAGCTGTGCATCCCTGACCTGCAGCTTCAGCCGGGGCCAGAGCAGTGCACCCCACTGTGTCAGGAGCCTAGGTTGTGCGCCCCACAGCTGTGGCCAGGGCTGGAGCTGGACTGTGTACTCCAGGGCTGCGTGCCCTCCTGCATCTGTGGCTGGAGCATGGTCTGTGTGCCCCCATGGCTTTGGCCAATGCCAGATCTACATTCTCCCCGTGCCACCATGGCTGTGTCTGGAGCCTGGGCTGTGTGCCCCGCCCTCCCAGCCCCCATGGCTTTAGCTGAAGCCAGAGCCGAGGCTATATGACCCCCACCCCAGCACTTCACAGTTTTGGCTGGAGCCAGAGCCGGAGCCACTCCTATGTGTCCCCACCTGCGACTTCTGCCAGAGCTGAAGCCGGGGCTGTGTGCCCACCCTTCCCCCCAATGTCTGCAGTGGGGGCTGGAGACAGGGCTGCCCCCCCACCCCGTGATGGTGGGACTGGGACTGTCAATCCCTCTCCCCATGGGACTCCAGCTGTCATTCCTCCCTCTCCCTCCTGCACCGTAGCCTTCTCTTCCCCTGTTATTTTATAGCAAAAGCCAGAACAGGTCACGGCTTCCATGAATTTTTGTTTATTGCCCACAACTGCCCGTGACTCTTACTAAAAATAACCATGACAAAATCTTAACCTTAAATATGACCCACTGTCATCTCCCCTTTAATCAGTTCCTAATTCACCTTTCAATTCTTCTACTAATCCCCATCTTTTCCAATTTAAGCAATAATTTTTCATGTGGAACTGTATCAAATTTCTTACTACAATCCAGGTAGATTAGATCTATTGCATTTCCTTTGTCTAGAAAATTAGTTGTCTTCTCAAAGAGAGAGATCTGGTTGGTCTGGTACAATCCACCTTTTGTAGAAACATGTGTCTTTTATCCCAATTACTGTTTACCTCTCTGTCCTTAACTACTTTCTCTTTCAAAATTTGTTCCAAGACCTTGCATATAATTGAGGTTAAAATAACAGGCCCATATTTCCCTGTGAATCACTTTTTAAATTCTCCAGTCATAGGGTACAACTGCTGTGTTTACGGATTCATTGAAAATCGTTGTTATTGGGCTTGCAATTTCATGTACCAGTTCCTTTAATATTCTTCAATGGAGATTATTCTGGCTCCTGATTTGGTCCCATTAAACTGTTTGAATTTGACTTCATGTGGTAATTTCTATTTCCATATCCGCATTCCCATTAGCCACCCTGCCACTACCTCTAATCTCTTCAATATTTATTTTAAAACCTGAGGCAAAGAGTTGGACCATGATTAGATTATGTTTAATCTCCATCCCATTTCAGCAGTTCCACTTCTTCTTTCCTTGTTTTCTCTTTATTTATGTGGCTAAAGAACTTTTTACTATTGGTTTTAATTTATTTTGAAGGGTCCAACTCTTCTTGGGTTTTGGCATTTCTCACTTTTCCACTACACATTCTGACTTCCAAGAAGTAGCTTTTCTTGCTGATCCATCACTTCTTCCATTCTTTGTAGGTTTTCTGCTTTCTTTTAATAACCCGGTAGAGGTGCTTGTTCATCCAGTTTGGTCTATAAACCTTCCTTGGAATGCAGACTTCGGATAGTTTCTGCAACTCTGACTTCAAGTAATTCCAATCCTCCTCCACATTCAGATCCTTGTGTTCTTCAGTCCAGTCCACTTCCCTACTTCCCTTCCGTTTTTTTAAAAGTTTGCCCTTTTGAAATCAAGGGACCTAGTTGCAGACTTACTTTTGTTTATCCTTCCATTCAGTTTAAACTGATGTAGCTCATGATCACTCAAACCAAGGTTGTACTCCACAACCCGTTCTTCTGTGAGTTTTTTGCTACTTACCAATACTAAATCTAAAATGGCATCACCTCCTTCTTGGTTTGGTGATTATTTGGTGAAAAAATCTGTCAGCTATCATGTCCAGGAATATCTGGGCCCTAATATTATTAGCAGCACTCGTCCCCCCAATTTATATTTGGGAAATAAGTCTCCCATAATCACACAATTACTAGCATTATTTATTTAATTAGAAATCATAGAGGTCTCTATCCTTATCCAAATCAGATATTGGGGCTCTGTAGCAAACCCCAAGCATTATCCTAGTAGAGCCTATATTACCTTTCTTCTCCAAAGTGATTTTGACCCAAACAGATTCTGTTTTATCCATTCCATCACTTCTAATTTCTTAATATACAGTGCTACTCCACCACCTTTAGCTTTATTTCTGTCTTTCCCGAACAGCACATACCCTTCAATACCTGTGTTCCAGGCATGACTACTATTCCATCATATTTCTGTTATCCCTATAATATCTACTTTCAGTTTCTACACCAGTAATTCTAGTTCCTCCATTTTGTTACCCAGGTTCTTTGCGTTGGTGTACAGACATCTTGGTTGTTTCTGCTTTGCCCAGATTTCTTGCTCAGCTAGGTATAGTCATTCTACTTTAAGTATCACCTACCTGACTGTTAGTGTCACTGGTACTGGCACCATCTTTCTTCTTGATGTCCATTCTTCTACCATCCATTTTTCCTTTTCTCCATTGCTGTATCCTCTCTTACTTAATTTTCCGCCCAATAAATAGTAGAATCAGACATGGAGATTACATGATCATCTCCCAATTCTCTCCCTCAAATTCTTAGTTTAAAACTTTTAATCAGTTGTTTGAACCTCCATCCTAGAAGTCTATTTCCCTCCCTACTCGGGTGGAGTCAATCCCATGAGAACAGTCCTCTGTCCATGAATGCCTCCCAGTGGTTGAACATCCCAAAGCCCTGCTGATAGCACCATTGCCTGAGCCACCCATCAATCATCATAATCTTTTTTTGCCTTCACTCTCCTCCTCTAGGGACAGCAGAATCCCACAGAAGATGACCTGAGCCTCCATTTCTTTAAGCATCTTCCCCAGCTGGACATAATTTCCCCAATGTGTTCGAGCTAGATTCTAGCTGGATCATTTTTTTCCTACATGCAGGACAACCAGTGGATTCTTTCTTGTCCCCATTAGGATCATCTTCAGTGTCAGGTCCATATCCCATAGGTTAGCTCCCAGCAGACAGCTCACCCTTCTGTTCTCCGGATCAGCTCTGGTGACAGGTCTGTCTCCTCTTTCTAACAGGGAGTCCCCAGTCATGTAGACCTGCCTCTTCCTGGTGTTTGTGCAATTCTCCAGGGTTTCTCCTTCTGTTCTTTCTGATTTCAAGTACTCTTGTCTTTTGTTCTCATTTGCAGTCTTCTGTCCTCCGGGGCAGGGCCGGCTCCAGGCAGCAGCGTTCCAAGCAGGCGTTTGGGGCGGCAGTTCCTCCGGGTGCAGCGGCAATTCAGCGGCAGCATTTCTGTTCTGCCCGCTGCCGCGGCAAATCAGCAGCATCTTCTTCCTTTTGCAGTCCAGGATGGCAGTTTTTTTCAGTGCTTGGGGCGGCAAAAACTGTAGAGCTGGCCCTGCTCCGGGGACTCTGAACTCTGGCCATCTCCATTGACTTTTCTTCTCTTTTTGTAGGACTAGCTGCTTTCCTCTTCTTCTTTGCCCTGCTACCTTCTGTTACTCCCTGCTGCACCTCTTCATTTTTCAACTTGGCAATCCTGTTCCTTAGCACTCTTTGCTAACTGGCCTTTTCCTCTGCCTTGAACGGATCTGCACCAGTTAACTCCAGATGAAGATTTGGCCCAAATTTTTAAAAAAATATTATTGGAATTACTCAATTTTTCCTACACCTCTTATTGCCACTCTGACCATCTGCGAAGAAGCATGGGACCACAGGGATGCTACTGAGCTGCTGTAGCAAGGCAGAGATGGAATATCAGAACAGCAGCACATTCCTGGCTCCACAGAATATGTTGTCCATTTTTCTCATTTGCAGGCTGTACTTTTCCTACTCGCATGTGCTTGACAGGTTCACCATGATAAATGGCTTCTTTGTGAAACTTTGCCTTTTCTCCATAACGCAGCTGTCCATCGAAACCTAAATTCCTACTTGTGAAGCCCAGATTATCCTCTAAAGCATGTACAATTCCTTCAGCCATCTCTGCCAAGGAAGCTGAGCATTATGTTCTGAGGCAGAAAGTGGGCAAAATATAACATCAGATGTGAGGAAAAGATATGAGTGTAACATTTCAGATAAAAAGAAAAGGAGTACCTGTGGCACCTTAGAGACTAACCAATTTATTTGAGCATGAGCTTTCGTGAGCTACAGCTCACTTCATCGGATGCATACCGTGGAAACTGCAGAAGACATTATATACACACAGAGACCATGAAACAATACCTCCTCCCACCCCACTGTCCTGCTGGTAATAGCTTATCTAAAGTGATCATCAAGTTGGGCCATTTCCAGCACAAATCCAGGTTTTCTCACCCTCCACCCCCCCACACACAAACTCACTCTCCTGCTGGTAATAGCCCATCCAAAGTGACCACTCTCTTCACAATGTGTATGATAATCAAGGTGGGCCATTTCCAGCACAAATCCAGGTTTTCTCACCCCCCCCCCCCCACCCCCATACACACACAAACTCACTCTCCTGCTGGTAATAGCTTATCTAAAGTGATCATCAAGTTGGGCCATTTCCAGCACAAATCCAGGTTTTCTTACCCTCCACCCCCCCCCCCCCCACAAACTCACTCTCCTGCTGGTAATACCCATCCAAAGTGACCACTCTCTTCACAATGTGTATGATAATCAAGGTGGGCCATTTCCTGCACAAATCCAGGTTCTCTCACCCCCTCACCCCCCTCCAAAAACCACACACACAAACTCACTCTCCTGCTGGTAATAGCACATCCAAAGTGACCATTCTCCCTACAATGTGCATGGTAATCAAGGTGGGCCATTTCCAGCACAAATCCAGGCTTTCTCACCCCCCCCCCCCCGCCCCCGGAAACACACACACACACACAAACTCACTCTCCTGCTGACAATAGCTCATCCAAACTGACCACTCTCCAAGTTTAAATTCAAGTTTAACCAGAACGTCTGGGGGGGGCGGGGGTAGGAAAAAACAAGGGGAAATAGGCTACCTTGCATAATGACTTAGCCACTCCCAGAAGTCACCTACTACAGGACAGGCCTAACAAAGAAAATAACAGAACGCCACTAGCCGTCACCTTCAGCCCCCAACTAAAACCCCTCCAACGCATTATTAAGGATCTACAACCTATCCTGAAGGATGACCCAACACTCTCACAAATCTTGGGAGACAGGCCAGTCCTTGCCTACAGACAGCCCCCCAACCTGAAGCAAATACTCACCAACAACCACATACCACACAACAGAACCACTAACCCAGGAACCTATCCTTGCAACAAAGCCCGTTGCCAACTGTGCCCACATATCTATTCAGGGGACACCATCACAGGGCCTAATAACATCAGCCACACTATCAGAGGCTCGTTCACCTGCACATCCACCAATGTGATATATGCCATCATGTGCCAGCAATGCCCCTCTGCCATGTACATTGGTCAAACTGGACAGTCTCTACGTAAAAGAATAAATGGACACAAATCAGATGTCAAGAATTATAACATTCATAAACCAGTCGGAGAACACTTCAATCTCTCTGGTCACGCAATCACAGACATAAAGGTCGCTATCTTACAACAAAAAAACTTCAAATCCAGACTCCAGCGAGAAACTGCTGAATTGGAATTCATTTGCAAATTGGATACTATTAATTTAGGCTTAAATAGAGACTTGGAGTGGTTAAGTCATTATGCAAGGTAGCCTATTTCCCCTTGTTTTTTCCTAACCCCCCCCCCCCCCCCCAGATGTTCTGGTTAAACTTGGATTTAAACTTGGAGAGTGGTCAGTTTGGATGAGCTATTACCAGCAGGAGAGTGAGTTTGTGTGTGTGTGTGTGTGTTTCCGGGGGGTGTGTGTGTGAGAAAGCCTGGATTTGTGCTGGAAATGGCCCACCTTGATTACCATGCACATTGTAGGGAAAGTGGTCACTTTGGATGAGCTATTACCAGCAGGAGAGTGAGTTTGTGTGTGTATGGGGGTGGGGGGGTGAGAAAACCTGGATTTGTGCTGGAAATGGCCTACCTTGATTATCATGCACATTGTAGGGAGAGTGGTCACTTTGGATGAGCTATTACCAGCAGGAGAGTGAGTTTGTGTGTGTGGTTTTTGGAGGGGGGTGAGGGAGTGAGAGAACCTGGATTTGTGCAGGAAATGGCTCACCTTGATTATCATACACATTGTGAAGAGAAAAGGAGTACTTGTGGCACCTTAGAGACTAACCAATTTATTTGAGCATGAGCTTTCGTGAGCTACAGCTCACTTCATCAGATGTATGCCGTGGAAACTGCAGCAGACTTTATATATACACAGAGAATATGAAAAAAATACCTCCTCCCACCCCATTGTCCAGCTGGTAATAGCTTATCTAAAGTGATCATCAGGTGGGCCATTTCCAGCACAAATCCAGGTTTTCTCACCCTCCACCCTCCCACACAAATTCACTCTCCTGCTGGTGATAGCCCATCCAAAGTGACAACTCTTTACACAATGTGCATGATAATAAAGTTGGGCCATTTCCTGCACAAATCCAGGTTCTCTCACCCCCTCTGTGTGTGTGTGTGGGGGGGGGGGGGCGCGGAGGGTGAGAAAACCTGGATTTGTGCTGGAAATGGCCCAACTTGATGATCACTTTAGATAAGCTATTACCAGCAGGACAGTGGGGTGGGAGGAGGTATTGTTTCATGGTCTCTGTGTGTATATAATGTCTTCTGCAGTTTCCACGGTATGCATCCGATGAAGTGAGCTGTAGCTCACGAAAGCTCATGCTCAAATAAATTGGTTAGTCTCTAAGGTGCCACAAGTACTCCTTTTCTTTTTGCGAAGACAGACTAACACGGCTGTTACTCTGAAACCTATCATTTCAGATAAATAATCTTTGGGGCATTGAAAACAACTAAAGTCAACAGGTCTTGTTTTCCATTTTAGTGTTAGGCTATAGAGGTGATTAACATTTCAGGTATTTTTGCCAAGACTCCATCACCATCTCTATCTATTTCCTATTTCATTTTACATAGCAATCATGTGAAATTTCCAAATAGTTGTGCCAACTGATAAGAAGTCTGTGGCATTGCTCTAATTTTCAGAGGAAAGCAGGGAAATGCCTGAAAGGTCTAGAAGGGGAAACAGGTAGGTATTTTCTGGTTTTCTTGATTTTAAATTTGAAGCCCTGATCACAGACGTTAAAGATGAAATAACCGTGCTTATAAATAATCTTTTTTTTTTTTTTTTTGGTGTGGGGAGAAGTAGGCAGGAGAGGGTATCTATGGAGAGGAAAGATAACCAAGACACACATGCACTTTGATCTTCATTTGGTTTTAGAAAGTGACACTGTTCCTACATGGTTCCACATCTACACTTGAGCTGCAGTTGGGGTGTGGGAGTACTCTGATGCCAGAATGTGAAAGTAGTTTAAAAGCTCCTGGGGAATTCACCAGATCTTTCATGAGTCAGAAGTGATGGTGGAGTTATGGGTATATATTATTTTTAGTGACTTCATGAGCTTCTGAAGGGTGGTACTGGTCTACAGTACAGGAGACTAAAGCCCCTTATTTACCCATATGGACACTGTGCAATATTGGCAGTGGTGCTGCTCTACGACAATACTTCATACTTATTCTGATGAAACTACCCCTTGCAGTGAGAGCATGGGTCATTTTCCACTGCAATTCCACTGAAACTACTGACTAGTGTGGCAGCTGGTATGGTTGTTTTTGTGAAGTAAATATTTGTCCACTTTGAACTAGACTAAGACCAGAGAGTGAGACTGACACATACATGCTAGGTCACATTAGAAGCATCAGATGGTAATGACTTTCCACTACTATCTTATTATCCGGTGTTTATGACATTCACACTATAGTCTTTCAGTACAGTTGGATTTAAATTACTGTAATCAAATGACCAATAAGATACAGAACAGGTACAATACACTTTGTCTAGTTTTTAAAGTTCTGACCAAAGAAACTCAGCACTTTTGCTACAGAAGGATCTGTCTACAGTATGACAGTAGAGTCTAAAGCTAGTTACTAAAAATCTGCCAGTAAAATAAATGTGCTCTTGGGTATGTGCCAGGAATTGATATTTACAAGACACTGTCCACGTGGTTGTAAAAGTGACCAACTTATGAATACACTGATTCAGACACAGGCTCACTGGAAGATCCATTGTAGCCTGCTTCTGTCACTGTTTTAAATTAAGGTCCTCCTCCCTGCCATACTCTGCAAAGTTTAGTTAATGTTTTCAGTGCTCCATTTAATGAAGAGAGAAGAACAGTTCCTTTTCCCGTCTTCTCACTCTCTCTTCTACTTCTCTTTAAAGTAGCAACCACTTTCGAACCATTCTACTGTCCTCCTTCTTCCACCTGTTCTATTTGTTTTCTATTAGTACTACTTTTATCTTATTTGTCTGGAACTTTTCGTGCCCTTTTCAAGTATTTATGGATGATGCATGTAGTTTGATCCCTTAGGTCTCTGATTCAGTGTCAGACACCGCACTTTCTTCAGAGTGCTGCAGAAACAGGCAAATGTGCCGGGATGGTGAAGACACAGGTGCCCCATGAGGTGCTGTGTGAGCCAAAAGCTAAGCCCTGAATATTAGACACACAAGTGAAAGACATTTTAAATGGTTCTAGCCTTTGGACTGTTTCAGCGTAGAACTAATTGACCAAATAGAAACTGACAGAAGCAGACTATACTAGGACTTCCAGTGAGCCAGCGTCTGAATCATTGTATTCGTATATTGGTCACTTTTACAACCACATGGACAGTGTCTTGTAAATATTAATTTCAGGCACATACACAAGAGTACATCTATTTTACTGACAGATTTTTCGTAGCCAGCTTTAGAACCAATGAGTATTGAGCCCAGATTTCCAAAGTCCTAAGCTAGTGCCCAATGTGGACCATCCTTCCTCCCAAACTATGGAAAATACATTAGCAGTGCTGATGACTGATTGAACTTTTATTGTTTTTCTTAAGAAAAAAATACAATATTTGAAAAGAGATTTAGGACATTACTTCACATTCTCATCTAATTCTTTTTGAATGAAAACTACTTCTCTTGTATATTTTTTGAACCAATTACAAGCTGGCATTTTTCCAAGGGTTAACAAATTACAAGTTAGCTGGAATTCAGCTTCAAACATGTTGTCTAACATTGGAGACAGTGACTCAATATTAGTCGTTATGAGATTTGTGAAATTCCTCTAAAGAGAATGCTTACAAAAATTGCTCGTGGTTTGGTTTTTAATCATTATCATCACAATTTCAGGAAATACCAACATTTATAAAAAAAAGTATAACAAAGTAATATGGAAAATTAAAAACACTATCTTTTGAATGGACAGTAAATGAAGAAAATGTAATTAATTACTGGAATTTCAGACATTTCCTCCCCATCCTTAATTGTTTTTTTTTAGGTCCTGATCCTGCAATAAGATATGTGTGGGCAGATCCTCTGTGCATTCCTAATACCCCAGGGAAGACAATATAACTCTGCAGATATCCACCCATATAGCATAGCAGGACTGGGGTCTCACAGTGTAAGAAATGACCTTTTATATGGTCTCATAAATATATATCCCAGTCAGTCAATATTTTGCTAATACTTTAGGATGCCTTATACATCACATTCATTTCCCCCTCTCCCCCCGTAGCTGGATGTAAAGAGTGTCAGATAGTGATCAGTGGGCATTGTAAATAAGTAATAGCTACAGACACTGAAGCTCATCTTTACTGAAGTCACTCTGAAGCAACAAAACTTTGATGTCTTAACTATTCCTTATGAAGATTCTAGGTGAAACCCTGGCCCCATTGGAGTTTTGCCAGTGACTTCAATGGGGTCTGACTTTCACCCTATGTGTACTGAAATTGGCTTACCTACATCTTGGTATTCTCAATGGAAATATTTTGGTTAATACCTGCAGGTATTACTTCCTTCAATTTTCCTCTTACCTCAAAGCTTGCAGCAAATTGCATAGCATCACAGCCCTTAAAGTACCCTTGAAAGTTTGCATTTTGTGCACCTGTTACCACAAATAGTTAACTTTAAAAAATATAGATGATCTCTGTCTCTTTTTGAGGGCATTTTCCTATAAATGGGTAAACACCAAGGAAAAAAAACAAATGCGGGGGGGGGGGGGATGGGCTGTTTGGCTTGTGGGAAAAGGTCTGTGTCCCCTTTAAGGGCTACATAGCTAGAGAATGACTTGCTAGGGCAGCTTCAGAGCAGGTCAACACAGGGACACTAACCCATCCCCTCTCCCCAGGTGACTGGAAGAGAGGGGAGAGGATTTAGGATCACTCTGGTACAGGAAAAGTCCATTTTTACCTGCACTGGGCAGAGCAGCAAGAACAGCAGCCTAGCAAACTTTGTTCTCTTGTGGTGCCACCTAGCAGCAGACCAGTGAGAACGCGTAAGGTAGGGGGGGAAGAGCTCCCTGCAATGCAATGATTGAAGCAGGTGGTCGGCAATGGAGGGGGAGGGAGTTTCATAGTTGGGGGAAGGAGCCTCCACCCCCTTCCAGCCCTGTGTGGCAGAAATGGGCATTTTGTAGCAGAAAGGGAAGAGGAAGGCTGTTCAAACTCCTCATTGTAGGGCCGGAGCAGACTACTGAGATTGTCCCTCTCCCCTCATTCCAGCTGGCCATAGTAGGTGTATTATGGCAGACGGGAGGGAATTCCAAACCCAGCTCAGTGGGGATGGAGTGTGGCTCAAGGCACCATGGGAGACTGGGGTGGGAATCCGAGCCAGTGGACCCAGGAGGGCAGATCCCAGGGTGGTTTGTCTGTCTACCAAATGGATTCCCCTCTACCAGGAAGCAGTGTGGATCCTGGGGGAGCGAACTCTTTGAGTGGTGAGCAAGCTGTGTTTGGGGGTGGGGCAGCCAACAGAGAATTGATTCAAGTCTTCTGGGCAGTTGCTGCAGAAACAATTTCAGCAGAAACTATGCAAATTCAGCAAACAAATTCAGGCTTACAAGGTGTGTGGGTTGTCCAGAGCCAGGACGTCTGAACAAACGGATTGCAGGACAGGAGAGTGTGCGTGGCTGGCAGGGATGAGTGCGATGAGCACCAGATGGAACTTGCAGGGGCAGGGTGTGAAAGTGAGTCCCTTCCATCCATTGCTGCAATGGGTGTCTGTTGGAGTGACTTCACTGGGGTTCAGGGAACTTGCCCATTTTTCCTCTTGGGGGACCTAAGTGTGGGAGGGGAGAGCGATCACTTACTCCTCCCCTCCTGGACGGCAGGAGATGCAGAACCTTGTGGGGTAGTGAAACTAGCAAAATGACTGTGTGGGGGAGGGGGTATCCTAGGAGCTGTGTTGGGGTACTCACACTTTCTACAGAAGCTAATGGCATTGCACAGCCCTTGCAAGCTAACCTTCAGTTGGAGCAGCAGCTGGGAGTTTCCATGGATGGAGGGGCTGGTGTGCTGCTAATGGAAACCCAGCATGGACTCAAGTTTGGGAGACAGACAATAGTCAGGTCGTACAGATCCCTCACCAGGGAGTGGGAGCCCTTAATGGGGGTGTGATTTACAAGTACCCTACAACTGACTGACTGATAAGGAATGTGAATTCATGGGATAGAATTGCTGATCCGGGGCAACTGTGGAGCCACAGGACACTGAGGGTATGTTAACACTGCAATTAACCCCCCCCCCCCCGGCTGACCTGTGCCAGCTGACTCAGGCTCAGGGGTTCAGACTAAGGGGCTGTTTAATTGCAGTGTAGATGTTTGGGGTCAGGATGGAGCCTGGGCTTTAGAACCCCGCGAAGTCCCAGAGCTCAGGCTGCAGCTCAAGCCTGAACATCTACTCCACAGTTAACCAGCCCTGCAGCCCGCATCAGCTGGCACAGGCCAATCAGGGCATTTTAATTGCAGTGTAGACATAGCCAGAGGGCGCCCCAGTGGTCAGTCACAAATATGGTTATGCTGGGGTGGCTGACCCAATGGGAGTTCACCTTTTCAGTACTACTAAACACTAATGCTGAGAGGTGAATATGTAGACATATTATCACTGTTGCACAGGAGGGGCTGAGAGAGAGTCAGCCAGGGCAGAGAAGCAGGGCAATAAAATGCCCTGGTGGCTAAGGGTGGCTAGAACATGGGAAAATTGGGAAGCCACCTTATCTATGCAGGCATTATTGCAGAAGCTTACCCGGACAGAAGACCAGCATTGTTCAAATGTATGGATATAATCAAGTGAATATAAAATATGTTTAGGAGCATGGCTTAGTTTAACTATGATGGACAGTTTTGATTGAGGGCAGCAACACAATCCAGGATCTGGTGGGATATGCATCAGATATAGGGCCCTACCAAATCCACGGTCTTTTTTGGTCAATTTCATGGTCATAGGATTTTAAAAATCATAAATTTCACGGTTTCAGATATTTAAATATGAAATTTCACACTGTTGTAACTCTGGGGGTCCTGACCCAAAATGGTATTGTGGGGGTGAGGGGTCTCAAGACTATTGCGGGGGTTATTGCCCCCCTTACTTCTGCCCTGCTGGTGCTGTTTTCACAGCTGGGCTTCTGGTTAGCCACTGCCACTCTCCAGAAAGTCTTGCTGGTTGCAAATTAATCTGAACTAATTGTTGTAGTGTTAGAGGCTACCTATGTTGGTTGCCAAATACAATGGAATTTGGGTAACCTAGTGTCTTTCTTCCTGGAGATATCCCTGTGAACTTTATGATCATAAGTATGGTACAAGCAGAGCCACTATGCATAGAAAAATATAACTCAGGTACTGTCTTAAACCTCAAAATGCATCAAAAGCCATTATTGGCACAAAATGTACAAGAGGTTCCAAGTTGTAAATGGCAATCACATTGAGCCTGTCATAAATATAAAGGGAAGGGTAAACCCCTTTGAAATCCCTCCTGGCCAGGGGAAAGCTCCTCTCACCTGTAAAGGGTTAAGAAGCTAAAGGTAACCTCGCTGGCACCTGACCAAAATGACCAATGAGGAGACAAGATACTTTCAAAAGCTGGGAGGAGGGAGAGAAACAAAGGGTCTGTGTCTGTCTGTAGTCGTCTTGGCCAGGGACAGAACAGGAATGGAGTCTTAGAACTTTTAGTAAGTAATCTAGCTAGGTATGTGTTAGATTATGATTTCTTTAAATGGCTGAGAAAAGAATTGTGCTGAATAGAATAACTATTTCTGTCTGTGTATCTTTTTTGTAACTTAAGGTTTTGCCTAGAGGGGTTCTCTATGTTTTTGGATCTAATTACCCTGTAAGATATCTACCATCCTGATTTTACAGGGGGGATTTCTTTATTTCTATTTACTTCTATTTTTTATTAAAAGTCTCCTTGTAAAACACTGAATGCTTTTTCATTGTTCTCAGATCCAAGGGTTTGGGTCTGTGGTCACCTATGCAAATTGGTGAGGCTTTTTATCCAACATTTCCCAGGAAAGGGGGGGTGCAAGTGTTGGGAGGATTGTTCATTGTTCTTAAGATCCAAGGGTCTGGGTCTGTAGTCACCTAGGCAAATTGGTGAGGCTTTTTACCAAACCTTGTCCAGGAAGTGGGGTGCAAGGTTTTGGGAAAAATTTTGGGGGGAAGGACGCGTCCAAACAGCTCTTCCGCAGTAACCAGTATTAGTTTGGTGGTGGTAGCGGCCAGTCCAAGGTGTAATATTTTGTACCTTGGGGAAGTTTTGACCTAAGCTGGTAAAGATAAGCTTAGGAGGTTTTTCATGCAGGTCCCCACATCTGTACCCTAGAGTTCAGAGTGGGGGAGGAACCGTGACAGAGCCTCTGACTGGCCCTGGCTCAATACATCAAGTATCCAGCCGGAACTGAGCTTCCATATTAGCAGAGAAATAAATAACTGAGGTTTTATCCCTTGTTATTCATTAGATGCTATTTTCCATATCTGACTTGGTGACAGGATATTTTAGGGTTTCGATATAATCTCTGTCCTCTCTTTTCTTTCTACTATAGTTACACAGTTTTTCTTTCTTTCTTTTGGATGGAAAAGTCTTTTATTTACCCATAGGGCCTGATGCAAAGCCCATTTAAGTCAATGGGAGTCTTTTTCATTGATTTTAATGGGTTATTTGTTCCTTCTAGAACCTAGATATCTGTGTAGCACTGAGTATTACTTGATTTTCAGCAGGATTATTTGCTCAACTGGTTTAGAAGTTAGTATACTTAAATCCTGAGGAGTTACTGATACATTTGAGTGCTGCATATTGTTGTCTTGTTCTTGTTTTTAGCCCCCTAACACCTTGTGTTGGTGGTGGTAGAATGTAGTGCTTTGAGGTTACACTAGACGTTCTGTTATCTTTCCTGTTTGGTGATAAGCAAGAATCATTGTCTTAGTTCTGCCCTAGTGCCATAGATTGAAGAATTTCTGAATGTAATGTTTGAGTGCAAAACTGCAGGTGTTAGTGCTTCTATAGCCCTCCTGGAACATCCCGCTGCACTTCTTGTTAGACATGTATTGTGTGGTTTATGATGCAGTCTAGCTCTATGCCTGTGAAGTAAAGGCTGACTCTGTTTTCAGGGTAGTTTTGCAGGATCATGACGTTGCTTTTCTCTACACTTCGTGATAGAACCATGAATGGGAAATGAATTAGTACTGCAGTTAGGTCAATGTGTACTGAGTTATACTGCTGCTGAGGATCCATCCCTGTTTAACCCACCTTTTGGTTTGAAAACATTTGTTTGCCTGTTCTCTGTTGTTATCCTAAAATATTGGACTGGTATGCGAACTCAATTATGCCATATGTTTTGCCTCTGACTCCATTTTGTAGTATAGGGTACCTGTCAGAAGACAGGATATTGAGCTAGATGGACCATTGGTCTGACCCAGTATGGCTGTTCTTATGTTCAGATTAAGTCAGCTTCCCAAACTGTTTTACTGAGAGGGAATGTTGGTCATTATGTCTGGGTTATTTTTCCCTGTGGTATATTTATTGTCAGATGTTGGGCTATGTGCGTGTGTTCCCTCTGCATGCTGCACTGGCTCTGGCCAGATAGCCCATACATCAGACTGCGACTGAACTGCCCAATAACCACAGATCCATTAGTCGCGAAGGCTTTCGGTCATTTTATTGTCGATGAAGCACGGTATTAGTAACCTATACTTGCTCCAAGTACACTGAGTACATGTATGCCTGTGACTATGGAGGCAGCTCCATCAATGGTAGGATTTTCCACTGCCCCATAGGCTGGACGAAGGGTTAAAGCAGGGTCTCCCAACATTTATAGATGGAGACAATCTGGGACAAACAACTTACGTATCACTGTACGTGTTTCATGACATGTTTGTTAACTTCCCTTGTACTTTTCTCCTGATATTTCAGACAAGATATCACTGTTCTTCACTTCTGTCAAAACATTTTATCATGCGTAGGTGGGGGTGTTCTTGTGCCGGCCTTCTGGAATGTGTTTAAACAATGCTAGCAATAGTGGTGCAGAGTTCATGTACCAGACACTGACCTGCAGGCAAGCGTCTGCTTTGGACAGGGCCTGACTCTTGTTCATAGCATAACTTTTGCTGACTTTGGTTCAGGCCTCAAGCCTTGAACCAGGCCCATATTTAAGCTCTCTCTTTCTACTACAGAAGGTAGAGGGTCACCTACTGAGCCACCTGTGACAGTCAGGGTCCACACAGCCCAAGGGCAGAACAGGGGGTTTGAACCCCGAAGAATAAGCATTTCTATTAACTGGTTGTATACCAAGGGATTTTATGAAAACTTGTAATGCTCTGAACCTGATGGTCTTTATTAGCTATGTATGCAGACTGTGATTACTTATCTGTGCATTTATGTATACAGAATACTGTGCTCATGACCTGATTACAATTCCAAGTACACCTCATAGCAGGGAGGGGCTGCTTCCCTGTCAGTTGTTTACATAAAACTAACTTAAAATACCCATCCGTTGTCCAGCCAGGAAAAGACAATGGTCAACCATTAGAGTTAACGGGGAAATACTGAAACAACTTGAAACTGAAAAGAAAACCCTTGTCTTGGAAAACTAGGAGAGGGTGAATTTCCTCACCATGAATCCCGATAGTTTGAGAGAAAGGGGAAAAAACCTTCAAATCCTTAGGCTATGTCTACACTGGCAACTGAACTACAAAACTTTTGTCTTTCAGAGGTGTTAAACACACACACACACACACACACGCACATGCTGAAAGACAAAAGTTTTGCCAACAACAAGTGCCGATGTGAACAGCTATTTGTCAGCAGGAGAGCTGACAAACTGCGGCTATGCGCCTTTTAGCGACACAGCTGTAGTGATCTGTTGCTAAAAGCTGCATAGTGTAGACATAGCCTTAGAAGGGGTTTGAAGTGAAGGACATCCAGAAACTGAGAGGCAGGGACAACCTCTAAGTGGGAAGCTGTCCATGAGAGGCTGGGTCCTCTCTATGTTTGGGGGTAGGTTGGGAAACTGTTTAGAGGCAGTAGGCAACTTATATTAGAAAAGAGAATTTAGCGAGTATCGAAGTGTAAAGCCGGACGGTGTGACTTTGTGGCTTTTCCTTGTACTTGTATGTGTGTGTTTTCCTTTCTTCCTTATCCCAAGCAAGTCTCTGGTGTGCAAACTGTGTGCAGTGTGGGTCTGAAAGTGAGCTGATAATTGGGGGCAGGCTTCACTCCTTCAGTGGTGATGGACCAGAGCAGGAAAGTCTGAGTGTCTGGTGGTTAAGAACTCAGGGTAGATGGATTTGGGAAGACTTGGGACTGCAACGGTTGTTGTGGTCACCATGCAAGGAGCAACTAGGCTGGCGGAAGCCAGGGTGAGACCTTTATGCTTATGGGCTAGCTACTGGTATTAAGGATCTGAGCTATAGCAGCATTGCATTAAGGTGTCCAAGGCTGCAGGGCAGCTGGTGACAAAACTCCTTATTGGTCTGAGTGATCCCCAAAATGTCACACCACTATCACCATTTCCTAGAGCAGGTATTGCTTCATGTTCTTAGGAGGTCTGCCATCCCAATATTGACCTAGTCTTATCCAGCTTAGCCTGTGAGAGCTAAATGGAGTTACAGTCACAAAGTAGTATGGCTAAAGAAATAAAAGCAGTAGAAACAGTGATTGGCTCTTGTGGTAAGTTCTGATACCTTTTTTGGGGAGCGGGGGGATACCCACATGCATGCTTGTCGTTGAATTACAGCCTGTCTTCAATGTCTGCTTTGTTGTTGTAGCTATGTTGGTCCCAGGATATTAGAGAAGGTGGGTGAGGTAATGTATTTTATTGGAACAACTTCTACTGGTGAAAGAGAGAGAGAGAAGCATTCTGTGTAGCTCAAAAGCTTGTCTCTCTCACCAGCAGACGTTGTTTCAATAAAAGATATTACCTCACCCACCTTGTCTCAGCCTATCTTCAATTAATATTTGAAAGGAGATCGGAGTGTATTGATCTTGTTGTCTTTCACATTGGTTAACATCTTTCAAAATAGATTATCTCTTGGGCTATAAAAATAATAAAGGTCGGTAATTGTGTCTGTGCTTCTTTATTTGCCTCCATACAGATTATTTCTTTACCAAACAAACAAGACAGGCAAACAAAGGTTAGCGTTAAAGTAAAGAAATGGATTGAAGCAGGCCATTCAGAGGCCAGTCAGCCATAAGCCTGAGGCACAATGCACCATTTAGCTGAGCAGGAGATTTCTAATCCTGTAATGCATGACTTGTTTTGAGAGTGCAGTGATCACTGCTAGTCACTGCTCTCTCATGCTGCATGAAGTCCCATTAATATCTATCAGTGCAGTATCACCCAAACTGATACTGTGGTCTGTGCATTTGAACCACACTGACATTCTGATTCTTTTTTTGTTTGTTTGTTTTCATACCACGCTTTCATGTGATCTTTATTTGTTACTGGACTCTAGGTCAGACGTCAGGCTAGTGTTTAGGTTATCTGTCCATTGATTTGCAATAATTTTTCAGTACGAGTTCATTCGAGAGCATAGTGATTATCTCATTTCACTTACTTAGTTGTAATTGGGGCATTCAGTGCATTTAGAGTACTTCATCTGGTAAATGAAATGCCCCAGTAACAACTAGGTGGGTGACTGAAACTCTCGAATGAACTCATACAGAAACATGATGATAAAAGACAAAAACACCATATTGCCTATGTGTGAACTCTCTTCACAAATGTATCATTGTATATCTCACTGCTTAGTCCCAAAGAAAACCTGCCCAACACCTTCAAAAGATGACCCTGGGAGTTTAAATTGATAACTTTGCTAGACACTTAAAAATCATGGACTGAATAGACGCACTAGATTTAAGGCTTTTTACAACAATCTATAAGCTACTTAATGTGCCCTCCCGCCCCCATTACTGGAGAGATGTTAAAAGGACACTTCATCTTGAATTGTCCCTTGAAATGTGTGTTAACTGCTTTTGCTAAAAATTTGTTCCACTTTGTATTTATCTTTGACACTGAGGCCTGGTCTACATTACAAAGTTAAGTCGATGCAAGGCAGCTTATGCTGATCTAACTCTATGTGTCTATACTAAAATGTTGCTCCCGCTGTTGTAACTCGCTTGCTGTGCCGACTTAATAATTCCACCTCCGTGAGAGGCATAGCGCTTAGGTTGATGTAGTTAGGTCGACATAGTGTCAGTGTAGACACTGCGTTACTTACGTTGACTATAGTGGCTTCCAGGAGGTGTCCCACAGTGCTCAATTGTGACTGCTCTGGTCACCATTTTGAACTCCACTCCACTCCATTTCCTGTTTGCTTGGTGTGGAGAGCTCACATAGCAATTGCCCAGCTGACCATGCCAACTTCATACAGCAAATGCGCTCCTGCCTGGAGAATACAAGAGGTGGTGGATCTCCCGGGTCTGTGGAGAGAGGAGGCTGTCCAGGCACATCTCCGATTCTGCTGTAGAAATATCAATATCTATGAGCACATTTCTCGGGGCATGTGGGAGAAGGGCTACAACAGGGACACGCAGCTGTGCTGTGTGAAAATCAAGGTGCTGCGGCAGGTGTACCAGAAGGCAAGGGAGAGCAGAGCCAAAAGCATGCGGCTGGTTCAAAGAACAGCACGCCATCCTGCGGGAGACCCCACCACCACCAAGAGCCTGTGGATACTTCGGGGGAACTGAAGTCACAGGCCTCCACAGTGCACAGTGAGGAGGAGGTGATGGACAAGGAGGAGGAGTATGGGGGACAGGGAACTGGGGGATCCAGTGGTGTGGCGAGATGGGACCTCTTTCTGATGCCGGAGCAGATGAACCAATCCCTACTGTCCAGCACTGGCGAGCCCGATGTAGGTGAAGGAACCTCTGGTAAGTATGCAGTTTGTTTTGATATTGCAGGGACACATCTGTTCATTTACTACTTTTTAATCAGGCTAGAAGGGGTAGTGAAATAACTAATTGAGGAAGAATTGTTATCTGCTTCTTATTCCTTGTTACAGCTAAGCAGAGGGGGCCCTGAGGAACAGTTTGTTTATGTGCATCAGGATGTCCCTTGAATTCTCCATAGAGATCTCAAAGAAACTTTCCTGGGGGTAGTCTGCTGCAATCATCTGCTGAACATGTCTGGGGAGGGCTACCTTATTTCTTCCACCATGGTAGGACACTTTCCTACACCAATCAGCAATAACTTCAGCAGGCACACAGGCTAGCAGCATACGACCCAGTCTGCAGCCAGATGCATGCCGGAGGTGTTCCCTTTCAGCCTCTGTTATTCTCAGAAGTGCGATGTAAGCTAAAATCACCACCATCTGTGGGAAATGGTGTCAATATTCAGTTCAGTTGCCCTATCTGCATATCCTGATGGCCATGTGTCCCAAATAACCCTCTACCCCACTGGGCCATACGTACCACAGCTGGGACTGCCACCATGCTCTGTGAATCCCAAGCTGAAGTGAGAAGGTAGTACTTGTAGCTTGTGTGGATCAAGGGCAGTGAAAATACTCACAATAGTATTTCTGTATGTTGTGTCTTTTGCAGCGGGAAATGTGGCCTTGGGTCTCCCTCCATCCACCATCAGGAAGCAGCTCAGCCAGATAAGGAGGAGAAGAAAGAGGACTCAGGGTGACGTGTTCCAAGAAATCCTGTGGATACCAAGCAGAGGGCTTGGAGGAGCACCCTTGTGGACAGAATGGAAAGGGAGAGTGTGGAGAGGAGAAACATACAGCAAAAGGACAGAACGCAAAGCAGGACATGATAGCGCTTCTCAAGCACCAGAAGGACACGCTAGAGACTCTTATAGACCTTCAGGTTCAAGTCACCTGTGCTTGCTTCCCACTGATGCCTATCAATAACCGCATTCTGGGACCTTCCTACACCCCACCCTCAACATTCCACATATACTCAGGGGCCACTGCAGCACTCCAACCCGAGGGAGAGTACAGACAATCACAGCTGCACAGACACTCACCTGTGAGAGACACGCTTTGTGTTCTGTGTGTTGGAAATAAGAATGACTGTTCTTTCCCCTTCAAAAGTTATTTTCCCTGTATTTATTTCAGTTTCATTTACAGTTTCAATTATTTTTGTTTGCATGTGTTTGGAATAAAAGTCTATTTATGGAATATTAGTTCATTTTTATTAGTTCACAACATAAGATGGCTGGGGCTGACATCATTCAACGATAATAACCATAGGTGCATTTGCAATGCTATATTACCACACATGCAGAATTCATTACAAGGTTCATAGCGGGGTACTAAAACCAATGCCAAGCAGAGCACACTACAATAACACACTATTGTGGCTAACTATTGAAATGGTCTTTCAAAGCCTCCATGAGCAGTATAGCTCCCCATTGAGCTCTTCTTATAACCCTGGTATCTGACTTCTCAAAATCAGCAGCCAGGCATTCCACTTCCATGCTCCACCCAGCGGAAACTTTTCCCTCTTTGCTTCACAGATATTATGAAGCACAAAGCAGGCAGCTGTAACCGTGGGGGGATATTTTTAAACTAAAGTCTAATTGTGTGAGTGGACATGCCAGCGCCCTTCCAGTGGCCAAAGGCACATTCACCAGTCGTTCTTCACCGACTGAGCCTGTAGTTCAGTGGTGGGAAACCTCTGGCCGGACTGCATGCGGCCCATCAGAGTAATCTGCAGGTGGGCCGCAAGACAGTTTGTTTACATTGAGCGTCCGCAGGCACAGCCGCCTGCAGCTCCCAGTAGCTGCGGTTCACTGTTCCCAGCCAATGGGAGCTGCAGGAAGCAGTGCGACCAGCTCGTCCCATTGGCTGGGAATGGCAAACCATGGTCCCTGGGAGCTGTGGATGGCTGTGCAAATGTAAACAAACTGTTTGGCAGCCTGCCAGCGGATTACCCTGAAGGCCGTGTGCAGGCCACAGGTTGCTCACCTCTACTGTTGTCAAAGCACTCAAGGCTGCTGTCAAGGTGGCTGATGTATGGCTTCATAAGCCATGGGAGTAAGAGGTAGGCTGGGTCTCCAAGGATCACTGTTAGTATTTCCATATCCCCAATGGTAATCCACCAGTCTGGAAAGGAAGTCCCTGCTTGCATCTTTCTGAACAGGCCTGTGTTTTTAGAGATGCATGCATCATACACCTTTCCTGCCCATCCCGCCTTGTTGTTGGTAAAATATCCCTAGTGATCCACCAGCACTTGCAGTACCATAGAAAAAATAGCCCTTTCTGTTGATGTACTCTTTGGCAAGGTGGTCTGGTGCAAAAATATGGTCCCAGTCCTTTGTAGCAGGATGCTTGTATTGCAGCAACCCCCACAGTGGCTTTCCCAACTCCAAATTGCTACTGATCAGTTGAGAATCAATTTGGCATGGCAGCTTTGGCACAGCAATCACCACTCACTTCTCCACCATGAGTGCAGTCCTCATTTTGGTGTTACTGTGCTGGAGGGCTGGGGCAAGAAGTTCCATGAATGTGGCCTTGTACATCCCAAACCTGCATAATGATGCAATCTCACCAGTCTGTGCTTGTTTCTCCGGTCCACAATAGGCACTCTCCATCATCTGCTACTGCTCCATGAATGCTCCTTTGGTGGCTCTGTCAGTATTGAAGGACCAGATGCGTTGTGTTTGTAATGGTCAGCACAATACTGAAGAGCAGTGCAGGATCCATGCTTCTCACAGAGATGGTGCACATGTGTGTTCACTGGGCTTTTGAAAAAGGCACAAAACATTATGGGCTGCAGATATTATGGGATGGAAAAAACTGAATCATGGGACATGGAAATCATGTTCCCAGTCACCTCTGTGCAACTCGTTTGCCTCCATGATGCTTTGCAAACGCTTCCAAAAACACCCTGCACCAGATGGTGGTGGGTTGCATGATGGGATATCTACCCACAGAGCACCGCTCTCTGCATTGATGCACACGCTGCTCGTGAGGATATGCACCGCTGACACAAGGAGCATACTGTAGACATGCAAAAGTGATTTAATTATTGCAGCGGTTGTATGGCGATATAACTTAGGTGGACTTAATTTTGTAGTGCAGCCTTGCCCTGAATATGTTTCCCAGACCTGAAGAGGAGCTCTATGAAAGTTTGAAAGCTTGTTTCTCTTACCAGTAGAAGTTGGTCCAATAAAAGATATTACTTCACCCACCTTTTCTCTCTAATATCCTGGGAGCAAGACAGCCATAGCAACACTGCATAAAAGAAAGGGGCATTGAGGAAATTGTTAGAAGATATTTGACCTGAATTAAAAATTGCATGCATTTGTTCACAAGTTCATATTGGCAATGTAATTCCTGTGTTTCATGGTGCTTGTAAATTTGAAGGTTGCAAGTTGATTTTAAAAAACAAACAAAATAGCAATAAAACTGTACATTAGTTTTGACATTTCAAACCCCAAGGCTAAGTTACTGTATCAGTCTGATGATCCTTAACAGGATGAAACAATGATCTGTAACTGCTTACTTGTTTAGTTAATGTAAACACAAAATAGTAATGCTGGAAATAGGAATACTAAGAGTGGTGCTTAACTTCGGCAGTACCCAGAATACTTTTCCAGCTCACAGCAGTTTCATAGCAAGACTGTTTGCGCTCGGAGCGCAAACTGGAAGTTTTGAATTTACTCTTCCATGCAATGAGTTCTATTCTGTATGATTTACAGGAACCTGAAATAGCAAACCAATGGATAGAATGTCTTTGTGATGCACATAGATGGGATGCAGCAAGACAAGATAAAACAGGAGGGAAGAGAGAAGAATAAATGAATAAACCATTTTACTTGTTTTGTATCCTTTCTTTTGTGTTTGTTTGTGTATGTTTTGCCATTTAATGGCCCCATCCATTGAAGTCAGTCAGGAAAGTCCCATTGACTGAAATAGGAGCTGGATCAGGCCCAGATCTACACTATGGCTTAAGTTAATCTAATTTATATTGTTCAGGGGTGTGAAAAAGCCTCCCTCCCCGAACGACGCAAGTTTTGCTCTGCCCTTACTGGTGCTATGTTGGTGAGAGATGCTTTCCTGTTCACATAGCTTTCGCTTCTCACCAAGGTGAAGTACCTGTGTTGACGGGAAAGCACTCTCCCGTCGGCATAACATGTCTTCACCAGATGCGCTACAGCGGTGCAGCTGAATTGATGCACCTGCGCTGATGTGGTGCTGTAATAGACATGCCCTTACTCAGAGTCTTTTGAAAGGGATCTTGTACATGTTGGGGTACTATAAGCTAGATTTTCAAGTGTTTAGCATGCCCAATTGGGGCCAAATTTTGAAAGAGCTGTGTTCCCACTGGGGCACTTGAATAAAGGCCCTATTTCCAGAGGGGCTCAGCACTCAACATGCTGGATTCTTTTAGAAATCTGGCCCCGATTGTGGATGGTGAGACCTAGTCTTGAGCAGACATACTCCCTGTCTGGGTTCAGGTGACTAATATTGGTTACGGATTTTCTGACAAAACTTTTTTTTTTTTTTGGTTGGAAAATGCTGGTGGGTCAAAACCAAAACGTTTTGGTCAGGTTTCTCAGGTCCAGGGTGGAATTTCTGGTCACAGGCAGAGAGAGATTCAGACCCCAGAACAGGCCCGTGATGTGGGAGAATAGGGTTCAAGACCCTGGTCTGAATTAGGCAGAGTAGAACTTGAACCTGGGTCTTTGATATGCCAGGTGAATGCCCTAACCCCTGGGTTAGGGGCTATTCTGAGATGGGATTTCTCTTTCACTGTGTTTTTTTACCCAACCCCCTGCCCCCAAAATCACCCACAAACTGGACACGTCTCCATTTCATCCCACTGCAGACCAGGAACACTTGAAATCTCAGTTCTGTGGGATGGGAAATCCAGTACATCATGACTATCTCTTTATCATCAGAATACTGAACAAATACCAACCGTGGAAAATATCAGGTTTCTTACGATTTTTTCTTTTCTGACTCTCTCATAAGTACAGTGAGGTAATAAGCACAGTAGGGGAAAGTGTTACTTCCACATACACAATATTACCTGCCCCAAGCATTTAAAACAATATTACATTTTGAGTTCTTTGTATTTGCTCTTCTTGTTTTTGAGCCTGTAGGGTTTACTTCGGGCACATTTTCAAGCTTTTCTCTGCAGTCACAAGAGCTATACACTTCTTAAAAAAATGAAAGCTGACATTCTCGTATCATCACATGCCTTCAGAAGGTTAAGGAAAGGCATACAAAGTCATGAGACTCATGATCAGAGTTGCCAACACTGCATGCATGTAGAGTAATTGCTGTGCATAATCAATAAGCGTGGAAGGCTGAACGTAGCTCAGCCATGGAAGCATTAATATCAGGGCTTCTGAACTCTTGGACAAACTTCCACTGCATTTTTTTGGTTTTTATTGAACCAGTCCCTCTGATAACAGAATAATGTTGTATGAAGGTTTCCTGAAGAAAGCTGTTTTGCTCTTGCAGCCCAGAAAACTGCCTGTGGCAAGATTTTTCTCTCGGTTTAATAATCGACCCTCACAAGTCTGACCTGAGAAACTTTTACTGTTTTCACATTAGGACATATAATTCAAGAGTCTGGTAACTGGAGGTGATTTATAGTTGCCTGGCAGAAGTTTTTCCTCTGTTCCCTAATACCTGTGTGAAGTAGATGAACAGAAAATGTGTAATAGCCTATTTTGGCCTATGTTCTCTTATGTAGATCGTGGACAATGGATGAGAAATACATAACAGTAAAATTATGTTCTCTGGAGGGCTGGAGATGTTAATTACAGAATTACAATTCCACTGATCTCACTCAAAAATTCCCAGCATATTTTCATTTATCTCTGTATTTCTCCGTCTCTTTATCAATCTATATTTAATCCATACTTATTGCTTATAGAACAGGGATCGACAACCTTTGGCACGTGGCCCATCAGAGAAATCTGTTGGCAGGCCGGGATGGTTTGTTTACCTGCACCGTCCGCAGGTTTGGCCGATCGCAGCTCCCACTGACCGAAGTTCGTCATTCCAGGCCAATAGGGGCTGCGGGAAGCGGTGTGGGCTGAGGGATGTGCTGGCTGCCGCTTCCTGCAGCCCCCATTGGCCTGGAACAGCAAACCACGGTCAGTGGGAGCTGCGGTTGGCCGAACCTGCGGATGCTGCAGGTAAACAAACTGTCCCAGTCCACCAATGGATTTCCCTGATGGGCCACATGCCAAAGGTTGCTGATCCCTGTTATAGAATGTAATAAAATATCTCATAATTTAAAATTATTTTACATGACTTGAGAACTTACAATGCATGGCAGAATCATCTACTTATAAAGCATAGTTGATAATACAAGACATGAAACTGATGTCCATTCTTTCCTTTAGTCTCTCTCCGCTAGCTATGTAAATGTCTGCTGTATAGTCAAGAAAATGTAAACCGTGAATTATTTTTAGGGTCTCAGTACTTCCATGAAAAACACGTTCCCTATTTCAGCTTTCTGCTCATTTCCTTTTAGGATTTGATACCTACTTTACCTCGCGCACCCTGGAGAACAACCGAAGAAATGTGTGGTTTGCAGAGTATTGGGAGGAGAACTTCAATTGCAAGTTAACGATTAGCGGATCAAAAAAGGAAGACACAGACCGTAAATGCACAGGTAATTTCATCCACTTCACCCTTCTTCTATTGTATGCGGTCCATATAGGAATGTCTGCATAGCTGATGTATGGAAGCTTAGTTGGAGACAAACTGAAAAAAAAATATATTGAATTTTAATAGGTTGTAGAGAAAATGGAACAGGAGCATAAGCCTTCCAGGACAGGAGAAATAGATGGAGGGAGGCAAAAATACATTCTTTCATTTTCTTTTTCTGCCTGTCCATCCAGAAATAATTGACATTTTCTATTGATTCTGTGGATTCAGAGGAATATACGGTGGCTGGTTGTGTTTGCATTTTGGTTTTGTTTCGTTTTTTTTTTTTAAGAAAAGTATCTTCATAAATATTGGTTTGTCATCTGGCCATGAAATATAAACTGTTTGGACATATACAGACTGTATGTTCCTGATTCAGAATGTTTTGAATAGCAGTGTTACAATAAGTTCTGTATTTGAACTCAGCTTTTGAGGAAATACATCAGTAGAAATTGTGATAATATGGTACCATGTATTCTAATTTTAGTTACTATAACACTGCTGTCAAGATTCTCATTTGAATAAGAAAGTTAAGAAGTGTTCTTCTAGCTTTGCCTCAGTAATACAGAAAGCCTCAACTTCATAGCCATCTTGCCTATAGGGTCAGCAGTGACTGTCAGATTCATTGCCTTTTTTCTTTTTTTATTATGTATCTCCCATTTTGGGTCTTGAAAAATGTAATGCGCATTTAAAGTGTAATGTTTTCTAGGAGGGTCTCTTCATGGTTAAAGTCTGGTTCAGGAGATTTATTTTCATCAGAAAGATGCTAAGATGGTTATAGGAATTTTATAACCTCCTTCCTCTTCTCCCATCTCTCACAAGTGCATATTGATCCAGCAGTTCTCCACCACTGTGTTCTCCATCCCCAGTGGGATTGTTTAGGGGTTGTGGACCCTGTTTCCAGTCTTCCACTGAAATGAGTTTTGACACTCATTTTCAACAACTTCCTCAAACACGCTGGAGAACCCTGGATCAGGGACCATGAGCTACCTTTCAAGCGCTGTGAGATCAGTTTTCTTATTTTTGAAAGTATGATGATAAATAATTCTGGAATGAATTTGGAGATGCAAGTGGCAGACTGTGGATTCATGGAGTGAAAAATTAAAATCTTTGAGAGTGTCCTTTTGATTTAATATAACTGTAGCTTCTTTATTTTAAACTTAGGAGGACAAACAGTCCATGCTGTATGTAGTGATACAGTACATTGGACAATGGTATATTTTTCTAAAGGAAATGCATGAAAGAATGCTCATTCCTGGAATTATTCACACAGGGGCCTAACTAAGTGTTGGCAAATGTTCTGTTGGGACAACCTCACAATGACAGGCTGATTACTTTATGCTGAGTTATGCTAAGTTAGGCTGCTCACCATTAAGAGTGATGCAAAATCAGATGAATCTATTGATTTGAATACTGCACTTGCAAAAACAGTCCCAAATTTCCTAAAATTTTTCCCAGTTTCACAAGTATTTCCTTCAGAGAGAGACAAGCGGTTTTCCAGCTCTATGATTTGTGTCAAGCTGGGCCACAAGCTATCCCTGAAGTTATACATAGATATATTACACATTTTTCACAAACCCTTTCCTTTAGCTCTTTGTTTGATAGGTTAAGCAGAGTATCGCGTGTTGGTTTTGATACATACATAAGCACTGATTGACAGAATGGATCACCCATTCACCTTAGTCATTTCTATGCTAGAGGTTTCCTTGGTGTGGCCATTAAGATCTTCCTTTTCAGTTTTGACAGCTGTGGTTAATGATGGACATTTGGCTTGATACAAGGATCTCAGAATTTGGTCCAAGGGAAATTATGCATACGGAGCTTCTCTTGGGCCAAATACTACTTTTACTTTCATTTGGCAGATCTTGTCCAAGATCTGCTTTGTGTCCCCTACGGTGGAACTCCTACACATAGAAAGAAAGCAAATGCCAGAGTGGGGTCTGAAAGGAAAATGTTGGCATAAAAGTCAGCGAGATGCTGAATCTCTCATCTAATGGCAGAATTTGGCCACAAATTAAGAAATTATCTTGAAGGTAATTTATTAAAATGATTTGCCAGCACATCAGCATTGAGACTCTTAAAGTCACATTGGAGTAATATTATCCTGTGTTATTCTTTTCTAAACCTTCATTCACAACACATTGTGAACAAGTGAGATGTTAGACTGCTGACAATGAGTTTCCAAGAGGAAGGAAGGTCCAATGGTTAGAATATGAGCCTGGACTTGGGAGAGCAGGGTTCAATTCCCTGCTCTGCCACAGGCATCCTGTGTGACCTCGGGGAAATCACTTTGTCTCTCTGTGTTCCTGTAAAAGGAGGATAACAGCACTTCTATGTCTCACAGGGGTGTTGCACGAACAAATACATTAAACATTGTGAAGGGAGATAGGGGCCATGTAAGTACTATTGATAGCTCTAGGGCTAAATCCTACTAATCTTACTCATGTGAGCAATCCAGCTCTTCTAGAAGAAAACTTCATACAGGGTTAGAAACCTGTAGGCTTCTATAAAACTACTGTTCTAAAATCCTAGAAAATTGTAGTTGGCTATTGGTACCTTTTTTCTGCAGGTTTTTTTGACCCATTCTATAACAAGGAATATAATTCTTTATTGATTTCTAGAGGATCCTTAACAAAATAGAGAAGTTACCATTTTCTATTAAACTCTATGAAGTTTTTCCATAAGAGCACTGATTACAGTGGGACTATTCACATAACTAAGGTGAACAGGAGTCTGTCCTATGCTAGTAATATAGCCTTGGCTTTCTAGAGGCAGTGTTCAGAAAATGATTACTCTGTGTTGCTGCTGACCTGCAGAGCTCCATAGGCCTCTTGGGCTTCATTGCTGTGGAAACTATTCACAGTTCACATTAGGCATTCCAAGCTGCCTCTGATTTCATCTCTGAGCCTGTAGCACTCCTTGGTTTCATTGCCATATGATGACTATCATACAGACACCTGCTGCTCATGACTATAGGGTTCCTCTGAGCATGTTTAGGAACTGCACTGGCAATGGTAAGCCAAGCTGCATCAGATATCAGCCAGGGAAAGACTCACAGCCAAATGTGCTCTTCCTCGCACATAGTTTTCAAGGCAAATTCAGCCCAGCACCGCGGAGCTGTCCAAAGTCCTCCACAATTCCCCCGTAAGTCTATGGAAAAAGGCCTCAGCAGAGCAGCTGTACAGGGATCTCCATGCCAACTCCATGTAGGTGAACACAAGTGGAAGCACTGGACAGGGAGTCAGGGGCAGGAGTAAGCCATAGTAGCAGCCATAAGGGATCATGTAGCTCATTGCCCTGCCTCCAGGAGTGGATGAATTTCACCTTGACAGGCATAGGATTTTGCATCCCTCCAGCTCACCTACATAAAGCTGAGTTACTCTGGCAGCATGCAAGAGAAGTGAATTTCATTCCAATAGAGAAAATGAATGATGCAGCTGACTAATATTCAAATCTCTGTAGCAGTCCTCTGAAAAGACCAGATGATCAATCAAGGAAGAACTCCAAAACTTCCTCCTCCTCCTTTTCCCCCTACCCTAACCAACACTGAATCTCAATCTGCTATTAAGTTTGTAGACAGCTAGAAATATTACTCACCTCTACCCCACTCCATTAATCTAGCTAGAGATACCAAGCATATATTTAGGATCTTCTGTATTAAGTTAATCTACGAAAATGATTCCCTAAGCCTGTCCCCATTCTTCATGCTTTTTGGGAGGTGGTTCTCCAGTCTTAAGCAAAAAAAGAAAAGTTTTTCTAAGAATACACTTTTGTGAACTAGTTGACTTCTAGTATGGAATTTTGTCATGTACTTTCCACAGCATTCTGTATCATAATATTTTTGAAATATTTGTTTCAGAGCCTTGAATGAATCAGTGCCTTGAATGAATATAATTTAGATGTATTGAAGCTCGGGAAAGTTGCTTTGATTGTGACAGACACTGTTAGAATTTGGGAAAATAGAACACTTGTACATGCATTAAATATGTCTAGACAACATTAGATCCAATGTATTATTTATTAATAATAGTATCATTAGGAATTTTCATCTTTTCTTTCAAATTGATTTATTGTGGTATCAATGAGGAATCAATCAGGTGCTTCGATTAAGGAATTATAAACAAGCACTCCTGGAGTACATCCCTTTTTTTTCCTGCCATCTAAAGTAAACTAACCCCTGATTCAACACAATATTTAAACACATGCTTTGCTGAATCAGGGCATCAGTATTTAAAATGACTTACTATTTTGCTTTGGAAAGTAACTTAACCTCTCGATGGCTGATTTTATGCATCTTTATGCATCCGCTTTACCACACCAGGCTGTTGAAGCTTAATTTGGTAATGTTTCAGAAAAGCAATTTGAAATCGCCAAGTGGACAGTGGTACATAAGAACAATAATTATTATGATAATAATTATTTTGCATAGAAAAGCCTTTGAATAGGTGAAGATAATAATACCTTACAATGAGCCCATTACAGATTATGATCCCATTTCTGCAAAGAGACCCACAATGGTACAAGGATCTGCAGTTCTGTCTGCAGGCTTGGGGCCTACGCATATACTATGAAGTCTGTGTATGGATCACTTCTTCACTGAAATGAAGCTGCCTGAAATTCTAAGATATAATCTGGCTCAAACTTTACTACTGCAATAAAACTTTTTTTCTACTACAATCATTGGTACTAAGCCAAATAAATAAATAAATAAATAAATAAAGAGAAAGAGGGAGAGGAAATGAATAGCCCGGGATAGAGATGGAAATAATTAAGGCTACGTCTCTCTAAAATAGTGGTTGGAGTTAATATACCTTACACTAAGATTCTATTGATCAGCCAGTGCATCAATATTTAATTATGGAATTTCTTAGAATTAATAGGTGATAAAATAGTGCTTTCCAGATATACTGGCATATATTGTAATCTCTTTAATTTCCAAAGTGATTACTGAAATCAAGCATGCACTGCAGAATTTATCCTATTTTCAGTGCCTGATTGGAACTTAGTACCAGTTTTTAGGAGACAATACTGTGCCTATAAGCAGCATGTTTTGGTGTGTTCTCTGCATGAATTCAGATTGTGGGATACAGTATTTGGTGACCAATCGTTCACATCGTTTGCTACTTGGAAATCAAAACCCAAAGTCTTGACACAGGCAATGATGTGAAACCTATATGGTGATCAATCTATCACATTCAGTCCCCAAATGAGCAGGAGATCAGAGTGATTTTTAGGGTTTAGTGAATGTTGCAAAAATAAAATAAAAAATAAATAAAAAATCCACAAACACATCCACTAGCATTCAACTTTACTGGCAAGAATGTTCACAGAAACATCTAAAAGATAGACTTTAGTTCAATCAGGAATTATTTTTGGGAAGTTCTGTGTCCTGTGGCATTCAGGGGTCAGATTAGATGATCATAGTGGTCCCTTCTGCCTTTATGATCTCTGAATCTCTGAAAACCATGAATTTTAAATCAACACAGGAGAATATTCACAGAACCTAACCTCTGAATTTTTAAATGGGATATTTTTTGTTGCTGGTGTTTTGAAATATAGCCTCACCTGAAGAAGCAGAATATTTCTAAGTACATCAGATGCACACTACTAGTATGGTGGCTGTGTGATTCTTTTATTTTATTTTTAAAGAAAATCTAAGCATTATATTACAAATACAAAGCATTACAAATACACATGTACATTAACTCATTTTTAATTAACTATGCCTATTGGGTATAGTACGGACTGAAAAGAAAATCCCAACACTTGACTGTAGGTGTAGCAGTTTTCACTCGTTAAACATAGGTTTTAATTTAGCCTACCTCCCAGTTGACAAGACATAATTAAGTGATATAAGGGTGATGTCACCCTGGATGTCATTTATCAGAATGTCTATTACTTGGAGAGATTTTCTAATTATCTGGAAATGTAATCGTTCTGAAGGTGCAGCCCAGATGATGGCTCACACAGTAAACCACTCTAAAGGACGTGTTTGGAGGAAGGTCTTTGCATAGCGAAAGGCCAGACATTTAGCAAGAGGGTTTGTAAAAGGCTGAGTTTTTGTACGTGTTCTTAGAGACAGAACTGGAAAAGACAGTATCCAAATCAGAAATATATCTACAAAGGACCTGATTCCTTTCTCACTCCAGTGTAACCCCACTGTCTTCAGCAGGGATACTCCTGATCTACACTGGTATACATGAGAATCAGGCCCCTGCACCTAATCTCAGAGCTTGTTTATGCTGAGGATGCTATGTCCATATCCTAGAAACATGTTTAAAACAATGTTAAATCCAATGTTTTGTTCGAAGTGCAAGTTGAAATGATATATATATCCAAACCAGATCACTGGAGGAGCTGTGAATTGTAGCATTCATGTAGCAGACCAGCAGTGCTGATCTGAAATGTAAGGATGTGTGGAAGGGGAAAGAAAAGCTCACCTGGGAAGAAAAGAAGAGGGGCCAATGAAGATATGGGGAGACTTGGTTCTTCAGAAGGACGCAAGATTTTCTACTTTATTGGGTAAGCCGTCAGAAAAGCTTAATCCTAAAGGTGAGGTTCAGGGCAAATGGAGATGTGGAAGACCTCTGTACAGAAAGGAGAGCCCTGCTCTGGGCAGGTAAATAGCACCACTAGAAGTTACTGTAAATAGCCATTTCAGTCTCATTGCAATAAAGTTCTGTTCAGAGGCTCACGCAAGCCTTTTGGTGCTTGAATATTCTCTCCAACTGTCTCTGCAGTACAGAGCACAACATACACTTATTTGAAAATCCTTTCAGTTTGAGACTGAAAAGCAGTGGAAGACAAGGAAGGCCTGGGTAATAGGAATGCTGTTTGAGTATGCAGGCATATGCTTGAACTTGTCTGTAACATTCCTTTGGAGCAAAGCACTTGGTTTCTAAAATGGATGCCTAAAACAGACTCAGAGAACTAGTGCAATAGTGGTGGATAGTTTAACATGTTCTTACTGCCTGTAGTTTGGGAAGAGTAGGGAAAGGTCAGAATTTCCCCTTGTGTAAGAAAACTGTAGTTATACCAGCAAGGAATTCATTTGACGCACATTCATTTTGAGAATAAAATTGTAGACAAAATATAAATGTCCTGCTATATGTGTCTCAGCAGAATTTACTGTACCTGTTTCTAGAAGAACCTGACTATCCAGTCTCCTTAAGTACCTACAAATCTTTCATTGAGTTACTCAGCACTGTCTAAAAAGGAGGGGTGTGTGTGTGTGTATATATATAAAGATGAAGAGGATCCTCTTTTATAGCCCTTTTGTAATACTAATTTACACAGTCTAAGATTTGAATTTTCTTTCTTTCTTTCTTTCTTTCTTTCTTTCTTTCTTTCTTTCTTTCTTTCTTTCTTTCTTTCTTTCTTTCTTTCTTTCTTTCTTTCTTTCTTTCTTTCTTTCCATTTACGGTATGTTTTTGATAATGTAAATGAATCAACACATTAATATCAGTACTAGGGCTAAAAACTTGTTCTTTAGGCTTTCAATAGTAAACTTTCAGATGTCCTCAATGATGCTTCCTTGGGAAGCCATGCATCTTGATGAGATTCTCGAATCACTACCTTTGAGGTCTGAAATAACCAGGTCAGTCCTATCTTTCTCTCAGCAGAGAATGCTGCTAAATATCTACAGGGTAGGCCGATAGGGGAGAGAATCTGTGTGCTCTGTTCCTATGGCAATCTAGTTTTTACACATCACTTATCTCTGTGGTGTCTGAGTATGTTCCAAATATAAGACAATCACAGTGACTAACATTCGTCACAGGTAGTTGATTCTCCTACACGTGAAGCAAAAACACATGTGATTTTGAAAAAAACCCTAATGTTGTGGTGTTTGGGAAGATAATGTGGAAGATGAATGCTTTGACTAGGACTCTAAGGCCCCAGAATTTAAGGTTATTACTGGCTTCTGTGGGAGTAAAATCGATAATCTTGAACCATCCCCCAAGAATGCCACTTCTTATGCACAAACAAGTGTCATCCTTGCAGTACCTCTCAAATTTACCCTGTGTTGAGGGATGTCACTCATTTCAGCTCCAAGGCTACCTACATTCCACATAAGTTTAGTGTCAAGAATAATTTACAACAGAAATAAAGTATTCCATAGCTGAGGTATTCAAGTTATTGGCACTAAATCAATGAACCCCACAGCACTTTAAATTTCCTGCATCAATAGGGCTATTTTTTGGGGGAGGGAATGTCCCTCATTTTGAATCTTTATCGCATTGTAACACTGTTGAGCCTTGGTGGGATGAGAGGGAGGGATTATGGATATTTTTAATGCCCGCGATGTTTAGCAGCTTTACATATTGTGTGGCAGAATTCAGCTTCTCTTGGTTAACTGGCAGTATAGTAGGGAAGGTTGCGGGCTGCAGGTATTGCTATTGCCATCTATGTTTTTTATATAAGAAAAATGGCTTTTTAGTAGAAAGAAGTCCACACCACAATGTTAAGAGCTCCATTTTATTTGAATTTTCCCAAAGCACAGAGATGTTCTTTTCTGAAGTTTTCTTTCAACCATCCATAGAAATATCTTGGGTCTCCAAGCTTTCCCAAAGCTCTCTAGATCATGAGCTTTGGTTCATGACCATCTTTACCTTTAAAGAGTATAGCAAACAAAACCAAAAGCCATGGAGACCGTTTTAAGCCATCTCTAAGTGTTAGAGAGAAATGAGAAACAAAAGATGTGGCAAATAACACAGCCTGAGGATACAAGAATGCTAGTTATAAACTGAACCACAAAAGTGATCTGGTGCATTAGTAAAGTGTGCAATTTATTACAGAAGGAAAATTTTAGTATATTAAATGCCATCAGAATGTTCCATCTCAGAAAAAAAAAACCTGAGATGTTTTAAACAACTCTGTGACCCATGGCCAAAATCTGGAACAGCTTTTTTACAAATACCAAGAGCCATAGTGTGTCTGATTCACATTTAAGTCTAGATTTATGATATTCATTAGCATGAATATTTGTTGGACTTCCAGAGTGTCTGACAAGCTGAACTATTAAATCATACAGGTCATAAGGTCTAAATTTACACCTTCTTAGTAAAGATGTAAAGGCAGGTAGTGTTCCCTTTCAAGATCTTCTCAAGGTTTGGGATGACAGCCTTCTACAAATGAATGTTTCATGTGTGTGAAACATGAGGACAGACTTTGAATGCTGCAAGAAAGCATGTTTAGTTTCTTTAGTTTACGGATAACATTGGCAGCAATGTACTGAAGTCTTGTGGATTCTTCAGTAGCCCCTATTTGCCCTTACTCATAATATTTGTGGTGATAAATAGAGATGCTGAGGTAGAATCCTCCATTAAATATCATCAACCCTGCAGAAAAGATAGGATTTGGAGGCTCCAGAGCCAGGTGAAACATATTGTTATTTTATTCTAAATTCCTATGCCCTAAAACAGCTGTGTCCCTCATTTAAGGTGTAATTCAATGTCCATTTAAGTCAATGGAAAGGCTTCCACTGACTTCAAGTAAATGGCCTCCTTTAAAAGTTTCTAAAGAAAATTATACATCCACATCTATAAACTTTTAAAATCTCTTGATAACCATGTACAGTTTCAAAGTCAAAATCCATTTTGTAGGGAAACCAATAAATTCTTGCAGCATGCTTGGGAAAGGTGTGAGGGGTGGGGTGGGGAGAGGGGGCAAATCCTCAACTGATGTAAATCAGCATAGTTCCCGGAATTGGTCATGCAATTTTAATGTTAAAAATTGTGTGTTCTTTGCAATATCAGGGAAAGCCAAAGTGTAATTAATTGAATGAATACACCCATGTTTGTGCAAAATTAAGGTTGCACAGTAAAATACACCAAAGTAATTAAATGTGAAAATTACTGTTGTCCAAATAAGTTTCATTATGTCCTCTCCTACATATGTATTGTGAGGCTGTAGATTTTTCAGATAATCTAGATTCATGCAGTTTTTGTATAGCTTTACGTGTGGAAAAAGAAGATCAAGAGATTTGTTCAATGTGACACAGAAAATGTCTCACATGTAAAATGGGGCAAAGGTTTTTCTTCAATAGCTATGCTTTATAGACATGAAAAAACATTATTGTCACAATGCATACATAAGAGCTGAAGCAATATGCCTGATAAGCACTGTGGTGTAGCGGATAAGACTTCAGAGGTCTGGGGTCCGTTCCCATCTCTGCTACAAATTTCCGTTGCAGAGGAAGTTTTTTTCAAAAAAAAAAAGCAGGAATTTTGACCAAAAATTGCTAAAATGTAAACATTTTGACCAGTTATTACACTTTCAATATGGCAAGTGTCTTAAATATCTCTGTGCCTGAGTTATCCCACCCTGAAATTGGAGAAATGGTAAAGCTAAGTTAATGGTGCAGTATATGATTTACTGGAGGCTTGATCCAGTGCTCAGTGAAATCAATGACAAAGCTTCTGTTGACTCAGCTGTGCAGATTAGGCTCTGTTTGCGCATTTAACGCTCAACCAAAACCCATTCAAGACTCCCATTAACTTCAGTGCGCTTTGGGTTGGGGCAGTAACATGAGTAGCAAATCTTTACTGTAAATGTACATGATTTTTCACATGTTCATCACTGGGTCATTTCACACTCATTTCGTCTAAACCAATATTATGTTACTACTCCTTCAAGAAAATAATTTGCATGGCAAATTGTAAAAAGTCACCTACAATGGGGAAAGTGTAGGGTTTTTTGCACTCTATTCTTTCAGAAAAACAGCTGAACACCTTTAGCTCAAACTTTCCATAACAATTCACCTTTAGACTAAGCTGAAGAGGAGATGTTTCAGAAAGTAAAAGCACCTAAAATGATGGATTAAAATGAAGAGGCAAGGTGGGTGAGATATATCTTTTATTGGACCAAAAGAGACAAGCTTTTGAGCCAGACAGAGCTCTTCTTCAAGTCTGGGAAAGGGACTCGAGTATCACAACTCAATGCAAGATGGAACAAATTGTTTAGCACAAGCAATTGGCACGTATTCTAAGAGACCATTCAAGGTAGAGTGGCCCGTTAACACATCTGCAATTATAGTTAAAAAGGGGTGTGGGTGGGTTATAGATTGTGATAATAAAACATAAATACAGTGTCTCTGTTCAGTCCCTGATTTCTAGTATCTAGCAGATTTATGAATTTAAGCTCCCAGGCTCATCTTTTGAAAGTGTTGTGCAGGTTTCCTTTGAGGATGAGGACTGATAGGTCAGAAATAGAGTGACCACTTTCTGAAAAGTGCTTACCCATAGGTGACAAGGTGTTTTTGTCTTTTATCATTTTCCTGTGTGAGTTCGTTAGAGTGTAGTGATTGTCTGGTTTCACCTACGTAGTTGTTATTAGGGTATTTAGGGCAGTAGATGAGGTATAACACATGTAGTGACAGGCATGTGTCGGATTCATGGATCTTGAATGGTGTATTGTGGGGGGTGTTGATTGTTGTACCAATGGAGATATTGCCTGCAGCTTTTCCATATGTTTTTCTGACAGAGTCTGGGGCTACTTTGAGTTGGTGTGTCTTGATCTGGGGGGAGCTTGCTTCTGATGATGAGCTTGGAGAGGTTTCGGTGTTGTTTGAAGTCCAAAAGTGGGGATTCAGGAAAGACTTCTTTCAGGATGGGGTCCCCATTAAGTATAGGTTGTAGTTGTTTGACAATACCCTGTATGGGTTCCTTTGTGGGATGGTGGGTGACAGCTAGGCGTATATGGTCTCTCTCTCTCAAAACATAAGTTTGTCCAGTAAAAGAGATCACTTCACCCACCTTGTCTATTTAATATCCTAGGACCTAAACAGCTACATGAAAACTGTTTTGTAACCTGAATGGTATCTTTTATGGTTGCTATCCACTGGTGCTCATCACAGTAGAATCTTTGGTACATTGTATAATTAAATCCTATTTAAACATCAGTCCTTAAAAACTGATCACTTAAACATCATAATGTCTGCTAGTTGAGGTCTTGAGTCTAGAAATAGTTAAGATGATGTTTAGCTGAGCTTGATGGTATTGATCTTGTGTGCAAAATTGTAGAATAATTTGGAAAGGGTCAAATTCTTCCCTTTGGTACACATACAGAACTCCCATTGAACTCAGCAGTACATATCTCGGCAGATTATGACCCAACATGTGTTCTGTGACTGATGACTTTAAAAGGAACAAGAAATCTTTTGACTAGAACTTTCTTAAAGGTTGCTGCTTGCTATTTCTCTTCCACATTCTGATGAATTAAATGCAGCTCTCTCTGTGTGTTTTCATGTAAAATACATAATATTTCATTGCAGAGAGTGTAAAAATAAAATGTGTCTTTCTTTGGTTGCTCGGATAGCTATAAGTGAGGTTAAAGGGCAGCCTATGGTGTAAAATTTATTTTCTCAATTACATCCTGTGTTCTGATGCAGATAAATAAGTGTGCTAAGTTATTCTTCCTCTGGTCTCCCAGTGAATCCCATTCCCTCTATCTCAGACTTTGAGGCCCTAATAGTGCATTTTGCTCCACATTGGAGAAGAGCTCTAGCCTTGCATATCCTATTGCAATTTCAGAGCCTTTGATTATAGGCTGTTATGTGCAGCGACCATGTTCATTTGCTGCCTAGGAGAGCATTAAACCCATTCTAAGCACTTTATTATTATTATTATTTATTAATAAATTGTTAATAAAACATTATTGCCATTACTGTTGTTTATTGATGTAGCACCTCGAAGCCCCAGTCACGGACTTCGTCCCTCTTCTGATAGGGTCTGTATGAACACAGACCAAAAAGATAGTCGATGGCCCAAAGAGCTTACAATCCAATAATATCAATGCTAACTGCACAAGCAAAAACTAAGTTACAAACGCGTTATTAAGGTTTCAAAGTCAAGCACTCAAAATTTGGAAATGCCAAATTAAGGTTGCCTGTGCAATTTTAAATTCAGGCTCCGTTGTGTGTATGCATTATAACAGTCTTTAATTACATGATCACCTACCATGTTTTTCCCCACATAACCCCTGCCTCATTCAGTGCACAAGATAAACAGCGCTCAATTAATGAGCAGTTTTTCAGTATTTTGTTTTCCCCTCGTTGTTCCGTGTGGCCCCATACATTATTTCCTGCACGCTATTCAAATTCTGCTCTGGAGACAGCATTATTAATTTCCTCATGAGAATTTCTATGTTGCTCATCACTATGTATCTGGGTGCTTTACAACCAATCTAAATGCATTTTCACAATTCCCTGTAAAGGGAGGTGGTATTATCTTCATTTTACAGGTAAGGAGCTGAAGTACAGATTAAGGTTAAAAAATTCCACTAATTTTGGGTATACAATTTGAGATGCCTAGGATCTGATTTTTTGGGGTACTTAGCATTTTATAGCACTTCATATTTTGAAAACACAGCTCCCATTGACTTCAGATGCAGTTGTGGGTGCTCAGCAATTGTGCAAATCAGACCCCAAAATAGCAGTTGGGCACCCAGAAAATGAGGAACACACAATTAGTGATCACCTATGAAAAGTTTAGGAGTACTTGTGGCACCTTAGAGATGAACACATTTATGTATTTTAAGTCTTCAAAATTCGAATCATATTTGTAATTTACTTCTGAATTAGTGAGTATTCAAATAAAATAACCACTATTTATACAGGGCCTAAGTAAAAAAAAAATGTTTTCAGGTTCTTATGTTCCATCTGGTAACTTGTCAGCAACAGTTGCGTAGCAGAGCCAATTTTCAAAGTTGTGCTGGAACCATTGTTAATTATGAGAACAAATAAGCAAAATATTGTTAATATAAAGCTCTATTAGAAATACAGTAGTTGAATCAATCATTTCAAGTAGGAAATGTTAGGAAAATAAAGTCTTAAAAATTCAATTATATAAAAAAAATATTAAGGATGACATTCTTTCTTTGGAATTTGTTTCTTCTCTGTAAATTTCATTCTCACTTTAAATCTTTAACACAAATGTGATCATAAAGTTTTTTAATAAATGTAATGCTGATTAACAATTTTAAAATCACAATGATTTGCACTTTAATATTGCCTTTTACTTAGATATCCAGTATTTTACAAACAGCTCTCCTTTGAGATATGTAAAAATAATCATACTAAGCATGCCAATTTTGGTTGGATGTATTGCTGGAGGTTTAATCACATTATATAATCTTTAATTTCTGGAGACTCCAGGATGATCCGGGAGGGCTGGCAACACTAAAACATACCCTTCTACGAGAGAAATAAACTGAATCCTGTTGGGGCAAATTAATCCCTGACATAAGTCCAACGACTTCACTGTTTTCACCAGGAATTAATTTATCTGAGATTTTAAAATTGTTTGTACTTGGTTGCATGGAGAGTGGTAGAGTGGGAAATAGAATCCAGGAGTCCTGGTGTCCAGTCCCATGGTTTTCAGACTAGATTGCACTCTACCTTATTTTGCTACTGCTTCACTGTTGTCTAATGTGCCTATACATATGACATACATCATCATTGAAATGAAAAGTCAGCTTTTTTGTAAAAAAAGTAATGTGGATTGGTCCAGGAGTAAGTGGAATCTGTAATACCCTAGTCTGAAAGTTGACTGGCTATGTGCAACTGTTTCTAAACAAAATATTTTCTCTGTAATATCCCAATGCATAACCCTGCATTATAGACTAATGACCTGTGAAATTTCATTTTAAAAAATAAATCTCTTTTAGGGTTATATGACTTCAAATATATGTCTGAATTCCAAAAAGGACACTGCCAAGGTGGATGCATCCAAAATTTAACCAACCTTGAAATGTCCATTTTTAATGTAAAAGTTCTCTGTGGTTATAAAATTGTTCATCTTCCTAAAATGCAAGCTGTTGCATTGCTTACTTTTCCATGTTCTAGAAGTGACGTGCCAAGAACAAAACCAAGCTGTAGTTTGGCTTTCTCCTGTACGTGCAATGCGACCATTTGTACTCATGTTACATGTTTCTTCCTATGACACAAATATAAAGCTAGTATCACAGATCCAATTATAAATCACCCAATCATGGCTCTCTTCTTTATATTTATTTTCTTGATCATTGATGCCATTCACTAGAAACTTGTTCTGCTTGCCCATTAAGATGCTAGGCTTCTGTAGTATAGTATGCTGAGTCCATTGTTCCTTGACCACACTGAATCTATTAAAATGCCAACAATATTCATGGCTGTGGTTCTCAGTGTTACATGGGATGTTTTGACAGGAATACGAAGTGTATTGAATATGGCTCGAGCCGTAACTGATGGAAAGTATAAAAGGTCTGTCTTAGATCTAACCTATAATATATTACATACATGCACACATGTAACTGAGAGCATCAGCTGGCATATTGGTGATGTAACTGAGAATAGAAAGTGACCCAACAGATGAAAGCTCCATGTCATCAGGGCTTTGTGCAACCCTCTCCAGCCTTAAGGCTTGAAGATTGGCTGCTGCGACTTGCACCCCCGAGAAGGAGTTTCTTGGCTTCATCCATCCCAAAACTAGGACTTTTGAGGGTTTCCTCTATCCTTCTCACTGAGCATGTGGGTCACGCATTAGCCCACTCCTTACAAGTCTTGTCTGCTCACAGTGCTCCCGTACAGGCTCATCGCAGGTGGGGCAGAGAGGTGGATTACACCAAATGGGTAAGGTAAACCTAGAGATATGGAACCCTTCCACTCAAGGTTAAGATGCTGTTATAAATTAATGTAATCAAAATGACTGTATTTCAGAATATTGGTAATCTTAGCAATAACATCTAGAGTACTCAATGCTAATGACTCCATAATAGTTGTTAACTTTATTAGTAATTTGTGAAGGCCAGTTACAGTACAGGAATTTCCTTATGATGTCAGTGGAGGAATAAGTTGTAAGGCATAGTTACAGCCTGATTCTCCTGTTACCTACATCAGTTTTCCATTCATTTCAATGGAGTTATCTCTTATTTACCTCAGTGTTGGTGGGAGTAGAATCAGGTTCTTAATGTCTATTATTGCAAATATCCTACAGGGAAACCAGTAAAAATGGACATTAACTAGCAAAGTCCACATTATAAAAGACATTCCTGCCCATCATTTATATAGGGCAATCATTCTGATTTCCAAATTTGTCTTCAGATATGAGGTTATCGCTATTTGTTAGAGTAATGGTACCTTGGAGAGTTAGTTTGATGTTGAAGGTTACCTGCAGAACAGATTAGAGGAGAGGCTTATTCAATCGTTACAGTTAAGCCACAAATGCTTTGGGCCCTGTCTATCTGAGGGATTGCCTTTCTCTTTCCCTGGCTTATAGCACAGCCTGAGCGTACAGCTTCTCTGGTTTAGAAAGGTGTGGTCTTTGAGTAGAACTGGCACCCCCTTGGTCTGAAAGAGGTTTGTTTTTGTTAATTTTGAATAGAAACTTGAAAGTATTCTTCTAGATTTTACCATGTGGAGTGGAGTGAGGATTTTGTGGTAGGGGCCGAAAGGTCTTATTATTTATGGTGGCTTTAGATTGATATACAAGTTTTACTATGCAGTTATGTTATGGGATATGGTGGTGTTATCCAATGGGAGTGGGCTTTATGTTTTGCTTCTATCTTTGCAACTTATGGCAGCATGGAGAGTTGTAGTGGCTTCTCATTTTATACCTGAAATTTGAGCCCATCTGTTGGTTCTTTATCATGTCAATCCTTAGTCTTCTGAGATTTGTGATGGGGTGTGTTCCTCACACTGACCCTGAGAGTGTGGAATTAGGCCAGGTGGGCCCAATCAGCCAATTAAATGCAAATGGGGGAGATGTAGGCTGAGTGGAGGGAGTTAATTAGAAGGAAACTCACCTGTAAGGGAACAGGTGGGGCTTCTATAAAGCCAGAAGGCTGGAAAAAGTGGGATGGGATGGGATGGGCAGGGAGGAAGCCTGCAGTTTCTCTCCCTGAGGTAAGGGAGACAGAAGGGATGATGGGAACTCCTGAGAAAAGGGCGAGGACCTCATAAGGAAGGGTTTAACTCAGTGGTGGGCAACCTGAAGCCTGCGGGCCGTCAGGGTAATCTGCTGGTGGGCCGCAAGACAGTTTGTTTACATTGAATGTCCTCAGCCATGGCTGCCCGCAGCTCCCAGTGGCCACGGTTCACTGTTCCCGGCCAATGGGAGCTGTGGGAAGCGGCAGCCAGCATGTCCTTGGAAGGGGAAATCACTGTGTGACCTGGCCAAAGGGCTAAGTCATGAAGCAGCCATACTTGTGATTCTGTGAGCGGGAGAAGAACAGCAATGTTGGAAGGCCAGAAAGAGGGCGCTGACCTGGGTGGGATAATCCCCCCAAATCGTGAGGAAGCAGTGCCACCCAGTGGTGAGCAGAGCACCCCATGACAGGATTATATTATAAAGTGGCTTGGTTGTCAGATCCTTAGTATTTTGAATTAATTATATTTTACTCCTCAGTTTGTTGTTAGTATGTCTAGAGCTCAGAGGGGGTATTCTATTAAATTTTAAACAGAGGTATAAATCATATGAGCTAGCTTCTTTGACATACAAGCAGAGTTGGTCTTCAGACGCCCTGCACTGCTGATATTTATAGCTCTGCCTATATCAACTCTGCCTATATCAACAAAGAAACCTTAATATATATATATATATATGGGTGTGTATGTGTGTGTTACATAACTCTGAATGTCGTTACAGAATAATATATTTGAAATAGCTGACACCAGTAACAGATACTGCCATTTACAGATGAAGAATGTATACAGACAATAGGAAGAATTTTGACAGCATCCACAGAATTTAGGGATATGTAGACTGTGGCTATAATATCTACCCTATATGCTGGATTCACAAACATATGAGGAGTGAATATTTTGATGTCTGCACTTAGCCAGCTGCTGAAATATTGTTTACATAAATTATGGCTGCTTATTTGATACCATAAGCATGCTGGATTTTTTAAATTAAATCACTTTTAATAATTGCCATCAGGTCTTAATAATGTTGAGCGTTCTGTGACTACCTTTTGAAGGCTTGTTTAATGACTTCTTCAGAAATACAAGAAATCTGTCACAAGAGACTCCTGAATTAATATAATAAAAGCACCATTGAAACAAGGTTTTGATTCTTGCCCAGCACGAGTTGCATGCCATGAAAATTATAGTTGCTGTATTCTACATGCTGCATGTCATGCTCCACTGAAGTATGTGAAGACCTGGATTAACCAAAGATTGAACAGGAAAGACCAAAAACTGAAAGAGAGATTTTGAGAAAGAGAAGGTGTAGAAATCATCCAGTTGGCTACTTTCTCAGAGAAAACATAATGTTGCTATATGAAGAGACAAAGGAGAATCAGCAAATCTAAACCAGTGTTCAATTTCTACCTTGTTTAGAACTGCTCATACAAGAGACTTTCTTCCTTGCTGTTTTGTTTTCCATTCTTCTGTGTTCCAGTTTTGTCCTATTCAAAAGAATTGCATGAAACTGATAGGAGGATCATGTCCTTTCTACTCTTCTGTGGGAATCACAATGATGTACAGCTGAGAATATAGTGAGAGATGAGATTAAACTTTCTGTCAACATCTTCAGATAAATCTTTTGGAAGTGACTCAGACTCTTGGTCCGTAAATAGCTACTGTGTTTTCTCCTCCTCCTGCTGTACTTAAATATTCCTTTTCAAATCCAATGGGTCAATAATGCACTCTCCTTTAACTATGTTTTGTCTTTAAATTTGAGCTGTCAGGTGTGTTGACCGTGCAGGTAATAGAGTTGATGCATGACCAGGAATATACCTCTAACTGGAAAAACAAACAGAAACAGCTGTGTGATAGAAACAACAATAGATTCAAGATCACAATGGGAGTGGGTTTTATGTTTTGCTTCTATCTTTGCATCTTATGGCAGCATAGAGAGTTGTAGTGGCTTCTCATTTAATACCTGAAATTTGAGTCCATCTGTTGGTTCTATATTGTGTCAATCCTTAGTCTTCTGAGATTCTCCAGGGACATCTTAATGCTCTTTGGCCGTGGATTCAAGAAGAGTATCTCCCAGCAGAGACACAAATGTATGATGTTGAAGCTACAGAAGAAAAAAAAGAGTTACTTGTAACACTCTAATGGCTTTTTGTTTTTTCCAGGTATATTTAACAATAATAGTTGCGGGAGGCAGAGCATGTAAGTGAATTTACTTCTGGAGCCATATGTACAGCAGAATACAACATTCTGCTTAGCTACTTCAGAGGGCATGAAAGGGGAGAGCATCTGCAAGACTGATGCTGAAGATGGGGTTGGAGGTAAGAGTGCTTGGCTATCACTTGCCCTTACCCCAACTGACTGAGTGATTAGGATATCTTCACGGAGACTGGATTTGGAAAGCACAAAATGGGCCCAGATTACCTCTCTGTTACTACAGTGTTACACTGGTTTTACTCCATTGAAACTGAGTAAACTGCAGTAATTCAGAGGTTACTCGGGTTCGATGGTTGTTAGCAGAATGGATGTTAAGGATACTTTCTGTATTATCTTTTGGCTCCATTGTTCATGTTAGTAACAAGATAAATTGCACAGAAGTTTGGTGGGTAGAACTTTTACAATACCCATGTTTAGATCTCTTTTAACATAGCTTATCATTATTTTTTCTATGAGGGGCTTTTGACCTAGTTCTTGAGATCTCTACCACTTTTCTTCCCTTTCAGCTCTTATGTAGGCTTTGTGATTAGCAACCTTTATCTGAAGAAGTCTGGTTGAGGCGCTATTCAATGGCCATTTACAATGCTCTGTAACAGGCTATAGAATACATGAGTTATTGATATGAGACACTCCCTCACATAATGTTTAGGGTTGCATCTTTTTCCTTAAACCCTGTGGTTTCAAACGCAATGTTTAAAAGCCACATTTTCTATGTGACAGCACATAGCAACATGAAATAACTGCAGGGTCAGCCCTAGCTTTGATTATATCTTGCTTGCCAGAGAAATAAAAAACCCCAAGGTTTCAAAAATGGTTTTTGATATTGCATGTTCCATCCGTGTCACCTTCTTACGTATCCTCCTTATTTAGCTCTCAATAACTCTTTACATCTTTCCTGGTTTTACTATCAGTCTCTTGACTATGGATTGAATAAGTGTTTGAGGTGGTCTTCCTCTTGGTTGCCTATGCAGCTTTCCATGTAACCTTGCCCTTCTTTCAACCAGACTCCAGCGACTTCTCAACCTTTGCTTGTGCTCTTTCACATCACTCTTAAAAAGAAAAGGAGTACTTGTGGCACCTTAGAGACGAACCAAATTGGTTCGTCTCTAAGGTGCCACAAGTACTCCTTTTCTTTTTGCGAATACAGACTAACACGGCTGTTACTCTGAAACCTATCACTCTTAAAGTAGCCCAGTCTGACTGTACTGATGAACTTTGGATGCCTCTTGATCACTTTGGCATATGTATGTTACGGCACTCAGTATTGTGCAATGGCTGATATCAATAGCAGTTCCAGAAGAGAACTGCATTTCTTCATCTTGTGTCTAAGAATTTGTGAGCATTCCTAATTATTATGCAGTAGGAGGCTTCAATATGGAAGCAGCGCCAGTATCATCTTCCCTCTTGAACTGAGGTAGCAGTCAGCATCCTCCAGGGCTTTATTAGGAGCAAAGAAGGAGATTCAATTTGGACTTCCTGTCCGTATGCTTCACTCCCCTAATGTCATAGAAGGGAGGAGTAACGTGAGGAATGTGTATGAAATTTTAAAATGTGAAAAGCAAGTGTATCATGACAGTACACACAATCAATACCAATATTATACATATTTAAATTCTACTGTTTTTTTTTACTGTGCATGAAAGATATTAACAACAATGAGACTAAACCAAAAGTAAAAAGCAAACAGCCTCCTTTCTCACATGCCCACCAAAAACTATTCAGAGTAATAGCCTAAAATACTGTAGCAACATTATTATTAATTGTCTTCAAGTTCCCCTTTCTGAGGTGCCTTATTCCATGTTCCTTCAAATTTTTTTCTCTGCCTAAACTGCCAAAAATGGTCCAACTCTTGTTTGTTTATTATATAGGAGATTTCTTTTTAAAATAAAAGATTACATGGTAGTTTGTTGTAAGCGGAGTCCTCAGATATTAATAGAGTTTATTATATAGCCACTTACAGCTGGTTGTAACTTTGTGAGGTGCTTGTTAAAATTATGATTTTGCTCCATTTAGAAAAATCTGACAGGTTCATGCATGGACTCTGTTTTTCCTTTGCCACTGCCCAGGGCTTATTGTTGAGTTCTAGAAGTGCTCTGCATGTTCAAAGATTGACTGAGATTTTTTTTTATAGTCGTACAGTAGCAATTTTAATGTGATGGTATAATTTAGCTTTAAGTAACTGAATGAATTTATGTAATAAATTCAGTGTGACTCATTAAACGTGAATTCCCAAATGTCCATTTATCGGAATGTTAAGTTTGATGGAGCATGAAGTGAAAGAGAAAGAGCTGATTGGCCAGCTGGGCTCTCAATCGCTCAGAGTTAGGCGATGGACTTCCCTTCCCATCCTGGATTGGGAAACTTTCTATAAAACTCCCTAGCTTCTGGCTGAGAGAGTTGCATGAGGAGTGGTCATTTGAAAAAAGTCTGGGCCTACTGGTGGTATTTATTCCTTGTTGTTTGTTCCGGTATTTTCTTTTGTTGTTGTTGTTGTTGTTTGGAAGAAAAAAGAAAAGAAAAGAACCTGGGCATTATTTTTGTAAAACACTTCCGAACTGGGTCTGGCTGCTTACTGGACAATCTTGATGCTGCACTGTGCCACATAGTGATTATTCAAGCTGCGTTCCTATCTGCACACTACTGCCCAGAAATCTCTTCTAGCTTGCACCTGTTCGAGTGGTACAGGTATCTGAGTTCTGAAAACCAAACAAAAGTTTTGTGTATGCTGTTACGATCACTGAGTTATTTTCTAAGGTGTGCTTTGTTCCCAACAATTTGTGCAGTGCTTTGTGCAATAATTTCCATCTCTTGCTTGAGAATTACTTAAAATAAAAAGTCCATACCACTCAACTGTTACCATATACATAGTTTTAGATGAATTTACCATAAAATTGTATTAAAAAGAACAATTTTGTAGACTATATATATAAACAATTTCATTGCTCTGCAGAGGCTTTTGTCAATTTAAAATAGGCATGGCATGGAAAGTTTATTCCAAAGACATGTCAGTCTCCTTTGAGTGGATTTTTAAATCTTCTTTTAGCATAAGTAAAACTGTGATTGCACGTGCGAGTCCAGAAATTACACATGTAAATTGTAAGCATACATTTTTGTATGCACATGTTGCACATGCACGGTTCTACAAATCTGGGGCTTATAGTATGCATATGTGCTGGGTATATAGTATACAGATAAGAACTAGCTATTTTGAGCTATAAATAATCATATGATCACTGCAAGTTCTTCTCAGTTTTCAGCCCTTTATTTACCTTCATATTATGAATGCAACTTTGTTTTATGAATTTTTGCTCAGTCTCCTTCCACAGATAAACTTTTCTACTAAAGGTTTTCTTTCCCCTTATGTATTTCTTATGTATATGCTTCTTGCATTTAATATGTTTAATCAGTATTGTTTGTGTTCAGAGTTTCAATTCCAAGATCACTTCCCTTGGCTTGCCTTTCTGTTGCATTACTAATTTGGTTATGTAGCTCAGCTCAGCTAAGGCCATTTAAAAGCATTTTCCTTGTCAGTGTCTGGAAATGTAATCTGGTCTGTAATCAACGAGAGCAGAGTGGAATGATAAAAAAGGACAGTAGGTAAATCTTCAAAACCGGGAACCTATTTCACCTTGCTGAATTATTTGAAAGGAACTGGATGTTTCTAGTCTAGATTTGAATTATAATTGAGCTTTACACCAGATGATATCTTAATCATAATGTGTAGGTTGGCAGAACAGAGCTTTGCAGTTTGATACTTTGCAGTTTGGCAGCCTGTATGGGGGAGGGAAATTGCACAAATGTTGAAAATGTATATGGAGGAATTTTATATTTGCTGGTCTCAAGTACAACTGAGTGAATGATTCACTGCAAATAATTTCTGAGACATATTTAGACGCTTTCTAGTAAAGAAATACCCATAGGAAGATAGTGATCTCCTTAGCTGTCCTCATTATACAACATTTACTCAATTATGTTTTATTGTTACAATCAGTTGGATTGATTGTGAGCAGTTTGTGTGTTTGGTTCAAGTTGGGTTGATCATATATTAAATCTTTGCGTTTCCCCCACAAAACTGCATTCACTACAGAAATGACCTAAAAAAAACTTAGGACATTTTGCCTACAACCCCTGTGCCCAAAGTTAACTATTATTGATGCTGTTTTTTACAGTGGTGCCTACAAACCAACCTAAAACAGGGCCACATTGTGCTAGGCATGATACAAACATGGAGAAAGTAGACAGTCCCTGACCTGAAGCCATTACAATCTAAATAAGCAAGACAGAGAGAGGACGGGGGGAAAGGATAGAAAATATAAGCAGAATTCACTGTAAATAATTTATAGGATGTATTTAGTCTCAATTTGTGCTATTTGTGATCCTCAGGTTTATCCTAGGTGCAGCTGAGCAGAGTGTAAAGTTAAAAAAGGTCCTAATACCCCTTTGTGTACCCTGATCTTGGGTTGACTAGGGACCTAAATGGCTCTGAGTAATTGAAAGCACCCTGGGAGGTAACATCTTTTGGGAAATCCTTGGTTGATCTTTTAGGACAGCTTTCTGTTGTCTTTGTGCTTTCTCAGCCCAAGGCTGAGAATCTGGCCATGTGAGTGGGAGGGAGAAGCAATTCATTAACCCAATCAAGTTCTTACCACAGTCAAAGATGGAATTCTGCCATGGTTCTTTTAATCAGAAAACAAACAAAAAAACAAACCTTTTCTGCAGCAGAAATGGTGAATTTTGTCCTCTGCCACATTCATGTGTTTTGCAAAAACTCCTTAACAGTATGACTTTTCACATACCCAATCTAAAAGTGAAAACTGATGTGAGCTAGAGCTTGCAATTCTGTTAGTACCATTCAAATTAAGGATGATAGCAAAAATAATTTCTTCTCATGAATCTCCATCCTAAATTGTTAAAGATCACTGACATTTTTGTGAGAACGTGCTCAGGGGTGGCACGGTCTTTAAAAGCCTGCATACTTATTCTTTCATATTGCCACTGAGAGCCAGTTCCTTGTTAGGCCCAGATCAAGTCCATATAGAGCTCCACTAACTTTAGTGGGACTCTACATAAGTACCAGGGGTCTGACTGCACATAGCTCATCGTAAGACTGGGATCTTTGTAACTGCAGAAGGCTGAGGTTGGAAGAAGGTGTCATATAGTAAGTAACTGAACAATTGGACTGTGATATTACAGCTGTTCAAAAAGTAATATTTTGCAGTGTCATACCATTATATCATCAAAGTATCTCAGAACACTTAACAATCAGTGATTACATTTTGCAAAACCCTGGTGAGACTGATAAGTATAACAACACATATTACAGCTGGACAAATTGAATCATGTGGGTGTTTCTTGCCAAAGGTAAAACAAGATAGTGGCAGACTTGGGGAATAAAACCTAGGAGCCCTCCTAATATTGTACTTTGTTTACCCCTCAGACATCATTGTCCCAATTTATTACTGGCAGATGTTGTCACAGTTCAGGGCAACTGCACTTGTATTCCCCCTTTATAGTCCAGCAAGGGCACCTACTCACAGGCTTCTAGCTCCCTGGCTGTAACCGCTCTTGGGTGGAGACATACGCCTCTCTCCCTCATGACCAGGGTATTTTCAGGATGCACAGTTCCCTGATTATACTCTGAATTCACTAGCAAAGTCAAATTGCCGACGTAGACCTGCTATGCCTTTCTCCTTAAAGATGGTGAATGATGCAATTGTCACAATTATAAGTTACCGCACAACACTTCCTATGGAATCCTGTTTTATTCTTAGGGTATAAGCCTTTCAGAGAAAACATATTAACAATAATAGAAGAACCTACACAAAAGCTAATAAGCTTACCAGAGCTCACCCCACTTGCTCCAACATGGGCTCTGGCAGGTGATTCCTTCAAAAGAGGTCTCTTTTGTGGTCACAAGTTCACAACAGTGTTAGCTTAGAACTGGTATGCAGTCTTATGGGGCCTCAGTAAGCCAAGTCCTTCTTACCCTTCCCTAAGGATTGGGGCCCTCCATGGACCCAGAGGTCTTGTCTATTTGATGGATCAGGAAGACAGCCCTAAGCCTGTTTAAAAAACAGACTATTTATCAAAAAATTGTCTTTGTCTGTTAGTCCCTGGAAAATCCAGACTGGGTCTTTGAACTGTCTTTGAACAGATGATCAGCAGACCAAAGGTCCTCCACTCCAGGCGAAGCTTCAACGGCTAAGTCCGTAGGTGAGGGCTTGCAATCCCCGCCTCCTCAGTACTTCCTAGGAATTCCACTTCACACTCATTGTTGCAAAAGATCAATTGTGTCTGCTATATTGTTGAACACACTCTTCTGAAGTTCACATTGGACCCCAAAGATATTAAATGTAATTCAGTAAGGTATATTAACTGAATTCATAAGGTTTTCCCAGGATATTGTCATATCTGTCACAAATGTGTCCAGCTGTGTGTACTTTTTTACATGAGGAATGGTGACTCTCTCTCTCACACACACACACATATATAATATAGTTTAGGGACAGGTAGGTAATAATCTCTGAATAAAGTATATAAGAAATTTCATAAATGGTATTCAGATATTATATTGGATGAATATTTTTTTTGACTAGCTCTAGTTTTGTTTCTTTACTTTTTGACATAAACTATCATTTTTTTTAAAATCCAATAAATAACTATTTTTGTAGTCCCATTGTCAATCACATTATTTGTTTATCACAATTTGCTAATGACAGAAAGGAACAATGGCTAAGGCTCTATACTCATACTCAGACTATTGGTTTCAATTTCAGGCTCTACTACAGAGTTCCTGTGTGACCTTGGGAAAACCATTTAATCTCTCTGTGCCTATGTTCCCTACCTATAAAATGTGGATAATATTTAGTGTGTAAGATCTTTGTTACAGGATATGTGCAGCGCCTAACACAGACCCTAAATTCCATTGCTAATGGTAATACAAATAAGAAATAATAAAACATTTAAAATAATTATTCTTGAAGCATCACTGCTTATTTCCTTTTTAGTATTTGGTGACAGTACCAATTCATTTGACTGTATAAATTTGGAATCTTTAAGCTAAGGTTCTGTATTTTGATGGCAATCAATGGATTTTGAAGGGCTCATTAATTCCTACAGGAAGAGAAGAGAAGTGCATAGTAAACATATGCAAACTGTGCTGCTTCAGGTTGCATTTACAGTAGGCATGTTAACTGAATTCTCATGAGCTTCCTTTAGTTTGATTCTTCCCTTTCTCTATCTGGCTATGTCTTTCAGTGAGAGACTGGTTTATGAAAGGCAGAATGTAACACCAGACTTTAAAACACCATCTCTGCATTGTTTTAATGTGCTTTCTTCATTAAAAGACTCCAGCGTTTTCAGCATACAGAGTCCAGGCTCTCTCTCTCGGAGATGGATCCCTGTTGATTGTACTGCCATGTCTGTTGTTAGGACTAGATTTGCCTTTGTGAATTCTTTGTCTATAAGTTGAATGGTTGCAGTGTCAAGGGTTGAAGATTTTTTTTCATTTAAAAATGCAAGAAAAAAATGAAATCATAACCACACTATTCAAAATCCTGCACTGGCTAACAACCTTCATTTCTTTAATGCTGCATGAAGTGGCTTGACTTGTATTCATCACCCAGAGAATTCTGTTCTTCACCATCTTTCTCTTTGTGTGTGTGCATTTGTGTTTGTTTTTATGTGCAGGGCAGGAGAGAATTGGAAAAGATTCCCATTATGAACAAGAGGGGAAAGTTCAGTTTGTGATTGATGCTGTGTATGCCATGGCTCATGCCCTCCATCATATGAACAAGGATCTTTGTGCTGATTATGCTGGAATCTGTCCGGAGATGGAACAAGCAGGAGGCAAGAAATTGCTGAAGTATATACGCAATGTTAACTTTAACGGTGAGTCCAAAGCAATGTGTATCCAAAGCACTTCAGAGAACATACGATTTTTAAATTTAATTAGTCAATCAATTATTCATTATTTCACTGGATTTCTTAGCAAATGGAGTGGCCATCATTTATATAGTCCAAGTTTAGCATTCATTTGATTGTGTACTGCTTTCCTTGAAGCAGTGAGTTTTATATATATGATTATATTTCTGACATGCAGTACTCCAGCTAGTCAAGTCCTTAGCTTCTATTGTGCAAAAGATACTAAATTGTGCAACCATTTTATGATGGCTGCACTTGGAAATTAGGATGAAACCACTGAACTCTGCTAATAACCTCAAATTTGCTCTCATCAGCAAAAGTGGGTGATAGACAAAATATATATATGTCCCATCTGTCTGAGTTATATAATGCCTAATTTGGACTTCAGTGCTTAAAAAAGAAAGCCACAGCAACTATGGGTAATGTATAGTTTCTTGGAGTCATCCAAAGCATATTCTTTGATGTGTATCATTTCCACCTACTTGGGGCAAAAAAATAAAGGCACTTCTTTGTCACACAGGACTCAGCCTGTCTGTCATTTTCACTAGGACAACAGTTTAGAGTGTAAGGAACAGATTCATTTTCAGGTTTCAAACCAAGTGACTTAGACCTGCTAAGCAGAAAGTCTCCTGTGGTGAAGGTTGTTGCAACTTCCATTCCCCCAGAAAGCTTATAGTGAGAATACAGCGCAAAAGGCAAATGTGGATGTGGACAAGCTAAAGTTAGTTTGATTCAATATATCACCTCAGCTGCCTATAATTCATCCTCCAAATAAAGGTGCTCCCACTGATCCCAATAAGGACATTGGTAACTCTAACACCAGCCCTTCCTTGAGGTACAGGATAGGCTTTCATATTTACTTCCCTGCGCCAGTGTCTATATGTCAATCTGGCTTAAATATGTGTCAGATCTGTCAATCTGGCTTAAATACTATAGCAGGATTTCCCAACCTCTGAAAATTTTGTTTAAAGGTTATTTGCTTCATTAACATACATGAGGAGATTCACGTGAGCCCACCCCCAGTGCCAGGACAATTGAACAGTCACAGAAGTTAGCTTGTAATACTAACACTTTTTCCTCCTTATAAACTTTGCTAATATATGTAACAGGAGTTTTTAAACTGTCTGCCTCAGCGCTTTACAAGATGGAGACCCAGACTTACATTTTAAAACCTGGTAGCCTAAAGTTAGACATCTAAATCCATATTTAGGCCTAAATGAGGACTCATGTTCAAAAGTGCTACATGGGAGTCATGCAACTCCTATTAAAGTTTTTGTGATAGCCAAAGACGCCCAGCACTTCTGAAAATCAGTTTTGTGACCATACTGGGACTATTCACAAACTGAAAGTTTTGCATAAACGAAAGTGCTTTGCTAGATCACGGTTTTATTTAGGTGCCTGCCTATTGGTAGAAGTGTTCAATTTTAGGTTCATAAGTCTTGAAAATTTTCGCCACCTTCCCTGCTCCTAGAAATTTACAATCTAATAAAAAGAGAGAGAGAGAGAGTAGAAGAAAAGGGACTGGGAGACCCAGATGAGGAAGATAAATCTTGTACTTCATGTTCTAACTTCATCACTGTAAGGGTCAGGAAGGATTTTTTTCCCTCCAAGTAAAGTATTGCATAATTGGCACAGAGTATCAAAAGAGATGCATGAGATTTCCCTCCCTTCTTTGGATTACTTGTTGCTAGCTACTGCCAGAAGCCAAATACTGCTGGATTAATAAACTGAGCAGATAGGATTTTCCATATCTTCCTATTTCTGGAAAAAGAACACAAACGGAATGTTACAAAGCAAAAATAATACTAATTTCAGAGAAATTTGGTATTTGTGTAAATTTTACTAATTTGGCCATCCTAGAATTCTGTAGCAGATCATTTATCTCTCTCTCCTCCAAAGGCCTCAAGGAGGTTCTTGGAAAGCAGAGCAGTTGAATGGTCATCTTATTTTAAGAGAGCGGAGGAAATAATCTACTTAGTGGAATTTGCCTGGATTTCAGTTTTCTCAAGTATATTCATTATTTCAATTTATTCACCCATTTTTGCAAGATTTTTTCCTCTAGTTGTAGTTGGTCACATAAGCCAGATGGTATTTTTTTTTATATACCACTCATAAACAGCATGGAGGCTTCAAGAAGGTAGCAGAACTTTAAAATAATAATTTTAAACTATTTAGTCTCTTGACCATTTAGGGCTGGCCCTAGATAATGTTCCTGGAAACATGAGGTGTCTTTAAGATGTATTATTCATGTGCAGAGTTTATTTTCTCTTGGCCCATTCACGTGGAATAATTGCAGCCACATCTGAGGCTTATTGCCAAGGCGCTGGAGAGATATTCTTGGAGCCCTTTTCTCTTTCTATTTCATGCCCCCATCTATTGTAAAATATACCAGGTCTGTAATGTTCTATTACTGTAGTCACAATAAATGTGTGTGCTTTCCTAGTTGTAAAGGGGTAGGGCCAGTTCTTTGTCTGGCTTGTTTAACTCTGTGCCAGGCCTTTTGCAGAAGGGCTTTTGGGAACCCTGTCTCCCTGCTGAGTCAAGCAGTGTCCTATCCTATGTAAAATATACCCCTTCCCAAACGAACATTTGCTGGTATGAGCTTAAAATTTGTTCTTAAAATTTATTTGAGCATAAGCTTTCGTGAGTTACAGCTCACTTCATCGGATGCATACTGTGGAAAGTGTAGACGATCTTTTTATATACACACAAAGCATGAAAAAATACCTCCCACCACCCCACTCTCCTGCTGGTAATAGCTTATCTAAAGTGATCACTCTCCTTACAATGTGTATGATAATCAAGTTGGGCCATTTCCAGCACAAATCCAGGGGTTAACAAGAACGTCTGGGGGTGGGGGGTAGGAAAAAACAAGGGGAAATAGGTTACCTTGCATAATGACTTAGTCACTCCCAGTCTCTATTCAAGCCTAAGTTAATTGTATCCAATTTGCAAATGAATTCCAATTCAACAGTTTCTCCCTGGAGTCTGGATTTGAAGTTTTTTTGTTGTAATATCACAACTTTCATGTCTGTAATCGCGTGACCAGAGAGATTGAAGTGTTCTCTGACTGGTTTATGAATGTTATAATTCTTGACATCTGATTTGTGTCCATTTATTCTTTTACGTAGAGACTGTCCAGTTTGACCAATGTACATGGCAGAGGGGCATTGCTGGCACATGATGGCATATATCACATTGGTGGATGTGCAGGTGAACGAGCCTCTGATAGTGTGGCTGATGTTATTAGGCCCTGTGATGGTGTCCCCTGAATAGATATGTGGGCACAGTTGGCAACGGGCTTTGTTGCAAGGATAGGTTCCTGGGTTAGTGGTTCTGTTGTGTGGTATGTGGTTGCTGGTGAGTATTTGCTTCAGGTTGGGGGGCTGTCTGTAGGCAACGACTGGCCTGTCTCCCAAGATTTGTGAGAGTGTTGGGTCATCCTTCAGGATAGGTTGTAGATCCTTAATAATGCGTTGGAGGGGTTTTAGTTGGGGGCTGAAGGTGACGGCTAGTGGCGTTCTGTTATTTTCTTTGTTAGGCCTGTCCTGTAGTAGGTGACTTCTGGGAACTCTTCTGGCTCTATCAATCTGTTTCTTCACTTCCGCAGGTGGGTATTGTACTTGTAAGAATGCTTGATAGAGATCTTGTAGGTGTTTGTCTCTGTCTGAGGGGTTGGAGCAAATGCGGTTTTATCGCAGAGCTTGGCTATAGACGATGGATTGTGTGGTGTGGTCAGGGTGAAAGCTGGAGGCATGTAGGTAGGAATAGCGGTCAGTAGGTTTCCGGTATAAGGTGGTGTTTATGTGACCATCGTTTATTAGCACTGTAGTGTCCAGGAAGTGGATCTCTTGTGTGGACTGGACCAGGCTGAGGTTGATGGTAGGATGGAAATTGTTGAAATCATGGTGGTATTCCTCACGGACTTCTTTTCCATGGGTCCAGATGATGAAGATGTCATCAATATAGTGCAAGTAGAGTAGGGGCGTTAGGGGACGAGAGCTGAGGAAGCGTTGTTCTAAGTCAGCCATAAAAATGTTGGCATACTGTGGGGCCATGCGGGTACCCATAGCAGTGCCGCTGACTTGAAGGTATACATTGTCCCCAAATGTGAAGTAGTTATGGGTAAGGACAAAGTCACAAAGTTCAGCCACCAGCTTAGCCGTGACATTATCGGGGATAGTGTTCTTGACGGCTTGTAGTCCATCTTTGTGTGGAATGTTGGTGTAGAGGGCTTCTACATCCATAGTGGCCAGGATGGTGTTATCAGGAAGATCACCGATGGATTGTAGTTTCCTCAGGAAGTCAGTGGTGTCTCAGAGATAGCTGGGAGTGCTGGTAGCGTAGGGCCTGAGGAGGGAGTCTACATAGCCAGACAATCCTGCTGTCAGGGTGCCAATGCCTGAGATGATGGTGCGCCCAGGATTTTCAGGTTTATGGATCTTGGGTAGTAGATAGAATATCCCAGGTCGGGGTTCCAGGGGTGTGTCTGTGCGGATTTGATCTTGTGCTTTTTCAGGGAGTTTCTTGAGCAAATGCTGTATTTTCTTTTGGTAACTCTCAGTGGGATCAGAGGGTAATGGCTTGTAGAAAGTGGTGTTGGAGAGCTGCCGAGCAGCCTCTTGTTCATATTCCGACCTATTCATGATGACGACAGCACCTCCTTTGTCAGCCTTTTTGATTATGATGTCAGAATTGTTTCTGAAGCTATGGATGGCATTGTGTTCCACACTGCTGAGGTTGTGGGGCAAGTGATGCTGCTTTTCCACAATTTCAGCCCATGCACATCGGCGGAAGCACTCTATGTAGAAGTCCAATCTGCTGTTTCGACCTTCAGGAGGAGTCCACCTAGAATCCTTCTTTTTGTAGTGTTGGTAAGGAGGTCTCTGTGAATTAGTATGTTGTTCAGAGGTATGTTGGAAATATTCCTTGAGTCGGAGACGTCGAAAATAGGATTCTAGGTCACCACAGAACTGTATCATGTTTGTGGGGGTGGAGGGGCAGAAGGAGAGGCCCCGAGATAGGACAGCAGCTTCTGCTGGGCTGAGAGTATAGTATAGTTCCCATAAGTCTCCTACTACAGGACAGGCCTAACAAAGAAAATAACAGAACGCCACTAGCCGTCACCTTCAGCCCCCAACTAAAACCCCTCCAACGCATTATTAAGGATCTACAACCTATCCTGAAGGATGACCCAACACTCTCACAAATCTTGGGAGACAGGCCAGTCGTTGCCTACAGACAGCCCCCCAACCTGAAGCAAATACTCACCAGCAACCACATACCACACAACAGAACCACTAACCCAGGAACCTATCCTTGCAACAAAGCCCGTTGCCAACTGTGCCCACATATCTATTCAGGGGACACCATCACAGGGCCTAATAACATCAGCCACACTATCAGAGGCTCGTTCACCTGCACATCCACCAATGTGATATATGCCATCATGTGCCAGCAATGCCCCTCTGCCATGTACATTGGTCAAACTGGACAGTCTCTACGTAAAAGAATAAATGGACACAAATCAGATGTCAAGAATTATAACATTCATAAACCAGTCAGAGAACACTTCAATCTCTCTGGTCACGCGATTACAGACATGAAAGTTGTGATATTACAACAAAAAAACTTCAAATCCAGACTCCAGGGAGAAACTGTTGAATTGGAATTCATTTGCAAATTGGATACAATTAACTTAGGCTTGAATAGAGACTGGGAGTGACTAAGTCATTATGCAAGGTAACCTATTTCCCCTTGTTTTTTCCTACCCCCCACCCCCAGACGTTCTTGTTAAACCCTGGATTTGTGCTGGAAATGGCCCAACTTGATTATCATACACATTGTAAGGAGAGTGATCACTTTAGATAAGCTATTACCAGCAGGAGAGTGGGGTGGTGGGAGGTATTTTTTCATGCTTTGTGTGTATATAAAAAGATCTTCTACACTTTCCACAGTATGCATCCGATGAAGTGAGCTGTAGCTCACAAAAGCTTATGCTCAAATAAATTGGTTAGTCTCTAAGGTGCCACAAGTACTCCTTTTCTTTTTGCGAATACAGACTAACACGGCTGTTACTCTGAAACCTTACACACTACTATAATTCACTAAACAGATAGGACCAGATTGTGACAGAGCACAAGGATCCTATTTCCTGATGGCATGGTACATTCCAAGTGCTTGTTGTTGCCCCAGTCCCTGCACTTGGAGAGCACGAAGAGTAATCCATTGGTGTGCTTCTGACAGTGCATGCCATTCCAACTTGGATCGGGAAGAAGCAGAGCCCCTGGCCTAAATGGGTTGCAATCTGTACTGTTCTCCTGCATACTGAGCCACTCAGCTGAGTGCCCCCTTTTGGTGCACCCCCCGGGGAGGGTAGGACACCTAACACTGCTTCTGGGAGGGCCAGTGGCTGAATGTCACCATTTGACATATACATAATTAAACTTCTCTCTCATTCTTGTTACAAGACTTGTAATCAGAACAGAGAATGGCACAACATGAATCCTTTCTCCTGACAGTGTGAAGGAAAAAATGTGTATCCCATTCTTGTGCATTTTAAGCTTATGATCTTGTGATCCAATCCTATTTTGCATTTAGGTATGCAAACAGATCTCCTTGTAACTATGGCTAACACGGCTGTTACTCTGAAACCTATGCAGCTGAAATCATCTTGCCTGTGCATGCTTCAGGGATTTTTTCCCCCCTTACAAAGACCATGACATTCATAAAGGAAGAGCTCAAGCGATATTTTAATGAATAGAGACTGTGGATTTGTACTAGGAGCTCAGTATGAATTCCAATGTTGTCTCACAATGTTGAGAATAATTTTTTAGAAAGTCCAGATGCAGTAAGATTCTGTATATTCAATTTATGATGCAAAGTGTCTGTGTTCCCCCTCCCCTCCACGATGACCTGAAAAACGGATTATTTTTATATGAACCATAGCTGCTCCTCAGAACTGCAGTGACTGTGAGTCATAAAAAGATATCTTAGCTTGTCACACTTAACAAGACTCTGACCCATCTCCTATTGCACTTTTCTTCATGATGAGTTTTTTTCTGCTGATTAAGAGACACAAATCCCGCAAAATCCCATAAATTGTGTCTTTGCAGTGAGATTTTCAATGTGAAAGGGGCATCATGTACTGAATTTAGTGTGTGTGTTACTTAGTCGTTGGGAACAGATGGATTAATATTTTATAACACTGATTGTGCAGGCAGCACCACGGAAGAGCATGTTACTAGGTTTCCCAGTTGCCTGATGGGACTGTGGAGACTTACAATTCTCAATGAAAGAAAAAAAAAAAAAGGTATGTCAGCCTGAATCCTCAAGAAAATCTTCCCCCTCCCTGTTATAATAAGAAAAATTAAAATAATAAATGGCACCAGTTATGAAAATAATATGCTTCAGCCTGCAGGTTTCCTAGTACCACTTCTCATTGTTTCTTATAGTCTGCATAAATAAACAGAGCACTGAGTAAAATACTGTAGCAACTTTAAAACATGCACATGAAAGAATTAGATCCTCCAATCAAATGGTGGGGCACTGTGTGCCAAAATATGCTATCAGACCCACACTGGGATCGAAGAGTGAGTAAGGACTGTAGGATTTGCACTTACTAAGCAAACCTTTTGGTTGATAGTCCAGTTGCTCCATCTTTAATAAGACAGGCAACTCAGAAATCTTCTACTTGAATTATAACCTGAGATGATCACAACTATGTACCATTCCTTACTCCAAATAGCTTCCCTCACTTTTCACTTCCTTTTGGTGTGTGGGTAGATTTCCAGATGAAGTAAATTTAAACTCATGAAAGAGGACAAGCCTGAAAAAGTAGCAAATATCAACTATGCTGCTAATTATTACTATAAATATATACTAATGGTGAATACATATTAATATAGAATCACATTTAAAATTATGTTGCTGTACTTAACTTAGAATAAAACACATGATGATTCTAGAGATAGAACCACACTGGGTAGGGTGGGCGAGCTGCATAGATGATGTCTGGAAGAATTATGCATTTAGAGGCCAGGAGTAGGCATCCAGCACCAGATTAAGAAAAGCACTTGAGCACATGCTTAATGATAATCACATACTCAAGAGATTTCTTGAACAGCGGTGCTTTCATGAACCAGAGAGCAGGCTGACCAGCAGCAGTAACTACTCTGGTGGAGCAGCTGTGATATTTAAGAACTGCATTGAAAAGCTGCATGAAGGAAGCCATTAGCAGTGCACAACAAGAAGTTGTATTGATCCTTCGAAACCCAGAAATAGGCCTGCATATTCTTGAGCACTGGCTACTGGCCCTTTACCCAGTTAACTATTTACACATGCACAGGCAAGGCTCTCGTATAGTGCATTCTTGTGACAATATACATTGTCACTAGGAAAGCTTGCCAGGCCCTGACTGTTGCACAGGGCCATACCCCTGCAGGGCCCTGAACACTGTCAGCAACGTTAATGGTCCACCATCACTACCAGCAAGTGCAAGCAGCCAAACTATCCACTTAATGTTTAACAGCCCAGGAGTGAAAAGGGACTCCATGCCTTGTTTCTCCCCAACACAGTCTCCCTACCCCAGCTGTCATTTGGACTTTATTATTTATAGATTCCATTTAAAAACTAAAAGAAAAGAAGTACTTGTGGCACCTTAGAGACCAATAAATTTGTTAGTCTCTAAAGTGCCACTAGTACTCCTTTTCTTTTTGCGAATACAGACTAACACGGCTGCTACTCTGAAATCTGTCATTTAAAAACTAGATATCATACTAATCTGCAGATATGAAATAACAAAGCTCTATACTTTCACAGGGCAACTTTTAACCTCGACTCTTGTTGATACACACCAAGTTTATTCTGCATCTATTTAGAAGGAGAAAAAAACCTACAGTTTTATGCATGCACATGTATGTATGTGAGTAATACCCTATCTGCATTACTGCCCAATTTATGGAATAGATCCTCAGGTGGTGAAAATTTATATCAGGTGAAGATCTGACCCCTAGTGTATAAAAAACACCCATTTTTTTGTGTTAGTGTCATTTGGGGACGTAAGGATATACCTACAAATATTATGGAGGGCCAGATTGGACTCTTATGCTCTGAATTGTATTCTTTTATGTCAGATGCAACAATATGTAGCTTGGCTAATCATATAAACGCTTTAAAAAGTCATGATTAGCTAAATCCCATTTACTATTTTTGCTGACTTTGAGAAGGAATTTATGAATTATCGCCCTTATGCACCTAAAAATGTTTTCCCACCATAAAGATGTTCTGGCTGCATGAATCCGTAACAACAATTACATATCAGCTTAGTATCCATAAGGAGTCAGAGACAAGAGATTTCTGTGGAAGATTTTCTGTACCAGTCTTTGAACTTAATCAGTGTCTGATCTCAGAGAGGCTGCAGTATAGACAAGAAATAATTTACGAGGGTTAGAATTTGGAAACTATGCTAATTCACTCCTTCAAACCTTCTTTCACTCTCTGAAATTCAGTGAAGAATAGGAATCATGAGGAAAACCATAAACTTAAAGTTCAGTACTACAACTGAAGAGATTTTTCATACCCGCCCTCCCTCCCACCAAGCAATGTGGTAGGAGAAAGTTTTGAATATAGATATACTAATGATCTTCTATCTTGACACAATATTGCTTTACTTCCCAGAAACCTATTTTAATGCATCTTGAAACACATGTGGTCCTGGAAGCTTTCATTTAGATCTATCTGAAAATACTAAATTTCTTTGAACACTCATTTTAAGAAGTAGCCATACAGCCTTATAGTGTTAACTGAGTTGCACATCTTCTGATTGGGATTCTTTTCGCAATAGCATCTCAAATGTATTAATTAGCTATCAGAATTTAACGCCTGGCTGTCATGTAACATGTGTGTGTTTATTTTGCCCCCTTATTCTAACCTGTCTTGTTTGGATGTGCTAAGAGGATTAGGTGCTGGGGACCACCTCCTCCTACAAAGCTCCTGGATAGGCAAAGGGCAGGACAGGCACATATTAGAAAGCTTGGGCAGGGATGCTGGAACAATCTGTATAATGGGGTGCTGAGAGCCATTGAACCAAACTGAAACCCTGTGTGTGATGGAAACCATTTCAAGCCAGGGTGTCTGGCAGCACCCCTAGTTCTAGCACCTATGCCCTGTGGGAGGCTACACTAATACCCAATTCTGGTCCACGGCCCCAAAAGGACTGTTCCCATGAGCTGGCTTCGGGTGTGTGGCCCCACCCCGGATATTCTGTACATATGATGCATCCAAGCAAGCCGCACTAGGGGCATGCAGTCAGCTACTTTAGCAGGTTGAAGCATTGTTTAGTGTATTGCACTCGGGGCCCTGACCCATCCAAGCAAGGTGGTTCTGACATCCTTAGATCTGCTGTTGCCACTTCATTGCCTCTCTCACATCACTCTACCTAGCATGCTTCACAAGAAACAGTCCAGAATCTGGCCCTATATTGTTCATGACTAAGCTACTTTTCGGCAAGTATCAGTGTCCTAGGGTGTAAACAAAGCAGCGTACAAGGAGAGATTAGGAATAGTTTTCCGATAATGTCCTCTGTTCTGTTCCATCTCAGTTGCATGCTGATTACTGGAATAAGAACAAATTGTGGAGGAGGAAGCTATTTCTGGATGCCAGTCAAGAGTCACTAAACCTGGGCTGTCTTCTGATGGCGGTATCTCTCAGAAGCAGAAGGAACATTTTCTGGGGAAAAAAAAATCATATAGAGGCTCCATTCACAGGACTAATATTCACTAAAGAACTCCCTCAGGGGAGAAGGGGGCAGAGGCGGGGAGGGAAGCCCGTATGATATTTCATGATACGAAGCAAGGCTCATGTCATTTTACTTTACTTTTACGTTTCACCTAGTGGTATGAGTCATGATAATTAATCACAGAAAGAGGGATAGGATTATGGCACGATGTCCTAAAGCGTCCATTTAAACTGCTGTGATGATGGATGGCCTCTGCCTGAGCTGTGATACCAGTCGAAAGCTTTTAGCCATGACAAAATAAACAAAACAAGCATTGTAAAGCTTTGGCTGTTTTTTTGCTTCCTTCCTCAGGCAGTGCAGGCACTCCAGTGATGTTTAATAAAAACGGTGATGCACCAGGGCGCTATGACATCTTTCAGTATCACACAACAAACACCACCACTCCAGGCTACCACCTGATTGGCCAGTGGACAGATGACCTGCAGCTCAGCGTGAGTCCAGTTTCCTCTATACTTGCTCACTTTCATCAGCATATAGTTATTCGCTTGACTTTCGTCACCAAGAAGGAACTAGTGTAGGGGACAGTACTTAAGTTGTTTTTGTACAGTATCTTCCGTTGTTCTATATGCAGTTTGTTCTCGCATAGTTCCCTATCTGGACTGATTTATACTGAGCTCTGATGACCGTGCATTTTTTTATTGTTATTTCTTTATTTTTTTGCTCATGGGAGCTCTCTAGCCGCTAACTGGGACAGTGGCTTTTTCTCTGTAATACATAGCTGCTTGAAACCTCTGGGATTTCATCTTTAGAATTGCAAATTGCTCCAAGTGTCTCCAACTTGGTGCAAAAGAAATGGATTTTTTTTTTTGAGTGGCTCTCATTTCCCAAGGGATATTTTTATGCACTTAGCAGTGAGGCCACTCTTACATGTGTGGCTGTCCTTTCATAATGAAGTCTAGCTGAAAGGTAAGGCAATCAAATGTCTCCCAGTTATTCTTGATGTTGCCCATGTGAAATAATGAATATGATTACTTCCTTCCGCGGAGGCAAACTTTGTTCATCTGTGGAGTCTGAGTCTTTACTTTTAAATACATTTTTCATTACAAACTAAAGTCCAGAACGAAAACACACAAACAAAAAGAATACCTGCCCCTTGATCTGTAGAATAGAGCTGGCATGTGTCTACCTCAGAGAGGAGTTGCAAGGGTGAAATCCATTGTTGATTGTAAGGCGCTCAGATCCTACGGTGGTAAGAGGCATTTATACTCCTAGACAGGTGGAAATATTATAATTTGGAAATGTAACTTAATCTACTACATTTTCTCCTCACTTTAATTAATGCAGTGTATGTCTTAACAAAGTAACACCAGTAATTAATGTGGGGAACCAAGGGTCACTCTCTGGAGAATATTGGGCTTCCTCTTAAATTCCATACACATTAAGGTATGTGATGTGTTTTGTCAGCATTATTTAAGCTGCTGTGTTTTATTTAAAGCACACTGTCTTATTAACTTGCAATTTACAATTCTTTTCTGCCAAAATATCAATATTTTTATTTTCTAAATACTACTTAGTATAAACTACTCATCCTGACCTATTATAATTGAAATCAGAAATTAATAGCACCTTTGTTGTTCTGCAGCAATTGGGTTCAGAGTTTTCATACAAAGCACTTTCCCCCCTGCTCTGGGCTTGGCTAGATTGTGTTATATCAGTGGGGTTACTACAGCAACTTCCATTCTATCTGCCTGTGTGTTCCACAAGCCAAATGCCTCCAGGAATTTGCCTCCATTGGTTTGCTAGTCCTCCATGGAACTTTTCAAGAACAAGGTAAATTTTGCAGCTTCAAAAGTAGTTAGGAATTCTCTGGCCAAGGGGACCAGACTATTGACTACTATTAAATAGGTCCCAAGAGAAACTGCCAAATCCTGTAGTTCATCTTGTAGGTTTATTTATGAGGATGACTCCCTGGATGTATCCCTGTTTCTCTATTTATATCAGTCTTGCAAATTTCTTCCGACCAACTAGCAAAAGGGGAAAATGTAAGAAGGATGGTCCAGTGAAAGGGAGACCCAGATTCAATTCCCTACTCTGCCACAGACTTCCTGTGTGAGCATGGCAAGCCTTGTAGCCTGTATGTGCTTCAGTTTCCCACCTGTAAAATCGGGACAATGGTACTTCTCTATTTCACAGGGCTGTTGTATGACACACGAGGCACTCAGACATTACAGAGATGAGGGCCATGTGATAGCGAAGGTTGGGTTTTTTTTGTTTTGGGCTGGGTTGTTTTTTTTTTGCTATAGAGAAATAACATATTTGGGTTTTTTTCCCTCACTCATTTTCACCACCTCCACCATAAAGGATGAGAAAATAGATTTTGCTATTAAATGATCATGGCACTATTGCAAGGCTGATGTAGATTCAGTTTATATTGAAGAGGACAAAATACAATTTACTTTCACGTTCACATTTTGGGGTTTTTTTGGAGGTGGGTAGTTTTATTCTTGATACTTTTGATAACTCTAGGGTATGTTTTCATGTCCAGTTAGCAAATAGTTTCTTCTTACAATATGGAGCACTTTCATTCTTTTGAAGCACACCTGCATGGGCTATCTGTTAGATGAACAGAAAAGGCTTAAAGCATAACATTCAGGAGGCCTCTGGGTGTTCTGTATATGTTTTTCTTTTTGTCATCATCTTACTTACAGAGCCAGTTTTATGAAGTGTCTGAGACTGGGCATTTTTCTCAGGCCTGGTTGCCTCCATGTATCTTTATATTACCTTTGATTTCACACTTCTGGCAGGAATGTTTGCAAAAACAGGGCTCGAGTTGTGCTGGAATGCTGTTCTGGCACTTTTCTCACGGGAGGTTGTAATGGCGTTCTGGTGCTATCGTTTTCTGGAAGTGTGTTCCGGCACTTCTTTATTTAGGATGAGAGTGAAGTGCAGCATCTCTTTTTTTAGGATTGGAGCACAGCGCTAAAGACATATACTTTTTTATCTGTGCATTCAAAGGGCCAGATTCTGAGCTCTCTTACAGTCAGGGTAAATATGGAATACCTTCTCTGATTTCTCATGAGTTACCCTGGATTTACATCACTATTTCTTGCATCAGAAAGTGAGTGAGAAAATATCTGTAACATTTTTGCTGCAACAAACTCTGGCCATAAATTATGAATTTTCCACGGGGGAGAGAGGGTAGTATAATCACCAAATCTCCTTATGGTGTGATTATTTTCTAACACCTAAAACGTCTCTTCCTGGGACATAAATCACGATTTAGTGAACACTCTGGATGCATTTCATAGTGAGGATAAAATGAGCTGATGTCTAATTTTAAATGGGTTGACCAATATTCTACTGAAAAATGTTGGAAGTTGCATACACCCTGTAGTCAAGCGGAGTTCCGATTACAAAAATATCAGTCTACCTCCCACTAAGAGGTCCTGCAAGTACATCCTGCCTCCCACTGTTTTTTGAAGATTTTTAACATCTCTTCCAGCCCCCTTGTGACCTGCCTCGCACATATTTGATACACAGTATTTATACTTTCTCTCCTCTTTGCAGCTTGAAATGCCTGATCCTGGATTTTAGAATCAGAAATCAGACCAGCTCCATACCCATTCAAATGCAATATCTTGACCTACCGTACATGCCAAATTGCTCAAGATTAAAGTTAATGTAATTAGACAATAAAACTGTTAAACATGGTAATGTTATCATATGAAAGCAGGTCTGTATTACAGTTTGCTTATGTTGAGGGGACACTTGTGCATAATATGAAATAATGTAGAGAGAATGGCATCATTTCAAGGAGGAGAAATGCCTTGAATGTGTTCAGCATTAAATGAATCATAATTCAGCTAAAGTAAAATGGGATCGTTGGGTTGTCAATGCCCATGGTGCAGTATATAAAGTTTCATGGGTGTATGTTACCAATGGCTGTGGTTTTTATAAAACTTAAATTCAAGAAAAGACCATGATTAAACTCTCATGTTTCTTGATAGAAAGCTGCATGGATTGAGAAATTATTCCTATTGGCTATTTACTGTCCCAAAAGGAAAGAGGAGAGGATGGGGAATAGCAAGAAAGTGTGCAAAGCCACAGCTACTCTTGGAATAGTGTCTTTCCAGATGTTAATTATGTTGTTACAAATTAACTTTTCTTTTTCAATAAGAGATGCTCAAACATTTTTCACACCATAAATATATCATATTTAATATAGCCTGTCACGGTTCCTCCCCCACTCTGAACTCTAGGGTACAGATGTGGGGACCTGCATGAAAAACCTCCTAAGCTTATCTTTACCAGCTTAGGTCAAAACTTCCCCAAGGTACAAAATATTACACCGTTATCCTTGGACTGGCCGCTACCACCACCAAACTAATACTGGTTACTGGGGAAGAGCTGTTTGGACGCGTCCTTCCCCCCAAAATACTTCCCAAAACCTTGCACCCCACTTCCTGGACAAGGTTTGGTAAAAAGCCTCACCAATTTGCCTAGGTGACTACAGACCCAGACCCTTGGATCTTAAGAACAATGAACAATCCTCCCAAAACTTGCACCCCCCCTTTCCTGGGAAATGTTGGATAAAAAGCCTCACCAATTTGCATAGGTGACCACAGACCCAAACCCTTGGATCTGAGAACAATGAAAAAGCATTCAGTGTTTTACAAGAAGACTTTTAATAAAAAATAGAAGTAAATAGAAATAAAGAAATCCCCCCTGTAAAATCAGGATAGTAGATATCTTACAGGGTAATTAGATTCAAAAACATAGAGAACCCCTCTAGGCAAAACCTTAAGTTACAAAAAAGATACACAGACAGAAATAGTTATTCTATTCAGCACAATTCTTTTCTCAGCCATTTAAAGAAATCATAATCTAACACATACCTAGCTAGATTACTTACTACAAGTTCTAAGACTCCATTCCTGTTCTGTCCCTGGCCAAGACGACTACAGACAGACACAGACCCTTTGTTTCTCTCCCTCCTCCCAGCTTTTGAAAGTATCTTGTCTCCTCATTGGTCATTTTGGTCAGGTGCCAGCGAGGTTACCTTTAGCTTCTTAACCCTTTACAGGTGAGAGGAGCTTTCCCCTGGCCAGGAGGGATTTCAAAGGGGTTTACCCTTCCCTTTATATTTATGACATAGCCTATGTCATAGGACAACACCATTTTCAACACCAGAAAAGCAGGTTATCATCAGGTTATTCATTAAGCCTCAGGCACATACAGACTAACATGGCTGCCCCCGATACTTGACCTCAGGCACTGTAACTTCGGGTTCACTAACGTACTTTTCTATTTAACTATTGATCGTGTGATTATCTATCTTTGGGCCTGTTGTTTTGTCATGGCATGTTTTAGTAACCATTCAAAGAGATCATGTCGACTGGAAAAAAAGGTGTCATGGGCATTGGGGTTTTTTTTTGTTTTTGTTTTTTAAGTTTGCTTTCAAACAAAATAACTTTTATTACTTACTCAGATATAGTACTTGTGCTTTGATACCACTGGAAAATAGAGAGATGATTTTTGTGGATAAAGAACAAAGCTAGTTGTCAAGAGACATGTGTTCTATTTCCAGTTCTTTCTCAAGCTGCTTGTGTCAATGTAAGCAAGTTATTTATCTTCTTGGTGCCTTTGTTTTCTGTATTTATAAAATAGGTACAAGAACAATACTAACCTACTTGAGAGGGGCATTGTGCATATTTGTTCATTGATCTTTGTAAAGAAAGTCGAGCTTCATAGGTAGAAAGCATGATCGAAGTGCAGATGATTGTGGACGATACCAAGCTGGGAGGGGTTGCAAGTGCTTTGGAGGCTAGGATTAACATTCAAAATGATCTGGACAAACTGGAGAAATAGTCTGACATAAATAGGATGAAATTCAGTATGGACCAAATGCAACGTACTCCACTTAGGAAGGAACAATCAGTTGTGCACATGCTAAAGGGAAATGACTGCCTAGGAATGAGTACTAAAGAAAGGAATCTGGGGGTCATAGTAGATCACAAGCTAAATGAGAGTCAACAATGTAACATTGTTTCAAAAAAAAAGTAAACATAATTCTGGAATGTATCAGCAGATGTTCTTAGCAAGACATGAGAAGTAATTCTTCTGTAATGAGAATTAATTCTTCTGCTCCTCTCTGCACTGATTAGGCCTCAACTGGAGTATTGTGTTCAGTTCTGGGTGCCACATTTCGGGAAAGATGTGGACAAACTGAAGAAAGTACAAAGAAGACCAACAAAAATTTATTAAAGGTCTAGAAAACACAACCTATGAGGGAAGACTGAAAATACTGGATTTGTTTAGTCTGCAAAAGAGAAGACTAAGTGGGGGACATAACAGTTTTCAAGTACATAAAATGTTGTACAAGGATAAGGGAGAAAAATTGTTGCTCTTAATCTCTGATATAGGACAAGAAGCAATGGGCTTAAATTACAGCAAGGGCAGTTTAAGCTGGACATTAGGAAAAACTTCTTAACTGTCAGGGTAGTTAAGCACTGGAATAATTTCCTACGGAGGCTATGGAATCACCATCATTGAAGATTTTTAGAAGCAGGTTAGACAAACACCTATCAGGAATAGTCTGAATAATACTTAGTCCTGCCATGAGTGCAGAGGACTGGACTAGATAACCTCTCAATGGTTCCTACGACTCTATGATTGACAGAACGTTGTTGGTCAAACACAGCTGATCTTTGTAACCACCACTTATTTTAAAGTGTTTGGCAGAGGTAGAAACTCATCGCTCCTGGAAGAACTGGACGTTTTCACTGGGAATTTGATGCTGTGGGTCACTATCACTTCAGCATTGTTGCTGAGAACCTGTTGTCTCTTAAGGTATGTCTACACTGCAATGAAACAGCCACAGCTGGCCTATGTCAACTGACTCAGGCTGGGGCTGCGGAGCTATAAAATTGCAATGCAGACATTGAGGCTTGTGCTGGTGTCTGGGCTCTCGGAACACTCCCCCTTCACAACGTGTTCCTTGCAGTCCAGGATTTAACTGTGCATGTCTAAAGTTTCAGATTCACTGAACCCCATGCAAGTATCCCAAAATCTCAAAATTCTTATCTATTTAAAAAAAAACAACAATAAATTACTTCAAAAATTACTTCAAAATCTCAAACTCCCATATCAGCAGATGTGGTGATTGGGCAAGGAGGGGAAGTTGCCTAGCTAATAGTTAGAATGTTTTATAAATGTGATTTGCACCAAATTTTAATCCAATAACTAGAGCAGTGGTGGAACGGTGAACTGCGGCCACTCGGAGCTGTGGAGGGCTGTGCCTGTGCACGGTCAACGTCAACAAAATGTCTTGCAGCCCGCGATTAGATTACCCTGATAGGCTGCATGTGGCCCACGGGCTGCAGGTTGCTCACCACTGAACTAGAGAGTTAATTAATTTTGAGATATTTGCACATAGGTTAAATTAGAGTTCGAGGGTGAAATGTTGGCTCCGTTTGAAGTCAATGGCAAACTCTCGTTGATTTCAGTGGAGCCAGGATTTCACGCCCAAGTGTGAGCCTGTTTCCTATTGGCTAGAAGTTCTTAGAGTCACTGAAAGAAGCATGTCTATAGTTTTCTGCACCTCAGGATTCTCACATACTCTGGTTGTACATATCTCACTAGATAACAGGTAGAACTGGATCTGAACAGAAAAGAGCTGTCTGGAAGGAAGTTTGACTGCTGCATTTGAACACTAAGTTCCTTGGGCTTTTCTTTAAGCATTCTGAACATGTAGATGCTGAGCTACAGAGGAGGTGTCTGGGTCAGGTGTTCAGCATGGGGCTCTGTTAAAGAAATCCATGTGGTTTTATTTTGTGTCTTAGTACCCGGTGAAAGGTTTTTAATTTCATTGCAGTACATTACATTCCTTGTACAACTTGCAGTGTCACAGTATGCATGACATTTTGTTATAATCAAATTCATGCTTGTACTGGTGAGTAGCAAAACCGTTACAGAAAACTTGCACATACGTCATTGAAGAATAATATATTCCTATAGCAGCTAACATTTTTCAGTCTGTTTATCTAATTAATGCTTTACTTTGAGCCTGTTAGCATCTTTACAGGTTGCTTCATTTTGTTTTAATTGCCTCAGCATCTCCAACTTGTCAAATGCACTCTTCCAATTCAATATTATAGCTCATAAAGGTGTTACTGGGCATGAGGGTATTGATCAGACTTTGCATCATATTCTCAGGAAGACTGAAGATGCTATATGCAGGCTCGATAAAGATGGATGGTGGAAAATACGCCATTCTGCCCATTATTGCTGCTTTGTAGAGTTCCTAAATTGTCCACACTGAAACAACTTTCATTTCTAATGTACTAATAGTGGTTAAATGTTACTCTCCAAATAAACTGATGATCTCCCTCCAGTTAATTTGTTTTCAGAAAGATAATTTCTATAGTAAAGAGCCCCAAATCTACTATGTACAGCAATAAAAAGTATAAATAAATCTGTTCTATGCTAGATAAATGCCCTCTAATTGTAAATTGTTAAGTAACTCTTAAGATGGGGCATAGCCTGAAATATGATTGCCACTAAATGGATCAGTTTACATTCAGGAGTTAGCAGGGTACTTAGAATTCCTTTCTTTTTCAGAATCTCCTCCAGCAATCAGTGATGAATTACTACAATCTTCCTACCAAAGTGCTTGGAAGATTAATAGTACTTATAATTATCAATATAGTTGTACAAACATGTACGTTATATAGATGTAGCACCCCAATAAATCCCTGTTTGCATTGCTTCTGGCCAAGTGAATCACTTTATGTTTATTAGTAGAATTCCATGTTCTTTGAGGAAATAACTGAATTGCATTATTTTCTTCACTACAGGCTTGGGGAGTATTTTAAAGGAATGGGAAGACAAAGAGAAATCAGGTTTTCATTAAACAATATGCATGTACTATAGTGTCTCACTGGTCTTAAAACACAGAAGCATAGCTTATGGCTTAATGGTCAGCCTTTTTCGCCTGCACAGACACATGGAAAGCAAAGGATAGTGAGGAGACTGAATCTCATCTGTGCAGATGCAAAATAAAACCAGCAGCCAGAAATGTCATTCCAAAGGGAATGATTGACAAAAGGAGCTATGTAACTTGCATACTGTGGTTCTGTTGCCCCCAAAATAGAAATTTATAAAATCTTTGCACTCATCTGTGCAGTTTATGCAAATCCTGTGTACTTCAACACCTATTGAATCTCTTTGTGCTCAGACTAATCTGTTTAAGTGTTGTAAACATCTCTGTTACCAAATTTGGAAATAAAACATTATGAATATTGGGGCAATGAATAGAGCAATAAAAGGTCTAAGCCTCTGGCAGGAGCCTGAATGTACCTGGCAATTTGGAGAAATATTCAGAATGACAATTAGATCTGAGCAAATAATTTTACTCTTTTAAGTTTGATGCTTGGAGACATTCACAAGCAGATGGTAATTTGCTATATATATATTTCATATATTTCTTTCTTTCTTTCTTTCTTTCTTTCTTTCTTTCTTTCTTTCTTTCTTTCTTTCTTTCTTTCTTTCTTTCTTTCTTTCTTTCTTTCAAGTTTAGTTGATCTTTCCATCTGTCTGTCTATTTCTGGAATGGAGAATATTCAGTGCAACCAGAATGTCCAGAAAATGTAGTGGCCGTACACTAACAGCTCATCACTGAGCATGTGCAAACTGAGTTTTTTTGAAGTCATGTAATTTAGTCAAATTTGGGGTGAATTTTCAAGGGAACAAGAAAAGACAGATCTGGAGGGAGACCACCTGCCAGATTAAATATCTGTACATCAAAGCGTGGAGGCACAAGAGAGTTGCTCAACTAAATGGTTGTAGACATTTCTTAGATGTATATTTTTCCTTAACTTCTTTCTCAGAAATGACTGAACCATTTTAGCTGAAACTTAAAATAAAATACACACACCAGCTTGGAAAATTTCAGGCCAAACAAGTATAATTTGGAAAAGATGTGAGGAAAAGAAAATGGTATCTTATAACAGGTTAGAGCTAGACAATGTTAATTATACGCTCACCCTCTAGTATACGTGTGTGTTTATGTGTGTGCACATGCACAGACAATTGTGTGCATACTTGTCTGTGCCTGAGCGCACAGATATATATTCTGCACAAAGACACACACACAATTGAGGCTATTTGAGATCCCGATATTACTTTATAGCATCCAACAGACTTTAAAATACTAGTTTCAAGATTTCAACGAAATGGGTAAAAAAATTGGTATCATTTTCCTTCTTCATTTCGGTTACTGTCACTTAAATTGTCCCATGTAGTGCCATTTCCCACTTTTGTTACAGGTGGTAACGAGTAGCTGATAGTACAAAGGTACTACACTTGTGTTACAAAATTTCAGTTTTAAGATTGTAACTAAGATGAAAGATTTTCATGATGGTATGCATAATGCATGTGTTAAAAATTCTTATTAAGTCAATTCAGAAAATTAGGTCTGAGTGTTGTTTAAAATTCAGATTTTATATATTAGGTCTGACAAGGATCTTTTCTTTTTTCTAGTGTCATTACAGCATTGAAGGCGTTCCATTGACACAGCTTCTGGTTCTCATTAAAAATTACGACAGTTTAAAATCCTTCATAAAGTCCATAGACTCCCTCATATTTATTTAAATGTGGATTACTGGATAGTGACATCTTTGGAGATGTAGTTGTGTCCAGAGTTATCTAGCTTTAGGATAGACGGAAAAAAATACAGAATTACAAATGGCCATATACACTTCAGCTATACTTTCTGAATTATTTCTCACTAATATATGGTATAGCAAAAACACTTTACTGATCGGGTCACTATCTTCTGCTGCACACAAAGAAAAGAATTGTGGGATGGTATAAAGGCCTAGTTCATGGAAATGGCTAATATTTTTGTATATGAAAATGACAGTGTTTATTATATAAATGGTACGATTGAAAAATTTAATTTCTCTTTTGATTAATTCATGTTTTTCATTAACACTATCTATCTATCTATCTATCTATCTATCTATCTATCTATCTATCTATCTATCTATCTAATGAGTTCTATATATTTTATTGTTTAAATAGTCCACCTCTAATCCTGGAAACATCTCAAGGAAATACCCCACTATTTGTTCACGGTGTACCTATACATACATATTTACACCAAACAAACACAAAGCCGTAAAGTAATGGTCCAAAAATGATCTTTGTTTAGAGGTACTGCAGTGTTTGAAGCTATAAGAGTAGAATATTATTTTAAGAAAAGAAAATATGAAGTTGTAATTTGGTGTGGTTCATGAGCTTTTGGGGCCAGATCATTGTTCTTCTGAATCATTGGTCTCTCCAAGATAATGATGTTCTGCATCCACATAAAATCTAAAATTCTGGTCAAAGATGTATGGCTGGCTATATGGGAATTAGTCCACGGAATATCTGTGCGTAAATACAAAGTCTTATTATCTGTACTTCTAAATTATCGTATTTCATCATGTCCTGTCCCTTCCTTGGCACAAACCTCATTCAAAATTGATTAGTTCTAGGTCTCTAGCACAGCCCTTTATCCTTCTAAACTTCCTTTCAGGACACTTGCCTGTGAATATTGAGTGATCCTGGTTGCTTTTCTTAATTCTGTTTAGAGGGCCCTGGAGTTCTCTTCAAAATCCCACTAATTGACTATGTCTCCAACTTCTGGGTTTGGAAAAAAACACTAAACTTTTATTTAACCAAAGTAAATATAACATAAAAGTAACAGTAGTTTTCAGTAACCTTCTACTTCTTACTTCTAGAGAGAGAGCCTAATTTTATAAGACCTCAGCACTTCTTCCCTTCCTGAACATCAGTCTGGCTCCCTGACCCCACTGTGATCCTGCCCCGTCTCTTTTGCCCTTGCTTTTCCTGTTAAGCATGATGGAGTTTCAACAACTCTCTCATTCCCTCTCTCTCGCTGTCAGTAACTGAAGTCTGAGTCTCTCCTGCATCTCTGCATTGTCCACGGTTGCTCTTTCATTTGATCTTTCCTATTTGTGCCATTTATTTATTGGTATTTTTCAGAATTCTGCTTTCATAGAATCATAGAATCATAGAATATCAAGGTTGGAAGGGACCTCAGGAGGGCCTCTAGTCCAACCCCCTGCTCAAAGCAGGACCAAGCCCCAATTAAATCATCCCAGCCAGGGCTTTGTCAAGCCTGACCTTAAAAACTTCTAAGGAAGGAGATTCTACCACATCCCTAGGTAACACATTCCAGTGTTTCACCACCCTCCTAGTGAAACAGTTTTTCCTAATATCCAACCTAAACCTCCCCCACTGCAACTTGAGACCATTACTCCTTGTCCTGTCCTCTTCTACCACTGAGAATAGTCTAGAACCATCCTCTCTGGAACCACCTCTCAGGTAGTTGAAAGCAGCTATCAAATCCCCCTTCATTCTTCTCTTCTGCAGACTAAACAATCCCAGTTCCCTCAGCCTCTCCTCATAAGTCATGTGTTCCAGTCCCCTAATCATTTTTGTTGCCCTTCGCTGGACTCTCTCCAATTTATCCACATCCTTCTTGTAGTGTGGGGTCCAAAACTGGACACAGTACTCCAGATGAGGCCTCACCAATATCAAATAGAGGGGAACGATCACGTCCCTCGATCTGCTCGCTGTGCCCCTACTTATACATCCCAAAATGCCATTGGCCTTCTTGGCAACAAGGGCACACTGCTGACTCATCACCCACCATCTCGTCCACTGTCACCCCTAGGTCCTTTTCCGCAGAACTGCTGCCTAGCCATTCAGTCCCTAGTCTGTAGCTGTGCATTGGGTTCTTCCGTCCTAAGTGCAGGACCCTGCACTTACCCTTATTGAACCTCATCAGATTTCTTTTGGCCCAATCCTCCAATTTGTCTAGGTCCCTCTGTATCCTATCCCTGCCCTCCAGTGTATCTACCACTCCTCCCAGTTTAGTATCATCCGCAAATTTGCTGAGAGTGCAATCCACACCATCCTCCAGATCATTTATGAAGATATTGAACAAAACCGGCTCCAGGACAGACCCCTGGGGCACTCCACTTGACACCGGCTGCCAACTAGACATGGAGCCATTGATCACTACCCGTTGAGCCCGACAATCTAGCCAACTTTCTACCCACTTTATAGTGCATTCATCCAGCCCATACTTCTTTAACTTGCTGACAAGAATACTGTGGGAGACCGTGTCAAAAGCTTTGCTAAAGTCAAGAAACAATACATCCACTGCTTTCCCTTCATCCATAGAACCAGTAATCTCATCACAGAAGGCGATTAGATTAGTCAGGCATGACCTTCCCTTGGTGAATCCATGCTGACTGTTCCTGATCACTTTCCTCTCATCTAAGTGCTTCAGGATTGATTCCTTGAGGACCTGCTCCATGATTTTTCCGGGGACTGAGGCGAGGCTGACTGGCCTGTAGTTCACAGGATCCTCCATTGTGTATTAGCTTTCTCCATTGTGCTTTCAGCCAAATTACCATCCAGATAAAAAATAAAATTGTACAAAATATGTTTAGAGTGCCACTAAAATCCATTATCACCATCACACATGTCCTTTGGTTTCCACGATATTATTGCCATGGGTGCCACACAAATGCTCTGTCTATCCACATATCTAATCTGATATTTTGTTCTCTCATTAGATTCTCAAAAAGAAAAGGAGTACTTGTGGCACCTTAGAGACTAACAAATTTATTTGAGCATAAGCTGTCGTGAGCTACAGCTCACTGCATTGGATGCATTCAGTGGGAAAAAGTGCATTAGATTCTGTTATCCTTCATTGTTCAGATCAACCATGATGGGCTTGAATACCCTTAATTGGCCTTAACTTGCAGTCTTAATTCTCTCTGAGCTAACTGCATGGGAATTTTTCAGACCATTGGGCTGCTGAATGACCATATGCTTATTCCTTAATCTTCAATCATATGTTTAAAATGTATACTAGTAGGTAGGATAGAAATCACATAAGTCCCACTCACATGCTGTGATTATGGAACTGATTTCAGTTTTCATGGAATAAAACTGATGATGGGTGTAACACAATAGACATTTTTGGCTATTAAGTTTACATACTGCCATAGTAAAGTAAAAGAAGGTCAACAGCTGAGCTTCTACCCACAGTTGCCAACTTTCACGTGGTAAATAAGCATCCCAACTCTCACAATAAACCAAAAATCAAGCTAATCCCATTTCAAAACAAGGTCAAAATAAGCCAATCCCTAAGAACCCCAACACTCTATGTAACTAGTTCCTTCTGGCATGCAGTTTGGGACTGTGGTGGCCTGCTGTGCACCCCTGACTCTCTCCCCCCCTTGCCCCAGCTTGATCCCCCTTGTACCTGCTTGCTGGGAGCTGATTAAAAAAAACAAGCAACAAGCTACAAGCCAAAAACTAGCTAACAAGCAACTCACAAGCCAATTGAGCCAAAAACAAGCCCAATTTCTGCTTTTTCCCCTCGGGTTTGGCATGTCTGCTCCTACCCCAATAAATACAAAACCGGAAAATACAATATTATCCATGCAAGTGGCCATGTGCTATATTTCTGTATTTCACAGAGAAGAATTGAGCAAAGAATTGCAAAACAATAATATGTGCATTATAATCAAATTCATGTCTGGGATACTCAAAGAAGCTATTAGGGTTTAGTTTCCTATTTCTCTGAGGCTGCTTTCAAAATTTCACCCAGTGTGCATTGTAATCCAGAGAATGTTTCAATCCTCCTCAGCATTTCCTTGGATACAAACACTTTGCATATAATGCCAAATTTAAACCAAAAAAACCCCTTGGGAGCAATGAGATATGGACTCTGATAACATAGACACACACAATACAAAATAGCTTTTCTCTCTGTCACATTAATAGACAGTATAAAAATCAGACTGCAGATAAAGTATGTAGAACAAAAGGGTATGCTGAGAAGGTATCTTATTTATGTAGTTGTTTACTTCGTTATTTGTAGAACCTTTTTATTTTTTAAGTGACAGTCCTGAACAAGCCTTTGACATAGTTAAATGTACATAAAAGAAATGTTTGACATAACACAATGATATAAAAATAGATAGCCGCTCCTTCCCCTCACCCCAAAACCAGAGAAAAGGAAAACAACCATTGAGAGATTAAACCAAACCATTGCAGAAACTTGCCTTGCCTTCCAACCCTTATTGTGTCCCTGCCTTCCCCAAAAGCCTCAGTAAAGAGATTAATCTGAAGGTCAGCTGATTTGAGCCATTTCAAACCTACCCTGGGGGAGTAAATTCCCAAGGTTGGAGACTGCTAATGGGAAATACTTTTTCAGCAGTCCTCACTCTTTTATATTAAAGGGACTCCATCAGAAGTGTCTATGTTGATGGCATCTGTGGCAAAGTGGCACGGAGAGATGGTATGTATTTCAGAAAGGCATGTTCCAAGCCATTTTAAGGCTTTGTAGATCAAAAAACAGCACCTGCAACGACATCTAGAAACTTATAAGAAGCCAGTCAGATTCCAAAGGTATGGCCAGATACAGCCATTAATACACAGACAGCCAGATTCTGCACCAGCTCCAGTTTGCGGGATGATTTAAGCTGCAGTTCCCTTGGGGAGAACATTGTAATTGTCTAGGCTTGAGGTGAAGGAGGCATGGACCATGGTAAGATTTTCGTTGGACAGCAGGAGATAGGTCTGGAATAAGGAGGTAAATCTGTATATTGTTGGCATAGAAATGGTAGCTGAATTTGTGTTTGTGTGTGAGATTAGCTAGAGATGAGTTGTAGAGGGAGAAGAGAAGGGGACCAAGGACCTCCAAAGAAAGGGACCCCATAGAAAGGGATGAGGAGGATCCTCCAGCTGACATGGTGAAGGAGTGGTTGGAGAAGCAGGAGGAGAACGAGGAGAAGACATAGTCCTAGGAGACAAGGGGAAAGAAGATTTCAGGAAGAGGAGCATGGTCCACTGTGTCAAAGGTGACTGACAAAGTAAGGAGTATGAGGATCGAGAAGTGGTTCTGACATTGGCTAGAAGGCAGTTTGGGTGGCATGCAAAAGGCAGAAGGTACCTAGAGGAACTCCAGCCAATGATTGTAGACAGTGCATTCAGTGAGCTTACAGATGAAAGGGAAATGGGGTGGCGGTTGGAGAGGCAGCTGGAGTCAAGAGTGAGGGTTTGTTTGTTTTTTTAAGTTGGGAGAGCATAAAGCATGCTTGTATTATGAAAAGTAAGCAGAGGTACTGGAGGCGTGAGGTTAAACAGGAAGGGGGAGATGGAGCCAACTGCCGGACAAAGGAGGATGAGGACAGATGTTATGCTGCAGAAGAGTGGTGTGGTTCTAACTTTCAAGAGGAGGTTTTGGACTCTTTTGTTCATTGTGTCTCCCTTCTGGGTTTTAGGAGAGCCATTGTGTGGAGGGGAGGTCAAAAGAGAGGAACAGATGGAGGGTGGTTTATGCTTTGTAAAGCAATGCAGAATCCATTGTTGACATTGATGTGGTGAGCCCTACTCTTTTGCATCTGAGAAGTTATGGGGCTTAATTACACACCCAAGAAAAATCTTACCCACTGTAGTGAGTCTTGTGACTGCTGCCTACCTGGGTGATGGAAGGGTTTGGGAGTTGTGGTGAGAGGCTGTGCTGGTAAGGGAAGATTTGTGCACCCCCCTCTGTGTGATACATTCTGTGCCATTCACCAGCCCAATATCTTGCTGGTAACAAGGGGATGGCGTACGCATCTAAATGTTTGCCACACAAAATATTTCTTTGGTTTATCTAATGTAGCTTCTAAATTTTGTGGGTTGTTTTCTTCCTAGAATCAGTAAAAAGAAATATTACCAGATGCTGGAAAATTAAACTCCCGCATACAGCGGAGAGAGCTGAAAAATTGCTTCCTTTCTCTTTTCTACAGTTTTTCTTGTGAATAACATCTGCAGTTTGCCGCAGCAGAATTGGAGCCAGGAGCTCCCTGTGCAGCTACAGGGCACCCTTTATTAGAAGGTGGGGTGTGCTTCTTGCAGTAGGTCTAATGTTTTTTAAAGTTAAAAGGGATCATTAATCTGTCTTTTCAGGGTTCTTGAAACTGTTCCAGAGGTCTGCTTGGAGGTATAAAAACAATTAGACCCACTGCATGTGCTGGATGCCTTTGCTACCATCCTCCCCGTAACAAATCCATGTGATGCATTCAGCTGAGGCAATTACTAGAAAAATCTCTCTCACCCACGCACACACACACACAGGGAGCTGGAACTAAAACTCTGTTTCTTCAGCTCCAAAAGCTTAGGCTTCTACCACTTGAGCTAAAGTTCTCTGTCATTTGGCACTACTAGTGTATCCATTAACCTCCCTGTGGTCCAGCCAGTGGATGTAACCTCTCTCTCTCTCTCTCTCTCACACACACACACACACCCCTCCCCCAAGGGCTAGCCATGGTTCTGTGGCTCACAGGAATTGAAATCTAGCCATTTATATTTACATCATAGCAATGATGCACTTTATATTTCATTCCTTTTCAATCTGCATTCCTCTGAGGCAGGAGTTTTGACAATCTGGCTTAACCAAGCATAGGTGGCCCCATTTCAGAGAATCAGTTAGGGGCTTTTTACCTACAAATGCAATCTTTCTGATCGGAAACATCATTTACATGGGTATTTGTAATTATAATATATAATAGATTATCCTCTCACTGCTTTAGTGTAGAAGGACTTTGACTGGACAGCAAGCAACACAAGAAGCCCAATATGCATGAATGGCAGGAAGTGGGGTTGCCACCCCCACTTCCATTCCCCAGTTCTCTGCTCAGCTGTTGGCTGGGCAATGGAAATAGGGTCAGGTGCCTCTCTCCCACACACCTTGCTTATATAAACTAAACCTGGACTCCTCAAAAGCATCTCTACTCTGTAGTTAGATGCCCCACCCTTCTTCCCCTTTGTTGCAGATTAGGAGCTGTGTTGCTTATGATACTGTGGGTCTGACTGATTCCCTGATTTTAGGGATCGGGAAGGAATTTTCCCCATTGCGCCAAACTGGCATGTGACCCAGTGAGTTTTTTGCTTTCCTCGCAGCCTCCTGGCACAGTTGGGTTAGAAATTATAGAATCTGAGGGTCATATAATGTGGTTAAGATTAATGACTCATTGCAACTAGTGATTAGTGTCCAGTGGGGGAAAAGGCTGTGAGGGCCCCAGCTCCTAGTGGTAAGCAAAACCTGGGATTGCACAGTTGGAGCATGCGGTCATGAGGAGAGAGAGGGAGAAAGAGTCTGAAGTCTTCGCAGACTGAGTGTCTCCCCGCCCCCCCCCCCCCCCCCCGCAGCCAGCTTTGTGTCCCCTCCACAGGGAAGTCCACATGTGTGGAACCACACGTGACCTGAGTCCATGGTATAGAACATAGAGGGCAGTCATTCAAGAAGTAAAGTAACTGCCCATGGAGTGTGATACAACACTTTGGAATTCTTTGGAATTCCAGCCATTTGGGCCTGGATGCAATTCCTCTCCACATCCAACACATCCTTATTGCCTATTTGGGTGCAGGCAGGAGGTGTGCCTAAGATCAGCAGAGGCTGATCAAATCTTAGGCAAGCAATTGCAGCATGGGGCATAGACACTACTTTAAGTATTAATCTCTTCTGAGTAAAGACTGTCCCTTACTCTGTTTGTACAGTACTCTGTATGATGGGGCCCTGATGTTGCTTGAGGACTGTTAGTGCTACTCTAATACAACTAATAATAATCAGTAATACAGCAGGCCACCTACTCACAGGATGTGGTGCCACCAGTAGGCTGCTCTAAGGAATACTCATGGACTGATCTTCCAGATCCTTGGTAGGAGCGGTCTCTGGATGTATGAATTAAGATGCCTACATTTGTAAATGAATTGGGCATCATTAAAGAAGCAGATATTTCACATGTTTTTGGAAAATATGGAACCAGCTTTTTATGTATATTCTGTTTCCTGCTGTCATGTCTGCAGTTAGATAGAATGTGTTCACTTAATATCTTTGTCTCTGTGAGTTGTAAATGGCTACATTCAGCTTCAAGAGGTCTTGCCGTGGCTGGAGGCATAAGATGATAGAGAGAAAGTGGGGTGTCTCTTCATCACACTGAATGGAAACAAACAGCCAATAGTGCAGAGTTATTTATTTGCGAGAGTTATTTACTGGCAATTAAATCAGAAAACACAGTTTTCAACAATATACAGATATTTTATTTCCCCTGTGGGATATAGTCTATTTCCCAGTGGACCACTCAACTTATTTACAATCTAACGAGGAGGCAGGAATCATTCTTCTACCCATCTACAGAATGCGTTTAAGAGCACCTCCTCTGAAGTGTGTTGTAAGGAGTAATGCAATGCTACTTGTAAAGCATTGTGAGATCTTCTAATGGAAGGTGCCACAGAGGCATGAATTGATACAGTAGCATTACAATATAAAATGTAAAGTTTATCTTTTATTATGCTTGTACAAAGGAAATGCCCTGAAATACAAAATATTTTGTGTGAGATTTTCAAAGCAGTTCTAGGGAATTTAGATATATACTTTCCATTAATTTTTGTAGTGTGAATCTATAGAATATGAATAGCATGTATAGCAGTTCTGTAAAGTGTATGAAATGCATTTGTGACATCACAGGAAAGTACATTGCAACTAAATAATAGATGAATATGAATTCCACCAGATGTTTGCCATGAATGTAGTTTTCGGTTGAAGCTGAACATTTGTGTCACTGAGGAAAGAGAAGAGAAAGGTTGATAATACAGCTGCATCTTCAGTAGCTTAAAACAAAAAGTTTGTCATTCTCTTTTAGGATGGCATTTTTAAAAGTGCTCAGGAGTAGTCTTAATTCTGTTCCCATTGCAGTTTTACTATTGATTTCAGTGGGAGTAGAGTTAGGCCAACACTGAGTGCTTTTAAAAATCCCATTGTTAAACTCCATTGTTAAAGTTAATGTGGAAAAAAAATACTACGAAGTCTGGGATCACAGTTTGCTCTGCAGACCTCTGTTTGGAGAGACTATGCTTTGGAGCAGATCCTTGGCTGCTGAAAATTGTCCTATCTCCATTGAAGTCACCAGGGTTGTGACAATCTACAGCAGCTGAAGATTTGCCCATTTGTCTTTAAATTTATTTACCAAGTCTGCAAACTAAATAGGTTTTGACTATTTTTAAGGTGAGACTATTAACATAATAGTTATTAGCGTCTTACTATTTTTTTCACTCCTAAAAAAGCCAACTGTGTTTTATGAAGTGACATTTTGAAAACAGATGCAAGTGCCATGGACATTTTTTTGGGGTAGGAAATGAGAAGAGAATTTAAGATGCTTCCAAAGTATTATCTTGTTTTTTTACAAGAAGAAAACATCCTGAAAAGAGTATTTAGAAGATAAGCCCAGCATATATAAGCATCAGCTGAACGATCCACAAAGTCTTCATGTAGTAAGTGCAACATAGTGTTCCCCAAAGGAGTCTATACAGCCAGTGGGTCAAAAATAATCATTTTAAAGAAATCCCTAAATGCTGATTTGCATAGTAAACCTTAGTGGTTTGAGGCAAGGCTATTATATTGGCTATATAATGTGCATCTTAATGAGTCTCTAGTTACATATTGACATGATAGGCAATAACAGCCCAGATAAATAGCTGTAAAGCGTCTTCAATCTGTGCTTAAAATTTGAAGGAAAGTTTTTTTTCCTGCCCTCTCCTTCCATTGAGATGCAGATGACCTGTTCATATGAAAGAATTTCATGAACTGATGCACATGACACACCTATGTTTGCTTATTAATTACACAGTCTGTTACCCTTTAATGACATGGAAATCATGTATTTGACCACAGTTGCTTCTATCAAATATATTGCTTGAAATTCTAGCTTTAATGGTGGCTAGAAATTGAAGTTGTTTTTTAACAGGATTTTACTTGTTCAGTGGGGGTGTCTGTGTAAGGCAAGCGGAGATAGGCCCTTTGGGAACGGAGCTTTTGGCACAGTAGTATGCACTGGAAAAATGCGTTTGTGGTCTAGTGGATTGTGGATGGAATTCCAAGACCTGTGTTCTGATCCTGGCTTTGACTCTCTAGCCAAGTCCTTTAACCTCTCTGTGCCTTAGTTTCTCTATTTGTAAAATGTGGATAATAATATTTACTGATTTTGTAAAGTGTCTTGCAATATACAGATGGAAACCATTCTAGAAGCAAAACCTATTTACTCTTATGGGTGTGGTCTAGTGGATAAAGCACTAGGCTGGGACTCTGCAGATTGATGTTCTGTTCCTGCTCTGCCATTAATTTGCTGGGTGACCTTGGGCGAATCACTGCACCTCATTTTCCCCATTGGTAAAATGGGGATAACGATATTGACCTCCTGTGTAAAGTTCTTCGAGATCTCTGGATGGAAAGTGATGTACAAGATCTAGGTATTACTATTACTACTTTATTATACAAAAAACACAATGAGGCACATCATTCTTTAGCTTTGAGAATTGAATGTAAAAGATTAAATCTTCTTGGATGTATTTACTAGAACATTTGAGTGGAATTTCAACAGGCAATATTACAATCATCATTCCATTATCTTCTCCAGATGGATGATACAGGATGACCAAGCTATTTATTCTTCTTTACTCTATTTTTGTGACCTGATGCAATAATTTGACTAGCACGTAGTGGTCTACAAAAATGTACTGCATTATCCAGTTATGTTCTTGGATTGTTTTACATGCTGTTCTCAGCTACTTGCTGTAATGTGTAAGCCCATTTCTGTCTACTTTTCAAAGCAAATACTAAATTGGCAATTCACATAGCCTTCAGTGTCAAAGTAACTCATGTGATTTTAGTATTCATCCATCCTCCCTTGTAGTAACTGTCTGTCACAAGCCACACTATTTTCTCTTTTCTCTCCTTCTGTGCTGCATCAGCGGGACATGACAGCAGCGTTGATGGGAGACTATCCCCAAATGAAGTATAATTAAAATCCAATCAGCCAAATCTAATTTTCTGTGTACCAACTATAGTTGTCTTAGGGATTGATTGATTGACGAGCATAACTCGAGCAAGATAATTTAATAGTTTTAATAACACTGCAACAATCCAATTATGTCCTAGAAAAGACAGGTGCTGGGACATTACTCTGAATTTTGTATTACTTTCTTTAATATTATTTTCCTGGCCCAAGCCAATGATATGTAAAGTTAGACATGATAGGAAAATTCCTGCAATGTTGATGTTGATCTGTTTTAAAAGGGAAAACCAGGACTAAATCATTTGACTAGCAAATACTGGTCTTGACTCAATCTGGGAATTGGTGAGATAAATAGGGTGAAGTACTTTGAGTTGATGGGAACTTAAAGGTAAATGCTATCCAAATTACACACATGCCATTTGGTACGTCTCTAGTTATCATTTCCACTTTTTTAAAAAAAGAAATATATTAGTTTTGGCAGACACATTCATATTTCAGCCATAAATAATAGAAAAGTCTCATTTGATGAGCAGGGATAAAAAAGCAGAAAGAAATAGATCAATACCTTCCTGAGAGCCTGGGGCAAAGGCAGTGCATACCAGTACCACCTCAGGAGCCCTGAAAAGGAGTTGTATCAGAATTTCTGGGTTCTATTCCAGTTTTGCCATAAGCTTCCTAGGTGACTTTGACCAAGTTACTTAGGGCTCGATCCTGCAAGACGCAGAGTATTCTGATCCAGATCCAGAAGAGCACTTCAGCACCTGCTTAACTTTAACTCTGTGAGTAAGTACATGAGAAGTCTGAATGGACTAAAGTTAAACAGGTGCTTAAAAGCTTTGCCATATTGGAACCAGAGTCCTCAGCATCTTGCAAGCTTGATTTATCAAGATATTGAAGAATGTGCATAGCTTTAGGCAAGAATGTAGTTGATTTTATGGGACAACTCACACACTTTAAAGTTATGCAGATGCTTATCTTGCTGAATTTGGGCCTATATCTCCTTGTACATCAGTTTCTATATCTATAAATTGGGGATAGCATTACCTGCCTACCTTCCACTTAACTTACTATATGATTAAATTAATGAATGTTTGTCTCGTCATTTCAGATCCCTGGATAGAAAACAATATAGAAGTGCAAAGTACAACAGCCTAGTGTTTGTTGTTTTAGCCTGTGTAAGGAGTAACCCAAATCTAACCTCATTACACTAATTTTTCTATTCTAGTTGCAGTGAAGAGGTTCTGAAATTAAACACAAACAAAATGTATCTAAGTTTTCCAAATCTCTCTCTCTCAAAAAAAGGGCAATTTCACTGTTTGAATGAAGGTTCATTCTGACTCTTACTATCTGAGCTGGTTCACCCTCCCATATTCATAAATGGCACAGTTTTCTCTGCATGCAATCTGAATCATAGATTCATAGATTCATAGATATTTAGGTCAGAAGGGACCATTATGATCATCTAGTCTGACCTCCTGCACAACGCAGGCCACAGAATTTCACCCACCACTCCTGCAAAAAACCTCACACCTATATCTATCCTATTGAAGTCCTCAAATCATAGTTTAAAGACTTCAAGGAGCAGAGAATTCTCCAGCAAGTGACCCGTGCTCCATGCTACAGAGGAAGGCAAAAAACCTCCAGGGCCTCTTCCAATCTGCCCTGGAGGAAAATTCCTTCCCGAACCCAAATATGGCGATCAGCTAAACTTTGAGCATATGGACAAGATTCATCAGCCAGGTACTACAGAAAATTCTTTCCTGGGTAACTCAGACCCCACCCCATCTAATATCCCATCACAGGCCATTGGGCCTATTTACCATGAATATTTAATTACCAAAATCATGTTATCCCATCATACAATCTCCTCCATAAACTTATCGAGTTTAATCTTAAAGCCAGATAGATCTTTTGCCCCCACTGCTTCCCTTGGAAGGCTATTCCAAAACTTCATTCCTATGGTGGTTAGAAACCTTCGTCTAATTTCTAGTCTAAATTTCCTGGTGGCCAGTTTATATCCATTTGTTCTTGTATCCACATAGGTACTGAACTTAAAGAATTCCTCTCCCTCTCCAGTATTTATCCCTCTGATATATTTATAGAGAGTAATCATATCTCCCCTCAACCTTCTCTTAGTTAGGCTAAACAAGCCAAGCTCCTTGAGTCTCCTTTCATAAGGCAAGTTTTCCATTCCTCGGACCATCCTAGTAGCCCTTCTCTGTACCTGTTCCAGTTTGAATTCATCCTTCTTAAACATGGGAGACCAGAACTGCACACAGTATTCCAGGTGAGGTCTCACCAGTGACTTGTATAATGGTACTAAAACCTCCTTATCCCTACTTGAAATACCTCTCCTGATGCATCCCAAGACCGCATTAGCTTTTTTCACTGCCATATCACATTGGCGGCTCATAGTCCTCCTATGATCAACCAATACTCCAAGGTCCTTTTCCTCCTCTGTTACTTCTAATTGATGCATCCCTAACTTATAACTAAAATTCTTGTTATTAATCCCTAAATGCATGATCTTACACTTCTCACTATTAAATTTCATCCTATTACTATTACTCCAGTTTACAAGGTCATCCAGATCCTCCTGTAGGATATCCCTGTCCTTCTCTAAATTGGCAATACCTCCCAGCTTTGTATCATCCGTAAACTTTATTAGCACACTCCTACTTTTTGTGCCAAGCTCAGTAATAAAAAGATTAAATAAGATTGGTCCCAAAACCGATCCTTGAGGAACTCCACTGGTAACCTCCCTCCAGCCTGACAGTTCACCTTTCAGTAGGACCCGTTGTAGTCTCCCCTTTAACCAATTCCTTATCCACCTTTCAATTTTCCTATTGATCCCCATCTTATCCAATTTAACTAATAATTCCCCATGTGGCACGGTATCAAATGCCTTACTGAAATCTAAGTAAATTAGATCCACTGCATTTCCTTTGTCTAAAAAATCTGTTACTTTCTCAAAGAAGGAGATTGGGTTGGTTTGGCACGATCTACCTTTTGTAAAACCATGTTGTATTTTGTCCCATTTACCATTGACTTCAATGTCCTTAACTACCTTCTCCTTCAAAAATTTTTCCAAGAGCTTGCATACTACAGATGTCAAACTAACAGGCCTATAGTTACCATGATCACTTTTTTTCCCTTTCTTAAAAATAGGAACTATGTTAGCAATTCTCCAATCATACGGTACAACCCCTGAGTTTACAGATCCATTAAAGATTCTTGCTAATGGGCTTGCAATTTCATGTGCCAATTCCTTTAATATTCTTGGATGAAGATTATCTGGGGCCCCCGATTTAGTCCCGTTAAGCTGTTTGAGTTTCGCTTCTACCTCAAATATGGTAATGTCTACCTCCATATCCTCATTCCCATTTGTCATGCTACCATTATCCCTAAGATCCTCTTTAGTCTTATTAAAGACTGAGGCAAAGTATTTGTTTAGATATTGGGCCATGCCTAGATTATCCTTGACCTCCACTCCATCCTTAGTGTTTAGCACTCCCACTTCTTCTTTCTTTGTTTTCTTCTTATTTATATGGCTATAGAATCTTTTACTATTGGTTTTAATTCCCTTTGCAAGGTCCAACTCTACCATGACTTTTAGCCTGTCTCACTTTATCCCTACATGTTCTGACCTCAATAAGGTAGCTTTCCTTGCTGGTCCCTCCCTTCTTCCACTCCCTGTATGCTTTCTGCTTTTTCTTAATCACCTCTCTGAGATGCTAGCTCATCCAGCTTGGTCTACAGCTCTTGCCTATGAATTTTTTTCCCCTTTCTTGGGATGCAGGCTTCTGATAGCTTCTGCAGCTTTGATTTAAAATAATCCCAGGCCTCCTCTACCTTTAGATCCATAAATTCTTTGTAAAATTCTGAACAGTCTCTCTGAATTTAACTGTGTGTTTATAATTGTACCAGCTAACTTGACTAGCTATTTTTAAAGGGAATCTTTCATCTGCTGCCTTTATTCTCTTCTGTATCACACAGACTATATGAATCCCATTTTGATCAGACCTCTAATACTGGGTGTTTTGGTACTTGACATGTTGAGGCATGGCTGCAGACACAACTGAGTCTAGTCCTCTATCTTTCTAATATCGAAAGATGTGTGCTGTATAGATCAAAAAAGGCACAATCTTGAGTTGCAGTGCAGTGGTCATGAAAAGCCAAGCACTGTGACCTGTTGTCATTATGATGGAGTGGATTCCTCATTACAGAGTGTGTTCTCATTCATCAAAGATGCCAGCTTTCATTTTTTCAGCTGTATTTCACCTAAGTTCATGACACTTAGGGACAAGCTATTTTATGCCAAAAGAGCATAAAACACTTGGGGGTTGCTCAGGCCACTTTTTTCATGGGTATTTTTGATTGTCCCAATCGCTAACCAGACAAGCTGTAAATCACTTCTTTAGCTAAGCAGAATTTTAGCTTGTTGTATGTGATCAGAGAAGCATTAGGAGTTGGCAGAAGTGCAGCTTGTGGGAAATGACCGAACAAATACAAATTTTCCTGTTTGGAGCCTGAAGTGAGTGAATTATGCCAGACTCTTACTCTGAACTTTACCAAATTACTTAACTATTCCATTAATTTCCCCATGTATATATAAAAAAAGGTTTAGTAATGCTTATTTAGCTATCTCCTATGGGGAGTTTTAAAGTAACAACTAAATAATATTTGTAAATAAGTACAGACGTTCTAAATGTTATTGGGACAAACCCCAAAGTCCTATTCCGATTTTACTCAATTATTTCTGAAGCAAATGCCTTTGTGTAAGTTTAGGTAACTCTTACCTGAGTCAAGACATCAGGATTTTACTGAAATATTATTACTACTTTTGTCATGGTTCTAGGGCTAGCTGCACCTTTTGACCACGTCTCTGGTCTCTCTCAGTGCACCTCCACAGGTGTTAGGCCCATTTTCTGAGATGGAATCCCATGATTCTCCCATCAGCAAAATTTGAAATCAGCAAAAGGCCGATACACAAGTCTAACTTACCTAGAGTCTAACCATCCTCCCCCTCTAACTTCACTCAGAATCTCAACCTCTGGATTCATCTTTGCATTCTGTTTGATTCTGAGAGGAGTTCTAAATTGAGCCCCAAGTTTTTGTTTTCCCAGCTCACACTCTTGGAACTGGCTGCCCAATGCCTGTTTAGTGAGCAAAGCAGGGTATCGCAGGTGGAACTTCAGAGCAGATGGTTCTTACATTGCATCTTAAGTGTTTGCTGGGAAGTGTCCACACCCTCATTCTGGGGTGCATTTGCTCTGAGATATACTGATGCATTGCACTATGTAAGAGCTATAATATTACAGGCAGCTCCAAATTCATCCCAACTTTTCTGAGAAAGCTCTTTTATAAATCAAATATTTTAAAGGAATGAGATGGAATCTTGTTCTTTGTTAATTAAAAGGACTGACAGAATTATCTGATTCTCGGAGTTTTGGTTGTAAGGGATACAGTCTGTGACAATTAGAATTCTGCAGCACATGTGCCCTTCTTATAGCAAGTACTTTGTGATAAAACCAGCATGGTGGTATTAGTGCTAGTGATGTTTAATGTAGCTGCGAGCTCAGTATGCATGAACTACTTTGAGATTTGCTGGATCCCCTTAATCGAGAGTTCTGGCTGGGAATGTTGTGGTAACAAGCTCTCTTCTTCCAAACACTTTTGATCTGTTGGCATTGAGAAATGTCTCAGCATTCTGCAATGAATTTGACAGTATTGGTTTTGTACATCTTTGAATAGTGTTTACTGTATTTTTTTTACAGTTTTTCTTATTTTTTTATAACAAAGTGTAGTCACAATACAGTAAAAGGTACTTTAGAATGAGAGACACAGAGAGATGTATTTGCATATTAACTATTAACCATTAGAGACTCACCTATCAAGCTGCAAATCCTAGATCAGGCTATTAAACTGTTGCCGTTGTAGGGTACCACAGCTATTGATAATTTCTATTGTTACAGATGGATACTAAAAATTAGAACTAATCCCGAACCAAAACCTGAGCTCCCGACACCTCAGAATTTTACAGGAGGTTCAGATTCTGACCTAGTTTCCAGAACTGAGTTTCCTGGCTCCCCCATTTCTATTATGAATTAAATCCTATTATGAATTAAAATCCTAAATCCAAATATCCACAAACTTTGAGAGGGCTATTCATTGAACTAGGTATTCTGATGTAAAATTCACAAGCTCAGACCCATCTCTAATAAATATGCTGTTGAAACATATACTAACCATGCAGCTTTTTTATAATGGAAAAACAGAACTATTTTAGACAAATTACTTGTCTGTGGTCAAATAACTGGTCAGTAGTAGAGGTGGAAATAGAAACTCTTCTCCTCTAGCCACTACGTCACACTCCTTTAAAAAGAAAATATTAAATGATTTCATCAACATACTCACAGACCATTTCTGATATCAGTTGCTCAAAGATAGCGCTGCAACATTGAAGTAATCTGCAAGTGCTTGGAAGGTAATCTGTGTGATAATTAAACGGCGATCCTTCAGTCTTTACTCAGGCAACACTCCAACTGAAATCAGGGGGAATGTCATTCAATTTAAGAGTTCAGTTTTGGATCCATAGCAAGCTGTCATTTTCCCTGCATGATGCTGAAATTTTGTATTTAAATATCTTCCAAATGAAATGCAATAGTCTCTCCTTTCTTTTGAGCAACTGGTGCAATCAGAACTGTTTTTTTTTTTAAATAAAAAGCTAAGATTTCATATAGCTCACGTTAGATCGGTATGCACTTCGATAAATTTTCAGCTGGAAGCAAACAACAAGACTTCTTGAGGGACCTAGGGGTAAACTTTCCAGAACATATTTGTCGTTTTGATGAGGGGAATATATGACTGCAATACAATGAACAGCTAATAGAGAAAACAGATTGTTTTTATTAATTTTTAAATGAATACACTGGATTCTGAACTTAAGTCCAGGAGATAGGAACAGCTCTCCATTTGGGATCTTCAGGTAATTTTCTGTATGCATGTGATTCATCAGAGAATCATGAGGTTAAAAGACATTCCCGTTTTGCTTATTTTATTTTGTTTGTGGGTTTTGTTGGAATGGATTGTGTTTGGGTCAATGTAGTCCTGATGAAAGGTGCTGAAAAGACAATGCTGGGAAGTTAGGCCCTGGTCCAGCAAAGCAACTTAATCATGGAGCAGTCCCATTATCTTAAATGAGATGTCATGTTCTAAAGTTAAGCATATGCTTGCTGGTTAGGAGCCAAAATGTTTCTGTTTCTCTACAGAACAGTGCAAGACTCACCACAGACATTATTATTTATTTGTATTATCATAGCCCCAGTAGGGTGACCACATGTCCTGATTTTATAGGAATAGTCCCATTTTAAGGTCTTTTTCTTATATAGGCTCCTATAACCCACTGCAGGGTATGAAGGTATTTGATGTTCCATTCCTGTTTAATTATTGGTCTTTTTCTGAGATTGCCAGCAAGGTTATTGGTTAGTGCTGGCTTTGATGATATGGTTGGACACCTTGGGAACAGTAATTAGATATAATTTCCAGCGTTGGTTATTTGACAGTGGCTCCATTATCTGCACCTTCATTTGATGACCTACAAAAATTTAGTTGGTAATCCTAGCCCAGTCCCCAGTATTTAGGTATCTGTATAAATCTGGGGATTTATGGGAAAAGAAAGGATAAAGGAAACTTTATTCAGAAATGTGATTTATATAACAGTGTCAGATGGAGGATGAGAAAATAATGTGAGGTAGGGGTTAGAATTTTGCCTCAGCTAAAATTTCTCAGTGTTTTTGGTCTTGTCTAAATTACAGGAATACAATTTGGGAGTGTGAGGAGTCATCAAAACCCCAAACCAGAAAATTATCAGGACGACAATTAAATTGTCACCCAAACAACCTCATTTCTGTCACCATGAAAGAAGGGAAAAAACCCTAATCCACCTTTAAAAATCAGTGTAATCTCATCTGGAGCACAAACACTGAAATGGTTCAGTCATGATTGTAATGTTATTGCATGGCATCAATATTGAGCAGAGTTAAAATTGTTTTTGCGCATTAACGGTTCATTTCCATACCTGGTACACCCATATACGGTAATGGGTTGAGATTTCTTTTCAGTCTAACTTTCACTGGAAATGTTCTGGGTTTGTAATGCTTAGTTTGGGGATAATTACACTATCTGCCTTAACTACCTGATATGTACTCTCAACCTTATCTCCATTTTAACATAGTGGGTTTCTGGTTTTTTGTTCTGGAAAACATATGCTGCATCAATTCAGTTTAAATTCACATTGAATATTGCCATGTTTTGGTAATTAAAAATATTAAAAACATTGCAGTAAATTAATCTGGGGATGGAGGAGGGTAATAGAAGCACGCTTTCTACCCACATCCATGCTTGAAAATAAAACACAAAGTTATAGTCAGGCTTAATAGCATTTAAATAATTAATCTACAGGTTTACTATGCATCAATACAAATTTATGACAATAATAATTTTCTCTGAAATTGCAGATGAAGCACTTTTCTGAGTGCAGTAAGCATGCTAAAATGTGCTGGGTTGAATGCAGAATTAATAGCCCTTTGGATCTCATTAAGGGCATTATTAGAAGCACTCAGTACATCTAGATTGCCTTTGGCTGTTACAATAGCTAACTGGTGGGAAACGATAACAAATATTAAAGCAGAAAAATGAATAACAGAAGGAGAATAGAGCAGGATGAAACTTCCTGGACAAATATTTTATTAGCCAAAACATCAAAACATTTCAATTTTTTGTTTTGAAACATTTTGTTTTGAAATTTTCATAAATATAATTTTAAAAAAACTAAACACACCTGACAACAACAACAAAAAACATTTTGGTCAACCCCAAACAATTATTTTTGCAGCCAGTGAATTGAAGAAATCAATTATTCACACGGTTCTAGCACACACAGAAAAAAACATTAAAAGAAGCCCTTAGCCAAGAACTTACCATGAAGTAAGCAAGAAGATCACTAGGGGTAGAAATAAATACAGTGCAGAAATAAAGGTGATATTTAGGCTATGTCTACACTTAAACCATTACAGTGACACAATGGTTTTGGAAGTTCTGAAGTGCTTCAGAACAGTGCGATGGGGGTGCAGAGTATTTCTATCACTGTAGGTAATCCACTTCCCCAAGAGACTGTGGTTAGGTTGATGAAAGAATTCAACCCCCTGAGCCCATTCAAATGGTTACCATTTTAGTTCAAACAACCTGCTAAGGAAATATTTCTGTCATTCCCACAGAAGTGGAATTTCCCACAAAACCGTTTAAAATGTATGATTATTATTTTATAATATTATATCTTTTGCCTTTGTGCTCACAGAGGGGAATGGGGAAACAAGTGCCAGAAAGCAGCTTTTGTTTAGGAGAAGAAGAAGAAATCACAGAAAGATGTTTGTATCTTGACGAGGCAAAGCAATTAACCGATTAGAGACATGACATAAAAATAAAAGCAGGGACTACCGAATACAAAATTCTGGAGTGTGTAGCAAAAGTGTGTGATTGCAGTCTTTAGTGAATGTAGTTTTATTACCCATTTCAAAACAGAAAAGGTACCGATAGATAAAAGAGGGCAATAAAATAAAGCCCAGTGTTTGCCTGAGTTTTAGCTCCAGCACAATTCACAGAGGACTATTATGAGGACAACTTACACTTTGAAATGATGATATGGCATGAGGGATGCAAAGAAGGTTAGAGGAACTAAGGGTCAGGTTCTTTGCTGCCTCATACCAAACGCTATCACTTGCACCTATGCAACGTGGATTTCAAATGACACCATCCTGATCTAGGGGACTTCCACACCCACTTAGCACAGATGTGAATGGCAACTCCACCTGTGAGCCAGTGGAAAATCAGGTCCTAAATTTGTGTAATTTGGGGGGGCGGGCAGGGACCATCTTTCTTTTCCTGTGTTTCTACAGTGCCTAGTGCAATGGGGTCCTGGTCCATAAGTCAGGCTCCTAGGTGCTACTATAGTACAAATAACAGTGTCACCTAAAGAAACATAGTGACCCCAAAATATTGGAGACACTGTAATTCTGGGATCAGCTATGGATATGGAGCCTGATCATAGAATCATAGATGATTAAGGTTGGAAGAAACCTCAGGAGGTCATCTAGTCCAACCCCCTGCTCAAAGCAGGACCAACACCGCCTAAAACATCCCAGCCAGGGCTTTTCAAGCCAGGCCTTGAAAACCTCTAAGGATGAAGATTCTACCCCCTCCCTAGATAACCCATTCCAGTGCTTCACCACCCTCCTAGTGAAATAGTTTTTCCTAATATCCAATGTAGACCTCCCCCACTGCAACTTGAGACCATTGCTCCTTGTTCTGTCATCTGCCATCACTGAGAACAGCCGAGCTCCATCCTCTTTGAAACCCCCCTTCAGGTAGTTGAAGGGTACTATCAAATCCCCCCTCACTCTTCTCTTCTGCAAACTAAATAAGCCCAGTTCCCTCAGCCTTTCCTCATAAGTCATGTGTCCCAGTCTTGGATTGTCTGTGCACTGCTGTATTGCTCTCCCAGCAGATGTCAGGGTGATTGAAGTCCCCCATGAGAACCAGGGCCTGTGATCTGGAAACTTCTGTCAGTTGTCTGAAGAAAGTCTCGTCTACCTCATCTTCCTGGTCTGATGGTCTATAGCAGATGGCCACCACGACATCACCGTTGTTGCTCTGGCCTCTAAATTTGATCCAAAGACTCTGAACAGGCTTTATTCCAGTTTCATACTGGAGCTCGGAGCAATCATACTGCTCTCTTACATACCGTGCAATTCCTCCACCTTTTCTCCTCCATCTGTCCTTTCTGAACAGTTTATACCCATCCACAACAGTGCTCCAGTCATGTGAGTTATCCCACCAAGTTTCTGTTATTCCAATCTGTTGATCCTGGAAACCTTTCAGGGCATACTACTTTGTTCATATATGGCCCAGTAGTAAGTATATGATGTTTTAGGCCCTGAGTGTGAGGTGTTGAGCACTATTGGAATAGTAATAGGTAAAGCTATGTATCACCTGCATATTACTAATACTAGAGTCCATGTAATCTGATCAGTTCACCCAGTGGTTTCATGTAGATGTTGAAAAGGAACATGGAAAGAACTGAGTCTTGCTAGATTCACCCAGTAAAATTTTCTGTCAACTCTTGAGTCAGGTGGATTGCAAATCACTAATAAGGTACCCATCAGTCTGAATCTCTTATGATTTACTAGATGTGTCAAGGAAAATCTTGGCAATCAAGTGAAGGGGATGAAAGGTCCATCCATAAAGGCTGGCAACAAAGCAGAGAGAAAAACAGTATCAGACAAGATCCACAGCCCAAGAGAAGTGAATAAGAAATATTGCGAAGTAGTAATGCTTTCATTAAACAAGAATAGACATGCTGGCTAAGAAAAAATCCTGACCACAACGTTAAAGTTCCTCAGGAAATCAAGAGCGATAAATTGTTCCTTCAGAATCGTATTCAAAATAGAAAAAGACGCTGTGAAAGAAAATCCAGCAGTCAATTGCAGAATTCATGATTGGATTTCTAATGGTATAATCAATACTCTTTTGGAATATAATAGCAGTGCTCAGAGCTCTACTCATGCCCACTGGAGTTCTAGAAATCATTTTATCTTAACACAGAAATGTTCTTACAGGAACTGGTGATCAATTTAGACACTGTATCTTGTCTCTGTTGCTTGAGAAGCATTAGTTAATGTGTCACACTCTTGGCCATTGTCAATACAATAGTATTCTAAAGGGTATTTTGAAAGTTGCCAGATTTAGACTTCTGATTTAAAACAAAAAGTAGAAAGAAAATGAGAGAGAAGGACAGACACAGCTGCATCCTTAACTCGTTCAGTTGTGCCTGGTTTTTGAAGCATATAGAGATATTCTGTGAGGTTAGACACTGGCTCTCAGTTACACCAGTGTAAACACAGACTAACTCCATTGAAGCCCAATGTGCTGAGAGCATCCTTGTCAATCCTACTTAAGAACTAGGGTATAATTTGAGGATGGAGCGAAACAGTTAAATTTGAATGCATTTTCTCTGTATGCTGAATTATCAAATGCAAACTTGGTGTCATGAAGGCACAAGCTTGTAACATGACACAATGATTTTGTCCTTTGTCACTAAGGGCTACATTGTGTTATTTCTCCAGACTGCTGAGTAGAGCTGGTGAGGAATGTCCTGACTTCTAGGAACTGTAGGAGGGACCGTGTTACAGGAGAGACACCAGGAAAGTGAGCACGATTCATCTCTATTATTTTGATACAGGGTGAACAAAGCTAAAATTGGTTCCTTAGCCCTGCTTACTTATTTGTGGCTGATGTAGAAGGAAACCAGGTCCATGACGCTGCGTGACACTCCCTGGGTTACCCATGGTTATGAGGCACCTTGCTACCACCTGCCCGTAGCGTAAGGGAGCTTTATCTAGTCTAGTCTGTCTAGTTGGCAGCCGGTATCAAGTGGAGTGCCCCAAGGGTCGGTCCTGGGGCCGGTTTTGTTCAATATCTTCATAAATGATCTGGAGGATGGTGTGGATTGCACTCTCAGCAAATTTGCGGATGATACTAAACTGGGAGGAGTGGTAGATACACTGGAGGGCAGGGATAGGATACAGAAGGACCTAGACAAATTGGAGGATTGGGCCAAAAGAAATCTGATGAGGTTCAATAAGGATAAGTGCAGGGTCCTGCACTTAGGATGGAAGAATCCAATGCACTGCTACAGACTAGGGACCGAATGGCTAGGCAGCAGTTCTGCGGAAAAGGACCTAGGGGTGACAGTGGACAAGAAGCTGGATATGAGTCAGCAGTGTGCCCTTGTTGCCAAGAAGGCCAATGGCATTTTGGGATGTATAAGTAGGGGCATAGCGAGCAGATCGAGAGATGTGATCGTTCCCCTCTATTCGACATTGGTGAGGCCTCATCTGGAGTACTGTGTCCAGTTTTGGGCCCCACACTACAAGAAGGATGTGGATAAATTGGAGAGAGTCCAGCGAAGGGCAACAAAAATGATTAGGGGTCTAGAACACATGACTTATGAGGAGAGGCTGAGGGAGCTGGGATTGATTAGCCTGCAGAAGAGAAGAATGAGGGGGGATTTGATAGCTGCTTTCAACTACCTGAAAGGTGATTCCAAAGAGGATGGCTCTCGACTGTTCTCAATGGTAGCAGATGACAGAACAAGGAGTAATGGTCTCAAGTTGCAGTGGGGGAGGTTTAGGTTGGATATTAGGAAAAACTTTTTCACTAAGAGGGTGGTGAAACACTGGAATGCGTTACCTAGGGAGGTGGTAGAATCTCCTTCCTTAGAGGTTTTTAAGGTCAGGCTTGACAAAGCCCTGGCTGGGATGATTTAACTGGGAATTGGTCCTACTTCGAGCAGGGGGTTGGACTAGATGACCTTCAGGGGTCCCTTCCAACCCTGATATTCTATGATTCTATGACTCTCCCAGCTATGAGCAGCACAAGCATTCCCCTCTTGGTGCGTGTGGGCCCTGCTGTCCCTCATGCAGACTACCAGTAGGCACATTCCAACCCCCCGAGTCCTCAGAGGATACCCTTGTGATATCCAGCCCCTTATCCAGTGGACACTCACAGAATTACCAGGCCTGCTGTTACCAAAGGAACAGTGAACCACCGCTTACTAGCTTGCCTTAGGATATGGCTCCGCCTAAAACACTGTACTTAGATTTGTTTATGGAGAAACCACATATACGTTTATTTAATAAAAAGTAAGAGATTCATATGCTAGCAAACAGAAGGGTTATGTATAAACCAACTGACATGCTTTCTATGGCCTAAACCTAACTAACAATTTATCCTCCTGCCTAAAGCAGTTTATCTCACCCAAAGTTCTTTCCAGCATTTTCAGCCAAGCCTGGTTTGAATCCTTTTATGAAGTAAACCCTCTGTCAGTTTACTTCTTAGGTGAAGGATAACTGGATTCATCTGCTCATCAACCCAGATATGGTTCCAAAAGTGGACTCTTTACTCGTAAATAGAGTGACCCCTGCTGTTTTTGTTTTTTCTTGCATCTCCAGCAAATTATTGAATAGCATTTTGATCAGACTATAAATGGCTGTCCTTTGTGAACTGTACAATACATAATATTCACAATAATAGCCAGAGAGAAAAAATGTCTCTTCCCCCCTGTCTGGCAGGACTATGTGGATCACCATTTGCTGATCTGCCTTAACTTGCAGACCTAGATAATGTACTTTTCAGCGTATATATGCTCACATCATTTTCCATACATACATCTTGAAATGACCTGTGACATACAAGCTTTCACTAGAGACCTTACATGACATTCTTTGGTGGACTAGTATATAGCTACCAGACCCAGGGGATTCCTATAACCCTTATGTATCCCTGTGCCCCCTGCCAGTCATCAAAAACTGGTCACTGAGTCATACCCTGCCTCCTCCCTACTCCCTCTGTGGTTATGTGCACCCGAAGGGTGAACCATACTCATGCTCTCCTGAGCTTAGGGATGATGATTATTCATGGTCCTTGTGTGAGTGCATAAAGTGCGCAGAAGGCTCTTTGTTCCCCCAGGAAGACGGGCTAGGGAGAATACGGCCTTAAAGGTGAAAATCCTAGCTTATCTGTAATATCAATTGTCCACTGCTATCTGGCTGCTGTTTTCTCGTCATCAGTCAGAGTTCTGACATTTGCCAGCATTCTGCTCTTTAAGTGAACTCTAGTACCAGCCAATTCACAGGAATAGAACAGGAAGAATAAGAGTGCAATGAATGACTGAATATATTCATGACTGAAGAAAAACCTGCCACCTTAAGTGTCTGGTTTTGTCACCGTGCTGTTCACTGGGACTTTATCTGTACTGCAGTCCACCTGGAGAGCTCTATCGATCTATCCATGATCTAAGTGGAAATTATTTGTTCTTTTAATGTAAGGACTGATTCTAAAAACTAGCAGGAATAGTTATATGGGACTGTCCTCTCTCAGGTGCTATAATATCTTCTAAGAGTATTATATTTTTAAAAAGAAGCTTAAATATTTTAAAGCTGCTTTTAATATATATATATATATATATATAAAGGGATACAAAATAAGGGAGAACAACTTGTACTTTAGGGCACATCAGTAACTTTATTTCCAATACTGCTGTGCTTACTGGAGCCATTATTAGTTACTTTGAAAATGTCTTCCAGGTGTAACATATATACATATATATTTACACACACAAAACCAAAGAGCAACCTGACCTACATCCACTCCACCCCATGATAGCCATTAAGAACAATACAATTTAAAATCAGTTGGAGATGGGAACACTGAACACCTTTGTAGATCAAGCTCTTAAATTGTAGGAAATAATCAAGGTCTTGATGCTTCAACATGATCCACACAGGCAGGTCCTTTCACCCACAGAGAATCCCACTGAAGTCAGAGTGTGTCTGCACAAGAGCAACACCCTGCCAATCCAGTTCAGATTCCAGGACTAGAATCTCATATAATCATTCTTCAGTCTTCTCACAGAAACCAGGCAAGGATGAATACAGTTGTTTTACAACCAGCACATTTTCAAATATAGTCTGTTCCTTGCTACTGTTTAAAAAAAAAAGGGGGGGGGGGGACTTTAAAAGGCTTTTTAAAGTTAACCTGCAGTTACATATTCTTAAAACTTTCAGTGATAATCTTCTATGATTTCTTGAGAACTAAGTGATTGATTAGGCACAATCAGAAATCTCCAAGATTTAAGTCTGTAAAACTCCCGTTCCTCTTTAACTGTTTTCAGTTAATCCCATGCAGACAGTGACATTAAAATAAAATAACAACAAAAAGAAAACTCCTTTTAGTTGCAATGCATTGGGATGTTAGTGGTGCAGATTTGCATCTTTTCCTGGTAGGTTGGTTTATTTTGTTGTTGTGATCTATTTAATAAAAGAAAGTTTAGTTCAGATATTGCAATTGGCTATATTGACTGTGTATTATTGACGTATGCTTAGCTTAAAACCATTATCATTTTAAAGACCAGGATTTAGAAATTAATTAGAAGACATTAATGGCTAAGCCCTAGGAGCTAAGTCATGAAAATATTATCATCTGTAAGACTGAATATACAAAAAACTGTTTAAACTGCTGACTTAGTAACTGGAGTCTGCAACCAATCTCTAAGGTAGTAATAAAGCTGAGAATGATCCTCAACAATTGTTTTCCAATATGTCCATAAAAATCATGGCATAGTTGTTGTTAAAGCCAGAAGATGGAAAGTGGTTATTTTTTCTAGCAGAGTATATTAATTAACACTAATGTAATTATTTCTGAACTGATTTTGATGTTAAACATTGTGTGAAATAATTTTGTTTGGTACAAGTGTCTCATAATACAAATGTTCATGTTGAAGAGGAAAAAAGTAATGTTTATATTATATATGTATAGTAACAGTTGTTTTATTCATTACCATGGAGAATTAGGACAATGTCTTGTCCATAGTGAGCATAATTAGAATACATATTGGAAATTGATGAAATAATTCTGAACTTTGAGCCTTTCTGGAATAGGGGATGGGCAGAAGTTTAAGGAGAACGGGATTATGAATTAGAGAGAACCCAGAGCCAAAATGGATTTTTCTGTGCTGTAGGGGAAATAATTCATGAGGAAGTATGGTTTTGTGGTTAAGGCCTTGCACTTGGACTCAAGAGCAGAGTTCATTTCCCAGCCTGGTCACAGATTTTCTGTGTGACATTCGGCAAGCCATTTAATCTCTCTGTGATTCAGTTTTGGCCTCTCAGCAAAAGCTATATGAGTGCTAGCTTGATCTCCTTTGCTGGTCACAACTGCTGTGGTCCCACACGAGCAAAGGCAATCTTTCAAGTAGCTAGGGCCCAAACCAATTTGCATCCTTATTTATTACAATCAGATCTTGAATTGCACCCAGAAAATGAACTAGCAACTAGTACAGATATAATGTATTTCCTGCAAGAAGTACTGGTAAACAGGAGTGCTGCTTCATTTGAAGTTTCCAGATGTTCTTTAGATAAAGCCCTGTGTACAGCCTCTTAGACCTTGTCTACACTTGTCCACACTTGTAACCCTTTGTAGGGTACATGTAGCTACTTCAGTGAAAGGCAGGCTGTGTCCATGCTCACTGTGGTGTGTAGCTACACAGGGCAGGGAACGGCTCTGGGAGGGGGGAGCTGCCAGAGCTTTTCCCTTCTACCTCCCCGTGCCAGAACCTTCCCCCACTACTGGAGTCTTTCACTGCAGCAAGGAAAGACTCCAGCAGTGGGTCGGCAGCTGGGACCCTACTACAAATATGGACGCTACTACAAATAAGCAGTGCTTGGGTGTGTAGAGAGCAGTGTAGGGTATATACCCTAGGCTTAAGACATGCAGGGCACTCTGGTCACCTAAGCAGTACCTTACTATCTATACTGCTGTTTATGAGCATGCTAGTTTGGCATGCACTCTCTGTACTCTACACCCCCATCATAAGTGTAGACCTTCTCTTACCATACAGTAATTTGGGGGCAAGGAGTAGCTAGGACATACAGGCCTGAAGGTTCAGGAAGCAGCCCGTCCGCCCGAGTTTCTTTTCTCTGCTCCCATAACACTTCGAGTGTCACCAAAGGATGCTCCCAGCCACAAGCTGCATGTATCCTTCTGGTGAGTGAGGGAGCAGCAAGGGAAGGGGGAAATAGTGTAACCAAATGGAAGGGAGACAAGAGTTAGCAAAAACATGTAAAAGGGCCACAAAGGGACCAGAATAAACAGGACAGGAAAAGAAAGGGAGAAAAGGAATGGAAAAAGAGTCCATGGCAACTGTGTCAGAGGGCATGTTGCAAAGGGACATGGGTGAATACCCTGCCAGTCCTGGTGATGTTTTTTTTTTTTAACAGATAATGTTTGGAAATCACTTTGCAATAACATTGCCTTTAAGTCTTTGTTACTGTGGTAATAAAGATAATGACTATCAACACTCAGCATCATACTCCATTTCACCTAACTTTGCATACACAGTAAAACAATGGAAATAAAACCAACCCACATGAGAGGTGTGTGTGGAAAAAGTGGAATTGGTGCAGATAAAAGGTACTAAATAGTACTTATCCCAGAATAATGACTTAGAACAATCCAGTCCTCACAGTCAGATCAGTATTACTTTCTGACCAACAGTGTCCAAACCAATGGGGAAATCTTACATGATTGGTATGTAAGTAATGGATTATCACTCTGAGGTCATCCATCAAACACACCAACACCATATCTGTGCCTTATAGGGCCAGAAAACAAACTACCAGGCTCTCTTCAGATGCCTTTGGAATAGCCTCTTTCTTAATCACTTCTACATTAAAAGGAAGGTTCAGGACTGAAGGGATAGATGAATTTCAAATCGTAATCAAGAGCCTGTGATTTCAGCTTTTCCTCCGGTGTGAATGCAGTAGCACCTGCAAACATGTGCATGCAATTAAAATTTGCAGGCATCATAGTAATTATTCACAGAAAATAGGCATGCATTTCTGGAAATCTAGGTCATTACCTGGAACAGAATCCAAACATTCACACATTTCAGCTGAGTGAATAGGAAGGAGGTGATGATATTTCATTGTAGTGCCCTTCCCAATGGCCTCCACAAACCATGACATGCAAAATTTCTATATGCAGATGGGTAGCATTTGTTTCCCTCAAGCATGCTCTTCATCAAAGGATGGAAGCCAGCCAAATCCAGCCAGGATAAAAGATTTTTTTCTTTGCTCCTTGTCTTTCTGGTAGGAGGAAAACTGTCTTGAATAGGACTATTTTTATTAGCAAGGAAAGATGTAAATTCCTCCCACAATTTGAATGATAAATGTGTTTCAAGAAAGAGACAATCTTACTGAAGTAGAATCCTCTTTATACTGAACCGGTCAGCTGGATAGATCTATGCTACATTCTTAATTTAAAAAACTTGAACACATGGAAGTACCTCCCCTGCCCTCCGTGTATTACTCTGTGCAGTCCTGCTCGCTACCTGGTTAATCATGTGAATATGTGTGAAAGTGTTTGTGCGTTCACGTCTGGGAAGCAGTGTGGGTATTGTTTTTGTGTTCCTTGTAGAACCAGTGACATTGCTTTGCCCCATCAAGGATTGTCTCTTTTTTTTTCCTGCCAGATGAGCTGTTGAAATAAGATCAAGAGGTGATGTAAAGCAACAGTAATAAGTGCTAAAGAACTTGTACCAGGTGTTCCTAGAACAAGGTGCTGTAGTAACATCTGGTGCCCTTCTGATTTCAACACAACAATTCTCTCCCCATTTTAAGTATCTGAATCAAGGTAGGGATGTCAGAGAAATGCTTCTGAATTATAAACAATGAACCTCTGATACAGTGGATTCAGCTCCATCTTTGTGCTACAAGTGTAGACACCCTGTCTCTTTTAAAACATACACACCATCACAAGCATCTACACAAGAACCACTGCTTTGCTACAGAATAGTGGTTTAAGTATGGCATATGCCATCAAATAGCTTTTGTGTTAGATAGCCAGAGTTTTGCAACACTCAGAGGAGAAATGATGTGCTGAAAATCACCCAACAGGCCAGTGGCAGATCCAGGATGAGAATTCCAATCCCCTGAGTCCAAGTTTGTTATTCTGTTGTCTAGGCCACATTGCCTCCACAAATTGTAAACCTCTTTGGTATGGATGTGATTAAGAAAGATATTTTCAGGCACTCAGATTGGAGGAAATGGCAGGGTGCTGTTAACATACACTCTCACTTTGTAGTTGTTCTCCTCACAAAATACTTTACTATGTTGGGAGTTGGCCCATTTGAGAAATAGGCTCCTGGATGAAGTGGGTTCAGTTTGTACTTGTCATGGGACAATCTGACGCTTTGTTTTCTTCCAGATTGTATCACTGCATGAGAATGGCCACACTGGGTCAAACCAATGGTCTGTCTAGCCCAGTATCCTTTCTTCCAACAGTGGCTAGTGCCAAAAGCTTTGGAGGGAATGCACTGAACAGGGAAATTGAGTGATCCATTCCCCATTGTCCAGTCCCAGCTTTTGGCAGTCAGAGGTTTAGGGACACCCAGAGTATGGGGTTGCATCCTGACCTTCTTGGATAACAACCCATTGATCAACCTGTCCTCCATGAACTTATCTAATTCTTTTTTTGATCCCAGTTATACTTGTGGCCTTCACAATACCACACGACAATGTGTTCCTTAAGTTGAATGTGTGTTGTGTGAAGTACTTACACTTTTAGCCTTCACAACATCTCCTGACAACAAGTTCCACTGGTTAACTGGGCATTGTGTGAAGAAGCGTTCCTTTTGTTTGTTTTAAACCTTCTGCCTATTAATTTAATTGGGTGACCCCTGGTTCTTGTGTTATGTGAAGGAGTAAATATTCACTTCCACTACATCATTCATGATTGTATCAGCCTCTATCATATACTGCCTTAGTTGTATCTTTTCTAAGGCCCAATCTTCTTAACCTCTCCTCATATGGAATCTGTTCCATACCCCTAATAATTTTTGTTGTCCTTGTCTGTACTTTTCCCAATTCTAATATATTTTTTTGAGATATGGCGACCAGAACTGCATGCATTATTCAAGGTGTGAGCATACCATGCATTTATATAGTGGCATTATGATTTTTCTGTTATTATCTATCTCTTTCCTAGTGGTTCCTGACATTCTGTTAGCTTTTTTGACTGCCACTGCACATTAAGCAGATGTTTTCAGAGAATTACCCTCAAAGATCTTTGAGTGGTAACACTTAATTTAAAGCCCATCATTTTTTATGTATAGTTGCGATTATGTTTTCTAAAGTGTCTTACTTTGCATTTATCAGCATTGAGTTTTATCTGCTCAGTTACCCAGTTTTGTGAGACCCCTTTGTAACTCTTCACAATCAGCTTTGGACTTAACTATCTTTAGTAATTTGTCGGCAAATTTTGCCATCTCACTGTTTAGCTCCTTTTCCAGAACATTTATGAAAATATTGAACAGTTTATTGAACTATTTATTCCTACCTTTTGTTTCCTATCTTTTAACCAGTTATTGATCCACAAAAGGACCTTCCCTCTTATCCCATGACTGCTTAGTTTACTTAAGAATCTTTGGTGAGGGACCTTGTCAAAGGCTTTCTAAAAGTCCAGGTACACTATATCAACTAGATCACCCTTGTCCGTATGCTTGTTGACCCCCTCAGAGAATTCTAATACATTGGTGAGGCATGATTTCCCTTCACAGAAGCCATGTTGACTCTTCTCCAACGTATCTTGTTTGTTTGTTTCAACTCTAATTGCGGATGTGTCTTTCCTATCAATTAGCTTGCCATCAGCAGCAGAGTGGGGCCTGAAAGAAATAATACTCAACTGTTAAAAATGCAGTGGAAGCTTCCACCCCTTCGAAACATGAAAAGAAAGAATCTAGCCCTGCAGGCCTTACACAAGCAAAACTCCCCTTGACTTTGATGGGTGTTTGGCCTGAATGAGGAGCCCCAAGGGACAGGCAAATAAAAGAAATAATGACATTTCTTTGTAACAGTGAAATGAAAAGCTTTTTCTCTGGCCAAGACACAGTTTTTGTATTTCTTCAGTAACAGCTGAGAAGCTCTCTCTAACATCTAACCACCTTGCATTGCTTAAGCTGCTTTTGACTTTAGCAGTGTCGTTAACTGAAAGAAGAGAAGCAAAACCTTGAGTTTTGGTTATGTCAGCTATGTGAAGGAAGAACAGATTTAAAAAATATTTTGTTTTTTTTTTAAAAAAGACTGTCCATTTGTAAATTATAAGGGTCCTTGAGTACTGTTTAGGTTCTCAACCAATTTGATTATTTAAATAGCATTTCAGTTCACCTCTTTAAAAGAAGCCTCAGAAGCACATGTTTTCAGGTGAACTATTTTGAAAATACTGCATCTTACCTGGGTATGATCCTATCTGCAATTAATAAAAAATATTCGAAGTGTGGCATAAAAAGAGCTACCAGTTTTGTAAATAATGCAAGTGCAAGCAGTAATCAAATATGATTTGACAAATGGAAATTACTGTGGTAGCAGAATTCTCTTTCAGATGCAGGATTTCAAAACCAAAATTAGATTCAAGGCAGTTGAGAGAATAAATAATAATAATAATAATAATAATAATAAACCTCCTCATAATTTACCATCTCTTGGAAAACAAGCTGATAACCTTAGAAATACCTAAGACCTAAAGTATAGACAATATGTAATATATAAACAAACATTTTGTTGTTGTTTGGGTTTCTTTAAGAAGTTATAAACCAATAAGTTACTTTAAAGACAAACATATCTCAGATATGGTCTTTTCTTTGTGGGGAAAGTGTCTGTAGCTACAATCAGATCTGTAATCTCACTATGACAGCCTTCTATGTCAGGTGGCATATTTGAGAGGCAGATTTTCATTCTTAATTTTTTAGCCAGAAGCAAAAGAACACTAACAAATCTTTGAGGCCAATGATATTGAGCTATCATGGTGTATACCCAGTCAACAAATAAAGGACTTTCCATAGTTTTGCCTGATCATCTGTTTATCTCTCTTTGCACATAGTATATGCACAAAATGAGATACCTTTAGGCTGTCCCAAATATCAGGCCATGCTATAGAATACTTTTGAGAATATGGAAATTCACCCATTATAAGCTTATAATAGAAGAAAAGTATGATAATGTATTAAGGATTCAGTTGTATGGTTCCTTGATATTTTAGCACACAGAAAATTAGTACAAATCCCTCAACTACTGCAGATTAGGTTAGAATAGAAATATGAGATCTATGAAACTCTGTATGGTAGTTAGAATGGGGAAGATGGGAATCAGAATGCGTAAATTCGGTCTCACAACTTTCTTGTGGTGCAACCTTAAATAAGTTAGTTTAAGATCTCTCCTTCTCAGTCTGCCTACCTATGAAATGGTTATAATACAACCAAATGGGTGTATAACTATGTGAAGCTTAAGACAGACAACATCTCCTCTATTTTTCATCATGTTGGACGACTGGACCAAAAGAAATCTGATGAGGTTCAGCAAGGACAAGTGCAGAGTCCTGCATTTAGGAAGGAAGAATCCCATGCACCGCTACAGACTGGGGACTGACTGGCTGAGCGGTAGTTCTGCAGAAAAGGACCTGGGGATTACAGTGGATGATAAGCTGGAAATGAGTCAGCAGTGTGGCCTCATTGCCAAGAAGGCCAACGGCATATTGGGCTTTATTAGTAGGAGCATTGCCAGCAGATCGAGGGAAGTGATTATTCCCCTCTATTAGGCACTGTTGAGGCCACACATGGAGTGTTGAGTCCAGTTTTTGTCCCCCCCACTACAGAAGGGATGTGGACAAATTGGAGAACATCCAGCAGAGGGCAACGTAAATGATTAGGGGATTCGGGCACATGACTTACAAGGAGAGGCTGAGGGAACTGGGGTTATTTAGTCTGCAGAAGAGAAGAATGAGGGGGGATTTGATAGCATCCTTCAACTACCTGCAGCAGGATTCCAAAGAGGATGGATCTCAGCTGTTCTCAGTGGTACCAGATGACAGAACAAGGAGTAATGGTCTCAAGTTGCAGTGAGGGAGGCCTAGGTTGGATATTAGGAAACACTATTTCACTAGGAGGGCGGTGAAGCACTGGAATGGGTTACCTAGGGAGGTGATAGAATCTCCATCCTTGGAGGTTTTTAAGGCCCAGCTTGACAAAGCCTTGGCTGGGTGATTTAGTTAGAGTTGGTCCTGCTTAAAGCAGGGGTTTGGACTAGATGACCTCCTGAGGTCTCTTCCAACCCTAAGATTCTATGATTCTATGTTTTTCATTGCTCTTTTAGGGTCTTTTTTTTAAGGGGTCTTGTCTTTTATGTGATTTGTAGAGTTAAAAATCCTATCCCATTTCAACTTCTTATCATAGGTGCTGGAACTAGGGATGCTGGGGCTGCTACCAAACCTCCTGGCTTGAAGCGGTTTCTGTCATATACAGGGTTTACAGTTTGGTTGAATGGCTCTCAGCACCCCCACAATACAAATTGTTCCAGCACTTATATTTCCCTCTTGCTTCCTTTTCCTTCTGCAACAATTCATTCTGACTTCTCAGCGTGTAACTTAGACACTCACCACTTTACTACAATTTATGTAATTTACACCACCACTTACATCACCTGGCTATTTGGCCCAAGGAGTGTAAGTGACTTGCCTTGGTTGATCTGACGAATCGGTAGCAGAATTGGGATTAGAACTCTGTAGTTCCTGGCACCTGGTGCCCAGCTTTTCAGTGAGACCACTTTGTCTTTATTATTATAATTAAATAATTATATTTATTCATTTAAACTACTGGAGTCAATATTCTTTTGGCTTCTATAAATTATGCACCTTTAACTCAGCAGAGTTGTGTATAAATTGTGTATATTGAAGGTTAATGAAGTTTCTAATACAGTGCCAGACCTTTGGAATATCTATTATTGTGGGATTATTTTTCTAACATTCTCAGCAGTGTCCCTTGGTAGCATAGCAAGAAGATTAAACATTTGGAGCGGCATGTGATTTTTTAAATTTTTTTAAATATATTAAATGAAGTTGAGCCAGGACCAATTTTGAATTAAATCAGGAAAGTATGACCTAACCCTTCATGTAAGACTTCCAAACCGTAGCTTTCCTATATATATTAATAGTCACAAAAAGCTAACTCATTGTCTTTAAGGTCAGAAGGGACCATCATGATCATCTAGTCTGACCTCCTGTACATTGCAGGCCACAGAACCTCACTTACCCATTCCTGTAATAGACCCCTAACCTGGTGTCTGGCTGAGTTATTGAAGTCCTTAAGTCATGATTTAAAGACTTAAAGTTATAGATAATTGACAATTTACACTAGTTTAAACCTGCAAGTGACCCTCCCTCATGCTGCAGAGGAAGGCAAAAAAAACAAACAAAAAAATAAAACAGCAACCCAGGGTCTCCGCAAATCTAACCCAGGGGGAAATTCCTTTTTGACCCCAAATATGGTGATCAGTTAGATCCTGTGCATGTAGGCAAGATCCCTCAGCCAGACACTTTGGAAAGAATTCTCTTTAGTAACTCAGAGCCCTCTCCCATCTCGTGGTTGCATCTGTGGTAGAACTCGTGGTCCTTTGTGGCACTAAGATCAGAATGTGGTCTGATAAATTCACATTAGGTCTGTTAGGACCTATAAAGTGGTCATTTCTGGTTCTGCTTTGGCATATTTTGAAGATGTTTACAGTTTGTATCTTGTCTAGTACTTGAAACCTTTGTTCACCAGCCCAGAGATATGGAAGAGTGCAAGGCTAGAGACAGGTTTCAGAGTAGCAGCCGTGTTAGTCTGTATTTGCAAAAAGAAAAGGAGTACTTGTGGCACCTTAGAGACTAACCAATTTATTTGAGCATAAGCTTTCGTGAGCTACAGCTCACTTCATCAGATGCATACTGTGGAAAGTGTAGAAGATCTTTTTTATATACACACAAAGCATGAAAAAACACCTCCTCCCACCCCACTCTCCTGCTGCTAATAGCTTATCTAAAGTGATCACTCTCCTTACAATGTGTATGATAATCAAGTTGGGCCATTTCCAGCACAAATCCAGGTTTTCTCACCCCCCCCCCCCCCCCCCACAAACCCACTCTCCTGCTGGTAATAGCTTATCTAAAGTGACCACTCTCCTTACAATGTGTATGATAATCAAGGTGGGCCATTTCCAGCATAAATCCAGGGTTTAACAAGAACATCTGAGGGGGGGTGTAGGAAAAAACAAGGGGAAATAGGTTACCTTGCATAATGACTTAGCCACTCCCAGTCTCTATTCAAGCCTAAGTTAATTGTATCCAATTTGCAAATGAATTCCAATTCAACAGTTTCTCGCTGGAGTCTGGATTTGAAGTTTTTTTGTTGTAATATCACAACTTTCATGTCTGTAATCGCGTGACCAGAAAGATTGAAGTGTTCTCTGACTGGTTTATGAATGTTATAATTCTTGACATCTGATTTGTGTCCATTTATTCTTTTACGTATTCAATTCCCGCTAAAACACATGAAGCCATCTGTGTTTTTATTGCTTGCTTGATTTTTTTGGCTAAGTAACAACTCAGTTCAATTCCCTAGCAATACCTGACACTAACATACAAATAACCCCCCTCTTTGTATTTCACATTTCTCATTTCACAGATTGAAGACATGCAATGGGGTAAAGGAATACGTGAGATCCCATCATCTGTCTGCAGTCTGCCTTGTAAACCAGGTGAAAGGAAGAAGATGGTTAAAGGGATGCCATGCTGTTGGCACTGTGAGCTCTGTGATGGGTACCAGTACCAAGCTGATGAGGTGACATGTTTGCTCTGCTCATATAATGAGCGACCTAATGAGAACCGCACTGGATGCCGCCCTATACCCATTGTGAAATTGGAATGGCACTCTCCATGGGCCGTCATACCAGTCTTCTTGGCTATGCTTGGAATTATTGCCACCATTTTTGTAATGGCGACCTTCATTAGATATAATGACACTCCCATCGTCCGGGCTTCTGGAAGGGAACTCAGCTATGTCCTGTTGACTGGAATATTTCTTTGTTATATAATTACTTTCCTGATGATTGCCAAACCAGATGTTGCAGTGTGCTCCTTCCGACGTATCTTCTTGGGCTTGGGGATGTGCATCAGTTATGCAGCCCTTTTAACTAAAACAAACCGCATCTACCGCATATTTGAACAGGGCAAAAAGTCAGTGACAGCACCTCGGCTTATAAGCCCAACATCACAGCTGGCGATTACTTCAAGTTTAATATCAATTCAGCTTCTAGGGGTTTTCATTTGGTTTGCAGTTGACCCACCCAACATCATCATAGATTATGATGAGCAGAAGACTATGGACCCTGACCAAGCCAGAGGAGTTCTCAAATGTGACATTACGGATCTACAAATCATTTGCTCCTTGGGGTATAGCATTCTCCTAATGGTTACATGTACTGTGTATGCCATCAAGACTCGGGGTGTCCCAGAGAATTTTAATGAAGCTAAACCCATTGGATTCACTATGTATACTACCTGTATAGTATGGCTTGCCTTCATTCCAATATTTTTTGGTACTGCACAGTCAGCTGAAAAGGTAGGTGAAAATGAACTGTTAGACTGATATATCAGGAGTCACTGCAGCTATAAATTACAGTCCGAATAGACCAAAAAAGAGCTAGCTATATAAAATATATTACTGTTACGTGTAGCAGAATATAACCTTACTTTTCTTCCAATTACTTGGTGGGCCATTCATTTGATAAATTGGCAGATGAGCAACAGGAATCAGTTGAACTATTAATTTCATTGTTGTGTCTGTTTCAGTTGTACCTTTCCAGTATGGTGAATGGGGTAGCTGTCATGCTACCTGAAATGATGGCTCTTAAGTAAGTTATTTTGAGTATGAGAGAGAAACTTAGCATCTGTGAACAAAAAATAAACATGGCAATTATTGTACATGTTTGCACTTCTGGAGTTCAGCACTAAGGAGAGTGAACAGTTGTCCTGCTGAGTCTTCTGCTTCACAAAGAATACAATTCTAAATCATCCAGAGCAACATACAGTCCTGGCATAAGCCAATTCCATTAAAATTAGTGGAGCACATTCTGCTAATACCCAGGACTGAATCTGACGCATTTAAGTTCTGCAGAATAGGCATCAAAACCTGGGATCTAATCCATGTGCTTGATCCAAAGCCCATTAAACTGAATTAAAAGACTCCTGTTGACTTCACTAGGCTTTAGATAAAACCCAACCTCCTTTTGTTGTTGTTCTAAAACCTACAAGCAATTGACTTGACATGTTTTCTCCCACACAAAGATAGGAAACAAGTCAGCTGAGGAAAAGGTACCATTACATTAAAAATAAAGATGCTTATGCAAACAAGAGCAAGTTGGACAACCTCGAACTATGCTACTCTCAGTAATCAATTCTAAGGTGCAATTTATGATGCAATTCTAAGGTGCAATTTATGAATTAAACAGACTGGCATAGCTCTGTTGAAATCAGTGGGCCTACACTAATTTGCTCCACCTGAGAGTTTGGCCTAGTGTTTGCAGTTGTTGCTGTAACTCTTCAACCCAAACATGAAAGCCCAGATCTGCAAAGGTATTTAGGCACCTAACTCTTATTGAAATCAACGGGAGTTAGGCACCTAAACATCTTTGAGAATCTAGGCGTAGGTGCTTTCTTTTTCCCTAATCAAACCAACAAACAAAAATGAATTCTTCTCTTCCCATTTTATTTACACAGTGGAGCAATGCACAGTAAGAAGTGAGGCATTAATCGATACAGAGACAGCATGTCCAAAAATGATATATTTTCCAAAATTATGTGTGTACAGGGAGTCCGTTCAAATTCAGTCATTAGCTGTGTCTTCAGGTTACCTATTTCCCCTTATTAAATTCCTTAAACTGTGTTTTCCTCATCCATGAGCACTGTGAAAAAAACAGAAAACTTTTGTTCACCACTACAATGAGCAAGACTAAGTGAAGTTTTGAGTTTTAGATTACTTTAATTGTGCTTAGGAATGTGATTGCAGCTTTGGAGATGTATTGCATAACTGCATCCATTTGTGAGTGTGAAAAGGGGGTTCTATAGTGTGAGCTTTGCAAAATTTCTCCTGCTGGATGCCTTCCTATTGCATTTGTAGAATCCCAGCCTCCCACTTCCTCTTGTCCTCCTGAGTCCTCTGCTTTGCACTCCCCCTCCATCCTCTTAAAGGAGCAGCAGCACAGAGGCCAGTTTTATCCTCACTGCCTCTCAATATCTGGTGAAAAGTGGCTCAAGGACTGCTTTGCTCTGTCTTCTCTGTCCCATCTTCTTTAAAAAAAGTAGCAGATACAACCACTTTTCTCCTTGCCTCATAAAGAGCTAACAGTGTCTAGGCTGCTCTACTCCCAACTTCCCCTTCCATTAAAGGAGAAGTGGGACTTTATCCATTCTGCTCCTTTCCTCCCCATAGACCCCAGAATCACAGACTCTGACCCAGCTCAGCCTACTCATACAGGCAAAATGTCTTCTCCGCTTAGGTGAGTGGGCAAGTGGGTAGTTCAGGTCCCCATTCAAATGATTTATTTTACACCTGCAGTAAACGTGCTACAACAAAAAAATTGCATCACTAAAATCTGATACAGAAAGTCACATGATCTGTTAAAGTATGTCTAAAAATATCAATAACACAACACATTTTTGTGTGGGCATCAGTATGGACATTAAGTTCGGCAGGCTGATACTTCAGTTACTTGAAGTTTTCACTGTCAAGGTAACAAAAAATGGTTCTTTAGAATTCAGAAGTTTTTTGTCTTACTAAGATTTGCAATTTAAGACTAGTCTCAGAGTTGGGTTACACTAGTAGGATGCAGAGTCCCCAGCAGCAAAAGTCTTCAGTGGGAAGATTGCAACAGCTCAGCTTGACCACTGTCTCCTCTCTGCAATGGACTCCATGACAGCCGTCACAGCCACAAAGGGGTGTAGTGCTAGCTGAGAAAGGGGATGTTATCTCAGCAGGAAGGGGATGCACATTGTGAGTGTATCCCTGGTACAGTTTCCACCAGTGAGGCATTTGTAGGAGAAACAAGAAGTAAGTACTACAAGCAACTTTAAACAATATTGGGTCCATTTCTTTATTGTTCATAACTGTGTTCTTAATTAGCAATTGCAATGTTCAGAATAGCAATGCTCAAATATTGTCTGAGCTGTGATGAACGGAGTCTATAGTTGACATGTGAAGGGATGGCTAAATGTGTTGTTTAAACTGTTCTTTGAAAAGACTTAAGCAAACTGATATAAAAACTAGCTGATCTCAAATAGTATTGTCAAAAGTTTGAAGTCATGGGGTTTAAAGCTAATGAGAACTGCAAAGCTAAAAACACGTCATTCTTTGAATCCATACACTGCAGACAACAGACATTTATTAGCTTAATCTTACTTCTAACAGAGAAGATGGTGCTCGTAAAACAATAGGCCTCTACCTCTTGAGCTAAAGGAGATCTTCCTAGCTATCCAGTAGTTGGCCCCTTATCCTCTATCTGAGCCTAGAGAGCAATATGATCACAAAACCAGAATATTACAGTTTGCCTGTTATCTCAACAGATTGTATCCAATGGCTCTTTGTTCTTGTTCTGCCCAGCTTCCACAGATATTCATGAATACTGGGCTGTTAGAGGCACAGTAACGAGACTTGCCACCAAACTTTTTTCTTTACGTACAAAATCTGCGATCTGTGCAGAAATCAGTCTGGTAGCTATTTGTCTGAAACAGGTCTTCATATGAACACTAATGATTTCCTGTCAGTAATTTCCTCTTGAACATACTGTGTGGAAGATCAGCCATGCAGTTCTCTTAACTTTAATAAAAGGAGTTGGGTCAGGACAAAAGTCCCTCAACATTTTATCCTTACCAGGAAGTGATGTTCTGTGTAGAGTTGTGACTTTCATTGTGTGGGCTTATTCTTTTACTAACAAGCACAAACATATCATCAATTGGGCGTGTGTGATCTGCTCTCTTTCTGACAAAGATATGCCACTAAAGCAGAGAAAAATTATATCATAAGTAATGCTGTAGTAAAACAATGACTGAGAAGGATGATCTCAACAGCTGTGTTTTAACAGACTGGAAGGGGGAAGTGTGGGGTTTAAGGAAGGCCAGAGAGGGAGGAGGCTGTACTGAAAATTTTATTTAAAAACCTATCTGGAGACCATCTCTCGTGCGTGAGCTATTACATTAACTTGGTTAATTTACATGTCGTTCAGACTGCCATTTACACAGTTGACCATTTTTTTTGCTTGCTATTTAATATCTGATCTGCTACATGTGTTTCGTGAATTATTATAGTTTGATTTGTTATGGGGCTTGTTATGTTTTTGGTGAAACTGGTATATGCTTATATTTAATAGGCTTAACAGGTTTTTGAGGCTGTTTAGTTCTTGACTGAGGTATCCACATATTGACTTCTTTACATATAATTTATAAACATAATTGATTTATATTATAGTTTATCTATTACAGTATATGCTAATCTCTTGTTGATTTGGGTGGAATTAGAGTAACTCTCTCAATGAAACTAGTATCCATTCATACATCATCTTAGTAGAAAAAACATCCTTTTTTGAAGATATATTTCGTACAATGTCCCTGAACGTGGCACTGGCTAGTTCCTTCTGAGAATAATGTGTCACTTGTTGTTGAACTTTAAGCAGCTTCTAACAATCACAGCTGTCCTTAACTGAAGTGCTTGTGGGTTTTTAGGGTTCAAGATAGTTGACAATGTTCATACATCATCTGCTGCCCAACTAAGCATGATGGTGTAGCACAGCTTGTTAACATGTACCTTTGGAGAGTGGCTGTACAAAAGAAACATTAGTTTTAACTCTCCTGGTATAATTGGTTTTGACAACAAAACTATTTTAAATTCTCAGTGAATGTGTGGGACTTATCAGTTCTAAGCTAATTATAGAAGTTATAGGTTTATGTTAGAGTCAGTACAAATGGCACTTGAAAAGAACACAGACTGATCTGTAAGGTCAAGTAAAGTACAACTAAATCAATAAGCCAAATTGAGCCAAAACTTTAAACTACAAAAGTAAAAAGATAAGGAGAGAAGTAATACAAGTTGTTTCTATAACAATGTATTCCTCTGAAAAACTTGATTTGTAGGTGACTGCTGTACAGAACATCAAATGCAATTATTCCCTGACACTCTGCTCTTTATTTACTAATCAATTTTAACTTTGAATGATATTTTCTCTCTTATAATGTGACTGGAAAGTCTACATTTGTGTGTCAGGTAGTGGAGAAAGCAATTTTAAATTCAGGATGACTTAATTAAGATTTCATATGCATAAGATAAATGGTACAGTATAAGATGTAAGTATCCTCATATTCTTGGATGTAAACATATTGTTTGGAGTCAGAAATTCCCAGCACCTCAAATTGTATGATATTTTCAGGTGAAGATTTTATGCTTTTCTTTAAATTATCCAGTGCTACTTGAGACAGGACACTGAATTAGATGACCACTGGTGTGATCTAGTATAGGAATTATTGGGCCAGATCCTCAGTTAGTATCAATGGAGCCTTTTATTACCCCAAATTTGTGTCACTAGTTATAAATATCAGAGATTGCAATCCTTTAACATTATTGGAATAGATTTACTTATCATTTTAGATAGAAGATCATGTACATGTAGCAGTGCACTGATGTTTAAACAAAATCTTAAAAGATATAGTCCAGATTGAATTTGAGAGACCTTGTTACACTTATTCATTGTCCGCTTTCTTTTGATTGTTTTCTATTCACAGATATAATCATACAGAGAGACATCATGTCATATGATGCAATTATTCAAACATAGTTTGGAAATGTATATTATATGATTCTATAATAGTATGTTACTATCTTTATTATTAATGTACCCTAATATAAATTTTACTTTAGACTTACAACTGAAAAGTTTCTCAGAGGCAATGCATTTATGGTAAAGGTGAAGAAAAATAAAACAAAGATAGTATCTGGCCTGAAAAATTAGTGTATAATTAACTAATTGTGGTATGTCGGTCTTTCAGATTTTTTTTTTTCACTTTTGTATTTGTTAAAGTTGCTTAATTGAATACTTTGTCTGTATCAGAGTTGATAGCTCTTGGAGACAGTTTGCATAGGAAGGAGAAACTTCCAAAATTCTTCATCTTAGAAACATTTATTTATCTACATTTCTGTTTTTCCACTTAATCTTATTTGTTTTTCAATTTTGGTAATATAAAGGACAAAGCAGACAGATAAAAAATGTACATATCAAATCCAGATAGAATATTTAGTTTAAATACACCTTCAGTTCACATAGAGATATAATAATATTTACAGAAATGATTCTCCTGCATTGACTCCCAGACTAACCCAGCACAAATCCTAGACAGTAAATTAAACACAAAAACACAACCAGTATGTTCTTTGATCTGGAAACCCAGATGAGATGATGTCTTCCCAGGAGCTGGCAGAGACAGCAAAGGCTTAGTCCCAACAAGATATTGGTGATGAATGGTTGGGGGAAAATTAGGCCTCATCCAAAGCTCATGCAAGTTATTGGAAAGACATGCATGGACTTTAGTAGGCTTTCTATCAAGTAAGACTATAGAACTAGGAGTGTCAGACTGCCCAATTATTGGCAATTATGGCAAACCAGATGAAACCAGATTTATTTTAAACAAACAATATGGCACCTCTGTGTGTGTGTTTCTTCCTCCAGAGAACCCAGGCCTTCCTGAGTCTGAGATCTGGTAGCAAAGTTAAAACAAACAATTAAAACCTCCTACCTCAGGACTAGGTTCTCTTTCCCAGCAGCTACCTCCTTTGTTCAGTGGGCCTTTGTTTGTGGCAAAACCCCTTGATCGCAGTACCAAACGCCTTGTAGACTTTCCTCTATAACCTTAAAGGGTCAGTATACCCCATATGTAATTTAAGTTTCTGGAAAATGTCCCAGACCTATGTTGTTTTGAACTCAGAGAACGATGGTAGAATAGTATTGCTGACTTGAGTCACATTTCTGCATCACGTTGGGCATAAAAGTAGATCACTCGGGCAGAATTTCTTTAAAAATTGCATGCGGCTCTGCCTAGCACCAGCCCTTTTTTCCCTTCCGCTGCGAATGTTAAGCGTACGTAATGAAGGCATTGTGAAATCACAAATTAATATTGGATAACTGTAGAGGAAGAAACTGTCATCTACTTTCTGTTACTTAAATTAAATTCCCTGAATATCTAGAATGTAATCATGAAAAATTAGATTGCTTAATGGCAATCCTGAATATCAATCTATGTTCTGTAGCAGGCAAACCAGGATCTGCTTGGTTTGTCAGAAATATAATGCTCCTTTGCATTATTACACCAGAACATTCAGCATTTTGTTCAGAATGCTTGCATAGACTTCAGAAGAATTGCACAACTTCTTCATATGTACAGAAATATGTCTTCCTGTGACCACCCTCTTAACATTTCTAAGAAGAAATGCAATTTGGAAACAAGCCTTATCTATAAATGTTATGGTACAAGAAATTCTGGTTTCCCCAAGTTTAAAGGTCATATTATAGCCTGGAACTATATTGCCAAATGGAATTGTGTATGTAGAACAGAGGTGGGCAACCTGCGGCCCCTCCGCGTAATCCCTGTCCCCAGCCAATGGGAGCTGCAGGAAGTAGCAGCCAGCCTGCGCCACTTCCTGCAGCCCCCATTGGCCAGCAACAGTGAACCGTGGCCACTGGGAGCTACAGGTGGATGTGCCTGTGGATGGTCAGTGTAAACAAACTGTCTCGTGGCCCACCAGCGGATTACCACATGTGTCCCACGGCCTCCAGGCTGTCCACCACTGATGTAGAATATGCCCCTAAGATCTTATTTCCTCAAATCAGGTGACTGAAGTACTACATAGGGATCTGTCGTCATTCTGTTTAGATATGTTGTATTGAGAATGTTATCACCAGATGTCTGTGATTACTCTTTATTTTTAGTAATTGCTAATATCGAAGTCATCCTGTGATCGGTCATTCTGGATGGCTAGACTGCCTAGTGGTTAGAGGGCATGGCCTCCAGCCCCCGGCTTGGTTGCCGGCCTCAGTCTGGAAGGTAGGGGGACCCAAGTCCACCCTCTCCACCAGATCCCAGCACATGGCTTGGTGTTTGTCAACCCCTGAACAGGGGCAGCCCTCCCAGCAGGGAGTCTAAAGGGCTACTTCCTACCAGTGTCTGTTCAGTTTGGGGCATGGCCCTCTAGTCCACTTAGTTGGGTGGCCTGCTTCCTGTAGGGTCCCCTTGTGGGTCTTGAGATGGGCCTGGTCATGGTCCCAAGTTCCATCAGGAAGGCAGCCATCAGTTGGTGAGACTGAGACCCACCATCTCTCCTTTTCTCCTCCCTCCAGGCCTGGCGTTGGCTGCAGGTATAACAGGGTGGAGCTAGCTGGACCCAGGGGCTGTCTTTAACCCCTGCTGTGCTGACTGGTAGTTACTCTGTTTCATCACTTCCTCAAAACTGATACAAAATTGTCTCAGTGCACTTAGCTCTGTTATCCTTATGGGATGTTTTTAAGCTACTGTGGAGATGTTTGTAGAATAAGAAGGTTGTAACTATTACTCTAAATGAGTAATGATGGTTTCGCTCCCAATATGATCCTTTTCTTTGGGTACAGTTTAGCCATGAATTCAGATGGGCAGGGACAATCAGCAGCTTGTATTCTTTGTCCATAGCCAAGAATTTGTTTTGGTGTCCAAATTACATAAATCTCTGTCACTTTTTCCTTTCCATTTCTTTGTATGACCACCAGTGTGAAATGTGAAACCCTTAATCCCATTTATTGTGGAACCCTCCTGCTTACTCCTCTGCTGACATTTTTGAGGATGGCTATTCCATTCAAATCGATAGAATAATCAGGATGCCCGTTACATTTGGCAGCACACATTTGTACTTATTGTATAAAATGTAACATAAATACAATAATTCACAGGCACACACCAACTGGATTCTTATTCAGATTAAACAATGCCACATTACATGGCAGTGACACTTTATATATTGTACAGTTGGTAAAAGAGAGATACTCTCTAGTTCTTTGCAATATAAATATTGATTAACCAGGTTGAACAAGCTTATATTTCTCACTGAGGAATGCTTGATATGGCAGTTGCTATAGCGACTATACCTTTGGGGATGTCTGTCAGAGTCAAACATTTGTTGCTGCATGTATCACTGTATGAGCGAGAGAACTAGCGTCTGTAGCTCATGCAGCCTGTGACTGCAGACTTCCCGTAATTCGGGGCACACAGAAATATAAAGGAGAATCTCAGCTTTCACTTAAAAAGAAAGTAAATTTTAAACCATTTTTAAAATGACAAATATTAAACAATGGGACAATTTACCAAAAAATAATTGAAAGCCCCTAAAATTGATGATGCAAATGAAGACTAGTTTTGATGGCAATAGCAGTATAAAATTATGGCACATCACGTGTCCTCCATCGTTGTTCTATTGGTTAGTCTTTGCAGAACTCTTGTTTTCAGCTAGCTGTCAGTGGTCTGCATGGTCAGGCACTGAAGCTTTTAATTTTAGTCAGCTTCAAGACCATGTCTTTCAGAGATCATCATGGAATTTAATGAGCTGACACTTGTATTTGGTCTAAGAGAAGCCACGTTTAAAAAAAAAGGTTCAAGGAAAAAGGTTTTTGCCATCTTTGCTAAAAATCTATTGAGAATTTCAATTAAGGACCTTCAACGTAGAACTGGTGCTCCTTCAAGAAAAGAATGGGCTATTTTTAATGAGAACATTGTCTTTTAATAAAGAAAAAAATAAACATTCTTTAAAACCCACAAATGATGAAAACAAATAATAAGTTAAATATTTTAGATTAAAAAAGAGGACGGATTAAAAGGATTGTGATTTCATAGATTTTATCAGAATAGCCTCATTAATGTAAAAATGTGTATACAGTAGACCATTAAACATCTATAGAAAAGTTTCAAAGATTTAAAATGTGCTTAGACCCACTCAAAATCCTTAATTATATAGCACCACAGTAATAGCGTGGCAACTGCTCTTAAAATTATTATTTATTTTATTGCTTTCTGCCTATAATTTTTCTTTCAGCACAGTGGGCGGTTGCTAAGGAGTGTTAAGTCAAGAGTAGCACAAAAGGGATATACCACATGACTGGCTACAGTAGCTTTACCTTGCTGTGAATAAGATTATGTTTACATCTACGTTATTTATTATGTAAGCACCGCAGAACTGAATAGGAGTTTCAAATTCTGGGGTTATTGATTTTTCAAAGGGCAAGTTTCCCTCTCACTGATCTATTGGCAGTGGGTTCATCCCCTAAACCAGTAATTATACCTACATCCACCTATAGATATCCTATGCCCTTTAAGCAGCTGGTTCTAAGAACCCCTACAGCAGAGTGTGACTCAGCAGAGAGGATCATCACATTTTAAAATTATATATAACATACTTTTCCCAACCAATTCTCAGAGGAGAATTAGTGAAGTGCTACAGCAGGGGCGGCCCACCTGAGCCTGAGAAGGAGCCAGAATTTACCAATGTATATTGCCAAAGAGCCAAAGTAATACGTCACCAGCCCCTCATCCGCTCCCCAGCCCGCAGCACCTCCTGCCTACTGGCAGGCCCCGCCAATCAGCACCTACTCCCGCATCCTCCCGCAATCAGCTGTTTCACATGTGCAGGAGCTATGGGGGGGGGGGGGGGAGGAGCGAAGGCATGGCAGGCTCAGGGGAAGAGGCAGGGGCCTTTGGAGAAGGGGTGGAGTGGGGGGCAGGGCTTGGGGCAGAGCAGCGGGTTGAGCAGTGAGCACCCCCCGGCACAGTGGAAAGTTAGCATCTATAGCTCCAGCCCCGGAATCCATGCCTAGGTAAGGAGCCGCATATTAACCTCTGAAGAACCACATGCAGCTCCAGAGCCACAGGTTGGCCACCCCTGTGCCTCAGCTACTTGCTGACTGCTGTTAGCACCACCGCAGCTGTCCATGCTCACACCAATACCCCTGATTCACAGATGTCCTGTGATAGAAAAAGCAATAAAAGAGCAAATTTGAGTAACAGTGGTAGAAAATGCTGCCTGATACAGGCAGACTCAGAAGCTGAGCATTTTTACAAATCTATATCACCGTTGTAAAAGAGGTGGGATGGGGGGGGGGGAGACCCTACTTTTCCGCTGCTGTAGAGCGAAGTCATGCCTCATAGAACCTCTCTGGCCCAAAATTGTTTTGTGGAAGAGTGACTTCTCTCCATTCCACCCTAGGACACAGCACCACCCGTGGTAAGGAATTGTCAATGTATTGCACATAGGCTATGAAAATAACAAGCCAAGAGAAGGATCAGAAACATAATGCTTTTTTTCCAAGAAAATGGCCCATTCATACACCTAGAAAAAATACAGGTGGTGAAAACAGTGAGAGCCACCAATTGAGTCTCTTACCCCAACCCTTCCTAAATGGTAAATGAGAGAAGAAAACCCCTGCACTACCTGCTAGCTGAGATTGTCCATACTTCCTTTGGTGAGGGGAATCTAACTACTCTACAACGTGTTCAGAAAGCAGAACTTTCACAAGACCATGGAACTCACTCCTGCAAGCAACAGTGACAACTGATCTTTCCGTATTCAGAGCTAAATGCAAAACCCATTTCTCCAAAGTAGTTTTTCATCAGCACTAACACACAGGTGCACTCACGTAAACAGATGTAAATTGTTATTTCTATTTTTAAATTATTGGGAGCTGCTCGAGTATTTTACTGATGGGGGCCAAGTCAGTACCTGGATAGAAAGGTAGATGACAGGCTGGAGGATTCCAAAAGGAGTAGTGGGTTGTTGTTGCTACTACCACTGTTTTCTCTTCTCTGTGGATTGAGTTTACAGGCAGCATTTAATATTCAGTTTTGGAATTCAAGGTTTGTTTGTTGTGACATGGTGGTATATTTGTCCCCTGACTAGATGAGCATGACCCCTCATCATAGGGAAAGTTGGAAGAAGTCCCAAGGGGTCTGGGACTTTCAGTGAAAGGTGAGGTGGCAGATATACTGGAGTAGGGATTTTTTAGAAAAATATTAAATCATTTTCTCTAAGGGCAATGTAGGACATACTCGAGGCAGCTTTCCTAGGGAAAGAAATAGTCCACTATGAGATTTATTGGTTGAGTGCAGAGTTTAATTTATTTTTCTCTGGTCACAGAAGAGTTGTGTGCATATACTAAAGACCATGGTTGGATCCTAGTCTGCCTTGTTTAGTTGCCTGTGATGGGGTTTCGGAAAACTTGTGCCCTTGATGGGTCAAACCCTGTTTCATCCCATATAAAATATAGTAAGGATGTTGGATTTACTGCATTCACCACAGTCACTGATCCCAGGTCTTTTCATGTGTAGTCCTAAGTGCAGAGAGTGAAGTCAATCTAGCCCAGTATCCTGTCTTCTGACAGTGGCCAATGCTAGATGCTTCAGAGGGAATGAACAGAACTTGGTAATTTCTAATGATCCATCCGCTAACATCCCATCCCAGTTTCTGGCAGCTGGAGGTTTTGGGCCCTCCAGGAGCATGGGGTTACGTTCCTGAACCTTTTTGGCTAATATCCATAGATCTATCTTCCATGACAAATCTAATTCTTTTTTGAACCCAGTTATACTTTTGGCCTTCACAATATCCCATAGCAATGAATTCCACAGGTTGAGTGTGTGTTGTGTGAAGAAGTACTTCCTCATGTTTGTTTTAAACTTGCAGCACATTAATTTAATCAGCTGACCCCTAGTTCTTGTGTTACATGAAGGGGTAAATGACAATTCCTTATTTACTTTCTACCATTAATGATTTTATAGATCTCTATCATATTTTCCCTTAGCTGTCTCTTTTCCAAGCTGAAAAGTTCCAGTCTTTTTAATCTCACCTGGTATGGAAGCTGTTCCATGCCCCTAATAATTTTTGTTGCCATTGTCTGTACCTTTTCCAATTCTAAGGTATCTTTTTTATAGATGGAGGAACAGGACTGCACACAGTATTCAAAGTGTGAGCATACCATGGATTTATATAGTGGCAATATGATATTTTCTATTTTATTACCTATCTCTGTCATAATGATTCCTAATATTCTGTTAGCTGCTTTTTTCTTCTTTTTTTTTTGACTACCTCTGCACATTGTATGGATGTTTTCAGAGAATTATCTGTGATAACTCCAAAATCTCTTTCTTGAGTGACAACAGCTACTCCAGACCCCATCATTTTGTACGTACACTTGGGATTATTTTTTCCAATGTGTATTATTTTCCACTTATCAACACAGAAATTCATCTGCCATTTTGTTGCTGAGTCCCTCAGCTTCGTGAGATACCTTGCAATGTTTCACAGTCAGCTTTGGCCTTGCCTATCTTGAATAAATTTGCATATTCCTCAAATTTTGCCACCTCACTGTTCCACCCCCCTTTTCAAGATCATTTATGAAAATGTTGAACAGCACTAGTTGCAGTAGAGATCTTTGGGGGACCCAGCTATTTACCTCTCTCCATTGTGAAAACTAGTCATTTATTCCTAGCTTTTGCTTCCTATCTTTTAACCAGTTACTGATCCACAAAAGTACCTTCTATTTTATCCTATGACTTCTTAGTTGGTTTAAGAAACTTTGGTCCTCTTACTGTATTTTTTATTTGGGGTATACTTTTAGTTTGAGCCTCTATTATGGTCTCCATGTAGTTTTCAGGCATTTCTCCCTTGTGATTATTCCTTTTAATTTAACTAGCGTCTTCATTTCTGTGTAGTTCCTCTTTTTAAAAATTAAATGCTACTCTTGTTTCTTTGGCATTCCCCCCCCTCCCCCCATGAGGATGTTAAATTTCATTATATTATGGTCACTATTACCAAATGGTTCAGCCTGTTCAGCTCTTAAACCAGATCCTGTGCTCCATTTAGAACTCAAATCAAGAATCTCCTCTTCCCTAGTGGGTTCCAAGACAAGCTGCTCCAAGAAGCAGTCATTTGTAGTATCTAGAAATTTTATCTCTAGATCCCTTTCTGAGGTGACATATACACAGTCAATGTGAGGGTAGCTGAAATCCCCATTATTATTGCGTTTTCTGCCGTGGTAGCTTGTAATCTCCCTAAGCATTTCACAATCATCATCTCCATCCTCATCAAATAGTTGGTAGCATTCCTATTCCTATAGTCTAATAGTTCAAGCATGGAATTTCTATCCATAGAGATTCTATGGCATATTTTGATTCATTTATAATTTTCCCCTTATTTGACCCCATGCTTTCTTTCACAGTTACTCATTCCTTGTAAAATATGCATCTCAGATATGGAATGAATTCCAGCTAACTAAGGACCATCACAAACCTCACCCCATTCTGCTCCAAGTGCAAGGAGCACTTTTTGACTTTGCCTTCTCTAACATACACACTATGTGTTTATGTTTAAAAACCACCTAAACCTACAAAAACAAAGCACTATCCTGCACACACAGTTCTACACCTGGGGAGAGGATGAGAGAAAGAACAAACCATGTGTGACCAATATTAGTCATGTCACTTAATGCACTGCTGGAAGATGCCCAGGTACTACGAAGATGAGAGCAGTATAAGAACATATATTAAATAGAATAGAAAACATTCCACTGTGAATACTCATATATGCAAATTAAGCATTAACTCATCTTGCTGCCTGTGCAAACTTAATAGTGTCTGCAAACCATGTAAAGTATGTGAGAAAAGCTGGATCAATCAAATCTTTGTAGGAAGCAAATGCCAAATAAGTTCAAAGCATGGCTGAAATGAATTTAATTTAAAATTTAGGTGAATGCTTACAATTTTCCCCCCCAATATTCCCGCAGCTTAACAATAATAAAACCCTTCTGCCAGTTCATATATAAAACTTCCATACCCACTTCTCTTACTAAGCTGATGTACATTATGCTTAAAATACCTGTACAAGATGTACTCAAAAATGAATGCAGAGTAAATTTTTCTTACACAGCCCTATACAAAAACACACAAACTGGGAAATGCTATTATAAATTTGGTTATTGAAGGAGAGCCTCTTTTTGCTTTACTGTTTTGGAGAAACTGCTCAAGGATAGTTTACCCATGTGAAAATATATTCCTATAATGCTTCATGGGTCAGTAACCTCCACTGTGTTTTCATGAGTTATTGCTGGGAGCGTGCATTAGAGTCACCTGTAAACGCTAGAGTCACCTGTAAATTATATTCCTAAAATTTACAAAGAGAGACATAGGTGAGGAAACTTGCTTATTGAAACATTTACTCGCCTTTTTGTTTCTTTCTGGATCAGAGAATCCCCTGTCTCTCATCCACCTACTCCCATCACACATACTCTAATAAGTTTCTTCACTCATGCCTCAAAACCTAATGACTTTTACTTATTCCTGTGCAGAATGAACCTCACAATATTTGGTCTTTGAGTTTAGTTCACATACAAATCCCAATGTCCAGATGAATAAGCAAGGAGGTGTGGTCTAGTGGTTAAAGCACAATACAGGAAAGCAGCGGAACTGGGTTATATTCTCAGATCTTTTGTAGAATCTCTATGAATTTTGAACAAATCCCTTCAGTTTTCTGTGCCTCAGTTTTTCAAGCTGTAAAATTTGTTCTGGGGGACAAATCTAGCTGCCCCCCGTTACGTCCATGTGAATCTAAAGTAATTCCATTAACATCAGTGGGGTTCACAGTATAACGAAAAGAAAAAAAAAGACACAGTATTTGAATCCCTCAAATGAAAGGCACTATATCAAAGTGTGAAATATTATCATAGCTGGTGCTTCTCCACGTCTCTAGAATCTGCAGAACTGGGCTACACATTGCATAAGAAAATACTTTCTTGTGAGACTTTTTTATACTTCCATGTCTAGTCTCAGCAGGAAACAGAAAGTCAGAAAAAATGTATCTGAATGTTTTAATATGTTAAATTTCAGTTTGAATTTAGTTCTAGAAATGTATAATGGTTCAGAGAGGTCTTTTTTTTTCCCCTGAGCCATATAGTTCATCACAATTGATATTATGTATATAGAGTACAGCGTGGAATGTTTTAGAAATACTACTTCTATAATAATAATAATAAATGGTTCCTTGCATGCAGAAGAACCGTAAAGCATTTTACCGATGGATTTATAAGCGGTATGCAAAGTATATAAAACATTCACCTACCACTGAAATGCACTAACTTAATAGCACTCAGAAACATTGCACTACAGAGTAAAGCAGAAAATTCTATTCTGTTCCGTCACAATTCAGGACACCTGCACCTCTTTTCCCCTTCTGTGGCCCACCCAGGACACCCACTCTGGGCTCCCTGTTCCTCGGCTGTCACTTCTCTTGAGGGTAGACCTGCATCTTTCCCCCTTTTGATTGGGGTATTTCCAGCCTGCATAGTTTCCTGCCTACACTGTGATATCCTCAGCAAGTCAGATGGCCTAAATGGGTCTGTTTCTGCTCTTTGCTTTCTCCTCAGATGCTATAAACAATGTGATTGCCCACAGTCATGAGTTACTCTGCAGCCCTTTGTAAGCAAGCACATTTATTCTTAAGGAAAAAGTATTACAGAGAAAACATGTTAAATACAATGAAAAAACTTACACTCATACCAATAAGTTGACCAGAGACCACCTCCTGACTCCACCCTGGGCTGTGGTAAGATTCAGTCCTTCAAACCTCACAAAGGGTTTTTTCATCTGTTTACCATTTAATAAGAGTTTTCATATGTTAGCCTTTATGCAGCTGGAATCTTAGATCTTCACAGACCATGAATAAGTAAATACTCACACAGTGATTCTTTCCTTAGGCATAGCTTCAAAAGGTTGGGTCCAGACCTCTCCCCCAGGTATTTCCGAGGAAAACCCACTTATGTTTGTTTGTCCCAAAAGTTCCTTCTTGCCTGGCACATTGTGTGAAGCTCATAACACTTCCCATGGATTTACATTGGGCAGGACTCCTCCCTAGAGAAGTTACATACAATCCTGCAATAATAAATACATTTTGCATTTATAATACAATGGACCCCAAAGCTATTTAAACATAATTCAATAAGATCTCCCAAAGATGTTGCAGGATACTGCCTTATCTGTCACATATTCTATATAGGTTCTCATTCTGCGCTAATCACTGTGCTTTTGGCAGTACATTAAGCCAGTTAAGAAGAGCATATCTGCTAGAGCAGCAGCAGGAATTTAAACTAGGCAGCATATAATCACTTAAATTGTAATTTTGATAAGGGTAATGGAGTTAACACCCCTGTTCTTGCAAAGAGTGCTTTGGGATCTTTAATGACTGGAAGAAGTCAGAAGTTAGTTGTTTTTCTTTTCTTTTCTTTTCTTTTCTTTTCTTTTCTTTTCTTTTCTTTTCTTTTGTTTAAATCTTATTCAAGAGACTACACATCCAGAAACACAATGCCAGGTCATCAGTTAAATACTCTGAAAAGGAAAGATTACTACTTTATTGTCTCACCAACACTAGACCCGGAGCACAGGCTTTTCCTTGGAGGTCTCTTATTCAAGTATTGATAGGGTCTGACCCCATTTAGTTTATAAGAGCTGACAAGATCACAGCCAGAGGTGGTAGAGCTTCAGGGCTCTGTTATCAAGGTGCATATTTAAATTTAGAATACAGAAAACTCCAAGCTACTCCCAGTGAAGTAAGAGCTGATTAGTATAATTAGATCCTCTTAGAAGACTTATATTAATGGAATTATGATTCTTGAAACAACAGAAAGAGCATACATAAGTTTAAAGTTGATCTGTTTTATCACATTTGCCGCATTGTAATACTCCTTTAATGTTAGTATGCACTTCTGTGGTAAAAATCTAATTTAAAATATTGAACTGATAGAGCTTAAGGCCACAATCATGCTCTACATAATTACCTAAGGAGTAGAGTGCACATTTCCAATGAAGAGGTGCCATCAGCTGTTAGGATGGCATGAAAAATGTACGCAGTGTGCTCGTGCGGTAATAGCCTCCCCTATCTCTAATAGGAATATACAGGTGAATACTAAAGGATAATTAACAACAAATTCATTTTGTGAATTTTTCAATTATTGAATCAGGTATCTTCACAATGGAACAATGATATTTCATTAATATTTATATATAACTGTCTCATAATGGCAATGTATTCATTTAAGCAGAAATTACTTTTTTTAAGTTAGCACCCCCGGAGGTAGGTCTTCAGTCACGGAGGGATTCTTTGAAGCCTGCAAGCATTAGTGCTTTGATGTTTGATGCAGAAAGTGAGGGATATTTCTCAATGTGATCATTCTAACCTCTTTTTTTCCATTCCCTTCTGTACTAAAAAGGCAGGGGGGGGGAAGTTTTACACTCCCGCTCCCCCACAAAAAAGTCTGGGTTAAAACATAGAAAAAATAAATGGAACTGACCAAGAGAGAGTGTAAGCTGTGACCTGAATTCTCGGTAATTAATCACTGTGCCCCATTGTGCAATGTGGTCTAGTAGATATAAAATCAAGGGAAGACGGGACCTGGGGCCAGATTCTCTATTGTATTATGTGGCCTTTTTGTATTGCTCAAACAACACAGGGGAGCTGGCCACAAATGCCCTGCAGAAAATACACCTTTTGGAGGGGAGCCCCCCGGTAGTTCAAGTGTGCTGTAGCTGGGTCCTCAGCCTACATCCTCCCCAGTCTTGATGTAGGTGGCATATTGGGTTCAGGAAGGGGAGGCGGCAGAGTAAAACTCTGCCTATCTTCCACTAGCATGTGATTCATTAAGGACTATTACCTTATACCAGTGGCACAGTTTAGAACAACTTAGCAGCTGCTCTAAATCACCTCAGGCCTCAAGTAGGTGAGGCCCGAAGAGTCAGGGAGCCATAACAGGCTCCTTGACTGTCCCTCACCTCTCCTGCTTTGAGCTTTGTTTAGTTAACGCAGGAAGAAGCAGAAATGATGGGAAATATCATGATAAAAACCGATACCTGCGACAATAGCAGCACTGTTTCTAGAGCAAAGAAGGAAAAATAAGCCCTGGGTAAGCCTCTGTGCTATTTCGATGCTTGTTGTAGTGAGCTTTTTTGGCATTCACTAACTATTAATGCAAATGAAATTGCTGATGGATTCTTAAACTGAGCCGTGTCAAATTACACAATGCTAAGGAAGGGACACAAGAACAACTACATTATCTTTGACTACAAACAATTGTCCTAACTCTATTACTATTATTATCTATATGTCTGACAGTCCCACCAACTGGCCCAAGTCAAGATCACTACTCCATTGTCCTAAGAATCGTGCTATAAAATGGTGCTGTTGTTCTCTAAAATCATGACTGGTGTTACAAAATCATGACTAGTGTGGAGAAAGTAAATAAGGAAGTGGCATTTACTCCTTCTCATAACACAAGAACTAGGGGCCCCAAATGAAATTAATTTGCAGCAGGTTTAAAACAAACAAAAGGAAGTATTTTTTTCACACAATGTACAGTCAACCTGTGGAACTCCTTGCCAGAGGATGTTGTGAATGCCAAGACTATAACATGGGTAGGATGGATAGGATACCCTGGGGGCTAACATGAAGGGGATAGGAGTCCAGGAGAGCTGGCTGTATTTCAAGGAATCCCTGTTGAGGTTACAGGGACAAACCATCCCGATGTGTCGAAAGAATAGTAAATATGGCAAGCCACCAGCTTGGCTTAATGGTGAAATCCTAGCAGATCTTAAACATAAAAAAGAAGCTTACAAGAAGTGGAAGGTTGGGCATATGACCAGGGAAGAGTATAAAAATATTGCTTGGGCATGTAGGAATGAAATCAGGAGGGCCAAATCGTACCTGGAGCTGCAGCTAGCAAGAGATGTCAAGAGTAACAAGAAGGGTTTCTTCAGGTATGTTGGCAACAAGAAGAAAGCCAAGGAAAGTGTAGGCCCCTTAATGAATGAGGGAGGCAACCTAGTGACAGAGGATGTGGAAAAATCTAATGTATTCAATGCTTTTTTTGCCTCTGTCTTCACTAACAAGGTCAGCTCCCAGACTGCTGCACTGGGCATCACAGCATGGGGAGTAGATGGCCAGCCCTCTGTGGAGAAAGAGGTGGTTAGGGACTATTTAGAAAGCTGGACATGCACAAGTCCATGGGGCTGGACGCGTTGCATCCGAGAGTGCGAAAGAAATTGGCGGCTGTGATTGCAGAGCCATTGGCCATTATCTTTGAAAACTCGTGGCGAACGAGGGAAGTCCCAGATAACTGAAAAAAGGCTAATGTAGTGCCAATCTTTAAAAAAGGGAAGAAGGAGGATCCTGGGAACTACAGGCCAGTCAGCCTCACCTCAGTCCCCGGAAAAATCATGGAGCAGGTCCTCAAGGAATCAGTCCTGAAGCACTTAGATGAGAGGAAAGTGATCAGGAACAGTCAGCATGGATTCACCAAGGGAAGGTCATGCCTGACTAATCTAATCACCTTCTATGATGAGATTACTGGTTCTGTGGATGAAGGGAAAGCAGTGGATGTATTGTTTCTTGACTTTAGCAAAGCTTTTGACACGGTCTCCCACAGTATTCTTGTCAGCAAGTTAAGGAAGTATGGGCTGGATGAATGCACTATAAGGTGGGTAGAAAGCTGGCTAGATTGTCGGGCTCAACGGGTAGTGATCAATGGCTCCATGTCTAGTTGGCAGCCGGTATCAAGTGGAGTGCCCCAAGGATCGGTCCTGGGGCCGGTTTTGTTCATAAATGATCTGGAGGATGGTGTGGATTGCACTCTCAGCAAATTTGCGGATGATACTAAACTAGGAGGAGTGGTAGATATGCTGGAGGGCAGGGATAGGATACAGAGGGACCTAGACAAATTGGAGGATTGGGCCAAAAGAAATCTGATGAGGTTCAATAAGGGTAAGTGCAGGGTCCTGCACTTAGGACGGAAGAACCCAATGCACAGCTACAGACTAGGGACTGAATGGCTAGGCAGCAGTTCTATGGAAAAGGACCTAGGGGTGACAGTGGACGAGAAGCTAGATATGAGTCAGCAGTGTGCCAAGAAGGCCAATGGCATTTTGGGATGTATAAGTAGGGGCATAGCGAGCAGATCGAGGGACGTGATCGTCCCCCTCTATTCGACATTGGTGAGGCCTCATCTGCAGTACTGTGTCCAGTTTTGGGCCTCACACTAGAAGAAGGATGTGGGTAAATTGGAGAGAGTCCAGAGAAGGGCAACAAACATGATTAGGGGTCTTGAACACATGACTTATGAGGAGAGGCTGAGGGAACTGGGATTGTTTAGTCTGCAGAAGAGAAGAATGAAGTGGGATTTGATAGCTGCTTTCAACTACCTGAGAGGTGGTTCCAGAGAGGATGGTTCTAGACTATTCTCAGTGGTAGAAGAGGACAGAACAAGGAGTAATGGTCTCAAGTTGCAGTGGGGGAGGTTTAGGTTGGATATTAGGAAAAACTTTTTCACTAGGAGGGTGGTGAAACACTGGAATGCGTTACCTAGGGATGTGGTAGAATCTCCTTCCTTAGAAGTTTTTAAGGTCAGGCTTGACAAAGCCCTGGCTGGGATGATTTAATTGGGGAATGGTCCTGCTTTGAGCAGGGGGTTGGACTAGATGACCTCCTGAGGTCCCTTCCAACCCTGATATTCTATGATTCTATGAACAGTGTTCAAAAAAGAACAGATAATTTCATGGAGGGTAGGTCCATCAATGGCGTTCCTGTGCCAGAAGCTAGGAATGGGCGACGGGGGATGGATCACTTAATGATTACCTGTTCTGTTCATTCCCTTTGAGGCACCTGGCATTGACTACTGTCAGAAGACAGGATACTGGGCTCGATGGACCTTGGTCTGACCCAGTATGGCCTTTCTTATGTTCTTTTGAATCAAATGAACACATAGTAGAAGATATTTCCGGACTTGAGGGATTTACAATTTAAATAGACAATGGGTAGAAAAAGGATATTTGATTATCCTAATTTTATTGTTGAAAGGAACTGAGGCACAAAGAGATGAAGTGACTTGCCCAAGGACATCTGGGAATTCTGTGTCAGAAATTGAATCTAAATGTCATGTGGCATAAATCGAGTGCCTTAATCACAAGACCATCCTTCCTCTCTGGCTCTCAGTGAACTTCACTGTCTGAATCTTATTAATATTTTAGCCTCAAAGTCACTACTTCTGATGAAAATTTGCCTAAGTTGTGCATCATAGATGTTGTAATTAATCATCTAAAATTGTCGACAGCAACGGATCACTCTTGAACCCATTTCATTATTAAAGCTGTTCTGGTCTCCCTGGAGGTACTGTCATTTGCTGTATGTTTGTACATCATCTAGTACTGTGGGGCCCTGTCATGTTGGACCTCCAAGTGCCACCACAGTGTAAATGATAAATAACAAGTATGTGCTTTAAAGGCTAATATGGAATAATTTCCTACAGATTCTACAAGCTCATATATGTTTGCAAAGTATAAAATAAATGTCCATTAAAATGTTTTTTAATGTGAATATGCAGCATTTCCCCCCAGTGTTAGGCCACTTATTCAAAGTCACGGCCGCTCAGGAAGGGCTTGTCTGCGCTCGCAATTTTCTTAAAATGACCCACTGGTGCAGCTTCATCAGTCATAGCAATGGTGAAAACAAAAGCATAGACCATCGATCTGCACTTTGCATGCTGTGTTGTCACGGTCTGCTCTGAGCAGAGTTAGGCGGTAAAAATACAGGTGGCTGGTCTACCCCGGTGCTCCCGCTGTTGCTGTAATACTTATTCTTTGTATTGCAGAAAGGGGTAGGAGACTCCGTCATGGGCCAAGACCACATTGTGCTATGTGCTCTTACAACTTCACTGGAGCTGCAACTCTGGCTGTGCAACAGTCAGAGCCACCCCTTGGGTACAGTGAATTGGGGAGACTGCTCTGGGCCCCACACTTTGGGGGACCCCGCAGAGCAGTGTGGTTGGTCCCAGAAGTGGTGGCTCGGTCCCAGAAGTGATGGATTCGTCACTTCTGCCCCAGGCTCCGCACTCCCCTAGGGGCGGCCCTGGCAACAGGGAGGAATTTTCGGAAAAAATGCTTGTGTAGACACAGGCTTAGTTATGACTGCAAACTGCACCCCCAAAAATTCCGTTTTTTTAAAGGTATTTGGAAACTGAAATTTGGCTCCAGAAACCGTTGAAATCACCAATTTTTCATGTTTTCATAATGCAAACAATTGTGCTTAGAAAAAAAATTGTGAAAAGATGTTATGAATGTAGGATCAAGTTAAAGACCTGATATAAACAGTGCATGAAAATGCGATAAAAATCAGTTTTAATGAAATAGGAAAAAAGACTTCAACTCAAGTATTTAAGGTTATGTCCTCCTTCTAACAGGACTATGTTAATGCAAACTAGGTACCTGCTAGATTTGTGCCAGCAGTGTCCATGTGGGGCACGGAGAGCACCACACTTTGGTACACTCCGGAATTCACACCACTGAAGTGCACAGCGGTGGAGGGTAGACAAGCCCTTAGATTTTGTTATGAATATTTTAAACACCAGCTTATGGCTCAATTCAAATCTACGGTGGTCGTTGATTTAGGAGTAGATTTTCAAAGGCACAAATAGGTGTTGACCTTCAATGGGAGTTGGACACCTAACCATCCCCTCTGTCTTTGAAAAATCCCCCTCTCTTCCGCAATCCCAGTTTCTAAAGGACAGGGATCTGCAGAAGAAAAAAAAATATCAATGGGCACTGATATCCCTGTTGGCAGTCTCAGTAGAGAAGCAAAGAACTGAAATGACATGAGGCTTGTCTTCACTGCAAAGTTAACTCAAGTCATAACTCAAGTATTGCCCCTAATTCAAGTCCCATCCACACACACAAACCCTTAACTTGACTGTTGTGGTGCTTTTAACTCAAGCTGCCTGGCTTGTCAGATGTATAGTCTAAAACTCAAGGTAGTGCAACTCGTCACTAGCAAACAAAATCACTCTGCAGTGTGAAATCAGGCTAGCTCCACTTGAGTACCCCTAGTCCTCCAATGCCTTCCCATAATTCCCACCATGTGCCTTCTGGAAAGGCCAGACAAGTTCTCCCACAATTTGCTTGGAAGGAATGTATAGAATGGGTCAACCTACTGCAATGCAAAGAACCATGGGATGTTCCCCCAGAAGTCTTAGTGCCACACATGAGTGAGTACAGTACCAATGTGGACACAGCTGCTCAAGTGTTGTTTCACAATGCAGCTGTGCTAACTTGAGAGAAGTGACCTGAGTGTAGGTAATGTGAGTTAACGCCACAGTTTAGATGTACCGTACAGAAGTGGTTCTTCCAGATTAGGTTGATGTATATTAGTCTGACAGTGTGGGGATCCTTGTATTATCATATTCCATGTTGTATGAATAAACATGGGATTGCAAACCCCAGTTTTCAAATGTTCATGTGCATCACATGCCACATTCACAGCAATCAGTGCATGCCTGCAAGACAAGGTAGATCACACACATTCCTGACTAGTGGGCCCTCATCACAAATTTGGTGTGCGCGGAAGTACTCAAATATTTTGAGAGTTTTCTGCCTCCACTGTGTTTTGTTTGTTTGCCTCCACTGTGTATTTGTGTGTGTGTTGCATCATTCTGGAACTTTCCACAAGTACTACATTAATTCTAAAGGAAATTTTTAGGGAGGGGAAAAAGTATCTTTCCCTTTTGGTTTCTGGTGCATATTTAACTGCCTCTGGATAAAAAGCAAAATAATTTTGAAAACTAAAATTTTGCAAGAATTTAATGCATAGTGTTGACATGTGCCTTTTAGTTTTCTTTCTTTAGGAAATGTAAAACTGCCAGGGGAGTTTTACATTTGAAAAGCAATCATTGCATATGCACACAATAATGTTACAGAACACTTTTTATCTACAACATAAGCTGGCAAAACCTTAACATGAAATAATTATCGTTCCATTGACAATGTTTTGAGTCCAAAAGAGTAATTACTTTGTTGATTAAATTCTCCTCTCTGCTTGCATTTTGAAATCATTACAATGTCAAACATTCTTGAATTGACAGTATAATTTTCTCCTGCAGAGCTGTTACAATGGCCATCCTACTGCTGTTATGGCATCAGTGGAAGATTAATTTGTATCTTAATGTATTTTGGTGCTAACAGCATTAAGAGATCAATCCACCAAAATCTGTGTACATGAGTATTTGTTACATGGATAGTCCCATCCCACTCAGGGTGGCTACTTGTGTGAGTTAGGAGCAACCACATAAAGATTTGCAAGATAGTTACATTATTGAGAAGGGAAAAAATCAAATATGTCTTTAAAGATCAGTTTCATTCACTCTAGGACCGCAAACACTAAACCTTCATTATATGCTTACTGTGTCAATACAAGGAAAGCTTTTGGGTGCCCTAACTTTGTATTGCCATACTTTTTTGGAATTTTGAATTTCTTGAGTTTGTAATACTTTTTGGGGGGGAGGGCAATAACAATATTCCTGAAATGTACTTGTCCCTTAGGTATTGATCTGTTCTCTCAACCTTGACTTCATCATAATGTAATTTTTTGTCTGTGAATTCTATTGCAGAGATACAAATGTAGGATGGCTTAAAATATATAGAAAGGCCTGCATTTTCTACTAAATTCTATGGAGCTTTTCCACAAAGACTAGCGAAAGAATAACATATTCTACCAGAAATGTACTATATACGGTGTAGTTTGCCTTTGAAATTGCTGTGGAAAACCTTGGTTCCCATTAATGCTTCTTTGTTTGAACAAGAATTAATCATCTTTTCAGAGAAATCCTTTAGAACATGTCTAACATTATAAGCTGAATGCCAGAGACTAAAGTAGTATTTAGTAAGAGCATATCTTAACCAGTTTCTGAACCCCTTGGGTACTGTAAGAACATAATAATGTTATTTTGAGTAAGAAATAATGGCTGCTGATTCTAAGCTCATCCAGGAGCATAAAGAAAACCATGAAGGGCTTATTTAATACAAAGCAAGCTATGCAGATGTTCCTCAATTTTCTTGCTGAACTTTCATGCAGGAGTCAGGGCTTCATTTGATAAACCTTTTCAACAGTAAGAATAGGTCCTTCAGTATTTTTGCTGTTGCAAATTAATGGATTATGAAAGCAGCATGCAAAAGGATACTAACTCAAATGGCAGCCGAAGTTATGTTTTTCATTGTCCTTACATGGAGCAATCACACATTCATAGCTAGATTTTTCGACTGCTTGTTTCAGAATAGCAGAAACCAAATGGAAGCTGAAAAGACTAGAAGCAACAGGTGTCCAAAGTTGCTACCTTGCAGTCAAATGGAGCTGTGCCATTGATTTCTGTGGAACGCCTACAATCCAAGTCTCACTGCTTGCCCTTGGTGTTCCTTTTATTACCGTTAATCGTTATTGCTATGAATAACTATACAAAGCACTGTAAACACGTACATTTAAGTTGAGCTATGAATTCGACTATTTTTCAACTGACATTTTACTGAGGGGGGAAACAGATTTTCCCCTGCAAAATCATTAAATTTGCCCTTAGGCAGAATTGTGGGGAATCCTCAATTTTGCTCGTTATTAATTTTTTCCTGAAGAAAAGTCTCTTTTTCTTATGATAATTTTCATACTACCATTCTGTGGCCACTTATGGGAATTGGACATTCGTATCTTCTAGGTGTCTTTGGAAATCCCTTATATTATTTTGGCTACATGGACTCTTATGAAGCATCTAAGGACCAATTTCAGAGAATCAGTGTCTCACCATAAATTAAAGGCCTTTCAGAAAGAGTAAAGTTGGTCTGAGATTTTTGAAACAGAGATGCATGCTAGCATAAATAAGAAGGAAAGGTTAAGAAGTGAACTGGAAGTGAAAAGGAAATCTATGAGAAGAGACCTAAGAAAATAGAGAAAATATTGTTTTTCTTCTTTTTTTTTTTAATAGAAGAGTTGCACTTGAGGAATTCCTAAAAGAGTCTCACAAAGGAAGCACTTGGCTTTGTCTGAAGCAATGACATTTTTATTTGTATCCTTATCTAATCCTTTCCCTGAAAGACTGAACATGTTGCATGCATTTCCAGTGGCTCAAGATGCCACGTAAATGTCAATATCATTTGAACTGAGCTGCCAGGACATTTTGAAATGCTTTGTGAATGGCCAGTTGATGAATGGGCTTTAGGTGGCTGTATTAGTCAAGTGGTGCTATTGTTTTTTGGGTCACATGAAAAAAAAATATGAAAGAGGCAGGAGGTATGCAAACAAAACAAAAAAATTAGAATGGGGGGAAAGCAAGTTTTGTCCAGCATTGATTTTCTACCAAGGTAGTTATTATGATCAAGTGAACATCTCTATGTTTCATTTAGAAAAATCTATACTTGAGCAAACTGACCTCTCATCAGGTATTTCCTTCCAGATAATGACCAGCCATAGGAGATGAAAGCTGTAGACCTTAACCCAGATTGGCCATTAACTACCAAGAAATGTGTAACCTGGAGGTTGTCATTGCCATTATAAACTGTACAAATATAAAATTGCAAAGGGAAAAAAGTAATTATCTTCTTATGTGTTGAAATGTTTAAAAAGAACATCATGTCCAACTTTTAAGTACTGACCTGGTCTTTCTCTACCAGTAAAAATGAGTGGAATAGCTATCGAGAAAGCAGGACATTCTGTTAGGTCCAAAATAGCCTACAGAGCAGTTGTGCTGCCCTACTGTGGTTAATGAATAAAGAGATTACCTTTCAGTACAGGTGTGTTTAAGAAATGGGAAAAAGAAGAATCTTGCCTGTACTATTAGAACCTGTCCATCTCCCAATTTATATGCCAGAAGATTTAAAAAACATCAGTTAGGGCTTAATTTTTAAATTGGGGTGCTTACAGACGGATGTCCAGATCTGTATTTAGGGATCTAAACAACCAACTTGAGTACATAAATTCTAATTCTGACATCTAGATTGTCATGTGGCCTGCCCCAAATTGATTCAAGCCCAACCTGACCTCTCCACTGAATTGGACTTGAGCTTAAGACACTCTGCATAATGCCTAGCACCTGGCAAAATCAACTGTGTTTTTTTATCAAGAAAATTAAAGTACTTGGAGCTTCTACAGATAGTTTGTGTTGACCTGATGATCATGTTCCACTCCCCCACACCTCTCCCAGCTCACACGCCTTTTTAAAAAAAGCATTGGCTGGAATACTTCATGTAATAGATGCCGCTCATCAAAGAAGATGCCAAGAATCTGAATTACTGTCGAAGATAACCCAAGTGTTCTCTATTCCACAGGATGAGCAAGGGTCAGAGTCATAGTTGGTGGGCCCTGATTGTTGTGGTTGCTTCCAGGACTACTTCCTCAGAGAACAGGCCAAGTTTTTGGGAATAAAGGCATTGTGATTCCAGTCCTACCTTTGGCTTATTGTTCTTCCTAGCCTATGTGTAATAAGTAACCATTCCTCACACAGAGACATCCTGTGTTCTGGGATTGAGGGAAGGAAGGCTGGATTTATTAACTGAATTGCATCCTGGAAAAGTTCTGGGGGCATGATTTCACAGCTTCTACAGCAGAGGAGAAATAGGTGGTCTTTGCCTGCTTTATGGCAGCATTAGAGGTTGGCAACAATTCTTTGTGTCTGAATCTGGTTGTCTATCAAACTATTAGCCACAGCCAAAGATTGAATTTTCCTCCTTCCTGCTTTTTCTCCTACAAGTCACCCAAGAATCAGGGGCACTGGTATGGGTGGCTGCATGGGACAGTGTTAGTGTGTTTAGCAGTGATTGGGAAGTGGTTGGAGTGCCTACTCGTTATACCTATACTATACTGCATTTTTTGGCATTTTCTATAGCCAAGTTTTGAAATTTGTCCATGGTCCAGGAGTTTTTAGGAGTAAACAATGAGTATTTCTTCTTCTTTTACCACGGGGGAAGCATTTCTTCTTCTTTTACTATGGCCTGGGGCCTCCAAGATATACAAGGGGAGGATCAGCATCTCCATGTACTAAGTCCCCTTAGCTGGCATATACCTTCTTGCCCCAAATCCGTGCTAACTGGGTCAGCTAGTTGGGTACATTAAAACCTTGTCTGTGACTCATTTAATTTTCAGGGCTTCAGGAAGAGGTTGTGGAACATCTGTCCTCCACCGTGTCAAGCCGTTTTTCTATTTGCAATATTTAATATAAGATCCTTGTGAGTTTAAAGTTAATTGTGCACAAGCATTTGTGCAAGTAAAACTCCATCACTCCAGTGTCCTCGTGGAGAGCATGAGCACAACCAGAGTGATGTGCCCTTTAAATTAAAAAAGATAACTTGCAAAAAATGTTTTTCTGTGTTCTCCCAGCTCTAGCCATTTCATGTCAGCCTCTCACCATCCATCAACTGGTAGCCATTTTCATTCGTTACCGACCTTGAGTTGGAGAAAGGCACCATACAGTGTAACCCGTTACCAGTTATTTGAGTCATCCAGTCCCAGTGATAAAGCAATCTGAAGGCTGTGTTGCAAAAGCTACAAAATTTATATGTATCATAAGCAGAAACAACCATGTTTTCCTTTTATTGTTCACAACATATTAGTCAAACAGTAGGTCTAAGAGGGAACATTTGTTTAAGGACTTAGTGAGGGTGTAGGAGGATAAAACAGTACATGAACAGTATGCCCTGGCCTTTCCTTTATTCTCTGTGATTTACATTTTCCACATTAGAGCAAGCTGCAGTTTAACAGAGGTAATTAAAGGTAATTTGAAGACTAGTTTGCTTTTTTTTAGTAGTGGAGCAGATCCTGATAACAATCTGAGCTATCAATGGTAATTTACTAGGTAATGTGAAAAGTAAGATGCACTTAAAAGCTAAAGCATAAACTGATGTCAAGTGTCACTAATATGGGGTGAAAAATCACCTACAACAGTTGAGACGGTCAGTGCTTGAAATACATATCTGCAGTGGGGATGGGATGTTCTGCAAATAAAACAATAAATTGTTTTATATTGGTACCATCCTGTGAGAACTGTGGCAGGTTTCAGTGGGAAAAAAACCCTAGTGTGTTGATACCTGAGTACTTGCTAAATCAATGTAGTTCATTAGCTTATTTCATGGATCAGAAATAAAGGCCTGGACCTTTAAAGATTGATTTCTCGCAATCATGGACATGTGCTCCACCACCATCCCCTTAGGTAGCTGTACATTATTTCAGATGAAGTCAGAATAGAGCAAAGGGCACTGGCATTCAGACAGAGTGGCAATTCAAGAAGCACATGCAGTCTGATCTGAAAGCGAGCAAGGGCTTGTTTGGGAGAAAATAAAATCCATCTTTTAGATGTATGCCTAGGTACTCTCTTGTGAACTGTGAATTGAATGCCCAGTGGTATATTACTGTGACTCAAGAAATGTAGCAAGGGGAAGACAACTCTTACAAAAATGCACTGCTGTCTAGGAGAAAATGTGTCTGGATCTGATTATAACCTCCCCAAAATGCATTTTTGCAAGGTTCATTGAAATGTTAACTATAGGCAGTTTGGTTTATCTTTCTCTGGAAGCCAATGGTTCATATGCTCTGACTTATTTATAGTTTTTCAAGAATTCAAGTTTTGATTTTGATTTCTGGTGTTAGTGTTATAGAATTGCTTCCTCATCTGTGGGAAGGAGGATTCCCAGGATACTCAACAGGCATGTATAGGTATTTGATACTCAGGGGTAGAAGGGTGTAAATGCATGTGTCCCAGTCTTACATAAAGGCAGGGAGAAAAGTTTGTTAAAAAATGTACTTAATATTTAAATGTATAGGTGCAGTTTAGTGTCTGTGTGTTTATTAGCTTTATTCACTTTGTGGGTTAGTGAAGGGTACATACTATCTTGTCTTAAACCAAACATTTTCTGACTTCTCAATAATATTTTATGTAGCATTCTGTAAATACCCTAAATTTTCTGCTGAGAAATAGCTACAAATAATACTTACCTACTTGTCGTGTTATCTCTGATTTAGGTACAACTACCGTGTACTATTACAACAACACACAGGAGTTAATGTCTGGGTTGCCTCACGATCTGGAATAAGAAATCATGTGCTTTCATGCTGTAACATAAGATACAGTGTCACAGAGTTGGAGGATTGGCAAAATAGATTGAACATTACCATAGGTCACCACTGTAGCACCACAATTGAGAAAGGAAATCTGTGTGTTAATCCATAGACTGCAATAAATAAATGCAATATTAGAAAATTAAAAAAGGGAAGGGTTTTATTTGAGTTGCACATTGATACCTCCCTAACCACACACAGATCAGAGGGATCGTATAATGACTGAAACTTGGCACCAGGATCTAAAATGATAGTCTCTTTATGATGAAATCTTATTTAAATGAGCACCTAAATCATCTTGTGTTCTGAGATTACCAAATCCCAATTTAGCATGACAATAAATGCCCATCTGCATGTCAGAGAAACTCAAGGATTCCATAAGCTTAAAAGCAAGCCCACTTCAGTTTATGAATTATGATAGATTTAGCAGTTTCCATGGTTACAATTTGTTCTAATTGGGATACATTAGTACCAACAAGAATTGGATGGCTCAAGTTGTGTAGTTAATTAAATGCAAACTTGGATGCTGCCAAAGGAATAATAAATTAAATGAGCACCTACTGGAATACACCTGTATAATATGAATACGTCATTGCTAGTGCAGGATTTTTTTTTTTTACAGAATATTTATGGATTCTCAGCACATCTTTCATAGCCTTACATGTCCTACTATGGGGATGTCTTCTCATTTATTTTAAAGTGCTCAGCGGGATGAAGTATGACATCACTGATCAATGAAACATGTTCCTTGGTTCAAACCAATAAAGCATGTTAGATTTCAGCTGGTGTGGGAGATGGGAAGAGGGAAGTGTGGTTTACAGCGATTATACCAGATGATTAATCCACAATTCCTTGACTAGTACATTTAGCCACTGAAAGCAGGGGTTTATAATGGAAAAAGCTAACACACCCTTTACTGTAATATCACAGATACATTCTTAACATCAGACAAAGCCCCATCTTGCTTTCAGAAAGGAAAATGTCAAGGTTTGCTGGTAGGTTTTTAATAGCTAGATCTGGGATAAAAGATGTTGGTTCATGATTCATGCGGTCTATAAATGCTGCAACACACGTAACATGTCTTACTGTGCTGTTGGCAATGATGGCTCAGTGAGGAAAGCATGCACAAAGGTATTTTTGGTCTGCTATCCTCGTACAGTGAATGTGTCTTGAATTTATCACAGGCATTGCTAAAAACAATATACTTGTGTTTCACCTATCCTCTGGTAATCAGAGAAGTCTTATGGTATTTTGGGTACAAGTGTGTTTAAGTCATGACTAAATTTTCAGACTTTGTTACTTAAGTTTCAGCCATAGTATAATAGAATTCTCCATTGCACCTGCAAAATGTGTATCCCAATAAGATACATATACACAGTTAATACAAACAAGTGTGCTTTATGAGCACAAAGGATTAATGAACATAATTTAACTGAGTTGTTAAGGTTTGAACATTTAAACTTCTGATGAAGGAGTGGATATTTGCATATTAGCTACCTCAGCCTTTCTTAATCTCGTAGACATCTATATTTATCAATCGCTAAACTCAATTTTTATGAGAAGTGGGGGGTGAGGGTTATACCCCTGTCTGAACTTCTGGAACAGCTTTAGCAACTTTCAGAGCATACAACTAATTCCAACTGTGTAAATAACTTCAATGCATACATACTGTACTTTTCAAAATATAAGCTGTACCTTGAACCCAAAGCAGTTTGAGTGGATTTGAAATTTGATGCAAATATTTTACCTGAGATTGTTGTATTTGCAGAATTTTTATAAAGTATGCACACAGAGAACCAACATTGTTTTAATTTTAACTTTGGACACTCAGATTCTACATGACTCTTCAGAAAGCTAGATTACATGAGTGCAAATTGATTGAATTTTCTCTGTGACATAAAGACGTCATTGGCTTGAGCTATTATTACTAGCAAAGCTAAAATGAATTATACTAGAAGCTGTTTATCTCATTCTAGAAACGGTGACTGTTACATACGTTTTAAAAACATGTACGAAAAATTACGTTTGTCATTTCAGATATAAATGACCATTGCAATTTATACTTTTCCAACCTCTTAAACACACACACATACACACACACACACACGCAAAACTATGAGTTGGCCATTGTAATGAAAAATACGGCTTTTGCCAACAAGCCCTTTACAGTTGCTTCATGATCCTTGTAAAGAGAATGGGCACACACTCCGATTTTTGAAAGGTAATGTTAATCTGCAACCTCATCCTGCAGTGTTTTGTGTCACCCCTTATTTTGAGGTAATGTTGCTACATCAAAAGGGTGGTATATTCTGACATAACCAACAAAAAAGAGGAAAAAGAAAATCTTTCTTAATGTACAGCACTTTTTTTCTTTAAAACTGTGTCCTGCAGCAGGAAAACTTTATGATGGGTTATCATGATGGGTTTGGAGTATGGGAGGGGACTACGGGCTGAGGCAGGGGCTTGGGGTGTTGGAGGGGGTATGGACTCTGGGCTGGGGGGGTGCAGGTTCCAGGGTGGGGCCAGGAATGAAGGGTTCAGAGTGCAGGCTGGTGCTCTGAGTGGGACAAGGGGTTGGGCTGTGGGGCATGTGAGGGCTCTGGCTGGGGGTGCAGACTCTGGAGTGGGGCTGGGGATGAGGGATGAGAGGAAAAGTGATGGAAAAAGGAATCTCATTCTGAGAGCTCCTTTTATGAGGAGTAAATACCACTGTTAATTTGTTACTACAAATCCAGGTGCACACAAATCTAGGAGCACTTGCAGTGGAGTTGTTGAGAATGTCCTGGCAACCTGGCTTTTCTATTTTTGTGCCTTATAGTAGAATCAGTGATCAGGAAAGCTCAAAGAGATGTACTCCTCCTAGCTAGGTACATGAGCATCTCCTAAGAATTCAAGAATAGAAAGAAAAAGAATCACCTCTTAATCTTTCTTCCTTCCAAGCCTTCAGAAGAAATAACATGATTAATTTACAGGCAGGCTTTGTTTGCTTGTTCATGTCTGCACATGTAAGAATTTAGGCCCTGGTTTGGGAAAGCAATTGAACATGTTTCATTGAAATCAGTGGGACTTAAGCACATTGCAAAGTTAATCAAATGCTTAAGAGTGTTATTTATAAGGCTGGATTAAAACATATGCTTGAAGTGCTTTTCTGAATTGCGGCCTTTTTGAAGGAAAGCTAGATGGAAGAAATAAGCTTAATATTTAGGTCTGTGGTCACCCTTATCTTGTCCAGTTCCATAATGTAGGTCCAGCTCTTGTGAAAGTTCTGTCTTCAGCACTTTTGAGTTTCCCTTTGTTATTTGTTAGTTTCATTGTTTCAGTGGAAAGTAGCTGCCATAGGAGATTATGATGGGCAGGACCAATCCCATGGAGGTCTGTCTTTGAATTTCAACATGGAGATCATGAACTAGACTGTATCCAGTCAAGAGAAAGTATGGAGGGTGGAGCACTGGGTGAGGTGTCCATGATGAACTGTGTAACAAAGTAGATGGGGTTTGTATCTCTTGGAAAAATTTCAGGGTCTGTGGATTATTCCCTATATAAGCAATTGCAGCAATCCAGTGTGGGGTTCATGAATGCATGGATCACCAAGGCCAGGTCTCTGGTAGCATGTGGCACTTTCTTCTGCACAGTCACCTACAGAAGTGGATGTTGTTGTTACCATCGCTGCGTGGGTATCCACTAGCATCGAGAATCCAAAAGGAGCCCAGTGCAACAGACCAATTTAACAGTGAGCGCAGATGAACTCAGTTGTGTGGGATGTTTAGAGGAAAATAGTTCTTCCAAATGCTTCCCAATATGCTTCTCTGTCTTTCTGGATTCAGCTGGCTGTTCTCCATCTAGATGTAGATTTTAAATAGCATTGAGAAACTGAGAGATGTAAAAGGAGATGTAGAACTGTGTGTTGTATGTACTACTGGCACTTCAGCTTGTATTCTCACACCAACCCTGTGAATAGCTTCATGTAGATGTGGGATAATTTAGAGAGACCATTGAGCTTTGTGGGACTCCTCAGATAAGGGTTCTGGAGATGGAGAAACAGTTGTCTATAGTTGTCTATGTCTGTATATCCCAACAGCTTGTTTTACGGACAGGGATATTTGGTGGAGTTGAATGGAGTTTTCTGGGTTACAAGGTCAGCCGTCTCTATTCAGAAATCAAAGATCATAGCATCTCAGCCCTTAGCCACCTTCAGGGATTCACAGAATGTTCAGTTATATGAACTCAAGACTTGTTCTCCAGAAGATCATTTGTTTTATGGTGAGATTCACCCTGGTACAGAGAGTTTGCTCCTGGACCCTCCACACACCAACAGTTGATGGGTGAGGCTGGATAGACTATGATGTGGGACACTGGACATAGGCTGTGCTGGAGAGACAGTGTGACCTAGTGGATAAAAAACTGATCTGGGACTCAGGAGAGCTGGGAACAGAACCACTGGGTGCTTCAGTCTCCCTATATGTCAAATGAAGATCTTGATACTAACCTCCTTTATAATGTACTTTGTGACCCACTCATGAAAATCACTCCTCACTGTATTTTCCACTGAATGCATCCGATGAAGTGGGTTTTAGCCCACGAAAGCTTAAGCTCAAATAAATTGGTTAGTCTCTAAGGTGCCACTAGTACTCCTTTTCTTTTTGCGAATACAGACTAACACGGCTGCTACTCTGAAACCTATATAAGACTAGGTATTATTATTTTTGCACCCACTGTGCAGACACAGGGGGGCTTTCAAATAGACCAGCCAACAGAGGGCTTACATTGATCTTTAATCCAGCTGCTTCACATCCATGCAGAGGAGATGCCAAGGAGCTATTACATCCCTTAGGCTAGAAAAGTGGCTGCAGACGGGTTGCATGCTAGCCCCACAGCCTGCCTACACAAGGAATTGTATTCTGTCTCATCCAACCCTTAAAAAACCCAGTTACCGAGCTTGGTGCTGTGGTGACCTTTACACAGGGGAAGGTAATTTCTTTCATCATTGTATCGGATGTGGATTGTGCCTAGAATACTGCTCACCTACTCACCTGGATTTCACTTTTTGCCATATTTTCTCCCAGGGTTTAATCTCAATGAAAGGTGCCCATTAAAATCAGAGAAGATTACATCTGATGGAGTGTTTTCTGGAGTGGCTCTTGTCTTAGAACAATCTCTAATCACAAATCCTTTCTGCTTTTCCTGATAAAAGTTTAGTGAATAATTATCTGTTTATCTTAGGGTATGTCTACACTACGAAATTAGGTCGAATTTATAGAAGTCGGTTATTTAGAAATCAGTTTTATATATTCGAGTGTGTGTGTGTCCCCACAGAAAATGCTCTAAGTGCATTAAGTGAATTAACTCGGCGGAGTGCTTCCACAGTAGATGATTGTAGATGTAGATGAGTAGATGAGGCTAGAGTCGACTTCCAGAGTGTTGCACTGTGGGTAGCTATCCCACAGTTCCCGCAGTCTCCGCTGCCCATTGGAATTCTGGGTTGAGATCCCAATGCCTGATGGGGCTAAAACATTGTCACGGGTGGTTCTGGGTACATATCGTCAGGCCCCCGTTCCCTCCCTCCCTCCGTGAAAGCAAGGGCAGACAATCGTTTCGCGCCTTTTTTCCTGAGTTACCTGTGCAGACACCATACCACGGCAAGCATGGAGCCTGCTCAGGTAACCGTCACAGTATGTCTCCTGGGTGCTGGCAGACGCGGTACTGCATTGCTACACAGTAGCAGCAACCCATTGCCTTGTGGCAGCAGACGGTGCAATACGACTGGTAGCCGTCATCATCATGTCGGAGGTGCTCCTGGCCGTGTCGGCCAGGAACGCCTGGGCAGACATGGGCGCAGGGACTAAATTTGGAGTGACTTGACCAGGTCATTCTCTTTAGTCCTGCAGTCAGTCCTATTGAACCATCTTATGGTGAGCAGGCAGGCAATATGGATTGCTAGCAGTCGTATTGTACCATCTTCTGCTAGGCAGGCAAGAGATGAGGATGGCTAGCAGTCGTATTGTACCATCTTCTGCCGAGCAGCCCTGAGATGTGGATGGCTTGCAGTCCTTCTGCACCGTCTGCTGCCAGCCAAAGATGTAAAAGATAGATGGAGTGGATCAAAACAAGAAATAGACCAGATTTGTTTTGTACTCATTTGCTTCCCCCTATCCCCCATCTAGGGGACTCATTCCTCTAGGTCACACTGCAGTCACTCACAGAGAAGGTGCAGCGAGGTAAATCTAGCCATGTATCAATCAGAGGCCAGACTAATCTCCTTGTTCCAATAAGAACAATAACTTAGGTGCACCATTTCTTATTGGAACCCTCCGTGAAGTCCTGCCTGAAATACTCCTTGATGTAAAGCCACCCTCTTTGTTGATTTTAGCTCCCTGAAGCCAACCCTGTAAGCCGTGTCATCAGTCGCCCCTCCCTGCATCAGAGCAACAGCAAACAATCGTGCATCTGAGTTGAGAGTGCTGTCCAGAGCAGTCACAATGGAGCACTCTGATGGGGCTAAAACATTGTCGCGGGTGGTTCTGGATACATATCATCAGGCCCCCATTCCCTCCCTCCCTCCCACCCTCCCTCCATGAAAGCAAGGGCAGACAATTGTTTCGCGCCTTTTTTCCAGAGTTACCTGTGCAGACGCCATACCAAGGCAAGCATGGAGCCCGCTCAGGTAACCATCACCGTATGTCTCCTGGGTGCTGGCAGACGTGGTACTGCATTGCTACACAGTAGCAGCAACCCATTGCCTTCTGGCAGCAGACAGTGCAATACGACTGGTAGCCGTCATCGTCATGTCCAAGGTGCTCCTGGCCACGTCGGCCAGTTGCGCCTGGGCAGACATGGGCACAGGGACAAAATTTGGAGTGACTTGACCAGGTCATTCTCTTTAGTCCTGCAGTCAGTCCTATTGAACCATCTTATGGTGAGCAGGCAGGTGATATGGATTGCTAGCAGTCCTATTGCATCATCTTCTGCCGGGCAGCCATGAGATGTGGATGGCATGCAGTCCTTCTGCACTGTCTGCTGCCAGCCAAAGATGTAAGGGATAGATGGAGTGGATCAAAACAAGAAATAGACCAGATTTGTTTTGTACTCATTTGCTTCCCCCCCCACCCCCATCTAGCTCCCTGAAGCCAACCCTGTAAGCCGTGTCATCAGTCTCCCCTCCTCCGTCAGAGCAACAGCAGACAATCGTTCCGCGCCTTTTTTCTGTGCGGACGCCATACCAAGGCAAGCATGGAGGCTGCTCAGCTCACTTTGGCAGTTAGGAGCACATTAAACAGCACATGCATTATCCAGCAGTATATGCAGCACCAGAACCTGGCAAAGCGATACCGGGCGAGTAGGTGACGTCAGCGCGGTCGCGTGAGTGATCAGGACATGGACACAGATTTCTCTGAAAGCATGGGCCCTGCCAATGCATGCATCATGGTGCTAATGGGGCAGGTTCATGCTGTGGAATGCTGATTCTGGGCTCGGGAAACAAGCACAAACTGGTGGGACCGCATAGTGTTGCAGGTCTGGGACGATTCCCAGTGGCTGCGAAACTTTCGCATGCGTAAGGGCACTTTCGTAGAACTTTGTGACTTGCTTTCCCCTGCCCTGAAGCGCATGAATATCAAGATGAGAACAGCCCTCACAGTTGAGAAGCGAGTGGCGATAGCCCTGTGGAAGCTTGCAACGCCAGACAGCTACCGGTCAGTTGGGAATCAATTTGGAGTGGACAAATCTACTGTGGGGGCTGCTGTGATGCAAGTAGCCCACGCAATCAAAGATCTGCTGATATCAAGGGTACTGACCCTGGGAAATGTGCAGGTCATAGTGGATGGCTTTGCTGCAATGGGATTCCCTAACTGTGGTGGGGCTATAGACGGAACCCATATCCCTATCTTGGCACCGGAGCACCAAGCTGGCGAGTACATAAACCGCAAGGGGTACTTTTCAATAGTGCTGCAAGCTCTGGTGGATCACAAGGCACGTTTCACCAACATCAATGTGGGATGGCCGGGAAAGGTACATGACGCTCGCATCTTCAGGAACTCTGGTCTGTTTCAAAAGCTGCAGGAAGGGACTTTATTCCCAGACCAGAAAATAACTGTTGGGGATGTTTAAAAGTCTATAGTTATCCTTGGGGACCCAGCCTAACCCTTAATGCCATGGCTCATGAAGCCATACACAGGCAGCCTGGACAGTAGTCAGGAGCTGTTCAACTACAGGCTGAGCAAGTGCAGAATGGTGGTAGAATGTGCATTTGGACGTTTAAAGGCGCGCTGGCGCAGTTTACTGACTCGCTTAGACCTCAGCGAAACCAGTATTCCCACTGTTAATTACTGCTTGCTGTTTGCTCCACAATATCTGTGAGAATAAGAGGGAGACATTTATGGCAGGGTGGGAGGTTGAAGTAAATCGCCTGCCTGCTGGTTATGCGCAGCCGGACACCAGGGCGGTTAGAAGAGCACAGGAGGGCGCGGTACGCATCAGAGAAGCTTTGAAAACCAGTTTCATAACTGGCCAGGCTACGGTGTGAAAGTTCTGTTTGTTTCTCCTTGATGAAACCCCCCACCCCTTGGTTCACTCTACTTCCCTGTAAGCTAACCACACTCCCGTCCTCCCTTCCATCACCGCTTGCAGAGACAATAAAGCCATTGTTGCTTCACATTCGTGCATTCTTTATTCATTCTTCACACAAATAGAGGGATGACTACCAAGGTAGCCCAGGAGGGGTGGTGGAGGAGGGAAGGAAAATGCCGCACAGCACTTTAAGCACAGCACTTTAAAAGTTTACAACTTTAAAATTTATTGAATGCCAGCCTTCTTTTTTTGGGCAATCCTCTGTGGTGGAGTGGCTGGCTGGCCGGTGGCCCCCCCCACCGTGTTCTTGGGCGTCTGGGTGTGGAGGCTATGGAACCTGGGGAGGAGGGCGGTTGGTTACACAGGGGCTATAGTGGCAGTCTGTGCTCCAGCTGCCTCTGCAGCTCAACCATACACTGGAGCATACTGGTTTGATCCTCCAGCAGCCTCAGCATTGAATCCTGCCTCCTCTCATCACGCTGCCACCACATTTGAGCTTCAGCCCTGTCTTCAGCCCGCCACTTACTTTCTTCAGCCCACCACCTCTCCTCCCGGTCATTTTGTGCTTTCCTGCACTCTGACATTATTTGCCTCCATGCATTCGTCTGTGCTCTGTCAGTGTGGGAGGACAGCATAAGCTCAGAGAACATTTCATCACGAGTGCATTTTTCTTTCTTTCTAATCTTCCCTAGCCTCTGGGAAGGAGAAGATCCTGTGATCATTGAAACACATGCAGCTGGTGGAGAAAAAAAAAAGGGACAGCGGTATTTAAAAAGACACATTTTATAAAACAGTCACTACACTCTTTCAGGGTAAACCTTGCTGTTAACATTACATACATAGCACATGTGCTTTCGTTACAAGGTCGCATTTTGCCTCCTCCCACCGCGTGACTACCCCCTCAACCTTCCCCCCTCCCTGTGGCTAACAGCGGGGAACATTTCTGTTTAGCCACAGGCAAACAGCCCAGCAGGAATGGGCTCCTCTGAGTGTCCCCTGAAGAAAAGCACCCTATTTCAACCAGGTGACCATGAATGATATCTCACTCTCCTGAGGATAACACAGAGAGATAAAGAACAGATGTTGTTTGAACGCCAGCAAACATACACTGCAATGCTTTGTTGTACGATGATTCCCGAGTACGTGTTACTGGCCTGGAGTGGTAAAGTGTCCTACCGTGAAGGACGCAATAAGGCTGCCCTCCCCAGAAACCTTTTGCAAAGGCTTTGGGAGTACATCCAGGAGAGCCGCGAATGCCAGGGCAAATTAATCCTTTCACATGCTTGCTTTTAAACCATGTATAGTATTTTAAAAGATACACTCACCGAAGTTCCCTTCTCCACCTGCCGGGTCCAGGAGGCAGCCTTGGGTGGGTTCGGGGGGTACTGGCTCCAGGTCCAGGGTGAGAAACAGTTCCTGGCTGTCAGGAAAACCGTTTTCTCGCTTGCTTGCTGTGAGCTATCTACAACCTCCTCATCATCATCATCATCTTCTTCGTCCCCAAAACCTGCTTCCGTGTTGCCTCCATCTCCATTGAAGGAGTCAAACAACCCGCTGGGGTAGTGGTGGCTGAACCCCCTAAAATGGCATGCAGCTCATCATAGAAGCGGCATGTTTGGGCTCTGACCCGGAGCGGCTGTTCGCCCCTCTGGTTTTCTGGTAGACTTGCCTCAGCTCCTTAAGTTTCACGCGGCACTGCTTCGGGTCCCTGTTATGGCCTCTGTCCTTCATGCCCTGGGAGATTTTGACAAAGGTTTTGGCATTTCGAAAACTGGAACGGAGTTCTGATAGCACGGATTCCTCTCCCCATACAGCGATCAGATCCCGTACCTCCCGTTCAGTCCATGCTGGAGCTCTTTTGCGATTCTGGGACTCCATCATGGTCACCTCTGCTGATGAGCTCTGCATGGTCACCTGCAGCTTGCCACGCTGGCCAAACAGGAAATGAGATTCAAAAGTTCACAGTTCTTTTCCTGTCTACCTGGCCAGTGCATCTGAGTTGAGAGCGCTGTCCAGAGCGGTCACAATGGAGCACTCTGGGATAGCTCCCGGAGGCCAATACTGTCGAATTGTGTCCACAGTAGCCCAAATTCGACCCGGCAAGGCTGATTTAAGTGCTAATCCACTTGTCAGGGGTGGAGTAAGGAAATCGATTTTAAGAGCCCTTTAAGTTGAAATAAAGGGCTTCATCATGTGGACGGGTGCAGGTTTACATCGATTTAATGCTGCTAAATTCGACCTAAAGTCCTAGTGTGGACCAGGGCATAGTTATTATAGTGCCTAGCACCATAGAATCAAAATGCTGACTGCACAAACAAAACCTTATAATACTCTTACTTTTATATAGCACCATTTATCCTAAATGCTCCAAAAGTAAATTTAGAGTATTAAGAAAATTTCTCCAGATGGATATTTAAATTAATAACTTTTCAATACTATTTCATGTTTTCATTATTATTATGTATTATTTATTGAGGCCATCATTGACCTTGGTGCTTCTCTGAGGCTATAGGAAGACAATATTTTACATCTCTAGTGATCTGCTTAGGGCCTCTTGAGAGAGACAATACCCAGCAGCTGCAAGTGCCGTTGAAGTGAATTACACAGTGGAGTTTGGATACATACCACTGATACATGCCTGTTGACTAGATGAAGTAACATCAAAGTGAATTTATGGTGAGTGGCTGCAGTATTTGCCCAGCTGTAGTGGAAGATAGATTAGATTAGTAGCAATTCAGTGGGAGATTGCTTATCACATCCAATTTCCACGTTTTAGAACAAATTCAGGTCAATAAAAACATTTTTAAAATGGCAAGATGGCTCTAAAGCAAGGGAAGCTTTAAATATTATACTTTCTCCATATTCTTCATATGCTACTGCATACCTTTGAATTCACACAATCATAAATTTCAGTAACTGTTACTTTTTGTAATTTACAAATATGATTCATAAATGAAATCAGGTAATGTCAGCTTCATTTTTCATGCCTCCGCATTATTATTCATTCCTTATGCATGTTTCTATAGCCAGTGTGAATTAGACTTAATTGTCTTCCAGCTAACAAGAGTTTTGGTTTTTTGATTCAGTGTCATAGTACTTGAATTTATGGGTTCAGAACCCAAAGCAATTGCTACCTTCACAGAGAGGAGAAAACCCACCTCTTAATCAATGCTACATTTGTAGCATGAATAGATATAGCACTGTCGCTAATGCTTTCATGTGATTAGCTGTTTTATATTGGTTACTCAGTTTTAATTTTTTTTTAACTCTTTTCTTGAAAGGTCATCAGCTGGCAAATTATTTACTTTGAAGTATGAAATATGAAATGTAAGTGCCATCCCTGCTCAGTCCACTGGCATGCTTCTGACAATAAATACCTTGTTATATTCTCCCAGAAACACCTTCAAATTCTTCCTAGTTTCAGCGGCACAAATGAGGAATATATCTAATTTCAAAGCTCAAACCCCCAAATGTAATTACTTTCAACAATTAATTGGCATAAGTAACCAAAGCAGTCTTAAATTGTCCACATTAAAATGTATTCTCACCTTCTGAAATCTCTCTATTTCTAATTCAGCTCTAGGGTGTGTACACCTGGCTTCCATTTAACCCTCCAAAGGCAGAGTTTGGACTCTCTACTTACCTACACACTTACTTATATAGCCCACGTCATCTTAGTGGTAGTACCTGAGTGCCATGGTGCAGATCTGAAGCAAATAGGTACAGTTTCCCTTTAAATATTGTGAGAACCAAGTTCCAAACTGTGTGTGTGTGTGTACATGCGTGCACACACACACACACTCTTACATGTATATGGTATTGGGATATATATATATAATACCAAATACGCACGTGTCTAAATACCAGATACACACACACGCACGTGTGTGTATAAATTAAAAATGTGAATTTGGTATTATATTTTGAAATCTCAGAAATCAGGGATGAACTAAGCAGATTTTTTTCAGTCAACAATGTTAACTGATCCATTGGGAGAGAACAAAATAGGCCCAAATTATCCCCCAAAATGGGAGCGGATTGAGGCTCATCACTTTTACTGCATTGACATGGATTCTATGACCCACTTATTTTTCAGATGTGACATATCAGTGCAATTTAGGCTTTGCCATGGAACTTGTCATAAAATACTGCATGCCCCTCTTCTTCTTTTGGAAGTTGAATTCTTTGTGACAGTACTGGTAACCTAGAGTAAATAAGTGATATGTTTTTATTAAGACATTTAGGTGAAAGTTTTTTCTTGAATAATTTTGCAGATTATCCATCATTTTAGTGGCCCTTCAGAAGATATATTACATAAAATGATGTCATTCACAGTTAAGATGATGTTGACCAGTGTAATTTCAGGCTAGCTAATTAATATTACTTGGGGTTTTACACTGATGAATTGCACTGTAAAGCTATGAGGATGTACAGGTGACACTAAGGGAATAGAAAGATTAAAGCAGAAAGAAGAAAAGAAAAAAGGGGACGCAGCAATTTGTGCAGGAGAGCAGAGCCATTTATGGACAATTACAACAGGATTTCATATGTTTTGGTTGCCAACACAATTCTATGATGATGGGTGTCTTAGAATGTTGTTTAAAAAGTGTCATGTATAATTTTAGCTGTATCTTTTCTGAAAATCAAGCCATGACACTCAGTTAAACCCCTTTGGCCTGCTTTTTAGACATGATGAGCAATGAGAGCAGCAAGTCTTCGGCACTTCTGAAAACCCAGGCCACTTATCAAGTGTGAAAAATTCAGAGTAAAAAGTCTGTTATATAGTGTTATATAGTCATCTATATTATAGTAAGTCAAGCTCTATGAAACTGTAGAGTTTGTACTGTGTGGCTATGCAGGAGCAGGTGATCAATTATCAGCAGGATGAATGTCTTAATAGTAGTACTTAAACAACTGGAAAAAGTCACTAGAAAAGATGCCTAGCCCTGTACTCTTAAACTGATTGACAACATGAGGGAGCTTGGAGAGAAACCAAATAGAATATTGGCAGCAGTAACAAGAAATACATCCATTGTCTCAAGAATATTGGGATATATAGTTTGAACATAACATTGTCATATCTACTTGAACTATTTAATGAGATGATATATCCCATCAATATCTTCTGTGATACAGTCATTAAGATTTCTAATTAAATTCATTATTTGTCAACTAAAAGCTATACATTGTCCCCGAGTCATAAGCACAGCACAAATCTCCTTGATCTCAATGGACAATATTTTTTTCTTAAATCTATCATCCTATCTGTAAACTTGTGTTTGGGTTGTATTACACAATAATGATAGTCATCTATGGAGACAAGTGGTATGACATGAACCAGGCTTCATACTTATTTATAGTACTGGAAATATATTACAGTAACTAACACAAGAGCTTAAAGTTTTAAAGAATATGTTAGCCCTTTTTATACAGTATATCAGAATAAGTACAGATCATAAATAGCAGCATCACTTGCGGAGGAGAATGAGTGGTTACAGGTGACATTATACAAATACTTTAAATATTGTTTTTGGACATCTTTTGAGGTACATGCTAGAGGTACAGAAGTGGTGTCTGTATGACAACATATTAACCAATCAATTGAGTGAATATGATGTAGATAACTATTGTTAACAATATAACGGAAAAAAAAGAAAGATTAGGGGAAAAAAAAGGAACATTCACCACAGCCCTCTGGTTTGTAGCCAGATATTGTAACAATCCTGGTCTCTTCCTCAGTTTTAACTGGGTTTCTATTTGTCTCCCATCTCCCTATTGTCTGAGCACCTCCTAAGAATTAAAAATAACAGCAATACCAACATTGTAAAAAAATATCCTCTGTGTTGTAGATTGTTGTCCATCTCAGGCATAGTCAAGTGTACTCAAAACTAATTTGTGTCCTTCCCACTTATCTAACTGATGAAATCTCCCTTAGGATGTGGTTCCCACATACTGTGGCTTTTGATAGCTTGATATTTTTGAATTCTCACTTTAAAAAGGACATATTTCCAGAGGTGATCTCTTGGGCTGTGCAGGTAAGCAACAATGGAGAGGAGAGAAGGAGATAAAGAGAGATTGGGATTCCCAAATGCAGTTTGAAGCCATATGACTTTAGCACAATAATCTGGGAATCCTAAATAATAGCTTATTGCTCCAGCTATCTCTATAGCACAGTAGAATGGGTCTGTTTGAGTAAGAGCATCTTGGGATCCTGGATGTTTCCTGTGGGTGCTTCCACAGAAGCAACACCCAGTTTCACATTAATAGGATTTTGCTCAGAGCTTCATGGTGCTTATATGGGTTAAGCATCTGTTGCTAGTCAACAGGACATGTACAAGATCTGATCTGACTCACCCCCAACACCATCATCTTGAGACAGATCTGAAAGATCCACATTTTGTTAGTCTCCCATTGACTTCAGTAAGCTTTGAATCAGAACCTTTAACTCTGGGGAAGCTTTGAGTCCAGAAGCTAAGAACAAATGGCTTCTAGATTGGGCCCCACTCTCAGTGTGTGTTTGGAGAATGCTTTCCTTTTGTAGCATGGGCTGGATATGGCAAGGAGTTCCACAACCCTGAGCCAGGGATCAAAACAAACTGGACCATCATAAATGACATGATGAGCAGGATATGTGTTCTCTGAAATTGTGTGATCCTATCCCATTTAGGGTTTTATAGATCCATAGGACAGCTTTGAACTGGATGCAGATAAGAACATCATAAGGACATAGAACATAAGAGCGGCCATACTGGGTCAGACCAAGGTCCATCTAGCCCAGTATCCTGTCTTCTGACAGTAGCCAATGCCAGCTGCCCCATAGGGAACAGAACAGGTAATCATCAAGTGAGCCATCCCCTGTCGCACATTCCCAGTTTCTGGCAAACAGAGGCTAGGGACGCCATCCCTGTCCATCCTGGCTAATAGCCATTGATGTATCTATCCTCTATGAACTTATCTAGTTCTTTTTTGAACCCTGTTATAGTCTTGGCCTTCACAACATTCTCTGGCAAAGAATTCCACAGACTGTGTGTTGTGTGAAAGTATACTTCTTTTTGTTTGTTTTAAATCTGCTGCCTATTAATTTCATTTGTGACCCCTAGTTCTTGTGCTATGAGGAGGAGTAAATAACACTTTATTTACTTTCTCCACAGCAGTCTTGATTTTATAGACTTCAATCATACCTCCCCTTAGTCGTCTCTTTTCCAAGCTGAAAAGTCCCAATCTTATTAATCTTTCCTCAGACGGAAGCCATTCCATACCCCTACGCATTTTTTTTTTGGCCCTTTTCTGAACCTTTTCCAGTTCCTATATCTTTTTTGAAATGGGGCGACCACATCTGCATGCAGTAATCAAGATGTGGGCATACCATGGATTTATATAGAGGCAATATGATATTTTCTTCCTTATTATCTATCCCTTTCTTAATGATTCCCAACTTTCTGTTAACTTTTTTGACTTTCTGACTTTTTTCACTTTTTTAATTAGCTAGTACAATATAATGTAATATGCTGTTTGTGTTCATTTTAGGACACAGACCAATCTGTTATGTACCAGCTTAGAGTGTTGTGGGTTTTTTTAAGTCCAAGTAATAGTGAATAACAATAACATGTCCTAGACATGATGAACAAATGGACTGCCTTGGCCAGGTCATCACTGAGAGGAACAGAGAGTCTTCTTAAAAACTGAAGGTGGAAGACACTGGGTTTGGTGACTACAACTATTAAAGTACTCTTTGTAAATAAAGATTCCGCATGATTTCGTGACCATATTATCTTAATACCAGAAAGAATAGCCATTAACTCAGGGTGAGATGTTGGAACTAGCCAGTTCCGTTAAGCATTTCTATCTTCCAAGCAGCATCAGTTCTGTCTTTCCTGGATTCTCTTGAGCCAGCTATTCTCCATCCAGGCTCCAGTTTCATATGTGCAGTGAGATATCAGGGACACCCTACTGTCTCGGTTGGTGAAGAAAGACACACAGACCCAAGTAATGCATACACATATGGGCACAGAATTAAAGTTGCTCCAGTCAAACTCTCACTTTTTGGGACTTAAAATTTCAAACTTAGTTTTGCATTATTTTTTTTTCTGTTGAATTATTCAATAGACATTTCTATTAAAAATTAAAGATTTCTAGACTAGAAATGTTTTGAATATAAGAAGGATAGAAATCTATTTCATTTGAACTTTAATCTCTGGTCATGTATAAAATGAATAAAATGCAATAAGTGTAGAGAAATATGATTTATCACAGTAGCTGAAGTCTGGAATTGAATACCATAAAATTCCAAGATTGTGTGTCAGTCAGTTTAGTGGTGCATTGGTGGATGCAAAGAATGAAACAAAAGCTGGAAAATTCCCTCCAATGATGTAATCCTTAGGAGAAAAGGGGAAATCACACCTCAAGAATTATGCCTAGCTAATTAAAGCCATATGAGTAGCAAGAGGGAGTGGAGAAAGCCCTTATTTTAATACTAAATTTTGGGGAAAGAAAAAACTTCTGTTGCATTGTGTTTATCTGTCTTAGGAAAGTGTAATTTCTGTTATAGCCATTGTGAAAAACAAGCAAGGGGCATCAGACAGTTTAGGGGATTGGTAGTGGGATTTTTGAGCCATTCACCTCATGCAGGTGAATGCAGTGATTGAAATCTGGCCAAACTTTACTGTGGCTGAAATTCTTTATCATCGGAAGGCCATTTAGTGGCCCAAATGAAATGATTTGGGGAGTCTCAGTACAGTTCCCTAGTGGACAAGTGTTCCCATTGAAATCCCTGTTGACAGTCTCATTGGAGAGAGGCTAAGGACTGTTTGGGCAAGCAGAGAGTATTAACCTTTCACCTATACATATGGTCTCCCTAGTTCAGGACTGATGCATATCTGCGTAGGTGAGCATTGATACAGGTTGGTGAGACAATGTGGGGAAGCTGCACTGCTTCTCAGAATACATAACCTTAGAAACCAAGGGCTGGGTCCACTCATCATTGCCTGCTGCCTAGTGGAATCCACAGCCCCAAGTTAGGTGCCCAGGCAGCGTTGGGGAGAGTTAGGTGCCTAAGAAAGGGGATCACAAAAGGCAGCATGCTGAGCAGTGAGCTGCCTGAGCTAGCCAGTAGGAAATGCGAGGACAGCAGTGTGGCCTAAGCCCTGAATGTCAAAGGGAGTTAGGTGCCTAACTCTGGACCAGAGAGAGGCACCTTTCTCCACCTGGGATTCACAGTCGTGAATCCTCTTCTGGAGTTAGGGCTGATATAGCTTAGGTGCCTTTCTCACAAAAAATGGAGGTGGTGGTGATCCCCTTATGATTTAGTTTCCTGGCTAAGGCACAGCCTGGGGAGGTGGGAGATTTGGGTTCAAGTTGTGCTCTGAGTCAGACGGAATGGGGATTTGCTGGCCCAAGGCTCTTATCTCCCACTCACATGTTCTAAACACTGGGCTTTGGGTACTGGGGGGGGGGGGGGCAGCAGCACCTCCTCATTCTCTTCTTTTTTGTGGGGCCTGATCCAACAGGGGTGCTCAGAGACAGGGGCCTCAATATTTTTTTAATATAGTCCCCAAATCCTCTACTAGCCCATAAATATTAAAACAATAAACAATTCAAAAGATAAATAACAGGAGCATAGACATCTGCTTTCACTGCCTGTCACTTCACCCAGTTATCTTTGTTTAGTATCTCAGTTAATTATAGTGGGAATGATTATGATATTGCACCCAGACTTCAGGTCAGGAGCAAAACACAAGACCAGAAGAAATCCAAAGGATCAACGATTCTGGGTCAGACCTTCAGCTGATTTATCTGTCCTCAGTCCATTAACTTCAACTGGGACTATGGCAATTTACTCCAATGAGGGTCTCTCTCCCTCTAGTTTCATATAAATCACTCTATTAATAAAAAGTATAGGGAAAGAAAAATATTGGCATATATACTGCTTTATGTTCTTTTTTAGAGTAAAAAAGGCTAGTATATTATATAACAGCATTTTTATCTTTATATAAACCAATTGTCAGTAGTTTCTATGAGTTTCAATGACTTTTTAAATGCATTCAGAATATTACTAGACTTGCAAGATTATTTTCTTGGCACATCCTTATGTGCAAACTTTCTGCTTCTAAGAGACCATGAAATTATGAAATCCATGTTATATCACAGCATGCAGTCTGTTCATGGAAGTCATAGGCTCACAACAAGTTTAATCTCTTCCTGATTTAAGACAAGACCCTCACTATTCATTTCTGAGCTGGGTATTTTTAAATGGTTTGAAGTAGTTTACAGAATCCCTTTTAATGACTATAAAGCTGACATACAAGCACATACTACACCTTTCCCTAATGGATGCACAGTTAATAGGTGCATGCTCTGTATCAGCAATTTGACTTTGGAAGGTGGTAGTTTTCTGTGATTCTGCCGCAGTTTTCTCTGTTAGCCATTTGATGTCCTTTGACAGTAGCTGCATGCTTCTGCTTCATTGCTCTGTCCAATTACCTGAATAATTTAATTTCCTCCCAGATTAGCTGTTGTAGTTTCTATGTGGTAAGGGTGGAGAGAGACCAAATTGTTTATTTCTCTACACTTAAATCATCAGGTTAAATGCTGTAAAATTTAATAAACTGTTTTGATTTATCACACAAACTGTGGATCCATAAATATTCATTAGTTTTTACTTAGGCACTTTTCTTTCTCTCCCTTTTGCAAAGAAGCTCCTATTATAATGGAAAAAGACGCATAAAATATTTAGCTCAAAAGAGGCCCAAAACTCCTTAGAAAATGTATACTGTAGTTTATCTGTGCTTTACATTTTCTGCTTTGCCTTTCTTAGGACTGTGAAATACAAGCTAGAAAACCAGCCATGTGCTAGGTGCTCTGTTTTGTAAGACATGAAAATTTAAGTTGGTTACAGCACTGTGACACTAGAAGAAACAGTTCTTACAATGCTGGCAGGGGAAATCAAAAATTAGTCCTTGTGGATCTGTTTACTGTTGTACTGTCTGCCTTTGTGCTTGGCCTCTGCAGGTGGTAATCTTTCCCAATATGACCCCAATTTTCCCTTTGGTATCTAAGCCCTCCTGCTGTTAGCACCATATTGAAACATAATTCATCACACCCATTACCTGCATAACTATGGAATATAATGTTGTCACTGCAAAGTTGGTATCTGCCAGAACCTTGAAACAGGAGGCATGAATGCTTGTAAACACATTTAGGTGTTTACCATTATTATCAAACTCACACTCTTCTTCCCGCGGTAGGATAACTCTGTTTTGTTCTCTGTCATGTTTTATCACGTTTTTAGGAGGGAGTCAGAGCTCACCCAAAAGTAAAAGCAATATTTGTGCCAACTGGAATTTTACAGCTCCAGCACCATATTGGTTATGTTCTTCTCCACTTTAATGTGACTTATAGTTGCTTTTCAGAGCATCCCAGTCAGTCGATTTGTGGCCAGAACTGTCACATCCAATATCAAAGATCCTGGTAATATTGGTTACCTGGCATCCTGGCAGAGTGGAACCATGTGTTTTAAAGCAAACATTGATTTCTGCTGTATAATCTTTTAGCATTTGTAGTTTGCCTAGAGCTATGAAGATGATTCAGTGCTCTGCATGTGTGTATGAAGGGGACACACTCCCAAGTGCAGTGTTAAGCTATTCTCTTTTCCATTTATAGGTCTGGTGAGATTTATTTCTTCTCCTTGAGAGGCAGGGTGGAGAAGGGAGGAAAAACTGGAGATCTATTGAAGGGATGTTTAGAGAGTAACAAGGTTGTTTTTGGGGATAGGTCACAAAGAAGATTCACCAAGTTGGCCAGGAGTGGCAGGATAGCCTGAAAAAGTTGGCATAATTGAGATAAGCTTGAGAGGTTTAGAAGTTCATTTTAAAACTGATATTTATATTGAATTGATCTGTACCTTGTTACCACCTAAAATCGGAGTTTTGATTGTCTGCATCCCAGAGAGTTAATACCCTCCGAATACTCCCATGGCATGACTTTCTAAGAGGCTGAGCACCAGTAGCTCCCTTTGACTTAAATAGGACTGGTACCTCAAGGTGCTTAGCAACTCTGAAAATCCAGACACCAGAACTTTTTTGAATAATTACTGTTGCTTCAAGCAATGAATCTTTTTAGATCATAATCCTTTTATTCACTTTCATTTTGCTGCAACAGCTATTGATTATATAACCTCTTATCAAAAAGTTTTTGCCTTCCTCTTCAGCATGGGGTCACTTGCTGGTTTGAACTAGACGGAATGGTGTATTCTGCATCACTTGAAGTCTTTAAATCAAAATTTGAGGTCTTCAGTAACTCAGCCAGAAGTTATGGGCCTATTGCAGGAGTGAGTAGGTGAGGTTGTACAGCGTGCAGGAGGTCAGACTAGATGATCATAACAGTCTCTTCTGGACATAAAGTCTGTGAGTTTATCTCTAACAAATAAAAAGAAGAAAAAGAGCCACTGCTTTGTACGCACTTATATCAGTGAATACTTATGTCAGTGAATACCTTAATACAGGATTTTAAAGCTTTTTTACGGGACAAAGGGATGCTGCACTGTCACAGGTGTCCTTTTCCAGATGCAGCATTAAAACAAAGGTCATTCTGATTATTTTCAGTGGCTTTTTCAGGTAGAAATTAAAAAACCTGTTCAGTGTTTTTTCTAAAGGGTAGATGTCAGATCTGATGGGCCCAATCCTCTGTGAAAAATTGGTGTAGCTCCACTGAAGTTAATGAAACCCTGATGATTTACACCATCTGAGAATCTGGCCAGTCCATGAAGTGTTGCTAAGCATGTGGTAGTTGTTATATGGGATCCCATAGTCATTGATGTCCCAAATATCTAACTCGTTATTGTAAAACAGTGGGCCACCTTGTGTATGAATATGTTATAAACCCAAATTTTGTGCTACGTAGTCTATTTATTAAATACTCATACTATTACAGGGAATTAAGTAAAATCTATTGTAATTAAATTGAAGAATGGTAGATGGTTATCTGTGGTCCAAACGCAATGTTCAAAGAAGTAATTGTAGAGTGAATTGTTTCTACATTTCTATGCCCAATAGAACTGAACATTAGTTTCAAGTATTGTGTTTATGGCTAACAAAATCTCTGCCTTTGGTCAAGAGATAAAAGCATGGAAACTTAATTGATGAAGCCAAGGTATGTTTATATATATCATGGGAGGCATGGTTAGTTTCCAAGAGAGATAAATGGTGTGTTTTGCTTTTCCGCTTCAAAGATGGTCATTCAAGTCAGAACCTTTTTTAAACTCCTACCTCATTATTTTAGCAAGAATAAAAAAATCCATCTCACAGTAAAATACATAAGAAAACGCACTCAGGCACCAGTTGTTTTTGAGTTGTTTTTGTCAAGCTGTATAAGCAGAAATAATTTATAATGTGTATAGTGTATTTGGAATACTTCATATTCATTTCAGGAGAGCAAGGAGCAGACAGCGATCACTATTTAAGAAAAGATACACACAGGTCTGTGGTATTTATTCCCCCTCCTCCCCCCAGTACAAAGCTTCGGGAGCATAATAATTTGTTGAAGAAATACTAAACCACACAGTAATGAAAATTCAGTTTCTTCAGATCCTTAGAAATGTAAGTCTTCTAGCACCAGGTTATGCAAAAAAAAAAATTGAAACAATTTCACATTTTCAAGAAATAATAAGTGTTTTTAACAAATATTTTTGGAAGGAGAGTAGTGGGGAAGGAAATTTGCTGCTTCTTGTTTCAACACACGCTGTCTGAATTACTCATTTTCTTTATAGTACTTAAGACTGACCATGATAAATGACATGATCTTGCAGTTCATGGACCTACAAGCTATAATTTTCTTTTTTCTAGTTTAAAGCCAACATCAGCAAGAGAAGTGTTTTCTCATGAATCCAGGAAGGGAATTTAACAAGCCTTTAAAGTAAAAGTAATCTTCCCCCTGACTCTTGCTCAAAAGCTTTGAGCTGAGCTTCCTCTGTTGTCAATTTACTGTCCAAGCTTCTCATCTCAATTGTGGTATCAGTGCTATATTGACTGTTTGCTTCTATTTCAATTCCATCTTCTCTTGTTATTTTTAGATGTCAGCATAAGACAATTATTTATGTAATATGTTGCTGCAACACTCGTTTTCTATGTGGACTAATAGATATCTGAGCAGATATCCTTTTGTGAGAGCTAGATTTTTATTATTAATTATTATTATTAGTAGTAGTAGTATTTTTTATTTATTATGTAAAGAAGAACAGTAATTCACCTCCATCCTCTGAGTGGGATTTTATGTAAACATGGAGAGCCTTCCCACTGGAATCAAGTTGCATGAGGGAAAGATAAGGGAAAGGGGCAGACTTACATGAGAATTGGGTCTTCTTTCCTGCCATATAACAGACGCTCTCAGGATATGGACACTGTGGCTCCACCCTCTTCAATGAACTTCCCCTGCCCCTTTCCCTGTTAATTTTGAAGGTATATCCTCTAGGTAAACTCACAAAGCTTCCTGACCTATCAAACCCCTTTCATTGGGTATCTTCACAGGAGGTATAATTTAGTAGTAAATTATTAGTTCAGTGGACTAACCTAATAGACCAGTTAATTGCACTGAGAAAATCGTGCAAGGTATTGTAGCTGCAAAGTCTGACAAAATTTGAAAACTAGTTGTTCAATGTACATAACTCATGGGATGGTTTCAAGTAGGTAAATAGGCACATCAGGTTGAAAATCATACCAATTCATAGGAAGGAAAAATTTGTTTTAGCATGCAAAGAATAGCTGTCTGCCTTCATCACCTTTTAATCCTGCTGGGGTCCATTTGACAGATAATTAACTACTTTAGTCATAAATGTATCATGCATGTGTACATTACCCAATAGAATGTATAAAATATTATTTTTAGTACATTGCTTGCTGTAGACACTAATGGATGATGTTGGAGTCTATGTCAGGGGTCTATTGATTGCAAAGTGTCTTCCTCATGTGATTCATCAATACCGTTGGCTATTTTCTGATCTCATACTGGTTTTAAACACTGCAACTCCATGACTGCATAGGAGGGAGTTATTCTTGATTTACATCAATTCAAACTCAGAATTAGAGATGGGCAAAATTTTTCAGAGGAAACTTTTTTCCTGCTGAAAAGTGCAGATTCAAGCTGAAATATTTTTTGAATTCATGTTGCCAAATGGTTTGTCATATCCCCTCAAGAAAATCAGAAAAAAATCAAAACATTTCCTTTTGACATTTTTGAAACAAAATGTGTTTTTTATTCACAATGACTTTTCATTTTTATATTTCCATCTATTTTATTTTTAAAAAAATCTCAGCCCGAACCAAAACATTCTGTTCAACCCAAAACCAAGGTGTTGGGTTTTTTAAATTTTTATATTTTTTCAGATTGGATAGTGAACCAAAAAAAGAGAGAGAACCAGTTTTTCTCACAGCTCTTATCAGAATGAAAACCACTTTGTTCTGAACTCATTGGATCAAAATAATGTACAATACAAATTCAGGGAAGGGGGAAGATTTTAAAAAATATATATGCATATCCAGGAATACCTCTCAGAAAAAAATACAAGGGGTGAAATCTCATAGTTGGAGTTTTGTCATTGACTTCTGTGGGGTCAACAACATCTAAGAAAATGTGAAAATACATCAGAAGTCATTTTCAAATGTCTCTGTTAGTTCACATCCAACTAAGTTTGCTACATTTTATCAAGTGGCAGAACATATTAATCCAATTCCTCCATGATCTTTCTTGTTTTTAATAGCAAATCAGTATTCCCTCCATCCAACTCGCAAAATTACCAACTTTATTAAAAAGAAAATGTGTTAACAGTAAATTCCTATCATTTTCTTGTCCCTGAAGAGAGTATCACCTTTTGTTTAATTACAGGGCATTGAATTTATATAATCAAATGGTGTGAATGATTCCATGACATTGCCAGTGAAATTTCAGAAAGACCATTTGTATGCCTTCTTTTTTTTCTACAGTAATAGCTGCAATCGTCATAGCTACTACCATTTGTTTATCAAATGTCCCTGGGGTGGCATCCTTTGTCATTTTTAAAGCTTCACACTCTAATAATAATAGTAATAATCTGCATAGAAATACCTACACTGCTTTGACATCCAGTTATATTTTCAAACCATCCTCAACATTTGCCTGTCCCAAAGAAACTCTCCACTGCGTCTCAAGCACTGCAAAATTTGCAGGAGGATCAGAATGAACAATACAGATGGCTTTACTCATGGTCACAGCTGTTCTTTACTCTAGCAAACCAGGTCAAATTCAATCCTTTTCCTGTCTCTGGTCTCCACCTTTCCCAATGCCTAGCTCAAATGTTGGTTCTATAGACCAAGACACCTATTAGCCTTCCCTTCATCCCTCAATCAGACATGAAGAGTAAGCTGATTATTCACCGTCTCCCACCAGGTATCCAAAAGAACGTCACCAACCAGTTTCTGATGTCCACCAGAAAAATATGGAAACCTGAGCCTCACAAACTTACCCACTCATTGCTATACAACACTGGGCATTTGCCACTGTTGTGATTGTGCAGGTTGTGGAAGAGGAATGGTGCTGGTACCCTAAGGGCCAGGAGGACCGGCTTGCTGTCAAAGCCACCAGATTGCCACCTGGTGGGAGAGAAGACTGATCCTAGCCCGCAGTTGTTGTCTCCATCATGGGATGAAGAGAAGTGCAGGGCCGCTTTTCATTGCAATGACTTGTTTAGTGGCTGTGGTTGCCTTCCAGATCCTTACACTAGTCGTTTTTTAAATAATGAATAGCGGGAAACTAAGGCTGCGTCAGCATGGTGAGCTGGGAGAGGCTAGGATGTAGGGTGCCCTTTCTAACTTCATTCCTATAGACACCTACACAGGGATCAGATATAATTTGTCTGTTCATCTGGGAAGCAGAGTTAGTAATCTGAGGAAAGAGAGGGGAGGACCATGGGCATACACATTCCAGGTGGCTAAGATTGCACTTTATCCCCTCTCTAGTACAGATCAACCTTGTAAGAGGCCATTGAAACTTTAGTCTGTCTTCCCTCTACTGTTCCCAACTAAAACACAAAACTGCACCAAATGTCAGCATGAAAAAGGTTAAGAATAGTGTGTGTGTGTGTGTGTGTGTGTGTATAGGCTAGAGATGACCGAGTTATTAGACAGTTCTAGATATGAATGGACCCATGGTCTCCATGTGGTCCTATACTACTGTGTAACTATGCAATGAAGAATAGAAAGGTTTAAAAAAACTTCCTTATGTCAGATCTTTTCCAGTCTTAACTGACAATTCTGTCCCCTGGGGTGTACTGTGTGCTAAGTCGACCATGTTTCCAGGTGGAAAAACTGGAACAGCACATCAAGAAGTAGTTGTAAGCAGGATCAGCTTTTTATCTCTGATATCACCATGCTCATAACTTGGTATTCCATATCTCTGTAGTAATAAATGTATACGCTAGTGAAAATATAACTTGATAATTCTAAATGATCATATTGCACTAACATTAATGATCACATTAGTTTTTGTGTTTGCTTGTTTCGATATAGAGATTGAGGTTTGATCACAGGTGCTTGTGAAATATTCACAATACAAAAGTAAAAAGGCTCAGAAGTCAAGTCTTGCCACTTTGGTATGAACTGAAAAAAAAGGTTGTTTGATAAATTTTATAAATACCCTGTTCAGAAATAATCCCAATGCAGTTGCATTGAAGTCAATGGAGCTGTGCCCATGTACATCAGCAGAAAGCTTGGACGAGTAATTTAAAAGACATTTTGGGGAGAGTGAAGTGTGTCACATGCAAAATCACCCAAAGTTAAATGGTATGGATTTTTTAAAACTATTTTGTACCACTTTAGCTTTTGCTTACATAATAGTATGCTGATAAGATAGTTTTATAATGTGCAGGTTTATTTATGATTTTGTGTGACATTAACAAATTTTATATGATGTTGAGCCAGGTACTAAACAAAGGACTGCAGTACAGAAGTTGCTAATAGCCTAAAGTATTAGTGAAGGGAAAGCATTGATGGGATGTGTAAAAGATAAGGGATATATTTGTCCTTTCCTCGGCAGCACAGCAGAAGTATGTCAGATTCAGGTGACAGAATTCTATTGCAGTGAGTGGGGTTAGCCACAACACCTCCTACCTCTTCTGTTGCCACCTATGAAATGCAACATGCAGAGGTTGGTTACATGGAGGGCTAAAAAAGAACATCATTAGGGACTTTGGGATGTCACTTTAAAGCACTTTAAATTTCTCGTATCAAATTAGGATATCAGGTGAATTAGCATATTGCTGTTTCTAAAGCACATTACTAATCAATCAATCGGTCCCACTACAAATGTTAACAATGGGTAATGTCAACAAAATGTAGGCAAACATGGGGAAGAGTAGACTTTTTATGTAAAATACTGGGCCTGATTATTCACCACATCACCATTATTCTACATTTTAGCCAGTGTAACTCCTCTGACTTCAGTGTAGACCGGGGTTGGCAACCTTTCAGAAGTGGTGTACTGAGTCTTTATTTATTCACTGTAATTTAAGGTTTTGCGTGCCAGTAATACATTTGAATATTTTTAGAAGGTCTCTTTCTATAAGTCCATAATATATAACTAAACTATTGTTGTATGTAAAGTAAATAAGGTTTTAAAAATGTTTCAGAAACTTCATTTAAAATTAAATTAAAATGCAGAGCCCACCGGACCGGTGGCCAGGACCCAATCAATGTGAGTGCCACTGAAAATCATCTTGCATGCCGCCTTTGGCATGTGTGCCATAGGTTGCCTACCCCTGGTGTAGACACAAAAAAAAAAGGCTTAAATAGAATTTAAGTGATCTGAGGCCCTTGTCCTGCCCCCTGCATAGTGGTGAATTTTATCCACAAAGAGGAACTGCTTTCTAGCTGTACTCTCTGCCTCTTTCCAGTTGGGCACTATTTCTTCCTCTCCTCTCAACCCTCTCCCCTAAACATTTTCATGGAGCCTCAGTTATGTAGTTTTCCCACAGAGTTGTTCTGTCTCCCTAATGTGAGGGGAAGCACTGCAGTGCCAAGGTTCAACTCAATAATTCCTCACTTAGGCCCAGATGCTGCAAAACACTGAATCATGTGCTCAGTTTTTAAACAAGTCAATGGGACTAGTCACCTGGTTAATCTTAAGCAGGTTTCTGAGTGCCTTTCTGGATCAGGTCCTGACTGTTCATGTTTACCTGACATTTTTGCTTATTTTCTATTTTTGTACATACCCACCAAGAAGGAAGTTTTTAATTAACTTCCTGCAAGTATCGAATAGTAAAGTGAAACATGTAGGCCTGACTTCCAAAGCCACCTGGTGTGCAATGTTGTACCATGCTCAATGTGAGTCTTTGCATATGCAGATAGGTCATGTAGGTAGCTAACTGCGTGACTTGCTTGTCGATATTCCTGATTTTTGTGTGCACACCAGGTATTTTTCTGCATTATTATAATTTTTATTAATTAGTACTGTATTCTGGGAGAACACAGATGTCCGATTGTATTAATGTGAAGAAATTGCAATCTAGACACACACACACACACACACACACACACACACACGTATGTATAAAAATATTTTATAGGGGAGGCTGGATGCTAAGCCAGACTCTGGGACTTTTACTTCTCAATAACAGTATCCACATGACAAGTTCGTGGTCAGCAAGCTGGTTCATGGTAGATTCTCACTGTGCACAAACTTGCCTTTTAGCTAAGTCTTGAGAACAGTCATGTCAGAACAATGAGAAAAGTGTGTGTGTTTGTCCTTTAGTCAACAAGAAATGACCCTTTCCAGTCATTTGCCATTTTTGGCTTTATATCTTTTAAAATGGACCTGATTAAAAATAACGGAGCGGGAGCTGCGGCCTGGCTTATTAGGTAGTATTTCAAAGTATTCTCACAGAAACTTCCACTGACCTCTGAACACTACTTTGACCCTAGTTCGCCCAGGTAAGAAGGTTCTTTGGTCCAGACTATCCAACCCAGGAAGATTGCTGTGTAAAGAGTAACATTGGCATGTTATCACACCATACTTAAGGGATGATTACGTTATATGTACGCAGGAGTGAGCAGTGTTTTTGAAAATTAGAGAATAACTAAGCTTCAGGGTAAGCATTATTTACTGCTCAAAGGTTCCAGTCCCTGTGAGGAAAGAGAGAGAATGTGTCCATGGGAATTAACAGCAGGCACCTGGAAATATGGAAAGGCTGTTGGAAAGGCATAGTGAGCATGAGAAGAGGAGTACTGAGCCAGATCTGTGAAGGGAGAAGACAGGATTGCTTCATATATAATTCTTTACATGTGTCAGACCATAAAAGAATACAAGCCTTGCAGAAGGCATGTTTTTTTTAGATAAAGTTATTGTTTCTTGGAACCTCCATAAATCAAGCTGTCCAAAGAAAGCAGATACATGTTTATTTTTGCAGTTGACGATATTTTTGGAGTTAAATATGAAAATACTTCCCAAAAGAAGGGCTTCCTCTGCTTTCCATACTTTATATTTCCTTATGGTCTACAGCCATAACCAACCTAGGCTGTGATCTCAGCCAAGCAGAGCTTAGGTGGAAAATGGGCAGAGAAACCTCAGTTTGATGCAGGAAGTGCTGTTGATTAACAGTGCTAATTTGATCCATCTAATCCAGCCTTAAATCAGCATGATTTTAGGAGGTGCTGTGTTGCTTGAGGTTCTTCATTTTTTCATAAGATGTTAAAGGAAGGTTTTGTCTGCACTGGACAGGATAGCAGCAGAGTTGCTCTTTGTGAAGATTATTGTGTCTCTTTTGCATTAGTTCAGGCACTGAACAAATTATTAAACATCTTTGGATCCAGAAGTTAGTTGTACTTTTTAGTAGGGTGGGTTTAAAAAACAAAATACAAGAAATATACATATGTAAGATGGTATTTCCATCCCTTTTTATGGTCTGCAGAATGCCAAGATAATTTCTGTGTGGTGGGAATAGCAACCGAGACAAAAGAGAAAAGACTATAAACCGTTTATATTTAAGTTCTCTTGTTTTCCATCATTTTGTAGCCCCAGAATACAATCGCTGTCCAGGACTTGTGGCTCCTGAATCTAAATTTTCATTAAAAATACGTTTCTCAACTTTATGGTTAGATAAGGAACTGTAGGGTGTTGTCTTCAACCAACCTGACACAATTGGTCTGAAACAGCTTTGAACTGACCTATTCATCTCAATGGGATGGACCAAGGTTGATTCTAATACTGACATAAATGTGAAATAAATCAGGCTGAGAAAAATCTTTTTTTAATCTATTTGTGAGTTAGTGGAAATGCAAAAGAATATATTTCAAAGTATTAAACTTAATTTCCCATAATCATGAGGAGAAACAATTCAGTGGATGATTTTTTTTAAAAAAAATCATGTCAGCCAAAAAAAAAAAAGGCAATTTGCTGCTGGACTCAGATTATGTTCACCAACTTTTAATTTCCAGCACATACTTAGAGTTTATGAACTCTCTATACAGACTTTTATAAGAGAAATGCTCTTGACTGTAATGTCCCAGTTATTGCATATGTAGTCACTGGATACACAAGAATTAAGAGCCTGATCCCACAGTGCTTTACTCATGTTAGTTATCCTTATTCACCCAAACAGTGCCATTGATACTATATGTGCTTTAAAAATTGCTAGCTAATAGATCTGTATATTCAAGACCAATCTGATCTTCTCTTGAGCTTTTTAAGGCAATTTTCATCATTTGCATGAATAAAACACGAATGTGGAAAACATAGGAATCTAAAATTCAGATGAAAATCCTTTATGTAAAATAAATGATAAAATCTGGGTGCCTTTGCATCTGAATGATATCCTTAGGGCCTAATTTTCTCTAATGTGCTCCTTCAAAGTCTGATCTCTGATGCCAGCACGACATGTTTTAAGCTGTACAAAGTTAAAATTTGTAAAGTTTTTAGAGCCTTATCCTCCTACATCTTATTCATGTGAATAGTCCTTTTTTAGCAACAAAACTAGTTATTCTGTGGCACATACAGAATGGTACAATTTCCTTCTGCCCAAATAAATTCTGCTGTGAGTTCCATGTGGGAATAGGGGTCTGTCCATAAAGACCTCATTGCAGGATCAGAGCCCAAAATAAACAAACTTTAGCACAGGTTACTGTTATCTTCTTCAGAAATATATTGCACTTCATTGGCTAAGAAAGAATCATCCCTTCCCATTATCCCTAAATATAGGAAGGTCACAGTGTCCATCAGATTTCAAATAAAATGGGTTTCATTCTCTCACATGCTTCTTGCTAGACAATCAATTAAATGCTCGCAATGCATGTGCGCAATTGGCCAATGTTGTTAACCAGCGAGGTTCAGCTCACTGCTGGCTCTTTCACGGTGTGCAAAAATACACAAGACCTATTCCTGTGCATTACTTCTCCTACTAATACTCCATGCAACACGAAGGGGGCAGGACCATGTTCCCAGTCCTCAATCTGTACCAGCCAGTAGAGCTATTGAGGCCCAAATAGGGAAGCATGATTTACCATCCTAAAGGATAATGCTGCATCCCTGAGCACTGGGAAGTTTCAGGAGGAATTGTACCTCCTGAGGCACAATCTCTGCCAGAGCAGCCACATGTGTTGCGTGGCTCCACACCACCCCTTACTCAGGTCTGCACCTTATATGACATAACAGCCCTAAGATTGGAAACTGCCTTCTGCTCCCATTGTTCAGCCTTACACTGGCCACCCATAAAAGGCATTCATGAAGTAAGAGGTTTCCTGAGTAATTTACATCTCAATCTATGTGTTTCAAAATACTGATTTGCATTCATCAGAAGTATTTGCAAAGAGTTATCAAATACATGAAACAAGGAATGAAATCTTTGCATGTAAATTGCATTTCATGTGTAAACGTATCTAGTAATTTCCCTTACAGTTCCCATTTGTCATGAGACTCATTGTGCATCACTCAGTTTCTCATTCTTCAAAGGTTCTTCTCTTGCCCGCTCCTCCTTCCATCATTGTGCAATGTGTAAGTTAGGGAACCTCACTGGAATTATAGAACCAGATGCTGTAAAAGGCACTGTTGACTAAATATTACTACAAGATCACCAGTTAACTGTAGGGAATAGAAATGAACGACCTTGTGCCCCCAAATAAAAACGCTACTGACATTCTATGCTCTGATGAAAACAAGTGCAAGCTGCGTGTTATGCAGACTGATGACAGCTTTTGCAGTTGCACTAGTGTTGATTTATACTTTAGAGCTTTAGACCAAATCCTCAGCTGGTATAAATCAGCGTTGCTCCGCTGATGTCAGTTGAGCTGCACTGGTGTGCAACAGCTGAGAACCTGGCCTGCTGCCTTCGAACACTATGGTCTCCTGTCCTCAGAATGTCTTATTTTGATGGGTTATAAAGGATCTGTATAATTTACTATTAATCCAGGAAACTCATTGCCATGGACTAGCTGCACAGTCAGTGAAATCTGGCTTAGAGAAGCAGAAAATAGATTTATGTCCAGGGTGAGATATATGTATATATATATATATATATATATATATATATATATATATATATATCACCATCAATAACCTCTTACAAAAAAGGGCTAAGCCCGGTGGACAGTATAGCTAAGGAAATTAGTCAGAGAGAAAGAAAAAATAGTTTGATGTTATACTGATGTATTATGTCAGTGGGCCAAATTTAGTTCTGGTGTAGCCACATTGACTTTTCTTAAAAACTGTGACACATCGTCATGGAGAGAAGCCAATGATTATAAGCTACTGGTATGAACATGCTTGAATAACTGGGAGATTTCTGCTTTCTGACCTGCATGATGGATCTCAACCCCTATACAGTGTTCTCCCTACCCACCTTTTGGCACCCGTGGGAAGTCAGAAGGATCAGAATCCATCATGTGGACCTGACAGGAGAATTTTGCCCTTCGTTTATATTATAAACTGCAGGTTCAAAAATTCAGGAGACTCTTTATTTATCTAATTAATTTTGTTCTTACCTAAGATCCATATTAAAAAAAGAAAAAAAAGATACTTTCAACTAGGTAAGATTTAAAAAAAAATCTCTTAGTTACAGTTTGATATATGTTTATTTCCTTTTGCTCTTTTCATGATTTTCTTAGACTCTAAAACATTTTGTGCTGAAACTTGCATTGTGTCCACCTAACCTATCTGCTTCTCATACTGTGAGGCTGTTGTAAAGTCATCATGTTGCATTTATGACACTGTCCTGATTTCAGAGGGAGTCCTTTACTCCATTGCATTACTATTCTATAACCTGTTATTCCCCATTTTGTAGTTGTGCATTTGATTTTTCCTTTCTAACTGTTATACTTTGCATTTGTCTTTATTGAATGTCACCTTATTGATTTCAGACCAATTCTCTAATTTATCAAGGACATCTTGAATTAATAATCCCGTCCTCCAAGGGTTTGCAACCCCTCCTAGCTTGGTGTAATCTGCAAATTTTACAAGCATACTTTCCACTCCATTATCCAAGCCATGAATGAAAAGATGGACCCTTGCAGGACCCTATTAGAGATGCCCTCTCAGTTTCACAACAAACCACTGATAACTGCTCTTTCTGTATGTTTTTTCCATTATTTTATTAATGAATTATTATATATTGTTACCAGTTTAAAAGAGATATTAAGGGACCCACTTCTCCTTTCAAGTACACCAGTATAATGTCACTGACATCAGTGCAACTTCTCCTCATTACACTAGTGTCACTCAGAAGGGAATCAGACATTAAGAAATCTGAGCAGAGGTTATACTTTTAAATGGCAATGTAGTTGTATATGAGTAAGAGAATATATATGGTGTATATCTAGATAGAAATAGAGATAAATATACATATCTGAACATATAAAATATAGACAGATATTTGTATTTGGTCCATCATATATTTTCACAGTCTTGAAGTCCTTTCTCTTGCAAAAGTCCATTGAAGATGAGTTTGGTCTGAGTGCGGAGTGAATAGAAATTGAGTAAGCACTTTAGTTTTAAGCTATGTGCTCCTTCATAGTTATATACTTATTCCACTTTATGTATTGAAAAGATAAGTTTAAACAAAATTACAGCACTTCCAGTTATGTATGTGTGTAACATCTTTAAACAAAGGACGTGTTATGGATTTCTTTAATTCATATCTCACAGTACTAGCATTCTCTGAGTATTGCACATACCATTTTTGCTAACAAGCTTAACTGCAAGTCAGCAGTATGCAAATCCATTTTATATTCTTTGGGTACTTATATTACTCATTTTGAATAAACAGCAGAAATTTGAAATACGGTTGTTGAAAAGTTACCAGAATTTAGAAGACAGCTTTAATAAAATTTCTAAACAAGTTGAACTGTTACATTTATAGTGTTCATCTTCCCTAATGGGGGAATCTGGTTTCAGTTAAAAGAGAGTTAATTCTAGATTTACACTAGTGTAACTGAAACCAGAATCTGACCTTCACATGCTGAATAAAATGTAAAATAAAATAAAATAAAATAAATAAAGCTATACTTGCAGAGTATGCCCAAAATCAGAGCAGTAAGAGCTTTTGCAAGATCCTGAGCGTCCTCAGCTGCTACTGATTTCATGGTAGTTGATGCCCATTGGTAGAGAAGAGCTCTCAGTAATTTGCTGGATCAGATTCTATGTTAGTGGCTGTTATTTGCAAACTCAATAGAAGGTTTTTCAGAATGTTAATAAATTACTAAAGCCTACTTAAGTGTTACTCTTCTCTTTCTGTTGCATCTCACAAAGCATGATGCTTTGTTGCCTAGACGTTTAGCCCATCTCAAGAAGCATGATTATACTTAACACCTCCTCTTTAAGTGCTACTACATATTTCCCAATCATTTTATTTGTAATAGTGTCTCATGTGTTATGTCTCCTAGCTCTACATACAAACTACCACACTTACAATATCCATGAACTTAAGTGCTTCAGTGGCCCTGGGGATGCTTTACATGCCGAAAGTGTACATCATCATCTTCCATCCTGAACTAAATGTCCAGAAACGGAAACGCAGCTTCAAGGCCGTAGTGACGGCAGCGACCATGTCATCACGGCTTTCGCACAAAGCAAGTGACAGGCCCAATGGGGAAGCAAAAACAGAACTTTGTGAAAATGTAGACCCAAACAGTAAGTATTTCTAAACCTATTACTTGGCTATTTGTGTGTTCTGGGAATGTGTTGACCAATATTCTATTTTTAGATCCTTCATATAATCTGATCTCCTCAATTAAAGTTTTTATGTAATACATTTCTTTTAATATCTCCATGGATGTCCTTTTTATGACATTCGCTCTTTTCTTCCCACCTTTTGATGCTTGCCTACTAGGAAAAACTCTTCAGACTATGCTTGATAGCTGGGAGCAACTCCTCCTCCTCCTTCTCCTCCTCTGGGAACATTGCTCTAAGAACAGTAGCCTTTTAGAGTATTGACCCCACCACTGTGCAATAATACATGCCCCGATGTAATGAGATCTAAGTTCCATCCCAATTCCTGCAGCTATAATGTCCAGTCTGAACTGTGGAGGCAGGACTCAAACCATAGTATTCAGGAGCAGTGGGTTGTCTTAATCCTTTCTGTGTTTATGTGCTTGGGCTGTGGTTATTTACTTATAACGTGCATAACCAAATACTTGTACACACACAAAGAAACCTCTGTTAAACGCCCTGAGAGCATTCCCATCTAATGGTTTGATCCATCTCCCTGTAAGAAAGATATATCTCACTGAAGTTCATTTGAGTCTTTCCACTGATTTTGGAGGAATCTGGACAGAAAGGATGTTTCCAGTTTCTTTAATTTCCTTAATGTGGATGTCATGGTATAGTGTAGCACAAAATCACATACTGAGGCCATCACATTTTATTTGCATTTGTATTTGAACCTGCATGGAATTCAGGAAGGGAGATAGCTGCACAGCATACTGTAAAGGTTTAGACACATCTGCAATTTTGGGTAAACCAGATCAGAATGTGAAGAAATGCCCTTGCTTTGCTCAGATTCAGTTCATCCATTTGCTGCTGAAACCCCTGCCGCTTTCTGTCAGTTAAAGGATGGCCTGAATAGCTGCCCTGAAGTAGAAACTCCACTGCCAAAGCAAAGTGGAAATGGCTAGCAAACACCGCATTTCCCCTGGGTGGTTGTATCATACAGCTGTACAAAATGTGTTCTAACTGAACTGAGAAACCAGAATTTTTTCTTCAAAAGGGATGGGCACCCTTATTAAGGATTGGTAGTAGAGTCACAGTCATTAAAGGAAACAATCCTGATCAATCAGGGCCAATATTCTGCCATTCTTACTCAGGCTGAATAGAACCTTACTCATGAGGATTGCTATAGAAGTCAACAGGATAGGATTACTTGAAGAGTAAGGAGCTACCCTGCATGAATTAAGGAGGCAGAATATTACCCTAAATTAAATTCCTATTATTCAGTACAGTAAATCTGTCTATTTCATCATATAAAATCCCTCCCCTCCAAAATTATCCCTGTCCTTTAAATCCACTCACTGCTGTGATTTCTGTGCTGCTAAGGTCCAGTCACACAATGTTCTGAGCACCTTCAGCTTCCACTGATTTTAACACCTAACACAGCCAAGCCTGAGATGAGCTAAATTGGCCTTTTGAATGAGGAATGGGAGAAGAGAGGGAAGGAGGAACAATAACAACAAAAGCATAGGAAGAAGGAATCTACTAAGATGAAATATAGCTAGGGAAGGGAATGAGAAAATGAGTGTGTAATTGAGTGGCATTTTCACAGATTACTATTTTCGTGGAGCTGATGGGAATATTTTTTTTCATGGAAAATTTTGACTTTTCAGTAAAAAATCAAAAGCTGAAAAAACAAAAATTGTCAGTCAAATGCTTTTGGTTTAAAGTGGAAAAATTCAATCGGGAAATACTGCCTTGGTGACTCATGGGATTCACATCTGAGGTGCCTCGTGACTTTGTTTTCCTCCATGGGTCAAGATCCTTGAGTGGACTACATAAGAGCAGCCATACTGGGTCAAACCGATAGTCCATCTAGCCCAGTATTGTGTACCTGACAGTGGCCAAAACCAGATGCTTTAGAGGCAATGAACAGAATTGAGTGATTTGTCCCCTGTCAGTTAGAAGTATAGGGACACAAGGAGAATGGGGTTGCATCCTTGACCATTGTGGCTGATTGCCATTGATGTCCTCCATAAACTTATCCATTCTTTTTTGAACCCAGTTATACTTTTGGCCTTCCCAACAACAAAGGGCAATGAGTTCCACAGGTTGGTTCTGTGTTGTGTGAAGAAGTACTTTCTTTTGTTTGTTTTAAACCTGTTGCCTATTAATTTCATCAGATGACCCCTTGTGTTACCTGAAGGGGTAAATGGCACTTCCCTATTCAGTTTCTCTACACCATTCATGATTTTATAGACCTCCATCATATCCATTTTAGTCATCTTTTATAAGATGAACAGTTTCAGACTTTTTAATTTCCTCTTATAGAAGCTGTTCCATAACTCTACTGATGTTTTGTTGTCATCCTCTGAACCTTTTACAATTCTAATACATATTTTTGAGATGGGACAACCAGAACTGCAAACAGTACTCAAGGTGTGGGTGTACCAGGCATTTATATATATTATTTGTCTTATTATCTATCCCTTCCCTAATGGATCCTAATATTCTGTTAGCTTTTTTGCCTGCTGCTTCACATTGAGTGGTTGTTTTCAGAGAACTACCCACAATGACTCCAAGATCTTTTTATTGAGTTGTAACAGCTAATTTAGACTCCGTCATTTTGTAGATATTGTTGGGATTATTTTTTTCCAATGTGCATTACTATGCACTTATCAACATTGAATTTGTCGCCCAGTCACCCAGTTTAGTGAGATCACTTCGTAAGTCTTTGCAGTCAGTTTTGAACTTAACTGTCTGGATTAATTTTGTATTATCTGCAAATTTTGTCACTTCACTGTTCCTCCACCTTTTCTAGATCTTTTGTGAATAAGTTGAACAGCACAGATCCCAAGAGAGATCACTGGGGGAGCCCACTATTTATCTTTTCTGAAAACTGACCATTTATTTCTACTGTTTGTTTCCTATCTTTTAACCATTTCCATGAGAGGACCTACCTTCTTATCCCATGACTGCTTACTTTTCTTAAGAGCCTTTGGTAAGGGATCTTGTCAAAGAATTTCTGAAAGTCCCAGTACACTAAATCAACTGGATCATCCTTTTCCACATGCTTGTTGACTCTCACAGAGAATTCAAATAGATTGGTGAGGCATGATTTCCCTTTAGAAAAACCACATTGACTCTTCTCCAACCTATCATATTTATTTATCTAGGTGTGTTATCATTCTGCTGTTTGCTATAGTTTCAACCAATTTGCCTGGTACTGAAATTAGGCTTACCAGTCTGTAATTACCAGGATTACCTCTGGAGCCTTTTTTAAGAATAGGCATTACATTAGCTACCCTCCAATCATCTGGTATAGGAGCTGATTTAAGGTTACATACCACATTAAGTAATTCTGCAATTTCATATTTGAGTTCCTTCAGAATTCTTGATGACTTATTCCTGTTTAATTAATCGGTTCATTCCAAAAACACCCCTGTTGACACCTCCATCTGGAATAGTTCCTCAGAATTGCCACCTAAAAAGAATGGCTCTGGTGTGCGGATCTCCCCCATATCTGCTGTGAAGACCAATGCAAGAATTTGTTTAGTTTCTCTACAAAGGCCTTGTCTTCCTTGAGTGCTCCTTCAGCACCTCAATCTTCCACTGGCACCACTTCCTGTTTGGCAAGCTTCCTGCTTCTGATGTACTTAATTATTTTGTTGTTACTTTCTGTATCTTTAGCTAGTTGTTCTTCAGATTCTTTCTTGGCCTACCTTTTTATACTTTTACAGTTGACTTGCCAGAGTTTATGCTCCTTTCTATTTTCCTCACTAGGATATGACTTCCAATTTTTAAAGGATACCTTTTTTACTCTGCTGTTTAGCCATGGTAGCATTATTTTGGGGCCCTTAGTATTTTATTTAATTATTTACTGGTTTGTTTATTTATTTAGCATTTTAGTTAATATACTTTGAGCCATATTATAGTGTTTTTAAATAGTCGCCATGCAGTTTGCAGTCATTTCAGCCTTGTGATTTTTCCTTTTAAATTCCATTTAATAAGTTTACTTGTCTTTATGTAGTTCCCCTTTTTGAAGTTAAATCCTACTGTGGTAAGTTTCTTTGGCATTTTTCCCCTGAAAGGATGTTAAATTTAATTTATATTATGGTCGTGATTACCTAGTGCTTCAGCTGTATTCACCTGTATGACCAGATTCTGTATTCCATTTAGGATTACATGAAGAATTGCCTCTCCTCTTGTGGGTTCCAAGACAAACTCCTCCAAGGCACTCTAGTTCACCCATCTTACTATTTAGACTTCTAGTAGTTGCGTATAAGCACTTGTACATTTTCATAGAATCATAGAATATCAGGGTTGGAAGGGACCTCAGGAGGTCATCTAGTCCAACCCCCTGCTCAAAGCAGGACCAATCCCCAATTAAATCATCCCAGCCAGGGCTTTGTCAAGCCTGACCTTAAAAACTTCTAAGGAAGGAGATTCTACCACCTCCCTAGGTAACGCATTCCAGTGTTTCACCACCCTCCTAGTGAAAAAGTTTTTCCTAATATCCAACCTAAACCTCCCCTACTGCAACTTGAGACCATTACTCCTTGTCCTGTCCTCTTCTACCACTGAGAATAGTCTAGAACCATCCTCTCTGGAACCACCTCTCAGGTAGTTGAAAGCAGCTATCAAACCCCCCCTCATTCTTCATTTTGTCAATATTCAGTGCTCTCTTTCATGTTACATTTAATTGCTCCTCACTAGCTCTTACCAGTATTTTACCAACTTCTTTCCTATCGTCTTTATTAGGAGATAGAGTTCTCCCTTTAATAAATTCATCCCTAAGGGATGTCTCTGCCAGAACCATGTGCTCATCTGCACTTGTCGACTTTCCCCCAACCCTTACTTTAAAAAATCCTCTAACTTTTTAATTTTACATGCCAGCTGTCTGGTGCCATTTTGGTTTAAGTGGGGCCCATCTCTCCTGTTCCTAAAAAGGTACCCAGTTCTGAATAAACCTAAAACCCTCTTCCCTACAGCATCCATGATCTGTTTTGTCTTTGTGGCCCTGTGCATGGAACTGGAAGCATTTCAGAGAATACTACTATGGAGGTCCTGGGATTTACATCTCCTATGATGCACCTTGATGGCATTTCTTAATTGACCCTTTTGCAGTTGATGCATATTTAGTTTTGAATTTTGTGTAATTAAAATTTTCAATGAAAAGGAGACTTTTTCATGAAAAATGTTGTCTAGTTTAGAATCCAATTTTCCTTAGAAAGCCTGTTTTGGTTTTTTTTGCCATTCCTATGTTGTAGGCTTGGATTTCCAAAAGCACCTAACAGAGTTAGGTGTCCAAATCTCATAAAAATCAACGAGGTTTAGGCACCTAACTCTGTCAATCTCCTTTGAAAATCCCATCCTCAAGGACCAATTTTTGATCTCTTTTATACTACTTTTTAAAACTAGAGTACATTGTTACTGAGAGCAGAATCTTACAAAGGGTAATACAATTAATAATAATTAATAATAATTCTAACTCACATATGCAGGGAGAATGGTTTTTTGTATTCTCCTTCATATGCATATCATATTCCTAAATATCTACGTACATTTCTCATGTTGTCTTATCAGGAGCAGTATGACTACATACTGTGTTAACCTTTCTGCAAATACCATATTGTGTAATTTTACATGATTAACAAGCTGAAATTTTCTTTGAAGTATATATATATATGTATATGTGTGTGTATGTGTACATACACATGCAATACTATTCTATGTTAATACCATAGATATTCTTCATTTATAGAACACGTGCACTCATGACAATTGTTAGAAAATCTAATCTAACAAGCTAGACAGCTCATGTGCTTAAGATGTTTTAGTACCATGACCCTGCAACATTAATGTTAATGAGAGCCTTGCCATTGACTTCAATGAGTGTAGGCTCAAACTCATAGGACATATTCTGTGAACTTCTAGATTGGATAATTTTGGTGAAAAATGTTGAAATTTCACTTTTCAATGTCCAAATATTTTAAAAGAAATATTGGTAGAATTCTTGCAATGGTTTTGTTGTTTCAGACAGCTATAACAGATGAGGACTGTTTCATTTTTAAAAAAGCATTTCAAAGAAATGTTGAAAAAATTCCAATATCAAAAAGACACTGAAAAGCTTGTGGAAAATTTTTACCAGTGTTTCAGTAATAACATGTTTTTTCTAGCACCGATGGAACAAACATTTGATGAAATTTCAGAATTTTGAAATTTGAAAAATATACAAGAACAATGGTCCTCCTCCTCCATTTTTCAAACAACTATCAGCTGGTCATTTTTTTTTTAATTTCTAAATGTTGATTTTCCCCCCCTAAAATTATTGTAAGTGTTCTTCCGTCCCCCCTCCCCCTTTTCTGTGTGACCCATTTAATATTTTTATAGTGAGTAGACTACAGCTAATTGTCATCAGTGGAGGAAACTGAGGGGGTTGGAACAAAAGCAGTGGATGTCCCCTCTGAGTTCTGAACTGTTGTGAGATAACACAAAGATGATTAAACATAGATTGTCATTTCCCGGTTTCCATCATTACACAGTATGTTACATCTGAAGGCAAAAATGGAAAGAGGGTTGAAGGATGAGGAGGAGCACATATAGTCAGTATTAGAAAGTGCTGCCTTAGGGTACAGATCTAATTTTCACATCAAAAGTTTTTATTTGTTTCAAGTGAGTAAGCACAGTTTTATTTACAAGTTTGATTTTTAAAGGCATTTCCTGGTAACTCTATTGCTTTGAAATTTGTTCAAGCATTTTATGGTGAGGGTGCCATTATATTTTGGGGAGGGGGAATGTTGAACGTTTTATACTGAGAGTAATTCTGTGCTGAACCACCAGCATGAGATTCATGTACCTCCAAACATTGGGGTGACTGATGACTGAACCCAAGTAAACCAGATGTTGGTTGCCAAGGCTATTTAGCTGCCAAACGCTTAGGATCAAAAAGAAAATTACTTTACCAAATGAAAGAAAGAAAGAAAGAAAGAAAGAAAGAAAGAAAGAAAGAAAGAAAGAAAGAAAGAAAGAAAGAAAGAAAGAATATCTTTTACTAAACCTCTATGTGTACTGCTGGCATTTAATCTAAAGAAAAAGAAAAGAAATTATGCAGTGAACCAGAAATGTTTCATGTAAAGCATTGACACCAGTATATTTGTAAGCACAAAGGTTTTTTTAGCTTTATTGGCATTCTGTAAGGGCTTGATCCTGCATGGGGCTGAGCATCCCCAACTTCCATGAGACTTGAAGGTGCTCAAAGCTGTGTAGAGAAGCACTTAGCAGGACTGAGCCTAAATGGGGAAGTTTAAAAGTGAGTGCAAAGAGTAGAACTGCAATCATGGAGGAAGAAAAACAACCCAAGATGCAGGGGCAATGATTTTATGTCCCACCCAGTAGGGGAAATTAGGAGTGTTACTGACCTTGGGTTGGGATATGAGAGGAGTGGGAAATGTCACAAGCTGTGCTCGCCTGATCTCAATTGAAACAGGTTTCATGATCAATGGAATGCTTTGAGACCAAGCTTTTCAAACTTTAATAATCTCATTTTTAACAATTCTGATAATCATTACATCTGGTATGTGCATGCTTTTACTCATTTAACAACTTTGTTCTGCTATTACATGTTTGCATTAAAAATGTTCTCCAGCAGCTTAAGACGAGCAGAAATTGGTGCACAGCAGCTTTCTTCTTTAAACAAGTTCATTCTTCTCTCGTGCGTTTCTTTGGTTGAATTTCACACTATTTGAAAAGACGCTCTTCATCATGTCTTAAATTGAGTGAATAGAGAATTCCCATTCTGCCTTATCCATCATGTATTTGTGTTTCCGCTGCAAGAGTAGAAGGTCAAACTTGGACAAAAATAAAAATCTCCAACCCATACTTAGCTTACGGTGAGGATTATGTATAATTACTGCTTACACTTAGCCACTTACATGAATGTATGGCTTTTGCAAAATACAGCAACAAGAAAACAAGATCTCAGTGGTTTGGTAATGAGAGAATTGTCTCTCTAACAAGCTAGACATAGTATACCTTACAGACAGGCCATTTGCTTTTCAAGCATTCTAGCGTTTAAGAATCCTTGAGTAGCAAAGTATTCTGCATGTTTCCATTGGTGTGACTGCAAAACTGCCTCCTTTTTTAGGATTTTCCAGTGTTCCCTTCACAGAGCAATTTTCATGGTGAAAAAGTGCACCTACAAGATAAGTAAAAGAACTAGACTAATGATATTTACTCAAACTGTCATAGCTGACTCCTGAATCAACAATTCTAAATTGGGTGGAGAATGTTAACTAACCTGGCAATGTGATTCCAGTGTGTAGCTATGAGGAGAACAGCTGGCTTTCTTATCTTGTCCTTGCCAACTGAAGTTTGTTCTATGTGACTTTTTGTTGTTTCAAAACCCTCTCAAGCGTACAGTACATAGTGTCCCCATGATCTGGAACTCCTGAGACCAGTGTTTTGGCAAGTTGTTTTCTTTGCAGGAGCAGACCAAGGATTTTTTGTGACTGATGAAATCAATAGATTGCCCTGCAATTGCAGATGCCACCCTCTGACACGTTCAAGAAATTGGACCCACAGAAATATCTGTGGGCATTTTTTTTTCATTTTTGTGATTTCCCTACTTAGCTTTTGCTTTGTGATTGACAGTGGTCTTTCTCAGAGAGTAGTCTACTAACTTATGATAGTGGGTAGCAGAGGTGACAGATCAGTATGATATAAGCCAAACATAGTAGTAAGCAAAGTGAAGTAAAACAGAGGGTGAGAAAGAGTAGCTTGTTCAGTTAAGGTCCACTCACCTCGCTTGGAGATGAGGTACCTTAGCTTGTTGAGATGTGGCAAAAAGAATGGTGTCACCAACTATCTATGGCAGAACTTTCAATATGGCCTGGTTTTTAGAATTTTGAGCAACCACAACTCCTATTGAAATAAATGGGGGTTTCTGGTGCTCAGCACATCTATAAATCTGTCCAAAGTGACTTCTTCTCTTTCCCTTTGACTATGTGTTGAGTAGAAATTACTAGGCAATCAATGTAGCTTGCAGTTTTTACTGAGATGTAATTGGTGCCTTTTATAACTAAACAAAATGTGATGTATTTGTTTTCTTTATAAAATAACTTTTTATAATATGTTATCCGAGATATGTGGCTCTCCGGTTAGTGCAGTGTAAGCAGATCAAAAATGAAAGCCCCACTCTGACATGCTTCTCTATCTCCGAAATGCAAGATAATAAGAATACAACTTTGTCAAGCCTCATTTTTGTGGGTGTTAAGAATGGATATTGGCTGCGTGGATTCCCATCAGCAAGCTGTGAGTGGTGTATATGAAATGAAAACATCCCATGTCTCAGAGAGAATTATAGACACTGCTGCACAAATGCCACTTTGCTGTGCTGTTTTGTTTTTGTTTCTTCATTTGTGTTGAATCCTAACATCACTGACACAACGTTGCCTGTTACGTCTTTCTGAGAAAAACCTTAAATGGCTGTTGGTGTTGCTGGGAAACCTCAGAGCGATTGCATGGATGAGGGTAGCTGAATTCTGAGAGAAAGGGGAACTAAACAAAGCTTTTCCAGGGCTGGTGCAGATGGGAAGTATCCAATCAGTCCCTCTCATATGTAGTAGGCAGCTGCTCCTATGTTCAGAGGTACCTGAACTTTTGTGAACTGGTTTGTTTATTTTTAATCCACAGCAAATTGTTTATACTGCAAGCTTTTCACTCTTACTGTTCTAATCCCAGATCTTCAATCGAATAAATTTTATGATCTCAGTGACAGGACAAAGCAAAATGATTCTATTGTGAACATATTGTACATATCAATATATTTACTTTTCCTGTAGACTGCATACCACCAGTAAGAAAGAGTGTACAAAAATCTGTTACTTGGTACACTATTCCACCTACAGTATAGCTTTTGCCTGCTTTCCAAGAAGGTAAGAAATAATCTAGCTTTTTTACTTTATTATATGTTTATTTTATATTAATATCAAAAAGAAAAGAATATTAGAACTGTGCACTGGTATCGTTGTGTTGGAACAAGAATCTACCCTAAACGTTGTTCATATTTCAACTAGCAAGAAGGAAAGACTATAAAAAAATAGAAATGTTGGGCCAAAACTTGAGATGATGTAAATTGGTATAGCTCGAGAGCTAGGTGGTGATGTTATTATTGAACTTGGTGGAGCTACATCAGTTTAAACCTGATGAGGATCTAGCCCATTCACTAGAAATTAAATCTGAATAAAAAGTTAGCAAAAGTTACTTACAGCAATCATGTCTAAGAACTGGCAAGATGATTTCTGAATCATTTCTAGAAATCTCCCATAGGTTGGCTGGGAGCATAAAAGTAATATAGCACTCTTATGTGGTCAGTTTTCTAATGGTGTTAAAATAAACAGATTTACAAGCATTTTTGTAGGGTAGAGAATCACAGTGGAATGATGTCTATTCTGGAATAGGGGTTTCTGACCAAGTTTTGAGGGTTGATTTTACTGAGTGTTATTACTACACACTTTGTGGACAGGTGAATTAATTTTGTGTTCGTGGACTTATCAAGGAGGACGTGCTGTGTTCCAGAGGAATTTGGGTAATAAGAGTCCATCTGATAATTTTGTGAAAAGCAATAATGTTAATAAACATTTTTTATTTCTGAAATTGTGTGTGTGTTGGTGTTGTGTTTTGGCCTTTTCTTTCTGATTTTGCCCATATATGAAAAACATAGTCGTTGTTATGGTGTTACTCATATTATGTGCTGGAAAATAAATCTGTGTAGCTTTTTCGTGGAGCTACAGGGTCATGAAAGTTCCAGTCAGCTGAGCCAGAATACCTGCGACTTTACAATTGCAGGCCTAGGAATGGTTAACAGGGGTATTACTTGAATCATGTCTATATTGTCAAAGGGAAAGATCAGAGATAAAGGGTCAGAATCTTTGTTGGAATAAATCAGCGTAGCAACATTGAAAATAAGTTTGGATTCAGTGAGACTTCTGAACATTCTAATTGGTCCTTATTTCATTTGAATCCGTTCATGTAATCCTAACTTAAAGCAGAAAGATTTATTATATATATGAAGATCATAAAGGCACAGAGATAAGAAAGGAGCATAATCACTGGGGTCAAAAATAACTAGTATGGAGAGGACATGCAAGATATTATTTCAGGTCAAATGAGGGGTAGCAGGTAACCACAGGAAGACCAAATTGCCAAGGAGGAAAATGAGAAAGGTAGAAATAAATAAATGAGGTTGGAGAGGTTGCCAGCCTCGAAAGAAATAACTGTTTTTAATTGCCTCCATTTTTACATTTACATATTTACATAGTTACATATTTACAGATATAAGGATTTGGCACAACACACTCTCAAGCAGAATATTCCTTGTAATGCTCCTGGATATTGTGAAAACCACAGTTATCCTCATGCGTGGTAGGCATTAATTAGTTGATTCTTGTTCATTGCTTTCAACACGTCAAGGGGTATTGTCAAAACCATGCAAGAGATTCAGATGCTTGATTCCTATTAAAAATTAAAGGACTTCAAACCCCTTAGGCTGATTTGAAAATATCAGCCCTACAGTGCTACAGAAGTGCTAAGAAGGAGGAGGATGATGATCTGATCCTGAGGTTCTCTCTCAAACTGTAGAACTCTTCTGTTTCCATCCTTCTTCAACAAATATTTTCTTAACTTGTGCTGATTGTTTGTCTGGATGCTATAACCTTTTGGTTTGCTTTTCCAGAAAAGAACAGGAAAAAATCTGCATTCCCTCATGTGCTGTATTAAAAGCAAACACAATGTTATCAGAAGGGGGAGGGGGAGAAATCAACACTTATGAACAGATATTTGTTTTGCTTACTAACCAATCTGTGTTTACACGTAAGTATTGTATTACCCTATTACCTGACTATGTCAATTTCCCATAAATGGTGTATGGAAACATGTATTTATAAACCTTTTCAGTTGGTTCCCGGGAGTGACAACAATATTTCTTTACTTTTAAAATGGATAAAAACACAAAAAACTCTATATAGTATCTAGGGAAGGGTAGTTAAAGTTGTGTCTTGCCTGAGTGATGTGAAGAAATAATGAGAGTGAGAGGGTGGGTGAGGTAATAGCTTTTATAGGACCAACATCTGTTGATGAGCTAGATAAGCTTTCAAGCACCAAAGAGCTCGTCTTCAGACACCTGAAGAAGACCTCTGAGTAGCTCAAAGGAGGGTAAGGGGAAGACGCATCTTTACTTTCTAAACTCTAGCCTCTGGAGTCAACAGGGGGTCAGTATCCAGTGTTATATTACCCTCCCTTGAGGGTTAGGAAGGGCTTCTTTTTAGGTATTGGGGAGATCATTTATAGTGGAAGCATTATTTCTTCTCTCTCCTCAGTCTGAAAGGTCCTCCTGTGGACTAAGGTGGTATGTTCCTTCCAAACACCCCCTCTCGTAGTCAAGAAAGGGAAGCAATGAGTGAAAATGTATGGTTGTGTGAAAAGCGGGTGTTGCCTGCTAGCAGCTGGCAATGGGAAAATGTCAGTTCATTTCAGAACAAGAACCTCAGATGAGCTAATTTTCAAACTAAATGGATTCAGCATTAGGCAAATTGTGTTTACTTATTCCTACCATAAAGACTTTTGCATTTTTCCTTGGTGAATATTTACAGGAATACAAATTAAGCCTATTGTGCGTGCCTTGTAAATTTTGGACATGTACTGACATCACAAGGACTTTAGTTTCTATAATTTTTATGCAAGCAGCTGTTTCACTCCTTCATAGCAATGCAGTTTGCCCTAGATTTTAAATAAAACATTTATTTGCAGCAAGGATGTACCTGCAGTCCTTTGGCATTTCACGTTCCTTCAGCAGAGGTGATTGTGAAAAACACTGCAACTCATTAATACTCCTTAATCATTTGAGTCTGTTTTCCAGTGAATTATGACATCTTGCTGAACAGATGCTAGGCAGATATAAATCAGAATAGCTCCACTGTCTTTTCTGGAGCTATGCCAATTTACACCAGCTGAGGTTCTGGCCGCATATCTTCAAACACCAGTGATCTTTTTCATCTGGGCTAGGTTTTGCAGCTTTCAGTTGTAAGAAGTTAAGAACAAAAAGATTTGAGGCTATCACCCACCAAAAATATTGTGTGAACCAGAAACTGCAACTGGAACCTTCCAGAAGAACCCTGTTCTTGATGTTCCTCTTAGAGTCAGTTTAGAGTAAGCTTGTTTTGTGCGCTGCTTTAGGCTAAAAGCAGGTTTGCAGTACTAACTGAATTAATCTGAAAATGCCAATCATTGAATATCTCTGCAAGGGCAGCTTTGTTTCTTTAGAATTCCTAAAGAGCTGTGAGAGCAAGCTTTTATACAAAGCAGGATGATTAACACCAGCGAGACTATTCAACAGTTATAATAGTATTAGAAGTTACAATAGCTCAGCCTTAATCCAAGGCAGGGTCTCTAACATTCTGTGACTGGGGTATAGTATTCTCCTTCAGGCAGATTTTCAGTTGCTTTAAAAGTAATTTTTTGCTAAAGAACAAATCTATATGCATAGAAGTTTCTATGGTGATTGCTAAGCACTGAAATCATTTGTAATGTATGTGCAACAACAGGCTGGTAGAAATTGTTCCATACTATGGTCATAGCTTTTTTAGAATATATTTACACAGTTATTTAAAATTATGCACAATAAGATGATGCTCTTGTGATGTTTACTACAAAGTGGAATTAATCCAATGTGTCCTTTCCTGAAGAGTAAAATTGTTTATGAGTTGCGTGCTATATACCATAATAACAATCATCTTCTTGCCTTTTCTTCTTTCTGGGGGATGTTCTGTACACCCTTAACTCCCAGCCAAGTCACCCGACAGGGGACACCTTTCAGGAGCACTCAGCACTTCACAAGATCAGGCCACAAGTAATGTGTTAAAGCAATTTATGTGTTCTGGAGCTCATTGTATCTCAGGCTATTTGGAACAGAATAATGACACCCTAATGTAGCCTGAATTCAAACCCCATTTTCACTTTGTAACAAGTTAGTTTCATCTTCAGAAATAGTGCTCAATTTCTAACCTCTCCTGAATGATCTTCTGTTCAGCACAGACTGATGAGAGATGATAATAGGCAGTCAAAACTGAGACATAAAGAGGTTTTGACAAGCCTCCACTGCATCTATTTGTATTTTAAAATTGATGGCTGAAAAACTAAACCTTTAACATGGATACCTGCTAATGATGTTAACATGGTCACATTTTAAATTTTTTAGATCTATATGCATGTAAGTAAATCTCAGGTATGGAACCCTTCAAGTATACTTTAAGGTAACACTAATCCCTGATATTTATTTTCTCATATCCCAATTTCTCAACTTGGAAATACAGGTATTAACATGATAAACTCACAAATGTTCTCCATTAATCATTTAACAACTCTTTTTAAAATAAATTAATTGAAATAAATGAATGTTTTTATTTGCTGTACAACATTGATGCTCCCATTTCCACATATTTGTCAAATCTTTCAGCTTTATTCTTTATCAAAGTCATAATACCAAGAAGAGTTGCTACTAGACTGTAAGCTCTTTGGGCCGGGATGGTGTACTGCACGGTATTTGTACAGGGCATAGCACAGTGGGGCCCTGTTCTCAGTTGGTCCCTAGACATCTCTGTAATAAATATGATTAATAATATGTCACAATAAATATAAAAGAAAATGATGGATTCATTTTAGATCTAAAGCTCAAGTTTTTTAACTCTAATCACTAGAACTGAGTGAATAATTTTTAGTGAATAATTTATTCACCTAGTTATGCAATAGATTCTGAGAACCTTACTTAATATTTTACTCCACAAATAGTCCCACTGAGACTGGCATAGTAAAGTACAATTCAATATGATTTACAAGTGGCAGGATCTTTCCTTACGTATCTTATTCTTATGTAAATTTTCCACAAACTGTTTGCGAATTTTTATTCAGATGTATTTGTTATAGGAGAATATTTGCAACATAATTTGTATGCATAATTCTTGGCTGGTACAGTACTTTGGGAGTATTAACTGCATGAAGTTCAGCACTGGGGCTTTGTTGATTGGCTTTGTTTGGACATGGAGATCACATGACTTGGATGGGGCTATCCCTCAGAATCAGGATTCTGTCTGGAGCAAATACTCATGTTTACAAATTAATAATTCATTTTCCTTAATATTTCCTGATATTTGCTTAAAAATCACCATTTCCATGAATATTCCTAACACTAAACTTGATCTATAAAATATTCATTGAAAGCATACACACCATGCATGAACAGAAGACCATGAACTTTCTGATTTGAGTAAATATCAGTGGTATTTTTTCAACTCTGTTGTTGAGGTTCCCCCCCAACTCTGAACTCTGGGGTACACATGTGGGGACCCGCATGAAAGACCCTGTAAGCTTATATTCTACCAGTTAGATTAAAACATCTCTAAGGCACTAATTCCTTAGATTGATATTGCTGCCACCACCAAGTGATTTACACAGAATATTTAGGGAAGGGTCACTTGGAATCCCTATCCCCTCGAAATATCCCCACAAACCCATTCACCCTCTTTCCTGGGGAGGCTTGAGAATAAGAATACCAACCAGTTGCCTTAGCAATGTGAGCACAGACCAGACCATTTGTCTTCAGGACACTGAAATCAATCAGGTTCTTAAAAGAACTTTATTTAAAAAGAACAGAGTGAAAGAATCACACCTGCAAAATCAGGATGGAAGGTAACTTTACAGGGTAATAAAAAGATTTAAAACACAGAGGATTCCCCTCTGGGTTCAGCTTCACAGTTACTACCTCTGTAGCATAGGAAAATTCACAAGCCAAAACAAAAGATAACCTACCGCATTTCCTTGCCCTACTCACAGTTTCTGTGGTTTTAGATGGATTATTCCAGGTATATTTTTCAAGAGATATTGTACCTGCTTGGCTTCTCCCTCCATCCGAACAACAAACAGAACAACAAACACGTCCTTTCCCACCCCAGATTTGAAAGTATTTTCTTTACTCATTGGTCCTTCTGGTCAGGTGCCAACTAGGTTATTTGAACTGCTTAACTCTTTACAGGTAAGGCAATCCAGTACAGCTGCCAAGCATACATAAATGTTGCTACCCTTCCCCCTCTATTCATGACATCTGTTGATGACCAGAAACGTAATCTTCCAAAGTGCTGAATCCTTCAAGTCCCACTGTTTTCAGTGAAGCTGAAGACATTCAGCATCTTGTAGGACATGGTATCAGGGTTAGACACTAGCTAATAACATCCATGTATAGTAGGTTGGCTTTAAAACTTATTTTCGGCTATATTATTTTGCTTAACTTAAGCATTTTCCCAGTGTTTCTTAGCTGACACTTCAGCTGCTATTGCCCGTTGCTTCACATATAGTGTGAGGACTAAGAAATAAATGGGAAACCTATCAGGAATATATTTTCATTGCGGAGTCTTTCACACCACACATGCATTACCAAATGGTTACATCAGATTAATGGATGCAGAGCAGGTGGTAAAAAGAAACGGCTGACATAATAGCAACACATTACATGCTTATGGTGTAGTTATAACTAGAAATGGCCCTGAGCTACAAGGTTGGGATTGGGATCCAGACATCATAAAGTCTGGGCTTCTCTTTTTGTTATGATGCCACAAGGTTAGCCTATCAACGTTGTGATCTCCATCATCATGTGTGCTGCACCATATGCAAGAGGCCAAAAATGTCTTCTTATCACAGTGAATATAGTAAATTTGTGTAAGTCAGTGCAAAAGGATGCTATTTTGCAGTCCCTTGGTGTGGTGTCTTAGGGTCTTGCACTTTAGGTGTACACAGCCCATGAATAGTCACTTAAGGGACCAAGGGAAAAAGGAATCTATTCATGTAAAATCCATGAATCCACCTCATGTATGTTTGAAAATGAAAAAAAAAATGTTTAGTTTAAAGTTGCTTCCTTATTCTCTTCTCCATGCACACCAATGTCTCAACAGTGCAAGACTGACACCCAAAGGAGTGGTGTGTTTATCTGGTGATAACTGTTAGCAGAGTGGTATTGGAGATGATCCTGGTGACCAGCAACGGAGACTGCAAATTCAAGACAAGACGGGACAAGATAATTTATGGATGCAGTGCAGCTAACTTACTATTAGATCTATTAGCAGTAAGCACCTATGAATCAGGATAAATCAAGCACAGATCATCACAGCCACTTGTACCATTTTGCTGGTGACCCAGCAACAATCTTCAGATAGAAGGTTTATTCATGCCAGGCATCCGCTTACCAGATGCCAGTGTGGTATAGATATTGAATATTCAACCCCCATCCCCATTTCATGTTGGTGACTATGCGGGTCACGTGAGGTTGACCTACTCTGTTGCTCTTGTCCTTTGCTTGCTTTTATGAACCTTCAGGTCCCTGTTCATTCTATCTTTTTCCTGGTGCATTTCTCTATTTTCTGGTGCATTGCTCCTTGCCCCCTCCAACTGGACCAAATATTGGCATGGTTTGTACATCTTGATTCTGTTGTGTGGTGGAAAAATTATTTCCTGATTTCAGCACATTTTAGCCTTGATCTTGCAAGCCCTTGAATAGTGTCAGCAGGGAGCACAGAACTGATGCGCTCCAGTACAGGTCTGAAGAGAGACTATGTATAGACATAAGTATCTCTTTCTCTCTCTAGCAAGCTATTTACATGGACCCAATAACCACAGTACCCTTCTGTTTTACTGTTCATATTCTTTCTCTCTCACACACTCAACTCTGCATGCTCAGTCTCTAATTTGCTCATGTTACCTGTCTTAAATATATGGCAAATTCACTAAAGCCTCTGTGAATATCTTTTAATTCATCAAAGCCCAGGTGTTTCAGATACTTTTCCAGGGTAAAACTGCTTCTTTAATCTTTAGATACATCCATATGCTTCCCCTTTATTACCTATTGTTGCACAATCCTAAATGGTATGATTAATAAATCCTGCTGCAGTTTGTTTTTAAGAGAGAAGAATTTGGAAAGGCTTCTTTTGTTTCCTGTTTCATCACTACAGCACTAAAGCTAAAGATGGTTCAATAGAGCATAGATAAAGATTAGTTAAACTGTATTAATGCAACAGATAACATCATTTATATTCATAAAGTTTAAAAATCTTTGTTTTATACTTACTGTTTTTTTTCTCAGTCAAACTGAAATGTAAACTTTTTTTCCCCCCTGTCCCTGTTTAGGATAGTTTTGGAAAGATAGTGCTCAGTTTTGCAGTTAGTATATGCCATTCCATGGACCTCAGATGCATTTTTAATTTTAGATTCCCTTTGAATTGTAGATAACAATCTCCCTTTTATTATGAACTCCATGTATATTTTTCTTGAGCTTTTTCTCAAGTACTAGCTAATAAGTATGAAGTTCACTTTATATCTTTGACCTGTTTCAGAGGCATCTCTAACTTGCATAAATTGATTGAGAGATGCAAATAGGTCTCTTCTATGCGTAATTTATCTGATGACACTTGTACTTTTGTAAACTTCAGATGGAAGCTTGACTCATGTAAGTGTTTGTTAAATAATTATTTATGCTATAGTGTATGTTCTGAGAGTTATAGCCCATCTCCATTTGATGAGATTGAGGATGTCAAGCAGTAGTTAATTTTGCTATATTTACAGTATAAGAGTTAGTACTTTGGAATTTCCTCTTTGGGCCTTGGTTCACACACATTTTTGTGCCAATATAACTGTGTTGATTATGGCTTTGATTATTTTACGAAAATAGTTATACTGATACAATCCCGTGTGTGTGTGTAGTTATAAACGTGCCTTATACTGATGTAGCTTATTCCCTTTCCTGTATGAGACTAAGCTATAATGGTATAAGCACGTTTAGAGTGGTATGAATGCATCTACTTGTACCCCTTGAACTATATCGGTAGTTTTGTTTGTGAACATAAAGAGGGAGAACTAAGATAGTGCAACATTCAGGCTTTATTCTTTCCTTCATATACATTGGGTTCTCTCAACATGTACTTCCTACAAGTTCCTATATACAGTCATACCATTCTTCCCCCTACTGGGAAGCTATTCAACATAATACAGTTACAGGTGTACACTAGTGGGTAAACAAGCCTTAAAAGGAAGGCTATAAGGAGAGATAAAATGCATTTGGGGCAATACATTGGAAAAGAAAACCTAGTGATTTGTGAACTTCAACAGGTTGTGTAGTCTATTTGACGTGTGTGTGTGTATTAATTACTTACATTTTTTTAGGTTTCCTCTCTTCAGCCATCTTTTCCATACCCCATTTGCCAATAGTACAACCTTTAGCAGGTCAGTTAAAAGGGGAACAACTTCTCATGAGTGGGCTGGAGAGATAGTATATGCATTGATCTGAAGCAAGTGAGTCATCAGTTATTGCTGTTCTTGATGTAATATCATTAATTGTAGCTCAATCAAAACTAAATTCTCACTAGGATTTGGATTGTATTATTACTGACAATGCCTGGGACAACTATAAGTAGAAGAGGCAGCTCCCTCTTTCTTGTATCCAATTGCTCCTCCCATCTACATCTCAGTAAAGCGTTGAGGCAACAGAGTAATCACTGTCTATGCCAATTGAACAGTTGATTAAGCCAGGCTTCCAGGTTTATCATTTAAAAACAACAAAAGTCTGGAGTTTTGTTCCAAGTATTTAATTCCTCTTTTCCACATTTCAGTTGCATTTGCACATTGTTTGCATTTTAATTGTCTCTGGTTGATCAAGGTCTTAGTACCTTGAGTCATTGTTTTCCTTCAGGTTTTATGCATCCATGACAACATCCTCTTGCCCAGTAGCCTAGTTACAGTCAAACATCCCATCTTTTTCTAATCATCTGAGCGTTATCAAGTGATTTTTGCAGTAACTCTTCTGAGTACCACAATTTGGTTCTTTCTTACAAGATCTCTAAGTTTGAAAGACAGCACATCACTACTTTATTTACTTTTAGAATATGTATATCAAGTAACCACAGAGTAATGTATGTGATTAAAAATGCAATGTGTTATTTAAAGTTTGTTTATAAGATCCCTCATAAATAAGTCAGATGCAGTGATTGATGCTGTGTAAGTGCTGTAATAATGTCCACTCTCATTTTTACTACAGGAATTTTGCTTGATATTTGATGGAAAGTGGTTTCATGTGGGATTTTCAAACTCACCTACCTAAGTTAGAAGCACAGATCCCACTGACTTTTAATGGGACTTGTCCTCCTAACGCTGTTGAGAGTATGCTGCCAGAGGAAGCAGGGCTAGACCTGAGTGGCACTGTGGCACTGTGTGCCGGGTCATGCCACCACTCACTCAAATTTGGCCTAGCTCCCCTGCCCCCACCCCCTGTTCATGATGGAGGGAGGTGGTCAGGCCAACCCTGAATGTGTGGCACTGCAACCTGGTGCTTGCCCTCCACTCTTCCCCTCCCCCACTTCTACCATAATCACCAAACCATCAGGAGGCTCGCCACATCTCCCCTCAAAAAAGTCCAATGCATCTCACTGGTTAAGAACCTCTGATCTAGGGTGGAGAAAGGGGGCGGCACACTGAAGTTTTGCCTAGGGCAGCAGATTGTCTTGAGCATCCTCTGCTCACATTGGATATCATGTGAATGTCACCTTAAATTGAGACCTGTGTTTTTCCAATGACTGTACTGTATACATTTTGTCTTCCCCCCTCCGTACTTTATTAACAAGTCATATTAAGCATGGATGGGATTCAGATTAACTATGTGATTTTTGATTATAGAAACAACTTAACTTTGTTTTCTCTGTGTCCATAATGAGAGAGTAAATATCACCAAGCCTCTAGAATTCACAAACCGTGGGCACAACCCAGATCCCACTGAAGTCTATGGTAAAATCCCCATCGATTTCAGTGTGTTGGGATTGGGCCTCTTTATATCTGAAAATAACTAGATTTGATAGATTGCATTCATCCATCTAAATAAATGAATGTTCCCAAATTTACTCCCCTGCCCCAAATCCCTCCCATCATTCATGTCTGTTAGTTGGCTTAGGTGCTTCCTGTGTGCTTGCTTGCTTGAAGATTATAGTGTAGTCTCTTTTGGGGGCTTAGTGCTGAGCCAGGCTAGACTGAAAGATTTCTAACAAAGCTCTAATCTGCTATCCTTTGATCTCTAGCCCCTTTAGGATTCCTTGACAATGGGGTGGGGCTAACTCCGGGAGAAGAGGAGTTTAAAAAGCCAGTTCCAAAGTGACCAGAGGAACTAGAGAACAGGGAAAGTTTATGAGTGAGTCCAGAAATGGAGTATGAGAGGCTGATACACCTAACAAACATACTTTAAACTTAGGCTAATAACCACCCCCACTCTCCCCCCAAAAAGCTTTGCAAGTGTAAAAATAATGCAGGCAGAAGTCCAGCAGCAGAGTGAGAGCTATCCAGCTTATTGCACTGTGTGCAGCTTGTATAACTAATTGCCTTTTGGGCAGGTAGCTTATGTGTGCAAGCAGCTCATGGCCCTCAAAAACACAGTATGGGCTCCTGAGAGCAGAGTAGCTGAACTGCAGGAGATAAGGGAAACAGAGAGGTACATAGAGGAGACTTAAGGGACACCAAAGTGGTTCCACGCCGAGTGTGGTGCTCTCTGTGCTATTAAGGAGGATGAAAGTATTGGGGGGCAGGGGAAAATCAAGCTGGAGCAGAAGGAAACAATCCCATAGTTGGCACCCTCCTTTCATATAATGTCATTGTATCCTCTTGCACTAATGTCGCCCCCCCCCCAAATCAGGTCCAAGTAGAGCCAGGTAATAGTTATGGGATATTTGATTATTAGACATAAGAAATATAGACAGTTGGCTTTGTGATGACCAGGAGAAACCCCATGGTAAATTGCCTGCCAGGTGTGAAGGCTGTAGATCTCTTGAGACATCTAGACAGACTTTTGTGCAGTGCTGTGGAGTTGCTGGCAATCATGGTACCTGTACTTACCAATGACATAGAGAAAGGTAGGAGAGAGGTCCCAGAGGCCAAATTTTTGGCTGCTATATAAGAAATTAAAGTCAAGAGTCTCCGTGGTAGCATTCTCTGAAATGCTTCTAGTTCCACGCACAGGACCAAAAAGAAACAACTGCAGGGTCTCCATGAATGGATGAGACAATGGTGTAGGGAGGAGGGTTTAAGATTTATTAGGAACTGGCTAATAAATAGGGTAGTTAAACATCAATTAAAAGGAACATTGCAAACTTCATGGTGACTATAGAAAACCACCAGAATAGAAGCCCAAACTAAATGTATACCCCAAGCAAAAAAATACACAGTAAGATAACCAAAATAAATAAATAGATAAATAATTAAAGGCCACCAGGGCAAAACAGAAGAGTAAAGAGGTGGTTAGAGGCAAAAAGGTATCTTTTAAAAATTGGAAAACTAGCAAGGAGCATAAACTCTGACAAGTTAACTGTAAAAGTATAAAAACGTAGGCCAAGAAAGAATTTGAAGAGCAACTAGCTAAAGACTGAAAAAGTAACGGCAAATCAATTAAGTACATCAACAGCACAAAGCTTGCCAAACAGTCAGTGGGGCCACTGGAAGATCAAGGTGCTTAAGGAGCACTCAAGGAAGACAAGGCCTTTGCAGATAACTAAATGGATTCTTTGCATCTGTCTTCACAGCACATATGGGGGAGATCTGCACGCCACAGCCATTCTTTTTTAGGTGGCAAATCTGAGGAACTATTCCAGATGGAAGTGTCAATAGAGGAGGTGTCACGGTTCCTCCCCCACTCTGAACTCTAGGGTACAGATGTGGGGACCTGCATGAAAAACCTCCTAAGCTTATCTTTACCAGCTTAGGTCAAAACTTCCCCAAGGTACAAAATATTACCCCCGTTATCCTTGGACTGGCCGCTACCACCACCAAACTAATACTGGTTACTGGGGAAGAGCTGTTTGGACACGTCCTTCCCCCCAAAATACTTCCCAAAACCTTGCACCCCACTTCCTGGACAAGGTTTGGTAAAAAGCCTCACCAATTTGCCTAGGTGACTACAGACCCAGACCCTTGGATCTTAAGAACAATGAACAATCCTCCCAACACTTGCACCCCCCCTTTCCTGGGAAATGTTGGATAAAAAGCCTCACCAATTTGCATAGGTGACCACAGACCCAAACCCTTGGATCTGAGAACAATGAAAAAGCATTCAGTGTTTTACAAGGAGACTTTTAATAAAAAATAGAAGTAAATAGAAATAAAGAAATCCCCCCTGTAAAATCAGGATGGTAGATATCTTACAGGGTAATTAGATTCAAAAACATAGAGAACCCCTCTAGGCAAAACCTTAAGTTACAAAAAAGATACACAGACAGAAATAGTTATTCTATTCAGCACAATTCTTTTCTCAGCCATTTAAAGAAATCATAATCTAACACATACCTAGCTAGATTACTTACTAAAAGTTCTAAGACTCCATTCCTGTTCTGTCCCCGGCCAAAACGACTACAGACAGACACAGACCCTTTGTTTCTCTCCCTCCTCCCAGCTTTTGAAAGTATCTTGTCTCCTCATTGGTCATTTTGGTCAGGTGCCAGCGAGGTTACCTTTAGCTTCTTAACCCTTTACAGGTGAGAGGAGCTTTCCCCTGGCCAGGAGGGATTTCAAAGGGGTTTACCCTTCCCTTTATATTTATGACAGGAGGGTTTGGAACAAACCAATAAATTAAAAATAAGTTATCAAGAGTTATGAAGGAACTCAAATATGAAATTGCAGAACTACTCACAGTGGTATGTAACCTTAAATCAGCCTGTGTACCAAATGATTGGAAGGTAGCTAATGTAATGCCTATTCTTAAAAGGTTTCAGAGTAGCAGCTGTGTTAGTCTGTATCCACAAAAAGAAAAGGAGTACTTGTGGCACCTTAGAGACTAAGAAATTTATTTGAGCATAAGCTTTCAAAAGCTTTTTATTTGAGCATAAGCTTTCAAAAGCTTATGCTCAAATAAATTTCTTAGTCTCTAAGGTGCCACAAGTACTCCTATTCTTAAAAGAGGCTCTTGAAGTAATTACAGACCGGTAAGCCTAACTTCAGTACCAACCAAATTGGTTGAAACTATAGCAAAGAGCAAAATTATCAGGCATCTAAGATAAACACGATAGTTTGGGGAAGAGTCAATGTGGCTTTTGTAAAGGGAAATAATTTCTCACCAATCTATTAGAATTCTTTGTGGGAGCCAACAAGCATGCAGACAAGGGTGATCCAGTCAAAATAGTGTACTTGGTCTTTTAAAAACTCTTTGACAAGCTCCTTCACCAAAGGCTCTTAAGAAAAGTAAGCAGTTAAAGGTTAAAAACGAAGTTCCTTTCATGGACCTGTAACTGTAAAAGATATGAAACAAAGAGTTGGAATAAATGGTCAGTTTTCACAATGGAGAGAGGTAAGTATTTGTGTCCCACAAAGATCTTTACTGGGACCTGTGTTGTTCAAATGATCTGGAAAAAGGGGGTGAACGGTGAGATGGCAAAGTTTGCAGATGATACAAAGTTGATAGTGAAGTCCAAAATTTGCAGACAATACAAGAGAGTTAAGTCCAAAGCTGACTGCAAAGAGTTATAAAGGGATCTCACAAAACTGGGTGACTGAGCAACAAAAAGGCAGATAAACTTCAATCTTGATATGTGCAAAGTAATGCACAGTGGAAAAAATAATCCAAACTATACTTACAAAATCATGGGATATAAATTGGCTGTTACCACTCAAGCAATTGATCTTGGCATCAACTTGGACAGTTTTCTTAAAACATCTGCTCAATGTACAGCAGCAGGCAAAACAGCTAACTAAATGTAAGGAACCATTAGGGAAAGGATAAATAATAAGACAGAAAATATCATTATACCACTATATAAATTCATGGTACACCCACACCTCAAGTACTGCATGCAGTTCTGATCACACCATCTCAAAAAAGATATATTAGAATTGGAAAAGGTACAGAGAAGGGAAACAAAATGATCCAAGGTATGGGACTGCTTCCATACAGGAGAGATGAAAAAAAACAGGACTCTTCAGTTTAGAAAAGAAATGACTAATGGGGGATATGAGAGAGGTCTATAGAATCATGAATGGTGTGGAGAAAGTGACTAGGGAAGTGTTATTTACCTCTTCACATAACACAAGATCTAGGGGGTCACCCAATGAAATTAACAGGCAGCAAGTGTAAAACAAAGGAAAGTACATCTTCACACAACGAACAACCAAAAGTGTAATTTGGTTAAAAAAAGGATTAGATAAGTTCCTGGAGGATAGGGCCATCAATGACTATTAGCCAATGTGATCAGTGTGTCCCAAAGCCTCCACATTGCAGAAGGTGGGACTAGACAATGTGGGATGGATCACTCAAACTTGCTAGTTCTGTTTGTTCTGAAGCATCTGCCACTGGCCACCATCAGAAACAGGATTCTGGGTTAGATGGACCATTGGTTGACCTAGCCTGGCTGTTCTTATATTTGGTTTATACTAAAACTTTTGTATGTGGGGAAAATATAGAAAACATCCATATTTTCTTGTACCAAGATTCTTTGTAGGGAGATCCTTTAAATATACAGAGTGAGATCTGAGCAACATGTTAACGAAAATATTTTATGCTTGACTACATTTACATGTGGATTTTTTCCTTAAAGTGCTTTGGTATATTAAAGGATATATATATGTAGATTAAAGAGTATGTCTGTGATTTTCCTTCAAATCTGATATCTATATGAATGTTAATATCACTTTTTGTGAAACTGTTTCTTTCTTTACTTTATTTTCTCAGTTTTCTTCTCTCCTTGGAGATACAAAAGAAAAGCAAGCTGTAAATCTTGCATATATTGTATGACTTCTACACTAGTTTCGCTGTTGTTCTTTGGCCTTATAAACTCTTGGTTGTGCAAAGTTACCTCTGACTAATTTATCAGTCTTACATGCTCTCAGGGAGAATGTGTCAAATTCATAAATTGTAATATCAATGAAGGAAACAAAGGCTTTTGGCTCCCTTATCTTCCATATATATATATATAATTAATCTCTTTCTTCTGTGCAGAGTAAATGTCACCTCAATTAATTTAACATAATAGTATTCTCAGGTGGTAAGATCAGATAAGTAAGGGTTGCAGGATCAGGAAATAAAACTGTAGAGTCTGAGTCTTCTTTCACTGAAGTTGCTAGAGTAACCCCTAATGTAGAACTTTTAGATTAGAATCAGTCCCTGTGTGATTTGAAAACTCTTCTTCTTCTCCCCCCCCCCCCCCCCGACTCACATTGACATTTTTTTCACAGCTTTCAAGGTGTATGTGCTTTTTATTATTATTGCTACTATAGCGATAACAACAAATATTACCAAATACAGCAGTGTTAGACTGAAATTCAAGTTGAGGTCCATAGCACACATGGTTGTGTAATAAGATAAGAAGGCTCTTCCAGTGATCCACCATTTTAGGAGATCTTAGGGAATCCTGCTGTAGTTCTACTAACCCATGGTGTCCAGTGCAGCTCATGAAGTTCACCCAGACGATAAGAGAGGTGAGAGTGATTCCTGAGAGAGGGAGGTAGGAAAGAAGAAATTCTAGAGTGTCCAGGGACAACTAAACTGAAGAACAGATGAAGTTTAATCTGAGGTTTGTGTTGTGTTGTTGGCTGTTGAGCTACAAATAAAGCAAAACTCTAGGAAGAATGTGGGTTTGGACATTATCTCAGGGTCTTTGTTCTCTGTTGAGGATGTGTTAGGGACTCACCTTGGGTACACTCAGAATGGAGCAGCTGACGATTCCATGTCTGATAATGTCAGGTAATGAAGACCTTTCTCTATGGCACTTGCTGCTGACACTGCTTCTGTTCAGAAGGCATGGCAGAGAGCACCCGGCACTTGGCTGATACCCAGCTGCCACTCTGGTCCCCATGGTACCGCTGCAGCTGGAAGAGGTAGGCGCTCCACATTTCACCAGAGACTATTTTGGCCTCCAGCTGTCCCAGAGAGAATGGAAAAGGGATTTAGAGCCACTAATCCCATCCCCAATTCCTTCCCTAGTTTAGCTGTGATGAATATCATGCCCCAGTAGTTGGCTTTAATGTGTAAAATATTTCTGTATGATTTTTAATAATACATAGAGCAAGGTGCATGCTGCTCAGAAGTTTGAATCGGGCTTATTTCTAGTAACATTCTCTTTACTTGTACCATAATTAAATCGTTTTTCTTTTATTTTCATTAACAAATTAACTACTTAATTCTTGGGGGGTTCTAGTACTATTTTGTACCTGGTTGCTTTTAAGGATTAAACACATTGGGTGAAATCCTCATCCCTATTCCTTTATGCCAGATAAAGGGGCCAAAACTGTGTAAATGAGCTCTAAAAGCCCAGTTTTGTCCAGCAGGAGGAGGGAAAGAATTTCTCCTGGCACAGACACTGTGGAAGACAGGCATAAGATAGCCCTCTGAGCTCCCCATTGCAAACTCTGGTGTAGGGGGTGGGACTGGTAGCCGGAAGGACATGTTAGGGGATGGGCCACAGCACTCAACGCTGTGGAAATTCTAGTCATCGCTGTTGCCCATAGGGCAGCCCAGGGAGGCTACTAGAACAGAGAGGGGGCCCAAGGGCTTCTAAATTACCGTGGGGGCTACAGCAGACTGTGGAGCAGCCCAGGATTAAAGACACCCACCTACACACATACACCCAGGCTGCAAGTTCTGTGTTGCTCCTCTAGGAGAATCTTACTCTTTGTCTATAAAATATCTGTGATGTAATTCCATTGGCCTCAGTACAGTTATACCAGTGAGGGATTTTGCCTATTCTCTTCATACATCTCAAGCATATTGGGCTTTCCAATTTTTGCCAAACTAACCAGTAATAAATTCCTTGTAATAACATTGTTTATTTTTATAATTGCGGAAGCAAGTTGTAATTTCTGATTTTATATGATAAATCTTCAAGCCTTATTGGTTGAATAAAGAATATTAAGAAACACTGGTTTTTGCTCTGAAGAAAGGATATTTAAGGACAACAGTACCATATCATCTATCGCACATTTGAGGAAGGAAAGGTCGCATATTTTGAGGACGGCTAACAGCTAGTGTGAATGTAAGTAGTTTAGAATTGTGAAGGAAAAATATATAGTTGACAGGGTTAAGTGCAAAACCTGTATCAAATGGGTGACTTGTTATTTCCCTTAGGTATGAGAAAAGCTCTACTCATATTCACCACAGACGCTAAAAGAACTGGACATTTGTGGTAGTAAAGTTCAATCAATAAAAATCCCACAAGTGTATCTGAAATGAGAACGCCCCTCCCTGCTGGGGAAAGAAAAGAATGCTGAAATTATTTAAACTGGTTCTGAAATGTTTGTGGACCAGACACAAAGCCTTCAGGTTTGTGACTGGGATTATGGACAAGGTGGTTGGGAGGTGGTGAGGTGGCTTTTTTACTGTATTCAGCTGTGCCTCACCTGACTGTGATTTCTGTTTACCTGCTGCCTAAGAGTGAAACACTTGACTTTTCTGTGTTTGTTTGGGAGTGGGGAGGGAGTTTGTTCAGAACTGACTGAATCCTCTCTGCTGTTATGGATTTAGCTTTGGATAAAAATGAGGCTTACTTAAAATCTCATATTATTTAAGAGTGCCCAGCTTACAGTTAGAGAAAGGTCTTTAGCTGTGGTTTTCCTGTGAGTAAATAGATGTTTTTTTTTCCCATTGGCAGACAATTTTTCTTGAAGTCTAGTGAAAGAGTGTCTAGGTAACACTTAAGTCTTGTTGCTTATTTTGCCAGGGAAAAGGTAGTCAGATCTTGCCTGTGTGGAGACCTGTGCTTTGTCCTTTCCTTAGGGCACATGAATATATGCAGGTTCCTTTATAGGTGTGTTGTTCCTCCTGTCCACTAATCAGAATACAGTAAGTTATTTTATAAAATGTAATTTTACGAATCTGAAAAAAGAAACTATTCGTTTTGTTTTTAATTGAATCCATTCTCTACTTTTTACAAATTTTTAAAGTGAATTTAGTGCTAAGATGACATTGCAAAATACCATTAAATGACAGATTATCTGCAATGTCACATTGGTATGACAATGTGCTTCAACTTGGAGGGATCAGCTGTGGCAAACTGATTAGGTCAGTCTCCAGCCCACATTCAGTTCTTGCCCTCTTCTTGAGAATGTGACTGGGGCTTCCAGTTACTACCCGTGCTAGCAAATATGGCCGGCTAAAAGTCTGCTGAAGTTGATGGAGGTACTCATATTGAATTTAGTGGATTTTGGATCAAGCCTCATAATTGGCCAGCTATCCACTGAGAAATGGACTCCAGCTACGAATCTCATTTTGCATCAGCTCTCAGATATACACTTCTTTTTTCATATAGGAATCTAAGTTTCATTAAAATGTCAGTGACTAAACTGAAAAAACATTTTGATTGTCAATGAAATTTCAAAATTTATACCAGGCAAATTTGACAAAATTTTCAAAAATATATTTACCAACGTGAAAGCTGTTCAGTTTTTTTCAGATTTTGATGACATTTTCAGATAAGGAAAAATTGAAAACAAAATAGTGGTTTCCATCTTCCATTTTCACTCTCCCACTTCCACGCACACCCCGTCCCCCCATCTCCAATAATTGCCACTTGTTTTCTGGACATTTTTTTTTCTCTCTCTCATGTGCTCTCAAATTTGTTCACTGAAATTTCCATTAGCTTCTGAGGCTAAGGATTCTTCTTTGTGTTTATTTTGAAGGAAGAGGCTGGGTGTGTTTTCTCTTTGGTTTATTTCAATGAGGTTCAGTCTGAAGTCTTTATAGTGATCTCTTCAGTGGGAGTACTGGGGCACTGAAAGCAGTGGCAGATTAGCCACTGGACCAACAGGGCCCGTGCCCAGGGGCCCTGGCCGATTGGGGGGGGGCAGAAAAATGTGCACCCCTGCTATCTCCGCCTACCTGGCATTCCTGCCTGGGAGCAGGGTTGGCACATGGGGCTTGCCCTGCTCTGTTCGGATGGCATGCCTGCCAGAGAGCGGGGAAGCCTTCATACCCCAACCCCGCACCCTGGCAGCAGGCGGGGGAACTGCAGGCAGAAGGGGTAGCGAGGGGCCGTCACTTCTTCTGGCCCAGGGCCCCACAAAACTGTAATCTGCCTGTGGCTGAAAGTTAAGCAGACATGTAAGTGCTTCCAAGATCAGGAGCACTAGTTCATCACAGAGGGTGGTGTTTGCACAGAAACTGAAAATTAAGCAAACAAGCTCCAGATGACAAAACACTTAATGGAGTGAAATATCCAGAAAAGCAAGAACTCTGCAGTGTGAAGGGTGAGAATTAGATGACACCTTCAGAAATATAGATAAAAAACACTTCTGGGTACTTGGTTTTGGGCTTGTATTACAGGGGTTCAGCTTTGTACAATTCACCAACAGTGCTTACTCTAACCCTGCAGGATGACCAGCTGGCTTTCAGATATCAAGCTGAAAAGTCAGAATAAATGAATTTCCTCTGCCCTGTGACAAGCTGAAGAGAAATCCATTAGTATATGTACATTCTAGTCAGCATTTGCAAGATTGTGCTTCCAACTATTACTGAGTGCATGACAGGCTTTCAAACTTAACAATGCTCTTCTCTCATCTCAAAATGCCTTTTTTTATGCCAAAGACCTTTCACAAAGACTACTGGGCTGTATATAGAGGTTGCTGAGCTTGCAATAGCAGTAGCTAAGACAGCTGGGTCTTTCAGCTCAGGCAGCAGAAGCTTAGGCTTTAAGAGCCATAGGTTCCCGAGTCAATCCTTTCTTCTTACAACCCACACAGGGATGGTGCATAACACTTGAAGAGAACTGCCATGCCGGAAAAGGAGGCCAGTTATTAAAAACCTGCTGCTTTGGGCATTCCTCTGCTATTGAGTTTATAGGAAAATTTATAGAAGCTAATGACCTGATTTTTTTTTAACACTACAAACAGCAAATATCTGTTTTAGTAGCTCTATATGTGTGAACATACTCACATATTGTTTGTGTAGATCACGTAGAAACCAGTTGACTCTTGTGCACACACTCCTGATGAATTAGGGGAGCGTACACCTAAAATGGGCTTTCATTTGTGCATGGAAACAAAATAATACCATAAAATGAGGAGACAGGCTATTTTACCTGGAGACAGACTTATCAAATGAATAGAAAATATGTCTGTGCAGCTTTGGTTTGGCTCAACTCAAACAGCAGCAAATCAAAGAATGGTACATAAGAAATTGATCTCCATCTCTCTTTGTTTCTCTCTTATTGCAAATGGACAACTGCTTCTTGCACCAGCAAACTTCTCTGAAAATATCGTATTTGTTTTTTCTGTTCTTTTTTGCTTCAGACAAAAATGTATTTGTGTTTTTTTCTGAGAAAAAAATGGACAAGATACAGACAAAAGAATCCTTTTTGTCAAGGAAACACAATTTTGAGCTTTTATGCAGTTCATGATCCCTCAATCTACATATAAATATATTGTATGAGAGACAGCTCCTTTTTGTACCCAGAGATTGTGCTAACACTTGAAAATATAGGAGGGTTAGGTAAAATGGCTAAACACTACACACCCAGAAATAGCCATTAATCACACCTATGGAAATAATACAAATGGAAATAAAGGAGGATGAATCTGTTCTCTGGATCAGATTTGGCTTTTACTTGTACCCGTGCTAACTCAGTGTATTGAGAGAGTTTCCACAGCCGTACCTGAGAGCAGAATTCGTGACTCTCTGGCTAATGTGCTATCTGTTCTTGCTGTTCAATAATAATACACACACACACACACACACACACACACACACAAGACAAAGAAAAAACAAAACAAAACAGTTGCTATAGTTACTACCACTTGACAGAATACCTGTCATGCTTCTGGGTTAAAGAGCCTCTTTTTAAATCAACACACTTACTAATATCAAATGGGAGCTTTTAAAACAACTTTCTGCACTGAGATAAAATGTTAATTGTCGCAAACTGTAACTTGTAACCACTCCGATTAAGTTTAGTAATTGAGTTAGTCACTCTGCAGTAGAGCTGGTTGAATTATATAGCATGAATAAATTATCCAATGAATTTAACCCCACTTGTTCTTCATGAACCAGTTTACTTGTTACTTGCAAGTATTTCCTTAAGGAAATAAATATCAGCTTTTGGGGTGATTACCTTAAGTATTTCTGCTATAGAATTGGGTGCCTTAGTCTCCTGGCATTGTTTTTGCTCACCATTGGACTTACTAAGGGTTTGTCTACTCTGTCTATTAGTCTGCACAAGAGGAGTGTACATTCCAGAACACCTTAGTGTGGCGTGCACTAACTGTCCTGTGTGGACCCTCCTGGCATACGCTAAATGTTCCCTAGTGCACAACAGGGTCCATGTGGGCCTGTTAGTGTATGACATGCAGCCTAAGAGTTACACCCCTTCGCTATGAAATAGAGCACCATGTAGACAAGCTTTTAGGAACAATGAATGGTGGGTATTTTGCACACAAATACCCATGCCCAATTTCATATACAGAACCGGCACAGCCTAAATTTTTATGCAAACAGAACCCCATTTGCACAAGTGTTCACTGTTCATGAAACAATCAGGGAGACCATGCATGCTTGAACCCCCTCGCAGTTTGGAATTTCATCTGATATCCACAAACTGTATTTTGCAGGATTTGAACAGCTCTATAGTTACACATGCTTCTTTCCAAGACTGGTGTGTCCCACTGGGTCACTCATGTCCCGTGGGTCAATATTAAGCTGCTGATTAGGAGAATATTATTTGATGTATAAAAATATTCCCTAGAGAACTTATTACTTGTGTGATGGGCAGATGCTGCAAGGGTACAGAGCTTCGTCACCTCCCATCAAGGGACTAACCCTGCTCCCACTGTGAAGTGAAGTTTTGCATCCCCCTAATTATCTATGAGGCAGTATTCTTGAGATATTCATTCACAACCACTTAACTAAGAGTAGAATCTAGACGCACTGTTTATGATCCATTTTCTGGGCTATCTGTCGTATGAAAATAGGACACTATACGCACTGATTTAGTTATGGCAGAACATTTGAACAACAGCAGAATAGACACTAAAGTATATTTCTTCTCTAGTTTCCCATACAGAAAAATTCTGTATAAATAGGGAGGAAACTAAGAAGATTCCATAACATATATAAAAAAACCTATAGAAACTAATGGAGATAAATAGAAATTACTCTAAAACTTTATAGGGTGAAATCCTGGTTCAACAAATGTCTCTGGAAGTTTTGCTATTGACTTCAATGGGCCTAAGATTGCACACATAAACTTAATAAAGAATAATATCTATTCCATTGAGCTATATTTAGGATATAATTCTCTATTTACTTCTATGGGATGGTTTAAGAATGGAAAGTTTGATATTTTGTATTGAGTTCTATAGGACTTTTCCAGAATGGTTCATATTTAATTTATTACTTGCTTGTGCATAAGCCACTATAGTTTGTTATTATCAATGAGATGCTATAAAAGTGAAATTGTTACCCAGTGTGGTTAGAACAGACCTTTCAAACATAAAATAGTATTTCTTCTCCCTGGTGTTAGGGAGATATGACTTTGATGTCAGTACTTGAGACTGTGCACTAGATGGAAAATGATATCTATGCCAAAATGTGCCTCACATTCAAATAAACAAAAGAAAATATCCTTTTCTTTCTTCTTTCCTTCATCTCAAGGAAAATGTGTGTACTGACTTTGTGGAGTAATTCCTACATCACATGGCTAATGATGTATGGGAAAAAATAGCCCATACTGATGGAAAACTTTTATGATGCTTCCGCTGCTGTGGTATTTGCTATGTGTTGTAAAAAAGACACAGAAGTCTTGATTAACCTAATTTACATGAGCATAATTTAGGAGTAACTGCACTGAAGCCAATGGGATTCAGCATAGCTGACTCTTGCAATATTTGATATTTCCTGAAAATTCCAAATTCTGAAGTCCAATGTTTGCATGAGAATCTTAGCATTCTTTTTTTAAATAAATTCCTAGCCCTCATGGCTGTAGATTAAAGCTTGAAAACATGAACCCTAAAGGCTATGTGAACATCCACTCTCCACTCCAGAGCTGGCTACACGTAGCAATTCTGAATCTAGTTATGCCCAAATCCTGTTCACCAAAGTCTCAATCCTACAAGGTGCTGAGCAAAACACTTGAGCCCATGGGTTAATTTAAACGCATGATTCCCTACTGTTTTGAGGAAATAACCCCCCCAAAATAGGTGGAATTAAGAGAGCCCAGGAAGTCTTTGATACTTTTTAACACTAAGAACTTTGGTCTTCTCTTGTTATTTTTAAAGATTTGAAAACAGCAACAACTACTAATCTGCATATCCCTCAAGATGTGTGTATGAATAACCAATGCAACTGTAAAGGAGTACTTGTGGCACCTTAGAGACTAACCAATTTATTTGAGCATAAGCTTTCGTGAGCTACAGCTCACTTCATCGGATGCATACTGTGGAAAGTACAGAAGATCTTTTTATACACACAAACCATGAAAAAATGGGTGTTTACCACTACAAAAGGTTTTCTCTCCCCCCACCCCACTCTCCTGCTGGTAATAGCTTATCTAAAGTGATCACTCTCCTTACAATGTGTATGATAATCAAGTTGGACCATTTCCAGCACAAATCCAGGTTTTCTCCCCACCCTCCCCACAAACCCACTCTCCTGTTGGTAATAGCTTATCTAAAGTGATCATTCTCCTTACAATGTGTATGATAATCAAGGTGGGCCATTTCCAGCACAAATCCAGGGTTTAACAAGAACGTCTGGGGCGGGGTGGTAGGAAAAAACAAGGGGAAATAGGTTACCTTACATAATGACTTAGCCACTCCCAGTCTCTATTCAAGCGTAAGTTAATTGTATCCAATTTGCAAATGAATTCCACTTCAACAGTCTCTCGCTGGAGTCTGGTTTTGAAGTTTTTCTGTTGTAATATCGCAACTTTCATGTCTGTAAACAAAGTCCGTTGCCAACTGTGCCCACATATCTATTCAGGGGACACCATCACAGGGCCTAATAACATCAGCCATACTATCAGAGGCTCGTTCACCTGAACATCCACCAAAGTGATATATGCCATCATGTGCCAGCAATGCCCCTCTGCCATGTACATTGGTCAAACTGGACAGTCTCTACGTAAAAGAATAAATGGACACAAATCAGATGTCAAGAATTATAACATTCATAAACCAGTCGGAGAACACTTCAATCTCTCTGGCCACGCGATTACAGACATTAAAGTTGCGATATTACAATAGAAAAACTTCAAAACCGGACTCCAGCAAGAGACTGTTGAAGTGGAATTCATTTGCAAATTGGATACTATTAACTAAGGCTTGAATAGAGACTGGGAGTGGCTAAGTCATTATGCAAGGTAACATATTTCCCCTTAAAAAGAAAAGGAGTACTTGTGGCACCTTAGAGACTAACCAATTTATTTGAGCATGAGCTTTCGTGAGCTACAGCTCACTTCATCGGATGCATGCCGTGGAAACTGCAGCAGACTTTATTTATACACAGAGTCTGCTGCAGTTTCCACGGCATGCATCCGATGAAGTGAGCTGTAGCTCACGAAAGCTCATGCTCAAATAAATTGGTTAGTCTCTAAGGTGCCACAAGTACTCCTTTTCTTTTTGCGAATACAGACTAACACGGCTGTTACTCTGAAATATTTCCCCTTGTTTTTTCCTACCCGCCCCCGCCCAGACGTTCTTGTTAAACCCTGGATTTGTGCTGGAAATGGCCCACCTTGATTATCATACACATTGTAAGGAGAGTGATCAATTTAGATAAGCTATTACCAACAAGAGAGTGGGTTTGTGGGGAGGGTGGGGAGAAAACCTGGATTTGTGCTGGAAATGGTCCAACTTGATTATCATACACATTGTAAGGAGAGTGATCACTTTAGATAAGCTATTACCAGCAGGAGAGTGGGGTGGGGGGAGAGAAAACCTTTTGTAGTGGTAAACACCCATTTTTTCATGGTTTGTGTGTATAAAAAGATCTTCTGTACTTTCCACAGTATGCATCCGATGAAGTGAGCTGTAGCTCACGAAAGCTTATGCTCAAATAAATTAGTCTCTAAGGTGCCACAAGTACTCTTTTTCTTTTTGCGAATACAGACTAACACGGCTGTTACTCTGAAACAAAGCAACTGTGTGATCTTATTGCTGTGACCTTTCTCCACCTAATCTCTCTTTATGTTACCTTCTCTTTTCAGGCCATGTAGGTACTTACATTGTAACCTCTTTAGGGCAATACTGCAGTATTACATTGCCCGCAAAATTCCTAGCTCACTTATGGTGTTGTATAGATAAAAATTGCAAATAATTATAGCAAATTTGAGTGATGCCGTGGCTGTAATCTGCTTAGATTTTGAAAGAACATATAACAAAGTTGAAAAGTAGAGGAACAGAGAAGAGTAATAAGCATGGTGCAGAAAGCATTGTCATTGAATTAATAAAATACTGGTTAGGTGAGCGAGGGCAGATTGTAATGACTAAAGGTGATGTGGGTTATAAATGAGGAAGAGTCTCATGAGAATTAGCAGTGGAGTCATTTTGTATTTCTGTCATTCAATTTTATTGTAGTTATTTGATCTTGACAAAGGTGTGAGCCATGTTACTGTGTGAATAAATGGTTCAGATGAAAGTACAGCTAGCAAAGTGTGTGGTGTACAGGTGTTATATTAAAAGCTAGTTCGTTCAGTGCATTAGGCACTGGACTGGGACTCAGGAAACATTGGTTCTGTTCCTGGCCTCTGCCAGTGATGTGCTGTGTGACTTGGGCAAGTCACTTTCATCTCCCTTTGCTTATGCCTTTGTTTCTCCTCCCACCCCTTGTCTTTCTGGTTTGTTTAGATTGTTGGGTCTTCAAGGCAACATTTCTCTTTCACTATGTGTTTGGACAGTGCCTTGCAAAGCCACACCCGGTCACTTTTTGGGGTCTTTACATGCTAGTATAAGGTAAATAATTAGTAACAATAATGTCACCAAATTTATCAGTGAATAATATAGAAGTGATACAGGTTTCAATAGATTTAAACAAATGGATCATTTCCTCTGACTTATAGAAAGTTTAGGATTATGAACAGCCAATGAAGAATATATCCAGTTATTTTTCTGTATATTATAGAGCAGAAAAGGGAACAAAGAGCTAGCTCTTAGATACAATAAGTATGGACACTATTAGAAAACTCTAAAACAGAACCAAGTGGATAGAACCATCAGCACAATACACTGATGGAATTAAAATGAGGAAACAAAATACCGGAACATATCATTACGGGGGAATAATACACACAAGGGGGAAAAAGGTCTAGTGAAGATGTCTGGGTGAGTGGCAGAGCTAAATTGCATCCTTTCAATGGCTAGAATAAATTACTTCCTCCCTGGAGCAGAAGGGGAGTAATTGTGACTCCTGGTGCTACACATAGGGTGTCTCAATGCCCCTTATGCAAGGGCCTAAGACCACAATTAGTCACTGTTGAATATGCGAGCACCCTACGCTAGGTTTCAGAATTTAGCCCTATAATTTTTTAGTGATTTTTTTAAGAATGGTTGACACTGACAGGCAAGCAAGCCATGGCAAGCAAGTACAGTCCTTTACTGAAAGAGCTGCATATTAAAAAAAAAGGTATATTAAGTCCTTCCATGCTAATATCAGCATGCAGTTCATTTTAGATTATTTATTGAACCATATATGTTGCTGGCATTCTATGTGCCATGAAGATCTCATGTTTCTGATCACTCCCTAGAAAATCCTTTATTATAAGGATTGAGAGTTTCATTAGAAATGTTTATTAAATAGTTCCAGCAGGCTAATACCTGCATTTAATTTATAGTAAGTGGCTTCCTAAGTAGTTTGACAACCATCATATGTGCATTTACTTTATATTAGTGGATGTCCATTTAGTAATAAAAATGTTCTGGACATATCTAAACCATTTGTAAAGAAATGTTCAGTGATTTTAATGAAGCAAACTCCCTCATAATAGTGGTTGATGTCTTTTTTGTGCTGTAAGTGGATTTTACATTATTTTAGGGATTATGTACATTAATGGATACCAGCTGTCGTGTGCTTATGTCCCACTGAGTCTTTATAGTGCATTGGTTAGTTGTGTATAGCGTTATAAAGAATAAGTCAGACATTAGCATGCTCCAGATGGCATACAATAACATATACATTTGCTACAAATGGTTTACAGTCTGCTTACAGTACAGAAGAGACATCGACAATCACTTCAGAGTGGTTATGAAGTACTAAGATTAAAAAAAGACACTGTTTCTGCAAGTGTTTTGCTTATTGTATTGTCATAGAATCATAGACTATCAGGGTTGAAAGGAACCTCAGGAGGTCATCAAATCCAACCCCCTGCTCAAAGTAGGCCCAATCCCCAATTTTTGCCCCAGATCCCTAAATGGCCCCCTCAAGGATTGAACTCACAACCCTGGATTTAGCAGGCCAATGCTCAAACCACTGAACTAATCCCTCCGTCCCACTGAGCAATCCCTATTAGTAACCCCACAAAGCTTATTTTAACCGAATTACAGTAGCAACTCTATTTTTTTTTCACTTTTAAAGCTAATTCTAGCAATGCTTGTTGTCATAAAACCCCACTGCAAATCTTTTTCTCTCTTCTCTTTGTTTCTCCCAGCCCAATCTACTACCATTTTATTGTGATCTTTATGAGAGGCAGCCCATCCTTCCTTTGGACTTATGCAGTGAAAAATCTGGCCGCATTGAATTCAATGGGAAGTTTGTCATTGACTTCAGTGAACCAGGATTTCACGAATGGCTTTGTATTGCAGTGGTAACTCCTCTTCAACATCGTTGCTTCCTCTGTATTATCTACAATTAAGAGTTTTCTTTGCCCTTTTTCACTATTCTCTTAGACCTAAATTCTTCAATTCAAATTTCTTTCTATTTAACTCTCTGAGGAGAGGGCTAAGGCCCTTTGATCTTCATCATTTAACCCAGATTGTTAGCGTTAGCCCTTGAGAGCTCCCACAAGAGATTCCAATGATACAGTCACTCACCTGTATCATTGTTAGAACAATAAAAGTTATGTTTAGATCTAGAGTGTTCAAATGTGTATAAGAACCAAATGTTGGTTCCATTGAAGGTAATGGTTGATTTGACTTTGATTTGAAGGAACCAAAATTTGGCCCCAAAATATGTTTGTTTTTAGGAGATGAACTGAATATTTAGCTTTATGGAGTATCACTGAAGGCCTATGGGTAGAACATGAATTGGGCTTACTCAATACATCTCCTAACATGCCATCATCTTGTTTGAGCAATACCAATTAGCTGTCATTGTACCTTTTATCCCCTTAGCTTTAGTGCAGTGTTCTTGTTAAATTCTGTTTCCAAGTTGGTGGCAACTCTCATCAGAAAAGCTAATATCTTAATTTTGAATGCCATTTACCCAAGAAAATGCTTTTTTATTGTTTTTTCTAATTTTGTATTGGGTACGTGGTCCTTGCTATTTTTTTTTTTTTAAACTACAGTAAGAAATATGCAGTAGCTGGCAAAGTTTGAAAGTATGGTCATCTGATGAGAGCAGCTGTTTTAAATTTGTCCTATAAGCTAAAAAAATATAGAAAAAATAGACTTGGATTGAAGAAAAAGCCTACTTCAAATCCCAAGATGCTCTGGGGATCAGACAAAGTTATATTTCTGCTTCCTATTAAATCTTTTTGGGAACTTCAAAGCAATCCCAGTTAAAAGAAACCATTACTTTGGATATTTTTAATTGTTACTTATGAAACTCACACTGTTCCATGCGGTATTTTACTAGTCCCCTGGGTATCAGGCTCACTTCAAGAGCAGTTATATAATTTACTTCACTAGATATGCTGAGTTTGCTTAGCGGTTGTACAAGAGTAGACATGATAAATATCCATTTCTAAAAGGACTAATAATAAGAAAGCCATGTGGGTAAAATTTAACTATGGATAAGTCAAGAAACACTTAAAAAGTGATACACATATTCACAAATGACTGACATACAAATGACTGACATATCAACATATATTTCAAGTGTGCTTATTGGCATTTCATACCATACAGAATATGTTACATATACATGTAAATACAATAATTTTATTAATTGTAAATGACCATTTTTCTTATGAATTTGGTAAATTTTTAAAACAATTGAAGTGAACTAAGTCATCAGCTGCATGTCAGCAGATCTTTAAGCAAGATGACTGAACAGTTAAAAACTGCACCAGAAACCATTCCAGATAATCAAACATATAAAGTAATAGAGCAATAATAAAGATATCTTGCTGAATGTTGTTTGGTGACAATAATACTTTAGCCTTACATTGCATTACTATCTACACATTAGTTAATCCTCATAACACTGACCCTCCTGAGGCAAGTTAGCACATAAGTGTTATATCCATTTTACAGCTGAGCCATAAACATGTTAGATGACTTGTTCAATGCCATGCAGCGAATCATCAGTTTAGACAGGATGGGCATCTTGCATCTCAGCTCTTTATTCATTCCTCTGGACCACAAACTACCTCACTTTAGAGTTACAGAAATATAGGGCTTGAAGGGACTGCAAAAAATGATATTAGCCTCTTTTGTGTTTGAGTTTTCTTGCCTAAGTGAAGCACTTTGTGCTCATCTGTACTGAATTTCATCTTGTTGAATTCAAACCAATTGTCCAATTTCTCAAGGTCATTTTGAATTCTAATTCTGTCCTCCAAAGTGCTTGCAACCCTCTTCAGCTTGGGTATCAACTGCAAATTTTATAAGCATAGTATACATTCCATTATCCAAATTATTAATGAAAATATTGAACAGTACTAGACCCAGGAGTGACCCCAGTGGGACCTTACTAGATACCCTCACAGTTTGCCAAAAAAGTCAAAAAGGCAATGGAGTTGTAGTAGCAGAGAACTTGGCCTTGGGTTTTTAGATTATATGTTCTTTGCAGCAGGGACTTTGTGTTTTCAAGGTGCCTTATAGGTAGGTGAACTCTTTGTGTGAGATTTGGCATAGCACAGAACTTTCATCGCAGTGGCTAGGGGGCCTTAGACAGCTTTAGTTACTGCAGTCTCTCCGGACCTGCCATATGGGCCACAGTGTTGGCCGGAATCTCTGTAGTGCTGCGTGCTGCAGCCCATCCCCCTTCCTGACATGTCCCCTAGAAGAGTCATCAGAAAGGAGCCATAGGATTGTCCTCCTCAGTGACTGTGCCAGGATATTCTTCCACAGCCTGAAACAATGCTGTTAGGGTATCTGCCCTTTTACATGGTGTAAAGGAGTCAGAGTGGGAATGAGTATCTCACCCTCTCTTTCTCTTGTCTATAAGCTTATTATTGTATTAAATAGCAACACAATCCCTGTAGTGAATCTAGCCTGGGAACTGTAGATGTATTTTCCTGCACAATCTTTAAGCAGACAGAGACTGAGAAATAGACACTCTTACTAACATACTTGTGAGAATCACAAGGAATACATGCTGCCTCCAAACTCCCAAACTGCCTTTATTGCCTCAGTAACTTTCACAAGAGGTAAAATTACAATCTGTTGGAGCTAATCTTCTTGTTTGTTATGAATTTATCTGAAGCAGTTAGCTTTTTTATTTCTATTTGTGAATTATCTGACAAAGAATTTGATATTTTTATTCACTTCTTGTTTTTCCTAACTGTTTGAACAGTGTACGTGAAGAAACTTCAACACATGGATTATTTGTGAACTCTTTGCTCTGTCTGTATGCACTATTTATTATCTGAGCAGTCTAATTGGTTGCATAAGTCAGAAAGAGTTGTTCCTGGTTGAAGTTGTTTTTTTTTTTTTTCCAAACTGGAATATATTGAATAACAAACATTCTTTTTAGAATATGAATACTTTCATCTGCACGAAACTGCTGGTATGGTATTTGTTCAGAGAATGACCTTTCCCCCAAACAATTGTGTAAACAAAATCTGCCTTATGTGAACATTCTCTATTAGTGAATAAAAAGGCGCACAAACATGGCGGAAGTTCACAGCTGTTCAAACAAATGCTTGTGAATCCCGTTTTGCAGGACTCACTCACCCATCAGATTCAGCAAAGCTAACCCAAATTCCAAATGACCCATCAGTAATTTCTTGGGTATAAAATTCACCTCCGGTATAAGACAGATGGGGAAACATTCAAATTGCATTTAACAGATTTGTACAGATTTTCCAAAGGGGTGGCTCTGTTTCATTTTTTTGGAGTGGCAACCTGCAGCAGCTTAGTTTAAACAAATAAAACAGCAAGAAAATACATTAAATTAATGTCAAGATGAAGGGGAGGGGGCGGAAATCTGTACTGAATTAAAAAAGCAGGTGCAACTCCTTCAGGGGCTCTCTTTCAATACTGCATAAAAAAAGAGAAACTCACAATCTCTATCATAGTGCTGAAGTTCTCTGCCACCAACTCAAGCTGAGAAGGCAAATATCAGTTTAGCATGTAAGTAGAGTTTAATGTTCTCTCTACAGAAGGATCTTAAATGAATGTCTCCAAAATTGCATTATTCCCAATGGTGAATGAAAGGGGAGACCTAATATATAGCTATCCAAGAGCTCTAAACACCATAGAAGCCCAGTTGACTCCTTTTATTTCAGTCGTCCGAGGCTCTGCAAATTAGACTTGCAGAATGATAATGGTTATTGTGTCTGTTGTTATAATGGTGTGTAAAAGCACACCACTGTTATGTAAAACACAAAATGAACGCTGCAGGTCTACATGCCATGTAGAGGCAGACTCAGTGTTCATTTAAATACACTAATGTTGAATGTGAGCAAACTAAGTGGAGAACTGTAGTCAGGAAGGGAATGGCCTGTCTTCTAGAAGATTGTCTTGAAATAAAATCTTGATTATGACTCTGAACAAGCAGCTTTTCCTGTTACCGGCTTTGTACATCCGAGACCTCATTAGTCAGAGCCATGTAGCACAGGTCTGAAGGCCCCCAAGGGAATATAGACAGTGCAGGGGGCCCCAACATCCAGGCACAGCTAATAACTATGCACCATCACTGCAGCAGCCCTAGAAGAGCAGAGATAAGGCCTGGGTGACCCAGAGGAGAGAGGGAGTCAGAACTGGAGATGGACCTGTATCCAGGCAACAGTGCAAAATCAAAACCCCATAAGGACCATTAGAACATGGGTGCAAGTTACAGGAGCCAATTTATAATTAAACTATAATGACCACCTTCCAGTTAAAATTAAGGAAGAAACTTGAGAATCTGCCTTTATTTCAGCATTACCAGTTCTGGAAAATTGATCGAATGCTGGCTAAACACAAATTGTGATGACTTAAAGTTACAGAGAATTTCACACCTCTGTCGTAGGAAAACAGTTGAAACTGAGCAATGGGGTGAGCTTGAAGAATTTATCAGCAGGACTGTAAATGGAGAGATGGCTTTGGCAACCTTGTAGGTGGATGTTTTTAAATCATTCAAGAAGCTGCCTGTTCATCTGAACATTAGGAAAATGAATTCAAAAAATTTAGTGCTTATGTAAGGCTGAAGTTCTCTATCCATAGATGAGAATGGTGACAATGTAAACTTTGTCAAAGTTGCCTTGCCAAAGAGCCTTAAACCTACTCTAGAAAGACCACCTTTAGGCATGAAAGAGTAGTTTAGTTCACCAGACCATTCAGCCTGTGACCTCCCCTTGGAATTGAAGTCATTGGTGATACCACCAACCCATCTCACTCATGGCAGTGAACAGCTATTAGTAGTGATGAGCTGCCAAAATCTTAACAACGCGTTCCCTCCTCACCCCACTAGGGGGTCGTTGCCCACCCCCGCCCCCTAGGACTCCTGCCCCATCCAACCCCCTGCATTCCTTGACACCCCCCCCCAGGACCCCTGCCTCATCCACCCCTCTCCCCTGTCCCCTGACTGCCCCCAGAACCGGGCAGGAGGGTCTCATGGGTCACCGTAGAGGGTGCCCACCCCACCCCTAAGAGCCAGAGGCACCTGCCGGGAGGTGAGGTGGGGAGTTCCAGCGGTGCTTACCTGGGGCAGCTCCCAGGAAGCATCCGGCAGGTCCCTCTGGCTCCTAGGGGCAGGGGAGCATAGCTGGGGAGGAGCGGGGGAGCAGCCGCTCCCTCACTGATCACATCAAAAGTGAAGCCTTAGGCACCGACTCCCTGGGTGCTCTGGGGCTGGAGCACCCACGGGGAAAATTTGGTGGGTGCAGAGCACCCACCGGCAGCTCCGCGCCTGGCCCCAGATCACCTCACCTCCGCTCCACCTCCTCCGCTGAACGTGCTGCCCCGCTCTGCTTCTCCAGCCCCTCCGCTGGCTTCCCGCGAATCAGCTGTTCGGCGGGAAGCTGGGGAGGGCTGAGAAGCAGGTGGCGGCTTCCCGCTCAGGCTGAGGGTGGCGGAGGTGAGCTGGGGTGGGGAACAGTTCCCCTGCGCGCCTTCCCCCCCCCCCGCCCCCCGGGTTACCTGCTGCAGCGCGGGCGGCCCTCCTTGCGGCCCCCCCCCTCACCCCAGCTCACCTCCGCCTCCCTGGGACTGAGCGGGAAGCAACCGCCTGCTTCTCAGCCTGCCCCAGCTTCCCACGCAAACAGCTGATTCGCGGGAAGCCTGGGGGGGACGGAGAAGCAGAGCGGGGTGGCGCGTTCAGGGGAGGAGGCAGAGGCGGAGGTGAGCTAGGGTCAGGGGTGGGGCGGGGAGCTGCCGGTGGGTGCTCTGCACCCACCAAATTCCCCCCTTGGGTACTCCAGGCCTGGAGCACCCATGGAGTCGGTGCCTAAGGCGCCACTTTTGGCCGGTTAAATTTAGAAGCCTTTTTAGAACCGGTTGTCCCTCACAGAACAACCGGTTCTAAAAGGGCTTCTCAATTTAACAACCGGTTCTAGCGAACCGGCTCCAGCTCACCACTGGCTATTAGACTTTCATTAGCTACTGCCCTGGAGTAAACCAGAACTGGCAACATTGTGGTGAAAGAGTATTAGTGGCACACAGAGTCTGAGCCATTCAGTCTTGGTCTGTAGTACTCATTGCTGGCAACAAAGTTTACTCTGTCAGTCCTATGGCATAGTCTTGTGGTCCTTATACTACATAAAGTAGCTTAATTTGTTGCACAGTGAAATGGCAAATCTCCCCCATATTACAAGAAGAAATTCCAAAAGTATCTAGACTCCATTCATATAATACACAGAAAAAGGAGCGGTTACTAGGCAACCTGGAAATCTTTCTTCTTTTATGCCATTCTACTCCCGGACTATAGCTGCTTAATTTGATCCTATTTGAAGTGACAATTTAGGGCCTTATAGCTTGGATACCTATTCACATGAAATGTAAAAAGCATCACACTAACAAGCTACATTTTGTTTTGTACCTTGGGAAACTGGAATAAAAAGAGTGGGTTTGTGTCTCTTGGAATCCATATGGACTACTAAATCTGCTGCTATAATATCATAACCCCATTATCTCCCCCATGCCTTGCCCCCTCATCCTTACACAGGACTCTTAGCCTTTCATCAGCCTTTAATTACGGTATCTGCAATTTCCTGAACTTTTAAAACAATAACCAACCCTCATGCCTCCCTTGTCACATGTATTTTTCCCTCATTATTATAGTATCCAGAATGCCCTTCATACACATATATGAACTCACACTTCTTCTCTGCCTTCTTTATTTCTTTAAAATAACTGAGGTGTAGTCTGGTTTTGTTTGCTAGCATCATCTCATCCCACCCAAGAACATTAACGATGTCTAAAGAGAGAAAATTGATTCCATGATAGGAAATATTTTGTTGTTAATAACACACACACACATACACACAAAGTCTTACCCACAACATACCCACTTTAATTAAATGAAGTTGGTAGAGTTATACCTTAACCCACATGAGGATCTGGCCCATCATTTTCTATTTAATTCTAATTTTTACACCCTGTTTTGTAAACGTTGACGTTTTGCATGCACAGTCTTACAACCTACTCTTTCAATCACTTTCCTCCCACAATCTCTTCCCTACCTTAGTGTGGACTTTGGCAAAGGCTAGGAAATACCAACCCAGTGATCCCAGCTAGAGTAAGGAATCTGAGCAAAGTCATTCTGGGCATGTCAATGGGTCACTTGCTTTAGAATGTTTTCACATGCAACTTGCCCACAAAAAAAAATCTATATTCCCATGTTTAAAAAAAAGAATAAAAAATGTACACTATTCAGTTAGGCCCTGGTCTACCAAATCATTTAAACAATGGGGATTACTCTCATACTACTCTCATATGCTTACAAGTAAACACATGCCAAAGTGCTCTGTTGGATTGAGACTTTAAGGACTCTTAACAAAAGCTCTGTCCAGCTCTGCATCGTGGAGACCTGTATAAATGACACAGAGAATATAGGCTGCCTCTCTCACTGCTTATGGATTTTATTGGCTTTGGTCCTCAGTGGAAAATACTGGGCAGACGAGTGGAATGGAAACTGTTATATTTTGTTCGAAAAGAAAAATCTGAGCTAACTTTGTATGAGCTACATCTCCTTTAAGCATATCACAAGATCCCTATACTGAGGGCACTATGCATGCATGGGGGAGGGCATGAATTGGAATAGCAGGTGTGCTGCAGTGTAGGGGTATCGATACGGGTGTTTATTGGAATTAATTCAGTTCTTGCCCACACTCTGTTTATTTCAAGCCAGTATAATTCTTTCTATTGTTTCACAAGAACTCAATTTATTGCCATAGTTTTAATTAAAAATCCTATATTATCTTTATATTCACATTTTTATCAGCTGATCTTGGGTACAGTGCTCAGGCTCACATGTTAAGGTATTATCTATGCGCCAGTTCCATGTATGCATATGAAAACCCAGAGAGCAAAGGCAAATGGGACTGCAATGTAACACCAGAATTATCACGCCTTACAACACAGTTCTCAGGGCAAAATGTGTTGGCACTGTAATTTTTTTTTAAAAGAGAGGGCTGTTGTTGCCACTGAACTTGGCGCCAGGTTACTCTTATGGTATTTATGCACTAGCTTAATTAGAAATCAGGAAAAAGAAACCATTTTTTTTAGCAACTTCTGATTCCCTGTTGTAATTTTTGATCTGTTGATAAACCTCCAAGGCAACTAGGACAGCACTACTATTTCTGGCTCTGTTTAGTGATGAGTTGCTAATTGTTTCTGCTTTACCAAGACTGACAAGGAGCCATGCCAGCTAATGTGTAATTGATGAGAAGAGAAGGCCATAAAGCAATCTTAGGAGAAATACCATTTTGGGTGATATTTTATTTTTAGCTTCATATATTTAATTATTAAAATATGAGGTTCTTTACGCTGATCTCCTTAAAAGCCAACACTCAGTTCAGACGGTGGTTACAGAAACACACAACTAACCACAAAAAAAAAAAAAAAAAACCACCAAATTTACAGATTATCCTAGTTTTGGCATTTATGTACTGGAAAAGCCATTGGCATACTTTCATAATGAGAAAAGAGTGCAGTTCTGAAAATATGATGATGACATAGTATGATCTGTAAAAAATGTTTTCATTTAAATATTAAAGCCTCAGCATTAGCATTTTAAGTTTTCACATTTGTAGGATTAAAATAAACATTAGGAGAGCATTTCAGGACCTCATCATCATCATCATCATCTCTCTCTAACATACATTCAAAAAAAAAACAGGAAGAGTCATCAACATAACTGTTAAAATGGATATTGCAATTTTCCAATCACTAATCCACAGGGATGCCCAGGTGTAACTGTGGCCATCTCAGCATTTCATACAAAAAGCAGCTTCATTCCCCTGAATCCAGTGCAGGCAATCTACAACATCCATTGTCAGGAATAAGGGCTGGAGTTTCAAATTCGTAGTCACCACAATGATGGGGCTCTCTCCAACATCGGAAATACTAAGAAAACCATGTTTCCTACTTTTAATAGCTTGAGATGCCTGTAGGCTGTAATAAAAGTCATCTTTTGCACTGTAAATCTTTTCTCTTTAGGATTGGAAAACGTAATAAATGTGCATATAATTGAAGTGAAAATGATGAAAATCTCACTCTGACTATTGACAGATTTGCCTTCCTTTTGGACTCTGCAGGAGCTTCTTTGTTTGTGGCCCATGATGAAGATAATGAAAACCAATCCAGTGATTAAACTTTATATCCAAAGAGGAGTTTGATCTGTTCATATTTTTTTAATATGACTTTAGAGCAAGAGATGCAGTCATTTCAAAAGACTGTTAAACCATCATCTGCTGCGGGAAGTCATGAAATACCAGTGCCACTGGTGGGTTGACCTAAAAGTAATTTAACAAAGAAAATGAATATGTGTGAATCAGTAGCAGAGGCAGCTTTCAAGCTGTTGGAGAGCCAAGAAGAGTGATGGGTCATCCGATGAAGTGAGCTGTAGCTCACGAAAGCTTATGCTCAAATAAATTGGTTAGTCTCTAAGTGCTTCTTTTCTTTTTGCGCATACAGACTAACGGCTGTTACTCTGAAACGGGTCATTCATTGGCGGTGGCACTTTCATTAAAGCTATTGGCTTGAAAAGGTGCCACACATACGCCTATTAGCTCCATCACTTGTTTGAATTAAATGTTAAGTTGGAGCTAAATGCTTTTGTGTTTTTCATGTAGTTAGACACAGGCCATCTTCACTTCAGTCTCCACTAATTATCACGAAAGAAAAAGACTTTCCTATTAGGTTGCTCTGATGAATGGCATGTGAAGTATATCCTAAAATAGACCCCATTCGTGAAACAGTAGATACTTGCTTGTAAAAGTGAAAGGCCAATATCTTTTTTGGGGCAGGGGACGGACAAAAAACCTTTGGGCAATGGTGGAGAGGGGTGGAATGCAACTAAGAGGACAACTGATAGCTCACAGTGTAAGTGAGAAAAGGAGACTACTGATACATGATCATCTCCTTAAGATAAATGTCATGTTGGTGAACTTGTAGGATTTTGTGGAGCTCAAGATGCCTTCTTTATTATTATGGCTTCTCCAGAGAATCAAATTCTAGTTAGCAAAAGGCCCGTTTCAGCTTGCTTGTAAAATCTCACCACCTCACTGTTTATCTGCATCTGAAAACAAAGCAAAACTGAGGCTTCTTGTTTATTTTCAAATTGTATGTTCATTTAATGCTCAGAAAACTTACAGACCAAAAGTCATGATTATTGCCAAGCACAAGCATGTGATATGTGCTAGTTGTGCCTTGCTCCCATGCCAGTATTATATATCTTAATAATAATAATAATAATAATTAATAATGAATACCTTCTGGCATTTCTGTTAGTCTATGCAACAACTCATTGAGCAGATATTGCTAACCATGTCAAAGTGTAATGTCTTAGCCCAGTTTCCACTGGTAACGCATGCAAACTGATTTGCACATATGACCTGAGTTAGGATTTTAAGTCAGCTCTCCAGAACAGTGAATGCAAAGCCAATGTACAACTGTAAAAGAAGTGCCTGCCATACCGTAAAAGAAAAGACATGCATATTTACCCTTCAAGTGAGGTTGCATTTTTCAACTGTGTCCATGGAATGGAACACATTTTGCTCTCATTTATGTTGTTCCTAGTCCATTAAAGTCAACAGAGTGGAGACAAAGCAAAATGTAGCTCTTATGTGTAAATGTTGAGGTTCATTATCAGAGAAATTTCTGCATTACTGCTGTGTACTTCAATGACTTGTTTGTTTGTAAACTTAACCTTGTGCAGGTGATTAATACCAACCCACTCTATTTCCAGTTATATCTGTATTCAATATTTAGAAATAATCATGCCAGACCAGAGTCAGTTCATTTTAGATCCAGGTTTGTTGTGCATTCACTCTTCTGCATTCAGCTCAAGAAATGAGTTTACATATTTTGGTGTTGTTTATTTTGGTACTAAATATATAGGCCAGCATGTTTAGAGTTGGATATCTGTTACATACCTAAATCCATAGATAGGCAACTAAATAAATGGACTGATTTTCAAAAGTGCTTAGCATCTCTTAAATCACATTGGACACAGTGGAAACTGAGGGTCTTCAGCAACCCTGAAAATTAGGTAACTATTTAAGTGTTAAGCATTTAGCTATCGCACTCAAGATTGAAAATCTTGTCCATATTCCTCTATTAAGATCAGTTAATATTGATTTTTTAAAAATTCTCTATATTCATATGAGCTACTAGCATTCTTGTATACAGTGGAATTATATAGATTTAAGTAAATCTACATTGCATATTGTATATTAGTTTAGAACAAAGAAAAATCCTTTCTCATGCTTGGCTTATTAATTCAAAATAAGACCAATGATATTTGTAATTTATCACTACTGGGACAATATGTAACCATAATTAGCTCTTAGTTCTTAGCCATTCATCCATCCATTAATGTTTTGCTGTTATATTGATTATAGATCACACATGCTATGCCACAAATTCCTTGTCCATTTTGTCAGTTACAGAGAATGTATGAGCATCTTTATCAGTTACATCATTGTGTCCATTTCAAGACATTGCTATAACAACATTTGTCTTTATATACCATGTGTGTGAACAGAAAAGAGACAAAGAAAATGAATAAGAGTATTGATTGTAGACTTCTTTTCAAGGTATATTCCTTATGTAATTGATAAGCTAACGACATCTGTTCAACAATCCATTTTTCTCAGTTACAAAAGATATCTTTAACCAAGTCATCATCACATAAATACTCTATAAACTAAGTGCGTGTTTCAATTGCTTATTTTATTAAGCACAGAAAATACCATATCAATTAAAAGTAGTTCCTTTCTGGATTTCTGCACACATTTCCCTGAGGGTCAAGTGCCAGAGTAAAATGTCACACAATCTGTTATTTACCAACACACTAAGGTCCAGCTAAAATTTAGCTTATTGATAACACAATAGGGTCTGGTAAAGTTCAGGGTAAAATGAGAATGGTTAGTAAAGTGCAAACCTACTAGGCCAAAAGAAAACACTCTAACATTAGTGTTTAGTCAGCACCTTTGGCTAGCACAGAAAAGATTTGGGGATGTTTGGCTATGAAATCATGAGAGTTTAAAATAAAAAAGAGTAATAAAAATTAATATTTACTCAGAATATGTACTGTCCAATGCTATACAATTTTTTCAGTCACCTTTACCTGGTCAGTGATGAACATTAAAGCAATTGCCAACAGTTAGCACCCAGTGGAATTTCTCCCGTATTTAGAATAAAGAGTGTTTGTGGTTAACTGTTAACAATGAGTGGGAAATGTTGACATTTTAGTAGCTTTTTACTGCTGATCTTTTAATTGTCTCTTTTTTTACTACACAACAATATCACCGTAAAACTATGAAAATATAATTGTCCTTTATTTGAAAGGAAAAGTATTTTTCTGTGAAAGTAATATGCCCAGGGTATTGGTTTTGCTGCAAATTGTATTCAGTTAATCCCAAATCCCAGTATATCATTTATAAAACTTCACCCATTAAACAGGCATCTCTTTTACTCTCATTTACTAGAAAAACTGTTTGTAATCTTGTTGCTGTGATCTCTTGGTAAGTCTGATGTACTTTAGAGTGGCTTTCAAATGTCCAAATTTAAAATACAGCACTGTACTTCTAAAATAATCATATTAGAGTTGGAGTTCTGCAACTATCTCAGCAAACTGAATAAACACAGTGGCATTAGGAATCTGATGCTCCAGCATATGTTTTTTTGGTTTTTCTACACTCAAAAATGCTACTAAATTACACCATCAATCAAGTTACCCAGAAGTTAGCTGTAAATCTCACAGATTGCTTTAGGGTTGTTCCACAACAGACTCTCTATGTACTTCAAAGGATGTTGTAAATGAATCTTTCAAAATCATGTCAATCATTGTTTTGAAGTGTTACATCTTATAACACAAATTAGGTTTCCTTCGGGTCATTGGAGGCATTTGTTTTCTCTTTTCTGTGTAGAAATAACAAACAGATTTCCCAGTTTCATGCTAGATTGTTTTTGGCTCATTCTGCCTTTTCATTATAAGTAGAAGGAGTGATAAAGTGTTGAGCGCTACAGTTGAGATCTGATTCGCTGATAACAGTGGTTTAGCATTGTGTAATAGCACAAACTATACACCTGAAAAATATTGGCAAGTAAAATAAGTTCAGCCTCAGTCTCTTGGAATCATTGGATCTCATTGGAATCATATAACAGATGATCGGTCACAGAACAGAGCTCCATATTTGTTACCCTCTAAGTAAAATGAAGACAAATAAAATGATACAAATAAAATCTAGTGATTAAATTGTCTCCCCCCCCCAAAAAAAAATCTCCTAATGATATTTCAGTTGTGAGATGGTGGAAATACCAAGAGATCTTCCCATAAATGACCCAGGGAAGTTAAAAAGCTATGGAATACATTTAAAAATACCAAGATGATTCAATAGAGCATTTCAACAATACCCATTAATAAAACTGGAAAAAAATCACTCATGGTGGAAAGATATAGCTTAAAGAAAAAAAAATAGTGCTGAGAATCAAAGCAGTAAAAGTACCGAAATAGTTAAGATTAAGTTAAAAATTAGGGTAAATGAGGAAAGAGAAATGTACAGAAACCTATTTTGCCCAGTTGAAAGTGACTTGATTCACTTTATGATGGTTCCAGTTTTGGTTTAATTTTTGTTTAACTCTTGCACAGTGTCCCAGATAGTAAATGTGGAGAATACGTGCCTTTGAAAATAAATAAATAGCTTTATTTGTGTACCCTAACAACTGAAACTGGAAGAAGGTATATTTTTAGAACCCAGATAATCAGTCCACCAATGGCGCTGAGTGTTGGGCAATGAAGAAGAAACATGAGTAAAAAAAAGCTGTTTCACAGAATTGCAAATGTTGAGAAGGATGAGTGGAATAAGAAAAAAAGATCTGACGAGGAATGTGCATGTTAGAGACATACTGAAAGCAACACCCATAAACAAAAAGAAACTGGAGTGCAGGCTCAGATGATTTGGTCTTGTGGTGTGCAGTCCTGACAAGTGGGTTACACAATCCAGCAGATCCAAACTGAAGGAAAAAGACAGAGCAGCTGACCCAGCAAGAAGTGGTGGGCTGTCATAAAGTTAGTTAGCATGTGATGTAAGAGGGTGTGTGGCATTGAGCAGAATACTTTGGAAGGAGATGACTCCTAAAGCACACCCCATATGATGGGACTAAAAAAGATGATAACCAGTCCAACCGCACTGTAGTTGGACATTTTAGGGCGGGGCAAGAATCAAATTTCATACTTGACAATGTTTAACAGGGAAACAGAAAAGTTTTAATGATTTTTAGACCGAGAAGGGACTATGAATCTGTTATAGTCCTCCTGGAATAAAGCACATAGCTGAAAATGAATGCCTGTTTCTGCTTGAAAGAAATTAAACCTGTAGAGTTTGGTAGCTTTTATTACAAGCAAGTCTGGTAGTGTTGTCTATAGCTAAAGTTGCCCAACACTTTCCATTATAAGACACTGTTTTCACTTGTTTATAACGTTCCCAAACATTCACTGTTCTGACGGTACTATCCCATGCTGATTTTCTGTCTGAGGCTGACTTTTAGAAAGTTTCAGCAAAAATGGTTCAACCATTTCCAATAATGAGATTAGAGAAAAAGATTGTTTTGCCCAGATTAAAAAAGAAAATTCTTACAACTGTTTCACTGAGCAACTTGTCTATATAACTAGTCTTCATACATATGTGTGTGTCTTTTCACCAAGTGAATTGAGCTGAACAGTGAAATCCCCAGTAATTTGCACACGTTGTATTTAACATTCGTATTATGGTAGTGGCCAAAGGCTTCAAACAGGATCAGGGCTGAGTGTAATAAAAACACCTACAAAGACCTGGTTCCTGCCCTGAAGAACTTAAAATACTCAAAATATAATAGCAGAAATAAGCAGATAGATCAACAGTGCAGCAGATCCCAACTGAGGATCAGGACCTGCAAATCTAAGTTAAAGACTGGATGGAGCCCACTTCTGTAGTGATAGCACTTTACACAGGGCTGGCCTTACCATGAGGCAAACTGAGGCAGTCGCCTCAGGTGTCAGACTGTGGGGGGTGGGGGAGGCACTAGGACCCAGAGAGTAGAAAATTGTGTTTGCTGCTGGTGCATATGTATTCTCTCTGCTCTAGATGCACAGAGATGGTAGAGTGCTGTGCTGGAGGAAGGAGGACACAAGAGACATAACAGGCAGGCAGGAGAAAAGGTGAGAGGGAATAACAGAAAGCAGCAGGAGCTGCACGGAGAGAGAGAGGAGGAGCCTCTTATGCACCTTTCTAGCACCCTCAGGAGCCTGGACTGATTAACACCAGCTTCTCAGGGAGTTTCCTGTTTTCTACTGCTTCCCTGAACCCACTTGAGGAGAACAGGCAGTCAACTGAAGTAGTAGGAGCCAGTTAGACCCTTAAGACGCTGATATCTTCCCTCACTCAGGCCCTGCTACCAGCCTGCTTATTTGTCCCCTTCAGTTGCGCATTGAGAGCCACTATAGCTGGCATAGAACAGCACTCATGAGTGAAAGAAGAAAAGGCCCCTCTGGGGCAGCATTCAGAAAAAGAAAGAAAGCAAAGGAAGCTTTTCTATCTAAGCAGGAAGGAGCTCTCCTGAGATACATAGACACAAATGTTCACGGTGAGCCTTCTGGCCCCAGTGAGGATGAGAGTGTTGAGGAGATGCCTGATCTTCTAGTTAGTCAGAGTGCAAGTGACCTGGCAGCTACTGCAGCATCCATATCTCCATCTCAAATGGATGTAACATGCACATTGTAGATCAAAGAAGAGTGTGATGGAGGCGCAAGAAACATCTGCTGCTGAGTTTAGTTTCTTAAGTCTAGATGATCCAGGACTGTGGACCCACTTGAGCAGTAGCCTGAGGGACTTCCTTGTACTGCATGGGCCACAGCAAGCGAAAAACTTCATGGTCCCCAAAGACAATGAAAATAGAAGTTTCCATCCAACAAATTACTAGCATGAAATCCCCAATGGTGACAAAGTGAGAGACCATGGCTTATGTACTCAAAAACCCAGAATGCTGCATACTGTTTTTGTTGCAAACTCTTCCAGTCTAATGTTCCAGTCACATTGGGTTCTACAGGAACAAAGGACTGGAAAAATCTGGCTAGAAGTCTGGCATGCCATGAGAAGGCAGCAAATCACCAGAGAGCATTCCATAGGTGGAAAGAGCTTGAAATGAGACTAAGGTTAAAGGCCACCATAGATGATAAGCATCCAGAGAAGATTGCATCAGAGTCTCTTTACTTGCAAAATGTTCATGCAGCTCAAGGAACACAGCAGTATATTTGGGATGTTGTATGATATTCCCAGACTCCTCACTTTTCCTGAAGAAGACCTACACCAGCAATGCAGGGCACTAGAGACAGTGTTGACACATGATGACATGCGCAGTATTGATGCAAGTGATTTAGGTGATGAACTGACAGCCCTTTCAAGATACGTTTCAGCAGGATCAACTCCAAAGGCTGTTCTGGAATATATGTGCACAAATAAGATGACCATCCTCTTTCCAAATGCTTTTGTTGCTCTGTGCGTACTTCTAACACTTCCTGTAACAGTTGCCAGCGAGAACGCAGCTTCTCCAAGCTGAAGTTAATAAAATCACATCTATGCTCCACAATGACACAGGAGAGGCTGGTCAACCTTGCAACCATTTCGACAGAGCATGAGCTGGCCCAGACTGTGGACCTTCAGCAGGAAGCAGTTCAAATCTTTGCAATCAGGAAGGCACAGAAAGCACCACTTTGTTTACTCAAGCAGATAAAAATGCCAGTGTTTACTATGCAGACAAGAAAAGTTACATTTGCCATTCAGGCGTTTGAAAGTTAAGTGTTACTTAAAATTGTTGAACAAGGCATTTTAAGTTGTTAGTTCTCCTTTATTGGGGTAGGTAGCAGAGCAGTACCATGAGAGCAGTAGAACAGGAAGAAGGCAGGATTGAGACCTTTCAAAGTTTTGGCCCAAGCGAGGGGGCATGGGGGCGTCATTTGAGCTCCCCTCCTCAGGTGCCAAAGTGTTGTGGGCTAGCCCTGACTTTACACAGGGAATTGTAACGTGTAGTTTGTTCAAATGTTTTTTTGTTTTGAATAGATGCTCAATGAAGGAGCACGGTCCATCCAGCATATTGAATGGAGCAAGGGTCCTGTTGGAAAAAAAATCGTATGATCATGTAATCTAAAACTGTATATCATCATGGATACACCCAAGAGGGGCAAATTAATATTGCATGGGCAACTGTAAATCTGGCATTTCCTAAATTATGAGTTCTCAACTCTCAACCTAAAAACACTCTTTAATGTTGTTTTTTTTTAAATGTCATAGTACATAGAAAAAAGAAAAGGAGTACTTGTGGCACCTTAGTGACTAAGGTACTCCTTTTCTTTTTGTGAATACAGACTAACACGGCTGCTACTCTGAAACATAGTATATAGTGTGAAAGTACATTAGCTTACATATGGAAAGACATAGTTACACAGAAGAGAGTCAGTATTTGCCATTAAAATGCTACCACTTATTAACAGTTAGCATAGCACAGTACCTTTGATACTCTACCTATTTTCCATTCTAGGTACAGGGGAATACTCAGGTATCTCAGATTAAAGCATGGTGACTGTTGGTAGATGCTGAGGTTTCATTGGCACACGCTCTATGCATGGAAGTTTCTTTCTTTGAGAATATTTTATCCCTACCTGCTTCATCATTCTAATTCCCCAAAACACTGAAGAGCTGAGACAGCAATAGTAAATCACTTACAAGGGAAAAGGTTAATTCTCCATCTCTAAAGTCTTGAAATCAAGACTAGATGCCTTTCTGGAAGATGTACTTTAGTCAAACACAAATTATTGAGCTCATTACAGAGGCAACTGGTGAAATTCTATGGCCTGTACTATACAGCAGGTATCCACTCGTCCCTCTGGCCTTAAAATCGATGAATTAAGAGAAATTCCCTTTCCTCCCCCACAGAATTTAAGAAATACATAGCTATTCTTGGGATATTATTTTATCCAGATCAATTATGTTGTATTTGTCAACTGTAGAAAAGCATTATTTTGTTAAAATATAAAGGGGAAAATATGTACTAAAGACAACCTCATGAGCTATGATTTCATTGTTTGTATTCTGTCTTTTCAATGTGAGCAAACAAAAATATATACTCACAAAAATTTATTTTCATTTGAGCTTTCTGGTTGGTGTATTTGATTGATATTGTTGCTTAGGCAGGCTGAAAAATGACAAATGAGATATTTAGGTTGATACTGGAGGATAACCAGTCAAAGCAAAGCTTTAGCTGCAGAGAAAATAATTATTTCATTGGTGGGAGAGGGAAAAATCTGAAAACTTTGGAAAGGGATGACAATTTATGGACCAAGATTTGAGTTTATCTAAATCGCCGTCTCTTTATTGGTATAAATGCAATAAACTCTCTGCTGCTTTTTGAAATCCTGAAAATATAATGGTACAAAGCCAAAGTGTGTGTGACATCATAATACAGATCATTACTATGTAAACCTTCTGTGAATAAAATTGTTTAACCCATTATTTGTTACTCACCCACATTTGGCCCATTTGTCAAGATACCACTGCATCCTGTGAAATGCTGAGCATCCTCCACTCCCAGAGATGTTGTTGAAGGTGTTCTTCATTTTCCCTTAGTTGGGATTGAATAGATTTCTTTGACACATACAGTGAATCCGGAAGTGGGTTTAGACTAAGAATATAAAATGGCAAAGTTACATTCAAGATTCTTCAATGACACTGTTGACAGTACCTAAATGTAAAATTGTTTCCTTATTTCTCTTGATCTGAGCACTTTGGGAAGTAGCCAGTGAAGAAAATGAATATTGTGACAAGAGTATTTGTGTTTGGTTGCATCCTTGTACATTATATTCTTGAAACAGTCTGTGCTGTTGGTGAAAACCTTCCTTATGAAAACAAAACATTGCACTCGCCAAACCATTGTTTGGCGACTCATGAACCTGTTATATCAAAGTTTGAGGAAAGAATTAATAGTGCTCCCAATTTAGATTGATTAGACACACTGCGAGCGGATTCTCAGGGGTAAATTAACATATACACAAACTGAGGACCTCCCCCAAACTATTTAGAAAACATGTGGCAGCTCAGTTGTACTCTTTTGTGAAGATGCACAAAGCCATCTCCAAAAGATATGGGTATATGTGGAGACGAGCATTTCTGACAATTAGTTTTAGAAATATAAATGTTTATAAATGTGGTCTAACTTTTTTTGAAGGGCAGGTATTAATGATTTTTTTTTCAAGTGTTAGCTTTTAAATAGCTTCAGGAGTGCAATGGCTCCTGATTTTCATAGGTGCTAAGCACACACAGTTGTATTTGACCCCAAAGGGAGCAGCAAATATTAAATATCCCAGAAACTCAGGCCTTGTGTCTTTTGTCTACATTTTGCAAGTTTAACTCTTATCAGGAGGATGCCTTAAAGCTCACTTTTAATTGCATGTTATGTTACTTTCTGTGCATTTTTTATGATACACCTTTCTACTGTTTTTGTGTTCAAGTTGCTCAAAGAACACAATTATCAAATAATAGTTAATAACGGCAACAATTACTTATCATGATTATAAAATGAATTTTAAACTTTTGGGATATTAAGAAATACAGAAAAAATGCTCAGTATAGTTGTATGGTATATTATATACATGATTTCAAAGGTTTTTAAAAACTTTTCTGCAAAGACATTTGTTTCATACACATGCTCATTTTTATGTTACATACGTGGATGTGGTGTAATATATGAAAAAACATATTTATATAAGTAGCATATGTTTATAAGCTTATATATTGAATCATACAGAGTTCAAATATAAGCAATGGAGATTTTTTTTTTTTTGTTGTTCCACATGGGAGCCGCTTGATAAACACTATAGACTCAAATGTCATTGAATTATGTGTATGGTTGCCATTGCACAAATGTTCACAATTTTTACTATCAAAAAGTAGCATAATTCATAACTTATTTATTGACTGGTTATTTATTTGTTTGTTTATTTGTTTATTTAGCAAACTCAGATATAAATTGATGGGCCTAACAGATCAGATTTGTTGATCTCCAGCAGTGAAAATTTAAAGTTCCCAGCAATCATTAAACTTGAATAGAAAATATTTTATTTTTATATCTGAGAAAATGAAATTTAGCCCACAAATCTTCCCTGGAGCCACTCTTTTCCTAGGTCCGCTTCAGGGGTCTCCTCCTCAGCTACCCCCCTGCCTTCTGTTATGGGTCTATTACAGGATTGGGTGGCTGAGGTTCTGTGGCACAAAGTGCAAGAGGTCAGACTAGATGCTCACGATGCTCCCTTCCAGCCTTCAAGTCTATGAGTCTATGAGAGTTCAGAAGTGGGAGAATGTGTAACCATAAAACATAAAAACAAAAAACCCTTAATGGAATCTAGTCATTGTGACTCAGTACTGCAAAAACATAGAGACTGCAAAACTATGAAAAGTAAATTTATGGTAATTTTGTTTGTTATATTCAGAACTAGAGACACCACTTAAATTGATCTAATAAGTAATCTTCTTAGATTAATATTAATAAACAGATGTCTTCTAAGGGGAAGTAGTTGACAGGTAAAGATATCAATGCAAAGCAGTCACCATCTGCTTATCTTCTCTCATCACTGTGTCAACTAATTAGGGAATAATAATAGGCCTTTTTAAGGACAGTTTCAGATTTCCAGGTCAATGACTGCTTTCCATCTTCCTCCTTTCTTTCAGGCCCTGCTGCAAAAAAGAAGTATGTCAGTTATAATAACCTGGTTATCTAGTCCGTTTCTTCAGACAGAATTGAGGAAGGATGAAGATTTTCATCCATTCAGCCACCCAAACTGCCATAGGCCTCTTCCTGACCTGCAGTGTATCCACCGCTGGAGAAGTTTAAAGGCTAGGCAGTTAATATGGAGACCAATGTAAGAGGACCAAGCATTCTGAACAGCTGCTATATGAAATATCCTTAATTATTCTTGGCTTAATAAGTCACTGGCACTGTCCTTGGGCTGTGACCTTGGACCTTCTCTATGTATGGGAAGTATGAAAACTGAGTACCCAGCTCCAGACATGAATACCCAGCTCTTTATGGGTGAACTGCATTTAGTGACAATGACTTTACAGGGGCTAATTCTGTCTTTATATGTACTTCCAGACTGCAAGTTTTTGAAATTTCTGTACAGTTTGTGAGGAATTTTGCATATTTCCATCCATGTTGTTTCAAAGATTCACTCTTTGTTTTGAATGCACAGTTGCATTGAAGACCTATTCTCTCAGATGTTAGCACATTAAAAACAAATCCCTGAGGATTTAAAAGAACTATGTACATGACTTGTATAATTATTATTGTGTCACTGCAATCCATATGTTTGTTTTTGTTTTTGTTTTTTTTAAATTCAACAACAACAACAACAACAAAAAGTTATTTAAAGACCAAAAACTGTGCTGGCGAAGTGAGCCCCTGCCTTTCATAAGTATGATGGGCTGCAGAGGAAGCAAGAAGGATATTGCTTGGTTTTAATAGAGGTCTTGATGTGTGGAATGCATGCCAGTAATGTATTTTACAGTACATGTTAATAACTTGTTTGATATTTGTATTTGTGTTCTATTTTGTTATTTTAGTTACGATATATGACTATTTTGCAATAATTTCAATTATTCTTACAATACTTGGAAGAAGGAATATGGCTTTTACATGTCTTAAGGTTTTTCTTTGTTGATGCCCACCATGATTGACCAGTGTGATGAGGACTTCAAAAAACAAAACAAAAAAAAAGCATGTATGGTTTATACTGTTTGTAATAAGTAATTTCGTTAATCTTGCTGCTTATGTGCCAATTAGTGAAAACCATCTTTCCTGCAAACTCCTCCCCCCTTTCCTCTCTTTGATCCTGTGATATTGTCCAAGAATGTATCAATAAAAGGTTTTGGTTAACTTTTTTTTTATTTATGGCAATAAATATCTTTAGTTGTTTCCTCCCCTCCCCCTTTTAGTTAGTTTGTTCATGAGGGTTGTCACGGGGGAGCTGTAAAAAGATGTAAAAGTACTTTAACCAGATGGGGCCTAAATTTTTGAAAAGTCACTAGGCACTCAACTTGAAACACTGTAAAGGGGCCTGTTTTGTTTTTTTTTTCAGAATGAGCTGAGCCCCTGCCCTCTTCAAATCAGGTCTTTTAATATGTGTCAGTGTGAACACTCCAAAATTGAGGCTCCCCAAATCACTAATCACGTATGAAAATGTAGGCCACAAAGTGGTTCAGTAATGTTGCTCCATTAATTTCTATGGAATAATGCCAATGCAAAACTGGACTAATCAACACGAGTCATCAGTAATGAATCAGATCCACACTTTCCAAATGTGGAGCAGGAACCAAAACTCAGACTCACTTGAAAAGTGGTTGGAAAGAGCAGGGTTGAAACAATAGGCTGAAACAACAAGAACAAAATTCTGCCCTCTTCCAACCTCCATAGCTCAACAAGTAGTTCCCCATTTCAAGTGTCTACAAGAGCATCCCTTGTACCTGTAGAACACCGATGGCAAGATCAAAACTGAGCTGAAAATCACTTTAATCATTAGTCATTGCTTAGCCTATTTTAACTTGCATGGTCCTTAGACATTCTTTGCTTACTGACTACTGGGTTGTTGTTTTTTCCAAATCTTTCAACCTGGGCTTATAAACCTTGAACACTGATCACTTCTCTGGTGCCTTTTTGGTCTTAACACAGTAGCAGCTCTGAAGCCAAGCTGATATTTAGGACTGGTTGGATGGGTAAGTGCTATAAGTGGCTAGAGACATTTGATCACATTTTGGGGACTAATGGCAGAAGCTCTTCTGCAGCCTCTCTTGACCACAGCAGCCTTCAGGGGACCATGACAGAAGTAGGGGGCGGGAGGAAACCCTTAGCTTGATAGCACAATTATCAGTGCATTGTGTCTCTTCAACAAAGTGAGCACCTACTACTCCAGGTAATACTCTAACTGGGATTGATGGGGGTTTTGACAGAGTAGGGAGAACAGAATTGAGCCCAGTAACTGTAAGAATGAAGAAATGCTTCCTTGCTTCCATTATGTGGAGGGAATTAATCGAATCTGGTTTTACAGCTCAGAACTTCACAAAATACAGTTACTATTGATATTTCAGAGCCATGAGTACAGCCTTGGTTCTTTAGATCTCAAACATGCAATATGTCAAGTATCCTTCCATAGCCTCATTCTAGAAGAAGCCATATATGTATTCCTGTGATCTAGAACAAAAGTAAACAAACCAAGGGCTCTACCAAATACCTTGAGCTGTCTAACACCAGCCTAAAATGACTGCACCTTCACTGGGACTTGAAAAATACCAAAGTTGTTAAACTGTCTCGTGCTTGAAGAACATGACCTTCCCTTCCTGAACACTCAAAGGTCAATTTGCAGGGCACTTGTGGAGTGAGAGAGCGGAGGGAAAAGGTGGTAAAGTGACACAGCCAGGGAGACGCAATTAATTTAAATTACCATTGCAGCACAAGAGAAAAAAATGTCACACTAGTATACTACCTTTGGTGCTGCAACAATCTTTTGAGAGCAATTTGAGGATCATTTTCTAAAGTATTTAGCTTCCCATTTTATCGAGACAACTTGATAAATTACACTGATGAAGGTAATCAGCATCAAAAGAAAATTTGAACAGCTGCAACGTAGTTTGCCCACAACAGATAGGGTATGAAAGACTCTGTTTGCCAAATCTATTGACTCTTCATGCATATATCATAAGAGGAGTAGTTTGGTATTTTTTCAAATATAGAGATAGGTAGATTGAATTATAGCTTAATTAAATTAATAAAATCCCAATTATGGGATTTCAAGGACTATCGGGGCAGTGACTAATAAAGGTAGAAAAGCTGGTGTTCATTTAAAAAAAAATTCTCATGGTACTTACCTAAACTCTATGCAATATCCATAAACACAAGGCCAGAGCTTTCAGCTGGTGTAAGTCCATATCATTTAATTGAACACTTAGGTCCCATTTATAAAAGCATTAAATTGTCCCAATCAAAATAACTCTTCCCTCAAGCAAAGCTCCTGTTTCCAAATGCCTACTCACTCCCTTCCATCAGGAAAAACTGCAGCATGTCCTGTAATCTGGAATTTAGTAAACCACTGGGGGAAATAAATCTCAGAGCCAACAATATCAAACCATGAAGCCTTTCCATCAAGCCCCTAGTCAAGGGTGTGCAGGGGACTATTCACTCAAGTGACTTGGACACTTAAATGGGGGGCCCAAGCCAAACAAGGGGTGAGTTTGGTGGCTTCCACAATGGAAGAGGGAATGAAAGGACAAGACAGGCCATGTCCCTGTAAAATTTCCAGCCCCCATAGGACTTGCAGGGGAGGAGGGGACAGGCTAGAGGTCTTACAGTCTGTGGTATGAGATTTGGATCCTATGAATGATCCCTGTTTGCTGGTTTGTCCATAGCTGCTTAAACGCAGATGCAGGCAGACGCCTCAGTCAGGCATTGTTTTGCCTCTGACCCTTCACCCTCAGACTTAGCCTGGCTGAGCAGCAGGAGGCCAGAGCGAATAACATCAGTGGAAGGTGCAGAAAGGGACCCAGGTCCATGCATGAGTCAGCATTGCTAACACTGTGAGTCCCTGCCTAGGATGGTGCTGCATAGCCCGGTAGGCTGAGAAGGGGACTGCTGTGTAAGGAAAGAGGTTCTTGTGTCTGGGTGCAGGGCTTGGTGCCCTGGAACCCCACTAGCCTCAGCTGTACCTGAGCTCCAGTGCCCTGCCCCCTTACATGTGTTCACCACCACCAGAGAGAGCCCATGCCTCACAGGGACAGACCCTTGCCTGGTCCAAGGGTGGCTTAAATGGGCCCCCTAAGATTGAGCCCATACCCAGTTCTCCTGTCCTGCTTTGATGCCACAGTGTAGGCAACTCTTGTGCTAGGACACTGCCCCAACCAGAGTTCAGAGGGGCTGGGATGTGGATGCCCCAGGTCAAGCTGTTGTGTTTGAGATAGCCAAAAATTGTCTGTATGGGCCTGAGCTAATACATCACCTGGGGTGAGTTCCTCCTGCAAGGGTCCTACGCCTTCCTCTGGGATTCTACTGCTGTGTGAGCTGGGACGCTGGCTGGAGGGAACCATGGGGCTGGCCGTGGGAGCTGTTCTGAGCCCAAATCCACCAGCCCCAGCACTAGCTGAGCCCATCCTTTGCGGGGGTGGAGGGCAGGGGCTCAACATGCTTTGCTGTTTGGCAAGATGTTGGCTTTGTTTTTATTGTGTCGAAAATATCCCCTGCGCCCAGTGAGCCGCAGCCCAGCCTCAAGCTGCGTCAGGTCTCAAGTTGTGCTGGCCCTAAGAAGCTAGGAGGCGCTTGAAAAATGGGATTGCCTTCAGCAAGGGATCACTGGGCTGAGTGAGAATCCAAACAAACCTGCCTGACAGTGAGCAGATCAAGGCGTGCGTGCTGCTTTGTTTTTATCCAAGAGCAGACTGAGCGCCATGTGGAGCAGAGCTGCTACAAGGGGAACTTATTTCTGAGAGTCGGGGGGAGGGTTAACCCTTCCTGAGCAAGCGCTAATGGCTGGGCAGTAAAGATCATTAATTGCAATAAGACACGATGCCGCAACAATAATTAGCCACTGGAGCAACTTGACATGGCAGGGGTCAACGTGCTAGCACACACTCCAAATAAAGGCTGGGTGTCTTTCTCAAAACGATTTTTCTAGCTTGGCCACACACTGCTGGGTTTGACTGTGTTACTTATGTAGCAGGTCAGTCTAGTGCCAGCCACTCGGGGTGGGGGCGTTCTCTGGCCTGTGTTAGCCATCGTTTTGTTTCTTGTTTTGGGGCATGGGGGTTAGGCCAGAAGTGACCATTGTGCTCACCTAATCTGACCTGTATTGGTGGGCAGACAGGGTCAGGCAGTGAGTCCTGCGATGAGCCCTATAACGTATCGATGAACTGGAGCACGTTTTGTAGCCAGGCAATTTAAACAACCATTGCTACTGACAGTACCCTCCAACCAATCGGCCACTCCTGCTAAGCAGCTGCCCACATAAAGTAACCACCGCCAAGTGGCCTCAAATGTCCAGCGTGTATTTCCACTCCATCTTTATTGGCAAAACCATCCCCACTGAAAGGGCATGGTGGGCTTGTGCTCTAGTGAGTTTCTGTTGTCTCAGGTGCCTGGACTCCCCTGAGTGCTCCCATGCCCCTGGCCCTGACACCCTCCTCTTGTCCTGAGCATTCTTTAAGTAGCTCTCTATGAAGGCTGCCCCAACATGCAGCCCAAACTCCTGTAGAGTGGGACTAGGGCCAACGTGATTGACAAATATGGTGTCACCAATTAACATAGGTGCTTAAAGGGATTATCTCAACAAGGCAGCTGCACTATACTTGTGGGACGATTTTGTTCAGGGTTTGAGGAGGCCAAATGAAGGGCCAAGGGTGCACAGCATGGCACATCACCTTTGGCTATTGTCCTTGGCTGTGTCATCCCTGCTTGAGGTATTTGTTTGTGCAGGGTGGCAGGTACTTTACAACAACTCTGTTGCCTAAGCTCCATATCACCGCCCTGCACCTTGTCCCTAAGAACGTGCCCGATGAGTATTACGTTGTTCACCATAGGGTGGCTAGGGTCTCAAGGAAGGCCAGCTGGAAAATAGTGACATGGATGAGGTCTCCATCCTGGCTAGGTTATTGGACATGGCCACACAGCCCAGAGTGTCGCCAAACTTTAGCAAGAGGATAGTGTGCGCTTCTCTGATATAAGTGCCAATTTGTTCCTAGACAATCTTGGTTTTGGGTTGGCCAAACTCCAAGGTAGCTGGGTGGGGTGGGGTGGAGGTAGTCAAACTGATGCTGGCATTTCCTTATGGCAGGTGCACAGTTCAGGCACTCACTGGTTTAGACTCCAGCGCCAAAAAAGGTAACAAAGTGGGCAACCCAAGGCCATCTCCTTACCAGCTGGGGGCAGCGGGTCTAGCACAATCATGGGTGGGGAGGGGCGTGTGTGTGCAGCTGTGAACCGGGGGGTCATGACACTACACTAGGGGGATTGTCTCAGCCAGTGACAATTATGGTAGTACTAGTGGGTTTCTGGGGTGAGAATCAGTGCATTGGGTTCTTCCCCAACAAGAACCGAGGCTGTAATTTGACTAAGAAAGTTGCATCCTCATTAAAATCCATTCCACATGTCCTTTTCTTCTTCCTGGTGATGGCCATGCCAGTGGTTGCATTATAAGGGAAGACAGGTGGTCACTCAGCTAAGTACAACCCAAAACAGTTGGTACCCGTGAAGTACATCCATTCGTATCCAGTGTTATTTACATTACATTAGAAAATGTCTAATAAAAAAAATTATGGGTGTGACTCTGAAGGCTAGTTAATAGACACAATAAGGGTCTACAAACATATCCGTAAGTACAGTACTTTGGCTTCTTACGGGTTCCATTCTCCTTCCTTTACCAAGGTCAGCACCATCAAATGAGAGTGGGCAAACACTTGAGATTTCGGTAGCCTCCCATCCCACTTGGGCAATTATCCTGGGTGGAGGGGGGAACTTACGCTAAGAAGTATGGGGAGAGTCCCATGCCTGCAATGGCTTGTATACTTTCAACCGATAGCTGAGGAAAGGAAATTCACAGGCATTCTATTTTTGAAAACCACATGCAGCTTTGTTTTGCTTTCATGGTGTGCTATAGCAGCAGCTTTGCACTTACAAGAGGATTCACTCAAAGAGATTTAGGAAGAGAACTAAGACAACATTACTACTAAATGCAACAGCTTCCAAAAAAAAACACAGTCAACATGAGGAACTCTGTGCCAGAGGATATTGTGAAGGCCAAAACACTAACACAGGTCAAAAACGAATTAGATAAATTCATGGAAGATAGGTCCATCGATTTCTGTTAGCGAGGATGCATAGGCGCGAGAACTGGCTTCCTGCTCCTGGGTCCCGGCTGCTGGATCTGGCGAGGGGCATGGACAGAGCTAAGGGGGCTGGCTTTCAGCACTCCCACTATTTGAAGTGTTCCTGCACCACTGCCAGGAGGGGCAGCGATGGTGTCCCGAGCCTCTGTTTGCCAGAAGCTGGGAATGGGCAGGAGGGGATGGATCATTTGATGGTTGTTCTGTTCATTCCCTCTGGGGCACCTGGCATTGGGCACTATCAGAAGTCAGGACACTGGGCAAGATGGACTTCTACTCTGAGCCAGTAAAGCTGTTCTTATGTACTTCACCACACCTAATGCCAGATGTTTCTTGCATCCCCAAGTGCTTGTACATTTAGTTCAAAAGAACATGGGCATCAACAGATGGTATTAAGACACATAATTTACAATAACATATGATTGACCCTAACGTCATTCAGTTGGCATCCAGAACTATTTCTGAATTATCTGAAGAAAGATGGGGCAGGAGTTGGGGACTGGTTGAAGAAAGCTGGAGGATCAGTGGTTTGGGTTTCTCTTGAAATTGATTTGCCCTCCAAAAATGGTTGCAAGCCCCTTTGTGACTCAATCATTGCTGGGTGTACAAAGCTTTAGTTATTGCAGGGTTTTGATTGTGCATGCAACCATATATAGCACTTGCACCTGTTTTGCAGTTCTAAAAAATGTAGCAGAAATGTTGCATTGCTTTACATTTTTGAAGCGTGTGCTAACCCCAAGTCATCACTGTGATGCAGAGTGCAGTGAACCAAAACACAGTGAACTTTTGAAGGAACAATCATGTTTAATAAACACTCTGTAAACTTTGTTAAATTAGATTTCAAATGCAATAAAAAATACCTAAAAGTCACTTAGCTGAAGGAAATGCATGAAAACTTTTATCAGAAATTGTCATAATTTCTTGGCAGAGTGAAGTAGGTGTAATCAGGTCTATATGTAATCAGGTCTCTTGAATCATGCCCAAACTTTGAATAACAGTTTGAATAACAGTTTGAATAACAGCAATGACAAGACAAAATCATCAGCTCCAACGATGATTTATTTCCTTTGAGTGGGTGGGGAGTCTCTCTCTCCCCTTCTCTCTTTGGTAACTAGTTTAGAGATTTTTGTAACTATGCAAGAGTTAATAAAATATTTACAGTTAATTAAAAGGCTGTGGAAACTGAGTTTACCTAATTTTGAACACTCTCCCTCCTGTAGGTTAGAAAATTTGCCTCAAATTTTACACTAATTAGTTTCACAACTCACTTAGGAGAGATTGGGGTGGTGGGAAGAGCACAGCGCTAGAGAAAGAAAATGTCTAATAAAAAATTATGGGCATGCCCCTTAGCCAGGATAACTCGGTATATTTTTTTTAATAGCAGCTTAGATTACGGTCCTAAGATCCTGCATCCCATCACACCAGTTTTAAAATAGTGTATTGCCTTTTATTTCAGTGGGGTTAATTCTGATTATACGCTGGTGTGAAGTGAGAATCAAATTCTATTTGCAAATACGTGGGTACAACCATTCAAATCTAGGGCATCCACTTTCAACACACAGGAGGGGATTGTCTCCTCGTCCAAATACATGGGATAGCTAGCCCTTCAGTGACAGAATGTAGGCCAGCCTCTAAGAGATGCAGCAGAGCACCCGTTAGTGAAAGTTGTAGCGGCTCAGATCCTTTTAGAATTTGTCAGCGCTGACTGGAGCATGACAATTCAGGCGGACGGTAGCTTTTGAGATTTCAAAATTTGTTTTTGTTTTACATTAGCGCTAAAGCAAAATCTTTCAAACATTTTTTTGCAAAAGTAGAATTATGGCACAAAGTCCACTTTTGCCTTAGAAGTGTATGCATGCACACAGACACACACACTCTTCTGATTGACAAAGTTTTCACTGACAAAAATACACAGCAAAGTGGGAGGATACATCTGGTGGGGTCCTGGGTTCCGGACTATTCAATATTTTCACTAATGACTTGGATTCTGAGGTGGAGAGCATAATGATAAAATTTGCAGATAACACCAAGATGGAAGGGATGGCAAGCACTTCGGGGGACCAGATTAAAATTAAAAATGGCCTTGATGAATTGGAGAATTGGTCTGAAATCAACAAGATGAAATTCAATAAAGACAAGAAAAAGAAATCACATGCTCACATACTAAATGGTAACAACTGGGTAAGCAATAGTACTGCAGAAAAGCATCCAGGCTTTATTGTGGAACACATATTGAATCTGAGAAGCAACATGATGTGGAAGAAATTAATTAATTAATTAAACACTTAAATCACGAGGACCAGATGGTATTAATCAGAGAGTCCTGAAGAAACTCAAATATGAAATTGCAGAACTGCTAACTGTGGTATGTAACCTATCACTTACATCAGCTTCTGTACCAACTGACTGGAAGATAGTTAATGTAATTGCAATTTTAAAAGAAGGCTCCAGAGGCAATTACTGGCCAGTAAGCCTAACTTCAATACCAGGCAAATTGGTTGAAATGATAGCAAAGAACAGAATTATCAGACACATAAATTAGTACAGTTTGTTAGGGAAATCATGCCTCACCAATCTATTAGCATTCTTTGAGGAGCTCAAACTAACATGTGAGCAAGGGTGATCCAGTGCATGTAGTGTACTTGGATTTTCAGAAAGACTTTGAAAAAGTCCCTCACCAAAACAAACTAAGCAATCATGGGATAAGAGGAAAGGTCCTCTCATGGATCAGTAACTGGTTAAAAGATAGGAAACAAAGGGTAGGAATAAATGGTCAGAATGGAAAGAGGTAAATAAGGGTGTCTCCCTGAGATCTGCATTGACACCAGTGCTGTTCAATCTATTCATAAATGATTTGGAAAAGGGGGTAAACAGTGAGGAGATAAAGTTTGCAGAGGATACAAAATTACTCAAGCGAGTTAAGTCCAAAGTTGACTGCAAAGGATTACAAAGGGATCTCACAAAACTGGGTGACTGGGCAACAAAATGGCAGCTGAACTTCAATGTTGATAAATGCAAAATAATGCAAAGTGGAAAACATAATCCCAATTTTACATACAAAATGATGGGGTCTAAATTAGCTGTTACAACTCAAGACAAACAACTTCAAGTCATTGTGGATAATTCTCTGAAAAACAGCCACTCAATGAGTGGTGGCAGTCAAAAAAGCTAAAACAGAATTTTAGGAAGCACTAGGAAAGGGAAAACTATTAAAACAGTAAATAGCATAACGTCACTGTAAAAAATCCATTGTATGCCCACACCTTGAATATACTCTGGTCATCCCATCTCAAAAAAAAAAAAAAAAAAAAAAGAGAGATCAGAAATGTCAAAGGTACAGATAAGGACAACAAAAATGACTAAGGGTATGGCACAGCTTCCATATGAGGAGAGAGTAAACAGACTGGGACCGTCCAACTTGGAGAAGCAATGACTAAAGGGGGACTATGCTATAAGTCTATAAAATCATGCATGGTGTGGAGAAAGTGACTAAGTGAGTATTATTACACCTTCACATAACATGACCCAGGGACACCCAGGGAAAACAAACAGAAGTATGTCTTCATCCAACCCACAGTCAACCTGTGGAACTCATTGCCAGGTGATGTTGTGAAGACCAAATGTATATAACTGGATTGACGAGAATAATTAGATAAATTCTTGGAGAATAGGTCCATCAATGGTTGTTAGCTAAGATGGTCAGGGACACAACCCTCATGTCCTAGACAACAGGGTGATGGATCACTTGATAATTGTCCTGTTCCGATCATTCCCTTTGAAGGCTATAGCACTGGCCACTGTCAAAAGTCTGGATAGTGGGCTAGATGAACCCACTATGAACATGCTTATCTTTTCATATTCTTATGAAGTTTCAAAAGAGGCTTATATTCTTGGGGGCGTTAAGAGGAGTGTTTGATGTAAGATATGAGAGGTACTTTTTCTGCTCTACTTGGCACTGGTGAGGCAGGAGTAGTGCGTCATATGTTGGGTGCCATACTTTAAAAAAGAAGACGGAAAACTAGGGAGATTCCAGAGCAGAGCAACAAAAATAAGACATGGTTTTGACCTGTAAACAAAGTTTAAAAAAAAAAAACTGATTATATTTAGTCTTGAGAAAAGAAGACTGGGGATGGGGGGACCTTGAAAATACTCATCAAGTATATTAAGGGCTGTTATAAAGAAGACAATGACCAATCGTTCTCAATGTTCACTGAAGGTAGGCAAAGAAGAAATCAGTTTAATCTGAACCAAGGGAGATTTAGGTTAAATATGAGGGAACACTTTCTAACTACCAAGAGAGTTAAGCTCTGGAATAGGTTTCCAAGAGAGATTGTGGAATTTCCACCACTAGAGGTTTTTAAGAACTGGTTAGACAAATACTTGTCAGGCATTTTCATGGTTAAAGTTGGTCCTGCCTCAGCACAAGGGGGATGAACTAGATGACCTCTTGAGGGTCCTTCCAGTGCTACATTTCTATGGTTCTATCTCTGCAAAATTTAACTTAGTAGCCAATGTTACAGCCACCTCTAGGATTTAGCCCCATGTTGGTTTTATTTCAAGTTAAAGGATTATTTAAAGAACATTGTGTGGATAAGTTCATTTTAATTGAGTACCCTAGACTTAAGCACATGCCTAAGTGCTTTTCAGGAAAAAAGGCATAAACCTCTGCCATAAAGATGCAAATAGGAGGGGTTTTTCCCATAATTATATAGGGCTTTCTGTGTGTGGCTCCCATTAAAGTTATAGCATGGTTTAGGGAAATAAGGCTTTGTCCTGCAACTACCTATGCACATGTGGAAACTTGCCCACTTAGACAACCCCCTAATACCTTGTGTATCAGTGTTTGCAGTACTGGGGGGCCTAGGTCTGTTCCCTAAACCCAGCTGAATGCAGTTCTTCTATAGTAATAGTATAATATAAGGCAACATGCAGGACAAATATTCATTAGAACAAGTAATTAAATCTTCATCAAACATCTTATGAGGCAGAAATAGAGTCATTGTAATGTGCACTGTTACAGGGTCAAGGTCTCCTGCTGTGAAAACATATCAGCATGTATTTAGCAGCCAGAAACCATTATCTTTCAATAATGTTGCATTCCCCTGATATTAATTGAAATAATATGGAAAAGTAGTATTAGCCAATCAAGACCAACAAAAACAATTATCCCCTAACAAACCTTAAAGAAAAATCTGATTGAGCCTAATTTTCAGTGATGGATATGAGCAGTTAGGTCAGATCTGAGTGATAAGGCAATGTCCATGTATATTTTTGAGCACCCCCATGCCTGTTTGGTGATGAAGTTTGATAACAGGATGTGACATTCCCCAGGGTGCAATCTGGACTGTTGAACGGTGGTATCCTCTGAACTCTCCAGCTTGGGGTGCCTTTAACACAGCTTTACTTCCAGAACAGCCAGTTCTGGTCTGCTCACGCAGCCATCAGCATGTAGATTCACTCCCAGCTAAATACATGAGTGCTCTCCGAGGCACTCATGAGCTACGTACAGTGCAACACCTGCAAATTCCCAGCCTTGTTCCCCAGAAATGTGCATCTTGCCCTGCTCAGTATTGTCTTAGAGAGTGCAAGCTCATAGACAGTCTGTCATCCCAAGAATGGAAAATGATTATACACCAGTCCTGTTAACCAGTGTGTGTTTGGATTAAAGTCTGTGAGGAAACTCCATTTGGGATAAGAAACAATAAGATAAAAGTTTAACTATAGAAAGGTACATTTTCAGTGATTACAAGTATAGATGCATATAAGTCAGGATTGGTTACAAAAGAACTAAAAAGATAAAAACACAAGCTAATACCTATATGAATTTAAAAGCAAAATGTCTCTCTCACCATTAGCTGCAACAGTTCACAGGCTGGATTTCCTTTTTCAGCCAGGGACTCCTTCCCCAGTCCAAGGCTCTTCAGGTATTCATTGATGCCATGAGCAGAGAGATGGGAGGAGGAGAGAGGGGTGGTGTAAAGATCACTTATTTTTATACCCTCCTCCTCCCTTTGTCTACATCCTGTTGGGGGTAATTCTCAAACAGCCCCCTGTATACATGAGATCCGAACCATCTCTGGGATGAAATGTAAATTTCTTGTTTACATCTACCCCCACTGCTGGTGAATGGACAGTTAATCACAAAATGACTTCTTAGCACCTTGCTGACAGGTAAGTGTCTCTTTGCTCTATGATTGTTACTGAAATACATTGTAACACCAACAAACCAATTTCTCAGAGACAAAGTCTCATAATTGTATATGTTCACATTTCCTGTGCCTGACACTACAGTTGCCCCCAGCATCTTGGACAAGCAATTGCTGGGAAAGTCCCACTCAGCCTCTACAGAAGTAGGCTGGAGCCTGCTCAGTGTAGACATACTTTTCAGAGAATTTAGCTGCCCAACTTTAAGAAGTCCCCACTGAGCATGTGAAAAAATAAGAATTTTTTTGAAAGGCTTATAAGTCAGCCAAATGTAGGTGTTTCCACTCAGAAACAGTAAAAAAGCACATCCCTGATGCTAGGGGGGACTCCCACCCCTTCTGCCAAATTTTGAGTCCCTGGTCCAAAGCATGCAGGTACTAAAATTTTTCAATGAAATATTTGTAAAGATGGTTTTATTTTAAAGATGGGCAAAACAATGTATTTACCCCATAGCTTGTTCCTACAAAAGACTGACACAATTTTGCTGAAAATTTCCAGAAATGTTCAGCTTGAGGCAGACGTCTAGCATGGAAATTATCAGCCAAAATGCTTAAAGTTTGGCATAGCTATAAACAATGGATAATAGAAAGCATTTGGCAAGCTTAAAAATAGGCATTGCACTGACTATAATAAATATTTTTAAAAACAATCTTAGTTTGCCATAAAGGAGCACTAATGCATGGATGCACAATATACTGTGCTCTGAATAAACAGCTTTGCTTCTAGGTTTCTCCCACTGGCATATATTAATTGTGCTGTTTATTCCTTGAATTCATTTGTTATAATGAAATTTACCAGACAAACAAACCCCTCCACATTTGTTTATTTCTGTGGTCAGAACTCAGAGCCAGATTCTTTACGATAATCCAAAGCCGCTGTGGCATTCTGGTGGCCTAAAAGTACAAATAAAGCCAGCATATCACTTCCACTGGAGAGTCATCTCACATTGAATAGAGCCAGCGTAGTCTTGCAATCCCCAGCATGTCCATCAGGGCTGTGACTGGGGGTCCAGTAGTACTCTAGCCGTGCTTGCCTGATGTAATTGTCATAGGGCCATAGCCAGGTGTCATAGTTTAGAGTTGCCCTCAGGCTGAGCCAGGATTAGGGAGCCACATCTCCTTTGAATATGCCCCTGTAGAGAGACAAGAAGCAGCCCAGAGATGTTTTAAGGGCAGGAACTCCATTGTAGCTGTGCCTGAACTTACCCAGTGTCTGTATGATCATAGACACGCAGCATTTGAATTGTTCAAATTTTAATATATAGATTATATTTAATACAATTATGCTGAAAAATCAGTAAGCATTAAATATTTCTGTATAATTAAAACAGCAGGAGTTTCCCATCCATTTAAGAATTGTAGTCAGGTCGACTTTGGCCTCCGAGGGTATATAGCCTAAAATACACTTGTTGCCCCATAAAGAGTAAGAAACTTGAGTTATTGCCTTAGCATCTATTAAAATATGGATGGTACCATGGAGACACTTATGGTCAGGCTCTATTTAAAAGTTCAAAACAAATCTATTATTCCTCGGTAGAGTAAAATAAAGACCTGTTACGTGCCAGCATGAAAAATCTGTTTCAAATCCCTCTCAAAACATTGACTTTATGTGATCCATTTGTTCATTTAAAAAAAATTATACTTTAACTGGAATTAAATCACTTTTCTATGATTGCATACTAAGTGATTTTCAATCATGTATAGTATCAATATGCCAAAACTGCTGATTTCAACTGGATGTAGAAAATAGGAGAGGCTAGATACTAACATCATAACAGAACTCTTGGGAAAATGACTCTGACCAAAAGAGTTGGGTCAGATTCTGAGACTCCTCTCCACGTTGAATAGTAGCTTACTCCACTAGTGACCCCATTCAAATGTACAGGATTACTTGCTGAGTCACACTTTATAAATAAGAGTATCATAATATGACCCTACATGTAAAGAAGTCAAAATAGAGGGGGGTGAATCCTTGCCCTATTGACATCAATGGAAAAACTATGGACTACAGTGGAGCCAGGAGTTTACTCAATGCCCCACCCAACGGTAGCACTGAATCAGGAAAAAAATCCATATTCACAACAGCACTTAACTAAGTCCTTAAGTCCAATGAAGAAAATGGGATTTAAGCACATGTTTAAATGTAAGAACGCATTTAAGTGCTGTCCTGAACAGGGATGGACTTAAGCCTGTGATTAAATGTTTTCCTGAATGAGGATCAATGAGAGGGAGAGTTTTCTTGAAGATTTCCTGTAAAATAAGGACCAAGACCTAACGGATTCCATATGACAGATCTGATGACACTTTATGACTGATGGAATCCTAAGATTAGGTTAACTAAAGATTTTCATAGTGGCTGATGGGTTCAGGAAAATAGCTAATGCTACTTAAATACATTTTACACATATGATTAGGCTACTAAGAAAACCCATTTGCTCATTGACGATCACCAACTGTCCATGCTACTCACGCTGTATGTACTTCAAGACAAATTATTTATACAATTAATTCCACTACTGAGCAAGAAACTGGGGCAAGAAGTTATATTTCACTAAATTATTTTTCTCTGAAATATTTTCAGATGAAATACAACCACACAAATGTAGCCACTATTATTTTCTAGTTGTCATTGAGCTCTAGTGAAAATTCCTTAAATTAAACTACATCATTTTAACAGCATGAATTGGTCAAATCAAAAATTTCATTTGATCAGAAAACTATTAGATAACACAATATTAAACCAGGTGTTAGCAGAACGTGTTCCCATTAAAATAATTCATTCATCCTAAATTGGGAATAGAAGTTTACTTGGCTTATAAGCAATTTACTTCATTCCTACCTATTGTCTATTATTAAATATTCGTATAAGCTTTCTCACAATCCTCCTCTCTTAAAATATCAAAAGGAACAGAAGCTATTACTGAGTCATTTATCTATGGGCAAAATAAGGAGTGTTTACGCATGCTATATATGATTCTTATACATAAATTCATATTTCATTAAGGATTACCACATACACTAAAGGGTTCATCTTTTCCTCCTTGACCACGTGTTCAACAGCTTGGCTCAGCCTGTAAAGCATTACAGGGAAAGTAATAACCTAATAAGTAGGTTTTCAGTGAAGAGAATTCTAAATAGCTGATTCATTTTGGGAAAAGTGAAGCTTCTGCATTTTTCCTTGTTTCTGTCCCACTGCCCCCATAACCCTATCATCATGTTGTACCTTCCTTAGATTGAGGGGAGATACATCTTCAGCTGGAGCCCATCAGAACTGTTCCTCTCACTCAGAGCCTGAGGTAAAGAATTATTTCCTTCCACCCAAATGCTAAAATGCTGCCTCCAGAAAACTTCTAGCTAGAGCTAAAGCACTCTGGTTTCAGTGTGCAACAAGTACCTCATTTGGTTTGTTTTTTTTGTGGACTTGTAGCCTCTGAGTGATGTTTTGCATTTTCAGATTATAAATCCTGAAAACTTCAAGAAAAATTCTACCTTTGTTTCAACTGCAACAACAAATCTACTGGAATCTGTGAAAAAGTGGATTCTCATCCGCAACTTGGCAAAGGTTTCCCCGAAACTCAGTTTTTGGTGTTCTCATTAACCACGGATGATATGCTTCTCTGTACACAAACAGCATACAAATATTTTCACTAAGAATAATTCTTACTTAAAATTGAGAGAATAACAGCAAGAAAGAAAGGAAGAACAAAATTAATTCTGTCTTAAGTCATGACCTTGGGGGTGGGGGTGTTGGCATCAGGGAATCAAACTTGGTATTTATGGATATGAAACTATAATCCATTACTGCCTTAGCTAAAAGAAGGTTCTCTGTTAGCCAAGGCTTTAGCATGCTCAACTATAGGTCTCCCAGCTGCCATAACAGGTACACAGAACACCTTACTAAGTAGGGAAGTTAAATCTGTATTGTGAAAGCACAGTGTAAGTATCTCTAATGGGAGGGAGAGGGATCGCTCAGTGGTTTGAGCATTAGCCTCCTACACCCAGAATTGTGAGCTCAAACCTTGAGGGGGCCATTTAGGGATCTGGGGCAAAAATTGGGGATTGGTCCTTCTTTGAGCAGGGGGTTGGACTAGATGACCTCCTGAGGTCCCTTCCAACTCTGATATTCTATGAACAGTCTGAACTGAGTTCTGAGAACAAAAATGGCTGCTGAATTCTTATTTCAGGGACAATGCTTAAAAGTTTAAAGGTTCAAGACACAGAAGACAAAAAACATACTAGTTTTATAGACGCATTGTTCATAATGATGAACCTCTGGATAAACTTAAAGTACTTGCTTTTGGAATATTTTCTAAAACTTCTGTATCTCTCAAAAAGAAAAGGAGTACTTGTGGCACCTTAGAGACTAACCAATTTATTTGAGCATAAGCTTTCGTGAGCTACAGCTCACTTCATCGGTTGGTACAATGTCCATCTGTTTGCATTTGGAAAGGAAGATGATGTCTGTCTGTATCTGTATGAGTTTTTTCATGAAGTTGATAGATTTCCACTCCATACGGCTAAATGCAGTGCCTTGCATAATGACAGGTTTCAGAGTAGCAGCCATGTTAGTGAGCTGTAGCTCATGAAAGCTTATGCTCAAATAAATTGGTTAGTCTCTAAGGTGCCACAAGTACTCCTTTTCTTTTTGCGAATACAGACTAACACGGCTGCTACTCTGAATTCTGTATCTCTATTCTTCCAGACTTTTCTAGCATTACGAACCTGGGACCCGAACATAAATACCCAGCCTTGCATTGCCACTATATCAGCAGGTCAGTGCAAAATTGTGCAGCACTGTATTGCTCTCATTCTCACCTTATTAGAGTGGGACGTTATTTTGTTATTCAGTGGAAATGCCAAGACTTTCAACAGCCTTCCTTCATCACCCCTCCCCACCCCAAAAATCCCCTCTCCTTCTCTAACAGAGTTTCCTTATTGGGAGGAAATGATCTATATTTATAAAAGGAAAATTCCAGCTGACTACAAATAAAAAAAAACATTTGCCACTTTAGTTTTAAAGAGCACAAGAATAAAATCACAACCATTAATATTCACTATGTGATTTTATTGCCACCTGGAAAATGAGTAAAATGAATATATTAATCTAGCCAGGCAGAGTGCACTGGGAAATAGATCCTATCTCTCTGGCTCATTCTGTAAGGCCAGACTTTAAATCAACACCCATAGGTGCTGGAACTAGGGATGTGGGGGGTGCTGTAGCACCCCCTGGTTTGAAGTGGTTTCCATCAGATCCAGGGTTTACAGTTTGGTTCAATGTCTCTCAGCACCCCCACTATGTAAATTGTTCCAGCGCCTCGGTCAACACCGTGTTAAAAAGGGAAGTGAGCGTGCCACCGTTGGTGGTAAACACTGAAAGGTTAATATTTAGGTGAGATGGGGCCAAGATTGAACTGCCCATCCTGGCAACTGGGTAAAAGAAGGAGAACCAGCTGAGCTGTAGTACTCACTGCACTGCTCCTAATCACCTTACTCCTCCCTTCCCCGTGCTCCTTTAAAGGAAATAGGACATCATTCCCAACTGATGATCCCTCCTGCTCTGTCTACAAGAACTGATCCCCTTCCCACAAGCCCACTTCTGGCACACAAATGGCCAGATCGTGAATCCCTTAGCAAGGGGAGTTACTCAGATGAATAGTTTTACTGACGTCAATGAGAATAACCATTCCGGGTCAGCAGTGACAGTAAAAGGTTCACAGACTTTCCGCAGAGAAAGCACAGGTGTTGTTGTACCAATAAAATAAAAACCAGCAGGATCTTATTAAAGGGAAAAAGGCAAAATACCACATTTATTGTGAATACAGAAAGAATCATAGTAAGCAGTTAGTTATAGCTATAACATTCCATTCAATCTCATATTTATTCACACATTCATTCATACAAACACACACACACACACATACACACCCCCACACACAGGTTCTGCAGGGTTGTTATCATAGTTACCAGCCTTAGAGTTGCTCATGCCAAGCCACTGGCCAGGTGGCCTGGACATGAGGAGGGAGCAGGGCCTTGTCAGATGCTCATCTGATGCTCCTGGAAGTTGGTTTGCAGAATCAGACCCCAAAGTTCTCACTTTTTAGAGTCTATTTTTATAGGAATTTCTTCCTATGCCAGTCTATGGGAATTGCTTCATCATGCTGTTGCTGAATCAATCAGCAGATAGCACATTCCTGACGGCTCCAAGATGTTATCTTGTTCTTTGGTTCTCCCATTCTTGAGGCTGTTGGGTGGATTCCAGTCTGCCCACCGGGGGTGGTCCTCTGATTATTTCCACTTGACGCCTTCTTCAGCCGATGGACACTGGATTCTTAGGCTGGCACCTCCCTGATCATTCAGTTATTATCCACACCAAGCATCCATCCACATACATCCTCTATCTCTATTTTAATCACAATTGTTAATACAACAAAAGGGCGGGGAGTCTCTGGGTGCTGTTTCTGTTGTTAGAGAGGGAGAGAAACAGTACCAAAAACCAAGAGACTTCTTAATTAGTAATTTAAACTCTGGGGAATCAAACTCATTTGTGATTTTAATACAGAACTTCTTTAATATGATCCAACAGTGTCTTCACTCTCCTTGCTCCTGTGACAGTCTGCACCCCTATGTTCACCCCTTTTAGAGGATTATGATCAAACTTGCACAAAGTATGCCTTGTGAGGTATCATTTGAAAATTCATGATTTGCTGATCATTATTGTCTTGGTAAAATGTGTGGCAGCAATGTATGTACGGTTATAAGATTCCACTGTATAATATTACTGACACATGTTCCAACATGTTCTTGAGGGCAGTCACAAACCAGTTCCCCATAGACAAAAGAAGAACTAGCACCTCAGCCAGGTGTCAAAGAAATCAAAGGGACCATCACCTGATTAAGTGGCCACTCTTTGGCAGGAGTGAGAGCATAGCCAAAGAATCTACACTTTGACATAGGCAGCTTGAGTCTCCTGACCATACAGACTTTCTGTCTCAGCTGGAGATGTTTTGTGAGCAAGATAAATGAATATAAGAAGAGACAGCAAATGCCCCAAAATCCTCTCTCCCTTTCGCTCTGCCAACAAACAAGCACCTGAAGAACAAAGGAGCAGCATTAGACTGGGGAGAGAGAGCCTGACTGAAAGATTCAGCCAGTAAGACTGTTGGAACTTGTGTGTGTATGTGCGCACTTTTGCTTTGAATTAAATTTAAGCTTGTTCCTTTAGCTATCATTTGCATTTTACCTTTTATGTCTTGTACAAATTCTAACTCATTACTTGTAATCACTTAATATCTATCTTTCTGTGTTTAATAAATCTGTTGTGTTGTTTTAGCTAAACCAGTGTGTTTGGATTGAAGTGTTTGGGAAACGTCATTTGGAATAAGAGGGTTTGTGCATATCATTTTCTGTTAATGAAATGACAGGCATTTCTGGGGGAAAGCCTGCTACTGGGAGTTTGCTGGTGTTGCCCTGCAGTGTAATTCATGACTGGCTGACTATAATACTTATACAGTATAATTGGGAGTAACTTACATGCTGGAGGCAGTGTGTGAGTGGACCCAGAGTGGGTGCACACACAACAAGCAGTGTAAAAGGCACCCCAGGTTGGAGAATTGAACAGCTGTGTCCCCTCATCGGTCCAGAGCATATCCTGGGTAACGCCACCCCTACAGCTTAACTATTATTTACTGAAATGTCAATGTCATAGAGAAGTAGCATGTGAGGTAGATCACACACATGCATAGTGAGGATTCAGTCAGTGTTTCTGACAATTGGGAAGCAGGCTGGGTTTGGGCAAGAATCCAATCCTCCACTAATTTCCCTTCCTCTGACCTTCTTCCATGGGATAGAATCCCCTAACTGCCCTGCCTATATCTGTAGCTGCCAGTCACTTGGAAACCCATCAGTGTAGTAGGTCTACATCTTAAAATCCTCAACCACTGTTACTCTAGGTAAACAAGACTCCAAAATCTTTGTCTCACTTCTTGGTTCTCTATTTGCATGAGCTAGAATCATCTCCCAGCCGCCCTGCCTCTCAATCCCCCCCTCTCTCCCCACTGCCTCTCAACCATCCTCTGAAGAAAAAGGTAATGTGGACAACAACCTGTGTGATAAATAACCTTCCTTCTTTGATGTCACAGATCACACTCTGAACTTCCATAGCTCCACACATGGCAGGTGGGGAGGGTGGGGGTCATATCACAGAGGTTTTACATACGTTGTTACCCATGGCACCCACTACAGAGCTCACCAAAGAGGTAATTAAGTCCCGTACTGTATTTTGTTTCTTCTTGGGACACTGGAGAACAGACACTACTGGAGCCTTGGTGTCATGTAAGGCAAGCAGAGGGGCCTCCAAACGGAAACCATGTAACTCCAGTAAATGACTATGATCAGTGCAGAACTTAAGGAACTTGCAGTCTTGGGGAGATAGATCTGCTGCTTATTCCATAGAAGGGAAGGGGCAAAACCTCTTTTCTCTCCTCCCCGAAATGGAATAATGTTTGAGATAACTCTGAAATGGGAAGCTCATGGAGTTTTGACCCCGTTCAGTGGATTTTACTATAGAAGGTCACGATCTGACCCATAGTTGTTAATGGGAACAAGATAGAGTACTTACCTAGTTCATATTTTTTACTTGTAGTTTTCAAGATTCTTAACTCTCTCACAAGTGCTCTCGCAATGGATGTACTTTTTGTACTTGTGGTGTACGCCTGGGGCAATGCCCTTAGCTAGAGCACAGTGGTGTCCCAGGGTCAGAGCTAGCTTTGTAAAACTGCTATTTGATAATGTACTAAGCACACAGTAGCAAGTGTGACATGGATCTAGTTAACTGCTAGCAAGTGAATTGGGATTATGAGCAAGAGAGAAATGAAACTGGCTGCTGGTAGCTAATTCCAGTTGGGTGAAAAAGGCCCATCTTTGTTGTAATCGTGTTGCAGTTATGACCATATAATCCCATTGTGTTTCAAAACTGTTGGCACATGGGAATGACAGAAGCACTGGCCCACTGAGGACAGCCACTTTTCTTTTTAATGTCTAACTGTTATAGGAGAATCACTTTCTTCTGCATGCTTTGTGTTCTTTAGTTATATCTGGTGATGATGAAATGAGAAACAAGGTGTATTCTAGAGTTCCAAACTTACGTTGTTTAGATCCATCTAAATACCCCTTTCCTCACCCCAAGCAAAGTTCTGAGCCTGTAAAGGAAGAAATGTTAGACGCTCCATGAAGTCCATCTGGGACTTCACTGTTGCTATTCATTTATACATGAGTGAAGCTCAGATACTACAGTGAGGGGCAGCAAGCTAAAACTTTGAGATAACATAGCTCTTTTCTCATACAAAAATATAATATAAATCATATCTGGCATTAAGATATCATGGAGCTGGGCATAGTATAAGAACTTGGACAGAATGAAATAAAAGAGAAGGGAATATGGTTTAGTTAACATATTTCCTCTTCAAGTGAAGCCTGTGCTATGTATTACTGGTAGAATGACATTCACAACTGATGGAGTTTGGCTTGCAAATTGAAGTCAAGGACAGCCACAGAATTCAGATGTATATGTCTGTGTATGTGTGTGCATATATGTGATATGGTTAAAGATTTGAAACACCTTTGTTTACCCATCCTACCCCCTCTCAAAAGTTCAGCAGTCTTCCGAGCAGAGACCTTGGTTTGGAATTGGCTTGGCACTGGCTGATTTTGGCCTGGAATTTGATTACAGGAGTGATTTTGCAAATGGTACCCAGCTGACTTACACACTAGGGCTGTCTAATGCCCATGCAAATAACAATGTTTAATTGATAAGCATCGTAATTTGCCCAAAGCGGCTTTCCCCTTCCCTTTGTGTTTGCAGAAATTGATGGCAGTTCACATGGAAGCACAAAAAAATTAAATATTTGACCTCCCTGTGGTTTAGTAACTTGCTATTCAGGGTAGACACACAAATTCAGGCCTTCTATAAGCTTGCACGTGCAAATGCAGAAGCCAACTGTATTTTATTGACATATCAATCGAAGGAATGCAGGTAATACAAGATGGGGCTTGATATAAAAAAGAAAGGTAATAGTTGTTAGGCAGATAATTAGCTTTGCTGTTGTTAGGTAGATTAAGATTGTTTAAATGGGGTTGCTTTTGTGTTAGTTAAAACCACAACCAGGGGCGGCTCTACCAATTTTGCCACCCCAAGCAGCTGCCGCCGAATTGCCGCCACTGCAACAGCGGCGGAGCTGCTGCCGAATGGCCGCCGCGGGACACGGACTGCCGCCCCGTTCTGAATGCCGCCCCAAGCACCTGCTTGGAAAGCTGGTGCCTGGAGCTGGCCCTGACCACAGCACTAGTTTAAGAGAGCTGTTTTAAACCAGAATCATAGGAAGGTTTGTAACTGCAGCTAGAGAAAGTGTCTGAGACAAGCAGACAAAAAAAAAAGAACATAAACAAAAATTCCACAAATTCCAATATAAGATTTTTGTTGTTTGTTTCCAAATTAGAGCAGATAGCAAGGTTTGTCAGGCCAAAATGTGATCTTTTTCTTATGTTAAGAAATGGATAAGTTATCGAGGTTCAAACATATATTTAAGGTAGTTTGTCATTTTTTATCCCAGTCCTTGCTAAAAACAGCTTAATTTTAAAATTTAACTCTGCTCCATTAATGAATAGTAAAATATTATGAAGTATACAAGACATAGTCTCTCTAACATTTCAAACTGTTTAAGGGAAAAACCTGGCACATAAGTTTCAAGCTTGGATACAAAAATCCATCTCAGCCAAGATACCACTGAAGTCAAAGATCGAGATTCCCTCCACCTCTTGTAAACCTTACCTGACCTAAATGACAGCTTTCTCTGCACACTTTGTGCTGATGGAAATGGTGACAGAAGGTAAAGGTAGTAGAAACTCAGGCCTACATTCTCCCCTTGCTGACCTTCAGACACTATATGAAGTAAACAGTTTTCTGTGTGAGATCAAGGGGGAAAGGGGACAGCAAATAGCCCTTTATTTTGAGATAATTACATAAATATCAGACTAAAGGAAAACACTGCTTTTTGCAGAACAGTTGGATGAATGGGAGCTAGCTTGGTGAATAAGAATACACCATTAACATTTTAAAAACAACAATATTAGCTAATACCTCTGGATGTTTCAATGACTGTGAGTTGCTCTGGCTTTATAGCCAGGCACCTAATGTCTTTCAGTCTAAAGAGCAACATGGTCTATGTTTTATCTATCCCTTCCCAGCCCCTGCATGGTTCTTTCCAGATCAAGCTCGTTAACTGTCCAGCATGTTACATGCCACAGCTACTATGACCCCTTCCCAACCAGGCTTAGCTTGACTAGGCTCCCTGAAAGTATTGACCACACAATCTAAAGGGTTTAAACACAACTTGCCCTGTTTACAGTCTGTACAAATCTTATTGTTTTAAAATATGGCAGATTTTCCTCATCCAGATATAATTCGGATGGTTATGGGGACAGAGAAAAACAAACCAATATTGTTCCCCTAGCTTTGTGCTATTTGTCCTTTGTCTTGCAAAAAAAGTGTTATCTGCTAGGTGTTAAGTAAGTTTTATCTCTTTAAAGTTAACTCCATGTGATCTCGTCATCCAGTCAGAAACCACTTTTACTTTTCTGGATTATACATAGGGAATTACATTGTGAGGATCAAACAAATAAAGAGAAAAGATTTAAACTAAGAGAATTCTTAAATTTTAAAAAAGAAGAAAAATGGAGATTTCTTTCAACATGCAGTAAGATTATATTTAATTGCATAAGAGTTACTGCAGATAAATGCTAGTGAAATACAGTACAAAAATGGTGGTTGTTTCAACTACACACGTGGCAAATTACAAAACAAATGAGCTTCAACAAGTTGGCCAACAACATTAATTAATGGATTATCATAGAATCATAGAATCACAGAATAACAGAGTTGGAAGGGACCTCTGGAGGCCATCTCGTCCAACCCCGTGCCCAGAGCAGGACCAATCCCAACTAAATCATCCCAGCCAGAGCTTTGTCAAGCCTGACCTTAAAAACTTCTAAGGAAGGGGATTCCACCACCTCCCTAGGTAACGCATTCCAGTGTTTCACCACCCTCATAGTGAATTTTTTTTTCCTAATATCCAACCTAAACCTCCCCCACTGCAATTTGAGACCATTACTCCTTGTCCTGTCATTTGCTATCACTGAGGATAGTCTAGATCCATCCTCTTTGAATCCACCATTCAGGCAGTTAAAAGCAGCTATCAAATCCCCCCTCATTCTTCTCTTCCGTAGACTAAACAATCCCAGTTCCCTCAGCCTCTCCTCATAATTCATGTGTTCCAGTCCCCTAATCATTTTTGTTGCCCTTCGCTGGACTCTCTCCAATTTTTCCACAATTGGATTCAATAAGGCCACTCCCTCTTCTCGAACTCTTTGTTTAACTGACCATGGCAGGGCTTAAATTCAGCCAGGGCTGACTTGAGAGGAGCTCCAGTAAATATTTTCAATCCCACTGGAGTTTTCATAATATGTAGGGGGGAGGTGTGGGGAGCTCTGGGAAATACTCTATAGGAATTTAAGCCCTGGACTATGGCATTGGTAAAATAATTTGTTTGACAAGTGATATAATTGTATTGCAGCAGCACTTAGGCCATGTCTACACTACAAGCTTTGATCAACAGAAGGTACTTTGGTATGAGGAAGTCTTTCCTGTGCCCAACGGGGTGTCAGCTTCCTGACATCACCAGCCTGTCAGCCACTCAAGCACTCACCTCTGGGCTATGCCAGCACTGTCTTTGCCTTGTAGGTTAACAATAGGTGCAACCCAGTCCCCGAGTCCCTTTTAATCATTCCCCTGTGTGCCTCGCCTCTGACACTAGCTACTTACAGAAATCCCAGATCCTCTGCCCCCACAGGATCAGTGTGCCCCAGTTTACTAGTATTACCTTAAACCACACCTCCTGTATAACACGGAGAACTTGTAATCTATACCGGGACCTGTGCTGTTCAATATATTCATAAATGGTCTGGTAAGGGGATGCACAGTGAGGTGGCAATATGCTGAAAACAAAAAATTACTCAAAATAGTTAAGTCCAAAGCTGACTGCAAAGAGTTAAAGAGGGATCTCAATAAACTGGGGGACTAGGCTACAAAATGGCAGATGAAATTCAGTGTCAATAAGTACACAGTAATGCACACTGGAAAACAATCTCAACAATACATATAAAATGATGGGGTCTACATTAGCTGTTACCACTCAAGAAAGCGATCTTGGAGTCATTGTAGACGGTTGTGAAAACACTTCCATGTGCAGCAGCAGTCAAAAAAGCTAACAACATTAGGAACATTAGGAAAGGAATAGATAATAAAACAGAATATATCATAATGCAACTATATAAAGCCAGCGTATGCCCACACCTTGAATACTGCGTGCTGTCATATATCTCTCAGGAGGATACAAGGGACTTCCCTTTGTAAACAAACAAATGGATCCATGTCTCTCCCCCCCGGTCCCAACCTCTGCCTAACCCAACAGTGGAGTGAAACACAGATGCCAACTTTACCTGTTTGTACCGCTACCTCTTCTCATAGGAGTAAAAAAATGAGATGTTGATACCTGTGTCTTATTAACTTGAGGACGAGCCAGGGAGCCATCTTTTAAATTTAAATTTTGTCAGGAAAAAAAATCCATGTACAATTACTCGAGGTTCATTCCCTTTCATTGGGTTCATTTGGGCTCAGCTGGTGGCTAGATTGTGGTGACATCTTGAACAGGTCCTGGCTCATGGAATGGTTGGAGCCCCCTGCTGCATCTCCCCCTGCCTCCTTCTCCTTGCTGTTCATAGCATGGGTTTCTGTCTTGGAATCCTCTGAGGCATCCATAGTGGTCAGCGGGGTGGTCTTGGGTCATGCAGCTCATAAAAGCAACAGGTCTGTGGCTCAGCACCAGATTATTTGATGGCTTCCCTGGCTTTATAGTATGCCGGGCACAGTCCCTTCATTTTCACACAGTACTGCTGCTGTTCCCTGTCATATCACTTTGCCTGAATCCCCTGTGCAATCTGTTCATAGATTGTGCTTGCATAGCTTCTTCTCCCCACAAGCAAAGGAGATCTACTATCTCTAGTCTACTGCAGGATGGAGCATGTAGCCAGTATGTTCGTTGTGCAGTTGCACACAAGAAAGGAGAGTTGCTTGCTGTGCTTGCCAAGATGGACGATCAGGAAAAGGCATTTCAAAAATATGCTGGGGATTTTAAAGGGGGCTGGCTGTGGCTTCCCATCTCTGTGATCCCTGGGCAGTGGAGTGTACATTTGTGACCTGAGTGATCACTGTTGACAGGGAATGGGGCTTTGTGGGACAGCTGCTGGAGGATTTTTAGGGTTGATATAGGTCATGCAGCATCTACACTCAGTTGACCATGGCTTCAAGCTAGTCGGGAACATGGTTTTACTGCATCACCATAACGGGACACTTATGATGGCCAGAAGCATAGCTGAATGTAGAAACATGTAAAAATAGATTGATGTCAGTCACCTTGTTTCGACCTAACTTTGAAGTGTAGACTAGGTTATAGGTATGCTACTCAAGGTCCTGGAGTTCTGGGGACTGCCAGACAACAGTAAAAAGAAAAACTCTCCCTCAGGGAGGTCAACAGTCTAGGTAAAGACAAGATGTGACAGTTACATGACACATACATTCATGGTGATGATGGAGGAAACACAAGGGGAAAATTACTATGGACTAAGCAAAGATCTCCACCTGCCAAGTCATTACCAGCTGCACCCCCAATCTTGCAAAGACATAAGTGCTTAGCTTTGTGCACGTGAATAGTCCCATTTATGCACATAAGTTGTACCATTGACTTAAAGTAAAACACTTTAAGAAGACCTTGCAGGACTAGGGTCTATATTCGGTTGTATTTTTGTGTACGTACCTGCCAGTTATGTCAATGAGAATATTGCCTTTTTTATGCCCACCGTTTCAGGCTAAAATTTCCTTGCTTTGGTAGATTTACTGATGAGTAAGGGTGAAATCCTACCTCACTGATGTCAATGGCAAAACTCCCATTGACTTCAGTGAGGACAGGATTTATTTTTTGATTAAACTAGTGTAAATAATTTTAATTGAGTGCACAGCACAAAAAGCAATTAACATAATATTTTTTAAAATCCTATCAACAAAGGCTTCATACACAAAAACATTATAGACTTTTTTAAAAAAGCCCTAAAATTAGTAAATACATTTGATTAGCACATGCCTGGATGCATAAATTTTGTAATGGAAGAATTAGAGTGCCTTTAATGATATAGTAAATGCAATTAATGTCATAAATGAAGACTAAGCGCTGACTCAGCCTAAAAAAATGGTCATCAAATATTGTATAGAGCTCCCAGGAAGCTTGACTGTATAATGATATTTGTGAACAATTAACCTAGAATTATAATATTAAAACCAGTTTGGGTAGAATTCAGACTAAGGAGAAAAAATATAGAGGAAGTCCTTTATTATCACATTTCATCTAGCCATCTATTTTAGATTTTTTACAACATATTTACCATCTTGAGATTCTAAGCACAAATCAACCTCTTGTCTAATATTTCCTGCTACACTAGATCGCTTTCCAGGTTTCCAGTCTCACTGAATGTACATGTTTCAGTTTATTTCCTGCAGATGGATTGCCTTAGATTTTTCTGAGCAGAAAGAGACACTGGGCCAGCTCTGCCTCAAAACAATGAGACTGAATTAATTATACTTTTTGGATGAATGTAGACCAGGCAACTGTAGTGCTAGAATGAACTATCAACAATAAGATTAACTAATAACCTTTTCTACATGAGGAACTTATATGCCCTTAAGTATTATAACATCTGAGCACCTTAATAATCTTTAATGTATTTATACTCTCAGCACACTTGTGAGATAGGGAAGTACAATTTATTCCCAAAGTAAGGATGGAAAACTGGTGCACAGAGGGATTAAAGGCTAGTTTATTTATAGGTAAATATGCAGAGACACACTTAGCAGGCTTTTCAAAAGCATCAAACTCCCCATTAACTTCCACATTCTTGAAATAAATTCGGGGGGCATATTCTGCTTCCTAACTTTATGCCTACTTTGCTGTATGCTACATCCACTTGTAGGGTCTTAGCCTTTTCTTAGGTTATGTCTACACTACAGTTGCTAAGACACTGACACTGTAGCACCAAAGTGTAGACATGCACTACAGTGACAGAAGTGGTTATCCTTGTGGCTGTGTAGGAAGTCCACACCCTTGAGAGGCAGTAGCTGGGTCAACAGAAGAATTCTTCCATCAACCTAGATGTGTCTGCACTGGAGCTTAGGTCAGCTTAACTATGTCTTTTGGAGATGTGAACATGGCTTGTCAACCTCCATTTTATGTGTAAGCCATTCCTTAGTTTCTGCACGAGACCCTTAACAACTAACTTTATTATTGCATATTTATATAGCACAACCCATCACAATAGGGCTTTAGTTCAGAGTGTGGCCACTGAAGGCTACTGTACTACATACAATAAAAAAATAGTAGCGAGAATGCAGACAGCCCCCGCAGAAAATAACAGGTATTCTGATTTTTTTAAAGGATTCAGGATGTGTCTTTTCTTCAATAGATATAATTTTAAATAACAAAAAATATACACACGTATGAAAAGAAAAGGTCAGACATGTCTGTGTACTTCAGGCTAATAGGTATAATAACACATTGACAGACAGCAAAATAGAACTATAATAATACTGCACAGTGAAATGGTGAAAAGATGAAGACATTACGAAAACTAAGACAGCACTGCCATTGTCCATAGTCTATTAGGTAGTAAAACAAACGAATCTAAATGGATCTATGGGCTCATTTGTTTAAGGTCTAAAATGTGCCGCATAGGTGTAATACGCATGGGGCAAGTAGATGAATAAAACATAAATAAATAAAAACTCAACGTTAACAGCTTCAAAATGTCTAAGAACTGGTTACAATGCCTTTGCTGTGCAGATCAGTGAGTCACTTAGGATTGTGATTCAATGTAGACTTTGATTTTAATATAACTCTGGATAAGGAAGTCACATGCATTGCACCCTCTCTTTGCCTTATCAGGTTATTGAAACCAGATGACTGTTGAACTTGCTGGCTCCACCAATGGGCTAGTTTAGTGGGATTTTAGTGAAAAAAGGCAAGCTGTTCAAATGAGAGAGAGCTTCCTCCGCAGTATTTCCTAGATTAAAAAACACCACACACAGATTTCTGAGCTTTGCCTTACTTATTTTTTTACAGGCAGTGCTTGGAAATAGATATAGATAGATAGATAGATCAGGATAGATAAATAATTAAGGATGTGAGTCAGTGTCAACCTACAGCAGAGTAATGGGGAACATTGACGGTGATACAGAGCATGCTCAGAGGAATGTCTGATAATGCAGTCAGATGTTCGTTAAAGGTTAGATTACTGATATTTTATACAGGCCGTCACAGATCTGAGTCATCTTTTGACTTCTTTTTTTTTTAAATCACTCAGCACCAGTTCTGTGCTCTCTCTTCTGTACCTGTTTTCCCATGTCTACATATGCCGCATGACCCAATGGTTGTGATAGAACTTGTTCTACTGGTTCAAATGTTTTGAGCTATTCCACACTGGTGAAATTCATGGATGATCAGCACAGACCTATTTAGAATAGGGCAGAAGTGGCATATAAACTTTATGTTGTCCCTCTATATAAGGAGGAATTTTACTCCATAAGGAGTCCACTGCCATTTCAAAGTGCATCCAAAGCTTTATATGGACATATGTAGATCTTAGGTGTTTCTCTTTTAACACTGGCTAATTCAACACTCGTGGAAACGAAAGTTTGAGAGCCAGAGGTGATGTGGAATTTGTAAATTCATCTTGGAGATTCATCTCAAAGCTGACTTGCAGGGCTGAAGGCCCACTCCAAGACCCGCTGAAGTCACTGGAAACTTTCCACTGTCTTCAATGGGACTTGCATCAGGCACCAAGTGGGGAGTCAACATTCTCAGTCCCAGAGAGAAAAGTACATTGAATGACACTGCTATGTCCACATCTACACTTTCAGGTGATATGTATTCTATGAATATGATAGGCCGTGTCCTGCACACATATTTCTCATTGACATCAATGTGATATTGGCCTGTATAAGTGGAGTGCACAGTTGTGTACATGAGTATGTGCATAAGGAGATCATGACTATTCTTTATACACAAAGGGTATGTCTACCCTGCAATCAGGAGGTGTGCTTGCAACACACATAGACAGACATAAACTTCCTGTGATCTAGCTAAATCAAAGCTAGCTTTGAATAACCATAGCAGTGAAGCTGTGGCAGCATGGGGCTAGCCCTGGGATCATGGGTACATGCTTATTTAGCTAGCCTGTATCACCATGACTTCAAAGCTAGCTCGAGTAAAAATAGCAGTAATCTAGCTAAATCAAAGCTATCTCTGGTATGTTTACATGTTCTACAATCACACCTCCTAACTGGTGTATAGAGATACCAATAGTCTTTCTTTTAGTCCCTCACAAAAAAAAAAAAAGCCAAAAAAACAAAACCCAAACCAAAACCAAAACCACTGTTCTATTGTATTTATGTGTATCTGACTATTTTTAGTTCAATGACTACAATTGGTCATTTCTTTAAAAGAATCTCACCCAAGAACAAACCAATCCACCAAGTTACCTAGATGCTGGAGAGCATTAACATTAAATTGCATTGTCTTTGCATTTTCTGGCTAATTTTGTAGGTGAATACATATGCATTGTATAGAACCAATGTGACTGAATGATTTCCCTGTACATTGAGAAATATTCTTGGTAAAATAACTTTAAAGTAATACACTCTTGCTTATATCAGGTTTACTGTCCCTGCCAAGATTTATTAAATCCAGCAAGTGACAGCAGTTACTCTTAGCCACAAGTTTTTATTTGTCATTAAAGTCTTAAATAACATCTCAGATAACAATGAACATCATGTCTGTATCAATGAGTCCCTTGAAGGGCATTTAGTTAATCCATAGTATGTCTTGTTTAAGCTATAAAACATGGATGACAATTGCTGCGTTAAATCTTGATGAGCTTTTTAAGAGGTTTTAGGCCCACACCTGCCCCTTCATATGTTGCTTTGGGAGTGGTAATTTCTGTTGCATATCCCCCACTTGGAGGTCAGGCTAGCAGTGCAGATGAATTGGCAAAGAATGGAGCTTCAAAATGCATGGAGGCAGAGGACCTGGAAGACAAACAGGGAGGACTATTGGAGATTTGGTTGTCAGCACTCTTGACAGGTTATCCCATCTGTGCTACTATTGGCTTGCTACCTCTACCAAGAATGGAGGGAGCTACGAGTAAAAGCAGTGGACACAATCTCCAGAGTCTGGACCACCACCATTTTCAGAGGGAAATTAGAAGTATATGCAAAGAAAGGGAAACAAAATGGCGATGGAGACAAGAGTAGTGAATTCATGTGCAAAAAAGCTTTTTCTTTCTATGATGGAAATACTGGCAGTATTAGCTATTGCTGCATATGCTTTATTTGGATTCATTTATGGCGTAACTTGTCTTGACTTAATGCTAAAGTCTCATTGACCGACCTGTAGACAGAAGTATTTAAGGGAGAAAGTTGTTTATTTATTTATTTTTTACAAGAAGTGTGTGTACTTCCATGTTTGCCTATAGACCAGCTTATTTTGTGAATTGTACCCTGACATTCCAATTGCTATTTTAGCAGCATTCCTTCCTCCTAAGAGTGTAGCTCAGTATCTTCCTGGGTGGGATGGGGGGTGTCCTCTGATTACATGAGTGAAGCGCATGGACATGAAAGTGCTTTCAAAGGCTAGCAAGGAAGTAAGCCTTATGTTATTCAAATACAAATAGGAGGAAATATTGAATGAAAGGGAACTGTACATGCAGGAAGCATATGGCCTTGAAAAAAGCTTACTGTTATGCTAATAAATAGCCTGAATATATACCCCAATCAGGCAGAATGGCAGTCACACAGACACATCTACCCACACCAACTGTTTGATGCTGCATCTGTAAAGTGTCTTCCTGCCTTGCTCTAAAATGTGTTCCAGAGTCCAGAACTCTCCAAGGCTAAGGTTCATATCTTGAGGGTAGAGAAAATATACATTATATGAAAGTAGGGTGACCAGACAGCAAATGTGAAAAATCGAGACGGGGGTAGTAGGAGCCTATATAAGAAAAAGACCCAAAAATCGGGACTGTCCCTATAAAATCAGGACATCTGGTCACCCTATATGAAAGAAACCCTGGATCTATTTGTAATAAACCATACAAAGAAATCTCCCAATAACTAAAGCATTTTAAACCTCGAAACAAATAAAACAGAGCAGCTTTTCCTTAAACCAAGGCAGTTATGCTCTCCAAAAATGTAAAGTAGCATAGGCAGCAGCACAATGGTAGCTTAATCCCAGAAACAAGAGCAACCCTGAAGCTGCACACAGAACTATCCAAACTCCTAAGCAGCCAGACGCCACTGAAAAATATCTTATGTTACAGTTTGGCTGCTGGCATGAGGGTCCCTGTCATAGCACCTGTCATACAATACATTCAGGTTGTTACTTGTATAAAGATAATTTTAAAAGTAAAAAATCATCTTGCAAGACAAAAGAAAAAATCTATAATTTGAATTATAATTTGAAAAGAAATAACCCTTGAACAGTACGGTGACAGTAATGAGTCCAATCCTGCAACCTGTGTTCAGATGAGTAAGGACCACAGGATTGGACCCACGGCTTACACCAGTATGGGGGGCCCCAATTTCCCCTCTTTCCTCACGTGTAGGGAGACAAGGGAAAGGGCCAAGATCTGCCTAATTCTCCCTAGTCCTAAACTTGCAGTTCACTGAAGCATAAGTTCTCAGTGCTGCATTCCCCCCCTCTAGAAATCACTGGAAGTTACACGAGCCAACGGGAGCGTAGCTCAAATAACACAAGAGTGGCAATGAGCTGAGAGGATGACGTGTCAGAGCAGAGGCACCTAAGAACCACCTTCAAAGCACGTGTGGGATTTCCTCATGTCTACCTCTGACACAAGCCAAGAATCGAGCAGGAACAGAGATTAAAACACTCTGAAAATCATTATATACAGAACTCTGCCTTAGTAAAGAGATTTAATAATGACAGACCAAATGGTACCCATAACTCCTGCAAAGCCCAAGGAGTTTTATACAGGGGATCTAGGAGAAGTTAGAAGGAGGAATCTCTGTGTTGTGTCAGCAGCTGGGGTCCTTGTACACCCCTATTTATCCATATAGTGGTGGATCCTCCAACAATTCCAACAGCCTATCCCACCATGCCCAATACAGCTCAGAGGGAGAGAGAGAGAGAGAGAGAGAGAGAAGAGTCTCCTAGTAAGTGGTTTTCCATTGGCCTGAACACTTTAAAAGCACAAATCCAACAATTCTGCTTCATAGGGCCTTCCATAGCTGCAGAAGAGGGAGTAGCATATGGCCCATACAATAATAAACAGATTCCTTTTACTTACATCATTAAATAAAAAGGGACCATGACTCCACGTCTCCTAGCCAAACATAGCCTCACGTATTAGACGCTGTGTGAAAGTGATTCTGTTCTTGAAGAGATGCAGTAGTCAGTGGCAAGGAAAGGAAGCATTGAAATCTATATATGGAATGAAAAAAAGAAACCCACACAAACACATTGTTGTTTTATGGGTCTAGCTTAGGTTCCATACACAGGTTTCAGAGTAGCAGCCGTGTTAGTCTGTATTCGCAAAAAGAAAAGGAGGACTTGTGGCACCTTAGAGGCTAACCAATTTATTTGAACATAAGCTTTTGTGTGAGCTGTAGCTCACGGAAGCTTATGCTCAAATAAATTGGTTAGTCTCTAAGGTGCCACAAGTCCTCCTTTTCTTGTTTCATACACAGAGTGCCCAGATACTATAGTGATGAGTTCTAAAAGGTTGTGGGTGCATTAGTTGTAATAACTAGTAGTTCCTATTAGTACTGAGTCCTTGGGATTATTTTTGGTTCAAGATTAAAAATGTCTATTTCACCATACATTTGTTAGAGCAGCTGTTCATCACCAATGATGAAATACGGCTATGCTGCTCCACATACCTCCAAGTTACTATTTAATTAGAAACTAAGTTTTGGAGACACCAAGATCACTAACTCAGATATTCAAATATATCATCTGAGGCAGTTGCGAGGATTTCTGATTGATTAGTTCCTCCCTCCCCCCTTAATTCATAAATGTGCTAAATTATTTTGATCGTCTAATAAGGAAAAAGCCTACTTAACAGGAAACTAGGTATAAGTTTCATGGGAGTGAAATCCTGCTTTGATGTATATTCCCTTATCATTAATTCCTCCAGGAATGGTTCCTGCCCGTATTTCCCTATCATCCCCTCTAGCTCTTTGGCACAGGGGATGAAATTCAGTAGATGTGGGTGCGGTTCCCCCACCCGGTCCCTTGCTTCAAGTCCCCTCAAAAACCCTTCATTGGGCTACCTACAAGCTGCGTAGCTGGGAATCAGGCAGGGAGGACAAAGCTGCTTTTTGCTACATCGTTTCTTATATTTCACATTACTTCCCCAAGCAAGCCGTCTAAACATCCAAGAAGCATCTAGTGTAGACAGACTAGTGCACACGGACCCATAGGGGTGACATTTTGATCACACTGGAGTCAAAACTAATTTCTATTGACTTCAAAATTTCACCCTAGGGCAGTGTTTCCCAAATTTGGGACGCCGCTTCTTCAGGGAAAGCCCCTGGCGGGCCGGGCCTGTTTGTTTACCTGCCGCGTCCGCAGGTTTGGCCAATCGCGGCTCCTAGTGGCCATAGTTCTCCGTTCTAGGCCAGTGGGGGCTGCGGGAAGGGCGGCCAGAACATCCCTTGGCCCATGCCGCTTCCCGCTGCCCCCATTGGCCTGGAGCCGCGATTGGCCAAACCTGTGGATGCGGCAGGTAAACAAACTGGCCCGGCCCGCCAGGGGCTTTCCCTGAACAAGTGACGTCCCAAGTTTGGGAAACACTGCCCTAGGTGAATAGAATCTTTAGCACTGATGTGTGCATATTATTCTCTTGGTTGAATTCATTATTGTGATTTGATTGCAGCCATACCACTTTGTAAGTGATACTGTCTGGGTTGGGCTGGGTCATTACTTAGGTAGCAGACTTTCTAGGGAGACTTAGATACACTTGTAAGATTTAGTAGGGGGCCCTTTCTGAGTCAATCACAAGCTAATTCCTACACACGGTATAAGGAGATCATGTGCTGCTGGCTGTGGCATCTTGTTAGGGCCACACTTAACACACATCACAGAATCTTTACATTAAATTTTCAGTGGCACTTTTCTTGAGACTGGCAAAGGTGTTAATCTCAGTGTGCTGGTCAAAATTTAGATAATTAAATTCTTCCCTCTTAAATTCCAGCTGGAGTTTTGACGTGATACAGAATTGTTGTTCACTCCTAGAAATAGACTGAGGTAGCGTTGGTGTGCACTGTTGTACTATTGCTGTGTAGTATCCACTTTTCAGCAGTGGGTAAAACTGATACTTCAAAGATGTTGACAGTATGAGCTGTTCTGGGCTAAATCGGACTTGTCCTGGGTGCTTCTGGTGTGAAGGAAGGAAAGCACATGCAGTAAGTGCTCCTAACCAGAGAATCTCAGAAGGACACATGTAGAATTCTGACATTAATTGAGAATTGGCTGTAAGCTACCAGGCTGAGTGCTCCATTTCCTCAGTGAGCTTTTCTGGCACCTTGGCCTGGCCGCAATCCCATATATGTCTTCTAGAATCTACCCATGGGCTGTTGAATTCATAAGAACATAAGAATGGCCATACTGGATCAGACCAAAGGTCCATCTAGCCCAGTATCCTGTCTACCTGTTCCATTCATTCCCTCTGGGGCACCTGGCATTGGCCACTGTTGGAAATCATCAAGTGATCCATCCCCTGTTGCCTATTCCCAGCTTCTGGCAAAAAAAAAAAAGAGTAGGGACACCATCTCTGCTCAACCTGGCTAATAGCCATCGATGGACCTACCTTCCATGAACTTATCTAGCTCTTTTTAAACCCTGTTATAGTCTTGACCTTCACACTACTACTTTTCACCCATGGGGGTAAAATGTGCTATACGATCCTTCCCCCGCTCCCCTAGGTACTAACACATTCTCTGTGTGTTGATCCTGTGAAGGCATAATCCCTCTGAGCACTTCCACTTGATGACTAGAGAGCAGCACCAAGCACATACTTAACCCTTAATGTTTATAAAGTGTTTACAGCTCATCAGATGAAAGGAGCTAGATAGGGAAGTGTGAAGTATTTTTGTCATCCTATATTTTGGGTGTGTGTATTTTCTTCCTTCACTTGTATTAGCCTTGTCCATTCACTAGACACTACATATTACTTAATGTGACTCTCTCTTTATAAATAAAGCTTTCTATATACACAGCTGTATGAATGGGTACTCTATGTGTGAATATCTCAATTTTCTCATAGGAACAAAATGATAAATCACACAGAATCATTAGGGAACTTTAGCTGTCACATTCTAGTAAGCGATAGTTTTCAAGGCTAGAAAAATTCTCAACAGATACGACAAAGGAATGAAGAATTTACAAAGTGTCTATAACTTATGCTTTATGGCATTCTGGGAAGAAGCAGGAGTGCAGATGGAAAGAATTTCAGGTAAACTTAAAACATATATTACAGGAGGGAAAATGCAGTAATCAGCAAAGCAGTACTTCAGGTTTGCCAAATGATTTAACAGTCCTGAAGACAGCAAAATGTATGCCTCGTTTTAAGGTGCAGAAGATAGTAGGTGTTTCTTTTTGTGTTTGAACAGACTTACCTTTCTAGCCTATGGGAATTTATAGCTGTCAGAAACGTTATGCAGAATTTTAATGAACGAACTGCAAGAGAAAGACATTCTTCCTCTTCTCAGAAATGCAACAGGGTTGGTATGCCAGCTTACTAGTGCTGAGTCTCAGTACCTATCATGGTTGATATTAGACTACATTCAGGGCTTACATTTAGGGCTTTGCTCACATGAGAAACCTTTTCACACCTACTTAGTCCCAGTATTTTCAATGGAAATACACGGGTGAGCAAAGGATTGTGGGGAGGGGATTGCAATATCAGGCTCTGAGGGTAGGTCTACATTTGAGATCGGACATGTGATTCCCAGCTTGTGTAGAAATGCCTCCGCTAGCTGAGCTCAAGCTAGCACCTAAAAAATAGCAGTGTGTCCACAGCAGCACAGGCCGCGCCTTGGTCTAACCCCCTTCCACCAACCTCCCCACCCCCCGCAAGGGGGCACCAAGGAGGTTAAGCATAATTGTACTTGGTGTGTCTAGCCTGAGGAACCTCCATGCTTCCACAGACATGCTGCTATTTTAGGTGCTAACAGCACAGATACCTCTACAAGAGCTGGCAATCACACCTCCCAGATAAAGTGTAGACATACCATAAGATGCTAAGCTTTTCTGGGCAGGACCTTGTTTGTTTTGGTGCAATTGAGCCGAAAGGAAGGACAGTTAAAACTGAAGGAATTGAATATAAGTAAAGTCCTAACATTGTAAGCATCTTCTACAGTCTTCCATATTAGCTATTCTCCATCCAGCATTCTGTCTTATAGAAACTATAATAGAGGATAAGTTATACTATTGCATCTGTGTGTCCACACACACACACACACACACAGTATGTAGAGGCTAAAAGCTAATTTTTGAGAATTTCAAGTAGCCATTAAAAGCTAAATTAAGACAGAATTTGGGAATAACCTTGTATGATGATTAAAGGAGGCTCTATTGTCTCAAAACAAAAAAAAAGAAGAAGAAAAGGAGGACCTGTGGCACCCTAGAGACTAACAAATTTATTTGAACATAAGCTTTCGTGAGCTACAGCTCACTTCATCAGACAGCCGATGAAGTGAGCTGTAGCTCACGAAAGCTTATGTTCAAATAAATTTGTTAGTCTCTGAGGTGCCACAAGTCCTCCTTTTCTTTTTGCGGATACAGACTAACATGGCTGCTACTCTGAAATCTATGTTCTCAGAGGTTTCTGACTTATTTGTGTGTTCCATTAACAATAAAAGCATTTTGTGTTCCTAACTCCCAGTCTGGTACGTCTTTGAAAAAACCCCCACAGAAAAGAAAGAAATTGTCCAGGATAGTTGATGTATTTCACTGCACAAACCATTGAAGTGTTCGCTTAAGATAAGAAAAGATCACTTACAGACTTGCCCTCTAGTGTCTGCATTCTGTATGACAATTGCTAGAGAGTAGCAGAAGTAGTGAGTCAGATACAGCACCTGATATTCAGAGAACCATGCTAATTATAGACCTGATACTGCACCCTTGCTCATGTGAGTTACCCTTACATGTGCAAACAGTCTTCTTGAAAGGACACTGCTATTTCACCACTGCCAAGATGGGTTGCCTTTATTTGTTATCTTGTTAGTTTGCTGAACTTAGTTATATAAACATATGTATATATATACACACACACACTATTTGACCATAAATTGTACTTATCTACACACATTTCATAGAATCATAGAATATCAGGGTTGGAAGGGACCCCAGAAGGTCATCTAGTCCAACCCCCTGCTCGAAGCAGGACCAATTCCCAGTTAAATCTATTTAACTATTCTACATTTAAATCTATTTAACTATTTAACTATTCTATCTACATTTGTAGATAGATAACATAGTATACTATACACATTACACACAAAACTACATTAAAAGAACATTAAGGTTTCAAAAATCAAGAACTCCTAAATTAGGAAATGCCAGACTTAAGATTGCTCATGTAACCTGAAATCATCCCTGTAAAGGTTTGGAGCCTACCTTATAGTACCCTCTTCCAGCTGGACCCAGGCTTATGCCTGCTGAGCCCATTCCCTCCCTGGGTAAATTCTGCCTGGAGCCCTCTCACAGAATCCAGATAAGGCAGTCTCCAGTCCAATTAATTGCTGTGGGTTTTATTTCAAACCTTCATAATGAAAAGAAGGTCAAAGCTTCACAGCCTCTCCCCTCAAAGGCTATACAGGGGAAGTCCCTTTCCCCAAGTCTGTCCCTCATCCCATGAGTTAATTAACCCAAAAGTTCCTGGCTCTTATGTCAGAGCCTTTCTGATAACAGGACTTTCCCCAGTCTCCTTTCTGTCCCTTTGTTTCTTAGAGCTGCTCCTCCCAGCTCTTGCTCCAGCCCCTGTCCAGTTCCTGCTCCTCCTTTTATAGGGATCAGCCAATCTCTTCCCCGGTGTAGCAGTGGAGCTAATTATCCAGCCAGCTCCAGGCCCCTGACCACAGAGGAGTGGTATCCCTTATACCTTCACAAACCCCAATTGTGCATCTGCATTAATTACAGCATGTCTGTGTACTTCAAGCTAATAGGTATAATAATATATGATTATGAATTACATGATCACATACTATTTTTCCAGTGCCCTTAGTCCAAAAGTCCTAGTCCCACCCTTCCATACTCCCCATCTTAGTCTACCAGGGACCCAGTCTCCTTGCCTACCATTCCAAATTTTCCACACAGCTCCTTATCTCCAGTCTCCTTACCCAGCCAGTATTTGTTCCTCCATATTCCTGGAGCTCATTCTCATTCCCCAATGGTGCCTTCCAGTCACAGCCCCTGGCCCATGTTCACCTCTACAGGAGGTCTCCCCAATGGGACCTCCAGTCCCAATCTCAATTCCTAGGCTTCTCATCTAATCTCAGTATCCCCTTCATCCCCTCCTCCTCTGGCTTCTTGTCAGTCACAATTCCTACCCACACTCAGACTTCTTGTCAGAGCTATCTCCCCTCCCCCATTCCCAGTGCTTCTTAGTTCTGATACCCTTGCCCAGCCAATCCCCTTCCCCCCAAATCATAATCCAATCTCATTCTTCCTGCAACACCATACACACACACTGACTCCCAAGCCCCCCATGGACCTCTCCAGTTCCCAATCTGAGTCCATTTGTCCAGTCATTTCCCATTTCCTTTACTGAGCAGTCTCCCCCAACCTCAGTTCCCAGCTTCCTCCTCCACCCGGCCTGGGCCCAGCAGGGAATCATTGATCACATAGGAGAGTGAAGTCCTACTCTCAGTTCAGATTCCTGGACCTTGACCTGGCACAGCCCAGAGCAACTCGACAGCTCCAATTGCAGGAAAAGTTCTGCTCAAACCCAGGTCAGATTTTCATGGGGATAGCAAAATGAACATCCCTAACACAAAGCAACCCCCAAAGTATGGAGACTCAAAGCTTTTCAAAAAGAAAATCACCAGAATTTTTCACATGGTTAAAACAATATATTTTCCCTTAGCCTCACTCTCAGAAACATCTGAATAGTTTTGGCTGAAATTTTCCAAGAAAGAAAGAAACAGCCTGAAGCAAACACCTATTAAAGAAAATTTCAGGCCAAATAGTTAAAATTTACCAAAAAGTTATAAGCAAATGAAAAAAAGGGTCATAGAATGGGAAGTGTTGGGCAGCCTTAATAACAGATGGTGCTACCTGTTCCATCTATAATATTATAGGTTTAATTGGTAATGCCATTATATTTAAGGTTGTATGGCCCTTCTTCTTAGATACACATACATATCAATAAAATCCTCTGCCAGATGCTAAGGACTTCAAGATGAGTCAGGATCAATCTAGGGGACCCTTTCCCTATAATAAATAAAATTATGGTTCAAATCCCCACTCAGAGCCACAGTTTTATTTCTGACTCTGGAAAATTAAAAAAACAAATCTCGTTGGTCACCTTTGCAGGTGATTTTTCCCCCACTCACAAGTACTCAGAGTCCTCTGGGAACATGAAACAAAATTATTTATTTATTTGTTTGGGAAAACAGAAGTAATCGGTCAAAACAAACATGAAACCCCTTTGTGTGTATATTTCCTTTATGCACATATAAATATATATTAGCAACTCCAGTCAATGCATTGGCCAGCACTCCCATGCCCAGCTCCTTCACAAGCCCCACTCCCCTAAAACCTTACTTACAGTCCAAGTTAGTGTCAGTGGTAGTCAAGGAGCATTTGTGGATGCTCCACTATGCTGGTCTGCTCCAGGTGTTAGAGAACTGCTCCACCAGGTCCCACTCTGATATGTAGCTGGTGCCATTCTGTGATTTCAACTCCACTTCCACTGGATGGGTGGGTCAGGGTACGGTCAAGTCAGCTCAGCCCTGCTGCTGCCCATCAGGTTGGACCTCACTGTGGAGTCAGCTGTCCTCTGCCACACCCATTGCTGGTCTGGTCAGTCCTGGCTGTTGCCTGAGCTCTGCTTCGTCTGCTAGTGGTCTGCCTGGTCTAGTCCACACAGAGTACAAAACTCCCCAGGTGACGAATGCAGAACAAAACAGGACCTTCGGAGAGAGACCCTGCTTCCTGGAAGATAACCCTTCCCCCGTTTTTGTTTCCTGAGCTTCATTACCCAACCAAAATCCAGCCCAGTCCATTAGTCATACAGTCAGTGTGATCCTTCATCCAAGGCAGTCTTGCATTATTCTTAACCCCTTTCATGGATACACTAACAATAATAATTTATTATCTCATTTGCACATCAAAACAAGCAAATCCCAAATAAAACAACAAAACTCAGTAGGTGGAATTATGGGTAAACAGCAGTATAATTCATGCAAATTAAGGTGACCAGAGCTGGCTTTTTCTCTCCCCAGTAGAGGGAGCAGAGAGCTTCATCCCTCTATGTCTCTCAGGTCTCCCATACACATATCTACATTCACTCGCATCTGAACTTTGCAATAACAGTTTCAGGTATATAGATTTTTTTTCCCCATTGAGTTCAGTTAGATTGTGAAGGGTCAGTCTAGCCCTGTGTTATAGGAAATGGGAGAAGAGTTGGTCCACAAAACAATCTCTCTAATTAGATGCAGTCCATACTATGAAACCATTTGATAACCCCGGTTTGTAGAATTTCACATCTTTCCAACATGCTATTTCTTCTAATTAAAATGACAGTTTATCCTTCAGAAGCCATACTTTTTCCCCTACCCCTCTTGCCTAATCTCTAATAAAGGACTGTACAACTGGGGGAAAAAAAAACAGTTCTGGAAAAGACAAAAGTGCTTTCCTACAGTGAATAACAATTCATAGACGGAGCAGACATCATAATTCTGATGCACAATTTTTATGCTCCAGGAAGATTGCAATGAAAATTAAAAAAAAAAAAAAAAAAAAAACCCTGCAAAAATATCTATTCCCCTGATAAGTGTAAGCAGGAGATTCTCCTTGAATGCTCATCATAACAAGAACCAGACAAAAATATATCATTTCTAGCTCAGGTGGTGTCCTGTATGTAGTTAAAAAAAAAGTAACTGATACTGCACAAGAAGGTTTGTGCAATGTGACAAGAATAAGCAGAGACTCAGAAAATGAAAGTTGGTATATTAAAGGCATACAGTGGTGCAGGAACACTGAAAAGAAGCCTCATGTGAGAGATGTTTGGCCCTAATGTTAAAATATTAGTATCAGAAGCAGTTGATAAGTATTCCCTAGCCATGCCTAGAACTGTAAGAACCCCTTTGGGATGAGCATTTGAAGTGGTGTGACTAGAGAAGGGTGCTTTAGTTTATTAGTGCTACCAGACTATTATAAATAAATTAATTAATTGTGCAACATATAAATCTGATCGCAATTGCTGTTACTGTCATAGCTGCACTCTGACTAGTACAGAAGGAACATCTTGTGTTAATAATAATAAGTGTACCTAGCTCTTATATGTTGCTTTTCATCAGTTTTTCAAATGATTTTAAAAAACGGAGTCTATTTATTATTCCCATTTTAAAGATATGAAAACTGAGGCACAGAGCAGTGAAGTGACTTCCCCAGGGTGACCCAGGAAGCCAATTCAGAAATAGAACTCCAGACTTCTGAATTGCAGTCCAGTGCTCTAATAACTAGGCTACAGTGCCTTGAGTTGTGCTGCCATTTGTACAAACCTGTTTTAGTTAATCTCTAAGGACAAATTTAAAACTATAGTTTCATCCCTGAAATAGAAGAAATGTCTTGATATGATCATAGACGACATGCCTTCCTACCAGTGTGAAAAGAAAGGGAAACACAGAAGAGAAGGTGAATGGTATCATGGCATCAGCACAGGGAGTCAGCTGTTATTGGAGTCAAGGGCCTCAACCCTGATCCCAGTTCCTTTCCCTTTGTGCGGCTGTTGCAGCATAGAGGTCACAAAGCAGCCAGATCTCCCCAGCTAAGAATCGCCCCCTCCAGTGAAGAGTACACAAATGGCATAGCCAATTTTTATATTACCAGCCCTGCAGCCCTTGTCATAAGGCATTCCAAAGGTGGGGTTGTGACTGCAGGATGTCATGCTCCAACTGATCTCTGCTGGCCCTCTGGGCCATCTATAGCTAGCTGGACATAATTTAGCACAGCCTCATACTGAGGGCTGGTACCACAAACCAGGTGCTGCATACAGATACACCCACTGGATATTGGGCTCAGCTGTGGACTGAAGCCACGAATTTTGTTGCTCAAATAATTACAGAGATCTTTTGGAATATCTGCATGTCATATACCAATATTTGAAAGATTAATAGACCAAATTTCTTAACAACTTTCAAGTCATAACTCTCATTTATCTGAAATATAGGAACATTTTGCATTATTAATAGTAGCAGTAGTGTTACTGTAGCACCTAGGAATTCTAGTTATGGACCAGCAGCCCATTGTGATAACCCATTAAGGAGAGATATGGCAGACTATCTAGCTAATTAAAGAGGAGCATATTGAAAACTATGAAAACAGAGTATATACAGCTGCAAAGCCATGCATGAATGGTAGACTTAGCAATGAACCACCGATACAATTTAGCAAGGAACAAAGAGGACATCTGGAATACTTTACTGTCAGCAGGATCTGATCACACATGAGGAAGAAGTCCTTTCCAGTTTCCGTAACTGTTCTGTGCATAGACTGAAGGACTGATGAGAATTCAGACCAATCCATAATAAACTGTCCGAACAGAGAATTTAATGATCTTTACTTGCATATAGCTTGAAACTTTAAGTTAATTTCCTCCTCAGACAAAATGGATGTCAACTAAAAGTGGATTTTAATGTAGTGGTATCCTGGTATATAAACAGGTATCCTTGTAAAAGTAAAAAATCCCTCTCTACCTAGGTTCTCAGTCAGGACCGTTGATGGTCTGTGATACTAAACTTTAAAAAGGGCATCAGTGGCTCCACCAGAAACACCAGTAAACAGCTTAGGAAGAACCTAACACACAGGTTTCCTCTCTCTAAAATGCTGAAGAGTTTTATGATTAGTCATTTCTAATGTCAACAATTTGTAGCAATTTCCTGAATCCTGGATCACTGACAAATTTTCCCTTTCAGACAATGCCACAGTCTTCCAAGCCATTCAACTCTTGGATTTAGAAGGCTATTACTATTACCATTGCTTCAGTCCCTTCTTAAGCTCCCTGTTTCAAAGACCTCATGTGGGTTCAAATAGACCTGCTCTGTACACTGAGCCAAATTCTGCACACAGAGATAACCTACATTATTCTGATAGGCAGCCAAAGCTTTCCTTTGGAGAGCGGATTTGTCCTAGTGGCTAAAGCGAAACTGAAGGTTAGGTGATTCAGTAACTCAAATTGTTGCCACACAGGGAGAGATCAAAAATTAGTACCTGGAATTACCAGTATGATTGGCACATGTTCAGCTCCTGGTTGAAAGAGCTAACATTGAGCTGTGGTTTACTGAACACAGAACATAAGAAGGGGATGAATTAAGCTAGTAAGCTCTTAGGTAGACTAATTATGAGCTACTGAGATTCTAAAGCAATACCTGTGGATAAGGAAACAAGAGGATTAGGGCATAGAAATGTTCCTCTAGTCAAGAGATGTTGTACAATTATGAAAACACCTGTACCTCTTGAAGAATTTGGGTCTGAGCACTGTTTCAACAAATGGTTTTTGCTGGTTTCATGTTCCCGAGGGATTGCCTAAATATTTATTCTTACAAAAAATAAAGGCCAGATCCTCGGCTGGTGTAAATTGGCAATGCTCCTATGAAATCAGTGCAGCCACACTTATATACCAAAGCTCAGGAACTGGCCCAATATCTATTGGATACACCAATTATTCCTGTCTTTCTCTCTCAAGCTTAGGAAGCATCTGACAGATTTGGTCTTGACTATTACACATAACTGGATAATTATTGGAAATGTCTTCCTCCAGTTTAGATGTTTCTAGTTTCTATGTGCATTGGGAAGCCACCTACGTATTTTAATTCCAGCACATAAGGCCTTTTTCCTTAAGGATAATAGGTTTTGTTTGTGGTGCTTTTTTTAAAAAAACAACCTTTTAGCTGTGTGATATTTTTGACCCCTATTATTTATATGTCAGCCAAAGGTGTAACAAGGAGATGAGACCTAGACAACATGGCTTTCTGCTCCTCTAAGCATGGAAGCGTGCAAAAGGAACCAATTTAAAATCACTGGAAATGCTCCTTTTGATTTCAACTAATATTGAATCAAGCCCTAAAATTGGTGCTTAGGTTCTTCAGCACAATCAATAGACCAGATACAGAGTTGCCCTGCAGAGCCTGCTTCAGACTAATAGCTGAAAGAGCTTCCGTAGATGCTTACACAAACCTGTGCATAGGGCAGCACAGGAGGATCTGCTTAATATTGGATCATCCAGCTTTTTCTTTGATCCACCACTTTGAGCAGGGAGATCAGAAGGAGCATAGTCTGAGCAGCATGAGGGTGGGTGTACCCTCTGCAAGCCACTGTCCCTATATCCAGCTGCCTTTTTATGAAGTGGAAGCACAATCTTCTATTGCCTAGGGAGCCTCTGCTGCCATGGAGAAGGGGCATTTGTGTTACTACTTGTTTATGGTTATGAGTATTTCTTTGAGGTTTGTATACCTGTGCAAATTCCCTGGGATCCAGCCAAGGAGCATTCATCACAAATCAAGAATGGGAGGAGAGGGCAAAAATGGATTAAAGCTACCTTGGTGCGCACCTGATCCTACATTAGTTCTGCACTGGCTCAGTTGCCAGGTGCAAGTTAGAGCAGCTTGAAGCCTTCTTTATCTTGTGCCAGCCAGCGACCAACCCAAGGGACCACCTGAGCGTAGGCATATCATGGCTCTACTCTCTTTCCTCTAGGCACAATCCATTCAGTGGCTTCAGGTAGCAGGGGTGGCATAGGAGGAGCTATCATGACTTTGCACTATCACCAATGCCCTCTATGCTTGGGGAAATATTTCTCTAGACCAGTTAAGCTGGCTTTAAGGATGCCTCCTGCTAGTGGAGCAGTGCAAGCTGCACTAATGCCGGGGAGAATCTGGCCCATCACTCTTAAATAGTTTGATTCTTTTCTGTCTGCATTTAGCTATTATTTTTCTAATACATTTCCAGACTTTGGCTGGACATTGGAATAAAGAATTTCTTTAAAAAATCCTCTGTGGCATAATATTTGGAAGCAATGAGAATTTCACAGAAAGATGAAAAAAAGAGTGTGTCATTTGTGAGAAATGTCAGTATCCTAACTCCCTCCCTGGCCCGCCACCAAATAAACCAATGTATTAAATGCAGACACAGGCAAATGCTTCGCCCTACAAGTTAGAGATGCCAAGAAATACACAGTACAGTTGTCAACAGATCTGAAGGTACCGATTTTCACAGCTGGTGCTTCCACATACCTACACAGTAGAAATCAAAAAGGCCACTGTACTCACAATATAGCCAGATGAGAGATAGAAAGTAAATCCACTATTAAAGAATGCTTGCAACAGAACGATGAGGTAAGAGTAACTGATGAATAGCTGCTATCTGGCAAGAGGAGATAAAAACTACACAGATGGGGGAAACAATTCTAGAGAGAGTTTCTGCAAAAGTTATCTTGGAACTGAAAACAAAATTGAAGGCCGCCGAGATAATAGTTTGGCCTAGCACAATAGAACAAACTGATGATAGTATCTGGCTGTTTTCTATTTATGCAAGTGGAAAGAGGAAGTAGTAACAAGAACCACAATATCCTGACTTGCATACACAGATGAGCCTGTAGAAAGGCTGGGTAATTCTTGAATATTAAATTGAAGATCATAACTAATCTTTCTCTATACTATACTCAAAATACTACATTAAAAGAATATTACATTTGCAAAACCAAGCAGTCTCAAGTTAGGAAATGCTAGAATTAAGGTTACATGTACAGACTTAATTCAGCCCCCTTGTGCCCAGGTATTCAAATCTAGGTTTTGGAGAGATGTGTCCTCTAGTGGTTATGGACCATTATGCTCCTGCAGGTTCAGCCTGCCTTTCTCCTGCTCTTTTCCGATCCACCTCTCACCTTATCTCCTGTCCCCCTTTCCTCCTACCTGACCCACACTGGCTCCAGTCCCTATTCCCCTACCATACTACTCAATTCCAATTCTCAATTCCAGCTCCTCCTCCCCTTCCTCTCGGATCCTAACAACACACATCTCCTAGTCCATCCCCTACTTTGTTTCTATTCATACCCCCATCTCACGCCTCTGCCCCTTGCCCTCTACATTTATCTTTTCCTTACCTATGTGCCTTACTGCCTCTCTGCTCCTATCCACCAAATTCCACCCCAGCTATTAACCCCCCTCCACTCCTAACCAACCCACCTCCCCTGTCTCCTGACTTTCTCTTCCTCTGTGCATCTCCATCCTCTAGCTCCTGCTCCTTCCCCATCTGCACCTATCCTTCCTCTTCCCCCATCTCTTGGCGTCTGTCACCTCTATTTACTTAGAGGTAGCCCATCATCTGGAAGTGGATTGTAAACCGACGTCACAGGGTTGCAATCCCCTGCCTGTCCTATATTCTTAAATAGTTAGAAGGCCGTGATTACTAGGGAGAGGAGGAATTCTAAGGTGGGGGTTTCAGCATGGAAAAGTGTGGGTCCTATATGGAAAATGATTAGGAACATTGACAGAGAAAACAAGGAAACCCATCATGTTAAACTGATTAGTGTCTTGGTTCCTACTGTGCTGGAGAGTTCCTAGCGAAAGGACAGGGGCTCCTAGGCACTGTTCCCTCTGAGCTGTACGCATGTGCGCGCGCACACAGATCCTAAACCCCGCCCACATGGCGAAACACCGCACGCACAAAAATTTGCACGGAAGCACAACAAATTGCACAGAAGAAATTGTTTGCGCACACGGCCTGTCAAAAATTAGAGGGAACATTGCTCCTAGGCCCTCTGGAAATGCAAATAACAATACAGGACAGCAGATCTATGAGTGGGAGCATTCTCATAGTGGCAGGAAAACTGTGGGAGTCCCATAGCTCTAATCATTTAAAACAGGGCTGGGAAAGGTAATGGAGAATACACCTTGCATTAGGAGAAGGATGGAGAGATGACCAGTTAGTACTTTGTTTCCATCTTAGATTTATATGGCGGGTCAAGTGACAAATTTATGGACATGCTAGTACTTTGAGATGAATCTATTTTGTTTATCTTATGTTACCAATACAATTCTAAGCAGCAACATAATCACTCTACCAAATAAAAAGAGCTTTGTGTTTTACACCCAGCTGCTTGGTTGCCAAACAGAGTGTAAAATGAGAGTAAAGTATATCCCATGGGGACAAAGTAAAAATGTCTTCTTTGTTGAGAAAATGAATGGTCCATATGCAAAAGCATCTGTTGAAGGGTCTTCTTCAGTCACTACTGAGGAGAATGGCTAGGAAAGCCAAAAAGACAATGATCCCAGGACTATTCTGCATATTATCTTGTCACACTGTGGAAATCAACTGCCAACTGATTTCTAGTGATATCTTATTAGGCCTGAAGAGCAATAATGCTTTTGTTAAATTATACTGGCATTCGGTCTATAAAATTTCTTTTTCTCTCTGAACAGAATGGCATTATGGGATTAAGAATATATTTCTATTTTCCCTCTGATTGTTCAGACAGTTTTTAAGTACATCTCCAGTTGCAAGTATAGATGTCTAAATGCATGCAGTCAGTACTGTGAAGGTAATTGGACAAAGTATTTCTGCCACTTTATTCTGCTTAACATAATTATAATTTCAAATGCAACAGCACTTGGAAATTCGGCAAAGGCTGCTTTTTATTTTCATTATTTTTTAACACAAAGCCACCTTTGGAATTCATTTAAATGAGGTAAACATCCCAGAGTGAAGTCAGTGACAACAAAACCAGATTTGGATTTGGAAATATCTATGGGAGTCACTAGTCCAAGACTTCAAAGATGTCATGAAGAGTCATGCCGCAAGGAAGAGGAAGGCAGGGAAGGGGTTAATCAGATTCTTCTTCAATGAGTACCTTATGTAAAAGTTTTAAACCTTTTCCTCTCTATACACAATAAAACAAAAAATAAAGGGTAACTGAACTAAGAATAAAGAATGAATATCAGTAGAAAAGTGACTCTGTTGACAAAAATCAAACAACCCGTGTGCTGAATGAAGATTACTGTTCACAATCAGGAAGAAAAGAACATTGAATTCTTTAAATGACTAGATGTATTTTTGAATTATATGCTACCTTGTGGCATTGCTGATCTTATTAAAAGCATTGTGACGTGTTCATGCTTTAATGGCTAATCACATACCACGGTGTCTGTGACAACCTCTTTAACCTGCCTTACGGTGGTATCTCTTCCAGAGAAACTGGGTATTACTGACTAAAAGGAGTTTGTAACAGAAGCAAAGCTATTTGCACCAACTGAAGAAGGAATGTTATATATATATATATATATATATATATATATATATGCAGAGATTTTGTATCTTCATGGACATAACTGCATGCAGCTCTTCACAAAACAGTGCACATTTCAGGATCTTCTCTACTTATCTATTTCTTGGAGAAGGTGAGGAAGGTGGACAAACATTTGAGACTTGGAAAATAGGGGACTGCTAAAACAGTTTTACTTAATCAGAGCTGGGAAAATAGCTCCGAATGTTTTTGAACATTTTCACTCTGACTTTTTAAACAACTCGCTTCAGCCATGCTCACAGCCCTTTTGTGTTTGCTTTCCTCAAATATTCATACCATTGAGTTTTACTGGCATGAATGTTGGTTTTGTTAATACCCATTTAACTGCAATGGGAGAAGAGCTCTCTGTTAAATATTCAACGCTCCTGTCTCTGTAATTGAAGGCTGAAAAAATTCCCACTCCAGTCTCTCAACCTCCAAGGAATCCTTCAGCAAAAACACAAAGGTCAAGTCTGGATACTCTTGATATTTGCCAAGCAAAATAGAAATGCGGAAAAATGAATTCAGACCCTTTCTATACATCATAAAGAGGCAAAAATGGGCACAAACACATTTGTGTTTCCTTTGCATGTTCTCTGGTTATCTTGAATTTTTTTGCATCTACCATTTCTATTATAGAAAACTTTTTTCTAATTCACTTTGTCTCTCTTGCATTTGTTCTTTCCCCTTTCTTTTCAGTCTTCTTTTGTTTTGCTTTCATGTTTGTCTTCTTATCTTTCTCATTCTATTTCCCCTCAGTATCATGCTTCTACATTGTATAGTAATTGTTCTCTTTATTTCTCTTTCCCTTCTATGTTCCAATCTCTCTCCCTTCATCACTTCGCCCTATTCCAAATGCCAGTCTCTAACCACTCACTCCCACTTCCCTCACCAAGAACTCTCTCACACACACTCTTTTTTTTTCCACCCACCAAATCACACACACACACTCTCCGCTGTCTCACATCCACAATCTCTCCTTCACACACAAGCCTTCCCTTCACAATCAGGTGAATGGGCAAACACTTGGAGATTCCTCCAGAATTCCCACACACAGGCCAGCTCCTTCTCCTCCATTCCCAGACCCATTCACACCAATACAAGCTGGCTTCCCAGGTCAAACAGTCTGTTTATCCGGCCTTCTTCCCCAGAACACACACACACACACACTCTCCTCTCCAACACAAGCAGTCAACTCCTCTCACGTGCTCGCTCTCTCTCTCACTTGCCCCCAACCCTCCCATTCTGACCCTCATCCTATTCACAGGTTTCTCCACCTGCTGTTCTCTCAATGAGGCTGATTCTCTCTGTTCCCCCCACCCCCCACACATACATTCTGCCTCTCCCTCTCCTCACTGTCTCCCCAGACTTGCTTGCCTCCCACCTAGACTCGCTCTTTTTCTCTCCCCTTATACACCCCCTCAAGCTTCTTTCTATCGCCTCCTTCCCAGGCCCTAGGCACCATCCCAGATTCAATCCCCCACTCTTTACCTCATGGGGATTCCCACCGTACCCTTGTAGTTTGGTTAGCGGCAGGGCAGAGAGAGATGACGCACTGATGTGTCTGTGCTTTCTCCTCTCCCAGCAGGCTCTGTTGTGTGCAGCAGCTCAGGAGCCAGCTGGCACCGACAAGAACTAGGGTGAGGGAGGCAGAAAACAGTTTAGTCCAGGGGACAATTCAGTGGGGAAAATCTACAGCAGGATGGCCTGTTTTAGGGGAAGGTGGAGGAGCATTGGAGAGATATTGAGAGTGAGTAGAGGAAAGAGACACACATGATTTCAGGGAGACAGCAGAGAGATGAGACACGAGCTACTTTAGCACCTGACCTGCCTTAGGCACCAAACTCCAGAAAAAAGTACATGGCTGAGGATCCCAAGGGGAGGGAAGTGCCTATCTCTGGCTTGTCAACCAGATACCAGGTCAACCTTACAGACACCTAAACCTCTTTTCTCTCCCTGTCTCCCCCCCACACACACCCTTTTTTGGCATTTCACAAGATGGAAATATATCATGGTACTTGCAACAGTAGCAAGGTGGGATGGTGGGGATTACCCGAGAGGGAAAAGTTGGGAGGTTATGTTTCCCACACCATTACTCCAGGGGTTGTGTCTATGCATGTGTTGAGCAGCCCAGGATTTGGCAATGCAGGGGAATACAAATGAGAGATTTTGCGCTACCTTTGCATCTTCCTCTGGACTTGTATTCCATATTCTTTGCCTGTATCCAAGAACTGATCCAGGATATTTCATTTCCATTATACACCCAGCTTTCTGTTTCATTATGGCACTTTGATGTCATAGTACAACTAAAGAATTATTTGGCTTCAATGGGACTTCTCACATGATTCGGGTCAGGAATGTGTTTAGGGACCTAACTGAATCAGGGCCTTCGTTTAGAAGCTCTTTAAAGCAAGGAATATGTCTAATCATTATGACAGGTTTCAGAGTAACAGCCGTGTTAGTCTGTATTCGCAAAAAGAAAAGGAGGACTTGTGGCACCTTAGAGACTAACCAATTTATTAGAGCATAAGCTTTCGTGAGCTACAGCTCACTTCTTCAGATGCATATCGTGGAAACTGCAGCAGGCTTTATATATACACAGAGAATATGAAACAATACCTATTCCCACCCCACTGTCCTGCTGGTAATAGCTTATCTAAAGTGATTTCCAGGTGAGAAAACCTGGATTTGTGCTGGAAATCACTTTAGATAAGCTATTACCAGCAGGACAGTGGGGTGGGAATAGGTATTGTTTCATATTCTCTGTGTATATATAAAGCCTGCTGCAGTTTCCACGATATGCATCTGAAGAAGTGAGCTGTAGCTCACGAAAGCTTATGCTCTAATAAATTGGTTAGTCTCTAAGGTGCCACAAGTCCTCCTTTTCTAATCATTATGACGTCTTGCATACATTTGCCACACTATATAACTGATTATTACTAACAATGTGTATTGTAAAGTAAAAAGAGATCTTTCCATGATTCTTACTATAAAGCTGTCGAGTATACCCAAGTGGTATTTTCCCACTGTGTTTAAAAATTCATATAAGTCATGCAGCTTTGCAGCAAATCACATCTAATGCATATTGCTCATCTGTCATATCTTGTCAGTACATTGTGCAAACTTTATATTTTTTGTACATGCACTGCTAGTAGTTAATAAGGTACAGACCGTATACTGCTTTCCGCCATTTCAGGGCACTTCTACAGGGATACACATTTGAATCTGTTTGCATATTTTTTTCCCCTTAGCATGAACAATTAACATCACCACTTTTCATTTCTGTTGTAATTAAACAACATAGTCTAAAGTCATTCCTACAATGAATTTAATAGGGCAACACCAGGAATAAACTGAGCCCGATTCATTCATTCATTCATGCATTTGCTATTATTGTCAGGCATATTCCTTTCTAGTGTCAGCAACTGATTATTTTCAAATCAGAACACATCCTACAAACCTACTGTAGCTGCATTAATGCAAAGAATATTATTTGTGAGTCTATGAAAAGATTGTAACAAACAAGGAGATGCACGTTTTTCTTCTTCGCAAAGTTGAAATTGTCAATAATTACTTGAACAATCTCATCAAGGATAAATTTCTATTAAATTGATAAAGCTGGTTTGCATCTATCATCATATTTGTGGCATGGTTTACGTTCTGTACACAACAGCCAGGAAACAACACAACACAAAATAATCATGTCTTCTAACTATATACACACGTTAAAGGCCTAGTTACATACATATACAGTTACTCTGTTAGGTTCTGGTGGCTTCTGCATTCAAAGACAGGTTGGGCCACTAGAGGGCTCCCAAACTATCTAAAGGGATACTACCCAATTTCTGTACAAGTTATGAAAGATTTATACTGTATACCTCATATTAATTATTATAAGGAGAACAGTTTGATGTTCCTCCAGGTGTTATCAAACTGTTCACAAAACTAAATAAGCTAGATGACATAGCGAGCCAAAACATATTACAGTGTAATAAGAAAAGTGGACAAAGGTTCCTAAAATTCAGATTATGGGAATCTGAAAATATCACAGCAGTGAAACGTTCTGCTTTCAGTACTCCATGGTGACCAACCCACGATATGATTGTTTTATTTATTTATTTTATTTTATTTTAGTTAGTTAGTTAGAGATCATAAAATTCTGGGACTTTTGTACAATGGAGAAAGTTAGAGGTGGAAGGAAATAGAAAAGGGAGGACAAATGTCAAAGCCACTAAACAGTAAGGGCCAGATCTGAGGATGGCATAAAATGGTGCAGTTCCACTTCCCTTAATGGCGCTACCTTGATTTACACCAGTTGTGAATCTGACCAAAAGAGCTCTATTCTATATCTCACTGCAAGTGCTGTCCCACAGGCTATATCTTTAAATGTACAATAAGAGATTCCTCAGCTCCTTACAGCACAGTGTCTCCCTCAAAGTGCCTTTGCTGCTCCCTCCATCCCACCCTAGCCTGGTATACACACAAAGCTAAATTGGTTTAACTAAAAGTGTGTTGTACTGGTTAAGTTAAACCGATGCCACTTTACCACACTTACATTGGTTTAAATCTGATTTATAGCAGTTTATAGCTTGCCCCTTGCAGCACTCTAGTAGCTTCAGAACCACCATTTGGCTCTAAAAATTCTACAGCCACACATGCATATTCATACTATCAATTATTCATGTCTATATAGAGTAATACATATCACAGATGTAATAAACTTAGTGTGCCCATTTTTGGCTTCAGTGGGAGAGAGTATATCTTACCAAAATAATGGTTGCACATTTAAGCCATTTAGGATGTGTCCTCACTAGGGAAAAGGGTATGTTCTTAACTCAAGTTAGTTAACACACAGTAACTCATATGAGGTAAAATCCTAGACAAGAGAAGGCAATTTGTAGTTCCTGCTAACTCATGTGAAACCTACAGAGTGCCTTGTCTTCACTAGGATTTTACCTTGTGTTAATTATCTCATTATGCAACTCAAATTCAGAACACATCTTTTTTCCTATTGAAGACAAGACCTTATATGAAAACATTATTTAGTCAGCAATGTACACTGTCTGACTGAGGTACAGAAAAAAGAAGGACTGATTTTCATGCTCAGATCAACTCTGTGTTAAGTTGCAGGTTTTTCCAAACCTCACAGCTACAAGATATGATGACTTATTGAAGACAATAAAAAGCACTGGCAGTTTCCAGTGTGTAATTAATACAAATCCCATTATTCTTCCATCTAAATGCTTAATAATAATTTATTTGGGCCTCAGGCTCCATTTATAAATCAGCAGGTCGTCAGTTGATAATGTATTTTTTTCCTTTTTCCAAAAGGAGAGATTTAGAGATAAGACACTACATGATAAAGACAAATATTGACAAAGGAGATAAAACAAGTTGTTATGATAATGAGAATAGTGAAATGTTGTTTATAAAGCCATAGTCAGGAATGGATGTCTTTTTTCCTGCTGTGGAGTATTGATTCTCTCAAGAAAAGAAAATGAGTTTTATTCAATCCACTGTATTTACACCTACAACAGAAATATCTGATCCTTAAGAATACAGTAATAGTCCCAGTTAACAAGCTGGCTGCTTGTTAAGTATTTTATAAATTTAATGCAATCAATTATGAAGTGGATGGCTGAGGCAAAATTTTGTTCAAAATCATCTTCTACACATGCGTGGACAAATTCTGCTCTCAATTGCCACAGTGTGAATCTGGAATAATATCACTGACTCTTGAAAATGAAAAGCCGAGTTTGAGCTACAGAAGGATTTCAGAACCATGCCATTCCTGAACTCCCTACTTACTCATAACTCCTATCCATTTCAGTATAACTAATATCTAGAAATTACACACGAAAAACATCTATTACGGGTACTTCTACACTGCGATAAAGATCCCCTGGCACCAACTCAGAGATCCCAAGTCATCTGACCCAGGCCAACCACAGCCATGCCATGGGTCTTTTATTGTAGTGTAGACATGGACCTGAGCCTGCAGCCCTCTCTCACCTGAGCAGTTCTATTTAGGTAATATGGCTAGACTGAGTTGCTTCTAGACTGTGTAAGGGATGCAACTACACTCCCTTGGTGTAGCACAGGAAAGGAATTGTGCCTCATTACCCCTTTCCTCAGCCCATGCTCCTTTCCCTTGGTTGTGCCTCCTATGCCAAGGGCTAAACAGGGTGTGGTATAGGAGCTACTATTCTAGTTCTATCCCAGCTGAGGATTTCCCTATAGAGGGGAGATCCGCCAGGGGCTGCACTGGTGGAGTGGCACAAAGGGGCAAGAGCATATCTGAGGATCAGGACTCCAAAGTGCACCTGTCCTTAACTAATGACATACACACTAACAGATTAGAAGGGATTATATTATATTATACATCTAGCTAAGAGGTATGTCTTCCTCATGATGAATACATGTATAGCATCAAGAAACTTGTCTAACGTTAACACAGATCCAATGATCATTTTCTGGGAATAAAGAAGACTGAGAAAAAAATAATTTATCAAGGACCTTTATTCCTGACCTATCTAGCTGATGTCTATAAAAAGCAAAAAAGAAATTAAACCATAGAAAGAGTCTTCATTGAATGGCAAGATTTTAACACAGAACTTAGCCAACTCTTCTATCATTGGACTATCAATACCAGTGGTGGTATTCCATGTCAAAGCAAAGAGAAGTTGGAGACATCTTTCCTTAGATAAGGTTAAATGGAAAGGACAGTAACAATATTTCAATTAAAGGAACTAATTTACAGCTGCTCATGAGACAATTGTTTGCCTAAAATTTTTGCACTAGACTGCATTCACTAATAATTAAACTAGCCAAGATTTCTCTCCAGCCTTAAACTCTGTTCCTTACAAGAGAATCATGTAGATAAATATAAAATCCTTTGACAAGCTATTTTTAAATTTAAAATGCTTAATTAGTTGTTTACACCCTGCCAGCTTCAAGGGATTCTTTTTTAAATCTCTTGACAGTGATATTTCATACAGCAGCTTCAATTTTTTTCCAGTTCAATGCTTTCTGTTTGAATTCAAAAAGGCTGTGTTGTCGGATGAGTGTACTTTTAAAAGATATAGCTGCAGTTTGAAAATTATAAATATAAAGGGCATGATTATGACTTTGTGAGTGAGAAGGGAATGCCATCCCCAGTCATTACATCTGAACCCATGTGTTTGCCCCTCTCTACCTCCCCTGGGGAGTCTAGTGCCACCTGACAGAACTAGGTTGTTCTGATCTTTGAACTCCAGGTCAGCAAGCACCAGGATTGTATTTGACGCCTGTGGAGGGATATAAGGGAGAGAAGGTTTCTTTTGTGCTCCTGCTCAGTGGTACACAAAATATAGCCCTCAATGGGAGTCACATAACTGACAATGGTTATTTATGACCAAAGCGTGAATCATATTTCTGAGAAGAATAATTAATAGTAAATAAAGAACAAATACATTTCTGGGGGGAATTATTTCGGGGAGGGGAAATTGGAGTTATTTGAAGATTGTTGAACTCTTGGTGAATCACATCTCTCTGTAGTATCCCTTCTACGCCATAGAATGACATCAGCAATCAAACAGTGAACTGACCCCAGTGCTTTTACCCAGCTAAAATCTACAACTTGTCTCATAATAATTTGAGGAACAACTGGGAAAAGACAAAAATAACACTGCTGTTATTTTTGTAAGTACCTCAGTAGCAGGGAGACTGGCAAACAATCAGTGGGGCCATGGGATGACTGAGGTGCTGAACGAGCACTAAGGAAAGACAAGGCTATTGCAGAGAAACTAAATGAAGTCTTTGCATCTGTCTTCACTGCGGAGAATGTGAGGGAGATGCCCACACCTGAGCCATTCTTAGGTGACAAATCTGAAGAACTGTCTCAAACAGAGAGATGTCAGGAGAGGAGGTTTTGGAACAAATTGATAAATTAAAGAGTAATAACTAAGTTGCCAGGACAAGATGGTATTCACCCAAGAATTTTAAAGGAACTCAGATATGAAACTGCAGAACTGCTAAAAGTAGTATGTAACCTCGCTCTTAAATCAGCCTCTGGACCAGCTGACTGGAGGATAGCTAATGTGATGCCACGAAAAAAAAAAAAAAAAAAAAAAAGGCTGCAGAGGCAATCATGTCTATTACAGGCCAAGAAGCCTAAATTCAGTAACAGGAAAATTGGTTGAAAATATAGTAAAGAACAGAATTATCAGGCACATAGATGACCAAAATATGTCGGGGAAGAGTCAGCATGGTTTTTGTAAAGGGAAATCATGCCTCAGCAATCTATTAGAATTCTTTGAGGGTGTCAACAAGCATATGGGCAAGGGGGATCCAGTGGATGTAGTGTACTTGGAATTTCAGAACGCCTTTGCCAAGGCCCTTTACCAAAGGCTCTTAAGCAAACTAAAAAATCATGGGATAAAAGGAACGGTCCTCTCATGGATCAGTAACTGATTAAAAGACAAAAAACTGAGGGTTGGAATAAATGGTTATTTTTCACTCTGGAGAGAAGTAAATAGTAGGGTCCCCAGAAGGATCTGTGCTGGGACCAGTACTGTTCAACATATTTATGAATGATCTGGAAAAACAGTGAGGTACCAAATTTGTAGATGATATAAAATTACTCAAAGTCCAAAGTTGACTGCAAAGAATTACAAAGGGATCTCACAAAACTGGGTGACTGGGTAACAAAATGGCAGGTTAACGAAAATGCTGATAAATGTAAAGTAAAGTATACATATAAAATAATGGGGTTTAAATTAACTGTTATCATCCAAGAAAGAGATATTGAAGTCATTGTGGATAGTTCTCTGAAAACATCTGCTTAATGTTAGTGGCAGTCAAAAAAAAGCTAACAGAATGTTAGGAATGATTAGGAAAGGGATACAAAGCATGACAGGTAATATCACAATGACATTATATACATCCATAGTATGCCTACACCTTGAATACTATATTTTAGGATTGGAAAAAGTACAGAAAAGGGCAATAAAAATGAGTAAAAGTATGGAACAGCTTCCCTATGAGGAGATATTAAAAAGACTGGGACTGCTCAGATTAGAAAAGAGACGACTAAGGAGGGATAGAATAGAGGTCTATAAAATCATGAATGGTGTGGAAAAAGTGAATGGGGAAGTGTCATTTACTTCTTCACAGAACACAAGAACAACTCTAATGTTTCTCTAATATCCTGGGACCAACACAGCTACAACTACACTGAATACAAGAACAAGGGGTCACCCAATGAAATTAATAGGCAGCAGGTCTAAAAGAAACATAAGGAAGTACTTCTTCACACATTGCACAATCAATCTGAGAAACTTGTTGCCAGGGCTAAAAGTATAACTGGGTCTAAAAAAAAATTAGATGAGTTCATGGACAATAGGTCCATCAATGGCTGTTTTCCAAGATGGTCAGGGATGCAATCCCATGCTCTGGGTGTCCCTAAACCTCTGACTGCCAGAAGCTGGGACTTGATGACGGAGAATGGATTACTTGATAATTGCCTTGTTCTGTTCCTTCTTTCTGAAGCAGCTGGCTCCAGCCACTGTTGGAAAACAGGATACTGGGCTAGTTGGACCATTGATCTGACCCAGTATGGCCATTCTTATGTTCTTATAGTAACTGTGCTGATTATCTTTTGAAAATAAGTTACATACCTTTTGCTACCAATATCACTGGAACTACTTAACTCTAGTGTGACAGACTGTCATGGTTCATGTCAGATGAAACCCAATGATCTCAAATTTCCTTGGAGTTTCTGCAATCCATCACTGAAATGAAATTATATCAGTTACCATAGAAACATCTTGACTAATAGCCTGAAAACATATTTACAGGAAATAAATATAGTTTCACTAAAGCAAAAACCTGCAACTCCTTCTGTGCTATGTTTTGAATAAGCAGCTATTCTGTTCACTGACCCACACACGCAGCAAATGGTAACCTTTAGAATTTTGCCTTAGTATATAATTAACAAGTTATTTTTCCCACTAGTATTTTATGAATAAATTGCTGAGTAACACAGAGCTGTAAAGAGAAAAGGCAAAAAAAGTTATTTAGTTCAGGTCTCATATTAATGTGCACATTTAGAATTCTATATTTTTATTCAAGAAATACATTCTTTGATGTTGGTAGTATACCCACATTTTATCTTAGAGAAAATTGGACGCTAATGAGAACCCGCTACAAAAGAAAAAAATATATGACATGCAAAAGCAACATTAATTCAGGAAATAGAACTGAAATGTTGACTTACGCTGGGATGATAATGATGATCATCATTATAATAACATCCTTATTATTAATTATTATTATTATTATTATTTGTTTTACAGTAGTTTTCGGGAGAGCCCCAGTCACAGACGAGGAGCCCCTGGGCTAGGTGCTGCACAAAAACACATAACTCCCAAGAATGGAATTTGGGGGCCTAACTTGCTTAGCCCCCTTTGAAAATCCTTGTTTTATTTAGGCCTTCGGAAACCACAGAATTATGTGTGGTATAAAAACCTAAACAGAACAGAAAAGAATGGATTGGGATCATTGTCTAGCTCTTGGTTAGCTAATCGGAGTAGGATATATAGATTTTTGTTGGCATTTCATTGCTTCAAAGGTCTGGTACATGTCTGTGTGTTTTGATGGAGAGAGATTCAAATGATTTTTCCTTGCATATAACCACCCTGTATCTTCCCCTTCGGGACCCTCATCAACTGTTTTTGTTTTTTGTAAAGCAGACTTAAGAAATTATATTTGCCTTATTCCCATAATTGAGCTAAGGATTAGATCCAAATTATATTGCACAGTAACATATTTACTGTTTGCGGAACCTCTAGTACATATAATCATTAATCTTAAGATATTATGACACACTTTTCTTATCCCAGAGTAGATTAGACCACATTTCCTTGTAGCGACTATTGGTGGTTCCGTTACGTTAATTCAGTCATATCTCCGAATGCACATACACCACATTTTTATACTTACAATTTATGCTTGCCCTATTAAATTGTTTAAATGAATGTGACATTGCAAAAATAATATTCCTGAATACAAGCTCAGGACCTTTCCTTCTGTTCGCATTAAATTAGGCTGATTTTTGACATTGTGACAAAGTTCCTCCTCTACCTTGGTGGGTCTTGCGCTTATTGGCGGATTTGCTTACCTCGGAGATTCACAGCAGCCCTCAGTTTGGCTGTTTTCGTGAACCCACAGTCCAGATCAACTCCTCCTGTGTCTGATCAGGAGTTGGGAGGATTTGGGGGGAACCCGGGCCCGCCCTCTAATCCGGGTTCCAGCCCAGGGCCCTGTAAATGCAGCTGTCTAGAGTGCCTCCTGGAACAGCTGTGCAACAGCTACAACTCCCTGGGCTACTTCCCCATGGCCTCCTCCCAACACCTTCTTTATCCTCACCATAGGACCTTCCTCCTGGAGTCTGATAATGCTTGTACTCCTCAGTTCTCCAGCAGTATGCCTTCTCACTCTCAGCTCCTAGTGCCTCTTGCTCCCAGCTCCTCACATGCGCACCACAAACTGAAGTGAGCTCCTTTTTAAACCCAGGTGCCCTGATTAGCCTGCCTTAATTGATTCTAGCATCTTCTTGATTGGCTGCAGGTGTTCTAATCAGCCTGTCTGCCTTAATTGTTTCCAGAAAGTTCCTGATTGTTCTGGAACCTTCCCTGTTACCTTACCCAGGGAAAAGGGACCTACTTAACCTGGGGCTAATATATCTGCCGTCTATCACTCTCCTGTAGCCATCTGACCCAACCCTGTCACAACATCTACAGTAAGTTTTTTAAAAAATCATGTGAGATCCCAAGACTTGTGTTTTCAACCCAAATGAAAGCTGTTATGAATATTTTTGCACATAATCTATACTTTCACTGATTGCCTAAAATGAAAACCCAAAGCAGGGAATCATAATAGTCATGGTTTAATATAAATTAATCATGGGCATAGACAGAACATCTTCAATCATATTATGAATACAAGATAACTCAATTCCCACTAGTGTCTTCAGTGATTCAGTTTGTTTCCTGGGTATGTTAATCTTCTAAACCCATGGGACAAAACTATGGCAATATTTGATAAGTAATCATTAGGAATTAATACTCAAACAACTCTATAATTAATCAGAAAAAGGTTAATTGAGTATTAAATTATTCAAGGTACTAGTTTTATGCATATTATTGGCACCAATTTCATTTGTGTAATATTCAGACTATTAATATCAATAAAAGATATCTATTCAGAGACCCTAGCAGGAAGAATCCCCAGTGATTTGTTTTTTTCAGTTGCAGAAACAATGCATGCTATTGAAATACTTACAGAATAACTGTTTGTAGTTTCTTTGTGTTTAATATTGCGTGGAAAAGATAATGCATAGTCAGCCATAAAACCCCGATCCCTTATATATTCATTTAATGTAATTTCACAGTAAACTACACTACCATTGGCCAAATTATGCTTTCAGCTACCCCAGTATTAATCTGGATTTCCATGAGCTATTGTGGGGTAACTGAGAGCAGGTTTGGGTTCAGTCATTTTAATGATATTTTTACTGGCCTGTAGACTTTAGAATTGGGCCCAAAGTAATTCAGCTTGTGTGTAACTCTGATAAGACTGTCAGTTTTAAGGAAAGATAACTCATTGCTAGCTTTAAAAAGAAAGGATCAACAAATCCATGTTTGTCAGCAGCATATTAAAACTTTTCCCCTATCTAACAGCCTTTGATGTACTGCAATAGACTGTATAATTACAATGATTCATAGAGCTCCATACTGTCTAAGATAGCAATATAATTATTTTCTGTAAAGCTATAACTTTATATAATTTTCCAAACTTCAGTCTTCATGATTCAACTTCTGTGATTCAGCATTTGAAGTGTTTGCAAATCAGCTCAAGAAGTTGATATCCATTCTGAGTTAGTTGTTTCTGAGCCGAAATGAAAACTTCCATTCTGAAGATAAAATATACAGTAGATTCCCTTGTTTACTCAAACCTACCAAAAGGAATAGGTATCTGAAATTAACCTGGAACTGAAAAATAAAAACAGGGTAGCCATGTAGATAAAGTGAACAAGCAAAGTGCATCAGCAGATTAGAACACAGATTTGAAATGGTAAATGTTATCAGGCTAATCCACTGTGTTCAAAATGAACTGCCTATTACTAAACTTCTTTGAAAAGTAGATCAGCCTCACTGACTTACCTTAAACACTCCCAACATATTTTTTCATAAAAGACAAAGACTGTGAAGAACACCTAGTGTGTACGTACAGGAGATTTACTAATAATTTCAGACTTACGTGAGCATCACGTTCTTAGTTTCATGACTATATGACATCCTTTATGACTTCGTCTGTGACTTATCCAACCTGTATAAACATAGAAAAACTACAAACGTATATATGTTCCCAGACAAACAAATATGCTAAAATGGAGTAAAGTTTCAGAGTATATATCAGTAATTTAGCGTAAAATACATTAAAAGGATATGTTGTAGTTATCCTAGAACCAAACATTATAAAGCCAGGAAATTCAGTGGCAAGGCTGAACTTCAGAGAAATCTGACATACACATGTGTTAAGGTAGTGATTCTCAAACTTTTGTACTGGTGACCCCTTTCAAATAGAAAGCCTCTGAGTGTGACCCCCCCTTTATAAATTAAAAAACATTTTTTATTTAACACCATTATAAATGCTGGATGCAAAGCAGGGTTTGGGGTGGAGGCTGACAGCTCGCGACCCCCCCCCCCATGTAATAACCTCACGACCCCCTGAGGGGTCTCGACCCCCCGTTTGATAAGCCCTGTGTTAAGGTATGGAACTCAACTCAACCTTAACCATGGAGTCACAACTGTTATCTCCACAATATAAAAACAGTTGCCATTTAGATGTCTGTATTATGGACAATGAGCATCAGTTGCAGTCAAAGTAGTCATATTTCACTCGTCCATTCTTGTTGCTCATATTGGTGATAAGAACAAATCTGTAATAGGGTCATTTGTTCTTTGTAGCTGAATAATATAATTCATTGCCTTTCGTTTTCATCTCTTCTTTTCCTACTTCCGTTTCCAGGAACATGTGCCCGGAGCAAAGTCCATTGATATCAATGAGTTTCTTTGCATTTACTTAACAGCCTAAATAACAATAAAAATAAAAAACAACATGTGGTAACTGGGTAAATGTAGACTTGTAATGGTGACCTCTGTATTAATATTCATAAAGATGCATTGTGCTTTATACTACCTTTCATCTAAGGATCTCAAATTGCTTAATAAATAGCAGTTAATAAGGCTTTAAAACACCCTTACAGATGGGTAAACTAAGGCATGGGGTTGGCATGACTTGCCCAAAGTCACATGGTGAGTCATTTGCAGAACTGGGAATAGAGTCCAGGAAACTTTATTTTCAGTATCCTTCTGTAATCACTAGATACACTCCCTCTGTTATTAGTCTGTAAAAAAACAACCCTTATCCTATCAAAGAGAAATTCACACAGGATGAGGCTTACCTCTCAGGTTTCATTTTAGAAACCAGAAATAAGTCAATATTATTCCTTGAGTTCTAGAGAAAATTCTGTTGATGCTAAACAGAATTATAAATAGAAGAATAATGATTTTTTATGAAGGGTATGAAGGGAATAGCTTATATTGTGATTAATATAATGTTAACAGTCTGGAAGTCAGTCAAGAAAAATAGGCTCACTAATATTTATTAAACACAATCTTAATAGCACCCCAGTGATTGCAGAATCTCTGTTGTTTCTAAATAGCCATTGTAGGATTCTCCATTCCCAACTTGCTGTCTTGATTACCCTAAGACTGTTCATATTGGAAATACTAAAATACATAGGCAATGAAACATTCTTGTGTTATCATTTTGACACTTTAGGCATTCTGGTCATACATTTCATTTTCACTGACCTAGAGCAAGAAACATTCATGTCAAAGTAACACAAAGTACATAAGTAAGGAGATATTTGTATTATTTAGAAAGTTATGTATAAGAATATGGGATCCAAGTAATAAGATGGCAACCTAGAAATTCCAGCTAGAGACATGTGTAGATATCATTTTGCTACAACTAACAACCTGGATGGATAGCAGTCACATAATTTTATTACTTAAAAGAGAAAATGTTATCTTCGAAAAGGAAGACACATAACAAATATAAAATAATAGGAATTAAAATAATGCTAAAAAAAATCAAAGCTTTTAACTGGGGTTGGAGAGGGGAGAACCACAAACAGACAAACAAAACCCAAAAGCAAAAAAGAAAAAAAGACATCTGGAGTCTATGGGGAGGTGAAGGAACTTGAAACAGAACGGAATTCTAGACTCTTTGCTTGACAATTTTGAAATTCTGGAAACAAATTTCTGCATTTTAGAAGATTTCAAGACATTTCAAAATGAAAGCTGTATTAAAAATAAGTAATCTTACCTTATGCTTAAATAAATTGGTTAGTCTCTAAGGTGCCACAAGTACTCCTTTTCTTTTTGTGAATACAGACTAACACGGCTGCTACTCTGAAACTAATCTTACCTGGTATTTATAGTTTGTGTATGTATATGTAACTATTATGATTTTGTTGGTGTACTACACTTTTAAATTTCTAAGGCACCTTCAGATGCACTTGCAATTCTGTTAGGCATAGTAGATGCATTATGTTACAGGGGAAGCACACAATGTGCTCTTTCTTTGAGACTTTACCTTCGTTCTTTCTTGTTTTGTGATTTCCTCGCATCTAAAAAACAGCCATTCAACCTGAAATGACAATATATGGTTGCTCTTTATGTATGGAAACCATGACGGTATGAATATGGAAGTCTAATCTGGAGGGATAAAAAGGGCTTCTTGTTACATCATATCTACCAGTGGGTTTCTTCAGGACCATGGCACCCTCACAACATTTTGTTTAACTTCAGAGAAACCTGCATGAGGTTGCAAGATCTGCTGGAAATGATACAAAGGGCAGTCTAAAAATCCAGAAACAAGGGATATAATCAGAAGGAAGAGGTAAAGTCTTTCACTGTTTCTCACTCACCACTGAGTAGGTCTCTTTTAAAGAGTCTTCAGCTTAACAGAGTCAGGACCACTCAGGTTCTTTGTTGCAGAAGAAAATAATTCAAGCAAATATATTGCTTGCAATCTCAGCAGCAGTACAATTTCCTTATTTTTCTCTTGTTACTAGGGCTTCCAAGCAAGAAAAAGATTGTACAAGACATAAAACAGCATCACAAAAGTCTTGTAAAAAACAAGGCTCCTAGTCAATGCTTCAAGCTGCTCCAGTAAATCAATAATCCATAACGATGTCATTCACCTGTCCAGTTAAGAGGTAAATGAGCACATAGGTTTAGTTGGTACATAAGTAGATGCTTCAGACACAGCTGTAGTAAACGCTCCAGTTACCCACACCAGCAAGCGGCTTTCACAACTGTGGGTATTTGTTGTCTAGATGGTTTAGTTTCATATTGATTGGTTTATTCACTGTAAAAAAAATCCAATTAAATAGTCAAGACGTAACATGAAGGTGAAATCGTATCATTAATAGACTGTACGACATACATAGGCAGCTATACACACAATCCAACCCTTTACTTTCATCCACATAATTTCTAGTTATACTCAGTGTAGTATTAGAAGCAATAGATTTGGCAGAATGGGCTTTGTTTAAGTGAGCTCTATCCATCAATGTGTGAAACTAATAACAGTGAATACTGTACAGTAGTATCTTTTCCAAGAACCTGTTCATACTGCTTCTAACTAGATAATTCTGTAGTGTTTTATAATAGAACAGCTATAATTGATATCAGAACATAAGAGCCCAATTTTCAAATGTGGACACATTAATAGGACATCCATAGCTCCTTTTTGACATGCAAAATGACACACTTAAGTACCCAAATATAGTATTTGGATTCATAATTTAAGTGACCGCATCTGAATATCTTTCCACTTGAAATGATAATATCAGCCCTGCAATCAAACCAGGTAGAGAAAATTGCAAAGAGCTTGTTCCCCTCTCCCCACCACCACCCCTTTTCTTGCTGAACTAGAGGCCAATGAATTTCAGACTATCATTCTTCAAGACACTTCCCCAGTACCTCTTTTTATAGTTTATGGGTTAACAGGTCATTGCTGTGCGGATGGCTTTGTACTTTGCAATGCTTTCAGATCTGGGCATCCTAGCCTGTAGCTAGAGTATGAGTATGCAGACAGAGCTCATAAAGTCTTAATGTGACTTTCATTTTCCTTATACATTACCTTGGTTTTATTTGATTTGTATTTTTAGTTTCAGTCTATTCTTGCTTGGAATTTGAAGAACCAATGCACTCTCTATTTTCTATAGGCTGTGACCATCTGCCTTTTAATTACTGAAGTTCAAGGAACTCACTTCAGGTCTAGATCCTCATTCAATATCTTACTCTATCAACAGCCCTACTGAAGTAAATGAGAATACTTATAGAGTAAGATACTATTAAGCATTAGAAAGGATATCAGAATCCGGCCCCTAATATTTGCAGCATACATCTATTGGTGTGCTGTTCTTACACGGTGTGTACTGCTTCGTGCACTTTTATGCAGAGTGTGCACCAATTAAACGTGCCATTTAAGCAGCAGTGCATGATGTATTTCACTGAATGCCAAGCCCTTTCACTTTGCCAAGCTACCTCACATGAAGCTTCTTGAACCTTACCTTTGCTACCACCTTCACTCTACAATTTTCCAAGAGTCATGATACTTCATTCATTCCCACCTGGCTCCTCACCTCAAACCTACTCCTCTCTCCTTCCCTACTTCTAACTCCTCCTATTGTATTCTTTGCTCTTCCCATCTAGCATGTAGAAAAGGAGGACTTGTGGCACCTTAGAGACTAACCAATTTATTTGAGCATAAGCTTTCGTGAGCTACAGTTCACTTCTTCGGAAAGATATGTCTAATGTTTGTAATATCTAAATCCAGATCATAGGCTCTTTGACGTAGAGAACATGTCTTCTGGAAAGCACCAAGTTTATTTTAGGCATGGGGCAAAATTTTCAAAAGCATCCAAGGGAATTAGGATCCTAAGTCCCATTGACTTTCAGTGAGACATATTTCTAAGTGACTTAGATGCTTTAGAATGTTTTACACATAATAAATAATGATTATTATAATAACACTGCTATTTAGATTGTGAGGTGTGGCTGAAATGTATTTCCATGAGCTGCCAGCAGCTTTCTACTAAAATCATGATTTTCAGTGTTTTTTTCCAGTTGAATCCTCCTTTGAAATCATGACAACTTAGAAGAATATATGGATAATTTGTTCAGCTCTAAAAAAAGACACTCCTACCCCAAAATTTGAAATCAAAACCAGAGAGCATGTGTGGAGCCTGAAGATCCAGGCAGAACCAGTGATCTTGCTGCAAACATTGTGCCTCAGACTGTTATAAGACTTCACCTTTGTCATGTAGTCCGGAAGAATAGACCTGCTTGTATAGGTCTACATGGGGATGACCCTAGACCAAATGGTGCCCTAGTGCAAGGAGCATCTTCGTTCCTTCCCCATTTGTTAAACTTTTGAATACCTTATTTTTTATTAAAAAGAATAGGAGTACTTATGGCACCTTAGAGACTAACAAATTTATTTGCGCATAAGCTTTCGTGGGCTACAGCCCACTTCATCGGATGCATGCAGTGGAAAATACAGTACGAAGATTTTGTATATACAGAGAACATGAAACAATGGGTGTTACCATGCACACTATAACAAGAGTGATCAGTTAAGGTGACAGGTTTCAGAGTAACAGCCGTGTTAGTCTGTATTCGCAAAAAGAAAAGGAGTACTTGTGGCACCTTAGAGACTAACCAATTTATTTGAGCATGAGCTTTCGTGAGCTACAGCTCACTTCATCGGATGCATACTGTGGAAACTGCAGAAGACATTATATACACACAGAGACCATGAAACAATACCTCCTCCCACCCCACTGTCCTGCTGGTAATAGCTTATCTAAAGTGATCATCAAGTTGGGCCATTTCCAGCACAAATCCAGGTTTTCTCATCCTCCGCCCCACCCACCCCCCCACAAACTCACTCTCCTTCTGGTAATAGCCCATCCAAAGTGACCACTCTCTTCACAATGTATATGATAATCAAGGTGGGCCATTTCCTGCACAAATCCAGGTTCTCTCACACCCTCACCCCCCTCCAAAAACCACACACACAAACTCACTCTCCTGCTGGTAATAGCTTATCCAAAGTGACCACTCTCCCTACAATGTGCATGATAATCAAGGTGGGCCATTTCCAGCACAAATCCAGGTTTTCTCACTCCCCCACCCCCATACACACACAAACTCACTCTCCTGCTGGTAATAGCTCATCCAAAGTGACCACTCTCCCTACAATGTGCATGGTAATCAAGGTGGGCCATTTCCAGCACTCTATTTCCAGAACTCAGTTAAGGTGAGAGAGGTTTTTTTCTCTCCTGCTGGTAATACCTCACCTTAACTGATCACTCTCGTTATAGTGTGCATGGTAACACCCATTGTTTCATGTTCTCTGTACATATAAAATCATCCTACTGTATTTTCCACTGCATGCATCCGATGAAGTGGGCTGTAGCCCACGAAAGCTTATGCTCAAATAAATTGGTTAGTCTCTAAGGTGCCACAGGTACTCCTGTTCTTTTTGCGGATACAGACTAACATGGCTGCTACTCTGAAACTTATTTTTATTGCATTTCTAGCCCACTTCACAACTTTGATGCATGATTTGCATGCATGATTTATCCCTGTCACATAAAAGTCTTAAAACACAAGTACACTTTCACAATTACACAATAAAACAAGGTTCACAATACTGCAGCTGAGCTCTCACTTCAGTTTGCTTCGTTTTTATATCTCACTGACTGACTGGCAACACCCCGCCCTGTATGTACATGTAGGGCATGTCTGACAATATTCTAGGAGGTTCAAGGAAAATGTAGTCCTCAGAAAGTCTGGAAAGTTCCACGACATTCTACAAAAGTCCAGAACATTCTAGGAGGTTAGTGAAAAATGAATCCACATATGGATCACCTGAAACATTTTATTTCAAACATTCTATTTTCCCTTTTATTGGTAATAACAAAAACAGCACCCCAAGCCTGGTGCCCCCGAGCCTAGCACCCCACAAGATCATCTGGGTTGCCTGCCCCTAAATCCAGCACCAAGACTGCAGCATCATGTTACAGCCGTGTAACTGAGGGTCATTGCCACTGAGACAGTGCAGACCACCGTGCTCTTCCACTAGCAACTGCTGGAGAGCAAAAGTGACTAACAGAGAAGAATGGCAGAGGATATTGAAAAAAGTAGACACAGAAGCTACTTTCATACAATTGGTCAGCTGCAGTGAATTAAGAATTCAGATCTGCTAGGATCTTTTTTTGTTCAGTTCGATTCAAGCATTTTTAAACCTGGAGATAAATGGAGATTGAGAGGGGAAATTAAAGATTGGTCAAACATACAGTGGCCCCAGTTCAGGTGGGCAGGGACACACTATTCAAAACCTTGGATTTAGCAGTCTACAATTATAGAGATAGGCAAGCCAATCTACATCCCCCTGAATACCTCGGCTCACTGGCCCACCATGTCTATTTTTCTCTCATCATTCTCTAAAATGGACACAGGATGGAAGAATGGCAAAAAACTAGGAAAACAGATGTATCCATCATAACCAGCCTGTTTACACATGTACCATGTATAAATACCATGGCACTAACGTCTGTCAGATTTACACGTAGTCTTTCTCCAATACCATCTGTGCAACTGCCATTTACAATGTGTGCAATATTTAGCCATCCATATTTTTAAGAATCAGTTCCCAGTTTGGGTCAGACACCCCTGCTTTTGTATTAGTGTGGTTTTCACATAAACAACAAATCTAGCAAAACCAACATCAAGTGCAACAAAAATGTCCTTTAAAGTGGAGGCTAAATCTTCCTAAGTAACATTTCAGTTGTTTGAAGGCAACTGGAATACATAACAACGTATTCTCCAGTGAAGGTAACACAGATTTCTGAATCAAGGCAATGAACAATCCTATGGCATGTAGCTGACTCTGGAAGAAAAAAAAAGAAAGAAAAGCCTTTATACTTCTAGTGGGAATACAAAGCAGATGGTAATTATGTTTGTTCCTGTCAGGCAGCAGCAAAGAACTCCTTTGACTGAGCCAGTCTTGTCAGCTACCTAAAATAAGTAGACCTACCAATTCTTAATACTATCCAGTAAATAATACCCTTTGGATCTAAATAGGTCTCTTTTTCATAAATATTAGTGCTGTTTACTGCTCAACCTGTGTCCCTTGCAGTATTAATACCATGAATTATTTTAATTTCTGCAGGGTTGCTTACTTGTCCATTAGGAGAGACGTTATGGCTCACTCCTGAGATTGTCTGCTATATTAAAAATTCACTTCTTCTACTGAACTGTATTAACCTTCTCTCTCAAACAACCCATGTACCATATGTTACAGAAGTTGGGTACATTACATCTGTAATATTTAGAAATGGGAATAAGTGGTTTTCTGCAGGTGCATTTATTTTAAAATAAACAATAAATACATACAAATAAACCTCCAGGCTCCAAAGTAATCCATTCAATGACAATGTAAAGTAGCCTGATTGTAAACTGTTTTTATTTTCATTAAACCTTTAACAGCTTATGGAAAGTTATAACGGAAAAAAATGAGGTAAGGAATATATTTCCTGAGTGGGATTTTGAAAGACATTTTGTACTATATATGGATTGAAGGTATTCATCTACCCAAATGCTTAGACTAACAGTTCCCTGTCTGTGGTCCATGGAACTTGCTGGTCCAAGGAGAGCTGGTAGCCACGCAGTATTCTCTCTCTCTCTCCTCCTGTTGACAGGTGCTAGATCTCATTAAAATAAGTTAAAATTATATATTAAATTAAATATTTTCCTAATATTACGTTTCCATTGATGCAGTTGCCACAGGGATGTTATTTGATCATGAGAGAGGGGACATGAGTGAGAGAGGACATCCAGGATACCAATGAGAGAAGACATATCTATCAAGATGTGGTACACACTATGGAGAATGTTGGGATTCCCTGGCTTGCACCCTGGACAAAATTAACCAAGTGTGAAACTACTGTTCATCTCTATTTTCAGTATTTTACACTGAGCCCCATTCTCCTCTCTCTTAAGTCCTCATTCAGTGACAGTTCAATCAATTTCAGTATTTCTATTGATTCCAATGGACTTTGGTTCAGTTTCACACTGTAACTCCATTGACTGTCCACATATTCTGTAATGAATATGGTTCAAGAGTTTGCTTTTACTAGAGAAAGACTTAAATATTGAGACAATATGACTGAGGCACTCGCTGGTTGTAGCACTTAGATTGGCCTTGCTGATTGTCCCTCTTTATAATCTCATGAGGATGGCATATTATCTCCTGTGTCACATTTAGCAGTCCATTAATAGAATGCAGACTCGGGGCTTCACCCTACTCCCCTTTGCTGTGGTGTAAGTCAGGAATGGTGTCACTGGAGTTATACAGTGCAAAACCTGTACTATTGGGAAGATAATCAGCTCCTCTATTTCTTCACTAGTGTAGAGACCCACATGTTATGACCCTTGCCACTAGCATTTATTTTCATGCATGGTGGATTGCAGCCTGGCCTCGTTAGCAATCCAGTATCCATTATTGGTTTACTTTCTGTTGCAGCAGAGCAGTAACGGTAATGACAGCAGACTCCTATTGAAGAGCAGGAGGTCTTACAGCAGGCACACTAGTGGCAATGGCAGGAAACCACAGCAGTTTTCCTTGGTACAACAATTTTGAAAATTTGCTATAGAATTGCTGTAAATGTCAGCTAACCAAGTGGACTAGCTAGTTACTAAATACTGTGGAGACATCATATGTTTAAAATGGTAGGAATGTTTTCATTTCCCACATGGATTTTCAAATGCTTCTGTGTTTGCTCAAAATCTGGCTATATGTCTGAAGATATATTTATTTTTAAACACCAATGTGTCCACCAAACTAGTAGAATCAAACCTCAGGTACATTCTCCATTTACAAACAATTCCTCCCTGTTTCAATGCCTTCAGTGAGACTACACCAGAAATGAATATGGTTCAATCAATCCTAGTATTGTACCTACTGCTGCAACACAGCTTCCAGGAATTGAGTCTGGTTATATTAAACATTAGCTAAGCCTTGCTTGGAAGTGATGAAGAAATACTAATGGGTTTTACAATTGGACCAGATTGTCACTCAGTTCACATTGCTTTCCTGAGTTCTCAATGTTGCACAGTCAGTTTATTGTCAAGCTTTGCCTGGATTTGTTGTTTGCTTTGTTCTTTTATGTTTGCTCTTGTCTTATAAAAATAGTCTGTATTTATGCCTTTGTTTATAATTATTACACTCTAAGATGGGAGAAGGGGTAAAATTTTCAAAAGTGTCTAAGTCCCATTTTCAAAGGGACTTAGGCACTTAGGACCCTTTGCCCCATTGACTATGACACAGTCTTCTCAATGTCTGTGACTTTTGAAAATTTTACCCACAATCTATGAGTCATACTCCTAGCTGAACAGAACATAATTGAATGTATGCTAGAACACCCTGTGGTGCCACATCTAACTGGATTTAATGATATCTGTTGTGTGTTGAAGACATAGCACAAATCCCTGATTAGAAACACAGGCATATACACACGGTTGGAGCCATGGTAGCTGACTGACTGTATCAGAAAAAGAGAGAAGAAACATAGTAACCACTATATAACAGATTCAACATAAGCAATTGCTTAAGAAACTGTTAGTGCAAATTCACAAACAGGTTCAAACTCTGGTCAATACATTCAAATACATCACATCTATCCTCTCCTGAAATGAAATGAACACAACAACTTCAGAAGTACCTGTGGGGAACAACCCAAGGTACAGTTACAAGACAAATGCACCTCTGTACAAAATATTGCTTGCAAGGTATCATCTGAAAGCTAATAACTTGCTGGACAATAATATCCTGGTGGAATGTATGTAGCAACATTAGGTGTAAAGCTATTAATTCCCCCTGAATGATGTTGGGAGCACATGTTCAAACCCACATAGCGCCAATTAGCCAGAACTGGTCAAGCAGGTCTCAAACAAAGGATTGTGTGTTTACCTCAATTTATGTATAAATTGTAAACAGGGTTCTCAGACATTGAGAGGGAGAAAACAGGAGACAAGAAAAACCTACATTTCAGCAAACAGGTGAGAAAAAAAAGCATGGAATCTAGTTTCTACTAAACACCACGTCACCCCTTTTACTGTTTGAATAAACTTTGCTTTGAGGGAAAATACATCTCAGAGGGGTCTGGACTATAAAAGTGAGGAGCAAACACACTTCAAGTTGTCTCTCCCTATCCATTTTTCTTTTCATCTAATACAACACAGGAAGCAGCCACTGGACTTTAGGAGCAGATCATAGAATCATAGAATATCAGGGTTGGAAGGGACCCCAGAAGGTCATCTAGTCCAACCCCCTGCTCAAAGCAGGACCAATTCCCAGTTAAATCATTCCAGCCAGGGCTTTGTCAAGCCTGACCTTAAAAACCTCTAAGGAAGGAGATTCTACCACCTCCCTAGGTAACGCATTACAGTGTTTCACCACCCTCTTAGTGAAAAAGTTTTTCCTAATATCCAATCTAAACCTCCCCCACTGCAACTTGAGACCATTACTCCTCGTTCTGTCATCTGCTACCATTGAGAACAGTCTAGAGCCATCCTCTTTGGAACCCCCTTTCAGGTAGTTGAAAGCAGCTATCAAATCCCCCCTCATTCTTCTCTTCTGCAGGCTAAACAATCTCAGCTCCCTCAGCCTCTCCTCATAACTCATGTGTTCCAGTCCCCTAATCAGATCCGAGACTTCGGTCAGCAGTTTTATTGGAAACATGTGGTAAGGGACTTCACCTTGAACCAAGACTAGTTTGTTAAGTTTAGTAAGTGTTTTATCTTATAACCATTTATGACTTTAATATCTCATTATTTGTACTCACTTAAATTCTCTTTGTATGTAAATAAATCGATTTCATTCTTTAATTAAAACTATTCCAGTGTTGTGAATTGTTGAACTCCATTTAAAGTAGCATTCTCAGCTAGGATTATTTTAGCCTTTGTGTGTTTTAGAGTTCTAATGCCTTCTGCGAACACTCCCGATGCCTGATTTAGTATTCCTTCCAGCTGTATCAACTGTTTTAGTGGAGCCTTCTGAAAGTGACTGCAGCATCTTTATGGATTTCCAACCCAGAGGAACCTTACGTAACCATTCATGGCCCCATGGGGCAGTCCCCCCTTCTCAACAACATATAAGTCTAATAAAAAGTACTTATTTTTATACTCCACATTCACTTGCATCACTCCAATTGACACTATCTTTTCTCTCATATAAGTTTTCAGTAGCATCAGTGTCTCTCTCAGTTTGGTATTTTTAGAAGTCTCATTTTCCAAACATGAGATAACAGACACTGTGGAGCCTATGTTCAATTCCATTTTGACTGTTTTTCCCACCACCCCTGGTGTCAGACAGATTGCTCACTGTCATTTTTCCTCACATTATGTATAACCAGGTGGGCTACTCCACTCTCAGTCTGTGTCACTACTGTATTTGTCTAAAGAGTGTACCTTGATATTCCTTTTTCTATGCCCTGATTTGGCCTCTTCCTTATTTCTCTTAGTGCGACAAACCACTTGGATATGACCTTATTTATTACAGCTTCTGTAATATGAATGCTTACATTGGCAATAACAAGGCATATGGAACCCTTTTCCACACTGATAATGTGTCTGTCTGCTGAGTGAACAGGTTCTTGCTTGGGTTATGGATAGTTTATGTATTCCGACTTCTGTTTTAATGCCAGTACACAATTCTGTTGCATCTCTTGTTGCAGTTTCCATCATTGCTTCAATTTCTACTATGTGTTTAAAGGTAAGATTTTCCCCAGTTGCAGGCTCTTCTGTATGCTTTCATTAAGCAGGCCACACACAAATCTGTCTCTTAGGGCCTTGTTAAGCCCATCCTTAAAAGCACAGTGTTCTGATAATCTTTTTAACACTGTTGCAAAGGATGAAACAGATTCACCTTCAAGCTAATTCCACTTACGAAACCTGAACTTTTCGCCTATCATCAGGAGATTGGTTCACAAGTGCTCTTGAACAATTTGCACTGATGGCTTCTCTGTGGCGATCAGATTGCATACTAAACTGTATGTTTTTCCTCCCATCACTCTCAGTAATGCTGCTACAGGTTTGTTTTTTTTTTTCTGGGGGAATCTCATTTATTTCCAATACTCTTCCAGCCTCTCTGTATAGGCCAGACTTCCGTGGCATTGTCAAAGACCTTCATTTTTCCAAATATTGCCTGCCGTGTCACCTCACTACTATTAGTTTAGTAGTTCAGAGTACTCGTTGTAGCAGACTCTCTTTCCCACCAGGACTGCAAGTAATGTCAAAGCTTGTTTTGCTACTCGGATGCACACAAGGTCTTTGAAATCCTCGTCGCCAGTTGTTGTGTATTGCAAACATAGCATGAATCCCTGACATTAGGTTGGAGCCATGAAGGCTGATTGACTTTGAATCGCAGAGAGAGAAGAAGAAACATAGTAACCACTATATAACAACAGAGTCACCCTAAGCAACTTCTTAAGAAATGATAACTGCAAGATTCAACACTCTGCTCAATACATTCAAATACATCACACCTTCTAAGTAGGGCCTAAAGTAACAGAGAGCAGGAAAGAGCATAAAGGGAAACCCCCCTCCTCCTCTGCATAGCTTGTGGGAGCAGCATCTCCTTTACAGATCTCCCTTTGTCATGAGTTGTGTAATCAGGCAGCCATTTTCAATGCACCCCCCCCAACAGTAACTTTATTGCTTATAAACCTGTGAACAATTCTACACAATTTATTTATTTATTTGTCAGTAGATGGTGCTTTATATGGGGCCTGATTATGGAAAGAATCCCATTGACTACAAAGGGCTTTGGATTGGTGCCTACATTTGCTATCTACATACACACAGATCTTTAATATAGAATACTTGTAACACTCTCCTTATTGGCTGGTTTGGTGAGAACTCCCTCTCCTGTTTCAATCGAACTAATGCTGTTAAGGCCTGACCCAGCGTGGAACTACATTGCCCAAGTGGGAGCTGCAGGAAGCATTGTGCTTCCCAGAGCCCCCAGCTGTGCAGAGAGCTGTATTAAGAGGGTTTTATGTGCATGCCCCTCTGTCATCAGCAACTCCACTGGCCCAGGAGGAAGGAATAGACCTCTTTCTCCTCTCTGCTCCTCCTGTTCGTGTGGCTAGAAATATTAGTGGTGCTAACCAAGTCTAGCATAGTAACATAACCAGTCACATGGGTACAAGGTCTGTAATGATGGCTGGCACTTGCGTGGCAAAGAGGTGCTAGGTACAGGAGAGAAGATCCTTGCACCTTCTCCTTCCCCAATACATCTGTGCCAGGACCAGCTACACCGCTCGTGTTGGATGAAACCAATGCAAACACTTAAGGACAAAACAACTCCCCCCCTCCCCCCCAAAAAAATACAAACACTATGAGGTTACTCTTTTCTTTCCTTGCTACATGCTGACATTACTGGAACCCATTCAGAATATGAAAAAAGCATCAAAAATCTATATTGTTAACTAGCTTTATTTCATTTCCTCTGATGATGGGCCAAATTGTTTTTGTTTTTTGTACTGCTCGACACCACTTCCTACCTCTGTATTTGGCATACAATGCTATTCCATATCACTTATGCTAAGTATATACATTAATGGTATGTACTCTTTAGCAATTTCCCTCCCCGCTCCCTAATTACAAATAAACATAATACACAGACATCAAGGTATAGGACATTTCCCCAAAGGATCTCATCTTAGCAGTCTAGCTGCCTTAGCCTGCTCAGCATCAATGAGCAGCATAAAAGTTACATTTCATCAAAGATCTTTTTCCTGGAGTGACTACCAGCTGTCCTTGATATAAAGTTGTATTTGTGTTTTAGTGGATGAGTGAATATACCTACCCTCACCCCATGCAAGTTTGCTATTGTACAGCTCAGCACATCTTTACTTGGCAAATTCATTTTGCAAGTAAGTCTACATTCTGTCTCACCAGCACACACATTTACATCCTTTGTGAATCCAGATTAAACTGCTGCACCCACACAAATGGTTTCTAAGCACTTCTCAGTGTCAAGGATTTTGACAAAATGTGCACATAAGATGCTGATTTTTAGACAAGAGTCCTATCACTTTGCACTGGCTAAAATGCTGCCTTTAATTTATTACACATTTTCATCCTGTTTTTTGGCACATGTGACATGGAACAAAATCAAGTTTGGAGAACTTTAGGGATAGAAATGTATGGAAGTTATTATCTGAATAAATGGAATTAAATTAAGACACAGCAGCGCATCTACATGGGGAAAATAATACCTAAGATTTATTACTTCTAGGTTAACATTTGATTTACTGGATTTTTGTATAGATTTAGTCCTCCATCCTTCTTCCTTAGTCAAATCAGATCTGCACAATCCTACTCAGAAAAATAATGGGACAGATTTTTAACTCGTGTAAATTGGTATAGCTCCATTGAGTGTTAGTACAGTCCTGGTCCTTGAAAATTTTTCTGTACCTGCAGGGTGAATTCCACTGAATAACACTGAGTTCCTGCAAATAAGACACTCTCTTTCTGTAGGACAGGAAGAATTTTAAAGGGCTTAGTCTAACACTAATAATTAGAATCCTATTATTTTCCCTGACAATTCATTCTCAAATGGGAAGGGGGCATTCAGACCACTGCCCTTTTGCCTCACTGATATTGGGTCAAATTCTATTTTGACTTGCCAGTGTAAATCTGGAGTAAATACATTACAATCACTATACTTATTCTGCATTTACAAAAGTGCAACTGCAAGCACAGTTCAGAAATCATCTTTTATTACTTAAAATGACATTGTCAACTTAAAAGTTACACGTCAGCCTGAATATTGTTTACTTACTATTGTTATAAGTCAAGTGACATCTAAGATGACTAGAACCAAAAAGGGGAAATGAGGAAAAAAATCAATTTTTCCAGTTCATTTACTTTGTGATTTGACAGCACTGTGTATAGTCAATTTAATATTCCCCCTTCTATAGTCAGTTATTGTGTTATCATTAATCACTATTTGTATTATGGTAGAGCCTATTGTCCCCATCAAAATCAGGTCCATAGTTTGCTAGGGTCTGTGTAAACCACATAGGAGAACATAGTCTCTGCCCCAAGGAGCTTAAATCAAAGAGGATAAGTGGCATATGAAAGGGGAGGAGAAAGATATAATGGAATGTATGCACTTTATATTCATTCATTTCATATACCATTGTTTGTCTGGACCATTCACACATCACAGGGCTGAGAAAAATTTAAAATATGAAAAAAGTGTTTTTAAACCTGCAAAATCTGGCAGGGGGACTCAACAGCAGATTAGCCACTGAAACTACTTTTAGCTCATTTTACTTAAAACTTACTAGATAAAAGCATGAAGGAGTCTCTCTAAGAGAAGGCGTCTGATGGTGTCAGCATAGCTATGGGGAAAATAAATCCATCTCTTTGCAAACCACCACATCCAATATGCAATATGATATAATATGATTGTGATACAGTCTATTCCTGGGAAAGGGCAAGAGCACGACACAAATAAAATTATTTCCAATAAGGGTGGACTTTTTCACTTTGAATTAAAGTCCCTGAGAAATCAGCTGGTGGCAAAACCATGCTCTGTGGATGAAAAAGATGCTTTGCATTCCAGAGCTGCAACTTCAAAGTCCAATAGTTTTTGTAAGGACAATGCACATTGACCCTAAAAATGAATAAAAGAAATCATGGCTCACTAAACTGAGCAAAGTACTGGGCTTCAAGCCAAAGCTATGGTGATCTTCAATATTTCTGTACAATCTCTAGGTGTTCAGAGAAGCCTATAATAACATGCTTATGGCAAGTCTATGTGCAAAGTGTAATAAAATGCAAGACCAATGTAAGTCAATTTCAAAAGGTATGCAGAAAAGTAATTTATCATTTGTAGCATACACATATGAAGAGTGAAGCAAGATGAGGAGTTATGGGGTATTGTACTGATGAGTGTGAAAGCAGTACCTCCACCAATAGATGGCACTGTATTTTTTTCTGAGTATTAAGTGTCGTCTTATATGTTATTATGTTGCTGTATCTGATCGTGTGTCAGAGGAGAAGGAGAAGGTTTGGTAGGACATCTAAATCCTACCTGGTGTTCTGGAATTGTTACTTGCACTGTCTTTTCAATGCTTTGTAAGCGAGCCTTCCAGTATGCGTCCTTTCTCGCAAACAGTGTAACTTTGTAATCTGAAGTTTTCTTCTCACACAGGCAGCACAATGTAGCTGCTGGGAAGGGTTGAGGGTGAACCAGTTATAGCTGATAGCAAAACAGTGGTGTTTGATGATGCTAACAAGTTCATAGTAGTACTAAGTCTAGGGGTTATTTTTGATAAGATGATGGAACAAGAGATCACCATAAACCATGAACTATCACAAAGATATTTTGACACAAATGAGTATTGTTTAATGATTCGGGTACATTCACAGCAAAACAGTTATAAACTCAGTGTCAGTTCTCTTTCAATTAGTGACGAAGACACCTTTAGTTAACTGGGTGACGGTTAAATTAGCGGTAACGTGAAAAATGCAGACAATATTTTTTTAAGGATACAGTGCACTCTATTTGGAAACTAACAATTAAATCATGCACCAAAGCCACTTATTTTAATGTGTCAGGTTTAAATTATATAACAGTTCAATTATTTTTCTTAGGAGAAAGTTGTCCAAGTCTGAATGCTGTTCTCTATTTTCCTAGTGTGGATTTTCTGCCTACTATTTAAAATCAGGATAGCTCAGTAATATGTATGGAAGATGTTGGGTTTACTAATTTCAGACATCCCTCAAAGTTTAAATCCTACCAGCACAATAATCTAGATTCATGGAACAAAGATCTAAATGCATTCAATTATCTAGGAAAGCAATATTTTCATTTATTCAAGGCCAAGTCTTGACGTTCTTTGAAGAACAGAAATTCCCTTTTGTTAAAAGCAAATCACTCCCTTGGGAGAGGAGAATCAAATAATGGATCACTTCTTGCTTGCAGTAGGCACTCTTTGGATTGATCAAGATAACTCTATGTTCAAGATCTGTTGATCATTAGGTGAGGATGCTACTACTTATCTGTGGTCATGTGTTTTCTTTCATGCATTCTTCTTTCATTCAGTTGCACTGATGAACTAGATTGTCCCCTCCTAGAAGGATCAATTGTTTGATGTTGGCACCTTTTCACTGGGCATCACAAATTTTGGGATGATACAACTTGGGTTACAGGTGATAAATTCATCATTTAAGCACGTCAGATGTAATTCCATTTTTCTACCCATTCAGAAGGTGGCCGCTCAATTTCAGAAAAGTATGTCAGAAACGTATGCATAGTTTCAGTTCTTCCTTGAATTCTTTAGTTCCTATTGAGCATGTAACTTAAAAATGTCTAATACAAACAGAATTATTTAAGAAGTGTTTTAGTTCTGTTTTTTGTTAATTCTTTTTGAAACATTTAACAACAGTTTAACAGTCTTTTTCATATTCTGTTGTAATTTGAGTGGTATTTTATTGTCATTTCATTAATCTTGGAGATTAATGTTTAGTCTTCATTCTTTTTACAATTAGCCTTAATTACAGGAGAATTTATCCTATCCTGTCTTCAAGTTTAGGAAGGTTTTATTCCCCAGATTGATTCTAATTTCTAACAACTTCCAGGGTTCATTATGAAATTAATATCCTAACTTAAAGTATTTACAGTACTCTTGTTATTTTAGGCATTATCCTAGATAACTTCAAAAACATTAGTAATACAAACAAGAACACTATTTCTAACCAATAATATCTCCTTATGTTAAATTCACAGTTCTTCCTCTTAATCTTTGTATACACATTCCTATATTCAATAGTATGTCACTAGGCATCTCAACACCATCACTCATACTAGTAACTTAAGAATTCTTCCTACACTAATATAAAATGCCTACTTACAAATATAAGGTATATAACAAATTTAGCTACATAGTCATGAATTTACTATACTTAATTCAAAGTTCCATGCCGTATTATAATACAAGAATTTGTAGTTGTTAGCAAATATCTTAAATATCTAAATTTCAGGAATGGTTCAGGGATTCAGAAAAGTTGTTCAGAGACAAGGAAACTCCCTCTGAAATAAATTAGAATATCTCTTTCCTTTCAGCAATAACTATAAGTATGTGGCCTTAACGTTTGTTGATAGGCATCATTTATGCCTCATTAGTGTGAGCCTTAACACTTGTAACAGGATTCTTCATTTGCTTTTGTACAAAGCAAATTATATTACAGCATTCTTTTTTTAGGTAAAATTTTTGCACTCCCTTAAGAGACATTAAATTACTGGTTTAGGGATTAAACATATATTGAGACCTTTGGTGGGTTAAATCTTATTTCCCACTTTTACCAATGCATCCATTCAATATCTGTAGCTTATAATATAAGGGCATAGGACTATGCATGGTTGTAAATTAAGGTACTAATGCAATGAGGCCTATAAAACAATAGCTGAGCTAAACTAATCAAGGCCTAAAGCCCTAAAAGCCTTAAAATAAGTAGCTCTCCAAGAGTAACCCTAGATCATAAGATATCACAAGATAGAATGCTGTAATGACTAAACTGCTGACTGGTAACCACAAGATGCTAGTTTATACCAGCTTGGGATATTTTAAGTTAGGAACATCAGCATATGTCCCAGCATGAGATGCTATGGTAACTAATGCATACGTATGTTAATGGACTTGAGGTAAAAGGATCAATAACCTATGGGAAAAGGGCACACCAACATTAGTAGGGTGAGGAACTACAAATAAAGAAAAGGGGCTGAAACCTCTACAGTATATACATGAGACATCGTGGTGTCAGTATAACACATTGTAACAGCTGTATTCCAGCCTGCGTGCATTGGGAGACGCCAGGATGATGAACACTGGTGATCGTGAGGGGGAAAAAGAGGGACAATGCTTCAGGTTGTTCTGCAAGGGATCGCTTGTGTATATGGATGCTCAGCTCATTCTGTATTCTCTCTACCTACTTTACAGGGCTGGAGTGTTTGGAACCTTGCTTACTGTGTTACAAACACAGAAGGTTTTTCCTAAGTGTGAGTGTTGCCACTCTGCACATTGGGGTTCCCAATTAACCAGGAATTGTAATAATACTGGGCCTGATCTTGGGATGAGAACCAATCAAACCTCAGAGTGTTAATTCGGAATTTTTAAGTAACCAGTATAATTAATACATAATCAATAGATCAGGCAACATATTCAAGCTATCTAAAGTGCCCAAGTAGGAATTTGCCAAAGAAAGGGAGGAGGAAAAGGAGTATAGAGTGTCATTTCTTCCCTCTTTTTGAAGCATTTGCAATGTTTAATGATGTTAAGGGCACTGCATGTCCCTCACATAACAATGTATTCCTTTCCTTGAAAGCAGCGAATAAGGATTGCATACCTTATAAACAGCTAGCGATAATAATATTAAAATGGCATATTTGGGGTCAAAATTGACATTTAGGTTCCATACACCCTATGGTTCATAGCACTGGGGAGACAGCTGGGCAGGGAGTGGGAGAAGCTTTGATCGTACTCCTCACCCACACAGTGCACTGACCAATAGGAGCAGAGCAGTTTGCTTGCAGCAAGCAAGATGAGAATTGTGACTGTCAGTTACAATGTGTTCCTTGGTTGGCTTGGGGACAGCACAGCCAACCACTACCCAGCAACTGTTTATATCCTCATCTATTCCTTTACAACTACAGTTGCACTTGGCTATTCCAAACAAGCTCTTGGTACATGTCACTACACCTACTTCCCATTACAGTGTGCTCCAGATGGTTTTTTTTAAAAAAAATCTCATGTTTTTATGCCAATCTTATGATTTTTGAGGCCTGATATGATTTTTGAATGGTTGGGGTTGGCAGTACAGTAATTATAGATACATTTTGGCTTAGAATGCATTAGATTTTTTTTTAAAAAAGAAAACATTTGGGCTTTTTTTTCATTTGCCTTCTGGTTTCTAAGCTTTTATGGTGCACTTGGGCCACTTTTTCAAGCCAAAACATCACTTTTGTTTTTAAATGAAAGCTGAGAGTCTCACATAATCCCATCACTCCAAGCAGTGAGTATGTAATAAAAAACATTTAATATGATAAAGTCACAAAAGTTGGGAATATCAAAATTATTTATGCATGCAATTAAATGCAGACACAAGATCAGATGCTACCTCTGAAAATCTGGCCAGACATATTTAACTGAAGCAACAACGGAATCCAGTGCCGACTGCTAAATGTTGAATTGAAGCAACAAGGGAATGTAGGTGGGCAGGATGTAATTATCCAAGCTGAAGTCTGATCCCCTGTGACATCTGCCTTGCTACTACTCTAATCCTGCTCACTTGCTGAGGTAAAAGTGGAATGACCCAGAAAGAAAGAAAAATGAACAGGCTGCTCCTGTCAATGGAATTTAAAACTACAGCATTAGTTAATCATTTTTATGATCTCATTCCAGTGAAGGTCCTTTGGCCTTTCTCACAGTCTCAGTCTTGGTACTGTTTGCGTTCAGGGAGATATGAGCGATATTTTTCAGTGCTATGAAAAAGCATTTTAAACCCTAGCTCCCATTTTGCTCTTCTGGTGGAAAAATAACAGGTACAAACTCATCAGAGTTTAAATTATTTGAGGATTGACCCTTGCAGAGCGCTAGCAGTATGATGTGCAACTTCAGAGGAGTCCAAGGATCCGTACGAAATGCAAAAGACAATCCTGCAGATTTCTGGACATCCCTAAAAGCTTCCAACCCTCCATATTGCTCTCCTGGCTCCTCCTACTTGTGCCTTGTAATGGTCTGTTCCTTTAAGTCTACTGTTTGGCAAAATGAGATGCTTAGAACTGCTGGATATTAATCTTTTCCAAGGGCTGATAGTGCGTGGAACAGATTGCTGGAGCTCTGCTAATCAAAGAACAGTAGCATCATATTTGGATTTACTTCCACCCAACACTACAACTGAACCTGGATGGATGGAAGGTAGTCTAGTGTGACAAATCTGCAGTCAGACAGTACTTTTGGCAAGAGAACAAGTTACCTCAGCTCACAATGAGAAACAGTGAGAAAACTGAGCCGTGAGCACAACAAAGTGTAGCCACAGTTTCTGAAATGATGCTGGTCACAGTTTGGTCCTGTCTACACACGGAGTTAAGCTTTTTTTGACACTGGACCAGGTTCACCAAATATTGATACCAGTTGTTAGCAATGGGTAAATTTCCTACTACAGTTAGACAAGGTTACAGATGACAAAATTCACTTCCAAGTCAAAAACAAAAAAGAAAAAAAAGGGAATGACATCTACTATTGGCAGATGTACAGCTAAGGTGCTATAACTCCAGGCTGGTCAGACATTCACTATTGGAGAAAAGGCACTCAACATACCTCCATGTGTTACAGCCTATCAGAACTATAGTGGCCTGAAAGCAGGACTGGAGGAGAAAGAGTTCTATCAACGTTTATAAGGAATGTTATCTGGAATATGTGCCTGCCAAAGAATGAACAAAAGAAGGAAAATATGGAAAGGAATGTGTAAGCCACAATGAAGATGTTCTCACAACACAGACTCAAGACTTCAAGCATTTGCTGGTTGTTAAGGAAGTGCTTTAAAATGAACTCCTGATGGCAAATGACACGAGTGAAGGATTTACAAAAAGGAAGAGTAAAAAGAGGTTAAGACACACAGAAACATAGACTGCAAGCTAACATCCAATGGTAAACATAGACAAAGGAAATATAAAACTGCTGTTGGGGAAACTCGGCATGTGCATCGACAGCGTCACGTAGCACAGAAAAGGCAGAACAGAGAGGATAAATACATCCTGACTTTTATTCTGTGGCCATCCAGAGGCACCAAAGGGAGAAACAAGCAGGTTATATATGGAGAAAATAAAATGTGCTGAAGCAAAAAAGAGCCAGAAAGCTGTTGATGATAAAATGACTGCAATACTCTTAGCAGTTCTTTGGGAAGCTTTGAAAAGCAGACCTTTCTAACGCCATGGCAATCCTGAATTTGGATGTGACTAGTGAAGAAGGTTTGCAGGGCTGTAATAATGACAGTGCTTTATATGACATACGCATGACGGAGCTGCAAAGGTCTGGCCTGAGATTTGCATATTGACATTGTGCATCTAAATCCCCTCACGGGGCTTTGAACATCTCAGCGGTTTTTGTTTATTATTCCCCCATCCATCCACCCACACCCATGTAGGTTTGTGAAGCTCTGAGGGAGGAATTTAATGATTTTGCCTTTTGTTGTAATTTGAGAATCCCGATCCTACTGGAAATTAGCCTTGTACACTAATCATTAAAATGTGAAGCAGATGACTGGAGCCCAGCCAACAAGGGTATGTCTAAACAGCATCTGGGAGCATGTTTCCAGATGTCGGTAAACAGAGGCAGTTTAGCTGAGCTCCAGCTTAGTGCACGAACTTGAGTGGAACTAGTGGTTGTCTCTCTGCCAAAGCCAATGCTGAGAAGCACGCTCCCTGCTGCATTGTAGACATACGCTAAAAGAGCATCAAACTCTGTGCTTGTGCCTGGATTTACTTCCAGAAGACGCTATGCATCCTTCCCCACTTTGGAAAAGGATAGAAGGTACAAAGGGGAAGTAATTACCAAGCATATTTCCACTTAGAAAATAAGAGGTTTGATGAGCTAGCCAGGGTATGTGCGACATGGTGTGGCCACGCCTCTGCTCCACTATCTCCGCCCCACACCAGAACTACCTAGTGCTGGCCCAGTGGAGATGAAAACATTTGATCTCTGTGGTGTGTGGAGAGAGGGGACAACCTGGCCTTCTGGTTGGGACGGGACTTTGCTGCTGCTTTTTATTCTCCTTTGTAATGTGCTGCTAGGGCAGAAAGATGGTGTCAGAAGAGATCAGATTTCACCATAAGAAAAGATATTCCATTTGCTTTGCCTTGTTGCCTCAATTACATACAGTAGTCATCCTCATCTTTGTAGTGTTGCTAACAGTATTAAGGGCTACCACAAGTCTCATCAGGAATGGATGCATTTCAGTTCTAAATGAAGTGTGTAGTTTCCAAGTCTGTGAAATGACTTGATGTCTGTGAAAGGTGTTATAAAAATCAATCGATTTAATGATATGATATTAATGTTAATAACCACAACAATCAGCAGCTGACATAAAAGGGCACTATGTGCCCTCAGACATTTAACTAATTAGCAGACCCAGGATTAAATTAGGTTGTGACATTTGGCAAGCCAACAAAAGAAATGAAAGTTTGGGACAAATTTTTAAAAGTGTGCAGCTAAACCCTGTGCACACAAAGCCTGGTTTCCTCCTGCAGAGTGTGCATGTGTGTGTGTGTGTGTGTGAGAGAGAGAGAGACGGACATGCATGACTCATGGCTGGCATGCACTCACGCTGGAGTTTGTATTGTGCAAGTTGAGGGAGCTCAGAACTGTTCATGTAGCGTACTCTTTTGAAAATTTGGCCTACTTAGTTAAATTACGTTTTTCTCCCCAATTCATAAAATAAGTGTCTCCTTTTCCATGAGAAAATAATTATGTTTTCTTCTGTATAGCAGATATGGTCAGAGAATCAAATCCCAAATGTTTTGTCAGCTGCTGCTGTCTATATTTTGCACTGTGAAGAGAAGTTCTGAGTCTGCCCCCAAATTCCTGTGGGAAGATAATCTGGCCAATAGCTACAACTCTTCTAAGTGCCTTCATTTTTTTGTTCTAATTACTTTGTAGTGTAATACAAAAGCTTCCTTGTTTTATAACTACAGGATTTGGAAACTGCAAACGGATATGATCATCATGAAACATTACAGCCTTCTGCAAAGTTGTCTACCTGAATACATATATTTGAAAAGAGTGAGACTTTGTGCCTTGTTCCTGATACTGGAATTTGACTCTCTCTTTGGAGGGATATAACATTTTATTCTCAGTTCTTCATTCCAGAACGAATGGGCTGGCACAAGACTTTTATGTATATTGGTCCCATTATGTGAAAATCAGTAATGCCATTATTGCTCCAGGACTCTCCATTTACTGTGTGAACGTTTCACTGAAAATATGGTCTGACTCGGATGCCAGTGCTTTAAAAAAGCAAACACTGAATTTATAGGAACACATTTCACCTGTGAAAAGTGGCTCACTGGGATCTGTTCTGTGTAAGCTTGAAAGCTTGTCTCTCTCTCCAATACAAGTTGGTCCAATAAAAGATATTACCTCACCCACCTTGTCTCTCTAATATCCTGGGACCGACAGGTACAACACTGCATACATTATGTGCGTGACACTCGTGTGACTCAACTTCTTTAAAGCTCATCTCAAAGTATTTCATTGAGTTGTTTCAGACTGAAAACAATCTCACAGCAGCAATGCACATATAATGTAGTGGTACAGTGGCTAGATCTTTCAACAAAAGGTTATCTTAATTATCAAAGCAAGAAACACCTGCACTCCAAATATAAGAAAGGTATATCATATTTAAAAGGAATTTCATTCACTTCAGGCTTCACCCAGGACCCCCAGAAGTCAATGAAAGATTCCTATTGTCTTCAAAGGACACTTTATGTTTACATGGTTATACAAAACCCTGAACTTGTCTTATTCAAAAGACACTGCTCTCAGCTTCACAGCCTTAGAAACATTATGGAACCATCAACTCTTGAATTGTTTGTATGGTTACACTTCTATGGCTTGGAAGGTGACTTTTTGCGGGGGCGGGGGAACAGTAGAACAATCAGGAATGGCATGAGAGCTTTTGAAAATGATGAAGACAATGCTATTAAGGTGTCAGGGCAACTGTAATGGCAAGCAGGGCCACCCAGCTGGAAAAAAATAACAGCATTCAGGTCAAGATCATGGTCATAGTCAAACCACACAATCAACCCAAGACATTGGAGAAGTCAGTCTGCCAACGGCCTTGGAACGCCTATAAACCTGTTTGAAAGTTACCTCATGCTCTTTGAAACCTCAGTGGTCTGTGATGGTGTCAAGGCACCAAAGAATTGGGCTTTGAAACCTTGGGTTGTTACTAGGCTTTAGTTGTGGGGTCAAATATGCTGTAAATCTCTATAACAGTGGCAAACAAACAGGCAAGCACCTCAGTGCCTTCTATTAATATTGAATTCTGTGCTGACCAATAGAAATGTACCCTAGAAATTTTCTATAATTCATAAAAACAACAAGGAGTCTGGTGCTACCTTTTTTTTTGTGGATACAGACTAACACGGCTACCTCCTGATCCTTGACTCTATAATTCATGCCACTGCAACAGCAAAAGGACGAGGAATATGTTCTGGATATTTACACCAAGTGTTGCACAGTGGTGAGAGAAGGGACCAAAGAGCCATGACTTTTGGGACAAGATTGTGCTGGACTCCAGCACAGATAAGTGATCTGATTTCATGTAGAGAGGTCCCAAGTGATATAGGGATTTATAGGTCAAAAGTGATCAGCTGGCTATCAGAGTTTTTTTTCTTTTTTAACCTTTTCTTCTATTCATCTTTGTTTTCTCAGCTAAGAGGCTATTTGAAGTTATGTTTTCATTCCTGTTCTGCACTTCTTGGTTCTTTAAAAGTGATTAAGGAGCACAAGGTTAATATAAACCAAAGTAAGCTTTAAGAAAATTTCAGTTCCATTTACTAAATGGAAGGCTAGTGTAGCTGCCAATTTAGAATGGGTATTTAACATCTAATCTATCCATCAAAGCTATTGAATCTGTAGTTCTGGACTCTAGAGATCTTGGCTAAATGCACTCACCAGCCTCTAAATGTTATAAGTTTGAGTAGGGTAGCAGGCTCACACAGAACCATCTGTGTTTAAGATCATTCTTTTCTTCATTAAGAAGGCAGACAAGCAAGCCTCAGGGACTTGGAGTAGCTTTTGCCAGGTTTGAAGCAAATATGGTGCCACGAAGCTCATACTGCTCTGGTAATAATTCATTTGGTCTTGAAATCCCTAAGGCTACTTCATAGAAAATGTATTTTGAGACTCTTTTTTAAGCCAAAAGACAAGATAACAGATGATACACATTCAGCTCTTTTCCCTCTCAAGATGGTGAGTATCATAATAAAAAATGGTACCTTAACTCACCTTATGAGATAGATTTTCCCACCTCTAACAACAGACTTGTGGCTTTGTCCCTCCAATGTCAACACATATTGTCCTGGCATATATCTTAAGGGTTTACTTAAGGAAGGGATTGTTTGTAACTGAAACCACAACGCACTAAATAAACTGATAATAAAAGTTTCTCTTGATGCTCTTTCTGTTTGAGTTGCCTTATTCTTATTTTTTGTACAGCATTTCTGAACTTTATGACAGCCACTCAGTAATGTCCTTTCTGTGGCACAAATAACAGATTAGTGTCAGATTTTTTCTCTGTGAGGTTGTGCTTTGCTCTCAGTAAGTGTTTGTTGGTGTTTGGTATATTCCAAATAAATAATTTGGTCAATCATGTAGATCAAAAAGTAAATTTTGTTGGTATCTTAGATCTTATGAAGATGCATTACCAGTAAACATCTTGAATCGGACATAAAACTACAAATGTCTTACATTCTGTGGATGTGAATATTATTATATTTGTGAATTAAATGACAAAACAATAGAGGTCAGAGCCTTGTTCTTCTGTAAGACACATACTTTTTGGCACTTTTCGGCACAATCTACTGGTGTTTCATTGCCCCAGCTTAATGAAATATAAAATTAAATTAACACTTTAAATCAGGAAAAATACATTTTGTTTTAACAATCTAGGGTGTAACTTACAAGAAAACATATGCTTGCTTTTTTTCTTGACAGCTTCATTTCAAGTTAGTTTTTCACATATTAAAAATATTATTGATGATTAAAAAGAGTGCAAAATATTCAATGCCTTTTTTCCTTGCAAAGCCCTTAAAGATATATCTTTCCTATCTCCCTCTCCCGCATTACTATAAACTTAATCTTGATAGGTTTCTATTTTATTTCCCCTCACTTCTTCAAAATGAGCAGAGCGTAAATGATTTTTATTTTCTGTAGCTTGTCTCACATGTTCTAGAAGGCTTTGCATTCTCGGCTTTGCATTCTCTTTATAGCTTTGATATTTTCGTAAGTCTCCTTTTGAACTGATATTGCATTTATAAAACATCTTTCTTAATATCTGTTGCCTGAGATTTTTCTGGATAACAGCCAATGAGCTAATCGTGTTCCATGCTAATTTCAAAAGCATGTTTGGGCCAGGCAAATTGATAGATGAATTTGTAAACATCTTTTAAAACTGGCTCAGATATAATTAAACCATTCACATGAGGGTGAATGTGTATGGAAAAGAATGGATCTGGCTACAACTTTCAGTTGATCAGAAACTCTACTGGGTTAAGAAAGCATTTTCCCCCCAGCATCTTTGGGTAAACTCCAGAATGTAGCTTGGAAGTGTAGGAGGTTGCATCATAAAAGGTAACAGAGAACTTGTATAATTGTACCTGCTGGGTTTACCAGCTTTTAGGAAGCTTGGTCAGTTTCACCAGCTCACGAAAAATATGTGCATGGTGGAGAGATTGGAGGGGCCTCAGAAATGGAGGGAAAAGACAAATTTGGAAAGGCAGGAAGCAGCTGACGTTCATGCCTCAGTTACTGAGTGATGCAGTGGGAGGGCAATGTCAGAGAAACAATAGCTGAAGGAAGTACAAGAAGCCGAGAGGCTGCAGTGCTGAGAGAGGGGGAGTTATATGTGTGCCAGCTGTCCAGCGTCTTCCAGACTGGTTTTTCAGGTTTACAGGATATTACCTCACTCACCTTGTCTCTCTAATGTCCCAGGACCAGCACAGCTATAATAAAAAAGCTCAGCATGGGTCATCCTTTGGAAGACCCTGGGTGGCAATATGACCTTTTCACAAGCAACAGTAAGAAACCTCTATAACTTTACTTTCTCTCTGCAATTGGTATTGGCTGCATTGGCAATAAAACTGAATCTTTACAAGTCTGGAACTTTGTCTTTGTACATTAGCGTTCAAGAGCCATTAGCTCACAAAAGCAATACATCCAAACTATATCAAGATGCTCAAGTGACAAGGGATTTGAGGAGCTGGTTTGGGAAATGGATATTACATTAAGGATCCAAGTCTGTAACCGGGAGTTTTCGAAATTGCCATCAATGAGTTGTAAATCAAAGTGACTCTGTCGGCTTGACTTCAGCATATAAGTGCCACTGAAACTAAGCAAAGAGTTAACAGTGAGAGAAACTCAGGCACAGACAGCAATATGTTATGATAGCCTTCCACAAGAACATTATTAAAATATTTAAACTATGTATTTTAGATAGTCTCCAATCCTGCATGTGTGCAGTTGTGGCTTTCAGTGCCTCCTTACACTAGTTTTACATTTTACCTCCTTTGCAGCTCACAGCTGATGACTGTTAAAGGCTAAGAGCAACCTCTATATAACATAACCTTACTGTTGGTCTTGTTAAATGGGCTAGTAATATGTTTCTTTGCTCAGCTAGAGTGTGGTTATGATTCACACACACAATTTGGGGTTGGAGAATCAGGGGTGCATTAATACTGCACCTGGATTGACAATAATATCCACAGGTGGTAAAGTGGTGGAGATGGGGACATGTCTCTATATACCCAAAGTGTTTGTGCCTAGCTAACAGGTGAACACTAAATAATCCCCAGAAGATGCTTTACAGTAACACATCAGAATACAGATCATATGCATGATGGCTCCACTCACTAAAGTAGATTTTTCTTGGTGTTGATTAAATATTGAAATCTGGAAACCTTTGTCAAAAGCGACCAACGTGAGTGGCTGGTGTACTACACTGTAACAATGCAAAGTGACAGCATTTAATAGACCATTAGTGTAAGAATATGGAGTTCTTACCCTGCTCTGAACAGAAGCTATACATGCAGGGCTAGAGACTCAGCTGTTGTAAAATCAACATATCTCCAGTGAAGTTACTGGAGCTAGGCTGATTCATTGCAACAGTTAAGGATAAAACTCCCATGAGTTTCATAGATTTATAGATTTTGAGTCCAGAAAGGTCCAGTAAATCGCCTAGTTTGACCTCCTATATTACACAGGCCATAGACTTCCACCCAGTTACTCCTCTATTGAGCTCAATAACTTGTATTTGACATAAGCAGATTTTACTAGTAACACAATAAACACCCAAAAAGAAAAGGAGTACTTGTGGCACCTTAGAGACTAACCAATTTATTTGAGCATGAGCTTTCGTGAGCTACAGCTTCACTTCACGAGCTCACGAAAGCTCATGCTCAAATAAATTGGTTAGTCTCTAAGGTGCCACAAGTACTCCTTTTCTTTTTGCGAATACAGACTAACACGGCTGTTCCTCTGAAACAATAAACACCAACAACATTATAAAGCATGAGCAGACTTGTCACAGATTACATTGAGCACCCCTTCCTGGCCTGGCCCACTAATATTGATGCAAGGAGTATCTAAGACTCTGCTGCTCTGTATCCCTAGAGTTTTGAAGCTGCTGGAGTCTGAATGGAGTCCAGCCACTGCCCCAATCTTGGGGTTCCCAGGCACTCACTGAGGGTGCAGGCTTTGTTTCTGGCATCCTTCTCCGAGTGCTGCAACATGCTGTCCAGCTGCCTAGCCCCTCTGGTCACAGTGCTGAGCCTTCAGATTCCCCAGTATTTAAACGCACCGATCTCCTGGAACTCCACCCAATAGGTGTGGAACTTCTGGTTTACAATTTCTCTCTCGCAGGGGCATGCAATCATTATGAAGCAGTCAGCACACACATTTCCCTGTCTTAAGATCTTTATGCTTGTTTATTATTAATCACGTAAAGCACAGGAGAGTATAGATTATACACAACAATAAATACTGAATGCATGTCCTGGTCTCAGTTACCTCACCACTCCCTGGGGGGGCAGTCTGGATCCAGGAAGACAGGAAGGCGGGGTATCCCCTGCCTTATGCATGTTTCATGGTAAGTGATCTCTCCCTCACACACTGGAGAAAATGGCCCCTGACCCAAGTAGACCAGGCTCTGCCTTTTTAAAACCTTCAGCACCGTGTCAGGTGACATCCTTGACAGCTTTCCCACAAACCTCTGCCACATGGCTTTGTTGCCAAGCTGACCTCCTCCCGCACCTCCCTTAAACTAGTTCTTCTGGACAGGGTCCAGTCTTTTGTCTAGACTGAATAGATTTCCAAAGGTTGGGTATTTAAAAGTCAGATACACTCTATAGTTATTCTTTGGCCATCAGCCTTTGGCATAGCTCTGTGTAAGTTCAAAAGCTTGTCTCTCTCTCACCAACAGAAGTTGTTCCAATAAAAGATATTACCTCACCCACATTGTCTCTAATATCCTGGAACTGACATAACGACAACAGCACTGCATACAACCCAACATAGAGACACACACCGCCTAGAGAAGGCAAAAAGACTAAACATTCAAAATGGAGTTTGCCTCCTCACAGGTTCATAGGGTTCATAATTTCAAACAGAATTAATCAATTGTACGGCTATATTCCCCATTCATCACAAGATCTCTCTGCCCTTAAGAGCCACAATAGCCTCCCTTATTACCAGGCTGTCACTGAAAAGCTGCACCTGTGAAAAGGAGTCAGAAGGAATAGGTCAGTGGCTTTATGATAACTCCTGCTAAGAGGTCCATGCAACAGAAAAATGTTGCAAATCTGTTCTAACTGAAAATACTAACTTCCTTCCACCAAAAAAGTTCAAGCTTTTAAACCGGCTTTACTTTGCCTAATTCTGATTTATTTATGTGATATATATGGTGGAGATAGGAAGTGCAAATCCTTTCTTTTATTGCTTTAATGATAATTTATACTTGAGCAGAAGTTTTTAGCTTGTGCACTTTGGATCAAGAACTTCGCTACCGGAAATTAAATGATTGGTTTTAATGGAAAGGTCTCACAATTGCCCCAAACTATCTTCTGTTATGTCTACTTACAATAAAATAAAACGCTGAAATGTGCATGATGTTAAGGCTTATTTAGGGCAATGCACTGAGCAGTAAGAGTAAGCTTTCCAGAAGAAATGTAGTGAATGGTGCCACAAACAAACAAACAAATAAATAAATATAGAACTCTCTGAATATGTAGTGTGCCCTTTGAAGCAAAATCCAGCAGGGGACAATGATTCATGCACCTTTGTAGAAGCTCTGTGGTTAAAATAAAAATGCAGAGTTGTGATTTAAATTCAGTCAGGCATTAGGCAATAACTTCCAAAGCTTAAGCTAAAAATGTTGATATGCATTTGTAGCAGTCTTATGTGATCCACTCTATGCATCTCTGGAGTTACATTTTCTTCTGCAAATGCCTTTGCTTCTTCAGAGAGATACCCACCCTGCCAAAATTCCAAGGATAAATGCATCACTGCAGTTCATAAAACGAGCGCACCATTGGTAGAACAAGAAAGACATTGCCACTTCAAGGGACAGTTCAGATGTTAGTTCTAAGCAATGTGCATCTACTGTACTAATAGCAATAAGCTTACCCAACTTGGTTTTGAAAAAATCTGTCTTACATTCAGGGGTACACTGTATAAGATGTTTATTAAAAGTAATTTAACTGGTTGTTAGGTTTCCTGGATGCGTGTTGAAATATAAAGCAAAAACCTCATTAACTTCTGATCGGTTACCATAGCAACATTAAGAAGTCGCAGCTCACGAGAATTTTTCTCAGGAGCCTCACAATGGGCTGTAAACCTCAATTGCTACTTTAGGGAAAATGCTAAACAAATGGCATGAATACATTTTCTGTGAAGAAGAGCATAACTTGCCGGCTGAAACCAAATATTTGACATTTGGGGATTCTTATGGATTAAATATAAAAAAGAAAAAAAAAAACAAATTTCCTGTTCTCATACCCTTTGTCTGTATGTAGGCCCTGAACCTACAAAGGCTTATGCGTGTGCTTATCTTTACTCCTCATGAGTAGTAGTATGTGCATAAGTATTTGCCTTAGACTGTAAGCTCCTCAGGGAAAGGACTGTTTCTTGTGTATGTACAGCATTAAAAACAAAGGGGGGCTAATCATAGCTGAAGCGGCAATGCACTACTGGAATATTAATTTGGGAAAGAAAAAAGTCATTGACAATAGGCCAAATTCCTCCAACTAAGTTCATTTACACTACACCACAATTGAATTTGACCCAATGTATAGGCATAATTATGGATACATCGTAATATATGTTACCATCATTCCTTCATTTCACTCTGAAGATAGAAGGCCATGATTCCATGTTGCTATAGCCTTCCATTCTGTCGAAACTGGCACAGTTCATACACTTTGAGAAACATTGAAAAAAAACCCAGAGTGGATGGTTTTCTTATACTGCTTTAGGTGCTTACAATGTCAAATAAACGGTCTTTTCCCACCCTGTGATTTAGTGCTCCTTTTGACATCCCTAGTGAGTAGATTAATATCTTTAGCCACAAAAGTTGCAGCATGCAGAGCAGATGTGCCAGCTTCCTTATACTGTCCACCAGTGTGTTTCAGTCCGATGAGGTTGGATGAGGCAGCAGAGTCTCTTTCCCCATTCAGCCCTTGGTGTATCTGCTTAAAACTGTCAAAAGAATTCAGCACTCAAGGTAAAAATTTCAAAACCAGGTAAGTGATGTAGAAGCCTAAATCCCATTTTCAAAAGTGACGTCGGCTCCATGCAGTGCCTTAGTCACTTCTGAAATGGGATTCAGGCCCCATGTCACTTAGGTGGTTTTAGTTTTCATACAAGGGGTACAACTTTCAAAAGTTTTTTTTTGAAACATTGGTTTCCTGGCATAAGCTAGAACTTATCATGACATTAGAGGTTCCTTGGCAAAGTAAGTACATTGTTACACTGATAAATTAAGCTTGAGGAAATTAATTCATCTTTAGAAAGAACTCTTAATATGTTCTGAGATACAGATCACTGAGTTTTGATCAATGGGTGTGCTATAATTGAAAATGTGCTTTTACAGTTGGGTATGCCGTGTTCCTAATTCCCAGAAAGCTTTGTTAGCTTTGACTGATGTAGAATAAAAGTGAAGAAAATGAACTACCATCTGTATTTAGCTGTTTGATGTATGAGTTTATTTATTAAGTTCCAAATCATCTCTTCAAAAGTGTGAGGGTGTTTTTTATTATATTATTATTTGCTGTTAAAGACATGCGATATACATGATATAAAAACCTTTAATATACACACAAGAGAAATTATTCACAACTAACATACAACAACATTTTAAAAGAATTTTCTTAGCAATTTCTTTTTAATGTAGAAAGAAAACCCACAAGAATGAAAAATAGACTAGCTACCATTGGTTCCCCGTTCCCTCTTCCTCTTGTTAAAATAAATGGCTGAAATGGGTTTTCATTTAACATTTTCTAAAAGAAAAGCAGTGGTGGTGATTAGAAGGCCTGATCTGAAGCCCACTGAAGTATTTCCATTGACCAGTGGATATTGGATTAGGTCCTAATTTAATTGCAGGACAACCAAATATATTGGCCTCACAGGAGGCTTTCAGCACCTTGCAATTCTGTGCCCATATTCTGTTGTAGTTAGAAGGGATATTGATTAATAGCCTTATCCTACCAGGTGTTGATGGAATGCCTCCTAGTGATAACTTGACATCTCCTGCTGAAGTTAATGGGAGTGGAGTGCTGAGCTATTTTCAAGAGGCACTCAGTGCTTGTCAGAATCAAACATCAGACGTGTACAGAATGTTACAATAATATTTCTCTTGATGCAACTAAGTAAGTGAAAGGGAGTTGAGCTACGATAGGAGATCAGGTATATGGAAGTCAATGTCATCTAGGAACTCCTGCAGTGTAACTGTCTATGCTGACACTGCTATTCATGAATGTGTTCTCCTCTGCTGAATCTTTACTTTTCTTTGTATGAACTTTATTATAGTAGATGGGAAAGAAGAATATTTGATGTTTTGGTAGATCTCAGGCTTTATCCAAGTGTCACTGAGGTAAATGGGAAATCTTTCCTTCAACTTTACTGGGCCCATGTACCAGACCAGACTTCATTTCAGCCTGTGAGCCTGTTCCATTGCAGCTAGTTGAAACTCACTGTATCTTCACTTTTATTTGTAGAGTTACTGGACAATGTTTAGCCTCCTGCCACAAGGTAACTCAGACCTGCTTCCTCCAGGACTGAACTTGGCCCGGATACTCCATTATGGAACAGTCATAAAGCAGCAGTGAAAAATATATTTTGAGACCCTAAAACCCAAGAAATGAACTCCTTGTTGTCACAATTACTTGCAAGCAGACTAGCTATGAGCAAAGCCTCTATTTTAGTAATAACATTAACATCACATCCAGAGATCTCAGTCAGGATTAGGGTCCCATTGTGGTAAGTACTATACAAACATATAGGAAGACAGAATCTCTACCACAAATAGCTTACACTCTAAAAAGACAAAGAACAGAAATAAGGTGGAGGAAAAGGATGTTATCACAGACAATTCCTTTTATTTCTCCTCTTAATGGTAGTCTCAAAGCTAACCACATTACAACTGTCAAGATTCCTTCCCCACTCTGAACTCTAGGGTTCAGATGTCAGGACCTGCATGAAAACCTCCTAAGCTTACTTTTACCAGCTTAGGTTAAAACTTCCCCAAGGTACAAACTATTTTACCCTTTGCCCTTGGACTTCCACTGCCACCACCAAATGTTTATCCGGGTTTATTTTATTAGGAAAGTGTTGTTTGGAAACGTCTTTCCCCCCAAAATCCTCCCAACCCTTGCACCCCACTTTCTGGGGAAGGTTTGGTAAAAATCCTCACCAATTTGCATAGGTGACCACAGACCCAAACCCTTGGATCTTAAGAACCATGAAAAAAACATTCAGTTCTTGAAAAGAAGAATTTTAATAGAAGAAACAGTAAAAAAGAATCACCTCTGTAAAATCAGGATGGTAAATACCTTACAGGGTAACTAGATTCAAAAAATAGAGAATCCCTCTAGGCAAAACCTTAAGTTACAAAAAGACACACAGACAGGAATATCCATTCTATACAGCACAGCTTATTTTCTCAGCCGTTTAAAGAAATCATAATCTAACGCATATCTAGCTAGATTACTTACTAAATTCTAAGACACCATTCCTGTTCTGTCCCCGGCAAAAGCATCACACAGACAGACACAGACCCTTTGTTTTTCTCCCTCCTCCCAGCTTTTGAAAGTATCTTGTCTCCTCGTTGGTCATTTTGGTCAGGTGCCAGTGAGGTTATCCTACCTTCTTCACCCTTTACAGGTGAAAGGATTTTTCCTCTGGCCAGGAGGGATTTTAAAGGTGTTTACCCTTCCCTTTATATTTATGACAACAACAAATGGCAGATACCCAAACAGGGAAAATATGTGTCAGAGAAGTACCATATAAGAAAAGAAGCTGTCTAGAAATGACAGGTTTCAGAGTAACAGCCGTGTTAGTCTGTATTCGCAAAAAGAAAAGGAGTACTTGTGGCACCTTAGAGACTAACCAATTTATTTGAGCATGAGCTTTCGTGAGCTACAGCTCACTTCAGATGAAGTGAGCTGTAGCTCACGAAAGCTCATGCTCAAATAAATTGGTTAGTCTCTAAGGTGCCACAAGTACTCCTTTTCTTTTTGTCTAGAAATGGTTATCAATAATAGCAATATACTGGAATAAATCCTAAATAAGCATAATCTAATGCTGCTACAGTGCTTAGAGCTTTCATTACAGAACATTAGTGGCTGTTGTTAAGAAGAGTCAGATCTTGTCCTTCTCAGGAAAGTCATTTAAAAAAAATCTTACCCTTTGGTTGTTGGAAGCATCATTAGAGTCAGGTTAAAGCAGAGTGTTTTATTCATTAGGGGCATAATTCACTCCCAAGAAATTGGTCTCTGGACAAGTAGACAGTGGGATAGGGATGGAGTGAAACCTATTTTCAATGTGGGGCTAAGGTGTGGGTCTGTTATGCAGCTCCCCACTCCTACTGGCTGGAAGTACTGCTGTAATCTCTTCACACCAGGGCATTGGGAGCCAAAAGATTAATGTAAGTGCATAGGCAGTGACTCCTCTCCTGATCCCAAAAGAAATGGCACAGAACATGAAAGGCACAAGTGGGGTGTGACAATCAGTGTCCAAACACTCCAAGGGAAGAATAAGATGAACTCCAAAGCTGTTGATCAACTGGTTGTGTTCCATGTTATTGTGCATGAAAATATGCCACACACACACACATCTGATGAAGTGAGCTGTAGCTCACGAAAGCTTATGCTCAAATAAATTTATTAGTCTCTAAGGTGCCACAAGTCCTCCTTTTCTTTTTACGGATACAGACTAACACGGCTGTGTCAAGGTTCCTCCCCCACTCTGAACTCTAGGGTACAGATGTGGGGACCTGCATGAAAAACCTCCTAAGCTTATCTTTACCAGCTTAGGTCAAAACTTCCCCAAGGTACAAAATATTCCACCCGTTGTCCTTGGACTGGCCGCTACCACCACCAAACTAATACTGGTTACTGGGGAAGAGCTGTTTGGACGCGTCTTTCCCCCCAAAATACTTCCCAAAACCTTGCACCCCACTTCCTGGACAAGGTTTGGTAAAAAGCCTCACCAATTTGCATAGGTGACTACAGACCCAGACCCTTGGATCTTAAGAACAATGAACAATCCTCCCAACACTTGCACTCCCCCTTTCCTGGGAAATGTTGGATAAAAAGCCTCACCAATTTGCATAGGTGACCACAGACCCAAACCCATGGATCTGAGAACAATGAAAAAGCATTCAGTTTCTTACAAGAAGACTTTTAATAAAAATAGAAGTAAATAGAAATAAAGAAATCCCCCCTGTAAAATCAGGATGGTAGATATCTTACAGGGTAATTAGATTCAAAAACATAGAGAACCCCTCTAGGCAAAACCTTAAGTTACAAAAAAGATACACAGACAGAAATAGTTATTCTATTCAGCACAATTCTTTTCTCAGCCATTTAAAGAAATCATAATCTAACACATACCTACCTAGATTACTTACTAAAAGTTCTAAGACTCCATTCCTGGTCTATCCCCGACAAAGACCAGCATATAGACAGACACAGACCCTTTGTTTCTCTCCCTCCTCCCAGCTTTTGAAAGTATCTTGTCTCCTCATTGGTCATTTTGGTCAGGTGCCAGCAAGGTTACCTTTAGCTTCTTAACCCTTTACAGGTGAGAGGAGCTTTCCCCTGGCCAGGAGGGATTTCAAAGGGGTTTACCCTTCCCTTTATATTTATGACAGGCTGCTACTCTGAAACACACAGAATTGTAACTGTGGTGCAAGTTCAATATCATCTCACAACAGGGCAGTGAAGCAATCAGGCAAGGAGGGGCTGCCTCCTCAACCAGAAGAGACTAGCTCCAAGCACCTAGCATTGTACAACTCTGGAAAAACAAAAGCACATGATGGGCCATTAGGATTAATGGGAAAACAGTAAGACATCCCAGCTAGAATTATTCCACCCTAAGTAGCCAAGGGTCACTGTGCCAGGAGGAAAAAAAAAACTTTAAAAAGCCCTTTTAAAAGGAGGTTTGACACTGAAATCTTCCTCTAGAACTGAAGAACAGAACTGTCTGTGAACACCTGATCCCCTGTATGGCAGAGGGTAGGTACACTGGGAGACCATTCAAAGGTATTAGGTAACTTGTATTAGAAAACGGAATTTTTCTAAGATAAATTTCTGAGATAATTTTTTCTGTGTAACTTGTTTGTGTTTGCATTCCCTTGCTATTTTATCTTTGAATCTGTGATTTTTCTATTGAATAAACTTCTTGTTTATTTTAATCCTAAGCAGGTCTCTGTTTTGCAAACTGTGTGGAGTGTGTGTCCCAGTTAACTCATAAATGAGGGCAAGTTTCACACCTTCAGGGCTACTAACCGGAGGGGGAAGTCCGAGCTTCTGGTAGTTCAGAACTCCGGATGGACAGATTTGGGGAGACTCAGGACCAGAAGGTTTGTTGAAGTCACCCAACCAGGATGACGACTAGGCTGGTGGAAACCAGAGTGAGGCCTTTATGTTTGTGGGCTGGCTACAGGTCTGAGTCCTAAGCCATAGCAGCATAGCATTAAGGCCACACACTGTTACCAGGCAGGTGGTGACAGGACCCCCTCTTGGTCTGGATTATCCCCAAAATGTCACCTCAATTTTTATTTATCTTCTGTGTTCTCCAGTTGTTTGGGGGAAAACAAAGCTAAGTAAAATAATAAACACACCTTTTCTATCATTCTGACAAAAAAGGGGGAAAAAAAACAAAATAAACCTGACCTAATTTTGCCAAGTTTTGCCAATTATACCTATTTATGGAGTAAATGTAAGACAAGTTTCACTTTGTAGGTTTATCTTGCAGTCTAAAATGAAGTTCTATTTTGAATAGTGACCACGTAAAAAATGACATGATGTGCTCCCAGTTTTGTTGTCCCGGGGTTCTAGGTTAAACTTGTTCAGTAAACTGCCAGCCTTTCAAACTCAACTTGGGATCTGAAAGTTCAGCTGGTTCATTTCCTTTTCATAAGTCAACATCAGTAATACAGATCCATGAACAGGCTGGCAGTTGTGTGATGCCAGAGGAGCATGAGATTCAAAGAAAGCAATATTAAAAATGTTACATTAGAGCAGTGGTGGGCAACCGGCCGCATGTGGGTTGCCCACCACTGCATTAGAGTGAAATTGATAGCCAAAAACCTCATCAGATTTAAATGGAAAGTTTTGACTCTAGAGGATGTGGGGTCAAATCCTTCTTGCCTTATTCACCTGAGCATCCTCAATAGCTCAGTTATTCAGAAACACAAACACCAGGTTTAAGTAACTAATGACCAATCTAAATGTCCAAAGGAGATACGGGATGTCCTGGTAACTAAGGTACAATCTAGAGGGTTGTTTTCCTTTGTAAAGACCTTCTGTGCACAGAGATTCATGTGTTTATCACATGAACACTATAAGGTGTTACACACTACGCACTATAATTTAATTTCACACTACGCACTATAAGGTGGGTAGAAAGCTGGCTAGATTGTCGGGCTCAACGGGTAGTGATCAATGGCTCCATGTCTAGTTGGCAGCTGGTATCAAGTGGAGTGCCCCAAGGGTCGGTCCTGGGGCCGGTTTTATTCAATATCTTCATAAATGATCTGGAGGATGGTGTGGATTGCACTCTCAGCAAATTTGCGGATGATACTAAACTGGGAGGAGTGGTAGATACGCTGGAGGGGAGGGATAGGATACAGAAGGACCTAGACCAATTGGAAGATTGGGCCAAAAGGAATCTGATGAGGTTCCATAAGGATAAGTGCAGGGTCCTGCACTTAGGACGGAAGAACCCAATGCACAGCTACAGACTAGGGACCGAATGGCTAGGCAGCAGTTCTGCGGAAAAGGACCTAGGGGTGACAGTGGACGAGAAGCTGGATATGAGTCAGCAGTGTGCCCTTGTTGCCAAGAAGGCCAATGGCATTTTGGGATGTATAAGTAGGGGCATAGCGAGCAGATCGAGGGACGTGATCGTTCCCCTCTATTCGACATTGGTGAGGCCTCATCTGGAGTACTGTGTCCAGTTTTGGGCCCCACACTTCAAGAAGGATGTGGATAAATTGGAGAGAGTCCAGCGAAGGGCAACAAAAATGATTAGGGGACTGGAACACATGAGTTATGAGGAGAGGCTGAGGGAGCTGGGATTGTTTAGCCTGCAGAAGAGAAGAATGAGGGGGGATTTGATAGCTGCTTTCAACTACCTGAAAGGGGGTTCCAAAGAAGATGGCTCTAGACTGTTCTCAATGGTAGCAGATGACAGAACGAGGAGTAATGGTCTCAAGTTGCAGTGGGGGAGGTTTAGATTGGATATTAGGAAAAACTTTTTCACTAAGAGGGTGGTGAAACACTGGAATGCGTTACCTAGGGAGGTGGTAGAATCTCCTTCCTTAGAGGTTTTTAAGGTCAGGCTTGACAAAGCCCTGGCTGGGATGATTTAACTAGGAATTGGTCCTGCTTTGAGCAGGGGGTTGGACTAGATGACCTTCTGGGGTCCCTTCCAACCCTGATATTCTATGATTCTATGAACAGCTCAGTATCTTTATTAATATATGTTTCAGTTTCCACTTGTATTACATACCCAAGAAGTCAGTGAGACCAGTGAGAGCTCTACTAATATTAGATACATAATTCATTGTGAATAAATATTTAATTTAACACCTGCTATAATACCCCATTCTTAAGAAATGATTTCAAAGCCTGTGACTAGACACAGAAAGCATGAATCTCAGTAACCCTGCATCTTGTGTAGCCATTGACACCAGAGAAAAATACAAACTGCTACTGTTCTGATTTGTTAATGTTTTACAGCCACTTTACACTGTAATGCGGTGAAATGACAACACTAGGTGCAGGGCAATAGAAAGGCAGGTCTACAAACTTACAGTTCTATCTGAAATGCCCTATTCATACCCACTAAACCCCAACACTTTCAAATTGATCCAAAATGTAGTGCATATTGAGAATGCCTCATGGCATAACCATAAAAGTGTTAGGTATTTGCATGGGCTTTGTTTACACCAAGGATGAGTACAAATATTTGGAACTGACATCATTACTAGTTTCACAGGGCTAGCAGAGTTACACCTCACCATGTTATAATCGGAGGGCAGAACTGGCCCTTTGTACCATCATAGTCTTTCCCTCCATTTGCTGTGGACAGAGTAAAAAAGTAGAACTCCTAAACCAGAGGACACACTGATTCTGTGGGATCCCACAAGGAATCAAAGAAATCGGTTACACCTTGATTTCCTGAAATTTCCTACACTGGGATTCACAGAAACAACATCTTTTGATGTTGCCACTGAACATTTCATGTGACTATTGCTATTTTTGTCCATGTTTGTAAGTCTCCCAGGCTTGTAAGGAGGCTCTTCTCCTGCTCTTTCAGAGGAGCATCCAACCCTTCCAAAAGGGGGGCTGCTCACAAGGTAAAAATAAAGAAAAAGAAACACCCTGAAATCTAACTGAGTTGCAAGTTAGCATTATCACATATTTTAGCCCTTAGGGCTAAAAAATAATGCTAGGACATTTGTGTTTCTTTGGGAAGGTGCTGGTATCTTGGAGATAGTGAATGGCTCATGTCATGGGGCAGTTGCTATAGCAACTAGGCAAGTATACTTTTTTAAAAACTATAGTAAATAGTCGCCAAAGTCCAAGTGTATAGAGAAGAAGTCCCTTAGCAAGTCTAAATTAAGAAATGTCTTTAATGAGTTTCTATTTTCTCTCTCTATTCTCCTGAGAAGGAAGTGTTTCTGTTGTGGCCTTCTAGTCTGATGTTTATTTTTAATTTACATATCCATATCTTTTTTCTTCTCTATTGGTTTCCCAAATAACAAAGAAGGGATAAGCCATTGTAGAAGAGTGGACTCACAGTCTCATGTACAGCTACCAACCCTCCAGGATTGGCCAGGAGTCTCCAGGAATTAAAGATTAATCTTGAATTAAAGATTATGTCATGTGATGAAATCTCCAGGAATATATCTAACCCAAACTGGCAACCCTAGCCTCGTGGCATATCAGGCTGTTTCCTCTCTAGTGCCCCTGACCAACAGTCACTTTAGCCTTGAGGTTGTCTCTGTTCTAGTAACTCTGGCCAGGTCATGCTTGAGTTCTACTCCTTCTGTAGCAGACAAATGAAAGTCCAAAGGTCCTTACGAAAAAGTTCTGTGGCACCAACTCTGGGCCCTATAGTCCTCACACCCTTCTCTCAAGATTTCTGTAAACCTTATCCCCTTCTCCAGCCTCACACCACCTTACCAGTAGCTGGTAGGGGAATCCAGGCCTTCCCCATTACACCATGATACGTCCAGGGACCCCATAACCAGGTCTGTTCCTTTCAACTCCTTGCTACTGCCTCCCTGGGTGACTTCATACCATAGCCTCAGGCCTTTTTACCAGCTACCTCTCTCTAGGATCACCTTCCTCTCAGGGCTAGGACTCACAGGGCTCTCCCTTGAAAACCCAAACTTAAAGTACAAACATAAAATGTAATTTCTGTCCTTCACAGTCTTCACCTTTTAACCCTCTCTGCTGCTCGGTTTCCCCTGCTTTTTTCCTCAGCTGAATACCTCCCAGGGGTCTCTCCCAGGATCTTCTGATTCTGTTCTTTTATCAGGGCTTACCCACAAAACCTGCTCCAGCCAAGTGGCTGCTAGCGTACCCTACTCAGGAGTGAATCCCAGGACCAATACTCCCCCTAGCCTTTCTCCCCACGTTATCTTAATTCTAGTAGTGACTGCAGAGTTCTTCCTTCTCTCCCTGCAGTCTTCTTCTGCCTTCAACTTCCTGTTCAACTTCAAAACCATCACCCAGCTCCTCTCCCAGCTGGGACTCATCATTAATTAAGTACGGCCCAGCCTGCAGGTGCAGCCAGGTAGAATAATTGCCCTCTCAGGCCTGCGTTAACCCTTTCAGAGCCTGTGCAGGATATACACCTCATCACAGCCCTAACTGGTCATCACAAGTGGATGCACACTGATCTGGGAAACTATGGTAGAATTGTCAAAGGTGCCCAAGTGGTTTAGGAGTCTATATTCCATTTTTAAAAGAGCACAAATTTAGCACCCTTGATATCATTTAAAAACAGTAGGACTCAAGTTCCTAGGGACGGATGTACAAAGGTAGTTAGGTGCCTAATGATGCACAAAGGTACCTAGTGGGATTTACAAAAGCATCCATGTGAGTTAGGCCCTTAAGACCCAAATTTCAGAAGTGCCTAAGCAGGGCAGGTGCCTAAAACACTTGTGAAATGGACTTAAGAAATCTTGAAAATGTTCCCCTTAGTCTCTCATATGATTAATGGACATTTCCAAACATGGGCATAGTATTCAAAAGAGGAACTCCTTCTCTTCCCCTTCTGCCACCAAATGTGCCATGTTTTGATGAGCAATGTTCTTGGGGACTTCTCCTTGGAGTGCTTGCTATCTCAAAAGAGGCAGAGAAATACAAGGGAACAAATGGGCACATGGCACTGCCTTCTGCAAGAGACAGCAAGAATGTGTTGCCCTGGAATCTGAGAAGCACTAGTAGAAAAGGAGAGTCTTCTTGATGCAGGGAGATGACTTGAGAGAGCTTTTTTCAGCCTTGTCTATAATTCTGCCATTGTGCTTTGTGATAAATTGTTCTCTTGTGCAGCTAAGATTCCCTATGCTTCAACAGAAAATCTGCAGGCAAATCTGCTTTGGCAAAAAGCCCTCCCACTACCAACCAGGACAGGGGTCTACATGTGTTTCTGTGTTGAAGAATTTAGATTCTGAGACATATCCACAGCACATAAGAAGTTTAAAGATAATGAAAATGTTAGTTTGCCTGCAGCAGTGTTAATCAGAAGGAAAATAGCTTATATGATTAGGCCATGATGAGTTATAGATTTTTTTTTTAGATTTTCAATATAATTTCATTACTATGCATATAAATGCATAGCCAAAAAATGAAGACATCCTATTGGCTATGGTCCAGGTAACTGTATGTGAAGTTAAGATTAGGAAGATTCTACAAAGCAATATATAACACCTCTGCAAAGATCTATCTACATGTTCAACGTTTATTATATAAGGTAATTACAGTATGGTATAAGTGGGTAATACCCCGGTTTTCTAATGCTAGATACTATTGGCCAAATTGATGTGCAATTTAGAGCCATTATACTTACTCAGAGTGTCTTGTGCTTGTAAAACATCCTTAGAATTATGATATCCACTCTAATGTAAACTAACTTGCTATAACCTCCTACATGCTGAGAAACCAGAATCTATTTTAGGTACTTCTATGCCCCCTGTTACTACAGTAGCTGAGAACCTTGCAATATGCAATATATTTATCCTCATAACACCCTTGTGAGGTAGGAAAGCACTATTCTTTCCCTTTTACAGAAGGGGAATTGAGGCATAAAGAAGATAAGTGACTTGCCCACAGTTGGCTGTGACAAAGGAGAGAGTTGGACACCAGTCTCCCAAATCCAGGCTAGCACACATCCTCCCCCTCCCCTGCTGACACACAGACACTTCCCAGACCAGCTTTTGTGGTCACACACCCTTATTTTCACAGCAGCACGAATAAACAAAAGCTGGTCTGGGAAGTGTCTGTGCGTCGGTGGGGGAGGGGGAGGCTGATGAACGTCCCTAAACCTTTTTCTGGCTCCTCATTGTGTAAATCCCAGTGGCATATGCTCTTTTAGACATTAGCAGGGTGGGTGTATATGGCTCTAAGGGATTCTAAATGAGTGTGAATTAGTCTGAGTGCAAGAAGATCAAAATTGCGTACCGCCTCTGAATTTGGCCCATGAGTCTAGAGAAAGTCAAACCTCATCTAATGTATACATTGAGGGGACTGGTAAGTAAAACCACCTTATACTTTCACAAGACTTTCTTAGAATCAGTTTCAGATCTAACCCTCTGTATCCCATGCATCTGAGTTCTGAATGGCGATGGGTGGATGCTGAAGAGATGATTGCATCAGGGCTGATAAATAGAATTCCAAAATCCACACTCATGCTGGGTATGTGCAGAATCAAATGGTTAGTTCTAGATCTAAATTTGGACATATGGGTAAACCTATAGGTCTAAAGATGTATTTGCTCTAAACAAAATATTTTTCATGTGTCATATTTGGGGCCCTTTAAAGGTGAATATTTTTTTCTTTTATTTAACCATCTCTGTGATTAGATATTATAGTTATGGACACATAGCTGCCTCTATCTTAAATATAATAAAGCTATTGGATAGATTAGGTGTCAGAGGTCTTGATTACCATTTGAGTTTTGCTCTTATTTTCAAGAGTGGCTAATAAGTTCTCAGTGAGGAGTTTAATGAAGTACTCATTCTACATAATGCAGTGCTACTGGATTCAATTGCTTGAAAAAAAAAATTGCTAATGGTTTCCGCTGATCAAAGTATGGGGTAGAACACAATCACAGGACATACTGAATATCAAATTTCAGTGACTGGGCTTCTTTCAGGCACAAAGTGTTCTCTCACAAACAGGAAGTGTGAAGTGTCATAATTTGCTTTAAAACTCTACAGACAGCTATTACTGCATCTCCTCAATGTGAAAGAATCACATTAAGACTGTATTAGAAAGCTAGCCCTTTTATTCACATCCTAACCATTACCATGCTGCTGCATGATTGCATTTGATGGACTCTGAGTGAAAGACAAAAGCTAATACCTTGGGGAAAAAAAACACCTTTCATTGAGACTGTAAACATCCCAAGCAATTTACAATCTAAGTGACATGTGGATACAACAAACAGAAAGGGAAAAGAAATGTAGGAAAGAGACAACCCATTGATCCAATGGTAGACAAATGGGGTGTTGCAACATGTAGTGTGGCATGGTACATGATAATATATGTTTCCAGTGGGATCAAGGGGCCAGACAGTCAACTTGCACTTTTATTTTGTAAAAAGAAAAAAAAAAGAGTACTTGGGGCACCTTAGAGACTAACCAATTTGAGCATAAGCTTTCATGAGCTATAGCTCACTTCATCGGATGCAACTGTAGCTCACGAAAGCTTATGCTCAAATAAATTGGTTAGTCTCTAAGGTGCCACAAGTACTCCTTTTCTTTTTGCTAACACAGACTAACACGGCTGTTACTCTGAAACTTTTATTTTGTATGATCATTTACCCAAGTGCAGAATGATCTGGCTGTGTCTTAACCTCACTTTACACATTCCACATCCTTAGGTCATTCTATACAGTTAATTTCACAAGTTTTGGTGCCTAACATGTTTGGTTCTACTGACTCATGCACTGACAAAAAGAATACATATTAGATGTGCAGAAGAGCTAGTAGGATCCCCTAGTTCAGATCCACAGGCAATTTAGGAGCGTGTTTTTTCTTTACACAGGAAGAAAGATGTCCATGCAACAACTTCATTCTTCAGATTGAAAGGCTTGATGTAAATGTAAAATATTAATGTATAAATGTAGGATCATTATTAGCATTGACAATATTATTATTCTTAGTATTCTGCACTGAAATATTGAAGATGGGTATTGTCTTCAACTTCTCTTTGTACCCTCTAAGATAAAAAAAACAAAAAAATCCCTTCTGCTATCCTAGATCTCATTTGCAACCCCCCCCCCCAATCCCCTCCGCCCAACCGCACAGATATCCTTTCTTAGGAAGTTGCTGGCTTTCTGTTCACCACCACCACTCAGCTCTTTGTTCAGCACTGCTCCTGGTCACATTGAGTTTCTACTCCAGTCTCCACTTCCAAGATGAGCAATGTCCTGACCTCCTGCAAATGTCAAACCATAGTGTCAGATTAGAAGATGTCAGGGGGAGGAAATTCATGTCAGTAGGTTAAACCAGGGGTGACAGAGAATTGCAACAAAGAGATAGGAACAGAGAGTAGAGAAAAAAGAGCATGGATGGACTCTTGTCTAGAATCTTTCCTTCCTCTGCTGTTCTTTGTCAGACCTTAAGTAATCCCTATGAAGCAGCCCATTCCCAGGTGTCATTGAGATTAAAAACACTTTGTTCCCTAAGGGTCAGGGCTCCCTGTGGATGTACTGCAACTGAAAAAATGTAGGTCACTCTGCCTTTCAGACAGATAATAAAGCATGTTCCCCACCTCTTTCCCTACCCTGGTTGTCAAGGTTCCTCCCCCACTCTGAACTCTAGGGTACAGATGTGGGGACCTGCATGAAAAAACCTCCTAAGCTTATCTTTACCAGCTTAGGTCAAAACTTCCCCAAGGTACAAAATATTCCCCCCGTTGTCCTTGGACTGGCCGCTACCACCACCAAACTAATACTGGTTACTGGGGAAGAGCTGTTTGGACGAGTCTTTCCCCCCAAAATACTTCCCAAAACCCTGCACCCCACTTCCTGGACAAGGTTTGGTAAAAAGCCTCACCAATTTGCCTAGGTGACTACAGACCCAGACCCTTGGATCTTAAGAACAATGAACAATCCTCCCAACACTTGCACCCCCGCTTTCCTGGGAAATGTTGGATAAAAAGCCTCACCAATTTGCATAGGTGACCACAGACCCAAACCCTTGGATCTGAGAACAATGAAAAAGCATTCAGTTTCTTACAAGACGACTTTTAATAAAAATAGAAGTAAATAGAAATAAAGAAATCCCCCCTGTAAAATCAGGATGGTAGATATCTTACAGGGTAATTAGATTCAAAAACATAGAGAACCCCTCTAGGCAAAACCTTAAGTTACAAAAAAGATACACAGACAGAAATAGTTATTCTATTCAGCACAATTCTTTTCTCAGCCATTTAAAGAAATCATAATCTAACACATACCTAGCTAGATTACTTACTAAAAGTTCTAAGACTCCATTCCTGTTCTGTCCCTGGCAAGAGCAGCATACAGACAGACACAGACCCTTTGTTTCTCTCCCTCCTCCCAGCTTTTGAAAGTATCTTGTCTCCTCATTGGTCATTTTGGTCAGGTGCCAGCGAGGTTACCTTTAGCTTCTTAACCCTTTACAGGTGAGAGGAGCTTTCCCCTGGCCAGGAGGGATTTCAAAGGGGTTTACCCTTCCCTTTATATTTATGACACTGGTCTATCCCTGTACTTCCCCTTTGCCCAAATAACTATGTTTCCCATGTCACTTTTATATTCCCCTTCTCACCCTATCACAGGGAACTTAGATTCCTCTTGTGACCCATGTTTTCGAGAAGGGATTCCAGAGCACTTGGGTCTTCCTGATTCTGAAACACCTCCCAGACTCAGTGCACCCCAGGTTCCTGCCTCTCCAGACTATAGCTTAGTCCCCCTGCCAAAAGTTAGATAAAAACCTGTTAGAGGAATAATAGACTTATTATAAGAGTGGTATTTCAGTGCCACAGGATTACAATGATCTTTTTATTAAAAGCTATTAAAAACCTCCCAGTCACCTTAGATAAATAAATAATGTTACCTCCATTCTTGCAGTATTCCCTAGCCATTCTGTATAATAAACATAGGGAAGGGTAGGGAATACTGCAAACACCAAGGTAACATTTTCCAAAATTGGAAGATGTTTAAGGGTGACCACTGTACCTTTTCAGCTGATTTGCTCTATTGTATAGTGCAGCAACGATCTATTATTCATATTCAAATTGCATTCAAAACACAAACAGGTTATGTCTCATTCCATAATGTCGTACATCAGTCAGCTTGAAAAATTGGTCTTTTTTAAAAACAATTGTGTTCAGACCAGATTATGAGGCCAGGAGCTCAGTCTGAACACCATCCATTTCAGCAGCTCCACTGGATATGAGTTAGCTTGTCTTACATTCCAAATAGTCTAAAAAAAAAGAAGATAATGCAACCTGGTTGCAGTGTGGAGTCAATATGGGAAGAAAGTATGATTGTGTCCGCTGTGAACGCCCACTTTGACCAGAATTGGAAAGTTTGCTCAATAACTTTCTGTTATGTGCACAGTCAATTGAAACTATCTGCTTTGCAGAAACAGGGGATGCTCATTTCCTAAATGCAGATCTGACATTGATTTACTAGGGTCTTACATGATGAAGGACACAGCCTGACTCAATAGTTTTAGTTCCCTTAACTCCTGACCAACTTCATAACAGTTAAAATATTTCAGGGTCTACAGTTGATCTAGCAATTTCACAATCACGGAATACATTTTAACCCATCTGTGCCTCCCCAGTCTCTGGTTAAGGAGAAGCAAAACATCCTCCTCAGAATCCTTCAGGATTCACCCAGCAGGAGGATAACCAACAGTGAGTGATAGTTGGCAACTGTACCCCAATTCAGCATGTCACTTCTGCAATGCCTCAGTTACAGACTAGTTATTAAATGAAATGGGTTCATAATGGTCCTTTTTGGCTTTATAATCCAGGGAATTATGAATTATATAATCTATCCTCATGTATGACAGACTTCTTCCTGATTCCCATTTCAATCTAGCTTCTTTTCACTAGAGTATCTGAGTGTCTTACAAGAATTGATGACTGTATCCTCATAACACCTCCCAATGATATTATCACCTCCATTTTAGCAATGGAGAATTGAAGCATAGCAAGGTTAAGTGTCACGTGTTAATCAAATGGGAAATCTGTGTCAGAACTGAAAACTGAAGCCAGATGATGTCTTGAGTCCCATCACAAAAGATGCCTTTTCTCTTGCCTTAAAACTGCTGCTAAACTCATATGAGTGATTTATAGTCAGATCAGTAAACACTCACATAATATACTATAAACACTTGATTCACTGCTCTTTTACATGGATGTTTTCCATGTTGGGTCATGAAATGAAAACATCATAAAAGTGGAAAACTAGTCTCCATATCTATCTTTTAAAATAGAATAAAAATACTTATTTCACCACACTTTTTTAAAAAAAATATTTTAGTCCCTGGTCCTGTAATTTACTCCATGCAGGTGAGCTCCTTTCAAGGGTTACCCACAGAGTTAATTGCAGGACCAGAGACTTAGTTTCCCTTCTCCTTTACTGTCAAAGTACAGGCAACCTAAACGCTGGCATGTCCCCACATTGAGTGCTTGACTTTGCAACCTCAATGTTCTTCTAATTTAGCTTTTACTATGTAATACACCTAGATATCATGCTGGTATTAGTTTTTTTTTCAAATATGTGTCATCTTTGGTCTGATTTTTTTTTTAGACGAATTGATCATTTTCTTGCATGTGTTTAACATGGCATCTATTCAAATACTTTAATAAAAATATTTAAAGTTTACAAACAAGACAAAGATCTCAGACCATAAACCAGGTAATTACTAGAAAGTAAAATCTCCAACAAAATAGGGATTTCCTGTCTTCATCTTCCACCTAATTGATTACTTAGTGATCATTAGATATGTTATCAAGATTTGAGAATTGCATTTTCTTGAGATTATTCCCACATAAAAGTCAGATTTATCTTTTAATTGATCTATAGTGCATTTACATATAAATCTGGTTTGAGAAGATTGCCTTAAATGAGCAACACAAACTTTTGCAAAACATAGATGGGTGTGTAGAGAAGACACTTTCCTCTAAATTAAGGAGAAGGAAACAAGAGGTTTAACAATAAATTTTTGTAGGATTCATACAGGGTTCATGCGCTTGGCAACATTCAGGGTACACCCTGAGTGTTGTGTAGGAGCAGTGCACACACGGCTCCTCTCAAGGGCATGAACCTTGGAAACTCGCCCAGATGACATGAACCGTGGGAAGCCTCCCAGGACTGGGCTCAAGGCCTGAGAGCAAGGAATACGGTAGATAGAAATTGGTAATTAAGAATATTAAACAAAGCCAGTGTATTCCTTTTATCTGTTGGAGCATGTAATGCACAGGAGGAGGGAGAGAAATAAGAGGGTGGAAAGCTGACAAGAGACCAGCCCGTCAGCAGACCACCCTGCTTGCTTGAAGCCTTGTTCTGTCTTGTATTTGAACTGCAAGAACTGGTGCCCAACGTGGGGCTCTCAGCACTCACATTGCCCGGCAAAGGTTTCAGACGTGTCACTCATCCGCTTCGCGGATCCCAGTGAGTATTTTTTGTCGTGATAAGTATGGGAAGCTCCCTCTCTGCTTTGCAAGTGCAACACCGCAATGAGCTACAGTATTTGCTGCGTAAGGCTCAGCATGATTGCCCCACTCGAGGACTCACTCCTGCTACAGGAGGTGAGTGCCCAATGCCTGTGGTACCCTGAAGCCAGAACCCTTAAGCTAGTGGACTGGGAGCGGTTGGGCCAGACATTGCACAAAGAGCCTTGGGTGCCCATGCAGGCTTTACATGCCTGGCACCTCTGCCGTGATGTGACACAGTGTGTCGCCTCGGAAAGGCCGTCCCTCGCGCCAATAGAGAGGCTGGTGATCTCGCCACTCCCGTCTGCTCCTGCAGCCATCCCCCCTCCTGGCGATGCGACACAGCGTGTCACTTCGGAAAGACCATCTCCCGCGCCAATAGAGGGGCTGCCAATCTCGCCACCCCCATCCACTCCTGCAGCCATCCCTCCCCCTGCTTCGCCCCCAGTGCCTCAATTACTGCCACCTCCTTTGTCTTCCCCTCTGAAGCTGGTGAGTGGTCACCATCCCCCTGTGGGGCCCCATGCTCTGGGGCCCTCCAGGGCATCATCCGTGTCTGCTCAGGGGCTTTCGCTGGTGCAACAAATGGTTCACGCAGCGAAGACTCGCCCAGATCTTACAGCAGAGGAATTAGCTGATCTGGTCTCAGTTTGCCCGGTGACCTGGCAGGATGATGGCCAGGGCAACCAGCTTGCAAACTGTGTCAGTTTGCCTTACTCGGTGATCAGAGAGGTAAAGAAAGCAATTTGCGAGTTTGGCCTCACTAGCATGTATGTACGTGGTCTCCTTGAAGGGCTAGGTACTGGGTACACCCTGGTCCCTGAAGATTGGAAGGCGCTGTTGTGCATGATGCTGACGCCCAGTTAGTATGTTATTTGGCTTAGTGAGTATTGGCAGATGGCGAACGCCAAGCCCAGGTATATATAGCGCAAGGTGTCACTTATGAGCAGTTAGCAGGGGAGGGCCCGTTTGCTACCGTTCAGCTGCAGTCTCAACTCCAGCAGGCTGTCTTCCCCATTATTTCTGCCTGCGCCCAGCATGCTTTCCAGAAGGTCCCGGATTCAGGCAAGCCTTATCAAAAGCTTTGCCAGTATCCGTCAGGGTGCATCAGAGTCCTTTATGGATTTTACCAACAGATTGCAGGAGGCTATCCTCCGACAGGTGGATAACCCTGCGGCAGCTCAGGAGATTCTGTTAAAAATGGTGGTTGAAAATTCGAACGAGGATTGCCGCCATGCTCTCCAGGCGGTACAAGCCTCTGGGATTCTAGAGCTGTCGGACATGCTGTGGGCGTGCCAAAACATCGGAACTCAAGCACATAAAGCTGGAGTTCTGGCTGCCACCCTGCAGAGAAGCGGGAAGGAGGGGAAGCGTTGTTACCACTGTGGTAAGGAGTGTCACTTTCAGCAGGAGTGCTGCTCATTGATGATGCCCACCCGCCCCTCAAAGAAGTGCCCCAAGTGTCGGAAGGGCTATCACTGGGCTAATCAGTGTCGTAGCGGGTCGGGAAACCACACAACGGGTCCCCCCCAAACCCAGGGCCAAATGGGGGTGTTCCCCACTCAGACAACTGTTCCTCTGCCTTACAATCCATAGACTTCATGAGGGTGGCGACTGCTGGAAGTGCAGGGCTTGATTTGATTACGCAGGAGGATGCTGATTTTCAGTTGCTGGGGGAGGTTTGTGCCATACCTATATAGGTGATGGGACCTCTCCCTGCCGGATTTGTGGGTCTGGTTCTCCCTTGCTCACACGCTGGGAAACAGGGTTGTGTCATCCAAGGGGTCATTGATGCCTATTACACCGGTGTTAAGGTTCAGGTGTGGACACATCTTCCGCAGTCGCTCCCGCGTGGACAGTCAATTGCACAATTGATTTTAGTCCCCTATCAGATGCCAGTTGCAGAGGATCGAGCCTGGGGCGGAGGCGGCTTTGGATCAACGCTATCTCAGTCACCTCCTCACGACACGTCCTCTCAATTTGTTGCTCTAACAATGTCGCTCCACCCCTCGAAACCTCAGTTAACACTTCTTTTAAAATAATTTTCCTTTTACAGTGCTAGTGGACACTGGAGCTGATGTTATGGTGATTCGTGATCAGGACTGGCCGGTCAGTTGGCCAACAGTTCCTTCTAGAGTTGTGGGGGGATCGGGGGTAGCAAACCTGGGCGCCAAAGTTTGTCTTGAGTCACAGTCTCTAAACCAGGAGGCCATGCCCTTGCTACAATCTGCCCTTTTGTACCTACCTCAATATTTGGGGCCGTGACTTACTTGTAAAGCTAGACACCACCCTCGATATTAATATATAATGGCCCAAAACCCTCCCTCACCCACTTTGCCCTCCGCATTACCATTGGTATGGCAATCCTTAGAGCCCGTATGGATTGACCAGTGACCTCTCTCCCTAGAAAAGCTGGAAGCGCTTCATTCGCTTTTGTGACAACATTTGCATGCACAGCGCTTGGAGAGCTCCACTAGTCCTTGGAACACCCTGGTGTTTGTTATTAAGAAAAAATTTGGTGCATGGCAGCTGTTACATGATTTAAGGGAAATAAATAAATGCATCCAACCCATGGGCCCCTTGCAGTTTGGGTTGCCAAACCCGAATTTAATTCTTCAAACCGATCAGCTTTGTGTGTTAGATTTAAAAGATTGTTTTTTTACAATCCCTTTGCCCACAAGATTGTGAAAAATTTGTGTTTATGGTGCCAGAATATAATAATCAGCGACCCTCTCAAAGGTATCAGTGGAAAGTCTTGCCCCAGGGAATGCAAAATAGTCCAACCTTGTGTCAATTTTTTGTGGATCGGGCCCTCGCCCCTTTTCGTGCCCGATACCCCACACTAAAGGTCTACCATTATATGGATGATATTTTGCTTAGTGGTCCCCAGGTCACGGCACAACAGCTTGAATATTTGTCTCAGATTCTTGGCCAAAATGGCCTGTTAGTGGCACCAGAAAAAATTCAACGCTCTTATCCCTACCGATATCTCGGGCATAAGGTTTTACAAACCTATGCTGCCCCTGTTCGCCTGGAAGTGGTCCTACCCCAACCCCTAACCCTCGTTAAATTACAACAAATTTTGGGTTATTTAAATTGGATTCGACCCTACTTCCGTCTCCCCACATCGATGCTGCAGCCGTTGTTCGAGCTCCTACGTGGAGCTCGGGCACTGGGCGCAGTTATTGCCATCACTGAGGAGCACATTGCCTGCATTCGACAGATCAATGCAGTGTTGAGTCAGTTTGTGGATAGACTCACTGAGGTTTGTCCCCTGCGGTTAGTTCTCCTTGCCACCCCTCATATGCCTACTGCGGCTCTGTTTGTACCTTGTACAGACACAGCCGTCTCTATTATAGAGTAGATATATTTGTCTTCCACTCCTCCTCGGAATATTTATCCTTATTTAGACGCCCTGTCCGACCTTGTTTGTAAAGCCTGCCACTGTGCAGTGCAACTCACAGGCACTGATTTAGTTGCCATTGTTTTTCCCTTATCACGTAGGGGATTTGATTCCTTGTACCAGACCTCCTTGGCCTGGCAGGTTGCTCTTTGTGATTATGTGGGAGAAATTTCTTATAATCCCCCAAAAGATCCTTGGTTGGTGATCACACAAAAGGTGCCACTAATTGTACATCGTCTTAGCTGCTCTCGACCTATTGTTTCAGCTATCACTCTTTTTACTGATGGCTCTCCACATCGCGGTGTTGTCACCTATCGATTAGGTGACCCCCCTCGTTGGCATTCTTGTTTTATGCTGCCTCAGCGTTCCGCGCAGCGCTCAGAACTGGCTGCTGTTATTTTGGCCTTTCAACTTTTTGCTGATTGTCCCTTTAATTTAATTGTGGACACCCATTATGTTTATCAGGTAATTGATCATTTACCCCTTGCCCTCATAACCCCTCAGATTGATGCGGACCTTCTTTGCCTGTTTGTCCTTACATTATCTCATCACAACTCGTAATTTTCCTTATTTTGTTGCACATATTCGCAGTCATACCCCTCTGCCTGGGCTACTCACTGAGGGCAATGCGCGCGCTGATCGCGCGTTACGTGGTCAGGTAAATTCCCTTTTTTTCTGACCCCATCAAAAGCCATTCCTTTTTTCATGAGTCTGCCTCTGTTTTGGCCTGACAGTTTCACATTCCTGCTGATCATGCACGTTCTATTGTTCGTTCCTGCCCCCACTGTGCCGCTGCTGCCCCTACCTTTTCTTATGCCGTTAACCCCAGAGGTACTGCAGCAAATCAGCTGTGGCAAATGGATGTTACTCACGTGCCACAATTCCGCCCCTATTTGTTTTTACATGTTTCCATTGATACCTATTTGGGATTCCTCTGGGCGACCCCACAGTATGGGGAAGCCACTCCCAAAGTTATTCACCATTTGCTAGCCTGTTTTGCTGTTATGGGTCGCCCGAGCCAGATAAAGAAAGGAGAGCAGCAGAATATGGATCCTGGACTTCAGAAAAGCAGATTTTGACTCCCTCGGGGAACTGATGGGCAGGATCCCCTGGGAGAACATAAGGGGGAAAGGGTTCAGAGTAACAGCCGTGTTAGTCTGTATTCGCAAAAAGAAAAGGGGACTGGTCCTGCTTTGAGCAGGGGTTGGACTAGATGACCTCCTGAGGTCCCTTCCAACCCTGATATGCTATGATTCTATTCTATGATTCTAACAAGGGCTAGAGTCATAGATACTCGCAGGGTGCTGGGTAGAGACCCTGGAGAGTTATTCATGGTTTCCAACTCTACACCTAAGCGGATTTTTCTGAGGGATGCAGTAATCTGAACAATATGAGAAATATGTTGAATGGCACATTTATTTATCCAAGCATTTCAAGAGCTTCCATTAAACCAATCAAATGTGGTTTTAAAATGAGGGCTCTGTGCTTCTAAAGATTAGCCCTGACCCCTGTGCCCACTCATTCAGTGTTAACTACCAAAAAGATTCTAATTCCAATCACACGATGAAAAGCTTTTGGTATTGGCATTTTATCTAACAGAGGTCCTTTGTTTCATTATTTTCATTTCAAAGGTTTTAATTTCAATCAGTGTACACCCACCCACACACTGTAGTTTCACTTTTATATATTTAAAATATTTAAATACCTGAATGGTTTCAAAACAGCTTGTTTGAAAAACCATGGGATCCTTCAGTTTATCTTTGATTTTCGTCAGACTGGGTCCTTATTGAAAGTACTAGCCTGGTGCTTCTTAACATTGACCCAATTGTCTCTGATTCTAGCCTTGTGGAAGGTTGTTTACTTCTCATTACATAAAATGTCTAGGAAAGTGTCCAATAATTGCCATTGAGGGCTGGATTTTAAAACAAGACCTAACAGATTTCAAGAGCAGCAGGTAATGAATGAGGATATACAGAAAGAAAAGGAGTACTTGTGGCACCTTAGAGGCTAACCAATTTATTTGAACACCTTAGTCTCTAAGGTGCCACAAGTACTCCTTTTCTTTTTGCAAACACAGACTAACACAGCTGCTACTCTGAAACCTGATATAGAGAAACAATGGGATAACTTTAAACTTGTCTACCAGGAAGCTGCCACAACTTCACTTGAGCCAAGGACAGAAGAATGGAAATTGATTGAAGAAAGAACAGTCATAAAAAAAAGAGGCAAGGACCGTCAACACAACAAGAACAAAGGACGCTGCAATGGGAGTATGTTGAACATTCAAAGAAGTTGTCAGGAATGAGGGCCTGTAGCTATGCCAATCAGTGAGTGCAGCAAGGCCACAACAGAACCACCTGAGTGGCTAAGGCAGTCAGGTGGCTTGCTCTTTAGCTCAGCAGCTGCAGGGGATCAGCAGTTTCTCAACACACAGGCCCATGGATTCTCTGCCTCCCTATGCTCACTTCACTCCAAACCCTGCTCCAGCCTGGACCCTGTCCTGCACCCAGCCTTATTCCAGTCCTAGTCCCAGCCTTGATTCTGCCTTGGAATCAGCCCTTCTCCTGCCATACCCGATTTCAGGTAATCCAGTTCTGACTTTTGGCTCTGATTCCCAACTCCAGCTCTGTCTTGACCCTTGGCTCTGGCATTTGGATTCTGACTATGGTTCTGTCTCTCGGCCCTGGTTCTGACTCTGCTTTGACCCTAGGCTTTGGTGTTTTTACTCTGACCACTAGGCCAGACTACTGCTATGACCATTAAGTCTGTTTGCCTACAACCTAGTGTCTTGAGAAAACAAAAGAAGATATGTTGGAAAGATAAGCGAGAATAGTTTTATAAAAAAAACTAGAGAAGCCAAAGAAGCAACAGTGAGACATGATTCTAAGAAACTGTTTTACATGTGTAAGAGATTGTCACCACAGTTCGAGTCACAGTGGTACCATTAAAATGATAGATGGAAGTTACTTAACAGTGAAAGCAGAACAAAAGGAATGGCGGTAAGAACATTTTAGTGAAGTGTTCAGCCAACCAGACTCACCAACTCAAAACAATGGATGCAAACAAAGTAAAAAATTAAACATTTCACTGCTAGAAATGTCAGGAGGAGAAATAGAGAAAGTAATTAAGCATCTAAGAAACAAAATACCTGGTCAACATAAAATCACTGCTTAAATGCTTAAAGCTGGTAAGGATTTGGTAGTACCTGAAAACAAACTTTGTAATATAGTATGGGGAAAAGGCAACCAAGTGGTGTGTGATAACTGGTGAGACCAACATTACTTTCAGTACACGGAAATCAAACGGTTCATAGATGAAAAACTGTGTAATGAGTAAGGAGGCTTTAGACTGAAAACATGATATGTAGATTGATTGAGAAAAGTCTCGCCCACCAGAGAAGATTAGTTTTGAATTTCATAGATTTCACTAAAGCTTTCTACTAAATTGATAGAGTCACTATTGCAGATCTTGGAACAATATGTGCTTCTGAGAAAGATAGTGTCACTGATCAAGATGCTGTTTGAGGATTCAAAAAGCTGAGTAAGCGCAGAAAATAGAGAGACTGATTAGTTTGGTATTATCACATGAGTGCAATACATTTTAATTTTATCACCTCTTTTCTTCACTGTAATAGATTACGTGATGTGAAGAGCAACATCAAAGGAAGATACACAAGTTATACAGAGTAGAGAAAAATGTCAAGATCTTGACTTTGCAGATGGCATTGTCCTGTTGGACACAGATGGCAAGGCCATGAAAAAAACCACTATCAATAACAAGTGTGAGACCTCCAAAGAAGGATTACAAATCAGCAAAAATTAAATGAAAGTTATGACTGTTGAAAGAGGAGTCAGCAATGATGGTGTATATGTGATTGACAGTAAAGCTTATTGCAAGGTTAAAGCAATTTTGCTTCCAAGATACACAATCAGTGCTCATGACCAACTCCATAAGGGGGGTAAAACCAAAAACTGGGAAGACAAGTGGAGCTTTTTCATGACTGGCAAATATTTTGAAAAAATAGACTCACAAAAACCAAGATAAAGTTACACAAGGTCATTGTGATACCAACATTGTTATATGCTTCTGAAACTTGGCAAATGCTAGACATGAGACTTAACACATTCCATCAGAGATGCTTGCACAGAATACTTCATGTCCACTGGTGGGATAAAATAACTAATGCTGGTGTGTTACAAAGGAATGGCCAACAAACTGGCCAGACAAATATTTGAGAAAGAAGGCTAAAGTTGTTTGGGCATGTTGTATGGATATCAGACATATTCCTAGACAAACCGTTGATGCGATACCAGTTGGTGGAAGATGGAAAAGAGGAGGACAACAGATGACATAAGATAAACCATTAAGACATATTACTGTCATGGAAGCAGACTACAATGGAGGAAGAAACATGGCACTAGACAGATGGAGATGGAAATACTGAGTTGCCTTATCTGTCAAAAGGTACAAGAGCATCTCATCATAAAGGGCTATGGCCATTCAGTCAGCTAGAAATCAAGATTCCATGGTTTTGGTCTCTAGATTATAGGGCTAGAAGCTGAACTGATTCAGAAATCAAAGGTTGCACGAGGATCACTGAATCCCAATCCTCTTGATACACTACAGATTCACCTGATCTATAGTTCAAACTCCATGGAGTGGGTGAGATCCCACTCTTCTCTCTCTGTTTTCTTTTCTACCTCAGGTATTAACCTTTAATAATGCAATTGGTATGTTTGTTTAGCCCTCCTTGTGTACTTATCACTATTATTCAATAAATAACTTTTATGGTTAAGCTGGTTGCTTCTCTCTCTCTGAACTTTACTTTTATGGGTTTTTAACTTCCCCCATTTACTCTGCAGCAACGCTTCTTTTACCTAAGCTAAAGATCCCTGTAGCGCCCAAAAATACTGTGGTGTTTGCTCATCAAGTGGGTTACTACCAGTACAATTGGTAGTGAAAGTGGGGATAGGGACATGTTAAACCTGTGGCACATACGGGGGGTGGGGCAGCTGAAAGTGCTGCTCAGCCCAGCCTATTGAGACCAGGGGCACATAAGGGTGAGAGCTTGAAAATGCTGCTTGATCCAGTTCATTGAGTACAGGGACATATAAGGGGGTCAGCCTGAGAGTGCTGATTGACCCGGTCCACTCAGACTTGCTCGGTTAGAGAGAAAGTGTGTGTGTGCGCACATGTTCATCTGGTTCTAGGGCTGGAGGAACCCAGTCCTGGGGAACCGAGGTCCTGCAGGGTAGCTCCATTGGGAGGGGACTTGCAGAAGGAAGGAGTAGAGCTCCATATGAACACACAAGTGATATAAGTAGTACATTAATAGAATTACAGACCCTCCTCCCCAGAAGAGTAACCCTAATAAATGAGGATACCACAAAGTAACAGGCACATCTGGTAAAAACTTCCACCACATTCTAGGTTGGGAGATTCATAGATACTAAGGTCAGAAGGGACTACTATGATCATCTAGTCTGACCTGGTTTTGTCAGTCTACTGAAATATTTACAGACATGTCTACTGTTAACATAATAGTGGTGGTGCTGCCAGACATTTCAGGGGGAAAAAAGTAAATGTATTTTATCATGGTGTAGGTACAGATGTGGAGGAAGCAAATTATCTGCCAAATTGAGTGTGCTGCTCTCAAACTATCCATATCACGTGAATACCTCATTCCCTGATTACGTGCTCACTTTCCTTTCAGACTCCTTTTTTGCAGATTTCGTATCTGAGAAGTGTGGTTAGTGTGATGCAAAGTGACACACCAAATGTAGTTGGCACCAGGTTTGAGATTCTGAAGCTGTGGGAGAATCCACCTGACGTGTATACTTATTTATTTTTAGCTTATGCAAAATGAGAAACATTTTGGTGCTGGGACTAGCTTAAATAAAGTGACGGTAGTAAATGTGAGGGTTGACCAGGGAGAAGGAAAGAAAAGTAATAGCGAGGGAGAATGAAGGCAGCAAGAAATTTACAAAGTCCTCCAGCTTGGAAAGATCCCAAGAGGAACCTGCTAGAAGTCATTCAGGATAAAAAGGATAAAATGTGCCAAGGAAGGATAAGTTCATGTGGAAAAGGTAACTAAGCACTAGCTGATTCTGAGTCCACTTATGCAGTGAATGTACTCAGAACAATTCAGATAGCAATCAGAAGACATGGATCTATATTATCCAGCCGTTTTAATATGGTCAGTCCTCATGCTAAGTAAATAAGCCCCAGTATAACCTGAGAAGCAAACGTAGTTCCCACAGACCTTCACTGGGAGCTCTATGCATATAACCAACATCAGAGTTTGACCCTGGTCATGATTAGTTTTCCAATAGCCATTCAATACTCTTGGCTTGTATCACTACCACATTGCTCCAGTTTTACATCAATGTCACCCTATTGAAACTGCTAGAGTTTCATCTGAAAAAAAGTGGAGTAATGCAGTGGGATACAGCTATCCTGGCTTTTTTTGCCTCTCTTGTGTAATCTAACTACAGGTCCAATTCTACTCACTTATTCTATAAGCACACCCATTAACTATAATAGTATTTCTCATTATGAGTAAGGTGGACAGGTTTTGGCATTCTGCAAGAAGCTGGTCCTGAAAGGTTGTAAACCCTGAAATTCCTATGGTTAGCATGTTACAAGAGTAGGTCCTGAATATCTAATATGATTTAGAGACAGCTACATAAATTCATTAAGGAATTTTCCCTTTGGAATTTAAAGAGATTAAACCAATTGTGTTCTATGGAAATTTAGGGCCAGCACATAGGACATCTTCACCATGGGCTGCTGCTCCCACAGCTGCACACTTATGGGCAAGCAGGGATTCCAGGAATGGGCAGAGTCTAGATTCCACCTCTAAAGCAACAGCCAGAACAACTCACAGATGACTAATCTTCCACTAGTATACAACAGATTACTTCCCCCTAGAGAAATGTGAAGCTGAACAGGGAATTGTGATTCCATTAATTCCCTCTTTTTCAGGACAGATTGTAAACTGATCATGTAGCCCATAATAGGAAGTTAGAAAAAAATTACTCTAAAAACCTAGATTTTAATAGGTAATTCTAACCTTTCTGTAATTTTGGACTCAAATTTTATAGAAGGCTGATCCATCTCTAACAGATTTCATATGACTTTTTAGGAATGGATGCTATTCAAGTGCATGTAAAATATATATGAGATATCACTAATTACAAACCTTTGATTTCAACAGGGAATTCTAATTGGGACAGATAGTGTATTTAATATAATGTGACTTAAGATTGAGTTCTGAAGACTTATCTATATTAATGTCCAAATAAATTTTCCTCCCTTGAAAGTCAGTTTAAAATAAGCTTTCATATTTTTGCGAACAATCCACACCTTTGCTTTGAAATTTTCTTATAAACATCAGGCTGTTTTTTACAGGTAGAGAAAGCTTTCATCACAAAGCTATACGAAATAATTAATTTCTGCCTGGAACAAAGGAACCTGCCAAAAATAATCATCAAATTTCACTATGAAGCCAGTTAAAATTTCATGACAAAATTTGTCCACATTTGGGAAATTATCTGAATCAAATCTCCAAATATTATACTTTCCATGAGGATCACTGTCAAATAGATATGATGATATTGTTATGGCAGTCATCATCAGGAGACACTAGTAGTCTTTTCAAAAAGAAAAGGAGTACTTGTGGCACCTTAGAGACTAACCAATTTATTTGAGCATGAGCTTTCGTGAGCTACAGCTTCATGAAGTGAGCTGTAGCTCACGAAAGCTCATGCTCAAATAAATTGGTTAGTCTCTAAGGTGCCACAAGTACTCCTTTTCTTTTTGCGAATACAGACTAACACGGCTGTTACTCTGAAACCTGTCATAGTAGTCTTTTAAGTTCTTTCTGTGTGAGCAAATGTTCAGTCTTGGGAAGATGTACTATACTGCTGTTAGTTTGCATTTTGCAAGTTTCTCTACAAAGGCAGAGCTGAGAGATGGGAGAGTGTGAGCAGCCAGAGCATTTGCTCACAGCCTTAGTGTAATGGGGGGTACTCACCTCTTACAAGTACCCCCCTCCTCCCCAGCAGACTGTGTGCCTGCACTTTCTCTATGCCTTGTGGCAAGTCTTCAGCAACTCAGCCCTCCAGCCAAGTCACACATAGTTTGTATGTGAAATAAAAAGCAAACCCATTCCAGGGTACAAGTCCAACAGTGGCCTCTGTCATGTCTTTTTATCTGCAGCCCTATCCCTGGGCTCAGTCTTCAGTCAGTCCAGCAGGGCCTATCACAGTACCCTGGTTAAACCGTCTCTCAGCCCATTCTGGGCTCTCTCAAAGTGTCCCTATTCTGGTATAGAGCAGTGCCTCAGGGCTCCTTCCCTGGAAGGAATGATTTCACCCTCTCTGGACCTTTCTGGCCTTAGCTCTACTGCTGGGCCACTAAAAGAGTTCAGTTCCCCTTCTGGGATGCATCAAAAGTCCAGGCCACTTCCCCAGTGGCTAATGGACCCAGCACATTTTTCACCCTTACCTCAGGGCTTTGTCCTGGTTGAGTCCCAGCAACCAGCCTGGAGCTCCTTCTTGCTCCCCTCAGTCTCTGCCAACACTGCCAACTTGCTCCCCTCAGTCTCTGCCAACACTTTGTCACCTTGGCCCTGCAGCTCTTTTTATATTAGCCTGCTGGGCCCTGATTGGCTGCTCCCTGCAGCCCCTCCCATTTGGCTGAGTCCCACAAGCCATTCTAGGCAGCTTGGAGGAACCTCTCCACTGCCCTTTTCTGGGGCAAGGTGTGTCAGGGCTATGAGGCCTCCAGCAGGGGCCTGAGGGCCTACTCCACCCCATCACACTTGGTGTCTGAGTAAAGTCAATTCTTGAGGCAAAATTGCTTCCTAGGAAAACAGCATTGGTGTTGGGCTGAGATTCCTTATAGCAGGGATTGTCATATATACAGTTTGACCACCTCTGTGGCAAGTTATTCTTAAAAGATACATAGGCCCTGTGTCAGTCATTTCTCTGACATATAGGCTACCTCTCAGCAGAAGAGGGACAACAACATAAAATAGAAAGTAGAAAAAAGGCAGCTTGGAGTTCAAGCACAAATTAGTGCTGGCCAGAGGCATTTTTATGCACAACAGTTCTGGTTTCTTGAGGTTTAGGGAATTCATAAAAGTATTTGGTTTCTTTAATGGCCTGTTTGTTTAAAAATTAATAAGTGTTTACACTTCAATTCAGTATAACTCAATTGGTCTGATGAGCTATATAAATGTGACCAAGGTGTGAAAAAGAGAAACCAACCCCCCACCAACTATCTGTCAGAGATAGATACAATTCGTCTAGGCAGGACTTCACACTGTATAGGATTTTGTCTTGTATCCATTTGTCATTGGTTCTAATTAGCAATAATTCAAACCAGCAACCACATCACAAAAGCCATTCTAAAAACCAGCACTTTTCAGCATCCATGAAGCCCAAGCACTGACCATGAAGCCAGATCAAGCCCCACACATTAATAATTTTCTTAGTTTCACAGATTTTAAGGCCAGAAGGGACCAATAGATTATTTAATCTGACCTTCTTTATACCACAGGCCATTAAATGTCAGCTGATTTCCCCTGTATTTAGCCAATAACTTGTGTTTGACTAAAGCATAACTTCCAGAAAGGCATCCAGTCTTGATCTGAAGCCATCAAAAGATGGAAAGTCCACCACTTTTCGTGGTAGTTTGTGCCAATGGTTAATTGCTCTCAGTATAAACATGTGTACCTTATTTCTAATTTGAATTGTCTGAGTTTAACTTCCAACCATTTGTTCTGGTTATACCTTTCTCTGCTAGATTAAAGAGCCCTTTAGTACAGTATTTTCCTCCCATGAAGGTACTTATACACAAGCACTCTTGCTTGTCCACCTTAGACGTGCTTTCAAGGGCGGGGAGGGGGACCTTATATTTCCATTGTTCATCCCTTCTTTGTTCTGTGATTAAACAGCAGATATCACAGTTTTCAGTGACACAAATCTAGCAATTTTTAAGAACACTAAAACTTCCCCTCCCCACAAATCCAATCTTGTCTGTGCAGGCAAAGAGCATTTATTTTCAGGTGATCTTTTGAACCCCCCAATATCAGGTGCCTACTCCCTCCACTTCAGATTTTGACAACAGTTAAGGATGCATAGACAAATGTCATAGCTGAATGTAGCCTGTTCATGGCTTAGATGAAGGGTTTACACTGCAATTTTGTTGTTTAATGGCAAGGAAATACATCCATATAGTGGATGGAGACAAGTTCACAAAGCCTTAAAAATCTTTTCTCTGTGGTTCACAACAAGCTGTAAAAGTATGAATGCTGATCTGGTGATTATAGATAAGCTGTTCTTCCCTGATTGGATGAGCTTTACAGGAAGAGATTTGCATAGAATTACTCATCTTGCTTTGGCTTTTTGGAAGACAATACAGGTTATTGTCTGCTATCAAAATGTTTCTGAATCAATATTCTTTGGCCCAGAATATTTATTTCCTCCTCCTACCTTCACACCCTTACAGAACAAGTACTGTTGGTTTAAACTCATCTGTAGCTATTATAATTTTGATTATGCAAATGTAGTGTGTCATCTCCTAGATCATCTCTGAAAGATTAAAAAAATAAGGAGATGCTTTAATACAAGGCAGCTAGGTTAGTGACTGCTTTACCGAGGTGTGTGTTTCTCTGTTAAAAGATAAAACCAACTTGTTTCAGCTTTTCCTTCGCAGATAATAGCATTCCCCTGTTCTCATTTTAATGTGATACTACAGTTACCTTTGTTGTTCCATAAAAGATATTGTGGAGCAAAACAAGAGTAACAATATTAAAAAAGAAGGAAAAATCTCACTAGCAATTGTTCCGTTTTATTACTTCAAAAGATACTCAATTGAATTTGTTTAATACGCTTATCTGATAATGAAAGGAAGGAGCAAATTTGTTATTTTCTAATAAAATCTAGAAAGACACAGTATCTCATTTGAAACCCAAATAAAAGGCAATGCATTATATTTGGCTACATCTATTTTAATGTTCAGTGTTGCTCTCCCTGTGTTGGTCCCAGGATTTTAGAGAGACAAGGTAATATCTTTTACTGGACCAATTTCTGTTAGTGAAAGAGAAAAGTTTTGAGCTTATACTGAGTTCTTCTTCAGGTCTGGGAAAGGTACTCAGAGTGTCAGAGCTTAATACAAGTTGGAACAGATTGCTAAGCATAAGGAGTTAACACATGTTCAAGAGACCATTCAAAGTGAATTGGGTAGTCAACACCTCTGCAGTCATAGGACAAAGGAGGGTAGTGGGTCACAGATTGTTGTAATGAGCCATAAATCCAGTGTCTTGATTGGGTTCATAATATTTAGTGTCTAGCAAAATTATGAATCAAAGCTGCCTGGCTTGTCTTTTGAAGGTGTTGTGCAGGTTTCCTTTGAGGAGAAGGACTAAGAAGTCAGATATGGAGTGATCATTTTGTGAAAAGTGATTGCCCATGGGTGATATGTTTTTTTGTCTTTTGTCATTTTTCTGTGTGAGTTCATCTGTGAGTACAGTGATTGTCTCATTTAACCCACATTGTTGTTATTGGGGCATTTAGATTATCTTTACACTGCAAATAAGCACCTGTGACAGGCCTGTGTCAGCTTACTCAGATTATGGGGCTGTTCAATAGCTGTGTAAATGTTTGGGCTCAGGCTGAAGCCCTGGCTCTGGGATTGTTCCTGCTTGTGGAGTCCCAGATCCCAAGCTCCATCTATATTTCAATTAAACAGCCCCATAGCCTGAACCCTGGGAGCCTGAGTCAGCTGACACAGGCCAGCCACAAGTGTTTAATTGCAGTGTAGTCAAACCCTTAGTGCACTGGATGAGGTACACCCGTTGTGATAGGCATATTTAAGACCCATGGGTCTTGAAAGGTGTGTTTTGGGGGGTACTGAACATAGTAGGAGTGGAGAAAAGTCTGTAGAGTTTGCTTGTGTTGTTATGGCCACTGTAAGCTGATGTGTTTCAAAGGAAACCTGCAAAGGACACAACACCTTCCAAAGATGAGCCAGGGAGCTTAAATTTATAACTTTGCTAGACACTAAAAGTCACGGACTCAATAAAGCCAGTGGATTTATGGTTTGGTACAACAATCTGAAGCCCACTAACCACTAACCCACCTTTGCCCTACAGAGATGTTAACTACCCATTTTACCTGGTATGATCTTTTGCAACAAGTGTTAACTCCTTATGCTTAGCAAACTGTTTTACCTTGTTTCAGAGTAACAGCCGTGTTAGTCTGTATTCGCAAAAAGAAAAGGAGGACTTGTGGCACCTTAGAGACTAACCAATTTATTTGAGCATGAGCTTTCGTGAGCTACAGCTCACTTCACGAAAGCTCATGCTCAAATAAATTGGTTAGTCTCTAAGGTGCCACAAGTACTCCTTTTCTGTTTTACCTTGTATTTAGCGATGACACCTGGAGTACCTTTCCCAGATCTGAAGAGCTCTGAGTAAGATCAAAACTTGTCTATTTCAACAACAGAAGTAGGTCCAATAAAAGATATTACCTCACCCACCTTATCTTTTTTTATGTCAGTTCAGAGAAGAGGAAGGAGTGAGCAAGGAAATTAAAGCTACCCACCTTAAAAATGAATTGATACCAGAGGGCCTTTTGCCTCCAGAACCTGAACTGGGGCATTACATCTCTCAGAAAAATGAGAGGTTAATATTATGCTAAGAGTTGTTAATTTAACAGAGTGGCTCCCCAAATGAAGTATCCAGGAGATGGCAGCTCAACCTTCACCCTAAATTGCACACACATATTCTAATAGAAGTATTCCAAAGCAACAAGGTGTCATTAAACAGACTCTGGAAGCTACAGGAAAGGCTGAGGTGCACTTTCATGTGTAACTGTAATTAATGTGCCTTTGTGCGCTGGAGAGTTACAGAGACTTTCCTAAGTACTGGCCTAAAGCTATCACTGACTGCTGAACTGATCTATAGGAATGAGTCATTTAAAAGTTTAACTGGATTGATTCATTTTATGCCTTACCAGAAGCCCACACATCTGAGAAGGTAAAAATTTCACAACAAAGTCATTCTGTGTGTCAGTTCCCATATACACTTCTGTCAGTCTTATCTATGTTTCTACCAGAACCCATGAAACTGTGGTCACCTTTGCCCCTACATTGAAGAGGGTCCTTCTTTATCATCTTGTAAGCAGAGTGCATTTGTCATGACTGTACAAGAATGTGTTTCTTTTGTATTTGTATTCTCCTTTTCAAACCTATAGATTAATAGATGCTAATACTTTAGCACCAATGACTCTCTCCCCTTTGTAATATTCTATGCATTATGATGCAGCGTTCCACTCACAGAACCCTTGGCTTTGTTTAACTGGTTAAAAATATCCATGCAATCATTACTCCTTACTTTCATTTACTTTCCTATAACTATATTATAGTATCTAGATTATAATCAAAGAATTATTTTTTAAGATCAGTTTAAAAATAAACACTTTATTGTACTGCAGTCTGCAAACTTGGTAGATGCCTTTATCAAGCCATTTAGCCACTAGTGCTGTTTGCTCAGTACTTGTCTGGATGATTTTAAGGCTCAGTCATGCCATGGGTGTTGGAAGGGAGTACCATACTAGATGATGCAAGCTCAGCAGAACAGCCATCCATTGCTTTGTGCTTCTCTGAAAAGGGAGGAAGAGGGGCTGGTATAGTAATGGAATTGGATGACCGCAAATGTAGGTAATGGTGTTAAAATAAGCTCTCATGGTGTTTGCACTTCCCAGTTTCAGCTGAGTGTGAAAACAAGACAATAACCCATGGCCTATCAGGAGATATTAACTGATCCTGCTGACACGAGGCATGGAAAGTAAACAAACAAACAAACAAAACCCCAAACAAGATTAACCCAGCCTTAACAGCTGGTTTCACATTTCTTGGTGGCTTTCAGATAAAATATATTCAATATACAAATAGATGGATGGCTTGTGTATAATTAACACATCTACAGACATAACCTGGGATCTGAAAGGCAAGCTCTGTTTTCTTTTTCCTGATTCATGCATCATAACCAGGAATAAAGGTTTCACGTTGGGAATGCAGCTAGCAATTCTGTTGGTGAGGGGACCAGAAAAGGATCTAGGTCACCAAGACTATTTTTTGACAGTAATGCAAGCAGATAAGACTATAAATACACAGAGGATGCAAATCTGTTTAATAAGAAAATGTCACTTTCCCACAAGCACTATTTTAAAAAAGTATTACTGTACATTCAAATATCTGATTTACTTTGGTTCAAGTTTTGGCTTGTGATTCAAAACAATTAATTTATTCAGATCTAATAGCCTGTCTCTTATTTTTACAGTGCTCTTGTCAATATCTTTGTTCACAGCATTCATGAAACTTACCATAAGATTAAGTTCTAAATGTATCATAACCCGCCACCCCATATTTCCAAGCATAGGTTGCTCTTGTCTGAGCAATAGCTTACATTCCTTTGATTACACTTGTAGCTGTGACATCTACACTACACGTTTCAAAGGCAGATGCTGTAGGTAATTCAGTTGATACTCAGTAGCTTCACTACAAGTTCACAACAGCATTAATGTCAAGCGATCTTAAAATAAAGATGACCTTTACTTATGGTCTGATGGAACAGAAAAATAGCAACTCGGGTATGATTTGACTGGCATAGAAGGCAATCACAATCTTAGTTCCTTTAAATCAATATAATTGTCAATAGTAAAGTGTGTATCTCAAATGTAAAGGCAGGATAGTAACCAGCACATTAGTAATGCTGGGCAAATGACCCATTTTCAAATTAGGACTTCCTGGATCTTGAAAGATTGATTAAAAATGGAATGGATCCAACTCTACAGACCTGTGTTCCCAATTTGAGAATAGATGTGTTTTAATATGGAAAATGTAAATGTATACCTCTAGGAACGAAGAATATAGGCCATACCTACAAGACTGGGGACACTACTATGCAAAGCAGTGACTGAAAAATATTTGGGACAAATTAACAGGATGGATAATCAGCTGAACATGAGCTCTCAGTGTCATGCTGTGGCCAAAAGGGCTAATAAGATCCTTGGATACATAAACGGGGAAAATCAAGCAGGGATAGAGAGGTTATTTCATCTCTGGCCACGTCTACACTACCTGCCAGATCGGCGGGTAGTGATCGATCTATCAGGGATCGATTTATTGTGTTTAGTGTAGACGCGATAAATCAATCCCCGATTGCTCTGCCATCGACTCCGGAACTCCACCACAGTGAGAGGCAGAAGTGAAGTCAACGGGGGAGTGGCAGCTGTCAATCCCATGCTGCGAGGACACAAAGTAAGTGATTCTAAGTCGATCTAAGATATGTCGACTTCAGCTACACTATTCTCGTAGCTGAAGTTGCGAATCTTAGATCAATCCTCCCACCCAGCATAGACCAGGCCTCTGTAATTGGCACTGGTTTGACCACTACTGGAATACTGTGTCCAATTCTGATGCTCGCAATTCAAGAAGGACGTGGGAAAATTGGAGATGGTTCAGAGAAGAGCCATGGGAATTATTAAAGGATTAGAAAAACTCCCTTATAGTGAGAGACTCAAGGAGCTCACTTTATTTATTTTAACAAAGAGAAGGGTGACTTGATTACAGTCTACAAGTACCTACATGGGGAACAAATATTTAATAATGGGCTCTTCAATCCAGCAGAGAAAGGTATAAGATGATTGTAATGCGGTGCTGTCTCACCAGCACTGTGCCTCCTGCTGGCTTGCTCTGGGAATTAGCTCCATCAGCTGTGGAGCACCCTCTGCACGTGGTGTTTTACCCATTGTCTGCTCTGCTCTGCTGTCTGGGACCTGCGTTGCTCCCTGGCTTGCAGCATCCTCTTCTGGAGGCAGCCCTCTGGCTGTGCCCTTGCCCTATCTTCCCACTTCCAGGGGTATCAGCAGTACTCAGTCTGCACCTGCCTTCATGGCCACCTGCAGCCCCAAAGTCTAGTCGCTTTCCTCAGGGCCAAGGCACAGTCCATCAGCCATGCTCCTCCGTGGCCAGGTGTAGTGTAAGGGAGGGACCAAGGCCCACCCACTACTCTGGGTCCCGACCCAGGGACCTTCTGGCGCAGCCATGTCTTGCTCCCCTTCTCTTCCCTCTACTGCTCACGCTCCCTGGGCCACTACCCCTTGGCCTGTGCACCTTCTTGGCCTTTTCATCAGGGGCCTCAGCCTGGCAGGTAACAGGCTGGAGCTTTCCCTCTGCTCCCCTGAGCCTGCCCAGCACTGCTGTATCTAAGGTGATATCTCTACAGGGAGTCAGTCCTTCTCCCTTGCCTATCAGGAAGAGACTGCCTTCTCCTCTGCTTTGCAGCCTTTATATAGGGCCCAGCTGGGTCCTGATTGGCTGCCTTTCTGCCCTTCTCTGATTGGCCGGGTTCTGCACAGGCTCCCTCCAGCCTGTTTTAACCCCTCCCCGGGTAAAGTGGGGCAACTGCCCCACTACAACGATCCAATGGCTCAAAGATGAAGCTATGGTTTTAACAGTGAGCATGATCAATCATTGGAGCAAATTACCAAGGGTTTTGGTGGAATTTTAAAATCAAAATTGGATGTTTTTCTGAGAATGCTCTCAGAATTATTTTGGGAAAGGTCTAAGGTGTATGTTAAACAGGAAGTCAGACTAGATGATCACAGTGGTCCCCTCTGGCCTTGGAATCTATGAATCTATGTTCTGGTGACATTATCAATTTAATTTACTGGGAACAAGATGCCCTTGCAAAATGTCCAGGGTGGCTGAGAAGACGATGAAACGTGTAGATGAAGGTTAACTGGAGCAGAGAAAAGTAACTTAATGTACTCCATATTTGTAATGTCTCTTCACCTCTACTTGTCCTTGGTTGGAATGATGTTGGTTACTATGGATGAGAACATCAATGATGCTAATAGAGAGAGTAGTATCAGATGGAATCCTAAGGGTTCTGGAAATGATATGAATGATTCTCTTAGGAAAAAAGAGGTAAAGATAAACATCTAAGTATCTACATAATATGTTCTTATGATGTTTCTACAGAGAAAATTCATTAGACTATCTAATTAATTACATTATAATAGAACTATGGAAGAGACTCTTAGTTCTGACAGACAACAAAACTTTAAATCCCTAAAGGACATTCTTTTAAATAACGGCCTGAAACATGAATGAATTAAAATTCAGTAGGGAGCAGAAAAAAAGAAGAAGCTTATCAGGGGAGGTTCTAATATTCACTGCGAGTATGTGGAATAGCAAGAAGTTGTCTACATCAAAAGCCTGAGTAAACATTTGGGGCTAAACTAATCTATGGATAAATTGTGCAATATCTTTGAAGTAAGTGGGTTCACGTGGGTTTTATTTAGGGCAAAATATAGCCCAATATTTACAAGCAAATTAGAAAAAGTAGCTTTAATTCATGGAATTAGAGAAAACTATATTAATCCAGGAGTAGATTTTCACAACTGCTTCTGAACAATGTGTGTACAGTTGCATACAAAATGTCCATGACTGTGCACAGTCACTGTAATTATATGCACAAATGGCCAGTGAGATGGGAAATTGCTCATCTGAGAATGAATTCACCATGATTGCATATGAAAATGTTGTAAATGAGTACAAAAATGAAGCATGGAAATGCATGTGCACTTTTGCACATGCAGTTGTGCTAATAGGGATTTATTCTCTTCTCAGTTATGCCAACGTAAATCAGAGTAAGTCCACTGAAATAGATGAAGCTACATCCATGTAAAATCTGTACAAATATCAGGCCCATAAAATACTGAAAATGTAGGCACCAATGTCAAAGTCAAATTTCAAAACTAATGACAAAGGCCCCACTTAAACCTGACAGTCTAAGAAATAGATAAGAGCATGACATACTTAGATACTGCAATGAGGAATGTGGCATTGTACGTGAGGCTGGTAGTATTACCTATTATTAAGATTGACTGAAACTTCCCATTGAAAGACCTTGTTTTCGGTAATTTCTAACTTTGCAAAATTTTAACTGTTTAGGCTGAAATTTTCCATGCTGGGTGTCTGCTTCAGGCTGAAGTATTCTGGAAAATTTCAGCCAAAATTGTTCAACTATGTTTGAGAATCAGGCTGGGGGGAATACACTGTTTTTCTCATGTTCAAAATGCTTGAGACCTTTGTTTGAAATTTGGGAGGGGGTGGCCTTTGTGTCATGGATATGCCTTAGGCCTGTGAAAATCTGCCCAAACCTGGCCACATTTTAAACCTTTCAAAAACCACATCCTTCAATCTCATTGGAGGCTTCTTTGATGTTAACAGCTAAAATCTCTGAAGAGTCCTCTCTGAGTATACTCCAGCTTCTCACAGTTCCTAGTGCTGACCGGACGACACATGAGCAACCCTGACAGAGCATCTGAGCCTCCTCCAGTCCAGGCCTATGGGTACACAGAAAGACCTTACTTTTAATGGTTTCTCTGGGCTTCGGTGTGGCTGGGCATTGAAACTGAGAGCAGGAAGTCTGTCTCTTGTGCTCTCAGCGACCCCCTGTGGGGATTCTGGAAGTGCAGAGAGGAGAAAGCTATCAAATCTTAATGCATAGGAGGGCAAAAGTCGAACCAGGAGAGGGGAACGAATAAATTGGGATAAGGAGTCTAATAAGACTGGGACTGAAGGGGAGAGAAACTGGTAGTTGGAGGGGGGAGAATGGAATTGGAACAAGGAGACGGGTGGAAAAGAAACAGGACTAAGACAATGACAGGTTGGAGGGGATGAGGCAGTAAGGGTCAAACTCAGGGGAAACTAGCAGAGAGTTTATGCCCACTAGAGCGTCCCCTCTATCCCCTCCAGAGCCAGGAATGGAACACAAGATTTCTGAGTCTCACCATTCCTCTGCTGTCAGCAAATATCTGTGATAAAGTGTGTCCAGGCAACCTTAATTCTGACATTTCCTAACTTGGTGTTCACTTTGCAACCTTCATAATCTTCTGTAAACATGGTTTTGTCATGTATAAAATAGATAGATAGATAGATAGATAGATTAGATTAGATACACAGACATGCATCGTGGCTCTTATTATTGAACTGCATGATATAGTGCAAGAGATCATTTCCTATAAGGGATCTTGGACATTTGGTTAGTTAGGATCGGGTGACATCCTGAACCATTGACATCAGTGGGCAGGAGTTTCACTCCATATATTGACTAGAATTATCATGCCTACTTTTTTGAAGCAGGAATGGAGTAGAATGACTACTCAATACTCTGTCTCCTTCTGGCTGGTGGTGAAATGAACATGGCACTGACTTCATTCTCAGAGGTGGCTGTTCTTTTGCACACATAGGCAAAACAAAAATCATTTCATGTACGGTCTTCAGAAGTGGTGCAGGAGATTTAAGCTTGAGGGCACAATAGAGATTCTCAGTACTTTTCCTGGACTTGTCCTCACAAACCAAATATAAGTGCAGAGAAAAGATTCATAAAATAACACACTCACCTCCACCCCAAGGGCTGAAATAATTGATTAAAGTAGGAGATTTTAAACTGTTTTAGCCCAAGAAATAAACTTTCAATAAGAACAATCACCAGCAGATTTTTCATTCCATAGCACCAGTAACTGTACCATATAATCTATGAAATGGTCTCTTTAGCTAGGTGGGTTTAAAAGGAACAAATTACCAAGGCAATTGTATAAACTCTATCTACATATCTGTATCTTTCTATCATTGTACATCTAATACCCCCATTGCTATGTTATATGACTTACAAGTGCCCAATTGTGCATTCTTTATTTACTGTAGTGAGCCCTTACTCACAAGAGTAATCCAATTGAAGTCAGTAGGACATCAAAAAGATAATGGTATGGGGGCACTTGCAATTCAATCAGCTCTTGGGAGTGGTGTTGTGTGTAATCCTTAAGGGTCTTCTTGTACAGGACTTGCATAGTGTTTCATTAACGGGGAAACTGGTGTGTCCACTGCAAAATGCTAATTTATAGCATGCCAATTATGCAAAGCCCAGAGTAATGGGTGATGCAGAGCTCTACCATCTGAAGCGGATATTGGGGAAAAAATTATCTCTTCATTTCGTACCCAAATCCCTGGTTGCTACTATGCTGGAGAAAGGAGGTATGGGAGGGAGAGTGTAGTAATTTGCACCATCCCTTGGACTGCAGCATAATCTTCACTGCCAGAAGGGGGAGAATCCCTGACTCCAATTACTCCCTGCTAAGTATTGTCAGGGCCTGCTATTCTAAGCAGTCCTTATGTAGACTTTACAAAAGAGGCTGCATTGGAAAGGAGGTTAACCTAGCCCTAGCCAGGGCAAGAATGACTACTTATGCAGTAGCTAGAGATCCCCTGGATACTCCCTTACAATTATACACTGGGAAACACCCTAAAACTCCTGGCCTGAGATTGCAAAGGAGGTTGGTGTTTGGCTTACAGAGTTGTTAGGGGCTGACCATATACATATAAATCAATGCTACAGCAAAGCACAATACTTCATGCTGGGTTTGTGGAGTATGAGGCAATGTTTTTTGCTTTGAAGAAACAACAACAATCCATCAGCTTCCCAGTGAACCCCAAACTCCAGTTTAATGCAGTATCTGATTTTGTTGCTTGTGTGCCCTGGCAATGAGTGAGAGAAAGGGGAAGGAGGACATCTCGGGATGTAATTGAAATGAGAACTGTCACTTTGAGTTCAGTGTTACTGAGCTCATACCGAAGTCCTGACTGGAAAAAAGGCATTTACAAGAAATACAGAACCTGGGCAAGACACAACCATCTTTTATTAATATTTGACTTTTCTTCTTTTCATATCGACTGTGGTGAGATGGCTGTCACCAAGCTGAGTCACGCAATTGCTATGACATGCAATTTCCTTATAGAATTACATTTCTGGAAAGGCTGAACTTTAGAGTAGGCTTGTCAGACTGTACACACGTCAAAGCCATTTCAGAGTAACTTGCTCAATAATTAAAGTGCAGGCAAGGTTATGCAATGTAAGGTCTTCTGTGTCTCTGCACAATATATTTATCTATAGCATTGCTAAAAACTGAAATGGCTCTTTATTTCTTTTTAACTGATATAAAACAAGAATTCTAGATTGATTTGAATGACTTGCAGATTTTGGTCACACTGCATGTGCCTATTCCATTTGTGGCCTGATCCAAAGCACACTGAAGGCAGTAGAGAGGCTTCCATTAACTTTACTGTACTTTGAATCAGGCCCATAATGACTGATTTTAACATTTTGGCATCTACAGTTTAGATTAGCAAATAATGCTATGTTGGCTGGTAATATTAACTATCACATTCCATTCTCCTATAATGCTTGTAGAATCACAAGATGTTCATGATTAGCCTGCATTGATCATTTCTGCCTGTGTCTATAGACTAGTGGTTTCCCTGCATGTCTGAACTCAGCCGAGCTTTTTATGAATTTCTTTCCCCCCAATTTTAGTATCTAAAAATTATCTGAGGCTGCTGGTTTTGATTTCAAAATTCCCTAGAAATGTTATAGCCCTGCAGCTCGAGCTCTGCGAGCCTCAGCGAACTCTGGCCAGCCATGGGTGCTTTGTTGCAGTGTAGTCATACCATAAGACTCATTCTAGTTCCCATCGAGAAGTGAAAGTCAGTGGAAGCCCAAACCTGTTGGGAAAATCCAAGTCACAAGGAAGAAAGAGGAAGTTGCCACTGTCCAAAGCCACAACATACTTCCCTCTCTGCTTGCCTCTGTGGAGGGTCCTCCCTTTGGGCAGCTTCATCAGTGCCTTTATGTTTCGTTTCGCTCTGCTGGCTACAGCTGTGCTCACCTTCAGCAGTGCTCACCAACTGAGCTAATTTGCTGCCTTTTAATTCCTCCAGCAGATGGAGCATTTGCTGCAGGTGTGGCAGGGTGGGGCTGGCTGAGCTCAAAATGAGCCCTTAAGCCCTTGTTGCTCAGTGTGGGGTTTGTACACCCCACCACAACAGGTCATAGGCAATAAAGAAAAATTCAGGTGACCTGTCCCTGACTTTTAGTAAAAATATCCATGGGAAGCTGCTGGGTCCCCACAACCCCCTTGGTGGCTGGGCAGCTATGGGGGCCTGCTCAGAGCTCCGGGGGCTCCCACTGACAGCAGTGGCTCAGAGCTGTGGGGGTCTCTCACTGCCCGTGTTATCCCCACAGGTATCCCCGCAGCCTGTGGCAGTTCAGAGCTCCAGATGGCCCCCGCTGCCCAGGGTGGCTGGGAGCTGCAGGGTTCCCCACGGCAGCCCAGAGCTCCGCTGCAGGGTCCCCCTACCACCCACGGTGGCCAGGATCTGTGGGATACGCCTGCCACTCAATGGTACCCCCACCAACAAAATCAGAGCCTTAGACATGACAGAGAAAGGATGGGAGGGAAAACAGAGACACAGAAGTCATTGAATCATAGTTATGTAGGACTTGAAGGGATCTTAATTGCTCATCTGGTCAAGACCACTGCACTGAGGCAGGGCTAAGTATTATCTAGAATATACCATCCCTAACAGGTGTTAGTCTAACCTGTTTTTCTAAAAATCTCCTTAGGTACTGTGTTCCGCTGTTTAGCTATCCTTACAATTAGGAGATTTTTCCTAATGTATAACCTAAATCTTTCTTGCTTCAATTTAACCCCATTACTTCTTGTCTTGTCCTCAGTAGATAAGGAGGAAGAATTTGTCCTTGTGCACTTCCTCCTTTTTATAACAATCTTTGATGTACTTGAAGACTATGTTCCTCCTCAGTCTTCTTTTCTCCAGATTAAAAAAAAAATTACATTTTTTTAAAAGGTTTCAGAGTAACAGCCGTGTTAGTCTGTATTTGCAAAAAGAAAAGGAGTACTTGTGGCACCTTAGAGACTAACCAATTTATTTGAGCATGAGCTTTCGTGAGCTACAGCTGAAGTGAGCTGTAGCTCACGAAAGCTCATGCTCAAATAAATTGGTTAGTCTCTAAGGTGCCACAAGTACTCCTTTTCATTTTTTTTAAAAAATCTTTCCCCATAGGTCATGTTTTCTGGACCTTTAATCATTTCTGTTGGTGTCCTCTGGACTTTCCCCCAATTTTTCACATCTTTCCTGGAGTGTGCTACCCGGAACTGGACACAGTACTGCAGTTGAGGTCTTATCAGTGCTGAGTAAAGTAGAATAATTACTTCTTGTGTCTTGCTTACAACACTCTTTCTAATACATTCCCAAATGACATTTGCTTTTTTTGCAACAGCATTACACTGTTGACTCATATATCGTTTGTGATCCACTATAGACCCCAGATCCTTTTCTGCAGTACTCCTTCATAGGCAGTCATTTCCCATTTTGTATTTGTGCAATTGATTACTTCTTCCTAAGTGTAGTACTTCCTTAGTACTTCCTTATTGAATTTCATTCAATTTATTTCAGACCGTTTCCTCGGTTTGTAAAGATTATTTTGAATTCTAAGCCTGTCCTCCAAAGCGTTTGCAATCCCTCCTAGCTTGGTATAATCTGCAAACTATATGTGTACTCTCTATGCCATTACCAAAATCATTTATGAAGATATTGAATAGACTTGCCCAAATGAAGTGATGTCCAAATTCACACAGCAGATATCCCTGTAATGACCAACAGAGATTCAAAGAACACACTATCTGCTTACAGTTACAATTTATTTCATAAAATTGGAGAGTATAGTAACTGTAGTGAGAAAAAAGTTACAAAAACCACGTTAAACTGAAAATAAATAGAAGCTAATAAAACTACAGCCAAAAACATTACAGACTTAACAGAAAATTATGAGAATTTTCTGAGGGGGGGGGGGAGAAATATTTACACTTTTGCCTAAAATGATAAAATAAGAACATCATTCTGTGCTGTATCCTGGGGAAAAAATCTGTTTGAAAAATCAATGCAGAAAAATTCAATCCAAAGAAATAAGCTCAAAGAGAAACATTCATATTAGGAAGCAAATCCTCTATTGAACTGTATACAATATATTGGGGGAGGAAATGAACCTATAAATTTGGGAGATTTATTATTATGGAAGAACAAGAAATATATCAGCTCCTAAGAGATAATGCGGAGCCTAAAAATTGTTAGAATATAAAACAACTATAACTCACAAAGTAGAACAAATAGAATCATATGCATACATTTTGAGGGATTGCTCTCTGGGGTGAACTCCATGGAATGAGAGTCAGGACCTGGAAGTTCTTTAACTGTTCTTTTCTAATATTTACTAGGGCAAGTAGAACAGACATAAACAAAATATTTTCTATCAGAAAACATCAACATCTTCTACAGGAAAAGATTGATTTTTAGAGGAATTTTCTGTCAGGAAAATAAAAATAAAACATTTTGGTTTAGTTTGTTGAACTGAAATGAAACATTTAATTACAGACTGGGTTGGATTTAATATCTGTGTCTGTCTTCTGAGTTGTAGTTCTGAGTTCCAGTTGTTCCCATATGGCCCAGCCCCATACATGAATTAAAACTCCCATGATGCATAGTAGTCTCTTACTGTGGTTGAGTTTATGCAGTGTGTCATGAGAGCAGACAAACTGAAATGAAACATTTTGATTTGGGAATTTCAAAAGGTTTAGTTTCCATCTGAAATATCAAAAAGAAACATTTAAATATTTCTGAGTCTATTTGGGGGGGACAAAAGGGGCATGGGTTGGAATTTTTTGTTGCACAAAAGTTTGGATATTTTGACTTTTCACCCTAAATTGTGACAAAAGCAAATGTCAAAATACTGGAATTTTCTGTGGAATGGAAATTCTATTTTTCAGTGAGCTCTAGTAGTTTCCTCCCTTATATTGTGAGTTTTAACTAACGTTTAGGAAGCTACCTTTTGACAAAAAATAATTACTGAATTCAGAAATCTTCACCTGCTATTTTTTTTTTAAAAAAAGTTACCTAAGTGTAGTCCAGTGACATGATTTATTTAATCTGGAAGTTAGTCATGAATTGTGATTAGAATTGTGGGCATTTAATTCACAGCACAGGTTTTAGGGGTGCAAAATATTGTGTGCAAACCTGGAGGTTGGGTTTAAAACCTTTCCAAAAATCAGTGCTAAAATGTGTTTCTAAAAGGAAACATTATCTAAAAAAAGACTATTGACAGAATGGAGGACCTAAGTATCTTGTCCTCATTAAAGCACTTTCTCTTGGATATCAAGATACTACATTTAGTTTCTCCTCACCCTTGATATTATTCTAAGCAGTTCATTTTATTATGCATAAAATACAAAAGTCTAAGGCTCCTGAGGATATATCTTAAAGAGAAGGAAGAGTCCATTAAAATTTATTAAAATAAAACCAGCTAGAAGACCTCCAAAGCAATGAAATAAATTCAAAGTACAGAAGAGTAAAACTGCTTTGGTGAATAAAAATATAAATGCAAAAATAATAATAGTATGTAGATCACATAAATTAAATATTCCTTTTTACATTTGCTAATTGTAAGCCTAAAACAAGACAGTAAACATGGTAGAGGAAACACATCCAGTTAAATACAAGCAAAGGATAACAGTAATATTTTAACAGACAGGCATGTAGCATTTTCATTTATTTCATTAATACCCAGCAAATGATTGAACTGTCCTATGCTATAAATACAAAAAAGGTTTTCAAGGGGTTGTGGCTTTTTGGCCATAAACCACGAACTACATACAAAAGCTATATGCTTACAGAACACACTGGATTATGTGAGATGATACAGAAAATATCTGAATGGCATTTAAAGTCAGTTCAGACATTTGGATGAGTATACAGTAGAGGGCAAGCATATGGATGTTAGTATTAATATAAAAAAATCCAAAGTTATAGAGTCTTTTAGCAATTTGTCTATATTAGCTGGAATTTAGGGACAATTAACATTTACATGAATTGAATGACTGCAAAGATTAAATGATTCAACACAGAAGAATAAAACAATATTTTTCAATTATATTGCACCTTTTATCTGAGGCTGGTACTAGACCCTTCGTAGGAGGATCTCAAGATGCTTTACAAACATCAATTAATAGCTTGTAAGGCAAGACAATACCATTGTGATCCTCTAGGCTGACCTCCTGCATAACAGAGTCTATAACATTCTACTGTGTGGATCCTGCATCATACTCAGTGACCTGTAGTTGAACTAGACCATGTCTTTTAAAAGATATCCAATCTTGATTTACAATATCACAATTAATTAACAAATATCAACAATCACAACATCTTTGTACCTGACGTATCATTATGGTGTCAAACCCTGGCCTTGGCCACACCTACCAAGGTCTCATATGACCTTTTGTACACTAGGAGTGAAATTCTGGCCCTTCTGAACTCATCATCAAAACTCCCATTGACTTCAATAGGTCAGAAGCAGATCTGATCTTTTTAATGCAGGGTCATCAATCCTGTTTTGAACAGGTTTAAACAACACAGCACACAGATGCCTGGGTCTTGTCCAGTCTACAGTTTCCAGAGCTGTTACCATTAGTGTAACTATGCTCACTGGGAATTATAGGGCTGATGAATCCTAGTGTAGTCAAGGTCAGTGAATCCCTGACAGAGCCAGAAACAGAATAAAAAAGTCCTGACTCTGTGGGCTTCAGTCACTAGACTACATTCTCCCTACATCCCAACAATGTATATTATATTAGTAGAGATGGATTAGAAAGATCTGAAATCCAGGTCTGAATTTCCTGTTTCCTTAAAGAAGTAAACTCTCTACACTGGGAGTTTGAAGACCACACTGAAATCCAAACTTCCCCAAAGTTTGAGTTTTAGAGTTTCATAGTTAGACTGAAGCAGTGAATGCAGATCCATACTGGTATCCAGGGTTTTTGTTTAGGCCTTTCTCTATACAATTAATTAGTATGTAGAACACGCATGTATTTGCATAACGAAGTACAAGTAAAGTTGGAGGGGACTGCAAAAATGACAGAAATCTACTTCCCATAACCTGCCATAATCCAACACTGGGTAATGCACAGGTGGCCAAGTCAAAATTAGCATAAAGTAAAATCACTTCTTCTGTTTATATAATTTGTATGCATTTGTAATCAGTGAAATGACAGAACATAAAATAGGACTACCTGCTGAGATGCAATCTTTAACCTTTGTCACAGATTAATCACCTACCTATAAAATAATAGAGACTCTTCTATTATAATTAAACTGACTATAAATGACTAAAACTGCAGACAATTCTTAGCTGTTTTGTCAAAAATGTTTGATGCCATTTGGAGGATTTATAAAGAAATAAGGAGATTCCAGATTTCAGGGGTTAGAATACGTATCTCTAGTATCTGAACCAATGCACTTTAACTGTGCAGAGAGGTTTCCACTTGAGTAACCATGAAAGGGGGCAGGGGGCCCATCTGCTGCATAGCACAGAGTCCAGTTGTGTAAGGGATTCTCTTTCTAGCAGTACATGGGCGGAGGGGGAGAAGTACAGAATGGGGGTGGGGTTGGGACAACAGTATCTGCACTGATCTTTTGGGCTTAGCGCCCCTGAAATGAGAATGTTTTGAGGCCAGGGTGGCTACTTCAGCCAAGCTGGTGGAAAGCATTCTTTCCCAGAACTCCACCCTCATCCAACCCTCCTAAGGAAGTATCCAACACATGGCCCAATAACTGGTGCTGGGCCCCTATATTTAGCCCAATAAGAATAATGCTTTCCCACCACTAGTGCCTTTCATTTTTGGATCTCAATGTGATTAACATTAATTAGCAAAGTTCAAAACACTTCATTGTGATTGGGAGGTATCTCACAGTAAAAATTAACAATGTAGGGTATTAAGCATCGCTAAGAAAATTGGCAATGTCTAGAAAATATCTAGAGGTCTCTTCCCCCATCACAGACATGCAGCTACTTCAGATGGAACACAGCAGTTGTTTAAGAGCATATATCCACACACAGCAAAAATACACAGCAGTCTGGGACAAGAGGGGAATAATGATACCTTCTAAATAAATGGCAGGAAAAATTTAAGCAGGCAAAGTGTAATTAGGCAGCTGGAATTTGGTCAGGATACTGGGATTAACATACTTAGTCTTATGCTGTGTGATTTTTAATTATAAGATGTAGTCAGGACTTTGTTTTTACATCTTTCCCAAAAGATGACACCTCTAGCGGCCCCTGGGGCTCTAGTTTAGCATTAACTCAAAGAGATGGTGCTGAATTGTACTGAACTGTAATAGCCCCAATGATAGATTCACATTAGCTTTAACAGAGTCTGATTGTGCACATTCTCTTTGCTACCAAATCAATGGGGCAGGCAACAGACTTTTAGGTACATTTAACAAAAGGGTTAAGGGGATAAATAAAGGGGCAATACCTCCCAAACTCATACCAATGGCTGAATCTTGACCCATCCTATGCCACATTTCTGCACATATCTATAACATTAATTAAAAAGGACTCTGTTACAACTATAGGGAGGGTGGAAGTAAACTAACAAACATTTCAAAAAGAAATAATTCTGCAATGCTGATTTTTTTCTGAAATTAACATTGCAACATACAGTGTGGCTCCGAACTTCATTATACTTCCTACATCTTTCTTTATAATCTGCAATATTCATAAAGCTGTAAACAGCTTGCAAACTGTTAGATTTAGATTGCAAGCTCTTCAGATCTGGGGCCTTGTTTACAGACTTGTCGGCAAAGTGTCTAGCACATTGTTGGTGCGATATGAATTATAAATAGCAATAATATTGCTGCTGATGAATGTACCTGCTTCAGCTACATTATTTCTACAGGACATGTTTATCCGTCTTGTTAGCACTCCTGCCATTAAACAGACAGAGAAACACATGCACCCGACATGTCCGAAGCATTAGTATAGTGAGCAAAATTGGCTACTCCAGAATGTAACAGCAATGCAAGAGGGTCTGGTATTGCTGCTCAGTACATGAATAAAGACAGATGGCACATGAAATAGCTAATCCAATGAAATAATGTATCAAGTCATCCAAAATCATCCAAAGCTCTAGTAACTGGTACTGAATGTCATAAACAGCAAGAACCACGGACGGAAAACTGCTTATTCTTTGCAGAGAGTTTGGCTCACTCATAAAAGAGCCATAATAATTTTTGTGTGTGTTCATACTATGCCCGTTAGGAAGAGAGGGTGCAGAAAAGTTGAAACTAATAATTTATAGGCAGCAGCAGAAATAGCTGCCGAGCCACTGAGAAGTTGCAAGTATTTGCTGTGTATCCATTTCTCTCCCACATAATGATTTCTAGGCTATTACTTTGCTTTGCTAGGGAGGATACAAATAAACCTCCCTAATTTGTATCTGTCCTACTTCATTTATCATTTTTAAAATAATTTTAATGTTTCACTGTACATGAAAGTGAGCTGCTTTCCTTGCTAGTATCTTTTCAGATAGTGGGGAAAGGGGAAGTGGGATGGTGGAGCGGAATAGAGTGAATGTGCATGAACAAAGTGAAAGTAGGCAACCTTTTTGCAAGTAAGTAATATTTACTTACATAAGACATCCTACTTAACTTAGGAGAACTGGACCCTGGGAGAGGCGATTTATACATTTAATAGCATGTTTAATTAAGACAATATGTTGTAGTGGTTATTCCCTGAGATTTTTCAAAGTCATTTAGGGGATTTGGACACTTAATCCCTGTTCAATTTTAGAGAAATCAGCCATCCAGATCCTTTAGGCATCTCTGAAAATCTCAGCCTTAACATTTTAGTTTTTGTTCATATTTTAGGATTAATCAAAATAGCGGCTAAATAGTCTAACATTGCAAATGGCAATTGGCTCAGTCCTGCTTTGGCTAAGATCTGCAGTAAAATTCTTCTTGACGTGATCCAGTGGGAGCAGAATCAGGACTGGTGTTTGGCAAGAGTCTGTTAGAAGTTGAGAAACTCAGTGGTTTCACTACATAGGGGCTCATATGAATGTAATACTGTTCACACACTAATGGCTGTAAGCAAGGATCACACCTTCAACACAAAGGGCTTGATCCAAAGCCTGTTCATATCAGTAGTGAGCCTGCCATTGACTTTAGTGGGCTTTGTATCATGCATCCCAAATACAACTCCCTAGCACCGATCGTAAGGAGAACTCCTTTAGTTATATGTAACAAGCTACTGTTGTCAATATGCCATTTAGAGGACAAAAAAATCATGCAGAGCGAACACCACTAGTTTACACAAAGATGTTGGACCAGATTCTGTTACCGAAGAAGTCCCATGGGTTTCAAAAGCACAGTTGATTTCAATGGAGTAGGATGAGTAAGTATGCTTGAATCCGGATGGGGTCAATTTTGGTTTTGATCTGCTTGGGTTCATGGTCATACTTCATCACTCTCACTTAGAGTTTCAAATTAACCCAAAATCTTAAACATTTATCTTGTCCATTATTATTCTTTCTAGGAGCATGAAGGCAGAGGAAAGATGCCCTTGAATCCTAAACTGATAATTGTTTTAAATTCAGTAGTGAATTATTTTGCTAATTCAGCAAGTTTCCAGCATTTGATTTAAAGCAATGAATATTTAAATGTATATTTTAAGTAGCTTGTGTTTTCAGACATTTTTAGACATAGGGAATATGATGCTAAATCATCATCTGAAATGTTAACATTTGAAAAAAAATCAAGACAACAGTACACATTCATGCTGCTTCTGTAATAAGTCAAATGAATGCAAGAATTGCATAAAAAGCAGAGTACAGATCTTGGGACTGCAAACAGATGTACTAGTGGAGGTCCCTGTGCCCATGCACAAGGTGAAATACCGGCCCCATTGAAGTCAATGGTAAGCCTCCCAGAATCCTGATAAAATAAATGAGACTCTATGCAGAATGCTCCAGTACATCTGTTTGCAGGATCAGGGTTTTACATTGTAGGTAAAGGCCTAGATCCTTGGCAACAGCTGAGGAATACACAAGACAACTCAGCTGGGGAGAAAGGAAGAGGGGAGTTTAGCCTTTACATTCCCCCAATCATGGATAAAAAAATGTCTCCAAGAATAGATTTCTGCTTGTATTCATATTACCCTTCAATCCACCAAGTAATTATGCAGATAGTTCTGCTTTGCTATCAAAGTCAGATGCTCTTCACATTTACACAGTGATGGGACACTAGATGGGGAGGGCTGTGAGTTACTAAAGAGAATTATTTCCCAGGTATCTGCCTGATGAGTCTTGCCTACGTGCTCAGGGGTCTAACTGATTGCCATGTTTGTGGTCAGGAAGGAATTTTCCCCCTGGTCACATTAGCAGAGACTTTGGGGTTTTTTTGCCTTCCTCTTCAGCATGGGTCAAGGGAGGGAGCGCCACCTCCTCCCCCTGACTCACTCAGCCTGTCTGGACTGTGGGGGGACGCAAAAAAAAATATAACTTGATGGGGGGACTCTGCTCAAAATATTTGAAAATCATTCAGGGTGTAGGGAGGGGATAGTTAGGAGCCGTGTGCAGGCCAGGGAGTAGCTCAGGGGCAGGGAGGACGTAGTTAGGGGCTGTGTACAGGTGAGGGGGGGCTCCCAGGTTCAGCGGGGCGGATGGCACTGGGGGTCCCGGCGTCAGCCCTTCGCTGCTCCTTGCTTGCTGGGGGAGATTTGCCATCTTCAGCCCCGTGCCACTCCCAGCTTGGGGGGGACGCTTGCTTCAGCCCACACCAGTCTCAGTTGGGGGAGGGCGCCTGCTTCAGCTCCACGCTGCTTCCGGTTGGGGGTAGGGGGGCACACCAGCTTCAGCCCTGCACCACTCCCGACTTGGGATGGGGTGGGGGGGCGCTAGCTTCAATCGTGTGCGCTGGGGCTTGGGGCACCAGGTTTCAGCCATAGGGCTCCGTGGCCCTCCTGAATGGGCTCTGGTTGAGAACCGCTGCAATAGTACATACTAGCATGACAGATGTATATAGATCTAGGCAACAAAGCCCATTAATTATTTTAGATATGGCTGAGGAGGTAGGGAGAAATTGCCATTATTTACATATATAAGCAGTTAGCTTAATTAAAGTTCTAAATTATCCCTGCAATAAAAGAAAAAGAAAAAAAATCTTAATTTGTAGATTCAAAAAAAAAAAAGCCTATGGAGACAAAAGATACCAGAGACAGGAACCATGAACAAAATAGACAAAATGAAATGACCTACCACTGACATAGAAGTCCCATTAGTAACAGACAATTTACAGTCTCAATGCGTTGAGAATTACACGCTTTCTAAAATCAGATTTTTTGTAATGATTTTTAAAAAGATCAAAATATTAGAAGCTATTTTCTAGCCCATCTGATTGTACTCTTCAATCTAGGGACAAATAAGAACAGAAATGATAATGTCTATGTTTATAATCCTCCCCCTAGCCCTGACCCAAAGGAAAACATCACTAGACAATGATACAAGATGAGATCAATTATAACAACAGATAATTTTGCGGGACAATTAGACCTATTGTTTTAAAAGGCTGGCCTTGCTTTTGCATGTGCACATAATTATGCCTATCATTGTCAGGTGCACAAACCCACTGCTCCTGAAGAAAACTAACCACCTGTGTCCTTATGTAACATTGACAGACCCTGGTCATCGGCGGGCGGGATCGAATCTGGGACCTCTGGAGCTTAGTGCATGAATTTCTACCACATGAGCTAAAAGTCAACTGGCTGTTAGCTAAGTTTATAGAGTAGACTCAATCTCTCTCTCTCTAAGTGGCCTTCATGCCACAAAATGGGACAGAACACCACACCCAGAAGGTGTGTGGGTTACACTTACATTAACTAATGTATCACCTGTGGACATCCAAGAGTTTGAATTTGTACCCAGAAAGGTGCAAATTCAACCTCCTTTATGACCACCATTTAAAGACAAATGCAAGTAAGGGACATGTTTATATCATGCTTGTGTGGTTTTGTGTTTGAAAAGTGGAGGCACAAGTATGTGAGCAAACAATTTTGCATGTGTGCTGCTTCAGCTAAGCAAAATCTGACTTGAAAATGTGCCCTTTAATTTCAATACATAACAATCCTGTTATTGAACTGGAGCTCTGAAGAACTGGAGATGGAGCTTTTAATTGTTGGATGATTTGCATCAAGTACTGGATTAAATTAGTTTCCATGCTTTTGCTGGACTATATCACAAATAGAGATGGACCCAAGTTGCAAAAATGGGATCAAGACCTGGAGTGAAATCCTGACCACACTGAAGTCAATGAGGGTTTTTTCTTTGACTTCAATGGGGCCAGGATTTCTCACCTTAACTTCCCCGATGTTCAAAGGTGTTCAGATCCTGGGTTTTTATTTGGCCTGTTATATAGCTGGGGAACAGCTGTACAGTTAAAATCTGGAGCTGAATTTCGCTTAAGACAACAATGTTTGGAACTGTAGTTTTGGTTTTGGTCCTCTCTCGGAACAAATAATATTAACATCCTTTTAATTCTGTTATCTTGAGAAACAAAAAAATACACGACTGTCTCATTTTTTAAAAGTATAAGATCACAGACATGCTTCTATCATGATGATTTATTCATATCCCTTTCTCCAAATTAAAATAGTAGCCACCATTAGGAACATAAAATGAAAAATGGTCATTGTTCAGAGTGAGAGGTAAGAACAAGATTCTCAGCTGCTGTAAATGAGCACAGTTCCTTTCACTTCAGTAGCACCACATACATTTATACCTGGTAAGAATCAAGCCCTAAGTTCCCCTATTTGTAGTTTAGACTCTAAAATATTTCAGAGTAACTGAGGGTGTATCGTTTGGATTTCCTTTCACCTGATAGGTTTTTTGTACTGTTTAAAGCCAAATCCAAGAATTTCACAGTAAAAATAAGATTTTTAGCTCTTTGTCCTAATTTAAAGAGAAAAGGATGATAAAAAATGTACCTCTGGATTAACAGAACAAAATGTTTCAAAATTATATATATATATATATATATATATATATATATACATTATTTTATGGCAGGATTACAAACCTTCTATGTAAATGTAAGAAGTCTCTTTCTGATCTTAAATTCCAAACTGCATTATTCATATAGAGCTCATTAAAAACAAATAGGAAAAAATCCTCATCTCCACATCCTTCTTACAGATCTCTCTCATCTTAGGACTGATACTGTATGTTGTCACCTGTAACACAGAAAAAAAGAAAAATACAAATGCAAACTATGTTCCGTGGGAAGCAGTGTGAAGTATAGATCTGTAGTCAAACATACACATTCAAGCTGAATTATACTGTCCTTTGGGACAGAATGTCGGAGCTGAAATCCTCAAAAAGTGCAGCTACTTAATCCACACGGACACACTCTGTAGCTCCATTCCTAAAATGTAGATGCCCCCTCTCTACTCTGGAGTCTATCATCATGTTTGATCAGACAGTGGGGTTGATTAAAATATCTCATTTTCCATTCTCTCATAAGTTTGGTGAGGAAAAAGTAACAACAAAAATATCAAAAGACAGATGTTACCACAGTAAGATTGTCCAAAACTTAGATGAATGGCAAGCCAGAATGGTAAGGAGACAAGTGGTAAGATTTGTCACACTGTGAAGAATTTTGTATTTCCTTCACAGATTCAATCAATTGAATTTTGGTCAGGTAGGAGTGTCTGGGGGGAACAAAATGTGGTGAAGTAGATCAGCATAGATCTATTTACTCCAATGTAGTCATGCCAATTTACATCAACTAAGGCTCAGGTCAACATATAATTTAGCTGAATTTCAGTCATTTCTGCTGCCTGTGACTCAAACTGAGGAAATTTTGTCTGGTAACCTCGATCCATGTCCCTCCTGCCTTGAAAGATCTATTATATTCCACCAAAGTTCTTATACTACTCTCATACCATGGTGTCTGAGCCCTGTCCAGTAGTGCATTAAGCATTGGGACTAGCAACTGTCACATGTGGTTCATTCTTTCTCTCATATTCTCCACAGAAGGATAATTGTGTGTGCAGTACAGTATTTTCTTTTGGTACGATTGGGTGGGGGGTTGATGCGTTTTGTTTTTTAATGTACACATTGCTCTGTGTTTATGTTTGATGAGGGAAAGTGAAAGTGGACCTTGCACTTTGAAGGTGGCAAGATTTGGAGTCCTTAGTTCCTGTGACAGTTCATTCCAAAGTCTCTGAGAAAGCAGTCTGCTGCACAGATGAGCTTTATCCTGATGATAGGACATCCCATTGTGTCTGAAGAACAGAGTTGTCAGCCATGGAAAGTTCCAAACTTTTTCTATTCAGAAATATTGACGTTTTGGTTTGGCTTGGTGAACTGAATCATGTTTCATTTTGGGTCAGATTTGAACTGCATCTGCCTGAGCTTCCACAGTGCCTTATGGGAGTTGTAGTTCAGGTATCTTAGGCCCCCATTCTCAAATACAGGCCAGGCACCCCAGCCAGACTATATATTCAATGATGCACCACAGTCATAGGACTTCCATAACACCCTGCAGCAATTCAATCAGAGGGGAGACCTTGGTGTGTCCCAGGTGACGTAGTCCACCCATAAGCAGTTCCCAAGGGCTGTCTCAATTATATCCCTACAGCAGCCCAAAATTGACTTACCCATCTCCTCTTCGGCCTTTTTAAACTCTTCTGCTGTGCCTCTTATAGGAACTGCATAAAAGCTCAACACAAATTATTAAAGCAGGTGCCTAAAATGAGTCATCTAGATTCACATTTAGGCACCTGATTTTCAAAACACCCACAACTCAAGTTGAGTTAACTAGGAGCCACTGGATGCTTAGCATCTTTGAAAATCAGGGGATTTTTACAGGTGCCTAACTTTAGGTAACCCACGTTTGAAAATGTTATCTTAGTCCTCTCCCAGTCATATAGCCTCAACTGTTTGTTCACAAAAGTTCGTAAATTTATTATGAGATTATAAAATCTTGATTACATCTCAGCCCCTCTCTAGAGTTCAACTCCATTACTTATTGCAATTCAACAATCCTTGTCTGAAAAAGCCTGGATGGGGTCCAGTAAAATTTGAATTTGAAACCACCAGAACTTTCATCTGGTTTTCCTAGCAGGCTGATAAGAAACAATCATTCTCTTTCATTGACCGTCTTCTATTTCTTCCTGCAATATTTGATCTCATTTAAATTTAAGTTTAACAAGAATTGTACTTGGGAAGAAATGATTTAATAATTGGGCTTGTCATATGGAAGGAACTAAATGCATTGTTACTGTTATATCTCAGAGCACTGTAATAACTGAGGAAGACTGATGATCAGATAAGCCCATGGATTTTAAGTATAGTATGTGTCATTATAATCGAGCACAGGGCATTATTTGATAATGGGTCTGTTTCTCCAATGTTCCCAGCTTTAGCTTGGCACAGGAGAGAAGGGGACTGGAAAGGAGCCGATTACAACTCCCTGATTCTCAGGGTGAATCTGCACTAATATTGGTTAAAACAACTTGGAGGCTTCTCTGACTTACACTAACTGGCTATGGTCCCTAAGGAACTATATATCAGCTGGGAATATCCAGAGCACGGCACTTTCCAATCACACCTATCCCCATCCTGATAGGCCTCATCAGTGGGGCTGAGTAGGAAAGGTAGAGGGTGGTGCAGACGACAGTGCCATATGAGAGCTCTCTCACACCAGGGATCTCTCAGCTAGCCAGATCTGGCACCTTTCTGTCCCATGGTACTTTGCAGCTAAGAATCTTGCCCAATCTATCCAACCCCAAACACTTTCAGAAATATAGTAAAGTGAAGTCAACGCAATGGCAAAATCCCATTGATTTAAATGAGGCCAAGATTTCACCCATAGAAATTAGTTCAAACCTGCTGCTTGAATTCTTTGAACCTTTTAATATTCAATGTTGATTGAGAATGATAAAACTCACTTAAGAAATATTTAAGATAAATAACAGTAATATTACAAACGCAGCTCTCCTCACAGTTTTCTTTTTCAGGCTAAAGCAAGGTAGTATCTGAATATTAACAAAAAGCACTTAATTCTGCTAGATAGTTGAACCCATAAATGTAAGTGAAATACCATGTAATGAAGTAGAAGCAAAGAGTGACCCCTGGAGTTGATATGTCTGACCCCTAAAGTTGATATGTCTGTAGACTCTGATTATTACTAGAACATGACAGAAAGACCTTTATGTTCATCTCCCTGAAAAACAAAATGTTGTAAAAAGCAAGTCATATCTTTCTTTTGCAGAAAATGAGAGGCAAGAAGTTAGAAAAAAAGTCTCTTTTTTAAAAGAGAGGGCAGATGATTAAATGACAGCAATGGACTAAAATTGAAAGTATGGTTGCTTCCTAAGTTCTACTCAAACATTTAGATTTTTTGTACATTGTACAGGTGGGATGAAAGGCAGAAATCATAGGACTTAAATATTAAATTAATTAATTAATTAAATAAAAGTCCAACAGCAACAGCTGTCAAACAGTCATTACTGTTGAGTGTAAACATGCCTGTTAGGATAGTGCACTTTTGAAGGAGCTTCGAAAATACGCTGTTTAGCAGATAGCAGTAGTTCTATTTTCTTGCTGTGCAACTCATTGGCAACAAGTTAAAGTTCCCAAGAAGTGAGCATCATATGGCTGCAGTCTTGGAAATGGAGTATTCTGTTTTCATAACAGATAAGAATAAGCATAATGTTTGCAGTGGAGCTGGAACAGTTTTTGGAGTGGGGGTGCTGAGCTGCACCGCTCTTATCCATGTCCGCGCCCCACACCGACCCTCAGAGCTGGGACCACAAGCAGGGCTGTGGCTGGTGGGGAGCCTGGGGGCTGCCCCGAACAGGAGTAAGGTGGCGGAGGCTGGGGCCACAGCTAGGGGTGGATGCAGAGCCCCAGCATGTGGGCCAGTGGCCAGGATCCTGGGGCTGGCGTGGAGCCCCTGGGTGTGGGGCCGGCAGCCGGGATCCATATGGTGGCAGGGCCGGCTGCCGGGTGGGACCCCGGGCTGGCAGCAGAGCCCCTGGGTGCAGGGCCAGCATCTGAGCAGGATCCAGGGTCGAGTGGGACCTGGGGCCGGCAGCGGAGCTCCCGGGGCAGCAGTGGGGCTGGCGGCCGACAACCCGGGTGGCAGGGACGCGAAGACAGCAGCTGGGACCTTGGGCAGCAGTGGCTCAGGAGCAGCAATGGGATGCTGGGTGCAAAACCTGCCACTGCCCTACTTCCTGTACCTATGAATGTGTGAATAAACTTTGTTTAACATACCCCTGTTTTTGCCTGTTCCAGGATTTGCAGCAAAGCCTATATTTAGAATGAGAATACCATAAATATTATGTTAGCTACGGTGAATGGTAAATTTCTAATTTGTAATGGCACTGTCTGGAGAAAGGCTAGATTGGTCAGGAAAGAAAAGCTCTGACTAACTGAAACAGAAAGACAACTGGTTGATTCTGATCTCACACTGAATTTACGCTGGTGTAACTATTGACTTGAGTGGAATTACTCCTGACTTACAGTCATGCAGAATAATCAAGGGTAGCTTGACGTTTAAAGTAGTCAAGTCTGATTTCCAGGTCTGGTTGCACTGCATTTACTTCAGACCCCGAGATGTAAATGTATTTATGCTTCCTTTGCGGCTCCTTCATTCTGGGGTTGGCAGTGTTGCCAGTTTGGCCCCCAGCATAAGTGAGATTAGCCTCAGACCTACTCTGGCTGTCCATGGCCCCAGAGAGGGCATCCAGCAGCCAGGATTAGCCAGAGCATAAACTCTGCAGTCATTGCCTTTCCACAGGCCATTGCCTCTGGGCGTGAGGTTGTAAGAAGGGGTTGCAATGAGCAACTATGGGGAATCCCCTTTCACAGCGGGAATTTCCAGCTGCCCAAATCTGTTGCCTTCATGGCTCTTTGTGCCACTGGAGCTATTCTGGGCAGCCCCCTAGCAGGCTGCACTCCTTACTCACTCTTCCCACACCAGAAACTTGTTACATGAAGCCACGTTGTGGCCCTGAACTGTCTTTGGTTGTCTCTGCACAAGCCTTAACTCCAATGACACTTTAAAAACATTCTTCAACATTGTTTACCTCCCAGGGGATAAATTTTACCTCTAATTCAAATAGCTGTTTGACAGACAGAGAACTTCACACAGTTTCCATGCAATTACACTTTGCCATAGATTAATTCACACCAGTGCAAGATATTTATTTCTGCCGAAGGTGCCCTATATCACGGGGGATACAGAATAAGAAGGAAAGTATGGCAAATAATTTACATGGACTACATAAAACAGTGTATGGAAAATGCTTAATTTCACTGAAACACTAGGAGAATTTGGTTTTATATACAGTCTTTCATACCCAAGGTTCCCCAAAACATGTGAGGTGAGTGCAACTAATACCAGGGGTAGAGTAAGCTGGGATAAAAATTATTCAAATATACTTCATCTGTCTCTAACTCCCTTCAACTAAAACATTTGGTGTATGTGGAAAATATGAAATTGTAAGGCAAAATTCTTTCCTTGAATATTGCCATTAATACAAAACCTTTATACAGAATCATAAAATTACATGGTGATTTAAAAACCCATGGTGCAGTGCAAAGCCCAGTGAAGTCAATGGGAGTCCTTCCATTGACTTCCTTGTCTTTAGAAGTCCCTATAGGTATCAGTCCTACAACTAGATCCTTTTGGGTGGACCCTAGTGCCCATGCTGGGTCCCAAATTCCTCTGTATGAGGACTATGTTCTCCTGTCCAAAGTTCATTGCAGGATCAAGGCCTGAGATAGACAAGAAAAACACAAGTATTAGGATAACATTTTAGTGAGGAGAGAGAGGAGACGAGAAGAAGATTATTGGAAAAATTTGGTTTTAAGAACCAGAGAGATGCGTGGATCTGAAGTGTGAGAATGTTCTAGCCAAACAGAATGGACCGCAGAGTAGAAAGCATCAACTGAAAGGTGTGAAAAACACTATAAAGGGAAAAACACTAGCCGACTGGGAGGAGAACAAGTGAAACTCCCATTAAAATCTATAGCCACAAATCCACATCTGAAGTCAGACTCTGATCCTCAGAAAAAATTCGGGGTGAAGTCAATGGAAAAACTCACAAGGAAGTCAGTTGGGCCAGAATTTTATCCCTAGGTGTGCATTATGCTCAGATCAACAGCTTTACATCCTCATTGGCATAATGTATCTTTATGACTATCATTGCACTACTGGTGGTCCTCAAAATGATGTTTGTACACCACAGGATTTTGACTGCTGCTGATGAATAAACCTAGTTGATGTATAGTGGCAATCGGTGCCATCGGGTGAAGAATAGTAATGCTGAATTCTGGCATGGAAGTGCTTTATCTGTGGCACCTGCAGTGAATGAATTGACTTAAATGGAACTAAGGGAGTGGAACACTAAAATAAATGTAAAGTAAAAATGGAAATGCTTAGTTAGTCTATTTTCTCTTTGGTGTGTAACTTCTATATATCCCAAAGGCAGGTTACATATACCTTCAGGAAGAACACCAGTTTGCCATATTTGTTTCTTTTTACTACTACATAATTTAAAACAAATAAAAATGTTGACAAAATACCAAGATTTGCAAGGAATAATTTACTGCATGAATGATATTTTAATTCACTAATAAGATACACCAGGGTTTGAAATATTGGACAATTATTCACACAGATACGCTGTGTTAGTCATAACACCTGAGCATAAGTTATTGCACAGCAATATAAGCCTTAATAGCTCTAATTGCAAATATTACTTCATTTGTATGTTAGGTGGGTTTGTGAGGTGATTTTAAGGGGACTACTGGAAGGGTAATTTACTGTTCAGTGTGAGTGAAGAGAGCAGAATCAGTCCCTCTGTGAATTGAAAAACAACAGAAAATTTGTTTTAAACAATAAATCTGGTGTTCTTAAATACAGCTGGTGGCTTCACACGGGCTGTAAAAAGACTGAGAAGGACTATCAAGACAGAAAGAAAAGGAGTACTTGTGGCACCTTAGAGACTAACATATTTATTTGAGCATAAGCTTTCGTGAGCTACAGCTCACTTCATCGGATGCTGTAGCTCACAAAAGCTTATGCTCAAATAAATTTGTTAGTCTCTGAGGTGCCACAAGTACTCCTTTTCTTTTTGCAAATACAGACTAACACGGCTGCTACTCTGAAACCTATCAAGACAGAGAAAATGGCTTGAAATTAAGTTGGACTTCCAAAGGCCCCTAAAGCAAGGTACCCAAGCACATCTAACTTTAGGTTTATGAGTAGTCTCTCTGAAGCTCATGAGACTATTTGTGTGTTTATAGTTAGGTGCATACCAAACTATCTCATTGAATCAGGGCCAAAGTCCTCATTTAGTTCCTACCCAGGCAAGCAGCCCCCTGACGTAAAGAGCTGGGTAATGTAAGTTTCATGCTAGATTCTACAGCTATAGTTATTTCAATCTGATCAATATTTACCACTGTTAATAATGGTTTTAATACTTAGCACATTTCAATTTCAAGCTCTGCAAACATTATTTAATCTCAATGGCCCTGTGAGGAAGGTTAGCCAATATTGCTATCCCAGTTTTACAGATGTGGAAACCAAAGCACGAGCAAGTCAAGTGACTTGCCCATGTCTACAGGGTAAATCATTTTCATAAGTGGGAGTCTAAGTCAGGAGTTCCTGTCTCCCCATCCTGTGTTAATTCCATAATTCAGACCCAACCTTCCTAGTTGTTTCTCAGACAGCTTCCCTGACACTGTATCTTTAAAACTTTTTAAAGTGCCTTCAGACACTTGCATGAAGTATAATCTAAGTGAAAAATATCATCTTGATTGTTCTGAGAAACACTGAAACTGCATCAGAATATCCTGTGATTTCTGAAACTTCAACTGAACTAATGGGAAAACTATGCAGCTAAATCAGACGAGAGAGACTACACCTGTAACAAACATGTTTAGCATGTAAAAAGAACAGGAGTACTTGTGGCACCTTAGAGACTAACACATTTATTAGAGCATAAGCTTTCATGGGCTACAGCCCACTTCATTGGATGCATAGAATGGAACATATAGTAAGAAGAAATATATATATACATACAAAGAAGGTGTTCTTTTTGCAGATACAGACTAACACAGCTGCTACTCTGAAACCATGTTTATCATGTGTGGGTATTAATATGGCAAAACTGCTATAAATATGGAAACATTCATTGTGCCAGAGAAATAGCACATTGGAAATAAACAAAACATTCCAGGAGATATTACACAAACAGTGCAAAAGTTTCTTTTATTTCTTCAGGCAAATATCTACCATTTCTCCAATCGGTAATGTCATGAAAATTCATATTTTGCTCTAAGTGGAATTTAATAATTTCTGAATGCATAACCTGTCCTTGTTTACAGATGTGGTGAAATAGTGCTCTTGAGGCCCAAATTACGTAAAACTTCTATTCAACATTTCAGAATTTGCAAGAATTTTCCATATTTTGTCATTTTGCAAGATATTCCTCTAGTTGTCACAGTAGTTTAGATGGTGCCTGTAATTCAAAAGTGATGTTAAAAATGCCTTATTTTTAATCATTTAAATCATCACTATCTTTTCTCCACACTGTACTTTGAATGGAAAATGCAAGAGCAACAGGCTTCTTCTGTCCCATGTAGCATGAAAATGGAGCTTCAACACCTATGGACTAAGCATCACATCATGATCAGAGGAGTCAACTTCTCACTATGCTGTAGCAGACTAAAAGAGATGAGGTAATCAGGGAGTTCCAGGTTCTCTTCAGATCCTCATCATTCCTGTTTCAGGTGTTCAGACAAGCAGTTAATCTGCTGGAAAGATTGAAAATGAACTAGCAGTGATTATTTACTAATTCTAAATTGGGTCTCAGGTTAAAGGTTTAGGTGTGGACAGGCAGATCTTGAAAAATTCCCTTTCTGTTTTAAGATGGTGGGTTTTTTATATTATATCTTTCATAAATAAACTCTAATTTTGCCATTTACAAAACAAATGGCCAGAAATACACATCCGTATCATACCCTCCCATAGTAAATGGGGACTGACAGCTCAGAAAACTCATTGGCCTGGTCTAAATGGCAATGATTTACTGTGTCTGAGCATGGCTATCAAGGAGGGACATTTGAACAATTAGTTTTTCAATCACAATGAGCTGGCATGAAGCTGACCACTGGTTGTCCTGGTCTATGTCGACCACTGAACTTCACTTGGCATCATCAGCTATGATGATTTTTGACAACTCTGTTCAGACACAGTAGCATTTTGTAATGTAGGCCTTCAAGGTTCCTCAAAAGGGTTTCCAACTTTCTCCTTAGCTCAGGGAGTGTTCAGTGGATCAAGGGAGGTAGGACTATTCACCCTGCAGGTGCTACCAATCCGCAGGGAAAGGAGGCATTAATCCTGAAAAGGCAATCCTCCTCCTGCTGGAAACATAGGTGCTATGATGCTCTATCACCACTACGGGGAAGTATGAAGCAATATGAAGCCCCTCCCCAACTGGTGTGGAGTTGGCGCTAATACTTCCAGGAACAACACTATCCAACACATGGATATACATTGGGATTGGCTGCTTCCTGGCCCCACTCTGTCCCGTAGATCCCTGATCTCATGGAGTAGAGAAAGTTGGGGAATATACGGTAAAAGATTCTCATGGCCTGCATTCCCTGTCTCATTGTCCACCCAACTTCTGCTCCCTTCTGCCTGCACCGATGGAGGTGAGTTAGGCTCTTCATTATTAATGCCAATAAAGCATTATGCAATGGTAGTTCCAATGCAGAAGACATACATTTCAGGTTTATACAGTGTGTGTTATTTGTAAATAGACTGGAAGAAATGCAGTGCCTAGATTGGGGGTTTTGAGTATTCTGACTATTTAAATCAATGCAGCATAATTTACAGAATGGAACTCATTAGCGAAATCATTTTTGTCATCTCAGTTCTTCTGAGTAAGAACTGGAAAAACAAGAGGAAAAAAAAAGAACTCACACTTTTTTCCCCATATTTATTTGACTATAATGAATTTGAACCTCTTTGATCTTTACAGCTCTGTAATAACCAGCAAATGACCCTGCTGCAGAATAACGGCTCTGTAATAAGGAGAACATTCCGTGACTTTTTCAGGTCACATCTTCTAAAGATAATGTTATTTCTACAGTTCAGTCTAAAGCTACATCTTCAATCCTGGTGTCAGATACATGTGCAGGCTTTGTGTTTGTGCAGATCCAATTATAGATCTCTGCCTAGAGTAGCTGAACCCTGGCAAATGAGGCCATAAGGTGGCTTGGATCTGTGATTATTTGTTCTCTGCACCATTGATTAGAGATAATCACCATTAATTGGAGAGGGATCTGCCATCTTGTATTCAGATGCAGCCTGCTACAAAGGAGGCACAAACACTGGGCTCTCCCCTGAGGTTGTACATTTGTTCTTCCTTGGTTTGTAGTAGACTCTTAGGAAATAAAGGAAATTTTAAGTGAAAACAAATAAGCTAGATTCATTAAGCAAAATACAAAAAATATTGTATGAGGCCACACACCTGTGATCAGTGTTTCTGGGGTTTGAATTTATTGACAATAAGAAAACATAAAGCCTCATCCAAGCTTCCTTTATAATCTGCTGCTACTAGAGTACTTAGGTCAGGTCTGCCCAGTCCATCCTCTAAATCCTATCTGCCACAGGGCTGCAGCACCAGTTGGAAGGCCTTCCCCTGCAGCCTTTATGCTTCTGACAGGTGTTGTGGAGCAGGGCTAGCATCAGACCCTGTACCCATGTGGAGAATTAACCCCTTCCTGCACCCATGCAGTGTGGAGTTTATTCAATCAAAGATATAGGCATGGAATCTATGAAACAAACATCAAAATGATGATCAATAATGTATTATAGTAGAGACAGAGAGAGAGAGCTGGTAGCACTGGCCTGGTGAAAGATCTAAGGCCGGAACCAGAGGCTGTGAAACAAAGTCAGGCCAAGTATTAAAGCAGATGCTTACAAATTCACTGTCTGGTACACGAACTTGGCAAAGCTGTTGCCAGTGTACTAGGCACTAGATATTTATGTAAATATATTCCAGCTAGTAGAGATACATCCCAATCTAGCACAAGATAAGATGGTTTGACCAAACAATGAATGGGGATGTTTTGTCTAAGACAGTGTTTCCCAAACTTTGTCCACTGCTTATTCAGGGAAAGCCCCTGGTGGGCCAGGCCAGTTTGTTTACCTTCACGTCTGCAGGTTCGGCCGATCACAGCTCCCACTGGCCGCGGTTCGCCACTGCAGGCCAATGGGGGCCACGGGGAGAGGTGCGGGCCAAGTACGTACCTGCCACTGCTTCCTGCAGCCCTCATTGGCCTGGAGCAGTGAACCACGGCCAGTGGGAGCCGCGGTTGGCCGAACCTGCGGACGTGGCAGGTAAACAAACCGGCCCAGCCCGCCAGGGGCTTTCCCTGAACAAGCGGCATCCCAAGTTTGGGAAACACTGGTCTAAGATATCAGGAACAAGGGGAGGTAACAAACAGATGTCATAAAATATGTGAGATGGTATGTAGGTTATGTATATTAGTTGTTTGTTTTCATCTATAAATGTAGGGATACTTTGCCTTAATTCTTTGTTCGGCTGAGGGGACAGTGAAGAGTCCTGTGACTGACTGAGCTGTTCCTTGACACAGAGCACTCATGTGTTAGCATACCTGTAACCATGGAGCCAGGCCACTAGGACTCTGTCTTGACAGCAATAAACCTGGCCAAGTGCTTTTGTCACTGAACTGTGCCTGTGGTCTTTCTTTATGAGAAACATCAAAGTCTGCTGAACTAACATGCTGCATTGCCTCCTAATAAAATTGACGCTTCAAGGACAGAAGCCCTGAGAAACCTAAACAGCACTACCCAGGCAACGACATTTCAGCTGAACCAGCTACCTGTGCAGAGCTGGGAAAGCACGTCGAAAGAACTCACAAACATGCAAGCCAACTGACAACATGCATCACTTAAAAAGGATTGGGGGAAAAAAGTTCACCAAGTGGTGGCTGTTGTGTGGGTGGATGTGATTCCTCCCAAGCAGAGGTCAGGTCATGTTCATGCTTTTACGATAATATGCAGCTTCCAGCCACCTTATCCATACCCTTTGTCTTTCCACCATGACCCACTTTCAAGCTGTGCTGGCTATTTGTAGGCCTCCCAATTTAGCAGAGGCTACCATCATAATTCCCTTCCAGGTGGACTTTCTATCATCAAGGGCCCTAAATTTTGGGCTGCCCTGACAGCGGCCTCCATTATTCAGGGTTGAATCAAGACCTTTGCCTGTGGTCATTCCAGTCAGAAACAGCAACTTTTACCCAGGCAGCCCCTAAATATTTATACTCCTAAATATTTAGAAAGAATTTCCAGCAATATAGAGACTGTTTTTTATCTGGACCTCTATAAATAGGCAACAAAATGAGATGGTCATACTGATAATTTACTGTACCTAAATACTATGCTAAATCAATGTTCTTTTTAAATATCAGGAAAGACCACATGGTACTGGCAAAAATCTATCAGAAAATGTCAGAGGCAATTGAAGGATATGCTCTAGCTTCACAGGAGGGAAAAGGTATTGCACGGTTGATGCACAGTTTGTCAGTTGAAGGTATCCATTTGCAGGACATATGAGTTTGGTGATACATTCTTACACTTTATGCATAAACTTCAGGGTTAAAAAATGAGCATGTTGTGTATGTTGCCAGAGTAAATTAGTGCCAGTATATTTGAAGCATTATATTTCCAAACGTTCCCAATATTTTCTCCTGAGAGCTTTAAATGGGGAAAAAATTGATAAGGTGAAAACATCTGTTTAAAAAATCCTGAATTTCTTAAAACGTATCACTGAAGGCAAAGATTTTTTTCCAAAACCACACATATTAATTTAAATAGAGAATTAATGCTCAGTTGATATAATTGAAATAGTTGTATTTAACATTCTTTATGAATAGCCATTGTCTGAAAGGTATAATAGTGTTCCAGAAAGCAAATAAAGTCTATAATTGCCTAATCCTGCATGGAACTGGGAACTTCCCAAGAGATATTGAGTCACTTCAAATCTCATTAATATCTCTGGGATTTGAATGCACTCAGAACTTTGCAGTATTCACCCTTACAGGAGATTAGTGAGTACACATATTTGTCTATGAACGTACAGCTCTGACTAGATAAATATATGTTAGTTCTTTGGAAATCATTTTAATTTATGGTTATATCCATGTACAACAGATTAAAGCCAGAAATAAGAACAGGCACTTAAAGTCAACAACTGGGATTCAAAATACACGCTTCTCTGTAGTAAACAACAGTTTACGAATTAGCTGTTCAGCTCCAGTGAGCTCAAAAATGTATTTGCTGCAGATTTCTCTGCCAAGAGAGTGGACTTGCAATCTGTGAGTGATTGTGATTCCAAGCTGCGCTCATAGACCCAGCAACACACTTAAGCCCATGCTTAACTTTAAGCACATGAGTAGTCCCATGGAAGTCAAATCTTATTGAAGTAATATGAGTAGCCCCATTGAAGCCAGTGGGATTACTCATGTACTTAAACGTTAAGTGCTTTGCTGGATGGAGGGTATATAGATAGACAGTTTAATGGAATGATTTTATAAGCGATGCTCTTTCCACTACCCTTGCATCTTATTCCATGCAGGTGGATCCCTGTATGTACATGGAGTCCCATTGACTTTACTGTGGGTCCATGAAGTTAAAGTGGTCCACCTGTATTGAAGAATTTCCAAGATCAATCTAAAGAAAAGGAGAACTTGTGGCACCTTAGAGACTAACCAATTTATTAGAGCATAAGCTTTCGTGAGCTACAGCTCACTTCATCAGATGCATATCGTGGAAACTGCAGCAGACTTTATATATACACAGAGAATATGAAACAATACCTCCTCCCACCCCACTGTATTTCTAACTACATTATACACACCACAGAATTCCTTTCAAAGGGCAACATTAATTGTTTTTATTTATTAGCTATTTTTCCTGTTCTCATTTTGTGCATTTTTTATTGTAGGCAACATCTGCAACTGTTTATTGATGTGTGCGGTGGAAACACCTTTCATTTGAATGAGCACATAGAACTCATCATCCAAAAGGAAATGCTATGTCTAGAGAATTCACTTTTAAGGCTTTACCTAGAAGGTACTGGGATCCTCATCTGTCATTGTAGGGAGATGTGGGTGGTCAAGAACCCTCAGGATGTTCACAGCACCTTGCAGGATTGGGCCTACTTATATGGCTGATACTGCAGGGGTGACACTGTCTTAATTTGGTGCAAAATGAAGGACTCTAGTCAGCACAGGCCAGAGGAACAAGTCCACAGAGAAGGAATGTCTTTGCCCACTACCAGACTATGCTACTCCATAGATTCCAGAAACCTGAATAACAAGTCAGTTCTTACTGAACAAACAGTTCAAACTGCCTTCCCACTTAAGTCCCTTAGGATAAGAATAAATGGTCAGTTTTCACAGTGGAGAGAGGTAAATAGCAGGGTCCCCCAAGGTTCTGTACTGGGGCAAATGCTGTTCAATATAGTCATAAATGATCTGGAAAAAGGAGTAAACAGTGAGGTGGCAAAGTTTACAGACAATACAAAATTACTCAAGATAGTTAAGTCCAAAGCTGAATGAGAAGAGTTTCAAAGGGAGCTCACAAAACTGGGTGACTGGGCAACAAAATGGCAAATGAAATGTAATAATTAAAAGGCACAATAATGCACACTGGAAAACGTAATCCAACTCTACATACAAAATGATGGGGTCTAAATTAGCTGTCCACTCAAGAAAGAGAACTTGGCATCATTATGGACAGTTCTCTAAAAATATTTGCTCAGTGTGCAGGGGCAGTCTAAAAAGCTAACAGAATGTTAGGAACGATTAGGAAGGGGATTGGAAATAAGGCAGAAAATATAATAATGCCACTATAAAGATCCAAGATATTCCCACATCTTGAATACTGTTTGCAGTTCCGGTTGCCCAAGGGCAACAAAAATGATTAGGAGTATAAAACAGCTTCTATATGAGAAGAGATTAAAAAGATTGGTACTGTTCAGCTTGGCAAAGAGATGACTAAGGAGGGATATGACAGAGGTCTATAAAATCAAAGTGTAGAGAAAGTGAATAATGCAGTGTTATTTATCCCCTTTACATAACACAAGAATCGGAGGTCATGCAATGAAATTAATAAGCAGCAGGTTTAAAACAAACACAAGGAAGTAGTTCTTCACGCAATGCACTCTGAACTCATTGTCTGGCATATTGTGAAGGCTGAAAGTATAACTGGGTGTAAAAAAGAATTAGATAAATTTATGGCGCATAGGTCCATCAATCGCTGGTAGCCAAGATGGTCAGGAATGCAACCCCATATTTCCTAAACCTCTGATTGCCAGAATCTGGGGACTGGATAATGAGAATGGATCACTTGATAAATTGCCCAGTCACTGTTGGAATACATGACAGCGGGCTAGATGGACCGCTGGTCTGACCCAGTTTGTCCATTCTTATGTTCTTATGAGGCACCACCTGCATTGTATCCTATTGTATTGCACTCTCATTGTACTACCACTCACACTAACAATATATTCGCCCCAGTAGCCGTTTCATCTTTCCTTGTAATGCTACTTTAGCTCTGTTCCTGTCCAGCACTCACAACGTCAGAGACTGTAAGAAGAAAGTCTTTCAGAGGATTGGACCAAAAATATCTAAGGGATCAAAGAGGATTCAGAGACAGACTGCAGCCCTCATGCTGGGATTCAACTATGCATCACCCCCAGCCTCAGGGCTTGTGATACTCATACACCCAGCATCCCACAGCTGGTATGAAATCAGCCCAGCAAAAGGCTGTTCCTGATTCTGATTTCCTGGGGCCGGGCCCTAAGAATCCATTCACTGAATTATCCAGGTGCGCAGAGGGTGGAGACACTATCCAGTCATCTGATCCAGGGTTGCCAGCAAAAGTAAAGCCTACTTGCTAGTGGAAAGTCTAGGATGAGAGACAGCAACCTGCTCAACGAGAGCCACAAATGCACTGACTGTAGCTGTGGGAAATGCCCACAGAATGGGTGGCTTTAAACAGAGAGTCTTCAGGTTGCAGGATTGATGTCTGAAAGGTCAAGAACCTAACTGGGAATGGTCTAATTTCTGTGAAGTTGAATAATCTGCTGGACACTGAATCCTATGGGAGCTATTATCCATATGGGAGTTGGAGAGAGATTAGTGGGAGGGAATTTAAGCACTGGCAACAGAGAATCCCTAAAACCTGATACAATTAGAGACTAGAAATGGGCTCAGACTCCTTCATATGGAGTACCTTTAATTTGGTTCCACATCTCCTAGCTTTTCCTCTTCACTCTACCCTTCCCTTTAAGGTCTGAAGGAGATTTTAGAAGACTATAGGCTGTGATGTAGCTAATGACTGATACTTTCCTGTAATATTCTACTGTTGTATTTTGCTATATCTTGGTTTCTGAAGTACTACCATAAGGTCACTGTCAATTTTCTATCCAATATACAGTATTGTGATGCTGCTAAAAAATCCATATCCTAAATTCGGCAAGTTCCTTTGCTGACTCCCTTTTTAAATTTTATTTGATTTAGTTTCAAATGTTTATAGGACACTAAGACAAGGTATATGGTACAAGAAGTTTGACAGTGGGGCACAGTCCATCACTCCGCAAGATCAATACTTTGTATATAAGCTTGGCAGAATTAACTTTTTATATTTTTTACAATTTTACCTAATAATATCAAAGTTTATTTTTAAGCATTTTTTCTATTTTTATTACGTTAAATTTTCAGTTGTGGGAAATCATAGGGGTGGTGGTCAGACAATAATTATTTAACGACAGTGGACATTGAGTTTCAAAAAGTTAAAGCTTTATAACCATTAAAACACAAATTGTCAACATCATATGTTAAAATATACAGTGTAAATAACCTTAAATCAAACTCTAATAAGTTTTCAAGCAGCATTTTCCTTACTTTGCTTATCTATCCATTTCAATTATTAACAATGGAAATTTTTCATATAATCCTTTCAAGCCTACTTGTATATAACGTACACATGCTCATCATCCGATAAGAATTCAGGATTCATTGAGCTTTCAAATGGATGCCAAAGTTCCTCTATTCCTGTGAGAACAGAATATGCTGCTGCTTGTAATGATTTCTAGCTAAGAGATGATGTGTGTCCCTCTGCACATAATATTTTGTAAATAAATGCACTAGAACAATGTAAAGGTCTTTTTTTTTAATTGTTACATTTAATAAATATTTTGAACATTATCTCAAGAAGCAAGGTTTTATTCTTTTGCCTGGCTTGTTTGAGGCACTCAACTTTAATAATACTATTATAGTAGTGACAAAATCCAAGTTGGCAGACATATTATTTATCCATAATTTACCTGAAGAAATCTAGTTTGGTGAACAGAAATTGAGTCACATCCAGGTGACAACCTTGTCTTTTACAGTGATTTTTTGTCACTTACTGTTCCAAAAGTTACATTGATTTTGTTGGCCATAGCAAACAGTGCAGAAAAGTAAGGCCTGGTGTATGAGTAATTCCTAAAAAATAGATGTATCATTTCCAGGGAGAGAACAGAATCTGTCCGATCATAAAATGCTGAAGGCAGTCTGGAATGTTGGAAATCCTCAAACAAAATCCTTCCAGCTGTTTGCTAGTCGCTTCTTGTAAAATAATTATGAAAGGGGAACGTCCATGTACCAGCAACGCAGATACAGGTAAGTAACCGTTTTCATGTTCTCTCCACAGGTACTAATGCGGAGAGTGGACTAGATGATACATCTGACGGAAGGGAACAGAAGGAGACTCCACCGATTGGAAGGCATGAGATGCACTGTCCTAGGGTTGGGGGTTCCACGACCACCACTCCCAAGAGAAGGAGGTGGGTGGTGGTGATTGGGGACTTTCTCCTCAGGGGGACTGAGTCATCTATCTGCCGCCCCAACCAGGAAAACCAAGAAGTCTGCTGCTTGCCAGGAGCTAGGATTCACGATATGACGGAGAGACTGCCGAGACTCATCAAGCCCTCGGATCGCTACCCCTTCCTGCTTCTCCACATGGGCACCAATGATACTGCCAAGAATGACCTTGAGCGGATCACTGTGGACTACGTGGCTCTGGGAAGAAGGATAAAGGAGTTTGAGGCGCAAGTGGTTTCCATATTCCCTGTGGAAGGAAAAGGCCTGGGTAGAAGCCATTGAATTGTGGAAGTCAAAGAATGGCTACATAGGTGGTGTCAGAGAGAAGGCTTTGGATTCTTTGACCATGGGATGGTGTTCCAAGAAGGAGGAGTGCTAGGCAGAGACGGGCTCCACCTAACGAAGAGAGGGAAGAGCATCTTCGCAAGCAGGCTGGCTAACCTAGTGAGGAGGGCTTTAAACTAGGTTCACCGGGGGAAGGAGACCAAAGCCCTCAGGTAAGTGGGGAAGTGGGATACCGGGAGGAAGCACGAACAGGAGCGCGCGAGAGGGCAGGGCTCCTGCCTCATACTGAGAAAGAGGGGCGATCAGCGAGTTATCTCAAGTGCCTATACACAAATGCAAGAAGCCTGGGAAACAAGCAGGGAGAACTGGAAGTCCTGGCACAGTCAAGGAATTATGATGTGATTGGAATAACAGAGACTTGGTGGGATAACTCACATGACTGGAGTACTGTCATGGATGGATATAAACTGTTCAGGAAGGACAGGCAGGGCAGAAAAGGTGGGGGAGTTGCACTGTATGTAAGGGAGCAGTATGACTGCTCAGAGCTCAAGTATGAAACTGCAGAAAAACCTGAGTGTCTCTGGATTAAGTTTAGAAGTGTGAGCAACAAGGGTGATATTGTGGTGGGAGTCTGCTATAGACCACTGGACCAGGGGGATGAAGTGGACAAGGCTTTCTTCCGGCAACTCACGGAAGTTACTAGATTGCAGGCCCTGGTTCTCATGGGAGACTTCAATCATCCTGATATCTGCTGGGAGAGCAATACAGCGGTGCACAAACAATCCAAGAAGTTTTTGGAAAGGGTAGGGGACAATTTCCTGGTGCAAGTGCTGGAGGAACCAACTAGGGGCAGAGCTCTTCCTGACCTGCTGCTCACAAACCAGGAAGAATTAGTGGGGGAAGCTAAAGTGGATGGGAACCTGGGAGGCAGTGACCATGAGATGGTCGAGTTCAGGATCTTGACACAGGGAAGAAAGGAGAGCAGCAGAATATGGACCCTGGACTTCAGAAAAGCAGACTTTGACTCCCTCAGGGAACTGATGGGCAGGATCCCCTGGGAGAATAACATGAGGGGGAAAGGAGTCCAGGAGAGCTGGCTGTATTTTAAAGAATCCTTATTGAAGTTACAGGGACAAACCATCCCGATGTGTAGAAAGAATAGTAAATATGGCAGGCGACCAGCTTGGCTTCACAGTGAAATCCTTGCTGATCTTAAACACAAAAAAGAAGCTTACAAGAAGTGGAAGATTGAACAAATAACCAGGGAAGAGTATAAAAATATTGCTCGGGGATGCAGGAGTGAAATCAGGAAAGCCAAATCACACCTGGAGTTGCAGCTAGCAGGAGATGTTAAGAGTAACAAGAAGGGTTTCTTCAGGTATGTTAGCAACAAGAAGAAAGTCAAGGAAAGTGTGGGCCCCTTACTGAATGATGGAGGCAACCTAGTGACAGAGGATGTGGAAAAAGCTAATGTATTCAACGCTTTTTTTGCCTCTGTCTTCACGAACAAAGTCAGCTCCCAGACTGCTGCACTGGGCAGCACAGCATGGGGAGGAGGTGACCAGCCCTCTCTGGAGAAAGAAGTGGTTCGGGACTATTTAGAAAAGCTGGACGAGCACAAGTCCATGGGGCTGGATGCGCTGCATCTGAGAATGCTAAAGGAGTTGGCGGATGTAATCGCAGAGCCATTGGTCATTATCTTTGAAAACTCATGGCAATCGGGGGAAGTCCAGGATGACTGGAAAAGGGCTAATGTAGTGCCGATCTTTAAAAAAGGGAAGAAGGAGGATCCTGGGAACTACAGGCCAGTCAGCCTCACCTCAGTCCCTGGAAAAATCATGGAGCAGGTCCTCAAGGAATCAATTCTGTAGCACTCAGAGGAGAGGAAAGTGATCAGGAACAGTCAGCAGGGGTTCACCAAGGGCAAGTCATGCCTGACTAATCTAATTGCCTTCTATGATGAGATAACTGGCTCTGTGGATGAGGGGAAAGAGGTGGACATATTGTTCCTTGACTTTAGCAAAGCCTTTGACACTGTCTCCCACAGTATTCTTGCCAGCAAGTTAAAGAAGTATGGGCTGGATGAATGGACTATAAGGTGGATAGAAAGTTGGCTAGATTGTCGGGCTCAACGGGTAGCGATCAATGGCGCCATGTCTAGTTGGCAGTCGGTATCAAGTGGAGTGCCCCAAGGGTCGGTCCTCGGACCGGTTTTGTTCAATATCTTCATTAATGATCTGGAGGATGGTGTGGATTGCACCCTCAGCAAGTTTTCAGTTGACACTAAACTGGGAGGAGAGGTAGATAAGCTGGAGGGTAGGGATAGGATACAGAGGGAACTAGACAAATTAGAGGATTGGGCCAAAAGAAATCTGATGAGGTTCAACAAGGACAAGTGCAGAGTCCTGCACTTAGGACGGAAGAATCCCATGCACCGCTACAGACTCGGGACCGAATGGCTCGGCAGCAGTTCTGCAGAAAAGGACCTAGGGGTTACAGTGGATGAGAAGCTGGATATGAGTCAAGAGTGTGCCCTTGTTGCCAAGAAGGCCAGTGGCATTTTGGGCTGTAAAAGTAGGGGCATTGCCAGCAGATCGAGGGACGTGATTGTTCCCCTCTATTCGACATTGGTGAGGCCTCATCTGGAGTACTGTGTCCAGTTTTGGGCCCCACACTACAAGAAGGATGTGGAAAAATTGGAAAGAGTCCAGCAGAGGGCAACAAAAATGATTAGGGGACTGGAACACATGACTTATGAGGATAGGCTGAGGGAACTGGGATTGTTTGTTTGCGGAAGAGAAGAATGAGGTGGGATTTGATAGCTGCTTTCAACTACCTGAAAGGAGATTCCAAAGAGGATGGCTCTAGACTGTTCTCAGTGGTAACAGATGACAGAACAAGGAGTAATGGTCTCAAGTTGCAGTGGGGGAAGTTTAGGTTGGATATTAGGAAAAGCTTTTTCACTAGGAGGGTGGTGAAACACTGGAATGCGTTACCTAGGGAGGTGGTGTAATCTCCTTCCTTGAGGTTTTTAAGGTCAGGCTTGACAAAGCCATGGCTGGGATGATTTAGTTGGGAATTGGTCCTGCTTTGAGCAGGGGGTTGGACTAGATGACCTCCTGAGGTCCCTTCCAACGCTGATATTCTATGATTCTATGATTCTATGAAAGCATTTTCAATCTGGAATTTAACGCTGAACAATCCTATCTTCAGGAACAAAGCAACATTTTAGAATCAGAAATTATTAAATGTCTGAAGTTTGGTGGTATCTTAGAAACTTAAGCACACTGACATGATTACAGGGGAAATGGAGAAAACCCAGAATACAGGTTGATTGCTTGGATCTTTGATTTTGCCATGTATGGTCAGTTGTATATCTGTGTGTTTAATACAAAAGTATTTCTTTGGAAGATGCCATCTGCTTGAAACAGTTTGAGTAACTGTAACCCACACACCTCCTGGGTGTGGTGTTCTGTCCCATCTAGTGGCACCGAGTCCAGTTAGAGAGAGAGTTAAATGAGTCTGCTCTGTAGCCTTGGCTAAGAGCCAGTTGGCTTTTAGCTCATGTGATAGAGGCTCATGCATTAAGCTCCAGAGGTCCCTGGTTCAATCCCACCTGCCAACGACCGGGGTCTGTCGACATTACATAAGCACAAAAGAATCCAAGAGTTTTTGAAACCAACCACTGAAATGTTGGATTTCGGTGTTCAGCCAGGGCTATAATCATTTTCTCACTATTGTCCAAACACATCTAGTTTAAATGTATTTGAATACGCTGCTAAATGACTGGATGAGTTGGTGAAGCACTGAACCCATTGAGGTTTGTCAATTACATACCGAAAACTCCTGTTGTCTTCAATGGGGCTTTTAAGTGAACAAAGAATTAGCCCTCAGACCATGGGTAGCTCCCAACCATATACAGAAATAGGAGGAGAGGTATTTAAAGGTTGTGGACTCCAGGATAGGCAAGAGTGCTGTGAGGATGTGTATTTTTTAACATGATAATAGGAAACCAGAAAGGAGGACTGGAGAAGATCCTAGGGTGAATCTCTATAGTGTAGCATGAAGAGAGGCAGAACTAGAGCAACAGTCGAGAATAATATTTTCTATCATCTTCTTTTGGCTAGGAGTCTCCTTTCCATTCTGGCGGATGATGACCTCCACTCAGTTATTCATGTCTCCATCACCTTTCTGCCAGAATACGGCAATGCAATATACCTGGTCATGAAACCTTTAGCACTTGAAAACTCCAACAAGTAAAAATGCTGCTGTGCGTCTTTGCAGCAACAGACTGCTGTGAACACATCAGACCTATGCTTTCCATATAATTTTGAATCAAGTTCAAGGTCTTGCTCCTTATCTTCAAGGCACTCCATCACCTGGGCCCAGGACACCTAAAAGATTGTCTAATCATAGAATCATAGAATATCAGGGTTGGAAGGGACCTCAAGAGGTCATCTAGTCCAACCCCAATTCCCAACTAAATCATCCCAGCCATGGCTTTGTCAATCCTGACCTTAAAAACCTCAAGGAAGGAGATTCCACCACCTCCCTAGGTAACGCATTCCAGTGCTTCACCACCCTCCTAGTGAAAAAGTTTTTCCTAATATCCAACCTAAACTTCCCCCACTGCAACTTGAGACCATTACTCCTTGTTCTGTCATCTGTTACCACTGAGAGCAGTCTAGAGCCATCCTCTTTGGAATCCCCTTTCAGGTAGTTGAAAGCAGCTATAAAATCCCACCTCATTCTTCTCTTCCGCAAACTAAACAATCCCAGTTCCCTCAGCCTTTCCTCATAAGTCATGTGTTCCAGTCCCCTAATCATTTTTGTTGCCCTCCGCTGGATGTTTTCCAATTTTTCCACATCCTTCTTGTAGTGTGGGGCCCAAAACTGGACACAGTACTCAAGATGAGGCCTCACCAATGTCGAATAGAGGGGAACAATCACGTCCCTCGATCTGCTGGCAATGCCCCTACATATACAGCCCAAAATGCTGTTAACCTTCTTGGCTAATACTCTGGGATGAAGATCATGGTTGATAGCTACACTCCTCTGGTACAATGGAACTCTTAAAAATAAGAGAAAAGCTTGCCTGTGCATTTCTTTGACTTTGCTTTTGTAATATAAACACATAACGGGTATATTTATTTTTAAAACGACAACAAAGACACTCCATTGCACATGCTTCTCCCTCTGCTAAGCCACCGCAACCATGGAAAACTAATTTCTGCTTAATATCCCTAAATGATTAAATTAATCCCCTTGACACCACTTCTCAAAAATGAACCACAGGGCAGTGTTTTTTTGTACTCCATTTTGTCTCATAAATATATCTACAGTTACCAGCTTCAACATGTTGTGGTATCTTCTTAGCTCCGGAGACAATAGATATTTGTTCAAAAAAGTCTCTATTTTTATAGTAGGAACAATAAAAATGATTTTTATTGCATTTGCCAATGGAATATCCCACAGGGTCACACTGACTATTGCAGAAACCTTTTTTAAAAAAAATTTCTGATATTTCACATATAAGATTCACATAAAATATCCTACTATGTTATCCTACACCCCACTATAATCTTTCACCATGTTATTTTTTTGTAATTTGTTAAATTTTAGACAGAACATGATAATTTCACTATTAATCAAAATCTCTCAACTCTGTTTTGTAACATGTAGAAAGACATTGGTCACACCCTCCACTGGGATAAATTATCATGACTCCCTTGAATTCACTGTAGCTATGCCATTCAATACCAGCAGAAGATCTGGGGAAATGGGCATAAATGAGGATGGAATTTGGCCATGCATCTTTTAAAGAGGTTCTAGTAGTTATTGTAGAGGACTGAAAAGAAGTAACTCCACAGTTCCAATCCAACCTCTGCAGATTTGAGGGTGTAAATCACTTAAACTCTATGCCTCTCTATCTCGAGGTACAAAATTTGGGTGATAATAGTTATGTTTTGCTTGTGACCACAATACAAATATTTATTGGATAATACGAATACATGCTTATCTACCTAACATGGGTGCTGTGAGGAGGATCATTTAGTTAATGTATGTAGAACAATCTGAGCATGAAAAGTGCTATATAGTGTTGTGTTATTATTCACATTTTCAAAAGCGTTCATTCAGGAGAAGCGTATTAAGTAGGGAAAACGTTTTGACTGATGTGCAAACAATGATATTTCACTTAATACATTTCTAGCTTTCACAAAGATTGGCACTTGATTAAGTTCAGGATACAACCTGTCAATTGCAGCTACTCAAGCAAAAAAAGTCACCATCTGCTTTCACAAAACACAGGTACTTATTGTATGAGTTTAGTAAGAAAAAAAAGATGATCATTTCTCAAATGTATAGAAATATCTTTTAAGATGTACGAATAGACTACTTTCCTGTTAAAGATGTTTGATTTTGGTGTCCAATGGGGTAATATTGGCTTTGTGAATATTATAATATTTAAGGTATCCAAAATGAACTTCTGATTGCAGTTATTAGTGTTTATTATTTGTGTTACAGTAACACCTAGATCAGTGCCTTGTGATAGCATACAGAAACAAAGTAAGAGACACTTACTGCCCCAAAGAGATTATAATCTAAATAGACATGATAAAGGAAGGGTGGGGAAAAGTAAATATTATTGCCCCATTCGACAGAGGGAAACTCAGGCACAGAGAGATGGAATGACTTTCTAAAGGCCATACAGGAAGTGTGTGGCAGAAGTAGGAACTGTTCCCCAGGCCAAAGTTCCAAGTCCACTGTCTGAACCAGAAGATCATCTCTCCACTTTGCATGAGGAATAGTGGGTGTGTGTCAAAGTGAGACTGAAACACCTGTCTTGTCTTCACTGCTTAAAAATATGCATTTTTACCTCAAGGTAACAGTCATGTCTCTTACAATGAAAGTGAGATGGTGGCATGGTCTTCTTTGTTAAAAACAGTATATTTTTTATATTGAGGCAACTAACACACATGAGCTATGCTTAGTCAAAAACACACTGAAGACCAGCCACTTTAGTTCTTCCTGAAGTAAATGATAAGGTAAACAACCCTATCCCCTCTCCACGTATTGACCTTCGTGAATTAATAGTAGAAATGAAGTGCCTAGTCCTCACTGTGTTTTTATGTCTGCATAGCTCATGTGCATGAATTATCCTGAGGTAAAAAAATACACTTTTTTTTTAGCAGTGAAGACAAGGTAACGATCTCACTTGGGTTATGAGAGATAATGAGTGGGAGACAGAAAAATAACTTTCCTGTGTGATCCTGATACTTCACAGGAGATTATGACAGATATTCAACAGTGTTAAAAAACAACAACAATATACAGGAATCAAAGCCCCAAAACAAACTAGTATACTCACATCTCTAGACCCACTTTTTTTTTTTCTCTGAGGCGAGACATCTTTCATATGAAGCTTTTTAAATCCAATCTAGGACTTGTGAATATAAATTGAAGTGTTTTATGTAATACATATGGACTTTGGAAGTTTCATGGATCAAAATGATAACCCCTAATTGTCTGATCAAAGAAAACAGATATATACAATGGCCTCAAGATTACACTGACTGCAATGAGAGGGAAGTCTCACAATTTTTCTGGTGGAAATACTTCTGTTTTCTGATGAAGGTTCATCTCTAATTAGTGTGCCATCCCCCATTAAATATAAAAGCCTTTTCTTTTTTTCTTTTTATGTGAAGGTTGAAATGTTTCTTTAGAACTGAACAAAAAGACAAGAATTTAGTAATAGGACTAGAAGACCACAATATGCTCATCTGAATAAACAATTATACAATTTTGCACTTTTATAGTGCCTTTCATCCAAGGACTTCAAAAACCTTTATAGCTATTCATCCATTAAGTTTTGCCACATCTCTATAATGGCAGACAAAGTATGCATGTAGAATGGGGGAACAAAGAGACAATGAAGTTAAAGACGAGGATGCTATGTCTTTTTGATGGAAAATGTCTTTTAGATTAAATGGAAACTTACACAAAAACACACAAAAGGTTTTCATCCAAAAAATTGTGGGTAAACTAAAATATCTACAAAACTACAATTTTAAACCAATTTTTAATGGGAAAAAATAATTTCTACTCCAGACCTCATAGGATGCGCCCTTTAAGGGATATTCTGATAATGTTAATGAGGTTGAATAATTTGGAGCAGATTTTCTTCAAGTCAATGGAGCTATGACAATTTACACGAAGTGAACATCTGCCTATAGCATCTAATTCACTTTAAAATGAATGAAGGCCATTTGAATTCTGAATGAGGGTGTTCACATAGGGTTTAATGTGGTTTAACTAATCCACTTCAAATTCATACCTTTAGTTAATTTTTATTAATTTTCTGAATGTCCCTGTATAGACAAGTACTAACACTCTGACTAGTCCAGATCATGGAGTTAGATATTTGATCAGCCTGACTGAAGATATTCAGAATCTGGTGCAAAGTGACTTTCTCTAAGTCACTCACACCAAGTCAGTGGCAGTGCTGGGAATGGAATCCAGAATGTCCCATTCCCACTACTGTGCTCAAAGCACTGTACTGTATGTAAAGGTAATTTGCTTTTGTCCCTTCTCATGAGTTTTGTTTTTCAGGATAAAATGCCCAAATAATTCATAGCTCAGGGATCTTCCAGGAAGCTGACCTAATTCTTCTATCTTAATGTAGAGACCCTTCAGGAACCCAGTTGAGAATGTCTCCTGAAATTAAAAGGAAGAAGATCAATATTGTGGCGTTATCAGTAACAGCTGTTCACTATTCATCAAAAAGAGTTTGACTGTGAATTAGTAGCATGTGTAATACAGCACTAATTAGAAATGTGCATTCTCTGTAAAATCCTTCTAATTAGTGACATGAGGGTTGCTAATTCATCGGTGGAAATGAACTTAGCAGAGGAAGTTTGGCAGGATCCTATTTTAGAGACTCAAGATATATGCAAAAGGCAGATATTTCCTTTGACTGTCCCATACTGCTTATTTTGATAGTTTTTCCTGCTTTGTTCCCTTGAAATATTGCACTGCCAATGAGACAGCAAATGTAAAAAGAGAGGCATAGTGTGTTGCTCACCCACACTTCCCTTAGTCGGAAGGGTAGCTACTTCATCTATATTTATAAGATTGTTCTTTAGCATAATACCCTCTTGGGACCCACATGATGCTACTGTCAGGAAGGAGGTGTTAAAATGCAGCAGAGGCAGAGGTCAAGGCACAATAGCCTTCGAAGACGTTGGTTAAACTTTTATACACAAATATTTTTAATTAACTCTGTATTCCTAAATTCTAGCCAACACTGGACATCCTAGTGCCAAAAGACCATGACAAAGACTTATGACAATTCACAGGCAATTTGACATAATCATAGAATTCAGATAAATTTTGTATTGACATCTAAACTTTGGGGTCCTGATCCTGCAAACTGTTGAATGAGGGTAGGCCCTTGCACCCAAGCTGTACTCGATGTGACTTTGCATAGGTTCAGAAGTCCAAACTGCACATAGCAGTTTTCAGGACTGGGACCTCAATCATGAAACTTTTTGCAGATTATAACCAAGGTAGAACATATTAGGAAGGAGATCAGATTTCATTTGCACATAAATTCATGGACAATGGAGATAATCAGACTCCTTCAGTATTTTAAACAAAATAAAAGAGGTATTTTGAAATTTGCATTCTCAAAGTAACTAATGCATAGTTACAGAATAGCAGCCGTGTTAGTCTGTATTCGCAAAAAGAAAAGGAGGACTTGTGGCACCTTAGAGACTAACCAATTTATCTGAGCATCAGCTTTCGTGAGCTACGAGACACCTAATAAGTGGCCTAATTTTCAGTAGTGCTGAGCACCCAGCAGCTCAAATTTAAGTCATCATTAATATAAGAATGAGCAAATATTCTGGAGATTATACATGCCAATAATACTCTCATACCCTTTTGCAAAACCTTTTTTGTTATTCACATACTAGATTAATCGAACACTTCTGTAATGTTTGTGAACAGAAGAAGGTGCTCCTCCTACTTGCAAAGTTTAAGTCACCCAATCAGAGAAGAAAAATCATAACAGATGATTTAGGATACCATTCACAGATTGCAAATAACAAACAGCAAATACCAGTTCGTGAGTAAATCCGAGGTTAAATTTTGTTTAATGTCAGAGTTTTAGAGGACAAGAAGATGAACAAGTCAATTACTGTATGTCTAGCTCTTCATCTTCTTGAAGTAATTGAAGATTCAGTATCATTTTTGTTGAGTTATTTTTAATTGATCTCATTTGCTGAAGCAAATTAGGTGTAGCATTGTTCTCAGCATGATATACGCATCTGTGCAAATAGGAAAGAAAATGTGCAAGATTATAAAAAAACCCACCGTGGAAAAACAGTCAAAAGCAGATAAATGCAATTCATTTGTAAACCTGGTCTTGAAAGATTATGATCAAATCTATGTATTAGATTGTTAGTGATTAGTTTCCATCAAGGTCAGGATAAATTGCTCAATTAATAAATGTCTGCTTGAACCTGACAACCATAAAACTTTCCCTTGAGTGTAATGAATTGACCTTAGTCACAGCTACTGAGGGCTTCCTTGCAGCCATAAATGTATACTCATAAAACCAGACTTTCAAAAGAGCTTAGGACCCAGTTGCTCCCATAGACAGCCCAACCGTGGATGCTGAGGACCTTTGAAAATCTGCCTCCACTGTCAATAATACAAAAAATCTTCACTATGGACAGTATTTTCAAAAGCACTTACCTTTGGCCTATCTCTGATCCCATTTAAATCAATGGTAAAACTCCCATTCATTTCAGTGGGAGCAGGTAGGTCATTGTGCAATGCTTCTGAAAATCCAACCTTACATATACAAAGTGTAAATACTAGCCCAGATTCTTTCACTCATTGGTTTCTGCCAGTTTTGCAGGCAAAATCTGCACAGTAGATCCCTACCAGCAAGAAGTCTACCACGAGCATGCCTCCTCCCCCAACAATGATCTTGCCTGTGTTCTCTTTTTCCCTCATTACCAATCCTGTTTTCACAGAGCATGTATTCCATGGGGCTATTGAGAGACCCAACCAGGTGTGAGATACTGCATCACAGAGGAATGATCCCAAAACTAAAGTTGAACATTTTTTCTGAAAAATGGTTAATGAAGAAAATGAGGCAGAAACTCAAATGGTCATCGATGGGGTGATGCTAGTTTGATAATTAAAACCCTAAAGGAATGGCCAGAGGAACTACAATAGAAGAAACCAGTTGTCTGTCTAGACCAGTAGCCTTTTCTCACCAGTGACTTATAAATGCAGATTTAAAGGAAAGGAAAATAAATCACAATGCACATTATGATATTTTACAAGGGGGAGGGGAGCACTAGTTATCTTCCTGGCCCCAGCTGGGCTCCAATTGATGCCTTGCAGCATGAGGTTCAATGGCCTTTATAACAGTCAACCTAGCTCATATAAATTCAGAGGCTACTCTATTTCATGTGCTTAATCCCCTTTGGGGTCTTGCTGAGCTAGTTTTTTCAGTGATACCCTGAAGCAGAGCTGTATGGGATATAGTGAAAAATAACTGGATGAAAAATAAATCGTCTGATCCGTAAATCAAAGTGTTGGGCTGTTAACAGAGTTTAGTATAGCTTGGCAAAGAGATTTTGAAGAACAGAGCTGTTAGTGCTCATGACTGTATTTCATTTATTTAAAAGGTTACATAAAATTAGCTAGGTAGATTTTTTTTAGCAATAGCTAAAGACAAGGAATATGCACAATGCATTTGCACAAATTGTTAATGATCAGGCCAAAGCTGTACAAACCCTGCAGTATTTGATTCACAGAGATTAGAACCAAAGCAAACACTTTCTGGGGTTGAATCTGCAAGGGAATACCTTTCAGGAGTTCTCCAAGTGGGGCGGAGAAGACCAGAGCTATTCTATCCAGGTTTTATATTGAAGTCCATCACCATATGAGGACTTGGATGATTATTTGTGGTGATTACAACTCTCACCTAGTATATGTGTACTTCTCCTGAGTTTGGGCTCTGGTGTACAAATACATTGACCAAAGCAGGCTTGAGTTGCAAGGCAAGTATATTGCACAGCTCTGCTTCAGACTCTGAGGTCTGGCTATGCCCAGATGTCATGGACAGATTCTCTTCTGCAGCTGAGGCCTGCTAAATGCAACGGGAAAGTTCCATGCTTCTCCCTCAGGCACTTGTACCAATGTCACCATCTCAGATCCAGGGAAGGGGTTCTGTAAGATCTAGGGGCCAGGAGTGAGAATCCAATGGAGCCTCTGCTGTTACCATAGACTGGGTCTGGCAGTTTTTAAGGTATATTTTACTGCTTGCCACATAACAAAGTAGTATGTGCCTAACATTTGGAATGAGCAGGAACCACCAGTCCCCAAGCTCCTTCAGCACCATGTGAGATAAGGAAACCCCCTGAAGCTCAGACCAAATTAGTGAGCAGCACTTATATTTGTGCCATACAAGTTTATACTTGCCCTCCTAGTATGTACTCACCCTGTGGTACACAAAAGCTCACTTTCATTAGAAAAACTGCCAGCATTTATGTCTGATATCACAGGGGAAATAGACAGCTTTCATGTTGGGTTTGTATTACTGATCTTGTTGGGGTGAATGTACTTCTGTGGCAGAGCAGCTTATGGAGAACACAGATTTGTGCCATACCTAAAGCAACGAGTTGCAAAATTCTGTGAACTACTGTCCCCTCCTAATGTGACCTGGGCTTTAGCAAAGTGTAGCAGCCTGGAGGACCATGTGTTGGGTTTGCCTTCAAGAAGCGACAGTGGGAGGTAAAGATTAAAAGGATCATTAGCAATGTAATCATGGATGAAATCTTCCAAAGCTTGGTAACGAGATATACAGCTTCTCACAATCTGCTGCTCCATTAATTTCCCAGTTTATTTTTCCTTTCTTCAGGCCTAATTCTGCAGCCTGTGCCATCACTTGGTAGTACGTTGCTCCTGTGAAAGATCCAGGGCATTACTCATCCAGATGAGGTATTATAGGCTGGCAGAACTAAGCCATTTGCAATGGCTTTTCCTTAGGCATTAGCCCAATTTAAGCCTTTTCTATGGAAAAGTTAATTTGCCCTGCAGAAATATGGTGCCTTCATTTCACAAAATCAATAGAATTCAGTGATATTTTCTATGTGAGGAAGACAATCCTGAAAGGGAAGGTGGTTTTTCAAAAAATCTACCTATACATTAATGTTACTGAAGAAAAGTAATCCACTTCAAAAAATGGTCTTTGGAGGTCAGGCAAAAACAAAGAAAAGCAAATGCAAAATTGTTGATCTGTTCCTTTCTCCTGAAGTAAGAAATCAATGGGGTTACTTGAGGAACACAATAGTACTTATTGTAAAGATATCAGAATGTCCTTAAGTATAGCTGAATGTCAATGTGAGTAATGAAAGATTCTTCACCTTGCTGAGAGGTAGGTGGATGTTATAGAAGACCCCTTGGGATTAAAAGAGAACAGGTAGTTTCTGGGGAATAGCAAACCCTTACTCAGATCAGATAAAAAAAGAAGCTTCATAAATTTGGCCAAAATTGGAATCAAAATTCAGAATACCATCTCTATCTCAACTGAACCTACAGATTTCCTGTTTGCCTATCTCTACTATTTGGAATGAATTTCTTGTTGCTTGACAATAACAGCTTTATTCCTTAAAGTAAAGTATACATAGATTGGAGAAGCAAGTTCCCAGTTCCTACTTTTCCTGTGGGAAGAAAAAACACCCTAGCAGAGATCACCACTCTGTTTAAAGTAAGCGCTTTCCAACTTGGAAGTTAATGAAGTAATCTATTTGTGTTACAACATCTCACTGCCTGTGGCAGCAGCAAGAAAAGAAATTCATAATACACATCTCACCAACAGGAATGGCTTTATATATGTATCATAAAATGTTAATGAGCCTACAAAGTGTCTGATTTATGTAATTTAGTCCAAAACTCATAGTTCAGAAAGCATCATGAGATATATTAGGTGCAGTGGTTTCCAATTATTGCCATAGCATGCTCTGAATATATCTCAGTTATTTACAAGGTGGACATGTCTTCTCTGTCCTTTACACAGATAGGCAAGCAAACTTGGTCCTCAGAGGTTTTCGGTGCTTAATGTCCGTTCATGCCTTACCTTATATTTTATTCTTGAGTAATCAGGAAAATGTAAGCCGTGCAGCTTTCAATTTTTATTGAAGATCTTGTTCAAGCTTTCTGGTGAGCCTCAGAATTAATGGATGATGCTCTGAAGAAGAAATAAATATTTATAAGTGACGTGCAGTTTTAATTAAATGTTTTAACTCATACCAGGAATTGATCAAGAAAAATAGGTCTACCATGGCTGAGTATACTGGCCTTTCATACTGGTTGTTTGAAATAAAGTTAAATAGAACGTCATTCTTGCCATATTACTAGAATAAATACTAGGACTAAAATTGTGCCCCATATAGTCACGAATCCAAGATTACAACTGATCAAGATCAAAGGGATGGTGTGTGATGGTGTACATACAAGAATTATTTTTATTTTTATGCCCCCTCCCCCCAATGTGAAGGTGTTATCCAAGTGATAAACTGCTGACTCAGGTGATAAATTGTGGGACCATGGGTCACAGAACAATGCTCATGACAGTGAGGTGCTGTGTAGCTTAAATGTTTTATTGGCATGAGTTTGGGCTGCCTGCATTACACATGCATGGCAAAGCCATATGTGTGTATTCTGATCATCCAAATTATGATTCTAAAAGTAAAATTAGCTTCCCAGTGGGACCCAGTGCTTGGTTCTAGCCTAGATATGGACTCTAGACTTCAAAGTTGTGACACTTTAGTGTACACTAAAGTAAAATAGGGTTTTGGAGGTCATTTCATTTTAAGACCCAATAACAATCTTTGAAAACACTCTAAACCATTCTGAAAATCGTCCATTTCTGTAACATACATAGCAGTGGCATGTGCTGAATAGAACACATTGATGATCTACAGAAGTTTTACTGGCAACCACTGGGGTGGTTCTGCATAACTGACTCATAATTTTGGCACACCCCATCACATATTTTTTGTGGGCACATAAAGAGTACAGTGGCATGTACAGCGTCCACAACTCTTTGGAACCCTTTGAGACAAAAGACAAAAGTAGCTGTGATAAAGTTGCTGTGATAAAGTAAGCTGCTGTAAGAGCAGTTCTCTTGTATCTGACAAATGAAACTCAGCGGAAAGCCATCCTATAAATGTAAAAGAATGATAATACTGAAGTGAGGAACACCTGATACATGTCATTTAAGCAGAAGGAAAAGCTGTAAAAAATTCCAGTTGGGTCCTAGTGTGAGCTACAGAAAAATAGAAACCAGAAGGGAGTCCGGTGAATGTATTTTTGAAACATTTATTTGTAACAAGGTCACTTCATATCTTCTGACAAGTGAAAATTTGATTTTATACTACTGAAAACAAGTTCTATCAATATTTACAAATTAGAGATAGTCTTAAAACCGGGGTGCAGAAGAAAACATAGATGAAGGTGTGCCTTGAATTGAAATGGTTGCACATAATATATTGTGTCTACGAATCTTTCTCAAAGGTATTGAATAGAGAGAATTGCATAAATGATACAAGTGTGACTACACCTAGAATATTTTGTTTCATTCTGGACACCACATTAGTGGGGAAAAACTGTAGAAGTTGGAAGGAGTTTAGAGGAAAGTAACAAAAAATGATAAATGAGCTAGAGAGACTGATTTAGGAAAGAATGCCCACCTGATGAGGAATGATTAAAGACCCAAGTATGTACAGCTTGGCTAAGCACTTAATAAGTGGACACATGTTAAGAATCTGTAGATGTTTCAGTCACAGGTTATATTAAGGTTTCATTCATAAATAGCCTGCAAAGGGATAGTAAATGATTATTAGATGTTTTAATAAATGTTTATTAGATTGTCACAGAGTCAAACATCATTCATAATCATCATTCTGATGTGCTTATTACCACCTACGGCATACACTACTCACGACTGTAATTTTTTTATGATGTCTAGCAATCATTTTTAACCCCTTGTAAAGATAACCTTAATAGAAACAAACCTTAATATAAAGTGTGACTGAGATTTCAAAGGAGTTAACACCAAGAAAGGAGATGAATTACTTAGTGTGGCCCACAGGGATGTAAATGGAGAACAGTAATCGAATAAGAAGAGAGAAAAATTAGGGGTTGATTATCAGGAAAGCTTTTCTGACAGTGAGATGTATTAGATTGTGGTATCATTTCCCAAGAGAGGTGGCAGAAGCACTAATTGCTTGGGATTTTTAAAGTAATACTGGATAAAGCATTCCACAATGTATTCTAGAAAGCACTAGTCTATTCTGGGCAGACAGATGGACTGGATAATTTCCCTCTCCATTTTCTTCAACTCTATGAATGTGCTGAACTGGTCTCACTTTGTGGACTATGGATTTCAATATAAGCCCAGGAACCGAGAAAAGCGATAGGGGATTAAGAGTCATGGTAAATAGTCAACTATAACCAAAGATAGATGGTTTCAAACCTTTAGGTATTCAATGAAATCTTCAAAAATGTTCTTAGAGTAAAATTCTATACCATGTTCTGAGTTTTGTTATTTTACACACTATTATCTTCTTAACAAAGACCTACATGTTCAGAAACTTCTTGGTTTGATTTCTCTTTTGAACAAGCTGGTGAATTTCCTGACCACGTGGGTGTACGGGGAGATTTTGGCAAACCAGTAAAGTACCTGAAACCACTATGGCTTATTGCTAAAAGCAGCCAAGTCAGCAGGCTGTAAATTGGCCATTCAGCAGTCTCAGTTTAACCAAGGCAGGAGGGGAGGGGGGTTTTGGGGTGCCACAGAGAGGCCAGCTTGACCCATAAGAATTGTGTTAAAGTTGCTGATACATGCATTTTAGAAGAGCAGGATGTGCCCCAGGAATGCCTGTTGGGGCCTCAAGGCTGCAAACTCTGGAAAAACCCACACCTGATTAATCAATAATCAGAAGGACCCTCTTGCTTGACCATTGAAACTGCTTACTTAACACGTTTGCTTTAAGGGACATGTTATTCTATTACTAATGTATAAATAAGGGGGAAAAAGTTTGAGGTGGTTCTTCAGGCCTGGACTCTTCTCTGGATGCATCTTGTGTTCCCCACTGGCGGACAGGCCTGTCGCTGTGCTACTCGAGAGCCTCACTCAGCTTTGGTAATTATCAAGGGTTGGGGGTGTTTTACTAACCTGTTGCGGATGTGTGTATAAGTGCTTGAGACTAAGTAAAGTTTAGCTTCAAATGAAAGCACTCTTGTGTTGTACTGTTTGTGCCAGCCATCTATCGGTCGGACAGCCGTGTCTCCCCTGATTTATTTCCTGACACCACCTCGCACAGAGTAAAAGTTACCAAGAGTTTTGGGTTGAAAGAACTCCAAGTAACAATGGGCACCTCCACATTTGTACACTTCAGGTGGAATGCCATTGGGGCCTAGAGCCCTGCCCATGGACAGCTGCTTGATGGCATTAGTAACCCAGTTTAAAGAAGGATCCACGCATGACAGGATGCTGTGGGAGTGAGTCAATGGCTCCATCAGACATAGCTGACTGACAGTTCAGGAGACCAGCAAGAGAGAATATTGCCTTTGTCTGTGAGCAGCTGGTTACCAACTGCTGCGAGGACTGAGGCTGCACCACTGGATTTTGGGCCATACCCAGCATGGAGACCTTTGTATGAGTCCTTCATGTCAGTCACTTGTCAGTCACTTGTCAGTCACTTCCTGCAGTTCTACAGCTTTCTGCTCCCACAGTGGTTCTTCAATAGACTTAATCAGGTTTTTAGTGTTTGTTTGGCCTGATGTTACCTGCTTTTCTTCATTGCTGATTTCTTGATTTCTTGTCCAAGATGTAGGATGTGTATGTGTTGTGCATAGTCTCCAGTAGCTGGTCAATCTCAGGGTCATTCTCATCAAACCAGTCTTGGAGTTTCCATCTTACAAAACCGAGAACCTTGGATGCCATATATGTGACATCTCTGAGCTTCTGTCAGTTTTCTTCAATGTCCGTGCAGTGCTCCGGGACCTCAACTAATGCAGTTTCCAGTGTGTGTTTCAACTTTGCTTGTTTGCTGGGGTCTTTCCTGGCAGCCACATTGATTTTATTTGGTAGTTTGAGGCATCTTCTGGGGCACTTTGGTGAGAGGTGTAGTGACATGATGCTTCTCCCAAGTCGAAGGTCTGACCAGCATTTGGTTCCTCTCAAAGACTGACTGATGCGCACAGCTCTAATGTCTTTAGACCATATAATTACATAGGCCATCATGTGACATTGTTTTGACTTGGGGCGCACTAGTAAACTAATAAAGTTAAAATGAATTGAAACTGAAGAAAAATACAAAAGACCTATTTTGTATCTAATCCTAAATGAAATAAAGCTCCAGCAAGATGGTACTTTGGTAATGTGTAGAGGAGCAGCTATAGGTTTGTGAGAATAACAACATGGTATGGAGAAAGTCACCAAGTATAAAAGTCAGGCAAACAATTCAAAGACTGAAGGAAAAAAGTGGAACCAGTGGAGTGCAGGAGTCAAATGGTAAAAAACCTTTAACAAAAGGAGCTGCCTTTTTTCCCTCTCCACTTGTTTAATTTTTTTTCACCTTTAGCAGGTCCCCTCTCACTTTGAGCTCTTGTGGGGAGAGTGTGACATTACTGCATTCATCAGTCATCCAAAGTTCTAGAAAGCAATCAATGAGAACTGCTGCAGTGACTATAGCTTAGCTCATGAAGAATTAAGAGAGTGGAAACAAATAGCCCATATCACTAGTCATTTTGTGAGTTGGAGCTAACTAAGCTGTTTCTTTTTTTTTTAAAAGAGTTTTCTGAAGCTTCCACAGAACAAGTATTAATGTTTTACACTCCACTCCGGGCTATATAATGATACACACCCAGCAATTGCTCTTTGTTACCCAGTGACACTGCTGAATTAACTAGCAATAAATAGCCAGCGTCCATTTCGCGGCTGGCATTTCAAATCTATATTTTTGGTAATGATTTCCATTTATCAACAATCAGCTGCGAGTTGCAGCTGCCCATGTTTTACAGCACGTGAACTGAGTTAAACCTGTGAACACCTGAGCTTCATTTACATTTGGCTCAAGTCAGCTTGGGACCTGACATCACCCTGCACATGTTGTAACCACAGACTGATGATGACAATAAACAAAATTAACAACATCAATCTGGATGTATATTCACTTTTTTAACTTGCAGAGATTAAAACAAGCTTGGGGGACCTTGCATATCAAAAAGAATGGAAGAGCTGATCTGTATTACTTAAACAAGATTTTGCACATGCACTGCAGCAGGTTGAATTCCTGCTTTGCAAACCACACATCCTTTGTGTGTCTCTAAGGTGCCACAAGTACTCCTTTTCTTTTTGTGAATATAGACTAACACGGCTGCTACTCTGAAACCTATTTTTTGTATAGTGTCTACTTAAACGAATGCTTCACATGGTTTGCTAGATCTCTGTGTCTCTCCAACAGGAGTTTTAGATTGCTGGCCCGAAAGACTGAGTTATATTGTAAATGAAACTGCTTAAATAATTAACTCCATTACTGAGTCTCAGAAGGCAATTTAACAGAGTACTTTCTGGGACCCAATTGACAGTGAATAATATCCACTGTCACTGTGTCTACATGGGTTACAGAAATAATTTCATGTTGCCATTACACTACAGTCGCTAACTATTTCTGCTTTTCAAAGGGGTGGCATTTCTTTGATACAAAGGCATAATAAATATTTTTGCACAAGGAAAAATAAAAGAAATAACTTTCTGACATGTGATTCTGAAGATGAATGTATGTTATTCCCTCATCCCAAGGTGCAAGAATACAATGAGTAGAAGCATATTAAACCTATCATTTGTTGCTCTCAAAATACACTTATATCATTTTATCAAGAATTTTTTCAGATAGACCTATCATTTTGCAAAATTCTGTGGATCAGGTTTCCACCAGGCCCCAGAAAGACTGCTTGTGACGTTGGGGACAATGTATACCTTCAAATCAGCGGCACTGCTATGGATACCCTCATGGCCCCACAGTATGCCAACATTTTTATGGCTGACTTAGAACAACGCTTCGTCAGCTCTCGTCCCCTAATGCCCTTACTCTACTTGCGCTACATTGATGACATCTTCATCATCTGGACCCATGGAAAAGAAGGAGGAATTCCACCATGATTTCAACAGTTTCTATCCCACCATCAACCTCAGCCTGGACCAGTCCACACAAGAGATCCACTTCCTAGACACGATGGTGCTAATAAGCGATGGTCACATAAACACCACCCTATACCGGAAACCTATTGACCACTATGCCTATCTACATGCCTCCAGCTTTCATCCAGACCACACCACACGATCCATTGTCTACAGCCAAGCTCTGCAATACAACCGCATTTGCTCCAACCCCTCAGACAGAGACAAACACCTACAAGATCTCTTTCAAGCGTTCTTACAACTACAATACCCACCTGCTGAAGTGAAGAAACATATTGACAGAGCTGGAAGAGTACCCAGAAGTCACCTACTACAGGACAGGCCCAACAAAGAAAATAACAGAGCGCCACTAGCCATCAACTTCAGCCCCCAACTAAAACCTCTCCAACGCATCATCAAGGATCTACAACCTATCCTGAAGGACGACCCATCGCTCTCACAGATCTTGGGAGACAGGCCAGTCCTTGCTTACAGACAGCCCCCCAACCTGAAGCAAATACTCACCAGCAAACACACACCACACAACAGAACCACTAACCCAGGAACCTACCCTTGCAACAAAGCCCGTTGCCAGCTGTGTCCACATATCTATTCAGGGGACACCATCATAGGGCCTAATCACATCAGCCACACTATCAGAGGCTCGTTCACCTGCACATCTACCAATGTGATATATGCCATCAATATATGCCATGTGCCAGCAATGCCCCTCTGCCATGTACATTGGCCAAACTGGACAGTCTCTACGTAAAAGAATAAATGGACACAAATCAGATGTCAAGAATGATAACACTCAAAAACCAGTCGGAGAACACTTCAATCTCTTTGGTCACTCGATTACAGACCTAAAAGTGGCAATTCTTCAACAAAAAAACTTCAAAAACAGACTCCAATGAGAGACTGCTGAATTGGAATTAATTTGGAAACTGGATACAATTAACTTAGGCTTGAATAAAGACTGGGAGTGGATTGGTCATTACACAAAGTAAAAGTATTTCCCCATGTTTATTCCCCCCCAACCCCCACACTGTTCCTCAGAGGTTCTTGTCAACTGCTGGAAATGCCCCACATTGATTATCACTACAAAAGGTTCCCCCCGACACCCCACTCTCCTGCTGGTATTAGCTCACCTTACCTGATCACTCTCCTTACAGTGTGTATGGTAACACCCATTGTTTCATGTTCTCTGTGTATATAAATCTCCCCATTGTATTTTCCACTGAATGCATCTGATGAAGTGAGCTGTAGCTCAAGAAAGCTTATGCTCAAATAAATTGGTTAGTCTCTAAGGTGCCACAAGTACTGCTTTTCTTTTTGCAGATACAGACTAACACGGCTGCTGCTCTGAAACCTTTATTTGTGTGTGACAATGGGCAGTGGCACACACAAAAAGATAGCAGTGCATCCAGATAGGAAGATAGATGTATGGAGTCCAAAGATTGTGTGGGGTACTCAAAGGTCAATTGACACATGCGAGCAGATGTGCTTACACATTTAGTGGCTGCATTATTAGAGATTTGGTTTTTTTAAATGGCACTAGTCTAACTCTGCCAACAGTAAGGGACACATCTGATGGAACGCATGGCTTTTAGCTGTCGTATGCTTTTTTATGGGCAGATCATTCATTATTTATGGACTTTTTGTTGCAAATACTTCACAGAAAATAATGTACAGGCATAGTCAAGCAATTCAGTTAAAATAAGAGCCACCTTCCACGTCCTGAACTTTCTCCCAAAATTGTAACTAAAGTGTTTTTGTCTGTTTTTTTAGGTTTGAAAAACATAGGCTTCGGGTGGGGTGAGGGGGGAGGTTTTGGGTTGTGTTTTTTTTAAATTTTGAAAGCGTCAGCTTCATATTCTGATTTGAACTAGAAATAGAGCTAACTAACTGCCTTGAGATAGCTGAAAGCTGGCCATGCTGAAAAACCCTTAAGGTAAGTTTGTGAGTGGAACCCCATGCCTATGCAGGGAAGTAAGAATCTTCCTTACACAGGCAGACCTTGGGTATGGATCTGCAGAAGTAAACAGGTACTGCATGCCATAATACTCTGCAAATGGTATAGGTGCATAGGGAGTGGGTATGTGGGGGGGGGGGGTCCTAAGTGTCCAATTCTTCCACTCTTACATCGGAAAATACTTTATTCACAAGTAGTCCCATTGACTTCAGTGGGTACTACTCAGTAAGAAGGGTGGCAGATTCAGAAACTGAGAAAGGAGGATGGAAGAGTTTAAAACACTGCAATATCCTTTAATATCGGATCACTGTAAGAAGCATGTTTACAATACAGGTTATTTTATATAGAATTTTTCATTAAGCTTCATCGCCAAGTACTTAATTAAAAGAGTTAATTATAAGTTAAAGAGAATAGGTAGCTGTTACAGTGACATTTAAACTGTGGGAATAGACTCAAGGGATATCTGCCGAGCTGCTGTAAATTAACATTCCAGGTGCAGGTCATATGAATGGTTTTAAAAATCACAATATTGTGACTCCAATCCTGTTAGTACAAATAAACATACTGACTCCAATGGAACTATGCTCATTTACTGTGGACTGGGGACATAGTGTCTAATTTCACCAATTTGGCCTGATATTTATAATCATTCTTATGTTCTTAGGTCTGCAGTCTTTAATCCTGCCTGGGCTCACAAATCCTGTACCTTCCCCTTTCCCACAGAACAAAACTGCACAAATTCTGTCACATTTAGAACTATCCACACCGTTCTGGGTTGCAGGAGGTGTGTCAGTTTTTCCTTAAAATATTTCTCGGCCCTCTTTAAAATTCTAGCAATAAGACAAAATCCAAATGGCAAAACCGTTCACTGCCTTCTTTTGTTAACCTGACTTTAATGATAGTCTGTGCTAAATGCCAAATACAAATGGCAGGCAAATATGAGCTTTGCAGAGGCATGGTAATCCTTTCCAAATTGTCTATTGCATATAAAATGAGAGTTCTGACCTCAGGCAGGGCTTTCAAGTTAGTTGTATTGCTAGTATTACAAAAATATGCAAAAACCTCTAACTTTGAAAATGTGCATTGGGATTTAAAGAAAATATGGATTTAGACATATTTGGGTCATAGATAATGATCTCCAAGCACAAGCTTGGCATGCAGAGTGTGAGTCACTCAACTGAAAACCCACCTTCTGTGAATCCACACAAAGCCATACAGTGCTATATGAGCTGCGGATCTATGTCAGGCAACACTGCTTGGACCAGAAAAGAAAAAAAAATGCATATTACATGGGGCACTGTGGGCTGGTCTGGGATTTACTGGCCTTTCCTGATTAACATTTATGGATTGATGAGACATCAGCTCCTGCTGGATAGACGCCCTAAAGTTCATGTTGGGAGGGTGGGTAAAAGGCCAAAGGAGAAGATCTAGAGGTGGCTTAGGGGGCCACCCAGCCCTAAAAGCATGGATCATAAAGAAGTCAGATCAACAAGACAACCAAAAGATCTGGACTTCCTCCTCCTGACATCACCAGCCAGTCTGAATAAAAAGGTAGGCTTGCAGGGCCAGCTGGAAGACAGGACTCTGGCTAGGGCTGGTGCTAGTTGGAATGGTATGTATGTGAGTTGGGAGGGCTGTGTAAGCAACATCAGCTCAGGTTCTTAAACCTTTCATGTGTTTTCATGATGTCCACGAATTGAAAAGAACCTGAACCCATCCTGATTTCTGGTGGTTTCAAGATTCCTGGCAAACTCTTTTCACTGTCATAAGTCAGATGTCCCAGTCAATGGAGTAGCTAGATTATCGATAATAGTGACTCTGTTTGCCTGTAGAATCACCGCTCAATATATTGTTTTAAAAATCTACTTTATAAGCTGCAAGATGCCTTAAACCCTGAAGCCACTTTATGAAAACAAACTCTGTTGTAGTACAGCCAGATTAAAGTTTATACAACATCTAATGCCCTTTTCAAGAACCACAAAACCGAATAGATATATTTTAATTTTCTATTTGTGGTTTAGTTTAGATCCCAAGAATGAACAAGTAAACTCAGATGGTCTATAAATTACACCAATATTTACTATGCATTTTATCTGGTGCTTTGAACAGACGATTGCTCTGTTCCAGCCGTGCTCAGAACCACCTCTAACCCTTTGTGTAAGACAGTGTAGAAAATGTGCAAAGATCACCCCAATTAAATATTTAAATACACCACCCAACACAACATATTTGCATTATGTACAGAACATCCAGCTACAGTATCAAACACAAAAAGTACCCTACATCATTGTCAGTGACATTGTAGGGAGAATGTAAAATGTTACAAAATGCAGTGAACTCCCAATTTAGAAACTCTGGAAATGTATAAACTTCCCCTCTTCTTCCTTCTGCTCCATCCTGCCCACCCCCAACATGCTGTTATTCAAGACAAGGGCAAAACTCCAATTCACTTTTAACAGGAGCAGGGCCTAAAAAATAGTCCACTGCCTCCATTAAAAGTGATAGTCTATTTTACTTCCTTCCTTCCTTCTCTCTTCTGCATTCATATTACCACTCAGTATTGCTCATACCTGCTATATTATCCATTTTCCATTATTTAGTATTGACCTTCAAAATACCTATGGCTGGTTGATTTTGGAACTCAGCAACGAAAGCAAATGAAAAATAGGTACACCACCAATTTTCCAGCAATATGTCAAACATATTATAGGACAAAGCCATCAATACATTTAGCACATTTGGCTTCTTTTCTTCTCAACGCAAATGTCCGGCTCCAGTAATAATCAATAATATGTGTTGGGAATGTCTGCATTTATGAAAGCATTACAAATGGGTACAGCTAAAGTGGATTCTGGTTGTTGAGCAAGCGCTTCAGAAAGAGTATGTGCAAAACTGTCAACAAAGGTTACAAAAGTAATGAGATGCATTGTAGCATTTCCCTTAAAAGTCTTGCTCCTCTGTAACCCATGTAATCTAATGTAGCACTGCTGGGATCTATCTCAGGTCAGCCTTTGATTGGCTCTGTGTCTTTGGACCAGGCACTTCAATGCTGCATGCTCATATTTATCCATCATTCCTTTCAAGAGGCTGAATCAATTAATACTTGTCAAGTGTTTTAAGCTCTATGAAAAGCACTATACAGGATAGACCAGATCCTCAGCTGCTGTAAATCTCTCTAGCTCCATTGACTTCAGAAGAGTAATGCTAATTTATGCCATCTGAAGATCTGGCCCTATGTGTGCAGAATGTTATAAAGTTATTGAAATGCAACACTTCCTTCTTATTTAAGAAAATCTGTTCTTTTTTTCTGTATGCACAGTTCCTCCAAGTAAATGGAGGATTCAGACAAGACATCTGCTGGTTGTGGCCATTGGCCAAGGCTGCACTAATTGCATAAGCATTTTGGCTTGCCATTATAATACATTTGGCATAACCATTTAATGCATGCCATGTGATATCCTTTCGATTACTGATGTTAAGAAACTGAATCCTTGCCAGTTGCACATAAATAGTTACGTATTAGGTAGGAGATGTTGCCTTATTGTTTCCCCATGTCTAGTTAAATGACAGCTATTGCCTAGAGGGCTGATCCTATTACAGTTAGGGAGCTCTAAAATTTGTTTTCAATCCCTGCAGGACAGAACCTGCAAGCACCAAAATAAAAGGGAGCACAGCAGTTGGAAGGAAGAAATGATGGAAAATGGAAACATTTGCATAGCATGTTTTGATGATGGAAGTGCTTATCTCTTAGGGCTGTTATGAGCCATTTTTCATGGTTTAAAACTCTTGCGAGCAAATCCCCGTAGAGCCTTGGGTGGAAAACATGTGATATACCCTTTAGACTCACACCTGGCCCATTTTGCTTTGCAGTTACAAACAACCTCATTCTGGATATGCAGATGCATACACTCTAATGCTGCCTCCAGAGGCTCCTGCAAAGCCCGAGAGTAGGATTTGGAACAAGGGAAGACATATTGAGAGCTTCAATAATGCAATCACTGAATGTGTAGAACCATTTCTCAAAACAAAAACAATGGAAGTACTTGTGGCACCTTAGAGACTAACATATGTATTTGAGCATAAGCTTTCGTGAGCTACAGCTCACTTCATCGGATGCAACAAAACAGTTATTTTATCTCAATAAAGAGGTGCCGAAGAGAGAACACTAAGGTAGGAGCACAATAACAGGGATTCACATCCTGGATGCTGCTCAAAAACATCTTTCAGAGAGTCGAGCATCCTCCTCAGACTCAGTAGCATACAGTCTTTATCAAGAGTCCCCTAAATTCCAAAATGTTAATACTCAAGTGGAGGTAAAAGAGCAGGTATTTATTTCTACTTTGTTGGAATGAGCCAGGTTTCATATAGGGTTAAAATGAAGCCATAAACAAAGAGTTTCACTCTCTCTCTTTATCATAATTACTGCTTATTATTTGTATTATGGTAGTGTCTGGAAGGCACTGTATGTACACGTAGTAAGAGACAGTCCCTGCCCCAAAGAACATGCACTCTAAATAGAATAGACAAAAGTAGTAATATCATCTCCATGTTACAGATAAGGGCTGTGGAAGTTGAACAATGATCTCCTAAATTATAGGCTAGAGCTTTACCCACAAGCTCATTCTTCCTCATAATTACTGTCCTCCCCGGCACAAATTTCAGTGAGCCTCCATAAGCTCTTTGGGTGCAAGGACTGAGACTGTTTGTGTGAAAAGCCTCTCATGTGACCCTACAACAAGTAATAAGGTTAAAAGACTGATTGTGTCCGAGTCATTAAAGCACAGGGCAGGGCTGCTGAATATGTAGGTTCTATGCATGGCTGCATCACAGCTGCTGATTTTGGGTGTCCATCTGGACACACCTTGGGCTTGATTTCCAGAGTTACTGAACACTGTAGGAACTGTTGGCTGCAGCTGGACCACTCAGCATGTCTGAAATTCTGGCTCAGGAGCCTCCAACAGGCACCCAAAAATGGGAGATACCCCAAAATGCGGCCCACTTACAAAAAATGTGGCTTTAAGTGTTCTCTGCTTTGGTTTTGTTGTCTTCAGAATGAGGATAATAATATTTATTTACTCCACAGAGGTGCAGTGAAATGTCAGGAAGGACAGCAGGCAAGACATTGTTAAGAAACAAGAAGAATTGAACTCTCTGTGCTATTGGGGCTGGGAAGGAGCATGCAACTTTTGATGTATGTGTTCCCAATTAAATGGTTAAAATAAGAAATAAAACCAAACTGAATTCTTTAAGGTTTGAGCCTCCAGAGTGGTTACAGCTAATTTAATTTAGTGGAGGACTGTGAATAACACAAGTGACAAAATTAAAGACTTTATTTAATATCTAATGGTGAGTTAAGCAAACAGGCATTACAATATAACCACATACTGTATCGATACTCACATTCTAAAATGAAATTATGCACTTAGGGGTGATCAGTCCCTAAATGAGGAGAATGGGTATAATTCTGTCTCTAACAGTACCTTGATAGTAGATGGGCACACCAACTCTAAAATTTGTGTGCTACACTTTTTTATAATCATATGTCCCTTAATTAATGAACATTAAATCCACCATTTCAGTATAATTAAATATTTTCTTCTTTCTCATTGACTATTTAAGATCATCTTAATTAGCATCTGCAAAAATACCATATCAATAACTCAATCTAGATAGCATTTGCCTAAATATTAGCTATTTATCTAAAACACTTGTAATAACCAGTTAGGACCAAAACATGTTTGCCACGTGACCTGGGGGTATGTTCTAACTTACCTCTCTAACTTGCCTCTGAGCTGTCTCACTTCACGTCACTCACATTTAGCAGGCCTCCCTTGACTATTGTGCAACCTATTTTTAGAAAATAGATTTCTGGGCCTACATACATTTCAACACATTCCCATATAACATTGTGGTGCTGTATGGAATCTGGGTGACATTTGAGGATATTATGAATAGTAAAATTGCAATGAGTTGTGCCAAATATGCCATGTAAGATATCTGCCAAAATGTTATAATTTGCCAAATATGATAATCTCATTTATATGTTTGTATCACCTTTGTATTTTGGGTTATAGATATGTATGTATGTCTGTATTACAAAACTTGGGCTATGTTTCTGGGTGACACTGCCAGACAGTTTGGCATCAGCACTGCCTAGCCTGCTGCGGGAAGGCAAAGGATACATCTTATGACTTAGCAAGGGAAGCAAGGACAGACCTCCAAGGTTTGCAAGCCATGTGCTGCTGGGCAGCTTGTGTTTCAAACAAAGGAAGCACAAGCCATATGGCAAAAGACTATAAAAAAGCAGCTGCATCTTCTTCATTTTGTCTTCAATCCTCCTTCTTACCTCTGGAGTTGCTACAAACCGAAGCTCTGAACAAAGGACTGAATGATCCATTCAAGCTGCTGATGTATCCCAGAGGGACTTTCAAGCCAGCAAACTCACCAATACTGCTAGGAACCTGATATATGGACTCTGAAGTCTTTGTATGTATGTGACTGTTTTACCATTTAACATATCTCTTCTTGTTCTTTATAATAAACCTTTAGTTTAGACACTAAAGCATTGGCTGGCAGCATGGTATTTTGGGTAAGATTCAAACCTATACTGACCTAGTAATGTGGCTGACCCTTTGGGGTCAGAAGAACATATTTGTATATGTGAGCAGAGTTTAAAATAACTTCTCGCTGTACTGGACCTAGGAGCTGATTGGGAGCCAGAGAACTGGAATGCAATAAAGGGGGCTGTGTGATTTCTTTTTTGCTTCCTGATAACCAGTGCGGGGGATCAGAAGCACAGTTTGTGACTGGTTGGGGAGTTTAACTTCATTGTTACCCACCAGTCCCGGGAGTATCTGCTCTCCCTTTTGCAGCCTGTCCTGATCTTGGCATTTTCAGCGAGGGCTGCCATAGGCACCATGAGTCACAAACAAAATTAAATATCGTCTTTATGGGTTACAAGCTCAATGGCAGATGTTCCTCCCCTAGGATAGAATGGCTCCCAGTGCTCCCCAGGGGGGCAGTAGTCCAGTAACAGCCCCAGGAGAGTGCTGTGGCATTGAACTTAATAGGACTATTCATGCTTGAAGTTAAGTATGTGCTTAGGTGGTTTGCAGGATTGGGCTAGAGTGTTCAGCACATCATAAGAATGATCCCTAAGGTACGGACTTCCTGACTTTGGTCCTTGTGCTTTGATCATCCTTTCACTTGTGGTTTGTAAGTGTGAAGAACTACTTTAACTAAATTCAATGTATTTAACAGGGGGAAAGAGAGAAAGAGAGAGAACAAGCCTGCTTGATTTCTTGCTTCTCCACTGATGGGTAAAGCTCTCCTATATCATATCATACTTTGCTATTAAGGCATTAGGAGTCTTTCTGACTCAAATCTACATCTTGAGAACAGAAGTACCCACAACTAATGCTGTACTTAATCTGCCTAGATCCCACCACAACAAAAGATGTAATCTACCATGAACGTTATCCCTTGCCTAGTCTCTTAATCCCAAAGGAAATTCTGATTAAATACTTTCTAACACTCCACTTCCCTTGTGTGCCTCTGATTCAGAGAACATTATAATTGGCTCTAATATATTGTACATCTGGTGACAATAGGGGCCAATGCTATGTTATTACATTGAGCTTTCACCCCTGGTTGCTAAAGCAAGATTGTGTACGACAAATTTGTCTTACCTAATGCCTGAATAAGTTGTTTTAACAAAATGGCCTGGCTTTAAAGGAGATTGGAAAGCAAAATTCTTGCTTAAAGAACCTGCAGTATTTTGAAAGCTTGCTCATATTGAGTTAGGCAAATTGTAAATACTCTCTTAGCTTGAGAAAATGATTGTTATTGCAATGGGATCATTACTGTCTGTCTGTGAGTTTTGCCTCTGTGTATAAATTAATTTCACTAGGGTCTTGTCTACTCTTGAAAGTTAACTGTAATGGCATAACTACATCAGTACAGCCCCCCTACTGTTGGCATATTTATATCCTAATCAAGGTGTTTTATACTGGTTTAGCTGTTTCCATACAGGAAAGGGAATAAGTTATTTCTGTATAAAGCATAACTGCAACCACACTAGGGGACTGTGCTGATATAGCCATGTCAGAAAAAATCACACCCCTAACTGACATTGTTATATTGGTACAGAAGCTGTGTATAGACCAGACCTAGAATTCATTTCCTGGGATGTGCTTTGTAATACATTTTTGTCCTTGTGAACAGTCAAAAAGAAACTCCATCTTTTCATGACTATGCTGCAGTGTTTGTGACATACTATTTTGTAGTAAATACTTCTGGTATAAAATGCTGTATAGACTCCAAAACAACAACAGCAACACCAAAAACTATGTTAATGTGTATCAACGATGCAGAGATGTACTTACATTTAAACATATGCATGAAGACTCCATGATAGCAGTGTAAAAAGATTTTGTTCATATGAGACCCATGTAGTGATTATGGCATACATCTGTTATGTCCATAACCTGGGTGTACAACAGGCTGATTATAGTCACACTAGTCATATCACTATAGTTAAAGTTGTCTTTTCATTTCCAGTACACACCCCTGAAACAAACCTCTGTTTGCTTAAACAGTGAGGACCAGATTAGCAACAATAGTTCTGGCACCTTTGTAGGTTGTCAACTTTCTAATTGCACAAACCAAACACCCTTGCCCTGCCCCAAGGCCCTGTCCTTGCCCCGCCCCTTCTCTGAGGCCCCACCCTCACTCACTTTCACCTGGCTGGGGCAAGGGATTGGGGTTCAGGAGGAGGTGAGGGCTCTGGCTGAGGGTGAGGACTCTCCTCCTGGGGTAGGGTCAGGGATGAGGGGTTTGGGGTGCAGGAGGGGGCTCAGAGCTGGGGCAGAGGGTTGGGGTGTGAGAGGGGATGCAGGCTTCAGCTGGGATTGTGGGCTTTGAGGTGGGACCAGGGATGAAGAGTTTGGAGTGCAGGAGGTGTCTCACAGCTGGGGAGGGGGGTTGGGATGTGTGTGGGGGGGGTTCAGGCTCTGGGAGGGAGTTTGGGTATGGATGGGGGCTCAGGGATGGGTCAGTGGGCTGGGGTGCAGGCTCCAGTGCTTACCTCAGGCAGCTCCATGGAACAGCTGGCATGTCTGGCTCTTAGGCAGAGGGGCAGTCAGGGGGCTCTGTGCACTGCCTGCGCCTACAGGTACGGTCCCCGCAGCTCCCATTGGCCGCAGTTCCTGAACAATCAGCACTCAGGGTGGGGGCAGTGTGCGGAGCCCCTCTGGCTGTCCCTGTGCTTGGGAGCCAGACATGCTGGCCACTTCTGGGAGCTGTGTGGAGTCAGGGCAGGCAGGGAGCCTGCCTTAGCCCCTCTGCATCGCCGACCAGACTTATAGTGGCCCGGACAGCAGAGCTGACCGGAGCCACAGGGTCCCTTTTCAACCAGGCGTTCCGGTTGAAAATATGAAAGTCAATAAGGACAAGTTCAAAGTACTACACTTAGAAAGTAAAAATCAAATCCACAAATACAATATGGGGAATAACTGGTGAGGTAGTAATACTACAGAAAAGGAACTGGGGGTTATAGTGGATCACAAACTGAATATGAGTCAAAAATGTGATCCTGTGGTAAAAAAAGGCAAATGTAATTCTGGGGTACATTAACAGGAGCATGTAAGACTAATGTAAGATGCAAAGATAATTGTTTCACTCTGCTTGGCACTGGTGAGGCCTCTGGTTCAGTGCTATGTTCAGTTTTGGGTGCCAGACTTTAATAAAGATGAGAACAGATTGGAGAAAGTCCAGAGAAGAACAACAAAAACGATGAGGTTTAGAAAACATGACCTACAAGGAACGGTTGAAAGAATTTGTCATATTTAGTCTAGAGAAGAGAAGACTGAGGGGGGACCTGATAACAGTCTTCAAATGTGTTAAGGGCTGTTATAAAAATGGTGGTGATCAATTGTTCTCCATGTTCACCGAAGACAGGACAAAAAGTAATCAGCTTAGTTTTCAGCAAGGGAGATTCCGGTTATATATTAGGAATATCTTTCAAACTGTAAGGCTAGTTAAGCACCAGACTAGGTTATCAAGGGAAGTTGTGGAATCCCTATTACTGGAGGTTTTTAAGAATTGGTTAAACAAACACATGTCAGAGCTAGATTAGATGACATCTGAAGGTCCCTTCCATCCCTACATTTCTATGATTCTAATACTCCAGGTCAGACTCTGCCCCAGACTGTTCTCTCTGGGGGTACAGATTTCTTGGATGATGTTTTCCTTTGGCTTTTCTTGGAAGATGTGCTCATTCTTAATCAACAATAGAATAAGGTCTTGAATATATATATAAGGCAAGTACATACATGCTTTACACGGGGCTTGCAGAACTGGGATTCATCTCTTTTTGTTCAAATCACAGTGCCAGCTTTAGAATCACCCAGATTCACATAAATAGGTATATCAACTGGCTTCTCCATTGAGATTAAGAGACAAAAGCCATCATGTCCTGACAACTACTCTGAGATCAAGTCCTGCTTGCCTTACTCGTGGAAGTAGTCCTTACCCATGATTATTGCCAGTGGAAACAATGGGACTACTTGCATGCACTGAGTTTGCAAAATCAAGCCCAGACTGTTTTCTTTGTAAGTAGCATCTTTGATTAAGAGTGTGCAGCTTACTCCTTTTAAATTGAATCCTTAGGCTCTACCCCAAAACTGAAAGTTTCTTAGCCAAGGTTTTGGCTGCTGTGAAATTCTGCAACAAAAAAAGCAGGCTAAGCAAGGTCTCTGACTCTGCCAACCCTTATCCACACTGAGTGGTAACATACTCCATGAACAAGTTAATTGAAATCAATGGTGCTCTTCGCACATCAGGTACAATTTGATGGAAGGGTGGCAGAACTGAGCCCAAATCAATTATTTACAAGAAAGTGGTAGTTTTCTTCTAACTTAAAAAGATTTGAGATTCAACCAGTTGTGACGTTTCTTTCCTTTTTTAAAAAAAATAGAGCTTATCAAATTTACTTTAATTAAAATGAAAAGAAAGACAAAGCCACTTTAATATTTCTAATCAACAGCAGTCTAATGAGGCATGTTGGCTCCTGTAGTTAGAACACAGTAGGATATTTTCTGAGATAATTTACTTCATTAATATTCACTGAAAGCAGATCATCTAATATCTTCCATGAGAGCAAAGAGCTAAAATACGTCAAAAGGAAAGTTTTATTTTTGAAACTTATGCTAAGCAGATGATTCCCCTTGAAAGCCTCACAGCATCTAATACCAAACACTCTCAGTTAAAATAAGGGTATTATATATCTCAACTCTATCAAAGTCATTAAAGTGTACATAATAAGTAGGAGATACGTGAATTATTAATAACAACTCAAGAGTTAGCTTAATTTCTTGTGCATTTACCTTTATTTTAGCATGGTAACATTACATTGTTACATAGACCTAGATGGATATTACATATTTGCCAGTTATGCAGAATCTTTCTACTACTACTCCAATTTGTGGTGGTGGTTGCTTCTGGCCAGCTTGAGAATAAGCAGTGGAGGCCTGGCTTTACCTCCACGTTTGTCCCTGCGCTTTCCTGACTGAAGAGTTTGTAATTCCACTTACCGTGTGCAAGGTGTGCCTGTGACGGGCTCTTCATACTTTATCCCACTGCACACCAAATCTATCCCTTAAAGTGTTTGTTCTTCCAAGCAGAGAACGTGTCTTATTATACTTCTGTAAAACGCGGTGTTAATTGTAAATGTATGGTACCACATAAATATATAATAATGATTAATAATAGACATGCTGGTCAGAAAAAAGAAGAGAGAGAAAACACATTTGGGGTATTTTTCAAAATTTCTCCCAATCTTTCTGAAAATTTTAAATTTCATCAAAATTTGAAAAAAAAAGGGTGGGGATTGCCTCTAGACAATACCAACATTAATATAATTCAGCATAACTGCTTCTCAGCATTTCAGCATGGTTTGCATTGTTTGAATATCATGGAGACTGAAGAAAAAAGATGCTAAGGAACCACAAAGTGACATTTTAGTATTTAGTATGCAGTATAAATTAATTTACTGAAAAAAATTGACTAGGTGTTTAGAAATTGTCTAAAAATATCTCAATTCAAATGTCTATTATGATTGAGTTTGTAACATCTTAGGTCAAACTCAACTCTGTTTGCAGTTCATTACTGTTCTTAGTACATATTCTGGCATTTTTGGTTATTGGGTGTCCCTGTCTGACAAAGAGTTATTGATAAATGGAAAGTAATTACAATGCAAAGCCCAGGTCAATAGTGATTTGAAAGCAATTACCATCCAATGGCTGTTCTGATGGTGTACGTGAATTGAATTAGTGCTCTCAGTCCAGTCCCTAGTGGATAAGCTTTCTGTATTACAAAACCACTTCCCCCCTGGGTCCTAACTGCTATTATTTTTAGCAATGTTAGCAGAGGGAACAGGGGGTGAATGACTATGGTGACTGTCTCTGCTAGAAATGATCTCTTTATAACAGACCAAATGTAGTCTGTGGGGCAGTCCTAGGAACCTTCTATTACCACTGTCCCCTTTATGCTTGTTTGAAGGCTTTATGGAAGACTATAAACTGACAGTTTGATATGCTTCCTGAAAACTAAATTAAAAATAAGGTATGGTTTCTTTTGACATTTTTGTCATGATTGGTTCAGCAATTAAAAGTATGTATTTAATTGATAGAAAAGGTACACAGTAAGCACTGGTGCTTTGGGAAAATGTCTGGATAAGCATAACCAATAACATTCTTTAATATCAGAACATTATTTGGAGCGGATAATCATTTATTTTTCTGCAGTTGTTTAACACTAGACCTTGTACTGTATATTCAGCACTGTAAAAATTTAGGCCCAGATTCACTCCCAGTGCCACAATTCACTCAGCATGAAGAGCAGTCAGGAACCCAGTTACAGTCACTAGATTCTCAAGTGCACTGGTCTTTCGTAAAAGCTTGAGCAATCTAGGGACATCTCTAATTTCCATCAACTTACTATAGTACCCTAGGCACCATAAGCTAATTGAAAATTGGCTTATGTACGCTCTGTCCTGCCCAAGGAGCCTCCAACACCAGCTAGTGGGACATTTGGTGTAGGAGCCAGCTACCACACTTTATGCCAGCTGGTAGCTCCACTTTGCTGGGAGGAAGTATCAAGCTGGACCTTCGTCTTGCTCCTGAGTGGTGCATTGTGGTCAAAACATGGACAGAGCATCAGGATCTGGTTTTTATTCATTTTTTTAAAGAGATATGGACAATGATTAGATCTAAGTCGGTTCAGCTGCACATTTCCAACCAATTATTTGTGTCTTCCTGGGAGTGTGGGAAATGGCTAGTGCACTGTAGGCACTTCTATAATATTAATAGTACTAGTAATCAATACAATGAATAACTGTTAAGCATTATGAACAAAATGATCAAAAATGGCCCTGCATGCTCTATTTTTGAACATGTATTTTTAGGCTTTTAATTTGCTCCATTTTCCAAACCAGAGCACTACAGATGCAAAGGGGCCTAACCTTTGCACCCCAGATATTAGGGTGTCTGTCTGAGTTCTAAATGAAAATTCATGTTTTGAGGCACCAAGATCATGGGTATTTAAATGTGTATATTCAGAAAATATGTTTATGTCACCTTAAATAATGGCTTGATATGAATAAAACATAAATGCACAATCTTGTCCTACTTTATCTTTTTCAGGACCCTTGTCAGTAGCACCATCAATTTGTTTTTCTCTTGACTCTACAAGATAGCTCTCCTAAAAGACATTTTTCTAGGCATAACATTGCAGCACAAAAGTGAATGAGGAAGAGGCTAGGATATTAATACCTGAAGAACCACATTCAAAACCACCAACTCAAATGCAGTTAATGCAAGTTCAGTTAATGGTTTGGTTGCAGAGGTGAAATCAAAACAATTTCCAGTCCTTTAATAATAGAACTATCCGAATTTTCAGATACCTTACTAAAATGTTTAGTTTATGGACTAAACATCCAAATGGTTTGCAAATCATACCTGTCTTTTGGGTGCACAACAGGTCCAAATGCAATCTCCAGAATTTTTGAAAGAGGATGTAACTGAGACTGCAACTGAGTAAAGTAAATTTCACCAACCAAAGCTAGGGCCTGATGACAGAGGACAGGTCAGAAAACAGCCAGAAAAAAATGCCTCCCATAGCATTTTCAAGCAGCATCAAAGAGCAGGAAGTCACAAAATCTTTGGGTCAGAGAATCTGGGCTTATAGCATGCTGCCTGTGGTGAAGAGACACACTAGACAGCTGCCATGCATTGCCTTATCAATCCTACCATCTTCTTCTCTTTTGTCAATATCTCTTACAAATGTAGACCCTGGATTGGGGTAGTGACTCATTCTCAAACCAGTCGCGATGTCTGTTGATATATTTTGTGTATCATATAGATTAGCCAAACAGTTTCTACCAAAGGATTTCAGCGCAGAGGTTGCTCATGGACTGTTTGATTTGACTGATCATTAATTATTATTTAAGCTGTGTGATTAGTGACCCAAGGCACATGGTAACATATCCGCTCCTTTCAGTTGCTGTAACTTCTGTTGGTAGAGTGGATAGGAGTGTAGCATCTTCAGGAGGCTACAGGTGGGGCGTGCGCACAATGGTGACTTAAATATCTTTGTACATATCCCATGCCACAGCAGCAAATCCTCCTGTGTCCCAGGTGATGGGCCACCTCTTGGGTTTCCAGTGTCTGGCACTGTGACAAAAAAATAAAACAAAACATTTATTTGTTCTTATCTGTTTTAATATCCTATTTCTGTGAGCAAATACTTCTAACTCCTTTGCTGATCTCTGCCTGGACTTTACCCACAACAGTCTTTCGAATAAATGCCTTATTCAACCAAAGTTATGTTTATTTGGAGTAGAAATAAACTCAGTCTTTTTATGTCACCCTTTCATTCTGATACCCCACAATTCCAGCCTTAATCATAATTTTCCAAGACTGCTTGGCTTAAGTCCTATAAGATTCAATTTCCAACTCATAAGATGCTTGTTAGTAAATATCTTTATGCAACTTAAGGGGAACAAAGTTTGATTTTGAACACTTCATTTTTTTTCTAATCAGTAAACTCCATATATCCTGATAGACATAAACCTCCCCAAACAGACTCTAAATGAAGAGCAAATACTGCTGTATGTTGAGTGGAGACCGAAAGTTTGAGCCTGAAATGGAGTCTGGCTGACTTGCCAAAATTAGGGCCTAACATATATCCAAAAAAGAATGGTTTTGCTGTTTAGAGCTCTCATAAGCTGTGATTATTGCTTTCTGTGCCAAGATAATGAAACACTTTAGTCAGTAGCACTGCAGAGAAAGAGTCAGTTGGTTCTCTGGGATGGGACTTGGCACTGCAAATGTTGCTGTTTCATAGCATAGCAGCAATAATTCCACTGAGACCCTGGCTATACACAGAAATAGAATTGTCAGAGATAATCATATAATTCACTGCAGGTAGTTTGAATGGGATGAAATGTATTAAATGGTGTTCTACAATACCTGTGATTCAATATGTTCAAGACCCTAGGATAATCAGCTTTACAGTGCAAAACAAATTCTGACAAAACAGCTTTGTTAATATTCCTGGCGTAATTTCCCTTTCCTCTTCCACCCCCCTCCCCCGACCTACTTTTGTTATTTTCAATAAAAACTGCTATTGGAATCAGTGAGAGAAGAATGAATGTGCATTTTTAGTCCATTTTTTAAAATCCTTCTTAGAGATGGGTGGAGAATATTTCTTTAATTACAGCTCTCATGTGAAAGAAGATATGTACAGTTCAGTTTTGTGGTTGTAGCAGCCTGAAGCTGACCCAGTGGAAACACACACAGAAAACTCTAGGAAAAGTAACTGCAGGAAAGCAATCCAATGGAAATAGCTATGAAGACTAATAGAATGTTTGCTAAACATCTCCAGGGGCAAATATCTGGACCTTCAGCTCTATAGGCTGATTTATGCTGCTCATGTACTGCAAAACAACCAAATATTTCCTTAACAAGGTAGCTCTGATGTAAGGAAACCACTGGTATAAAGCCAGCTTTGCCAGCTGCACACCTTGTGCTCCTTGCCCCCACCCAGGACAGGGTATGTGGGGAGTATGGTGCAGATTGTACTGTACTCTGGTGAACGCTGGATGACAGAATAGTCCCTGGGAGATGATTGCTGATGGAATAACTCAGCGCAGCCCTCTAATGCCACCTCCCTCTTTCAGGTTCTGTGCCACATATTGTATTGCCATATCCTGATTTTTGTTAAAAGGGGGCTTTTCTATTTGCACTCATTGCTTGGGTGACATTTTGTGAGGGGGCAGGAGGTGGAACCCCTCACTTTTCCGATTGCAGCTGACAAGCCTATCCTTCCATTTCCCACAATTATTTATTCGGTCTTTAAATGTAGAAAAATAAACTCTGAATAGGTGCCCATCCAGGGCTCTGTGTGCAACTCCACTTAAATAAATGGACCACAGCATTCTGCATTCGTTCCAGCTTCTGAATAGTCACAAGGTAGACCACATTACAGCAATCTGGTCTTGAAGAGAAAAAGGCATAGGTGATTGTAGCAAAGTGTGCATCAGAGAAAGAAGCTACACGGTTATCACTGTAAGCAGATGGAACAAAGTGCTGTTGGCCAGAGCCAGGAGCAGCCCACGATCTAATCCCATATCTAGTTTGTGCACTTGTTTTACAAATGCGGGCCATATTACTCCAAAATGAAAGGCACCAATGTAGTTTCCCCAACTCAACTGACAATTACTTTCCTCAAGCCCAGGTAATTCCAATATGTATCAGTCCTCTACGGTTTTAAAGCCATGAATGGAGATACACTGGTGAATATTAGTATTTATATACCTACACAATAAATCCTCTTTGTAAAATATCAGTAAAGTATCAAATAAGGATTTTCTGTTCCAAATTAACTTTAAAATATACCATTTGTAACTGATTATTTATGTTGATCTGTGCACAAAGTTATTGTGTTTCACCACAGTAGTCTGGAAGGGTGACAAAAGGAAAATAGCCATCTCTCTCTGTTGGGTCAAATTCTGCTTTGATTTATGCTACATCCAACCTCCTTCTAGTTCATGGGGCATAATGTAACCTATTGGATTAGACTTCAATATAACATTGCCTGTAGTTTGTTCCCCCAGTCTTCCTTCAGTTAATGTATTAAAAATAATCTAATATCAAAGCAAACTGAAGCTAACAAATAAATACTGTCATGTCTTTGGGTAATAAGTCTGCAACAGAAACATTATCGACTTGTCACTATACGTTTTATTACTTCCTTTGTTGAAAACATAATGGGAAAGAACATCAAGTTACATATTGTTAATGGATTAAATTAAATTACATGATCATGATTTAAAGACACAAACTAATTTTTAAAAATATATATTTTACCAAAAACTCACTAAACTGCCATGTAATTTCTCCCTATTTCCTTTTCCATTATGGCTGATTAACAAGATACTTGGAAATAAATAGAGGCTTTCTCCATTATAATTAGCCTGCCTGTCCTGTCTGATTAATTCACTCCTCTTGCATGGTAGTGAATTTTGAAATCCTAAACATTCCATTTTGAGACTACTGAATCAATCATACAGAAGGAGAAAACAGCTTACAAAACAGAGAGCTTTTGTTGAACATAAAATCTTTCTTACTAAGCAAACTTGGAAAGGAAAATATAAAGTATATGTTAATAGGCTTTTTAAAAAAATACATAGGGACTGATTCAAAACCCAGTGAAGACAATGGAAAGACTCCCATTGAGTAATTGGGTTTTGGATCAGGTTTATAGGGCAGATCATCAGCTAGTGTTAGTTGTCATATAGCTCCACTGAAATCTTCAATGTAACAATGACAATTTACACCAGTTGAGAATCTATGGCAATTTTTAAAAAATTATGCCAGGATGCAGTAGCTCTTTCATAAGTAACTGATATACAATAGAAGTTACAGGTAAATCATGAGTAGTCTAGAAATGACCCCTCATCTAAGATATCTTGCTGTAATATAGCAAGGATGCTATATCATTAGTACACTAAACCTAACAGATAAATAACCCTAAGGGAAAGAAATCAAAATTCAATGCCTCTCAAATCACAGCTTTCAAACCATTCTCCGAAAGCCAATTTTAAGTGGAATACTTACAAAATTACACTCTCCATATATAAAATTCCCCACTGGTTACCCTGTCTACAAGGACAATCTAAAGAAAAGCGATTTGTCTAACAACTGCAGTTCAACATCTCATTAATACTATACAGAAGTCACACAAAAGATACCACAAACATGCTAAAATATTTGTGTGAATGAGGTCAGAGGAGAAAAGAAGGATGATATAATTCATCTTTCATAATTCAAGTGAAGTATTCATCACTTCCTGTCCTAAAATGCTGAGTAGTGGTGAAGACCAGTACTGAGTATTTGCCATATTTCACCCTGCATGTGGCAGCTCTCCAGTAGCAGGGTAGCAATGTCTATGGGGTGTTTGTAAAGCAATTTGGGATTCTTGAGGATAAAAGGAACTTTAAAAATTAAGTTATGATTAGTTTATTATTATTTATCCAGCATTAGGAAAAGAGATGAACTGTTAAAATGTATTCCTTGTACTACATAACATTTAATTAAAAAGTAAGTCACAACCCAACAAATGTTGTATTTGAAACATAAAACACTGCAGAGATTAGTTTAAATTTACCAAGCATTTAATGGGAAAACAAACAAAGTCAAAGTATGTTTACTTTGTTAAAACCTTACATATTACTGTGGTTTTTCACATGAACAGTCGATCCACTACCTGAACTAATACATCTCCTCAACTAATATCTGAGCTAATGATATACTGTTGTTAGGAGCTGAGACACTTTCTGGGGATTCAAATAAGGGAGAGGTCTTCTAAATGGAGGTGCTTCCAGGGGAATTTTTTATTATACCCCAGTGTAGGGATGAAGTATATGAGGATATCTTTGAAAAAGGGCTTTTATCTAGAAGTCGTAGGGCTTAATATTGCAAGGTGTTGCTGAGCACATCCTGAGAGATGATGAGTGCTCTAACTTCCACAGAAAGCAATGGGAGCTCAGTACCTGGTAGGAATAGACTACGTCCTATTGAAATCATTCCTGAATCAGGAGCTGAAAGAATATATGTATATGGCAAGTATATGGGCTTGATTTTCAAAGGCCTCCATAACTCAAACTGAAATGAACAGGAGCCTCTGGATATTAGGCCATGAACTATTTACATGACCAGAAACTTTGAATTATATCATCCTTCTTTTCTCCTCTGACCTCATTCACACAAATATTTTAGCATGTTTGTGGTATCTTTTGTGTGACTTCTGTATAGTATTAATGAGATGTTGAACTGCAGTTGTTAGACAAATCGCTTTTCTTTAGATTGTCCTTGTAGACAGGGTAACCATAATATTTCATGTTGGGTAAAATCCATGACCTCACTTCAGACAATATTAAAATGATGCATTTGGCTTTAAAATTGCACGAATGACAGTCATATCAAGATATATTGCATGGTATTCTGTAGATGTAATAAAGTGGAAGTGGAAGTCTGATTTGGGGCTGCAAATTTCTCATTAAGGGGTCATTGGTTGCAGAGACCTTTCTCTAGGAAAAAAAATGTTAAACCCAAAGGTGCTTTGGGTTACAGGTTTATGAAAATTGAAAGATGGAAAGATTATTTCTAAGACAGTTGATCATATATGGCATTTCAGAGTAAAGAGTGTTGGAGACAAAAACACATACTTTGTGGCAAATACAGGCAAAATGTCATTTGGCTGCATTCATGTTAAATTGCAAAGATACATTGTGCCATTAACAGAAAGGATGGAAAGTAAAAAACCTAGCACAGAACTCAAGGGGTTCATTAAAAACAGAGAGAGGGAAAACTTCACCCAGGGAAACTCCAGAATGAATCTATTTGAAAATGCTGGGGGGGCGGGGGGGAAGGGGGGAAGAAGGACAAAAAGAAAAAGCATCAAGGCTGTGGTTTGGGCTCACTCACCATTAAGTCTATGGTGTTTGAGCTCAGATACCAAAGCTATCTCAAAAGCTTTCAACTAAATTAAAATGACCCTGCATAGTTCCTGTGCAATGACCTTTGTCCAGAACTGAGTGGATTAGTTCAGGAAATTTATGAGAAACTGAACTAGACACCGAAGAGAACGAAAGCATGAAGGTTTGCCTGAGATTTATTTGGTCATTTAAATGTTGGTATTAGAATGGGTGTTTTAAAAAATTGCTATAATTTCTGAAAGAATGAAAGCCATTAAGATGGGCACTGCTATATTATGAATTTTGAAGAAGGGTATGAGTTTTACCACCCTATACTTACTATAGAATTTTGTGTCCCAGTGCAGAGGATAGAGACTTATTAATATAATACAGGACAATACATTACAATGATTGGATTATTTTCCCCTCCCCCCGTATATAAATACGAAATTGAGGTCAAAAGGCTGGAATGCATTAGGACCTAATCCAAAGGCCATTGAAGTAAATGGAAAGATGCCAATGATTTCATTGGATGAGGCCCTTGGTGACTTCATTGCTTCCAAAAACCAACCTGCCAGATAAATTAATGCAATGGAAACTTTAGAAGGTCTTTCAATGTAGGTCCGAAATTGAGTTGATTTTTTCGATGCTGATGAGATGCAGATATTATGGAGACAAAGGGTTGAAAAAGAGTTTATATACTGATAATATTAAATTGTTTGCCTGCTTAATCAATGGCAATAGAGTGAAATCTGATTTAAGCAACCACTGACAAGATTTGATAAAACAGGTGGTCTTCTAATAAAGGTGGTGAACAACCTTTTGATGTGATCTTCAGGCAGAATACTACTCAGTAAAGATGATTCTTTGTGCAGATTCTAGTAAAAAAGATGGTTCTAAATTTATTTATTGCTTGCCATACATCAGTCAAAGTGAAGACTATCTGTGCATTAGGAAAGTGTGATGCATAGTTGCTGCATTTCATCACAATTCATAGCTTTGCCAGAGGTCAAGGTAATATAACATTGGAATATCATTCAAATTGTGCTTCCTTGCTGAAAAGAAAATAATTTTAGATTTATCCACAGTGAATGAATACCTTTCACTGTGAGAGTACTTCTCTAGATGCCCATTTATGTTAGTGATTTGCTTTATACAGATGTCAATATGTCAATGAGGCAACTTTTTATTTGACATTTAATTTGGAAAATGCTTTCAAGGCATATTTATCAAAAGTGAAACGTGATGATAAATGGGATGGGCTTTAGGAAAATAGCAAATAGTGAGGCCAAACCTTTGCTCAAGCTATGGAGAAATGAATACCTTTCCAGAGCATAAAAAAACCCTGAACACTTATATTTCTACCATACACATCAGAAGCATACAACAGAAGAATGAAGCAAAGAGCAAAATATTGCAATAGAAAGTAGCTCTGTATAATGTCTTGTAAGTATGCAGGAGAGTCATGTCTCTAATCCGATGAAAATATAAAACCCTATTTCTTTGAAAAAACAAAACAAATCTGTTTTCTCTGTGGAGCAAATAAATGTCATTTTAAATACACCCTCCACCTTCTCAATGCCACCAATTGCTGGAAGCCATTCATTTTGACAAATTGGAGAGGATACAGAGACAAGCAACAAAATGATTAAGTGGCTGGTGAGAATGACTTGAGAGGGAAGATTAAAAGGAGTGAATTTTTGTGGCTTGGCCAAACGGCAAGTTTAAGGAGGTTAGTGAGGGATATAACTCTACATGTGAGATGAAATTCAACACAAGAAGATTTATGTTGCCCCAAATTCCTAATGGTGAAGCATAGTGCCCCTGTGGGAGTGAGTGTGCTTATTTCATTGGGTATTTCAGCACTACAACAACATATGAAAATAATAAATAAATAAATATATAACCTCTAGAGGGCAAACCTGCCCTGGGGTCCAGATCAGTGCAGGGCAGTCCCTTGATCAGGTCACGGCAAAGGTGAGCAATGCCAAGCTCTTTGCCTGAAGCCAAGAATCATAATAATATATCTAGGCTTCAGTTAAAATATTACAGAGGTACACAATTTTCTTAAAATGGATGATAATAATAGATTGTAAATAAAGACTGTCAGGGTTCCTTCCCCACTCTGAACTCTAGGGTACAGATGTAGGGACCTGCATGAAAACCCCCTAAGCTTATTTTTACCAGCTTAGGTTAAAACTTCCCCAAGGTACAAACTATTTTACCTTTTGCCCTTGTACTTTATCACTGCCACCACCAAACGTCTAACAGATATATAACCGGAAAAGAGCCCACTTGGAAACGTCTTTCCCCCCAAAATCCTCCCAAACCCTACACCCCCTTTCCTGGGGAAGGTTTGATAAAAATCCTCACCAATTTGCATAGGAGAACACGGACCCAAACCCTTGGATCTTAAGAACAATGAAAAAGCAATCAGGTTCTTAAAAGAAGAATTTTAATAGAAGTAAAAGAAACACCTCTGTAAAATCAGGATAGTAAATACCTTACAGAGTAATTAGATTCAAAACATAGAGAATCCCTCTAGGCAAAACTTTAAGTTACAAAAAGACACAAAGACAGGAATATCCATTCCATTTAGCACAGCTTATTTTCTCAGCCATTTAAAGAAATCATAATCTAACGCATATCTAGCTAGATTACTTACTAAGTTCTAAGACTCCATTCCTGTTCTGTCCCCAGCAAAAGCATCACACAGACAGACCCAGACCCTTTGTTTCTCACCCCTTCCAGCTTTGAAAGTATCTTGTCTCCTCATTGGTCATTTTGGTCAGGTGCCAGCGAGGTTATCCTAGCTTCTTAACCCTTTACAGGTGAAAGGGGTTTTCCTCTGGCCAGGAGGGATTTTAAAGGTGTTTACCCTTCCCTTTATATTTATGACAAAGACATACTTAATTCCCTAACACAAATAACTTAATATTCAAATCAACTGAACAAACAAGTCTTGTCTACCCACCATAGTTCCACCTTCCCCAAATGCTTGGAAAAACAAATAGTCTTTGCAGGGTGCCTTGAAGGTAAACAGATTCAGCCAGCAGAAAATGTCAGTGATGGAGCTTGAAACACACAAACTGCAACTTAGCTTTAAAAAATGAGAAGAATGTACAGCAATTTTCTGTAATATTGAGGTAGCTGGATTACAGTTCTGATCTGCTGGCAAACAAATGTAGATGTATGGAACTAAATAAGAATCTTGCCTGCAATCTCTGTGTCAACAAATTAGATAACTGTGTTGGCAACTTGGCAGCTTATCTTGTTTGCATTTGTAAATTAAGTTTTCAGTACTTGTATTTACAGAGGTGGGTTTTTTCATTTATTTTACACTTCATTCTCAGAAGCAGAATGTCACTTTGTTTTAGGATGTTCATTGGTTTAAAAGATCCAGTGCAAAGTATCTTCCGTCTGTGGAATTTATCCAACAAAAAATGACAATATGGAGATAGTAATAAATTATGTATTCTTTTTGTAGGATGCCTGTGATTCTCTACTTGACTCCACAATTTCAATCTGACCCCAAAGGTGAAGAAAATTAAGGATAAAATTATCAGAAGTAGGAAAATGCTCATGTATGTCTGACACTGTGGCCCTTAACTGCTGTAAGTACTTTTCAAAAGGCCATCTTTATGGTCATGCTGGAGACCTGTGTCCCCAGTATAGAGGCCTAATTCTCCTATCATTTACACTAGTATAACCCCCATGGTGTAGTTACTTCTGATTTACACTAGTGAAAGAAGAATTAACCCTTAAAGGTCCTGATCTGTTGATTGTAATGGGGGTTAATCAGGCCCTTTTGCTCCTGAGTCAATAAAAGGTTGGGAATTATCAACAGTGGCCCCTGTGAATGATAAAATGGTCACTGGTAAAAATCATAAGGGTGTGCAGGACTGATACACAGTCCATTGCAAAGAACATGCGAAGGCTGTGCCAACTTATGTATGCTTAGACACATTCCATGCATCATCACTGAATCATTCATTCATTGCACCATTGTCATTGTGGGACTGGTTGAAGCACAGCCTGTTGAAGGAGGATGGAATCATGAGGAGTAAATACAAAAAGTACCAGGTTCCTGGTGGGTCTTTGTGAGATGCACCGGTTCCTCAGAGGAGAAAAAACTATATATAGAAAATGCAATGCAAATGCATTTCAGGATTATGTCACCACTTTCTCTTCTCACTTAAATCAGTGCTGTTTCAGCAGCACCTCCGCATAAATGTTGAGTTTTCAACTCTGCATCCCTGATATTTGACAGGCAGTTGCATGGCCCAGAGTTCATGTAACTTAGTTTTCTGTAATGCCTGAGAAAATATATGCTATCACCTTAAACATGTTGATTTCTGTAAATGACGGCTTCTTTGGAAGATATATACTGCCTGTAAAAACAGATTTGAAAGTGTACTATAGCATGTACTATATCCATCAAAGCCATATTCCTTATTGAAATAGGGAACCCTCTCTTCTCCCCCAAAATATCCTACTCCTTGCTCAAGTACCCAGGCTATGTCAATACTTTGGATGAGTTCTCGTTGATTCTTGAGGAAAAAAGAACCCATTGACAGGAAATTATATATATTTGCCAGTCTGTATCTATGGCTGCCGCTTTTCTATTCTAGGGGCCAGAAAGTGGCCCATCCTGCACACCCATTAAGGCACCCGCTTAATTCTCTATTCTGGCTTCTCCTCCATGGGTAGGAGTGGATGGATTAGAGTAGTGAATGGAGAGGGAGTGGGTGGGAAGGGGTGTAGAAGAAGCATCGGCACTATCACACAGTGAACTGGCCAATGCAGCTGCACGAGAGTGTTAAGAAACATATTCTGTGCTAGGAATAGGGCTAGCATGGGATACGTCCCTCCACCTAGAGCAGGTGGTGGGAGAAATTGGACACAGATTGTGACCCTGAGTCATAGTCTCCTTCCTAATCTGCTATTGAGGCAGAACAACTACTCACAGGTCCACATACTGGGCTTATGACAAAGCCATGATTTGCCCTAAGCACTAATAAAGTCTCTTTATCCTTCACATTGTCTGTCCTCTAATGCTACAGTGTGACCATATAGAAAAAGCATCATACTAAAACCACTTGAGGTGCTTCACCAAAGCAGTATCCATCCTCTAGTACCTTCCAAAGGCCCATGACGAGAAGAATAATTAAAAATAAGAACAAAATCAGTCTTCTATTTTGGCTAATCTAAGAGTATTAGGAAACTCAGAGTAATTTATTTTATCATACAGGGTACTTGATAATGTATGGTTTAAAGAGCAATATCCACCTATAAGGCATAGTACAGTGTATGTATGTGGTGAACAGTAATTCTCAATTACCCCCACCATGTCTTGTAAGAAGTCTCCAATCATTCACGTGGAAGCCTAAAGTAACTTGTTATTGGCCAGAGATAACTGATGGAGACCTGCCATTTATTTTTTACACTTAGCTTTTTAAATAGTTCACAGAAGCATTTTTGGACTAAGCTATGACAAAGCCCACATCTCCCGGAAGAGTGGTCAGTAAATCTCCCAGATATATCGGTCTTTCTTAGCTTTATTGTTTAATGAGGTCAAAATTTAAGGTGCACATGAATTATGATCTCATCCAAAATGAGAGATTGGAACTTCTGACTTTGTCACCTCACCAGTGACCCTCATAATGCCTTTTCTGACTTTATTTTTCAAAGCAAGAGCAGCTGTAACAGCCAATCTCTCAGTATACGCTCACACACAACCATCATGAGATGAATTACCTAGCTATTTAACAGCAACCTAGGACAAAAGCTTATCCTCTCAAAGAGTCTGATCATAAAACTCTAAGGTGCTTGTTTCCCTGCAGTAATTCAGCATAAACATAATGAATGGGACTTGGCGGAAAACAACCATGAGAACAAAAAAATCAGAAACTCGTAAAGACTCTCATCCCATAATATTTTCCTTCACTTTTAATTTTTTATTTAAAATCAATACTATCCCTAAACACTTTGGCCAGTTAACTGTATGCTCTCAATTATATTACTATAAATCCAGAATTATTCCACTGGCTTTCACGGCTTTAATACAGCCCTTTGTTTTTGTGCATCTGAATTCAATTCAGCTTTATACTGACCTACCTTTTATTCATGACAAAACACTTGAGAAAAAATTGGTATTGGACTTTCCCTTCTGTTTTGAGGAGTCCAGGAGGTGCATGCTGGACTGGAAAATATTATACATACAGATAACTGACAGATTGTGCAATCATTTTGATAATATGGATTTGACCCCCGTTAGTAGCAGAAATTCGCAACAATTTCCAATGTGTACATGCACAGATAATTTATTAGGCTTATGTTGTTTTCAATCATAGCTTTTATGCCCTTATTTAAGATTTTGCCCAATGTGAAATACCTCATGGAACCTGTTACAGTAGCTAGTCTCATAATATAGTATTAAGACATCATTAGGATTGTGACATCTTCATGCACAGGGCCTAATTCCTGCAAGGTGCGGAGGACCTCTGACAAGATTCTGGAGAGCAGGTGCTGCAAGGGGAGTAAAGAGTGCTCTGCATGTGCAGGAAATGCTAAGCAATTAGCAGGATTAAGCCCTTATTGCTACAACTGAGAAACTGGACACCTTTTCCCAAAAAAACAGAGGCTCCCAAGGAGTGAAATTATTGGATTCCAGTCCACAGGTCAAATTCAATCCTTCTGTAAGATAAATCCTCCTTCCTGGACCCTTGCAGAGTCTTTTAGCACTGGTGTACGGGCATTATGGTGGTGCTGGGAGGCTATTTGCACTGTGGCAACATGTAGGAGCTCCAGTCATGGGCCAGGACCCAATTGTGATAGGTGCTGTACAAATACAACAAAAAGATGGGCCCTGCCACAAAGAACTTACAAATACAAAAATGAGAGTGGCTTCTGGTTTTTGTGACAAAAAAGTGAAGCAAAAAGCTTGAACAAAATCAAATGGATGGTTAGTCTCATTATCAGCTAATATTTGTTTTAAAGCAGCCTGTGGAAGAGAAAAATAAAGAAACCTTATGTGTTTGTGAGGGGAAGGAGAATTTATTTTACATTATCTTGAATTTTACAGAGGCCATGCTAAGCTTAAAATTTTTTAATGTGTCTGATAATGTTGCAATAAATTTGTGAATGAGACTCAGGTAGAGTGTTCAAAAGCTTCAGCGAGATGTTCTTATCTTTGCATAATTCATTCTAAATATACAAACACATGTAAATTGCCTCATTCCTCCCCCTACTTTAAATGAAGTGGAGTAATCTACATTCTAAATAAGATTAAAGCTCTATAAATCCTGCTAATTTGATTGTTGTATCAATATAAAATAGCTTTCTGTTTTCTGGGGCCATAACGCCCTCTAGTGGCAAAATGAATGCTCTAACTGAAGCTTTGAAGACAATCTCATTCTGCAGCATATAAAATATAGAACTCTCAGTCTGGCATCTTTTATCCAATGCATAGGCAGGCATTCGGTAATCGCTTTGCAACCCATTTAGTAATTACACTGCAATTGTAATAGTATAATATTGATAGTTTGGGGGAATGGTTCTCTAATCAAGGCACTACTGGAGTGACTGCTGAATTTGGGGGAATGGCACATCCAATAATTCATTTTCCAAACAAGTACAAATATTGGCCATACACAAATCTATGAATAGGGACTAATATTTTGTACAGTCTTCATGCTATTTGAATATTCATATGCTCTTTCCCGCCCCTTGCTGCTGTTACCACAAAGTTAGAAGTGACAGAAATACTGATGTGTGTTCGTAGCTGTGCCATGACCTACCTGGCCAGCTAGGGCTCATTGGCTTACTGCTGGCTGAATGTTCCCTATCTTTCCAGTCTCTAGGACACCGCTGGACAAGGGGAAGGGAAGAGATCTCCATGGGACCTCCAAAAGGGAGAAGTGAAGATTCCCTATCCCAACCCCAAGTTGGTCCAGGTCTCCAAGGACAGAAGGAAGTGCCCTGTAAGCAGTCCTCCTCACAGAACTACTTCCCAGCAAATCCCAGCTTCAACATTTCCTTAGCCTTGAGTCATCTTCTGGAGGGGAAGCTCAGTGACTTATTTTATGTCTTCCCCTAATGTTTTCAGGGAAACACATGCTATCTCTCTCTTGGGCTCGCTATGAGGCTGATGTACTCCTGGGAGAAGTAAGGGCCTATTGCAGAGAAGAGGTTGGGGAAGATCAGATTTGGATTACTATAATTTTTCTGCTTGTATTTCTCAAACGGTGCCCCAGTACCATACTAGTTCTGCTGCTGGAGGAAAGAGTAAAATTTTTCCATATATTCTGAACTAATTGTTTTGAGAAACAAAGAAACAATTGCATTAGGATGCCAGTGTGCAGACACACTGTTTAGGAAAACATTTCCCCACAGAGAAATAATTCAAGAGTTCTGTTTTTCCTTGTTCTCTGTAACAAATGCCACATTATAAAATACTAGTGAAAACATCACCCTTTCCTCAGAAATATTATTTAGTGAGCTGCTGACTATCCAAGATACTGATAGACTTTCCCTTCTGCTGTACTCAGGGGCAGTGACAGGACTATGAAGGGATACAGTCCATCTGACTAACATTTGATGATACAAGGCATGATGCTGCGAGATGATGAGCAAAGCACCTGCAACTCCCATTGAAAACAATAGAATCTGAGGGCATTCAGTACCTCACAGGTTCAGGCCCACAGTGAGTAGGATTCCTTATATAACCCATCTCCTTTGATTTACTTCACTAGGCAGTGGGCTAATTAGATCCCATCATTCCAAAAATACTTTCAGATACCTGTTTTGGTACCAGCAAATCCCAGCTCTTTAATTTTTTGGAGTTTCTTCTAATATATCTTAACAGACAGCCTCTCTCGATGGACTAAACTTTCCTTACTACTATGATTTGCTTTCAACCAATTTGTGTTAAGTGCCTCCGAAAAGGAGTAAAGACATGGGTTGACATTTTCTAGTGCAGCTGAGAAGCGATTGGTGAAAATTCACAGTAGCAAGGAGTCGAAGGAAATGTAGCTTCCTTTGTATCTTCCTCCCCAATCCTGGGGCTGCAAGAGTGTCGGTTCAGTAACTGCTGTAAATTAGAACAGCCTGAAGGCGGCTCTAACCTGTGCCAATTGCTAATGGCTCCCAGAGGCTGTTATTGCAGCCAATAATCTGCCAGGGTAAGGGAGTCCTGGCCATGCCCTCTTAGCTGTATGCAGTGGACAGAAGGTCATAGTAGGTCATAGTAGGTTTCCGCAACACAGTGGCCAATTAAGCTAGGCTTGGGTCTGCTTTGGACTTGGGGGGTGGCACAAAGTGACCCTAATATGCCAGTGAGTGGGGCCTATTCTGCCCATCTGTATCAGGAATCTGAATGTATTTATCCTCTTTTTTGACATCATTAAACTTAGGGACATCCACGGTAGTAAGTGTGATACATCAAGTCTAGAGATCATAATAATGATGCAAGACCGTACGTGGCAAATCCTGTCCCCACCCACAGCTCATGTAACCAGGGTCATATAGTGAGGAGTTCTACAGAGGATGGAGATTGGGAAAGGCTACTCTTCCCCATGTCATGGAAGCTGCAGAATGGGAAGAGTGGATGGTCTGTGAGCCCACCTCTCCTACACCTCCTCTCTATAGTTATGCATAGTGTTATGGAACCCTTGCATGGGCTTCTGCACAGTGTTGTGGTACCCTTGCATGGGCTTCCTGTGTCTTGTTCCCCCCCCTGCACCTGGGATGCCGATGGGTACAGGAAGGAAAGAGGCCAGGATTTGTTAACTGAGTCCCTTCACCTCCACCTTTCTCCCTGAAAACAAAAAAAAAAAAACATACGTGTGTATATGTGTGCGCGCTCGTGTTAGAAGAGTTATGCTGCATGTGTGCTAGGGCTGCAGCTCATTTACACCAGTGTGTTATCAGACCCCTATGTCACTTCATCTCTCTGTCTCATTTGTTGTCACATATTAAAATTGAGAGGATAGTATTTGGCCTGCCTCACAGGAGTGCTGCAAAGTTCTGTTCACAACGTATGTGTAAAATGCACTGAGATTCCCAGATGGAAGTTGCTGTATAAGTTATTATTACTATTAACATGCATTGGAAACAATAGAAAAGGATCCTAGTTGGGTACCTGGCCAGGAGATGTGTCTGGCTCAGTGGCTACTGTGGCTTTGGCTGAAGTAGCACAGATCAATGTCAGGACACATATTAATCTAATGGTTCCATCGATTCACAGGCTACCCAGGTTAATGAAAGGTTTCAGAGTAGCAGCCGTGTTAGTCTGTATTCGCAAAAAGTAAAGGAGTACTAGTGGCACCTTAGAGACTAACCAATTTATTTGAGCATAAGCTTTCGTGAGCTACAGCTCACTTCATCAGATGCATATCGTGGAAACTGCAGCAGACTTTATATATACACAGAGAATATGAAACAAAACCTCCTCCCACCCCACTGTCCTGCTGGTAATAGCTTATCTAAAGTGATCATTAGGTGGGCCATTTCCAGCACAAATCCAGGTTTTCTCACCCTCTGGATTTGTGCTGGAAATGGCCCACCTAATGATCACTTTAGATAAGCTATTACCAGCAGGACAGTGGGGTGGGAGGAGGTTTTGTTTCATATTCTCTGTGTATATATAAAGTCTGCTGCAGTTTCCACGATATGCATCTGATGAAGTGAGCTGTAGCTCACGAAAGCTTATGCTCAAATAAATTGGTTAGTCTCTAAGGTGCCACAAGTACTCCTTTTCTTTTTATGGGGAAATAGTTTTACTTTGTGTAATGACCCATCCACTCCCAGTCTCTATTCAAGCCTAAGTTAATTGTATCCAGTTGGCAAATTAATTCCAATTCAGCAGTCTCTCTTTGGAGTCTGTTTTTGAAGTCTTTTTGTTCTAATATTGCGACCTTTAGGTCTGTAATCGAGTGACCAGAGAGATTGAAGTGTTCTCCGACTGGTTTATGAATGTTATAATTCTTGACATCTGATTTGTGTCCATTTATTCTTTTATGTAGAGACTGTCCAGTTTGACCAATGTACATGGCAGAGGGGCATTGCTGGCACATGATGGCATACATCACTGGACTGTTTAAATTTTGGGCTCATTAAGACACGTTTAAAAAGCAGGGAAGTTCAGGCTTTAAGCATAATAAACGGATACTCCACACATAGCCATTTCTACTCTGGTTAGGTATTTTGCAGCAGAAAGAGAAAACCCGCAGATCACTTACTGCTCTAAGATTCCACATGATACTTAGGCACAAGGGGACCAATAAACAGCAGAGTAACAGCCTTGTTTTTTCGTTTCCTGGCTTCCGTGGGCTTTACTCAGCTCCATGACTCTATTTTCACTTACATTCTGTCTATGAGCCTGCAAGATGGTGGCTATCCCAGGGGTAGCACATCTCTTCTGTGGAGTCATCCAAGTGAAAAGTGTAGTGCTAGAGAATAAAGGCTGACATTTATCCTACTGGGGGTGGACTGGACCAGGCAAAATAAGAACTAAATAAAAAAAATTCTTTCCGGTAACAGAGGAAAAGCACATTCCTACAGTATATGGCTGGACAGCAGACACAATTTTTTATTTAAATGTGCACACAACAAATATTTGAAAAAAGTTTTTATTTAGGAGACAAATTATTTGAAATAAGAACTCCTCCAACCAGTTGCTCCATGCCTCACATTTAAATGATTACAAAACGAGAACTAGTTTGATTTATTCTCTTAAATAGGAGTCAGACAAAATGTCGGTCGAGGAGGGGTGTTATCAATGCAGATAGCCCCTCCGTGCAGTCTGTCATTCTTACGACTACCAGGGCGCCGCTCCTCAGATGGTTTAAATTGTCAGAGTTCCACTGGCATCAATGGAGCTATGACCATTTGAGCCAGCTGAGGATCAGACCCGGCATGTTTTTTCTCTTGAATGAATGTCCAAACCCAATTAAAAATATTCTTTGTGAGGTTTATTACTAAAACATGTGTGACAAGGGAAATTAATGGCTTTTGCTTTCACTAGCATTCAGAGACGTTTCCCAGGGTTATGTAGAAAGAACAAAACATTATCTACATGCATATACAGCACCTATTTTTTATACTGTTCAATATAAAAATGATTTAAAGAAAAATCTTAGAGCTATCATCATAGAATTATATGACCAGGTTCTTCTTGTTCTTAACTATGTATATTATGGTAGAACCCAAGGCCCTAAGCAAGATAAGGGACCCATTGTGTTCAGGGCTCAAAACACATGTACTAAGAAACAGGCCCTTGCTCCAAAAACTTGCAATCTAAATAGATTAAGACAAGCAAATGATAGAAGAAAGGAAGTATCCCAGTTTTACCAAGGGGAACCTGAGGCAAAAATAGATTAAGTGACTTGCCCAGTTCAATCCAGTATAAAAACAGTTGCTCTTATTTGATATGCTTCACTGGGTCTAATTAGTTGGAAGCCTTTGGTAACTCTAATTAAGGATTTTCTGTTAAGCCTCACAGGTCAAAATTTTTGCCTGCTTGGCCAGCATTACCAGCACACGAATGATGCAATCTCCTTGAAACTAGCCCTGTTGGTTTCATACATGGGAGAAGGTAGTCTATTGAGATTTACAAAAATCTTGCTCTCAGAGCTGGTAGGGGAATAGGATTATGATAAACTTCCACAGACTTCACAGGATTGTTGGCAATATTCATGGTTTGCCTGCTCTCAAAACCTCAGGAGATAAATGCGTCAGGATGTGAGGCCCCATAACTTCTGGAATGGGGAAAAGATTGTAAGGACTACAAGAGGACAGATATAATTTTAAGTCTGTTACAGTCATGATTTTCTTTGGGAAACAATTTTTATTTCTGGATCAGGCAACTCTTATGAAAATAAGGTCCAGTAAATAAATTCAGTGATTTCAGAGCTGATCCCTTTAATATTTTTTTATTTCTATGCTTGGGAAGTTTTTCTTAAATAATAGAACAAAACAAATAATTAAGAATGAGAGATTTAGTCATTGATTTTTTTTCTCTCTCTCTATCCACAAGAGCTTACAATATTCTGAAATTTGTTATTCAAATGTATTCATAGACGAGGGCTTTTTTTTAATCCCTGCTCTGTTGATTGTTTGAAAGCAGTTCATTATAAATATCTGATAATCCAATTGAAATGTAAGCTCTGTCGATTAGTTTTGATTAGACACCTACCAGAGGTCACACAATACCATTTTTTATTGCTGAGCATAATTCTTAGATTTATTTTTCTGGCCTGTTACTTGTGTTTACAAGTTCAGAATCTGCATTATGTAAATATTCTCCAATATTCACTTAAAATGTATCAAGTCAGTAAACATTCCTGCCAGTAAACCTGTATGGGATATTCGCAGACACAGAGTACAAACATAGCCAAGCAAATCGATTTTTTATTCTAGATTTTTATTCTATTTTGTGGACATTTTTTTAGATTATCCTCTCAACTCTTCAAATACTATTTTATTCTATGTAAACTCCTATGCCACCCACATCAACAAAGTACTCCAGCACCTGTCACGTGCAGTTTAATCTTGCTCTCATCACCTCCCCAGGGGAGGATTGTGCACGCAGTGGAGTGTTTCGTTGTGGGAGAGTTCTATTTTGCTTTTAACGTACATTCTCCTAGGTGATTATATTGGAGAAGGCAGGCTGAAGAAGTGTGCCTTGCACTTGAAGCCTAAGGTGCAGAGGTGTGAGAAGGTCCTTAATTCCTATGGGAGTTCATTCCATAGTCTGACTGGCCCTGAGGAAATCTCAGTTTCCTGCACAGGCAAGCATACCGCACAGGGAAATTAAAAAATGTTTTCTCTTGAGTTGATATTTTGTAATCTCTTACAGCAGCAGTTTCAAAATCCCCCTAGTATAAAGAAATAACCAAATGGTCTTTGGCAACAAACAAATAAAAATATCCAACAATGTTTTAAAAGCTTTTCAGATAACAGACTAATGGAAGTATATACAATATATCAGCTTTTGAGTTAATTTGCAAGACTCTCCAATCTCATTATCCTCTGGAATATTAATGTTTAGCAAAAAATGCTTCTTTACTGTTATAGATGCATGTTATTTAAAATAGGGCACTTGTTTTCATGAGACTCATAATGAGTCTAGAGTTAGACACTGTTTACTGTTCACGCATATAGAGAAGAATATCCCAGGGAGTTTTCTCTGACTCCCTATGTGAAGACCAATACATCTTTAAGAAAAAAAAAATGCAGGAAGATTTGGAATGTTGAATTCACACAGAAAAATGATTATAAAACACACCATATCTCCTGCAAGCAAACACTTATCTTAAAACGATTACTCCATATCTGACCTCTCAGTCCTTGGCCTCAAAGGAAACCTGCACAACACTTTCAAAAGACAAGCCTGGGAACTTAAATTCAAACCTCGCTAGACATTAAAAATCATGGATTTAATAATGACATTGAGTTTATGGCTTATTACAACAATCTGCAACCCACTAACCATCCCCCAACCACATACCACCTTTTTTTGGTCCTATGACCGGAGAGATGTTAACTGGCCATTTCACCTTGAATGGTCTCTTTCAATATGTGTAAACAGTTTAGGCTAAACAATGTGTTCCACTTTGTATTTACCCTTGACTATCTGTGTACCTTTTCCAGACCTGAAGAACAGGTCTATCTATGTAGTTTGAAAGCTTGTCTCTTTCAACAACAGAAGTTGGTCCAATGAAAGGTATTACCTCACCCACCTTGTCTCTTTATGAGCATTAAATACTTCCATGAACTTTTTATCAAGGCAAGTGTTAGGGTTCAAAAAGTGAAGCCTGAAGCATGTAGGGCAGTGGTTCCCAAACTTGTTCTGCTGCTTGTTCAGGGAATGCCCCTGCCTGGCCGGTTTGTTTACCTGCCGTGTCTGCAGGTTCGGCCGATCGCAGCTCCCACTGGCCGTGGTTCGCTGCTCCAGGCCAATGGGGGCTGCTGGAAGCAGTGCAGGCCAAGGAACGTACTGGCCGCCGCTTCCAGCAGCCCCCATTGGCCTGGAGCAGCGAACCGCGGCCAGTGGGAGTCATGATCGGCCGAACCTGAGGACATGGCAGGTAAACAAACCGGCCCGGCCTGGCAGGGGCTTTCCCTGCACAAGCGGTGGAACAAGTTTGGGAACCACTGATGTAGGGGAAAGCAACAGGAGGGATTCTCAAATGGCTATTAGACAGTGAATTTTATGAAAATGAAAGCAGAATGCATTTGGAGTCCAATCAGTGATGTAACTGCAGCATCTAGGTATCATTATTACTATTTATTATGTATATTATGGTAGCACTTAGAGGCCCTAACTCTTGGTTCCTGCTCTGAATAGCTTATGTCCAAAACAGGAAAGACAGACAAACGGTAGGAGAAAGGAATACAACATACAAGCTGAAGGTTGGGAATTGAGGCACAGAAAGAATTAGTGATTTCCCAAAGTCACACAGGAAGTCTGTGGTAGAATTAAGAATTGAACCCAGATTTGAGACTCTCGATCCTTTCCTTTAAACACAAAGACTGTTTTTTTCCTCCAGGTATTCCGAATAAAATTTACCCAGTTGGTCTTGACATGGTGTGAGGACAGGAAGGTGTGTGGGAAAATGAAAGTCTCCCCTATGAGAGGGTACTGTTAGAGCAGCTTCAGGGATGGTCTGAGAGGAGTTCCTCTCCGTGGGAGGAAAACGGTCATAAATGGAGGGATGGCTAAGGAGCAGGCTGAAGACCTATCTGTGAGAGAAGGGGAGATACTTAGCTTCTGGCAACTGATATGCATGCTATTTCTTCTCATGACTTTTCTTCAACAGCAATACCAACTTTCACTGCTCAGGTCTCTTCACAACTGTGATCAGTGATGGAGTCTGAGGTGTGAGACACAAGATTATGATGATCTCACGTACCAGAGGACAAATGCCCTGCCTGACAAGCACTACACGCAAACATTAATGGAAAAGTTTCCTTGGTTCTTACTTTGGGTAATGAGGTGTTTGGTCTTCCCACTGCTTTCAAAATAGCCACAGAAGCATGCACCACAGCTCACAGAAATATGGGGCAAAGGGTACAACACAAAGGGGTAGGAATAAACAAGGGCAATGTGTTACAGACAGGGTCTATAGCTACTATTAGATGCTGCCAGGTAATCCATTAGCTACGATGGAATTTATTGGGAAATTTGAATCTACAATCTTTTCTTTTAAAGTGTGGATTGGTATGTCTGTGTCTCTGTCAACTGCCATTTCAGGGAATTATAATTAGGAATGGCACAGATACTCTGCTATGCTACTGCAGTCTGTGGGGCAGATCCTCAGCTGGTGTAAATCCTCATAGTTGCATTGACTTCAGTGGAGTTACATGATTGACAACAGCAAAGATCAGGACCCTTATGTTTCTAGTGATGCACAATTGATGGTATAGAGCTTTGGTCTTTGATACAGGATATTATTTGATAAATTATCTTTCTGTGTTTACTCTCACTTTCTCTCCTCAGCAAATTGTATGAGAATGGATGTAGGCGGGAGTGGGGCTGTCACTTTTAGTTAGTATCTCTCTTCTAGTGACTGGCTGTATTCTCTGATCTGTCTATCTCCATATTTGTTCATCCACGTCTCTACAGTACATTGCTAATAGCATTGCATTTTCACAGAAAGCACAGTTCCTAAACACATTCTTTAGTGTAAAACATTGAATGTTGTTTATACAGGTCTTGAAATCTATAATGAGGTAAATTCAAGTAAGATGAAAGAGTGACTGGGTATTCTTCAGAACACAATGGATAAAAAAGGGGAACTCTTTTTTTCCCTCTACTCAAGAAAACACAGAAGAGGTTTGTGCATTTAAGCCAAATTTTCATCTAATGGTTCAGCAAGCCCTGTCTTAAAACGATCACTTTAAAGAATCTCAAAATTTTCCACCACAATATTTTTTGACTTTTACTCAGGAATACTCCAATGGTGAGAATATAGGACTCATCACCAAGTTTCTCCAGTTGAAGTAATATTAACAATGATACCTACTTCTTATATACCATCTGTAGATATGCTTATGTAAGTCCCAAGGGCAGTGTGAGACAATTAAATAATGTTGTGAAGCACTTTGAGATCCTAGGATGAGAAAAGCTAGTGAACTGAGTGTAAAGTATTTTTATCTCGGTAGCTGATTTCTGCAGGGAAAGAATTTAGTGAATTTATAGACATACTACTAAACTATACTCCAAAAAATGCATCCTTCTCATCAATATGTTCAAAGCCTGAAGTTTTCTGGATTAAAAAGTACTATTTTTGTAAGGGCTCGATTCCTCTCTCACTCTTCCTAACTCAGATTTCAAATTTACCCTCAGGGTCAGAAACCTTGGAATCACTCTTTACCTTGAGCTGATCGTTTCGTCTCACATCTCTTACTGTACCTGACCATTTGCCTATCAGGACCTCCAACCCATTGCCAGAATAGGTCCTTCCCTTCACCCTGCCTCAGCTGAAATGCAATCATCACTGTTGCTTTAATCACTTTCAACCCAGACTATGGGTAATAATAACCTCTTTTATGGAAATCAGAAACCCTTACATATCACAGGCTACATTTATTCTTAGTTAGTGTTGGTTTCTACTGGAATAAACCAGGATGCAGGGACACTAGAAGTGGAAAATGCATCTGGGGAAGGAGTCACAGTGGCCCAAGATATTAGCAATTGCCTTTTCACTAGGGGACTCACAGAAGGCTAATTTAGCCCCAAATGTGGATGGTACTACCAAGGAATGGCCAGGTTGACTGATGCTGCAAACTGGGCTATAGACAACAAAATTAAATTCAACAAAGACAAATGTAAGATGCTACCCTTCGAGAAGAAAAACCAAATGCACAAATACAAAACGGGGGATAACTGGCTTGGCAGCAGCACAGCTGAGAAGGATCTGGGAGTTGTGGTGGATCATAACCTCAACTTGAATCAACAATGTGATGCTGTTGCAAAAAATAAATTAATACAATTTCAGGTTGCATTAACAGAGGCCCAGCATGCAAGTCACAGGAGGTGATAATACCAGTCTACTCAGTGCTGGTTAGACCTCAGATGGAGTACTGTGTCCAATTTTGATTGCATCTCTATAGAAAGTATGTAGAGAAACTGAAAAGGGTCCAGAGGCAAGTGACAAAGATGATCAAAGTGATGGAATGCAAGCTACATGAGCAAAGGATGAAAGAACTGTGTATGTTTAGTTTTGAAAAGAGGAGATTAAGTGGGGGATATGACAGCAATCTTAAAATAGTTGAAAGGCTTTCATAAAAAAGATGGAGAAAAGTTGTTCTCTCTAGCCACAGAGGGCAGGACAAGAAGCAATGGGTTCAAACTACAGCATAGCATATTTAGATTAAATCTCAGGAAAAACTTCCTAACTGTAAGAACATTAAGACAATGAACAGACTGTGTAAGGAGGTTGAAGCTCCTTCACTGGAGGTTTACAAAAGGAGACTGGTTTCAGAGTAGGAGCCGTGTTAGTCTGTATTCGCAAAAAGAAAAGGAGTACTTGTGGCATCTTAGACACTAACCAATTTATTTGAGCATAAGCTTTCGTGAGCTACAGTGCACTTCATTGGATGCATGTTAGTCTCTAAGGTGCCACAAGTACTCCTTTTCTTTAAAAGGAGACTGGATAGCCATCTGTCCTGGATGGTTTAGACACAACAAATCCTGCATCTTGACAGGGGGTTGGACTAGGTGACCCTTTAGGTCCCTTCTAATCCTATCATTCTATTATTCCTGTTGCAGCTTCTACTGGAGCTGCTGTTGGGATTATAGCCTCTGTCTTTAGTGGAAATGAAAGAAAGCAGCAAAACTATCACATGCTTTCTGCAGGGGATGGGGGGTCTTTCAGGTGCAGTTTGTGAAACCAGCCTTATGGGGCAAGGAATGCCATGAACAGGCTAGCCCTCACTCTCTGTCATCTACAATCACATCCAAAACACTTCTACATTCAATTATAAATTATTCTTCTGGATTTTAAATGCTCCATAAACTTACTTCACTTTGGAAACTATCTACTGTACCTTCTCCTACATCCACTTACTTCTCTCCCCAAAGGAGAGAAGGATCTCACAGTCATAAATGTGTTACGGGAGGTCTGCATAAACCATGCATTAAAACATAGGCATCGTGACTTACTCTCTCATAAACTAAGATCTGATGAAATTGGCTCAGGTTTCATACTTATTATATTCAAAGAGAAGATTATAGATGTGGTGCTGCTAAACAACGTATCATCAGCATAACTTTCTTTTGCGAGGCTGTGAAAACAAATTTCCTCTTTCATAAGGAAGATTTTGGTGTGAACCTGTAATTTCCAAATTAGATTTAGAAAGGAAATACTAGCTTAAATATGGACTTTTCCCCACCTGCCCCGCCCCCGAAAATGGATATAAAGAGCATGGTGGCTTAGTGGTTTATATGCTTCACTGCTATTTAGGAGAGGTGGAGTTGGATTCTTGGACCGTCTCACAGGATAGGGTGGGATCCTTATAGAGTGGAACGCATTCAATAAAAATGTTATCCTTTGGACACCTCTCCTCTCACACAGCTTGCCTCCTCCTGTTTCCAACTGCCATAACACCTCTATGGAAACTACAGCAATTACTTAGTCTTCGGCACTTTATGTATTTGTAGTTGTCTTTAGTGAGATTTAGTGGCTGGGAAACTGAAAAGCCAACACATTTTATGTGCCAGCCTGCTCCCTGGATCACCCCTATTGGTCCATAAACCACAGTTGGAGAATCTCTGCCTTAACAGAATGGTTTGTTCCATGTATTTCCTTTATAAGCACCAGGGTTTGATTCCTTGGTCTGGCATGTCAATCATTGAGCTGGGAAGGCTGAAGCCCTAAAGAAACACCATGATTACTTCTTGCAAGGTGATGGAATGCCCCCTATAATTCAACAGCCTTGGCTCCAGCCAATTAAGTAGCATTAACAATTTTTTTTTACTGAAAGGTTGGTGGCTGAGAGACATAGGACCTTGAGCACATGGTGTAAAACAGGGGGAAATAGTACATTCCTGGTGCTTAGACAGTCTTGTGGGAAAAGCCCCAGATATTATTAAATGCAAAGACTGGCAAATCTTAACTCCAGCAAGGCTACCTCTAGATCTTGTTTTCTTTTATGCTAAAATGTAACTACAAGAAATTACTTTGGTTAAAAGTAAAATGTTAATACCAACTGTGTGTTACCAAAGATACTTGTAGCATATATTTAGGCGAGAACAGCTGGTAAATTAAGTCTAAGTGCAAAATTAAAGTTATTACACCAGGAATCGGTGTGTTCTGGTGGATGTGTAATTTCATTATTATGAGATCTCTGCTTTAGCTGAATTTTAGTTCAGGAGTTATAGTCAAATGACAGAAACATATAGGCTGCCAATTATCACTGGAGCCAGGGGAGCACATAGATAATAGCATGAGGATCTGCTGGATCTCGTGCATGCTCAGGATAAGTTTGTGTCTTAAAAGGACAGAGCAAACTGTAATTCTGAAGTGTCACCCTGAATTTATGACATATACCATGGCCTTGAATTTAATCATTTAGAAATTGTAATGTTTGTTATGTCTCATCGCATCAGGCTATAACTAACACAATGAGATGCAATGTTACATAGCACAAGTCAGGATTTCAAGTGATGCACACTGGTTGTCAGGCAAAAATATCCACAGACAATTAGGATGAAGCCATTAAATGGAAATGGAGTGCAACAAAAAGCCTTTCCGTTTGGTTTGCTGTCCCTCTGGGCCAACTAATGCTACATCATAATTATTAAATACAAAAGCAAAATAAGGACAGCACACTCTAATGGTTTCAACTAGGCTAGAAAGAGAGTGAAAAACCAGAGTCCAATGATGAGTGTATAGTGCAGCCAGTGTGCATTACTGACCAAACAGTGCAATTTGGGTTGCACATTGGGTGTATGCCAGACTACAATTTGGAATATCTATACTAAAAATAGATTAGTATAACCAAATAAAATCATCTTTTGGAGAGTACCTGTGTGAAAGTTCAAGCATGACAAGAGGTGGTGACAGAACTCTTGGGTTTGTGGTTCAAATAAGAAATAATAAAAAAAATAATGAATTCAGTGAACATGATTTTATTTAGTGGATTCTAAGGATCAAAGGGACTCTTATGATCATGTAGTCTGATGTCTTGCATAACACAGGCCAGAGAATTTGGCCCATTAATCCCTACATCAGGCCCATAATATAAAAGAGTTTCTCCTAGTCAGAATCTCAAATAAAAGTTTCCCATAATTAGCATTTTCTTCTCATCCCAAAATGGGTCACTTTCTTAACCCAACATAATCTAGAGTGGGAGACATCTCAGAACTCACTTCTCTTATAGCCTCCAGGATAGACTAATTCCCTTCAGCTGAACCCACTGGTTAAAATTGGCACTTCTGTTAGCACAGGAGAATGGGGAAGAAAAGTTACCGCACCTCCACCACTGGTTTCTGTGGCATTCCAGCAATGAGGGCTAACAGCTGAGATCGTTTCTCTGCCGAAAGAGAAAGAATTAACCAATTGCCAGTGATCTACATACCCAGCGCCAACCAGAGGAATGTATATTAGGAGACATTCAGCTATAGATTATCCCCTCTGTTATCACAGATTAATTTGTATCATACAGGGAAATTAACCAGTGCTGGAACAGTAGGGATATCACTAATATGGAAAGCACTGATATTGCTCTGTGCATTTGTCAACACAGTACCTACCCTTGTGAGCTCTAGGCCTATAACAGTTTAGAGGACAGGTCAGGTTTGCAATAGCGGGGTGATGCTTTTCACTTTTCTTGGAGAGTATTTTAGAAACCTGTAGAGGAAAGGCAGTGTGGGTAACTTTTCTTCCCCGTTCTCCTGTGCTAACAGAAGTGCCAATTTTAACATATCAGGGAACTCAAAAAATTGAAACAACTTGTTAATCAAAAAGATCAGAGGCTACCTAATGCTGCTTATTTTTGTCTGCTTCTGTGCTGTTTGATGGTTCTGGCACATAAAGGCAAAAGGCATTTACAGCACTGGCCGTATATGTGCTAACTTTTGAAAAGAATGCTGCACAACCTGCAGCAGCTCTAAGAATGTTACAATCAAAGCAATATCATAGGCTGTAATGCTATAGGAGGGGGAAAGCAGGGAGATGGGGATAATGGAAACATCACACTCATATTTGTCCCCCCACTATATACCCTCAGGTTATTGACTGAAAAATGCCTCCTCAAGTCAGCACTGGGTTGTTATAACAGTCTAATGGTGGTGTTGTGGATGAAGAGATGATGTCTGGTTATTTGGAAAGCAAATACTCCTGGGTAAGGCAAACACAAGAAAGAAGCCAACTTACAACTCTCTGTGAAGGAACACTGAGAGAAGTTTCTGTAACCCCCTCTGCAGCAGATGGAAGAACAGATCCCATTGCTAGTGCCAGTGGGACTCTCTTTCAGGAGGATGGAGATGAAGCAATAATGGTACAGCTAGCAGCCAACATCACGTTCAAACTAACCGAGTACAGCTTCTTTTCCCACGTGGAATCCAAATTTCTGAGGCTTATGAGATGTCTACCTCAGTGTCAGAAAATTAGTGCCCTATCCCTGGGGAAGTATCTATTAGTTCTGCCTGAACCAGAGTTGTCTCTTTGCACGCAAAGGGCATTAAACAAAGGGGAAAGGAAAACAATACCAAACCTTTGTGTTAGCTTTTATTTGTGACTAATAAAAGTAACTTTCAAAGGTTAAATAAAGCATGTGAATGATAGCTAGCCAAGTGATTCTTCGTTTTATGCTCTATAAAAGGACCTCAGCTTCAAATTAATTTTCCAGAGTGACATTCCTCACCTAGGATAAAGCAAAGAACGCAGGGAGCTGTTTGATTAAATTGAGGTCTAGGGTAATCAAACATCTTTATGCTTGTTATTATTCGTCTGGCAGATCTGTATCTGCTGGTAGCTCTTATTTTACTCTCTGCTCCAGGAAGATCCTGAACAAAGGGGTGAGAATAACCCTTGTTGCTAGCACAAAACCAGAGAAGATCTGGATTTCAGAACACCTGCTTTTGCAATGTTTACTTAGGCAACAGCAGGGTGACCAACAGCTTGGGTGTACAGGCACAGTAAGGTGAGCTGCAATTGGTGACAAATATTTGGAAGGCTCTTGGGTAAAGCAACAGAGTGAAGAAGGCTTCAAATCTTCTCTGATTCATCTCTTATGCAACTCTTACCTTTCAAGATATGTCTACCACACTGTGATAAAAAACTAGGGCTGTTGATTAATCGCAATTAACTCACAAAAATTAATTGTGATAAAAATTAATCACAATTAATCACACTGTTAAACAATATACTACCAATTGAAATTTATTAAATATTTTTGGATTTTTTTTACATTTTAAAATATATTGATTTCTATTACAACACAGAATACAAAGTGTATGGTGCTCACTTTATATTATTTTTGATACAAATATTTGCACTGTAAAAATGATAAAGAAATAGTATTTTTCAATTCACCTCATACAAGTACTGTAGTGCAATCTCTTTATCATGAAAGTGCAACTTACAAATGTAGATTTTTGAATGTTACATAACTGCACTCAAAAACAAAACAGTGTAAAACTTTAGCGCCTACAAGTCCACTCAGTCCTACTTCTTGTTCAGCCAATCGCTAACACAAACAAGTTGTTTACATTTATGGGAGATACTGCTGCCTGCTTCTTATTTACAATGTCACCTGAAAGTGAGAGCAGGCATTCACATGGCACTTTTGTAGCTGGCATTGCAAGGTATTTACATGCCAGATATGCTAAACATTTGTATGCCCCTTCATGCTTCAGCCACCATTCCAGAAGACATGCTTCCATGCTGATGATGCTCATTAAAAAAAAATGCATTAATGAAATTTGTGACTGAACTCCTTGGGGGAGAATTGCATGTCTCCTGTTCTGTTTTACCCAAATTCTTCCATATATTTCATGTTATAGCTGTCTCGGATGATGACCCAACACATGTTCATTTTAAGAACACTTTCACAGCAGATCTGATAAATGCAAAGAAGGTACCAATGTGAGATTTCTAAAGATCGCTACAGAACTCATCCCAAGATTTAAGAATCTTAAGTGCCATCCAAAATCTCAGAGGGATGGGGTGTGGAGAATGCTTTCAGAAGTCTTAAAAGAGCAACACTCAGATGCAGAAACTACAGAACCCGAACCACCAAAAAGGAAAATCAACCTTCTGTTGGTGGCATCTGACTCAGATGATGAAAATGAACATGCGTTGGTCTGCTCTGCTTTGATGGTTATCTAGCAGAACCCATCATCACCATGGAAGCATGTCCTCTAGAATGGTGTTTGAAGCATGAAGGGACATATGAATCTTTAGTGCATCTGGCATGTAAATATCTTGCAACTCCAGTTACAACAATGCCATGCGAATGCCTGTTCTCACTTTCAGGAGACATTGTAAACAATAAACGGGAAGCATTATATCCTGCAAATTGTAACCAAACTTGTTTGTCTGAGTGATTAGCTGAAGTAGGACTTAGTGGACTTATAGGCTCTAAAGCAGTGGGGGGAACCTGCGGTCCATAAGGGTAATCCGCTGGCGGGCCATGAAACAGTTTGTTTACATTTACACGGCCACCCACAGCTCAGAAGCGACACCGGGAGCTGTGGGCGGCCTTGCAAATGTAAACAAACTGTCTCACGGCCCACTAGCGGATTACTCTGATGGGCCTCATGCAATCCAAGGGCCGCAGGTTGCCCACCACTTCTCTAAAGTTGAACATTAGTTTGTTTGTTTTTGAATGCAGTTCTTTTTTGTACATAATTCTTTTTTGTACATAGTTCGACTTTCATGATAAAGAGATTGCACTACAGGACTTGTATTAGATGAATTGAAAAATACTATTTCTTTTGTTTTTTACAGTGCAAATATTTGTCATAAAAATAAATATAAAGTGAGCACTGTACACTTTGTATTGTGTTGAGATCAATATATTTGAGAATGGTATTCTATTATTGTTTAACAGTGCGATTAATCATGTGATTAATTGCAATTTTTTTTAATAGCTTGAAAGCCCTATAAAAGACCCATGGCACTGAGTATCAGAGCGTGGGTCAGCCCATGGGGCTCAGTCTGCCAGGAGAAAAAGAGCAGTGTAGACAAATTCAGACTGGAAACAAAGGTGTAAGTTTTTAACAGTGAGAGTAATTAACCGTTGGAACAATTTAGCAAGGGTCGTGGTGGATTCTCCATAATTTTCTCCATAATTCTTCGTGGTGTATTCTGGCAATTTTTAAATTAAGACTGGATGTTTTCTCTAAAATAGATCTGCTCTAGGAATTATTTTGGGAAAGTTCTATGGTCTGTGTTACATAGGTGGTCAGATTACATGATCATAATGGTCCCTTCTGGCCTTGTACTCCATGAATCTTTGTATGACCATGTGTTTTATTTCACTGGCTAGTGATTGGGACATTAAAATAAATAAATGAATGCAAAAAATTGTCCCCATTTTTTGATCAGCTCTGGTCAGAATAATATCCACTGGCTGATTCTGTAGTCAGGAGTACCAAAAGTATATATGAATGTTAGATGATCACAAAATCTTGGTCTCTATTTTATATTATAAATCAAAATCCTTCAGCATGATTGATTAGGTTAATACATAATGTCACGTCTGCTGGCGGTCTCAACAGAGGTGCCAACGACTGAATGGGCATAGGGAATGAGCTCCTTTCTGCCCTATATGTGGTTCCTCCAGCCCTTTGGTATATTAATAAGCTTCAGTTTCCAATTCTCTCAAATCTGGCATTTTGCATAAGACTGAGTTTCACTTCAGAGAAAGCAAGCAACACACATTAAGAAACACACAGTTAAGATGGAAATAAAACATTTGTACTCTGATACCTAGCCACATCAGATGACCATCTTAATGACTTTCCTATTGTGGTCAAGGATAACAAACATTTTTTTCTTCTATTAATCTGTATTTCTTTAGTTTTATGCTTGGTGACACAATCTTAACACTATTTAAATGTGGGTTTGTGTATAATATACAGTAGGTACACAATGAAAGGACAGATTTACATTAGAAAACAGATTAATAAGAGATAGCTGGTACGTTAATAACTTTATAAATTTGCAATCCAGTAGAATACCTGGGAAGCAGTCAAACTGATTCCAAATGACAGGTTTCAGAGTAGCAGCCATGTTAGTCTGTATCCGCAAAAAGAACAGGAGTACTTGTGGCACCTTACAGACTAACAAATTTATTTGAGCATAAGCTTTCGTGAGCTACAGCTCACTTCATCAGATGCATTCAGTGGAAAATACAGTGAGGAGATTTATATACACAGAGAACATGAAACAATGGGTGTTACCATACACACTGTAAGGAGAGTGATCAGGTAAGGTGAGCTATTACCAGCAGGAGAGCGGGGTGGTGGGGGGGGAGCCTTTTGTAGTGATAATCAAGGTGGGCCATTTCCAGCAGTTGACAAGAACGTCTGAGGAACAGCAGGGTGGGGGGTGGAATAAACATGGGGAAATAGTTTTACTTTGTGTAATGACCCATCCACTCCCAGTCTCTATTCAAGCCAAAGTTAATTGTATTCAGTTTGCAAATTAATTCCCATTCAGCAGTCTCTCATTGGAGTCTGTTTTTCAAGTTTATTTGTTGAAGAATTGCCACTTTTAGGTCTGTAATCGAGTGACCAAAGAGATTGAAGTGTTCTCCGACTGGTTTTTGAATGTTATAATACTGTTCCTCAGACTTCCAAATTAGTTAACTATGTGATGGTGAAACCATTTTTGAGATGTTTCTTCTATCTGACCAAAGAAAATCCACCTGGGAAATTTCTAGCATATTCACTGAACATCTGGGAAAATCCTTGAGTATGAACCCAATAGAATATTTACTGTCTCTAAAAAAGAATATGCACCTTTAGGAGGATTTCACCCTCCAAGCATTTCATAATGTAAAACATCACAACACCCCTGTGAAATACACTATTTTACTTTGTAAATGATAATAGCTTGATTTTAAGAGCTGGGTTCCAATTTTGTGTCCACAGTTTTTGCACTTGCCAATAACTGAGAACTTTATAGCTACAGAGGGTGCAGCAGCAGCTTGGTAAAGAGGTTTCCACTTTGAAAATAAAGTCCTGTTGAAGCTTGTTAGTACCTTGCCTGGTTGATACAACAACACTATTGAAACAAAATGTTTCTACATTGTAGAACTGAAACAAGACAGTCCACATGATTTGTTTAGACTTCTTCCCATGAAAATTTTTGTCAAAATCAACACCTTTCTGCACAATGTTTTGATTTAAATGAAACTGCACTTCAGGGCAGAAAACTGTTCCATTAATTTTTTTTCAACCAACTGTGAGTATCCCTGAGCCGGTTCTGAGCCCCATGCACAGTGTGGGGAATATGGGAAGAAAGTGTTTAGAAAGTCTAAGGATCTTTTAGTACTGGCAGATGAGACAGTTAAGTATAAAGTCTGAATCATGTATACACATTTACATTTTGCATGACTTATTAGAGGCTACACTGAAATTTGGCATTCAAATGTCTCAAAAAGAGAAGCACTTGCAGATCCTTCAGTGCAGCAAAGGAGTCAAGGAATAGCAATTTCCAGTCGCTTTTCAGACGTGAGATGTGACCAATACTTTGAACACCGTTCTTTTTTAACTTCAGCAGTGGAAGAAAATGTACCATACAGTTACTATAGAGATTGGAGACATCACAGAAACTGCCTTGAAAAAAGATCTGTGTGGTCCAAAGATTGTTGGACTTCTTATTGTCGTATATACCTAGACATTAATTCACTATAGTTACTGAAAAGATTCATGAATGTGTTCACTTTTAGTAAGCATATTTGTTGTGTTAAGTGCTACTCTGCATGCCACACTGTGAACTAGTTATGGCATCCAGAGTGCTGAAGATTTTCGACTGTTTTTCCCCCTCATTCATTTGTATTGTTTTAATCCTTTAAAAACCAAACAACACCAGTTTCAACATTTTCAAAGATGCTAAGTGATAACTCCTACATCTCTGGGGGTTAAGGGCACCCAGTAAACTTAGAAAAATCATGCTACTTTTCCAGCTCCAGTACTTATAAGGCCCCCCATTACCACAGTATCTGACCATCTAACAATTTATAATGCATTTAAGTTCAACCACCCCTGTGGACAGAGGGGAAACTAGAACAGAGAGATTAGGTGACATGCCCAAGGTCACAAAATCTGTGGGGGAGCAGGGAACTGAGTCCCACCACCCTAACCACTGGACGATCCATTGCCTCACTTTTCTTCAGGTGCTAAACATTTTCAAACACAGGTGCCTAAAGTTAGCCTAAACTACATCAGGCTCTGCAAGATGAAAGTCAAATGGTTTCAGACTTCACCAGTTCAGACACGTGCATCAAAAGAGAATAAGGATTAACCCCCTTTTCCTCATCCTTAAGGGTTCTGGAATATCAGGGTTTGTGATTTCCCTCTCGCACCTAACCCCTTCCTGTTCATTGTACTCCACTGTATATACATGTCATTCTTTTTTTCATGGTGTGGACCATACTACCATTCCTTTTATGTAAATATGCCAAAGCACCGACATACGTTTAATGGCATTTATTAGAGAATCTTGGTCATGCAGTTATGTTTGTTATTTTAATCCTTGACTTTAACATTGTGATATTTTGTTGCTTTAGCTAGATACCACTGTGGTTTGGTGTCATTCCTCAGAGCTAGGTTTGTCAAAGTGAGTAACTGACATTAAGTATCGCTAGCTTTTTTGGTAGGGTTTTGATGGTTCATTGGTTATATGTTGTCAAACAAATCACCTGATATGTTTATTGCCAGGATCCTGCTTGGTACCCCATACCAATTGTATGCTTAAATTCTGGAACAGGTTAGCTCATAATTCTACACTTAGAACAGTGCAAAAATAAAGTCAAAGCCAGGGAAAAATCTGTGCCTTCAGATGACTATACATGATCTACATTGCTATTTGACTCTGTGTGTGTGTGTGTGTGTGTGTGTGTGTGAAGCTTAGCGTGCAGATTTTTTTTTAAATTAAAGCTCAGACATACTTCATATCCTGACTCCCATATAAATTCCTTAACAAAAGCTGCCCTTGACTCCCCTAAATCTAGTGTTTTCTAATGAGGTGGGATTTAACTCCAGTATTATTCATTACAGCAGAGCTCATTTCATTACCAGTTTGCAGGAATCATTTCCTCAGTTTCATTATTTTGGAGAGCATGGATAATTTTTTATTCAGCAAAGACTCAAGACTATTCTCTGCATTCAATCATCTAACTCTAGTCCATGATAACCTAATTAACTTGGAGAAAAGATCTTCTTTATTATGCCAAGTTTGTACAGTATATGACGTATTCCTGAGTAAGATGTGAATTTCTGTCTCATCTGCTCCCTTCAGCATCTGCACCACAGGTTTAAAATACAATATTTTAAACCTGTTGCATTAAGAGAAGGCAAGTGACAGGTAATTGAATTCACTAAATGGTCTCAGACTTTTGCCTTCATGGATTGAAATGAACCACTAAGCACTTGCTCAGAATTGTTTCACTTATATTGACTTTTTTTGGTTCAAATTTAATGAATGGAGAAGAATATGCTTACACTTCAGATACTCTTGCCCTAAAGATGGGAGAGGGAGACCCTTGAAAGGTTGACATGTTTGGTTCAATTTGGAATAGCACTTGAATGTTAAGATGCTTCTTCCAGGACTGAGAAGGAGAGTAATTTCCTGTTGGGCTAGAAACACTGTAGTAACTATTCAGCCAAATTTCTATCTGGCTTTCACGGGTGAAATTCTGGCCCCATTGAAGCCAATAGCAAAATTCCAATTAACAGCGGTGGGTCCAGGATTTTATCCCATATGTGCAAAATGCAAAAACGCACTTTCCCTTGGCAGATGTAAATGTATGTGTGCATGCTGATACTTGTATACACTCAAGGCTACATTGTACATCCCTTACTGAAAACAGTGAGGACTTATGCATGAATAGTTGTAAGAAGTCAGTGGAACCACTTGTATGACTACCAACCAACTTGTGTTATATAATCTAGACTGTAAATAGTCTGTCACCTCTGGTGCATGTAACCCTTAGATTTTGTGTGTTCACACTCTAGTCAGTTACTTTTACAGTTAGAGGCTATTGATTATTTCTAGGGAACATGGAAGTGCTAGCGTGTTCACAAGCAAAGTGCACAAGTGTAGGCTAAGTCCTGAAACTCCATCCTCTTCTGAGAGCATAGTTCTGGTGAGATTTCTACTCCTAGCAAAACCATGGAAATGCAGAGATGATCAAAAGTGTAAAAATGACAGAAAGGAAGTTAGTCATATGTTTTGAACCTCAAAGATTTCCAAATTTGAGAGGGAGTATGGACACGACAGGGGTTCCTAATTGTGCCAGTTCATTCAATTCATACCTAGTGTGGCAAATTGCTGGCACTACTATGATGGGTCTTGCACTTTCTCTTCTTGGGGAGGGGGTGTTTCAGGGCACCGTTTCTTGCCCCTGAACTGGGGCATTAACTGCCCCACTAGTGTCCTAGAGGAGGGGAGTGGAGAGGGAGGGACCCAGGCCCGCCCTCTATTCCGGGTCCCAGCCCAGGGGCCCTAGGGATAGCAGTAAATCACTTGAACTAGCGGTTCCTTCCCCTGGTCTATTTTCCTCTCCTGCCCTTCAGCTTGTGGGGCTTCCTGTCCTCCCTCTGCACAAACCAGGCATCCCTTTACCTAGGGTCTTGCTCTTCTTAGCCCACCGCAGCACTTCTCCAAACTCTCCTCTGCTTCCCTCCAAACTGCTCTCTCCTCCAACACCAATCCACTCTGCTTCAACTCCTCCTCTTGTCTGATTGAAGCAGGGGTTTTTTATCCGGTGACTGGCTTCAGGTGCTCTAATTGGCTTGAGGTGCTTTAATTAATCTATAGCAAATTTTCTTCCCTCTACAGGGAAGAAGGCTCCCTTCTAACACTCTCCTGCTGCCCTCTAGCCTAGTGCTAACTCACACTAGTTAGCAATCATTTTCAAAAGTATCTTCAGCTTTATGTCCAGTGCTGCAGGATAGTCAAAAGATTCAGACAATCCTATACCAGCAGCTGCCACATTTCAGGCCCTACAGGAATCACTCTGGAGTTGTTGTGACATCAAACTTTCTATAAAGCTGAAGCTCTATCTATCTGTCAACATTCAACTCCACATACAGTAGTGAAACGGGTGCTGAGGAAGGCTGAAGAGCAGCAAATTGACATTTTCTACTCATCGTCTTCATCAGTTGTTCCACATTGAAGTATCAGGAAAAGATCAGAAATGAAGATACTGGGATCCTAACCCAGCAACCACCTCCATTAACAGTGGTTCAGTTTCAGTGGCTTTCTTGGATTGTATATATTATGATGAAAGACCAGCAAATTATGAAGCGGGTTTACCCAGGACTGTCATGTGGTCACCAAAAGTTTTGGTGGCATGATAAGATAGCGAGTGGTGAACATAAGCTAAATATCCAGCCAGAGATCAATCCAGATGGTGTTTAATTAAGGAGGTTGCAACTGGATTTCTCATGATGACGAAGAATCACTTTAAAAATAGAAACAAGTAAAAATATTTATGTATTAATCAATTTGATTTTCATTAAAGATGGATTTACTTATGCAACTGGTAGAACCCATTAAGAGGAAGATTTTACTGCACTATTTGATTCCTCTGTTGGATCTAGGATTTCTTGATCATCATCATCTAACCCTTGGGTGACTCATTTGAAATACACTTCCATCGTTTGAGGTGGGACATTCACACAACCTGAGGTTTGAACCTATGAATGGATGAGCAGTGTAAAATAACAGCTTAAGAATAGATGCTATGCATGTAATAGCTATTTTAAGCTGCCCTGAGATGTTTTAAAATAAATGTTTTATTTGATTAATTCAGTAGGTTTTTTTAATGAGCATAATAGGAGCAATTTGGCTGATCTAAGTGCTACCCAGCTTAGTCAATTGGGTGAACAGGAAAGAGGTTTGAAAGTTGGGACGTGAAGCCAAGATACTGTTATGGAAAAGCAGCCTCAGACTCCTGATCTTGGATATTTTTATTGTGAGTGGTAGATTAATAATGCAAAGTGACATTTTTAACAACTTGATGTTTTTCCCCCCATTTTTTTAAAATGTAAGTACATTTAGAGTTGGTGAAAGGTGTTGGTGGATTGACAGTCCTGGAGAGTGGAGTTGACTGTTCATCCACAGACCACATACAGCCCTTGAAGCCGCAGCACCAGCCTTCTTGCACTGTCTCTAATCTCATCACATCCACCAATCTCACCCATCCCTGTCGTGGAGAGTCCTACCTCTAGGAAAGTTCACTCTCCATGATCATTCAGCACGGGACTTGGCTTGTACAAGGCTGTCAACAAGAGTATCAGTTTAACTCTTCCATTACTCCACTGTCAGTCCTAGCTGAAATTCAAGGGCACGTAAGCACAAGATGAATTTTTGGACCTGCTAAACAATATTTAATCCCTGTTTGGGACAAGTATAAGCAAAGGTTTGGGTTTATTTTTATTTGACCTGAACCCCGCTAAAAACAGATCAGCAAAGTTTTAATATTTGGCACTGGTCCAGGGAATGTCAGCTGTTTTCTAAATATTCTGTAGGTCACTTGATTTTTAGGAGGGTGCATATTAAAAAAAAATGCACATTTTAAAATGTCACTACACAAAAGAACAGAGGATTTGTCATGCTGGATTAGGTCATCAACCTATATAATCCAGCACCCTGCCTCTGACCTGGGTCCAATAGCTGGTGCTTTAGAGGAGGGCAAAGACAAACACACTTAAATTGGCAATTGTACAATGTTGCACATGGGGGAAGGAAATATATTTTAAACAGTACAACACTGCTGTAAATTTTATTGATAAACAATAAACACTTTGGATTATGTGGAGTTAGAGCAAGGAGCCTGGCTAAGGAATGGAGTTCATGGCTGTATTTTTTTACAGCCGTGGTTCCCAAACTTGTTCTGCTGCTTGTGCAGGGAAAGCCCCTGCCGGGCCGGGCCGGTTTCTTTACCTGCTGTGTCCGCAGGTTCAGCCGATCGTGGCTCCCACTGGCCGCAGTTCACTGCTCCAGGCCAATGGGGACTGGTGGAAGCGGCGGCTAGTACGTCCCTTGGCTTGCGCCGCTTCCAGCAGGCCCCATTGGCCTGGAGCAGCAAACCACGGCATATAGCATCTCCCCTGCATGTCCTCTGTAAGAAGTTAGTTATAGATGCTCTGCTTGTAATAGCTAATATTTAGCACTTAACTGCTGATGCTTTTTCCAGGAGAAAGAATGAGGGTAGAGTCATCTGCCCGTTGGTCTAGAAATACTACAGTAGTTGTTCACATACACCTCTACCTGACTTCCATGGGTGAAATCCTAGCCGCATTGAGGTCAATGGCAAAATTCCCACTGACAAGAGTGAATCCCTGGCAGTGCTTCTGATCAGTGAAGTCTCCCAGCAGGGAGCTGGTGAGGGGAGGATTTCATAGATGTTGACGTGCACATGGTGGTTTGAGTAGATTGAATGAGGAAGAGCTCTTACAACACCAAACAAAGAGGAGAGAGAGATCTGCCTCTGTTTGTATCAGAGAGTGGGGAAAATGCATGCCAATGCTAGCCCACTGGGGGCCCTAAGCAGGAATATTTTACACCTCCCCACACACACACACACTCAACACATACTAATTAATAGAAGTCCCCTGGAGCTGCTTGGTGGCCTAAGCCAGGGGTGGGCAAACTTTTTGGCCCGAGGGCCACATCGGCGTGCGAAACTGTATGGAGGGCTGGGTAGGGAAAGCTGTGCCTCCCCAAACAGCCTGGCTCCTGCCCCCTATCTGCCCCCTTCCACTTCCTGCCCCCTGACTGCCCCCCTCAAAACCCCCCACCCATCCAACCCCCCCTGCTCCTTGTCCCCTGACTGCCCCCTCCTGGAAACCCCTGCCCCAAACCATGCCCTGGGATCTTACCCCCTATCCAATCCCCTTGCTCCCTGTTCCCTGACTGCCCCGACCTATCTATACCCCTGCCCCCTGACAGGCCACCCGGGACTCCCACGCCCTATCCAATCCCCCCTGTTCCCCGCTCCCTGACCGCCCCCCAGGACCTGCAATCCAACTGCCTCCTGCTCCCTGTCCCCTGAGTGCCCCCCGGGACCCCCCACGTCTAACCGGCCCCCGGGACTGCCTACCCAACCTCCCCACCACCCCGCGCATGTGCGCCACCACCGCCCATGCAGCCGCGTGGCTGCGTGGGAGGGGGAGCAGTGGGGGAGGGGTCGGGGTGAACCTCCTGGGCCAGGAGCTCAGGGGCCGGGCAGGACGGTCCCATGGGCCGGATGTGGCCCGCAGGCCGTAGTTTGCTTAGTCTGCTTATGCCTAGCACCGGCTCTGTGCCAATGGTATCCTCGTCACTTTACCCTCCGTATCAGGGCTGAAGTCTTCACTGCTAAAGAATATGTATTTTTTTCCCCTGGGTTAACCTCTATGCTGTGTTGAGGTGAAGAATGGGCACTTGAGTTTGACCACAAGGTAAACTTGCTGAGTTCAAACCACGGAGGGCCAATAGAGCTATTTACCTCACATGCTTTTTTCAGTAGGAAAGACAAGGCCTGAGATACATTGACAGGGTGGTGCGGTAGGAAGCTGCTTGCAGTGTCCCAGTTTATACACATTGCGAATGCCAGGCTTTGGAGTTGTCAGTGTGGCCCATTTTGTCACATGACCTGAGGGTGGCTAAGGAAAAAAAAAAGGAAACAATTGTGAACTGGAAACAAATTGTCATGATGAGAAAAGGTTGTGATTGTCACACCCCAAAGCTTCAGAGGGAGAAAAACATAGATGTCTTCTAATACAGGAGATTTTTTTTAAATGAGCACATCTGTTCAAGTTCATGTTTGGGAGCAAGGCCCCTAGCTTATTTTTGCCTATGAAAAACTCCCAAATGTCCCTATCTCCCTGTGCAGTTTGGGGGGGGGGGGGCTTATGCTGTTCCTTTTGAAACCAGCAAGACTTTTGCCATTGAGTCAACAGAAGTGGGAGCAGACTTTGAAGGATGAATTCAATTTGTTTTCAGAGTTGTCACTGATTTCCCACACAGAAGAGCAATGAAGTTAGTAATTCCTTAATTATTCATTTCAGGAGAGTCAAGTTATATCTAATGGAAAAGCAGGGAAGGAATTTCAGTACAGTGACAGATAAATGTATGCAGGATATTTCACATATTATCGGTGCATTCTTGCCACAGTTTGGGCTTTATTTAGTTTTCTGAATAACCTCCTCTAGCAATTCAGCTAGAGTCTATTAAAAATGCATGATACATTTTCTAATGGAATTCTACAGAAAAATATATCTGTCTTCCCACCTTCTGGAATAAAGCATCTGTTCAGCTTTATACTTCCTTAGTTGTATGAAATTGATTCTCTTTGCTTCTACTTCGCTAGAATGTGTAAGCAGTCACCCGAGTAACACAAAAGGCTGATTAAAGAAGTAATGGCTTATATAACTTAAGGTGAGAAGGTATTCAAATACTTAACATTGTTTCTAGGATTGTTTTTTTTTTTAAGAGTTCATTCAGTGATGGGGGACAAAGCGACAAACAGGAAGTACTATCAAAAGTAGTATGATAGCTGGATAGCCAGCATTGCCATTGTTCTGTTCTTGTGGGTGGCATGACACAAGCCTCTTAAGCAGGAAAGGAAATGGGTCATTTAATAATATTAAAAGTTAATAATATAGTCAATAGTTACATACCTACAGCCATTCCTCTAAAAGGCTCTCACACCATTTTATAGACTGCATATTGGGAGCACTGTGCCAGCCACTGACATGCAGCCTCCTTTGGGGTGGAACACAGCAGCATACCAATCTAACTCAGATTTTGTGCATCAACCCCAATAATTATCTTTGTTATGAATATTCCTATCTCATCAATATGGCACCATCAGTGCAAACAGTGTTCTATGCTGACATACCTACAGAATGCTGCATGGTACTATGACCTAAAAACCTAGAGGAGTGTGAGGATAAAAGACCATAGTTTAGACATAACAAAGACACCTCACCTTCTTTCTCTGCTGCTCCTGAGGGTTTCACCCATCTATTTGCAAAGTGATTTAAATGATATAATAAAACCTAGTTTCCAAGAGAGGAAAAGAACCAGACTGAGTCCCACAGACACAAAGAGAAGGATCTGAGCTGTGCTAGGAGAATGCCAGTTGACTCTGCTCTGTTACTGGTTTCAGAGTAGCCGCCATGTTAGTCCGTATTGCTCTGTTACTGTAATTTAAGAGGGAAACCCATCCAATTTAGCTTGTAGTGGAGAATGAGATTAGATGAGACTAGCAGTTAGTATTTATAGGAATGAATATTGTTAAAATGCAAACACTGCTACTGCCCCTGGTTGGTAACTGTGTAACGGAAAGTGATTAATGCCCGTTTGTAGAATGCCAAACAAGGAAATGATTTAGAGTTATTATTCTACGGTTTGGCTTTAATAGAGAGACAAGGTGGGTGAGGTAATATCTTTTATTGGACCAACTTCTGTTAGGGGTAGAGACAAGCTTTCAAGCCACACAGAGCTCAGCTACAAGACACTGCATACATGGCTTTATTATGTCATTTTAAACAGTTTGTAAATAGATGGATGCAACCCTTAAGAGCAGCAGAGAAGCACTTGGAGGAGCTGAGGTGGGGGCAAAGGTAGTTTTATGTCTTTTTTGTAACATATCCTACTTCTCAATCCACAGGGGCTAGCCTAGGATCAGAGACCAAGGCCCTGTAATGAGCAGGCAAGGTCTATCTATTCCCCTGCTACCTCCCGGGGCTTCTTCCTACTGTAGCCTTTTACCAGGCTTTCACCCTACAGACCCTCTAGGTTCATCCTTCTCTCAGGCCAGGATTCACTGGGTTCACACCTGCAAATGCCCACTCCAACAAAATTCCAAACTAAAAGTACAAATGTAAACCCCCTTCTATCCTCCCATTCTTCAATTGAACACCTCCTAGTGCTCTGTCGTGGGAAGTCCTGATCATGGCCTATTATCCAGGCTCACCACCACTCCCTGTGGCAGCCCCAACTCTCTCCTGGCCTCTTGCCAGACTTTGCTACTTAGGAGAGGACCCCAAGGCCAACTCTCCCCCAGGCTTCCACCTTGACCTCTCCTCTACTATCTAGTCCCTGAGAATGACTATAGAGTGAATTCCTCCTCTCCTCCCCCCCGCAGGCCACTTTTCCTCCAAATTCCCCCTCTTTAAACTAATCATCCAGCTCCTCTCCCAGCCGGGACCCATCTGTAATTAAGAATGGCCCACCCTTCAGCTACTGCCAGGTAGCCTAACTGTCTGCTCAGATCCACATTAACCCTTTCAGAGCCTGTGTGAGGTACACACCATGTTACATCCAACTGTCCAATTGATTTTTCCTTCCAAATTGCCAACAAGGGAGTGAATTGGGGTGAGGGAGCAATATCTGATCCAATATTTGTACCCAAGTCCAGATTTATAACACCCCAAATTTAGGGTGTTGGGTACAGTCTGTTATGAAGAGAAGGGATCATTTGTGGGAAGTGGATACTGAACTGAGTTTTAATACCCCCTGAAATTTAGGGTCATTCATATTCAGGCTTTCTGTGAAGGCTTATCTCTAATAACTGCATGGTTTTATGTTAGAGGGAACATTTAAAAAATACCCTAACAGCAAACTACTCTTTGTTTATGTATTGATTTATTTTTGCATTGGGATGAAAATGAAAATCAGACCCCACCTGTCTAGATTGAATTGTGAAGAAGCATTTTTAAAAAATGCAAGACTGCTCCTTTCCTGTTGGTGTAGCATGCGACTTTTCACTCAATACAGCTTAATATGTTGGAATGAAATGAATCTCTGTCTGGACATAACTTTCTAGAGGAAAACAAAGAACTACAATACATATTTCTCTTTCTTTTCTGCTTAATACACAGTGCAAGGATAAGCTTTGTAGGAGCTAGTTCTAAATGAAATGAAAAACCCTCGCTCAGACAGCTCTCTCATTTTATCCCCTTCCCCGCCAAAACAAGTCCAGATTGTGTCAGACAAGATTTACCCTTTATTAAACCGCACTGATTAGTTATATTAATTCACATTCCCCCAGATATTCTCTCTCAACAATGCCTCCAGGTTGCTGTCACTAAACTTACACCTATGAAGGCCAAATTCTGCCTCCAGATACACAGTATCAACTTCTATTGACTCCAATTGCTTATGCTGGTTTAAACCTTGCCAGAGAGTCCCAAACCAAAACGTCCATTGGGGAGGATCGAATGAATATGTTTGCTCTAAATCTCCTCACAATGTGAATCTTTACATGCCCATAGTATTACTTGTCTTTAACTATCAACATAATTATTATATAAGCATCATTTCCTCTATATTAGGGATCTTCTTACTTAATTTTTGGGCTACTTAACTCACATCCAGCATTTTCTTTGTTTCCTGATGTCTGCCTCTGAGACGCCGCTGTCAATAAATCACCCGTACCCACTTTATAAGTGGAGTCCTTATTCAAAAACCCATTCAGCATACCAGATGCATCCATGTAACGGCTATTAGAGGCCTTAATGTTTTACTAGAGTTGGTAGAGATGAGGTAAAACATTCAGCCAAATTGCAGCAGCTTACATTGAGTAAAGTCCATGGAACTGAATGACTTAAATCTCCACCACAGGTGCTAAGTAGTTGAGCCAAAAAACATTGGCTAAATGAGTAATTAAGGTTGACAAAGTGGACGAAGTAATATCTTTCATTGGACCAACTTCTGTTGCTAAAAAGACAAGCTTTGGAGCTTATGCAGAGCTCTTCATCAGATTTGACCTGACCTGAAGAAGAACTATGTGTAAGTACAAAAGCTTGTTTTTCTTATCAACAGAAGTTGGTCCAATAAAAGATATTACCTCACCCACCATTTATGTCTAATATTCTGGGACCAACACAGCTACATCAACACTGCATAGTTAAGGTTGAATGGACACTTTTTTTTCCCTTTTTTGGAAAATGGTGTAGTTTACATCATCCATCAATCCACCTCCTAACCTTAGAAACCCGTAAAACCCTAAGTTATGGTTCAACTTTCTCAATTTTGTGCCTTGCAATTTTCCAAAGACCCTAAGGAGATGGATAGATGCCTTGAAGAAATTCCTTTATCCCACCTTGAATGCGATGCCAAAGATCTGTTGCAGAAAGATATGTTTATAACTAAAGTTGGAAAGAAAATTAAGTCCCCACCACTCAGTTGGCCCTAGTGTCCCACCCCTGAACCAACAAACTTTAGAAAGAACAAATCAGTTTCTAATTAAGTCCTCTCAAATTCTACACAAGCTGTTGCACAGAAAAATATCTACAATGCTCTGTGTATATATCATATCCATTCCCCCTATTCTCTGCCGGTCTTGAGATTATGAGCTCCTAAGAGCAGGGACCATACCTTCTTTTCTATTTGGAAAGCACATAGTGAATTATGGGAATAACTATAATAATTAATAACGAGAAGAGACTATTGGTAATTGCCTCCCCAACAAAGTTAACACAGCACAGAAGGATAACGAGCAGAACAAGTGGGATCACAATGCTAGAACTGACACCAGTATTACAGCCCTACCATGACCAGTTATTTCTTAAACAGAAAAACATTCTGCACAGCTGATATATTGGTAATCTGAAAAATATTGGCCAAGTAGTAGTCTGTAGTCTTCAGATTTCTACTATTGTACACAGATTGCTCGTGATAGAGAAATTTTGTATTGTTATAGAGCTAGAGAAAGTGTGTGAACACATAAAAACTTGGATAGCACAACTCAGATACAATTTAAGGCTCTGATTTAGCAAAGCATAAGTCTGTGCTTAGCTACAAGCACAAGTATAAAGCCATTCCTGTTCAGGGAAGCACTTAAGCACATTAGTCACTTTATGGAATTTTATAATTCAAATGCCATTGTGGGACTTAAGTACCTGGGTCAGTTCCACAAAGGGACTTAGGTTTTGCAATGCTGAGCGTTGTAGCACTTAGGAAATCACAGGAACACCACAAAGCCTGAGTTAGGCACTTCATTGCTTTGTCTAATGAATGGAGAGAGGTGCCATAGAATGTGATACACATTAGGTGGGAGCTGCCTAAGCTAGCCAATTGGAGGTACTGCCAAAAGGAGGAGACTAAGCCTTGTCCCTCTCCTGGAGATAAGCACCTAAGTCCAGGCTGCAGAGAGATGCCCATCTCTGTTTAAAAAAGGAGGAGTACTTGTGGCACCTTAGAGACTAACAAATTTATTAGGGCATAAGCTTTCATGGATAAAAACCCACTTCATCGGATGCATGCAGTAGAAAATACATTAGGAAGACATATATATACAGAGACCATGACCAAAAGGCTGTTGCCATACCAACTCTAACGAGACTCATCAATTAAGGTGGGCTATTATCAGCAGGAGGAAAAAAAGTTTTGTAGTGATAATCAGGATGGCCCATTTCAAACAGTTGACAAGAAGGTGTGCGTAACAGTAGGGGAAAAATTAGCATGGGGAAATAATTTTTAGTTTGTGTAATGACTCGTCCACTCCCAGATACAACCGCATTTCCTCCAATCCCTCAGACAGAGACAAACACCTACAGGATCTCTATCAAGCATTCTTAAAACTACAATACCCACCTACTGAAGTGAAGAAACAGATTGACAGAGCCAGAAGAGTACCCAGAAGTCACATACTACAGGACAGGCCCAACAAAGAAAGTAACAGAACACCACTAGCCATCACCTTCAGCCCCCAACTAAAACCTCTCCAACGCATCATCAAGGATCTACAATCTATCCTGAAGGACGATCCCTCACTCTCGCAGATCTTGGGAGACAGGCCAGTCCTCGCTTACAGACAGCCCCCCAACCTGAAGCAAATACTCACCAGCAACCACACGCCACACAACAAAAACACTAACCCAGGAACCTATCCTTGCAATAAAGCCTGTTGCCAACTCTGTCCACATATCTATTCAAGGGACACCATCATTGGACCTAATCACATCAGCCATATCATCAGGGGCTTGTTCACCTGCACATCTACCAATGTAATATATGCCATCATGTGCCAGCAATGCCCCTTTGCCATGTACATTGGCCAAACTAGACAGTCTCTATGCAAAAGAATAAATGGACACAAATCAGACGTCAAGAATTATAACATTCAAAAACCAGTCAGAGAACGCTATAACCTCCCTGGACACTTAATTACAGACCTAGAAGATGCAATCCTTCAACAAAAAAGCTTCAAAAACAGACTCCAATGAGAAACTGCAGTACTGGAATTAATTTGAAAACTGGACACCATTACATTAGGCTTGAATAAAGACTGGGAGTGGATGAGTCATTACACAAACTAAAAACTATTTCCCCATGCTAATTTTTCCCCTACTGATACTCTCACCTTCTTGTCAACAGTTTGAAATGGGCCATCCTGATTATCACTACAAAAGTTTTTTTTCTCCTGCTGATAATAGCCCACCTTAATTGATGAGTCTCATTAGAGTTGGTATGGCAACACCCATTTTTTCATGTTCTCTGTATATATATAGATATAGATATATATCTATATATCTTCCTTCTGTATTTTCCACTGCATGTATCTGATGAAGTGGGTTTTAGCCCATGAAAGCTTATACCCTAATAAATTTGTTAGTCTCTAAGGTGCCACAAGTAATTCTCGTTCTTTTTGCTGATACAGACTAACATGGCTACCAGTCTGAAACCCATCTCTGTTTAGTGATCCATGAACAGGAACCTGGAGTCAGGTAGCTTAGGTCCTTCTTGTGGGCGTGAGTTAGGCTCCTCCTCATTATTTTAATATAGTTATAAAATGGGCCCCTCCTCCTCCTCCAGCTGTTTGTGTAGAAACAGCTGGAGGAGGAGGAGCCCATTTTATAACCATTAGCCGGAGGATTAGAGCACTTACCTGCAATGTGAGGTATCCAAGTTCAATTCCCTGCTCTGCCTGGGGGCAGAGAACTGATTTGAACAGGGATCTCAGGATGGTGCTAGAAACACTGTGCTTATGGGATATTCTAATGTGGGGCTTCTTCAGTCTCTCCTGTTGAAGCTATTCTGCTGTGGATAAATAATGTAACAGTGATTGGCGCAGGGAGACCAGACCTAGGGCGCCCTGACCACAGAGACATTCTTACTCTCTCTCTCTTGCCCACTCTTTCATTACTCATCCACAGTGGAACACCTTCAATGGGAGAGGGAGCCCCACATCAGAATATCCCATAGCTCAGTAGAGCACTCTCCTGCAGAAGTATGAGACCCCTGTTCAAATTCTTTCCCCCCCTCCCCAGGCAGAGAGGCAAATTGAATCTAGGACTCCCACATCCCAAGCAAGTGCTCTGACCACTGGGCTAAAATTTATAAAATAAACACCACCATCTTCTCCTCTGGCCAGATTTTGTATGGCATTTTATCTGGTAGGCAGCCTCTGAGCGCGCCTACTGGATCAGGCCCATGGGTGGATGAACACCTATCTTTCCCCAGTTTGTGCATTGCTCTGGGGCTTAAGCAGGAGATAAGTATCTGGATGCATAGAAGGAGTAAGCGCGTGTATGCCCAGAAGCAGAAACATAAGCACCTAGGGAACTTTTACCCTGAAAACTTAAGCACTCAGTGAGTTTAAACAGCCTCTAAACAGTCCTGCAGGTGTTCTGTGGATTGCAGTTTAGGCCTCTAAACCCCAGACTTAGGTGCCTAAGTACCTTTGTGGATCTGGGCTCTGGTTAACTTTAAGCAGAAGCTTAAAGTTTTGCTGAATCAGGTCTTACCACCACTCTAACTCAGGGCTGAACCTAAAGACTCAATATAGCCCTTAATGAATGATATCCTTCCAATTTTAAGCATGGCCACATATTTACAATTTGACCCTAAGATTCAGAAGCTCTCAAAAGCTTTCCATATTTTTGGCATACTAGGGATTAGCTTCATTTATGAATTTAACAATCATTACACTTTATTATCTTTCATACAAACAAATTATTAGGAACAAGTGAATTAAAAGTAAAGTCATTCTTTATGCATTTATTTACATATCCCAAGTCATGTTGTATAATTCTGATTGCACGCTTCATCAAGCATTAAAAAGGCTTACCACTGCATGACTTTCACAGTTTGACAATTTTGACAGCTTAACTCTGAATGTGTGCATGAACAAACAAGTAAATCTGTAAAGACATGAGGTGTGCTGAAAAGTGTGGAATGCTTTCAAATGACTCTCCTGTCACAGTAATCATTTTCAGTAGGTGTTCTTCCAGAGTGACATCTTTATTTTTGAGAATTTCACATATTTACGAGATACTCATTTGTACTGTATCTATTCTCAAGTGCAAACTCTCATTTCTCCAATGTGTCATCCAAAGATGGTCCGAAAAACTGCTGTTTAAATAACTTTCTCTTTTGGTGGTTGAAATTGTCTTTTTAAAAATGATAAGCTTTGAAACACAGAGAGACAACATTGCCCAGCTAGGAGACTCAGCATGGAAAGGGAGCCAGAAATTCCTACTTTCTAATTCTGGCTCTGGCAACAGATTAATTGGTGTCACCACAATCTCATTGCCTCAGTTTCCCTATCTATAAAATGGGGACAATAGTCCATTATCTAATTAGCTATCTGCCTCATGGATTATTTTTCTTTTTATATATTACAGTAACACCTAGAGGCCCTGACCAATACTGGCTACGTAAGCTACCGCACATAATAAGATTGAATCCCTGCCCTGACAATCTTACTAAGCAAAAGAAGTATTATTTCCCGCAGTTTACAGATGTGGCACTGAAGCCCAGAGATCTGGCTTGAATTTCCCAGAGTCACAGAGGAAGTCTGTGGCAGAACAGGAAACAAACCCCAGATCTCCTGACTCCTAGTGTCATGCCTTTACCATAAAACCATCATTCCTCTCAAGGGCATTGTAAGGATTTATTAGTTAATATCCATAAGGCTGTAGATAAGTAATGGTGTTTTACAAGCAATGTTGTTATTGCTGAAAATGGATTCAATTAAGAGATAGATGTACGGTATGAAACAGAAATGTGACCATGTGAGAGTCCTAATTATGGGTCCAGGCATAAAACTACGGAAGTTCTATCATAGTATTGGGGAAAGGGTATTTCCATAGCTTCCACATCCTCTCCAGTGAATGCATTATTGAAACAGAGAGAAACATTGCATGATATAAATGAAATAAAGATTTTTAAAAAAAAATATTGTGGTATTTAATCAAGCAAACAAACACTGCCCAAAACACACATTTTGGTTATCTGTGTATGTCCCTTTAAGGTTGCTAATGGCATGTTATTTAATTTAGTTTATACTTCTGAATTTAATGTTGTTAACAATGATGAAATCTCTGAAAGGGAAGATTCACTTGTGACTTACTTTTTTTTTTCTGCAAGGTTTTAAGGTTAAATTGCATCAAGTGATTCTATTTTGAGACGATCAGGAAAACAGCCAGTAGCTGAATTAACAAATTACTAGGAAATAATGTAGCCATAGGGTGCACACAACTAACTTGGGAAATATTGACAACTATTGAGTTAGCAAAAGGTCAGCACTTCAATAAAGAGCAGGATGGGATGATCATAACCATTCTATTAGAACAGAATGTTTTTGGTCAACACAAATGTTTCATATGTTCACAGGGCACAGGAACTTCCATCCAAATAAGTCTTAAGGAACAAAATGTTGTCAATTGGAAAGTGACTGCACATTTTCTAAGATTTTCCAGGCCAAACATAACCTAGTAGTGGCCTTGCAATTCAAATGTTTTAACACAACAATGAACCTATAGGACGATATCTTTTACGATGTTGTTTACACCATAGTCGGAAGTACCCTCTGCAAATCCTGGACACAACCATTTCTCAATAACTTACTTGGTCAAAACTCTTATCGAAGCCGATGAGCCAAATGCATTTGTACAACAAAGTACACTAATATAAACTGGCTTAACCAAACCCAGGAAGTCCACTCCATGTACAGTTGATCATCAGGTAGCGTCGAGCCAGTGAAGAGTCTCATATGCCACACACTGCTCCCTGCTTTCATTTAGTGGGGGAAATGGGACATTGTCCTTGACTGCAGTTTCTGATCACGCCAAGGATAGCTGCAGTCAGTGTAATTTAGAGTGCCTCAAACTCAGAGCAGGGGCTGGCACTTCACAAAGCTGCAGGAGGACTATGGATGAGCAAAGATGACTTTAAACCTCCTTTGTATCACCTTTCCCCACCCCCACATACTGTGCACACTTTGGCCAAAGTCAAGGCTTTGACCCAAGGTAGACAAGTAAAGACTGAAGGTTGGGCCCAAAGTGAAAAGATGAGCAGTCAACTTGAGATGAGACAATTTTGAACATAAACGCCTCCGTGTTAATAATATAACCACAAATAACAGACAACCAAAATCAACACTTTTCTTTATAAAACTATTTGCAGGCGGGGCAGGGCAGGGAAGGGAGTGAGGGGGAGATTGTCATTTGATCCTGAACCCATTGTAATCGAGGTTCTGGAAGTAAAGGGTCAAACAACTATTAACTCACTTCATGAAGATATGGAAGTCTTGAAATGCGTTCAGCTGTCAAGACTGCATACAGATAATGGAGTTAGTGTGTTCTTGAGGGCAGACTGTTGAAAGATACAAATGGCAGTGACATGCACATCTGAAAATCCCTCCTTTTGGAACAAAGCATCGGCAATAATGGAGACTTTCCAGGAACATGCTCTGGTACAACTTTTATTAGGCAAAGCATTTTTAATCATTTTCCTTCAGGTATCTCAAAACCCCAACCTTTATTACCTCTTCAGGACTTTCAGTTATATGCAAAACCAGACAGGATCTGGCATTTCCAAATGTGGCTTTTTCTTTAGACTCCTACCCAAGCAGAAGAACCCAGGAAGATCCTTCCTCAGCTTGGTCCTGCACTGTCAGTAGCAGCGTTTTTCAGATGCAGATGACAGAGCACGGCTGAGATCCTAATGTCGGATTTATTCCCTGTGTGTATATTTAATGATATGTATCTGAGTTTATATGAAAAGCTCTTTGCTAGATCAAGCCTATATGCCATATTGAATAGTAAGCACTTTAGATTGGTAGTTATAGTAAGCATATGTTTTAAATAGAGTAACACATTCTCTGGGCGAGAAACGTAGGGGGCTCAAACATTGTCAGGAAAAAAAATTCAAGTCTTTTGTGAGAGAAATCATAGGGTCTTTAAAACATTCTTTCTTCCCTCCTAGAAAATACAAGATTTCAGGCATGAAAGATGAACAGAGAAGCTGGTTAAATAGTAACCAATATGAAACAATACATCTGAACATACATCTGGCATGTGATGCTCTGAAAATGTATGCCTTCCAGTCTCACCGTCCAGAGAATGGTTATTGAACATGTTTTGCCCACACTGACCCTGGTCCTTGAGTAAAGGGATATTGCAGTGTGGGTGACCTTTGCTGCCAGCGCATTATGCGACTTTCCTTTTAAATAAATGCTATTCTTAGGCCCAAAGGTGCAATGTAACAGCAAAACATTTGGATTTATATGTTAACAGGTGCTGAATATATTTCACAGATTTTAAATCATTAGGGGAAGACTTTAATTATGTGTTCCATAAATTCCCTAAGTATTTTCTCACCATTCACTGAATCCCATTATTAGTGTTTACTTCAAAGTTAATATCCTTCCTTCAGTGTACTGGAGATCTACTGATTCATATACAGTAGCATCATTATATCTGAATGTTTAAGGGAGTGGAAGAATGAAGCTCATATTGAAAGTTGCCTCTAATGGAATGGAATTTACAGATACTCAGAATCGACTTCCTGTTGAAAATGGGAATCAAACCTTCAATAATAAAATGGCACAGTCGTTTTAGTGAGTTAACCTCTTTGCGGTGTCATTCAGCGCAGATGGACCATGGCATCTAATAATCCTCATTCAGAGTTTAAAAAAACAACAAAAAGACACATCTTCCATCCGACCATTTCTCTGTAATAAAGAATTGTCAGCTCTGATTTGTCACAAGCAGAATCTGACCCCAAATTGTAAAAGATTAATAGCACCTTGATACACACACACACACACACACATTCACACACATGTACGTTCTATGGGTTGTTCTGACACATACAAATAGAAATCTTAAAGTGGAGGCTGCCTGTGTTGAATAGTTCTTGGGCTGATCCGTTCCTACATGGATCCTTCCACACTCCCCCTACCATGAAGGGCTGCAACGGCTCCTACAGCGACCACTCCAGCCTTCATGCTGCAGTCCATTTGCAGCCTGCAAGGGCGGGATTGATTCCTCTCCTTCGCACATTACTACCCAATGATTTTGGCTGGTTGATTTGCCTTTCACGGTAGTCTAAGGGTACAACATCTGTTATTACTTTTAACTTCCTACCATTTGATGATTGCTGACCTATCCTCAGTCAAATCTGAACGTGGCTTAGTTTTTAATGACTTTTTCATGTCTGTTGTTCTTGGGATTATTTTAAACACCTTTTTCTCCCAAAGACTGAAACAACTCCAAAACCAAGTTGAGTCTTTTGCATGAATAATTATTTTTGACTATGTATGTGTTGATGTATTTGCCACTTTTTGTTAAATGCAACCCCATAGACTCTTTTGTGGTTCCCCCACTTAAAGCTGCTGTGCACTTAATTTCTAAGTCTGATTTATATCCCCTGGAAAGAGTGGTTGATGGTGTGAGTACCTGCGTGCAATTAATGATCGCAGCAAGACCTGGGCAGCTGTTATAAGGATTTTATTATATTATTAATCATGGTAAGGTAGTACCTAGTTTAATTACATGTTACAATATCATGCATCTAGGTATGCACATTGATGGTCTATGATAACACATTCTCTTAGTGCTGTTTCCCTTCTCCCTCCCCCACTTCTTCCTACTGTACTATACACATTGTTGTGACTTTCTTCTCTTAAGTTAGATTGTGAGCTCTTCAGGGTAGTGACTGTCCTGTTCTGTGTCTATACAACACCTAGCATAACGGCACCACAATCCTGAGAGAAGGGGTGATCTTGCTGTTAAGACAGGGATGGGGACTCAGGAGATCTAGCTTCTATTCCTGGCTACAGTAGAGAATTTACATGAGACCTTGGGCAAGTCAAAATACGTAAGCTTGTACTTAATTTTAAGCACATGAGTAGTCACATTGAAGTCAATTGGACTTCTCACATATGTAAAGTTAAGCACATGGTTAAGTGATTCGCCGGATTGGGGCCTTAATCTCTCTATGCCTCATTTCATGTGCCCCTCTGCAAAACGGGGATAATAATACTTCCTCTCTCCCACCCCTTATCTGTCTTGCCTATTCAGATTGTAGGATCTTCAGGGGGCAGGGACTGTACATCTGTACAACACATAGTGCACTGGGCTCCTGATGCTGGTCAGGGCTTTGAGGTGCTACTGTTATATAAAAAATAAAGACTGATTTCCAGAGGGATTACTTCAGCTCGATAATAATTATATAGTCTGAGCAGTATCTATTTTAATTCTAGTGGTACTAGCACCCTTGGGTGCTTTAATGATCCCTTTATGATATTACTCTGTGTTATGTATTAGGCTGGGAGTGTTCTCCCCCAGATCTGTTTGCCAGGTTACAACATATCTTTTGACTGACTACACTTTATTCCAAATGCTGAGTATTAACAGGGAAATGTCACTCACCTTTTTCTGTGGTATTAAATTACAAGATAGAGAAGCTATATGTTATTTTAGTCAGTGCATTTAATCCAGAAGAGAATAATAGAAGGTCATAACAGCCAAAAGGGGAGGTTATTTGTTCATTTGTTTCTCTGTTGCCTAGAAATCATTTGTTTCACTTAGACAGTAAGCTACTGTCACAGACCGTGTGGCTCATATTACATAAATTAATAAAAAAATGGGAAAGGCACCATGGCATAAGCTTCTGGATGTCTCTTTAAGAAACAATATTGGATTCTATTTTTCCCCATGGAAAATGTAAGTAGTAGAGTGACTATTACTGAAATGACTAACCCAAGATGAGATCCAGTAATACAGCTGATTGAAATTTCAAATCTTGACAAAATTTTGAAATTTGAACATCGGAAGAAGAAATGGGAAAATTGTCAGTGATACGTCTGCAATTTTTTGCCCCACTTTTTGGGTAAATGGTTGACATTTTAAATTAAAAAAAAAACAAAAAAAAACCCAGATTTTAAAAAAATGTTTAGGACATGTTTTCAACCAGCTCTACTCATCAAGATTTCCACTATGATTAGTTGGGGTGACCTATATCTTGGGTTAAGATTTTGTAAGCGTTTATTTTTGGTGATATATTGCATGCATGCTTCTCCAGGGAAAGGCAGTGGAGCGTTATCATCTTCAGCTATATTCTGAACTGTCTTTTGGTGTGTTTTCTTGTACTATCTTCTACCTTTAATTAACACTGATGGGGAATCACCCTTCCAAGGAGAATCTTCTTCATACTCTTTTTTTTTTTTTTACTGCCATGTTATATATCAAATAGAAATGAAACCGAGTCCCATAAGTACATGGACTCCAGAGATTTCATAATGTTCTTCTAATAAATTTTTAATTTACAGGGGGATAAATAAGATTTTAAACTATTTTAAATATGAACAGATACAATGGTATAAATGCATTAAATAGTTACTTTCTTTCTCTAGGTCAGACTTTTTCAGAGTAGTTCCACTCATTTCAACAGAGCTACTTTTGGAATAACGGAGGGCAGAGACTGGCCTAATGCTTACAAAAATCTAAGTCCTGTTTGTTTTGTCAGGAATTTATATGTTACACTTTGTATTCTCATTTCAGTAAAGAAATGTTAAAAATAAAAGAACAGAATAAAATCAATCTGAAAACAAATTATTTTCTTATCTTATATTCTAAAGTCCATGTAAACAAACTTTCAAAGAGATATGCAGCATTTTTTTGGAATTATTTATCATATAAACAGCATCCTAATACATTTCAGAAGCTCCTCATTTATTTTCATCCAAGCTGTGAACCACTGAAGTGGCACATATGTGGAAAACTGCAGTCTAATGAATCTCATGCTAAATTCTACTGTTGTTACAATTTATGTCCTTTGCTTGTGTCATGTTCACTCTCTGCATGTGGACTTTTAGGATTTAAGTATTCTGCTGATTAACTAAAAAATACCTACTTCATGAGCAATGTTGTCAGAAGTGTTGACATATCACAAGTAATCACTCATTTTGAGACTGTCTAATATAATTAAATGCTCCAAACTGTGAATGGTGGAGATATGGACTTACCATTAATATTGATACAATGTATGGAAATGTATTGTTTTATAGATGCTCAGTAATATCACTGTAGTTAAGGATCTGCAAAGATTTCAGTTTTAAGAGTGTGTCACTACAGAAATGAAAATTGTACTGACATTTGGCAGAAGGAATCAGAAAGGGGACATTTTCTGAATATCTTTTTATAAAATGTCTTCGGATTATAGGAGATCCAAATGTTTATAGGTGCAGTCAAGTTTTAGTCTGAAAATATAATATCAAATCCCCAGATATATTTAGTTTTTGCAGTAAATTTTATTATGCCTGGCTATATTTTGTCCACAAACTGTAAATAAGCTCTGAATTATTATTGAAAAAACACACACAAATAAGAAAAACCCACCTCAAAAGGAACCTAAAGAGCCAAAAGAAACAATAAAGAAGGAAACACATATTCAATGAGTTTGTTAATATGATAAGGGATAACACATTTAATTTTTACTTTCATTTGAATCCACTTAAGAAGACAACATTCAAGAACTGGAAAAGCCTTTAAAATGCACCCCAACAGCATATTAACAATGACATTGTTAATATGATAGTGAGAGTACATTTTATCACCCTCATTAGCTTACTCTCCATCCTGAGCCCAGTTCCAAAAACTTTTTATCTTATGTTTCCCCCATACTTTTTTGATTTTCATATCCACTATACCTCTCACTTCTATCTATTCCCATCTTCCTGTTAGAGCTTCTGCTATGCCCCATTCCCAAGACTTTTCAAAGCTCGAGTGGCATGGCACTTCTACTTGGGAATGCCTTGTTATCTGTAACCCTGCACCATCCTTGTTTGCCACTGAAGGCTTGTCTATATGGCTAGTTAGTGTGCAGCAAGCCAGGGTGTGACTGTACAACACACTAGCCTCCTGTGCACTAACTAGCTGAGCAGACTTATGTCAATTCATTGTAACTATCACCATCAAATTATCCTCTTCTCTTTATCTTATAATTCACTCTTTTCAGAAAGTGTTTTGTGGATCTGTGCATTGAGGAGACAATATAGAAATTTGGGCCCAGAGCTTTAGCTAGTGTCAATTGGCATAGCACCTTTGACCACAACAAAATTACACCAATTTACATCAGCTGAGGATCCGCCCCTAAACAGTGTTTCAGGGCGTGCATGTGTTTGCATGCCTTTCTGTGTTTGTTCATGTGAATGTGCAGTTTATTTTTAAGTATAGTCTATTCATATATTAGAAAACTAAATAAAGAAGATATTTTCTAAAGTTAAGATACATTGAAGCAGAGCCCTGTGGTTCAGTGATAATTAATAAAAATGTATTTGTATATACAATGTAACCAATAGAATGGTTCACTGTATCTTCACATTAAATTTGAGCAGCCTGATACTTCCATAATTGGAATGACCTCTTTATCATTGCTTTAAGATGATGGCATCTGTATACAATAAGCAGCTGATGGATGCATCTGTTCCCAGGAGCTACCCCTGTCCAGAACTTTGGTTGACAAACAGAACTGATAAAATGTTGATTATAATTACATTGTTCTCTGCTCTGAGTCTGCAATTCATGGCTTGACTTGTCTGGACTTCAAGAAGCCAACATTTGATGATTAATTGGCCATCTGATTATGTACTTCTGGTGGCCAACATTATTTGCATATCAACTGTGACACCGTCAAGCAAAGGAAATTAGGCAATAAGTGACCACTAAGGAGCACTGTGTTGTTCTAAATGTAACATTCAACTTTGCAGTGGATTTGTTGAGTTGGTAACTTTTTGTGACAAGCTAGTATACTTGGAAATGAAGCATCAGCCCTAGGGTTATATCGAGCATGGAAATTTCAGAAACATATGGTTCTCTTGAAAAAAGTCCCTGTCAGTAAAACTGCTATTAAATCATTCCAACTAAAAAAAACCAAATAAACACTTTTTAAATCTGATCCATCAGTATTTCAGCACAGTCCTCAGGTAGAAGCAGGCTATATAATCTAGACCTCTGGCATCACTATTCTCTAGATATGTTGAATTATTGACTATTCCTTTGAACATCAGTAAGCCAGGAAAGGTGGCTGTTTGTTGGTTCAGTCAACACAAGGCCTTTAACTGTGTTCATCACCAGTCATTGAAAATTTTGACAAGCCCAGTTGGCCTAATGGGGCATAAAGCATATCACAGCTTGGGCAATACATTCCAACATGCTATGAAATGTAATGGGCATGTCACACGGCAGTCCATAGTGTGAACCAGCTGAGCTTGCCATATTCAGATTGATTTGAATGGCTGTGCCCCAGGAAATATCAGCTCAATGTGTTGGAGAACAGGTGCAAACTCTGTTTCAACGCTCTGGTTCCTATCTTTAAAGCATTGCAGCTCAGTGGTTTTCCCCTCTCTCTGCACACAGCCATAAAATCTGCACTCCTCAACAATACCATGGCTAACCAAGATCAGGGTGAAACTCTCAGTGGTCTCAGTGGTCAAAATCCAACTATTGCCACCCTCAGTGGACAATGAGAGATCAATTTCTTTGTGCAAGGTTTCCTTGATAACAGTAACATTTGTGACTGAAACAGTCAATAAAATAAAAGTAAAATATTAAAACTCTCCTTTTCCATGATGACTAAAACAAACCTGACAATGGTTGGCAACTAGTGTGCTGAGGACTACTGCCTATCATGACAACTAATATTGTCTCATTGTTTCTTTGTAGTCCCCCATCTGTCTGTTTGTATCCATCTGTTTCATGCTTAGATTGCAAGCTCTTTGGGGTAGGGATCATCTTTTAGTTTGGGGTTTGTACAGAGTCAGGCACAGTGGGGTCATGGTCCATGCCTAGGTTCCTAGGAACTACTGGACTACAAATAATAAATAAATAAATAAATGACAATAATAATAATTAATAATAAAATAACCACCAGGGAGATACCAGCATAATGAGGGAGAGATGAAGAGTACTTTCCTTTTGGATAGAAATTTTCCTGTTTTCATTATATGTATATCATATGGATATTATGGTGACAGGCACATTAAAGGCAGATGGACAGTGATAGGCAGAGAGGGCTCCTTCTTCATTTACAAAGGAAAATAAATGTCTTGGTTGGTTTATTTCTGAAAGTACAACCTGGCTGATGACAAATCTCACCATATTGCTGGATTTATTAATTCCTCTTCAAGAGAAGACAGATAAATCTAAGATTTCTTTATCCCTTGTATTTCAGCCTTCAGTCCATCAATAGCTATTAGCCAGGGTGGACAGGGAAGGTGTCCCTAATCTCTGTTTGCCAGAAAATGGGAATGGCAGACAGGGGATGGATCACATGGTGATTACCTGGTCTGTTCATTCCCTCTGGGGCACCTGGCATTGGCCACTGTCAGAAGACAGGATACTGGGCTAGATGGACCTTTGGTCTTACCCAGTATGGCTGTTCTTATGTTCTTATATTCTACTTCATCATCAGGGATGAGTGACTTGGCTTAAACTGCCTATTGCTCAAAAGGAACCAAACCCAACCTTTAATTGTTTATATATTTTTTTAAAAAATACAAATTCCTTCTCACTTTAGTTTCAGGAAAAACAGAGTGGAAATATCAAAAGACCACAACAAAGTCTGTTCCTGAGCTATTTTCTGCCTCAGAAGAAGAGTTAGAAATCAAACGAAAAAGCTGAATCATGCAAGATATTCTGCCTTATCTGCAGTTCAAAGCTTTTCAGATAAGCAAGCATCTACCCTTACCTGAATGGAAGTTCTGCACCTTTTGTGGTTCACTTATTTTATTCTCTGATCATCTTCCCTTCCCCTCCCCTGTGTTTCTTTGTAGTTCTGCTTTTACTATTGAATGGCAATGCAATTTTACTAAGTTGGAAGCTATTCTATTGGCCATATAGCCATACAGAAGGATCCTTCTGACCTTTGTTCAGCTGGGGGTAGACTAGATGACTCAACATTGCTCATGACGCAGCTGGAACTTGCCTGATTTATGTCTTGCATGGGACACCTGATATTTCTACCACCACCACCATATTTATCCAGTGTAACTATTGGTTACCTTTAGGTCCAGGCTAGAATTCTGCATGATTTAAATTAAGAAATAATATAATTTACTGATGATTTTTTGTGTCTTGTCAGTATGAATAAATCAATGTAGACAAAGATACTGGGTAAAAAAAACAACCCTCCTTTTGTCAGGCTCAGGTAAAAGCAATGCATTGAAAAACAAGCACAGAAATTAAGCCTATTAGAGGAGGTTTCTTTTGCCTTCCTGGTGAAGAATGACCTACAAGTGGTACCAAGAATGAGAAACAGCAGTAAAAGGAATACTAATTTAAGGATATTCAAGGTTAATACTGAGGCCAGTGGGGGGTGGGGAAAAGGAAATTTCAGTGATTTTGTGTCCATCCCACAGCTGAGAGAAAAAATATTGCTAATCAACTTTCAGAGGGACTCAAGGAGCCTGTGGAGAAATGAGCAACACCAAAGAGAGTAGTGAAAGAGTGTGAAGGAAAGTAACACACAAAACAGAAAAGAGGAGGGGAAAATGCATCCCATTGCAATTGCAAGAGGCAGACAGAGCCCCATGAAGCATCTTCACCTGACTCCCCTGTTGTAGTAGCCACGCAAGGTACTAACAAACTTCAACAGGACTTTATTTTTTAAAGTGGGAACCTCTTTTCCCAGCTGCTGCTGCACCCTCAGTAGCTCTCCCTCAGCCTCTTCAACTCCTCCCGCCTCCTTCCTGTTTCCAGTCCTTTCAGACTCCCAACAGCCAGTGCTCCCAATTCTAATAATGACAAGCAAAATCTAAACACCATATCCTCCAATTAGAGCAAAGACAGAGGGATACAGTTCTTCCCAGCCAGCTTACAGAACTGTAGTCAGAGGCTTCTTTGTTTGACACAGTCAGAGACTGCACAGAGCAGGGAAAGCTTTGTAACCTATGCTGGAAAGTTCACTGCCAGAAGATAAGTACTGAGGCTCTGGAGAAGTGTTCTGTTTTTATGATTTTGGTTACATGCATGCATTTATTAACATTGTTTTCTAATAAAAATAACTTTAAAAAACCTTCAGCATTCACACACTGACCCTACAGGAAAATAAAATACTCAATGCTCGGTGATTTGTTTGTTTGTTTGAAATCTATAATAGCTTTTAAACTAGTGACATAAACATGAGACTGGGGAGTAGGAACTTTGGAATTATGATTCTGGCTCTGACTTGCATTGAGATCTGGCTAAAAGTTGGTGTTCATGCCTCAGTTTCCCTACTAGTGAAATTTGGGCTCACTTACATGCTGTACCTCATACAGATGTTGCAAAGGTAATATTTAAGGTAGTATTTAAGTATGTTCTTATCTTTGAAGTCAATCAGAGTACACACCTGAGCTGGTTGAAAAGTGGGAATATGTTTTTGCAAAAATGTTCATGAAAAATCATAGAATCATAGGGTTAATGTGTCCCTATTTTGTGAAAAACTTTCAAATTAACTTTTTTGGGGAAGCAGGCTATATAGATGTTAAAAATGGAATTAATTTTGAGGGTTTTTTTAAAATGAGTCTCTGTTTATTTAAGAAACATGTTTAAATTAGCATTTTTTCTACTAGCTCTACTGTTCATATAATTACACGTGTACAAATATAGAGACAGAGTAAACAATATCCAAGAGACCGTTTCAGGAAAGAAAAAAGAAAGGAAACAGCAGACCATCTTCTGAACTCATGCATCAAAACTGATAGCACTAATTCAGGATTCAATGAGTCTTGTGATATAGATGAGAATAGGAGCAGAATTGCAAAAAGTGAGAGCAGCCTTTTAAAATAGAATAATAAGGTTGCCTTGACCTACCAAATGCATATTTGGGGTTTTATTCTCTCTCTAAAACAGTTAAGAGTGACCATGCTCCTTCATCAGAGTGAGCAAACTTCATTTTGTCCATAATTTCTCACCACTTTCAAGCCAAAGAAGGCAATAATGCTTTTGTTTGCTATGGTGATTTGCTGTCTGCTAAGTTACATTAGTTGCTAGACTGGAAACAATGTCTCTGGATGCTGATTAGCTAAGAGCATATATTTATGTTAAACAAGTTATGTCACACTTCCAGAGCACCATTTTGCATTTTGAATGTCACATTGTGTTACTTAGTGTCACATCACCTCATAAAATGGTGCCATGCAACATAAATATGATGCTACATGAGTGAGGTAAGGTCAAACAAGAATGATCAAACAGGAGTGCAGTGTACTAGCCACTGAATGCCAAAGTCAACTATGGCATAAACTCCCAGAGGTCACTGAGGTCACAGCAGGCTAAAGTTAAGTTTGATGTAAACTACATACTCCAAGTCATATAGCAAGCTTTGCTGATCAAGAGTAGCATTTACACCTTATCAGGAAGAGATTCTGGATGGCACCATCACTTGCTGAAGTAAACCACTAGCAGCCAAAGGGAAAGTCTGCTCAGACTAAATGTCCGAGGGAATCAGAGTAACAGCCGTGTTAGTCTGTCTTTGCAAAAAGAAAAGGAGTACTTGTGGCACCTTAGAGACTAACCAATTTATTTGAGCATGAGCTTTCGTGTCCAATGAAGTGAGCTGTAGCTCACGAAAGCTCATGCTCAAATAATTTGGTTAGTCTCTAAGGTGCCACAAGTACTCCTTTTCTTTTTGTCCGAGGGAAATCACCACTTAGATCCCAATCAGGTCTGAGCAAAATTCATGTAGCAATAGTTAATAGCACCAAAGGCAAGAGATTTCTTGGCATAGATCCACCTTCTTGAAAATGGAGCAATAGATGAAGTTTAGATAACAAATAGGTTTAATCTAAAATTAAGCTGACAGAAATAGAACAGATGGAAATATGTTGGCTCTATATTAAGCCAGTCAGGTGCTGTGAGATCTGTTGTTTTGAGCAAATGTCTTGTCATGTTCATCTGGAAAGCTCCCTTTAGCCTCTGAGCAGACTTCCTGCTGGCCACTCATGTTCAGTACTGCAGCAGTTGTGTTTGGTCCAGGACTGTAGTGAGGCTTCTTTCCCTAGGAGGAAGATGGATGAGGTTTACCTCATGCATGCCACATAGGTTAAAGCTTATGTGAAATACAGCTGACATGCTCTATTGACAGATTCAAGGGCTGAAAAAAAATGTACAGCACACTAATGACGGAAACACGGACAATGCAGCCAAAAGCAATAGCCAAATCAAGCATATTCTTCCAGAGTAACGACCATCAGAAGGCTAGTTACAACACATGGATGAAAGAAAGAGAGGGAATCCACCCCTCTCCCTTCCCCAAAATAGAACTAGGATGGGAAATGAACCAAAGAGAGTAGTAAGGGCCAAATAACTGGTCAAACTATTCATGCTGAATTATTTCTTTATTAGCTTTGGACCTTTTCTCCTACCCATTGATTTTCAATGTTTTGTGTGTTCACAGTTGCTGAAGGATGGATTTTAGACACTTATTGACACAATGGGTTGTTCATCAACTGCTTGCAACAAGTGTCCCTTCCAGTAGCCTCTCTTTGGAATTTGCTTTTAGAACTGTGTGATTGGTCATGATGGAATGGTTTCTGTTCACTGATCACATGGTTTCACCTTTCTGAGCAGGAAGAGAGTAAATAAAATAAATAATAAAGCACAGGAGTACTGAATCTGTATGGGAAGGCTGGGGGAGAGAGCAAAACAGAGAGATTCAGCAAGGGATGAAGAGGTTGAAGGAATTTTAGTACATTTAAAATCTTTCCCTGATTTCCATTACATGAGAAAGAGCACTGTATATCTGACTATGTGCATATATATCAAGTTGCAGTGGGGGAGGTTTAGATTGGATATTAGGAAAAACTTTTTCACTAAGAGCGTGGTGAAACACTGGAATGCGTTACCTAGGGAGGTGGTAGAATCTCCTTCCTTAGAGGTTTTTAAGGTCAGGCTTGACAAAGCCCTGGCTGGGATGATTTAACTGGGAATTGGTCCTGCTTTGAGCAGGGGGATGGACTAGATGACCTTCTGGGGTCCCTTCCAACCCTGATATTCTATGATTCTATGATTCTATGATCCCAGACACAAAAAATAGCTTTGTTCCTTTCTGATTGCAGTAGAGATAAATATATTATCCAGATAGACTTTAACTATTAGAACATCTTATGTATGGCTATGGTGGATTCTAAGCACCTGAAGACTTTAAATCAAGTCTTTCTAAAGGATATGCTATAGGCAAACAGAGGTTATGGGCTTGATTCAGAAACTACAGTGTGAGGTTCTATGACTTGTGTTACACAGGGATATCAGAGTAAAGGATTATAATGGTCCCCTTAGCCTTAAAAAACATGAAATTTATTTTATCCTTGCTTCATGCTGGATTAGAGTATCTTCTCTTAATGTTATAGTTCAAAGTTTATATATTATGTAAGAATATAGAAAGGGCCTGTTAGGGATTTATTTGAGTTCTCACTATTTGTTACAGAAATATAATTCAACATTACAACTGGTGTCTAGACTCTACATTAATGGGCACTTCAGAAATGCCTTAGCAGTAGTGAAGGCAGACATATATGTATTGTTATTTAACATATGTAAAGACACACACACACCCCCAAAGGGCATGGCATTTACCAGGAAAAAAAAAAAACAAGGATTTTGCTCTGAAGAGTTTGCAATCAAGATAGTATTTATTTTAAATAAACACAATATGGTTGTGTGCATTATATTTAAGAAGGTAAATTCTTAATGGATTAGCTATTTATCCATTCACTTATTAGTCACAGAATAAAAACAGCTATGTGACAGTTATTGGGATGCAGTTCTATTGGATGGTTCTGGTAGTATCATAAACCATTCAGTTTCATGAGAAGTCAACAGAAAAGTCAAGATGGAATGAAACCCCCATAACTGAGCATTTTTCTGTCTGAAAACAACAAACAACAGCAGCAGCATCACCATTGCATATAGGGAACCAAACCAAACCTCCATCTCTTCTCTCTGAATTTCAGAGTGCCAGAATTCTGAATTCAGATTCCGATTACCTACAGCTCTGACTAACTGGATGAGCTTAGGCGTAGTGACTGCCTTTTCATTGTGTGCGCAATACTTGGGCCTCACTGTGGTACTGCAATAGAAATACAAACACTAAGGCTCATGATAAATACATAAATACATTTGTCTTTATAATGAGTTGTTATTTTATTATTGTGGTTGCATTTACACTGACATTCAAGTCAAGCATGTTCGTCTAAATATCTTAACCCATTCAATGACTGAGGGAAGGGCATTGCGCATGTGCATGAGGGTATCAGGCAACCCTTGCCAATGGATGCAGCCTGCAATATATGATCTACATCTTCTAACAGGCCATAGCAGCAGAAGAGAGACTCACAAAGGCCCACTTATAGCCATTAGCAGCACATCTGATCTCTCCACATCTGAAGCACTTGAGCTTGCCCACAGATGGCATGGAAGGTCAAAATCAGGGGGCTGGGGTGTTGGATCTGTCATGAGATAGGCACTAGTTGAGTTTCAGGTTTGTTCTTGCCAGCTGGTATGCTACCTGGAGGTGATATTGATGTTCTTTAAGTAGACAGATTTAAAGAGATGAAATAAAATCTAGATCTTATCGCCTCTGCACTTTGGGGGCAGTTGAAATCCAGATCTGAATTTGGGCCACTTTTCTTCTGTGTTTCATGGTGCTGAGTCTCCCACTCCATACCTCGAACTGGATCAAACTCTCGCTAGTACACTTTCTCCAAGCCTCTTGCAGGAGCTCTACCTATCTTTTCTCCCCACCTTCCTCTCTTCTTTCACCACTGCCAGATAAACTTAGCTTCATGGAGCTCATCATCTCCAAAGCAGCTCTCACTTCTATTTCAGTGGCTCCTCTTTAGGTTTTGCTTTACTGCTCTGGCAGCTCTCCATTTCACATCAGAAGAGTAGCAACAGCCTGTATTGGACTAGACTGTGATATCACAACCGCTGTTCTGAGTACGCAGCAACATCTAGTTGAGTTGTCTCAGAAGCAGATCAGAGAACAAACTGTGATCCTGAGAGTTCAAGTTTGTCCCTTGGTTCCCTGCCTTGCTCCAGAGAGAATTAATCTGCTGCTCGTCAGCACCAGAAGCAGATCCCTTTTTCATCTGCACTGGTTCATTTCTGTTGGCTAATGCATCAAGTGGAGGTAGACAAAGCCACAAATGCACACATTCCCCACCCTTGCTTAGTAGCGTCCCACCATAAGAGGAGGAGCAGCAGCCACACAGAGACCATACTGTGATCCACAATGCAGATCATCATCCCTATACTCCATCATTTGGTCTTACTCCCCCTTACACCTCTGGATGGGTGTATAGTACAAGAAACAGTCTTGTCCATTATTTGTAGCTTAGCTGATTTCACTATGGATGAAATCCTGACTCCATGGAAGTCAATGGGAGATTTTATAGATCTTATGTCAAAACAAGCTGGGGAATAACATTAACATTCACTAAGCAGTATATACTTTTGGTCATGTTCATATCTTCAAAGTCTTGTTAAATAAATGTATCTGTCCACATATATTACCTTGCTTTATCTGGGTTATAAATTCCTAAGAGTTTCCAGGAGTCTTTCCTTTGAAAACTACTCCCTTGTGAATAAGACTTGACTTTTTGAAATGTATTTGGTGTGTAGATTCAAGTGTTTTTAAACCAACTAAATCATCAAAAAATGTGTTGTACATAGTAGGAGACTAGATAGGCAGTAGTATAGTGTAATGTCATTTTCATCAGCACTAAATGTCTTCAACACAAGTTACAACATAAATTAATGTAATAGAGTTTGGGGGCTCTGCTTATGACAGTTACAATTTGTAACTGGATCAATTCTACACAGAATTAATTTCACAACATCCTATTCATAGGCTGAGATATTTTCCTTTGCTCATATTTATATAGTTAAAATAATTTAAACAAAAAACTTTTGTTTGACATGTAATGTTAAAGCATAGTGGCTAGCTTGAACTAATAAGGTGCTGTGTTGTTAGAATCACTATTATAGAAATATATGGTTATGGGAAATACTTTAGAGTAGCAAACATTAGACACTGTTTGCATTTTGAAACATCCAGGTATGTCCTAACAAGGGGATGTTGAATTCCCAGTAGTAGGACTCAGATAACATGGTGATGGGTGACTTTCTAAAAATTGAAAGAGGATTTCAGGGACAGCGTCAGACAAATGTCAAAGCATATAGAAATTTGTCATTTGACTCTATCAGTGTCTACCTTGAGGTTTTGTAATGGTGTCCTTCTTTGTAGTACCAGAATGCCTAACCAAAGCATAGTTGTTTATAAAGCCTCATTTAAATGAAATGTTTTGTAAGCAAGAGTAATTTCAGATAGACAGTGGCAATTTAGGTTGTGTTTTCCTTCCTCCTAAAGTGCCTTCTTAAATAGAAAGTATTGATTCCTGTTTTGAGATAAGCAAGCTAAAAACACCCATATTTCGTTTTACTTTGTGCAGACAAAATCATTTGATTCTCAACATGTTTTTGCACTTTTTCAAGATAGATTCTCAGCTAATGTTAATTGGTGTAGATCCATTGAGGTCAGTAGCACAGTGGTAATTTACATCAAATCCTGTGCTCATTTTAAACTGAATGCAATGAATATGGAACTGAGCACAGATCCTGGCCATTCATCTCTGGAGTGATCTGAGTAGCAGCAGGAAATCTAATTTCAAAAGAGCAGGCAGTGGGCTAAGCTAATAAGGCTCTCCCATTAGCTGCATTACTGAGCACTTATCTGAAAACAAGAGAATTCAATTCTCTTCCCAACAGTGATTTCAGTAATTTGTTATGAATTGCATAACTAGCATTCTGAATTTCATCAAAGAGTGTAAGGTGATCACGAATGCAGGCCTCTGTATAGCTCACAAATTTCATGGGCCAAGTCATTGGGTATCTTTACATTGATTTCAATGAGATTTGGATCAGGTCCTTTGGATGAGGACGGGGTTTGTTATAGAACCATACTATGGTTCTAAATGAAATCAGAATTGTATTGTACCACATGAGAATATTAAACACATAGGTCTGCAGAGTAAAGACCTTCATGTTTCTTTTATGTTGAGGAATTTACTATTCATTTGTATTACTAAGATTACTACTGATAATTATCATTATCCAAGTCCTAAACTCCTCACTCCATTTTGGTCATCCTTATTCATGCTGTAGCAACCTGCATCAAATTTGGAGGGAGAAGCACAAGGTGCAGGAGGGAAGAGTTTAGAGGAGGAACCAGAAGTTGGTGTGCATATGGCCAGAATACTAGCTTTAGTTGCAGCATCTCTGCATGCTGAGCTCTTAATAAACAGCCAGTGCCTTATTTTTAGACACACAGAGTCCTTCATGATATTACCCAGCAAGCATACATGAAACACATATAATTCTCCGTTGGCTTCAATTGAAATCTGACTGACTAAAGAACAAGTAGCAAATGAGTCAAAGCTAAGAATTTGACCCATTACTAATAAGAATTTCCACTTATATAATTCCATCTAAGGATCTCAAATTGCTTTGCAAATATTAATGAATGAATTCACACCTGTACGTATCTTGTATGACAGATCAGTGTTATTATCCCCATTAGAAAATGGGGAAACTGATACATAGAGAAGAGATGGGACTGTTCATGTGAGTAAATGCTCACCAGCTTGAGTAAAGGTTCCATAATCTAGCCCAAGACTGAATGTGTACTAGCACCAAGGCCATCCTGCCTCTCTTCAATAGTCCTGTAAATACTTTTTAACTCCTGGGATGAAGCACTGTACTGAACACATTGAGCCAAATTCACTCTCAGTTCACAACAGCATAAAACTGTCTTTTTAAATGCCTCAGTGGACTGGGCTTCCACTATCTCCCTTGGGAGGCTATTTCAAAGTCACAGAACAATCATTACTCCAAAATGAACTGATATATTTCGCTATAAGGCTTAGTTCTTTTGTAATTCAAGAGAGTTTACAGAAGTGGAATTGTTTCCTTGATATTTTTCCTTTAATCATCATCTAGACAGTCTACATATTTGGTTCTTTTTATAATCTTAGCAAGTCTTTCCCCCCAGTCAGTTAATTGTTCTTATTACTCATCTGTGAATTTCTTCCAAGTTGACTACATCTTTCCAGCAATGTGAGGACTACAGAAGGAATTGCATTATTCTAGTCATGTCCCTTCCAAAGCTGTAACAAGAGAGGCTCAGTTCTCTGGTCTGAAAAAGGGATCTGCCTTGTAATGTGCTGAGCAGTCTGGTCACAATCCAGCAGACCGCTTCTTAGGCACATGTATAACATTAGGCTTTGCTGAATCAAGGCAAAAGGGCTCAGCATATTGCAGGATCAGACTCATGCTGCTCAAAATCACATTGGTTCACATGCTTCCCTTTTACAAAAAAGCCAAGAAAAACAATAAGGTAAAATCTCTTGGGCTACAATGGATTCTGAATATTAATTCCAACCCCCACAGCCAGAAATAGCAGGGGTGTGGAGTGCAGAGCATCTCCAGAACTCAGCCTAAGTGAGTTTGTGTGTGTGTGTGGGGGGAGGGGCAGAGAGTGAGAAAACCTGGATTTGTGCTGGAAATGGCCCAACTTGATTATCATACATATTGTAAGGAGAGTGATCACTTTAGATAAGCTATTACCAGCAGGAGAGTGGGGTGGGAGGAGGTATTGTTTCATGGTCTCTGTGTATATAATGTCTTCTGCAGTTTCCACAGGATGCATCCGATGAAGTGAGCTGTAGCTCACGAAAGCTTATGCTCAAATAAATTGGTTAGTCTCTAAGGTGCCACAAGTACTCCTTTTCTTCTTGTGAATACAGACTAACACGGCTGTTACTCTGAAGCCTAAGCTCTGTGGATCCTGCCCAACTGTGAGGAGGTAGCTTGCTGGTCTCCCCTCTCTCCCTTCCAGCTCTCCACCAACCATTGGAGCATAGAAGGGCCAACAGCGAAATGCTGCCAATAATTGCCAGACCCCTTTGGGGCTCTGATTTTGCAGAGGAACCACAGGTTGCTCTCCATGACTTTTCCTGGTGGAGCAGTTGAAGTTGGAAAAGAAAATGCTGCTCAGATGGGGCCTCTTCCACAATTTCCTACCTTGTCTAGTTTTTCTCTGTGGCTGTGACAAATGACTTGCAGAGGCTGGAAAGGTAGTTATATGAAAGAGAGGGAAACGTATCCAGTGTAGCCATTTTCCTCTCACATGCCCTTATGATAGGATTTATTCCTCTCCATGCTGTGCAATTTGCCTCTATTTTCTCTTTATCCCAATACAAGCCCAAAGTCAATGGAGCTACACCAATTTAGGATCTGACCCCAGGTCTCTTTTGCGGTCCACTATCACCCCTAGATCTTTTTTGGCATTGCTGCTTTCCAAACTTCACCCTTGTATGGAATATCCCTGTTTTGGATAATTTTTCCCATCATATGTGTTGTGTTTTCATTTTCCAAGTCAAATTACTGGTACTGTTCATCAAGTTTGAGGAGGTAAAAAAGCTGGAATCATTGCTGTAACTAACCAAAAAACATGGGACTGCAATGAGTAGTAAGAAGAGAATACTGATGTCAAATATTATCTTCTCTGGATCCAGTAACATATCCATCAATGTTAAGCAGTGTATTAATGTTAAAGTATTGCTTGAAATGATCAGATTGCAATAAAGCAAGATACCCAGTTCAACTTGACAGCTGGGTAAAATTGTGCTTTAATAGTCAACTGCTTGCCTCTTTTCTCTGAGATGTATGGATTTTTTAAGCCTGCAGTGAAATGTCTTTCTTAAGTGCTGTGAGTTAACATTTAAAGACCCAAAAATTTCGAAGTAATTTTTCACATTAGTTGTTGCTCTCACGTTAATCCTAAATTGGATTTTTGAAAGTCAGTAAACTGAAATTCGGCAGAATTGTTATTGCCAGAGTTATAGCAAAAATCAAGTCAGTGTTAAGATTGTTGATGGGGTTTGTGTATAAGTAATGAATTTAAATGTATTCATTTCAGATTCTAGAACCTGCATAACTTAATATTCTCTACCATCAAAAATGAATGGGTTGAGGACTTTGCAATATATTTATTGCTAAAGAGGGTAAATATAATGTTGCTCCTATTAACAATGGCATGAACTCATTTTTTCTCCTACAACATAATTAAAGAATAAATGCAGCTAAGACGCATACTGACAATTAGAGAATGCCAAGGAATTAGCTGCCAACAAAGGTTGAGGATTTGATGTCAGTAAAGATATTCAGTGCAAGGCTTGAGAATCAGCTATATTAGTGATGCTTTAGAAAGCATTGAAACAATCCTACTGTGATTCAGATGGACAGAATAGCTGACACAGGAGGTCACTTCAACCCTGTTATCTATGCAGTAGTATAGATGTGCCACAATTTTCTGATGAGATGCGTCTATGAGTGCATTTGATGTGCTGAAAATTACCCCATTACCAACTTGGATAGCAGTAATTGGGTGAAATGGAAAAGGCGGTCTTTTATGCCATAAAAAATGTACACACAGACATGAAGAAATAGGGCAAATTCTGGTCCAGCTGCAGTGATTATAAAAACTCCCGTTGACTTCAATAGGTGCAGAATTTGGCCTAATACCTTTAACCTCAATGGAGGAACTAATTCAATATTCTAAGGAGCAGCTTGGCAATATATTTTCCAAAGTCCTGTAGCAGTATCTACCACTTCACCGCTTTGCACGGAAGTAGAGCTGTTGCAACCCAAATACCCTTGTTGCTTCTTCCACTGGTCATTTTAATTTTTGCTCAAAGATTTTTAACTTTTTGGAGCATCTACCAATTGTAGCTTTTATCTATCAGGTATTTTTGACTGATGGATATACGTATGAAATCTGAATACAGCAGAAGCTGCTAATCCATAATCAGAAATTATCTTTCCTAAAGCAATAAGTATCGGTAAAATTCCATAAAGTAATTTCAGAACCAATTGATATATTTCAGAAATTAGCATTACTTAGGGATATAAAAACACCCCATTACAATATGAATGCAATAAAAAATGTAGGACACAAACAGTGGAAAATATAGTACCTGCAGTAAATGATAAGAAATGTTCTCTATTTATTATAAATTTGTAAACACCATTAATGGATTAGATTCACAAAGAAACTTAGGTATGGAACTATAACTATTTACCTCATTTGAAGAGGTGATCCCTGGAATTGAGTGATCCCTAGACTTGGCCATGAACGGCGCACTGTGGCCACTGGTAACTGCGGGCGGCCGTGCCTGTGGATGGTCAATGTAAACAAACTGTCTCACGGTCCGCCAGCAGATTACCCCGATGGGCCACATGCCCACTGCTGCACTAGACAGTGTCTCCCCTTTGATACCTGCAATATACTCTAACCTAAGTGTTGGGGCAGATCTATACTGCTTTTCTATCAATATTAGTATTCATTTGTCAAGATTTAAAGATGGGGTATTATCTGTCATGCATCCAGACATTTGGGACATGGGTCAGAGAATTAAATAATGGGACAGGTGGGAAAGCTTACTCCTCGTATGCACAACTCAGAGGAAGAGTGGGAAGCTGGAACTAGAAATGAACCAACAGGAAAGAAATGACATTTTTTTTCTTTTTGGTGGTGTGGTCAGAACTTAGCACTGCTCTTATACAGAGGAGCTGGAGATGACATATACAAATGAGCTGTAACTCAATTATGAATAATCAACTGTAAGCCTTGAATTTATAGTTTTTTCTTATCATATTTCAAATTTCATTGACAACTCAGTCCTAAGATTTGAAATGAAGGCATCATGCTAACAATAAAAAATACCCACTGTGCAGTCTGGGGACTGAGTTGACTCGTTTTAAAGTAGTACAGTGGAAAAGAAAGCTATATCTGATAATTTCCCAGAATGTTTGCATACTTAGCATTGCGAGTGTAGCGGCATGATCTCCTGGGAGTAGAACAAGGTTGATGCAGTAGGGCTTTCCAGTGATACCTGGATTTGTCTTAATCACCGAACCAAATGTCTCACTCCCTCAACACCCTTTATCTTGGAGGATATGGGGCCATAGCTGTCTGGTGCTTGGAGATTCAAGAAGAGTATCTTCTAATTGTATCTGGCACTGACACCCAGACAAGCAGTGGAAGGAAAGGGCACCAGGAGACTTCCCCCTTTTGAGCCTCTGAGAAGTTAGGCACAATCCTGGTCCTTAAACTGCTGAGGTGAAATCCTGGCTCCATTGAAGAAAATAGCAGAACTCCCACTGACCTTAATGGGATCAGACAGGATTTCATCCATAGAGCCCAGTCCTATTCCCTTGGAGTCAATGGAGAGTCATTGCACTGATTTCAATGAGAATTCCGTCAGGCCCCTGATGCTGAAGGACCAAGATCTCTAGTGTCATAGGTGGCAACAGAAACCCAAAGGACCTGCCTGACCCACATCTGCACAGGGCCAAGTATCAGAGGAAGGGCAGACTGTACCCTATCAAAGGGTCTATCAGTGTTTCTGTTTCCAGAGGAGTGTCTCAGAAACACTATCTCTGAGAATTCCTCCTTGGGCACTGCACCACCACACCAGCTCATAGCATGGGCTGTGGTTTAAATCACAGCTTCGCTTTCTGCAGCTCCGTGTTTCTGGAATGTCCTTTGTCATGAAGGACCTCAGAAATGGCCACCTTGAAAGTGGGTATAAAATCCCTTTTATTATGAATTTATTCATGACAGGAGGTTTTCAGAAAAACAGCTCATGACAAACATTCAGTCAAAGTTCCTCAAATACAGACTGTGTAGATGTATGTTTAGTCATGTGAAGACATTGAAGATATATGCTCTGCCCCACATCTTGTAGCTTACTTGTGCACATGGAAAATAGCAATTAGCACTTGCTGTATCAAAGCTCTGTTCATTCTCAAAGAGCATATTAAACAGCTTCTCCTCAGAACCCAGTTGTTTGGCAGGGAAATATCGTCCTCTTGTTTTCTTCAATTGGGGAAGATGGGACAGAACGATTAATGGGGGCTGATTCTCAGTAGCACTGAGCACCTACAAATCCAGGTGAAGTCAATGGATGCTGGGAGTGCTCAGCAACTCTGAGCTAATTACCTGAGGCCAAAAGAGAAGCAGTGTTAATGTTAGAATTGGGATTACCCTTCAGGAGAGCTTGGTTACTGGCAGTCCTACACTCTGTTCATTCTAGTTGGTGGCATTGCCACAAGCTGTGTGTAGCTGTGATGCCCCACAAGAAGCTCAGAGAAGAAACAGTAAGTATTCAGCTTTACTGACTGGTATATTGGGGAATAAATTTCACATCCACTGCCTGATCATCCAGCCCAGCAGGGACTAACAGGTCTGCAGCATCCTCTTAGCCCTCTGCAGCTGGATGCAATGTGTGAGTAGCCTATGGAGGGGCACAAGGAGAAGTCCCTTATGTACCTGCACAGCTGTACAGCCTAAGTTATAATCTCGATCTCTGAAAGTTACAAGTGGAATAACTAAGTTACTAAGGGTATGTCTACACTACCCGCCAGATCGGCGGGCAGTGATTGATCCAGCGGGGATCGATTTATCGTGTCTACTCTAGACGTGATAAATCAACCGCAAGCGCTCTTCCATCGACACCTGTACTCCACTGCCACAAGAGGGGCAGGCGGAGTCGACGGGGGAGCGGCAGCAGTTGACTACCGCAGTGAAGACACTATGATAAGTCGATCTAAGTACGTTGACTTCAGCTTCGTTTTTCATGTTATTCACCCACACCTTTCTTCAAGTAGCAAGGTACAGTTGGAAAAAAATAGTGCATTAAATTTTGAATCAGCTTTTTTTTCCCCTTTAGGCAGTTTAAATTTTCAGATTCCCTGCCTGCAGCATCCTGTCAGATTGCATTATGTCAGATTACTTAATATTCAGTAACTGACACAAGCTGGTGTAACATGCAGAATGAAGCATAAAGTGCACTAAGAAAATTCAAATGAATGAGTTCATTACTTGGGAGCGGGTTAGCTCACTTGTGGCACCTCCTCATGGCTGGGCGTGTAGTAGTAACTCTCTCTCCACTGGGGTCTCTTGATAGTTGCTACTCCGTCCCTGTGGTGGCCTATCTCTTCCTGCAGCTTGACTCTCTGCCCAGGGCACTTCAAAAGTCTCTCCCCTTTGCGGTAATCAGTGAACAAAAAGCAAGAAGAATGAGCACAAATAAACTGAATTAGTAAAAGAGATAGACAGGAAGGCCTCCTCTCAGGGTGTTTCAGGATCTGGCCCTCCCTTCCCTCTGTGAGAGGCCTGGGAAAACACTGTCTTGGAAGACCTTGCCTTCCCTCAGCCCTCTCTTCAGGAGAGGACAGTTGAAGGTCTGTTCTCTTCCCTGGTCTACCAACAAGTGAGCTGCTGTGCTCTTCTTTTATGTTCCTCCTCCCAGCCAGTGCATGTCTTGAAGGTGTGGCAGGGCAAAGCTGGATGAGCTCAGAGCAGCTCCTTAACCTCCACATTGTCCAGAGTGGTGTATACCCCATCACATTACTCCAGAATCTCCTGCTTTGAGACACTGTGTTCTTTAGAAATATAATCATGTTTCCTCAGTTCAATGAAAAGATCAGGTCTTCAGTTGACAAATATGCACAGGTAATTAACGAGCAGTCGGTACTTGCAATGCTCAGATTCCCTTAGTGGCCAGAAATAAGAGCGTCTTTAATGAGAACAGCTAGGGTCAAATTCTCTGCTGGTGTAACTCCTCTGAAGTAAATGGACTTTCAACAGCCATAATTTGGTCCCCAATCTTCATGAGCTGCTGAAAGTTTTAGGAGTTTGATGTCCTTAGAACATCTAATTAAAATGCAGATTTTTGAGTGAAATAAGTAATAAAAACGTCTGGAGGAAATATAGGTTTGTATAATAAAAGTGACATTTTTAACTGGAGATTTAAGGACTGTCAGAAATGAATGTCAAACTAGTCTATCTCCTCCTAGCAAATGAGTCTGATCAGTTGGGATTTCAGATGTACTGTTAAGCCTCAAGACATGGCTCATAGCTTCTTTAATCTCAGAAGGGCTAAAATTTGCCCCCACAATTTTTGTGGGTGCAGTTAAGGTTGCTTAGATATCTCAGTACCTGATTTATGACTGAAATCACCTAAACTGTGCTCTCAATTGCAGAAACAAAATGGGAGACTGGGTTATGGAAATTAGCCAGGTATATGTGAACAAACAAACAAAAAAAGACAGATAAAGAGGACACTTTTTTCTGAAAATGTGTATATTATCAGTGTAATTATTTGTTTTACTGACTACATGGCCTCATTATGCTAGACACTCCAAACACAATAATAGGCAGTCCTCTTCCTGAAGAGCTCACAATCTAAATAGACAGGGGTGGGGGAAAAAGAACTATTATCCCCATTTTGCAGATGGGGAATAGAGGCACAGTCAGATTAAATGACTTGCCCAAGTTCACACAGAAAGTCTATGGCAGAACCAAGAATTGAACCCTGAGTTTTCTGCAGGGCCTATCCATTTATTTTACCAGAAGACCATCCCTCCTCTCAAATTCTTGCATGTTTGATACATAAATAATTAAAACCTACAGAAATCTAGACTATACCATCTTTTATGTCACATTGAAAAAAAATGACAAAGAAGCAATGTTTTTTTTCACAGCAAACATATGGGCAAACACATCCACTCACATACACACATACCTGGTTACAATGACTATCCCTATGATCCACAGCATTATTGCCTTCCCAGAATTATAACTTTTGGAGAAAGCATTGCTCCCACCTATAAAATAAAATGAATAGTGAATTTAAAGTGCTTCTCGCCCTAAGCACTGATGGAGCCTTAACAGGTTTTGACACACACTTTCTACTTTTTAAACCCTTTTTATTTTTCTACAGCCATTTTTTCAGGCAGGACCTGCTGACCCAGGCTCCATGTGGTGAAACTGAGTTTTCATAATTGATCTACTAACAAGAGTGAAGATATGCTGAACTCTAAAAATAATGCTCTTTGCTTGGGTCCCGAGCCAGAATAAATTTCAGAGCAGGTGTTCCACATGATAAATTTCCAACACAAGGAGCAAAATATATTAATCCCATTTTAGACACTGTGCTCTCAATTCCTGAGCCCTGTTCTGGCACCTCTGCAATATTCCCTAGTTGCATGGGGCAGGAAAGCTGGTGTGTCTCTCTGTTTGGAGATTCCTTTTGCAAGGGGAATCTCTGAGTGATACAGGACAGCCAACTTCCCTCCCAGTGCCAGCATAAGGGACAAACAGGTGGACATGGCAAATAATCAAGAGTGGCAAGGCCAGAAGGAGAAGGGTGTGGCCATGGCCTGCAGGACATAATTTAGAGGAGCCCTGAAGCTTTTCCACAGGTCAAGAGTGTTGGAATCCAGAGTTTTGGTTTAGGCTCATTTCCAAACCTGTGTGCATTGCCTGTTATTTTAATGGGGACCTTTTCCTTATTAAAGACAGCAGGAAAAGGTTTACAATAACGTCATAGACTCAAATTGCAAATACAAAATGGCAGATGTAGGACAGCGTGACTGTCATACGTTTAAAGTCCTGGTACTGTTGAAAGGAAAGTCATTAGGAGAAATATTTATTTTCTAAAACCTTTTTAATACATGATCAGTTTCAGAAATAAACATGTATGTTATCCGATGCTAATCAGTTTGGGGAGTTTATAGTGTGATGTTAATGGCATCTATTAAAGAATTCGTTTCTAATTTCTACCTGCCTCTGTCAGAAGCTAGCAAATGTTTTCTAATGCTTGGTAATTATCCAATGAGAATTTATTCTTATGATATATCCTGTTCCAGACCCTAGTGAGTGAATTTTCTTTGGAATAGCCTGAAAAGGCTGTTTCAGGCTTGAAGAAGGTTCTCTAGCCCATTTTCTCATGCCATGAACTAAATCTTTTAACTAGTCATTTGTTATTTCGCTACTCACCCCCAGACTTTCTTAACACCTATTATTCCAGACAATACTATGCAGTTACGAGGCTCTATTTCTGAAATTGCAGGCCAGTTTCTGTATACAATAATGCAATCAAAGTATCCAACATCATTATAACAGCTGAATAGACCGAAAGAAAGATAAATTTGGAGATGGGGGAATAAGCAAGAGCTGAACATTAAAATAAATACTCCAAATCATATCTATGTAACGCCCTTATTTTTCAAATATAATTTTTCTGCATATCTAGTTTTCTGATGGACTGTAGGGTGATTGTCATATAGTTCTACCTTTGTGTGCTACCCATCACAATAAATAAGACCAGGTGGTGTTTCATTGATTTCAATACAGTTTGATATCAGACACACTTACACAATCTAGTCAGCTATTCATACCCTGCAGTGTTCAGTTCCCAAAGGTGCCATCTTTAAAAGAAACTATTGATCTTTGTCAACATACAGTGACATGTACAAATGAGGAGCAAGCTACCCATTATTCCATCAGTCGTCTCTCGCTCTGCATGATCTTTAGGAAATTTCCATTTTTTTTTATATCTTAATGTGGTACATGTGCCAAAGGAAGTTCATCTGTATAACTTGAGACAGCAAAGTGAGGGACGAGATGAGCAGGGAAGAAAATTATAGGCAAAATACATGAAACTAGATTGAGTTTTACAAGGGAAAATCTCATCAGAGAGACATTTTCTGAGCACAACTCTGTTTTACACTGCCACTTTTATAGCATTGTTTTATGTTTAATCAGCAACCTCCTGCCACATGCCTGAGAAATTCAATTCCTTTTTTCTGTAGGAAAAATGGACCCTTACTGGTTTTCATTATATTTATACATTTTTTTTCCTATGTGCGGACACCTTTATACTGGCTTCTGCAGTGACAACCACTGATGGATGTGAGATTGGTACCAAGGCAGAGATCAGCACTGCAGGGTATTATTTCTCCTCTCCGTTTTTCCATCCTGAAGACATGACAGTTCTCATACTGCTAGCATGATCTGCAAGTCAAAAGATTCTTATATACAGAACCGTGGTTAAGCTTTAGATTAGGAATGTGTGAGCCTTCTTGGAATGAGAAAGACCATATGAAGGCTGATCTTGGGAGGAAGCTCCATCATTCAGATGATATCAGGGAGTCAAAATAAACCTCCCTTTCTTTATAGAAAGATAGGAGGAGCATGGGGGCTGGAACTAGGGGTTCTGCCGCACCCCCTCCCTTGAAGTAGCTTCCATTATATACAGGGTTTACAGTTTGGTTCAATGGCTCTCAGCACCCCCCACTATAAAAATTGTTCCAGCACCCCTGAGGAGGCGGATCCTGAAGCTTATTGTTTCTGTGGAGAGGTCACAGTACGGAAAAGGTTGGGTACCTCCGTCCAAACTGTAACTGTTTCCAAATAAATTCCAAGTATTAATTTCAGTTCCTTGATCCTGTCTCAGACTCCAGTAACTAGTTCTTATCTCAAGCACTGTTTTATAACACTAGTTGTGATCTCTTTTCAGCAAAAAAATTTGTCATTTTCGAAGAAGTCCATCTTCACAGAGATTTTTCAGATTTTTTGACAAAATTAAAAACAAGTCAAACACCCTCCCCATTTCCAGTGCTGAAATGAAATGAAAAAATAAGGGATGGGGAGGGGAGACAAGAAAGGGAAAACACCCTGAAAATCTAAGAAAGAAATCCTGAAAAGTTTTCAATGTCAGCTTCAAGAACAGAAAACAATAGTTCTTTTTTTTTTTTAAATCTAAGTGTTTTATACTACTGCCCAACACCACAGACCAAAAGCACTTTCCACATAAACATCAGTGGTAATAAGATAGTCACTAGTGGACTCCCTGGCACTTCTTTTCCAGAGTAAAACTCTTCTGTGGCATGTAGCGGCTTCATTCTATTAAAAAATCAGACCATTTCAAACTTTTTAATGAAAAATTTCAATAAAGTAAACCCTTTTTGGAAATGGTCCATGAAATACACAGTGATTTTCAATCAGGAATTCACTATGAATTATTAAAAAAAAAAATTTAGTCCCTTCTTCGGCTTCCAGTTGAGATATTGTAAGGCAGTTTTGCATTAACAATAGTCTCACCAGCTGGTAGGGAATCATATTTGTCTCATCCTTTCCTTTGCCTGTTCATAAAATACATATTTTATATGTGTTTATCAAAGTACATGCTTCCTTGATCTTTACATAAAAATCCAGCACCAGCAACACAGCTCTCTTGGGCAGCTCAAAATTGAGAAACTGGTGTGTTTACATAAAGGAGGAATAAAAAAGAATTCAGATTCAAAGAATTTATTAATAAACTAGGAGAATAACAATGCTTTTTTAAATGCATGAAGAATAGGCGTTTAAAAATTACAGTATCAAGCTAAATCAGTTAAATTCCCTTTAGACGAGTTGGTGAAAATGGTTCCAAAACTCAAGGGCTTTGGTTTGGGCTGATTGTTCTGGCTGGTTCCATCCCTACCATACACTGGATTCGGTCAGATGTACAACATGAGCCTTCTACATACCCAACCAGGGCCTCCAACGTCCATGCTGCTATTTTTAGCTGTGTAGTATCCTGCTACCTCCCTACTGCCAGAGCCTTTCCTCTCCGTCTCCCCCATGCCAGAGCTCTCCGTTGACACATGCAGCTACCCACCACAGGGTGGACGCAGCCTGCTTTTTACTGTGGCATGTAGCTGCCCAAACTCTACAAGCCCCTGCAAGTGTAGACAAGGCCTAATAGAAAAATAATAAGCAAAGCCAAAACCTCCCACTCATTCAAACACGCTCGCTAATGTAATCTGCCTGAGAGCAGTAAAGTGACCCTTTCATGTTATTTCAGTTAAGTACAAGAGTGAGCCTGATATCTAGCATTGAGGTTAATCAGCAAAACCTCACCAGGGTTACAGTGGGAATTGGGAGCAAAGAGATGGCCTCATTAGTCACTGCCTCTCAGACAAGGGTGGTTGTTGACTTGAAAAATAAGTAGCACTTAATCTTCTTCACTTACCACATTTGAGATATAAAAAAGAGCTCTATAAGCCCATTAAAACCAGCAACATATCAGCCAAAAGACATGGATCAGAACATCCCCCTCCCCTCCGCCCCGCACTGACACACACTCTTGCTAAACTTTAAGGCTGAATAAGATTGGGCTCAGATAAGAACTTTCCTTGATTTTGCAAACTCAAAAAACTACAAAAAGGTTTTAATAAACCATAAGGAGTGCCTGCTTTGCCTATATCTAGTGTGTTGGGGCCAGATTTACAAAGCTATTTAGGTGCCTAGAGATGCAGATAGGTGCCCATTGGGATTTACAAAATCACCCAAGTTAGTGATATGTGTACTTACACATCATTTTTCATCTCAAATAGAGCCTTGCAGTGCATCAGAACCAATCCATCTGTGAAGGATGTAGTTAGCTAACCATTTCATTTCCTGTCCTATTGCCCAATCAGTAATTGAATAATATGAGCCGGTAGAGTGTGTATCTTTTCTTGTTGTCTGTTGTGCACGCTGAATCTAAGCACAAAAACAAGGATGTCAATTATCAAGATCACTGAATATTAATAAAAAATTCTGGATGCCAAGTTTCAAATTCAGCCTGCAGCAGCGCTCACCATTAATCATCCAATCCCATAGTCTATTTTACTGCATATAACAATTTATGGTAACAGAGTAAGTCAATACCTGCTTTAAATTGTTCACTGAACTGCTAAAATATTACACTATCTCAGTTATTGTTTGCCCTGCTCATTTTTCAATCAGAGATAATTCTGTCAGTGTAGGATGTAATTATTTGAAAACAAAATGTATGAATGGCATTCAAACCTTATTCTAGAGATATAGGATGTGTACAGTTCTGCCCTTTAAAATTCCCCCTTTCCTACAGTGTCTCCTTTACAAGACTTCAGTGGAATTAACCCTGAAAGCCAAGAGGAATTTTAAAGAGCCAAATATTTATATCGATCCGTATGTCTTGTTTTCTTGAGTGACTCAGAGAAAATTTCTGTGCATTATTATTATGTGTATACTGGCAGTGCCCAGCATGGGCTAGGTGTTGCACACAAAGGAAGACAGTCCATATTCTAAATAGCTTGCCCAGGGCTAACTTTAGATATCTGAACTACCTACAGTAGAGGCAGCATGTCTCTGCATTACCCCGGGGGCAGCATTGGAAGGACTGTGTTGCAGTGAAACAATGCATCCTCAGCCTCCCTTGCTTTATTGTGGAAGGAGTAATTTCCAATAGTTGTCACATGTCTCTTCAGCTAGCATTTGGTGGTTGTACAGGAACCCACGGCCGCACCTACTCTTCATCCCTCCCCACCTACTTCCTGAGCAGTTATGTGTGCGTGTGTAGGAGGCATCCTTTCCCCCTCCTACTCCACTGCATATAGGCTTGGACACAGTGTAGCTTTAAGACAACTAGCAATATGAAGGGGCAAGGATACAACATTGTCCTGTGCTGTATTGCCCCTATCACTATGGGATCTTGGCCTATCCCTGGGGCTTCTAGGTGCTACCATAACACCAATAAATTAACAACAAGAAGAAGGTGGAGAGGGGCTATGGAATCTCATTTCTGAACACCAGGTTTTCCTTGTCAGTTTGCATTCATGCCTCCCTCCCACCCACCTTGATTGGTTGTTTTAATTTTTCTTACTTTGTGCTCTTTTAAGTCCTCTATCTTTTGGGGCTTTTTGTATTTTCAAAGTCTCGATTGACAATCGAGGAGTGTATGTTGTCAGACATCACCCCTGTTTTGCATTCTTAATGTGATAATTGGATTATTCATATTCTCTGAAGGACTCAGATATGGTCCAATCAACTCTTGATGAAGGTAGTAGAACAGCTGTTTTTTGTTTACAGTAGGCCTCTTCCTTTACTGGTCTCTTCTGTCTCTCCCTTTTCTCTCCCCTACCCCCTTCACTTGTACAGTACATTCTGTTCATGAGCTGTGCCTGGTCTGGAAGCTAGAGAGAATGGTACGAAGGAGAATAACAATGACATGGCCTACAGCATTTTGTTCATGTGTATATCCTTTCAGAAACAGACCTTAACACACAAGCAAGTTTTTCTAGTCCCACACATTCCTCTCTTTCAATTCTTCCACTCAGAAGTTTGATTTTCTACCACTGTGTGTGCAGAAGCGCTTCCACAGGCTTCAGGTTCACTTTCCATTTTTTATTCCATTTGAATCTGATAAGGGCAGAAAAGGGCACTAGCTCCCATCATCACCTCTAGCTTCCTTGACTCTCCTGACACCCAGGCATTCGCTCCTCTTACTCTGACTGTTACAATTCCCTTCTCTCTGGCTTACACAAATCTCGGCTTTCCAGTCTCAACAAGACTTTTTAAAAAATCATATTTTTGTAAGTTATTCTGATATCCCAATTTCCCCTGTGGTAATACTGCATACATCAGAATGTCAGGTGTATGAACCAGCTCCTACCACCATTACTCACATTACCCCTGATCAAAGTCCACTTTTATTTACTGTAATTTGGATCAGACCAATGGAGTAATTATCTGACTCTGAAAGTAGTCCCATCTAAATTAATAGGGCTAATCAGTGAGTAAAGGTGACAAAATCTGGCCTGATGTCTTTTACTGGACATATGATTACAAGTTACCAATACCCAAATTCATTAATGCCTATATAAATGTAGAATTGTTATATCTGCATATGCAAAGACACCGAGCCACTTTTGCACATTCCTGATGAACACAGCCCCAACGTTTACATGTAATAGTCCCATTTTGATTACATGAGCATATAACGATATGCATGTGAATATCCTTCTTTGCACATGTGCAAGTTTTAAACTGGGGCCCAAAGAGCAATGCTGGTCAAATACTTGATCCTTTCTGCAGTAGTCTCACTCCAGCCCTGTGAATAGGAAAAACATGTTCAATAATCCATCTATGCCCATCATTTTATGGAATAAAACAACTATGCAGTGTCATTTTTTCCTCTCGTACCATAAAATGAATGGGCACAAGGAGTCCATGACACTAGAAACTGTGCTGTTGTGCCTTTTCCTTTTACAACATGTCTATGTGTGAGCAGTGCTGAAAATCTGAGAAGGAAGAGAGACAACTGAGAAGCAAACTGAAAAATACGACCAGCTGTGTCTGCTCATTTCTCTTGCTAGTAGTCTCAGTCTGTTGGCCACCCAGTCACTTTGTTTACTTGGCTGTTTCACCTCTAAATTGCATTTCAGTATTGATGGCCCCAGGTTTCAGCTGTCCTCCTTTTGACTGATACTTATGCAGCAGATGGTGCAAATGACCCATCTTTTATTTTCTGGATGAATTCATAAAGCCCTGCCAGGCTGCTAACTTCTTTGTTGCTAGTTGTACCTTATGTTACCAATGATTGCTTCAGAGAGCGCTGCCTCAGGATAATTCAAATAGAACTCATCAAAGCAACACTGGAATAAAGCTTCTCAGCTTTATTTTTCCCTGGTTTACATCCTGGAATCTTGTCTGTCCCACAGAATGGCCATCCTTTCAGAGCAGATCTTTCAGAAACAGAAGCATATGTCATTGCTATCTCTTCCTTTCCTTCCCAAGTGTTCTTTAGAGAGTGCTTTTACTTATGTAGACTTGCTGCATGAGAACCACCTTACGGGTCTGGTCCAGAAGACGATGTGCAGCTGTCTCCAGACCCCAACAACAATCTCATAACTAGAGCTGGTCAGAAAACAGGGGTAAGAGGGTGTCACAAATCTGTGCTTGACTGAGAAGCCACTTCAGGAGCTCTGCGGGGAGCATAAGTCTGTAGGCCAATTACCCCTACCCTAGCAGGTGCCATGGGCATGTCTCCCTTTAGTAGGTTGGTGCTCAACCCACCAGCTGAAGCCTCTGGGCTGTTTCCTTCCCCATTCAGTCTCCAAGGTGAAGCAAAAACAAAAACAGTCCTCAGTCAGCAAATGAGGTTAAATGAAAGTATGAAGGAAAAGAAAAAGAAAATCTGTAGGCAGCTTCAGTCAGGATATTGGCTTCTCTTACTCAAAGGGCTTTCAAAGTATTACAATCCCTTTCTGCAGGCACTGGGGCTTCAGTACAAGTCATTCCTCTTCTTAGATGATCCATGTCCTCCTTCCACAGGGAAGGCATTCTATTAGCTGCCAGCCTCTCTCTAGCTGGGAAGCACAGCAACCAATTTCCTCCCAAACCTGCCCCCATCTGAGATTAGTATCCGGTCACAGTGGGGTTCATGGCAAATTTTGACTTTTTGTTGAAAAAAAATATCAACAAGTTTTCAGGTGAAACCTGCCCCCAAATTTCAGATTTTGGCTGAAAAATGTTCAGCTTTTTAAAAAAATGAACAGTCAAAAGTTTCCATGAAAATCTTCACTTTGTCAGAAACCCAATTTTCCACTGAAGAATAGTTTTGATGGAAAACTTTTGACCAGCCGTACCCATGGAGGTGAGCCCACCGAGAATTCTTCTGTCCTGAAAGCAAAAGTTTATACCATTGTTTCATGTCCGCCTTAACCCTAATCAGAACTGTTCCCTTGAATCTAAGCTCTGTAGTTCAGTTAAGTTTATTCCTCAACATCTATAGACAATGACACTCCAGCAGAGGGTAGATACTATCCGTACCTCTCACCTAATGTCTGTCTGAACTGGGTGTATGAAGGCCCATCAGCTGAAGCTGTGTACAGTAATTAGAATGGAAACCAAAAACCTGACATCTGAGGGGAGTAGTTTTTAGTTTTATTTCAATTTTGTGAAATTAGTCCAATTTTATCATGAACTTGACAATAGTGGTGGTGTTTCGCTTTAAAATATGAGTTCCTTCCAAATCCCTGGGGGAACTGTCCAGCTGCTTTTAGCAGAGAAAAGGGAGTCAACCCTCCCCTCCCCAACCCACCCCCAATCCCCACTACATACATACACACACACACTCACTATAAACCCTGAAAATAGACTCATCATATGGTTAAAGTTAGATATGAGATTAAGCAAGTTAATGATTAGGGCCTACATTTTCAGCTTCTGCCTCCATTTTTGCATTCCCACATAGGCTCATGCAACTGACATTGCATTGAAGCATTCTCCCATTGTGCATATCTGAACAACCACGCTCTATTTTGCTTGCACATCTCAGGGAGTCTATGAGTGACACACTTTGTGTGCGCAATTATTGGTATGTTCAAAAGTAGATATGCAAAACTGAAGACTTGATTGAATCTGGTCAATAATTTGGGCCAAGAATGCCCTTAAAGAAACTGGCATTAACTGCATATAAATGCCTATGATTCTTTTAATTGTGAATGATCTTTCTCTTTAGTTATTATGAATGCCTGCATATTTGAGTTGACTAATGTAGGATATGGGAGTGTATTCACCCTCACCGATATGCCTGGAATTCTTGCTAAAGAATAGTGGTGGGCCATAAACAAACAGAAGCACAGAAAACTTGAAATGCTGGCATCCATTTAGCTGTGTTTGCACAGTGAATATAAATTACTAGCTTTGGGGAAGCACTATGTTATTGACTATTGCAGTATTTTTATTTTTCATCCTGTAATTAGCCAGAAGGTCTACACAGGATTGTAAAATGTCCTGTGAAAAATATAAATGTAATGGTATGATTGTGTCTTCAATTTATAGGACATCATTAGAGCAAAGCACCTAATCAAGAGTTTTAAAATAGGCTGCAAAGGAGATATGACAAGTGTTTTCTCTCTCCACAACAGAATACCCTTAAATTAATTAAAAAAAACCAAAAACCTTGAGATATAATTTTTCAGCAGAATAAAACACTAGAATGATACCCATTATTTACAGCAGTGTCCTAGGAGGAAGCTTTAATTATAACATCCAATGATGTTACAAAATACAGCACCTTCCTAAAATATGGCTATCCATTAAGTATATAATCCAAGATGTACTTAGTCAATTCTGCACGTTGCTGAGTGCTCTGGCTCTGATCCAGCACACTAATTAAGTATTTTATTATTTTAAAACAGGTAAGTAGTCACTTTAACTCAAATTGTTCTACCTTAGGTACTTTTTTTGACCCCCCCCCCCCCACCCATGTCTGTAATATCTGTGCACTTTACAGTCTTCAATGTATTTATCTTCACAACACCCCTGTGAGGTAGGGAAGTGCTATTATCCTCATTTTACTGATGGGGAATTGAGACACAGAGATTTGCCATGGGGTACACAGGAAGTCTCTGGCAGAGCAGGAATTTGAACCCAGCACTCCCAAGTGGTAGGCGAATGCCCTATCCACTTGGCCCTATTTCCTCAGTTCTACTCACCAGCTTAAAGTTAAGCACATGCAAGATCTGGGCAAGGAACTTCCACGTTTTGCAGGATTGAGCCCATAGGACGGGGCAGAGCTAGGGACAGGGCAAATATAAACATGCATGTAAGGGGACATTTTCAAAGGCAAAAAGGGCAGTTAGGGGCTCAACTCCCATTGAAAGTCAATGAGTGTGGGGCGCTTAACTGTCCTCTGTGCGGTTTAAAGTCGCCTCCATTTTAAATAGTGGCAAAGATTTCCCCCCATTGCGCTATGGTGCCCTCCAGTAGGCAGAACTGCAATCGATAAAAATAACTTGAAGCTTTCAAGTGCTTACTCTAAATTACAGAAAGTCAATTGCTTTTCTAAGTCCTACAAATCCTCTAATAAATAGAAGTTAACCTACTTACACCTCCCCAACTCAAGATTTTGAATGCTTTCACTCCTGCTTCTATTTACCAGTTTGTACCATTTGATTGTCTCCCTTCCCTGGATGGGCTGTCAAAATTACAAATGCTGCATATTCTGAGAAAAAGAACACTAAGTTCGAGAGCAATTGAAAGAAAAGAAAAAGCACCTTGCAATTAAGTATTTTAATAGACATTTTCAGAGGGTTTTTTTTTAAGGATATAAAATTAATGTTAGCATTACTGCATATCAAAGGGCTCCAACTAACAATACCTATCACGTATACTGCTTAAGTATAAAAATAATATACCAACATCTCTTTACTTTCATAGTATAGCCATAGTTCTAAGTTTCTCTCTTCTCCCCTCTCCTCCCCAACTCAATGTATTCATCCGGTGTAACATGTAGGGCAGCATTTTGAATTAAAAATATACAACTTGTATTTATTTCAATGGGAATTTTATCTGCCTAGGGGCTGCAAAATGTGGCCAATAATGGATAGGAATGTACTTTATTCTAGAAATTGTCCCACTGTCTTCACTATGATTACTCCCTGAGTAAAGTTCTACTCAGTGAAGGGCTAAAATCTGTATACTGTTTATGTTACAACCTGATATATAGACTGTGTCAGCTCTTTTTACAGGCCCAAAATCCAGAGTTTGGTCAAGAAGACAGAGGCCTAGCAAATAGTGAACAATATTAGCTAAGAAGCAGAACAAAGGACAACCTTGCTTTTTGCTAAGATAAGCTTGGTCAGCAAGAAGCCAGGTGGAAATTATAATTGCGGGCTTTATCTCAATGTTGAGAACAGACCATGGGAACGAAAGGGGCCCTGTTTCTTCTGTAGAAGAGGTGCTTTCCTACACACCAGCCTTGAGTTTATGGAAGAGGTTCAAATATATCAGTATGAGATATGATATCCTCCCTCTCACAGATGTGCACCTCTCCTCCAAGCCATTGCCAGTACCTGCCTTACAAACACAAATGAAAAATTAAAAGACAACCTTTATTGCTATATACTTTTCACTTGTCCTTTGGCTTTAACTCCTAGGTGTGTACCTATTGGACAATCAAGGGAACTACTTCATTATCTATGGATCCCAAATCAGAATTCAACATATATATATATTTTATACTAACACACTTTATATATTGTTTAATGGAAAACACCTGTGTACTAATTAAGTGTCATGTGTTAACCTGAATCCATGGGTGGAGACATTATGTAACCTTTTGACCACTGGCTACTGTGCTTATCTCGTCTTGCTGCTAGATGGCATTTTGGGATGTATAAGTAGGGGCATAGCGAGCAGATCGAGGGACGTGATTGTTCCCCTCTATTCGACATTGGTGAGGCCTCATCTGGAGTACTGTGTCCAGTTTTGGGCCCCACACTACAAGAAGGATGTGGATAAATTGGAGAGAGTCCAGCGAAGGGCAACAAAAATGATTAGGGGTCTGGAACACATGACTTATGAGGAGAGGCTGAGGGAGCTGGGATTGTTTAGCCTGCAGAAGAGAAGAATGAGGGGGGATTTGATAGCTGCTTTCAACTACCTGAAAGGGGGTTCCAAAGAGGATGGCTCTAGACTGTTCTCAATGGTAGCAGATGACAGAACAAGGAGTAATGGTCTCAAGTTGCAGTGGGGGAGGTTTAGATTGGATATTAGGAAAAACTTTTTCACTAAAAGGGTGGTGAAACACTGGAATGCGTTACCTAGGGAGGTGGTAGAATCTCCTTCCTTAGAGGTTTTTAAGGTCAGGCTTGACAAAGCCCTGGCTGGGATGATTTAACTGGGAATTGGTCCTGCTTCGAGCAGGGGGTTGGACTAGATGACCTTCTGGGGTCCCTTCCAACCCTGATATTCTATGATTCTATGATCTATCCAGGGGTTTGGGACTGCTTACCCAGTCAGTTCCCTCTGCCCATGGAAAATCCACATAATCCATTGTAATCAATTGTTTGACAGTGTCTCTGAGCCTAATAAGCAAGGTGACACTCCGTCCGCGCTGTACATAATAAACCCATGTGCTTGATTCTACACGGAGTCCATATTTGTTCCTTCAGATGGGGGCTCGTCTGGGATACAAGCTTGTGAACTGATTGAGGAACTGAGACTGAAATACAAAATGAGGTGAATACGTTTAATTTACCACCTCATTAGGCCAGGATAGAAGTCTCTCATCGCCTTTCAGACACATCTTATTCCCACCTTTTTTAAAAATTTAAGTGCAAAGGAACCTAGACACGTGTAGTATAAGCAGAGGGGTTAATAAGTGTACCAGTTGGGAGGGGAGACATGTACAAGAGGGTTATGTACTGTTTAAACTAAGGAGTGTGTTACGGAGGACTTGGATAAACCACCAGCAAGCGATTGGCCGTGAGCTAAGCCCAGGACTGGCTGGGTACACGAGCGGTAGGCAGTGCAAACTGGTGGTCCCATTTCCTCATTGCACGTAACATTGCAAACCCTAGGGGAGCGCCCCTCCCCGCGCCCCCCCAGGCATGTGACGTACATGTCTTCGAATAGCACAAGTCTCCAATAAGGCCGGCAATTGTGTGGAGATTTAGACCACAGTATTCAAAAGGGGGGGAAACGTAAGTCCCCATTAAGGCTGACATTTGTGGAGATTGAGACAACAGAAATAAGGGGGGAGACATACATTCCCAACAAGGTCAGCAGCCAGGGTGAGTAAAGCCCATGGCATCAAAAGGAGAGGCGATAATCAGCCCTCGAGAGTATTTGGAGTATAAAAATGTCAAAACCCGATAAACAGCAACTAAAAAAACAAACTATTCTGCTGCTGGACCAGAGGCAGATCTGGTTACTTGGTGGAATAATCAGAAAAGTGACAAAACAGACAAGGCAGTAATAGTGTTATTGGATATACTCAACCTAAAAGAAAGAGAAATTGCAACTTTAAAATCTGAGAATCAGGCTCTGAAGGGTAAGAGCTTGTGCTTTAAACCATGTAATGGTCAGGAAGTTGGAAAAGATCTCAGAGCAAAAAAACCGCATTCATCATGCCTGGGACACACGCCCGGAGCAGGAGGGGGAGAGCCCACTCCCAGCATTTGTCAGCCAACGGCACCACTGATTAACTATCTGTGGGAAAACTCAGCAGCACAAGACAAAGGGGAGGAATCAGAACCCCCTCTATACACTACTTCATGCGAAAGGTCAAATTTAAGCCCCCACAGAGATAATGAAGGGGCACTACAAGGATTAATTGGCCCAGGGGAGCAAGTACAGTGTATGGCTCCAATCAAAACGCAGCTAAGAAGGTTCAGAAATGTTAATGCGGAGGGTGAACCAGTTAGGGGACTCACTACAGAAACCACTGAAATCTATCGTCCCTTCACCCCCCAGGAAAAACAGGCACTGTTGTCTGATTTACCGGAACTCAAATGCGATAACAAAAACACTGAGTTCAGGGACAAGCTGGGTGGCCTGACTGAAATACACGGCCTCCATAGAAAGGCTGTTCACATCCTGGTCAAGTGCAAATGCCCCAGGGATGTGTGGGACAACCTAGAAAATAAATGGAAGACGGGGCACTGGGCTGAAGATCATAACCCCAACCCTGAGGGAGGGGATCGGGCTGAAAAGCCAGCAGGAATTCCAAACCCAGACGCAGACACTTCAGGAATGCACTATCTGCTGTTCTAGGAGCCCAGACAACTAACTGGGGGGCTCTGCAATCAGTGGTTCAGCAGAAAGGGGAGTCTGCCATGTCCTATGCTGAAAAGAAATGGAATGCATTCCGAGCTTATTGAGATCTGGAGAATATAACATCCTGAGACCATGATGTATTCCTCCAAATCCTAAAGGAAGGGCTGTCTGCAGACCACCAAGCAGTCCTGGCATTAGGCATCTCAGTGGGAGAGACATACTCAACAGTAATGAAATGGGCCACAGAAGTAGAAAATAGGAAAAAAAGAAAGGTAGCAGCCACCATCCCCTCTGAGGAAGTTGCAACAGTTCATGCAGTCAGAACCACTGTCTGCTTCACTTGCAATGAGCCTGGACATCTGGCACGTGAATGTAAAGATAAAAAGAAAATCAAAACATGCAGTAATTGTAAGAGGAGCGGCCACCTAAAGGAAAGCTTCTTCCACTCCTGGGGCGGTAAGGAAGGTCAGTGGCCAAAGAAGCAGAATAAAATGGATACAACTAGCACCCAAGAACAGGAAAAGTATAAACAAATCCAGGAGTTGCTCAAACTCCTGGCTAGCAAATAGGTATCAGCAGCCTCCGTGGCTAGAACCGAAGGTGACCCCAGGATGTTTCTTAATGCACGAGTGGGGGGCCGACCGTGTAGTATGTTAATAGACACAGGAGCCTCGGTATTGATAACCAGCCAAGATCTCCCCCTCACCTGTCAAACCATATGGATTGAAGTGGTGGGAGGGGGAAAATTAAAAGCCAGCCAGTAGAAATAGGTTTCAGAGTTTTGAAGATATGGTCACAGTCAGTCAAATCTGGGTTTGCCCCGAACAGGGAGACACAACTTGTGGCATAGATCTCCTTAAGGAACTCGGGGGAGTAATCAACCCCAGAGCTAGCTGCACTGAATGGGCTGGAGGGTCCAAACAGGAGAAATTATCTCAAAATATAGCCATGATTGCCAGTAGTAAGGCAATAATACCAGAGTGGGGGGAGAGTCCAGCTGAAACACTGTGCTCCCTTCACCTTGAAGTGTGGGCAACAGATAAACAAGATTGTGGGGTTAGTAAACATGGAGCCTATATCCATAGAAGGGCCAGCTCACAATGCCCACAGGCAGTACCCAATTAAACCAGAAGCCTTAGAGACATTTAAAAATATAATCACTAATTTGGAATCTAGAGGGGTAATTAGAAAAAAACACCTCCACAACTAACTCCCCAATTTGGCCCGTCCGGAAGCCAGATTAACCTGGACCTGGAGTTTAACGATAGACTACACCCACCTTAACCAGGTGACTCCAAAGGCATATCCTATTGTGGCAAGCCCTGCCACCATCCTTAATTTGCTAAAACCAGGACACTCAGTATTCTCAGTCCTGGATATAGCTAATGGATTTTGGAGTATTCCCCTTGCAAAGGAGAGTCAGGAGACATTTGCATTTACAGTGGGAGACCAGCAGTACACTTGGACCCGAATACCTCAGGGGTTCCATAATTCTCTCTCCATCTTCCACACGGCAATGGCAGAAATAATAGCACAAGTACCCTTGGAGGGGGACACAGTGATCCTGCAGTATGTAGATGACTTGCTAGTTGCCAGCTCAAATGAAAGGGACCATTTAAAAACCGTAAACCAACTGTTTATATATCTTTGTGAGGCTGGATTTAAATTAAGCGCCAGAAAAGCTCAGTTACAGCAGCAGCAGGTTTTATATCTAGGGCATAACATAACAGAGGGAGTTAAAGCACTCACAGTAAATAGAAAACAGGCAATTCGAGAGTTAAAAAGACCCCGGAAAGTTAAGGAAGTCCGGAAGGTATTGGGACTTCTTAATCACTGTAGAACATATACACCAGAGTACTCAGAGATGTTGGAACCGATTCAAAACCTCACTAGAGGGGGAAAGCCTGCAAATGAGTCAGCAATATGGGACACAGAACAAGAGGAGGCATTTATAAAAATAAAACCGGCTTTAGCCTCCGCCCCCAGCTTGGGCTTACCCAATATGGGAAAGCCATTCCACCTTTACTGCGGCCACAGCAAGGCTCAATACTCAGCTGTACTGACATAGCTCCATGGTGACAAGCAGCCTCCAGTAGGGTACCTATCTACCTTAAGACTCCCTGTATCCCAGGGTGGACCGGTGCTTGCACTACATGGGTGGTAAAAGCTTGTGAATCATACAACCGCACAGGGAAATTAGTGCTACATACACCCCATACACTTATTGATCTCCTTAGTAGCGGGCGGCTAAGATCTGTAACAGATGCCCAGAGGAGTCAGTGGGAATCAGCATTGTGCTTGCAAACCCCCAACTTCTCTATAGCAAGGGACAAGGGAATAAACGTAGCTGAATACCTGAACATAGAAGGACAGGTACATGAGTGTCTCGTAGATAAGGCAGAGGAAGTTTTGGGAAAGGTTAAGGAAGAACCATTAGAGAATCCAGATATAGTTTTGTATGTAGATGGATCAAGAAAGTATGACAATGGAGTGCCACACACCGGACGGGCAGTGGTGCTCGGTAAGGGAACAGTGATAGCATCAGGACAGCTGGATGAATCCAAGTCAGCTCAAGAGGCAGAGTTGACAGCTCTCACGGAAGCTCTGAGAGTGCGGGAGGGCAAGAAGCTCACTGTATACACAGACAGCAGATATGCATTCGGAGTAGTGCATGATTATATGGATGTGTGGTCCCGAAGAGGGTTTTTACAACAACCGGCAAGCCCATCAATAATATGGAGGCAGTTCAAAGACTAACAGAAGCTGTCAAACTACCATCAGAACTGGCAGCAGTAAAGATAAAAGAACATAATAAAATCTCAAGTGAGGAACAAAAAGGAAATTACTGGGCCAATAAACGTGCTAAAGAAGTTGCACAAGCAAGTCCTATTAAGATCTGTGCAGCTACAGTACCAGAGGTAGAGGTGAACTTAAGCCCAGAAGAGAAAAGTAAATTGGAAGAACAAGGCAGTGTGTATAAAAATCACCTCTGGTATGGGCCTGGGGACGGGGGGGAAGGAGCTGGTAGCCGCGGAGTGCATACGGGCTCTGCTGCTCCATGCCATCCACTCTCCAGCTCATCTGGGGTGGAGACAAATGAGGGCCACCCTGGAACACTGGTGGTGGCCATCCATGAAAAAAGATGCTTTACAATTTCTCAAAAGATGTGTGACATGTGCACAAGTGAATGTGGGGAGAAGGAAAAAGGTACCCCTGAATCACCAGCCACGGCCAGAGGGACCATGGCAGAATCTGCAAATTGATTTTACTGGACCCTTGCCACAAAGCAGGGGGTTCACTTATATCTTGGTAATTATTGACACTTTTACCCGATGGGTAGAGGCATTCCCCACCAAGAACTGTACTGCTACAACAGTGGCTTGGATCCTAGCAGAAGAAATACCCAGATGGGGTCTTTCATTGTCAATAGACTCTGACCAAGGAACTCACTTTACAGGTGAGTAATGAAAGAGGCATGTAAGGCACTAGGAATAAAGCAAAGATTCCATATATCATACCACCCTAAAAGTTCACATATGGTGGAAAGAATGAACAGGACAATAAAAGCAGCCTTAACAAAAGCAGTACTGGACACAGGGCATGGGTGGGCTCCTATGTTCCCTGCTGTATTGTACCGAATCAGAGGAAACCCAAACATGCTGACTCAGCTGACACCCTTTGAACTAATGACAGGAAGAGCAATGAGAATGCCTAGTAATGTGATCCTCCCCGCTGGGGGAGGGGTCGGGGGGTTTTGCAGACAGGCTGCAAAGTTACATCAAGGCATTGGACAGAGAGTTAAAAGATTTATACAACCAAGTGAAAGAAAATCAAACCCAGCTGGATGATAACAGCAGTTTGGACAAACCTGCATTTAAAGTTGGGGATTTGGTAATGTGTCGTATCTACCCAGAGGTTAAAGGAATTTTAAAGCCAAGGTGGCAAGGCCCTATGAGGGTCCTTCTGACTACTAATACATGTGCAAAGGTTGGGAGCAAATTGGGAACTTTTTGGAGGCACCAAAATCAGTTAAAATTGTTTCAGTCAGCAACTGTCAATACTAACAATGTTTCCACAAGTGTCTCCACAGGTAAACAAGAGAAAGTGGAGGAGGAAGGACAGAAGGGTGGCCAGAACAACCAAAGTGACCATGGGGAGGCTCCTCCTGTCCCTGTGGTGCATGGGGAAGGACGCAAGTAGCATGCCAATTATACTGACATGGTACCAAAATAAAGGCATTGGAGGAGAGTTGTTGGAGAGCAGGACAAACTTTGGCCATCACCACACAAGGAATTGTAACCGATCTCCTTGATGGCCGGGTCCACCCAGCCATTATGGAAGTAGTAGGACCCTATCTCCCCAGTACCCCTCCGTGGGCATGGGGAAACAGAGAATCAATGAGAGTCCAAAGACCACTTTGGACAGGTCACAGTATACTCTTTAACCTTCTGGTACCTCTGGGCATCCCTCATTTACAGCGAGCCAGGACGGTGACCTCCCTGCCAGTATGGAGGAGGGGTCATGTTATTAAAATAGAAAGCATTGCATACCCCGAGGTCGCTGGGAGAGCATTGTATCCTAGTGAATGCTGCACCCACTCTGATAAGGAAATTCTGTGTACGTGCCCATATAATATTCTAATGAATCTGTCTAGGTTCAAAGTGGCCATCACTGAGAAACTGGAGCACACGGAGCTGGTCCAGATGAACGGTACCTAGTGGTGTGTGACTGCCCAGAACCACTCCATTGAGCTAAATGGAAAGCCCTGCCCCTCAAGGCATCCATCCATGTGCATGATGGTACCCCGAAGGACGACCCTGACCGTTGACAGGACGCGGCTCCACCGTACTCCGCCAATGACAGGTAACCTAACATGGGATCCAGAATGGCACTACGGCAGTAAGTATCTAGAGGACGGTCTACAGGCCCTGCAGGCGAAGATCGAGGAGTTGGTGGCCGAGGCCCAGAGGCATACTGGGGAAGGCCATCTGAGGTACAACCTGATAGGGGAAACTGTGGACCAGGCCAATGTGAAGTACTCGAAGGCACGGAACCACCCAGTGCAGGTTAAGGCAATGATTATGGGCAATGCTATCTCAGGTGATAAGGTTCCCTGGGGATGGATCTGGGTGCTATTTTGTCAAGTTATGTGGGGAGTGTCTATCCTGACATTCCTGATGGTAATGGTGCTTTACCAGTGACTCCGAAATAGACTGGGAACATTGAAATTGGTATAATTGACCTGGTGGGTTAGGGAACCCTAGGGTCAAGAGGAGGGACTGAAGGGCTAAAATCCGTCTGCTGTTTATGTTATAACCTGATATATAGACTGTGTCAGCTCTTTTTACAGGCCCAAAATCCAGAGTTTGGTCAAGAAGACAGAGGCCTAGCAAATAGTGAACAATATTAGCTAAGAAGCAGAACAAACAAAGGACAACCTTGCTTTTTGCTAAGATAAGCTTGATCAGCAAGAAGCCAGGTGGAAATTATAATTGGGAGCTTTATCTCAAAGTTGAGAACAGACCATGGGAATAAAAGGGGCCCTGTTTCTTCTGTAGAAGAGGTGCCTTCCTACACACCAGCCTTGAGTTTATGGAAGAGGTTCAAATATATCAGTATGAGATATGATATCCTCCCTCTCACAGATGTGCACCTCTCCTCCAAGCCATTGCCAGTACCTGCCTTACAAACACAAATGAAAAATTAAAAGACAACCTTTATTGCTATTTACTTTTCATTTATCCTTTTGCTTTAACTCCTAAGTGTGTACCTGTTGGACAATCAAGGGAGCTACTTCATTATCTATGGATCCCAAATCAAAATTCAACATATATATATTTTATACTAACACACTTTATATATTGTTTAATGGAAAACACCTGTGTACTAATTAAGTGTCATGTGTTAACCTGAATCCATGGGTGGAGACATTATGTAACCTTTTGACCACTGGCTACTGTGCTTATCTTGTCTTGCTGCTAGATCTATCCAGGGGTTTGGGACTGCCTACCCAGTCATTTCCCTCCGCCTACGGAAAATCCATATAATCCATTGTAATCAATTGTTTGGCAGTGTCTCTGAGCCTAATAAGCGAGGTGACACTCTGTCCGTGCTGTACGTAATAAACCCATGTGCTTGATTCTACACGGTGTCTATATTTGTTCCTTCACTCAGTGAGTGAAATATGTCCTTGTGCAGAGTTAACACAAGGCCAGTGCACCAGTTAAGTCCCACTTTCAGCCCCACCATGCCTTATGCTGCACAGGGGTGAATTTCAACTAGTGTTAGTAAGGATAGCTAAAGTAGACACATAATGGATCAGAAGACATTACTAAATGAAGAATAGAAAGAGATTGGCTAAAGATTTAATGAATAATGAAAAAAATTTCATTGAAGCTCAAACTGATTATTCTTGATTCATGCTTTAAGTCTTCATGTCTAAATTAAATTATTTAATGTTCTGAACAACTTTTATTCAAACAGTTTATGAATTTTTAACAAGTCCTTAGCCACCTTGAATTTTATGATTTTTACAATACAGCATATTGTGGCCACTCAAAACTTCACTGCTCCAAATTCAGTGGACCCAATAACTTAAGCTAAAGCAAAATATTCCTTAGCTATTTGCAGTACAGGGCCCATGGTGAAGTTGGATAGTTCTGATTCCATCCAATAGAGGGATGTGGCACAATACACACTCACTAATTTATTACAATATTTAAGACTAAACTGTGTCTTAGAAATAAACTTATTTTTGTTCTGTTTAGTTCAAACCCACTCAATTGAGTTACTGATCCACATGCTGGTGTGAAATGTCTCTACATGTTAGAACAAAATGCTTAGATTGTCAAATTGTCAAATTAACAAATATGAATGCAATATACTACAATTATAGTGCTTATCCATCTTTCAAAACAGTTTAAATATGCCTCTTTCCTCCTGGAAAGCCTGTATTATGCTCATTGAGCATTTCATTCTAGTTACATTTGAACGTTTTGGCAGTTATGCAATATACAATCAAAGGAGGATGACTGCTTTGATCACATCTTGGATATTTATGCACTAAAATAAAAGACAACTCATTAAGATTTAAATATATATTCCTACTGTTGACCACTGAAGAGGAAATGGTATAAAGTGAGGACACATAAGTAACCTGAAGTGGGAACTTGATCACAAGGCATATTAAACAGATATTGTAGAACAGACTGCCTAACGGGGATGGGGGTGAAGTTCCATCATTTGGGATATTTAAAGTATGATTGGACAAAGGATTGAAAAATAACATGTACAAAGTTAGTTATTCAAAACGCATACCCCATGAGGGGGAACATGGGGAAACCCTATGAAATGCAATTCATTGCACTGAGTGTGGTTGACCCTGGAACCTGGACAAGTCTCTCACTGTATAATCCTTGTGTGAATGTAATCTGCTTTTTTTCTTAGAATGACTTGTAGACTATAAAAACTATAAAAACTAAAACTTACTTCTTACATTTAGAACACTTCAGAAGATATTGAATATATGAGTGAGGGCTTGGTGACACTGAGACAGATCCTCTGTTGGTGACACTGAGACAGATCCTCTGTTGGCATAAATGGGCACATCTTCACTCACATCATAATTTATACCAGTTGAGGATCTGGCCCACTGTGTTAGAGTTGAAGCTATCAGACCCCGACTCAATATTTACTTAAACATAAGGTGATAAATACAATAGTTGTATTCAGAACTTTGCACATGTGCATACAAAGAGGTATGAGCGAATACATGCCTTCCAGTTGTGCTGATGCAAACAAATGTGTGTGTGTGTATGGGGGGGTGGGGGTGGAATGCACGCTTAAAGCATTCTAATGCGCACTAGTGTCAGAATAGTTCTTAAGTGAGGACAGATGTTTTGCACTTATAAAGTGAGCATGACCATAATCATTTATGAGATCACACTGAATTGCTGGTAATAAGTTTAAATATTGTAAAAAGCTTTTCGGGGGAGTGAATGGCAAGGTTAGTTTCATCTTAGCATGTAGTGAGTTGTATCAGATACTCCACATTTTCTGGACTCATATCTCAACTTGGAGGGTTTTTGTTTTTTTTTTAATGAGACCTAACTCCCTTTGAAAATCCCAGCCTACATCTATATGCCATCTTTTATTCTGGAAGATCCCTAAACACTGTGCAAGATATGGTGTATATTGCAATATGCCCTATGTGCTCAAGCAAAGTTAAGAACTGCAAATCAGGAGAATCTCCAGAAAAGTCAATGGACTACAAGTGCAGAAATAGTGAGAGGCCCTCATCCTGCTAACACAGAACCCTGTGATTCCCATTTAAGTTGAGATTCTGCAAGGGTGCATGGATCTGCAGCATCAGGCCTATCAGGGATCAGAGTCAAGCTCAGCATCTCTTGCTACCTAGCATCCTACAAAGCCAAAGAGAATGTTTCTCTTCTTCTATTAGACCTGGTTGTATAGAAAAATGAACTATTTTAACATGTTTTAATGCATAAGAGTTCAATTTTCTGTCATATAGGGGAATTATATTATTTGCTATTTGCAAATATTCAACTTTCCACCTGGTAATCATAAAAACGTTTGCATCTCTCAATTTGTTATTCATCATTCTCCTGTTTAAGACATTTCAGCCATCCAGTCAGGAAGCAAAAATAGCACTATGGGACATAGCTGCGTCAGCCTATACCACGAATAATCATAAACAGTCAAAGTGAAGTTGTCCAAGACAACCCATAGTCTTAAGGTTATCCTGGCCGATATCACAAATAAGCTTCAAGACCATCAAGATTGGTTGATGCACAATTTGCTCAACAGAAAAGGGGCTAAATATCTAACACATGTTTGCAATGAGTAGTTCATCAGCTCTACTTCCTGTTACTAGTAGCAGAAACTGATGGTCAACATGGCAGCTAGAGCCCTAACAGCAATAAATCCAGATTTAGTTGCTGCAAAACATTTCCATGCTGAGCTTTATAGGAAGCTGAATTGTTCTTCTGTGGTGCTTACTGGACATTACCCATTTGGCATAACTTCTACACTACTATTTTATGCATTAAATGAAGAAAACCTTAAGAGGGCAGATTGAGACGTGTAGACAATCACAAGAGTGACTGCTTGAATAGCGATGCTTTTTCAAACTATTTATTATCTCAAGTCCTTTCAATACCTTACAAACAGAACTAGTCTCATACAGAAACGATTATCCTTCAGCTTCTCATCACGTGTTTCAAATGTATTATTGCCTACTGTGTTTTCATTTGGGTTCTTTATAGACATCTTCATTGGATTTTCTCTTATTTGGCTTTGAAGTTATACCACAGCAGAGTATCACAGCAGAGTAATCAGCCCATAATGCTTGAACTTCAAGAAAGCAGTCCCAGCTTGCTTAACCAGCAAAGTATTATTAGTAAAGGTATACTGAAGTGGTTGCTTCAAAGGTAAATTGGTAAATACTATCCCAGACACATTAGCATAAGAGGTTAGTATCTGATTTGGTTGTACTTCAGAAATTTCACCCTGACAGGAAGCTCCTATTTATATTGAGTTTTACTAGCTTCACATGCCTAATTTGAGTAGGTGAAAATTTTTAAAGTAAGTGAAAACAGGACAATTTTCTTATGTTTCTTTGTTTTTTTTAAAAAAGGTACTCGAAATTACAACCTGCGTGGACAGCCACGAGTATCCAGTGTCCATGATAACTGATAGGCAGGGCGAGCCATGCCAAGGTCAAGAAGTCAAAGGTGGGATTGTTATGAAGGAACAGCAATGAGGCAACTCTTTTTAAACAAAAGAGCAAGTAGATTTAGGGTCTCTTGTTTCTATCACCTCAGAATGTTCCCCACTTCAACACAAGGCCTTCTCATGCACTGCTTGGGTTGGGAGATAAATGGAATTCAAGGAGTCCTAGTTTCAAGTCTAATATTGTTCATCATACAGGGTTCTGAGGATATAAAGACATGTTCCATATAGTTTGTTTTCAGGGAGACAGGCAGCTAAAATTTCTGCAATTGAGAATGTAGTTCCTGAATACAGACCTGTAAATATCAGGTAGCGACAGTGATTAAACTTCAACTGTCTTTTCTTTTTTCTTTTTCTTTCTTAACCCCCCCGCCCCCGAAAAAAACCCCACTACCTTTTGCTAACTATAGTTAATAAAGAAGTAGCTATAGCAGCATCACATGAGAGTTCAGCTATCTTACTTCATACTGCAGTCCTTTTGTGCAATTATTTTGGCCTCTACTATCATTAATCATCACTTAGACAGCAAGATGATAGCTACCTTACAAATACTGTACTGAAAATTAGACAGACAGTAAATGCTCAACAGTTATTACCCTTTTCAGAGTAACAGCCGTGTTAGTCTGTATTCGCAAAAAGAAAAGGAGTACTTGTGGCACCTCAGAGTCTAACAAATTTAAGTTATTACCCTGTGACATTTACCATGGTATTTCCAGTACTAAAGATGGAGTGCTGTCTACTAAGTATGTTGAATTTACTTAGTAATGAATAAATACCAAGTAATATATTACCTGGTAAATACTATAATTACCTTCTTTTAAATAAGGCACTGGAGAGAAAAAGCAAAGTAAAATCACTACCATTGTTTTTCTGCTGTTTGAAAGCAACAGGCACTGCAGTAGATGAAAACTGAATAATTTCTTTCTGCTGCACATAGATGAGATCACCAAATGCAACATTTCACTCCTCTGGGGGAGGATAAGACTATCTAGGTACAGATAAAGAGAAAGGTATTTAACATGGAACTCAAATACATAATAGAATAACAAATGAAGTACCCAAGAAAGATCAAAGAAAATGAATATATTACTCGGACTAAATGGTTTTGTCCAAGCATTATTTCATAATATAAATTGCTATACAAGCTGTGTTATGTCCCTCTGGAGTTTAACCTGGTTATTCTGATCACAGTGAAAGTCCCTGACTCATTGAAAATAAACAGAAAATCCAATATCCAGGTACTTATTATTTTTAAATCCTTTTGGAATGACCTTAGTAGTAAAGCTAGTTGAACCCTTCCAAGTTCAGTTCAAAATATGTTCATAGTTTCTTGTGTGTGTCAGTTTGTGTATGTTTTCAGGTGTTAATATTTTTAAATGTTCAGGTTTGATCATGCCTGTTCCTACCCTGGTCAAGCACTAAATGCAAACTTATGCTCAAGATCTCAGGCTTGACTAAATCCTATTTTATGGCTGATCAACACTTTGGGCCAGATACTGTTTTCCCTACACCTTCCTCAAGTCTCCTGTTGGTTAGCCTTCCTCTGACATCCTCTCTTACTATCTTCTTCCTTCAGAGTTAACTTATAATATATATTGGAAATATCCTATTTAAATAACTAGGAATCTGATCCAGCTTTCATTGAAATCCACAGGGGATTGCTACGGATCTCACCATGAGCAGGAATGGATTGAAATTGTCTATGTACCAAACCACAGCTTAATGATTAACTATTTGTATTACCGTAGCACCTAGGAGCCATGGACCATGACCCCATTGTACAAGGCGTTGTGCAAACAGAATAAAAAGATGATCCCTGCCCCAAAGAGCTTACAATCGAGCTTACAATCTTAAGTGTGAGACAAAAGATAGTAGATGGATACATACAGGTGGGGAGTCTAAGGAAAAAGTGAGTCAGCGTGATCGGCTGCAGTCTTGGCACACCAGAAGCCTAACCAGCATCAAGTTTTTGGTAGGCGTCAATGTGAAGAAGAGTTTTGAGAAGGGTTTTAGATGTAAGCAGAAGGGTTACATAAAGATGGAAAATAAAGTAGCTTTGTGGATGTTTACAAGGAGCTCCTCACAAGCATGAGGGGGCAGCATAGGCAAAAGCACAAATGTGCTTGTTGGAAAATTTACATTTGGGGCATGGAGACTGGCATCATGGGCTAATTGCAGGGAAGAGTTAACATCCCAATAGCAAAGGAGAGGTGATACCATAAAGGGCATTGAAAGTAAAGACAAGTTTACGTTTGAGGCATTAGAGAAGGGGGAGCCATAGAAGGATGCAAAGAGGGGGGTGATATGGGCACAGCAATGTGCTAGGGAAATGATCTTTGCAGAAGCATTCTGAATGTATATGAGTGGGGCAAGATTGTATTTGTCAAGGCCAAAAGGAAGGATATTGCAGTATCTCTTCTCACCCTACCTTCTCTTATCCTTGGTTGTGCTATGGCTAAATTAGGCTGTGATCTCCATTCCCACATTTTCACTCATCTTTAAAGCATTCTGTAAATTACTGGCACAATGTTACTACTTCTACTAGCAATAATAATAATAATAAACAGTAGTTCCACTGAGCTCTTTTGAATCCAAGGGAGACTCCTTGCATAAATAAGGCAAGTACATTTGGCCCAAAGAATGTGCTTTGCATGGAATAAATGGATTTAGTTCTGCTAAATCAAGCATTAGTATGGCTTGCGCAGCTCTGACTCTCGTGCAGATAGAGATTTCCAGAGCAGTTGATCAAATGACTAGGGGGAAATCTTTTGTGCTTTGCATTTTGATCTGAAGACACAGTGCAGCTCATGATTTTATTCTGTCATTTTGAATGTTGGATCAGATCCATCGAAAGGATAGCTGGTAGGTGGTTATTCTCCCTGCATCCCCCTGACCTCCCCACCACCAGCCAACCTGTAAATCTCTGGTGACTGATATGGAACTTCACATTTAAAAGCAGAAACTTAGGAAATTAAGATGTTCAATAGTCTTAACCTAAAACTGATTAAAAGACTAGCACTAATAGCCCATTAAACATATCTCCCACGGATGCAAAATATAAATATTGCCAAACATCTGTTTTTACCTTTACCTACCGGTTAAAATAACACAGCTCATAAATAGCTCTTTAGGGAGTATAGGTTCAACGGCAGGACTTGAATCCTTGCTGATGTACACACATTAATTAAACCTTATTTTTATTGAGTTTTAGAATATGATATTTTAAAAAATACTGGAGGTAAAACCTCTGTTAAGAAAGAGTTATAGATGCAGCTGCTAGAACATATGATTACAAAATTATGCATGCTGCTTTTTAGGCTACTTTAAACTGTACCATGGTTTTCAAAGGCAAAAGAAAAAGCCGCAAAATTCAAGGTGACAAAAGTAATATAATTTAAATGATGAACTGCAGTCTAGTCATCCTTTGTTATTGTGGTTTTTAGAATCGTCTAGCCTTCTTCCTCACTCTTGAGTTTTAGCAGTATTTCCCATTACATCCTATTTACTAGGGACCAGATTCTGATGTCAAATTACACCAAAGTAAATCCACAGTGACTCCATGGGAATTATATTGGATTAAAATCAGCATGACTGGGATCAAAATCTGGCCCTAGATTGCTTACCTCTTTTTTTTTTTTTTAACATCTTCTACCCTTGTTCTGTTGTGATTATGAACCCACCTCTATGTCCCACTGAAATTTGTGATCACTGATACCAGGCTTCACTATTGTCACATTCACAATCTGTTCTTCCCTTCCATTGAGAAATAGATCAAGGACAGCTTCTTCCCTGCCTGGCCTGTGTTCTGGATTGTAAAATTGCCTCCCATATAACATAAGAACCCCACTGATGATGCTTGGATTTCAAGTACCAGTCACAGAAAATTTGGGCAAGAATTTCTCCTCCTGTCCTGGCACCGGATAACCCCTGTAAGAGAGAGACTGGCCCTTGTGAAAGAGGCAGGTCCAGCTCTCCTGTGCCAAAATGGGTACACCCAGTTTGGTCAGTTGAGACAGCACCTTGGTTATAAAGAATTAGGGAGAATCTGAGAGTGAAAAGCCCAGTGAGTCAGGACTGCCTAAGTCAACTGAGAAATGGGCATGTTAGAGGTAATGAATAAAGCTGTAGATGGATCCTGGGGGAAGGCTGAAGGCAGAAAAACAGCAAGAGGGATTTGCTGGCTGACAACCCCAACCCACAGAGCTATGCCAGAGGGCTGGTCATCAGAGAGCAGCAGAAGGAGTTGCCTGCTGCTGTTAAACTGGATAGCCAAAGCAGAGGCCCAAACAGGGTTGAAGGCAGAGGGGTTTACCCGCCGACATATCTACACCAGAGAGCTGGACCAAGAGGAACAGTGAGAGGGCTGGGGGAGAGAGGGATGCTCCTCTGGTGAGGATGATCTCCCAGCAGAGAGGCTCTAGGGGTTCCTGCTGGGAAGAAAGTGGCTGCACGCCAGCTGGAAGGGCTTGGGTGGTTGTCCTGGCAGAGGGATAGAAGGAGACCAACAGAGTGTCTAGGTGTAGTGGAAGACACCAGAATGTGGTATAGAAGGACTTCCAGCAGAGAGAATGGGAGAGGAAGGGGACCCCACTGAGAAGAGCAAGGTTTTAAGGACTACATAGGCTGGGTATGGGAAACTATATTTGAAACTTTTATTATGAAGTATTTGGACCATGTTATTATACACTGGCCCCAAGGAGGGGTGGAATTGAAACAAGAAAGCCTGAGTGGAGCTCCTGGGGGACTCCCAAGAAGGGAAGCTGAGGCTGATGCACTTCCTGTGTTGCAACCTGCTGCAAGAGGGTGCTCCAGGCAGGGTTGTCCTATGACATCTCCACTATAACTTACTTTGTTTTTCCATTCCTTGTATTCTCACCTGTAGAATTTGACTGCCCCATTCACAAGTGTAGCTCCCTTTAAGTACAGATCCTTCCTATACAGTGGTCACACCTCCACTCCTAAGGGCTGATTGAAAAATCTTCCATCAAAACTGTTTTTCAGTGGAAAATTGGGTTTGCAACTAAATTACATTTTTCACACACCGCATCTGTTCTCTGCTGAAAATTTCAATTTTGCCCAGATGCCCCAAAACAGAAAAAGTGCCAGCCCAGTGCCTCATGCTCCATCCTCTTCTATGGGCCAGACTCCTCAGCTGGACTTCATCTCCCATGATACATGGCCATATGACTGCCATGATACACCACCTCCCTCAGCAAAGGGGGACCATGGTGTGTCATTGGAGATGTAGTCTGACCAGGGAGTCCAGCCTACAGAGAATGCTAACAAGAGGCACCTGTCCTATAACTGCCGTGCGGCACTGAAGGGGCACTTCTGAATCAAAGTATTTTTGTTTTCAAACCAAAATATTTGGAATTTTTGATATTTCTCTGAAAACTTGACATATTCTTCCACAAGAAAAGTCCCTTTTTTCCAACTTGTTCTACCACTTCTATTATACATCCATAGCAGGACAGTGTCCTTTTACGATATAAAACATGTGCTATGATACATACTTGAGTTCCAGTACCTAGTGTATTGGACAAGTTAGCAGTCGGGGGCTGTGGAAGTTGAGACAGCCAAAATGAAACTGAAAACACATCCAGACTAAAGGCCAGGATGGGTGAGGATGCCACAGAGTTCATAGAAAGACTAAGGACAAAAAAAGTGATGCAACCTTCTCTTTCTGTCTCATTTGGCACGTGGAACATAAATGGGAAAGCAGGTAAAATATGGTCCAGATTCTAAGTGGACGAATAGATGAAGTAGAAACCCATAAACACCTGCACGTAAACTGGTCAGGTTTACGTCTCTTTAGATAAGGAGTTCCCAAACCTTTTTTGCTGTGCCTCCCTTTCTCCATGGGAGTCATATAACAGCCCCCCTAACCAACTCCTGACCATCTGGGACAGAAAGCGACTCACCAAGGGGAGTGGGCTGCAGAAGAACCCAGCTAGCTCCATCTCAGAAGGAACCCACGGCAGCACAGTGCAGAGTGGACCAGGGATCCTCACCCTCCCTTCCCAGCGCCTCTTGCTCCCACAGGCTCCAGAGGGTTTAAAATATGCAGGGCTGTATTTGGCTGGGGGTGTCTGGGCCAGGGCAGGACAGCGGCAGGCAAAGCGTGTGGGGAGTTCTCAGCTGTCTGGGAGGGGAAGAGGGATAGGATAGAGGAGCAGATGGCTGCACCTCCCCCGCAATCGCTGGGGATACCTCAGATGCTTTCCCCATTTCTGCCCTGTCCTGGATTCCCAGTCAGCTACAATCCCATGCCCAACCTCACACCTTGTCAGACAGGAGGGCGCGCCCCACAGTTTGAAACCAACACTTTAGATGACACAGAATTAATTGGTCGTTATACACATTTGGTGACCCCAGACCATTGAAGTGAAATACTAGCTGTAAAAAGAAAGGAAGCTTGAAGGGGCCCAAAAACTGAGGGGAAATGCTGACCTGTGCAAAGAAGGGAGATGTCCTGTCCAGTGACCAAGTAGCAACATCAGTAAAACAGGGACAAAGGAGTTGGGTCTGCCACAAAGTCCAAGTCCATTCTTATTGCTAAAGCAAACATGAATCATTAAACTGTTTACAAGTTTCATTTGCCATCTATCTATATATATGCCATATCCACAGTGGGTGCAAATCAGCCTACCTCCATGGAATGCAACAGATCTGGGCCAACATCTCTGTACTAATTCTGACACTAATTCTTACACTGAAGTACCAGCACATGTCTAGATGTCAGTTTTGTCAAGATATTTAGGTAGACCAGAAAGGATCATGGATATGTATCTTTTAGCCCATATCAAGTTAATATTGGCATTCAAAGAACCATTTAAACTTTCTGGGGGAAATAATGGACTGGAGAGCTGTTTTAAGTGCTTCACTTTGATTTTATCTATAGATAATCTCAGGATTAAGATCTGTGGATTACAGAATGTGCCAGAGCAAATGGGAATTTCATTGGCTGAAAAATATACAGGAAGGGCCTAAGGACACATTACCTTGCATGGATGTTCAGGAAAGAGAGTGAAGATAGCTCTGTATTTCCCTGCACTCCTTCCCCAGAGGAAGTCCTAACTGGAGGAATGGGGGGGCAGCTAACCCTACGTAATGGACTAGAAAAGATATGCCTAAGAGGTGGGAGAGTAGAGGTTTGGCTCCATTGCCTGCCAACCTATAAGCACCACCAGGGAATACACCACAGGTTCCCCTTTCTTACAGTGTAGTCATATCCACTGTGCTTTCCTTGAATGGCTTCCAAAAATTACAAGGTCTCTTCATCACTGCTGCTGCATAATATCTTATCTTTCACATAAAACCACAGTTTAGCCAAGAATCTGATGATTTTCTATTCATCGCATTAAGCCTTCTGAACGAAATAGATCAGGGTGCCCAAGCAATATTAATACTTGATTTAGCAGAACTAAATCCATTTATTCAATTCGTCAAATGCTTTAGAAAAAATATTAATTTCCTCCCCACACTTCCCATTTAGTAAAAGAGTTTTTCTCTATCAGGGAAACCTCAGAGCAATGGGTGTTCTAAATCACCCTGATGGAAATAGCTCTAGTAGCTTGAGTGGTACGTACAGCAGCTTATTCACATGAGACCACTCTAAAAGTAGGATAGCTTACAACAGGACTATCAAAATAGAGCAAGTATGAAGTGGAGTAAGACCACAAACATTTTGTAGCTGGGCCATTAGATTTTCTTAGGGGAAGTTCTGGTTACAGATCTGTATTCAGGCTCCCCAGCTCAGTCTATAAGAGACTGAACCATAACTGGACGTCACTGTGGGGAAATTTTGGATTAGGATCTTTATACTTGGAGAGCCATTGCAAAAAATGCAAGCACATTCGTAAAAGCTTTGAGTCATCACTCTATGAATGGGTGAAATGGTACAGACCAAATAAAAACAATCTGAACTGCTTTTCCCAAAGTTTAAACCAAATGAGAACCTTTTCAGGTATTCTAAACACTTAAATATATTTCAGATCTGTGAATGTAGTTCTGCCAAAAGTTGGCTGATTGATAGCCCTGAAGAATGGAGTCCTCTATTTATCTATGGAACAAATCTCTCATGGCTATGCAAAATTCTTCATGCTGTGACCCATAAGTCAGTTAGCCCTCTCAATACACTCTTTTTAAATGGACCTGTCTGCTTTTGCATTTCCTGCTGTGGGCCAGGACCAGAGGCACAAATAGAGCAAGAATGGTTTCTAGATTAATAGATTCCAAAGACACAAGAGGATGCTCTGATAATCTAGGCCAGTGGTGGGCAACCTGCAGCTTGCGGGCCACACACAGTCCATCAGGCTAATCCACTGGCAGACCACCAGAGAGTTTTTTTAAATTTGCATGGCCGCTCACAGCTCCCAGTGGCTGCAGTTCGCCATTCCCGGCCAATGGGAGCTGAGAGAAGCAGCGACCAGCACATCCCATTGGCCGGGAATGGCGAACCACAGCCACGGGGAGCTGCGGGTGGTTGTGCCTCTGGATGGTCAATGTAAACAAACTTCTCATGGCCCGGCAGCAGATTACCCCGACGGGCTGTGTGCAGCCCGCTGGCTGCAGGTTGCCCACCACTGATCTAGTCTGATCTCCTGTATAACACAGACCATAAAACTTCCCCTAAATAATTCCTAGAGCAGATCTTTTAGGGAAAAAATATCCAATTTTTATTTTAAAATTGCCAGTGATGGATAATCCACCACAACCCTTAGTAAATTGTTCCAATCGTTAATTACTATCACTGATAAAAATGTATCCCTTTATTTCCAGTCTGAATTTGTCTAGCTTCAACCTTCCAGACATTGGATCATCTTATACCTTTTCTCTGCTAGAGTGAAGAGCCCATCAATAAATATTTGTTCCCCATGCAGATACTTATAGACAGTAATCAAGTCACACCTTAACCTTCTTTGTTAAGCTAAATACACAGAGCTCTCGGAGTCTATCACTCTAAATCATTTTTTCTAATCCTTTTATTCATTCTTGTGGCTCTTCTCTGGTGGGCACTAGAACTGGACCCAGTATTCCACCAGCGATCACACCAGTGCCAAGTAAAATAACCTCTCTGCCCTTACTGGATATTTTCTTGCTTAGGCATCCCAGAATGGCCTCTTTTGGCCACAGCTGGTATATCTACATAGCCATTAAACATCTGCAGCTGGCCCAGATCAGCTGATTTGGACCTTCAGGACGTGGCTGCTGGACTGAAAAATTGCATTGCAGACATTCAGGTGAGGGGGGAGGTTCCCACAACTCCAGCCTGAGCCTGAACATCTACACAACAATTAAACAGCCCCTCAGCCCAAGTCCCGCGAGTGCAATTCAACTGACCTGGGCTAACCACAGATGTTTAGCTGCTGTGTAGACATACCTTTAGTGCCCCATCAAAGTGGAGGCTGGGAGTAAGCAAAATGCCCCCAGGGATGCTGTGCAGAGCACATTCACCATTACCCCTTGTATCCACCAACACAGCCCTCCAGATGCTGCATTGTACTCAAGGTATGAAGGGATATGCCCCACCCCTTCTCAGGTTGCTACTATTTCCCATAATGTTATTCACCATCTTCCAAAGGGACTGAACGGGGCAAATTATAACTGACTTTCACAGGGGAGTGAGAGAGGTAGGAGTTCTGTGTGCTCCAATATCCCTTGCAAACAAATTTACATTATGGTAGCCTTAATTTAATTTAACCAGAATAATTTAATAACCCAGATCAGCAACAAGATATGTCAAAGGACTTAAATATATATTTGATATTCGCATTGTTATCTAGTTTCTGTTCTACTTGAAGTCAGTGGGGATTTTCCCACTGACTTCAAGGGGTGCAAATTAGACAAATATTTATTTGCCAAGTCCTGAGTTTACCATTGTGTTTCCCCCTACAGTAGCTAATGCAGACTGTCTGCAAGAAATGTTAAGCACCAGGCTAGGCTTCCAAGGGTGGTGGCAGAATCCTTGTCATTAAAGGTTTTTAAGAACAGGCCAGACAAACACCTCTTAGGGATGGTCTAGACATGCTTGGTCTTGCCTCAGCAGCCATGAAAGGACATGCTCTTTAGTCTGCTGAGGCAGGACCAAGTACATCTAGACCATTTAGTTGTTTCTTACAATCAATTATCACTATTTGCAAGGAAAACCCAATTGCAACCTCAGGGACTGGGATGTAAATGAATCAGAATTGTTCCTGCTAGACTTTCTATAATAGAAATGCTTGTGTACTTTTTATCCTATATATCTTGACAACATTTGGTTAATGACTTGTCTTCTTAATAATTTGATTTTTTTTTAAAAAAAGGTTAGTTTCCCTTTAAAAGCTGCCCCACATACACACCAAAAAGCAAAAGCGAAACCATATTTTTCTATATGAAATGGCTCTCATTCTTTCTTTTAGTGTAACATGTTAGTCGAGAGCCAATAAGTTGTCAAGTTTTTTTAATATTTAAGATAATCTCCCACAGCATCCAATTTCTACTGCTTTTTCCCCTTCCCGCTGTCACTCACATTCTAGAATGTCACAAAAGAAAGTGTCTGAATACATTAATTACAACTTGTTAGCCTTCCATGTAGTTATAATGTTATTGAGGAAATCAAATCACTTGGAAAATAACTAAAGAGGAGCAGTGCTGGTAATGCAGAATTTTTATGCACTGCACATCAAAGTCATAGCTTTGCAAGACAACAGAAAGTGATTATTATATAGAATGAGAGAGTAAAACACTACTTGATCCTTTGCCCTTTGAATGTTTTCTTAATGCAATACAATACTTTTTTTTATTCTGAAAAGAGCAGTTAAACTCTTTTCAGACATCGCCTTCTTATATGGTATAATTACAAATCAGTTTTCAAATGATAGGCTAGATAAAACCACAGTCCTGAGTCCTTACCAATGCAAATATTCCAACTGACTTTGATTGATTTGAGTAAAGAGAACTAGTGTGAGTGAGATTTTGCAAGGTAGAGTCCTGAGGCCCCATATCTAGCAAAGCACTAGGTTCATACCCAGCATTAAACATGTGAATATTCTCATTGATTCCCTAGACTAATCATGTACTTAGGGTAAAGCACACACACAACTGCTTTCCTATATAAGTGTTTCAATTTGTAATATTATGCCCTAAAAACCTAGCAACGAGTCAATAATTAGGCATGAAATCATCCATCAGCACAAGATACTTATAAAATACTGACTGCCCATCAAGGTATGCAATGTTGTTGTAGCCATGTCGATCCGAGGATATTAAAGAGACAAGGTGGGTAAGGTAATATCTTTTCTTGGACCAACTTCTGTTGGTGAGAGAGAGCCATTAACACCCCTCCATAGGGAGGAAAGGAAGGTGGCGGGTAAGTAAAGTTATTAATTTAATCCTGATGAGCCTGGGAGCTTAAATTCATAACTTTGCTAGACACTAAAAATCATAGACTAAATAGAGACACTGGATGTATGGCTTATTACAACAATTTATACCCCACTAACAATCCCCCCAGCTGCTTTTTCCCCTCCTCCCCTTACTTTCCTCCCTATGACTGGACACTTCACCTTGAATGGTCCTTTGAAATGTGTTAACTACTTATGCTAAACAATCTGTTCCATCTTGTATTTAGCTGTGACACTCTGAGTAAGTTTCCCAGAAGAAGAGCTCCGTGTAAGCTTGAAATGTGTCCATCAATGTGTCATGTTGGTTGAAAACTGACTAGACATCAGTGATTTTGATACTTGCTTCACTTCTAAAATGGTAACTATACAAGGAAGTCCTTTGAAAACCCATGTCATTAATAAAATATGATTCACTTGAACAAAGAAAACACTGGCAAAATTACGTAGAATTCAAGCTCTGTTATCTCTCTACCTTAAGGACATTTTCTTCATTCTGAATTATGAATGAAGTGTAACTCTTCCCACAACAAAACACAGTAATGGAAGACACGGGAATTGTTCAATTTGATGAAAACTATTTGGGAATTTTGTAAGGGAGTTGACTTGATCATCAGAGCTAAGAGAAATTTTAGGGCAGACCCAGGACCTCTTCCCTGAGGTGATTACAGTTTGGTCAGTAATGTTACAGTGGAGGATATGGTGACAGCTGCCAAGACTGCACAAGTTGACAAAGCCAGAAGGTGCTTGAATCAGGAGATGGCTAAATTTGTATGTGAATGGGGAGGATCAGTAATTACTCTTAAGGAAATATTGTATTGGGTACCTGAGTTTAGAGAGAATAGGGTGCACCCCTGGAAGTGGGGAGTTGATATATTTTTGGCTGATATTAGGGAGGAAGTTGTTTGTTATTTGGGAATCTGGCTGTGGGTCAGGAGGAGACAGAAGAGCTCATTCTGGCTCCTTCTTCTGGCAAATGTCCAACGCAGGTCTCCATTCCATAGGGGTCCGGTTCCCTGAAAAGCTATAGTTGGAAGTGGATTTAGGGGAAGGTATCCCCTATAGAAGCTAAGGAAAGAGTCCTAATGTCTGATACAGTAAGGAGAACAACTCTCTGCCCCCTTTCCTCAGCCTCCCTTAATCCTTAGAGGAGAGGGTCAAAGCAATAGGCAGGGACAGGGAGGGTAGACAACATCCCTCCCAAATAGGTGGGAATAACTGAGCACAGAATGATGACAATCTGCACGGTATGATGTATTTCTGGGTGTTTCCCAGATGAGTTAATAAAGCTGCGGCCTAATGAAACCACACCCCTCTGCATCTTGTGTTTCTTCCTGAGTGGCTGGTATGATGGAATCTTTACAGGTATGAGAGAATTGTTTCAACAAGCTAGGTAAAAGTAGGTCTGCAATCTCAATTGCGTCACATATTTTGGTCTTGCCTAAAACAAGCCTTTGATAATCTACCCTATTGGAAAACATGAAGTTAAGAAACTAGAAAAAAATGATAGAGGTTGTCTTGCATAGTAGATGGGACCAAACTTTATTTTACTGTACTTTAACCCAGCTAGAGATGTTCAAAAATATGAAAATTTTGTTTCCTTTTTTTATTTCATAATCTAAAATTTTGAGAAAGTTCATTTGAATTCTGAAATTTTGGGACTAGCTAAACTCTACCAAATACAAAGCTTTGGCACAATCCACGATTAAGGTTAAAACATACTTTGCTTCACCTACACTGCAAGATCAAACCATGCTGGGTTTTAAGATGCACAGATGGGTCTCCCAAGGTGGTAGATCTTCAAAATATAGATGGAACTACAGGATTAGTTGTATGAACAAGGAGAGATGGAGCATTAGGACTACAGCTGTGCAAAACTCAGTAATTTATTTTGCATGGGTTTGGTGAACCTTTCACCCATGGACTTGCACCTATTAGCAGTGTTTTGAGTTTCAGATTGAAACAAACATGTTAAAAATTCAAACTTAATCTCTGCTGACGCATGGTTCCCATTCAATGGTTGCCTGAAATTCAATCCAATCTTGTCCAAGTCTTACTCTAGGTTTGCTCCCAAAATTTGGAAAGGTTGGGCAAACCTGAGCCAATTTTTGTGTTTGAAGCAAAACTTTCATACAGCTATATTCAGGAGTGGAGAATATACACAAGACAAATCAAAAGAGCTATTTTGTATACCTGTGTAATAGTGACCCTAGGGGAAGGAGGGAGAAAGGCCATGGAAGTGAACAAGTTTAATATGAAGTTTGCACAGAAGTATTTGAAAAGTCTGACAAAGAAATTCAATAATAACTCTTTATCTTAGCTTGTTATCTCTTAAGGACAACGTGGTATCCTATTGCAAAAACAAAGAAACAGCCATCCTTAAAATAGGAATCCCCAGGGCCAGTTATAAAGTGACAAAGAAACAGATGATTCGTTTTTCACCTTTGATAAAAAAGTAAGTTAAAAAAGTAAGTTTCATAAGTGTATCTGACTAAGTACCTGAGTAGGCAGTATCATATTGTTTTGTTGGAGGCCTACATTTTTTAACATGACCAGTGATTTGGAGGGGCCTCAGTTTCTTGGTGCTTAAATTTGACATCCCTTGAAGGGGGCTGATTTTTAGGAAACCGCCCTTTACCCATTGAGGGCCTGATGTGCAGAGGTGCTGAACATCTGCAGCTCCTGTTCACTTCAGCCAGCACCTCTGAAAAAAGTCTTTGCACTGAAATGCCCCTCAAATGGCAGCCCCGAGCAAAGCATTATCATCTTCAAGGGTATTGAGTTTGCCCCTTCCGGCTCCCACTGGGATCTAGTAGCCCATTCCAAAAGTCAAGGAAACTAAATCAGAATCAAGTAAATGGACCTTCATCCCTATTCATATTGACATCCACTGCCATTCCTCTAACAGCACAGCTCTTGCAAATGAAGATCCATACAGGGCAGAATACTTTAGAAAAGTCATTCAAGCAGGGGAGCAGATCACGAGCAAGATAGTATCTCTTCGTAGTTTGTGACCTCTCCAGTGGGTCTCCTTGTGTTATATTCCAACAGAGTAGTCAAGAGGTATAACATCAATCAAATGTTGACCCTGCAGGCCCTTCCCACCTGTCACCATATGTCCTTTCCCCTGAGGTATTACTTGAGGGCAAAGTGTGACATGTGACTGGAAACAGAGGGTGGCATGTAACCCCTCTAAAACTCTCCCCACCACACTCTACCAATCGGAGTGGATTTCATCCTCATAGGATGTCCCCAAGAGTGGGTTTGACCAATTAGGGCAAGTTCTGAGGTATGGAGACCTGTCCAAAAAAGGGTCATATGACCCCCGCAAGAACTCCTCCACTACACTCCACCAATAACAGTGGGTTTCACCCCTGGAGGCCCTCCCTGAAGGGAAATGTGCTATACTTATTTTGATTGGTACACAAGGGTCTAGGCAGGAACTCCCAGTATCTGGCATTCAAGAATCGGCCCATTGGCAGCACCACCCCCAGAAGCCCGATTGCTGTCGAAGATGGAATCTTGTCTCAAGAGCATGTTTTTCAGAAATTGTGGAAACGCTGAAAGGAAACATGGTCTCCTTCACCACCCCCAGGAGAACTACAAGATTCCTTGTAGCTCTGATGATGCTTGGTCACCTTAGAAGAAAGCGCTACATCAGTGACAGTTCTGAGAAGGAGAAGGAGGGAGAAGATGGATGCTTTGGAGAGGTGAACGCTTTTTCCAAGCAGCCAAGAAGCATATTAAAACTTTGAACAGAAGATAGTTAATAGCTTGGCTTTCAAGATATATACCTTTTACACAAACTGGCTCAAATAAGTTTTAAAAGAAACAAGACCGTCCTTTCAGATGTGGATGCCCAATGGCAGGCAAATTTGGTAGATACACAGCAGTTCTCCAAACACTACCACAGTTTAAATACATCTCAGCAGCAATATATATTTTATCTAACTATTCCTGCACCTTAGGTGGGCAAGACTAGAGAGGTTGTGAAGTATCCAAGGTATTTTCAGCAAAGGTTGTGTACTCAAAAAATTACAAACCCAACTGGGAAAAGAATTTTTAAACAAACCCTTGAGCAAACTGTTAAAGTGACATGATGTTCACTATTTTGTTACTAATAATGAAGTCACAGCCCTAGCTTTAACAGAACTTTAAAATGTAAGGTGTGCAAATATTTTACATCCCACCACACTTTTCACTACATTGACATGTTACCTGAGTTTATGAAGAGTTACAACCTATGTTTTCACACAGCTATACATACCAGACCCATTGACATTAGCCACTCAAATTCTCTGAGGATATGGATAATGGTTTATGGAAACAGTTTTAAAATAAAACCATTGTTGCCTCTTTTAGAAAAGGTGATCCCATGAGTGCATCTAAAACTTTTGAGCATTTGAAAAAGGTTGTGAGCAAACATTTACCATTGAGATATAAATAGTGAATGATGCCTTACCCGGGTAATTTTTTAATTGATATACAAGTTAAGAGATTTACTGGGTCTTTTTACCCCAAAGTATTACAAAAAGTTAACCCCAAACAGGACAGGATTTACAGATCTGAAAATATTCCAGCTCAGAAAGGAAAGAGGAAAAAAAATCTGCTACTGGTGAAATGGTTGAGGTGGCTTGACAAGTTTAAGAACTGGGTGGAAGCTTCTCAACTCTGACATTTAGACGTGAAAAAAACAATTACTATAAAAATGAGAGATGGTGGTTTTTATAACACTTTGCCCTGCAATTTCCAGCTCTGGGATTTTTCCCCAAAACACCAGCCCCAATTGTACAATACAGCTAGCTAAGTCCTGAGATCTCCCGGAGTCCTGGGATTCACGGTAAGTAAAAATACAGTACCTGCACAGCTGGAACAAATTACTAAATCATATGAACAGCATTGTGGCTAGTCATCCAGGACCACCTGTGGTGATCATGAAATACAACCTTGTGGATAGAAAAGTTAGATTTAAATCCTTTGATGTTGCTTATGCATTTTCTACGAAAGGTGAGCTAGCTAATATTTTGGGTTGGGGCCCCAATAGCAGTGTCAAAAAATTCTCTTCTCAGCACACATCAGTTTGTGAAGGACTTTTCTATACCCTATTATGCTGCATCTCCATCTGAAGAAGGAACAGGTCTGTCACCATCACATACGATAAACTGTATTAACCCCCATCAGTAAACACTACAATTGATACCATCACCACTGCAATAAGGACAGATCAGAACAGACACCACCTGCACTCCCAGAGAGAGCAGGGTTTTTAAAAAGCAATATGCTATGATGACCCCCCAAAAATTACAGGGACCCTCCTGTCTTCAGAAACTAGTATAAAGCCTAGGCTGGATGTGCCTCTTCTAGATATCATAGAGCCTCCATAATATATGGGGCTGGCATTGACAGAATATTCCACAGCCTCTTTTGAAAAGCTATATCACTTATGAGGAAGGGGCTAGAAATTATTAAACTCCAGATAAAAACATCTGCTTAAAACATATCCAGAGACATGGTTGGCCATGTCTCCCAAGCTGGAGAAGGTGGGCAACCTGGCTACACATGAGGGATCAAGGCTGATATATATTAAACGTAGGAAGTTTAAGAAAAAGAAATGCATCATACCTGCAATGCACACGTCTCGGTCCCCCCCGATCCCCCACAAATCCCTTAAAAGCCAGGCCTTGACACACAGGGCCAGCCATAAGTGAAAGACCAAGAGGAAGTCTGAGACAAACAGGAGATACTCACCACCTGGTAAAGACATTTCATCAATATGGCTGTTCACTGCAGATCTGAAGAATGCACCAAGTCTAAATTAGGCTTGTTCCAAATAGCCCCTACCCAGACCAGCATCAAGAAAAGCATCTACATCGAGATAGTGCCTCTATTAGCCATTATGGAGGATGACCGCCTTGATATTTTATAGCAGGGAATGGCATAGATTATAAGGATTTAAACAACACACTGCTGTACATTTGTTGCAAGATTGTAAAAGAAGATGGAACGGCCTTCAACAGGGGGACTAGATGGAACTGGTGAATTATCCCGTGGCCTCTATTTTCAGTCATTAGGACGTCACATTGGGAGAGTGCCTCATAAGCCAAAGCAACAACTGTTACCCTTCAGGGCCTTTATGGAACTGGTGCCCAGTTACAGCAACACCACCCTTGCCACACAATTTTCCACCCACCTGTTTTACAAAGACACTTCTGGACAACACAAAGCAATGGATCTGGATGGGTTTGTGAGGTGGGCAAACCTGATGACCCAGAGCAGGGAGATAGAGCTGTTGGGTCATCTACACAGCAACCTATTTTTTCAAGAAAATAGTGTGGATGTGAAAATTAAACTGACATGCAGTAAAGATACTTTCTGCTTAATGGGTGATGCAACCAAAGGTTTTAAACTACCAGTTATATCAATGTTTTCTTTTTGTAAAGGAAGTATGGCTGGTACGCGGAGGCCTTAGAATCATAGAATCATAGAATATCAGGGTTGGAAGGGACCTCAGGAGCTCATCTAGTCCAACCCCCTGCTCAAAGCAGGACCAATCCCAAACTAAATCATCCCAGCCAGGGCTTTGTCAAGCCTGACCTTAAAAACTTCTAAGGAAGGAGAGTCCACCACCTCCCTAGGTAACATATTCCAGTGTTTCACCACCCTCCTAGTGAAAAAGTTTTTCCTAATTTCCAACCTAAACCTCCCCCACTGCAGCTCCCCCATTCCAGTGTTTCACCACCCTCCTAGTGAAAAAGTTTTTCCTAATTTCCAACCTAAACCTCCCCCACTGCAGCTCCCCCATTCCAGTGTTTCACCACCCTCCTAGTGAAAAAGTTTTTCCTAATTTCCAACCTAAACCTCCCCCACTGCAACTTGAGACCATTACTCCTTGTTCTGTCATCCGCTACCACTGAGAACAGTCTAGATCCATCCTCTTTGGAACCCCCTTTCAGGTAGTTGAAAGCAGTTATCAAATCCCTCCTCATTCTTCTCTTTTGCAGACTAAACAATCCCAGTTCCCTCAGCCTTGCCTCATAAGTTATGTGTTCCAGACCCCTAATCATTTTTGTTGCCCTCCGCTGGACATTTTCCAATTTTCCCACATCCTTCTTTTAGTGTGGGGCCCAAAACTGGACACAGTACTCCAGATGAGGCCTCACCAATGTCGAATAGAGGGGAACGATCACGTCCCTCAATCTGCTGGCAATGCCCCTACTTATACAGCCCAAAATGCCATTGGCCTTCTTGGCAACAACGGCACACTGTTGACTCATATCCAGCTTCTCCTCCACTGTAACCCCTCAGTCCTTTTCTGCAGAACTCCTGCAGAGCCATTCGGTCCCTAGTCTGTAGCGGTGCATGGGATTCTTCCGTCCTAAGTGCAGGACTCTGTACTTGTCCTCGTTGAACCACATCAGATTTCTTTTGGCCCAATCCTCTAATTTGTCTAGGTCCCTCTGTATCCTATCCCTACCCTCCAGCGTATCTACCTCTCCTCCCAATTTAATGTCATCTGCAAACTTGCTGAGGGTGCAATCCACGCCATCCTCCAGATCATTAATGCTTATTGCTAATGCTATATACCCCTGTGAACCATGTAGAAATGAAAGTGTTTAGCATTTCCGCAGAGAACCTATTCTTGGGGCAACTCCCCAAAATGCTTGTCCTTGAGTTTGGGGATAATATTGCCTTTAGTGGAAATTACACTGTAAACCCCTTTCACTTTAAACATTACAATATTAATTTTGTGGCCTTATATGTGGATGATGAACAGATACCAGCTAATTCTCTGCAATCAGACGTTGAGGCCGGAAACTGCATGTGAGAGTGTATGAATTTGGTGCAGATGGCTGGTAAAGGCATGAAAGATTGTTCTCCGTTGATCATTTGTGATGGGTTACACCTTGTTTGCCTTTGATGTGTCTCCCGACCAGGTATGCGACTATCACTATTCCCTGATTAAAACAGGGAACCTGAGAGCAGAAATATCTTTTTCAAAGGCTTTGAAAGACACCATCAATATGTTTGTGTATGGGGTTTTTGACAATATCAGAAATAAATCACAGGGAAAATGTTCCATTTGACTACATGGGAATATGGACACTGTACAGCTAGCATGTGTTTTTATCAGTGGACCCTTTCACAAAAGAGAATTTCTTAGATGTGTACCCTTGTGATTGATTCCCAGGCGGCAGGCTGTCTCAGAGACCCCTAGGTTTGATGGTCAACATGCATCCACGGAACCAGCCAGAGGAACACTGGCTTGCCTTGTGCCTGACAAAGCATGACCACGGCATTTTCTGACTCATATGGACACCCACCAAACAGTGTGTTTTTTCCTAGAAGGATTATTAATTTTTTTTTAAAAAATGCTACTGACATAGTGTTTCACATTAGACAATTATAAGACTCCCCCACTGTCAGCTGCAGCTATCACTGCATGTTTTTCTTACATCACCATAGCAAGGTGCTATCTTTTGACCAGATCTTAAAACTGCATTCTAATAGCTTAGTACAAAAGGAGCAGATGGCGATGAATTTTGTAAAAAATAAAAAACAAAATCTCAGGCACATCTAGGCTTGCTGAAAACACACACAAAAAACACATTTTGCACAGAGTAACCCCCCTCCCCCCCCCCCCCAGTGTTTTAAACACCCAAAACCAAATAGTTTGCAACAAAATAATTTTAAAAACCACACATTTATGTACCCTCCTCATAAGACACACATACATTTTCCCATAGGAAAAAAATAAGAGACATGGCATATGCCCCTACATCACACACACACACACACACACACACACACACAAAATTAGCATCAAAATGTGTATAGTGGGGATGCTGAGAGCCATTGAACAAAACTGTAAACCCTGTATATGATGGAAATCACTTCAAGCCAGGGGGTGAGGCAGCACCCCGAGTTCCAGCATCTATGCACAGGGGTGCTGGATTATGATTATTCTTTTTTTCCCCCAACAAGTATTTGGGCCTTCTGGCTAAAGAACAAGCAAAATTTTAGTTAGTATTATTCCCCAAATGCACAACACCCTCCCCCGCCCCCATACAATTTATTTAATAGCAGAGTTTTAAAAAAACATTATTAAACACAACTATAGTTAAAATGGGGTTTTATCTTGTCCTGGTGAAATACAGCTTGAAGTTCCTGTTTCCATACTAAAAAGACCACACTTCAATAAAGACGTGTACCGCTATTAGTACAACGAGTAAAAATGTAGAATACATTTTCACAGTTATAAAACAAGAAACATACCTCATCTTGTAGTCCAGCAGCAGCTGTTCAAAATGGTTTCCATTGTAAAAAGACAGTCTTCAATAAAGCTTAGGTTTTTATACCAAGCTACCTCTTGTTTCAAAGGGACCTCAATGTCTGTAGTTAGCAGGTTCATTTGATCACTGCAGCTCTTAATCAATAGATATGTAAGGAATTAATGCACTCCTCCTCAAACATTCCCTTTTGTAATCTGTGGGTGCAAATTAAATTGTCTACACAACAGAGCTTCTTTTTGCTAATTTTTAGTTATTTATATATATTTACAGTCTTAAGCAGTAAATCATCATACATAACAAACCTTTAATATTAATATACTCTATCCTGACTGACAGACTTGCAGATGTCAATGAAGGTCTTAGTTGTTTTCATTTTAAACATGTTCCTTCTGTGCTTAAAGTTTTGGGTTGTTTTTAAATAAAAGTGGACTTCGTTTCACCATAGTAAACAGCTCACAAATACCCATAGCTTTTAAATGTTTGATTGTTCTTACAACATATTATTTTATAAATAAGGTGAAGGTTTGTGAACCCTTGCAATGTTTCTGTTTTGGGTTAGACCATTTTTTTTATTTTTGAAAATATATTTTTAAACTTTTTATGACTGAGTTTCTAGAAAGGCTGACCCATAGCATTCTACAAACTCCTGAGGTTTCATTTAGTTTACTATTAATTATAGCTCACCACCCGCCTTTCTGTTGGTGAACCATCAAACCTAATTCTTGATAATTTTTCCAACCTGAAGAAGGCCTAAAATCTCAAACTTTGATGGAACATTAAGAAAACATTGGTGTGTGATTACATGTGAAGGCAATTGTTCCACACAACCCCATTTTTGAAACAGGTTATGTTTAAACCAGTCTAGTTCATTGGGGTTGAGTCAGCTGTATTGTACTCAAGCATGTCTCAAACATCCATGGTTTATATAGAATATAGGCCTTTTTTTGCTTTATTTTAAACAATGATTTTCTTTTATTTCCCCTGGATATTACTACAACAGTGGTGGGCAACCTGTGGCCCGCTCGCAGCCCATCAGGGTAATCCGCTGGTGGGTTGCAAGACAGTTTGTTTACACTGACCGTCCGCAGGCACAGCCGCCCACAGCTCATAGAGGCCGCGGTTCGCTGCTGCCCATCACTGTATTACATGCATTCGCTTTTTGCTGTAAATAGGTCTCTTTTCTTAAAGACACAATAGCAACGTTCCCACAAACTATTTTTATTTAAAAGTCTTAAATCTCCTTGAATAAAAAAAAATTAATCTTATTTAAGAGTCACATAGACTTTGTAACAGAAACAAAGATCTTCTCAACAGATATTTGTATTTACAGATACTAAGTTTTATTATATTTTATATCAAATTTGGCCCCTCTCCATCTCTAACTTAATCCTTTTAGATTTCTTACAAATTATTTTTTCCTAAGCAGGGTCCTGTAACTTTTGTGTGGATCAGATAGTCAATATAATGTGTTAAATGGGTATCCTTCGGTTTAGTAATTTTGTTTAAAACACTGTTAGGGTCCTTAGTGCTTTGCACAGCATTTACCAAGGTCTCCCCCCTTGTTTTAAGTTTTCTTGGGATAAGCACAGACACTGAATTGCATAGCCTATGGCAATAACAATGTTAATAAGCTTTCCAAAGGCAGGTTAGCACACAGGGCCCACAGCTGGCAGTTTATATCTTCCGAAGTCCAATTGACAAAGTCATGATGCCAGTGGCCTGGTGTGTGTATAACATAGCCCTCACAATTTTCAAAAATCTACTCCCAAAGACAACGATTAAAGATAGGATACACAGAAATGCATGCAATAGACCACATAACTCTTTTATGCTCATGACATGGCACAGGCTTAGTTAGTTCTATGCCAAGGCCCATTCTTAAATCCATATAACTATGACACTCTGCACACTTGGTGTCCTCTTGAACAGTTTGTCTAGGTGTTGAACAAAAACAAGTTGAGCCCAAGTCATTTTGCTCTTTGATGCGAAGTTCTAGAAGACCCAGAGGCCCTGGACAAAGGCATCCAGCTGTTGAGAGATTTTCAGATTTATTCAAAATCAGATCAGTACCTATCCGATTACACCCATCCTTGACCACTACTTCTTCTCGTTCGTTTACTCAAGCAACGTCTTCTCTGTTCACCTTGTCCACTGGTGACTCCGAAGAGCTGTAGTCACCTTCCTCTGTGGGGGCAAACGCCAGGTGGCCATCATGCTAATCAGTTTGCCTCACGAGTGCTTGGGTCTTGGGGTCAGGTTATGGCATATCCATTAACAGCTGGCTGAAGGGGCTCCCTTCAGCAGCTCCTTCCTCCTCCCCAGAACTGTTGCTTTCCTTGCAGGTGGCCAAGCAACCTTGCCACTACAACACATTTTGTGGTTCTCAAGTGGGTAGAGAAGGAGGCCATGTTTCCTCTCAGCATTTCCACAATTTCTGAAAAATACATTTGTGAAACAAGATGGCCTCTTCCACACAGTGATGAGGCTTTTGGGTGGTGGTGCTGACTGGTCAACCATTAAACTGCAGAGATCGGGATTCTGGCCTAGACTCTTGTGCTATATCTATGTTGATTGTTACACATTTCTTTTCCAGGAGGGCCTATGGTGGTGAAACCCACTCCAATTAATATAGGGCAGCGGGGGAGGTGGGAGGGTTCTTAGAGGGGGTCACATTCCACTCCTTGCTGCTGGTCACCTGTCATTGTCAGCCCCAGAAGTAATACCCAGAGGAGGGACTTAGGGTGACAGGTGTGTGTGGCCTTAGGGGTCTGGATGGGTCAACATTTGATTGACATTGTACCTCTACACTACTCAGAAACCACCAGACCCTAACAAAGTAGTAGTAGTAGTGTGTGTGTGTGTGTGTGTGTGTGTGTATTTGGTTTCCTCATATTCTTAATGTTGTGTAAAAATCAAAGTCACAGGGTACAAGACAGCATGTTTTCATTGAACACCCTAGAAGTCAAAGCAGAGTAAAGATGGCACCGAGTGCTGAACTGACTTGCCCACGGTCACACAACAGGACAATGGCAGAGTCAGAATAGAACCCAGGTCACTGGCAAGAACAGAAGCACTTAATAAAAATGTATCTTCTCTTAGCATTAAAGGAGTTAGTTATATCCATGTCAAATTTGATCAGAAAACACAGGAAGCAGCACGATTAAGAATGAACTAAAGTAAACTCCATTACTGTTGTCCAGGCGTCACTCAACTGTGATCAGAAGCACTACCCTTTGTGAAGCAGAAAAAAAAAAGATTACTGAGTAAATTGATACCAAAAAGGATTGCGCAATTTCATTGAACAGATGTCAAATAGCCATAAGCATAACAATGATTAGTACTCTGAAATTATATGCTATGGGTTTAGTGCCTTAGATTGAGTGTTAACCTGTCTTAATTGAAATGCATCTCAGTAATTGACTTCACAGCACCGAACTGTAAATAACATCACAAATATGGATTTTAATTAAACAAAATAATGTAGGTGAAGGCCTCATGTGATTTACATCCTACATAGTCTGACCTCTATTTCTTGGGGTGGGTCAGCTTGATTTCAATACTTTTACTAATTAAATGCAAAATCTTCTCTTTCTTAACTTTTAAGAAAATTTAACTATTGGTGCTGTCTTTTATTTTATGATTTATGAAAGCCATTGAACGACTTGGTTAGTTTCAGGGGTTGCAGCGCACTATAGCTGGGCTTTGCATTTCTCCCCAACCCCACCCCACAAAGACAGAAAACATAAGCATAAGAGTAACCATTTCCCCCACATAAGTAGGGGCTCTCACAACCTCCCCCATACACATAGGCCTTGCATGGTCAAGTAGTCTCATTGACTTCTATGTGTACATGAATTAGGGTTTTCAGGATCACCTGCTTGACATATATGTAGAATGTGTCAGCAGTATGTAACCCTGCTTCAGCTATTTCATTTGAAACCACTATTTACAGGAACTTTTGAAGAAAGGCCTGGATTTTGACCTATGGGCACACAGCAAAAGAAAATAATGCCTCACTATAAACTAAGAATTAGTGAGACATTTGGCAATCTCATTATACTGATTGTTAAGCAGCACTTTCCATGGATTTTAACGGAGAATGCTACTTAAAAGGGGGCATGAGATAGCCCTGGAAAAGATTATGGATGTCATTGAAGGAATCTCCAGGGTTCATTTATAGAAGTTTAATCACCTAAGAATAAAAATTTAGCAGAGCTGAATGTCTTGAACTTATGTTGGGTGAAGTAATGTATGGTTAATGAGCCTTCCATAGTAGGAACAACAAGTACTGCATGAGGGCCAGATCGTCAGCAGACACATAGTAGTAATGCCTCCATAGGTGAGTTCTCTCATTTGAGGATTCCTCCTGTAAGTACTTGTATGATCTTGAACAAACTAGCCTCTTTAGTTTGTTGTATACACAGGACATGCTAGAATACAAAAATCGATGTTATGACTTGTTTTGTTCTCGGTCTTTGGAAGTTATTAGGACAGCAAAGGTTTTTTTTTGGCATTAGCAAGTGTCTCACACGTAATTACATACTGAAGTTTGTGAACTGTTTTTCAGTGAGATCTCAGGCTATTTACAATGGCTCTGGAACTACTTAGCATGTCAAAGGATCAGGACCTTGTTGTGTTACATAACTATAAGGTCTAATATATAAAGGTCATTGACATACTTTGAAAGAAAGGTGCTATACGCGCAAATGCAATTATTTATTTTAAAGGATCTTTTTTAGGCTGGGCTCTTCAAAGGAGTCAATAGGAAACCAACTCCTATTCAGTGTGAAGCAACTGACATACTTGGATGTGTGCCTAACTCCCATAGGTCCTTTGGAAATGTCTGGCCTTAAATAGGAGGGGTGAAGGCTTTTCATAGAATGAGAAATTCTAAAGGCAGAAAGGACCTTTACCTTATCTACTCCAAACTCCTGTATAACATAGACCACAGAATTTCACCCAGTTACCCCCTCATTGAGTCGAATAACTTGTATTTGACTAAAGCATATCTTCCAGCATGGCACTATTTGGCTAAACAAAGAAGAGGAGGAGATATAAACCAACTATCTGACTGTTGGTAAAAGAAAATCACTGCCCTCAAGCAGCAATTCATGTTACTTTATTTACATAGCTGTTGCTGTCATTGGGGGTGTTAATTTGCAAAAGACTATTACGAAATACTGGCCAATGCAAGATGTCACGTAACAGTAAGTGGCATTCACTCCTGTGTAGATTACAGGTATAATGTCTTTGCATCACTTAAATTCCACTTTAAATCTCAGAATAAGGATTAAGATCAAATGAGAAACTGGATGGGGAGATTGGGACTAGCAAATTAAGGAGCCTTGGAGGAGAGACTGTAACTTGGGACTGTGGTGCAGGGGATGACTGGGATGATAGTGTGACAAGACGAGATCCCGGGGTGCAGTCTGGAACTGTGGGACCGCTGTGCCCCTTAACTTTCTCCAGCCTGGGCTGTCTCTCACAATGCCTTGCTAGTGACGAGCACCAAGCCCCTCTAGGAGCCGTTATCACTCAGCACAACTGCATGTGGAGACCCCAAACCCAGCTAGATTGCATGAATGCTCCCAGATCCACTCATGAATTACACAGAGAAAGGCACCAGAGCCAAATCCCCCCAGATCCTAGCACCGTACCTCAGGAATATACCATCTTGCACTTCTCAAGGTGAGCAATGCAGATTTATTAATTGGTTCACCACTTCATCAATGGAAAGTGGATATACACCAGCCTTTGCAAAACCTGAGGAGGTTTGCCACACACTTCATACAAACTCACTGGTAAAGATAAAGAGTAAAACAAATGTATTGACTATAAAAGGTAGATTGTAAGTGACTAAAAGTGTTAGGCAAAAAGTCAGGGTTAGTTACCAAAAAATATATATATATATATAAGCACGCAGTATAACCTCTCAGCCCTATTAGACTGGGAAACATCTAGATTAAGCAGTTTTTCTCACCCCACTGGATATTTCAGTCCTTAATATATAGGTTTGTTCCTTAAATCTGGGCCAGTCTCCTCAGTTGGAATCTTCAGTCTTCTTCTTGGTGTCTTTGTTGCTTGCAGCATAGGTGGGGGCAGGAGAAAAGGCCTCGCATGTGGCCACTGTGTCTTGGGGAGCACAAGTCCAGGCATGTCTGAGGGCATTGCTGAGTCTCCAGGCAAGTTTGAGCAATTCCCCTGGTGTGGCCTCATGCAGGTGAGTCATTGCATTGTAGCTCCCTTACTGGACAATGGTTGTTGATGGGTTGATTGATACCCCACCCGGGTGTTAGTTACTTTCCTTGCTGTTGCCTCTGGGGAGTTAATATCTGGCTGATTCCCCAACTTACAGCATGTTTTAGTGACAACCATAGAACGCAATTCTCATAATTTCATATACATAATTAATATACATATGTGGACAGAAATGACTTTGAGCAGATCGAAAAGGAGTACTTGTGGCATCTTAGAGACTTTTCTTTTTGCGAATACAGACTAACACGGCTGTTACTCTGAAACCTTTCAGCAGATCATAACCTTTCCCCTGATACATATAAAGCATGCCTTTTAAGGTAAGATCACGATTGGATAAAAATGAGGAATATGAGGATTACAGGGTGCTCCCACAAGGTACAGAATGTCACAGATAGGTTCAGAGTGGGAAGAATAGAACTGAAAAAATAGCGTGGGATCTGTTTAAAGACTATCATAATGTGCAAGGGGACAAATTAATGGTGCATGGGCAACCTTAGTTCTGGCATTTTGTTACATTTGAGTGCTTGACTTTGCAACCTTAAAGTAGGTTTAACTAGAAGTACGTTATACATATAATTTACTGGATCACAACTTATATTTTTGAAACCAGCATTTCACAACCTAATTTTCAGCAACATAGTTCATACTGAGCTACAATATAAAAGATGAAAATCCATTAAGTAGCTTTTAATGCTTTTATTTACAGCTTTTACCCACACTATAATTGCATAGGCTTCCATGCTGAGACATCCTCTGTCAATCTTTATTTTGTCCACTACAGATATTACAACTCCAACTAGAAGCTGTGAGAGCAAGTTGTCTTCATTCCTAATTTTCATAATCTAACTATCTAGAACAGACTGGATTTAGGTTGCTCTCATGTAGTTATTAACCCTCCATAATGTACAGTGTAAATTTCTGCAAAGGGTAGTTAGAAAACTAATGAACTGTATGTTAGTCAAATATATATATTAAATTTTAAATAATGTTAGAAATTATTTATTATAAGATAAAGGAATTTTTGCTTTTTGGATGCATCTCAGAAATCAGCATTTCAGAATTTAGCTGTAACTGCTTCAGGGTTATGTAAGCCTTTTGTGTACCTTATCTGTAAAGCTCTCAGCCTATGCAAATGGCAAGGTGAAGTACAGTATCAAGAGACAATTGTTGGCACCATCTCTCTTCCCCCCTTCCCTAACAAGGCAAGCTAACAAGCCAAAAAAACAAAAAAACAAAAACCAAAACACCCCAAGGCCACAAAAACAGACCAAAAAGAAGAACAAACAACAGGAAGAAACCAGCAGGGTTGACAGAAGTAGACAGAAAAAAAGAAGAAGTTTTATCAGGACAAGCAAAAATGTATTAATTTACGTTAGTTGTGATATATGCATGAGAAAGTTTTAATTAGGGGATTAGCTATATAGGCACACAAATGAGGTAACTGGGTATACTGAGTCTGGATTATGGAATGAGAATATAAAAACATAAGAACGGCCATACTTGGTCAGAGCAAAGGTCCATCTAGCCCAGTATTCTATCTTCCAACAATGGTCAATGCCAGGTGTCCCAGAGGGAATGAACAGAACAGGTAATCATCACTTGATCCATCCCCTCTTGCCCATTCCCAGCTTCAAACAGAGGCTAGGGACAACATCCCTGGGCATTTTGGCTAATAGACATTGATGGATTTATCCTCCATGAATTTATCAGGTTCTTTTTGAACCTGTTATAGCCTTGGCCTTCACAACATCCTCTGGCACAGGTTGACTGCGCGTTGTGTGAAGAAATACTTCCTTTTGTTTGTTTTAAACCTGCTGCCTATTAATTTCATTTAGTGACCCCTAGTTCTTGTGTTATGAGACAGAGTAAATGACACTTCCTTATTTACTTTCTCCACACCAGTCATGAATGTATGCATCTCAATCATATCTCCACTTAGTCATCTCTTTTCCAAGCTGAAAAGTCCCAGTTTTATTAATTTCTCCTCATGTGGAAGCTGTTCCATACCCCTAATCATTTTTGTTGCCCTTTTCTGTACCATTTCTAATTCCAATATATCTTTTTTAGATGGGGCAACCACATTTGTATGCAGTATTCAAGATGTGGGCGTACCATGGATTTATGTAGAGGCAATATGATATTTTCTGACTTATTATCTATCCCTTTCTTAATGATTCCCGACATTCTGTTCACCTTTTTGACTGCCACTGCACACTGAGTGGATTTTTTAAGGGACTATCCACAATGACTACAAGGTCTCTTTCTTGAGTGGTAACAGCTAATTTAGACTCCATCCTTTTATATGTATGGCTGGGATTATGTTTTCCAATGTGCATTACTTTGCATTTATCAACATTAAATTTCCTCTGCCATTTTGTTGCCCAGTCATGCAGTTTTGTGAGATCCCTTTGTAACTCTTTGCAGTCTGCTTTGGACTTACCTATCCTGAGTAGTTTTGTATCATCTGCAAATTTTGCCACCTCACTGTTTACTTCCTTTTGCAGATCATTTATGAATATGTTAAATAGTACTGGTCCTTGGGGGACACTATTATTTTCCTTTCTCCATCCTGAAAATGGACCACAAGAGAGTGAAGAAGACACATGACAAATATAGCAGAAACCAAAGATTTGAAGATAATCACCCCTTCCCCAGGAGAAGAATCTTAGTCACTTATCTTTCTTGCATGTATATGTAATTTATAAGCAATAATAGCATTGTATTAAAATGTACAAAATAAAGGCTGAAAAAAACTGTTTAAATTGAGGTGGGTCTCATTTTTCACTCAACAGGGCTGAGTGGATTTTATCTGGTGATTAAACCTAGGCACACCAAGTCGAAAAAAGAAAAGGAGTACTTGTGGAACCTCAGAGACTAAGAAATTTATTTGAGCATAAGCTTTCGTGAGCTACAGCTCACTTCATCAGATGTAGCTCATGAAAGCTTATGCTCAAATAAATTGGTTAGTCTCTAAGGTGCCACTAGTACTCCTTTTCTTTTTGCGGATACAGACTAACACGGCTGCTACTCTGAAACAAGTCGAAAAAGCAGACAGTGCTCACCTATGACTGTCAGCCTCCTGCAACATATCAGTTTATTATCTTTCAATGTTTCTTACCAGGAGCTACACCAATCTTCTCTTCCCTTAATACTTGTTACTCTGGTGGTGACTACAATTATCATGTTTTCTCAAATCAAATGCAGCCTGTATGGAAGTCCTTGGCATTGAAACCAGCCCCTTTACAACTAAGGAGTTAGCTTTTATACACCACCAAATTAAACATTGATATCAGATGCAGAACTAACAGCCACCAAGATGCTGACCGCATGCATATGTTTATTTTATGAAGTAATGCATTTGCAATTTGAACACCTCCCTAGGGGAGGATTATGCTCAAGACTCTGTACATACCATAAATGTTGTCATTCTATTCTGATTATCTAACAAGTAATAGAATCAGTTGCTTTCGAATACAGGCTTTGTATCTACAATGGTTGGTTGGTTGATTTCTTCTCAAACAGCAAATAAAACAGGCTGCTTTCACCCTGGGCTACATCAAAAGATGCTTATTTTGATTGTTTACTGCTAGAAGCAAAGCAAACTTTTTTATACTGAAAAGCATCTCTCCATAAAACTGCATTATTGGTCCTATACCTTTTTATGGCATGTTGCATGTCAGTTTGTTTTAGGGGGTAAATTGCACATTCCTTCACAGCCTCTCTTTATGAGTGCAGTGTGGAGTATAGGTAACTATCTCCTATGGGTTGATATTCACCGGTTCAATTTTATCCTTACTTACTTGTACTTCAGTAGCACATAGCAGCCACAGATCTATTGTGCGGTGAACTGGACAATCACAACAAACACACAGTCCCTGTCTCAGAGACCTTACAATCTAAATACAGCATGTTGTTTTTTTGTAAAATTCAAAAATAAGAGTCAAACTGGTTTGTCACTGTCCAGCATGAAACTCCCTTCTGAAGGCAATCTTAACTGTGAAACCCTGAAATGATGCATTGGCCCAGAAATTAGCAAGTGGCCAAAAAGCACTCTGCACCACTCGGCTGGGGATGGGGCACAAAGGCTGCTTTAATTCACCTTTGCATTTCCCTGTCATTGGGCTGATCAGTGCTAGGCTGGGTTAGGGTGATCATATTTCCCAAAGGGAAAACAGGACGCTGCATTCCCCAAGCCGCTCGCCCAAGCCCCCTGCCCGCTCTGAGCTGGTCCGAGCCCCCACCCCATGCAAGACTGGCATCACTGCTAACCCCCCACGCAAGGCTGGGGCTGGTGTCACTGCTCACCCAAGCCCTGCCTATCCCCCCCCCCCCTCCCGTGTGGGGTTGGTATTGCTGCTCACCCCACACACATTCTTCCGCACCCCACTTTTTTGCCAAAAGTGGGCATTTGTCCCATTAGCTCTTACCAACTAATCAAGTCAGCAAGAGAAAACAGGACAAAAGCCCACTTTTTCTGGGACGGGTCTTTAAAAAGGGACTGTTCTGGCCAAAACAGGATGTATAGACACCCTAGGCTGGGTACGCAGTACACCTTAGACAAGCCCAAGGGATGCTGTAAGCTGCACCAGCTGTCACACCAGCTGGGGATCACTTGAGCATATAAATGCCCTGGCTGTGTACCCTCTACACCAACCATAGGGGGGTGAATGATATAGGAGCCAACGTGGCATCTCCCCACAACACAATGCTGCGATGCGTACTCCTTTACCCAGCTATGTCAGCTTCAGGGGAGCTTTGCGCTAGAGGCGCAGGTCTAACCAGCACAGCATCTGGTCCATTCGATTAAACAGAGAGAACAAAAACAAAGAAACCTCTCTGGAACTCAGGGTGATGTGTGCTGTGTCTATGTAAACTATTAGCTCCTCAGTGTAGGGACCATGGGTAAAACCCCGACTCCTTTGAAACCAGAGGCAAAACTCCCCTTTACTTCAGTGGGGCCAGAATATCAACTCCTATGTCTTCTTCTGTGTCAGCACACTGCTGATGTTTAACAAATAGTGAATACTATATTTATTATTATTGTTATTATTATTACTATTAATCTCTTTTCTGGCACCCTTTAAGTGAGCATGTGCTTGGATGCAAATCAAATAAATATGAAGAACTAGCTGCTCTGTACAATCGGTGATGCCACTCGACATTAGCAGTCTCTGATGTTCATTTCTGCAAGCCACTCCTGTTTCTGAGCAAGCTGTTGTGTGCAGCTCATTGCCAGGGTACAAACCGAGCCTGCAGAACGTGTTTCTTTGCTGGAAAGCGGAGGTCATTTGGAGCGTCTAGAGTGACAATTAACCTAGAATGCTCACTTTGCCATTTTTAGATTGTCTCTTTTGGGAATACAGTTGCGTGCTACATGCATGTGGCATGGAACGGTGCATTGTGGGATCGCTGTATGCGAACAGGATCGTATCATGGGAAGTGTTGGTCAAGCTTAATAAAACGTGGTGCTACTAGTCTGCTCCATGCCCCTCAATGTAATATGTGTGTGCACTGAATGAATAAATTGGAAAACAAATCACTTACTAACCGTACTTCTTGTTAGCAGTGTCTTTGGTTGTCATAAGGGTCTCAGGTTCAAAGCAAACCTAAAAATCACATGAATACAGCAAACAGAATCAAGTAAATTGGCCTGAAAACGCCTCAGCAGAAGAGACAGTGGAAGCAAAACCCATTGAGCTAGACACAGTCACAAACAAATTACCACCTTATAACAAGCTCTTACAGTGGGTTGTGGCAAATAAATGATTTTTTTCCCTTCTTTAAATGACTTATGGCTGCATTAACTCATTGTTGTCTCAGGCTGGTACTTAATTCTTGTTAAGTTTTATATTTCAACACAGTGTAGCACTAACATTAGACTATCACATAATATCAAAGTGATTCATAACCAGAAACACACAGACAATGTTAAGTTGAAGAGGGGAAGCCAGAAATGAATGAATGAATTCAATGGTACTGTATCCTACTTAGATTGCATCTAATCTCTTTCTAGATGTATTCATGACAGTATCTGAGCACCTATAATATCTACTGTACAATATATTTTCATTTTATCCTGAGAAATTGATATTACTAGAGTTGGTCAGGAATTTTTAATAAGGATGAAATTGTGATAAAAACAAAGTGATTTCCCCCCACTCTAATTACTACATAGAATACGATAGCTGCCAGGCTCCCTTTTATTATCATGAGTATCTTTCCTCCCCATTCAGCTGGGGAGGCTATGTCTTGTAAAGTACCAAGCACACAGCTGATGTTGATAAAATGAACACAGTATTAATTATTTGTTAGTTGCGATTATGAGTTTTGGTCCCTAGATATCAAAGTAAGTATATGCTTCTTTGTCACCATCTGTCAGTATGTGCCATTATGTGACTGTGGCTGTACAAGGGAGTGAGCGGACATAAGCTACTCTTTATTACTTTGCACTAACTGCACAGTTCATGGGTAGCAGCATGGGGAGGACAGAGGCCTCTGGGAGCTACAAGTGGGCAAGACAGGATGGAGATTGGGCAGAGCCTTTGTTCCACGCTCTTGTACCCCCTTCCCTCCAAAATAAGCTGACTGGCATAGCTATGCCAGTGCACTGGAGGAAGTATGCTGCCCTAGGCATAGGCCTGGTGTAGGATACTTCCCTTGTAGAGCAGGGATAAGTTGGGAGTCATATTGTGACTAAGAATCACAATCTGTCTTCTGGTCTGCTCCTTGGACAGCACAACAATCTATTCCTAGCAGCTGTTGGAACAAAAATTATTTCATTATTACCGTAGGATGGGAATGCCTCATCCAGCTTCTTTCCAAATACAGAAATATGTATTGAACACTTCAGCCTTTGCTGCATCATTGACAATTTTACCTTCCCTTTATAGTGAGAGACGTATACCATAGCTGGGATTCCTTTTGTTCCCGATATCTTTTATAAAAGGTCCTTCTTACAGGTCTTAATCCTGCTAACCACAGATTTTTCTATTGATATCTATTGCTTTCCCTATCAACTGTCTGCATTTCCTAATAGCTAATGTATTGTAATGGCTGTCAACATCCCTCTTTTTCAATTTACTATATTGATTTTTCGGGTGCGGATATTGTTTTTTGCTTGTCTATCAAGTGTCATGCATGTTTATGGTGCCGAGTACATAAGTTATTTATATACAGCAATTCAAGAGCTACTCAAGCTGTTTTCATTGAATGGGTTTAGCAAAGCGAGGGCAACATGATTCTTGCTGCTTATTGCTCAAAGCTGCAAAGTGAAATTTATTCACATTAGTTTAGGATGATGCCATTGATGACACCACTTTCTCTATTTTTACTGACTATGGAACAATTAGGGCTTGTCTACATTACCTGCTGGATCGACGGGCAGCGATCGATCCAGCAGGGGTCAATTTATCACATTTAGTCTAGTCTAGTCTAGACGTGATAAATCGACCACTGAGCACTCTCCCGTTGACTCCAGTACTCCACTAGGGTGAGAGGCACAGGTGGAGTCGATGGGAGTGCATCAGCCATTGACTTACTGCTGTGAGTAGATCTAAGTACGTTGACTTCAGTTATTCATGTAGCTGAAGGTGCGTAACTTAGCTCGATTCCCCCCACTACTGTAGTCTGGGTCTTAGCCCCTAAAGTCTACAACTATCTAGTGATCTAGAGCACTAAAGCACTTCTCTTGAACCATCATCCTACCTGCAGATTCAGAATCACTCGTCAGGAGTAGTAGAGGAGAATGAAGACTCTTGTCATCAGACTAGTCTTCATTCCCCATGCTTTTTTTGCTCCGTACACTAACTATATTCCTCACCAATAAGAGTATATAGCCTGGTGTGGGCCGAGGGATGGGATGTGCTGGCTGCCACTTCGCACAGCTCCCATTGGCCTGAAATGGCGAACCATGGCCAGTGGGAGCTGCGATTGGCTGAACCTGCAGACGCTGCAGGTAAACAAACCAGCCCGGCCCGCCAGCAGCTTTCCCTGATGGGCTGCGTGCCAAAGGTTGCTGATCCCTGCTTTAGAATAACCAAATTTAAATTAATGTGGCTCTTAATAGGACAAGAATGAAACAAATGTGGCATTATTCTCATCTGACTTCCTCAATGAGAATCTGGCATAAATGGAAGGAGACTCAGACTTATGTATATTCTAGTTATCATTTACATCCTGTAGAACTGCAGAACTATCAAATGAAATTAATGTTCTTCCATTCAGAATTTGGAAACACATTGCCAAGTATTTCACAGAATTACAAAACCTTTCTGTTCTTAACTTTTTTCCTCCTCTCCATTTCCACCCCTCCAAAAATATATACATTACAAATCCAGGACCTTTCAAAATCTTACTCTAAACAGCAGAATGCTTCTGAAAGTGTAGGTATTCCACTTGAGATGCAGAATACCTGGAACACAAAGCAGAGCTCAGGTATGAGAAATAAACACCTCCAGCCATGTAGAGCATCTGCAGTGCAGCAAGCTACATGGGAAGTGGGGAAAGCATTGTGCTGCACAGTTATTTAAAATTAGATTTGAGGCCAGCCCCCTCAGCTGATGTGTAGCTGAATAGCTCCACTGATGTCAGTCGAGCCAGGGCAATTTACAGGAGCAGAGGATCTGCCCCTCAAAAAAGACAAGCTTTAACATAGAAGCACTGGAAATTTTAAATATAAAAACCAATTGGTATGTAGATATGAGATATTCACTTTTCCATTCAAAACCAAGGGCAACACCAGTTGAGACAAACAAATCTTTATTAAATTATGATTAAGTAGTTGCCAAAGGGAAAGTATATTGTAACTTTATCCAAGTATGAAGTCGAATAGGAATCAGGAGGGGTAATATTAGGATAAAAATTTTTAGTTGGGTTACAGAAACCCCCAAAATTCTTTATCAGAATTTTAAGCCAGATAGTATTTTTTTTTTATTTTTGTGTATGTATCAGGGTGGCTTGCCCCTTTCAGGGCTGGAGGCCTGGGGTCAACCAAACCTAGTTATAAAGTGGACACACCTGAGAAGGATCAGGTGATCCCCCTAGAAAAGAGCAGTAGGGAGCTCCAAAGCGGAAGAGAAAGACTACAGAGCTCTCTAAGCAGGGAGGCTTGAGAGAGACTGCACAAGCCTGCACCTTGTTCAAGAAGCTTCTGCTAGAACCCAGAGAACGTAGTTTTGCCTGGGCTCTGTGGCAAGATCCTGTAAACTGTGTATGTACTTTTCCAGAAGGCTCCATTAGAGACAGAGCTATAGGAGTGTTTATCTTCTCTTTGTGGCCTGTTAAAGGGAACTCATTGTTACCTCACTGACAATATGTCCACTTTGCAAGTGCTCTAGTGGCACAGCAGCTATGCCCCTGTAGTGTAGACACTGGCTACAGCAACAGAAAAACCCCTTCTGTCGCTGTAGCTAATCCTAGAAAGGCAGTAGCTAGGCTGATGGAAGCATTTTTCTGACTACCTAGAGATCTCTACTCTGATGCTTATGGCAGCTTAACTAAGTCTGTTGGGGTACATATTTTCCGCACCCCTGAGCAACTTAAGTTTTAGGTGTAGACCAGTCCTGAGATGGAAACAGCAGCAGGCTGATATGACTGGTGTAGTCAGCAGGGCACTCATCCCTCCTCCTGACAAGGAGGGCAGCGGAAACTGAAGAAGTAAATGAAAAAAAAAACAAATGGGGGTGATTGCTGATACACAGACAAACCAGCAGCAAGAGACTGCAGGTCCTCCTGCCACTTTTGCTGTCCACAAAAAAACCAGGAGGTGCAATATGCCTTCCCGCAGCAGTGGCAGAAGCTTCCACACCAAAACCAGGAGCAGCTCCTTCAACAGCAACATTAAATTGCCCCAGAGACCTTTACAGGACATAGGCAGGCCTGGCCCAGTGTTGGCAAAGCTATGGCCTGGGGATGACGACACTCCTGAGGTAGCTGCCCCACTACAGAGTGCTTCTGCATTTTCTCACCCAAGTCTGGGCTGGAAGGAACCAGATAGTACAAAAGTGGCTTTTCTTCCAGTATCTACAGTCTGAATGGAAGCAGGTGACTCATGAGAAATCTTGTCCAGATTAGTGCTCCAGCCCGGGTTTATAGATCTGGGAGGCTCAGGTCATACTCATATGCTCACCTCTATTCATGCAAGGAAATTCTGGTGAGCACACTGAAGAAGCAGTACCTCCACCGTATGCGCCCCTTGATCATGTAGACTCTAACTCCAAGGGACAGAGGTCAAGGTGAAGTATTAAAGGGAGTGCCTCTCCACAGCATCATCTCACAAACCTGTGGGCAATTCCCTGCAGAAATGCTGATCTTCACTATAGAGAGCCTCTTTAGTGCTTAACTTCCAGCCTATAACAGAGCCTCTCCTTATAGCCTGACTTCTGGGTGCCTGGACTGACTGTCTCTGCGGAAGTGGATGTGTGCTAATCTGCGTGAACAAAGCCAAGCTGCCAGATTTCACATGGGAGAAGTTGCTACATTCCCACTTCTTGGAGAAAAATCAGGGTGAATTTGAGGGGGGAAAACATGGGGCTAGGACTGAAGATTTATCCCCTATACCTGCATAGGAAAAAATGCCTAAGTATTGAGTGATGGCAGGTAGCCATGTTTCCCAGAGGGATGGATCTGATCATTCCCCCACCATCCTAATCTTCACACAGGGTATCACTGGAAATACAAAAGGATAGAGATTGAGGAAAGTTTGGCTGCTATGACTTCCAACTCTTTTGAGGTTACATACTTATTTACTAGATCTCTGGGGGTGCTAGGTCCTATGCAGTGTCCCTCCTCCCAGCCATGTGGCCTTTGGGAAAGAACCACCAGAGAGGAGCCAGCTAGAGACTGAAGTTGGCACAACACCTCTAGGAAGCAGTCCAAACAGGGACTGATTGACTTTGTCAGGGAAGGTGCCAATCCCCTGTACTTATTGGCTATTGATCCTACAATAGGGTCTCCAGCTCCCTCCCACCCCCTCCCTTTCTTTGATTTTCCAACCAGAAAATCCTCTCCTAACATAACGCCAAACCAAAAACGATCACAGAACTAACATGACATTTGCCATGATCATATGGATCACTCTGCTTGTCTTATATCCCTTTCTCCTACTTTATCTATCGACATTGTAAGCTCTTCGGGGCAGACCTGTAAGTCTATGTTTGTACAGTGCTGTTCTTGGTTGGCCTTTAAGCAAAACCATGAACATGATTATTGATAATTAATTGCCACTAAATTATTCAGATAGCAGATCATTAGTGTTAGAGCCTGATAGTAGGCTGTAGATTTTTAATTCTGAAGTCCAAGATGAGCAGCATCTAACTTCAGGATACTATCTAGCACAGGGATCGGCAACCTTTCAGAAGCGGTGTGCCGAGTCTTCATTTATTCACTCTAATTTAAGGTTTTGCATGCCAGTAATACATTTTAACGTTTTTAGAAGGTCTCTTTCTAGAAGTCTTTAATATATAACTAAACTCTTGTTGTATGTAAAGTAAATAAGGTTTCTAAAATGTTTAAGAATTTTTTAAATGTTTAAAATTAAATGAAAATGCAGAGCCCCCCGGACCGGTGGCCAGGACCCAGGCAGTGTGAGTGCCACTGAAAATCGGCTCGCGTGCCGCCTTTGGCACGCGAGCCATAGGTTGCCTATCTCTGATCTAGCATGTACAAATACAGCCATGGATAACTTTAATAGGACACAGCTTTTTTATCAAGGAGTAGAACAAGCCTGAAGTACTTTATGAAGTTCTGTTATGTACTTCCACTGGTAACTTGCATAGTATAATTAGTCCTGATTCCCCAGAGTTGAAAAATGTAAAACATTTATTTGTACATTTTGCCCAATGACAGAGTCATGGACTAACCAGGATAAGTCAGAGACACTTAACTGACATACAAAGTGATGTGAATTTCTGTTTTAAAAGATTTTCATTGTCTAACGGTCACGTTCATAAAATATTTAAATACTTAAATAATCACTTAAATAATCACTTAAATAATCACTTAAATAAACACTTAAATAATCCCTGAACAACAAGAGAAGAAATGTGCACACAAAGGACATTTGTATATCTACATCCCATTACTGCTAATCAAAAACAAACATATTATCCTTTATTCATCTTGGATCACTAAGTGACCAAAAAAAAACTTCTTTGCTAATTTCAGGGAACAAAATATTCTATACAAAAAAGATTTGGATGAACAAAGGCTTCCTGAGTATGTGGATAAAGATTGTAGGGTGTAGGCAGTGTGGTTATAGTTGTGTCAACCCCAGGATATTAGAGAGGTAAGGTGGGTGAGGTGATATCTTTTATTAGACCAACTTCTGTTGGCAAGAAAGAGGCAGCAAGGATGCTATGCTCACATCCTCATAGTAAATAAATTTGCTAACACAAGAAGAACATAAGAATGGTCATACTGGGTCAGACCAAAGGTCCATCTAGCCCAGTATCCTGTCTTTCGACTGTGGCCATTGCCAGGTGCCCCAGAGGGAATGAACAGAACAGGTAATCATCAAGCATCAATCACCTACCATCATTCTCTTAATCATTTTACATTTTCTAGCTGAGTACACGTTGTACATGCTCTTCACGCAGCTCCATTTTGTATACTCTAGTCTGCATTTTTGTGTTATACCTTGCTCACAATACACATTTGTTGCTTTTTTAATGAGTGCACAGAGAATACAGTTACTTGAACACGCAGCAGCAGATCCTTTGTTGGTGTAACTCACTACACCCATTTGCACCATCTGAGGATCTGGCACATAATACTCATTCATCTTGGGCCCAATCCACAGACCAAAGTCAAGGGGAAAAAACGCTTGAGTATTTTAAACATGAAGAACTTCTAGCTATTGTTTCAATAAGAGACTCATGAGAAAGGAAAAGCAATCTGGTAACGGGCTTACAATAGCACAAAATTTACTGGTGTATCTCAGATTAGCATTAATAGGATTTGTCTAACTAAGGTTATGTATATCAGAAATGTTACTTTTTTCAGAGTAGCAGCCGTGTTAGTCTGTATTCGCAAAAAGAAAAGGAGCACCTTAGAGACTAACAAATTTATTTGAGCATAAGCTTTCGTGAGCTACAGCTCACTTCATCAGATGCATTCAGTGGAAAATACAGTGAGGAGATTTATATACACAGAGAACATGAAACAATGGGTGTTACCATACACACTGTAACCAGAGTGATCACTTAAGGTGAGCTATTACCAGCAGGAGAGCGGGGTGGTGGGGGGGGGAGCCTTTTGTAGTGATAATCAAGGTGGGCCATTTCCAGCAGTTGACAAGAATGTCTGAGGAACGGTGGGGTGGGGGCATAAACATGGGGAAATAGTTTTACTTTGTGTAATGACCCATCCACTCCCAGTCTCTATTCAAGCCTAAGTTAATTGTATCCAGTTTGCAAATTAATTCCAGTTCAGCAGTCTCTCGGAGTCTGGTTTTGAAATTTTTTTGTTGAAGAATTGCCACTTTTAGGTCTGTAATCGAGTAACCAAAGATATTGAAGTATTCTCAGACTGGTTTTTGAATGTTATCATTCTTGACATCTGATTTGTGTCCATTTATTCTTTTACGTAGAGACTGTCCAGTTTGACCAATGTACATGGTAGAGGGGCATTGCTGGCACATGATGGCATATATCACATTGGAAGATGTGCAGGTGAACGAGCCTCTGATAGTGTGGCTGATGTTATTAGGCCCTGTGATGGTGTCCCCTGAATAGATATGTGGACACAGTTGGCAACAGGCTTTGTTGCAAGGATAGGTTCCTGGGTTAGTGGTTCTGTTGTGTGGTGTGTGGTTGCTGGTGAGTATTTGCTTCAGGTTGAAATGTTACTGAGCCACACTGTCAGCAGGCACTTCATAAAAACAGGAGGGCATGCAGTAGCAGGGGCAGAGGAAGCGTGTGTAGCGGCAAACGGAAGTGAGTCCGCTTGTATTGGCTATAGCAAGTGTACTATATATCTAGGGGCAGATCCTTAGCTGGTGTAAACTGTCATAGCTCCATTGACTTCAGTGACAGTTTCAGCTGCTGATCAGCCACATGGGATTTTATTACTGTCTTTTTGGCGCACCGGTATTTGCGTTCCATCCGCACAATGCAGTTCATAGTTTTGGAACCAGGTTTGACTAACAAATTCCAGGAGCCTGAGATTCTAAAATCAAGTGCTTAGATCAGTGGTTCCCAAACTTGTTCCGCCGCTTGTACAGGGAAAGCCCCTGCTGGGCTGGGCCAGGCCAGTTTGTTTACCAGGCGCGTCCGCAGGGTCGGTCAATCGCAGCTCCCACTGGCTGTGGTTTGCTGCTCCATGCCAATGGGGGCTGTTGGAAGCGGCAGCCAGTATGTCCCTCGGCCCGAGCTGCTTCCAGCAGCTCCCATTGGCCTGGAGCGGCAAACCGCGGCCCCTGGGAGCCGCGATCAGCTGAACCTGTGGACGCAGCAGGTAAATAAACCAGCCCAGCCCGCCAGGGGCTTTCCCTGCATAAGCAGCGGAACAAGTTTGGGAACCACTGGCTTAAATACACACATTATAAAATATTAGGAGAGAGCTTGTAGCAGCTGCCCAAAGACATTTATAACCACTTGGAAAGATCCAGCCCATCATCCTTTACTGAGCAGTTTAATGAAGTTTCTTAGTGCACAAGCATACAAAGATCATGGGCAGAAGAGAAGTGGGAAAACAGCGTCTGAAAACTTCTATTGCCCAATAGAAATAAATTTCCAAACCAAAAACTGCCAACAATCTAAAATTCAGACAAACTGCTGAAAACTGGAAGAAAATATGGTTTGGTTTTCTTTGAAAATCTGAGGAAAACAGACTCATTATGTAAAAAACCCAAATTTTCCATCAGAAAAGTTGAGGGGAAAACTTTTGACTAGCTTTATTAGCAAGAAGTGACGCACCAGGCAGGGTTGTAGAAAGGAGATCTTTATTACATGTGCTGAGTGGCCATTGTTGTATGCTGAGATGCTAGCGTGCGAACAGACTGGGCCTGGTTTGCATTCTTGAGTCCTTGAATCAAGCTGAAATAATTCCCCTCCTGAAACCTGACCTGCTTTCTCTCCAACTCTATTGACTGGAGTGTGCTTTTTGTGTGGCTTAGGAGAAGAAGGGCCCCCTCGTCAAAGTAGTACCTAGGAGCCTATCCACAAATCGTTACACAGCTGTATATTTTGGGTAAGAACTTCAGCTAGTATAAGCCAGTGTAACTCCATGGGGCTCAGTGGTATAAATAGGTCTTCATGGGAACTGCCAGTTTACACTAGCTGAGGATTTGATCATTTTATTTTTCTTCAGTAATGCTTCCCTTTGTCAGTTCACTCGTACCATTTCTCTTGTAAAGTGCTATTACTACTGGTATTACCTATTTAAAAAACCCCATAAACATTCCTTGAAAGCGTGAAGGGATGGAGTAGCTTTATATAACCTGACAGATCATAAAACTTATGGTTTAAAGCATTTCAGCCTCCTCAGAGGCTTCACAAAGTGACAGTTGGAGTAATGTAGACTGATTACCCACATGGTATTGTACTGATATCATTTCAGTGTGCCTACCCTCAACTCCCCAAAACTAGCTGTTGTGACCCCATCATGGTTGGCTCTCACAGTGCAATCTACTTTAGCTCTCTGATGTTCATAATTGACGGCCTGAACTTCTTTAAGCTGAACAGAACTAGATGCAGATGTATAATCAGGGAAGTTAAAGGTTTGGTTGAGGACAGCAGCTTAGCTTTTCCCCTTGGCTTCTTATAATGTCTCCAACGCACAGCAAAATATGGTAAGTATACTTAGTAAATGTAATAATGGAACAGGTCACGTAAAGCTCCATTTCCTAGTAAACTAAAGCAATTATAGCCCACTTGTGAACACGCCAATTTAATTGGAAAAAAAATAAAGGTAAAGGAATGCATCAAGGTTATTCTAGAAAATTGCAGCATGAGACCTGTGACATTTTTTAAAGTGATTAAAGCCATTATTGGTGGCCACAATGGTAATTACTACTTTCAGTGTAATCTTCCACAAAACGAATGACACAAACTTGAGAAAACAATGCTACTGTTTAATTGCAAAAGATTTGTTTTGCTAGAAGGAGCAATTGTTGCGGACATTGCTTTGTTGATGTTGTTGGAAATAGTTTCTCCCTGCTCTGCTTTGTGCCAGACTCTGATACCTTCACGCAGAGTCCATGCATCACTGAAGTCCTATTTTGTGGGTTTCAGTAGTAATTAAATTGTGCATAGGCCATGAGACATAGCTGTTGTAGTAGTAAGCATTTACAATATGGCAGTGTCCAAAGGACTTAAATTGGGATTGGGACCCATTGTGCTGGGCACTATACAGACACAGAAGAGAGATAATCCATGTCAAAGGGCTTACAGCTGCTCTGCACAGCTGAATTTCACCCTCCATAAAGATATTATGAGGGGTATGCTAGGCTCTATTCCCATAGTTTAAAATCTGAGGCTGGGGAATAAGAATATAAGGTACAGTAATTTATGGCAGAATTCAAGAGTTCAGTAGTGCCAAGCTGGGGGCTAACTCTCAGGCCTAGGATTTTATTTTCTCACTTTCATACCACTATAACCCAATTAACTTCAGTGGAGAGCCTCCTGATTTACACCAGCATATGAGAAGAATCAAGCACCTGTGATTTATCTACATGACCATTCTTGTTTGCAATTTCTGTTCAGGGATAAATTAGTGTAACATCTCAAAAATATGGGAATACCAGTATTTATCATCCAGATCATCCATAAGCTGTGTCTCCCTGTGACCTTATTATAAAAGACTTGACATTCTCTGATCCCTCCAACTGGAGAACTATTTTTTTCAGCTTTGCACCTACCCTTTTATTATTTTCCACAATGGACAGCTTTTCAGAAGCCTAAAGGAAAAAAAATTGAATACATTCTATTCCATGACATTATCAGAAGCATATTTGCTTTTATTGAAGATGTTCCATTTTATAATGTGAATCAATCTTCATGTGGAGATTGATAAAAACCAAAGCAACAGAGTGTAATTTCAGTGCAAATTTATTGTATTATTTATCTCCAATGTATTCACCACATAGCTAGCAAACAGTTGTGGGAACTGACAACTAAAATTTACATTCTACAATGGTATCTCTGAAATGAAAGTAATTGGAAAATATGTTTTTAAAGAGTCACTCTAAAATGCATTTTAACCCTTACATATAAGTTGAATTTTTATAGCTTGAGTAATTTATTGTGGGATATCCACCTACCATTGTACATGCAAATGCTGTAAATTAAGAACACCATGAGACAAAGGCAGAACAAAGTAAACCACTGCATATTAAGCTTTGGTTTGCCTGTGTTTGCAGTTTGTTGGTTAATTGCAACTACTACATTGTTTGTGCATAACATCCTGTTAGTGCTACCCTGCTGTAGATTTTTCATTATTGTAATGTCTATCCATCAGAGTTATATAATGTATTAGAACTTTAGCTATATGAATATGTTAAAGCCAAATCATAAGGTTCTTATTCAGTTGTCACTTAGATATTATGGTTATGATTACAGACTATAAAATAAATTAAAACATTCAGCTCTTACTCATGCAAACTCCCATTGAAATCAATAAATTATATTCAAAAGCATAGAGAAAAGCAATGTTAACAGTGATGATGATATCATATATCCATGTTGTGTCTTTCATCCCACTGAATTTTACAGACTATATGCCTGACTCACCACCGTTCGGCTGAACCGCATGTAGTCATTTGCGCCAGTGCAAAGTGGGTTGTAAAACAATAGTAAGTCAGAAGGCTAGTGGTTTATACTCACTGTATTGGTGTGAATGACTATGAAAGGTATAAAGGAATTTGAATAGTTTGATTTCTGTGGGAATTTGTATAAGTAGGGGCTAATGAATCAAGTCCTATACATACAGATCATTTTATCCACGGCTAAAATGTAGTCAACTAGGGGGTAGTATGTGGCCCCCATTTAACTGGACACATCAGTACTACACAATAGCTTTAGTTTAGGGCAGGAAGTAAAGAATACCATATCACTTTCATCTGACACTGCAGCTGGAATGAAGAAATGTAAAAATACGTGGGAATTAAAACTCAAAATTTCACCAGGGCAAATACTTTTTCAACAAGTGTCATGGGATCTTTAATATCTAAAACTTAAAATTTTAGTTTCACATCACAACCAAAAGGTGGGCAATGGGCTTTAAACAGAAGACAAAACTGACCACCTACATTAAACAGGATTGGCCATTGTTTTTTTTTTTAATCAAAACCACTTTAACAGAAGTCTGCTTTTTAAATTAAAAGTTCTCTTTGGGAAGTGTCTGCTTCCCACTGAAAACTGACTTTATCAAAAATAAAAATCCCCAAACCAAATAATTTTGGCCAAAAACTGGGATTTTTTTTTGAGCCAAAAAGTTCTGGTTTTTTTTTAGTCAACATTTTCAGCAGAAATAAATCCAGTTTTATTAAATGCCATAATCTTGTTTGTATTCTTATCTCTTCTTGAAGTACCCACTGTACTTCTCTGTAATGAAGGGATGCATTCCCTGCTATAATGATCCATACAAAAAATACAATAAAAACACCTTTACATGATCTGCTGAGCTGAGATTTAAAGACACACACTCATGACTTTAAGTCATTGGCTGAGAAAAATATGGATATTTATATAACCTGCTTTCATTCAGACCAGGGAAGTTAAAAACTTGGAATAGGTGAATCAGTTCAGATAAGAGAATAATTATCTCAAGCCTTGAACAAAAAGCAAAATGATTGAGGTCTTTCCTATAGTCTCTCTGGCTTGTTACGTCACTGGACAAGTGGATGTAGAATGCATGCATCTTTTAATAGCAAAAGTAATGAAAAAGTTGGTATGAAATCTTCCCCACATGGTGCCATTGTGGAAACACTTTAATTTTCTTCACACAATGTATTTTCCAAGATGAAAACCGTGTATTTCCTTATGTAACAAGTCCTGAGTTACTGAAGTTCGCATGCCAACCCTGCTTTGAACAGAGTCACATATCACCCTTTCAGTATGGATTTCTGTTTCAATTCGTGGGCTCTTTTGATGAGTTTTACTGGTTACAGAAGAGACTAATAATGCTCACTAAACTTAGGTAAAGTGAGGACAAAAGCTGTTTGAACTTCCTCATACAGCTTTGCCAAAGCATATTAGTCTGCAACTTCCCTGCTAGTCTATCTTTGGTCCTCTCCTGAGAGGAGACTGCCAAGTTGTGCTAAATTTGTCATTTGATTTGGCGATATAGATCAACTCTCTGGGAGCTAGATGGGGAAAACCACATTTTAGTTTGTGATGAAATCCAGATTTGAATGCAGGTGTCTCTGTGAAACATTATAATATAAAACCAATTAGTCCAATTTATAAATTAAAGTGTACCAAATACACGAGCTGACAGGTTTCTCATAATTTGCTGCTTTCCTTTACTCTTGGGTTTTTGGTGTTTTGTTTGTTTGCCTAAAGCATCAAATGCTTTTTTGATGCTTCTTCAAAATGTCCTCTTTAGAGGATGGTACAGTAAGTTAGTGTTTCAATACCTCTGCAAACCTGACATGATTTATAGCACTCCTATGGGTAGGTAAAAGCACAAAAAAATTTAATGGAGTACTGAATGGCTTAGGGCATTAGAAATATTACACGGCTCCTTTCATCACAGCAAACCCCTCCATTCCCAACCATTCCCACTAAACTATATCCATCTTTCTGCCAGAATTTGCTTTTAATTTGTGTGTTATTAAGTATACCCACCATAATGTTTCCCCATTTTCAGCAGGAAAAAGATATGTACAAACTAAAGATTTAGAAACAGCTATAGCACTTCTATAGCCTTAAATTTTAACTAGTGCATTTTTTCTTTAACCACGGAGACAAATTTTCAATATTTTTTTCACAACAAGGTGATGATGTTGAATTGATTTCTGAAAAAGTCAGCCAGTCAGGATAATTAAAGTTGTAATGACATGACCTGGCTCTCTTTAAATAGGTCCAGTTCTCTTTAGATCCCATTGTTTTCTTTATAAGAAGTCTAAATCCTGAATCAGCGAGGCCAAGAGAAACTGTTACTGATTCTCCTAGACTCATTACATGCTGGATGCGCTATTGAAGGGGCTTGATTTTCTCCTATGCCAGAGCTCTGCTCAATGTACGGGGGTGGTGTGGGATTACTCTGTGCCAGGCTAGCCCTGATTGGAGCTAGATCTGCTGCTTAGCAACTAACATATGTCACTGAGGCATGGTTCTTAATAGACCTGCACAAGCAAAGGATAGGCATAGTGTAAGGGAATTCTGCCATCACCCACTCTTCACCCCCAACGTACCCTCTACCCACCTCCTTCTGCTCCTACACTGACTGGGGTCAGAGAATAAGCAGGCACAGAACCCAGATGCAGAACCCCTGGCCAGAAGGGAGTTCCCCTCTGACCTGGAAATTCTCTGCTGGTCGATTGCAGCTGGCTTCTGGCTGCTTTGTATCCATTCAGTGGTGCAAAAGAGCCAAACCTGAGTAGAGAATTCTGTCCTATGTCTACAATAGTACTCTCTTGCTTTTTATATTTATTTTCCTCTGTCTTCCCTGTGACTTACAAGCACATTTGTGCTACTTGCTATGGCTTAAGTTAAAATCTAGCTCCCACAGGAAAAGCCACATTGGATAAGACAAGTGGCCTATCTGGTCCAGTCTCCTGTTCCCAGCAATGGCCAATACCCGATGCGCGAAAGGAAGGTACAAGAATCTCTGTAGAAGAAAATTATGGGGAAACTGGCCAACAGGGGAAATTTCTTCCCACTAAGAGGTGGTTGGCTCTCACCCTAAGTTATGAATGTCTGACTAGTCAGAATGTTAAGCTGGTGCAGAGTTGGAATGATGCACCATTTGTAAATCAAGGGTCAGCACAATCTAAAAGGCTGTTTCGTGCCAAGGCATCATCTCTTTTTAAATGCCTGTTGTGAAAAGTAACCCCCTACACAGTTGATTTTGACACCAGCTTGTCATTCCATCATACCTTTCATCTTTTGGAATATTGGGCATTTTTAATTAGCTCTCATCTTTCTAAGGATAAATTCCATCACAGCTAAAAAAGTCTTTTAACAATGGTGAATTAAAGTAAAAAGCCACCCTCCCCTCCCAATCAGTTAAGTCACTACAATGATAGAGAGCATAAAGGAGAAAAGAATCTGACAGATTAAACAGTCTTCTTGAGGAGGTGTGTCAGCTTCAATAATTTGAAAGCATTAGATCTGTCAAGCTTTCAAAACAGGAAAGATTATATCTTTAGAAAACAAGGTTCTATTAATTGGCATGCCTGAAAATCTAATTTGAGACTAAAAGGAAGTGATTAAAGGCTCTCTTATTATAAAGGTTTGAAAACTATTCCATCATTAAAACTGAATCTCCCTTTCCAATATAAAGCCAATTTTGACTATTCCCCTAACTTTGTGGGAAACTTAATCAGACCACCTGAAAACTGGTATATAGTCTAGACTTTCTGTCCCTGAAAAGAGATTTTTTTTTGCTCTATGATGATTAAAGATTAATTTAAAACATCTATTAATGATTTATTGTCTCAGAATTATTGGTAGGGAATCCTGCAAAACAAGAACTATGTTAGCAGTTTGCTAGGAGATTGAAGATCAAATCTTAAAGGATAGCATGATCACTTGCCATTGAAACTTAGTTCTCATGGTTCTACCCCTGTTTTGCATATAAGGCAAATATATTTACCAAATCAAAAATGCATGTGTGCAACCACAATACTTTGCAGTGCCCTTACTAGGGATCTAATCCCGTGTCTATTGAAGTTGATGGACAAGCTCCCATTGACATCAATTGTGAAGAATCAGGGACTAGATTATTAGAAAATGCTCACTGAACTGGGTTCACAGGAGATAAAAAGGTACATTTGAGCTGGTCTATCTTCATCTGCAACACGATGGCAGTTGATGGGGTCGGGGGGAAGGAATGCATTTCAGGACTTTTCAAGCTACATTTGATCATCAGATACTGTAGTTACCCTTACAACAGTTCCAATTATAGGGCCAGATTCAGAAAGGTGCTGAACTCTCAGCAAGCACCTGCTATGTTAGTGTAAAGTGCACCTAAGGATTAAGAGTAGGTGCACTTGAATTTTGTCCCTCAGTTTTCACAGAAGTAGTAAATACAAGAAAAAAAAATCTTAAAAACAACTTTCTAGACATAATGTAATTTCTGAAAGTTATGCGCTCCTTTGTCCTAAAGAAACAGGTTTGCCCCATCACCAATTGGTTTATGGTTCATGCCAACTCAAACCCAAACAATTCTAGCTCTAAAAAAAAATATTCTGCAAACTTGTAAAAACTGACTTCTGGAGTGCTGAACATCATGGTTTTGTAGGGGAGAGGAAGTGGAGATATTGTGCCAAAAAACACAAGGGCATTCCTATATGGTGTACATGATCTGGCCCAATATTTCTATCTTGGTGAAAGCCCAGCACAGGAAGATACTGGGAAAGTTCATGAGAATCTGTAATCAGTAATATTCCTGTTGCATAGCAAGTGGGAAACTTCAGTCATATGAATAGTCCCATTGGATTCATGTACGTTCCAGACACAATACAATGAAGCAGACAGTTGAATTATCTACTTTATTGGGATGATTTACCCAAATAAATTTACACAGCTGCCTGTGCATGTGAGATCAGGTCTTAAGAAGTTTTGGCTATGCCTCTAATACCCAAACGTTTAGATGGTTATATGAACTAATCCAGATTTGAACCTTTTGAGAAACTGTAAATTAATTCTCCTCTATATTAGTATTCATTCGTTGGAATTGAAAAGGTGACTTTTCCTTGCTGTAACACCCCAGAAGTCAACAGAATTTCATATGGGATGAACTGGATCCACTGTGTATGCTGGGGCACTTCTCTATCAATAGTTAAAATAAAGAGAATATAAGGAAAGGGGCAACAAGTGTCCCCACTCTAATCTCCAGGTTATCTACAAACCACTAATGATGAAGCCTGCCAAACAACAAACAAACAAACAAACAAACACACACCCCCCACACAGCCATCTTTATGTGGGTGTAGAACCCAGAGGCTCGATAGAATGCTACGCGGTGTGATCATGCATTGTGCAGCTTGAGGATACACAGACACATAGCTGGTAGGTGTGCATGACAGAGGCCAAACAGTGCCCAAGGACCAAATTCTGCTCTCATTTATACCACCAGAAATCAGGAACCCCTCCCTTGATTTCCACGGAGTTATTCCTTATTTACAACAGGATAACCAAAGGCCTGATACAAAGCACACTGGCTTTGGCTTCAGTAGCCTTTGGATCAGGCCTGGAGACCATAATTTAGTCCCAAATCTGTAATACAGTTTTCCTTATCAGGCCTGATTCACCATTCTGCACTCTAGTTTTATGCTAGTTGAAAGCAGGCTTGTTAGCTGGAGAGTACCTTAGATCGCAAGACATATAGAAAGTTAACACAAATGACATAGAATCATAGAATATCAGGGTTGGAAGGGACCCCAGAAGGTCATCTAGTCCAACCCCCTGCTCAAAGCAGGACCAATTCCCAGTTAAATCATCCCAGCCAGGGCTTTGTCAAGCCTGACCTTAAAAACCTCTAAGGAAGGAGATTCTACCACCTCCCTAGGTAACGCATTCCAGTGTTTCACCACCCTCTTAGTGAAAAAGTTTTTCCTAATATCCAATCTAAACCTCCCCCACTGCAACTTGAGACCATTACTCCTTGTACTGTCATCTGCTACCACTGAGAATAGTCTAGAACCATCCTCTCTGGAACCCCCTTTCAGGTAGTTGAAAGCAGCTATCAAATCCCCCCTCATTCTTCTCTTCTGCAGGCTAAACAATCCCAGCTCCCTCAGCCTCTCCTCATAAGTCATGTGTTCCAGACCCCTAATCATTTTTGTTGCCCTTCGCTGGACTCTCTCCAATTTATCCACATCCTTCTTGTAGTGTGGGGCCCAAAACTGGACACAGTACTCCAGATGAGGCCTCACCAATGTCGAATAGAGGGGAACGATCACGTCCCTCGATCTGCTCGCTATGCCCCTACTTATACATCCCAAAATGCCATTGGCCTTCTTGGCAACAAGGGCACACTGCTGACTCATATCCAGCTTCTCGTCCACTGTCACCCCTAGGTCCTTTTCCGCAGAACTGCTGCCTAGCCATTCGGTCCCTAGTCTGTAGCTGTGCATTGGGTTCTTCCGTCCTAAGTGCAGGACCCTGCACTTATCTTTATTGAACCTCATCAGATTTCTTTTTGCCCAATCCTCCAATTTGTCTAGGTCCTTCTGTATCCTATCCCTCCCCTCCAGCGTATCTACCACTCCTCCCAGTTTAGTATCATCCGCAAATTTGCTGAGAGTGCAATCCACACCATCCTCCAGATCATTTATGAAGATATTGAACAAAACCGGCCCCAGGACCGACCCTTGGGGCACTCCACTTGATACCGGCTGCCAACTAGACATGGAGCCATTGATCACTACCCGTTGAGCCCGACAATCTAGCCAGCTTTCTACCCACCTTATAGTGCATTCATCCAGCCCATACTTCCTTAACTTGATGGAGCCAGCTACAAAGGAGGCGGCAAGAGCTTGGTAATAAGCATTTCTTAGGGATACTTTATTCCAGGGCTACATTATCAGGTTAAGTGACTAGTAAAAGAATTTCATTTGCCACTTCCAAGCCTGCTATTCATGGAAGTGCATTTTACAATGCATGTCAGGCCTTATTAATCTGACCTTCCTGTTCCTCTCTAGGGAGATTTAATGCTTTAGCAATGATCAATACACTTGCTCTGATGATAAACAAAGACAAATGAGTCTGTGCAGTTTGGATGGTATTTGTAATTACCACCTCTCTAGGCATTCAATTACATCTGATGAAAGGGTGACAAAGTTGCCTACTCTCCCTGACAGAGATGCATTTATACTCGATACTTGGCATGCAGCTGTCAATGGACTAATTTCCTCCACCAGATTCAGTTCACTATGGCCAGAACAGTTCACTGAGTGTATATTAAATATAAATGCTGTGACATCTCTCCTAATGGAATTTTGGAGTAGAGAGTTCACAGTGGCATCACAGTGCCATCTTGTCTAGCCACTCACTAAAACTGCATTTAGCTGTCCTGTATCTTCCCAAGACTCTCACTGATTCTTTGGCAGTCTGATACATGGTAGGGATGAGCAAAAACAAAAAAAGTCAGATGATCTAAGGTTAGCAGCACTAGTTGTTAGCTTTACTCTGAAAGCTTTTCCTTTTGTCTAGACAGCCTCAAGGCAGCAGAATGCAGATAGTTTTGGGTAAGATCATTCCCCCTGTATTCTCTATTTGCAGAAACACATGAACCTAGATGGGGCAGGTACAGAAAGTGGGAAGGGTGAGAGCTCACCATTATCCCCAGCCCTACAGAAGCCCCTAAGTTATGATCCGGGCAAGGGAAGCTGAAGGAGAATTCTACCTTTCTGAGAAAGCAAAAGAGCTAGAACTCTGTGAATGCTATTTGAATGGCAATCAAGTTAACCACCCATGAGACATTCCTTTTTCCTTCCTTCGGAAATGGCCTGTTGCTGCTCCCCATTGAAGTCACTAGGATTTTTGCAATTGAGATCAATAGGCATTTTATTTTAAATAACTGCTGTCAAATGATTTACTCATTTAGAGATGTTAGTGACAATTAGTCACCAAAGAGCTCCAGACTTAAATAATGCAAAATCTCCTCTCATTGCAGTTCTTATCCAAGATAGCTGTACAGCAGCAGTAGATAAACACGGCTATGATGTAGCAGTACTGGTGTGTAGAATGGACTTCCATCTTGAATGGTCTCTTGCAAGTCTTCTTTGGCAAGTCACTATGGGGGGATTTAGGGTTCCTAAATCTCTCAGGATTGCATCTTCCAAGCTCATTCATGGTCAGCATCTTGCTCTGCTTCCTTAGCCTCAGTTCAGCTCTATAAACCTCTGTAGCAGAGTACCTTCTTCTGCATGTTGGACAGGATTCCAAAATTGCAGTTATCATGCAAGAATAGCTGTGCAAATTTTGTTATTCACTATTTACCATCAGTAAAGGGAAGTACAAAGAGGCTCCTCAGCAGAAAAAATAAAGCACAAAGCAATGTTCCTAGGATCTTGAACTTGAATCTTCCAGAAACATTCATTCATGTCTCATGGTTGAACTCAGAAGACAGTTCAAGATGTGATGGACCCCGGTAAGCAAAGAGTGATATCTAAAAGGGCTGTTATAAAACCAAATAATTATGCTGAGTTTTAAGCAATTATCATGGTGCTGGTCAAGTTCCCATTAGTAAAACTACTGCACAGGTCTTCTGGACATTTAAAAAACTTAACTAACAGCTCAAAATTAACCGTTTAAAATGAGCTCTTCATTGGAAGCACAATCCTGCCAGTATACCAGAAAATGTGGTGAAGTTAATAGCTCTTAAAAAAATCAAATGACATTTTTTCAAGGTGTCTATGTTCTTGCAACTTTGACCTTTACACTTCATTCTTTCAGTTATTCATGTACAATATGAATGTTTGTGATACATTCAAAGCCATTTATCCTTTAGAGTGACCACAAATGGGATGTTACAAGAATACAAAGTCCTACCATACTAACTGAAATCTCAGAATGGAGAATGAAATCACCTGGATTCTTTTTTCTTCCTTATGGTCCCTGCAGCAACACGTGTTCCTGTTAGCTTCTAAGGTTGAGAGGAGCTCTGCTGAACTCTTTGTCTGGTATTGCTTGTCTGCTTCCATTTGCCACAGTATGTTTGACTCCTAGAACCCTCACTTCTATCCAAATGGGCAGTTCACACATACCTCAAATTTCCGTCCACTCCTTCAATGACCACTTGAAATCTGTGGGAATTGAGGGAACTCAGCAACTCACGGAAGATGCTCAGCAACTCACAGCTTGGGCCCTTTTGTCCTTTGAATCCTTAGACCTGTGATGGAAGCTACATCCTACAGCAGATCCATTCAACAGTCCAGTAGTCTGATTTTCAGAGGGTAGAACACACCTACAACTCATTGGCTTCAAGCAGAGTTGGAAACCACAACTCAGTACTTTTAAAGATAATGTTTCCCTGGAATAAGATAATTGGCATTCCGTTCTAGAGTGCTGTTCTCCACTCCTGGGATTTGGGCACTAGCCTAGGACCTCGGAGACTTGGGTTCAATACCAGCTCTGCCACAAACTTCCTGTGTAACCTTGCACAAGTCACTTAACCTGTGTGCCTCAGCCCCCCTCTGTATTATGGCACTGCCTTACCCCAGTGATGAGGAGGATAAATGCATTAGAGATTGTGAGGTCCTCAGATGGTGATGAGGGCTGTGTAAAGCCTGTACAGATTCACCAGGTGCGTAACTTCTCTTTTGGATAGGACTGTCTTGAAAGACAAAAAAGTCATGTCTTGTAGTAGTTCTCTGCGTAATTCTCAAACAGGTATAATTTTCTTGTTTGGATCTGTTGAACCTTGTCTTACCAGTTTCTTTGCCTTTTTGTTAAAAAAATTCTGTATTTACGGAAGCACCAGTTGAGCAGCACTGGAAAGCAACAAGATAGGCAGCAGCAGCAAAAGCTTCTCCAGAATGACTCAATATGGCTACTGCCAAGAAAAGTCTCAGTTACAGTCTTTGTATTACAGTATGGACATAGCTCCACTAGGAATGGGAATGAAGATGTCAACTAAACCACAAACAGTTATCAGCTGGTAACAGTTTGCAGTCACTTTGTTCCTGATTTTTTAGATATTGCCACCCCCATACCTCCACCTGTCCTTCACCCAAATTTAGTTGACAACTTTTTCAAAGCCTTTTATGAAATTCTACAGGCCTGATTTACTGCATGGCCTCTGCCTGCCCTTTTTCTTGTGTGGTTCTTCACCCACACAGAACTGTATGGATAGTTTTGCACCTTTAGTTTGGTGTGTAAATGCTAGCATATGCACCTAACCTGATGTGCAATAAGGCAGTTGGAGGTACTTTTTTCATCAATATTAATGAAATTATTTCCAGTGACTTCAAAACGTATTGGCTAGGGCCTTAAGTGCTGGCATTTGTCTCCACATTTAATTTCAGGCACAGTTATGTGCAGATGCAAAAGTACACCCTTTTTAAAAGTCAGGTCTTCAGAGACTAGCACAGTGGGTTATTTAAATAAAAGAAAGTACTCAATGCCCCTGATTCATTGTGTCTTTTTTTAAAGACACAAACCTAACCCTGCATAAGTGATCAAAATAGAGAAGTGTTAGAGCCCTTAAACCTGTGGAAGAAGCTTTTATTTTTTTTTTAAGCCAGTAGCTTACCATGTACACAGAGTAGTAACATACAATCTTGGAAAGACGGATTCAAACTGAAATGCATTTGATCAGATCCTTCAAGGTATTTGCATAACGGTAATTCTCTATATTCCTTCTCTAAACAGAAAGATATGGTCCATAATAAGTAATAACCATGCAATGTTATTTAAAACAAGAACAAAAATGCACAATTTACATTCTACTTTCCAGTTCTATATCCTAGCTGATTGCGGTCCTCTGGGCACAACTTTCATTCTGCGTTACTCACACCCATTAATGAAAACCTGTGAATTGTACAAAATTTTTACAATCTTGGTTGATGAGTTTCTTAAATATGACTAGGGTGACCTGACAGCAAGTGTGAAAAAATCGGGCCAGAGGGTGGGTGGGGGGGGTGTAATACAAGCCCATTTAAGAAAAAGGCCCAAATATCGGGACTTTCCCTATAAAATCGGGACATCTGGTCACCCTAAATATGACTTCTTTTCCTGCTACCAGCTGTCTTTAAAATGCAATGCACAAAATAAAACTGGGGAGACTTTTCCAGAGAGTTTGTTGATTTTATTAGAAAATGGCTGGAAAAGCCAAAACATTAAAACGTGGGCAGCTGCAATTTTGCTCTGTAGATCTACATGTGGAATCCAAGCCTTCCCCTTTTAAAATTCCTTCTGGCCAGCCGACTGAGTTCCATTGAACAACATTATTAAGTATCTAAAATATTTAGAAATATACATTTATATGCATTCCCTTCCTGCAGCACAGGACAAATTTAAAGAGCCTGGATGTATGCTATTTGGTTTGGTAGCAGTGTTCATTCTATGCTGTGATTTCCAATTGGAGATGGACAACCAACAAATGGTACAGAAATTTGTCCAAAACTCATTAGACAAGAGGCATATCTTACCATATAAGACACATTATGCATCTTCAGTTACAACCACAGACTGACTCTGCAGACATTCCCTAACTCAACCCACCTTAAAAGCAGTTTGAGTTTTAAGACATTTAGTTGATCAACCACCTTCTCAAAACAAATGCCACCCATTAAATTGGTGAATTAGGTGAGTATAGCTAGGGCCCTTTAATGGTTGCAGTCTCTGTGCTTCTATCAAAGAGAAAAGCCCAAGGAAAGGAAAAGTACACCTATAGCACCACAAAGCCTCTCCCCCCCACACAAAAGAGGTGATGCTACAGTCTGCTCTGAGGAGGTGGCATAGGGGACATGGGGACCCCGCCTATTGACCCTGAGACTATTCTACGCAAATATGTTTGTTTGCATCGATCCGGAAAGGCAGCCTCTCCATGCTGCTCGATGGACTCCTTCTCCCTCCAGCACGGATAAGCCAAACTACAACTGCTCCTACCTGCAAAGCTCAGAGTGGACACTCCGAGCGCCAGTCATTTGTGCATAGCCATCTTTCCATTAGTAAAAGTTGTTGAGTTCAGAGGTGAGCATGCTCTCAAGGAGCCTGTTCCCCAACTCCTCCCCCACCTCTGGTAAGCCACCTCCTCCTCCCTTCCAAAGAAAGATATTCTGTGGATGCCACACAGTGAAGCAGGGGCTCCGGGTGGATGAGGAGAGCAGTATCTGGAGACACCACTCTTCAGATCTGAATTTACTTTCCTCTGTGCCATCTGGGCTCTGTACACCATTCACATTATTTCCATCAAAGAATTTCCTCTGCCTCTCTCTACTACCCATTAAAGATGGGCACATAGCTCTTATTTGCCATTTCTGTAAGATGGGGAGTTAGAGACAAAATTGTGTGTTGGCTGTTTACTTTGGCTTACAGCAAGGCAGTGCCCATTGACTATTTGAATCATTGCAGAAACAATTACCAAGTTTAATTGTACACCAGTGACTCCTTTGCCCTTCAGCAATATGCATACAAGGAAGAGCTGGGTTGCTATGATCTGATCATATTTTCTAAATTCAGACAGTTGGAGGTTCTCAGCTGTCACTTAAAAAAAACTTCTAGTAGTTAGAGTGTATTTGTGCTTCATTTCCATTAGAAAAAACAAAGATCAAGACCTGTTTCTTTTGATGTTATTGCCTGCAAAGGGGGTGGGGGGGAAGCAAACCAGGTATCAATTGATTCAGTAAATTATAGGTTAAAGTTCCTTGAACTTGAATGTTGGCCAAATTTAGGAGTTACACCAGCTGAGAATCTGGCCCCATATTTTTCTTTATGTTGTACAATCAATAGAGGCTTTGCCAGACAGTAGAGGCTTTGCTCACCTTGGGAGCACTGACTTTAATGTGATTGCTTGCCTGAGTAAATGAGATCAATCACAAACAAATGCTCATGGATATGAATAAGGATTCCACAATCTGGCACAACAACATTAAATTGATGTCATTCGTCAGAATCAAACAGAAAAGTGAATTAAAGCAGTGGTTCTCTACCAGGGGTACGTGTACCCTGGGGGTACTCAGAGGTTTTCCAGTGGGTACATCAACTCAACTAGATATTTGCCTAGTTTTACAGCAGGCTACATAAAAACCACTACTGAAGTCAGTACAAACTAAAACATTTTGTAAATTTATCTTAAAAAGTGACTCCTCCCCTTTCCCTTGAAAATGTGTCCATTTCCAAGCCAAGATACGTTTGACCAAAAGGTTTTTTTGAAATTTCAAAGTACAACATCAATAGTTTCTTCAGTCACTTGATAAAACAATGAATTTTAGACTTTATATTTATGTGCCTGATACTAGGTTGCCATTTTGTAGTTCTGTAAGATTTGACAATTTATAAAAGGTGCACAATTTCCCAAAGTTGCAACCAAATTGCCACAGAAATTAACTAAAGATGCTACAGACTGCTAAGGGAATCAATGAGTGTTCTTAACTAGAGATGGAACAAAGATTCAGATGTGAAGTCTGAAGAGTTGTCCTCATGAGATATTGGTCCCCAAAAGGTGCAATCAGATGTTCTCATGAGATGTGTTATCTTGAGCTGTAATCCAAACTGAATCAGGAAAATGGGCTTCAGATTTTATGATCTGATCCAGAATTAAATAATTAGATCCCAGGATCCATATACTCTCCTAACAGAAGTTTAGGAAGTAATGTTAAGGGGGAGATTTTATTACATTTGAGATGCTAGTCATGTAATAAAATGCATGTGCATTACTGCAAGCAGGTTATTTTGTACAGTGAGTTGTTGGAAAGGAGTAATACCAGATAAAATCTTAGCCATCCACAACTGGGCTATATGCAAGGACTACAGTTAGGACTGCCAACTTTCTAATCGCACAAAACCGAACACCCTTCCCTGTCCCCTCCCTGAGGCCATGTCCCTGCCCTGCCCTTCTCCAAGGCCATGCCCCCACTCACTCCATCCCCTGTCCCTCCATCAGTTGCTCTCCCCCACCCTCACTCATTTTCACTGGGCTGGAGCAAGGGGTTGGAGCACAGGAGGGGGTGAGGGCTCCAGGATGGGGCCAGAAATAAGGGGTTCAGGGTGTAGGAAGGGGCTCAGGGCTGGGGCAGGGTGAATGAGGGGGTGTGGGCTCCAGCTGGGGGTGTGTGCTCTGGGGTGGGGCTAGGGCCAAGGAGTTTGGAGTGCAAGATGGGGTTTCAATCTGCGGCAGAGGTTTGTGCAGGCTCCAGCTTGGCGTCGCTTACCGCAGGTGGCTCCCGGAAGCAGCTGGTATGTCCAGCTCCTAGGCAGAGGGACCAGGGGCCTCTGTGCACTGCCCGCGCCCTCAGGCACCACCCCACAGCTCCTATTGGCTGCAGGTCCTGGCCAATGGGAGCTGTGGAGACGGCACTGGGAGCGGGGACAGTGCACAGAGCCCCAGTGGCTGCCCCTGTGCCTAGGAGCCAGACACACCAGCTGCTTCCAGGAGCCATGCGGGGCCAAGGCAAGAAGGGAAACTGCCTTAGCCCTACTACACCACTGACTGGACATTTAGCAGCCTGATCAGCCATGCTGACTGAGGCTGCCAGGGTCCCTTTTGGACCAGGCGTTCTAAAACCAGATGTTTTGCAACCTTAACTACAGTGGAAATGGAACCTTATGTTTCAGTCATTTCATATTGGAACACAGGGCCCAAGTCTCATATCCCACCAATTTTGGACCGGTGAGACTCAGTTTTATTCAGTACAGTGTCTACCTTGAGGGCATGGAGATTCATGGAGGTTTTCATCTGATCCCCATGCCCTGAAGGTAGACTTTTCCAGGAAACATGCTTTGTATTAGAGAGAAGTAGTCTTAGGGCAATGTTATTACTGTTGCATTGCACTAATACCTAAAGTTCTCAAATGGGAGCTGGGCCCCACTGTGCTAGATATAAACAAAGGGCATGATGTAAATCCTATTGAAGTCAATGGGAGTCTTCCCAGTGACTTCAGTCATTCCAGGATGAAGCCCGTATATAAAGTTATTTTAACTTTGCAAGCCTTTGTCTAGATTCTCAAATATTTAGAAATCATGATACTGATTTGACAACTATTTACCCAACTTTATTTACCTTTAGAGATTCATAGCTTTCTTACTCATGTTATCACATTCTATCCTCTAGCCCTGCTAAGCCTCAACTCAGCCATAAACTCTTGAAAGTTTTTGCATACCTGGTTACATGCTATATTAAAACTTGAACTTTGTTAAATTAAAATATGCTGCAAAATTCAGTGCTTCCAAGTAAATTTAACATGTTTCCCCAAAGAAAAATTTGAAACAAAATTTAGGTATTCAATTAACCACTGTTATGTATACAAGAGAATCGGATTTATGGGAAGATGTTTACACAGGCAATAGTTTTAATTTGACATGGAGCTTCTGGCTTCTCCCCAGACTCTTGTTTAATTAAAGTTAAACAGTGTAATACCCATTGACTCCACCAGCATACGAAGAATTTAAAACTGAAGAGGGAGGAGAACCTTATACATGTTTTATTGTACTGTAGTATCAGCACTTCAGTGAACTGCAAAACTACTGGATGAACTAGAAAGAACCCTAAATGTCACACCTGAGATTTGGGCAAAGCAGTATTGCCAATCCAAAACATTCAGAAATCTGAGTAAGGCCCACAGAAATCATGAGGTTGGCATAAATGTCATTAGATTTTATTAAGTGTAAATTGAGTTCTCGCTCTACCTTCTGGCTTTTTAGCCATTAGAATGCACTCACCTCACACATTCATCCTTTCCTCAGCAGCTAGAAGGGCTAGAAACTTTCAGCTATCAATTTTTTTAAAAAGTAAGTTTCATGTAATATCATGATTTCAGCAGATGGAGCTTTATGAACATACTAAAAATAGAGAGAATTGCATTCCAGCTGGCAGCAAAACAGAATAGCATTTTGTCTCTGAGACTATTTGGGTTCTCTCCCTATACTGTATCTTTATACTAAGAATAAAAGAGATGCCTAGAGTGAAGCCAATGTCCTACAGTGCTAGATACTGTACAAAGTACAGTCTTGCTCAAGATGCTAACAATATCAGTAGACAGGGCAAAGAAAATGAAAATATCTCCTTATTACAGATGGGGAACTGAGGCAAAGCTTGAAGTTAATCAGGCTACTTAAAGTTAGGCTTGTATTTAAGCCCTTTGCTGAATCATGACCTACCGTGGCTTCTTTAGGGTCACACAGGTAGTCTGCAGCAGATTCAGAGAACCAAACCTCTAATTGCACTGTTAGCACACATCATAAATGGAAGAAGTGGCCTAAACTCTGTAGTTATAACCCCAACCCACATCATTGTCCTGCATGGCGCTGCCCATGAAGAGGGCAGGAAACTATGTTTTTCTGCCTCTTCCCATTGGGGAGGCATGGTTTGCTCCCTGGAAAAGAAAGTGAGGATCCAGACCCAAAATTCTGGAGAAAATGGGGCTTTGAATGGCGGCCTTGTGCACCCATAACAGCTCTAGGATCCCATGCAGCTCTATGGCCACCATCTACTGTAGCTGTGTAGTCAGATTATCCTGGCTGCAGCTGTCCAAAGTGTTTCCCCCATTGCAGAGGGAGCACTGCTGAAGAGTTAGTGAAGTGTACTTGCATCTGGGGGAAGCCCTCCTCATTTCCTGCCCTGCCTTCTTGTGTGTGGGGAGGGCACAGATCTAAAGAGCATGGTCAGATCCTCGCTGAGGCAAAACTCCCATTGGCAGTACCATTATTAATTCAATGAAATCTAGGGCTGATAAGAGAGATTTTCGGTTAAATGATTCTCAGTGGGCAAGTGTGAAGAATGAAAGAACCATCTAGCCAATTCTCCCCACACAGGAAGGTTAGTCTGCATAACTACTAATAAGCAATTAAGCTGTGGCTGGCCAGGCTACTATTTTATCAACAGAAGAAGGCATCCCAGTGTCTCAAAGCAATGCTTGGATGATGACTTCACTGCTGTATCCAAGTACTAGGAAGATTTTATAACATAACAGATATATTTACCAAATGGAGGTAATTTCAACTGGAATTGGAAGCTAACAACTATTATGTAAATAATGATTTGGAAAATTCTTGATACTGAGCCAGTTTCAATTCCCAGAAAAATAAAAAAGGTTAGTGGTCATGAAAATGAGGCTGATAGCTTGGACTGGTGCCAAAATCTGGTGTCAGCAGGCACTGGGTAAGTATTTTCATGCAGGTCTGCCAATGCACCTCGGAGCATCATCCACACAGCTTTACCAATGCATCTCAGTCCAGATCTGCACCTAGCATTGTCATTCCAGTCTCTGTCCTTGTTATATCAAAATGGAAGGTGATTTTATGTTGTGGAAGAGATTCTCTAGTGTAGAGTTTAGGACTTCTCATGTTAAAATCAGAGCAATGGTCCATCTAGTCCAGTAAGCTGTCAGATACTCGCCAGAACCAGACACATTGTGGCCAACTCTTGCAACATTTGGTTCTCTTCATAGAGCCCCACTTCCTGGAGGCAAATGATGAAGTAAAAGATAATTCAGCTCTCTCTTTTTTAAAAGAGAAAGTTTCTAGTCCTGATGGTTGTGGAAAAAAGCCCCAAAGTGTTATCCAAGTACACCCTAAGATAGAACAGGTTGTAATGTTGTTTCCTCTGATCCTCCATGCACAATTTGTTTTCATAAAAATCAAGACAAAAAAAAAACCCCAAAAACCCCCAGAAACGTCCATTTAGTCAAAAACCCTATTTTCTGTTTTTTTTAAAAAAAGGGCGGGTGGGGAAGGTTTGATGGAAAAAAACGTTGATCAGCCTTAAAGCTCAAAAACCAAAGGGCAAATGTATTTTTAATTTTAAAAAAGTTTAATTTAATCCAATCTCAAGATTTTTTGCAGGAGGCAGGGGACTGATTCATGACATTCAAATGCTTAGGACTGGCAAGAATGCAGATGTGTTAGAAGGTACATGAAGTTCTGCATCAGGTAGATGTGAAATAACCTGCCTCTGGGAAGTTTCACCCTAACCCCCAGTTAGATGTTGATTTATAATTTTAATCAAACTGATTTCCACTTCTGAGCTTTGCTACTTTTGACCCAAAAGTTTAGCAGTAAAATATTTACCTATCTAGTTGCCCTAAACAGAGAGAAGTGAAAAGACTTGCACTGTTGAAAACAATCACAATGGGTATCTTAGAAATAAAGATTATATACACATTTTGGTGTAAATTGTGAAAAATGTTATCTAACATAATTCACCCAATTTAGGTCCTGAATGCTCAAATAACCCCTATTCCCACGACACATTCCCATGAATAGTCCCCTTGATATGCAGACAGAGATGCAAGACTGAGTAGAAATATCCCTTGAAATAGCACCCTTTGTCCCAATGTCTCACAGGACTTTGTTAATAGTAGTTAAGACTCAACTTTCCTTTATTATACAGATTGTTAATTTGTGGTACAAATGAGTTAACGGACTTTCCCAAGTTCATGTAATTAGAACTTGATCCTACAGATCTTACTTTGAAAAGGAGACAGTTGGTACTTGGAGAAAGTCCAACGTAGAGAAAATCATGAAAAATCAAGCCATGAAGAACATAAGGGTAATATTGAGCAGAACAACTTTGGAGGAGGATAGTGGGAAACATGGAAGAGATTCTCTCATGTGAATGGAGGAGGGTGTGTTGCCTCTGGTGAACCATCCCGGTTTCCTAGAATTGTTAGTGATGGGGCCTTCCATGGGCTCAGAATCTTTGGAAGGGATCATGGTTAGGAATGGGTAGAACCCTCATTGAATGGGGTGGGGATCCAGCAACATAGGATTCTTCCTTCCAGCCCCGTAGACTTGCTTAGCAAGAGATGATAGATTGGGGATGAATTGTCTTTCTTGCACCTGCAAATGGTATTTGGGAAGCCTTAACTAGGGGAATTCCTGTTAGTATGCTCTAATGTTGCTGTACTTCCAAGAACCAAAGACATACTGGGGCCTAGAGATGCAGTGGAGGACTTTTGTGCAGATGGCCCAGACTGCTTGTGGATCCCAAGATAAGCCTAACAGTGCCGAGATTGAATAGGGACAAACGCCTCACTGGAATCCTCATGGAGATTTGCTCTAGTGTTCAGATAGCACCTAACAACTTTGCATCTAAAGCCCTTGCTACACTGGGGATTTCAGCCACTAATCTAATAACCTCTTATTATTTGTATGAATCCCTGGAAAATAAAGATTTGAAGAGAACAGGAAGAATTACTCATTTGGCTTGGCAGCGCAGAAGTGCTCTAATATATATTTTTTTAATTAACTGAACAACTATTTGATCAACCCCCTTGGTCCAGAATATTTCTTTTCTAGTGGGAAGAAATACTGGGCCTGATTCTCTCTGCTCTGGCCTTTTTGTGCTGCAAAAGGGCATGTTGCTTAGCTGAGAATTTCCCCAAGGTAGAAAAGTTCACAGCTGGTGTAAAGCTGAAACAGCCAGCTCCTTGTCATGTAATGCAAGCTAGGTAACATGAAAAGACTCTGTGTTTCAAAAATTAAACCAACTCTCTTAAGAGAATTATTTACAGTGATACTACAGCTAGCGTTCATGCTATCTCCTCACATTATGACTTCTTGGTGGCCTCTCCAAGCTCTCCCTTCCTGCAGTCTGTACTCCTCCCTCCAAGTTCCATGCAGGTTGCTACAGCTTTTGTTCCAAATGCCTCCCTCATCTCAATGTAGAAAGCATGAGAAGGGTGGGGTGGAGCATACATCCCACTTTGTCAATTCTCAACTGGTATCTGGTTTCTTAGGGACTGGAGCCAGAGGATGTAAGTTAGAGGATGTAGGGACTCCTCTAATTTAGACTAGGGACAGAACCAACCCACTGCAGCTTGAGAATCATGGAGTGCTGATCGGCTCCATAAGGACCCTTACTTCAACCTCCCCGTTGCGTCAAGCAGGTCTTGACACAGGAGAACCTGGCTCAAGAACTTCATTAAAGTTTTTTGTTTTGTTTTTTTTAAAAAAAGTTATTTTGCCTGGATGGCATTTGTAAACTAAATATCCCTTTAGACTTAAGATATTCTGCTAAATTCCTGGTTCAGTTTAGCATAGAGAAAAAAGTAACTAGTAAACTAACAGTTTCTAATGTTCCAGTCATTTGAATCAAACTAAGTGACATTTGATGGTGTCACAAACCTATGTCTGGCTAAGTTTTTCTGCTTTATCCCTTATTCATCCTGCTTTATCCCTTATTCAGCAAGTTATGACTACTGCTATCAAAGCTGACAGCTGACCCATCAAGCAGCAGCATTTTTCTCATTCCCAGTGATCACTTTATTTAGCAGGACAGATTTTGACATCAGTCCCATTCTAGTAGAAGAGAAAAAGGCCCACATGCTAACATGTTGGTGGGAGATTTCTTTTCCTTTAGAACACTAAACAAGATCACATGTAGAACATGGTTGACAGAAAACATTCCACCTGTTTTTTGTTGGGTTTTTTTTAACCACAAAGATAATAAAAATAAAAATCTATATCTTTTAAAGTAAGTTATGAAGAAAAATGTCTGGGGGCTTACCTCTTCCTGCCATTTGATCTGCCACATGGAATTGCATTAGTTTTGTGTCAGGACCAACACAGAATCGGTATGATGACATGTTCAACAGGAAGCTTATAGAGGTGCTATGAAGTTTGAAAAATGCTATTAGAGTAACTGGATTAATATTTCAGAATTTCCATCTAAAATTGTGGCTATATAGATTTTCATGTCTAAGGTTGCGTGTTCGGAAGCATTCACTGGAGGAGATGTGTAAACAGGGTTTACTCAGATCAAATGCGTAGGGGGCCTCACTATATGCAACCACATTTTCCACTCAGTGTTTCTTAATCTGTAGGAAGTTGGGTACACAAAGCTAGGTCTTCTTGTTCAAACAAATGGTCCACCGTGTTTGTTTTAATTAATATACTCAGACCAGAAAGATAACAGTAGTTACCCATCACCATGCACCACACCCATATCTATGGTAATGTGTGTTTGGTTTTATTCTCATGATGTAAAGAGAAGGAGTTGGCAGAAACAGGGAAGAGACTAGAGTGGGCAATCTTTTCTCTCTTCCTGCTGAAACTCTCCTGAGCAGTCCTCCTGGATACTTCATCCCTTTCCCCACTCAAGACTGAAGCCTGATAGTACTCTACATACACTACTCAATAGAGTTCCCGCCCTGATGAACTTACAATCTAAAGAGACCCGACAGGCCAAGGGTGGAGAGAAAGGAAATATCCCATTTTACAGATGTGAAAGAGTCAAATTAAATGACCGCCCAAGGTGACACAGGAAGTCGCTATGGCACAGCCAAGGTTTGAATGCAGATTTTCTTCAATGTCAGCCCAGTGCCTTAACCACAAGACCAAAACTTTGTCTAATTCTGCTACCTTCTGACAGTGGCAAGAGAAGGCATACAGTTATATTGCATGGATTATTAGAATATTTTTTTTAATAATAGCTACCTCTGACATAGCATTTTACAAAGCAAGTAAGTATCATTAGGTCTATTACAGACTGAGAAACTGAAGTACAGAGATTGGCTTAATATTGCCTGCAACTGCCGGAACAAAGAATATAAGCCAAGTTTCTTGCCTTCCAACTTAGTGCCTGATTAATTATAGCACTTTCAAACCTACATTTTGTCAGAAATACAAAGCTTATGGGGCCACCTTTGAAAATCCAGCAAAAAAATGCTGTTTGACCAGAGGATAAAAATTTCAAAGTTACTTATTTTTGAAGAGGGTTTTGTGATAAGTGCTTAGTGTCAAATTGATATCATCTGAACCAATATGCTTAGTAAAAGCAAATTAAATGTGGTACCTAAGGAAGTGGAAGTATATATTCTAAATGTTAAGAAAGAAGTTGTGCTGTCTTGGAGATCAGTTAGTAAATTTATGTCCAGTATGATTACCTTTCATGGGATTTATTCACTTTAAATGATGTGTAATAGACATTTATTATTCATAAGGGTTTCTTTGCCAACAAACAGTAGACTTCTTGGGTATACAGTTGAGATGTCCAGGCTAAAAAGGCAGAGCAAAGACCATGTAATAAAATATTAAAAGTTAGCAGATATTAGTATAAATGTTCTGAATTGGTAATTTGCACAAATAGCATTAAAGGAAGGAAGGCCTTGTATTTAAGGCATTTGACTAGGATTTAGGAAATCTGATTATTTCCTAGCTCTGCCAAATATCCTGTGTAACCATGGGCATTTACTTAATCTCTTGGTACTTTAGTTCCCCATCTGTACATTGGGGATAAAGATACTTACTATTTACACCTTCTGTTATCTGTTTAGATTACCAACTTTTCAAGGTAGGGACCATCTCTGACTGTGTTTCTACAGTGCCCAGCACAATGGAGTCTTGATCTCCGCTGGATCATCTCGGTGCGACTGTATTACAAATGTTCTATCTGATGATTGTAAAGTGGTATATTTGAAATAAACCAATGATCAGAATTTTGTTTCTAATGGACAAATGGGCAGCGACAACAAACCACCATCTGGGACAACATCTTCCCATGAGTTTGTATTGCACCTTGCAGAAGGGGCCCTTCAGTGCTACTATAATACAAACAACCTTTAAACAAAGGAAGAGCCAGAAAACTTATGTACAATGTAAACTTGTGTATACCCAAGAAGTCTACTGAAGAACTAATATAGCTCCAATGGCTTTAATGGAGCTATTAGTTACACCATTTTAGAATGTGGCACACAGATTTAAGCTCAACTGTAATTTTGGCTAATCAGTGTGTATATATATAAAGCTGTCATTGCTGAGAGTAAGCTAGCTTTCTTGACTGGTGTCAAGTGCATCAGAACAAACAAGGTAAATCTATTGACACATCTTTGCAGTTAGAAAAGGAGTACTAGTGGCACCTTCGAGACTAACCAATTTGAGCATAAGCTTTCGTGAGCTACATCTGATGAAGTGAGCTGTAGCTCACGAAAACTTATGCTCAAATAAATTGGTTAGTCTCTAAGGTGCCGCAAGTACTCCTTTTCTTTTTGCAAATACAGACTAACATGGCTGCTACTCTGAAACCTGTCATCTTTGCAGCTGTTTGTTTAAGCACTAATAGGAGAAATCTCCAGCTGTGTAGTTCAAATGGGCAAAAGTGCCAAAGCTGAGTGTTAATGTGGTGGAGAGAAATCAAAGGTTTGTTCTTCCAATATACAATAAAATCAGCCATTAGGAGTCTCTCAGCCCTTTCATGTGCAACTACATAATAAGGACAGAAAACTGGATTACAGAGGAAATTTAAGATTTTTCCTCTCCCAAACACTTCAAAAGATGTTTATACAGGTTCACAGAATCATTCTCATGTCTGAGTGAAAATGGACCTGATGCTATTTCTGCCCTTGAGTTGATTCTACATCATCCACTAGTCATCTAATTCTCCTGTTTTAGGTTATACTTGGCATATTTTCTCACTTGTTCTTGAATCTGAAGTTATTTCAGAGAGCCATATTCTAAACAGAAGACCCGCTTTGATCCTTTCAGAATTAAGTTTACATTGAAATGTGTTTGCTGCATTCTCTGTTAAAAGGAAGCACTCACCTAGGACCAGATCCTGATGAATCTGGCCACCAGTTTCTCCAGTCTTTCTGAATATGGAAAAATAAAATTTTAAATGTGGCTTATACTTTATGGTAATAGGTGCTATAGGGAAACCTAAGACAGCTAAATAGAGATCATTCTCCAGCTCAGTGTTTGGGCACGTGTCATGTCTCCTAGTGGTTGGCCCTACAAGCATAAGAGTATGGCACATGAGTGCTCATTTTTTTCCCCCCAAAGGTGCTGAGCACCTGGGAATCTTACAGATTTCAACTGGGGAGTTGTGGGTGTGCTACCCCTCTAAAAACGACATTCTTATGGCCTGATTATAGTCAATGGGAGTTTTGTCATGAACTTCAAAGGGAATAGTATTAGGGCCTTACTGACTTCTGTGAGACTGCTCCCTTACGTAAGGGTTTGCAAGACTGAGTCCTAAGGCTGCAAAACTGTTCTGCCACAGCATTAATTTTGTTTCCTAGTCTCCCTCTTGCTTAGCTTTGCAAGCTTAGTACTTGAAACTATAGGGTACTGAGGGCCTTCTTTGCCCATTGACATCATCAGGCCACTGCAGAAGTTGCTCAATACCTTAAAAAAAAAACCAACAGCCAATTATTATAAGTGTTTTGTGTCAGGAGAACTTTATGCTCTTTAACTGGCTGATTTGCAGAAACAGGTGCCAAAAATAATTGACGCATAACATCTAAACTTTACTTTTTAGTACTTTGTTCTTTCTAGGGGAAGAACGAACCTTGTCATTTCCATGAAAAGTTTGACATATACTTTTCTCCTCTGCAACTAATATGTAGAAATTCATATTGTACCTTGAGTTATTCAGAAGGAAGATTATAATGCCAAATTTGACATTTAATTCCACTAAACTTTATATTTCCTGCACTGTGCTGCAAAGCCAGCTCTGTTAAGACAAAGACATGCAGCACCACTAAAGATAATGTAAGTGGCAACAACACATCCTAGATGTGTTCAGTGGGTGAAAAAAAAATCACTTTCTTCATGGGCAGAATAGCCATAATCTAATTCATTTGAAGGTGCATGCAATAATTGAGTTGTATCCAAAATACAGCTTTCATTGAACGTAAGTGGAAAGGAATGTCAAACATCAACATAAGACTCATTCTGCCACATTAATATATCTACAGTGACAGATCCTAAATTTGGTTTCTGAGGCAACAAAAGTAACTATGTAATAAAAGTAATGTATGTATTTGAAGACCTGGGAATTGAAATCCCATTAATGGAGTTATGTTTAGAAGAAACCATCTTCTCTGGCATTGATCGCTGTCAACACATTTTAATTTTGTTTTGAAGGAGAATTTTGGTGTTCAAAGGAGAGTTTCATCTCTATGGCCCATTTATAACTTGGCCTGTCTTCTTAGAATGTAATTTTTATTGACTCTTTTCGTTAGCCCGATACTACAGCATTTGTTATAGTAACAAGCTGGAAGAACAAGAAATACTTTTACCGTATTTTTGATAAATTCACACAATAAACTGTTCATAGTATTTTAATTTAAGAAGAGAGCTCTTTAATATCTGCTACTAAGGTACTTAGTACAATGTACTTAGCTTTGGCTTCAGGCTTGCTCCTATTTCTTATTTACTAGGTTGTACTACAGGACAGTCCTTACCCCTTTATGGCCCTGCGGAGGCTTCTTAGAGCAGGTAGGGGGGGGGGGGCTGAGGAACAGGTGAGCAGGGAGTCTAGCACACCAGCTAAAACTGCTCACCTCATGGTGATATAGGCTAGCAACAAATCCCTATCCTTATCAGAGAGGACTTGTACCCCAGAGAAGTATCTGAGTCACAGTGCCTAACAGGGCTACTCCTAGATGGTGCCACATACTCATCAACCTTTGCCTGTCAGCAAAATCTAGCCCTGAATTTTTTTTACATACTATTAAAAGAATTGCTTCCTTTCCTGCTATGTACACTGTTGCATCAATTAATTTAACTTTTTTACTAGATGTAGCCATCTTGATTTAACTACGAGCAAGGAACAGCCAGGTCATTTGTCTATTATCAGTTCACTTCCACTCCGCATTGCTTTTTTTATTCCACAATTTCTTGTTTCCAGACATTGTGGATGTCTGTTTGGACCAGTTTCACCTATTTCCCAACAGTTGCATCATCATCTCATGTCTTGTATACTAGCAATTTTATTTTTTCCCCATGAAATGCAGACAGACATGTCTACTAATGACATGCATATTAACCTGCCAGTTGGGATAAACTGCATCATTTATGACAATGCACATATCCCTTCTGACACAGGATTCCCTGCATATCATTTGAGCTCAACTTCTGTTGTTACACTATGTAGGTTCCCATTCTCAAAGTCATCACTGATATTAGTTGTTATTTTGTCATTTACTCCACATACAGTATGCTAAGAGTATTCTATATAGGCTGCTGATGGACACCAATCAGGCGCCTTGTCAAAGCCAATAAATGTCATCAGCACCAGAATGTGCTGTTCTCATGTCTATGGCAGTCCCTTGGAGGGCATACAAGCAACAATTCCAGAATCTAGCCACTTGTTCCCCCGCTACTTCTCCCTCCTCTGCCTGCTTGCTCATTGCATTTTATCTCCTTAACATTATAGTTAAGGATTAGAATATTTGGAATGACATATTCATGGGGTGTCACAGTAGGAACATTCCTTTGTGGTGCTGTTTGTATCCTCGATTACTTTTATGGTATTACATGCTTTTATTCTAGAGACAGTAGTAAACTAGTTTTCAGCTCTGCAGTGCCCTTTATCTAAGGTTCACAGTGTTCAAATGGTAATTGCCTAATTTGCGGTGGCATTCAGAAAAATCAAATGTATCTCTTTCGCAGGTGGGTAAACTGAGACACAGATTTAGGGCAACAAAGAATAGGGCTTCTACTTCTCATTTTGGGCTAGGCTGTCATTGCCTTCATTTGGTTTTGCCTTGGGTAGAAGGCCCTTCTCAGATTGTGACTCCAGCATTAAGGGAAGATCAAGCCTCTTCGCTTGATATCTGCCCAAGGTAAGTGGGAGAGGAGGGGATAGAAAGAAGTAGGGAGGGGAGGAGCCATGGTTCTATCACTGCTACTTGTTTATCAGAGTAGGGAGGCTGGTGCACAGTAGGGAAAAAGCTGTTCCACAAAGGCATTCCCTGCCTTACCTAGCTGGAGTGCTCTCCTGGTGAATCAAAGTCTCCTAGAGGAGTCATCTTCCTCTCTGGGTCTCTCACAGAATCCTTCTTGCTCTCTGCCAGTCATAGCAACCTTCTCCCTCATCTATCCCAGAGCCTGACTGGATCATATGAGCCACCAGTCATATAGCCTTCATTGTCCCACACCTGGAGGGGAGTTGGTTGTGTCACAGATGGGCTGAGACCCATCTTCCTGTAAAGGGCAAGCCACCTTGTGGTAGGGAAAATACAGAAGAATTGTACAAGGTCTGCACTGACTTGCTGGCCTTTTTTTTTTTTACTCTTTATGTAAGCGGGGTAATAGTTCCGCTCTTGTGGGGAACTTTCCTGTCTTCTGCACTGTGAAGTGGGCTAGCGACAGGATCCGAGTCCTCGCTCCCACTTCCTTTACCCAGTGGCCTCCCTGCCCTTTAGAACTCCCCTTCCACTCTCCTGTCTGGCAGAGTCCTCGTAACCCCAATAAGGCTGGGCCCAGGATTCCTGGGGGGCTCGACCCTCAACCCTGCTGTGGTCACCTAGGACAGGGGCTAGGGTGTCCCCACTCTGGGGTACTCTCTCTGCACTGGGCACTTCTCTGACCCACTGACCATTACATACAAGTTAAAGCAAATGCAAGTTATTTAATCAACAATTAATTTAAAAAAAAAAAGAATAAGGAAAAATGGGAAAGGTTAAAGGAAACACATCAATCCGCTCTGTGAGGGAACATCACAAATGGTGTCTCTGGAACGTCAGGGCAGTTCACAGTCTGTTCCTTGTAAGTCCCAGGCCACCTTCTCCGGCCCTGGCTGTGCTGCAGGAATGCTGTGGGTTGGACACTAGCTCTGGTGGTGGCCACACGCTCGCAGGCTCCAAGTGATAGGACCCTTCTTCCCAGTGTTGCCCCCACCCTGTTGGGGTTACGATCCAAGCCTGGCCTACAGAGCCTCTAGGCTGAGGTGTCTCCCTGTGCTGGGCCCGCTGCCCAGGGTCCCCCTTGGTCTCCCCAGCTGCTTACTGCACCCAGCAGCACCACTCTGTCTCTGCACTGCTGCTGCTCTGCCTCCAGCTCCCTGGGCTGCTTTTCTGGCCCCTCTGGCTCTGGTTGCTGCAGCTCTACTCCCAGTACAGATCTGCTCTCTCTGGATCTGGTACACCTCTACTCCCCAGCTCAGCTCGGGCCCCTGCTTTCTCCTTAGCTCGGCCCCACCCTGTCTGACCCAGGCAAAATCCAGCTCACACGGAGGACGGGACCTCCCTGGCCTCCTGACTCCCTGATGAGCCTACCCGCACTGTCATTCAGGCTGACCTGGAGCACTGGCCTCTCCCCATTGTTCCTGGGGGCTGTCAGTCCCAGGGTCCTGATTCCCCATGGACCCTTCCCTCTTTTTAGTACTGGGAGCTAGCAACTAAAACACCCCCACCGAATGTTAGTAAGGGGGCAACAGTTCCCTTACATTTAGGCCAAGTTTAAACTAGTTCTTCAATAAAATATGCCAAAAATCTGGGTCTGGTTGTGCCTCATGAGTACCATTGACCTCCACAGAATTACTTGAGCAATTGACTGCTCACCAATGCGAAGGAAGGCATAAACAGTCTAGTGCTGGGTGTGGAGAAAATGCATAATTGTGCGGGCAAGTGGGTGCATGCTTGTTTGATGCAACAATTTGTTGAAGCAGCTTTGGAGATTTGGGCCTTTTATATTTAAAATGAAATGCCCAGCCAGATATTTGTCAATGCTGGTAAACTATAATAGAAACATTAAATTGAATTAAATATGGCAGGATGTCCTGCAATAACTTTTAACCCAATCATGCAAAGAAACTTAGTTATTAATAATTGAAGAGACACTGCCCTTCTCTTTATTGCCAAGGACCTTGAAATGCTTATGTCTATAACTACCAGCATTTACAGCTGTAAGATATCATAAATATTTTAAAAGTAGCAGCAGGCACTCAAATAATTACATATGTAATATTTGTCTCCACTGAAATAAACTGAAGAACAGAAAGCATGTCCTTTCTATTAGCCATCATTAACTTTAAGGGCTTTTTTAAATAAGCTTTCAATCTGTGTTTACTCAATTTTCCTGGCAGAGAAGAGGAAAAAACCCATAGAAAAAAAATTGTGTTCAAAATACCTCAAAGAGCCATTTCAGAAGTAGAGTGTAATATTTGTAGGCACTTTGCATACAGCCAGATGGATGCCCTCCATATTAAAGTTAATGTAGAAATAGAAATTGCACAGTCAACAACTCTGTTGTCCCTTAAAAAAAAATACTAAGCCCCCAATCCTGTAAGCAACTCTGAATTTGCAGTCCTTGATACGCAGAGCTGCTTGCAGAGTTAAGTCCTAAATTTGAATCAGAGACTTTGTTGCAAGTACTATGACCTATGCTACATTTATCTATAGATTTTGTACATCACAGTATGCACATAGCTCACATATCTGGAGAGTCTCAGTGGAGAGCTGTCATAAACATAAAGGGAAGGGTAAACACCTTTAAATCCCTCCTGGCCCAAGGGAAAACCATTTCACCTGTAAAGGGTTAAGAAGCTAGGAGAACCTCGCTGGCACCTGACCAAAACGACCAATGTGGAGACAAGATACTTTCAATGCTGGAGGGGGGGAGAAACAAAGGTTCTCTCGGTCTGTGTGTTGCTTTTGCTGGGACCAGAGCAGGAATGCAGGTCAGAACTCCTGTAAACGGCTAATAAGCAATCTAGTTAGCTATGCATTAGATTTGGTTTTGTTTAAATGGCTGATAAAATAAGTTGTGCTGAATGGAATGGATATTCCTGTCTTTGTGTAACTTAAGGTTTTGCCTAGAGGGATTCTCTATGTTTTGAATCTGATTACCCTGTAAAGTATTTACCATCCTGATTTTACAGAGGTGATTCTTTTACCTTTTCTTCAGTTAAAATTCTTCTTCTAAGAATCTGATTGCTTTTTAACTGTTCTTAAAATCCAAGGGTTTGGGTCTGTGTTCACTTATGCAAATTGGTGAGGATTTTTATCAAGCCTTCCCTAGGAAAGGGGGTGTAGTGCTTGGGAGGATTCCGGGGGGGGAAAGACATTTCCAAGCGGGCTCTTTCCCTGTTATATATTTGTTAGATGCTTGGTGGTGCCAGCAATAAAGTCCAGGGGCAAAAGGTAAAATAGTTTGTGCCTTGGGGAAGTTTTAACCTAAGCTGGTAAAAAAAAAGCTTTGGGGGTTTTCATGCAGGTCCCCACATCTGTACCCTAGAGTTCAGAGTGGGGAAGGAACCTTGAGAAGAGCTAACTACAGAAATAAGAGTTCTGAGAAGCATCATGTAATTACAATGTAAGAAAATGCTTTGTTACTTTGAGAGCCATGATTTTGCTCAATAGAAATGGACTAGAACTTTATAAAATCCTTGTTCCATGGTATTTAATAGGACAGATCATAAATAAGCACAACGCAGAGGCTAGCCCCGGCAGCATTCAGCAAAATATTTAGCTCTATGTACAACTGTGGGAGTTGGTAGGTTTTGTCTTATTAACCAACTCTGGAATTTTCAAAGGAGCCCAAGGAAGTTACCCAAATCCCAAGGAAATGCAAAAGGGTTTTGATCACCTCAGTCCTTAGATTTCTTTGAAAGGCCAAGCCTAAATATATTCAAATATTTTCCCCTTTCTTCCTACACCAGTGTCATATTTAGGGTTACCAGACCGCAACTGTGAAAAAACAGGTCAGGGGGTGGGGTGGGGGTAATAGGCGCCATATAAGACAAAAAATCCCCAAAAATGGGACTGTCCCTTAAAAAGAAAAGGGGACATCTGGTCACCCTCATCATATTCTAACACCAGTATCACCTTGCTGAGTGGTAGACAGCTGGGGCCTTGCTAGGTGGTTTTTAGGGAGGAGAAATCAGTGACATTAAGCCTGGGTATACTTCAAGTTTTATTCACATAAATATGCCAGTCCTGAAACAAGATGGTCAATCAGCATTCAGGATGATTTCCACCCAACAGCAGTGCCTGGTTACCAGGGAACAATTCTGTCTCAACAGTTAACTCTAATCAGAGACCAAAACAGAGAGCTGGTCCTCTAACAGATCCTCTCCAGAGCCTTGCTTAACCCAAACAGCCCTTCTCCAATAGACTAAAAGTGTGCTTGCACTGTAAGGAAGCATGTGTTCAACAGCACCACCTGGTAATACCAGCCATTAAGCCCTGTTTCCTCATTGTTATACTCCATAGCAAGACACCAGCATGTTATATTTGCTACTATGATAGCGAGATCTTTTTACCATTGGTTTGAATGTTGGCGAATCTTCCTTGTAAGTGTATATGTTGCTAGGAATGATATCCGAGCACTCACTGGAAGGTAGCTCAGATGCTATGAAAACAGCAAATTCTCTACCTATAATGATTATGGCTTAATCCTGCAAGTCACTTACTCTCACTAACATGTAGAGTAATAATATTGTAAGAACTTCTTGGAAGCCTGAAAGAAAGATCGTTTCTGCATCATTTGTAATGAAGGAAGTAGAGGGTATACTGTCACTCTACAGCTGCTCATGACTACTCTTGGGATTGCTGTCATTGAGCCAATTCTGCCTTCAAATACAAGTGGAAAGCTCTCATCTGGCTAAATGAAAGCTGGTTATAAGCATCAAAGGGCCAAACTTATCTTACTGAGTTTATTTGATGGAGAAGAAAGTACTTGTATTTACGGGAAAACCATATATGGGCACATACCCATGCTCATATGGATTCTGCAAGCTGTTGATGCAACACAGACAACTCTTGCATTGACTTTCATGGGAATTGCACACCAATAAGGATTGTAGGACTAAGCCCTACAATATGAGAAAAGAAAGGCCACGTCCGGAGGCTAAGCTTAACATTATCCCTTTAAATCAAGGCAACCGACGGGTCACAATCAGTTTTCAATGAATTTGCAAAAGCCTACTTTGCATAAAGGTGACAGTCACAAAAGCACAGAGGATTCCTTCTGTTTTAGAAATAAAGGAATCCTGTGTAACAGATGAATATTTCTTTAGTATTATACTTGATCCACTGCAGTGATTCACTAAAAGTGTACATTAGTTTCAGAAGAGATTTCTAAAACCACTAAACCTTTAAACAGAAATACTTCCCACTCTGTCCGGTCTAATACTTTAGATCAGGGGTCTCAAACACGCAGCTCGCGGGGTTCTTTCGTGCGGCCCACCAAGCTCCCCACGCCCCCCCCATCCCACGCGCCCCTCTGCCTATCCCGTGGCGCTGCGAACCCGTGCCGCTCCTGGAAGCGGCCGGAACCATGCCCCTGCGGCCCCAGGGCAGGGGGGGCAGATGGCTCCGTGCATTACTCTTGCTTCCAGGCACCGCCCCCGGCAGCTCCCATTGGCCAGGAACAGGGAACCGTGTCCAATGGGAGCTTTGGGGAAGGTATGTGGAGGAGCAGCAAGAGCAGCACACGGAGCCGTGTGTCGTGTCCCCCCCACCCCCCGAGATGTGGTTCTGACCGCTTCCTGGAGCGGAGAAGAGCGGTGCATGGCCAGGGCGGGCAGGCAGCGAGCCGGCTCTGGCCCCGGTGTGTGCCGCTGCCATCCCGAAGCCACTCTAGGTAAGCGGTGCTGGGCTGGAGCCCATACCCCAACTCCCTGCCCTGAGCCCCCTGCTGTACCCTGCACCCCGACCCCTGAGATACCCCTCCTGCACTCCACACCCCAACTCCCTGCCCTGAGCCCCTGCCACATCCCGCACCCCTCCTGCTCCCCCTGGGGGCAGAGGGGGGGGCGGGGTTGGGACTTTGGGGAAGGGGTTGAAATGGGGGCAGGGCAGGGGCAGCAAGGGTGGAGTGTCAGTGATGCAGCCCTCGGGCCAATGCACTAGTACTCCTGTGGCCCTCGTGGTCATTTGAGTTTGAGACCCCTGCTTGAGATCATCTTGTTGCTTTTACAGCTTTGGTATTGTCAGCCTATAAGCCACGCTATAGATTTAGTTTCTAGCATGAATAAGTCACCACTTTCTTATGTATGTGTGCTATATATTGGAAACAAAAGGATTCACTAAGACAGAGAGGCGCCATTTTGATGTCTTTGAACATTACAAATGGTGCCAATGGGAGGCTTTATGCAAGGTGGACAGATAAGACGCTAGTCAAGCAATGAAACCTCTAAGATGTTTGGATCTCAGGTGCTGTTGAAGGTAATGATGGTACTGAGACTTGTCAGTTACAATCTCTATTCTGAAATGTAAAGATTCAAATGGAAAAATAAAGTCGTGGTTAAAGTTAGTTTGCTGTTCCTCAGGTGAAGTAAAGGATACAAATGGTACTAAGAAATCTGAACTTTTCTACTGATGTCCATGACTGGGACCCAGGAGAATGATCATGCCTTTTTAATGAAGCTTGAGGATTTCTCTTGTTAAACTGAGATGGGTTTTCATTGTAGAACAGGGAAAGAAATGAAGTATTCCCATAGGCCAGAGACAAAATGAGTGCCTGAGTGTTAAAGTGTGACAGAGGGATTTTTAGTACCAGTATCTGAGAACTGCACTTTATGTCCTTCTTGGTATCCCTAATTTCTGCTTGATCTCAGGAGGCATCCTATTTGTTTTTTTCCTCCCCATAACAATAGTTTTTCTTAAAGCGTTTGGACTTGCAATTGTCATTTTAATGACTACCATAATCTTGGTTCTACAGGATAACAGGGATTATGTCAGTTGAAATTCATAAAATGTTAGGAGTAGTTTGAAGTTAATTGCATGACCGTTCTTTGTTTACCACTTTTTAAAAGAGAAGCCTTTCAAAACTCTTATATAGTGGGTGTTCTATTTAACTAAATGCCAAAAACAATGAATCACTGTTCAGTGAGCTCCTCTCTTTCCACTAAAAGTCATGTTGCCATCTAGGGGAATATCCAGGTTCCCTTATTTACACACAATCTCCAGAGGGGCTGTCAGGAATTATGCCAAATTACAACAGTTAAGAATCTGGCCCAGTAGTTCTAGCTGATCCTGATCTTTAAGATATATAGAAACTAGAAGTAATCTGTTCATTCATTTATGGTTCACACAGTAGGAGTATCCCACCATTCCTCCCTGGTCATAGGGGTATCTCAGATGCAGCAGTTCCACTGCAAAGGGTAGACAGCAGAATTCGGGTACCTACAGAGAGGATCCACTCCCCTTGTGCATTGCAGAGCTCAGGCCTAGGGTAACGGGGGCTCCTGTGCATCTGTCTACAGAAGGGTTGGGAAAAAGACAGGCCAAGGGTGGTATAGGAAACAAAGCCTGAAGTCTAAGGGTAAAATCCTGCCCATATTGAAATCAATGGGCATTTTACTATTGACTTAAATGGGATCAGGTTTTCACCCTCATCATACAGCATTGGCATTCTAGCAGATCTGAGCCTCATTAATGGGGACATGGAACTAAAGTTGGAACATAAGCACTAGTCCCCAGTGGGGGGAGAAAAAGCATCTTTCAGAGGCAGTAACGTAAGAAAATTTCACTAACGTTCCTGTAGCGTGGACATACATTCATCTTTCTTATGCAACTGCTGTTAACATAAGGTCTTGTTTTATGTAATCTGTCAAGAATCAGTGATTCAAAGTGACAAGTTCTTTTCACAAAAGGAAAGTGTATTGAGGAGAATGAATAGTATTACTGGAACAGTGTGTAAGCCACAAAAGAAAATGCATCTGTCCAATATCACAGGAATCTGAGTCCTTATGGAAGATTCTCCTGATTTTTCACTGTTTAGCTATATAAAGAAAGTCTCCTCCATCCCTCACTGATATCTGCACCCTTGATACAGGCCTATTTATGAGAGGCCCTTAGTCAGATATCAGCAGGATAACACTACATTGATGTGCAAAATAGTAGAAGGATTTCCTATGTAAGATCCAATCCATGATGTACATTGTGGAGGAAGGATTGTGCTAGGGGAAGAAACTTGAGATGCCAGAAGGAGAAAGACAAAGCCATGGGATCCCAGAGGAATGCCATCTGTCTGAAGTAAATTCGTTCAAAAGAATGCCCATGCTACACTCACTGAGCAGAACATATTTGCTGAAATCCTGTAGTCATGGAACTAGCTTCCATGATACACAGACAGTAACAGGGGGATCACAAAGGCATAGACTAGTGAAAAAGGGAGACTGTGTAGAGGATACAAGAACAAATACTGATAGGTCTGATACACACAATTCCTTCCCTCCCCACCACACCTGCACCATCCCAGCACTAATTTCAGTCAGTCATTGTGGTTGAGCTCCATGCATATTCCCTCGTTTATCTCTTTCATTGCACTGTTACAAGACAGGGTACCCCTCCCCCCATGTATCTTGTTTAATTTTAAAAAGATAGCCCATGTGATAATCCATGTTCTCACTGGAAAGACCTTAGCAGGAAATGAGTCAGGGTGTAAAGGAGCAGACTTACCCCTGCGGTGCCTCCTGCTGGTCATTGGGAATTATCTCTTTTCCAGCCTGTAGCGCCCTCTGCAGGCCAGTGATCCTCACAGCTCTGGCCCCCACATCCCTCACAGACCCCAGTGCCCCTTTCTCTGGGGTTCTGCCCCCTGGCAGTACCCCCTCTCTCTGCCTCTGGGTCTCCCCTTCCTGGGGAACCCCCAATCCACTATCTCCACCTTGCCTCAATCTGGGCTACTGCCAGTCATCACCAAACCCCCACTCCCTGGGGCAGACTGCAGTGTAAAGGCCACTCATCATAGGCAAGGGGGTTAGGACCTGTTGCCTTCCTCTGCCTCCCGGTACCTCTATGGGCCTTGGACCAGGCCTTACAGCCTGGGGAGTTGCCAGCCTGGAGCACCCCCGCTCAGCCTGCTCCTTCCCCAGCACTGCACCACCCTCAGTACCCTGTCAGGCAGGCAGCCAGGTCCTAGTCTCTCCCAGCCTGGAGAGAGACTTCTTAGGCCTCTGGCTCACAGCCTTTCTAGACAGGCCAGCTGGGGCCTGATTGGGGTGTGGTCCAACTGTGGCTGCTTCCCCAATCAGCCAGCCACAGCCCTCTCCAGGGCTGCTTTTAACCCCTTCTGTTTTAGGAGCGGGGTAGCCACCCTGCTACACAGGGCCAGATTGTGCGATGTGAGGGGAGTGCCCAAGGTGTGTTTCCCCTCCCCACTTCAAAGAGCTTGGACAATCCCAAGAGAATGCTGGAAAATGGCCCTCTTGCTAATAGTGGTTGTGCAAACCATCCCAAAGGGGGTAGGGACGATGTGTAGCTGTGGCCCTCCAACCTCCATGCCACCTACCATATGTGGCAGCTGGCACAGGGGAAGCATGCTACCATGGATTCCTCCTAAAACTCCTTCTTTGGTGGAGTGGCTTCACAACTCCCATAAGAATGGGGTGACACCAGCAGTCCTTGGAAGAATATGAACTTTGGTTCCTGGTACTGGTCACACAGCCCAGGATGATTTCATGGATGTTTTCCATCCAACTTCTCTCATATAGTACATACCTAATTATACAACTGTGATTTTTATGACCATTTATCATTGTCTACACTGATCTACTAGCACTAGATCAACTAAGTCAAGTCAGCATGCTCTTTATTCCCAGAATGAGGAGAGCCATGCTTTATGCTAGTGTAGAATAATGGAGGCTGCATACAGAAGTATGAATTTGTCTTTGAACTTGCAGCCTGGGTATCCTTAGTGTTGTCAATATAGGGTTGTGTTTTTAGGCTTTTGAGGCATGATATTGGCCTGAACTTGAGAGCTTTTGACCCCTTTTTCTTCCCTCTCACTAGATGGAATTCTTTTTCCCTATTTCAGATCATTACATGCATTTCTTTTCCTTTGGAGAGAGGGGTTTGAAATGGATGGCAGTAGTAGTGGATTATAGCTCCACAATCAGAGGGGAGCACTTCTGGGGGTGATGAAATCCTCCTTCTCACAATACAATAGATAGTCAACCTCTGACCGCTTGTATAGGGCCTTCCTTATTATATTCCACTACATTCATATCTGGCCTTATTTAGGGACTATAGTCTCAAGTCCATTCCAGACTCTGGTCTCCTGCATGGTAGTACACTGTTGGGTACATGCTGTTACCAGTTGTGTGAAACAGTGTATGAAATGTGATGGTAGGATACCCAAGCCTACAAGTTCAAAGCAAAGGAGTACTTGTGGCACCTTAGAGACTAACAAATTTATTTGAGCAGTGAATGCATCCGATGAAGTGAGCTGTAGCTCACGAAAGCTCATGCTCAAATAAATTTGTTAGTCTCTAAGGTGCCGCAGGTACTCCTTTTTCTTTTTGTGGATACGGAGTAACACGGCTGCTACTCTGAAACAAGTTCAAAGACAACTTCATACTTCTGTATGCAGCCTCCATTATTCTACACTAGTGTAAAGCATGGCTCTCCTCATTCTGGGAATAAAGAGCATGCTGACTTGACTTAGTTTAAGCCACCTAGGAGATTAGGACACTCAGGGGCTTATCTTAAGTTTGTGTAAATTGTCATAGCCCTATTGCCTTCAATGGAGCTATATTTTACACCAGCAGAAGATTCTCTCAGTTCCCATTAAAATTAAGGAATCCAAATATTCAAGCAGCTTTGCACATTTCAGCCTAAAATGACTTTGTCGGGATTGGATCAACTGGGGAAATTGAATGTAAGCCTTTAAAGACTGAAAACTCCTACAACGATCGTGTTCTTTGCTGTAATACAAATATCCATATAATTGTCTATTAAAAAGTTCACATCACCGCCTCCTACCTTGGTTTCCTTTGGTGTTGCAGTCTTATTTCGTCTTATATCATTTGTTTGTATCTGTGAGTGGTTTCATAAACAAGCTCAGCTTTTTATAAGAGAAAAGGCTTTTTTCTAAAGTCTCCTGGAGTAAGTTTCATGTAAAAAGAAATTAGAGGGTAGAATACTATTCTATAGAACTAAACACAAGCTTGTTTTATAGCCACTCATTCCAGAATTCCATTGCAATGGAGAGGACCAAGATCAATATTCCATCATTTGAACACTTTGTGAATGTGTTGGCATTGTTATAACAACACACCTCTATTGACTCAGGAGTACTGTCTCAGATATTGCTATGTTCCTCTCCAGTAATCTGGGCTTGCCTGATTTAAAAAAACAACAAAAAACAAAAAAACCCAAAACCACTATAACTGTCAAAAGGATCTCCAATCAGTCCCTTAGGGTAGGTTTCAGAGTAGGTTTCACACTGTATCTGCAAAAAGAAAAGGAGTACTTGTGGCACCTTAGAGACTAACAAGTTTATTTTGAGCATAAGCTTTCATGAGCTACAGCTCACTTCATCGGATGCATTCAGTGGAAAATACAGTGAGGAGATTTATATACACAGAGAACATGAAACAGTGGGTAAATTAATTCCAATTCAGCAGTCTCATCAAGGATCTACAACCTATCCTGAAGGACAACCCATCACTCTCACAGATCTTGGGAGACAAGCCAGTCCTTGCTTACAGATAGCCCCCAAATCTGAAGCAAATACTCACCAGCAACCACACACCACACAACAGAACCACTAACTCAGGAACCTATCCTTGCAACAAAGCCCGTTGCCAACTATGTCCACATATCTATTCAGGGGACGCCATCATAGGGGCTAATCACATCAGCCACACTATCAGAGGCTCGTTCATCTGCACATCTACCAATGTGATATATGCCATCATGTGCCAGCAATGCCCCTCTGCCAAGTACATTGGTCAAACTGGACAGTCTCTACGTAAAAGAATAAATGGACACAAATCAGATGTCAAGAATGATAACGTTCAAAGACCAGCCGGAGAATACTTCAATCTCTTTGGTCACTCGATTACAGACCTAAAAGTGGCAATTCTTCAACAAAAAAAACTTCAAAACCAGACTCCAACGAGAGACTGCTGAATTTGAATTAATTTGCAAACTGAATACAATTAATTTAGGCTTGAATAAAGACTGGGAGTGGATGGGTCATTACACAAAGTAAAACTATTTCCCCATGTTTATTCCACGTCCCCCCCCCCCCCCAACTGTTCCTCAGACGTCCTGTCAACTGCTGGAAATGGCCCGCCTTGATTATCACTACAAAAGGTCCATTTCCTCCCCATCCCGCTCTCCTGCTGGTAATAGCTCACCTTACCTGATCACTCTCCTTACAGTGTGTATGGTAACACCCATTGTTTCATGTTCTCTGTGTATATAACTCTGTTAGGGAAAAAGGGTTCCCCTCCCGTCTAGGGTTAGGAGGGTAGCCTTCCCTGGACTTCTGTATTAGCCAAACAAAACACAGAGTCTTGGCTCTTTGATAAAGTGAGGCACTTTATTGCTAGCGAATACGACAGCTGAAGGGCTCACCAATTCCTTTTCAGAGGAAAATGGTGAAGCCCCGAACAAAGAACAGGGATGAGCTTTTATAGCTTGGTTTAACATACATTGTGATATCTCTTCCAGTTCAAACCGGTTAACCCAGTCTGTTTGAAGTTCTGGGGTAGGTAAGAGCATGGAGGCTTATCTGTATAAGGAATTCTCTCCCCAAAAGCAGGGAGTGCAGGTTACACACAGTTCGCATTCTTTCTATCCATAAACAAAGTAGAAAGGACAGATAAGCATAGAAAAAAGACAGCAGCGTAGCTTTACATGATTATAGGGTCGCTTTCTGGGTTTTTTTCCTATCAGTTCCCCCCTTTGAGCCTGAAGATAATTATTTTACATGGCTCATTATTCATTGTTTAATATGTTCATGTGTTTCTCATCTTGGTTAACACCACCCTTCTTTACATATAGTATCTTTGCTGGGCTCATGGTTTTGGTACATACCCGGTGGAAGAGAGCACAACAACTGGACGCACAGCAAAACAGCAGACCCACAATCATAAGGAATCCCACTCCATACACAAACAAGGTTTTTAGCCATCCAAAGTTAGGCAACCAGCTGGTGAGCCAGCCCCACAAGTCAAAGCCCACACTGGGAGAAATAGAGGCCTGCTTATGAAAGAAGGCTGACACGTTTGCAATTATGTTAGTATCTGTGACTATGCGTCCGCTTTGATTTACATAAAGGCAGCATGTGGCATTGAGAAATGTGCACACCCCTCCCTGTGCACTTAAAAGCTGATCCAGGGCCAACCTGTTTTGCATACTGTAGCGAGCTAGTGAGCTTATTTCTTCTTGCAAAGCTTGGATTGCATCTCGAGTGGCGTTAGTAAATATTTCCATTTCGGCTGACATATTTTTTAGCGCGTATTCAAGTTGGCCCACCCCCACCCACGGAAACAGAATACGGAAGGCGCGCATACCTGTACTGCCTTCCTCGACAATAGGATTATAACTGGTATCTCGACGGGTTCGTCGGGTTGTGTCTCTGATTTCTATTAAGTCTTTACGATGCATCCCTCCTGGCCAGGCAAAGGCCACCGTGCATCTTCCCAACCACCTTGGGGGCAAGGTCTTTCCTGCCCAAGTGCCACATACCCACCATAAGTGATGATCTCCTAATACTATGCTATAGTTGCCTTTATTGCCCCCTGAGTTCTGAGATACTTCCTGCAATCGTCCCACCAGGGATGCAGCATCATCAGGATTGGGTCCTATTCCCCCCCATTTCCATAATGTAAGGCCGGCAAATTGAGTCGCATTTTCTCTGAGAATGTACCCCACATAGCCTCCAGCACGGGCATAGTTGGCTACCTCAGTACCATTGGGATACAGCAAAAGAGTAGTACTTGCATTGTTTCCCAAAATTAGAATTTTCTCACAGTGGGTTTTCGGGTATTTTCCCAGAGTAGTTTTGCCTCGGGTGCGTAGCGACCTCTTTTCTACGCACAAGGGGGCCTTAACGAGCAAGTCTGGGCGATGGTTCGGGATCCAGGTCCTAAAATCTATGGGTCCCCTTCCCCTTTTTCCCTTTTGGCCGTACCACGCCAAACCATTTTGCCAAGAATTGAGGAGCGCTGGAACCGGCAAAATGGGGAACCCTTGCAGTGAATGGGAAGAGAAGTGGGAACACACCCAACAGTCACTAACATTCCATGCGTTGGTTAAATTTTGGGCTAATTGTAGAAACGTATTTTTATCCCAACCCCCCAGGGCAGAGGTCCAGGTTAACGCCCATAGCCATACATACATTATAAACACTACCAGCTACTAACAACTCTAAAAAAAATAATATTAATACAATATTTGTAACAGTATACTAATACTCCAGAGTTCTGTAACTGCTTCTGATTCCGCTGATTGACCGGTACCCAGTTCATGTAGAAGCGGCGGTCGTGATGGGAGTCGTTGGGGATGTTGGAGCAGGAACCTTTTTACAGTGGCTGCAGTGCACCCATCTATCGATGCCCTCGACCTTCACTGCAGTTGGAGTAGTCAGAAGGACTTGGGCCGGGGCTGACCACCTTGGTTCCAGGCAATGCTTCCTTCGATGGATTTTAACACAGACAAAGTCTCCTGGAAAAAGAGAGTGCGCACAAGTATCAAGCGGTAAAGGTTGGGCATCTTTTACTCTGGCCCATGCATCACTCAAGGCATCTTGCAACATGCGACAATAACCCGCCAACTTATCTTGCCCAGCCATTAATGAAGTTTTTGCTGGGGCAAACCCGTCTACACTGGTTAGAGGAATCGGCAAGGGTCGGCCAAATAGAATTTCGAACGGTGTCAACGAATGCTTCCTATGGGGTGTATTACGAAGATTGGTTAACACTATGGGTAACACTTCAGGCCACTTTAATCCAGTCTGCTCGCATAGCTTTGCCAATTGGGTTTTTATCAGCCCATTCACCCTTTCTACTTTTCCTGAACTTTGTGGATGATAGGGGGTATGCAAGGCTTGTTTTATGCCGAGGGCCTTTGCTAAGTGTTGAATAATTTGGGAAGTGAAATGGGGGCCTTGGTCACTTTCCAAACGAGTCATTATCCCGAAGCGGGGCACTATCTCCTTGAGGAGACACTTCGCTACGGATACTGCATCTGCCCTTCGAGTGGGGAAAGCCTCAACCCACCCTGAAAAAAGATCAACCAGGACAAGCAAGTGTTTTAGTCCTGTCACTGGTGGTAAGTCCATGAAGTCCATCTGGACCACAGCAAATGGGTACTCAGGCAGTTTGCAATGTCCCATAGCTTGTGGTTTGACTGCTCCTTGGTGATTGTACCGTTGACACAATTCACACTGTGCAGTGACGGTCTTCGCAGCTGCATGGACCCCCGGAGCAAAAAACAACTTCTCCATTTGAGCCACTAATCCCCCCTTTCCCAGGTGCGAGGCCAGGTGGAGTGCCTGGGAAACCTGAGGGAGGAGTTGTCTTGGGAGAACCGGACGACCGTCCGGGCTGACGTAGAGGTTGTCCTCATTTAGGTGGCATCCAATGGATTTCCAACGGCTAACTTCGGCCGGGGGCGTCGTCTGCTGGGCAGAGAGCAAAACGGCTGGCGTCACTGGTTGCAGTAGCAGGGGTGCCAAAAAAGGAAAAGGGGCTGGAGCCCCACAGAGGGCAGCATGACAGGCCGCCGAATCGGCTGCAGCATTTCCCTTGGAAACCTCGTCCGAGGCGCGGGAGTGGCCCTTACAGTGTGTAACCGAAACAGCTGCAGGAAGTTGAATAGCCTCTAACAAGGCAGAAATCAAGGCAACATGGGAGATCTGAGAGCCGCTGGAGGTAAGGAACCCACGATGCTTCCAAAGTTGTCCAGTAGAGTGGCATACCGAAAAGGCATATTTGGAGTCAGTATAGATGGCCACAGTTTTGTTTTCAGCTAATTGACAGGCCCTAACAAGCGCCACAAGTTCTGCTGCTTGCGCTGACTTTTGTGTAGGTAAGGCATGCGCTTCAAGCGTTGCCATCAGGGTAACAATTGCATAGCCAACTCGCAAGGCCCCAAACTCGTCCCGACAGGCGGAACCATCACAAAATAATTGGAGGTCAGGATTCTGCAATGGAATATCAGAGAGGTCAGGACGAGGCGTGGAGATCAAATCCACCACGTGGAGGCAATTATGGGATTCCCCATCCTCAGGCAGAGGCAAAAGGGTTGCAGGATTCAGGACTTCGCAGCGGCGTAGGGTAACAGCCTGATTGGCGAGCAAGGCCAATTCGTACCTGGTCAGTCTGGCTGCTGTGAGGTGCTGCGTGGATCCACGATTAAGAAGTGCTGCAACGGCATGAGGCACTTGAACTAGAAGAGGGTGGCCCAAGGTAAGCCCCGAAGCTTTCTCGACCAACACGGCGGCAGCCGCAACAGCGCGGAGACAGGGCGGAAGACCCTGAGCCACTGGGTCAAGAAGGACCGAAAAATAAGCCACCGGTCGCTGGCCAGGCCCAAAGGGCTGAGTTAGCACACCAGACGCAGTGCCAGATTGTTCATGGCAAAATAAGGTGAAAGGCTTTGCGTAATCCGGTCTGCCCAGGGCTGGTGCAGAAGTTAATGCTTGTTTGAGGGCGGTAAGGGCGTTATTGTGTAGAGTCGTCCATGGTAAGGGTTCGGGAACGGAATCCAGCAGCAAATCGGTGAGGGGGTGCACTAACTCCGCATAAGCCGGAATCCAGGCTCTACAATAGCCACTTGCTCCCAGTAACTGGCGGAGTTGCTTTTTAGTGGTAGGCCTTGGCATACTCAGAACACTTTCAATCCTGTCCTGAGTAAGTGCAGTAGAAGCATATGAAATACGATGCCCCAAATATTCCACCTCGGGTTGGGCAAACTGTAGCTTGGAGAGTGCCACCTTGTGACCTTTTTCGGCCAATGCAAAAAGAAGGATTCGAGTGTCCTGTACACAGGCAGCCTTGGCTGTAGAGCACAATAACAGATCATCAACGTATTGAATCAAAGAAGAACCCATAGTCAACGAAATAGAGTCCAGATCTCGCTTTAAATACTGGCTGAAGATGGTAGGGCTCTCCCTGTAGCCCTGAGGGAGGCGGGTCCATACGTATTGACATCCGTCAAAGGTAAAGGCAAATAGGAACTGTGAGTCTGGGTGCACAGGGATGCTGAAAAATGCTGAAGACAGATCAATCACAGTAAAATAAGTAGCCCCTGGGGGAATAGCAGTTAAAATAGTTGCTGGATTGGGAACAACCGGAGCTCTCGGGATCACAATAGCATTAATCAGTCGGAGGTCATGCACGAAACGGTAAACCGGTTTGCCATCGGGGCCAGGCTTGGGTTTCTTAACAGGAAGAATAGGTGTATTGCAAGGGCTGGTAGCCTCCTTAATGATTCCTTGAGTTAAAAGCTGTTGTAGGACTGGCCGAATGCCCTCTATGGCCTCTTTAGGCAATGGATATTGCATTTTTCGGGGCAGAGGGACATCTGTACGGTAATTGATATACACCGGTTCTGCTGACTTTAAAAGTCCAGTTTCAGTGGACGCCGAGGCCCACAATGCTTCAGAAATATCAGATAACTCAGCAGGGACAAAGGGGGCGGTGGGTGTAGTGGCTAACAATGCCATTACCGTAGCTTCAGGGACCGAAGTAGGGACTGAGAGATATAGCCCCTCCGGGCTGCAAGTTATAGTTGCTCGTAGTTTACATAACAGATCTCTACCTAATAAATTTGCAGGACAGGAAGTTGCAATTAAAAAGCTATGATCCTCTGATAACGGGCCAAGCTGGACCGTTTGCTCCGCAGTTAGAGGAAGGGCGCACACGGTGCCACCAACGCCTATAGCTTTTACGGTTGCAGAAGTGGTAGGAAGGGTGGGGTCCTGTAGAGTACTTCTATCTGCCCCGGTGTCGATTAACATTGAATAAGTTTTTCCCTCCCACCACAACTGGAAGCTCCGGGTGGTTTGCATCCAACTGCACTGTCCAAGAAGCGGAGGGGGTTCCTGGCGAGGGGGACGAAGCATTGTGGGTGGCTAGCTTTCAATCAGTACTTCCTTTTTCTCCCCCCCTTTCCTGTACCCTCTGGTAGGCTTGCATAAGAGGGTCAGCTGGCTGGAGGGGGTAATTTGGGCACTGGGCAGCCCAGTGTCCTTTTTGTCGGCACCGCCGGCACTCATCTGGCCCTGCCCTCCCGGGCCGTGGCTGGAAGCTCTGACCTTGTGGTCCCCATCCCTGGGTAGAGCAGCCTCCTCTTCCACCTCGTCCCCGAAAGCCTCCCCTCCTGCGGCTTGCATCCCGTCCCCGAGAGCCGTCTTGGAAACCTTGCAACTGCAGATTAAGGAGCTTTTCGGACCTCCTAGTGTCTAATTCCTTCCTATTCCTCCAGGCATGGGCTGCTAACCCCACCACCTCCTCCAGCGTTTTGTTTTCATAAGCTGGTTGACTACACACATACTTCCGAGCGAATGGTAATAAATTTTTTACATACTGGCCGATCACTTGTGTTTTCGCTACAGGGGAGGTTGGATCTAAGCCGCCGTGGTTTTTCAAAACCTTACAAAGGCGGTGGAAGAATTCCCCTGGGTGCTCATCGTGCTTTTGAACACATGCATCTACTTTTCCCCAATCATACACAGGCTTAGACATATCCTCTAATGCTTCTAAGATTCGCTTTCTCATTTTATCCCACTCTTGAACGGTCTCTGGAACATCCCAATCCATTTCAGGTTTCTCTTGCGGATAAGCCGCCCTGCCTTGCACCGTCTCTCTAGCTTTCTTATACACAGTTTCCTTCTCACCCTCGCTTAGCACTTGATTTAAAATCATTTCCACATCGTCATAATTACAATTATACATTGTGAAAATACCCTTTAACTTTTTAATAAATTCTTCCGGACACTGTCGAAATGAGGGAAAAGTAGATGACCAATTCATTAGATCCGTGCTGGTAAAAGGGACATACACCATCTGTGTCCCCCCCCTACCGCTCGGCAGTTGTCGCATAGGCATTTGGACTGCACTAGCTATTGCAGCTCCAAGAACTTTTGCCTTAGGGGTGCCTAGAGAACCGTGAGACCGGGTCTTTGCAGGGGTTGCATCACTGGGGTGTCGCGGATCAGGACGTGTCAACCCCCTGGTAGAGGTGCCAGCCTCCGGATCGCCCCCCCGCTCTGCGTTAATTGTGGGGGTATCGGTAGCTAGTGGGAGAGTGGGACCGCTCCTTTCCCCGGTTGGGGGCGTGGGTGCATCAGGGTCAGGCTGCGGTACCCCACCCCATAGCCAGCTACATTCTTCCAATGGTATAGGATCCCCCGCTTCTTTCAATGGGAGTTGGGGATAAATAGACTTTGACGTTTTTAGCTTCTGGTCAGCATGACTAGATTCTGGATTGTATGGTGGGGGCCGCATGGCTTTAAGTTTTTCTACCTCAGCACGTAAACTAGTAGTTACACTGGCACTTTTGCGCCGTTCGGCCTCCCTTATCCATACATCAGAATACTTAAGTTGCCGCGGTTGTAAATCATACAATACTTTTCGTAATTGAACAATGTTATGTAACTCAAATGTTCCTTCCCCCGGCCAGCGATTTCCTGGTTCCGGGTCGTCTTGCGTCATTCCCACCCAGGGACCTTGACACAAAAATATAAACTTATACAAAGCTTTGTTGCCATCCGATTGTAAGGCCTTGATATCCCTATCATAATGTTTTAACATATAGCCCAGAGGCGTAGAAGGATCAACAGTTCTACTGGACCCCCCCCCCCCCATCTTTTCCCAAAGACGGGACCCCCGGCTGTTGTCTAGACAATCACAAAGGAAAAATTCAGAACTCACCAAGTTCCCACCGGCCGGTGTTCACCAATAGGTCCGGACCCTAGTGCCTTCGGGATGCCTTATTTCACCGAAGCGGCGGGTGGAAGCGAGACGGGAAGCCTTCTGGGTTAAAGCAACCCGGGTGCCGGCAAGAAGGATTCAGAGTCCCGACCGTCCACCGGTCCGGAGAAGAGGCGATCCCGGACGAGCCCCCAAATTGTTAGGGAAAAAGGGTTCCCCTCCCGTCTAGGGTTAGGAGGGTAGCCTTCCCTGGACTTCTGTATTAGCCAAACAAAACACAGAGTCTTGGCTCTTTGATAAAGTGAGGCACTTTATTGCTAGCGAATACGACAGCTGAAGGGCTCACCAATTCCTTTTCAGAGGAAAATGGTGAAGCCCCGAACAAAGAACAGGGATGAGCTTTTATAGCTTGGTTTAACATACATTGTGATATCTCTTCCAGTTCAAACCGGTTAACCCAGTCTGTTTGAAGTTCTGGGGTAGGTAAGAGCATGGAGGCTTATCTGTATAAGGAATTCTCTCCCCAAAAGCAGGGAGTGCAGGTTACACACAGTTCGCATTCTTTCTATCCATAAACAAAGTAGAAAGGACAGATAAGCATAGAAAAAAGACAGCAGCGTAGCTTTACATGATTATAGGGTCGCTTTCTGGGTTTTTTTCCTATCAACTCTCCCCACTGTATTTTCCACTGAATGCATCTGATGAAGTGAGCTGTAGCTCACGAAAGCATATGCTCAAATAAATCTGTTAGTCTCTAAGGTGCCACAAGTACTCCTTTCCCTTATGGTAGGATTCTTTACATAGTGAGATAACTTGTAAAGTTCTTAATGTGCACAAAGTAATTCAAAACAAGCTCCACAATCTTTTACTACAACAAAGCTTCTCAGCTGGTTCTTTTTCAGCAAAGAGTTTATTTCCATTTGCAGCTAGCCTGTTGAGAAATTGAATATTTGGCTTCTTAACTTACAAGATTCATCTCAAGTTTAAATGTTTCATTCTTCTTCCTATTACAGTGGTTATATACGAGTCCTGCAAGAAGGCCTCAGTGGAGAGGTGTGCCCCATTGTGCTAAATGCTGAACCAACCCATAGTAAGACAGTCCCTGACCCAAAGAATTTACAGTCTAAATAGTCAAAGGGGTGAAGAACGGAAGGTTTAGGTATATTTAATCCAACCTCAGCATGGGGGAAAACGACTCAATGACCACTTGAGGTCCCTTCCAGTCCTACATTTCTAGGATTATCCCCACTTGGCAGATGTGGAACAGAATTGCAGAGGTGAGACATCTATTCTCTCTCACCCATCACTCATATGCGATGACTTGTTTACCATGGTGCACAGTGACATGAGTGGGGTACCCAATGGTACAGGTGAAACTTTGAAGATGAGTTTCCCTTTTTATTTTTCTTCCTGTTTGTTTTCAGTGTGAAATACTTTATAAAGTGCTCCAATCTATTCACTAACCTTCAGCCACAGATCACTTCAGACTGAATAAGAGGGTTTGCAAACTCAGTTGTGTCAGATTTGGAAAAAGCAGGCGAGTATAGCTGAGGACAAGTGAACCAAAAAAAATCCACAGGTCTTCAATAGAAGAGAAACCTGGAAACAGCCATCTTGAAAGAGGGCTAATGGGTGATACTGGACTGCAAACTAATGTCTAGTTTGCTATGTGGTGTGGTCAGCAGAAAAGGCAAATGAACTGTTGTGGTTTCTCTGCATAGAAACCTGGTCACAGAAAAGAGAGATACTGGTCCCTCTGTACTAGTCTAGTGCAACTACACCTCATATTCCACCAATTCTGAGAATCCTATTACTAGATAGATAGTAGCAATATAAATTCTTTGAACTTCTAATTTGCCATTAGGATACCAGTGGGATCGACTTGGCTGAGAAATAACTAAAAGGGGACATAATAACTATTTACATATATTTGATGGGGGTAAATAGCAAGAATTGAAGATAATTATGTCAAATGGTACAAAGGAATATAACTAAGCAAACATGACATTAATGGAATATTTAGGCTGAATATCAGGAAGTGTTCCAAGAAGCCAAAACAAAAAACCTATCACTTGGAATATTTAAACATTAACCAGACAAAACATTAGAAAAATGTACCATAGAGAATAATTCTGCACTGAAAGGGAGATAAACATGAAATACCTATTAGGTCATCCAGTCTAACACCTGTGATTCCAAGGGCCAGATTCATCCTAGATGTTTCCTTTCAATTGAGTTATACTGGAAATGAAGTGGTCTCTGATTCCATATGTATGTTAGAGAGTATGCCCTCTGAAGGAAAAAGAGGAAGAAAGGTGTTGGCAATAATTTGAGACATTAGGAAAACAGCATTACACTTGTATCAAAGCAATTCAGCATGTTAAGTATCATGGATGAAACTGCTTCATGGATATTAGGATGTGGCCAGAGATATTAGAACCCACATTTCTAAAGTGGCCTCTAATTTGGGGTACCTCGCTTTGGAGTGGCCACCATTAAAAGTCTAGGTCCTGAAGTTACTCTTTGGAAAGTTTCAAGGAAGTCCCAGTGTGACAATTAACCATCTACTCTAGTGACATGTACACAGAAGGCTGAATCATTTCTTGCCTGCAGCATCAGTATTGAAGAAGGCACCACGATCTCACATCTGTCACAACATTCTAAATAGGGGCTCCATTGTTGCCTGCTCTTATGCAGCTGCACAGAAGAATAGGAGGGAGGGGATCTCACCTCCTTTGTATAGTCCACAAAAGGGCAGATCATCATTGCAGACAATTGTTTACAGGGAACAGAGGCTTCACTTCAGATGTTTAGTCATCAAGTTGCCAGGCCAGGGAAGGGTAGATGTATCAAGGATACCACCCAAAGTAGCTGGCTGGCTGTATGAGGGAACTGAGCTACACTCTTTAAATGGGTATAGAGAATTACTCCCATCACCATGCAATTGGGGAGTACTGTTAAACAGTGAATAACTGAGGCACAATGACTCCTAGTGCTATCCTGGGGGTAGTGCATCTCCCCACCACCCTAACTGTACACTACAAAAGAACAACCTAACAATAGAGAACAACCAACAGCAGTTGTTACATCTAAACGTTTATTAAATTACTCAATACAGAGCTTAAATAGAGCATCATGCAACACACAAGTAGAGACAAACAACCAGAAAGCTATAGCACTAATGTATTTGACAAGTACTAGAAACTGGTTTTACCAGGGAGAGATTCTTTTGAAGCTAGATAGCTCCCTCTGTTGAACATGAAACTTCTGCTTTGGAACTGTTTGCTGGTGCTACTGAAATTATATTAACAATCTTTAGAAAAGGGATGCACTGGTAATTTTTGATTAATTGTGCCTAGTCACACACTGCAGAGCAGTGGCTCTAAAGCAGAGGTGGGCAAACTACGGCCATATCTGGCCCGTGGGACTCTCCTGCCCAGCTCCTGAGCTCCTGGCCCAGCAGACTAGTCCCTAGCCCATCCCCTTCTGTTTCCCTGCCCCCGCAGCCTCAGAGGGGTAGTCAGGAATGGGGGGGGGTTGGATGGGGCAGCCAGGGGTGCGGGTCCAGGGGTGGTCAGGGGACAGGGGGGTGGTGAATGGGGCAGGAGTCTAGGGGGAGCTGTCAGGGGGTAAGAAGCGGGGGTCAGATAGGAGGTGGGGGAATGGGCCACACCTGGCTGTTTGGGGGGGATACAGCCTCCCCTAACTGGCCCTCCATACAATTTTGGAAACCCAATGTGGCCCTCAGACCAAAAAGTTTGCCCGCCCCTGCTCTAAAATCTGTAGACCTCTCTTGTAATATGTGGATCTCTTCCAGATAGTAGGCAGAGCAGTTCAGATCACCATAGTGAGATGGGACTGAGTCGTTAGAACACTGATACTTTCTGGTATGAAAGCGACAGACCAATTCAAGGCTTGTATAGGGAGTGCTGGACAGCTTTTTAAATTGTCTAAATTAAAAAGCATGGTCAGTGAGAAATTTTGTTGATGCTTTAGAAAACTGGGGTTTTGACAAAATGAAAGTTTTCCCACAGAGAGTGTGCACTTTCCTAGAAAGCGTTTAAAATTGTATTGGGGAAAAAAAAAAAAAAAGACATGAAAACCAAAAATTCAGACAGTCCCCTGTACCCCCTCCTCCCCAACAGTTTTCAGATAAGAGTGTTCTGGTTTACAGCAGTTGAATGTTTTGGTTTTCAGTTGCCAAAAAAAAAATCATGGAGTTTGAATGGGAATTTTTCACTGAAATCTTTATCAACATTTTCCATACTATAGGTTGACTGGCTATATAAACAAGCTCTTCTCTACACCCTGAGTGGCTCCTTCATGACAGGTGTTAAAGGATGGCCAAGTTGTTAATGACACCAGAACTGAAGAGTTGTAGTAAATACAAATGCAGCCACAATCATGTAGCAAACAGATTGGAGATTAGATTAGAGAGGTGGGGGGTAGGGCTGCAGGCCATGATGGGAGATTTGGTATTAATAAATAGTTAACCCTATTTCCATGAGGGGAAACAAACACCAGAGATACAGAAAATGGGGAGAGGTTAGCAGTAAACAAGGGGCAGCATCCATCTCATTTAAGCACTGACACCTAGAGAGTTTTGACTGAAGTAGCACTTGCCTGTAAGTTTTATTATTTCTCATGACAGGAGTGTGGCTGTTCTATCCCATTGCAAAGACAGACGTTAAGTTTGGCATTCTCCATTAGAACTGCATGTGGTCAAGCCACGGACTGATCACATAAACCCAATTCTGGCATCCTTACTTTCAGAAATACCTTACTCTGGGGCTGACCCAAAAGCCATTGAAGTCAATCCAAAAATTCCCACTGACTTCACTGCACTTGTAGACATTAAGGTCAGAAGGGACTGCTGGGATCATCTAGTCTGACCTCCTAAACACAGGCAATAGAACTGCACTGATTTGGGTATCTAGGTTCTTAAACAGTTCCCAATTATCACTCACATTTGTGAATAAGTTCTTTACCCCAGATACTTTACAAAGATGAAAAATTAATACTTGGTGCTTTACAAGGGCCATATACTACGGGTTGAGACTTTTGGCAGGTAACAAAAGTAAACAACTCATGATCACTTGCATCTAAGCAGCTACATTAGCTTTTAGTTCTGTGATCAATTCCTCTTTATCGGGATGAGGGCTAACAGAATTCAGCTCTACTATGGATCTCTGATCTAGAGTAACCAGCCTTCAGTGAGTACTATTGTGAACTGAAAGGCACTGCTCCATATGAGTAAGGTAACAGAGTCAGTTCCCTATATACTGCAGTTCGGGTGTTCTTTGTATAATTATCACCATAGTATCTAAGCATCAAGTATCTAAGCACTGCTGGTTGTTGGCACAGAAGTCACCTTTTGTGCCTTTTAAAGTTGTCCCACACTTTCCCTGTGGCAGTGCACAACACTGATTCTCCCCCCTCCTCCACCATTGTTAAGAAATCCTGCCAGGCTGTCTTCAATCTCTTGGTTCTGATGAGGTATGGAGTTAACTTGCAAGAGATGCCAGAAGCCACTAATCATATCAGAGGAGCAGACAATATATGTCATGCATAAGCATTTACAAAACTGTCTTAATAGTTGTAAGTGATCTTTGAAGTCCATCAAGATGTGTCACTTAATGATACTATTATTGTTTTTCTGAGAGACATGGGGCCAAGTTCTAGTATTCTACTAGTTTAATTTCAAAATAAATTATAATAAGAGTGAGAAGTCCAATTTTAGCCACCCACACCTGGAGCTGTTTACATTATCCTTATTATTTCCCAATAACTAAACCATTAGGTAAACAGAATATAAATTTGTTTACAACCTCTCGCATTTGGATGCAGTTCTGGATGGTGTCAGTGAGGATGTAGGATTCTCCAAGATTTTTGGCTCCAAAGCGTGCTCAGATGGAGGTAGGGTAATGTAAGAAAATAGATAATCAGCAGTATTGCAAATCCTGAACATTCAGAAGTCATGAGTTAGTCTCCAAAAAAAAAAAAAAAAAAGTGTCATGAAATTTTAGGTTTGTTTTTTTATTATTTTTAACCTGGTTTGAGCATTTAGAGTACACTTGAGTCAGGCTTTCAAGCTATTCTCTGCAGTCATGAGGAGCAGAAACATTTTTATATAAAAAAAGCTGAAGGTCCCATGTAATTACTGAAGAACTGGGGTATAAGCAAAGCAGCAAATATTGGGTTTGTTTTTATGACTGTCATAAGAATTGGCAATTCAGAGTTCACCACATAGGTCCCGATTTTGTTACTGTATTCCCATCCTAGACACAGGAACTTTGCTTCTCTCCTTACTTCCGTCATTTTTAACCCAAATCACAGGTGATAATGCTTTGAGTCTAACTTTCAAATTTACAATATTTGGATTGACTAGATCCGAGATAAAAATTAGTTCCTTCATTTTTAACCATACATGAGCAAAACAGGCAAGTTTTGGGTCCTGGAATTACCCATGAAGTCCAGCAAACATGAAGGCCTCCCTCTGCCCTGAAGATAGTGCAGAGGTCTCCTGGGTAGCTGCAGGGAAGATGGATAGCACTCAGGGCACTACACAACTTGTATTGCTGTGATGTGCACATTTGAGCATCCTGAAAACAGAACCCCTTTGATCAGCTCTCTGCAAGACAATGACTGAATAAGCACCTGGCCAAATCTCCACCCCTCTTTCCCCCTTTGGGAAGGCCAGAGTTATGTGGGCACTCCATGTATTCTTCACTCTGAGTCCCATCCCCACCAAAATAATGCCTGGCCCCTGTATGGAAGCAGAAAGGGATGGAGACTACTTGCACAAAACAGACCTTATTAATTGTTTTCCAGTGCTATAAAACATTAGGGGAGTCAGAAGATTATAAAATCTTTCTACAAAAGATGCTGCAGTAGTCTAACCTGGACCATCATGGGATAAGTTCTGAGGCTGTTTTTTCAAGTTAGAGAAAGATTTCATTCTTACAAATCTATTTGTAAATAAACAAATAACTTTTTTTTAATCCAAAAAGCCAACACTCTGCCACAAGATGTTTTAAAGCACACACCGGCCAAAACAGACTCACAATGATCCTATTTGCATTTGCAGGCTTAAAACAGCCAGTTCTGAAACTCCTACTACTGCTTTCTCCAAACCTGCTTTTTCCCAGCCAACAAACAGTATCACCTCTTCACAGGGTATTCACCATCAGCAGAGGACTTAGAAATGCTTATCTGCAGAAGAAGGAAACAAAGCAATCTATTTGGCAGTGTGCAGCAGAAAGCTTGCCCCAGCCCACACAACTCAGTTGAGAAAAGTTTTTAAAGATAACTAAAATAAAAACAACACATACTTTCATAATATAACTCCCACAGATTCTTCCAAATACCCCTTCCTCCTACAACTGTGACTCCTAGTTGGGCCCCTGGGAGTTTTATAGAGGGCTTCCTTACCCAGAACCCTTTGCACATAAGGGAAGTTCTTCCTCTGTCTCTCTGGGTGACTGACAGTCCATCCAGCCAATTAGCTCTCTTGCTCCTGGCTCTATAACAGCTTCATCCCATCACAATTTATATTTTGAAATGCAATTTGAAGTGTGTGTGTATGATGATACAACCTTTCCTCAGGCTACATCAAACATTATTTCTTTTAAAGTGTGAATGCTTAAATATTGTTCTTTTAATGTTCTTCCACCATTCTCTTGACAGGCAGATTCATTTATTGTATTCTATTTAGGTTTTTATGCCACAGTCATCACTGCAGTATCTGAGCGCCTCCCAGTAGCGTATTAAGCAATGAATGTGACTATGCATCTGTCATTTGTTTATTCTCTCATCCGCTACCAAGGAGGAATACGTGTATGCAGTGCTTATTTTGGACATGTAGGTATATGTTCATGTTAGAGAAAGAGATCAAAGAAATGCGCTTTGCATCTGGAGCAGAAGGTTTGTGATGGTTCTTAGGTCCTGAAGGACTTCATTCCTCAGTCTCAGGCCAGCCCTTGAGAAAGCTCTGTCTCATACAAAGGTTTAATAGTTCTGTTAATTATCCCAAAGTTAAAATATGTATCTGAACCTTTTGGGCTTGAAAATCTTGCGAGTGTAGGCTTTCCCAAGAGGCCTTTCAAGGCTTTCTCATTCATTTTGTGCTGAGACAACTCTGAAAACAGCTTTTTGGGGGCTTAATTTATCCTTATCTATTTCCACTCCTGCCACATTAATTTATTATTTTTATTACTTATTCATATTATGCTAGCACCTAGAGGCCTTGGTCTTGGGTCAGGGCCCAATTATTCCAGGCACTGTACACATAAAGAGCTCACAATCTACCATAAGATGGAAGGAACAAGTGGCTTGAACAAACAGAGTGAAAGAAAAGGTAATAGTGATTCATACAAGAAACATAGAAATTCAGAGGCATTGAAAAGTTGGGGAAAACCACTGAGCTACCTTTTCGGAACTTTAAAAAAGATTTGATTCCACTTTGCTTCTGGTTTCTATTTTATCCTTGTCATAAGTATACAGCTAAGGGTAGCATAAAATCCCTCCTTTACCTGTAAAGGGTTAAAAAGCTCAGATAACCTAGCTGGCACCTGACCAAAAGACCCAATAAGGGGAGAAGATACTTTCAAATCTGTGGGGGAAGGTTTTTGTTTTGTGTTTCTGTAGGTTCTCTCTGGAGACCAAAAGAGAGACCAAGCAAGTAATCCAGCTCCTACTGAATGATACATCTAAAATTACAGAAATAGTAAGTAATAGCAAGGAAAGGTGTTAGAGTATCTTTTGTTTTAGCTTGTGACTTTTCCCTAGGCTAAGAGGGAGGTTTATTCCTGGGTTTGTTATTTTTTTGTAAATTTAAGTTTTTGTTTAGAGGGGAATCCTCTGTGTATTGAATCTGATTACCCTGTAAAATTACCTTCCATCCTGATTTTACAGAGGTGCTTCTTTTACTTTTTCTTTATAATAAAGTTCTGCTTTTAAGAACCTGATTGGTTTTTAGTGTCCTAAAAACCCAAGGGGCTGGTCTGTGCTCACCTTGTTTAATCTCAAGCCTCCCCAGGAAAGGGGGTGAAGGGGCTTGGGCAGAGGTGAAAGTAAGTTAAAGGACTTACCAGTATGCCAGAGTCCTGAGCAGGGGGCATGGCCTCAACTGGAATGGGCAGGGCCTTTAGTCCCCAGGCCCTTTAAATCTTGATTTAAAGGGCCCAGGGCTCCAGCTGTGGTAGTGGTGACTGGGAGCCCCAGGCCCTTTAAATCACCCCTGAGCTACCAGCATGGAGTCAGGAGACTGGTATGCAGATATAACATGCTAGCTAAGTCCCCCTTCAGTGGCTAACCCACACAGAGCATAACAGCCAATACCAGCTAATTGTAATGTTCTTGCAGCTCACATGGTAAAAGACTCTGCTTCTGCTGTTGCAGGTTTTGTCCAAGCTGATGGCCCATTGATGGAAGTTATTATGTAGATATGTCAAAAAACATTTGCAGTCAGCATTTAGTGTATCTCATAGTATGAGCAGTGTCCATTCTGGGGTCAAGGGAGATATAGACTTTATTAAGTCTGACATTGATGCAGAGGTGAGGAGTGGGAAGGAAAGAGGAGAATGGAATAAAGAGTTGCACCTGCTTACACCAAGCCTGAAATTGGCCCATAGTTTATAAAACTAAGGAGATAATAGATAAACTGACCAGGAATCAGAGTAACAGCCGTGTTAGTCTGTATTCGCAAAAAGAAAAGGAGGACTTGTGGCACCTTAGAGACTAACCAATTTATTTATCATACACATTGTAAGGAGAGTGACCACTTTAGATAAGCTACTACCAGCAGGATAGTGGGGTGGGGGGAGAGAAAACCTTTTGTTGTGGTAAACACCCATTTTTTTGTGGTTTGTATGTATAAGAACATCTTCTGTATTTTCCACAGTATGCATCCGATGAAGTGAGCTGTAGCTCACGAAAGCTTATGCTCAAATAAATTGGTTAGTCTCTAAGGTGCCACAAGTCCTCCTTTTCTTTTGACAAGGAATGTACTGCAGTGGTGGAAGGAACCAAAACTGGCTCCTGGACAACTCTGGCCTGCATTGGAGCTGCACTGCCAGGAAGTGTCAGTGCCTGGGTTTCAGAGCAAGGCCTCAGGAGGCTCTTGAAGACCCACTGTATTTAGGGCAGAATTCTGTGGGAGGAAGCCCCTTTCCTAGAGGACAATGTGGAGGAAACTCACAGAATTTTCTTCCACATTAGCCCCCTCCTGGATGTTTTCCCCTTCTTCTTCTATAGTGCATAGTGGATTCAATACAGATTGGTATCTGACTGCTGGATTTGAATTCCCTTGAAGCTCAAACACTCAAGCCATGCTTTGTCTAAGGGTTAGTCTTCACTGCTATGTTGACTCAAGGTACAGCTTGACTCTTGCCCCTAACCCAACTCCCATACACACACAAAACTCTCTAGCACAGGTTGCGTGGTCCTTTAAACTCGAGCTAGCTGGCTTGTCCAGGGTCATGGGATGCAGCTCAAGTGCTGCCGATGCTCAAGCTAATAATGTAACAGGGATACAGCTGCAGGCTACAAGCTTGCATTACCACAACCCACCAACTGCTAAACCAGTAACTCAATGCTGCTCATCTAATCACTGTAATTTTAGGGTTGTTTTGCAGTGTGACCATTCTCACAAAAACCAAGCTAGTTACTCCAGTCAAACTAAGCTAGTCTGAGAGGAGTAACTCGAGCTAACTGTTGCATTGAAGACAAGTGCTGAGTATGTATGTGGTGTGCTATCTGTGTGGATATGTGAGAGAGTAAGAGCTTATCTATACAGAGACAACATCAAAGCTCACTACAGAACTTTTTAAAAAAGGAGGACTTGTGGCACCTTAGAGACTAACAAATTTATTTGAGCATAAGCTTTCGTGAGCTACAGCTCACTTCATCACTACTGTAGCGCATGAAAGCTTATGCTCAAATAAATTTGTTAGTCTCTAAGGTGCTACAAGTCCTTCTTTTCTTTTTGTGGATACAGACTAACATGGCTGCTACTCTGAAACCTACAGAACTTTTAGTCTGCCACATGCCCAGTTAGTGTGTGGCAAATTGGCGCACTGTACCTTCCTGGTTTGCCACACATTAACTTTCTGTGTAGACAAGCCCTAAGGGAAATGTAGACCTACAGTGAGGTTAAAGGACTTACTAACTACTGCTGGCAGGAAAGGATACTGTCTTTTAGCTGATGTGGTAGATATCTGTGTTCCTGAGGCTGAAAGTCAAGATTGTGGTCCCAGTTGGGCAGGTGTTTGAGCATGCTATTTACCTGCTGTCTGAATAACATAGGTTCATTGTAGTAAGATATAATTGGTTGAAAAATGAAACAACATTTTCACAAAAATTGGTGGGGGGGTTCTTTTTTCCAACATGTGATCAAAATTCCACAACTGGACATTTTTCAATCAGCTTTATGATAAGAAGGTTTGCCTTCTCACCTTGTCTGGCTTTGCCCATACTAAATGAGCAGCAGGACCAAACTGCTTGTTTGGCTGTTCTGGACCAGAGCACCATACAGATAATTCTGGTGATTTTCCATTTACACATTGCACAAATAGCTCTCATGGGAGGAGACCCGATAACTGTAATGATCCTGAGACAAGTAGTCTGATGGATCTCACCTTTGAAATCATTTGTCAGCACAAGATGCTTTAATCCTCTTTCGGTCACCTCTTAAGTTAATAATATTTTCAAAAAGTGCTAGAAGTGGATTGTCTGCTGCTTTCCCTTTTCTAACTAAACATGAGGGTGGGACAGATATTTTATCTCATCTAGAAGGGAATAAGCCTCCTAGGTAAATGTACAATAGTGCTGTGACATCTGTCTAAATATTGATAAAGGTTTATTCAGTGCAAAATTTATTTTCCTTGTAACAGAGTAACCCATCTGAAGATACATTTAGAACATCAAATAAACCACCAATAGTAGAGAACGAAGACAAATCACCTCTTGAAGTAACAAAATAATTTCATTCTATATACTGTACTAACCTTCTGACGGCAGTATGTGATGGACAGAGGCATTCTGCTTTAATTTAGTCCCCAATAGATTTAGTGGTTATAGCTGAAAGAAACTCAAAGGATACTACACGTACTAATTGGATTTAGCAACTTTTCTTGCCAAGCACCCTAAAAAAAAAAACTTCCAATTTTTTTATCAAGAATAATTAGAGATTGCCTGCAATTTAAAGACATAAGAACATAAGAAAGCCATACTGCGTCAGACCAATGGTCTATCTCGCCGAGGATTCTGTCTTCTGACAGTAGTTGGTGCCAGGTGCTTCAGAGGGAATAAGCAGAACAGAGCATTTATTGAATGATCCATTCCCTGTTGTCCATTGGGTTGCGTCCCTGATCATATTGGCTAATAGCCATTGATGGACCTATCCTCCATGAACTTATCTTTTTTTAACCCAGTTATATTTTTGGCCTTCCCAACATCCCCTGGCAACTAGTTTCACATGTTGACTGTGCACTGTGCAAAGAAGTACTTCCTTATATTTGTTTTAAACCTGCTGCCTATTCGTTTCATTGGGAGACCCCAGGTTCTTGACTTATGTGAAAAGGTAAATAACACTTTCTTATTCACTTTCTCCACACCATTCATGATTTTATCATAGAGGTCTATATTTAGGGTATATCACTGAATTAAATATAGGTCATTGGCAGTTTTGTCAGGTTTCTATCTCTGAATTTCAAGCTGGATTCTCCATTGTCCAAATTAATTGTGGTTACTGGAAGTGAAATAAATGCCTAAAACATTCTGCCATATTATATTAACTTACTTGGAGTTGTACAATGTCATTTCATTGCATCATATCTTAAGCTGATTTGATACTGTGTAACACAACATGAAGAATTTGTAAATAAAGCATAAAAACTGTGTCTACCTGACATCAAGTTCGATAGCAAACAAATGCATGGCTTTATACGTAAAAAGAAACACCTTCAATGTTTACCGGATATTCAGGTGTATCCCTTTATATTTATCTGTCTTAGGTGTTTCTATGGCCCACATTACTCTAATATTTGAGCACCCCACAACATTTAATGTGTTTATCCTCAGTGCCTCTGGGAGGAGCAGCACAATGCCATTGCAGCCCTGACATCAGGGTCTCAGCTAACCAAAGCTGTCCTGGAAAGGAGTTTTTTGTTCATTCCTATCTCAGCAATACATGCATGCTCATTTTATCCAGTGTTCCTTTAACCTTATGAAATAGGGGCCAATTTCAGGGCTGCTGTAACTGTGTACAGCTCCATTGTACTGGACCCATGCATGATACAGATGGTGGAACAGAGGCTAAGAGAGACTAAGTGATTTGTCCAAGGTCAAACAGGAAGCTTGTGGTAATGCAGAGTTGAACTCAGGTCTCCCACAGCCTAGGCTACTACCCAAACCACTGAACCAGCCATGTAAATGTTGGGAGTGTGAAACCAAAGCACAGAGAGTCTGGGGTTTTCTAAAGCTATGATCCCTTGCCATAGCCCTGAGACAAGAAATAGTGCCAACATCAGATGTTCATAAGTTTAAAGATAGGTAATAATCCATTAGGAGGGTAAGAGACAACTGTTTGCTGATACTAAAGCTGTGTTTTGATGGGATACAAAATTTTTAAAAAGAAAAGAAAAAAAGAACCAAAATGTTGGTTAAAAAAACAAAAACAGGTTACCCACACTTACTCAGTGTGGCCCTCTGTCCCATGCTAGTGGCCACATGAAGATCCTGCCTTGGATGGTTAAACTGATGTCAGGACCAGATTCTGCTGGCAGCACCATGCAAAGCAATCAGACCACACAGGGCAACCTGGCCCTTCACATTCACATGTAGAAAGAGATTGGGATTCTCTACACCCAACAGAACTGAGCTTTCGGGCATCACATACAAACAAAGAAAGCTTTGACAGGTCTAGAAAAGTCACATGGTTGGTGCAATTAGGATTTGCATGGTAGTTAATTCAGCGCTAAGGTGCACTTTGTTGCAATTTGAAAACATTCTCTCCTTCCCCTTAGGTCTGTTGTGAAAATACAGCTGGAGAAGGGAAGCCAATTCTTGTAAATCAACTTACAATTCTCACTTTAATTGAAATTGACAGGCATGATTGTGCAAAATATTTTCTGTGGCCCAGGCAAATGCTTGGTGACTCCTCGCAGTGGGGTCTAAAGGTACAAACCATGACCTACTGTGACCTTGCATGTGTGCAGATCTGCAGATTAAATCTGATGAATAAAAAGCCCTCCGTTAGGAAGGACACTGCATGCTTCAAAGCCAAAGAAAAGTAGAATTACAGGCTTCTTATTTAATTTTCATCCAAGCTGAAGCTTTGGTCTGGCCTCTTTCAGTGAATCATGATGAGGATCTTTAAAATTCAATCAGAAACTAAGATAACACTGTGAGATAACTATAGACATACTCAAAGCTGCAGTCTTTTTATTTCCTTTCTTGTTTAGCGAATTTGCTAGCTATGCCATCAGATTACTTAAGCGGGTATTAAATCTTGCAGGCCTTTGAAGACTTTCGGTCAAATGAAGAAGGAATTGCACTGCATATTTCTTAGATTTAAAGCTCTGGTTTATTATCTATGGGGGTTTCTTTTGCATTTTGAGTAATTAGTACATATTTTTTTCACCTATTAACAGAATTGATATTGTGGGCCCAACCTTGCAAGCTGCTGAACATCTTCAGTTGACACTGAAAACAAGAATAGCTGGAAGCACTCTGTATCTCACAGCAGCAGCTAAGCCCCATTCTGTTAGACTTTTGTGGACTCTCGGATTTATTTCAGTGGGCACTCTGGCTCCAATCCTACCAAGCACTTAGGCACATGCTTTACTTTAAGCACATGACCAATTCTATTGTAGTCAATGGGACTAATTACTTGAATAATCGCATGATGAAGTGCTTTGTTGTTATGAACTTGGTAACTGGGCAGCAAATACCAAATATAATGTGGTGCCTGATGTTTTTCTTTTTTGTCATTTGTACAACAAACGTTGATGAGCAAAATTGAGACATTAGTCCAATGGAAACCAGATTCAAAACAACTGCAAGCTTTGGGAACGTTTGAGTCCAAATCCAGATATGAAGTTCACAGCAATGGGAGTTCTTCTCTTGAGCTCAGTAGTGCCTATTCCTAAAACTGTCTGAACAAGGGTGTGACTGGGCAGAGGAGCCACACACCCCAGTGAGGGGGCTAAGGAGGCTGGTAAGCTCTCTACTGGCAATGAAAGGGTTAGGGAAAGCCTGTGGATCCAGGTGATCACACCCTGCTACGTTGGCAGCCAATATCTGGCCTGGAGAGGAGAGCTGAAAGGATGAGAGTTTGGGGATGATCAGGAAGGAAGACAGAGCTCTGCTTCTCTTAATGGTGAATAAGATTGATTGCAGCCCTGCAATTTCAATTGTTCGCCAGCTAGATCAGCTGTCCTAGAAGGCATGACCAGACACTGGCAGGAGGCAATCAATGGAAGCATAGACTATTTGGGGGACTAGCCCTGAATAAAGAATAGGACCCTACTGAAGTTTCATGGGAGGACACTGTTTTTGAGTTGTGTGTATTTTGTTCCTGATTACCTTTGAACCTCAATGCCCCCAAAGGAGTAGGACTGAAGGATACTTTAGCTAGAGGGCCAAAGCACCAAGACACAGGCCATAATTTGGGAATGCTGGACAAACTAAAAGCTTGCAACATTAAACCTGTGTAATTGGGAGCAATCAGATCTGAACTGTACAGCTCTGACCCATCTTTATTATAAATTGTTATTACTGTTGTTATACCGTGGAGGTGATCACAGGCTCCAATCAGCCCCCATGTGCTAGGTGTTGTACCCTGCCACAAAAGGCTTGAAGCATAGAAGCAAAGGACTTATCATGGTAGCTGGCAAACAACATGTTAGTTCCATGTTTTGTTTTGTTTTCATATATTCTATGAAATATATATGAGGTGAAGGCATGAGAGGATGAGTTAGTGGAATCACAGAACTATGAGAGGAAGAAAGGGAACAGAGACATTGAGCAGGGGAGAGGAGAGAATTAGAGAGAGGAATTGTTGAATAGGAGGGAGAGAAGGATGGAGAGGAAATTGCAGAACAGGAAAAATAAATCCAGCAAGAGAGGGTCTGTGAAGGAAAGGATGGTTGTAGAGAACTGTGAGGACTCCTTGTTCTAGAGGGATCCTGAGAACTTCCTCCCTGGCTTGGCTGATCATGACTGGGTAGGTGAGAGATGCAGCAAAGCCAACCATTAGGGGTCTTGTGTGTTATCCCACAGTTAGCTGAATTTGGGTGTAAGGATATGGCTTTATGTTCCCATGCACACACTGTAAGTAGATGTGCCGCAAGGTGGGCTTGGAGTGGGTATCACAGATTCCCTCACAAGACTCATCTTGAGTCCATGAGGTCCCCAACCAACCAGGAGAGGGCAAACCATTCAGAGTGTAAAGTAAGAAAATCATTGGTCTCTGCATATTTGCCAGGAGGATTCATATGGGTTGGATGTGTCCATTAAAAGCCATACTTTTTATCTCCCTTAAGCATACTACTGGGAACTTGGGGATGACTGGGACTTGGTGCACCCAGTGGGGAGCTCCTTCCAGTCAGATTCAGGCCAAAGGGGAGAGGCCTGGGCCAAATAAGGAATCTCTTTGCTCCTGGTGCTGGCTAATTAGCCCAGGGATGGTCTTGTAGAATTTGCTGCTCTTATTCATATGTGTCTGCCCTAGTCACTTTCTAGGAACATTCTACTGTCAGATATATGTGCACAGCGCCCATTGATTTCAATGAGACCTGCACCTGAGTATCTTTCTTAGGGCAAAAGCTGACCCTTCTTGTTTGTCCCAAACCAAGTTCCTCCCCTCAAGCCTGTTGCCACAAGGCTTTGCCTGAAAAAAAATAATACACAAGCCTCTCAGCTGATAGCAAGTATGTACCACACTCAGTTGTATCAAAAGGTTCACTAAAAATACCCTCTGTGACCTTGATGCAGATTTAATCTGTCATGGTACACTCAGTGTAGCTCTAGTATTGTCTTTTGCATTCCTGTCCTATAAAGAGCCAACCAGATATCTTTTCATCCACTCGTAACATATTGAGTGACCTTGGCAATAGTCTAATCTAGTTTGGCAGATCCAAGATAGAGAAAACAAGCAATAGAGACAGACCTGCTGGTTTCTGCTATTGATCAGTGGCTTGAGTGAAAGCTCATTATGAGCAGAAGGAACGTGTCAGGCACAAGCTCTCCTACAAAGCAGTTGAAAGGAGACCAAGAAACTCAAAACAGTAGCAAGACTCTGAGGAAAAATATTACTTCCTTTGACTGAGAAGATCTCACAGCAATTGTTGGTTAAACAAAGGGTAGGTTTATTCTGCTAAAGGGGTAATACAAGTTAAAAATGTGGTCAAAGTAATGAGAACATTGTGATTGAAAGTTTTAGTACAGTAAAGTCTAAAATATTTACTTTCTCTCAAAGATAGGCTTTTTATTTTTATTTTATTTATGTTTTTTTGCTATTAATAGGAACTCAAGAAGGCAATGCAGCATTTGCAACTTGGATTCTGATTATTTAACTAAAGGATTTTGTGGGGAAAGTAGATAGTCATTAAAATGAAGGATGAATAGCATTGTCTAGAGACAGGCCTCTACTGTATAAGAGGAGACTACTCTACAAATGTCTGCCCAAGTGTAAACCTTCTGCCAGGTGGAGCCCCCACCCAGTAACCTGAGAAAATTACACACCACCCCTGGGTGCCTCTGAGAGGGAATACTTCCCCATCCGCAAGCACAGAGTCTGAGTGTAGAAAATAAACTTTTAATGAAAGGGGAGAAGTTACCCGACACTAATTAGGGAAAATGCCGCAATCAGGATTCATGAACCTAAAACTGGGAGCAGGACACCCACCCCAGAGTGAGTGGGGCAGTGCCTTCTGCCTCATGTTCTTGAGTTCTACAACCAAAAGTTTCTTTACTGTGTCCCCCTCTGCTCCCTCACCATACTCCACTCACAGTGGTTATCCTTGGTCAGTGAGGACCCCGTTTCAGAAGTACATCTGTGTGAGTTCACCTCCCACCCAGGGAAGAAGACTCTGGCTTGCTCTGCCATCTGAGCACTTTCTCTGGCTGGCTGCCCTGCTAGCCACTGTTCCTCACTGCCTCCCGCCAGCCAACTGCTCACCATTTTCCTCAGTCACTCCCGCCATCTGCCCGTCAGTCCCCTCCTGCTGCCACCTACCTCTCTTCTGTGACCTCTATGGGTCAATCTCGTAGCGATTTTTTTAGCTCTCAACAGGCTGGACAGAAACACTGCCCCACCACAAGTGATTTCAGCTCTCATTGAGTACTTAATATAACAAAAAGGGGAAGCAAGCAGCCATCTTAATTGACCAAGTACCAGCAGGCAGAGGAAGAGAGAGAGGAAGAGAATGAGCTTTAGCCTGCACTGAGGTGCTGCTGCCAGTAGAAGGAGTCCAAGTACAGCCGAAGGCACTTGTAAGCACACACAGCCAGCAGAGGGGGATCAAGCACAAATAGTGCACAGTAAACAATAAATAAACAAAAAAGAATTTGCCTATGGCAGAGGAGACAGCTAGGAGGTGTGAGGTCCAACAGGAAAGCAGTGAAATGGGCATTTTCATGAGCAATGTTGGTGAGTTTGATGAAAACTGTGAATCATGAGTGGAGCCCCTTGAATGTTTTGACCAATTTGTAGTTTGCCACTCCATTCCAGATGGACAAAGACTTTCAGCCTTGCTGACAGTGATGGGTTCCAAGGCATACAGACTGCTATCATCTCCAACTGTGCCCAGAACTGCCAGGTACACTGCAATTACTTCAGCAATGCAGGAACATTTTTCTCCTGCCCTATTGTTGATAGTGGAATGACAGCAGATCCATCAGTAACATCAGGGAAGTGGAGAGTCAGTAGCGCAGTTTGTTGCTACTCTAAGGAAGTTGCCAGAGCATGTCAGTTCGGATGAACATTATGTGATGCCCTGCATGACCAATTTGTCTCTGGATAATGCAGTGACCAAATCCAGAAAAAGTTACTGACACCATCAGCACATACATTCAAGAAGGCTGTTGAAGTAAATATTGCAATGGAGATCACAGACAAGAATTCTCTGGACTTTAATGTGAACCAAGAAGTTTATCTCCTGCATCAGTGAGATAGAGGACTACAGGAATGCAAGGGATTTCTGTGTGGTCATTGTGCACAAACTATGCCCACTGAGAAGGATTGCTGAGCATGCGAGGTCATTTGCAGAAAGTGCCAGAAGAAAGGACACGTCTCTGTGACCTAATGCAGAGTTCAACAACCAGCAACACAGAGTATCTGTTCATCCAAGAAGATACCTGTGAAGACCGAACCAAAGAATGGACAGAAGTCGGGAATTCATAATATTGAAAAAGACACATGCTGTAGTGATCAAGACCTATCACTTCACTTGTTATTAGAAGATAGAGTCATAGATGCCATCTGGGTCACACCCTTGATCAAGGAAGTTCGTATAAGAATGGAGCCTGATACTGGAGCTGCTGTTTCACTGATTTCTACATCTATCTATCAGCAGACATTATCACAAGTTCCTCTGGAAGAAATCTCCACAGTTTTGAAGACTTATACCAGAAAAAAATTAATGCCGATGAAATTTCAACTGGATGGACAATCAGCCATTTACCCTTGTATGTGATTGTTGAAAAGTATCCACCATCATTTGGCAGATCTTGGCTTGAGAAACCCAAGAAGAATTGAGCTGAGATCAAGGTGGTCACAAAAATACCTCAAGATTTTCAAGAAATACAGGACACTCCTAAATTTTTGAAAAAGAACTTGGATAGACGAGCAGTGTGTCAGTGAAGCTCACTGTTAAGTCTGACAGCCAGCCAAAATATTGCAAGGCCAAAGTTGTGTCTTATGCTCTGAAGCCTCTGGTGGAAGCTGATTTGGATCATTTACTGAACACTGGAATCTTGCCACTGGTTTCACATAGTGAGTGGGCTCCTCCTATTGTACCAGTGATCAAGAAGGATGGATCCATCCAAATTTGTAAAGATTTCAAAGTGATGCTGAACCCAGACCAGTGTCCAAACCAGTGTCCACTACCATATATTGAAGATTTGTTTGCTACTCTTAGTGGAGGACAGTGTTTCAGTAAATTGGATTTGCTCAGTGCATACCTACAAATAGAAATTGAGCCAACATCTCACAAATATCTCACAATCAACACACAAAAAGGCTTATTTTGTTATCACAGGTTGCCTTTCTGTATCACTTCAGCACTTGCCCTATTACACAAAGCCATGGATGAGATTCTGAGGGGACTGAATGGAGTTCAGTACTAGTTGGATAACATCCTTGTTATAGGAAAAGATCAAGATCATCTTCAAAAGTTGGACACTGTCTTGCAACATTTGGAAGACCATAGACTGAGAGGTTTCAGATACCCACCTGCGGAAGTGAAGAAACAGATTGATAGAGCCAGAAGAGTTCCCAGAAGTCACCTACTACAGGACAGGCCTAACAAAGAAAATAACAGAACGCCACTAGCCGTCACCTTCAGCCCCCAACTAAAACCCCTCCAACGCATTATTAAGGATCTACAACCTATCCTGAGGGATGACCCAACACTCTCACAAATCTTGGGAGACAGGCCAGTCCTTGCCTACAGACAGCCCCCCAACCTGAAGCAAATACTCACCAGCAGCCACATACCACACAACAGAACCACTAACCCAGGAACCTATCCTTGCAACAAAGCCCACTGCCAACTGTGTCCACGTATCTATTCAGGGGACACCATCACAGGGCCTAATAACGTCAGCCACACTATCAGAGGCTCGTTCACCTGCACATCCACCAATGTGATATATGCCATCATGTGCCAGCAATGCCCCTCTGCCATGTACATTGGTCAAACTGGACAGTCTCTACGTAAAAGAGTAAATGGACACAAATCAGATGTCAAGAATGATAACATTCATAAACCAGTCGGAGAACACTTCAATCTCTCTAGTCACGCTATTACAGACATGAAAGTCGCTATTTTACAACAAAAAAACTTCAAATCCAGACTCCAGCGAGAAACTGCTGAATTGGAATTAATTTGCAAATTGGATACAATTAACTTAGGCTTGAATAGAGACTGGGAGTGGCTTAGTCATTATGCAAGGTAGCCTATTTCCCCTTGTTTTTTCCTACCACCCCACCAAGACATTCTTGTTAAACCCTGGATTTGTGCTGGAAATGGCCCACCTTGATTATCAGACACAATGTAAAGAGAGTGGTCACTTTAGATAAGCTATTACCAGCAGGAGAGTGGGGTGGGAGGAGGTATTTTTTCATGCTTTGTGTGTATATAATAAGATCTTCTAAACTTTCCACAGTATGCATCCGATGAAGTGAGCTGTAGCTCACAAAAGCTTATGCTCAAATAAATTGGTTAGTCTCTAAGGTGCCACAAGTACTCCTTTTCTTTTCATAGACTGAGAGTACATCGAAACAGTCTGAATTTTTCCAACCTTCAGCTGAATAGCTTGAACATGCAATTGATGCCAGAGACTTAAGGAAATCACCAGAGAAAGTGGCTTTTCAAGAACCACCACTGGTCAGAGCCAGAGTCCACAGTCAGGAGTCAAATGTCAGCTGGGTCAGGAAACTGGGAGATCAAAAGCAGGAGACAAATCGGAGATCAGAACCACAAGTTGGAGGTCAGGACCCAAGCCAGGTCGGGATGCTGGGAAGTCAAGCTGGGGGAGCAGGAGGCACAAGATACACAGTCTAGAGCAGGGTGGATCTAAGTTGCTTGGACAGCTTCTCGTTCCTGGCTTAAGTAAGGCCAGTGGTCCAATGGGGCTGGGCTTCCTGGGTCAGCAGTCATCAGCAAACTGTCAAGTAGAGGGTTGAAGCATGGCTACCCCTGTGGACCAGGATTTGAGGCCCATGGATCATGACATCAAGCACAGCAATGCTTATGGGCTGTTATTCCTGCCAGATCCAAGCTTCCGTCAACCCAAAGAAGCTTCAGATAAAGTGTTCTATCTCAATTTGATAGATAATTTACCCATTACTAGCACAGACATTAATAAAGAAACAGCTAAGGATGACACACTTTCTCTTATGAAGGGAATGGTACCGCAAGGTACATTATTGGATCAAAAGAATCCATAGTTTACACAATTCATATCATGTCAACATGAAATAATCTGTGTCTCACGGTTACATCTTATGGGAAATGCAAGTGATCATTCCAATATCACATTAATCTCAGGTTTTGGAAGCTCTTCATGAAGATCATTTTGGCATTGTACAGGTGAAGGCCTGGAGTCATGTCTGGTGACTGGGGATCAACAAGATATTGAGAGGAAGGTGAAGCACTGCATTGTGTGTCAGCAAATTCAGCATGATCCTGGCCCAGCTCATCTAAACACTTGGTCATGGCCTCAGACACCTTGGTCATGTATTCATGTGGACTCTGCTGGATCTTTGGAAGATTATATGCTTTTGGTGGTAATTGATGCCCATTCAAAAATGGCCATAAGTTTTCAAAATGTCTTCTATTACAGCTACCAGAGCCATTGTACATCTTTGTACTTTGTTTAGCCAGTGTGGTCTACCATTACAGTTGGTAAGTGACAATGGATCTCAGTTCTGTTCTAAAATATTTTAGAGGTTCCTAGCTTCAGACTGAATTCAGTGTGCATGTTCTGCTCCATATCATCTAGCTACAAATGGACTAGTGAAATTCATAAGCATGCCTTAAGGGCTAACAAGTCCATTTTGAGTCATCAGTAGAAACTGGGCGAATTCTTTCCTGTCTATAGGACCACACCACATGCTACTACCTAGGGGTCACCTGCAACTTTTTTTCTTGAAGAGATCTTTGTGTATCTGTTGGGACCTGTTATTTCCTGGTGGTGCCTCAAAGGGAGCCAAATCCCAAGCTATGCACATTGATTGACGACATGAGACTTGTCATCATTTTTCCCAAGTAGAAGGCTTAGTATGGACTTGCAACTATGGTTAAGGAGTGAAATGGGTACCTGGGGAACCTTTAAAATTCACAGGACATGTTCCATTTGCAGAAAAACTATCCAATGGTATTTTATGGAAACGACATATAGACCAGTTGCAGCACCGACAAGTACCAGAGTCTAGGGATGTTGCAATAAAAATTTCTGTTCTTCCAGTTTAGCCTCTTTCCATTACAACTCCTAATTTTGATGACTTGGTGGAAGAAATTTTGGTACCAGATCCAGTTGATTCCATACCAGATCCAGTTGATTCCTTACCACTGACCCTGCTGTTCAGGATACTGTTGCATGGCCATCACCACATCATCCCAAAACAGTGCAAAAACCAGTTACGTAACTGAACATATAAGCTGGTAGAGAGCTATTATTCTGGAGCAAAATAATCGCTTGCAACTTGAGAGTCTGCGGAAGTCCGCCCACAACTTTTAGTTAGGTTATATAGTGTTTCATATTAGCCATATAAACAATCTATCTATCTATGGGAAATTTTTTAAATTAGGGTGGAGAAATGTGATGTCCTGTCCCCGAACATTCCCCCCTCCTCAGTTCAAAGCCTTACTTTCATGTTAGTTTCAGTTTTGCAGCTAGACAAAATCTCCGCAGCAGACAGCTGTGTTTCTATCAGATCCTTCTATGCCTATCTCCTTCTCTGTTGATCCAAATATAACACACCCCTTAGCCAAAGCTCCTTCTAGGGAGATAGTAGTGTGGGCCACAAATTCTAATGTAGAAAAGACATTGCACTACTGACTGTAGAGTGGCTGAGCAGCTCCAGGTTAGAGGAAGGATTCAGCTTTCATTGATCCCTTTGCAAAGCCTGTTTACTTGAGCTATGGATGGGGGACTAGAATTTGTGCGTTAGTACCTTCCAATCTTCTGGTTCTTTGCATTCCTCAAAGAGTTAGATCTAGTGCAGACCTCGGTCACAGGTTCAATTTCACATTGTCAATCTTATCTAGAGCAAAAGGACAATTTCCTCCCTCCCCTCCCCCCAACCCCGACCTCTGCCTCCACCAGGCTGGGATTAAGGTACACGAGAGTAAAAGAAATGCACTGTGATGCAGCTCTTGCTTTGGGGGAAAATAAAACTCATGAATACATTTAAATCTAAAGAGGGTAAACAGTGTTTGTGTGGGTGTGTGGATGTGAGAAAGAGAGAGACAGAGAGAGAACAGACGATATGCTAATCGAAAACTACCATGAAAAGGATGCCATCTGATACAGCAATCCTGATTTGTTTCACATCTTTTAGGTTTAAAGTCTAACCGTGAGCATGTTCCACTGTATCCTGATGGTAGCCTACAACACTGCAATATCCTTTAAAGGGCCCATTCAGTCTTTAAGGGGAAAAAAGACTGACTTGCTCCTTTCAGTCAGCTTGTGAAAGGAAAAAGCCATAACCTAGATAAAAATTAGGCAAAGTCAGAGAGCAGAGGGAGAGAAATCACGTAGCAGGACTCTGGGGAGAGATATCAAGCAACAGAGTGAGCAGTCATATAATGTCTGTGTAGCTGATCTATCCTGTTAAATGTCATTTCATTAAAGGTCACTGGTTATATGGATTCCTAAAAATTTGAATGTAGCAGATTCTGTACAGCATTTCCTTCCATGATGGATAAGACAGCTGAACAATTTAACATAAGGGTGAGGGGAAAGCATGTGCGGTACATGATTTGAATTGTATACGAAGAAAAATTAATTCAAACTATCTGCACATTCATTTATATAGTGGGATAAAGGGCACTATATGCGTAGGAAGCAAAGCACAAACAAATGTTTGTGAATCTTTATTTTCCTTAAAATATACATTAATTGCCCTTGTAAGGGTATAATTGGTATAATCTCAATTGTTGGTAAATGCATATGTTGCAAGGCTATTTAGATATATATTGAATACTTAATGAAGGCAACACATAATAGGACATTCTCCTAAATCCCCTCTATGTCACTGTAGTGGTTCAAATATATGCCTTAAGGCTAATGCAGCATGTGAGGATTTCCCTATGCTAGCAGAATCCTCCTCTGGTTTAGCCAGCTCCAATGATCCCTCCCCTTTCAAGTGTGGAAGCTGTTCCAGAATAGGGAAGGGTCATCTGAGGCATAGGAGGGGGAGAAGCTGTAATCTGGCAGTCCTGATTAGTAGTGTGGCTCCTTTGGGCACCATCATCTATCAATTTATGTTGCAGCAGTCCCGAGGCTGCTCTAGCTTTTGCTAGCAGCTGATTCAGGGTGTGAAATTTTTCACAGCCCTGAGCAACATAACTAGGGCAATCTAACTTTTAAATGTACACTGGGCCTAAAAGATTTTGGGGTCATTCAACCACAAGTTGTTGGGATAGATGCAGTAATTGCTGGATGACATTCTAATGCCTGAGTTATGCAGTAGGACAGACTAGAATAGCATAACAAGCCCTTGTGGCCTTCACTTTATGAATCCTGTTGCAAAAAAAGCAAATGCAATTTTGGGTTGCATTAACAGAGGTATAGCATGCAAGTCATGGGAGTTGACAATATTCAGCACTGGTTAGGTCTCAGATGGAGTACTGTGTCCAATTTTGGATGCCTCTGTATAGAAAGGATGTAGAGAAACTGAAAAGGATCCATAGGCAAAAGTGATCAAAGATATGAAATACAAGCATATGATCAAAAGTCTGATGAAACTGGGTATTTTTAGTTTGGAAAATAAGAGATTAAGGGAGGATACAATACAGATCTTCAAATAATAGGCTGCCATAAGAAAGGTGGAGAAGAATTGTTCTCTCTTGCCACAGAGGGCAGGACAAGAAGCAATGGGTTCAAACTACAGCATAGTAGATTTAGTTTAAATCTCAGGATAAACTTCCTAACTGTAAGAACAGTAGGACAATGGAACAGATGGCCTAGGGAAGTCATGGAAACTCCTTCACTGCAGATTTTCAAAAAAAGGCTGGATAGCCATCTGTCTTGGGTGGTTTAGACACAACAAACCCTGCATCTTGGCAGGAGGTTGGACTAGAAGACCCTTGCAGTCCCTTCTAACCCTATGGTTCTATTATTCTAATCGAAATTTAAACCCAGCTGGTCTAGCATTGGGATATTGTAAACTTTAATTCCCTAAACTGTGGCCATGCAGCAAACAGGAGCTTTTAGCTGGAGGAATTGTTCTGCACGGCAACTACAAGCAGGATACAAAGGATCAGTGACCTTCTGCCCTGTGGTATGGTGGAGTCTTTTTAATTAAAAAAATTACTTTGAAGCATAGAGATCTCATTGCTGTTCACCACAGGATTTTTTTTTTTTCATCTGCAGCTGGGTGAGAAGTCTTCAACTCCTTTAGTGGTCTTCACTGGCTGCCAGGTTTGTTCCTGAGGTCAAACATTTTTGCTAACCAAATAATCTTTACCTCCCCGTCAATAAGAGGTGATACAATTGCTCCCTAGAAGTACATTAAAGTAAAGGAGTAAAGAAAGATCATGAAGAACTCTGCTAGACCTGCTAATCTCCCCAGAGGTCAACATTGTAATAGCTATTATCTGTGGACATTAATGCCTTCCGGGGCTAGTAGAGTTTTTAAACTTTATGGATGAAAAAAAAAAGTGAGTGACTGAGTCAGTCTTTCCTTGTGGGTGAAATCTATAGAATTCAGTTTGTCTAGAGAAAGAGCTACTGGCAAATCTAATTATTGAGCTACAGTTCCTGCAAAGAGTATTTAAGTGACTAGCCTCTTCCTTTTAGGTGCCTACTTCACAGCTTAGAAGTTTGGACATGCAGAGCTGAGCTGGATCTTGGATTTGATAATATGTCCCTTACAAAATCCATTCATTACTTGTTTCTTCAAGTAATGTATGTTCCTTAAGTATTTTGGCCCTTCAATATTCAAGTATATCTACACTGCAATAAGAAACCTGCTGCAGCAAGTCTCAGAGCCAAGGTCAACTGACTCAGGCTCATGCTACGGGGCTATAAATAGCAGTGTAGATGTTATCACTTGGGCTGAAGCCTGGGCTCTGAGATTCACCCCTGCCATCCTCAGGTTTCAGAGCCCAGCCTCCAGTCCAGTAGGAATGTCAACAGTACTTTAGCCTCATAGCTCAAGCCCTACAAGCCCGAGTCAGTTGACCCAGGCTCCGAGACTTAGCTGACACAGCACTGTCCACAGCGGCTCTTATGTTGGTGTAATTTATGGGGCTCAGGGGTTTATTCACACCCCTGAGCAACATAAATTATACCAACATAACTGGTAGTGTGGAAATAGCCTGAGATAAATGAGGTAGTTCACACATCTCCAGTCTAGCGGCCGGGGTGAGGGGGGGTGGGAAGAGTGTTAGGTGGATGTTCACACCTTTCCAAGTGGGACCATAGGTGGAGCAATTCACACCTCTCCCAGTTAATCCCTCATTGAGATTAATGGGGGCAGTTCACACCTCTCTGAACTTCCAAGATCTCTGAAGACTCATTTCTGCATCTTGCTTCAGTTGCACTTAGTATCTGTGTATGTACACACACAAACAACACTTGTTTGCTAAAATATTAATAGAGGCAAATGTAAGAAATATTCAATACAAATCTGTTTAAATAAGAGTTTATTTGTTGGATTGTATATTGCTCTATTTGCCCATCTCTAGTTTTCACACAGACAATAGAATACAGCAAATTTCCATTGTTTCTGGTTTTTTTTTTTTTTTTTAGTTTTGCAGCTGTACCAATCAAATTCAGAAGGAGTTTTACATACTGAGCAGAAGCAGGATTATATCCAAACTATCCAGGATATATCTCTCCTGGCTAAGAGTTTATATGATGTGGTTTGGTATCAAGCCAGTAATAACATTCTAAAAAAGCAAAAACAAAAAAATCAAGTGAGCTCTTTGAGAAGGCCATGTTTAAAGAGATCACCCACAGTACTGTCATTGCCATTGGGTCACATAACTTTTAGGATGAATTATTTTATGGTTCATGTTAAAAAAAAAACCTCTGCTCCCATACTCTGTCACTATGCTTTCTACCTACAATAGGATGCATAAATAAGAACAAAGAAATATCTCTACATTACAAAATTAATGTCATGATGGAAGGTATTGATGGCTGCCATCTAGTAGGTCTTTGATGTAGAGATCAGTCGCTAACCTGGTAAAAGTCAATAGATATTTTAACCATCTTTCATTATAGCTAAATGGAAGAAGCAATTAAATGCCTCTTTGTGTGGTGATAGTTGAAATAATATAAAGCTACCACCCAAGTTAAGGTGAGCAAGACCAGACCGATCAGAAGATAAGCCATGCAGATGCCGGGGTTTCCCTGAGGACTGACTGCAAACACAGGAGCTGGAAGATTGATTGTGTGCAGCTGAGTGTGTGTGCGAGGCAGAAAGCCAAGAGAAAGAGCAAAAAAGGGAGAGAAGCAGTGATGAGTATGGCCTTCGGAGGAAGCCAAGATACCATGCTTATCTGAGGCACTATACTCACTGGTAATGCAGACTTGGATTTCTGTTTGTTCATACTGTGTTCAAGAACTTTGAGTATGTTCCTTGCAAATAAACAGGACTTCACCAAAGTAATACCTGACCCATTATCAATTTCTCCTCCAACTAGAAACAACCAATAAAATCCCAATATTAGCTAATTGCTTGAGTCAAAAAGGGCCAATAGTAAGAATAAACCAATATTTAACAGTTTAAATATATCATTGTTAATCTTTTCTTCCCACCTCTTTTGTTAATTCTGCCTGTTCCTATTCCCATTGCAATCACTAATGATCCATCTATTTATTGTGTTTATACAGTGCCGATTACATTGTAGCATATGCACCTGTACCTTTGACTCCCATTGATGTCAATGGGAGAAGGAGCAGGCCCTTTTTTATTAACCTCATGCTCTCAAACTATGAAGAAATAACCAGTTAATTCAAAAAAACATTTAGATGTGAAGTTTAACCTGGCAACTGCTACTGGATAAGAGTTAATAAATGTGATGTAAAAGCAGCTGTAGTAAAATGGCACATGAGCTTTTGATTGTAATTCATTTACAATTAATTGCTAACTAGTTAATGATAATGGAGTTTAATATTGCAGCAGTTAGTGGTAATACAATGGAATTAGGAAGTAAATGCTGGATATGTATATTTACATTTATATTGAATTGGCAAGTATTACACTAATTAGTTAATACAGCACATTCAGTAAAGATCCTTATCCAAAAGGGAAAGTGTAAATAGCCACAGAGACCTAGGAACTAGGAATTTGTTTTCTGTTGTCTTTTGCATTTAAACTATCCAGAATATAGTCTGGAGAACCATAACAGATAAAGTGCTGACAAATAAGTCTGAGTGAATGGTTTGGTTAATAAAAGACCACATCCATTTGAGGACACAGGATAAGGTAGTGACTTTAATGCTGACAATGTCATCCATTCTGACTTATTGGTTAACTTATAACAGCTCTCATTTCTAGACATTTTTATCAACTCAGAGCATCTGACTAATATGATAGGCAGAGTTGCTTCTATCTCTAAAGCTGTCTGGCTATTAATGCCTTAGTTTAATCAATTTAGGGTCTCCATGACGGAAAACAGTCTAAAGGTTTGTTCATGTCTTTCTAGAGTCTCATGCTTTTATGCACTTCATGTCTTTCTGAGTATAATGTCCTACATAAGCAGTGAAGAAAAACTGTTTCCAGACCTGTTAGTGGATATAGCAATGGAATGAATTCAAGGATAGTTGGCTGTGAAACACTGTTGCAAAAGACTCATAGACTCAAGTAACACACACAACTGGGTTTGAGAGACTACAGATATTGAATTTGCAGTAAGGCAAACTTGGTAATGTTTGCTGTTTTCTAGACTAAAGGTCATTGAACATTACAGTGCTGGTGATATCAACGTGAGTCTGGTACCCTTAGGGCTGGTTGGCCAAAATGGGATAAAATAATTATAAATGTGAATTGACTCAACTATTGAGGACAAAACTGTTCAGGGATGCACATCCTCTCCTAAAGGATGAGCAATGGCTCATTCCATAGCATTCAACTTTTTCTAGTCCAAACCATGCTTAATATAAGTAAGTCTGGGCCTCTTTTAGTCTACAGCTCCTGCTGTAGAAGAGAAGAATGGTTTGGTAGTTAAGGCAGTGCAGTGACACTCAAGAGCTCTGGGTCCAAGTCCCAGCTCTACCACATCTTCCCGGGCTGAACTTGGGCAAGTCACTCAATTTCTTTCTGCCTTAGTTCTCCATCTTCATATTGGAGGTAAATAATATTTCCCATCTCCCTTGTCTATTTAGCTTGGGATCTCTCATGGAACTTTTTATATTCTCTCTCATTTTAGTTGGTTGGTTGGTTTGTTTTCCCATAAACTAAAATAAGAATCATTTAGACTGGAATTACATGGTTGCTCTTTTTCCATGGAAAACAACATTTCATTCCCTCCCTAAAGAGTTTCATGTCTCTCAGCTACATTTTTAATAGCTTATTAATTGGTAGATAATCATACTGTTCCCAAATAAATAACACCTTAGTAATATATCTGAATAGCCCGTTCAGCACTGATTCAACATGGCACATCCTAACTTTGAGATTCAGTCCAATGGGACTATTTAAGTGGTTAAATTTAGGCACTTCCCTAAGTACCCTGTTGAATTGGGAGCTTAGATATATCATCATGAATAGATTACTGGGAAAATCTCAACCATGCAATTTAATAGAAAATTCAATCCTCTCTCTGGGGGTATTTAGAATTATTCTGTAGAATACTATAGCAGTTATAGATTTTTCTATTAAATTCTATAATATGGTTTTATAAAACTTTCCAGAATGGTTATAATTTTGTATTAAATTGTATTGACCCTTTCCAAAAGGAAAAGTAATAAAGCTCTATCCTTAGGAACATAGCGAGCTCAATCTATTTAGGTTAACAAACAAAAGATTAAGGGGTGACTTGGTTACAGTCTATAAGTATCTAGATGGGGAACAAATATTTAATAATGGACTTCTTCAATCTAGTAGAGAAATTTATAACACGATGCAATGGCTGGAAGACCTGTGGTTCCCAAACTTGTTCCTCTGCTTGTGCATGGAAAGCCCCTGGTGGGCTGGGCCAGTTTGTTTACCTGCTGCGTCTGCAGGTTCGGCATCCAGTGGCGGCGGTTTGCTGCTCCAGGCCAGTGGGGGATGCTGGAAGTGGCGGCCAGTACGTTCCTCGGCCCGCACCATTTCCAGCAGCCCCCATTGGCCTGGAGCAGCAAACCGCGGCCACTGGGAGCTGCGATTGGCCGAACGTGCGGATGTGGCAGGTAAACAAACCGGCCCAGCCCTGCAGGGGCTTTCCCTGCCCAAGTGGCGGAACAAGTCTGGGAAACACTGCACTAGACAAATTCAGACTGGAAATAAAATGTAATTTTTTAATTGTGAAATTAACCATTGAACTGATTTACCAATGGTCACACTGAAGTCTCCATCATGGACCATTCTTAAGTCAAGATTGGATGATTTTTTCTAAAAAATCTGTTCTAGGAATTATTTGAGGAAGTTCTATGGCCTGTGTTATACAAGAGATCAGACTGGGGGATCACAGTGTTCCCTTCTGTCATTGAAATCTACGAATACTAAGAAAATGATATGATATGAAACAAAGCTCCAGTTGAACAATGTAACGTCAAACTATTGTTTAAGACATAAGTTCTATAAAATCCCAGAGACCTAGTGTAACAAAAAAAAAAGAGCGGTGAATGGAGAAATCTACTATTCAGCTTCCTATTGCATAATAAACCTTTTAAAAATGAAATTAGTTGATTTTAACAACAAAAGCTAAACGTGTGTGTGTACACTGTAGCCCTTCTGCTTATGTCCCTTGTCCACAGAAGTAACATTCTCATTGTAATGTAATATGAGGAAACATATTGTACCTGTGCAACTGAACCACTTTAATGAATGTTCTGGCTTTATAGAATAATTCTGCAAGAAGTCTCAGGCCAGATGGTGGTCCCAGCTATAAGTGAAAGAGGCGGCTACTGACGGTTGCAATTAAACATAAAAATAGTACTGAATGCTTGAGTTTGGACTTTAATTGCTAGTGGTGAAGTTCAGCCAGTAGCATAGGTGCTTTGAAAGGCCCATCCCACCTATGCAGCAGAACGAATGCAATTCTCTTGCATGAATGGCCTGCTGAACAGATAGAGTGTATGATGAGGACATTGTACCATACCTGCTGTGGGCTCCAGAACTACCTTCTTTGTGGCCTGTCTGGGTAGCCCCTAATCCTCCCTTACTCTGTTCACTGTCACTTTCACAGTGCAGTACCTATGGCCTTTGCACCAATAACTGCTACACAGCCAAAGGTTCCTGATGTTCTGGAAGCCAAAGAAATTCCACATACATCTGAGGTTTGGCAAGTCTGCACTATACCCCTACGCACCAGAGCTGGGTTCTGAACTCCATGTAAGTCTGTGCCAATACAGGATGCAGGAGTGGGAAAAGGGTCAGTGATGACACAGATAAGCGTTCAACAACCCCTTCAAGGGGTCACGAGGGCCAAGGCGCCTATTCCAGCCCAGAGTGGGAATTGCTGCAGACCTGCCACATGCCCTGCTCACGGTTTATGGGTTGGATTCTGTCATCTCACACACTTTCCCCTCCCAAGAATATTTGCGAGGAAGGGAAATACATTTCATCCCCAGGGTTCAGTGCTTTATCATTATATATTAGCAAGAGGAATACCAGAAGACTGATCTTTTTCCCCTAGTCCAGTGATACTGTTCATGTGGTATGTCAAATACAATACTTGGACATTCCACTTCTGATTAAACAACTGGAATAGAAACATGTCAGATGTTTCAGAAGCAACATTCTATATGAGTTTTTACTGACATGATTATAGATCAGTCGAAAATGTCAATACTGTTATTGGATTATCACAGCAAAATTGTCACTGTACCCAAATCATCCATTCTGGCAGATCTAATGTACTCTCCAGTGAATGGTCTTTTTCATTTGGAATCCAGGGGATTTTAACTGAATTACAGCAAAGGTCAGCCTTAAAATTAAAGCCATAATTTTATGGGGTAACTCCTCTCCAGTGGACATAAGCATATTTGTCCACTGTATCGATATGATTGCATTTCTAAATCACATTTCACTGGTTTAAGAACATACACACACACGAGAAATGATCAAATGCCAGCAACAGCACAGACAGTATAACGTAACCACATAAAATGTGTTGACACCAATGGCACAGAGCACGGCATTTTACAGTAGTCATGGGAGAGGTGCTAGTAGGCAGACGAATTTCCTGTCGTAATCATACAATGGTTAGAAACTAAAGCCAAGAGAATAAAAAGTCAACTTACATAGAAATGTGATACATGTGAAACAGTGAGCACCAGATTTTATCTGATAATTTATTTTCTTCAATAAAAGTTTTAAAATACAAAGGGCCAGATTGTGCTAGCATTACACTCACAATGACTTCTAACTTGCACCCCAGAGTCAGTGGATCTTCTTTTGTAGTAAGTTACATAGTGTGAGTAAGGGTGTGACAATCTAGCCTAGGGATCAGCAACCTTTGGCATGCGGCCCATCAGGGAAATCTGCTGGCGAGCCAGGACAGTTTGTTTACCTGCCGCGTCCGCAGGTTCCGCTGATCGCGCTCCCATAGGCCACGGTTTGCCATTCCAGGCCAGTGAGGGCTGCGGGAAGCAGTGTGGGCCAGCGGATTTCCCTGACGGGCTGCGTGCCAAAGGTTGCCAATCCCTGATCTAGCCCAAAATCAAACACAACTGTAGTTTGGGCCAGAGCTTGGTAATTCAAGCAGCACCCAAGTTGATTTGTTAAAGCAGCAGCGCTCAGATTGCAACAGTTTGCCAGCATGGCCCTCAACGAAAAGACAGAGGGAATTGATAATGAAAAATGAATGCACACAAGCTTAATTAGAGAGACAAAGATGGGTGAGGTAATATCTTTTATTGGACCTGAAAGAGACAAGCTTTCAAGCTGATACAGAGCTCAAAAGCTTCTCTTTTTCATCAACAGAAGTTGGTCCAATAAAAGATATTACATCACCCACCTATTCTTTCCAGTATCCTGGGACCAACAGGACTACAACAGGACTGCGAACACTTGCTTTATGTTAGACTATAACGGAGAAACCAGACATCTCTTTCTGCTGGATTCTGAGTTTAAACTCAACCCTAAGGAAGGAGCTCTGCAGGGAGTAGGAGTAACCCTGGAAAACACTGTCACTCAAAAAAACAATTTCACCCTTACTTCCTCTTTGCTTCACAGGCATATACTGGTCTGTACGAGAAGAAAATTACTATCCTTTTTCTCCCCCTCGATGGCTCAGCTGTGCTTGCCAATGAGTAGGGGGAGCAGGGTCAAGGCTCTGCTCATTCTCTGCCTACCCATCCTGCAAAGTCAATAATAGCCATGTAGCCCTTCTTGCTATTTTGTGCTTGGATCCAAACGCTGAGTAGCCCATGCATAGGTAGGGCCCTACCAAATTCATGGCCATGAAAAATATGTCACACACCATGAAATCTGGTCTCCCTCTGTGAAATCTGGTCTTTTATGTGCTTTTAGCTTTCAGATTTCGTGGGGGAGACCAGCATTTCTCAAATTGGGGGTCCTGACCCAAAAGGGAGTTGCAGGGGGGTTGCTCGGTTATTTTAGGGGAGTCACAGTATTGCTATCCTTGCTTCTGCCCAGCCTTCAGAGCTGGGTGGCTGGAGAGCGGCAGCTGTTGGTGGGGTGCCCAGCTCTGAAGGCAGCGCCCCACCAGCTCGGGTGCAGAAGTATGGGTGGCAAAATCATTTCAAGCCACCCTTACTTCTGCACTGCTGCCTTTAGAGATGGGTGGCCAGAGAGCAGCAGCTGCTGACTGAGGGCCCAGCTCTGAAGACAGCAGCACAGAAGTAGGGGTGGCAATGCCATACCCTGCCCTCCTTACTTCTGTGCTCCTGCTGGAAGTGGTGCTGCCTTCAGAGCCGGGCTCCCAGCCAGCAACTGCCACTCTTTGGCCATCCAGCTCTGAAGGCACCATCGCCTACAGCAACAACGCAGAAGTAAGGGTAGCAGTTCCACTACCCTGCCTACAATAAACTTGTGACCCCCCTCACACACACAACTCCTTTTTGGGTCAGGACCCCTACAATTACAGCACTGTGAAATTTCAGATTTAAATAGCTGAAATCATGAAATTCATGATTTTTTAAAATCCTATGACCTTGAACGTGACCAAAATGGACCATGAATTTGGTAGGGTCCGATGCATAGCAGAGAAAGCGTTTTTTTAAACCCTCTTACTTCTTTGCTTGGGTATGAATTTCAAGTCTCAATCCAACCTCACTGGCAATAAAAGTCTGCAGCTGATCAATTTTCTACACATTTTGCAGTTACAGGAAGAGGACAGCCATGGATCATATGTTAGAACTACTTTGCCTACTTCTGAATGATAAAAGATTGCCCTATATAAAGTTTGCATTGAACTCTGTAGGTGAGTGCTCTTAGAACTACACCGGAAACACTCAACACCTGACAGGATGAGGCTCGATATTTTGCTTCTGATAGCTTGCTGAAAGCAGAATGGCAAAAACATGATTCTTTTTCTTTTGAATTATGTTGGTGGCATATAACATTTTAATTTAGCTCCTCAGGTAGTATTCTGACAGCCTCAAAAGCATTTCCCTAGATACATAATGTTATTAATGGCATATTCTGTACTGGTGTCTCATCTATATCCACTAAATGTTATAATTTCAACAGAGCAGTTGCAATCAATGAGATGCTATCTCCAAAATAATGCACAGAGAACTTGCCAGAGGGGAAGCAGGTTTTTCAGAGAAAAGTTAAATTAGAATGAGGGGATTGAAGAGAGAAAAAAACAGAGTAGGAAGAAACTAAAACCCAGAAGGAAGACAAAAATGAGAAGGGGACAAATCCAGGGACAGGTAGATGTGTAGAGTAAGGGAAAGGGTGAGAAAGGGTGAGAGGCAGAGTACAGGGGACAATGCAATGAGATGTCCAGGACAGGAGTCAAATGGGTATAATTCACTGTTCAGTGCATATTATGTGTTCCCCTCTGTGTCAGCTCCACAGACCACCCGAGTTGGCTACAGCTACTACATGGAAGATTTAGTCTTTTAGTTCAAGATGCAGAGGCTCATGCTCTTAACTCTGGAGGTTCCTAGTTCAATCCCAAATGATAGTGGTTACATAGGCATTGTTGGAGAAGAGATTACAAGATATTTCATTACATAGGCATTGTGGGAGAAGAGATTACAAGATATTTCATTCTCTGGCAGGGCCAGACAATCCTTCCCTTTTTGGAAGTTATTTCAGATTTCCAATTTCTTTCTTTTTGAAGCATGGCTGTCACGTGGCTTTAACATCCTTTCCTCATTGCAATGACTCATGAAACCTGTTCTTGCCTTGTCACTTCACTATTTATTACTTTTTTCTTAACATTTCTTTTTTCAGTTTTCCAACAACTCTTGTGTCTCTCTACAACTTGGTCCCAATGCAGACATTTTTAGTCATTCCTGGACAGCCCCAAAAAATTCCCTAAAGGCCACGCTCTGGAAATCAGGGCACAGCCCTGATAGACAGGGATCCTAACAAGAATGCTCTTCCCCAGGTAGTGGGGTATTGTGAGCCATTCTGTTAAAATCAGTGCCGTCCTGAGGTTCAGCAGGTCTTTCAACTTCTGCAGCCTTATTGTACTGGAGCTAATGGCTGGTAGAGGCATACAATGTCAGATCTACATGACCTTTTTTGCTCCTCCCTCTAGCTACCCTGACTCATTCTCCTTTTCCATGCTGCTGTGGAACTTTTTGTTCTTAGATAGCTTTTGCATCTAAAGAACCCAAAGCATTTTGCAAAATGGAAGGTAAGTATCAGTATCCCCATTTTACAGATGAGGAAACTGAGGCATAGAGACTGAATTTATTGCCCAAAAATCACAAAGCTGATCAGTGGTACAGCCAAAACTAAAACTGACTCCCACTCCAATATCCTATTCACTAGGTAATGCTGCCTATTGAAAGTTTCTCTCAACCTCTTATTGGAGTATTTCTATATGCTGCTCAGGGGCTGAGCAAGAGGTCATCATAACAGCCACATTTAAAATAAAACTGCATAACAAACAATAAAAAGCAGACTAAACTGGAGAGTGCAAGATATATAGATTTAAAGACCCAAATATGTAGATCTGCAAATGTCTTATTGAGGAACACGTGACTGTATCGTTGTCATTCTTTTTGTTTATGAATCTTACTTCTCATGTTATACAGAATTTAGATTGCAAGATTTTGGGGGCAAGACGTGTGTATAATTGGTTCTGGGAGGTACCTAGAATTCTACTGACACTATTATTATGATAATACCTAATCTAATTACCAGAATGCCATTGTACTAGACACTTGTTAAAAAGACAGTCCTTGACCCAAAGAGCTTATTGTCTAGTTTACCAGAGGTAGAGCAAATAAACTAACCTTGGGAAGGCAAAGGACAAGGTAACAATAATCACACATAATTTAACACAATAAGCATTGATCACGGCTCATTACCCAGCTGCCAGTGTCTCGTATGTAGCCACGCAGCTGGGTAAGAAGGAGAGAGGCAATAGGGCCTAATAATCATCATAATAATGTAAAAACATAATGCCTTTTGAAAAGCTGTATAACATTAATGAGTTAAACATATTATTTTATTTCTTTAAAACAAACTGTTTGAAAATCAGTTCTTCCTTCACTGTCCTGTCAGACCCTAAATTCAGGCTAATTTGTTCCCTCTGCAGACTCTCAATGGCACCACAAACACTGAAGCCAAGCAGGAAAACACAGGGAAGGAGAAATACAGAAATATGACTAACAAAGACGTACATAAAAATTGTTCAATAGAAGGCCAGGAGGTGGCAAGCATTTCTGGAAGTGAATGGTGTTTAAGAGTGTGCCTTTCGGGCTATTCAGTATGAGTGTGCTACAATGGACAAAACCATACATGTTATTGTACAGAGATCTAAATTTCTACTTACCCTTTGTGGGTACATCTCCGACAAAGGTATGTTCTCACTTTAAGACCAGGAGATGGTAGAAGAAAAATGACACTGTGTTCTTTGCCTTTGAGAAAAGTACTATCTTCAAAGGATTGTTGTCACATTCTGAGACATCTCTGACTAGCTGAGAATTGCTGTGCTGTTTTGACAAGCATATTGAGAGCTGTTGAAATATCATTAAATTGTAACAAAACAGTTGACTTAAGCAATAATAAACACATTTTGTCTTGTACCTTGGCAAACCAAGACTTGTGATGAATGGCAAATCTAGAAAAATGCTAAAGCATGTTTCAAAGCTAATGACAGGCTTCAAAAAGGTCACACCAGTAAAATGACTAAGAGTTTCTTGTGGAGACAATCAAAGTAACCCATTGGAATGAATCTACCACATTAATACAATAGAAATACCATTTGACTCTTGTGTTCGGCTCTGTGAAATAAAGGTTAATGATTATAGACCAGCAGAAAAGGACAAAACAATACAGGGAAATGGGCATGTGAAATTTCAGACAAGCACCAACCCTTCTCTGAAATAGATTTGACTAATCTATCCAAGACCATTGCCTTCAGTGACAGCAATATTATGAAAAGGAATTGGATTGAGAACTTCCACATGTAATTAATATATGTTTTCATTTATTTGGCAAATGCAAATTGTAGGAATGTTCAGTCTATAATAGTCAAAGTAATTATTTATATGAGGTAATGCTTAGAAACCCCTGCAGAGACAGGAATCCGCTGTGTTAGTCACCGTACATACCACAGTAAGGGTACGTCTACAGTATGAAATTATTTCAAAATTATTCTATTCGAATTTTCAGAAGCTATTTTATACATTCGGTCTTCTGTGTCCCCACTAAAGCACGTGAATTCAGCGGAGTGCGTCCACAGTACCAAGGCTAGCATCGAATGTCAAAGCGGTGCACTGTGGGTAGCTATTCCATGGTTCCCACAGTCCCTGCCGTCCATTGGAATTCTGGGTCAAGCTCCCAGTGCATGATGGGACAAAAACATTCTTGCGGGTGTTTCTGGGTGTGTGTCGTCAGTCGCTCCTCCCTTCGTGAAAGCTATGGCAGACAATCATTTCGCGCCTTTTTGGAGTGTGGATGCCACATTACTTTCAGTACCGCTGCTCTCCTGCTACTGTGAATCCACCTCTCATTTCCTCTCATCTTCCTATGTAATCTCTACTATCTACTCTTTCTCTTCCCCATCGAACTCTGCCAACTCTGCTCGGCCATCGTGAACAGAGCAGCACGCTTCTGCCGCCAAGTCTGCTCTCCCACTATTGCTTCGCTTCCGAGCTTCCCCATGCTGTCTGTCCTGGGCTCCCAGCTCTGTGAAAGCTACAGAAGACAACCATTTACTGCCTTTATTCGGCTATCGTGAACCGAACAGCACCTCTTCCGCTGCCACTCTGCTCTCCTACGTTTCGTGCCCTTTTTCCAGGATTACCCGTGCAGGCACCATAGCCATGGAGCCTGCTCAGATCTCCGCTGCAGTTTTGACCATTGTAAATACCTCGCGCATTATCCAGCAGTATGTGCAGTACCTGAAAAACCGGGTGAGGAAGCGACAACAGCACGATTACTATAGTAATGACGACATGGACGCAGACATTCTTAGAAGCACAGCATGTGGCGACTGGGAGATCATGGTGGTGTTGGGCCAGGTTCATGCTGTGGAACACCGATTCTGGGCCCGGCAAACAAGCACAGACTGGTGGGACCGCATAGTGTTGCAGGTATGGGATGATTCCCAGTGGCTGAGAAACTTTTGTATGCATAGGGCCACTTTCATGGGACTTTGTGACTTGCTGTCCCCTGCCCTGAAGCGCAAAGACACCAAAATGAGAGCAGCCCTCACAGTTGAGACGCAAGTGGCCATAGCCCTGTGGAAGCTTGCAACGCCTGACAGCTACCGGTCAGTCGGGAATCAGTTTGGAGTGGGAAAATCTACTGTGGGAGCTGCTGTGCTGCAAGTAGCCAATGCAATCACTGACCAGCTGCTATCAAGGGTAGTGACTTTGGGAAATGTGCAGACCATTGTGGATGGCTTTAATGCGCTGGGGTTCCCTAACTGCAGTGGGGTGCTAGACGGAACGCTTATCCCTATCTTGGCCTCGGAACACCGGGGCAGCCAGTACATACACCGCAAGGGGTTCTTTTCCATGGTGCTGCAAGCACTGGTGGATCACAAGGGACGTTTCACCAACACCAACGTGGGATGGCCGGAAAAGGTGCGTGATGCTCGCATCTTCAGGAACTCAGGTCTGTGTGAACAGCTGCAGGAAGGAACTTACTTCCCAGACCAGAAAATTACTGTTGGGGATGTTGAAATGCCTATAGTTATCCTTGGGGACCCAGCCTACCCCTTAATGCCATGGCTCATGAAGCCATACACAGGTACTCTGGACAGTAGTAAGGAGCAGTTCAACTATAGGCTGAACAAGTGCAGAATGGTGGTCGAATGTGCGTTTGGACATTTGAAAGCGCGCTGGCGCAGTTTACTGACTCGGTTAGATCTCAGCACAAGCAATATTCCAATTGTAATTGCTGCTTGTTGTGTGCTCCACAATATCTGTGAGAGTAAGGGGGAGAGGTTTATGGTAGGGTGGGAGGTTGAGGCAACTCACCTGGCAGCCAGTTTCACACAGCCAGACAACAGAGAGATTAGAAGAGCGCAGCAGGGCGCGCTGCACATCAGAGAAGCTTTGAAAGCCAGCTTCATGACTGGCCAGGGTACAGTGTGACAGTTGTGTTTGTTTCTCTTAAAGTTACCCGCCCCCTATATATATGAAAGGAAATAAAGTCACAATTGTTTAAAAAACATTCTTTATTATTTGTTGCACAAAACACTGAGACAAATCAGAAGCTAGACGGGGGATGGGGAGGTATTGGGTTAGAATCATAGAATATCAGGGTTGGAAGGGACCTCAGGAGGTCATCTAGTCCAACCCCCTGCTTAAAGCAGGACCAATCCCCAACTAAATCATCCCAGCCAGGGCTTTGTTAAGTCTGACCTTAAAAATATCTAAGGAAGGAGATTCCACCACTTCCCTAGGTAACACATTCCAGTGATTCACCACCCTCCTAGTGAAAAAGTTTTTCCTAATATCCAACCTAAACCTCCCTCACTGCAACTTGAGACCATTACTCCTTGTTCTGTCATCAGCAACTTGAGAACAGTCTAGATCCATCCTCTTTGGAACCGCCTTTCAAGTATTTGAAAGCAGCTATCAAATCCCGCCTCATTCTTCTCTTCCGCAAACTAAACAATCCCAGTTCCCTCAGCCTATCCTCATAAGTCAGGTGTTCCAGTCCCCTAATCATTTTTGTTGCCCTCCACTGGACTCTTTCCAATTTTTCCACATCCTTTTTGTAGTGTGGGGCCCAAAACTGGACACAGTACTCCAGATGAGGCCTCACCAATGTTGAATAGAGGGGAACGATCACGTCCCTTGATCTGCTGGTAATGCCCCTACGTATACATCCCAAAATGCCATTAGCCTTCTTGGCAACAAGGGCACACTGTTGACTCATATCCAGCTTCTCGTCCACTGTAACCCCTAGGTCCTTTTCTGCAGAACTGCTGCAGAGCCATTCGGTCCCTAGTCTGTAGCTGTGCATGGGGTTCATCCGTCCTAAGTGCAGGACTCTGCACTTGTCCTTGTTGAACCTCATCAGATTTCTTTTGGCCCAATCCTCTAATTTGTCTAGGTCCCTCTGTATCCTATCCCTACCCTCCAGCGTATCCACCTCCCCTCCCAGTTTAGTGTCATCTGCAAACTTGCTGAGGGTGCAATCCACACCATCCTCCAGATCATTTATGAAGATATTGAACAAAACCGGCCCCAGGATCGACCCTTGGGGCACTCCACTTGATACCGGCTGCCAACTAGACATGGAGCCATTGATCACTACCCGTTGAGCCCAACAATCTAGCCAACTTTCTATCCACCTTATAGTCCATTCATCCAGCCCGTACTTCTTTAACTTGCTGGCAAGAATACTGTGGGAGACTGTGTCAAAAGCATTGCTAAAGTCAAGGAACAACACATCCACTGCTTTCCCCTCATCCACAGAGCCAGTTATCTTGTCATAGAAGGCAATTAGATTAGTCAGGCATGACTTGCCCTTGGTGAATCCATGCTGACTGTTCCTGATCACTTTCCTCTCCTTTAAGTGCTTCAGAATTGATTCCTTGAGGACCTGCTCCATCATTTTTCCAGGGACTGAGGTGAGGCTGACTGGCATGTAGTTCCCAGGATCCTCCTTCTTCCCTTTTTTAAAGATGGGCACTACATTAGCCTTTTTCCAGTCATCTGGGACTTCCTCAGATTACCATGAGTTTTCAAAGATAATGGCCAATGGCTCTGCAATCACATCCACCAACTCCTTTAGCACTCTCGGATGCAGCGCATCTGGCCCCATGGACTTGTGCTCGTCCAGCTTTTCTAAATCGTCCTGAACCACTTCTTTCTCCACAGAGGGCTGGTTACCTCCTCCCCATGCTGTGCTGCCCAGTGCAGCAGTCTGGAAGCTGACCTTGTTCGTGAAGACAGAGGCAAAAAAAGCATTGAGTACATTAGCTTTTTCCACATCCTCTGTCACTAGGTTGCCTCCCTCATTCAGTAAGGGGCCAACACTTTCCTTGACTTTCTTCTTGTTGCTAACATACCTGAAGAAACCCTTCTTGTTACTCTTAACATCTCTTGCTAGCTGCAACTCCAGGTGTGATTTGGCCTTCCTGATTTCACCCCTGCATCCCCGAGCTATATTTTTATTCTCTTCCCTGGTCATTTGTCCAATCTTCCGCTTCTTCTAAGCTTCTTTTTTGTCTTCAAGATCAGCAAGGATTTCACTGTGAAGCCAAGCTGGTTGCCTGCCATATTTACTATTCTTTCTACACATCGGGATGGTCTGTCAGCTCTCCTGGACTCCTTTCCCCCTCATGTTATTCTCCCAGGGGATCCTGCCCATCAGTTCCCTGAGGGAGTCAAAGTCTGCTTTTCTAAAGTCCAGGGTCCGTATTCTGCTGCTCTCCTTTCTTCCCTGTGTCAGGATCCTGAACTCAACCATCTCATGGTCACTGCCTCCCAGGTTCCCCTCCACTTTAGCTTCCCCTACTAATTCTTCCTGGTTTGTGAGCAGCAGGTCAAGAAGAGCTCTGCCCCTAGTTGGTTCCTCCAGCACTTGCACCAGGATATTGTCCCCTACCCTTTCCAAAAACTTCTTGGATTGTTTGTGCACCGCTGTATTGCTCTCCCAGCAGATATCAGGGTGATTGAAGTCTCCCATGAGAACCAGGGCCTGCAATCTGATAACTTCCGTGAGTTGCCAGAAGAAAGCCTCGTCTACTTCATCCCCCTGGTCCAGTGGTCTATAGCAGACTCCCACCATGACATTGCCCTTGTTGCTCACACTTCTAAACTTAATCCAGAGACACTCAGGTTTTTCTGCAGTTTCATACTTGAGCTCTGAGCAGTCATACTGCTCCCTTACATACAGTGCAACTCCCCCACCTTTTCTGCCCTGCCTGTCCTTCCTGAACAGTTTATATCCATCCATGACAGTACTCCAGTCATGTGAGTTATCCCACCAAGTCTCTGTTATTCCAATCACATCATAATTCCTTGACTGTGCCAGGACTTCCTGCTTGTTTCCCAGGCTTCTTGCATTTGTGTATAGGCACTTGAGATAACTCGCTGATCGTCCCTCTTTCTCAGTATGAGGCAGGAGCCCTCCCCTCTCGCGCGCTCCTGCTTGTGCTTCCTCCCGGTATCCCACTTCCCCACTTACCAGAGGGCTTTGGTCTCCTTCCCCCAGTGAACCTAGTTTAAAGCCCTCCTCACTAGGTTAGCCAGCCTGCTTGCAAAGATGCTCTTCCCTCTCTTTGTTAGGTGGAGCTTGTCTCTGCCTAGCACTCCTCCTTCTTGGAACACCATCCCATTGTCAAAGAATCCAAAGCCTTCTCTCCGACACCACCTGCATAGCCATTCGTTGACTTCCACGATTTGATGGTCTCTACCCAGGCCTTTTCCTTCCACGGGGAGGATGGATGAGAAGACCACTTGTGCCTCAAACTCCTTTATCCTTTTTCCCAGAGCCACGTAGTCCGCAGTGATCCGCTCAAGGTCATTCTTGGCAGTATCATTGGTGCCCACGTGGAGAAGCAGGAAGGGGTAGCGATCCGAGGGCTTGATGAGTCTCGGCAGTCTCTCCATCACATCGTGAATCCTAGCTCCTGGCAAGCAGCAGACTTCTTGGTTTTCCCAGTCAGGGTGGCAGATAGATGACTCAGTCCTCCTGAGGAGAGAGTCCCCAGCCACCACCACCCGCCTCCTTCTCTTGGGAGCAATGGTCGTGGAACCCCCAACCCTAGGACAGTGCATCTCATGCCTTCCAATCGGTGGAGTCTCCTTCTCTTCCCTTCCCTCAGATGTATCATCTAGTCCACTCTCCGCATTAGTCCCTGTGGAGAGAACATGAAAACGGTTACTTACCTGTATCTGCGTTGCTGGTACATGGACGCTCCCCTTTCTTAGGGGGATGGAGGAGGAGGGAAGGACAAGTCCAGAAACCAAATAAAAATTTAGGATATGCCAGCTTTCTGCTGCTTGTGCAATCCTCTCGGGTTAACTGAGTGGGTCCCCGTAGCCTCCCCGTCCCCGTCCCCCTCCCCCGTGTTCTAGAGCATCTGGGTGAGGAGGCTATGGAACTTGGGGAGGGGAGGACGGTTATACAGGGGCTGTAGCAGCAGTCTGTGGTCTTGCGGACTTTCCCGCGTTAGATCCACCATACACTGGAGCATGTCAGTTTGCTCCCCCATGAGCTTGACCATAGCATCCTGCCTGCTCTCATCGCGCATGTCCCTCCTCTGTTCGTATTCATGTAATGCTTTACATGACTCCACAATTGTTTGCCTCCATGCATTCAGCTGTGCCCTATCAGTGTGGGAGGACTGCATGAGCTCGGCAAACATGTCGTCCCAAGTTCCTTTTTTCCGCCTTCTAATATGGACCAGCCTCTGGGACGGAGTAGATAGGGGGCACGTTGAAACATTTGCACCTGCTGCAGGAGGAGAAAAAGGGAGGGTAGTATTTTAAAAGATACATTTTAGAGAACAAAGGGGACACTCTTTCTCAGTGAAACAGACAATTCATAGTACACAGCACATGTTCTTTCTGTACAAGGTCGCATTTTGCCTCTTATACTGAAGTGCCTGCCACTTTGGTGTGAGTAAGCCATCACATGCGGCCGGGCAACAGAATTCAGCTTGCAGGCACCCATGGTAAGCCCTAGGGGCACACGGGGTTCTGCTTCTTCACATGCATTTCAATGCTTTCAAATTGCTGGGCCCCCTTTACCATAGCAAGCAATGCCTGGTGGGTTTGCCATATAAAAGGAGGGCCTGTGGGCTCTCTGAGATGATCGCTTCACACAACACCCACCGCATGGCTCCAATGAGGCTCTGAGCAGGGATGAGCCCTTTAAACTAAACACGAACAGCCCAGCACGGCTGGGTTTCCCCCCAACCCCCACTGCATGGCTCCGGTCAAGCTCTCACTCACCAGAAGTGCCTTCTCCAGGATCATGGTCCGGGAGCATGCCTTGGGAGTGGGGGGAGGCTATTGGCTCCAGCGTTAAGAATAGTTCCTGGCTAGGGGGGAAAACAGATTCCCCACTTGCCGCCTGTGCACTGTCCTCCTCCTCCTCCTCCTCCTTCTCTTCGTTCTCCAAAAACTCATCCTCCTCGCTCCGTGCTACTCCCCCCTTGCAGGTGTCCATGGACAGTGGTGGGGTAGCGGTGGCGTCACCCCCCATAATTGCATGCAGCTCACGGTAGAAGCGGCATATATGGGGCTGTGACCCAGAGTGCCCGTTTGCCTCCCTGGTTTTTCGGTACGCTTGCCTGAGCTCCTTGATTTTTGTACAACACTGTTCTGTGTCCCTGGAGTAGCCTCTTTCCGTCATGGCCCTGGAGACTTTAGCGTACGTATTTGTGTTTCTTTTTTTGGAACGTAGTTCTGCCATAACAGATTCGTCTCCTCAGCACGTGATGAGATCCTGTACCTCCCATTCGGACCATGCTGGAGCTCATCTGCAAATCCGGAACTGCATGTGATGGTGGACTCTCCATGGTTGCCTGTGATAGTGGACTGTGCTAATGGTCACCTGTCCTGATGGTGACCAAACAGGAAATTCAAAAGTTCCCGGGGGTTTTACTGCCTACCTGGCTAGTGCATCGGAGTTGAGAGTGTTGTCCAGAGCGATCACAAGGGAGCATTCTGGGATAGCACCTGGAGGCCAATATCGTCAAATTGCATCCACAGTATCTGTAACCCAGAACTGCGATCTCAATTTTAGTGCTACTCCACTTGTCGAGGTGGAAATCAGATTAAAGAGCCCTTTAAATCGAAAAAACAGGTTTGGTCGTGTGGAGGGAATCAGTTTTATTTCAAAGTAACTCAGCTAATTCCGAAATAACCGCATACTGTAGACCAGGCCTAAGAGTCTTTCCCCTGAAGATCTTAAAATCTAAATAGACAAGACAGAAAGTACTTTATACATGTTCCTAAATCCATCCCTATTCTGAAAGCACTTAAGGACATGCTTAATTTTAAGCATGCACTTTAGTCGCATTGAAGCTTTTAGGATCTAAGCATACGTGTAACTTTAGTTGCAGGCTGCCCTGAATCAGAGCTTCTGAGAGTTGCCTCTAGTCCCAAAGGAAGCTTGTGATAGAACTTGGAACTGAATCCAGATCTTTTGAGTCCAGTGTCTAAACCACAACAATATTCTTCCTCTCAGGAAAGGAAAAAAAGTCCACAATCTTATGAACTATTTTTCCTGTCCAAAAGTATATTTAAAAATACCTGATTCAGCAGGATATTGCGGTAGAGTACAATAGCCTGCAAAGGTTGCATAGATTCATAAATTAAGATAAGACTACCCAGTTTGACTCAGACTTAGTTAATATGCAGAAAATAGATGAGATTTTCTCTATTTACTACAGATTCTATGGGGGAAAGAGAACTTTCAGCCATATCTGTGTGTCTTTAGTACTTCACAGAAGTCTTTAGGAGCTATCCTTTGTGCACTGATCCTAGCACAGAAGATAGGATTAAATTCTCTAAGACCTTCTAAAAACTAGAGAAAATCTTTCCTATTCCTGTTGTGTTCTTCTCATTAGAGATTGTGTATACATTACAAAGTACCTTGTATATCATTTGCATATCCTAACTTTGACATAAGTAAGGACTACTTGCATAGTAAAGCTTCTAGGATCTGCTCTTGAACATAATCAGGTAACCTGCACACTTTACTAAATTGTGGGTAAAATCCTTCCCTGTGATAGCACTATGTCACAAAAGACTATTTTATTCAAGTTCTAAAATTACACCCATCATGGTGATATCAGATCTATGGGCCTTATCCTACAACCCTTCTGCATATTAGAAACCCTGTTGCACATAAATCAAGGAGACTATGCCTGTGTGCAAACATTTCACGTGCCTATCAAAGTGAGTTGTTGAACTCCCATTGACTTCAATGGCATAAGACTGAGTCCATCATGTAATACCTCTGTAATATATGAGCTGTAATGGGGCACAAGAATTCAGCTATGTAGTAGCATATGAAGTCCCATCTTTCTGAGTTCACATCTTGTAACATAAATTGCTGGATATAGATATTCAGGCCTGTCTGTAAAGGCCTATACTCTAAGAATTTAGGTGTACTCTTATTACTTAGCTAGTTATAGAGGTATAAAAGAAAGAATCAAAATCACTGTCTGCTGGTGTAAGAGCCTTCTCTTACTGTGAAAGTCTGAGGCCCTGTTCTTAGGCTAAGGCCTTTGGCTGAGCAGCAGAGGCAGCCATAAGCTGGGAAGCCAATGGTCACATCCTCACATTCCAAACTAGTCACATTGAAAGAAGGTGCTATTGGGCTGTTAGGAATACAATCCTGTCCTGATAGTGCCTATCTCCTCCAGAGAAAGGGAATTGCCTAGAAGATGTAAAAGGAAACTTAGTCTGATAGCATCCTGTCTGGCAAGAACTCACTTATCAATAGTTGGGATGTGAAATCCTCATGTCTGTGTTGTTCTATCATTGTAGTTCCTATTTCCCTATTGTTTGTCTGTATCATGTCTGTCTGGTTCTGTTATTGTTTCCGTCTGCTGTATAATTAATTTTGCTGGGTGTAAACTAATTAAGGTACTGGGATATAATTGGTTAAATAATCATGTTACAATATGTTAGGATTGGTTAGTTAAATTTCAGGAAAATGATTGGTTAAGGTATAGCTAAGCAGAACTCAAGTTTTACTATATAGTCTGCAGTCAATCAGGAAATGGCAGGGGGGGAATGGGAATCATGTTTTGCTAAGGAGGGGAATGGGAACAGGGACACAGGTAAGGCTCTGTGGTGTCAGAGCTGGGAAGGGGGACACTAAGGAAGGAAACTGGAATCATGCTTGCTGGAAGTTCACCCCAATAGACATCGAATTGTTTGCACCTTTGGACTTCGGGTATTATTGCTCTCTGTTCATGCAAGAAGGACAAGGGAAGTAAGCGGATGAAGGAATAAGCCCCCTAACATAAATAAATGAAATGATACTACTAAATTAAACAAACACCTCTGGATAAAAGTTTACTGTTTTTCTTTTAAATATATTAAGTTTCCATTCTGTACGGAATGAAAAAATATTCAGCAAAAATCTCTGTTGCTGTAAAGCAACGCAGTTCCATTGAAGACAATGAATCGATACCAATTTACACCAACTGAGGATTTGACCATTGCATTGTAAATTAAGTTTAGCATGGCTTAGCTTTTAATCAAACCGTTTCTAGATCAATATTGTGTGCAACCTTCTGGTAAATGGCTAATTTTAAAAGGCTTTGAACAGCTATAACATTACACTTCAGGCTGCAATTTGAAATATTTTCTAGTGTTCATCCTTGTTTTCACTAACAAGGTCAGCTCCCAGACTGCTGCGCTGGGCATCACAAAATGCAGAAGAGATGGCCAGCCCTCTGTGGAGATAGAGGTGGTTAGGGACTATTTAGAAAAGCTGGACGTGCACAAGTCCATGGGGCCGGACGAGTTGCATCCAAGAGTGCTGAAGGAATTGGCGGCTGTGATTGCAGAGCCACTGGCCATTATCTTTGAAAACTCGTGGCGAATCGGGGAAGTCCCGGATGACTGGAAAAAGGCTAATGTAGTGCCAATCTTTAAAAAAGGGAAGAAGGAAGATCCTGGGAACTACAGGCCAGTCAGCCTCACCTCAGTCCCTGGAAAAATCATGGAGCAGGTCCTCAAAGAATCAATCCTGAAGCACTTGCATGAGAGGAAAGTGATCAGGAACAGCCAGCATGGATTCACCAAGGGAAGGTCATGCCTGACTAATCTAATCGCCTTTTATGATGAGATTACTGGTTCTGTGGATGAAGGGAAAGCAGTGGATGTATTGTTTCTTGACTTTAGCAAAGCTTTTGACACGGTCTCCCATAGTATTCTTGTCAGCAAGTTAAGGAAGTATGGGCTGGATGAATGCACTATAAGGTGGGTAGAAAGCTGGCTAGATTGTCGGGCTCAACGGGTAGTGATCAATGGCGCCATGTCTAGTTGGCAGCCAATATCAAGTGGAGTGCCCCAAGGGTCGGTCCTGGGGCCGGTTTTGTTCAATATCTTCATAAATGATCTGGAGGATGGTGTGGATTGCACTCTCAGCAAATTTGCGGATGATACTAAACTGGGAGGAGTGGTAGATACGCTGGAGGGGAGGGATAGGATACAGAAGGACCTAGACCAATTGGAAGATTGGGCCAAAAGGAATCTGATGAGGTTCAATAAGGATAAGTGCAGGGTCCTGCACTTAGGACGGAAGAACCCAATGCACAGCTACAGACTAGGGACCGAATGGCTAGGCAGCAGTTCTGCGGAAAAGGACCTAGGGGTGACAGTGGACGAGAAGCTGGATATGAGTCAGCAGTGTGCCCTTGTTGCCAAGAAGGCCAATGGCATTTTGGGATGTATAAGTAGGGGCATAGCGAGCAGATCGAGGGACGTGATCGTTCCCCTCTATTCGACATTGGTGAGGCCTCATCTGGAGTACTGTGTCCAGTTTTGGGCCCCACACTTCAAGAAGGATGTGGATAAATTGGAGAGAGTCCAGCGAAGGGCAACAAAAATGATTAGGGGACTGGAACACATGAGTTATGAGGAGAGGCTGAGGGAGCTGGGATTGTTTAGCCTGCAGAAGAGAAGAATGAGGGGGGATTTGATAGCTGCTTTCAACTACCTGAAAGGGGGTTCCAAAGAGGATGGCTCTAGACTGTTCTCAATGGTAGCAGATGACAGAACGAGGAGTAATGGTCTCAAGTTGCAGTGGGGGAGGTTTAGATTGGATATCAGGAAAAACTTTTTCACTAAGAGGGTGGTGAAACACTGGAATGAGTTACCTAGGGAGGTGGTAGAATCTCCTTCCTTAGAGGTTTTTAAGGTCAGGCTTGACAAAGCCCTGGCTGGGATGATTTAACTGGGAATTGGTCCTGCTTTGAGCAGGGGGTTGGACTAGATGACCTTCTGGGGTCCCTTCCAACCCTGATATTCTATGATTCTATGATTCTAGAGGTGAATTTTTGAAATTCAGTTTTGTGATGTTCAGTTTATGTGAATGCAGAGAAAAATTATATACTTACATTTTTCTTTTATTTCTTTTACTACTCTCTTAACTCAATTGAAAAGACAACCGCTAGTCCAAGCTGTGAACTTTTCGCTAAAAATAATTAAACCAAGCAGGAGGATCTTATCTAACAAAGTTTGCCTCTCTATGGCATTCTATAACATTTCTTTTTAATAGCTTAAAGTCCTGGGCATAGTTTGAGGGGAGATGGGAAGGTTTGTCCCCCCTCAAAACTGCAAACCTTGGGCAGGCATGGAATTTGCTACCTCATTGGCCTGACTGGCGCTGCCTCCCCTCCCCCCCCCCCCCCAGATATAGAAGTCAAATTATGCCTGTGCTTAAAGTATCATGACATAAGGATGCTTTGAGATGGCAAATATGTGAGACACTCTTTGGCTACACCAACGTACTTCCTATTCCTTGACATGTCATTGAGGCGTCACCTGGGCTTGCCATTACGGTTTAAAACAAACTGACCAAGCAGTTTGTTTTAAGATGTTCTGCAAAGCTGGAATCCAAATACAGTCATCATAGAATTAACCCAGGTGTCTCCTAATCTAAATTCGGGGGGAAATGTCATAATCACAAATACCATTATCGAACATAGGAATTACTTGAAAATGCTAACCTTAGAATGTTGTCCACAGTTTGTAGTACAGCTTTAAAAGTACTACGCCTTATTCACCACTCTGCTACACTTGTGGGAAGTTACTGATGTCAATGGAATAATGTGATTGTAAAACTAGTGTTTCTGAGTGGAAAGTATGGTTTCAGTGGGGTTGCACTGAGAGTAAATGAGGACAGAATTTGTAGCTGATCGATTGTTGGTTTCATGTTTCTCTCATTGACCTGTTCACTTCAAAAGTGGCTAAAGGATCAGGTACATCAATTACATTAACCAAACACATCATAAAACATCCCTAATCCTGTCAACACACCAACTCAAAGGAGCAAGTCAAGGGAAAAAAAATCTGCCAAGGGAACACAAGAAACTTGACCCTTCTCAAGTAAGCCCTCTTAGGCAAAAAGCCTGAATAAATAATAAGCTTTGCTCTGAGGATCTGGCTACTCTAGCCCCAAGTCAGGAAAGCATTTGAGCATGTGCTTAAGTCCCATTGACGTCAAGTGCTTAAGTGCTGCCCTAACAGACCAACCGATAGAAGCGAGTTTGAGAGTCAACAGCTCTCAACTGAGAATGACCTGTCTCCATTTCACCCATATTCCAACCTAGGAAACATTAGTGAGAGCATCCAAACTGGTCTTACTTACTAGGACAAAGCAGACTCTGTGGCATGAATAGCTTAATATATGAAAATCCACTCCTTGAATTGTACCTAAAAACAAAAGGAAAGCCAGAACAGTCAATGGAGTGCCATTGTGGTAAACTACATTTGAGAAACACTGCTAAGTATCAACAATCTGCCCTACCTCAAGCTGTCAAGTCGTATACAATAGCAGACCAATATAGCATGCATCCTCCCTTATCTTGCACTCCTTGCTTATGGGACAAAAAACAAAAGTGGTTTCTAAAGTCAAAAGATCATGGGGAGTGCTCCCTCTACACAGTCTCCAGGGTGCAAATCACTGGAAAACAGCTGAGGAAAATGAAGGTTCATGGCTTTTATCCCCTCTCATTTCACTTCAGTAGAACTGACTGGGGCAGCAGGCTGCGCACTCCTCCTGTGTGGAGGGGAGCTACAGGAGAGTTATACTTGATGGGCTGGGTGGTGGCACAACACTCCCCCGAAATGGCCCACTCTCCATTACATTTACTAGCATCAGAATCATAAACAAGCCCTAGTGAATCAGCTGCAAGCCTCTGACCTATCTGGCTTATAAGTCTTCCCACTACCAGAGCTTCCCTCACTGAGTCATTCCCTCACCGACTCAGACATCTCTGGCTGATTGAAATGTCCTCAACAGCTTCCAGAGTCATTACATTGTTCTCATTTATGTGCATTGGGAAATGACTATAATTGAGCTAAAATTCATATTGGGGAGCGTGGGGGGAAACAACTAAATGTTATCATCTCCGCAGAAAAGACATTCTCTTGCTGGTTATAACAGAATTATAAAATATTTGAGCATTCATAAGTATTACAGAATGCATCATGTGTATGAAAACACCAAACAAAGAGAAATGCTACATGCATTCTTCCTTTGAGCAGGACTAAGCAAGGAGAGGATGATTGCAAAGATTTCTCTTAGCATTTCTTGATGTTTAAATGTCTAGTCTACTAATACAGCTGAAAAATTCAGGATTTTTATCTGTTCTGGAAGGATGCCCTTATGGTTAAGGGACTGGATTGCACTCAGAAAATCCAGGTTTACTTCTCAGCTCTGCCACAGAGGTCCTTGATCAACTGACTTGCTCTCTCTGTGCCTTGATTCCCCATCTGGAAATGGTAAGGGTAAGAATCATCAAGGAACAATGTGGGGTAATAATATTCCTGTTCTCCCAGCCTTTGTCTGTCTTGTCTATTTAGACAGTAAGGTCTTCAGGCCAGGGACTCTCTTACTATGTGTTTGCACAGTGCCCAGCACAATGGGGCCTACTGCTGCTATTGCAATACAAATAATAATAATAAAAAAACCCACCACCATGAAATTACCACATTGGGTTGCTGACTTCAGTGCATGTAGACTCAGGGCCCAAAGGATCAGAAATGGTCTTAGTTTCAGAGTAGCTTTATAATGGAATATCACCATAAGAGCAGGTCACTGTGCTCCATGTCCCAAAAGATCAGAGAGTTTTTTTATGCCTATATGGATCACTGTCCACCATCTCAGGCACCTCTTAGGTCAGCCCCATTCTGAGCCTCTTTAACGGCCTTGATACCTGAGGGCAGAGATCTCCTGGACAAACCAGTTTGTGTTTGTCCTCCAGATTATCCAAATTATAGGTCTTGTTACATGAATACTATCAGTAACCACAAAAGGACTGCTGAGGCCCACTGTTTTCTGATCTCTTCCAGCACAAATCTCAGGCCCTCTGCTCCTTCCCCATCCTCTTTGGCCTTTCTAATGCCATGGATACCACTGACATCTTGTCTTCCCTTGGCTTTCACATATGATCTTATCTTGGTTTCTTGTGCATTACTTTGGCATTTCTTTTAATGGGCCCTTTTCTTCTGCCAGCCCATTTTCCCTGGGAGTCATTAGACTTACCATACGTACCAACCTATTAGCTCAGGAAGAAGACCCCAGAGCAATTTACCATGTTGCTAAACATTATGCATGTGGTTCCCATCTCACACTAGTTTTACACCACACCTGTTAATTAAATTAGAGTAACTCCGGATTTACAGGAGTGTTAGTGAGATCAGAGTTTGGCCCTATAACTGCACTTTGAAGGACTGGCTACCAGAATCATTAATGAACTGAATACTGTTTTGTGTGTGCTAACCTTTCAAAGGCTTCTAATAATGGAAAGAATTTGCAGTGTAAGGTAATGATAGCAAGAATGCAGAGAATTATCTTCTGCAGTAGCTTATTATAACAGTGCCTCTCTGCAGTACTGTTTTTCAGACAGTGTTTCATGGATCTAGAACTTAGTGTCAAAAATTTGATCAGAGCTGAAGTGTGGCCGAAAGTCTCACAGGGGGAATTGTTTTTTCCCTCTACTTTATTTACTTAATCTATGGCACCATTTCTTTGCAATCAGGAGTCTGAAGCAAAATTAGCATATTTGAGATATATTTTTATACTCTTCCTCAAAACCATTGGTTGCTTGTTTGTTTGAACCCAGTTTGCAGGCACCTAATAATATGGATTAAAAGCTTGTTTTGCTCTTTTCCCTAGTGCTGTGGAAGCCATCTGCTGGGAACTGGTCTTTCAAATTGTCTGCTGTGCATGTGTGTTTCATTTTATTCATTAGGTTTAATAAGGAAAATTATATAATATCATTAAATAGTGCAATTAACTGTCCTAATGACATGATTACACATTTACTCTAATTATATGAAGTGCATGAAAATTGGCTACAAATTAGTTTAAATTAATCAAGGAAATTAAATACAAAACCAGAACGAAGATTATTGTGGGAAAGTAATGGTATGGATCCAAAACAAGCTTATTAAAAGCAAGTTCAGTTATTGACTAAGAACTTAATCCAAAGTCCACTAACATTCCAATGTCTTCTGTGTGCTTTGGATCAGCCTAAGCATGCAACAAGTCAGTCAGTGAGGTGCACCGATATGACAGGGAACAAAATTTTGCCCAGTGTCTCTTAACACTGCACTGAAAATATAGCAAAATATATAACCTAGGATAATTATTTTAAAGCTTCAGCAAGTTCATTTCTTCCTACAGGGATAAATTCTAGCTTGTCTTACACAACAGCAGTTGGGAAGGGGGTGCAGGGAATGTCTTTGCACCCAGTGAACTCACGTAGACAGACAAAATGCTGACCTAGAACCACTAACCGGAGGTTTGGCTAACATGTCTAGCAGAGCTCTGCTGCCAAGAGGGAGTAATATAGATAGAGGGTGGGGCCAGTGGCCCTTATTGTTCACCTGCCTTGTGCCTGAAAGCAGGCTGTTTTCTGTAGCATCAGTAAGCAGTGCTTTAGGGCATTCCACCTCTTCTGACTGCTGAGATATTCTGGGCTGTGCAGGCAGAATATCTGCGGGAACCATCTCCTAACCACTAGAGCTCCATCCTCCCCTCCAGGTCCAGAATGGCTCAGAGGAGGAAACCCAGAATTTGATCCTTTGTGTATTTCAATAACTTGTGAACTCCAATACACTTTACACATCTATTCTGTTCCCAATATATATATTTACCTTACCAGCGGGTTGATTATATTTTCTCCCTGGGCAGTGGCAATGAAAAGAATCCCTCTCATTAATGTATAGAACCTTTTCAAATATTGGATGATAGAGATCAAGTTCTAAAGCCATTAGCCTATGATCCATTCAGTAAATTTTTTAGTTCCTCTGAAAAGACAACCACATATATCACTCTGTCTTTTTGGAACAGAAAAATAAATACTAACTCTATTTCTACAATAAGTTAATTGTCTTATTTTCCCTCCTTTACCTGAGGACTGAGATCTCCTGAGGAGTACATGACTGCTGTATAAAGTGAAATTGTGTTACTATAAACTTATAGTAACTATAAGAGCTCCATATCGATTTGAAAGTGAAAACACAATTCTTCATTGTTGCCAGTGACTCACTCCAAAGAGATCTCAGGAGAATACTCTTCCCATTGTGCATCAATTCAAAAGTCCCTAGGAAAACAACAGATCGCCCTATTGTTGCTTTTCAATAGGCTCTTCAGCAAAATAAATAACTCACTCTGAGAGTCAACACTGCTATAGATGGTAAATATTGTTTGCTCAGTGTGTTTTTCTTAAAGGCAAGTGAAACTCAATTCTCTTTGCTCCCAGAATTTTATTAATGTTACTGAAGTGAAGTAGCCTTTTTATCACTGTATGAACACATCATTCCCCTGCCCCCCCACCCACAGTGGTTATTGTTATTCATTGGTTGTTTCATTCAGTCAAGTGGGAACTCACCTAATATTTCACAAAAATGTAAAAGTAATATGAGTTAATGTTTTATGACTAACAGTAATACATGAATATTTCTGAGATCTTTCTGATTAATCCTCTTTCCTTTCCTGGTCTGCATTAGATGTTAATTTAAGTTCAGAAGAAATCCATACCTTTGTTTTAACTGTCAAGCAGTATATTTCTATGACTTGAAGAAATGTTATTATAGCTTAGTGAAAGTATTCACATACTGTACAATTGCTGGTCATTCTTCCTTGTGCTGTTACCTAAATAAAGTATTATGCAACTGGAAATGGATTTTGATTTTGTTTTCATGCTCAAGATGGATACAATAGGTTCAAGAAGTCCTTTAGAAAGAATAAGTTGAAGGCAGAAAATTACACACAAGTCAAGAATCTTGTAACATTCTAGCAGCATGCTAATTAAAATGAAGGTAAACCCAAAAGGAAAACAACAAGTTGTGCCCTAGCATCAGTTGATATATTCATTATAAGTGGTTTACGTGGTCAATTTTGGCCTTTTTTCTTCTGCACCTTGTCCACGAATGGACTTTGATTTTTCAGACGTGTTTGATATTTGTAATTATTTAGTGATCACTTGATGTGAACCAGGGTTCCGGGTTCCATTGTGCTACATGCTGTACAGTTACACAACAATACACAATCCATGCCGCAGCACGTATCTAGTCAAAGACTCGAGTCCTGCAACTGGATATGCGCAGACGGATCTTTACGCCAAACCCTAATAAAATCAGATTTGACTCGACTGGGACTACTTGTGGAATAGGTAAGTACGTCACGGTGAATAAGGGTGGCAGAAGCCAGTCTTCCCTGCCTCAGTTCCCATCTGTACAATTGGGGTAATACTGCTTTCTTTCTCCCACCCTTTGTCTTCTTGTCCATTTAGACTGTAGACTTCCTCTTGTTAACGTATACGTCCAGCACCTAATACAAGGGGGTCCTAATCTTGGTTGGCACCTCAAAGTACCAAAGTACTAACTAAATTATCTTACAAGTAATTTACAGCATATGGTGGCATACTTTTTTTTTTTTTTGAGCGTTTCAGTGAAGATGACTATTCTAACTCTGAAAAATAATACAACCCTATTTCTGTATGATGAATTGGCTTCAAATGTGGAATCCCACACTACATTTTTGAAAAGTAAGATGGATCCTAAACTAGTGATGCTTTTAAAATAATAATTCATTACTTCAGAAAATGTCTTGTGTTAATCTTACATAAATACAAATTCAATCAATTAATAAGACAAAGTAATTAGCCTTTGAGGTGACATTTGTCCAAATGAATAAATATCTTGACATTTATAGAAAGAAGGGCTGTCAATTCATTGCAGTTAACGCATGCGATTAACTCAAAGCAAATTAATGCTTTTTTTAACGACCGTTAATCTTATGCCATCTGGAGATGGGACACCGTGGCGGCCTGGTGGGGAGGGAGGTACAGGCTGTGGCAGAGAGCAGGAGGGGGCTGGGGACAAGAGGCTGTGGGCAATTCGGAAGAGCTAGTTAAACACCTTCTGAGTGGGAAAGAGGAGCCCGGCCCCTGTCGCCTGCACCATCCCCTCCCCGGTGGACAGCGGTGGCCTTAGGGGTTGGCAAGGGGGGGCACTGCCCAGGTACAGGGGGACAGGGCAGCTGATGTCTGGGTGTCCTCTTTTCCCACCTGTGTATCCGGTTGCCACTGAGCTGAGGTCAGGGAAGAGGGGGAGCCTGTCTGCTGGTGCTTCTGGCTCAGGAGTGAGTGCTGCTGACAGCAGCTGCTGCTGGCTGAGAAAGCATTCAGGCTCCTGTGTGCTCTGCTTAAAAAGACAGTGCTCCCTCAACACACACACTCCCCCAAACACACACACACGCACACACACACAAATGAAAATATTTGTAATAAAAAATAATATAAGTGAGCACTGTCCACTTTGTATTCTGCATTCTAATAGAAATCAATTTATTTGAAAATGTAGAAGATATCCACAAATATTTAAATAAATGATATTCTATTATTGTTAAACAGTGTGATTAAACCTGTGATTAATCATGACTGTTTTTTTAATCTCACGATTAATCACAATTAATTTTTTTAATCATTTGATAGCCCTCACAGAAAGTGTAAAGCTGATAAGGCTACAAACTTGAGCTCACCATGATTTTTTTCTATATAAAATAGAGTCTGAGCATAAAATTGCATTTATTTAGCCAGAGAATGTCAAGTTTCATTGTTAAATTTACCATAGTAATTAGGCAAGCAAAAAAAAGCATTGCATTCTCAGCTCTTAGCACCTTGGAATCTTCTGACAAGCCCCTGTGCAATATTTGAGGAACCTCAGTACGCTATTATTATTCAGGCTACATTTTGTCTGTCCCACTATACTTCTGACTTCCAGCAGGGATTGGCGACAAAAGTACCACAATATTATTAAAGACTGTTCCTGGGGAATTTCTGTCCCAAGATGTTTTGAAACATCTCATGAGATTTTCTGCTCTCAGTTGATTTTCTTCGCAGTTTTGCAGGAGAAGAGATGATTCAGACAGGACATCCGCATTTTGTGGGTGTAAACTCAGCTAATGAAAACCCAGGAAGTTCCATAGGCTGATTTTACTTCAGTTGAGGATCTGGTGCTGTGAACTTAACTCCAATGGTGAAATCCTGGCCCTATGGAAATCAATGGGAATTTTGCCATTGACTTCAGTGGAACCAAGTTTTCACCACGGATCTTTTAGGACAACATCCATCACTATTTTCAAAGGCCATGCTCATCAATGCACCAGACTGAAACGTGTACTAGCATCAATGAAGGAATGCCCCAGAAGGGAACAGAGAGACAAGGTAGATAAGGTAATATCTTTTATTGGATAAACTTCTGTTGATGAAATAGAGATACATGGCAAACCAGAAGGGAACAGCTGATAGAAGGAAACAACCTCATCTGTAAAATTGAGATAATATTTCTCTATCTCACAAGGACAAAAACATGAACACATTGTGAAGTGCTGTGAGAACAATTACAAAAAATTACTATGTACTAGCTAGGTAATACTATATGACTAAGTATTCCAGTGGCAAAACCAAAATAGAAATAGAATGTCTTCTGTAGCTACATACATTTAATCTGTGGATTATGAAAAGACTCTTTAAACTGCATCTGCATAACCCTGAATGTTTGACCCTAACAACTTTAGAGGAAACCAAGTAACATTCATTTTAGAGACAATATAGAAGTAATATATTTTTCCAGATGCTGTATTGGATTGCTCAAACTGGAATGGGCACACTCACAAGGAACTATAATAAAAAAGACAATGTGTATGCAATAGCAGAAAAACATAGCAAAACATCTATTAATATTGTTCTTCCAAGAAAGAATGGCTTACTAAAGAGGCTGAAAGGACATCTGACATGCATTTTTCTCTGTTTTCATGAAATATAATCATACATAAAACTGATGTGATTACTTTCTAAATCTAATACTTTTCTTATTCCTTTTCTTTGATGGTTGTTTGCTCCTTAATGTGCCTTAAATGTGTAATAAAAATATAATGAAAAACATACATTTATGCTATGTGGCAGCTACTGCATATGCCATAAAGAAGTAACCCTATAAAGTTAAATTTTACAGTGTTTTTTTAAACCTGTTACTTCTTATTTTCTGTATGCTTAGGATATTTGTGAAGGAATTTAATATTTAACAGAATGCCTTTCTTCATCCACATTAAATGCAAAGATATTCTTCTATGGTCATTGTCTTTTCCCAGCTGTACAGCTACAAAAAGAGGAAAAACAAATTGAATTAGCTTTCCAACAGTGTCTCATTAAAATGTAATGTCCAAATATTTGTATTATTTTTCAGTAATTGCTTTAGGACAGTAGAGGGTTCTTTCCATACCATTTTCAATAACCATGCAGTTTTGTAACTGAGCTTAACTCTTTGTCATTGGTGACATCAATGCACACATGAAGGAAACGCAAATCAGATCACAAATGAATTAAGCATCTGTGTTAGGGTGTCCACGCAACACAAGGCCTGAATGGGTACATTAGACCAATTAACCTTAGGTTGAAGTTCCTGGAGTGAGAGGGGCTACCGAGCAAGACAGGATGGATGAAGACATTGCCAAACATAAGCACCAACTCCATGGGTGCTTCAGAGCTGTATCCTATTCCCCAGTGCCTCTGGCCCACCGGCAGGCCCCACCAATCAGCTCCTCCCCCTTCTCCCCCAGCACCTCCTGCCTGCCGCTGATCAGCTGTTCAGCAGCGGGCAGGAGATGCTGGGGGAGGAGAAAGAGGAGGCATGAGGGTGGGGTGCTCTCAGGGGAGGGGCGGAACAGGGCAGGAAAAGACAGGGTGGGAGCAGAGCAGGGGCATGAAGAGGTGGGCGGGGTGGGCCAGGCGTCGAGCACCCCCGGGAAAATCAGAAAGTCAGTGCCTGTGTGGCCAGAAAAGGGTGAAGCTCCTGGAAAGAGCTAATCCCCAAAGCGATCAGGAGGAGGCGTCACTAGCAATGAGTGCATTCCATGACAATTTGGTGGAGAATGTGGGCATGACAGTTGCCCTGACACAAGGGGAGAATGAGTGACCATGCACAATGGGAAACCCAGAGATGAGGGTTAATGAAGAAAAAGAGAGGGATGACCGGCAAGCCCAACTTCAGCAGATACACGGTAGGAGACAACCATCCCCCTGAGGGTTACAGGCTTGAGGGGGAGGGTATGTGATGGGGTGTCCTCCCCACACAAGACCTGAAGGGGTAAATTAGGCAAATTAACCTCAGGCTGAAGTTCCTGGAGAGAGAGAGGCTGTAAGGCAAGACATGACAGGTGAAGGCACCTCCAGAGGAGGGTGCAGCACCTGGAAAGAGCTAATCCCCCGAGCAATCAGGAGGCGGTGCCATTAGCAGTGCGTGCACCCCATGACAGCATCCCTTTAAAGAACTGGCCTTCAAGAGCAATTCACTAAATAAAGAATTGATAATGAGAAGGTTTCAACAAGATCTCCGTGGAAATGAACTCCAGGAAGACCTCTTGGGACAAGAAGTTCTGTCAGTTACTCATTGCAGCATTTGAGTTAATTTGTTATTGAATGAGAGACTGACTCAACCACCATATTTGAAGGACTCAGTCTTTGGCCTAATAATCCTTAAAAATATCATCCCCATCTCTGACATAAATATTCACTGTTATATGACTCATGCTTCATTTTATAACTGAAACAGAGCTTTATTTTGAAATCCTTGCTCATGTTGAGTAGTTCAGATAAGAACTCCCATTACTTCAGTGGGCTTTGGATTAGACCAACAATCCTTTCAATTTCTAGTCTCCTCTATCAGCTATATATAAAGACATGTATCCTTGTGATCTAACTGGAAACTATAAATGATCCCTGCTCTTGGTTACTGACCTAGGGCTAAGCTCTACCCAGTGGAACCATTGCAATCAACCTTTTCTATCTGGTTGAATATTGCATGTCCAGTCCAAGTCTGGAATTAGAAGCTGCTTTTACATGCAACATATGTTTTCAGGGGTTAAAGTAAGGAGCAGCAGGAGAAGCTCAGCTCCCCCGTTAACCTCCTTGGCTTAGGTAGACCACATTCCCCTAGAGCTTTCCCTCCTCTTTGTCTAGTGCAGTGAGAGTGTCCCCTCTTGGTTCAATCTACTTTAACAACTGAACATATATTATTCTTTAGGGGTCAGATTTTCAAAAGGCTTGAAGTCAAGTTCCAAGTACTCAACTCTCGGGGCCAGATCTCAGATCCTACAGTGCCCACCATGCTAAGCTCTATTGGAAATCTGGCCACTTATTTTGGCACCTAATGGGAGCTGAGGTCTTCCATACCAGTGCCCTAGTTGTGGGTGTTGATGCTTTTGAATATCTGAGCCTGGAAGCGAATATTTCTGTTCGGAGTCTGCAAATTAGCCATATTACCCTCAAGACTCCTTTTTTAAAAAACCTTCTGCTCTCTTGCATCTTCACAATGGAAAACATTCTGAACACAGCTACAAAAACATGCAAAACACCTACAAAAAAGATGCAGTATCAGTACTTTCAGGTAAGCAGTGGATGGAGGCCTGACAAGCTTATTGGAAACAGCAGCTAGTGTGCCTGGCGTTTTGCTTAAATACAGGAGAAAAATGGACTCCATCAATAGCACCTGATGTTAATTTTGTTATAGGCAAGGCTAGTGCATTAGAAGTGCTACACTTATCCAACAAATGATGACTCTCATTTATCACCCAAGGTAATTTTCCCTACACCAGGTCTCCTTTTGTTTTCCTTTTAATGATTTAACAAAACAAAAATACTTTAAAGTTCAATATGTGGTGAATACACATATCCTCCAGTGTTAACTAATCAACACAAACAAAAGAGTCAGCCAATTAGCAGTCCTCGATCAAAAAGTGATTTCTACAATACTATATAGTCTTGTGCAAAGGACAAAAGTAAACTCTGACTAGGGTGCATATTTATGGCCATACTGCTCTGCAAAGTGGAAATGCCCTGTTGTGTTGGGAAAGGGCTCTGATGCCGTGTGGCACAATAAATATATATGTCATATGGACTTGACTGTGACGAAGTCCATGAATGAGTTAGAAGAGAGGTGTGGAGGCTTAGTCACAATGGGTCAGATTCTTCATTGACTTCAATGGCCAAATATCTTCAGAAGCTACCCCAGCTATCTATGAAAGGGCACAGCACACACTCCTTCTGCCTCTGCCCACTTCCCCCCCTTCACCCCCCCACACACACTCTCTGTCCCCACTTTGGCCCAGGTACACTAGCTTGTGTGTTAAATCACTAATACCTTTAATACCAACATAATGTGTTCCGTATAAGCTGCGTGTGTTGCAGGAAATCTTGGACATGTTTTAGTAGGGAGTTTATTAAAATGTCATTGGGACTATTTTTGTATCCTTCCACTTTTAGAACCAGATGCTTTAGTTACCATGAGTCCAATTGTACAGGATGCAGAGGAAGAAAAAGGTATAAGGCAATGATTTTGAAAAACATACAAATAATTTGAAAATAACTTTAATTAAACTCCAGAATTTCAGGTCCATGAGCTGATAGAAGGAAGTGTTGTTTGGTACTGAGAATCCAATATTATAAAACTCCCATTTCTACCACTGTAGGACTGTGGGGTACTGTCACTAGTATAGGACTTAACACTGCCTCAGGTCAGTGGCTTTTCTGGTGTGGAAAATTCAGATTTGGGAGAAAGTGGCAAGTTGATTTTTAAGAAATAGTGACAATCTGAAGCTGCTTAGGAATTCGGAATAGTAAAATAAGTCTAGGGGAGATGAATTAGTGGACAGAGTGCAGATGAGATGTTGAAAGGTCCAGCTCATTTTGAAATTAATTGAAAGAAAACTGTCCAGAATCATTTTTGGCCATAAGGGTCCCCACAGCTCCACCCATTAAGAAAGTACAGGATGATTTATGAGGCAAGGCTGAGGGAACTGAGATTATTTAGTCTGCAGAAGAGCAGAAGGAGGGGAGATTTGATAGCTGCTTTCAACTACCTGAAAGGGGGTTCCAAAGAAGATGGATCTAGACTGTTCTCAGTGGTACCAGATGACAGAACAAGGAGTACCAGATGACACAACAAGGTCTCAAGTTGCAGTGGGGGAGGTTTAGGTTGGATATTAGGAAAAAAATTTCACTAGGAGGGTGGTGAAGCACTGGAATGGGTTATCTAGGGAGATGGTGGAATCTCCTTCTTTAGAGGTTTTTAAGGTCAGGCTTGACAAAGCCCTGGCTGGGATGATTTAGTTGGGGATTGGTCCTGCTTTGAGCAGGGGGTTGGACTAGATGACCTCCTGAGGTCCCTTCCAACCCTGATATTCTATGATTCTACGATGTGCTTTCCCTCTTTCCCAGTGAGTGCCTTCCCTGCCCATTGGTATCCCAAGCACCCAGCAGGTATGCTGGCTGGAGCAGCTCCTATACGTTCTATGTGTGAGTTTTTTAAGAGAAGAAGGGAGGAAAAGTCTCTTCTCCTCAAGGCTATTCATTTTAAGACTCTAGGTGAAATCCTGGCCCCATTGAAGTCAATTCTAAAACTCCCTTAACTTCATTGGACCCAGGATTTCACTCTCTAACTATAAACTTTTACCTTCTCCCCAACAAAACATCTCCAACTATCCTATTTGTTTCCTAAGTGTCTGATCTCATGCATCTCTTAGAGCCCTGGTTTCAGAGCGCTCTCCCTGGATCACTCATGCAACTACACTCTTTCATCAATACAGTGGTACACAGTATGCTCCAGATAAATTCAGGCCCCATTACAGTTTCCTTCGCCATAAAAATGGTGCTTTATAATCCACTAAGGCAGGGTGTTCTGCAACAGATGGTGAAACTGAATGCTTTTTAACATAATTTTAATAGGGAAAAAATCGTCCTTTCTCTGGCCACTATACAATTCATTGCTCCTGGTAAGTGTGCAGCCAGGGCGGCAGCAGGAGGAGCAGCAGTACAATAAGGCAGCTGTTGAAATGTTAGCCTTTCTTGCAGTGTTTTGCATCACTTTAGAAGACATCCTTTGATAGTGTTACCACTGAGGTTGTCATAATCAGTTAGTAGATCCACAGACTGCCACCAGTGTGGTCCCCGCTTCATATAAGAAAAAGGAGTTCCTTTAGGGCATTTTTCATTAGGGCTGTGCAGGGCCATCCTTAGGATTTATGGGGCCCTACACAGTATTATTAAACTGGTGCCCCTAAGCTCCATTGAAGGTGGTCCCCAGCTGGCACCACTGATCCCAGTGTGTCAAGGGGGCACATCCACCACCCCTGCCCTCGCACCCCCCACCCCCATTGCTGACACACACCGTGCTTCATACACAGCAGATGCTGCAGCAGTGGCTCGAGGCAGGCTTTGCACTGTCACATGGGGGTTGCAGCTTGCCAGAGCCCAAGGCCTTCCTGCAGCCCCTCGCCACTGCTGGCTCACCACGAGCATTTTGACAGGAAGTACCAAGCAGTAACAACAACAACAAGAATACAAGTGTGTGTGTGCGTGACAGAGTGTGTATGTGTATGTGAGGGAGAGCCAGTACATGTGAGAGAGACAGAGAGAGAACCAGCATGTGTGTGACTGTGTGCTGGGGGACTGTGTGTGGGAGAGACAATCTGTATTGGAGGGCTGTGACTCGTGAGAGGCAGAGTATATGTGGGTGGGAGAACCAGTCTGTGTGTGAGAGAGACGGTGTGGGTGTGTGTTGGGGAAGTGTGAGAGACAGTGAGAGCACTGTCACTTTAAGTCCCCTCCTCCCTCCCTTCCTCCCCCAATCGGCCCGGCTCCCCCCCCTCAAGCTGACTCATATGGAAGTTTTGCTCCTCCTGTCCTGGCCCCAGCCCAGTCCCCACCGGAGACTGAGCAGCGCTGGCAGTCAGGGTCCAGGGAGGAACTCTGCTCCAGGCAGCGGTGGGCCAGGCCGCCAGGCCGCTCTGGATTCCCAGGGGCTGGGGCGGCAGAGCAGGAGGCTGGAGCCCTCAGCTGGCTGAGGAACAAGTGGGGACTTGGGGTGGGGGAAGAAGCCCGCCGGCACAGCGCGGCAGGGGGCCAGAGAAGAGAGGTGTCCAGCCATGAGGGGAATGGTGCCCCAAATTTTTGGGTGCCTTACACAGCTGCATATGCCTAAGGATGGCCCTGGGGCTGTGCACCTTTGGAACTGGCTTTCATCTCTGGTCCATAACAACCGGCGTTTACTAACCTTAAGGACACACTGTCAATGGATCTATTCTCCCTGGAGCATATTAATAACTAATTCAACTACATCAGTAGATCTCAAAGTGCTTTACAGAGGAAGTCAGCATCATGATACCCATTTTACCAATGGGGAAACTGAGGCTTACAGAGGTGAAAAGACTTGCCTAAAGTCACCCGACAGGCATAGAACCCAGGTCTCCTGAGTGTCTGTCTAGGCCATATTGCCTCCCATTAGGCTAAGGGAGTTGGATAGGACTAGGGCAGGTCTACACTAGGGAATTCAGTCAAACTAAGTTACCCAACTCCAGCTACGTGAATAATGTAGCTGGAGTCGACGTGGCTTAGGTCAACTTTTGCAGCATCTACACCGCACTGCATCGATGGGAGAAACTCTCCCATTGACTTACCTTATGCTTCTTGTTCCGATGCAGTATGGGAGTCACAGGAGAGCGACTGGCAGTCGATTTAGGTGATCTTCACTAGACCCGCTAAATTGACCCCTGGTGGATCGATCGCCATGCATTGATCCACTGGAAAGTGGAGACAAGCCATTGGTAGCAGTTGGGGGTGAGGGCTTGGACCCTGTGGCAGGGGTTCAATTAACTTTTGTTCTATCTATGGTGTAGCCAGGTGGGGTAATTGATAGGCCTTTTTACTTAGGACTGTATTTTAAATGGTTGCTAAGGGCACCCAGAGCTTTGGATGGGCACTCTTAGGGTAGATGGTCCATTCTGGCCTCAAAATCTATAGTCTATGAGTCTATATGGCCCATGGGTCAACTGACTCAGCCTCAAGTGCCTCGTGCTATGCAGCTAAAAATAGCAATGTAGGTTTTTCTGCTGGAGCTGTAGCCTGGGCTCTGAAAACCTTCCCCCTCGCTATGTCTCAGAGTCCGGCTCCAGCCTGAGCCTGAACATCTACATTGCTATTTTAACCCCGCAAGCCCGAGTCAATTGTCCCAGGCTCTGAGACTCGCTGCTGCTGGAGGGTGTTTTGCTGAGCAGACATGCCCTCATATTCTTACTGTAGACTAAATCTAAATAAAGAGATTGTGTAGTTCCCAAGCATAGAGAAAGTCAGAGACACTTCCCAAGCCAACATCGGTACTTAAGCCCTGATGCCACAAGTGACTTGAGCACATGCCTAATTTTAAGTATTTGAGTTGCCCCACTTGAGTCAATGGGACTAAACTCACGTGTTTTAAAGTTAGGCACATGCTTAAGTCTCTTGCTGAGTCAGGGCTTTTTGCTGCTCTTGTTCAAGCAACAGTGAGTGACTCGATAAATCACATAGTGCTGATTTCGGCTGATCCCTGTATATTTTTTTCATCTTCCTTATATATGAAATGAAACAGCTGTTTGTCCCTCTTAGCAACATTGACATGTAAAATAGCGGTTTGCTCAAAACACCCTGTCTTGAGGAAGGATCAATAACATGAGGAACTTAACAGACCAGGCAGGACCTGGAGAAACGTAATAAAGATCAAGGTGACAGCAGGTTTTAATTGTGTGAGAGGAGAAGGGAAGTTCTGAAAGGTCTTTGCCAGTTGAGATTATAATCAAAATGTCATCAGACTGCCTCTTGTATTTTCAGTCTCTTAGGAAAATTACTAAAACTGGTGTAACATTTTCAGATTAATTTTGATGCTTCCATCAGAAATTCTGGCGTTTCGTTAATGTCAGGTATCATTGTCATTTGATTTCCCCTACCCCCACAGAATGTCACTTCACTAATGACCTACAGGTTCTGTTGAAATATAATGTGCAGATTAATTGAAAATAAGGTTTGTTTCAATATGTGATTACAGGGAATGACAATTTATCATTCAGATACTCAGATGCATATTTTAGTTGTCAAATTATATAGGTCTACAGTGTAGGGTTTTTTTAAACATAAATGAAATATTTGTTTCTTAGTAAATGTCTTCACTTATCCATTCACAGTTCATAACTGTTGCATTTAATGATCTGCAGGAATTTACCAGGTATGTGCATTTAATGATCTGCACCAGGTATATGCAAAGAAACAATACAGGGTTTGGAGTGGGTGAAATCCTTTGTGCTAAGCTCCCAAAAGGAATGTGGTTTTATGGGCCAGGCACTGGACTGGGACTCCAGAAATGTCGACTCTGGATGTGCTATTGTATTCCTCTGTGACTACAGGCAAATCACTTAATCTCTGCCTACCTCTGTGCTCCAGCTATAAAATGGGCCAAATACATCCTTTCTCCCACCTTTTGTTGGTCTTAGGTATTTAAACTGTAAGCTTTTAGGGGCAGGGAGCATCTCAGTCCGTGTTTGTACAGTGTCTAGCACAATGGAGCTTCAAGGCACTAGTACCATACCTATAAACAACAACACTAGCGTGGAGAAAGAGCAACTGGACAGAAAGAGGCCATAGCTAGTTGGGTCCCATACTCCCAGCCATGTAGACTTTGTAGCCACTGGATCTGCAAAGGTCCTCTTATTCCCATGGAGACAGTTGATGCACAGTTCCAGGGAACAGCTCAATACTCATGGGTAGCTTCTACAGGGGAGGTTTTCCAAAGGGTTGTAAGGAATTTAAGAGCAAAAGTCCCACAGAAAGTTAATGGGACTCATGGTCATAAATGTTTTAGACACTTTGAAATCTGCCCCTGCAGCTCACTGCTACACTCATGGTTCTGCTGCATTTTGGACCTTCTGTGGCCACAGTGGAAAAGCATTTAGACAAGTGCCTTGAGTCAACAAAGTGATTTGTAAATGTAGCTGTTACTTTCCTAAAAGACACAAGCGTTTTTAATCAAGACCTTCAATCAACTCTATGTTTCACAATGGATGCCAGCCATACTTCCTATGATTATGAATGATGAAGCCCAATTTTAGCCCAGTGCTTGCACCATAAATAAAAGGAACATTTAAATGACAAAGTATAAGTTAGAGAGACAAGGTGGGCGAGGTAGTATATTTTATTGGACCAACTTCCGTTGGTGCAGGAGATAAGCTTTTGAGCTTTTCTTTCTCACCAACAGAAGCTGGTCCAATAAAAGAAATTATCTCACCCGCCTTGTCTCTCTAGCATCCTGGGACTGATATGGCTACAACACCACTACTTAAAGTATAAATTGTCATTTTGCTCCAGAGAATTCCACTCAGTGTGAACTTTAAATAGGGGACTTTCCATATATATATATATATCATGCAATTTTATGATACCGGTGATGGGGGCGCTTCAGAAGTCCTTACTCTGGTTAAATATCCATCAGTGGTGGCTCAGTTTAACATTCAGAAGATTGTACAGACCACCAAATTCTCTCCTTCTCTGCCTTCCATGATACATTCCAGCAAGAGACACACAGCATACATGGAGGCAGAATATGTCCATACATCATTATAGAGAGCTGCCTATATATTTAAATAGGAACTGTATTTTGCAAAGTTGACAAGATCCAACATGGCTATAAAATGGAATATCTGTTGCCTTGTGTGTGTTTCTTGAAATATTCTTGAGACTACAGTAGGGAATTTTTACTCAGAAGGACAAATTCTGCCCTACATTAAAGTCCATATTGTGCCTCTGAAGCAGTGTAAAGTGAACCCAAAGGTTAATGAGGATTCCACCTTTGGTGAGAATTGTTTGCCTGGCATAAGATTGGTAAAATGGTTCTACACGGGCCTCTTTGTTCCACCCCAACCTCAGTGCATAAAGTCTTCTGGCGTATAGCTTGCGGTGGCACAAACAGTGAATTAGTTGTTGTGTAAGTGATGTAGCCATCCTAACATGGCAGCGTCATCAGGAGACATCAATAGCATCTGTCCGCCATCAAGTTGATAAAGAAAGCAGTCCATAATCAGATGACATGTTGTTTGTTCTTGAGCTCCCAGGGACAGAATGGGGACCTTGAGAAGCCTCGGTAGTAAAGTTATGTGGCCTGTGACCACAATGTATCCTGTTCCTGTGAAGAAGCAGCTTTCAGTTCATATGGTTGTTCTGAAGGGCATGTGAGAGCTGATCTGGAAAGACGAGGGGAGCAGATCTGAGTTGTCTATCTGACAAGAAATGTACTATCAATCCAAAAGATAGTCCCACTTTGCTGCTGTTCCTTAGAAAGGTCATATCTGATGTACTGTCTCAGAGGTTCAACAATTTCAGAAAAGGTGTGTCTTGACTTTTTCCAGAGTTTTTGATGTGGCTTTGATATGAAATTGTGAAACAAGCGGTCTTGATAGTTGGCTGTGCCAAGTGATGCAGCCAGGGTACTGCCTTCATTCCTAATGGCCAGGGAACCAATGCCAGCCAGGACCAGAAGGTTGGAGCCTGGAGTTGGCCAGTAATGACACAAAGAGCAGAGATGATCAGTGAGTCCAACTTGTCACAGTGTCAAATTGAGCCCCATGCTGCCACACTGTATTTGGCAAATGCAATAATTAGGGCATTGATAGGTGTCCATAGGGTTTCAGCACTAGCACCCCCTAAGTTGCCAACAAGCCTGTAGAGGAGTGCAATTCTTGACTGGATTTTAGCAAGTCTTCTTGATGTGTTGTTGAAAGGACAGAGCGTGGTCAAGCTCCATTCCCAAATAAGTAGGGCAACAGTTCCAACATGATTGTTCTGGCTCTTCAGAAGGACCTGCAGCTGTCATAGAGTTAACCAGCTGGTGAGGTGGAAACATGATCACATTGTCTTTAGTGAGTTTAGTTTAAATCAACACTTCAAAAGGTACTTAGGCAAGGTCAGATGACTGGGTGGGATGTCAGCTCCTTAAAGCGCCTTCTGGCTATAGCCGAGCAGATCACATCAGCACACACGAACTTAGTTGCTGAGCTGAGTGGCAGGTTAACTGTATATATTTTAAAGAGCTCTGGAGCGAGTGCAGATCCCTGGGGAAATGTGTAGTTCATGTGACATGGGAGACTTGAACCATCTCCACATTTGATGATTGATTTCTAACAGAACAGCATCAGCATAAAAAATGCTAAACGTTTCTTGTCTGGGACCATGGAGTATAATTTTAGGACTAGTCCATGCTGACAAACTGTGTCATATGCTGATGAAAAGTCAAAAAAAACCAAACCAAACCAAAACAAAACAAAAAAACCAGTGCAAACCTTCTGTCCTGCCTCAAAGACATCCTCAGTCTAATCACTTGACCCTCAGCACTGTGGCCCTGTCAGATCCCTGCCTGGTGCTGAGATAGCAGTAGGTCTCTCAAGCAGCTTAAAAGCAACGCTGATTAGAGCAATTGGGTGATAATTCTTCAGGTCATCCACTTTCCTTCCAGGCTTAAGAAGAGCCACTCTATGTGGCCTTCGGAACTGTACAGCATTACAGACAAGTGTTAGAGACTCTTAGCAGAAATTCGCAACAGGATGAACTTGTGTGATGCAGGATGTTGGGGACCGTGTTGGAGGTCTGACAGGGACTGTTGGGTTGGAGTGAGGCCAGGGTGGAGTGTACTGCATCTCAGTGATCCTCACCAGCACAATGATACTTAGGAGACCAGTTCAAGATGTTCAGGCTAACTTGTGCTGGCACCTAGGCAGCCCCAATATGAACAGAAGCATAGACATGACTTAGACCCACCTTTGCCTATACACACATTCCTTAGCCATTATGCAATTGAGAATTGAGCCCAATTCCTGCTACTTCAAGTAAATCCAACTCGCAAAACCAAACATGCCTCATTATATTTTTCTCACTTTGATCACAAATGTAATTTTTAGATCGATTTAGCTCACTTTTGTAACCTCTTCCTAATATGACAACTTGCTCCTGGCTCCATCTTCTTTCTCATTGAATAACTCAGTTTTCTTGTGATTGATGAAAAATTCCTCTTGGTAATGATGTGAACATTATGATAGTTAACTTTAAAGCCCTTTTTCTCTGCTGGAAAAAAATGTTTTTTAATGTTCATCACCATGCAATGAAATCACAGCAGCAGCGTTCTATAATGTTTATAATATAATACCTAATAAGACTAAAAATGGTTATTTTGGCTGAGAATGGGACAATTTCTAACTTCCCTTTGTTAGTATTTTTTTTAATTTGCCATGCTTCTTCTGATCACTAAAGCAGATTATTGCACTATAATTTTAAAACAAAGTGCATACAACTATCTCATAACGATAAGTAACAATAATAAGAAAAGGAGTACTTGCGGCACCTTAGAGACTAACCAATTTATTTGAGCATGAGCTTTCGTGAGCTACAGCTCACTTCAGCGGATGCATACCGTGGAAACTGCAGCAGATATTATATACACACAGAGATCATGAAACAATACCTCTTCCCACCCCACTGTCCTGCTGGTAATAGCTTATCTAAAGTGATCATCAAGTTGGGCCATTTCCAGCACAAATCTAGGTTTTCTCACCAGTGGGGTGGGAAGAGGTATTGTTTCATGATCTCTGTGTGTATATAATATCTGCTGCAGTTTCCACGGTATGCATCCGATGAAGTGAGCTGCAGCTCACGAAAGCTCATGCTCAAATAAATTGGTTAGTCTCTAAGGTGCCACAAGTACTCCTTTTCTTTTTGCGAATACAGACTAACACGGCTGTTACTCTTAAACCTAACAATAATAAATGATCTATGGGTTTTATTTTTTTTATTTCTGCCTTTGGGACCTCCTGGGCATTTGAGATGAGAAATCCAACATCTCTTCATACAATTCCCCCATCCCTGCCCCCTTTTCCTCTCTTTGGGTCTGATCCAAAGGCCACTAAAGTTAGTGGAAATATTCCCACTGACTTCAGTGGGCTTTGGGTCAGGACCTTTGTAGTTTGTCATTATTATCCTCTAACCCTCCTGATGGGAACATGCAATAAACAGCACACCTCCAAACAGTTGATTCCATTCACTGGTCTTTAGGGCAATACAGAGAGAGATAGAGTTGGTACCTATATTCTCTTTTCCTTCTCTGTTGAAACAAGTTAAACTGATTCACCATAGGCCCAGACTGCAAAAATTCTGCAGCTACCCTAAATCTTCTAGATCGCTTACCTTGTAGCCCCTGACCTCTTTTAGCCTTTTAAGAAAAAAATACATGAATAGTTCAGATATAGGAGCAGGGCCAATAAAGTTTTAGTGATCATATAGTTGAATGCATAGCGATTTAAGTTATTGTTTTAGTCTGCATGATATCGTAATTTGAGAAAGGACATTTACACAGAGTGAGGAAGGCCCATGCAAGGTCTTCCAGAGATGTGCTTAGGTCGTGTGGAAGGCTTTCAACAGGCTCTTTGCACAACAGTGATTACGTTTTCACCCACATACATACAATGGATAATATCGTTCCTTCCACCGTAGGCATTTATGACTTTCACCACTTTGGCCAAATCCATTGCAGTTGTGTCCCAGGGGATATTAATTCTCCATCTTAAACTCCACAATTGCCACCTTATAGTGGATGGGTGTACACTGAATCAACTTGATTGATCAGTCCATCAGCCCTCACAGAGAGAGCGCTGATCCCAACACATCCGTTGTGTTGTTCTAGACAGTCTTTTAGCCACCAGCTGGCCAGGCTGTCAGTGGCACTGGACACCCAATCAGCATAGCATACCACAGCTCAGAACCCCTGAGCAAGCCACCAGCCTCAGCCTCCCAAGCAGCGGGGATTCAAGGCATGCGCCACCATGCCCAGCATACACTGAACAGTCATTAGAAAAGTCATTATCCGTAGGAGTGGCCTCACAAAGTCTCATCCACTAATCTGACAAAAGAGTGACGGATTAGAACATTCAAGTCCATATTGTGCCCTCCAACTGCTCACACAGGCCCGCAGGCACATCAATTACAATAACGTGATGGGAACTGTAGTTGAAATGACTTCAGTTAAGGCATGCCATGAGCAAATCTGAAACATTTGGAACAGATTCAAATTTGGGGTCCTTGCTGCTCTGAGTTATTGGTTATTACTGTGAGAAGCTGCAGTGACTTCTTTGCTGCTATAAATGTTGAAGTGAAATTAGACACCTGGCAATCCATTTATCAAAGAGCTTGCAGTTCTAATTTCAAGGCATGTTAAATAATAATAAATATTGAGTGAGTAAAGTTGAGCTGGGCATCTTATTAAAGGGCAAATACGTACCATGTAAGGGATGGCTCCTGCCAGCTCTTGTTTAACGCATGGTGTCATAAATATAAAGGGAAGGGTAAACCCCTTTAAAATCCCTCCTGGCCAGAGGAAAAATCCTCTCACCTGTAAAGGGTTAAGAAGCTAAAGGTAACCTCGCTGGCACCTGACCAAAATGACCAATGAGGAGACAAGATACTTTCAAAAGCTGGGAGGAGGAAGAGAAACAAAGGGTCTCCGTCTGTCTGTCATCATCTAGCCCCCTTTCCCTGGGGCAAACTGCAGTCTGTGATGGTCATAATTAAAATATGCTGGCAAGGGGGTTGGACCATCTGCCTCTATCTATCCCCAGGCTACACCTCTGCATCCCCAGTACCTCCTTAGCCCTTAAACAAAGGCCTCAGCCTGGGGAGTTGCCAGGCTGGAGCTCCCTTTTCCCTTCCCCAGCACTTCTCAGCTTCAGGTACCCTTGCTCCTCGGGCAGCTAGCTCCATCTCTCTCCAAAGCTAGAGAGAAACCATTTGCCTGCTGGACCAGCAGCTCTTTTATAGGGCCCAACCTGCCCCTGACTGGCTGCCTCCCAGCCTTTTCCTATTGGCTCTCCACCCCAGCCCTCTCCAAGGGCTGGCTTTTAACCATTTTAGGGCTGGAGCAGGGTGACTACTCCACTACAAGCCTACATAATGTCCTAACCTCGGCTCAGTGCTGCATGGTAAGGAAAGAAATTCAGACAGGCATCCATGTACCTGATGAATACCTGAAATGTATTTAATATTTTCTATGCCCTGACCCTTAAGAAAATAGAGGCATATTTTCCTACATAATACAATAGTGCACATTTGAGCTGTTTTTAAGAGACACAGCTAACTTCTCCCTTTCTTAAATGTACTAGAAAGCTTTAATTTTTATGCTCCTATACAATTTCATTTTACCTTCAAACATTTCATAAAAGCACTTTTGATTCTTTAGAATCGCATGAGACACTGACAGATAAGAGAAAAACAAGTGTAGGTGTCTCATTGGAAAAAGGCAGATTCAGTTAAATCATCATTTGTTGTTTTATACTCGAAAATGTAATGCTCTCTGAAAAAAAAAGAACAAACAGACTTTTCTGTTCATGTTTTTATGTGAAAAATACTTAGAGTGGTGGTGGTGCGGGGGGAAATAGGATGTTGGAACAGTTTAATTGAAGTAGATGTTGTGAAGCACAGGAAAAATGAAACTTTAAAGACACAAACAATTGAAAATCAGCTACTCTTGCTACAAATATTGAATAACATGTGAAGAGCTTATTCAATAAATTTGACTTGCTAATGGATAGGGCATTCATTCCTCTAAAATGCCTGGCACATAATATTTGGAAACTGCATCATCCATAAATAATAAAATATGTGTATTTTTTCCATCTTATAATACAGCAGTGGCAATTTCCTCGGGACTTATGATGGGATGGGAGGTGCTGATTGCCCCTGCCTATTCCTTGGGCTATCAAGTCTTCTCAGATGGTCAGTTATCTTCAGGAAAAGCCTTAAACCTCAATCATAACTGTTTGAGTGAAATATCAAAGAAGAGCAAGTGGAAATGAAGGAACTGGGTAACAATGGTGGAGATTCAATACTAAAAACACCAGAAGTTCTCTTTCAGAGCAATCCTCTAAAAGTCAAGCAAGTTTCACTTTACTTACTGCTTGCACATGGAGGATGATTTGTCATCATGAACTTGAATAAGCTCATTAAGCCTGAGGTAAGGAGTGATTCTAAATAAGATTAATAAAATAATCTTGTAAACTGTATCACAGAGCCAGCAGAATATTAAAACTCTGGCATGCAAGCAAGCTAATAGTGCTGTTTTTAGGTAGTCTTCAGAATGAGATGATCATTCCCTGATGATCTCATTTTGAGCAGAATAATATTGTGTGTGTGTGTGTATTTTGAGCAAATCTATGGCTATGTGTAAAGGACAGAGCATAAGGATCAAAGATTTAAAAGTGTGCATGCAAAAGTGCACATGGCCTTCTGTGAATGCACAAATTATGCTTGCAAAACATCTCTGATGTGCGTAGAGAAGCTTGGCAAGCACACATCTTGTACACATGCAAATACCTGAGTTGAACGTGTACATCAGGCATTGTGCACATCAGGCATTGAAAAAAATAGGTCTAAGAATTAGAAGGGGATTCTTGGATTGAAACCCAAGGCCAGAGTATATTTTCCCAAAAAGTGCCTTGAGATTTGGGAAGTGAGAGTGTGTGTTTTCCCACAAGAAGGGTGGCATGGAACTTGAAGCTCAACAAAAAAATCTTCATGTTGATGGTATCAGTGGGGACTGTACATGAAGAATAGGTCCAGAATGTTTATTTGAGATCCACATTCACTGTGCAGTTTAAAGAGAGAAATGTCCCCTAAATGTATCATTCTCAAAAAATATGAAGGGGATTTAGAGAAAGAAGAAAGAGGGAAAGGGCCTGAAAGTATTTCAAGATCTCCTTTTTTTTTTGTACGAATGATGATGGTGGCTTTTGTAACACAGACAAGTGACCCCTAAGAATTATATTAAGAGCACCTATTTGTTGTTTCATGCAGACTACCCAAAAGAAGACAGAGGATAATGGTTTCTTGTTTGTGATTTATTTTTGTATGTGTTCTAAAATGGAGAAGTCAGAAATGAAATAAGAAACTCAAAGGTTTGGGGGAGGTTCTTTTTGGAGCCTAATTTTGACTGCTGCCTAAACTGTCAATTATTGCCAGAGAAGCCACATTGTTTTACACAAAACCACACTTTAAAAAATTCTTTTATTGGAGATTTATTTATTTCCCGGTATGTGACAAGTTGGGTACAATAGTCATCTACAGGGATTGAACTGGGAATCTCCAGTATCAGACACACAAGCCTTTATCCACTTGAACTAACCATATAATCTCATTACACGTCACTAAAAAGAAGGATATTAGTAGTCACTAGGGCCAACCTTCATAGGGGCATATGATCATATGTTTATATCATATGACCACTGTTTACATCAGTTTCTGAATCTGTGCTTCCCTAAAACTGTAGCCAGAGCTGCTGTCAAACATGAAATTGAAATGTAATGAAGATGACAAAATGATAAAAGAGAAACAGCCTTGGGCAATCATTTCTGGTTTCTGCAGCTGATTTGAAGGGACATTTCATTGTCACCATTTCTGTTATGTCCTTTGTCAATAGGGACCTGTCCAGCAAAATATCTCCTGAAGAAAAAACATGAGAACAGTTAGACTATTATAGAGCACCATCACTGGGGCCCTTTGCATCTGGCAGCGTATTCTCCAGAAAGGTATGTGTTCTGCAGGATTTTTCTAACTGTTTCACAGAAGGTATGCTCAAGGCTACATGCGGCTTTCACAACAGAACAGTAATCAAACTGAAGCAAATCCTGAAATTGCATTGACCCAGCTACATTCAGACACTATTATATGCTAGTGGTCACCAGCCAGAGGAAAACAAGAGTTTCTACATGATGCAGCTCCAAAAGATCACTGGGTCTTTCTTCCCCTTAATTGAATAAGATCAAAAAATGTTACTGAACCAACAAATCTATATTGTGTGCATCTATGTCAATTGGAATTCCAGGTGAATCAATGTGCTTCTCTGAGTTCAAGGGTAGGAAAACTCAGATCTGGGTCAGAAAGCATTTAGTTTTAATTTAAAGTGAACATATGCTTGCAGATAAAATGAGGTTATCAGAAATGAAAAGTTCAGACCTCGGTTCCAAGATGGTCAGTGTGATTCAGCCCTTACGTGAAGGAACGAAAGCGCTAATTGTGTAGGAGCAGTTCAGTTTCTATGCCAATCCAATTCTTGTCTTCCATATTCAGACTGGCAATATGAGTTAATTGGTGCAATTGTGATGGTGACATTTGTAATGTAGAAACTGTCTTCTAGGAACTATACCAACATCACCCATTCATTATTTTACATAGGCTGTCCAGCAGAAGACAGGTGATATTGATTTCAGTCAATACTGACCTGGACCAGATTTAAAACAATGACCTGGAGATAAAGAGCTCTACATTTTATTACTAACATGCAGAATGTGTCACAGAGAGAGGATATTGCTGTTTTTAATAACCTCTAGAATCATCTGCCTCCCTTTGGAAAAGGCTTTAGGGGATCATCCCAAAAGCTGTAAAGCAAAAAGAAACTCCAAATTAAATGCAGCAAATATTATTTTGTGTGGTTTTTAGAAACAGACAACTTGAGCACTCTTACAGGATGCAACACCAGAGGGACTCCTGAATAGGAGTTAAAGAACTGCACAGTGACAAGACTCCAGAGTTTTACTGAAGAAATAATGGAATAAGCAGAATAAATTTATTTGGATGCAGAAAGTCAATCTTCATGAGAAACAAGTTCTACCATTGAAATATATCTGGCACTAGTTCTAACCAGTACTGAATTCAATGTGAGATGGGTATTTCCCACCCGGTTCCAACTTACAAACAGCAAAAACTGTGAACGGGGGATGGGAAATGACTGGGGAAACTTATAATGTGATTATGGTGAAATGAATTTAATAAGTTAAGTGTATTTTTGCTTAGCATACAGTCCTCATCCAATAAAACACCATATGCAGCACTAAGAGGAGAACATTGATACAGTTTTCTAAATGCAAAACCTGACAATTATAAGAATTTAAAATACACTTAGTTCAGTATTTTTCCAGATGGCTGGGATACCATGTGGGATATATTTATATGTCTTCCATGTAAAAAAGATACAAATGTTAACCAATGTTATTGAGATACATAGAGACCATCTGGGCATTCTAGACTAAAATAAAGATACATGAGTAATGCTGAATTATACAAATAATGGGAGAATTGTATGGCTTGCTGGTTGCTGTATTCCAAATAGATTATGGATTTAGGAGGTTTTAAAATATTAATAAACAAAAATAGATGCTGTATGTGGAGTTTATTGAAAGTTGCCAGCAGTCATTCTTTAGCAGAGGTCTATGGCTAATATTCTTGCTTCGTAGAGGGATGAGGGTTTGTTTTCTAGGAGCTTCTGAATCAGTTGGATCATGTAAAACATTGAAAAGAGTGGGGTGCCTAACTCCTGCATGTACCTTTGAAAATCCTAGCTGTAATTCTGAGTGATTCAAATGGCTAAAATATGTCAATGATGTCGATAGCTACCCCAGTCTGAGAGGAAGTGCTCTGTGAATCCAGTAATCAAACTGTGCAGAGTGTCATTTTAACCAGATTGGTTTGCTTTGCCCTGGTGTTATAGCTCATGTGGTGGAGGATGTCTAGTGGTCTGTTTTTCACAATGTATCCCAGGACATATTCAGCCCTGGGGTGAAATACAGTCCCTGTTGAAGTCATAAGAATGTTGCCATTGACTTTAAATGGGTCAAGATTTCACTCCTAGTGTCAATGAACTTGTGTCTACTAACGGCGAAGTTGGGTCTTGTCCCCTGGGCTTTTAATTTTAAAATATATAAAGTATTCACACTGAACTTTTAAAAATTACTCTGTGTGTGAGAGATGCTAATAAAAATGAATAAAAAGGGTGGTAATTGATAACATGGACAGAGATGAAGTCCATGGGATAGGCAGTATGGTCCAATGGTGCTGGGTGGTGTTGGTGGCCTGTGATATACAGGAGAGCAGAGTAGATGATCTAGTGGTCCCCTCTGGCTTTAAACTCCATGACTGTATGATAGGCACTGGACTGGGAATTGGGAATGTGGGTTCTATTCCAAGTTTGGCGACTGACCTGCCACGTACCATATCCCTTCTCTGTCCGTCCATTTCCCCTCCCCCATTTGTCTCGTTAGAATGTAAGCTTTTTGAGAGGCTGGCATTGTGTCTATGTGTTTGTACAGTTCCTAGGTCTATGGGGTCCTGCTCTTGATTAGAGCTTCTTGGCACTACTTTAATGCAAACATTAAATAAATAATTATTCTAGTAGCCTCATTATATGAGGCCACATCTTTTTTCCAGTGTAGCTTGGCCTATTTGCATTTTCAAGCCATTAGAAATAACTTTCAATACTGGAAAGAAAAAGTAAATAAATGATAGGAATCAGTAAAGTTCTTCACCTTTTTAGAAGTGCTTGGGGAACTTCCTACAATGAAATTCAGCTAGCAACATAAGTAATATCACTAGCAAGGCTGCCCCGTCAACCAAAGTAACATGACTACAAAGGCAAGGAAAAATTGATTGATCTGCCTTCATCAGATTAAATCTATGCAAATACTGGGAAAAGAAAATACCCTAAGGATGACAGAAATCTGGTTCTCTTAAAGCAAATTCATGGTTGCAAAAATTAGACAGGTCTGTTCTTTTTAGCAGGATCCCCTATGATAGTATCTCTCTAATTGCAATGGTGTTTCTTACATAAAGGCAGAAAGAAGCATCAATTTTTAAAGTAAATCTAAAATTTTGTATTTGAAGCAAACAGTCTTTAGTAGTAAAAAAATTGTTCCATGTTTCCATGTAAAAATGACTGCATGTATGACATATAAAGACCATTACTTACTAAAGTCTCTCTGAAAATCATTTCCCCAGCACAGATTTTCAGATTTATTTATTTTTCCCGAACAGATGTGAACTTCCAGACTGGCAGGGCCACAAGCTCTACTTTCAAAGTCCTTGATGGGGAAAAAGTGTAAGTCTTTCAAAAAAAAGTTAAGAACATAAGAACGGCCATACTGGGTCAGGCCAAAGGTCCATCTAGCCCAGGATCCTGTTATTCTCTATCCTTTTCTTAATGATTCCTAACATCCTGTTCTCTTTTTTGACTGCTGCTGCACATTGAGTGGATGTTTTCGGAGAACTATCCACATTGACTCCAAGATCTCTTTCTTGAGTGGTAACAGCCAATTTAGACCCCATCATTTTACTTGGGTTTATGTTTTCCAATGTGTACTGCTTTGCATTTATCAACATTGAATTTCATCTGCAATTTTGTTTCCCAGTCACCCAGTTCTGAGAGATTCTTTTGTAGCTCTTTGCAGTTTGCCTGGGACTTAACCATCTTTAGTAGTTGAACTACATAAGCAAATTAGCTGTAATTAAACTGAGTTATGATGCCAATCATCATACTGCACAAAATAAGGGCTGAAATTATAAACTTGGCATGGTGCAGGGGTAGAGCTCAGAAATTTTTCGACAATTTTATCAGAAAATACCAGTTCAGTGAAAATTAAACTTTTCATGGAAACACTGATTTTGACAAAACTTTAATTGGGAAAAGTTTATCAGGTCCAGGATGGAATTTTGGGTCAAAAATTGTGACAAAGTATTCTAACCACTGGACTATCAGCTATTCTAAGCTCTCTCTCTCTCTCTCTCTCTCTCTGTCTCTCAGCTTTTTTCATAAAAATTTCAAAGGGACTCTGTTTCATTCTGATGCAGAAAAAAACAAATTCTGAAACTTCTAAGTTCTTCATAAAACAGAATTATTGTTTTCCAGACTGCCTGATCCAGGGGACAGGCAATGGAATGCCCACCCTATCCCATCTGTATCCCTGGTTTAGATAGGTCTCAGTTGGTAGCAACTGAAGGTGGTCACCATTTGGTGGCTTATTGAAAATAAGGGCCTTGTCCCGAGTCTGTTGAGGTCAAAGGGAGTCTTTCCAATCACTTACATTAGCCTTGAATAAAGCTTTAAGCTGAGAAATTGGTGCACATTCAACACTAATTGTGACCCTTACTGGCAGTCTAAGCAGAAAGACCTAAAGACTTGGAAAGGCTGCCTCTTTCACCTATAGAAATGCTTGTCCAGCTCAGAGTTGAGTTATATTGAGGTCACAGTGTGGATAATACTTTGTCTGCCCTTATCCATGTTGTGCAATATTCTACCCGTTCTCCAAACAGAGCACTTCAGAATCCAGTCACTTTCCAGAGTGATTTTTTTAAAGCAAATTACAAAGAAGTACAAAATTGCAGCCCAACTCTAGATATGCTGAGCACCACTTGAAAGGTGCCAAGCATTGATGTGCTCAGTATCTTGTACCTTTGGCCCTAAACTAGTTGGTCCTGTATCATTAAAAGAACTGGACTTTAGTTTTTGGGAGTCCTGACATCTGGATGAATTGCAGTTGGCTCTCCTTGACTTTGAGATCCTGTCACTCTCTGAACTTCTAACTAAACCTCACAAGATTCCACTGAAAGCCAGATGACAATTTGCTAGTTTTGACTTCAGGAGAAAGAACTGGAATGGAATCTAAATATATCCACAAGCTGAGGGTAAGAAGAGGACAGAATAATGGAAGTGGACAGGAAGAGAGGTGAATTAGGGACACAGACAGATAAAAGGCTCAAACTTATGAGGTTCAGCCAGGCAGATGTGCTTCTAGTCCGAGTCTTTCAAATAATGTTTATATGATCACATTCAAAACTTTATATAGCATTCATAGCAAACTAGGATTTCCCAAATCCCTAGTTTAAATATAAAAAGAATAATAATTATTGCTGATTAATTATTTGGTTGTCATTGTAACCATAATATGCCCCCTCATCTTCTCAGAATTACCTGCTGCTAATACTTTTTGTGACAGAATGTTTATTCTCAAGACAAGGACCTCTTCTTCTTGGATTGTGTTGTTAAAATGTGTTGTATTCAGAAAAAAATCATCATCCTACATTTAGTAACTTAAAATACTTGATTAGACTCTTGTATTCTGAAGAATGTTTGTCATTTCCATATGCCCTAAGAAGCTTTGAATAGCTCTAAAAATATGCAAGCTAGAAGAATTTTCAATCCTATTTTGAATTTTTACATTGTATTACAAATATATTAAAATGTATTTCAGTGAATACTTAGATAATTTGTGCCATAGCTGATTAGTAGCTATTAGTCATCTACTGTAATTATTGTTATGACTAATCTAATGAATACTATGACCAACTGCATTGTTCAAAACCCTTTCCTTCTCTCAGCAAGATAAACCATGAGGCATGCTTAAACTAGGGAATGGAAACATGTTCAATTACATTTTGAATATAAGCATATGCCATATGTTCAATATTTCTTTTTCACATCACCTGAAGTTCCATAATCCACAAACACAGCTCCTTTGGGTTGTGCACAGTCAGAACTCCTCAGTGTAAAATGTCTAATATGCTGAGAAGACTGCCACCCTCACCCCATCATGTATTTTACCTCCCTGGAGTGACAACATACCAGAGATACAGCACAGGGTTCCATGAAGTCTGAATGCTCTGTCTGATGGAGACTTCTACTTGATCATTCAGAGGATGATGCAACCTTATTACTGTTACCTAATAATGCACCTGGTTACTTTATACTTCCAAACAACTGGAACTTCTCAAATAGCTCTAGAGTAGTTTCACCAGGTTCAGACTCCCTATATTTGTCAGGTTCTGATCTCCCGACTTCTGAGTATTCTCTGGAATATTTTCCCTATCTTCCACCTCAAACATTGTTTTACACACCAAACCTCCCTTTGACCAAGCCCAAATCCCTACAGCATCAGCTGGTTCTCCAAGTAAGTCTAAGTAACTGAGATAGTTAGTGAGTCTGTCCATTTATATTCCAGAAACTTTCCATAGTAGTTAGTAAAGCTGAGAGAGGCAAGTCCCATTAATAACATTTCTACAATAGCATAACAGATTTTCAGGCCCTTGTATTATTAGAGGCTGCTTGAATTATACACCAGCCTCCAGTTTGTATGTACCACTGCACATTGTTCTGTCAGAGCTTTGATGAGATACCATTACTGCAAACTTTGCTTGGAGAGCTATGAAAGATTAAATCAACCTATTACATCTCCATTTGACTGATGCCCCATTTTCAGACAGAAAACAACATGCAGTGCCAACTCAAAAGGTCTACTTGTATTCAGGGGAGGAATCCCACTCCTGCAGACCAGGATGTGACACCACAGCTGTTCTCTCAATGCCTCTTTGTGACAGCTTCTGCACGCTGAGACCATAATGCTATTTTACCATACATGGACAATGAGTGCCCTCAGGGAGCTGAAAACTACTTTTTTATAGTGTGGAAGCATCAGTGTTAAAGTCTAATACACTAAGTAAATTCAGGAGTCCATCACAGCTCCTATGATATGACACAGAGAATGCCATAGAAGGAGGCAGAGTCTAAACTATTTAGGACATTTTTTTAGGTCAAACCATGACTTTAACATTCACCCTGAAATCAATTAGCACCCAGCACAGATTGCAGAGAAGAGAAATAAGGTGGTCTACATGAGAAACATTTAGTAAGCAAGCAATTGTTCTCTGCAGTTGCTGAATTTTTTGAATAGTTTTGAAATGTTATTCCTCATCAAGCATATTTCAATAGCCAATCTTTCTATAATTTCTGGCCACTTAATAGCTCATGAACGGAATAAATGTTAGCCTGACTGTGCATCATCTCAAGAAGCAAGCTTGAATATATAATTTAGAAAGAGCCCCTAAACCAAATCCCTGAGCCAAATACCTCCAAGCTTACGGTGTATCTGAAACTGACTCCAGATCCAAAGTTTGTAAATAGGGTTTATCTCTGAAATGGAACACATAGAAAAGCCAAATCTAAGTACCCCTGAATCTTGAGGAGTTTGAAATGAATTTTGTAACAGGAGAACACAGGAACCGGTGGAATAACTCAACAGAAAAATTATAGAAACATTCAGCAACGTATTCTTCTCTAGGAATAATGTTTATAACAAGGAAGCAAAATATCCTTCCATAATCAAAGAAATAGAAAATAAACTCATTCTCCAGTTTAGGTTCCACCCCAATAATATGATGCTGCATTTAACTAGTAATCTTCCTCCACAAAAACTTCCTACCTACTCTGTCCCTCCTACAAATGCAGTCAATAGCCCTTTTCCTGATCACCTGTGTAAAGTGGAAGAGAAAGCTCAGGTGAGGTTAAACACTTATCTACCAGGAACCAGATAGTAACTGTGTATCATCTCACTGCCCATCATTAGCGGGCAGCATACTCTGGTATATCTCCTTTCTTTCCACTTCACACAGAATAGAGTTTTTGTACTTTTTAGGTGTGCATATGTCTAAGTAGAAGACTGGAAGTTTTGCTAGGTAGGTTTCTGTGGGCTGTCATATCAAGGAAAGGAAAAGGGAAATTTAATTTAGAAAATAAGCACAGTTCAAGTCTCTAAACCACTGTCTATTTTTTCTCTCTTCAAAACATTTTAAAAGCTTCTCCTGTGGAATTCAACTGATGGCACATGGACAATGTACCAATTAGTAGGAACTACTCCCAAATTCCTAGTCTCATAGAGAGAACTCACAGAAACTGCCCAGCTCCACAGTCAGTGCAGAAAGAACTGAAGCCAGCCACAGTGCTTCTGACAAGGTCAGATATTTGCTGTCACTGTAAGGGCCGAACCGCAGTGGCAAAACACTCTCATGGGAACCAATTAGAAACAAAAATACCTAAAGTGTTTGCAATGGGTTCACATATTCCTTTTTTTTTTCATTTAACCCAACCATATTTTGCCTTGCTTCCTCACTTTCTGCTTTCTTCCCCTCCCTACTGCTGCTAAACTTTGTAATTAGATCCATTAGTGACAGCTGACCAGCTGCTGTGGCTCTGAAAGACATTAGGAGGCCCCATTTCCAGTAGCAGTCTGGTGGAAATAACAATCAGCAGACCTGAGTTCCACTTAGCTGCCAAGTAGTTCCACCCTGCCCCCAATCCCAGATATGCTACCTTGTAATTGAAGACCCTAGTTGTGGAAGCAGAGTAGGGGGGATGGGAATACCCCGCATTGCTCTGCAGTCACTCCCTGGCAACTGACACTAGAGTGGCATTCTTCCTTACCCAGGAAGAATGGGTCATTGTGGTGACAGAGACGACACCTGGGAGGGAGGAACAAAAAGTTTAATGAGCATTCTTAGAGGGTTCCTCTCTTTTATCTTCAATATGTGGTGAAATTCACTCCTGTGCAAAGGGCCAGCATGAAGCCAATGTACCACTTAAGTCCTGCTTCAGCTCCATTGTGAGGGTTTAGTTAAGACATTCCGGTGCCTAAGCCTTGTAAGTGGCCCTCCACACTGAGGGACTGTGTTACTCACAAATGAAAAAGTAGTAAGAAAATACTTACTGCCTGAACTATTGATGAAAGAGAGATGAAGTGGGAGGAGCTGATTATTAATAAATCATTGCTATAACTTGTATCCAAACAGTATATGTATTTACATTAATCCATTACTTAAATCTGCTGCTTCCCCTAATCTTCTGTATCTGACATCTTCTTTTTTTTATTGCTTATAGAAGGAAATGATTTCTACTGTTCATTTTATCTTGAATAAAACATTAGCAGCTAAGGGTCCAAGCCTGCAGTGACTTCCAAGTAGATGCAGGAGTCTATCTGTGTGGAGCTCATTGCAGTATCAGGGCCCAAGTATATTCATAGGTTTTTCTTTATTACCAACTGTGATAGGTAATAGGCCCTGTAATGCAATGGCTTTGAATCAGGCTCTATAATACAATGTAAATGAATGGTATATGGTTTGTTTTATTAATAACATATGTGAAACTTTTCCAAGACCAAGAAGGTAGAATAGCTTCTATACCAGATATGGATCTGAGCCACAACTTTTTTATTCAGATGAAAATTTTCACCCACTTCCCCCACCCCAAAAGAGATTGTGTTTAGATCCCCGGTTTTGGTTCAACACGGATAGATCTGGATTCAGATTTAGAGTCTGAACGCCCTTGATCCAGTGTCTGGTTATGTTCAGAACACAGATTTTAACCTGGAACTCAGTCTTTGAATATATTATATAATAAATTAGCAAAACTCAAGCATCTGTGGATTTATACAGGCGTAATGGACATCAGAATCCAATTTCCAAAGTTGCGAAATGTACTGACTAAACAGAAAATAGCAGGTAAACAGTTGTTCTTAAATTCTTTTCTGCTGGTTTTTAAAAATATAGGTTTTGTCAAAATGATATTAATCAGCAATTCAAATCAGAAATTGATGTTCTTTTAATAATTTTCTTGAAAATGCTCGAAAGTTATTTCTCAGCTGAGTATCAATTAATAAATCTTCTGCACATCTGAGAAGATCTTTGCTGAGAAAAATATCCAAGGGCTTTCTTTCATCAAACTTTGGGTGCATCTATAGTTCAAATCATCTTCGAAGAACAGTCTCTTATGGTCTCATCTTCTTTCTCAAGTGATGCTGCCTGAACATTTGAATGAACTCTTTCCTTTCCTGAGACGATTCAAGCAAAGACTTTAGTTACGTAGATTCTCTGGTACATGGACGTCGCACACAATTGCTCTCATTGATGTAATCCATCCGACACATCTGTTCATCTTTTTATTATGTTTATTATATTTATTATTCAGTTTAGTTGCTATTCTTTTATGTCCAGTGGTTGGCTGTAGTGTAGTGCTATAATATACAATAAAATATTTAAACAAAGTGTAAGATCCTTCAGCAGGAGTAAATTGAAGACAGCAGAGCTATGCTGATTTATACCAACAAATCTGGCCTGACATACGTGAGAACCACTGTCATTTTATGGGGCAAGGTGAAGAAAGAAAATGTCATGCTTGTTTTTGATACAAAAATTCAGAATACTTATAACTATCTTAGCTAGATGGGTAGATGGTTGGGCAGACAAACCTTGTGTGTTTTTGGATTGTGCATTTTTTCATAATGCAGCCACTTGTCCATAATGATGTTATTCTGAGTCAGGAAACTCAGCCAGTAGCGAATTAAAAGGGGGCCAGTCTCAGCGTGTGCCTTACACTATTGTTCCTTCTCTGCAGCAGCAGTTACGTGTGGATGAAAGAGCTAATGAACTAAATTTCATCTGGGTGACAGAATAAACCTGATTCATTTCTGGGTCCAAAAATCAACTGGCATCAAGAGCTTATGCATAAAATCTCCCCTAGCATCAAGAGCTTATGCAACTAATTGCTTCCATGAAGCCAATGAAAATTTCCTCCATCTTTTGCTACACTGAGCTGCTGAAAAGTGCTGCTCATCCAGCTGTAAATATCTGACAGGCAGTCAGACAGCACCTCCAGGACAGAAGGTTTTAAAGCAAAATCTAGCTATGTATCATCGATGTGTGCATGTTAAAATTCACAATGTGCTGACAATTGAGATCCGCTGGTCACATCAGGTAACTCAGAGACAAGGCCCAAAACAAAAGGCGTCCCTCTGGCGGATGGCACAAGTCAGTCTGGGACAGGAGATGAAAAATATCCCTGGATACAAACCAACCAAAGTCTAGCAGACAAGACCAAATTCAGGTGACAGCAGTTACAGATGGAAGTGTCACAAATTCCCCCTGACCCAAGAGGGTTTCACGAACCTCTGGGTCAAATGCAGCAGGTATATTTTAAATAAAGAAGCAGATAAAAGGAAAAGGGAAGTTCAAACTGTATTTGAATTCAGACTTTGAGGCATCCGGCACCTACTGAATTTCAATACTATTTGTCTGACTAGCACCCTTAGGCTCCTTTGAAATTCATGAATCCAGATATCCATAAGGAGTGCCATCATATCCCCAGGAAAGGCGTTCCAGATGGACTGCACCAGTAAATACTCTGAAGCAAATCCTGCTCTGAATGTACAGCCCAGAGCAGATTTCCCAGCATATGTTTCAGAACACAAATGATATCAGAAGTGAAGTAATACAGATATTCCTCCTTCAGAAACTGTATAATTCTCGGCCATGGACATTTTGCTTACAGTTTACCAAAATATCCCTTTAGCTTTTTCTTTAAAGGCATGCACATTCAAAATATGAGTACAGCTTTAATTACCCGTTCAGATAAGGTTGGAATCCCAGAACCCTCAGGTCTGTTGACTAAGCGTAGAATAAACTCTCACTCCTTTTCCAGTGCTATGAGCTAAACAAAATATTAGAAGCCATAGAACAAAACAAATGCAAACACTAAGACTCTTCAGTGCCCCCTTTCCATGGCTCTTCCTCCTTTGAACTTAAAAGCACTACTATAAGCATCTTCGAGCAGATGACAGGTTCATTGGAAAAATACTTTTCTGTCATGTGTTCTGACTGGCTTGCGCCTTCATTTATGCTGAATAGTTTGTCTCCCACCTGCAATGACAATGTCAGGAATCCATCCGCAGGCTGCCAAATTGGCTCTGTCCACATTGTCTCTGCAGCTCAGTACTGGCAAATCATTTTAAATTCTTTCTTAGGCCTCTAGCATGTTCCCCTGCAATGGCAGTTCTGACAGATATGCTAGCTCTAACGGGTGGACTCATAACTGGCATAGAATTTGACCCTGTTGAGAAGGTAACACTGGGGACACAGTAGTTCTTTTCTGTGTGCTTGTGATATTCAAAGATGGATGTTTCTTGAAGAGAAGAGTGGCTAGTCCTATAGGAAAAGGGGAAGAGTCAATGGAGACAACACCAAATATGAGCCCCAGGAGTATACAGGATGGGTTGAACAGGATTACAAGGGAGAATAGGAATGGAAAGAACTTGTAGCCAGAGGGAACAGGGGATAGACCGGAGAATTGCACCATCACCAGGAAAAGGCAGGTCTATGTGTTCGGGGACTCCTTACTGAGAAGAATAGACAGGCCTGTAAACAGAGCTCATCCAGAGAATAGAAGGATGTGCTGTCTTCCAGGTGCTAAGACACGGGATGTGGACCTGAGGTTGAAAAGGATCCTAAAGGGATCAGGAAAGAATCCACTGATTGTCCTTCATGTGAGAACAACTGATACCAGTAGATTCTCGCTGGAACGTATCAAGGGAGACTATGCCAGGCTGGGGAAGACGCTTAAGCAAATCGAGGTTCAGGTGATCTTCAGTGGGATTCTGCCTGTTCCTAGAGAAGGGCAACAAAGGTGTCAAGATTATGATGCTCAACAGATGGCTCAGGCAGTGGTGCTATAAGGAGGGCTTTGGGATATATGGCCACTGGGAGGCATTCATGCACAGAGGACAGTTCTCTCGGGATGGACTTCATCTGAGTAGGGAAGGAAATAGACTTCTAGGATGGAGGCTGGCACAGCTGATTAAGAGAGTTTTAAACTAGGAATCTGGGGGAGATGGTTGGGAGATGTCCAGGTAATCTCTACGCCGGATTTTAGCATTGAGAGGGAAGAAAACAAAGTAAGACAGGATACAGCCATGGGTAGGAGAATGGACATAAGGAGTAAGAGCAGTGTGGATACCAGTCTAATAGGTCATACTGGCTGTAGAATGTCCGTGCCTAATCGGGTAAAGAATGTGAGCGAGGCCAAATTTTAAAAATTAAGCAAAAATTAAGATGTTTGTTCACCAACGTGAGGAGCCTGGGTAACAAAATGGAGGAACTAGAGCTACTGGTGCAGGAAGTGAAACCAGATATTCTAGGGAGAACAGAAACATGGTGGAATAGCAGCCATGACTGGACTACAGGGATTGAGGGGTATGTGCTGTTTAGGAAAGACCGAAATAAATAAAGGTAAAGGTGGTGGAGTAGCATTGTATATCAATGATGAGGTAGGTTTCAGAGTAACAGCCGTGTTAGTCTGTATTCTCAAAAAGAAAAGGAGGACTTGTGGCACCTTAGAGACTAACCAATTTATTTGAGCCTAAGCTTTCGTGAGCTACAGCTCACTGCATCGGTTGCATACTGTGGAAAGTGTAGAAGATCTTTTATACACACAAAGCATGAAGAAATACCTCCTCCCACCCCACTCTCCTGCTGGCAATAGCTTATCTAAAGTGATCACTCTCCTAACAATGTGTATGATAATCAAGTTGGGCCATTTCCAGCACAAATCCAGGGTCTAACAAGAACGTCTGAGGAGGGGGTGGGGGTTAGGAAAAAACAAGGGGAAATAGGTTACCTTGCATAATGAGTTAGCCACTCCCAGTCTCTATTCAAGCCTAAGTTAATTGTATCCAATTTGCAAATGAATTCCAATTCAGCAGTTTCTCGCTGGAGTCTGGATTTGAAGTTTTTTTGTTGAAGAATTGCAACTTTCATGTCTGTAATCGCGTGACCAGAGAGATTGAAGTGTTCTCCGACTGGTTTATGAATGTTATAATTCTTGACATCTGATTTGTGTCCATTTATTCTTTTACGTAGAGACTGTCCAGTTTGACCAATGTACATGGCAGAGGGGTAAAGAAATAAGAAGCGATGGACTGGATAAGACAGAGTCCGTCTGGGCAAAAATCACATTGAGGAAGAAAACTACTAGAGCCTCCCCTCTGATAGTGCTTGGGGTGTGATATAGACTGACGGGATCTAATTTGGATATGGATAGAGCCCTCTTTAATGTTTTTAATGAAGTAAATACTAATGGAAACTGCGTGATCATAGGAGACTTTAACTTCCCAGATAGAGACTGGAAGACAAGTGCTAGTAATAATAATAGGGTTCAGATTTTCCTAGATGCGATAGCTGATGGATTCCTTCATCAAGTAGTTGCTGAACCGACAAGAGGGGATGCCATTTTAGATTTGGTTTTGGAGAGTCGTGAGGACCTCATAGAAGAAATGGTTGTAGGGGGCAACCTTGGTTCAAGTGATCATGAGCTAATTCAGTTCAAACTGAACGGAAGGATTAACAAAAATAAATCTGCAACTAGGGCTGCTTTTCAAAAATTAAGGAAATTAGTTAGGGAAGTGGATTGGACTGAAGAACTTATGGATCTAAAGGCAGAGGAGGCCTGGGATTACTTCAAGTCAAAGCTGCAGAAGCTATCGGAAGCCTGCATCCCAAGAAAGGGGAAAAATTCATAGGCAGGAGTTGTAGACCAAGCTGGATGAACAAACATCTCAGAGAGGTGATTAAGAGAAAGCAGAAAGCATACAGGGAGTGGAAGATGGGATGGATCATCAAGGAAAGCTACCTTATTGAGGTCAGAACATGTAGGGATAAAGTGAGAAAGGCTAAAAGTCATGTAGAGTTGGACCTTGCAAAGGGAATTAAAACCAATAGTAAAAGGCTCTATAGTCATATAAATAAGAAGAAAACAAAGAAAGAAGAAGTGGGACCGCTAAACACTGAGGATGGAGTGGAGGTTAAGGATAATCTAGGCATGGCCCAATATCTAAACAAATACTTTGCCTCCATCTTTAATGAGACTAATGAGGATCTGAGGGATAATGGTAGCATGACAAATGGGAATGAGGCTATGGAGGTAGATATTACCATATCTGAGGTAGAAGCGAAACTCAAACAGCTTAATGGGACTAAATCGCGGGGCCCAGATAATCTTCATCCAAGAATATTAAGGGAATTGGCACATGAAATTGTAAGCCCATAAGCAAGAATTTTTTAATGAATCTGTAAATTCAGGGGTTGTACCGTATGACTGGAGAATTGCTAACATAGTTCCTTTATTTTTAAGAAAGGGGAAAAAAAGTGATCCGGGTAACTAGAGGCCTGTTAGTTTGACATCTATAGTATGCAAGGTCTTGGAAAAAATTTTGAAGGAGAAAATAGTTAAGAACATTGAGGTCAATGGTAAATGGGACAAAATACAACATGGTTTTACAAAAGGTAGCTCGTGCCAAATCAACCTGATCTCCTTCTTTGAGAAAGTAACAGATTTTTTAGACAAAGGAAACGCAGTGGATCTAATTTACCTAGATTTCAGTAAGGCGTTTGATACTGTGCCACATGAAGAATTATTAGTTACATTGGAAAAGATGGGGATCAGTATGAAAATGGAAAGGTGGATAAGGAATTGGTTAAAGGGGAGACTACAGCGGGTCATACTGAAAGGCGAACTGTCAGACTGGAGGGAGGTTACCAATGAAGTTCCTCAGGGATCGGTTTTGGGACCAATCTTATTTAATCTTTTTATGATTGACCTCGGCACAAAAAGTGGGAGTATGCTAATAAAGTTTGCAGATGATACAAAGCTGGGAGGTATTGCCAATTTAGAGAAGGCCCGGGATATCATACTTGAGGATCTGGATGACCTTGTAAACTGGAGTAATAGTAATAGGATGAAATTTAATAGTGAGAAGTGTAAGGTTATGCATTTAGGGATTAATAACAAGAATTTTAGTTATAAGCTGGGGACGCATCAATTAGAAGTAACGGACAAGGAGAAGGACCTTGGAATATTGGTTGACCACAGGATGACTATGAGCCGCCAATGTGATATGGCCATGAAAAAAGCTAATGCGGTCTTGGGATACATCAGGCAAGGTATTTCCAGTAGAGATAAGGAGGTGTTAGTACCATTATACAAGGCACTGGTGAGACCTCATCTGGAATACTGTGTGCAGTTCTTGTCTCCCATGTTTAAGAATGATGAATTCAAACTGGAACTGGTACAGAGAAGGGCTACTAGGATGATTCGAGGAACGGAAAACCTGTCTTATGAAAGGAGACTCAAGGAGCTTGGCTTGTTTAGCCTAACCAAAAGAAGGTTGAGGGGAGATATGATTGCTCTCTATAAATATATCAGAGGGATAAACACCAGAGAAGGAGAGGAATTATTTAAGCTCAGTACCAATGTGGACACAAGAACAAATGGATATAAACTGGCCATCTGGAAGTTTAGACTTGAAATTAGATGAAGGTTTCTAATCATCAGAGGAGTGAAGTTCTGAAATAGCCTTCCAAGGGAAGCAGTGGGGGCAAAAGACCTATCTGGCTTCAAGATTAAACTTGATAATTTTATGGAGGAGATGGTATGATGGGATAACATGGTTTTGGCAATTAATTGATCTTTAAATATTCATGGTAAATAGGCCAAATGGCCTGTGATGGGATGTTAGATGGGGTGGGATCTGAGTTACCACAGAGAATTCTTTCCTGGGTATCTGGCTGGTGAATCTTGCCCACATGCTCAGGGTTCAGCTGATCGCCATGTTTGGGGTTGGGAAGGAATTTTCATCCAGGGCAGATTGGAAGAGGCCCTGGGGGGTTTTCACCTTCCTCTGTAGCATGGGGCACGGGTCACTTGCTGGAGGATTCTCTGCACCTTGAAGTCTTTAAACCACAATCTGAGGACTTCAATAGCTCAGGCATAGGTGGGAGGTTTATTGCAGGAGTGGGTGGGTGAGATTCTGTAGCCTGCATTGTGCAGGAGGTGAGACTAGATGATCATAATGGTCCCTTCTGACCTTAATATCTATGAGTCTATGAGCTTTCTTCAGCCTTTTTTCCCTCCTGGAGAGAAACCCTAATCTGCATAAATAAGATGCTGTGCTGCACTGGTTGCTATGTTCCAGTAGTCATAGCCTTGCAGTGCACTACACATTGATTCGTATTCCCTCTTCCTTTTCCTGCTCAGCAAAGTTTCTTTGTTCAATGGAAGCCTTAAATAAACGACCCTCCACATCAAACAGGTTTTTTTTTTTCCAGATGTCTTCTCCTCCTTCCTCCCGGTTTCTCTGCATTCTTAACCTCTGCATCTTCTTCCCCTTTTCCTCCTTTTATTCAAGTTGGAAGAGTGTCTACAGTAACCCATGCTTGACAACTTGTCACTCTTCACAGAAGGGTGGACTCTGTTTCCTGCACTGTTCTAACTAGCCTTATGTCTTATCACCACCCAACTAAGCTTTATTTATATCAGTTTCCCTCTATATTATGCAGTAGGAGAGGCATCAGAGCCTAGATTTTAATCCTAGTTTATACCAGTGAGGCCCCTCAGAGTCAGGGACTCAATGTGTTAGCCAGTTCAAGGGGCTGTCCTTGAATTTTTCAAACACTTCTTAATGTATGCAGTTTTTTCCCATGCATTTGTATAATCTCAACCTCCTCTCTTTGAGCAACAGTAACAAATGCTATGTAGCTGGGTGAGGAGAGAGGAGTAGCAGCTAGGGCTTATTTCAAGCATTATTAGAATGATAGCTGAGCCTTAGATGTTCAAGAAGGTTCCTAGTGTCATTCATGATGGGGAGACAAATAAAATTGTAAGAGTGTCCTGGTAGTTCAAGAGCCCACATAATTCCTGTAAGAGGAAGTAAAACCCTCTTATTTCTTGCAGATGAACTACAGACCAGGGGTGAAACCCTGGCCCTATTTTGCCATGGATTTCTTTGAGGCTAGATTTCACCCTGCTCTTTTAGTTCTCCCTGTACCTCTGTTTTATTATTATAAAATAATATTTATTATTAATATAAAATAGTATTATTTATTATTTTGCAGGATGTCCAGAATTCCATTATCATCCTGATTTTTCAGTTGGTGTAAACTTTCTAGAAAATTATCCTTGGGGTCAGACTTCTCATGTTTGGAGTCAACCGATAGGTGAATTTCATATGAAAGTTTAAATAAAATCTTTTCAATCATTTTGAGATATGGAAGAATTATATAGAGCACACATATACACACTTTCTCATATAGAGCACACATATACACACTATAGTGGCCAAATGCTCCTTGAATAAGCTCTGTTGACTTTAGAGGGGCTGCGTCAATGTACATCTGCACAGAACTTGACCGTAAGATTTTTTTGTATTTAATTTTGCTTACCAGTGACATAAAATAACATACAGAAATAATGTTGAAACCTGACATGTGACCTGGATTAGGTTGTGCTGGTGAGTGAAGGGGTATACCGTTTGGACATACAGCTGTAAGTAATTGGAAAACCGCTTTTGAGCATGCTCAAGTGGTAACTGCTATGAGTTGAGAAAAAAATAAATGAAGCCCCACCCTCTAAGTGACATCATTAGTAATACAGCAGAACTGTATGTTTTTACTAGGGAAGTGGACTCTTCAGGATTTAAGGCTTATGTTCTCAGGCTACTGCTGGAACAGTCTGCATGAGCAAGAATGGAAATATCCCCCCGGAAAGTCACACAGCAAAATCCCCAAAAGGGTAATGAGGTACCTCTTCACTGACAACACAAAGAATATACTGCTTTCCTTACCCACGCTCCAAATCAGTGCACTGTGGAGATTTGTAATCTAGAAGATGTAAAAGGGCACAAGGAAGATTAATTTTATTTTTGTCTTGAATGTGTCAGTAGCAAAGGCAAAGTAATTGAAGCAGCATTTGCGTTCAGAGGATTCCTGAAAGGTCTCTAACATTCTGAAATAAGAAAAAGGGGGAATAGTGTCAAAGCTAAATTCAGTCCATGCATAATATCTTTACATTTTATACTATGCACAGCTCTGGTACAAGGATATGGCTCTTCTGTGGGAAGTATGAAAAACAATTGAAAAGTGTTAGAGGATCCTGGAAATGGTTAATAAACTGGTAATACTGTGGGGGTGGTTAAGGAAGTCATCTGCTTCACTTTCCATGTTACCCATTTAGAATTTCAAGTCTCAAAAACAAACATTATGCTAGGCTGAAGAGGTCGCATTAATGAATCAGATCCTCACCTGGTTTCAAGCAGCCTAGAACCATTGGCTTTGGATAGTACTTCATACAAAAGTATCACAAGAGAAGGACTGAATGACTTAATAAGTGTTTTCAACTCTAAAATGTGTTGGTTTGAATCCAGTTTGACTTTTGGATGAGGTACAGAAGTTAGTGTTCTGAAAAAGGTCAGTTATGGTTTCATAGTTCATTATTTTTCATTTTCTGACACCTTTATGCACCTCTTGTTTCCTCACCACCTCTTCCTAGTCAAGCTTCAGGTGGTCTTTCCGTTGTCCCTCCTAGTCATCTCTATTTTCTGGAATCAATCTCTCAACCACACCACTCTCAAACAGAAAGTACTTGGTAAGTTCTCCATCACATTTCTGAATGGTTTGCCTGCTGCTTGCTTAGCTCAGCTCTACCAAGTACTATTCTTTTCCTCAACTTTCACATCCTACCTGCTTTACTAGGACACTTTTGCTACAGTTTCAGAGAGGATAAAAATCACCCCCACGCAAGGTAAAAATAGTTGATCCAGTTTGTCACCAGGTGGTGAGAGTCTTTTCTAATCTCAGTACCTGACCACCACAACTCCAGGGGCTTTTAACCATCACTATACTTTATTACAGCCCTTCAGCAAGCCACTACCTAGGGTGTTGTTTACCATCAGTAACTAGCTTCTCTTACTTGCTCATGGAAAATGGTGCAGCACTGGATAGCCCTGCTTCTTTCAACCTCCCTAATCTCCCCCTAACACTAACCTCCTTTCTGTTTATATAGTCCCAGCAACTGGGGGCACACTTGCAACCAAATTAGCTCCTCAGCTGTACCACAACTCAGTTAATTGGCACCCTCTGCCAACTGTCTGTCTTTCAATCAGGTCCCAATTAGTGTATACTGGTGGGGATTTGAGTAACAGGGCAGTGAGTCCAGTCGTGACTCAGCACAGCCTGTTCACAGTTATATAGGATCACCTCCCTCCCCTTCAGCATATAGTCCCACTACCCACAAGCTAGAGGCAGGGGACAGCTATTCTACATGGCATGTTTCCTAGTCTAAACTGTCAATTATAAGCTATAGAACAGCATTATTTGTTCTCTACATACTTGACCTGCACAAAAGGATTGCAGGGAATAGCTAAAGTCAGCTGGGCAACTGAGGCCATTCTGCTGGTTTTGGGGGGGTTACTTGTGTAGAAAGAGGGGTTCTCAGCAGCTGGGTAGAGATCCCTGAGGTCTCCACTTATCCACTTCACTCTCTTTTCCTCCAGATCTCTGTGGTCTGGTGTGCACATGATCCTGCCTCTAGCTGCCAGTCCCATCTTGTCCAGGGGAATGAGCAGCACAGAAGGGCTCTCTAGTTTTAGAGACATTCTCTTATGCAGAAGTGGAAGGCAGGACTTTCAAACAGGATACAGGGATCAGAGAAGAATAGGCAGAGATTCTTTCATACCTGAACCTAGGGGATGTGTCAAAACTGCTCCAGTGTCTCAGATTCTAGGAAGAGGTGAAAAAAGGATTGATCTTGCACGTTATGGGAAAATACCAAAATGCTGTTAAACCACGTGCATCCAAATAAGACTCAAGCATCCTGTAGTGATGATGGGGAATTAATTTACAAAGGTATTCCTATTTTAGGGAACTATATGATTTACTCAGGGTTGTAATGCTGCACAGTTATCTCAGAAAACAATCTGACTAATAATCTCAAACAAATGGTTTGCTATACCAAACAGGCAGGCAATACTTGGAATAGAATAGGTAATTGTCTGCCTAGCCATCTTATTACCTGTCAAATGCTTCTTGTTAAGTGTTCAGACAGGGAGAGGCAGAGAAGACACAGGCAGTAAAAAGAGAAAACCTTTATCAGCCGGTCTCCAGCCAGTCAGTATTTGTGGCTTTGAACCACTGCACCTAGGTTGCCCCCGTAGCTTTTCTATTTCAATTTTCCATGCTCCCCTGTGTGCATTTGATATCTTGATGAACTCTCCTCTCCCCAGCCTAGCCATATACAGGTTGGGACAAAATGTTCTCAAAGCCTTGTCAAGCTCAAACACAATGAAAAGTGGTGTAATCATGAAACAGACAGTTGGCGGTCATAGGCACTGCAGCTCTCCAGCCCCCCTCATAGGTTCTGCGGGCACCTCATCAACTACATTCAAATTAAAGAAGAATGTGTCAACCCTGCTACCGCTGTCCCAGCCAGCTCCATGGGGATCGTGTTTATTGTAAGAACCTCTCCTAAGAATACCTGGTCAGATTCTAGGGGGATGATCACTAGACCGATCTGAGAAAGCTATTAATAATATGTAATAAAAATCAATAGCATCCTGGCCCTTCTTCCTCCAGTAAAGAAAAAAACTAAGATAAGGTGCACAGGTAAAAATATTCTGAGTATATGTTCCACATCACAGTGACAGCTTCAAAAATAGAAATGGGTCAGTGGCCTATTGTGCATCCCATGCCCAGCACCCCGAACCCGCATCCATCTCTCACTGATGGAGACAATGTTGTCAATGAGGGAATATGTCATTAGGAAGACTTTTTCCATCATAATTTATTGACCCAACAGCCAAAACAAATTCCACTCCCAGTTAGAACGGTGCAATTAACGGACTTTCAGTTTGAATGCAAAACAGTTATTTGGAAATTTTTGTGAACTGAAAAGGAGAAAAAAAATAGTTTCAGGCTGAATGAAAAGTTTCATTTCAACATTTTCTAAATAAAATGTTCTGATTTGGAGCATTTTTAAACCATTTTTTTATTTTATTTTTTTTTAAATAAAGTTAAACTACATTTTTAAATGAAAAGTAGCTTGTAACTGACGCCGTGCATTGGATGCTGTTTTGTATTATAGCTACCAAGTAGCTGCCATGGTATATCATCTGCAAAGTCTTTAGGGATCATGTGGCATGAGATGGACTGCATAAATGTAACACGTTGCCATTTATTTAGTATGATGCTGTTACGACGTCGTAAGAATTTCACAATTAATCCTTCTTGTGACTATTCATGGTGCTGAGTTTTTTAAAGTATGTTTATGATAAAAAAGCAACTTAATATGGGCCTGATCCTTAAAAGTTCTGGGAAAGCTGCAATTCCTGCTGATCTGGAGCTCAAAGGGACTCATGCCATGGTGTGAACCCCAAGAAATCAAAGCCAAAGGCAAGATTTGTATTAACTACTCACACACTTACATCGCTGCCTTGTGACCATAAATATGCAAGGTTTGCACAACCCTAGCTATATCATCCAGAATAGTAAGAGTTTCTACTAAAAATGTTGGCCCAAACCTAACTATGGATGGACAATTGGTATAATTTTATTAATAAGTACTACGTTTACCCTAGTTATGTTCTTCATTAGCTCCTGTAGTTAAAATAATCCAAAAATATATGGTTTAATTAGCCCTAAAGAGTCCTTTTCAGAGCTGCAGTAATAGATAAATATTCTGAGTATAAAATATCATTTAAAACTGACTCAGTTCCATTACAGATCAATGCTCTTCCCATTAATCCAATCTATTTTCCTAACCCTGAAGGTCCCTTAAGTTTAGCATGTACACTTATGCTGACAGTTAGTTAATATATAAACAGATGTTTTAAATTAAATGTTTTACCACACTGCCACCTGGTGGGTGACCAGAAATGATACACAATTCCAAAAGTGAGTAGATTAATGGCAGTTAAAGGAGATATCAGAGAAAATAGAAGCACAATCTCTAGGGATCTTTGTGCCTAGATAGTCAGGAAAGTTTTGAAGAGGTTTTGCTGTCTTTATCTTTCAGTTTGCAGTCCAACAGTTGGGGAAAGCAAATATATTATGCAAATAGTACAGTGCAACATAATTAAAGGGAATACCTGAAATGTAGAACAGGCATGGGAAAAAAAACAGTAAAGGAGAATACATTGAAGGGTCAGGGAAAATTCTTCCAGTGTGATTAAAGAGACTGTCCATTAGTACAGATGCAATGGGATCAAAGTTGTTTGGAGCAGGAACAGTTCTTTTGTTCTGTGTTTGTACAGCGTCTGGCACAGTGGGATTCTAATCCATAACTGGGGCTCCTAGTTGCTGCCACAATACAAATAATAAATAATAATAATAATTGATTAAGATCTGGTTTTATATTTCAGCTTTAAGACCTCTGGGCCAGATCTTCAGCTGGTCATCACTTCAGCTCCATTGATTTCCAAGAACAGTCTCTGCTCCCAAGGTCATTTCTACATTCTGTATAACATTTCCTATTCTTTTTTCCTTCTCTCCAGAACTGTCATATCAAGACATCACTATAAAGCTGGTCACATGCTGTTGTTCTTATGCATCACAAAAGTATACTTAAATAACTTGAATTTCTCCACTAGCAACATCTCCAGGCTTCTCTCTCCTCACATTGTTCTTGGTAGTTGAGCAAAAGTTTGCTTTGACACATATTCAATAAAGGAAACTCCTTGTACTTGCTTCAGCCTACATGGTGTTCTTTAGCCTCTCATCCTCTCTGTGGGAAATCATCCATCACAAAGAATTACTCATCGGGTTCTGTCATGCAGCATTGGATCACCCAATTAAAAATTCAATTCATAGAGGATTTTTCCATTTGCTACTATTCCTTTCTGTAGCAGCCTTACTGTGGGATGCTGATCTTGCAGCTATGACACTAGCCTAATATTTGGAAATTGGAGGGATGATTCTCAGCTTTGCCACAGATTTCTCATTTGACTTTGCCCAAGTAATTTGGTCTCTCTGTGCCTCAGTTCACTGTCGAGTGGAGATAATAGTTCCCTACCTCATAGGGGTAAGTCTAAATGCACTAATGATTATGAGATGTTCATATGCTCTGGTGATATAGCCTGTGTCAATGCCTAAGCAGTGGATTTAGAAGATGATTTTTCGCCTCCCCTGGAGGTGAAAAGAATGAAATCAAAAAAGTGATGTACCTGCTTTAAAGTTAAATGTCTTCCTCCTGATTTTGTGGATAAATTTCAATTCTGTTTCATTTCAGTTGAGCTCTTCTGACATCTGTGCCAGGACTCCTCTTCTATTCATTAATGTATTTAAAAAACCTGCCTAATCATTCAGACACCTGGGAGTGTATCTAAATACCTGTATAATGTTTTCCTTAATTAATTTTTCACAGCAAATAAAATAAGGATCAAATTCTGCTCTTGGATAGACATGCTGGAACCCCATTTACGTCAATGGGAGCCACTCGTGCCGAAAGGAGGACTGTATAAACAATGTAGTAAAAAGGTTGTAGGCCCAATACTGCAAACCTTTATTTATGTGAGTGTTCCATATTCATAAGAGTAGATAGATAATCAGGGGTTCTCAAACTTCATTGCACCGCCACCCCCGTTCTGACAACAGAAATTACTACGTGATACCAGGGTGGGGGGACCAAAGCCAGAGCCCACCCAAGGCCCCCCATCCAAGGGCTTCAGCATCAGGTGGGAGGCCAGTAATCTGAGCCCCACCACCCAGGTTGAAGCCCTCGGGCTTCAGCTTTGGACCAGGGTGGTGGGGCTCAGCCTTCAGCCCTGGGCCCCAGCAAGTCTAACACCAGCCCTGGTGGCCCCATTAAAATGTGGTTGGGACCCACTTTGGGTCCTGATCCACAGTTTGAGAACTGCTGGGTTAGATAGATAGATAGATAGATAGATACTGCACAATACTTTGCAAGATTGGGCAGTAACATTCCTATTCACACCCTGTTTGTTTGTTTTTCAGTTTTCATGAAGATGTGTCTTTGTCGGAATTAATTATTAATAGATTATCATTATTACTAATTAATTATAACAATTATTATTAATAATAAACTTAATACAGGGCTTTGCTAAAAGGATGAGCATAACCAGATTCAGATATTTCAAACACACCCCTGGATAATATAGCTATAGTAATCGGTCTGACTCTGAGCTTTTCTACTACACTCATCACCATAATGTCTGAACGCCCCATTGTATCTTTGCCAATTTTTTTTCAACATATTGTTTTGTCATTATCATCTTTGGAAAGCCTTCCCACTGGGATCACCACATGAAATATCTTCTTTTGCAATTTTGCATTACTTTTATGAATGAGGACAATCCAAGTTGCAGGTGCAGGATCAGGCTCTGTTCTAATATAACTTACGTACTATGTCAGGAACTAATGCTGAATGACTGAGAATTTTGCTATTGACATTAATGGGTGCAAGGTCAAGCCCTCAAAAACCCAGCACCGTAAGGTACTATTTGGTCCTCTCATGATCAGGGTCAAAGACAGCTGGCCAAATTAAGCACTGGTGAAAGGCTGCTCCTCTCAGAGTCAATGGAATAGCTTGTAATTATGTCAATGCTACGAGATCAAGCAGCAATTATTGAATAATTATTAATTATTGTTTGTATTTCAGTAGTGTCAACAGCCCCAGCCACGAACCACTGTGCTAGGCACTGTACAAACACAGACCAAAAAGATGTTCCCTGCTGAAAATACCTTAAGGCCAGATCCACAAAGGTATTTAAATTCAATATAAAGCATTACTAAAAGATGAACTGAACCATGGATAGCATAGCAAATATACCCCTGGATAGCATAGCTGCGGTAATCTGTCCATCTCTAAGCATCTCTACTGTGCTCATCACCATAGCATCTGAGCGCCACATTGTAGTCAGTCACCTAAAGGCCTTTGGATTTAGGCCTTACAAACTAACTAATTGGGTTTAGCTCCACTGAAATCAATGGTGTTACACCAGAACTGAAATTTGACCCTTCTTTGGCTTATAATGCCAGACCAGACATTATCACTTGTTATACCTTTGCTTATCTGCCTAACCACTGCTTGTATCTATAACAACTTTTCAAAGACAATCCAGAAGAGTTCACAGTTCAATGCGTAAAAGAGGATGAGAGAGATTTTGCAGTCACTGGGGGTTTTTTTGGTAGTCATTTTCTTTACAGTGTGTACTGTTAGCATTTCTATTGCTGTTCTGGAAAGCTAATTTTGTTTGCAGAGTGTTTTATTGGCTGATTTTGTTCGTTATCTGCAAAATCACATTTCAAGAAAGCAAAAAGAGGAAAGAAAAGAAAGACAAAAGAAAATAACACAAAGAAATAAACAGCCATCATAATTAATTTGCAATTAAAGAGCAAAAAAAAGCACAAAGTTAGAATGGGCTGGTACTAAGCAATAGGATTTAACTTTTGTGTGTGACATATAAAAAGTCTACAGTAAATCTCTGCATTTCAAAGATTGTTAGTAAAACTGTTCCAACACTGGTATCTTTGCACTGTTTGTTTTTTAAAAATGTTTCAAGTTCTAAATTTCCTCAGCAACTAGGAAATGCTCTTTACAAGTAGGAGCTTTTATCATTTACATATGCTTAGTGTCAGGAATAGCAACTTCCTTTTACTTTTTTCCAGCCAATGCTTCATGCTCTCATGCTTTGCATTTCACCAGGTCTGTCCCTCTGTGTTACATCACTCTAGCTGAAAAGAAAGATAGACCATTTGGGAAGCTCCAATACCTACACTCAATCAGCTTCTCCATTCAAACCAAAATAAAAAGAGAGAGAAGCAGAACATGTCTCTTGAAGGGGCAGTGAAGATCCAACAGCTATCTTCAGAGGGATCAGTTTGAAGAGCCAGAAGCCTGGCAGGGGACAAGCAGCAAGCAATTATTTGAGTGTTTCCTTTTCATCAGCTCCACTTCTTACATTATGCTTATTTCAGTATAATCAAAGGCCCCACTCAAATCAGGACCCCATTGTGCTAATTGCTGCAGTGCCCTAGTACAGTGTTTCCCAAACTTGAAACGAACCACAGCCAGTGGGAGCCGCATTCGGCCGAGCCTGTGGAAGCGGCAGGTAAACAAACCAGCCCAGCCTGCCAGGGGCTTTCCCTGAACAAGCGGCGTTCCAAGTTTGGGAACCACTGAACTAGTAAATAGAGTCCACTGCCCTGAAGAGCTTGCAATCTAAATAGACAGGATTGATGAAAGGTGGAAGGAAATAAATATTATGGCCTGCACTTTACAGATGGAGAACTGGGATGCAGAGATTAAGTGACTTCCCCAAGGTCACACTAGAAACCTGTGGTAGAGCTAGGAATTGAATCCAGAAATCCTGGGTCTAAGGCCATAGCTTTGACTACAAGACTGTCCTCCTCCTCTCCATCTTTTAAAAGAATATTTTACACCAATAAATACTTAGTCATCTTCAGCCTCTTTCTTTTTATTTTCCTGCCTCATCCATCAGCCAATCTTGGCCCCTATCTGAAACTGATTCTCACAAGAAAACCTTTGATGGTCTTAAGACTCTGGTGCCCATCAGACCATCTCTTGCACTTCTAACAATAAGTTCTTCATGCAATAACACTTAGCCTGATGATGTAGACTGAGGTATATCACGAGGAAATATCTTCAACCATGGAGCTGTCTACTTAGATGTTGGCCTTTTGGAGCATAAGAGAAATTTATTTGAATATATTAATGAACCTGTTGAATGGAAATGAGAATGTTTTTGTCCCAGAGGTATAGTACAGCAGAAACATCTGGAAATAGACATTTACAATAAATATTATCAGCATGATTTCTCACAAATGGACTTTCGCTTTTTCAGTATTTATTGGGGCTATTCTGCCTTTCATGCTTGTGTGCAGCTCCTTTTATCCATTATGCATGTGCAAGGAAAGGAGAATAGCTAGAAATCCCACACCAGAAATCCAGATCTGAACAAGTCAACAATCTGTTGACATCATGACAACTCCCTTTCTCTAGAATGGACTGAACCCAAACTTGCAATTTGTAAAAGTCTGGGTTTGCACTTTACTCCAGAACTGATTGTTTGTAGCCCAAGACTGTTCCTGCAATCCTATATTCATGGTTTGCTGGTGTTTTTCAGCTCCTTAGTCTGACATCACTTAGTCTTGTTCAGCACTCTGACAGATCACATGTGGGCAGTGTATTATTTATATTGGCTTTTGGTATCTTCACACCAGTGTATATGTTCTGCATCACTGAAGAACTAAGCTGAGTCTGCAGTTTGAACAAGACTTTATGGGCCCCATGGATCATTTTTTCCAAGGAGAGAACAAAGATTTCAACTGCACTTATAGCTCTTGCTCACAAGCCAACTTTCCAACAAATCAACCCCCTGGTATTTCACTCCAGTTCCCTCCTCCCCAAAATACCATAACTATCATCTCCTAATGGATTTTTTTTTCTGACAACATCTCCTATCTAATTACTGATAGATTATAACTGTCCTCAGCACAGAGCCCCAGAAATGTCATGGTATGGATAATTCTATGACTAGAGCTGGTCGGGAATTTTTCCATTAAGTGTTTTTTCATTGAAAAATGCTGATTAATTGAAACATGGTTTTTGTGGAAACCTATTAGTTTTGATTAAATTTTCATTGGGAGGTTCTCCCAGGTCCAGGGTTCAGTTTCTGGAGAGAGATGGATTCACTTCAGAACAGCCAATAGGGCAGAGGTTGGTGCATGTATGTGAGAGAGCCTGGTTCAAGTCATGGCTCTGGTTGATTTAGAGTAGGGACTTAAACCTGGGTCTCCCACATCCCAGATGAGTGCCCTAGCAACCAGGCTACAGAGTCAGTCAATCGCTCTCTCTAGCAAGAAAGCGTGACTCTATAGCCCTGATTCAGAGCAGGGACTTGAACCTAGACCTCCCATATCCCCACTGAGTAGGCTAATCAGTGAACTGTTCTCAGGGGGATCTCTCATGTCTCATCTCTCATGACCTTCTCATAAACTAGGGAAATAGAGCCTAGGTGGAGCTACTATAAGATGGGTACATAACTAGCTGGAAAATCATTCCCAGAAAGTAGTTATCAGTGGTTCACAGTCATGCTGGAAGGGCATAACGAGTGGGATCCTGCAGGGGTCGGTTCTGGTTCTGGTTCTGTTCAATATTTTCATCAATGATTTAGATAATGGCATCGAGAGTACACTTATAAAGTTTGCGGACGATACCACACTGGGAGGGATTGCAAGTGCTTTGGAGGATAGGATTAAAATTCAAAATGATCTGGACAAACTGGAGAAATGGTCTGAAATAAATAGGATAAAATTCAATAAGGACCAATGCAAAGTACTCCACTTAGGAGGGAGCAACCAGTTGCACACATACAAAATGGGAAAGGACTGCCTAGGAAGGAGTACTGCGGAAAGGGATCTGGAGGTCATAGTGGATCACAGGCTAAATATGAGTCAATGGTGTAATGCTGTTGCAAAAAAAGCACACATAATTCTGGGATGTATTACCAGGAGTAGTGTAAGCAAGAAACTAAAAGTAATTCTTCCGTTCTACTCCGTGCTGATTAGGCTTCAACTGGAGTATTGTGTCCAGTTCTGGGCACCAGATTTCGGGAAAGATGTGGACAAATTGGAGAAAGTCCAGAGAAGACCAACAAAAATGATTAAAGTCTAGAAAACATGACCTATGAGGGAAGATTGAAAAAACTGGGTTTGTTTAGTCTGGAGAAGAGAAGACTGAGAGGGGACATAACAGTTTTCAAGTACATAAAAGGTTGTTACAAGGAGGAGGGAGAAAAGTTGTTCTTCTTAACCTCTGAGGATAGGACAAGAAGCAATGAGCTTAAATTGCAGCAAGGGTGGTTTAGGTTGGACATTAGGAAAAACTTTCTAACTGTCAGAGTGGTTAAGCACTGGAATAAAGTGCCTAGAGAGATTATGGAGTCTCCATCATTGGGGATTTTTAAGAGCAGGTTAGACAAACATCTGTCAGGGATGGTCTAGATAATACTTAGTCCTGACTTGAATGCAGGGGACTGGACTAGATGACCTTGAGAGGTCCCCAGTTCTATGATTCTATGTTTTTTCATGAATAATTTTGTTTTGTTTTTTTTTTTGTGATGCCGACTAAAAAATATTAAATCCTCAAAATGTTTCGTGAAATGGAATTCTTGTTTTCCAGACAGCCCTAATTATAATCTAATACTATGGAAAAAGAATGGCCTGGTGGCAAAGACACTAGAAGTCTTATATTCTATTCCTGGTTCTGCCACAGATCTTGGGATTAAATTACTTAGAATCATAGAATATCAGAGTTGGAAGGGATCTCAGAAGGTCATCTAGTCCAGCTCCCTGCTCAAAGCAGGACCAATCCCCAACTAAATCACCCCAGCCAGGGCTTTGTCAAGCCTGACCTTAAAAACCTCTAAGGAAGGAGATTCCACTTAATACTTCTGTGCCTCACTTTCTCCATTTGCAAAATGATGATGCCAATAGCTACCTTACCTGAGAGTCCAAATACGCTGATGTTTGTAAAACAGAGTAATATCCTTGGATGGAATTAGTATAGAAGAGCAAAATATAATTTCATTAATGGTTCAATACTTAGTGTTGAGAAGACAGTTTTATATTAGCAACAAGTTGTTTAGGTGTTTATCATTTTCCCCATCACAAAACTAACCTTAGGCTGACACATCCCCTGCTTCATTAAACCCAAACGTAAATATTTTAGGACGTGTGTTAAAATTCTCTGAAGCAACAGAATTGTGAACAAAATGCCGGGTATCTTCTTGTGTTCTATAATACAAACATAGCCTCTTCTTTTTTTTTTGCTTTTAAAACTTGAAAGATGTCATGGATTTCATCATTAAGAGCATGAGTTACTGACCTATTAAGACACTTCATTTATTTTGTTGACTCTTTAGGAGCAGACCTTGGTTACAGATAATTATAGTATTGCTAGGTTGTATAAAATGCTGCCAAGTTACAGTATTAGCCTCTAACATTAATACTACACATGCACTTGTTTGATGTTGCTCCCACTGAAGGTGGAGTGTTATTATTCCATTCTGTATGTGAAAGATCAGATCCTAAGTTTATAACAATGCACAGAGATAAGATGCTCCAACATATATATCTGGAGTATTGCAGACTGAAACAACATGTCATCAGGTTAATAACTGCACCTTGTCCATAAATTTCTTCCCATGATTTCCCTTGTGAATGGGGGCAATGGCCTGACTCCTGGTGAGTGGTCTATCCAATACCAGTCTATGTCACCAGGGCAAGAAAAGTCCTGCTCCCAATCCAGCCAGCTGATGTATTCAGCCTGGGTCATGAGATGCCGGCTGTAATTAGTGGACTGCCATTAGGAGCAAGTTACAACAGCTGAACATTCTTGTTTTTCTTTAAAAGAAAAAACAAAAAATGAAACTGAGTGCACAGAAAAAATATCAGCGACATAAATGATCTTTTGAAGGTCACATAAACACAAAAGTCATTCTATTCAAGTCCTGGTCTCCATAGCCACATTGCACATATTTGTCATATATATTGTTGGTGGGTGCATGGATGTATAGCATTAAAGGTAACACTACAGACTAATGCAAATTACGACAGGTACACAGGAGTCCAAGTTAGGTGAAAACAATAAAGCTGAATTTCCCAACATTTGTAGATGGGTAAAATTTCAAACATATCTCTTTATTCAAGTAATTTCTTGTATTTAATAAAATTTGTAAGCATCTATAGTGGTTTCTGAAACTCTGAACATGTCTTAAGTCTGATGAGCAAGACATAAATCAGAATATAAGTAGCCATCCATGTTTCCAGCTGAAACATTACAGCTAAGAACATTTCTCACGCGGTCTTATTTTTAAAGGATGGAGATTTTTCTCTAAAGAGTGGACTAGAAATATGCAGGGATAGGTTTCGGTATTCAGCTAATGTTGCTCATATTTTTCCATCTCCTGAGCCACCTTCAGTCCTTACGCAGTCAAAATTCCCATTGTTGCTCCAATAGGAGTTTTGACTTGGAAAGGACCACAGGTTTAATATATAGAGAATTATATTTTATGGAGTTTAAAACATGTTTTGAGGAAAATGCTCTTTGAAGAATGGATTATTATGAGAAAAGCGTTCTTGTGTCATAGGGTTTACCCAAGAAATATTTTCCTTTGTGCTTGGGACAACGGGATACTATTTTCAGAATTTCAGTGATTTAAGCAAGTGGTGGACATCTGATCATTTTTCTGGATCTCTTGCTTTGCCAGGCATAGCTTTGTGGTCTTTTCAAAGTTCCTATGCTGTGTTTCCAGAGCTTTCAGTTGTGTAACCACTTTAGATAACTTTTTAAGATTCCTTGTTTACTCTAATACTGAAGTGTCCCTTTGGAAGATTTCTAGCCTTTACAAAGTATCTCCATATTTTCTGATGCTTTTAGAAACTTACAACAGTATAAACTCCCTTAAATGGTCTCTCTTCCAGAAGACTAATGTCTACACTACAAAGTTAAGTTGACTTAATTTAAGTCAACATCTAGCCACAGCAGTAATTAAGTTGGTTGAGCATGTCCACACCACACTCATTGTGTTAGAGTGCGTCTTCACTCGCAGCACTTGCATCAATGCAGAGAGCAGTGCACTGTGGGTTGCTATCCGATAGGGCAACTAGCAGCAGGGGTTTTGGGAAGGGCTTGCAATGCTTTTTGGGACCAAAACATCATTGCAGGCTGGAATGGGAACATGGCTTTGACCTCCCAGGATGCAGTTTTTTCCCTCACTCCCAGGGAACAAGCACTGACTGGTGGGAGTGCATTGTTATATAGTTATAGGACGACAAGCAGTGGCTGCAGAACTTTTGAATGCGGAACACCACTTTCCAGGCACTTTGTGCAGAGCTTTCTCCAGCCCTCACGTGCAGCAACACTAAAATGAGACTTGCTCTGACCCTGGACAAGCAAGCTTCCAGAGAGCGATCACAACTCGCATCACCAGACTGCTTCTGGTCAGTGGGCAAAATCAATTTGGAGTTGGTAAATCCACTGTGGGAGCTGTTGTGATCCAAGCGTCCAGCGCCATGAATCAACTTCTGCTAAGAAGGGTAGCAATGTACAGGACATAGTGGATGGTTTTGCCATGATGGGGTTCCCTAACTGGAGGGGGGCAATAGATGGCACACATATCCCTATCTTGGCACCAGACCACCTTGCCAAAGAGCACATACACCAAAGGAGATTTTTTTTCAATGGTGTTGCAAATGCTGGTGGATTACAAGGAGTGTTTCACCGACATCAGCGTGGGAGGTCAGGAAAGGTGCATGGCAAGCACATCTTTAGGAACACAGGTCTGTTCAGGAAGTTGCAATCAGGGACTTTCTTTACGGATCGCAAAATAACCATTGATGACGTTGAAATGCCAGTAGTGATCCTGGGAGTCCCAGCCTACCCCTTGCTCCTATGGCTCATGAAGCCATACACCAGCTACCTGGACAGCAATAAGGAGTGGTTCAACAGTAGGCTGAGCAAGTGCGGAATGGTGGTGGAATTTGCCTTTGGACATTTAAAGCATTGCTCATGCAGTTTACTTACTAGATTAGACCTCCGTGAAAGCAATATCCCCTGTGACAGGGTCGGGTCAGATAGCTACAGGAGAGTGATAGAAGGCAGATATATTAGCCCCAGGTTGAGTAGGTCCCTTTTCCCTGGGTAAGGTAACAGGAATGGTTCCAGAACAATCAGGAACTTTCTGGAAACAATTAAGGCAGACAGGCTGATTAGAACACCTGCAGCCAATCAAGAAGCTGCTAGAATCAATTAAGGCTGGCTAATCAGGGCACCTGAGTTTAAAAAGGACTTGTGGCACATGTGTGAGGAGCTGGGAGCAAGAGGCACTAGGAGCTGAGAGTGAGAAGGCATACTGTTAGAGGACTGAGGGGTACAAGCATTATCAGACACCAGGAGGAAGTTCCTATGGTGAGGATAAAGAAGGTGTTGGGAGGAGGCCATGGGGAAGTAGCCCAGGGAGTTGTAGCTGTCTCACAGCTGTTCCAGGAGGCACTCTAGACAACTGCATTCCACAGGGCCCTGGGCTGGAACCTGGAGTAGAGGGCGGGCCCGGGTTCCCCCCAAACCTCCCAACTCCTGATCAGACACAGGAGTTGACCTGGACTGTAGGTTCATGAAAACGGCCAAACTGAGGGCTGCCATGAAACTCCGAGGTGAGCAAATCCACTAATAAGCGCAAGACCCATCAAGGTAAAGCAGGAACTTTGTCACACCCCGTTGTTATCATTGACTTCTATGTGTTCCATAACATCTGTGAGGCAAAGGGAGAGAAGTTTCTGCAGAGCTGGGGCATGGAGGCAGATAGGCTGGCAACTAATTTTGAGCCTGCCATTGGGGGATGTGGAGTTACAGTATCACTGTAACAGGGTGTTTACATCAGCCAGAGACAAATTTGAGTGTAAACACATGCACAACTAAGTCAATGCAAGGCAAATTACGTCAGCCTAACTTTCTAGTGAAGACCAGGCCTGAAGATCTATTTGTTATAAAAATAATTGGAAAGAGTAATGAGGATGGGTAGATACTCAGTTTATATAAATTGGAATAGATTCCTTGGCTTTAATGGAGCTATTCCAGTTTACACAAGCTGATGATACAGCCCATACATTTTACAATCTACAGCGCATTACAGTTCATACTGAAAATGGTCCCAGGAAATTACAAGTCAAACCATTCATAATGATAGCTTGGAATTTAATGCATAATTCCAATGAATGGTGATGGTAATTGTGGACAGCAATCACCATTCAAATCTTTATAATCTTGCTCTGGCAGGTAAATAACATCACTAGGGCTGTAATAATTTTTTGGCTGTGAAAAACGTGTCATGGAACATGAAATAAGCCTTCCCCATGAAATCTGATCTCCTCCTTGCTGCTGGGAGCATGCCAGTCAGGGGGCTCCTAGATGCAAGTCCTGACTCTGCACAGCGGCTCTCGTTCTCAGGGGCAGATCAGACCCACCTCCGAGAGCCTGCCTCCCCGCTGCTGCAGAAAGCTCTCTGCCCAGCACTGGAGGTTCCTGTAGCTGGTGGAGACTTGTGGAGGTGGGTCGGATATCCTTCTGCTCCTGGGAGCACCCCAGCCAGGAACTCTTAGCTGTGAGTCCTTGCTGTGCTGGGGAGAGACAGAACTTGTCCTTCCCCTGCATGGCAGCTCTGAGGGGGGAGGGGAGATCAGACCCACTTCTGGGTACTTTTTGGGTTGGGACTCCCACAGTTACAACACAGTGAAATTTCAGTTGTAAACAAAATTTCAGTTGTGCAACTGACTAATTTAAAAACCTTCTGGCCATGAAATTGATCAAAATGGACCACGAATTTGGCAAGGCCTTAAACATCACCATTGTATTTGCAATATTCTTACCTGAAATACGTACAGCGTTATATTGCTGTCCATGATTCCCATCAAAATTGCTCTGGAGCAAACTCTTTAGGCCAATAAATGCTTTGACCAGGGTAGTAAATTATCAATTCCTCAAGAAACATTCAGACCTTGATAAATAAATTAAGCTTCTAAACTGTCTCTTTCACACAGCACTACCTTAACATGCACTTGGGAACTTCTAATGCACGCTGATAGGATCTGCATGGGACAGTTAGGGCACAATATGTTGGTGTGCTTTAGAAATCCCATTAGTGTGCATTGCAGCACTGTGTAGATAAACCTTAAGACATAAATTGCAACCTCTGAAGTAAGTACTCCTTGGAGTTAAATTCTGGTGCCCACCCAGCTGCGCATCCCTTAAAATGCTCCTTCATGCTATTGTTTACTTTGTCACACAGGGATTCAAATCCGAAATAATCTTTAGTTCATTTCTGATCCAAGGGAACAACTTTATGAACCAAGATTAACATAGTAGGATTCATTGCGGAGAAATACCCCAAATGTGCCTCAGTTTAATCAGAGCTTTAAAAAGTTCCTGAAAACTCTGCTCCTAACATGGTGTTATTGCTTAGAAGTAAAATGAGTCATCTGCCATTGGATGATCTGTATAATGAAATCCGATAAAGACTGCTCATTATCACTTAACGGTTGTAAATGGCGCCTCTGCAGAACATTACATTCCTGGAAGGACTGAAAGAATTAATGCATCCATATATGCTTCCTGCTTTATGTCAATAACTGGAAGTAAATCATATCTCATACTCAAAGAGAAAAGTTTGGTATTTGACAATTTTTTCATAGCAACAAGCCCAGAATAAAGGATCAAATACAACGAGAACTGGGCAAAATTTTTCAGCCAGCACTTTTTTTCTTTGAAAAATGCAATCGTCCTTTATCCTGCATTTATGTCCCATGAGTGTCTTAGACCAGTGTTTCTCTACTGGTGAGTCACAACCATCCAGGGGTGCTCGCAAAAGGGGCATCACAAGGCATTGAAAATTTTATTAAAATGTAAAACAAAGAAAATCTCGCTTCTCCACTTCCACCCTTACCCTTTAATATCAAGTATTCTCTGTCAACCTCTCAAAACGCAAATTATATATGTTTTCCATTGTTAGCATTGATAGATATTTTTACTCCTACTTGTATAGTAAATGTGAAGGGGGGGGTTGCTTTTTTCCCCCTTGTATAAGGGATCACCAGCCTGGAGAGGCTGAGAAACACGGTCTTAAGGTACATGACCAGGGTTGCAGAACCACACTGTGGAGGAATTGCCAGCATTGGCTACTCAGGCTTTTTATATATTTTTTTCAGAAAGATCCTACAAACAACTCAGAAGATCAGCATTTTCTGACATTTTTTCAGAGCAACAACCCTCCACAATCTCCACAATCCAGAGGGCCAAACCCAGCCAAAGTATAATTAATTAAAATTAATGAAATATAACAGATCAGAATGACCTCATTTGTAAAGATATTCCTTACTCCAATTAGAAAGGAAGCATTTGGGATATTGTTAATAAGGGCTGATTGTTACATCTGCAGTGAAATGAAATGCAAGCATAACTGGTGTAATTTGTTAAGAAGTGACAATTTAATTATTGGCAGCTTTACCCAGCCTGGACAGAGGCAAACAAAGGAAAGATGCATGCAATTTAGTATGGGATTGCATAAATATTTTCATGTGCCATATGGGTCATGCTGATGATCTGAGAAGAAGGGAAGACTTGAGAGTTCTGGTTCTGATTCATGTTGTTTGGAATTGATTTATCCCTAGGGTAAGCCTTGGCTCCTTTCATAATGAAATCTATAGAATTATATATAGCCAATTAGTTAAAAACCAAAATAAGATATTCAATTTCTAAAACAAAAAATTATTGTGGCCCATATATTCCACTCTGCTCTGGGGCACAGAAGGGAGACAGTGAGTCACAAGGAGAGGAAATATCTAAGTCTTTCACTGAAAGGCAGGTTTTCTACACCAGTGGTTCTCAACCAGGGGTCTGGAGCTCCCTGGGGGGCTGCAAGCAGGTTTCAGGGGGTCCACCAAGCAGGGCCAGTGTTAGCCTTGCTGGGGCCCAAGGCAGAAAGCCTAAGCCCCACTGTGTAGGGCTGAAGCCCAGGGTCTTAAGCCCTGCCACCTGAGCTGAAGCTGAAGCCTGAGCAACTTAGCTTTGCGGGGACCCCTGTGGTGTGGAGTCCCAGGCAATAGCCCCGCTTGCTACCCCCAACACCGGTTCTGGCTTTTATATGCAGAAAACCAGTTGTTGTGGCACGGGTGGGCCATGGACTTTTTATAGCATGTTGCAGGGAGGAGGGGCTCAGAAAGAAAAAGGTTGAGAGCCCCTGTTCTAGACCTCATATCATTTTCTGATCCCTTTCCTTTGTTGTTTGTTTGTTTGTTTTTGTTTTTTTGTTTTGACGTGTTGACACCGTCTTTCAGTAATAGGCTCACCGATGCTGTATGCAGAGGTAAAACCACCTCCCTGCTCCTACTTGATATTCCCCTGTTTATACATCCAAAAATAGCAGGAGCCGAATTAACCACCAGTTTGCACTGGGAGATCATGTTCAGCTGATTGTCTATCATGACCACTAAGTCCTTTTCAGAGTCACTGCTTTCCGGGATACTGTCTCCCATTCTGTAAGAGTGACTGACATTCTTAATTCCCAGATGTATGACATTGCATTGCCACACATTCCATTCAAATGAGCTCATGCCACACACATAGGCCTGAGAGAGCTCCCCCTCTGGCTAAACGCTCCCCAGGCTATTGTGGCTGCAGCCCACTTCCCTGAGCCCCAAGTGTCCTTTACACCTCTTGACCCTGAGCAAAGTCCAGGCACTTCCCTGAGCTTGGGGTCTCTAGGAACACACACTTGCAGGGTGCAGATCCTCTGACTCACACCCCCTCCTGAGAGTTGAGCCCCCACAGTCCAACTGCCTAGCCACTGAGATTAGCATTGACATCCCCATAGCTTAAACACCCCAGAACTCCGAACTCCAGTCATGTGGGCACTCTGGGTTTACAATTTCGCTCTTCATGCGCACATGGGAGCAGAATCAAATAGACACAGGTTTATCCAAAGGTTTTTAACCCGATCACTTTTCACATAAGACATGAGCACAAGAGAGCACAATTCATTTAGAAAACAACAACCCCCCTGAATGGAATGACCCTCACTTTAGCTCACCCTTTCCTTGGACTGCAAGTGATATACCTCTGGTCTCGGGTATATCCCCTTACCTCCTTCCCTCAGCTTGAGCTGGTGAAAATAGCCAAAGACCAAGACTAGAGCAGCTCCTGCCCTTTTGTAACCTGCTCTGTCATGTGGCTACCTGGTCGATCTCAACAGCTGAGCACAGACCCTACCAAGTGACTTCTTCCCAAACCAATGTCTTCCCTAATAAATCAATACTCTGGGTTAGGAGCCAGACTTTTGTCTAGGATGCTTCTATACCGTCTATTGTGCAACTACCCTTGGGAATTCCAGTCCAACCAGGAGGTAAAAGGACAACAGAGAAGGCAAACAAACCCGACATTCAAAATAGAACCCCAATCAGACACAGACACACATAAACAACCCCCATTATCAGATAGAATTCATAAACAGTGCAAGGACAGATTCCCCAAATCACCACAGCCCAGGTTACCAAATGATTAATGTTGATTAGGTCAGCCAGATTGAATTGGCTGACCTATCCTAATCATTACTTACCACTCCGCCAATTTTTGTGTCATTGGCAAACTTTACCATCAATTATTTTATATTTTCTTCTAAATCATTGATAAAATATTGATTAGCACTGGCCCAAGAACAAAGCCCTATGGGGCCCCACTAGAAACACGCCCTATGATGAGATCCGGTTTTAAAGCCATTTAATATGTGCTACATTTGATTTTGTATACTGCTACATTTTTAATCAGAATTTCATATAGTACTGAGTCAAATGCCTTACAGAAATCTATTGTGTCTACACAGTGGACTTTATCAAACTTCAATCTCATCAAATAGCAATATCAGGTTTGTTTGAGAAGACTTATTTTCCACAACAATTCTGATTGGTAACATTTATGCTACCGTCCTTTAACTCTTTACTTGATCACATCCCATATCAGGGCTTTCCAAGCTTTTTAAATGCACAACATTAGCTTTTTTCCCAGGCCTCTGAACTTCCCCAAAAGTTATTAAAAATCAACATCAGTGGATCTGAAAGACCATTGGCCAATTCTTTTAAAACTCCTGGGTGCAAGTTATCTGGCCCTACAGATCTAAAAATGTTTAATTTTAGCACTTGTACTTTAATAGCCCCCCTAGCTACTGCTGGAGTAGAAATTATCACTGTAAGATGTGATTAAATCACCCAACTTTTTTTCAAACCTTTTCCCTTCAGAACAGGTATTACTGTTTTTTGGGCAGATGCTCTCTCTCTATCAACATATCAAACCTGAGTCACAGGGTGAAATCCTGGCCCCACTGACATCACTGGCAGTTTTGCCATTGACTTCAAGAGAGCCAGAATTTCACCAATAGCACTTAGGTTCACAGTGCAGTTCTCATAACTGTATAACTCCTTCCTTTGTTGTCCAGCTCACAGAGTTGCTTTAGGGCCAGATCCACAGGTAGGTTTCCAATCACAAGTTTATTCAGACAGCAGAAGGTACAAAGAGCCGCTGTGTCCAAGAGGGTAGAAAGTAATGAGGTACAAACTAAATCAGAATCACTTTTCTAACACCAGATCTAAAACTACTGAAAACCCAAGGCAGCATTTAGAAGTGATGGCAGAGAAGGGGTACACGTTGCGTGAATGGCATCTCTGGAGGGAAAGGGAATCAGTTACACTGAAGTTAAGATGAATCTGATGGTCACATCTCAGTAGACAAAAGTGCATTTCTCAGTTCAGTCACATAATGCTATGCTGCAACGCTGTCAGCTTTTGTTCCAGACACTAGTAGTACAGACACTAGCTAACACGAAAATGAATGGAGCTAATGTGATCTCAAGTGAGTGAGTGGCATGTCCAGAGGTTAAGGTCAGAGTACTATTCTTATGGCAGAATGGGGAAGTTCACTGTAAAACCTGAACTGCCTTTGGAGAAAGAGAACTTGTAACTAAATTTCTACTACACTCCTAATCATCTGAAGCACTGCTACATATTTCAAGCTCATGCCCTCATCCCTTCGCCCCCTCCCTTCACACCTATCTACACGCATAAAGTAATAAAGCGTTTACCAGTGGATATGAACTTTGTACTATAGGTCTGGTGGTCTTTTTGTGGTGGAACTCAATATATATACATCTCTGGGGGGGGGGAGGGAGAGAGAGGAAGTGCTTATGGTATTGGTATGTCCAAAAGTAAGAAGATAGTATTGTAATGCAAAGTATGCACCTAATCCCTTATAGATTCTAAGGCCAGAAGGGATCACGGTGATCATCTAGTCTGACCTCCAGCATACCACTGGTCATAGGGCTTCCCTGAATTAATTCCTGTTTAAACTAGACCGTATTATTTTTAAAACGTCCAGTCTAGATTTTAAAATTTCCAGTGATGGTGAATGTACTGCAACCATTGGTAAATTGTGTCTACCAGATAGATATAATGTTATGGACTCAAGGTCAGAACACGGCATGAAAGTTGGATATATTATTGATGCCAAAGCTCTTGGAGGGAAGTCAGAGGTTACATATCACTTAATCTCTGTGGTGTGGTCACATATACTATGAATGAATAGACAAATCAAATCAAATATGCTACAATTAAAAGATTATTTCATCAAAACCTACTGACCTTGAGCACAATCTCTAAGCAAACCTATTCCTTTGATGAAGAATTACACTATTTAAAGACAAACAATGCACACTCTTTAAACCATGGATCCATAAATGGAGATAAATTCTACTTATCACAGCTCCATCAGGGAATCGAACCAGCAGTGAAAGATTTTCCTCTGGTTAATTCCAATGCTTTCTGCCTACAATCTTAACCTTGTATCTTCCCTTGGATATCAAAAGCTAACTACTCTTTGGTGTATTTTTAATGGAGCAGAGGAGATTACGCATTTTAAAGGCAAAATACTCCCAACCCCAGGTCTGCATCTCATCACTATTCTGTGCCGAATGCCAGCAAACGTCAGTTGCAGTTATACACAGGCAGGGAGTGTCAGAATGGAGACCTGCTGTGTGAATTTTGGAGAACTTTGCCTAAGGGTGAATTGGTCCATTTTATATGTTTCAGAGTGGTAGCCGTGTTAGTCTGTATCAGCAAAGAGAACGCATGCATCCGATGCAGTGAGCTGTAGCTCACGAAAGCTTATGCTCAAATAAATTTGTTAGTCTCTAAGGTGCCACAAGTCCTCCTCATTCTTTTTCCATTTTATATGTTTCCTTGCATTTCTCACAGGACTCTCTAGGTGGCAGATGCTACCTTACTTGACGCAGGTTTTGTTAAGTCTATGATATTTTCTTAGTAGCTCTATGTGCATGTCCTGATCCTGATTCAGGACCAGATTTTACCATTTTACTCAAGATAAAGAGTACATTATGGACCAAGTAGTTCCATTTACTTCAGTGGTCCTAACTGTGGAGTAAGTTACTCCTCACAACCCAAAAATCAGGCCCATATGCAGTGTCGGAGAATGTGGGCTTTCTAAAGCATTCTTTGTGCATTCTTTGATATTTCTATCCAATGACTGACCTTCCTACACTGTCTAAGCACTGTGTGCGGGTTCAGATCTCTACATTCAGTCAGAGTCCTGCTAAGGAATTACTGCTCATCTCTGCACAATGTACTCCTAGATGCCTATCATTGTCAGATTCATCAAAGTGGGAGGTGGTTTTCATCTTTAAACTGTAATGGAAGATAACTGTTCGTTAAATAGGCAAAATGAGGAAGAGATCTAGTGATGATGACCAAGGGTCCTGCTCTGTCACCTGCTCGCATGCTGAAGTGTACATTACTTCACAAGCAGCTCCACTGATTTCGGGATTAGTCATTGTGCAGTAAGAGAGTTCTCAGTCTGAGGAAGCTTGTCAAATCTGGTCCCAAGTTTCTCAGTTTTATAGAAAACTTCATAAATACTGACTTGTAATAGCTTAGCTAAAAGGATAAAAATTTGTTAAATGGTTCTTAGTGGACACTTGAGCACACCACAGATGGCATTATTACAATTTGCACTAATCCTTGTTGGCGGTCTAAGCAGAAAGGACAAGGGACGAATGCGCCATGTAGGTGGAATGGACTCTTTCAAACTCGGAGGTGGTCCCTTCAGGTTAAGATGGATGTATACAGATGATGCAGTTTGGAGTTGTCCGCAAAGCTGCCCACACTAGCTCTGTCTATTTAAAATTCACGTTGAAAAACAGACCAGATGCCTAGCTGATGTAAATCAGCATAACTCCACCAAAGTCAATGGAGCTATGTAGATTTACATGCACTGAAGATCGGGCCCTATAACCAGAAAGAGATTAAATCAATTGTGTTATTATAGTGTCAGACAAGTGATACCACTCTTATGGTTTAGAAAGCATTTTCATTCTAAGTGAATAGATGTGTGCACATTTTTGCATGTGTAATAGTGCACACTTAGTGTGCAAATCAAGTCCTAATGATCCCGAGGCAGTTTCCGTAACAGTAAGGATTTGTTGTAATGTCTTCGGCCAAAATTTCCCAGTTTCACTAACTGCCTCCCCTCCTCCCCAGCTTTGTCTGCCCTTCAGTGGAGTACCATGTAAAGGAGTTGTTTTGTCTTTGGGATAACATATTATTGATTATTATTAATAGTAGCCCAGGAGATCCCATATACATGTGAGACTGTCCAAACAGATGCACCCAATTAGTGGCAATAGTAACAAAATCATACCTGCTAGGTTCAATGAGCTCATTGTTTCTCTAATATTTCATAATACCTAGGGCTCGTTGTTAGTCATATATCACATATAACTAGGTCTGTACAAAGCTCTTTAGGGTTCAATTTTAAAAAGGGATTAGGAAACCAACCCTGGTTTACATGACCAGGAAGCAAACCAACCCTTGCAGTTTCACTTGGAGATTCAGGGTCAGATGCAAATGGTGCAGATCAACATGACTCTGTTGATTTCAATGGAGCTACACCAATTTACATTAACTGAGGATTTGATCCTCGATCCAGAATTTCCTGAGGTTGCTTCACTTCTGCCAGTGCCTTCCCACTCTATGCTCCCAACAAGTCACTGTATCCCCTCCAGCAAGTCCCAGCTCCCCTGAAGACATCTGGTAAAAGAAGGGGAATGCCTGGGGGATATTGGAGAAAGGGGGTGAATACTGTGGGCAGCATGAGAAGCCTGCTAAGGTGAGAGAGTTGTTTCTGGCTTCCCAGATGTGCAAACAAGCACAGCCTACATTCATCAAACTTTTGCAAATGCAATCTGAGATTGGTAAATGATCAATGTTCAAATCCAAGGCCAAGTTCACATGAGTTTGAGCTTCAGTGTGAATATTTCACACAGTTTCAGTTACAACTTATCCTATCACTTTCTATCAGGTCCACAGTTATGATTCAGGGGTAACTGCTGTTCCCCACCCTCACCTATCAAACGTGAAAAATAAATATTTAAGATGTTGCTTCAGATTACGGACTGTCTTCATATCTGGCTTCTCAGAGTTTACTTAGCAGTAACCCTATCAAAATAAAGCTATCCAATATGTCACTTCTTTGTATTGTGTCCTATTGTAATATGTGTCCATGAGCTGGCAAAGAGATGGTAAAGCACCTCAACCAATCGGATGTGAAAGTTCGTAGAGCACCATTGGGCTGATGAGTGCGCTCAATAGGAACTCACAGGTCCATTGTTTGACTTGCGCAACAGAACTCTCCCACTTTCAGATTTCAAAATAAAACCGACTGGAGAAGCACCGTGGAGATAACTGAAAACATCTGTAGCCTGAGAGTCCCTTCTTATGCCACTGTGCAGTTTCTTGAATGTGACAGTGCTCACACTGTGAAGATGTATAGTCAAAAACACCGTCCATGCTTATTTGCTTCCACTGCAAGCAAAATACCTCTGGCGTTCTATGAAAAAGCAGAACAATTCCTGTGCCACCAATGGCATAGGGATGTGCAAGTAATAAATACTCACAATCAAATGATCCGCCCCCTCCCCCCAAACACCTATTCTTTACAGGCAACTCAGCCATATTTCACATTATGGGTTTGAAACTTTAATCTATTCAGTCCCTCACCAAATGCGCTAGAAATGGCAGGTGTATTAGTGGAACTGCACTGAAACACAGTTGGAAAGCCTTATAAAATATATTTATCACTGTTGTGATAATGCACATCATTGCCATGGGTTGGAAGTTTTAAAAATAATGGCTAGTGAATCTCATCTCAGATTGCAGAGGATATTATGGTGAGAGGGTCAGAACAAGTCAGTTAAACTCATATGGTATTTTCTTTTTTATTCTTATTCTTTTTTATTGTTCTTTTCATGTTCCAGGTGGCACTGAACAAAATAAATGTTGTTACATTTTGTTGATGTGGAGAAGAAAATATAGTCTAGTGACTAAGAGTCATGACTCCTGGGCTCTACCATCTTTTTATATTGAATTGATGTGTGATCTTGGGCAAGTCGTTTAAACTCTACAAACCTTTGAAAAATAGTTATAATGCCACCTATCTAAAAAGATCACTATTCAGCTTAATACAGACCAACTGCGCACTTTGAGATCCTCAGATGAAAGATAATCTATGAATGCAAAGCACATTAATTATTACTCAGTGAATTCTAAGTTAAGATCACTAGAGATGATCCAAACCAAAACCCTGAATCTCAACACCCCAAATCTGGAGCATGTAGAATCTTAGAATCCTAGAATATCAGGGTTGGAAGGGACCTCAGGAGGTCATCTAGTCCAACCCCCTGATCAAAGCAGGACCAATCCCCAACTAAATCATCCCAGCCAGGGCTTTGTCAAGCCTGACCTTTAAAAACTTCTAAGGAAGGGCATTCCACCACCTCCCTAGGTAACCCATTCCAGTGCTTCACCACTCTCCTGGTGAAAAAGTTTTTCCTAATATCTAACTTAAACCTCCAACACTGCAACTAAGACCATTACTCCTTGTTCTGTCATCTGCTACTACTGAGAACAGCCTAGATCCCTCCTCTTTAGAACCCCCTTTCAGATAGTTGAAAACAGCTATCAAATCCCCCCTCATTCTTCTCTTCTGCAGACTAAATAATCCCAGTTCCCTCAGCCTCTCCTCATAAATCATGTGCTCCAGACCCCTAATTATTTTTGTTGCCCTTTGCTGGACTCTTTCCAATTTTTCCACATCCTTCTTGTAGTGTGGGGCCCAAAACTGGACACAGTACTCCAGATGAGGCCTCACGAATGCCGAATAGAATGTAAACCTAGATCTGATCCACACTTTGTAGCTAGGCACTATCTTTATTCAGAGTCAAAACAAATGCCCTCATCAGAACACCCTTTAATTTCAGTGTCTACTTCTGAGTCTAAACCTTTTAACTCTGTATCACTTCTCATAGATAGGTTTCAGAGGAACAGCCGTGTTAGTCTGTATTCGCAAAAAGAAAAGGAGTACTTGTGGCACCTTAGAGACTAACCAATTTATTTGAGCATGAGCTTTCGTGAGCTACAGCTCACTTCATCAGATGTTTACCGTGGAAACTGCAGCAGACTTTATATACACACAGAAATCATGAAACAATACCTCCTCCCACCCCACTGTCCTGCTGGTAATAGCTTATCTAAAGTGATCAACAGGTGGGCCATTTCCAGCACAAATCCAGGTTTTCTCACCCTCCACCCCCCCACACAAATTCACTCTCCTGCTGGTGCTAGCCCATCCAAAGTGACAACTCTTTACATAATCAAGTCGGGCTATTTCCTGCATAGATCAAGGTTTTCTCACATCCCCCCCACCCCCATACACACACAAACTCACTCTCCTGCTGGTAATAGCTCATCTAAACTGACCATTCTCCAGGTTTAAATCCAAGTTAAACCAGAACATCTGGGGGGGGGGGGGGTAGGAAAAAGCAAGAGGAAACAGGCTACCTTGCATAATGACTTAGCCACTCCCAGTCTCTATTTAAGCCTAAATTAATAGTATCCAATTTGCAAATGAATTCCAATTCAGCAGTTTCTCGCTGGAGTCTGGATTTGAAGTTTTTTTGTTTTAAGATAGCGACCTTCATGTCTGTGATTGCGTGACCAGAGAGATTGAAGTGTTCTCCGACTGGTTTATGAATGTTATAATTCTTGACATCTGATTTGTGTCCATTTATTCTTTTACGTAGAGACTGTCCAGTTTGACCAATGTACATGGCAGAGGGGCATTGCTGGCACATGATGGCATAGATCACATTGGTGGATGTGCAGGTGAACGAGCCTCTGATAGTGTGGCTGATGTTATTAGGCCCTGTGATGGTGTCCCCTGAATAGATATGTGGGCACAATTGGCAACGGGCTTTGTTGCAAGGATAAGTTCCTGGGTTAGTGGTTCTGTTGTGTGGTATGTGGTTGTTGGTGAGTATTTGCTTCAGGTTGCGGGGCTGTCTGTAGGCAAGGACTGGCCTGTCTCCCAAGACTTGTGAGAGTGTTGGGTCATCCTTTAGGATAGGTTGTAGATCCTTAATAATGCGTTGGAGGGGTTTTAGTTGGGGGCTGAAGGTGACGGCTAGTGGCGTTCTGTTATTTTCTTTGTTAGGCCTGTCCTGTAGTAGGTAACTTCTGGGAACTCTTCTGGCTCTATCAATCTGTTTCTTTACTTCTGCAGGTGGGTATTGTAGTTGTAAGAAAGCTTGACAGAGATCTTGTAGGTGTTTGTCTCTGTCTGAGGGGTTGGAGCAAATGTGGTTGTATCGCAGAGCTTGGCTGTAGACGATGGATCGTGTGGTGTGGTCAGGGTGAAAGCTGGAGGCATGCAGGTAGGAATAGCGGTCAGTAGGTTTACGGTATAGGGTGGTGTTTATGTGGCCATTGTTTATTAGCACTGTAGTGTCCAGGAAGTGGATCTCTTGTGTGGACTGGACCAGGCTGAGGTTGGTGGTGGGATGGAAATTGTTGAAATCATGGTGGAATTCCTCAAGGGCTTCTTTTCCATGGGTCCAGATGATGAAGATGTCATCAATATAGCGCAAGTAGAGTAGGGGCTTTAGGGGACGAGAGCTGAGGAAGCGTTGTTCTAAATCAGCCATAAAAATGTTGGCATACTGTGGGGCCATGCGGGTACCCATAGCAGTGCCGCTGATCTGAAGGTATACATTGTCCCCAAATGTGAAATAGTTATGGGTAAGGACAAAGTCACAAAGTTCAGCCACCAGGTTAGCCGTGACATTATCGGGGATAGTGTTCTTGACGGCTTGTAGTCCATCTTTGTGTGGAATGTTGGTGTAGAGGGCTTCTACATCCATAGTAGCCAGGATGGTGTTATCAGGAAGATCACCGATGGATTGAAGTTTCCTCAGGAAGTCAGTGGTGTCTCGAAGGTAGCTGGGAGTGCTGGTAGCGTAGGGCCTGAGGAGGGAGTCTACATAGCCAGACAATCCTGCTGTCAGGGTGCCAATGCCTGAGATGATGGGGCGCCCAGGATTTCCAGGTTTATGGATCTTGGGTAGTAGATAGAATATCCCAGGTCGGGGTTCCAGGGGTGTGTCTGTGCGGATTTGATCTTGTGCTTTTTCAGGAAGTTTCTTGAGCAAATGCTGTAGTTGCTTTTGGTAACTCTCAGTGGGATACCGTAAACCTACTGACCGCTATTCCTACCTGCATGCCTCCAGCTTTCACCCTGACCACACCACACGATCCATCGTCTACAGCCAAGCTCTGCGATACAACCGCATTTGCTCCAACCCCTCAGACAGAGACAAACACCTACAAGATCTCTGTCAAGCTTTCTTACAACTACAATACCCACCTGCAGAAGTAAAGAAACAGATTGATAGAGCCAGAAGAGTTCCCAGAAGTTACCTACTACAGGACAGGCCTAACAAAGAAAATAACAGAACGCCACTAGCCGTCACCTTCAGCCCCCAACTAAAACCCCTCCAACGCATTATTAAGGATCTACAACCTATCCTAAAGGATGACCCAACACTCTCACAAGTCTTGGGAGACAGGCCAGTCCTTGCCTACAGACAGCCCCGCAACCTGAAGCAAATACTCACCAACAACCACATACCACACAACAGAACCACTAACCCAGGAACTTATCCTTGCAACAAAGCCCGTTGCCAATTGTGCCCACATATCTATTCAGGGGACACCATCACAGGGCCTAATAACATCAGCCACACTATCAGAGGCTCGTTCACCTGCACATCCACCAATGTGATCTATGCCATCATGTGCCAGCAATGCCCCTCTGCCATGTACATTGGTCAAACTGGACAGTCTCTACGTAAAAGAATAAATGGACACAAATCAGATGTCAAGAATTATAACATTCATAAACCAGTCGGAGAACACTTCAATCTCTCTGGTCACGCAATCACAGACATGAAGGTCGCTATCTTAAAACAAAAAAACTTCAAATCCAGACTCCAGCGAGAAACTGCTGAATTGGAATTCATTTGCAAATTGGATACTATTAATTTAGGCTTAAATAGAGACTGGGAGTGGCTAAGTCATTATGCAAGGTAGCCTGTTTCCTCTTGCTTTTTCCTACCCCCCCCCCCCCCAGATGTTCTGGTTTAACTTGGATTTAAACCTGGAGAATGGTCAGTTTAGATGAGCTATTACCAGCAGGAGAGTGAGTTTGTGTGTGTATGGGGGTGGGGGGGATGTGAGAAAACCTTGATCTATGCAGGAAATAGCCCGACTTGATTATGTAAAGAGTTGTCACTTTGGATGGGCTAGCACCAGCAGGAGAGTGAATTTGTGTGGGGGGGTGGAGGGTGAGAAAACCTGGATTTGTGCTGGAAATGGCCCACCTGTTGATCACTTTAGATAAGCTATTACCAGCAGGACAGTGGGGTGGGAGGAGGTATTGTTTCATGATTTCTGTGTGTATATAAAGTCTGCTGCAGTTTCCACGGTAAACATCTGATGAAGTGAGCTGTAGCTCACGAAAGCTCATGCTCAAATAAATTGGTTAGTCTCTAAGGTGCCACAAGTACTCCTTTTCTTTTCTCATAGATAGATAGATATATGCATCTATTTATCTGTCTATACATGACTAGCTTGTTGCAGGGCCCACTCCTGCAAGCATATCCACATGTGCCTAAGCATACTCCGAGTGGTCCATTGGGTCCCATGAGAAATGTGACTTTCCTGAACAAGAGTTTTCAGGTGTAGAGCAGCCTTTTTTAAAGGATTAAAGAACAGGCACATTTGCCATATAAATGCTTAGCTGAGAACTTTTGCCAGTAAGCACAAAATCCAAAATAAAATCACTATTTGCTCCTATTTTCCATAAGCTTTATTTGCAGAGCTTTTATAAAGCCTTTTCTTTCTGGGATCCTAAAAGATAAGCCACAAATAAAAGGAATGAAATAAATATGTAAACTCCTTGTATTCCCTTGTCTAAGACCTCCTCAGGTGGAACCTTCTGAATTTGCGCAGCTCTAACATAGACACACACTCCATGGTGCATGGAGCTGCTGCTTCAGTCTTTTTATGCTAGTTGTCAGCAAACAACAGCATTAATATTCCAATGATTTATCTGCTGGAGGAATTAGACTCTCAGTGGACCACTGAATACATCTGGACCTGCCTAATGAGTGCATTCTTCACCAGCACAGTGATTGTGGAGGGCTTGCAAATATTTTAGACATGATTCACAGAGCCATGTTTACTGATAGGCTATTTATACCTAGCGCAATTAAACCTCTTTGGAAGAAGAAAAAAACCCGTCAAGGATGCCCACGCTGGCACGCCAGTTGAAAGTGAATATATCCTCATTAAAGAGGTTAGGAAAACACTATTAATAATTTTGATAGTTTCTCTCAGAGATATTTATGTCAGTCTTTGTCTGACTGCATAAAGTAGCATATATTATATGTTTCTGACAGCAGAAAAAAATCAATGTTTGAGTCTGACTATTTCCTTTGTACCAACCAATTTTTGTCCTTTCAGCTGTGAGCAGTCTGGAGGTGGGTATTTTGTTTCTTGTTTTTTTGGTTTGGGTTTTTTGTCCCCCAGCCTTCTCTGACAAATTAGGAATATTCTCAATTGAGAAAATAATCATTAGATTTCTCTCACCAGTTGAAGATTAGTCTAAGGAGTTGCGAGGTGAAAGTCAAAAGGGGCTAGAATGTGGTTGGTTCCTGCACAGAACTTTAAGATGGAGACTAGCATAAAGGCCCAGAGCCACAAAGGTATTTAATCAATGGAAGTTAGAAGCCTAAACACCTTTGTGGACCTTGGCCAATGAGCCAACATAGTTGCAATCCTTTCACACTAGTGGGGATGGAATGGGAAAAGATACTTGCCCTTTCCTATCTGGGCCTCAAAGGGGACAGCCAGCTGCATCTTCTTAGGCATGTAGCAGTACCCACATATCTTGAAGCTCCAAAAATAGCGCATGTCTCCAATGTGGGCCAGCACTTTAAAGGCACAGCTGAGCCCAAGGTATGGAGATTCTGTCTAGAGACCCATCCAAAAATTAGAAGACATATCTGGAGAACTTCATGGAACCAAAAAATTGCGCTGAAATTCTCTTGAGAGCAGCCCTCTTATGTCAAGTTTTGTGGTATTTCCTGCTTCATAGAAACATAGAAGTAATAGATGGAAAAAGCCTATTAGATCATCCAGTCCGTCTCCCTGCCAACGCTGAATTGATGCCGGCAGCATATGTATCTATGTCAGCTGGTATTTTTGAGCGTCTGTTTCCCATCCTACCAGTACCAGGAAATGTGGAAAAAAGCAAACTGATATTTTTAGCTTTATAACAGAACATTTGGAGCAAAGATTTGGGTTGATTTATTTTGTCCAAACCCATCTCATTGAGTAACACACCACAAAGATTTTTATACGTTATACTTTTATTGAAAAAAAATTAACACCCATTCATTCTGATGAGGAATGACATCAAACATCAAATGTCTCATACATACATCTCTGTAAATTCCAGGGTCTGGATCTGTAACCTTTATGCTGAGTGGCATGTACTAACGCAGAGTCCAACTAAGGTCAATGGGTCTACTCCACCGAGTGCTGACAGTGTTATTCAATACGTAGCCATTGTAGAATTGGGCCCAAAGTAATTAAGGTCTCTGCTTTTCTGTATATATTGGAAAATGGCTAGAAGTCATTCCCTATCCAATACCTAGTGGATATTGGTCTTCACCAAATTATTTTTTGTAGTGCAGCCCAATCCCTTACTATTAGTTATCAGCTTCACACTGTTTTGTATCTGCTTCTTACTACTGAGTGGTATTTGCTACTACCTTGCTGCTATAGCAGCTTGTCTTCACTGGTGCCAAGTAATAACCTTAATAATTCTCACTGTTCAATAGTTCTCACTGCAGAGTCTAGAGTACAGACGTGGAGACACAAGACAGAATTATACAAATTGGGAGATGCACCATAAAACAGATTACAAAAAGAGAAGCAATTATTACCAGAAAACTATTGACACTCTTGGGGCCAGATCAATACCGACAAATCCAAACTTAAAAAATAACCAAAAAGGTAAAGTCAATACAGACAACTGGTTCACAACATGGGAGTGGGACATTTTGGCAAAAGGCAGACCCCGACTATTACAAAAGCATCATAGGATCTAGAGTGCCTAATTTTTATGGTGGTCCTTAAATTTGCACATCTGTGCAAATAGGTTCATACCTTTGGGTACCCAAGTTTCATACACAGAAACTCAAAATTTGTGTGTACCAAATGATCTTTGTTCACAGAAAGCATTCTTAGACGTCTGTGCACCCAATATATGGAGCTACACACTTGATTTGCATGTGTAAATGCTGTTGCTGTGCACAAACCTGAGTTTTGGGTTGTTTAAAATGTGTAATTGTTCAATTTTAGATTTTAATGTCCATGCAGAGCAGATTGGAATCTGGTTTTAAGACAACCCCACCTGGTAATATATGGAACTCAGTTTACCTATCTCACAAAATGAAGGACTGAATTATTCCTCCTGAGATCTGGTTCCAAGAAATCTGGTTGTTTTAAACCATATGCTTACAATTAACAAAGTCTTGCCCTCCAGCAAGAAAGAAAACCACCAATAAGACAAGCTTTAGTGTTCATCCTGTGGTAAGCAAAGGAAGATTTAACATGAAATATTTAGGTATGAATTAATGGGATAAAGTACAATAGCCTTTGTGTAACATTTAAAATGATGTACATGTTAAATAATTACAGTTTTGTAGTGTGAATACAATATTAATACATTTCCAAGCATCAGATCTTTTTAAAAATGTATTTTATTCAAATGAAAAGCCACTTAATGTGGATTTAGAAAACAGGGAGAGAGTGAAGCAAATTATAAATACCTTCCACTTTATCAGCATTATAGGGCAGTATTAATTTTAAAAATAGCTTTTAAAAACATGCATGGTATACCATAATAGAGATGGCTGTATTTCAGTACATCATCCTGATGACTCTCTCCACAGCAATGAGTTATGCAGACACACAGAGCTCTAGTCAGCAGATACGGTATGTTCCATGTCGCAGCTGAGGGAAAGAAACATTTTTGTCTTTTGATTCAGGATTATGAGTTGTAGCTACTTCTGAACATGAGTGGTTACTGACTTTATCTGGTTACTGACATCAAAGTCCAGGAAGCTGTCCCCTGGATTATATCACTTCAGGAAGTACCCTCTCTGAAAAACGTCCACTGTTTATTGTAGCCAAAGACAGTTAGAAGGATAAGACCATTCATGCATCTTTTCTGTGATGAAGAACATCAGGGCTAATGGAACATGCAGTATTTTAAAGGGGTTAAATTAACTGCATCTGTAAAAGTTGACAGTATTAATTGGCACGAGTGTCCTTTAAAATTGTGTATTATGTCTCTCTAAGTGAGGAAGGGAGCAGTTACCATAGCAAACATTGTTTTTATTGACTGCTTAGAGGACATAGTCACATAAAACTGCAGATCAGGCCAGAACACAAGTTAGAGCTGCCTAGGGATTTTTCTAATATACACACCAACTTTTTCCCCCCTAGTCTGCAAAGTTTTATAGGTCTCATAAGATAGCAATTAGAAATATGACAGATCTCACAGACCTGTTACAATATTCTCCAAGGATGAGGAGAATGACTGCATCTTTCCATGAGCTACCGAGATCAGGGACAATTCCTGAGATCCTCCTGGATCTTGCTTTGTCTTTAACCCTCATTGAAGTCTGTAAAGAGAAAAAGCACCTCAGGATCTGTTCCAATGGAAATAAATGACCTATTTTTTTAATATCGGAAAGAAGCCTGATCCAATGGATAAAATACTAGACTACATATCAAGAGACTTAAGTTTTTATTCCTGGATCTGCTACTGACCATCTTTGTCGCTATGGTCACGTCACATCACTGCCCTGTGCCTCGGTTTCCCCATCTGTAAAGTACTTTAAGATCTAGGAATGAAAAAAGCACTATTTAAGATCTAGGTGTTATTCTTATTAATCCTTTAAATAGTTCAATAACAGAGCTATGCAAAACTCTGTGGTTTTGGTTTGCAGGTGTTTAGGCAAATTTTTATTTCAGCTTTGGATGGAATAAGTTTTCACGCCCAGATTTAAAATTTCAAAGCTAGTTGGCAGGAGTGAGGTTTGGGTAGGAGGTCTGAGGGAACTTTAGCTAAGTTTGAGGTGGTGGAACCTCAAAAAAATTTTCTGACTTTCACAGATGTAACACAATTAATTCACCTTTTAAACTTATTATTTCTGTTATTTAAAATTATTTTTTCAAATAAGAGTGAGTCAATGATGTCAAGATTTGGAGTATTGCTTACAATTTAGTTACTATATGGGTAGTATGATACAATCCTAGAGGTTGTTGTGTCAGAACAAACCATGTATTCTTTTAGTATCCGTTCTGCAATGGCGTCAGACCCTACTCATCTTTATCTGATGTCCCATGACATTTTATGTATTTACGCACATAGTCACATTAATACAAAGCATCACATCTTCTCTTTTCCCACTACCGGCTTCCATATTTGAGCATGGCATAGACTGCCAGTAGTCAATTCCAGTTTTAGATCTGGACATTTCTTTCAGAGCACATATTTCTTGGTTTGAAATGTTACCCTCTTCCCCATCACACTTTATTTCATTTACTAACCCAAGAATTTCCTGAAGATTAGATGTCACTTTCCGGATTTGTTTCGCTCCTTGGAATTCTGATCCAAACCCAATGAACTTAATGAAAACAACTAAAATTCATTTAAAGGCTGAGTAATTTTTCTTATACAATTCCTAGAGTGATAATTATACACAGGGCCACCCATTACCCTTAAGTACCCAGAAATATCTGTTCCTTAATTTAAGAATCCTTCAAAATCTTTCCTTCAGACAATAAGCACCTGAATGCAGGCACTTCTCTGTTTGATGGTTTCACATTGCTTGAGACTGCATTATAGGTTTTAATAACACTTCAAAGTACAGTAAACAGATGTCCCTTTACTTCAGTGTATGCCAGTGAATGGTTTGGAGCTGTGTATACTACATACCTACTAACGTGAATATTAAACACTAGGTTAATTTTCACAGTACTTTGTGAATAATTTTGTTTCCCCAGTTGTTACAGTGGTTTTGATGTCTAATTCACTAAGGGGGCAATAAACAAGATTTGTGTGGATTGTAACTATATACAGCATATATTTGGTAATAAGTATAAGGTAATTCCTTTGCCTAGATTTGATTTCCACGTGCACTATGTGTGACATTCCCCAGGGTACAATCAGGATGGTTGAACAGCTGTGTCCTCTCAACTCTCCAAACCGGGGTGCCTTTCACACTGCTTCACTGTGAGAGCAACCACTCCTGGCCTTATTCACACACACAGCCTCTAGCATGTAAATTACTCCCAGCTGAGTTATAGGAGTGCTTCTAGCCAGTCACTCCTGTTTATGCATCCAGGGATCATATATGCTCTTTTGGACACCATCACACTGGACTCCCAAATCTTTTTCAGAGTCACTGCTTCCCAGGATAGAGTCTGTAAGTAAGGCCTACATTCTTTGTTCCTGGATGTATACATTTACATTGAACTGTATTAAAACACATATTGTTTGCTTATATCCAGATTACCAAGCAATCCAGATTGCTCTGATTCAGTGACCTGTCCTCTTCATTATTTACCACTCACCCAATTTTTGTGTCCCCTGCAAACTATATCAGTGATCATTTCATATTTTATTCCAGGTCATTGACTGAAAATGTTAAATCACGTTGGGTCAAGAACTGATCTCTGCAGGACACCACGAGAAACACACCCATTGGATGATGATTCCCTGCTTACTATTACATTTGAGACCTAAAAATTAGCCAGTTTTTAATTCATTTAATGTATACCGTGTTAATTTTATATTGTTCTAGTTTTTTAATCAAAAGGTACCAAGTCAAATACCTTACAGAAGTCTAAGTGTATTACAACTACACAGTTATCTTTATCAACTAAGTTTCTAATCTCATTAAAAAAAAATATCAAGTTAATTTGGCAGGCTCTATTTTCATCCTTTAATTCTTTATTAATTGTATCCCGTATTAGTTGTTCCATTATCTTTCCTGGGATCAGTGTGAGGCTGACAGTCCTATAATTACCTGCGTCATTCCATTTACCCTTTTTTTAAATTGGCACATTAGCTTTCTTCCAGTCTTCTGGAACTTCTGAAGTGCTCCAAGACTTATTCAAAATCAACATTATTAGTGGCCCACTGAATTCTTCAGACAGCTCTTTTAAAACTCTTGGATGCAAGTTATTTAAACCAGCTGGTTTAAAAAATGTCTAACTTTAGTAGCTTCTGATTAGTAGCCTTCAGAGATATTAATAGAATGGAAAGAGAGTTATTGTCAGCTGATGAGACTATATCATCTGTTTTCCCCCCAAACACAGAATAAAAAATATTTATTGAACATGGCTGCCTTTTCTGCATTATTACTGATAATTCTACCATTTCCATGTACTAATGGACCAATACCATTGTAAGGATTCTTTTTGTTCCTAATATATTTAACAAACTCCTTCGTATTGTCCTTAACTCTGCTAGCCACAAATCTTTCCTTCTGTCCCTTTGCCTCCCTTATCAATTTTATTCAATTTCTAGCTTCTGATTTATATTCATTACTATCAACTTTCCCTTTCTTCCACTTGTTTTAGATAGATAGTTGCCCTCAATTCCCCTCTAAACCAGGTTGGTTTTTTAACCAGCACTGCCTCTTCCTCAATTGTGGCTTTTGGGGCATCTTGTGAGTTATTCTTTAATGATTTCCAATTATCATTCGCATTTTTCTGATTGATTTCTTTCTCTCAGCTCATTTGGCTCATTAATTTTTTTCAGCTTTGTGAAATTGGCCCTGTCGAAGAATGAAGCATATGTACTACTGGTCTGGACTTTATTCTGTTTGCACATTATAAATCTGATAAAGTCATGGTCACTTGTATCTAAGCAACCATTATTTTTTAGTTCTGTGATCAGTTCCTCTTTATCTGTGAGGACAAGGACTAATAAAGAATTTCCCTGTATTGGCTGCAAAACTTTTTGAGTTAGTTAGGAAATTGTAATCTATAATGCTTAGAAATTCTAAGGATATTTTCAGACTGGCAGCATGAGACCTCCAGCACATGTCACTCAAATTGAAGTCCCCCATGATCACATGCATGTTTTTCCCCTACACATTATAGACAGGTGTGTAAGAGGACAGTCAACCTGTTTCCCAGTGTGATCTGATGGTCTGTAGCAGATTCCAACTAATACCCCATCTTGTGCTTTATCTGTTAGGACACTGATCCATAAGCATTCAAGATCATTTTCTTCTGTGGTATCAGTGATTCAGAAACAGGTAATGCCATTTTTTGACAGAGACCCATTCCCACTCCACTTTTGCCCACTTGAGCCTTCCTAAATAGATTATAACCATTGATTTTATGTGAATCATCCCACCACATTTCAGTAATGCCAGCTAGACTGAATTTAGCCCATAAATGAGCAATTCTAATTCCTCTTGTTTGTTTCCCAGACTCCTAACATTGCTGTATACGCAATTCAAGAATGTCTTCTCTTCATAACCTTTGGTTGTTTAATTTTATTCTCAACATATTGATTTTGTGCTGAGTGCTCATATCTTCCCTCTTTTTACCCTCCACTTTTGCTATTGGTTTAACCCCTCCCAGCTGCTCTAGCAAGCCTGTCCCTGAGAAGATTGGTCCTTCTTCTGCTTAGATGGAGGCCATCCAAACTATACAGCTCTATCTCTCCATAGAAGGTGGACCAATTTTCCACAAAACCCAAACCCTCTACTCTAAAACACTACATATGTATCCAACAATTCACTTCCAGAATCTTCTGTCTTCCATTGCTCATGGACAGGTAGGACCTCTGATAAGATCACTTGGACATTCTTCTTTTTCAGCACACTTCCAAGTTCCCTGAAGTCATCTACTATCTGGGAGATAGCCTACAATGCTGTCTCAGTATTGCCCATTTGACCCATCACCAATGGATCCTTGCTCATCGACTTCAGAAGCCTATCCAAACTTAATGTGACATCTTGTGTCTTGCTTCCAGAAAGGCAGCACGCTGCCCTGTTGTCTGCCTATCCCTTGCAGAATGTTCTTTTTGATTCTTCTGAGTATTGAATCTCCAACATCTGTCTTTCTTGGCTGGTTGGACAACTCTTGGAAGGCAAATTTGATTTTCTTACTTGTTTCTTACATGCTGCCATCCAGATGTGTGCCTCATACATCTCTCTGTTCCCTTGAACCTGCTGGATTTTGAGAGGTATCTGCCAAAGTTTCCAAGGTAAGGATCTGGTATTGATTTTAAACTTCTAGATGTGTGGAATTCCTTCTGTTCTTCTTCTCTCTGTTGGCCACAGCCTGCCCACCACCGTCTGTCTCCCGCTGAGTAGAATGCCTCCTTGACCTATTGTCTCTGGTGGTTCTGAACTACCAGATCTCCTTTCTGACTTCCTCTCTCTCCAGCTCCTTAGTGGCTAGTTCCCCATTCTTCCTTTCAGAGTAACAGCCGTGTTAGTCTGTATTCGCAAAAAGAAAAGGAGTACTTCTCTAAGGTGCCACAAGTACTCCTTTTCCATTCTTCCTTGAATCTGGTGTTTCCCAAAGTAGGAACTCCTCAGTATTTCTGATTCTCAGTAGCATGTCTACTAAGAATCTCTTCCTCTCACTCGGCCACCACCTTGCACTTCATGCACACAAAATCCCTTGAGTCTTCAGGCAGAAAAATAGAACATGGCACATTCATCCCAGGTCACCAACATTGTTCCATTGCCAGCCATCTTGGTATCACACATAGTGCTGAACCTAGAAGGAAAGCTTCTCACACTCCCTGTCTGAACTCCCTCTGAAATGCTCCTGCTAGCCACCTGTTTGTGGCTCTCAAGTTCACATAACAAGTGACTTTTTATACTAAGCCTTCCCTGCATAGCTTAGCTCAGTTCTGCACCTCACCTCAGGGAGTGAGTAACCATTCAGAGACTTTGAAAAGCTGAGCTGACCAATGCTCCTACGGTTAGAGCCTCATGGCCTTTAGCAAGGCACCCTGCTTACTCAGGGGCCTGTGACCCAGCCACACAGCCTGGACACAGAGAACACACAAACAGTCAACCAAACAACTCAGACAGACCAAACACACCATTCACCTAGTCCCGCTACCTCCAAGCACAGAATCTGCACTACTGCCTCCAAAACTCTCCTGTTAACTTCCTCTGTTTGTGGCTTTGACTACTTTCCTCAGAACTCACCAACCATAGGTCCAAAAAATATATGGTCACTACAATTTCTGATCCCCTCCAAACCCTGTAACCACTAATCCTAGTCTTGTTAATATCTAACCGCTGCACTTCCTTGGTCCTGGATCTATCTACTCTGGCTAAAAAGAAGCCCTTTCTTCAACTAAAGATCATTAAACATCTGGGGTTAACTGAGGCAGAATGTTCATTTACCATGTTATGAGGGATTGCAGGCCTTGAACACAGGCCTGGGAATCCCTAGACAGTACTTGTACCACAGCCTCAGTCACCAGATTACAGGAAACCATGGAGAAGGGGGCTAACAGAGCCCTAGCTCACAAAAAGCTCTTACCACAAAGCTCCTGACTAGGGGAGACTCTGTCCCTACCAATTGGCTCAGACACACCACTCAAGCCAGAAGGAGGCACAGGAAGTTATCTGAGTAACTAAGTGATTCCCTGGCTAGCTGCTACTTTGGACCTTGTGTACTTGGCTGACTCGTGAGCTCTGCCCCCCAGCCGGTTCCTGCCTCCAATCACAAGACAGCTCCCCTGCTACCCAGTGTACATCACTGCCGGACCAGTTCAGTGGGTCTCATGGTCACAAACACACATCAGGCTGTTATCCTTTCACCAAGGTGTGAAATTATTATTTTCTTACAAATTATCCCAGTGTAATGCAGGCTTACAGCAAAGAGAGGCTTCCCTGCAGTCTTCACTCCTCAGCCAAGGCTCATCCTCTGAACTCACTTTCTGAGAACCCCTTACTTCCTGTTCTTTCCACTTATATCCTCCCAGTTACACTGTTAGCCCAGGGATTACCACCCAGGGCCCACCCAGGGCCCCATAATCTCCCAACAGAGAGTGTTTAATAGCTGAGCCTGCAGCCTTCTTCATCAACATCAGTAACCAGGGTGCTACTAATAGTGCCCTGTAACATCTCCTTAGCCCAGATTCTGCTTTCTTGCCTCTCTCCAGGTGCCTGCTCCACCATTCTACCCCTCACTCCAGTTCAATGCTAAACTTGACTCCGGATTCTGTCTCCAGCTCTGACCCCTGGCTCCAGTTTCTGACTCTGACCACGAGGCATGACCACCATCACCCTGATCCTCATACATGTTTGCTAATGTGACAGGGTTGCCTCTGAGAGCAGACTAGACTAGACTCGATGACCGAGGAGGTCCCTTCTAATCCTATGGTCTTATGTTCTTGTTGTGGCCATGTGGATGAGGTGTTCTTCAGGAAGAGGAGCAGAAAATATTCATAAAATTACTTTAAGTTTCCTAAAAATATATGAAATGCTGGCTGTCTGACTAATATTTGCCCTCTGCCAATCAGAGCACAGGTATCAACATACTCTATGGCTACTTAGAAATAATTATACAAATAATTCAGCATGAAACAATCAGGATGAAGGGAATCACATATCTGTTAAATGTGTGCTATTGACAATTAACAGTTTCACAGCATCCCTGCATTTAGACTGATTGAGACAATGCCATTTCAGTACTATGAGTGGTTCTCAAAGCCAGTCCGCCGCTTGTTCAGGAAAAGCCATGTGCCAATTCTGCCTTCATTCAAGATTCTCGCCTCTCTGGGGAACAGGTTTGAGACTAGGGAGAGTATATTGAGAAAATCAGACCCTGGTGTTCAGTATCTCCATATTGCTGTAGATTGATAGCTTGATTAAGAACATTAAGGCTTTTGTTATGAAGTGTCACTTTCAAATATGCCTACCTCCCATTCTGACTCTCTGTTAACAAGGCTATGCTCTAATAATCCCTCCACCCTGATGTGGATCCATACTATGAGCTTCTCAGCGCTGCACCGAGCCAAGAGAAGGGCATATTTTCAAGTGACTGGGGTAAAGAGTTCCAGCACTCTAAATCAAATGAGCAGACAACCTCTGAGTGGGAGCCTCTGCTAGATGAATGAGCTGGCAACAAGTAACAACAAGGTAATAAACAAGATTAATGTGAAACTAATGGATGAATAGAGATAAATGCACAGAATATCCATTAACAACAGAGAGGTTTGTATGGCAGATTTCTGGCAAAGAGTTTGGTATAGAGCTAGGTGACACATACCTACTAAATCACTAGCAAAAATCCTAAGCTATGTCAAAGGAACATGAAGGATCTACTTTGAAATGACAAAAGCAAGGAAACTCAGCATTACAGATAAAAATCCGGGCTGAAACACAGTCCTTAATTTCACTCTTTAATCTATCCCCAGATTTGAAAAGATATGTAGATACCTACAGATGCAGGTAGAGCTTCTGAAAATCCCACCAGGCACCTGTATGCATCTGTAGGTGCCTAAATATCCTTACAAGTCTAGCTCTGAATAAATAGGGGAGCAAGAGGGCAAGCTGTTATGGTGTGAATTGAGGATGTCCATCTGAGGTTTTTCTCCTTGCTCCTCAATGTTGAAGGTGGGTTCCAAAAGTGAATTTAACATCTTTTTGCTATTTCACTGGCTTTTGGAGGCACAACAACAACACAAGCAGTTTATAAGTTTATAAGCAGAGCTGGTTGGAAAAACAACAACAAAAACATGAAAAAAAATGTGAAGGTTTTCACTGGAAAATATCAAAATGTTCAAATAAATGTTTTTGTAAAGTGGCCCTTCCAATCCCTTGAGATGAGCCAATGGTAAGGACTTTAACTCATTAATGACAGTCTGCCTACCCTTCTAGTTCCGCATTTTGTTGCCTTCTCCCACTCTCGTTTCCTTCATTTTTCACATTGCTCCAAATGGTTAGAACAAAACCTCATTTCCTCTGTACCGATATCCTCTACTCCTCTCCTTCAGTTTCCTATTCAATACCTTCTTCTTTTTGCCTTGCTCTCCATTGTTTCCCTGTGTTCTACTTTCTTTTCCTCCCTAGCCCTACCTCAGAACCCACTCAAAAATCTCAGAGCATGCAAGATTCACTCACAACCTACCAGGACTCACATTTATTTTAACCCTGGCCCCTTCTTTGTTTTTTTTTATGTTCATTGTCTGTACTTACCTAATTTATATGTAAGCTCTTCAGTGCTGAGACTCTGAATAATATCATCTCCATAACCGTGGTGCAAAGTGATTGTGCTAGATAAAAAAAATAAATTGTGAATGTGACACTTTGTTACTCCTGCACTTATCTGCTATTCCCTATGGCCAAATCCTGAAACAACAGCTTATCACTATAAAGGGGGAGGGTGAATATGCAGAAGACCCTCACACAGGAACTTGACGTTCTCCAGGGCCCACAGAAGTGATTTTCATAGTGGGCCGTCACAGAAAGGGAAGAGAGGGAAAAAAGGCTTGTTACCCACCAATTAGCATAGGTCAAATGGGTTCCTCATCACATATGCAGTGTGGTTCTGCACGACCAAACCGTACCAGTAGGTCATTTATTTCTATTTCTTCTGACTCAGCAGAAGCAAGCTATGCACTGGCTATATGGATGCCCTGGTTCTGCAGCATGCATAGGCTCAGAGGATTCTTCTTCTCTGCATCATTCTGTTGTGATGCAGTTTGCAGCAAGCAACGCAGGGGTGTTGAGGATTGGGCCCCAAACGTAGGTACTCTGAGTTAAAACTGCTTAGATAGCCAAGAAACCCCAAATTTTCACCAATGTTAAATTTAAAGAGGAAACAGAAAGTTACAGAAAAGTGCTCTGTGTTCCAGTCTGCATCATGGAATCTCCAGCTACATTTTGCTAGACTGCATTTTTGGTACATATGTTGGATCATATTAAAGAAGTTCTGTATTAAAATCACAAATGAGTTTGATTCCCCAGAGTTTAAATTCCAGGGTATTACTAATTAAGAGGTCTCTTGGTTTTTGGTACTGTTTCTCTCCCTCTATGTGTGAAACTTGCAAGCTGCTAATTGTGTTAGTACATTCTAAGACAGAGTCTGTTCTCAAAGCAGTTCACACAGAGAGAGACTCAAAGCAATACTCTAACAACAGAAACAGCACCCAGAGACTCCCCACCCTTTTGTTGTATTAACAATTGTGATTAAAATAGAGATAGAGGATGTATGTGGATGGATGCTTGGTGTGGATAATAACTGAATGATCAGGGAGGTGCCAGCCTAAGAATCCAGTGTCCATCGGCTGAAGAAGGCGTCAAGTAGAAATAACCAGAGGACCCCCCGGAGGGCAGACTGGAATCCACCCAACAGCCTCAAGAATGGGAGAACCAAAGAACAAGATAACATCTTGGAGCCGTCAGGAATGTGCTATCTGCTGATTGATTCAGCAACAGCATGATGAAGCAATTCCCATAGACTGGCATAGGAAGAAATTCCTATAAAAATAGACTCTAAAAAGTGAGAACTTTGGGGGTCTGATTCTGCAAACCAACTTCCAGGAGCATCAGATGAGCATCTGACAAGGCCCTGCTCCCTCCTCATGTCCAGGCCACCTGGCCAGTGACTTGGCATGAGCAACTCTAAGGCTGGTAACTATGATAACAACCTTGCAGAACCTGTGTGTGTGGGTGTGTATGTGTGTGGGTGTGTGTTTGTATGAATGAATGTGTGAATAAATATGAGATTGAATGGAATGTTATAGCTATAACTAACTGCTTACTATGATTCTTTCTGTATTCACAATAAATGTGGTATTTTGCCTTTTTCCCTTTAATAAGATCCTGCTGGTTTTTATTTTATTGGTACAACACATGGGCTTATTTAATAGTTATTACGTTGAGCTTGCAGTGCTGGGAGTTACAAAAATCTTCCAAGTGAGCAAGATGATCTTGTGACTACAACACTTAGTTGGGAGCCCAGAGATCTGTGTTCTACTCCTAGCTTTGACACATACTTCCTTTGCTACCATGGTTAAGTCCCTTCACCTCTCTGTGCCTCAACTTCCCCATATGCAAAGTGAGGATAATGATATTTACATACATCAAATGGGTGTTGTGAGGCTTAATTTATTTCAGCTTGCAAATGGTTTTAAGATAAAGTGCTAAGTGCAAAGTATTATTAATTAATATTTATTTTTATATTATTTTGACTCACAAAGTGGCTTGGGAAGACATTACTGGGAAATAAATATGAAGTTAAATACCAAGTTATTTTTTCTGTGCAGTTGCTTTTCTGTCCAAATCCACATGTAAACTTATGCATAAAGAGAACACAATTACATAAAGTTTAGAGTGCTCATTATTTATGTGTTCCTTTAGAGCTATTGAAGGAGATGATGTCACTACACGTCACAGTTCTATACTTCTCAAACACATATAATTTACTCTAAAGTTTCTATTGGCTTCTCTGAAGTAAACTTGTATCCACACCTAAAAGACAATAAAAGGGGAGATGTTTGCACAGGCTCAAAACAGCCCTGAGGTAGAACAAAAGTATGAAAAGGTGTTCTCAGCTGTGTCTGAGACTTTGCTCATTAAGTGAGCTTTTTGAGCTCACACCAGTGGAATGAACATAGCAATTAGCTAAGAGAACTCAGAAATCAGTTTAGATATTCCAGCAAGCCCTCCTAGTGTAGACATAGTTTTACCGTTCCCTAAATGAAATAAGCTATACTGGCAAATGCACTTTTTTACAAATGTAATTACATCTACACTATGGCTTTTGACGATACAAAAATGTTATTTAAAAAATCGCATCCCTAACCAGTGATGTTATGCCAACAAAAGTTTCAGCTGTGCAAAATCTCAGCCTTGAATAGACACCCTTTTAAATTGGGGTTTTACTCCGATTCCCATGTCAGCAAATAACTGAAACATTACATTTTACAGATTACATTTGTAATCTTATTTGCCACTGGACAGAAATGAATTTTATATCAACCAGATGCTTTTCATTTTTAAGTGATCCATGTTTAAAACTTTCAAGATTATTTTATGAGCTAATGCTAAACTCTGAGGATACAAATACTTATTTTAAAATCCATAATTGTTTTCTTGATCTTTTCTGCAAGCTGTTAAGCTAGACAGCTCTCATGAGACCCTGGACTGTATGCCTACTGAAATATCACAACATGTAAACAATATTTTTCTCATGTCCATGCAGAGGTAAGACAGCTGAAGATAACACAGAATTTGCTTATATTTCTAACAACGGCACATTTCTTCTTTTAGAAGTTGATTGATATTTATTGCTACAGTAAATGACGGTTTAAATAAATACTAGTGCTTATTCAATGCATCATTAATTTTAAGAAAAAAGCAGGACACCTACTGTCAACAAACAATGGACCTGAACACATGAATAATTGGGGCAATATGACAACCATTTTAAAAAGGAATTATCGGAGTACAATAATACCAACTGAAATGGAACCTCTTCCTCATCAAGAAGGGAAGAATTCCAAACATTATGTATGATTACATACGGTGTAATCAATAAAAGAGGTGTCTGAAGTTATCTGCTCTAAGTAGCAAAAACAAAATCACTGGGAAAACATTTACCTGTTCATTAAAATTAGAATTGTCTCCATAAATAACTGACAGTGAGATGCATTTCATATTTTGCTTATATCAGGGGGTGAGTTAATGAGTTCCTGCCTCTTTTTTTCTTTTCTTTTTTTTTATTGTGTGTTTCTAGGGTATTTTGAAGGATGCCTTTTTGTGAGTTCCTCTGTTTTTCAATTAAGGATACAATCTGTGAGTAGAAATGTTGAGGTCAAATATGTATTCCTCCAAGATTTTTCACTGGTTTTTAGCTTGGATTTTAGGAAAGTCAAAAGACAACTATTGATTTCTAAACTGCACATCTTTGCAAACACAAAGTTAACCAAATGAACACACCTGAGGTTACGAGTAGCTGTTAGTTAAGGTTGTCCCTAGTTTACTTATCGTTATGTAAATTATGATGTTCTTTAAAAGTGTTTATTGTTACCTCTGTATCCATGCATTTCTACCATGCACATCTCACCCTGGTATTTCAGTGCCATGTATATAATGTACGGTAGCAACCTTTCAATCTGCAAAAAAACTAGATTCTCTCCCAGGTCATACTACTTTGTCAGGGGTTCCATTCTCGGAGATTGAATGTCAGGCGATATAGTGGCAGACTATTCTGCTCGCACCACTCTCTGCTGAAGGAATACATGAGTATACACTGCATTAAGAAGGTGACAAGACTTGGGCTCATCTTGATCTGACGGGGTAGAGAATTTCACAGTAAAACAGTGAACATCCTGCTTCTGCCTACTAACAATTTCCCATGGGGGCAATTGGACACAGCATATGAGTCAATCATAGGTGTTGCCGAGAGAAATGCAGTTTGTGAGGGAACTGAGTCCTAGCCTGTTGAGGACTGTAGGATTAGAACCATGACTGTGGAGCAGATCCAGAATGGGATAAGCAGCTAGTGCAGAGACTAGAGCACCAGGATGATGTGGTCTAGGTGATTTCTCTTACCCTGAAGGTGTACTGCTTTGTGTTGAGCCAACTGAAGCTTGTGGTCTGAAGCAGGTGAGAATACATTGCAGTAATCTAGTCTGGAGCTCTCAAGCAGCATGTGTGGATCTGTGCTCACAGAAAGAGGGCACAATCTTCTATATGGCTAAAATGGAAAAAAGGTCATTTTTTTTCATAGCTGCGAGGTGGCTATTTTGAGTGCAAAGATAAAATAGTTACAGAATCCTGAGACCTAGCCCTGGTCTACAGTAGGAGTTTAGGTCAAATTTAGCAGCGTTAAATCGATGTAAACCTGCACCTGTCCACACGATGAAGCCCTTTTTTTTCGACTTAAAGGGCTCTTAAAATCGATTTCCTTAATCCACCTTTGACAAGTGGATTAGCGCTTAAATTGGCCTTGCCAGGTCGAATTTGGGTACTGTGGATGCAACTAGACAGTATTGGCCTCCAGGAGCACTGGCCAGGTAGACAGGAAAAGGCCCGCAAACTTTTGAATTTCAATTTCCTGTTTGCATGGTCACCTGCAGCTTGCCACGCTGTCCAGAGCTCATCAGCAGAGGTGACCATGATGGAGTCCCAGAATTGCAAAAGAGCTCCAGCATGGACCAAATGGGAGGTACGGGATCTGATCGCTGTATGGGGAGAGGAATCCGTGCTATCAGAACTCCGTTCCAGTTTTCAAAATGCCAAAACCTTTGTCAAAATCTCCCAGGGCATGAAGGACAAAGGCCATAACAGGGACCCGAAGCAGTGCCACGTGAAACTTAAGGAGCTGAGGCAAGCCTACCAGAAAACCAGAGAGGCAAATGGCCGCTCCGGGTCAGAGCCCCAAACATGCCGCTTCTATGATGAGCTCCATGCAATTTTAGGGGGTTCCGTCACCACTACCCCAGCCGTGTTGTTTGACTCCTTCAATGGAGATGGAGGCAACACGGAAGCAGGTTTTGGGGACAAAGATGATGCTGATGAGGTTGTAGATAGCTCACAGTAAGCAAGCAGAGAAATTGGTTTTCCCGACAGCCAGGAACTGTTTCTCATCCTGGACCTGGAGGCAGTCCCCCCCGAACCCACCCAAGGCTGCCTCCCGGATCTGCCAGGCAGAGAAGGGACCTCTGGTGAGTGTACCTTTTAAAATACTATACATGGTTTAAAAGCAAGCATGTTTAATGATTAATTTGCCCTGGCATTTGCAGCTCTCCTGGATGCACTCCCAAAGCCTTTGCAAAAGGTTTCTGGGGAGGGCAGCCTTATTCCACCCACCATGGTACCACACCAGGTACCAGCCTTATTCCACCCACTTTACCACACCAGGCTAGTAGCACGTACTCGGGAATCATTGTACAACAAAGCATTGCAGTGTATGTTTGCTGGCATTCAAACAACATCGGTTCTTTATCTCTCTGTGTTATCCTCAGGAGAGTGATATCATTCATGGTCACCTGATTGAAATAGGGTGCTTTTCTTAAGGGGACATTCAGAGGTGCCCATTCCAGCTGGGCTGTTTGCCTGTGGCTGAACAGAAATGTTCCCCTCTGTTAGCCATGGGGGGGGCTAGCCACGTGGTGGGGGGAGGCAAAATGCGACCTTGAAACGAAAGCACTTGTGCTGTGTATGTAATGTTAACAGCAAGGTTTACCGTGAAACCATTGTAGTGTAGCCATTGTTCTTGAAAATGTCTTTTTAAATACCACTGCCTCTTTTTTTTTCTCCACCAGCTGCATGTGTTTCAATGATCACAGGATCTTCTCCTTCCCAGAGGCTAGTGAAGATTAGAAGGCAAAAAAAACACACTCGTGATTAAATGTTCTCTGAGCTCATGCTATCCTCCCACACTGACAAAGCACAGACGAATGCGTGGAGGCAGACAATGTCAGAGTGCAGGAAAGCACAATATGACCGGGAAGAGAGGTGGTGGGCTGAAGAGAGTAAATGGCGAGCTGAAGAGAGGGCTGAAGCTGAAAGGTGGCAGCAGCACGATGAGAGGAGGCAGGATTCAATGCCGAGGCTGCTGGAGGATCAAACCAATATGCTCCAGCGTATGGTTGAGCTGCAGAAAAGGCAGCAGGAGCACAGACCGCTGCTGCAGCCCCTGTGTAACCAACCGCCCTCCTCCCCAAGTTCCATAGCCTCCTCACCCAGATGCCCAAGAACGCGGTGGGGGGGCCTCCGGCCACTCCACCCCAGAGGATTGCCCAAGCAACAGAAGTCTGGCAATCAATAAGTTTTAAAGTTTTAAACTTTTAAAGTGCTGTGTGGCCTTGTCCTTCCCTCCTCCACCACCCTTCCTGGTGCTTCTCTCCTCCACCACCCCTCCTGCTCTACTCTGGTAGTTATCCCCCTAGTTGTGTGATGAATGAATAAAGAATGCATGAATGTGAAGCAACAATGACTTTATTCCTCTGCAAGCGGTCATCGAAGGGAGGAGGGGAGGGTGGTTAGCTTACAGGGAAGTAGAGTGAACCAAGGGGCGGTGGGTTTCATCAAGGAGAAACAAACAGAACTTTCACACCGTAGCCTGTCCAGTCATGAAACTGGTTTTCAAAGCTTCTCTGATGCGCACCGTGACCTCCTGTGCTCTTCTAATCGCCCTGGTGTATGGCTGCGCGTAACCAGCGGCCAGGCGATTTGCCTCAACCTCCCACCCCGCCATAAACGTCTTCCCCTTACTCTCACAGATATTGTGGAGCGCACAGCAAGCAGTAATAACAGTGGGAATATTGGTTTCGCTGAGGTCTAAGCGAGTTAGTAAACTGCGCCAGCGCGCCTTTAAACGTCCAAATGCACATTCTATCACCATTCTGCACTTGCTCAGCCTGTAGTTGAACAGCTCCTGACTACTGTCCAGGCTGCTTGTGTACGGCTTCATGAGCCATGGCATTAAGGGGTAGGCTGGGTCCCCAAGGATAACTACTAGCATTTCAACGTCCCCAACGGTTATTTTCTGGTCTGGGAATAAAGTCCCTTCTTGCAGCTTTTGAAACAGACCAGAGTTCCTGAAGATGCGAGCATCATGCACCTTTTCCAACCATCCCACGTTGATGTTGGTGAAACGTCCCTTGTGATCCACCAGAGCTTGCAGCACTATTGAAAAGTATCCCTTGCGGTTTATGTACTCGCTGGCTTGGTGCTCCGGTGCCAAGATAGGGATATAGGTTCCGTCTATGGCCCCACCACAGTTAGGGAATCCCATTGCGGCAAAGCCATCCACTATGACCTGCACATTTCCCAGGGTCACTACCCTTGATAGCAGCAGATCTTTGATTGCGTTGGCTACTTGCATCACAGCAGCCCCCACAGTAGATTTGCCCACTCCAAATTGATTCCCAACTGACCAGTAGCTGTCTGGTGTTGCAAGCTTCCACAGGGCTATTGCCACTCACTTCTCAACTGTGAGGGCTGCTCTCATCTTGATATTCATGCGCTTCAGGGCAGGGGAAAGCAAGTCACAAAGTTCCATGAAAGTGCCCTTACGCATGCGAAAGTTTCACAACCACTGGGAATCGTCCCAGACCTGCAACACTATGCGGTCCCACCAGTCTGTGCTTGTTTCCCGAGCCCAGAAACGTGTTCTACCGCATGAACCTGCCCCATTAGCACCATGATGCCCACATTGCCAGGGCCCGTACTTTGAGAGAAGTCTGTGTCCATGTCCTCATCACTCACGTCACCATGCTGACGTCGCCTACTCGCCCAGTATCGCGTTGCCAGGTTCTGGTGCTGCATATACTGCTGGATAATGCGTGTGGTGTTTAATGTGCTCCTAATTGCCAAAGTGATCTGAGCGGGCTCCATGCTTGCCGTGGTATGGCCTCTGCGCAGAAAAAAGGCGCAGAACGATTGTCTGCCGTTGCCCTGACAGAGGGAGGGGCGACTGACAACATGGCTTACAGGGTTGGCTTACAGGGAATTAAAATCAACAAAGGGGGTGGCTTTGCGAGAAACTGAATGGCCCCCTCAAGGATAGAACTCAAAACCTCAAGGATAGAACTCAAAACTTGGTTTAGCAGGCCGTTGATTTCAAAGAGGGAAGGAGGGAGGGAGGAGAAAATGAATACAAAACAAATCTGGTCTATTTCTTGTTTTGAGCCACTTCATCTATCTTTATACATCTTGCTGGCAGCAGACTGTGCAGTACGACCGCTAGCCATCATCATCTCCTGGGTGCTCGGCAGAAGACGATGCAGTATGACTGCTGGCCATCATCTTCTGCTGGCTGGAGGTTAAAAGACAGCGCACTGCCGGTAGGACTGAATTGCCACGAGACAAAACAAGGGAAATGACCTGGCTGAGTCACTCCCATGTTTGCCCAGGCATCCGATTAAAAGAGCACCCAGGACTACGTCAATGACGGCTACCAGTCATACTGCACTGTCTGCTGCCAAAAGGCAATTTGCTGCTGTGTAGCAATGCAGTACCACATCTGCCAACACCCAGGAGACATACGGTGATGGTTAGCTGAGCGGGCTCCATGCTTGCTGTGGTATGGTGTCTGCACAGGTAACTCAAGAAAAAAGGTGCAAAACGATTGTCTGCCCTTGCTTTCACGGAGGGAAGGAGGGAACGGGGGCCTGACGATATGTACCCAGAACCACCCGCAACAATGTTTTAGCCCCATCAGGCACTGGGATTTCTACCCAGAATTCAAATGGGCGGCGGAGACTGCGGGAACTGTGGGATAGCCACCCACAGTGCAACGCTCCGGAAGTCGATGGTTGCCTCGGTACTGTGGACACACTCCACCGACTACATGCACTTAGAGCATTTGTGTGGGGACACACACAATCGACTGTATAAAACCGCTTTCTACAAAACCGTCTTCTATAAATTCGACCTAATTTCGTAGTGTAGACATACCCCTAGAGAGCTAATATATGATTTTGAAGGAAAAAGCCTTGTTCTAGTGAGAAATCCTTCAGTGAGGCTGCTCACTTGTGTAAGGCTCTGGAAAAAAGATCCCCATATTCAAAAATAGCCAAATTAGGAAACTCTGTAACACAAAAGCTATGTCTATAACATGCATTACTGTTTTATTTTTAATCCAAATTATCGGCTCTATTTTTGTCCATAAACTCTATGACTCACTAGACGGTGGCCATTGAAAAAAAGTCAAAATATGCTGCCACAAAATATCTCTCAGAGAAGCAGCTGCAGCATTTTTCTCTTCTTGTTGCAGTAATATATCTCTTCACAGATAAATACAGGGAATATTGACAAGCACTCTGGGCTGGTTTTGTTTAACTGGTAATCGACAGGAGAGGAGCTACCTGGTTTAATTGTTGTTCTTGTTTCACATTCTTTTCTTCCCACCATTTTTCAAGCTCGTTTTTATTTGGTTGCTTTGCTCTGATTCAGAATCTGTGAAATTAGAGCATTCTCGAAAGTATTTCAACCAAAATCAGAATTTCTTTATATTTTCAATACCATGTTCAGGGAGTAAAAGCAAAAACAGCTCTGGAGAGGTATTTTCTACTCCAGTGAGTCCTTTGTGTTCATACAAATGAATAAAATTGCCCAAGAATGTGGTAATATAAAATTCTCTTGCTCAAGACACAAGCATGGTGTGAAGTAAGCCCTTTCACCACAGTGTCATCTCCTTGATTTGCAGCTCATAAACTTTATTTTTACTGGGACAAAGGACAGTACAGGTTGTACAGACAGAGCCATATCACTGAAAAAGTAATGGAATTCTCACCCACATGTTATAAGAGCACATTTGTAATTACATGTGTAGCCTTTGTGACTATGTATAGCCCTTGTACATGAAAATCTCTGTCTCTGGGCTAAATTCTCACTCTTATTTTCCAAAGAAGGGAAAGATTTGTGGAGCTCCATTACACCTCAGGCAAACATGGATGAACAATCTGGGATGCCAGTAGCATATTAGCTGCCCATTGATGATAAGGCTATCTCTGTGAGCCAGTGGATCCGCTCACTCACTAGTGTATCAAACTACACTCCTAAAAGCTTCAGGATTTCAATGCCTTTTCTTCGGGCATTTTGAGTTTTGGTTTCTTCAAATAAAACAGTTCAACATAATTTTCACATATGAACCCAGGATCTTCTGCAAGTCTCACTCCTGCCTGGTTTCATTCCCCATGCTCTCTGCCTGGAAGCCAGGGAGAGTCTTTCTGGTCACTTCTGCTGATGCCGTTCTCCAACAGACTGGATTCCAGCCTTCCAAGCCTGCTCCCTGCAGGACATCTACCTGAGGGCCTCTTTGTTGCCTTCTTCTCTCTAGCCTGCTCCCTGAACTCAGGCTGCTTTACCTTGCAGCAAGCCTGACTCTCAGTCACAGTCGTCTATTACAAGACCCCAGACCAAGGCTATGTCTACACTGCACTTTTATCAGTAAAACTTTTGTCCATCGGGGTGTGAAAAAACACCCCACCCCACTGACCGACAAAAGTTTTACCGACGAAAAGATGTGAACAGCGCTTTGTCAGTGGGAGATGCTCTTTCGCCAACGAAGCTACCGCCGCTCATTGCAGGTGGTTTTATTTTGTCAACAGGAGAGCTCTCTCCTGCTGGCAAAGGGCGGCTTTATGGGAGACCTTACAGCTGTGCCACTGTAAGGTATGCAGTGTAGACATGGCCTTTTTCCCTTCACCTGAGAAGAAGGGCTGAGCCTAGTACAGGGTGCAGCTGAGCCCCACCCCCACAGTCCTCTTTCTCTCATTCTATCTGCTTGATGTGGGTATGTCTGTATTGCATAAAAAAGGTGTTTTGTATTGAGATTGCTCCGTCAAGATGGTTATCTGGAAGTAAAATCCAAGCGGAGACAAGGCACTGTAGTTTTATACCTCAATATAGCTAGTTGAGGTAAACCCCAGGAGGAGGTGTACAGAGTTGAAGGAAGGTGCGGTGATAACATAGCATTCTCACCTGAAGCATTAAGGCTATCAGAAATGCCACATTCCCTCTGGCAGCATTCCTGTTTTCTTTTTCACCAGGCTCTGCTGGTTCCACTACTGCAAGCAACAGAAGTCAGGAATAAACCTGTTAAAGTCCATTGAATGACACCCTGCAATACTCCTACCAGAGAGTGCAAAATCAGGCCCAAGACAGGCATATTGCCTGAGACATTTTAAACCATCGGAGTGATGAAAAGAAAAAAAAAATCCTACCATGACCCCCACTCCAGAAGGATGGATTAGATAACTTAATACGTCTTTTCTATCCCTTTAACTTCAGAGCTTAAAATAAACTTCAAACCCTTCCGAAAAAGTACTTAAAGGAGACAGGAAATAGAGCTTAAATCGTCAGCATCTTGTCAGAAGAAAAAAGGAATCCTGTTTGATTACAAAGTTATGACGATTTCAACCTTTTACTGTTGATTTATCAGCTGGCAACTGGTTTCCCTGTGTACTGCATGCTCCTGTCTTTGTAATTCAGTTGACCTCTGAATGCACTTCAGGAAGCAGCAGTTTGATGACATCTCTGCAGGGATACTTTTGTTCCAATAAAAACTGCAGGTGAATCAACAGGAAACTCAGGATCTCTTGCTGTTCTGTTTCTGATAATTGAGCACCATTCTCTTTCATCAATTTGTCATCAATTTCCAGAAAATGATTGCCACAAAGATTTAACACTCTTTAGTCATAGAAAGATTTTGTCTCTTCATAGCATATAACCAAGTACAGCACACAGACTTATTATTCAGAAGCAGCCAGTGATAACTTACTTTGGAATCCTTCCCTGACATAGTTTGAGTGTCCACACGTTCCTCAGAACTGATTTTATTTTCCTTTCCCATGTTGCTAACCAAAAGTGTTAGAGATTGGAATAAACCTTAGGTTTCTATATGGGTGTCCTGATTATGGTTTAAATCTACAGAAAGAAAAAAATAGTAAATAAATCATAAAAACAACATAGCTGTAAGAAAAAAGTAATTTTAAACATATTTGCAACATGCTCTTTTTATTGATATGCAAATTAAAAACATTAACACCACCATCTTTCTAATTTTTTTTCCTTTCAGCTGTCGTGCCTATTTGATGAGTGTACAAGATAACACAGGTACCTAAACTGGCAGTATGACTGCTCTAGGAATTATTCTGGGGAAGTCCTATAGCCGGCAGATTAGAGGATCACAGTGGTCACTTCTGGCCTTGGAATCTCTGAATAACATAAAATGTGTGGGAGTTTATGCTGAATGGTGCTTAGCTATAATAAACACTAACTTCCTGGTCGGAATTCATGTTGCAGATAGTTGAATGATACCATAAAAGTGGTGGCCTTTAGCTATATGGCCTCTGACCTCATCTAATATATTCATTAGAGGTTATATTTTAATTTAAGCTGTGTGTCTGTGCAGGTGGCAAAGGAAAGTAAGAACACCTCCTTACATTCCTGTGCAAACTTCCTAGCCTTTGGCCCCAAGTGCCCAAGAGTTAGTGAGTACTGCATGCCCATTTGCCTTTTCCCCCCTCAGAACAGGTGACTGGGGACGTGCAGGGAATTGAGTGGCACTTTGGGTCTGTCTCTACCATTGCACTGGCCAATGCAATTGAACTAGCATGAGGGATGCTGTAACATGCTGCTGGTGTAGGTTAGCAGCAAATTATTACCTCTGTCCTTTTCATAGTTTGAGAGAGGCTAAGGGCAGAAGGGATCATTAGATCTAATGTGACGTCCTGTATACCATACGCCATTAAATTTTACCCAGTACCCCTATACTGAGCCCAATAACATGGAACATTTGGGGGGCAGTCGGTGAGGGCACAGCCAGCCTCCCCTGTAGGCAGGGAGGTAGCGACAAGCTTCCAGCTCTGCTCCTCCCTCAAACCAGCTCCACCTCCGATCCCATGCAGCCCCCCAGTCCTGCTCTGCCTCCAGGGCCAGCTCCGCTCTCACCCCCTCTCCACCCCCAGACCAGCTCTTCCTTCATTCCCTCTCTGCGCCCAGACCAGCTCCACCCCCAGCTTGCAACTCATCCCGCCACCCCCAATTCCACCCCCAGCTCTACCTTCAGCTCAAGCTCCACTGCCAAGGAAGCCTTGGCTGTGCAGTAATGGGTCGAAGGGGGAAGGGCATGGACAGATTGTTACTGGGAAGGGGGCAGAGGGTGTGACTGGAAAAGTTTGAGAACCACTGTTTTAGAAAAATATCTAATTTCACTTTAAAGACTCCAAGTGGTGGTGAGTCCACCAACTCCCCTGGTAAACTGTCCCCGTGTTTGATTAACCTCACTGCTAGGAAATTGCATCTTATTTTAAGGTTGAATTTGCCTAACTTCACCTTCCAGCTGGTGGATTTTGAAATGGTTTTTGTCAACAAGACTGAAAAGCCCCTCCCTCTCAGATATCTTTGTCATGTGTATGCATCTATCCACAGTGATCAAGTGTGACCCATAAACCTCTCAGTGTCAACTGGCAGAGGACACAGTGGGTGCATAAAATTTTACTCTTGGTCAGATATATGTATAGTAATTCACTAAAGGTTGGCATGTGAAGTCTCTGAGCCAGTGGTCCATTGGCAGTGGGTATCATAGGCCAGGGGAGGCTAAGCCTCCCCTAACCCAGGCTGTGGCCTCACCCACGATACATCCTGAGGCCCTACCCTTGCTCACCTTCTTCCCTGAAACCAGCGGGGGCTCAGCTCCAGCGGGCAGGGTGGACCTTGGGACTCTGGTGGGCGGGTGGAGGGGGGGCTTGGATGTAAGGGGCCGGGCCACGGGGCTAACATCCCCAAAAAGGGGGGTTCACCTGCCATCCATGCAGTATCCCACTGGTCATCATAATTGTGAAATGTACATCCAGCTGACATTTAAGCAGTTATATGTCTGTAAGCAGAATCAGGATGAGCTCTACCCTGACATCTAGTGGCGAGTCATGGTGGGTTATGGAAAAGAACTTCAGGGGCTGATCTCATTTGCATAGGCACATCCACCCCGCCTAGATCGTCACTTTGGCTGCTATAGGAGCCCCAGTTTCTCTGTTACTGGGGCAGGAAGAATAAACTGTTATTATCCTGATTATGTGAATCAAGGACAGTGGAACTGTATTTGGCCTTTCGTTATGATGGAGGGACTCACCATCAACTAAGCAGCACTCGCTAGGAAAGGGTCATGGGTTCCAAAAGCCAGTGAATTGAGAGATGCTGGGGATGGGTATTAATATTTGGTGGTATGGGCCCTGATGAGGGCATTACATGCCAATTGTACCTTCTCATCCTCTCTCCGTGGTGGAATATCAGAGATAGTTTTGATTCTACTATGAGTCTAGTTACAGGGTATTGAGCTGAATTCACTTTGGGCCAGTGGTATACCCCTGAATATTGTGTATAAGCACTGGGGCTTCCTTACTACAAGCTGAAATCACTAAAGAGCTAAAATCACTGAGTGTTGTGTTAAGTAGTGGGGGGGGGGCTGAAGATATATTGCGGAGCAGTTCGTGGGATGGCGGGAGCAGCTCGTGGGATCACTGGCAGAGCAGAGCCCCACGGAGAGGTTGGGCAGTCGGCTTTGGACCATGTAAGGTGCCCCTTTAACCCCCCCCCCTTTCCACCCAGGTTGGGAGGTAGAACTCTGTAAATAAACTTTCAAACTCTGGCCAAGCTCTGGCACTGACCAAGGACAGAGACTTTTGGGTTGTTGGACTTTTGGGACTTTGGAGGACTTTTGGGTTACTGGTCTCAAGAGCCAAAGGGAAGGGACATGGCCCAATTTGCTTGGGGTGGGCTTTGGCTCATGGGTTGTGTTATGAATCCTGTTGGTGGTGTTTCCCCAACATAATGCCACATTGTTTCTTTCTGTTATTAAAAGGCTTTTGCTACACTCAGACTCTGTGCTTGCGAGAGGGGAAGTATTGCCTCTTAAAGGTGCCCAGCAAGGGTGGTGTGTATTTGTCCCAGTCACTGGGTGGGAGCTCTTGCCGGTTTTGCATTGTGTTATTGGAATGGAACCCCTAGATACTGAACCCAGCCCTTGTTGCTGCCAACTCTGATGGGCAGAAAGGTTACATATCTATACTGAAAATAATGTTCTTACAGCAGGTAACCAGGAGGAGAGGTCTCAGACAAGTTTCTTTCAGGCTGGGAATAACACATACCTATCTCTGTCTGGTCATTGTATATTGTGTGTCTCACAATGTATGTCTATTTGCACACTGAGCCAGATGCTGATTAGGAGATTGTGAAATCTACAAGAAAGGAGTATACAGGAAAAAACAACCAGCAAGGGACTTCCTGTTCATGAATAAGGACAACAATTGTTCTGATCTTTCTGTGGGTGCAAGCAGACACCCTGGATCTTCACCGAGGAGGCAAGTTGGCAGGGTGATTTGGCTCATGAATGGAAGACCACAGCCAAGCCTGGCTGTAAAATGCTGAAAACACTTGGGTAAGCATTGCTCTGTAAGATGTGAAAGTAAGTCTAGGTTCTAGAATGTGTGTTATGTGTTATTTTGTTTGATAAGGAATCATTTGTTTGCAACACGTCTACTTGCTATCACTTGACTCTGTACGTTGTTAAATAAACTTTTACTTATTTTCACTATCTGAGGGCTGTATGTTAAACGGAGCAGTAGTCTGAGGTATAACTGGTAAGCTGGGATTCGGTCCTGTGTCTGTGGCAACACCGAATCTGTGAATATTGTGTCCAGTGGAAGAGGGACTGGACCCTCCAGGGAGACACTCGGAGGGCTTGAGAGCTGGAGCGTGCCTATTGCGAACCTGCAGAGTAACAGTGGGGCCTGTAATGCCTAGAGGGAGTGCTTGTGTTACCTGGTGCAGGTAGAGTCAGGGAGCTGGCCCATGGCAGGCACAGACAAGGCTTCCTCACACTAAGTGCAGGTCATAGCGAGGTGCCTCACAACCATGGCTGCTGCTGGGAACTGTCACATCAAGCCACCTCTCAAGTCCTCTACAGCAAGGGGGAAGCAGGGAGGGAGCTGTATCTCTCTGTGCCGCTTATGCGGTGACACAGCTACATGCCGCCCCATGCGCAAGCCATGTTGCAAAGTCAATTTAGCCCTGAAACATTAAAAGTGCCCCACCATTTCCTGATCCTGTGGTGGAAGCTCCCTGCATATGGATTTGAAAAGTGCCTTTGTAAACTCATTTCCCAGACTCTGTGTGTGTGCCCACCCTTCATCATATGAGCTTGAAACACAATATCCTTATGCCATTCTAGTCTGAAAATGCCTCTTTGAGGGGGCTTTATAAGTAACAGGATTTTTAGGTGTGTCCAGATTTTCTCCCATACCTTTTCTATTCCAGATGAATTTAAAAATGTTCAGATGTATCTCGTGAAAAGTTTAGAAACAGCTGCCCACAAGCCATCAGTTAGCTGTTTTTAAACTTTTCAGGAGATACATTTGAACATGTAATAGGGAGACCATTCAGCCCTGATCAGTTATTTTTCTTCACTGCTGAAATGCCTGTTTTATTTCCAAACACAACAAGGTAACTAGATCCTGCTCTTTGACTGGACTTCCCATTTTGTCTGTGTTTTTCAGCAGCTTAGAGCTAGACCCCAATTAGGAAATGGGAAACAGCAGGGCAAAAGGGTGAAGTGAGGAAACTGAAAACACAGGTGTATGAAATCCACTTTGACTTTCATCTGGACAAAGGGGCTTTTGTGTTTAAATCGCTGCAAAAGAAAGAGCAGGAATGAACTCCTTGTTGAGGGTGTTAAGGAAGATCCTGCAGTTTCATGTCAAAATGTCATGTTTATTCTACTATCTTGCACTGGGGCTTCCCCCACCCTCCAACAAAACAATTACAAGGGAATCATGTTTTTAGACCCTTGCCCTTCTAATATATTTGATCTCTGTCCACTGTGATAAACTGACCCAACACATTTCTGCCTGATTCAAGACCTATGAGACCCCACCTCTCTAGCATTTCCCAGTGCTAAAGCCTATGGCACTGGCAGCTTTAAAAAAAAAAAAGTCTTTGTTTGAAGGATGCCTATTCACTGTCAAATATTTTAATGACTTGCCTTTGCACTGTGGTTCTAACAAATCATATATCACCCTACAACCCTTTCAGAGCTCACAGTTCTGTCCCCCTTCCATCAAACACACCCCAGTGCAAGAAAATATTAGCTTGGCTTGGAAGATAATAGTCTGGTTTAAATCAATACCTTGGTTATTGCAAAGTGGGGAGGGGGGGCGCAGTGTGAGATTGAAGGAGGGAAGGAGAGGGCAGAGCAGGTTTAATTTCCAGATTTAAAGGACTAAAAGTGCCCTGGATTCTCTTGTTTAAACACCCACACTCCCTTTTGCTGTGATTCTGTGAATGAGTTGGTTTCCCAAGATCGTTGCTTTCCTCCTCCCCTTCCCCCTCCTTCTTCCTTTAAAGGAAAAAGGCTACAGGGGGGGATGTGATTCAGGCTCCAGCCTCCCTGCTTGCGATTGCGCGGGGCAGATGTGCAGCAAACTCTCAACAGCTGGGTCTGGGTGCCGCCTACTCCGCCCCCTGCCCCCGCAGGGGTGAAAGTGAGAGCAAGAACCTGAGGATCGAGTCTCACTCCGGCATTGGACGGAAAAGTTGGAGCCCCGCCTCGGATTGGCTGACAGCGTTTTAGAGGGAGCTGTAGCCTCCAATTAAAGAGGCCCCGCGCAGGCAGGCTGGCTGCGGAGAGGGCTTGAGCGGCAGCCTTGTTAACCAGCTCTACTCTAGCCCACAGCCCTTTACAAACAGAGGTTGTTCACCGGCTGCTGCCAGGAGTACAGCCTGTCGCACCCTGCTGTAGGGCACCGAGAGAGCTGACACCTTGACGAAAGGGAAGGGGGAAAGAAAGGACGAGGCTTGTAATGGATCTGAGCCCAGGAGTGCAAAAGGTGAGTTGTAACTTTATTTGCACCTTCTGCTTTGTATATTCTCTCCCACTCGCCTAGCAAGGTTAGGGGTGGCTAGTATGTTCTAAAGTTTGATGTGCCTTTCCCCCTCCCCCCGTGGCTCTAGCTAAGTCAAGCCTCTAAATAGATCAGTGCAATTTCTTCCTGAACACAGACTCTCTGTGGTGTCACCTTGATCTTTCCTGTACTAATGCCAGTGGAGGTGTTAACTTACTCTCTTGGCTGGGGAGACGGTAATGTTTTTTCTAAAGGACACAGTTAATCTGCTGTCACTTTGTAGGATTTGCTTTCAGCCACCTTGTGACTCGTTCCACCATGGGTGTACTTCAGAGAGGACAATCAGAAAGGTAGCCTATGGAGTTTAACAAAGTGGTAGGTAGCCTATTTTGGTAGATCTTTAGTAACAAAACCCCCGTTTCCCTTCACCTCTTGTAACGTCTTTGGCCACTGCCAAAATGCTTGCTCAAAGTACTGGGAGCACAACTCAGGCACAAGGTAGCTAACTTCTCTCTCTCCAGGGTCTGACCCTTCACTCCCACAGTGCTGGCCTGGTGCCCAGCTCAGTGTGTGGGGTTTTTTTTTTTTTTTTTTTTAATAAATGTGCAGGTCAATAAATAAAACTGAGTGTAGTTTGTTACTCCCCTAGCTTGAAGGCAGATAACTTACCTGCACACAATGGAAAGAAGCCAGATTCTGGAAGGAATTCAGTTTTCTATTCAATGTAGTCATTTATCTCCTAAGCAGATGGAGGAATAGCCCTGGTGGGTGCAATTAATGACTCTTTCCAAATCTCTTTTTGAGCTAGTTATCTAGCAGTGAAAGGCTTGCCTGACAAAACTTGATGCCTAAATGCATGATGGGGAAAGCTGGGAATGATATCTTCTGAAAGTTGAGATTCTTTAGAAACTTTCACCTTGGGCTGTTTTACAATGAGGAGGGAGTTTAATTTTAGATTTGACTCTCTTCACTAGAGTGGAAATCCATTTAAAAATGGGTTTGGTCTTGTTCCTTTCCTTGGTAGAGTTGGATTATAGGAGGAACGCTTTTCCCCCTTATTGCCACTTCCTTAATTGTCCACACATTGTACATGCATGCAAAGATCTTCTTATTTTTTCTCCAAGGCTACAGTTACATATTCAAAAAAAAATCTTATGTGCTAGAAGTGGGAGGAGAGAGTGGAACATTTCAATTCTACATTTTTGCCCAATTTTGTGTGTAATATTTGCTCCGTGTCCAGCGTAAGGGGTTGTATGGAGCTACCCCGAAAGAAGCCTGTGATGGAGTGGTGGCTTAGAGTGGTATGCATACAAACAGGGCTTGATCCTTCAAGCTCTGAGCACATGCTTAACTTTAAGCATGTGAGTAGTCTCGTTAATTTCAATAGAACTACTCCTGCTTAATTGTAAGTAGGCGTTCTTGAGTGCTGTATTGGCTCAGGGAAAGCATGCTCAGTATTTTGCAGGATCACACTGTAGTGATCAGGATTCAGAATGGTTTCCACTACCCTTCTATGACTTATAGAAGTGAATTCTTAGTGTGATGGTATTGGACTACTTCCATCCCTTTCTGGGCCTAATCCAAAGAACACTGAAGTTGATGGGTTGTGTGGGCAATCAATTGACTTGCATGGGCTCTGGATCCAATGCATAAACAGCAGACACAGAAGGAAGGACTGTTACAAAATAAGTGTATTGTTATGTGTAATATAAAACATTATGCACTAAGTACATGGAAAAAAAATCCATAGGGAACTTTAATACAAGAATTGAATTATATAAAGCTTTTTGACAGGAAAATGTGTATCGAGAAAGTTTACTTCAGTAAACCTTCAATTGGCCAAAACCAATTACTAGTCCTTATCTATTCTAAACTGATATATATCACAGCTTTGACCATCAGCCTCTACTAGAGACTTAGATTACCTTAGAGAGACCCTTTGGGTGGGTGGAGTTTTTGTTTGTTTGAGACTGGGCAATTTTCAGTACTTTATCACCCTTACTCAGGAAGTGAAGTCCCAGGCCACTTTCAATCTTTTCTTTGAGTTAGAACAACTGAACATCATCCCACTGTGATTCCTGACTTAAAACTGAATTTAAGAGCTGTTAGTCTCCAGAGAAAAGATATATGGTGTATGTTGTCAAAGAACTGGGTACTTTTTGGCTTTATTTTCTACACCTGCATGGCAGCATAACTTGGGAAAGAAAGGAAACCACCTCCTTGAAGTGAGATCACATGCATCTCTAGGTTTCTGCATTGTCAAAATAGCACAGTTTGGATTTCTTTACAATAACAGCTTCTTACCTCACTACTTAATGGCAACAACCCTGGTAGCATGGTTCTCCCCCCCCCCCCCCCCCCCCAGGAGCTGGATGGGGGCAGCACCCACTGACTAGCATGGGTGCTGAGTCTCGGGGCCTCTGCAGATGGCTGTAGCCACCCTGGAATCTGTCAGGTTTGGTGGCAGGTCTTGAGGTGGGAGAAATGGGTGGCACCCCTACCATCCCCAGCTAAAACCTTCCATGAGCGATTCCTTGCGGAGAACAACTCCCCAAAAATCCCTCTCCTGGCTTCTAATACAGGAAACGAGGATCTGTCTCTGTGAGACTGACATGGCTCCCTCTATTTGGAGTAGTGATGAGCAGCAGTGGCACCATTGAGACCAATGGCAGGGATCTCTCCCCAAAAAGCACTGTGCAACCTGTTTCCCCCCACCCCTGCACCTCCTTTCCCTCTGAGCTTGGGACCCAGCCCTGCTTTCTCACTGCCCTACCTACTCCCGCTGGTGCAATGTGACCCCATGGGTGCACAGTACTGTGCTCTCCTGAGCTCCGGGACTATGGCCGTGACAGGCCATTGCACCAAGCTCCTGGGGAGAGGCAGCTCTTTTGGTTTGCCCTCTGTAAACCCTCCCAAAGACCAGTCACAGTCTAGCCCGGAACATCTAACTGATCTGTGCTGTCTTCTCCCTCCCATCCTCATCCTCTTCCTCTCCCCCTCCAACTCTGCTGCTGTCTGTCCTCCATGTGGTCATCAACTCCCCATCTTTCATTCCCTCCTGATGCATGTTGGAATGCTGCCTGGCTGAGATGACTGTCATTGGCATTGCTAGTCTAGTGACACTGGTTCCACTCACTGTACAGCACACTTATTTATATATATATATATATATATATATATTTTTAAAAGCCCCTTATTGCCAGAATGTCATTGGGCCATTGCTTCCACATGGGGTGCAGTCCCACAGCCTGAAACGATCCCTAGCAGAAACCACACAATGACAGCAAAACCTGAAGTATATGGGGCAAAAAATTTAGCGGTAGCTTTTGATCATCCAAGAATACTTCCTCTGATGCCCAGAAATGAGCCTTTCTTAGGGAAGGCCAGAAGACGAAGCTCACTCTTTGGCTGCATCTACGCTACAAGCTGAGGATGCGATTCCCAGCTCATGTAGCCATACTTGCATTAGCTCTCCTCTGAGATAGCATGCTGAAAATCATAGTGCAGCTGTGGTTGCCCACGTAGCAGTGTCGCATGGTACAAGTCCCAAGTATCTACCCCTGAGGTATGGTGCATTTGTACTCGGGGTGGCTAGTCCAAAAAAAGTTTGAGATGTTTTGAAACCTTTCCTGGGGCAGAAAATCTGTTTTCCAGCCAGCTCTAGCTACTCTTCCCTCATGCTGCAACTCATGATGTGGATACCGTATGCAGGAGAACAAGGGGACTACTTATCTCCCCTATCTGCCCAGTGTGAGTATATACTATGAGTGACAATCTCTGCACTAGGCTGTTTTTGCCCAGAAGTTCCTCATATGTGATTTGAGAACGGACAATGATGCTGCACAGCTGTGGATCACAGAGGGGATATTTTGCACTCTGGATGCAGAAACTTGTCAGAGTCTTTCCAAAAGATAAAGCTTTATACAGAGCTGTCATTGCTGAAAGAAGATATCATCAGCAACTTTGGACTTCATTTAAATGTGTGACAAGCATTGCATGAGTATCTGCTCTGCATTACAGGGATGTGGTGTCATGTTCACATGTCTTTGCACAGTTGCATCTGAAGGGTCAAAATAGGGCTAAAACTCCCTGAATCCACGGACCCAATGATCTATCTCCTTATCTTCTGTAATTGTTCTGATAAGTTGTCTGTCTCCTATCACCTGAATTGGAACCAAACACAACAGTAAAAGGAAAAAAGCCCCAGCTAGTTCACACTTAAAGGGAAATGCAGTTACATAATACCAAAAAAATTATCTTGCATCAATCTGTCCAAATAATAGAATATGTTCAAAGGCACACGAATGTCTTTGGATTAGACAGTCGTTTAATTTCCTGAATTGTGAGAAGGGCACTTTTTCTGGGCACAGGGTGAGCTACTGTCAACTATTAATTTGGCTCGGCAGTCTCACACTGCCAGTCTGAGCAAGTCTACGAATGGGAGTCTGGAATTCTTTAGGGCTTGTTACAGGGCCTTGAAAATTTGATTTTTTTTTCTTTTTTTCTTCAATCATTGTTGGGTTTAGTTATTGCTGATGTCTCGCCCAGTGTATTATGGGACTGCTCCTCTAAGGAAATTAAAACAAGGTGAGGGGAAATCCTTCTGCTTGGAGGATCGGTGGTTTAGCTTAAATTTTGAAAAGATTTTTTAACTCAAAACAAAGATGTTTTGCAGTTTACTGGAAATATTTGAATGAGCACAGAGAACCCTGGGCTGCTGCCCCTGAATTCAAACTCTAATTTGATCAGGAAAAGGAAATAAAAACTGCGCTCAAAGTGAAGCGGAAGAGTTTTGTTTGAGGTGATTCAAATGTGTGGGTGTGTTTTTTTGTTTTTTGTTTTTTGTTTTCTTTTAAAGCAGGGGATGTCCATAGCTAAATGAAAGCTGTGCTGCCCAAAGTGGGCGAGCTAGAGAGAACATAGGAGCATAAGCATTTGCCATAGTGGATCTGATCATTGGTCTGTCATGTCTGGAATTCTGGATGGACAACCTAATGCTTTGGAAAGTGACAAAAAAACTCCATAATAAATCACCAGCAACCCTGCAGTAGTCAGCATATGCCTTGGGGCCAGAGATTTTATTTATATCTGACTATGTCTAATGATATAGAAGTGAATGAGAGCTTTGTTTCATTTGATACTGCAGAATTTGGCTCACTGTTATAAGCCATAAAATTACCCGGAACCTTTTAAAATCCTGCAACTTTTTTGGTCTCTGTCTTAATGCAGTATTGTGAGACCTTTAAATTGCTATATCGCTTATTTAAGTCAGTCAGGAGCTTTAAGCTAAATCCACAAAGTGATCTTCTTTTTTTTGCTGTGCATGGTGGGTCTCCTACAACTGTCCAACCAGCCATTTGAGGTCCCTTTATAACATCACAACACAGAGATGTATTTATAGTGAAGCAGTCATGCTTCTTATCAAAGACTAAGACTTAAGAGAGATTGAGTAAGGATAACAGGAAAAGAAATGGTTACATAACAAGTATAACTCCTTGGAGTCTAAACTTAACTTTAACAGGCTAAAATCCTTATATGAAGTAGTTTCTCACCTAAAACAATCTCCCAGCATCCCCAACTCCCGGGGCTGGGATCCACAGATGCAAAAAGCTCTGTTCCTTTTTACTCTCCGATGGAGAACAGGGTGTTGCCTTATAACTGCAGGACAAATCCAAAAAACTTTTGAAGTGCATCTCTAGACATGGCTCTTTTTTTCCTGTTGACTTCCTATCCCTCCACTGATTGCTTGTAAATGGGGCTTTGCAGTGTTTTGGCTCACCATGCTTACTCTACACGTGAACCTAGACAGACTGGAGAATATATACATATATATCCCTTTGTCTGGCAACACCAGTTTTTCACCTGTGTTGGGTGGTAATGCTTGATACTAACTATAACTTATTTAGTCATAACTTGTGAAATATATGGATGATTAAAAATAATATTAACTACCAGCAAGATCCTGGCTTTCATTTAAGATCTCATACGACATTCTTTACAGATAAATACTATGACGGCAATTTGTTGTGTGCAGTGAGTTTGTCAGGGTACTGTTACAGAACAGCAAACACTTTGCCAGTTGGCACTGACAAGGTCTGAGTGACATGCATATTTACTAGGACTGCACATGTAAACTATAGTGACACTGCATGCAAAAGGATTTCATTAGTTATTTGCATATGCAAGTGCTTATTTGTGTGAACAATAACTGTACAACCAATTGCATGTCTACACTGTCAGAAAATCTGACCAAAATATTTTCTACGCTTAACCTGGAAGGAAAAAGTACTCCTTGTCTTTCTCAGTATTCACAATTGCTGGTTGTGGATCACATTAGCAAAAGTTCAGAGTTCCGTGTTGGAACCTTGTTAGTTATTTTACACGGTTCAGCTAATGCAGACCCTACTCTTAACTGGAAAGCCAAAAGGCATTCCTTCTTTGTGTAGCTCCAGTAGATCTCAATGGTGTTATGTAATGTACTACCCAAGAAAACTGGAGACACATTGCCATCTGTGGTCATATTTAAAAGTTGGTCCATAGTTGTCATATCTGCATGACTTGAATCAGTATGTACCCCAATGAGAGCAATCCTCCTCCTGTTGGAGTGGGATGACTAATAGCACTGCATTAGTTGCAAAGGAAAACATTCATCTTACTGTAGACACTTGTTTGTCTCTACTAACAAGTATTTCTGTGTACTGAATCATAAAGTTGTCAACACAGTCTGACCTCAGTGCAGGAGGATTGGGAGTTCTGCCCACACCCATGCCTTTCTTTCTCTTAGACCTAGACTGTTAAGGCACTGATGTTGTCATATTTTGTCAACTGTCATGTGAAGAGGGGGCGGGGGACAATATTTTTGCCTTTCCCTCATCCTGACTAAAACAGCCTTGAATGAGACCAAACACAAATTGCTATGAAACTTCAGCCAGTAGCTCACTGTGAAGAATGTGTGGGTGAAGAGCTTGTGTGTTTGGGCTCTATCCAGACTTTGGGGCCAGATCTGGCTTACCTTATGGTTCAGGCACTTCAGAAATATTCTTCCTGTAGAAGGAATTTGAGAGTCCCTTTTTTATAGGAAGTAAATAGGGAGGGGGTCTGAAGTGCCAAGAATGTAGGTATTGTTTCATTCAAAATTAGGAGTTCAGTGGAGCTGTTCTGAGACTATCTAGCCACTACAGTCAATATTTTAAGGGCTGTTTCCGTCCACACTCCCAGGACATTCTCACCATACCTGACCCTGGCTACAAATTCTTTAACTCTGTCAGTCCAGTTACAGATACTCTGAATAGTTTCTCTTGTCCTTAGTCTTATTATAGACCCTCCCCTTATCACCATCACCACCACCACACCTCTTCAGTGTCCCATTCTCTTCTGTTCAGTCACAGGCACAAGTGTAGAATCTCCAAACCCTCCCCCTCTTCAGTCCTTGGCCCACCACACAATAAAGTGCAAGGGTCTGTACTTTTTTTTTTTTTTTTAAAAAGAGTACTGAGATAAATGAAATTAGTAACAGTTTTGGAGATTGGGAACTGCTGCCTGAAAAGCCATGATAGGTTTTTTTAGGCCAAGATTTTTAAAGTGTTAATCATCACCCAGTGTTGCAGCATCTGACTTATTTTTTGGGAGTTTAAATTCCATCCACATTTGATTATATTTAGACTCTGAAGTACCCTAAATCTCTCTTGAAAATGAGCTTTAGATTCCTAAATCAGATGCTGCAATGCTGAGTGCAGCAATGCCTAAAGATGTCTAAAATCTAGGCCTTAATGTTTAGCAGCTCCTTCAGGAAGAGTATTTTAAAACCAGCTAAGAACTGAATCCTCTGAATCGGTCAGAAGAAAGGAGAGGGGAAAACCCCTGTCCCCACTACTGGTGTGCAGTACCCATGTAACATTGCTCACATTACTGTACATTCTCTACTTTCTAGAAAGTAAAGACTCCATCCAATGTTTGGAGGGTGTGTCAAATAGCTCACCATCGGTTCCAAGGTGAGATGAGTACAAATAATTAGGGCCACAGGCTCTTTAATAAGGATAGCAAATGAGCTGTTTGAAAGAAATGAGCCTTTCTGAAAAAGCGGACTTAATTAGTAGGATCCAGAATTTAACATTTGTGTAAAATCCATGTGTAAGTGAGAAAATCCAGGCTGTAGCAGTTGTTAGGCCCTCAGGGATGCCCAGGGGGCATATTAATAACACTCCCCATTTCCTTCCCCTCTTTCATGCACCCGTGAACATACCAGCTAAGCTTTTTAGGAGCCTTGCAGGGATGCTGCCCAGTCTCTGCTGGGGGCACAAGATTGAAAGCCTCACAAAAAGGGAAGAGGAAGAGTGAACATAACAAGCAGCTCCCTATGTGCTTTTATTTAGCAGCTAGACCTAGCACAAGTGTGTTTATATGTATACAGACACCAGCCAGAACAGAAGCAGAATAATAACCCAAGACAAGCCATAGCAGCCCAGTTCCAAATCAGATTTTGATTCCCCATGGGATCTTCATGGACTTGATCTTTCCCTTCTAAAAGGCATGGCAAAACTCCCATTGATTTCAGTGGAAGCAAGATCCAGTTCTATATTATTCTTTCAAAACTTCACTAATACTTGATGCAATCCACTAAAACTATGGGCAAGTTCCCCAAGATTTGCTCAAGCCCTGGCAAAGTGCTCCTGACATGGAAAATCTGTTGGGGGGAGAGAGTTCATGACAGTAGAGAATATCTTCCAATCACTGGGAGTGTGTAGGGGAGCAGAGCTAGCCAAATAGTTTGCACCAGTGGCCAAGCTGGTTCTACAACCAGGGCAATGTTTGATGCAGCGCATCCATTCTGCAGCCTCAGCCCATGAGATTTCTATGGATTGCCAGCCATAAGCTGATTTAAAGCTGCTGTCCTCTCTTCAGGAGGAACCCTGAGTAAGGATAGGTGGTAGAGGTACCTTCCTCATAGAGATTTTTTTTTATTGGCTGGGGCTCCATAGAGGTGTCATGCATGTGTCCCCTGCAGCAAAAGGGGCGTGGCTGGTATAGGGGAGTGTAACTTAAATGACCTTGTGCCAGCTTCATTTTGACTTTTGGCTTTGAACTATATAAAATGTATTCATTTGTGGAACAAGTCATTTGACTTAATGTTGTCTCACTAAAAGCCAAAAATTACATACTGTAGTCTGGAATAGTTGAATATAACAATAAAATATTAATGAGCCTGAACTATTGTTTGCAGCTTTGTAAAAGCATTAGCTTTTCTCCTCTGGAGTCCCTTTGCTTAGGTTACAAATGGACATAGGTCTGATGTTCACATGCCTTGGGTCTAATCATAAATGTGTTTAGGTGACAAGCTTCCATTGGAATAAATGCCATTTAGGTGCCTAAAAACCTTTGAGGATTTGGATCTTCCTCCTTTTTAGACAAATATCCACATCTAAAATTGTCATGATTGTTTTAGTCTTGGGCCTGCAATATATAAACAGTCCTACGGTGGTGTGAATTTGGAGTGAGGTCCATTGGCAGAGCTATGAAGAGAAGCTGTGATCGCAGTTAGCTCGTGATGGGTCGGTTCCTTCAAGGTGATGAGTAGTCTCAACTCTTATTGACTGTAATGGACTGAGGATCAGACCATGTGTTATGTAACTCTGTTCTGGTATGGACAGAGTCCATGGTAGTGATTTCAACGTAAGACACACAGGGTATGTCTACACAGGTATAAAAAACCTGCAACTGGCCTGGGTCAGCTGGCTTGGACTGCAGGGCTAAAAATTGCTGTGTAGATGTTTGGGCTCAGGCTGTGACCTTGTGAGGGTGGAGGAGCCCCACTTTGCCTTGAATGGTACCTTCGTCTATGTGCTAACTACTTACGCTAAACTTATGGCTAGAACAACATAAGAGCCATACGGGGTCAGACCAATGGTCCATCTAGCCCAGTAGCCTGTCTTCTAACAAAGGCCAATGCCAGGTGCTTCAAAGGGAATGAGCAGAACAGGTAATCACCAAGTGAGCCATCCCCTGTGGCCTATTCCCAGCCTCTGGCAAACAGAGGCTAGGGACACCTTCCCTGGCTAATAGCCCTTGAACAATGCTGCATACATTTGATTATGTAATCATTCTTGAGGTTAAAGCATCCTTTATAATCCTATATTTGCAAAGCAAGGACCCAAGCCTGCAGTCCTGTGCAGAAACTCTGCCCTTTTGAAATCCATGGGAGCTATGAATACTCATCACAGGTCAATCAAGCCACTTAGTTAGGTAACGTTAAGTTCCTGAGGCAAAAATATTCACACTTAAGTCTTTAAATACATTTTCCAATCACTTCTTCTAAAAGCTCCCCAGATTTGCATTTAAGGTTTTGTAAAGAAACCAAAGTTTCAACACCTATTTTGAAACTCTTAGGTCTCTACCGGTGAGTTTATAATATCCAAGGACAGGCTTTCTCCATGTGAGTTTTCTGATGGTGCCTACTTCCATTTGAGCTGTAAATACTGTGGGAACAGGGAATGTGATCTGTTACCATGCTCGAACCAATAGGAGTCACGTGTTCTCTCACAGCTTTCCTTTGTGGCCTTTGGTGAGCCATGGGGAAGTTAAATGGCTTGCAATTTCCCCATCTATCAACTGAGGACAAGGGTGCTCGGGGGGGGGGGGGGCGGGTTGTGAGGCTCTTTGGATGGAAAGTACAACAGAAGTGCAAAATATTAGTAGATTATTACCATGCTTGTGGTATTTCAACACTTCTGCTTCCAGTGGGAAGCAGAAAGCTCAGAGGAGGCACACTTAACTGAAATATAGTACATATCTGAACGTTTTGGAACTTATAAGGGCTGGTATTTAGTTCAAATTTGGGCAGCTTCACACCCCCAAACTTCAATTTTTTTAGAATTCAGACCAAGTTTTCAAAGCTCCAGTTTCATATTGGTGGAAAAATCTGTTCACCTTATTTTTTTTAAAAAAGCCTGTCCTTTCTTTATCATGAATTCACACTCTGTTAGAGAAAGGAATGCTGGCTGCCAAGTATGTGCTCTTGGACGAGAAAGATATTTGCAGAGTCTCTAGCTCGATTATATCTTTGTCGTACTGGAGGTTGAAATTTGGCACCTCTGCTGAAATAGTTTCCTTCAGTATCAATGCCTTTCCCTGTGCTTTATATATTGCCAAAACAAAAGGCATTGTTTTTAGGATAAACTTCCCACACTCTGAAGTACAATGTCAGTTAGTACTCCCAGCATTCCAAATGGCACCAATTCATTCCACATCTTGTATCCAAATACTCTCTATTGGATTAGTTTAATTCAGACCTTAAAAGTGACTTTTTTCTTCAAAGTGTAATAGCATGAGTATCTGCACTTAACCTAATTTGTTACCACAGCAAGTCTTGTCAAGATCGTGCATATGATGGACCCTGCTCCCATGCAAATGATAAGAAAAGAAGTCTCAACAGTCCTTCTTTTTCCCTAGACAAAGAAATGCAGGTGTTGATAAATCTCACACCTGACAATTTTTTGTCACTTTTTAGTGAATTCAATGCTGGGGAGAGGTGCTGGATTGACAGCCCTACATGATGAGGTTCTCTCTATTTGCAGAACTTCGCCACATTAATGTTTTGACACAAAGCTGAAGCTACAATCTCCAAGGGGTGGAGGATTGTTCAGTTGCCATTTTAACCTCTGCTGAGACATCCAATTGCCCTGTTGGCAGATTGTTGTGATATGCCATGCTTTCCACTGGAAACTGGATAGTGAATCCATAGATGAGTAATGGACATGGTCAAGGAGCTCCTTCCAAAAGTCACTAAGGACAAGCTTCTCCACAGCATTGTAGCAATGTGAATTGTCCATCCTGAATGTTGTCCTCTCTAAGAGACTAGGCCTCTCACAGTTGCCTTGTGTGACAAGACATTAGGTTGCTTGTCAAAGTACCAAGTTGGCCTCACCTAGAGGGTACTTGACAGGACACAGGCATTGCATAGTTCTGGACTCCTCAATTGTAAGGAGAAAACGAGCATATACTACTACTAAAGAGAGAAACTGCTTGGCAAGGTTAATATTCCTATGCCTCAACTGTAGGACCCTTGCTGTGTTACGTCATTCCTTTTGTACTTCATTAACACACGCTTGTCATGAACACACAACAGCAGCATAACTGTAAGCAACTCTGGAGCAAATAAACAGGTTTCATCTTGTGAACTGGTCCAACTGGCTTCATCTTTGAACTTCAACCATCCAATAACCTCTATATTGAAATTTTTGTATATTTTTCTCAATGCAACTGCAGCAGCATCAAGACACAAGACCAAATGTTTAGACCCATTAAAGTCAATAGGGAATTTTGCCATTGACTTGAATATAGCCTACATATGTACAGTAATCATCCAAGCCCTACATCATTGCTTCTCCATTCTGCTTGTTGAATGCAAGAAGCAAATGTTTTGCTTAATTGTGGAACAGTAAAACCAGAGAGAGCTTTTTGCATAAAAGGCATGGTGAACATCAATTCCAGAGCACAAAGTGAATCAAAACAACTCAAATTGGCTCTGACTTTAACTTCCCTACTCTCTGTATAACAGTCACTTATACCAACCAAGATTTGTTTATTACAGGGCTAAATCAGACCCAAGGAGGAAAAATGTTTGTATATTTATAATTTTAGTTAAAATAAGGTTTTTATATTTTTGAGCACACGATTCTTTTTGATCACATAATTTTTGTTTTTAATATTCAGTTACATCAACCTATATCCACTGAGGATCTAGCATATAGATCCTAAGTACTGTGCCAAAGTTTCTTCAAAGAACTCTTATCTCTTCCCTCTTCCTCCCCGGTCACTTCTATCAACATTCATGGTGTCAGGTAATCCTGTTTTACTAGGGAAACACATCGGACTGGTGCATATTAAGCATTGTGGTTTCTGAAGAACTGATCTATAAGAGTTGTTAGAACTTTTCAGTGCTCTGTCTTTGAGAGGATACCTTTTCTTCAAGGAGTTTGTCGAAAGGTCTTAAAAGAAAGCGTCGTCTTATGTTGCCGAAGTGAAGTGAATCCCTAAACCAAACTATGAGTTCATGATACTCCAGGCCAGGTTCCTGCTGCCTATGGTGTGGGCTGATGGGGATCTTTGTTCTGCATGTGACTTTTAGGCAGATAATACATACATACCACCTACAAGGTTGCACAATACTTTCCACAATAAGACCCTCTCCAGCTGTTCATAACTTTGCTAAACTTTACTTTAGCAATTTTCCATGCTGGATGTCTGCCTCAGGCTAACCTGGGATGGGGGGGTGTTGGGTGTTTTGGCTTTTTTTTTTTTTTTGGTATGAATGAGGCAGGGGTCCTGTATTAAGGTGATCATTTTAGAGTGATCATAATGCCCAAGGAGCTCAGCCAACCTTTAATGCGATCACTACCTAAATTTGACTGCTTGACATTAAAAACTTAATGTTCCTCTAACATAGGTTTTCATGTAATTTAATATAATTCCTGGCATTCACCAAAACATGTACCTTGTCCTGTATTTGGTGATGTCAAGTTGTTATAAATATAGGTCCTGATTCTTCAAACACTTTACTCACATCGTTCATTCTGTATCCCTGAACAGTCCCATTGACTTAATTTTGGCCACTCAGAATTCATAAAACTAAGCATGCATGTAAGTCTCTACAGGGTTATGGCTCCAAGATGTGTACACCCTTACCACAGTTCCATGTACCAATGGACCTATGCATTAAATAGCAAGTTTAGCCACAAAATTCAGCTTTTTGTGTGTGCAATTGCCAAATGTGAAACGCAACTGGAATATACTGAATTGCTAATAGCACATGCAATCCAACATATACGTTTCTGAAAATCAGACCCTCAGTGCCTTTGCAGCACCTTATTAATTTAAGCACCAGCAAGAAATTGGATTTTTATTTATTTATTTTAATCCGCCATGCAAGGTCCCCGAATCTACTTTCAGTACAGCACAGATTTAATGGGTAATAACTCAAGTCTTCCTCTCTTGGGAGTCACCCTTAATCTTAATTTACATAGCAGGTTATGATTGCTCTATAAATGTCCAGCATATGCATGTTCTAAGGCATTAATTAGCCTATATACTCTAAAATTATTTCAGTAAATCTGTCATCTTCACTAAAGATGCTTCCTTTTGGAAGACCTTGTGATAGGCATGGAAGCTTAGTGGTTTTTTGATTTGGTTTGGGTTTTTTTGTGTGTGTTTTTTGTTAAAGCAAATTTTAGAGAACTTCCCTACATTTTAAATAAGGGGAAGTGTGTGTAAATTGTAGTGCATTAACTGTAGGTTTGTGTTTAAATGAGGCGCCCGTCTCTTCCCCCCCCTCCCCCCTCCAAAAAAAACAAACCCTCCCTTCACATTTAGGCACTGAATGAAGGACTAGATTCTCAAATGCTGCACACCCAGCATCTTCCATTGTGACTGCCCATATTTTTCCATACTTCTGAAATTCTGGCCACTTAGTTAGGTACCTAACTAGGAGACCAGATTTTCTGAAAATCTGGCCTCAACTATGGGTGCTGACTGAATTCCACATCTCTAAAGTGTGGTTCATGATACTTCTCTTCCTCAAAATGATTTTAGGGGTAAAATAAATGAGACCCAGAAAAGCCAAACAATACATAGAAACTACAAAAGATCACCTTTGGACATGCACCCACAAATTTGGATGCTTACCAGAATTACTTGGAAGCCTCCATGAGGGAGAGTCTGAGTTCTGGTACTTAGTCTCCATGTTTTTTGCCAAAATTAGACTGACTTTTCTCATAGTATATCAGAATTTCTGCCCAGAATGGGGAAACGAAGTGACAAGAACATATTGAACCTCACATATATTTGGGTTAGGTTTGTTTCTAGTTTTGGGGTGAAATTTTTGAGCCCATTCTTATCCACAGTGGATCACCCATTCCCATCTGAAACACCAAGGATATATCTACTTCCTTGTTCTTAAACCCAAGAGAAGGCATATAATCTATTCTGAGGATCCAGCTGCTATCAAAAGTCCTAACTGAAGTGGGAGAAAGAACTTCTAACTGAAACACAATTCCCCTATTGCTGTACTAACTGGATCTGCCTTGGTAGGAGCAATGTCCTGACTTTCATTGAATTTAGGGCAGGTCTTGTATACCTTACATCTTCCTCAATGAATCCTGCCAGTTCCTATTGCATTTATTAATAGAACTGAATGAGTGTGATGTACTTTGCTTTGTTCAAAAGTGAACCAGTTTCAAAGGATGACATTTTACACAATTGTAAAGTCCAGTCACTTTCAGTCTAGTGCAGCCTGTATACACAGGGCTACTGCAGCTGCTTTTGATTCAGCTGTATGTAAACACTATCAGCAGAAAGGCAGACATGTTTCCTTTTCTCTACAGTCATAATCATCACTATGCCAGCTGAACTATAAACAAGCATGAACACATTTATGAGCTTTGTCCTAGAATGTCTCGAAGATTTTGAGATCAGAAGATGGGTGGGCATGATGACCCTTGTGGGAATTCCAGAAACGTTGATCACTTCTCCAAAACTGGATATGAAACACAGGAGAGGAACGATAAGAATCCCAAAGATGTGGAACTGAGTTCCATGCCAATAATCACCCCCCTCCCCACCATTCTTTTTTTTTAGGAGCTGTGGAACCTTCATTATTTCGGGTAGATCTAAGTTTGTTTTTTTTTTTCACTGAGACTCCAGCAGGAATGGAGCTGCAGACTTGTCATACCTTGATAACGTCCTTCTCCTAACAGCTTTTTTCTTTTTCCTCTCCTCTTCCTGGAAGCCTCTCTAATCACTGATGCTACATACAGGGACGTTGGCAGAGAAGAGTGCTGCAGCCTCTGGCCTTGGTCAAAGGACTCAGCGAAAGTCAAACTCTAGAGTGAGCTACTGTTTACAACCGCTTCAAATAAACTAAGAGGGATGTTGTTCACTTTTTAAGCTTCCCTGGAGATGTGGGTGCAGTGTACAGTTGTTTCCAAATCTAGATGGATCGCAAAGGTCAATACAGAATAAATATAACAAACCAAAGGAAACACAAATATTCATACCGCTGGGCCTGCTGAATGCAGCGAAGAAAGCCTTTGTCCATATATTGAGTATTTAATTCTCCTGTCCTCCAACATAGTGCATCTTGGGGGGGGCGGGGGGGAAGGGTGTGTGTGTATATATGTGTGTGTGTGTGTGTATATATATATATATATATATATATATATACACAATCTCACTGTTCAGCTTGTCTTGGCTTTGTTTCCCTCCTTCAGCCTCTGTGATTTCTTTCCTGGAGCTTATGTTCAGATCATGCAGCTGCTTATACAGATTATACTGCAGATACCTGTGCGCTCTCTCACTTAAACTTCCCACCCTGCCATGATATGAAACCTCTTAAGGAGACTTGCTGAGTTAGGCATCCTTTTCCTACCAGTCCTAGTTCTCTAACGTGTGCAAATAAACCTTAATCTAAGGAGCACAACCCAGTTAAGCAATTGCAATAAGTAATTAAACTCATAAACATGCTGCATGGAATGTCCCAAACCATCTAAACATTATATGCATGAATTCTTAGTGTTTTCTTGCCCGTGGGAGTCCTTTCAAAGCTGGAATTGTTAATGTCTGAAATTCTGTGCAGGCTGGAGGAGCCCCACCCATAACATTCTTGCTCTGCCTTACGGGCATTTAACCCCAGCTTTCAGGCTGGGCTGGTAAGTGCCCAAAACGTTCTTGAATGCAGGACTTCTTAAACTATACCAAAGAACTAGAATTAAGTAATCTTTAGGTCATTGTTTTGGAACAGATTCCTCTTCCTCAACAATCTTCCCATAAGACAAGCTAGAATTTGACTTTGGAAAACTTTAATGCTAAAGGGATGGGCTCAAACCTCAGTTACTCAGTGAATTCAAATCCACTCTCTGAAGTTGCTTCAGTGATACAGGTCTCTGTGGCTGTCTGTTGTGATGTGTGGAGAGGTTTTTTTTGTTTTTGTTCTCCCAATTAAAGCCTGTACTGAAACATAACCACCTCAAGGTATTATTTGGATGCTTCACTGTTTGTGCATAGTGTGTTTGCATAACATTTCTGTTTGGAGAGTAAAAATTCAATACACTCCTTGAGAATGCAGAGGCCTCATATAGGTAAGTGGGGATGAACAGTTAGGATAAGCATCTCCAGAGTTAATTTATTTGGCTAAATATAGGTAACCCTTTCAAAAGCACTCTAGTGACTTAAGAGCAGATGTTCCATTGATTCTTGTGGCATTATTCTGCATAGTGCATTTTATACATACGAGATGGCATTTTCAAAAGTGCCTAAATAACTTTAGTATTGACTTTCAATGGGCTATATATGTGTGGCCTGGCAGATAAGATGCAGGATGGGCAACCAGGAAGAGCAGAGTTCTATTTTCAGCACTGTCACTGATCTGCTGTGTGAGCTTGCACAAAGTCCTAGGTTTTTAGGCCGGAGGTACCATTGTGATCATCTGACCTCCTGCATAACACAAGCCACAGGATTTCCCTGAAATAATTCCTGCTTTAAGTTGAATAGCTGTGCTTGAACTAGAGCATGTTTTTAACTCCAATCTTGATTTGTAAACTTCCAGTGATGGAAAATCCCCTGCAACCTTGGGTAAGTTGATCCATTGGCTAATTATGTTAAAAATATGTGCTTTGTCTAGTCTGAATTTGTTTAGCGTCAGCTTCCAACTTCTTATACCTTCTTTAGATTGAAAAGTCCTCCAGGATAAAACTCCTGTTTCCATTTAGGTACTTATGGTTATGGGTCCTTTTATTCTTAAAAGAATACTCCTCCTTGTCTATGGCCAGCAGAATTAAGGACCATTTCTCCTTGTTCTCTTGCTTCACTTATCAACTTTCTCCAATGCTTAGCTTTTAATTCCCTATTTTCCTTTGTTTTTGTGTCTGTGTGTGTGTATGTATGTAAAATTTTCACTTCCTTTCTAAGCCAGGCTTTGTTTGTTTGGTTTTTTTTTAACCAGTGTAGCCTTCTCTCTCAACTATGGCTTTCTGAGCATCTCTTAGCTTCACCTCTGCCTTTCCCTCTCCCACCCTTTGTCTAGCATTTAAGATCTCCAGAATAGGAATTGTCTTTACGGAGCCTAGCAATCTTGGCCCCAATTTTGGTTGAAGTCTCTATGCAACTACTGTAATGCAAATAATCAAATACATCTTTCTGCACAGACTTTCAAGTAAAGGTTTGTGCTTGGTTTTTATCTGTGGAAAGTGCTCTAACCATTTAGAAGGCTAGAGCATAAATAAGGGTGTTTGCTTTTAAAGCAGGTCTCCAAGTTCTGTTTTCTATAGTGTTGGCCTGCTGTTAATCATCTTTCCTCAGAAACCTGGGGTCAAATTCAGCCCTCTTATAAGCAGGCCCAAGTAGAATTGGGTTATGCTTGCTTACACCAACACTAAAATCTGCCTCTAGTCTCAGTCTGAGCTGTATTCTTACACTCTTAATAATAAAAAGACGGGAAGAGAACTAGGTTTACATTGTCTCCCATAGATAGCTCTAATATGACTAAGGCTAGGTCTCGGATAAAATACCAGAGTTGCAGTTTCTTCAGTTAAAACAGCAAACAGTGCAGGACCACTGGTAAAATATACCCATGAGCTACACTAGTTCGATGCAAGTCATAATAACTTGATATATGCCTGTGATCAAAGTTTCAGGCATTCCTTTAAATAAGAAAACATGTACATGTGTGAGAGGAAGGCTAAGGCTGGCAAAGTTGTCTTTCACGTTTTGTTTCAGAAGTCACTTGGATACCAAACAATACCTAAATGTAAATGCTATGGGTTTTTATTACTAAATCTGTAAATGTCTACTTTCTGCTTCTCTCTTTCAAGGGAGAATGTTTTACCCATTTTCCCTTCAGCCTTCTGTGCCTCTTGAAAACAATAATTCCAGGTGTCTTCTTTATTTAAAAAAAAAATCTTGGATGTGGGGGAGAGAGTGTTGGATCACAAGCTGTTGCATTTGAACAATTGAGTTTCCAGGTGATTGGAGCCATTGAAAGCTATTTGGAAGGAGAAAAGTAGTACCTATCACCAAGAGACATTGCCTTTTTGAAAATAGATTCTATCAGTCTATCTCTAGATTCTATGACACTTTCAAACTGACTCATTTATTTTTTTGGAAGGAATGCAAGTCTACATGCATGTGGTGTATTTACCATTTTAAAAAGTGATGTCCTCATATTATTCAAATTAAATTGATCTATGGTAGACAAATGCAACTAACATATGCTTCCATGTTTGGCCACTACCTTCACAAAAACATACCTCCTGAGGCAAAAACCTTGCCATACATTATTTCAGAATGAGCCTGATGCTGTAATTCCTGTCATGGGAATGCCACCTGTTTCTGAAGATATTTGTATAGCTTGGCACTAAAGTGGAATGGCTAGTCCTTACCCCTCTAATAATTCTGTGGATCAATTTAGCACCCAGGAATGTGAGGGAGAAATGGCCAGAAAGAGCTAACTATACTCTAAGCAAGTGCTGTTTTAAGCTTTGCCACTCATCTTGGCCGAGGCAGCTCAGTCCTGATCTGCACTACCTTAGCTCTTCCGGTACTGATCACTGCTGAAGTAAAATCATTAGTAGTCAGACCTGGCTTCACTTCTTCTGCCACTGCCTTGGCCAAACAACTTAACTTCCATGTCTCAATTCCCCTACCTGAGGAAAATATTTCCATATCTCCAAAGGATGTCAAAACTAACTTGAGTCCAGATTGACCCTTGTGCGGGGCAGAAGAGGTATGGGATGTGTAAGGGGCCTTCCCTTCCTTCTCCTCACCACCTGCACCACATGACTCCCTAATTATTTTAAACCACAAGGCCTCCAAATTATATGCTTGGCCAGTACCTACCACAGTGGGATCCTGGCCCATGAGTACAGCTCCAAGGTGCTACAGTAATACAAATAATACATGCAACCTCTATTCCCTGCTGCTATTACCCTTCTTTCTACCCCCACCCCACGCACCCGAACATAAATGGGGTCAGGAAGGTTGTGCTGGGAGTCAAACAATGGGGCTCCAATTCTTATTGGGCCCACTCAGCACTGTTGAGATACACATCACTGGGAGAGTCCCATGCTCTGCCCTTGTTTCTTCATGGAGTCTGGTTTGTAAATTCTCCAACAGGGATGGAGGGAGGTAGATGTGGACCCTTCCTTGCACTTCCTGCATCAGCCCATGGAGCTGGCTGATCGTAGAAAGAGGGGAATAGTCTGCTTCATCCTAAACTCTGATGCAGTCTGCACAGTCCCACTCTATACTTCCTGAAGCATAAGACTTCTGACCTCCCATTAGGGGAAATACAGAGCTGTCCCAGCTAATACTGGCCATGCTAAAACTTACTCTGCTTGGCCCTTAATATTTGTAAAGCTCTGTAAGGTGATTAAAGGAAGCAAAATATTGCTACACTGTGGCTTCAACTACAATGGACAGATACATTAGATACCAAAGTAGTATAATGGGCTTCAAGAATGAACTGTAATATTGTATTCTCTGTGGGCTAGTGTTAGTTATACACTAAAGCACACAGGAGTACAACCTATTGACTTAATTGGATTTATTGGCCTTCTCTTTGGGCTTGTTTCTCATACGATCACAACTTAGAATGTAGTATTTTTCTCTCTCCTATTGATGCTACTTTTGCCTCTTGTAATAGACAGATACTTTGAACTCCACATCTAAAACAATTGCCACAGATTGTATTTGCCACTAGGACACTGTAGTACATGTTGGGAAAACAAACTTTAGATTGAACATGAACTTGTCTTGCTTACAAGTCAAATGTTTGGTCAACACTTGAATTCATGTTGTCCAGCTGTGACAGGAGATGTTGTAAAATGAAACTTTATAATTTCTATGAATATTTGCTTATATAAATACTCCAGACCTGCTTATTTACCTAGTTTAGCCATAAGCTCAAGTGCTTTCCTTGTTTTTATTAGCTTATCAGGGTAGCTGACCAGGAATAAGGTTTGCCTTTCCAATTCTGTCTAGACAGTTGAACCATTAGTCTAGTCTAGTGCTGGACTGTTTAGTGTGATTGCAGTCAATCATGTTTTCCGTGACAATACTATACATTTTATTAATCCTTACCTAATATACAGGCATTGCCTAACACATTCAATGAATTCTTTATCTCATTATAAGCTGTTGGGGGTTTATTTTTGCCACTATTGATAAACCAAGCAAAGGCACTTCAAAAAATTAGGCTACTGACAAGAGGCCACTGGACTAACTCCATTGCTGAAAAGATGATTCCCAGTGGGAGGCTGAGAGTGATCAGCTCCTTGGTGTTTGTGTGTGGGTTTTTTTTTGTGCCAGACTATGAATTTAGGTGCCTAATTAGGCATAAGTTTTTGAAAACTTTGTCCTTGCTGAACAACTACTGCATATGTCATTGGCGTCTGTAGGGAAACATAAACCTCTTATTGGCGTTTGTCTCTCCCTTTGTGGGAAAGTTGCAGATAAAGGTCTGAGCAGTATTAAGTCTTTGTACAGCAAATGTTGGACACCAGCCTGGCATGCCGAAAGGAATCCGAATGATGATCATGGGCATGGCCCTGATAAAGGCAGTGTGCCCTTAACTCCCATTGAACTCAATAGGAGTTGCAGGTACCCAGCATCCTGCAAGATTATGCTTTACCTCAGTACCTCACTGGGGGTCAGATCAGTACCTCACCAGGGGCTCCCAGTGAAGTAAATGGGAGTCTGGTAACTTCAACAGGTACAAGACCAAGCCCCCTAAACAATATGCTGCTTATGACTTGATTATTATGGCCAAGCCCATGATAACCTTATTTTCCCAACAAGGCAGTACCCTGCCCCCTTTGTGAGGCAGCATCACACCTGACTGGATCACACATCTGGTGCAGGGTCAAAAAAGTGGCTACCCCCTTGCCCGTAAGAGTAAATGAAGCATATGGAACCATGGCTCTGTGCTGGCCAGTGGAGGTGACTGGATGCAAAGGGTAGGGGGAGGGTCTCCATGCAAGAGTGAAGACTGAAGAAATCCATTCTCCAAGGGGTATGTCTGAGGCACAAGGCCTCTAGTGCCGTAGAACTGTGGTATGCCCCGTTGCTCAGAGGTAGTGCATTTATGCACTGTCTAGCCCTTAACGTTAAATGTTTTTAAAATAATGGTTACAACAAGTACTCAATAGACTGGTTTATGTAGTTGGCTATGTGGTGTACTAGGCTACCTGAGTGCCAGGGCCATGCCAATATTTCTTGTTCAACAGCTCCTGTTATAGCCACAACAACGCATCAAGGTAAGCCCTTCTTATTGTGCAATACCTCAACCTGAAGAGTCGCTGTCTGCATGATAAACTTGCCGTGCAGATCTTAGCAGACAAAACAACTAGTGCTATTTCTGGCAGTACTTTCAAGCCCTTTATCACTGGAGCTTTAGATTGGATTTGTTCAGACCACAAGATCATGACTACTAACAGGCTTTGAATCCATTTGAAGCCAACTGTATAATACTGGCAAGTACTTGAGTGTTTACCTGAACACCAACCCCAGTAAGGTTAAGGGTGGAGGAATTGCTCTCTGAGGGCTCTTTGCTGGCTATCGTCAGTACATCTGTCTGGCACTGGGAGGTCTCGGAGTTCAGCCTGTTCTAGTGAGCTATACCCAGTCTTATTCACCTCCCCTTACTAGAAGCATGCTTGTCCCAAGTTTAGGTAAGTGTTTCCCATGATCAGTCTCCTTCCCCTGTGTGCTAAACTCTTCACTTCTGATCTGTTAAATGGTACCTCATCTTTCACTGCTGCTGTTTGTAAGCATGCTTGTACATAGGTAGTCAGAAAATCAGAGACAGGGTTCATGATAATTTGTTTTACCTTATCTTGCTGTTTCTTTGCCAGGTCTCGTTTATGGGGGGAGGTTTTTGTAATCCAGACCCTTAAAGATACATAAAGTGGGGAAACTAAGAAGCTGCATTTCTGGGCAGGAAGTACTGTTGACTGCAAATTCTAATACAGACAAAGGCTCCTATTATGACCAGCCCCATCACAGGGATGCAAATGATGAATGACCAAAACCTCCCTCCACTCTCGTGGAAGAGAAGAGCACGCAGGCAATCTTCTTCTGAATATAGAAGGCCCACTGCATCACTAGCCATCCAAATTGGGTAGGGGATGAGGAGCTGGAGCCACTGGCCAGCCGAGACAACTGGCTGTGCAGAGGAAAATGCAGCACAACACTGAAGTAGTGCATCAGGCAAGCACTCTGCCCTGAAGTTTCTGGAAACTTTGGAGTGTATTATGCTTCCCCCAAGGCACGATGCCTCCTGATACTCTGAAGGGGATAGTGCAACTGCACAGGATTGTGCCTGGAAGGCAACACAAACCAAACATAAGTAGCTACTTAAGGCCTCTGCACTTCTGGGGACCCTGCAGTGCGGAGTGTACCCCGTGGGTTGACCCAGAGATCTATCTCCATCTATGGTCATGGTACTGGAGGAGAGACAAACTGTCAAAGATACTGTAAGGTGTAAAGTATATATTTTAAGGACCCCTGTCTTAGCTAGAAGAGCCTCTTAAGTGTTCAGCCCAGCCCTGCACATTATCCTGACACTGTTTCTCTTTTGTTTCCTTTCTGGTTTAGGTCTAGGTTTACACAAGGCTGGCTTTCAGCTGGTTCATATGCCTAGTACCAGGAGGAGCAGTGCTATCAAACTGTTGAAAGTTATGAAACAAAAGTACCCTAGGAAAGTTAGATATATGTTGCTCTTATCTCTGAGGCATGGAATTAGCAATTAGCTATGGCAATTAAACAAGTGGGGGAGAGGAGCCATGGGAGGTATTTTCTACTGTTTGACTGATAACCTGAGTCTACATTTGCCTAAGAAGAAAAAATTGTTTTCCTTAAGGAAATAGTCCATCTGTTTTACATCTTTAAATCAAAGCAAATGCTCATGTGGAAAGGCTGAATTGCATAATCCAAGAAGTACACCACTCATTTATATTGACAGCTCAAGATAAGAGTTAATTGAATCACCTATATATATATATATATATATATAAAATTTGCTTGAGCTGAGCAGATGTGTAACCCTGATACACAATAGGGGAGTTCAAAAAGGTTTCATCTCAAATGAGGCTGGTGTTGGCAAAGCGGATGTGTTGCCTAGAAAGCAAGTGAGAAGGTGAAACCTATTTCATCTCCGCTATCCTGATATGCTGACACAAACAAGCAAAGTTCAAAGTGCTTATTTATCTTGTGTATATGAGGGATTGATTGACATAGTAGGGTCCACTCTGCAGCCTCACCTGTTGCAGCAGAAAAGTGCACACTAACAGGTGCTGAATATTTAACCCTTGAGTGTAAACCCTGGTGTAACAAGTAGGCCCCCAGGGCTGTCTGTGTTCTAGCTAACTGGCTGCCCTTTGGGCCACAGCACCGTCTGGAATCTCCAGAGCATGGTGGCCCTAACCTGGTGCACACCCCTATGCCTTTATGCCCTTCTAGAGTAAAAGGGGCTAGAGCAGGTATAAGGGTCTCCGTCTTTTACATATGAGTTGGTCAGTCAAATCTGTTCCAGTACATAATGGAGCGGAACAAGGATCACTAACTGTAAGAAGTGTTAACAAAGGGATAACATGGAGCTGGCAGAGTTCATAGTCAACTGTCTGATAGCTGTGTCCATGCTTTTATGGAATGTGGATTTAGAAAGTAATTTTTAAAGCATGTAGATACCAGATCCAAATCCCACTAAAGTCAACAGAGGCTGACTTCAAGTGAGCTTTGGATCAGGCCCATAAAGCAGTGTTTATATTTGGACAAGTCTACTCTCCCATAAACACTCTTAAACAGAACAAGGCTAAGTGAAATATCAAATGTATCTTGGAACTTTTTCAGTGGTCGCTGGATGTCCCTGACTCTCAATGTCTTGACCGGGTATTTACTTTTAGACCTTTAACTGGCTGATATTGTACCCAAAAAACCCGTGGCTCTCCTACATTTCCCCCCCCCCTTTGGTCTGTGTATCATAACTCTCTTCTAAATGGGGTTATTTAATCCTATTTGCCTTTTAAATAGAAGTATAGACTCAAATTCTGTCAGACATCTGAATCTCTAGTTGCAAACCGTACATGTCCCCGTTAAAATCCCTAGTCCCTATTTTATATTTAATGCACTGTTCCAAAACTGATGATGTCCTCATTGGCTTCCTGCCTCACCCACAATATTTGGGGTCCCAAAAAGATTATTGACCGGGGTAGGGTTGCCAACTTCCTAATCACACACAACTAAACACCCTAGCCCCCTCCCTTCCCTGAGGACACACCCCCATTCCCCCTCTCCCTCAGTAGCTCACTCTCCCCCACCCTTCCTCACTTTCACTGGGCTGGGGCAGGGGGTTGAGAAGCAGGAGTGGGTGAGGTGTCTGGCTGGGATTGTGGATTCTGGGATGGGGCTAGGGATGAGGAGTTTGGGGTGAAGGAGGGAGCTCCAGGCTGAGGGATGGGGCAGAAGGGTTCAAGGTGTGGGAGGGGGCTCTGGGCTGGGATAGGGAGTTGAGGTGGGGGAGGGATCCGGCTGGGGATGTGGGCTCTGGGCTGGGGATGAGGGGTTTGGGGTGCAGGAGGGAGCTCCAGGCTAGGGGGTGGGGCCAAGGGATTCAGAATGTGGGAGGGGACTGTGTGTTGAGGCAGGTAGCTGGGGTGCAGGATGGGTACAAGGGCTGGGCTGGGGGTGCAGTCTCTAGGATGGGGCTGGGGATGAGGGGTTATGGGTGCAGGAGGGGACTCTGGTTTTTGGGGGGGCTCAGGGCTGGGGCAGGAGATTGGGGTCTGGTCCCAGTCAACAGCACAGTGTGGGGGCTAAGGCAGGATTCCTGCCTGTCTTGACTCCGCATTGTATGCCAGAAGTAGCCAACAGCAAGTCCAGTTCCTAGGCAGAGGAGCAGCAGGCAGCTCTTCATGTTGGTCTTGCCCCCAGGCACTGCCCTTGCAGCTCCCATTGGCCGGTCCACTCAGCTGACCGGAGCCACCAGGGTCCCTTTTTGATCAGGTGCTGTGGTCAAATACCAGACACCTGGTCACCATAGCCAGTGGTGACTTTTGAAGAATGTGAAGAAGGGGGGCCAATGACCATTTCAAGGCATATCTTGTGAATCCTTAGGACTGAGGGAATCTAGCTCTTCAAGAACTCGTAGCAATTTTTTTCTAGCTGTGGTGCATCTCGAGTAACGATGGACGATAGATTTACAGTCTCATGTCAGCTGTGTCCTTTGCTTGCAGCAGAGTAGCCAGTTTGCGCAATTATACTGCATTGCCAGCTATTTCAGCAAAGCAGGTTTTTTGTCTAGTTCACATCCTGAAGGCACATTAACAAGACAGTAAACTAATATTTAGGGGCAAGTCAGGTAAAATCTATTTATAGAAATGTTGAGTCTTAAAGTAGAGGCCAGATCAAAACCATTGCTTTAAACCTCTCTGAATTTCAGCATCTTAGAAATCTAGAACTGGATCGAATCTGAACTTTGCAGCTCAGACCCATACAAGGGCCGAAAATGATTATAAAGGTTTTATGAAAGGGTTTACTGGGACCAAGTGTCATCTAGCTATGTTTATGTGGCTCTGATGAATTCTCTTAGGCCTGGTCTACACTACAGAGTTAGGTTTATTTTAAAAATGACTGCGTCCATACAACCAACCCCGTTCTGTCGACCTAAAGGGGTCTTACAATTGACTTCTGTACTCCTCCCCGACAAGGGGAGTAGCACTAAAATTGACCTTGCTGGGTCGAATTTGGGGTAGTGCGGACACAAATCGATGGTATTGGCCTCTGGGAGCTATCCCAGAGTGCTCCATTGTGTCCACTCTGGACAGCACTTTCAACTCCTATGCACTAGCCAGGTACACAGGAAAAGCCCTGGGAACTTTTGAATTACATTTCCTGTTTGGTCAGCGTGGTGAGCTCAGCAGCACAGGTGACCATGCAGTCCCAGAATAGCAAATGAGCCCCAGCATGGACCAAAAGGGAGACACTGGATCTCATTGCTGTATGGGGAGAAGAATCTGTGCAGGCAGAATTCTGATCCAAAAGAAGAAATGCAAATATATTTGCCAAAATCTCACAGGGCATGTTGGACAGAGGCTACACCAGGGACACACAGCAGTGCCACGTGGAAGTTAAGGAGTTCAGGCAAGCCTACCACAAGACAAAGGAGGCAAACGGTCACTCTGGGTCAGAGCCCCATACATGCCGCTTCTATGAACAACTGCATGCCATTCTGGGGGGTGGGGGACCCTACCACTGTCTGTGGACACCTGCAAGAGGGGAGTCTCATGCTGCACGGAGGAGGATTTTGTGGATGAGGAGAATGCACAGCAGGCAAGCAGTGAATCCGTTCTTCCTGCTACCCAGGACCTTTTCATCACCTTGGGGGGAAATTCCCTCCCAAGGCAGGATCCCCGACCCTGAAACCAGAGAAGGCACATCTCGTGCATGCACATTTGGAACTACAGTACAGGGTTTAAAAGCAATAGTGTTCATGGTCATGGTTGAAATAGGGGGATTTTTGTAAGGGAACAGTAAAAGGACCCCATTCATGCTGGACTGTTTGTGCTTGGCTAAAAGGGATCATCCCAAAGAATAATCATGTGGCGGCTGGGAGGGGTGAAGTGATCATCCCCAAGAATAGCCACGTGGTGGGGTGGGGGTAGGTGTGTGCTGCAAATCTACCAGAATACTACAGCCCCTCCTTTTTAAATTTGAAACCCAAACCATTGCTTGCTCTGGGGAAGGGGGGTGCTGCAGTTTGAAAACATTCCCACACATTATGTAGGTGTAAGAAGCCAACCCAATTTTACTCTCCTTTTTATCTCCTCCCCCCCAGGTGCAAATGTTCCTATGCTCCCCCATCATCTCCGTCCCTGAGGTTATTGCAGATTAGAAGGCCCCCCCCCAAAAAAAACGCACTCACGATATGTTTTCCAAGCTCGTGCAGTCCTCCTGCACTGATGGGGCACAGCTTAATGCATGGAGGCATTCAGGGGCAGAAAGAATTTAAGTGAACGTGAAGAGCAGAGGCAGGACGCGATGCTGAGGCTAATGGGGGAGCACATGGACATTATGAACCTTCTGTTGGGGGAACAAACAGACATTATGAAGTGTCTGTTGGAGCTGCAGGAAAGCCAACAAGAGCCAAGACACACACACACCCCCACCCCCTCTCCCGCTGCATCCACTGTATAACCGCCTACCCTTCTTCCCATGTTCCATAGCCTCCTCGCCCAGATGCCTAAGAACACGGGGTGGGGGAGGGGAGGCTCCGGGCCCCCAGCCGCTCCACTCCAGAGGATGGCGCAAGCAACAGAAGGCTGTCATTCAAACAGTTTATTGTAGTCATACTAACAATCCAAACTGTGTGGCCTTGTCCTTCCCTCCTCCCCCACCCCACCCGGTGTGTTCGCTATCTCTTTTTTAATAAAGAATGCATGGTTTCAAAACAATAGATAATGAGCGAGGTGTTTACAAAGCTCACAACCACAGCAGTGATAGTAAGCTGAGTGGGCTCCATACTTGCCGTGGTATGGCGTCTGCAGGAGAGCAGAGTTGTAGCGGAAGCAGTGTATGACGACTGCTAGCAGTCCTACTGCACCATCTGCTGACAGCAGCACCCAGGACACAACAGCGGCGGTGACGCTAAGCTGAGCGGGCTCCTTGCTTACCGTGGTTTGGCGTCCGCATGGAAAAAAGGCACAAAACAATTGTCTGACATTGCTTTCATGGAGGAAGGGCGACTGACGACACGTACCCAAAACCACCCGCGACAATGTTTTTGCCCCATCAGGCACTGGGAGCTTAACCTAGAATTCCAATGGGCAGCAGAGACTGCAGGAACTCTGGGATAGCTACCCACAGTGCACCGCTCTGTAAGTCCATGCTAGCCATGGTAGTGAGGACGCACTCCGCCGACTTAATGCGCTTAGTGGGGATGTACGCTGTTGACTGTGTAAAATAGATGTCTAAAAATCAACTTCTATAAGATCGACCTAATTTCATAGTGTAGACATACCCTTAGTTCCTTGCATTTGCTCTCCAAGCACTCTACAAATGCTGACTTCATTGAACAAAAGAGAAAACTGTTAAAAGCTCTAGCTAGCAAGTCTCCTCTGAGCCATGTGCCCTTGCCAAGTGACTTAGCTTGTGTCAATGTTCCCGGAAGATGCTGTGCACAATGGGCAGGCTCCAGCCTGGGGCTGAGCAGGACTTCCCCTGCAACTGCAGCTCTGGGTTGCAGTTCTGGCGTGGGCAATGGAACTGAGAGCAGGGAGCCTGTCTCACCTGTGATGTCCCTGAGGCTGTATGGGGGACAGCGTACTTTTATTTTTGCAGCCTTAATGTTCTTTTAATATTTTGTATTTGTATAAAAATGGATCCTCGAGTAGTTGGAATGATTGATTATTTAGAAGGGAATATGGATGTTGTGCTACTAATGGATCTGTCCCTTTAAGAACAGGCAATATATTTAAGACTGAGAGCAGTGTGAGCTGCTTTGTTTTTGTGTCTACAGGATGAAAGACCCAGTCTGTGTAAACTCCAGAAAGGTCAGAACTTGATTTAGTATATCTCTTTCCAGAAAGCCAGGCAACACTAGCACTTACAAGAGACTGGATGTATTGGGGTATTGCTAATGAGGCATAAATGCTTTCACTTGTAGGTCACTATCCTGTCCAGCTCAGCAGGGTTTAAATACTGCTATCTCAAGGAAGTTTGGACCATATATGAGATTAGTTTAAGCCAGTTCCCATGTCACATACTCTAATGCAAAGCATGGTAGTGAGATTAAACTCTTCGGGATGGGGACTGTCTCTTACTATATGTTTGTACAGAACCTATGGCAGTAGGTCGCTGATATTCATTGTGTCCTCCAGTGAAAAATCCTGTATCGGGACCAAAATTGCTTTGCTCACTATAAATTTTATGAGTTAGCAACATCTTAATTTTCACACTCCCACTGGGAATGGGTAAGAGAGGGGTTCTAAAAGCCTAAGATTAAATCATAATTTTGGGATCAGTCTTAATGGTAATTCCCATGTGGGGTTGCTTTTTGGGGGGGGAGGGATCAACTCACAGGATTTAAAAAAAAATTAACAGTTGGCAAAACTGATTTTGTTTTTGTTTTTTTTGTAGAGACTTGTTGCCAGTGCAGATGAACTGTCCATCAGAGATGGGATTCTGGGAAAGTTTATAGCCCTATTCAGAAATCCACAGTATCACTTCTCCATAATTTTTCCTTTAGAATTACTTCATTCTTGGCTCCTGTCATGCATTTCACATTCTTTAAATTCAGAAAGTCATGTTTGATAAATCCTGCAGTGCAAAGATAGACACAGAAGTTGTATTTTTAAACCTTATTGGCTGCTTCTGCTCAACAAATGAGCTCATATTTGCCCCTTCTTCCCATTTTGAGACTAGCATTTTTTGTCACTGCCTTCCCTGCACAGCCATGGACTCCTCTGTATAAACTTAGTCTGTCAACTGTCGTGAATGAACAGCCTAAAGTGGAGCATGATCACACTATTTCTTTTTCCTCTTCTTTTCCTCCCTTGGGCATTTATCTATTCCCCACCATGTTTCCCCTTCACCATGGAAACCATCTGCAAAGCAAAACATGAGATATGGAAACTTGAGTTTCTGAATAGGGACCAAGGAAGTCTCTACAGTATACTACGGACTATCTGAATAGCATGGGGGGGCATGGATTTTGTTCAGCTAATTGAAGGCAGGAGCCAGTCAGCAGCAAGGTAGCCACCCCTGTTACCCTTGTGTCTGGGGGTCCCTAGTCTGTTATCCAAACATCCTCATCCACATCTCTTCTGGCTCCCCAGCACAAGACACATAAGATATGTCTACATTGCCGTTAGACACCTGCAGCTGGTCTTTGCCAGCTGGACTCGGGCAGCTGGGCTATTTAATTGCAGGGTAGATGCTCAGGCTGCAGCCCAAATTCTGGGATCCTCTCATCTCACCGGGTCCTAGAGCTCAGGCTCCAGCCCAAGCCTCAATATCTACACTGCAATTAAACAACCCCTTTAGCCCAAGCCCTGTGGGTCGGTCATCTGTCATAGGCCAGCCGAGGGTTTTTAATTGCAATGTATACATACCCATGGGAGATGAAGAAGGGATTCTGATAATGCAGAGGTTGGAATAACAGGGTTTTGGATAAACAGGAGTATACTGTATATCAATAAAATGAACATTAGTAGTAAGGCAGCACTGTGTATCTCAATCTTTCACTGCTTAAGGGTGTTTTCTCTATTATTCAGCAACAGAAGTGAATGAAAGCTGAGAACTTGTTTCCCTGGGGAGCTATTTCTGATTATCTCCATGTGTGGACACTCCATTATTCCAGAATAAGAGTGCTGTATTCTGAATTAATTTGGATCAACTATTTTAGTCCATTTTTGGATTAAACTAATCCAGAATAAAGCACTCTGATTCTAGAATAAGAGTGTCTACACATAGAGATAATCAGGAATAGCTTCCCAGAGACAAGCCCTTAGAACTACATGAAATGAGAATAGCTCCCATTCATTTCTGTTGCTTTAAGAGAAGGTGCTCTGTCTGAATATGAATGTATAATAATTATAAAAATTTGCCTTTCATTTGGTAACATTAATAAATTAAAATCTGTGTCTTTAGAGGAAGCAATGGGAAGAGTGGGTGGTTACTTCTTTGCAATTTCTTTTGAACTAGAATGGTGAATCCTCAACATGGGAGAAGCAAATGCAAGGAGGGGGCCCAAATGAGGGATTGGATTTTTCTTAAAATCCAGTCTTTGTGTTAAAAGGGGTATTAGTTTTCAACCACTGATCATTACAATTCATATATATTTAAATTGCTGTAGTGTCTCTGGCCTCACATTTCCCACCTATTTGAATAATTGTCCCTATATCTAAATAATTCTTCTCACCCAGACATTTTTTCCTGGAAGTTTTTCCCATGGTTAAGGCTAAAGATTATCTAATTCAGCTGTTTGCATCCCATGAAACTCAAATTCATAGACTCAAAAGCCAGACAGGAGCACTGTGATCCTGTAGTCTGACCTACTGAGTAGCACAGGCCATGGAACTTTTCCCCAAATTATTACTAGAACTGATCTTACAAAAACCATCCAATCTCCATTTTAAAGTTGTCAGTGATGGAGAATCCACCACAACTCTTGGTAAATTGTTCCAATGGTTAATTACTGTGTTTTAAAAAATTGTGCCTTATTTCTAGTCTGAATTTGTTAAGCTCAACTCCACCATTAGATCACATTCAATCTTTCTCTGCTAGATTGAAGAGCCCATTATTACATGTGTTCCCCTCCTAGGTATTTCAAATTACCCCTTAATCTTTAAAGTAAAAAGATAATGAGCTCAGTCATTATCACTCAACAATCTTGAGTTGATTTGTACATGGTATACAAGTTGTGTGATAAGTTTGGTGAAACTTAACTCATTGATAACCTCTCAACAAGACTCAGTCTGAGATCTGTTCTTCTCACATTCACAGAAGTATCTCAAACTGCCCCCTAAATGGAAAATGTAAGTGGTAATTCAATATCCTGTGCTAAAACTAAATGTAAAACATGCTCCTTTATTCACAGTCTCTAAACATCTGTTTAGATCGTGCTGCATTTTAATCACATGTCCATTAAACAAGTGGCCTAGAAGGGAAGATGTCTGAAGTTTTGCTTTGATAAGAAATGTTCAGTTGTACTGACTGGTGAGCCCAACTTATTGGCCACCAGAAGTTTTATTCCAATGTTGTCTCAATGGTTTATAATGTATGGTGGAGGTACTATAAGCTAGCACCCAGATAGTCAATAAGAGGTCTTTATCCCTTTTCATCTATGTTCAAGACCAGAACTTTTTCAGCAGTCTTGCTTAACCATGAGTACCCAGTTGCCCAATGATTTATTGATCTGGAGACCTCAAACCGCACAAGGCACAGTTGTAAAGGAATCAACATGCTTGAGAAGCCATGCACAATGGAAGAACTCAAGGCCAAGAGATAGAGATAATATATAAAATAAAGAAAAATCCTGAAACTCTTCTCTTTTCCAGATGTCTGTAAGCCAGCAGCAATCAGGAAGAGGGGTGCCTTGTCTGCGATGCAGAGGGATGTGTACAGGCTTTGAGCCACATTCTTGGAGGTAATTTATCTACTGCTGGATGGGCTATTTAAAAAAAATCTCTCTTGGGGCTTTGTCTATATTCAGGCTTCACTGACTCTCTGTAGATGCAAACTGATAAATGATTGTGTTGGAGGAAGGGAAGTGCAGAGTTTGTGCAAGCTCAGTGCTGGGGAGGCCACTAGAGGGCTAGAAGGTTCTGCCCTTAGGATATGTCTACAGTGCAGTCTTAGCTCATGCACCTACATGATTTGATTTATTTATTTTTTGGTCTAAACCTTCTATGCTGCACATAACCCTCAAGCATGTGTCTCTTTGTGCTTTGAACCTGTGTTTGCTTGCATGTCTGGAGGTCTGGATTGAAGCTGTTATCTCAGACTGGAACCTGCCCATTTTGCAGTGAGGACATAGGAAAGGTCACTTGAATATTGATAGTCCTCCACAATTCTCTCTGAGACAGGTATATTCTTCCACAATTGACAGAATTGATTGAAGAATCCATTGAGTATCTGAGCACAAAGAATCATGGGAAATGGCCCCACATACACATTAAGTGCAGAAACGGTGAGGACATAATGCATATAGGGCTTTTCTGATGAATGCTTATACTGGGTTAGGCTAACCTGAGTGCCAATCATCCAGGCTACATGCGCAGTGTAGACATAACCCTCGGTCTCTACACCTTAACCAGTCCTCCTCCCTCTATCTGTTTAGCTAATCTCCTCCCTATGCAATCCCATCCAAAAATTAAAGAAACAAGCAAAGTTGTGGATTTATCATGCTGTTTGGAGACTATTGTCCTGTTCACTCTACCAGGATGGTATATCTCCACTCCACCACCTCTTTGTCTTCTCTTTACCCTGTACGTTCTTCAGGACAGGAACTGTCTCTCACCCAACTTGTCTAATGCCTAGCACAGTAGGAATCAGATGCCCTAGGTGAGATCAGAGTTTTACTGTAATCCTGGTGGTAATGAGGCACAGGCAGAGGTGAAAGTAAGCCGGTATGCCCTGGTACGGCGTACTGGTAAGAGCCGGTGCGCCATATCAGGACTGGCTTTCAGAGACGGCAATTTAAAGCCCTGGGGTAGCAGCGGCGGGGCTGTGGCAGGGATTTAAAGGGCCCCGGAGCTCCAGCGACCACTACTGCCCCGGGGCCCTTTAAATCCCTGCCCGAGCCCTGGGGTAGCGGCAGTGGCAGGGCTCTGGCGGGGATTTAAAGTGCCCTAGAGCTCCAGCCGCCGCTACCCTCCCGGGGCCCTTTAAATCCCCGCTTGAGCCCTGCTGCGGAAGCCCTAGGGTAGCGGTGGTGGGGCTCCGGAGGGGATTTAAAGGGCCGGGGCGGTAGCGGCGGCTGGAGCTCCAGGGCCCTTTAAATCCCAGCCTGAGCCCTGCTGCCCGAGCCCTGGGGTAGCAGCAGTGGCGGGGCTCTGGCGGGGATTTAAAGGGCCCTGGAGCTCCAGCCACCGCTACCGCCCCGGCCCTTTAAATCCTCTCCGGAGCCCTGCTGCCAAAGCCCTGGGGTAGCGGTGGTGGGGCTCCGGCGGGCATTTAAAGGGCCGGGGCGGTAGCGGCGGCTGGAGTACCGGGGCCCTTTAAATCCCCGATGGAGCCCGGTCACCACTACCCCAGGGCTCAGGCAGCAGGGCTCAGGCCGGGATTTAAAGGGCCCTGGGAGGGTAGCGGGGGCTGGAGCTCCGGGGCCCTTTAAATCCCCGCCAAAGCCCCGCCACTGCCGCTACCCCAGGGCTCGGGCAGCAGGGCTCAGGCGGGGATTTAAAGGGCTTGGGGCTCTGGCAGCTGCTACCCCAGAGCCCCAGGGTAGCGGTGGCAGCCGGGAGCCCCTAGGGCTCCTCAGTTATTTAAAGGGCTCGGGGGTTTAAGGCCACGCCTCTTCTGGTTGGGGCCACGCCCCCTGCTCAGGACTCCAGCGTACCGGTAAGTCCTCTAACATACTTTCACCCCTGGGCACAGGGCACTTGCACAAAGTCTCTGGGATCTTGGGGAACCTCCAGGCTTGGGGAGAGGCTCCAAGATGAGCTGGGGGGCAGAGTGGATAGGGAAGGGAGTCTTTGCTAAGATTACCTCCTGCCAGAACCCTGTACCAGAAGTGGCGCTTGGATCTTCAGTGAATGAGGAATGGCCCAAATCATACAAGCTAGCAGACAAAAATATCCCTTCTACACTGCCATCCCACAGAAATCTGTAATAGTTTTCCCCACCTTGATCCTAAGCCAAAGAACAGCCTTGTGTCCTTCTTTCTTAGACCAGAATCAGTACCATTAGGTTTTACTGAAGGAATCCAAATGGTATCAACACTTCATTGCAGAAGTACTCCTAGATTCTTCCTGACCCCATCCTCCTGCCTCCCCTTTCCCCCCACCACACACTTCATTTGCTTCTCAATGTTCTTCAGCTTTTCAAAATTCTCATGTACAGCAGCCAGGCTAATAGTGTCTGGTGTTTATCCCAGTATGCCTACAATAATAATGGTTAGAGTATGTTTCCATCAGAAAAACCAGTTTCATTTTTTGTGTTCATGACACTTGCTCCTACTTCAATTGGGAGGCAGGAGGCAATTTCAGCAGGATGCACGAGTGATCCCAGGGCAACGATGTCCTGCTTTAAAAACTCCTCAGCTCAGTTCCATTGTAGCTGTGTACAACAAAGTAACCTTTTTGCACAATTTAAATGATACAAATTCAGAATAAAAATTATTCAGGACTGGACTCCTCTCTTCAGCCAGCCTGTGTAAACTATCAGTGGCCCAGTGTGTTTAGCTACTGTAAGGGGACTGTTGCCCCCTTACTAACATTCAGTGGGGGTGTTCTAGTTGCTAGCTCCCAGTACTAAAAAGGGGGAAGGGTTGATGGGGAATCAGGACTCTGAGACTGACAATGGGGAGAGGCCAATGCTCCAGGTCAGCCTGAATGACAGGGCGGGCAGGCTAATCAGGGAGTCAGGAGGCCAGGGAGGTCCTGTCCTCCATGTGAGCCGGAATTGCCTGGGTCACACAGAGTGGGGCCGAGCTAAGGAGAAAGCAGGGGTCCGAGCTGAGCTGGGGTGCAGAGCTGTGCTAGATCTGGAGAGAGCAGTCCCTGTCCTGAGAGCAGAGCTACAGCCCCAAAGCCAAAGGCACAGCCCAGAGAGAGCAGACTTGCCCTGGGAGGAGAGCTGCTGCAGCAACCAGAGCCAGAGGGCCCAGAAATGCAGCCCAGGAAGCAGGTCCGTGCTAGGAGCAGAGTCACAGAAGCAGCCTGCAGAGCAGACCTTTTCCTGGGAGCAGAGCTGTAGCAACCAGAGGCAGAGGGGCCAAAGAAGCAGCCCAGGGAGCTGGACGCAGAGCAGCAGAGACAGAGTGGTGGGGCTGCGGCTGGGGCAGTCCGGAGCTGGGTGTGGTGAGCAGCTGGGAAGAGCGAGGGGGACCCTGGGCAGCGGGCCCAGCACAAGGAGACACCTCAGCCAAGAGGCTCTGTGGGCCAGGCTTGGATCGTAACCCCGACTGGGCGGGGGCGACACTTGGAAGAAGGGTCCTACCACTTAGAGCCTGAGAGCGTGTGGCCACCACCAGAGCAAGTGTCCAGCCCACAGCATTCCTGCAGCACTGCCAGGGCTGGAGAAGGCGGCCTGGGACTTACAAGGAACAGACTGTGAACTGCCCTAGCATTCCAGAGACACTGTTTGTGATGTTCCCTGCCACAGAGTGGGGTGATGTGTTTCCTGTAACCTTTCCCATTTTTCCTTATTCTTTTTTTAAAATTAATTGTTGATTAAATAACTTTAACTTGTATGTAATGGTCAGTGGGTCAGAGAAGTGCCCAGGGCAGAGAGAGTACCCCGGAGTGGGGACACCCTAGCCCCTGTCCTAGGTGACCACAGCAGGGTTGGGGGTTGAGCCCCCCAGGAATCCTGGGCCCAGCCTTGTTGGAGTATGAGGATTCTGCCAGACAGGAGAGTGAAAGGGGAGTCTTCAAGGACAGGGAGGCCACTGGGTAAAGGAAGTGGGAGCAAGGACTCGGATCCTTTCGCTAGCCCACTTCACTGGGGTAGTGCAGAAGCCAGGAAAGTTCCCCACAATAGCGGGACTATTCCCCTGCTTACACTACCATTTCATTCTATCCAGAAAACACTTCATCTTGTGCCATCTGTCAGAATTGCATAGTCACTTCTTTACTCTGTATTTCTTTAACTATATTCACAGTACTAGTCAAAATGTCTCCTCTCCCCCTTCCCCCGCCACCAAGAAAGCAAGAAAAGGGTTGGGAACGGGAGTGTCTCAGATCCACAAGTCTGGTGCTTTGGAACAGTCCCTGGGGAGGACCCCTTTAGTGTGTTGAGCCTGTTCGGGTCGCATTCTCACCGGGGTAAGTCCCTTGATTTTACCACCTCCTGGGACTGAACTTTGGAGCCATCAGCACACCTGCTTCGCTCCGTGAGCTCCCCCTCAGTGAGTGCACCTGAACTGAACACTTAGGGGAGACTTGTACAACCAAAGGGAGCAATGCACCCCTGACTCTGGAGTGGCACAGCCAGCTTGGTAAAAACAGAAGGGTTTGTTAGATGTCTGGAAAATGGCATAGAAAGTCTTTCTGTTTAATGTAGAGAACAGAAAAGTCCATCTGGATCAGCCCAGAGCCCTCCTCCAATCCCTCTGTAGTCCCAGTCCAGAAGCATCTCCTCCTTCCAGCAGCCCCACACTTAACAATCCCGAAGGGCTCTTCCTTAAACATTTGTTCTTGTTCCTGGGAAAACATCATCACCTGGCCCTTTGTTCTCCAGCTGGTCAGACCTGTCTGGCATGCTGCAGAGGGTGGGTCCCTCTGGTCATTAGTTGTTAGGTACCAAATGGCCAGGCAATTGTCTGGACCCAGGCCACCGACAGCAAGGGGTCGGTCACATCTAGGTCTAGGGAATAAACCTTTCCCCCCTGCCTAGTTAACCATGCAGCATGTAGGGGAAATTGAGGAACACACATTCTTCATACAAAATATTATGAACTGTTCCCCTCTATCACAGGGAGCAATCCAAATTTTTAAACTGTCAAGCCTTTCAGGCTCTTTTCCTTGAAACCCTGAAATCTACATGGAAAATGTTAAAAGAAAATCTTGTCGTAGCAAGCATTTTCTGAGGAAAAGATTCACATTTGTTCATCAGGTCTAGACTCTGGTGCTGCTGTACTCACACCTGCTGATATTGGGGGTGGAGGGGCATGATCTCGACAGCCCTGTGACTTGGCTAACTCCATATGCTAGAATGCCCTCTTGAGGTCATGGGCAGCTGGCACAACTTAAATCACCCTTGAGATTGCAGTTAGTTGTGGGGGACCATGATCAAGGGAGGATTAAAAAAGGGTCTAAGCCACTCTTGCCAAGGTAGCCCTCCGGAGCAGCACTGGGAGGTGATTGTCTGTGTAGAACAAAAATGAATTAACCCGATCCAAAGCTAAAGAGTGCATTTTTTCAATTAAATGATCTATCTTCGTTGTGGGGAACTGACTTTTCCCTTTAATAGGCACTTTTCTATAGTGTGACTTTAAAAAGTAAACACACTGCTCCATTCCACATCTCTAATGTGCAGATGTGGCTCTAACCTAGGACCTTTTTTAAGGTGATACTTGGATGAAGGTGACAGAGAAGCTGAACGCATACTAGTGATACATCATCTCATACAAATAAAAACACATCTTCAGCTTCACTTAGTTATGTTATGGCTTCTTTGGAGCCAAGAAACAGCTGTGATGTGATTACTTGCTGTTAATAGAATGGGTTGGAATATAAAATCTGTAAGAATATACTGGTTGGGTAGAGACCTGCACAACAAAGGAAAATAGATGTTTAGCAGGCTAACTTTTTGTATCTAGATCTCCCAAACTGCACCAAATGCTCTGCCAACACATTGCAGGTGACCTACTGTGCTGTGAGGATTATTTTGGACCTCCAGAATGTATTAATCTGGATTGCACCTCGGCATATGTTAACCATTTCTTTCCGTTTCTCTAGCAACCCTCATGCTAGAGGGTCCCAGTGTATCACAACAAGGAGAAACAATAATGCACTTGGTACATACAGTAATCTATACACACTCACCTAAATCTGAGAGCATTTGTCATATGTTGTAAAATGAATTAAAATATACTCCTCTTTGGATAGAGTAAACATCTTTCAGTTCACTTGACTTAAGCACCTTAGATCCAAACTGTACATCTAATGCGACTAGAAAAAGGAGAGGGGAAAACATGCAGAAAACTTAAACCTGAAATCTTCCAACAAAGGAAACAAATTCCTATTTTTCAACCAACTTCACCCATGAGTGTGGGAGACCGTTTTCACAGGAGCACAGACTATGCGCCTTGCTCCTGCAAAGATAACCAGCTCAGGTCTTGCAGCAGTCCGAACTGAATATGAAACTCTCATGCAAAAATAAAATCCTGATAACTAATCAAGCTATTACTTTTACAGGCTGGGAAGCAGGAGAGGAGTTTCTATCTCAAATACTGGGAGGCACTTAAATACAGCAGTAATGCCAGTGGGGGTATATGTTGGATCAGTGCCATTTTAGCAGTTCTGTCCATCTGCTCTGTGTGCCCTTGATGAAACTGCAGCTGTATGATCCACCACCAGTAAGCCAGGCAATTTACAAACTCAAATATCCCTCCCATAGGGAAAAGCTGGGTCAAGGGGCTAAGGGTTGTGAAGTAGCAGTGTCTGAACTAGTCAAACTCTAGAACCCACAGTGTAAGTGCAGGTTCAAATGAAGTCAAAACGAGTTTGCAGCTCTCTTCCACCAGTTCTTTTTTTTTTTTTTTTGTCTTAAAATATTTTTTTTTAAATTGTGCTGTGTAATAGAATTTCTTGGCAGGGATTAGAACAGGCTGTAAACCCTACATTTCAGCCTATTGCAGTTTGTGTAATTCTGAGAATTTAGTAAATGAAACTGAATATTCACTTATGCTTTGACATAACTTTGGGGGGGAAAGTAATAATACTAAATGATGGTGGCTCTCTTTGTGCTACTGTTTTTTCTTTGTCATCAGCCAGCTGCAAAATAGCAGACATGTACTTGATGCTATTCAATGGCACAGCAGGAATGGGGCTTAGTGCCAAAGTAATTATACTCTGTTTAGACTTGAGCCACCTGATGTACTGCATATGGGCTTATGTACTGTAATGCAAATCCCGTGTGTGTGTGTGTGTGTTACACAGGCTTGGAACCCAGTGTACAACGATTTGAAAAATGCTTTTTAAACAAAACCCATGCTGTCTGTCCTTGCTCACTTTCAAAATGTGAGGCATGAGCCAACAGGATAATGCCAAATGTCCATAGTAAATATTCTACACACTGACTCACTGCTATCAAGGACAAAAGTGACAGACATGGCTGGGGAAAGTGAAAATAAAAACCTTTGGTTTCACAGGATGTTAATGTCCCTCACCATGCTCATCAACAGGTTAAAATATCTACCTTAGCAATGGTTCTCCTAAGCCTATTTTTGGCTGAACTGAGGTTTATCTCAACAGGATGTCTAGTATCAGAAATATCTTGTGTTTCTAGATATCCCATTTTCAGTATTTTTCTAAGAAAATCATCTAACCAAGAGATCTACCAATAACACACTTCTGTTTTGAGGACAGCTTGAGCAGCACAGATGTTAACTACTGAACATCTGTATCCCTCCTCTTATCCTGAAGAATGCCAAAGTGTTTGGTTGCAAATCAAAAAGAAACAATGACTACAAATTAGAGGGCAACTTCTGTCTAGCAGATGAACAAGAATTATGATTTAAGAGTCTATATCATGCTTGTAAAATACACAACCCTTTTCAAGATTTTAGAACTTAACACTCCGTTGTGTTTGGTCAGTGAGTTCTGTATTGTTTTCTAATTTGCTTTTATAATTATGTATTTAAGTACTGCACAGTTCCATATTTGTTGTACATATGGAATCTCTGTATTACTTAAGTACTATTACAGATTTACAGAATGTGGTATGTAACATCACATTATACAACTGTGGGTTCCTGATTTCCACACCTAAGCTGCATGAAAATCTCAGCCTTCAAAGTTCAGCTACTTCTTGTTTTAAATCGACTTGCCAACTACAGAGAAGAATTGGGAATCAAAATTAATCATTGCTATTATACTAAAAATGAGTTTGGCCCTTTGCTTTTAAAACTATATATTTTTGACTACCAAGAAATAGCAGTATGGATTTATAATCTTCCTATTTTTTGGTTACAATTATGACTACAAAAACACTTGCAATGAAGTATAAATTTCAGTAACGGAAACTGTGTGGTACTGCCATGAAATTGATAATCTCTTTGAGTGTCCCTTATAAATTCATGGAAACTAGCTGTTCAGTAACAGCGGGTGAGAAGGCACAGTTGATCAGTGGCGGCTGCTGCTGCTCTCACCAGGGACAACAGTAAGGCATTTACAGTTTTTTGTATTCCATACCACTGCAGATTCCTTTAAGGCATATCCTGCTGCCTTCCCAAATATAGTTTGCATCACAAAGCCCTTTTTGTCTTCTGTCGCGATCCAGTTTTAGTATTTAACCTTTAGTAACTTTAAAGTTCAGCACTGAGCCTTCAAAAGAGCACATGCCTACCAAGGTCCAGCTTATATCAAAAGGATGATTGATCTCACTTGTCCCACACAGGAAAATATGCAAGTCATGCAAATGTAGCCAGGAGGATCACAGCTTGAGCTCTGATGCAGAAGATGATCGGAAAATTGGCCGCTTGTTGTCTGACTCAAAGTATTCTACGCTCACTGCCCGGGTGAAAGGTGGCGATGGTGTTCGCATCTACAAAAGGAACCGCATGATCATCACTAATCCTATTGTGTCTCGGAAAGATCCAACGTTTGACACGATAACTTATGAGTGGGCTCCACCAGGACTGACCCAGAAGCTGGTAAGGATTTGCCAGTTGAGTAATATGTTCTGCATTGTGTAACAAAGGCCCTATTGGAAACATTACCATTAAAAAGTATTAGAACCTATGGTTTCTCTTGGAGTTAAAGTTCATGCCATGGTTAGTGTAGTGCAAAAACCACACAAGTGCAGAAATAACTTCAGTGCGTTCAGGCTGCAACAATAGTGGTGGCTTCTGTAGGTTGATGTATTTGTTTTTGGATTTTGGGGAATGTATACGGGGGTTAGGTTCACTTACATTAATGTTTCCCCTAGAAATGTATTTTAAGAATGGAAAGTCTACCTCATTCATCCAGTTAATGCCCAGTAAAAACATTGGAGCGGACAACCTATCTCTGTTGTACATCTGGTTATACTAAATCTGTGTATTCCACATAAGTGTTTTTTAAGCTTAAAAAACCAGACTAATGTTTCTCAGCTTTCTTCAGAATGGTCATAAGGAAGATGGCATGTTTCAGTTTGTTTCAAAGCTAAACAATCGGGATGCTAATCTTTCATGAATAGATGCCTTGGGTGCTTGCTGTGTTGGTCTGACTCGCCTGCAAATCTAACTGTAAGGCCTACTGAAATTCTGGTATACTTATATGAAGGTGGTTTAATGTGACAGGAGTCTGGGTTTTTTCAACCAACCTTTAAACTGTACTTGACTCCATTTTTCAAAAACAAGACCACTATATTAAAGCTGTAAGGACCAATGCAGCATCTACATCGGATGCTGTATTTGCAAATTTCCTGTATGAGTCTCGTTAAAAAATGAGCCATGGTCTCAACAGTAGATGTGAAATCTCCATTTAAACAGCAGTTTATTTTTTCTTGACCCTTTGAGGCCAACAATAGTGTGGGCTTAATTTGAGGTACAGTATCTCTCTTCATTAACCAGAAGCAGTCCGTGGTCATTTCCTGACATGTAAATCACACTGGTCTTAAATCTTTCTAGGATGAAGTATTACTTCCTCTTTAATGCTCTGTTGTATAGGCCTCTGGATTTGCTTTCCTAAGCTATTTCTGCACAGAGCCAAACTATAACAGCCATTGTAAAAATGGTGTTTGCTTTGTGATTTAAGCTGTAATAGCTTTTGTAGCTTGCTTTAGGACTTAAAGTAAGACACTGATGTAAGTGATAACTGGCTAATAATAAGAACTATGCATGCAAGTTTCACATTTTTGCCACTTACAAATATGCAGAACGACAAGTTAATACCGTCCCTTAAAGGCAGACTTCAAAGTTGGGGAAGATGCTTATTTATAGTACCAACAGAACACTAGACAGCAGACAGATAAGAAAGACCAGGTCCCTGCCCTAAAATCTACAGATTCAGGCCCCACGACCATAAGAAACACTTGCTCAGACTAAATTCGTTTGCTTACTCATGTGAATAATCCTACTGAACGCAATGCTTTTGCTTGTGTAAAGACTAGCGCTCAATACTGCCAACCCAGGCCCATGACAATAAATGACTTGCATCTGTTAACAGTTTGCCTCTCTAACTATTGTTGCTCTTCCAGTTGTTTGCAGAGGGGCAAGTACAATCATCCCCCGTTCAACGGAAATCAGCTCTCTCTCCCAGAATGGTCAAGCGCCAGATACTACTCTCACAGAAAAGCTTTCTCCTCCTTTCTGTCTTGTCCTGAATCTGTTGGACCCAGAAGTCTTGTCAGAACAGGATTTTTTTTCATAGAATTCCAGTATCTCCTACTTCCAGCTGGCTTGGAATAGTGAGGAAACTAGGTGTCTCAATTACATCGGTGCTTCCAGTCTCTGGAAGCAAGTGCTGATGCATGAAAATAGGGGTAGTGAGCTGCAGGAGTTACATGAGGGACAAGTTAAGGAGTTTGGCTAAGAGAGGCATCGCTTATACTGGCAAATATCCTGCAGGGGCTCTGCATGACCTTCTAATGTTACAGGGCAGAGCGACTGACATAATACTTATGTTTAAAAGTTCATTGTCACTCAAAAGGAATGAGGATGGGATTGTCTGAGCACCTGTTTTAGAAATACAAGAGCAAATAAAATCTTAATCATCCATAGATTCTGTCAGCTCAAAAGCAGGTACAGAGACTAGGATTTACAATAGACTAACAATTGTCTGGAATACAAAAATGTTTATAACGTACTAAATGTTGCAGGGTTCAGATTAAAAATAGGGTGAAATCCTGGCCTCATCAGGTAAGTCTACACTGAATAAGACCCATATCATGACTCTGGCTGGCCCAAGTCAGCTGACTCGGGCTTGGGCTGCGGCCTGTACTATTGCTATGTAGAAGTTTTTGGGCCTGGGCTGGAGCCTGAGCTCTGAGATCCCATGAGGTCGGAGGGTCTCAGAATCTGGGGTCCAGAACGAGCCAAACGTCTACACAGCAATATTACAGTTCTACAGCCTGAGCGTGAGTCCGCTTACCAGCCCAGCTGCAGATATTTAATTGCTGTGTGGACATTCCCATTATAGCCACTGAGAGTTTCACTGTTGAGTTGAGCAGGATTTCACCCATTTTGTACAGCAGATTGTTTGTTTAAAACTTGCTTGTGGGAAACCAGACACTTTCAGCTTCACTTACATATATAGCTAGCAACTAAACTAGGTTGCTGTTGTGTCCACGCACAGAGTGTGCGCTATATTGTAATATTTGCCCTAAGCTCTTAAGGATGCTAAGTAGCACACTCAGGATATGTACTGTGAATTGAGATCCATACATACATGAGGGCGATTTGAAATATGGGACTTGGCATAAATTCACGGCAGGTAAGAAGGAGCATAACCTAGTTAGTGACTGGTCAGTCAGCATCCAGTAGTATCCAGATCATTGCTGCTTATTAAAGTGTCTTGTGTGCTTCAGTTCTTCTAAAAAATGTTTACTCTAGCTGGTCCTTTATTAGCTTGAAATCTTTGCGCATGGGCTTTATTTATATGGAACTGAAATGTTTGATATCCACTATACATAAACATATCTTTGTGTATTCTGAGGCACAAAGGCCATCCATCCATAAATATCATGGTCTGCTTTTTAGCAAACATAACTATTTCAACAATTATGAAGCTATTTATTTAATATTTGCTTTCTCTGAGAACCAACTATTGCTGAGCTCTTCAGGCTTACATGACAAATGTTTGCCATGTTAGCAAGTGCCATCTTCCTCTTACCCCCTTCTTGTCTAAAAGGCAAAGGGAGTATAAAGAGAAATATCTGGACACAGGTGTCACTGAAACAAACTGCGAGAAATTGGATGGTTGGACTGTAACTTATTTTTCCTTAAGCGTCCTAAGTCAGTAGCTAGGAGCCCCACTGTTATCTGGTGTCCAGTTGTATTTATTGCATAGGGAAACCACTGAAATGAGCCTTATCACATCGGCACTGAAGCTGAGACATTTCTTACAGCTAAATACAGTCTAGACCAAATCAGCTGCTTAACTCAAAAACAAAATTAAGTTTTGAGTATTTGAGCCAAAAGGGGGTTCTTCACCATCCGAATGGGTAGCTGGATTTTAAAGAAAACAAATCAGATCACACATTCTTTTCTATGCCCACTATTTGGACTTGGTATATAATGCAATTATGGAACAAATGAAAACATTTTAAAAATATTTTGGAAGTAAACTAACCAATAGAAGGACTTTTAGGGGAATTTGAGTGCTCAGATAACTTTGAGCTATGTGCTCTGGTATTTAAACATCCTATTCTCACACACACACACACACACACACTTCTGAGGGGTCTTTTCCTCTTCAAATTTAAGCTAGGATGATTTTTAGGCTGCTCTAAAAATTCTCTTCTATGCTCCAAAGAAGGATTTAGAAGTAAAGGTAAAGTTGCAGGATTCATCAAATCAGGGAGGCATACATGGTATTTATTTCTTAACTAAACTGTCTTCCCTGTTCGGGGGAAAAACAGACAGGTTATTGTTCACTAGAATTGTGCAACTATGTAATCACATTTTTTCAATGAAAACTAGAGCAGTGTGTTGTAATAGGAGGCCAAGAATCCATCTTATTTGACTGTCTGGCTATTTAATCAAGCAGCTACTACTGGTGGTGTGGTGGGGGAGGTTATTTTTATTTTTTTTCTTAAAGAACAAATACAGCTGGAATGTATGTTTAACCAGTGTTTGTCTTTCAGAGTCCCAGGGGAGACAGGAAGCTTGTTGGGGGATCCAGAGAACAATAATGGCAGTTATCCAAAGTAACATGATTTTTTTTTTTTTTAAAGCACACTGCCCAGTTTAGATTTACCAGAAATCCAATTTTCACCATGATGAAGGCTGGCTATTGAATAGTGCTGCTTGGACTAGACAGCACTGTGGGAGGGTTTATTTTCTATTCATGGAATTAAAATTATTCATTCAATTTAGATCTTTACTTAACTCTTAATTCATAGCCATATTGCCCTTTTATGGTTCTGAATCTACCACATGCCTACTGGTAATCATGTGTCTATACCAAATGCAGTGTATATACTGTTCAGAGAGAACATTTGGAGAGCCTCCTGGTGGTTGGGCAAGTTGCCTGGCCTTAAAGTTCAGACTGACTAAAGAGCTGTAAATTAGATTCTTACAGACATAGCAGACTAGGGTGTTCAATGGGGATCTCTCTTCTTCCCTCCTCCCCACACCCCAAAAAAGATTCTGAACCCTTTGATAATTTCCAACATGATTTTGATTTGTTAGACATTTTTGTTGTAAAGTTACATTTCCAGTAAACACAAATGTTCATTAACTTTGAACATTGATAAAAGTTTTGGTTAAATTGATAAACATGGCATTTTCATGAAAAATTCTGAACATCAACAGTTTTTGTGAAAAGCTTGAAAAGGGCCTTTTGGGTCAGAAAAACCTCTAATCAACCAGCAGTAGTGACCTTTTTCCCTTCTGAATAGAAAGTGGAAATTAGGGATTTTTCTTAATGTTGTCCTGAAGTGGCTGGCTCAAGACCAGAAGGCAGTAGTTCAGTGCTTGTTTTCAATGAGCTGGGTCTGTGTAAGTAATTAAGTGGGTATCCAAAATCCCAGTGGAAAATTAAGAGAACAGTTTGCAAACTATCTGAATAAAATAGTCGGGGTGAAAAGTGAAAATGTTTTTGTCCTAAATTATCCAAGTGAAGGTAACCTAATAAAACATTTGACTATACATTATAGTAGCAAAAGAAGAAGCTCATTCTTATTACCAAAAAAGAACGGGAGTACTGGTGGCACCTTAGAGACTAACAAATTTATTAGAGCCAAAGCTTTTGTGGGCTACAGCCCACTTCGCTGGATGTATAGAATGGAACATATAGTAAGAAGATAGATTATATATACACACAGAGAAGGGAGAAGTTGCCATACAAACTGTAAGAGGCTAATTAAGATGAGCTATTATCAGCAGGAGAAAAAAACTTTTGTAGTGATGATGATCAGGATGGCCCATTTAGACAGTTCACAAGAAGGTGTGAGGATACTTAATGTAGGGAAATAGATTCAATATGTGTAACGACCCAGCCATTCCCAGTCTCTATCCAAACCCAGGTTAATGGTATCTAGTTTGCATATTAAGTCAAGCTCAACAGTTTCTCCTTGGAGTCTGTTTTTGAAGCTTTTTGTTACTAAATTGCCACCCTTAAATCTTTTACTGAGTGGCCAGAGAGGTTGAAGTGTTCTCCTACCGGTTTTTGAATGTTAGGATTCCTGATGTCAGATTTGTGTCCATTTATTCTTTTGCGTAGAGACTGTCTGGTTTGGCCAATGTACATGGCAGAGGGGCATTGGTGGCACATGGTGGCATATATCACATTGGTAGATGTGCTGGTGAACTCTTGTTACCACTGAATCCAGTCTTCACTGACCGGTTGGACTTCTCTGTCCTGTTCTGCAGTCACTTAAGCATTTCCTTCATCTGGAAGGGGGAGAGTACACTGTATCTGGCCCTGTCTTAAAGATGGCCAAGCTGACCAATACCTTTCTGAGGCTTAGAAAGGCTTATGAATTTTGCTGTTTTTCATTTTCTTTGCTAACACATTACATTATTTTAAAAAAAATCTGGCACTGGAATAAGATGCCTTTGATAGGTATGTTGACATTTATATTGGTCTCATGGCTCTGCTATAGGAGTACATTAGTCCTGCCAAATTCTTATTAAAGCCTTTTATTGAGGTGTGCCGGGTTTTGTCTTTTGTGCTGCAGCTGAACTAGGTCAGCAGATTTTGAGCTGTCTAGTCTGTTATCTTTAATATTCTTGGATAAACTGCCTTGACTCTTTTCCCACTCAATAAATGCTTATGGTAGTATAATCTCACATATTTATTTCATTTCTTGTGGAAGCTATGTCTATGTGATACATTTGATTGTGCTTAAAGTAGCTGCAGCGTTTCTGTAGCTTGCTTTAGATTTATGACAGATACATATGCATAAAGGTTGGGCCAGTGTTGTTTTCCTTGTGTGGTCTTCTGTGGAAACCCGGAGCCTCAACATGATCTTGAGTTTAGGACCAACAGCTGTCTTTAGGACACTTCTTTGGTGGGGTTGTAAATTATCAGGAGCAAAAATCAACACTTTTAAGACCTCTTTCCATTCACAAGGTAAATAGACAGTTTGTCTAAACACCACTGTTTGCAACCACATTTATTTACACTGCCAAAAATGTGGGGTGAAAACCTGGTCTTTGGGGAACTGAATGGGCATTTAACCATTGACTGATTTCTGTGGGGCCAGGATTTCTCCCATTAGTCTCCTTTTCTAGTTGAGCTCTGAAATCAGATGGAAATTTCATGGTATTTCTGAAATATCTTTTTGCTAAAGATAGTTGAGGAGTGAATTTACATTAAGGTGTGTGTTTTTTGTTTGTTTGTGTTTTTTTTAACAACTCTCTTATTGGCTGTTTAATGTTTGCTACTCTATGTAAACAACTTCTCTACCCACTTAAGACATACACTAAACAGTTAATAGTCTTTCATTCCATTACTGTTCTATTTGTAAATGCTGACAAAGTAAGATGCAAATCTAATGCAGCTGGATGCTGGTCTTAAAAGTGAATGTCAGGCAGCCAACTGGCTGCCTACTAGCTCTTCACACTAAAGTAGGAAAAAGGTCTCCAATGGGAAACTCCCTTTCCTTTAAGATCTATGCCAGAAATTACTTAAGTGTACAGAAAACATCCTCCTGCAAATGTTAATTCAGCATGGGACAAGACTTGTCATAGGACCAAAAAAGCTATGAATTCAATGGCCAACTGGCTACCAAGGGAATCTTCCATCAGATTAACTTTATTCAGAGAGCTGTTTCCTAATTGCCCTCTTGCAAATTCTCTCTTCACAATAATGAGGTATGAAGCTGCTGACCACCATCCATATATGACAAAATCAGTAGTGCAGTAATGTTGGTGGCCATCTATTTCAAAGCTGTCAGTTCAGTAGTCACTGAACTTCTTATTGGCATATAGGTTTATCTAGCGGAGGGGAGGGGGCGTATGCCCCGCTTCCCTCCCCCGCCCCCGATTTGTTGCTTGGCTTATACTGAGTGTGCTCGCACAGACTGAACGTGCTCAGTAACACTGTTGAAGCCAGCTGCCCTCACTCTGCCCTGCCCCCCCCACACACACACACACATTGGGAGGCATGGGTAGTCCTCTGGGTTTTCCCTTTAAACAATGGATAAAATGTATGTGTGCAATTCTTGAGGTTTATAAGCTGTAGTTTTTGGTTATACAATGCTATAGACTTGCCTCTGACTCTCTCTCTCTCTCTCTCTCTCAGTTGTAATGACTGGCAGCCACCTGGCTGTTGGCAGCCACCTGGCTGTTGGCAGCCACTTTGTACAATCACTCAGCAATAGGACGGAAGTCTCCTGATGTACTCTGTTCTTGTTGTAGCCTTTTACCTGAAAGTGCTCCGGCGGGCATATTTTAACCTAGAACATTTAGGGGCTACTGTACTCGGGTAAGAAGCAACCATTATTCAAAAAAAATCTAGACATGCCAGCTTTCCACAAGATGGGAGAACACCTGGGTTCAATGATGTCTTCGAGGAATTCATTTTCTTGTTAGTAAACACTGTCTTTTTAAATCTAAAAGGCTTGTCTCTTCAGGAAGACACTGGCTGCAAATAGATGTAAGCCTCTTGACAAATTCTTAGCGTGGTGGGGGTAGAAAACTGGCTTTTCTGGGTGTTTTTTTTTCTCTGTCAATGCTTAACAAGCCATTGGATGCTGAGTGAAAAGGGCATGGACATGGAACCTGGAATTTTGGTGTCATTCTAATTTATGCTGCCTTTCACTAACACTGCTAAATAAGGTCCTGATGCAACTCCCAGTTAAGTAATCTGGAGCTGGATGGGGACCATAAGTGGGTAGCTGCTTTCTGTACTAGCTGAGGCTTTCAATAGTAGCCCTTCAAGGAGCATACTGTAGTGATATGATGGGGCCTTGGTGAAAGGGTGGCGGGGCCTGAATCAGAGGAATGATTTGTCATCCTAACCAGATGTGGATGGGATAAAGCTCTTCTGGCCAACAATTCCTTTTTTCAATATCTTGGAACAGCTGAGATCCCAAAAGCCACTGTCAATGCAAATGATATGAATAAAACTATAAAGACATGCCACATATCAACCCTGCTATACCTGCTAGATGCTTCCCTTCATTTTAGAAGGGGAAAATTGACTGACTCTAATACAATACACATTACTACTCTAGCTGGCTTAGTATTAAATACTGATGCAGTTATGCACAAAGATGTATGAACTAGTCTTCTAGTTGTCTAGACATAATTGAGCTGATCACACACTTCAAACTTCTTCTAATAGCTCATCTGAAGCTAAAGAATAAGGGATGACTCTGAACTTGAGTGAATTTTTATTTTTTAGTTACTAGATACGCTTGTTAGGCAAACAGCTTTTTGAAAAAAATCTCTCCTGGCAATCAAAAATGTTGATTAGAATGGCTTGTTTATGTAGACTAGAACTCTTATTTCTTTTTTTCTTTTTGGTTTTTTTTAATGCTAGGAAGGGACTTCTGAAGGAAGTCTATTAAAATAGAAGATGTGTTGGCTCAGATAATTACACAGGCTTACCCAGACCTATTAGAGTTGGACAGGCTATTTAGATGACTGTGAGAGCCATGTATATTGGGATGGACACAAGAATGTGGCTAGGCCACCAGACTGCTACACAGAAGACCTGTATTGAAGGTCTAGCACTGCCATTGACCAGCCTGGTGACCTTGGGTAACTTGGCTTTTTACAAATGGGGATCATAATTTTGTAAAGTGCTTTGATTCCTACAGATGAAATGCATTCTATAAGCACTAGATATAATACTATATATGATAGTATTTTCATTCTTGGTCACACGGAGAATGTGTGAGTTGAGCTAAAATATCAGGTTGGCTGATCTCTCTAGGTATTTATAGAGCTGGTTGGGAAAAACAAGAAGGAAAAACAAACATTTGACACTTTCCCGTCTCTCATCCAAATTTTATTTGAAAATTTGAAAAATTTTGACTAGCTCTTCCTTCAAAACTCAAACTTAGCTTCCAGAAGTTCAGCCTACCTTTTTATTTTTGTCTGAACATGTTCATCTTAACTGTAAAATTATTAAGCATACACACAGAGCTAGTACTTCTCTGTAGGAACCACTTTGAGAATATTGATTTTCTTCCTTCTCCCTACATCAGGCTATACAGTACATGGAACTGATTCCAAAGGATATGCAACCAGTCGCTGGCACGGAAGGGGCATCCTATCGTCGTAGGCAGTTAATGAGGCAGCTCCCTATTTATGACCAGGACTCTTCCCACTGCCATGACCTTGCTGAAAGTGAGATAAAGCTTATGGAAGATTTTGTAAAGAAATATAAAAGTGATGCTCTAGGAGTTGGTGAAGTTGCACTTCCTGGCCAAGGTGGCAGTGCCAAGGAGGAAGGGGAGCAACACCACAAAAATGCAGCTGCAAGTAAACCACCTGTTTCAGCCAACGGAGCCCTGAGTGATGCACCAATGGGAGTGGAGTATGTAAGTATCCTTACTTCTGTGAAGTTCTTGTGGATGCAGACATTACTGCAGGCTGAGTTCCCATTGCCCACACAACTTTCAAAAGCATTCAATGTTGGCCCAACCCTGCTCTCATTGAAAGTAGTGTTCGGAAACATTATCCCACTAGGAGGGTGGTGAAGCACTGGATGGGTTACCTAGGGAGGTGGTGGAACCTCCATCGTTAGAGGTTTTTAAGGCCCAGCGTGTTAAAGCCCTGGCTGGGATGATTTAGTTGGTGTGGGTCCTGCTTTGAGCGGGGGTTGGACTAGGTGATCTCCTGAGGGCTCGTCTAACCCTAATCTTCTATGATTCTGAGTGTTCACCCAACATTGATCACGTCTTAAAAATCTCTCCCTAAGTCAAAAGCTGACTACCTAAATTTACACACGTGGAAAAAAGCAGCCTTGTTTTCATTACCTGCAGCTCCTATTAACTTCAGTGGGAGTTATGGGTTCTCAGCCCTTTAAAAATTAGACAATCTGTCTCAAGTTGGGCATGAGAAAATGAAGCGCGCACACAGTTGGTGGCTTTATTTTACTACACCCATAAATTATTGAATAATTCATTTGGGTCTTCAACCCAAATAAAAGTAAAAATAACTTAAATAATAGCAGCAGCATTATATTTGAACATAATGCTTTGAACACGTAATGGTGGAGGCGCTCTGCAATGAAGTTACAAGAGCAGTTATTTTTAGATAAATCATAAACCTATGAAATATTAATACATCTGGAACCCATCATCCATAGATGTGCACAGCTGGGATTGAAAAATGCATTTCCGAAAGTATCCAGATTCTTCACCAGTCTGTTGTGCTTGGAGAATATAAATCTAATGTAACGTAAAGTTTAAAAGGGGTCTGAGGTGGTCAGCATGATCATTCCAAGAAACGCTTGTCATAAAATATATTCATTGAGCTGGAAACTTATTTCATGCTGACGCTTGCAAAAGTAACTTCAATGATGGATTGATTTTTAAAGCTGAAAAACTAACGTGTGAATTTTTAAGGCAATATTTTCTTGTAATTATTATACTGGGATTGTAGCATGTCAAAAGTGCGGTCACTTTTCAGTCTATATCAAGGAAAGACCTCTTATTAACTTTCTCATTGTCCATGTCGACTAGTATGTAACTAGTCTGGGAATATACCTAAAGCTGTGTGAAGAATCACAAACTAAAAAATTTAGTATCCGGAAAAGGAAGGCTTCCATTAACTAATTTATAAAAGCCATCTTGGCACAAAGGGCTTATTTAGACTGGAAGTTTGTCCTTCCAAGCAAATACATAACTGTGGTGTTATTCTTTTAAGAACTTAAAGCTTTATTTTTGTTCAGGCACCAGCTGAAAACTGAAATTGTTTCGAAAATAGCACCAATGTCTCCCTTGTAATTAAGGTATCACATAGCTGAACTTTGAGGCAGTGCTGTAAAATTCCACAGCAGGCTTTGCCATACCAAAGAGTAATTGCACATTTCCCAGTCTAACAAGGGCATCCATTTTAGTATGACTTGATGCAGCACTTAACACAGCTGAACTGGCCTGAGTGGCTAGGATCTCAAAAGCTGAATGTGTTAAAGTCCTAAATTAATACTGGCTTTCCTAGAACTGCACAGGAATGAATCCTGAAAAACTAATTCTATTACAGAAAAACAAACAACGGGGTCTGATTCTCTAGCCTTTCTGTAATCACTGCTGTGAAAACTGGTAGCATTTTTACATCCACTTCATGCAAGTGTAAACAGGCAAGAAAAGTAGTATTAGGCCAGACAGAGATCAGGGCTGGCTCAGCCAATGCTGAGATTCCTGCAATGCTAATGTGACTCTTACTCTTCATTCTCCAGTGCCACATGATGTGCTAAACAAGCTGCTCCATGATAAGAGCTATGTGGTGACATTAACTTGTTTCCTGGTTCTCTGTCACTGCCTTTGTTAGAGCATATCATAGATTCCTCCCTCCTCCTGTCCACACCAACTCACATTTCCCCTTACTCTCAACACTGAAACATGCACACCAAGTACTGGGCACACACTTTATTTTTCTTGCCTCTAAAAGTAGCATGGATGAAGGAAGAAGGCTGTGGGCTAAGGGTGTAATTCTGAACTTTGATTCAATGGCTTTATACCACAAGATTCTCATACTCCAGTGATGTTACACCTGTAAAAGAGCTAAGAATTGGGTCCTGAAACTTGAGAATTAGGGGGCAAGGCAAGCCTGTGGCTTTGTGGGGGTCCATCTTAAATGCTAAGATGGGATGGCAGCTATAGAATATCAGGGTTGGAAGGGACCTCAGGATGTCATCTAGTCCAACCCCCTGCTCAAAGCAGGACCAAGCCCCAGTTTTTGCCCCAGATCCCTAAATGGCCCCCTAAAGGATTGAACTCACAACCCTGGGTTTAGCAGCCAATGTTCAAACCACTGAGCTATCCCTCCCCCCTATGAAGTGGGCTGCAATTCAAATCCTGTCCAATTTGTCCAAGCTAAGATGTGTATTGGTATTTTATTCCTCGAAGAGCCAGGCCAAGAGTACAGCAAATGGTATTCTAATACAGCATTTACCTTTCAATTAGTGAGAGGCCAAAACAATAGGGGAGATCTGAACAAAATAGAGTATACAGAAAAAGATGAATGTGAGAATTAATTTAAAGTTGCTTTAATGCAGGCAGAGAATGAAGTAAAAGGGATGTAAAGATACTTAGAGCAATCTTTTATTTGTCATGTAGACAGTTATCGCTTTAGATCCGAGTATTGCTATTATCTAATGCCACCATCTTCTGTGCACCTCCCAAAATCCTAAAGTGTAAGCCTGAATATTGCAACATCTTCACTACATGGAATGATTTATTTTTGTCTGTGGGATCTCGCTTCTACCCTCCCTACCACTGCTTCTCCTAGGAGGCTTCAATCAAATCGTTAAGCAATCTCCATGCCATCTGAAGCTGGCCTCAGAGAAGGAGTGTTTCATCTGTGGTCTTGGGATTTACCAGGACAGTAAGCTATACTTGTCAGTTTTCTGACACCCAAGATAAGAGGTAGAAGATATGAAAGCCAAGGTGGAGGGAGACAGCCAGTCTTGGGATCTACCAGGGTTACAGAACGTGACCTGGTAGGGTGTACTGTTGACGTTTTTTTCTCAGAATTCATTTCTGCAACATTTTGCTTGTTTTCTGTACCGAGGGTACAGACTCAGGTGTATCCAAAGGAAAGGTTTGCATGAATCCCAGCAGCTGATTTTTCACCCTGGCCTAATTCAAACAGACTTTGCTGTCAAGGAGATCAGATTGAAGTACAGAACTAAAACCTTGTGCAGGATGCTCGCAGCTTTGCATTGTGACAACAGTAACTACATGGGACCATTCCAGTTCATTTCTCTGTGCAGTATTTGGTCTCCCCTTGACAAATCCCTTCCTATTAATTGCACGCATCAATTGGCGAATACCTCCCTAATACCAGTCTTGAAATGGCTGTTGCACGCTCAGGCAGCTGTTTCCTATTGGAATCAAAGTGTATAAAGCAAAACTTATTGGATCCATGGAATTCTCTCCCTAAGGAAGGGAGCTGATCTCAAACCACTGTGGCTGCACTTTTTTCTGCCATGGGGGAGGAGTTCCGTAGCTATAACAGGACCGTGCTCTGACTTGATATCTCCTGTTAGCCAAACTAGTTTTCTGTCAGGTAGAAAACAGACTATTTCTGACCCACCCAGTCTCAAGAAGTGTTCCAACCAGCATGTTGGAATCCATCAAAATTAGCCACGGTTCCAAATAGTTTGAGGCCAGCAGCAGTCTAATAAATATTCAGTGGCAGCACAGACATATTCAAAAAGGAAGAAGTAGCTTCAACTGTGGAAACTTCAGTTGTAAAAGAGCTTTGAGAATGACTGGCTCTTCTGAGAGATCAAATTTTGAAACCATTCAATTTGGAGGAAGGGGGTAGCATTCAGTTACCCCAGGTGGTAGTCCGCAAATGAAGTATTCACTCATCCCCAGAGAAATTGAGCTGTAAGATAAGAGTGCCTTATTATGATCCCTACAAAAATGTGCAAAAGAATTTCATTTACCACAAGGAAGAAAAAGTGGAAATATTACTGTTTGCTGCCTAGTGAAGACTGAATAATTGACAGAGGGAACAGAGAAACAAGTTCTAAATGTTTTTATTGGCAAGAAACATGAGCTTGAACCCAGGGAGGGGGAGAGTGTGTGTGTGTGTGTGTGTGTGTTTTTGTTTTTTGCTTGTTAATGTTGTGGTTTAATAGTCAGTTCTCCCAAAATCAGCAGAGTTGGGATGGGTCGGTTCTTAAAGATCTCCTTTATGAGGCAGCAAGCAAGCTCCAGGTTGCTGCTGAATACGATGGTGAATTCACTCAATGGCCCTCTCCTCCCTGAGCCAGGACAGAACCAGTGTCCCCAGACTGATCTAGAGGGTTACAGTGAAGTTGCCAGTGTTCGGATGGTATGTAAAGCCCATTCATTTAAAGGAACCTCCCACGTATTTTCAGATTATATGACAATGTTTAGATTATCTAGATCTTTGGAAGTAAAGTCAAATGTTATGCAGCTTAATATTTTTTGTTTAAATTATATAATTGCACAAGCTACAAACCTGGAACACAGTCAAACCACATGCGTCCTGCCCCTCTGCCCACACCCCTTCTCCAACCACAGGACTCTCTCAGATTGTCAGAGATCCCAGAAACTGTCACTCTATACACACTGTTGGGGAAAAGCTTTCTGTCTTTCCTCTCTCTCCTGGTGCAAACACCAACATAATGGCTGTTTGCTCTAAACATGAGTTGGAGTCTTGAATTTTAATTCTTAACCTCTGATCATCCATGACTCTTGCCACACTAAACTCTGTGAAATAGAGAGTTACTCAATGAAACAATTAATCAGGCAGAGCAATTTAAAGCACAACACATGTGAGACAAAGTTGCTTAAGCATTACATCTTGGTTTGATGAAACTTTAACAGTACTTCAAAGACTGCTCGTAGAAAATTGCCTTACAGCCAAAGGCTGTGCTGGATGAAATTCCAGCTGCCACTTAAAAAGCACTTCATTTGATGACTAAGAAACTAAAATGCTGATCGAGTGCGGACTCAGCAGCTACAAGGCAGACTCTGTCCATCCAAAATTGTAAAATGGGAACATAAAGAGCAACCTGTCAGCCACAATAAAGTCTTTTTTTGGCTATAGAGAATAGACCTTTTTTTAACTGTATTTTTAAAATGATTGTAGGATTTCCCATTGTGGACTATAAAATTAAATAAACCTAACTGGTCCTAATTGTAGTACGAGCTCACAGATCTCCCCAAGTACCTTCAGGTAGCTTTCACTTCCCATCCTTTGTGGGCATGTGGAGTTTGATTCTCTTACCTTCGTGTAAATGAAGGGTAATACCACTGATGTCCATGAAGCTCTACACTTGTTTAAAACAAGTGTATATGAAAGGAGAACCAGGATCTTAATCTCTCAACATCTGCACAAAATTACACCTGCTAAGACATGCTGATTTTTGTTGTTGTTGTTTGGTGTTCTGAGTTACAAGATGTCATGTAAATGTAAAATCAAAACTGATCAACTCTGTAGATGATATGCAGATCGGGGGAGTGGTAAATAATGAAGAGGACAAGTCACTGATACACAGTGATCCAGATTGTTCTTGTGCCCAGTTTACCAGTCTGTTTCACTAGGGCCAAGTTTTAGGTCAGGCCCTTAAGAACAAAGACTGTAGGTTGCATTTAGCTCTAATTTATCAAAGAGAAGATTAAGGAGGGACTTGATCAGTCTATAAGTACCTACATGAGGAACAGAAATTTGATAATAGAGGGCTCCTCAATCTAGCAGACAAAGATATAACACTACCCCATGGCTAGAAGCTGAAGCTAGACTAATTCAGACTGGAAACAAGTGCAATCTTTAACAGTGAGTAACTTTATTATTGGAACAACTTATCAAGAACTGTGGGGGGATTCTCCATCACTGGAAAGTTTCTAGAAGACCTGCTGTAGTTAAAGCACGAATTAATTCAGGCAAGTCCTATGGCCCAACTATGTGGATGTCAGACTAGATGATTACAATGATACCTTGCAGCCTGTGAAATAATGAGAAAAATCTGATTAATTTTTAACGTCAGAAGGTTATGGGGCCAGATCTTTAGTTGATGGGAAATTCATGTAGCTCCATTGACTTCAGAGGAGCTGTGTCAATTTATCCCAGCTGAATCACTGGCCCTCAGTTCTCATCCTGGGGTAGCAAATATTTAATGCTTTTCATTGGACAACTTTGCAGCACTGCCTGCATTGGCTCCTTAAGTCTGGTTTTACTTTTTACTACTTAATCATTTCTTCCTTCAAAAGAAAAATATCACAGCGACTTGCTCCTTTCCTCAGCTCTTCCAACTACTCTTGCTGAGAGTAAGAGGGGGGAAAACAACTTAAGCCTAAATTATGCAGCTAAAGGAATACCTAAATTGGACATATTTGTACAAGAATTCACACTTGTTCTGCTGCTAGGCCACTGATGGTTTAAAAACAAGAGCTCTTAATCCTCCTACTGCAGGACATAAGCTGATTATCTGGCTGATCCTGAGACCAAAACGTGTTCCCCTCTTGGTATATTATTGAACAATTAGCAGCATTCTTGTCTAATTACTGCTTCCCCTGGAATATCTAAATTCCTCTGTGTTGGAGACAAGATGGACTATTTTAGGCTAGATGGATTATTGTACTAGTCCACCATGGCAGTTCTGTCAGTACTTATCAACTGCATAAATAAGAATACAAGATCCAAAACAAGCCATAAATCAGGAATTCCTTTTAAAAAAGTCACTAAAATATGCAAAATTCTTAGTCATGACTATGCCTTGTATTTACAGCAGGTTTGATTGCCATGACTTGCAGAAGGAGTCCGCCTCTCTGCTCCCCACACAGTCAATAATCTATTCTTTATTCTAGTGCTGCGAGATCTGCAAACAGGTGGTGCCTACAGACTGCCCTGTGGTGTATGTGGACAGAGCAGGCTACAATCACCAGTGGCACCCAGCCTGTTTCGTGTGCTACAAGTGTTCTGAACCTCTAGTTGACCTGATCTACTTCTGGAAGAACGGTGCTGTTTGGTGTGGCCGCCATTACTGTGAGAGCATAAGGCCACGCTGTGCAGCTTGTGATGAGGTAGGGCTGATTCCCTGCTGCAATTCTGCTATGCCTAGGCAGACAGGTTTTCTGGGACCTTGTGCAAAGAGACCTGTAGGGCCTATTCCTCTTCTGTTCCTCCATCTCTGTATGCCCAGGAACCTCTCTTATAGCTGCATCCTGCTTTTGTGGGGTTTCCTTCCTCCCATGCTTTGTGTGTGAGTTGGGGGTGGGGGGGGGGGAGTGTGCATACACATACACCCCTGTTTGAGGCTCTGTGGACCTGGTGATCTTCCTTCATGAATCCATAGACTCAAATGCCATATGTGGAAGGTAGTTAAAGAACTTGTTCTCTGATGCTTCCCACTGGCTCTAGAAATGTCAAGGACAGGAAATCTGGCTGGTGAGTTGGGGATATGCAGTGTAGGGCTACTTAAAGAGTGAGGTCTCCGTGCAGTTAGATAGCAGTAAGGGTTATGAATTGGAATGGGCTTTATATGCTGTTGCTTTCATTGAAACAGGCACTTGTGGTTTAAATGCCTTTTTAATTTTTTTCAGAGAGTCTAAGGAGCCAGTATTCCAATCAGGATTAGATTTAAGAGGAGGTTCAAGGTATAGGGCTGGGTTTCAGGTATGGAATCGGCAGTGCAGAAAATGTTGTTGAGCTGGTTGTGTTATATTTCTTGCCAACAAAGGCATCATCTTGAAAGTTTCTATCATCTCATGCCAAAATCTCCTCACAAGGGCAACCATTCTGGTTTTAATATGAGCAAAATCTCACAAGAAAGAGGTAATATTTCTCCTCTGGTTTTTAGATCTGACCTAGAACCAAAATCACTGGATAGACTCAGACTCTGATCCAGAGATTTAGTCTCAAATTTGAAGAGGTTCAGGTCTGAGATCCTAGTTTAGGGCTATTTAACTATTAAGAAGCTTTGTCAAAGAATAGCAAACTGCTGTTGTCACTGTTGAATGTGGTCTGTCTTTAAAAGGTCCTGGAAAATGGTCTCATTGAAATGTAGTCCAGTATGTTGAAGGTAGACTATGTAATTGTTTTCTCATGGGAGCCTATATCTATTTATGGACTTGTCTACACTTACCGGAGGATCAATGCATAGGCGGTTGATTTAGCAGGTCTAGTGAAGACCCGCTAAATCGACCACCGATCGCTCTCCTGTCAACTACTGTACTCCACCGGATCGAGAAGAGTAAGGAGAGTCGACCCATCGACAATGCGTAGTGTGGACCCCACGGTAAGCAGATCTAAGTTACGTTGACTTGAGTTACTCTATTAACGTAACTCAAATTGCATAGCTTAGATCGACTTTCATGCACAGTGTAGACAAGGCTAATCTCATGAAGAGATACAAGCGGTGAGAAGCTTTTTAGAGAGGTTCTGATACAGTTGTGAGAGTTATCTAAAAACAGCTTAAAATATGTTGAAGCCACCAGTATTGGTATTAAAGAATTGCAGTATTGCAGGGGGAAAGTCCTGCGTTGAGGCATGGTAGAGAGCTGACCTCATTCCCTATTAGCAATAATAAATATGAGTAATCAGCTCACTTTGTGATCATCCAGACTATTTTGAGGAAGGGGGCAGGCTTATTTACTAACTCCACTGGCGCAAATCTAGTATAACGTCATTGTAATCAGTGTGTAATGGAGCTGAATTTTTTCCCATTTATTTGCATTTAAAATATGTGGGATTTTTATTTTTTCAAAGCAACATGTAAATATGGTCTGCGGCTTTGGTTTCACCATCAAGAATGATCCCATGCTCTTTGCTTATGAGTTCTCCTAAGAACAGCTTCCATATCTAAAGGAGACAAGTAAATGTGTTCGTTTGTTTTTGTGCTCCAACTTGGCAAACACCCTTTTTCTTTGCTCACCTAATGAAGGGTGATGGTTTGTCTGCACGAGGAAAAACTATGCCAATAAACAGATGTATTTGTCTACTTCCACAGATAATATTCTCGGAGGACTACCAGCAAGCTGAAGGGCTGACCTGGCACAAGAAACACTTTACCTGCCTGGAGTGTGAGATGCTGCTGACTGGCAAATCCTTCAGCCTGGATAAAGCCAAGCTTCTGTGTACAACCTGCAGTAAAACCAAACATCCCTAAACACCCCATAGCTTGAGAATCCAAAGTCTGCTCTCATAGATCAAGTTAGAATTGGTGGAAATTTGACAAATGTGGAAAAGGGATAGACAGGGTGGGGGAGAATCACTTCATGTTTCACTCAAACTAGAGTCTGCCGGTTCACTGCCAGGCAACTAGAACCCCACCCTCCTTAAATTAAAGGAAAATAACCCTTTGGGGAAACAAAAAGAAAATTCACATGCCAGGGGACAGGAAGGAGATCTCTGGTCTCTTTCCTGGGAAAGAATTGCACTAAAGCACTGGTATAAGTAGTTTCTGGGAGATCAAATCCACTAGGTTAAACCTTGTGATTAGCATGTGACTAATCTGAACCCAACAAATCCAGAAACATGCAGACTTTTGGTTCAATTGTAAGATCTTGCTGCATCCTTTTTATAATGACACATTTCAAAAGCCCTTTTGGGACATGCTAAACCTATGGTCAATAACTAGTTTTATGGTGTTATTGTTCAATGTATTCATAGAAAACTAGCAATTTGTACTAAATCAGTAGCTTCAAAGAAATAGATTAATCTAATAATTATGTTGTGGGCAGGAAATGGTATACATTGTAGAAACAAGCAGGCTTTTCCTCGTTGGTGTATAATGCCCCACTTTTTCACTGTAATTTGGCATATTAATTGCCTGCAAGAATTTGGTTGCAGGTAGGTTATTGCAGTCCTCCTCTGAGCCAGGTATATCTAGGCTGATGGCAGATTGGAATAATGAGGGCAATTGACTAATCCCACTATTTAATTGGAATTTTGGTATGATTAAAATTTCCTGGAAATTCTTAGACTTGTAGCCCCAAGGCTACAGGCTTTAACCTCATACTCTCCTCTCATCCCCTTTATAGTTAGTGAATTTCTGGGGAGAGGCATTGTATTAATGTGAGTAGTAATGGGATGGCTTCAAAAGTGGAATTTATTTGGATTTTTATACCATTGGTTTTTAGCCTGGAAGTCTCACAGAAACCAGCTTTCTCATCAGAACGGTCTTGATTCTTGCTGTGCCTGATGTTTTAGGATAACATTTAATGCTCCCACCCAAGAAACTGAAAAAGGATTCTTAACATCCAGACCTTCCCAATCCTATTATCAATTCCCTACACCCATCTGATTCTGGTAATAGACAAAAAAGCATCCAAATGGGAATAAGCCTGGTTTTCTATATTTTTATACCCAAATTACTCACTAAAGAGAACTGGAATATACCGGTAACTTTGCAACAATATTTCCATGCTAGATATGTACTATGCTTGGAATTGCTGGCTAATCGTTCTTTGAACTATAGAAAATGTCTTTCTTTCAGACGGACTAGGTATAATTGCATGCTGAGTGTATGAACAATTTCTGTAATATTACTAGAAAATGAAAGTGTGGTAAATTTGAACATGCAACAAACGTATTGAAAGCTGGATGCGCAAATCAGGTTCCCAGTTCTTCACACCTTATTACAGGCACAACTGCTATGTAATGCACACCCATGCTGTGTGACTGTATATTATACATGTTCCGAGTGAAACCTAAGTTTACTCAAACCCACCTTCACGCATGCAAAGGAGAACATCTGCCAATCTATATGTCTATTTCTGGGAATAGGGGTGAGAACGGATAAATCCACATATGGAGGTCTGTAAAAACATAGTGGGGACTCTTACGTTGCACATAATGAGGGCTCTGTTTTGAATGCCACTGACTTAGATGACATATTTATAAGTGGTGTTCCTGGGCATGCTTGGACATTTAAAAGTAAAACCCTACCTCCGGGACTGATGTAGTAGCATCAAAAGTTCTGAAGTGATGCTGATGGTGTCAAGGTTCCTCCCCCACTCTGAACTCTAGGGTACAGATGTGGGGACCTGCATGAAAAACCTCCTAAGCTTATCTTTACCAGCTTAGGTCAAAACTTCCCCAAGGTACAAAATATTACCCCCGTTATCCTTGGAATGGCCGCTACCACCACCAAACTAATACTGGTTACTGGGGAAGAGCTGTTTGGACGCGTCCTTCCCCCCAAAATACTTCCCAAAACCTTGCACCCCACTTCCTGGACAAGGTTTGGTAAAAAGCCTCACCAATTTGTCTAGGTGACTACAGACCCAGACCCTTGGATCTTAAGAACAATGAACAATCCTCCCAACACTTGCACCCCCCCTTTCCTGGGAAATGTTGGATAAAAAGCCTCACCAATTTGCATAGGTGACCACAAACCCAAACCCTTGGATCTGAGAACAATGAAAAAGCATTCAGTGTTTTACAAGAAGACTTTTAATAAAAAATAGAAGTAAATAGAAATAAAGAAATCCCCCCTGTAAAATCAGGATGGTATATATCTTACAGGGTAATTAGATTCAAAAACATAGAGAACCCCTCTAGGCAAAACCTTAAGTTACAAAAAAGATACACAGACAGAAATAGTTATTCTATTCAGCACAATTCTTTTCTCAGCCATTTAAAGAAATCATAATCTAACACATACCTAGCTAGATTACTTACTAAAAGTTCTAAGACTCCATTCCTGTTCTGTCCCTGGCCAAGACGACTACAGACAGACACACAAACCCCTTGTTTCTCTCCCTCCTCCCAGCTTTTGAAAGTATCTTGTCTCCTCATTGGTCATTTTGGTCAGGTGCCAGCGAGGTTACCTTTAGCTTCTTAACCCTTTACAGGTGAGAGGAGCTTTCCCCTGGCCAGGAGGGATTTCAAAGGGGTTTACCCTTCCCTTTATATTTATGACAGATGGTAATAGGCATGGGAACAGTGAAAATGAATCCTTTGTGGAGTAGCTACAGTATGCATATTTCGGGGTTGCCTGTGGCCATTTTGTCAATCTGACTCATCTCTGATTCAGTTACTTCAGTGAACTCAGTAGGATCTTATAAATCACCTTAAAATGTGTTGACTCCAAGTTACAGTAGGAATTGTTAAGCTCTCTTTTAATAGCTTTGGATACAAGTAGTCAATGATTGTCAAAAGTTAGCAATGTGTGGATGGAAATAAAAACCAATGGCTTTGTTTTACAGCACCCTTCTAGATGTCCTTTATAGTATCCTGAATTATTGCTGGTTTCAGAGTAGCAGCCGTGTTAGTCTGTATTCGCAAAAAGAAAAGGAGGACTTGTGGCACCTTAGAGACTAACCAATTTATTAGAGCATAAGCTTTCGTGAGCTACAGCTCACTTCCTCAGATGCATATCGTGGAAACTGCAGCAGGCTTTATATATACACAGAGAATATGAAACAATACCTATTCCCACCCCACTGTCCTGCTGGTAATAGCTTATCTAAAGTGATTTCCAGCACAAATCCAGGTTTTCTCACCCTCCACCCCCCCACACAAATTCACTCTCCTGCTGGTGATAGCCCATCCAAAGTGACAACTCTTTACACAATGTGCATGACAATCAAGCTGGGCTATTTCCTGCATAAATCCAGGTTCTCACATCCCCCCACCCCCATACACACAGAAACTCACTCTCCTGCTGGTAATAGCTCATCCAAACTGACCACTCTTCAAGTTAAAATCCAAGTTAAACCAGAACATCTGGGGGGGGGGGTAGGAAAAAACAAGAGGAAACAGGCTACCTTGCATAATGACTTAGCCACTCCAAGTCTCTATTTAAGCCTAAATTAATAGTATCCAATTTGCAAATGAATTCCAATTCAGCAGTTTCTCGCTGGAGTCTGGATTTGAAGTTTTTTTGTTTTAAGATAGCGACCTTCATGTCTGTGATCGCGTGACCAGAGAGATTGAAGTGTTCTCCGACTGGTTTATGAATGTTACAATTCTTGACATCTGATTTGTGTCCATTTATTCTTTTACGTAGAGACTGTCCAGTTTGACCAATGTACATGGCAGAGGGGCATTGCTGGCACATGATGGCATATATCACATTGGTGGATGTGCAGGTGAACGAGCCTCTGATAGTGTGGCTGATGTTATTAGGCCCTGTGATGGTGTCCCCTGAATAGATATGTGGGCACAGTTGGCAACGGGCTTTGTTGCAAGGATAAGTTCCTGGGTTAGTGGTTCTGTTGTGTGGTATGTGGTTGTTGGTGAGTATTTGCTTCAGGTTGCGGGGCTGTCTGTAGGCAAGGACTGGCCTGTCTCCCAAGATTTGTGATTATTATTGCTGTCCAACGTAAATAAAACAATGTACTTCTGTACCTTTAAAAGATTAAGAAGGGTAAAAAGTGCACACAGCATGCAATTGGTGGTGAAAAGAGCCTGAATCATATAGAGAATACTCTTTCAATAAAGAAATTAGCAGCATTTATTGACAGGTATTCACTTTCCATTTGTGCACAAAGCATGCTGTGTTCTAGCCCTATCACTTCATAAGAGGTAAATATGAAAAAAGAACGTGAGTTGAAGAAACCTACAGATCACATATAATGAGTCAATAAAACATTGAGTTATTTTTAAATATAACAAAAATCACTCTCTTGCAGTGAATACAGTACATCTTTGGTCTACCCCCTACAGAGTTATTGATTTCTTATTTTGCTTAAAGTAAACTGGCTGCTTAGTCCTTGCTTTTGTGTCTGTCTCAAAGCATGTATACTGCAATAGGAGTCTAAAGCCAAAGATATTCAGGATAAGCTCAGATTTCATCTAAAAAGTCTCAGCTACTGCAGTTTGTAAAGAGATACGTAAGGTAATCATTTTTCTTTTTTAAAAAACAGGCTCAGGTCAGAGTGAACATGAGGTGGAACAAATTGTTCTTCTTTTGTTAGTTCAAAAGAATTTGCATGGTGGCAATATGTATAAATGTCAGAGCCAATGAATGCAGAACACTGTTGCCTTCAAATCAGAGGACTTTAGAATCTTAATGAAACTATGGGCAGAAACCATCTTTTCAGATATGTTGCTGGCAGTAATTCCATTTTCTTTCGTGCACAGTTTGTCCTGCTTGGGGCCGGACTGACCTTGCTTACACTGGTTTTGTACCTGTGCAGCTTCACAGATTTCTGGCATGATTTTTCCATTGTGCCACAGTCCCTTTGAACCAGCACTAAGAGGCAGTGAACTTGGGGGATCCAGCCACTTGACAGTCCTATGTGGCATAAAACCAGCCCAATGATTCTAGGTAACACCTCTGCCCACCCTCACCCCTCCACAGCTTCTGGCATCTCCGGGTGTGACCTTGCAGCGGGCAGGGTTGGGAGTAGGGGGAGCATAGCTACAGCACAACTTCACTCTGTCTGTCTGTCCCTGGATGCCAGAATGACATTTGGAGCTATATGCAGCCAGGCCATAAGTGTCCCTGGTGGGTGTGAAGGGCTGAATCAGCCCCCAAACTAGGGGGACATACCTAGGGGGCATAAAGCATGATGGAGAATTTGGCTCTGAAATAGCTATTCCTAATTTAAACTGGTATAGCAGACCAGATTTGGGCATGAAATTAGCTAGTGAAAGAAGCTTTCTATTTTCTGTATTAATAATCTACCCAGCTTTTCTGTAAGAATCTGGTCCTACAGATCCATGATATGTGAGTAGTCCAGCATAAGTAGTCCTAATGAATGAGACCATTCCCATAAGGAAGGGTTGGCAGAATCAGGTTCTTAATTTCCATTCTGAAACTTTGTTGTTATGGGCCAAAAATATTTTGTATATATGGGTGTAAGTCTGGTATAATTCAGTTAACTATGGATTTTCATCTGTACGATTAAAAGCAGAATTTGGCATAGTGTTTGAATTACTGGAATAAAATGATAGGTTTAACTCTTCCAGAACTTAAACTTATTTGTTTTAAAAAATAATAATTGAATAAACTCCTGTTTTGACCATTCTCAACACCATTTTGTCTGTTCTTTTGTTACCCCCAAAAAAAGACCTTGTTCTTTCTCTCAAAGTAGTGCTGTTGTGAGTCAAGCCAATTAAAGCCCAGGGTTGTGAGTTCGATCCTTGAGGGGGCCATTTAGGGATCTGGGGCAAAAATTGGGGATTGGTCCTGCTTTGAGCAGGGGGTTGGACTAGATGACCTCCTGAGGTCCCTTCCAACCCTGATATTCTATGATTCTAAATCCTGTTTTGCTTTATTTAATCTCTCCAGCTGAAATAGTAATTAAACTGTTTGTTTGCTCTTCAGTGTACTGTGGGCATAAGATTCTGATTATGTAGAAGGTGTCATAATGATGATGTCTTCCACATATGTGTATCCTTATGAATAAAGATCATAGGCCATGGATTATAATACAATTATTTTAACATACAATACCAACTGTATAAACTTGTATGTAGCCTGTGCCTCCATCAGTGGGTGAGACAAGATGGGTGAGGTCCTATCTTTTTTATTGGACCATCTTCTGTTGGTGAAAGAGAGAAGCTTTCAAGCTTCCACAGAGCTCTTTTTCAGATCCATTTGCCATTAGTGGTGGATAAACTATTATTGCATTAAACAATAACCAACTGATTTGATCACTCAGGATTGCTAAATGCTAACATAGCATGTTCTAGTTTGGATTTTTCTCTAATGATAGCAGCAGGTAAAATCGTAACAAGCCTTTGCCTCTGAAGTTCCAACTTCAGATTTGTACACACCTCCCTGAACCCTAAAGAATTGGCTACCGCCCTCTTTCTTAGCCTCTGAGGCATTCGTACCAGTGTATAAAGCCACTCTTCTCAAAGCTTCTGTGATGTGGATTGCTTGCAAAAGGTCCCAGCAACTACTTACTCAGTGTGTGCTACCTGTGAGCTGTGCCCTGTGATAGTTGCCTTGGTCACATGGTCTTCTCACTTTCATTGGAGTGATTTCATTGGAGTGCAAACAGAGGGCTTTTAACGCATAGCTTCCAGTGGGAATTAGGGTTGCTAACCCTACCGGATTGGCCGGGAGTCTTCCAGAATTGGCCTCAATCTCCTGATGACTATTAAAAGCAATCCGGGCGATTTTTATAGGTCAAAAATCCGGTCAGCGGCACAGCAGGGCTAAGGCAGGCTCCCTGCCTGCCCTGGTTTCATGCAGCTCCCGGAGGCGGCCGGCATGTCCAGCTCCTGGGTGCAGGGGTGGCCAGGAGGGGTCTCCTCGTGCTGCCCCTGTGCCCCATCCTGAGCACCAACTCTGTAGCTCCCATTGGCTGGGAACTGCGGCTAGTGGGAGATGTAGGGGCAGTGCCCGCAGGTGGGGGCGCGCACGGAGCCACCTGGCTGCCCCTGGGCCTAGGAGTCGGATATCTGGTCATTTCTGGGAGCCGCCTGAGGTAAGCGCCACCCAGAGCCTGCACTCCTCACCCCCTCCTGCACCCCAATCCCCTGCCCCAGCCCTGAGCCCCCTCCTGCTTCCAAACTCCCAGAGCCCATATTCCCTCTCCTGCACCCCAATCCCCTGCCCCAGGCTCAGCCTGGAGCCCCGTCCCACACTCCAAACCCCTTGGCCCCAGCCTAGAGCCTGCACGCCCTCCCACATCCCAAACTCCTGCCCCAACTCAGTGAAAGGGAGTGAGGATGGGGGAGAGCGAGCAACAGGGGGAGTGGGGACGGAGTCAGTGGGGGGAGGGGCCTCGAAGAAGGGGCAGGACAGGGGTGTGGCCTCAGGGAATGGGGAGGGCAAGGGTGTTTGGGTTTGTGCGATTAGACAGTTGGCAACCCTAGTGGGAACCCTGGCACAGATCCATATCTGCACAAGTATCCATGCTTTCCTCCACCATTCCTAGGAACAAAATGGCACTCATGTTTGCACGGGATGGGAGGGATAGCTCAGTGGTCTGAACGCTGGCCTGCTTAAACCAAGGGTTGTGAGCTCAATCCTTGAGGGAGCCATGTAGGGATCTGGGGCAAAAATTGGGGCTTTGAGCAGGGGGTTGGACTTGATGGCCTCCTGAGGTCCCTTCCAACCCTGATATTCTATGATTAAAAAGCTCAGTTTTTTTCCACCTCTCAGATGTCAGTAACTGGATGACAAGACTGATATGAACAGCGCAAAACATGCAAGTCTCTTGAATCTCACTTTTCGTGTCAAAACAAATGCAAACATGAAGTCCGACACCAATCAATAGCAAGTAAAGAAATACATTGGCCTCTATTCTTGTATGGCTCATCATCTAGAACGAAGAAGATTATCAGACGACTTCCACAATGTGCCGTGGTATGTCCTCTGCAAGAAAGCTATGCCTATCATTGCGTGATCACCCTATCCAGTGGAAAAGCATAAATGAAACAACGTACACCATCTGTAGGATTTTTTCCACAGAAGACAAAAGAGGAATCTAGTATGATGATGCGTGAAGCTACTATAGCTTAAGCTTTTTGAGGCAGGGACTGTCTTTGTGACGTCTTTGTGTCTTTGTACAACAACTAGTCCCATGGGGATTTGTACCATGAGTGTGTCTCCTAGGTGCTACAGCAATATGAATAATAGCCCCAAAAAGGGTGCTACAAAACGCAAACACTAAATGTAGTGATTGCTTTATTAAATTAATTCTTAGCTGTTACAAGGTGCTTTGAGACTACAGAGAAAAGGTGCTTTCCCTACCTTGTAGCATTTTAGCGGACACCCACTGAATGGCATCCATTGAGTAGGCAGCTGATTTTGTTCTCCTCCCTGGCCAGCCAAATGGTCTGACACGAGAATTACTTTAGAAATCCCTGTTGCTCAACGGAGTTTTGATTCATCGACAGTGGCTGTGTACTGCTTCCTCTAGATCAGTGGTTCTGAACTCTGGTTCCACCATTTGTTCAGGGAAAGCTGCTGGCAGGCCAGGCCGGTTTGTTTACCTGCCACGTCCGCAGGTTCGGCCGATCGCGGCTCCCACCAGCTGCAGTTCGCCACTCCAGGCCAATGGGGGCTGCGGGAAGTGGCGTGGGCCGAGGGATGTGCTGGCTGCTGCTTCCTGCAGCGCCCATTGGTCTGGAGTGGCGAACTGCAGCTGGTGGGAGCCGCGATCGGCTGAACCTGCGGACGTGGCAGGTAAACAAAGTGGCCCGGCGCACCAGCGGCTTTCCCTGAACAAGCGGCAGACCAGAATTGAGAACCACTGCTCTAGATCCTCTACCAAATCTTAGTACATTCCCATGGTTAAAGCCTTTGATGCACTGTAACTCAATGGCAATGTTATCACCTTCTGGAAAATATCCCTCTCCCTTTAATTTGCTAATGACAGCATTCATGCTTCAGTTTTATAACTGCCTCATCTTCAGAGGTATAAAAAAGAATGAAATAAACCGGCATGAGGAATAAGCACATAGGACTCAGTTTGGGGATGACAGACATGAAAAAAACTGGCTGTCAGTGAGGAACATACAAGACCTCAATCTTCCAGCTGCATTTGCAGCTACTAACGGATGTGCGATGTGATTTGAAGAAAGCAGCTTTAATATTAAGTGCTGTGTGAATTGTTATGATGAAAAAGCATCCTGTCGGATTTGGTTGTATATAATAAGACTTTAGAATATCAGTCTCTGTTTCTGTGCTAAGGTACTAAAAGATGCTGAGCAAAAATTAAGCATTCAGAGCTGCCTCCATCAAAAGAATAACACCAATCATTCTGTGTGTTTGCTTAGTTGCAAGGCGAGTTGACAACTTTATTTTTTCCCCCTTAACTCAGTTTCTTTTAACTGGAAAAGTCCAGAGTTTGGATGCTTAAAATTGTTCATCCAGACTGTGTAAAATTTGTTTTTCTCTCTACTATAAATGGATTAGACAGGGCAAGTGGAATTTAATAACAGCTACAAACTGGAATGAGCTTCATTACTATGCAAGTCAGTGAAACACCACATTGAACTGAGAATTCAATTTGTGCTCAGCTTTCTCTTCAGTGTAAAGATCCATGCTAGTGGGGATAATTCAGACTCTGGATATTCCAGACACCTACCATATACCTTTCCAATATTGTCACTGTATTTCTTCAAGGATCTAGATGTAATTTATTTTTAAACACATCTGTGTGCTGCTATAACACAGTCAGCTCACAGGACAGCTGTGTAAGACAGTTGGTTTCACACAAGAATGAGTTGTTGCAAATAAATTCTGAGTTTGTTTTACCTATTGCTTTCAGTTGATTAGCAAATTGCTCAGTAGAGAATATGGTTAAATGATCTTTTAACTTGATAGTTGTGTTTATAATAATGTAGCCCTTCCATGAAAGGATAGGAATAATTTATGACTTATATGCAATTTAATAACACTTCTTTTAATAAGCAGTGCCAGACTTATAGCTTAAGCTTATAAGTGACTAAGTCTTCTGTTTGCTTCCCACATATATTCTCAAAATGGTGATATATAGTTGGTATATAAATATAGATTAATACTTTTCTCTGATGAAGTTTAAACTAAAATATTCTGCATCATTTTTTCTTTACATATATGACTGATAAGACATAGAAATGTTTCTAAATGCGTAAATAAAACATGTATCTCTTTTTAAAGCATCTCAATATGTTCCACCCTGTCGATTTGGAAAGTGTTAAGTATGAAGCATACAACTGTGAGGTTTTTAAAGACACCTCCTATTTATTTTAAAGGAAATGGATAAATCTGGTAACAAGTCAAGCAGCTTAATGGCGCCAGGGGTGTCATAAGGATAAAATCCACTGACTGTAAGGTGCTCCGTTATGACAGCGACGAGGCCATATAAGAGAAGAAAATAATAAATTAGGGAGACCCTGTTTAATACTGAATCTCCTATTTCCATGGACAATCCAGAAAAGGGTATAAATTCAACGGTCGAACTTTTGATTACAGCAGCAAAATGTGAAGTATGACATTGTATGACAGAGACAAACTGCAAATTGAGCTGGAGAGATTAAGCCAGGGGACTGCAGGTCACTAGTTGTATTGAGACAAATAAATGTTAAATCAAACTATTATAGAGAGGTAATACACAGCAAAAAACTGACAAGTCTGCATGTAACTACTGTGAATTTAATATAAAAGGTGACTGGATGACTCATAAACAATTCCATCCAATACCAATGAGATCCTTTAAAATCATGATGTTTAAAGATTTGTGCCAGTGTAAAATAATAGCTCAGTGCTATAGTCTATTATTTTGGGTTGAGTGTCTTGCAATGATGCTTAAGGGAAAACAAGAATTATACTATCCTCCAACCCCTGGAGAAAAGTGGGATTTGCTATTCAAGCAAGGAGAATATTTTGAAATGCAGAATAACTGATGAAATTCATGTTCAACTGTTCAAAGTATGTATTAAATGAGTGGACAAAATAAAGAAGAGGCTTTGGTCAGTCAATTTGTAATCAGGGTGGGGGGCTTTGGATCATGTTGCAAAGCCTCCAAAAACATTGTCTTTGAACTGTGTGATGGATGGAAGAAAATAATCCTGTGCCAAGAGAGCGAAGCTCCTGTTTCAGTTATTTTAACCATGATGTGTAAGCTCAGTTCGGAAAGGTGGAGACTGCACTTGGACGGTCTTTAACATCACCGTATGGCTGGAGGTACAAAATAGCTCATCCATTGAGGTAAAAAGACACTTGTCAACGAAAGTGGTTTTATTTATTTATTTTAAAGGCTTAAAGCAATATTTTGTGTATAGTAAAAGGCAGCCACCTTCTTTAGATTTAAGGTGAGTTTTTATCCGCAGTAAGAAAAAGAGAAGTTAACTGTCCACCTATTTATAATAAATCAGACTTGTTCCAGGAAAAATGCAAAGGCCAGGGACTTGCAGACACATGTTCTGACATCTACTCTGCCATAGCTCAAGCTCATCTTGTTGTGTCCCCGCCATGCCTCTTTGATGCCAGCATCTTTCCTGTCCTCATTCTTGTTTCGGTCTCCATGCCTTCTCCCTATGTATGGAGTAACCTCCCAAACCAACTTCCTGAGGCTAACATCTGTGGCATTCAAATCCTTCCTAGAGATCCACTTCTGCCATGACCCCTACAGAAATAAATCCATGCCAAATGCTTTCTCCATTCTGCTGCTGCACTGGAGGAGGAGAGTTTTAGGTAAAAATGACACCAAAACCAAAAACCACCCTACCATGTCCAGGTCCTAATCATTTCTCCCCTTAGTGACTGTAACGTTTTCCTCTGTAGATTGCTTTATTTGCCACCTGATTCCCATCAGACCATCCAAAATCCTGCTGTGAAGACCTCTTGTTTCTGGCTTGCTACTCCAATCATGTCATTTCCCCACTTCAAATCCCTTACCTGGCTACTTCTCACTTTCTCTATGCATTTCAAGCTTCTGACTCTCCCCGTCTAGGCTCAAGCACTGGTCCGGCTCACAAATCTGCTCTCGTTGTCTTCACTCTCCTCCTGCATGTCTTCATTCAGCTTCTGGGGTACTTTTCTTCAGGCCTTATTCCATGTTGTCTCATAGACCTGCAACTCCTACCCCTTGTAAACCAAGCATCCTCTTCCTTCTCCATAAATCACGCTGCTCTCAAGTAAATCACATGCCTTCCTCCATGTTCTGCCCAGTTCTTAAGGGAGGTAATCATGACTATAGCTAGGCAAATACTTCAAAAATTATTGCTTTTCTCTTCTTTTCTGTAACCATTAACTCCAATTTTTAAATGCATTTGCCTGGCCCATGCTGACTCCCCTTTTGTGTGTTCTTACTGTGAACATCAGTGTGATTGAGTTCTGGCCCAGATGTTTGTAGCGTGTGAATTTCGAGGCATATCTCTCAAGTGTCCCACATTGTGCAGGACATCCCACATCTGGACTTGATTTTAAAGTCGTCCCCCATTTTGAGGGCCACTGTCCCCCACTTCAGAATCTGGCGGTTGACAGGTCTGATTCAAGGTCCCCTGTGCAGATATTTGCAGAGCCTTAGCATGGAATCCTGGACCCGTTGAAGTCAATGATGCCAGAATTTAATCCCTAATGTTTATTTTTTCATACAAATGTGTTTTTTGAGCTAGAAATGCTGACACACTTGACCAATTAAGGAGCAGAAATCATAGCCCCTACCCTATCTCACCAGTCACAACAAACAGGTGTCAAACAGCAAATGTAAACAGATGCAGAGAACAGTTCATGATAGGGCCTTAGAGGTTTTAAAGAGCAGGAATTTGTCAAGTAATTCAGAATAACAAATCAACCTGCCCCATGATCATGACCCTTTTCAAAGACACGCCACATCAATGAATTCTCATCACATCAATTATGTATTTGTTTTTTTAAATTACACACATAGTATGAATGAGTGGAATGTATTCGTGTTTTCATGATGTAACATCAAAGACTTTCCCACAGAACTGTAGTGTTATTAACTGTGGGTCAACCTGGGACTAACCTTTGCATGCATCTCAATGCCCTTGCAGATGTCGCTCAATTACAGTACATTGTCTGCTCTCTCTTGAAAACAGGGTCTGTTTCTTGTTAGTGCCCCATGGGAGGTGTGGAAAGGAAGGAGAGCCATTGTCACTCCCCCTTCGCATTAGTCAATGGGACTCGGTGAGCTGGGGAATGGGACAGAGTGCCTGCAAGAAGAAACAAACCTGTGAACAACTAGATTTCTAGTCATTCTAAATATTATGGGCCAGATACTCAGCTGCTGTAATCCACCAGATGCTCCATTGATGGCAATGTAACTACGCTGTTTAACACCAGCTAAGAATCTTTTCTATAATGTCAAGTTCAGATTTCTATGAACTCTGTGGTCAGGATGACTCCATAAGATTTTTTTTAAATGAGTCTGATTATTTTTATTTATTTTTTTTAAATCCTGGACAAAGCATGAGCCTTGTTCTCAGATATTTACCACCCTTGGGAAATCGGAGCCTTTTGATCAGCTATATTGGTAATGTCAATAGTATGTTTTGGCAGGATTTGCATGGATAAGTCATACAATTACAGTCTTTATAGGGGAGAAGGAATGACAGCCTATTACATTTCTCCACACTGAGGTAGTTGCCATTTAAAGATGAAATTAACTGTAATGTGTTTCTTTGATGACCATGTAATATTGCACTGCATGAATCTTATGGCCATGTAAAGAAAATCTGTGAGCCCAATATCACCAGTGAAATAGCTGATAAAGAGAGTCAGATGTCACAGCCATGAATGTTCTCCTGAAGTTAGGTGCCTAAATCGGGTGAGCCCTTTCTTGTGGGGTTTTAGAAGGACCTGTTGCCCCCTTTTACACCCTAAGCACCTGAGACAGAGGAGGAGCACTCACCTGGGATGTTGGATACTCAGCATCAGATCCTCACGCTGCCTGATTTGGAGCAGGGCCTTAAACCCAGGTCAGTCCTCCCCAGTGAGTGGCCTAACTTCTAGGTTATAGGGTATTCTGACCCAGGATTCTTTCAGTGTCTCCTGCTGAAGTGTTCCATTGTGTAGAACTAATTAAATATTCACTGGTTCAGAGAAAAGACTGACTCTGTATCCTGCTGGTTCACTTTCCAAGGAGCGGGGCCCACACAAGGTTCAAATCAGTAAAGCAAGGATTTGGTTCAAACCACTGGGCTATTGGATATAACAGGAGAAGGTCTTTTGTGCAGATTAGATGTGCTGTGAGCCCACCTACCAGAGAGGGCTCAGCACATAAAATGTACAGAATGCCTGTTTTGTGACTCCCCCCGGGGGTAGGTGGAGCTCTGCAGCATCAGAAGTTAGGCAGCTACGCACATGCTCACTGGCAGAAATGTAGGTGCCTTGGGGACTTTACCAGTGGGAACTTGGACACCTCCAGGGTTAGGCGGCCACTGAATGGGAGTTTTGTGAATGCCAGTGGGGCCTAACTATTGGATTTAGGTACCTAGCGAGGCAGTTAGTTTTTGAGTAGTGCCCATCAATGTAGCATCCAACCGCTTTTCTATTTGTGCTATGTAAAATTATATTAACTGAAATGATCTTTTCCATTCCTTTCAATTAATAAAGTATATGCGTAAGCTGCTTGATTTATGTAATCCTCTGAGCCTATGAAAATATTCAATTCTTACCAGTGTAATAGAATAGTTTTGTAGCCAATGTGATCTTCAGTATCAAGGCAATGGCTGCTGCTAGCACGAAACCTGAAAACTACTTGGAAGACCTTTTAAAGAAACTTCCTCCAGAGAAAAAAACTTGTTCTACTGCTGGAGTGAAAAGATAATCCAAAATTTAGTGATGAGTGAAATAATGGTTTTGTGCAGCCCTGCGGGGAAAAATATGTCAAAGAGAAGACAAGCAGTTGCTTAAATGAACACGTTAAATACAGTGTCATGATTATTTTAATTAAAAAATATTTATCTCTTGCTAACTGTCCAAAGAGCAGAATTCATGTTCACAATGACCTCTAGCTTTGTAGGTGCTTATTAGACATTAATTTAGGTTATTGAAATTTACTCTGTTACTATTAATCATTTAGCATGCATTAAGAACTGAGAAAGACAATCATAGCAATGATCAAAATCCAACAACATTTTCAAACATGCCCAGTATCATGGAAGGTTTATCATGACTATTCTACAGCAGACTAATTTAGATAAAATGAAAATTGCTTCAAAAGTATGATCACATATTGCACTGAATGAATTCAGATATTGTCTGAATCCTACAACAGTTTAATTAACATGGTGCAATCGCATCAGAGGGATTTGAGGAGCATCAGAAACACATTTTCAAATCTTATAACATGGGCAAGCTGTCTGGGAGAACTTTGAAAACCTCACCATTTCCTGACATCCTTTAATACCAACTCTCAGATCAGTGATAGGTGAAAACTAGGGGATATTCACAGAGAAATAAGAGTGTCATGGGGACAACACTCCGTCAGAAGGTGAGCTATCCATTAAAGGGCAAGTCTGAGTTCAGCCTATCTCTTTTCTAAATTCTAGTCCTTTCAGGGGAGAAGCTGGGATCTGTATGGCCTAGAGGGGTCAGGTGACTGAGAGGGTCAGATGACAGTGCACCCTCCTGCTATGTAGGAAGAAACTCAAAGACAGCAGTATGTTTCTGGAGGTCTCTCCACAGTGGTTTAGGGTAAAGGCCTGGGAAGGGGAAATATGGAGATACTTATGGGTTTCTACTGGAGGGCTGTGGAAGTAACCAAAGGATAAAGAGCTATTTTTGGATGAAGGGCTGGTGTTCTGGTGAAGTGGGATAGTGCAGGGGAAGAGCTGTTTGATCTGGCACAGCTGCAGTGCTGGAGGGCTGAGGCATTCTCCATGCAAATTGCTTTTCTTGCAGGAGTCCCAGGCTGGGACATTTTTAAAAAGTGTGGGAGGAATTACTCCCCTCACCCCCATATACACACTTAAAACCCAGAGGAAGGACTCAGTCTAGCATGGTAAATGACTATTTAGAATCTTGGTTTTACCACAGAAGGGGATTCTTTTGGTTTGGCCAGAGGACTAAATCACTCAAGCATCCAACCAGCTGGAAGCGGAATGTGGACCATGGGTGGAAACTGGGGCATGGCTGCTCCCTGATCTGGGTTCTAGGTAAGAATGCCTATTATGCATCCCCTTATTACATCATAGGCTAAATCCTGTTGACCCTATTTGCTGAAACCAATAGAACTACTAATATGAGATAACAGGCCTAATCCTGCTCTATTAAAGTTAATGTGATGTCTACCATTCATGTCTGCGGTAACAAAATCAGGCCTAAAGAAACCACTGATGCCCTGTAACTTGGTAATGATCATCTTGCTTTGGACCCAGGAGAAATGTGCTAAAATCAAAAGAAATAGAAATTGTCGGGAGTCTTAATTTTTTTAGGCAACTTTGAAAGTAAATGCAGCAAAGAGTCCAGTGGCACCGTATAGACTAACAGACGTATTGGAGCATAAGCTTTCGTGGGTGAATACCCACTTCGTTGGATGCATGTAGTGGAAATTTCCAGAAGCAGGTATAAATATGCAAGCAAGTAAATGTAATTATAGAAAGATACTTTTCATTAAATAATAAAGAATCATATCTCAGCAACATTAGGTGAGAAAAATATGAACCAAAGGCAGGCTTAGGTCGCTGTATAAATGCTATTATAATGCTTTCTGAAAAACCCCAGAGAGAGAAAATCAGAGTTGTAAAAACAACAGGCATTCATTTTGAATTATGAAGTGCTTTTGTGCTTCAGAAAACTCACATTTCACTTTTAGTGGCCTGAAACAGCTATTGCTTTTGGGCTGTCCTATAATACGGTTGATGTGGATACGTGTTGTCTTATAAAAAGCGAAGTTAATTATTCCTATTTAAAATTACCTTGGTAAATTTTAAAAAAAATCTTACTTTTCCAGTAAAAACTACCAAAAATAAAGTAAATTTCTACATTTTGGTTTTTCTGTTCTCTTTTACTATTTCTGAAGTTCATTCACATGGACATCGTGTATCCTGCAGGAGCTTTATGGTACTGTACTTGTCTAATTTGGCCTGCTTTTACTCTGACTTCCACTGCTTACAAAAATACTTTATTTATGACTTTAAATAAACCACATATCCTGTAACAGAAACAAAACACAAAAATGTGGAAAAAAAACGAAAACCAGTTTCTGTTTTCCAGGTAAAAAGAAAAAACAAACCCAAGTGTTCCTGCTTAAAATATCATGGTAAGACTGCTAAAATATTGGCCACAGTTCTTTGTTGCAGAGAAAAATAACTCTTTGTCCCAGTAACTACCAGATGTCAACTGAAACAAAATAGTTTTATAAACTATTTAGAGATTCTAAAATTGTTGTCTAAGTACTGGAGGTTTCTAGGGCCAAATTCATCCTGTTGTAATTCCACTCATTTTAGAACTTATGCCATGGATACATTTGGCTTCTAATGCACAGAAAAGTGGTGGTGTTCCCTCAAAACCCAGTTGATTATTTACAGGCAACAAAGCTATTTTGATTTAGGTTTTCTTAAGCATAAGTTGAAATATTTTCCCTGCCATTCTGTTGAAAAGTATAATTCTCCACATGCTTTTTACTTGTTAGAAGCTTGCCATGCTAAGTCAGCTTGGTTCTTTTTGGCCTTTCTTTGCCAAGGTGAGCAGAAGGGAACAAATGGATTCAGAAGTTCGTACATTCTCCATCTGTGGATGAAAAGGGGATTAAAGATGTCTGGGTTTTAGGGGCTTCCTCCCCTTAGGGATTTTTCCTTCTGTCCTGATCTCCAGCCTTCCAGCCATGACAAAGCCAGCTTCTTGGGTCTGCATAACTGGGTTCAATATCTGGAAAGAACATGCTTTCTTGTATGACTTCTGGCATTTCCAGCTTCAGGTCATACAACATATACTGCAAATATCTCTCTCTCTCTCTGCAGTGTGTTGTCAGTTCAAGTTCTAGCCCCGTCTGGAACCCCAGCAATGCTCAGAATAAAAACTTCTTTAAAAAATGAATCCTGCTTTTTCAGAAATATCAAAAAGGCTTATTCAGCAGCTGTGAGTTCTGGAGATGAGCGAATGTTTGGGAGAAGGCAAGGCGGTCTCTTTGTTTCCAAAGTGGATCACTGTTCTCTGATATTTTGCTCTCAAACTGTAAGTACGATAAAAAATATAATAGTAGTAAGTGAGCAGAACATAGTACAACTCTATAGAAACACAACATTTGTACACCTCTGAGTATGGAGACTTGTTTTCAGGGAAGTGTGTGCACAATTGCACACTGAACTTGTATGTACTTGCTACTACTGCACAAGCTCCGTCAGTGACTGCAAGCACAAATGCACATTTAAATGTATGTCTGAACTCTTAGGCACAGAGTTGCAATAAGATTGAGCTAAATTCCAGACCATACCACACGATCCATTGTCTACAGCCAAGCTCTACGATACAACTGCATTTACTCCAACCCCTCAGACAGAGACAAACACCTACCTACAAGATCTCAATCAAGCATTCTTACAACTACAATACCCACCTCCTGCAGTGAAGAAACAGATTGACAGAGCCAGAAGAGTACCCAGAAGTTACCTACTACAGGACAGGCCCAACAAAGAAAATAACAGAACGCCACTAGCCATCACCTTCAGCCCTCAACTAAAACCTCTCCAGCGCATCATCAAGGATCTACAACCTATCCTGAAGGACGATCCATCACTCTCACAGATCTTGGGAGACAGGCCAATCCTTGCTTACAGACACCCCCTCAACCTGAAGCAAATACGCACCAGCAACCACACACCACACAACAAAAACACTAACCCAGGAACCTATCCTTGCAACAAAGCCCATTGCCAACTGTGTCCACATATCTATTCAGGGGACACCATCATAGGGCCTAATGACATCAGCCTCACTATCAGAGGCTCGTTCACCTGCACATCCACCAATGTGATATATGCCATCATGTGCCAGCAATGTCCCTCTGCCATGTACGTTGGCCAAACTGGAGAGTCTCTATGTAAAAGAATAAATAGACACAAATCAGACATCAGGCAGTCAGAGAACACATAAATCTCTCTGGTCACTCGATTACAGACCTTAAAAGTTGCAATTCTTCAACAAAAAAACCTCAAAAACAGACTCCAACGAGAGACTGCTGAATTGGAATCAATTTGCAAACCGGACACCATTACATTAGGCTTGAATAAAGACTGGGAGTGGATGTGTCATTACACAAAGTAAAACTATTTCCCCATGTCAAGGTTCCTCCCCCACTGTGAACTCTAGGGTACAGATGTGGGGACCTGCATGAAAAACCTCCTAAGCTTATCTTTACCAGCTTAGGTCAAAACTTCCCCAAGGTACAAAATATTCCACCCGTCGTCCTTGGATTGGCCGCTACCACCACCAAACTAATACTGGTTACTGGGGAAGAGCTGTTTGGATGCGTCTTTCCCCCCAAAATACTTCCCAAAACCTTGCACCCCACTTCCTGGACAAGGTTTGGTAAAAAGCCTCACCAATTTGCCTAGGTGACTACAGACCCAGACCCAGACCCAGACCCTTGGATCTTAAGAACAATGAACAATCCTCCCAACACTTGCACACACCCCTTTCCTGGGAAATGTTGGATAAAAAGCCTCACCAATTTGCATGGGTGACCACAGACCCAAACCCTTGGATCTGAGAACAATGAAAAAGCATTCAGTTTTCTTACAAGAACACTTTTAATAAAAATAGAAGTAAATAGAAATAAAGAAATCCCCCCTGTAAAATCAGGATGGTAGATAGCTTACAGGGTAATTAGATTCAAAAACATAGAGAACCCCTCTAGGCAAAACCTTAAGTTACAAAAAAGATACACAGACAGAAATAGTTATTCTATTCAGCACAATTCTTTTCTCAGCCATTTAAAGAAATCATAATCTAACACATACCTAGCTAGATTACTTACTAAAAGTTCTAAGACTCCATTCCTGGTCTATCTCCGGCAGAAAACCCCGCATAAGACAGACACACAGACCCTTTGTTTCTCTCCCTCCTCCCAGCTTTTGAAAGTATCTTGTCTCCTCATTGGTCATTTTGGTCAGGTGCCAGCGAGGTTACCTTTAGCTTCTTAACCCTTTACAGGTGAGAGGAGCTTTCCCCTGGCCAGGAGGGATTTCAAAGGGGTTTACCCTTCCCTTTATATTTATGACACCCCATGTTTATTCCCCCACCACCATCACCACTGTTCCTCACGTGTTCTTGTCAATTGCTGGAAATGACCTACCTTGATTATCACTACAAAAGGTTTTTTCTCCTGCTGGTAATAGCTCATCTTACCCGATCACTCCCCTTACAGTGTGTATGGTAACACCCGTTGTTTCATGTTCTCTGTGTATATAAAATCTCCCCACTGTATTTTCCACTGCATGCATCCGATGAAGTGAGCTGTAGCTCACGAAAGCTCATGCTCAAATAAATTGGTTAGTCTCGAAGGTGCCACAAGTACTCCTTTTCTTTTTGCGGATACAGACTAACACGGCTACTACTCTGAAACCTAGTATAGAGGTTGTTAATCTGCTTAAAGCAATATGTACTATGGATCGGCTGCTCAACGTTTCCTGACTTAGTAAACTTGTATGTGTTACATTTGCCTTTCCATCAGGACAGGATCCATATTGCCTACAGTATGCCATTTATTCCAAATGCACGTGGTGTTTCTGTTTGCAAGGTACAACTTGTTCATTACACCCAGGTAGTTTTAAATATGCACCACTAGGGTTTGTAGAGATTGCTATTAGAATATTTATCTCTGCCACGTCACATCAAAATAAAAAACAACCGATGTACAAATGTATTATTGTTGGACCAGCTGTTTTATTTATTGGGCTAATAAATTCCTTGGGAGACTCACAATCAGAGCTGAAGCATGGAGGCCTTTAAATACAGACATTTTGTGTGTATTTTAACTTAAAAGCCATAGCAGGCTTAGACCAAGTTACAGCTCCGTGAGTAAAGGTCTCCTTATAAAAGAGACCTATTGATATACTGCCAAGGTCTTCCCCCGAGACCACCTGAATAAATTTCCTTCAGCTGACAAGCCTGGAAAAGGCACCCTTTTAGCAGAACAGGATTCAAAAGCTATTTAACTGGGAGGCACCAGCTTGTCTTTTTGCAGAAGAGAATTTACTCAGAAATGAAAGGCCATTTTTCAAACACAAGGAAAACCTATCACGGTAATTTTTCTTTTCTGGTGACATTACAAGATCTGGGCAATTAGGTAGTTAAAGAATCCTAAAATCAATAACAAGTGACCTTTAATTGACTACTCTGAATGAAATTACTGATTCTGTGTGTGTGTGTGGGGGGGGGTTAATACATAATTCATTTTCATTTGCAATGGAATCCTTCCAGTGGCTTAGAAGTGGACATATAAAATATAGCCAGAGAAAATCTAAGGGTAAATAAACCAAAATACTTAATGCCACAATAACATCAAGATTAAGGGGCTAGTATCTTTTCCTGGGTTGGCGGGGAAAGCAAGTGAATGGGGAGAATCTTTTTTCCCTAAAGAGTCAGTGGGCCAAATTCCTACCTGATGGAAGTAGGTGGAACTTCACTGACTTCAGAGAAGGTCTGAATTGGGCCCTATATCATTAGTAAGGTTTTGCCTGAATTAATGCATGGAGAAGCAAAAGAACTTTAGGGTGCTTATCTGATATTAGTATTTTGTATTACAGTAGGTCATGGAGACCCCAATCAGCGGTCAGGATTCCATTGTGTTAGACACTGTACTGACATCATAAAAATATAGTCCTTTCCCAAAGAGCTTGCAGGCTAAACATATGATAAGACAACAGCTGGAGTAAAAACAGGAAGGTTCAGGTAACTAGGGAGGGAGCGTTTTTGGTATAGTAAACACAGGATTCCCACTGTCTAGTCATTAATCTAACATCTAACAGCAAAATCTACATAACTGGGCAAGAAACTTTGTGAGAAGATGTTTTGAAATTGTTGCAGAACATCAGTATTTCCATACACAATGACACCTGTAACCAGCAGAGCTGCTGAAATAATAACAAATAAAATATTAGACATCTTTGTTTCATTAGTCGCCCAGCTCTACAGATTGTTGACTGATATTTATCAAATAAGTTTTTCACAATTCGTTTACCATCGAATGACAAATTACTTGTGAATACCTTTTGTCACTAATTGACCTGCTTTTTCCAAAACTCAAGTCGCCCTTGAAAATGGAAAATAATTTGTTTACAAACATAAAATAAAAAAGGGTATTTGAGCTGCTTGAGCCTCCAGAAGGGATTTAGAGTTGGTTTTAGTTCATCTTTCAAGATGAAGGTTTGGTTTGGTTCTTGCTTCATCAAAACTGGTTGGGCCTTCCCTTGCAGCGTCGATATCTTAACTTATTGTGGTAGCCCTTTGTTTTTGTCTTTCATCCCAAGTTGCTTTTTCAAAGGACTTGAACTGTCACATGGATTCTATCATCACATTTCCCTCTGTAAGCCTTCAATGCACGAGAAGCATGGAGGGATGGATCCTCGCTCCTGCTCAGACCCCTTTTCCCCCCATGTAAAAGGGTTGGAGCTGCATAAGGGTCCATAAAAGTCCCAGTCTGGCTGTGGGGAAGATTCCCTTGACACAGGCACTGTGGATGCTAGCTGTAAGGCTGCCTTCTGAGGACTCCCTCAAACATCTGGAGTAGGTGGGAGGAGCTGGATGGCAGGAGGGCGTCTTGGGATGAGGCAATAGCATGCTGTGTGGTGGCGTATTGGACAGCTCAGGGAGGCTGTGTTTCTTAGGCCTTCATTGCTGCCTTTAAGTAGTGCTGGAGCCTCTTCAGTCTGCAGAATAGCTCAGGATTGGGAAGCCACAAGGGTGGCTTAAAGCTGCCTTAACGTCCGTTTCCCTTGGATCGTGAATTCTGTGCTTTCTTTTCATATGGATGGTGTTGGTGGGCTGTTTTGTTTTTTGCCATTCAGAAAATTCTCTCTGCGGTTTCTGATACTGTCTATCCCTGATTGCCTGTCTTACCTATGTAGCTCTGTATGATAGTGTATTAACTTTTTTAACTGCACTTGGTATGAATGCATATGCAAGTCTGTCTGTCTTTGAAGGTAGCAAATGCTATAGAATGTTTACAGTCCTATGGATTATCTACTGATGAAGACTACAACACCTGATTAATTTTTAGAGATAGAGGAGTGGTGCAAAGAAGCCATTTGCAACTGTGTCACTCCTGTGGCCAGTTCTATGTCATCCCAGGCCCTGGAATAGTTTAGAGCAGCACTTTAGACATTCCTCTTTTTCTTGGCTTTGACTCCTATGGCAGCAAGAGGAAGCTTAAGGGAGAAAACTGCCCCAAGGTTTTCATTATAGAGTTTTCTTCAAATTTTATTCTCATTCTCCATGGAACAAAACAGACGCAGCAAATTCTGAAGCCAGAGAGAACCCTCCACAAGATCCCAGGGATGGTACGTCGGCGAATATTCACTTTCCCCCACCTCTGTCTACAGGAAGTAGTGCTGAGCCAGCACAGGAGGTCTCTTTCATCCATTGATCCTGGGGGAATTCTCTGGTTCCAATCAGCTTATGTTCACCATTAAATCTGGTAGAGGGTTATTTCAGATCACTCTCGTAGTACGGACTCTTTTCACATCAGACATTTACACTAAACTATTAATAAATAACTACTTTGTTTATCGTTATATTTTATTGTCTTCTTAGTCTTTTTGTTAAACTCAGGGCACAGATAAGTTCTGTGTAACTTCTTTCAAAGGAAAGCACTGAATAAATGCTTCTTCCAAAGGATTTTTTCAGCAATGTGGTGGCCTCCAGGCCTCAGCTCTGAGGTAAAAAAATTAAAGAACTTGAAAAACGGCAGTAATCAAGGGAGGAAATGGAAAGCCCTTTTCTGTTGCCATTTTGGACGAGAATGACAATCAGTTCTTTATGCTGAAGCTTTATCTGAAAGGGAGAAATTCATTGCACAGGGAGAAGAATCAACTGTTTTAGAAAATCTGATCTCAGTCAGACATACAGGTTTGGTAATTAAAACAAAAGGGGCGTTAAAGAGACAAACTGTGTTTATTTTTTTAATCAGCAGCAGCATAGTGGGAAAGATTTTTACAGATGGTTTTACAAGGAGTGATTTATTACGTTGAACTTTGATTAATGACGTACCTCAGAGACCTGATATATTGAAAGGATACTTCACAGAATTTCAGTCACACAAAAACCCTATAAATATATTTGTTCAAATTTCACATGACAATGTAACCCAACTTCTTAACTTGTCAGCCTGGACCATAAATTGGAGGAATGCTAGAAAGATGAAAAAAGGAAGGAAAGATATACAATGGGAAAGTATGGTTTGAAAAGCAGCAATTTATGTACAGGTCTTTTTATTCACTGATGCAGGAAAAGACCAACATGAACGGATTAGAGTTTATGATAAATTAGATATGAGCTCATAATACAACAATATTTTGTAAAGAAAGAAATGCCATCTTAGGGTGCATATCGAGAGATCTATCCATCCACAGAAAACAAGGAGTTCTCGCTAAATGTTGAGCTATGAAATGGGATCATGGCCAACAGTTTGAAATATGGAAGTCCTGGGAACTTCTTGCTTTTCTTGTGGGGAATATACATTGAGATGAGGACCTGAGCTGCATTTGGAATGAAGTACTGTTTTTCAAATAAGAGACTATTCCAGGAATAAACAATGCACAACCCTATGTATCCCAGTACAGGACTGAATCCTGTGTTGTCAGCAGGACTCTGATGGTGCATTCCTTTGGCACAAGATGCATCCATTGACATTGATAGGAGTCTTGGATGGGTAAGGTCTGCAGAACAGGACAGTCAATGACTATATGTAATGCACAAAATACATCTTGTATTTTCCCCTGGAACAGGGCATATGCTCTACCACTGAGCAAACACCCATTGAGGAAATAGCTATGCCCCTGAACGCACACAGGCCTTGTATCCTGCATATATGGGTACATGGCGTGTTGGAGGCTGAATGGGATACTCCATAAGTTATAGGCCTAAACTAATTGTTTCATTATATAGTCCCTGATCCAACTCCTGCTGAAGTCACTCAGACCCACTGCACCAAGCACTGAAGTGTATATGCACTTCGGGTGTGGCCATGTCCCAGAAAACAGCTGAGTTCAGGAACATCCTTTTGAAAATGGCCGTGTGCCCAACGTGTTACTTTTCTGACGTACTGCAAAAACTTTCGGATTGAGTGTTAGGTTCCCAAATCTTTGCTGGTCATTTTTGGATAAATTTGTGCAGCTGGTAATCTAGCTTTAGTGCTAATTGGCAGTGCAATCAATGACTTTGGTGGATAAGTAAAGGAGACCTTGTATCTTCTATTTTATAAACTGGAGGGGTAGTTCCATGCTACTTTTTCTAGCCTAGTACTACAGGTAAAACAACTAGACTACCATACAGTGGTTAGTGATTTATTTCAGTTAAACTAGACAGTGTTCAAGAACTTGATACACCTCATGGATCACTTAATGTGTCTGACATAATGCTGGAATTGTATCTTCCATTAAAATAACTAAGGGTACACCTACACTGCAAAAAAATAAAACAAAAAAACAACCACAGCAGCAAGTCTCGGAGCCTGAGTCAACTGTCTTGGGCTTGCAGGGCTAGCACTACAAGGCTAAAGCAGTGTAGACATTCCCACTTTGGCTAAAGCCCGGGCTCTGAAACCCAGCAATGGGGGAGGGAGTCAGAGCCCAGGCTCCAGCCCCAGTGGGTTTGTCTACACTGCTAATTTTACCCTGTAGTGCAAGTCCGAGTCAGCTGACCTGGGCTCTGAGACTTGCTGGCACAGGGCGGGCAGGGCGGTGAGTTGTAGTGCAGAGGTACTCTAAAATAAATTTCCTGCTGCCCTAAAATATGCACACAAATCAAAATTAAACTTTTTGTTCCTCAGCTGTTTTATCTACCAATGTTTACTCCAAACACAGAAACCAGAAGACAGATGGCTGCTATACAAGTTGGTCCACAGGGGACATAAAGCAGCACTGTTCCACAGAAATGCCTTTTCCATGGTTACTTCCACACCCTGCAACTCAAAACCACATCTCTCTGGTGGGCGCCAACAGCAAAAAATGATAGAGTTTAAGTGTCCAAACTAAGGCGGGTTAGCTTGACTAACATAAACGCTAGACTTTTGATTTTAATTTAAGCATGCCTGCAAGCAAAGTTGTGCATTTTCTTTCATTTACACAAAAAACTATTATTAGAAGTCTTCTTTTTTTGGCATATCAGCTATATAGTTTGTCTATCTTGCTGATGTACCATATATAATTTGAGAACTATGAATACCACCCATTCAACTGCTGTCTTCATGCTGGCTTAATAAATAACAATACCACTTTGAAAAAAATCTTTACAAGAACTTAACTTTAGTATTTTTTAAATATTCTTTTTCTTTCTAAAAGTATGGTCTTCTGTCACCTTATGGTGCTACCCTATGCCTAGGTTTAGGTTAGAGATATTGCTTTATAAACAAATGCAAATAGAACCTCTTCTTAAACTGAGCCCAATCAACTCCCCAGCTCTGAAATCTATTGAATGCTTGAGCATCCAAAATCTAGATGCAGATCTGAGTTTTGGGGATTAGACCTATCATTAGTCACAAGAAAGAATCTACAACAGATAGTAAAGGAGACATAAATAAAGAGAACAGTCAAATGATATGTAGATATCAGAGACAAGCTGGTTTTTGGAAGTGAGGGAGGGGCAAAACCAAATAAAATAGATCCATCAAACCAAAGTGGCTGCAAAATGTATGCTAACATTTTGTTTGTTTATAATATTTCGTCTGTCACAGGATTAAAGTGATGGCAGAAGACAAGCATGTGCATGTATAAAAGTGTGCATGTCTGAACATTCAGCCAAAAAAGTAGGTTTTAGATTTAGTTTAAACATAGGGTAATTTAATTGTGATTGTGCAGAAAAATTCAATGAAAACTGGAATCAGTACTACTGAAAGTAAATATTTTACTGAGGGACAAATTGTGTTGTTATTAGTCATGTTGACTAGCAACTTACTCCCAAGTGGTCCTACTGAAGTCAACAGGACTTCTTATGGAGTAAGCGTATCTGGGTTTGGCCTGTAGTTATTGGAAAAAATCTTTAGTTGCTTTAACTTTACTGGGGTCTGATTTGAATCCAGATCCTGGCTCATGCCCATCTCTCCATGCCCAAACCAGGACCCTGAATCTGAAAATTCCTGAACTCTGGAAATGTCTTCACTTGGATCTGAATCCAAACATCTTCACTCTATCTTCACTCCACGGCAGCTCTAATACACTGAGGAAAACTGCCTTTTTACTAGCTTAAATCCAGGCTTCTGACCTCAGGGCAAACAAAAATATGAGTTAATCTTGATTTCATGTAGCAGTAAGTGTGACAAATAGACCTATGTCTTAGTTAGTTTTTGTCCCCAAGATACAAGGGAAAAGGCACTAAATTGCAAAGGTCAACAGTTGGTGGCCTCATATTTCTTCTTAATGAATGTTAACAATGTCTCAGGACCAATAATATCCTCATGAATGTGCCACAATCTCTCTCTCCTGAACTGCAAAATCATTCTTTACCTTTTAGAGGAAAAAGAGTTACAATATTGCTTGTGTAAATACCTTGGTTGGTCAGTTGTATTATTGATTTTTTTCCCAACAGTTCATAATCAAGGACTCAGCCCTACAGTCCTTCTGCAGGCAATCAGACAAAACTTTCATTGACTTTAATGGGTATTTTGCCTACATAAAGAGTGCCAGGGTTAGGTCCTAAGCTTATGCACAGCTGCGTTGCTTAACAAAGAGCCTGATGAAATCTAAACAGTGCCTTGTGGTTTTACAAGTATCAGTGAACTACCGTGATGTTTATTTAAACTGCAAAATACTGATCATATATAAATGAAGTCTAAATATTATAAATGGTGCCCAGGTGATTCCATGACACGTTATCATACAGCAGGGGTCGGCAACCTTTCGGAAGTGGTGTGCCAAGTCTTCATTTATTCACTGTAATTTAAGGTTTCGCGTGCCAGTAATACATTTGAATGTTTTTGGAAGGTCTCTTTCTATACGTCTATAATATATAACTAAACTATGGTTGTATGTAAAGTAAATAAGGTTTTTAAAATGTTAAGAAGCTTCATTTAAAATTAAATTAAAATACAGAGTCTCCCAGACCGGTGGCCAGGACCCGGGCAGTGTGAGGGCCACTGAAAATCAGCTCAAATGCCACCTTCGGCACGTGTGCCATAGGTTGCCTACCCCTGTCATACAGAATGCCACTTCTGTATCCAGATGTTATATAGAGCTGTCCCCTGGAAAAGCAAAATCTGTCGAGTAATAACATAGTAATGGGAGAAGATTTTGAGCAAATAGTGAGGCCTCTTATATAACACAATGCACTTACAACACAACCTCTCTTTCTTTAGCATCTTTCATACAAACTATATTGTAAGCGCTGTACACCATTAGGCCCTGATTCTTCAAATGCTTGTGTACATGCTTAACTTTACTACCTTGAGAAGTCCTATTGAAATAAATAGCATGATAAAGTGTCACACATGGATAAGTATTTGCAGGCTCAGGGCATTAAATTGTAACTAACGACTTAATTCAACCAAACTTGAATTCCCTCCACCCCCATTGGCTTACGTAGAAGTCATGTTGTGTCTTTTAGATCAATGAGAGAAAAAATAAGACGTGGGGCAAGGAAGGTTTGGAAAAGGTGGAGAGCTGATGAGGCAGGAGGATTTGAGAGAGCTGTTCCAGATGAAATAAATGCAGTTAACCCATGATTTTCCAAGCTGCAGAACTGAAATTCCAGGTTAACAGAAAGTTGGTTATATTCCTTAGTGCTGCACTCACCTCCTGTACAGTTCTTAAGAGAAGGGAAGCTTCACACATCAGACGTGTGGTGTTTTAAACTCTGGGTGAAAACTAAATTCTTTTCCATTCCTGCAGATCTTTGCTTCAGTCTTGTGGAACTGAGGCGCATAACACAACTGCAGCTTCCAATTATGTGATCATTTTTCCTGTCCCATCTACCACCCCCACATACATTCAGAAACAATTTTCTGATGGTCCCTTCGTACTTTAGGACAATCAGGGATTATCTCCAATGGTGATATTGGGGGAGAAAGAGAGAGAAAGCCAGTGCTAGCTGAACAGGGTAGTAGAAAGAGACAAAGTCCATGAGACTTTTTAAAGTCACTAGGCCATAGTATCTGCTAGTGTAAATTGGTGTAGCTCCATTGAAGTCAATGGGTCTGCACTAATTTACACCAGCAGAGGATGTGTGAATTCTATGGAATTACTTATTTTCTATCATCATTATTTATTATTTGGGTGCCTGAAGTCAAATGCCTCCAAACCTTAATAAAAACAACAAATATTAATTATGACAATTAAAGTGACCCACTTTTGACTTTCTACCCCTTTTCCGTTGAGACCAAATAACATATACTCTGAGGTAGATTAAGGTTTCCTGGGGCCCTGGGCCAGAGCAAGTGAGAGGCCCCTTCTCACCCCTTCCACCTGTGGTCCTGCCCCTATTACGTCCCCTCCACATGTGATCCCACCCATGGCCCCACACCTTTCTCCCCTTCCCCAGGGCCCTGCCCCGTTCTACCCAGAGTCTCCCCACTTTCTGCTTCCCTACTGTAGCCCCAAGACCAGAGCTTTGTCCCACCACTGCAGCGGCTGCAGTGGGGAGAAAGAGCTCCTCCAGTCCCAGGACCACAATGGGGGTCCCAATGCTGGGGCTTCCCCTGCTGCCCCCTGGCTGCTGTAGGGGACAGAGTCCAGGGCACCGGGGCTTCCCACGCCGCCTCTGGCTGCTGCCAGGGATGGGGGGTGGGTGCTGCTGCCTGGACACGGGGTCGCAGCATGGGGGCTTTCCCCACCTGACCAGGGCTCCGGGGCCCCGTAGACCCAGTGGCTAATCCACCACTGTATATACTAACGGGGCATATTACGCCTTCAATGTATGACTATCTTGTGACAGGAGAGAGAGACAAGGTAGGTGAAGTAATATCTTATATTGGGCCATCTTCTAATCGTTTCTTGCATTTGCTCAGAAAGTAGATGTCGCTGTTACTTTGGGCTTCCTTCACCTTCATACTGTGGAGTTTCCATTTCAGGTGGCAAAATTCAATATCTCACCTTGTTGTTTGCCGTGTTGTTGTAGTTGTGTTGGTCCCAGGATATGAGAGAAACAAGGTGGGTGACAAAAAGATATTACCTCATCCACCTTCTCTCTCTCATACCCTAGGACTGACACGGCTACAACAGTGCAAACCCGTCTTATTATATGCATCTCCGTGGATCTTAAAGAACAAGAGCAATATTAAGACGGCGTACCAGCAAAACAAGCTTTCAGTGTACTTTCAAGAATGAGCTGCATAATATGCTGGCTTCTCCCATGCGCTGCATGCTTATTACTCCAGCGGGGCCAACATCAGAACACACACTTGTCTGTCCAATTAATAGCAGCGACCCCAGGAGGGAACAACCTGGAGTGCTGCCGCATTTCCTTACTGTTCTTAGTCTGGTGCCAGTCGTAGTATACGTGAAGCAAACTCACCACAGATGAGACTGAATTGCAGACAGTTCAGACCATTCACTTTTGACACAAACCTTCCTTAGGAAGCACAGCTGGGGAGAAAACAGAAGGAAAAAAATACACAAGTTTTGTTTCTCTTTTTCTGTCAGTTTCATGGTCTTCAACATTTTCCGATCAGCTCTGTTGTTAAAGTCCTTCAAAACCACGTAGGTTACATAATAGTCTTCCAGCCCCAGCCACAAGAAACGTGTACAATAATTGATAGCAAGGCAGTGACAAATCCACCTTATTCCAGTTTTGCTAGACATTGGACACTGGAACCCAATCCCTACATCTTTACTCCAGTTCTTCCGTCCCTCTGCAATACTACTGATGTCAATAAGGTGTAATCCAGGATGGAATGTGTTCCATGCATTTTCATGGGGGGGGGGGGGGTTTCTGAGGGAGAATTTCAGATTGGACCAGCTGGCTGTTGTTTTCTGTTGAATAGCAAGTACAGAACTTGTTAGTCAGTCTCCAATGTTCTCTCATTACAGTATCTTGTGCTAGTTCATGTGAACATGCTGCTTGCACCAATATATGAAGGATGCTGGTGCAGAATATGGGAGGCAATTCATTAGTCCAGCAAAGGTCTGCAAGGGTTTCCTTGATTTCTGAATGGACAGCTTGTTTATGTCCTGGTTTTCTGTGAAAACTCCTCCCAAGCAAGTAAAATTGCTTCCGTTCTTACGTGCTGAATCTCCAAAAGGGCCAGATTATGCCTGCCTCAAGTGTGCAAAGGAAGGAGCAGGGTGTGCAGTGTTCAGTATCACTAAATGCTAAGGAGCTTACAAGAGATGTGTTTTATTCTGTGTCTGATCCCAACTGGGCATGCATAACAACAAGAGCATCACAGACTCTTGGTCTGGGAAGCTCAGCCCTTAAAGGCACAGACCCCCCAATACCACAGGCTGGAGGCAGACTGGGTCAAAGCAGATGGAGTAAGAGGAGGCATGGTTAGGATGGAATTTCACACCAATTCTTCTGTGCCCCACGTAGTGGCCCATAGGGGTTATTGCAACAGGGACACAAATTTGAGGAGTTGTCAGTGCTAACCAAGCTTGTGTCAGTGGCCCCTGGCATCCTCTGACTAGGGGAGGCAAAACCCTTTCTTGTGCCAGTGCAGAGATAGAACTGGCTAGCCACAGAATCATGTATGTGAGGCGCCATCTTTACGTGTGCTGGAGGATGTGTATTCCCCGGCAGTTGTGGGACAGCCCACTGTAGAGCTGTGTCCAGGTTCTACAATTTAGCCCCCGTTATAAGCCTGATCCTACAAGGTGCCAGGCACCTCCTGCAAAGCACTGAGAGTTCAGAGGGTTGAGGAGGCGCTCATCACCTCACAGGAGGTGTTCGTTATCATGAATATGGAGCCCTAGAGCACTATATGAAGGCATAAGCACACCTACAAATGTGCTCTCCAGGTGGCTGCACCGCGAGACAGCAAGAAAGCTGTGAGGAAATGGAGTCTCACACTGAGAATATATGACACCCGTGCCCTTGTATCAGTGCTGGAAGGTTTTGCAGTTAACCTCTACATCTCTAAATGGCTCGAACCTGGTTACCAGAGAGCCCACCTACCTCCCTGTACCATACTGCTGCAGTGGAACCCAGTGGGATTATTCCCCTATGTGCTGTTAAGCAGGATTGGGTCTTAGTTTTTAGTTACTTTCAATCCCTTGGTTTAATAGGTTTTGTCTTTGTTCAGTAAACTGACAGTGAGGCCTTGTCTACACTTACAGCACTGCGGCAGCACAGCTGCACCGCTGTGGCTGTTAGTGAAGACACGATCTACGCTAACGAGAGAGCTTCTCCCGTCAATGTAGTTACTCCCCCTCCCCGAGAGATGGTAGCCATGTCAATGGGAGAAGCCCTCCCACTGACATAGCGCTGTCTACATGGGGAGTTCTGTCGGTATAATTATGTCTCTCAGGCGTGTGGAAAATCCACATAGTTATACTAACATAAGTTTGTAGTGCAGACCAGGGCTGAGGCTGCTTGTTGCCTGATATTTTAGATCAGGGATTGGCATCCTTTGGCACGCGGTCCGTCAGGGAAATTCGCTGGAGGGCCGGGACGGTTTGTTTACCTGCAGTGTCCACAGATTCGGCCAATCGCAGCTCCCACTGGCCGCGGTTGACCGTTCCAGGCCAATGGGGGCTGCAGCAAGCGGTGGCCAGCACATCCCTCAGCCTGCGCCGCTTCCCGCAGCCCCCATTGGCCTGGAACGGCGAACTGCGGCTAGTGGGAGCTGCGATCGGCCAAACCTGTGGACACTGCAGGTAAACAAACCGTCCCAGCCCGCCAGCGATTTTCCCTGACTGGCCACGTGCCAAAGGTTGCCGATCCCTGTTTTAGATGGAGCACCTTGCTTGCATTTTGTTGTTTGTATTGTACTGGAGTATGCTAGGGGAACTTTGTATGCTTTGTGAGCCTGTGCCAAAAACAAGATGTGCATGAATCATGAGGCTAGCCCAAGAAGGCAAATTTTAACTTATTAAATTAAATCTAATTTAATTAAAGTTGCAACTCAAAAAACCCTAGAGCCAGACCCACCCTTGGTAGAGAGTTTCTTGCAAGTTTGAAGTTACTTAAGAGCTTAAAAGAGTTAATCTTCATTCTCAGTGACCATTTCATTTCACATTCATGCTCTGTATTCATGGTGTGTGTGTGTGTGTGTCCAAAATCTATTCACCGTGGGAAACTGGCATTGTAGTCAGAGAAAAGGTTTCTTGTTCTTAAATGAAATAAAATAACACAAAAAGATATTTCTCATTCTTTCAAGCCTTTTTCAGGGCAAAATGTTTACACAAGTCAAATCCTAATTGTTTACCCTTGAAAATAACCAGCAAGAAAACAACATACTCTGATTTGTTTGGAATGCACTGGATTTCCCTTGAATGTAGGGCTCAACATTTAAATCTTAAAAGCTAAACATACGTTGCATATTTTCCACCTTCCCTGTAGAATGCCTAGCATCAAACAAAGGGCACAGGAAAAGATTATGCCTTTTTAATCAGATTTTTCGGGTGTTTTCGTTTGTGTTTGTGGGGTTTTTATTTAAATACTTTCAAGTAAATTTTACTCTTTTGGGGGGGGAGAAGAGGAAAGGTTGGTTTTGTTTTTTTAAGGTAATTGTTTAAGGTAACAAGTAAGGTTGTTCTGAACAAAATAAACGGCAAACATTTTGCTTTCCACCTTGTTTGTACAGACTGAAATCAAGCCAGAAACTTTATGATCATCAGATATATTAGACTTCAGTTTAAATATTTTGCTTTAAATGACAAAGATGGTCCATTTTGTTATCTGTTTCACATACAGCATCCTTTTGCCCTTGATATTCCATGGGTAGTTTGAATATAACTGGTTTATATGCAAAGCTTAATATGCTCCATGGGAGCAGCATACTCTTAAATCTTCAAGGGCAAATTTTTATTTCATTGTATATTATTATTAGTTTTTGCCTGTCTTTATACATTTCAGCAAGGCATGACATTTAGATAGTGCAACTGATTCCTGGTCTTGTCTTGGTCAGTCGTCTGTCCTGCTCACATCTAAGCTTTGAAATTTTTTGATTCTTTGATTAAAATCACTGGGTGAAATTCATCCCAGGTGTCAATTTGTTGAACTCAATGGAGTGGCAGCAGGAACAAATTTGGCCCATTCTGTCTAGACCTAAAAAGAGCTATCCTCAGTTGTAGGAGACTGAACATCTATTTGAAAAAGAATTAGACCTGTTGCAGAATAAATATCTTGGTGTAACAGAGGTTAGCATCAAGAATTTTCAGGACAGATAGTAGTTAAGAGGAAAATTCTTTGCCGGTATCAATGAATTAAACTTCATCAAAGTCAATGGAGTTTCACCCATTTACAGCATCAGAGAATTTTCTCTAGAATCTTTCATTCAATAAATACTACAGCTGATCAAAAATTTTCTGATGGGACATTTTTTTGTCAGAAAATATTGTTATGTCAAAATAGAAACATTCTGCAGAAATGTGTCCATTTTCATTTAGGAAAAAAATTGAAAACATTTTGATAAAGTTGAAATGTTCCATTTCTGGCCATATGGGAACAGAATGTTTCAATTTTTCATTTCAAAACTACTTTGTGTTTATACATTTAAAATTTTATAATCTATCACATAAAAAATTGAAAGCAGAATGAAATATTTTGATTGGTCCTGCTTTGAGCAGGGGGTTGAACTAGAGGACCTCCTGAGGTCCCTTCCAACCCTGATATTCTATGATTCTATGCTTTTATCTAAACAATGTATTTTGATTGGAGCAAATATTTTTTTTTTTACATTTGTTGTGTTGAATATTTCAAAAAATGTTTTCTGTTCATTCCAATTCAGAACCCAAAGGTGTTTTGAAACATCAGAGTTTCTCATGGAATGGCAATTTAGCATTTCAACCTGTTCTAATGAATACCGTATATCATTTTAGAAGACATGTACTTTAACAATTAAGCTAGCTGTCTTTCATTGCTTCTTATACAACAAAAGTGTGACTTAAGAGGATATACTATCCCATTCACCAGCTGTCCCAGAAAGAGTAACAATTTTCTTTGAGATCATAATTCTTAGCAGCACTTTTGACCTTTAATTTAACTTAGTTTAGGCAGGAATAGCTACAAAGCTAAAATATGAATTCTTGAGAGTGTAACTATTATATTCATTACCAGGATTATTTTATGAATTTGAAAAGGAAAGACACAGAACTTTGTCCTCATTGTGTTAGCAGAGTCTTATCCCAACAGTCTAGTTCAGATACCACTGTGAGAAGTATCCTTCTAAAAATCTAGATGGAAACCTATCTAGCTTACTATGGAAGCTGTATGAAGGTAAGAGGAGCAACGCACCAGAAAGGAGTCTGGGAGCAATCTGGGAGCTGACCTGGTCTGTGAAGACCAAGGCAAAAAAAAGCATTGAGTACTTCAGCTTTTTCCACACCATGTGTCACTAGGTTGCCTCCCACATTCAGTAATGGTCCCACACTTTCCCTGACCTTCTTCTTGTTACTAACATAATTGTAGGAACCCTTCTTGTTACCCTTCACATCTCTTGCTAGCTGCAACTCCAATTGTGCTTTGGCCTTCCTGATTACACCCCTGCATGCTTGAGCAAATTTTTATACTCCTCCCTAGTCATCTGTCCAATTTTCCACTTCTTGTAAGCTTCCTTTTTGTGTTTAAACTCACTGAAGATTTCACTGTTAAGCCAAGCTGGTCGCCTGCCATATTAACTATTCTTTCTGTACATTGAAATGGTTTGTTCCTATGCCCTCAATAAGGCTTCTTTAAAATACAGCCAGATCTTCTGGATTCCTTTCCCCCTCAAAGTCTGCTTTTCTGAAGTCTAGGGTCTGTATTCAGCTGCTCTCCTTTCTTCCTTTTGTCAGGATCCTGAACTCGACCATTTCATGGTCACTGCTACCCAGGTTCCTACCCACTTCTACTACCCCTACCAATTCTTCCCTGTTTGTAAGCAGCAGATCAAGAGGAGCATGTCCCCTAGTTGGTTCCTCCAACACTTGCACTAGGAAGTTGTCCCCAACACTCTCAAAAAACTTCCTGGATTGTCTGTGCACTACTGTATTGCTGTCCCAGCAAATATCAGGGTGATTGAAGTCCCTCATGAGAATCAGGGCCTGTGATCTGTAAACTTCTGTTAGTTGTCCGAAGAAAGCCTCATCTACCTCATCCTCCTGGTCTGGTGGTCTATAGCAGATGCCCACCATGACATCACCCATGTTGCTCTCGCTTCTAAACTTAACCCAAAGACTCTCAACAGGCTTTTTTCAATTTTCATACTTGAGCTCTGAGCAATCATACTGGTCTCTTACACACAGTACAACTCCTCCACCTTTTTTCCCTCACCTGTCCTTCCTGAACAGTTTATACTGATCCATGACAGTGCTCCAGTCAAGTGAGTTACACCACCAAATCTCTGTTATTCCAATCACATCATAGTTCCTTGACTCTGCCAGGACTTCCAATTCTTCGTGCTTCCCAGGCATCTTGCATTCCTGTACAGGCACCTAAGATAACTAGCCGATTGCCCTACTTTCTCAGTATGAATCAAGAGGCCTTCCCTGTTGCACCCTCCTCCTGGTGTTTCCTCCTGGTATCCCACTTACCTCTGGGCTTAGGTCACCATCCCCCGGCAAACGTAGTTTAAAGCCCTCCTCACTAGGTTAGCAAACTGGCCTTCAAAGATACTCTTCCCTTTCTTAGTTAGGTGAATCCCATCTCTTCCTAGAAATCCTTCTTCCTGGAACAACATCCCATGGTCAAAGAATCCAAACCCCCCTCACTGACACCAAATGTTTAACCACGCATTTACTTCCACAATTCAATGGTCCCTACCTGAGCCTTTTCCTTCAACAGGGAGGATGGACGAGAACATGACTTGTGCCTCAGATTCCTTTATCCTTCTTCCCAAAGCCACGTAGTCTGCAGTGACCTGCTCAAGGTCATTCTTGGCAGTATCATTGGTGTCCACTTGGAGAAGTAGGAAGTGGTAGAGGTCCGAGGCTTGATCAGTCTCAGCAGAGACTCCATCACATCCTGAATTCTAGCTCAAGGAAAGCAGCACATTTCTCGAGTCTCCTGGTCTGGACAGCAGATGGATGACTCCATCCCCCTTAGGAGAGAGTCCACAACCACCACCACCCTTCTCCTCCTCTTGGGAGTGGTGGTCATGGAACCTCCATCCCTAGGACAATGCATCCCATGCCTTCTGGTTGATGGGTCTCCTGATCCCTTCCCTCAGATGACTCTTCCAAATATTCTCCACCGTAATACCTGTACAGAGAGCCTGAAAATGGTTTCTTACCTCTATCTGCATTGGAGATACATGGGTTCTCCTCTTTCTTCTTCTAGAGGTCACATGCTGCCAATTTTCTTCCCTGTTCTGCACTGGCTTCTCTGATTCTTCAGCATGCTGTGCCTCCAGTACCAAACAATGACTTCTATCCAGTCATGGACTCCTCAAGAGGTCACTTCTATGCCCAGCTCTGAGGGAAGAGTCCTTTGTCTATGACTAAACTGCAATGTAGAGAGGACAGTGAACTGAGACAGAGACCTGAAAAATGCATCTATAATAGGAAGGTTGACATTAACAAATAGGGTTGTTATATGAATGTGATCATTTTCTTGGGCCCACACCATCTGTTTCAAAGTGCAGGACAATGGGTTGGCAAAATGTCAGCCCATTATGGTAGAGATCAAGAAGATAAATCAGAATCCCTTAAATAGATGCATTTTGTTGTAACAGGAAACAATTGCCCACCAGTTGGGCTTATGATAAGGCGAGCATCCAGACATTTCCAAAGAGCTGAACAGGGTTTAGACAATAAGACTCATGCTGCTAAATCATAATCATAGAAGTCATAGAGGAAAAATAACTAAGACATTGAGTCCATTCCAGACAATCAGAAGATTGTCCTTGTGTCATATTTTCTAGTACTCTATCCCAATGTTCTAATGAAGGAGTTTGTTAGTTTTCTGCTGGCTTGGCCCCATTTAGAAAACACAGATATTTGATAGATGTAAACCCACCTTAATTCCATCAACAGAGTTCTGCCCACATCATAGAAACCACCACCACTAAGGATTGAATGGACCATGAGGACCGAATCCTCTGACTTCTTGGATATTAGGAAAAACTTTTTCACTAGAAGGGTGGTGAAGCACTGGAATGGGTTACCTAGGGAGGTGGTGGAATCTCCTTCCTTAGAGGTTTTTAAGGTTAGGCTTGACAAAGCCCTGGCTGGGATGATTTAGTTGGGGATTGGTCCTGCTTTGAGCAGGGGGTTGGACTAGATGACCTCCTGAGGTCCCTTCCAACCCTGATACTCTATGATTTTATGATTCTAAAGATGGCTTCTCCAGCTCAGGGTTGAGGCTTATGGAGTAGAAAGGAGAGAGCATTGTGCAATACGAGAAATATTGCCATATTGCTGCCTGCACTGGACTTGTTCTTTGGATAAAAGGGCATTACAGTCTTCAGGGCTGCAAGCCAACCCCTTTCTTGAGCATTCACAGCCTGATCCAAAACCCACTGAAGTTAGTAGAAAGTCTTTGTATCAGATCCTCAGTCCACACCAAACAAGGAATATAAAAAAGATGTGATGTAGGGGTTAATGACTATCCCTAGATGCTTGTCCCTCTTCTTTCAGAGACTCTTTTCTTGTGGTATCCAACCAGCAGTGTTTCACAGAGGAGCAGTAATTTCAATGGCAAAAGCAATCTTCCTCTAAACATGATTGTGACCTGAAAATGATGTACAATCACAAATGTAATGCTCTCTGTTGCAGAGTATTCTCTTTACTGAACAAGAAAAAAGGGTGCAAGTTTTTGAGTTACAGTTTAGAATATTACTTTGTCGTTAGACCTGGTAGGAAATTGGAATTTCTATCCCATGGGAAGTTCCACTATTTCTAAATTTATGTTAATTCCAAATCAAGACAAAACTCTAAAATATCTTTATTACTTTTCACGTAATGGAACATTTAAAAAAAATTCTATTTGGAAATATTGGAACATTTCATTTTACCACCAGTTCTGAATTAAAGTTCTCCATTTCAACTTGGTTAAGCATTAATCTGTGTATACCTTTGCTGCAACAGTGCCTCATGGGAGTTGTAGTTTGTGCCTCATGACCCCATTCTCTGTGGGCTCCTCAGCCAGACTACATCTTCACAATGCACCATGGTGGCTCAACCAGAGGGTGACAGTGATGCATGATGGAAGCGTAGTCCAGCCAGGGAGCATAGCTGACCCATAGAAGGGAACGGGGATGTGAAATACGCAAACTACAAGTCCCAGGAGAGATAATGGGCTCATGTGAACATGCATTAATGTTGAACTGACCCAAAATTAAGCATTTTGATTGGGTTTAACAAACCAAAATATTTTGACTCAAGTTGATATGACCCAACCTGAATCAAAATATTGTTTCAATTTTCCTGTAGAACATTTTGCTATTGTGGAAGATGCATTTTCTGTCCAAAACATTTTGACAGAAGATTACCAACCAGTTCTAATAGTCACATTTTTGTAGAGTCTTCTTTCTATTCTTACTGTTGCATTAATTATTTGTAATGAACAATGTTTCTGACAAATATAGCCCCTTTTTTGTTAATGAATTATCTCCAAAGAAGGCTTTGGGTTTTACAAATTGATACACGTATTGTAATTGCTATAGAAAACCAATGGCCCACATTCTCTCCCAGTGTTTAGGGTGTTTTCCACTGCACTGCTGGTGTAAAATGACCCTGAAGCTGGGATGCCCAGACACAGAAGACTCAGCCCTCGATGATGCAGAGTTAGTCTGTTCTCTCCTGTGGCTCATCCTTTCCTGTGTGGGGTTCAAGGGATCAACATTCCTGATGCATCCCCTGTAAGTACCCAGCTGCAGCTTGTTTGCAGTCTGGAGAAATGGACAATCCAATTAGCAGATTGAATTTGAGGATGACCACAAATCTCGGTCAACTGGTCAAACAGGTTCCAGATGATGATTTTCTAATCATACGTCTGGTACTTAAGATCCTCAAGCTGAATGTGAAGGGTTGTCTGCCACCAAACAGTAAGTTATTGGTGTTATGGGAAAGGAAGTTCTAGCTGACATCATTTGTCTACAAGAAACTCACATTGTGCTGAATGTAGAGGGAATGATTGTAGCTTTTCCTGACCCCTTTTGAAGTCCCCAGCTGTCAGAATGTCCTCTTGGAGTTCTTAACAACAGGCACTACTTAGAGGGCTCAGGCACACCACTGCAGGGAAGGGACTCCTGCCTGGGAGCATGTGAGCCGCTTGCACACACTAACATGGCCAGGGACAGCTGCTGGTGAGCCTAGCTCCAGTGGACAGGGCTGGAGGCATTACAGCCAGGCCAGAAAAGCTGCCTGGGCTGGGCACTGGCTCCTGCACGCGGTGGCCTGGCATGCTCCTGCTTTCACAGCTGTGAAAACAGCCCTGCAGATCCACAGATATCTGCTTTATATCCATGGATATCTGCATCCACGGATATACATTTTGTGTCCACTCAGGGCTCTCCCAGTCTTGATTGGAAGACCTCAGGAGATGGAGAATCCACCACTTCCATTGCTAGTTTGTCCCAATAGTTATTCACCCTCACTGCTGGAAATGTGTGTCTTATTTCTAATTGGAATGTGTCTGGCTTCAGCATCCAGCCGCTGGGTCTTGTTATGCTTTTCTCCATTTAAGTGAAAGAGCCCTTTGCTACCTGGTATTTTCTCTCTGTGAAGATACTTATATACCTAATCAAGTCATATCTTGGCTGAACTGAATAGCTATTAGGAATTCTAATGAGTGTTTACGAATACTGCCTGCAGTTTGCAGCCTACAGTGAATTTCATTTTGTCCTATTATCTTACATAATTTATGAGCCCCATTCAGCCCAGGCATAAGTGGGTGTAGTTCCTATTAAAAAAAAATTTGTGTGTGGCATGCACAAGAAACAATGCTGGACCTCATTACTATTAATAAGGATATCACAGTGCAGGATAAACCTGCTAACTTTATGACTTGATTTTTTTTTTACTTTTACTTTCAATGCCTCCTAATAAATCAGTACTAATAATGATGGAGCTTTTTCCCTATGATCTACAGCATAAATCAGAATTTTCAACCTGCCAAGTCTTACTTATCTGGAGGGTGGCTCCCTCCGTTTATATTAGTTTTAAGGGAGGTTATTTTTTAAAGCATGTCTCTCTGAGGCAGAAAACAATCCTGATGTCTTTTATGTGCAGTTTGTTTTAACCCCAAGAATATTTTTCCATCAAGTGAATTATAGTAAAATAGGATTTCTCATTTTTATTTCATACTCCAAATAGATCTTTCCTTGCTATTGTCAGCAAGTGTACAAGCCACATCTCATTTCAGTGCCAATTCATCACCAATTTTGTACTGCTCTTTGATAGAACTCGAAATGAGAGGGACTGAGATCAAAGAAAATGTGAAACTACCAAGGGTGCCTAGTAAAATAATTGACACTACCGCTTATTATACAGATGTCCTGATATTTTTAAATGGATTCCAATTTTGTGATTGCCATTTGTGTGTAGCAGTCCCATGTCATGGGATTAGCATGCAAACCTCATCATGCTCTGACCTCTTACAGCTCCAGGGTGGCTGGATGACACAATGTAAGGATTCTGGTAACTTTTATCCACTCCCAAAGGGATCTTTCATTTAATTCATTCAAGCACAGGGTGGAGTGTGTGAATGACATGGACCACTGGCCTTTGTCAGAACATCTGGATGCTATTGTTTTGAGAATTAAAAACAAATGGAAAGAAAGAAACTGGATATGTGTTTTTGAATCAAAGATTTGGGAGTCCAAATGTTCCAGAAATGTGTGTGGATCCAGTGAAATGCCTGGTGGATACATAAAAATTGAGTATTTGCACATGCCAACCTAATTTTCACCATGTACTGGACTTGGCATGCAAGTAACTTGTGTATTCACACATTTGGGAACGTGAGCCCGGGCTTTTCCTATCACTTTTTAACTATTGGGCTGCCTTTGCTGTTCCCACAATATACTGGGGTTTTTTTAATGTAAACAGCCTCTAGAAGTGACAATCCTGTTCAACTGTGTTATTATTGAAGCAGATCAGATATGGGGTTGCCTCACTTTTTCACACTTACGTATTGTTTTCCAACTTTATACTATGGGGGCGGGGGGAGAAATGAGAGGAGCACAAAAGGAGAGGAAAAAACTCCTGAAAATCTAAAAACCAAAATGGAAAAAAATAAAATTCTTTGGTGTTCAAGTATCAAAACAAAATATTTTAAGTTACATGTAGTTGAAATTGTAATTTAGTTTCCAAATGTCCATTGGACATTCAACTTTTCATTTAGAATTTTCACACTGGAAAATTGAACATTTTTGCCAGTGTCACCATTTTCCCATGAGAAAATGTTTATTCCAATAAAATCATATTTTCCAGTGGGAAAGTTTTTTGGTTGACATATTTCAACAAGTTCTACTTATCGTATTTCCTAAATTTTATTTTGTTTGAGCATCTCACCAAGTTTGTTACCTCCCTAATCCTAAGTGAGGTAGAACATAAGAACATAAGCGAGGTGAAATTCAATTTCTTTCAAATGTTCTCTGTGTCTGAATTGATGAATGTCTTTTTAAATCCTTAAAAATGTACAAAGCAGGGATAGGAGTTACGATAACCAATTCATAATCATTACAGATGCAAAAGGAAATGAAATAAAGACCACGAAACATTTGCCTGCCTACTGAAACAAGAAGCTAGGCAGATAACCACAAAATCTCCCTCTGGATGGATGTTGCCCTGTACTAATAGCTTTTTCTAGTGAAAGGGCAACACCGTAGCAAAAACCACAGAGCAAACGATAAAATCACTTATCTGCTGTTGTATGCTTTTGACGCTGATAAGAATACAAGCTTCCAGGCATAGCTTTTGCAACTAAAAATGTCATCTGTCCTGGGAAACTAAAGAAGATGACTGGAAAAAAATTAAGCCTGATAATACATGGTTTCATTTCAGCAATAGAAAATCTCAAAATTGTGCTTTCGTTGGGGAAAGTTAATTACTCAGTTATATTGTTTCTTTTTTGCTTAGCCGTTGTGAGAGAAAACACTTATTGATTTTACCACTGTGTGCTTGAGCCTATCTGTTTCTGTCCACAGAAACCGAAACCTTCAGATAAGCCAATTTCAAATATCTAGAACTCTACACACACTGCAAGCTTAAGACTAATATTTTGCTAACAGGGCTCGAACTCAAAGCCAAGGGGCTCTAAATACTTGTATCATAAATACAGAACTGTGTTAAGCATCTTGTTTTAATCCCTGACTGAGAAAATGCTGCATAAGCATGTTTCTACTACAGTGGATGAGATGTTGATGCCAGCTGCTTTCTGCCTGTGTTCATTGACTGTACGAGTAGATGCTAGCAGTTTTATCTTCCATTTTTTCAAGTGGATAGCCCAAGTGTCCCCAACAAATATCTGGCCCCGGTCAACTCTACAGTTTGCTCCCTGCATTAGAAAATCATTTATTAAACACAGTTTTATTTTGTTTTTAAAAACTCCTTCTACTGACATGGTCCTGCCAAGTGATGTGGAGGAAATCTAACTTATCTATGGTATATACAGGGCACGAATGTAGCCAACATTAATTCTAAACACTGTGGGTTAGGCATAATTGCCAGCAGAATCACTGTGCTATCCATTGCTGCCTCTTTTCTTATGAGCTATGAGAAAACTTGGCGGAGGCCTGGGCTAGACTAGAAAATTAAGTCTGCTTAACTACATCGCTCATGGGGCTGCTTAACTACATCCACACAGATCATTCTTCCGTTGACTGAGGGTGGGCGAACCCCTCCCGTTGGCATAAGTAGTGTCTACAGTGAAGCACTACAATGGCACAGCATTGCCGCTGAAGTGTTTCAAGTGTAGACAAGCCCCAAGAAATATGCTTTGTCAGAGGGGATAAAGCATCAAGATTTCCACCTGTTGAAACTGACACAATTTTACAAAGGTGTGGGTGTTTTTTTCCTTTCTGTGAGTTGTTTTCGTGAGAAGGGATGGGATGAATATTAGCTGATGGTTTCTTGCCTTTCTGAATCTGTTAAAAATAAATGCAATGGGTCAAATTTAACCATGGTGTAATTCGCCTGAAGTCAATGGAGATTCACCAGGAATTAATTTATAAATATTGCCTAGAATATGGCTGTTTTATGTGCTTTCCACTCACAGGATTCTCAGTGGGGAAAACTCTCAATTGGTTACCTTGGAAAAATGGGTTTTATCTTTCTTTGGTTATTTTTCTTGGCTGGATTAGACCAGCTCCACCCCTATATAAAAAGGACACTGTTATACTGTGACTGCAGAGGTCATAGGGGGAATTACCAGGGAGAAAATACTATCTTCAGTGGTCCTTGCAACTCGTTTGGAAATGTGAAAATAATTACTTGCAAAGAATTAATATAGGGCCTAATATAAAGCCCACTAAAGTGTGTGGAAAGACTCCCATTGGGAGTCCCTTCCAATGGACCTTGGATCAGGACCATTGGGAAAGTCAATTTATTGTAAAGATGAACATTGTTTTGAGTGTCCTGTGAAGCATTTGATTTTAAATAAGTTTAAATAAGTTTGGTTCAAATTTATTTATTAAGATTTATATCATCAATGATGTATTATTTGTTGAAATATATATGGCTAAATGTTATTACCTTTCATCTGACATCTGACAATCTCCATGTGTGTGTACAAAGACACAGACTGTCGCGCCATCCTACAATTGGATCCTCACATTTGACTCTTGTACTCCTGCTGAGATTAATTGACTTGGCTGCACTCTGGCTCACCCACATGAAGTCCAGTAGCACGATCGGCAACTCACAAAATAACAGCAACTGAAAAAAGAGAATTGGTCAATGTATACAAGGTCCATTTACACCTAGATATCGCATATCTTGACATAGTGTAAGACTTGACTGGGTAGAGTCTATTTACTTCCGAGCCATTGGCCACTAAGACCTCATACTAAACACTCCTTATTAGTTTTCTTGTATAAAATAGTGGGTTTCTATTTTAAGCAAAATTATTAATTTACATTTGTAAGTATAGCAAAAGAAATGAGGTTGTATTGAGGTGTCATTAATGCGCAAGTTCTCTTTTTTAAAAAAACAACATATGAGCTATTTTGGAGCTATATGATTGGGCCTTTTCTCTGGTAACTCAAAAATGTCCAACTTGATTTTGCTCAATTCTTACTTTTCAAATTGGATCATGAAATGGAATCTTCTATAGTGGGGGGTCAGGTAAGCGGAGATTGTTACAGAGTTGAGTGGTGAACCTCTGACATGGCAATATTAAACTTTCAGGCATAAATTTGAATTTACATGTTTTTAGGTGCCCATTTTGGGTGTTTGCATATTTATAGCATAATTTATCTGTGAAGGGGCCAAAACAAAACAAATCCATTCGGCTGTCTAATGGTTGCTATGCAAAATTTAGCCCCCATTTCAGAAAAGTATATAAATATATGGTTAAAGTTGAGGCCATACTTAAAGATTTTGCTGAAGCGGCATTTGTCTGCAGTTTGTTCAGATTCTGGTGCCTGCACCTGGTCTACCAAAGCCACTGCAGCATGGTCTACCAAAGGCACTGACTCTAGGCTCCAGGCTCCTCAGCCATCATCTCTCTTAGGTAGAGACCCAGGTCTTGCTCCTTCGTGACTGGATTTTTTCCAAGCTCCTCAGTTCCCTGCCTACACTGTGATATCCCCAGAAAGCCAGACTGCCTAAATAAACCAGTGTCTGCACTTTGCTTTCTTGTGGAAGGCTATGAATAGCTGTAATTGCCAGCAGTCAAAAGTTACCGCACAGCTCTTTCTAAGCAAGCACATTTATTCTAAGGTGAAAGCATTACAGAAAAAATGTACTAAAAACAATCAAAACATACATGCATGCTAAGAGGCTTACTAACTCCAACAAGGGCTTTGGTTTGAGTCAGTCCTTCAAGCCCCACCAAGAGCTTCTGTGATTATAAGTTCATAATAGCCTTAGCTCAGAACTAGCCTACACATGAGTAGGTTGGTCTTTCCTTTATACAGTGTGGGCCTTTGATCTTGAGACTCCAGGAACAGTTCATCAGTAGATCATGGTCCTCTCCTTGGGGCGTAGCTTCAAAAGGCTCGGTTTTTGCATAACGGGAGGCGGGGAATTGGTATTCACCTCCCCTTAGAGATTTCCCAAACAAACCTCTTAACGTTGTTCATAACAATTCCCAGGGTACGCATTCCATCCCCTCTGTAGCAAGAGATTACATACAATCCCAGCCCACAATAATACATAAACCATTAATTTAATGCAATGGACCCCAAACATACTTAAACTTAATTCAACAAGGTCTCCTAAGCATATTGCAGGAAATTGCTATATCTGTCACAGACACTACTTGCATTCAGTAGGATATCTGTCACAAATGGAATTATGGATCATCTGAACAAAGACCGCATATGCCAGAACTGGAGAAAGTCTTATCGCAGTGACAAATAATTGACTATTAGCAGGCTGGTCTAGGTGTTGTACAGTTGTCAGGCCTGGCAGTCATCCATCATCCAGCTGTTGGTGGCAGGAAAGAAAAACAAACTAAGTGAATATGTTACAATTATGGATAGTTTGAGAGTACGAGAAGAAAGGGGAAAGCTATACTACATCATTTCACGACAAAGGTAGAAAATAGCTATGTTAATTCTGTCACCTGAAAAGGTTTATGGGAATTATTTAAAATTTTATTAGTCAAATTCTGTAGGCTGGCATTTTGAGATTTTTTTTTCTTTCAGAACATGCATCCTTATATAAACAGTGAAATTGGCCTATTATTATTCCAGATGCAAAGATACTTTGTGTGTGGACAGTGATAAGCAGCACGTGTGATTTACCTCAGAAATGCCAACTATTTTTTCACCTTGTCAACAGTAAATATTATGCTTGATCTTCTGAGAACCTTCAGGGCACTCAGAGAGAACAGAGAAAAGTTAGTGGATGAGAAAAGTGGGTTGCAACTCCAGCAGTCCTACTGAACAGGACTTTAATAGTTATGAGTTCCTAGTGTAAAGTAGTAGGACCCATTGATATCAGTGGAGTTAGTTCCACTGATGTAAATCAGGAAATGACCACGGGCTGTAATGCAAATAAGATACACACACACACACACACACACACACACACAAATGTCTCAACATGTACTTAGAAATGGGCCCTTAAAAACATGTATGATGGACCTCACAGAAATAGATTAAAACTAACTTCTGATTTCTAACTCTAACTTCTAATTCATGTACTTGAAATCAGAGATAAAAAAACAAATCCCTGGATCCAAGCTCCCCTATAATAGGAAAGAATCGCAGAAAGAATCATTTTCTTCCAACACTAACCCAAGAACTTTATCAGTACACAATTGTATCCCTAAAGCTGCTCTGAATGTCTCTCTCTGCCTCATTGAAGAACTTCTGCTTCCCTCCTTCCTTCCTGAGTTTCTGCAAGAAAATTAAAGAAATTGTGCACGCATCCTCATGCTCTCCAGACTTTGGGATAAATTCTAATCTGATGAGAACTCTTCAGTTTAGGCTTTTTTTCTGTAGAAACATACTAGCAATTATCTAGTGCAATATTTATTTGAATCAGCTGCTTTGTGAATGATGTAACCGGAATCTCAGAAAGGAAAACACCAAATATGGCAACATTGTAGTGAAAATATATCCTGAAATGGGTTTTTGAATTGTGATTAAAAACACAAATGGATATGACAATGGTGAGACTGCAAAAACCCTTACCCTTATTAACTGTTAGACTGCTAACAAAACCAAACTAGAATTTGGAAAGAACAAAATAGCCTTATTCAGGGAAGTTTTCTCCACAAAAATGAGCTGTGTCAGGAGGTCAATATGTGAAGAATTTCAGGGCTAGATAGATGGCTAGATCAATGCACTTGAGAGTTTCTTCTGTGAAGATGTTGTTTTCCACAGAGACTCTTTGATATATTTTTAGCTTTCCTGCTTGCAGTAATGAACTTGCTCCAGCACATAGAAGGGAAATGATTTAAAAGAAAAAAAGCAGTAGAAACATGTGGAGGAATCTAAGTCATCTTTAAGGGCCGGGGGAGGGTGGCGGGAAGGAAGCATGAAAATCTTTTTCATCAGACGCAGACGGAGCCATTTCCTTGCTCACCCAACGTCTGCCAGAGATAGGGACATGGATAAAAGCCAGCAGAACTTAAGATGAGTCTAGATTCGATGGTGATGATACTGATTGGTGCAAGAACTGGCCACATCCTCAATTGAATGCATCTGTCTGTCTTTCATCAAAGGGAGTCGTAATCTCCATACTTTACTACACTCATCCCCAGTCATAGGTTCCCAGATTGCTACAGTTGCCAAAACCACACACTTTTCAACTACTGGTGGACCGCCAATTATGTCCTTTCATCTCAAATGCAAATCTTGCCATAGCTGACCATGTTTTCATTACCTCTCCCACTCTCTGACTGCAATGTGGGAGCCATGCAGGCTCTCCAGCTTGTGCTGAATGTGTGGCTTTTCCCTGCTTAGAAGGTGTATATAGCAAGAGTAGTTTGAACCCATTCTATGCATTGGCTGCCAGTCATCTACCTGGGAAATTCAAAATACTGTTTTACTTTTACAATGGCCTATCTTCCCAGCTACTGCAGAGACTCAGTCTAGCTCTGCCCCCCTCCCTCCCATTCAAACATGTAAAAGTAGGGAGTAAAGGGGAGAGCATTCCAGTATCACACCCTTGTTTCTGGAATTCACTCCCTTTACACATTCATAGCATGTGTGCAATCCCGGCCACGCTCAGGAACGATTCCCCTCTTTTGTCCAGGCTATTCACCCACTGCAGGCTCTGGTACCTCTCTTGAGATTTCCCTGTCTCGGACCTGCATAGTTGGAGTATTGGAGGCTGTGTGTGCATCCATGGTGATGGTGATGGTTGTTTTTCCTGTACTAGGGAAATGTTACTGCTTTTAAACTAAAGCCAAGTGAAGTGTGCCCAGAGCATTGGATGTGATGCAAATATTGGAATATATACAATAAGTTGTATACTTCCATTAATGGGTCTCTGTTTCAAACACCCTGCTACCTCACCAGTCACACTCTTTTCCAGGCCAGGTAATAAAGATGTCAAACAGTCCTAGTATGAACCCTAGTACTTCTGATTTTATAGAACCATTATTAACACTTGCTGATGTTGAAGATCAACCAGTTAGTCCTACTCTACTTGCTGTCTCTGGGACAGTTTCTAACCCAGAATAGATCTTCATCTCTCACTCAGGACTGCTCAGTTTCCTTAAAAGTATTCTGTAAGGGGCTTTGTCAGAGGCTTTTTGAAAGTCCAAATATATATGACTTATTCTGCTTTTTCAACTATATTGTTAATACTGTTGAAGTGTAGACTAAGCTCAGTTTTTCTTTCCAGAAGCTATACTGGCTTATCCCTATGATGTTCACCTTGGAGGAGGGGGAAAAAAAACAGGATCAGGTGGGGCAGTATCACCCCACACCAGTCCTAATGGATGTCACGGCACCCCAAAAGTAGTAGCCATCCCTGGTTCACAGACCGTCTCCAATGTCTCCTTAAGGCTTTGCTACCACCTGCCTGGGGTTTGGCTAAATATTAAGGTTAACTCTATGATACAGCTTTGCAGAAAAGTGTGTGTGTGTGTATTATTTTTTAATAATGTACAATGCTATCAGAGAGAGCTCCACACAGTATGCACAGTGGAACAGTTTAAGACACCAATAAGGTGATTACAGTCTGGAAGAAAAATTACCTGCAATTATAGTCAGTTATGTGATAAAAATGAAACGTATCTCCCCTCTCTGAAAACCTCAGCCTCTAAGAAGTATTTCCTCAGTCTTTCAACAATATTTTGCTGCAAGACCTAAGAGACATAAGAGGGAGAGCCGACAATAGAAATCCAAGAAAAACAACTTGAGAGAATTTATAGTCTTCCTGTCTTTTACAGTTTTGCACTTTTCTGTCACCAAGAGCAGAAGGATATGCATTGAAAGAGCAGTCACAGCAACTAATTTATCATATTTACTAGATGAAATCATAGTTAGGAGGTGTTTTATTAAAAGATTTAACTTTTTTGTATGAAGCTGTGAAGACTCGGGGGGAAATCAATGGTCTACGAAATATGTGTATTTCAGTACTTTCAAAATTAAAAGTGTTATTAATGGACTTGCAGGGCAGAGTTTGCTTCTTTCATCATAAACAGCATAAAAGCAGAATAATCATTAAAATACATGCTGCAGTGACTGAGACATAAGGTTTTATTAACATTTAATGAAACTTTAGAATTCAGGCAAAGATACAATCGAAATTTTAAATTATTTTTAAATAGACGGTTTTTTAAAACTTGAAAAGCTTTCAGCTCTATCATTATGCAGAAAAAATAAAGCCTTTTGTGGCCTAATATAATTGCTTTATGATTTTTGATCGTCACTCAACTCCTGCTACTATATACTGTGTTTTACTATCCAAGGGGAATTGACTGGGAATATTAAAACAAGAGTCAGGGTCAATGAATGAATGGTCCCTATTGCAATGAATGAGTGGTCCCTATTACATCAGTGTCTTAAAAATATTTCAATTCTTATTATTTTATTCCCGAGAAGTGGTAAGAAAGCTGGCAAAATGTAATGCAAACAGATCCTCCCACTTTGGATGCACTGAACAGAAGAAGAAAATTAAAAAATGCCCATGTAGGGGAAGGGGGCTATTTTATGTCCAAGTTAGTGCAACAAAGTTTAGGGAGACTCTTTCTATAACCAGCTCACCTGGCTACTTTGCATCAGCAGAACAAGGCAATATGTTATGACTGCATTATTAATATATATTGATCTGATGCCATATATGTGCACAGCACTGTACAACAAAGGGAATGTGCAGATAAGCAAAAGGTCCTTGTCCTAAGGAGCTTATATTCTAAAGGTTCCATGAGTACCACACTGGATGCATTTGGGTCTAATAATGATTCATGGAGAAATGTGCATACCAGATGCAAGCTAGTTCTCACTCACTGACTTGGATAGATAGATACATTACTTTTTTCATTTGGGGTTATTGCCTACAAACTGTCAGACTATAAAATCAGTGAAGCAAAATCAAGAACAAAGAACTAGTTCAGGGATCGGCAACCTTTGGCATGCGGCCTGTCAGGGAAAGCTGCTGGCGGGCCGGGACAGTTTGTTTATCTGCAGCGTCCGCAGGTTCGGCCGATTGCAGCTCCCACTGGCCTTGGTTCACCTTTCCAGGCCAGTGGGGGCTGCTGGAAGCAGCAGCCAGCACATCCGTAGGCCCGCAGCCCCCATTGGCCTAGAACAGCGAACCATGGGCCAGTGGGAGCTGTAATTGGCCAAACCTGTGGACGCTGCAGGTAAACAAACTGTCCCAGCCCGCCCATGGCTTTCCCTGACGAGCTGCGTGCCAAAGGTTGCCGATCCCTGAACTGGTTAGAAGGACACACATGTTTGTAGTAAAAGGGCAGCTGCTGTAAGCTCAAATCAGATGAAGTTTTGTGCAGTAGATTTCCTGGAATTATAGATACAGGAAAAAAGACTTGGTCATTTAATCCATCTCCCCTCACCATTCCCGAAAGCACATTTTCTAATGCTTTGCCCAGTCATGTTTTAAATAGCACAAGTAGTAGCTTTTGCCACTTCCCTTACTATCTAATAGCTCTCATCGCCACAACATTTCCCTGGGCTTCGGCCTACACTTTCCTCCTCTTAATTCTACGGGTGACTAACGCAACCTCTCCGTCCTTTGTAGTTGGACCCTTTGAATACTAGTAACCAGTGAAAGGAACAGGAGTACTTGAGGCACTTTAGAGATTGATAAATTTGTTATCAGCGATTGAAATAGGAGGGAGAGTTCTCACCAGCCAAACAGGAAAGGAGCTATCAGGGAGTACCAACAGCCCAAACAACTCTGGCAGGAGACCTGGGGGGTTCTCTCTGCTTTTAGGAGAGAAGGGGGAGCTGTGGTCTAGCCTGTTCGCTGCTACATTAGCTCTTGCCTGTAAACTGTTATCTTGCTCTCCCTGCACCAGTGCAACTGAGAGGAAAATTAGGCGCTATGTAGCTATTGGATTTCAGCACAATGACATTCTGAAGCTCTGGTTGTTGAGGAAACAGGCTGTCATGGCTTTGCTGAATGAAACGGTGCAGAAAAAGAGCTATTAATACAATTAATTTACACTCAAATGTAGCAGGTGTATGGGCCAACTTTAGGAGAAATGTGTTTTACCAAGACCCAATCAGAAATAAAAACCTGTCTGCCATTATGCAGAAGGCTGTGCAGTCCCACAAATGCACCAGTAATGGCTCAGTCTACAATGAACCCTTCTGATTTAACACGAAAAAGGGATGAGGCCACTCGGGCACTGCAGTGTGAAGCAACCCCAATTCCCAGGGGTTCCTCAGTGGCATCAGGGTCAAAAGAAGATATCATTTACATGACACCGTGCTGGGTACAAGGGTTTCCCTCAGAGTTTGTAGAGAGCCCTATATAACCATGGGCAGCCATGAATATCCATTTGCCATCCACTTTCAGTAAATACTTTGTTGCCCTTTCTCATCCAAAATAGAACCTTCTGATCTTCCAGGGTTTCTAAATGCTAACCTTATATTCTAAGATATGAGGGGCAGTGTGGTCCTGGGGGTAGGGCACTCAGCCTTTTGGAACATTGGTACAACGACCATTCATGAGCTTTTCCAAGTGATTGTGAAAGCAACCTAAAATGAACAACAAGTTGCAAAGTAAAAACCAGACATTCAATCCTGCCCCTGAAAATCAGCTTATATTATAGTGTTATATTGTACTCCATTCAAACTGCAGGCTGCACATCAGCAGCCGCTGTGTATATTATGGCTCATCTGCTTCATTTCCTCTTGAGACAAAGAAAACAAGTTGGCTTTCAAGTTGGATGTATTTTGCGCTTTTCTAAACAGTCAAGTCAGATTATTAACACAATTCCTGTTAACGAGTTAAACGTGTAGGCTGCTGTAAGTCTCCAGCAGTGCTGACATCACATTAAACTCCAACAATTGTATATAAGCCTTGCTATCTAAATCAGCATGTGCCAATGCTTAATTGAAATGGCTGAACGTGATGGCATAACTTCCGTACCAATTGTTGTCTTAGACTTACCCTTTCCAGCTCAGAGAGCTGTAATTGTGTAACATCTGGGATCTTCTTTCTTTTCTTTTCTCATTACAATTTACCTTCAGTACGTGCACCAAGTAATATCCTTTTATATGTTTCAGAGGAACAGCCGTGTTAGTCTGTATTCGCAAAAAGAAAAGGAGTACTTGTGGCACCTTAGAGACTAACCAATTTATTTGATTGGTTAAGCTCATGCTCAAATAAATTGGTTAGTCTCTAAGGTGCCACAAGTACTCCTATCCTTTTATATGTTGATGTCTCCATAGTTTAAGGTCTGTTGATGGGTTTTGTTGCCCAGCTGCAAACTCAATGAAATTCACAAAGGTGCAAAGAATAATGAATGGTAGGAGATGGTGCATAGAGTTTACAATGTGTTTCTCTTCTTTTTTTAACCCTTTTGAAATCGCTGGGTCTCTAATATGCCTCAGAGACAGTGTACAAGGCAAATAAGAAACATACTGTTGTCCCTTTGTAAGAAACACAGTAACCAAAATGAGGACTTCTGTACATGGTAATGTGTTAATCAGGTCTGTTTTATAAGGGATTCCAGCCCTGTCCCATATTTTGTGTGCACAATTTTTCACCCATAACTTTTTGCCTCCAATCAGTGGGTGACACAAATGATGCCATTTATATGGCTAATTGGTGCAAAATTGGTTCACTTGGTTCATGTGCAAAGGTTTGTCTGTTCTTTGTGTGCCCTGTTAAAAATGGTGGCAAAGAGAAGGAGAAGGGCTTTGCTGAAGCTCCGATCATGGCTGTGTAGGGATACCTTGGATCAATTAAATTGTATTCTTGAACTCTTAATCCCCTGCATAATGGGGGCAGAGGCTATGACTGGACCCTACCAGAAGTGTAAAGTTGGCTATAAATGAAGGAGCAACTTGTATAGGGGTTATGGAGGTAGATATGTAGGGTCTCTTGAACTGGAGAAGTCATAGTGACATAGGTCCTGCCTGCAAGGAGCATTTTTTAAAAAAAGATGGTTTGGAAAATTACACAGGGAGTGGGGCTGGATGCAATATGTACTAGAGATAACAGAAGTGTGTTTAATATATCTGCTAGGGTGCATGACTCACTGAAGATTAGGAGCAAAATAGCTAACCTGAGTTTTATTGCACTTTGATGAATTATCCTATGCTGGCTGGGAGCTTCACTAGGTGACCTAGTGGATCTTTCCCATCTTCTATTTCTATGAGTCTGGTTTAATAAAGAAAGAGATATTGAGCTGTATTCCAGCTGGGAGCACATGACCATTGATGATTCCATTTATGAGCAAAAATGTGTTTGCCCTTGACCTGGTTAGTTTTCTTTTCATTTTTGTGACTTTTCTCCCAATGTAGCCTGCATGATGCTAGGAAAAACCCTTGGATCTTTGGTTTCTATGCAGGTACATTTTGTGCAGCCAAAACGCCATGCAAAGATTCTAGCAAGGGAAAATATTAAATAACTTATTTTGCTTCCTTCAGACACTCACACTGACTCTGGCAACATGCCAAAACATTTCTCAAAGAACAAATGACTTCTGAATAGCACTAAACCTTTCTCATGTTGTTTAACATTAAAAACTTTAATAAGACCATGGCTGTGTTTCAAAATGGCTTAGATATCCACCTGGAGGTCAAGGCTAAGCAATTTTGAATATGGAATTGGCATTAGTTCTAGCTTGTAAAGCCTTTCTATTAGATTTTCTATACATGATAGATGGATCAAACACAGCCTGCTAGGGTCTCTCAGTGATGAAGGAAAGGTGAATGATGTCATTACTTTATGTGATAACAGCCAAACAGAAACTTAGGTTGCATTCAGGTTTGGCCAAAGACGGGAAGAAAAATGCTTGAGCTGTAGAAGAAAGAAGATAGAACATGGGAACATTGACTATGAGGAGGCCTCAGTTGAAAGTGTTGGATAATGATCAGGTTTTATATAGAAAATTGGTTGAGAATTTTCCATTGGAATGATTTTCCAATGGAAAATGTGGTTTCCACAAAACTGACATTTTCCATAGGGAAATTTCAATTTTTCCAAAATGTTTTGATCTTCTGATGGGGAAAATCTAAATGAAACATTTCATTTGGATAAATTCAATTCAGAATATTTCATTTTGTTGAACTGACCTGAAATGATTCCTTTCCAATCATTCCAGCAAAACTTTAAACTGAATTTCCCTATCAGTACATTGCCTCATGGACCTTGTAGTTTGAGCCCACATTCTCTCCTAGGGGTCAGGCTCTCTGGTAGACTAGGTGTCCCATAATACAATGCAAATTCCCCACTCACCAACCTGTGTGGTGCAGTACGGGAGTCACGTGACTCTGGGTGCATTATGGGAGATGTAGTCTGGCCACAGAACCCAGTGGAGTACAAATGTTTGCTCCTGTTAAGGGCATGGTCAGTGGGTTCACACCCAACAAATTCTATGCAGTGGGACGGAACAGAAAATGGAGCCCAGGACTCCTTCTCCTATGCTGCAGTAGCTGTCTGCAGGCTGACGACAAGGGCACAGATGCCCTTAAGCGCTTGCCTGAGCTGAGGAGTTCTTTCCTGGTTTGTGAGTATTAGTAGTTTCTCATCTTGGAGAAATGAACTTACTTTTTGTGTATTAAAAAAAGAAATTAAAGGAATTGATAGCTCTGGCACTGCTATAGCACTTTGTACATAGTAAATGCACACATGAGTTTGCTTGATGTATTTCAGGCAAGACCTACCACTGGGATAGAGTGTGTATTAGAGCTACTGAGTGAGAAAGACATGGATAGGGAGGAGAGTAAGTTGCTTCAAACTGTGCTTTGTAAAGGTATCTGTGAAGTGGGGAAAGAAGGCTAGAGGAAGCTTCAGAAACAGCCCTTTGAAATGCTCTTCTTTCCTTGGAAATGCAGTTTGGTTTGTTTTATATTATCATATATGACACCAGGGAAGTGGGGGGAGAGACTGCGGCAAGGCAAAAGAAAAGTCAAATATTATTTTAAAGTGCATTCTTCTTAGCAGTTTTTCAGTGATTTTAGAAACGCACCTGAATCAAAGCCCTAGATCACAATGTCTTGCCACAAATGTGAGGGCTTCAAAATCTAATTCCAAATGCTCAGACCAATATAAAAGACCACCCGAAGCAATATGGATTTAAGCCATAATGCAGCAATCTATGGACTAACAGCAGCCGACTCAGTCTGTGAGCCTAATTGTCTTAAGAACAAATGCCAGGGCTAAATTCTACTATGTACAATTGTTAGCAGAAGTCCCAGAAACCATACAGTCTTGAATCTGTGCAAACAACGTTGATGAAAAATGGAATGCCAGGCAAAACTACGTTTCTGTTTGCATTTGCCTCCCTCTGGTGGGCAAAACTATAAGGGCATGTACCTCTCCCGCTCTCATTCTCCGTGTGTTACAGTAGATTACCAATGGGATGCTTCTTTCTCTTCTAGAAATAATATGAGACAGACCTCCTCTAGAAACTAATTCTTCTGCTGTAACATTACTTTCAAAGGAACTGGATTCTGCTAAATTTAGAGCAGTGAAAAGAATTCTGAAAAATGGTCCATCAACCCAAATATTCATCAGCTTTTCATTTTTTAATCTAACACAATTCAAGCTATGCACCATACCTAATCTGCTCCCACATGACCTTGTGATGTCAATAGGAGTGTTACGTGCAAACTGAAGGTACCAAAATGTACTCACTATTGCCAATCCCAACTATCTGAAAACCAGGAGTCAGGCTCCAAAATTATGAAATTGCCTTAAAACTCATGAGAGAGACAAGGTGGGTGAGGTAGTATCTTTTACTGGACCAGCTTCTGTTGGTGAGAGAGAGGTAAGCTTTTGAGCTACAGTCTTTTCCCAGTCTGAGGAAGGTACTGAGAGTGTCACAACTAAATACAAGGTGGAATAAATTGTTTAGCATAATTAGTTAACATATATTCTAAGGGATCATTCAAGGTGAGGTGGCCTCTTAATAACTCTGCAGTCATAGGACAAAAAGAGTGGGTTACAGATTGTTGTAATAAGCCATAAATCCAGTGTCTTATTTAGACCATGATTTTTAGTGTCTAGCAAACTTATGAATTAAGCTCTCCGGCTCGTTTTTTGAAGGTGTTGTGCAGGTTTCCTTTGAGGACAAGGACTGAGAGGTCACATATGGAATGATTGTTTTGTAAAAAGTGTTGGCCCATGGGTGTTTTTGGTTTTATCATGTTTCTATGTGAGTTCATTCGTGAGCATAGTGATTATCTGGTTTCACCTACATGAGAGTTTTTAAAATAAAAATGTTGGCTTTTTTTATTGGCTTTCTGGTTTTTGAGCGTTTAGAGGGTGCTCACTTCACCCACTCAAGCTTTTCTCTTCCACAATTAGGGCTAGACATTTTTTTAAATGAAAGCTAGGATTCTTAGGGGGTCTCTGGCAATAGCTGGGACTAGGGTGGCCAGATAAAGACAGCTCTGATTTTTGGGTCTTTTTCTTATATAGGATCCTATTACCCCCTATCCCCATCCCGATTTTTCACATTTGCTGTCTGATCACCCTAGCTGGGCCTTTAAGAATAACACCAAATATTGCAAGATTAGTGGTTAAACTGCAAGAGCAGGCAACACTACATACTCTAGGCGTGATCCAGCACCCACTGAGGTTAGTGGAAAGATTCCCATTTAGCTTCAGTGTGTACTGGATCAGGTCCCAGCATTGGATATCCTTCCTAGATGAAGTATTGCCAGCCAGAGGGCAGCAAGCACTGTCTGGAACCAGGTGATGGGAACAGTAAGTTACAAGTCTTCACCTCTAGTGCTATAACAACATTTTCACATGGCTAGTTTGCCTGAGGAATATTCCACCTTCATCCCAATCCATGCTGGAAAATTCAGGATACACAAAGCTGTCAGAATCCTTTTCAAAAAAATGCTGACCGTCCTGAACAGTCTTCCATGCTTTTCCAGGACTCCATGATCATCACCAGCCCAGCTCGATGGACTCCTTGATCTTTGTCTCTCAGCTCCCAGTGGACTTTTAACTTCCCATAGACACATAGCTGTATTGGACACCCATCCACCCCTTATTCTAAAAAACCTGAACCCTAAAGTCTGGTGTTAGGGATGGGGAGAGGAATTAAACATTGGCACAAACAGGTGGTGAAATTGACCCCTCACAAGATTATAGGAATTGCATCAGGATTTGAGTAACGTGGTTTTTCTGCTACTCGTGGGAGCATGTGCTGGTTTCTCAGGAAAAGCAATAATCTTTAATGGCTGAGAGTTTCAGCATTGATTTAAGTGGGAACAGAGTTAAAAATTCCACCATAAAAATACATACAATTAAATAAACAATTCCACTTTGATGTGCCCACAGGCCCGATGTTCTTCACCTCCTCTCTGACTGCCAAGAACATTGCACACAACGTACAGGGTGCCTGAAAATGCTATTTATTCTTATCTGATACCTTCTATACAAGTATTATAACGTCAGGCAAACTCTAGTTGGTATTTTAAAATAAAATAAATTTAATAAATATAGAAATATGTTATCTGTTACTGTGGGTTATATGTAGTAGCTCAGGGAAATCCTAACAAAGAAAATAAAAGAAGAGAGACGAGAATGCATCAATCATAAGTAGCATAACCTTGAATGTAAAAAAAGGTTTAAAAATATGTAACATTGTAATGGTGAATTATTACAGCAATAAACAAAAAATCCAAAACATCCTCAGGTGGAAATATTTTTCTGAAGGCCTGATCTTTCCATTGACTCTAATGAGGCTGAATCAGGCTCTGAGCTGCTAATAGCATTGATGTGTATGTGAATTGTGTTCCTTATTCTCTCTCTCCTGGTAGGGTTTGTTTTCTTCTTTCATTTACTTCGTCTACACTGGAAATTTTAGGTCCATGCAGTTCTGTGGTAGCACTAGATAAAGCTGCAGAGTACACAGGACTCAGGAGTTATTACCACCCTGTCTTCTAACTGTACCGTGAGCCGGGCCAGATGACACAGTGATGAAAATACCCAGGTCCTGCCATGCTGTTTCTTCCTCTGATGCTGACCCCGCTGGCAGAGCATCCACAGGAAGTTACAGATCTTAATATTGCCATTGTAAATGCAGCCATTGTTTGTTTCACACTGAAGAACTCTAGAAGCATTCCACTGCCATCATATGATGGTGCAGCCACAGCAGTACCTCTCTGGGTAGTCCAGTGCATACACCTTGTTTTCTAATCCATAGACATAGTATAGGTACGTCTTCCCTGCGTACAGATAATGAACTTCTGTGATGGGGATCAGCTCAATAGTCTGGCGCTGAGAAAAGAAAAAAAAAGCATATGAAAAGCCTTAATTAAGTAAGGCTGATGCCTCACCTTTTGCCACATCTTGAGAGGAAGAAAGAAACGCCTGACATCTGATCGAGAGAGGTGCCTTCAGCCACCAAATCAGTTGTCAAATGCTCTCCCCCTTCTTCAACAAACTATCCTGTGTGTTTGGAGCTTTCAGCCTTGTGCACACTAGAACATTGGCAGGGAGTTTATAACCACTTTGTGACATGCTCGACTTGTTCACAAACAAGACAAGGTTAATACTCAGTAATCCTGGGAGCTAACTGTGTGCCTAGGCCAGGCCAGCATGTAGTTGTCTTCCTGTAACCGTGTCATGACAGTGTTATTTTGCTGGGTAAATGTGACCCTTTCACTGTGTAAACAGGTTAGCCAGTCCTGTATTGTCACAGCTGTGTGTGTGGTAACACACCCCAGAAAACATTGCCTCATATATTGTTGGTACATCTCCCGTGGATACAATTTTCCCTCTCTGTCCCTGCAAGGCACTATGGGATAGCTACATAGTACAACAGCTTTGTATGAGTAGATGTGTAAACGGTGGACATACGGTTTTCTGGTTAAAAGCCACGAGGGTACAAGTCATCTGTGCTTGCTGTAACCAGGGCAGATAAGCATGTCAATCATGACCTTGTTACAAAACTATTTGAGTACTTGTAGATAGATAAATCCTTAGCTTCCAGGAAAATTTCAGATGAAAGGAAATTAAAGACATGTTTTTTGCTTCAGAAACTAGGTCTGCATCAAAGCCAGCAATCAGGGAGTTAATGCCTAAACTGGGTCCCACCCCCTGAAGGATACTGACAGAGCTAATTAGAACTCTTCATTGGTCAACCAGGGCCCAGGTGTGAGTTCCTTATTAACCTTCATTTATAAAGGGATCCCTCAAGTCAATAATCAGGAAGGCTGAGGGGGAGGGTAGTAGCAAGGCCTGTAGTCTAAAAAAGTATAGTTAGTTTAGTTTTGGGTGAGCAGGGCTCTCTGTTTGAATTTCTGTGAAGGGTTTATCTATATAAAAGCTTTGATGGGTTCTTTTGGTTATCTAGGAGTTGGGGCTAGTATGTTTTAACAGGCCTGATGCACAAACAATTACTGTGAGTCATTTCCTAGTTTCGGGGGAGTGGGGGGTTGTTGATAGTGGTTGGCTTTTGTGTGGAGGGGAAGATTAGGGTAAAAGAGTACAGAAGTCTAATCTCCAGCCCACAGTGTGAATATCCTGAGACAGTCTCTCCTCAGGTCTCCCAGAAAAATGTCTGCGGAACTTTCCCTGTGGGAAGAGTACTAAGACTTTTTTTAAAGTGAAGTATATAGACAAGCAGCAGCATGGTAAAAGCCACAGATTACAAGCTTTTAGACAATGAGATTGCCTAGAGAAGGCCATCCTTAAAGGCATAATTTGGTCCATTAAATTACAGTTGCAGATTCTTTTCAGCCTCCATTCCATGTAGCCCCATCCCCCTGCTCCCAAATAAAGATTGTTAGGAGCATGTCTACCTTGGCAATGTGAAGAAAGCAGCTAAACTTTTTAAACCTTCACTTTTAGTCTACCTACCCTTGTTCTTTCTATAAAATATTCTACAGTGGAAAACACTAAAGAATCAGCCATTACTACACAGTTGTCCTAGATAGTGCCTATTCTGAATGAGGGAGAAGATCAGCCTTTTGGCTAAAATAAACTGAAATGTTTTACTAATAGGTTTTCCCCTTGCAGGGAGGAGAGGCTTTAGGGTTCAATAGGTCTTGACCCTTTCTAATGAGAATCAAACCCTGGAAAAGTTTGGATCCATGGCTCTTTCAATAATGTGCCAAATCAAGATCGCCAACCCAGGATCCCCTGAATCTTGGCTCTAAATCTGAACCTTCCCAAAAATTGTTGCTCAGGCTCTCTCTAACTTACAGTGCTCCTACAGCGTAAAGAAAATTAGATGGGTGGTTTCAAAATACACAGTAAACTTGTGTAAAAAAGAGACCATATTGTAATCTACCTGCTTTTCACTTATATACAGTTTACACACTATCTGGTTATAGTTCTCTGTTTGATTTAGTTTGTCTGTAATCCATTTCCAACTGGTTCCTATTTCATCTGTTTCTTTTCTCAGCCAAAAATACCAGAACTATATGAAGTTTTGCTGATGCCCAGGGAGCTAGAGACATTTTTTACAAAGGGAATAAGGATTATTCCTGTTATTCTTCCAACCCAACATTTAATGGAGCTTTTAGACTTGTTTCTTCCTTATCCTCCATTATGTAGATTCAATTTTACTATAGTGAACTTGCACTATGTACACTTAAAGTTTATGCCTATGATACCTGAGTGGCATATGAACACACACTTCTTTGGTAATCTTTTTCTGTAGTGACTGACCGTTTATTAATAAAACTAATTCAATAGGTGTCTTTTTATATGGGAAGCTCACAGTGACCCCTTTATATTCAGAGAAGGACATCCTTCTACATATTATACTATATTTATCTCACCATCCTGCCCTTAGTGGCAGATTTTCTTTTCTCATATATTTTTATAAAAGAAAGAAGCAGGATGGGCTAATGGCTAGTGCATTAGCCTGGAACTCAGGAGACTTGGGTTAAATTCTGTGCTCTGCTACAGACTTCCTGTGTGACCTTGGGCAAGTCACTGAGTCTCCCTGTGCCTCAGTTTCCCCATCTGTACAATGAGGATAATACCACTGCCCTACAGGGATGTTACAACGATAAACCCATTAAAGATTGTGAGGTGTTCAGACACTATGGAGATGAGGCCTATATAAGTACCCAAGATAGCCACAAGATCATCCTTCTGAGTTAAGGTGCTGGGCTAAGGGACTCAGGGGATTTGGCTTCACATCCTGGCTCTGCCACAGCCTTCCTATGTGACCTTAGTAAGTCACGGAATCTGTGCCTCAGTTCCTTGACATGGAGATAATACTTCCTTTCTCTTGTCTGGGCTATATAGACTGTAAGTCAGAGGTGTTTACAGGCTCCGTACCCTCATGGTTTAGAAGGAGGAAGCATGTCTCAATAGCACTGTTCTCTTTTTCTCTTACCCAAAAGACACAAGGGCTCTCCGGGCTTCCAGTTATGTGGATGGGGAGGATGCAAACAAGGGACATGCTGCATACACGGTATTCTATTTCCCAACCCTACATACAACCCAGCATCATACTTACCACAGTGCAACCCAGCAGAGTTCTTGTGAAGTTTAATGCTGACCTTGTTAGCATTAATCCACCCACCTTTCCCTCTTTGCATTTTTTTGGAGGGTGGATTCTTGGTGTACTGGCCTGTGGATAGCCCCTTGTAGCATGAAGAAGCACACAGGGACTGGGGGCAGAAAGAGAGAACTGCCATAAATTCCATGACACTCTCTTCCCCTAATGGAAGAATTCTTAGGAAACTTGCAAAATTCCTGTACCCTGTACAAGGGCCTCAAGAATATGTTTGGGTACATTTCACTTCTGCTGGAACTCAAGAAGATTGTGAATCAGAAACAAACCATCTTCTAGGAGTCTGGTGCCTTCTATGGCAGAAAGTGTCACCAATGCAGATTGATTGTGTCCCCTCCAAATGCTGGCCTCACAAAACATTTCCACAGTAGTTCAAAGACAATGACAGCAAATGCTTGGTGTTCCTCTTCAAGGATCAGCATCTTCCTGGGAGGGTAGCATGTCAGTGAAGAAGCAGCATTGAGAAAGGTAAAGACTAGCCCATCAATTGTCTTTGGAGCATATAGAAATAAGGGTCTAAGGATGAGTTGTCGCAAGGAGAGGAAGAGGTTTAGGAGACAGTGTGGTCCAGTGGCTAGAACAGGGACCTGGGACTCCTGGATTCTATTCATGGCTCAGTCAGTAACTGTGTGACTGTCTTTCGGAGAGTCTCTGGGGCGTCATGGTACCAAACCTCATCCGACGCAGCGCCTGGTAGGACACCCGTTGTACCACAGCTGAGATAAGCACTGTAGATACTTCAGCTGCTAAGACTCTGTCACTAATGGGTTCCTTGTTGCACCCCAATGCCTTCAACGCCACACTCTTTCCAGGGCCAAAGACACCCTGACTCTGTCCCACACTCTGCCCAGTTGCATCTTCTGATGGTCCTATCACTCCCTCATACTCCAGTAGGAGTGAAAGAGCAGACAAAGAATCACCATAAGCAGATTTGCCATGCTAGCCCCTGCTGACTCATCCCAACTAGCTGCATGGCCTTGGACAGTTCACTTAACAATTCTGTGCATCAGTTTGCACATCTGTGAAATGGGTATAGTAATCCCAACCCACTCACACCATGTAAAACATTTTGAGTCTCTGTGCAGAAAGCTGCAGATAAATCACACGTGCCAATTAGAGAGTTACCTGGAACAAAATCCTGTTTGGGGGACATTTTAGCAAATGTGTTTCAACAGCTAGAAATAACTAATCAAGTGCAAATATTTCAATGAGGGACCATGCCAGAAAAAGGTCTGCACAGGAAGCTAACACCTAGGTTAAATGACTGTTCGCTGTTCTGTAGTGTTTTGAAAGCAAGCATTCAGTCAAACCATTTGTCTACATAATTCTCTTTCTTTAGTCCCATTCAGCCTTGCAAAGGTGTACAGCTCCACTGGTAGCATTTATTATGAAGAGACACTGCCATCCAGTGCTGAAGCAAAGCTAATGCAGCTGGGATCTCGTTTAGTATAAACTAAAAAGGCAGAGGAGAAATGCAGTAGCTGTGGTAGATTAAGTAATGATCTCCTGCTCTCATTATGTAATGATCCTCAGTTGCCCACCCTGAGGTGTTACAAGTACACAGAAGGTTAGTGTTCTAAACACAACTAAATGAAGCAAGCGAAAGCCACCAGACTGTAGTCACGCTGAACCTATGGAACGTTTATGGGCACAATATTTACCTCCATCATATGGCCGACTTCATAAAAAGCTGGAATGCCAGCAGCCAAGCAAATATGCAGTAAGAGGTGTTTCTCCTCTTTTCTTCCAAAAGATGCTGATTATTAAGTGGTAGAACTTTAGCAAGAGCAAGTGGAGGGTGCAAAGAATTAAGTAGTGAGGAACGGTCTGGCAGGACGCAGCTCAGACCTAAGTAAACAACACATGGTCTGGGAGATTTGGCACTGGAAGAGCTTCTCGACACCTGCTTTCCCAGGCAGCTAGAGGAGGCATTTGGATGGTGTGTCCCAACCTAGTGAACAAACTGCTTTTGATAGTGAGAATTATTGCCTGGAATTAATTTGGAAAGCAGAGCTTGCCAAAGAGCTGATTTTAGATTGACAGACCATATGGAAAATCAAACCATTTCCCTGTTAGCTTATTTTGGTCCCTTAATTTACTTTTCTTTTTTAAGGTGGCATTTTTCTCTTTCCCGAGGGAAAAGGCAGTATGTACCAGCTATAATTTAGCATTTGCAACCTAATGAAGGCAATAGATGTGACTTGATGGAACATAATGGTTATGCAAAGTTAGCTGCTAGGATATTAACCCGGGAGAATAAAGAATTTATTGGCAGTGACTGTTTGGAAAGGGGGAAAGAAGTTTCTCTTGTCTTTAGAGAAAAGTGCCATTATTTCCCCTGGGATTTAATTCTGATTTTTAAAGATATCAGGCTTTACATCTGCTCAAAAATAATATTGCTCTTAAATGACTAACCTAGTAATTAAAATCTAACATCCTCCCCCAACATCACTGGTTTTAATCAATTGCATGAATAAATCTAATGAAATAAACACAATCCAAAATTATCAGGAGTGACCAGTGGTTTTGGCTGCCCAACTTTTGATGCCTTAGGACTAGATTGCGCCGGTTTCTGACTCTGAGTTGGGGAGGGACACAAAGAGCCTTCCCTCATCATCGACTCAGAGGCCAAGGGCAATTGTGCCGCCCCTGCTCTCAGGGAAGTACAGGGCCATCTTCCCCTGCATAGTCCCAGGGATTTAAATTGCTCCAAATAGGGCAGAGACTTGGCACCACCTGCTCTGTCTTTCCTCTCTCCCCACCTTCCCATCCCTACATGCAGACACTGGCCTGCAGAGCTAGTTGGCCATGAAGAGTGAAGCAATGAGATGGTGCAGTGTGTCCCTTCCCCTAGGTGCTGGAGAGGGATAATATCTCAGGCCCCCCTTGGAGTAGCCTAGCTTCCTGCCACCCGACAATAAATTAATGTATTTTAGGGCTAGCAAGGACCATCATGATCATCTAATCGGACTTTCTGCATAACAGGTGATAAACCCTCACCCAGCAATTCCTGCATCAAACCCATAACTTGTTTGGCTATAGCATATCTTTTAGAAAGAGATCCAGTCTTGATTTAAAGACGTGGAGTGTTGGAGAATTCATCCCTAGGTAAATTGTTCCATTGGTTAATTTTTCTAATTATTAAAGATGCATACCTTATTTCTTGTCTAAATTTGTCCAGCTTCTCTTCCAGCCACTGGATCTCATTGTGCCTTTTTCTGCTGGATTAAAGAGCCATCTACTGTCAGAAATCTCTTTGCCGGGTGGATACTTGTAGACCATGCTCAAGTCACTTCTTAATCTTCTCTTGGAGAAACTAAATAAATTGAGCTTCTTAAGTCCCTCACTGTAAGGCATGTTTTCCAGATCTCAGATCATTCTTGTAGCACTTTTCTGAACCCTTTTCAATTTTTTAGCTTCCTTTTTGAAGTGTGACACCAGAATTTGACAGTGTATTCCGGTAATGGGCTGGCTAATGCCAAGTAAAGAGGTAATACCACCTACCTACTTGATTGTCCCCAGCTTGTACATCCAAGGATCACATTTTCCCTCTTAGTTACAGCATCACACTGGGAACTTATGTTCAACTGGTTATGTACCATTACCCTAAGTCCTTTTCGGTCTCTGCATTTCAGGATACAGACTCCAATCTTGTAAGTGTGACCTACAATATGGGCTACTGGCTAAGAACCTGATCCTTTGACTCCCATTGCTGTCAGGGCATGTTGGGTCAGCCACTAAATTCCACAACCTTGCCTTGCATGAGTAAGAATCAGATCTCCACACCTTCTACCCTTGGTCCTACTATCTGGCTTCCCTGCTTACCTGCTGTAGAATGCGTGATGATGTGGTGAATGCTGCATTATGCTCCATGATGGCTCTCTGTGAAGCTAGGGAGATCTGTGGTATAGGGAAATCAATGATGGGATACACCTGAAATTAAGAAAAAAAAGGGAATAAAAACCCAACCTGCGTGGCACAAACTATCTGGTTTGCCATCCTGTCAACCCATGCAAGGAGCCAGCTACAGCACAATGAAAACCTATTGAATGTCCTTAAATAGTGAAATTGTGAATACAGATTTATATCCATTTTACCATAACATTACAGACCTCAAAATGTAATTGTGGCTGGAAAAGTGACTGTGTAAAGATGGCATCTTCCGACTTAGAAGCTAACACTCTTCTCATGCAGTACCACAGCAGCTGAGATCAGCTGATGTTCTCTAATTGAGAAGCCCCAGATTCCAGTGCCAAGGTGGTAATTCCATAGAAAGGATTTCCATTATGGAATTCACTCCTGTCTTGTTCCAACAGAATCCCACCAGTCTTCTGAATTTCGAAGGCTTGTTGCAAAGCCTCGTTCTCTCACCATGGCTTTCTCAGTGTGTGTTGATGATTTATGGAAGAAGTACTGCTTCTGTGCATTGGGAAGGATCACTGTCCTGGTCAATCAGCCAAATGAAAATCTGAATGGATTCTTTTTCAGAATGATTTGTTCATGTCCCTTGAGCTTTGGAGAGACACATTTAAAAAAAAAATCTGTCTAGGTCATGAACATAACTGTTTCCTAGACACCTGTGAGTGATGTATGCTTAAGACTTCAGAGGCAATACAGCTCTGGGATAGTGAACTGGATTCTATTCTGCCTCACACACCCCTGAACTAAATTCTGATTGCAGGATCTTTACTACTGACATGACAGGCTTAGTTAAACCGTAAGTATTCTGGGGCAGGGACTCTGCTCAGTTACGTGTTTGAACTGTGCCTAGCACAATGGAGCCCTGGGGGATGGCTGACACAATACAAATAAATAATATAAAGAATTCAGCTAATTTACAGTTGGTTAGTGGTTTGCGGAGCTGGTAGTTATTTTAACTCAAGTCCACCCTGCACTAAAGCTGACTTGTGGTAAAGTGGAAGAAAGTCCAGAAATGGGTGTGAGGTAAGAACAATCACTAATTTCCTCCAGCCCTAAGATTTACTCACCAGAATATTTTCATCTTTAAATACATTCTCTCCATTGACTTTACTGAGCAGCTCTCCTGGAAAGTTCAGCTGGTGCTCAGAAACAAATTCAAACACTTTGTTCTTCCTGGGAGAGAAAAAGCATCATACACTAAACTATTTCTAAACGCTTGAGTAAGGCTCTAACGCTTCCCGATTTGAGGACAATATTCCCTCTTTGCAACTTTTGTGCTCTTCTGCAACAACCTCATTTCTTAACAACCTCAAATGCTTTTATGGCATGGATGACTCTTGCATTAAAAGATCCTGAAACTAGAACTTCATGGTTAACAGGCTACCTTACAGTTTTCAAGAGGACTTATAAACCTATTATTTTACTATTGCAGGTTCAGCTGTATATCCTCCATCAGAAGCCATGGTTTCTATTATAATTAATTATTTTGCGCTATGGCTTACAAGATAAAGGCTTGGTTACTAAATAAGAAAGACTTCAAAAGAAGTTACACAATGCTATTGGATATACTGTAGATCAGTGGTGGGCAACCTGCAGGCGGCCATGCCTGCGGACGGTCAATGTAAACAGACTGTCTCGCGGCCCACCAGCGGATTAACCTGACGGGCCGTGTGCAGCCCGTGAGCCACAGGTTTCCCCACCACTGCTGTATCTGGATCTCTCTACACGTGGAGCTAGGGGTGAGATTCCCAGCTTGCAGAGACATAGTTTGATGAGAGCTAGCAAAAGTATCACATTAAGAATAGTAGTGTGGCTGGGTAGCATAGGCAACAGCGAGCAGCCGGCTAGCCGTGCCAAGTGCAAACCCGCCTGAACCCCCTGGGTACATACATGGGCACAGCTAGCCCAAGCTGCCACTCGCTGTTGCTCATGAGACCCCAGGCTACACTATTATTTTTAGCTCACTAGCTCAGCAAGAGCTAGCACAAGTATGTCTGCGTGAGCTGGGAATCATATCCCCAGCTCCAAGAGTAGGCATACCTATATCTCATGTGTATACAATATTGTAACATACCTTATTAGATCATTTCATTGCCTGAAGGACTTCATGTGTTGAGGATTTAGTGATTAGAAAACAAAGCTTCCCAGCTCAGGGTCACTGTCCTTTTCTTTAGCAGTCTGGTGTGCATTTCATAAAAACTATCAGCACCACTTGGTGGCAATTCCCGATTTAAAGGATGAACAGACGTGAATTTTTGAGAAGCAAAGTTCTTAAACCGGTGGCGCTTGGGCATCCATTAGAAAGTATTTTGGGATGTGGGTCAACAGGCAATGTGTGACTTTTAAAGTGGAACAAAAGCTCACAACCTGAGACGCTGTTAGACCCTTCTGTTACCTCTGGCTCCAAAGCTACCAAATTAAAAGCGTTAATGCTGAAGCCACAACAGAGGGAACCAGCCTTTTACTGTAGCATAAACCCTGGTAAGTGGGATTCAGCTGCTAGACTCAGATGTCACGACGGGCACTGAACCACTCAAACAACAAGTGTTAATAGCAGAGTGCTAATGTCATCCATTCTGCTCTGGCTGCCAACCTACCATTAACTCAGACTTGATCATTCATTTCACTCTCTGCACAAAAGAGATGCTTCCAACTGTGAGATGCATCTGATTACAGGCAAGAAAGATGGTCTTTTGGTTCAACTCCAGAGTTCCATTTCTGACTCTGCCACAGACTTCCTTTCTGACCTTGGGTAAGTCACTTATCTCTCTGGACCCAATCCATCTCCCACAAAAATCAATGGAAAGACTCCCACTGACTTCAATGAGAGTTGGAGCTGGGCCTGTGCACCTCAGTTCCCTATCTATAGAATGGTAATAAATAAATAAATCTTTTTATCTGCATCTAGCTCTTATTACCTATCTTGCATAATGGGGCCCCAATCTTGGCTGGAACCTCAAGGTGTTGCTGTACTACATATAATAACTACAACATTCTACCCACCCTACTTACCAGGTTATTATCAGCTGTATGAAATGTAAGAGCTTTTTCTCTCCCTGGCATGTCGTACAGGTTTTGTTGCCCCGCCCAGAACAGGTGCTGCACCTTCTAAAGGCAAAAATAAAGGTTTGTTTCAATAGCAGTTAAATGGTTCAAGTTAAACATTTGAGAAATCTGGAGACTCAGGCCCTACAATGTTTTCAATGTTGTTTGGTTTTGTCAAAGTTCCTTCCGCACTCTGAACTCTAGGGTACAGATGTGGGAACCTGCATGAAAGACCCCCTAAGCTTATTCTTACCAAGCTTAGTTTAAAAGCTGCCACCACTAAAGTGTTACACAAAGAACAGGGGAAGTGCCCTCTTGGAAATGTCTCCCCTCAAAAAATATTCCCTCCCCAAGCACTACACCTCCTTTCCTGGGGAAGGCTTGATAAAAATCCTCACCAATTTGCATAGGTGAACACAGACCCAAACCCTTGGCTCTTAAGAACAATGAAAAAACAATCAGGTTCTTAAAAGATCATTTTAATTAAAGTAAAAGAATCATCTCTGTAAGATCAGGATGGTAAATACCTTACAGGGTAATCAGATTCAAAACAGAGATTGTCTCTAGGCAAAACCTTAAGTTACAAAAAAGACACAAAAACAGGAATACACATCCCATTCAGCACAACTTATTTTATCAGCCATTTGAACAAAACAGAACCTAACACATATCTAACTAGATTGCTTCCTAACTCTTTACAGGAGTTCTGACCTGCATTCCTGCTCTGGTCCCCATAAAAACATCCCACAGACAGAGAGGACCCTTTGTTTTCCCCCACCTCCAGCTTTAAAAGTATCTTGTCTCCTCATTGGTCATTTTGGTCAGGTGCCAGCAAGGTTATCTTAGCTTCTTAACCCTTTACAGATGAAAGGGGTTTTCCTCTGCCCAGGAGGGATTTAAAGGTGTTTACCCTTCCCTTTATATTTATGACAGGTTTGTTTCTTTTTTGAGCCCATCTCTGTAAGGCAGTAAAGAGGTTAACAAAATTATATGCAGTGAGTGTACTTCTTTCATTTCTCTGTGATGCAAGGGATTTGCATTTATCGTATAAACTTAATGACTAATACCACCACAAAGACTTTGTTTGTAAATGTGGAATTAGTCAAAGAAATTATTTGTGCATCTAATTAAGGATAATAACAGTTTCCCTAAACAATTGTAGAAGGCTGAGTGTCCCTTTCCAGACACTATCTCTGCCTCTAACAGATGCAGGAGGCATATGCTCATGCATGGTACATTTTGATTGCCTCAACACAACTCAGATTAGCAGCAGTTAATAACTGATTAATTGAAGCTCTTCAAGCCTTCGTTAGCCTCAGTGGATTCATGCTTTACAATTATTGCCATGATTATCCACAATACCATCTCTCAGAGTAGCAGCCGTGTTAGTCTGTATCCGCAAAAAGAACAGGAGGACTTGTGGCACCTTAGAGACTAACACATTTATTTGAGCATAAGCTTTCGTGAGCTACAACTGAAGTGAGCTGTACCTCATGAAAGCTTATACTCAAATAAATGTGTTAGTCTCTAAGGTGCCACAATACCATCTCTGTTCTTTTAAACCTAATGGAGCCAAATAAGCAAAACAGTTTAGCACAGGGGCTTTTTTGGTATGTCACTTAAAGATCATTTTTAAACGTGTTAAGTTTGGTATTTAGAAAGGCAATAGAGCAATAATTCTCCAAGCTGCATTAGCTCTAAACACTCTTAAACCCAAACAGTGCTCTGTAGAAATGTAAGCCCTGAAGCAAAGCCCACTGAAGACAATGAGACTCTTTCCAATAGCTTCAGTTGACTTTTGGATCAGTGCCACAAGGCTATTAGAGTTGCTTGGGTCCATTCTCTCTTCCTTGTTTTAAACATTCATACTGTGTCTGGAAAAAGCTGTAGGGGCCAACTCTAATGACTTTACCAGAAATCTCACGGTATTTGGTGTCTCCATGTCTTCCAGGTATCAGAATCTTAGGTTTCTTCTTTCTGGTTTGTTTTGTTCTTTTAAAGTAACTTTCTCTGGTTGCAGACTAAAGGCTCAAAAACCAGAAAATGAACAAACAGAATGCCAAATGTATTATTTTTTAAAAAAAATCATGATTTTTAAGTCTGCTCCATGATTTTTGGGGTGTGACTCCTGATCTCTGAACATTTGAGGTTGGCGGTATTATATAGGTATAAGCATATTGTCATAAATTATCAGTTTAAAATTCTGGGGAGGAAAAAAGGGTTTTCTAACAAATTAATATTTTTAAAGAGATCTTCATCCTGGTGACATAGAAGACTGTAAAGCTTGGAGAATGAAGTCATTTAGGCACCAGCCCTACACTGAAGAGCGCAGGTGGAATCTACTGACTTCAGGGAAACTGGTCATGTAGATTACTGTGCTGAATAGAGCCTTTCATAAGATTCCTGACTTTGCCCCTCTAATGTGCCTCAACCATGGCCAAAAATATCCTGAGCCAGTTCCTCAGCTGGTGAAAATTATCCCAGCTAAGGATCATAGAATCATAGAAGATATGGGTTGGAAGAGACCTCAGGAGGTCATCTAGTCCAACCCCAACTAAATCATCCCAGCCAGGGCTTTGTCAAGCCAGGCCTTAAAAACCTCGAAGGATGGAAATTCCACCACCTTTCTAGGTAACCCATTCCAGTGCTTCACCACCCTTCTAGTGAAATAGTTTTTTCCAGATATACAACCTAGACCTTCCCCACTGCATCTTGAGACCATTGCTCCTTGTTCTGTCATCTGCCACTACTGAGAACAGCTTAACTCCATCCTCTTTGGAACCCCCCTGTAGGTAGTTGAAGACTGCTATCAAATCCCCCCTCACTCTTCTCTTCTGCAGACTAAATAAGCCCAGTTCCCTCAGCCTCTCCTCATAAGTCATGTGCCCCAGCCCCTAATCATTTTCACTGCCCTCCGCTGGACTCTCTCCAGTTTGTCCACGTCCTTTCTGTAGTGGGGGGCCGAAAACTGGATGCAATACTCCATATATGGCCTCACCAGTTCCGAATAGAGGGGAATAATCACTTCCCTCGATCTGCTGGCAATGCTCCTACTAATGGAGCCCAATATGCCATTAGCCTTCTTGGCAACAAGGGCACACTGTTGACTCATATCCAGCTTCTCATCCACTGTAATCCCCAGGTCCTTTTCTGCAGAACTGCTGCTCACGCAGTCGGTCCCCAGCCTGTAGCGGTGCATGGGATTCTTCCATCCTAAGTGCAGGACTCTGCACTTCTCCTTGTTGAACCTCATAAGATTTCTTTTGGCCCAATCCTCCAATTTGTCTAGGTCACTCTGGACCTTATCCCTACTCCCCAGTGTATCTACCTCTCCCCCCAGCTTAGTGTCATCTGCGAACTTGCTGAGGGTGCAATCCATCCCATCATCCAGATCATCAGCAAAGATGTTGAACAAACCCGGCCCCAGGACCAACCTCTGGAGCATGCTGCTTGATACCAGCTGCCAACTAGACATCGAGCCACTGATCACTACACGTTGAGCCCCATGATCTAGCCAGCTTCCTATCCACCTTATAGTCCATTCTTCCAATTCATACTTTTTTAACTTGCTGGCAAGAATACTGTGCGAGACAGTATCAAAAGCTTTGCTAAAGTCGAGGTATATAATGCCCATCACTTTCTCCATATCCACAGAGCAAGTTATCTCATCATAGAAAGCAATCAGGTTGGTCAGGTGAATCCATGTTGACTGTTCCTGATCACCTTCCACTCTACCAAATGCTTCAAAATGGATTCCTTGAGGACCTGCTCTGTGATTTTTCCGGGGACAAAGGTGAGGCTGCCCGGTCTGTAGTTCCCCAGATTCTCCTTCTTCCCTTTTTAAAAGATGGGCACTATATTTGCCTTTTTCCAGTCACCCGGGACCTCCTCCGATGACCATGAGTTTTCAAAGATAACGGCCAATAGCTCTGCAATCACATCAGCCAACTCTCTCAGCACCCTCGGATGCATTGCATCCAGCCCCATAGACTTCTGCATGTCCAGCTTTTCTAAATAGCCCTTAACCTGTTATTTCACCACTTAAGGCTGCTCACCTCCTCTCAATACTTTGCTGCCTAGTGCAGCAGTCTGGGAGCTAACCTTGTCAGTGAAGACCAAGGTAACAAAAGCATTGAGCACTTCAGCTTTTTCTACATCATCTGTCACTAGGTTGCCTCCCCCATTCAGTAAGGGTCCCACACTTTTCCTGATCACCTTCTTTGTTGCTAACATACCTATATAAACCCTTCTTGTTACCGTTCACATCCCTGGCTAGCCGCAACTCCAATTGTGCTATGGCCTTCCTGATTACATCCCTGCATGCTCGAGCAATATTTTTATATTCCTCCCTAGTCATCTGTCCAAGTTTCCACTTCCTATAAGCTTCCTTTTTGTGTTTAAGATCACTGAAGATTTCTGTGTTAAGCCAAGCTGGTCGCCTGTCATATTTGCTATTCTTTCTACACATCGGGATGGTTTGTTCCAGCGCCCTCAATAAGGCTTCTTTAAAATACAGCTAACTCTTCTGGATTCCTTTCCCCCTCATATTAGCCTCCCAGGGGATCCTGCCCATCAGTTTCCTGTGGGAGTCAAAGTCCGCTTTTCTGAAGTTCAGGGTCTGTATTCTGCAGCTCTCCTTTCATCCTTTTGTCAGGATCCTGAACTTGACCATCTCATGGTCACTGCTGCCCAGGTTACCACCAACTTCTACTTCCCCTACCAATTCTTCCCTGTTTGTGAGCAGCAGGTCAAGAGGAACATGGCCCCTAGTTGGTTCTTCCAACACTTGCACCAGGAAGTTGTCCCCAACACTCTCCAAAAACGTCCTGGATTGTCTGTGCACTGCTCTATTGCTCTCCCAGCAGATATCAGGGCGATTGAAGTCCCCTTTGAGAACCAGGGCCTGTGATCTGGAAACTTCTGTTACTTGTCCGAAGAAAGCCCCATCTACCTCATCCTCCTGGTCTGGTGGTCTATAGCAGACACCCACCACGACATCACCCTTGTTGCTCCCATGTCTAAACTTAACCCAAAGACTCTCATCAGGCTTTTCTCCAGTTTCATATTGAAGCGCTAAGCAATCATACTCATCTTTTACATACAGTGCAACTTCCACATAGAAGATCTGCCTCTCTGTGCACGAACGAGGAATAGATTTTTTTTCTTAATAAATCAAATTATTCTAGAAAATAATCCAAATGGAGCCATGGTGGCAAAATGCCGATGAGCCCACCTTACCTTTTACGTCCAGTACCTGAACGCATCTGGCACCGCTTTTGCTGCTTTGCCCGGTGTCTGGCCCCACTGCCCGTAACACATCTCATCTGAAAATGAACCAGAGAAATAAAATATGCCCTCCCTGATACTAGAAACAACCATGTTTCAGATTTGTAAAAGCCAGATTTGTCTTGCACACTATCATTATGCTTTCTAACCACAACCCTGCTCAGTCAGGTTTCAGCAAAAAAACAAGTTATGTTAGGTATGTGCTTTGCACAATTGTGATAAAGGAGACGGGGGATAGCTCCTTTTTGTGGACACCCAGCCAGCCAGTTGGCTATGGAATCCCTCTTGGTGGTGGTTCTCTACTTGCTTTACCTGAGAAGGGTTAACAAGCCCACAGGTGAAAGGAAAGGAGTGGGCACCTGACCAAAAGAGCCAATGGGAGGGCTAGAACTTTTTAAAATTGGGAAAAAACTTCCCTTTGTCTGTGTGTTGTTGTTCTCTGGGAAAGAGGGGAACAGAGAGCAGTTATGCTGTGAGAAGCTTCAAGCCACATATGAAAAATCATCAGATCATACCTAAAGATGGCTGATCTGAAACCCCAGAAATGTAAGCAAATTAGGGAATGTCTAGGAAGACGCAATTAGGGTTATTTCTTTTAATTTTTTAGTGGCTTGTGGACTCCTCTGTGCTAACCCCAGATGCTTTTGTTTTGCTTGTAACCTTTAAGCTGAACCTCAAGAGAGCAATCTTGATGCTTAATTTTTGTAATTGTTTCTTTTAAGATCTAACAAAAAGCCTAAGTTCCAAATGTATTTCCTTTCTTTTGGGGTTTAATAAAATTTAACTTTTTTAAGAACAGGATTGGATTTTTGTGTCCCTAAGAGGTTTGTGCATATGTTGTTTAATTAGCTGATGGCAACAGCTGATTTCCTTTGTTTTTTTCTCAGCTCTTCCTGGGAAGGGGGGGTGAAAGGGCTTAAGGGTACGCCACAGGAAGGAATTCCCAAGTGTTCCTTTCTGGATTTTCAAAGGTTTGTGGTTTTTTTGCACTTGCGTGGTGGCAGCATCTACCCATCCAAGGTCAGAGAGAAGCTGTGACCTTGGGAGTTTAATACCAGCCTGGAGTGGCCAGTATTCATTTTTAAAATCCTTGTAGGCCCCCACCTTCTGTACTCAAAGTGCCAGAGTGGGGAGTCAGCCTTGACAACAATAATGTGGAAAATAGAAGGTTGATTAAATCTCAGTGCCTATGAAAGTGAGCTAAATAGGGGTCTGTTGGTCAGATTTACCACTGGTATAAATGGGCACAACTGCAATGAGATGAAATGTATTTTATATTATATACACATTTTTGCACCTATATTTGTGATTGTAATGATTAGCAAGCTGCTTTGCAGACACATTTTTTTAAAATCGGACTAGATTTAGCTAAATAGTATGCTCTTAGTGCTGTGAAGAACAATACGTTTTTTGTTGCTGGGAACCTTTAGGCAGGATGAGCAGATCAAAAAGAGGAGGCCAAATGCACAGCTGGGAACAACTCAGTGAGATTACTCTTGCGCTTAAAGTTAGGCATATGGCTTGCTGGATTGGGGACTCATTTCCACTGAGAAATTTCAAAGCTATGATCTGAGCAAATGTGTTGATGGTTTTACTGTATTGTATGTTTAGGATTCACACTCATTTGATTGCATGCAGAGTCAAATCTACTCTCAGACAAACCCAGTGTAATCCATAGGCTAAAGAGGAGGAAGGTATTACAACTCCTGAGGTTGCCTATCTACCTGAGTGGATTTCCAAATAAGATTATTTTCATTCATAAAGTCACAACACAGATTCTATATATGTGGATCCCTCGATGTCAATAGGAAGTTTGGGTGTACAAAGAAGGATCAGGCTTTTACTGTGCAAAGTTTAGAAGTAAACAATACTATCCTGCTGATTTACCACCCATACACTTATCCTGAATCCTCCCATTTTATAAGTACAGTAGAACTGCATTACTAGATAAGACATCTGTGAATGAAGCATCCAAATGAAAAGTAGGGAATTGGGGACTGTCTTGAAGAAGCCATAACTGCTACTTACCCTGCCTGCACCATGGCAAGCACTGCATTTGTGTCGGCCATGACCCTGGCATTTGTGGCATGCCTGAAATCAAAATGTTGCTTATGTATAAAGCTACCAAGATATTTCAAAAACACTAACATAGGATTATGCAATCATTTTACATCAAAAATACTTTCGTGGACAATTGGACAGCATCAAATACAGTAAAACCTGTCTTAAAAGACTACTAAAGGAACCATCAATAGTATATTATTTAACAGAGGAGAATTTCTAATTAGACCTACCAGAAAAATGGAAAACATTTTCTATGCATACTTTTGCTGAATTTCTTTTTTTTTTTTTAATCAAAAGTTTAGTTAAAAAATATTAAATTACCCATGGAGGTGCTCAAAAGAGGAGGGAAGTGTCATGAAAAAATATTGGAAATGTTTCTGCCAATTTTTGTCAGTATTAAAAAAAAGAAAGAGAGAGAGAAGGGAAAAATCACCCTACACCGCTGCTTATAAAGCTTAGAGCAAAATTTCTGCTAAACAAAAGAGTAGTAAAAAATAAATTATACCTATTTGCCCATCTGTTTATACAGATTGTGTGTGTGTGTGTGTGTGTGTGTGTGTGCGCGTTCACATATACAGACATTATCTTCATATGAAGATCCATAAGATAAAATTACAAAACTAACACTAAAATGTATTGAACTCTGCCGTCCACAACCATAAATAATTCATTAGATCTTTGGAAGGCTCATCTAAACAAATGTGTCCTAATTAATAACATGCTTTGCCCTTGATTTTAACTAATCCATAGACTGAATTACCTTGACTAATGAAGAGTGAGGTACTCGGAACTTCTTTGTATCATCCTGAAACATTGGCGGAGCCTGGACCTTAATATCCCATAGCTGAGGAGAAGCGCCATTTTGTGGTCCATCTACCAAATTATCTGCAACGGGAAGAAAACCTTGTATAAACCTTGGTTGCACTTTGTCCTGCTGTATAGGTGATTGGAAATGAGTCTGGTATCCTCCAGCCACTTCCCAATGGAACACCAACAAGCCCCACAAATGGCATTGCACTACAGGGTGCTCTTGTTGGTATTCTCAGCAAAGGACGAAGACTGAACTGCCTACTCGTTCTCTGGTGTACTTTTTTACTGACTCCTTCAACTGCCTCTCACAGATCCCTAAGGCCCATCCTAGTCAGGGTTCAGGCACATTGTTCAAGGAGTGTAAGGGACTGTTATCTCTGCTGTTCCTCAAGCTGTACCTTTCTTCTAGATAAATAAAAGAAGTTCACTCTCTAGGGCTGTCAGTCTGAAATCTTTCACAGGCCCCACTGTATATCACGCTTTGAAGTTATTACTATAGAGGCCATCTGCTTTTTCTAATGGAAATAATGTCATTGGCTTCCAAGACCCTTCACAAAAACCTCACAAAATGGGAATAAAATGAACCTAGATCTGTAAAGGAAAGTCTTCCATCCACAATGCTCTCTTCAAAGTCCCTCAGCTGCTTCATATAATAGGTCATGCCAATCACTTCAGCCAGAGTGTATTACTTCTCTTAGAAACCCATCACACCTCACCTTTGCAAGACAGACCTCATTATGTCCTTGACTTCTCACAAGCGGCTCTCTTTTTACTCATTATTTTTTTTTCATTTATTCTTTTTATCACACATACCGTAATCTGACGAAATCCTCTTTAAACTAGTCAGGTGAAGCTTACTTTCTTGGTTTAAAGTCCCAAGTCTTAAAATACTGTAAACAGTTGATCAAGAGAACCCATGCAAAAAAATGAATTAAATCTGACTTTAAATTGAAATGAAATAGTTTTAAATGTTAAAATTAAGTTAATGATCTAAGCAGTGAATAGCAGAGCTGACACAGCTTCTTATCCTCCTGCTACAATATTCAGGCATTGCATGGGGTCTCTGAACAGATTCTGATTTTCACTGTGTATAATATGTACCCTATTATAGATGGGTACATATTGTACACAGTGAAACAAAATCCCAGATCTGACTATCCTTCTCCTGAGCTTTGAGAGAGATCTGATCCATTTCCTCATCCAAACTTTTCATCTTAGGTCCATATCTTATAGGTACTAGTAGAGGATTGTCCTATGTGAGATGGTCTAGTGCAAGAGGAAGAATGTTCCAGTCATGTGGACACCATAGACTTCATCTGTGACCTTGAATAAATCACATATTCTCTCTTAGACCACATGGATACTTATTCGGGGGCAGCTAGCACATGTCAGCTCTCACTGCTGCCCATGCCACCTTGGCTATACTATTACTTTCAATGCACTAGTTCAGTGTTTCCCAAACTAGGGCCACTGCTTGTTCAGGGAAAGCCCCTGGCAGGCCGGGCCACTTTGTTTACCTGCTGCGTCTGCAGGTTCAGCCGATCGCGGCTCCCATTGTTCACGGTTCGCCACTGCAGGCCAATGGGGGCTGTGGGGAGCGGCGCGGGCTGAGGGACGTACCTCAACGTACCATTGGCCTGGAGCTACGAACCACGGCCAGCGGGAGCCATGACTGGCCGAACCTGCGGATGTGGCAGGTAAACAAACTGGCCCAGACCGCCAGGGGCTTTCCCTGAACAAGGGGCATCCCAAGTTTGGGAAACACTACACTAGTTCAATGAGAGCTGGCATGAGTATGAGCTGGGAATCACACCCCTAGCTCCAAGTATACGCACAGCCTCAGTTATTCAAGCATTTCCTGTTTGTGTCATTTAAAATTGGTCATGTGGCAGTTACTCACTAGTAAAAGGTTGAAAAGTCCATTCACTTAGCCTTGATTCATGAAAGGTCTCCAGTCGATACTAGAAAAGAGAAATAAACATGCAATCAATTACTGTTAAGTGAAATTGTATTAAGCCACCATAGAATCATAGAATATTAGGGTTGGAAAAGACCTCAGAAGGTCATTTAGTCCAATCCCTTGCTCAAAGCAAGGTCAACACCAACTAAATCAGACCAACACCAATTAAATCAGACTGGAGAACTTTTCCATTTCAAGTTTTCACAATAAATTGCTGGAAAAAGTCGGCAAGGACGTTCACTGAATCATTTGACCAAAGATAGAGCTCCATCAACTTATTTATTTTTTTATTTATTTAAAGAATTGGACTGGCAAATACAAATGGAAAGTCTTTTATTCATGGGATTCTGTTGCTTGTTTTCTCGGGAATGTTTAGATAACAATGTTTAGATAAAATGTTTGTTAATCCCAAAAGTTGAACAACCTAGTATAAATGGTTATTTGTCTGAAACAAAAGGTGCGGTATTTATGATTTCCTATTCATCCATTGTCATTTATTGTCTAATCTGAAAGGCTTCAGAAAACCCGCTGGGGAGCAGAAACAATACCATGTGACTTGGATGAACCATCAGTCAACACAAATGATGAAGAACTAACAGGCCATAGGCTTGATTCTGAATATTTAGTGAATACTTCCAAATTACTAATGACCTCACACCTCATAAGTCTTGTGTGAACAGAAAAAAGGGCTAGATTGGCAATAAATATTATTTTAGTGAGTTATTCAATAAACTCCATTGACAACTCAACGAGTTTTGTCTATTGTGATATTTGGTGTCTTCTATTTCTCTTTTTAAAAGCTTTGAAGAGAGAAGTGCTCAATTATATATTAGAACTTGCTACAGCATAACATTTTGGTTCTATTTAACAGCTAGGCTCGTCCCATTGTATCTGTATGAGAAAGTTGTGTGATCCAGTGTATATAATAAGGGTGGGTCTATATTCTGAAATGCATTAATGCTAAATTCAATGGCAAACTGGCATTTTTGGAGCAGCACAAAATATATTTTAAAAACATAAAAGAACATACACAAAAGAACTTTGCTACAGAATGGAGGAAGGAGAGAAAGAGAGGGAGAGCTCCTCTTGAACTCACCTTAATAAATTCGTGATGGGGGTGACATAAAGAACCTAGATCAGTCAGTTTTCAGTTGAATTATACATTACAGTGAATAACTCTGGGAGAGTACACTGAGGATTACAATTTGTTCCCTGTGTTTGTGTGCGTAAACCAAGTACAGGTTAGCATATAGCTCCAGTTTTGCCTGGGAAAAGGCAGCAATTTTAGGGGTATTATGCCACAGACAAATTCCATAGGTCAGAAGGGAGGAGAAAATTTTCAGAAATCTTGTAGCATTTAGGTATTGCAGATGCTTGTGCTATAGAGAAAGATGGACTTTTTCACTTGTAGAAGGTTGAAAATAATTGTAAGGTGGGTTTTCCTTGGAAAATATTGATTTGAGCAATAGAATTCCATTTCAAGACAAATGAATTAAAAATATTTTATTTAATTAATAGATGATTATTCATGGACCAGTATCACTTGACAGCTGGAAAATTATCCAAGCAACTTGGCCAAACATGGCCCAACCACTGGTTTTTCAGTTTCAGATCTGAATATACTCACTCTGTATACAGTCAGCTGTTTCAAATCCTGAATGACCAATTCTCCAGCAGCTTTATTGCCATAGCAGCATTTGGAATTGACAAAGCTGAGGAAGGCATTCCTGGCCATGTCTTCTGTCATTGTGGGAATCCTAAGGATTAACATTAAAATGATAAACTCTCAATTTTTAACCTTTTAAAGCAACAGCCATATCTATTTAGCATGTTTAACTCATGGCAGGAGAGAGAAGCCCATTTGAGAGAAGCCCAATCTTTGACACTAATCACTGCTGGCCTCAGCATCTTTTTAATTACAAACAAGTAAAAGACAAATCTATTTTTAAATTACCTGCAAAACTAAAAAGATCTCACTTTGCTCATTATTAGAAAAATGGATCTAATGCAAAAGTTTGAACCCCCACCGTAACGTCTGCTGGTCGGGATAAGAAAAATGCCAGATCTAAAACATCACTGGTGGCTTTTGCAAAATCAAAATCCAGCCTGTGATTTCGCCAGATCCAAACCAAAATGCAAACATCTTTCTTGTCCGATCTCTATACACACGTAGAAACTATAGATAATTTTACACATGAAGAGCAGCCATATGTTGAGTCTGGATTATTTTTATTTCAGGCTAATAGAAATGGCAACAACAAAAAGACTAATGTGCACATGAAGAGAGCATTATATGTGTCCTCTGTAACATGCTGCAACAGCTCTGCTCTGAGTGGCAACTGCCTCTGCAGACAGCAGCCGCCTAGAAACGTAAGGATGCAGTACACAATATAAAGAGCATACCTACATATACAACTGAAATAGAATATGAATGACATGCTAGCATTCGCAGTGGTAATAACTGATTCTTAAAGCCCTGCTCCTACTGCCTTCGGTAGTCAATGACTGCGAAGGTGCAAGACTGGGACCTAACATGCCCCCATTGTAACACTGAACGTTTTCCTTTTATATAGGCGGTACATTTCTCTAATGTAAAAATGCTCTTGCAAAGATGTACTGAAATACTGTAGAGTGGATGCTAATAGAGGAGCTCATCTCAGTGTTTGCTGTTTAGGGAATGCTTAAGTAAGCAATTCTTTTCTTAGGAGGCAATGATGACGGAATCTTCCCAGGTAAAGTAAGTTTTGCTAAGGATTTGTTGTGACCCGAGACAATATCCTTTAAGAATCTTTGCTGTCAGGATTGTGACAACTTATATTAAGAAGCCCCTTTTCAATAAAAAGGAAGAGCTAATATCACAAATCCTAAAATAATATGATGCTACAGGCAGTTATCAGAGAGCGCAAACGACCATTTTATAGGCTATTAGCCAGATAATTCTTGACAGGATAAATCACCCTTGCAGGCCTTCTGATCAGTAACATGGATGTCTGAAACATCCATGACACCTTGATTAGAGACTGGGGGCTAATAAATCATCCTTGTGTTCACGCTATCCAAAGGAAATTTAAAACACATCTGCTCTTAGCAAATATTCCTGAGCCTCTAGATCCTGTTTTATTTGGCTCAGATGTTTAATTTAATGAGTGTTTAGCAGATAACTATCAACTCACAACTCCTATGTTTCTTTATTACCTTTTTTGTCATTTCCAGGGTGTATTGAAAAGACATTCAGGCAGGTCCTAATGCCCTTCCCTCTCATAAAGACTGAGAAACAATCCCACTATACACCTAGATGAAATCTTTTTTGAGGCTCCCTCCACTCATTACACTATACTACAGTTCATTAAAATGCCGCTTTATCATTTGTGCTTTGCTTTTCTACTTTACTAGCAAATGGAAGGTTGTTTTAAAAGGGTGAGGGCAGAGGCAAAGATGGAAGGCGCTAAGTTCAACACCTGGGGCTGCACGTTTAAGGTGAAATTCCCCCCAGAGCAGAGGGCTAGCCCAAAGTGCCACTTAATGAGATGCATCCCCCCACTCACATGAGTGGGTCCATTCCCTCATGAGTAGTCCCAATGAGACGAGAGAGGGAAAGATGGCCTTGTACTAAGGCATTGGTGGAGACTCAGGTCAGTGCCTAGCTCCGCTACAGACTTCCTGTCTGGCCTTGGGCAAATCATTTCATTTTTCTGTCAAATGAGGAGAAGAATGCTTTCTTCTTTCTCCCACCATTTGTCTGGCTTGTCTATAAGGGCAGGAACTCTCTCTCTCATTATGTCATAGAAGATCATAGCCTTTCAGAGCTGGAAGGGACCTCAGGAGGCCATCTAGTCCAACCCCCTGCTCAAAGCAGGACCCAGCCCCAATTTTTGCCCCAGATCCCTAAAGGGCCTCCTCAGGGATTGAACTCACAACCCTGGATTTAGCAGGCCAATGCTCAAACCACTGAGCGATCCCTCCCCCCCCCCCCCCCCATTCCCCTCCTAGATGACATTGTAATATTAATAATCATCAAAATACTACTCCTGGGGCAGCAGGCTAGGGCCCTAGGTCACGTTAAGCAAATACAGCAGGAAAGGCAAGGATCTCACCTGTATTCAAGAAATATGGGCCTGTTTCTCTGTTCACTGAGCTTTCTCTGTAAGTCTGCAGGTGGTGGTAGGTTTTTTCCTCCTAAGGGAAACAATCAAAATATGAAATTAGTCTAAAATTTGACAGTAAAATCTTTTACTTTACAGAGGTTGCATGTTGCTATGAATTAGTAATGGTGGAACCTCCAAAAAGAGAGGAATTTAGATAAGGTCTCTGGAGTCTGGAGGCTTATCCAAAGTCTGCAAAGTAGGGTTGTTGGACTATATCCTCAGATGGTGTCAATCATCAAATCTCCAGTGATTTCTGTGGAACTATACTGACTTATGCCAGCTGAGGATCTGGCCCAGAATCTCTTGAATAGACTTTCTCATGAGGTTTCTAATCCTTTCTATTTTCTGGCAGGCCAGAGTTTGGGAAAGAAGGGCATTTTCTTTCAGAGCTTCAACAATTCTCGTTTTGGACCTGGCCAAAATTCAGCAGGGCAGAGGAATCAAAAATGAAAATAATTGAGGAGAATGATGAATGTTGATCACTTTAAAAAAAAAAGTTTCAGTTTGAGTTTTGTCAAAGGCTTTTTCTTTGTGGTTTTTGAGAGTTTATGTAGCGATTGAACTTTATCCAAGCCAGCAAACTCCATTCATTCCAGTGGAGTTCCAGTAGCCTAATAATGCAGAAATATTAGATTGTAAAAGATTTACTAGTTAATTACTAGGCACTGTTAACTCCCAGCTCAACATCCAGCAGAGGGCTCCATAACCTCCCAAGCCTGGGAAAGAGAAGTGCAACCAGAGGTGGAATGGGCTAGGCTCAGGTGGAAGATGGAAGCTGTTGTCAGTAGGAGTAACAGCAAACCAAACACAATAACCTGGGAGCTGGCAGTGGATGGAGGTAGCCTGGGAGGTGGAGGTGGCCTGAGAGCTGGACAGAGATGCACCTTCTTGCTGGCAGAGGACCAGCAGGAGGATACAGGGCAGTAGCTTGCAGGGAAGACAGTGTGCAGAGTTTTCATGGGGTCCTTATGACCTTGTATTCACCTATGCTAGGTTTATCTTTTTTTGTTGTAATACTGAAAGACATTGTGGCTCAGGTGTTTGCACATCTTTCTGCTGACAGGCCTAGTAAAGAAATCTTCTGTGACTCAAAGCATGCAAATGTTTTGAGGAACCCACTGAGCCTAAAGAACCTAATCTTTGAAGCCTTGGAGACACCCAGCATGCTACCAAGTGTCTGTGGGACTGGTGCACCCCAGCACTCGCAGCAACATCTTGCAGTGGGACCGGGTTACGGTATTTAACCACAATCCAGAAATATTTAACACTGTGGCATAGATAGGTAGCAGAGTGTGTTCATGCTCCTTTCTCTAGGGATTTCCAACCCAGTCCTGATTAGGTCCTAAGTGAACATTAGTGTACTGATCTCATCCAAGCCCCACTCACATAACAAAGCTGCCGCACATGTTGGCATGAACAGCTGCCTTTGCTCAAGAGTGGCCTGGGACCACAGAAGCAAAAGTTTTCACACCAGAACAGAAACTTTTAGGAAAGAGTCATGAGGGAGCTTGCATGGCTCTTGCTTGGATAAAGCCGGGGCAATTAATCCCTCACTTTCACAGAACCAAATTCACATACAGATTGTAATTAAAGAGAAACTGTCAATGCTGCCCATATACCCCCATCTCGGAGAGTCCATTCATATCCGTCCAGTTGTTCTAGAAGATCTGCAGGGGGTGCTAGTGGATTTTCAGGCTCTGATTCCAGATCCAGGGTAGCTAGTGTAGAAATAAGGAACACTGCGTGATAAATAAAATGGAATAATCACTTACTGTGCTACAGTTTTACTGGTGTCTGTTCAGCAACATCAACAATTGGCATTATATTTGGGGGGGGGGGGTAGGGTTTGCTGTGATCTCTCCATTTTTATCTTTGTCATCTCCCTTTGCCCTGCCTCCTGTGAGCTCAGTCTCCAGGCTGGGGATGGAGCAACTCTCCCAAATTACACATTTGCAGAAATGTAACTGATGCTGCCTAATTGTTAGAGCTGGGGTTGGATTCATGGGTTCTATTCCTATCATTCCAATGAATCGTTGACCTTGGGCATATTGTTTAACTTTGCCTTAATTCCCCCATCTGTAAATGGGGTACAATAATGCTTGCCTTTTCAGCATAGATATCTTAATGTAAATGGAACAGGAGTACTTGTGGCACCTTAGAGACTAACCAATTTATTTGAGCATAAGCTTTCGTGAGCTATAGCTCACTTCATCGGATGCATAGAATGGAACATATAGTAACATATATATACACATACAGATAAGTCGGAAGTTACCATACAAACTGTGAGAGGCTAATTAGTTAAAATGAGCTATTATCAGCAGGAGAAAAAAACCTTTTGTAGTGATAATCAAGATGGCCCATTTAGACAGTTGACAAGAAGGTGTGAGGATACTTAACATAGGGAAATAGATTCAATATGTGTAATGACCCAGCCACTCCCAGTTTCTATTCAAACCCAAGTTAATGCCACAAGTACTCCTGTTCTTTTTGTGGATACAGACTAACATGGCTGCTACTCTGAAACCTGTCATTAATGTAAATGCTTTCAGATCCTCAGATGAAAGTTATTGAATACAAACAAAATCATTTCTACTCATAAAGTATTTGTCCTGTTGGTTATAATGAAAACGATGAAAATACTACCACTGTGATTTAATAATAATATTTGATGTAATTAAAACATTCCACAAACTAAAGGATCATATTAATTTTCAGCAGTACTTCTTTAGGGAAATGGCTGCTGACTTAACTTTTTAAGCAAAAAACAAACAAACTTGTAACTGATATCGGATATTAGAATTTAGGTCCTGATTCTGCAGATACTTATGCACATTCTTAGCTTTATACACACATCACTTTAATGGGACTATTCATACTTGTAATGTTAAACATGAGCATGCAGAATTAGGGCCTTACAGAAGTATTCCTGTAAATACCAGTTTTCCAGAGGTTGGACTTCTCTATTTAGTAACTGGATAAGAAAATATGAATGAGAATTTCAAATTGCCCAAGGCATTTAGGCCCATTAAAGATAATTAAAGCTGAGTGTCCAAACCCCCTAGTTATCTTAGAAATCTCACCCTTTGTTTTTAGTAATAGTAACGCTGGTAACTAGCAGTTGCTTCTATAAAATTTTGCCACACTTTAAACTATTTTAATCCTAATCTTGGGACACCAGATGTTTGTTTCTTTATGTGCTGCTCTAAAAATACTCCCCTTATTGAGCTATAACAATTGGTACTCCTGATTCTTCATCCAGAAACAATCTCTTATTAACTAGCCTTCCATCCAGTGACCTTTCCCATCATATGAGAGTGGTCTGCACCATGAAGAAAATTCAGTTAATAAAAGAAAACAAAGACACACGTGGAAGAGCCAGGAAATGTCATCTGCTAACAATGTACAATTCAAACGACATAAAGAATGGCTCAGTGCAGTCATCCATCAATTTGATTTACTTGACTTTTCTTCTGAGACCATTCTTAATTCTTCAGAGAGCCTAAATTAACCTCTTCATTATTTTACCTATGAAAATAAGAAATTATATGCTTCAGTAGAAATGTCACCTTTCTTGTGCAGGAGAAGACAAGGTTGTCCTTGTACTGAAGGAGTGAAGATGTCAGCCTAATGTTGAGAGATAAACAGTACAGGACACTTTCTTTTTAAAAAAATCCAATGTTGCTTTCAGTATAATTATTTTGGTCATGTCCAGAGCAAATTCAAAGTGTTTTTATTTAAGGCAATGAGCAAAGCATCTCTAGAGTAGTAGATTAGATCACAGATTATATTAGTCTATTATGCATTTCTAAAGTCCCTGGAGTCAGAGTTTGGTTTTGAAAATTTAAAATCAAGGGGTAGTCCGAGAATTCTGATCTTGGTCCCATTTTATCTGCACTTCCAATGTCCAGGGATAGGGAAAGGTGTTGGATAAATACTTCCAGTTTTGCCCCATCTCTGTGTTCAAAAGAAATTATCTGCTGAAAAAAGAGATTTGGAGAACCTACACCTATCTATGGATGGTTCACCTCTGGATAATATGAGAATTATTAATGTTACAGTAGTGACTAGAGACCCAATGGACTTTGAAGGCTCATTGTGCTAGATCCCATACAAATAGATACTTACCGACAATACTTGCCCCACAGAGCTTTCCAGCTACAAGACAGACAAAGGATGAGCATGGAAACAGAGGCTCCGAGAGGCTGAAATGACTTGCCAGAGGCCACACAGTAGGTCAGTGACAGACCCAGGAATTAGGGCCCATATTAGTTGATGCCTACTCACTCACAGCCTCTCTACAAGTTCAGTTTCCACGATATTTCTGCTGAGATTCCCACTAATGATTTGAACAGCTGTCCACTATGAACGAGTCCAGGGGTGGCCAACCTATGGCTCCGGAGCCACATGAGGCTCTTCAGAAGTTAATACGTGGCTCCTTGTCCAGGCACCGACTGCGGGGCTGGAGCTACAGACGCCAACTTTCCAGTGTGCCGGGGGGTGCTCACTGCTCAACCCCTGGCTCTGCACAGGGTCCTGCCTCCACTCCACCCCTTCCCGCCCCCTCCCCTGAGCCTGCCATGCCCTCACTGCTCCCCCTCGCCCCCAGAGCCTCCTGCACACCATGGAAAAGGTGATCAGAAGGTGTGGGGAGGGAGTGGGAGGCGCTGATTGGCGGGGCTGCCAGTGGGCAGGAGGCATTGGGAGCCGGGGGAGGGGTGGAAGCTAATGGGGGGCTGCTGACCTATTACTGTGGCTCTTTCGCAATGTACATCGGTAAATTCTGGCTCCTTTTCAGGTTCGGGTTGGCCACCCCTGGACTAGACTGCGATAACCAACCCAATTCACCAACTCATATCACGTACCAGTGGAACTCACTTAGGCCATGATGTCCACAAGAAATCAGTCAATTTTATAAATTTGTCTCATTCGGAGAACTAAAAACCCTTTATAAACATTCTTTGAGACTGACATCACCCTTGTGTGGTAGGTGTGCATTAGGTACATTTTATAGAGGCATAAACTGAGAGTCAGTGGTTTACCGATGGGCACTGTCAATGCAGACACAAGAACCCAAGTGTCCTTACCCCTAGAACCCTGTTAACCATTACACCACAATCTCTGCCGATATTTTTGATTTCTAAATCACACTGTACTTATAAAAAATCTAGCTCTGCATGTTCTTAAGAGTACCCAAACGTTTATTTTTAATGGGCTAAAGTTAAAAATAGCCCAGCAATTTTAAGTAACTTATTTACAACAAAAATTGAGCTGAGAATATGTGTTCCAAATTCCAGCCCCATGCCAATGTTTTCAATGGCTGAGTTATAAATATCCTGAATTTGGAGCATATAAATCACCAACAGACTTTTTCCTGTTGCTGGATATCACAATAATATATAAACACATGTATTGCTGTACTTTAGAATAACAATGAGAAGTGCTGAGAAGCACTTTGACCAAAGCCAGGAAATTGAGAGTGTAGGTTGTTACTCATCAGTTGTGCCTTAGGTATTTCAGTTTGCAGCATGTTCTTGTATTGTACGTTAGAGATCTAATCCTGCACCCATTGAAGTCAGTGGCAAAATTCCCATTGACTTCAGCAATGCATGGAAGCACATGGTGACACCAATTTGGAAGTGCCCATGGCCCAGAATTCCATCCACAGACCATATGTGTGTATGGATGGACCTCCAGAATGCAGAGCTCATCTTCGGGTAGATGCTTTCCAGTGTGGCCACCCCAAATTCAAAAGCATGTTTGTCTGAGCTGTCATCAAATAGAATAATTTCTCAATGGAAACACCATAATTTTATGATGAAACTAAGGTTACAGGAGTGTGATTTTTTTTTCCAGCAAACTCCAACGGGGCAGGTCCGTTGGGTTTGAGTTTCTGGCTAAGAGAAACTATTGTATGCCCTATCCTATACTGTTGCATTCTTACACTTTCTGTGATATCTCGGTCATTTGTTTTTCAGACTTTGGGGGTCTATAACTAGACTGCAAAACCAACGCCCCATCCCTTCCATGGAGCAATATGGAAGCGCAGAGTGGTTGGGACTGGCTGGTTAAGAATCCACAATGTAGATATGAGTGGATGAGTGATAGGCACGTATAAAATAAATGACCAAATACATTTTTCCCCTATCATAAAATACACAGAACTTTGTCATCTCTTATTTTCTCACCTTTCTTTTGTGCAATTCAGTACACAAAAAGAATTTATATATTTTTACTGGAAACGGAGAAAGTGATGTTTGGACAAAATTTAAAAATGGTTTGGAAGAATTCTGGTATTACAGCCGGTTTAAATCTGTCATCCTTTCCCTACATATAAAAGAATATTTGTGGGAAAGTTTATCCATAATCGGCAGGAATTACATATTGAGAAATTTTTTTTTCCTTTTGATGAGAAAGGAAAGGTTTAAAGCTAGAAGTAAATGGTGTCAATGCATTTATATGACACTCATAATATATTGGGATGATCATTTTCTTTTTTCAATTGTAATCTGCTTATAATGATGCCCATTTTCTTGATGTGCAATTGTTTTAACGGATACTTGTAATAATATATGTTATTGCAGGGTCTGATCTAAAGCCCTTTGGAGTCAATGGAAAGACTCCCGTTGTTTTCAATGACTTTGGATCAACCCTTTCCAAACAACATCTAGCCAATCTCACTCATTAGAAAAATATAGCATTCAAACATAATTATTTCTCACAACACCTGAGGAAAGCATCATTTAAACCCAGTTCACCCTGTATCATTTCACCTATTTCTGAACTCTTTAGCAGTTAGTCAGACCTGGTGTTGAGTGCTTTAGATAGAGATTAATATCTCATTTTTCCCTTGATTTAACAATACTTCATGTAGCATCATTATTTCTCCCTACAATAATCAAGACTTTCATTCATGAATTAAACATCAGAACTCAATGACATTTCAGCAGTATTAGTGACAGCAGTGTATCATTGGGGCCCCTTGAAATGGGCGTCTCTTCTTGGACTGTATTATAATCTCTTTAAAAAGGTGCAGACAAAGGTTTAAGATCAAGGATCCTTTATCATAGATGTCTAAATTACACAGCATTTTATTAGAAGACATAAATGTCCCTGTTCAATTCTTGCTATAGTAGTAGAATTCAAAAACCCTCTGTTTATTAAAAACAAAACTGTGATGTAAAACTACTGTGGAACTCTAGTTATGGAAGATGATTTTAAGGGCCTGATCCATTGAATGCAATTGGAGTTTTCCACTGATTTCAGTGGACTTTGGATCAGACCCTAAATTTGAACTGAACATCTTCAGCTGTCCAGAGAGGTGTATTTAAGGAATGCATTGACAGCGGCCACGTTTTCACAGACAATGGGAGGAAGCATGCATGTATTTACTGTGGGCCTTTTCAGTGCTGGAAACATACTGTTGTTCGGTGGGTGGCCTGAAAGAAAAGCCTATAACTATCTTTAAGCATGCATTATAACAAAATAGGAAAACAAAGTATTAGAGAATACTAATACTCTCTTCAGGACATGGGCTATATTTCCTTTAGTTTTACTTACTGTCATCTTCATTCTGTTCATGGTCCATTTTCAAGGGTTAGGAGGCAAAGAGGATTTTCTAATCCCAATTTCCACCATGGAATGCATTGTTTTCTGAGCATTCTGTGTTCATAGTAGCTAAAGCCCATCCCCTCCAGCCACTCCCACCTCACAAACAATTCAAAGGTCAGAATTAAAGTGAAAGCTGACGCAAAAGTGAGTGATGAAAATACAAGCCAAACAAATTCATGAGTGTCACGTTCCCCTCCCAGAGCAAAACCCATAAGAGGGGACAAAATGTTTAGAAAGACTAACACACAGGGTCAGATTACTCAATGGGCCCTTCAGGTCAGCTAGCCTGACATAAGGGGGCTGTACAGTAGGTGATAAGTCCCCCTACACAGCATATTCCCATCTGTCCCTCTTCTCCATCCAGTAATATGAGAAAGGTAGTTCTTTCATTGTGGGTTTAAACGTGATCATGGGCTTTATTCCTTTTATTCACCACCCAAAATACAGATGTACTGTTTTATATGTATGTAACAAATACCTTCCTGTTATGGGACATTGTCTTTTTTTTCCCTTTTCACCTATTTTGCTGTCACTAGAAGTTTTTGTATCTGATGTTGGGTATTTTCTGCTGTTGTGTATGATTATGATTGCTAAATACATGCCAGCTGGAGACCAGAGCTTTTGGCAGACTTAAGCAATGATCAGAATCCTCCATTCATTGCTCTTCAGTTAGCCAGACTTGTATATATGTGAATCCTGTACATTACTACAACTCAAATTAGGATACTTGTGGCCCCTAGTGAATACTGTAGCTATACCAAATGAGCTAATAAATATTCTGTGCCAAGCTATGCTAAGCTTTCCCAACTCCCTCTTGTGTACCTTACATCCCTTTCTTTTTGTTCTCTGATTCCACAAACATAATTCCTTTTAGAACTTCAACCTTCATCCAAAAAAACTAACTGAACTGTACTATTTGCAGACAGCATTCCTTTGGTAATATGTGTGCTCTCTAATGTTATCCATCATTTCTATGAGCTGAAATATCAGGAACAGATTGATATGGTTAAGGATAATAAGCCATTGCCTGTCTGGGAAAACAGTTAACGAGATACTTTGGCCAGGTAGCTGATGATTATCATAAATTAAGAAACCAACCTATTCTTGAATTTTTTTGTTATTTATATGCTATTTCCATCTTGCACATGTATTTATATATGTTTTGTTTCATTATTGTTTATATTTTATAGAAAAAGAAAAAATGTGAAGTTTTTTAAAAAAAGAATTGAATGGAGGATATGTTGTTACTAGCCAATTTTTCAGTGCCTTACTTATTAGTTCATGTGGCCAAAAGGTTAATATCCAATGATATTCAAATATTTGATTCATTAGGGGCCTGATTCTGTGTCATCCTTATGTAGGTATGAAGCACGTGTGAGAGAGAGAGGCTGTAGGAGCCTTTCTCTAGAGCTGGTCAAATTTTGGATTTTTGTTTTCACTTTAATCCATCACAAAGTCAAATGTTGACCAAAAAAGAATCTTTGGGCAAAAAGTTCCTTCCATCCCTTTTTTCAACTGCTATAGACCTGGTCAAAATTTTCCAAATGGCAACATTTCACTGAAAAATTTTGACAGAAAAAAAAAGACATGAATTTTTTATGAAAATATCCTTTTGCATGGACTGCATAACGGACGAGCAAAATTGCAGGCATGATGCTTATACTTAGATTGGGTGTTCTCTGGGGCAGGCACTGTCTTTTTGTTCTGTGTTTGTATAGTGCCTAGCACAGTGCGGTCTGGTTCACGATTGCGGCTCCTAGGTGCTGCTGCAAAACAAATACATCATAATCCTCATCAACAGCAACTGGGAATCAGTAAGGACCTTATAAACTGTGAGAAGTGGAGAATGCTTGTAGTGTAGTGTTCCCTGGCCACACCACTGGCATGCCCTGATCCATGCCTTATGTCAGGTCTGGGTGCACAGCTGGTGTATAATTTTCACTCCAGTACTTCACCAGCCAGGAAGGCTCCCTAAATAAGAGATATTTGGGGGAGCCACCTACACATACTTTAAGGCCTGTTGACGCTGTCAGAGTTGTATAAACTGACAGTGTAACTCAGAATGAGTCCCTATTATAGCTCCAAAACCTTTATACATTTTAGTCCATACTGACATTGCTTTCAGGTCATCAAGGAAGAGAGTTTACATTCTACTGCTAGCTGCAGTCAGCAGGAGCACGTGAGCTGAATCTCCCCCTCTTTCCAACAGAGAGGGGGTGGCTAACAGAGCGTTCTGAGTGAGGGCACCAGGACTCTGGAACTTGCTCCCCTTCTTAGTCCAAAATAGTCTGAATTTGGTAACTAGTGACATCTCTTTGATAGGGCTTTTGGAGGGGGCTGAGAGTATGGGTCCCTCAACGACTGAGTGGGGAAAGGAGTCTCTGTAAGTGTCTGGGTGGCTGAGTTCTTGTCTGAATTGATAATTTAATGCAGCTGAAATGTAATTGTTAATGGAGTTTTTAGAGCACTTACAGCCTTAGCTAGGAATTTTTTGGCTATTATTTAAATCAGATTTTTTTAAAAAAATCTAAAAATACCAACCACCATGGGACAGTGCTGATAAACACTGAGCTAAACTGTGGCATAGAGCCACACCTCTGAGAGGAATAAATTAACAGCATGTATTAATAGCAATGAATAGATCCACTAGCCCCAGTGCTAAGCATTATTACTGCCAGTGACAGTTGGTGGTGGTCATTAAATGCTGTCAGTGTGCTAGGTGTGGTTGTTATTACACTAGAATTTCAACCTGAGAAGCTGTGATTCATTAAATACCTTCAAGATTAAAGTAAATGGCTCTTAATGATCGAGCTAGACTTCATGTTGCTGTTAATTTTTACTCTTTAACTAAAAGCTTCAGGCATCCTGAACAGACTCTAAGGCCCTAATCTTGCAATGAGAGCTGCATGGGTGAACCCCCACTGAAATTACTGGGGCTCCTGGGTCTGCCTGGGTAGGGCAATTTGCATGATCAGGACCTAAATATGCTGCTTAAAAACCTGTTTTTTTTTCTTTCCTCCGTCTGTCCCTTCCATTTTATGTGAAAAGGCCTGCAGGCTGTCCTGATGTGTTCATAACTGTTCTCTTTCCATCTAAGTCAGACCTGTCTTAATAAAAGTCTAATTGTCCTAATAAAACTTAATAGAACTTGATGGTCACATCTTTTCTGGGGTCTCTGATCTTTTCCACCACTGTGTCTGTACTATACCACATTGAGGCATGACTAGATTACAGTGCTTTGCTGCATTTCATCATCCAAGTGAAAGCCAGAGGGTCTGAGAACTTCTTTGGTGAAGTTCATCTTTTAAAACTATGGAACAGTCTGATATAAGCGGGACAAGGCACAGAGGCACTGAGTCCTCCTAAGGGTTATTATAATTTGTGACTGCATTTACTACCCTTGAAAGTGGAGGTTTTTATAGAAATTATTATATATTGTGCAACCCTTCTCCTCATGTTGCAGCTTCAGATGGAGGAGGCTGGTAGTATGGTTTGGATATATGGTTAATACAGATAGGCCCCATCTATACTGCAAACCAAACTGTGTTGTTTAACAGTCGGGATCACCAGTGTGTAACTGGAACCTCTGGCACTGTTATTTTTGTAGTGTAAATGGGACCAAAGAGAGAGAGAAAAATTCCATCCAACTCAATAGTATATTGGTGCTGAATCCTAAAAAGAGTGTTTAAATGTCACTGTTAATTAATTTACTGCTGGTTACTGTAGTAGAAACTTCCAAAAACTCTGGGATTGTTGGCAGAAATTAAGTTTTGGGTGGGGCTTGAGTAGAATCCCATTACAATGCATTTGTTCCCGAACCCTGAGGGGACTAGAAGACCTAAGATCTGGTGGAAAAGATAGCAAGACCAAGTGAAGAGAAACCGGAATGAATGAACTGGAGACACTCATTGAGTTTGTGCTATTTTGCTAAATTCACTCCCGTTACAACTCTCACTTCCCTTTACCAGTGAGTAGACCAGGCCGAGGGTTTCAAATTTTGCAACTGGAATTTTAAAAAAGCAAAATAAAATAAAATAAAACATAATATAAAAAAATGGAGTAACCTTCTTATAGCATTTTTTTCTGGACCACCTGTAAAGAGGGGTCAGACTGGTCAATGTCAAGACTTTTAAATGTCAAGACTTAAAAAGAAAGTCACAACATGTTTTAAAATGCTGGATTTTCCCCCACATTTTTTGACCAGCCTTGGTAGAGAGAGCAAGTGAGCTGGTCACACAGTCTCAGTTCAGGCTAACAGGACTTATGTGAACAGTGACCTTTTCCTTACTCTTAAGATGCTTATTTTACAATTCTATGTGTTCATGGTATCAGTAACATTATTGTCTATACCTATGTGAATGTATATTGTACTGGGTCTTCCCTCCCAATCAAGGAACTCTGGAATTAGCATGTTATTTCTCTTTGTCAGGAATACATGTAAAAGAGACACCTTTATAGCTATAGTTGCTGCATGGCATTGGCTGGTTCCAGCTGTATAGCTGATCTTATTTCCTGTTAGCTAGTCACATTTTTAGAGGCCTTATAGAGTGTCTGGTGTTGGATTTGTGGGTGGGAATGAATGCACTTTTATAACTGCCCTTTTTATATTAAGACATTGCTGACTCTGGTTTGGGCCGTATGAGTTTTGTCAGTTGTCAGCTGTAGAATTAGGGCTCATAGTTTCACGGCCCATCCAAAACCTGACTACTGAGAAATGCTCACACCCTTCATTGCATTTGAATTGTATGGTGTAAATAAAACAAAACTGCCTGTTAAATTGTGATAACATTGTTATTGACTTATCAACTCTCCCCAAGAACAACAAATTATAGTGTAAATATTAGCAAGGGAAAGCCCTAGATTCCATTCAGTAGGATAATCTGGTGTGAATAAAAAACAATCTGTGAAATAGCAATGATTCTGGGAAGTATTATATACAATACCTTATGAATGTGCTTGCATCATCTCTGATTGGAACAAGTTGATGTCTCTCCCAGAACGTTTGGAGTGGAAAAGATCTTCCTGGATGTATAGTTAAATAATACTTTTAAATAAATATTTCATGTGGGGATCTCATAGTCCAACACCCCAAGTACAGAAGGGTAAATTGAGGTACAGAAAGATAAAATGACTTGTTCAAGCTCATGCAGCAAATCAGTGGCAAAGCTAGGAAACCAAGCGTCCTGGTTTAAGTCCTATGCTCTAAGTCCTATGCTTTAAGTCCTATGCTCTACCCAATGGACATACTCCCTCCTATTTTAGAGGTTTCATGTAGGATTTAAGTCAGTAAAATCAATGGGAGACATATAGCTGTAAAACCTCTGTGTAGTGTTTGGAAAAGCTACCCTCAATTGTTAACAACCCTTTGGAATTTTCTTTATAAAAAGACATACGTTTGCTTGGCCTGTGGAAAGTTTGACTAGGCACACTGATGGTGGTGGAGTTCAATGCCACTCCCAGGGGAACGATAGCATTCTGTGCACTCAGAAGATAAGTGACTGGTTTGGGATCCCTGCTGCACTATGATTAACGAAGATTGAACGTACAAACTTCAATCAGGAACAAATACATTTATCTTTGATGCTACGCGTCATCTGTTTTTCTAGTTAAATAGGTCTATTTTAACTTAGACAGTTCTAAACTGCAAGCAACCCATCTTGCCAGCTGCCGTGGAGTAACAGAGAAATCTCAGTGTCATAAAGCTGTTTATAGAGTTTCATAAATGCAAGTATGGTACAGGAATGATTGAATGAGACACTCAGATACTATGGCAAGGTTGCCAACACTTGGATTTTATTGAGTCTTGTCATATTTGACAGGTTTCAGAGTAGCAGCCGTGTTAGTCTGTATCCGTAAAAAGACAAGGAGTATTTGTGGCACCTTAGAAACTAACAAATTTATTAGAGCATAAGCTTTCATGAGCTACAGCTCACTTCATCAGGCGCATACAGTGGAAAATATAGTGGGGAGATTTTGTTTTACATAAAGCCCCAGCTCCTGGAGACACGCACTTAGGTGCAATTCTCAGCCTTCTTCTTTCTTTCTTTATTTTTTTATGAAAATTTCCGCCCCTGATGGTTGCAAAGAAAAGTCTGGAAACATGACCCAGGTGCCCCCGAAAGGTTAAAAAACCTGAAGGCAAATAAAAAAGCTCAACATTATTTATTTATTTTAATTTCTTTATGTGGGGGGGACTCATGAATTTTGAATGTTTGGGTTTGGCAGGAATGGTGATGGATATGGCACAAATGCTTAGATAAATATTTCACATCAGAAAGGAAAGAACCTCTGCCAGATATTTCCCACATGTGTTTTATTCCTTACAGAGTTTGGGTGTTCAGCCATTTAAAATGTAGTGTCTAGTCTTTCCAATGCTAAGCAAATCACATAATCAGTAATATTTTGCCATTGCTTACATTAGGGCTGTGAGGTAGAGGTGGTCTGAAATTTTTTCCCCACTTAAATTTTAGATGAAAATGAGAAAATGTCCATGTCCATCTACATTTTCCATGGAAATTATCGAGTTTTGGCTGAAAATGGGAGTTGGATTTGTACTTTGCTCTTTGTGTCCCCATTCCCCACTGCGTACCAGGTTCTGCAGCTGGACACCATCTCCCACAGTGCACTATTGCCAGGGATTCCATGTTACACAGGTGTCCCCTTATTGGTAGGGGAGACTATGATGTATTATGGGAGATGTAGTCCTGCTGGGAATGCTAGCATGTAGAAAGAGGACATGAGATGCAAACTATCACTTGCTATGAAACACTATAGCTCCCATTTTTGGCCAAAACCTTTTGGGTTTTGACCAAAATATTTTAGCGAAAAACAAAAATTTCCATGGAAAACAAACACTCTCTGCAAAATATTAGTTTGTCAAAAACCCAATTTTCTGTCAAAAACCAGTTTGATAGGAAAATATTGACCAGTTTACTGTTTCATGTTGCCCCCTTCCCGAGTCCAAAGGCATACCCCACCCCAGTGGTGTCACTAGGAGAAGATCCTGCCAAACCAGACTGGTCTGGGGTGTTGAAGTTTAATTCCAGCCCGTGTTCGAGGGTAGCTCAGAGAGGTACTATAAGCTGGAGTCATTTAGATACTGCTGGGCCTGTTTAGGCTCAAGATCTTAAAAGAAAGGTGCTACTGTCAGTGGAGGGAGATACGAGAGGCTTATGCTGACCAGGGAAAGGAGCTCTGCTGTATGATTTATACTCTCCGGTTTTGTTTTGAGTTTACTGCATGGAAGAAATGTGCAGCTTGAGCCTTTTGCCAAGTTGGTGTCAATTTGGGATAAATCTGAATCCCCTGCAACAATACCCAAAGCAGAGAGAATAATTTGTGTCCAAACCTAACCTTGCAATGAGCTCTCCCTTACATCTTTCCATACTTGTCCTGCTACAAGGGCTATAATCATTTGGCTAAATGTTCGACCCTTGTTTTGACAGTGGTATAATTCCTTGTAAAGACCAGGTGGTGAGGTCATATCATTTATTGGCCCAGCTTCTGTCAGTGAGAGAGACAAGCTTTCAAGTTTACACAGAGCTCTTCTTCAGGTCTGGGACAAAAAGATATGACCTCACCCACCTTGTCCTATAGTATCTTGGGATCAACACAGCTACAACAACACTGCATATTATAATTGCTTGTGTCAGTTAGCTTGCGCTAGTAACTGTACCCAGTTACACAACAACATAGACTACAATGGCTTTGGAGTGCTATCATAGTTACTAATCTGGTGGCCTTTAGTGTTGGCATTTATCCACTCAACACATTTCCTACTCCCCGCCCCTCTTTCTCTGTCTACCCTGACATAGTCTATGACAAAGATCTTGGGTCTGAAAAGGATGGCATTTAACTACACACATGAGTTGGTTTCAAAGACAAATCACTTGTTGTGCTGCTCGAGGGCCTGAGTCTGATGTCACTTACCAAAAGGTGCAGTCAGTCCAGGGACTGGAGTTACTTTGCTATACACCTCGGTCAATGACAACAATGCAGGCAATGACAACAGTAACTATATGATTTGCACCTCAGCAGGAAATAGCCAGCAACCACATTGGCTGCTTGGAGGTAACATCTACTATAAAATATGAAGGCAAGGGAGAAAGGTCTGAATATAACCAATCTGTGAAGTGCTTGAAGAGAGTGTTGCTCTCTTTCCACCACTCATTTAGAACAGCCCCGGGGTGGAGGAGCAGTCATCATCCTCAAGTGAGAAAGCTCAGCTCCAGTGTTTATTTTCTTAATTAAACTGTCTGTTGCATGCTTGGTGCCGTTCAAGACATGGAGGAGTTCATGTTCCCTGCTGTGAAGAGCTCCCTCCTATGTATATAGGCCAGCTACGTAAACAGATGGCCAACAGAAATCTTCTGGGTCTCGCAGTGTAAGGGTCTGTCCTAAATATTAATTTTTTAACAGACCACCCTAGTAAGGAGCCTCCTGAGATCCTTCTGTAATTGACCCTGCTTGTGCTGACAGTGTGATTTGAGCGCAAGTCCTACGGAGCTGAAAGCATGAGATGCTATCAGTTGATCTAGAGGAGTAACTCCTGCAGTTCAAAGCAGACTCGTGGCTATTGTGTAGCTCAGTCACAATGAGGGAGACAAAGACTCACATTCCCCTTGTGTAGGTTACACATGGACATGTGCTAACATCACTACCTATCCCTCTCTGAACCAATCTCATCCCACACTTTCTTGTGAAGATCCTTATCAGGGGATGGAACACACACCTGTTGCTCCTGACCCTGAGAGCTATTGCAGAGTAATAGTGTATTTGGAAAATTACAGATCACATTCCTTCATTTCAAACTCTGTAAGAAAGCTACCTGAAGCTGCTTACATTTCCATCATTTAGAATATGCATTCCACACACAGGAATTTAAAGGATACATTTAGCAAGCTAAATATCTCAATGCAAAGCTATGGAGACCAAAACCAAAAGCTTTGAATTCAAATCTCTGTCATACAATATGTTAGCAATGTTTCAATCTTCATTATCACGATTCATTCATCTCCATAACTATAGAGCGAATGGCGAGGGGTGCACTAGAGAGGTGTTCTGCTGTTTCATTTAAGTACTGTATGACCTGCATGAATCGTTATTGCACTGATAAAGAGACACCCACCACCCTCTGCGATGATGATGGGAATGAAAGATCTTTAGATCTGCTCTCCAGTGAAAGTTGGAAAGGAAGAAGTTGCTCACTTTAAGGAGAATAAATAATTCCAGATCTTCTGTGGTGCCCAATGGTGTGTTTCTTAGCAGAACTTAGGACCTATCTGCGAATCACATGACTGAACAGCAGCACTTTGCTGGGTAGTCCTCTGTATACACTTTATTCTCATTTCCAAAGACATAGAAGGAATAGACTTTTCCTCTCCATTCATATTCCACCTTGGTAAGTGGAATCAGCTCAATGGTTTGTTTCTGGAAAAGACAAAGGAAATATATGGTTATATCTGATAATAATCCAAAGGGCAGAGGTTGGGAGTCAGATCCTGTTGGCCTGGCTTATGTTGAGGTGCACCTTACTCACAAATAGCCCCTTTCACTTCCCGGGTAAAATACTACTCAGCGTGAGCAAGTGGATCACAACCTGGCTTTTATTTGGTTTAAAGAGCCTGATCCTAAGCCCATAGAAGATCTCAGGAACCAGCACTGGTGTAGCCTATCTAAGCCTAGTGTTTCACTCATCTCAGAATTGCTATGGTGATGATGAATTCTTGGAATGGTTTCAGTTTCTTTCCCAAGTGTCCTTTGATGGCAACATTTTTACATCTTTCTTGCACACCAGGATATCTAGAGATAGTGGACTTCATTGTACAGGTTTATATGACTTAAATTATTCCCTCCCCAAGTGGCTGTGAAACAAGCTGTTCAAACTTACTGTCCCCCCGTCTGACTCTCCTTTTATAAAAAAATCTTGGGGACTGACTACATCGTTTACACTGATTTTACATGATGGATCTTCATTGATTTTGATCGATTTACTCCCAGTGAAAGTCAGATCAGAATCATGCAACAGAGATCTGGTAAACGTGACAAGATACAACCTCCCTGGCAGATGGTAAGTTAGTAGCAACTTGGGCTCACATAGGTGCTGCAGAGAGATGCGGTGAAACAGCTGCTGTGCCTCCAGGAACAAGAAGGGAAAGAATGGCTGGCTGAAGGCTGGTCTCTGAATGTGGGGCTGTAGATCTAAGTTAAGATTCCTCAGACTGGGGGAATATTTTGCATGCTGATGTTTTGGGGGAGTTTTCTGTAATTGCAGTGCACAGTTCTCCTTGAGTAAGGGAATTGACTGGCTGACCTTGTGTGATTTTTCTGTGTTGTTTCACCAGTTTACAATTGTATATTACATATGCTGGAGATTAGCAGGCTAATATCCTCCCCCGCCGCCTCCCATGTATTGGGGCAATGAGCTCACACCTGTTTGGTGGATGTTACCTACCTGTCTCAATATACGACTATGGGAGGCAAACTGCATTTGGTGTTGCGCAATGCATGATTCTGAACCCCTATCAATGGTCGGCTCAGGGAAATTCACTAGAGGATACACCTGTGAAAATAAAGACAGAGTTATGAAGGACATATTTATACACCCTCCAAAATGCAGTTTTATCATGTTAAGGATCATTAGTAAAGAACTGTAGTCCCTTGGGTATATTTTAATTTTAGCCCACTGCACGGTCCGCATGTACAGTGCAGACGCCCTCTTAAGCATGAATTTGACTGGCAGCTGGCAAAATGTCAGTGCTTCAAGGGATAAATCAGTTTTAATCTAATTTTAAATACAGATCCGACTGTCCTGCAGCACCTCACATCCCCAGCACAAAGCAGACCTGCAGCTGGCTAAATCAGCACAGGAGGATGATTGCAGGATAGTGAGATTCTCAGATGGCACAAAGCCACCATACTGGCTTCTGCACACCTCCCTGAAGCTGTGGGAGCACCAATAACCACTCTGGAGAACTCCTTTCCCTGTCTTGTGCTGTGACAAAAAATGGGACCGAGATGCAAAGTCCCTCTATGGATGCAAACTTTCCCCAAATTCCTAGTAGTTCAGATCCAGGGTTCTGGTTCAGGCCTGTCTCTTTTATTGCTCATCCACAAGTATTGATAGCTGTCACCAGTGTTTAACTGGACTGTAACATGTTGCCCATGATGATATAGCAATGGCTGCTACTGTGTTGTACTGTCATTGGAAAACTGCTGTGACATTTTTTTACAAATACGCAAACACTCCTATAAAAATTATACATTTATCATAAAATGTATGGCTATTAATTTTACTTCTTTGTCCCTTTAAAATTACTTGGTACTTAGAGAGCTAGTTCATAAACATGGCAGTGTGCTCTGCAGTTTCAGTGGATTCCAGATAAAAGAATTTTAACACAATAGCATCATTATTTACCACTTGATTTTCATCACTAAATATTTCCTTCCCAGTGACTTCCTGCAGGTGATAAATAGGAAACCCAAAATTCTTGTCAACAACATATTCAGCAACGCTGTTCTTCCTGTTGGGAAAAAGGGGGGAGCATGTTGATTTCTATTTCTCTTCCTTAAAAGTTAGGATTGCTATGATTAGCTTTATACAACAAAACCCCATAGTGTTCAACATGTTTTACAAGCCCTGGGACAAAATCACGCCTTGGGAAGTACACAGGATTATGGCGGAAAAGCCACAGCTGGGAGGGGAACCATTAGGGGTAACTTTTGTACTCTGCTCTTATCTCCCCCCAAATCTGTCAAGTTCAAGCCTTTGTAGCTAGAAGGAATTCTGGGGTTGGGCTTTGGTTATGTGGTTCACATGTGTTAGTGCATATGTCTCAGACCTTACCACCCCCTGCAGGTTACTGCTTTCCTTGGCCTGAATAAACTATGTGAGAATAGATTTCCAGGGCCACAGCCAGTCCCAGGTCTACCTTAATTCTGCCCTTGCATTGATTAATGTGTGCCACTGTGCAAGCTACAAACAGTGAGGGCTTCCGTTTGGCCTAAGATATATAGAGATGGCTTCTTCCATGACTGAAATTCAACCACTTTTGGAGTATGAGAGGCACCCTTCAAGTAAGGCACAGCAACATTAAACAGATCAGAATTTAAAGGAAAGATGATGGGTCTGACTCTCATTTACACGAAAGTTCCTTTACACCTTAGTGGCAGTGTCAAGTGAGTGTACATGTAATGCTAGAGCAAGGTAAAGGGATCATAGTGTAAATAAGAATCAGCCCCTTTACAAGAAAATGTTAATGAGGTGAAAAGTAGTTTGCTCAGAATTCTGTCTGAGCATTGAGCTAAGGTGCTCTAGCCTACCATACGAGGGAGTTTTAATGGGCACTAATGCTCGGGACCGTGGTTTTCTATTTGATCCAAAAGTTCCAATAATCTAGTTGAACACTCCAGGTCTCTGAATATTTGTGTGCCAGATGCATTCAGCATGGACGGTGATAATGTCATTTCTCATTCTGCTTAACTAAAATTATATAATCAAGTGATTTCTGAAATTTACAAAATTATACTTCCTAGAGGTGAAAGCTGGATTTCAATGCCACTCTTTCTTTCAAATCTACATGTAAAATATCAATTTCTAAGGATTTCGTTAACACTTCTGTTAAATGTCACTAGGAGCACTGATCTCATGTTTGAATGTTTAAAATGTTGGGCCACGTAACTGGCAGGTGTAAATCAGCATGGTTCCATTGAAGTCAGTACTCCTAACCATGGCACAGCATTTAACAGGAATGACCTCAGCAGATCTACCCTCATTTACACCAGTTGAGGATCTGGCTGAATGTTATGTCTCAGTAACATCAGCATGCTTGAGAATGGCCAACAACTGTATATACTCTCCTGTCTAACAACAAATCCCTGTGTTCATTTGATTTCAACTTACCAAGTGATTGTAAGTTCAGAATGATATAGCAAGAGGCCTTTTCCAGAGCAACGAATGCATTTCTGCCAACCACCTCCATGACAGTTTGAGCAACTGTGGAAGAAATATAACATTTATGCACTCACTTTACACACACAAGCCTGCTTTATGTGAAGCGAAGTCCTGATTCCTCATCCTTTATAGCACTCTCATTTTCACCCAGAAATTGGATAGGTTCAGTCGGCTGTCTAATTTCAATGGGTTCATTAATCAGACAACACCAGTCTGCATGGGTGTGTTCTAATATGGCACCAAGGAGTGGGAAAAACAGTTGTCTGACTTGACTTTTTAAATGGTAAGGCAGGGATCAGCAACCTTTGGCACGCGGCCTGCCAGGGTAAATCCCCTGGTGGGCCAAGCCGGTTTGTTTACCGGCCCCTCCAGGCCAATGGGGGCTGTGGGAAGCAGCTGAGGGATGTGTAGACCTGGATTGGAAGTGATGTCTGGTAAACAAAAACTGTGAAAGAAATACAAATTGCCATCTCATATTTTAGCTTTTTCTTACCGTCTCTTTCCTGAACCTGAGCAAAATAAACAACTCTGATTGGATGTGTCTTGCCAGCCAGTCCCATTACAAGCTGTACATCTTCTCTACATTTAAAAAGGTGAAAAGAAAAGAAAATAATATTTTTTTCTCTGACAAGATTTTGATCTTCTCACTTTTCATTTTGTCAAGTCCACATTCTCAACAACAAAAGTACACACAAGTATCTAGAGTTCAGAACGGGGTAACCTAAGTGAACTTATTTCATCCCATGCCTAGAAGGTGCATTAGAAATGCAGAAATCATGCGGCAAAGGCACCTACGATGAAATTCATCCCTGTGTAAAGAACGCACACAAGGTCCAGGCACCGTGCTATTCCCACTTAAATCCTAGGTTTGAGGGTTTAAATGGAATTAAAGTAATGCATAGGCCTCATGCTGGATTTCTATACAGGAATGAATTTATCCCCTAATGCAGAGTCTTCCAAGTAAGGATTCCATATCCAGCGGAGTATTTAATTGCAGACAACTTAATACTGCTGCTTATGTAGGTGACATCATTCCATTAATATTACTGTTAAAATGAGGTAGGCACATCCTTGGATCTACTCTATAGTCTGTACTAGCTGATATTTTAGAAAGAAACTTTTCATAACGCGTTTTCTGTGCCTGAAGATGGCAGTAGAGTCTGTTCAGTTTCAAATTTTGCAATGCTCACCTGAACATTATTGAGTAGCACCTGCAGATTCCAGAATTAGGACTACAAATTAAAGGCAAGAGATTCCAGCAATACCTGTTCTTCCTTCCTTGTTATTGATAAAGGTCCATGCTCAGGCAGTTATCTAGTCTAGCTGATACTCATAAAAGTAGCCCTTACCACCTGCAGGACCTGTTTTTCTCCTATAATTTGCGTCCTCTGGAGATTCATGTCCTTTATTTACAGGCACCGCATTCGCAGAAGCACTGCCATATTACTCACATTGACTGACCTATGAGAGTGAGCAGTTACGGAGTCACCATTCCTAAGCAGTCCTTTAGCCTCTTTGATGAAACTGCCAGGCAGCTGGCGCTAGATCAGATGTGAACAGCCATCGTATCACAATGAATTCTGGTTACAAATGAACCAGGCCAGAACAAAGTGATGAAAAGCTCAGCATCCTATTATTTGTTCCCTGAGTCATCCAACCAGCTCCTCCGATAAAAACCCTGCATGTTTCTGACAGTGACAATGGTTTAGCTATTGGAGAAGGACAACTCCCTGCCAGCAACGACTGTGACAGCTATATACCACAGAACGGAAGTTCTATTCAATTTTTTTTACAAACTTCTCATCCTAAATTTGTATAGGAGAGCCTGGGAAAACTTTTGAGGGGACTTGTGCTAAAGGATTAATATTGACAACTGTAGTGGCTACAGATGGGCAGCCCTTCTTTTTGTGCTTGGTTAAATACTGAGATGATATTTACAAAGGAAGAACCTCAGTTGAGGATCTCTTTATTAACTGCTACCAAAATCTCAGCATCATTAATGAGCTGGATGATGGGATGGATTGCACCCTCAGCAAGTCTGCGGATGACACTAAGCTGCAGGGAGAGGTAGATACACTGGAGGGTAGAGATAGGGTGCAGAGTGACCTAGAAAAATTGGAGGATTGAGCCAAAAGAAATATGATGAAGTTCAACAAGGACAAGTACAGAGTCCTGCACTTAGGATGGAAGAATCCCATGCACCGCTACCGGCTGGGGACTGACTGGCTTAGCAGCAGTTCTGCGGAACAGGACCTGAGAATTACAGTGGACGAGAAGCTGGATATGAGTCAACAGTGTGCCCTTGTTGCCAAGAAGGCTAACAGCATATTGGGCTACATTAGTAGTTTCATTGCCAGCAGATCGAGGGAAGTGATTATTGCCCTTTATTCGGCACTGCTCAGGGCACGTCTGGAGTATTGCATCCAGTTTTGGGGCCCCCACTACAGAAAGGAGGTGGACAAACTGGAGAGAGTCCAGTGAAGGGCAACAAAAATTATTAGGGGGCTGGGGAACATGATTTATGAGGAGAGGCTCAGGGAACTGGGCTTATTTAGTCTGCAGAAAAGAAGAGTGTGGGGGGATTTGGTAGCAGCCTTCAACTATCTGAAGGGGGGGTTCCAAAGAAGATGGACCTAGGCTGTTCTCAGTGGTGGCAGGTGACAGAACAAGAAGCAATGGTTTCAAGTTGCAGTGGGAGAGGTCTAGGTTGGATATTAGGAAAAACTATTTCACTAGGAGAGTGGTGAAGTACTGGAGTGGGTTGCCTGGAGAGGTGGTGGAATTTCCACCCTTATAGTTTTTAAGGCCTGGCTTGACAAAGCCCTGGCTGGGATGATTTAGTTGGAGTTGGTCCTGTTTTGAGCAGGGGATTGGACTAGATGATCTCCTGAGGTCTCTTCCAATCCTAATCTTCTATGATTCTATGATTCTATCATAGTAGTGTACAGGCATAAGGGTGCCTTCTAATGTCATCTTATTCTCTACTCTGGTCACTCACCAACTGTGATATTGGCATTTCTGTTTCCCCCTTTCATTATATCTGGGCAGACAATACACAGTGAAACTAGTATAAGAAGCCACTCTTAGCAGTTAATCTTCTGTCTTGAAACCTTCCCAAATGTTCTGGGTACAAATCTGCTCCAACTTGATTAGGATGTCATTTCTGTTAAACCTCCCAAGTTTTGTCATTCCCTTCAGTGTTCACTTAAAACAGGTTAGATTAAATCACTCCTTTATTAATGGAAAGCCCTAGGTTCAAAGAAAGGTCAGACTTGTTTGTCAATATAAATTGCAATCAAGTTCTTCTCAAATAACAAAGGGCCATGGTCAACTCCCACTGATAGAAAGATTCCCAGTGACATCAATGATCTTTGGATCAGGCCCGTAACCTTCAATTCTTTAGCTGTCACACAACCATTTACATCTCCTTCCTTACTTTGTCATTTCTCTTTGAGAGCTTTGTCAAAGACTGGGAACAGCTGCCCCCTTTTTGAAAGCTGAAGACATATGTTCCCTCAGTATTTATTAAAGACCTAACTTTATCTGTTCCATCTATTTGGAAGAAAGAATGTGAATTGAATGACCAACAGACACATAGGTGGGACCAGTTCCTACTAGTGACTATTGTTCTCAGATGACTTGATGTAATTTGCTTGTCAAGAGCTCAGAAAGAGAAAAGTTTGGGCCAAGTGGTTTTTATATAGTTTTCCAAGTATTTTCGAAGGGAAGTGTGAGTGTTTTCTTCCTTCCCTGTAGAATTGTAGTGCACAGGAAATGGTGACACATGAAAGAGAACTTGCCATAGTTGCATTATAACATACCTTTCCAGATCCACTACACGAGTGGCACTGATTCTTACCACGTCCTTGGCAATTAGGACAATCCTGAAAGCAAAGCAAATAAGGTATAAGTAACAGAGCAGTGGGTTGAAAGAGAAATACAGCAGCTTGAGGCTTCTGGCATTAGAGCCCATGGGCAATTACTTTTTAACCCCAAAGAGCCATCATTCTCACCTAAACCTCATCCTCTCTCTCTATTACACCTGTAGGTAAGGAGAGCCTTGCTTGAAATCCATTGGCAAAGAAACCTAAAATTACTAGTGCAGACAGGGATTCCATTGTGAAATTAAATGATCATATCACAGGGAGCAGAAAGTATAAAAAGACTGGTTTCATTGTCATCCCTACATTGCAATACATGCTCAGAGGTCTTCTGTCCCCTTCCTAGTGGAAACATCAGGAAGCAGGATATATATTTTCTTACCTAGGTTACTGAGTTCACACACAAAACCAGTTGGGTTGGCTTTTCTGTCTGGTTTTGTTTGTTTTACTCCAGAAATAGTCTCGCTTTGTTTTGTTGGGTGGATACAAATCCTTTTTCATGGCAGCCTGCCCACTTGAAATGCACACTTCAGACTATCTGGAGCAGTAAAATCAACTCCTTGCCAAAAACAAGGGTCAATCCTTTATCTGAAGCTAATACAAATAATATCTCATTATTTAAAGCAGCAAAAACAATACTACCTGCCAGAAACCTGAGTTATCTTTTCTTATCCTAAATCAGGAGAGGAAGAAGCAAAAAATATAATTATACCCCAGAAGAGCTATTGCAATTAGTAAAAATAATTGTGTCAAAATAGGTATATGTGCTAGATATTTAACCAAAACCATAGAACTGAAATATGATGGCACAGTGATTTTAAAATCAGGATGTAATCAAGCCTTCTGAATTTGAGATAACATGTTGCCTTGGGACAAGGATCCTGCTCCATTGAAGCCAATGGGAGTTTTGCCATTGATTTCAATGAGAGTAGTATCAGTCCCTTGAAGAAGAGCAGACTTTGAGTTACATGCTGCTGGATTTAGGATTAGAAATATTTTCTATTAGGGTAGGTACTAAGGCACTGAAGTGGGATTTAAAAAACCTGGTCTCAGTCCTGGCTCTGCCACAGACTTCCTGTGGTATCATAGGCAAATTGCTTAACCTCTTTTTGTGCCTTGGTTGCCCATCTGTACAATAGGATAAAAATATTTTCCTTCTCCCACCCTTTGTCTGTCTTGTCTAGTTAGATTGTCAGGACAGTCGCTTAACATGTGTATGTACAGTACCTAGCACAATAGGGACCTGATTTCAAATGGGGCACTCCTGTCACCCAATTAATGATCCTTTAACAGCTGGAATGTTTGGGGGGGGGTTACCTGTACTGAATACGTGTGCGGCACTGGAATGTGCATTTCACAATCCGTAAACAGAGGAGGTGCATCCACTTCTATTTCCCATGGGGCAGGTGCTGGTGCAACATCAGAAGAGTCCACAAATCCACCTGGAGCAAAAGACTAAAGATCAGTCAGAAAAGACAGTGGTGCATTAGGAAGAACGGGAGGTTAGCATGGAACGGACAAACACAGGCACCTCCTTTCACATGTGCATTTCAGTGCTAGTCGAAGGTGACAGGTTGATGGCAGTGGAGGAAACTGACGGAAGCAGGTTATCCATTTTAGACAGTGGCAGTTCAGATCTTATCCATTACAGCCCCAGCCCATTTCCACAGGGATCCTTCCTAGGGGTGAGAGGTGCCAATTAATACTGACTGGTTCCTCTGATGCCAGCCTCTGTTCACTGGGCTGAGACTCACTAACACATTCAAGAAAAACTACTGAATCCATCATCTGGGAAGGACATTAGGGCTCTGCTAATCTGTGCTACATTCAAGTCCAAAACACACCAGCGTCACTGCACCCCAGAGGGAACCACTCGGGTCTCCGGTGCTCAGAAGGAACATGGAAGCTGTGCCCTCTTTAAACACGTTGCCACTCTTCCCTTCTCCTCCAGTAGCTTGTTCTCCAAGGCTGGAGCGGTGCCTGGCTTCATCCCATTTGGAATCATTTTCCTGCAATTGTCGCTTGCCCTTTTTTCAGGGGGATGGAGGGAAGCTCCTTGGACTTTCCCCTCCTGACCCAGCCCTTTACAGAGGCCAACCTGTTTTAATTAGATGAGAAAATGTCCCCAGAAAGCTTATATTTGTAACCATATAAGGTTGTATAACCTTAGTGTATTCAAATCTCTTCTCTTTCCCTTTGTACACTGCACCCATACCCCTGGTCTCTAAACAGTCCTTTCCCCTCTCCCCCCTTTTCTCTCCAAAGGCAGGAAGATGTTACAATCCATTTTACTCTGAGGTCAAAGTAAACTGGCCTCACTGTGCTTGAGCTAATGGGGAAGTTAATTGTATATCAGGAACTATGACTCCAGTGAGCAACTTCTGTTATGTTAACAAACCTGCATCTGTCAGTGGAAATTGAAGCAAAGGAACATGCTGTTTCCTGAGCTGGACTTTTTTTTTTAAATTATAAAAGACAATTACAGTACACGGTGGGAAAGGTTCTAAACGAATCTATTACCCCAGCTTAAATTTAGCTTGTGTGAATAACCCCAGGGCCTGATTCACAGCCCACTGAAGTCAATGTAAATACTCCCATTCATTTACTGGGCTTTGGATCAGGCCCAGAGCAAACCAACTTAGAAGAACAAAAAATATTAGAGGCCACATAATGGACTGCCAGGAAGTTAGCTTTGACTTAGCTAGCCCCTATGATAACATTCACCTTCCACTTCCAATGTTCCTCACTTTTTCCTCACCTCTTCACCTTCCACTCTCCTCCATCTCTCTTGTAGATTCATAGATACTAAGGTCAGAAGGAACCATTATGATCATCTAGTCCAACCTCCTGCACAACGCAGACCACAGAATCTCACCCACCCATTCCTGCGAAAAACCTCTCACCTATGTCTGAGCTATTGAAGTCCTCAAATCGTGGTTTAAAGACTTCAAGGAGCAGAGAATCCTCCAGCAAGTGATCCATGCCCCATGCTACAGAGGAAGGCGAAAAAACTCCAGGGCCTCTTCCAATCTGCCCTGGAGGAAAATTCCTTCCCGACCCCAAATATGGCGATCAGCTAAACCCTGAGCATATGGGCAAGATTCACCAGCCAGATACCCAGGAAAGAATTTTCTGTAGTAACTCAGATCCCACCCCATCTAATATCTCTTCTTCCACTCTCGTCTTCTCCTACCTCTGTTTCTTCCCCACTTCCTCTCCCTCTTTCTCCTCTCTATACTTTTCCTTTCCTCTCTTCCCGTTCTTCACCTGGCACGTTTATCTGATCTTCCTTCATCTACCTCTTCGCTTCTCTCTCCCTCTCTGTTACAAAACATTACATGAACAGAAATATTTTCCAATGGTTTTTAATTCAGGGAGAGCAGGATGGAGGCGGAAATTGGACTAAAATGCCAGAATGGGATGCCAAACACATCATCACTGAGTTACTGCAGGAGCACTAGTCTAAGCAGATTCGCCTTGTTTCACTGTCCAAAAGCCAAAGAGAAAACAAATGTCACAAAAGGTGATTGGCAAAGAAAGTTTGAACAATAAATTACAATTTTTAAACCTTTTGGTCTCCACCAATTTGGGCTGGATTTAAACTCACCACCTAAACAGGTGAAAGGCTTAGTACTCAATCCGGTTCTCCGTGCCTCTGAAATCAGGCCCTAGGAGACCTCATGTTGGATTCCAAAATTGAGGCATTCAGAATCAGTAGCCATTTCTGAAAATATCACCCCTTATGATTCTGCTAGTCTGTGTAGTTAAGGCGCATGTGGTCATTCGTTAAGTCCGTACGTCCACTGAGATAGTCATCCCCTGCCACAGTGCATTCTACAGTGTTCACTCTGCTAGGTAAGAGCGCTGATTTGCTTACCATTATAAGGCTCGCTGACCGGGAATGTTTCTCTGGTTTCAGTGAAGGTTTGCAGATGATACTGATAAGACCAAACAAAAGTCAACTTTAATATAAAGCTGCTGCTTAGTCTCTGCTAGGAGATGAAGCAATTCTGGGCTTAATCCTGCTCCCATTAAAACCAATGGCACAACCTCTATTGACTTCAAGGAGAGTAGAATTGGTTCCTGCGTTGGAGTAATAAGAGCTGTTCTGATTTCAAGAGCAAGAGCCAGACAGAGCAATAAAATAGTTAAATTACTAAATGATTGCACAGGGGAATAATAGCCAGGGCCGGCTCTAGGTTTTTTGCCGCCCCAAGCTCAGGTGGGGCTGGGGCTCGCAGGCAGCGCTGGAAGCGGAGGGAGTGAAGTCACCTTCTCCCAGCGCCTGCAGGGACTTTCCCCCCTCCCCTGCCCGGCTGCGCAGAGAAGCCCCAATATATGGGGTGGCACAAGGCAGCGCAGCAGCCAGTGCGCACGTGAAGTGGGGCAGCCCCCGCTTCCTGGCAGGACTCGCCCTCTCCTCCCCAGGTAGCAGCTGGGCCCTGGCAGCTCAGCATCCCAGGGCTGGAGCTTCTGCTTCCCACTGCGGCCGGAGGCGTGGCGCCCTCGCCCCATCTAAGTGGCGCAGCTCTGAGAGCGCACCTGCCCCGAAAAGAAAAGGAAGGCCGGAATGCCGCCGCTGGAAATGTGCCACCCCAAGCATGTGCTTGCTTTGCTGGTGCTTAGAGCCGTTCCTGATAATAGCCTGGAGAATGCTGTGTCTGGCTGAGGCATAAGCAGTCTTGATATCACAGAGACATGCTAGCATAAGGGTAGGTGGGAGTGATCAGTGCTACATTGCTAAAAGTCATTGGTGAAACTTGGTGAAGACGCATCTTGGGAGGGTCACTGCACTAGCATAAATCACTTCAGTATTTGTTTTCTTTGCTGCTGCCTAACCACAATACTGAGGGGAACACTCACGTCTTCCAGTCCACAGTGGAGAAATCTATGAGATCGAGAACTTTTCTGACCAACTTTACATTTAGGGAAAAATTCTCTTCTCTGGGATGTACTTTAGATTCTCACACACACACACACACACACACACAGAGTCTCCCTAGAAAGCACCACATTTTGGAGCAAAGAAAAATTTAATGAGCCTATCTTAGCTGAAAATGGCCAATGCAATTTTAGTGTGTATGTATGTGGAGAGGGGGGATTATGAAATGGGACCACTTTCAAATTGGTAACATGACAAAAGCTGAATTTTTGAGATTTCAGATTTCGTTGTGAATATCTTGCCGACCTTCCCGTAACAGCTGTGACGGGTGTCTGTCTGAAACCGTAGATCATTGCAGTTGGTATAGGAATAAGCCTATCAACTAAGCCTGCCATGCAATGCTAAATTTGGTCAGCTCTTTTCAATACTATATGTACTTACTCTGAATGTGTTGAGCGGAGTCAGGTTCTGGACCACCATACGTTTTGCAGGGGCAATCCGATAGCAGCACTTATTGGCTGTGTACTGTACCAAGGCTTCTCTGGCTACATGCTCAGAAATAGAGAGAATGCTGGAAAAGGAAAGAAAAAGAAATGTTTTGGTAAAAACTGGACAACCCACTTTACTTCCTGAGGTATACAGTGAGGAAAAAATGTAAAACCATCAGCCACCATTTTCTTAAGTGGCTAGCAATATGGCATGTTTCACTTTTAGGTGCCTCGCTAAAGACACATTTGAAAAGGGTCTGATTTCTGAGGGTGCTGAGCCCCTCTGAAAAATCAAGTTGCTTTAAAATATCTTGTTGAGCACCCAAAATTTGGGGTGCTCTAACTCACAAGTTACTTATGAGAATTGTGGCCATCACACTAGTTTACAGTTGTTTGTAAAGTCTGGACTAATTTGACAGTAGGCTGACATTTCTGATGGCAAATAAAGGTCAGGAAAGGTCCAGATCAAATCCCTGAATCCAAAAACTCCTGAACATTGGGGTTGTAAAAAATTCAGTTCGGATCAGACTCAGAGCCAAATTCCCAAATGTTCAGAATCAGTGTTTGAATTCAATAGAGCATTGAGATTAGTTCAAGCTGTTACTCTGATGCAAGGCTTGGACCCAAGATTCTGGTTCAGTGTCACCTCTTTTCTCTATGCTCTTTCTCTGGGCTAGGTGGACCTTTGGTTTGACCCAGTATGGCTGTTCTTATGTTCTAATTTTCTTTTCCAAGGTAAGGTGAAAATACATTGTTCTGTTTTAGAAGATGTTTCTCTTCATAATGCTGCTGTTTTAAAGCAATGTGCACAAGGCTGTAGGAAAAGACCAGCAAAGAACAATTCTGTTAGCTGCTAGTCGAAGGTACTTAATGGACTAAGCTCCCATAGACTTCAGTGGGATTAGAATCAGGTCCAAACTTAGATAACAGCAATCAGCATCCAAGCAATATGATAGATGGTATCCAGCATCAACTTATCTAGGTAAGTACATCAATAAAACATGGACATTCTGGCTATGAATTTTACACTGTAATTCCTCCATCTTCCATAGACAATAATGTAAATATGAGTTCAAAAAGGGTTTGCGCTCCTACACTGGAAACAGCATCTAAAAGGCGTCTTACCTCCACTCTGTCTGAAATGGAATGGAATCATTGTGCTCTCCTTCAGGCAGCTGATCAGCTCGGGGAGATAAACCTTTGTTTCCTACAGTGAAATAGCAGCAAGAAGAGTTGCTCGCATCTAGTAACTTGCGGTTGCCACAGTTCAGTTTTCCACTAGTTTAGAAAGATGCAGATGATGAGTTCAGAACTCTGCTTCTTATAATATAGCTTGCTGGCTTTACACTGTCACCTCATCCTCCTGTGTCTTTTATTAGTCTCATTCACCTGTAGTATTGTATCATAACCTAGATTTTTGGCTCTCTTTTTACTGTCTCTCTCTACAGGGCCTAGCACAATAAAGACCTGTTCCTTGATTTCTTTAACACTATCTGCAACAGGTGGTTATTTTAAAGCGACAGACATTACCCTGGACAAACAACCCTAATCTACATGTGGAAGATTGTACCAACCGCAGTCTCCTGAATCTTCCCCTTCATCTTCAGTAGCCGTGTCCATCAGCTCCAAGCGGGGCGTAGAGGGTCCTTCATGGGGCGAGGAATAAGGAGCAGGGGCATCTGCAACATATGAGTTTAAGAGAAGTGAATTCTGGTAGGGATCTAAAAGTACATACAAGTGCAAATGCTTTGCAAGGAAACAGTCATTAACAATACAATAAAAACATCAAGAGAAGACAACATATGAAGTCATTAATGCCAGTTTGAAATAATGATGGGAAACCTTCAGCAGAAGGTTCCAAGAAATGTGCTGTATTGATTAGACCTGGATGGGAAGTGATGTCTTCACAACAATAGTGTGATGTTTTCAGATCAGTATACTGCACGTTCCCAATCAGTTTGTCCTACCACTATGGTACTCATGGGTCATCAAGAATCATGTGTTTCTGCAAAATGATTAGTCCATATTTGAATTAGTTACCACTCCAGAATTGAATCTTTGGCTTGACTAGTCCTCCTTTGGTGCATTAACCATAGATCCCATGAACTAGGATACCCATGTGAACTGCCTAAAAAATGCCACAGAAGTAGATGGCCGTGGTATTGTGATGATGCAGAAAATGTGGGTTAAGGGGCAGTCTCAAAATTCCTGACTTTTAAGTTAATGGAGATCAGCCATATTGCAAAAATAACAGGGTTGGTCATTGAATTATAAGATCTCCCCTTTCTGGACCATATAAAAACATATTATTCAAGCATTCCCTTCTAGTCAGTCTTTGAAGTGTTAGATGGTGGCCACAGGTAAGAATGTGCATTCTGGTGGTAAAGACTCGAGGGTGGGAATCTAAAAGCAGTGAATGTGATCAAGCAAAATGAGGCAAAAGGCAGTGCTGGAACTGTCTTTCTAACTAATCTATCTCTCTAGTAGCCAAGGGAGGAAGGCAATAATCTTTCATAGGAATCCACTCTGGCAGATCTGCCCAGCCAAAAGTGTTTAACAACCCAGAGAGTTTATAAAGTCATTAGCTAAATTAACCTATTTCAGTAGCAAACAAACCTGCTCATTGAATTCATAATAAATTGACTCAAAGAGCAAAGTCAAAGAGAATAAAGAACAATCACTGTTAATTTGTTTCAGAAACATCTCTGCCATGTTTCTGAGTTCAAGATGCAGACATCAAGTTTGTTCTTTGGATTCAGGAAGGTGTGGCAATGAGCAACACCAAATGCCACAGGACTCTTCCTCCTCTAATGGGAACTTTTGTGTTACTGCAGGTCAGAAACGTGGCAATATTGTTCTCATAAATATGCAGGCAGTGTGCTATATATTCAATACTCATACATTTAAAGGAAGCATTCAGTTTGTACAGTATCTGCAGCACATGCCTGGCATATTATTGGTTTTGTTACCCTTTACTATTGGCCAGCTTTAACCCACCTTCAGATATTCCTTCATGTGCACTTATTGTTACTATTAGCCACAATGCTAGAGAAGGAAAGGCCATTTTGTCTTTAAGGAACATGACTGTGAACATCCAGATTTTATTCTTTGCAGCAGGTTTTTTTTCCATGTGCCCTTGGGAAAACCCCTTAACTCCTCCGTGCCTCAGTCTCCTCATTTGTAAAAATGGACAGAATTGTATTTACCTGCCCTCATCCACATTAGTGTAAGATCATCGCAAAATCACCACACCATTTAGCACAGTTTAATAGCCTCTCCTCAAGATAGCTTCCGGACTGGACTAGTAGGAATGCTGCAAGCTAAGGACCTAAGGTGCATCGGCAGGGCTGTGTGGGAGAAGGTCCCAAAGCATCTGCCTTGTAACATGCTGAGAAGATAAAGAGTGGTTACTGGGTAGCACTCAAAATGAACTGGAAAGTATGGACCCCAGTCCAGTTCATTAATGTCAATTATGTCCCGGTGCAGTTTCAGGTGTTGTTTGGAAACCTTGTTGCTCTCTTCTGGTTTGCCTACCGGGCCTCCAACAAGAAGTGATAGCATCACAGCTGTAATCTTGGGCAGGCCTGAATCGCCTGTTGAGACAATTGCCGGTGGTGCTCTGGGAGCCCCCGGCCCCCACTTCAATCTGGGAGCATCTGCAAGAACTGACACGAATGCAAATCCTCTGTGATTCAACACTGTGCATGCTGCCCCAGTGCAGACAGTGCCTAGTACAATGAGTAGGGTGCCTATCCCTGACCAGGAGCCCTGGGCCCTCTCCTAATACAAATAATACTTTGATTCTTTTCTGACTAAGCCCTTGAATAACTGCTTTCCAATGGAGCTTGACAATAACCGCAAATTCAACTGGTAGGGTGAGAAACCAGCCCGAAATGTTCTGGGTCTTTTAGTCTTCATTTTTAAGTATAATAACATTGCTGTTTCACTCCAAAAAAAAAAAACAAAAAAAACAGGCCTGCCTCCGTCTGGTGCTATTAGTCGCTCACTTTCAGAAGCATTAAATTTACTCACAAACTGTAAGTTAACTAAGAGTCCTGTTTGCACTGATTATAGCCCCATGAAACCTTCCTGATGTCAGTGGAGTTGTGCAGTGTGTAATTCAGTGCAGAATTTGGCCCAAAATAAATAACTGAAATAAGAGAATGGAACGCATGAATTTTTGCTTTTCTCACTTACCTAGTGTACTGTATATGTGACAGCTGTCTCTATCTTGCACCCTCTGCTGTATGGTGAAGACTCCTAGCCTATTGTGACTCCAAATGAGTTGAGCCGACTGTGCTAGATAATATAACGAGGTCTGTTGTTTCTTTTGTTAGTATAACTGGATCTGTTGTTGCTGTTGTAAAACTGATTTTCACGTCGTCAAAGAATGGGTAAATATTTGAATATGACTCTACCTTCTTTGAAAGTGCAGCTCATGCATGGTAAAGGACAGGGGGCTTTTTCGAGGGGAACAAGCATAACCATGTGGCGTTTCACAATGTGAGCTGCAATCGTGATGATCAGCATGCCTGACTGCAAAAGAAAAGCACTGACCATCATGTGCTTTATGCGTCTCTCAGAAGAGAGCCTCAAACCTTCCTTCAGGTACACAGCATTTATCATTAAGGGGAGAATCAAAGCCCTAAGAATTTGCAATATATTAGTATCTTCATATACTATGAACTGTTATGCGCTTGGGTTATTCTTTTCTGACATACCAGTATGATGTCATTAAGAATGCTTCCAAAGATACATACAAAAATCAAAGCATGGGCTATTTGAATTGTTAGTTATTGCGTAAGTTATTTGAAGCCCAGTGTTGTTGGTATTGAAGTCAACAAGGTGGGACAATGGTCTTTTCTTTTGTTTCCCTCATTTTTTAGACAAGACAACAAACAAAACTAAGGATTGTGGGTGTTTAGCTCCTGGCCAATCCTGCTTGAAAACGGCCTGCTCAGTAGTTTAGATCTTATCTCAGGTAAACAGCTGCTAATTTACAAATACCATTGTCCATACCTTGTGCAACAGAGGGAGAAAGGAGACATTCACTTCCATAATCCAGATGGCTTTCATTTCTGTTTGGAAGAATGCAAACAAAGAATATAATGAAACGAGCCCTTTGCTAGGAGAAGGGGATGCACAGCAAGGTCATGATTCATTATGACGTAGGATTAGTGGTATTTATTATCCGCTCACCCCTAGAGGAGGCCCCAGCAGAATGAAGGTTGAGACACATTGGCAGTGCAATTTAGGAGAAACTCATTCTGCCATTGCCTATGCTCTGCTGTGCTTGTTGGGTGTGCTACTTTGAGTTGTGAGAATGTGGCAAAGAAAAAAAAAAAAGCCCTGTGAATAGTCCATTGCATTTTTAAACCAATGTGAAAGTATTTGCACCCCTTTTGCAAACACCTTCGTGAATTAGATTTGTGGTTGTCTGGAATGTTCATGGAAACAGAGTTAGGTTTTCTCTTAATATAAAAGTAAACAGAAACCAGCTTCACCTCCTTAAAATGTTTCTTAACTTTGATTACCATTGCAAGTGCTATTTACATTTTTTTCTCCTGCTAGCAATCTCACCACAAAACTGTCACTAATCATTCATCAGAAGCCAGTTCTGTTTTCAAGCCCTTAATCACTGGATTTTCCATACTAACTTAACTGGTTGCACAATACACTGTACAATGAGTGGATGGATGGAACACAGCACTCTCTAGTTTAGGCTTCTCCTATCCCTGGCATGCCCTCAATGCTGTGGGGCAATGGGATAGAATGGCACAGAACTGTCTATACACCGACCTCGCAAGCCAAAGATTCCCCCATTCCGGGGTCATCACCAGTTGCCTGATAAAGCAGTTTTACAGTCTCCTTGCCTTGGAGTCTAGGCCACAAGTGACAGACATCAGGTGACTGCTGATGATCTGTAGTTGGTAAAGATGATTTTGGTGTCTCGGTTCAGTTCTAAGAAGTCAGGTGTCCACATCACATAAAAAAATCATCACAATCAATGTGCCTAGCAGAGAAGACAAGGACTGAGTGGCAATGAAGAATGAACAACTCTCATACACCTAGAGGTGGTCCCTCCAGGCCAGGGCTTAGGGGCACAGTGAGGATGTTTGCAGTGCCAGTGATCAAATTGTATCTGGTCGGAAAATAAATAAATGACTTTAGTGTCATCAGCCTGGAACTTTTTGAAAGAACTACAAATGTGGCTGAGACACAATGTCCAGAGGTGGATCATGAATTTTCCAGCATTTAAGTAATCCAAAGTTTCGGTCTGTCTCTACGTCAGCCAAAAACCTTCAAACTGTATTGAGCTACAGTTCAAAAGGGACAATATACAGAGAAGGGCAGGGTACACTAAGGCAACCTTTACAATACATTAAGCTATTTAGACATCTTGTTTTAATGCATGGTGCCCCTTTCTTCCTTTTGTAGACCACTCTACCACTGATAAGCTGATATTTTTTAATCTTGATTCCCAGAGTGTAGAAACCTTTATCACCAGCCACCTAAGATTTTCCCTTTACTATTTGTATTTAACAATGCAGGTATAATATGATGTATTAAACATATACTTGAGTCTGTGTTGTAAATTTTAAAGAAACTTTGCTAGATGCTTGAAGCAGAACTTACAGACACTTTGTAAACCAAAGTCTATAATGTTGTCATAAGTAGCTCACCCTAGATAATTATTCTTTATTTCATTTCTTAAGCATTTCTCTAACAATCTCCATAAAAAACCTCAACAAGAACACCTAAGGAAATAACATACCATAAAAACAGCATTAAAAAACTACTGATTTGAAAAAGGTCAACATGTCTGAGTTTTTTTTATAGACATTGGATAATTTGCTGATTTGAAAAAGGTCAACTGTCTGAGGTTTTTTATAGACATTGGATAATTTGCTCTTGGTACCTGTTTAGAATCATGCCAGATGTCTGATTCTAAAAAGGAAATCCAAATAAGGTTAAAAATAAAAAGGGGAAGAGTCCAAAATGGGCTGTAAGGGTAATATTATTGCTATAACTAACAGTCCTGGCAGGACAAATTTTTATCTCATTTACACCGGTGTGATCTCTGAGTCACTGCCCAGGAGTCAACGGAGTTAGAGATAACCGTGTGTTGTTAAACGAATGATGTGTTTATCTGAATCTCTGAAAATGTCCTGCAGGAATTTTCCTAGCATTTCTGGTACTTCCTGCTCTCAGCTGGACTAGAAACATTGCAAAAATAGCCTCTCATCACATCCCAGGCAGAAGCATGTAATACAGAGGGGTGCGGAGCTTAAAATAAGGGGGGGAAAGACGTCAACAGAAACCTTATTCCAGTTAGCTGGAAGAGATCTCAGAGAGACAATTTAACCTGTTCTGAAAACAGACCGACATCCCCGCCCCCCTCCCAGCATACATCATTGTCAAGGGAAACACTTGCAATGTTAGCCCAGATTATCAACTGGTGTAAATCAGCATAGGTTTCAGTGGAGATACTTATTTGCACCAAGTGAGGATCTGGCCCATTGTGCTTCAAAGGATAAATGTACGCCTCCTGTTATTATTAGTATTGGCAGTTGCACATCTAAATTAATCTCCCAAGCACAGCACTGTTCAAGAGATGGAAGGGGCATAGGGATAGCCCTACTTTAAGAAGTGTTGTCCAATTCCAAGCTGCATTTTGAAAAAATAATTGAGAGTCTTCAAATCATGCTTAAGCATCCTTCTGGAGGAAAAATACTGTGTTATTCTATAATAAATACTCTAAACACCGTAGTAACATTATTACATGCAGTTTTTAGGTGTGTAACTGTACTGCAATCTTTACCTGTGAATTACATTGTTTTGGTGAGTTTCATATAGGACTACATTTTCAAACCAGGGCAGATTGCTACAACGATAAAATGTGGGATTTTAAAGATATATCCACTGCAACCACATCTGAAAATATGGCCATTCACCTTCGTTGAATATACTGAATTGCCCCTAGTCTTGGGAAAGCGTCTATCGTGCCTCACTCAGGAAGGATTGTATTTATCCTGGGCAGCAAAAACTAGGAGTTTTTGATGGAAACAAACTATAACTGACTCAAATACATATCATGGGATGAAGACATCTTTACACAACATACAAAAGGCAACACTGAGAATACTAACTGGCATTCACTGGAACTTTCCAGAGTCGGATGAAAAACTCCCTCTGACTTAGCAACAGCATAAACTGAAAGGAAACTGTTTCATTTTATAAACATTACAGTTAACATTTAAAAACCAACTGAGACGTTTCTACAAATTCTCCCCACATTTTTATTTTTGTTTGGATTAAAAAAAAACCCCGCAGTTTCATAGCTCTCTTAATCTGCAGCCTCCCTCTCTCTGCATTACTGTATTAAAACCGCATGCAGTGGCTGTACAATTCCATGATTATTCCAACGGCAGAATGTTTGTGCCTCTCCTTCACAAAAATACATTCTTATTTCTTAAGCTCACCCGATCTGCAGCTCTTGCTCCATTGTTGTTGAAAGACACTGACTGCTGTTTGCTCAAGAAATGACACTTCCTGTGCTGGTGTTTAGCTCCCAAAAGGCCTCACAGTTGAAGGAAGTTGCAGTGTCTGTACTAAATCTGAAAGTACAGGATCACATACATTCCTGTAGGGTTTCAACACGCCATCCCCCTACTTTTAATCAGCCAGGGCCAGCTATTTAAAAAGTTGATCTCTAAGGGCTTGATCCTGTGCCCAATGTAAAGACTCCCACTGACTTCAACAGGGCAGGAAAAGGGCCTAGATCTCTTGGTCACTGACTGCTTCAGCCCACTGGGCTTGTCTAGATTAGAATAAAAATGTGTATTTCTAAAACTGTAGTCCAGACAAGCCCTATCTTCCTTTTTCCTATCTGGGCCCCTGAATTTGTTACCTTGGAAACGCCTAGCTCTGGCCTGTATGGGGTATATTGGAGGGTCTGGACATTAACCCTGCTTTAGCGCAGCTGCTCTGCAACAGAAAAGAACCGCTACAGATTTATGTGGAGACAGCTTCTCTACTAACCCCATACGCAGGAAAAGGCTTACTCCACATCCCTTAGCGACCATCTGGATGCTGTTACAGTATGGTGTCCCTGGGGCAAGGCCCTCTACGTATGAAGTGTTTCATATTGCATACTTACTGTGATACTGCCCTGGGGTACCCTAGGTTGCAAGGCCCTTAACCTCTGACGACACAAGCGCTACATGCCAAGCCTCTGCAGACCTTGCTCTCTCTGTACAGGTTAGTGATAGGAGCTCTCTAACCCCTGAGTCCTCCAAGCGTCCCTTTGGAGTGTCCAGTCCCTGTTCCACTGAACACTCTCAGAACTCGCTGAGGTGCTGCTCCCAATGCTTGTAAGATTCAGCTCGGAATCACCACTCCACATAACACGCAGCGGCCAGATATGTTCATAGTGAAAACAAGAATAAAGTTTATTATCAAAGGACAGAGATTCAAATAATAGGAAGTAAGAATATTGGAAACAAATGGTTACATATCCAACAAAATCAAAATACACTTTCTAGACCCTAAACTTAAATCACCAAACAAGCTTGTCTCTCTCACCAACAGAAGTTGGTCCAATAAAAGATATTAACTCACCCACCTTGCCTCATAGAATTATAGAATATCAGGGTTGGAAGGGAACTCAGGAGGTCCTCTCTAATATCCTGGGACCAACACAGATACAACTACACTGATAAGATAGTTCCCTGTCTCATACAAGAGAGCTTAAAAAGTCCTTTTCCCCAGCATTTTCAGCCCAGTTGGCTGAGATCCCCCTTTCATAAAATCAAACCTACTGGCAGCTTGTCCTCACAGACTGAAGGATGCCTGAGGGTTCATCTTACCTACATAGACCAGACCAGACCTTTCATGATCATCTGAAAATAGGGTTCCAGTCTCCCTCTGTTGTTCACCTCTTCCTGTTAATCTCCTTCTAAAGCTTCCACAAGCTCTTCATTAGCATTTGTCTCAGTGTGCTAATAGACTTCTGTTGTGAGATTCACTGTGGTCCACCTCACACCTTCTGTCTGGAGAAGTTTGTTGCAAGGCATGCTAACTTTATGTAACCTGCCTTTAACTGCAAGGCCTAGAGAACGTAATTTTCAGCATATACACATAACTCCTCACACGTTTTCCATACGTACATCTCATAATGACTATGAGGACCAGTGTGACACAGGCTTTCAGCATGGACGTTATCTAATCAGGGGATCCCTGTACCCATATGTACCCCTAAGCCATCTGCCAGTTGGCATGCTTGGGTCACACATATATTTAAGTCATTACATGCATTTTATTAACACTTTGGCATAACAGTTCAGACTCTAAAATGGTAAACTCCCTGCGGTGGGATTATTTGCTTGGCAAAATTGTTAGTAAGCAGCCTATTGCATACCCCACCTGATGGAAAGATTTCAAGACTGAGTCCCAGATTCTGATCTCATTTATACAGGAAAAAGAAAAGGAGTACTTGTGGCACCTTAGCGACTAACCAATTTATTTGAGCATAAGCTTTCGTGAGCTACAGCTCACTTCATCGGATGCATACTGTGGAAACTGCAGAAGACATATACACACAGAGACCATGAAACAATACCTTCTCCCACCCCACTCTCCTGCTGGTAATAGTTTATCTAAAGTGATCACTCTCCTTACAATGTGTATGATAATCAAGTTGGGCCATTTCCAGCACAAATCCAGGTTTTCTCACCCTCCGCCCCCCCCCCCCCCCACACACACACACACAAACTCACTCTACTGCTCGTAATAGCCCATCCAAAGCGACCACTCTCTTTACAATGTGTATGATAATCAAGGTGGGCCATTTCCAGCACAAATTCAGGTTTTCTCACCCCCCCCCTTTTTTCCAAAAACCACACACACAAATTCACTCTCCTGCTGGTAATAGCTTATCCAAAGTGACTACTCTCCTTACAATGTGTATGAAAATCAAGGTGGGCCATTTCCAGCACAAATCCAGGTTTTCTCACCCCCCATCCCCATACACACACAAACTCACTCTCCTGCTGGCAATAGCTCATCCAAACTGACCACTCTCCTTACAATGTGTATGATAATCAAGGTGGTCCATTTCCAGCATAAATCCAAGTTTAACCAGAACGTCTGGGGCGCGAGGGGGGTAGGAAAAAACAAGGGGAAATAGGCTACCTTGCATAATGACTTAGCCACTCCCAGTCTCTATTTAAGCCTAAATTAATAGTATCCAATTTGCAAATGAATTCCAATTCAGCAGTTTCTCGCTGGAGTCTGGATTTGAAGTTTCTTTGTTTTAAGATAGCGACCTTCATGTCTGTAATTGCGTGACCAGAGAGATTGAAGTGTTCTCCAACTGGTTTATGAATGTTATAATTTTTGACATCTGATTTGTGTCTATTTATTCTTTTACGTAGAGACTGTCCAGTTTGACCAATGTACATGGCAGAGGGGCATTGCTGGCACATGATGGCATATGTGCCACATATATCACATATATCACATTGGTGGATGTGCAGGTGAACGAGCCTCTGATAGTGTGGCTGATGCTATTAGGCCCTGTGATGGTGTCCCCTGAATAGATATGTGGGCACAGTTGGCAACGGGCTTTGTTGCAAGGATAAACTCTCACAAATCTTGGGAGACAGGCCAGTCCTTGCCTACAGACAGCCCCCCAACCTGAAGCAAATACTCACTAACAACCGCATACCACACAACAGAACCACTAACCCTGGAACCTATCCTTGCAACAAAGCCCGTTGCCAACTGTGTCCACATATCTATTCAGGGGACACCTTGAAATGGCCCAACTTGATTATCATACACATTGTAAGGAGAGTGATCACTTTAGATAAACTATTACCAGCAGGAGAGTGCGGTGGGAGGAGGTATTGTTTCATGGTCTCTGTGTATATAATGTCTTCTGCAGTTTCCACAGTATGCATCCGATGAAGTGAGCTGTAGCTCACAAAAGCTTATGCTCAAATAAATTGGTTAGTCTCTAAGGTGCCACAAGTACTCTTTTTCTTTTTGCGAATACAGACTAACACGGCTGTTACTCTGAAACCTGTCATTTATACAGGCAAATTCCAGGATAAGTCTCTTAGTCCTGATTCTTCTCTCACTATAACTGACTTTACACAAGTGCAATTCCAGTGACTTTCAGTGGAGTTAGACCAGAATCTAGCCGTGCATGCCGTGCCCCTGGGAACCTCCACCAAAAACTCAAACTGCAACTCTCCAGGATTGAGAAAGTTTGGCTAACTTTGTTTTTCATTTTCTTAGGCCTCTGTACATCATGGTTCTCAAAGTGGCAAAATGCCAATATGGCCGCTATTTCTACTTTAAATCCACCTCCATCAGAAACAACAGGTTCTGGTGACAAAATTTTGTCTTGGGAAGTCCAGCCCAAATAGGGAGAACAAAGATTTATGAATCGTTAAGTCAGATAAGGTGGAAATTTGTCATCTGAGCAGCACAGACCAGGGCGACAGTCTCTCACTCTCTTGCACATTCAGAGTAATTCCACTGAAGTCACACATCGAAGACACAAAATGTTACATTAAAGTCAATGTACGTCATGCTATACTTGTTTAAAATTGGTGTGAATGAAAACAGAATAAGGCCCAATGGGCCTGTTGTTAGAAAAAAGGGAAATGTTTTATTGTTTGCACTGATATAATCACACACTAGATGGCACCATAGAACTAATAAATGTTGAAACTAGCAGATAAGAAGTTATTCTTGGAGGTGAACATTATGCTATTATTTATTCATAAATGTGTTATTACAATAAACTAAACACATTTTCCACCCTTGCAGACACACCTTGAAAACTGGCAACTTGTATTGCTCTTTGGTCTTCTGTATATTGCAGTGCCATGCAACATTTATGGGAAAAGTAAATCTGACTTGATGAAATATCTTTCCAGTTTTAAAAAGTCATGATATATAGTCTAGGAACATAATGTAATAAAATCTCATTCTGTGTCTCTTGTTTTAAATGTTGCATTGCTTATCTGTATATGCACCTAAGCTGTATTCATGCCTATGCTGCTCTCTGAAAAGATTTGGGGTAAAATATACAAAAGATCGTAAGATCCATTTTCAAAACAGACTTAGGACCCTGAGACCCATTGACTTTCAATGGGACTTAGGTTCTTAAGTCTGTTTTGGGGATTTAGGTTAAGCAGAGCTATGCAAGGGATGGATGCTCCATTTCATAGAGGATTTCAAGATCTCAAATTTTGACTTCATTTCAGATTAGAATGCAAACCAAGTATTTTTAAATTCTCTGCAAAGGAAGATTCTGAAGAATTTCCATGTAAGGTGGGTCAAAATGTTTTAGTTTTGACATTTTTTAAAAAAATACTTTATAATACAAAATAAAAACAATTCAAAACAAAAAGTGATTTCAAAGTAAAACAAAAAAAAAATCAAAACTTTTTTCCAGTTTTCTTCCACTATTAAATTCCAGAAAAATTGACCTGATTTAGCAAAGCATTTTTATTTTGACAGCACTGTATATTCTGATGGAATATGGTTTTATTGAAGTTTTGCCAACCAGCTCTACTTCTAAATCATTGAGGCACTTTTGAAAAAAATTACATTTGATCTGCTGAAAAGATCCTGGTTAAAGATTTTAAAAACAAAGACTATCCAAAAATACTACAAGGGGAAACATTCAGATCCATATTTTTGAAATTATTCAGCCTGTTCAAATTTTTCCAGCACACATACACATTAATCTGGGAAAGATGGGACTGGGGCAAAGTAATAGCTAGTTTAGCCACATAATTCTGCTGTTGAAAAATTAAACAAATTACATTAATTTCTACCAAGGGTCAGATTCTGATCTTGGTTTCATTAATGTAAATCCACAATAATTCTTCTGAAGTCAATGGAGCTCATTCAGATTTACCCCCAAATCAAAATGTTCACCCGTGACACTTGTATCAATTCTACAACAGAACAAGCCCTCTTTTACCTTAGATGTTTAAGCAAAGGGTACCAGAGTCTGTTAAATTCTGATCCATGGCCCATCCAAATTTACATTCACTATCAGACAAAGAGATGCTTTCTAAACATCCCTGAATTTAAAGCTGAATGTTTATAATTGGTGAAGTGTTATAAACATACTAAATAATATGATTCTTGCAGTGGCATCAAAAGTACCCGATCCTGACTGCTGGTATCAGGGGTTCAATTATTCTGCTTATGGTGACTAATACTTTTGGTTTTCATGACAGAAGTCATTTTGCAACAATAAATCAGTCTGAAAGTGGTTTTTTACTCTGCAAAATATTGGGTAAGATACACTATCACCCAAGTAAATATTAAATGTAGGGTAACATTTTCAAAAGCACCTAAGTGACTTAGGAGCCCATGTTTAATGAGACGTAGGTGCTTTTGAAAATGTTATCCATGCAGTCATTAGCGCTGGTTCGTCTAGGTCACTTCCAAGTGAGTGACCACAGCTGATGGCCTTTCCTTGCTGTACGCAGAATTGGTTAGTGATTTCAGTCCATTTCCTAGTGGACAAAACCAGCTCAACTGGATTGTAAACTGTAACTTAGATTGTAAGTTCTTTGGGGCAAGGGCTCACTTTTTGTTCTGGGTTTGTACAGTGCCTAGCACAGTGGGGTCCTGGTCCATGAGTGGGGCTCCCGTGCAACACAACTAATAGTAATAACAATAAACTGACACCAATTAGAACTACTGATAGTGTTAGCAGAGGACAAAGACTGAGTGGGTATGGCAGCTGGGCTACCATCTTAGCCCCCAACTTGATCCCTTCAGGTCAAGGTTAGGGCACACTGACAGTATGTTAGCAGAATAGGAGGACGTTTAAACTCCCATTGCTTATACTGGATATGTGGACAAATAGCTTCTCCGGAGCTCTTATCACAGCCACTAAATCCCACTTAACTATTTAAAAGAACAATGCAGTCCACCCTGGTTATATCCCACCTACAAAAACTGGATTTGACAAGCACGTGCAAGTAAACACTTGGGCATTATTACTACAGTGTTGTTAGCACATCTGCCCAGATACATTTATTCTTAACAGGAATCCTACCTAGTCATATTTTATTACTATGACATTGGTACAGAAAGAGAAACTACAGATGTGTGTGTGTGTGTGTATCACAGTCACATGGCAAATGAGGAACGATCCAAACATGCTGAAAACTCAGCAGCAAGAAAGGTTAGAAGTTGATAGTGGGTGATTAATAATATGCATTATAAACCTGATCCACTGAAGTCATGGAAAGATTCACATTGACCTCAAGAGGCTTTTAGTCAAGCCCTATACACTTAATTTAAAAAAAAAATCCACAATTTGTCCTGTTTCCTTCTCTGTTTATCTTCATTTGGAGATTCTGTTAGAAGAGTTAAAATGTTGCCTCAAGGTTTGCCACAGACAACTTCACTGAAGTCAGCGGGTTTCCCTAGCGTAAGACAGGGCAGACTGTTCGGTCACATAATTTTTACTACTACTGATAATGGAAGACACAGACCTAGGCCCTGTTTTCCTTGTATTCCCTTACTCATAAAAATGTAGACCTTATTAATGCCAAGAGACCCAGTGAAGTCTGAGTAAAGGTAGATTAGGCCAGGCCCACACACAGTGCAGAAACTAAATGGTACTGTAATCCCAAATGGAGTTTGTATTCTACGAGTGGCAAGGGCGGGTCAGGGAGAGCCACAGCAAAAGCCAAGCAGCCCCACAGGGATTGTGACATACATACAGGATCCAGTCCTGGAACTGAATAATCAGCTTGACAAACTCTCGCTCCCCCATTTTCTTCCTGCTGCAGCCTGCCCCAAACATGCAAATCAATGAACTTCTATTGACCAAAACAAAACAAAACGAGTACGAGATGAAGCTTTTCCTTGCATGGGTCTGGACAACCGCCGCGGTCCTTGGCGTGCTGAGAAGTGATCAGTAAGTCACATAACGGAGCAGCAGCACTTTTTGGGGTAGTTCTCTGCGTACACCCTATTTTCATCTCCATACACGTAATAGGAATACCGTTCCCCTTGCCACTCGTATTCCACTTTAGTAAGAGGGATCAGCTCAATAGTTTGCCTCTGGAAGAAAGAAAGAGAAAATACAAGGCTAATGAAGCTAAATCTATACAATACAGGAGGATTTGTAAACTCTCTTGGTGGCATTTTCAAAAGCACTTTATGTAGCACTTTGCAATCTGTGTAAACATTAAATAATTAATCCGCACCACACCCCGGGTAAGAGAGCATGATAAGTCCCATTTTACAGATGTGGAAACTGAGGCACACAGAGAAGTGAGCTGACCCATCCACAGGCAATCAGTGGCAGAGTTGTGATTCTAACTCAAGGAGTTCCAGTCTCCCAGTACCATGTTCTATCTCGTTGACAGTTCTCTTATGCTCAGTATTACACTCCCTCCCATTCTAAATCAAATTAAAGATGTTTTAAAGGTCTTGAAATGCAGGCACTTAAGAAAATCCAAACGCTTTAATGTTAATAGTCATTATCCACCTAATGGAAAGTCTTTTGCTCTGGTGCTTGAAGAATTGTTTCAAATGGTCCAATAAAAAAGGGCATGGTGAAACTTGCACAAATGTTAAGCTGGTACAGTCTGATTTCCACAAACTAGTTGCTTTGCATCCTCTTGTTACACTTGGGCTGCAGTGCACTCACCTGTCTCAGTACACGAGATGTAGATGCAAACTGAGTGTGATGTTGCACAACAGCATTCTGGGAAGCCTGACTGATGAGGGGATCAGGAAAATTCACAACAGGGTAAACCTGGAGAAATGGAAAATATTTAAGACACACAAATTGGAAGGAGATCACAATTGCTTCCAAATATCAGGCCCATCTCAGTCCTCAGGTCTCTCAGGGCTTGTTTCCACTCAGGAAAATTAATCTGAATTAACTAAAGGTGGGAATTTTAAGTGGATAGTTTTAAACTTTATTAAATCTCTGTGTGGACACTGTAATTCAGAATTAAAGTGGCTGTAATTCAGTTTAGTTTAATTCACTTCCAGAGTGAATTAAGGCCACTTCAATTCTGAATTACGGTGCATCCAGACAGGGGTTTAAAGCAGTTTAACTAATTCATTTAAAATTCACATCTGTAGTTAATTCAGATTAATTTTCCTGAGCGTCGCAGTAGAGACAAACCCTCACTCACATGAGTAATCTTTGTTCACAGCAGTGGACCAAATCAATGGAGCTATGCCAATTTACATCAACGAGGATCTGGCTAGTGAGGTAAATGGGATTGCTTGCATAAAGAAAAGCGACTCACGTGAGTACGGTTTTGTAGGACGTTTTGTGCCAGTTGTAAAGAAAACAATCGCATTCTTCCCGAGTATCTTTTTCAGCAGTCTTCATTGCTGCGAGGTATCAGCTAATTGTGTTGCAGTTGCTAAAAACTAAGGGCCTGTCTATACTAGATTTCAAAAGGGGATTAGTCACACTAGTGCAAGTCATGTCTTACACCGACACAGCACATCTACACTGGGGCAAAAAGTGTACATAAACCCTATGGGCTAAAACTTGAAAAGGAATAGGCTCTGGATTTCCAGGGCAGTAGCCTAATTGCATTTGATTGTGGATTCCTTGGCAGGCTCTAAAGAATCACTGCAATCAATTCCAAATATACCCTGTAGGAAATCCATTATGTAGCATCCATTTTGTAGCATCTCCAAAAGCAGATGGTTAAGAAGGACTTGGAGTGTGTTATGAAATACCAAGCCACCCCAAAAAGGAGTGCTTCTGTTATTATTATTTGTATTATGGCAGCACCTAGAAGCCCCAGACATGGGCTCGAACACAGAACCAGTCTGAGATTAACAAACTATGGTAGGTGCTGTGCAGGGGTGGCTGGTCCCTGGAGAACCTCTAGAGGGTTAGCCACCAGGAAAATCAGAAGAAATCGCATTTATATTTGCTATTTGAAAGCTCCTGCAAATATGTAAACAGGAGAGGAACAAAGCTGCAAAATTTAGATCTGGATTTCCAACATCACAAAGCTGGAGGCTGTTTAGATCTGGGGGGTTTCTTTGGGACCATCTCTAAAGTAAACTGCATGTAACTAAATATATTTGAAATTTATTTATTTGCGTGTGAGCACTGGGAATTTACATGAGCCCAGTGACCATAAACCCATACACTGCTAGCCCAATAGATATATGACCGACAGGCCAAATGCAGGGCAAGTGCACCTTTCAACCCACATACACCCGGATCCGCAGAGGTAAACATGGGACGACATTATCTGCTAGTGTTAATTAGCACATCTCCATTGACTTAAATGGAACTGCACCAGTTTATGCCAACAGAGGATTTGGCCCATTTTTGTGGAGAATATAGGTTGTTAATGAGATCCATGTTGCAGGGATTTACAGGACTTTCCCCTGGTCTGAATAGTAAAAAGTGTTGAACATCTCTCACTCCCAATTGACTTCATTTGGGATTTGCGGGTGAGCAGCACCTCTGGTTATCAAGCCAAAGAGGTGAATTGATACACACACAAAATATCCCAAACCAGCATTTTTTACTAAAAAAAGGAAAACCCTACTGTAGATGACATAGGAGAATTAACTAATTTAGTTACATTAGTAACCAGAATAACAGAACGCTGTGTTCTCAAATGTCTTTTTCTTCTTGTGACACTTTAAATTCTCAGTAAACTCCACCTCAGGCTACGTGAGTTGTTCTGTTTCCAGACCTCTCATTTTGTTATTTCAAGAGGTGGTAGAGTCTAGAGTTTCATTACCATGGACTGTTCATCAACAAACTTCTTCTGCCCAGTGACCTCCTTGAAGCGGTCAGCAGGAAACCCAGATCTTTGGTCTGCCACATATTCAAAAATGTTGTTCTTCCTACAAGAGCAAGGACACAGATATTGTCACCTATTGTATCTCCTCTTACTCAAATGGATTTTAGAGGGGCCCCTCCTTTTTGTGTTTCTTGTGCTACAAAAACATCAAACTCCACAAGGCAGAGTTGTTAAATAAGTTCTCCAGTCTATACTGAGGTTCCTGGTAGCAGAGCTTTAAACATACCACATGGTGTTCTTTGTACTTTTCTAATGATAATATGGAGGCATGCTATGCTGGAATGCAAACTTCGAGACTTTGGCATTCAAATTCCAGTTGTAATGGATCCAACTGAAATGCTGAGATGGTTTATTTATATTTGTTCTTTGTAACGATCCTCTTAAAAAGTCCATCAAGTGATATTAAAATAAAATGCCTTTGAAAATTACAAATATTAAAATAACAATGGCTGAACATCTTTAAGTCAGTGACTGGGCCAACAGAGGACAACAGTGGTTTAATTCAGAACAATATAAAACCATCTGGGAACTCTAACCCAATCTGGAGACTGAGAAGTCAAAGAAGATACTGCACTACAGTAGATTAGCAAAGGGGCAGGATACAAAACCAGAGGTAAAACTGCTGTTCTGTCAGGCACTTGTTAGACCACCCCGTCTGGTACTCCATGTACCACCCTGGTCATTGAGTCAGGGAAGGACATTTTTTCTCCTTCATATGAAGCGCAGTGTAGAATAACAACGATCTCATTAATTAAATACGCAGGGAATAACTCTCCTATTCTCTACTGTGGCTCCTCCCTAAATAGTCATCAATGATTAAACAGCCAGTGATGTGATACTGAGTCTAGTCCTAATCTATGTTTCTTTGTTGCTGGCACATCAGAGAGATGATCTGTTGACATAGCCCATAGCTTTGATCCCATTTTAGTAAAGGGCCACAACTAAGCTTTCAACTTCACCGTGATTACTGTAAATTTTCACAAAGTTTGTCTCCTCCAATTTCTTTCTTAAGATGCTGCTCTCTTTTGGAGCTTTCTGGTAAATTTCAACAGACTTTTTGAAATGATAATTAGCTGGTATGGATATGTGCACAGCCCGACTTTATGAAGCTGGTAATGTTCTTGAAATCCTAACAGCCCCCTTCCTGAGGGAAAGCAGCATATCACAATCTGGCCTGTCAGAACACTGCCAGTTAAACCCTGTATGTACAACAGTGAAGAAGAAGGAGCTTCTCTGCAATTATTTAAAGTTTTATTAGACTTGCCATTTGACTTGAAGCTCAATGTAGTACAGCAACTGTCCTTTTCCTGCACACGTTATGCAGGTTTTGTGGCCTGAACCAGAACAACTGTTGCAACTGTAGACAAAGAATGATCATTAGAATGGATGGTGAGAAACTATTACTACAATGATTTTGAATGCATACACTGTGTGTGTGCATGGACACACACACATCACACTTCATTTGGCATCACATTGGGGATTCAGTCCAGCCAATGCTTAGTATTTGCCATCGTGTCTACTACCAGGAGTTGTCTCATTGAAGAACATGATTTCAATAAAGTCACTGACCCATTGACTCCTGCTAGAAAGTACTATACCCATTAGCAAGTATTTACAGTATTGAGTCCTAATCTGATATTTTATATATATATATGTATAAGCCATGAAGTCTACTCTCTGTTTCCAGTCACAAGTTTATTTACACTTAGCACGATTCTATAAGTGTTTCCAGCAGCACTGTACAGCTTCACTGCAATGTCTTGGGTAGCTGATGCCACCAAAGCACTGGAGAAACATTGTTCTCCAAGCACAAAGTTCAGTTTCATGTACATGGCAGTTCTGCCACTGAGGTACTGCCACCCCATCAGAAAAATGAGACAGCACAGTAGAACAGACTGACCTTCATCCCAGTGCTACACACTATTCGCAGCTGTAAATTTCAAGGAATAGCTCTTCCAGAGCTAGGCTGCAGCTGGGTTGAATTCTCCAACTGCCCTCCTGCCTTGGAGATAATTGCTTCCCCTGTAACCCATGGCTTCCTAGGGAAGCCATCGAAGGCAATACATCTTCACAAACAGAAAAAACACGAGACTTGCAGGCAGAAAGTGATCAGTGGAGGGAAACACCATGCTCTGCAAATAAACGGAGCTTCCTTATAGGTGGGAAGGAAGTTGGATGGGACTCTACAGGTCTTATTTTGAAGAGCGCATTAAAAAACTCAGGGCCAGCCCCGGCCCCAGAATGAATAATACATTTTGCTCATTCCAGCGGGAGGTTCAACAGCAACAGCTGGACTTCATTGACTATCCTGGGCAGCCACAGCCCAGCACTGAGAGGCATTTTCACAAACCAATCAATACTTGTACAGCTACAGTGGCTAGCTGAGCCCACCTAAGAATCCGACGTTGAACTGTCCCTGAATATAGCAGTATTCCATCCCTGTGCCAACGAGCCCTAGTTTTGAAGCTGATGCTAATTAAAATATGGACTTCCCATGTTGGCTTCTCCTTGAGTGTGGACTCACCTGCTCCGACCAGAACCTCTGCAGTGTGTGCATCTGTCCTCATTCATTTGCTTCCCAGAGCCATGACAAATCCAGCACTGTACCTGCATTAATTAGATGGAAAAGTCAGAGCTATATATACTTTGCCAGAGCAGTTTGCTGGTGTTGTAACCTTCATTTCCTCACATGGAAAATGGATTGCAAGTTTAATAGACTCATAGATCTTTAAGGCCAGAAGGGGTAATTAGATCATCTAGAGTGTACAACACAGGCCATAGAATTTCACATAGTTAACCCTGCACTGAGTCCTGTAACGTGTTTGACCAAAGCATTCCTAATAAGCATAAATTAATCTTTAAGGGCCCTACTCCACAAAACACCATTGCACCTTACTACACAAGTAAGTCCCATGAACTGCTTGAGAGATGCTTAGATCTGTGAGCTCTTTGTGACAGAAACTGTCTTTTTGTTCTGTGTTTGTACAGTGCCTAGCACAATAGGGTCTTGGTCCATGACAGAGACTCCTAGGCACTACGATAATACAAATAATAAATAACAATAAATGCTGTAAAACAGAGCACAATACAATTGTGAACTCTTCACAGCCAACCTCACTCCCCTTCTAACCTCCCAAAGCTATTTGATTTCAGCATCTTTGCCTGGTTCTTGGTTTGACACCTTGCCCCAGAATAAATTCAGTCCTAAGCAAAGGATCCCCTTAGACATGGCTACTCACCTTTCCTTTTCCATGACACTTTGTGCAGCGAATTGTACCTGAACATCGACAATTATGGCATCCCTTAAATCAAAGGAGAAATTTTAAAGGTTTGACATTTCTTTAATTTAGCTGTTTATGTTACTATCTGGCTGCCTCTTGGTATCCCCCCCCGCCCCTCCCCCCCAAAAAAGACAATGGGAAATGTTTTTTCTTCTTTATTGGAAACATTCTAGAGAAACCTCATTCTTTACACTTTTATAAGGCCTTTCATTCGAGGTTCTTAAAGAGTTATACAGCAACCTACAGCCAAATTACAACCACACTTCTACAGGTGAAACTGGGAGAGAAGTCATTAAGTAATAGCGTGTCTTTTGTTGCAAAGTAGCTGAAAGCTCATTGGTGCCAACACCCAAAGGTCCATCCAATCAAGTGGGAGAGTGATTTTGAATGATAGCCCATGTATGCACTTCTATAATTTGTGTGAAGTAAGGTTAAAACCCATGTTTACACTAGGGAATTCTAGGAGGGGAAACCGCCACCAGTGTTAACACTAGTTCAACTAGACCCTGGGGTAGCACTAGTGAGAGCCTTAGTGTAGAGAAAAATTCATGCTAAACCAGAATTAGCACAGATGGTAGAGAAGCAAGAAGGGAACAGCCTACGTGAGAGCACGAATGCTCAGTCTGTATGCTGGACCTCTCATTGGGCAGGGCTACATCTGTGAGTTACAAGCTGCTCTTCACTTACGGATTCTAATTTCCCTTCCAAAGAGAATACCCACACAAATAAATTAAACTATGATACCATGTCCTGTGATTCTGTCAGTTCATTTCTTTCCCTATAAGGGGATAACTGGAATTCAAACATTCCTGACTACAATGAAGCACTTATTGATTATTGTAACAGATGGGTAAACTAAGGCACAGAGCGGCTACTGTGAGACTGTGTCTGAGCTGGGACCAGCACTCAGGAGTACTGATCCCCAGTTCATTTGCTTTACCCATTAGACAATAATAACTTCCATATCAAAGCATATATTAGACTCCTATTGAGTTTGTTCTTGGTCTTTCTTCATGGCTGTGTATTGCCCATTTTCCAGCCTCCACTCCTCCCCACCTTTAAGAAGTAAGATTTAAATGATGGAAGAGGTCACATATTTAAAGTGAGATAACGCCCTCAGAATTCCTTTCTTATTACAAAAGCAAGGGAAAGAAAAACATCTATTAAATCACGCCCTATTAAAATGTCCCAAAGCGTCTCTTTTCCTGGACTGTAGCACTGGTTTCCCAAAAGACAGGGCTTTTTCTCACAAAATACCAGTCCCTCTTGGGCATGATTTTACAAAACACAAAAAAATGTCTCAAGGGAAGCAGAAAGTGGTGCTTCCATATTTGGATAGTGATTTTAAATAGAAATAAAAACTGAAAAAAACAAATAACTCTCTTACTTATAATTAAATTATTTGGGATTCTGATAGATCGAATTCATCTTGATATGAAAAAGCTCCTAAACCTGCCACATACCTTTAACAAACTTATTCAGTCCTGTAGGTTCAATATCTCTCTCTCGCTCTCTCTGAAATAAAACCTCGCCCCGTATAGTACTTTTCCCTCATAGATCTAAGAACATTTTACAAAGGAGTTAAGTATCAGCTATGATTATATTAGCTTTTACACTCTGTATATACTCTGTATTGGGCTTTATTCATGATTGTCCTAAGAACCCTAAATGGGCCATGTGGTATCTCCTGGTGTAGGAGGAACCTGCAGATGGTGCAACACTGGCATAACTGGCTCTATGCATCTTCCCCTCCACTCCGCACTGAATCCCTCATTGCAGAGTGCGCGTCAGGAGGATTCTTTGAGAAGTGAAGGTGGCTATGGTGTTCCCCTGCCCCAGCTGTCATAATAGCACATTAGGGAAGCAGATTTATCCAGCTCAGTTCAAATTAGGGCAGCCCTGAGGCTGAGGATGTCCCCACCTGGTCAAAGACATGGGAGCATAAACTCTGGCAAATGAAGTATAAAAATATAATTAGGAAGGCCAAAAAAGAATTTGAAGAACAGCTAGCCAAAGACCCAAAAAGCATTAGCAAAAAAAATTTTTAATACATCAGAAGCAGGAAGCCTGCTAAACAACCAGTGGGGCCACTGGACAATCAAGATGCTAAAGGAGCACTCACAGAGGATAAGGCCATTGCGGAGAAGCTAAATGAATTCTTTGCATCGGTCTTCATGGTTGAAGATGTGAGGGAGATTCCCAAACCTGAGCCATTCTTTTTAGGTGACAAATCTGAGGAATCAGAGGAACAGCCGTGTTAGTCTGTATTCGCAAAAAGAAAAGGAGTACTTGTGGCACCTTAGAGACTAACCAATTTATTTGAGCATGAGCTTTCGTGAGCTACAGCTCACTTCATCAGATGTTTACCGTGGAAACTGCAGCTCACTGAAGTGTCATTAGAGGAGGTTTTCGAACAAATTGATAAACTAAACAGTAATAAGTCACCAGGACCAGATGGTATTCACCCAAGAGTTCTGAAGGAACTCAAACGTGAAATTTCAGGACTACTAACTGTCGTCTGTAACCTATCATTTAAATCAGCTTCTGTACCAAATGACTGAAGGATAGCTAATGTGACACAATTATTAAAAAAGGCTCCAGAGATGACCCCAGCAATTACAGGCTGGTAAGCCTGACGTCAGTACCGGCCAAACTGGTTGAAACTATAGTAAAGAACAAAATTGTCAGACACATAGATGAACATAATTTGTTGGGGAAGAGTCGACATGGTTTTTGTAAAGAGAAATCATGCCTCACCAATCTACAAGAATTCTTTAAGGGGGTCAACAAGCATGTGGACAAGGGGGATCCAGTGGATGTAGTGTATTTAGATTTTCATAAAGACTTTGACAAGGTCCCTCACCAAAGGTCCTTAAGCAAAGTAAGCAATCATGGGATAAGAGAGAAGGTCCTCTCATGGATTGGTAACTGGTTAAAAGATAAGAAACAAAGGGTAGGAATAAATGGTCAGGTTTCAGAATGGAGAGAGAGGTAAATACTGGTGTCCCCAGTGGTCTGTACTGGGCCCAGTCCTATTCAACATATTCATAAATGATCTGGGAAAAGGGGTAAACAGTGAGATGGCAAAAATTGCAGATAATACAAAACTACTCAAGATCATAGAATCATAGAATATCAGGGTTGGAAGGGACCCCAGAAGGTCATCTAGTCCAACCCCCTGCTCAAAGCAGGACCAATTCCCAGTTAAATCATCCCAGCCAGGGCTTTGTCAAGCCTGACCTTAAAAACCTCTAAGGAAGGAGATTCTACCACCTCCCTAGGTGACACATTCCAGTGTTTCACCACCCTCTTAGTGAAAAAGTTTTTCCTAATATCCAATCTAAACCTCCCCCACTGCAACTTGAGACCATTACTCCTCGTTCTGTCATCTGCTACCATTGAGAACAGCCTAGAGCCATCCTCTTTGGAACCCCCTTTCAGGTAGTTGAAAGCAGCTATCAAATCCCCCCTCATTCTTCTCTTCTGCAGGCTAAACAATCCCAGCTCCCTCAGCCTCTCCTCATAACTCATGTGTTCCAGTCCCCTAATCATTTTTGTTGCCCTTTGCTGGACTCTCTCCAATTTATCCACATCCTTCTTGAAGTGTGGGGCCCAAAACTGAACACAGTACTCCAGATGAGGCCTCACCAATGTCGAATAGAGGGGAATGATCACGTCCCTCGATCTGCTCGCTATGCCCCTACTTATACATCCCAAAATGCCATTGGCCTTCTTGGCAACAAGGGCACACTGCTGACTCATATCCAGCTTCTCGTCCACTGTCATCCCTAGGTCCTTTTCCGCAGAACTGCTGCCTAGCCATTCGGTCCCTAGTCTGTAGCTGTGCATTGGGTTCTTCCGTCCTAAGTGCAGGACCCTGCACTTATCCTTATTGAACCTCATCAGATTTCTTTTGGCCCAATCCTCCAATTTGTCTAGGTCTTTCTGTATCCTATCCCTCCCCTCCAGCGTATCTACCACTCCTCCCAGTTTAGTATCATCCACAAATTTGCTGAGAGTGCAATCCACATCATCCTCCAGATCATTTATGAAGATATTGAACAAAACCGGCCCCAGGACCGACCCTTGGGGTACTCCACTTGATACCGATAGCTAAGATAGTTAAGTCCCAGGCAGACTGCGAAGAGCTACAAAGGGATCTCTCAAAACTGGGTGACTGGGCAACAAAATGGCAGATGAAATTCAATGTTGATAAATGCACATTGGAAAACATAATCCCAACTATACATATAAAATGATGAGGTCTAAATTGGCTGTTACCACTCAAGAAAGAGATCTTGGAGTCATTGTGGATAGTTCTATGAAAACATCCACTCAATGTGCAGTGGCAGTCAAAAAAGTGAACAAAACATTGGGAATCATTAAGAAAGGGACAGATAATAAGACAGAAAATATCATATTTCCTCTATATAAATCCATGGTATGCCCACATCTTGAATACTGTGTGCAGATGTGGTTGCCCCATTTCAAAAAAGATATATTGGAATTTAGGAAGATTCAGAAAAGATTCAGAAAAGGGCTGTGGGAAGCTGTCCGCTGCTTCCCACAGACCCCATTGGCCTGGAACGGCGAACCGCGGCCAATGGGAGCTGCAATGGGCCGAATCTGTGGACGCTGCAGTTAAACAAACCATCCCGGCCCGCCAGCAGATTTTCCTGATGGGCCGTGTACGGGAAGCAGCGGCCAGCACATCCCTCAGGCAACACATTCCTCGGCCCACAATGATCTCCACATGGATAGATGATACTTAATCCTGCCTTGAGTGCAGGAGACTGGATTAGATGACCTATCGAGGTCCCTTCCAGTCCTACAGTTCTATGATTCTATGATTATAATACCTTTAATGAAGACGTATGGGGCACTTTGACTCTGGTTATGTTGTCTATGAACAAGGTAGGAACTTCCACTTGTATATTCCATGGCAAAGGAGCTGGCCCAAGCAAAAAGGAGTCAACAAATTCATCTGAAGCAGAAACAAAACTGTACTGAGTACAAACACCTGGTATTTCCTGACACCTGCAATTAAATCATGCCACACCTGTATCTGTTATGTTGATCCCAGTTAAGGTGATTAACTAAAATAAATACCATTTTTAGGTCAAAGAGTTCCATTGTTTACTAACCATAATTTCTTTCCTGCCCCAAAAAGGAAAATGTTATAGAGTATTTTGTAAATACAATCGATTCCAGCTAAAATATTCAACCAAAATGGTATGAATGCAGCATAGTCAAATTTCCTCTGAGAAATTAAGATTACAAAAAAATCAAACTCACCGTTGTTTCCCAAATTCAGTGAAAAACACTTCCTGTGAGCCCTAATCCTGCAAACACTTTTCTGCATGCTTATCTTTACTACTATGAGTAGTCCCAATTGAAATCAAGGTTAGCAAAATTAAGCAAATGCCTAAGTGTTTACAGGATCAGGAACATATTAGTTACAAGCAATTGTGTTCAGTAAATCTTGGCTTCATGTCCCCAATGAATGGAATGGTCAGTGGTCATGAAAAAGAAAAAGAAATCCTTAAACTGAGAGATAGCCAAGAAACGCCCCCCATTTTTTTTTTTTTTTGCTCTGCTTCCCTCAGGAGGAATAGAATCACTCCACACCAGTTTGGCAAATCCCTCCATGATTATATGACTCAACTAGACACAGTCAAAAAAAAGGTTGCAAAATATCTTGAAAATTTCTAAGTCATCCATTTTGCAAGTTGCAAAAAGGAATGATTATTGTTTGTTTGAAATTTTTCATGAAACCAAGAATTTTCAGGGTTTGGGTCTTTGCTCCCCCCACCCTTTCTTGGCCTTTTTTTTCTTCCATCAGCCCCCACCCCTATTTTTCCCCTTTCTTTTTTTTCCCCCTCCATTCCTTTCTCTTTTTTTTTTTTTTTTTTTGCCTGTCAAAAAGAGGAGGAAAAGGAAAAAACAAAAACTGGGGAAAAAATGAAAAGTGAAAATGATTCATTCCCAGTTAAATCAATAAAGCAGAAATTTCTTTAAAGATTTTTTTTTTTGCAAAATTTTTCATTTTTGAAAAAAAGGCCATTTTTCAGCAAAAATGTTTGCTTTGAAAAATTTCAACCAACTCTATCTGACGTGTTGCCTGAAGGCTACCAGAACCCAAATCTCTTCTGGTTTGCCAACTCCTAATAATTCTGAAATGTTGGTTGTCTCCCAGTTTCTATAACATTTGCCTTACGATAGACCGCAGTGTTCCCCCCATTACATTAAAACTGTATAAATTAGGCACGAAATCTCAGTAAGCTCCAGTACACACCAGAACGTCTGTGTTCTTATGGAGTTAGAACGCTTCCTTCAAGGATCTAGTTTATTTCAACTTCCAAACTACATAAATCATATATCACACTCATAAATCAACTGGCTTATCGTGCTTAAGGTGTGTAATGAATTGTCATAGTATTTTTATCTGGGCATGTGTTTTATTTTATTTTTAATAACTGCAGTTTGGCAGCTGAGTAGGAAGGTAACTTTTCCTGTGCAAATTTTTCATTACCTTCTGGCAGAAATGCACAACACAGCAGTTAGACCTGTACTATAGAAGAGGCTGATCATGCAAGATTCTTACTTGACATCAGAATCCTACTTACCCCTGTAAGGTGTTGTCTTCCATTCAGATGATCTGGATTCAGTGAAGGTCTCTAGCCGATACTAAAAAAATAATTAATTAACATAAAACAAAAAAACCTGTAACAACCCCAAAGTGGGAGTGATTGGGCATTCAGTGCAGTCTATACAAAAACCCAATTGGGACTGCAATCTGTGGCGCTTAAGAAAGTAAATTCACACTAGCCAAAATAATGACCAATCTCACTGTTGACAGGGTGAGGTGATATCTTCATAGAATGCTGCGTTATGGACCTGAGCAAGTCCATCGAAGTCAACAGGAGACTTTCCACTGTTATCAATGGTCTTCTGATCAGGCCCTATATTTGTTCTATACCAGCGATTCTCAACCCACGGCCTGCGGGCTGCATGCAGCCCAGTTAGCACACAGCAGCGGCCCAACTCAGCTGTGAGCTAAAGGCCACAGGCTCCAGGCTGCCCTGCTGCATGGCAGGCTCCAGGGTCAGGGTCCTGGCTGCCCCCTGGCCCCCTGCCGTGGGGTCTGGGCAGCCGGCTGCCCTGCCGCATGGCACACTCTGGGCTCCGGGCTGCTGGCTGCCACCCAGCCCCACACAGTGGGGCTCGGGGTCCAGGCAGCCTGCTGCCGCCACCCAGCCCCACATGGCGGGTCTGGGGTCAGGGTCCTGGTTGCCCCCTGGTCTTGCACAGCTGGGGTCAGGGGTCCCCGAGCAGCAGGGTCTGGGGTCGGGGTCCCTGTCCCCTGCTCCACACCCAGCTCTCCATTCCTGGCCCCACTCTGTGGAGGGGTCTCTGGGCGGAGGGCGCTGAGCATAGGAGTTTACGGGGGGGAGTTAGGTGGGGGATATTGTGGTTCTCACCCTGCAGCCCAAATAACACTTTGTGGGCCGTATATGCAGCCCACAATGATAAATAGGTTGAGAACCACTGCTCTATACTCTAAAAACCAAAAACGCCAATAAGGCTATCACACCGGCTCTATTTAATTGCCCTATTTCTTTTTGTTTTAGTCATTCGCTTCTTCTTTATTTACCTTCTCATTTGACTATTTTCCTCATATCTCCTCCCTCTCTTCTATCCCCACACACTTCTGCTCTTCACTTTAGTTTCACCTAAGCTAACGCTATCTATCTATGGGTTTCCAGAGTACAAGTCGCCATGGAATATTCGCTGTTGTTTGGAATTCAGTGGTTGGTCCTATTAATTAACAATGGCTATATCCAAAAGCTGTTTCTCTCTCTGACATTGTCTATGCTGTCAGTTTTTCAGGATATTTCCCACTGTTCACTACCAATGGTGCATCTCCAATGGTTCTAGGGGTGGTGGCTGACCTTTTTACCCAGGTCCTTACCCTATTTGGAGCAGGGATCAAAATGGAATATATAATTTTTAAAGACTTGACACTGGCAAAAAAGGTCCATAGCAATGGAATCAAATTATGAACCTATATTTTTCCCAATTCTAAACCAAGCAATCATTGAAAAGCTACGAAGTGGAAGTAGCTCTTTGCTGTCAGTCTAAAGATTCCATTCCCTTTATGAGTCCCGAGATGTTCAGAGCATGCAAACACAATTCCAAACTGAAGCTAGCCACACCACCCCACTGGGAATTTCTCAGTAAGGGGGCTATTGCATGGGTAAGGGTAATTTGCAATGCTTGGCAGCTGTTTGATCCCCGTGAAATGCCCAGCTCCTGCTGAAGTTAGTGGACAAACTCCACTGACTTCAGTGTGAGTAAGTTGGGCTGCAAAAGATGAACATACTCTGTAGGTGTTGAATGGCTGCAGATTCCGAAACACCATTTCCTTGGCAGGGGCCGAGCTGTAGCAGCACTTACTGGCCGCGTACTGTATAAGAGCTTCTTTGGCTGCATCTTCTGAAACAGCAGGAATGCTACCAGAAAGAGAGAAGAAAGCATGGACCGGTTTGAAATTGCCTTTCAATTTGCAGAGCAATTCTGCCGTGCACTAAACATCCACCCTTCCCCTTTCAGAAGACATCCCAGCATCACACATTCTCCCATATAAGGCCTTGACCTAATTTACATAGCACTCCGCTGCACTGACAGAAAAATGCTGGATAAGATGACTTAGTCCTACAAGCATCAGGTTTGGAAAAACCTAGACTCTCTTAGAGATTCAAATCCCAGGAATGATAACTCAAGCCTTCATCTCTCCCAAGAAATGAGGCAGTTTAGGATGAGAGGTGTTTAGGATGCAACATTAACAAGTGAGGTCCTGTCAGAATTTCATGGACACTGGTACCTGATTTTCAACCATCAGGTCAACATGTCTCTGAGAATGTGAAAATGTATGCCTATTGTGTACCTCAGATGTGTGCATGTAAAATCCCTGAATTTGCTCACCCATGGCTAAGTGCATGCTTATCTACTCAGCAGGGTATGCTGATCATGGCTTTGTGCGCACATATCTTGACGTGTAAGGTAGGTACTCATATGCTGGCTGAAAAGGGGGAGGGCCTAAAGCTCCCATAGCACCATTGATCAAAGCAGTGTCTAACCCCATATCATTGGCCAAAAAATTCCCCCTGCTCTCTTGTGTGCAGTGTGCCAGTTGGCTGCCACCCTCTCATCAGCTGTGTTGATTGTGCTTAGTTTACAAAGGATGCAGGGTAACTCTTAATCATCATCATTACATTTGAAAGCACATCTTACTTCCAGTCTGTTTGGGCTGGAGGGGGCCCACCTCCATGATCAGTCACCAGATCTGATGGAGGAGGTAAACCTTTTCCTCCTGCGAGAAACGAAAAGGTAGAAGTTGGCATTTTACAGGTTTAGAGAGACACACATTTGTTACTTGTCCTTCAGTTCCTGCCTGCTTTTGAAATAAGGCCAAAATCACCGGTTTCTGTCTTGTTCTAATGAACGGCCTCTGATTAGCACAGGACACACAAAATATCTCAGAGGAAAACTGATCCATTAGAGAAAAAGAGAGAAATCAGAATTATTCATTGGATAGTTCAGCAGGGGTAAAGAGGCAATTGTGTGGCACAGCAGGGGTAGGGGGTTCTGGCATAGGTGGGGGTAACTCGCAACTTTGGCAGCTGTTTGATCCCAGTGGAATCTCTCTCCTACCCTATCACTTGGGAAAATGCCACAGATAACAAGATTACATTCAGGAATATAGAAAAGACAGTGTCAATCAGCTGATACAAAACGCTGTACACTGACTTCTTTTTAAAGAGATAGACAATCTCAGGAAAAAGAATAGTCTGTGGGTTTATGTACTAACCACCATCGCCCAGTGCTGTGCCTTCATAGCCGGAGATCTCGTCTATTGGATAAGCAGGGGGAGCAGAGGGTTCTTCTCCATTGGTCATGTGATCAGGAGCGATGGCACCTACAGCATAAAGAGTTTAACAATAGAAAGTTGTCATAATGTCCTCACTCAAACATGCAACGAACCAACTAGGTTCCTGGATACACAGAATGCTTTATATTGAGCCCAATTCTCCTCCCAGTCACATCAGAGCTACACTAGTGTAAAACTGGTATGAGAGGAGAATCAGACTTCTGGTCTTTAATCAGATAAGTGTTTGAGATATGCCAGGAAGTTTTGCCTTAAAAATGGTAGCAATGGGTGACCTCTGTCATGCACATGGAGACTACTGATGAGCAAACTTCCATAAGGTTTGAGGTGTGGCCAGGATAAAAACCTATGAATTGAGATGTCTGCTTGACTCTCTTCGAAATAAGAGTCTGCAAAATAAGCCTGAAAATCTCATAAGAAAATCTATGTTCCTGTGGTTCTGTTTGCTTCTTGCTGCAATGGAAGTATCACAAAAGCCTCTCTTGTGGAATTTCATTACTTCTGCTTATGGCTTCAGACAGAATGAGAAAGCACAAACATTAAGTAAACCCAGGGAAATATATTATATGAACACTTACTCTTTTTAATCCAACCAAAACTTTCAGTAAAGTTTTGAACAGAGATTTGAATCAATGCTTACCAGTGCAGGCTGATGAAATCTGAATGTCGGTAGCTGAAATGGACATTTAAGGAGGACTCAGAGCCTGTTTGAATCCACCTGTAGCAAACTATGACTCATGTTACTCACTAGTAGCAACACTAGAGGGAGCCATACCGAACCTTGTTATCTACCACAAGCAGGAACTGAAGATGAGGGAAAGAAAATAAATAGATCCTTATGATCAGAGCACTGAGCTCTTCTGAAGAAATGAAAGTCTCTTCCACTCTCTCATTCTGAATGTCAGCATAGTGGTTCAATTTGCAATTGTTTAATTGCAAGCATTTTAATTGCTGAACCACAAACACAAGTCACTCAGCAGGAAGAAAAGTAAATAACTTTATGCTGATTCCCATTAACTAACTAGATGTTGATGTTTATTCACAAAAATGGGAAGAAATTTGCATTTCAAAGGACAATGCATTACGCACTTTGTGCATCAATCTCTTCATGACTCCGCACTCCTTCTATGGTGTCAAAATTCCCACTGACTTCAAGCAAGGAGTGCAGGATTGGGAACGCCCGGTTGAAAAGGGACCCTGGCAGCTCCAGTCAGCACTGCTGACCAGCTGTTAAAAGTCCGGTCGCCAGCACAACGGGGCTGGCAGGCTCCCTACATGGCTCTGCGCAGCTCCCAGAAGCACCCGGTATGTCCAGCCCAGCTCCTACACGCAGGGGCGGCTGGGAAGCTCCACGCCCATGGGTGCCACACCCGCAGCTCACATTGGCTGTGGTTCCTGGCCACTGGGAGCTGCTGAGCTGCCATTCGGGGTGGGGGCAGCGCATGGAGCTTCCCTGATCACCCTGCACCTACAGGCCACAAGGATATGCTGGCCATTTCCAGGAGCTGCGCAGAGCCAGGTACGGAGCCTGCCTTAGCCCTGCTGCACCACCGACCAAGAGCCACCTGAGGTAAGCGCCGCCTATCTGGAGCCCGCACGCCAACTCCCTGCCCCAGACCTAAGCCCCCTCCCATATCCAAATTCCCTCCCAGAGCCTGCACCTCGAACCCCCCCCCCCCGTGCCCTAACCCCGGCCCCCAGCTCAGAACCCCCTCCCACACTCCAAACCCCTCAGCCCCAGCCCAGAGCCCCCTCCTGCATCCCAAACCCCTCCTCCACAGCCCCACCCAGAGTCACAACCCAAGCTGGAGCCCTCATCCCCTTCTGCACCCCAACCCCCTGCCCCAGCCCAGTGAAAGTGAGTGAGGGTGGGGGAGAGCGAGCAATGGAGGGAGGGGGGATGGAGTGAGTGGAGGACAGGACCTCGGGAAAGGGGCGGTGAAAGGGCAAGGCCTCTGGGCAATGGGCAGGGCAGGGCAGGGGTGGGACAAAGGTGTTTGGTTTTGTCCAATTAGATAATTGGCATATCTAGATTGGGTCCATTCTGAGTTCCCTGTCAAAGACTGAAACAAGAACTGGCGCAGCCAGCAAAGCAAACATCAGTGTCACAAGAGTCATTGATTGCTCAGGTTTTCATACCAAAATATCCTTCAGCAGAGGCATGAGACATCTGATCAACAGCTCCATAACACTGGCTGGAAACTCTGATCGAAAAAGCAAAAGAAAACAGGCAATCTGAGTGTTTAGGAATAAACATGTAGAAAAAAGGCAATGGGGAAGTGGACATGGAGAAATGAGGGAACTGGAGCGATGCGGAAGGGCAAAAGTAGAGAGATCGCAAGAAGAATCTTTCTGCTCTAAAGACATTTTACGGATTCTTTGGACTTTATGGAAAGACTGATGTGCTTGGTGCTCAGCACTTTTGAAAATCAGGCCACTTACTGAGATAGTTAAATCAGGATGTGAGTAACTAATTTAGGCATTGACTTTTGTAAATCTCAGCCATTGTGCCTAATTTGGACGGAGACACATTTTTCCTCTTTAAAGCACCCTGGCCGTACCAGCCTAGAATATGCTTTATATTTGGGAAGGCATGAACTGCTGTAGCTTCGCATTTCAGATGCCAAGATACGATTTTATTGAGCAGACTACTAAACCTAGGATGCAAAACAATATGACACACTTAGCTTGATGGATACTCCTACACAAATTCTGAAAGGCTGTTATGATGCCAGTTAATATCAATGCTTTAATGGGAAATATTTTCTAGATCACAAATGACCTCAAATTATAGAAATACTCCTCAAGTTGCTCCGCCAAAAGCCTTCACTGGCATTTCCATTCTGACACCTGGTTTTGGGGGTGTAAAATCTGTCTGAAAAAATTGATCTGCACTGCAAAGTTGTACGAAATCAGTGTCTTCTTAGCCTGTGCAATAACACTGACATTTTGCATGTCTTAATAACTTCTGTGTTATAGAATCACTATGCTTGTCCACAGGGTGAGAAAGTTTCTCACTGTTTGAAGGATCCATTTAAAAATTATTATATTAGAAACTTAACACACAAGGAAAACTGACTTTAATATAAGCAAAATTAGGAGGCACATAATACGGTACTGGAGGCAAAGTAATTCTATAGTTTCATGGTCAACACTTGAAAAGCAACAAGTCTCAGCTCAGTGGTTACATCTGTCGAGTACTGCTGATATTACTGCATCACCTTCACAGAACCCGCTACTGTATTTCTTTGCCATCCAAGGGCTAAGAGCAGCACCTGGATGAAGAGTAGCTGAATGAATCTGAATCCTGGAAAGGCTGAAGTGATGACAATGAGAGGGAAACACACCGAAGTCACCTCTATAGAACATGACTATCCAAGGAAGGCATCTGTCCTCAGGTGGTTACCATGTACTCCTAGGACAGCTCCATCCCATTGAAACGACAGAACTCTGTCAGCCTTCAGGGTGAAACTCAAGTGTGCAGGAGACAGAGTTTTTTCTGAGACCGGCCACAGACCTGGAACTCACTCTTGGAAGATAGCCTCAGCCACTTCAGAGGAAAACTCACAGCCCAATTCTCTAACCCAGACAACCAGCTAAAACACTAGCGCACAGGCACACAACACACACTGCAGTCCTTGCTGCCAGAACCTTTGCTGCTGTAAGTCATATATTTCAATGGAATTACACTGATTTACACCAGCCCTGGATCTAGGGTGACCAGATAGCAAATGTAAAAAATCGGAACAGGGTCTGGGCGGTAATATGAGTCTATATAAGAAAAAGCCGCCCAAATCAGGGCTGTCCCTATAAAATCGGGACATCTGGTCACCCTAAGTGGATCTGGCCCCATATCTTTTGGGTACACATCACTTTGGGGGGGAACGCAGCTAGATCACCCACTCCCTCGCTAAAACCCTGTGGCCCACTCACCCCTCCCACTTCCTATTCAAGCTAACACCAAAGCCCGGCTGCGTGAGGCTGAGACATGCTCCCTCTGGGGAAAACTTTGGGCTGCTCTGTGCGCAGCTGACCCTGGGGCGCATCCACTGCTTTCCTAGGAGAGCCCTGCAGGAAGTGAGTGCCTGGCTCGGTGTTAGGGCCCCTGCCCGGAGGCAGTCTGGGCTGATTAGAGGAGCAGAGGGGTAATTCCGAGACCGGCACATGGAGGGGACAGCTGGGCGCTCCAGATCTCTGGCTCCCTTGCCCCAAAGCCCCCAGTCGCTGTTGCCTCGGATCAGTGCGTTTCCAGGGCCGCTGCTCCGCCCCACCGCAGGAACAGAAACGAAAGCGAAAGGCAGGCAGGCTGCGCTCTCCCGAAAGAGACGCCCGACCAGTCCCAAAGAGGAGTCGAACTTGCGAAGCCCTCACCTGATCGCCTGGCCCTCCGCTGCCATAGCTGCTGGGGGGATCCTGCACGCTGGCGGGGGGCTGCTCTGCTTTGCCTAGTCACCCACACCCACTTGTGCGCTGATGCTTTTCCTTGGGAAAAGCCAGCCCCTTGCTTTTGGTTCCGTCCTCCGCACCCTTCATATGCCGGTTTGGTGGGGGGAGTTACTCGTCACACGTTCTTGTCAACTGCTGGAAGTGGCCCATCTTGGTTATCACTACAAAAGGTGTTTCAACTGCTGGAAGTGGCCCATCTTGGTTATCACTACAAAAGGTGTTTGTTTGTTTGTTTCTCTCCTGCTGGTAATAGCTCACCTTAACTGAAAAAAGAAAAAGAGGACTTGTGGCATCTTAGAGACTAACCAATTTATTTGAGCATAAGCTTTCCTGAGCTACAGCTCACTTCATCGGATGCTGTAGCTCACGAAAGCTTATGCTCAAATAAATTGGTTAGTCTCTAAGGTGCCACAAGTACTCCTTTTCTTTTTGCGAATACAGACTAACACGGCTGTTACTCTGAAACCTCACCTTAACTGATCACTCTCCTTATCCTGTGTATGATAACACCCATTGTTTCATGTTCTCTGTGTGTGTGTGTATATATATATATACATACATATATATATATATTTATATTTTTTTACTGTATTTTCCACTGCATGCATCTGATGAAGTGGGTTTTAGCCCACGAAAGCTTATGCTCAGATAAATTTGTTAGTCTCTAAGGTGGCACAAGTCCTCCTGTTCTTTTTGTCTCTGCAGAGGCTGATGCCTGGAACATTTAAGGTGTAGACTACCCTAATTCACAGTTACTGAGGGACAATCTTCACCCATTGATATACTTTGCTTTCCACAACCAACTTACTGTACAACGTTTCACGAATACTTGGATTCTAATATCTAAACTGTATTCTTAAATTTATTCACCTAAATCTGGGTTATTGCTGATCGTGTACTATCTGTGCCATATGACTTTTAAAAACAAACTTTGTTTTTGTGGATAATCTAAGCACTATACCCAGATATACAGGCACTCTTTTCTCAACCTGTGTATTATATAATTTTAACATTAGCTTTGATAAAAAAATTGTAAATATGTAGGTAGTGTGTCCTATTCCATTACTTTAAACCAAGCAGGGCACTGAACTCTGCCAGATGTTAGTCTCTTATTGAGTGTGGATATCACAGTGCCTGGTCCGAGGTGCAGAGGTTAGCGGCTCCAATCCTGGGTGCAGCTGTTACTTTGCTGGTATATTTATTGTGGAAACTTTGTGGTTGCAGCTGCTGTTTTGAACAAGTACAGAGTCACAATGCATAGTGTCATTGGCATTGAGTGGTCTTGGCCCTTATGTGTTGAGTTCTGTTGTGCCACTCAGATGCACACCTCTAAGGACACCACCTGGTTACTGTGAAGATTGATAGTGTTGGTGCTAAGGCTGTGTGTGTTTAAAAAGAATTTGTGTGTTCTGCATCAATAGCTCACACACACACAACTGCTAGGTTATTGTCAGCTGTTGGATTTTGAATCAGAGGTATAGGATAAATACTTTTTCTAAGGAGATTCCTAAGAACATTTACATGGGCATTCCTAGAATATTTTTAACTCTTTCAGTGCTGAACTTCCTAGCATATTCTCATAGGACCTGATTCAGCTGTCATTGCATGCAAGGAACTTTCATGGGCTTCATTACGAGTACTGCATGAAGCGTAGATTTGGAATCATGCCAGAGATGATGGTGAGTGATTGGATAGTGATGGAAGATACACAGTTTATATAACATGGCTTCTGGTTTCAAACGTGTCCAGTAATTTAGAGTGGATCAAATTGAGAGTGCCTACTTAAGTCAGAAATTGAGGCTCCGAGAATGAATGCTTCTGAATATTTGGGTCTGTATGGCCAAGGACCCCTGTCAAGGGGTTGATGTATTTTCTTTTCCATAATAGTAATAATAATAATAATTAATAAATTATTTTAAATTAACGATTTTGGATTTCAGAGGAAGGAACGCTCTGGACGTAACCAATCGAGGTTCAGATTTCCAGATTTACCATGGACTTCCTGTGTGAACTTGGTCAAGTGACTTAACCCCATAGAAATAGGAAACTCATGCATGGTGAGGTGAAAAGTACTTCCTTTCCCCATTTCTATGGGGTTAAGAGTACTTCCTTTCCCGTTCTTTGGCTTGTCTCTTCAGTCTGTACGCTCTGTGGGGCAGGGTGGGACTCTCAACATCTGTGTGTACAATGATGAGCGAAATGATTAGCACAATCCGACTCTAGACGATACTGTAATACAAGTCAATAGAATAACTGAGTCCTCCTAACAATCGGGTTACATGCTGCTTTGCTATTAAATTCATACTCTTTCAGCCCACCACAGTCTAAGAGTTCTCCTTAGGCATCTCTTTTTACTGTAGCATATGGATATTTACGGGTGCATCTCATTTGTTGGCCTTTATAGTTTTGTTCCTCTTGTCCTGAGTACAGTCATTAGGCTGTGTTCTGTAAGTAATAATCTAAATCTACCTGTTGATTCAATATTGAGTTATATTGGTTTCTGCAGGCTTTACTCAATAACCCAGGCTTCTCCACACCAAATTGCAAGACACTGGCCAGGAAGGGCAACCGCTAAATTGTCTGTGGAATGCACTGGCTCATTATCTCGCAAGCAGCCTTTTCTAGTAGAATTCCTAAGGGAGGGACAGGCCTCACTACAAATATCCGCCAACTTCCTGTTTGGGTGAATCCCTGCTGACTTAGGGAAGTGCAGCGGAGGTAAAAAATCTCTACACTCACCAACTGTTAAAATGCAGCTACTTCTTGGGTGTTATGCAGCAGCCATTTTATACAGCAAGCGTGCATGCTAGCTGATGTTTTTTAAAAGAAGAAATGAAACTCCAAAAGAGATTTTCGTTGTTGTTGAGCAACATGTCCTGATTCGAGGAGGGAAGCAGGATTAATTTTTATTGCTGACTTCTTCCTTTCACTTGGTCTTTCACATGACCAGCCTTCACGTAGCGTGCTGGTGAAGAGAGGAACTTCATTAACACATAACAGCACAGGGCACTCAGCAATTTTTATTCTTAAAGTGATATTTTTTGAAAGTGACTTAAAAATAATAAGCTATGGCATCAGTAATGCTTTAAAAGATTTAGAAAAGTAACCATCCGATGATGCTCAACATGGATGTATTTGGAGGAAGAAAGCCATAAGCTCCAGTACTAGGGAAGCACATGTATCTCACTGGACCTTCATAGATACTAAGGTCAGAAGGGACCATTATGATCATCTAGTCCGACCTCCTGCACAATGCAGGCCACAGAATCTCACCCACCCACTCCTGCAAAAATCCTCTCACCTATGTCTGAGCTATTGAAGTTCTCAAATCATGGTTTAAAGACTTCAAGGAGCAGAGAATCCTCCAGCAAATGACCCGTGCCACATGCTACAGAGGAAGGCGAAAAACCTCCAGGGCCTCTTCCAATCTGCCCTGGAGGAAAATTCCTTCCCAACCCCAAACATGGCGATCAGCTGAACCCTGAGCATGTGGGCAAGATTCACCAGCCTGATACCCAGGAAAGAATTCTCTGTGGTAACTCAGATCCCACCCCATCTAACATCCCATCACAGGCCATTGGGCCTATTTACCATGAATATTTAAAGATCAATTAATTACCAAAATCATGTTATCCCATCATACCATCTCCTCCATAAACTTATCAAATTTAATCTTAAAGCCAGATAGGTCTTTTGCCCCCACTGCTTCCCTTGGAAGGCTGTTCCAAAACTTCACTCCTTTGATAGTTAGAAACCTTCATCTAATTTCAAGTCTAAATTTCCCAATGACCAGTTTATATCCATTTGTTCTTGTGTCCACATTGGTACTGAGCTTAAATAATTCCTCTCCCTCTCTGGTATTTATCCCTCTGATATATTTATAGAGAGCAATCATATCTCCCCTCAACCTTCTTTTGGTTAGGCTAAACAAGCCAAACTCCTTGAGTCTCCTTTCATAAGACAGGTATTCCATTCTTCGGATCATCCTAGTAGCCCTTCTCTGTACCTGTTCCAGTTTGAATTCATCCTTCTTAAACATGGGAGACCAGAACTACACACAGTATTCCAGGAGAGGTCTCACCAGTGCCTTGTATAACGGTACTAAAACCTCCTTATCTTTATTGGAAATACCTCGCCTGATGCATCCCAAGACCGCATTAGCTTTTTTCACAGCCATATCACATTGGCGGCTCATAGCCATCCTATGATCAAACAATACTCCAAGGTCCTTCTCCTCCTCTGTTACTTCTAATTGATGCGACCCCAGCTTGTAACTAAAATTCTTGTTATTAATCCCTAAATGCATAACCTTACACTTCTCACTATTAAATTTCATCCTATTACTATTACTCCACTTTACAAGGTCATCCAGATCCTCCTGTATGATATCCCGGTCCTTCTCTAAATTGGCAGTACCTCCCAGCTTTGTATCATCCGCAAACTTTATTAGCATACTCCTACTTTTTGTGCCAAGGTCAGTAATAAAAAGATTAAATAAGATTGGTCCCAAAACTGATCCCTGAGGAACTCCACTGGTAACCTCCCTCCAGCCTGACAGTTCACCTTTCAGTATGACCCACAGTAGTCTCCCTGTTAACCAATTCCTTATCCACCTTTCAATTTTCATATTGATCCCCATCTTTTCCAGTTTAACTAATAATTCCCCATGTGGCACGGTATCAAACGCCTTACTGAAATCTAGGTAAATTAGATCCACTGCGTTTCCTTTGTCTAAAAAATCTGTTACTTTCTCAGAGAAGGAGATCAGGTTGGTTTGGCACGATCTACCTTTTGTAAAACCATGTTGTATTTTGTCCCATTTACCATTGACTTCAATGTCCTTAACTACTTTCTCCTTCAGAATTTTTTCCAAGATCTTGCATACTACAGATGTCAAACTAACAGGCCTGTAGTTACCCGGATCACTTTTTTTCCCTTTCTTAAAAATAGGAACTATGTTAGCAATTCTCCAATCATATGGTACAACCCCTGAGTTTACAGATTCATTAAAAATTCTTGCTAATGGGCTTGCAATTTCGTGTACCAATTCCTTTAATATTCTTGGATGAAGATTATCTGGGCCCCACAATTCAGTCCCATTAAGCTGTTTGAGTTTTGCTTCTACCTCAGATATGATAATATCTACCTCCATATCCTCATTCCCATTTGTTATGCTACCATTATCCCTAAGATCCTCTTTAGCCTCATTAAAGACTGAGGCAAAGTATTTGTTTAGATATTGAGCCATGCCTAGATTATCCTTGACCTCCACTCCATCCTCAGTGTTTAGCGGTCCCACTTCTTCTGTCTTTGTTTTCTTCTTTTATTTATATGGCTATGGAACTTTTTACTATTGGTTTTAATTCCCTTTGCAAGGTCCAACTCTACTTGACTTTTAGCCTGTCTCACTTTATCCCTACATGTTCTGACCTCAATAAGGCAGCTTTCCTTGCTGATCCCTCCCATCTTCCACTCCCTGTATGCTTTCTGCTTTTTCTTAATCACCTCTCTGAGATGCTTGCTCATCCAGCTTGGTCTACAACTCCTGCCTATGAATTTTTTCCCCTTTTTTTGGGATGCAGGCTTCTGACAGCTTCTGCAGCGTCTATTTAAAGTAATACCAGGTCTCCTCTGCCTTTAGATCCATAAGTTCTTCAGTCCAATCCACTTCCCTAACTAATTTCCTTAATTTTTGAAAGTCAGCCCTTTTGAAATCAAAAACCCTAGTTGCAGATTTATTTTTGTTAATCCTTCCGTTCAGTTTGAACTGAATTAGCTCATGATCACTTGAACCAAGATTGTCCCCTACAACCATTTCTTCTATGAGGTCCTCACGACTCACCAAAACCAAATCTAAAATGGCATCCCCTCTAGTCGGTTCAGCAACTGCTTGATGAAGGAATCCATCAGCTATCGCATCTAGGAAAATCTGAGCCCTATTATTATTACTAGCACTTGTCCTCCAGTCTATATCTGGGAAGTTAAAGTCTCCCATGATCACGCAGTTTCCGTTAGTATTTACTTCATTAAAAATATTAAAAAGGGCTCTATCCATATCCAAATTGGATCCCGGCGGTCTATAGCCCACCCCAAGCACTATCCCAGGGGAGGCTCGAATAGTTTTCTTCCTCAATGTAATTTTTGCCCAGACAAACTCTGTCTTATCCATTCCATCGCTTCTTATTTCTTTACATTCTACCTCATCATTGATAGACAATGCTACTCCACCACCTTTACCTTTATTTCGGTCTTTCCTAGACAGCACAGACCCCTCAATCCCTGTAGCCCAGTCATGACGACTATTCCACCCTGTTTCTGTTCCCCCTAGAGTATCTGGTTTCACTTCCTGCACCAGTAGCTCTAGTTCCTCCATTTTGTTACCCAGGCTCCTGACATTGGTGAACAAACATCTTAATTTTTGCTGTTTGGCCTCACTCACATTCCGTACCCTGTTAGGCACGGTCATTCTACAGCCAGTATCACCTATTAGACTGGTATCCACACTGCCCTTCCTCCTAATGTAGATTCTCCTACCCACGGCTGTATCCTTTCTTACTTCATTTTCTTCCCTCTCAATGCTAAAATCCGGCGTGGAGATTACCCGGACATCTCCCAACCATCTCCCCTAAATTTCTAGTTTAAAGCTCTCTTAATCAGCTGTGCCAGCCTCCATCCTAGAAGTCTATTTCCTTCCCTACTCAGATGAAGTGCATCCCGAGAGAACTGTCCTCTGTCCCTGAATGCCTCCCAGTGGCCATACATCCCAAAGCCCTCCTTATAGCACCACTGCCTAAGCCATCTGTTGATAGTCATAATCTTGTCACACCTTTGTTGCCCTTCTCTAGGAACAGGCAGAATCCCACTAAAGATCACCTGAGCCTCGATTTCCTTTAGCGTCTTTCCCAGCCTAGCATAGTCTTCCTTAATACTTTCCAGCGAGAATCTAGCCGTATCATTTGTTCCCACATGAAGGATAATTAGGGGATTCTTTCCCACTCCCTTTAGGATCCTTTTCAACCTCAGGTCTACATCCCGTATCTTAGCACCTGGAAGACAGCATACCCTCCTATTCTCTGGATCAGCTCTGATTACAGGCCTGTCTATTCTTCTCAGTAAAGAGTCCCCGATCACATAGACCTGCCTTTTCCTGGTGACGGTGCTATTCTCCAGTCTATCCCCTGTTCCCTCTGGCTGCAAGTTCTTTCCATTCCTATTCTCCCTTGTAATCCCCTTCAGCCCATCCTGTATCCTCTTGGGGCTCATATCATGACTCTTCCCCTTTTCCTATAGGACTAGCCGCTCTTCTCATGTTCCAGAGCACATGGCTGCTCTTAGAATAGCAAGAAAAATGCACATACAGGAAAACTAATAAAGAATCAAATGTAATTAGATTTCATCCTGCAATATAAATAAGGCCAGAACCATAAATAAAACAGGAAACAATTCTGGAGCCTACAATGTCCAATGATTCAGAATGGGAAGGAGCTTCAACTGAAAATGGAGCATGTTGGAATGAGCACAATGGGACAATGTCCCTTTAAAGTGAAGGGTTTTGGTCACCATTTAGGACGGAACCTGCCACCTGGAGTGGTGGGGAATAAGCTAGAGTTAGTCCAGCATCCACCATAACAAACTAATGGCGCTCTGACTGAGCAGGAGGAATATAGTGAGGCTGGCAGTGATAACTAGAACAGATACCATTGCGGATATTGGGGCTTGTGGAACAGGAGCTGCCACTGAATGACAGTAACACTGATTCTACAGGTTTCCGAGTAGCAGCCGTGTTAGTCTGCATCCGCAAAAAGAAAAGGAGGACTTGTGGCACCTTAGAGACTAACCAATTTATTTGAGCATGAGCTTTTGTGAGCTCCAGCTCACTTCATCAGATGCATGCAGTGGAAAATACAGTGGGGAGATTTATATACACATTATTTATATGCAAATTGGTGAGGATTTTTATCAAGCCTTCCTCAGGAAAGGGGATGTAGGACTTTGGGGGATATTTTGGGGGGAAGACATCTCCAAGTGGGCTCTTTCCCTGTTCTTTGTTTAACACGCTTGATGGCGGCAACATAGGGTTCAAGGACAAGGCAAAGTTTGTACCTTGAGGAAGTTTTTAACCTAAGCTGGTAAGAATAAGTGTAGGGGGTCTTTCATGCAGGTCCCCAGCTCTGTACCCTAGAGTTCAGAGTGGGGAAGGAAACTTGACATGGTTATACAAATCTCCCCACTGTATTTTCTACTGAATGCATCTGATGAAGTGAGCTGTAGCTCATGAAAACTTATGCTCAAATAAATGTGTTAGTCTCTAAAGTGCCACAAGCACTCCTTTTCTTTTTACCAATTCTGCAACCTTCTTGATAGCTTTGCTTCTGCCCTAAAAGTGTGTCAAGTGATTCACTGGGAGGGCGGACTTAGACTAGGACTCAAGAGGTGGGTTCAGCTCCAGGCTCTTCCGCAGCCTTCCTGTGTGACCTTGGATATTACTTATTTATTGTATGATTGTAGCACCTAAGAACTCCAGTTGTGGACCAGGACCCCATCATGCTACGCACTGTACAAACACAAAACAAAAAGACAGGCCCTGCCACAATGGCCTTACAATCTAGGTCTAAGCCAAGAGACAAAAGGTGGATACAGACGTACCAACAGGAGAGTAAAAGGAAACAAAGAGACAGTGTTGGTCAGCATGAATGGCAGTGATCTTAGCACACCAGCTATCTACATGGGGCTAACAGTTCCCTGCTTCTCAGGGCTGTTGTGAGGATAACTTCACTAATGTTTCTAAGGCTCTCAAATTCTGTGATGATGGGGGCCATATCAGTAACGAAATGACTTTGCTTTTAAGGAACTCTAGGGTTCCAAAACTGTATCTTGAATTATTATGGAATAATTTATTCTGTTACAATAGTGGGAGAACACTAGAGGGAGAACACTAGAGGTCTTGGGTGAAATCCTGGCTCTGTTGAAGTCAATGGGAGTCAAATGCCACTGATTTCAGCAGAGCCAGGATTTCATCCTTTATCTACAGAAGTCCTCAGCTGCAGGACCTCCCTCAGCAAGACAACCACAGCTAAAAGCTTTTAAAAATAGAGCACACAGGCATGACGTTTTTTGGATATGAGACAGTTTTGTCAGCCTTTGTATTCCTGAATGAGAGGTAACGTGCCTTGTAACCTATTCAAAAATGTTCTGGACCTGCTTATTCACACAGAGTGGAACAATGCAAATGATGTCTAGTCTGCAAAACATTTCTCTTAAAAATGACTGATGAGGACATGTAAACCCATCACACATATTCCCTTTTGCAAATGTAAATACAAATCATAGAATCATAGAATCATAGAATATCAGGGTTGGAAGGGACCCCAGAAGGTCATCTAGTCCAACCCCCTGCTCGAAGCAGGACCAATTCCCAGTTAAATCATCCCAGCCAGGGCTTTGTCAAGCCTGACCTTAAAAACCTCTAAGGAAGGAGATTCTACCACCTCCCTAGGTAACGCATTCCAGTGTTTCACCACCCTCTTAGTGAAAAAGTTTTTCCTAATATCCAATCTAAACCTCCCCCACTGCAACTTGAGACCATTACTCCTCGTTCTGTCATCTGCTACCATTGAGAACAGTCTAGAGCCATCCTCTTTGGAACCCCCTTTCAGGTAGTTGAAAGCAGCTATCAAATCCCCCCTCATTCTTCTCTTCTGCAGGCTAAACAATCCCAGCTCCCTCAGCCTCTCCTCATAAGTTATGTGTTCTAGACCCCTAATCATTTTTGTTGCCCTTCGCTGGACTCTCTCCAATTTATCCACATCCTTCTTGTAAATCCTGTAAATACCCGACTGATTTCCATATCTAGCCTAACGCAAGAACTCCATGGATCAGCTAGGTAAGCAAAGCACTACAATTGCATTGCTAAAGAATCAAGTATGTCTATAAATACAGCACGGCATGGGGATAATTGTTGCAATTTATTTTATGTTCGCAACACAGTAAAATATGAAGAAAGGAAGGCACACCAACAAAAAATGGAGCAACTCTGTGATGGAATTGGACACGTACTTGTATGCTGAATGCCTAAACAAAATTTAATTAATATATTTTATTTAAAAAATACAAAGAAATAGCAAAACGAATTGAACTGAAGCACATCAAAAGCCAATTTGTTACTGTCAACCTAATTCTGCGTGGAACAGAATGAAACAAGGGGTCTTGCTGTTGTTGTTTCTGCTGTTTAACACCATATTCTTTGTTTCTGTGTTTCAAAGACATGATGGATCAAGAGATCACACAAGGTTCATGGACTTAGGACACACCACTATAGATTTGTTTGGTGAGGGCAGGCAATATTTCTCTGGACAGATGCAGAATTTTCTCTGGCAGTGTAGTCTGGCTGGGTCAGATGGTACAAACAGTCTCTGGGGCACATGAAGACATTGGTTTCTTTTTGTGCTACTGTATCTGCGTCTGTCTATGGCTATGGTGCTGTTTAATGTCCATCACTGTAGTAGACCAGAATCTGTGCTGCATCTCGCAGGAGTCACACAGCATAGACATAGCTACTGTTTCATGCCTCCATAATTCTAACTGCTCCAGAGGTTGGTATGGTCCCTGTCATAATTTAGAGCAACCCCAGAGTTGCTCTAATTTATACCAGACTAACCATAACATATAAACTAATCTGGCCATTCCCTGCTCCTTCCCGTATGGTGACCACTCCCACTCCTTGTCTTGCCTGCAGTATATCCCTATACCAGGGGCTATAGAGGAACATGGCATAAAACTGTGCACCTTTGCCCTACATTGCCCCTGTCTTGGGGGAAAATTTCTAGGGGCCAGAGTGGGGCTGAATCTGGCCCAGTATCTAGCCCAGTCATTCCCTGACTGGGAGATAGGTAGTTATAGTAATTCCGAATTAGAAAGTAATAGATGGCAAAAATGAAACCAGGGTCTTAATTCTTGTGTACCTAAAACTCCCAGTGAAGTGAAAAGCTTTTGTGGAATGCTTCGTTAAATCCCAAGTGTGTCTGTCAACAGAAAAAACTGCATCCTGAATTAGATAACTGTGTGGTAATCTGTTCAACTGCACCACTTACATATATCTAAAAGATGATATTATCTGTACGTAATCTGAGCCTCTGGGCATTCCTCACCTAAGCAATATTCAATAAAACCTTTAATACACGTTGAGAGCAATCTTGTCGCAACATCTTCCAAACATGTATATCGTTCAGCATCTATGATGGGTAAAATGCCTTGCAATCTCCATCTTCAGCCTTGGGCATCCTATTCAGAAACTTCATGGACCTGCTTATTCACACAGAGACAATGCAAACAGTGGCTGAGTTTGTAACACTGGACAACTCTGAGTTTGTGGGGAGCAGAATTGTGTGGGGTATGTGCATTCACCACTGAGCTATGGAAAATGCACCTTTCCTTGCATTTGTAAAGGGGAATGTTGCTTAACAAGTCTGAAAGAATTCCCAAGGAGGAGTAACGTCAAGGAACAAATCGGCAGTTGGACATACAAACCAAAGAGGCAGTATCAACTAGTGCAGTGGTTTTCAACCTCTGATCCCTGGGAGTCTGCAGACTATGTCTAAGATTTCCAAAGGGGTCCACACCTCCATTCGAAATCTTTTAGGGGTCCGCAAATGAAAAGAAGGTTGAAAACCACTGGTCTACTGCTTAGAGGAAGGGAAAGGGACAGTGAGCCAGGACTTCTGGGTACTATTCCCAACTCAGTGTGTGTGACGCTGAATAAATTACATTACCTCTCTGTATTTCTGTTGCCACATTTGTAAAATAATAATAGCTCAAAAAGGTACTGTGAACTCAGACATTCTTTGTAAAGATGTCTAAGGCCCTTTGTAAAGAACAGGTGCTATGTGAATTCACATGATTATAAGCACTGGTGACTTTATTATAAATTAAAAAAGAGAGAAGCCCCCGCCCTACCTATTAGTTCAGCATAGAATCCTAGAATTGTAGGACTGGAAGAGACCTCGAGAGGTCAGCTAGTCCAGTCCCCTGCACTCATTGCAGAACTAAGTATTATCTAAACCAGTGATCCCCAAACTTTTTACCTCATGGCTCCAGAAGGGGGGGTATGCGGATATGGGTCAGGGGGCTAAGGCTGGGGCCACAGCTAGAGATGGGAGTGGACTCTTGGTCAGGGGCTGAGGCCTGCAGCCATGGCCGGGTGCAGAACCGGCAGCCAGGATGCCAGGCGCGGGGCCAGCAGCCAGGTCCAGAGTCAGGAGTGGAGCTGGGCAGCACTCCCTCCCCGCTCCCTGTGGGGGCTGGTCCAAGCCCCAGCCCCGCCCCTGAATGTTACTTCACACCCCTCAGATTGAAGACCTCTTTTCTCGACCAGCCCTGACAGGTGTTTGTCTAATCAGCTCTTAAAAATCTCCAATGATGGCGATTCCACACCCTTGCTGCAATTTCAGCCCATTGCTTCTTGTCCTAGCCTCAGAGGTCAACAAGAACCATTTTTCTCCCTCCTCCTTGTAACAATGTTTTATGTACTTGAAAACTGTTATCATGTCCCCTCTCAGTCTTCTCTTCTCCAGACTAAACAAACCCAGTGTTTTCATTTTTCCCTTATAAGTCTAGACCTTTAATCATTTGTGTTGTTCTTCTCTGGGCTTTCTACAGTTTGTCCCCATCTTTCCTGAAATGTGGTATCCAGAACTGGACACAATACTCCAGATGAGGCTTAATCAGCACAGAGTGGAGCAGAAGAATTACTTCTTGTGGAACTGCGGCCAATGGGAGCTTCGGGGGAGGTACCCACAGGTGAAGGCAGCACGCAGAGCCCTCTGCCCCCGCCTCCCCCAGGGGGCCGCAGGGATGTGGTGCCGGCCGCTTCCAGGAGCAAAGTGGAGTCAGGGCAGGCAGGGAGCCTGCCCTGGCCCCACTGTGTGCTACTGCCACCCTGGAGCTGCTCCAGGTAAGCGGCATTGGGTTGGAGCCGGCACCCTGAACCCCTCCTGGACCCCAATTCCCTGCCCTGAGCTCCCTGCCTGCACCCCAAACCCCTGCCACACCCTGCACCCCTCCTGCACCCCAATCCCCTGCCCTGAGCCTCCTCCCTGCACCCCTGCCCTGAATCCCTTCCCACACTCCACACCCCCTCCTGCTCCCCAACCCCCTTCTCTGAGCCCCCTTGTACACCCTGCACCCCTCCTCTGCTCCAACCCCTTGCCCTGAGCCCCTTTCTGCACACCGCACACCCTGCACTCCCTCCCGCACCCCAACACCCTGCCCCAGCCCTACATTCATGGCCCTGCATGCAATTTCCCCATCCAGATGTGGCCCTCGGGCCAAAATGTTTGCCCACCCCTCTTATAGGTGCTATGATAATACAAATAATAAATAATAATTTTTACTGGTATAACTTGAGAGCAAAATTTGATTTAGCCCTAGAATCTTAAAAGGAACATAACAGATTTTTTGCAATTGAAGCAAACTATGCTATAGAATGGAACTGTAATGTAACAAAAGAAAACTTTGTCCCTTAGCCCTGGTTTATCCCAGTTGTTAAGAGCTCCTTATGAAATTGTTGCCACCACAGGGAGCTTATTGTAAAGAAGGACTTTGGAACAGCTACTTGCGTTTAGCATTTCCACATTGCAGCTAATGCCAAAATCTTGCAAAGTTAAACAACACAGGAAAGTTTCACACCTTTGAATTGCAAAACAGGCGCTGTTCTGTAAATATAACTGATAGAATCACAGTGTCGGGTACTTTGGGATAAATGAAATCATCATTTCTACCTCCTGGGCTGCCTGTAGGAGACAGGAGCACCTGTCTGCATACTGAGGAGATACACATTCGATTATGGTGGGGGGAAGCAAAGTGAGAAAGACAATGCACTGAAATGCAGGTAACCAGCTGTTTAGGATCTGCTCCAGTCTGCTGCAAAATGCTATGTAGTTGTGGCTGCCTGGAGCCATTGTGTAGGTAGGCCATTAGGGGGCATTAGAGGAAAAGGTAAAAAGACTAGTATAGTACACAAATAAAGATCACTCAGTTGCTCCTTCCTCTGGTGTCCTGAGTCTGTGTACATTCAACAGTCTGGCCTGCTCCAGAGCTCCCACCAGGGAGTTTGTCTCTGGCATGAAGCTCCGGTTGTTAGAATTAATTCTAATTAAGGGCCTAAAAACAGCTCAGAAGGTGGACCGCGAACAGAACTCCCCAAGTTTTCACTCTCTTGTTCCGAGTCAAAATAAAGCACCATGACTGGCCCCCAGCTGAATCAGGTATATTGACACCATGTTCAACTGTAATAAGTGTCGTTTCTTCCCTCAATCTCCCCGCACTCCCTATCCCCAAAAAGTCTCATTCTGGGTCATATCTAGACACTGATGACTATGACTCAGCATTTCTTCCCACAAAGCCCCACCGTGCTGTCCTGCTCAATCTGTGTGATCTCCATTCCTTGAAAGCCTCCCCATCAGGGATTAAAATAAAGGGAGGCAGGGGAGAATGCAGCCCTGCTGTTAAAAGCAGGACTCCCCTTTCTCCTTGGCTGGTGATGCTAAAAGTATAAAGCAAAAAGAAAAGGAGTACTTGTGGCACCTTAGAGACTAACCAATTTATTTGAGCAGAGCTTTCGTGAGCTACAGCTCACTTCATCGGATGCATACTGTGGAAACTGCAGAAGACATTATATACACAGAGACCATGAAACAATACCTCCTCCCACCCCACTCTCCTGCTGGTAATAGCTTATCTAAAGTGATCATCAAGTTGGGCCATTTCCAGCACAAATCCAGGTTTTCTCACTCCCCCACCCCCCTCCAAAAACCACACACACAAACTTACTCTCCTGCTGGTAATAGCTTATCTAAAGTGACCACTCTCCTCACAATGTGTATGAAAATCAAGGTGGGCCATTTCCAGCACAAATACAGGTTTTCTCACCCCACCCCCCACCCCCTTTTTTCAAAAAACACACACACACAAAAACTCACTCTCCTGCTGGTAATTATCCAAAGCGACCACTCTCCCTATAATGTGCATGATAATCAAGGTGGGCCATTTCCAGCACAAATCCAGGTTTTCTCACCCCCCCCCACCCCCATACACACACAAACTCACTCTCCTGCTGGTAATAGCTCATCCAAAGTGACCACTCTCCCTACAATGTGCATGATAATCAAGGTGGGCCATTTCCAGCACAAATCCAGGTTTTCTCACCCCCCCCCCCCACACACACACACAAACTCACTCTCCTCCTTACTCTGAAAAGTATAAAGAACGCTTTCCCCACTCCCTGGCTTGGATGAGCTTCCCACAGCTCCTTGTCCTCTATGGCTGTTGTTATGAGAGCACCCCCTTTGCAGTCTCCTTTAACCACTGCTCCTCCCAGCTTAAAACGGATATCCAGGGCCACATTTCCAAACCAGATAGATGTACAGTTGTGTTTACAACTACCGCGAAAAAGGGAAAAAAGGCTTTAAAATGTTCACTTTCCCCCGCTGCTCCTGTGCTGCAGGGCTTTTGTGGCTTGCTCTTTTCTCACCCTGACTCGGCTATTAAGCAAAATAAAATTGACTTCTCTTCTGTTTCTCTGATTGCAGCTTGGAAAAAATGGTACTTGTTTTAGGAGTGAATAGAGTCTGCTACACACTGGTGATAATTTCTTTCATTGTCCTGACTCCTGGTAGAATTAGAGAAATGTAGAGCTGGCAGGGACCTCAAATCCAGCCTCCTGCTTTGAGGCAGGACCAAGTAAACCTAGACCTTCCCTGACAGGTCTTTGTCTAACCTGTTCTTAAAAACCCCCAATGGTGGGGATTCCACAACCTCCCTTGGAAGCCCATTCCAGTATTTAACTACCTTTCTAGTTACAAAGTTTTTTCCAACTATCTAACCTAAATCTCCCTTGCTGGAGATTAAGCAGATTACTTCTTGTCCTAACTTTAGTGAACATGGAGAACAATTGATTACCGTGCTGCTTGTAACAGCTTTCCTGCAGCTTGTGTGTGTGTTTTTTCTTCTCTTGGGAAGAAAGTGTCATTAATTATTAATTTATTCATATCATTGTTTAATTAATTTGATTTAATTAATTTATTTATTAGTTTGCTTCATTTTGGCAATGGGGCATGAATGAATAAAAACTAGCTAACCTCCTCCACCCACCCCCAAGATAAATAAGAGCTGATAGGAACACATTGGCAATAGTTTTCTAACCAGCAAAGTACAAACTGGTTTAATCTAGTTTAATTACTATCCAATTGGTAAAGTCATAGGTGGTAAATCAACAAAAGGCTCATTCTTAATAAGGAAAAGCCATGGGAGTCTATATTATGAAATGGGGATGTTATAAAATGCAATTCAAGAGAGAAATATATACATAAAGCGGGGATTAGACTGGGCTGAAGACAGATACAAACTCAAGCTAAAAGGCTCTGCTCCAAAACTTCTGTCTTATGCTTTCATCAGGCCAGGGACTTGCTGTGATATTGCAAAAAACTTGATTTATGTTAAAGTAGCCTTTTTAAAATTAGTTTGGCACCACTGTGTGGCAGACCTGGGCACTGCTGCTGCATGAAAAATTCTACAATCTTGATCTAATGTTGTGGTTAAAATAATGTCAGCTTTGCTAGATGCCCTCTTGGTGAGCAAATAACGTTCAAAGATTTGAGTGTGAATCAATACTCTTCCCATTCTGGCTTGTCACAAATACATCTGGGATTTTTTGCCTTGTAAATGAAACAATCAGCTAATCAGCCCTGGTTTATATAATTACTCTTCCAACTAAGACTAATTATTACCTTTTATAATGTTGTTTCCCTTAAGTAGCTAGGAAAAGTGTGGCCAGTAACCGGTGCTTGGATTATATAAACAACCAGTAGTGCGGCCATACAGAGCAATACTCATCGGGAATAAGCATATTGGTAGAAAAGAACCAACAACCTAGAGGATATTAAATAAACACCTGCGCTCCCCCCATGCTACTGCCTTGAATTCACATTTCACTTTCTGTTACAGGAAAGGATTTTGATTCTGATTGACTTTTTTGTAGTTATTAATAATTTAATCCAGCTGTTTGTACCTGAAACTGAATGTTTATGATTTAAGCACTGCAGAAGTCACACCAGAGCTGAATATGACCCATGAAATACAGATAACCGTGAAACTTTGCTGCAGGATGTCAGATGATTTCAGAAAAGTTCCTACCTTTAATCATACACTTTTCTTTAGTGTCTAATTTTTTTTATGATAAAGGGCATAGTTATTTGTTCAATTTATTTTGGCTTTAGCAGCAACATTAGTGAGATTTAAAAGAAACCAGTAAATATGTGTAACTCTTATTTATAACCCTGATTAGTGTCCTGTGGGAACAGTCCAAATAATAATAGGAATCACAGTTGTATTTGTCTTTGTGTTTTATACAGCACCCAGTTCATTGTCAACATTAAACAAATAACATTTAATGATAATAACAACTAGGGACTATACAATATCATAGGTTATCTTTAACCTAATATTTTCTCAGCAATAACTCTATGTACATGCTATTCATCTGCCTAACTTCTCTCATTTTTGTAGCAAAGGGCTTCCAGTTCCAGCAACTATTTATCAGGGTTGACCACCTCACTTCACAATACTGTCAATCTGAACTATTACAACAATAGATAATGAATAAAACAAAATCACACAAACCAGTATTAACTGGAGAGGTGGAACTTTTGGTAAGAGGTTTCAATTATATAGTGCTTGTCCACCTGTAGAGTCCCATGGCACATCACAAAGATGGGTAAATACCTCATTTGGGTGCTTTAGGTCCACATTTTCAAAAGCAGACTGCAGTTTTGGTGGCCTGCATTTCTGAGTGCCTGGGGCCAGATTGGCCAAGGTGCTGAGCACCCTCAGCTGAGTTTGAAATTCAGACAGGCTTTTCTGAGACAGTCTCCCTGTCCACAGTCCTGAATCTTCCCACAGTAGTCTGTGCTTTCATGCTAATCCACATTCTGCTTGTGCTTGGATTCAGCTTTAACGTTAATATTGTCCTGTTTTTGTTTTTCCATTCAGCCGCAAATCTATCAGACCCTGCAGTAGTACAAACATCCATGCTATCAGATTCCATTGCAGAACTCGGCATGAAAGACTTTTTCTTAGGTGAGGTACTACTGCTGTGCCTTCATCCATCCACTCTCATCGCACAGCCAAAAACTCTTCTTTCTGATGGGCTCAAATCTGAATAAAGACTATCATTTCGTCTAACTACTATATGGCTCTCATTACTCTCCCCAAATCTCACCTGACTGGAAAAACCATTATAATTTTTGTCCTAAACAATTGCCATCAGTGGACCTTCAGCATCTGTAAGACATTTCTCTGTAAAGAGGGCTTTATTTAATTTCCTCTCCTAACATAAACATTTCCATAAATGCAAAGAGAACATAAGAATGGCAATATGGGGTCAGACCAAGGGTCCATCGAGCCCAGTATCCTGTCTTCTGACAGTAGCCAATGCCAGGTGCCCCAGAGAGAATGAACAGAACAGGTAATTATCAAGTGATCCATCCCCTATTGCCCATTCCCAGCTTCTGGCAAACAGAGGCTAGGGACACTATCCCTGCCCATACTGGGTAATATCCATTGATGGACCTATCCCCCATGAATTTATCTAGTTCTTTTTTGAACTCTGTTATAGTCTTGGCCTTCACAACATCCTCTGGCAAGGAGTTCCACAGGTTGACTGTGCGTTGTGTGAAAAAATACTTCCTTTTGTTTGTTTTAAACCTGCTGCCTATTAATTTCATTTGGTCACCCCCTAGTTTTTATGTTAAGTGAAGGAGTAAATAACACTTCCTTTTTTACTTTCTCCATACCAGTCATGGTTTTATAGACCTCTGTCATATCCCCCCTTAGTCATCTCTTTTCCAAGCTGAAAGTCCCAGTCTTATTAATCTCTCCTCATATGGCAGCCATTCCATACCCTAATCATTTTTGTTGCCCTTTTCTGAACCTTTTCCAATTCCAATATATCTTTTTTGAAACGTGACAAGAACTGAACAAAGTATTCAAGGTGTGGGCATACCATGGATTTATATAGAGGCAATATGATATTTTCTGTCCTATTATCTGTCCCTTTCTTAATGATGAGGGGGTTTTGCCACTAGGGCATGGGTTTGATTTTTCAAAGGCTTCTTCTTTCTCTCAAGTCCCAAACTGCTTTAAATTCAAAAGTGCTAAGGAGAAGGTTTAACTTTAATAATAAATAGATGTTTTTGTACCTCCTCCACTGTGAATTTAAAATTTTAATAGATATTAAATACAACAGAGTTTCTCTTTGAGCTTTTTGTTTGCAACATACATTTTCCAGCTCTGTTTAAATGGTAATGATGTTAATGCCCGACTACTCTGAGCAGCTTCAGTCTTCATCAGCACTTGAGGGATCCTTGAATTCAAACTGAGAAAGATGAGGCTGCAAAGACCCCAGGCCTCTCATAAAAGAATATTGTGAGTCAGGGCAGTTTGGCTTCCAAGGCCATTTCTACAATGCTTTGATTGCTGCACCGTCTTGCAAACATTCCTCCAATAGATGTACAGGAAAACTTGATGCCAGCTAAGAGTGCCAGTCCCATGGGCATTAGCTGTTTCATCTGAGTGGTCAGATACTAACAAAGCATTGTAGTAAGGTTGGACTTCTCTTCCAGATTAATAGATGCAGTCATTCTGAGAGAAGAGCACGTCCAGACAGACCTTGAAGATGGAGAAGAAAAGTTTTGTGATCAGGATGAGATTTCTGAAGATAAGGTTCCTCTGGTAGAGAACGGGTCCCTAAAGGTAGAAAATAAATATTTTTGGTAGGTAAATGGGGAAGATCAATTCCCAAAATTTTCTTTGTAACTTTAAAGCAGGTGTAATTCCCTGAAGCATACTTAAAATGTGTTGCTAGAAAACTGCACAGCAATGGAAACTTTTAACTTGGCACATCTGTTCCCCATGTGTCTTAAAGCCTGATTCGCTGGCTTGAATGGCATAATTATGTTTTTACTAACTTTTATGGCTAGGGTGACAAATGGTATGGAAGAGCTATCTGAACTTCAGTGTGCCTCATTTGGCATGAACAAAATTATCAGCTGCAATACAAAGGGACAGTCTCTCAATCCGGTGAGAAAGACAAAGGCAGAATTCCTGGTTAAGTTTGCAGATTTAGCCGTTCCAAAAGCAAGGCATATTCAGCCCAGGTGCAACTCCTTTGCACCCACTTAACACTGGGTGTTTTGTCACTTTAACATGAGGACCTAATTTATAAGCATCACTTTTCTGCCTGGCTTCCCTTTCCCACTCATAACACATCCCAGACTGTTATAGGATGACTCATGTCAAAGGTTTTTAGCTCCCCAAATTCCTTTTCTCTTTATTACCCTCTGTGGCCCTGGGCTCTTGGGTTGCTCATGAGCTTTGATTTTCTGCACATTTGGTTCATTTCTGTCTGTTTATTTCTTCTCTAATCTCAAGCAATATGCTTCCCATGCTAGATCTACGGAAACAGGAGTCCTCTAGGTTTATGTTGTAAATAGACCTATCCCATGGAACAATTGAGGGGGCTGATGATATGTAAATGTAACCCTTCTGCCCGTCAGAGTTGGCAGCAACAAGGGCCGGGTTCAATATCTAGGGGTTCCATTCCAATAACACAATGCAAACCGGCTCGAGCCCCCACCCAGTGACCTGGGACAAATATATACCACCCCCGCTGGGCGCCTCCAAGAGGCAATACTTCCCCTCTCGCAAGCACATAGTCTGAGTGTAGCAAAAGTCTTTTAATAACAGAGAGAAACAGTGTGGCATTATGTTGGGGAAACACCACCAACAGGATTCATAACACAACCCATGAGCAAAAACAACCCCACCCCAGGCAAATTGGGGCATGCCCTTTTCCCTTTGGTTCTTGAGTCCAGCAACCCCAAATCACCCAAAGTCCCAAAAGTCCAATGCCCCAAAAGTCTCTGTCCCTGGTCAGGGCAGCCCCAGAGTTCGAAAGTTTATCGGCGGAGCTTTACCTCCCAACCTGGGTGGAAATGGGACGGGGGTAAGAGGCACCTTACGTGATCTGAAGCTGACCGCCCCATAGCTCCATAGCGGCACTTCACTCCACCAGCCGCCCCACGAACTCCTTCGCTCAGCTGCGCTCCGCTCCACCAGCCGCCCCACGAACTCCTTCGCTCAGCTGCGCTCCGCTCCGCCAGCCGCCCCACGAACTCCTTCACTCAGCTCCACGGCCCACAAGCAGCTCCTGCCATCCACACACTGCTCCGCGTCGAACTGCTTCACCAGCCGTCCCGCAAACTGCTCCACAATATATCTTCAGGCTCCCCCACTACTTAACACAACACTCAGTGATTTCAGCTCTTAGGTGAATTCAGCTTATAGTAGGGGAGCCCCAGTGCTGGTGCACTGTCAGCCCAAAGTGAGCTCAGCAGCCTATAACTAGACTTCTAATGAAATCAAAATTAGCTCTGATATTCCACAGTGGAGAGAGGAGGAAGTGCAATCAGCATGTAAGGCCCTCACCAAGGGACCCATGCCACCAAGTATTAATACTTGTCCCCAGCCTCTCTCCATTCACACAGTTTTGGAACCCATGACCCTTGCCTAGCGAGTGCTACTTAGTTGATGGTGAATCCCTCCATCATAACAAAAGGCCACGTACAGTTCCAAGCACAGTTCCCATAATCAGGGTAATAACAATTTATTCTTCCTGCCCCAATAACAGAGACACTGGGGATCCCACAGCAGCCAAAGTGACCATTTGGGCAGCTATGGTCTCATTCTAGGCGTGGTGGGTGTGCCTATGCAAATGAGATCGGCCCCTGAAGTTCTTTTCCACAACTTGCCACACCTCACCACCAGATGTCAGGGTGGAGCTCATCCTGACACTGCTTACATTTACAAATGGGATCCCAGCTGCCTGGTTGGAATTAGGAATGTAATCAGGAGTTCTAGTTCATGAGATGAATGCTAGATAGTACTAGTAGAGAGTTTAACTATCAATAGATTTTTAGGCAGGGATTTTCAAAGAAGCCTAAACAATTTAGGCACCCATCTCCTATTGAATGTCAGTGTTAGTTGGGCCCCCTCATTCTCTTGGGTGCCATTGAAAATCCTAACTGTAGTGTCCTGTATTCTCAGCAATAGAGGGGGAAGGGTCCAATGGTCACAGTAGTCAGCTCTGAGAATCCAAACTGGGCAATTATTTCATAGCTTCCTCTTTGGAGTAGAAATGATAAGTAGGGATTGGGTTTGTGCATGTCAGTCCAGCAGTGGAGACCAATGAGTGAGCACCCTTGATAATTCCATTATTCTTGGACTCTTTATTTACTTTCCTTTGAGACAATTCCTTTGACACTGCCTGTTGTTCTGAACCATTAAATGCACCACATAGAACATTCTCAGGTCAAATATGTTTCTAGGAAGGGCATGAAGTTGAAACCCTATTCTAACAACACTTTGCAAACTTATGCCTTGAAGTGTGTGAGGCATGCACTTTTAGTTCAGGTTTCAGAGTAGCAGCCGTGTTAGTCTGTATCCGCAAAAAGAACAGGAGTACTTGTGGCACCTTAGAGACTAACCAGTTTATCTGAGCATAAGCTTTCGTGGGCTACAGCTCACTTCATCAGATGCATAGAATGGAACATATAGTAAGAAGATATATATATATACAAACATACAGAGAACATGAAAAGGTGGAGTAAGAGGCTAATTAATTAAGATGAGCTATTATCAGCAGGAGAAAAAAAACTTTTGTAGTGATAATCAAGATGACCCATTTAGACAGTTGACAAGAAGGTCTGAGGATACTTAACATGGGAAATAGATTCTCCTTTAGTTCAGAAGTTCATAGTACCGGCCTATCCTGTTGTTGTGCAGAACCGGCCTCTCTCAAATGCAAACCCTTTGCAAAAAGAGCAGGGGAGGTCTAAGAAAATCAGGAGGAGTCTTAGTTCCTCCCCATAGGTCAAGAAGCCGCAGTGGAGCTGCTTTGCAGCCACTATTCCAGTCTCGGGGTTGCAGTAGCCCTTGTAGCTGTTGTGCACCCCACCCGTGACGGTGACAAATCTTGTTAAACTTTGTTAAGCATTGTTAAAGGGCCATTGGCCCTGGCCCCTTCCTTGCTTGCTCAACATCCTTCAGTCAGGGTGCAAGGAGCCTCCATAAAACACAGCCCTGTGGCAGTTAGTGGTGCAGACTTGCTGCCTGGCAGAAACACACCAGTTTCATTGCATCCAAGGCCTTCCAATTTACCCTAAAAGGCATAAATCTACATAACAGTGTCTGCCAGCCCCAAAGCCATGAAACAGAACCAAATATAATCTGAATTATTATACCTGGAAAATTAAATCTGAATAAATGGAGCTCTCACAGCTCTTCTCCTGAGCTTTATGGTTTAATTAGACAGCCCTCTCCACAGCATATTGTAGTTATAAACTCCATGGACCGTCCCAGTCTTTATACACCACACAAAATGGCATTATTTCCCTGAGGGAAAAGTGCAATGGTAATTCCAGGGTCTCAAGTGTCTATCACTCATGCGTCCTATTCATTGCTGTTTGTTCTGTGTGTCAGCATCACAGAAGTGACCCATAAATACCACTAGCAGAAGTGGGAGTTGGAAATTAGCTCATATTTCCAACCCTGCAGGCATCCGTACCCCAACCCCAGAGAATGCTGAAAGAAAAGAGCGAGAAATACCCAGGAACAAGTCAAGAAAGAGCCCAGGTCTTTCTCCCAAAGAGAATAGCGTAGAGTTATTCATTCTAATCAGCCAGGCTAGCAGACAAATGAAGTGGAGAAAATGATCCCGACATCTGGGCTGAGACTGGCCTTTTGGAGGTGTGATTTCTCTCCCTGAAATGGCAAGCAGGGGGAGGTGGCGTTGTTGATTCAAATGAATAACTAGAAGTTCTTTGGAAGGATGGATTGGTTTGCATGAGGGACTGATTCATAGAGTTAGGGAGGGGATTGCTCTCCTTTACTTCATTCTCTTCTGGGTAACCTGCGACTTTTCCTGGCTTTCAGTCAGTATTTTCTTAGGGGTTGGGAGACTGAAGAGAATGAGTAGAGAAAAACGTCCAAGGTCTGTAGTGATAATTAATGGGTTGGGGATTTTTTTTATGTTTAATATTTCTTTTTTTTAAAAGAAAAATTGCCCTACAGACCTGGACTCAAAGTCCCACTTATCCTGCAGATGGGCTGAGGGAAAGGGAAGAAGGGAAGAGAGTTATAAACCAAAACAGCCCTCAGTGTAACATAGAGCAGTCTCAGGCTGCTTTACCTTCCCCCCACCAAGGAACTGCCAGAGCACAATGTGCTCAGCCCTGCCCTTGGCATGACCCCATCTTGCCCCCAACATGCCCATCATACAGGGTGGAGAGGGATAGGTGTTGGTTACAACAGTTGTGTACCACCAGAGGATTCCCCTCTGATGGATGCATCCTTAGCTGCTCCTTTCTTGCGATTTTTCAGCTTTTTTTGTGTGTTGTTGTTGAAAAGGAAGCTAAGGATCAAGGTCATCATTTCTTATAGGAAATCACTGTTATTCCACATTGCAGGGCAGAGGGAATTTTAATGACCTGAGACTGTAGCACACAACACAGAAAGTAGGTATGAATAACACATGTAGCAGATCTATACACTATAAAATGTAATGCAAATGTAATATTTAGAAGATGGTAGACACATACCACAGAGACGTACATTATTCATAGAATATTGGGGTTGGAAGGGACCTCAGGAGGTCATCTAGTCCAACCCCCTGCTTAAAGCAGGGCCAATCCCCAATTTTTGCCCCAGATTCCTAAATGGCCCCCTCAAGGATTGAACTCAAAACCTTGGGTTTAGCAGGCCAATGCTCAAACCACTGAGCTATCGTGTAGCCTTCCATCTGCATGCACAAGCCCTGTGTCCTGTTCTGTACATCAGACCTAAGTTATATAGCAGGACCTTTAGGCTTATACAGCTGTCTATCCCCAAGCACCACCATCCGTTGTGGTCTCCCATGCCAGGCAAGTCCAGTACCAGTACTATAGCTTCCAGGGTGTTTTATTTATTTTGATATTCAATTCAAGAGAGTATCCACCCCGATCTCACCTCCTGCCCCCAATTTTCATTGCTCATTGTGCTGCAGGTTTGAGTATGGACAATAAATAGCCATTGTGGAAGTTGGCAGGGGTGAGAGTAGCTGAAGGTTTGGCCAGCTGGGTAAGCTGGCGCTTTTGGTGCTCAGGAATGTGTGACAAGTGGATTTGGATTTTGGCAACTGGGAGGGTAGGGACAAAGGAGAAAGACCTTCAGTTCTAGATTACAGTCGGCCTTAAGGAAGTCGTCCAGGTGTTCTTCTAGCTCCTACCTTATGTGGAATAGGAAGCACCAATATTAGCCCTTCCACCCCAAGGGCCCAGAAGTATTTATAAGCCCCCCCCCCGACTATATAGAATCTGAGGTGCTCGTAAACACTAGCAGATTTATCCTCACCCCGCTCTGTGAGGGAAGGACATTTTATTATCCCTTTTTTACAGATGGGGAACTGAGACACAGAGAGAGAGTGATTCGCCCAAGGTCACACCTGGAGTCAGTGGCAGAGCCAGGAATCTCACTCCGACCTTCCCACTCCCAGGCCATTGCCTTTATCACAAAACTATCTGAGTAACTTCCTCTTATTCTGAATTCAAGGAGAGCTCTTTGTGTCTATGTGTGAATGGGGAAGGGGGCAGGGCGGGATTAAGTTTCCTGGGGCATAAAGACAGTGAATGACTACCACCATTAGACATCCTAGAGAGAGCAGAGTGGGGGCAGGGCACATCCAAAGTAGGGGAGGGTGCGTGCTGCACCCTTTCAAACTATGTTACAGCCTCTGCTCTGGCATTCTCATGTCCCCATTGCTCCTAAAGGCATTCTGGCCGAGTCAGCTAGAATCCTTTCTGGGTCTGTTAGTGGGCCGCAGTGTCTTCAGACCAGCCCTCTGCCTTCTTTCCCATCTAGCCCACCTCCTAGTGCATTTACTGCTGGTAAAAACCAGAGCAGGGCCCTTAACATTATCATTGCTCAGTGTAAACGACAGGCTTGCTAGTGGGGAAAATATCCCAGATCACTTCCTTCTCCGTCTGTCAGGAGACGGTATTTCTTGGAACAGCTGTGTTTCCTAATTTCACTGCCTGTTCTCTGGATCCCTGCCAGACAAGCATTGCTCTTCCATGAGATTTATGTTGCTCATAAATTTTCAGCGATCAACTCCACTGCTAGGGGTCTGGAGTGAAATAACTGATTGCACTAGGAAGTGTGTGTCCCAACCACAGAGCAAGGCAAAAATAGCTTCCTTTGGATAAGGTATGCTTCACGATCTGTCCTAGGTAGTACTGATTTACACAATTTAAAAGCTGCTTCCTTCTCTCCCAGATGTGGTTGCCTTTCAGCAATGGATTTTGTATCTAATTCTTAATCCATGATTTTGTACCTTAATGCATTGCACCCACAGTTCTGTGCCAAGGCTTCATTTGGACATTTTGTTGGCAGTTCACTGCAGCCAAAGAACTGGTGGGGGCACAGTTCATCGCAGGCATCGAACACAACTGGAGGCCCAGCTTGCATGTAGACCTCTAATGAACTTGCCTCAGGTTGCAAAAGGAAGCCTGTGGTAGAGGCAGGAACTTATCTGAAGTATCCCAACTTTGGAGATGTAGGGTCATGTCTCTCCTTTCTATTCCTGTTGCTTTGGTCTCTAGAAGCCTCTTTACTCTCCTGAGTTTTGTACATATTTGGTATGTTAACATGCTTAATATTCTTTGTATGTTTAATATGCTTTGTATGCTTAATACAGAACTGACAAGTCCTATCTTGGCTAGCAGTTCAAAGGAAGCAGCAGTGAGCCTGATCATTCCTCCAAGATATGCCTCCAAAGGGAAGCCTTCCTGTATGCATCTCCCATTCCCACATGGAAAGGAGCGCCAACCAACTCCACAGCACCATCTTCCCGTTCTCAGATGGCATGGCTGGCACTCCACAGGTCTGATGATCCATTCAAGCACAGTGGGTGTGTACTGGGTGTGAAGTTCATCATTTTTCCACTCCCCGCATAGAGGATATATGGTCTGTGGCTGTATTACTTTTCTGCCCTTTTCTCCCCCACTCAGATGGGGATCTTGAATACAGAGGGTGGTCCTGGGGGGAACAGAGGGTGGAGCTCCAGACACCTGGAGTTGATGTAGAGTTGTGGAGCCTTTCACTCTAGGATCCCTTATATCCCTGCCTAGGATACATAAGATCCCAGGACTTCTTGGAGGTTAGTACCCCTGCCCAGATCTGGGGTGGGGGGGTTGGTGGGGGAGAGAAGGGGCAGGTGGCTGTGATGTTTCCCAAAGGTACCCCCCCTGGGTACCTGAGGCACCTTCCTACCAACTTCCCTTAACATGAACAAGCCTTGTCTGTGCCTAGCAGGTGTCAACATCCTGACTCCACCAGCCACAGGTAGACAAGCACTCTCCCCTCAGCACACACAAGCTCCGCTGTACCTCTGCAGGTTAGTGATAGGCACATGCCAACCCCTGGTCATCCAAACATCTCCCTGGAGTGTACAGATCCAGATCCACAGCACACTTGCAGAATTACCAGACCCGCTGTTCCCAAAGGAATAGGACACCACGGCTTACCGCTTAGACCACAGCTCCACTTACCACACAGCACTTGGGTTGGTTTATAGAGAAAACAAGCATATGTTTATTTAACAATGACTGGAGATTCAAATGCTAGCCAGCAGAAATGTTGGAAACAAAGGGTTACATATAAAATAAAATCATAACACACACACTAGAGCCTAAACTTAACTAATAGGACATTATTATGTCATGAGGGCAAAAGCTCACCCAAAATCCTTCCAACGTGTTACAACCAGGCAAGACTGTGATCTTTTGTTCATGAAGCAAGCCCACTGTCAGCTTCATTACTAGGTGAAGGATATCAGGTGTCTCCTTGCATTTTCCTGATATACCAGACTAATTATTTTAGCTTAGTCATAAACCAGACAGCCTCCTGCTATGCGTTCCTTCCTGCAGATTTTGTGTTTCTTGTCAGCTTTACAATCTTGATCAGCTGGTGAGTCCATATGCAAATAGACTTCCACTGAAAGACACATAATACACAACTCCTTACATATTATCTGTACACACATTTCACAATAATTATGGTGATCAGTGTGACACAGCCCTTACATGACATTCTCTGGCAAACGAGTATGTAGCTACCAGACCCAGGGGGCCCTCTAACTCTTATGCACCTCTCTATCCTCTGCCAGTGGGCACCAAGAGCTTGTTCACAGTGGTGAACCCCACACTATGACGGAATAATTGGAGAGAAATCTCTGCAACGAAAACATCACTGAGATTTACTCTTTCTGTAGCCCGAGGTTGCCCTCTGTGGAGATCATTGACCCCCATACTAGCTAAGTCTTAACTTACATCAAAACCCTTGAACTTCCTGAAATGCAGAGAACAAACCACAATAAGCACAGCTATGGATTAATGCTGCTTTTACTCACAGGACCCTTGTCTCAAAAAAAAAATTGCAAATATTGTTTAAACACTCCTAATTCATATGCCTGATCTCCAGACTGTGTGGGGGCTCCATTCTAGATGTAGTCATCTCTCCTTTCTTGAAGAGCATGAGGACTATTTATCTTCATGGTGGGCAGACCTAGCTTTAATGCTGCGGAAAGTAAGCAAGCGAACCCAGCATTAACTAGCAAGGACTCAAATGGAGTTATACCCAGGCTGGATATGGTTTATTAAATCAGGACCTGCCAGTACTGAACTTTGTCTAATTTCTCTTTGTTTATTGGTTGTTGCATTGCCTGTGAATAAACACAGTAGTGGCGGGTGGTGGTGGTCGGGGACTCTCTCCTCGGGGGGACTGAGTCATCTATCTGCCGCCCCGACCAGGAAAACCGAGAAGTCTGCTGCTTGCCAGGAGCTAAGATTCGCGATGTGATGGAGAGACTGCCGAGACTCATCAAGCCCTTAGATCACTACCCCTTCTTGCTTCTCCACATGGGCACCAATGATACTGCCAAGAATGACCTTGAGCAAATCTCTGCAGACTACGTGGCTCTGGGAAGAAGGATAAAGGAGTTTGAGGTGCAAGTGGTCTTCTTGTCCATCCTCCCCGTGGAAGGAAAAGGCCTGGGTAGAGACCATCGAATCGTGGAAGTCAACAAATGGCTACGCAAGTCGTGTCGGAGAGAAGGCTTTGGATTCTTTGACCATGGGATGGTGTTCCAAGAAGGAGGAGTGCTAGGCAGAGATGGGCTCCACCTAACGAAGAGAGGGAAGAGCATCTTCGCAAGCAGGCTGGTTAACCTAGTGAGGAGGGCTTTAAACTAGGTTCACTGGGAGAAGGAGACCAAAGCCCTGAGGTAAGTGGGGAAGTGGGATACCGGGAGGAAGCACGAGCAGGAGTGCGTCAGAGGGAAGGGCTTCTGCCTCATACTGAGAAAGAGGGGTGATCAGCGGGTTATCTCAAGTGCCTATACACAAATGCACGAAGCCTGGGAAACAAGCAGGGAGAACTGGAAGTCCTGGCACAGTCAAGGAATTATGATGTGATTGGAATAACAGAGACTTGGTGGGATAACTCACATGACTGGAGTACTGTCATGGGTGGATATAAACTGTTCAGGAAGGACAGGCAGGGCAGAAAAGGTGGGGGAGTTGCACTGTATGTAAGAGAGCAGTATGACTGCTCAGAGCTCAAGTATGAAACTGCAGAAAAACCTGAGAGTCTCTGGATTAAGTTTAGAAGTGTGAGCAACAAGGGTGATGTCGTGGTGGGAGTCTACTATAGACCACCGGACCAAGGGGATGAGGTGGACGAGGCTTTCTTCCGGCAACTCGCAGAAGTTACTAGATCGCACACCCTGGTTCTCATGGGAGACTTCAATCACCCTGATATCTGCTGGGAGAGCAATACAGCGGTGCACAGACAATCCAGGAAGTTTTTGGAAAATGTAGGGGACAATTTCCTGGTGCAAGTGCTGGAGGAACCAACTAGGGGCAGAGCTCTTCTTGACCTGCTGCTCACAAACCGGGAAGAATTAGTAGGGGGAGCTAAAGTGGATGGGAACCTGGGAGGCAGTGACCATGAGATGCTCGAGTTCAGGATCCTGACACAAGGAAGAAAGGAAAGCAGCAGAATATGGACCCTGGACTTCAGAAAAGCAGACTTTGACTCCCTCGGGGAACTGATGGGCAAGATCCCCTGGGAGAATAACATGAAGGGGAAAGGAGTCCAGGAGAGCTGGCTGTATTTTAAAGAATCCTTATTGAGGTTACAGGGACAAACCATCCTGATGTGTAGAAAGAATAGTAAATATGGCAGGCGACCAGCTTGGCTTAACAGTGAAATCCTTGCTGATCTTAAATACAAAAGAGAAGCTTACAAGAAGTGGAACATTGGACAAATGACCAGGGATGAGTATAAAAATATTGCTCGGGCATGCAGGAGTGAAATCAGGAAGGCCAAATCACACCTGGAGTTGCAGCTAGCAAGAGATGTTAAAAGTAACAAGAAGGGTTTCTTCAGGTATGTTAGCAACAAGAAGAAAGTCAAGGAAAGTGTGGGCCCCTTATTGAATGAGGGAGGCAACCTAGTGACAGAGGATGTGGAAAAAGCTAATGTACTCAATGCATTTTTTCCTCTGTCTTCACAAACAAGGTCAGCTCCCAGACTACTACACTGAGCAGCACAGCATGGGGAGGAGGTGACCAGCCCTCTGTGCAGAAAGAAGTGGTTTGGGACTATCTAGAAAAGCTGGACATGCACAAGTCCATGGGGCCGGATGCGTTGCATTCGAGAGTGCTAAAGGAGTTGGCGGATGTGATTGCAGAGCCATTGGCCATTATCTTTGAAAACTCATGGCGATCAGCTGAAGTCCCGGACGACTGGAAAAAGGCTAATGTAGTGCCCATCTTTAAAAAAGGGAAGAAGGAGGATCCTGGGAACTACAGGCCCATCAGCCTCACCTCAGTCCCTGGAAAAATCATGGAGCAGGTCCTCAAGGAATCAATTCTGAAGCACTTGCATGAGAGGAAAGTGATCAGGAACAGTCAGCATGGATTCACCAAGGGCAAGTCATGCCTGACTAATCTAATTGCCTTCTATGACGAGATAACTGGTTCTGTGGATGAAGGGAAAGCAGTGGACGTGGTGTTCCTTGACTTTAGCAAAGCTTTTGACACTGTCTCCCACAGTATTCTTGCCAGCAAGTTAAAGAAGTTAACTCTTTAGTCAGATGTATGGGCTGGATGAATGGACTATAAGGTGGATAGAAAGCTGGCTAGATTGTCGGGCTCAACGGGTAGTGATCAATGGTTCCATGTCTAGTTGGCAGCCGGTATCAAGTGGAGTGCCCCAAGGGTCGGTCCTGGGGCCGGTTTTGTTCAATATCTTCATAGATGATCTGGAGGATGGTGTGGATTGCACACTCAGCAAGTTTGCAGATGACACGAAACTGGGAGGGGAGGTAGCTACGCTGGAGGGTAGGGATAGGATACAGAGGGACCTAGACAAATTGGAGGATTGGGCCAAAAGAAATCTGATGCGGTTCAACAAGGACAAGTGCAGAGTCCTGCACTTAGGATGGGAGAATCCAATGCACCGCTACAGACTAGGGACCGAATGGCTAGGCAGCAGTTCTGCAGAAAAGGACCTAGGGGTTACAGTGGACGAGAAGCTGGATATGAGTCAACCGTGTGCCCTTGTTGCCAAGAAGGCCAATGGCATTTTGGGATGTATAAGTAGGGGTATTGCCAGCAGATCGAGGGACTTGATTGTTCCCCTCTATTCGACACTGGTGAGGCCTCATCTGGAGTACTGTGTCCAGTTTTGGGCCCCACACTACAAGAAGGGTGTGGAAAAATTGGAAAGAGTCCAGCGGAGGGCAACAAAAATGATTAGGGGACTGGAACACATGACTTATGAGGAGAGGCTCAGGGAATTGGGAATGTTTAGTCTACGGAATAGAAGAATGAGGGGGATTTGATAGCTGCTTTCAACTACCTGAAAGGGGGTTCCAAAGAGGATGGCTCTAGACTGTTCTCAGTGGTAGCAGACGACGGAACAAGGAGTAATGGTCTCAAGTTGCAGTGGGGGAGATTTAGGTTGGATATTAGGAAAAACTTTTTCACTAGGAGGGTGGTGAAAACTGGAATGCGTTACCTAGGGAGGTGGTGGAATCTCCTTCCTTAGAAGTTTTTAAGGTCAGGCTTGACAAAGCCCTGGCTGGGATGATTTAATTGGGGATTGGTCCTGCTTTGAGCAGGGGGTTGGACTAGATGACCTCCTGAGGTCCCTTCCAACCCTGATATTCTATGATTCTATGATTCTTCCTGTTCATCAACAATCTTCTCTGGGCCCTGATCCAGTAAGTTACCAAGTTACATGCTTAACTTTAAGCACTTGATTAAGCACATGCCTAACTTTACGCATGTGAGCACTGAAGACACAAGGACTACGTATTTGTATACCTTGCTAAATTTGGGCCTGAATTTGTGGGGAGGGGGAGGAGGGGGGCGTTATTTCCATAAAACCCACTGGCCAGTGTGGGTTACAGTCTGCCTTTGTGGCAATCCTGAGATGGTTTGAGTTTGTTATGGGATGGAGGCTATGGGATGGAGGCTCTTTAACTCACACCATAGCATCTCATGCTTATAGCTCTGGTTAGGTCCCTGCTTCAATCCCACGTGTGTTAGCCAAGATGGCGGCCATCACATATGCTTTCATAGGACCAGATGGTGATCCCCTTAAACACGTTGAAGATATCTTTTTCCTTGGGTGATTCCATTGACTTTAATATGAAACCAAGTATGGTGCACTCTAGAATTCAAGCAAGCAGAAGGTGGTTGGAGTTCAGTCCGGTCCCTACCACTACAAAAGGTGCCCTTGTAGGAGAGATGGTTTTAAGAGGCCGGTCACATTTCAACCAATGAAAGAGAGAATGAAATCCGGTTTTAGTGCTTCATTATATGAACTGTTTTAAAGAGGTAGTTAAGGAGAAAGGGTTTGTACAGAAAATACCTCAGCACTGCTAACCTCAGACATCAAAGACTGTTGTTGATGAAAGCAGCAGAGGCACTGTGTTGGGGGTGTTGAAGCTGAAGGGAAAATATTTTTTTTGCTATTGTGATGTTTTAGCCCCATTCCAAGTGGCTGCAGTCATTAGTGGTTTGTTGTTTACATAATAAAATCTTCACTAGAAATCACCGACTCTTATTTGGTAGTTGCTTGTGTCTCTAGGCAATGATCATTCCTCTAATGAGTCATATCTCTTTCCTTTTTCCTACTGCTTTCATTATACAACCTCATCATAACAGCCTCTAAATCAGACTCTCTCTGCATGGCAGATTTTTGACCTGGAAGGAACTTTTTACCAGCAAGATGCTTGTAAAGGAAAGAGACCATAAAACCAGAACGCATTGTCCAGTACTAAATCATAGGCCCAAGGGAGCTAATGTTGAAAAGCACCCCCGCCTACGTGTCTATGACCTCAGTAGAACCAGCTGACTGAATTAAAGCTGTATTTTTCACTGCAGACAATTTGAATTTGGCCCATTTTGGTCATTGATATATGTCACAACACACTGTTTGTGTACAGACCGCGTTTGTTTTATCTAATCCCACTGGATTGTAATCGGCCAGCCAGACAGCAGCTTTGCTGTGGGAACCTGCTGCTTGTGTGGTTGCTAACTGTCTCTGCTCAGTGTTCATTGTGAGAAAGCGTCCAAGACATGAAGGTTTCAGAAAGTTATAACAGGAAGTGAGGCAACTGTTGGATAACCTGCTACCAGCGCTTGCTCAGATCATGCTAGGGATAATCAGCTGAAATGCATAGCAGACAGAGTCTGATTTTCAGAGGTGCAGAGCATCTACTGACTTCAGCTGTAGCTATAGATGTTCCGCACTTCTGCAAATCAGGCCCTGCAACTCTTGTGAGTCTGGGACCTGACTCTGCATTTCTGTAAATGAAGTCAGTGAAGTCAGACTGGTGTACAATCTGAATGAGACCAAAATCAAGTCTATAGGTAACTAGACTTATCATTTACATAGGCACATTAGGACAGGGGCTGTAAACTCTTGCCGTTAATAGTTTCCTCCCTTCACCTGCCATTCCTCACACTTTGTGGACCTACTGAAAACACCCCTTCCAAACCTCCAACACATCCCAAATCTCCCTTCACACACACAACATGCAGACACAAATGTCTATGTACACACACAGAGACACAAATATCTTTGACTGAAGTATTGCCTCTTGGGAGAAGTCGCAGAACGTGTGAAATCTCACATTTTCATTAATGTTTCGGCTTTGGCATCATCTTGCAACGCGGCTTCAGTTGAGGGAAGAGAATTCTTTCATTAGATCGACATACCCATCCAACATGGCCACCATTGCCTACTATAGAGACTAGAACTATGACATGCTAATAGGTTCCTTTTTTGTATTTAGCCATGATCTTAGCTTCATTTGTGTGAAAAATAAACGGAATGGTTCCCAACTAGAAATCTATTAACCCATGTCAATGAAAACATTACTACTCTTCTGACTGAATTGCAAATTCTACAAATCCTTTGCTGAATCTGTTCACCAGTCCAGCCAATAACACTGGCAAATGAATCCCTAATGACACAGGCAGCTCAGAAGGGTTTGAAGAGACCATCTTCCAGTCTGACTCCTTGCGTTTTGCAGGACTGTTTACATGCATTTTGCTCCCTCTTCGCTCAGTTGTAATGGTTACACAAGGTACAGAGTATGGGGAGAATCAGGCCCTTTCTTCCTTATATGCCAGCCATTACTATTTGCCTTACTGTACCATCCTATAACAGTGTGGATCATTCGCTTGCTTTTCACTGTGGCCCGTTTTGGTCGTTGATGTATGTCACAACACACTATTTGTGAACAGACCGCATTTGTCTTATCTAACCTCACTGGATTGTAACGGGCCAGCCAGCCAGCAGCTTTGCTGTGGGAACCTGCTGCTTTTGCAGGAGCTAATGTAGGTACTATTGACAACCCCCGTTAGGGAAAATCTAACACTGAAAAATAACTCTCATTTAGTTGTTTATTCCACAATAGCACATGATAGCACAGTGCGGGGGACTGGACTAGATGATTTAGCGAGGTCTTTCCAATCCCTTCATGTCTATGGCAGGAGAAAATAATGATTAGTTATTGTCCAGATAATCTGTGTAATTTCTTCAAATTAAGATGTTTGTAAACATCATTTTTTTCTTACTGGAAATTTTTTACACTCTGTTTAGAATAAATGTACTAACTTAGTCACCAGAACCTACAAAGCATTGGAAAGAGATAGCAGATGGATATTTAAATGCAATAAGTGTTCAATGAATCCTAATTAATATACTTATGATGGCACTTTGCCTAACTTTCTAAGAAGCCGGATATCCATTAGTATGGGCCCTTCTTGATTTGTGACTTTGATTATTTCTGTTTGTTTGAAATTTTATTTACGTGAAAAAGCTAGAAGACTCCAAGTTCCTTCCCCGAGACTATATATTTTTGGCTGCCTTTTAAAAGGACTCTGGGGATTTGTTCGGCTGTTCCGTGACAGTATAGCTTCTTTGGAGATATTTATAGCCCATGATCTGCCTCCCCTGAGTCACTTATTTTACAGGCTCCAAATAACTCTATTTGCCTCAGCCTCTCATATGGTCTTGCACTCTGATCTATGTATCATTTTTGTTGCTTTCTTCTGTCTCCTTTGGTAATGGGGAGCTGGAAGGATGTTTAAAATACAACCCTTATTGATATGAGGATTGCACAGAGCATAGTTCATCATGATGCTGCCCGTGGGGTGCTCTTATTTGTGTTGCCTGGCTTTTTGGTAGTTAGTTGATGACTTGTGTTGGGGGAAGTGCAAAGCTGCATAGCTTCAGTGGGAGCAATGGGATGTATCATGCTGCCTTCTGGTAGCACAGGGAAACATTGTGCTCCACCATACAGAGGAGCGCATGCTTGCTACACAATCTCTTAGGAGCAGATTGTGTACGTTTCTCCCTTCCCTCTTCATCACCCAGCCAGTTAGTAGGATGCAGGGGCTTCAGCCACCTCACCTTCCTTACCCTTTTGTGGGGTGCTGTGAGACCCAAGAGTTATTCTCAGGGAGCAGGCTCCACACCTACTCAAAGACTAGCCACTATCTGGCCCATAATGTCTCTTGTATGTTTCTGGGTGGGCTTACATCTTGCCATTGGGCACATCGAAGGATGAATGGGTGATGCCATGGTCCAGATTGTGGCTGGCCTTACACAGGTGTACAAGAGGCGAGGAGGCACAAGGAACCTTCAGCCTACTTCCTATCCCCTCCCTCTGCAACAGTAGACATAACTATGGTGATCAGTCCTGACACTGCATTAGTCTAACACAGACACCACTGTTAGACTGTCCCATGTGGGAGTAGGATAGTCCAAGCCCCCCCTGCAGTCACCAGTGAAGCTAAACCAGAAGAGTGCGATCATACTGCACTCTGGAAATGTATGCTAACCTCCTATTCCAGCATGTACCCCTGCAGTGTCCCTGAAGTTCTCTATTCTATACCTTGAATTAACAGCCCGCCAGAGTGCAGTCCCATTAAAGCCTCCAATAATGTATTTTGCATTATTTTCTCTTTAAAATTACCCTTCTTCAATCTCTCTCTGACTCATCCAGGCTAACTCCTTTGAAAAGATAGTTGTATGGTATGAAAGCATAGATGAGTCCAGTGCCCCTTTAAGGAATGCTTTCAGGCCTCAGTGTGAGCTACAATATTAATTTTAGCTTGGAGGTTTGCCACAGGCAGATTTCGCAGAGGGTCTTGAAGCTATAGCGAGGCAGCTGTTCACTGGTATCCCGGGTGGGGTTTGCTTAGTAAAGAAGAGCACAACGCTTGAGATACTGAATGCACAACTATCTTTCGAGGTATTTTGCCAGCAGAGCAAAGGTTCTGGAACTTTTTTTAAATTGACTTGTGCCATTCTATCAAGAAACTATGGCAGAAGAGCAAACTGGACTCGAGGAGCGGATAATAATAAAGGACCAGCACACAAAGGAAATAGACCTGGTGAACAGAGATCCAAAGCACATTAATGAAGATGTTATAAAGGTACATTTTCTGAGCGCCTTTGATTTTATATGCATCTCTGCATTTTAGTGCAATAAATCTATTGGTATTTTGCTTTTATATCAGGCTCAAATTCTACTGTATGTTTAAATCACTAAATATAGGGTGTAGCTGGACAATATGCCAGAGGAAGAGGAATTATCGAGGGCAGTAGTTTGAAAATGTGCTGTAGGGAGAAATCCTGCATTGCCAGGGAGATGCATAAACTGACTAGGTGATTTCATGTGGCTTTCCCATGTGGCTTTCCCATCTCTGATGAATGCGCTTGTTTAATTCTTTGAACATACTCACTCCAACTTCCGTGGCTGTAGCTTGCCAATTGACTGACCTTTTCCCATTAGTCTTGGGGAGCAGGAAGCCAAATATAAAACAAAGACTCATGCCCATGTCACTCTAAAGAATTAAAGTGAACCTTTAAAAAAAAACCTGCCAAAATTCAGGACACTGTGTCAGCAAAAAGAAAAGGAGGACTTGTGGCACCTTAGAGACTAACCAATTTATTAGAGCATAAGCTTTCGTGAGCTACAGCTCACTTCTTCAGATGCATATCGTGGAAACTGCAGCAGGCTTTATATATACACAGAGAATATGAAACAATACCTATTCCCACCCCACTGTCCTGCTGGTAATAGCTTATCTAAAGTGATTTCCAGCACAAATCCAGGTTTTCTCACCCTCCACCCCCCCACACAAATTCACCCTGTTTGGAGCAGTGGAGAAGTCGATGGGGCAGCTGAATGTGTTCACAGTATCACAGTCTTATTTAGAATAGAATTGTTTCTCCCTCATGCCGTGATCAAGAGAGACACTGAGCGAGGAACACTGGACTGAACCTCAAAAGGGCGTTATCTCTAACTTTTACCATTGAAGAGTGTGGGCTTGGTGCAACTCTATCCTCTTAAATGGAGTTACACCAAGGGTGAATTTGGCCCCTTGGGGGTAAGAGAGAAGATTGAAAAGGCTCTGTTAAATTATTCTGTTTCCTTGAAGCATTACCGGAATTCAGATGCGATAAATGAGTGTGGATTGAACCTCTTAAAATCAATAGAGGATGTCTTGGAATGTGAGCTTTGGTTTCTGCATTTAGAAAAAGAGCCACTTTTGAAGATAGGTGATGCAAAGGCCAGCTTAGTATTTGAACTAGGAGGCTCACTGATCAGCCACCAAGCACAACTGCTCGCGTGCTGTAGATGGACATTCAATGAGCAGGGCAAAATGGGATTGGAACAGCTGGGTAGTGATGTTATATCCAGCATATGTTCCCCACCAAACATGCATTCTTGTATCTCTTCTGCACGTCACTATCTGGTTTGTTAATACCTGTAAATATATTGCTCCAGACACTGCACTCAGCTATACCAATGTACATATGGAGTAAAGCTATTTTTGATCAGACACCCATATAAGTGAGAGCAGTAAGTGTCCATCATATCTAGTGAGAATAAAGACTGTCTATGATCCCAAAGTCTTTTTCTGCAGCCACTATGTATCAGATGTGAATCTAATCATAGGAAGTGGCTGTGGAACATTAAGGGCAGAAATGTTCCCCGTGCTGTTTGGTGCACACAGGGTGACACAGAAAAATTACTGGAGGCATAAAGATCCTTAAGCCATTAAGCAACCAAGAAAGAAGGAGAGAGAGGTTAAAACACCCTGCATTCAATCATGAGGAGGGAGAGGAGGGGGAGATAGAGAAGATGGAAATCATCTGATTTCTTTTCTCACTTCAAACAGTGTAAATCAGGAGCAACTCCGCTGGAGTCAGCTAGTTTCGGTTGCAGATGAAGTTTGCGTTTGCAAATTTTTGAGTTAAAAACGGAACCAAAACTCTTTGGAGCCATTCAGCCCCTAGTTCTAAGATGTCACCAAATGGCTACCTTGTACACGGGGAGAATGGACCAGCAGCCCCTGGTTGCAAACATCTGAACTGTTCCAGGTCACTTCATCTCATCTCTAGTCCTCCTTTGGCCTTTATATAGCTTTAATGACATGTGAAAAGCATGTAATGTGCTCACTTTCCCCCCTAGTCCACTGTCCTCTCTTTGAAGTAGATTCTGCAAGAACATCCCTCCCCAGATGACCACATTTTATTAAGTAAACCGCTCAGGGCAAAAGCTATCACAGGAGACTGCCGATCTTTCTAATTTCTTCACCTTTGAAGCACCCCAGTGACATCATCTCACACAATAAAAATAAATTCCACTTCACAATATTTTCTTTTCCAATGAGATCTTCAAATACATTTGATCCCTCTTTCTCCTCATGTTCTTCTCCTACTGCAATGATCTGCTGCTGCCCTCTTCTGCAGTGTTGCTGCCTCAGTAACAGAAATCTGACTCCGTTTTACGTCCTCCAACATACTGGCCTAAAGCACTTTGCTGCTGTCACTAACTGCTGTATAAGGGGATAAACATAGGACAGACTGGCTGTGTCTCCATACCTAAATGAAAAACAGAGAGTGTAAAGGTGTAAGGTTGCTACAGGTGGAACTATAGAATTTTATCAGAATTACGTCAAGGAATCTCTTTGAAATTTCCAGGAGGAAGATGGTATTAGACTTAAGTGAGATTAAAAGGAGCCTTGTACTGTGGCTGAAAGATCTGTGCTTCTACAGATCTAACACAATTACTTGTATGTTAAGATTCCATCTTCAGAAACTTTGGAATCTTCACTACTAGAATAGGAGCATGCCGACGTACAAGAGATCTCAACTGGCCAATAAACAGAAGAGTAATTGTGAGCACTGTTCTTCAGTTGGATGATGATTACCTGCCCTGCTTGAATCCCGTGTGAGTGGCACCCCCCTAACCCGCCCCTCTGTCTTGTCTGCATTTCAGGTGGATTTTGAAGATGTCATTGCTGAGCCAGCAGGTACATACAGTTTTGATGGAGTGTGGAAAACCAGCTACACCACCTTCACAGTCAGCAAGTACTGGTGCTACCGGCTGCTTTCGGTTGTGTTGGGAATCCCTCTGGCAGTCATCTGGGGCTTCCTCTTTGCTTTAATCTCCTTTTGTCATATCTGGGCAGTGGTACCCTGCATCAAAAGCTACGTGATCGAAATCCAGTGTTTCAGCAGAATTTACTCCCTCTGCATCCACACCTTCTGTGACCCACTGTGCAAGGCCCTGGGGCAGATCTTTAGCAGCATCAAACTTGCCCTACGCAAGGAAGTCTAGAGCGATTGGTGGAGAAAACTAGCAGAAACAATCACTCACCCAACAATCACACTTCCGAAGTTTTCCTAAAAGACTGTGCACCATATTCTTCTCTCAGTTACACTGGAGTAACCAGGGATGCCTATGCAGTTACTACACATTCAATCTAATGTAAAGGAGAGCAGAACTTCCTCTGTAATTATTTCATGGACCACAACCTTAGATTAACACATGCATTTATTAAGTAACAAATAAGGGTGTGAGAAAGCTAAAGTACATTAGGGTATCGTGCAAAATGGTCGGTTTAGTTAGCCATTAGCTCAAAATAGTATCAGGAAGCACAATTATGTATTATTGCTGCAAATAGTGGCTGTTGTAAACGCTTTTGTTTTAATTTGCAATATGCCAGAAGTGTATGGATTGATGATGTAAATGACAAAGTTTTGTTTCCAGGTGTGTTTCCATTTAAGCTTTTAAATCCAGGTAACCTTACTGGGTAAATGTTTGACTGCTGAACATGCTTTTCGAGGGGTGCAGTTTGTGTCTGTTGTTTTGTGGCTGCAAGTGCATATCGTGGCATTTAGACCCGCTAACTAACTGTGGGCATAAATCAGGTAGTTAAACATGCAGCTATTACAAGCTGTATCCAGGATTCAATGGCAGGCACAAAAGCTGCAGACATTTGGCCCAATTTTTTTCTCAGACCCAAATTACACTTACAAACCGGACGGTTGGGCCTCCCCACCACATCTGAATATTTACCTCAATGACCGCAAACATATTTGACTAAGTCACTTAAATAATTACCAGATTGGTTTTCATAAAAGATTTTGGCTTATTTGCTGAGAAGGTGGGGGGGGGGGTTATGTTATTTGCTTGTTTGATCTCATGATAAACTAGGGAATTCATTTTCCTCCCTAATGGTGTTTAGTCTTAGCTAATCAGTCCTGTTGCCATGTTTCTATGTTCCCTATAGTTACAGCTGTCTTAACACTGGAGCAAGAATTAGCTAAAATTCCTAGAATTGTGGGGCCCCATTAACATCAATGGTGTTGCACTGGTATAAACAAGAATAGATTTTAGCTCATTGGGCCTAATTCACTCATGCAGTATTTAACACGAGATACCCTAGTGTCTTTAATGCATTTAGTTCAGATATACCACCGTGCAAGCAAGAGGAGAAAGAGACCCTTTGTTTTCAATGGAAGTTGCACATTTCAGGTCAGAGGGGTTTTGGCCCATAAAAATTAGGGATTAAAAAAGGGCCATTATGTCAAGTGCAAAGGTATTTCCTACTCTGTATTCTCAGGTAATTTGTCCAGCCCATTTTTAAGGAATCACACAGTGAGGAACCCATCAATTCCCTAGGAAGATTATTCTGGATGTAAAGCATGTGAGTAATTCCATTACTATCAAGCAAGGCACTTAAACATGTTTAAGGTTAAGCATGTGCTTAAGTGCCTTGTTGAATCAGTGCCTGAGCTAGCTCACTTTTCAGACATTTTCCCTGATCGGGTTAATGGTCCTTTACTCAGTTCAGTGCATTGGCTTCCCGTAAGTACTAGGTCCCAGATCTTCAAAAGGTCTTTAGGTGCTTAACTCCCACTGAAATCAATGGTGCTCCTCCAATGACTACTAAGAGCCAAATTCTCTACTGGTGCTACTCCAATGATGTCGGGGATTTGTGCTCTCATTTTTGCAAAGTAATGGCACTAAACACGCCAATGACACGAATGTTTTTAAAGGATTAATAGAGAAAAAAAGGATGTCGTGATTGAAAAAAGAATAAGGCTTGTTGTTCTATTGATTACACGCTCAACTCAAAAAGCTACACACACACACCTCTTCCCAGCTGTATTCTTGGGCTATTAGTACGTGTGCAGCCTTTACGGTGTTGTTTCTGAGCTCATGTGCCTTTTGAAATGTGTTAATGCAATGCACTTATTCATTTAAGGTGTCTTGTTTCATCTTTTCAATGTTCCAAAGTAAGCCATTTCAAAGCAGGAGGTCTGGAAGTTAAAGGGCAGTTGTCCTGGGCTGCCAATCCATTCAGCTGCATCTTAGGTTATAAGTGCCTTGGGTCAGGGATTCTGCCGTGCAGTGTTTTAGTGAAATCCTTCCAGTGGGCTTACTGGCACCTTGCAGTGCAGTCAGTATGGAGTAGTTACATCAACCCAGAAGCTTCCCTGCTTCCCTCTTGCTTGGTGGAGGAAGTAAGTGGCATCAGACCTTTTCCTGGTACAGTTCACACACTCCTCCATGCTAACTCAGCTGTGCTGCCTGGTACTTGGTGGGGAGGAAGTATCAGAGCCTTGACTCCACCCTCTCCGCATCTCTGCCCACCCATCATCACTCACCATGCACAGGAGGAGGAGAAGGAGTGGCTCAGTGGTGGCTGCTCTTCCCCTGCGCTCCACACACAAGACCAATAGCCTAGACGGTGCCGCAAAGTTGCTGACTATGCTGTAGGATTGTATCCAGGATCATGACCTGTCCCAAATAATAAAGGTTAAAAAATAGGTAGATTGCAGGGGGGTGGGGACTTTATTTTTTATTACTATGATTTGTTGTTCCCAAGGTTTAAAATATAATCAGCGATTGTGTCTCAAAAACAATTTACTGAGCTTTCTGGTTGTAAACCATTTCTGCAAAAAAGCTCATCATTCACTTCCCTTAATATACAGCATGCTGATGCAGCTGCAGGACAAACAAATTAAACTGCCGTATCTGGATGGTGGTAAGAAGAAAGTGCAGAACTGGACTTTCATAAGAGCATGATCAAGCTCAGTGGACAAAATCTTAAGTCCTTATTCAGGCAAAACTGAAGTTCATTGACGTCAACGGAAGTTTTGCCCAAGTAAGGGTTGAGTAAGAAGGTTACGTGCTGGCCGTCTGTTTCCAGCACACTGTGAAATATAATGCACTGTACAGTAATCAGTTCCAGAAAGATCTGGAATGTACAATGGATGGTAGGAATAACACAAGGAAATCGCAATGGCCCTGGATTCTCCACTGGCTGGCACATTATGGAGTCACTTACACCTGTGCAAAGTGGCACTAAAACTTCATCGTAGCAAAACAATAGCATTTAATACCCATTGTCATCATCAATCATCCTGTCCAATCCTAAAGGGCCATACCCTCCTTGCATCTTTAGCACCACCTGGCTCAATCGCTAGGTCAGTCCTCAAGGTGGTCTGGCAGGATACTCAATTTTTGGCCATCATTGGCTATTGTATTAATACCCAGTTTTCTCAGATGCAAATCGGGCCCAGGAGGAGAATCAATTCTACTAGGTTTTATACAAAAAGTCAGTGTCGTGGGCAATTTGTAGAGATAGGTCCAAGCCACAAAGTTCAGTCTAAATAATCCTGAGATATGAGGGCATGTGTGGGTAGGATTTAGGGTTTTAGTTGGGCTTATTATATAAATAAGGACAAGGTTCTGAATTTTCCAAACCTTTGGGAAAGATTAGATTTGGGTCTTTGGTTTTGTCCTTTCTCTAATTTGAATAGGAAACAAGTGCTTTGAAATCTTGCAATTAACTAAATCAGAATCCCGCTCCATCAGGCAGTGCACACTTCGACTCAGTGGGAGTTGTGCATGATAGAACAGTGCAAGACTGGACATCGTCCAACTGGAGTTTTGTGCATGCTAAGATTGCCGCACTAGCCTGGTGCTCAGCTGTCGGACTGAGTCACAGCTATGCAGGAGTGAAAGTAACATTAAGCACTTACCGGTGGGGGGTGAAAGAGGCAGCTCTGGGCCCCTGGAAGGGGTGGGGCTGGTGGGGCTCCTGCAGCAATTTAAAGGGCCTGGGGCTCTGGCTGCTGCTGCTTCCCCTCCTTCCCCCTGTCGGCAGTGGCCCTGCTGGTAGAGTCCCTGCCGGCAAGGGGCAGGGCAAAAGGGGCAGTGATGTTAAAGTGCTGCCGAAGTAGTACTTTAACGTCGGCTGCGTACGGGCCGGTACCGGTGGCCTCTTCTTACCATCTACGCTGTACCGGTCTACTTTCACCCCTGCAGCTATCTACTTCTGCTTTACACCACCGGAGCTCTACTCAAGGCTGATGGACAATTGCTCCAGGGCCCCAAGCTCAGGGGGCCCCTAAGGTATCTGTAACTGAGGTGAAATGGGAGGGTGGGCAGCACACATGATGTACCGGGACCCAAGTTACTCTCAACAGGCCTGACTCTACTGTAATCAGTGGAGTTGACCCACATAAAACAAGAGTAAATAGGGATGAATGAGAACCTGTATTTCTAGCTGTAGATTTTTTCCCATGATCACAATAAAACCATTAAAATAAAAGTACATTCCTTCCTTGGGGGAGTGCAGAAAGGGGGCAATCTACACATTATCCATTTAAACTCAAGGAAAATGAGAAGAGGATGGAGAAAGTGCAGAACTTCACTGTTCCACCGTTTTAGTGCCTGGGAACAAGCTGGGATCTAAACTCCAAGTTGAACCAATGAGTGTCACGATGCTTAAGAGTCAGTCCCAAGCTACTGTTTTAAAAAACTGCCTGAACACCAAAACAAAATCTATAGACCTAAAAGCTGAAAATGGATCAGTTGATGATAATGAAACAGCAAATATGCAGTATTTATATCCATTATGATAAATATGCAGTATTTATATCCATTGCAAAAATACAGTCAAATCCGTCAGCCCCTCCTTTGTGTGCAGTCATAACTCATGCATGGTGTCCCATTGCTTTTGGAACTACCTGTGTGAGAAAGGATGATGAACATGAGCAAAGAGTTGGCCACTCAGTCCTGCATGACCTCATCTTGCTGCCACTGAATTCAGTGGGAAAGTCACACTGATTTCACCAGCAACAGGATCGTGCCATAACTATTTGCACTTTTCCAAAGCGGTACCATAGTTTTGCTAGCTTTATGTTTATGTAATACAATGTTGTACAGTTCATAAACGTTTGGTGCATTAGTCTAGAAACAAAAGCATTCCATACAATCTAGATATACTTGTAGTTTGTGCATGAAGCATTGTTTTCTCCAAGGTTTCCTTCGTATGCTTTTTTTTTTTTTCACTGTTCCTCTCTTTTCTTCAAGTTGAATTTATCAAATTTTATTTACCAAAAAAAAAAAAAAATCTTTTAACAAATACTCCATGCCATAACCAAGATCGCGTGAATTACATAGCAAGAAAAGTGTATTGGTGTAATACTTCACTGCCTACGTAAACCAAAGAGTAAAAGCCTGGCCACACTGAAGTTTTGTCATTGACTTTAATGGAGCCAGAAGTTCACCCCAAGTTTTTGCCTTAACTAAAGCTTTTGAACACATTCAGCATACACGTACCAGCACCCTGATCTTGTAAGCATTTATGCACATCCTTAAACTGAACCATGTGCATGGTACCTCTGAAGCCAATGGGACTTACTCACATGCTTCAAGTTAATCATCCAGAGTACGGTGTCCACACTACAAGAAGGATGTGAAAAAATTGGAAAGAGTCCAGCGGAGAGCAACAAAAATTATTAGGGACTGGAGCACATGATTTATGAGGAGCGGCTGAGGGAACTGGGATTATTTAGTCTGCAGAAGAGAAGAGAAGGGATTTGACAGCTGCTTTCAACTACCTGAAAGGGAGCTGTTCTCAGTGGTAGCAGATGACAGAACAAGAAGCAATGGTCTCAAGTTGCAATGGGGGAGGTTTAGGTTGGATATTAGGAAAAACTCTTCCCTAAGACAGTGGTGAAGCACTGGAATGGGTTACGTAGGAAGGTGGTGGAATCTCCTTTCCTAGAGGTTTTTAAGGTCAGGCTTGACAAAGCCCTGGCTGGGATGATTTGGTTGGGGATTGGTCCTGCTTTGAGCAGGGGGTTGGACTAGATGACCTCCTAAGGTCCCTTCCAACCCTGATAGTCTATGATTCTATGTGCATACATAGTTTCAGGATCAGGACCAAAATCCTTACTCAGTCAAAACTCTCTTGATGCCAATGGGGCATTATTGCTGAATAAGGACATATTGGAAGGCCTTAAACAAACCTGGAGCCAAACAGAAATCAATGGAACTGCTTCCATGAGTAATACTTTCTTACTTGAGTAAGGCCAGCCCAGGTAGCTTTTACTCTGTGCTATCCCTGTGGTGAAACTCCTCAAAAGTCAATGGAGCTGTACCCACTTATACCAGGGTTGAATTTGGCTCGTCAGCTTCAGTAAGTCTACTCAGCTTTCAGGACAAGCCCCTCAGTTATTATTCAGTCGTTATGCAAAACCTCCATTGACTTGAACACGTGAAGGATTCAAGATCTGGTCCATTGACTTGAACTCCATTAAGCTATCCATTCCGAACTGTGCTTTTGACTACAGCAGTTCTTTTCTTATTCCTGCCCCAGTTAAATAAAGAATTCAACACACACACACACACATATATGTATACATATATCAACCCCGGTCGCCTCCCCACCATATTCTTAATCACAGCTTCTTTACAAATACATATTGAAGATGGTCAGAGTGAAGTAGTGATGTAGTCCATGGAGTGCTGGGACAGTTCTCAGGCTGTGGACGGCTGAGTGAAGCTCTTCTGACTTGAGCTCTTGCAACTCAGGACAAATGTGGAGGAGTTGCTTTTTTTGCTGATGCTCAGGTCACATCCTTGCCTGGATTTTAAATAATGTGTGGAGCAGCAGAGGAACCGGTGTATAAGGTCGTGGAAGAGATGGCCTGTGAAAAGCATGTAGATCCACGGGTTGCAACAGCTGTTTAAACTTGCTAGGAGCATGGCGATGATAAATGGGGATGCTGCAAGGTAGAAAGCATAGCAGGAAAACAACGTGAAAATGCCATTTGGTGATCTTTAGGCCTAGGCAAGAAAACCTGGGCGCGTCCAGTGAGAAGAAATTGTGGCTTTTGGAGATCCTGATCCCAGAATCCACCTACATCCTCCCCAACATCCTGGCCTGACTCCCATGTCCCCAGTTGATCAACACACAAATTTGTGGGCCCAACTCTCACTGATTTAATGCTACCATGAGAAACCAATGGGATTTCCCCCAAAACCCTTCCATAGTCCAGTGCAAAACAAACTATTTCCCTTTAAGCAAAAATAGCTCGAATGCTGCAAGTGGTAAAAAGAAATTGTGAAAAAACAGGGAAAATAAATCAACTTATGTTTAAGACACATTGTTTTTAAGTCTTCCCTGGGATAGAAGCCAATTTTTTCCAATCTCAGTGAATTTCTTGCTCTTTATTTTGTGTTATGCTGAAAAGCAGAGATACACCACTACTCAGCTGCTTGATACCCACTTGCCATTGTCTGATTAGGAAGTGAATAAGCTCTAAAGAAGCTGTCATAGCAAAGAGATAGCTGCTTCCTTGCTTTTTGCATCTTTCTACCTATCTTTTCCCCTACTAGCCAATTTAGAAATTACCAGCCATTTTGTGTGCTCAGGCTGTAGCCTGAAAAGGCCTAGATTGCATTTCTAGATCATCAAGGCCATCCGTTCAGATAGCATTTGCTCACATTCAAGCAACCTAATTAGAGAGACTCTCTTTTAGAATGTGAAAAAGCTGTCATTTTTCTTTGACATTTAATTGAACATTTTCATACTCAAAGCTTTGCCATTGGAAATTATGGTTATTTCAAATTTATGTAATGAGGTCTAATTGCATAACCACGATTCTTCAATGAACAGTTAAATCAGGGAGTGGGGGGCAAAGCGGATGCAGGTGTCATTGTACTGGACTCGTATGCATCTGATTAATTGTCAGTATTGCAAGCATGCAGAATACATGGCTTTCCACCCACAAGTGAGGTTTGTACACTGAAAACACAAGATGAGTGAAGTCTGCCAGTTCAAGAGTGCAGGTTTTTTTCAGGGGGCCCTTTGACAATTATTTTTTAAATGGGGTTCACGCACAGGCATGTTGCTATAAATTACCTACAATGGCTTTCATAATTCGTTGGTCTTCCATCTTAATAATATGCCCATACCAAGAAAGACGCTGAAACCAAATCAGTGCCAATGGAGGCAGTCAGTGTGTTCGGCTACGAATAGCCTCATTGCTGATCTTGCCCTGCCACTTAATATGGAGCAGCTGACAATGATGATGAGAGTAAAAATACACCACTCTTCGGTCTTCCTCAGCATGACTTACAAAGCATGTTTACCAAGGAATGCTGCTACATGGTCAGGGATCAATAAAATCACCAGCCATGGACAGGGGTGCCAGAACAAGGCGGGTCAGCGGGCTATGACCCCACCACTTTTTACCTGCTTTAAGGGTGAGCGACGTGGGGGGGGAGGGGACATAGAGCGAGTGGGGAGTGGGGCCTTGGGGAAGAGGCAGGATGAGAATCGGATTTTGCGGGGTGGGGCCATGGTTCAGGCACCGGTGGCCCCCTCCACTTATAGAGAGCTTCTGGTGTTCCTGGTTACTGAACATCCAGCCAGACAGTCTTCAGGACATAGCTATAGATTGATCTGGATCTGCAAGGAGGCTACATCCCTGTGGGATTTATTTTGAGAAAGACGAGAACCTACTGTGGCTGAAAGTCATTTAACTCTTATGGGGCCTCATCCAAAGCCCAGTGAAGTTAGTGGAAGTCCTTAGATAAGGCCAACAAAGCCCAAGTAGGATGAAATCTACTGCCCAGCACAAGGCCTGAATATGGGACTGCATAGTAATTCAGTCTCCTTGCTCATTCACCCCTTGGCTTTTGTGCTAGATTGGCAACAAGGTTGGGGGCAGGCTCCTCTTTTTGTAAAGGAAACACCAAACAGAAATGGAAATTAAAAAAAAAACTAGCTAAAGAGTCACTCTCTGACAGGTGTTTTCTACTCTGCTTAATAACATTTCACTACCACTGTCTTCAGTTATGACCTGGGTTGAACCTAAGTCCAATCAGTTCAACGTTTGATCAGACCTTCCTCAGCACCCATAGCAACTGCATGCCAAAATCATCAAGCAACAGCTAACGGGCATCTAGCCACACACCTCCCTGCCATGGAGTTGCACCCCAGCTTTAACGTATTCCCTCAGCACGGTGCATGGCTCTTTTGGCTAGGTAAAAATGCAGCTTGAGGGGGGGCCTGATACTGTGAGGAACTGAGCACCTTCCACTCCCAACAGTAGAGCTGGTCAAAAGTTTTGGGGAGACGTGTTCTCAAAAAGCTGTTGAAAACCGAGGCAGTTTGGTGTCATTCCAAAGTTTTCACAACTTTTTTCCATTTCTCCATGGAAAATATTTTAAATGAAAAATTTCATATTGAATTTTTGGTTCCTTTACCCCCTTTTCTCACTTTTTATCCCCCCCCTTCTTTGGGGAACAAAGTAACACAAAGGGAGGAGTGGAGGGAAAATGTTTTTTTTCCCCCTGTTGGTTACTTGGGGTTGGGGGGGAGGAAAAATGGGAAAATTTCCCACCATTCTGAACCAAAGAAAATTTGGCGGGGAAAATGTTCAGAAAATTGTGTTTCAAATTTTAATCCAAAAGTGAAAAGGTTTGTCGGCCATGACATTTTGGCAAGAAATTTCAGCATCATAGCAACTCCATTGTTTAACAAAAAAAAATTATTGTAAAAAAAATGTTGATCAGGTCTACATAGTAGGTATTGACAGTGCTCGACACCCTGTGAATATCTTAGTACATTCCAGGGATCGGCAACCGTTGGCACGCATCCCCTCAGGGAAAGCCGCTGGGAAGCCGGGATGGTTTGTTTACCTGCAGCGTCTGCAGGTTCGGCCGATTGCAGCTCCCACTGGCCGCGGTTCGCCGCTCCAGGCCAATGGGGGCTGCGGGAAGAGGTGCGGGCCCAGGGACGTGCTGGTCACTGCTTCCCGCAGCCCCCATTGGCTTGAAACGACAAACCGTGGCCAATGGGAGCTGCGATTGGCCGAACCTGTGGACGCTGCAGGTAAACAAACTGTCCCGGCTTGCCAGCGGTTTTCCCTGATGTGTCGCATGCCAAAGGTTACTGATCCCTGGAATATTCATTCATTTATAAGTGATATAAAGGTCCTCTGGCAAATGAATATCAGGGGACCTGAGCTACAAATATGCTTTAGGAAAGTAGAGGAGGGCCTTGGTCACAAAACAACAAGGCTACTTCAAGCACATGGAAATCAGTAGCACTGCCTCTGGAAAATCCTTTGGCCAAAAGGCAGTGCCATTTATAGCCACACATGCAAAATCAAAGGGGAATGAGCTCTCGCAGAGAAAGGCACAAATTGATCAGAGGTAGAGTTCCATTACCTTGGCTAGGATCTGAGGAAGCTTTGTCAATGAACATGGATTAGAAAAACCCCACACATTTCACAACTATCAACATGAGCGGCCGCGTAACTTCACTGGATATCTGTTTATAACTGAGATCCTTCCTCTATTTCTTTTTGCCTCCATAAAAATCAAATTTTTCTTTTCAACTTAAAAGAAAAAAGTTCACAGTTCACCTTTAACCAAGACATATATAAGTCTTGCCCTTGTGATGTCTAGTCCAAGTGGTCACAAGTTAAAGGATGTGTTAAAAGACAGCCAGAGGGAATTGCTTATGGGCTCCAAGCACAAGGGATAAGCTCCATCAGCTTCCTGGAACCACTGGTTAGACTCCAGCCATGGCTCAGGGGCCTCTGCAACCTTCTGAAGTAGTTAAGTTGAGCTGCGTTTCATGGAGCTTACTGTGTGGCTTAAAGCTTACTTAAAAGTTGATGTCCCCTCCCTTTTGCATGAATGTTAAAGATCTCACAACGTTTTTTCTAAGAGTTCAGATTTGCATCTTGGTCCTTGGCCAAAATTTCCGCTTCCCTCACTGTTATGTAGAATACCCTCCACTCCAGAAGTGGGTGCATTCTAGTAGGCCCCGATTCAGCAAAGCAATTAAGCAACAGGTAGGGAAGTGCTTTGGGCTCTTTGATGTGAAAGGCAGTATCTACAGGTAAATTATTATTGACTATCATTAATTATTTACTGGTATGAAGTGTTAAAGGTAGCCCAATATGTAAGGGCTTTAGTATCCCAATATTAATGGGCCCACTGTACTGGAGACATACTTGTAATTCATTCTTATTGCACTCCAGATTAGGAGTGAAAATACGATGTTGATTAGTTTAAAATGAGTGAGTGATGCTGCTGAGGGGAATGTCCCAATATCCTGACAAATATGATGCAATTTGCTGAGTTGCAGCTTCATATCCATTTACTGATCTTTACACATTTACAACTGTTTTCTTTGATATAAAGATTAATATGTCAGATATACTGCATATTAGCTGTAAGGTTTTTCTGTAGGGAAAGAAAGTGATGATGTGTGATTTGAATGACACCCTAAACTGATTCAGATGCTGTCTGTTCTGATCTGCCGTGGTATAACGCCAACATACGTTTACCCAGACCATTTCCAGCATCAACAAAAGGGAACATCTGCTGCCAGAACAGAAAATATTCATGTCATGAAAATGGCTGAAACATTCCAAAGCATTATGAATTGTTTGTACTGAGCAATGTAGGAAAAAGTTCTCCACAATGAACTGACTGCAGCTGTATGAGCCGGGACTGTGCTCATACTTCAAACTGAAATAGACAAAGGAGAATTGGGAGGTTTTGTCACTCCATCAATATAGCACAGCATTGGGACTAAGGAGACCTTGGTCATATGCCCAGCTCTGCTATTGGACTCCTAAGTGATCTTGGGCAAGTCACTTCACTGCTCTGTGCCTCAGTTTCCCCATCTATAGAATGAGGATTATAATATTTGCCTCCTTTGTAAACCACTTTGAGCTCTAATGATAAAAAGTGCTAGATAAGAAATAGATATTCATTATTATTATTAACTGTAGGGTACAGTCTAGTCAGGGAATGGGTGAAATCTCTATGAATCTATTCCATCTCTTATTTCTATTTACTTAGTAGCTCTCCCAAGCTAAGTGGGGCTGGGCCCAGCCAGTACTTAGATGACAGATCTGCACGTATGGCAAGAAATGTTGGTGGGTCTGTAGTTCCCTTGTTCTCTCTCACTCACAGCTGACTCAGTGTTCCCACAACTGAGAATGATGTTGAGCAATCAGCAACATGGGAAGGGGCACTAAGCTGCTGCTATGGGTCCTGTCTTTCAGGTACAACACAAAACCCCGGTCCATCATATAAGGAGGCAAGTGGCATGAAACAGGCATTTTCTGAAGGGCATGGAGCAAGAAGAACTGTGTTGGACCTAGACCAAATCTCCCATACCCAGATCTCCTTCCTGAACGTTGGGGAAATTAATGTTTTCCCATCTGGGCCAATTCTCTCTTTCTGAAAAGGACCAGGCTAATCCCCCAAGATCTAACCCCCCCGAAATGGTGAACATTTTCTGGAGCATAAAGTTACTCAGATGTTGAAGTGTTTGCTTACTTTTTACTACAGCCCCATTTAAATATAGATTAAGACATAGGACACACCACACAAGCCTATGAAACATGTTTAAAAATTACACTATATGGTGTAACCACAACAAGAGATTCAAACAGATGAATATTTTAAAAACACATATAACTGCTTTTGGAAATTCCCTGGCAAATATTTCTAGCCAGTGGGACTCCCAGGAGGAAGATGCAACCATGAAAAAGGACTCAAAGCTGTGATCTGAGTAGAGCGGGGTGTCATAACACTAAGTGATGTAAATCACAGAAAAATATAGTAAGGAGGAGAGTGCATAGTCCCAGGCTGTGAAGTTAGCAAATAATATGGGTCGGGCAACATATGTATGTGTGTGTGGAGGTGGGGGTGTATTTCGAGAACATCCTTATTTCACTTGTTCTTTTTTGAAATGAAGTCAGTAGGACTCCTCATGTGTGGATAGTTTCTCATGTTCCTAAATGTTTGCAGGATCAGACCCCAAATTAGTAATGTATTAAACTAGCAAAGGACCTTTTAATTTCTTTCTTTAGGGCCCAGTCTTTCATTCCTTACACACTCCAAACTTCCACACCATAGGGAGTTGGGTCTGTTCAAGTGATGCAGGCTCAGGACCCTTTTAAGCCTCATGACCAATGCAATAAGACACAGCAAAGCATAGCACACACAGCAGTTGCAGAGGAGCCAAACAGATTGCTTTGATATTCATTCCTATTTACTCTACCAAATTATCAGCAAGGTACTGGAGGGAAGAGCATTGTTTGTTTAATTCAGTGTAAAGGGAAGTCAGTTGAGTTAGCAACAGAGACCCCTGAAAAGTAAAAGAAAATTCTAAACTCTTGCCTTAGATTGTAAACTCCTTGGGGCAGGGACTCTCTCTTTTTTCTGTGTTTATATAGTGCCTAGCACAATGGGGTCCTGATCCATGACTGGGGCTCCAAGGTGCTAACACAACACAAATAATTAATAATAATAATAATAATTGATAAAGTATTTAATCTTTACATAGGAGAACTGCACCATGATGAAAGGAAAATCTGACTTCAGAGGAAAAGGTTCTCCAACTTCCCTCTGGAGAACAAAGGCAGAGATTTTGACCTTGGGCATTATAGCTGGATCTTATTTATCAAGAACGTGCAATTAATATCCACTCTACCATTCATACTGGACAAGTTTCTAAACAAAGTAGTCCAGTCACATCCTATAGGTGGCAATATAACTCCATACGTGGCAGCCTGCTCATCTCAATAGGTTTCAGCATCATGCAAAATGACAAAGAAATGTTTTGCTTCCACGACAAAATTAAAAGTACGCTTCCCCTTCCATAGAGAGGCACCAAGGGGAAACACTATAAGGTGACAGTGACCGGCTTACATCAATTTAGAGTAACATTGCATACCCCCTCACTGTTTACATACAGTGCAAAACACACTCAGAGAAGCAGTTGAGGATTTTTCCTCTTCCAAGACCAATAACTCATTATATGTTTGATAATTTCTCAGACAGACTTTTCAAACAGACTGCAAGTTTTGGAGCCCTGGAGTCAATTTGCACGTGGACAATTTAGGATTAATTTGGAAAACATTTGACATTTGTTTGTTTGTGGCCCTTTCCAGATCCCATGATGATGGCTTGCCACATGGCGGCTGATAAACATTTTATTCATTAAGAAACAGCGCATCATGCTGCCTTTTTAAACATGTTTCCTTCCCCCAAACATCTGGCCCAATTGTGTGTTCAAGCAGTGGGCTTTGCTTGCTGTTTGTTGACTTCTGCAATTGCGTACATCATGAAAACCTTGCCAGCTATTTGTGACGTATTCCCTTTCTTTTACTCTTATGCCCCAGAAACCCGGGGACATTGTGCAATGGCACACAGCTCCATTACATTTTGATTGATTGTTACACCTCTCTGCACACGTCTCTTGAATCCTTCCTTCCAATGAGCTACACTCCACAAAGAGGCAAAAATCCAGAAAACGGTGCACAGAACTGCAGAGACAAAACATATGGCAAAACAGACACCTAACCCTTTGGAGCCTAATTCATTCTCAAATAGATACCAGCTAGAACAGGCATTGGCAGCCTTTGGCACGTGGCAAGTCAGGGAAATCCGCTGGCCGGCCGGGATGGTTTGTTTACCTGCAGCATCCACAGGTGCAGCCGATCGCAGATCCCACTGGTCGTGGTTCATCATTCCAGGCCAGTGGGGGCTGCGGGAAGTGGCGCAGGCTGAGGGATGTGTTGGCCACCGCTTCCCGCAGCCCCCATTGGCCTGGAACGGCAAACCACGGCCAGTGGGAGCTGCGATCAGCCGAACCAGCAGACGCTGAAGGTAAACAAACCATCCCAGCCGGCCAGCGGATTTCCCTGACACGCTGCATGCCAAAGGTTTCCGATCCCTGAGCTAGAATCTGGGTAATTTCCAAGGACCTGGGGGAAACCACTAGGGGGTACTATGCGAGAGAGCAGGTAGATTTTTAGAATCCGTTGGAGGTGAGCATGTGTTGGGTTTGGTGAGTCTGTCCCACCCCACCACCATTTCCTGGTGAAAGCCTTACCTCTACCTTCAGCTCCTGCTGTGCCCCCCTCCCCCATTCCTCTTTGCTGACTTTCCAAACTGCTCTATCCGATTTAGACACAGCAGTAGCAAGGGAAAGGGGCATGAATCAGGAGCTGAGACTAGTGACTAAGAAGTACCCCAAAGGTTCTCTATAGAGAGACCGCAGCCAAGTAGGTTGGAAGCATGAATTACTCTACTCACCCAGCAGTGCTGTTTCAACTGCTGGGACTCGGCAGAGAGTTCAGAAGGGGGGGTCTTATTTTGTTTAAGGGAGAAAGCAGAGTGAAAAGGGAGGCAAGGTGCTTGCTTTGTGGTGGAAACGTTATATCCACTGGGTTCAAAGTATCCCAGACAGCTAGGTAATGAATCAGTTATGTGTGCTGGGTGCTGTGTCCCCCTTGAGTTACTGCCCCTCATTAAGGCTAAGAGCCTACTACTGCTGCCAGCTAAGGGAGTTATTCCTTTAGCTCAAGTGGTAGAAATGTATGCTTTGGAGAAGGCAGTCACAGGTTCAATTCACAATTTTGACCCTGCTAAGTGTTACTACCATTCACTGTTCCTCATCTAACTCACAAGAGGTTTTCCCCCTGTGCCATTAGATCCTATTATATATTGGATGCTTTTGCTAAAATAACATCCTTTGCTGTAGACATAAAACCTGGCTCCCAGGCCCGATGTGTGAATGAAGGCAAAGCATGTTAATAACTCATCCTGGTTAAAGCATGCTTCTTCTCAGGTAAAGCACCACAGTACTGATCATTTGACAGAGTGCATGAGAATGAGTGGCACAAGCAGGCAGGCTTGGAAAGCAACGTGTAAGCAATCGTCCGTTCTGAATTTGAGTCACAATCTACAATTCTATCCTGTTCTGAAAGGGAGCTCACCAACGTGACAGAGAGTTTTGTTTGCGAGGGTGTCATTAGCAAACCCTTCTTAGCAGATGTTTAAAATAAAATGAAAGGAAACAAGGACCCTTCTTATCCCATTAGACAGCTACAAAGCAGATGTAATTACTAGTGTGAAAAACCAAGATGAAATGCGGTGAGCAGCTGGGCAGGACAAAGTTCCCATGGGATAATCCCTCCACCAGCAATAAGGAGAGTAGAGAGAAGACAGAAGAGCTGCAGATACATACATTGAGGCATAGCCTCTGTTTCAGATTTACTGGGGACATATAAAAATCTCCCATGGGGGGGGGGGAGGGTTCCGTTTTTACACAAAGTAATTTATCATTGAAATGAGCTTGCCCAAAGGAGGGAGAGGAGCATCTTGTGTGAAGGCAGGAGCTGCATTGCCCTATGGACAGCTATGAAGTCAGCTACCAAGGAGCAGGCTCTTCTCCAGTGTCCAGCATTAGAGTGTCCACTTAGCAGTTATTTTTCCATCATGTTTATTTTACACCCCCCAAACCAAGCAAAGGTGCTAGCCCTCAGCGAGGACTCTGGCCAGGCCGAGTTTCTGTTGATCTGTTGAAAAACTGCAGTTCCCAAGATATATTTCTTTCACTCTCCCCTACCTCAAGAAAGGACTGACACGATTTTCCTCAAACTTTCCAACTCCATTTTAGAGCACAGAGTGAGTATAGGAAGGGTCAGCCCGAAGGGGAAAGTGGTTTTGAAAGTACTGAGAAAACAGGGAGTTGTAATGGACTTTATTGCCTGTTATCAGCCTTAGCTACTGCAGCGTTCCTGTATGAAAAATGGCACTTCATCCTTTGAAAAATGTTTTATTTCCAACTAACTAATAAATCATTGGAACATTAAGGGAAATGCGCTGCCTACAGCCAGCATCAAAGAGCATCGCAGTGAGTGTAGAGAATGGAGAGGAGAGAGAAAGGGAGGGGAGGGAAGAAAGGGAAGAAGGAAGAAAAAAAGAACAGAGTAAAAATGAGAGGAGAGGAGAGAGAAGAAAGGGGCATTGAAAAGGAAGAGAAGATGCTGGGGAATGTGAGAACGAGATATCAAACCAGCTGGTTTCAGGGTTTCTCAACCCTCCCCCCCCCCGCCCCCGCCACTGAGAGCCGATGCTCTGTGCTGTTGATACATTTAACGTTATTCATGGCCAGTACCTGATATTTTTAAAAACCCAGCACTCAGTAGTATATGCCTGCAAAGCACCACAGAAATTAATGGGAAAGCCATCTCTAGGCATTATTATTAATGAAGCTTGATGCCTGTAAATGACCTTGAATTTACACTACGAAGAAGGTGCCCAGTACAGGTGAGCGGGGGACAAATATTCTGTTTTGCAGCAAATTCTGAGGTTTGTATGTTTGTTCCACATTGGAATGACAACCAAACCTCTCAAACGATTTGTTTGCAAAAACAGATTTGTGTTGGAACATCCAGCTTTGCACTGAAACCGGAGCTTTTCTGTTTAGGAAAGGGGTGGAATGCTGATTAAGGCCCTGGCCTAAGGTGCGGCAGACCCATTTTCAAGTCCCTTGACTGCCCGATTCAGAGCAGAGTTTTTCAGATTTTTACAAATCAGGCGATGCTGAGACTTGAACCTGAGTCTCTCTGTTAGTGCCCTAATCACCAGGCCATAAAGTGTGAGAGAGTCTCTCCCTGTCTCCCTGCTTAAAACATCATCCAAACCAGTGCATCTCCTCAAAATGCTTCAGCTTCGGCTAAATGAAATGTCTCCAGAAAGGTTCCATGTGCCTAGCCCGAGGGCTCCCCAGGTCCCCAGCCTGGCTCCCTGACACACCTAACCCTGCAGGGTGCCATTTCAGCAGACATGCTCAAGCAGCTATAGCTATGCCCTGCTGACAGACAAAAGAGGAAAGTGCACATTGTGTGCAACTGAGAATTGCCTTGGCAAACAGGGAGGGAAACTGTTTTCCAGGTTTCAGTTCAAGACCCCAAGGACCTGATTCTAGTTCCTTATCCCCCAGAAAGCCAGGAGTGACTCCAATGAAATGTCAAAACTGCATGCCTTGGATCAGATGCAAGTCATCAGTTTTTCTCCTTTCAGCACCTAGTGAGTCTTGATTCAGACTGAAATCTCTCTACCGCCCCCATCACCTCTGGAATGGTTGTTTTGAAGCCTACTGATGTATTAATTATTAGTCACCAACACTAACTATTACATACAAATATATATTTTCTATATATGAAATGAGGGAGAACTTTACCTTCTTTGGGAGCATTCTTGTCCCACACAGACCACATCTGCACAAAGAAAAAAGGAGTCCAGCACACTATGAAAGCTAAGACTATGATGAAGGTCATTTTGACTGTCCGGATCTTGGCTTTAGAAATTAGCTTGATGCTGCTGACCCTGGAGAGGGCTGCCCCGCTGGAGGACAGGTTTATGTTGGTCTCGTGGGCTGTTTTTAACTTCACGTTCTGCCAGATTTTGAAGCTGATCAAGCCATAGCAGACACTCAGCATCAGCACAGGGATAATGTAAACCGTCAGCGTTATCCAGGTGATATATGCTTTGGCTCCCCAGGGCTGGATGAAATCTGCCCAGCAATCATACACCCCATTGCCCACATCCCGCAGGGAAAATATGTGGATCTGGGGGATGCTGACCAGCAGGCATAGCAGCCAGGTGAGGAGGACAGATACACGGTCAGACCTCCTGTGCAATGACCTCAGGGGCTGACAGATGGCCAGGCACCGGTCCAGGGACATCAGCAGAAGCATGTAGGTGGAAGCAAACATCCCCACCACCTGCAAGTACTTGACCAGCCGGCAGAGGAAATCCGGCCCATAGAACCTGAAGGTGATGTCCCAGATGAGTTGGGGCAGAACCTGGAAAATGGCCACCACCAGGTCAGCGATGCTCAGGTGCTTCATAAAATAGTACATGCGGGAGTGCTTGTGCCGGGTGGTGTGGATGGCCAGCAGCACGCACAGGTTGCCAGTCAGAGCAAGGAAGAGGATGAGGCAGAGCACCGTCACCTCCACCTTGGCCATGTCCTCATTCCTCTTCAGGGGATCAGTGGTGCTGTTGACCCCATAAGTCTGGTTCTCAAGGCTCAGGCTGCAGTTGATCAGTGAGCCATTGATAGTCCAAAGGTCGGTCCCTTCCAGGGACAGCTTCTCCATGGCCAGCCCCTTCCCATGCAGCACTTTGCACCAACAAGGGTTTCGGTGGGGGTCTCCTGTGCAGTGTCTCCCCTTCACAGCCTCCCCTTGCAGGAGACCATGGTTTTCAGCTCTTCTCTCCTGCCTCTGGAACTCCCCTTCCCCCTATTTCTTTTCTCGTCTCTTCCCAAGTTTTGATTCCTTTCCCTCTCTGTTGGTTTCAGTAGTGGTGACCGCTGGCCTGGGTGCTTGTCCTCTCTTCCTTCCGGATGAGCCAAGGGGAGCCGGTCTCAGTGCTCCTGAGGCAGAGATAGTCCTATCATCCAAATCCACCTTGTCCCCTCCGAAGGCACTTGGCGTGTCCTCCTCAAACAGAAACAAATCAAGAGAGGGCACATTACAAGCAAACCAATATCACTGTCCCATCTCAGTAGCAATATCTCTCCCTCCCCATCCCCTTCAGAGCCACTGCAGGGCCTTCCCAGAGCATTGCTTTTTTCCTACTGAAATCTACATTTCAAGGACCTCTCAATCATTTCCCCCTCATTCACTTCACAGCAATAACCAGCCAGGAGAGTAGGACACAGAATTCCCTCACCCACTTGCTGTGAGTTTTTCCATCTTCATGTGAAATAGCCACAAGCAGAGCTGGGGACATGAACCAATCAAAAATACTGCTAACAGAACAGATCAAAATCCTTCTTACCTTCTTACCGCTACCTCCTTTGGCAGCTCCCAGCTTTCCTCCTTGAAGTTGCTGTTTTCTGCTTAAAACACAAGACCAAGGAGTTGCTTTCTCAGAAGAGTTCAGGAGAGAAGCCCCCACTGTGAGACTGTCTGGCTGCTCCACAACTTTGCTCTCAAATGAATCCAGATGGCGAGAAAGCAGGGAAGTGGGGGAGGAGGAAAGGAGACTGGAGTCAGCCCTTCAGGAGTCACTCATTATGGATCAAGTATGCTGCTGCTGGGGTCGATACATACTGTACAATTGCTTCATTTATAGTTCTATCCCCTAGGTGGCGAAAGAGGCCACTACTTCACCTGCTCATCTAAAGAATAGCTTACAGAATTGGGAACTGGGTGCTGATTTCACCGAATCACCGAATCACCGAATATCAGGGTTAGAAGGGACCTCAGGAGGTCATCTAGTCCAACCCCCTGCTCAAAGCAGGACCAATCCCCAATTTTTGGCCCAGATCCCTAAATGGCCCCCTCAAGGATTGAATAAATCTGGAGCAACTGCTCTGGGTGTTAGGCTGGATTTACAATGTGGGTAACAAAGGCATTAAAGTAAAAGTTAACATTTCCCTCTTTAGTTATAGTTGCTCTGTCTTGTGCTACATTTTAATCAGTTATAAAATAAGGTTATTTCCCTCTCTCCCCAGTCCCCCCCCCAAGGTGTATTTAATTGTTTAGCACAGTGGAACACATCAGAATGTATTATATCTGGGCACACTGTCTTCCAGATAAGCGGTAAAAACAGTTTTAAGTAAATGATCAAATAAAATAATGAATAACATTGGCTGTAACATTTTCCCTGTTATGCAGAGCCCTGGATTGATTGATCCTCACAGAAGCACCCCTGTGACATACGTAAATCATGTGCTCCTCCTTTTACATATACATACCAGTATATGTTAATAGCATCCATGCAATGGAGTTGCCCCAAAAAATAATGCTCCAGGTTAAACACAAGTCAGCTGCGGTGTGTAACTTTATTTATCTGCTTTAAACTGTTTGTTTCAAACGATGCCTTGAATGTTTTTGTTGCTTTACTCTTGTTTCTGTCTCTGGCTATCTTTGTTAACTAGGTGTCAGAATTGCTCCCCAGACTTTGGATGTCTGGCAACAGTGAAAAGCATACGGGGAAACTGGAAGTGAAGAGGAGCTGTTGTTTTCTTGAAGTAAAAAATTAGGGTTGTGGTGAAACCTTTGACAAGTACCCCATCTGTTACAACAGGCAGGAGCTGCAGATTAACTATCCTCTTTTGTGTTGATAATCAGACAACATAAATGAATGTCAAACACTAATGAAAAATGCATTTCATAACTACACTGTTTACTGAATATGGGGATAGAGGGTACACTACGGCTCTGGGGGATTTATGGTTGCTTTAGAAGCAGATTGCAGTTCAGCTCCCAGAACGGTTGTTTCTGGGTTTCTTTCATTTACTCTGATCTGCAACCACAAGAGGTAGAGTACCAAGTTTAAACATGGAGCTAAGGTCTGGACTATTTGACAATATTATTCAAAAAAATTAAAAACTGGGACCCTTTCGAGCAAGATTTTTAGAGTAATAACTTGCTGCTACAAAATAAGAATGAACACTTTCTTTTTTAATATCTGCTGGCATCACCACTGCTAGCTTCTGTCTCAATATGAATACTTCACAGAATGGAGGGTTTTTTTCCTCCAGCAAATTACAGCCAGATTTTTAAATATATTTAGCTATCCAGGTGCTTTTGAAACTCCCACTAGATTCCTATCTGCATCTTTAGGCACCTAAATACCTTTAAAAATCCATCCCATAGGCCCAAATCCTCCAAGACATGTAGGAACCTCACTCCCTTTGATGATCTGGAGTTTGTAAAAGCTATCAGAGATGTTGTTTTGCTCAAAGTGAATGCTAATGACACTTGTTCAAAGTTTCTTGCTGAACTCATCTAGACACTCATTTCTTCTAACTTCTACAGCCTCTTCCCTCCAAGCACTGTTCATTACACTGAATACTCATTCCACGGGATTGCTTTTTCCTGATAAAAACATAGTGATTTCTATTTAGAATACACCTAGAATAAACATTTTGTAGTTATCTTACAAAGAAAATGTTTTGGTGGCCTTTAAGTCCTGAGAGATGTAGAAATTCTAAGTGGGCTAGTACTTTGGCATGCTTTTCCCTTATGTTCTTCCTCCTTATGCAATAATCTCTCTGGCATCATTGAAGAGAGTGTTGTGAGAACCACGCACAATGTTTTTTACACTGTTCTTCCTTTTTCAGGAGAGTTTTGTAAAGAGGAAATGACATTGGATGAAATCTTGATGTCAATGGGACTTTTGCCATTGACTTCAGTGGGTTCAGGATTTCATCACATGTGTTTTGCTGCTTTAGCATTATTTGCAAGATATCATAGAATCATAGAATATCAGGGTTGGAAGGGACCTCAGGAGATCATCTAGTCCAACCCCCTGCTCAAAGCAGGACCAAAACCCCAATTTTTGCCCCAGATCCCTAAATGGCCCCCTCAAGGATTGAACTCACAACCCTGGGTTTAGCAGGCCAATGCTCAAACCACTGAGCTATCCCTCCCCCCATGCTGGCAATCATTGGCTGGTGATGGGATGTGGGTCATTCCAGAATTTATCTAACATTCCTTTGTGTTCTAGTCTAGTTTATTGCACAACATTTTCCTGTTGGAGGAAAGGTAATTGCATGCTTCCTAGGATTGCATTTTGGGAGGTAAAACACAGCATGATGAGTTTTCATTGTCTCCTTTTCAAATAGCAGTTCCTGATCAGTTTTATTTGTGCTGCTTATTTGCCAGGTAGGGAAATGAGGGACCTTTCTTTGTTGGTGGTGAGGAGGGGGAAGTTAAGACATTGCTAATATAGTCAAAACATTCCAATGGCATCATGCAGTGGTGAGCCCAAGATTGATTATACATGCAAAACACAACCATGTAGTTCATATGAAGAGCAAATTTGGGGTTCGAACTCTGCTTCCTGAACAGAAAGCACAGAAGTTTCATTCTTAACAGGCCATCATAAAGGTACCAGCATTTCAGCGGTAGGTGAGTGGGCCAGGCCGCTATGGGCCAGATTGTGACCTTTCCTGTGTGCCCATAAAGTGCCCCCTTACTCCTTCATTCTAGAGGAGACCAGCCTCTCCATGGAGCTGCCACTCCTCCTCCCATGAATGTGGGTGGATCCAGGTTTCTTCCTCCCCAAGGTACCAACCAGCATATCTGAGCCAACCAGGTATAGATCTGACAGATTATTTTTACCTGGAACCAGACTGTGACTGAGTCTGCTCCTGGGGCAGCGTAACAACATGGTGCCCCTCACACAGGGCTTGTGGCAAAGCCACACGCTAGCTCTACATACACTAGGAGCCCAGATTCTATGGTGATGAGGAGCATATAAGTGAGATAAATTGATATATAGACACACAGGACCAGAGTCTGTTGCCGAGTACCCCCATGATAATGGAGGCAATGAAGACACTCAAGATTTACATCCACATAGCTGAGATGAAGATCTGGCCCCCACAAACATGCTTTGGGCTCCTCCAGGATATACATATGTAAGCAGCTGTGATTAATGGAGGGAACAGCTGGAAGAGAAAACTGTGTTTCAAAGTCATTAAGTGACCAAATGACGGGTGTTATCTTCAAGCCAATGAAAGATAATGCGCTGATCACAGAGGTAATGGGCTCAGGCCTCCCTAGTACAAAATCTAAGAACACTTCTATAACTCCAAAGTGCAATCAGCTGATGGGCTGGAATTAGACAATAACAACTGGGAAAATTCATAAAGGGAACCAGATGGGGAGCACACACAAGGAATCAGAGGTGCCAACTTTCTCATTTCCCTGGGGGTGCTCCACCCACACTCCACCCCTTTGCCCAACCCCCCCCCCCGCCTCTTCCTGCTCTGTTTTGCTCCACCTCTTCCTTCCCCCACTCCTCCCTTGCCTCCCCCTCTCCCCCACCTCCTACATGCTGCTGAACAGCTGATCACCGGCAGGTAGGCGGGAGGCGCTGGGGGTTGCAGAGGAGCTGATCGGTGGGGCTGCTAGTGGGTGCTGAGCACCCGCTATTTTTTTCCCATGGGTGCTCCAGCCCCGGAGCGCCCACGGAGTCTGCGCCTATGCAAGAAATATGTTAAAGAAGATTCCACAAAGGGTAGAGGTGCATAAAACAAGAGCAAAACAACTTCACCTCCAGCTAACAGGGGAAAGGAAGAATCTGCTTCAGTGGGCAGATTAGTCCATAATTATCCACTCAGGGGTTTCTGACTCCTGAGTCTGAAGCAGCTGGTCCTGGCCACAGCCCTGGACAGGATACTGAACCAGATGGACCCCCAGATTGGGCAATTCCTATTCTCCTAACAGCCAGTGGCTCTTTGTGCTAGGCACTGTACAAACTTATGGCAAGATAGAGAATAAGCTACTCAGGACAAGGACTCTAAGTATATAACACATAAAGGTGGGAGGGGAAACTGAGGCATAGAGAAGGGCTGTGACTTGCCTAAGGTCACATAATAAGATAGTGGCAGAGCCAGGAACAGAACCCAAGTCTGCTGAGGCCCAGTCCAGTGTCCTAGCCATTGAAACACACTACCTCTCAGAGGCTGTGATGGACACACATTATTTATAAATGCCAAAACAAATAAAGTATCCCCTTGATGGAAAGTCTAACATGAATCTAATCTCAGAGCAGTAATTCAGGAAAGCGTCAGGATGGAATTATTAGACTTATTAGATCCAGCGAGCACCCAAGCTAGCACCTGGATTGCGTGTTTCTCCCTACATCTATGTCTTTTCAGTATGTTCATGGCTGGGGATTGCGGCAGGGCCTCCAGTTAGGCCTGCTCACACAATAATTCTCCTTTTCACAGTGGAATTTCAGCTACCTGAGCCTGTCTCAGAGCTACTTTGTACTCCCTGGGGTTTTTGAGCCTGTTAAATCCCTAATTATGTGAGGTCCACCTCTTCTGTACGTCATGTGATAACAACTCCATTTGAGCCAGAGCAGTCTGGGGATAGCTGCATTCGATTTAACAAGCAGTGACAGTTCAGGCATGAAAATAAAAAAGAAATCTCTGTAGCACTATCGTGATCCGTAAACCAGGCTCCTGTCAACACCGTGTGCCACCAGCACAGAATTACTTTCTTCCTGTGCGTGATCAACCGGTGCTCCTCCACTGCTTTCAAATATCCAACGCGGAGCAGAGCTTCAACTCCGGGCTGAAAACACAGCATGTTTATTCCTCGTGTGATGGAGGGAGAGAGGGGGCATACTCATATTTCATAATCAGTCTCCTTGCCCTTAACCTTGCCCTTAATCATTTTCTAACCTTTTCCCTGCCCCAGCCAGCTCATTGGTTTGGACTGACTTGAGGGAAGCTCTGCATGAGGGCAGGAGTCCGCATGCACATGGAGCCAAATTCAGGGTCAGGATTTGCGTTGTTGTCCTTTCCCAGCACCCTTAATAGGTCACTTGTCCTCTTAGCCAGTCAGCCCTGCAGCCTGGGGATACTGATCAAGATTGTCTCTTGGCTCAGAGATGAGGGTGTGTGGGTGAGCTGTGTTAAGGGTCGATTGCAGGTCCCTGCTTCTCAGGGCCAGCCTCAACCACACTACAACTTACAGCTGTAAATTGCACTTAATGGATCCTATGCCAATGGAGGACTGGCATCATGCAGCCCCTCCTTGTGCTCACCTGATTCTAGCATGTCCCCTACACCCAGGTGTAGAGGAGTCATCCTGCACTAAGCAGAGTTCCCTTTTGCCAAAGGAATTCTCTGCTGCTGGGCATCTGTAGCCAGATTAGCCCAGCAGGAAGTATCAAAATGCATCAAGGAATTCTGATCTCATTCCAACCCAGCTAGAAGTAGGTCCCCACAGTCTCATCTCACAAGAGTTAGAGCAAATCCCAGGCTTTTCACAGACCGTAAAAGGTTCAGATGGTTTGAATCAGCATCCAAGCTTTTGTGTGTTTATTACCAGAACTCAAATACACTTCCAGACATGTGAGGTTCACTCATCATTAAGTCTTGGCATTAAAAGGAGAAAGTTTATTTTTCCCTTTTCCGCTTCTCGGGTAGTAGCAAGAACACAGTGTACCCCTTCCAACAGGAAGAGGATGCAAAGGTCCCAATTCTCAGAGTCAGCCAAGATCTACTTGGCATAGGATCCATTGCTAAGTGGCGTGAAGGTAGTTTTATCTCAACTTTGCAGCAGCTCAGCCCTGGGATCAGACCCTGTTTAGTAGCCATGGATTGCCAGAGCACAGAGATGCTTTGAGACGCTCAGAGTTTAAAGATAACAGAGATTGTGCATGGCCTGAAATTTACGGAGGAACCAGCCACATTCAGTACTAGGACTTCTGTTGTTAGACTCTGAGATGGGCATTGTTGCTGACTGCTATAGTCTGCCCAACTGATTTCCCCCTTTCACCGGATTACACTCCCTGGCCAGGATCTGTACTGGGTGAGTAGTGCCACCAAGAGATTCCCACCACTCCCATTGACTCCTCAGCTCACTGCTTAAGGTGGCTTCATGGTCACTTGACAGTGCCAAGGAGTCACTAAATGGGAAAGTCTCTGAATTACTACAGCGAATTCTATCCCACATGTCTGACTGGTGGGTCTTTCCCACCTGCTCAGGGTCTAACTGATCACCATATTTGGGGTCGGGAAGGAATTTCCCCCCAGGTCAGATTGGCAGAGACCCTGGGTGGCTTTCACCTTCCTCTGCAGTATGGGGCATGGGTCACTTACAGTTTTAAACAATATAAATGGTGGATTCTCTGTAACTTGAAGTCTTTAAATCATGATTTGAGGACTTCAGTAACTCAGCCAGAGGTTAGTGGGTCAATTACAGGAGTAGGGTGAGGTTCTGTGGCCTGCAATATACAAGCAATCAGACTAGATGATCACAACGGTCCCTTCTGACCTTAAAGTCTAGCAGACTACAGAAACTGACCAGGATTTGAGGGACATTTTTTCCCCTTTCCACCTCTAGGAAAATTGTCAATTAATTAGTCTTACTTCAATAGCACAGACTGATGTGTAATGAGGGACAGCATTTATTTAAGCAAGAAGAGTCCCGTACCTCTTGTTTTAATAACAAATACTGTGCTTCAGATTAGAAGATGGAAAAGCCCCATCAAGTCATCCAGTCAATGCAGGATGGTTTCCTCTAGCATATTTTTTTTAGAGTTTTCTCCAGTCCAGTTTTTAAAGTCTCAAGTAATGGGGCTTCCATCATTCTGCCTGGGGATGCTACTCCAGCAGATTTTGCATTTCTGACATTTCCCCAGATATTCACTCTTATCATGTGAAAAATCAAGGCAGGTCTGTAGAGATCCCCAAGCTGTTACCCAGCTGTGATGGATCCTCAGGAAATTTTGTGGAACTATTTGTTTGCCTCAGACCAGTTCACAAGAAAACACCACCACGGTTGCTGTTGATCCGGCACCTTTAACAAGCAGTTGAATAATGACCAGAAAATGGGGGATGGCATGTATAGGAAGAGGGTGGTATCTGCTAGTGGCATTCACCCTGGTTTATGAATAACCAGAAAACCCATCAGAGCTGCAGTATGGAAGTAACTAGGTCCACCATGTGTATGTACTGTATATTTACTACACTGTTTCTGTGTGCAATTTCTTCATGTTGCATAAAGAGCAAAAGACCCAACAAGCAGGAGATCACAGACATTTTTGTGATTTCCCTCCCGCCCCTCCCATTTTTTGCTTAAGTGTTGTTTCACAGGAAAATTCCCCATCAACTCTAACAGCCACTAAATTCAATCAAAATAAACTCTCTCCACAAATGCCAGCTGTCATAATAATTAATTGCACTGGGGGCATATAAAAGTTAGTTTTGAGTAAATGAAGATGGGAGGGAAATATGTAAACCATACAGCGTACAGACAATTCATTTAATAGGATTTCTTCTTGTTCGGAGATTTAGAAGGCAAATATCAAGGCATCAGCCCTTCACCACTCAGCCAATAACCTTGACGCCAGCCTAAGAAAGGGAGATGAGCTACAGTAAAGGGACTGGTGTGAAGGAAAAGGATCCTGTTACATTCTGTGAATGAAAAACACATTTCGCTATTATTTCTGGTGGTATTGAATCTGTTAGAGAGTTTACCCGCCTGAACTGTAAATACAATACAATTGGACCTGGGTGAAATCCAAACAGTTTATTTTTAATCATGTTTGCTCAGTCCCGCTTTATGTTTGGTATAGAAGAACAAACAGATTTGATTTGGGATCTTTGGTTAATATTTTAAAAGAATCCAAGTTTGGGGCTCTTTAAATTAGGGGCTGTCATACATGCATGAAAGGCAGATATAAAGTTTCATCAGCTGATTCTGTTCTGGCTAGGACACCAAAGTTATGGCATGAATTACAGAGTATGAAATGTAATGCTGATTTCATTAAAAATCAGCTCAGTAAAAATGGCTTAGGTAATTGTAGATAGAACCTGATTGTGAGTGCTCAGAATTAATGATACAAGAGATTGGGTACATGCAGACTGAAATTTACCAAGGAACAAGTTACATTCACTGCTAAGAGTGGCTATTGGATTCTGACATTGTCACAGTTGCTGAATGCCAGAGTCTACACAGCCCCAGCAGTTAAAGGATGATCAAGTGCATCGATTCATGACATAAAAAGGCTCCCTCTAAAAGTTTCTAATGGTCGGTTTCTTTTATTTTCTCTGATGGAAAAGACATTGCTGCAAATAACAGAAATCCTCACTTTAGGGCATCTCAGCTCATTGAACAACATTTAACTGTGAACAGACTGAGTCAAAAGTTATGTTTGATTGTGCTCTTTTCTGCCTAGGATCTTAAAACAAATTTTGGCCTGGTGTAAGCAAGTGCAATTCCAATCCCGCAACTGACATCCCAGTCTTTCAGTCCTTACTCCAGCAATCCTCCTATTGACCTCAAGTAATACTCAATCTTTTTAAAAAATAGATTTTTATGAAAAGAATCTTGCCAGAATAACTGGAGTTTATGAGTCACCTTGGGCTCCTTCCAGCTTTAAAAATTATCTGATTAAGTTGGAAACATTTTTATTTCAAAAACATATTTTAGAAAAGTAAAAAAGGAAATTTAATTGCATTTTAATTCACTGCTGGATCTCAAATAGTTCTTTTTTTCTGATAACCATCTTGAATCCCAACTTTGCAGTCCCCATGATACAAGAGGCCTGACAAAGTTACCACTTCAAATCAAGTTCATTTACAGATGGGACCATGGCTGTATATGTGTTCCCTTATATGTATATGTGCAGTAGCAGAGGTTGCAACCTAGGATATCAGAAAGCCAAAATGTTTTATCTGGCTGGATTTTCCTGGGAAATCATTTTTTCTTGGAATCTTTTCCTAGCCCCGACATCCCTCCGTTTTCAGTGAGTCTGCAAAAAGCTAAGCATTCACATTGGAATATACATACACACACACACGCTCCAATGCACACAGCTCTCCATGAAAATAATTCATATAGCTGAATCAAAGGCCATTCAAGTAAATGGAGAGGTTCCAGATAACTTCAGTGGGCTTTTAATAGGGCCCTGCAAAAAGAATAATTATAGAGAAATTCATCAATGTTTAGCTATTGTTGCTAGAAGTCTATATGGCTGTTATATATCAAATGGTAGATATTACTTATTATTATTGTAGCACCTAGGAGCCACAGTCACACACCCTATTGTACAGCACCTAACAGAAACACATAAGTGCTCCAAAGTGCATAGTTAGGAAGGAGATCTATCTACCTACCTGATATACTTTACAGTAGATATACTTATCTGTATATAAACCAGTGTAAGTATGTATGTGGTACAAATGTATTGCATTTATGCTAAGAGCTACCCGGTAACATAAGTAATACATAGAAGTATTTGGTACAAAATAGTTATTTTAAATTATCACATCAACAACCTACATTCCATTTTCAGCTAAGCAGTAACACTGTACTGAGCTTAAGTATTGAAAGATTTAAAATATATTTTAAAAGTTATGGGTAAAAAATATTGGTAATAATATTATGGGATCATCTGCTCCCAGGTAGATGCCCAATTGCCCATATTTCATAGAAAATATTATTGGAACAGAATAACCAAACAACATGCTGGAAAAATAAAATGTAAATCTGTTTGCATAGCAAAGATTTTCTTTCTATCAACACACATACTGGCTTGTTATTGTAGGGTTGTTCATATTGGGCATAGCTTTTATGTTGGAATAACATAGATTTTGTTTTGGAAAATATATCATTGGAGCATTTGCTTTGGAAAAAACAGATTAGGAAGAATCTCATTGTCTTGCAAACAGATAAAAGAGGAAGGGCAGATTGGGTTGAATATAGGAACAAGTATGTCTCAGCTGAAAAAAGACGTGGACAAGCAAGTTTCATATATCAAGAACTTTTTGAAAATTAGTATTTATTTTCTTATCAAGGGAAACTTCACTTTAACTTTGAATGTCTGCCTTTGAGAAATTCAGACTTCTCCACATCAGGTGAATAAGAAGTGGGGGGTTTTACCCACAAAAGCTTATGCCTAAATAAATGTTAGTCTTTAAGGTGCCACCAGAGTCCTCGTTGTTTTTACAGCTTTACATGGTTCAAAAGACTTCCTTCAAAGAAATCCTATTCCATTTGAAATCTGAAATATCATCCTTAACTCACATGGTTTTGCCTCCTGGCTGTGCCATTGCAGAAGTCTAAACAACATCCATTGCCCTTCTACATATGGAGTGTTGGCCATAACTCTGCATTTTCTGGCATTAGGTCAATACCCAAGAGATATGTTTTCCAAGCATTGCGTGAAGTTTTAGCCATCTGGCTGCCGCTAAAAACACCCACACAGTGTGTCAGAAATGCACCTCTGGGTTTCTAACCAAATGCCAGCAAATAGAGACCTATGGATGAGATTCCAAGGGCCAGAACTTCAGCTGCTGTAAATTAGCATAGCTCCGCTCAAGTCAATGAAGTTGCACTTATTTACAGGAGATGAGGATCTGGATCACTCCACTGGGTTTCAGGTATGCAGAAGACTGAGGGCTAAATCCTGACATCCTTAATAAACTGAAGCTCCACTGCTTTCAACAGGAATACCCAAAAGGGCTTTAGGAATTAACCCCTGGCATGGAACATCAGCGATAGTGTCAAGAGCCCTATGGTGCTCAGAAGCTGAGCTGTGAATGAACAGGATTTCCCTTCTGCAAACAGTGTCAAGATTTGGGAGGGGGGAGAAGTCCTTTGCAAATCAGAATGAAAACCCAAAATCTCCACATTTTTCACAAGAAGTAAAAGGACAGAAAAATGCCATTGGGGGGGAAATGAAAGGGAATTGTTTAGCTTGCCAGCTTCCTACCTGGAAGGGGGGAAACAGACTGCTCAACTCCCCAGGCTCCATGGCAGCCTGCCTCGCTCCAATGCTGCCCATCACTGGGCCTCAGCCAAAGCCCATTGAAATCAATGAAAGAAATGCCCATGGACTTTAATAGGTTTTGGACCAGGTCACCTGTTTGCAAGCCCATGCCATGTTCTAACATGTGTTATTCAGCCTAGCATCTGTGAGCAACCCTACAATAACAAACCAGTCTGTGAACATGATGTGGGGGAGGGGAGAATTATTTTGTGGTACAAGAACAGATTTCAGTTTCACGCTCCCAGGGGATTTTTAATGGCTTTGTCCTCGTTTATTTTTTATTGTGCTTTAATATAACTGAATCATATTTATTTCCATTGCCCAGCACTGTCATTCGTCAACAGCAAGCACTAGCAACCAAAATAAGTACAATGAGATCACATTGCCTGCCTACATACCTACCCTGAGGTTAACCTAACATGGGAACACACTCACTCACATATATTCCCACAGCCAGTTTCCTACGGTCAATGGCGTAAGGCATAATGGAAGTTTCCAGGCTGTGACCAAGCATGCTGACACTGGGCTGACTGCTTGATGGTTGGGTTTATGCCGTGCGTCTTGTGGTGAGCAACTGATGATCAGGTAACCTTAAACTGGCTACGGATTAGGGCTAAATAGCTTAATATGCATTGGTCATCAAGATCATATTTACTCTATATACCTTTGTGGAGCAATCTAGAGGTACGATGCTCAGTCCTTCTGAGAAGTTCTTCTTTACAAAGCAGTTTTCATAGTACTCAAAGAAGCTGAGACCACAGATGTATTGAGCAAGACAGATCTGCTTCACTTTTCCATGACATTGGTCTGAATACATTAATCAATAGAGTCCAGTGCATGGATGCCATGTCTCTTTATTTATAACCTACACCACCAAACATGTAACACAAAATGTAAAAAAGCACATGCATGGGGTCATACCCACACAATGTACTGAATATACAGGGTTAAAAGAACTTTGCAAACATTTGTAAATTGAATTTTCTGAAAGACTGCAATTTTTCCTAAATTTTGTAAATAATTTTGCTTCAGACAATTTACATACACATTTTACACACCATATTTGTCTTACTAGTTGGTTAAATGAGTAGTTGCTAGACTTTGCCCATTTGAAGGCTGCATTAGTGACTTGCCAGAAAATGCAGCATAATGGCTATGTTTATTTTAATGTGGCCCGTAGAGACTACAGATCCCAGCATCCACTGCTCAGACTTAATCAAAGCTATCATCCCCTTTGGATACTACTGGTGGGATAATATTTGATTGCATCAAGCACTAAGGGTATGTCTACACTATGAAATTAGGTCGAATTCATAGAAGTTGATTTTTAGGAAGTGACTTTATACAGTCGATTGTGTGTGTCCCCACTAAGCACATTAAGTCAGCGGAGTGCGTCCACAGTACTGAGGCTAGCATTGACTTTCGGAGCGTTGCACTGTGGGTAGCTATCCCACAGTTCCCACAGTCTCCATTGCCCATTGGAATTCTTGGTTAAGCTCCCAATGTCTGATGGAGCAAAAACATTGTCTCGGGTGGTTTTGGGTACATGTCGTCAGTTGCCCCTCCCTCTGTGAAAGCAACAGCAGACAATCGTTTTGCGCCTGTTTTCTGAGCAGATGCCATACTGCTGTCAGCAGACGGTGCAGTAGGACTGCTAACCGTCGTCGTCATCCACTGCAACTCTGCTCTCCTGGTGCCATGAATCCACCTCGCAGGTCCTCCTGTCATTCTGTATAAATATCTATTCTCGTGGCATCCGTCGTCATCCACCGCTTCCGCTGCAACTCTGCTCTCCTGCAGATGACATACCATGGCAAACATGGAGCCTGCTCAGCTCACCGCTGCTGTTGTGAGCATTGTAAACACCTCGTGCATTATCCTGCAATATGTACAGAACTTGCAAAAGCAGGCAAGGAGGCGACGACAGCGCGATCACAACAGAGATGAGGACATGGACACAGATGTCTCTCAAAGCACGGGCCCTGGCAATTTGGACATCATGGTGCAAATGGGGCAGGTTCAAGCAGTGGAATGCTGATTCTGGGCCCGGGCAACAAGCACAGACTGGTGGGACTGCATAGTGTTGCAGGTCTGGGATGATTCCCAGTGGCTGCGAAACTTTCGCATGCGTAAGGGCACTTTCATGGAACTTTGTGACTTGCTTTCCCCTGCCCTGAAGCGCAAGAATACCAAGATGAGAGCAGCCCTCCCAGTTGAGAAGTGAGTGGCAATAGCCCTCTGGAAGCTTGCAACACCAGACAGCTATCGGTCAGTCAGGAATCAATTTGGAGTGGGTAAATCTACTGTGGTGATCCAAGTAGCCAACACAATCACTGAGCTGCTGCTATCAAGGGTGATCACTCTGGGAAATGTGCAGGTCGCACTGGATGGCTTTGTTGCAATGGGATTCCCTAACTGTGGTGGGGCGATAGACGGAATGCATATCCCTATCTTGGGACTGGACCACCTTGGCAGCCAGTATGTAAACCACAAAGGATAGTTTTCAATGGTGCTGCAAGCACTGGTGGATCATAAGGGACGTTTCACCGACATCAAAGTGGGATGGCTGGGAAAGGTGCGTGATGCTCGTAGCTTCAGGAACTCTGGTCTGTTTGAACAGCTGCAGGAAGGAACTTACTTCCCAGACCAGAAAATTACTGTTGGAGATGTTGAAATGCCTATAGTTATCCTTGGGGACCCAGCCTACCCCTTAATGCCATGGCTCATGAAGCCATACACAGGTACTCTGGACAGTAGTAAGGAGCAGTTCAACTATAGGCTGAGCAAGTGCAGAATGGTGGTAGAATGTGCATTTGGACATTTAAAAGCTCGCTGGTGCTGTTTACTGACTCGGTTAGATCTCAGCACAACCAATATTCCCATTGTTGTTGCTGCTTGCTGTGTGCTCCACAATATCTGTGACAGTAAGGAGGAGACGTTTATGGTGGGGTGGGAGGTTGAGGCAAATCACCTGGTGGCTGATTACGAGCAGCCAGACACCAGGGCAATTAGAAGAGCACAGCTGGGCACCCTGCGCATCAGAGAAGCTTTGAAACCCAGTTTCGTGACTGGCCAAGCTACGGTGTGACAGTTCTGTTTGTTTCTCCTTGATGAAAACCCACCGCCTTGGTTGACTCTACTTCCCTGTAAGCCAACTGATCTCCCCACTTCGATCACTGCTTTCAGAGGCAATAAAGTCATTATTGTTTCAAAATATGCATTCTTTATTAATTCATCACACAAATAGGGGGAAAACTTGCAAGGTAGCCTGGGAGGGGTGGGTGAGGAGGGAAGCATCGGATGGGGTGCTGGATGAGGGGAGGAGGGCAGGATAAGGCCACACTACAGTTCAAAACTTATTGAATGCCAGCCTTCTGTTGCTTGGGCAATCATCTGGGGTGGAATGGGTGGGTGCCTGTAGCCTCCTCCCCCTACCGTGTTCTTGGGCATCTGGGTGAGGAGGATATGGAACTTGAGGAGAAGGGCAGGCGGTTATACAGGGGCTGCATTGGAGGTCTGTGCTCTTGCTGCCTTTCCTGCAACTCCACCAGATGCCTGAGCATGTCAGTTTGCTCCCCCATTAGCCTCAGCATTGCATCCTGCCTCCTCTCAGCGTGCTCCTCCCTCCTCTCATCGTGTTCATTTAAAGCTTTCCTGGACTCTGCCATTGTTTGCCTCCATGCATTCTGCTGAGCTCTTTCAGTGCGGGAGGACTGCATGAGCTCTGAGAACATGTCATCGCGAGTGCGTTTTTTTCACCTTCTAATCTGCGCTAGCCTCTGGGATGGAGATGATAGCAGGAGTGTAGAAACATTTGCATCTGTGGGAGGAAAAAAGGGAAAGTAGTATTTAAAAAGATACATTTTAGAGAACAAAGGGAAGACTATTTCACACTGAATCAAACGATTCAAATTACATAGCACATGTGCTTCCCCCCTCCACCCCAACCACGTGGCAAGTATCAGGGAAGATCCCTCTCAACTAAACGTGAACAGCTCAGTATGAATGGGCCTCCCCCCACTGCATGGCAAAGGCTTTTAGAGTACCTCCTGGAGAGCTTCATGGAGATGTCCCTGGTGGATTTCCACTCCATCCCCAGACACGTTAACAGACTTTTCCAGTGACTATACTGGCCGCAAATGCACCCCCAAGTCTCCAGGGCAAATTAATTATTAAACACGCTTGCTTTTAAACCCTGTATTATATTTACAAAGGTACACTCACCAGAGGTGTCTTCTCCAGCTTCATGGTCCGGGAGCCTGCCTTGGGAGGGTTGGGAGGGTATTGGCTCCAGGGTGATAAACAGTTCCTGGCTGTCAGAGGGAAGGAATTCTCCACTTGTCTGCTGTGCACTATCCTCAACCTCCTCCTCATCATCATCTTCCTCATCCACAAAATCCTCATCCCCATTGCGTGAGACTCCCCCCTTGCAGGTGTCCACGGACAGTGGTGGGGTAGTGGTAGGGGCCCCTCCTAGAATTGCATGTAGCTCATCATAGAAGTGGCATGTATGGGGCTCTGACCCACAGCAACCGTTTGCATCCTTTGTTTTTTGGTAGGCTTGCCTCAGCTCCTTAACTTTCATGCGGCACTGCTGTGTGTCCCTGTTGTAGCCTCTGTCCATCATGCCCTTGAAGATTTTGGCAAATATATTGGCAATTTGTCTTTTGGAATGGAGTTCTGCCTATACGGATTCTTCTCCCTATATATCAATCAGATCCAGTACCTCCCGTTCGGTCCATGCTGGAGCTCTTTTGCGATTCTGGGACTCCATGGTCACCTGTGCTGATCAGCTTGCCATGCTGGCCAAACAGGAAATGAAAAACAAAAGTTCCCGGGGCTTTTCCTGTCTACATAGCCAGTGCATCTGAGTTGAGAGTGCCATCCAGAGCAGTCACAATGGACCACTCTGGGATAGCTCCCAGAGGCCAATACCGTCACATTGCGTCCACACTACCCCAAATTCGACCCTGTGAGGTGGATTTTAGTGCTAAACCCCTCGCCAGGGAGGAGTACAGAAATCAATTTTAAGAGCCCTTTAAGTCGACAAAACAGGCTTGGTCGTGTGGACGGGTGCAGGGTTAAATTGACCTAACGCTGCTAAATCCGACCTAAACTCATAGTGTGGACCAGGTCTAAGTAATGGGAAAGGTCATTCAAATGAATGCTCTAGGTTGGAACATTTTTAGAGATAAAAGCATCAGTGGGCTAGTGCGACATGTACATTGACAATAATAAGATATTAAGTGAGTCTCTTAAAAGGAATATGCATATCAGCAATCACAAGTAGGAGTGGAGAACAAAGGAACATCAAGCAAAATAATGTACGTTCATCTTAAGTTAACACAGCACAATAAGATCTACTGTAGTCCTCGTCAATCAAGTTTCTAAACTTGTACAATTTCCTGCTAATTGTAAATGATTCAAACCTGTGTAAGCAGTGTCAGGATGAGCTCCACCCTGACATCTGGTGGTGAGGTGTGGCAAGTTGTGGAAAAGAACTTCAGGGGCCGATCTCATTTGCATAGGCACACCCACCCCACCTAGAATGAGGCCATAGCTGCCCATATGGTCACTTTGGCTGCTGTGGGATCCCCAGTGTCTCTGTTATTGGGGCAGGAAGAATAAATTGTTATTACCCTGATTACGGGAACTGTGCTTGGAACTGTACTTGGCCTTTTGTTATGATGGAGGGACTCACCATCAACTAAGTAGCACTCGCTAGGCAAGGGTCATGGGTTTTAAAACTCTGTGAATTGAGAGAGAGGTTGGGGACAAGTATTAATATTTGATGGTATGGGCCCCTTGGTGAGGACCTTACATGCTAATTGCACTTCCTCCTCTCTCCACTGTGGAGTATCAGAGCTAATTTTGATTCCATTAGGAGTCTGGTTACAGGCTGCTGAGCTCACTTTGGGCTAATGGTGCACCAGCACTGAGGCTCCCCTACTACAAGCTGAATTCACCAAAGAGCTGAACTGACTAAGAGCTGAAATCACTGAGTGTTGTGTTAAGTAGTGGGGGAGCCTGAAGATATATTGTAGAGCAGTTTGCGGGACGGCTGGAGTGCCTTGTGGACAGGCTGGTGGAGCAGTTCGTAGGACGGCGGGAGCTGCTTGTGGGACGTGGAGCAGTTTGTGGACCGGCTGGTGGATCAGTTCGTGGGATGGCGGGAGCTGCTTGTGGGCTGTGGAGCGGAGCTGAGCGAAGGAGTTCGTGGGGCGGCTGGCGGAGTGGAGCAGAGCAAAGTGAAGGCCTATGGAGCTGTGGGGCGGTTAGCTTCAGATCATGTAAGGTGCCTCTTACCCCTGTCCCGTCTCCACCCAGGTTGGGAGGTAAAGCTCCGCAGATAAACTTTCGAACTCTGGGGCTGCCCTGACCAGGGACAGAGACTTTTGGGTCATTGGACTTTTGGGACTTTGGGTGATTTGGGGTTGCTGGACTCAAGAACCAAAGGGAAAGGGGCATGCCCCAATTTGCTTGGGGTGGGTTTTTTTGCTCATGGGTTGTGTTATGAATCCTGTTGGTGGTGTTTCCCCAACATAATGCCACATTGTTTCTCTCTGTTATTAAAAGGCTTTTTGCTACACTCAGACTATGTGCTTGCGAGAGGGGAAGTATTGACTCTTGGAGGCGCCCAGCGGGGGTGGTATATATTTGTCTCAAGTCACTGGGTGGGGGCTCGAGCCAGTTTGCATTGTGTTATTGGAATGGATCCCCTAGATATTGAACCCGGCCCTTGTTGCTGCCAACTCTGACGGACAGAAGGGTTACACCTGGAATTTAATATTTAAATATTTGCAGACAACTAGATGGTAGCATTATCTTCTGATAATAATACTATTCAGCAGGAGGTAACAGATAATTGAAAAAGTGGTACCATGAGACATCAGTGAATCAGAGAGAAATATTTTTATTTTTAAGGGTGCTTTGAAATGCGTAATTATTAGTTAAATGGAGCAGTAAATAAATATAGTTTGAAACATGTATAATTGCAGGGATGCAATTACACAACCAGAACCTAAGATCTCTGTTAAGATCCATGCACTACAAGCCACACAATAAGCATAAGAACTGAAGAGGTGCGCTTTCAAATCAGTGCCTTCTCTCTTTCTCTTCTCTGGTCACTTTTCCTTTATTTTTCATTTAATCCATTTTTAGACTTGAATGCTGGAAATTGCTGACATGCCTGTCTACAAGCAAAATGTTTAATCCCCACCCTCATCTGCCTGCAAAGTCCATGTAACTTGAAAAGTTAATTACGTGGGAAGATCTTTTTTGGTAGAAGAATTGGTAAGTTTATGTAACATTTCTACTACAAATAATAAAAGATCCTTTTTCCGGGATGGGGAATGGCTTCAGAAATTTTTTTTTTTTTTGGTTAGTCTCCCATTTCTTACACTCAACAGCCTGTATTACACTCAGCCTGTATTCTTACACTCAGCCATATTACTTATTTCTTGTAATAAGCCTGTATTCTTGGGGTATGTCTACATTACGAAATTAGGTCAAATTTATAGAAGTCGGTTTTGTAGAAAGTGTTTTTATACAGTCGATTGTGTGTGTCCCCACACAAATGCTCTAAGTGCATGTAGTCGGCGGAGTGTGTCCACAGTACCAAGGCAACCGTCGACTTTCGCAGCGTTGCACTGTAGGTAGCTATCCCACAGTTCCCGCAGTCTCCACCACCCATTTGAATTCTGGGTAGAAATCCCAGTGCCTGATGAGGCTAAAATATTGTCACGGGTGGTTTTTGGGTACATATCGTCAGGCCCCCGTTCCCTCCTTCCCTCTGTGAAAGCAAGGGCAGACAATCGTTTTGCGCCTTTTTTCTTGAGTTACCTAGGCAGACACCATACCACAGCAAGGAACCCACTCAGCTAACCGTCACCGTATGTCTCCTGGGTGCTGGCAGACGTGGTACTGCATTGCTATACAGCAGCAGTTTATTGCCTTTTGGCAGCAGACAGTGCAGTATGACTGGTAGCCATTGTCGATGTAGTCCTGGGTGCTCTTTTAACCGACCTCGATGAGGTCAGGGGCGCCTGGGCAAACACGGGAGTGACTCAGCCAGGTCATTTCCCTTTTAAGTTTTGTCTCATGGTGATTTAGTTCTACCGGCAGTGCACTGTCTTTTAATAAGCAGCCAGCAGAAGATGATGGCCAGCAGTCATACTGCATCGTCTTCTGCTGAGCACCCAGGAGATGACGATGGCTAGTGGTCGTACTGCACAGTCTGCTGCCAGCAAGATGTATAAAGATAGATGAAGTGGCTCAAAACAAGAAATAGACCAGATTTGTCTTGTATTCATTTTCTCCTCCCTCCCTCTGTGAAATCAACGGCCTGCTAAACCCAGTTTTGAGTTCTATCCTTGAGGGGACCATTCAGTTTCTCGCAAAGCTACCCCTTTTGTTGATTTTAATTCCCTGTAAGCCAACCCTGTAAGCCATGTCGTCAGTTGCCCCTCCCTCTGTCAGGGCAACGGCAGACAATTGTTCTGCGCCTTTTTTCTGTGCAGACACCCTACAACGGCAAGCATTGAGCCTGCTCAGATCACTTTGGCAATTAGGAGCACATTAAACACCACACGCATTATCCAGCAGTATATGCAGCACCAGAACCTGGCAAAGCAAAACCGGGCAAGTAGGCGACGTCAGCGCGGTGACGAGAGTGATGAGGACATAGACACAGACTTCTCTCAAAGCACGGGCCCTGGCAATGTGGGCATCATGGTGCAAATGGGGCAGGTTCATGCAGTGGAACCCGATTCTGGGCTCGGGAAACAAGCACAGACTGGTGGGACCACATAGTTTTGCAGGTCTGGGAGAATTCCCAGTGGCTGTGAAACTTCCGCATGCGTAAGGGCACTTTCATGGAACTTTGTGTCTTGCTTTCCCCTGCCCTGAGGCGCAATAATACCAAGATGAGAGCAGCCCGCAAAGCTGAGAAGCAAGTGGCAATAGCCCTGTGGAAGCTTACAATGCCAGACAGCTACCAGTCAGTTGGGACTCAATTTGGAGTGGGTAAATCTACTGTGGTGATCCAAGTAGTCAATGCAATCACTGAGCTGCTGCTATCAAGGGTAGTGACCCTGGGAAATGTGCAGGTCATAGTGGATAGCTTTGCTGCAATGGGATTCCCTAATTGTGGTGGGGCCATAGACAGAACCCATATCCCTATCCTGGCACCGGAGCACCAAGCCAGCGAGTACATAAACCGCAAGGGGTACTTTTCAATAGTGCTGCAAGCACTGGTGGATCACAAGGGACGTTTCTCCAATATCAACATGGGATGGCCGGGAAAGGTACATGACGCTCACATCTTCAGGAACTCTCGTCTGTTTCAAAAGCTGCAGGAAGGGACTTTATTCCCAGACCAGAAAATTACTGTTGGGGATGTTGAAATGCCTATAGTTATCCTTGGGGACCCAACCTACCCCTTAATGCCATGGCTCATGAAGCCGTACACAGGCAGTCTGGACAGTAGTCAGGAGCTGTTCAACTACAGGCTGAGCAAGTGCAGAATGGTGGTAGAATGTGCATTTGGATGTTTAGAAGTGTGCTGGCGTAGTTTAATGACTTGTTTAGACCTCAGTGAAACCAATATTCCCACTGTTATAACTGCTTGCTGTGCGCTCCACAATATCTGTGAGAGTAAGGGGGAGATGTTTATGATGGGGTGGGAGGCAAATCGCCTGGCTGCTGGTTACATGCAGCCAGACACCAGGGTGGTTAGAAGAGCACAGGAGGTCACGGTGCGCGTCAGAGAAGCTTTGAAAACCAGTTTCATGACTGGACAGGCTACGGTGTGAAAGTTCTGTTTGTTTCTCCTTGATGAAACCCCTCGCCTCTTGGTTCACTCTACTTCCCTGGAAGCTAACCACCCTCCCCTTCTCCCTTCGATCACCACTTGCAGGGGCAATAAAGTCATTGTTGCTTCACATTCATGCATTCTTTATTCATTCATCACACAAATAGGGGGATAACTACCAAGGTAGTCCAGGAGGGGTGGTGGAGGAGAGAAGTACCAGGAAGGGTGGTGGAGGAGGGAAGGACAAGGCCACACAGCACTTTAAAAGTTTAAAACTTTAAAACTTGTTGAATGCCAGCCTTCTGTTGCTTGGGCAATCCTCTGGGGTGGAGTGGCTGGGTGGCCAGAGCCCCCCCCCCCCACCGCATTCTTGGGCATCTGGGTGAGGAGGCTATGGAACTTGGGGAGGAGGGCAGTTGGTTACACAGGGGCTGTAGTGGCGGTCAGTGCTCCTGCTGCCTTTCCTGCAACTCAACCATATGCTGGAGTATATTAGTTTGATCCTCCAGCAGCCTCAGCATTGAATCCTGCCTACTCTCATCATGCTGCTGCCACCTTTCAGCTTCAGCCCTCTCTTCAGCCCACAACTTACTCTCTTCAGCCCACCACCTCTCCTCCCGGTCATTTTGTGCTTTCCTGCACTCTGACATTGTCTGCCTCCATGCATTCGTCTGTGCTCTTTCAGTGTGGGAGGACAGCATGAGGTTAGAGAACATTTCATCGCGAGTGCATTTTTTTCGCCTTCTAATCTTCGCTAGCGTCTGGGAAGGAGAAGATCCTGTGATCCTTGAGACACATGCAGCTGGTGGAGGGAAAAAAAGGGACAGTGGTGTTTAAAAAGACACATTTTATAGAGCAATGGGTACATTCTTTCACAGTAAACCTTGCTGTTAACATTACATACATAGCACATGTGCTTTCATTCCAAGGTTGCATTTTGCCTCCCCACATCACGTGGCTAGCCCCTCACCCCTCACCCCTCCCCGTGGCTAACAGCGGGGAACATTTCTGTTCAGCTACAGGCAAACAGCCCAGCAGGAATGGGCACCTCTGAATGTCCCCTTAAGAAAAGCACCGTATTTCAACGAGGTGACCATGAATGATATCACTCTCCTGAGGATAACACAGAGAGATAAAGAACGGATGTTGTTTGAACACCAGCAAACATACACTGCAATGCTTTGTTCTACAATGATTCCCAAGTACGTGCTACTGGCCTGGAGTGGTAAAGTGTCCTACCATGGTGGATGGAATAAGGCTGCCCTGCCCAGAAACCTTTTGCAAAGGCTTTGGGAGTACATCCAGGAGAGCCGCGAATGCCAGGGCAAATTAATCATTAAACATGCTTGCTTTGAAACCATGTATAGTATTTTAAAAGGTACACTCACCAAAGGTCCCTTCTCCACCTGGCGGGTCCGGGAGGCAGCCTTGGGTGGGTTCGGGGGGTACTGCGTCCAGGGTGAGAACCAGTTCTTGGCTGTCGGGAAAACCAGTTTCTCCACTTGCTTGCTATGAGCTATCTACAACCTCATCATCATCATCTTCCTCGTCCCCAAAACCTGCTTCCATGTTGCCTCCATCTCCATTGAAGGAGTCAAACAACACGGCTGAGGTAGTGGTGGCTGAACCCCCTAAAAATGGCATGCAGCTCATCATAGAAGCGGCATGTTTTGGGCTCTGACCCGGAGCGGCCATTCGCCTCTCTGGTTTTCTGGTAGGCTTGCCTCAGCTCCTTAAGTTTCACGCAGCACTGCTTCGGGTCCCTGTTATGGCCTCTGTCCTTCATGCCCTGGGAGATTTTGACAAATGTTTTGGCATTTCGAAAACTGGAACGTAGTTCTGATAGCACAGATTCCTCTCCCCATACAGCTATCAGATCCCGTACCTCCCATTTGGTCCATACTGGAGCTCTTTTGCAATTCTGGGACTCCATCATGGTCACCTCTGCTGATGAGCTCTGCATGGTCACCTGCAGCTTGCCACACTGGCCAAACAGGAAATTGAAATTCAAAAGTTCAAGGGCCTTTTCTTGTCTACCTGGCCAGTGCATCTGAGTTGAGAGTGCTGTCCAGAGCGGTCACAATGGAGCACTCTGGGATAGCTCCCGGAGGCCAATACCGTCTAATTGTGTCCACAGTACACCAAATTTGACCCAGCAAGGCCGATTTCAGTGCTAATCCCCTTGTCAGGGGTGGAGTAAGGAAATTGATGTTAAGACCCCTTTAAGTTGAAAAAAAGGCCTTCATCGTGTGGATGGGTGCAGGGTTAAATCAATTTAACGCTGTTAAATTCGACCTCAACTCCTAGTGTAGACGAGGGCTTACACTCAACAGCCTGTATTTCATTCTTATTTGAGCACCCTGGCAGATCTAATATTGGTATAGCCTCTCTATTTTATTTTAATAATTTATTTGGATTTATAAAAGCACTAGCCCAAAACTGAGGTACTAGGCAGGTGTGATAGTTACCAGCTTTGCCAGCATATTGGGTATTGAACCACTGCCCTTCCGAGCTAAAGGTGGGAATTACTACAAGATGAACTAAATCTCTTGAGTTAGGGCTGCAACAGACTCATATCTCTTGGGGATCGGGCACTTGTAACACCCACTCACTTGGGTTAAAGTAGATCAAAAGATAACAAAAGAGATTGTCCCCCACATCCCAACTCAAAATACTCCCTAAATATCCTTCCACGGTGAATTACTGAGAGTCTGTCTTTGAGAAGTAAATGGATTACACTTTGCAGCACACTGTCTTCATAACTCATTTGTCTTGTATCAGTCCCCCCATCCCACCATTCCTGTGTCTTTTTATTACATTATTTCACATTACAAAATAAGAACATTGACTCTCTTTGATCTCTCCCTCGTGAACTCTGACAGGCTTGATCTTGGCATGACACTTTAATCATTTGTGTTTAAACCGTCTGCTTTTTAATTATTCTCTTTTCACTCTTAGCAGCCCAACAGGATATTTTTGAAGTGAGCTGTAGCTCACGAAAGCTCATGCTCAAATAAATTGGTTAGTCTCTAAGGTGCCACAAGTCCTCCTTTTCTCTCATCAGAAATAATTCTGTCTTGTTCCCGTGAAACTACAGAAGTTTGATCTGGGTTTTATTTGTATTTTGGGAGACATGGAGTGGGAGGGTTTGGTTGTGTTTTTGGTTTTGGTTTTTTTGCGCAATATCACTTGTGTAAATGAGACCCTGAGAACAATCACTCAACTGAAACAGATCTGAAAATCCTGGAATGGGTGAGATTAGATTAAAAGATGTGCCTGCTGGTGCACAATGCTTTGAGTTACAGCTGTTAAGAATTTCCCTCCACTTCATAGGACTGTATGTTCTGATCTCTCTGTACTTACATTTTCATATACCTTGGTCTCTCTCTCTGTTTTAAAGCTGACCTTCATTTAAGCAAATTAGACTGGATTTGTCAAAGTGGAAAAATTCCATTGCATATCCTGCTAAAGGAGATTATTAGACCTGAATAGACATTTCATCCAGGCAATTGGAAAAGATTTAAAAACATAGAAATCTACATCACAGTTTTAGAAGGAAAGGGAATCTCAAAATATACTCTACTTCTCAAACACTTCTAGACAAAAAGAATTGTTGACACTAGGCAAGCATTATTCAAAAATATCAAGACGACAATGGGCTAGATATGAGTTAGTGTAAATCAGGATAGTCCTTTTGATTTCAGTGGAGCCAGGTTGATTTACACCAGCTAAGAATCTGGTCCAGTATCTGTTCTTCTTGAAACAGACTGTGCCATGTAATAGTAATCTCTCAGCCACGCTGTCCTTCATAAAACCTCAAATTATTTGTTCTCAGGTACATCAATTATCCAAAAAAACAAAATCCAAGATATAAAATGTGTAGGCATAATAATAAAAAAATCCAGCAAGGGGCCTGCTTCTCAGTGCTTTGCACCTCATGGAGGTCATTTACATCTATGTAAAGTGAGTCCAAAGTGAGAGTCAAATCCTTTTTATAGTGATTATTTCACATTCACTTTGTGCAGATGTAAACAATGACGCAAGATTCAAGGCAATGGAGAGTCAAACTCTAGCTGTATACAATTTTTTTTATTTCAAGAGAAAAGCCATTGGGCCAATCAAATTCAATGCTGACTTCAGTGGGATTATACCAGGGATGAATCTGACACCTTGCTTGTAAAATAGTCAAGCAGATAATGTTTCTGTCATAGATGAAAACCAAGACAAAACAAGCAAAAGCAGAACAAATCAGTGAAGCAGAAAAATGAAGCTGTAATTTGTCATCCGTTACAGAGGTAAAGACAAACTAGCCAGCTCATTAATTAATTAAGAGCACCAAATGCAAACAGGCAAACAAGGAATAAACTGCACTGTATACATTCTCCTGACAATGGCTTTATATGGCTAAGCAGATGCAGAATGCCCAGTCAGCCATGAAACAAAGAAACCAGCGGCATAAACAGTGATGGTGAATAACAGAGATACCTCATGGAGAACCAGAGCATCAAAGTCACAGAGGCAGCTGCATAAAATTGCTGAGTTTCCTTTCTTGACACTTGTACAAATAAATGTGCTATTACCCCCTCCCTGAAGGGATTTAGCGAATGTATCCAAATGGCGAACGTGACAAAACTGTCTCACTACATAGCAGCACCTCTGAAGGAAAGAGATCAAGGTTAGATCTAGGCTCCTGACACTCCTGTTCAGATCCATACAGTTTCTAATGAGCAACGTAATTAACTATGGCTAGAGAGATTGGGCCTGATTCTCATTTACACTAAGGCCCCTCGCGCACTTTAAAGCCCCTTAATGCTGCTCTCTAGCAGACCAGGGGCCTTAGTGTAAAGGTCTTGGAACCTCCACGCGCTTTCCACTTTGCCAATAACAGACACATTTCCATGAACTAACCGAAATGGTATTACTTTGCAGTCACTCTGCACCTTCCATCTGATGATCTCAATGGGTCTACAACCCCAGTCTGGCCATTTCACACCTTTGGTTTAAAACCACTGCCAACACAAACAGCAGTACTTTGCACGCTCATTTTCACTGGGGTCATAGCCATGATTAAGTGATTATAGCTGGTAAATTCATCCAGCTCACTATTTGTTTTTAATGGGGAAAGATTAACTATTAGCAAAAAGAGCATTTTTGAAACTTCACTAAGTCAGTTTTCAGAATAGCAGCTGTGTTAGTCTGTATCCGCAAAAAGAAAAGGAGGACTTGTGGCACCTTAGAGATTAACAAATTTATTAGAGCATAAGCTTTCGTGAGCTACAGCTCACTTCATCGGCTGCATGCAGTTGTTATGCTTCATGTGCCGGTTGTGTAGCATAGACAGCAGAATTTCAGCAGCATTGAACAATAAGGCCCATTAAAAACTTGAATTGGGAGGAGAAGACAAAGAAAACAAAATGTATTTAAATCTATTAGTGATGTCAGTGTCTTAAAGGGTTTTAGTGTCAAGCAAGTTGTATGGTAGGAAAAGCAGCTCCAAAATTGGAAGTTGGGCTTGCTTGATAGAACCATTTCCATCACAACAAAAAAACAATTTTATTATGGAACTAATACAATAAAGTAAGTATCAGACTTACAGCTTGAAATCAGTGAAGCTGCATGAACTTGCACCGGTTGGGAATATGGACCAATGAATATAATGTCAGCTTTTCGGGCTGGAACTGTTACAGGAATACAAATAATAAACAATAAGTTTACATTCTTTGTTACTTTTTCTCCTCACTGTGGCTCAAACATTCTAAAGCAAGTTAAGCAAAAGCCAGAATTATGTGTCAGCTTTGAAAGGTTAGAAGGGATCAAACTGATTAGAAACTTAATTAGAAACATTTCTTATTTCCATGGTGGAATGTGCAATTAATTGTACACCTTGCACATGTAATGACTGCAGGTGCAGACAAGGGACAGGCTTGGGTCAAATATCATCTGTACATTCCAATTGTGCTAAAATGAATTGAGTTATTACCCCACTGGCAGTGCTGCATTGTGATTAGCAAGCAGAGAGGTGGCTAATCTGATTGTGACACGTTGTGTTCAGCATGAATGTTTCATTAGGATGCCAGCATCAAAAATTTCCCTTTTGGCTTAAACTGCCTCCTACACATGATATTCCTCAGAGTACAATGCTTCCTTTATATAACTAATGTGCTGCCCACCTTCCAAAAGGGCATTACCATCAGATAATAGAGTACGAACAAACCAGCCGTCCCACACTCATTACCGACATTGGCTGCTGTCATTCTTTACTGCAATAGGGATTTCTTTTTGCTTGAGCAGGTGCTTTGTAAAGACTGCAGGACTTGGCCCAGGCATCATTTTGGAAGCAATGGTGCATTGATAACATTTTAGAGGACAGTACTTGCACAAAAATCTACCAGCAATGGTAGTAAATCAAAATTCAAATATATATTAACCCTCAGCCATGCAGCTTTGCATCTAGCATCTGCAGACTATCCTTATAGGCAGAGATGTAGCAGAAATCTTAATGTTCGTGTAACCACCCAGGAGATTACCTAGACTCCTAGGGCTTTGTCTGCTGGCAGCTCAGGGAGAGGCACGCTGTCCCTGGTAGGGAGAGGGAGCCAAGGCAAACTCAGAGTCTGCCCTGAGACCAATAGGGAGAGAGAGGCCCTTCCCAGGGAGCTCAGGAAAGGGGAGAAGTCATTTTTTTGAGTCAGTCTGGAGCCAGCTAGGCCAAGGGCAGGACTGGCTGTGTGGGTTGCTGGTGAGTCCCAGGCCTGCATGCACGGTTCCCCCTGAAAACTGGCCTCTAGGGACCTGAAAGCAAGATCCCTCAGCTGGGCTTTTCCCTCTCAACTGATGATTCCCAGTTTGTAGAGTGTTGCTGGAAAACTTCCCCAGCGAGGCTGAGTTAGCCCTCCAGCTCCCTAGGTGAGACCAGTCGCCACGTGGTCAGCTCTGCTAGGCCTGCTCGTCCAGGCCTGATCTCTGCTGAGAGTGTGACTGGACACTGGGCTAGGAGACTACAGTTTGGATTTTAGTACAGTTGTGTAATCTGCACCTGGAACCCTGCACCCCTTTGTGGTGAGGGGAAATCCTGGAACCAGAAGCAGCCTGACTCCTGCCTGATGAGGATCCCTGCCAGCACTGCCCTCTGCAGTGACTGAGGAGTCCAGAGTCATCTCTGAACCTGAGGATCATTCATGGAGTTTGTGAGTGCACCATCTTTTAGTCAGTCAAGGAAATCATTTTGGGGACCTCCTACTCCCTGAACTGTGTCCTTAAGCCAGGGAGTAAGAGTTTGGGGATTTTATCACCTGCTGCGTATTACGAGTGGGAGAAGGTGGTAAGTCCCTCCACAGGTTTGAGTCCTTTGGGCTGTACTGAACCCAGTCAGCCACCCTGCTAAACCACTGTAGAGTAGATATTGTGGTCATAGGTCATCAAGGGCCCCAACAAAGTATGCGTACCAATGGGACGCTGACCTTACATTTGCTACATCAGGTCACGTGACTGTGGAAAGTCATGGGTATTATCAGCATGGGCACCAGTGACCCTAAGAATAGTGTTTTACCCTGTTACGTTATATTTATCTCCCGTTTAATATAATTACTGTGTTGAATATATTGTATGTGTCTGTGTTTATTTCTTAGGAGTCTCCAACTATCTGGCAAGTAAGTGGGGGTTACCCTGTGGTTAGAATTTTCCTCCCAAGCGGCCCTGGTGACCCTGCCAGGAAGGAGCAACGGGGGTGGAGGCACCGCCAAATAAATTCATAGGGAAAAATAAAGAAGATACACCCTGCTGAGTGGGTGGCGGGATCCAGAAGAACCCAGACCTGTCCATCAAAACCTGTAAGCAGATTGGCATTAAGGAAGGTAACTGGGTGGAGAAGGGGCGCTATATTGAATTAAAAGAGTTTTCTTGTCAAGGCTAAATTCTACCTTCCTATCAGAGGGAACTGATCAAATTAATATTCCATAATGTCTCTTTACTATAATATTCATCAGAAGTCAAAGACTTGCCTGATTCTCAGGGGCACTGGAGCAGCACACCTAAAGGCACAAATCAGGCTTTCCACCACTTTTCCATACGCCCCCCAATGCACCTGCTCTAAGCTCTGACACATTGTAACAGTGGCCCTTTTAGCTATTTAGGTACTTAGATGGCCCCCATCACCATGATATCTGAGCATCTCACAGTCTTCAAGGTGTTTGTCCTCTCCACATGCTTTGTGAGGTGGAAGTACCATTACTATCTTTGCATAAAGAGACTTAGGCCTGGTCTACACTGTGGAGGGGGAATCTATCTAAGTTACGCAACTGCAGCTACGTGAATAACCTAGCTGAAGTTGACGTACTTACGTCTACTTACCGCGGTGTCTTCACTGCGCTCGGTGATCGTGGTAGAGGGCGCTCGGTGAGAGAGCGCTCGGTGGTCGTTTTATCACGTCTTCACTAGACGCGACAAATCGACCCTCACTGGATCGATCGCTCCGGAGGTAAGTGTAGACATGTCCTAAGGCCCAAATCCTCTCAGGTAACTAGGTGGCTAATTGTGGGCCTAAGTGATTTGCCCAGGAAATCTCTCGTTTCTCAAGTCCCCAGCCACCGAACCATCCTCCCTCTCCTTTAATATCAAAAGCAATAACAGATGGTGTAAAATGGCTCAGCCTGCAAGACATCCTTATTGCACTGATAACATTTTCTTAGTGAGGAATTTGCATGCTGTGGCTGCTTTATGTATCATAGAATCATAAAATATCAGGGTTGGAAGGGACCTCAGGAGGTCATCTAGTCCAACCCCCTATTCAAAGCAGGACCGATCCCCAATTAAATCATCCCAGCCAGGGCTTTGTCAAGCCTGACCTTAAAAACGTCTAAGGAAGGAGATTCCACCACCTCCCTAGGTAACGCATTCCAGTGTTTCACCACCCTCTTAGTGAAAAAGTTTTTCCTAATATCCACCCTAAACCTCCCCCACTGCAACTTGAGACCATTACTCCTTGTCCTGTCATCCTCTACCACTGAGAATAGTCTAAATCCATCCTCTTTGGAACCAACTTTCAGGTAGTTGAAAGCAGCTATCAAATCCCCCCTCATTCTTCTCTTCCATAGACTAAACAATCCCAGTTCCCTCAGCCTCTCCTTGTAAGTCATGTGTTCCAGTCCCCTAATCATTTTTGTTGCCCTCCGCTGGACTCTTTCCAATTTTTCCACATCCTTCTTGTAGTGTGGGGCCCAAAACTGGACACAGTACTCCAGATGAGGCCTCATCAATGTTGAATAGAGGGAACGATCACGTCCCTCGATCTGCTGGCAATGCCCCTACTTATACATCCCAAAATGCCATTGGCCTTCTTGGCAACAAGGGCACACTGTTGATTCATATCCAGCTTCTCGTCCACTGTAACCCCTAGATCCTTTTCTGCAGAACTGCTGCCGAGCCATTCGGTCCCTAGTCTGTAGCGGTGCATTGGATTCTTCCGTCCTAAGTGCAGGACTCTGCACTTGTCCTTGTTGAACCGCATCAGATTTCTTTTGGCCCAATCCTCCAATTTGTCTAGGTCCCTCTGTATCCTATCCCTACCCTCCAGCATATCTACCACTCCTCCCAGTTTAGTGTCGTCTGCAAACTTGCTGAGGATGCAATCCACACCATCCTCCAGATCATTAATGAAGATATTGAACAAAACCAGCCCCAGGACCTACCCTTGGGGCACTCCACTTGATACTGGCTGCCAGCTAGACATGGAGCCATTGATCGCTACCCGTTGAGCCCGACAATCTAGCCAATTTTCTACCCACCTTATAGTGCATTCATCCAGCCCATACTTCCTTAACTTGCTGACAAGAATACTGTGGGAGACAGTGTCAAAAGCTTTGCTAAAATCAAGGAACACCACGTCCACTGCTTTCCCTTCATCCACAGAACCAGTTATCTCGTCATAGAAGGCAATTAGATTAGTCAGGCATGACTTGCCCTTGGTGAATCCATGCTGACTGTTCCTGATCACTTTCCTCTCATCTAAGTGCTTCAGAATTGATTCCTTGAGGACCTGCTCCATGATTTTTCCGGGGACTGAGGTGAGGCTGACTGGCCTGTATTTCCCAGGATCCTCCTTCTTCCCTTTTTTAAAGATGGGCACTACATTAGCGTTTTTCCAGTCGTCCGGGACTTCCCCAGATCACCATGAATTTTCAAAGATAATGGACAATGGCTCTGCAATCACATCCACCAACTCCTTTAGCACTCTCGGATGCAACGCATCTGGCCCCATGGACTTGTGCACGTCCAGCTTTTCTAAATAGTCCCGAACCACTTCTTTCTCCACAGAGGGCTGGTCACCTCCTCCCCTTGCTGTGCTGCCCGGTGCAGTAGTCTGGGAGCTGACCTTGTTCGTGAAGACAGAGGCAAAAAAAGCATTGAGTACATTAGCTTTTTCCACATCCTCTGTCACTAGGTTGCTTCCCTCATTCAGTAAGGGGCCCACACTTTCCTTGACTTTCTTCTTGTTGCCAACATACCTGAAGAAACCCTTCTTGTTACTCTTAACATCTAGGTTTTTCTTTTCTCCTGGTGGTTCAAAAATCAAGTTTGTTAACAGTTTTGATCAATGTATAATGCAGATTTCTGAATATTGGTACTGATAATTCATTGATTTTTTTGGTGAGTGTTTGGTTTGTATCCTGGATTTCAGTTTAAAATCCTGGTGTATTTTATCATATGTTAAAATCTACCCAAATCAGTAGCTCCATTGGCATTTTTACTTCGGGCTGACTGAAGCCTATATAATTTGATCACATGTGGATGTTTTAGTCAGGTCAGAGGAGGGAGAGGCCGTATTTCCTTTTGTGGAATTTCTGTTCCCTTTGTATGTACGGCTAGTCCACTTCCCTCTGGAAGGATATTGCTTTTGTTTCATTGCTGCTTTCAGGAAAGATCCCTCCCTTCCCAAGACAACAGCTGAGTGTTTTGAATTTTTATCCCTGAATCTAATTGGTATAGTTAATAGAAGAACCCTGCGTTCCATCCAGGACTCAACCCTGAGCCAATGGAATGAAGAATTAAAAACATTAATTGGCTGATTGTTTAGTAAAAGCATGAAAACGTACCAGAAAGTGAGGTTCACAATTGCTGCAAAGTTGGAAATGGGATGATAAGGATGACAAAATGTCCATCACATTATGTAGCAGTACATTGTGTATATAATAATAGTTCATATTCTCCTCTTGGCTGGCTTTTCCCATATAAGAAGTTAAGTTTCAACTTGCAAAATGTCCAACTTACTGGCCCACCAGAGCCCCAAAGCAGCAGAACTCATGAGATCTACATATGTTTTCACATAGCCACCCTGCTTCACTACCTTCCTGCTGCACCCTCCCCTTGTGGCTACAGAGTAGCCTTTGTGGAGAGGACACAGGGGAATTAATGCTCTTTAAAGAGCATTGTTACCCAACTACATATCTGGTCAGAAAGCCCCAAGGCGTAGTAAGTGGCTGAGCCCCATTCTACCATTTCTCATGTTGGTCATGACCCCCTGAAGCCCAAAAGGCCAAGTTCCAGCAGATGGATTCTAAGGAGGGAGAGCTCCATTCTTTCCTACTTCCATGCTGCTAGGCTGAGTGTCACTGGATTTTTTTACCCTCAGGAAGACTATTGCCCAGTGAATTTATGAACCAGAGTGAGGAGCCAATCATAGAGCAAGAACATTAAGAAGCAAGTCCTATAGCTTGTTGGCCATGCTGCACATTGTATGTGAAACATCTGGATTCCAGAATGACCCCACATGCACAAAAGAGGAACTAAATACAAACACCCTTGTATACATAGGGTAGTATCCTGCCAAGAGATTCATTTAGACCAACAAGACAATATCATCAGAGGTGTGAAGGGAGGTGTAAAGAATGAATATATGTGATCTCAACCAGCCCTAAGGAAGGTTGTGAATGTGACTAGCCATGCAGCCGCACTTAACGGTAAAAAGAAAGAATCCAATGAAGACTGAAAATTTTAATATTATCAGGTGAGCCTTGTGTGATGTGATTTCACCTCCACTGTGTTGTTATTGGTCTGATTGACACTGAGAGCTATTTAGGAAAAAAGTAGCAGCAGCAGAATAATTTTTACAAATGGAATATTGTTCAAAACCATGCAAACTCAAATTACATTTCTTGAGAAATACATGTACCGCCAGACACTTTATCATGAAAGAAACAGCTCAATCAGATGCACTCTTTGAGAAACTCAAGGAACAAAGCTGAAGCCTACTATAACAAGAAAGTAACATACCACCCAGCAGTTACATACCACTTTTATTCTTGGCTCTCAAAGCACTTCACAAAAGAGGGGAAGCCTTCCACAGATGAGGAAAGATAGGCACAGACAGGTGAAGTGACGTGACCAAGGGCCAGTTTCAAAGGCAAAGATGGGAACAGAACTCAAGTCTCCTGACTCCCCGCCCACTGCCCCAACTACTGCAGCACGCTGCCTCCAGGACTAGATTACACTCTTGCATCGGTGGTTTTTTTGCTTCTTTTCCCAGTCCTTGTGATTTAATTAGGCTGTAAGTGAAATAAACTTCAGAAGCTCTCTCTAACTAATTGAGAATGATCCTACAACTGGCAGAACTAAATGATATTGTCGTGCCAGGATTCCAAAATTTGGTAATATCAAATATCAAAATGTGCAATAACTTGTGATGCTCTCATTGCCCCCTGGCAGCTGCTGCTCTTGTTATTACTGCTCTAGGAGAAGTTCTTCATTCAAAAAATGTTCTACCACTCCCAAGACCACACCCTCAAGGTTGTATGAAATCCTAAAGACAGCCTTGCATTCTTCTTCCTTCCCAAGATAGCGAAGCAATAATGCAAAAGGCCAACAAAAAACTGTTTCTGGGAAGAGAGCTTTGAAAAGGCACTTTCCAGACCAGGGACACGAAGAGCCCAACCCTGATCTGGTCCTAGTGCAACTCCATTGATTTTCATGAGACCCTTGGAATTTAGCATGGCTCTTAATTGGTCATCTTTCCCAGTCCCATTTGTATCCTTCCTTCCATGTCATGCACATTTAGTGCAGTAGCCAAAAGTCTCATATTCTTTACACCTATAGATGTAGCTCTGTAATGTGCATAAAGTTCTCAGGTAAGAGTAACAGAGTTCCCATCCAGACTAAGTTCCCCTTCTTTACTGATCTTACAGGAGACGTGGATTGCCCAGACATTAGGCAGCAAATGTCTTCTCTCATCCTCTAAATTCATTTTTCTGTGAATCATTCCTAATCAGATCCCTCCTGCAACAATCTCACCAAACCCTACCCTGTGTTCAAAGGTCAAATCCGAGCTGAGACCATGGGCTCAATCCTGTTCCTTCTAAAATTAATGGGAGCTTTGCCATTAACTCCAGTGGGAGCAGGAATGGGCCCCACATCATATCCTATGTTTTTGAAAGTACACTGAATATTTACAGTGCTTTACAAATGCTTAACAATTTATCATGATTATACTTGATTGAATGATATTCCAACACTTTGAGGGAGAAAGCAACATAGATTTGACTGTACATTCTCCTATCAAAAGAAACCCCCTATTATTGATAGTGTCATGCAATACTTCTCTCTCAGGAGTCCTTGTTCACACTCCTACTAGAAGGCCATTCCTGATAGGCTCAAGATACTGGAATGGTCTTTAGCTACCACAATCTATTGTACTGGGAAGATGAAGGGTGAAATCCTGGTCCCATTGACTTCAGGGGAGCAAAGTTTTCACCCAGAGTGCCTTTTTTTGGACTAATTTTACATTACACCTTTGTGTTGCTAACATATGTTGCATTCTAACATGCCAAAACCTTAGGGCTTGATTCTGCATCACTGAGGTCAGTGGGAGTTTTACAATTGACTTCAACACATTAGAATCTGACCTTTGGATCTTCCAACATTTCTAGGCAGTCAAAAACCAAACCTGATGCAGCCACTGTTTTTACTAGCTTTAAAGTGATTCTTCATTCTGAGCAATATTAGCCTAACATGAAAATCAAGTACCTTTTTAACCAATGCATAGTCTACATTTCATCTGAAGACTGCTCCGAGGGGTATCACTCACCACAGCTGAACTCCCTTTATCAGGTCAGAGCATTCTATTCTAATGTGTTTTCTGCTATTCTGACTCCTTCTTTCTGTCTGCATTAGAAAAAGATCATGCTAGAGGTGCAAAAATGCACCTGGTAGCATGAAATTATCTATGAAATTTGGGAGAAAATACTCAGTGCTATAAAAGAGATTATAGGGTAGGATTCATGGCAATCCCGGTACCTCTGTGCATTAAACAACACATAAGTGATATCTGGAGCTTTCTCTACAATCTGGAATTAAAGCAGCATTAATGACAGCTAAAAATATACGAAGACATTGGAACAATGAGAAAAATCCCTCTATTACAGAATGGATATTTCCCCATAAATATGTCAGCACCACAAGCATTTAAGAAGGTATCTTACCAGTTTGAGACTAGGATGGGCCACATCCTCACAAAACTGGTTGAAGTGGGATCCTGATCTGGTGTCTGTCTGAGAATAGGGGTCAACTAACTCCTGGATAGCAAGTGGCAAGGCAAGATGCTGTGGGATTGCACACAGCAAAAACCCTGACTGAAGTCTCCCAAAACCTGGCCTCAGATACTGATTATGTGAAAAGACACCTAGTTTTGGCACAGATTGCAATTCAGCCTCATATCAAAGTTGTGTTAGGATGTGATTTATATTGAGGCCCATTAGAGCTCATCAGAGGGGTTTTTTCCCACAGAATATGTTGACTTTTGGTTAAAAAAATAATGTAAACCACCAAAAATTGAATTTTTGGCCAGTTGAAAATTCTTGGGTTTCCAGTTACAAGTCAAACTTTTTTTTGAGAAAAGCATACACTTCCATTAACATTTTCATTTAGTCAAAACCCCAATTTTCTGTCAAAAAAAATTTGATTGAAATTTTCAATCCGCCTTACCATACACCGATTTTCTGAAAATTTGAGGAAATTAAACCATTTTCAGCCGTTCAAAATCTGAACCAACCATGAAACATGACTGCTATTGTATAGCACTGGTTTAAGGTTCCATTGTTCCACTGCGGGAATGTTTTAGTAGAACATCAAAACAAAAACAACAATTTGATAGTCAATGAGGTTCCATTTCAAAAAGAAACCCTTTAGAAAAATAAACTTCAATCCAGCTATTCAACTGCAAACACACCTTCCTCCCTGTTGGAAAAATAGCTAACTGTGGCAAAATAAAAGCGAATTCCTGATTATTTCTTTCAAAACACTAACATTTATAAAGGTCAAAAACAAGATTAAAATGATAGCAGGCAACTCTCATCAGTCTTTTAATCACACAAAGTACATCTACTACATTGTATGATCCCCATATCAGATGGCTTTAGAATAAAACCTACTTTCTTGGGATGACCGGTTCTCTCACTGAGGACCTGTTGTCCAAATGGAACCTCACAAAAGGTACAGAAACAAGCTAATGGTGGCATTTGCTATTGCTTCCAATTAGATGCCTTTGCCTTTTGACGAAGACTCTAACAGAAGTTCCCTCCAACACTTTTATACAAATCTCTGGAAGCTGCATTTCAACAAACATGATATTGTTATGGGAAGAAGTACAAACTGTTTGCCCCATCCTGCATTATTTCTATTATTCCTGTTCCACTACTCCCAGGACAGTATCTCCTTTCTTCTCACATGGCACCAGCCTAGGGTCTTGGGAATTTGTTTTTGTATTTTGTTTATAATTGCTCATTTCGTTTTAATTTATGCCTCCAAGCCCTTGCCTGCTGGGCCATTCCATGGCTAAATTAATTATGGCATGACAAGATTTTTCTTCCTGCAGATGGATAAAAAGGAAATAATTTAAAGTAGGCCTGAGGCAGGTGTATAAAGATTATAGAAGACAAAGGGCACAAAGCTGGAGGCAGCTGATGGAAGGTCATTGCGCTAAGACATAGGGCCCCAGGTAGGACCTAAGTCCATTTATGTTAAAAGAGCTATGGAAAAGAATTTGCAACTTGCCTTATAGAAGCAAGCCATGTGAGTGTAAATCAGGAGTAACTCCACTGAAGTCAGAGCAGTTATACTGGTATAAATGAGAAAACAAGGCATCCCATTTTGCAGCCAAGTAACATCACTCGCAAAAGACCACTTTGTGCTTTGTATATCTCTACAAACCTCTAGAGGGTAATTCTAATACTCTAATACTAACACTCTTCCTCATGCTTAGTAGTAGCTCTTCTCAAGTAGTCCCACTGATATCAATGGGCTATTCATGAAGAAAGATACTTCTCAGATCTCAGTGAAAGTAAGGGAATTGCAGTCTGGCCCTAGAAGAGCACTTTTAAGAGCTGTCTTTGCTTTTGGTTTGTTCCAAGCCCAGCTGGGAATATCTGACACTTTTTAGGTGGGGGGCAGGCGGTTTCCTTCTTTCTTGCTACCCTAATTATTTCTCAAATTACATATTGACTCAATCGTGACGGAATGGAGCTCACCAGTCAGCTCCAAGCATGTTCTAGAGGAATTGTCTCTAGGAGTGAATAGTTAAGTGAGTCTCTATTCTCACCGATTCATTGGTGTCCTACTGGGCTTGCCAATAAGGCAGATATTGCCAGCTGGAGCTAATGGGGGTGATAGTTTTTGTAATAAAAATACTATCTTAGAAACAGGAACGAGGTCCACCAACTCATTTTACATCTGCCATCAAAACCACACAGCCTTTTTCTAAGCCTTTGTCCTTCTAGGACCAGATGCTCAGCAGAGCTGAGGAGTGGGGATGAGGGAAAATGGCACTAAGTCACCTTGGGCTGCTGAAGGCCTAAACAGCCCGATGTTATTCATAGCAGCCTAAGGGGTGCTCTAGATTCTGCTGTTGAAACAATCCCACAGGGACCTTTGTGCTGGCAAAGTATCAGCTATCTAGCTGTGCCCTACCTCTTACCTGCCCCTAGCATAGCCCCTATGCCAGAGAGGGTTTCTGTGGTGTAAAATTGATTGCAGCTCTATCTCAGCTGAAAATTCCACTCCCTGGGAGAAACCTTCAGCAACACTGTCACTGATTTAAGGTTCTATGGATCCATTCCAGGGCCACACAGGAAACCACAGTAAGGGACAAGGATCAAGCCCCAGTTTTAACACATTAATGTTCCTGATACTTGGAATCATAGAATATCAGGGTTAGAAGGGACCTTAGGAGGTCATCTAGTCCAACCCCCTGCTCAAAGCAAGGCCAAGCTCCCAATTTTTGCCCCAGATCCCTAAATGGCCCCCTCAGGGATTGAACTCACAACCCTGGGTTTAGCAGGCCAATGCTCAAACCACTGTGCTATCTGTCCCCTATATGCAGTGGGCTCCAATTCAAATCCTGTCCCATTCATTCACGTTCAAGCTAAATTGCTCTAGCTCTGATTCACTGCCCTTAGGAGAAAAAAAATCTGGTACTAAATCTTAGTAAGTAGAAGCCCTGGTATGTTTATCTGTGCTCATTAAACTCACTTATGGCTCAGAATAGTCAGCCCCCAGTGTCCCATTTTAAATGTAGCTCTCACTCCAACACACACCACATGTTTCAGTCATGCTTAAAACACGAATTCTGAATGTCTTCAATAGTTTTCCACTGTATTTTAAGCCATTATGAATGGGAGGAGGTGACATCTATCAATCTCAAGCCTTCACAAGACATCTGAAGCGAGCACAGACCTGTTAAATATGAGCAGCCACCTAACACTACTAGATGAGTAATTTCATAATTATTAGAACAAACACCCATTAACACCTGTGGCAGGGCAGGGGTAAAACCCCTTGAATGCCCTGCTAAAATGTAGGCTAAAACCCCACTTTCTGGCAGAGGGGCCAGGTGCAGTGGTTCAAAGCAGTCAGCAAGGTGCCCAGCTGTGGGCCGTGACGAAGGCTGGCTCACTGCAATAGGCTGAGCTGGGCTGAAGACTGGGAGGGCTATAAAAGCCCTGAACAAAACTCAGTTAGGAGGCTACAGGAGCTCTGTCTCCTCACCACAGGAAGGGAGCCTCACAGGCCAGGAGACCCTGGAATGGGTTGGAAAGGAGATAACTGTTGGGGGATAAAGGGGACTACACTGTGGCACTGTAAATAAAAGTACAAGGGTGAAACACTGGAAGAAGGCATGAGGACTCTTATTTTGCCAGCCTAATCACAGGGGAGACAAGGAGGAAACCTGTGCAGACCCTGTGACAACACCCCAAAGTGCTTTTTTAACACAGTGCTTCGTAGATATGAGAGAGGCAGCTCATAGCAGATGAGCTGAATTAATGCACAGTCTTCATCGCCAATAAAGATAACAATATTTTGGGCTTTGAACTGTGATTTCACGAATATGCAGTGTGAAAAATGAACCTACTGAGCATGTCCACAAAGCACATTGATTTATGTCTCTATTTAATGTTGTATAGTTGGTCCTGTCTCTGTTCTATTACACTGAGTAATCACTTTATGCTCCAATCACGGCATTAACATGGCTCTTGAGCTTGTTTTCATCTAAATTTTAATTCTCCATAACCAAGCAGACTCCTCCCAATCAGAGATGTTAGAGAATGGATATCCTAACTTCATTTTTTCATGCAAATTTGTTTCTGGGACCACCAAACATTAGCAATCTGACGTATTTGCCTTTGGAATATAATTGATTTTCTGAAACAAAAGGCTCAAGAGCTTGTTTCATGATGTATGTCGGCATTATAATGTTTGAGTTTTCATTAAAAGGTCATTCATAACATACTGGCAGCTGAAGAATGCCAGGCTTGATTTGTACAGTTGAATGCACAAGGCGTGTTGTACAGTAGGGAGGAGCTCTCCAAGGGGGAAGCTTCCTTCTCTGGAAGAGTTGTTACTCACTGGCCCTGGGTACATCCTATTAGATACCATGCAACTCCTGGGAGCCAAGGTTGCTCAGCTCTTTGCAGGTCTGGATCCAATTTGAATGGCAGCTATGATAATGTGCAATGCATTTGCCCCATAGTCACTGAGTCCCTGGTGAAATGGGGCAATGCCAATTGGCAAGATCCACTCAGGCTCTGATCACCACCAATCAGAGGGCACAAGGCCAACTACTTAGCTTTGCCCCAGACTGAATAACAAATAAAATACAATATTTTTAGCCTTTGATGCAAATATATCCCCTCTTGACTACAAATCCAGGAACCAGGTTGACAGGACACTTCTCAAGGTTGTTGCAATGTTCATGGTTCAGCTATCTATGAAGCCATGTGTCCAAAAGGCAGTGCTTGTTTGGGATAAAAGCAAGAATCATGACCACGTGCTTGTACCACAGTTACTAGACATTGCAAAATGCCAGGTTGATGTACCAAATGACAGTAACACAACAGACTCTTGGTAAATTGTTTCAATAATAAATACTTAGATAGATACTTCTCATTCCAGGATTCAAAGCATTTTGAAAAGCTGGTTAAGTATTTGCATTTCATAGATGAGGACACTAGGCATGGAGGGTGAAATTCTGTGCTGTACCTCTGATAGATCCTGAACTTTGTCTCCATGCAAAGACATTTTTACATCCATAGATAAGACCTGGACTTCATGCAGGAAGAGGCAAGACCTCTGGTTTCCTATGACTATTTGAACTCTGCTTGCAGCCTAGGTAGATGAACTCATCAACGCTCTTCATGGTACTTGATCCTACCTGCACTAGGGGCTCTGGTGGTCCAGTTCCAAAGTTCTGGACCTTGGTCTTCTGCCATGAGATATTCAAGCCCATAGTACAGGAGACCTCTTGGAGACCTTCTGAAGGGGGAGGGCTGAAATTCTCTGACTTCTCCACAAGTAAGGTGGTATGATCAGCAAACACTTCTTGACCAACCCCGGTTCTGGCATGTGGAGCATCTATTGGATAGCTCAACAGACCAGTGCCAGGGCAAGAATGCATCCCTACGGCACACCTGAGGTTGTGCAGAATCCATCCCGGAGACAGGAAATGGCTTTTCAAATGTCACACAGTGAGACAGTGTCAGAGAAAGGAATAGAATCCATGATACCTGCTTCCCAATCCTCTGTTCTAACCACCAGACCATGCGTCCTTAAATGCCTCATTATTCTCTGCTGCCTCCTGTATACTGAAAATCTGTGATCATTCGTGGTGATGGGTAAACAGAAAAGAGTTGGGAGCTTAGTTAGATATTTCTCTGAACTTCCCTCATCTGAAAGACAGCTAAATCTCAAACCTCAGAGATGAGAAATTCTTCCATGTAAAGAACACCCATCACAAACAGGCTGATCAGCTCAGCCTAAAAGGTGCCCAGCCCTCATACTCACATGTAGATGCTCCTTAGGGGAATGGAAACTTGAAGGGCACTAATTTAAAAAATGAATGTGAAGAAACACCCTGTGACTAGCTCAATGAATAGTGCAAGTTCTAAACTCGATGGCTTGGTGGATGTGACTCAGCATCACCTCTACTTATGGGATAAAGTAGTGTCATGGATTAGAAACTAGCTAAAAGATAGACAGTAAAAAGTAGGAATAAGTGCCAAATTTTCTGCAATGTAACAGCTCAACTATGGTGCCTTAAATTTCTGTACCCAGTCCTAGAGTAGGATATGAACTGATAGTCTTCTCAGCTTAGAGGCAGGATTGCTAAGTACCAACCCTTGCCGATACTACCGTTTTATAATGGCTGACTGTAGCATCTATAGCTATGTAACCATTGTGATTTTATTTCATACACTGCAATTTTATATTACTAGAGGTTAGTTGTTTGGCTGGAAGCAGCTGCCATTTTGCAATCAGCTCCATGAAGACTGTTGAAGGCACGCACATTGCGTGTGCTCTCTCAGAGGTCCCCTTCTACCTTGTTTTGCTGTTGTCAGTCTCAAACAGAAGTTGTTAAGGCTGAAAGGTATTGGCTTGCTATTTGCCTACAGAGTGCTGAAGCAAAAAGTGAATTTAAAGTGATCGGTAGGCCAATCCTATCAAGGGACTACAGAGCTTGTTTGCCATTACATAATTCACCTCATTGCGCCATATGAACAAATAATCTTTAAAGCCAACACAGAAGCTGCCATAAATCCATGGTAGAGAGCTGGCAATATTTATTCAAACAGGAGAACATAATGGCACAGATAAGGCAGCCAGTTCCTGCCCCTAAGGCTTCTGATTTGTCCCCATATCTGCAATCAGCTCGAGCCAGCTGATAGAAACGGTATGCCTTCAAAAGCGACATCTCAGCAACGTGTCTACTGGGTTTACGAAGAGCCAGCCAAGGAGTGCTCTGAGGTGGAGCAGCGAGAGAAAAAAAAAACCAGAAGGCCTTGCTTATGCATCAGGGCAAAGAGTGCTCCCTTGGGAGTTGAGAAGTAGGGAATGTCCTGTTCACTTCCTTTCTGCTCATAATGCACTGAGCGGGAGCTACAGTGGGGCGGCAGAGTGAGGGACAGCAGTGGGCAGGCTGAACTGCTTCACAGCCACTCTTATAAATGTTTTCCCCCTTCTATTCCATTCTACCTAGGTTCTTACACTGTCCTCATCACGACAGTACCAGAGCACCTTTGTGTCGTGCATTAAAAAGCAATGTGACTAGCAGCTGTTCCATGTAGACCTAGACAAAAGATTGATTTTTCAGTTTGGTGGCTGTCCCAAATAATTGCAAAAAGAATTTGGTTTGGGTCAAACTGAATCTGAATTTTTTCAGAATTTTCAGGGACTCGAAAAAGTCGATTTCGGGTCTATCCTAGAGTGGAGATTTGAACCTCGGTCCACTTCCTCCCAAGTGAATGCCATAATCACTGGGGAAACGGGGGAGGAGGAAGCAGCAGGAGTGCCATCTCCTCCTCTTCTGGCCATTTTATGAATGATCAAAAGTAATCGTGTCAATTTCGGGAACAGTCTGAGGTTGACCCAAACTGCATTTTTCATCAGATAAACAATTAGTCCAAAAAATGTCCCCCAGCTCTAGTTACATGTGGTTCATTCTCTCTCATCCCGGGGGACAGAATCAGAGAGTGAATACCACATGTGAGTGACAGTGGCAGGACAGTCACATGTCATATTGGGGCCCAATCCTAAAAGGTACTGAACAATTCCTGGGTGATGGAAGGGGCTTGCCACCTCAACTATGCACCGCGGGTTTCAGACAGGTTTATACACATGGACTAGCCTGTCCCACCATTTATGTCGCCGCAGCTACGCTTCTGCTTTTAGCTCCCTAACTCAACTGGAGCTAGCATGTGGATGGCTGCCTGAGCTGAAAGTTAGACATACCTGCTGAGTATACGCTGCTGCAGCATGGGGCAGATCTTTCCTAAACTCTCTTGTTACCCTCCTGAGTATGTGTGTATTGATAAACTTCCCCAATCCCGCAGCCACACCACAGCCCATAATTCAACAGGCTACCAGCCCATCTGTAACCGAAAGAATTCAAGGGCATGTCAAGAAATTTAACGTGGGCTTTTGGGATAAAACCTATTTCATTTGCTTAAATCCTTACGGCCTGACACTCAGTCACTCTGCTGGCCACGTGGAAGTGATCTTGTTGGAAAATGCAGAGTAAACTGTATAGATCCTTCTCTGAAGATAAGTCCAGAGATGGATAAATCCAGTGAAGGAGCCCTGGATAGATTATTCTCATTCCACTGAAATCCAGACCTCTCCCAAGGCTGGCAGTACATCCACCCCAAACACTGTTCATCTCCAACATTCCCAAACCCAGCTTGCTAAAGCTCCCGCACGCTTCCCTCTTTCACAATCCTCCTCTTCTTCAAAACCCCTTCCTTCTGCACAGTCCCCACCATCCTCTCCTGCCCATAGGCTTCCTCCTTTTCCTTACTTACACGCACGGTGGTCATCAAGATGCCAAGTTACCAAATGCAAGTCTAGAACTACTCGGAACCAAAAGAGCATTAGGAAGGCAATAGCAGATCTAGCCCCTGGTGAAACCCCTTCAGAAAGGGATTTACTGGACATTGTTTTATAAAAATCTGAGAAATTCTTACAGTTAAATTGTTAATGGTATCCTGGGAAATGGAAATCTGAAATAAACTGCTCAGGACAAGATGTGAGCTGTGATAATCTATAAACCAAACAGGAGATCTGAAGATGAGCTCTCTAGGCCTAACTCACTGCTAATAGAGTGGAATACATTGGCAACATGGTTTTAAAACTTTTCTTACAGAAATGATTTATTGAAGCTACACCAGCTGCCAGGTTTACAATATATACATTCGGTCCTTCCCCAATCTCTTTAATTGACTAGATATTTAAACAAGAGAGGAGAAAACAGGCAATTGGAAAGTTCCCCTCTGTGTTCTTGATCATGGTTTTGCCATGAACAAAATGAAACCCACATGCTAAAGAACAGGTTTTACATAAGATTTCGTTCAGGTCAGGATTGATACTTTAGTGGGGTTGAGTCAGTACTATGCAGCTATCCAGACAGTCAGGATTCAGCCAATAAATCTCTGAATGATTTCACTTATACCATGCCAGGCTCTTTGTGCCCCATTAAAACTGCCAGGGGAAGTGTTATGAAAAAATGAAATGTTTTGATAACATCAACAATTTTTCACCCAAAAAATTACTTTACAAAAAGGCCATTATTTTTGCCAAATAAACCAACAAACGATGTCCTGCGAAACACGTCTATCTGCTCTACTTTTGAAGATCTAGCCTTGATTGTGGGTGGTGAGCACTGGAGCTCGTTTGAAAATCTTACCGTATCTTTGTAAGCCTTTTGTCTGGCTGAGATTTTGATGGCTCAAATATTGAGACTTCCACCGCTTCTCCTAGAAGACTATGATGTGGCATTCGCTGTTGAAAGGATAGCAGAATAGCTACTCCTCAGAGGAATAAATATTGCACTGATAGAGACTGATGATCTCAATGAGGTATACTAAAGAGGTTGGAGGTGGGGAAATCAGCAAATGTCAGGGTCTCAGTGAGCTTAGCTAATGGGTTTAAGCGTATGCTGGGGAAGAACCAAATGAGTTGTTTTTAAATTAATAAATAACACCTAGCTCTTTTATAGTCCTTGTTATCCATAGCTCTCAAAGCACTTTGCAAAAGAAGGGGGTATCCTTATCCCCATTTTACAGATGGGGAAACTGAGTCACTGAGGGAGAAACTGACTTACCCAAGGCCATTTGGCAGCAGAGCCAGGAATGGAACCCATATCTCCTGAGTCCCAGACCAGTGGTCTATGTATTGGAACACATTGCCTCCCCAAAATTCTACCAGCAGTTAGGTGAACTATGACTCAAAACCATATCCCTCTAATAAACTTGCCCCGGCATTATTTTGGAGGGGAAGGGATGAACATGAGTTTGCCAGCCATGTTGAAAATGTTGCTGATGTGGTTTACAAACATCCCTGCTTGCCATTTCCCCTTCATGCAGAGTCAGCTACAGCAAAGCGCAGTCCTCTGTTTGCAGGATTCCATTGTGTTGTATGGCTAAATCACCAGGATTATGATTAGCACAAAAGGAAGTGGAAGAGAATAGAAGGAAACTTTATAAGAGGTAAAAAAGAGGTTGTTGGTCCTTGATGTTCTAAGAAGCTCCCTGCTATAGAGTCCAACCAACCTGTTTTGATTTTCCTAAATTAGAGGATCACTGGAAATCTTTTTTCCCCTCTTATTCTTTTCAAAAACATAATCCTTCTGCTAGGTGCCAATGATCACAACCAGGGCAGGGGGCAAAATTTCTAGGACTGCCTCTTGAAAATGAATAAAATGATGACTCAAGCCCCCACCCAGAGCCGTGCTCCTATTTGTGCCTCTGGGGCACTTCTCTGGTCCCACTTAGAAGCCTCAGGTCCTTTGGGAACATGGGGCACAGGAAAACTTCTATTTGGGGAAAAAGGGGAACACGGGCAAAGGAAACATGAAAATCCCCTATCTAAATATATATTCATATTCAAACTGGAGCAACCCAAAATTAACACATTAGGAGTTTGATCAATCCTTCCCTCTCTGCAGCAATAAATATTGAGATGATGGAGAAGCCCGTGTTACCAGAAACTCCACCCACCAAAAACCCCACTCACAGGTCAAGTCATGCTGAGTGGCATCTATGTGACATCCAGGAGGGGTTCTCCTCTGCTAGTCTGCTCTGGTCCTGAGAAAACTGCTCAGCCACATCCCACTCTGGGATGCAGCCGTCTGCTCCGATGTGCAGTTCAGTGGTTCAACTCTGCTTGCACTAGCTGCGTGAATCGGGGCACTGTGAAATCAGCGCAAACTCCACCAATGACAGATCAATTGATCTTCACCAGGAAGTCAGCTCTGCTCTTTCATTACTGATCTAATCCGGTCTCTGTGAAGTCATCTCTGCTCCATTGCCGGTCCAGTCAGGCCTCTCCATAGAGTCATTGCTGCTTTACTGTTACGGCTGGTTTGGTCTTGGAGAAAACTATATCACTACTGGCACCTCCTCTCTCAGATTCCTCCACATAGGAATGTGGATCTCCATACTGGGAACTCCAGGACAAGAACAGAACAGAGTACTTTCTGCCTCCCTCTTTCTGCTGGATCCAAGCTTCATTACCCACCTAAATGCCATTTCTAGTCCACCCATGGTGACCCCTTACCAAGGCAAATCCTGCACAGTTCTTGTGCCCTTTCATTAGACCAGTGGTTCTCAACCCTGGTCCACCGCTTGTGCAGGGAAAGCCCCTGGCGGGCCGGGCCAGTTTGTTTACCTGCCGTGTCCGCAGGTTCGGCCAATCGCAGCTCCCCTTGGCCGCGGTTCACCGCTCCAGGCCAATGGGGGCTGCGGGAAGCAGCATTGGCCAAGGGATGTGCTGGCTGCCCTTCCCGCAGCCCCCATTGGCCTGGAGTGGCGAACCACAGCCAGTGGGAGCCATGATCAGCCAAACCTGTGGACGTGGCAGGTAAACAAACCGGCCCGGCCCGCCAGGGGCTTTCCCTGAACAAGCGATGGACCAGAGTTGAGAACCACTGTATTAGACAGTAAGAATAATTATTTATTATCTACTTTACAAATCAAAACTTAAGCAAACACCAACCAAAACAACCAAACTTAGAAGGTGGAATTGTGAGTAAACAAGATGTAAATGAAGCTGGCTGAGCTGGCTTTTTCCCTAATAGAGGGAACAGAGTTCCGTTCTTCAGCTCCTCTGGGCATGGGTCTTACAAGAACATGGAAGCGAATTTAGTGGTCATGAAAGTGGAAAACAAACAGCCCCACTTGTAGCATAGTCCAAGCTGTGTAAGCATCACACACACAGTTTAGCTTTACTCCTGACCTGCTTTACTCCTGACCTTTACTCCTGACCCTTGAGTCCAAGCAGCATAGAGATCCCAAGTTCTTTTTTGTTTGGGGTTTTTATCCTCCTCCTGCCATGTGCTCTGATCTGCAAACTCAGCTGATGGGAGGAATTCACTTGCATGACTCATCTTCATGGGTGAGTGAGGGGGAGAGCAGAATAAACAAGCTTTTTTGTCTTCTTTAACATCCCACAATAGTCCATCTGGTGTCCTATTGGGAAAAGCATAACATTTTCTGCTGGAGATCAGCCCTTCACACTAGTTAATGTCTCTCTCCTGTCTGGCGATTTACAGTCACAGAAGTTCACAATATAACTGCTCAAATATTACCTTGCAATATGGGATATAGATGTTATGATATTAATGCATGCAGCAACCCACAAGCATTCAACAAAGTCTAAATACTAATACTTCTTTTTAACAATACTAACACACAGGTGAGCCCAACTGATTCCAGCTATGTATTTATCAATGTTCAAATGACACATGGGGACCTTGGCAAGAGCTGGCACCTGGTCTGCCAGCTTCACACAGGCATCTGTGTCCAGAAGTCAGCTGAAGCAAGCCCAGAAATTCCATCAAGAGGGTGCTGGTAACAAATCACTTGTGGTTTTCGAAACAGCAGAACATAAGGAAGGAGTTTTGCTCTTTATTGTAAATTGACCCTTTGGTGCAACAGAAATAACACATTCTTCACAGGACTGCAGAATGGGAAACTTGCTGCTTTATTTAACTGCCTCACAGCAAACTGAGTGGAGGAAAATTCACCCTAACAAAACAGCAAGTAAGGGAGGGTTAGAACATGGCTCTGTCCACTAGTACTCTGGTAACCCTGGTAACTCCATGACTGGTAACTACAGTCTTGAATTATATAAACATACGTTTTCAATTACATGGTTGCTTATAGGGGAGGAAGGATGATTGTGCTTAAGACACATGACTAGGGTGTCAGGGATTGTCTAATTATTCCTGCCTTGGACTGTCTATGTAAGTCACTTAGGCCAAGATTTAGAAAGTTGGGTGCCTAAATTTAGGCATCCAAATTCCTGTTTAGATACCTCATGTAATGGTCTGATTTAATGGGAGCCAGATGCTCAGAACCTCTGAAGATGAGGGTAATAATATTTCCCAACCATTCAAGGGCATTGTGAGCTCTAAATTCATGAATGTTTACAAAGAACTTTAAGAGCCATGTTTGGAAGGCTGAACAGAAATGCAAAGCATGGCTATAGTTTCGTCAGTTTAGAATACTACATATTGTGCATTGTCATAGTGACATGAATGTTGGCTATAAATATTGGATAACCATAATTATAGAGAGAGAGATGTGCTCCTACTGGTCTCCAGAGATGTTAACCAAGCTCTGTCACTGCATTACCTCTCTGGTCTAGAGGAAATTTTGTATCTACCCTGCCTCAATTTCCCTATCTGTAAAATGAGGTTCATAATTAATAATGTTGCAAGGATTAGTTAACGTTACTACAGCACTTCATTGATTAAAAGAGTTGTGAGAGTATTCTGATTATTCCATTTATTCTACACACTTATCAGATCCATAATAGATAGAAATGAAACATTTACAAGCAGTCTTTGGAAAATACGTGCCTACCAAGTTAGAGGACATGTTGAATACGAGTTAATGCTGAACTCTGCACCATTCTTTTACTCCAGGGGTGGCCAACCTGTGGCTCCGGAGCCACATGTGGCTCTTCAGAAGTTAACATGCGGCTCCTTGTATAGACACCAACTCCAGGGCTGGAGCTAGAGGCACCAACTTTCCAGCGTGCCGGGGGGTGCTCATTGCTCAACCCCTGCATTTGCCACAGGCCCTGCCCCCACTACACCCCTTCCCACCCCCTCCCTTGAGCCTGTCATGCCCTCGCTCCGCCCAGAGCCTCCTGCATGCCACGAAACAGCTGATGGGGAAGGAGGGGGAGGCACTGGTTGGCAGGGCTGCTGGTGGTGGGTGGGAGGTGCTGGGAGCTGATGGGGGGGCTGCTGATGTATTACTGTGGCTCTTCGGCAATGTACATTGGTAAATTCTGGCTCCTTCTCAGGCTCCAGTTGGCCGCCCCTGTTCTAGTCCTACAGGCCATGAAAGGCAGGTTCTAAATCACATGCTGCAACCTCAGGTAATGTGGCCAGATGCAGGAATCTAATAAAACCTGCAGGAGAAAAGAAGCCGTTCTTTGGGGACACACCTTCAAGGATGGTGGGTTTGCCATTGCGGAGGCATCCTTAGTAACAACCTGCAGAAATTTTCACTTTAAAGTGTAATTCCGGGGTGAGACCCAAGGTCATAAACTACAAACTGGCCTCTTTCCAGCTCTCCTCTTTCTTCCTTCTGTAGAGCCAAATCCCCATGCCAGTACATACAGTGAGTAACCAGGCTGTAAGCAGAGGAGTTTTGTGAGGGAAAGCAATCCTACACCTTGCTTGTAGAGCTACTCTGGGCCCTCTACTTAGAAGATTTCATCCTGCAACTCAGTACCACGCCTCCCATCACAGCAGATATCCACCTTTCTCCCGTAGTGGATTTACCCCATCTCCCTGGGTAAAGCATGCCCTGCCCCTAAAATCCCCCACCCTGCTGAAGGGGTGTAAGAGGGGAAAAGAAAAAGAGAGAGAATGTGGACTCCCTGAACATGCTCCCTAAACCTTTTCCCCTTGCACAGAGCAAACCATGCAGAAGTTGAAGCAGCTGGAGTTTTCTATCCCTGAGCTGTCTATCCCAACTGCTGCTGTTTTGCTTTGCACAGGCACAGAGCAAGAAAGCACAGTAATTAGCCATTTGTTCCAAAATGCTGATTTCTTTTGATACAGTCTCTTACTAGATGAAAGCAAAGGTGCCAGGCACTTTCTTGCAACTCAGGGTCTGTGCATCTGCTGGGCAATGCTGCAAACAGCATCCCCCAAAGCCAAAGATGGAAGCTTCACGCCATGCAGAAGTCCCAGCGTGGCACTCAAGCTAAGGTTCAAAGTGATAAGGCTGCTGTGAGAAGGCCCATTTAATTAACACATAAGCCTCAAAGGAATTCTCTGTCCAGGACAAGATGGTTCTCAAGATTAGAAGAGCCAAAGGGAAAGCCAAGGATGGAATTATTTTGCTGTTCCAAATGAGAGGAATACAGAGAGAGTTGTTTCAGAGTAACAGCCGTGTTAGTCTGTATTCGCAAAAAGAAAAGGAGGACTTGTGGCACCTTAGAGACTAACCAATTTATTAGAGCATAAGCTTTCGTGAGCTACAGCATCTGAGGAAGTGAGCTGTAGCTCACGAAAGCTTATGCTCTAATAGAGAGAGTTGTGAAAGTTAAAGACAAAACATGAGATACCCAGCAAACCCGCTGTTCTACCCCCAATCCTGCAAGAATTTTGAAGTAACTCATCCCACCCCAATCAAATCGAAGTTTTTCATTTATTCAGTAAATAATAATCACTGTAAAGGGAAAGAGGAAGGTGGCTTTATCATTGCTAAGATTATAAATTCCTATAGGATATGTGCTGCCATGTCAACATGAACAAATACACAGATACCAAATGACAGGTTTCAGAGGAACAGCCGTGTTAGTCTGTATTCGCAAAAAGAAAAGGAGTACTTGTGGCACCTTAGAGACTAACCAATTTATTTGAGCATGAGCTTTCGTGAGCTACAGCTCACTTCATCAGATGTTTACCGTGGAAACTGCAGCAGACTTTATATACACACAGAAATCATGAAACAATACCTCCTCCCACCCCACTGTCCTGCTGGTAATAGCTTATCTAAAGTGATCAACAGGTGGGCCATTTCCAGCACAAATCCAGGTTTTCTCACCCTCCACCCCCCCACACAAATTCACTCTCCTGCTGGTGCTAGCCCATCCAAAGTGACAACTCTTTACATAATCAAGTCGGGCTATTTCCTGCATAGATCAAGGTTTTCTCACATCCCCCCCACCCCCATACACACACAAACTCACTCTCCTGCTGGTAATAGCTCATCTAAACTGACCATTCTCCAGGTTTAAATCCAAGTTAAACCAGAACATCTGGGGGGGGGGGGTAGGAAAAAACAAGAGGAAACAGGCTACCTTGCAACTCCACCCCCACGAACATGATACAGTTCTGTGGTGACCTAGAATCCTATTTTCGACGTCTCCGTCTCAAGGAATATTTCCAAAATACCTCTGAACAACATACTAATCCACAGAGGTCTCCCTGCCAACACTACAGAAAGAGGGATTCTAGATGGACTCCTCCTGAAGGTCGAAACAGCAGACTGGACTTCTACATAGAGTGCTTCCGCCGACGTGCACGGGCTGAAATTGTGGAAAAGCAGCATCACTTGCCCCATAACCTCAGCCATGCGGAACGCAATGCCATCCACAGCCTCAGAAACAACTCTGACATCATAATCAAAAAGGCTGACAAAGGAGGTGCTGTTGTCATCATGAATAGGTCGGAATATGAACAAGAGGCTGCTCGGCAGCTCTCCAACACGAGTTTCTACAAGCCATTACCCTATGATCCCACTGAGAGTTACCAAAAGCAACTACAGCATTTGCTCAAGAAACTTCCTGAAAAAGCACAAGATCAAATCCGCACAGACACACCCCTGGAACCCCGACCTGGGATATTCTATCTACTACCCAAGATCCATAAACCTGGAAATCCTGGGCGCCCCATCATCTCAGGCATTGGCACCCTGACAGCAGGATTGTCTGGCTATGTAGACTCCCTCCTCAGGCCCTACGCTACCAGCACTCCCAGCTACCTTCGAGACACCACTGACTTCCTGAGGAAACTTCAATCCATCGGTGATCTTCCTGATAACACCATCCTGGCTACTATGGATGTAGAAGCCCTCTACACCAACATTCCACACAAAGATGGACTACAAGCCGTCAAGAACACTATCCCCGATAATGTCACGGCTAACCTGGTGGCTGAACTTTGTGACTTTGTCCTTACCCATAACTATTTCACATTTGGGGACAATGTATACCTTCAGATCAGCGGCACTGCTATGGGTACCCGCATGGCCCCACAGTATGCCAACATTTTTATGGCTGATTTAGAACAACGCTTCCTCAGCTCTCGTCCCCTAAAGCCCCTACTCTACTTGCGCTATATTGATGACATCTTCATCATCTGGACCCATGGAAAAGAAGCCCTTGAGGAATTCCACCATGATTTCAACAATTTCCATCCCACCACCAACCTCAGCCTGGTCCAGTCCACACAAGAGATCCACTTCCTGGACACTACAGTGCTAATAAACAATGGCCACATAAACACCACCCTATACCGTAAACCTACTGACCGCTATTCCTACCTGCATGCCTCCAGCTTTCACCCTGACCACACCGCACGATCCATCGTCTACAGCCAAGCTCTGCGATACAACCGCATTTGCTCCAACCCCTCAGACAGAGACAAACACCTACAAGATCTCTGTCAAGCTTTCTTACAACTACAATACCCACCTGCAGAAGTAAAGAAACAGATTGATAGAGCCAGAAGAGTTCCCAGAAGTTACCTACTACAGGACAGGCCTAACAAAGAAAATAACAGAACGCCACTAGCCGTCACCTTCAGCCCCCAACTAAAACCCCTCCAACGCATTATTAAGGATCTACAACCTATCCTAAAGGATGACCCAACACTCTCACAAGTCTTGGGAGACAGGCCAGTCCTTGCCTACAGACAGCCCCGCAACCTGAAGCAAATACTCACCAACAACCACATACCACACAACAGAACCACTAACCCAGGAACTTATCCTTGCAACAAAGCCCGTTGCCAATTGTGCCCACATATCTATTCAGGGGACACCATCACAGGGCCTAATAACATCAGCCACACTATCAGAGGCTCGTTCACCTGCACATCCACCAATGTGATCTATGCCATCATGTGCCAGCAATGCCCCTCTGCCATGTACATTGGTCAAACTGGACAGTCTCTACGTAAAAGAATAAATGGACACAAATCAGATGTCAAGAATTATAACATTCATAAACCAGTCGGAGAACACTTCAATCTCTCTGGTCACGCAATCACAGACATGAAGGTCGCTATCTTAAAACAAAAAAACTTCAAATCCAGACTCCAGCGAGAAACTGCTGAATTGGAATTCATTTGCAAATTGGATACTATTAATTTAGGCTTAAATAGAGACTGGGAGTGGCTAAGTCATTATGCAAGGTAGCCTGTTTCCTCTTGTTTTTTCCTACCCCCCCCCCCAGATGTTCTGGTTTAACTTGGATTTAAACCTGGAGAATGGTCAGTTTAGATGAGCTATTACCAGCAGGAGAGTGAGTTTGTGTGTGTATGGGGGTGGGGGGGATGTGAGAAAACCTTGATCTATGCAGGAAATAGCCCGACTTGATTATGTAAAGAGTTGTCACTTTGGATGGGCTAGCACCAGCAGGAGAGTGAATTTGTGTGGGGGGGTGGAGGGTGAGAAAACCTGGATTTGTGCTGGAAATGGCCCACCTGTTGATCACTTTAGATAAGCTATTACCAGCAGGACAGTGGGGTGGGAGGAGGTATTGTTTCATGATTTCTGTGTGTATATAAAGTCTGCTGCAGTTTCCACGGTAAACATCTGATGAAGTGAGCTGTAGCTCACGAAAGCTCATGCTCAAATAAATTGGTTAGTCTCTAAGGTGCCACAAGTACTCCTTTTCTTTTTACAGATACCAAAGTGAGACTCTTTAACTGGTGGAATTGAGCAATGCCTAGTATGTAATCCACTGTTCTATTATTATTGATTATTTTATTCATGTTACCTTCCTTTGCTCTTCACCACCAATGTTTTTGGTTTTCTAATAGCCATCGTTACCAAATGGGAGGTTGTGATAACCTTAGAAATACTGCAATACAAAGAGTCAGGAAAGAATCTTAAGGTTCGTTACTATCTGCCCATACATATGCAGAAGAAACATGTTACCTTTAATCTTGACAATATAATTCACAGCATACACCTAAGTGATTGTCAAGTATCAGGGGGTAGCCGTGTTAGCTGTATCCACAAAAACAACAAGGAGTCCGGAGGCACCTTAAAGACTAACACATTTATTTGAGCATAATCTTCATGGGTAAAAACCTCACTCCTTCAGATGCATGGAGTGAAAGTTACAGATGCAGACATAAATATACTGACCCATGAAGAGAAGGGAGTTACCTCACAAGTGGAGAGCCAGTGCTGACAGGGCCAATTTGATCAGGGTGGATGTAGTCCACTCCCAACAATAGATGAGGAAGTATCAATTCCAGGAGAGGCAAAGCTGCTTCTGTAATGAGCCAGCCACTTCCAGTCCCTATTCAAGCCCAAATTAATGGTGTTAAATTTGCAAATGAATTTTAGTTCTGCTGTTTGTCTTTGAAGTCTGTTTCTAAAGTTTTTTTGTTTAAGTAGAGCTACTTTCAAATCTGTTACAGAATGTCCAGGAAGATTGAAGTGTACTCTTACTGGCTGTTGTGTGTTACCGTTCCTGGTGTCCGATTTGTATTTTCCAGCAGTGTTTCCCTGATTCCACTTGAAGTGGCCTGACTCTACATAAATCATTTTCTTGGGTCATGTTGAGAGATTAGTCTGTAGTACAACCATCTTTGATGCAAAGAAATGCAGGGTGATTTGCTTATACACAAGTATCTTCAGTACAGGACTGCTTTTAAAAAAAATAGATCTACTCCCAAAAGACAAATGTCCAGAACTGTTTTTATTTAAACTATATAGAACTTCTACAGCTAATCTCGGATTATCATTTTTACAGCACTTTGCAAATATAAAGGGTTATGTCTGTGCTAAGTCACACTATTAATCTTGATTCATAATTCATACCCACACAACACAAATCATTTTCATTGCTTTTCTCTGTACTTTTGTAGTCTCCTTACAATGGTGGTGGGAATTCTGCTAATTCAAATAAGTAGATAAAGCAACTGCATGTGGATCATGAGGATCCACTTTGTTACTGTACCAAATGTACACCGGGAAGTGCGAGATTGTTGCACTGCATTGCAGCTTTGAGCAGAGTCTATGCATCAGTGGAAGAAAGGATAAGGGCCTTAGCACCAGGCTGTCCTAAGTCTGACACCTCTCGCATATTCACTCCCCTACTCTCAAAAGCTCAAGATAAAAATCAGTCAGGTTGGGGTGGCAAATGAAGACCCATTGATTTATGTGCTATCCTCAACGTTCAGATGAGCTGCTTGGTTACATGCTCCTTTCCTTGAGTTTATTGCTGTTATTAGGCAGACATACATTAGTAGCCCAGTCTCAGCTCTCATTAATGCAGGATGGGATTCCCTGTGGTCCTTGCTTTCTGCTCAGTCCTTTTTGCTTATGTGAGTCACACTCCATGTCTGCACTATGCAGGATAAAGCCCAGCGAACGTGCTGTATCACTGCAGAAAATTTATTTCTGCCCTGCTCATTTCAAAACCTTACTTTGCCGTCTGTTCTTAAGCAGAAAGTACTTGCTTACAAAGTAGTGCTAATAGGGTGTATCGTGTCAAACAGCATTGCCATGAGTCATGGCTATGTGCAAGCAATTAAAGTGTGTGTGGGGGGGGGGCGGGGTCTGGGCCTGGGCCTGGGTCCCTGGGATACTGTTAGCTATTTCTAAGCACACTGACTCCACCAAGTATTTGTAAAAGAGCCCAATTGTAATTCTGAACATTCTTTGCCCAAGAAAAGGAGAAGAGAGGCAAGAAATCGGCTTTCCATAAAGTTCCCTGAAGGGCTAAGTGGAGTTATCTGTTGTTGACGGAGAGAATAAAAATGTAGCTGCCTCCCTGAGGAGCAATTTACTGTCAAGAGAAGCAATCCAGGTGCTGTTCAAATGAATTATGTCAGGTTGGAATATCTCAGACACACTGAGAGCATGTCATAGACTATGTCAACCGGGGTGGGGGGGCTGGAAGGGGAGGAAGGTGTGTTTTTAACTCAGGTTAGCTATCCCCCATTAGCTAATTTGGGTTAAAATAGCAGTGAAGGCCAGCAATTCAGCTTTTAATCTGGGTTAGCGGCTTCAATTAAAGCCCACAGAGGAGCCTGGGGCTGAACTCAGGCAGCTAACCTGCATTGAAAGCGGAGTTGCTGCATCTTCACAGCTATTTTAACTCAGTTCGCTAACAGACATTAGCCAAACTGAATTAAGAACATGCTTCTCTTTGCAGTGGGTTTGCCCCTCACACAATGGAAGCTCAGGAGAGGAAACTGAAAACAAGAATTTGAATTATGAGCAAGCCCTTTGCCAACAGAAAGAGTCCCAACAATCCCTTTGCTGCGTTTAATGATAGAATTGCCAGTATTTATCTAAAAGAAGCTGAAGTTAGAAAGGCCCAGCCTACAGATCTGTCTGCAGCATCACGCCAAGTTACAGCAGCAAAGGTGTCTTTCTGCTAGCAAGAAACTATGAAATCCCTGTTTATCCCATGGTAGAGTCCATGGGTCTTCAAAACAGAGATGACTCAGAAGGCTGATTTTAGAAGGGGTGAACCAGACACAACTTGGATGGAAATATCCAAATTGGGGAAAAAGTTACATACATAATGGGACCCCAACTGTCCTATTCCCAAGCAACAGCTCCTGCAGGTGAAATGAGACATTCAGAGGGTTGAGCTATCTAACATTCTCTTTCCACTAGTCTCTTCGTTTACTTCTAATCAGTCTCTTTCCTGCCACATTTTTTCATCTCGTTTCCTCCCCATCCACCCACCTTTGGTTCTTTTCAAAGTGTGAAAGTAGAATGAATTATATTGAAATTATAATTCATTAAAGAAATGCTGCTTGAAGAGTTTGTTGAAATATAGTTGTCAGGAAGAGAAACATTAAGGAGTGTGAGACAATGGGTCCTCAAAATAATTAACTTAGAGCTCCTACTGAGCTAGGAGATTGGTAAACGTTAGTATGCAAATAAGATATGTATGTATATTTATCAGTTTCTGCTTCCTTTTGTCTCCTATGTTAAATTGGCTTTGGCTTCTGTATAAATAAGTTAGCTTGAGCTTTCGCAGGGGGCTCACATATATCTGGGTGCATTGGCAAAGCGCTTTGCTAATAAACGGAGTGGTCTGACAAATTATGTGAGTCCTGAATCTGACTTTGACACAAGTATGGTGATATAAGCACAGAGCCAAAAACTACAGGGCTCTTATCCAGGCTCTGACACTAACTCCTTTCAGTAACTTTGGCCAAGTCACTGAACTCTCTGTCTCATTCTATAAAATATTTTTATAGTACCTCACAAGGCACTCAGATACCTTGAAGACACTCAGCTATCACAGTGATCGACATAGTGCGAAAAGCTGCATGGAACAGAACAGACAGGTATGTTGAAAGAAAAATGGTTGCAAGATACTTTGAAAATCAAAAGTGCTATATGCAGTTAGTGAGCGGTACTATTATTAGCAATAACCAATAATGAGGGCTAAATAGTGTCTCTAGCCCAAACAAAATGAAGTCAAGGAGGATGGCCAAATGTAATTTATGTAGTTGGTCTAGATATCATCAATGTTTATCACTGCCACAGAATTATAATCTCCTACAACCCTTGGTTAGGGTTATACCAAATTGCAAGGCAATTAAGAATACAGATTTCACTGATTTGAGAATTCTACTTATGAAGATACTCTGTGTAGCATAGAGTAACACTTTGAGACAGAAGGAGGTCACATGGCTCATCTAGTTCATCCATTTACCACACCATCTAAGAAAACTTTAAAACAGTTTATTCACCAACATGCAAAACTGTATTGATGTAGCTGCTATAATTCTGGATTACAGATGCTTCACTGGAACCACTCCTACCACTGATTGGCAGATGAGCCTGACAACTGAAGGTGCTCTCTGCATCAGAAGGCTGTGGAATTTAATTAAAATTAGGCTTGAATTTGAATCCAGTTCTGATAGCATATTCCAATGGCAATGGAGGATTAAATAACTTACGGTCTGAACAATCAAACCCAAGAGCAATCTCCCCTTATCTACTGATTACTTCAGATATGAAAGATGATCTCATGGATGCTTTTCAGAAGAGGGTACAACATGTCTCTAGCATCTTAGCTAACTCATTTCTTACATTTAATAATTTTATTAAGATGATTTTAAAATAAAAGAAATGGTACAGAGTTTAAGCATAGACGTTTCTGGTTATCAGGGAATAAGGTACAGATTATCAAGGGGGGAAAAGTTTGGTTTAGGAACGGGTGGCATAAGGAATACATAATCTGCAATATCCCTGATTGGGGGTAAAAGATTAACGGGTCAAAGTACATTGAGATATGAGGGTATGTTGTTCATATAATGGTTATGTTCAGGTTTAGAGTATAATGAATGGATACGATGATGAGGATGGATTTACCCTCATTTGGTGAGATTTAATGTTCAGTGAGTTTATGGTTCCAGTTCATATGGTCCAATGGAAAAAGTCTCTCGGTCCCTTTCTCATAGTTGGTGCATGATGTCGTTCTGGCTCACATCTCCTGGTACTGTCGGTGGCTGGTGACGTGTTCGATGTAGATGTCCCTGGACCATCGGATGGTGTCTGAGACCATGAGGCACCGTATGAGCCATGCGTAGCGTCGACCGATCCCACATGTCTGCAGCACACGCTCGTTGCAGGGGTCCCAGGAGCCCAGGACTCCGACGATTAGGGCATCCATCTGCACCTCATAGCCCTTCGCTCTCATACTACTACAAGCTCTCTGATAACACCAGTCTTTACACGGGATCTCAGCAGGAAGTATGCAGGTATTCAGGCCTGTATTCAAAATGTTGCTCAGCCAGTAGGTATGAGTTGCCTACCTAACATTAGTGCACAGATAAGTACATTTAGTCTTCTGGGAAACAGTCCTATAATAATACAATGAAATACAGTTTCACTTTTGGTAATTGTGCTTCGACACAACATGTTGCTGTGAGACAACTGCGTTTGTTTAGACTAGTACAGTTCCGAACTTATGCTACATAAATCATCTGTGTTTTGTAAGGCAATGTCCAACAGGAATTGCAAACAACTCCTAGACTGAAGGGCTACTTTGGCTAGGGATTTAGGAACAACATACATCACAGTCTTCTACTAGAGATTGTAACGTGATAGTCAAATTGATTTTGATTAAGACTAGCAAAGAATGACTATTTTCCTTTCTGGGAAACAAAGTTTCCCCAAATGCTGGTAGTTAAAGGGAACTCACAAGAAGAGAGGGACTCAAATGGTAGTCCATTTATCTATAATAAAGAAAAAAGAACTGATGTATTTAGCAAGGATGATGAAACTTAGGAGTTTCACAAGAAACATGGCAGAGAAAAACCTCATACAGAGCATACAAGATTCCTTATTTGGCAATGACATTAGGGACACTTTGCAACAATTTCTCACCATTGCTAACATGGGTTCACTCCATCTGCTTTTAGCAACGCTGGGATCCCTAGTGGAGGGGCTCTGCCATAGGCAGGCAGCAACCAATCTCTACTCCCCACGTTGCTGTTGCTGACACCAGTAGAGCCAAACTAGGTTTAGTACAGTGGAAAATTTTTCCCTAGTGCAGATAAGGCTTTTGAGGTTGAGTATCTCTACTGTATTCAACATAGCCCATACTAGCTACAATTTTTCTGGAACATGAAGAAAAATAAGGTTGCACCAGTCTCATGAAGCTGATTTCTATTATAATGTTTATTAAGATAAATGCCTAGGCAAGGTCAGATTCCAAGAGGCCGATCAGGATTCAAAAGGCTAGATTCGCCTACATGTGTAACAAAACCAAACTGCTGCCAGACCAAATCAGCAGCTGTTTAAGCCTCCCCAAACCACTAGGTTTAACCCCTTCCCTAACCCAAACCAAAACAAAAAACAAATCGGAATAAACATTCATTATTCCCCTGCAGGCAGGTAGGGTTTTCAGGGATAAAAGTCACAATTAGCGCCTGGAGAATCCAAGTGCCCTGATATACCTTAGTCTACAATTGGCTTTTTCAAACCACTTATGGGAGATAAGGGTGATGCCCAGTGCATACTGAAATCCACTAATTGCAAGGCTGAATGATTTTCATGCTTAATTCAGAGGTAACAAGCCTGTGTTCACATATTCATCTTAATGTCAGGTTTGCAGAGAGCTTTAAAGGTCACTCCATCATTGTCAATACCTATCTCCCTGGGCTATGTAGAAAAGAAATGGAATTCACTGCACTTTTAATGAGGTACTTAAGTATTTACATGGGAAGATTCACCTTGAGTTTTAGCAGTTCTCTTCTCATTCATGTGCAGGGTTATGCTTCAGTGGGGGGGAAAAAAATCACAAAAGGGATTTTCCTATTTACAAACTTTATGATGCTTCATTTAGCACCATAAACAAAGCTCTTAGCTGTCACCTGGGCAAAGGAACAAGATAGGAGCTTATATAAAAACAAGGTGAAGAATACAGAACAGAACAGAAGTGCAAAAGAACACAACTCTGCATTAATGAAAATGTTGCTATATGCACACCAAATTACTCCTTGCCCAGTAGCAGGGGTAAGGTCAAAGACAGAAGCAAATAGCTAGGTGTTTCACTGAGGATCACACTTCAATCCATGAGAACTCAGACAGGCCTATTCACTAATCACAACTTTTGTTTTTTAACCTGAAGCTCTTGAGAGTAAAAAAGAGTGGACCTACAATACGCTTGAGAATTATTGCTGCCCAGGGTGAGGAAGTACACCTAGCACTCAGTGCTACAAGCACCATGCACACGTACACCATTGTGCATGTCCCAGAGAACTGCAGGATGCAGGCCATTGTCCAAGGCAACATGGTGCAGAACATAAATCCCAGGATTTATGCATTAGGTGATCTGGGATTCATTCCCAATAACCAGGGCTCAATTACCCAATAACCAGACTAAGCACATGCTTAGGGCACCAGGAAAGCAGGGGGCACCAAAAAAAGACATTTTTTTTTTGAAAAAATTTGATATTTGATATTTCAAAAAAAGCATCGAAATAGTCATCACGGGAAAAATCAGAACTTAGTTAGACTTCCTTACATTCCCCATTTTTCTGTTCTCTTTTTATTACTTATCCCCACCTAAACCAAGGGGGACATCCTACTAACATAGATCAAAATAATGCGAGGAAATCAGATCCTGTCATGTATTGCAATACATTTATGTTTTATTATTGATATATTCTTCTGAGTTATACGTACTTGATTCATTTTTTTTCTTTCTTATATATATATATATATATATATTATAGATACATAAAAATAATGTTCATTCTGTAATTTGTTTTTTTTTAAGGGGCAGGATGAAATTTAACCAACTGAGTGGAGCACAGAAACGTAAACTGGCAGAAGAAAAGAAACTAGTGAAATTTTCCAAAATCTTCCAAAGCTGACATCATTTTTCAAAGCGAATCCATCAGAAGCAACATCTTCTCTCAGTAGCACAGACATCGTTCCAAAACCTGTAGGTGTTTCAGAGACTGACCCTTCTTCTATTGATGAAACAAACACCATTCCAGAACATGTGGATGTGTCAGAGACTGTAACTGATCATCCTACTCCTGGTGGTAAAACAGATATTGTTCTAGAAGGTGTGGATGTGTCAGAGGCTGAACCTGCTCATGCTGTAAATATTAGGAGAAAAGATCCTGGTATGTGGGTTGATTTCAGTACTGATGATGTAGCCTACTGGATAGATCGTGGACCAAATAACTGTCGTCACCACACTGAGCCATTTGAGAAATCACATCAGACTTTTACCAATGGCAAACAAACAAGATATTGTCCACAAAAAATATTTTTTGGCATGAAAGCGAATGGTGAGAAATACACTTGAGAATGGCTACTGTATTCACCATCAGCAGGGTCTGTGTACTGTTTTGTTTGCAAACTTTTTGCATAGAAACCTTCAACATCCCGGTTTGCTGCAGATGGATGTAGTGACTGGTGGAATACTGTTTTAATTGAACAACATGAAAATGGCACTACTCAAAGAGATTCAATGTTGACATATTTAAATCGAAGACAGGGCTTTGGATTGACACAAAAATTGGAAGAACAAATTAAAGGGGAGTGTGAATACTGGCAACATATCTTGCAGCGTGTTATAGCTGTTATTCAAACATTAGCTGAACGTGGTCTGCCTTTCCGGGGATCAAATGACACATTTGGATCATTGCAGAATGGAAATTTCTTGGGATTGTTGGAGCTTGTGGCTCAATTTGACCCATTTTTAGCAGGCCATATCTCAAAATATGGGAATGCTGGCAAAGGTAACCCATCATACTTATCCAAGGCAATATGTGATGAACTCATTGGTTTAATGAGTGACAAAGTTCGTTCAGCTATTGTGGATGAAATAAGTACTGCTGGGTACTTCAGTTTATCTGTCAACTCTACACCTGATATTTCTCATATTGATCAATTGAGTATTGTACTAAGATATGTGTCTCCCACAGATGGAAAACCAGTTGAACGTTTTATAACATTCCTCAATTTGAAAAGCCACACTGGTGAAGAAATGGCAAATCAAGTACTGCATTATCTGTGCCAACTTTGCAAAATAGATTTCTCAAAGTGCAGAGGTCAATCTTATGACAACGCTGCCAACATGTCAGGGCATTATCAAGGAATGCAGAAGAAGCTTTTAGAATAGAACAAATATGCCATATTCATATCATGTGCTGCACACTCTCTCAATCTTGTTGGCCACAGTGCTGTTGATGGTTGTCCGGTGGCAGTGTTTTTTCTCAACAGTCCAGTTACTTTATACATTTTTCTCTGCCTCAACACACTGATGGGCAGTTCTTAAAACATATTTGGGCAATGATCATGTGTTGAAATCTCTTTCTAATACTTGCTGGGAGGCACATGCAGTGGCAACAAGTGCAATTCTGGAGTCCTACTCAAAGATTGTGGTTGCACTAGAAAGTATAGCTGAAGACCAATCACAAAAGGGAGAAACTATATGAGAGGCAGAAAACATTGCAAACAAGATGCGAGAACTAGAGTTTGTATTCATGTTGACCACGTGGAATGAAATTTTACAACACTTTTACCACACAAGTCGAGCTCTCCAAGAAAAAGAATTTGATTTGAAAACTTGTGCAGACCTCTGTCAATCATTAGCAGACCACTTACACACTTTGAGGAATGATTTAGAAAGATTTGAAGACATATCAAAAGATATCTTGCCTGATACTAACTACAGAGAAGCCCAGTCCCGCAAGTGAATCAGGAAAAAACAAGCAAATGATAGCAGTGCAACAGAAACAGCATTGAATCCTAGAGGCAAATTTCGTGTATCTACTTACTATGCTATAATTGATACACTTGAAGCTCCTATGAAGAGGAGAGGTGAAGTGTACAAGTGGATTTTGTTTTCTAAACAATATGGATTTATCTGATGAACAATATTCACAAGGTTCCCAAAAGCTAGTTGACTCATACCCTGTTGACTTGAACATGAATCTCTGTGGAGAAGTACAGCAGTTCCACTCTTATATGCGCACAAAGTTTAATGAAACAGGAAAAATGAAATTCAGTCACATTGATCTTCATGACACAAAATTGAAAGACAGAATGCAATGTGTATTTCCAAATGTAGAGATCACACGACCTATTTTTCTAACACTGATGATTACTAACTGCTCCGCAGAACACTCTTTTTCTCAGCTGAAAAGAATAAAAAACCCTCAGAGAACAACAATGCATCAGAACAGACTTGATTCACTTTCCCTATTGTGTATGGAAGCAGACATGCTTTGTCAAGTCAGCTTTGATGAACTTATCCAGAATTTTGCAATCAGATTTTGCAAACAGAAAATCTAGAAAGAAACTATTTTAATTTCAGCATACATGTAAGTTTTGTGTCATTTCAAAAAATAAAATTGTATTTTACGGTATAGTATTGTTTTTATTTTGAATTACATATGCGGGGCACCATAATCTTTTCAGTGTTTAGGGCCGCTAAAGGTCTTAATCCGGCCCTGTTAATAACCCACTGTTTGCTCTTGGATAAATTGCTTATTTCCTCAGTTCTTTAGATGTCCCATCTAGAAAAATGAGTTAATGATATTTATCGATCTTTGTGAAGCACATTGAGAACCGTAGATGAAAAGTACCACTCTGGTCAGATTAAACACAGAGCTGATCACCAGAGTCTAAAATGTCCTTTACCATTTTTTTCCTTTGGGAGAGGGGAAGGGAGGGGAGCAGAGTGGCACTTTGTACCCAAAAAAATCAGAATGGAAAGAGAGAGAACTCAAGGGCAAGGAACCAAAATGAATTGGCCAGGAACTTCACAATGGCATACCAGCTCTCGCAAGCTATTTCTGTCTCGTTGGGAGCCCCACAGACAAAGCTGATGATGTAACCTGAGGCCACAATACTGCCAAATGAAAGCTAATTGTGAATGATGACCGCTGGCCAAGCACTTGATATTTTCCCCCAGCCACTATATTTCATCACACAATTTTTAATATCCCGGTATCCTGCTAACACAGATGTTGACATTTTCCTTAGGTGCAATTAAATTCTCCTGGAAAGAGCAAATCTACCATGCAGACAGCAATTTGAACTGGAGCTTTGAGCTGGTACAGGTGAAGTATTTTTCTTTAACAGCAAAATTTGCTTGCTTTAAGTTTCATTGCTTTTGTATCAAACAATAGTAGCCCTCCCACACACACACACACACACACACACACACACACCTTGACTGTGTGACATGGCATGCCGAATGCAGTTCCTGTTTTTAACTTAAAGCCATACATCGTATTTATCCTTTCCCCTTTCATTTGAATAAATAAGAATTTAGACACCCAACCAGATTTTGGATATTTATCATACAAAATTGAAGGGAAAGGATATGAAACCGCATGCTTTAGGCCAATCCCTGACAAGTAGAGATCAAGATGAGACCTGCATAGGGGCCAGATTATCCCACATCTGCATACTGTGGGGTTTCCTGAATCTTTTTTGAAGCATCCAGGATGCTGGCCACTAGCAGAAGCAGGTGACTGGACTGGATGGACCTTGGGACTGATCTAATATAACAATTTTTATGCTTCTTTGGAGGTAGTGGGTGTATGAAGCCAATTTAATACAAAGAAAATAAAGTACCATTTCCCTAATACATCACAGCTAGACTACTAGTTATTGTGAGTGAAGCGTTAAACCAGGCACAGTTCAGAATTAGGACCTGGGAAACAAAGCAACACCTCCTGAGCACAACACTGGGCCTGGATTTAGAGCCTTATAAGCCATCCCGAACCCAATGGGACCTAACTACAAGTGTCAAGTTCGGGTCTGGTCTGAAAACAACCCAAGCCCTCAGGCATGGGTCGGGTCTGGTCAGCTCTGATCACCTCCTCCTGCTCACAGGGTCAGCAGGGCAGTGGCTGCATGCCCCGTTCCTGCCAGCTGCTGCCCCCTCGCTGCGCTTGGTGCACTCTGGCGTGAATGTGCCAATGAGTCGCAGCACCTCTCATCCTGCAGCCCACACCGTGCAGCAAGGCAGCAGTGCCCAGCGGGAGCGGGACATGCAGCTGCTGCCATGCCAACCCCAAAGGCAGGAGGTGGCTGGAGATGGATCCCGGGCACAGGATGTGGGAAGCGGGAAGGCCCCCGGCAGGCTGAGCCCCAAAGACAAGGCAGTAGCACTGACATAGGTTCAAGGGGAAGGTCAGGTCTGAAAACAACTCAGCACTCTTGGGTCAGGGTCATGTCTGGGTCCCGCTTTAAAATTAGGCCCGAGCAGACCTCTGCCTGTGAGCGTGTGCAATGGTCTGAGAAGCGGACATAGACGGAGCACTTTCCATGAAGCTGACTTTTACAGAGGGAATTGCAGCGCAAAGCGTGAAATCGGCAGGAAGCCACTTGCTCAGAGCAGCCTCTCCAGTGACAACCAGCCCTTTGAGGTGGAGCGAACTATAAAAAGGGCCATGTAACGCTGATAAACTTTGTTCCAACAAAGGATCCGACTGCTGAAAGACATGAGTTGCAATATCCGAGTTCCCTACGTTTTCAAGACATACGGCCGCACCGATAGCAGGTGTTTTGTGCATTCCTGCTTCACTCTCATTCGCACTCCTCACCAGCCATGGCTTGAGGTCAAGGTTCATCACTCTGCAGTAAGAGTCCGATGAGCCAAAGACCCTCTCTAGGCAGTGCAAAACCCCTGCTCTGGCACCCCAGGTCACTGGATGCAGAGGTGGGTACATCATGGTCTCTGACTGCTGCGTCTTCCTCTTCATGTTGGAGTACCACTTTTTAGCCCAGTGTGGTAGGAGCTGTACAATGCCACAGTGAGAGACAGGTGCCATCGCAAACAAACAGTCTAAATAGACAAAACAGTCGAAGGATGGGAGGAGAAACAGGTTGAGAGAGGCAAAGTGACTTGTCCAAGGTCACACAGCAGGTCAGTGGCAGAGACAGGAGACTCCTGACTATAACTAGGCAATTTGTTTTGTTTTTTTTTTGTAAAACCTTTTTTCACTGAAAAATGTAGGATTTGTGCTGGTTGAAACATTCTGAAAATTTGGCTAATTGTTTTGCTTGGGGGAAAAAAATGGAAATGTCAAAATGATTCATTTCAGCATTTCCAAGACTGAATATTTTGACATTTCCTTTTAGAAAGATGTTTCATTGCAGAATTTCCCCTTTATTTTATTACCTCAAACTCTAAATGAAGCGTTTGGTTTCAGGGCCACCAAAAATGTATCAGTGAACCTGAATTGACACTTTTTTGGGGGTTCACCAAAATTTTAAAAACATTTTCATTTTGGATTGACCCAAAACTACTTTTATTTATTCATTTTATTTTGGACATGCCCAGGAACCAAATATGCAGTTATTTGCATTGCCCTACTCATGACTTGACCGGTGCCCTCCCAACTGGACCATTTCGCTTCCAATTCAGGCTTGCTACCTTGCCAGAACCATACAGAGGAGGAAAGCAAGGAATAAACAGGGCCAAGGAGAAGAGGCAGATCTCAACCTTTCTTTGATCTACTTTGCAATAGTCTAGGTGACTCTTTTCTAGCCCAGGCTGAGCAGACCAGACAAAGAAGTCAGGACTCAGGGCACCTGAGTGTCATACAAACCCCAAATTATGCTGCTAAAAAAAGTGTCTTGATTTGTTATTTTGAAAATAAAATCATGCTGGGGCGAAGGGGTAAATTGGGCCTTAGAACGTGAACACCTTCTCAGTCTGTAGCTGCCTGGTCAGTGTTGAGAAACATTGACAGAGGGCAGTGGAGGAAAGCTTGCATTTGCCATAGCTCCTCTTGTATGCAGACTCCCCAGCTGGTACTTCTGATTACTGCAGGGGAAAAAAAGATCAGTGCACATATCAACTTTAGGGCACAGTTCTGTAGGCTGCTGAGTCCCTCCCAGGAGATCCGTGGGAGCTGAGAGCACTCTCAGGAATGCTCAGAACCTTGCAGGATCAGGTTCACAAGGTGCAATACTTAGGGCCTGAGATCAAAAATGTTTGGTCAATTTTATGAGCTGATTCCCACGCTAATCCTTCTCTTTGTCTCTTCAGAGCCAAGATGCCAACCACTTCCCAGACCAGAATAGCAAGCCAGAGGCCTAATGAGTCTCTGCTATATGTGTTCAAGTCAAGTTTTGTTTGTTTATTCTAACTGAAATGTAACACAAGATGGAGAATACGTCTGAAAACCAAACTTCCTGGGGCTTTGATTATGTTTGTTCACGATGCATTAAAAATTGAAAAGAGGGGCCACCCAGAGGCTCTTGTACTCTTTGCAGCTCTATGTAGGTAATTCAAAAGTGGATATAGAAGAAGTGGATATGTACCCGTTCATACAAACATGCAAAGCTCGAGATGCACAGCAATGCCTGAAGAAAGGATTACAACATACTTAGAACTGTTTATAAAATGTCCCCTTCTCCTCTCATCCCACATGTGGAATAAACTTAGAACTCCACCGATCTCCTTTTGTGGGATTTGGGCATGTAGTTTTTGTATGATATTCACTATATCAGTTTAGAAACCCAACCTAAGTAAATAGACTGACATTGAGTCTCATGTCTAGAGAAATAATGAACCTATTTAAGAAATCCTGATCTTCACCTGGTGATAAGCAACAGAGCCCCACTGAAGTCACCAAGCTACACTGACACCAGCTGAGGAACTGCTCTATTGTCTTTTGAAAGCACACCTCCTACAAGGTGAGTCTTCACAGCCCGGGTCTGCACTTAAAAATGACATTGGCCTGGCTACATCAGTTAGGGCTGTGAAAAATGTTGTGCCCTGAGCACTGTAGTTATGTCATCCTAATTCTTCCTTCAGCCTGGCTGCCACCTCTTGGCAAGGTGGATTAACTACATCAGGGATCGGCAACCTTTGGCACGCGGCCCGTCAGAGAAATCCGCTGGCGGGCCAGGCCAGTTTGTTTACCTGCAGCGACCGCAGGTTCGGCCGATCGCAGCTCCCACTAGCCGCAGTTCGCCATTCCAGGCCAATGGGGGCTGCGGGAAGCGGTGCGGGCTGAGGGATGTGCTGGCCGCCGCTTCCCGCAGCCCCCATTGGCGTGCAACGGCGAAGCGCAGCCAGTGGGAGCTGCGATCTGCCAAACCTACAGATGCTGCAGGTAAACAAACCAGCCCGGGCCACCAGCAGATTTCCCTGACGGACCACGGGCCAAAGTTTGCCGATCCCCGAGCTACATCAACAGAACAAAACCATCTGTCGACGTAGGAAGAGCATATGCCACAGCGGCAGCACTGTAGCTGCACCGCTGTCGTGGAGGCCTGGCCTCAGCTGTCTTTACCGAGTTTCTTCCTGGCTTTTCAGGCCTTTCAGTTTTAGTCAACTTTCATTTGTCCGTTTGTTTGTTTTTTCACCCAGCTTCATTTTGCTTCACTTCATTTGGTCCATTTGCATGCATAGTTTCATATGTGGGGTCTTTTCAGATACTTTTGTTCTTGCTTTTGGAAGTAACCAGTCATTTACATTACACTCCCTATTGTTTCCTTTTGCTGTGTTAGTTGTCTGTATTCCTGGATGAGACGTAAAAAGGGGTTCTGACATATTGCTGTTATCTTTGAAGTTCCCACAGCACTTTATGCAAGAGTTAACCCTGGTGTCCTTGCCAAATTCTAGCTTGGGTAATTGCAGTCTGCCAAACTAAATTCTGTTTGTAGTTTCAACTGTATAGGGTTCAACTTCACTTCCCATCAAACTGTAACATAGCAATGATGCAAGCTATTGAATAGCTGCCAATCTGCACCCAAGAAGTGGCTGCATTTCATTTGCAGGTGAAGGGGCTGAAGTCAAAATGGGTTGTACTACTTATGCAAGAGCTGAACTTGACCCAAGCTTTGTAAAGCACTTTGTGAGGAAAGGTTACATATAGAGCTAAGATTATGATTAAATCACTTTTTATTTTCCATTTCTTTGCATTTTTTTCAGGAGAGAGACTGCCTCCAGAGCAAACACCACAGACCTGCTGTGAAGAATTCTAGTCTATGCCTGTAGACATCCTGCGTCAGTAAAAGTTTAATTTTTATAACACCTGAACTAAATTTGACTTGACAGTGTCCCTTTCATATATGGTAATACTTATTATCAATTATTATATTATAATCTCAAAAAGTGTGGTAGGCTTTTGATATTAAATATGTCAAGAGGCATTTTTCAAGCAGAAATGGCATGTTTAGACTTCTGTTAAGCCTGTCAAAGCAAGCTCTGGTTTGCATAAAATGAGCTCTTCCAAACAACAATTAAAAACCAGAAACAGTCACTTTTTTCAAAACAGACCAACTGTTAATGGCGCACTCACCTCACACCAGCACCCCTTGGTCACATGTGTGCATACCTGCAGTTTTTTTCTTCTCACAGTGCCCCCCGCTGGGTGCTGTGTTTGTCAGGTAGGTCTTTGGTGACTCAGCCCTCCAGCCGATTTACACACAGTCCCTGTGAGAAACAAAACAAACCCCTTCCAGGGCATACAGCCCAACCAGGCCTATCTCAACAGTCCTTGTGGTAGGACCACAAGGCTTCCAGCAGGAAGCCTCGGGGCCTAATACACCCCATCACAGAGTCCCCAAAACTTAAAAAATGCCCAGGATATTTATTATTGGGGGTGGGATAAGGGAAGGGAATGTCACATTTCATATTTATTTTTCTATTTAATAGATTATCATAATCTGCAGTGGGAGTGGCACTATGACATGGAAACATTTATTCTGAGAAAGATCATTGATTTCTTTATTACTCCAATTCCCCTCCTCTGTCAATAAACTTTCCGGCTTTTTTCCAAAGTTAAATTAGTGCAGATGTGGTTACTGAACCAACCACTCATTTAAATCATAATTAGGTCAGATCATTAGCTGGTGTAAATCAGCATAGTTCCACTGATGTCAATGGAGTTACTTTAGATCAAATAAGAATTCTGGCCGGTTCATCTGAATTCAAGAGATGCCCTCATCTCTTACTAGCTACTATTGCAGCATTTCTAAATGGGGCACGCATGGGTTCCAGAATCAGATCCATTACTTGAAAGCTTTAATTTCTTGCAGCTAATGTAAGTCAGTTCTGTAATGTTTCTTTTTTATCAGTATCATTTCCAAAAATCCACCATTAGGCTTTCAGGAGATTTTGTCAAGTCATTGCCTAGGCAGCCATCTCAGTGAGCTAGAACATACAAAGTCAGAGACAGAAAACAGGAATTTAGCTAAAGGGATTAAAATGGTAGTAAACAACTTAATGACAATGTTATGAGTTCTTGATTGCCCATCTCTAGCATCAAATATTAATAAGCCACCACTACCATCAGGTGGTAAGTTACCAAAAGTATAAATAAGAGCAATTTGTAACTGTGATTGATTTATCAAAAGGTTTGGAATAAGCTATTTCAAATTTACCAAATGTCTACCATAAAGATCAAGAACCTGATGCAGCTCTCATAGAAATCAATGGGAATTTTGCTACTGATTTCAGCTGGAATAAAACCAGGGCCTCTCATGGTGATAAACTGGTGGTTATGCTTTTAGGGTGAAATTAATTCCTATGCAGACTGCTTGCACAAAGAGAAAGCACCTCCATCCCACTTAAACCCTCATAAAATGAGTTGTTTAGCAGAGCTCACTAGAATAGACAGCTTACGGGACTTGAGTGGTATATCGGCAACATGTGGGTCTTTTGCATGGCGGTGAATTTCACAGTTAAAGAATCTTTCTGTTAAATGGTAAAGCACAATGATGACTATGGCAAAGACATTTCAATGGAAAAAAACTCTAAGCATTAAAATAATGAGTAAATATTGTGCATTTAGCTTTACTTCTATTCAAACAGCAGTAAAATTACTTGTAATTTGTTTCCCTTCTAATCAGCGGGAGCTATACTCAAATATCTTTATTTCAGCTATTCCTGTGAATGGTAGCAAATAAGCACTCAGCAACATTATTTCCCACTAGAGTTCCCAAAATAATGTAAACCACCAGAAACGCAGCAAATTGGTGTTGAGTATAGACTAGCTTCCCCTATAAATAATAAAGATATAAAACATGAATCCATATCTCAACCCCCAGAACGGGTCAGAGATAACAATGAACAAATATTATATAAGAACATAAGAATGGCCCTACTGGGTCAGAGCAAAGGTCTATCTAGCCCCGTATCCTGTCTTCCGACTGTGCCCAGTGCCAGGTGCCCCAGAGGTAATCATCAAGTGATCCATCCCCTGTCTTTCATTCACAGCTTCTGGCAAACAGAGGCTAGGGACACCATTCCTGCCCCTCCTGGCTAATAGCCATTGATGGACCTATCCTCCATGAATTTATCTAGTTCTTTTTTGAACCCTGTTATGGTCTTGGCCTTCACAACATCCTCAGATTATTAATGATAATGCATTTTAATATACAATCAAGGCATCTAGGAACCTTAACAAAAATCTGAACTCAGTCACCAACCGACAATTTGTCCAAATAGCACCCACTAACACAACACTAACACTGCAGTAAGCATCAGAGCCTAGAAAGGATATTTTTTTAAAACAATCTTTAGCTGTGCTCAGAAGAATGCGATAGATTTATTCCAGTGAATAATTAGTGTGAGAGCATTCCAGATTCCTGGGCTATCAATGGAGAAAACCCCAACTGAGAGCCTCCGCTGGACCTAAGGACAGTCAGTCATTTTGTTAGTCATTTGGTTGTTGCTGTAGCAGAGCATAGAAGAAAGACTTATGTCACACAGCATGAAATGTCACCCTGTGAAAGGTCCCATCTTGTGAGCCTAACCTGGCTAAGATACTGTAATCAATCAGGCCTTTGATGAAGGGTTACCTAACTCTCAATTATGTGGAAGGAAAATTCATGAGTTATCAATGAGAAAACAGACTCTGTGGGCAATGGATCTAATTCTCCACTGCACCTTGGGTCTCCATTTAGACTACACAGTGAGTACAGAATGGACATCAAATGCAACCATATGATTTTATAACAATTTACACCCATTTTGCACAGGTGTAATGACTACATGAGGTGCCAGGCAAAAGAGACTCAGGCCCAGTATGATTACATCCTTCATGTTCATGGGTAAGTCCAGATGGTTTCCTCCATGTTTAAATAACCTGATTCTCATGGCACACAACTATTCTTGAAACTCAAATGTCAGGATGTCACCAACTGGGAAAGATGGTGTGTTCCCTGATGTCAACCAGTGAGGGATTGTGCTTTTAAAATTTTAATGCATCTTGATTAACATTTCAGATAACAGTTCCATTTAAACACGTACAGTTATGGCATTTTTTTTTAATGAGAATCCGATTTAGTGGGCCTTAGTCCAATTCTCAGTGGACAGCTGTTCACATCACAAACACCCCCACTGATGTCATTTGGCATACTCAGAGGTTAAAAGCCTGCTATTAATATTTAAGCCTCAATGACTCAGTCCCCACTTATTTGCAGAGTTTTTGATTGTGTATATACCTCCGTGCCTAGCTGAACTTCACCCTTTCGTGCAGGCTCAGCACAAGGTCTATGTACCCAAAAAAGTCCCCTGGATGCCCTCAAAATAAGGCCTAAGTGGGTTATCCGTGGTACACCTTCTCCTGCAGGAGTGAAAGCAGCACTGCCAGTTCCCTTGGTTATTCCAAATCCTGATTTACTGCAAAATGCTTTTATCCTCATTATATTTTTCTTTCTGTAGAGCTGTTCTGTTATCAGCTGATAGGTGCACCACTATGCTGCTGGTGTGGACATTGGAAAGCCCATAGATACATGTTAAAGGTGTTCTACAAAATAAATCAAGGACAATTCATCAGAATTCCCACAGACATAGCTAAACCAAAGTGTGTACCAAGTTCAGCACATGCTTTCCGGTGGTCACAAAAGAGGATAGAAAATGCCTTATTAAAGAAATGTCACTGGCACCAAGACAACAGTGCCATTTTGCTAATGCAGTGACAAAGCCAAATGGGGCATTTTTAAAGCAATGGACAGAGTTCCTCTGCCAACCCTCTCTTCCACTGATGTTTTCATTATGTTGAATGTCTGATACTTAATGAAATCATTTTGTCCCAGGAATGCTGGTAGAGTGCAACAACTTCCCCATTCGAATTCTTATTTATATTACCATAGCATGTAGAAGCATTAGTCATAGATCAAGACCTCATTGTGCTAGGCAGGGACTGTTCTTTTGCTCTAACTATAAGAAAAGTCACAACAGATGAGCACAGACAGGCAGGAGAGTACAAAGAAACAAGAAGAGAATATTGGTCCTCATGACAGGCTGTGGTCTCAGTACACCAGCAGCCTGTCACGTTTTGTGTGGGCTTCACTGCAAAACAGGGATTTGAAAGGGGATAATGAGTTAGTTTTGTAGATTTTTACAGGGAGCTTCTCCCAAGTGTGAATGGCAGCATGAGAGAAAGCATAAAAGTGCTTGCTTGAAAATGGAGGCTGGCATCATGGGCCAGTTGGAGGTGGGAGTTGACCTCTCAATAGTGGATGAGAGATAGGCTGGGGATTGACTGTGAAAGGCCTTGGAGACAAGTAGCTTATGTCTGATGTGATAAATAAAGGGAAGGCAGGGGAGGTTATTGTGATTGCTTTAGTTCTAAATATGAAAGCAATGTATCGCGATAAAACCCAGCCAAGGATCCTTTATGCCATAACTTCTAAAATGAGTCATAGCAACAAATTAATATCACAGCAGAGCCAGAGCAGTCAGAGTGAATGTGAGTTGGCTGGTGTGACTAGTGATCTGAAGCAATGCTAAGAGGGAGGAAGGGAGCAAGAGGATGTTTGATCACTTGAAGGCCTTAAAAATGCAGAGTGAAAGGGTATGTTCTTGCCAAGATCCAGACTTTGGAATCTGTGCTAGTCACACTTCATGCAAAGCACTGTTCCTCATATGCTTCGGGGGGACGTCTTCAGCTCTTGTAGAGTATGTACAAATAGCCTGTTCCTTTGCAGAGTACCTGCAAGCAGCGTTCACCAAGCTCATGGCCCTAAACTCAGATCCTACCAGAGCAGAGGTGGGCAAACTACGGCCTCTGGCCCCTCCCACACTGTCCCCCCTCTCCTGCAACCACGCCGCCGTGCGGGCAGCGCGGCTTGCGCCCGCCCACCTCCCAGGCTTTCCAATAAGCCTGTCCTGCCGCTCTGAGCGGCATGGTAAGGGGGTGTGGGGGGGTGGATAAGGGGCAGGAAGTCCTGGGGTGCAGTCAGGGGACAGGAGGAGGTTGGATGAGGTGGAGATTCGGGGCGGGGGGTCGGTCAGGAGACAGGGAGCGGGGGGGTTGGATAGGGGTAGAGTCCTGAGGGGGCGGTTAGGGATGGGGATCCCGGGAGGGGGCGGTCAGGGGACAAAGAGTAGGGGGGCTCAGATGGGTCGGGGGTCCCGGGAGCCTTTCAGGGGATGGGGGTGTGGATAGGGGTCAGGGCAGTCGGGGATGGGGGTGGGGTCCCGGGAGGGGTGGTCAGGGGACGAGGAGCAGGGAGGGTTGGATGGGTCAGGGTTTCTGAGGAGGGCAGTCAGGCAGTGGGAAGTGGGAGGGGGCAGATAGGGGGCAGGGGCCAGGCTGTTTGGAGAGGCACAACCTTCCCTACCTGGCCCTCCATACAGTTTTGCAACCCCGATGTGGGCCCTCAGGCCAAAAAGTTTGCCCACCCCTGTATCAGAGAAACTAAGGAACAACTAGCTTTCAAATATTTTGTTTAAATTTATCTGCAGATAAATTTAGTCTACCCATCTATTTGGTAACGCCATATGAAACTCAGTTTCCATTTGCAAGGGTGTATTCTAATTGAACATACTAGGTACATTTAGGAGAATTATCAGGTGCCTTCAATCTGAGTGTACAGCAGCTCAACAGATGCACTCTACCTGGAGAATGTGAGTTTTCACCAAGGGTTTTCTACCTGCCCGGACCTGGAACATTTGCAGCAGAGCACGCGCATTCTATCTGAGGGGACCACCTGGAACATTCCGCATCAGTCATGCAGGGGGAATGGATCACAAGCTTTGATTCCTGGGATGTAAATGTGAGGGAAAATTGAAGAGGAGAAAGGTCTGCACAATAACCTGTGCACTGAAAACTAGTGCAAACAAACACCAAAAAAAATTAGCACATACCATTTCCAGTTCCCAAAACTCGCCAGAGTTTTGCTGGTTACCTCTCTGTGCATCATAGAAAGGAAGCCAGACAGTCCCCAAAGGAACCCAATGTGACAAGAAATGCAATGTCAACATTTAAAATATACCTTTTTTTACATACAACAGGTTGAGATCCAATGCTTCTTTGTATATTGCATTAGGAAGGGATGTGTTCGTTACACTTTAGTTGTATTGTTTGCAAGCATATACGGTTATTAGAAGGAGCTGTTCTTCCTCTTTTGGCTGCTTGTAGGTTGATGCTGTGGCTATGGTGAGGGACCAAGCCTGGGAAGGTTTTCCTGTAAGACTGGTCTTTTGACTGTAGTCCGAAATGTGCATACTGCCACCACTGCAGTACCTGTGTGCCAGTGGTGTTTCACCTGGCATTTCTTTGCATGTTGTACTGTTGTGAAACTAAGTACGGCCAGGGGATTAACAACTACCCCAAAGACTGCAGCAGCGATAAATTCTAAGGGCCTGAGGCTCAGAGATGTTAAGCAGCTGTCACCCCATTAACTTCAGCTGGAACCATGTGCACGCCATACCTCTAGAAATCAGGCCCCAGGGACCTAAACCAAAGCCTATTGAATTCAGCAGAAAGACTCCCACTGATTTCACTGAGTTTTGAATCAAACCCCAAATCAGGTCCTTGGAGTGTTAAGTACCTGTTCTCAGTTATTAATCAAACAAGTGGAACTTATTAAGTAGGGGGAAGTTTCTGAAAAAAATCCAGATTTTAAGGAAAGTGGGAAATTCTTCCTTCTTTCCCCATGGTGAATCCACAGCTGTGCCATATCCTTCACTCTCTTCTGAGGGCAGGCTTGGCACAATGCACTGTAGCCCTGAGGCACTGGGTGGGTCTGTGCACACTTCAGAGGCACGGGATCCTTCTCTTCTGCCACACGATCCTGATTGAGAGAAATATCCCAGCCATGGCTATTGCAATGTGCCTGCCATACCAGAGAGATGTTTCCCTCTGCTCCCCAAAAGTCAGGCCCATGGTTCTGCCTAAGGCCTAGCCCACCCAAGACCTAGTTCTGCCATGACGACAGATTTTTCTCTGTATAAAAACATCATCAGTGCAAAGTCTGACAGCTCATGACCCCGCAGTGTGAGAAATCAGCAAATTATACCGTTTGAGGGGGAAGATTCTCAGAGTGACCCAACCCTTGAGTCTAACTCTGGAATCCTGAGAAAGGAGACTTTAAAGTGGTGACATTTTGAAGTACAGAAGAGCTATTTTAGGTGTTTTTAGAGGCTTTAATGTTTCCCTCTGAGTTCTGTACTTTTGGACTTGGGGCAACTAAGACCCTGGCTGTACAGTTGGAAGGATACTAAAATGGACCTAGTATGACTTATATTCCTACAGTACATAAGGCTATCCATGATCCACACTACATGATCAAGAACTCATTTGGGATGATTTGCAAAACTCCCTGTTCCACCCAGGAGCCAAACTCATGTCAATAAAGCTTTACGTCACAACACCACACCATCATGTACACTCTTGTATATTTATACACACAAACACACATAACACAAGCACACACTATATGAATGCACAGTATATTTGTTAGCTTTTCCCTGGATTTTTAAAGCAATACCATAGCTTCCACCCTGCAATTTGACTGGTGATTTTAAATCTTCCCTTCAGATCACTCTCTGCCATCTTGTGGTACTGCTTTAGGCCAACAGCTAGCAAATTTGATGTTGTTTCTACATCAGCCATGCTGCTGGCATCTCATGTTACTTTGTTTATCCCCTAAAAGGGTTTATTTTCTTCACCTATGCAAGCTTATTCTTATTTGCAGCTATTGTACTTGTTCTACTCTAAAATGGACATTTCCTGGAAGATTCTGAATCTCTTCATGGCTTTGTTTTTTTAGAGGTGTTAGAACTCCACGGGACTTTAGCTTTACATACTAACTATAATATAGACAGACGGATGTTGATGGATGCCATCAGGCATCAGTCTTTAATCCAAAGTTAATCACAGACCCAGTTAAGTCAGAGAGAGAGAGAGAGAAACACTCTTTCAGACTCAGTGGAAAGAACTATTAAACCCCTTTTGGTAGGGGATAGAGTTATAGACAATCGGAGGGTCTGCCCAAGGCACATGGTAGGTTAGAGCGAAGCTGTATGTGTTGAGGGGTTCCCCTGACTGCAAACACCAGGGGCAGGGATATTAGGTTTGCTGCCTGTGTGTATTTAGAGGCCGAAAAGCCAGCGGAAAACCTGGAGAAGCAGTTGCGAGTGAGACCCTGAGAGGAAGCAGAAAGACAGAGCTTCTTGGGCACAGAACTCACTTGAATGGAATAGCTGGGGGACTTTTGATGAAGAAAACTGACTGTTGCTGGTTGTTTTTACTATGTTCAGGGAAACAGGACTTTGTGTACATATTTTACGAATAAACACAATTACACCAGACAATAGACACCTGGATTCATATAATCCATTTCTCACCCTAACAAAAACAACCCTGCAAGGTCCCAAATATTGGCTAACTGCTCAGGTCAGAGGGGCAACAATACATGTGCATGCACACCCACCCTTCATTTGCTCTCTCTCTCTCTCTCGAACACACACACAGAGAGAGAGAGAGAGAGGTTGGACTGAATCTAGGATCAAAACTTCATGATTATTTCTCACGTGCTGAACCACCAGTCAGAGCCGACACTATTCAAGCCCTTTCGCATTCACAAAACTGGTCAGAGCGCCAGCAGCAGACACATATTCAACACTGCCTGCCTTTGTTAGACCCACCAGGGATTTTGGTGACCACATTTGAATCTCCAGCACCTATGCCCAGATCCTGAAAGGAAGGGAGAAACAAATCCTGTCCAGATGCCAGCACCACAAGAGCCAGACATGCAGCTACTCAGCCACAAGGTCAAGCAGCCCACCCCATGCTCCCCTGAAGAACTCTGCTCGGAATGGCTGGCATTTAGTTCTGAAGGGGAAAGATGCCAATTCAATCCTAGCTTTGTGGCCATTTCACTTCATTTTAATTTCCTACTGTGGCAGCCTATCCAGAGAAGACTGACAGAAAGCAGTAAAAGTTAACTGAACATTGCAAGACTTTTAATCTTCTACCTAAACATAGGTTTCAGAGTAACAGCCGTGTTAGTCTGTATTCGCAAAAAGAAAAGGAGTACTTGTGGCACCTTAGAGACTAACCAATTTATTTGAGCATGAGCTTTCATGAGCTACAGCTCACTTCATCGGATTCATCGGATGTAGCTCACGAAAGCTCATGCTCAAATAAATTGGTTAGTCTCTAAGGTGCCACAAGTACTCCTTTTCTTTTTACCTAAACATACAGATTTGGGAATTAGAAGAGCTTGCTGCAGAGAGCTTGGAAGAAATGTTAATGCAAAAGGGCCTCTGGTCTATTATCCAATCTCTTAAAAAAAAACAAAAACCACTAGCTACAGGAGCACACAGATACCCTGGCAGATAGAAGATGAGTGAATTCATCCATTTAAATCGGCCATCTATGGACACAAGAGCAGATTTCACTCAGAGGGAAAGTTATGCTTTGATGGCTTCATAAAATCCATAACATCTACTGCAGTGGGAAAAAACTAATAATTCTGTCTACATATGCAGTTTTGACTTTGGAGATAACAAAATGCAGCCCACTTCTCCAATCACAAAATAATTTAATCTTGGCACAAGCTGCAAACCTGAAAGGATCCAGATACATAGATTATTCTGATCTCACGTAGATGGGAACTCTTGTATCCATGGAGTTAATCAGGAACAGCTGTTGCAGAATAACTCCCTGTTAGACCTGCCCTTCGCACTTCTGTAGAGGGTTTTCTTCCCTAGATCTCAAAGCTCTTTATAAAGAAGTTAAGTATCAATATCCCCATTTTACAGAGAGATGAAGGGACTTGCCCAGGGTCACAAAGAACAGGCCTATGGGAGAGCCCAGAATAGAACTAAGGTCTCCTGAGTCCTGGTCCAGGGTTCCATCCACTGAGTTGCACAGCGCAGTACAGGGTCAGATCTCACACTACGGCAGGGGCGGGCAAACATTTTGGCCTGAGGGCCACATCGGGTTTCCAAAATTGTATGGAGGACCAGTTAGGGGAGGCTGTATCTCCCCAAACAGCCAGGGGTGGCCCTTCCCTATCTGACCCCCTGCTTCTCGCCCCGCCCCCCGGGACTCCTGCCCCATCCACCACCCCCTGCTCCCTGTCCCCTGACTGCTCCCTACCGCCCCATCTAACCCCTCCTCCCTTCCTGACTGCCCTCCTGGGACCCCTGCCCCCATTTAACACCCCTGTTTCCCACCCTCTGACCGCCCCAACCTCTATCCACAGCGGCCCCTGACCACCTCCTTGAACTCCCCTGCTCTCTCTCCAACCCCCCCGCTCCCTGCCCCCTTACCGCGCTGCCTGGAGCACCACTGGCTGGGGGTGCTACAGCTGCCCCCCCGCCCAGAGCACTGCACCGGGTCAGGCTGGGCTCTGCAGCTGTGCTGCCCTGGGAGCTCGCAGCCCCCCCACCCGGAGCACTGCACCAGCAACGCAGTGAGCTTAGGCTGCAGGGGAGGGGGAACAGCAGGGGAGGGGCCATGGGTGAGCCTCCTGGGCCAGGAGTTCAGGGCCGGGCCAGAGGGTCCCACGGGCCGCATGTGGCCCGTGGGCCGTAGTTTGCCCACCTCTGACCTGCAGTCTAGTCCACAAAGAGCTCAAAGACTTTCTGCTCGTAAAACACTTCATGCAGTTTATTTACAGTGTTCTTTTCCACCACCTTTACCAACTGCGCCCCCTCATCTCAACCATAGCAGGGAGCCCTCAACTCCGGAGCCCAGCAAGGAAGGGCTCTCTCGTGGTTCTGACTCCCTCTCTCTTCCCCTCTTTTTGGGCTTCCTTCCTGTGCCTTCTGGGCTAATGAGTTAATTAGCCTTTCAACTCTCTCCAGCCCAGCCCAATCTATCAAGTGGGCACTATCCCCAGAGTGAGGTGTGCTCTGGGGCAACTGACTGGAGTTCGGTGATCAGGGCTAGCTCAGCTACCACTGCCCAGCCCTCAGTCACTGCAAGAGAAGAATCAGGTCCACTGTATGATGGTTGAGCACCTGCCGCTCCCATCGAGAGGAGGACCAGAGCATTATTTCATATTTAAAATCATTAAATAAAATAAATAATACTATAGAAAAAGCAGAAAAAAAGCAGATTCTCCTGGGATCAGAGCTGTTTTTATTGCCAAACCTCTAGCTCGAGATGCAAGGTCTGTAGCAGATAATTTCTACCATTATTCTCTGTTGCACTGCAGTGAATCGGAGCTGCTGAATAGGCTTTAATGGGAAAGGGATCTTTCTTTATGAAAAAAATACAAAGGTCCAGATCTGTATAATTTGCCCGTATAATTACATAATTACCCCGATGGCACATGCTACCATGCCAGCTTTGAGCACATTTTTGTGTCCATAGGCCCCAATCCTAGAAAGACATATGTACCTTTATAACAATTGTAAATAGTCCCATTAACTTCAAAGGGACTACACACCATGCATAAAGTTAAGCATGCGGGCGCAAGTCTTTGCAAGATTGGGTCCCTGTTCAGCAAAATGCGGGCCATAGTCTAATACTTTGATAGTCTCTCTATGTGGGATGTAAAAACTTGTAAATGTTTGGGCAAAACATTTACTGGTTTTTATATCCCCAATAATAATTTCACAAAGCATTAGAGTAAAATATCCATCAGTTCCACATATGGCAGATGAGTGTACAACTGGGCATACTTCACACCCATTAGAAGGATATACTTGATCCAAAACAATTAATTCTAAGATAATAAAAAAGATGATTCAACAGCTGTTTTCATTCACTATAGGAAGACTCACTTGAAAGCGGCAAAGAGTCCTGTGGCACTTTATAGCCTAACAGACGTATTGGAGCATACGCTTTCGTGGGTGAATACCCACTTCGTCAGATGCACGTGACATGCATCTGACGAAGTGGGTATTCACCCACGAAAGCTTATGCTCCAATATGTCTGTTAGTCTATAAGGTGCCACAGGACTCTTTGCTGCTTTTGCAGATCCAGACTAACATGGCTACCCCTCTGATATAGGATTCCTTGAACTTTCAAAAATTATGGTATTATAGTTAGGTGCTCTTCAAAATCATGAAGTTGTCACATTTCACCAAACGGAATATAAAACTGCATCACAAATGTTTCCAGCTCCAGCTTTATTTGATGATACCCCTGAGGCATTTGAAAGGGACTGTTTGAATATTCATTTTGCTGATGGTTAAACTTGAAAAGGTGCCATTCAGATAAACATCCAGAAATGTGGATGTTGTTTCCAAAAGCCTTTGGTTTTAAGCATGCATGAATGGCATCTCTCTGTCTAGCTTTCTAGGGATTCCTGCTTTGCGCCAAGTCTGAAATAGACTAAGCCTCTCTCCTGAGCTACAGGTATTTTATTTACTGTAATAGCCTACACTAGGAAGTGCAAGAGAACATTTAAAAGAAATTAATAGAACTGGATTGTTTTGGGATTCCCAAGCTGAATTCCAGAATAAAGGCTCTGTGCAAACATTAGCATTTTCACTGATGTGATTCTCCCATTCCCACTGTACATATGATATTAACATGTGATGTGTTTGTAATTGAAGATGCTAATAAATTACTAATGCAAAACAATAGCAGAGTTGAGCTGAGCAAAACCTACAACTCATTTTCTGTGTGTTTCCTCTCAGATTTCACTCTCATATTTAATTACATGTACTTAGGCTATAAGTCATGTCCTATCATGCTCTTTCTGAGAATATGCAGGGACCCTGTTTTACTGACATGATGCTATATTATGTACTATGGTTACTATTAGTATGTTGTGAAATAGTGTAAGAAAATATAAAAATGAAAAAAAATTGAAATGAAAATTCCATTTCAAAATTTTTTCCAAAAAAAAAAAAAGAAAGCATTTAGAAAATACTTGTTTTCGTGGGAAATTTCGTGAAAATCGATATGATTTTGGAAAGAATTGTTCTGTCTGAGCAGCTCTTTTTTTTTTTTTTGGATGGAAAATTGTTCTGACAAAAATGATCCAACCAGCTCTAATTGTGATTTGTTTGCTCAGTTATAATCAGAAATTATGCTGCATATTGAATAATGCAAAAATACCTTTGGGGAAGTATATTTTCAGCTACCAATGATCCCAGCAGTTAAAGAACAAGGTGGACAGCTACCGTAACAGCACAGTCCTCTCTACTGTCATTTTCATGGGAACATTATTTTTAATGGAGTTCCCTTCTTATTGCAGAGTCTCCATTATATTCATTACGTGGGGATTCTTAGTCCACTCATGAAAAAATCCCAGGGAAAGGGAAAGATTTTCTTTTATTTCTAGAGTTCATGACCTGGGAAATGACATCCAAACCAGCCCTGTGGAGATGATCTCGTTGTACGACTAGGAGCTGGGGGTCTTAATGATTCTCAAATGAGCATGCTTGGGATTTCCTGCAGACCTTTATCCAACCAGTAGAATATTACACAAGTTGTAATCTCCATTTAGAAACCACCCCTCCGTTTATTACAATGGAAAAGGCTCACCACATGCTAATACTCCCCAACAGTACAGCTGGATGATGAGCGTTACATACATATGGTCTTACAAGAGCCCCAGAGAGTCAGCACTTCTGATTGGGGGGGGGGGGGACTTCCTTTGGGAGTCAGAACTAGGCTGTTGCTAATGCAATAGCACTCTGTCGCCCAGCAGCGTGAGAGGGAGGAACAGGCACATCAGGGTGGGCTGATGTCGCAGAATACGTAGACAGACGGGGAGCGAGGGGTACATTGCCCAACTCAGTAAAGTACTTCTAAGGAACCACCTGCAGTGTCAGGTGCTTCATTCCTTGAGGTCTGCCGCCTTGGTGCTCAGCTATGCTGTCTGGACCCACCCCACATGGGTGGAGGTGTGGAGCAGCGCCGCCATAAGGCAATCTGCTGCTGCGGCTCCTAGTGTGCCAGTGGTGGGTGCCCACTGATATCCTCCTTCTGGGTATGCATTATGGCCTCCACCCCCATGCAAGGCCTCTGCTGGATAGTGCAAGGGCATGGTGGAACAATGGTCCTGATTCCTTCATGCCCATTAACACTTTCGGGGGCCATGTGTACAGTGGAAGTGAATGGAGGGATAAGTCCTTGTTTTTGCTAAACATAAGGACTCTTGACAGGCCTTGGCAATGGCCATGCAAAGGGTCAGGGGAGGCTTCTTTCAAATCCTCTTGCACTCCCACCTGCAGGCCAGGGAGAATCTGGACCTTTGCAGAGGCAGAGCATAGGTGCAACCATTGCAGGGGACATGTCCCCCCAGTCTTTTAATCTCCTGCTGATAATCCCCTTTATTTGCAGGGCACTTGCCAGGTTCATCTGGCAGATGTAATCAATTCCCTACCATTGCAGGGACCTCAGGTGCAGGGGGACGTCAGTCCCTCCTCTCCTCTGCCCATGGCACATACTAGTCTGTTCTCCTGTAGGCTGCAGTACTTAGGTTTAATTTCAGTTGTTGGGTATATTGTGTTGGGGGCTTGTGATATATAGAAGGTCAGATTAGCTGATGAAGTGGTTCCTTCTGGCCTTAAACACTAGGACTCTAAGAAAGTTACAGGTCTTGGGCATTTTCATTCCATTTTATTCACGTGGTTAAACCTCCTTATTCTCATTTCCGGAAACCCTCCCTTAATGTAGGGAAACCCTCACTAATGGGGAAAAACCTGTCACCATGCAACAAATTAGGGAGCAGTCAAAAATTAACAAGCAAGCGCAGGATTTCTAAATTAATTCATTTTATGAATTTTCCTGTCTCCTGCTACTTAGCCACATTTAATTCTAACTGGTTGGAGGTCACATCAGCTATTGGGGTCACCGATGCCATTTCACAGCTGAGGACACAGTACTTCTGTTCTGGAATATGGCACTCTACAGTCTGCAATAGAATTCATGTGGGAAGACACAGATGAACATATCTTATGTTGTAATCTTTTAGATAAGGATGTTAAGTTCATGTCTGATATAGCTCGATTGACTACAGTGGACTTGCACCAACCTGGCCTCATATGTTCTATCAAAACCCACTTTCATAAATCCAGAAAATACAAAACCAATGTTAATTTATTTTCCAAAGACGTGACCAGGTCCCTTGAATTTGTTTCCACAACTTACTTCCATTGCTGACTTTGGCAATATTTACTGCATATCTCCATAAGGATTTCAGTGTTGAAATGCTCAGATCTCCCACCTCAAAGCCAGCATTTGATTCTTTATGCTGGATTAGTCACAATTTCAGATGGGGAAACTTGTTAGTGGAAGTTTGCTGCATTGCTAATGCACGCAGAACACTCAGAAGATGGTTTGGCAACTGAGAGGGAGAGAAAAGAAATAAAAAGAAAGACAGTCAGGGGCACCACACAGAAAAGAACAATTGTTCAGCTGTCGGCCAAGAAACATCTTGGAACAACCACATGGAAATGTCCTGAGAGCTGGCATTCATAAAGGGCTTTTTATTTATTACGACTTATTACAGAGCATGTAGTAATCTACCTGGTTAAAAAAGGGTGCGAATTTCACGAGCATTGAGTGTTGGTCTAACTAAAATTAATAGGCATTTTGTCTTTGACTTCAGTGGGAGTAGCGTTAACTTGACACCAACAAATTATTTCCTTTTAAGCCTCCCACATAGGTTTACAAAAACCCAATAGACTATTTTTAAGTAGCTAACCTTTCCTCAGAGCTTCTACCATAAAGAAAGTGTCTGGGACCACTTGCAAAAAACAAGAGAATTTTTTTTTCAGATGTAGCTCAACATATAGCCAGTCCATCACTACTACAAAAATGAGTTACGAGAAAAACAGGATCATCTACGAGATAAAGAAAATTACTTGCACAAAAAGAAAATTGTCAAGCTAAATTAATCCCTGATTCAGTTCCATTGAGTCACACCAATGATGAATTTTGGCTGAACTCAATCGTCATATATAATAGAAACAGTTCAAATGTCTTAGCAAGACTCTGTGGAAATGCATCTGCCCTTCATGTAGAACACTGAACATGAATTACACATCCTGTCAGTACACTTGGATCACTCCAAATCCATTTAGTGGGTATAGTTTTCAGTGATGTTCATTAGTATACATGTGAGAGTATCCATAAGAATACAATTGGGAATGTCTCTAAACTCCTGCTGTATTCATTTTGATGGAATAAATAGGCCCAAAGACTCCAAGGTGTTAACATGACCCTGTCACTACCCAACATTAAAGAGTTTTAAGCAAGGTTCAGGATTTGGTATACATCAACCTCCATGATATACATGTACCTTAGTACTATGGCAAACACCCCATTCAAAATATTTTAAACTTTTTATTAAAGATACAGAAAAGAAGGAAAAACAATTAAAGCATTCGTCATGTAAAGTATTAAGTAAGGCTTTTATTTTACCAGCAACCTTTGTTCTTTTTCTTCGTAGCTGGAGAGAGTTTTTAGAAGGGAACCTCCCCTATTTGGCAACGTTTTAGGTTGTAAAAAACTGGCCTTTGCAGGGAAAAGAGACATTAGTTGAGATGAGTTGGAGTGGTCTTTGCTACTACTGTTGTCAAAGTCTGGTCCTATTTCCTAAAAGACAAAACAAAGCAAACACACACGAGGGGAGAGAAAAGAACAGCAAAGGAAGAAATTGCAGCTTCTGTCTCTGGTGTTGACTCTCACTGCTGGAAAAACACAGGCACAGCACACAGTAATATCAGCCACTCCAAGACCTGGCAAACTTGTACCAGCATCAGGCTGTTCAGGGCACTGCTTTTCGTTGCCTCTTTCGGATCACAGGCTTACAACAATGGTGCAAAATATACAGTTCTGGTTGGCTTAGCCAACAGACACTTTTTTTTAAACAGAAGGCAAAGAGAAAGGAACAGGAAAGAGAAGAAATAAGGTAGGGAAGGAAAATGAAACACAGCGGGAGAAAAGGGTGACAAAGTCTCACATGCCATTCAGAGGGTATTTGGGACTTAGCCAAACCCGGTGCTGGTGGTGATGTCATCTGGGTCCCTCTCTCTCTGGCCTGGTTAGGACATTTTTTTGGGTTCAGGACCAGGATGGCCCAATGGTATCACAGTGCATCGTGGGGTCCCAGGAGATGGTGTGGGTGACGCTCATGATGATGAGGCTTGCTTCATCCTATTCTCCCATCTTTCAAGCAGCCAGCATTTTTTATTTGTTTTTGTGTCCCCCACCCCCACCCCAAAAATTATTTTATTTAAGGATCCCCAAAAGGTGAGTGATGGGTGGAATAGCCCATCCCCTCATTATTTGGCCCACCAATTAGACCTAATTTTCAACACATCAATTTTGGTCCACTGATTTCCAGTCCTACACTTCTCTTGTTTATCAGGCATGTTTTTAACACAGCCCTTGATTTATATCAAGAGGCCTTTTTCGTTTGGATTCATTCAGTCTGTCTGCCTTTTGCACCTTTTCCCATTAACATTTGTAGTTATAGGTTATTGTGACATTTTATGAACTTTCACTCACTTCTTAAAACTGAGCTCACATTTAGGGTAAATTTGCAGGCCTGGTTATTACAACTGTCCCTAGCCCATAAAGTACAGCTTTAGAATATCATAATTAGTTGGTAAATTGTGGAGTGAGTCAAATGACACAATCTGGTGTGCTCCAAGGACAGAAAGAAGCCCACACGACATGACATTCTATTACCATAAGACTGTGTATCAGTTAATTAGCATGGTTTCAAAAATTATCCTAGTACCTATTTATGTCACATATTCCAATGCATCAGAAGAGCTAGTACCATCTGTCATCTATCTAGGTACTTACATGGCTCTCATTTTCAATAATATGTCTAGGCACATGTATATTAGTCAGACTTGAAAACTTTTCAGAATTGCTTTAATAGCTAAATAAGCTACTTATCTCGGTATTGCTGCACTTCCCCACACTTGATAAATTGGAAGCTCTAGGGGATACTGCAACTGCCGGCAGGCAGCCTTATATAGCTATCTAATTTAAAACTGGAATGATTTGAAAGCTAAACAGTAGAGCTGGCCACAATATTTTCGACAAAATGTATATTCATCAAAATATGCTGCTTTGTGGAGATGTATCACTTTCAATGGAAAAGTTTCTGAGCTCTGGGTCAACTCTGTGGTAACTGCACTAGAGAGAGATAGATGGAACCAAATCGAAAGCTTGACCCTTTTGATCTGAAAACAGATGTTCCACCACAATTCCATTTCATGAAAAAGCCTGAAGGGTTGTTTGTGAGGTTTTTTCCCATTCCCTTGTGGATCAAAAACAAATTTCGGTCAAAAGTTATGCAATGGAATAGTCCTCCTTTGGCCAGCTCTAGGAAGCACCGTGCAAATGGAGGCCCTGATTTGGCAATGCAGTCCTCCTAGCACTGCTACCTCCAGACTTCTTCAGAGTCCTGCGGATTTCAAGGGCACTTTTACAAATGTTCTCAAATAAACAGGTCTTTATGGTTTTTAAGGAAATTTCAAAGCACTCATTATGACTCCACACCTCTGAAGAAAGTCATTAGTATTATTTAAGTCTGTCTCTGGTAGCAGAAACTGAAATAATGAGAAGTTTAGTGACTTATCCAACCTCATGTAGCTAGGAACAGTTGAAAATGTTCTTTTGAAACTGTTTTCCTATGTAAACTTATGTTTTGGACTAAACTTTTGATTATTCATCAAAAAATGGAATGCTTGAAAACTGAAAGATTTCAACACTGAAAATGTGCCACAGCCCCTCTCAGATGCCTCGTGTTCCCATCTCCAATCTGTGGGCCGGATTCCACAGCCAGACTTTGCCTCCCAGGATGAACTGCGTCATGTGACTTCCACAATGAACTGACGACAAGAGGCGAAACGACAGACGTGAATGATGAAAGAGTTAGACTGACGAGGGAGCCCAACCCCCAGAGGATCAGGGAAGCATGAAGCATCTGGTGGCATTTTAGAATCAAACGGCTATGGTTTTGGGGTGAGGTTTTGGATTTTGATTTTTTACCGAAAACTTGACATTTCCCCATTTTCTGATGAGCTGTAGACAGCAAATCACTGACCCAGCTAGAAATAAAACTTAGGCATTCTAACTCCCGGTTCCTTGCAATTACTACTTTAAAAAGCACTCTGTTGGCTGGGAAAAGGATTTATTAACCAATGGACAAGCATGATATATGAACGATGTAATGATGATACAACAGGGATTTTGAAAAGGGGCATTTGCGCAGAGCTGCTTCATTTGGATTCCAACATTTCTATCAACAACTGAAATGGATCCAGCTATTCTGTAGTCTGCTCCTTGCAAACACAAAAACCTGCTTATTTACATTTTTAAGTGCTCTGACCAACATTCTCCCAGCGCATGCACAAAATATTAAAATAGTGATTAAAGAAAAAATTCACAGAATTTGCTCATTTGCTAATAGGCATTTTCCCAAGGAGCCCTAATCATGCTGGCACTCCTTGAAAAATATAGCAAGTTCGGAAAGAATTTGATGACACTTTTAATTTTAGATCAGCTCTGGTGACTGCTGATTGTACACAGGGTGCCTAGAAGAATGTCAGGGACTGCAAACTGCTTCGCCCCTTCAAATGCAGGGAATATGTGATGTAAATTTATTCGGAGACACTGCAGAATTGCACATCTTTGAGGCTTGCATTCATGATAATTGAGATAAATATGAATTGCTCTTTACACTGTTCTATTTAAAGCAATATTTTCTCCATATTTCCTTTTAAAAACTCTCTCATCTCCTATTTCACAACCTAAATCATCTCAATCAGTAATAAACTCCCTGGATTAGCAACAGAGAACAAAAGAAAACGCTTGAAGCGTCTTGTAAGTGCATTTTAGGTGCATAGACAGACCCGGCCACCCATTACTGTGTTGCTCTTCTAAGCTCATCAAATACGCCCAGCATGTTCTCTTTTACATATTGTTGCCATTAAATCTTGCCTGGTCATTAGTTAAAGCAGCAGAGATTAGTGAGTCAGATGTGGCCCATCATCAGGGCTTGCTGGGATAACGCTTGTCAAACAAAGTCATTCAAATTAATCTGGCTTCTTGAAATAATACAGCCAAAACAACTAATGCAGCTTTCAAGGGGAACGCAATATAATTAAAGAACCATACATGTGAAGCATCCAGGCCTGCTGCCATTGTCCTCAATTATGGACCAGGACCCCATTGTACTAAGTGCTGAATAAAAATATCTTGACCTATATTATCTTAATATGCTTCAGGTCTGATCTGCCTCCAGTGGGTTCCGAATTGGGTCCTTAATATAATTATTTTCCCTTTTCTCTATTTTGCACAGCTCTTCCGTTTTAATTTGAACTCTCTTTGGACTTCATTCCAAGAAGCGCTGAGAAACCTGCAAGTCCCACTGAGTTCAATGGACATTTCATCCTTTCTTCCTTGACCTATTAAAAGGTAGATTTTGTTTTATTTCCCGGAAAATGGCACTGACTATATAGCAAACAGAATCCCCCTCTTCCCTTGTTAAGGAAACATGCTTACCTATGTATGAAAGAAACATTTATCTTGCTATGTTTGTAGGTAGCCATATTTTGCTGCTTTTAGGATTATAATCAACTATTGTCTGCACATGTTGCCAGTGGTTAAAATTCAGAAGTAGAGAGATGAAATAATAGCACAGTGAAAAAGGTCAAATTTCAATATTCATAGAGAATGATCACATAAATAGATAGGAGAGCCACTCCATATTCATGAAGTACTGACTGATTTTTCTATTAAAATAGATATTTGACTAGCACACCTCCTCTTTAACATTGAAACTTAGATGTTATTAAATGAAATTACATCTAAAAATCAAAATTTGAAAAAGTTACTTCCTTATGTCTTTGATTAACTGCACAAGTGATGCAGTGTTAACTCAGTAAACTCATCAGATTGTAATAGCCACATGTCCTCAACAGTGTATCTGTCCTTAAGATTTATTTCCTGTCTGAACTTAGTTGTCATGAATATGCCTCTTTTCATTTTTATAGATGTATTTCTATTGCTCCATGACATTGCTATGGGTCTCAGAATTTGTGGTGCAATTATTCCCTTCACTCATATCATCATTATTAAAGTCTTTATTATCTGTGTTCTGACTTATGCCACACTGTGCAGTAGATGGGTCAATATCTCCAGTAGGTGGACTTTGCTCATCTTTAGGCTGGTGGAAAATTTTCCACTGAAACTATTTTTTGGATATAAAATTGGGGTTTTGCCTAACCAAATTTTTGTGTGTGAAAAGTGGCTGTTTTTATATTAAAAATTTTGGTTTTTCATTAAAAAAACCCATAATGCCTAAAAAACAAAATATTTTGGCCAAAGCACAAAATATTTAGATTTAGACATGCTGCGGTGCCTCATGGGAGTTGTAGTTTGGGTGCCTCATTCTCCTACGTTCCTTTAGAGGCTCCAGAAGTGGACTTCATCTGCCATGGATGCACTACAGCCATGGGACTCCCATGGTGCATCGCTCCCCCCACCCTTGTAGAAAGGGAAGATTGTGCACAAGAATGTTCAGTGCCAATAGAAAATAAGCCCTATTTTCATCCATCAACTTGGAACAGAAAATTACTTTGAGCCTCCATTTTTGTGTGTGATGATTCTAATGATATAGAAGGTGTTTGGTTTTTTTTTGACTATTTACAGTAAATTGGTCACACTATATTTTAATAATAAAGCCTTAAAGAAAACCCTTCTGGAAGGAGAATTTTGATTATCTCACCTTTTCTTTGTCTTGTTTTCCTATAACTTGAAAATTTATATTTATTAAAACCTCTACAACTTGCTTTCTGCACTTTAAAACTTTCGGAAGCCTCCACAAAATCTCTTGTAAAGGGCTCACAGAAAAAAATGAAATCAAAGTTGTTAGCGGTCTTTGTCAGTGATACATTATTATCCGCTCCTGATATCAACATTTAATATTTTCAGCGATAGAAGTTCGGCATTTGAATTTTTTTTATGATAAATCTTTGGCATCTGACAGTTACATTGATAAATCTTGGTGTCACAGAAATTTAGATATGAACGCCTTTGCCAGGGAAACATTTTAACAAACATTTAAGTGCTTTCAGTGACAAAACTTTTTCTAGGACAATCCATCCGTGTGAATAGATTAGGGTGGAGAATGCTATCAATGTAAGCAGGAAAAAAAAATTCTGTTATGGTTATAAACATCCATCTATTCAGGAGCTTTTATGGCCTTATCCCTGTAGTATCTGAGCACTTCACAGTCATTATTAATGAATTTTATCCTCAAACTGCCCCTGCGGGGTAGGGAGGCATTATCCCCATTTTACAAATGAGGAACTGAAGCACAGGGTAGATTACAAGATTTACTCAAGGACATATAGGAAGCCTGGGTTGGAATTAATTCCAAATCTTGTGAATCCCAGTTCAGACTATCCCTTCCCTAGTCCTGTATCATCACCCATCCCACATAGAGCATGTCATGGCATGATGAGAACTTTACAGACTTTTCACAGAAGCTACAACCATGCTATACTGTAAATCTGGAAGTGTCTTAAAAATAACAATCACGTCCATTTGGGATACTTAGTCAACAAAATTCACCATCGCTCAGTGGTGTCAAAACTCAGATAAACTCTTCGTAATGTTTTGGGGTCTAGCATCAACTGAAAAAGATAGTTACCTTTTCCGTAACTGGTATTCTTCGAGATGTGTTGTTCATATCTATTCCACAATAGGTGTGCGCGCTCGCCATGTGCACCGGTGCTGGAAGTTTTTCCCCTTGCAGTACCCATAGGAGGGAGCACCCCCCTCCCCGCGACCTCTGGAGTGGCGCCTGCCTGGTGCAGTATAAGGGGAGCTGCGCGCTTCCCCCACCCTCAGTTCCTTCTTGCCAGACAACTCCGACAGAGGGAAAGGAAGGCGGGATGTGGAAGAGACATGAGCAACACATGTCGAAGAACACCAGTTGCGGAAAAAGTAACTGTCATCCGATGAAGTGAGCTGTAGCTCACGAAAGTTCATGCTCAAATAAATTGGTTAGTCTCTAAGGTGCCACAAGTACTCCTTTTCTTTTTGTCTTCTTTGAGTGATTGATCACATGTATTCCACAATAGGTGATTCCAAGCTGTATCTGTTGGAGGTGGGTAGGAGTTCACAAGTTCCCAGGATGGAGGACAGCCCTGCCAAACCCAGCATCATCCCTGGTTTGGGGGACAATCACATAGTGCGAGGTGAACGTGTGAACCAAAGACCACGTGGCAGCCCTACAAATGTCCTGGAGGGGGACATGGGCCATGAAGGCAGCCGACGAGTCTTGCGCCCAAGTCAAGTGTGCCCCCACAATCGGTGGCGGGGGGACACCCGCCAGCTCATAACAGGAACGGATGCACGAAGTGATCCGATTGGAAAGCCGCTGAGTGGAAATCAGCTGGCCCCTTGCACGCTCAGCCGAGGCTACGAACAGTTGCGAGGACTTCCTGAATGGCTTGGTCCGCTCAAGGTAGAAAGCCAGAGCCTGCTGCACATTGAGCACATGGAAATGGCGCTCCTCACTGGATGCATGAGGCTTGGGGCAGAGGACCGGTAGAAAAATGTCCTGACCCATGTGGTAGGCGGAGACCGCCTTTGGGAGGAACGCGGGGTGTGGGCAGAGCTGGACCATGTCCTTATGAAAGACCATGTATGGCGGCTCGGAGGTCAGAGCCCTGAGCTCTGAGATGGCTGACATGATTGCAACCAGGAAAGCCACCTTCCACGAGAGGTGAAACCAGGAGCACGTGGGCAGTGGTTCAAATGGGGGCTCCATGAGACTAGCCACTGCGGGACCGGGGGGTCTAGAATATGGAAAAAGATGGTCCAAAACCTTAAGGGACCGGCCAGTCATAGCATGGGAAAATACTGTGTACCCTTGCACCGGCGGATGGAAGGCCGATATGGCTGCCAGGTGCACCTTGACTGATGAGGGCGCCAGGCCCTGGGCCCTCAGATGGAGGAGGTAATCAAGGATAAGCTGGATGGGGGTGGTCACTGGGGGGACACCCTGGTCTGCCACCCACCTAGAAAACTGGGACCACTTCGCCAAATAAGCGCAGCGAGTGGAGGGCTGTCTACTTTTGAGGAGGACATGCTGAACCTGCTCTGAGCACGTCCTTTCCTCTCCACTTAACCACTGAGCAGCCACACCGTGAGGTGAAGAGGTGCCAGGTTGGGGTGGAGGAGGCGGCCCTGGTCCTGAGAGAGCAGGTCTGGGTGGAGTGGCAACGGCCATGGCGGAGCTACAGCCAGGCCCTTACCATTGCTGCCTGGGCCACGCCGGGGCAATCAGGAGGACCCGGGCCTTGTCCATCTTTATCTTCTCCAGGACCCTGCTGATTAGAGGGAATGGGGGAAAGGCGTAGAGAAGCCGGCCTGACCAGGACAGGAGAAAGGCATTGGAGATAGCGCCCCTCCCCAGACCTCCCTGGAGCAGCACTGGGGGCACTGTCAGTTCTGCTGAGTCACGAACAGGTCCACCTGGGGAGTTCCCCACCTTCAGAAGAGCCGGTGGGCCACTTCTGGGTGGAGGGACCACTCGTGTTGTGAGGAAAAGTCCCTGCTCAAGCGATCAGCTCTCTCATTCCGGGCACCAAATAGGTGGAAGGCCTTCAGGTGGATGTTGTGGGCTATACAGAAGTCCCACAGCCTGAGGGCTTCGCGGCAGAGGGCAAAGGATCAGACCCCGCCTTGCCTGTTGATATAGAACATTGAGGCCATGTTGTCTGTGAGGACCCTGACTACCTTGCCCTCCAGGTGCGAGCGGAGGACGAAATACACCAGCCGCACCGCCCTAAGCTCCTTGACATTTATATGTTAGGTCAGGTCTTGAGCCAACCACAGGCCTTGAGTCTGAAAGTTCCCCACATGGGCCCCCAACCCAGGTCCCACGCATCGGACACCAGCTCCAACAACGGGGCCCTGTCCCTGAACGGGACTCCTTGGAGCATGTTGTTTGGGGTGGACCACCACCATAGGGAGGTGATCACAGAGTCTGGCATGGTGAGGACCTTGTCCATCCTGTCCATGGCCTAGGAGAACTTTGAGGCCAACCAGAGCTGGAGGGGCCTCATCCTGAGTCTAGCGTAATGGACCACGTTCGTGCACGCTGACATGTGACCCAAGAGTTGTAGGCAAACCCTGACTACTGTCACTGGGAACCTTGTGACAGAGTCAATGAGACTTTTCAGGGTCTCAAATCTCTCTGGCAGGAGAGACACCCTGGCCGACACCCAGGAGTATCCCGATAAACTCCATGCGTTGGACCGGGACTAACGTGGACTTGGTGTTATTTACCAACAGGCTCAAGGCAGTGCACATGAACAGGAGGAGCACCACGTGATCCCTCACCTGCGACCGGGAGGCGCCCTTGACAAGTCAATCGTCCAGATAGGGAAATATCTGGACCCCACGCGTCTGAGGTAGGCTGCTACCACCGAGATGCATTTTGTAAACACCCTGGGGACAGTGGACAGACCAAACGGGAGGACCGTGATGTTAATGATTCTGTCCCGCCACGAAACAGAGGAAGCGCCTGTGTACCTCGAATATGTGGATGTGGAAGTACACGTCCTGTAGATTGAGGGCAGCGTATCAGTCCCTGAGATCCAGGGAAGGGATGATGGAGGTCCGGGAGACCATGCGGAACTTGAGCTTCACCATGTACTGGTTCAGACCTCGGAGGTCCAGGATGGGCCTGAGCCCTCCTTTGGCCTTCGGGATAAGAAAATAATGGGAGTAATACCCCTTGCCCATGAACTCCTCGGGCACCGCCTCTATTGCTCCCAGAGCCAGGAGCCGCCCCACCTCCTGCTCAAGCAGAGCTTCGTGCAAGGGGTCCCCCAAGGGGGATGGGACCGGGGGTGGTTGGCGGGGAGGAAGTAAACTGGAGGGTGTAACCCCAGGAGATGGTGTTGAGGACCCATCTGTCTGAGGTTAGCCGCGACCATTCCAGGAGGAAGCACACAACCGGTTGGAGAAGGGAAGCTTTATTGGGGGTGGATCCCTGATGAGGACTGGTGGGGTGTCCCCGAGCGTCCCATCAAAAATGCCTTTTCCCCGCCTGCTTGCCCTTGGAGGACCCAGGCTTGCAGGCAGGCCGAGATTGCCTCTGAGGGCATCTCTTATAGTCCCGCTGCTTCTTATGCGCGGCCTTGTACTTGGGGAGGGCGGCCTACATGGGAGTCTGTTGCGGCTTGAACTTAGGTTTTACCAGAGCCGGGACATAGAGGCCCAGAGTCTGGAGGGTCGTGTGGGAGTCTTTCATGCCACGCAGCGTTGTATCTGTTTCCTCCGCAAACAGAGCTTTCCCGTCAAATGGGAGATCCGGCATGGAAGACTGCGCCTCACTGGACAGCCCAGAGCGCAGGAGCCATGACACCTGTCTCATGGATACCACAGAGGCCATTGATCGTGTGGCCGTGTCCACAGCATCCAAGGCTGCCTGCAGGGATGCCTTAGCAGCCATCAGCCCTTCCTCCACTAGCACCTTGAACTCCTTCCTATCGCGCTCCTGGAGGGAGTCCTCAAACTTGGGCAGGGAGCCCCACAGAGTGAATTCATACCAGCCCAGGAGAGCCTGATGGTTTGCCAGTCGTAACTGGAAGCTCAAAGACAAATAAACTTTCCTTCCGAAAGAGTCCAGTCTCCGAGAGTCTTCGTTCTTTGGGGTAGGGGTTGGCTGACCCTGCCATTCCCTGTGGTTGACCAACTCGACCACCAGGGAGTTGGGCACCGGGTGGGTATACAAGTACTCATGCCCTTAGCGGGTACAAAGTACTTGTGTTCCGCCTTTTTAGAGATGGGGGCCAACGAGGCCAGTGTTTGCCACAGGGTATTTGAAATCTTAGCCACTCCTTCATGGAGAGGCAAGGCCACCCTACCCAGTGCCGATGGGGACAACATGTTAAACAGGGAGTCTGAGGGCTCCTTGATCTCCTCTGCCTGGAGGTGGAGGCTTGCTGCCACCCTCTTTAAGAGTTCTTGGTGAGCCCTGAAGTCCTCCTGCGGGACGGAGGGGGGCGGGGCTGCAATCGCCTCCTCCGGGAGGGGCGAAAAGGCCGGTGTGGTGCTCTGGGTGTCGGCCGGCCCTGGAGGGTCCACCACCTAGTCGGACTCTGAGCACCGTGCTGAGGACACACATCCCACTGCCTCCTTTCTCAGGGGTCTGGAGAGAGAGGCTGATGGTGCCTCCGAAGCTCTGGCCACCGAGTGAGCTCCCACCAGGGGCTCACCAGAGGCCACGGTGCCCACTGGTACCATTGGGCCGGCCAGGATGCTCGGTGCCACTGCATCTGCTGTGGCACTGGTGGGGCCGGCTGTTCGGGTTGGCTGGCCTGGCCCATCGAAGGATGGCTACGAATGGTTTCCAGGCTGGCATAAGATCTGCTGCTGTCTCTGGACTGGGAGGAGCAGCAGTGCTGGGATCTACGATGGCCACAGGACCGGTACCGGTGGTAACAGCAGCTCTGCGAACAGCCTCGTCGGTGGACCCATGACAGCGATTGACGCCCGGGGCTGCGATGTCTTGGTGGAGACTTGGAGCGTGAAAGGCGTCGACGACTGTGCCGCGATCGACTGTGGTACCCTCTCTGAGATGAGGACTGATGGCAACGCCCACCGCGGTCCCGCCGATATTCGCTCCTTGAGGACGAGTGATGCTGCGAGTCCCAGCCGGCCGGAACCTAGACAGACAGTCTGGTCAGCGTCAAGGGCGATCCACCTGGACTCTGCCCGAGCGATCGCTGGGCAGTGATCAACGTTGGGAACGTTCCCTCAACCGAGACCAGTACCAGGACGGAGGCAACTGCAGAGATCCCAGTGGCAGCATTCCTCTGGAGTTCGGGGCTGACATCGGCAGCGATCCGGGCACAGGCATGGACATAGTGTTCAGGGCCGTCTGGAGGGCTTCAGTCATGGACAGCATCAGGATATCCAGAGAGGCCTGTTCCGAAGGGGCCGGGCTACTCTGCTCAACATGAGTCCGAGGCCTGGGGCCCGGTGGGGATCGAGGACTGCCTGACATGGGCCTAGCCTCTGTCCCAGACTTCCCTTCATGCCGCTGTGAAGAGGGAGTCTTCCTGGCACTCTTGGTGTGCCCCATGGATGGGGAGCGGTGCCGACTGCTCTATGGCACCGGAGGGTCACCACGTACTGACACCGCGGTGCCAGGCACCGGTTCAGAGAAGCATGCCGGGGTCGGGGTCAGGGTCAGCGCCGACTCCATCAGGATGGCCTGGAGCCTAATGTTCCTTTCTCTTTTGGTCCGAGGCTTAAACGACTTGCAAATCTTGCACCTTTCATTGATATGGGTTTCTCCCAAGCAGCGCAAACAGCCTGTATGCGGGTCACTTCTTGGCACAGAACGCCTACAAGAGCCGCACAACTTAAACCCCAGGGCACGGGGCATGCCCTAGCCCGGGCTCACTGACTAACTAAACAGCTAACTAACTACAGGTACTAACGCTGAACTAACAAACAGTTCTGGGGACAAGCTGCAGGAAAGCTGGAGTAGAGCAGTTCCAACGCACCTTCACTAGCGGCAAGAAGGAACTGAGGGTGAGGGGAGCACAGCTCCCCTTATACCGCGCCAGGCAGGCGCCACTCCAGGGGTCGCGGGGGGTGCTTCCCCTTATGGGTACTGCTCGGGGAAAAACTTCCGGCACCAGTGCACATGGCAAGCACGGACACCTGTTGTGGAATACACATGAGCAATCACACGAAGAATATAATATTGTCTATTTTAAATAGATTAGACAAAGACCTAATGAGAAATACCTGTTTGCAAGTGGAAACTTTGCATGGTTCATGGCAGTGAGCTGAAAAACTTTCTTATCAATGAGTAAAGAAGTTCCCAAAAGCTTCTAAATACACATTGGAAAATCATTTTGTTATGCCAAAAGTGAGCAGAGTTTTGGAAGTTATTTTCTCCTGCCTAAAGTGTGCTTTTCATAATGTATGTTTGATGGGAGAGATATAGAGATATGAAGACTGAAAACACTTTTGGCAGCAAAGATGAGGAGTCCAAAAATCCACCTATTGGTCAAAAATATATAATTTCAAAGATTGCTGTTCCTAATGACAGGAATCTAGGAATTTAGCAGCCTCTACGCAACAGCCAATGGTAAGCTATCATGCTACCCCTAGTCTTAGCCATTATTAAATAAAATGTGAGAGTATTATGTAACTTCCCTTTAAGATACACATAGATCACAACTCTGATTCTTTAATATTCTCTCCCTAAAAGACAGTATTGTTTCAGTTCCATTAAAACAGTCTTGTATAACTGTCTCCGTTTCAGAGTAATATAACTTGTGTTTGTAAAGACTGATGACAATACAGCGACAACCGATACAATACATTAACTAAGTAGCATCTCCATCCTCAAATCTGCAAGTAATTAGTCTATTACCAAAACGCACCACAGCATTTCTACCCGTGCATTTATTTTACAAGTGCAGCATTTGAAATACCTCCAAAGCACGAGGAATAGGTTTAGACAGCATCAACAGATATACATACAACTGAGACAATGCTCTTAATGTCATATTTGTCATGCTGGTGGTTGGAAATACATTGTATGCACAGCTCCAGACAAGCTGCCAATATCTGAGTGGAAGAACTTTCCCACATAGCATGAGAAGATCATTGTTTTCAGGACATCAGGAATAAAGCCTTTTCCATACTTACCACAAATCCCTCATAAATAGATGGTATTGCCAGCATTCCAACACAACACGCAAAGGCAGCTTCAATGGAAAGAAGTTAACATATTCAAACAATATACAGGTTTGAGAGTAGCAGCTGTGCTAGTCTGTATCCGCAAAAAGAAAAGGAGTACTTGTGGCACCTTAGAGACTAACACATTTATTAGAGCATAAGCTTTTGTGAGCTACAGCTCACTTCACTGGATGCATTCAGTGGAAAATATAGTGGGGAGATTTTATGTACACAGAGAACATGAAACAATGGGTGTTACCATACAGACCCTAACAAGAGTGACCAGGAAAGGTGAGCTATTACCAGCAGGAGAGTGGGGAGGGGCGGGGGGGGGAGAGAATCTTTTGTAGTGATAATCAAGGTGGGCCATTTCCAGCACTTTACAAGAACAGTAGGAGAGGAAACAAACAAGGAGAAATAGTTTTACTTTGTGTAATGACACATCCACTCCCAGTCTTTTTTCAAGCCTAAGTTAATTGTATCCAGTTTGCAAACTAATTCCAATTCAGCAGTCTCTCGTTGCAGTCTGTTTTTGAAGGTTTTTTTGTTGAAGAATTGCCACTTTTAGGTCTGTAATCGAGTGACCGAAGAGATTGAAGTGTTCTCCGACTGGTTTCAGTAGCTTTATCCCTCTACACCAATTACTAAGCATTAACAACTACTTATGGTCACCCAACAGTGGCATTAAAGCTGTAGGCTGTCTCCCAGTGCTGACTAAAAGCAGCTAATATGTTTTAAAGAGACCCAACTAACTATACTAGTTTTCAAAAACACTAGCTAATACATATTAGTGGAAACCTGTTAGCTATCATGTTCTTAAACATTAGCTGTTTTCCTAGTCTAGACATGACCTTAGGAAAAATCTCTCCATTGTACAGAGTATTTAATTATTCATTTCGTTTAAGCAGTACTCACTATTGTGTACAACACTCATAACAGATGTTCTCCCGCTGTTCTCTGCAATATTTTCTTTGAAGGCTGCAGTATTTAGTCACCCAAAACCACCAGCGTTTGTTCAGACAGGTCATGCTTTCAGAATATTTTTGAAGAAGGATCTTCTTTCTAACATACTGTATAGTATCTTCTTCCAAAATACCTTTCAAATTGGCGTGAGGGAGGCAGGGCTTCTTCTCAGGGTTTCTTATTTCTGAGCTGTACTCATTTTAGTAATGATGAAAAATTGTTACAAGGAATTCCAGTGAAAAAGCTACTGGGATTTTTTTCTAATAGATGAATGAAAGGATCACCTTTTAATCAGTAAGGCTACATCTACACTGCAATTAGACACCCACAGCTGGTCCATGCCAGTGGACTTCGGCTTGCACTATGGGGCTGTTTAATTGCAGTGTAGATGTTTGGGCTCGGGCTCTGGGACCCTCCCACTTCATAGGGTCCTAGAACCCAGGCTCCAGCCCGAGCCCAAAAGTCTACACTGCAATTAAACAGCCCCTTAGCCCAAAACCCATGAGCCCCAGTCAGCTGGCACAGGCCAGCCACAGAGTTTTAATTGCAGTGTAGACACACCCTAAGATGTGTAGTAGAATGTGGTTCTAAGCATTTTAAATCACGCAGCTTAGGCAGTGTTTTTTTTCAAATCCTAGTTTGACAATAGAGGCTTTCTGGGAACAGAACACTACATACCAACATCTCCCAACACATGGATTCACCAGTAAATGTACCAACAAATGAGTTTCGCACCATGCCAGTGGACGTTTTTGGCACATTCTATCACAGCAGTAAAAAAAGGCCAAACTTTGGAAAGTGGCTCTGGCATCACAATGGTTTACCAATTATTTTAGCGTTTTCTTCAAACTATTTTTATACTGCACCAAGACAATATAATGGCAACATTACTGTAATATTATACAATGGGTATAAGTATTTTGCTTAATTTTCTTCCACTTGCTATTGGATATTTTAATGAAGGATCTACTTAGATTGGTATAGTTACAGTAGGCCTCACTGGATGTTCTCTAGACAACAGAGGGTGTTGAGGCAGCTTTTAAAATGAATGGAAGGACCACCGAAATTTGAATTAATTGAAATTACAGTTGATTTGCCCTTTATTGCAGGCAAAAAGTAAGATTAATGTGTTCCAGAAAATTTATTAAATCTTACTGCTCTCTGGCCTGTCCTACCCAGGGACCAGTAGAGGTTGGGACCCACCTGATACTCAAGGATCTTCCTGCTCCCATTTTTGAACAATTATAGCGAATTACAATAATCACCACAAACACTCCATTGGAAGATGTAGGGTTGGATTTTCAAAAGCACAGAACACAGGCCTAATGCAGCTGCCACTAAAGTCAATATTAAAACTCCAATTGACTTTCCTGGCAGCAGCATTAGGCCAATGCGCAGGGCTTTTAAAAATCCCACACAATCTATGGGGCCATTATCGTATCAGACTGCTTTAAAAAAAAAAAAAGGCCAGTGCATATTCTGAGTTGATGGAAAGGGGCATGGAGAGAATGTGCTAACTCCTTCACACATTGTTTTACACTAGCTTGTTCCCTCTGTGTTCTTTTGCACAACAGGGGAACATATGGATCTGTCCCACCCAACGTTAAAGCATTCTGAAAGATATACAATGTAGACAAGAGAATGCTGCACTTACCAGTAGGCAAGGATGCAAGTAGCATTGCTACAAATGTTATACAATACCAGTGACAGTTAATCATAAAGTAATAACTGGCCCCCAGAACGAAAACAAACTAAAGAGAGGTTTCAGATTAGCAGCCATGTTAGTCTGTATCCGCAAAAAGAAAAGGAGGACTTGTGGCACCTTAGAGACTAACCAATTTATTTGAGCATAAGCTTTCGTGAGCTACAGCCCACCTCATCGGATGCATGCAGTGGAAAATACAGTGGGGAGATTTATATACACAGAGAACATGAAACAATGGATGTTACCATACACACTGTAACAAGAGTGATCAGGTAAGGTGAGCTAATACCAGCAGGAGAGCAGGGGGGGGGAACCTTTTATAGTGGTAAGTGAGGTGGGCCACTTCCAGCAGTTGACAAGAACGTGTGAGGAACAGTATGGGGGGAAATAAACATGGGGAAATAGTTTTAGTTTGTATAATGACCCATCCACTCCCAGTCTCTATTCAAGCTTAAGTTAATTGTATCCAGTTTGCAAATTGATTCCAATTCAGCAGTCTCTCGTTGGAGTCTGTTTTTGAAGTTTTTTTGTTAAAGAATTGAAACTTTTCGGTCTGTAATCGAGGGACCAAAGAGATTGAAGTGTTCTCCGACTAGTTTTTGAATGTTATAATTCTTGACGTCTGATTTGTGTCCATTTATTCTTTTACGTAAAGACTGTCCAGTTTGACCAATGTACATGGCAGAGGGGCCTTGCTGGCACATGATGGCATATATCACATTGGTAGATGTGCAGGTGAACGAGCCTCTGATAGTGTGAGTGATGTGATTAGGCCCTATGATGGTGTCCCCTGAATAGATATGTGGACACAGTTGGCAATGGGCTTTGTTGCAAGGATAGGTTCCTGGATTAGTGGTTTTGTTATGTGGTTGCTGGTGAATATTTGCTTCAGGTTGGGGGGCTGTCTGTAAACAAGGACTGGCCTTTCTCCCAAGATCTGTGAGAGCGATGGGTCACCCTCCAGGATAGGTTGTAGATCCTTGATAGTGCGTTGGAGAGGTTTTAGTTGGGGGTTGAAGGTGATTGCTAGTGGCGTTCTGTTATTTTCTTTGTTGGGCCTGTAGTAGGTAACTTCTGGGTACTCTTCTGGCTCTGTTAATCTGTTTCTTCACTTCAGCAGGTGGGTATTGTAGCTGTAAGAATGCTTGATAGAGATCTTGTAGGTGTTTGTCTGAGGGATTGGAGCAAATGCGGTTGTATCGTAGAGCTTGGCTGTAGACAATGGATCGTGTGGTGTGGTCTGGATGAAAGCTGGAGGCATGTAAGTAGATATAGCGGTCAGTAGGTTTCCGGTATAGGGTGGTGTTTATGTGACCATCGCTTATTCGCACCGTAGTGTCCAGGAAGTGGATCTCGTGTGGACTGGTCCAGGCTGAGGTTGATGGTGGGATGGAAACTGTTGAAATCATGGTGGAATTCCTCAAGGGCTTCTTTTCCATGGGTCCAGATGATGAAGATGTCATCAATGTAGCGCAAGTAGAGTAGGGCATTAGGGGATGAGAACTGAGGAAGCGTTGTTCTAAGTCAGCCATAAAAATGTTGGCATACTGTGGGGCCATGCAGATACCCATAGCAGTGCCGCTGATTTAAAGGTATACATTGTCCCCAAATATGAAATAGTTATGGGTGAGGACAAAGTCACAAAGTTCAGCCACCAGGTTTGTCATGACATTATCAGGGACTATTCCTGACTGCTTGTAGTCCATCTTCGCGTGGAATGTTGGTGTAGAGGGCTTCTACATCCATAGTGGCTAGGATGGTGTTTTCAGGAAGATCCCCGATGGATTGTAGTTTCCTCAGAAAGTCAGTGGTGTCTCAAAGATAGCTGGGAGTGCTGGTGGCTTAGAGCCTGAGGAGGGAGTCTACATAGCCAGACAATCCTGCTGTGAGGGTGCCAATGCCTGAGATGATGGGGCATCCAGGATTTTCAGGTTTATGGATCTTGGGTAGCAGATAGAATTCCCTTGGTCGGAGTTCTACGGGTGTGTCTGTGCAGATTTGTTCTTGTGCTTTTTCAAGGAGTTTCTTGAGCAGATGGTGTAGTTTCTTTTGGTAACCCTCAGTGGGATCAGAGGGTAACGGCTTGTAGAAAGTGGTGTTGGAGAGCTGCCTAGCAGCCTCTTGTTCATATTCCGACCTATTCACGATGACGACAGCACCTCCTTTGTCAGCCTTTTTGATTACGATGTCAGAGTTGTTTCTGAGGCTGTGGATGGCATTGTGTTCTGCACAGCTGAGGTTATGGGGCAAGTGATGCTGCTTTTCCACAATTTCAGCCCGTGCACCTCGGTGGAAGCACTCTATGTAGAAGTCCAGTCTGTTGTTTCAACCTTCAGGAGGAGTCCACCCAGAATCCTTCTTTTTGTAGTCTTGGTAGGAACGTGTCTGTGGGTTAGTATGTTGTTCAGAGGTATGTTGGAAATATTCCTTGAGTCGGAGACGTTGAAAATCGGATTCTAGGTCACCACAGAACTGTATCATGTTCGTGGGGTTGGAGGGGCAGAAGGAGAGGCTCCGAGACAGGACAGATTCTTCTGCTGGGTGAAGAGTATAGTTGGATAGATTAACAATATTGCTGGGTGGGTTAAGGAAACAACTGTTGTGGCCCTTGTGGCATGTAGTAATTTAGATAGTTTAGTGTCCTTTTTCTTTTGTAGAGAAGCAAAGTATGTGTTGTAAATGGCTTGTCTAGTTTTTGTAAAGTCCAGCCACGAGGAAGTTTGTGTGGAAGGTTGGTAAACACGGACTTTATCATTTTTGTTCCCTAAATCATAGCGTCTACATATACTTCAGTTTCAATTAGGACTGGAATGTGATCTTATTTTGGAAATAGGATTCAGTAATAATGGATACCCTCTATTCTGTTGCTGCTTTGGGGAGACAAGATGGGCGAGGAAAAATTTTGGAGCAACTTCTGTTAGTGAAAGATAAAAGCTTTCAAGCAACACAGAGCTCTTCCTCAGGTCTTGGATGGTCCAATAAAAGATATTACATCACCTACCTTGTCTTTCTAATACCCTGGAACCAACATGGCTACAAAGCTACTGCAAACAACATTGCTACTTTGGTCAGGTCTATAATGAAAATGATCTATTAGGGCATGGCAGCAAATAAGCTGAGGCCAAGGAGCTAAACTTTGTTCCGTGACTACAGATTCTTGCCTTTATTTACTGCTCAGTCTAATTCTTTCATGATTTCCTAAAAGAATTTAAGAACCACCTCTCAATGCCCCATGTGGCTACTTCATGTCTGTCTTTGCCAGTGTTTTCTCCAGTAAAAAGTCAATAATAATTAAATTAGTGGTGGTCACCAAAATTGGTGCAAACATATAAAAAGGGTATAACCAAAATGTTAAATGACTAGAGACGTGACAGATGTAGGCAAGGAAGGGAAATGAAGTACCCATAAAGTCTTACAATGGGGAAAGAAGAAATAAATGGGTCTCACAGCAGAAGCATTTGTAGTTTTATTAGAAAGAGACATTAGCAGACAGTATCACAAAATAAAAAAAAATTAAAACAATCAGCAATGAAAACAAATTCAAAAACATATAAAAACACTAACCAGCAGATTTCTTCTTTTAATTATTTCATGTCTATCTATCTTACTATATTGCTTGCAATGACATCACTCTAGTTTAATGATTTCTAATTTTCCATCATGTATGGAAAGACATAGGGCCATTTTGATGCTCAGGGAACACAGTGTACTGAGAGAATAGATCTCTGGAACAGAACCTTCAATCATTCACATGATTTTCCTAGAATATCCTGAACTTTGCCATGTATTTAACTTTCACAAAATATTATGTCTTAAACATTTCACTGTTTCAGGGCGACTGCTTCCAAAACTGGCTGCAGAGTATACAGAAATAACCTCGTGTACTAGTGATATCCGGAGCACACACCATGAACAGGAAATCTAACAGATCCAATTCCACCAAGATACAGTGGTTTTTATAAAGGAAGTTTTTTGGTTTACATCCTCATGTGTTCAACTTTGCAAATGCATAACTTTAAAAACAAGTTGACAATTTATAATCTTAAACAATTGCCTTTTGTACCAACATTAACAAACTAAAGATATTCACTACTTTAAAAGAGCTATAATACTCTGACATTTCATCAGATTCAGAGCCTCCTGTTAGCACAACTAGTGGCAGATTAACAAGCAATGCAAAGGCCCAGATGTTGTTACTCCTCAAATTTTATTCACACTTGTCTCTGTGGTTAAATTCCATGTATGTGCCAGTGTTGGTTACACTTTCCTTGATGCAGTTGTCCATGCCTAGCAGTGAGTAAAATCATATTGACTTTTTTTTAAAAAGTACCTTATTAACCCCAACATGTTGTAAAAATGGGGCTATAAAAAAAACCCAAGGATCATGTCTGCAAACCCACTGAGGACATCCTCAGCCGGTGTAAACTGTCATAGCTCCATTTAAGTCAAGAGATGTTGACCTACATACAAGTTTTATCTTTCTCTATATAATTGTGTGGATTTTACATCCTGCTTCTGTAAATTGACATGAACCACAATGCAATGACCTAATAAGTGGAGTTAGTAGCTACCTTCTCCAAAGTGATTGCTTTAATTGAAAAATGTAACATCCAATCTTATATGTGCTACGACAGATTGCACTAACTGCAAATATGCCCATTGGACCAGGTTTATTGTTTAATACCATGGGTTGAATGGGAATACCCGATAGTAAGCAATATGCCCAGTAGAAGCATGTGTAATCTCAGACCTCAAAACTGTATTTTAAAATATAAATTCACAGAACCCTCCACCTTAACTAGTTTTTGGATTTTGTGTGTCACACAAAACACAAAGACAAGTCATGACCAGTGCAGACTTTGCTTTCTAAGACTAAATTTGATTATTTTTAAGTTCACAGAGGATGTGTTTTCTCTGTGTTCATCCTATTTAAAGGAATAAGGCCCTTTAATTTTCTTGTATTTCTTTAAACTAGGAAAACTCCTAACTTTATTAAAAATAAGAGTATATACATTTTAATATTAATTTCACAGCTAGAATAATTAAAGTCTGAGAACCATAGAATCTCCAATTTTAACTTAACGGTTAAGTTGAAATAATGAAAGATTACTAAGGAATAAGAATAACCTTACAAATATACATTCTCACACAGCATATTGCTTGGGGACTGAAATGGTTTGAAATATGAAATATTTATACCACCTGCAAAATCAAATTATTTCAAAGCGACCAAATATACTAATCCCCCTGCTGTATCATCTGCCTTATGATTTCAAAAAGGCAAGGATTTTGGTTAATGCCAATGCAAATAGAGCCCAAGTGCCATATACATTTAAGATAAAATGCTGACAATACAAAAGGTCACTGGATTTATATTATTCTTCAGTATGGTTTGTTTCCTGGTGGCATGTTGAACATTGTACAGTAATTCCTAAGAAATGTAGACATTTTAAATGCAGGCTTCTGTTTATTTATGCAATGGTTAAGGGACAGATTCTGATTCCTTTATTCACACTGGTCCCAACTGTGAGCTGGCCTATGTATCCCCTACCACCCCATACAGAGGAGTCACCATCAGGCAGCTACATCCTCTCTCCTACACCAGTAGATAGGGAGTCAATCTTTTGTCTCTGCCTCCCACAGTGCACCAGCCAGCCAACTGAGCCAGCACAGTGGAAGTAAGCAGTGCAAGAAAATGAACGAGCAAAGCCTGCTTCCCCACTTTCAGAAAGGGGAAAGTAGGGATTCAACTGGGACTGCATTACAATTTGGTCTGCGCTCTACTCTTGACGCAGTGTAACAACACACTGTCCTTTGTAAGGTGCCAGTCTTGTCCATTAAGCAACAGCTTACTCCACAACTAGTCACACTGATCTCAAGAGGGCTATTAGTGGAGTAAACTGCTCTTCAGTGTGAAAAAAGCTGTCAAAATTGGGTCCTAAATGATAAAAACCATTTTTCCCACAATACACTACATCTGCCATGCTAAAAATATGGGCAGAAGAGTTAAATGTTTATAGAAAGATACTGATACTGTATGTCCACTCTTAAAGTGAAATGGCCTCTGGTATTGTAAGCAAACACATCTAATGCAAAGCACAAAGTAAATCCATTATTTCAAGGCCGTTTAAATGATATGAATACACAGAATTTCAGTGCTTTAAATTCTTAAGTGCTCCAAATCTGCTGGGAACAAATAAGGAGTCTGTATGGAAATGTCGTACGGCATCCAGTTGACTGCATAGGCTTAGAGGTAAGGTGACCGTATTGCTAGTTTTTCCGCCGCTTACTCCTGGGAAGTACTTGACCACTTTCCGGTGTTTTGGGGCGACATGATTTCCGTTTGCTAACTTTCACATCTGGAAAGCTGCTGTGAAAAAAAAAACAGAAAAGAAAATGTGTTTTGTAATCTGTTCTAAATGTAATTAAAAACTGAATATTTCTTCTAAGAATTATAAGCACCCGGTGCACACCCTTCCTCTATATTCTTTGGGAGGATAAAACACAATATTGCTTTAACTTATTTGATCTGCTTCATAGCCATCAGTTCATGAAAATAAGGTGGAAAATGGAGCTCTTGGTATCAGGTTCCTCTCTACAAATAATATCAACCCAAAAGAACAGTTGTCAGCACAGAATGTCTCTTCCGCACCTAAGGGGGCAAATCCCAACCAGCCAGAGATTATGAACATTTATTGTCATGGAGTAAGGAGAACACCATACACTGTTAAAATGTGGAGTGGTTGCTCTTCAAAAAACATTTCAGTGAATTGACTTCTTCAGACTTCAGTGCAGTAAGCCACTCTTCAGGATGCCATCATCATGTTTCAAGCAAAGTATCAATTCTCTTAGGTACACAGACACTCACCATAAAAGTGACAGGCCTGATCATACAGAATTAATAAAAAGACTAAGCTGTTTAATCCTTCAAATAATACTTTCCTGGGTCTCTAAAATTGTTCTCTAACTAGTAGCACATGGTTCTTTCTTTACTGCTCATAACTTTCATTAAAATAGACATAAAAACTTTGGAATCACAGCCACCAAATGTGGTAAACCCATGAGTCTGAAGTCTGAGAGAATTTGAATGTGACTTTATTATAACATTTCCTATGAGGGCCCAACACTTTCAAAATAAAATTGCTACTTTTTAGGAAAATGGTAATCACATAGCTCACTAGGGCTCTGACTCAAAAAAAGGTACTAAAGTATATAAGAACCCCACTGAAGTCAGTGGGCCAGTTCCTAAACTAGTGCAAATGGGCATAGCCAATTTTCAGCAGCTGAAGATCTGGCCCAATGGTAACATATAACTGCTTAAAGTTAAGCACTTATTTAAATGCCTTATTGGATTGGATTCAGTACCTTGCAGAAGCAAGACTTTAAATTTGTGAATCACTTAGCTTTTTTACCTCAGTTTTCCTATCAGTAAAATGAGAATATTTACTTCATAGGAATGTTGCAAAGATTGATCAGTTCTATTTTAGGTATTTCTAAGGCTCGTATCTCCATAGTACCTTGTTTACATGGGGAAATTAGTGTGCAGTAAGCTAAAGTGTGAATTAAAAACACACTAGCTACTTCGCACTAACTCCCCATGTAAACACTCCTATTGCACTTTAGGGGTGTCCTTGAGTGGTTTAGCCTAGTACATTTCCGAAGTGCATTAAGCTAATACGCACAAAGGCACTCAGTGTGTATTAAGAGTGTCCACACAGGGAGTTAGTGGGGAGTAGCTGGTGCACACCAGCACTTGCAGACTTTTTCCTTGTGTAGATAAGCCCTAAATGCTGTTGTCCTTACTTGAATTACACTTTGCAGGGGGAAAAAAAAACTTAAGCTTTGGAGGTTTGTTTGACAGGCAAAAGAAATCTTTTCTCTGTGAAAAAGGGGCTCCATTATTCTTATTCCAATACTGTAAACTTCCTAGCTGATAAAACGACCGTGTGTGCATGTGTGTTTAAACTGGTAACGAAAGGCCAATCTACTCAGTTTCTCCCAAGCATCCACACCCACCAGTGTGTATTCCGGCAGAGTCATGGAGTTGGAACACCTATACTAAATCTTGTTGCTTCCTGTTGATGTTCATTTTCCTCCCTCTAATCCTATTCCTGGTTCATTTTCTCACTGGTGGTATAGTCAGTTAAACCAACAAAAATGTGGTTGTTGCCCTGGGTATGCTAGAGGGAGAAGGCTACACAGAGAGAAAGTGAGTGGCTGCTGTCGTGAGAAAGTGTCCTCCACACTTTTGGGGGTGACTAGACAGTTTCTCCACCACCTGACCACCTCTCTTTCACCCTCCCTCCCATCCCCCCAAAATATTCCGTCTTGATAAAAGAATGGGTGCACAGCAAGGGGAATATTTTATATTCTGCCTTTTATTAAATATTTTTTTACAAAAATACATGGATTTGATTTTACAATAAATAACTTCTCATGTGCCATGTTTTGATGGTAGCTGCATCATTTTGGGGCTCTAACCACAGTAAATGTTAAATTCCCTTATTTTAACTCCCAGTTAACTTCCCACCCCTGAAAAAGATCTCTAGCCTGTTAGCATCAGTAAAAATTTCCTATGGCTCACAAATAAAGAAAAAGATTATAGAACAGAGACTAAAGCATGATATTCATCTTTAACCTGCAGTACAAAGCAATTTTGTTAACGATAGAACAAGATATTTATGAAGAGTTTACAAAAGGAAAATTTCACTGAAGCAGGATGTCAGCTATGGAGATATGTTTTAGAAAAGTTATTTAAAACTATAAACTGAACTCTGTTTTCTAGGTCAGTTAGCTGACATTCTTGCCTCACAAGGCTCTGCTGCAGCTGAAATTAAATGTTTATTGCTTATTGAAAACACAACCATCAGGCACTTTCTTGGTGTTACAAAGTATTGGAAGAGTAATACAGTTGCTCCCTTCGGTGTTTCTGAACGAAAAGAATAAAATTCTCTTCATTTTTATTTTCAAAGATAACCCTCCAGTATCACGGCTAACGTTGACAAAGCAGTATAAGTAAGTTATTGAAAGAAGTCTACTTAAAATGGAACTCTTCCTGGCAATAAAGAGCTTGAGAGAAGTTACAAGTGATATTTGCCATAGCTCCCTATTAAAAAAGGAACTTGTGGGGAGTTTTCTTGAGACAGTCCCCATTTGCCAGAGGATCTTCACACTTAGTACCAATGAATTTTCCATCACCAACTCAAAGAAATAGGGGGGTTTTCCTTATTCGCAGAGTTAATTAAAACTGAGCAGAGTGTTGCAGTAGTAGGTACATTTAAATTAGGCAGCTAAATTGCATATCTCAGACTAGCAGCTTGGAATCCCATGTAGTGATGACATGAGTGACATAATGTTCACCAGTCCATAGCTATTACAGTACCAGAATTCTCCACAAAAATACATTCTGTTTTTTACCATTTGCCAAAATTTGTACAGGAAAAATCATCTGGCTAAACTGGGAATTTGCAACTGAAAGTAAAAATGGAAAAATCTGAAGTGCCAAAATTACTGCCTCCAACAACTGGAGCAACTCGTATTTCAGACCCCAGTCCTGCATTGAAATGAGAGCGGAAGGGCCCCAGCACCTGCATGAAGCCCCTGCAAAGTCACTGACTGTGTCCCTGAACATCAGGGTCAACACTAGAATGCTCCTTTGGTGGTTTGTGTGATCCTAAGAGCTCCTGAATGCCCACAGGCAAATGTATGTAACTGGACCTGATCCTCAGCTGACCTAAACAAGCTGGTGTGTGCATCCCAATCTCTGAGTTCCCTTGAAGCATTCCCCTACAGAGTCCAGCCTTTAGCCATTGGACAATCTCAGAAACATTCATAACAGATCTAGGTTGCTGCAGCTTTTTTATAAGTTTGCCAAATACCAAAACGTCATTTTTCAAACATCAGCAACAGAGCTATTTTCAAAGTATTCATAACACAAAACAGGCTGGAGTGGTTTCCTTTGGTATCTATTTACCGGATTCTTGCAAATTAACCTGTTTCAGTCAAAGTTCTCTGGGCACGTGACATGCATGCAAAGGAAAGGGATATAAACCTTCATGCTTTAGAGCATTAGTCAACCTCTAATTACATGGACCCTGGATGGTATTCAGAGCACTTGCTGGTGCTCAAATGGTGCTGGTTTCACAACCTTTTTTCCAGATACTAAATTATATTACATACATTAAATACTTTCTTAATGTTACTTTTCCTATAAACAATTGCCATAGTTGCCACAGGATGTTATTTGATTGTAAACGAGAGGTAGTGATTTATGCAGACATGATGGATAGAGGAGATTTTCCAGGAAACACTTTCTATTCGGAGGTGATCTGCACCATAGAAAAGTTAGGGAACAATTGTCCTTCCAATGCAGGATTGTTTCCTGAAGTACATTTATTAGTACTTTGCTGGGTCCAGATTGAAGTGTCATTTCCTAAGCTCAAGCAGATGGATCACACCGGTGTGAAGTATTTTCTGATATTTACCTCACTATTTCTATCAAAACCCTGCTCTTGTACTACCCAAAGTAATCTCTCTCCACCCATAAAATTTATACCTTTGATGTTTTTGTAGACCATTATTTGGTCTTCAGTTAGTCACTGCTTAGCCAGGCAATTATCGTGGCAAATTAACTTAATACTTCCTCTAGTCCATTGATAATTTTTGTTATTCCCTTCTGATAATCTCTCTGATTTCTTAACATCTCTCATCCAGAAATCAATTTAATATTCCAGATCATACCAGAACCGATTAGACACTGATTATTGCCTCCCTAATCCATTACACGTCTCTGCCAAGCAGTATGGCAGCACAGGTGGCCAAAATAATTTTGCTGTTCAGTATATATACTCTTGTCTAATATGCTCTTCACTATCACACCCAAGTCTCTTTCAATTTTACTTGTTTCGAGCTTCCTCCCACTTAATCTGAAATGCATACACAGTATCATTAGTTTTCATTTTCTAAGAAGAAGCTAACTTTGTTATTTTCCGCTCTCTAGGACTCCTTATACACTGTTGCCCAAGAAAGAACTCAGTGTTCCAAAATATGGCCCTCAAAACTGTAACAGAAGCCATTCCATGACGCAGCAGCCACGCATATAGTCATCCATTTGCTGAAATGTATAAACAGTTAGGAGGAAGGGGATACGCCATGAAAAGTGCAAATATAGCTGTTTTTAGGGATATGGGATAAGCACTAGACTGGGCAGGAAGCAGAGTCATTGGTTTAAGGGAGCACAGTATGTCAGCAAGAAGCAGAAACAGCCCGAGGACAATTATAGGCCAAGTGCATCAATCTGTAATGAATTTGCATTCCACAAATCTGGAGACACTGGCTACCTGAGGATTACATAAATTCAAAACATACAACTCTCTGCTCTCATACCAGCTTCATTTTGTTCTGTTTAATAAAAACTTGAGCTTAATTATCTATTTAAATCTGAAGGCTATTATAAATTATTCCCCACCAAATATCCCTTCATCTTAGTGCATAAAGTAAAACCCTAATCCCTCTCTGCTATTTTTTTATCTCTTCCAAAAAATACATTGGAAAACAATTTATGTTTACTTGGGTTTCAAGAAGTTTTAGAAATACCAATTTTATTTCTATAGGAATGAATATTTCATATAACCCTCCCTCTATCCCCGTATATTTAAGCAAATTTAAAAAAGATTTTTCTAAAGTCATCCAAAAAGTATTGCTATACTACTTAAAAATAAATTGTTCATTAAAAAATCCCACACTTAAAAATTGACTTAATATTGCTTTTGTTCTCAGAAGCAGTATACAATTAATTTATATTTACTTTGCAGAAATACCCTAAGAGTATTTTGACAAAATGTTCGTAAAATATTAAGCCACAATATAAAGGTTCACTATCAGATCAAGTTTTGTTCAAAATGTAGAGTTTATAAAAGAAAAATATTATTTAAAAAAAAGTTTACAAAACCAGAGCCCCATACAAGCCTCGTTTATTGAAACTGTAATTTCATTTTAAAAGCAAACATCCCTTACAATATTTACAACCCAAATATAGCAGAATTTAATTTATGCATGAGAATCAGTGAAATTCCCTAGAAACAAAAATTAAACCCACTAAGTTTATTTTCTTTGTTTAAAGAAAGGTTAAAGAAAACAGCAAAAATAGTGAAAAGTTAGATTATTAAAATTTAAAGACCTAAAAAAATTAAGCCTGGTTGTGCTGTTCATTTACTTTTTTCTTCGTTTTTGAAGTGTTATTAATCACATAGTTAAGGAGGTTTACATTTTAAAGTTTTAACTGTACTGTACTTTTAAAATGAACCTTTATTCTGCAAACTATGTGGCGATCATTACACATGACAGGCAATCAATTGGCACAGTAATGAAAAGCTGATGTAAACACTTAAAGTCCAAACCAAAGTACTTACTTCAGTATATAAAAAGAAAGCAACAGCATGAGGCCTCGATGCAGGAAGTGCACTTAAGCATATGTTTAACTTTACACATATGATCAGCTTTCACAGAAGTAAGCCAAGCCCACGCTTAACATGCACAGGCAGGTGACTTTCTGAATAAGTAACACTGAAACTTTATAATTATTACTGAACAGAACAGATGCGTGTTACACAAACCTTTTTTTTCATCCAATAGAGATTAAAAACAACGCAAGGGCCCTCTCGGCAAACCTTCATTCACATGGTCTTTGTCTTTACTGGGGCTGTTCACTTGAGTTAGGATTTGCAGGATCAGGACCAAAATGTGGGGCTCTTGTGTCACAGAAGCTTATTTAGAAACAGGCTTGTAGTTAGATTACAATCACACAAAGACAGTGGCATCGATCAGATCCCTAGTGGATTTTTGTTCATATCAAAAAAACACCATCCCATGGAAAGATGCTGTACTAGAACTGTTGAGACTGTTACAAGTCAGTTACTGAGATGTATACGCATAGCTGCCTTGGAATCTGCAACACCACTCACATGCTGAACACTTAAGTTCAGTCTCTGCAAAACATCGATACATCATCATTAAACATTCATTATATTCATGAAACCTTTCAAAAATCAAATTACTTAAGAACCAAGTATTCAGGAGTAATGTTTTAAGTCAGTCAGGAAACTAGACTTGGAAACTAGACTTTGAAACCACTATTTGAGGTTTTGTGATCCCACAATACCAAATACCCAGTTCAAGGTGACAAATATCTCACTGATTTGTAAACAATGCAAATACACTGAAAATAAAAGGTCACTAATCCAGATGTCCTGCCTGGCGCAACTCCTGTTGAAAATCCCCCTCTTGACCACTCACCAGACCACTGAGGGAATCCAGCCATTGGATCCTGTGAGTTTTAAGACTCTGAACTGGGCACTGTTGCTGTCTTAGGGGCTCTGCACATGCTCTCAGGGTGCAGTTCCACCTGGCACTGCCTAAGAGTTCCATACACAAGGCTCTCTGTCCAGCCCCTAGAACTAGTGCTGACTCAGCCAGACTTCCCACATAGCTTAAACACACCCTCTCCCAGAACTTGAGCACAAAGTATGAGCCTTCTGATTTCTCTCTCGAAGGGGGCACATGGTAGCTGTAACATATGAAATGCACAGACACTGCACAGAATTCTCTGTCTTTAAGAAATACACAGATCAATACAAAAAAACTTTACATGTATTTATTTCCCTTTCTCAGTTTCCTCATCATTCCAGAGCGCTCTTTGGGTTGGGGTCAGAGTCACCTGGAGCCATCCAAGCCATCCATTCTGCAGTACATGGCCTGTGTTCTGAAACATGGAACCTTCTCCCTCAGCTATCACGGACCTTGGCTGGAATGTGCCCTTCCTCCCTCTCCTGCCAAGAACCTCCCATCTCTCTCAACCCTGTGAATTCATTTTAAAGGCTAGCATCACTACCTTGATGCCTTTATTCCACTGCTGGTAACTTTCCACTCTCAAAGCCCCCAGCACTTGTTGAAGGAAGTTGGAAAAAAATAGTTTCTCCACTCAGGCAACCTCTTCAGCATACCTATTGTCCAGTCATTAAATTCTAATGAACATTGTCACTGGTCTGGCAGAGACATGATACAGCCCCCTGCCAGCCCATGGCAGATACCACATTTACACAGAGACATTCAATGACAGAACCATCTTCTCGGTCACAACTTTATAGTATCAACCCGAATTTATAAATTGTATAGATAGATCACCCAAATCATCACACTGCTTCATTGCTAGAGCTGAAATTGGATAATCTGCCAGTAATATAGAATTCATTAGGTCAGAACATTTATAGTATGCATGCCACAAAATGTGAAACACTAGATTGATGAGCTTTACAACGTCTGAGAAATAGAAAACTCAATATAAACTGTTTACCGTATCTATTACACGGTACATAGTAATGTTCATGCTGTCTTTAAAGTGAAAGTACATGTTGCAGAAACCCCAAAATCTCATCGTGTGATGGCTTTTTATAAAAAAGTATTTTTCTATATTGTTCCTATATTAGAAGTGCTACTAGATTTCCAAACTCTTTACCGCCTATTAAATGGATAAGATGGAAACAGCAGATGTCTTTAAACTGTGCTTGTGAAGAAATCCATTTATATTCACTTTGAACAAAAAAAGTAGGAGAAACACAGACTGAGCTCTTGTAGCATTTCACTGTTATCAGACAGCATTCGGAGACAAAGTTTCAGCATCTAATAAATCTCTTAAAATCAAATTATTTTAATTCTGAATGTCAATATCAGTTTGACAAGGTACAACGTCTGCAAAATTCAATTAACTTAATAATTCATGCTAAATTCTTATCCGAGGGGTTACTGTAGGTGGCACAGTAGGTTAATGCACAAGCCTCTAACCCTCTGTCACCGTAGGTTCAAAGAGTTTAGATATAGGAACAATTTCAACAAGTTTGGAAGGGCTCAGGGCACAATTATACTCAGAGACCAGCACACAAATGACAGTTTTTGTGAGATTACAGGCCCCAATTCAGAACAGCATCCCTATTCAGGACAGGACTGACACACACATGTGCATTTGAAGTCAATGGGAGCTAAGCACATCCTTCAGTGCTTTCCTGGTGCAAGGCCAAACTTAGGAGTGATGTAAAGTCCTGCTCCTGCAAAGACTTAAGCATATCCTAGCTTTACGTACTGTGAGTAGTCCCATTAAAAATCAATGAAGATATTCACAGTATGTAAAGTTACACACATGCATAAGTATTTGTAAGATCAGAGCCTAAATCAGTAATGGAGTACACTGATTAAAAAAGAGTTTACAAGGTAAAATGTTGATATATACCTGTCCCCCACTTTCACGAATACTAAATTTTATCCTTTAAAAAAAGTTAAATCATATTCAAGATCACAGAGTAAAAACAGATTTAAACACAGATAACAGATCCTTTTTTTGTCAAGCTGGCATTGATTTGATAATGGTACTTTATTATAATAATGGAATTGTTATAATAAAATATAAAACTAGTGATATCTTCACCTCTAATAAGCCCATCACTGATTGACTTAGCTCATAAAGACCGCTTGCAATGGATCTGCATGGCTTTATTTAAAAATATCTTGTTACATTAGTCAAAACAAAGGTCTGACCATAAAGATATAGAAATAAACGTAAGGTTGTTATTAATTTTACAACTATTCATCGGAGGTGTTTTATTATTAGCACTTTGTACAAAGCATTCCACAAACCACAGCTACATTTTTTTATTTAAAGAAACAGTCGCTGTGTGAAAGTGAACCATAAGGGTGCTGAGCAAGTTTGTAGAAGTTGTTCATTCTAAGCATCCATTTTCATTGCACTAGGCTTTCCATTGGTGATATGCATGCCAAGGCTTTTAATAATGACAGGTTTCAGAGTAACAGCTGTGTTAGTCTGTATCCGCAGAAAGAAAAGCAGTACAACCGATGAAGTGAGCTGTAGCTCACGAAAGCTTATGCTCAGATACATCTGTTAGTCTCTAAGGTGCCACAAGTCCTCCTTTTCTTTTTAAGGCTTTTAATAGTTATTCTAAGTACATCAAATTGTTCCATCACTGCCAGCTTTAGAAGATACAGTTACTTACCCTATCCTACCCTTACCCTGCAGTTCTTTGAGATGTATTGTCCACACAGATACCACTCTTGGTGCCCATGTGCCCCACACATACAAGATCAAATTATTTTCAAAAGCAGTGTCCATTGGGGCTATTCACACATTCTCTGTGCCTCTCACACATTCTCTTTGCCTGTAGTGGGGGATATAAGGGATAGGGCATCCTCCACCCATGCTCAGTTCCTTTGCCAATAAAAATCCCAGGTATAAGATTCTGATGAGCATGGACGGAGGACAGGACGTGGAATCTGTGTGGACAACACATCTTGAAGAACTACTATTAGTGTTGGATAAGTAACTGTATTTCCTTCTTTGACTGATTGTCCACACAGATTGTATTTTGTGATCAACAAGTAGCCCTCTGAAAGCCAGGAGGCAAGTGAGTGAAGGTCTACTTGAAGAGTGATCATAGGAGCGCCCCCTGAAATCTATATCCTACCTCAAGGCTTGCACCAAGGAATAACGGAAAATAAATGTGTGGACAGAACTCCATGTTGCCGCTCTGTGTATTTCAGAAATGGGGACATCTGCAAAGCAGGCTGTAGAAGCACAGGTAGAGTGATCCCTAACTGCACTGGTGGGTCTTTATTGGCTAGAGTAACACAGTCTGAGATCCACCTGGATTGTCTCTGTGATGATACTGATTGACCCCTAACCCTCTCAGCAAATGCCACAAAGACTGAGCATGCATGTAGTTTGGTTCTGTCCAAAGAAAAAATATAAATAAATAAAAATAAATAAAGCCCAGACATCATCGAGCATATGAAGTCTCTCTTCACCTGGGGACGAATGATGTTTCAGAAAGAAATCTGGATTGTGAGTGCATTGATTGATATGAAATTTGGATACCAACATAGGCTGATATTTGGCATTAGATCTATGGGTGACTGTGTCCTTGTGAAAAAACATGTATAGCAGATCCTCCTTGAGATCTTGCATCTCCCCTATCCTTCTAGCCAAGATGACAAGCAACAAAGAGAATACTTGGCCATTGGGTGAAAAGAGGGGCCCTATCAAGGAATAATGCATACTGAAAATTGAACTTCGAAGTCTCAATACAGCAACTCCTACACAAGTGGACCCCAGAGCGAAATACTGTAGCTTTCAGAATCAGAGCATTTTCTCCACAAAATGGAGTGCAGTTCCAGTGACAAGTTCACTTTCTAGTAAAGCAAAAAGGTGTTCACCATACTGCTACAGTAGTCTCCAGGGATCAGATTTTCAAAGGTAATTTAAGGGCCTAGTGGGATTTTCAAAAGCACGTAAACAGGTTATAGGCTTAACTCTAATTGATTTCAATGAGACATGGGTGCCTAATCTGCTTATAGACGCTTCTGAAAATCTCTCCAAGCAACTGTCTGTATCTTCAGACTCTTAAATATGTTTGGAAATCTGGCCCCAAGACCCTATTCAACAAACTGAGGAAGTTCCAGTTTCAGAACCTGGGCCCCTAGGAAGTATTTCCATATACAATGTATGAAAGAAATTGAAAACCTCAGACGAACCCATAGAAGATGAGTGAATAAACAAAGTCTTATCTGACATTCTGAACATTTAAAATTAAAGGGATACTGTTTCAGTGTGAAATTTTTTTTTAACCTACTGCAGTTACAAGGAACAGGGAAGATAATTACAGCTAAAAGAAGTTAGAGAAAAGAATACTTTAATGTTTTCAGTTTGTTCATTTGACAGCACTGTACATTTGTCTTGACTAGGATTTAAAGATGCATAACTAGAAAGTGTTGGCTAACACACATGCACTGACTAACACATCCTAAAAGTGTAGTGTAGACAACACTGTGTAATGCTGCCAACTCTAAGTGCTTAAAAATCATGAGTCAGGCTCCAAGAAACAATGAGAATTAAAAAACATGTATCAATTTGGTTATCTTTTTGTCTTCTAGTTTTTTAACCTTTTTTAACATTTCTGCTTACAATCAGGAACCGTTTTCGTATGTGAGATCAAAAAAATATACACTCTTCCTACGCTTTAAATTAAGAACTACATCTGCCAGTAAAGCTATGGAAGTTTAAATTTCTACAGACTAGTATGCATCTGATTCAGAGTTCCATTAATAGCGGATCAGATTTGGGAAAGAATTATGGGTTTTATGATAAAAGCATGAAATTTGCCAGTCTTAGGGCATGACCTAGAAGATTTTCATGTATGGGTCAATCACCAATTCATGCCATACTAGCTGTGGCAGACATTTTAAAATCTGAATGCATTTTCCTAATATTTTTCTGATAGATTTTGTTTATGATATGAAAACATCCCAGTGGGTTTTCATTTTTGTACATTTATATTCATATGGTCTCTGGTATCCTAAAAACTAAAGCAATGAATTGCAAAGGCTTGAAATTATATGAAAATATTAATTAACATGTTCTGTATCATGTCACCAGGGAGTATTTACTGAAATACTATATAGAAAAATACCATAGTAAGTTTGTAGGTTTCTACTCATGAACAAAGTTACATTTTTCTTTGATAATAACATTTCAGATTGATATATGCATAACAGGATATTGCTGTGTCTCAAAAAGATCGAAAAGGCAGCTTATGTAAACACACAGCCTAAAATGCGTTAAGGAACAAAAAAGTCTTTCACGGTCTTCAATATACTGAAATATTGGTGTCCCAAACATTTTTTAGGGAGAGCCGCAATTTGGTCTTGGAGATCTCCCTTGTAGGAGGTCAGCTAAACAAAGGGAGATTATTTCCCATTATTATTATTTCACTTGATAGGCTCTGTTAATGGCTTGGCTTTGTCCTCCAACCTCTGTTACAAATGTGGTGTACTGCTGCTGCCCGATCTTCTTAACCTCCCTAACAGACAATCACAGCAGGTTCTCTAATGCCTTTGGTGTCCAGTTTAAGTCAACACACTCTTCTCAGAAAGGGTTACCCATGTCTTCTGACCTCAACAAATATTTTGACATGTCGTGCAAAAGAAGCCAGAACACCTTTCATCTGCACAGGTTGCTTGGTGTTAGACCCATTTCAGGTGGTTCCTGTCTCTGGTGTGGCTTCAAATGCTATCAATCTGACCACCTCTGGTCACTCTATCATCCAGTGCCAAAGGACCTCTGGACTCTGCGTGAGACCAACAGCTCCACCATCCCCTTTGATTATGGCCTCATGAGCTTGGTTAAGTGTGATTACAGAGAAAACATGCTGTATCTTGTGAATGGTGAAGTTCCCCTTCAGAAACTCTCTAGCTGTGTCTGGATGCATGTGTGAAGGCTTACCATATCTAGGAGGTGAACAGGAATCCAACAAGCATAATTAGTATGAGCCAGCACAAAGAACCAGGATGACATCTTTCCAATGCATTCAATGTAGACAGCAAAGTTTGCCTGGTGGACTGACAGCACATAGGTCTATACAAGAAGTTCCAGGTGAAGTGTGGGATGACAGAAGTGGAACACTGGACTTTCTAGTTTTTGCTTGTCACACAATTTATCATACCCCATGGAAACCTCATCTTCCCTGAGAGCTTGGGTATACTGGGTATATGCATTTTGGAGGAAGATGTATAGATTGCTGGCAGTTACTTTGAGAGTATGCCTAGTACATGTAACTTGAGACACTTTCAAGGAGGAGTCAACCATTCCTGGGGAGGCCACTTTGGCTAGAAGTTAGATGGACAGAAGCCCTTGTTCAGGCCAATCTCCATTCTGCTTTAGACTTGCCATTTCCAGATGTATACCACCCAGCATAATGACAAATTTGTCTTCTGCATACCCAGCAAGCTAGGTTCCCTTTATATGTTTGATTATGGTGAAAAGGGGCTGATAGACAGTGATCACTGACACTTGGCATGACTTTAGGTGGTGTGCAGAATTCCTTATAACACCCATGGTGTGACATATCATTGCCACAGACTTGGAGTCATTTAGAAAGAGTGAAAGAAGCACCGTGATTTCTGGGGATTAAGTCTGGCACTGGTGGTCTGCTGGCATGATAAGCTACTTAAGAAACATCTTGATCTCTGTTGAAGGTATTCAGACTTGCTGCCTGCCTTACTTGTTCAAGTCACCAGCATTCTTCTTGCAGGGCTTGTGTAACCAGCTGGTAATCATTCTTGATATCAATATTTGCAGCAGGGATAGAACCACTGGTTTTCTTCAGGATCAATGAAGTCTTCTTCATTGATGCTGCAGTCTCACAATCTTGGGTGAGAATTCCATAGACAACTCCCCCGTCTTGAGTACTGGGATCCTGAAAAAGTGATATCCCAGTTCCATGGAAGGAATCTGTCGCTGTGGTTGAGCTAGGATTATTCTCTATGTTGTCTATGGACTTAGTAGTGAACAGCCCACCATGAAGCTTTAGAGGACCGACTACATTCTCATCCTTGAACTGTTGTCATGCACTGTTTGCTATGCTGGTAGAGATGGCCAGCACTGTCATAGAAGATGGACAATCCAAGTTTAAAGATAGTATCTATTAGCTCACTTTTTCATGTCCATGCATGAAGTGTCAAACCAATGTAGATTAGTAAAAGTGTTTCCTCGAGCTCTGCTGTGGTACAAACTTTCTGTTCCTTCATGGAGAGGGATGATGATGTACTGCAACTCAAAAGTAAGGGTAGCAGGATAAATGGAAACTTGTTCTGACTGAGTTTTAATGTTTGGACCATCCAATGTCATGGCATCAGTGCCAATATTGACTTAGGCACAGATTTTGCTTGGCATCCTGGATCAAATGATCCAGTAAACTCAGTTTTCATTTGAAACATGTGACTTCATATAATTTTTGCTGTTTGGGACAGGTGAAGTGCTGCTTCGTCACAGTCTTCCTCACATACTTTTTGGAAGGCAGGTCCAAAATTCTGATTGAAGGCAAGGAACATATGTCCTTCTCTGTGTGCTTGGAGATCTGGAATGCATGAAAGGATACAGGATTTTAATTCAGTGCTGTGAATGTGCCCAGCCAGTGTCACCCCCAACTGTTCTAGCCTAGCAGTAGAAAGCCTTTTGAGGTCTTCTAGTTTAAAGGCTGGAGCCACGTCTTCATTCAGTCTTGTCTCTTCAACGTATACTATCAGTTCAGCAAAAGCAATCCCATTGGACATCATCTGTGTTGCTTTGTTCAGTTTTCCTCTCCTGGACTTCGTTGTAGGGAAACACCAAACATCTTGCATGATCATGATACTCTGCCTCTTGTGCCACGATTAGTTTTGCAAATAAGTGCTGATTTTGCACCTGGCATGCACACCTGCAGACTCCATTATCAATGTCAAGCTTCATGGAGGTCTTTTGATGGTATGTGCAATTCACAAATAAAGCACACTTCTTTTCTGGAGGCTCTTCGTGTCAGTCACTTAAATGTGTGCATTTCCTCTGCAGTTTATCAGGGCGATCCATAGCTTTCTCAGATTTTTTTTTTCCCTTCAGCCCTTTTAAGTTTGGTCCTGTTAAACATAATGTCGCAAGATTTGTGCCACTGTCCACTGTTCTTGTTCAACATTTTTTCAATACCATCACCATCATTTAATCTATGTATTTCAGTGGATATGGCAAATCCATTCAGTTTATGAACACATCTGAAATTTTCTGCTAGAGTCTGATAGATCCAATCTGCTCTCTTTTTGATTCTGCTGGATTAATCAACTCTGCACTGTTGTCTTCCCGATAAAACACACGCTGCTCCAATCAGTAGGTGAAAGGGATGTCTCCGTTGACAGCCCTGGCTCTCAAACAAGCTTGAATCTTTCTGACATATTTGAAGTACTATTAATAGCCAATAGTCATCTAACATCTTTCACTATTGTGTACAGTTAATATTACCCAAATCACCAAACATCTTTCACACAACAAAAGTAGCATCTGAAAGAAAAAAAGAGAAATGTGACTAAATTGTGCCACGACCACAATGACAATCAAAATATGTCCTTACACCAATGTTAAGGTCAGGCTGAAGCAAAACCAAGAACATATCCCTTGTATGTTCAACTGTAAAATGTTATTTGCCGATTATGACAAAATTATTAAAAGTGCTGCCATAGCCACATGGGATGAGTTGGCGATGGCCCCATATCTGAAAATCTTTATTAGGTCATGCACTAAGACTGTGGCAAATTTCATTCTTTTACCATAAAACCCACAATTCCACCTTTTTTGGTATAATAGGCATGGAATGTTACAGATGGTCTTTAGCAATACAGAACATTCACTGAAAGAAGGCATGGGTTCAGGTATTTCTAATCCATCTGGGGAATAAGAGGTGGAGATTGTAGGATAAAAATGACTGCTGAAATATCTGAAGCAGTTAGTCTGAGAAATACTATATGTTTGTGGAACCCAGACAGTCATTAAGTAAATTTATTAATCTGAAACAATTATTCAGTTGTTATGACTACAGATCAAATGATTCTCTGAAACAAACCCAGTTAATCAACAGCATTTATGTGAAGTGGGACAAAATCCTATAGATTATCCTATCATTAACAAAGATGTATTTTAAACTCAGTATGTTCTTTGTTTTAAGAAAAAAGGAGAGGATATATTTTGATAAATGTAACAACAAAAGTGCAGATTTGCCTATAATTGTCCTAAAATCTGAAGCAGAGTTATTTTTAAATGGTGGGGAAGAAAAATCTCTCTCTCCACCAGACTTTGGAAGAGAGACGGATTAATCTGAAACAAAGACTAGAATGTACTCTTTGAGATACTGTTTTTCAAGGAAGAGTTCTATAGGAATTCAGGTGATGTTCATAAATTTTTCAGAGTAATTATGCATTGTATTCAGACAGATTTTCAGAAGTGCTCACCACCTACAATTAAGGCCAGACTTTCAAAAGATGGTCCGCATTCTGTAATTTCCTCTGAGAACGACAGGAACTACCACATACTGAGTACTTTTTGAATGCATACGTGAGAACTGCTGGTCACCGAGATATTTTGGAGAAAAAAATCAAGCCTATAACATCAATTACTTCTATAGTTTCTAGTGAACTAGTCCTTTTACAATAGGCATTTTATTATTCAGCCCCTATTCCCACAGTGTGCTCTGCATGAGCAAACCCCTCAGCCTCTGATTTGATCCACAGAAATCAATGGGGCTTCTTGTGGGCCAAGTAGTCAACCTACTTGGAAACACCTTGTATAATCGGAGTCCAAGACTTCAATTACTGTAGATTATTATTTTAAAATAGACTCAAGTACACTAATACATTCATTTTAATTACAATAATGTGTTTGTTCACTTAAAAAGAAAAGGAGGACTTGTGGCACCTTAGAGACTGACCAATTTATTTGAGCATGAGCTTTCGTGAGCTACAGCTCACTTCATCGGATGCATAAAGCTGTAGCTCACGAAAGCTCATGCTCAAATACATTGGTTAGTCTCTAAGGTGCCACAAGTCCTCCTTTTCTTTTTGCGAAACCAGACTAACACGGCTGCTACTCTGACACCTTTGTTTACCTAGGCGCACAGAACTGTAGATAAACTGGCACTCCATTGAAGTCCAATCCAAAACAAGTACACTTGCCCCTCTGCTAACAAATGAAGATTTTAATTTTTTTAGAGAAGGAGATGAGGGAAAGAATCTGTATATTTTAAAAAAAAAACATTTACTTGATTGATTACTTAATGGAAGAAGGGGAAGAAAAACAGAAAAAAAACCACAAAAAAACCCCAGAAACAAAACAAAACAAAAAACCAACAACCCAAACCCATAATCCCAGAGTACATAGCTGCTCATCTCCATCTCAGGAGAAGTGAAGTCTAGGTAAACTAATAAAGGTTACTAACAGAATCAAGTAAAATGAATGGTCATTTAGCCATGAAATAATAGTTTCATCAATATAGCAAAATACACTTAACTGGTGCACCCTGATGGCATCTAAAATTGCCAATTAAGCTATGATCTCATTAAGCAAATGTCTACTGAAACCTAGCATGCTTTGCAGTGATGCCAGACTACACATGAATTTACATGTACCCATCACTTTAATTGATTAAAGACAAAGTAAGCTAAAATGAATATAATGAATTTAACTTACAGGATTGTAGGTTAGTTAAGACGACAGTCCGAAAAACTCATTTGGATACCAGAATGGGACAACAAGCAACGAGCAGTCACTTTGGGGGATTTTTATGGAACAAGAGCCTTTAAGGAACCAAAAAGCAATTAGCAGCTGTAAGATGCAATAAAATCCTTGAAGAAGAGTATATTAAAATAGACTCTAAGTAAATAAAAGTGCTAGTAAGCCATTGTGAAGCACCAAATAAATACAACTGGAGAAATATCAGATCCTAGGCAGGGACCCAATTTAGATGGCCATGAAAATCATCTATCAATTAAATGTATTCTATTACAAGGGTAATAAAAGTCACCCTGGTTTAAATCTCATCAGTGCTGATCAAAATCTGTTGTATATTTACCAAAATACAGATATACTCAGAATGCTGATTATGTAAAATTGGCTCCTTACTCTACAGATCTTCCCTGTATGTCACAGTCTTATCTGCTTAATCACCAAGGCTATTCGTTAGACAATGAGTTTACATCCCAATCCCAAACTCCCTTTATCTCGACTGAGCAAATGTGGGTATAGAAAGGTGAAGCTGGATTCTCCATTTTGTTTCATAACTGCCTCCAACAAAATTTGACAGGTATGTTCTAACTGCAGGACCTTTACTCTTGGAGAAGAGGACAGGTTGATTTTCAGATCCCAAGTCAAGCTGACAGTGCAGAGTTAAAAAAAACCCACTTTTTTTTTTTTTTTTAACTTGTACACTTAGCAAATAGGATCTGCAAATCATCTACAATAAATAAAGAAGCCCTGGTCATGTTTTTATAGTTACTGTAATAGAAAGAGAGCCTAAAATGTACACCCGTGTATCAACAGGCTGGCATGAGGCCTCAGCTAAAGCAGTGAGCCGGCTTTGCTGATATAAAGCAACGTTAGCAAAAGTCAGGCTCAGAGGAAACATCACAAGCTCACAGAACCTGGCAAGAGCAGGGCTGACCATGCAGAAACACACACTCCAAAGAAGGGCTGGTCACAAAATACTCGTGCAAACACAGCCCAATATCAAGGATGGTACAAAAGCACTCCGCAAGGAGAACGGGAACACACTGACCCCTCCTAAAAGATAAGGTCAGGATGACAGTATGTAATAGAGATGTTTTAATCAAACCAAGATGTACAAGGTGATGGGTGATACCTAGCCATGTCAGGGGGCAGTAACTAACTATGTCAGAGGGGCACTACTAACTTGTTTATATCTGGATATAAAGATGTATCTCAAAGGGAGCATCTTTGTCTAGCCTAGGGAGGAACAGAAAATCCCATCATTCACTAAGATGGTCCATTGTTATGGGCATACATATATTAGTGGTCTGGTAGAGTCTGCGAAACACTAGTACGTCCTTTGTCAACAATAAAGCTGGCTGGGTGCCTTCATCCTTTAACGGATCTTGTGGTCATTGGGTGGTTCGCTCAAGGTTTGCCAGGCCAGCTGTCTGTGCAGGATTGGGGCAGCACACCGATGAAACACGCACACACAGCCAAACATTACATCAACATCTTACCACAGTCACCTTTAAGAATAAAACATTTCCTGGCGAACTGTATAGGTCATGTATTGGGAAGTAGAGATTTTCATTTGTCTGAAGCTATTCCAGGTTGCATCTGATTATACCTGGTACAAAATGTACATGGTATACAGTGTGCAAAATGAAGTTGTGTTCTAATGTCAGTTTTCAGTGCCATCATCCCAAAACTACTGCAACTGCCATGCAAGTTGGCTGAATGAAAACAAGCACTGAATGGGCATGCAAATTGAATTACTCTGTCACCCTTAGAAGTGGCCCCACTGTGCTGAAGCACAGTGAAAGGTGAGGTCTGGGGTAGTTTGCATTTCCAGTGGTCACGGCATACCAGTTCTGTGGATAAAGATACACTTTCAGACTGCATGGCTGTCCACCTGATACCCTTCACATCCCATTCAGGGGCTCCACCTCCTCCTGGGAGGTCAAACAGACTGGTACCTTCCACCAGCACCAAATTTCACTTTGTTCTCAAAATTAAAAAGGAGAATAAGCGATGGAGGAATTTCCTATATCAGAAATATATTTATAACAAAATTTACCTCTGCTCCCCCCCTCAAAGGATACAATAGAAGTATACACAGATTTTTTCTGAAGTTTCATTAATATCGCAATGGAAAAACTACAACAGCATATCCGGGTTTCATTCAGAGTTCTAGTGAAACTGAATGGGGCGTTGGGCAGGACAGGATCCACCACTGCTAGGTGAGCTTGCTCTCTAACATCCACCCAAACCCCACAGACCTGCCCCTCCACACTGGGCCACGAGACGCATGTTTGCCTATGCCAGGACCCAGTGATGGGCATGACAAACCATCTAGAACCTTGCCAGGACCCACCATTTGAGAAACACTGCCTTAAATGATGTCTGAAGATGTCGGAAAGATTCAGATTCATGTCTTGAGCCTATATCTTGTGTATAGATGAACCCAACATAAAGTTATCACCATGAAGATTTCCAGTAGAATCTACAGAGTTCAGTACTGAGCACCTGCTATGTCGCCTCAATTTAATTAGATTTGGGTGATCTGCACGTACATTCCAATTAACTTTGTTTGCAAGCCTCCTCAGCATATCTGAAAAGATAGCAGCTTGATTTGTTACTTCTCCAGAGGATGAGGGAAGCAATAAAAAACAAAAAAAACTTTCTGAAAGCAAAGATTGTGCTTAAATACATTTCAGGAATGAGCCCAAGATTTAGGTAAAAAAAGTGGCCAAAAGGCCAGTAAAAAGGAGTAAGATGTTACTAAGCTGCCCATTTCCACACTTTTCATTAATAACTATTAAGTGCAATAAATAAAAACTAATATTTGGATTTACTGCTTCAATATTAACTTTTAACTGGCGTGTGTCAATGTAGACTGATTAGTGCAAATAAAAGGGGATTCCAGAAGATTAAATGTAACATCTCTATGGTGCTCATTAAAAGCTTTATGAGAGTAGGCAATTTATTAACTACATCATATGAATACTAAATTATCCTTTATTAGCTCTACCACTTAAATTAATATGTACAAAACATCATCCTGTTGCAATCAATAAAACCGTCAATACAGCTTTCATTTTCAAACTGTTGTGTCTGAACAAAGGTAATGCACTGGAGAAGTTGGTAAGATCAGACCAACTTTAAGCTACTGGAAAATAAAAGGTCTAGAATTCAATTAAAATCCAAAAACTACAGTCTCAATTATGCTCTTTCTTGATCTGCCTCAGGCAAGGAATAACCAGATTAGATACCTGTTAACAGAAGTTATAGATTGCTATCTGGTTTCTGATTTTCTTTCAGAGGACCCTATTTGTTTTGAAATTTGTAACATACCTGTCACCCTCATACTAGGTGTACTGTCAAACACTAAACACAAAACTGTCGCCATCAAATGATCAAAAGAAAGACGCTTTTCTGCCACTGCCACTCTCCACCTTTTACCCTCAGATACCCTCAAATTCTCTTGTAGCCACTAACCCTGAAAAGAAAAAGAAAAGTTACAAGGCATCGGCATCATACCGTAAAGGCTGACATACTGTGCTGTCGTATATCATGCCGAAGTCAAGGACTCCCCATTGAAAGCACTCTGTCATCTGGCTTCAGGAGTTCAACAAAAGGATCCTAGCTGACTGTTCCAACTCTGAGTGGAGACTGAAAGGAGTGTGTAGCAAAAAGTGATCTGTGGAGAAGTATCCAAAGCTGATTTCCCATTCATAGAAATACATTCCCCTGCACCACCACCACCCTAGGCAAATTAAATTACTGAGCTATCCTTTTGCTACTCAACACAGAGCAGCTAGTTGACCTATTCTCCACACAAGTTTTAGCATGTCTTCATTGTAATCCATTCAGACCCAAGGGAAACCTTAATTCACAATAGAATAAAAATCATTAGGGTGGAAAACAAAAAACACATTAAGTAAAAAGTTAGAGGAGTGTTAAATGTTCTGAATCAGACTTGACAGAAAGAATGGTCATTTAGCTGAGGAATAATCATTTCTCTATTAAAGTTAAAAAAATCGTCCTGCTTTAAAGACCATAACAATGAACAATGTTAGCTGTCCCTTACAACATAAAATTGCCTAGGTAGTAATATTTACTAGCCTCTTCATCACAGAAAGGAAATGTGGTTTTAGAGTAATAAGTATTTTTAAAAGGTGGTGTTCAAAAGGGGACTCTCAAGTTAAAGTTTTGTGGTTTTTTGGATAAAAACATATTTCTTGTACCTACGTTACCAACAAGCAAGGTAGATAAGGTTCCTAATCAGTTGTACTCTGTAGGTTCTCATGCTCTAGCACAATACTGTAATGCTGGATTTGCAAATACTAAGTGGGTAAACATTGCTATTTGGATACATATTTAAGAATCTTTCCTCCCATCATAAAACCTGAATTTTGATCATAGAAATGTAGGATTGGAAGGGAACTTGAGAGGTCATCCAGTGCGGTCACCTGCACTGAGGCAGGACTAAGTATTATCTAGACCACCTCTGGTGGGTGTTTGTCTAACCTGTTCTCAAAAATCTCCAGTGATGGAGATTCCACAGCCTCCCTAGGTAATTTGTTCCACTGCTTAACTACCCTTACAGTTAGGAAGTTTTTTCCTAATGTGTAACAACCTAAATCTCCCTTGCTGCAATTTAAACCAATTACTTCTTATCCTCAGTGATTAAGGAAAACATTTTATCACCCTCCTCTTTATAACAACCTTTTACGTGCATTACTGTGCCGCCCACCCCTCCCGTCTTCTTTTCTCCAGACTAAACAAACGGTTTTTTCAGTCTTTCCTTGTAGGTCAACGTTTTCTAGGCTTTTAATCATTTTTGTTGCTCTTCTCTGGACATTCTCCAATTTATCCACATCCTTCCCAAGGTCTGGTGATCAGAACTGGACACAATACTCCAGTTGAGGCCTTATCAGTGATGAGCAGAGTGGAAGAATTACATCTCATGACATGCTTACAACACTCCTGCTAATGACTCCCAAAATTATGTTCACTTTTTTTGCAATGGTATTACATTAGTTTGTGTTCTAGTATAACCTCCAATCCTGTAGTACTCCTACTTAGGTAGTCATTTACCACTTTGTATTTGTGCAATTGATTATTTCTTCCTAAGTATAGTTCTTTGCATTTTTTAAATTTCATCCAACTTATTTCAGACCATTTCTTCAGTTTGTTCTGATCATTTTCAGTTCTAGTTCTGCCTTCCAAAGTGTTTGCAACCCCTCCTAGGTTGGTATCATCCACAATCTTTATGAGTGTCCTCTCTATGCCATTATCCAAATCTTCTATGAAGATACTAAATAGAACTGGATCCAGAACAGATCCCTGCTCAATATGCCTTTCCACCTTCACTGTGAACCACTCCTGTAAACTACTCTACGTAAGCTTTTCCCAGTTGTGCACCCACCTCACAGTCAGCTTGTCCAGGCTACATTTATCTAGTTTGCTCTTGTGAGACAGTATCAAAAGCCTTAGGGCTTATCTACACTGGCACTTTACATTGCTAACTTCACAGGTGCCAGGGTGGACAGTGCACCAGCGCCAGTAGTCGTGCTCCCAGTGCTGGCAGCGATGCCCCTCATGGAGGTGGGGTTTTTAGAGCGTTGGGAGGGCTCTCTTCCAGCGCTATGCCACGACTACACAAGCCACGTTAAAGCGTTGCCGCGGCAGTGCTTTAATGTTGCCAGTGAAGACGTGCCCCTAGTAAAGTTGAGATATATCACACCGACTGCTTATCCCCTATCCACAAGGCTTGTTACCCTGTCAAAGAAGGATATTAGGTTGGTCTGACATGATTTGTTCTTGACAAATCCATGTTGACTGTTACTTATCACCTTATTTTCTTCTAGGTTATTTGGTCCAGTATCTTTCCAGGTACCAAAGATAAGATGACTGGCCTATAATACCTTGGGTTGTCTTCATTCCCCTTTCTGTAGACAGGTACTATATTTGCACTTTTCCAACACTCTGGATCTCTCCCATCCTTTACAAGTTCTAAAAGATGATTATGAATAGCTCAGAGATCTCTTCAGCTAGCTCCTTAAGTATTCTAGGATGCATTTCATCAGGCCCTACAGTCTTGAGGACATCTAACTTGTCTAAGTAATTCTTAACTTGTTCTTTTCTTGTTTTAGCCTCAGATCCTACCCCATTTACACTGATGTTCACTGTTAGTCATCCAATCATTGCTAACTTTATACATGAAAATTGAAACAAAAAAGGCATTTAACACTTTGGCCAATGCTGTGTTTTCTGTGATTGTCTTTCCTTCACTGAGTAATGGGCCTACCTGTCCTTGGTCTTCCTCTGGCTTCTCATTTGGATTTGTAAAATGTTTTCTTGTTACACTTTATGTCCCTAGCTAGATGAATCTTATTTTTTGCCTTGGCCATTCAATTTTGTCCCTACATGCTTGTGGGTTTTTATTTATATTAATCCTCCATAATTTGACTTAGTTTGCACTTTTTTAATGACTCTTTTTAGAGTTTTGGGTTGTTGAAGATCTCCTGGTTAAGCCAGGGTGGTCTCTTATCATACTTCCTATCTTTCCTATGCACTGGGATAGTTTGCTCTTGTGCCCTTAATAAAGTTTCTTTGAAAAAACACAAACTCTCCGGAACCCTTTTTCCCCCTTCAGACTTGCTTCCCATGGGATCTTACCTACCAATTCTAGGAGTTTGCTAAAGTTTGCGTTCTTGAAGTCCATTGTCTTCATTCTGCTGTTTTCCCTCTTACCATTCCTTTGAATCATGAACTATCATTTCATGATCATTTTCTAAGATGCCTTTCACCTGCAAATTCTCAACCAGTTCCTCCAGTTTGTCAGAATCAAATCTAGAATCGCCTCTCCCCTAGTTGCTTTCTCCATCTTCATTCCAAAAACTTCATTTCAAAAGCTTATTAGATGATCACTGCCCTGCTGTATTTTCCCAAAAGATGTCTGGGTAGTGGTGATAGGGGATTTCAACTAAGTCCTGTGTTTTGGATGATTTTGTCAGTTGTTTAAAAAAGCCCCATCCACCTCTTTTTTTTGGTTAGGTGGTCTATGGTAGACACTTACCATGACATCACCCTGGGTATTTTTTACCCCTTTACCCAGAGACTTTCAACACGTCTGCCTCCCACTTCTACTTTATCCTCAGTGCAAGTGTATGTATCTTTGATATACAGGGCACCACCACCTCCCTTTTTCCCTGTCTGTCCTTCCAGAACAAGCTGTACACATCTATACAAATATTCCAATCCCACCAAGTTTCTGTGATGCCAATGATGTCATAATTGTGATTAATCACCAGTATTTTTAGTTGTATATTCCCCATATTTCTTGCATTAGTAAACAAACATCTAAGATGTTCATTAGGTTTCCCCTCTATATTCCTTCTAGTCTTTCCTTTGTCCCTGCTGTGACTGCCCGTTTTCTGCCCAGATTCCAACCTTTCACCCAGGTCTCTCTGTTTTGGACTTGCCTGTTAGCTTTTGTCTCCTACCATAAAACCTAGTTTAAAGCCCACCTCAGTAGGTTAGCCCATCTATATACAAATATACTCTTCCACTTTCTTGAAGGTATCACTTTGAACATTCTTTACCTTTCAAAGTTGATCTAAGTGCCTTATGCTGCTTTGGAAAAAAAGGCAAAATTTATATAAACGTTCAGTATTAACTTTTATTTTTGTACCATATGTTGAAAAGCCTTCTTCCTATACTTATTAGATTTTTCTGTTGTGTAAACTCTAGATATAAGATGACAATATATTTCACAAATGTTGGCATTTGTTTTACAGTGAGGCTAAACTATCGTACAGTATATGGCTAAGAAACACGGATCAAAACTATCTGCTGTGTCCGTTGTATCACATTACAAAGTGCAGCTGCCAGTTGCATCTATTTTTGTCTTAGCAGCATATGACTATCCTTGCAAGAACAGATTACTCAAGTCACAGAATAAAGTTGAAATCTCATTCTATGCAGATATTATACTACATTTTACTATTCTAGCTTTACTGCTTGACTTCTTCCAAAGTAGGAGACTATTCACCACTATGACAGACTGTACCCCTTGTGACGGGTTCCCCCCAGGGTGCCACCTGGAACTGGGGTACCAATGAGCCCCTTAACCTACCAGGCGGTGCTCCCTCTCACACTGTACTGCTGTGACAAGCTACAAAGCCCTCCAGCCTGCACTTTCAGCAACATGCGTACAGGCAGGGACACACTCAGCTGCAGTTACAAGCAGGGTCTCTGACCAGCCCCTGCACGGAAAGCTACTCCCAGCTCCTCAGGTAAGTCCCCACTCTGGAGTATAAACCCAAAATTATACGGTCTTGCACTGCACAGAGAACTGTGCAGCATAAGCTCATAATATTTTCCCCCTCCCTCAATGTGTAGAGGAATATGCAACAGACTTCTGCCCCTGAGTTATGATTCCCACATACCTCAGTCCAATTCACTGGTTTAGATAAAGCAAAAACAAGTTTATTAACTACAAAAGATAAAGTGACAGCAAACAGATCAAAGCAGATTACCTAGCAAATAAACAAAAACTGCAAACTAAACTTAACATACTAAATAGATTGGCTATGAATAGCAGATTCTCCTCTTAAGAGATTATACAAGCAGGCTGCAGATTCTTAAGGGGCAAACTGCACTTGCTTTACAGTTTGGAATCCAGAGGTGTTTCACTCGCATGCTAAAAATCCCTTTAGCCTGGGTCCAGCACTTTCCCCAGTTCAGTCTGTGGTCCTCAGGTGTTTCCAGGAGTCCTTTTGTGTGAGGAGCAAAGAACCCCAGATGATGTCACTCCTTCCCTTATATAGCTTTTGCATATGGCGGAAACCCTTTGTTTCAAAACTTGGTTCCCAGACCAGTCTGTGGAAAAATACTGATATCCCAAGACAGAGTCTGGAGACATGTGGTCTCATCACATGTCCTTGTAGCAGCCATCACTCACAAGCTATTTGGAGTGTTCACAGGAAGGCTTGCCAGGAGGGAGATAAGCTTCTCCTAAGGCCTATTGTTTTTTCCTACTGGCCCATTGCCCTGGATAGGCCCTTTCCCACCCACTATCTAGACTGAAAGCATCTTGTCTAGTGGGCGTTACACAGACGTAACTACATTTGAAAAAACATATACACAGTCAATATTAATAACTTCAGATACAAAAATGATATATGCATACAAATAGAATAATCATATTCAGCTAATCATAACTTTTCCAATGACACCTCACATGACTTATCTTGCATAAAATACATTATAATTATGTCAGAATAATATCACTATGAAGACTATGGGGTGCAGTGTCACACCCCTATATTCACAAACTTTTACAGGACTGACAAATTTTGTACAAAATATGCTTTGTGAGGTATCATTTGAAAACTCAGTTTGCTGATCACCTAGATAAGTAGCCATTTTTTGGCAAGAAAAAGGATGTGAGCGAGAAATGTACATTTTGACAGTAACAGTTGGAGGTTCTCACGTAAACAGACTGGCAGTTGCCTGAACCCCAGCTGGAGAGGATTCTCAAAGAGAAGAAAAAGATACAAAAATGAGGAAGAGAAGAAACCACCTCTCTCCCTTATCACTACTCACAGCATCAAGAATGTCTGAAAGACAAAGGAAGTATCATTTAACTAGGGAAGTGGTCCTGGCTGAAGGAATCCAGCCAGACTGCTGTGAGCATATGAGGAGAGAAATCTTTTGCTTTAAATTCACTTAGCTTGTTAAGTTTGTTGCTAGTTGGCATTTTACCTTTTATTTCTTTGTAACCAATTCTGACTTATGCCTCATTACTTGTAATCAGTTAAAATCTATCTTTCTGTACTTAATAAACTTGTTTTATTTTATCTAAACCACTGTGTGTTTGGATTGAAGAGGTTGGAAACCACCCATTTGAGATAACAGGTTTGAGATAACATTATTTTCTATTAATGAAATGACAGACTTTCTATGAGCTTGTACTGCACAAAAGGAAAGAGCTGGGAAGTACAAGATGTATATTTCTGGGGACAAGTCTGGGACTGGGTATTTGCTAGTGTCACCCCAGAACAATTCAGGAGTGGTTGGCTGGAAGTACTGACATAACTCAGCTGGGAGTAATTTACACGCTAGAGGAAGTGTGTGAGCAAGGCCAGTGGTTGCTCTCATAGCGAAGCAGTGTAATAGACATCCCAGATTGGAGAATTGAGTTCAGCAATCCAGACTAACCTGGGGAATGTTACTAATGTCTTCTTCACTCATATATATATATATATTTATTTTAAGTGAAGTTATAAAACATACAGCCAAAATCTGTGGCCTATCTATCTACCATTTGACTTAGTATCCCCCTCTTGCAAATATTTATAGAAAAGTATGCGATAACAACGGTCTGTATCTGGCTTGACTAATTTTAAATGAACTCAGTTCCACACGTCATTCTGACTGTTCCACAATTTACCTGTGTGACATTATTGACTTGAACTGGGACCGTATTGTTGCAACCAAGGTCCTGTAGTGGCATCAAATCTTGTATAAAGGGGGTCAAATAAGGTGTCTAAAACAAGATTACGGTTTGGTGGTTATGATTATGCTATCTGTTTGCATGTATCATTTTTGTATTTAAAGATATAAGTATTGGCTCTATACTGTCTGTATTTCAAACTTATGCTATGCTTCTGGATGACACCCCAGACAAGTTTGTGTCAGTTCTGCCTAGCCTGCTTGATGGCCCATTAAGGGCCATCAGCTATACAACTGACCCACTGAGAGAAGGCAGATACGCCTTGTGACTCAGCAAGGTATGCAGGGACATGCGTATAGACAGAACTCTGAGGTTTTTCCATGCCCTGTGATGGAATGCTTGTCTTTGGAACAAAGAAAGACAGACCACATGGCAAAAGAATATAAAAAGCTGCTGCAGCTCCTCCATCTTGTCTTCAAACCTGCTTCATAACTCTGGAGGAACTTTGTTACACTGAAACTTTGAACCAAGGACTGAAAGACCCATCCCAGCTGTGGATGTACTCCAGAGACTTGATTTGAACCTGCAGTTTATTCTATCACTGCAGAAGGAAATCAAGCCTGAACCAAGAATTTTGCCATTACACTGTATGTAACTGATTCCATTTAACCAATTCTAGCTCTCATCTATATCTTTTTCCTTTTATGAATAAATCTAGATTTTAGATTCTAAAGGATTGGCAACAGCGTGATTTGTGCGTAAGGTCCGATTTGTATATTGACCTGGGTCTGGGGCTTGGTCCTTTGGGATCGAGAGAACCTTTTTTCTTTTACTGGGGTATTGGTTTTCATAACCATCTGTCCCCATAATGAGTGGCACTGGTGGTGATACTGGGAAATTGGAGTGTCTAAGGGAATTGCTTGTGTGACTTGTGGTTAGCCAGTGGGGAAAACCAAAGTCTTCTCTGTCTGGCTGGTTTGGTTTGCCTTAGAGGTGGAAAAACCCCAGTCTTGGGCTGTAACTGCCCTGCTTTAAGCAATTTGTCCTGAATTAGCACTCCCAGTTGGATCCTGCCAGAACCAGCATCGTTACAACCTGCTTGTAATTTTATATAATAAACTCTTCAGGGTAAGGCACTTGTTTGATACAGTTACCTATTGTACAGCTCAGTGTCCACTTGCTGAAGTATAAATAATGTTCTATAATTAACCTGAAGAACATGAAGCATAATCAAAGTTGTAGTTTACCTTCTGCTCTAGATTCTTGAGCACAAATCAACCTGTCCACATCTTATTACAACTTGTCTTAAACAAACCCATCAAATGACTAGATTCTCTGGTTTAGAAAATTACCAAGGGCAAGAAATGATTTTTCTATGAACAAGTCATCTTGCTAATATTAATTTCCCACACTGCTGTGCAGAAATATTTTGCATAGGAGAATAGAAACTCTGCAAGTTTCAACTCTCTCTTCCACTACAGAACATGGTCTGCAAACCCACTGGTTCCACTCCCTTAGCCTGTGGATTTCTGCTCATACCAAATCAATCATTGGCATTCTCTGGATCACAGTTTCAGTGGCACAAAAGGGAGCACAGGATTTTTATTCTGTAGTCACTGGGAAAACTAGCTGCATGTCACTGCCTGGTAGTTTAAAAATGGTGGCCTTCCATCTATGACCCAGAAGATAATGATGATGTGGAGGGACTCTTATTTTCCCAACTAGGGAGAGACATTTTAGCTGCCCCATTAACCTTGGCATGACGTTCTCAAAATACATGGCAATGACAGACTGGATAATACTAAATAATCAAGAATGGAGTAAGAAAGAAAAATAATTCACTAAGAAATAATTATTTCCAACTGCCAAAATATTTAAACAATGGGTTCTAAATGTGGCACCAGATGGAAAAAAGTTACAATAGGATCCATAAATAAGCTGCAACTTTGGAAAGTTATGGACAAATAAAAAAATCCCCAGAATGTACACTGAAATATCCTCACATGGAAAGCATATATCAAATACCAGTAGTTTACTCAACATAAAACGGGGATGATATTAAGTCTTATAGTAAAATATTGAAAATAAATATGCTGTATCGTGTGATATAAGGTGCTTCTATTAGGTCGTGAGCTAAAAAATGGAAAAAAGGAAGATATCCATCTAGCTGATGAGAAGAGATAAAAATATTGTATAAAGGAATGAAAGATATATGCATTACTGCAGTTTGCTTTATTCATGCATATGGCCACATTACTTCACATGGTCACTGTGAAAGACTCCAGCTGTGGTCTGAGAAGCAAGAAACCAGTCTATCTTTCTTGGGAGCGTATAATGAGACCTCTCTACAGTACAGGACCAAATCCTGTCTGCATCTTGCAGCCCTCAGCAAGTGAGCTGTGCTCTGGGCAGATTCTGGGCATCTAAGGGAGAAGGATTCCTTCTCCTCCTCTAAGTAGAGTGACCAGTCTGCAGTTGCTGATGCAGCAGAGCCCTCTAGCTCCCCCCTTTTGTTTGATCCTGCTCCCATTTCAAGCCAATGGAAATTTTGCCACTCATTTCAACGATAGCAACATCCAGTTCCATTGTGTCAGAAACTGTTAGTTGACTTTGTTTCTTGGATATTATGGATTAAGCAAGTTGATAGAGATGCATTTTCTAAAATATGGAAACTACATTTGAACTGAATACATTTAGCTTATAACAAGCTCCCAGTTCATTATGGATAATGTGTGAAGTCTGCAGCATAAGAAATGCAAATATACGCCCTGCAAATATATATGCTTTTTTGGTTTGCTTTTATAAGTTTAATCTAATTTGTATTATGCTTTCAGTGGACATAAGAGAAATTATCATAGATATATTTTAAGAAATTGTAACCCAATAGGAAACATTCCGAGCAATGGAGGTCAAATGGTATCCTTCAACATAACCATTTAGGACAAATCTAAAGACCTTTTCAATTTCCTTCTTTCATCAGATATGGTCAGATGATTATTATGTTTGTCATCTGCAATAACCTCTCACCTAATTCATATCTGAAACCATGAGCTGTCATTTTTTGACAAAGTAAGTTTCAGTAAATAAGCAATCACTTTTATATGGTGCATCAAAATGCAATTTGTTGATCTGGACGTATCATTTTGTAGAAACATTTACAAGAGTATGGATCTGTTCTGCAAAGGTGTGTTATTGTGATGCGGGGGAGGGGGAGGAGTTCTTGCCACATTTGCCCTTTCTCCTCAAAAAAAGGCAAATATGTAAACATGTACCCTGATTTATATGCTGATCAAAAATGGGAGACTAAAAAGAGACATAGGTAGCTTCCTAACAACCCATCAAGATGGAATATTTTATATATCTCTCTTCCCTCCTTAACCACAAGAACTGCAAACAAATAAATATTCTCATTTTTGTAGCTTCTTAGCAGTATAAATCTGTTCCATAGCCACTTCTATTTGTTACTTTTCCAGCCTAATAGTTGCCTTTGAAACCAGCTATTAGTATCTGGCAGGAAACAAACCCAGCAACACTTCTTCAGTACCTTGCAGCAATGTTACCTGAATTCAACCAAGAAAGTGACGTTTTTAGGGAAATGACAGAATGTCCCAGATAAGTCTTTATGGACATTCCAATTGTCTAAAGAACAGGTGCAAGATATATACATATATATACATATTTTGCCAACAGAAGGTATAAAAAAATCATTGCAAATCACATTTCTGCTGGGGTTTGAGGAAAACAACACGTAAAATATTTCATATTTTAGCCTTGAGTTATTTTCATCCCATTTTCCACTGCACTTGACAGAATAAAAAGGTGCAATCTATCCTACCACCTTCAAGCCCAATCCTAAAATAAATTGCTGCCCCAATAAACTTCAAAAACAGGATCTCTTAGATTTATTTCCGAGTAGCAGCCGTGTTAGTCTGTATTCGCAAAAAGAAAAGGAGTGCTAGTGACACCTTAGAGACTAATAAATTTATTTGAGCATAAGCTTTCATGAGCTACGGCTCACTTCATGGGATGCATTCAGTGGAAAATACAGTGGGGAGATTTATATACATAGAGAACATGAAACAATGGGTGTTACCAGACACACTGTAAGGAAAGTGATCAGGTAAGGTGAGCTATTACCAGCGGGGGGGAAGGCGGGAGAGGGTGCAGAATGGCCCACCTTGGTTATCACTACAAGGGGTTTTCTTCCCCCCGCTCTCCTGCTGGTATTAGCTCATCTTAAGTGATCACTCTCCTTACAGTGTGTATGGTAACACCCATTGTTTCATGTTGTCTGTGTATATAAATCTCCCCACTGTATTTTCCACTGAATGCATCCGATGAAGTGAGCCGTAGCTCACGAAAGCTTACGCTCAAATAAATTTGTTAGTCTCGAAGGTGCCACAAGTACTCCTTTTCTTAAATTTATGTTCAAATCACATTCAAAATTATTTTAGATAAGCGAAGGGGAGCTGTAACCAACTCTGTATCATTTCACGCTCGATAATATGTTATGGTTCAAATGTAATAACTCATTTGAAGGAGTTTGCATCTCTTACTAGGTTACCAACACCTGCATACCAATCATACTCGCATGTGTCTTTTCAGAAAGCGGGTGTTTGAGGAAGGAGTCAAGTGGTTCATGCATGAGTATACCCTAACTATTAGGAGTTCTAACTCCTGCCTGCTGCAAAGAGAGCTACAGCTGCTTGCCTTCTGGGTTAATTTTCTAGACCAGCAGTTCTCAAACTTTAGCAACCCGAGGACCACCATTTTGTTTTTACAATGTTCATGGACCCCCAAGCCCACCTGTCAGCCCCAGGCCCTGCCCCTACTCCACCCCTTCCCCCAAGGCCCCACCCCTGCCCTACCTCTTTCTACCCCCTCCCCGAGCACACCCCATCCGCGCTCCTCCTCCTCCCTCCCAGTGCCTCCTGCATGCTGCCGAACAGCTGTTCCCCAGCATGCAGGAGGCACTGGAAGGGATGGCAAGGGGTTAATCAGCAGGGTCAGTGGCCCTGGGCATGATTCCATCCCCTCCCCCTCCCTTCCAGAGCCTCCTGCACACTGCTGAACAGCTGTTCCCTGGCATGCAGGATGCGCTGGGAGGAAATAGGAGGAGTTGATCAGCAGGGCCTGCGGATCCCCTGGAGTACCCTCTGTGGACTCCAGTTTGATAAACGCTGTTCTAGACAATGGAAACAGCAGCAGAAGGAAATCATGAGGAAAATGTTACAATGCAGACTACAGCACTGGAAAATAGGTACAACTGAATATTTTATGCTGGTCTTAGTAAATCACTTTTAGGTGCTGTCAGAAATTGTGCTGTCAGAAATTGTGCTTATGAACGTTCTTCTTCTAAACATCACCCATTTCTCTCCTAACCAAGGGCTGTTTTTACACTAAACTTCTAATGATTTGATGCTTTCCTACTAATTAACATTCCCACTGATTTCTGGCACCATTATAATCAAGTTAGTGTTTCCATTATAATTTGTTATTATCCAGTACAGCACCATACTTTATTGAGTAAATAATATACACACTTTTAAGAGTTCCTAATTTCATTTCAGTTATGGACTATGGGGTTTATGAAGAGCTGCACCAATCTACTGAACACACATTTTCTTGGGATAATTCCCCAATTAAGTATTCTAAGGACTTCCTTAAAAAATGTAATTCACAATTAAGGCGGATACGATTCCTCTAATATCACCCTCTTATGCCCAACTACTGCAGCTGGCATGATATTCAAGCAGGGATTCCAGCACCAGCGGAGGGACTTTACATGCAAAATTAGTTCAGTCCTCTGGGCATACTGGACTTTTCAGAAATACGAACTAGTCCAATCATATGACTTTAAAAAAGGTCACAATCTCATATGACAAACTGCAGTATTGTTGCAGAATCCTTCCAGATCTTGATTTCTATTTTCTCTTCCAAGGATTTTAGAAATTTACTGGGGATAAGGCACCTGACTGGGACTCTGAACACCTTGATTCTAGTTCTAGCTCTGCCAGTGTTGTGTGATCTTGGGCAAAACCATCTATCATTCTGTGCCTCTATTTCCCCTCCCACCCTTTGTGTGTCCTGATCAATTTACACTGTAAGCTTCTGGGCACGGTCCATTTCTCACTATGTGTTTATACAATGCCTAGTACAATTAAGCTTGATCTCAGTTGGGACCACAAGACACTATCATAACACAAATAATAATTAAAACATTATTTTCTGTTCTAAAAAATGGTGAGCTTTTAAATGCAGAGGAGTGGACTTCTCCCTCCACACAAAAGGAATCCAAAATGAATGCCTGGAATAAAGCGTGCTTGATTTGTAAAATCTGTGATGCAAGATCTTCCAACATTTCTAACTCCATCGTGTCAGCCCTAACTACAAAGTTTTCTGTTACTTATTTATTTAAACCAAGCCTTTTTATTTATGCAGAGGAAACCATCAAATGGCCTAGAATAGTCTCAACCAATTACGTCATTCATCCGTGTACTGTACTCACTTATCTGATGACTCTGAAACCATCTCAACTTCTTGCAGATCTCTCAAAATATCCGAACTGGAGCTGAAAGGATAATATAAAAAAACCTTTTAGACTATATAAGCAATCCTTGACTATTATCCAGCACTCCACTTTCAATAATAAATTCATTCTCATGGAACTTATTATAGATCCCCAATTCTCAGGGTGATTCTTAGCTGACTGAGGCTCCAGCATAGGTTAGTGAAGTTAAAGGACCACACACCAGCTGAGCATAGCCAGAATGCAGTATGTTCTGGCCACTTCCCCTTCCCACTTCCTGAACCAGAGATCAGTGTGCAAGCAGGGACGAAGAATCAGCCACATTGGTGGAATTCTCAGCTGGCCAGATCCAACTGCTTTCCCTCTTCCTTGCACCAATCACATAGTACAATGGGGAGGGGCACATATTAGAATAGAGAAACTGGCCCTTTAGTTGTCATTTAGGTTAGCATCAATGAAATAAAGACTCACATGTATTCTGTGAGCACTACCATGGAGGCGGTTAAACATGACAGCCACAAGATTAACGAGTCTCTGAAGATGAGCATAGTAATCCTTGTCTATTTACAGTGACCATCGTGCATGAACAGTTTGACCAGGCAGATTTTAATATAAAGAGATTGTGTCTAGTTTGTTTTCAAAGATAAATATTTTCCTGTCAATTTTTCTGTCAAACTTTTGATAGCAGAATACCAAAATGTCAATTTCTTTATAAAATGTATCACCTCTGTTGAAGAACTACAAATTAAGCGTAAAAAACCCTATCATACTGAACTGCCATATACCAAACAATAAACCAATGTACTGTCATTTTGGCTTAACTCCACTCCTTGTCCAGCTCTCTTAATCATTTCACAGGATTTTTTCAAGGGTAGGGAACCTGTTCGTGTTATAGTGAACAAACTCTCCAAGCACCAAAATCATGTAACATCATTAAAGAGAAAAGCTTTTAAAAAAAATAATTTCAATATATTGGATCAAAAATATAAAAGCACAAGTAAGAGAAAAAATGAAAAAAACCTGTTCAGACTAACAGATGATAAATGTCAGAGTGTCGTACAATTAATCACATCATGGCCACTGTGAAAGCAAAAACATGCTGCTTTTGTGGAGCATCACAAATTTTATTTCCCAGTGACTCCCATCTGAACCTCGTCTTTCCAATCTCCAGCTGATTCCTTCATTCCCAACGTTCATATTGCCACTGCATCTGCTCCTTCTGGCCAAACAAATAATCCACTTTATATTTCCTCCTGCCTGCCAACTGCTGCTCCAACACCTCCTCTTGCTCCGTTTCCAACCCTCTCCAGGTTTCCCAATGCGCCTAATCTAAGCCAGTTCTCCCCTGCCTTCTACAACCTCTTACACTCCACACAGCACCAGGATGGAATCTCAATGAGATAGAGTGTCATATTTTTAAAAATAATTAGAATGACTGTGCTAGTGTGCGGCCTGTATATGTGGCTGGGAATCTGTATCAGAAGTTCCTAAATCCCAGTGCAATGCTTAATATACTAGGCAACCCTGTCCCAGTCAGTGCTCGAATCAAACATATATCCTTTTCTGACTTCCCTTTTAAAAATTACAATAAAAGGCAAGAGACATGTACGTAAAATTAGAATCTGTTCATCCATTACCAATTCTTTTCTTCTTGCTGCTTATTCCTCCGCTGAAAGTACAATCCTTGATTGCAAAGATTACGATTAGTTGCTGTAGAGATAATTGTGAAATCACTAAAAGGATTAGGATTTCAGAGGAGAAATAAACTACCAAAATAAGATTAAGTGCTATGGAGCAGTGAGACTTCTTATGCAAATATGCCTGCCGTGTTATCGTAGAAAGCTTGGGATATTACCTTACCCACTTTGTGTGTCTGTGCAAACGTGCTCAGTCATAATGATAAAAAGGGAAGATAAAAAGCAGAACCAATGGAGGTATACAGACAAAATGATTTCAAAGCAGAATGGGTTTTCAAAGTTTCCTGCGAAGCATTAGACTTTTTCCAGTGGTTCCTTTGGATCATTTGTGAACCACTGAATAAAGAATCTGTAATTAACAAATAATATAAAACATATAGACATACCATTATCTGAAATTAAGAGCAGTGATTGTGATTATGGGGTAAATTTCTCCCTCATGCACCAATGCTGGGTCATAGGGCTCGGCACAAGAGGGCTCCATTGGGGCCAGTGGGAAGGAATTCTGTTTCCCCCACAGGATGCAGAATGGGAAAAGAGCTGCTCCATGACTACCTGGGATCTCCACTTGAGTTGCATCTGGCTTACAAATGGACACTTGCCTGGTGGGCTCAGTAACTCTCCATGCATCTGACAAAGTGGGTTCTAGCCCACGAAAGTTTATGCCCAAATAAATTTGTTAGTCTCTAAGGTGCCACAAGGACTCCGCGTTGTTTTTACTGATACAGACTAACATGGCTACTACTCTGAAACCTGTCTCCAGATTAAGCTTCAGCATTCTAAACAAGCTCCAAAGGCTGTTGTGTGAGTTCAAATGTATACAATCAGTAACATGGCTACATAAACATAAACCACGCAACTGATAGCCGTGAATGACCAAGACTCTTCCCTCCCCAAAACAAACAAATGTCTGACACCGCCTCCAATTCCATCCTTCCCACAAGTGGGAAAGTTAAGAGGAGAGGAATGATTTAACGTGACCTATGTAGAATTCACTTGTGTTACTCTAAGTTCCAATTCAGCAAAGCACTTAAGCACATGCTTAACTGTAAGCACGAGCAATCCCTGAATTCTGAATGTGACTACTCATGCTTAAACACTCTGTTGAATCGGGTATTGAAACATCAGCCCTGCCACAGAGCACCAGCATATTGTACCAGCTAAGAGCTGCAGAAACAAATGGACTATGATTTTATAAAAAGAAAAGGAGGACTTGTGGCACCTTAGAGACTAACCAATTTATTTGAGCATAAGCTTTCGTGAGCTACAGCTCACGAAAGCTTATGCTCAAATAAATTGGTTAGTCTCTAAGGTGCCACAAGTCCTCCTTTTCTTTTTGCGAATACAGACTAATACGGCTGTTACTCTGAAACCTATGATTTTATAGTGAATTCAACACTCAGGGGCTGGGGAGATGGGGAGGAAATAATTGGTTTCTTACTGTGCAATAATTAAACTAATCTGAGCAAGTTAACTAAAGTAAAAAGATACATCAGAGCTCCTAAAAAAAAAGAAAAAGTTAATTTGCCATGTCCTTTAGCCCCATAACAAATAAGCATACTTAAACAAAAAAAATGAACAACAAAGTAATTGTTGCCTGTCATATATTCACTTCACTGTGCATAGGTAATTTAAGGATCTCAGAACATTCTGGGTATGTGGGATCTTAAATGCTGTAAATGTCCAGGCACAACAGAGCTCATTAAGAATGGAGTAGCAGGACTGCCTAGTGGTCTAATGAGAGCAAATTCTGTTATCACTGAAGGGACCACTGTCTGAGTGCACACCCTGGCACGGCAGAGATTATGTGTTCATCTTGTGGCTATGTACATGCTGATCTTAAACCAATGCTACACTGTTGACTTCAGTGGTGCTACTGTAGTTTTGCACTGGTTTAAGTGATAACCAGCCCACGTCCTATATGGGTAAGCAGAAGTGTAACGAGGTACACAGACATAATGAATGCTCACACATTTTGGATGCACAGTGATGCACACAGCCAGACAACAGGTTTCTGGGTATCTAATATATTGATGTTGTGAAGTGAATTATCACTTTAAATAAAGGTTATGCTATGATAGAAAATCAATAGCTGATTAAAAAGGCAATATAAAGGACAGAAAAATAGTTCTTATTTCAAAATAAGATTTTTCACTGATAGAACGTTTATTTCCAGGAAAACAGAACAGCAGCAGAGGCGGCTGGCCTCTTGTGTATTTCACACGTTGAGACTGAAGGCTTCAAATTTCGTATTTCCAACATACTCTTCATATCTCTACCACGTTGCCTTTTAATCGCATTACCACTATGTTATCATCTAGCGGATCACTTCTGAACAAAACCGCACCATGATTTAAACAAAAGAAAATGGAAATAAGGTGGTGGAACAAATATTGGCTATCAATACATTGCTCGTGCCCCTATTTTTAGTCTGTCTTGTCTATTTAGACAGTAAGATCTTTGACGTAAGGAGTGTCTCTACTTCCAGTACATAGCACAAAGGGACCCTGTACTTGGCTGGCCCATTGGCACTACTATAATGAACACTATTAATAAGAGCAATTTTAAATGGTAAATAGAGTCCAAAATATGGAGTAGGGATTATTGCTGTTTTTCCTTCTTTCATTGGCAAAGTAAATTACCCAATAATGAATAGCTATACAAGTGCTAGTTATCTATTATTATAGATGATGTACAAGCTTTGCACCAATATTAAATACTCACATGGCAGAAATTTTGCCAACCAAACGCCTTCTTTTTTAAAAAGGACAAATCTAGTGCACTTTCATTATAACACAAGGATAGTAAAACATTTTTGACAGCTGGAAGACTAAGAACTTCTAGAATACATTTGGGAGTAGATTTAGAACTCAATGGCTTATGCCTCAGGTCAGTTAAAAGTTAATTATTCTACAAAAGAAACACGATTGACCTCCGGGGAAGGATATAAACTTGATTTATAGAGCAGATACACAACTGGCTTCACATAGCTGTACTGTCATCACCTCACTGGGATCCACTCTCCCAATGAGGTCTCCATACAGAACTGTATGTGGAAGTTGAGCACCCAAAAACTGTCAGTGATTTACAGTAAAAAAGATAAAAGCCATTAACTAATCTGTCTGATTATCTTTCCTACTGGATTTAGTCATTAGTCCTAAGGGCTTATCAAAAGTTCATCACAGATATTTGCACAATCGTAATCTCTCTTTGGTGAGACAAGAAGTTTTATGGTTTTGGCCTGAAATTGGCAATGGAACACTACAGATAAGTTTAACAGTACTATGGACACACACAAAAGAATGACAATTTATGAGAAATCTGTGCATGTGTACTGCTTTCAATTGCTTTGTTTGCTCTCAGCAACAAAGTGAGTTTGGATGGCGTGAGAAAGTCTGCTGTAATTGGGTTTTTTCACAGATCTTAATTTCATTTGATTTTTTAAAATTCTACAGCTATTTTCTATATATAGCTAACTAAAGGATAAGTCTCATTAAAATTCTGCAACACCCACACACAAAAAGCAGGAATCCTTATTGTAACTCTATGCAATGGAAACTAATGCTGGAAATGTTGTTTCAAATTAGTTTTCTCCTGTTTTAGAACAATAGCGGACACTATTGGCTTGATTTTGATCTCACAATAGAGTAAATCCAGAGTAACTCCACTGAAGTCAGGCATTACACCAGAGTAAAAGCAGTGGGAGATTGGAAACAGGCCCTCTCTATTGCAGGCTAGCTGGAATGATAGCTGGAGGTCTAAGAAATGAGTAGTTATTTTAAAATCCTACCCTATTGTCCCAAATACATTAAAAAAATACTTAAAGAAGTCCTTCCCTCCGGACTGCACTTTGACATGATGGGAAGGTTTGTGTGTTCCAATGACTGAGAGCTATGCCAGTGTGAGTTTTAACTCCTTGTATGGCCACACAAGCTGGACAGGTCAAAATGGTATGGCCCAGATGAAAAGCAGTCTACTGGACCTCCAGGCTGGGGGTTGAGCAATAGGCCAACAACCCATCTTCATAAAAAAATTAAGTTATCCAAACAGCATGATAGACAGGGATGGCGAGGCCTTCTTTGCGTCCTAAGTGATATCTGATTGTACGGAAAAGATTCAGATTTTAAAAGTCACCCCCTGACAGAGCAAGAGGCAGGTTAGTGCCTGGATAAGATATACTTTATTTACAGGAAAGATTTTTAAAGATGTGGTTTTGTTACCAATTAGGGCAGACTGCGGCCACTGTCACAAGCAAAGCAGTAAGAAAATGAAAAAAAATTGGGCAACACTCAAGAGCAATAACAAATTCATAATATTTGTGCACATTTTACACATGGTTTTGAAATAGTTTTTGACTGAAGTAAAGCTGAGCACATAATGCACTATGTAGTTACTTACTGTCCTAGGGAACATTAGCCACTGAAACTCACAAAAAGCTATCAATCCAAATAGTAACCAGAGCTCTGGAGGGAGGGAAAAAAAATTGAAATTGTGGATTTTTTCAACCCAATACTCAAATCAACCCTTACACTGTGTTAAATATGTTGTACTGAGAGATTGAGGATATATGCACACACATCCACCCCTGCCTGCCTCTGTGTTCCTAGTGAGAGACAGCAGGAACATTTCATGTTAATGATTTGCTCTTTGTTTCCCGAAGCAGAGCAGCAAATCACGCTGGCTGTCAGAAAGGGGCTTTGAAAGAGGAAGGGCGCATGCCTGCTGCTGAGGGCTGCTGAGTTAAAAAAAAAAAAAAAAAAAAAAGTAGAGCGGTCACTGCAGGCATTGCGGGACGCCTCTGGAGGCCAATTACCAGCAATAAAAGCAAGAAAGGTGTTTACATTAGGGTATGTCTACACTGCCCACATTACAGTGCGGCCACGGTAGTGCTGTTATGTGGGCAGTGTAGTCACGCTTTATCACCGGGGAGAGCTCTCCTGGTGTAAAAAATAACCACCCCAAACAAGGGGTGATAGCTTTATCACCAGGAGCATGGCTCCCATCGATAAAGCCCTGTCTATACTGCCACTTTGTCACTCGGGGGCGTGGAGGGGGTGTTTTCACACCACTGAACAACTAAAGGTTTAGCGCTGAAAGTGGCAGTGTAGACACAGCCTACACTGGCACTTTGGCGATAAAACCTTTGCGCAAAAAGCCTTACCACTCTCGTCAAGGTGGTTTTATTACAGCGCTGCAACTGAGGAGTTTCTTTGCAAAAAGTGGCTTTGCAGTGTGTACACCTCTGCTGTTTCATCCTTTGCTGCCTTTTGGTGACAAAACTCGGCAGTGTTGATCAGCCTTAGTTTGCTAGATAGAATACCTTTTTCCTATAACCTTTTATAGATGCTGATCATTCACACTCAAATCAGGCTGAAATTTTGGGCCCAACTTTTCACTGCCTTAGTGAAAATGATAACCTAGTGTTATCATTTACACCTCTACAGAGTGTCAAAACACTTCTATTCTGATTAATAGCTGTTTATGCTCACTTTGCATTTACTTTGTACAAGTGTCAATAACTACACAAGGTGCCAGGCAGCAGGGATTCAAGCCCTAATAATTAATTTCACATATACCACAAAAGAGCCATCAGAGAGTAATGACTTTTGATCACTAAAACCTGTAATGGATTTGAACTAGCAACTAACAAGGAAAAACTATGTTATCTCATTCCCAATCTGCTGAGCCAGTCAGTCACCACATTATTTTAATTTCCACTGTATGGTATAGTGCTAACAATTAACAAAGATGCAGCCTTTATTTCACAAAATAATTACTCACGTAACTAAACTGAGACCAACAGCAAACACAAAAATTATAGTCATGATTTTGTTCTCAGTTAACTGACATCAGATTTAACTGTATCACCTTGTGATCAGAATCCAGCCCATGATTCATTACTTGGTCTTCTGTTAATACAGAGAGTTACAGGAGACTGAACATGGCAATTTCATGTCCACTCCCTGTGTTAGCCAAACTTTTCAAGCACTTATTGTCCTTACGGAAGAGCTTATAGTGCCATTTTGCCAATTCACTCACTGGAAAGCAGTGTTTTTACTTCACATCATAATTCTCTCCTTTGCCTAAAAAATAAGAAAATAGTCATCCGCTTCACTATGAGTTAAGTTGTGGCTTTCCCACAGCTCTGACCAAAGGTCCGTGCGTAGTTGCTGCTCCAGGAGCATATTAAGAATCAGATGGTGACTTCTTGGTTCCCCACTTCCTCTAAGTGGGGAAATAAACTACACCAGCCATATATACCAGGTACAGATTACTTCCCCCAGCAAGCAAGCCTTTTGAATATGATTTAAATGTGCACCTAACTTAACCGAACATCATGAGCCAAACTTCTGAGATCTCATTCAGCTTCCAAAACCACAGACAACTTTTTTGCACAACTGTTTTCTGTTTTGTCTTTATTAAAAACCATTGCTCTTAAGACTTTGCATATTAAGTTTCAACTGAGTGAATTTTAATAGCAGAACTATAAAGACCTGAAACTCAAGTGCTTTGTAATGGAAAAGTTGAGAACTACAGCAATATGGGTCTGAACTCTCATTTGTTGGAGTTGCTCTCAAGTTGTGTTAAGTGCAGATCACATCAGTCTGAAGCACTTTCCAAGTCTGGCTCAGTTTATTCATGGCTGGCTACTACAATGGAATAATAGGCATTCTGCCAGCAGTAACGCATTCTTTTATTGACTAGAGTTTGGATTTGACTATAAAAAAATTTAAAGAAAACCAACTGTCCTGAAAAAAGAAAAAGCTAAAATAAAAAAAAAGAGCTAGTCTCCTTACGTTTATTTATTTTAAAGGGGGACTCCGTTTTTCTTAGCTTCAGAGGGAATGGCCAATGTCTTTAATCAGTCCATCTTTCTGGGTATTAGGTACTTAGCAGCGTAGATGTCATCCATCTCTAATACCCAAGCTCAACACGCACACACTGAAATATGAGTTCACGTGTACAATACTTGTTAAAAAAATGTTAAGTTCTTGACACACTCTCTCAGTCAGATAAAAGATGACCAGACAGTTTACTGTATGGAAACAGTGTTTGATGTGCCTAAAGAAGAAGTCCTCAGCTTTGTAAAGAGGAAGAATCAGCACAGGTTTGATGAAAATGATGCAGAGATAAAGCAATTCTTGACATCCATGCATTTTCTTCCGGCATTTTGGATAAATAACTCATCTATTAAAAAGATGGCTTATTTATGTACAAAGCTAAAGCTTCACCAAATGAACAACAGCTTGTGGAAAATAAAAGCTGAGCAATTTCAATCAGTGGCTGACCAAAAAGGCTCCAAATGGTGGGTTGTTTTTTTTGACGAGCTGAAGATCAAGTATGGCCCGCAATCTGGTATCACCCCATCTGCAATGTAGATAAGTCACTACTCCTCACCGATCATGGACAAACTCAGAAAAGATAGGCTGAACACTTTAATTAGGTTCTGAACTGCCCGTCCACTACGTCAGCATCAGCACTTCATGATCATGAACAACGTCCAATTCAAGACCAACTCTCAATTTCACCGAACACCTCTGAAGCATGAAAAGCTGTCATGCAAATGTCACAACGGCAAAGCAGCAGGTCCACCTGGTATTCCTGTAGAGATCTTTAGATGTGGGGGCCATGAGCCGATCAGGAAGCTCACTGGCCTCAACTTAAGATTTTGGGAACAGGAGGCTGTACCACAGGAACTTAAAGAAGCCAACATTATTCACCTCAAAAAAAAAAAACAAATCACATTTCTTGCAATAACCATCATGACATCTTGCTCCTTGCCACTGCAGGAAAAAATACTCGAGTCATGTTAAACCTAACTGCTAACTGCTCAATTTGCAGAGGAGATAATGCCTGAAATCCAATGTGGCTTCTGTTCTGGACTTGGTACTTCAGACATGATCCTTGCACCCCAGTAAATTCAGGAGGAATGCCATGAGCAGAATCAAGACCTATACGTAGTTTTTGTCAATCTTATTAAAAACTTACTCTGTAAATCAAGATGGCCTGTGGACAGTCCTCAGCACATTTGGTTCCTCAATAAGTTGGTCAACATTATCAAATATTTTCATTCTGGAATTCAGATTTATGTCCTTGACTGAGGCTGATTCTCAGCTCCCTGTTGTCATAACCAATGGAGTAAAAGAAGTTTGTGTTCTTGCCCCAATTTCATTATCATCATGTTTGCAGCTGTTCTAATAGATGCATTCAGAGACATTGAGTATGGCATTTATATGCTCTACAGTATGGATGGAGGTGTCTTGAAGCTGCATCTCTTGTGTGCAAAGACAGAAAGGTATGAAGACAATTATTCAGTTGCTCACTGACTGCTTTGTATGTGCTGCAAACTGTTTTGGATTAACTATCAACTCAAAGATGACAGAAGTCATGGGCCAGCTTCAACCGAGAAGTACTGCAACTACTCCAGGTGCATCCATCGATGATGTACCATGGAAGCTCACTGGAAAATTTTGCTACCTATGCAGTTTTGTTTCATGTAATGCAATGACTGATGACAACATTATGAAATGCGTTGGGGCAGCCAGAGATGCCTTCAGAAAACTTCACCATAGTGTTTGAAGCAAACACGGTATCAGAACTGCAAACAAAAATTGATGTTACCGTGCTGTTGTCATACCACACTCTTCTATGGCTGAGATACATGGACTATTTATTAATGCCACATAAAATACTTGGACTAATTGCACATACAATGTCTATGGTAGTTAATGGGTATTAAATAGCAAGATTCCAAACACCGAGGTCCTTGAGTCCTGAAACAGCATAAGTGGTGACACCTTTATAGTGAGAGCACAGCTGAGATGGTGCAGTCATGCAGTCTGCATGTCCAACAATAAAATACCAAAGGCTCTCTTCTATGGAGCATTGCAGACTGGAACTTTTGGGGGTGGGGGGTGGAGAGCAGGCCAAGACGACAACATAATGACACTCTAAAGGTCAACCTTGCAATGTTGACCTCAACACCTGGTAGCTCCTAGTTCATAACAAGTCCTCTGTACTTTGGACTGGAAGACTTCAAGCTCTCATAGATTGCTGCAATCAAGGAGAGCTGTGCAAGGCATAAAGCTAAAAGCAGTGCACATTTATCTAAACTTGTGTTCACCTGTGGCACTTGGGGACAGGGCTGCAGGTCCAAAATTGGTCTTCGGTCTCATCTCAGGATCCACAATGAGTGACTGTAGCTCATTTGTCCAATTCAGCAAGAGACTTGATCATATCATTATTTTTTTAAACTGAGTGTCCCTTTAACCAGACATTTTGATTACAGGCTAGTAGAACTGTTTATATCTGGTAAACTTCATATTTTCTAAATGAAAAGGGGCCTCCTACACTCCCTATATCTGCTTCTTAAATTGGCAGACAAAAGCCCCAGTTCAGCAAAGTACTTCAGCACATGCTTAAGTGCTTTGCAAAATCTGTACATTGGAGCCTCATTTAAAGCACAAAAAGTTAATGCCAAGACTCCAGCTGACTTCAACGGGCTTTGGATGAGGCCTTAATACCAGGGATCAGAAGCTCAGAACTTTAAATTGGCACGGCTACACTGACTCCAATGAAGCCTCCTGCTTGCTGTGCGGAGGGGAGGGGGAAGAAGAAGGGTGTTAATGTCAGGGTGTCCCCCTCCCCCTGCTCCTGAAAACTATCTCCACAAAGCACGGGGGAGGGGGCACACAACAGAGCTCAGGATGGAGGGAGTTTGCGGGCAGCAACTGCTGTCTCAACTTGCTGATCTACTTAAAAAGGCAAAAAGAAAAGGAGTACTTTTGGCACCTTAGAGACTAACCAATTTTTGCGAATACAGACTAACACGGCTGTTACTCTGAAACCTTAAAAAGGCAGTGTACTTAGAGTGGAGTCAGCTTACTTAAAGGGGCAATGCGCATCTCTCTCACACACACACACGGTGTGTCTGTGTGTGTCTCTCTCTCTCTCACACACACACACACGGTGTGTATCTCTGTGTCTCTCTGCCATCCCGTGCCTCCTCCATCCATTCCTGCTGCCTTGTAAAGTGTGAGGCTACATTAACAACAATGTGTTAACCCTGGAGGGTTCAGCCGAGTGCTACTTCATCATTTAGCAGTAAGGCATTCCCTGGGAAATATCCTACCCTCTAACTCCAACACCTCAAAAAATATAGTCTTTTGTCAGGTGAAAAAAAATTCCCTGGAACCGAACCGAACCTAACCTAACCCTCCCCCGCTTTACATTAATTCTTATGTGGAAATTGGAATCACTTAACATCGTTTTACTTAAAGTAGCGCTTTTCAGGAACATACCTACAACATTAAGCAAGGAGTTACTGTACCACAACTATTTATACAGAACACAGCAGTTCGTGAAAGCTATATACACGACTTCATTTAAACCTGTTGGAAAAATTATCCTTTAAAAGTCATGCATTTTTGTAGTTTTGTTCATTTAGCATCTTATATTTTGTTCTTTGGGTGGGTTTAGCAATTGACGAAAAAAGACTGAACACGTCTGAATTACTGTCATACTCCATAGTTACATACTTTATTAAAAATCTTTAGACATATATCATCAAGTGCCCTTTACTCTCATTTCCTCAATTAAAAACATTAGTATGCAGATCTAGAATAATATCAGCAGATCAGTACTAGTTAAACTCAAGGACTAGTATTAATCATTTAGTTAAACACAAGTTTTTATGAACATAACAATATAGGGGTAATTAAATTATGTAGAGTACAGTGCTTCATTACAAAAAAGGCAGAAACCATACATTCTTTTAAACTTTAAGGGTCATTTGCTCAAAAATCCTTCTCTATATTACTCTCCTATAAATATTTAGCATGCAGGTTTGGACTTTTAAATGTACTGTACTGACTATTGCTAGATGATATCCTGTTATCAAAAAAAGTGCAAAACTCAAAAAATCATGGTCTTCCACAAAATATTTAATGCTATTTAAATCAAAGAGCTAAATTATTCTTTTTTTCTTAAAGCCCTGCTCCATTTACTCTTATATGATTATATAATAACCAGAACTATTATATAATAGTTTCAAGAATCAGACGAGATACTTTAATTTCATGCTAACTACATTACCATAGGTTTCAGAGTAGCAGCCATGTTAGTCTGTATTCGCAAAAAGAAAAGGAGTACTTGTGGCACCTTACAGACTAACAAATTTATTTGAGCATAAGCTTTCGTGAGCTACATCCGATGAAGTGAGCTGTAGGTCACGAAAGCTTATGCTCAAATAAATTTGTTAGTCTCTAAGGTGCCACAAGTACTTCTTTTCTTTTTACATTACCATACTATTACATTCCACCATGCATTACCAACATCTTGCACAGAAGGACAGAAGGGTATAAAGAATCTGCCCTGCATCTTCCTTCCAATGTGATTAAGAGTTTAATTCATATGAAGCATAAATGAACAGTAATAAGAGGTACAAATCATGGTCGAGCAAAGTTTTCCTAACATCGTACCTATCTAAATTCCAGGTATCAATTAGAAAATGCTATACTATGTTGAATCTAATGCACTGCATGTATTCTGGTAAATAAGACTTCCAATGTCAATAGCCTTTTTTTTACTTTAAAAAGAAAGCTTTGGGGCAGCCAGTTAAGCTTACAGTATATGTAACAGTAAATACAGAGGTGACTATTCAAAAAAATGCCCGTTTTCCCTAAAATGAATTGAGGAGCTCCTTCCCAATATCTACTACAGAAAATACCTTGAACACTACAAACACTGAAGCTGCCCAAATGTAAATATTTGTTTAGGGCTAGATCAGGGGAGGGCAAACTAGCGCCCACGGGTTGTGTCTGGCCCATCATATGTTTTAATCTGGCCCTTGAGCTGCAGCCGCGGAGCAGGGTTGGGGGCTTGACCCATTCCATGCACACTGTGGCTCCACATGGCTCCCGGAAGCAGTGGCATGTCCCCCGCCCTGACTCCTACACATAGGGGCAGCCAGGGGGCTCCACACGCTGCTTCCGTCCCCAAGCGCCACCCCTGCAACTATCACCGGCTGGGAACGGAGGCCAATGGGAGCTGCAGGGGCGGCACCTACAGACAGGGCAGCGTGCAGAGCCACCTGGCCGGTGCCGCGTCTCCGCGTAGGAGCCAGAGGGGGGACATACCACTGCTTCTGGGAACTGCTTGGAGGTAAGCACCGCCCGGAGCCTGCACCCCATACCTCCTCCTGTGCCCCAACCCCCTGCCCCAGCCCTGATCCCCCTCCCGCCCTCCGAACCCCTTGGTCCCAGCCTGGAGCACCTTCCTGTATCCCAGCCCCACCCCAGAGCCTGCACCCGCAGCTGGAGCCCTCACCCAGCCCCTGCACCCCAAGCTCCCTCCCGCACCTTGAACTTCTCATTTCTGGCCCCACCCCAGAGCTCGCACCCTCACCCCCTCCCACTCCCCAACCCCCAATTTAATGTGCATTCACGGCCCACCATACAATTTCCATATCCAGATGTAGCCCTCAGGCCAAAACGTTTGCCCATCCCTGGGCTAGATCATCCCTAGCCCAGATGCAACTGAGCAGGAAGAGTATCCTTACTCTTCCCCCACACAGCTGGATGAGGGCTGCCTGGATCGCTGTTCTGGATGTAGGGAAGAGAGTAATCCAAAGCTCCCTATTGCTAGCAGGTAGGCAGAACAAACCTCAAGAGAGGAACAGTGACAATTCCTTACTGATGCTCCTCCTGGGGTGACACTGCTAGGTGCTAACTCATAATCAGGCTTGAGTCTAAATGTTCAAACTAGCCCTCATTTACTTAAAGGTCCACCACTGTAAAGAGCAAGCAAAAGGCAGCAAAGCACACTGAGAAACTGCTCCAGACACTGACCGAAGAAAGACTGGCACAAAAAGCAGTCTCCTGAGGTGCAAGAACTCTGTAGTTCAGGCCTAAAACCAAGGAAAGGCTGTAAACACAGCTGCAGCATTATCCTCCTCAAGGGGCAAAAAGAACAGACAGGCTTGGGTTTAGCACTAGTATTTGTTTTAGATTATCTCTTAGAGCGATAGAGAAAGAGCAAGGGTGAAGGGAGCCCAAGTGAGATGGCTACTTTTTGCATCTTTGGCTGCTATATTTTTCCTAACAGTCTCTACGAGCTAGGTCAGGGGAGATGGGAGGGAGGGAGTTGTTTTAAATCACCAACATTTATGATGTGTGTTTTCTTGCAAGGGAAAGTGCTGGTCTGTACAGTCTTTGTGGCTCTCTCAGAAAAACATATTTGGTAGCTTTTCAAACAAAATGAAGCTTGGAGAGAGGAACGCACAGCTGGCAATGGGCAGTTGCCTTGCACATATCTACAGTCATTTCTGCACTTCATTTCAACCTTTTGTGTTAGCATTAGTCTTGCTCCATGTTTGCTGAAAAGACAAAGAAATTACGACGTGTGGTACTCTAAGGGCACTCCAGACACTGTCTAATTGACTGAATTTGTGTGTATTGCTTTAACATACAACCTGGCCAAATTTTTTAAGATCTTTTTGAACCACTCCAGTACCTGATTGTTAAGGTTCATGATTTTAAGTCGCACACTAACCTGAACTAAAAAACAAACAAGGAATATCCCCAAAGCAGGAAAGAGTCTGAAAAAAACAGTTCTTTGGAGCCTCTAGTTTCTCTGAGGCAACTCAACATGGAGCTGGATCAAAGAGTAAATCACTGACAACTACGAAAAATTTATTTTTGTAAAGAAGGTCCAGATAATTGCAATGGATACCTCCTGCTGTTCGCATCTGTGAGATTATGGGTACAATTCAAGAATTCATGGATATTTTTCATTGTGTTTTTGCACGAGAGTAAATTTTGTTCCCATACAAGGGAGGGACAAAAACACTGTCTTTGGCTAGGCATAATGCATCCAGATACTCGCCAGATTGGGACTATAAAGTACATTCAGATTATTAGTAACAGCAACATTAATATCCTTTACAAGACTTTCTTACAGCAAGTACTGAAGTTTATACATTTAAAACTTAAAACATACAACTTCAAATGTGCCAAACAGCTCTGCAGAAGAACTTCAGAAAAACTGAGGAATCATCTGCTACACCTCAAATATTCCAGAAGGGACCATCTCAAACAAGAAATCACCACATACCAAACAAACAAGGACACTCCACCAGCGAAGTAGATCGCATCATGGAATGGGATACTCAAATACCCCAACGAAACCTGCTTCAATACAGAAAAAAGCCCTCTGACCACACTACCCTAGCTGTCACCCACAACCCCATGCTAGAACCCATTTGGGGTATCATTAAACAACTACAACCTATACTCAACGGGGACCATACCGCAAAAGAAATCTTTTCAGAACCCCCTCTTCTGGCCTTCAAACAACACACCTCATGCTCATCATCAGAAGCAAAATCCCCACACACCAGAGCCCAACAACTCAAAGTGGCACCAGACCCCACCAGAAAAACAGATGCAAAACCTGCTACCATATGTCCACTGCTACAATGACAAATACTCCCCACAACACACCTTTCAAGATCCAGGGTCCTATACATGCCTATCACAAAATGTGGTATACCTCATCCAGTGCACTAAATGCCCCAACAACAATGGTGTGTGTGATACCAGACAATCATTATGCTTTCGAATGACCTCACACAGAAAAAAGTACAAAAACACCATACCACCTGTGGGCAAACACTTTTCACAAAATGATCACTCCATATCTGACCTCTCAGTCCTCGTCCTCAAAGGAAATCTGCACAACACCTCAAAGGATGAGCCTGGAAGCTGCAAATTTATAACTTCATTAGACACTAAAAATCAAGGTCTTAATAAAGACACTATAATTATGGCTTATTACAACAATCTGTAACCTGCTAATGTCCCCTTTTTTGTCCTGTGATTGCAGGGGTGTTAACGTGCAACTTAACCTTAGAATATGTTGACTATTTATACTAAACAATTTGTTCCATCTTGTATTTAATCTAATGTTGAGAATACATTTCCCAGAGCTGAAGAAGTTGGTCCAATACAAAATATTACCTCACTCATCCTTTCTCTCTATTTAAAATTTAAGACAGAAAGAGGAATACAGAAAATGGTTTGGCAGGAGAGAAAACAAGGAGATCTTGAAATATCAGGTACTCACAAAAACAACGAGGAGTCCAGTAGCACCTTAAACACCAACAGATTTATTTGGGCATAAACTTCTTCAGATCGAAGTGGATTTTTTACCCACGAAAGCTTATGCCCAAATAAATCTGTTAGTCTTTATGGTGCCACCAGACTCCTCGTTATTTTTGTGAATACAGACTAACACGGATACCCTCTGATACTTGACATCAGGTACTCAACCATTCTATGCCCAATTATCAGTTTAAATTTAATACACTTTTCCTATCAACCCTGGGAAATGTTCAAACTTTACAACATTTGAGAATTAAGAAAGAAACAAATGGAGAAAGTAATTTTGCATAGCACTTTCTGAAAAGGGTGAAAAGTCAAAACAGTGTAGACAAGATCCCTGTTTAAATACTTACGCTGAAATGCTTGTATAGTTTATTTTATTTTTGAATATATTTTGTCTATTATAAAAAATAGCACAATAAAAGCAGATAAATTTGTCTTCACTACACAGTGACTTTAACAGAAGGTACCCACTCTGTAAACAGACAATATTAATAAATCTGTCTGTAAATGGATTTACACACAGTAGCTAATGCATTTTTTTTAAAAAGTTGTCTGTAATTTGGCAGTCTCATTATTAAAAATCCTGTTGAGCATGCAAGTACAGTGATGCAATTAAACACATGCAAAGTTCACATTAAACTCTAAAGCTATTTTCAACGTTACATACATACAAGATGAGGTTAAACAAACTTTCATGGCAGCCATTTAAACTGGTGAGTTTTCTCTCTCTATTTTATCTTCAACCATTGTTACTATATGTGGAATGTTATATACTCCAAAGAGGTTTTGATTTTGAAATAGCTACTTATCTGCAAATCATCTCTATGATCTTAGAAGGCATGAAAAGATCCAAAGATAATTTTCAGAATGGACAATAGGAAATAATAAGATAAACTAAATGAGATTAAAAATGACAGTAATCAACATTATTCTGAGTTTTTAATAGGTCTATGTCATTAATATCTCCTCTATTAATCTGCAAATACTAAATTTCTTGGCTTAAGCTGCATTAACTTCATTAAGCTTCATTTTTCCATTACCCTGTCAAGGTATATAAGCTAAAGTATGATTCCATTTTGGATTTTTAAAAGTAAAAAAGTAAAATAAAATGTACTTTCCTTGATCAGAACATCTGAATATCTGTATGTTCAGTTATCCAAACAAAGGCAGATCAGTTGAATAAATTATTTCTCTAAACATAGGTTAACAGAAGTTCTAAGAGTGAATAGAAGACAGCACATTTCACTTGAGAGGCAAGAATGATTGCAATCTATTCATTCCCAACCATCTGTTTATAGAAAACATGTTTGGTTTTTAAAGTGTAGGCATGCAGAATTATCTTACAGTTCTCCAGAGAAGACTTCATACTTCAGAGTTACAATGATCTTACTAATCAGCAATAAAAATCACACCTACATAAATTATTGACAAAAACAGTTTAACATAAGCATCATTCTTAGGGATTAACAATCTTCTAAAGATAGTGAAAGAAACATCTGTTCCTCAACTATTCTGCAAATTTACACTGAAAAAACGTTTTTTAAAGATAGCCAAATTCCTCCCCCTTACCCCTCCCAAAAAATCTTCTACATATTTCACATTCTCGTGTATTTGTATTTATAATGATTTTTTCTGTGTGTCTCCAAAAATCAAACCAACAAAAGAAGTGGAGGTCACAAACAAAGCTTGAATGAAAGTGCTGACTACATATATGCATGTGAGGATAAAGGCTACAGACTAAGATCACCTGCATATAGAGTTTATGCTAAACTAATTCAAAATATGAAAGATACGCTGTCATAGGTGGGCTGGCCCTTTAAGAGGTGTGACAGATCAGCTACCACCCCACTTCGCTACAAGCTGATCAATGCAGCCATTACACTCATCTAGGGAAGATCTGGGTGATTTCCATAAAAGGGCTTGGACAGCTCAGTTGAGGAGGATATCAGCAGGATGGAGCTTAACTCTGCGATTGGCCCAAAAGGAGGCTCTTATGGCAAGCTCTGGAAAAGACTAACCCCCAGGAACACAGCCTGGAGATGACCAGACTCGGGGGAAAGGACTTCAGAGAAGAAGCCCTGCAGGATCAGCACTCAGAGAAGCAGAGCAGACCAGGATGGGCAGAAGATTTTTTTGTTTCATGCTTTTTGGACTTCACTAGACACTGCTACCTGACAGGCCCTCCCTGAGAGAAGGCAGGTCTGTCGCAGAACTATTGTTGGGACAAAGTGAGAAAGAGAGGCAGAGCCACTGTCACAGGGGACACAAGGGGGTGCAGAGTGGGCATACTGCCCAATATGCAAATCAAATTGTAAAGGCCTCTTCCAACAAATCCTACAATACTTTGCCAGCTCAGATTTGTGTGCAGGTCAGATCAGCTACTCCATTCAAATTTCAAGTACAGATGGCAATTTTACTGGATATTTCACAATGCATGGCTACCTACATACCAGTCTACCAACATGAGCTACTTTTAATAGTGCTTCATCTTGTAGGTAGCCGCAATGACTAGAAAAGGACTACTTGTGGAGTAAGGTATTACTCAGCATGAGTAAGGGTGACAAAACTAGACCCTATGCAATTAGAGCAGAAAGATGGCAGAACAGACTTATAATTGAACTTATAATAATCACTACTTCAGCTTGGCAGGCAGACCAACACTTTTTAAAAGACTTAGGTACCTGATATAGCTAGACCATATCATGGTCAGAATTCACCCAAAGAGCATACTGTATATAGAGGGTCCCCGGTACACATCTCCCCCTTCTCCGTTGTTTCACGTATCCATCGCTCATCAATAGGGGAAAGTGTTCCGATTCACGTTGGTCCCGATCCACATATCCGTCACTTCCCCTTTCGCATGGCTTTTCTTTGGGTGCTTTCCCCGGAGCCCAGGAGACACTGGGACGGAGTGGGAGGAGCGAAGATGGGGCGTGCTTGGAGGTGGGGGTGGTGGGGGGGGGTAGGAAGAAGCAGGATGGACATTATTTCTTATGGAGAAAAATTCCCCGGTATCCATTCTTTTCAGAAACACAACCCCGATGTATACCACGGACCCCCTGTAACAGCCCACTACACATGGAGAAAAGACAAACACAACAACTCTACAGTTTTTGCTACTACACATTCTACAATTCCTTATTTTCAATATTTTCTTTGATTAAATAAAGTTGAAGAACTGAGATTTATTTTTTTTGCTGCTGAATGCTCAGCACTTTTAAGCAATGAAAGAGAACAAAGCAGCCATGTTTCCAATTAAGGTCTGAAAGCACACGTAAAACGTAAACAGAAAGGTAACTTTGCTGAAGGCAAGATCCTCAAATTCCTACATGAAGTAAAGTCCCCATTGACATAAAAGGCTGCAGGAGAGGGCCCTAAGGCCTAGGGCATATCTTAACACTAAACTTGCAATAAAACAGAAATTTTATGATACAGAAAATTAATGAGCCACTACATGCTATTCCTGCCTCTCAAAAAAAGCCTTTTCATTTAAAAAAGATTAAAATTCCAGATTTGCTGAGGATATTAAAGCCAAACAGTTAGCTTGAAATCAAGAAAATAAAATGAGTAATACAGATGAGAATTAGGCACTATTTTTTCCATTCATTAGTCTGATTTCCTTTCTATCTACTGTCTACTTTGTGGAACTAAAACAGCAAGAGGAAGTCCTGGGGCAGCTATAGTAGTAGTAATGTTCAGGGCAGGGGATCCCCCTTTGAGATGTGTGCTTGTAAAACCTGACCCTCAACGTGAACTTCATAGAGTTGAACCACCACCAATCCTTGTGAACAGACTTCCAATTTGCAAACTGTACACAAACTGAACCTGTGTGGTTCATGCTGCCAAACATGTTTACCCGAAACCCTTTGTTAACTAAAGCTCGGTCATGTCCCCAGGGTTATACTGGGCTGCAGGTCTGAAACACAAAGCTTCAGGAAAGAAGGAGACAGATGACGCCAAAAAAAACAACACACAAAAAATGCCAATAAAGCAGGGCTGATTCCAGCTGCAGAGAGTCCAGCAAAGGCAAGAGAAAAAGCTGGTGAGAGGAAAAACAGGTGAGCCGGATCATTTGTAGGTCACAGAAGTAAGACATTCCTACTGGCAGATGGAATGGGAGGGACCACCCCTCAGCCAGTGCCAGTGGCAACAAAACCTCCGATGACAAGGAGAAGAAACAAAAGACAAATGATACAATTAAAAGTCATGCTCATTATTCACCCAAAGCAAGGCTTTCCTTGAAAATGTAAAAGAAAGGTCAGAGCTTGAACCTCCCTTAGCTATGCATCACTGCATAACTTGCAAATAGGCTACCGATCTTGTGCATGCACGTACAAAAGCTAATTTAAAAGCTACATGGCAATGTGCAACAGCTCATCTGAAGGCAAAAATGAATCCTTTCAATTCATCTCAGTTGTCTTTAGTCAGCCAGTGGTGAAGGAAAGATAAAGTATTCCCTCAATGAGTTTGCATAATGTCAATGCAGATCCAGCTAAACTATTGTATAAATTGTTTTGCTAATCGGAAAGTCAATGCTGCAGGCCAAGAATTCCATATACCCACTAAAGATGAACTCATTACCTGTGCAACCATGCTTCCAAAATGCAAAAGAGCATTGATCCACCTTTCTTGCAGATCCCATGACATAGTTACATTGTTGAAAGACTTTTGAGATTGTGGTGTTGGATTTATTTCATAGCAAGATATAATTACGGTCATTGTCTCATATGTATCGCTGATAAAAAATTAAAGCCACATGTAACAGTATACTTAGCAAGATATGAAAATGACCCTTTTACTCTGACTAGCATCTCCAGGTACACTAATTGTGAATACAAGTCTCCAGTATTCATGATTCATTTTAAAAAAGCTCTGAAAATGCTTAATGGGTTTGTTTCAATAAAGTAATCAAGAAAATATGTTTAAAACAGTTTCAAGGTGCTCCTAGACCATATTAAGCTACAGGTTCATAGGAATGTTCCTTATAAAGTCAGAACTTCATAACCATCTAGGGTGAGCTTCAGAGAAGGCCACTTTATATGAAAAAAATGCAATTAAAACAATTATATACAGATGTAATGAGACAGCAAAACAGAGGTAATGAGCAGTTCTTTTAAATTACTTTCACTCACAAGGGAGACTCACAATTCACAGGCTCTGTTCAGGGATTTACAGTTCATTCTCTTATTGTTATAGAACATGTCTGTCTATCAGGTGTATTGGCCTCAGGACATTAGAGAGACACAAGGAGAGTGAGGTAATATCTTTTATTGGACCAACTTCTGTCGGTGAGAGAAACAAGCTTAAGCTTACTATAAAAATAATAAATGAAACAATGAATTCACACTACTGTGGCTCTTTAGGGTAACGCTGATCACTAATTTGGCTCCTGAATCACTGAGGTCTGACAGGTTTCAGAGTAGCAGCCGTGTTAGTCTGTATTCGCAAAAAGAAAAGGAGTACTAGTGGCACCTTAGAGACTAACCAATTTATTTGAGCATAAGCTTCCGTGAGCTACAGCTACAGCTCACGAAAGCTTATGCTCAAATAAATTGGTTAGTCTCTAAGGTGCCACTAGTCCTCCTTTTCTTTTCACTGAGGTCTGAGTATCACTGCCCTAGTGTCTTTTCATATGGATCCCATTTGACTAGTCATTTAACAAATAGCACAATTTTTTTTAATCACCTTTTATGGCAGAAACTCTATTTCCCCTGATATTTCTTCCTCTTCTTCTGGGAAACATGTTCTATTGCTAGCATCTCTCCCATATTCTCCTTTTTACACAGTAAGATAAAGAATGTAATTCTCCTTGCATAAATTAAAATGTTTGACTTCAATTTTCTTTTCCATCATTAAATTGCTTGTCATCCCTTGGAAGACCTACTGTCTCCATATCCCTAACTACACTGTTCCTTAAGTGACTGAATGTCTCATTGCTTAAGAGGGTAAGACCAACAATCTTGCTTTTATTCTCCATGTTTGTGTTGAGGGTTTTTGTTTTATTTTTAGTCACAATACACATAAACTTGCTAATTCTCCATTGTGCCAGATATTTTATATCACTGGATTAGTTTTTTCAAAACCTTTATTGTCTATACACAGTTGCGTTATTAAAACCCCACCGATATTTCTAGATGGCAGTAATATGGGAAAGCAGCATGGTCTTGTGAGGGTTAGGAGCTGTGTGGCCTAATTGTCAGCTTCCATTGACCTCAACAGGGCTTGAGAACGCATAGCACCTTTGAAAGCCATGCCAACTGAATTTTTTGCCAATGTTTCCACAGACAAGTTCTTGAACAACCATGGGCAAGTCACTTAAACTCTGTGCCTTATAGTTTCTTTATCTGTAAAAGAGAGATGATATTTCCCTACTTAACATGGAGGGAAAATTATTGTTTGCATGGTACTTTGAGACACTCAGATAAAAGGTATGATAAAAAGGCACATTTAAAATGTCTGCTATACGTTACAATTAAATTGCTAATATAACTATTTCCTTTGAGAGCATGTCTTCACTTACAAAAACGACCTGGCCAGACAGTATACTGCACTTTATAAATGATTACTTAACACACACTCCCAGATAGTTCTAGAAGATCATAGAGACATCAAAAACTAATCAGAAAGACACACAGTTCTGACACAGGAATGGATGGCAGATTAACTGTTAGACAGTAAACATCCTAAACAAGCACTAAACATCAAACAATGGAAAGGACTTGTCAGCAAAACTGGTTTCACGTTAGCAAAGTAATTCATTGTCAATAAAAAACAACCGAGTCTCTTCTCAAAAATATATCACTATTGGAAAATGCACAAGTTTGTTACATTACTTGTAATTAATTGAGACCCCCAACTTAATGATACAAAAAGGGACTCATTGCCAAGAAGCTGAAATAAAAACACAGGGAAAGGCAGCATTTTGATGCTATCACAAGTCTTCCCACCTTTGTTGTCAGGGCTATCATGAGATACATAAGAAAGAAAAGATTGACGTAAATCGGTATGCCACTAACCTCCTTGCTGATCCTGATGACTCTGAGAATGCAGGAGAAAGAGATTCTGAGCCCTCAGCCAAATTATAGGATTTGCTTGTGTCAGAACCAGGTATTTCGGCTTTAGGTAACTGGTCTATTACAAAGGTCTGGTCTGTGCATTGTTTTTTAATATTCTGTTCTCCTGGCAGAAATAATACAAGACAGAGATTAATACCTAGCAGATAGTTTAGTTTCCCTTTTGTGTCTTTTTCAGTTTGTTATTCTCTAGCTTGGAAAAGCCAAACTTTTTTTTTTAAAATCATATTTCAAACATATTTCCTCCCCTCCTTTGACTACCTGTGCAAGATTTCTATCAGAATCACTGTTTCAATAAAGTGCCTAAGTTTTTCCCCATCATAGTAAACACTCACCATGAACCAGAGATAACAGCAACATTTGTCCAATATCTATTTTAAGCGAGGGTGAGAGAAATTGCCACGGGTGTGTATGTGCACTTGTCTCCAATCACCATATTTTAAAAATTAGCAAATACTCAAAAATGTGGCAGCTCTGTTTCCTGGTGCTCAGTATGAATTCACTTTATATCATTACACGCCACAGTTTTAGAACACGGAAGTTTGACAGCTCAAGGTAATAAGGTGGCTGTAAATAAAACTAAGCTGATGCTTTGCCAATGCCTCTGGAAAGACAGAAATGTCAATATATTGACTTTTTGGGTTTTTTTAAGTTAAGGAAGCATGTCTAGGAAATACTATTCTAAAACAATTCTATTATTTTATATTTGACAAATGTTTTTATCAGTTGTTACCCCCAAGTGATTCCCTTTGCCATTCCAGAGGGACAGAGATATCGGTTATTCCCTAGACAATATTATAAAGAAACTAAATTGTTTTTATACCTTGTCTACACTCATTTTCCAATGTAGTTATTCCCATATTAAAAGCATGCTTAGATACAATGCTCAAAACCTGATAAGCATTAGTCCCTACTATGGTAATTTGCAATAACAAGTGTCCTGCAAATACTGGAGATGTAAACCATGATTGCTTAGAAGAAACAATTTCAAGAACGACTGTCAACCATGACTTTGCCTATCACTGCAGAACTGATCTTGACAAAATGCCAAATACTTTTGTAGCTACAGTGTGGATAAAGGCTTCAAGGCATTTAGTTTTAGGCACCGTTTCCCTCGACTCAGAATGAAATATCAAGAGGATTCATCATATCAGTTGTGAATGTACTGCAGAATTCAGTGAGCTAGACTGTCAATAAATCAGCATAGCTCCATTGAAATTAATGGATTAGAAATAGGAAAGATCTATTAGGTCGGAATACAATTCCGCAAAGGAAGACGTATCCAAAATTAAAGCTTTTTTTAAACATGGTTGTAATCAAAAACCAATTCAAACAATATTTAAAGAATACAAAAATATTATGAAGATTCGAAATTTAAGACACAAAGCCCGTCAAGAGCAAGTGAGATAGTCCTGATCATCTTTCCTCAGATGCAGTAAGAGAACAGTGATTCAAGCATCATCAAAAACATGGTAGGAATTTGGACGATTTGCAGAGGTCATTAAATAGAACCTGCCCACTGACAGATATTGCAACCACATGTTTAAATTCCACAAGGCTTAGACTTAGAAGTACCCTCCTAGATCATCCCCAAAACATGACCAAAGATATACCCACATTGCCACAACAAGCAATTTCTTAAAACAAATAAGATTGAAAACTAGTGTGAGAACTAACAGTACCCATGGGTATTTTTTTGTCTCTGCAGGTAATAAAGACAGAATATCTATGCTGGATGTGGTTCCTAGAGACTGGACTACTCATACACTTAAGGTTAAGCATGTAAATATTTACCTTGTTAAATCATGACCTACATGAACACTGGGTAGTTGACGTAGTTTAATTGATGGCTTTGGGGTATGCGTGCATGCATCATTTCTTAGGGAAACGCAAAAATTATTTTTATTTTCAGATGTATTAAACATTACTCACCTGTGTCCATAGCCTGGTCTTCAGCAGTGGGTGCTTCTCTCTCTTGTAAGCTCTTGATTCTCCTTTTACCAGTTTTCTTCCATCGGTTATTTACCTGATCCACTAAAAGCTGAAATTCACCTTTATGTTTATTCCCTGAAACACAAAATTACATTCTTCTATGAAAAACAAATTGCTCAGAGAACTGGCAGCATCATGAGTGTGCAAGGGGAGAGTGAAAAGGACATGAACAGAAACACAAATGCATAATAATGAAAACATTTCTCAATTCAAAAAATCACCAACTGACTCACTGTTGCAACATTTTAAGTGTTCTATTTAAGGGCTCAATTTTGAAAAGTGCTCACTGAAGTCAGAGGGAGTTTTGCCATTAATTTCAAAGGAGCTAGGATTTTGGTATCTCTCTAGTTAATTTTTTTTTTTTTAATTAACTTGGTTAAAACCTCTGGAACCACATATCTTTTTGTATTCAAAAAATGATTTCCACCATTTATTCTGGTTACTTTAGGCAGTTATTTTATATCACCAACTACTAGGTATAGAATTATGCAAAAGATTTTTTTTAAAAAGTCAAAAATGTAAAGAAGAGACTCAGGATTTCCCCCCCCCCTTTAAGAAAATGGAAGGGTTTTTGTTTGTTTGTTTTGTTTTTTACTTTTACAAAAATGTTGTCCATAAAACAGCATCACACATGCAAGGTAGGACAAGAGAACATGCAAAAAGAAACATTACTAGTCCGTTCACATTTTCCTAAAATTCATTTTAAACTTTTTTTTAAAGCAAGATGAGCTATAGAATAAAAACATCTGTTCATTCAAAAGCCAGGTTAAGTGTGCAAGCACATTGGAATTAAATAGTGTTTGTTTTTCCCTGATACCATTGTCTGCCAATTTAAAAAAAAATCTGCTAAATAATTCAGTTACTCTTGCCATAATATTAGATAATGTTGTTGAAGAATTCTAGTTCCCTTGGGATTTGCTGGAGTACCGGTTGCTCATTAGGGTCCAGATGGCTCAGTGAATTGATCAGTAAGGGGACAGCAAGCTTTTCACCTCTGTCACTTGTCTTAATTCACAGTGGGACAATAGTTAATGAAAGTCATCACAACGGATCTGTTCAGAGGCCTATGTAGAAGGTGCTAGAGATTTCAGTCCATTACACAGTGGAAAGCTATCTCCATTCCAAACAACCACCGTGGCTGGCACTACCTGACAGAAAAAAGAATGGTCATGGAGACTGGACTGCCTCTCTTACTCCTAGCAGTGGTGCCCTCTACTTCCATAGGAAAGAGGTAGATCATTGTGTAGGAAAAATGTGCACGGCTGCTGCTCTGCCCTGTTCCATGCACAGAGGGATTCAGTCCTCAGGACAATCAATATAACTCAAACACTCATATATATTACAGGGGGCCTTTCAAAACTTAACAGAGAGAGATGCCAGACAACTCTCAGTGAGCCACTGCTGATCCAGACCACAATTTGGAACTCTGTTTTTCTTGTAAGAAAAGAAATCAAAAACAAATGTTAAGGCATTTTGTGCCACTAGGAAAGGCTAAAAACACCTAAAGGAGAACTTAAGGCCTTAAATCACTGATTTTCTCTCTTCGCTGCAGAAGTCCACAGAACTTGCAGAACTGCCTTTTCTGCACACACACAATCATGGCTTCCAGGTAGCTGAAATAATGAGGAAGCTCCACTAATCTTAGAATTTTGTATTTCCTAATTTCACTTCTTGCCTCACCTTCCCCAATCTAACACAGATAAGGACTGCCACTATACATTACATCAATATTTCCGGAAAATAAAGCACTAGCTTTGAATAGCCTACTACCTTTTTCTGAATGAAAATGTGAATTCAGAAAGACAGGCATAAGTGGCTTTGCAAAGAAAATGCCAAGTGTCACAAAGAGCAGACATCTAGTTTTTTAAAAAAAAAATACACCAACACTATAAAAGGTTGCAAAGTCAAGTATTCAAAAGTTATGAAATGCTAGAATGCCTATGCAGCCTTAATTCAGCTCCCCTGAAAACGCAGCCTGTGTGTTATATAAAAGGAAGCATTGATTGTGCTTAGGGAAGCATTGTTCTAGGCTAGCTATCCTCAATTTTTTCAATACCAAAACACTCTACCCATCACTGTCTTATCTGGGTTCCACTGTTGTCAACCTCCCAGCATTCCATTTCAGCTTCTAGACTCAATGGAAACAAAAAGATTTAATAAGGAAAGTTCAGACTTCGCATAATTTTCCTTACCTTCCCTATAACTTAATGTTTCTGGAAAGGGATAGTGAAACATATCTGCCTATTGTTTTAGGGAAAAGCATGGTCAACAGGCTATACATACATTCTGTAAAGCAATCTTAAAAATGCTATGCGTAGAATGGTAATCTTCATTCTGCACTAATGTAACTTCCAATTGTAATTCAAAATCCATGCACTCTGGTTTTTGAGCAACTTTGCCAAATGAATTTTATAGGCAACAGATTTTTTGTCAAATAGCATCACATTTTAATAAATATTACTACAGAGAGCGAAATTTTACGACTACATCTGTTATTTCACGTTTGAAGAAAAAAGTCTCTCTGTTCCAAGATTATGACAATTTTTTCAATAAAGGAAATTTTAATACACATCTGTGTGTTTACTTATGATACCTCAATGATTCAGCACAGTTCAATGCTGCCCTTTAGTTATGTACTCATTGCATTTTCGATGATTTAGTATGTTTATGACCAGTTTCTGGCAGTCAATGCAGTGCTTATTATTTGGACACTCAAAATTCTCTTACTAAAAGGCTGGCAAAATGAGAAGTTTGCTCAGACAGAAGATTATGTAGATTACACACTACCTATAGGGTGAGAACATACTGTTTATTTTTTTAAAATGACATTTACCAAAGATTAGTTATTTGACTGTAATTACCAGCAGTAAGGAAAGCCATGCAAATGTATTGGTACCTGTAGTTAGTTTTAGATTATTGTATTGCAATCTAAGGGCAGAGTTAGGCTACAAATTTCTTTCCACTGAAAAGTCCCAAAGTTTAGAGTTGTCTTGAAAAATAGATGATTCTTTTTTTGGCCTTTCAGAATAATTAATATTTGGACTATCTAACCTGGTGGAAGAAGCAGCTGTTTGTTTTCCATTGTTTTGTTTTGAATTAAATAAACCCCAATCCCAATATATTTCTGAAATTTTCATACAACAACGAAGATCTGTTTTTACTGACACAAAAAATTAATCTCGACATTCTCCAGGACTCCACATAAATATACCTAAAGAGCCTGTCCACAGAGATTTTAGACAGACAAATCACCTAAAAAAAAAAAAAAACATGAACAGATGTACGAGTTAAATGACTCTATGACTATCCCAAAATCAAAGAAACTGAAATATTGAAACATGGTACGTGCTGCTGTTCCCATTGAATTCAATGACAGAAGGACAGGGCCTTTTTTTTTTAATCGCCTTCTAATCTGTGATAACCTCAGGGACGGAGATGATAGGGGGAGTGTGGAAACATTCTATGCTCTACGACTCTGGGGGGACTGCATGGTCACCTGTGCTACTGAGTTCACCACGCTGACCAAACAAGAAATGAAATTCTAAACTTCCCGAGGCTTTTCCTATGTACCTGGCTAGTGCATCGGAGTTCAAAGTGCTGTCCAGAGCGGTCACAATGAAGCACTCTGGGATAGCTCCCAGAGGCCAATACCGTTGATTTGTGTCCACACTACCCCAAATTCGACCCAGCAAGGTCAATTTTAGCACTACTCCCCTCGTCACGGAGGAGTAGCAAAGTTGATTTTAAGAGCCCTTTAGGTCGACAGAACGGGGTTGGTTGTGTGGACGCAGTCATTTTTAAACTGACCTAACATGGCTAAATTCGATCTAACCCCATAGTGTAGACCAGGCCTGAAAGAATTAGTCCTATCAGTGTAATTTTGGAGAGCTCTGGAAACATCCAAAGTGTGTTGCTTCTTCTCCCCATGCATGGAATGCAGTTTTGGTAAGACCCCAAGATAAGACAATAGATTGGTTTACGTGGATCTGAGAAAGCACCTTAAGAATATCTTTAACACCATGAAAAACAACGAGGAGTCCTTGTGGCACCTTAGAGACTAACAAATTTATTTGGGTATAGGCTTTCGTGGGCTAAAACCCACTTCATCAGATGCATCTCTCTGATGAAGTGGGTTTTAGCCCACGAAAGCCTATGGGATGAAGAAGTTTTTCTTGTGAATAGCTTCCTGCCTTATATTACAAAGGTGCAAAAGCAGTCTCTTCCCATAGTACTCAGCCAGCCAGCATCCAGATTAGCAACTACAGCATCATTGGGTCTAGATAGAACGCTTGACCATGATCTTTCAACAGAAGGTGTTGACAGTTTGATAGCCTGATCCGGGGGGTTTCAAGAACATTCTGAGCAGGTCCATCAGCCAGAATGTCTTGGCCCACAGGGAGATATAATGATGCACTTGGCCTGGTCTCTGGGTTTGGCAATCACCTTGGATATCAGTAGGATTGGCAGAAAAGCATAAAAACTTCCCTGATTCTAGTGCAGAAGGAAGGTTTATGTCTCCTCTGGAGCAGAGGTTGGGACATTTGGTGCTGCCCCCAGAAGTGAACAGGTTATCACCAGATTTCCCCCATTGGTGGAATATCAACTGGACGGACTTGACCACTTGTGGTTGGTGGCAGTTTCTCTACTTAGGAAATCTGCCAAGTTGTTGCTCGACCCCAGAGGATGAAGGGCTATCGGGGCTATACTGTGTAGGCAGTAGCAATCCATAGTTCAATCACCTCTTTACTGGGTCAGGGAAGGAGGTCTGGCCCCATTCTTGTTTATGTAGCACATCACTGGCTTCTGATCTGACAGTATCTGTCAGGGCCATAGGACTGGGAGGAACACCATACACACCAGTATGATGGATATCAGTTCCAAGACATTTATATGTAATCTCCTGTCTCTTAGGGACCATGTCCCTTTTACCTGCAGTAGGATACCCAGGCCGACCAAACCCCCCCCCACACCAAGCCTGTTCCAGACACATCCATAGCCAATGCTCTGGAAGGGGATGGGATTTTGAGTGGTTCCCCTTTCTGGACACTGTTAAGATGTAGCCCCCCAAGTCAGTGCCTTGAAGACAAAAGCCAGAATTATTACTTTCTTCCTCAGCCTATGCCTGGTGGGGGAGCAGATGGACCTGAGCCAAAGTTGTAGAGGCCTCAAGTGAAGTCTATCAAGTGCTGTCACAGATGCACCCACTGATACGTGGCCTAATAATTTAAGCAGGTCCGTAACATCATAATAGGACATGCTATCACCCTGTTTATTAATTACCTTAGTGAGACAAACCTGTCCTGAGGTAAGTACACTCTCGCTGTTTTGGACTCTACCCTGGCTCCTATGAATTCTGTCATCGGGAATGGAAAGAAAGACAATTTCTCATAGTTCACCAGGAGGCCCAGTTGGGTAAACAGAGAAAGACTACTGCCACAGTTTCAGAGTTAACGGCACCTTTGGAATTCCCCCCCCCCAACACACACACACACACACACACACCCCATCTTCCTTGAGGGCACCCACTTAAGGTTTTAGGCTTCCCAGCTGCCATCTCTCTTGGGGCAGAGACCCATGTCTATCTCCCTTCAGACTGGATTTAGGTTTGCAGTCTCGCTACACCTCACTGTTCTTTCCACCAGTTCTAACCAGGGTCCAGCACCTGTGATTAACTCTTTCTCCAGGAGTTACAGCAGTGTATACCAACCTTCATAAAGCAAATGGGCATTTAATTCTTAATGCAAAGAAAACAAAAATAATAAAAATTTACATGCATACTAAAAGCTTACCAGAGGTCACCCTTAACCCCAACCCCAGTATTTCAGACCCCAGAAATGGGGTTTTTCCTCCCTTTGGTTACAAGCTCATGTCAGTTTTTAGGTCACGTACCAGACCCCAGCTAGAAAGTTCGGCTGATTCTTTATACAGCAAGGGCTTTTACTATCCAGTCTCTGGGAACAAATAATCACCAGTATCCTCAGAGTGCAGGTTCAAAAGGCGAGGGTTTTTAATAACCAGGGTTGCAGAATTTGCATTAGCTATTCCCCAGAAAACCCACTTAACACATTGTCCCAAAAGTCCATGCCTATCTGGTACTTTAAATATAGTAATTTAAACACCTTACACTTCCAAGGTCTCATAAATGTCAATTTGCCAGTGTTTTGTGACAGGATTTGCCTATGATCAATCAGTCAACTAAATACAGATAGGCCTGGATGCCTATCCTCCTTTGGGGTGCTGCCACTACAGCAAGGCACTTTGTGAAGTCTCTTGATAAGGTAGAGAATCCAAATGTACTGGTAATGATTCTGTCTCCCTGTAAATCTGAGGTACTTCCTGTGGGCTGGGTGGATGGTGATGTGGAAGTACATACCTGCAAGTCTACAGACACAAACCAGTCGTGCGTCTGAAGAGCTGGAATGATGGAGGCAAGTGATACCATTCTGAAGCTGAGGCAGCATATGTATGTATTCAGTCTCCTCAGGTCTAGGACAGGACAAAGACCTCTCCCCTTTTCTTCTTCATAATGTGGAAAGATCAGGAGTAGAAATATCTGCACCTGTAATCTCACAAAACTTTTTCTACGGCTCCTAAACAGAGCAATGAAGCCACTTTTTTTTTTTTTTTTCAACTGGCTCTTGTGCGAAGATACCCGAGACAATGAAGAGGGCAGGTAGGAAGTAAAGAGAAGAATTGGATGGGGTAGCCATAAGTGACGACGTCTATCACCCATATGTCAGCTGTGATCCCTGGACAACGGAAGAGGATGAGGCAATTTCCGAAGATTGGCTACAGAATCTTGGTTTCAGTGTGGCTCACAACCGTCTCTTCAAACCTGCTGCCTCTGGGAATCAGGCTGAAGTGCAATGTTCTGGCTACTACTTGCCCTTCTTTGATGGGGTTTTAAGTTCTTCCCAGCAGTCTTGTGGGAGCCTCAACAGGAAGAGAGGGTCACCCACTCCGATATCAGGAAGCTCTATTTTGCAAAACAGAGCTTGGTAATGAGTGGTTCTAACTTGCAGGGAAGCTGAGTCGACCTTCCCTCCCCTCCCCCCCGAAAAAGATCCAGCCTCTTGAGATCCTTATTCTTTGGGGTCCCTTTAGTTCAGTGGTTCTGAAACTTTTGTACTGGTGACCCCTTTCACATAGCAAGCCTCTGAGCGCAACCCCCCTTATAAATTTAGAACATTTTAAAAATATATTTAACACCATTATAAATGCTGGATGCAAAGCAGGGTTTCAGATGGAGGCTGACAGCTCGCAACCCCCCCCCCACCATATAATAACCTCACGACCCCCTGAGGAGTCCCGACCCCCAGTTTGAGAACCCCTGCTTTAGTTGATCTTTGGTTTTGTTTTCTGCCCTGAATCACTGAGAGGACGAGAAATCCTGGTGTGGGATGTGAGAACTGTTCAAAGCCCTCAGGCAGGACTTGGTAATGTTTCTGTAGTTGCTTCAAAATCAGAAGTAAGGCCAGCATGTGCCAGTGATCCTTCAGTCTCCAATTTGCCCTCGTTAACTGGTAGAGCAATCCTTGTGGGCACTGAGGAGCTCAAGATGTTGAACATCTTGTGTATGTTCTCTTGGATTACTCTCATCTCAATTTCCAAGGTGTCTGCTGTCCTGGTGAAGCTCCTGGAAGGCTCTAAAGTATTCCAGAGGAAGGTTAGGATTGGTGCAACTGCCTCACTCAGAGAAAAAGATGAGTCTTCGCATGGAGACGGCAGCTGGAACATCTTCTGGGCTTGCTTTGCCCCTACTAATGCCAGGGCAAGAAGTGCAGCTGGAGCCTCGTGTCCCTCAATTTCTGGGGTGCAAGGAGGAGTGGCAAATGGAGTTTGCCGAGAATTTGCCGCCCTGATAGACACAGCTATTCAAAAGATTCTAAGGCCTTGGCTACACTTGCACGTTATACCACAATAAAGCCGCCCAGAGCGCTCTAACTCACTCCCCATCCACACTGGCAAGGCACGCAGAGCGCTCTGACTCCCTGGCTAGAGCTCTGCTGGTACTCCACCTCCCCGAGAGGGATAAGGTTTGCTGCATATTGGGTGAGACGCTACAGCGTCAGTGTGAACGAGGAGTTACGTTACAGCGCTCTGCTTGCCTCCCCAAAACGTCCCATAATCCCATTAACTGAAGTGGCCCTTCTTGTCTTTCTTGTGAACTCCGGCAGGAATGCGGAAGTTGCCCTTTCAAAGCTCTATTTTGGAGTGCCGGCTGCTTACCAGCTCCGAGAAAAAAAACAAATGGCTAATGTTTGCTTTGAGTGAGTGAGAGAGGGGCGGGGGGTCTGTACTTACAAGACAGCGTGCTGACACATTCTCAGTACCCCAAAAGCCCAATCTCTCCCACCACATACACACAACACACTCCACCCCACCCTCTCCCCATTTGGGAAGCACACTGCAACCACTTGAATGCTGAGAGAGCTGCCCATAATGCACCACTCCCAACGCAGCTGCAAGTGCAGCAACGCCAGTGCGCTTTCAGCTGTCAGTGTGGACAGACTGGAGTGCTTTCCCTCCTGCGCTGTACGAAGGCTGGTTTAGTGCAAATCACGCTACATCTGCAATTGTAGCTAAGCCCTAAGGTTGTGTACATGAGGCGCAGGTACACTTACAGTGGGATCCACTCTGACACACACTCAAAAAAATCACCTTTATTTTTTTTTTATTTTTAAAGGTACAGATTCTCGTAGCAGCTCAAGTGGCCTTCAGCAGCACGCATACAAACCCGCATTCAGATTACTGAGACAAAAAATATTCATTTGTCATTCAAAAACACTTCACATACACCTGAAGAGGAAATTGCGTACTTCACCATTTGCCGAAAGTATGGCAAACTGTACTCAACAGAAGAAAATGGGTCTTGCTTCTGGCTACTTTGAGCCTTTTAAAAAGGTTGTCGCAAGTTTCACACTGAAGAATACAACAAAAGAAATAATACCGCATATGGAATATTTTAGAATGTTATGGAACTCATGCCAGCAGGAAGCCAAAGAATGAACATGAATTCAGCTATGAATTTGGAACCTTTGGAGGCAAATGTACTAAATTAAAAGGACGAAAGTGTTCCATGCTATATATTAAAACCCTGAAGCACCTCCATATTACAGACAAAACATACCTAATGAAAGTCTTTTAAATTCTGAAATGTCCTCTAACTTTGCAGGATTGGAGTCTAAGTCTGGGTACATTTTGAGACTTGTCCTCAGCAGCCTATGATACTTTGTTCAAATACATTACTTAAATGGATTTTGGATCAGTCCCTTAAAGAGCTACTAGACACTTGTCAGAATTAGGAAAGCATACCCTTTAAAGGCCTTTAAGCTTAAAAATCAGAATTTCTGCATTTCTGTTCCCCTAAATTGTATTAGTAGAGATTTTTGCATGGAAGCAGAAGTATTATTAATGAATTGCTTTGACTTAAATGAAACTGCTTAAGATCTAAAACCAACAACAAAGTGTATGCAGTGATATAAATATACCTGAAATAAAACTGTTAAAAGTAAAAGAGAAGAAGGTTTGCCTACGATTTAAGCCCAAATTCAGGGTTGGCATAAGTGGTTGCAACCTTACAAACGTCGTCAGAATTGTATCTAGTAAATGCAGAGTTGTATTATTCTAGACTAGAGATTAGTTTGGCCCTAAGGCATTGGAGGAAAGATAGGTTGAAACAGGAAATATAGCCAGTTTTAAATGGATATACAGTTTTAAATGGATCCTTAACCAGGACAAACTGTCCCTTCATTGCATAGCTTCTCCATGCTTAAAATGGGAGACATTAAAATGTAATGCTCCTGTAAAATGTGGAAAATTGTATTGGTGGGATATGGCTCACTGTTGAGATTGCTTTAGTTTCCAAGCAGACTGCCGATGAAGTGAAATGACTGGGGTAGATAGAGGAAAAAATCCAAGAACAGCAAAGTTAAAATTCAAGAGCTAAGGACTGTGAATGTTCTACTTATATACATATAACCCAGCAAATACACAAAGAGTAACAGGAAAATCAATATAGTGAATGCAATTTCTGCAGCAAGTTATTGGAAAACAGGATGCAGGTCCAGCTATCTGAATGCAAGGATGCAACCCAACCAATAAGGGTGAATCCCAAATGGTACCAAGAGCTCCAAATTCCCTCTTAGGAGATGCTAGGAACTTGCAGGATCAGATCATACAAGGAATAAAATGCACACTACATAATAAATTTTTAAATAGCAAGAAACCCATCCTCTTGCTTGGAAAATCTAGTCAATCATTGGTCTTGTTAATGGAATTGAACATTTCCCTTCTGGAAGGACAGGTTCATAGATTCCCAGGGCAGAAGGGACTATTGTCATAATCTAGTGTGACCTCCTGTGTAACAAAGGCCATAAGAACATCCCCCCCAAAATTCCTTGAACATCTCTTTTAGAAAAAACATTCAATCTTGATTTAAAAATGGCCAGTGAAGGAGAATCCACCAGGACCCTTGGTAAATTGTTCCAATAGTTACTTACCCTTTATTTAGGTGCCAGGGTCTCAAAGAAAAGATTTTTCAACACACCAACTTGCTCAACACACCAACTGCTGCTGGGGACAAGCTGTCTAATTACTACATACTGAATCTTCCCTTTTTGAAGTAGGTTATTGGAATTGTAGTACTAAGATAACTGCAACAGAATCCTTCAATTTCAAGAATTCTTGAGCCCTGTCAGTTTGGGTTTAGGCCTGGCTATGGTACAGAAACTGTACTGGATGCATTAGTTAATTATCTTCTTAGGTGAGGGAGGAAGATCATGCTCTGCCTATCTAAGGTATATAGCCTCCACCCACACTATCTGAGAGCCTCACAATATCGAATGTATATTAATGCCTCAACACCCCTACAAATACAGAGAAATATTACTGTCCTCATTGTTTTTTAACAGATGGGGAACTGAGGCACAGAGAGGCTATTTTTATATTTGCATGTACGCCTACAGCAAAGGAGTTTTGAAAATGCAAAATGCGTACGTTGTATTACTTACGATAATAAGTGTGAATCTCATCCATTTCCTTTTCTGTCTGGTCCTTCGTAAATGTCATGCTCTGCAAAGTGATACAAAATGTTCATTTGAAGAAGAAAATGAAGATAGTCACATTTTAAAAACACGAGCTTTAATGTCAGAACATGCAGGAAACTTATCTTTGAAACAGAGGAAATATCATTCCTTTTTACCCCCACTCTTTAGACACCAAAACCATCAGTACTACACTTTAATAAGGACTATGTCAACCCTATATGGGAGGAGATCATTTGTTCAGCTCTTTCCCACCACCTCTGCTCAGCCCTACCTGTTAACATTTAACATATACCTGGGCTGTCTATAAAGTGCCCCCTTTGCTCTACTTTCACAAGAGCAGCAGGAGAACGCCAAGCTGCCAAGGAGACTAAACAGAACAAAAACAGACCTTCCTTAAAACCTCCCTCCAGTCTTCTGATTGGTTCAAGGCCAGGTCAGTATCTTTATCTCACTTTATAAAACCCCCTGGGTATTTTTACTGCAATCATAAAATGCTCAAATGTAGGTGGTTCAACCACAGAAACATCAGTACCATACAAACTAGTATTCCCCTTAACAATAAGTGATATCACATTTTAATTGTAAGTTCTTTTACACTAGTTATTTAAAATACACCCACACAAATATCTTGAATATGCTACTAATGGTTGATTTAAATTTAAAGGCATCGTAGCGTCTTGGCACCATGCATTCTGCTCAGCCTCTCCCTCCCCCAAGCCATCCTGCCATGTACCAACAACAGCACTCTCCTGTTAGAAGTATCACCATCACCATGATTCCCTCTCCCTGCTCAGAAGGATTGAGTTGGGTCGGATTTAGCCCCAGATATAAAGGGTTTTCCAGTTGAATATTTTAGCACACTGAAAGGAACCAGCAATTCTTTTAATGAAGAAATATGTAAAAATGCTTCATAACTCTTTTGGTACAGAGATAATAAACTTACATTTTCACCAGCTTTATTAAATTCAAGTTGAGTCCGAGTTTTCTCATTGTTTTCAAGCTCTTTCACTATTTCTGCAACTGTTAATATCAATAAGCATTATAAATGGCAGAACCACAATATGGCTGTTAAGATAAAGAATAAAACAGCACTGAAAAGAACTGTCCTAGAGCTAAATGACATTCAGGCCTATATGCATTAATCTTTCACCTCAGGACACTCGGTCTGAAATCCAGACTTGAGTCACAATTGAAAACAAAATATAATAGGCCTATCCCAGTAGTCTAGTGGACATTTGTTAACACTGCAAAACCAAAATTTGCAATAGTTCAGTAGTATTGGTAGTCTGCACACAAGGTCAAGAGCTATGGGCCCTGGCAGAGCTGCCTTGAAGGTTACACAGTGCTTGCTTTCAGATGGCTCCTAGCCAGTCCCAGGCCATTAATCTCTCACTTTCTCCCGGTATGAAATTCATTTTCAATCTCTCTCTCAATATGTACCAACATATTCAATTTTCTATGCTATCTAGACATATATTTGTAGAAAGTCTCCATTTTATAGCACATATTTAACTGAAAGTTTAAATTATGAAACATGCTGTTTATATTCTTTTTAGCTCCAAGGATTACATCCAAATGCAAAAGAAAACTACCTGTGGGTGTCAGTGCAAAACCCATCGTCCAAAGGAAGATCACATATTACTGTAAGAATTAAATAAGGCACATCTATAGATTATGATTAAGCACAATTGGGCTCATTAACACTGTAGACATAACTAGAGCTATATAGTACTTTGTGTAATTTATTGTGCCATATGCATTACTAATTTATCTCTATGCCCAAATATATCTGCAGAGCCACCAGAAAACTATGTGCATTTATAAAAACAGATACTTTTATGAGACAATTAAGCGTTCAGGGTTTGGTCAGAGAATAAAAAACCTTAAATTACATAGGAATAAAAATTGGAAAGAACCTGGCTTAAGCCAAAATCCAGGAATTTGGCATACAGTAGTTCAGCTTTCCTTATTTCACAATGCCCCAGCAGCATTGCTATAGTTGAGGATGATTTAATGCTTCCTGGGATTTAATATTCCAGCTTTATAAGCAGCACACTAAGTCAAAACTTGGTAAAGGTAGCACTGTATCATTTATGGGCTGCTACTTAAAGTACATGTGGAAGTATTCGTTACTACTACGGGAATCTATATGTGAAAATCACCCCTAGAACAGAAAGAACAGGAGTACTTGTGGCACCTTAGAGACTAACAAATTTATTAGAGCATAAGCTTTTGCCCAGAACCCTGGAACTGTAATACAGAACCGTGTGTACTGCAGCACCTACGTTTAGTGGGTCTTATGTAAACATGCTACCAAAGCCTGATCAGAACTGGTTTCTTTTTATGTTGTTTTTGCCACAACAAACCCTACACCAGTAAAAACCCCACTTCCATGAACCCATCCCTCCACTCCTGTGCTCCTCCTTGTCCTCTCTGAATTCTCTGTCTTAACCTTAGATACTGCATCCTTCTTCCACCTGCCACCATTTTCTGTCAGTTCAAGGGGGATCATTTTTAATATTTCTTTAAAAAAAGTTAGTAAAAATTATTATAATACATACAATTGTCCTCTGAGGAGTTCTGTTAAATCTGGAGACTAAAATTCAATAATGAAATTGTCAATTGGGAGTTTTAATCCTAATTTAAGGGCAAATCTCACACACCTTAAAGATGGAGTCACTACTGAGCCTCCATAATTAAAGGAAGCTTGCTGTAATCAAACTCAGTTTTAAAATTAGGATGAAGTTTACAAGTCCCATTTTTAAAATGGATTTAGCAATTCATATGCTTATATTCAACTGCAAGTCAGTGGGACTTAGGCTCCTAAATCATTTACAAGCTTTAAAATATTTTACTCTTAGTCAATAATTTCATAAAATAATGAACAAAATGAAAAACCCCCATGAGTGCTGGATATGTCAAACTGAGTTCTCTCAATTACTGTTCTGTAAAGAGCCCTGTATGTACTTGTTTCTGTGAGGTACCTCATACATTTTGGTGCATACATCAAATACTAGGTTATATAATCCTGAGAGTGTTTTATGAACTGGGAAGTAAGGCCAAGATTTTCAAAATCAGGAATCTAAAGTTAGACTTCCAATTCCTTAGACTCCTAAATAAGTTACCTAATTTTGAAAAGCACAGTTCCAACCTGGATGACTAACTTTAGGCTCCTGTTTATGAAAATGCTGGCCTAAAACTAGGCTTGGAAGGAGTAGATTTTTAATAGATAAATATCGGAAAATATCAATTTCACCATATACACACAAACCAATGAAAAAACATTTCGATAGATGATAATTAAACTTTACAGACAGGCAAAGAAAGAAAAACTCTGCCTGAGAATTTATCAGAGTCAAAATTCAGTTATTTTTTACTTAGATTTTGAATTAGGCTGGTTACAAATGGACTAGCGAATGAATAGCAAAAATAGGACTGGTTTGTTGATGAAATGATATTTACTTTGTATGTTTTGACATGTGATGTTGACCATGTGTGCTTTAAATGGTTATGAAACCTTAAACTTTTCAACTTCAAGATCTTCTGTCATTAAATAATTGTGACCCGCCTCATAGTTTCCTGCAACTGTAAACATTCAAATCAATAGAAAAAAATGCTTAAACCCCATAATTTTGTGCAATTGTGAAAATTTAATATTGATAAAAATGTTTTAAGATACTTAATAAAATATTGATATTATCCATCAGAATTATAGAAAAATTGAATTCTGCCAAGCCTACCTAGAACTTTTTGGTGTTTGACATTATTCAGACACAAAAGTATATTTTTTTACACTATACACTGAATAAAAATTACCATGTTTATTAGAATACTGGTAATTATATTCTCAAACACAGTATAGTCAAGTGGTTACAGAAGAAGAGTCAGGGCTTCAGGGTTCTATTTTCATTTCTGCCACTGCCTCTTTGTGTGATCTTAAACAAGTGACTTAACCTGTCTGCGTCTAAGGACTTGTCTACACTACAAAATTAGATCAACTTAATTTAGGTAGACCTACAGCTGGGTGGGGGGTCTGTATGGAGAGATGGAGTTCAGCAGAGGGGGTCTGGGTGTGGGGGGCTTACCGGGAGGGGTCCAGGTGCACAGGGGGCAGGACTTGTCAGGGTGGGGGTTCAAGTGTGTGCGGCTCTGGGGGGGAGCCCTGGGGGCATCCGGATGTATGGGGCTTGGGTAGGTGGGGGAGCAGCTCCCCATATAGTGACCCCTCTCCCCCATGGCTGAGGGGCAGGAAGCAGGGTGGGGAGTGAGGACCTGGGGGAGGTTTCTGGGGTGGTCTTACCCGGCCCTGGCTGCTCTGTGCAGAAGAAGTGCACTCCCCCTCCACCCCCACCCATCGGGACTGGTAGCGGTGTGTGAGGCTCAGCCGGGAGGGGAAAGGGAGTGTCCGGGTTTGAGGGGTCCAGATGCACGGGGGTTGGGTGGATAGGGGGACAGGGGGTCTGGCCCAATACCAACCAGGCATCCCCAACCCCGCCACAGTGATTTACCTCTCCACCAGCCACTCTGGGTGCCCAAAACCACATGCCTGTGCTGCTGGGGAGGGGCACGTGACCACTTTTTGGCTTCCCCTTGCATCCGCATCAGAAAGTCATTTTTCTGTGGGGAAGCAAAGAAATCTGTGAATTCTGTACACGTGCAGTGATGCAGAATTCTCCCAGGAGTAGAAATTGAGTCCTGTGCCAAGCTCACACCTCAGGCTGTAACCCATGAGTATGGGGGTGGGGTGAGTGGGGCCAGCTGTGAGCCCCACACAAAGCTCAGTTTCACAACAGGGAACCTAAGGGAAATGCTGTAGCTCACGAAAGCTCATGCTCAAATAAATTGGTTAGTCTCTAAGGTGCCACAAGTACTCCTTTTCTTTTTGCGAATACAGACTAACACGGCTGTTCCTCTGAAACCAGACATTCTTGTCTATTTCACAGCTCCAGCTGTGAGCCCTGTTGCTGACAAAGTGACAGTAAACAGCCGATGTAAGTAAGGCAGTGTCTACAGGGACACTGCATCACCATAGCTACACCAACATAAGCGCTAGGCTTTTCATAGAGGTGGAATTATGATATCACTGTAGCAGGCCACTTACTTCGGTAGAAGCAGCATTCTAGTGTAGAGACTGACATAATTAGGTCGACTTATGATGGCTTATGTCAACTTAACTTTGTAGTGTAGACCAAGCCTAAGGGCTTGTCTACAATGGCACACTACAACGCTGCAAACTTCTCGTTCAGGGGTGTGAAAAAACACCCCTCTCAGCGCAGCAGGTTTCAGCGCTGCAAAGCGCCTGTGCAGACAGTGCACCAGCGCTGGGAGCTACGTCCCTCGTGGAGGTGGGTTTTTTTAAAGCGCTGGGAGAGTTCTCTCCCAGCATTCTGTCGCGACTACACAAGCCACATTAAACATTGCCAGTGTAGACTAGCCCTTAGTTTGCCTACATTTAAAACAAACGATAACACTAGCAGCTTACCACATAAGCATACTGTACAACAGTGATGAGTGGAGATCAAGTGAAAGCACTCAAATGCTAAGACACTTGAAAGTTAATATGCTGAATGCAAAACGTTAACTCTTTGCCATCTTCAAGAGGGAAATTCACTTCCTGAGTAATCTTAACTTCATGTGGATGAGGTGCATGGAAACTAAACCAAGCAGTACTACTCTTCAGTAAGGACAGTGTTTCAGACTTCATCCATTTTTATGTAGCTGCCTTCATGAAAACCTGGGTCACCATTTTTGTTTATTAAAATGAGGAAATAATGATCTGTTTCCAATAACTCAAATAAACCCCAGTTGGTGGGATTTTGCTCAAACTTTAAAAAAAGTCACCATCAAGAAAAGGCCAAAGCATTTAAAAAAAAAAAAAAAAAAACCACCTCTCTCTCTCTCACCCACCCGCTTCCCGGGGAAAGTTTCTGAAAATTATGAGCTTGTGACAATGGAGGTTATAATGGAAAGTAATTTTCAAACTTTACCATATCAGTTGTACCACTAACTAGAGACTAGGAGTGGGGGAAAAAGCCACAATGCTGGTTTGCAAAGCAAATGGAAAATAATTTGATGCATCCAAAAAACACAATCAAACCTTACAGTACTCATCTGGTTATTAGATCTCAGTTGTTTTGTAGCAATATAGCAGTCTAGGCTAAAACATGAAATTCTGAAAGAGAAAGTTTATGTATTGTAACTGAATATATATTTGTTTAGATTTCTTATAAAAATTACTACCTACAAATATTTATTCTTGATGTACAGTATGACAATTAAAGTTAAAGTAATAAAAAGGATTTGTACAGTTCAGTTGGCAGAGCCAACTGTAAATGGCGCTTTTTTTTTATAGAAAGTGCTTGTGTTATTCATTACTGGTTAACATTATCCAGAAGACACTACGTAGCTTGGAATTCTGTTTATGTAGATTTATTTTGGGGGACAAGGAAATGGCCAGTAATAATGCAAAACACACAACTATTTAATACACTATTACAAAACAAAAATTTCATGGCATTCGCAAAGGGCAGTGGTTTTTTGTTTTGTTTTTTAATATTTTCTTGTTTTAAAGCAAATCTACGGTGATAAAAGATTATAGAAAGACTCAGCCATTCCCCAGTACATGCATTCTTCAAATAGGAAAACAAAAACCATACTTCATTTCACCAGGAAACTTCTACAATGTAAAAGTTACTACGTAAAATCAAGGTCCAAGAAATTTAAGTTTAGTTTTGTTCCTTTAGTAAATAAGCTACACGACAGCATCTATATTTCTTTAATGGAACGAATCTACAATTGACTAAACTTACTAAACACATTTTCAAATGAAGTGTGAAAATAATTGCAAACCATAAATAACTTAATTGCAAATAATAATTAATTATTAATTATTGCAAACCATAAAATATTGCATAAGTTTTATACAATATTTTAAAACACGCATGCACAAAACCATGTGGTGCATAAACACAAGATGATCCTGTTTGAAAATACAGGTGGACATGTGTGAAATTTAAGGAGAAAATAAATATTTCCAGCACATGGGTTTCCCCAAAATGCTTACCTCCCCCTCTCTCTGGAGCTTATACTTTGCTTTTCCTGTTCTTCCTCCCCTAGTAACCAACACAGATCTGCCCTCTAAGATGATAAACAACAGAACCTAAACAGGATCCATAAAGGGGGAAGTTTAAAAGCCTTACTTCACAGTTTAAGAGAAGGCCATAACCTTCTGCACTTATATCTCTTCCCAACATTCTATTCACCGTCGACCCTTCAAGGAAACTTGTAGAACTATTTCGCTCATGACCTACTCTCTAAAAACCCTAATGCTAATCCAGTCCCCATACAGAGTCTCATCTACTTTAATAGGCAGGATCTTCCCTTACTTCCATAGATCTCTGTGTAGGCATATGAATCCATGTTGGTGGATCTCTTTGCAGGACTAAACACTGAATATGAAAAATTCCAGTCACCAGTGAGGTTCTACTGGGGTAAGATGGTTTTTTTGTTTGTTTGTTTTCATTTTACAGATTGAAATTACATTTATTACATGGGGGTGCTAAGCACAATGCTAACCCACTACCCAAATCTAAAGTTATTGTAAGCATTACATCTAAAAAGATTATACATACAAAACACTTTCCTCTGTGATTAATAGCATAGGGAAGAGAGTGCTTTAAAATATAACAGGGGAATGATAACCCAAGTACAAATGTTCTTAAGTAACACATTTTGTAAACTATTCAGGGCAGGTATGTGTTCATATAATGCCTTACTACACTGGTGTGCCAATTCTGCTTTGGGCTTCTAGCAATTATGGCAACATAAAATATTAAATAATAACAACAACTACTGCTCCCAAATCTAACGTGTGTATTCCTTCTATAGGATCACTAGCCAGCGTTTTGTAGAATTAAAGCACACCATTCATTTGTTGCTACCAGCGACATATGGCTTCTAAATATACATATACATATATATAGTTACCTTCACTAGGTGACCTAGATTAAAAAATTTGTGACTACATACAAAAGATAGAAACCTGCTATGGCTCATGATTTCCTGATAAACATGCTGAGTAATCTAGTATAGCTGTTCAGGAGGAAAAAGCATATGCTTTTTAATAGGCTACTTTGTAGGTGTACATATCAGTGACTAGGAATTTTTACATGTGTATATATCTCTACCTACTTTCCCTTTAAAACTGTTTGCATTTTGTTATGTATACATAACAGTAACCTTAAACTGAAGGCAAAGCTGTCTCTCAATATGTAAAATATGGTATATGCAGCTCAGGAATACACAAACTTCCTCTTGAGTAACAGGGATTACAGTTTCTTCCGAGCAATATCATATTCCTAGAAAGTCATTTCATAGTCCCTTAAAATAATTATTCAAAAGCAATTCAAAAAACTGCATTTTTAAAAACTTTGCATACTGGAATTACATTACACAAAAAAATAATATATATGCCACAGTTAAATAAAGAGCCATAATTCTGTTGTGGATTTATGGCAGACAGATAAAGGATTTTCACCTTCACATTTGTTGTTTTGTAAACAAACCAATTTATAATTGTGTTTTCTTTAAGGAATGACTACCTCTTTACCGCCATTGTCTGCTCCTCTCTCCTAAGCACATTACCGTACACTGAGAATCTGTTCCCCCACAGCATCATGCAAAAGACTTTTCCTTCGGGTTTTCACTTACCATTTTTGTGTGTGTTTGTTTCAAATGAAAGCTGACTGTCTCTAAGGTGCCACAAGTACTCCTGTTCTTTTTGCAGATACAGGGTAAGGGTCAGTCTGAATTAAAAGTATGCATGAAAATAGAAGTTTTGCTATGTGTTGTGTTGCCCTGAACTGTCAGCAAGACAAGATATTAGGCCACATTGAGTATTGTTCCCACTTCAGAGCGAGTTGTAACCCACTACCACCAATAATAAATTTGGTCATTAAATTAAAGCTGGTTTAAACTACACTGATAACCATTATAAATCAATTCTAAAAAGCAGCAATAAAAAAGTAGCCTCTCTTCCATTTAAGCTATTACAGGGATTAACACAGCTGCCAACATCATTCATCTCTAACTATATCAAACTGTCTCCAATCATTGTACTGGCTTCCCTTTTTAATTCCACAATATGTTAAAGCTTCTCCTCACTTTCAGAAACTTTAATTCCAACCCCTTTTCTTTATCTCTGTCTACTCCCTAACCCACCTAAGTTACTTCCCGATCTCATTTATCCGTTCCCATCCATGCCCACCTTCTTCCAAGCAGCCCATTCATCTTAGAACAGTCTCCCTATTGTGCGTGAACTTTCCCTGTCCTACTAAAAGCATAGCTTACCTACCACCACTGTAGCCCCAACTATATAGATTCAAATTGCTATGGGCTTGTCTATACTAAGCAGCTTTTAGCGACAAGGCTGTGTCGACACAGCCTTGTCGCTAAAAGTCAGCATGTGTAAACGCTCTCTGTAGGTATTTTGTCAGCGCTTATGTTGACAAAATACTTCCAGCCCACAAGTGGTGTTAGCTTAGTAGGAGAGTGCTCCTGCTGACAAAGCCACATTCACACTGCCACTTGCATCCACAAAACTTTTGTCTTTCGCGGGGTGGGGTCAGCTCTTTTAAGAACCCATGTGTCAAGGTCCCTTCCCCACTCTGAACTCTAGGGTACAGATGTGGGGACCTACATGAAAGACCCCCTAAGCTTATTCTTACCAACTTAGGTTAAAAACTTCCCCAAGGTACAAACTTTGTCTTGTCTTTGAGCAGTATGCTGCCACCACCAAGCATGTTAAACAAAGAACAAGGAAAGAGCAAAACGAAAATGAAATCCAACGCATTTCTAGCTAGATTACTTACTAATTTAAGGAGTTATGAGGCTGCATTCCTGATCTGTTCCTGGCAACAGCATCACACAGACAGACTAACCCTTTATTCCCCCCCTGCAGCTTTGAAAGTATCTTGTCTCCTCATTGGTCATTTTGGTCAGGTGCCAGTGAGGTTATCTTAGCTTCTTAACCCTTTACAGGTGAAAGGGTTTTGCCTCTGGCCAGGAGGGATTTTATAGCACTGTATGCAGAAAGGTGGTTACCCTTCCCTCTATATTTATGACACCGTGAAAGACAAAATTTCGTCAACGTCACAGTGTAGACAAGCCCTATGTTGCATCTATTGTTATCTTCAGACTGCAAGCAAGCCCTTCAAGGCTTACCTATCATTCTTTGCATTTAGTTATAGCTACTTAGCTACTGGAAATTGCTATGCACATTTATGGAGATATGTAAACAGTCATATCAGACAAATGAAGTTGTATTCTTTGGTATAATATTTTGTTTCCCCATGCTCAATAGTTTGTCCCATAATTGTGTTTCCACAACGAGACAGAAGAAGGCATAATGGTATTACCCCTACTTGTTTTATTTTAAAAAATATAAGAATTATTTCTGGTTTTCTGACTGGTCCCACCATCAGAATATTCCAACTATGCAATCTGGATACTCATTCACAAATGTAACAAACATATTGCTGCAAAGAGTTTTACATCAGTTTCTATTCTGGTGCACATTATATCTCTGCACGAGAACTTAGGTTGGAGTTCAACATTTTTTCCAGGTATTTAGGTGGTATGGGATACAGGTATTCGCTGATTAAAAGGCAGACATTTCTAATAGATCAGATTATAAATTAACCATCAGTCCTTTCCTCACTACAGATTTGGGACAATCCAGACAGGCTGCCGCTGTGCCACTTGAGAGCCACACTCAGCTTTGGTAATTATCGAGGATTGGGGGTGTTTTACTAACCTGTTGCGGACATATGTAAGTGCTTGGGACTAAGTAAAGTTTAGCTTTAAGTGAAAACACTCGTGTTGCCCTGTTTATGCTAGCCATCTATCGGTCGGACGGCCGTGTCTCCCCCGATTTGTTTCCTGACACAACCTGGCACAGAGTAAGTTACCAAGAGCTTTGGGTTGAAAGAACCCCGGGGAACACAAATATAATAATAAAAACAGAAATTAAATGTGTGACAGCAAACAGTCGGTCTTGGAAAAGACATAACTTTTTATAAATTATATCAAGATATTATTTTTGACAGTTACCTTTGGGGCTTGAACTACACTAAATTCTTTCTATACCATTGTGCCAATTGTTTTGTATATGTAACAGATACAGTTGCTTCCCTCTAACTCACATGCACTACACAGAAACAACAAGGGTCATGCTGCCTATAAAGCGAGAAGAAATCCAAGAGAGCCAACACGCCCTTGTAGAGATTGGAAGGCTTGGCTGCATTTCATTCATGTCCCACACATGGCACTATTTAAGGAGAATGCAACCCACACCAGACAAACAGTGGTTTGTTGCTTAAAGAATAAATTTACCCTGTAATTTCATTAGATGTTAGAACGAATTCCATTTCCGAACAAAGCAAAGGAAACTGTTTAGAGAGATCTATGGTTACAGTTAATTATACTGCAGCAAAGCCACATATCTATATTGATGGAAAAATTCTCCATAGCAATGCACTTTCTTACTCAGTAATTTCACACACTCCACATCATCTCCTCTTTATAAGTCTAAAATTGAAATTAAACCCAACAATATATACAGAATGCCCCACTGAACAAGATGAGAGAAATTCAACACAGAAATAATTATTAATCCTTTCCCACTGGCATTCTTAAAACCCTCTGATATTTCCTAGCTTGCTAGTGATGACCCAAAGAGTTAATCTGGAGACACCCCAACATCATTATTCATGTGCAGTACCAGTAGTGCCACAAAACATTTTGGAATTCATTGCGCAAACTAGGAAGTGTCAGTGGAAAAGAGGCGGCATTTTTTTAATAAAGTTAAGTTACAAATTGTTTGTGCTGGATGCTCTCCCAGTATGTGTGTCAAATAATTTTGCAATGTTAGCTTCATAGGTCACTTTTTATATGATTAATGCAAATTCTCCAAATCCCCATGTTATTCCACAAGGACCCAAACGGTCTTGCTCCTACTCTGAAAGCTAATTCAGTTTCTCACAGGATAGAGAAAGAGAGAGAATTTCTTAAAATGTATTAGGAACTCTAGGTGAAAACATCATAGCTTTGCCATCCTACCTGATTTGGGATTTAAAGAATCACATTGAGCATTATGCATATGCACAAATTCTTGATGTCTTTTAATAAGCTGTTGCCTCGTTCCTTGGCTAGACAGCCCATATTCCTTTAGCTTCTTCTTCAGATCACGGTCAGAAAGTAAGTTGTAAACGACTTTAGGCAGGCACTTCCTTTTGTGACCAGAACTGCAGGAGAAAAAGTAAACCAATGAAAAACCAAGAAATTCTGTCTTGTATAGCAGGAAACCAAGCAATGACTTACAGTTCTATAGTGCTTTTCATCCAGAAGGATCTCAAAGCACTTTACATGTAACACGTATAAGAATCATATGACCCACTATTGAAATATTGCTACCTCTAGGGTGCAATGCAGTACCGACAGTAACATCCCTACGAAGTGAGAACACCTTACCCATCTAAAGCTGGGGGGGGGGGCAGAGGGGGGATTTTAAATATACAGAATGCACTTACTCTAGTTTAAATTTACTCAGGAAATTGGGGTGAACACCTCCATCTCTTGTAACAAGCACCACAGAATCTTTAATAGCTATAATGGGTGAAGACTTCAAATTCATATCAGCTGCTACCCTGAGGCCTAAGTTCAGCATGGACTTAGAGGGAATTCAGCTCCTAGGTATTCCATCCAAATGCTAGCTGCGCCTTAATTGCATAGTTACTGAGATTTTAAAAGGTCACAACATAGATTTGTGTTAGAAAACTTTCCAGTTTCCTGAAAGAAATACTCCAAGGAAAAAACCATCAAATAACTATCCTGAAAGCAAATTTGTAGGTGCCAAATTATATTAAGAAAATTAATAGTGTTATCCCAATTAATTACCTCCTACAAAGAACTCCACTTCCTGACATTGCTTAGTGTGAAATAAGAATGTGAAGACATCCATTCTGCTGTAGCACAGGGGAAATGGCTTAATTACAGGAAATAGTAGAAATTGGAAGGCTCAGTGAAACATTTACATTTTTGAATGAGCGTAACATTCTCTCTACTCGTAATCTTGGAGACAGAGAATGCATAAAACTGCAAATGTATGCTCAGGTCACCTTAATGGTGAAATTTGTATCTGAGCGGACTAGATTTGGCTAGTGACCCATACTAATTCCTAGCTAATCTTCAATTTAAATAATCTTGTGCTAGTGATACAAGAAAAGAACAAAAAAGACGAGGAGGACTTGTGGCACCTTAGAGACTAACAAATTTATTTGGGCAAAGCTTTCATGGGCTAAATCCCACTTCATCAGTGCAGTGGAAAATACAGTAGGAAGATATAGATACACAGAGAACATGAAAAAAAATGGGTGTTGCCACACCAACTGTAACAAGACCAATCAGTTAAGGTGGGCTATTATCAGCAGGGGAAAAAAAAACTTTTGTAGTGATAATCAGGATGGCCCATTTCCAACAGTTGACAAGAAAGGTGTGAGTAACAGCAGGGGGAAAAAATTAGCATGGGGAAATAGGTTTCAGAGTAACAGCCGTGTTAGTCTGTATTCGCAAAAAGAAAAGGAGTACTTGTGGCACCTTAGAGACTAACCAATTTATTTGAGCATAAGCTTTCGTGAGCTACAGCTCACTTCATTGGATGCATACTGTGGAAAGTGTAGAAGATCTTATTATATACACACAAAGCATGAAAAAATACCTCCTCCCACCCCACTCTCCTGCTGGTAATAGCTTATCTAAAGTGATCACTCTCCTTACAATGTGTATGATAATCAAGCTGGGCCGTTTCCAACACAAATCCAGGTTTCGACATCTCCGACTCAAGGAATATTTCCAACATACCTCTGAACAACATACTAATCCACAGAGACCTCCCTACCAACACTACAAAAAGAAGGATTCTACGTGGACTCCTCCTGAAGGTTGAAACAGCAGACTGGACTTCTACATAGAGTGCTTCCACCGACGTGCACGGGCTGAAATTGTGGAAAAAGCAGCATCACTTGCCCCATAACCTCAGCCGTGCGGAACACAATACCATCCACAGCCTCAGAAACAACTCTGACATCATAATCAAAAAGGCTGACAAAGGAGGTGCTGTTGTCATCATGAATAGGTCGGAATATGAACAAGAGGCTGCTCGGCAGCTCTCCAACACCACTTTCTACAAGCCATTACCCTCTGATCCCACTGAGAGTTACCAAAAGCAACTACAGCATTTGCTCAAGAAACTCCCTGAAAAAGCACAAGATCAAATCCGCACAGACACACCCCTGGAACCCCGACCTGGGATATTCTATCTGCTACCCAAGATCCATAAACCTGGAAATCCTGGGCACCCCATCATCTCAGGCATTGGCACCCTGACAGCAGAATTGTCTGGCTATGTAGACTCCCTCCTCAGGCCCTACGCTACCAGCACTCCCAGCTACCTTCGAGATACCACTGACTTCCTGAGGAAACTACAATCCATCAGTGATCTTCCTGATAACACCATCCTGGCCACTATGGATGTAGAAGCCCTCTACACCAACATTCCACACAAAGATGGACTACAAGCCGTCAAGAACACTATCCCCGATAATGTCACGGCTAACCTGATGGCTGAATTTTGTGACTTTGTCCTTACCCATAACTATTTTACACTTGGGGACAATGTATACCTTCAGATCAGCAGCACTGCTAGGGGTACCCGCATGGCCCCACAGTATGCCAACATTTTTATGGCTGATTTAGAACAACGCTTCCTCAGCTCTCGTCCCCTAACGCCCCTACTCTACTTGCGCTATATTGATGACATCTTCATCATCTGGATCCATGGAAAAGAAGTCCTTGAGGAATTCCACCATGATTTCAACGATTTCCATCCCACCATCAACCTCAGCCTGGTCCAGTCCACAAAAGAGATCCACTTCCTGGACACTACAGTGCTAATAAACAATGGTCACATAAACACCACCCTATACCGGAAACCTACTGACCGCTATTCCTACCTACATGCCTCCAGCTTTCACCCTGACCACACCACGTGATCCATCGTCTACAGCCAAGCTCTGCGATACAACCACATTTGCTCCAACCCCTCAGACAGAGACAGACACCTACAAGATCTCTATCAAGCATTCTTACAACTACAATACCCACCTGCGGAAGTGAAGAAACAGATTGATAGAGCCAGAAGAGTTCCCAGAAGTTACCTACTACAGGACAGGCCTAACAAAGAAAATAACAGAACGCCACTAGCCGTCACCTTCAGCCCCCAACTAAAACCCCTCCAACGCATTACTAAGGATCTACCACCTATCCTGAAGGATGACCCAACACTCTCACAAATCTTGGGAGACAGGCCAGTCCTTGCCTACAGACAACCCCACAACCTGAAGCAAATACTCACCAACAACCACATACCACACAACAGAACCATTAACCCAGGAACTTATCCTTGCAACAAAGCCCGTTGCCAATTGTGCCCACATATCTATTCAGGGGACACCATCACAGGGCCTAATAACATCAGCCACACTATCAGAGGCTCGTTCACCTGCACATCCACCAATGTGATATATGCCATCATGTGCCAGCAATGCCCCTCTGCCATGTACATTGGTCAAACTGGACAGTCTCTACGTAAAAGAATAAATGGACACAAATCAGATGTCAAGAATTATAACATTCATAAACCAGTTGGAGAACACTTCAATCTCTCTGGTCACGTGATTACAGACATGAAAGTCGCTATTTTACAACAAAAAAACTTCAAATCCAGACTCCAGCGAGAAACTGCTGAATTGGAATTCATTTACAAATTGGATACAATTAACTTAGGCTTGAAGAGAGACTAGGAGTGGCTTAGTCATTATGCAAGGTAGCCTATTTCACCTTGTTTTTTCCTTCCCCCACCTCCCCCCAGACGTTCTTGTTAAACCCTGGATTTGTGCTGGAAATGGCCCACCTTGATTATCATACACAATGTAAGGAGAGTGGTCACTTTGGATAAGCTATTACCAGCAGGAGAGTGAGTTTGTGGGGGGGGGGAAGGGGAGAAAACCTGGATTTGTGTTGGAAATGGCCCAGCTTGATTATCATACACATTGTAAGGAGAGTGATCACTTTAGATAAGCTATTACCAGCAGGAGAGTGGGGTGGGAGGAGGTATTTTTTCATGCTTTGTGTGTATATAATAAGATCTTCTACACTTTCCACAGTATGCATCCGATGAAGTGAGCTGTAGCTCACGAAAGCTTATGCTCAAATAAATTGGTTAGTCTAAGGTGCCACAAGTACTCCTTTTCTTCATGGGGAAATAGTTTTTACTTTGTGTAATGACCCTTTCACTTCCAGTCTTTATTCAAGCCTAAGTTAATGGTGTCCAGTTTGCAAATTAATTCCAATTCTGCAGTTTCTCGGAGTCTGTTTTGAAGTTCTTTTGTTGGAGAATTGCGACTTTTCAGTCTGAAATTGAGTGACCAGGGAGGTTGAAGTGTTCTCCGACTGGTTTTTCAATGTTATAATTCTTGAGGTCTGATTTGTGTCCATTTATTCTTTTTCAGAGATTGTCCGGTTTGGCCAATGTACGTGGCAGAGGGGCATTGCTGGCACATCACACATTGGTAGATGTGCAGGTGAACGAGCCTCTGATAGTGTGGCTGATGTGATTAGGTCCTGTATGGTGTCCCTTGAATAGATATGTGGACAGAGTTGGCAACGGGCTTTGTTGCAAGGATAGGTTCCTGCGTTAGTGTTTTTGTTGCGTCGTTGCTGATGAGTATTTGCTTCAGGTTGGGGGGCTGTCTGTAAGTGGGTTTTAGCCCACGAAAGCTTATGCCCAAATAAATTTGTTAGTCTCTAAGGTGCCACAAGTACGCCTCGGGTTTTTTTTTTTGCAGATACAGACTAACACAGCTACCACTCTGGAAAAAAAAACAACAGTTGCAGATACTTTTCTTTTCTGAAGCAGAATACAACCCCCTTGCAGAAATTTAAGTATGGCTCTCTACATTAGACATAATATAACAGCTTTCTACTTTATTTTAATCTCTTGTAATCACTGTAGCACATCTGGCAAAAAGATGCATTTCCTCCCAATTACTTTCAAGAAAAGAGAGCTGTTTAAGTTTCTATTGGGGAACAAACTTTTTATTGAATTAAAACTTTTCAAAGCTCTGCAAAAGTTTAACACCTATTGTAACGTACAGGCTGCATGGGGCCAAAGACAGCTGCCTGATAATGCCAGCTATTCCACTGGAATGTTGGATCTCTACAGATGTTTTGTTTTAAAAAAATTCTAAATTTCTAAAGTCATACTTATCTATAATTATTGATCTCCTGTGTGCAATTTGGAACTAAATAACTAGCCTCACTGAAATATGAGACACTTCTTAATACAGCATTCAATATGCCCTTAAATTAAGTACAAGCAGAAACTGAGCAAATTTCTCAGAGAGGAACTAAAAACATACGAAGTGCTACAGAAATCTAAAAAAGTGTTATGGCAAAAAATAAAAATATTTCAAAATTCATGCTTAATTCCACAGGAACTAATCCATCATGACAAATACCTTCTTGGACACCTTTTTAAACTCTGAGAAGTCTAGATGAAAATAAACCAAATTATACAAAAAAGTGTAAATTCTTTATATTCTAAAGGGAAAGTGTGTTTCAACCATGTACTTGCCATGAGCACTTAACAACTGCAACTAATAAAGAATTAGCTAAAGGTCAACAACCTGTCAAAACAATAAGATGTTAGCACCTGTTTGGAGCTGCACAGTACACTCCTGTGGCAATAAGACTGGTTACGATTGTTTGTCATTGTCTTCTTGACAGCAATGGCCACACTAACGCACACAATTAGCTGTTCTCTTGAAAACCACAAGAGTTCTGTATTTAAAATCTTGGATCTAGCAAACAAAACGAAAATTTAGCCCATTTTCTCATTTGTCAAAGAAGGCACGAGAAAACAGCGATAATCTCACTGAGCAGCAGAATAGAGCACAAAGTCTTTCAACTCAATTCCAACGTTTTAATGCCATTATTCACTTGCAAACACTTCAGCTTGCAGATTTTGCTATAGAAAGCATGAGAATGCAGAAAACAAGTTTAAACCTGCACTGAATAAAGCAGACATAAAATCACTTTCAGTACTGGCACAACAGCATGTGTCAGAGATCCAGTGTTCGATCCTGGGCCAGCAAGGTCTAGAAACAGTGCTCAGAAATTGGATGGGAGAAAGCACTTGTCTTGTCCTCTAGCAACTTGCTTCTGGCAAAAACAAGGCACTGTTTGAAGATGTCTCTGGAGGGAGCCATATGTTAGGGGCTTATTCCTTCACCCGCTTACTTCCCTGGTCCTTCTCGCATGAACAGAGAGCAACAATACCCGAAGTCCAAAGGTGCAAGCAATTCGATGTTTATTGGGATGAACTTCCAGCAAGCATGATTCCAGTTTCCTTCCTTAGTGTCCCCCTTCCCAGCTCTGACACCACAGAGCCTTACACCTGTGTCCCTGTTCCCATTCCTGCCCTTAGCCAAACATGATTCCAATTTCCCCACCCCTGTTCATTTCCCCACTCCTCACCCACCCACCCACTCCCTGATTGACTGCAGACTATATAGTAAAACTTGAGTTCTGCTTAGCTATACCTTAACCAATCATTTTCCTGAAATTTAACTAACCAATCCTAACATATTGTAACATGATTATGTAACCAATTATATCCCACCACCTTAATTAGTTTACACCAGCAAAATTAATTATACAGCAGACAGAAACAATCACAGAACCAGACAGAGATTATACAGACAAACAATAGCAAAGTGGGAACTATAATGACAAAACAATACAGAAGTGAGGATTTCACATCCCAGCTTTTGATAAGTGAGTTCTTGCCAGACAGGATGCTATCAAACTAAGTTTCCTTCTTCCCTTTCTCTGGAGGTGACAGGCATTATCAGGACAGGAGTGTATTCCTAACAGCCCAAAAGCACCTTCTTTCAATGTGACTAGTTTGGAATGTGAGGATGTGACCGGTTGCTTCCCAGCTTATGGCTGCCTCTGTTGCTTAGCCAAAGGCCTTAGCCTAAGAACAGGGCCTCAGACTATCACAGTAAGAGAAGGACCTTACACTGGCAGACAGTGATTTTGATTCTTTCTTTTATACCTCTAACTAGCCAAGTGATAAGAATACACCTAAATTCTTAAAGTACAGGCCTTTGCAGACAGGCCTGAATATCTATATCCTAACACCATACATAGCATTCTATGGTTGGAAAACTGTCACAGCACAGGACTCAGCAAGAGGAAGTGGAGAAGGGTCAGAGGACTCTGGAAATACAATTGGAATGTCAGAGGTGCATGCAGAGAAATTTCTGCATGGCTCAATGATCTGTAACAGTGGAAGATAATATTCCTGCTCAGTTTAGATAATTGACAACAATGAGGGAGAAGACTCCACATCACTGATGTGAAGAGGGCAAAAGTGGGACATCGTTAGGAGGGTACTTGTAACAGAACACTGGCCCTGGGATGCATGCATAAAATCAAGCATGTACACAAGTCTTTGCAGTATCAGGACTTTAAAGAGCAAGCTGCGCCCAATCCAGTTGAGACCCCTCCCCTGAAAGCAGGAGATTGTACATTTTACCTTTTAACTTGAGAGCTTGTGGAACACCTGCTTTTTGGCTCAATAACAGAGCTTTAAAGAGGAAAATTTGAAGTAAGGGCCCCTTCTCATCCATTGAAAAATGAAAAGAAAACCCATCTAGATAGAATTTCAATGACCAGAACTACAGAGACACTAACGTACAGGACTAAACTCAACATAAAACCTATAAAATTTAACCAAATTTCCTACCAGTATAAAAGTTTGACTCAATTACAAGAAAAGAAATAAGACTGGTGCTGAATGTATCATGTTGAGAGAAGAAAACCACCACCATCGTTATTTACATAGCAACTTCGATGTCCATAGCACGTAACAGAGAAGCAAGAAGACAGTTCACTATTATAATATATCACTGCAAGCTTCTCACTCCAAAAGTAGCAGCAACTGGTCAAATTCACATACCAGTTCTTAGATTTAAGTTTCTTACCTTCTGAGGCCGTCCTTCTTCTCATCTCTTGTCAAACAACTATCTAAGTGTCTGTTTATATACTGCTCTGGAATAGCAACCTCACACACAGGACAATCTACTGAAAATAAAATAAAGGGCAACTTGATGTGTTTTTAAAAGCTTGTTCATTACTTACAGCAAAGCCAAATATTTTCATATGAAAAATACAATTGTTATTTACGAAAAAAGAAAAGGAGGACTTGTAGCACCTTAGAGACTAACCAATTTATTTGAGCATAAGCTTTCGTGAGAATCAAACACAGAATTCTAGTTTTTCTTCTTAGAAATTTGGCACATCCACCCAGACAAATACTAAAAAAGTAATCACTTCCATTTCTAAAACATTTATTCCTACCTTTTTCAATATTTTGAGCAGAATCTTCTACCCTGGCAGAGCTTATATGTTTCGTTTGTTTGCTATAAGGTACTAGCTAATGAACGCTGCAAATATAGGAGTAACAATATTTGGGCTTCTATGCCACTGGAATTGTGCATAACTGTGAGTTTACTTAGTTTGAATTATTTCAACTCCCAGTAAGGAAATTGTTCTTAAATTCTGATTAATAATAAATTATGCTAATACTTCATACTCATGTAGCACTTCCTTAATCCAAGGATTTCAAAAGGACTACTTTCACATATTCATTCATTAACTGTGCCTTACAGGAGCCCTGCGACGAAGACAAGTATTAACCTCATTTTTCATAGGGGTAACTGAGGCAGAGAGAGGTTGTGTGACTTAGCCATAGCATAACCCAGAACTGATCCAAAATCTCCTGCTCTGCCAGTAAGACATGCTCCCCCCTCCACCTACAGCAGAGATCATCTTAAATGAACTCATGTGTTTATGTTCCCCCAAGCATATATTTGTAAAAAGTTACCGTGAGATCCACAAAGATATTGCTAAATCCTTTTATTCTTTTAATATGCTTGCCCTTATGTGGTCAATCACTTTGTATAAAACCCCACTACTCAGTAATTTTTAAGGCATAATTTGAGAGTGAGATTCTTCAATCATCATCACTGTGCTAATACGAAAAGGGTCAGTTTTAAACAAGAAAAATTAATTCTTGATGTCCCTGTAATACTGTTTCTTGTAAAGAAATTTGATGCTGTATGAGACTTCAACTAACACATTTGCAAAAACCTTGTGAAACTCAAAGATAATTGTAAAAAGAACGAGGAGTACTTGTGGCACCTTAGAGACTAACAAATTTATTTGGGCATAAGCTTTTGTGGGTTTTAGCCCACAAAAGCTTATGCCCAAATAAATTTGTTGTGGCACCTTAGAGACTAACAAATTTATTTGGGCATAAGCTTTCGTGGGCTAAAACCCACAAAAGCTTATGCCCAAATAAATTTGTTAGTCTCTAAGGTGCCACAAGTATTCCTCCTTTTTGCTGATACAGACTAACAAAGCTCACTCTAAAAGATAGTTGTGTGATCACACTTTTGGTAGTACCCACTGGCTCCTGAATCAGTATTTCAAATCAAAAATACCTTAGCCAAGACAGAAGTACAATAAACTAATTCTACACAGCATATTATTGTATCTGAGATTTATGGTTCAACTCCCAACACGGCATCAGAAATAATAGTCTCCTTTGTAACAACTTTAGGCTCAGTAGATGCTGGCGAGAGAAAAAAGCCTTTGTTTTTACTAATAACTTTCTCAGAGTTGAATTACATTGTAATCATTTGGTGCTGGGCCAAGTCCCCCCATGAAGTATGTTTTTAATGCAACATCATCCTGATTAAGCAGCAGCCACCAATACCATTCAGTACCCTCAAAGGGTATGTTCACACTGCAGTTATACACCCGGAGCTGTCCTGTGCCAGCTGACTTGGACTCATGGGGTTCAGACTAACAGCATGTTTAATTGTGGCATAGATGTTTGGGTTCTGGCTGCAGAGCCCAGACTCCTGTCTAAGCCTGAATGTGTACAGTGCAATTAAGCAGCCCCTTAGCCCAAGTCCTACAAGCCTGAGTCAGCTGGCATGGGCCAGCCATGGGTTTTTACTTGCAATGTAAACAAACCCAAAGATGTCCCCATAATGCAGCCCTCTGGATGAAGCACATCCAGTTAAATATAGCAGAATGTAAATGTACCTTTCATCTCAAAGTAATACAGAAAGATTAATTAAGCATTTTAATTAATTAATAAAAATTAATTAAGGCATGCAGCATATATCTGATATTGGCAACAAACAGGGTAGAAGATTTTGGTGAATACAGCAAACTGAAGCATGGAATGAGAAAGACAACACAGGCAACTCACCTTTTGTAATTACTTTCATTACAGATGTAGAGGGTTTCTCAAGATTTCTCATGCCTTCGGGACTTGTGGCTGCCATCCCTTCACTGACCACATCATGAGTCTCTGCAGAACTACAACGTCTATTATCTCTTTCTTGTTCGTTGTTGCAACCTTTATATTCTACCTCAGCAGCTACAGATCTCCTTTTAGGGGTCTGAGTGTTTTCCTTTATCAAGAAATGGTCTATAAGTTGTTTGTCTTGTTTTAATACTGAACCCACCACGGAACCCGCAGCATGACCTTTGCCAGCAGAATATTTGGTATAGTTTGTTGAAGGAGAAACTGGTGGTGAATCCAAGACCAACTCGAACAGTTGCTGCCTAGAAATATCCAAAAGGGAAACATATAATTAGATAAACATAATATTGTGTCCCGCTGATAGGCTTCACTCTACCCTTCTTTGGGAAAAAAACAGGGAGTGAAGAGAATAGGGCAAGCTTCCTAAGCTCTAGTTCCAATTCTTTGTCATTCACCTGCCTGTTAACAAGGCACAGCTTGAGAAATGCACCTCCTCACGTAAAATAGGAAGCATTCAAGGGTTCTGAAGAATCAAAGAATTCATTACAAATAAGAAGTGTCTATCTCTTCCAGCAAAGAGAACTTACTAAACATTAATCAAGTGTAACCACAGTGCTACCTTCCTAAATCTACAGACAGAGCTAGTGCCTCTGTGGCAGCTCAGAACTCCCTGTGGCAGCTAAAGCACAATGAAAAGGCTTAAGTGAAAACTGTTAAAGAACCCTGGGAAAGACTCTCCTTGCTAGTATAGGGCTTTCATGCTGCTGAAGAAACCTAAAATGTCCATTACAGCTCCAGAGCTGGCCTTGGGAAACTTCTTCCTGGCACAGGTCTGCACAAGGCAGCTTGTATTGCCCAATGAGGCCACCGCACTTCAAGCCCCAACACAGGGGGTTGAGGGACATGTTAGGAGTGTGTCTACAACACACAGCACTGCTGGAATTCTGAGTGGCACTCTGAGCATAGGAAGTTGCGAACAGGCTGCGGTAATCCACAGGGCTGTTTTACGTTATATCAAGGGTCTCACTGGCCCCTACCGCCATCTCAGAGCTGCTTGTTTTTGTGCTGCACTTCTTAGAGAGGGGCAATATAAAAATTACCCCCTAAAGGCAACAGTGAAACTAACAGGAATCAGGTCAATTTCATTCTGTTCAAGATTGGGAAAGCTTTGAATAGTAGCAGAGGCAGGCACTGGTGCTACTTGTACACAATGACTCATCAATTGAGGCTAAAGAAATTCAGAGTAGTGGACACAAGTATATATTTTGCAATTGAAGGAAGACAAGGTGCAGTGCAGACACATACCTACCCCCCTACACCAGGGGTGGGCAAACTTTTTGGCCCAAGGGCCACATCGGGATGAGAAACTGTATGGAGGGCCGGGTAGGGAAGGCTGTGCCCCCAAAACAGCCTGGCCCCTGCCCCCTATTTGCCCCCTCCCACTTCCTGCCCCTTGAATGCCCCCCCTCAGAACCCCCCACCTGCTCCTTGTCCCCTGACTGCCCCTCCTGGGAACCCCCCCAAAACCACCACCCCCCCAGATCCCACCCCCATCCAACCCCCCCCACTCCCCTAACTGCCCCGACCTATCCACACCCCCGCCCCTGACAGGCCCCCCAGGACTCCCATGCCCTATCCAACCCACCCTGTTCCCCGACCCCTGACTGCCCCAGAACCTCCACCCCATCCAACCACCCCCTGCCCCAACTGCCTCCCCAGACCCACTGCCCCTAACTGCTCCCTGGACCTCCTACCCAACCTCCCCGCTGCCGCACGCATGCTGCCACCGCCCCCCCCTTTACCATGCCGCTCAGAGCAGCAGGAGTTCGCAGCGGCTTAACTACGGGGGAGGGGAAACAACGGGGGAGGGGCCAGGGGCAAGCCTCCCGGGCCAGGAGCTCAGGGGCCGGGCAGGACGGTCCAGCGGGCCGTAGTTTGATCACCTCTGCCCTACACCTACACCCACACCCTCTTACCTTCTTGGTTGCCAAGAAGTTAGGAGGTGGGAATATGGATGTGAAGAGAGATGGAATGATCATTCTTTTCCAGAAGGAGAATGGCTTGGGAGTGCTTCTAATTTATCAGCTGCCTCATAGCTGAAGAACGATGCAAAACATTAAGCTCCGCACCTACGTTCCCTGTAAGGTGTGTGCCTGTGTGGCCACGCAGGAGGCCACAAAGGGCAGCACACTTAATTAGCAGAGCCACGCAGGTGTGCACATTGCACTCAGGGAAGTGGCCACAGGTGGGCCTGGAAGAGGACAGTGGGACGAGGTGGTACTTGGGGACAGTGGGGTGAGGTGGGGGGTGGTGATGAGGGAGATTGGGGCATGCAGGGCTGCTGCGGCAGGGCGAAGCACCTCTTCCCCGGCCCCAGCCCCGGGGCTGTGGGGAAAAAGAGCTGGGGGGAGTCCTCTCTCCCCACCGCAGCCCCAGGGCAGCCTGCACCCCAAGCTAGAGCCCTCATCCCCCAGCCCCTAACACTCTGCCTCAGCCCTGAGGTCGTCCCCCCAAACACACACTTCGAACCCTTCAGCCCGACCCCCACCACAGATCACCTCCATATTGGTGTTCATAACAAAATTCCTTCTGCACATAGATGGGAAAAATAAGAGGGAACAACCCCTCTCCTACCACCCACTGCAGAGTCCAGGAGCAACATCCTGGTAAGAATCCCAAAATCCTCCTCTTCTCCAACACCTGCGTGGGGGAGAGGAACTGTTGGCTTCCCAATGGAATGTTGTCTCTGAAAAATGGGTTTCCATCCTTCATCTACTGTAGACGGCTAGAAGATTTAGGCAATGGCAACATTCCCAAGCTCAAGGCATGTGGTGACTGGCTAAGTTAGAAAAAAGTGTGAATGCAACAGATTTTCTGGGTGGCATAGAAAAGGAGAAATAAAATATAATGGAATAGGTAGAGAATACAAGGTAGGAAAGAAAGAATAGGATAAAAGAAGAAGAATGTCACTAGAGATAACACAGATGCACCATAATCTATTAATAAAAATAAAGAGAGAAAATGGTAAGTCTGGAAGGAAAAAGATTGTTTGGTTTGGGTTTTTTGCAACAACAAGAGGAAAGCAAGTAAGTTACATTTTTCAATGTATCAAACTGACTGGCAATATGTTACGTTATATCAAAGTAAACAGCATACAATTGTTCCAATCCTTTAAACAGAAGGGAACGGAAGTATAAGGTATTTTTTTAATCCTTACTTGAAATTACAGGATTAGAATCATAGAAAATCAGGGTCAGAAGGGACCTCAGGAGGTCATCTAGTCCAACCCCCTGCTCAAAGCAGGACCAATCCCCAATTAAATCATCCCAGCCAGGGCTTTGTCAAGCCTGATCTTAAAAACTTCTAAGGAAGGAGATTCTACCACCTCCCTAGGTAACGCATTCCAGTGTTTCACCACCCTCTTAGTGAAAAAGTTTTTCCTAATATCCAACCTAAACCTCCCCCACTGCAACTTGAGACCATTACTCCTTGTCCTGTCCTCGTCTACCACTGAGAATAGTCTAGAACCATCCTCTCTGGAACCATCTCTCAGGTAGTTGAAAGCAGCTATCAAATCCCCCCTCATTCTTCTCTTCTGCAGACTAAACAATCCCAGTTCCCTCAGCCTCTCCTCATAAGTCATGTGTTCCAGACCCCTCATCATTTTTGTTGCCCTTCGCTGGACTCTCTCCAATTTATCCACATCCTTCTTGTAGTGTGGGGCCCAAAACTGGACACAGTACTCCAGATGAGGCCTCACCAATGTCGAATAGAGGGGGACGATCACGTCTCTCGATCTGCTGGCTATGCCCCTACTTATACATCCCAAAATGCCACTGGCCTTCTTGGCAACAAGGGCACACTGCTGACTCATATCCAGCTTCTCGTCCACTGTCACCCCTAGGTCCTTTTCCGCAGAACTGCTGCCGAGCCATTCGGTCCCTAGTCTGTAGCTGTGCATTGGGTTCTTCCGTCCTAAGTGCAGGACCCTGCACTTATCCTTATTGAACCTCATCAGATTTCTTTTGGCCCAATCCTCCAATTTGTCTAGGTCCTTCTGTATCCTATCCCTCCCCTCCAGCGTATCTACCACTCCTCCCAGTTTAGTATCATCCGCAAATTTGCTGAGAGTGCAATCCACACCATCCTCCAGATCATTTATGAAGATATTGAACAAAACCAGCCCCAGGACCGACCCCTGGGGCACTCCACTTGACACTGGCTGCCAACTAGACATGGAGCCATTGATCACTACCCGTTGAGCCCGACAATTTAGCCAACTTTCTACCCACCTTATAGTGCATTCATCCAGCCCATACTTCTTTAACTTGCTGACAAGAATACTGTGGGAGACCGTGTCAAAAGCTTTGCTAAAGTCAAGAAACAATACATCCACTGCTTTCCCTTCATCCACAGAACCAGTAATCTCATCATAGAAGGCGATTAGATTAGTCATGACCTTCCCTTGGTGAATCCATGCTGACTGTTCCTGATCACTTTCCTCTCATCTAAGTGCTTCAGGATTGATTCTTTGAGGACCTGCTCCATGATTTTTCCGGAGACTGAGGTGAGGCTGACTGGCCTGTAGTTCCCAGGATCCTCCTTCTTCCCTTTTTTAAAGATTGGCACTACATTAGCCTTTTTCCAGTCATCCGGGACTTCCCCCGTTCGCCACGAGTTTTCAAAGATAATGGCCAATGGCTCTGCAATCACAGCCGCCAATTCCTTTAGCACTCTCGGATGCAACTCGTCCAGCCCCATGGACTTGCGCATGTCCAGCTTTTCTAAATAGTCCCTAACCACCTCTTTCTCCACAGAGGGCTGGTTACCTCCTCCCCATGCTGTGATGCCCAGCGCAGCAGTCTGGGAGCTGACCTTGTTCGTGAAGACAGAGGCAAAAAAAGCATTGAGTACATTAGCTTTTTCCACATCCTCTGTCACTAGGTTGCCTCCCTCATTCATTAAGGGGCCTACACTTTCCTTGGCTTTCTTCTTGTTGCCAACATACCTGAAGAAACCCTTCTTGTTACTCTTGACATCTCTCGCTAGCTGCAGCTCCAGGTGCGATTTGGCCCTCCTGATTTCATTCGTACATGCCCGAGCAATATTTTTATACTCTTCCCTGGTCATATGTCCAAACTTCCACTTCTTGTAAGCTTCTTTTTTATGTTTAAGATCCGCTACGATTTCACCGTTAAGCCAAGCTGGTCGCCTGCTATATTTACTATTCTTTCGACACATCGGGATGGTTTGTCCCTGTAACCTCAACAGGGATTCCTTGAAATACAGCCAGCTCTCCTGGACTCCTTTCCCCTTCATGTTAGTCCCCCAGGGGATCCTACCCATCTGTTCCCTGAGGGAGTCGAAGCCTGCTTTCCTGAAGTCCAGGGTCCATATCCTGCTGCTTACCTTTCTTCCCTGTGTCAGGATTAGTATTTTCAAGCTACAGATATAAGCCTATGACTACTGGCATTCCAAATCAGTAATTCAAGAAACTGTCAGGGACCTTCTCAAAAACAATGTCATTACACCATTTGTACTAGTGTAGTCTTTTCTCTGTATTCATCCTCTGCATTACCTGAGGATTACTCCTCCTTGGTAAAGATTATTACTGTCTACTCAACAGAAAGATCCCATTAAAAAGAACAAGTAACAATGTCCAATTCAAGACATTCTTATACTAGGCCAACTAGTGAGACTATTTTTATTAGTGGTTTAAGGTGCAGATTTGTTGCATTCAGACACAGCAACTGCACAAGATCTTTTGGTTGGTTGGTTGGTTTTTTTTTAATCCAGACTTCTGCCACTAGGTGAATCTGCAATACTACTAGTTAATGGCTCTTAAATTAATGGAAGGATCACAATTACCACTCACACTGAACCTGTTAGCCCATGTACCATTGGCATAATTGCAACAGCTATTTAAGACACACACAGAGAACCCAGAGCTCTTATCCTGATTTTTCTACATTACAAAAATCAACCTTACACTTGCAAATTTACATTTATAATAGTAGCATGGCAAAGGGAACTTCTACAGCACAAACAAGAGAGAGTCAAGAGCAATTAAGTGTGGCAGCAACAACAAATGCTTTGATGTCTGCTCTCAAACAGATGTGGACTGTAAGTTTCTATTTGTGATAGGGTTGTTATTCCACGACAGACCTGCAATTACAGAAAACTCTAGCTGTCACAGAACTAAATTCAGGAAAAATAAGAGCTAGCTGGTTCAGAACATAAAGAGTGAAATTCATCTTATGCAGAGTGTCTTTATGACTCACTTATGCTCCCTGTTAGAAGCTTACATGGGGGGGTTAATTTCATCCTAAAAGATCAGAAAACTATGAGACAGCATATCCGTTTAAAGCCTTAACCATCAACAAAAGAACATTATAATTCATATATGGGAGAACAGGACAAGACAAGTTGTCACGGTTCCTCCCCCACTCTGAACTCTAGGGTACAGATGTGGGGACCTGCATGAAAGACCCCCTAAGCTTATTCTTACCAGCTTAGGTTAAAAGCTGCTACCAACAAAGAACAGGAAAAGAGCCCACTTGGAAACGTCTTTCCACCAAAAATCCCCCCAAGCCCTACCCCCCTTTCCTGGGGAAGGCTTGATAAAAATCCTCACCAGTTTGCATAGGTGAACACAGACCCAAACCCTTGGATCTTAAGAACAATGAAAAAGCAATCCGGTTCTTAAAAGAAGAATTTTAATTAAAGAAAAAGTAAAAGAATCATCTCTGTAAAATCAGGATGGTAAATACCTTACAGGGTAATCAGATTCAAAACAGAGAGAATCCCTCTAGGCAAAACCTTAACTTACAAAAAGATACAAAAACAGGAATATACATTCCATTCAGCACAACTTATTTTATCAGCCATTTAAACAAAACAGAATCTAACGCATATCTAACTAGATTGCTTACTAACTCTTTACAGGAGTTCTGACCTGCATTCCTGCTCTGGTCCCGGCAAAAGCATCACACAGACAGAGAGGACCTTTTGTCCCCCGCACCCTACCCTCCAGCTTTGAAAGTATCTTGTCTCCTCATTGGTCATTTTGGTCAGGTGCCAGCGAGGTTATCTTAGCTTCTTAACCCTTTACAGGTGAAAGGGTTTTGCCTCTGGCCAGGAGGGATTTAAAGGTGGTTAGCCTTCCCTTTATATTTATGACACAAGTACAGATCACTGTACAGTAATCTTCAAATTAAGATTAATATGATGAAATTTTAGAAGATTTGTCACATGGTGGACTGCTGCATCCTACATCAAAGATACAAAAAAATTAAACACCTATTATTCATAAATATTTAGGCACAACTCACTTCTAACAAGGGTTGCATCAGTGTGTCTTGCCAATGGCATAATTTTGGGGGAGGGGATGAGCAGAACAGGGAGAGAGAGAGAATGTGGTCAGGGCAAGGTGTTTGTCTTACTGTCACATAAAATGCACATATCTTCAGAATCAGGTATTCACAGTCAGCAAACAGTCTTTTCAAATTGTTCTTTTATACAGAAATCAAGCAGGTACCATTCCCTCCCCTGCAGCAAACTGAACTACGCGCAGTTCAGATAACATAAAACAGATCAGAAAAGATAATCATTTGGCTTTGATACACATCAGCTCTCACATGTTATTGCTGATGATAAAAAACTTCTAATACGTTCTTATTGGTGAAATAGCTAAAAGATTACCTAGTGGCCCATAACTCGGTTTTCTTACATGACAGAGCTGAATCTCTCTCTCTTATCTTTTCAGCTTATCGTCTCATGTATTCAGCTCATGTTATAGATGTCACATTCCCTCAATAAAACAACGTGGTTTACTATTTAAAAAAATAATTGGGACAGAATTATATTTCTTTAAGCTTGGAGAGGTACCAGTCCATGGTTGACAGATGTCTGAATTAAATTCATTCTTCTGATCAGCTTACCTACTCACCAAACTTTAGACTGATAAATATTAGGAAAAGAGTAAAATATCTTTCCAGGGAAAGATCATTATACCTGCCTACAGCTTGTAGTCATCTTAGTAACATTATAAACTCTTCTGGGAAGGAATCATCTTGTATCTCAGTGTACAGTGGCTAGAACAATAGCTCCATGATCCTACATAAATACAAATAAAAGAGATACTAATGTACAGACAACTATCCTGTATGCAGTTTTTGTAACTCCAATTCTCATACTAAAAATATGTTCTGGTATAAAGTAGGCATCAATGCCAGGGACAACGATTGAGGCAGGGCTTCTAAAAAGTAAATACAAAAACCTAGTTTCTCTATAAATAAAATGGGTTAATCGTTCTATGTTAACTATAAAACCTGCCTAAGAGAACCACATATTTTCTTAAGGAAGATAGAAAAAGAAGCTTGTACAAACTCTTTTGCTCTACTGACTAACATCACTCCACAAATCATATGGGATAAAAAAAAAAATGTATCCTTCAAAATTAACTTGCAAGATTCTCTCTCTCAAAATCAATTACCCAAACTGAACTGTGAACAACAATCAAGTATATTCTCATTCATGTTGAGTTAGATAATCAAGACTGAAAACAGACTTTCTGAAGACATCAGTAACCAAACTTTGGACTACACACAATAGAAAGAACTTTAACACCTTCACAATTCAGACATCCATACTGTGACTACTGTATTTTAACTCGTCTACCAAAACACAAACAGATCAGGTCAGTCTGCTTTTTATTTTGTGGGAGAATCAAAATACTATTACTAAATTCGAGAAAGGAGACAAAAGTCACACAATGGGATTTTCTGAGTCGAATGGTTTTTGACAACATACCACAGCTACATTTAGCTGTGTGGTGACATCTAGTGGCTATACTGTGTGTGTGATAAACCAAACATCCCCAACACAATGCCAAAATCTAATGAAAAGTCACTAGTATGTTTGGTTGTAAATACAATATAGCCCCATTTACCTGAACCAACACTACTTGAAGCTGTATTATTAACTGCCACCACCTTCTCTTCCCATCTATTGAATCCCAGTTATCCCAACTTCAAATTATCCCTAGTGGTTCTGACAATTGCTGCTCTAAGTGGTTTTGACAACTAGGATTATACTGCAGTTCCGTTTGTCCCTCCATATCCAGAAGGCAGAAAGGCCAGAGACAAGGCTACCATATAACTCACTTTCTGTCACACCCAGATTTGTAAATTTCACCTAGAAATGTATTCAAGTGGTAAGTACTGGTTTGATGCAGTAAGATTGCACATTTGGAACTGCAAACATAATGCAAAGTGTATATAACTATAGATTAAGAATGACTTATACCTTCAGCTAAATTATCTATGAGATATTTTATAATTTTAACACAGCAGCATATTATCCTATCTGAAAGGTTACAGCCTCATAACTGGGAAACCTTAGTTTGAGAATGTGTATGCTCTTTAGTTTTAAAGGTATAAAGAGGAGCCAACAAGATCTGTAAATAATCAACATCTCACAACCTTTCATTGTTTTAACCCTCACAACTGCACCCCTCCTACTCTTTGTTTATTGCCATCTTCCTGTGTTATGTCTAATTTAGATTGTAAATTCTTTAGGGCAGTGAATTTCTCTTTTGTCTGTAAATTGGCATATACACCTAGATGAGCTCAAGTGAAGTAACTTTACAGTACTAACTTGAGCTAAATGTTGTAGTGAAGACAAACTCTGGCAGATGAACTTTTTTAACCACATCAGCCCAAGTTTATATTTCTGATTAGTTTGGAAACCATTGTTCTTACTGCCAGTGATGCAGCTCAGCACTGTTAACACATATGGGCAGCATCAACAGCAGTCCATTCTACCCTCCAAGATCCACAATTCACTTTCATGCCCCATTCAAAGAGTGGTAAATGTTGTCCTTAGAGCCTGACCCAAATAACCATGCTGTGAGCTGGTGAAATCCAAGGCGGCTGGGGAAAGGCTGTTTTTCAGCTACAACAATAGCCTCAGGGCTGCAACTGCCCCCAAAGGGGGGCACTCCCTTGCTCCAAAAAATGTCCAGTGAATTGGCATGTAGCCTGCCCCTCCCCCCAAAACTCCCTCTCCTCCAGTCAGTTGCAGGGAGATCATGTGGAACACAGTTCTATGGGATGCAGTCCCCAAAAAGACCCCCCACCCAAAGCATCTTCTTAGGGCTTGTCTACACTACTGCTTAAGTCAGTGTAACTTATGCCTCTCAGAAGCGTGAAAAACCACCCCCCTGTGTGACGTAAGTTACACTGACTTAAAGTGGTATCTACACCACTCTATGTCAGCGGAGACGCTCTCCTGCTGACATAGCTTCCGCCTCTCGCTGAGATGGAGTAATTATGTTGACAGGAGCGCACTCTCCCATCGACATAGCGCGTCTTCACCAGATGTAGTGTGCTAATGAAGACAAGCCCTCAGAATCCTTCCCATACACCTGTGCTGTGGAACTATACCAATTCAGAGCCCACTACATCCACCTGGTGGGGCAGGAGTCACTACACACAGTGGGCAGTTCACAAACATTCAGAGGTCCACATCATCCTTATTAGGTTCCCCATCCTGCAAACACACATGGGCTTGAAGATAATCACAAACATAATTTGCAGGATCAGGGCCTAAGACTGTTTAAAATTATTTTGGTTATTCCTTTCCAGGCCCATGCACACTTTGACCTTGGAGCATATGCTTTTACTCAGCATTGATCAAAATGTGCTTGCAACGTTAGCATTTTTCTTTCATAAAGGCTTGTTTAATAGAAATATTGCCATTTTGTGGCACACAAAATATTTATTTATTTAAGGCCTAAAAATGCTGAGCACCTGGGCTCTAACTGAAATCAATAAGCTGCAGGTGCTTGGCACTTTTGAAAGTCAGGCACTTGAGAGAGGTTTTCTGAGAGGACAGGAGGGAGGAGTAGAAAAGGGAATGAGTATCTTGCACAAGTCACTGCAGGACAGAAACCAGCTCTGTGTATTACAAAATGGGGCCGTAAGACCTGGATGCGCACAGTCCACATGCAGGCAATATTCCTACTGGAGTCACCTTTGGCTGCAAAGGAACTGCCATGTCAGGCTATAAATGACTAACTACTGCAGATACTTTTGTTTTTGCAACTGCAGTAACCTCACAAGCAGTCTCCCAGCTCCTGCATGTGATTTCAGGATCACATACAGCTGATTAAGAGATTACTTACAGAATTGTAGCCCAGTCTCAAAAATATGTATATGTAAATGTAAACTTTGTATCCCAGTGATGTGTTCATTCTCTTGCATGCCTGAGAGTAACATAGAGGAGACTGGTAATCTTGAAGCAAATGAGGTGGTTTCTGTTCTTGCAAACATCAGCTGAGAGCTTTTTTTGGCAAGTATCATACACAAGAACACCACATTATAATTAAGCAAGACTCCCTGCTAAAAAACAGATTTTTGGCTTAAGAACACCACTGCCCTGAGGAGCCACAATTGCTTTGCCATATGTATAAGTACTCCTGTTCTTTTTGCGGATACAGACTAACACGGTTGCTACTCTGAAATTTGCCATATGGTTCTCATATCTCATTCAGAAGGCCTCCAAGGCTCCCATTTTCTGTCCTTTCTGATGAACTGCCCTGTCCACAGTTAGCACTAAACATGTGCACAGCTTAATGACACTGCTCTTTATACATCAGGACAGAGCCAATCAGTCCCCAGCCCCTTACAGCTATATGCACATCCCTTCCACACATCAAGGGTGAATAACCATCCTTTCTGCTTACTACACATGGGGGTGAGAGAAACAATCACAGTTCTGCACAGTAAGAACACTGCATCTTTCACCAAGCCATTACAGCCCATCATCATCATCTCACACAAAAAGCTCTCTCCAGCTAGGCTTTTCTATGGCCTGATCATAGCACTTAGGCTCCTTCAGCAGTCTACCCACACATGGAGGTGTTTGGGGAAACACCCTCACCCCTCTTTGTTTCCCTATTGCCTCCAAACACTCATTAGGTGTCCAAAATCAATTACCAGTAGTTATTGCAGTGTATCTCAGACCAGATGTTCCTCTGCTTTCTAGCAATTGTATTTCCATGAAGGAAGGCTACTCTCCTTTTAGCCACTGTCTAGCCAAAGCACAGTAAGGGCTTGTCTTCATTGCCACGTTAACTTGAGTTATAAGTCCAGTGTTACCTTTAATTCAGCCCCATCCACACACAAAACCCCTTAACTCATGACTGTGGTGCTTTTCGCTTGAATTGGCTGGCCCACACAGGGGCATAGGCTAGAACTCGAGCGAGCACAACTTGTCAGCTGCTAACATGGCCACTCTGTAGTATAAACGCAATCACCTCAGTGCTGCTAGTCCTCCAATACCTTTCTACGATACCCCCTTCTACTCTGTGTGCCCAGAAAAGACAGACAAGTTCTCCCATAATTCACTAGGAAGAGTTCATAGAGCAGTTCAGCTTCTTGAGGCTCTACAAATCATGGGATATATCCCAGGAAGCCTTAGCACCACACGAGTGAGTACAAAATGGGCCTGGCATATTTCCCCACCCTCACACTTCTTGTACTCAGTAAACAGCTAAATATTTCTGCACATACTTTCAAAAATAAAATAAATAAATAACGCTGGAAAACTTTAGCTTAAAAAGGTGAATTGGAAAATTACAAGAGTCTCAAAACGGGTTTTAGAAAAGAGCTTAGGAATAGTCAACTATAGCTGTCCTTCTGTGCACACACAATAGAAAGAAGACAGAGCACTAACTATTCATTAAAATTGGGAAAATGGAAAACAATACACTTTTCCCTTTAATGAATCTGATGCAATTACACTGCAGAGACTTGCAAACAGAGGTATTACCGAGGACTTGTCTACACAGTGCATTAATCTGCACTAGAGGGGTGGAAATTCTACTGTGCACCAATATGACACTAATTGGCCTACATAGACCCTGCGGGCACACCTTAAAGTTCTCTAGTGCACACGGATATAATCCTGTTTCACACTAGAATCTCTCTGGCATGGACTAATGCATCACGTAGACAAGCCCTTACATAATCTTCCAAATATAACATTGGCTCAAAATTCAGTAATTGCACTAATGCAATGCATTTGAGGTCACCTTTCCAATTTCACCAATTTCCAATTTAAAATATTTTATGACGCATATTCTATTCTATGCCTCAAACACTTCCTGCAACCTGACAGTCATCACAGAAAAATATTCATATTAGAAAGTGATTTTGGGAATTCACAGTAACCACAAAGGTCAGTAAGGAATAGTATTGATGCACTACAAGTACTCCTTTCCCCTCTGTGAAACATTTTTTTCAAGGCTGTTTTACATGCTTCCCAGGTTAGTGGAGGACACTATTGTTTTAGGTCTATTGATCCAGCTCTATGTTGAGAAATTTCAAGTCACAAGGGGGAAGACTATTAAACCACTGTGAACTGTCAGATTTATATTGATTCATCAAAGCAGTCAAAAGAAATTAAGGTTTAAGATTCAATATAATAATGGATCCAAGTCAGCACTGCTTGTTCCCTGAAAAGTTAAATCCTAATTAAAAAAAAATCCATTTGTCACTAGAGAGAAAGTGCAAGCTAAAATATTGGAATTGTTTAATTTAAAATCTTTTTTAAAAAATTCAATTAAACCTAACTGCATCCATGGACCTTTCGCAAGACAGACACACAACATGAACAATATATCCTGCCATCATTTATGAAGTCAAACTCCTCATTGACTTTCAAGCAGAGGGTCAGCTTTAAAAAAAAAAACCAATGGCCTATAGCCACGTTTGCTTCCCATAATGAAGCATAATTAAAAAGAGGAGCAAAGAACAAAAACAATCACTCACTATCTTACTCCTTTTACCAGTCTCTCCATTTCCCTTTTGTGAGCACAAGAAATCTCACACAGCCAAATGCACCGACACTGTGGTAAATTCTATACCAACTTGTGCTTCTTTCACTGTTCCCACTATTCAGGGCTACAAAATAAATCCCTAAGGCGAACCAAGAGCAAAGCAGGAAATAAGGAAGACAACAACATCCAAGTGAAGGCACAATATTCCTGCAAACCTATTAACTAACTAGAAAAATTCAGATTTTAGGCTCCTTGGACAACTTTACATTTCTTCTGCCCCTTAAGTTTAAGTGAGAATTATCTTCTGAGTAAATAATCATCAGAACTGTCAAAATATTTTTGTCAAAACATTTTTTCAACCAAAAAGAAAACTTTGCTGAAAATGTTCATTATTGTTGAAATTTTCTATTTTGTTTCCTATGAAAACCTTGAAACCAAAAATATTTTCTGATTGGGGGGGGGGGGGGAAGGTTTTCAGTGGGTCATAAAAAAGAAAAATTTTCATGGGAAATTTGGGGATTTTTTTTTTTTTTAATTTCTCACACAAAACTAGTACTTTTCTATGAGCCCTTTTAAATCAAAAATCTGAAGCCGGATTGAAATTACATGATTTAACTCCCTTTTTCTTTTACAAAATTATAGCGTGAGCTCAGTTAAAAATAAATAAAAATTTTCACCCAGACAAGTTTTGGGGGGTTTTTTTTGTTTGTTTTTGTTTTAAATCCATGGCTAAAAAGTATTGTTCAAATACTCTTCTTTCAATTATGCGTATTTGTAATACAATACTGTCGCAAAGGTGTATTTTCTCTTTTCCTACCCTCACCGTACCAGAATAATGTCACTAACTCTACGAGTGGACTTTCCAATTCATCTCTGGATCACAAATTCTCCCACAAGAATGAGTGAAAGAAATAAAATCTAAATTCAGTGAGGTCTGTGTGTGCCCTTCATAGGCATCACTAATGCAAGCTGGAACTTCATTAAGACCAGTAAGTAAGTAAAGCAGCTGCTCCCATAGGATGTGGCAATCTAGGTCTTCCCAGTACATCATCTTCTCTTGGCATGTTAGACCTTTCTTTCCTTCCATTATCGTCTCAGGCATCTAATAAATACCCCTCTCGTAGTTTCCATTATATCATCTCTGCTACAGAAGGATTCTTTTTCTGTTCAGAAACGCAACTGCTTCCATAGAATATCAGCAACATCACTCAAGTCTTCTCCAAAATATTTTTATTTTATTTTTTTTTTTACAGTTGCCTTTCACCTATGAAAGTGACTTTTCTGAGCTAGTTCCAGGTTTTAGGATTTTCTAGATTGGAATACATGTCCTTTTGAATCTGTATCACTGTAACATTTCTCCATTCTGTGGTTCACCTTTGTGTCCTCATTTCTTTAAGAAACATAGCAATGATATAAATCTCCATGTCCAAAATTAACTCCTTACATTTAAGAAAAGCATTACTATTACAGAGAAAACCCAGAGTACTGCCCTGTACAAATCTCAGTATTCAATCCCTTTCCCCAGGGCAATTGCCCTGATCTTAGAAGGAAATGGGCATATGTATATTAGCCTATTAATAAAGTTAACCTGTTTTGTTGAGGTAAAAAAAGTAACAAGAGGCTTAACGCCTCCTATATATGAGTTAGTAATGTATTTAAAAGAACAGTTTACGCTGTACAGGGAGGTCAGAAGTTCAGTGGAACCATTCAGGCAAATAAGCATGAAACACCCACTAAAGAAATTACATTTAGGAATTGGAAGACAAGCAGATCAATGCTAACACAGTTCATTCTCACAACTAGCAAAGAAGTTGTCCAACTTTCATCAGCACCTTTTAATAAAACAATAGTCACTCTAACCCTAAAATGGATTTGGCAACATCTCTTTCACAGAGGAAGTACCTTGTGCACTCTGACACTGCTTTTCCCTTTGTCCCTGTAAGCTGGCTCCCAACATGAGTTTATGACTCTGAAGGGTCTTATGGGAAATCAGTAGCAACAGGAGCTTAAAGGCCTTCCAAGGTGGCAGACTACGCTGGCTGGCAACAGCAGCAGGACTAGTGAGTTACAGGAAATTTTCCAGAACCTGCTCTGCCTCACTGCCAGGTTCTCTATTACATTTTCTTTGTTAATGGCTGGCTGTAAGGAATCTCAGTATTGCACGGTTATTTATGGCTTTGGCTTTCTCCTCTTTCATTTAGCAGATCACTAGCTGTTAGGAAAAGCCTGAGGTTCAAGATTTATAATGCAATTGAAAAGGATTAACTCATTTATTAACGTTTCCAAACGAATCTGAAATAATATTCTGTTTATTCCACTGAACTTACCTTAGTAGATAAAGACTAGTACAGCATCCAATAGGAAAATGGACTTCACTCTCAGATTTTCATAGGCTTGTGTCATGTTTACAATTTTACAGATAATCATCATTTTAGAATCACACTAACAAACTTTATACTGTAACTCTAGCACACAACATATCTAGTTTAGTATTTCTACTGCAGTTATGACTTTCTTCCAGTCATTTTCAGCTAAAGACCATTCATTTACATAAACAGAGGCGCTTTTCTAGTATAGTACATGCTACAGAGTATGTCTGTTTGCAGGTCTCACTATTTAACAGAAATTCCAGGCATACCCAACACTCAATTTGTTATTGTCCAATGCAATATGTGGAGGATACAATTATCAGTTCTGACTTCCAGTAATTACAGTACTGCTATCGGCTTCAAGCAAACCTGACTAGGAGGGAGGTCACAGGTCAGAGTAAACTTGAGTATAAAATTAATTACAAACATCTTTGAAGCACCATAATGCAGCTGTAACACTGCTACCAACTATCTTACTTACTTGTATAGAGGGCACCACTACGAAGTACGAAGGGCCAGGTCCAAAGCCTACTGAAATCCATGCAAAGGCTCCCATAGACTTCAGTAGACACTGGATCAGGCAATAGAAGTGCAAAGAATACAGGTACAAAAAGGTAGAAGTAAATGTATCTCTATTTATATTAATTTATTTGTATTGGTGCACTACAATGTAAACACATTCCAGCACCTAGTATCTTTCACAAAGATTATCACACAGCCCAGGAGTGTGATTTTTTCCAGTATTTCTTCATAAACGGCGAACAAGTTCTCAAAATGGTCACCTGCCTCAAGTAAGAATGACAAAGCTGGTCTATTTGGCTGAACAGAATGAAGCTACATAATTTGTAAAAATGGAAGAGCTAAACACCCCTTCCTCCCGACTTTTATTTTTTTTAAAACCAGATTATGTGCACAGCTATCACAATGATGGGTTCCTTATAAAAACCTGTAATAAACCATTAGAGACATCTTCTGCCCATATAAGATTCCATTGACTTCATCTATAATTAAGTATGCAAAATGCACTTTACAATCAGGCCCTTTTTTCCTAAAATTAGTCCATCCTTGTGGCATTTAGGTTACAAATTAAACATGAATCTGCCCACATACACCCATTAATCAATTCCTCTACTATATGAGACACAGATGTGAAAATTTTCACTAGTTTATTCTTTTTGGTTGCATTATGACACATGGGCCTGGGTTTCTAACTCAAACCACACACACTATGGCGTGCAATCTGAACTAAAGGAGTCAAGTGATATCTATATTTCTAACCATGGAAACATGCATAATATTTGTAAAATTTTGTTGTACCTTGCAGAATTAAAGTTTTTTACCAGCTCATCTAATATCCGGTTATTTTTCAGGTCAGGTTCCGTGACTGCCTACAAAAGAACAGAAGTAAACAGACAGTGTTCAAGCACACATAATTTACTTCTCAGATGTGTGTTTCAGACACCACCCATAAAACCATTACCCCTCAAAATTGTTATGTCAAAAAAGTTCCATAAAAATTAAGTACAAATATCTTCTACTGAAAACCATCTAAGACCGTAAAATAAGTGAGTCTTGAAAATGTTAGGTAATATCCAGAAGTATAGATTAAAAAAACAATACTTTGTTTTAAGACCAACCCATTAACACTAGTTTCCAACAATGCTTTATTGTACCCTAGCTCCAATTATTTTGGAAGACAAAAGTAGGCTCCTAAGAATGAGATGCAAACATTAAGCAAGAAGGAGTAAACAAAGGACAATGTCATAGTCTGAATAATGGTGGAATAAAAGATACAGATTATTGGGTAGTTTTCTGCATACATATTCTTTTAAAAGAACCTTCCTCTCTATTTTAATTTTTCTCCTGTGTTACCATTCCAGAGCTTCCTTTGCTCTTACTCATATCAATTTTTAAGAAGGTAGAAGGATGGATATAAAATGTGCAGTCCAGAAATATATACCGAGAAGTCTGCACTTTTTTAAACATCAAAAAACTGATAATATATTACAAACAGACCTTTCTGAATTCTGGCCTTGAACAGAGGAATATGTTTATTATTTATTATTATTATTATTATTATAATTATTATTTATGAACAGAGGAATATGCTTTAGGAATATGCAAGGAAAATCACCTATATTTTGCCAGTACTTTTGAAACATTGTTTGTTGTGTTTAAGCAGCCTACCATTTAAAAACATCCAGTAAAACCCAACTGGCTGAAAGCCAAAGATGAATGGTCTTCCATGCACTTTATTAAGTGAAAGTCTTTCAGATAAGATCTTAATAAGTCAGTCTTGCCTGTACTGCAGGGGTATTGCTGGTCCTCACAGCGTTTTTCAGAAGAGAAGGGATTTACTCCATTATCCATGGCCAACATCAATCACCCCTCTTCTGTATAGTCTACTGCCATCTCCCACCCCAGAAGAGCTGCACTACATATCTGATGTGTTGTATGGAACACATTTTACAATATGAGTAGCAAATATATTAAACTACGTATTCTACACAATAGACACATAGGAGGACACTTAATCTCCACTATGCAAAGTGGAGCAGCAGCATCGACAGGACTTACTTAATCAGAACTGTAAATGTTAGAAAATGCTCTCATTGAGTATACTCAGAAGTGATTTTTGTATCTAAACATTCCATCACCAGCCACCCCCAAATAACATGTACTCCTCAATTTAAAATATGGGATGGGGGGAGGGAAGAATCAATCAAAAGCCATTTCTATTGGCTATAGTTTTTATAAAAGCTTATTTTTACTAATCCTAAATTCTGGATCAAATTCAACCTGACAGCGTCTCTTTAAAAGACCAATAACGTGCACCATGGAATGATCAAAGGTTGATGAAAATTAAGGTGCCTACGAGTGCCTAAATCTGTATTAGACCACTTATTTAGGTGCCAAAGATTTAAATGACTTCAATTAATATTCAGCACCTCTGAAAAAAATCATGACACTTATTTATGGTAGCTGCCTAGATATGGATTTTATGTGCTCAACTTGAGGACCTCACGTTTGAAAATACCAGCAGAGGTGAACACTATAAGAAGCAGTTCTGTATATCTTAAAATGACATATTTGATTAGACCCAAAGATGAAAAGGTCTTAATACTGAAGATTTGCCCAAAACAATATATAAAAAAAAAGAACAAAACAAAACAAAAACACTTACCACACAACATGTTGGACACTGATTTTTGTAAGACAGAAATTTTCGTATACAAAGGGAACAATCTGAAAAAAACAAGTTACATACCATATAATCAGAGTGTACTAAGCTAAGATGAACACACATTGTTGAGTAACTATATTATTTTTTTTTAAAAAAACCTAGCAAAATGTGAACTAAAGTAAGTATAGTCATACATAAAAAGAGAAACATTCAATAAAGAATACTATTCTATTTTAATGGAACGTTTACCAACATATTTCAGCATTTGATCTCAGTCTGTGTGTCCATTTAAAAAAAAAATATTTAGCAAATATACCCCAAAGAAATATCAACTACTATTGTTAAAATAGCAAGGTTTACTGAGCTAACCTTCAAGTTTGAAATAACTACACTTCCTAGAACCACAAAATTCAACTCCAATCCAGTATATGGAGTAAAATCACGGGGAAGATTTAACACAGGTTGCATGCTCCTATCTTTTAGGACCTTGTCCAAAGCTAGCTGAAGTCAATTCAGTAACTCCCATTAACTTAAGAGAGCCTTCAATTAGCCATTATTTTTATCCTCCTGCTAAGAAATGATTAAAGGGGGTAAGGGCTTGATCCTGCAATGTGCTTAGTGCCCTCAACCAAAGTTGAAAGCTTACTTCAGTGGGAGTTGAGGATGCTCAGCATCTTGCACAATTGAGCCTTCCAGAAGGGCTTCTCCAGACTAACGGAGTAAGAAGAGCCTAGGAATTCCTAAATTCCAATCCCAGTTCTGACAATGACTCAGTGAGTGGATATAGGCAAGGCACTTCACTTCTCTGCCTCAATTTCTCCATTCAGTAAAATGGAGATAAGACCTCCCTCACAGGGGTGTTTTTAAGTGCTTTGAGAATGTAAAGCTCCATAAGCATATGAGTGTTACTGTTCTGTAAATTAATAGATTTGATTAAGTTCTCTGCTGATAGGTTTTTATTCCCTACTAGTCTACTTCAAGTAAATGTTCTGTCCTAGTTTTAACTCATGGATATGGCTTTCATTACACCTAAGTAGAGTTGATTAAACTTTCCAATAATATTATAATTGCACTTCCTCTTGGAACAACTTTATTTTTAAGGAAAAGTCTGTCAGAAGCATCACGCTCTGCATCCCAAGTTATTCACAGATTGCTTTGGGCATTCAGCTGTCTAATAACAGCTGGAAGAACACATCAAGCAATAACAAACAATTATTAAAGATAATTTTAGCATGCATTTTCTTATCATTCCAATTACATTTCCTGTACCTCTGTCTCCAGCAGTCACAAGCACACCTACGTCAAACTGCTTCTGCAATATACCTTCCTAAGGGCTAGTCTACACTAAAGCTGTAAGTCAACCTAAGTTATGCTGCTGTTGTTCCTGTATGCCCTGGGACAGAGTGGAGAGATGCATGGAAAATTTAATACAGCTCTAGGCAATAAATCCTATAAGGCCAAAGAGGGGTGGCAGGAAAGGAATCTGCATAACTTTAGCCTCCATCTGTTGACGTACCACACAGGGGTTCACTCACATAGGGCCTGATTCTGCAGTCACTCCACATGTAGAACTCCTGTTAATTCAAGTGAATAGAACTCCTGTACAGAGCATGGCTACAGAATCAAGTTCTGTAACTGCTCATTGTAATCGCTGAGTCTGTCTTTTATATGACCTTTACTAACCTAGAATGTTAGTCACAGGACAGTAGGCATAAGCTTGTCGTAAAAAGCAAAAGAAGTAAAAAGGTTCACCTATATGCACACAAACACTAAGGGCATGTCTAACCAGCAATGTAAGCCCAGGGTTAGTGGGACTCAAGTCAGCTAAACTGTGTCAGAGAACGCTGGGCTTGCATGTTTATACTGCATTTTAACCCTAGGTTAAGGATTTTCTGACCCGTGCTCAAACCTATAACTCTGGCGTCCACACTGCAGTGCACAGACCTGAGTCAAAGTAACCCTGTCCCAGAGTGCCTAGTGCCTCTTCTCCCCCGCAAACCAGCATTGATGCTCTAGCCCTACGAACGTGTTGCAAAGTGAGAAAGCTCTACTGCCCACCCAGTTTCCTAACTCTGATGGTGCTCCTTATGGGCACGTGAGTCCCTTCAGTAACACAAACTGCACAATGAGCTCCTTTGGTAGGTAGTTTGAGAAAGCTTTATACTGAACTACCATCTAGTTTGAGAATGGGGCTCTCCACCTCTAAGCTGAGTCACACTGGCAGAAAAATCCCCATGTGCACCTGTTCTGAGGATAATTAGGACATCCCTGTCCAGGGCTGAGAAACTATTAAAATGAAACTTTGTGATTCTTAATTTTTAAAATAGGATGTTCAATGAAGGTGTTTTTGTTTGGTTGGTTATTTATTTATTGTTGTCTGTTTGTTTTGAAGGTTGACAAAGTGTAGGTTTCAGAAGAAAAACCACACACCACACACAGCGTGGCTGCTGCAAGCTGTGAAGTGCATCCCCAGGTCTTGGGGTGCAACGTACTCCAATTCACACACCCTGGGAATCCGTTATCCCTGCTATACTGCTGGAGGCAGGGATAAGGGGTCCCCGGGAGCATGTGGTGAAGTTTTGGGACTGGCTCCCATTCACTGCCCTCACAGTGCATGCTGCCCAGGCATCTCTGCACACGCAGTCCCAGGAAGGGCAGGGGAGCCCCAGAAGCAAGGGACAAAGGGCAGAGTGGGACAAAGAGGCTGCCCTGAATGGAGGCAGAGTTGCAGAGGTCCTGGATCAGTACAGCCAGGGGAGAGATAACCCCCAACATCCTGGCAGCTGGGAGCCACCTCCCACCTGTCAGCTTTGCTCTCTGCTCTGGGCAAGCTCTGAGGAGTAGCCAGAGTCACTGCCACAGGAGGCTACGAGGTGGTTTTGGGGCTGGCTCCCCTCGCTAGAGCCCTGCGCAGATAGAAAATCTTTATCCGCATCAGATCCACAAACATGGTCCACGGATATCTGCAGCGATGAATATAAAGCAGATTTACAGCGTTCTACCACTTGCCGCCCTGACAGTGTGCGCTGCCCAGATGCCCCTGCCCACACAGCCCCAGGGAGGGCAGGAGTGGATCAGAGAGTAGAGCGGGGACCAACCAGCTGCCCTGCAAGAAGGAGGTGTGGCCACGGTGTTGTGGGGTCATCCCTTCCCCCAGCCTAGCTGAGCCAGGAGCTCTGATGCTCCCTCTTCCTGCAGGGCAGCCACTTGGTCCACACTCTGCTCTCTGGCCTCTCCTGCCCTCCCTGAGGCTGCGTGTGCAGGGGCACCTGGGCAGCGTGCACTAAAATCTGGCTGACCAGCTCCCTCTGCGAAAAGCTTCTTCTGATCAGTCTCCCCTAAAAACCCTGCAGGCTCTCTGATAGTGTGCTTGCAGACCAGTGTTCAAGAAACAACAAGTTAAAGCTTATCTGAGCTGCTGCCCTTTGCAAAGGGAAGCGTGGCTTCCATTTGCAATACAGTCCAATAGACTGCATCACAGACTGTCCGCATAGAGAAAACTAAGGAAGTTGCCCCAGTGAACTCTGGGATACATCCAGAGGACTTCTGGGACCCAAGTCAAACCGGGGCCACATGCAAACAGGAAAGTGACAAGGCTCAGATCCTAGAATCATAGGACTGGAAGGGACTTCAAGAGGTCTTCTAGTCCAGCCCCCTACACTCAAAGCAGGACTACGTATTATCTTCTAGATCATTCCTGACAGGTGTTTGTCTAACTGACCCTTACAAATCTCCAATGACAGAGATTCTACAACCTCTATAGGCAATTTATTCCCGTGCTTAACCACCCTGACAGTTAGGAAGTTTTTCCTAATGTCCAACCTAAACTGCCCTTGCTGCAATTTAAGCCCATTGCTTCTTGTCCTACCATCAAAGGTTAAAGACAACAATTTATCTCCCTCCTCCTTTTAACAACCTATTAAGTACTTGAAAACTGTTATATCACCCCACCGTTTCTCCTCTCCAGACTAAACTAATGCAATTCTTTTTTTCCAGACTGTTATCATTTTTGTTGCTCATCTCTGGACTTTCTCCAATTTGTACACATCTTTCCTAAAATGTGGTGCCCAGAACTGGACACAATACACAGTTGAGGCCTAATCAGCACGAAGTAGAGCGGAAGAATTACTACTTGTGTCTTGCTTACAACCCTCCTGCTAATACATCCCAAAACGATGTTTGCTTTTTTTGCAACAGTATTACTCTGTTGACTCATATTTAGCTTGCGATCCACTATGACCCCCAAATCCCTTTCCACAATACTCTTTCCTAGGCAGTCATTTCCCATTTTGTATGTGTCCAATTGATAGTTCCTTCCTAAGTGGAGAACTTTGCATTTGTCCTTATTGAATTTCATCCTATTTTCTTCAGACCATTTCTCCAGCTTGTCCAGATCATTTTGAATTTTAATCCTATCCTCCAAAGCTCTTGCAACCCCTTCAAAGCTTGCTATCAGCCAAAAACTTTATAAGTGTACTCTCTATGCCATTATGTAGGTGTCAGCTTAACACGGGCCTGGACCCTCCAGCCCTGCAGGGTCCTGAAACTGTAGGTTCAAGCCCTAGGTTAACATAATTCGTGTGTGGATGCAAGAGGGGGTTAGGCTCGAGTCTGGGCTTACCCTAAGATCTAATAGAAGAGATGACTGGATGGAATGAGAGTCAGACACTAGTAAGGGATATATACACAGACCCATAAAAATACTCCTGTACTTACAGGTATGTGAACACTGTGGTATGATCATTGCAATATCGAAGTAATCAAAGCATATCCCACAACGCAACAAATCATCCACTGCCTGAAATGGGAAAAATAAAGTTAATGTCATTTGAAGACACCCTTCAAGAGCTCTTCGTCTGACTATATGTATGATATAAGAAATATCTACACGCTTTCAATCTCAGAAATTCTTGTCCAGCAGTTTCCTAAACCCCATAGATGAAAACCAAAAATCCCTCACGTCTCTTGGGGATGCGTTTAACAGTTGCTTTACATCAAGAGCTGTTACACTAAATGTAAACACAAATGCAAACGGTCACATAGCTATTCGGCTTGCTGAACACAAATTCAATAAACAAACTGAACATAGAACAGCTTCCAAAATCAGTTCCAGTGTGTATATTTAATCTTTGGCACTCCTGCTAGAGCTCAAGAGTGAAAAGGGGGAAGGGAAAGGCAGTTCTTGCAGAAGACCCTTCCCAAATGGGAGCTTTACTAGTAATTCAATATTATCGGATATTCCTCCTGACAAACTCTTCCCATCCAGCTCCCTCCCTCGGAAAAATAGGGACATGGGTCTTGTTGAAAGCAAAGGGCCTGCTCTGCCACCTAAAAGTTTTTGGGGGGTGGGAACGGTAAATTCCACTCTAAGGCCAGCTACAATCCTCTATACTTCAGAGACCCCCAACGTCACTCTTGGGAGCCCCCCATGAATCAAAATGCCAGCCCTGACGCTTGGCCAGCTCTGGAGAACCACTCTCTTCCCTCAGGATTTTAAGGACTCCACTCTGACTTATAAGGCTCTTTGGACCATAAGTCTATTACCACCCCCCAATAAGCATCAACGGGCGCCCCCCTGAGTGCCTTTCCCCCAGGCCCCGCCCCCCAGCTCTCACTGGGCAGGCCCCGCCCCCCAGCTCTCACTGGGCAGGCCCCAGGCCTCCCCCCGCTCTCACTGTCCCTCTACCCCCATGTCGGGGGGGGGGGAAGAGGAGGGGGGAGTGCAGGGGCTCGGTCCCAGCCCACACAGCTGGGATCCGCGGCTCCAGCGAGCTCCCCCAGCGCAGCGCCGGGACTGAAGCCCCGGGGAGCCTCCCTCCCACTTACTTTCAGCAGGGAGAGGTTCTCCGGCCAGCGCGGCTCGGCCAGCGCCATGGTGCCCGCCACAGGCAGGGCCCGCTCCCGAGCCGCCCGCAGCCGGCCCCAAATCACCCGCGCTCGGCTCCCGGCACAGCAACCGGCGCGCCCGCGCGCGCGCGCCAGCAGACTTCCGGCCCCCCGCCCCGGAGGTTGCTGGGAGATGTAGTTCGTGCTGCGGCTGCGCTCTGCTCCCCTGGCAGGGCTGTGGCGGGGCCCGACCAGGGTGGGGCCGGCGATTGAGGGAGAAGGGGGATACCTCCCTGTCACAGAGGCCCAGCCAGTTTAAACCACAGGGGTCAGCAGGGGCAACGGGACCCTCCCCTTGCATCCACAGGGACCCCACCGCTGGCCCTCCCGTGAATCCATCACCACGCTCCACTATAGTCGTCCCAAGCGCTCGGAAATCCCGCCAGACACCACCCCTCCGTCCAACGCCTGAGCCTGGCATAACTGTTGTAGTAGGAAGAGCGCCTGACACATAAGCCCTTGTAGCAGAGGCCTGAACTAAAGTGGTCGAAACTTTGCTGATATAAAGCAAAGTCAGGTTGTGAGCAAGAGGCAGGCCCTGCTCACAGAATTTGGCACAGAGCACAGGGCTGATATTGCAAAAACACATACCCCTAAGAGGTGCGAGGCACAAGCATAGTGCAGAAGGGTGGTACCAGAACACCCCGCTAAACACATTCCCCCATGATAACAAGAACACGCTGACCCATCTTAAGGATAAGGTCGGGATGACAGCATGATGAATAGAGATGTTTTGATTGAACCTTCAGGTACAAGGCAGTGGGTGGCACCCTGATACGTCAGAGGGCGATACGTAACTTGTTTGTATTGGTGTGTAAAGATGTATCTCAGAGGAAGCGTCCTTGTCCAGCCGAGAGGGCAGTGGAAAGTCCCGCCCCTGACTGTCACGGGCATACATGTGCTTGTGTAACTGTAGACACAGATCCGGGGAGCTAGGACCGTGCTTTGCTGACAATATACCTGACCAAACGCCTTCGCACCTTAACGGATTTTGTGATCATTGGGCAGCTCACTCAAGATCTGCTGTGCCAGCTATCTGCGCAGAGCTGGGACAGCACACAAGGAGAACGCACACGCAGCCAAACATCTGATGACAAATATCACAAGATTTTATTTTAAAAAATAAGTTTGGGCAGCTTTTTATTTGCCTCTAAGGTTCACGTTTTCAATCTTTTCTTCACAAACACAAGGGCCAGAAACTTGCTTTAAAAAAAAAAAAAAAAAAGTGGAGATCTACACATAATCTGATGATTACGGCAGCAGAGGCTTCAAGAAAAATGCCAAATATTGCAAGACTAGCACTACTATGGTAAGCACGAGCAACAGCATAGTCTTCAGAACATGCTACAAGACCATTAGTTTGTCCATAATTTTGCCGGAGGAGAAGCAGCTGGAGATCACTGATGACTTTTAGAGCCACAGAATTTAAGGCTAGAAGGGACCGCCAGATCATCTAGTCTGACCTTGCTACCACCCCCACCCAGCACCCACACATTAAACTGAAATTATACGAAGTATTATAGATAATTTTATACTATATTATACATATAGTATTATAGACTATATGTGCCACAGCCAGAGAACAGGAGAGACCATGGTGCACCGGTGCCCAAGGCAACAGCAATGGCAGCGAAATGATCCACACTCACACGCTGCAGAGGAAGGCCAGTCTGACCTGGGGGAAAATTCCTTCTCCACCCCATATATGGCAATCAGTTAGACCCTGAACACATGAGCGAGAACCAACCAGCCAAGTACTAGAGAGAGAGAATGCTCGGTGTCCCCTCAGAGGCCTAGTCCTCCCTGTCCAATGTCCCTTCTCCAGCTATGACCATCCCCGATGCTTCATAGAAAGGAGATGAAAAACAAACTGGGAGCTCAGATACTAAAGTGATGAGGATTTCATTGATCCCTATCAATTTCACAAGAGACCTGTAAACACTACAAGCCAAAAAAAACCAAAAAAACATCTGCAAGTTGTCATGCCAATTTGATCCTGATAACAAGCCACTGAGGAAAGGGCAAGAAAGGAAAGTAATTAATCTGGAGGAAGAGAAAAGTCTTTAAGAGGAAAAGGAAGATGAAGAAACAAAAAAAATAATAGTGAGCATTAGAGCCTGGAGTTGGATGCTTAATTCCCCTTGAGGATCAGGGTATAGGCCAGGGCCTTCTCCTTGGAATTTTCTACTGTCTAGCTTAGGCAGCAACCTGCTCAGCTTGCTAGCTGGCTGGCTTCTGTGAATCTGTGAGTAGGAGCAGAGAGGTTATTTACCTCTGTATTTGGCACTGATCTGACCACTGCTGGAATACTGTATCCAGTTCTGTGATGTCCACAATTCAAAAGGGATGTTGATAAATTGGAGAAGGTTCAGAGAGAACCACAAGAATGATTAAAGGATTAGAAAACATGCCTTATCGAGAGAGACTCAAGGAGCTCAATTTGCTTAATGAAGAGAAGGTTAAGGGATAGCTTGAACACAGTCTGTATTATAAGTACCTACATGGGGAACAAATATTTGATAATGGGCTCTTCAATTTAGGAGACAAAGATCTAACAAGATCCAATGGCAGGAAGTTGAAGCTAGACAAATTCTGACTAGAAATGAGGCATCCTTTTTTACAGTGAGAGTAATTAACCATTGGACAGTTCACCAAGGATCCTGGTGGATTCTCCATCACTGGCAATTTTTAAATCAAGACTGGAAGTCTTTTTAAAACATGCTCTAGTTCAAAATAAATTATCTGGGGGAAGTTCTATGGCCTTTGTTATACAGCAATCAGACTAGATAATCACAAAAAGAAAAGGAGTACTTGTGGAACCTTAGAGACTAACCAATTTATTTGAGCATAAGCTTTCATGAGCTATAGCTCACTTCATCGGATGCATAAAGTGGAAAGTACAGTGAGGAGATTTTATATACACACAGACAGATGTGCAGGTGAACGAACCTCTACCAATGTGATATATGCCATCATGTGCCAGCAATGCCCCTCTGCCATGTACATTGGGCAAACTGGACAGTCTCTACGTAAAAGAATAAATGGACACAGGTCAGATGTCAAGAATTATAACTTTCATAAACCAGTCGGAGAACACTTCAATCTCTCTGGTCACTCGATTTCTGATCTCAAAGTGACTATCCTTCAACAAAAAAACTTCAAAAACAGACTCCAACAAGAGACTGCTGAACTGGAATTAATTTGCAAATTGGATACAATTAACTTAGGCTTGAATAGAGACTGGGAGTGGTTGAGTTATTATACTAAGTAAAACTATTTCCCCTTGTTTATTCCTCCCCCCTCCCCCCACTGTTCCTCAGACATTCTTGTTAACTCCTGGAAATGGCCCACCTTGATTATCGCTTCAAAAGGTTTTCTCTCCCCCCACCCCACTCTCCTGCTAGTAATAGCTCATCTTAAGTGATCACTCTCCTTACAATGTGTATTTTTTCATGGTCTGTGTGTATATAAAATCTCCTCACTGTACTTTCCACTTTATGCATCCGATGAAGTGAGCTGTAGCTCACGAAAGCTTATGCTCAAATAAATTGGTTAGTCTCTAAGGTGCCACAAGTACTCCTTTTCTTTTTGCGAATACAGACTAACACGGCTGCTACTCTGAAACTAGATAATCACAGTGGTCCTTGCTGGTGGAATCTATGAATCTATGAAATAGGAAATAAGTATGGTTAGACTTTTGTCACCAATATTTTTAGTAAAAGTCATTTTTAGTACAGGTCACAGGCAATAAACAAAAATCCGTGGAAGCCCATGCCCACTCCCTGACTTTCACTAAAAATATCCCTGACAAAATGGTGAGGTGGGTTCAGCACTCACTGCTGCTGGGGCTCCGGGGCCTCCTGCCAATGCAATGAGTGGGAGCTCTGGGATCCCCCCCAGCATGGGGGCTGAGCAGCTCTAGGGGTGCACGACCCACCTCGGCAGCAGGGAGTTCTGGGGAGTTCCCCACCATCTGCAGCGAGTGAGAGCTCCAGGGTCCCCACTGCCCATGGCGGCTGGGAGCTCGGGGGGGTCCCCCCATCTGCAGCTAAGCAGCTGCAAGAGTCCCCCCACTGCCTGCCACTTGCTGGGCAGCTGCAGGGTCCCCCCACCAGGGTGGGGACTGGGAGCTGCGGGGGAAGGCCGGCTGGGAGCTCAAGCCCCCCAGGGCAGAAATGTCACAGAGGTCAATGGAAGTTACTGATTCTGTGACTTCCATGACCTCTGAGACATAAACGTAATCTTAATTATGGTATCTGTTGATAAGCAGTAATTATGTCAAAATAGAACAGCTCATCAATTAGAAAACTTCTTTACCAGCTCTGACTACGCTTACTAAGGCTTGCTGTCACCTGCCAGCTTCCTGTAGTTTAGTAAACTAATGACCTTGGAAACATATTGTCCTTTTGGATAGCAGCTACAAGATCGGAATGTACTCCCTAGGACAGAGCAAGTCTTCACAGTATTCAGAATGCAATTTCTAAGCTGTCTTGTAAAACCTCACCGGATGAAAGGACTGCCTGGTGGACCTCCCTCCTCCAGCTGCCTTAGCTGAACATTAATAATACAAGACAAAGTTTGATACGATGAAAATTCACCTTCTTGTGCCTGTGGCAATGTAACTCCTCAATGCTTTTTCCGGGTTCTCTGTTTCTGAATGGTAAGGAAGCTATTATCACCATTTTGGTGCCACCCAAATTTGCCTCTCTGAAACACATAGCTCATTCAGTGTCCTATACCAAGGTCACACTAGCTTCCACCCAAACATCATCATAAATCATCTTAGACTTACTGGAGATTCACAGAAGGCAGCTCCTTTGCAGTTGCTCCTGCACACTACCCTGTAATGGTATCACAAAGGTGAAAATTTTGATAAGTGTGCCATCAGTTTGGAGTCTGACCTGCAGCCCTATGGACAAAATGTTCTTTATGTGCTTCATTGCAATAATTGTTATAGACCATTTGACTCCAAACAGATACCTGGTCTTAATCTTCATGCTATTAAACCTACAAGCTTCAACACTGTTAGGCTTTTAAAATAGTTTACTATAATTAAATTTGTACTAGAGCTGTTCATTGCTTACACAGAGATGTAATTTATTTGCGTCGTATTTAGCCTGAAATAAAACAGTGTCCCACTATTTGATTAGTCAAGCCCACAGCTTTAAATCAGTGTACATTAGTTGTTCAGAGTTCTGCAGCTGCCCTCCACTTAAGCTGGTTACGCTTTTAGCTGAAAACTGTGCAGATGCCTATGATTCTCTTCCTCACACAAGCTTTACAATAGCATAACTTCAGATGATTTTCTCCCTGATCCACAATGGGGTGATTTTTGGTAAAATGAAAAAGTCAAGCTCTGTGGACCAATATTCAAATAATTATTTATTGAATAAAATGTGTGACCCATGTTATGTAGGAAGTCAGATTAGATTATCATTATGGTCGCTTCTGGCCTTAAAATGTATGACTCTATGAACTTATATATCTGAGAAGAAGCTAATTACTTGCAGAGACTCACTGATCTGTAGTGAGAGCTTACAGGATAATTTTCATGGCAATCTAACTGCCCAGTATTAATATTTCCTCCAGTTAATGTTTTCACTTTCTTCTTTGGCTCTGACAAATTCATCTCAATTTCCTTTGTTTTTTTTTTTAAACTTTCTGTCCTTGGGCTCTCTCTCCCACATTGTGACTATCTTCCTCTGATTTCATACACTATATGACATAAGCCATTGGTTTGTAATTAAATGATACCACCCAAGAATGACACAATGGTTCCATTGCCATGGGAACACATCTGCATCTCTTTTTGGTAGGCTAATCAACATCAAAGGGCAGACTGTGTATTCCAAATTCTTGTTGAGACTCCTGGAGCTGTTGCCATATAAACTGCTGTTGAGTAAGACTGAATTCCCAATATTTCCATGTTTAAAGCACCCAGCCAAGCAACCGAGATGCTGCTTTCTTCTGAAACTTTGTTCATCATATCAAAACAATCTCTTCATAGCAGATTCCAAAGAGCATCCATCTTCCTAGGCAGTCTAGCCAAATTATCCGCATAGCCCCTTACAATGTAATATCATTATGGGGGCTGATTCTATTCTTCACCCTGGCCCCAGTATGTCACTCAGGCAGTGTAAAGGGGCCATCAATGCAATGCATCTGGCTTGTGGTGGGAGGTAGTGATTCCCCTGAGACCGGCACAGCATACAGCTGATTTATTTACCTATCTTTCAAACTCCAGTGTAGGGTGTGTGTCAAGAGCAGGGAGCATGAGGATTGTGCCAGAGGTCATAGGGGTGGGGTCCATAGCACATGGCACTACAGGGATTTTGAGCTGCAGTGGGTTTTAATCTCCTTTGTTTGCTTCCTTACATTTATATCAGTGTTGATGGGAGAGATGGGACCAAATCAAAACCTGAGATCCAAACACCCTGAACTTTGAGGAAGCTGAATCTGTACCTAAACTTTACACCTCAGGTCTATTTGATAGAAAAATAGACTCCTGCTGGCAAAGGGTGTGGTTTGCCCTGGACAGTTTTTTTCTACCAGTTAGATGCCCATATTTTTATGTTGAAATTTGGAAGTAATTAGCAGGCAGGGCACTCTTAGGGTGGACAACTAAAATCCCTGGAGGTCATCTTACCAAAATGCAGTATGTATAAGTTACAGGGGTTAGCATGTGGTTTATGGATAAAGAGTCCCATAAAACTGCCTGTAACTCCCTTCATAGTCAGGTTTCTTGTCTGTTTTTTAATTTCTCCTACCAGGGTGTAGGAAGCATGCCACAAAGGCTCACCTGAGCCACTGAATGGGTGGACCCCACACCAACACTGGGTAGCCAGTCCACCCATCAATTGGTGCTTCCCACCACAGATTGGTGGGTGATGAGGAGTCAGTGAGGCCACCAGGATGGTGAAACACATGCAGCCGAGGGGCAGGAGGCCACAGGGTAAGCAAGGAGCCTGTGGGATAGGGCTATTGGGGCCTGGGAGGAATTCACCTCTGCAAGACAGGAGGCCACCAGGAAGCTTGGGTGTTCTCAGCCATGGAGCAGATACCAATGAGCAGGTGTGGATTGGCCACCGTGCAGTATTCCCCTGGGGTTTAGAACCCATCCACGCTTGGGCCCATAACAGTTTTCAAGCACACCTAGAGCCAAACATGCTTGTAACCTGTGTTGTGTCCCACAAACCATGTTTTGGATCCTTGCTATACAGCAGTAGGAGCAGGGCGTGTATAGCAGGGATTCTGCAAGCACTCTTATCCAAGTGCTTAAAAAAAAACTCATAGGACAGGAAACTGTGCTGGAGATGTGCTGGAGATGTGCTGGCAGCAGATTTGGGCCTGGGTTTAGTTGGCACTGCATGGACAGTGATGGGATTCTCTGGGTTTGTTCCCTTTATTTCCCTGTAACATCCTTCCCTCTGTCCCAGCCTTGCCCACAGAATCAAATTGTCCTTAATTTCACCCACTTCTCCTTACATCACACTAACTAATCCCCCTTCCTCTCCTTGCAGTTTAAACCCTTCTGGTGTCGATAGTTAGTTCTCCCATCCCATCCCTGTCGTCCCATAGCTGGGCTGAACTTTCCCCCTAAATTTATCCCTTCAGCCCCCTGGTCATTCCTGCTGCTTTGTCTGGAGCTGGCAGTACCCCCAAAGGAGGGCAGGCCTTGAGTGGCACCATAGGCCCCCTTACCACATTTCCCAATAGCTTTAAGTTCCATCTTGTGCTCTGTAGAAGCTTTGCTGTCACAGGCTCCCTAAGAGATACACTGAATCAGAATATCCTCTAGCTCAGTAGTTCTCAGACTTTTGTACTGGTGACCCCTTTCACATAGCAAGCCTCTGAGTGCAACCTCCTTTATAAATTAAAAACACTTTTTAATATACTTAACACCATTATAAATGCTGGCTGGTTTAGGGTGGTGGTTGATAGCTCGTGATCCCCCCATGTAATAACCTCACGACCCCCTGAGGGGTCCCAACCCCCAGTTTGAGAACCCCTGCTCTAGCTGGCCTGATCCTGGACCCTCACACCTCCAGCCAGACTCCACCCTGCGACCCGGGGACCGCTCAGGGCCAACTCGCAGAAGGAACAGGAGTGCATAAGAGTTACAGGGATCCCCTAGGTATCTACATACTGGTTCACCAAAGAGTGTCCGGTCAGGTCTCTACTGAAAGCCCATGTCACACTGCTCATCATAATCATTGTGAAACGTATGCACAGATAATATGCATCTCATAATGGACTTATGTATCTCTACTGAAAATCATGTTCTGAAGATCTGTGACATGAAGCTGGTCACCAAAAGGTGTTAAACAAGTTTCCTTTGGGCAGGAGACACTTCTCTACCTGTCTGGCTATACGTAGATGGAGCATTGTATACTTCACAATGAAAGCCTATTTACAGTCTGAGCAAAATACAAATCAGCGGCAGGGTTTACCTTTTTTTTTACAAGTGAAGACAATGGATGGCTGGAACAATATCTGGGCATGAAGAATAAACCCAGTTATCCTTCACTGAGAGGACAAACAGCCAGCTGGCTTGGATTATGAAAAAAGGATCACAGCCAGTCTATCATTTTGGCAGTGGTAGAGAAACTTTGGGTGAGCTAACTTTTATGAGACAGGAAAATGTCTTGCTAGTTACATTTAGACTCTAGAAAGCATGCTATGATCTTATCTTGCATGTAACCATTTTTTCCCATTAATTCTACTTGCTTGTTCTCAAATCTTCGCTCTGTGTTAAATAATCGGCCTGGTTTTGCTACGCGCTCTGTGTTGCGTGGAGCGGTGATCCTGAAGTGGAACTGGTAAGTTGGTGTGCACTACTCTTTGGGAGTGGCAGATCTGTTAATTCTGTCAGCGTCCAGTGGATATGCTGATCATTAACCTGTACGGGGGGGGAGGGGGCCTGCGGAGGCCTCGAAAGCAGGGCTTGTGTTGCCAGAGGCTGGAGGTGTTGGGTTGCTGACCCACAGCAGGCACAGAGAAGGCTTCCTTATGCTAAGGGCAGGTGGTAGTGGGGTGCCACACAACCCTGGGTACACCCAGGGAGTCTCACACATCACAACTGGGAGCCTTTACAGCTCAGGCTCTGATAAGAGAACCCAGGTGAATCTGGCCCATAGTCTGGTCCCAATCCATCTCCCCTTTCCCTCCTTTCCTAGGTTTTCTGTTCTGGCAGTTACAGACAATCGTGCTGCCCTCAGATGCAGAAGAATTTCACAGCTTTATCCTGGTGCAGGGGAATCTGGTGAGTGATTGGAGGATTTGAGTCTGGTCCCCTCTGCAGCCAGCTCATTGTGCAAAGTCCTTCTGCACCTGAGCATGACTCTGTCATGTTGCCAACGCCAGTCAGTAAGTCTGCCACAAAGTGGCAAATTACTGCGCGGCAGCGAGGAGAGGGTGCTTATGCATGGTGGGAGGCCAGGAGTTATTGTTAAGCATATGATGGTTACTGTTTACAACAGGGGCGGGCAAACTTTTTGGCCTGAGGGCCACATCGGGTTTCCAAAATTGTACAGAGGGCCAGTTACGAGAGGCTGTGTCTCCCCAGACAGCCAGGCATGGCCCGGCCCACGCCTCCTATCCAACCCCTCCACTTCTCACCCCCTGACGGCTTCCCCAGGACTCCTGCTGCATCCAACCCCCTCAGTTCCCTGTCCCCTGACGGCCCCCCCAGGACTCCTACCCCATCCACCATCCCCTGCTCCCTGTCCCCTGAACATCCCCGAACCCCGCCACCCCTGACTGCCCCCTGCTGCCCCATCCAAACCTCCCTCTCATTCCTGACTTGCCTCCCAGGACCCCTGCCCCATCCAACCACCCCTTCTCCCTGTCCCCTGACCGCCCCCGGAACCCCTGCCCCTGACTGCCCCATCCAACCCCCCCTCTTTCCTGACTGCCCCCCCAGGACCCTTGCCCCTTCCTACCCCCCTGTTCCCCACCCTCTGACCGCCCCGACCCCACCCACACCCCCACCCCCTGACCACTTCCCCCAACTCCCCTGCCCTCTATCCAACCCCCCCTGCTCTCTGCCCCCTCACCGCGCTGCCTGGAGCTCCGGTGGCTGGGGGTGCTACAGCTGCCCCGCCCAGAGCACCAGGTCAGGCCGCAGCTCCACAACTGCGCTGCCTGGCCGCCCAGAGCATTGCGCCGGCCGTGCAGCACACTGAGGCTGCGAAAGAGGGGAGACAGCAGGGGAGGGGCCGGGGGCTAGCTTCCCGGGCCAGGAGCTCAGGGGCCAGACAGGAGGGTCCCACGGGCCGGATGTGGCCCATGGGCTGTAGTTTGCCCACCTCTGGTTTACAATGTATAGTGCCTACCCCCATAGCAGATACATGGGCAAAGGTGCACCCACCATACAGAAGTGTCTTGGGAAAAGCACTGCAAGGTCCCCGGAGGTGAGGCATGTGAGGTACTGCAGGAATGGTTATGTAGATAGGACATGTGGGGATGGGTGCCACACCTACAGCTGCTCCTTGAATTGTAGGGAGAAGGAGAGGAAAGAAAAGCAAGCAAGGCCCTGCAAAACTCTAAGATTATCTGCAGTCCACTGAGAGCAGAGATGGGCATTTCCAGTCCATCAAGGGCTGCTCCATGAGAACCTGCAGGCACCTGCAATCCACTGAGAGCAGAGATGGGCATTTCCAGTCCATCAAGGGCTGCTCCATGAGAACTTGCAGGCATCTGCAATCCACTGAGGGTGGCTGCATGAGAACCTGGGACAATGAGAAGTCTTCAGCCTATTGACAGCTGCTCCCTGAGAGCAAATCCTAATGCCTGAGCCTCAGATTTTGTGGCTTGGAGTGGTGGATGTTCTGTCAACCTGACATTTTTGGTAATAACACGATTTTAAGCACTGAATTGTTCACATGCTGGGCTCTGATAAGAAGCGCATCAAGTGCTTTGGATCACACCTTCAACAAGTCTAATAGATGGTCTGAAGTGAGTCACTTGTAATTCCACAAACATGAATAAAGGTGTTTAAACTTGTTTATCTTCACTGCATTCCACACAACCTCTCATTAAAAGGCATGCAATCACATCCATTGTACTATTTTAGAACAACACCTTGCTAGATTTCCTGCTCCATGAGCCAGCTCATTCTCTGTATAGCTTTAAGTCTTTTATTTTGCTCAGACTTAGGATGGGGGGGAGGGCAGTGTGTTAACATCCTGGGCTTATCCTTTCTGGAGTCAGGAGGACCCAAGTAGTTGCTTGTGGTTAAGGAAGGTCCTGAAATTTGTCTGTTTCCTTGTTACCTTCCGCTGCAAGTGGGGACAGGTTGAAGCCAGATAATACAAGCAGTCTGACATCCTTACAGCCCCTGTGTTTCACAAGGAACAGCCCTCTGGGAAACCTAACACCATGGGCTCATTACTTGGCAAGTACAATTCACTCCACTTACATGTGGAGCTAGTGGCAATGCCTGTAATTACAGTTTCCTAAAACTTTACATTATAAGAAACTGTTTTCAGTCACTTATAAGTTTGCCAAACTAACTGTTTCCCATGCTGGGGGGTCTGCCTCAGGCTGAATTTTTTTGAGAAGTTTTAGCAAAAAAATGACCAGAAAAATACTTTGCTTGCACATGTTAATTTTATTTAAATGATCATCCAACCACAATTGGACCCTAGTGCTTGGTACTTACAAAGGCACTTTGCATCTTCAACATCTGGCATACTAATCTTTTAAATGATTTCTGATTTTGAGTTTTCAAACCTTTGCAACAAACTATTGTTTTCTTATGTCTGTTTTGGATGGATGGATTCTGTAGAGAGGCCAAGAACTGACCATGCACTTACCCCTTGGAGCGGTTGTTGTACACCAGGATTGAGGTGGGGAAGCTTGCGCTGTCACTGCCCAGACTAGATTCTGATCTCCATTACATGGATGTAGATCAGACATAGCTGATCTATCGATAGAGGACTTTAGTCTCTAGCGATGTCAGTACAGCTCCTGTTATTTTACACAAATAAAAACATTTTGAAAAGTTAGGCATCATGGGAGATGCAAAACAATAAAATATGTGGTGTAGGTGACTTTTTAAAGGTGCACTTGCGGTGAACATAGAGCCACCAATAAACCAAGCAATTCACCCAGTTTCTTTATGAATTAAATTATTCTTACTTCAGAATTATGTGTCATTTTGTGAGAATGTAAATTAGAATAATTTATACAAATAGAGTCTGCATAAAGGCTAATATCTAGGATCATGAAAAAAAAACAAATTCTACTATTCTGAATTAAATTAACTAAGTATAGGTTCTTCTTTGCATTGTTAATAGTGCTCCTCCCACATTAAAACCATGTGTACAGAACAGATGATTGCAATAGAAGTTCACCCAATTGGGTTACCTACTGGTAGTTCATTCAATACCCTCCTCTAGTGATCATTCTTATCTAAATTCTATATGGTCATCTCTTCGCCAAACTTTAATAATATTCTGTCATGAAAGATGTGTTCGTGCAGGAGGTGGAAAGAAGGGAGGTTAAATGAATGTAGGGGGAGGTAATGCTCCGTACATCAGTTTCAGTTACTGGAGTCTGGCACAGAAAGTATACACTGTGTTATCATAGATAATAGTTACAATTTTCAAATTCCGTTGTCAAAAATGTCTAAGACTTAAGCGCTTTTGAAAAGGTTACACCAGAGCTGAGATTTCCAAAGGAGCTTAGGTGAACCCAGTGTAACTTTGTTGGTCCAAACGCCATTAAAGAGATTTTACATGTGCAAACTTTTCCTATATATCTGAAAATGGTATTAACCTTTAAAAGGCTGGGAGTAATTATTTCACAACTGTGTCATGCCTTTCAGCCCAAACCACCAGGCTAGGGTGGTGGGGACTCTCCCTCCCAGAATATGGAGCACAAGGGTGCTGGAACAATTTGTATAGTGGGGGTGCTGAGAGCCATTGAACCAAACTGTAAACCCTGGATATGATGAAAAGCATTTCAAGCCAGGGGGTGCAGCAGCACCCCTAGTTCCAGCACCTATAATGGAACAGAAATGAAGTCACTTCAGAGCCACCACTTCAGCCACAGGAATGATGGAAGCCGTGTCCATCACTGCTCCCCTGGCTCTGTCCCAGAATTACCTTCCACACTTGGATGCAGGGAGCTCCTATGGTGTTGTGCTCCCTGTCATGACAGTGAGAACACCCTTGGGCATAACATCCCTGTGACAATTAGTGCAACTAGTTACATGGAAAAGCAATACTGAGAATAGCAACATTAGGAAAGCACTAATATATTTTCCATCATCTTTCACTGTGATTTAGCAGCTAGAAACAAGGAGGAGGAGTTAAGACCATGTGACCAACCAGCTCTCTGTGGTCCATACATCATAGATTGAGAATCACTGCGCTTTATAATTAGATAAATTGGTATCTTATGTGCATTGCATTTGTTAAATGAGTGAAAATACAGGAGCAGAGGACATAAAAAGTTAGGGAAAAGTATGAAAACCAGAGTGATGTCTGAATTTCATGCCAGGGCTTTGTGAGTCCCTCAAAGCTCCCTGTGCTGTCTCAGCATCACTAAAACATCTATCACTTTCTTCATTGTGACTACACAGTGGCTAATGATTTTATTCAAAGAGCTTAATTTGTGTGTTGCACTTCGAAGTGGAAATCCTGCAGACAAAGCAGCAGAGACCTCTACTGTCACAGATAGCTACACAGAAGAGAAACAGGGAGGAGAAGAAATAAATCCGTCACCCTGCTTATGAATTTCCTCCAGTGACAGATATATCCCTGTTCTGCACAAACCCAGACAAGGGATACTGTATGATTTGCCCGACTATAGCTGTGTGCCCCTGAGGGGTTTACCTGACAGATTGATTTGTTATTTAGGACCAAACAAGAGATTGGTAGTTTACTTAGAACCCAGTCCAAAACAGACTTAGAAATATTGTCTTTTAAAATACAGAGCATATTTTTCACCATTCGTTTCTTGGAGCTCAATGCTACATGTCTCCCTATGCAGCGCTTGCCTTGTGACCCATGAGAGTTCTATGCACTGAGCCCTTGTAGGATAAGGCCCCGTGGAGCAATTCTCATCTCTCCATGATCTGTGTAAGAGGGTCACTAGAATCAGACAACTGTGGATAACCCAGAACCAAGGCCAATCAGTAAATATAACCAGATAATTGATTTCTAGACAAAGAAAATGCAGTAGGTCTATATCTATCTGGATTTCAGTAAAGCATTTGATGCAGTTTCATGGGAAATTATTAGTTAAATTGAAGAAGATGGGGGATAAATACAAGAATTGAAAGGTGAGTAAGGAACTAGTTAAAGGGGAGATTACAATGGGTCATGCTGAAAGGTGAACTCTCAGGCTGGAGTTCCTCAAGGATTGGTCTTGGGACCAATCTTATTTAACATTTCATTAATGACCTTGGCACAAAAAGTTGGAATTAGTAATAAAATTTGCAGATGACACATAGTTTGGAGGTATTGCCAATACAGAGGAGGACCAGAATATCATACAAGAGTATTTGGATGACCTTGGAAACTAGAGTAATAAAAATGGGATGAAATTTAATAGTACAAAGTGCAAGATCATGCACTTTGGGACTAACAACAAGAATTTTTGCTATAAGCTGGGGACACATCAGTTGGAAGTGACCATGGTCAATCATAGGTTGACTACGAGCTGCCAATGTGATGTTGCTGTGAAAATGGCTAATACAATTCGAGGATGCATCAGGCAAGATATTTCCAGTAGAGATAGGGAAGTGTTATTGCCATTACACAAGGCACTAGCAAAACATCATCTGGAATACTGTGTGCAATTCTGGTCTCCCATGTTTAAGAAAGATGCATTCAAACTGGAACATGTGCAGAGAAGGGCTACTAGGATGATCAGAGGAACGGAGAGCCTACCTTACAACAGGAGACTTAAGGAGCTTAGCCTAACAAAATGAAGTATTAGGGGAGATATGATTGCTCTCTATAAATACATCAGAGAGATAAATCCCGGAGAGGGAGAGGAGATATTTACGTTAAGGCTAATGCTGTTACAAGAACAAATGGCTATAAACTGGCCATCAGTAAGGTTAGGCTTGACATTAGATGAAGGTTTCTAAGCATCAGAGGAGTAAAGTGCTGGAACAGCCTCCCAAAGGGAGCAGTGGGGGCAAAAACGTAACTTGTTTTAAGACTGAGCTTGATAAGTTTATGGAGGAGATGGTATGATAAAGTTGCCTACAATGGCATATGGCCACTGCACGACTGCTATTAGCAAATATCTCCAGTTGCCAGAGATGGGTCATTGGATTGGGTGGGCTTTGAGTTACTACAGGGAAGCTTTCCCACGTGTCTGGCTGGTAGGTCTCACCCACATGCTCAGGGTCTAATTGATCACCATATTTGGGGTCAGGAAGGAATTTCCCCCCAGGTCAGATTAGCAGAGTCCCTGAGGCAAGAGGGGCAGGGTTTCACCTTCCTCTGCAACATGGGGCACGTATCATTTGCTGGTTTGAACTATAGTAAATGGTGGATTCTCTGTTACTTGTAATCTTTAAATTAAAATTTGAGAACTTCAGTAACTCAGCCAGAGGTTATGGGCCTACTGCAGGAGTGGGTGGGTTTTGTGGCCTGCAATGTGCAAGGTCACACTAGATGATGGTGATGGTCCCTTCAGCCCTTAAAAAGTCTATAAATCTGTGAGTCCACAACTATCGAAATATCTCCTGACTATAAAAAAAACAGACTTTAGATAAGGAAGTATCCGTGATTTATATTCCGCATTGTTCCCACTTGCAAAGCTCTGTAAGCAATTGATATTGTTGTATCAACTAAGCAAGGTACTAACAAGCTTCAACAGGACTTTATTTTTTAAAGTGGAAACCTCTTTTCCAAGCTGCTGCTGCACCCTCTGTAGCTCTCCCTCAGCCTCTTCAACTCTTCCCCCCTCCTTCCTGTTTCCTGTCCTTTCAGACTCCCAACAGCCAGTGCTCCCAATTCTAATAATTACAAGCAACATCTAAACACCACATTCTCTCCTCTCTTAAGAAACTCTCCCAATTATAATAAACGTTGTTCTAACCACAGGAACAAATAGGAAACAAGGCACTACATTGTAACTCTGCGGGTGATCTTTGCATTGTGGCATGTTGTGTAGCCCAGTATGCTTGCAAGAAATCAGTAGTGAAGGTTACGCACAATTGCCCTTCCAGTTTAGCCGTTTGCAAACTCTCTTTCAAACTTCTGTTAAACAGTTTGATTTCCCCATTGGCTTGAGGGTAGTATAGGGATGACCTTCTGTGTAAAATGTTCCTCTGTGCTAGAGAAGTTTCAAACTTCAGGGAAGTAAATTGACTACCATTATCTGAAACCAGTTCTTTGGGGTTACCTTCCCTACTAAAAACTGAACAGAGGAACTTAATTACTGTAGCAGAAGAGATTTGCAATGTAAACGCTACCTCAGGCCATTTACTGAAATAGTCTATTAAGGTGATGGCATAACAACAGTCAATTGGAGCAGTATCAAAAGGTCGTACAATGTCAATCGCCACTTTTTCCCATGAAGATTCAGGAAAAGGAACAGGCTGTAATGGAGGGGTACATGTTACTGCTGTCTTATCATGCATTTGGCAAGTGACACAGGATTTTATGAGTGCTTCAGTTTGAGAGTCCATCCCTTGGTGGTCAGGGATGGACTCTCAAACTGAAGCACTCATCAGATCCCGTAGTCGTCGTTTGGTTCCGACAATTCCTTGATGAGTATCGTGTGCCAGGTGTATGAGTTTTGACTGTAATTCTTCTGGCACAAGTAGCCAGTGTGTACCTCGTAGCACACAGCCATCGAGCAAAGAAAGTTCATCCCGAACTCTAAAATAAGGCAGCAAAACTGGATCAAGCTTTTTAGAGTTACTGGGCCATCTCTTTGTCAGAAATTCCCATAGTTTTTGTTGAATTGGACACGCTGAATAAGCAGCTTGAAATTGTTCTCTTGTAACTGCAGTAAGAGTGCTTGTAATAAGCACAACTACTACATCCTCATCCTCCGGTGGGCCATCTGGTGAAGGCAAAGGCAGGCAAGAAAGGCAATCAGCGACCACATTTTGGTTTCTAGGCTTATATTCCAGTTCATAATTGAAAGAGAGTAGTCTTGCAGACCATCAAGCAATACGATATCCTGCTCTTCCCAGTCCTTTCATGGTGAGCAACGTCGTGGCCTGTGCGTAACTTGAACGTGCGGCCCCACAGGTAAGTTCTCCATTTTTCAGGAGCCCAGACACAAGCAAGTGCTTCTTTTTTGACTGTAGAATGCAACAGTCCTTGAAGCAAATGCAACAGTCCTCTCTGTGTGGTCCTCATGCAGTTGTGTGAGGACAGCCCCAAGTCCATAATCAGAAGCATCAGTAGTTACAATTGTGGGCAACACAGGACTGAATAGTGCTAGTACTGGACTATGTACAATCAAGTCTTTCACCGTTTCGAAACTAGCTTGTGCATCCGTTGTCCACACTAAGGTAGAACTTCCCTGTAGTAATTCTCGTAACGGTTCAATGACAGAAGCGTAACTGGGAATGAACTTTGCATACCAGGAGGTAAGAACCAAGAAGGAACGTAAGGTTTGCAAATCTGTTGGAGGAGGAGCATTTGAAATTGCCAGGATATGAGCCGGATCAGGTTTTAGTCCAGCCTGTGAAATTGTATGCCCCAGAAAGGAGAGTTCAGTTTGTCTAAATTTGCATTTGGACCTCTTGAGCATGAGGCCTGCTTTGCTGATGCAGTTTAGTACAGACTGCAGGTTATTGTCATGCTCCTGCAAAGTATTTCCAAACATGATAATATCATCCAAATAGCACTGAACTCCATGTTATTCTTCAAAATCAATGACATCATTTTTGGAAGGCACTTGGGGCTGATGCAAGACCATATGGAACACGTTTAAAATGGAATAGTCCCTCATGCGCAATAAATGCTGCGAGGTCTCTGCTGTCTTCATGCAACATAACCTGGTGGTATGCACTCTGCAAATCAAAAGTAGAAAACATCTTTTCTCCACGGAGTTCTGCAAATACTTCTTCTATGTGAGGAAGAGGATGGCTGTCAATCACAATAGCTTTATTTGGCTCCCTTAAGTCCACAAAAAGGCGTCCACCCTTCTTCTGCGTCACTACTATAGGTGAAACCCATTCCAAGGAGTTAATCTCTTCAATGATGTCCTCTTGAACAAGTTTTCTAAGTTCCTCTGAAACAGCTTCCCTGACTGAAAATGGTAAGCGCCATAATTTCTGTCGTACAGGCATCACATTATTCCACATTTTAACTTTATGCAGAAAGCCATAAGCACAGCCAAGTTTCTCCTCAACCTGGTGTTGGGTCCCAGCTGAAACTGGTGTGTGTACCGCAAGAGTGCTTTGCTGAGGAAGATCGATTAGTCCATTAACTACCCTGAGATTTAAAGCACCCAATGAATCTCTGCCAAGGATAGGAGTGCCTTTGTGGACAATGTAGAACTTTGCAGTTATACAGCAATCATCAAAAGTAACTATTGCTGGCAGGCAGCCACGTACTGGAATATAGGTTTTCAAATAGCGCACCAAGTGAAGCTTGGGTTCAGTCAGAGGCACATTTAAAGTAACGTAAAGAGATGGAATCAGGTAGTATAGATACCGGTGAGCCAGTATGCAACATTAGCTGAATAGAGTTTGGTTTGCCTGAGAGTATGGCAGAAATGTTTACCGTGCACTTTATCTGTTCTGGAATATGTGCAGTAGTGATTTTGTCCACGCTCAGCACAGTAACATCTGGTATTGTAACTGCATGCACCTGTTGATTGAACTGGCTGCTGCGACATACTTTAGCAAAATGTCCAATCTTTTTGCAATGATTGCACTGAGCTACTTTTGCTGGACATCCTATGTAGCTTGCAAGGTGGGGATCCTGGACATCCTATGTAGCTTGTGGGGATCCACAGGGAAAACATGCTTTTACTGTATTTTGAATTTGCTGATTCAGTGGTTTTTCATTAGTTTTCCTCTTGCAATTGTGTGTCTGCAGTGGTAGTGAACTTTTCGGCAAAGGAGTCACAGCCCGGACTTTTCCTCCTGTATCCATGCTCATTATTTTGGCTTCAGCTGTAGCTGACTCAATCTGAGTAGCAATGGTTATTGCTTTTTCTAGTGTACATTGTGGTTCTAGAAGTAAGCATTCTCTTACATGAAGCATGGTTGTTTTCTCAATGAGCTGGTCTCTAATCATCTCATCTGCCATATTCCCAAAGTCACAAATTACAATCAGACTCCTCAAGGAAGCAATATATTGCATTATAGTCTCCCCTGGTTTCAGCTTATGCTGGTGAAATCTGTAGCAATTAGCTACTTCATTCACTTTTGGCACAAAAAAATTCTTTAATGCAGTGAGTGCAGTCTCATATATATCATCTGCAAGGGGAAAAGTGTAAAATATACGCTGCCCTTCTGCTCCAAGGCAGTGGATTAGCAGAGCACGCTTTCTTACTTCAGTAATCTCTGTAGCACTGATTGTAAGTAGATAAGTCTCAAACATATGGATCCAGGTAGTAAAAGCAATTGGAGGCTCACCTGGGCTTTGCAGAAAGGGTGCAGGTGGGTTCAGAGGCAGAAGATCCATCCTTTTCACCAAAATGTTGTATCAACCAGGCAAGGTACTAACAAGCTTCAACAGGACTTTATTTTCAAAGTGGAAACCTCTTTACCAAGCTGCTGCTGCACCCTCTGTAGCTTTCTTCCAGCCTCTCAACTCTTCCCCACTCCTTCCTGTTTCCTATCCTTTCAGACTCCCAACAGCCAGTGTTCCCAATTCTAATAATTACAAGCAACATCTAAACACCACAAAACTGTAAAAAAATCAATAAATATAACCTGGCTGTCACTGTCACTCACTGAATCCCAAGAAAACATTGGGGTTGAATACAAATACTTCATTTCATACCAACTGCTGTAGTTATATGGATGTATTTTTAAACACTGAACAGAATAGTTATACTGTAGTTCCATACTTCTTCAGTAAAATGTAATCTTACAGAGACACCTGCAGCATTATCAGCAGCCAATACCACATTCAAAGATAGAAGAGATTTATTTTACTACATGGGTCTGATTGCAATGTATTTCACATATAATTCAGGTTTTAGGAGGGCAAAGGGGGGGGAAAGGAAATCATAGCAAAACAATTTCCAATTCATTGTTAGCAATTTTTTTTTTTTTTTTTTTTTTTTTTAGGCAAGAAGACAAGAGATTACATTTTAGAAAATTGGACTGGAATTACAGATTAAAATTCACTGTGGTATCTGTGAGGATATGTGTTTTGTTTCTTTAAATCTTTACCAGGAAGCCAGACAAGAAGGGTATGAGGAAGATTGTAGACAGAAGCGCTATAATGAAGCAAAAGAACGAGACAGAGCAGCTTTAGGGTTCAGATTATTTTTCTCATGCCAATAAATCCTTGTTCAATGTTGGGAGAAAGTGATGCATGAGGCTCTATTCTGCCAACTCACTCAAACTAACTCAATTCTAAATTAATGGGACTACTTGCATAGTGAAGGAGATTCAATAAATCATGAATAAAGGCAGCAAAAGCAAGTCTTTTGTGATTCTTCACAGTTATCATATGACAGCATTTACTAGCTAACATCTTCCATTGGGGACTAAACTGTGCTTTACAAGAGACCTTTTCCATTGCTAGCTGCTATGATCCTCTGACACATATAGCTGCTATAGTTCTACATCCACTTTCAACAGCTAATTCTTCACAGATAGTTTTGGGGGTCAAAAAGGACCTCCACCAGGTTTTGTAATTTTTGAGACAGAGGGCATTATAAGAAGCATGAATGTGAAGAATACTTTCATCCTTCATTTCCTTCCGAGACTTACTCTGAGACGTGATCCTAAATGTCTCGTTAGGGAAATAACTGCATGAGTCAAACCAAATTCACTAAAAACTGATTATCCTACAGTTTCCATTCATAGCCTCTGCAGAGAAACAAGGCATTGAGGGGTTTTAACATTTCTGCCTAATGGAATTTTCACTGCAGTGAAATTATGGCTTTTTGGACACTTGCCTGACTCTATTTCACCAAGTAGATTTTGTCAGTCACCCTGCAATGCTGAGTGCCAGTCAGTTAGTAGCACCTCACAACATCTGGCTCAATTTATGGGGCCACTTTACACCCACACAACCCCAATGAAAGCAGGACGGTTGCCAGGGTATACATCATGACCTGGGCTTGATCCAGGGAATTTGGTTTGCCAGATATGATAATAAGAGGCTTCACTCTCCACTGACTGTTCCATTCAATTATTTCATATTTTAGTTGAGCTCGGCATGAGAGAAGGGCATGCTTGCATTAGAATAAAAGATCCTGCTAAATAGAAACACTGTTATTAATAAAAGGTTACAGCGAGTAAGTGTCACATTTAAATGAATTTATGCAGCTAGGCCAAAAGTGAAGCTGTTTCAATGAAAATTTGGAGTTCTTTATCCTTTGCAAACACAAAATAACTTTATGGAGTGTTTTTCCTCCAAAGACAGAATATTGATTTCTAGCACAGCTAACATTTCCTGGCAATTTTAACTTTGTTATTTATCCCTTCGGGTGTCTCAATGCTTTTATAAAGTTTAACATTTTTTTTTAAATTAAGTTATAAATGTTAAATATAAATTAGTGAATGAAAATAAGAACTAAAAGGCAGGGGGCAAAACCAGGTTAGTGGGGAAAGACCCTGAACTGCATTTTCTTAATAAAGCAACAGCTAAAAGATCTGCAAAAATTAATAGTAATAATATGTATTATATGTATAATATATCATTATATTAACATGGGTAATATAATATTTTAGCAAATAAAAATAAAATTATGAAAGGGGTGTGCATTCCTTATAAAACATGCAGTGTATACAGTTGAAAGGATTAAAAATTGTAAACAAAACATTCTACTTAATTAAAATCCTATAAGGGCTCCAAAGAGGACCTACAATAGTTTTTCAAACGGCTGTGTGATTTTTAAAGCAAAAACCAACCCAGAACCAAAGACAAATCAGTAAATATAGACAGTAAAATCCAACCACCGAAATCCTGTTCAAAAGTTCTGTTTAAATGTAGTGTAAAATAAAAGTTTCTAAGGAAGTAAAAACAAAAACATTTGAAATCTTGTAAATTAAAAAAATAAAATGTCCTAAACTAAAAATAGATCCTAATTGTTTAAAATTCATCCTTATTAAAATATTGTACAAAAATGTTCAATTTATTTATGTCAGTGTTACTAAATTTTACCAATCTGCAGTTATCTAAAAAATTGTTCCTATTAAAATTTGGTAAAATATCATTAAACACTATTAAAAAAAACTTTCTAAACAAAAATATATACTATAAAATGCATAATACTGCCGAAGTGGGGGGCAAATACACCAAAAAACTTAACGGAATTAGTGCAACATCTAAACTGTTTAAAATCAGCATGTTATTCTAAAAACAAGAGAACATAAATATTCTGTAAAAACATATCCAATATTTCAACAAAAAATAGCAGCAAAAGTACTGCATCCATTAAATAAGCAAAACCAAAAACTCATTAATAAAGCTTTGTTAACTTTATGTAATACGCATAATGTAAAGTTGTAACTGCTTTTCAAAATACAGTATTAAGTCAATATGTTTTAATAGTATGTGTAGTATGTATAAGCTATATGAAGTAAAAGTGGTCATCAGCAATATAAAGCAAAAAGCTTTCCCTTTTTTATCACCACAAAAAAGTTAAACATTTAATACCAAAAAAAGAAATAGTTGGTGCAAACTAAAAATAAATTAACATGGGTCCAACACCCTTAAGATAAATGTAAAACCAGTGCAGCCCATAGGTATAAAAAAAGTTTGGTTTCCCTCCTCAAATACTGTTGCAAGACAATGCAAGGTCTGACAAGTCCTAGACTTGTGCTGCTGTTCGTATGTGAAAAACACTTATGTGTAGGTATAATATCTTACAAAGTTGCCAGCATGTGGGTTCACTCTGATGAAACAATCTCCATATTACACAATACAGCTGAAACACTAAAATGCTGGTAAAGTACAAACTGCTTATGCTGGTAATAACAAGTATTGTGTGGTAGCCAAAAAAAGACCACTTCTACTATGGACTCAAGGAATGTTATTTAAATTGACCTATGTTCTGTTTCATACCTAAATTTCCTTTAGTAATACATTAAAATATACATATATTATACTAATTTTTTATAATGTAATGAAAATAAACGCAAAATTAAAACGACCATAAAAAGTAAGCTTGCACCCTCTGGTTCATGCTTTAAGTCTAATATTTATATTAGTTCAAATAATTACAACTACTGTAGTCTTCAAAATGTATTGCTAGATAATAAACTTTAAAAAGGCACAAAAATATAAGAAAGAAAGAAAGAAAGAAAGAAAGAAAGAAAGAAAGAAAGAAAGAAAGAAAGAAAGAAAGAAAGAAAGAAAGAAAGAAAGAAAGAAAGAAAGAAAGACCCGAGTTGACATGAGTAATTAAATATGGGAAAGGCTGGATTAGGGAGATAACTAGATCAACAGACTGCAGATAGAATGTTTGTGCTAAGGTAAGTAAACGGGTCAGTAAGCTAAAAGATAGAATGTCTGAGCTAGCTAAAATAAGAGGGGAAACACACAGTGAACCACTTACTAAGTACAAAATAACAATGGACAAGACAAGTTGGGAGCACAAAAATGAAGTAAAAAGTAAAGTCGAACCAAATATGCTGTACAGAGATTGGTTCCTGTGAATTAACCAAGCCAATCCCAAAATATATGATGCAATGTATAGCAAATGTAACATATTGTGTAAATGTATGTAAAGGAAGGGGGGTTTTCTGTGTAACTTTGGATGTGGGGTATGACCTGTACCTACCACTACATTTGAGTCTAACCAACTCAGCATAGCTTTGTGTTGTAGTAGCCAGGCAAGGTACTAATGAAATTCAACAGGACTTTATTTTTTAAAGTGGAAACCTCTTTTCCAAGTTGCTGCTGCACCCTCTGTAGCTCTCCCTCAGCCTCTTCAAATCCTCCCCGCTCCTTCCTGTTTCCAGTCCTTTCAGACTCCCAACAGCCAGTTCTCCCAATTCTAATAATTACAAGCAACATCTAAACACCACATTCCCTCCTCTCTTAAGAGACTCTCCCAATTACAATAAACATTGTTGTTCTAACCACAGGAACAAATAGGAAACAAGGCACTATACTTTTGACAGAATTATTACACTAAAAACAATATAGATACTACATAACATAGTCTCTAGTCCAGACAGGTGGTCGTCTGGGTCTGACAGGCTGTCTCTCAAGCCTCGGTTCCAGTGCAATGTCTTGTTATATTGACACTACGGTGAAGTCATCCAATGCAGACTGGGTGTTGGCATAATTTCATCTTGGTGCATAGATAGGCGCAAGTTAAGAAGCATTCCATACCCACCCATCAGAAAGTCAATAGGTGTAAGGTCCCTTTTTCTCTATGATTTTAAGAGGAGCTGTGAATTTATGGTCCCCTTTGTGTAAAATTCCAGATTTTTGTATTCTAACAAAGGAACCACACTGAGACTTTGAACAACACTGAAACACCACCGCTTGTCTGTGAAAGCCTTATACTTTGCTTGGTTCTGTTCAACTCTTTTTTCTCACATCATCCTCAGCTGGGGCCTCAGGACGTGCCTTTAACAATCCAGCAATGTTCAGTTTAGTATTCATCTGTTTCCCATGCAGTAACTCTGCGGGTGATCTTTGCGTTGTGGCATGTCATGTAGCCTGGTATGCTTACAAGAAATCAGTAGTGAAGGTTATCCACAATCGCCCTTCCAGTTTAGCCGTTTGCAAACTCTCTTTCAAACTTCTGTTAAACCATTTGATTTCCCCATTGGCTTGAGGGTAATACTGGGATGACCTGTGTAAAATGTTCCTCTGTGCTAGAAAAGTTTCCAACTCCAGGGAAGTAAATTGACTACCATTATCTGAAACCAGTTCTTTGGGGTTACCTTCCCTACGAAAAACTGAACAGAGGAACTTAATTACTGTAGCAGAAGAGATTTGCGATGTAAACCCTACCTCAGGCCATTTATTGAAATAGTCTATTAAGGTGATGGCATAACGACAGTCAATTGGAGCAGTATCAAAAGGTCCTACAGTGTCAATCGCCACTTTTTCCCATGCAGATTCAGGAAGAGGAACAGGCTGTAATGGAGGGGTACATGTTACTGCTGTCTTATCATGCATTTGACAAGTGACACAGGATTTTATGAAAAAAGAAAAGGAGTACTTGTGGCACCTTAGAGACTAACAAATTTGTTAGTTACAAATTTGTTAGTCTCTAAGGTGCCACAAGTACTCCTTTTCTTTTTGTGAATACAGACTAACATGGCTGCTACTCTGAAACCTGTCATTATGCAAGGATTTTATGAGTGCTTCAGTTTGAGAGTCCATCCCTGACCACCAATACAGATCCCATAGTAGTAGTTTGGTTCTGACAATTCCTTGATGAGTATCATGCGCCAGGTGTATGAGTTTTGACTGTAATTCTTCTGGCACAAATAGCCAGTGTGTACCTCGTAGCACACAGCCATCAAGCAAAGAAAGTTCATCCCGAACTCTAAAATAAGGCAGCAAAACTGGGTCAAGGTTTTTAGGGTTTGTCATAAATATAAAGGGAAGGGTAACCACCTTTCTGTATACAATGCTATAAAATCCTTCCTGGCCAGAGGCAACATCCTGTTACCTGTAGAGGGTTAAGAAGCTCAGCTAACCTGGCTGGCACCTGACCCAAAGGACTAATAAGGGAACAAGATACTATCAAATCTTGGGGGGGAAAGGCTTTTGTTTGTGCTATTTTTTTACGTTTGTTCTCTCTTGAGACTGAGAGAGGCCAGACAGAAATCCATCTTCTCCAACCCATCCTAATCCAAGTCGCCAATATTGCAACCAGTATAGGTAAGCCAGGCAAGGAGGATTAGTTTATCTTTTGTTTTATGTGAATTTTCCCTGTGTTAAGAGGGAGGTTTATTCCTGTTTTCTGTAACTCTAAGGTTTTGCCCAGAGGGGGATCCTCTGTGTTTTGAATCTGAATACTGTGTAAAGTATTTTCCATCCTGATTTTACAGAGGTGATTCTTTTACCTTTTCTTTAATTAAAATTCTTCTTTTAAGAACCTGATTGATTTTTCATTGTTCTTAAGATACAAGGGTTTGGGTCTTGTGTAAAGAGTGACAACTCTTTACACAATGTGCATGACAATCAAGTTGGGCTATTTCCTGCACAAATCCAGGTTTTCTCACATCCCCCCCACCCCCATACACACACAAACTCACTCTCCTGCTGGTAATAGCTCATCCAAACTGACCACTCTTCAAGTTTAAATCCAAGTTAAACCAGAACATCTGGGGGGGGGGGTAGGAAAAAACAAGAGGAAACAGGCTACCCTGCATAATGACTTAGCCACTCCAAGTCTCTATTTAAGCCTAAATTAATAGTATCCAATTTGCAAATGAATTCCAATTCAGCAGTTTCTCGCTGGAGTCTGGATTTGAAGTTTTTTTGTTTTAAGATAGCGACCTTCATGTCTGTGATTGCGTGACCAGAGAGATTGAAGTGTTCTCCGACTGGTTTATGAATGTTATAATTCTTGACATCTGATTTGTGTCCATTTATTCTTTTACGTAGAGACTGTCCAGTTTGACCAATGTACATGGCAGAGGGGCATTGCTGGCACATGATGGCATATATCACATTGGTGGATGTGCAGGTGAACGAGCCTCTGATAGTGTGGCTGATGTTATTAGGCCCTGTGATGGTGTCCCCTGAATAGATATGTGGGCACAATTGGCAACGGGCTTTGTTGCAAGGATAAGTTCCTGGGTTAATGGTTCTGTTGTGTGGTATGTGATTGTTGGTGAGTATTTGCTTCAGGTTGCGGGTCTGTCTGTAGGCAAGGACTGGCCTGTCTCCCAAGATTTGTGAGAGTGTTGGGTCATCCTTTAGGATAGGTTGTAGATCCTTAATAATGCGTTGGAGGGGTTTTAGTTGGGGGCTGAAGGACAATGTATACCTTCAGATCAGCGGCACTGCTATGGGTACCCGCATGGCCCCACAGTATGCCAACATTTTTATGGCTGATTTAGAACAACGCTTCCTCAGCTCTCGTCCCCTAAAGCCCCTACTCTACTTGCGCTATATTGATGACATCTTCATCATCTGGACCCATGGAAAAGAAGCCCTTGAGGAATTCCACCATGATTTCAACAATTTCCATCCCACCACCAACCTCAGCCTGGTCCAGTCCACACAAGAGATCCACTTCCTGGACACTACAGTGCTAATAAACAATGGTCACATAAACACCACCCTATACCGGAAACCTACTGACCGCTATTCCTACCTGCATGCCTCCAGCTTTCACCCTGACCACACCACACGATCCATCGTCTACAGCCAAGCTCTGCAATACAACCGCATTTACTCCAACCCCTCAGACAGAGAAAAACACCTACAAGATCTCTGTCAAGCTTTCTTACAACTACAATACCCACCTGCAGAAGTGAAGAAACAGATTGATAGAGCCAGAAGAGTTCCCAGAAGTTACCTACTACAGGACAGGCCTAACAAAGAAAATAACAGAACGCCACTAGCCGTCACCTTCAGCCCCCAACTAAAACCCCTCCAACGCATTATTAAGGATCTACAACCTATCCTAAAGGATGACCCAACACTCTCACAAATCTTGGGAGACAGGCCAGTCCTTGCCTACAGACAGCCCCGCAACCTGAAGCAAATACTCACCAACAACCACATACCACACAACAGAACCACTAACCCAGGAACTTATCCTTGCAACAAAGCCCGTTGCCAATTGTGCCCACATATCTATTCAGGGGACACCATCACAGGGCCTAATAACATCAGCCACACTATCAGAGGCTCGTTCACCTGCACATCCACCAATGTGATATATGCCATCATGTGCCAGCAATGCCCCTCTGCCATGTACATTGGTCAAACTGGACAGTCTCTACGTAAAAGAATAAATGGACACAAATCAGATGTCAAGAATTATAACATTCATAAACCAGTCGGAGAACACTTCAATCTCTCTGGTCACGCAATCACAGACATGAAGGTCGCTATCTTAAAACAAAAAAACTTCAAATCCAGACTCCAGCGAGAAACTGCTGAATTGGAATTCATTTGCAAATTGGATACTATTAATTTAGGCTTAAATAGAGACTTGGAGTGGCTAAGTCATTATGCAGGGTAGCCTGTTTCCTCTTGTTTTTTCCTACCCCCCGCCCCCAGATGTTCTGGTTTAACTTGGATTTAAACTTGAAGAGTGGTCAGTTTGGATGAGCTATTACCAGCAGGAGAGTGAGTTTGTGTGTGTATGGGGGTGGGGGGGATGTGAGAAAACCTGGATTTGTGCAGGAAATAGCCCAACTTGATTGTCATGCACATTGTGTAAAGAGTTGTCACTTTGGATGGGCTATCACCAGCAGGAGAGTGAATTTGTGTGGGGGGGTGGAGGGTGAGAAAACCTGGATTTGTGCTGGAAATGGCCCACCTGATGATCACTTTAGATAAGCTATTACCAGCAGGACAGTGGGGTGGGAGGAGGTATTGGTTCATATTCTCTCTGTATATATAAAGTCTGCTGCAGTTTCCACGATATGCATCTGATGAAGTGAGCTGTAGCTCACGAAAGCTTATGCTCTAATAAATTGGTTAGTCTCTAAGGTGCCACAAGTACTCCTTTTCTTTTTGCGAATACAGACTAACACGGCTGTTACTCTGAAACCTGTAATAAGCGCAACTACTACATCCTCATCCTCCAGTGGACCATCTGGTGAAGGCAAAGGCAGGCGAGAAAGGCCATCAGCGACCACATTTTGGTTTCTAGGCTTATATTCCAGTTCATAATTGAAAGAGAGTAGTCTTGCCGTACTCTTGGTCTTGCTAGACCATCTAGCAATACGATATCAGGTTTTAGTCCAGCCTGTGAAATTGTATGCCCCAGAAAGGAGAGTTCAGTTTGTCTAAATTTGCATTTGGACCTCTTGAGCATGAGGCCTGCTTTGCTGATGCAGTTTAGTACAGACTGCAAGTTATTGTCATGCTCCTCCAAAGTATTTCCAAACACGATAATATCATCCAAATAGCACTGAACTCCATGTTATTCTTCAAAATCAATTACATCATTTTTTGGAAGGCACTTGTGGCTGATGCAAGACCATATGGAATACGTTTAAAATGGAATAGTCCCTCATGTGTAATAAATGCTGTGACGTCCCTACTATCTTCATGCAACATAACCTGGTGGTATGCGCTCTGCAAATCATAGAATCATAGAATATCAGGGTTGGAAGGGACCTCAGGAGGTCATCTAGTCCAACCCCCTGCTCAAAGCAGGACCAATCCCCAATTTTTGACCCAAATGGCCCCCTCAAGGATTGAACTCACAACCCTGGGTTTAGCAGGCCAATGCTCAAACCACTGAGCTATACCTCCCCCCAAATCAAGAGTAGAAAGCATCTTTTCTCCACAGAGTTCTGCAAATACTTCTTCTATGCGAGGAAGAGGATGGCTGTCAATCACAATAGCTTTATTTGGCTCCCTTAATTCCACACAAAGGCGAATGCCTCCACCCTTCTTCTGCGACACTACTATAGGTGAAACCCATTCCAAGGAGTTAATCTCTTTAACAATGTCCTCTTGAACAAGTTTTCTAAGTTCCTCTGAAACAGCTTCCATGACTGAAAATGGTAAGCGCCATAATTTCTGTCGTACAGGCACCACATTATTCCGCATTTTAACTTTATGCAGAAACCCATAAGCACAGCCGAGTTTCTCCTCAACCTGGTGTTGGGTCCCAGCTGAAACTGGTGTGTGTACCGCAAGAGTGCTTTGCTGAGGAAGATCGATTAGTCCATTAACTAACCTGAGATTTAAAGCAGCCAATAAATCTCTGCCAAGGATAGGAGTGCCTTTGTGGACAATGTAGAACTCTGCAGTTACACAGCAATCACCAAAAGTAACTATTGCTGGCAGGCAGCCACGTACTGGAATATGGGTTTTCAAATAGCGCACCAAGAGGAGCTTGGGTTCAGTAAGAGGCACATCTTTAAAGGTGGGTAGAAAGCTGGCTAAATTGTCGGGCTCAACGGGTAGTGATCAATGGCTCCATGTCTAGTTGGCAGCCGGTATCAAGTGGAGTGCCCCAAGGGTCGGTCCTGGGGCCGGTTTTATTCAATATCTTCATAAATGATCTGGAGGATGGTGTGGATTGCACTCTCAGCAAATTTGCGGATGATACTAAACTGGGAGGAGTAGTAGATACGCTGGAGGGGAGGGATAGGATACAGAAGGACCTAGACCAATTGGAAGATTGGGCCAAAAGGAATCTGATGAGGTTCAATAAGGATAAGTGCAGGGTCCTGCACTTAGGACGGAAGAACCCAATGCACAGCTACAGACTAGGGACCAAATGGCTAGGCAGCAGTTCTGCGGAAAAGGACCTAGGGGTGACAGTGGACGAGAAGCTGGATATGAGTCAGCAGTGTGCCCTTGTTGCCAAGAAGGCCAATGGCATTTTGGGATGTATAAGTAGGGGCATAGCCAGCAGATCGAGGGACGTGATCGTTCCCCTCTATTCGACATTGGTGAGGCCTCATCTGGAGTACTGTGTCCAGTTTTGGGCCCCACACTTCAAGAAGGATGTGGATAAATTGGAGAGAGTCCAGCGAAGGGCAACAAAAATGATTAGGGGACTGGAACACATGAGTTATGAGGAGAGGCTGAGGGAGCTGGGATTGTTTAGCCTGCAGAAGAGAAGAATGAGGGGGGATTTGATAGCTGCTTTCAACTACCTGAAAGGGGGTTCCAAAGAGGATGGCTCTAGACTGTTCTCAATGGTAGCAGATGACAGAACGAGGAGTAATGGTCTCAAGTTGCAGTGGGGGAGGTTTAGACTGGATATTAGGAAAAACTTTTTCGCTAAGAGGGTGGTGAAACACTGGAATGCGTTACCTAGGGAGGTGGTAGAATCTCCTTCCTTAGAGGTTTTTAAGGTCCGGCTTGACAAAGCCCTGGCTGGGATGATTTAACTGGGAATTGGTCCTGCTTTGAGCAGGGGGTTGGACTAGATGACCTTCTGGGGTCCCTTCCAACCCTGATATTCTATGATTCTATGATTCTATGAAAGTAACGTAAAGAGATGGAATCAGGTAGTATAGATACTGCTGAGCCAGTGTCCAACGTTAGCTGAATAGAGTTTGGTTTGCCTGAAGGTACGGCGGAAACGTTTACCGTGCACTTTATTTGTTCTGGAATATGTGCAGTAGTGATTTTGTCCACGCTCAGCACAGTAACATCTGGTATTGTAACTGCATGCACCTGTTGATTGAACTGGCTGCTGCGACATACTTTAGCAAAATGTCCAATCTTTTTGCAATGATTGCACTGAGCTACTTTTGCTGGACATCCTATGTAGCTTGCAAGGTGTTGTGAAGATCCACAGCAAAAGAATTTTGAATTTGCTGATTCGGTGGTTTTTCATTAGTTTGTGACCCAGGAACCTCTTGGTGCCCATTGGCAGAGGGCACCTCCCGCCTCCCCACCCTCCCACATTAGCTAGAGGGCTTGTATTGAGATGATATTTCGGACATGAACATTATAGATTTTGCAATATGAATTGCCATGCCCAGCAACAAGTGATTTAATATTCAGACTATCCCTGTAATCACAGGCTGGGGAAAAGAGACGGCAGACCATGCATTCTGCTCACTATAGAATAGATGACGACTGGAAATAGTCTGCTGGGTAAACTGCTATTTATTCTTCAATCAAAATGACACCAGAACTTCTCCTGTTATTGATCTGATGTCAGCTCAATGGCGTAGGCAAGCTGTTGAGTAATGGATCAGGATGGAAAATTGAATTTCAATCATATTTGTTTGTTTCCTTGCTATGTCTGTCATATTCCCACATCTTTGCACTGCCGACTGCAAGAAGTCTATTATGCTTAGTATACTAATGGGCATATATATGTCAATGACCACTGAGTACTGTGTTTTGGATTTGGTGCCGTTTCCCAGCGGTACACAGGGTGGTGAGGCACCATGCTACCACCTCCCTTAGCACAAGGAAGCCTTGTTTGTGCCTGCCAGTCAGTCAGCTCCCTGACTCCACCAACCTCAGGCAACACAAGAACTGCCCTCTCACCCATTACAGGCTCTGCTGTCCCTCTGGAGGTAAGCAATTGGCACACTCGAACCCCCGAGCCCACCGACTGTCCCCCTGGAGTCTCCAGCCCCTATTCCATTGGACACTCATTGAATTCCCAGATCTGCTATTCCCTAAGGAAGAGTGCACCTCAACTGACCAGTTGCACTCCGCTCAACTCACAACACAGAGTTATTTGTAGTGAAAACGAGTAAAAGTTTAACAAAGAACAGAGATTTGAGAACAAGCAAGTAGCATTAATGGAGGTTACATGTACATAAATGGTTACATGTAAAAAAAAATCATAACCTGCTTCCTAGAGCCAAAACTTAACTACTGAGACAGTCCCCTGCCACAGAAAAATTAGCTTACCCAAAGTTCCTCCATTCGTAAGACAAGCCAGCTGGGAGCTTGTTCCCTAGGTGAAGGATAACTGGGTATACCTTTGCATACCTAGATATACTTCCAGCCAGCCATTGTCTTCACTTGTAAACAGACTACTCCCTGTGCTTGTTTTTTCCTGTATAAAATCTTCCCTGAGAACTTTGCAATCACTTGATTAGCATTTTGCTCAGACAGTAAATAGGTGTTCATTGTGAAGTATATAATACTCAGTTTACATATAGCCAGACAGGTAGATAAGTATCTCCTGCTTGAAAGAAACCTTATCACCTTTTGGTCACCAGCCCCAACTCATAGACCTTGAGAGCATAATTTTCCAGCATAATTCCTTACATATCATCCGTACATACACTTCATAAGGATTATGATGATTAGTGTGATACAGGCTTTTGGCAGAGACCTTACATGACACCCTTTGATGGACTATTTTGTAGGGACCAGACCCAGGAGATCCCTGTAAAGCTATGCACCCCTGTGGCCTCTGCCAATGGGCACCAAGAGTTTCCTGGGCCACAAATACCTCAAGGACAGCACGTTCCATACTGTGCAACAAAGTGAGGCCTGGCCATCATTGCTGCCAGAGAATGTTGCCCTGTGCTTAGAGCAGCAGACTAGGAGCCAGGAGTTCTGGGTTTCACTAGTGCATAGTCTGAATGAGAGAATCTGAGCTGATTTTGACCACAGCAGCCTTTTCATTTTGTCAGAAGACAAACTGGCCTGTTAGAGTAGAACAAAATGCGGTGTTGTCATCAAAAGGTTGATATGTCATCATCATTTCCTTGGAGGGCTATAAAGTGGACAAATTAGAGGGTATCATAATGATTGTAGTCATACAACCCTCCCTACAAATATACTTTATCAGTAAGATATCAAATATACTTCATCAATAAGATGTGTGCATGGTAGGGCATTTTATGTCCAATTTGAAGTGCAATGTATCTTTAGAGACACTTTCACAAATCAGGGTATAGCACTTAAAACAGGAGAACGTGTCAAGGTCCCCCTGACATTTGGGACCTTTAAGAAACTTTGGAACTTCACAGCCTCTTAGAATTTCTCCTTAACTGTTTCTGCTGCTGCACCAGATAGGAATCCCTCCGCACCTGGCTCTTGGCCTCAGACTCTGCACGGTGGCTGAATATTCCGGCAGGTGTTAACATTCTGAGGGCACTTCTAAGAAGTAACCAATGTAGGGGGCAGTGCTGGAGGTGCGTTTTGCCCCAGTTCGGTACTCCAGCAGCTAAAAGCATCTTGCCTGATACTTTACACTTCTAAGTATTATTTCAGCGCATTTTGACAACAAAACTGAAGTATAAATCTGGTGAATGGCAGTCCCATTTGTCACAATTTCAGGGTAACTACGTCTATCTTCCCCCCACTCCATGGTCCATTCCAGAAGTGCGCAGTCAGGTCTCAGGTCTCCAGCCACCACCAGTCTCTGGGTAGGAACCTACGTCCCACTCCCCTCTGACTGGGAGGTTTTAAAGGTGCACAGGTCCTTGCCTTACACTGTGATATCCGCAACAAGCCAGTCTGAAATAAAGGCCAGTGCCTGTATGTTGCTCTCTCTCTCTCTGTCCAAGGACAACAAATAATGTATTGCCAGTAATCACAAGTTACCACACAGCTCCTTCTAAGCAAGCACTTTTATTCTTAAGGTAAAAGCATTATGGAGAAAACAGAATAAAAACAATAAACCGATTTAAACACACACTAAACATACCAGGAGTCACCCATCAGTCTTATGGAGCCCTCATAGGCCAAAGTCTATCCAACCCTTCCTCAAGGGCTGGGGCCCCCTGCTTGGACAGAAGGTCCTATCCATTTTCTGTGTCAGCTCAAGCTCATCCTTTTACACCAAAAGCCCCTTCTTTGTCTTTTAGTCTCAGGAAAATCCAGCTTGAACTAGTATATGCGAACCATGCCATGGGTAGAACTTCTTTGTGTGTAGTATCAGGGGTAATCGCCCCATACTGGTTTAGATCCTGTAGATGTTGTGCTAACCCTTCTCCATGAAGTAGAACACAACCAAATATAAACCATTCATATATGTAATACAGTGTCTCCAAAGATATCACATGAGGTTGCAAACTCTGTCACACTATGCACAGCTGAAATACTGTTGTCCAGCTGTTCTTTCAGGGAACAGATAAGACTCGACAGACATAGCTGGTCTTCTCATTAAGATTCTGCATAGGATCTCGGGAGACTTGGGTTCTACTTTCACTCTGTAATATACCTTGTGTCACCTTGGGCAAACCACTTATCCTCTCTATACCTCAGTTTCCCCATCGGTATTAAAGGGATCAAGGAACTTGCTTGCTTCACAGGAGGATTGTGAAGCTTCATTCATTTGTGACTGCAAATAAAAGATTATTTTATTACCTATTAGTTGTGATAATACTATTTTTGTGCCCATTTAGTTATGATTATATGTCATGATGTGGCATGCAACCAAGAGCAACAAATGGGGTACGATATTATATTTTATTTATTCCACCTCAATATGAACTTAACATGATTTATATTTCCTTCTCTCCAAAAGGAGATGATAATTCTAGGAGAAAGTAGTGAGAAATAATTAGAGAAAATTGTTGAGTAAATCCCAGGAGGGTCTTGCCATGACCCCTTAAACGTGCTGGAAATATGATTTTAAAGATCAGCTGCTAAAAGAGAAAGCTGTGTAATTTGATCATCATCAATCCATGCTCCTAACAGGCCAAACTCCCAAAGAATTCAGTCATTTTCCCTGTGTAAGAAATATGGGCACAGGCTTTAACAAAGCTTCTTTTAACTACACCATGCCTTTCCTTTGAAAGCCAAAGCAGATTAAATAAACATACAACAATAAATTTACCTTCTTTTAGTATTCATTGAACTAGAATGGGCAATGAGTTCTGACTTACCTAATCTAGCTAGCCTTGGGAAATCAAGGGAGGAAAACAGACATTTGTGATATGATTCTGAAAGACTCATGACACAGACAAATCAATATATCTACTGGAGGTCCCAATCCTGTTGCCTCTGAAGTTTCTGCAATAACTTCAACGGGAGTAGGATCGGCTCATTAGATAAGTAGACTTCTTGGCTACTATAAATAAAAATATTACCCTTCCTTAAATGAGCTATTAAAAATAAATGTGTTTATGATAAGGTCATTTTCACTGCTGAAAAACACAGTGCTGTGATTTGGATTTATTTTATTTTTTATGTAGAAAAAAAGAAAGTTGAAGTCTTGCTAATGGACAGCCTGAGATAAAGAAACCTCTTAAATCTGAATTCATTGTAGAGCCACATTAAAAGAACAGCACTGCATTTCTGATTATTCCATCCACTCATCTGGATTCCGGCTACCTTCTTTCTCACCGCCTCTTCCATCTAACCTGAACAAAGCTGATCGGGTCATTCATCTCTCCCCTGCTTGAAATATGTCACCTGCCTCTTCAAATCTTACCACTAGCTTCCAGTCTTGTACTGCATCAAACTCAAGCTCCTCATCTATCCAAATCTATATAACCTTGCCTTAATTTTGCATTTCTGCTATTACTTCTTGTAATGGAACGCTGAACTATATTATATTGTTCAGCCACTAGGTGGCACTGTGTATAATATACCTTATTTAAACGAATCTCAGCGATACCTGGCAGAGCATTAAAGGATCTTATGATGAATGCATCTGGTGTGTATAAGCAAGCTCTGTGACCAGTCCATATCTGGCAAAGAAGTACATGACACTTCCCCCTGCCTCCTCTGCTGTGCCCTTTCCCACTTTCAGCAGTGTACCTCACTCCATCTCCCTATGCGTACAACAATCTCTTTCCTTATCCACCAAGTAGTGTTCTCCTTCCATTCCATTATAAAAGCCACATCTTCTGGTAATCCCTCCTCCTTCTCCTCAGTATCCTTAACACCACCCTCACTTCTGTTATTATCTTGTATCTTGCCATAAGAGGATTTTAAGATCTTCAGGGCAGGGAACATGCTTTAATCTGTATCATAGATGCTAATGCCAGAAAGGACCATTATGATCGTCTAGTCTGACCTCCCACACTAGCACAGGCTATCATAAATTGGCTACCTACATGACCATCATTTAATAATAAATAAAGCTAAATAATAAAATATTTGTCTGGAGAATGGCAGCAACTGTAGGAATTCAGTCCTCCTCTGGTTACCAAAAGCTTGGGTGATCTCTTCCCTTAGAAGTATCAGTTTGTACTGGGTTTTGTGATGGGACCTTTGACAAGAAATGGTGATTGGACATCGTTACCAGTGAATGAGTCAGAACAGCCAATCTGCTGTAGGCTAGAAGTAAAACAAACACACCGAGCCTCAACTGAATTTCATAACAACAATCCTAGAGTCTCATTAGCCAGGAGCTGTACTTTGCTCCCTTGGGACCTTTCCTCATGCTTCTGGAGATACCAGATAATTGAGGTGCCCTGAAAGATGAGAAATGGAACTGAATTTGATGGTGTGTAGAAAGGCCACGCAGCGTAGCGAGGAGAGCAACAGTCTGACAGGTAAGTTTATACCCTATGAATAGTAGAAAGACACCAGTTACAACTGTGTCAAAGCTTAGGACTTTATCCAAACCCCATGAAATAAATGGGAGACTTTCCACTGGCTTCAATGGACTTTAGATCAGACCCTTAATGGACAGAGGGAACATGGATCATGATGCAGAGTAAAGCATCCAAAGAAATGTGGAAGTGCCACAAGATCTTTTATTTCCCCCTTGGAAAGATATCTAGTGTAGAGAGGCTTTTACATGTTGGATGAAATCCTGGCTCCACTGAAGTCAATGACAAGATTCCCACAGAATTCAATGGGGCCTGGATTTCCCATGGGATGTTTGTCTTCTCCACAGGACATGACATGTGAAAGCACATCACCCTTCCCTAATCCTGCTGCAGCACCAATATTAGTTCTGGGGGACCTGAGGATGTGCAAACAGAACCTAGGACCTCCTTTAGCTGCTGGGAATAAGCACTATCTTCAAGCCGCACTTCAGTACAGCCAGCAATGAAAGCAGCCCATTTGCTATCCTCACTGCTTTGTGGAGAGGGAAAGGCCAGCAACATCCTGCTTCCAGCTCCCCCTTACCTCAAGAGACCCTTTTCAATTGCAGAACATTGGCCCCTGGGAAGTCTACTGTGGGGTAGGGGCCATCCAGCACTCTCTGAAAACCAGGTAGGATGTCATTCAGGGAGAAGGCCAATCCACTGGACCCCAAAGACATAAGAGGTAGGAAGAGGTGTAAGGGGAAGAAGGCAGGTGTTGAGGGAAAGCAAGAGGACTACCTAGGGGGGAAGAGAACTGTGCAAAGGTGGACATGAGCTTCCATTCATATCAGGAATATTGCATGATGCTTGTGAACACATTGAGCTTTGAAAGCTAGGTTAAGTTGGAATGGGTTCAAGGCTCATTTTGAAAAGTTCATGCTAGAATAATAGAAATTAGAGAGAGTGTGCACATCTATCTCTCCCGAGAATCTCAAAGTACTTTACAAACCTTGACAGCCTTACAATATCCCTTCTTAGCCCCACTTCACTAACAGGGTGAAACTGAGTCTTCATCATTCTGTCGTTCAGAGGAAAGTATCTGCTCCCAAGCAGACTCCGCCCTAACATGCCCTGTGTCTGCTCTGGCACGTCAGTATTATCCCAGTACAGTGAGGCGCTCAAGCAGCAACATTTAAATACAGATTTTGAACATCCAAAGTTTGGGGTGTTTGGGTCTGGGGCTTTGATTGGCCCTGTTAGAAAGCCAGGGGCCATTTGCAAAAACTAAGAATCACATTCAGATTTCAATCCCCCACCGCCTCAGATTCGGAGGTAATTAGATCTAAGTCACTGGCTCACAGCCATGTCGTTCATAATATGTTTCTAAGGGCATGTCTACGCTGCAGGCAGGGTATGTGATTACAACACAGGTAGACATACCTGAGCTAGCTTTAATCTAGCTAGCTCAGGTACCAAAGCAGCAAAGCCTGTACAAGCCTGCCTGGAGCCCTGGATAGTTATTCAGGCAGCTAGCGCCCACTGAAGTCCATTCTGCCACGGCTTCATTTCTATCAGCACGTGAGCTAGCTGGATTAAAGCTAGCTCAGGTATATCTATAAGTGCTGCAATTACACCTCCCAGTTGCAGTGTAGACATAGCCTAAGAAGCATGAAAGATCTGAGAGTCTTCAGTTCACTAAAAGTCCCCTTTTCAGGATTACATTAGAGTTAAAAAATGCAGAGCAAGCTATCCAAGTCTTGGTGCTGCAGGATTTAAATAATGATGAAGAGTGAGAGGAGAATATATAAATCACAAGGAAGTCCCAGGACAGATTTTTCAGTAGGAAACACTATTTAATCTGGTTTCAGAGTAGCAGCCGTGTTAGTCTGTATCCGCATAAAGAAAAGGAAGACTTGTGGCACCTTAATCTGGGCCTTCTTTAGGCAATAGGAGACTTCCACTCTCTCTCTCTCTCGCTAAATATATATATCTGACCCCACTGAGCCTAAGTATTACTGCAACTAACTAGGGTATGTTTTATACCCTATGGTAGGTATGCAACGGATTAAGTATGAAGTAGAATTGACTCCAGTTCTCTCAGGTTTTTTGGGTTAAACCACATCCTTACCATTATTATAACAGTTTTATAGGTTTTTAAAAAATAATGAGTATCTTTACCAAGCTGACAGACCGATGGACAGAGATGCTTGAGTAAGGGAGCCATGAAATTGGGTACCGATGCTGGAGGCTGATGCACTCTGCACTCCTATCACGCTGATGGAGTAAATCTCCCTGGATAGGAATTGATCTATTTGTTCGGACGCTTCCTGATGAGGTATCAGTTTCTCACACACCCTGCTGGCACCTTGGAGATTAGGCATCTTATTTATTTTCCATCTCAAGACTCTTCATCTTGGCAGAGGGAGAAGTTCCTGTCTGAGTTTCAGTCCAAAACGATTTGTGGCGGCTGAGATATTAAACCTCTGGAAACATAGTTAAATACTAGGAGAGTCACCTCATCCTTCACAGCAGTGGCACTGGTACCATCCCCGACGCTCTGGGTCCCTTCCCATCACAACGCACTGAGCTGGGAACATTAACACTCTCACTGTTCCACTCTGCAATCTTAGTACTCATGGAATGCAGCAGCTTCCTCCGAAGTGGGCACATTGGGTGCTTCAGCAGCAGTGGAGCTGTGTTTTGCCCACCCAGTACACAAGCATCACTCAAGGCCAACGTTTTTTGAAAGTGGTGAGTGGTTTTGGGAACCCAAAAACCGAAGCACCCAACTTGAGACACCATCAGAGAGCCTGGTTTTCAGAAAATGCGAAGTGCCTGACCTCGAAAATCAGACCTCTTTCAAGTTCCTCGGGTTCAGCACCCAAAAATGAGGCATCAAACATTTATAAAAGTATTGGCCCAATACTGGTTCCCTCAGCTCCAAGAGATTCAGCCTCACCCTTCCGCTGCAGACTGACTAGATTTTCAAAATGAGAAGCTAGGACACAGGACCATGGGGAAGGGTTTTGGTGGGGGACAAGTGAAAGGGTTGGGAAGTGGGGAGGAATGAGCCACCTTTCTCCCTCTTTCAGAATTAAAAAACTGGGACATATTTTAGTAAAAGGGCAGGATGTGTGGAAACTATTCATCACCCTGTGACCCCGTCACTGTTTGCTCCTTGTCCTTCTCCCTCCCCACCCCCAGTGATATAGTTCTTAGCTTCTTATTTCCCCTCTATGCCTTATTCTCACACACCAATTCATCCCCTCCCTCATCCCTTTCCACCCACATCTCACTCAACCCTGCTCATCTAAACCATCTTCCTCAATGCTCAGAACTCCCCAGTTCCCCTTATCTCTTTAATTCCAACCCAGCCCACTCCTGCTCAGAACCTTCTCCCCTCCAGACTCAACCCTCCACCCCTTTTCTATCCCTCAGACTCAGAAAATTTGCTCTACTTTAACTCAAAACTCCCAACTCCCAGGCCAAGAACCTTCCTACCCCACCTCCACACAGGTCAGAACCCTTCCCACCCGACCCTCCTATTAGTTCAAAACCACTTCCAGTTCCACTTGATTCTTCAGACTCTCAGACTCTCCAACCCCAACTCCAGGTTCTGCGTACAGACACAGAGCAAAAAGATGGCTCCAACCCCAAAAAAGCTTACAATCTAAGACAAGAGACAACAGATGGACAGACAGACAGGGGAGTACAAGGCAACAATGAGAGAATATTGGTCAGCATGATAGCTCTCTGCACACCAACAGTCTATATCCATGGTCAAGTTCTTTGTAGACATCACAGCAAAGGAGACTTTTAAGGAGGGAGTGGAAGGAGGACAGTGAGGTGGCTTTGGGGATGTTTATGAGGAGCTCTCCTCACACATGAAGGACATCATGGGGAAAGCATAAAGGTGCTTGATAATTTAACAAGTGGGTGATGAAGGCTGGCATCACTGGCAGAGTGGAGGCTCCATCCCGACCTCTGGGCTTAAAACTACCCTCACCCACCCCCATTGCTGTATCTGAAAAGCCAGAGACAGAGGCAGCAGAAAGTCTATGGTTGCAGTCAGCGGCAATCATATGCAGGGCAACCCATAAATTGTCTGAAGAGCTAATCTATGAGCCTCTCAGAGACCTTTAATGCTTGTTCTCCACCTGCTCCCTTTGCTACATGCATCCAATGTGCTACTGGGATTTCTGATGGGATGGGAGCAGTTTTTAGGCATGCAATTCTATGACATTATATGATTATGACTAACTATACAAAGAAACAGACCCTCTTGTATTCTGGAAGAGTAGATCTGCCCCTGGTAGGGCTACACATTGATTGGGGTTTGATCCCACATCCAGTTGTTGTTACTCTCCATTTCTGACCTGGTGGCAGATTGCTACACAGAGCAATGCCACACCTATATTTGTTGTTTTCCTTGAGGCATAACTGGTTATTTAATCATTTTACTAAACAAAACTGATGTTCTCATCTCAACAAGGGACCTTCCATCAGGTACAAAATAGAATGAAACAAGACAGTACTTTCTACTCCATGTAGCTGAATATCGTAAAATGGTTTGGCACATTATTAGAAACCACAAAATGAAAACAAATATGATCCACCAAAAGAGTTGAACTCACAACAGTCTTCAAGTGATAAGGGCACAAACAGCCACCCCTCAAAATCCAACACACAAAAGTATGTTTTCAATTAACTCTACCATTTATCCCAAAAGATAATCACATTCTCTCCAATCAGGAATATTTTCTGACATTGTGAGCATCATACTGTACCACCCGCTATCCCAGAAACCAAAGCCATCGACCAAAATTCCTTTTCAATATCTAGTTTCTGTTCATCACACTTACTTGAAGATGCTACATTATTAAAATAAGCTTGGGCTTTTGAGGATCTCACTATCCCAAGCAACCTCATAAGGTACCTACTTGTCTCCCACTGACAATGAGACTAAATGAAGAGGAAATTTCTCACCACCCAGCCTGATCCTCCTGCCTGCAGTAGCATCAGACAAGCAGGGAACCCCTTTTCTCCCCTGATCCTTTTCTCCAGCATCTTAGGGGCCCTATAAATAAGACCAGTCCATGGAAGCACACTGTAAAATTTGCCTGTATTTCATCAGGCCAAATCCCTATCAGCTAATGAAACTTCAGACTGTTTTATTAATTAAATCATGCTCTTCGTGATATACTATTAACTTCGCTTTAATGAAGAGAGTGAAGCACGCAGCTGTTTTAGAGCTAAAACAGTGACAATTCAAAGTCAGCGCTATTTTTATAGCATTCAGGTCAATTTAGATGATGGCACTCAACAGCCATAGAAATGACCTTCCATTTGAAAGAAACTTTCATTAGAAAAATGGCACCTTCCTGTTTAAAGCCTGGATTTAACTTTTATGTCTTTATTTAATCTACTTTGACAGCTACATTAATGCTGCTGTGAACAGAGATACTGTAGACTCAGTTGGCAGCGAGAGTGGTATGTAAAGTACAGAAGGTCCAATACTATGGAATGCAAAACTGTGGCAGATCCATGGTCATGCTCTTTGGTGTTTGAAAGATGGCTTTGTATTTCGTGGCCAAGAGAAGGGGTCAGGAGATCTGGGTTCTGGTTTTGGCTCTATCACTACCTCACTATGTGACCATGGGCAAGTCAGTCAGGGCAACATTTTCAAAAGTGCCTAAGTGCTTTAGGAGCCTACATCCCACTGACATTCAATGAGATGCAGGCTCCCAAAGCCCTGAGCCTCAAAGGTATTTAGGCATCTAATTCCCATTGAAATCAATACCTTTGAAGATCTGGACGCAACTCTAAGTGACTTTAGAAAATGGGACTTAGGCTTCTAAATCAATTAGGAACTTTTGAAAATTTCATCCTTATCCTGTTTGTACCCCAGTTTCTACCTCTATATAATGAGGACTGTATAATACTTTCCTACTTCTCAGGGTGTTGTGAAGCTTAATTAATTAACTTTTATAAAATGCTTTGAGAGCTGAACATGGAAGGTGCTATATAAGTGCAAAGCATTATTAAAAGGTGAGGAAAGCAGTATTTAAAAGTGTTTTCTTCTAAATGTCATTCTTGTTGGCCAAAAGCCTCTGTTATAATGAAAATTCCCTTCCTCTGCTTTTATTTTCTTGAGGTGCACCAGGCTGATGTGCAGCAGTGCACGGAGTGTAATACCATCAATTTTCAGGTCCTTAATTTCAACAGGGAAATGTTAATACCTTTTCATCTTTAAGAATGTTTACAGCCCCTTGTGCTGAAAAATTAGTTCCAACTTTTTTCACCGGAGGTCACCCTGGGATACAGCTGAACGCAGAATGATTTATTTTTCAGCTCACTTGTCGCTACTATTTCTCTGTGCCAAGGGTTCCTGAATATCTAATAATATCAAGAAAAAAATAGTGCCTTGAAAATGCAAACAAAATCCCCCTTTTAAAAAAAAATATACTCCGGTGACTTTAGGCCCATATAAACCAGTAAAAAAATCATACTGCTCTACTCAGCAGTATGGAAACTTAGACTGAAAATGGGGCTGGAGTCAGCATCTAAAAGACCTTTTCTGAAACTGCCAGGAACAATATTTAATCTTTCTATGTAACTGCAGTGCATGAGAGAGAGACAGTAGGGAAAACCACACTGTGCATTTCATAACAAACAAAGCCTGATCTACATGGATATGATCAAAGAACAGCAAATATCAGAAAGACAGCAGTAGATTAATGCACCACCTTTGTGCCTCCAAAGACAGGAGTTCAAATCCTAGTCATTTGACCACATGTAAAAATGTCTTGCTGATCTTGATCTTGCTCCCTAGTAGATGATGTTAGGAAATTGTCAGTTCAGCACAAATGGCAGCTTCCTAGGGCCTGCTTCTGATCTCACTAGTAACCCCTCTTAAATCACCAGAATTATACTGGGTAAAGCTTGTGCATGATGCGAAGAAAAGCACATAGCAAAACCCATGGTTAAGGCTGCAGAATTGTTTCCCTTCTAAGGGAACATTTTCAAATGCTGGTAACTCTGTCAATCTTTTTCCTTTTGGGCCAAGGTGTGTTCTCAGCCTGGGAGCAATTTATTTATTTATTTATTTTTGCACAGATTTAACGAAATCAGTTCAGCTGGTTTTGTGAAGGGGAAAATTGCATGGTTAAAGAAACAGTCATGGAACCAACCCCTAACTCACTCTCCATACACCAAAGATGACAGGATGCTTGCTCACGCCACTAACTTTGCCGTTCCCTGTCTTTTGAGTGCTTCACTTTCCAGTGTTAACTTTCCGTTCATGTCTTTGTATGGAAACAATTATTTGAGGTTTGTTCTGTGGTGGTGCCTAGAGGCCTCGATCCAAACAGAGATCCCATTGTGCTTGGTGCTGTACAAATAAAGAAATGGTCCCTGCCTTAAAGAGTTTACAGTCTTAAAAGACAAGTAACATATGAAAGGGGTGATACAAATAAATGCATGTACACTTGATTTATTTTCTATGTACATTTTTCATTATTATATATAGACAAAGTAACAATCAACAACTTTTCCCATATGCTTCTCCATCTAGCCATCATTAATTGGCTGATTTCTTATAGGGAGAAGTGACACTGGAGTAAGAGATTGTAATCAGGTTCTGTGTACTGGAATAGCAGGGGATGAGGTGACAAGTCAGGACTGAGTGTGTTGGCCAAGTTGTGCGAAGTAGCTGAATCGGGTTTAGGTAAGAACCCCTCCATATTCCAGACCAGAACATTCACTGGTATTTGTCAATACAGAACTCAACCTCACACGGTTTGTTACTTGAATAAGGATATGGCAAGACTAAGGTTGGATTAGTCAACATAAAATAACTCTTAAATCTTTACCCAAAACTTCAACAGACACAGAGTGCAATCTTTTCTCTGGTTTGAACAAGTATAAGTATATTTTTTCCTCCTGTAATTTTCACTTTCACTACATCTCAGCATTTTCTGGTTCTGGCTGGGACAAGAAACACTGAAATACCAACCCAAAAGCTATTCTTCTGGGACTTCTAGCCTGTCACAGAACAGGAGTGGCCACATCAACTGCTCTAAGGAGCAATCTCTCTGGACATCCCAACTTCCTCCTAACTGATCTCTATTCATCTCAAATTAGCCCCGTCTATTAACTTAACCTGAGATGAGTCAATCAGCCCTCAAACTCCAGAGCATGCAGTCTTCATTCCTCTCCCCATCAGATTCTTAGCAGCAGCCTGGCATGGAGCTATTGCCCCTCTGCTATCTCTAGCCTTTCTGCTTGCTCATTGCTGGGCTTGTTTTCCTTATTGGTCCCAGCTGTGGATACGTACCTCCATGATTGGTGGTTCTGGTAGCTGCATAGGATGTAGTCAGCCTGGTTGCTGATAAGCAGGGAAGACTCTCCTCTCCCTTCTGCCTATGCTCAGTGTGGGATTTGTAAATCTCCTGAAAATGTGCTAAGATTTCTAGCCCAGTTTGCCAGGCCCAAGAAGCGTGGATGAGCTTGTACATGTTTGGCAACTTATCCAAACTGAACTGGCCAGACAAACATTCTGAGATCTATGCATCATGTTTGTAAGTTCATAATCTTACTTTAATCAGAAGCAATACTGAAAGGAGTAAAACTAACATTTCCTTTTCATACCACCAGCCTTTGCTTATGGCTAGGTAACCACTACTCTCCTGGATATCCCCTCGCCTCTATCTTATAGCTAAAGCATTGCTACCTGTCTGTGTGGTATTTATACTTCATTCTATGAGAGTCCCCCTATTTCAGCTTTCACCACTGAATACTACATACACTGCAGAACCACTGCGTGCTCCCCTATCACTGAGCTACATTTGATCAGCTACTACCAACCCTGGACTACATGTCCTGGTAGTTGCTTATTCTGGTATTAGCTTTGCTGAACCAGAATGTATTTGTGACCTCCAGTTCCAAAAATGGTGCTCTGGGTCATTTATCAGGCATGTTGTGATGCTCTATGTCCACCTACATCTGCAGGTGCACTAGTGATAAATAGACTGGTGTACAGACAGAGCAGACAAAGTGTAACATATCCATCAAGAACTGCTACACTAAATCACTCTGGTATAAATAAATGCCATGGCTGACTGATATTTCAGTCCTCCGTGGCACATCTAGCTTTTTCTGGCTGCTGGTTTTAATCGCTTTGGCACAACTAGATCAGAAATGTACTTTTGCTAAATTAAAGGGAAACCCAAACATACCAACACAACACTGGACTTAGGTACCTTCATTCCAGCCTGGTTGACTGGCTGGCTGTTGCGTCTCTTCTCTCTCTATCCTTTCTAGTGAATTGTACATGTTCCTTTCCTCTTGTCTGAGCCTTTTCTACCTGCTCAGAATTATCTGAAACAACAAATGCAATGGACAGGAATTGCTTTACAAGCTACCTTCACAGCCGCCCCTGAACTATTATTAGTTCTATTACTGTTATCACCTAGAAAGCCCCAGCCATGGACCAGGACCCCATTGTGCTGGGCGCTGTAAAACAGAGAACAAAAAAGAGTCCCTGCCCCAAAGAGTTTACAATACAAGTATAAAACAAGAGACAGTGGATAGAGACGGACAGATGAGGGGAACACATGGAAACAATACTGATCAGCACGCCAGGCAGCAGTCTCAGCACACCAACTGCCTAGCCATTGTCAAGATATTTTTATAGGCATCATGGCAAAGAAGAGTTTTAAGAAGGAATTGGAAGGAGGACAGAGGTGGCTTAGCAGATGTTTATGAAATATTTAGTACGCTGCTCTCATGGAAGAATCCCCATTGCTAACCACATTGACAGCACTCCCCCCCTCCCCAATGGATATGTTAGGTCATAGAGACAGGGCGGGTGAGGGAATATCTTTTATTGAACCAACTTCTGTTGGTGAGAGAGAGAAGCTTTCAAGCTTACACAGGTCTGGGAAAGGTACTCAGTGTCACAGCTAACTGTAAGGCGAAACAGATTGTTTAGCAAAAGTAGTTAACGTATTTCAAGGGCCATTCAAGGTGCAGTGGCCCATTAACACCCTTCCAGTCATAGGGGAGAAAGGAAGGGGAAGCAGGAAGGCAGCTACTCGTGTTAAATAATCTGTTCCACCTTGCATTTAGCTGCGACGCTCCGAGTATGTTTCCCAGATCTGACAAAGAGCTTTGGGCAAGCTCGAAAGCTTGTCTCTCTCACCAACAGAAGTTGGTCCAATAAAAGATATTACCTCACCCACCTTGTCTCTCATATCCTGGGACCGAGACGGCTACAACAACACTGCAAACAACATATTATGTCATATGCATTTCTGGGATAGCTATTAAAATAGCTATTAAAATTCAGATGGAAGAGGGCAGTGGGGGTGAAATCCTAGACCCATTAACATCAATAGAAAAATTCCCATTGACTTCAGTGGGGCCAAGAGAGGATTATATATCTGCAATGATTCTGAACAAGGGGTATGTTCTTTTAAAAAATGAATTGGACATAAGGATCAGAATGCAGTTCAAAACTAAACAGATTACATGTGGGCCTGGTTTCTTCCCACATTAAGAGCCAGAATAATCCAATTATTTGCTGCTTGTCATCTCTGATGTCTTTGATTTGCCATTTAAAATGCTAATTATTTGGAATCTGTCTCTTTTTATGAAAGATAATATTAGACTCTGCACAGCCTGGCTCTATATACATCATTTTATGGGCACTTTCTACTGGAAATGACTTAAGTGATTTTCAGCATTTTAGCATAACAGTTTTGCAAATGAGGGTTAATGCTATTCCTTCTGATGTTAAATGAGTATCTCTGTGCTATAGTCCACATTCGTTCCACACATGGAATCCCCCCACTTATGTCAAGGAGAGCGCCACAGAGAATAAGTACAGAATAGTCAACAGCAGGCTGCCCTGAAAGTCTGGGAGGAGATCTGTGCTCTGTGGGCAATCCACAGAGACCTGGTTTAGTGACATTTCCATATGCTCCGAATGTAAATGTTGAGTGGGCCCAGCCTCAGGTCCCAGCAGTCAGTTGGAGCTTGCGTAAGTCAAGGACCTCAGGATCTGACCCTATCATTCTAGTTTATGTTTCACCTGGAAACGAACCCTTCACATTTAGTTATAATTGTAGGATAACTGCATTTATCATGGGAAGACTCAAAAGGTCTTGTGACATTTACACCACACACACGTGTGCGCACTCACAGCACCCACCCACCGCCAAGGAATACAGGACGTGCCGTAACAGATCAGACCCAAAGTCCATCTAGTCCAGTATCCTGTCCAACAGCAGCCAGTACCAGATGCATCAGAAGAAGGTGTAAAAATCTCTGTTATGGACATTAATGGACAATCCAACCCACAGGGAAACTTTCTTCCCAATACTAGAGCTGAGCAAAATAAGAATTTCCATCCTGCTGACCATTCGGATATTTAAACATCTGATTTCCTCCTGAAATCAGCATGAAAAGCTGAAATATTTAAATATATAAATAAAAATGTCAGAACAGTAAGTTCGGAAAGTTGCCATTCGGAACTATGTAAACATTTCAACATTTTAAATCTAAAGGAAAAAGATTTCAATATTCATAAATCAAAATATTGAATTTTGGCTTGTTGAACTGGCCAAAAAATGTTTCATTTCAGTCAGTTCAACGTTAAAGGTCATTTCCCTATTGTTGCAACCTGTCTCATGGGGTTTGTGGTTCAGGTACCTGATACCCAGCCCCCATTCTCTCCAGTGGATCAGGCTCCCTGGCTGACCTACATCTCCCATGATGCACCCACAGCCACGTGACTCTCATTATGCCCCACACCACTTTGACAGAAGGGTGACTTTATTATATTATTGGAGATGTACTCCAACCAGGGAGCCCAGAAAACTCAAAACATTTATGCAAAAATCAAAGTTTTCCCATGGAACATGTCAATTTTGCGGACACTGCATTTTCTGTTGAAAGATCATCCCGTCAGAAAAATCCTGACTAGCCTACATTAGTGGTTGGCTTACACCCTGAAACAAAAGGTTTTATATTCCATATATTCTATCCTACTGTGGATGCAAGGAGAAAAGATGTATAAATTCCTGGCTGGGAATCATTTGGCCCCAACAGTAAAGGCCTTTTATTAGCTTGAACGTAGGACATCTTGAGACGGGTATCCAAAGTACATTCAACAAGGTTTAATACATGTTCAATGCAAAATGGATGGGAAACCTAAGAGGCAGCAAACAAGGGGCACAGAATACTGTCAGCCTGCGGCAACATGGCATGTTACAACACACTGGAGGGGAAGAGATGGCTGCTTTCCCTCCTCCAATTTCAATGAACTTCTGTTTGCAGTACTAAAAAGGCTTGGAGTCTTCGCCCAGAAATATGGCAAATATTTGCTCAGCACACATCTCAGAAATTTTTGGGCAAAAGACCTAGGCCAGCTTCTCAACTGGTGTAAATCAACATCTCTCCATTGACTCCACTGGAGCCATTTATTCCAGGCACTGACATTTTCTATGTTGTTTTTGGAATAAGAGATGCAGTATTGTCTAAGTGTGAGAGCAGGAAACTTGGACTGGGAAGATCCAATTCACAACTTTGCCACTGACTTCCTGAGAGACCTTGGAGGAGTTATGTCATTTCTGTCCCTCAGTTACCCCATGGGCACATCAGGGATAAAGCCTAACTTTGTCCATCTCCTACAGATAGACAGAAACAAGGCAAGAGTAAAATATTTTTATTTCTTTGAAGCTTTGAAATTAAATACATGCTAACCTCTAGTCACAATCATTTCTTCTTGGAAATGGATTGCAGAATTAAGACAAAGCTTAAGTCATCTGGAAACAATTTTTTCAAAAGGCAACGCTTTGCATTTTATCCATCCAGATTATTTGACCACAGTAGCATTTAAACAGCATGCTTTATTATGGATCAACATGATATGAAACATTGGTTCTTTTGCCATTCACCCAACTGAGCCAGAAATAAAAGTTACTCACCTTCTCGTAACTGCTGTTCTTCAAGATGTGTTGCTCATATCCATTCCAATTAGATGTGTACATGCCACGTGCACAGTCGTCGGACAGTTTTTCCCCAAGCAGCAGCTGTCAGGTCGGTTGTGGAGCGCCCTGGAGTGGCACCTTCATGGCACTCAATAAAAGACTCTGCCAAACCAGAACCTCCTCAGTTCCTTCTTGCTGGTTACTCCAACAGAGGGGAAGGCGGGTGGGTTTGGAATGGATATGAGCAACACATCTCGAAGAACACAGTTATGAGAAGGTGAGTAACCGTTTTTTCTTCTTTGAGTGATTGCTTATATCGATTCCAATTAGGTGACTCCCAAGCCTTACCTAGGTGGTGGACTTGGAGTTATGGAATCGCTGATTGGAGCACTGCTCTTCCAAAAGCGACATCATCTCTGGCATGACAGATGATGGCATAATGAGAGGTGAACGTATGTACTGAGGACCAAGTTGCTGCCCTGTAGATTTCTTGTATCGGGACCTGGGCCAGGAACACCACTGATGAAGCCTGGGCCCCCGTGGAGTTTGCCGTAAAAGCCAGGGCTGGTATTTTGGCCAGCTCATAGCCCGTGCGGATGCATGATGTGATCCAGGAGGATATTCACTGAGATGAGACCAGGAATCCTTTCTATGAACAACTGGTTCAACTTCCTGAACAGCTTAGTGCACTTGATGTAGAAAGCTAGTGCTCACCAAACATCGAGAGAGTGCAGCCCCTGCTCACGGCTACTGGCATGAGGCTTAGGGTAAAAAACAGGCAGGAAATTGTCCTGACTAGTGTGGAAGTGTGACACAATCTTAGGAAGAAAGGCCGGGTGAGGTCTGAGTTGCACCTTATCCCTGTGAAAAACTGTATAAGGTGGGTCTGAGGTAAGGACCTTTAACTCAGACACTCTCCTTGCAGATGTAATGGCTACCAGAAAGGCTACCTTCCATGACAGATATAGAAGGGAACAAGTCACCAGCAGTTCAAATGTGGGCCCAGTTAGCCTGGAGAGGACAACCAAGTGGAAGGCGATGAGGTCCCTCGCAGCTTCAAAGGTGTCCGGGGTGGATGGCAATTCCACCTCCTCAATGATCTCACCCAGGGAGTCCAATGACACCGGACTCGATGGTCCCCCTTGTGGGGCCGAAGTCGACAGTGCCGGCTCCAAAGACTTCAGCACTGGGTGCTCCTCTCTGGGATGTGCCCCACTGGCCAGCTCCAAAGGGGTGGGTCTCTGAGGCAGAGATCCACTCCTCCCCTGCTTCCAGCACTGCTTCTGCGCTGGGGAATAGCACCGGTGCTGGGTTGATCCCGCCAGTTTCAGCACCAGGGAGCAGCAGTGCTCCCAGAGTGTTTCCGTGGTGCCACTTCTACCACAGCTGCTGGGGCATTGCGCACTGATAAGCTCGATGCCAGGTCTCGCCGCGCTGATGTAGGTTGCGGTCTGTTAATGCCCCGGTGTGGGCATGTATTTTTTTTGCAAACCATCCTTGCATAATGTGGTGGGGACAATAGCTTTCGGTCACTGAAATATGATTCCATCTTGCACACTCAGATCATCTTTCATTGGAAACACGGTTCTGCTCCTACTGGTACTTGGCTTTTGTGTTCTGGCCACCTTGCTCTCTTGAGTGCCTGGAGCTGGGTGCCCTTTCCTGCAGCCTCTTTGAGTCCCATCAGCTTTGCTGTTGATACTGGGAGATAGAGCAGCATGTTAATGGGTTCAGTGTCCTGATCCCCTGCCCCCAACTCACTGATGCTGGGTCTATATGCCCTGCTCTGTGTGTCAGCTAACACCAGTAATCGTCCTGGACAATAGCTGATCTTCACAGGCTAGCACTGGAGGCTACATGCGCTGCAATATCTTTGGAGCACTAAGAAGAGGCTTCGTCATGACTGTCTCTAGAGGTTTAACGTCTGATTGCACTACCACTAGGTGGCCAGAGGTGTACTGGTGGAACGGTTCCACTCCAAATACCACAGCCAGAGGCTCCTTTTCTGCTTGGGTGCACCCCTGTTCAGTCTCTGATAGGGCACTGCTGGCATAAGTGACTGGCTGCTCCTGCAAAAGAGCTACTCCCAATTGTTTCTCCAATGCGTCACACTAGAATGTCAGCGGCTCTCCTGGCAGCTGGCAGTTCAAGACAGGGGCATCCATTAGCATTTGTGCCAGTGTACCAAATGCTTGTGTGTCATCCTGCCTTGTGAGCTGATGTTCGGGTTCCACTATTACAGCCAGGTGTGGACAGAACATGACAGAAAATGTAGTGAAGTGCTGTATCTCTTTCACATCCACTGGAGCTGGCATGTCTCTGACTGACTTGACCGTGTTGGGATCTGCTTTCAGTCCCCCTGCCGTGAGCAGATGGCCAGCGAACGTCACCTCACACTGGGTGAGTCATATTTTCTGGGATGAGTTTTATGTTCCTGGTCCTGCATTGCTATAGAAAAGCTATTCGTTTTCTGTCACGGTCTTGTTCAGCTTCTGAGTCATTGTGCCTTTTTTCCTGCAATGAGGATATCACTTGCAGTTATTTTCACCCCAGTGCTTGGGCGTGTGTTCTCTGGAACATCTCCAATGGTCGGTTTATGCCTACTGGCACGTGCAGCCACCTGTAGAGACCAAACAGTGTTGCAAAGGTTCTCGGCATGCTGGACTCTTTATCCAGTTTTAAGTGCCAAAACCCATTCCTCAAATCACAAACTGTAAAGATTCTGGCTTTGGCGAGTTCTGGCAAGATGTCATCAACTGTGAGCAGTAGATAGTGGCGTCTTTTCAATGCCCAGTTCAGGGCCTTTGGGTCTGTGCTATTTATAATTTGCCTGATTGCTTATTTGCCACCACCAAGCTGCTTACCCAGGCTGTACTGTCCTCGACAGGTGTTAAGCCACCCCTGCTCCGCAGATTTTCAAGCTTCTTGTGTATTGGATTACATAGTGCCACTGGAATTTTCCTTTGTGGGAAGCACACAGATTCCACGGCAAGGTCTACTTCCAGTCCCAGCTTTCCTTCAAGGCACCCTTTGAAAACATCCCCACAGGATTTTACAATTGTCTCCATGGGACTCCCCGCTTTGCTTCTTGCACTGCAGCTATAAAAATCTGACGTTGCACTCTGATTAGATCCATGGCTTGTATTCCCCAAGGGATGACCAGGGTGCTTACCATCCACCATCACAAACTGCAGTTGGTACATTCTGTTATTTTGCAGGTTAGTTATGATGAGATCACATTTTTCTATGGGATGCATTATGCTCCCATTGTATATTATTAAGCTGTGCCTGCTCTTTGTAATGGGTGTGTTCAAGTCCAAATAACCCAAGAAATCACATAGCAAGAGGCCCCACTTTCCAGCTGAAATCACACAGAGCGTTTCCCTATTAACATTGTTTACAGGGAGGTTGGAATTGTCCCTTGTTGCTTTCCTGTCCTGACAGCTCAAATCGCATATGCTCTTCGACTCAAGGAGAGAGTCATGATGTCATCACTGCTGTCTGATGTGCCAGCCCCACCTTGTCCAAGTCTGAATGACTCTTTCTGGGACCATCCTCTGCTCTTGCTCTCACTGCTAAAATGGTTCTACTGCCACGTTCTGTGCAATGCTGCCCGAGTGTGGGACACTCCTCCCACAATAAATACAACTCACTGTGGGTATGAATGCCTGGCTGCCTGCTTTCCTTTGCTGTTGTCTCGCTGTATGTACTTCTGGAGGTGTGGTGCCTCTGAGGGCTTTCATCCTTTCTCTTGAAGCTTCAGCTGCACATCCAATGTCTAAGTAACTGTCTCATGTGAATCACCTTCCCAGAGCTGCTGCTCCTGCAGGTGGTGATCCCAAGGGTCACAGACTATTCAGTCCTGAATTAGAGAGTCTGTCAAGTACCCAGAATTGCATGTAGCAGACAGGCTGTAACATGGGGGTCTATTCCCTGCCCTTTCGGTTGGTCTCTAGTGAAAAACCTGTATCGCCCAACAGGTCTCCAGGTGCAGCTCCTAGGACGACTGCGTGGATTGAGGTAGTGGTGAGCATCAGAGTGCTGCAGACCTCTCTGCCTTGTTCCCCCAAAAGGTAAAATAATAGTTTCCTGCTGGTGTCATCCTTCTGCATGGCCAGGTCTGTGTCCAGATTAAACTGCCCAATTCACTAGGTCCACTGCAAGGCTCGGTTTCTGTTTGCAAAATCCAGGGCTCCTGGGGCTTCAGTGCAAGTCTCATGGCTCACATTGCCAGCTGACGGACTGCAGAGAACTCGCAGCTCAGAGGCTGCCACCATGTTCCTTTAGCAAGCTGAATGCAGGCTAAGCTGAACAAGTGAATCTTTATTAAACCCTGTGAACTGCTCCGTCCATGTGGCGGAGCTGCTTCCAGCCTAACTCTCCGCATTTCCTCTTCTACTCAAGTCCTATCAACAACAGTCCCAACAGGGAACATTGGTCCTGTGACTCCAGTTCCACCAATTATGATACAGATATTTGGAAAAGAAGATGATACAGATATTACGTATCTTCCTCCTGGTGTTGTTGCGGGGCTTATTTCACTATTTATTAAGCAGATTGGAATCCTTACAGGATATGATGCTATAAAATTGTAACATATTGCCATGAATTATAAACGATTGTATATCTTGTTCAGAACTCTCTTTATACACAAGCCCAGGTCCTCAGTGAAGGCCAAGAAGTGTGCAGCATAGCTCAAGAGCAGGGACAAAGGTGGTGCACCCCTAGTGTAACTAAGAGCAGCCTGCAGGCCATTCTAAGTGACACCAGCTGCCCACAGTTGCAAAGGGCCAATACAGCACCTGGGGATCACTGAATTGTAAGGAAACTTCAGCCACACCCATTTTGCTGGCGGCAGAGAGGGAGAGATGGGGTTGGTACATGAGTCACTACCCCATCCAGGACTCCCCTTACACAAGGGGGGCATACGGCAGGACAGAACAATATGGAAAGTTTTCCATGAGTCAACATCAGATGTTTATATAAATGACCAGCTGTTGCTTAGTAAATGAAGCCCTGGAACTGAGAAAGCTCCCCCAAAAGAGATGACCGCATTTTTTGAATTACAATACAGCTGCATGTACTATTATTAATATGTACTGTAATATTAACACTGTGTCACAGCCAGGGGCTCCAGGTCTGTGCTGTCCATCCGGGAGGAACAGCTATGAGGCACAGCCCAGGTGGGTGGGGTGGATGGAGGTAAATGTGGCTTTGCACTCCCTGAGTGTTAAGCTGCTGTAAACGCTGCCCCAAAATGGCCACTGGGGGAGTTTTAGGGAAGTCCCAGCTGTACTAATTTACAGCAGCCCATTCTGGGTTGTAGTACAGACTACAATCCCAGTAGTACCACATGCTACAGACCCACCCCGATCTGCCCTACTCCCTTCATTCCATCCATCCACCTGCTATGCCAGACCTTGCAAGGAGATCAACGTAGGGTCACTCAGGCAGCCCTTGGATGTTCCTGCACTGGAGTAATTGTCTCCCGGACGACTGTTGTCTATTAGGTTTCAGAGTAGCAGCCGTGTTAGTCTGTATTCACAAAAAGAAATGTAGCTCACGAAAGCTTACGCTCAAATAGATTGGTTAGTCTCTAAGGTGCCACAAGTCCTCCTTTTCTTGTTGTCTATTAATGATTCCTGTACATCTCACTTGAGTGGCATATAGAAGCCGGAAAAGGGGGGGACAGAATCTGTCTGCTGGAGTATTTTGATCATAATCTCTAAAGCCTATGCTGTTTGGTTTGTTCCCTTTTACTCGTCTACTTTGGTATGTTAATGGTTTCCTTTCCATTTTCTTTCGTTCTTTTTTTCTGCACATTGTAATCTGAAGAGATTTGTCCTTAAAGGACAAAAATCAAAATATATGTAGCCTTCACACTTCGTAAACTTTTAGCATAACGTACTCCAATTTGTGGATGGATGGATGGATGGATGGACAGATGGATATCTCCTATCAATCTGCCACTTTGTTTTTGGAATTTTATAAAAATAGCAAGTTAATTAGCATTCTTGTCTCTACTAGTTGTATCTTTTAATCTTCTTGTGAGGTATTAAGTGAAAGCTGCTTTCCATTACGTGCTATCCAGACAAATTTAAAAGCTGAAAGTCAAGCTGCATTTGGATCCAAGACACAGGAAGTCCAGATTGGAGAACTGCATCAGGACTTGTATAAAAAGGACCTGTGTATTAGTCACTTAGAACCTTCCTAGTGATCATGAAATAAGAAACACATCACCCATTAGCTAAGGGAAATTTTATAATTTGTGGATGAATGGTTAAATGCAAATTCCCTCTCCTTACTATTAGAGGTTGAAGGCTGTCTCATCTCTCACTTGAAAGGTAATTTCCCCTGCATTTGCCATAAAGTCTCAGATTTGATCTATTGTTTTAATGTTGGGTTCAAGCAGAGGTTGTTGGAAAAGGTCACTAAGTATTAATGATTTCCACATTGCTGTTTGGATTTGCTAGACTTTTATTTAAGACCACATCCTGGAGGAGATTAAGGTCCAAGGAAGGCACAGATACCGTATGCACTTAAACAAATGATCCCTGTATCCCCCCTCCTGCTCAAGTACAGCTGCGTCACTTTAGTAAGTCCTGAAAATGGACAGAAGTAGCGATAAAGTGGTAGCCATGCACCTGAGGTCAGGGCCCAGGATCCAGAGACCCCCACCCTGCTCCTGGAGTCATGTGAATACATGGAAATTTCAGCTTTCATTTGAAAAAACTAGAAGTGAGTTTCTAACCCTCCTGGTTGCAGAGGAAAGTTTGTAAATGTCACCCTAATGCACCCTAAAGGCTCAAACACCAGAAGGCAAATAAATATTTAAAATTGGGGAGTTCTTTTTCATCTCCTGACTTTTAAATCAATCTCCTGATTCTTGATGGCTTGGGCTTGGCAATAGTGGAACTACTATGGAACCTACTGGAACCTTCCCCCACTCCGTGTGCAGCAGCAGTCAAAAAAGCTAACAGAATGTTTGGAACCAGTAGGAAAGGGATAGATAATAAGACAGTAAAAAGCATAATGCCACTGTATAAATCCATGGCACGCCCACACCTTGAATACCGCGCGCAGTGCTGGTCACCCCATTTCAAAGAAGATATATTAGAATTGGAAAAGATACCATGAAGAAAAACAAAAATGATGAGGGGTACGGAACAGATTCCATAGGGGAAGAGATTAAAAGGACTGGGACTGTTCAAATTAGAAAAGAGATAACTAAGGGGGAGACATGACAGAGGTCTATAAAATTGTGAATAGTGCAGCGTAAATGAATAGGGAAGTGTTATTTACCCCTTCAAGAAACACAAGAACTAGGGATCACCCAATGAAATTAATAGGCAACAGATTTAAAACAAACATAAGGAAGTATTTCTTTATGCAACACACAGTCAACCTGTGGAACTCGTTGCCATGGGATGTTGTGAAGGCCAAAAATATAACTGGGTTCAAAAAAGAATTGGGTAATTTAATGGAGGATAGGTCCATCAATGGCTATTAGCCAAAACAGTGAGGGATGGAACCCCATGCTCCGGGTGTCCCTAAACCTCCAATTGCCAGAAGATGGGACTGGACAACAGGGAATGGATCACACAAAATTGTCCCATTCTGTTCATTCCCTCTGAAGTGTCTGGCACTGTCCACTGTCAGAAGACAGGACACTGGGCTACATGGTCCACTGGTCTGACCCAATATGGCTGTTCTTATGTACGTTCGGAGCCCCCTCTCCAAAGTTCCAACTGACTCAGTTTCACAGGCTTTTAGCTGGCGCTGTGAAGCTGCCTGCCCTTAATGGCAGCTCTTCTACTAACTTTAGACGGCAGCTTGGTATCCTCCCTATTATTTGCCTCCTGATGCTTAATACCGTGGCCAAAATTATCACCAGCAAAAATCCCTATTAATGATCAAGAAGAGAAACCAGGTTTATAACTTTTGTGAAAAGACAGAGAAAGAAGTGAGGGTAAGTGGGTAGGAGTTCACCTGTGGTTTAGAGGAAAGGCCCTGTAAACACCATCAGCCCAGGAGCACTCCATTATTACGATGATGGGAGACATGTAAAGTAACAAGATACGTAGATAGATTTGAGAATCTTTTCCAGGTTAAAGTTCATGAAAGGCAAAGCACATAAAGTCACCTGGATCTGGAGTGGGTTCTGGGTGAGCTATTTTATTTTGTAGATTGGTGGAGGCAGCCAGTGAGCAGTTAAACATACTGAAGGACTAGATAAGTCATCATCTTTCTTCTAATTCCACGTATGCACCAGACACATGTAGCAGGACTGATGAAATATATAGTAATATAAATCATAGGTAGGGCCCCACCAAATTCACGGCCATGAAAAACGCATCACAGACAGTGAAATCTGGTCTTGTGTGTGCTTTTACCCTCTACTATACAGATTTCATGGGCAAGACCAGCGTTTCTCAAATTGGGGGTTCTGACCCAAAAGGGAGTTGCAGGGGTGGTCGCAAGGCTATTTCAGGGGGAGAGCAGTATTGCCACCCTTATCTCTGCACTGCCTTCAGAGCTGGGTGGCCGGAGAGCAGAGGCTGGTGGCTGGAGAGCAGTGGCTGGTGGCCAGGTGCACAGCTCTGAAGGCGGTGCCCCACCAGCAGCGGCGTAGAAGGGTGGTAAAACCATACCGTGGCATCTTTACTTCTGCGGTGCTGCCTGCAGAGCTGGGTGGCCAGAGAGTGGCGGCTGCTGACTGAGGGCCCAGCTCTGCAGGCAGCAGCGCAGAACTAAGGGTGGCAACATCGTACCATGCCATCATTGCCTCTGTGCTCCTGCTGCTGGCTCTGCCTACAGAGCCGGGCTCCCGGCCGGCCGCCACCGCTTTCCAGCTGCCCCGCTCTGCAGACAGCAACGCCACCAGCCGCAGCGCAGAAGTAAGGGTAGCAATACTGTAACCCCCCCTACAATAACCTTGAGACCCCGCACAACTCCTTTTTGGGTCAGGATCCCTACAATTATAACACCATGAAATTTCAGATGTAAATAGCTGACATCAGGACATTTACAATTTTTAAAATCCTATGACTGTGAAATTGACCAAAATGGGTCGCGAATTTGGTAGGACCCTAATCATAGGCCACAGAAGCCGGGGAGCCACCCAGGCAATAGCCCATCCACTTTCTGGCCAGGCCAAACCTGACCAGCGTGGTGACCCTGTGCACCAGATTGCAATGCCCCTCCACCTTGATGGCGGAGCGGCTGGGCCGAATTTGAGTGAGAGGTGCTGCAACCTGGCCCTGCCCGGGTTTGGCCCAACTGCCTCTCTGCCATGATGTCTGGGTCGAACTTGAGTGAGTGGTGGTGCGACCTAGTGCATGGGCCCGCATGCCAGGTCGTACCATCATTCACTCTTGGGCTAAGGGGTCAGGCTGCTGACGGTGGGAGGGTGCACCTGAGAGGGAAATAGGAAGATAACGCAAATCTATGCCCCCATGCACTCTAAATGGTGCTCTGCAACCCCTGCAAATAATAATGATCACAGCAACTGAAGTGTTTTACAGGGTGGTTAAAAACCCACACACAAAAGGGTAAATCTAAACTAAAATACTATTTCAGTTGCCAAACTCCTCCCAAAACAGCCTCCAATGGAGAAGATTCCCTCGTCATCATGACAGCTTTTCCCTCAAATAGGGCATTGTTTCAGAAGCATTCTGTTCCCTGTTGTTATGTCTCCACAGTTAACCACTTAAGAGATGCTCCTCCAGATAAACATCTTTTTTTGCAGGGGCGTGGCACCTGAAGTACTTCCTGGTGTTAACTCAATTAAGAACAAAATGATTTAATCTACAAGACCTTGCAGCTCACTGTTGCCCGTCTGCCTGGAGAGCCTTAAGAGCATAATCAGAAGCATTCGTTCATGCGCCTCTTGATTGCCTCCATGATCTCTTGGGGAGCGCTTTCTCCCTGCTTCTCCAGTGAGCCTGCTTGTTATTCAGTTTGTACTCCAGCTTTCACCCACTCCCTTCTCCCTGCCCCTGAGCTGCCATCTGCCTGCATCCTGTCAGAGCACTGATGGTCTCCTACAGCTCGTGAAGACATATTTCAAGGTCCCATGATCTTTGTTTACTTTATCTTAGAGAAGACTCTCGCCACTCCTGGTGACTTGAAACACGTTTTTTCATGTTTTGTCCCATTTTAAAGTGTTAATGGCTGCTTTAGCAAGCGATACAAAAACAAGAGTGTAGTATTGTGATGGAAGCAAAGGACAGAGTCAGAAGTCCTGGGTTCCAGTTCTGTCATTAACATGACAATTTAGCCTCTCTAAGTCCTGATGAACCCATTTGTAAAATAAGGCCAGCACGAGTTACTGAAATAATGAAAGGAAGTGAGAGTTAATTAGGGCCAGAGTAGGGTTAGTTCTTACCTAGGTGAAGGGAATTCACGCGGCCGGGGGGGGGGGGAATGGAAATGAGCCCTTCCCCCTTACATCCCTCCACAAGAACTAGGGACAATCATAATCCTTGCACTCTGGGCAAGACAGAGACTGGTCCCTTCCTATATCCCCAGAGGTGCAGTCCACTCGAGTGTTGCATGGAGGTGCAAAGCCATCTCTGTACCAGTGCATGGTGCTGGCCAGATACAGGGACAGAGATGACAGTACACCATCCATTGAGATGGGGAAGCGCCTACACTCCCTACAAGGATTGTGCCTTCTGAAACACAACCCTTCCCATCTGGAGCTTCTGCTCAGGTGGGATAGCTCAGCATGACCCCCAAAGGGGATCAGTGACTTGATGCCACAGTCTAGCCTTTAATCTGGGCAAACACACTTAGAGTTCTAGAACATTAAATGTGCCATATAAAGCACAAAGTATTCTAATAGGACAAGCAAGGCTTTCATTATATCTTGGTTTTATTCATGCACTGTTCTATATGGAACAAACATCAGGCAGCCTAAAATTCAGCTTTAAATAAAACAGACTACAGTGCAGATCTGTTTACAAGGCTGGGATTTACAATTCAGGACTCCTGCATACTCCCCTCACCCTTGGCATTTTGTTATTATTTATTCATACTACCAAGGTTCCAACAAAGTGCTAAGTACTGAACACACAGTCAATATCCCAGAGAGCCTAGAATTTAACCTAACCAAAATTTGATTCTTCTTATGGGTATTCTTAATTCCAGGAGTAACCCATCCATTTTTAAGAGACATTTGCTTGGATGAGAAATATACACATAGAAAAACTCAAAGCACTTATTGTTGATCCTGAAGTATACAAACAAACATATTTGTGTGTGCATTATGCTAAGTAAGCATCTGCAACTACTGCTGGGCTGGAAACGGTTTTCCTATCCACAAACATTTGAGAGATGCAACAAAAAACTTTGCCCCAAAATTCCCAACTATATCTGCAACACCTTGTATCGTTCTCCTCTTCAGCCTTCTTTAATTTGCATTTAAATGATCTTATTATTCACAACAGGTTTGGTAAATTAGGGTGGTAAATTGCTAAATCAATTACGTAATCAAACAAGCACCAGCAAGTATTTTCAGAATCTCAAATATGACCTAGTTTTAAAGTGATATAAACTGATTCCTCTGGTTTCTAAGCGCTATATCAAAAAATTTTTAAAATCATCCTGTCTTCAAGAACTTATTAAATTAAATAATCACTGATCATGCATGTCCCTAATTTATTTTTCTTCCAATACACCAAAGGTAACCAACCAACCAGCAGAAGGAACACTAGTCAACCATCCACTGCTGTTCCCAGCACAATGCTGATGTGTATTTTAGATTAATGGTTGTGCTTTTGAGAGATGAAAAGCAAGTGATTAATTCCCTTGGTAGCCTGTGCTCCTTAGAAAATAAAAGTGTTTTAAAAAATGACAAACTGTAAGCTCAGAACTGTCAATCTTTTAAGAAAGAATTATAGACAAAAGAGAGGAGAAAACATTTTTCAGTGTTCCTTTAGAGTTGCTGAATCACCAATTAGAATACATTATTTAAAGTAATGTTTTTGTCTGTTTTTCTAAATATTTGCATGTGAATTTATTCTTCATGAATGTGAAGAAAGTACTTGAAAAATAAGGACCTGGATTTAGATCCATCTCTAGAAAATAGTTGTATAAAAAAAGACATTGTGAGACAGGATGCACACTAGAAGTCAGAGAAGGAGTTAGGCTTTTGGGCATCTTGTATTGGGTAAGTCACTCAGCCTCTCTGCCTCATTATCCCCATCTGTAAAATGAAGATAACATTTATTTATGTTTAGCTCATAAGTGCCTTGAGAGTCTCAGATGAAATGCACTTTAAGAGAGAATATTTACATTTAAATGTAAGCTATTTATCACCAACATTACAAATAATACAAAACATCATTGTCCACTTTCAAAGCAGTTTTAAGGGTTGTTGGAGGGGATTGGTTTGGTTTTTAAGCTGTGAACTAAAAAAAATCCTTTTAATAAGAAAGAAAACTTCAGAACTGTTCACTAAAACTTGGACTTACATGTGCAATTATTCACCTCTAAAAACCAAGAGTTCATTCTGAACTGTATTGAAGACAAAGTGTGCACAATGAGGAACACCATTTACCCATTTTGCTTTATGCGCTAAAGAACTAATATGAATGCAGTGGTGAGCTGGAGCCGGTTCGCGCGAACTGGTTGTTAAATTTTGAAGCTGGTGTAGAACCAGTTGTTAAAGGGGTGGGGAAGCTCAGGCAAGACAGACAGGATGTGGCCCGCTGGACCGTCCTGTCCGTCCCGCCTGAGCCCTTGGCTGGGGAGGCTCCCATGTGAATTCTTACTGACCCGGCGGCACTCCAAGCCTTAGGCGGCACTTTGGCTGTGGTTCCTTCACTCGCTCTGGGTCTTCGGCGGCAGATCCTTCAGCGCCACCGAAGACCCGGAGGGACTGAAGGATGTGCCACCGAAGACCCAGATTTCAGAGTAGCAGCCGTGTTAGTCTGTATTCGCAAAAAGAAAAGGAGGACTTGTGACACCTTAGAGACTAACAAATTTATTTGAGCATAAGCTTTCATGAGATGAGCATCCAATGAAGTGAGCTGTAGCTCACGAGAGCTTATGCTCAAATAAATTTGTTAGTCTCTAAGGCGCCACAAGTACCTTTTCTTTTTGCGAAGACCCAGAGTGAGTGAAGGAACCGGTTCTTGAGCTTCTGGCAGCTCATCACTGTATGAATGTGTTTATTCAAGAAAAGTTCAAATAAGACTTAGAGTCTCAGTGCAAATACTGGCAAATATTAAAATACAATTCAATTAAAATTTTTACTTCGCATGGCCCAGTGGTACTTTAAGAAAACATCCTGTGCTCTTGTCCTGCCTCTTGCTGAAAGATCAATTCTTCAAGGTGCTGAATAGTCTCAACTCCTATTACAGTCAGACAGCTGTCCACCATGGAACCCATTTGCTTAGGTGGCTGTAGAAAAGAGTGTGTTTTCATGCCTGTGCCTTCCCAGGGCTTGAAGGTAGTAGCAGTGGGGCCAACAATGTTTTTCAAAAGAGGTCAGGAAGTGCTTTTGTTTCCATGCAAAATTAACAAAAAAGAAAAAATGTTTTGTTTCTGTCAACATTGTTCTTCACATTTCTTTGTGGGTTTTCAGCCAAAAACACAAAGTTTGATCCAAAATTCTTCAATTTTTGGTTGCTGAAAAGCCAAAAAAAATTGGCCTCAAATGTTTTGTTGAAAATGGATATTTCCCACAGAAATTTCAGTTTTGACCAAAAAAAAAAAAAAGGCAAAAAAAAAAAAGCCATTTTTTAATCAAAAACATGTTTTGAATAATTTTTTTACTACCTCTAGTGTGACAGGGTCGGGCCAGATGGCTATAGGAGAGTAATAGAAGGCAGATATATTAGCCCCAGGCTAAGTAGGTCCCTTTTCCCTGGGTAAGGTAACAGGGAAGGTTCCAGAACAATCAGGAACCTTCTAGAGACGATTAAGACACCTGATTAGAACACCTGCAGCCAATCAAGAAGCTACTAGAATCAATTAAGGCAGGCTAATCAGGGCACCTGGGTTTTAAAAAAGGAGCTCACTTCAGTTTGTGGTGTGCGTGTGAGGAGCTGGGAGCAAGAGGCACTAGGAGCTGAGAGTGAGAACGCGGACTGTTGGAGGACTGAGGTATACAAGTATCATCAGACACCAGGAGGAAGGTCCTATGGTGAGGATAAAGAAGGTGTTGGGAGGAGGCCATGGGGAAGTAGCACAGGGAGTTGTAGCTGTCGCACAGCAGTTCCAAGAGGCACTCGAAACAGCTGCATTCCACAGGGCCCTGGGCTGGAATCTGGAGTAGAGGGCGGGCCCGGGTTCCCCCCAAATCTTCCCAACTCCTGGTCAGACACAGGAGGAGTCGACCTGGACAGTGGGTTCAGAAAAACAGCCAAGCTGAAGGCTGCCATGAAGCTCCAAGATGAGCAAATCCACCAATAAGCGCAAGACCCACCAAGGTAGAGGAGAAACTTTGTCACACTAGTTTGTATGCAACTCCCTTGGGGAGTTAACATAATCCTTTTGGGAGCAGACCTATATTTTCTCTTAGACAAAACACTCCTCAAGGACTGCCAATACATTTGTGTGTCTGTTACGTGTTGTCCAGTAGATTGTACGCTTCTCAGGGCAGGGACTGTGTCTTCATCTGTGTCTTGTACCGAGTACAGTGTTAGCACTCAGATTCATAACACAGATTTAAAAACAGATAGAAGACAAGTCCCTACTCCGAGGGGAATCTCAAATCAAACACAAAACAAATTACAAAAGATCAAGTGCAAGCCATAGAGGAGGCATTATTTAAAAGGAGCCTAGTAGTGGGAAGCTAAGAAAAAGAAGTGGGTTTTAGCAGAAGGAGGGCGCCCAGGGCCTGGGAAGGCTGAGACTCTTCCAAGTGCCAGCTTAGAAAAAAGCCAAGTCTAGAAGGGGAAACGGAACATTGAGGAGGGAGCCTAGGTGGAGCACAATAGTGCCGGGAAATATGTGGAAGGAAGGAAGGAAGGAGCAGAAATCATTGGAGCATCAAGTTATATACAGGAGTGAATTCACCCTTTGCTGCAGGCCTCTAAGTGCTGAAAAGTTCCCCTAAAGGGCAAGGGAGTAGCACTTGGGGGTCTCGGAGCTGGGCAGCACCGCCCACAAACTGTACCGGGGAAGGTCAATACTTCTCCACGGGCCAAAGGCCCAGGGGAGGGCAGTGACAGTAACACCAGCTGCTCTCCCAAACGGGGGCAAATCCCTACTCCAGGACAACTACCCTGGATGCTGGAGTGAATCTGGCCCATATAGCAGGAAGTGACTTGTACCATTATTCATGACAAAGGGACAGTCTTGGGGAGTCTTGGTTTATTATTGTATTGACTCTGGATCCATGCTGAGGGCATCCCCCTTTGTTAGACATTTGTTTAAGAAGTGCTCACCACATGCAACTTCCCTCTTGCACAGATCAATCCCATGTTACATTGTAGCACAAACTTCACCTAACACCTTTAACTATTTGGGTGCCCCAGAGCCTCTCAGACGTCCCCGGTCCAGCAGAAAATCCCTAAATATTGATATCTGAAAAAAAGAATCCAAAAGCCTAGTAACAGAAAGCATGCGGTTATACTGGGTTTTATCAGTCATTACAATAGTCTTTTACAATGCTGCACTCATTTCACCCTCTTCATAAAACTCAGCTTGAATAAGATGCTTTTATGGTCTAGTATAAACATAAGAGTTCATTGCTGCTGAACTGAGTGAAAAAAAACATTGCCGTGTTCAATGAAGGTGAAGAAAATAGAGAAAACCCTTTAAAAGTAATGGGCCACATCCTCTGCTGGTATAAATCAGCAGAGCTCTGTTGAAATCAATTGAGCCACAGCATTTTATGCCTGCTGGTGATCTGGCCACATACTTAACAGTGAAAGACCTGAGATTTATTCCTTTTGTTTTCAAGGCTTACAATGAGGGGCTGCATGGTCTGAAGTTGCTGTAAACAGGAGGCCAAATTCAATTCTATTCTAACCCCATGGTCTTCACGGGGTTATGCCAAGGAGAACCTGATCATAACTATAAACGGGGGTTGGACTAGATGGGGGTTGGACTAGATGACCTCCTGAGGTCCCTTCCAACCCTGATATTCTATGAAATGGTTTTAGAGAGACACCTTCCTGTTTTTATCTAGCTTCTTTTCATACATGTAAATTATCTCGGTCTTTACAGAGATACATTCTAAAAGGCCTAATATCTCATATTACTGGAGTTAATTGAAAAGAAAATAAGTTATTTGAATATAAATATATATGAAAAGTTCTCCAATGGAAACTTTATGTATATTTGGGTTACATTTATAGTACAGTGATTGTGGTTACACTTTGATAATTACAACCAATTCATATAACATGAAGTTTAACATTACAGAATTATTCGTCATCACCCCTTTGGTTTCATACTTAATTGGCATATTTTCAGCATTCTGGTCCATTAACTATCTTGTATTTGCACTGTAATTACCCTCAGTCATTTAGTTAACCTTCCAATTTTGTCATCATAGGAGTGATTAGAGTTATCAAGCACAACGTCAGTGTAATCGGTCACTATATTATAAAGAGTAAGCTATATTTTGTATAGATCTAGGGTGAAACCAAGCCCCTTTGAAGGCAATGGGGGTTTTGACATTGACTTCAATGGGCCCGAAATTTCATCTCTATAGTGTTTATTATCTGTTGGGGCCCAAGCTGTAGGATGAAATTATCGGTACCTTGCACCTCACAAGAGGTGCTCAGTGTGGGAAGCAGGACAGGCCTCAGAAGGCTGGTCTGGCTGCTAGACTCATGAAAGGAGGGGAGATGTCATGCTATAATACAGCTACCTATCTATGAGGCCTCAGTCTGTTTCTGGTAGAACTGCCAATGAGAGGAGCGGAGGGATAGCTCAGTGGTTTGAGCATTGGCCTGCTAAACCCAGGGTTGTGAGTTCAATCCTTGAGGGGGCCATTTAGGGATCTGGGGCAAACATTGGGGACTGGTCCTGCTTTGAGCAGGGGGTTGGACTAGATGACCTCCTGAGGTCCCTTCCAACTCTGATATTCTATGATTCTATGACTTCCAGGGAGCGTAAATGGCAGTGGAGACCTGTGAAGCTGCACTGTCTATGCGGTAAACTGAGGGCCCAATCCAGCAAGGATCTAAGCAGTTCCTGAAAGCTGCCAAGCGCCTTGAAATCCTATTGAGTCTGTGGGAAGGGACGTTGCTCATCACCTTACAGGATCAGTCTCTGAGCAAGGGAGAATAACCTGCTCTGTCTATTTCAAGTTTGTTAATTATATATGCTTTATCCTTCCATGGCATGGTCACCTTTCTGTACTCTATTTGCATGTATCCTCTTGGGCTCCAGACTTTGTTGAGAAATAAACATTCAAGTCTTTTAGATCTATGGAAATCCTTGATCTTCAAAGTCTCTGAGTAAATCAGACCTCGGGCAGGGTGACAGGTGCCCTGAGGCTTCCTTCTTTTGCATGATAGGATGTCTCATGCACAGCTTGTGGCTCTGGGTTCTTGGACTTTCAAGCAAAGACTAGGATTTCTATTTCAATGAGCTATAAATGAAACATTAAAAGACAAACTCAGCCCCATGTAAACTTATAAAAGCTCAGCACCTGTAAACAGATAAAATGTGATTTATAGTAACAACATCTGTTCTCCCTCCCTTGCTATAACTTTAAACAGAACTGTCCCAGTCACTAGAGAACACTCTAATGTACTTCTATGACACTAGATACCCTGCAGATACACAAGTGACATCTAGGACCGGAATGTTCTGCTAGTCGAGCATGCTGATCGCTGCTAAATGCCTTATAGCAACTGGGCTTTTGATTACTCACCTGCTGTGCTTTCAGGTTTGTAATTTCTTTAAAATACTGCATTCTCAAGATGGAAAGATGAGAGTAAACAAAATTAGTAAATGACTTTGCACTTACCTGTATGTTGCTCTTTTAGATCTGATCTCCTAGCACTGTGCAAACATCTTTATGGCCACAACACTTCTGTGGGTAAGTACTATTAGACTCATTTTACAGATGGTGAAACTGAGGCACTGGCAGGTTAAGTGATTTGCCCAAGGTTACATAGAAAGTCAGTGGCAGAATTAAGACTAGGCACTAGGTATTTACTTGCTGTGTGGTTTGGGGTAATTTTGACTGGGTCTCAGTTTCTCTATGGGTAAAACATGGTCAATAATATTTTCTGACCTCACAGGAGTATAAGGATGATTAATGTGCTTTAAAAAATGTAGTGCACCATATACATACATAGTTTAAAACAGTAGCAGAATCAAGAATAGGATCCAAACATGCAAATATCAGTCCCTTGCATTTATCAGTAGATTAACGCTTCCTCTGAGATATAATAAATAAATGCCAGAACCATAGGGTTAGTTAGTAATCCAATTCCTTCAATGGACATTTATTCGAAGGAGTTCCATTTTGTATCAATTTATAGTTTACACTGTGTAAATACTATTCTTTCAGAGAGTTCTATTCTAGTCACAGAATTTTGTTTAGACTACATCAGGCAGAATATAGACTCCAGTCTATGCAACAAAAGAGATGACTGAAATATTGCATATAGTTTTAGCAAACTCATGCGTTCAACATCTCACAATTTTAGGTAACAAAACTTTGGAGGCTCAGAAAGGACATTTTATTTTGTTCTAAACCCCAGTTTTGTGGACCCATTTTCCAATGATTATTTATATTGCAGGAGCACCCAGAGGTCCCAGTCAGAATACAGGCTGAAATTTGCAAAGCCACCCTGATGATTTAGACTCAATTACAATTAATTTCAGTGGGAATTGTGCATCTAAATCCCCTAAGCCACACTGAAAATCTCAGCCCAGAGCCTCACTGTGCTAGAAGACCCAGAAAGGAAGAGGTTTACCTTTTTCTAAAACTCCCTAATCTTGCCTACCTGCTCTCTCCAAAAGGCGCTAAGCCCCAATGTCTTCAGTAAGCCCTCCACCCAATTGCGGTCATAAGCCTTCTTTGGGTTCTCCTAGTGAAGAGCCACTGAATTCTTGATGCAGGACTGGGGTGTACAGAAGTGTATTGATCCAGATAGGAAACAGAATCAATTATATGTGATTTACATGACCACTTTCAACTAAATGATACAGATCAAATTTGTAATATTAGTCGCGGAAACACAAAGCAAACTGTTAATGACCATTTTTGTTTTGTTTTGGGTGTTTGTTTGTTTTTAATCTGCAAAAATTAGTCAAGTAAATTCAAAAAATGAAAAACTGTGATGAAACTGCACTCTGCAGACCAATACCACATGAACAGAAAGAGAGGCTGGGCTTGTCAAGCAAACTTATTTATGGGTTATTGTTTCATCTCTAAAATGTGTGTGTGTGTCTCTCTCTCTCTCTCTCTCTCTCACACACACACACACACACACCATTACTTGTAGTTCAGTAGGACCTAGGTGCCCCAGTCATGGGACAGGACCACGCTGTGCAAGGCGTTGTATAAGCACAAAACAAAATGTCCCTGGCCCCCCAAAAATTTACACAGACACACAATTTAATACAATGTTAATATTTTCCCCTCCACAACTGAGCTGCAATTATTGTCCCATTTTTTAGTTAAATGTTGTTTTAATCAGTTTATAGCATATTGCTTCCAGGCTGTTGTCCACTTTGGGAAAGCAACTCAAATTTGTTGAATTCTTGTGTTTATGCTGACAGACTATTTTACTATCAGGGCTACCATACCTCAGCTCCGTGTCATCACCACTTGATAAGAAGAGTTTTATATAGAGGACAGAATAGGAATCAAATAAACAAAATAGTGGAGGATCTGAAATGTAATTAAGAGCTAACACACTGGGAGAAAGTAAATTTTCCAAGCACCTATTTTAAAGCAGAGACACCGGGTTAAGTTTTCCATTGGTGTAGCCCCATTAAAGTCAGTGAGGTGAAACGTCTGTTTTCAATAATTGCATTTTACAGTTTTAGTTAAATAGTCCAAACATTGCTCATAAATTCCTTGAAATCTGCATAGACTGAAGAAGCAGATTTGAGACTTATGTTTACAAAATTTTTATTGGCCAGAATAAAATTCAAAGACAAACTAAATAAATTTAGAGATTGTGAAAAAAGACTAAGGAGAGGTAGTAAACATGTTCCACCCATCCACACACACCCACACACACACTGTAAACCCCAATTATAAGGTATACTCTGAATGATTTTTTAAAAATAACCTGTTTCTTCTAGTTTACCATATTCTTAGGTTCTAACCAAAGTGAGAAACAAAGGAAAACTCTTGAGGCTTTAATCCTTAAATCATTTAGTCAATGGAGTTGACTAGGCATGAATTTGACTCTTTACCTCAAATTAACCTTGAAAAACATTAAGAAAATGGAAATGCATCTTTTGACCTGCTCTATGATTACATAACCCTGGTGAAAAGAAAAGGAGGACTTGTGGCACCTTAGAGACTAACCAATTTATTTGAGCATGAGCTTTCGTGAGCAGCTCACTTCATCGGGCTCATGCTCAAATAAATTGGTTAGTCTCTAAGGTGCCACAAGTACTCCTTTTCTTTTTGCAAAGACAGACTAACACAGCTGTTACTCTGAAACCTGTCATTATGCAAGGCACTGCATTTAGCCGTATGGAGTAGAAATCTATCAACTGCATGAAATTTTTGCATCCGATGAAGTGAGCTGTAGCTCACAAAAGCTCATGCTCAAATAAATTGGTTAGTCTCTAAGGTGCCACAAGTCCTCCTTTTCTTTTTATAACCCTGGTGATAGGTCAGGCTAGCTAGAACCAGGAGTTCTCAACTGATTTACCGTTGTGGGCTGCATATGTGGCCCACAATGTGTCATGTGGGCCGCATCCAATTCTACCAGTATGGCCTTGAGGATGTCACATGGGTTGCAGCTCTGTGCTGATTGGGCAGCAAGCGGCCCGCGAGCTGCAGGTGGAGAACCAATGAGATAGACCAATATATATCTAGATGGCCATTTAGCAAAGAATATGATCCAATTACATTCAACATTATTGAATTAATATCAAGCTAGAAGCCTAACTTAAATGGAAAATGGCAAGGAAATTCAGAGAAGGCTGCCACTCTGCCTCCCCCATCAACCTGACACAGTACCATGATCTCCATTGCAATGCACAGGCACTATACGTGAATTCATGACCTCATTGTAGTCGACAGGAGTTTTACCGTTGGCTTTAATGGGGCCAGGATTTCACCCTGGGTATTAAGTAGATGAGTTAGAGGAAGCCTTAACATTGAATACTCTGGTTTTTGTCGATTCTAGTTTGAATGTGTTTCATTTCACCTGGATATTTTTGATGTTTATAATCTGACATTTAAAATACACTAATTGCAAGCTCAGTCCTTCCTAGAAATAATAAGTCTCTGCCCACTCATACATGCTCATCCCCTTTAATCACTGTTTATTCCATCCATCCTTGGATGTGTGCGTCCCCCCTCTGTTCTCCCCACTTCATGTTTAAACACTCGTATTTGTCAACATTTACAAATATGAACTTGCAGTGAGAGTTGGGCACTTACCTCCCTTAAACACCTTTGCAAATCCTGCCCTTAATGTTAGAAAGCAGACTGGGACACAGTTAATTAGGCCTAGTGCAGCGTATAGAAATTGGGGGGGGGGGCGGCGCATCCCTTTAAATTGTTTGTGAGCCCTCTAGTGAAACTCATTGTGTTCCATGTTTTGGAAGCCAACAGAAACCAGCTAGAGCAGCAGTCTGTATGTAGCAAGGCCTCGCGCATTTGTGTATATTTAGTAAAGACAGTTATCGTGATCCAGCTGTGCCCAGATGGTTTCTTCGTATTATTTTTGATGTGTGAAGAGCAAGAGACAGAACATCATCTACTTTGTTGTCCTTAAATTTAGATATCTTAACTAAAATTTCATTACCACTACACTATCATACATTTTTACCAATTTCTGTGCTATTTCAACACCTAGCCCATTATGAAGTTTTGACAAAATCAATCCGAATGGTCTAACAACATTCCCAACTTAAAATGAGCAAAAATGCTATCGAACAATGTAACAATTCCTGACAAGGTTGACATGCTATTTTAGACGAACTATCTATTTTTATTCATTCAGTCATTTGTTTCCTACTACTTTCTTCAACTCTAGGCATGCGGAGTCAGATAAGTTCATGCAAAGATTTTCGGTAATCATTGAGCATCTGTTTGCAGTTTGATACGCACCTTTCAAATGTATTGTTAAAATGGGAGGAAGGGGGAGGGGAACTAGTGAATTCAAAACTGAGAAGGCTGTGAAGATTAGCTTGATTTAGAAGGATGTTATCAAATACCCTGCCCACTTTCCAGAAGTTTCTAGATTCTAGCAAGTGAATCCCCCCAACAGTTCATAATTTAAATTACTCAACCTATCTTTAGCAATTTATTCCCCAGTCACTAGCCATGTCCCTCTCTCTACTCACCAATGACTCTACCCATTCCCCACTCCTCTAGACTTCCAGTTCTGAAGATTTCTTATTGCCTTCTAATCATACAAATCTTAATATTGTAAATCCCTTTCCTTTAGCGTTTTAGAAAGGAGAATCTGCCTAGTGTCAAAAAGCAAAAGTTTCCCACTTAACCCTGCTACTTGTATACATCGAGGTATCAATCTGTGTTTTGTCTTTAGCTTCACGAACCTGAACTTTAAGTTGTTAAAACCACGCTATTTGTTCACTTGCTCCATCTGAAAGAAAAATTAGAGGACAAATCTCAGTTTTGAAAAGGGGTCTTTTTTAACTGCTTTAATATTTTGAACAGATTTGTTTCCAACTGTCTCAAAAATGTCAGTCCTTATCCCAAGCTGACCTACCCAATAGGAGCAGAGCAGGCACACATGACCTACCCACAGAGCCCATGTTCACATAGACTGAGACAACTGCAAAGTTCATACCAAAACAAGTAGGTGTAATTCTGCTCCAGAATGCAGAGGAAGGCAGCAGCTTCCAAGGTTTAATCGTCTGTTCCCTATCCTGAGCCCCATTCTCTGCTTTCAAAGTTTGTAATGTCTTTTCAAGCACTTTCATTCCCATTGTTTATCCTGTTGCTAAAAGTCTTCTCACTGCCTGTCCACTGTGTACAGACCTTAGAGAAGAGAAAATTGCCAGTGAATTTAAATGCATTGCTCCCAAGAGGCCTGACTCAAAGCAAGCCACCAGCATCCTATTTCCTATCTTTGCCACTGCAGCGTTAACATTGGGCTACATTTCATCTTCCTTAGAACTGTGTCTTGAGAATGCATTTATGTCACACTTTCTCTTGCCAGATCTGGGTTGAGAACAGAATCGGGCATCAGGCTTTTATTGTCCATTAGATACTTTGAAAACGACTGTAAACTATTTAATGGCCTTAAACACACAGACATCTCCTCCCCACTCCGTTATGCATCTTCCAGATGCCGGGATGAACAACAGCCTTGGCCCCAACCACTGCTTCTCTAACACTAAATCCCAACAGACTTTTCAAATCCAGATGGGAACTGGCTATTCCCAGCTTCCCTTCAAGATCATCTGTTCCCTCACCCAGTCTGGTACCAGTGTTGTCTGTTCCTGGATTAACCATTTAACAACAAACATAGTTAGCAGTACACCAATGAAACAATCCAAATCTCAACAGCAGCAAATAACCCCAAGCAGGTGCTTTCCATTAGCTATGAAAGGAGGGCTTAAATCCAAAGTTAAAATGACAAGATAGATAGACCTGCTGCATAACCTAGTAAAAACCATTTAAAAGGGAAATAAAATAAGCAACATGCTCTGTGGTCTCTCCCAGTTTTACACTCTGCCTGCAAGTCTGGGGTTTTTCACTTGCATTAACATTTTTTTAAAGCTGTAGGGGCAGCCATGGATCGGAGACCTTGGTTGAATACTCCTGCTGACTCTCTGATGTGTGTGAGCTTGCATAAGCCTCTTTGTGTTCCAATCATCCTTTCTGCAAAATGGGGATGGATAATAGTGTTCTCTCACTTCTGAATGAATTCCAATGGATGAGAATGGTAGCATTATTAATAATATAATATCTGGATCATATATATTGCTTTTCCTCTATAGAGCTCATAGCACTTTACAAAGGAGGAAACTGAGGCATGAGGCAGTGAAGTGACTTCATCCAGCTCTGAAATGCAGCCATCTATGGGTTGAAACAGAGCAACTGTGTAAACAGCTCATAAGAACCCAACTGTTTACAATAGAAAGTGAATCATAGAATCATAGAATATCAGGGTTGGAAGGGACCCCAGAAGGTCATCTAGTCCAACCCCCTGCTCGAAGCAGGGCCAATTCCCAGTTAAATCATCCCAGCCAGGGCTTTGTCAAGCCTGACCTTAAAAACCTCTAAGGAAGGAGATTCTACCACCTCCCTAGGTAACGCATTCCAGTGTTTCACCACCCTCTTAGTGAAAAAGCTTTTCCTAATATCCAATCTAAACCTCCCCCACTGCAACTTGAGACCATTACTCCTCGTTCTGTCATCTGCTACCATTGAGAACAGTCTAGAGCCATCCTCTTTGGAACCCCCTTTCAGGTAGTTGAAAGCAGCTATCAAATCCCCCCTCATTCTTCTCTTCTGCAGGCTAAACAATCCCAGCTCCCTCAGCCTCTCCTCATAACTCATGTGTTCCAGTCCCCTAATCATTTTTGTTGCCCTTCGCTGGACTCTCTCCAATTTATCCACATCCTTCTTGAAGTGTGGGGCCCAAAACTGGACACAGTACTCCAGATGAGGCCTCACCAATGTCGAATAGAGGGGAACGATCACGTCCCTCGATCTGCTGGCTATGCCCCTACTTATACATCCCAAAATGCCATTGGCCTTCTTGGCAACAAGGGCACACTGCTGACTCATATCCAGCTTCTCGTCCACTGTCACCCCTAGGTCCTTTTCCGCAGAACTGCTGCCTAGCCATTCGGTCCCTAGTCTGTAGCTGTGCATTGGGTTCTTCCGTCCTAAGTGCAGGACCCTGCACTTATCCTTATTGAACCTCATCAGATTTCTTTTGGCCCAATCCTCCAATGAAGAAGAGTATCCTGTCTGTTTGAAACTACTACTTTAGAGGACCGGCTAACTAATTTAACCATTGGATCTATAGTAGGCCATGGGCCATTGCAGCCCACAAAGACCAAAGGCACACCTCTCCATCCTCAGCTTCAGTTAGGGTGACCAGATAGCAAGTGTGAAAAATCAGGAGGGAGTGGGGAGTAATAAGCACCTATATAAGAAAAAGCCCCAAATATCAAGACTGTCCCTATAAAATCGGGACATTTGGTCACCCTAGCTTCAGTAAAAGAGAGCTATTAATAGAATTTTGCAGAACTGTTAAATTTTTGCCCAATATTCTGCACAAATATTTTTTGTTGTTTCACTTTGAGCAATTCTGACCCCTCTGATTTAGCAATGAAATGGCCATTTGCACTTTGAGAACATACGCAAATTCAAATGCTGAACTTTCTGAAGCCAACGGGCTGATTTTTCCCACTGGAAAAAGAGCCAATTTTCCAGCACAAAAATGAACGCCACGTGGCAACATTTCATAATGGAAAAGGGCTCATTTTTGTGTTCACAACTAAACGTAAAGGGGTCACATTTTAAGCAGCGCAGGTTCTTTCCTGGTGGGTAATTTACATGCTTCTAGGTATGAATAAATTGTGTCTGCCTGAAAAACTCATTATTTATATGTGGAAAATGGCCAGCCATCCCACAACCTGAGGGGCTGGCACACACCTTCTGCTCTGTGTTACATACGATAGTTAATCAACCATACTACTGGAGCTTGGCTAGATGTTGTGTGAAGGAACAATATTAGTAAGAGAATTACGTTTTTTTATTGGGACCATTAGTCATTATGCTGGATGTCGATTCTAAATGACTGTCTTTTCATTTCACAGACTTCTTGGAAACCAAGTTTCTCTTTGCTAGCAATGCCGGATGACATTTTGTGTTCCCCATATAAACACAAAGAAGAGGCAGCATTCTCAATCCTTGGGTGCCATTTCATGAAAAACTTGGTCTATGCAAAGGCATTCGAGAAAGTGCTCAATCTGCTTTTTTTAATGCCTGGATCTACATCTGGCACTAGAGTGCCATAATTTGAACCATGCAGCTAAGCGATAGTAGATATATGAAGGTCAGCAGTTAGCGATTAGAAAACTTGAAATGTGTGTATGTCCTGTACTTCAGGGTATTTTAATGAGAACCAGAGAATTGTTCCAAACACCACAACCACCTCCAGAGAACACTATTAATTCACTGAGTTTTGCCAGGTTAATACAACGCTATGAAATTTATGGTTTCTTATGAAGTTTCCTTCCATTGTTAATATCTACAATTGAAAACACTGTTTATGAATAGGAGTTAGTAATTACAAACAGGCCATACACCATAAAACACATTGACAGTAGCCTACTGCCAAAATGTTGCTGATAATCATAACTTTTCGAATGATTGAAATAACTGCCTGGTTTTTACTTCTGAAACTTCATTTGAAGCACAGCATTTTCAAAATGCTGTGTTCCCTTTAGCAAAACTCTAGCTGCAGAAAGGAAAATGTAGGATCGAGGATATTCATTGCATCAAATGGAGAAAGAATAGATGAAGTTAGCAGTGGAAAAAAGTATTTTATTGCAAACAGATTTATGTTTCCATCATGATTTTTCTTGGAGGACAGGACACATCTGATGGGCCCATTTTGTGTCACACGAGAGGTCTGAGAATTACAAAGCCTGTAAACAGACTGATTTTTTTTTTAGCGTGCTGCGAGCAAGCCTTGCGTTTTCTGTCTGTTTTTATAGCTTTGCTAATCTGAAAAAGAGTTTAGAAAATAATCTTCACAATGCAGAGAGTAGCAATGCATTTCATCAGCTCAGCCTGATGAGGATTACATAAGAACGAACAGAACAATATGACATTTACCTTATAGATCAGAAAGGATGATCAGTAAAACTGAAAAAAAATTTCTCCTGTTTTTTCAATCTCCTTTCTCACAATATTTTTGACTGAATCCCAAACTCAGTCTGGCTTTCTCATAGCCATATAATAGAAACTGCTGCCCTCTGTGGAATGACCACCTACTTTCTGCTGATCTAAAGTTCTCTCTTATTCCTTGTTCTCCTTAATGCTACCACAGCCTTCTACACCGTAGAGAACTCTATCCTTATGTGGAGAGCTTCCATAGTTATGGATATGTCTCTATCTTCCACTCCTGCCTATCAATCTTTTCTCTTGCAGAGAGTCCTCCTCTGCACCAATAACCTTCTTATCAAGTTTCAGAGTAACAGCCGTGTTAGTCTGTATTCACAAAAAGAAAAGGAGTACTTGTGGCACCTTAGAGACTAACCAATTTATTTGAGCATGAGCTTTCGTGAGCTACAGCTCACTTCATCGGATGCATACCGTGGAAACTGCAGCAGACTTTATATACACACAGAGAATATGAAACAATACCTCCTCCCACCCCACTGTCCTGCTGGTAATAGCTTATCTAAAGTGATCATCAAGTGTGCTGGAAATGGCCCAACTTGATGATCACTTTAGATAAGCTATTACCAGCAGGACAGTGGGGTTGGAGGAGGTATTGTTTCATATTCTCTGTGCGTATATAAAGTCTGCTGCAGTTTCCACGGTATGCATCCGATGAAGTGAGCTTTAGCTCAAGAAAGCTCATGCTCAAATAAATTGGTTAGTCTCTAAGGTGCCACAAGTACTCCTTTTCTTCTTATCAAGCGTGCAGTAAGGTTTAGTTCTTGGTGCCCTGACTCTTTGCTCTCTCATTCAGATAATACCTCTCCAGCCAAACAGGAAACCCTAATGATGCATAAAAGGTTCATGAGATTGTCTAAGGCTTGATCTACTCTTAAAAGTTAGGTCAACATAGCTACCTCAGTTGAGAGTGTGAAAAACCACACCTCACCCGACACAGATATGCTGACCTAACCTCTAGTGCAGACACAACTAAATTGACAGAAGAATGCTTCAGTCAATATAGCTAACTTCATGTGGGGAGGTGGTTTTCCTATCCTGATGGAAAAAACCCTTCCATTGCTGTAGACCGGGGGCGGGCAAACTTTTTGGCCCGAGGGCTGCATCCGGTTACTGATATTGTAGGGAGAGCCAGTTAGGAGAGGCTGAGCCTTCCCAAACAGCCAGGCATGGCCCCCCCATCCGATCCTCCCTGCTTCTCACCCCCTAACAGCCCCCCCAGGACTCCTGCCCCATCCAACCCCCCCTGTTCTCTGACAGCCCCCCGCCAGGACTCCTGCCCCATCCATCACCACCCCACTCCCTGTCCCCTGACAGCCCCCGGAACCCCCACCCCTGACAGCCCCATGCTGCCCATTCCAACCCCCCCTTCTTCACTGCCCCCGTCAGGACTCCTGTCCCATCCAACCACCCCTTCTCCCTGTTCCCTGACCACCACCCTGAACTCCCCTGCCCTCTATCCAACGCCCCCTGCTCCCTGCCCTCTTACTGCGCTGCGTGGAGCACTGGTGGCTGGGGGCGCTACAGCTGCCCCGCCCAGAGCACCAGGACAGGCAGCTGCGGCTCTGCAGCCCCACCGCCCAGAGCATTGCCGCGGCCGTGCAGTGAGTTGAGGCTGTGGGAGAGAGGCTGGGGGCGAGCCGCCTGGGTCAGGAGCTCAGGGGCCGGGCAGGAGGGTCCCATGGGCCGGATGTGGCCCGAGAGCCATAGTTTGCCCACCTCTGGTGAAGACTGTCTACACAATGGGGTTATGCCAGCATTGCTGTGCCAACCTACCTAGGCTGGTAAAGTCTCCACAGTGCAGACACAGCCTTAGCTAAAGAAGAGAGTTTCAGAAACCTGGAGAACTCTAGACCATGTCTACAGTATGCGGACAACAGCAACATAGCTACAGCTCTGTAGCTATGCTGGCATAACCCCATAGTGTGTAGCCACGCTGATAGCAACAGAAGGGGTTTTTCCATTCGTGTAGGAATGCCACCTCTCTGAGCAATGACAGTTAGGTCAACAGATGCATTCTTCTATCGACATAGCTGCATCTACATCAGGGGTTAGGTCAGCAAAGCTACAGCGCTCAGCGACCTAAATTTTAAGTGTAGACCAGGCCCCGGACAGTTGATGATTTATAAACAAATATAAAAATGCTGTTTTTCTACTGTTGATTCAAAGCATCACAAGGGAAAAGCACCTGTTGACTCCTAGCTAAATTAGTAAAAATATTTCCAGACACCTGTGGTACAATCTTCTCAGAGAAATTATTGAAATCAAGAAGGAAACTGAAGCAACAATTAACATGCAGCTTCCTGGCTGTACATTTTATCTTTTTTTTTTCCTGCCAGGGTTTTAGGGGGCTGGTTTGAGGCATGAGGTGATACTCGGTGAGTAAAGTTATTGGAATCTGGCCCTAATTTGAATTTTGGTAACGTTTTTGCCTTTTCACAAAGGCTCTATATAGTAATTCTAAAATTTTCATCTAGGATATTCAACCTTTCCAGCTTCCTTTGACTATCCCTACCCAAAAATATTACTCATTGTATTGATTTCATGATCCAGCTATTTAGGAATTACTCTGTATCTTTTGCTAAACAACTAGGATAAGAACTGGATAGAATTCCACTCCACACAACAATTCAAACCAGGTTAAAAAGTGCATCTGTGTTTTGGCTATTAATACCACAAAAACAAACAAAACAAGATATGATTAGCCAATAGTCTGGCAACTCAATCTGTCCCCTGGCTCTGGTGCTGACAAGGGAGCATCAATATGAAGAGAAGAAAATAAATATGGGGGGAAAAGTTGGTGCACAGATATGAGGATTTAAGGAACTTAAGAATCTAAAGCCAAAAGAAAAGAAGAATGATCGTGTTGAAAAGGTACTGGACTGGGACTCAAGAGACCTTGGTCCTTGGAAATATGCATCATGTACTCTTCCCTGCACTGGCTTATATCCATGACAGGACCATGACCCTCCCAACCCCTCCCTTCTACTGGCCTGGTTGGGAGATGAGTCCCTTGTGCTCTGCGACTGTAGCTCTGCCCCATTCTGCACACCCATACAGGTCCAGCCGCAATCTGGTACAACAAACTATTTGTGATCACACTTTTTTATATTAGGGATCCATTTATAAATACTTTCTCAAGGGTCAATATGATTAATTGATGGTTAACCAATTGCTACAGATTATTAGAGGAGCCAACAGGTCAATAGGATGCTTAGAATATCTATAATACCTTCTACTGATGGACTTGTAACTATCTAGGACACATAATATTCATGTCAGCTTCACGTTTATAACCTCTACTAATCATTATAAATCATGTATAAATGAAAATTTAATATAAAGTGAAATCCAATTAGCATTGTTCCCATAGGAATTCACAGCTTTTGTGTAGGATATCTCAAGAGGAATGCCTCCTGAGAAGGCCTATACAGATCACATGATAAGCCTGGTTAAGAAGTCCCTGGAAATGCTTACACAAAATCTGTTTGGTCCTTTGTCTTCTATGTTTCTAGCTGAACATCTCACAGCAGCAGTGGTTAGAAATGGATTTGTTCTCCCTCAGCTAGCCAGGTAACTACACTTGAATCCTCAGATACAGGATCAATTATGTGATCCACACATCTGCCACCTCTGAACCAGACTGTTGCAATACATGCTTTGTGGGGCTGGTGATGAAAATCACCAGGAAGCAACAGTTAATAAAACATGTAGTGGCTCGTCTTAGAGGTTGGGAAGATTGACACGAATACATCAGTACAATACGCTGCACGTTATATTGCCTTCCAGTTAAAGTTCAGGGTCCATAAAGTCCGAGCCAATATTTTTAAAGCTATTATGATAATATATGAATATGAAACACAGATTCAAACTCACCAGGGGTAGAGTCTGGGCCAACAAATGTGGAACGTGCTTCTGACATAGACCAAGCTTGGGTCCTGATGCTGTTAGAAAACATTGCAATGCTCTCCTGTTTAGAGAGACGCTTCCAAGGTAACTGTGCAGAGATTCTCCGCAATAATGCTCTCTCTAAGACAACCATCAGGACTGGACCACTATAAATAAGAGGCTTCCATGAGTGAAGGAAGGAAAAGACCACTGATGTTTCTTGTAACTTTCTAAGGCACCCTGGATTGGATAGATATATTAAAATACTAGACTCATTACACCATGATTCAATTATAATACAAAATTTTGCCAATTCCCCTCAAATTAAACTGGCAAGGATTCATACTGGTAGCTCAATAATATTCTCTCTCCAGACGAGTTTAAATTTGTGGACTGCTGCGGCAGAGGGGTTCCATTGTCACTACTTGTATTCCTTGAACTCTCCAGTGCAATCTGATTTATAACTCTCAAATCCTGTTTGTCGTCATCCACCTTCAAATCAACCTTTCCAGTAGGCCTTACCTTTCCGTAATCAGCTGTCACACTCTTCATTAGATGAGTACTCAGTGTCCTCCATAAGTGTATTGGCAACTGTAAAGTATTCATAAAACAGGAAAAATTGTAATCCAGTTCAAGAACGCAGTAATACGCACGTGGGAATCTGAACAACCTATAACTCCTCCAAATGCACTACGTGTTGAATTTATCTCTAATTTTGTTTATCAGAATTCTGCTGAAGTATGCACTTTCGTAAAACTCAGCAGTCACAAGCATGGCTATTTCTGATCACCACTTATACTGAAATTCAAAGTGCTCCTTTTTATGAGTCAAGATCTCTGTGACCTAAATAAGAAATTTGCAATATTCGGTTTCATTCTCAATTCTTAACCCATTCCGGTGGTTCAGTCTTTTTGTGTAAACCTCTTTTGGATACCTCCAAGAGGAGTCATACTGATGTTTTACTGGTATAGTGCATCTTCCTTTTCCTGGCATTTCACCCCCGCATTCACTAGTCTTTTTCATTTCCATATAAAACAAAGATGAGGCTTTTGACATAAGCGTTAGCACATCCAGATCCTCCCAGGTATTTAGGTGCCTAACTCCCATTGATTTTAATAGGAGTTGGGTGCCTAAATACATTTGAGGATTGAGCCATAATTCATGGTAAATAATTTGATTTTGTCTTTTCTGCATGCACAAACAGGGTCATAAAATTTAGCTTTACTTTTTAGAAATGATTTGCAACTTTCGAACAGTTACAAATATTCCCAATCTTCTCCAGTAGACTGGGTAAGGACTAGAACCATTCTGCATCCCATGTTGACCACAACTAGTCATTTAACCAGTCTCCTGCTTCTCTTGACCATCACACTCCCAGCAGGGGTGGGCTCTGCTGCACCACTTGTCTAGTCTCTTCTTTGTATGTCATGAGCAGCCCCCTCCTCTTCTGTGTGTAAAAACCTTCCTTGCATCCTTATTGTTTCAGCTGCCCTGCATATTTGTATTGCTTTATCTAGTGTCCTTTCCTACACCTATAGCAATCACTCTGAAAGCAAATTTTAGGACTAGGACAGACCCTCCTACTCTGTGGTTTCTCCTGACCCCTGACATAACTTTAAAAAATATCGGGGTGGTCAGAGACAACTTTCCTTTTTGAAAATATCTCTCTCTCTTTCTCTCTCATTTCGTCATCTAGATACAAGTTCCAGAGTTTCATCGCTTACTAAGACCATTGTGTGTGATGTATGGAACGTTTCTTCCCCCAGCAAGTGCCAAATCCTTCAGAGCTCTGGCCAGTTCCCCATACAACCAATTCCCATTCAAGTCAGTAAGAATTCAAGTCAGGTTATTCAGACTCAGCTCTGCACTGGATCTGGTCCCAAATGTCAAGATAGAGATACCTCAGAGCATAAAGTAATCTTGAACTTGGATCTAGAAGTATCCTCTACCCTGCCACCCTACATTAAACTCTCAGGTAGGTGTGTATCTTGTACTTGAGGATTGCTCTCATTGTCCATATAAATATTTACTCCTTTTTTGAATCATAATAAGCTCTTGACTTTGATGTTATTGTGTGGACACACACATTGTCTGTTGTATGAACACTTTATTTCCTGTGCTCCTTAATGGCCACAAGTGATCAGGCAGCAAGTTTTACATTTTATGTTCAAGATGGCACCTCCAGCAATACTGCACCTCATAGCAGCATCCTGGCATATGGATTTAATATTGACTCGGGGGGGAGAGTGACACTTACTAAAAATCATCAGCACTACTTCCTAGAATACTCCAATGTTACTTAGGACTATCTATCCAAGAACTGACCCAGACGAACCCGGCTTTCTGAGTGAGTTTTAAGAGTATCACAGTTCAAGATGGCATTGCTTAATCTCAAGGAGAAACTCCATTTGCAATGGGTAGGCAAAATTCCCCAGCTGTCATTGAGGTACTTCCAGCAGGAAAGGCAAAAAGAGCTCCTATTTTAAATCTAAATGCATGAATAAGAATGTACAATGTCTTATAGCAATAACATTTCCACTGGGAGAGTAGTGCCTTACATTTCGTTTTGCTGTGATTATCCTATGCCTATTGCAATCATGGGACTTGGCTAGAAGTTCTATCAATAGACTTTCTCCCAAGATTTTCCCTAATAAACCAACTCACGCTTAAAATGTGTTTTATCACTGACTAATCAGAGAATTGTTTAGCAGCTAATAGATTCCACTTACACCAAGCTGATGAGTGCATTGTCTCTGAGGTTTGATGCAGTTCCAAGTTTTGATGTGCACTTCATATAACATTAAACAAAACCAGACGGAGGCATTTTATTTGTATGCAAAGCCAGCTCTTAACTGATAAAAATCTCAAAAAGCTCTATTGTCATATGGGCATAACATTATTGTTTTAATATAAACATTGTTCATTTCTTTCTTCCCCGCTTTTGAATAGGACTGTCTCTCAATGCCAGAAACAAATGGCATAAACAAAGGAAATGAAAAAAGACTAAGCAGGTGTTCAAAGCAGGGTCTTGATCTGAGATTGTCCCTTATGTTAAGTGAAGAACTTTGTGAAGAGCTTGGCAGCTTTAATCCGGGGTATTACTAATTAAACAACCATTTTTCCCCACAGGCCTGAGTGTTTCTGCCTGTTGCTGTAGCTACAACGTATTGAATACTCCAGCCTTTTTGTCTAAAATAGTGTAACCTCCCCCCCTATTATCACCACCTTTGGCCTGATCCAAAATTCAATGAATGCCTTTTTAATGATGTAATCAAGCTTTGCATCAAGTCCTGATCTTAACAGAGTTTGGTTTAAAGTGAACCAATCACAACAACCGGCCTGTGTGAAATGAGCCAATAGCTTCAGTCTGGCTCCCAGGGACCAGCATCCACAGCATAAGACTTACCACCACCACCACCGAAAAACCTTTGTAAGCAGTCTCAGCAGAGAGTCTAGGGACCGAATGTGCCATGCAGATTGAATCACCTTCTCAGCCTCTACAGATAGGGTCTGCAGGTCACAGTGGTGGCATACTGGTGGGGGAACCGTGAGGAACTCTAAATTGCTAAAAGACAAGGAGTACTTGTGGCACTTGTACCCACGGCTGCTAATTAATCTATCCATCTATACTCTTAGCCCAGCAGAAGAATCTGTCCTATTTCAGGGCCTCTCCTTCTGCCCCTCCACCCCCACGAACAGGATACAGTTCTGTGGTGACCTAGAATCCTATTTTTGACTTCTCCAACTCAAGGAATATTTCCAACACACCTCTGAACAACATACTAACCCACAGAGACCTTTCTACCAAGACTACAAAAAGAAGGATTCTGGTTGGACTCCTCCTGAAGGTCGAAACAACAGACTGGACTTTTACATAGAGTGCTTCCGCCGACATGCATGGGCTGAAATTGTGGAAAAGCAGCATCACTTGCCCCATAACCTCAACCGTGCAGAACACAATGCCATCCACAGCCTCAGAAACAACTCTGACATCATAATCAAAAAGGCTGACAAAGGAGGTGCTGTTGTCATCGTGAATAGGTTGGAATATGAACAAGAGGCTGCTAGGCAGCTCTCCAACACCACTTTCTACAAGCCATTGCCCTCTGATCCCACTGAGGGTTACCAAAAGAAACTACACCATCTGTTCAAGAACAAATCCACACAGACACACCCCTAGAACCCCGACCAGGGGTATTCTATCTGCTACCCAAGATCCATAAACCTGGAAATCCTGGACGCCCCATCATCTCAGGCATTGGCACCCTGACAGCAGGATTGTCTGGCTATGTAGACTCCCTCCTTAGGCCCTACGCTACCAGCACTCCCAGCTATCTCCGAGACACCACTGACTTCCTGAGGAAACTACAATCCATCGGGGCTCTTCCTGAAAAAACCATCCTAGCCACTATGGATGTAGAAGCCCTCTACACCAACATTCCACGCAAAGATGGACTACAAGCCGTCAGGAACAGTCCCCAATAATGTCACGACAAACCTGGTGGCTGAACTTTGTGACTTTGTCCTCACCCATAACTATTACACATGTGGGGACAATGTATACCTTTAAATCAGCAGCACTGCTATGGGTATCTGCATGGCCCCACAGTATGCCAACATTTTTATAGCTGACTTAGAACAACGCTTCCTCAGCTCTCATCCCCTAATGCCCCTACTCTACTTGCACTACATTGAGGACATCTTCATCATCTGGACCCATGGAAAAGAAGCCCTTGAGGAATTCCACCATGATTTCAACAATTTCCATCCTACCATCAACCTCAGCCTGGACCAGTCCACACAAGAGATCCACTTCCTGGACACCACGGTGCTAATAAGCGATGGTCACGTAAACATCACCCTGTACCAGAAACCTACTGACCGCTATACCTACCTATATGCCTCCAGCTTTCATGCAGACCACACCACACAATCCATGGTCTACAGCCAAGCTCTTCGATACAACTGCATTTGCTCCAACCCCTCAGACAGAGACAAATACCTACAAGATCTCTATCAAGCGTTCTTACAACTACATACCCACTTGCTGAAGTGAAGAAACAGACTGACAGAGCCAGAAGAATACCCAAAAGTTACCTACTATAGGACAGGCCCAACAAAGAAAATAACAGAAAGCCACTAGCTATCACCTTCAGCCCCCCAACTAAAACCTCTCCAACGCACTATCAAGGATCTACAACCTATTCTGAAGGACGACCCATCACTCTCACAGATCTTGGGAGACAGACCAGCCCTTGCTTACAGAAAGCCCCCCAACCTGAAGCAAATGCTCACCAGCAACCACATACCACACAACAGAACCACTAACCCAGCAACCTATCCTTGCAACAAAGCCCGCTGCCAACTGTGTCCACATATCTATTCAGGGGACACCATCATAGGGCCTAATCACATCAGCCTCACTAACAGAGGCTCGTTCACCTGCACATCCATCAATGTGATATGTGCCAGCAATGCCCCTCTGCCATGTACATTTGTCAAACTGGACAGTCTAAGTAAAAGAATAAATGGACACAAATCAGACGTCAAGAATTATAACATTAAAAAACCAGTCGGAGAACATTTCAATCTCTCTGGTCACTCAATTAGAGACCTAAAAGTGACAATTCTTCAACAAAAAAACTTCAAAAACAGACTCCAACAAGAGGCTGCTGAATTGGAATCAATTTGCAAACTGGATACAATTAACTTAGGCTTGAATAAAGACTGGGAGTGGAGGGTCATTACACAAAGTAAAACTATTTCCCCATGTTTATTTCTCCCCCCCCCGCACCACCACCACCCACTGTTCCTCAGATGTTCTGGTCAACTGCTGGAAATGGCCCACCTTGATTATCACTACAAAAGCTCCCACCCCCTGCTCTCCTGCTGGTAATAGATCACCTTACCTGATCACTCTCATTACAGTGTGAATGGTAACACCCATTGTTTCATGTTCTCTATGTATATAAATCTTTCCACTGTATTTTCCACTGAATGCATCCGATGAAGTGAGCTGTAACTCTTGAAAGCTTATGCTTAAATAAATTTGTTAGTCTCTAAGGTGCCACAAGTCCTCCTTTTCTTTTTGCGGATACAGACTAACAGGGCTGCTAGTCTGAAATCTACATTGCTATTGTCCATGCTGTGCCTTTTCCGGGAGGAAAGGGCCTCAGCCTCCAGGATTGCCAGTCCAATACCTCTCATCAACCCTAAATTCACTCACAGGAGGCTGTTGGTTGCTTTTTCAGTAACCAGCTGTGTGTTGTATGTCCATTCCTCACCAAAAAGTCCATCCCATGCTTAACTACCTACAATTGTTTACATTTGAAAATGAGCTTCTGAGCATGGACAGATGTGCCACCGCTACTTACGACATGGGTTTCATGAGTATTACACCAGTGGTTGGCAGTTCTATGGATAGCAGAGATTTTGATAGCAATTATTTGAAGATCCCACTGACTTCAAAACCACTATTTCTCCTAATATTTGCATTGTGCTGAAAGTCAGTGGAAATGTTTTTAAAATGCACATTCCCTTGGGTTCCTCCCTATTTTATGTAAAAGGAAAATAAACTATGTTTATAAAACAATATGTTAAAAATATTAGTCAGGCCCTGCCCATTGCCAGAGGTATGCCTGGAAAGAGATGGATCAGACTAAAATCCCAGCTCTAACCACCCCCCAAGCTTTGGAGCTGTTTGAAACCTGAACCCATATCCAGAACTGAGGTGTGTAAATGATTCCCATATGTACTGTATAATGAGCTGGATTTAACCTGAAGGTCAAAAACTCCTGAACTTGAGAAGTTTGAAATCTTGGGATTTTTGCAGCTTGGACCCCCATCTGCAATGCTGGTTTTGATAGACTGATGTTCTGCTCCTACATTAGGAAATCCTATGTTCCTCTGAAGATATATGACTTTAGCTCACCAGCTCATGCTCAGATGAATTCAGCCGTTGGGTGAGTGGGTGTAATTGCCACTTACACCAGAGTTTCATTTAGTCCCATGTGACTATAGGCATTGTGCCCTATACAGTACAGTGAAGCATGAAAGGAAATGATTAGAAGACCTTGCAATTATCTGGATTATGAGTTTAAGTAAGGCTGAAGTGGTAGCCTGCATTCACAGTTTCTTGCCATTTGTCACGAGATTAGATTTCTAGGGTCAAATGTTATTGTTGGATACATGCACACAAGTTCCATTAAAGTTAATGGGAGCCTTGCACGTATAACTGAGAGAAGAATTTGGTCCTTCTTTTAAATAGATTTAATATTTATTGAATGTACAAATATTGGCAGCTCAGGTCTGATTTTCAGCCTAAACCTAACAGGCAGAAATTCAGTAAGCTTTTCCAAGCAAACCAAGGAGTAAAGTCTCTGGCAGACCAATGAACTGTATTCATTTGCTCCATAAGAACCAATTGGATTGCCATATTTACATACAAAACTAGGGAAAGTGCTTCTTGAGATGTGAAATATTTTTGCCATCTGCCACATACTCATGTATTTCTTCTGGCAAATCAAATGATCTTTCTTAATTTACCTCTGCTTGTTTTGATAATTTTTCAAATCTCCTAAATTGCATTCACTTTACTACTTTAATGTATTATTTGTAAAACAGCTTCTTACTGCTAGTGTTTTATTTTCACTTCCTTGTATACTCACAATAGCCTCTGCTGCCTTTTAATCTTCACCAGGATGAATTTCAACTGTTTCTTAGATAAAGATCTCAATTGGAAAGTTTCAGGCAGGTTTTACTAAATGTATTTCACATTCCCCCAAAGGCGGCTTTCTTGCGGACCTACTCTGTTAATTCAAGGCTGAAATTCACCCCTGCGCAAAGGACCCACATAAAACTGTAAGCTCCACTTCACCCTAACAGCATAATCCCAAACCTGATGACATTAATATGCCCACATCATCATGCCTCTTCTGGCCTACACGATGGAAACCACAACCTCTACTAAGACTTCAAGTCAATGCTGCTCTGTAGATTTCTTAAGGACGGAGCAGTATGTATGTTCCTCCACTTGGAACCACACAAAATTATCTCCATAACATGATTGCAATGGTCTGCTCTGGTCTGAGAGAGAGAAATACCAAAGATGCCCCTGACTATAGATTTCCCACAGTGACAATGCAACATTTAGGGAAAGTACCATCTCATTACTCATCTCATCAGATCATGCAAGCTAAGCAGACTCGGGGCACCCAAAGTGTTTGAAAGTGTCATCTTTGCATGATGTGCAACATGTAAGCTCCAACAATTTGCATTCATTTAGATCCCTTGATCATTTTGTCTGTTTACCTTGGTGCTCTGACCAAATTCCCACTCTCTACCAATCTAAACTCCCTCCTATTTTCAACTGCTATTGCTATTCTTTGCTTCCTGACCTAAACTGTTGTGTAACATTCCTGCACTGTTAAAGAAGCTGCCACGTTTTACTCTGGAATTGGCTGACTTTCAGTGGTGGGTGAAAACAATTTTTAAACCTATGCAATTTCTAGAACAGTCTTTAATGTGCCGTGGGGCTGGTCTGGATAAAAGGCACTATCTAAATGCAAGTTATTTTATCTTAATGTTAGCAAGTAACTGTGCTTTAGTTTATGTGAAATGCTTTTACCACAGAATCTCTTCCATCATTTTTTAAAATTATGATTATGAATGTGCTCTTTCAAATCTTTGTTCTATAAAAATGAAGAATATTGTTTTCTCTTTTATGGACCTGTCTTATATCTGGAAGAATTATTTCCATGTGCACGATAAACCCATCTTCATTAATTCTCATTGGCTACAACAGAGTCCAGTGATGAAAATAAAGATGAAAAACTAGGATTCCTTTGACACTAGCAGCTGTTTCTGATATTTCTTCCTTTTAGCTAGTGGTAATATTAAGGCCTAATTTTCTCAACCTCTTTGAGCAAATAACTGAGTTCCAGGGACTGATGCATTCAGTCCAGAAATAATGCAATGGCATGACTTCAGTCTTAGATCTTGAACCTCTCTGCAGCAGGAAGGGGGCTAGATTTATTTATTTAAGCAACCTGGAATACAACAGGCTATATCACAATTCTGTCTTGTTAATATGATGAAAGCCCATTCAAATTTTTAAAATCCCTCTCTTCTAGCAAAAAGTCCAGAAGATGACTGCATTGGGACAGTCTTCTGACCAATCCAACTAAATGTGCAGCTTTACAGTTGAAAGAATGAAGTGTTGGTATGTGCAGAGGTAGAATTACTGCACGTGTGGTTGGTTTAGTTAGTTAGTGTTTGTACAGCACTTTGAAAACGTAAACACTGTGTGATGGGTTCAGTCACAGAGACTCCCTTGAGACTGTCACCTAATGTGCTGAAATTACTTCTGAGCCCGTTTTCCCTGCCAGATTGGGACTCCAGAACCCTGTCTTGTTAAGCCAGACACACTAGCCTGCTGCAACACAGACCCAGGTCTGGTCCATGCCTCCAAAGTTGCAGACTTTAACCAAAAACAGCTTAGCAGGTCACCTATCTCCAGCACCAAGAAACCCAGTCCCCAGTGGGATCCAAACCCCAAATAAATCCGTTTTACCCTGTATAAAGCTTATACAGGGTAAACTCATAAATTGTCCGCCCTCTATAACACCGATAGAGAGATATGCACAGCTGTTTTCTCCCCCAGGTATTAATCACTTACTCTGGGTTAATTAATAAACAAAAGGGATTTTATTAAGTATAGAAAGTGGTTTCAAGTAATAACAGACAGAACAAAGTCACCAAGCAAAATAAAGCAAAAACACGCAAGTCTAAGCCTAATACATGAACTGATTACAGAGATGTTCCAATAAGCTTCTTTCACAGACTAGACTCCTTCCTAGTCTGGGCCCAATCCTTTCCCCTGGTACAGTCCTTGTTAGCTTCAGCAGACATCTTAAGTGGAAACTAGGGGTTTTCTCATCATTGGCCACCCCTTTGTTCGTTTCACCCCCTTTTATAGCTTTGGCACAAGGCAGGAATCTTGTGTGTCTCTGGGTCCCCACCCCTCCTTCTAAAGAACCAGGTTTAAGATGGATTCCAGTATCAGGTAACATGTTCACATGTCCTGTGGGACCCTAGCCTACATTCTTCCAGGGCTGGCCTGCATGTACCCAGGAAGGTTTGCAAGTAAACAGAGCCATTTACAGGTCATTGATTCTGAAGCACCCTTAACGGCTTCTGCTTAATATGTTTACATCAGTAATACAAGTTCATATCTTATTCTCCGAACTCCAGACATAGAAATAATACATGCAAACAAATGGGATGAACACACTCGGTAGATCATAAGCTTTGTAATGAGACCTTACAAGAGACCTTTTGCATAAAGCATATTCCAGTTACATCCTATTCACACCTACCCATAAACATATTTCCATAAAACGTTATGGAGTGCAATGTCACACACCGTAAATATTAAGCACTGCTTTTGATCAGTGTAATCATTCAGAGCCCCAGAATAACTAGCATTTTGACCCAAATGAAACCTCCAAAAGTCCAGCAAACTGAGAAATGTGTAAGATTTTTTAATTCTCTCTTCACTCAATAGACTCGGTGACAAAAAATGCAGAAAAACCCTCTTATATAATTATAAATTAATTCAGTGTGGAATAAACATGGAATTTTAGAGCTAACATTAAAAAAGTTATATGTAATGACCCACTGAGTCAACATGGATGAAACTCCAGGCTTCTAGCTTCAAAGCACAGCCTTCTAGCACTTGAGCTAGCAGGGCTACATCCAGCAGAAGCTGGCTGTTATCCTGCCTAAATCAGTCACAGAAGGAGACACATAACACCCTCTGACACTGTCAGTGTGTTACTTTTAAAGCTAAAGGAGATCTCCACTCCCCCCAACTCCCCAAACAGCTTGGGGAAAGATAACCAGCAATTAAGGGAGACCCACCCATCACAAGAACCAAAGGGAATCCATTCTCCAATTAACCACACCAGCAAAAGGGAGCCATTTCACACCTGATCAACCTCTCCCTCCATGCAGCCAGCAGCTGCAGGACAATCCACCTACCACCATCGCTGCTCCTGCAAGCAATGGAGCTAGGCAGGAGAGGTGTAAGGTGGCCAGCAGAAATAAACATCTTGAGAAACAGGCCATGTGGGCTTGTATCTTAAGACATATCATTCTGCAGATGGCCAGGAGGAGCTCTGCCCTCTTGATCTGAGATATACTACAACATAAGTAAGAACACAGTCAGTATCCATTGCAGAAAGAGCTTCAAGAGAAAGTAACAACCTATTTCTTGATCGTTGACTTAGAGTATGTGCTGCTTTGGGCACAGCCCCTCAAATGATTTGTTCTCTCTCTTGTTCTAAACTGCCTCTCTGCCTTTCCATTTCACCGCTCTCTCTCACACACACTCACTCTCTTCATCTTCATTCTTTCTCTGAATCAAACAATCCAGGGAGAAACCTTTCCCTGTTTTTCCCATCCAAAGAGAAGTGCTGGGACTCTTGGAAAAGATTGCCAGGAGTTCAGCTCCTGCAAGCACCTGCTCACTTCAAACACTGGATGAAAACTAACTAAACCAAGCCAGCATGCACTGCCCAATAGTGAAAAAGAGCCAAGGAGCTAAAAAGTAAACAAATAAAGAGCTTAGAAGGAAGAGATCAGACAGCAATACTAGTATGCAGGAGAGAATAGCTCCAGATCATATAAGGTTGCAGATTTGCATTAGGTGCCTGTTCTTTAAGTCACTCCCTTATAGTTTCCAAAGGGGAAACTAACAATATTTTCCAGAAACTTGAAGACACACATCCTTGAAATTAAAAAATAAAATCCCTGTAATTAGTTATACAATATCGTTCATTTAGACTCAGCAGCATATGTCAGGCAAGGTTTTATTGTCCCAGTTTATAAGCGCTTTGCTCTCCTGGAATATGGTCAGTCTCTCACCAAACTCCTAGACATCTCGTTCTCTCTTAGCTGAATGATACATGCACATGGAACTGCCAATCAACTTTTAAAACAATGATATGGGCTTTACCTTTACATCATTTTTATTTAACCATATTAAAATTGGCTGAGGAAGAGAACACTGGAGACCAGTACTGCATTTCTGAAGCATATCTTCAAAATAATTACATCTTTATTGTTGTTAAACAGATGAGATGACTCATAGTCCAAGTCAAATAAAATCGTGCTTTAAAGCAGACACTGGCCTGGAGTGAAAAATTTTATTAAAAAGAAAACAATATTTAGGGTAGACCAACTTGCCACATCTTTTCATCTTAGTAGTTGCTTCCATAGCATTGTGTCTTAAAGCCCAATCCTCCCACCAGTCGGATTTTTGCTTTTGTTATACTGGTGGCCTGCTAGATGTCCCACGTGCTGGTTTTTGGTATAGTTGCCATGAAAACCCTATTTTCTCCTGTACATGAAAGTATTCTCAAAGTCATCTACACTAATAGCGTGCAGGACACATGGACATGCCAGCTAGTCCCTATATCCTTCTGGCATAGCCAAGACTTTAACATTGACTTGGTCAGCTGATTAATTAGGTATTGGGCCAAATTTTGTTTGCCTTACTCACATGATTAGTGCAATTAATCTCATTGGGACTTTGACCGAAAATGGGGTTCAATGGGTTTAGCCATGTGAGTAAGGTGAGCAGTCTGGGAACATTACCTTGACAACAAATGCCATTATTTCAGCCTATGACTACATTAATGTGTTTGAAGAGCATGGAGAGGATTAACGCAGGAAGGTTCATGCAATGGATTAAAGAAACAATCACATAAAGGAGGAGGGAAGGGTTGAATGTTCACATACCTTTGGAAAAGGCAACATTAAATTTAGAGGTCATCTGGAAGGTGTGTTATGGGTACACATACCCAGTCATGAGCTGGAGCCGGTTCGCACCGGTTCACGGTGGGCAAACTCCGGCTCGCGGACCACATGCAGCTCACGGGACCATCCTGTCCGTCCTGCCTAAGGTCTCAGCTGGGGAGGCTCCCCTGTGAATTTTTACTCATCCGGCGGCACTCCGAGCCTTCGGCGGCAGGTCCTTCACTCACTCCAGGCTTTTGGCGGCACTTTGGCGGCCAGTCTATCAGCATCGTCGAAGACCCGGAGAGACTAAAGGAGCCAGTTTTTCAGTTTCTGGCAGCTCATCACTGCACATACCCCAAGGTGTTAGGGTATTTGATGGTTTCTGTCAGGTAGGATCACAACAGGAGCAACTTGGAGCACCCACTGTTGCATGAAACGTTCTGTCCTTCCTGAGGGAAATAAATTAGGGGTCACTGCAGGGTTGCAGTATCAGCTACAGAATAGCTTCACCCCTTTCCCCATGCATCTCCCCCGCATGGCTACTCAAGGGCTGGGTTTGGGCCTATCTGCCTAGCTAATCCAAAAGCATCAACACTATAAATCACAGGAGCTTTGCTTCAAGAACTGTCCCAGTTAGCTTAACTTTGGCAGAAAAACACACCACCCTTAAACAGTGCCTAGCCACTTGTGAGGACAACAGGTTATGAAATGTGTTGATATCAACAGAACACAGTCCTATTAGTAAAGCTTGCCAGGTAATGAACTGTTGAATACAACAGGGTTTGTCCCCAAAGGAGGTATGACCAATGTAGTTCTTATTACAGGAAATACCATTTATATTTCCCTTGAACCTCTATCACTAGGAGGGGAAAAGTCATTAATCATGCATTAGCAAATGGTTTGATTTATCTAAGATTTTTTTAAGATGACTCCTTCTCTCACTCCTGGGATTTCTTCCACATTTTCTGATTGTTCAGTACATATCTGCCAACAATGCAATCCTGTGTCCTCCCAGTCATTTCTTTTAAAGGGAACAGCTTTACTTGAAGGATCTCTTCCCACCACATTACTGCATGGTATAGTTGGTGAGTTAATTAACTGAAGCAGCACCCTCAGCCCGTAGGGAAGGAGGGAGCAGAGCTGCTCAAACCTCAGATTTTAGTTTACAAAATGTTTGATGAGTTCTGAATTTCCACGTTTGGGTTTGGAGACTTGAATGAGCCTCCCAGGACCCAAGGCACTCTCAGCACATAGCTGGGTTTGGCTCTGCCTGGGTTCCACAGGAAACCCACCTGTTTACTAGACCTGGCAAAATAGCAAATTAGCTGAAAAATGCATTTAGCAAATTCAGTGAATTATTTCAACCGAAATGCCCCTGCCTCCCCCCCACCCAGAAAACAAACACCTCGGAAAGGTCATTTCAAATAGACATTTACAAGGTTTCCTTCAACCCAAACAAAATTTTGATTTGTTGTTTTGGTGAGAAAAACTGGAAAAAATTTAGTCTTGGTTTGAAATAAACTGAATTTTTCTTCAGATTTTTTTCGGGTCAGCCACCAAACCAAAAAATCAACTATTCACTCATCTCCAATGTTTACGCATGGCTTCCACCACAGTTCATGAGTCATCCCACCTCTGGTCAAAACTCAGCACACACTTAACAAGAGGGTCACAAGCTTCATTGACAGGTTTCAGAGTAACAACCGTGTTAGTCTGTATTCGCAAAAAGAAAAGGAGGACTTGTGGGCATGCATCCGATGAAGCGAGCTGTAGCTCACGAAAGCTCATGCTCAAATAAATTGGTTAGTCTCTAAGGTGCCACAAGCTTCATTGACAAATCTAGCTGGAGTTTCAGATTGGCAGCAATACACAAAACTGGGTACATTTCACCCAAACCTTCCCCAATCCCCTGCATTACAAAAATTGAGACCTATTTAACAACCGTCCCTTCCTATCTGTCCCAACAGCTTAATTACCTTTTTCATATTATCTCCTGTCTTGACTACCACAACTTCCCATTCTCCAGTCTTCTTGATACCCACATTGCCACTGTTATTGTGTCCAAAACACTACTGCTAAAATCACCTTCCTTACAGCCATCAGACCTGGTATGACCACTGGCTCCCCACTGACCTGCATATCACATTCCAGTGACTGGTCTTATTTTAGGTCCTACAGCACTTTGCCTAATTAAGTAACCATATGACCCTATTATTACTAATACCCTGCCCTTGCCACCCTTTTCCCCACCCTTTGTGGTTTAATGGATTTTCAACCCAGAAGGGAGCATTATGATCATCTAGTCTGACCCTCTTGTTAGGGATGCCAACTTTCTAATCGCACAAAAGCGAACACCCCGGCCCCTCCCCGGTCCCTAGGTCACGCCCCTGCCCCGCCCCTTTGGTGAGACCCTGCCCCCCCTCGCTCCATCCCCCCTCCCTCCGTCGCTCGCTCTCCCCCACCCTCACTCACTTTCACCGGGCTGGGGCATGGGGTTGGGGTGCAGGGCGGGGAGAGGTTAGGACTCCAGCTGCAGGTGCAGGCTCTGAGATGGGGCCAGGATGAGGGGTTTGGGGTGCAGGAGGGGGCTCCAGGCTGGGGATGATGGATTCAGAGTGCAGGAGGGGCTGCGGGCTCCGGCTGGGGGTGTGGGCTCAGGGATGGAGCCAGGGATGAGGTGTTTGAGATGCAGGAGGGGGCTCAGGGCTGGGGCAGAGGGTTGGGGTGCGGGAGGGGGTGAGGGATCCCGGCAGTGCTTACCGCAGCTCCCAGGAAGCGGCCGTCAGGTCACTGTAGTCCCTAAGCACTTGGGAGGCTCCGCACGCTGCCCTTGGGCCTGCAGGCACCGCCCACGCAGCTCCAATTGGTCGCAGTTCCTGGCCAATGGGAGCTGCAGAGCCGGCCCTCGGGGCAGGGGCAGCACACGTCTAGGAGCAACAAGGACCTGGGGGCCACTTCCAGGAGCCACACAGAGCTAGGGCAGGCAGGGAGCCTGCTGCCTTAGCCCCGGGCCCCCGCTGCGCCACTGACCGGAGGCACCAGGGCAATCCTACCTCTTGTATGGCCCAGGCCACAGGATTTTGCACAGTGATTTCTCCATCGAGCCCAGTAAGTTGTGGTTAAATGTATCTCTTTTAAAAGTCCTTGTAAATGAATTAGAAATCATCAAGTGGAGCACCTATCTCGCCACATGGTATTATCACTCACTGTTTTCCTCATCCCTCCTCCTTTACCTCCCTCCTATTGTCTGTCTGTTAAAACCACTTGTTGCATCTTGACTTAAATTTAGATAGTAAGTCCTCTGGAGTCTTTCACTTTGTGTTCATACAGCACCTACTACAATGGGCTCCCATCCTGACTGCAAATACAAATAATATATGGTGAATATGGGTCCGTGGGATGAGATCCACAATAATGATGCAGTCACTGACAGACTCACTGCAATATTGGGCCCTGACCTTGCCAACTCTTATTTATTCTGTACAGATGAATTTATTTTTTTCATTTAAACTAGGCAGAAAATTATATTTAAATGCTATGATCCCACAGACACTTAAGTACTTGCATAGCTTTGCTCATGTGCATAGCATCACATAACAAACACCCCATTAAAAATGAAAAAATGCATTTCCCTCCTAGTTAAATATAAAAGGTAAAAATCTATGTATACACACTAAAAACCAGGTCTTGTCAGGCTTCCAAGACTACAGCATCATTCAGCCTGTGTAAATATTGCAGAACTGCATGTACTTGATTATACACACTTGTACTGTGATTGCAACTAAAGGCTGAAAAAATTACATTCTCCACTGTTCACTCCAGCATCAATTGACCCGTCACCAACCTGGAAGGCAGCATCTATTTAACGGTTTTGGCAACATTACACAAGAGCTTAAGAAAGGGAGAGAGGCTGACTGCTCTACCCCAGATCCCATGAGCAGAAGTCAGAGTAACTGTTTATAGTTGGACAATATATGCTATGGACTATAGACGAGAGGAAAAGTTTTCAAAAGTGTCCTAGAGATTTAGGAGTCCAAGTCACATTTTCAAAAACCATTCAGGCACACTTCCAAAATGTGATTGCTCTTGCCCCTTGTTTGTGGTGCACTGTGGGAAAACTTGATTGTACACCAAACTTGATTATCCAGAGGGCAAAGAAAGTCAGCCTGAGAGATTCTGGGATACTTTTAGCTGTCTCCCAGAACACGAGTCCAGTGGGGCTGCAAAGCAATAGGGCTTGAACACCGGGTCCTATCTTCACTCAGACTTGGATACCCTCCACCCCAGGAGGTCCTGGGACCCAGCATCCGAGCCCTGGGTTAGCATGATTTGTGTATAGGCAGAAGGAAGGTCAGGCTTGAGCCTGAGTTCAAACCCTGGGCTTACATTGCAGTGTAGACTTACCCTTAGAAGCCTAAATCACACTGAAAGTCAATGGACTTAGCGCGGTTATCACAAGGTGAATGTATTTGCCTGACGCGTTAGGAACCCAAGTACAACATTTACATATCACTGGCATTCACAGAACACCTGCTCAGCTGTCTCTTAGCCCTGCAGATGCCTAGGTCCTAGGAACCTCAGTTTCAACAGCTGGACATGTGCAAAGCTGTTTAAGACCTGAAAACTCAAGAGCTTAGCTCACATCTAAGCCCTGAGGATTCACAAACTAGGGACTCCCCAACGTATCTTGCCTTTAGTGTCCAATCCCGTGGATATGCTCAGAGGACCTCTAGCCCAAGCTCCTGCCTGTGCCACCATGGCCACATTTAGCACGAGCTCAAGCAGAGTGAGTGAGCTGGAAATTGCACCTCCCAGTTGCTCTGTAGATATACCCTGAGTCTCTTTTTAAAATGGGACATAGGCACTCTTGAACCTTCTATGCTGGTACTTGTGTTGTCACTCTCCAGAGACCTGAGAGCCTCTTGATTCTTTGTAGGTTAAATAAAGTGGAATTAGAAGATGTGTGTGGAATTTATTATAGATTATACTTGTGTGGGAATGCAAATTTATAAGTTATGGTTATTAAGGACAAACATCTCAATCATATGACCGATTATATTTTTGCAGTTCACAAAAACGTTAATGAAAAATAAAAAAAGTTTGTTTTTTAAAGGAAAAAAGAAAGAAACTGCCTGGGGAATTTTTGAAGTTAGGATAGAATGAACTCCAAAGTAGGAATTTGGCCAGGAAAACTTGGCTATTCTTTTGGAACTGTTATGGAGAACTTTAATGAGCACAAGTGGTCAGGATTTTGGTTTTATATCTCTCCTAAAAGACTGCACCTAACCACGGCACAGGATTGGCGCCCTGCTCATGCTTGGGCATTGTGATTCTAGCAGAAACTTGCTGTGGGAAAAGTGCCCCCTACTGAATCACTAATGCCAACCCCTGGCTGCAGACATAGGCTGCCATATTTTGGATCAAAGTACTTGTGCCCTGTTCCAATCCTGATCTGTCATAGCCAGCAAGCACTAAATGACAGTGCAATCTTAGTGATCCAGTCATATGTTTCCAGCAAACACTGGTGTGCATTTTAAGAATCTGTGACTTTTTCAAATTGCTGCCACATCCATTAATTTCTTTTTCACGGCCTTCAAGGAGCGGATGTTTTATTGCTGACATTAAAGGTCATTCTAATAGCTTCAGGCTGGCTGGATTAGATTCCCGTGGGACTCTGTCTGATTTGTGAATGAATATGGAAAAAGCATTGCTGCTCAGCAGCATAAACTAAACAAAGAGCACTGACAAATGCTTTGAATCAGAAGTGGACCCCAAGACACAGTCTCCGAATCCTAGCATATTGAACCCTTCGGAGTCTGCGGGGTTTCTGAGAGAGCCAGTCTTGTGGTCACACGAGACATGTAGTACGCAAAATTGATCGTAAGACCTCAGGCCCTCCGTGAGGCATCAAGAAGCGGCAAGGGTCAGAGCACATGGGCAGGGAGACAGACAACTGGCACAGAGTGAATACCAGCAGCGTAAGCGTCTTCTGTTGTGTCAGCAATGGAACAGGTGCAGTGCAGATCCCTCGATAGGTAACAAAGAGACATAGCTGCTCTTTGCGGTGGCTCAACAAACCACATGAAGAACTATAGTTAAGGCTAAGATTATGTCACGGAGGTCACAGAATCCGTGACTTCTTGTGACCTCCATGACATTGGGGGCCCCGCAGCTGACCAGCCTCCACAGGCGGCAGGGGACCCTCCCACAACTGCCCAGCAGCTGCAGGTGGCGGGACCCCCCACAACTGACCAGCCGCTGGCGACAGCAGCAACCACTGAGCTGCCCATCCACCGCCACTGGCAGGTCCCCCACCCCCGCAGCTCTCAGCCCCGCAGGGGGACCCCTCCCAGCCACTGTGCAATGGGGTCCCTTGTAGCTCCCAGCTGCTTCGGGGGGGGCAGGGTGCTAAACCTTCCTCCCTCCCCATTTTGTCAGGGATATTTTTAGTAAACATCAGGGACAGGTCATGGGCAATAAAAAAAATCACAGAAGCCATGACCTGTCCCTGATGTTTACTAAAAATATCCCTGACAAAATCGTAACCTTAGCTCTAGTTAAGAAGGAAGCGCTATCTCCGAGAAATTCAGCTTTCTTGTCACGACTTGAGGCACTCCCTGTCTCATCAACGTATTGCCCATTTTCCTTCACAATGAAGGCAGTGATGAAGGTGATGAGTAAAACTGGTGTGGTCCAGATCAGAGAGGTGGTATTGTGGGGAAGAAAGGTAATTCTAGACGTTCCTAGAGAAACTGGAGAACGAAGACGGTTTGACTTCAACAACAGGCTGAAGGAAGAGGGGTACCATGGAGGATCTCACATACAGCATTAACTCCCCCAGTGCAGATAACAGACAAACAAACCCACCTGAATAGGTCCCTCCCCTCACAGTGACAGCCAAGAACATTGCTGAAGCTTTCCTGGAGCCTCAGACTACTGCAGAGGCAGGACCCAAGAACAGACAGAAACTAAAAGGCAAAGAAGCAGAGGAGACACCACCATTGACATCAAAGGACCAAGTAATGATGCTGAAGACAAACAAAGTGGAGTCCTGCAACAATAACAACCTGCCACAGCCTTTGTATGCCTATGCCAGACAGCTATAAGAAAGAGAAAACACAGGGAGGAGAGATATATACACTGTCCTTGTTATATTTTGGATATGAATGAGGGAGAAGAGTCCATGTAGAAAAGCTCAAATAAAACATCCCCAGTCTTTGCTAGAATGGTGCTAAGTGAATTACAATCATTCTCCCATTATCTAGTTATTGTGACTATAGTCACGCACACCCAATAGAGCTCATCAAGCTTTTAAAAAATGTTTTGTCAATTCACAAAAGCCACTCTCATTTTGTCAGGTTTCAGAGTAGCAGCCATGTTAGTCTGTGTTCGCAAAAAGAAAAGGAGGACTTGTGGCACCTTAGAAACAAACAAATGTATTTGAGCATAACCTTTCGTGAGCTACAGCTCACTTCATCGGATGCATTCATGTTGTGATTCCTTTACCCCATGCTTTTAGGGACTGTCAACAAAATACATGCGCTTCCACTACATGATCAATGGAAGATCTCTTAATCCACTGCATGTCTTCTACCCAAGAACATAAGTAAGCCCGGATTAATGTCTTTACAGAGGCAGCAGCTGCGGGATAGCTATGGAAATTAAATGCGCCACAGATAGAATGTACTGAAAAAATACATTAAATGGGCTGTGATGGAAGCTATCCAGCCACAAGCAAGAATTAACACCACCGACGCAGGCTAAAGCAGAAGGTGATAACACACACGCACTATTTGTTTAAGGGAAATACACAGTCACACTAATCCACCACAGTGATGGGGCCAATAGTAGGGTCCCTCAGTATTCGTGACTGGGGACTTGACGCCCTGCTTTGATAGAAATGCTCCCTCCCCTCCCCTAGCCCATTGTCTGCAGGAATGGACTGGCTGAGAATCAGGGTCCAAGTCACTCCTTTTGCCATTTTGTGCTCCATAGCAGTGTTTTACCCCTTACACAAAAATGGGTTCACACTGTGATAAAAATGTATTGTAAGGGAGACTGTTTGCTCAGGGGCTGCAAAGGCAGCTGGTAGGATTTAGAACCACCTTATTTGATCAGGATTAGCCAATGTAGACAGGAGGGTTTACAGTCACAGTTTCAGCCTTTTTGTGTCTGACTTTAATGGAGCATCAGTTTGGCAGAGTCATCACATATTGATTATTTGCCATATATCGGGGTGTTTCTGACTCAGTGGCGGGGAGGTATGATGTGCTGAGCCATGCATGGTTGGGCCAACTGACTGCAAAATGAGACCTGGCAGAACACATCACATCTTTGGGATCCTTTCTTTTTCTGGTAGTGTTTACAGTATGAGGACAATGTGGGCTTCATAGCCAATGGGTAGTTTTGCAACTGATGGCAATGTGATAAGCACCACTAGGAAGCAGATACATCTGCTATTTTAGGCCATTTTGATTATCTACCGAGCAATAGCACGAACACCTGTTTAGAGCATAGTACAGGGAGTCAGGACACCTGGATTCTATGCCCTACTCCGCCATTGACTTATTGTATGACTTGAGCAGCCCATTTTACCTCTCCATGCTTCATTTTCCACCATTATAAAACAAGGAGACAGTGCTTATCTACCTTTCTAGCAAGTGCTTTGATGAAAAGCATTTTCTAAAAGCATGCTGATTTATTATTTATTTTGAGTACTTCATTCAGAGAGTGGCATTTACAAATACTTTGCTCTGCTGTAAATCTGATGTTATACAATCACCCACTTAAATGCTGCTGATTTTCCATTTCTGTCCCAATTTTTTTTTTTTTTTTGAGCTAAGGGCAGTATAACTCACAGGTGGCACTTGGATGTATTTTTAGCTTATGTTGAGTGATTGATTACTAGTCCTGGAAAATTCTTTACATTTAAACTAAATAAAAGGTAAAGGTTACCTGCAAAACAGTACTTTTCTCCTTGGTTAAAAATCCAAAAGGTCATTAGTTTCAAGAGCTATGGAACTATTTTTAATTGAAAGTATAACATTCTTTGCAAGTCAAGGTACCAATGTAAGGGAGTGGCCATGTATATCTATGTTAAATCTCAGAGCATGTTCATTGTGAACTAGATCTTTCCAGGAACCTGTGCTGAGCAACTGTAAAGTTAATAAAAAAAAAATCTGACTGTCTAGTAGGGCTCACTGGCTGGCTAGCTTAAAAATTTTTGTCAAACAGTTTTTGATAGAAAATTGGGATTTCAAATAACTGAATGTTTCCACTAAAAGTATCTATTTTCCACAGAAAATTTTGATTTTTCTCTGGAAAGCTGAACGCCTAAAAACAAAAACAAAAATCTCATTTAACAGTCTGAAATCCTCCTACAGTGCCTCACCAGAGTTGTAGTTTGGGTGTCTAATGCTCCCATTCCCCTCTGTTGCCCCACTATATAGCTGGGCTTCATCTCCCATGATGCACTGTAGCCACGCCCCTCTCCAAGAGGGAAGACCATAGTGCTTCATAAGATCTGTAGTCCAAACAGGGAGCCCAGCCTATTCAGGAGAATGGGAGCAGGAGACACCTGAACAACAATTTCCATGAGGGATGATGGCAGCATTTTAGGATCAAAATCTTTTGGGGTTTTTTTTTGCCAAAACTCAGAGTTGTCTGTGAGGAAACAGGGGATGGGAGCCACACAATTTCCAACCAGCTCTATTCGATTCTTCTTAAGAACATTACATTCTTCGATTTGGAAGAAGATGCTATAGCAGTTCAGATGATGTAGTCCACATTAATGAGAGATCACACTTTACAATAATATCTTCAACTGCAAATCTGAAAGAAAATCAGGAAAAAAACTGTAATGTTGGAGCTTTTTAAGGGCATTGGGTCAGTACGGGCCAAAACCTGCTTTCACTGAGGTCAATGACAGCAGTCCCATTGATTTAGTAGATTTTAAAGGGCCAAAAGGGATCATTTTGACCATCTAGTCTGACCCCCTGCATAACACAGACAAGTAAGATCAAGCTGTAAATATGAAACATAAGAAAACAAACAGAGTAAAGAAGACAGACACCTGTTGGGGATTTTACAGGTATACTAGGTGTTGCTTCACCAGGAGGGAGACGGGACAAGGTGACCTCTCAAGACCCCTTCCAGCCCTACTTTTCTATGATTCTGTGATGACAGCATATAAACCAGCTTGTGAAATACACTCTTAGTTTAAGTCATTGCTGTCAACAGCTTGGACAGACAGTCTTGTGGTTAAAACACAGAAGTAGGCGGAAGAAGATCTAGGTTTATTCCTTTCTCATCCTCAGTCTGAATGCATAATCTTGTGCAAGCCACTTACCCTGTCTGCAAAATAGAAATAATAATATTTACCTAACTCAAAAGGGAGGATAAATTCATTAGTGTTTCTGAGACACTATGGTAATGGGCATCAGTAAATAAAGGGGAAAAAATCTGATTTGTGGTTGAAACAGATGGAAGCCAACTGCTATAACCATGTACTCAGATGTATCAACAAAAGATCAAGAACACAGATGCTCCAGAAGACAAGAGAGGCAGATTTTCCCCCTCTGTTCTCATAGCAGTGCAATTTGAGAGCAATAATGAAAATAAACTAAGCTAGTGACACCACAGGTCACATCAAGACTCTGGGAAGTTGTGCAAGCCTTATTGATTAAATAAATACAGCGAAAGCTATGAGACACCCGGACTGAAGACACATGGTGAAACTTCCTACTGCCCAGGGAAAACTAATTATTAGCTTTCTTTTAGGATCAGTCTTCAGAAGTAATAACTGCTCATTGTTGTCCCAACTTTGTACAGAGTCCTATTATCTAAGCTGGACTATTGTCTGACTGCTGTATTTTTCTGCTCACATTGTGATGCAGTTAAATGAAAGATGATTAAAGCCAGTCATATGAGATTATAAATGATTTGGGGTGCCGGTGACAATGGATGCTATATTATTTTACATGCTCTGTTTTCAGACAGAAAGAACAGAATCCATACTTGCACTCTAAAGTGACTTATTTTAGATTAAGGAATACAACAAGACCAGAGTCTCCATGAGAAAGTATAGCAAGTATGTCTCCTCTGTAACAGAATGACCAACTACATGGCTTCTCATCTCCCAGGAAGAGTTCTTAGAGGCTTTGAAGTAGAGAGCATACAGAAAACAAGAGGCATCTCAGTTTTATAGCTACAGACCACACAGGTGACAGAAAAGCATCCATCTCATTCAGCACTTCCAAGTTCACAATTTAGTGCCTAGTTTCAACCTGTTATTAGTCATTCCCATTAAAAAGGTTGCACACACAAAAATGAGATGTACAAAGTACACAAGGCATACCAGAAAGAAATTGACCTACAATACACAGGCCATGGCCCAAAGAGGAGACATTTAGAGGTGAAAAGAAGAGCATTTAAAAAAAAAATAAGTAATTGACCAACAGTCTAGCATCCCCAAATCAGTAACAGCAATGTGAACTCAGAAAACCAGATTATATGTGAGTTATGCAACTGAAACTAGCAGCTGTCGTAGCAAGTCCTGCTTTGAGCAGGGGGTTGGACTAGATGACCTTCTGGGGTCCCTTCCAACCCTGATATTCTATGATTCTATGATTCAATGATACACCTCACCCTTGTGCTGAATGTGGCAATAGCGTAAAATAACCACCCCTGTGGAAACCCCTTTTGCGGTCACTCCCATGCTTTGTTTTCTCAATAGCTCCAGCCTATTTATCGGGTTCTTCTACAGTCAAGCTGATTATGGGAGCCCTTTAAAAATGGATCTGAGCAATGTAAAATAAATTCAGTGTAGATCTGGCTTCAGTTAGTAAATACTTCCTTCGGTATAACTATGTCACTCAGGGGTGTGAAAAATCCACATCCCTGAGCACTCTCTCTCACCAACATAGCTACCGCCTCTTGCGGAGGTGGAGGTATTAAGCTGACGGAAGAGTTCTCCCCCGTTGGCTTACAGCATCTTCACTAGAAGAGCTGCAGCTGCGCTGATGTAAATTGGTAGTGTAGACCTCCCCTGCTTCAATGGGGTTAATAGGGCCTCCTCCTCTAAGCAGTCAACAATCGTTGTGTTAAAACATCCTTGCTAAGTACCCTAGTCAGTACTCTCCTCATCTTTAGTTATTCTGGCAAGAATTGGGGCTCCAAGAATACATGTGCTGAACTATTATATCGTACTGAGCATCCTCAAGCCCCAGTAACATCAAATGTTCTGAGAAGATCAGAAGCGGCATTTAGTGGAGCTGAATGAATAAAATGCAGCAAATAAGTGAAATCCACAGGCATGTAACTATGTGCTCAGATTTACTCATTCTTTGATGGTAGTTTTTAATTCAGGCTATGTCTACCCTATATAATTTACAGCAGCGCAGATGCGCGAATGCAGTTGTGCTACTCTTGTGCTTCCGGTGAAGACGCTGTAAGACGATGGGAGAGAGCTGTCCCTGCAGATTGATAACGCCTACCTCTGCCAGAGGCAGCAGCTATGTCTGTGGGAAAAGCTCTCCCGCTGACATAGTACTGTCTACGCTGGCGCTTAGGTCGTTCAGGGGTGTGGATCCCCTCAGCTCTATAAGGTATACCAAAGTAATTTGTAGTGTAGACATAGCCTCAGTGGATTGAGTACAACTGTTCCCTGTGAACATTTGGTAACTGAGCTGCATAGGTTAAACCTATGTTATGCTGAAAGGTGCTAATGGCTGCCCTCAGGAGAGTCTTAGCTCCAAAGAACATCACAGACTACCTTGAAGCCAATGGCTGTGCCAAGCACTCTCTTTCATGCTCAGTGGAGGGACCTGTCAAATCCCTTTATGTGGTAAAAACAGCTTCAGACAATAGGGCAACAGCCTCAGACTGTAGGCCAATGGCAGGCCAGAGCTAAACCAGTAGTTTCCCTGGTTGCACATGCAGGAGCTAGGATATTGGCTGTAAGCAGAAAGCCAGCAGACGGAGTTGTGAGCATGACCCTGGACGGAAGCAGAGGGACAGAGCTTCTTGGGCACCGAGCTCACTGGAGTGGCAGACTTGGGGTTTTCTGACAAAAAAAACTTCTTTGTTTCTACTGTGTTCAGGGAGACAGGACTTTGTGTACATTTTTGTAAATAAACAAGATTACACCAAGAATATACCTCACTTGTTCCCTGATTTCTCATTCTAACAGAAACAACCATAGAAGGCCTGGACTTCTGGCTAACTACTCGGGCCACAGAGAAAATCCATGAGTGATCAGATAAACATGATATTGTTATGCTCAGATAGACATGATACCGATTTCTGAGCACTGACTGGATGGGGCTGCAATTTTTTCTGGCATGAAAATTCCTACATACGTAAATTTAAGCTGAGTTTGTTGTGAACACTCTCACATGCAACTCAGACTTGTTTTCCATTGACACTTCTATCACTAAGGGAAATCACAGGACAGAATTGATGACAAAGTGAGCAAAAAAGTGGGAGGAGGTACAAGTATACAGGAGAATTATATAGGAGAAGAATAAAAGGGAAATCACAAAATAGCTCCACCTACAGTCTGATTTCCATTGCTGGAAAGAAGCCATAGCTGCTCTTTCCTGGCTGGTGACTGTATAGCATCACTTGTTTAAAGAGCACAATGTCCTAACAAAATATGAAGGTAATATTGCATGTTCCCTTATCATATTTGAACATTGTTATAACATTGTTTGAACAGGCTTGTATTGGGAAGGAGTTACCCAAGACATTTTCTAACCTAATTTATAAAGATACCCTGTGGTATTCTGTGGAATAACTTTAGGCAATTACTGTATGTCATTTATATTTGTATAGCACTTTCCATCTCTGGAGCTCAGAATAATTAACATTGATGAATTTAACCTCAATATATTCCAGTCAGGAAGTATAGTTACTTGCATTTTGCAGTTGTGGGGAACTGAGGTACAGATAAACTATGGGCCTGATTCTTCACCATTAAGGTCAGTGAGGGGTTTTCTCACTGTCTTCATTTGTTTGGGCTAGAAGTGACTTGCCCAAGGTCACACAAGAAGCCAATGGCAGAGACAAGTGTCTTGACTTTCAGTCTTGTGCCTTAACTAGGACAGCATTGTATGTGTGTGTGTGTGTGTGTACACGCGTGTGTGTGTGCGTTTTATCCTCACTGAAGATGGAAGGACAAATCATAGCTCATCTGTATTTATGTCACTTTAACCTGAGCTATTTCTCCTGAGAAAGTAATACTTTCATTAGTAAGGAACTACTCCTTGAAGAGATGAGGAAAAAAAATCAATAAAAATTACCTTCAGAGTCCATATTGTCTGAAAACTGGGGTGGTCCATTATAAACCAAACACACTGCAGCATCTGCTTCAATTAAATGCTAGATTTATCCCTGCTCATCTGGGCAGAACGCATTCCATCCCTGACTCATTTTCACTTTACCACTTAACAGTAATGTGGTCACCACAAACTTCTGAGTAAATAGAATATTTCAGGGAAGATGATACGTACGTATTTTACAGTGGACTGGACTGCTTCAGCTGGAGTGACCCAATTTAAAAAGCAAAAACACTGCACTTAGATTCCTTCCATTTACAAATTACCATCAGCATTTCACTGACAAAGGCCATTTGTTATTAATCATCTTACTGAAAAATAACACATTTCAGGGCCTTGGGAAATATGAGTATGTGAAAGTTTGATCTGGAATAAGTGCCATATTTATGAGATTTAGAATCCAGCGTGAGAAAAAAAAATTCAGAGGCAGTGTTCCTGTTCTTTACCACGAACTTCACATCTTCTTTGCTTTTTTCCTCTTTGAAAATAATGCATTTAATCAGAACTGCCAGTCTCATTAAACTGGAGCTCTGGGACAAATTCAATGCACATGGGCACAATCCCTTTTCTCTTCCCCTCCACCCCGCGACTAAGCATTTTGTGTTTGGACTAGGGAGACAATGGATGATGTCTATGTTGTATGCTAGGCCCTTGACTTGGTTTAAATAAAATACATTTCTCCTGGTTTTCTCTGACACCATGTCCCTTGCACCGCAGTTAAACAGAACCTACAGGAAAAGAGCTTGAAGGATTATATCCCAGACTGTTCAAGGCCACGTAGGGGAGTGAAGACATAAATCCTGGTAACTTCTGATCACATTCCAGGGACTGAGGCACCTACGAATATATTGCAAAATACATGGAAGTGTCTGGAGCAATGTGTTTTTCCATTACACAATTATGTTTTGTCTTAAATTTCAGATAAGCCTTATGTGATCTCTGCTACTTGCTTAACCCAATGTTAGCTATTAAGACCTCTAAGGGTTTACACTGAGCTATCTAAAGCAAGACTGCAGTAATCTTGTATTCAAGGCTTTTGCTCTTTACAGTTACACGTTATTAGAATCAGTCAGCCTCTATGGAATTTGGAAATACAGGAGCAATTCAAAATGTCCTTAGCTGGCACATAACCAAAAGTGTCAAGATTTTTTACTGAAGGATGCTCAGCACGTCTGTGTTCATTTTGGCTAGACTCTTGCTTTGCGCCAAGCTTCTGTATTTCATCTGAGTGCACATTAAATAGTTCAACTTCGTTTCTACTTTGGAATAACAGAGCGATTCCTTGGAAATGTCAGGTTCTGTGCTAGCCACAAAAACTTCCCCTGGTAGATCTCATTTCAGACAAATCTGCCCTGTCTTACTTCAACTCTGACATATCTATTATCTCTCTTGCTATAGATCCCATCATAGACAGGTTGTTCTCTGGAGCAGCTTGTAGTTTCTCTCAGACTCCCGGAGAGGGGAAGAGAAGGGCACAGTGAAAAACGAATATTCCTGTTGGAGGAACCACGTTTGCCTGAGAAATGTGCAATTACTGCTGTAGTTCAGGATTGCACAGAAACCCAGCACCAAACAAGACATAAATCAGCTACTTCTCCATTCACGCTAGCTTCACACTTCCACTAGACCTCATAGGACTTGTCATCACAAGGAAAATAGGTATGCTCTTAAGTAGAAAGAAAAGGAGTATTTGTTGCACCTTAGAGACTAACAAATTTATTTGAGCATAAGCTTTCGTGAGCTTCGATGAAGTGAGCTATCGATGAAGTGAGCTGTAGCTCACGAAAGCTTATGCTCAAATAAATTTTAGTCTCTAAGGTGTGAGCTGTAGCTCACGAAAGCTTATGCTCAAATAAATTTGTTAGTCTCTAAGGTGCCACAAATACTCCTGTTCTTTTTGCGAATACAGACTAACACGGCTGTTACTCTGAAACCTCTTAAGTAGAGTTAATGAACAAAAGGTAAAATCCTAGCGAAAAGAGGCAGTTTATAGTTTTCACAGGAGTTAGCAGATGAAGTTAAAGACTATGAGGGAACTTACAGTTTACTGTGACCTGCTACCATGACATGTGAAAACTATAAACTGCCTTGTCTTCACTCAGATTTTACCTCATGTTGAATAATTTGAGTTGAAAACACACGTTTTTCCTAGTGAAGACATACCCATAAGGGCACATATAACTGTGTGACTTGCACAAGAATCATGATGGTTTCCCCACAGGATAGGGGTAATTCCCTTGCAGTTTGATGAGAAATACTCATAACCTGCAGGAGAATCAAGCCCCTGCTAGGGAAAAATTTGGCCCTGATTTATCATTATGAATTTGGAAATTTAAAATTCCACCTGTCTGCAGGGAATTTCCTGTCACAAGGGGTGAATTTCACTGAAATCCTATTTAAAAACAAACAAAAGACTTAGTCCTTTCCTGCCAAGAGGTGGATTTGAAGGTTCCTGAAGTCTTTTTCCTTTAACAAGCTGATTGAGGCTATGTCTACAGTACAGATTACTTCTGTATAATTTACATTGTTCAAGGGTGTAAATAATCCACACCCAAGCGATGTAAATTATACTGACCTAAGCACCAGTGTAGACAGTGCTATGTTGGTGGGAGGCCAAGACTATAACAGGGTTCAGAAAAGAACTAGATCAATTCACAGATGATAGGTCCATCAATGGCTATTAGCCAGGATGGGCAGGAATGGCGTCCCTACTTTCTGTTTGACAGAAATTAGGGATGAACAACAGGGGATGGATCACTTGATGATTATCTGTTCTGTTCATTCCCTCTGGGGCATCTGGCATTGGCCACTGTTGGAAGACAGGATACTGGGCTAGATGGACATTGGTGTGACCCAGTATGGCCATTCTTATGGAGAACTTCTCCCACTGACATAGCTACTGCCTCTCATGGAGGCAAGAGTTTTTAAGCCAACAGGAGAGCTCTCTCCCATTGGCTTAGAGCATCTTCACCAGAAGCGCTACAGCAACACCACTGTAAATGATGTAGTGTAGACATAACCGGAGGTTAATTAAGCCAATGAATACACACCCCACCCTATATTATTATTGGAACCAATCCCTACATAGCTAAGAGTTTTAATTGAATCCCTTCAGTTGTGAAAGAGAAGGAACTGATGAACCATATTAATATGGAAGCATTAGAAAGGCACGTCCTCTAAGGAAGGAGCTGTGAGATTCTGCAGGGGATCAAAGAGCAGTTGCACATGGCTTCTGTGGCAAATTGCCAGCACTACTTTGATGGGTCTCGTGCTTTCTCTTCTTGTGGAGGGTTCAGGGCACCGTTTCTCACCCCTGAACTGGGGCATTGACTGCCCCACTAGTGTCCTAGAGGAGGGGAGTGGAGAGGGAGGGACCCAGGTCCACCCTCTACTCCGGGTCCCAGCCCAGGGGCCCTAGGGATAGTGGTAAACCACTTTAACTAGCGGTTTCTTCCCCTGGACTACTTCCCTCTCCTGCCCTTCAGCTTGTGGGGCTTCCTGCCCTCCCTCTGCACAAACCAGGCATCCCTTTACCTAGGGTCTTGCTCTTCTTAGCCCACCGCAGCACTTCTCCAAACTCTCCTCTGCTTCCCTCCAAACTGCTCTCTGCTCTAACACCAATCACCTCTGCTTCAACTCCTCCAAACTGCTCTCTACTCCAACCACTCTGCTTCAACTCCTCCCCTTCTCTGATTGAAGCAGGGGGGTTTTATCAGGAGACTGGCTTCAGGTGCTCTAATTGGCTTCAGGTGCTTTAATTAATCTACAGCAAACTTTCTTCCCTCTACAGGGAATAAGGCTCCCTTCTCACACTCTCCTGCTGCCCTCTGGCCATGCTGTATCACACTTCCTTCAGACCGGGATCGCCTCACACCTTGAGAAATATAAAAACAAAAATAAAATGTACACATGGCAAGTGGTCAGAACTGAAGCAGAGGAACAAATGTGGCCTTGAGCTCAGCCATCGTCTAAGCTGGTTTAACTGGAGTAATATTTCTATTCACTGCCTCCTTTAGATAATTGTGATGAACCAGTCTATTGGAAAAGCAGATGAAAAATACATTGTGATCTCCTGTTGATGGCTTCTTTCAGAGTAAGTCATAGGCCAGGGGTTGGAAAACTACGGCCCGCGGACCGGATCCAGCCCCTCAGGGCTTTGGATCCAGCCCCCAGGATTGCCCCCCGTGGTGCCACAAGCCCCGCGCTGCTCTCAGAAGTGGCCGGCACCACGTCCCTGGGGCCCCAGGGGTCGGGGGGCGCAGAGGGCTCCGTTTGTTGCCCTTGCATCCAGGCACCGCCCCCCGCAGCTCCCATTGGCTAGGAACGGGGAACCGTGGCCAATGGGAGCTTCGGGGGAGGTACCTGGAGGCGTGGCAAGGGCAGCGTGCGGAACCCTGTGCCCCCTCCTCCCCCAGGAGCTGCAGAGGGGCATGGTGCCGGCCGCTTCCTGGAGCAGCACGGCACGACACGGCGTGGGGCCAGGGCAGGCGGGCGGGTTAGGCAGCCTTCCCTGGCCACGGTGCACGCCGCTGCCACCCCGGAGCCACTTTAGGTAAGCGGCGCTGGGCCAGAGCCTGAACCCCTCCTGCACCCCTGCTCCCCACTTCCCTGCCCTAAGCCCCCTGCCTGCACCTTGCACCCTCCCACACCCCAACCCCCTGCCCTGAATTCCCTACCGCACCCTTCCTGCAGCCCAACCCCCTGCCCTGAGCTCCCTGCTGCACCCCACACCCCTCCTGCACCCCAACCCCCTGTCCTGAGCCCCCCGCCTGCACCCGCACCCCTACCCTGAGCTCTCTCCCGCAGTCTGCACCCCTTCTGCACCCTAACCCCCTTCCCTGAGCCCCCTCATACACCCCACACCCCTCCTCTGCCCCAATCCCTTGCCCTGAGCCCATTCCTGCACACCGCACCCTCCCTCCCGCACCCCAACCCCCTGCCCTGGCCTTGCATACAATTTCCCCACCCAGATGTGGCCCTAGGGTGACCATATGTCCCGATTTTACAGAGACAGTCCCGATATTTGGGGCTTTTTCTTATATAGACACCTATTACCCTCCACCCCATCCCAATTTTTCACACTTGCTATCTGGTCACCCTATGTGGCCCTTGGCCCCAAAAGTTTTCCCACCCCTGTCAGGCACTGCTTCTCAGATTCTGTCCCATGGATGCTATTATTTTAAGCCTTCCAAAATGCTGAATATTGGGCTCTTCCTCTCAGATGGCACATCATAATACGCCTGTGTCTTTCTGATGAGTTGCTGTTGGAACAGCAGCTGTGATCTTCATCCCTTAGTCTTTCCCCCAAAATTCCCAGCTTTAAAGGGCTGAGGCCTGTCAGAGTTGTGTTAGGCTATGCTTTAGGTTTGTCAACCCTCCAGGATTATCCTGGAGTCTCCAGGAATTAAAGATTAATCTTTAATTAAAGATTATATTATGTGATGAAACGTCCAGGAATACATCCAGCCAAAATTGGCAATCCTACTGTGCTTACAGTAGCAGTGACTTGTCACACCATACTATTCATTTAGTATGGAGTCCTATTCTGATGTAACTGAATACAAAACTGGAGTTCAGGAACTCCGAGCCCTAATCTCATTCCACCACTGACTCGCTGAGTGGTTTGGGGGATTGGCTCTATCTCACTGCGGCTCAGTTTACCCTTTTGTAAAATGGTGATTATAAGGAGTGAGCTTGTGAGGATCATTTCATTAATAATTGCAGAAAGCAGTCCAAAGATTAAAATCACTTTACTGAGGCTAATTATTTTCTCAAAGAACAACTGAGACTATGCAAAAGACATGGAATTTCAGCCTCTTATATCCAGCAAAGGTTGATGGCATCCGTGTTCTTGTCACATAGCTATTTCAGCATGATCTTAATTGCAATACATACACACACCAAAAATCTTAACCATGGTTCTCCTTGGCATTTCACAAGGGATTTTATCTGCTTCAACTTCATTTCCACCTCTGCCTTCTGTTCACTTCTCCAACCAGGAGCACTGAGCTCATCATAAGCAATGTCTCTCAAGCAGGGAAATCTTTGTGATGGGGAAGCACAAACCAGGTACCTTGGATCCACATTGACAAACTCTCTCTCTCTCCCGCAGCATCCCCAAGAAGTAGAAACTCTTTGAGCTAGATGGTAAACCCGACTCCTCATCTTTGACAGTACCAACAATGATCCAAGGGTATGTCTTATACTTACAGCACTGCTGCTCCATAATCTTCACTCTTCCCTGCCATCCTAACAACCAGTATGTGTCTCCAGCTGATTGACTTGATGATTCTGCAACCAGGACCGTAATACTAGGTAAATAATGGAAGCTGGTAGCTTTGTCTCGTCAAGATTTGGTTTCCTTCAGATATTTTTACTACCTTTTTTTCCAGTGCATCTCAGAACAGGAACTTTGGCTGATCTCAAATCAGGAGCAAAGCTTAAGACAGCCATTACTGTAAAATCCATATTCCTTTACAATGATACACTAAATTTCAATTAAAGTTAAACAGAATAAACTAAGAACTGTTGACACGTTTCAGTTCCCCCACTGAGCCTGCATAAGACCCCAGTGCATCTCTTCAGCCTTTTGCTGTCACTCTCCCCTCCTCAGATCAGGTCCCTGCAAGGATTCCTAGACCTCACATTCTTTAATAGACCTGTAAGTTGAGAACAAGCCTGTGACAGGTAGAGATGCACGTTCTCTTCCACAGATGGCTTTAAAAGGCCTTTCCAAATCACACTCAACCCCACAAAAGACCAAGCAGTCCTGGATTTCCTGTTGGCCTTTCTCTACCTTGATCTAGTTTGCTGACCCAATCTGCATGCATTTTGCAGAGAGCAGCGTTCTGGACGTGCTGAATGAGACTTCTCGCTGCCAATGTGGTCAACTAGGCCACGTATTTGAAAATGAAGCTGGCACGGACAGCTGGCACGTTCTGCACCTACTGACAGCAGCAGGCATCTTGCAGGAAAGTGGCAGTATTAACACACAACCCACCAACACAGGAGCAGCCTGTTAGGAGCAATTTACAATCTGTGACGATTTTACAGCCAGCAGAAGAAATTTGAGGGTGAATATTTAAATCAAAGGGTTAAGTGTTTTGCTTTCTAAACTGCCCACATGCAAATGAGTGCCTGACGGGGATATACAGGTACCTGGATTCTGTATACTAATTAGGTAACTGTGTGCACACACACACACGCACACACACACACCTGGCTATGTGCATTCACAGTTTTCTAATTTACATATTTAATAGTGGCATCTGCAGGCAGGCTGTTTGAAACTCAGGTCCTTATTTTTACACTGTCAAATTCTTCACATTGCTAATTCAGGAGTAGGGCTTTGAAGACCGACGCAGAAAGATTCTGCTCAGCACGCCAAAGAACCCAGACCACATGCTGAAGTCTGGTTTCAGAAAAAGCAGAGCTATTGTTAGTTCATCATGAAATGTATTCTGTAAATTATGAAAACACAAAAAACAACTGTTTGGAGGACAGAACGCTATGATATAGTGATTAAAGCAGGTGACAGAGCAAGAACTCCTGAGTTCTTCCCTGCATTGCCACTATCTCACCCAGTGATTTTACATAAATCTATTCACTTCCCCGTGCCTCGATTTACCTAACCTGTAAAATGTATTGCTGCAGTGGTATTGGGATGCCTCATTGGGACTTGTTTGTAAAACAGTTTCAGATTCTTGGATGAGAGCTGATTTATAACCATACTTCACTCCAACAACTCCATATTTCTTCCTTGTTCATCTTTGTGCTTTCTGCCATGCTTACTCTTGAGCCTGGATTGCGTCTCCTCTGCAGTGTGTACAGGGTAAAGTTTGCTGAGTGTCTAAGAACTATCAATTTTAGGCATTTGTAATGCCCTCACACCTGTAGTACCTAGGCATCTGTTGGGAATAATCATCAGTGGCAGAGTAAGGGCAGATCCAGGCTCAATACTGAGCTTGGTTGGGGCCGGTAAAGGACAGATACAAGGCTGAGAGATAGCAGCGAAACAGGGGGTGCATCCTGCTGCTGGGCTCAGATCCAAAGATCTCCTTTAATTCATCCCTGATGATAATAATAAATGAAGGCACCAAGATGTTGCAGTTCATCTCCTCGAATCAGAGGATGAAAGTAACTAATTCATCGTGATCACCAAAGTGATGCAACAGAGACTCTCTGAACATTTGATTTGAATGAAGTGAGCTGTAGCTCACGAAAGCTCATGCTCAAATAAATTGGTTAGTCTCTAAGGTGCCACAAGTACTCCTTTTCTTTTTGCGAGTACAGACTAACACGGCTGTTCCTCTGAAATCTCAGCTGAGGAATTCATCCCAACATTCTCTCCTTCCTGCCCTTACCATGACTTACATGTGTTGCCTTTGTTCTTCAGAAAAGATGAGTGTTCTTGGCAGAAAGCAACAGATATGTTGCACTAATGAGCATCTAGAACAGTGAAACAAATATTGATGTTTGCTCTTTTATATCTTGACAGCCAAAGCACAATTCAGGTTATGCAAATTGCATCAATCTTCTTGTCCATTGATTTGCATAAAGAAACTCAAGTGAGCTTGTAAATGCAAATCACCATGCAAATCACCATGCCCTGGATTTACATACAGGTTGATGCTTCACTCCAAAATGCATGAACCTGTGCTAGAGAGGGCCTGGCAAATACTCAAAGTATAATTCACAGGTCGGTGCAAAAGACAAATATCTTTCTTTAACCTCATAGCTGATAATGAATGAGGTAGTAGAATAAATGAAGACACTAACTCCCAAATCTGACATTCCTGAGTGTTAAGCCTAGAATGTAAAAGCACTGCAGTCAGCCATCTTGCGTGTTCAGCCACTGCTAGCTGAAAACCTAATACCACATCGCTAGGAATAATCTTAAACCCTGAGATGCAAGGCCGTGCAACTGCAGGTTTGCAGTTCTGCTAATCAGAATGGGAGGAAAAGACACGGAGTGAATCTTCCTAAAAAAAAATAGAAGAAACGTTTGGGACAGCCAAGCTTGGTTTTAAGTGCCTCTGACATATGCATTTTATTATGAGTAGAAATGCTTTGATAAGAGACAAAGAGTAGTTTGCTGAAATTAGGAGAATTGGCGACCCACCGGGGGTTACTATGGTGACCCACTAGGAGTCATTGAGAGTTATGAGCTTTGTTTAAGTTAGCTATAAAAGATTAGGAACAATGATTTATTTGGAGCAGTCCTAACAAGTTTTCCTTTGGGCAAGGATCTGATGCCTAAATTCCCAGCAGCTGAATGGAAGTAGGACCCCAGAAGGCTGGCTGCTGATTCTTCAAAACCATCTTGGACTTTGGTAAGTATAATTGTTTGGGATGTTCTGAACCTATTGCTACAGTATGTGTGTGCGCACTTGAGACCTAATAAAGAGTAGTTTTGGGTAAAAACGCTCTTGTTTTTATTAATCATTTATCAGACAGAGGAGCTGTGTCCCCATTATTCCTGATACTGCATGGAGAGAGACAATTAAGTTACCACCGCTTTGGGTTCTGAAAACCCTTGATAACACCAGGGATGCCTACAGAGTTGTAGATGGTATGTAGTGTTAAAATGGAGGGTTTGTCCTTTTCCAAAGCATTTGCAAGAAAGGAAAAAGGGGGAACAACTGAAAACAATCCACAGATGCATTGTCCATCACTTCTAATAGAAATTGCTCCTTCAGACAGTCCCACTTCTGGATGAGCCTTCCTGCTGTAGCTCCCAGCATCTGAGACAGCTTGCCTGTATCTCTCCACCTCAGCACATCTTTGGCCCTCATTCTCCTTTTTTACTCTGGTTTAAACCAGGAGTGACTCCAGTGAATTCAATGCATTTTACTGGTGTGAGAGGTGAATCAGTCCCCAATATCTATTTTCCAATCTCAAATGAAGAGATCTTATTTCTCCTTTTTCACAGCTATACAGTAATTAATTTCTCTTTCCCTCTGTATTATTATTCAACTCTATAAGCATTTGAAGGATTGGGCTGTAAGAAAGATGGACATGTAGGATAGCTCACCTAGGGGAATTCACCCTCAGCCAAAGCAAACAGGAGAGGATTAAAATTGCCTTGGATCATCCCGATGCAATGAGGACAATATTACAATACTAATCAGTATTACCCTATCAATATGCAGTTTATTTCACAGTACAGTGCGCTGATCTAAAGCTCCAGCATTATTTTACGTTGTGTGTAGTGCATATGTGACAAAGGTTTGTCAATTGACCTTCCTATGTGCTGTCTCTGCACTGGGATTTCCCTGCATCAGCACTGTTCTTTTTCATCAGAGGACATTTTCAGTTTCAGAATTTAAATTAGGTTCTGTTCAAGGCTCTGCCACAAACTAACTGTGTGGCTTTGGGCCTTTCTTAACCTTTCTGTGCTTCAGTCTCCTATTCTCATGAAACCTTTGGGCCAGAGACAATCATTTACCGTATGTATGTACAGTGCTTAGCATAATGGAGAGCCTTAAGTGCTACCACAGTATATTGTAGATAATACCTATCTATGTCATCCGCTTGATTCATATTTCTAAAATGCTTTGAGATCCTCAGCTAAAATCTTGCAGCCTTTATTCATGCAAAATTGCCATCAACTTCAATCCAAAGCAACTACTGAAGGATGTAGTCCTAGAAAAGCAAAGTATTCTTTATTACTGGTGCCCCTCTAGTGACTTCACTGGGTTCAGATTTTGAAACATGATCTAAAACTATAGTAGGGGTTTCCAGAGATAAACTTCCACACATATAGAAAGTCTCATCTGTGGTTATAGCTTCCACACATATAGAAAGTCTCATCTGTGGTTATAGCTCTCAGTGCTTCACAGGTGCAACTAAACAACTAAAGAATATCTTTTCATTCAATCAACAAGCAAACCAACACTGCAGCAATAGCATTGTCCTGGAATTTGCTTTTCTCTGCTGGATGGCATCAAGAGAACTGTCAGAATCCAGATTAGGCCGAGATCAAAATCATATCTGTACCGTACACCTTCACTGCAGAAGTTAATTAAACCATTTACACTTTGGTTAATTATGATGGACACATTCCTTGGCCACTGTAGAACAGTCAAGTGACTTGCAGGGTTCTACATTCTGAAGCCAGAATCAGAGTTCTCGGGTCCTTCTTGTTCATTTTCTTTGCTAGAACCTTTTTATATTATCAGAATGTGAACAGAGTATTTTCTTCTATATAGGATCTAATACCATCCTCAGCATTGTAGTATCTGGTCGCCTTCCAGTAGTGCATTAAGCAACATCCGTCATATGTGGTTCATTCTCTCTTTCATCCTCTCCTCTCCTCCGGAGGAGACGCGTGTGTACACCAATGCATTTTGGTTTTGGGGTGGTTTTTAAAAATGCATTCATTGCATAGGTGCCGACTCCATGGGTGCTCTGGGGCTGCAGCAGGCCCTCTATCAACTCCCTCCCTGCCCCCCAGTATTTGCTGCCCGCCGCCACCCCCACTGATCAGCGCCTTTCCCTGCCTCTCCGCACCTCCCACGATCAGCTGTTCCGCAGCATGCAGGAGGCTTTAGAAGGGAGGGGGAGGAGCCAGGGTGCTGTGCACTGTGTGGATGGGCAAAATGGGGTGGAAAGAGGTGGGTGGGGGCAGGGCCTGGAGCAGAGCTGGGGGTCAAGCACCCTCTGGCACATTGGAAAGTCGGCGCCTATGATTCACTGCTCTGTGCTTATATTAGAGAAGGCAGGTTGGAGAAGAGAATCTTGCAGCAGGAAGTTTTGTGATGGTCCTTAGCTTCAGAATTCATTCCACAATATCTAACAAGCCCCTGAGAAAGCCCTGTCTCCTGCCCAGATGAGCTTTACCCTTACGGTAGAAAGCAGCAGTATACTCAGACTACGTTCTCACTAATTGATCTATTTAGTCACTTTAATAATTAATGCCTTGCATGACCTTTACTGGCTGGCGGGGGAGTTATTTCAGGTTTTGAACTTTGTACTTTATTATTTATGTGCTATTTCTACTTTGTGAATGTATTTTTATATATTTCATTATATGCTTATATTTTATATAAAAATCAAATTTTAAAAGTTCCATTGTGCCAGCGGTGCAGAATTTGTGACTATGGTCTCCATCCTGGAGCCCAGGCCACTGAGAGCCTTCAGATAAAGGCCTGAAGGTCCGTGGGCCAGATTCTCAGCAGATATAAATCAGAATAGCTCCACTGGATCTGGCCTGGTATTTTTTATGTCCTGTTATCCATTACACTGATACATTTCCAGCAGCCCAGGGAGGTATTTTGTATTTTTGTTCTTCTCGATTATATTCAACATGACCTTCCATATTTTTGTTCTGTCTTTATACTCTATTTAGTTTGTATTCCCATGTTTACAGAATTACCCCAGTTCCCCCTGCTCCCCCTAAATCACAGATTTCAACAAAAAAGCAGCTCAAATTTCTTTTTCTTTCTTTTCAGCAATGGAAATAAAGGTCAACATTTGCGGGAGACAGAAAAATAATTTATTTTAAAAAGAACAAAGGTTAATCAGATTAAAATAAAGACAATTCCACAAAAGGAATTGGAGCAGGGCCATTCTTTTGTCTGGAAAAATCTGTTTTCCTTTGGGAAAGATAAGCCGTGTTAACTCCTTAGCACTGGCACCCCTGGTGCTATACTATTGTCCATAACAACTATGACTTCTTTCAGGGAAAAATCAAATTATGAAAGGAAGCGTTAAACCAACAGTAAGGAGCAAAACAGTAACATACAGTCCCATGTCCCCTGCCATTTCTCTTAGTCCTTCTCTCATGAAATCACAAATGCAGAAGGGCTGAAACAGAGTCAGCAGCCAAATCCAAATACTCTCCCTGATCTTGGACACTCATCTTTACTAATCTTTAAAATAATCATTGATAGCACTAATTTAACCTTCAGATGGGGCTCATAGACTCAGAAGGGACCATTATGATCTTCTAGGCTGACCTCCTGCACAATGCAAGCCACAAAATCTCACCCACCCACTCCTGCGAAAAACCTCTCACCTATGTCTGAGCTATTGAAGTCCTCAAATCGTGGTTTAAAGACTTCAAGGAGCAGAGAATCCTCCAGCAAGTGACCCGTGCCCCACACTACAGAGGAAGGCGAAAAACCTCCCGGGCCTCTTCCAATCTGCCCTGGAGGAAAATTCCTTCCCGACCCCAAATATGGCGATCAGCTAAACCCTGAGCATGTGGGCAAGATTCACCAGCCAGATACCCAGGAAAGAATTCTCTGTAGTAACTCAGATCCTACCCCATCTAACATCCCAGAGTGAGGAAAGAAACATTCCGTTCAAATAATCAAACATCAACAGACTCTGGTTTACACTGAGGTGGGGCCAGCGTGTCTGCCTCCTGCCAGCCTCCTGCCACTCTGGGTAGAGTTTGAAAGAGCTAGAACATGTCCCATTGTTTCCCATTTTTCTGAAATAAATAATATGGTGAAATCAAAGAAAAATCCGAAGGGTTATTGTATTACATCAGGATGTGATCCATGATACCCACGTGAAAACTTCCTTTTTTCCAGCTTAACCATTTTTGAAAGGATTTGATCTTTAAACAACTATGCCAACAAAACTGATTTAGAGATACAACTCCATAGGGCGAAGTGATGACTGTGAACCTAGTTAGATCGTGGGCCACATCCTGAAGATGTCCACATATATCAGTGGGCTAGAAGACAGAGCCTTTACTTACACCAGGGAGTTTTTACTCACTCAGTTATTCCCTTTGCCTTTAATGGAACTACTCATGTGAGTAACCGACCACCAGAGTGAATAGCTGCACAATATGGCCCAGCTGGATCTCTTCTTGGATCACGTACTACTCAGAACAAGAGTGGCAGAAACTGACCTCAGATTAGCAGATGCATATATCTTTTTCCACATTCTGGATGCAACATTTTATGCAGCTTCATATCCAAGACTAAATATGCTTAACAAAAACAGTAATAAAAAGGCCTTCCTTTCAGTTTGTGGCAATATGATGCTATCTGTTATCATTCTGGCACTGTGAAAATAGTTGGAAAAAGTCCGTTTCTAATTTCTACTTAGGATCTGAATTTTGTCCTATGAAGTAACACAGAATCCAATCAGTCTTGCAGTGGAGCATGCCACCGAAATATCACCATGTCTTTTGGTTTTTCGCCTTCCTCTGTAGCATGGGGCACGGGTCACTTGCTGGAGGATTCTCTGCTCCTTGAGGTCTTCAAACTACAATTTGAGGACTTCAATAGCACAGATATAGGTGTGAGGTCTTTTTTAGGAGTGGTGGGTGAAATTCTGTGGCCTGCATTGTGCAGGAGGTCAGACTAGATGATCATAATGGTCCCTTCTGGCCTAAATATCTATGAATCTATGAATCCAGCACAGTCTCTTTGCATTGCACCACCACTGGATTCTAGTGATAGAACCTGCATATCCAGCCTCAAAGAGGAGCAGTCAGTGTAGAGAACCTCCTAGTGGTGCGGAAATAGTAATGCACTGGCCCCCCACACCTCAGTGAGCCAGAGGAAAGCGGGGGGGCCCCCATCTGCCATCCCTTGTCCTTCTCAGCCATTAAACTACTCCGACTTACACCCAGGGACGAGCCCCACACACAGCATGGCAGCATCACATGTGGGGAGGAGCACAAAGGTGAGCTTTCTACCTCCTTGCACTCCCCCCTCCAGACGCAGGCTGTGAACCCCATAGCCATAGCAGAGTCACGAGGGGAGATGGACCAGAGCAATTTGGAATCCTGCCCCTTAAATTCTTACACAAGTAAGGAGTCCTCAGGGAGAAAGTACGTGAAGAATTAGACTCTGTCAGCTATGGTTTTATTTTGCAAAACCTAATTCGGAGCAGCCTGGTCCCACTTTATCAGCACTCTCTTCCCCCCCTGCCTCAAACCAAACATGGAGGTTTCAGATCCATTGTTTTGCATTGGGCCCATTTTTAATCAGGCCGCTTGTCGGTAAAACGCTTTGAGATTCTCCAGCGTGAGGAGTTAAAAAAGTACAAAGTGCAGTGGCCACCCCTGGAATCAGCCAAAGCTGCTGTACAGGGTATCTAAGACAGCACCATTATTTCTCTTTCTAAATCTAGGGAAATACCCTGCAAACTTCCCACCAGTGGGAAATGGGAAATCACGCTTTAAACAACAACACAGCTTCAGGTCCTTTTCTCAGGGCTTGTCTTTATTAACTTAGAAGCAAAGATCCAATCAAAACAAAGTAATTCAGAATGTTTCACTACCCCTCAGGATCCTGACTTAGCCTGTGTCTCCAGGGCTTGCAAACCTTACCACCTTCTTCCAGGGCTTTGCAGACCTCCCCAACTGAAGCTCCCTCCCAGCCAGCTCCTGCTCCCTCTAATGACTTCTTCAGGACATGTGCAGACAGCCCCATCCCTGACCCAGTGTGTCTCCTTTCTGTTCCCTTGCCTAAGAGACAGAAAGCTTTATATGCAATTTCCTATAGGGGACATATCTAGGGATAGGCACGTGACCAACCACAGTTCCCAGGCTCCTAAGGGCCATATCAGGTGCACTGGGACAAGAGACCCCAGGCTCAGTGCTTTGTTATACATTGCAGTGATAACTCTGGGTAAATATTGTCTTTTTAATGGCAACCACTGTATCATTATTATTAATCCCCTTATTACTTTGTCATTTCTTGTTTTGAAAATCCATGGGGAAAGCCAAATAATAGCTAAAAATACAATTTCCTTGTGCTGATTTCCTCCATGTATTTTTGTTTATACCAGCCCATCCTGCAGGATCATTAAGTAGTAATATCTTGCCCTGAGAAAAGGAAAGCAATGCAAGAATAGGCTTTGGCATACTCATTTTTGGCTCTCCCGGCCTAAGAATCCATTTTAGCAAGCATGAACAATACTGAAGCTGGAAGTAACTAGGGATCAGACTAAGACAAGAGAGGCTGAAACCTCTATGCTGACCATATTAACTTTCATGCCCATGATGCAGTGAACAGAGTATTGCACAGAAGTCAAGAGAACTCAGTTTAACTCCCTCCTCTGGTATTGACCTGCTGTGTGATCTTGAGCAAGTTACTTCACCTCTCTCTGCCTCAGTTTCCCCATATCAATTTTCCCATGATCCTAGTCCTCCATCCCATTATACCAGTCTAATACTGGAGTTACATAGTGCGGAAGTGGATGCATGTTTTCTGAGGAATTTGCTGACTATTAGCCAATATGTAACCCACTAGTACTAATTTGATATATGTCAATGCAAATTTTTCCTTACCTCACTTGAAGGAAAATCTGTATGTATGGTAATTTGCAGCAGAGTGGCATGTTCATTTAAGTGGAAATATTGTATTTTACCTGTAGAGTGAGGGAGAAATGGAGAACATTTCTAAAAAATGAATGCATTTTTTTTTTAAAGTTAGCATTTATTGCAGTTTCCGCTTAAGGAACCAGTCCTGTTGTTGGAAGATGATTTAGGTCCTAATTTTCAGTTAAACAACCATGTGCATAAATTCATATGCTTGACTTATATGTACAAATATCCAATATGCATGCGCAGATTAGGTGCCTGACTGGCATGCACAAATGCCTGATCTATGCATTAGCACCAGGTGTTGGTCCATGTGTTAGACATCAGCATTTCATGATATACATGCAACACAGCACACACCTGATTTTGAACCTGCCTGCCCTAATTTAAAAACTGGACTGAATGCTTTATAGAGTTCATTTGTTTGATCCTGTGAGGGCCTTATACATCAGCTGTTATTCTAAGACAGCGTTCCTTTTTTCCTGTAGAACCAAAATATTATTCAGAGAAAAGGAACAGAATGTATTACCTAAGAAATACTCAGAATTATATATTTAACATGACAGAAAACATCCACAGGTGCATTAAAAAGGATAAGGGATGTCAACTGTCATGAACCTAGGCATAACCCAGCTAGGCAGAAACTTACAAAGTTTTGAACTTCCCTGTACACAAATTACTCCATAACTCAATTATTTGCACCTATTACAGCACCTTCCTCTTAAGCATCTGGGTTCTAGCCACTGGCAGGCTAATCTAGAAGGAAACTAGATTAAATGGACCAGTTTATGTAACTGAGATCATCAATCAACAGAAAGAAAGAAAGAAAGAAAGAAAGAAAGAAAGAAAGAAAGAAAGAAAGAAAGAAAGAAAGAAAGAAAGAAAGAAAGAAAGAAAGAACACCCTTCAAAATTAAAGAGAAAAATATTCTGTACCTTAATTGGGTTACTCTACAGAATCTCTCCTTCATCCAAATGTAAAGTCTCCATAGAGAGTTTGCTCTTGATATAATCTTTATAGAGCGCTATAGAATATTTAGAGATGGGAGGGACTTTGCTTTTTAAATTCCATACACAATAAACTCCAATAAACTTGTGTTTGTTGCCATCTGCTGGCAAGAGAGAGACAGGGATACGACTCAAAAAATTAATAAAAATATCTGCGTGTTGAAGAAAAAAATGTGAGCCAAATGTATCCTAATCATAGAATCATAGAATGTCAAGGTTGGAAGGGACCTCAGGAGGTCATCTAGTCCAACCCCCTGCTCAAAGCAGGACCAATCCCCAATTTTTGCCCCGATCCCTAAATGGCCCCCTCAAGGATTGAAGTCACAACCCTGGGTTTAGCAGGCCAGTGCTCAAACCACTGAGCTATCCCTCCCCCCCTAATCACGGAGGAAGCAGGATGGAGGGGGGAAAGAACCCATATTTATTGTTTTTTAAATCTCATTTTGAATGGCCTGACTCAGAATATTTGAACCCTTTGGCTTGGCAGTGCTGGTGCTGTGTATTCCTATCACGCTGGCTTGGCCCAAGGAGGGCCAGCAGAAGCCTCGGTCTAGTTATCTTGAAGAAACTCAACCACCCTAGTGCAGGGAGGCAACCCAGCTTCTCTTGGGTGCCCTGCACCCCTCCAGCAGTGAGCCATGAGGCAGGGCCCTGGCTGACCCCCGGTAAAGTGGATGGTGAAAGATAAGCCACTTCTTGTCCTTCCTCTGCACATAGGTAGGCACACCCCTGCCCCCTGATACAGCATGGCCACTTTCAGTCCCACAGGGTCTGCTCATTCAGCTGCCCCTTTATAGGGTTGTGGATGTTGCAGGGGCTTCTGGGACATGTCGTTCTTCAGTGGATGCAATAGTGTGAGCCTACCGCACAGGCTTTTGGCTCCTGTAGTATTCTATGGCAGGCTGCTGCTGAGACTCTGCCCTGTGCTCTGCCACCAGGTGCAGGCAAACTGCTGCCCAGGCTTGTGTTCATTTCCTCAAGCTGCTGCCCCCACATGGGCGGCCCTACCAGCGGGGATGGGGTGGAGGGGGAAGGAACACAGCAGTAGCGCTTTAACGTCCCTGCCCCTTTTGCCCCCCCTCCCCCCAGCTGCTGTGGGGAAGGGCAAAGGGAGCAGCCGCCCCAGGCCATTTAAATCACCACTGGAGCCCCAGGCGGCATGGGCCAAGCGGCCTGGAAGGGCTAGCTGGGGGATGCTGACCCCCAGCCCCACCCCTTCTGCCTGAGACCCTGCCCCTTCCGGGGGCCGGAGACGGCCCCAGCCCCATACCGGTAAGCGTCTGGAGTTACTTTCACCCCTGTTAATCAGCCTTATCTTAGCCAGACTGATTACACAGTTTGAGCATAAAACTCTTGAACCTTTCCACAGCAGATGTTGCCTCTCTTTGTTGAGGAAATTGGGAGGTGGGGTGACCATGACTACAGAGACCGCCTTTTGGGTCCTAGAGGGTCTGCACAGAGAACCATGTGGACTTAACTGCTGACACTTCACTGCACATGGTGGTGACTCAGAACTTCACAGGACTAGAACTCAGGGCCTCTTGTATCAAAAGCATAAAGCCTTAGCACTTGAGCAAAACAGGAATTTCTCTGTGCCTTTAGTAAGGCTGTGTGTCTGCCGCGGAGGTCACAAGAGTCACGGATTCCATGACTTTCCTTGACTTCTGCAGCAGCTGGTGCTGGGTCAGGAGCTGCCTGGGCCAGCAGCAGCAGTTTGGATGTGTGGGAGGGGGCTCAGGGCTAGGGGCAGGGCGTTGGGGGGGTGCGGGGGCTGCTTACCTTGGGGTGGGGGGCTCCCCGGCTCCTACTGGCATAGGCGGAGGAGGGACCAGGGGGTTCTGCGTGCTGCCCGCACCTTCAGGCCTTGCCCCTGCAGCTCCCATTGGCTGCAGTTCCCGGCCAATGGGTTCTGCGCCTGTGAGCCAGCGCTTGTGGTGGGAACAGCAATTGGAGCCTCCCTGGCTGGAGCTGTGGGTACATCTGAAGCCTACGAGCCTCGCCAATTTCCCCTGCACAGCACCAATGGGGATCCCGGCTCATGGCCCAGCCCCCGCAGTGCCCCCAGACTGCCCCCCACCAAGCACTCATAGCGACCCCCCGCCCAACTTTTAGTTGGGGGGAAGAGTGAAAGTCATGGACAGGTCACAGGCCATGAATTTTTTTTTACTGCCCGTGACCTGTCCATGACTTTTACTAAAAATGACCATGACTAAAACATAGCCTGAGCCTTTAGCAACGCAGGGCCTATGATACACAGCTATTTCTAATTCTCTCCAGTAGAGGGCAGCAAGTGATGCGCATACATTATACGATACCGAACTGGCTAGAGTGTAATTCAAGTCTGCACCACAGATTACCTGCTGTGTAGGAATATGGGATTTACTACAGTCACAGTAAAGTTATAGCTTCTCACTTCTCTTAAGACAAGTTAGGTGTTTGGCCAAGTCACTCTGTGATAGGAACATAAGGACTGAGAGAAGTTTATACTATAGCCCACCACAGCATTCTTGTTGTCAATAAACTAGAGAGAGTGGTGGTTCCCAATGTGGGGTTCTCAGACCCCTGGCTGTTTGCTCTGGGTTATTTGGAGGGTCCATCCCTTGAGCCAGAGCCAGAACACTATTCTGGAACTCTGACCGCATGGAGGATGCCAGCAATTGGTATGCTCCACACAGCATGACCTCTCATGCCCTGTACATGAGAGGTCACTCCAGTGGGTACATTCCAGTAGTACCAGGAATGAAAGGGGTCCAGGATTTATAGTCAGATGCCAAAGGAGTCTTGGGGCAAAAAGTCTGGGAACCACTGACCTGTCAGGATAAAGCTGCCAACACTTTGCAGTTGTCTAGAAAATACTGTGTTGTGACATCCACTTGATTGTATCTTTTCATCACAGCACTGCATCATGAGGTCATAACCCTCCAGATGAACTGGAGATTCTGTCACTGTCCAGTTACAGGGTGGACAGAAATCCAGCTACATTCCCCCTCTACCTTTTTCCTTTCCCCCAACCTTACTCCATTGCCCTTTTAAATCCTTCACACTATACAGTTTTGTTACCAATTTTGGGCCTAATCCCGTTCTCATTTAACAGAGGGTAGCTTTGCCATTGTCAACAAAGAGAGAAGGATTGGACCCTTTGGAAGGTTTTTCCATATTCCAGCCCTTCTCTGGTTCAACAATAAACATCTCCCGAGCACATGCTCACATGCTGGCAGTGCAATGGGTTTTGGAGGCACACGAGTTGTCACTGTGGAAATCCAACATGGTAAGCAAGACATTTTGCCTAAAGGAGCAGGGCTGAGCCAGCAGGACCAGCACAGGGAGTCCTGTGGATTTTCAGTGAAAAAAAAGAGAACCTTCTCATTTACTGCAGTTCCCAAAAAAGCCACAAAGTAGTGGCAGGATGGCCAATGGAAAGAACATAATATAGCCTCTGAATAAACAGCCAACCACAATCCCTCAAGCCCTTTGGATCTGAAGTGCCCTCTGACTTTTCTGAAGCTCTTTATTTAGATATGGTCACTGTTTGTATAAACACCAGCTAGAAACAATTAACTAGATCCCCAACTCTCACCAAACACAAAGTTTTTTCTTGACAGGTTTCAGAGTAGCAGCCGTGTTAGTCTATATTTGCAAAAAGAAAAGGAGGACTTGTGGCACCTTAGAAACTAACCACTTTATCTGAGCATAAGTTTCGTGAGCTACAGCTCACTCCAAAGTTTTTTCTTGTTATTATTCAGGGCAGAAAATGAAGCACTGGAGGCAGCTAGAGTGTTTGTCAGTTCTGAAGCGTTCGTTTTGAAATCCATTACGGGTCTTCATGAAACTGCCGTAAAATACAGTGTTAGGGCCCAATCCCGCAGTCAGAGCCGCAGAACCAGAAAGTACACGTTGTCTATAAATACGTTACTAAAGATTTACTGTATAAACTTTGGAAAATTGGTTCTCTTCAAAGCCCTCAGTCTCAACAGAAAAGGGAAGTAACCCTTTGCACTTGAATGATGGATGCAAAGTCTAGTCTGTATATTTTTCCCTCCCTGGCTATACAGTTATTAATAGTTAGGTTAAGATGTCTCAGATCAACTCGGACTGCTGGACTCACCCCTACACAGAAACCTCCTTCCACCAGCCACTTTCTTCTCCAGACCAATGTGGCGGTCTCCCAGCCCTATGCCCTTCATGGGACCATGTGGCCTACTCGTAGCCCCTTCCCAGAAATACATTCTACTCTAGAAAGAACAGTAGGGGTTGGTTTGCACAGGGAGATAATAAAGTACCGTCTGTGGTATCACTAATTTGTAGAAACACGACACGGCACCTGCATTAGTAGTAGATCCCCTCGAGATGGCAGCACCTCACCTTCTGTTGATTTACTGTGCAAGCCACAGACACATACCGCTTTGCAACTGCTGCTAACAATAGTGCACTTTCCTGTGTAATGTAATGGGCAAATTTAAGAAACACAAATAACATTTGTGCTAAGTTTGTGAGTGTACGTGGAATTAAATGAGCAGAAGATAGCTATACAGCCCTAGGTATTTGGATTGCTATAAAAACTACAGGTTTCAGAGTAACAGCCGTGTTAGTCTGTATTCACAAAAAGAAAAGGCGTACTTGTGGCACCTTAGAGACTAACCAATTTATTTGGGCATAAGCTTTCGTGAGCTACAGCTCACTTCATCAGTTGCATACTGTCATACATTGCTGTAAGACACATACTGCAGCAGAATACAGTACAGTTCCATAAATAAGTGCTTATGAATATCTGACAAGGTGATAGTGTCTATTTTTAGGAAGCATTTGTCCAGTTTAATCTGACATTGATTATATAAGAAAGTAAAGAAGTACGCTGAGACTCTTTCCAGAAGTGACGTAATTGGAGAGCCAAATATTCCACTCTTCATAAAATTAAACCTAACTATCATGGTAGAGATACAATAGCTTTAAGGCATGCAAATTAGACAATGAGATTGACCAGGAAAGCCAAAAAGCCCATAGCAAGAATACAACTCGAGGGAGAATTTTATGAATGGACTTGCCATTATCTACCTGTTCACCAATAAATGTTTTTTATGTCAACTCTCTAGGGGACAGTGAAGGATCTTTTCATTTTCCTGGAGTTTCCCCCCTCCTTTGTCTCTGCCACTCTGAGATTGCTGATGAGGGCTATAACTTTGTGTGTGAGAGACAGCATGGGAGGCCGAGTCAACAAAGTGGAAATCAATCAGGAAGAGTTACAACAAAAACTGAATTAAGAATACCCCAAGATGGGATTAAATTAAATATTAATTTCCACTCCTCAGTTAAGCTCATCTCTCTTTGGAGCCATGCTTCAGTGAGGACAAAGAGTTTAAGAACAGGACAATCCATAGGTTATAGAAATGTTTCCTCAATTCTCTAGATAGTGGCTTTATTTAATTCTAGAGTCACAGCCAACACCTCTAGGATACCATGCAACTTAAATAGCGTGCAATAAACTATGTAAGAATACTGGATAAAGTATTTTAAGAGGAGCAAATGTTGCTAGTGCAAAACTCAGAACAGGAGAATTGAAGGACTCATTTAAGTTCTCAAACCCTTTGAGTGAATCTGGGATCAGATTTGTATAAACTTGGCCCAGTTAATGACTTCACAGTGAATCATGCAATAGTCGCAGCTTTTCAAGTCATGCTGGCTACGATCAATTCTTCAAGGTTTAATGTCATTCACCCCATTTTCCAGCTCTTCAGATGGGTCCCAATCCTTATCAAGCCAGACTCCATTGTAGTCAATGTAAGTTCTGTGCACAACAGTCACTTAGTTGAAGAAATTTTCCTACTGAAGCAGTAATTCTGCAGCATATGAGAGTAGAGAACCAGGCGATACTGTTGGAGCATTAATAAAATTAATGACAGGTTTCAGAGCGGTAGCCATGTTAGTCTGTTTCAGCAAAAACAACGAGGAGTCCTTGTGACACCTTAGAGACTAACAAATTTATTTGGGCATAAGCTTTCGTAGGCTAAAACCCACTTCATCGGATGCATTGAGTGGAAAATACAATAGGGAGGTATAAATACACAGCATATGAAAAGATTGGATGACTCCATGCATCTGATGAAGTGGGTTTTAGCCCACAAAAGCTTATGCCCAAATAATATGTTACTCTCCAAGGCACCACAAGGACTCCTCGTTGTTTTTAATATAATTAATGTTATTAATAAAGTACATCTTCTCTGCCCACCAAAGCATTTGGGGTGGTACAAAAACATCATCAATACTGACATAATAAGAAATTGTTTCTACTGTGAGGGAAGACAAAATGTGAAAAACACAGCAAGACTTAAAACCCAAAGTGAGCAGCATGGCTCAGGGATGTGTGTTCTGTATAGAGCAACACGGAGTTGTGTGGGAGGGGATTATCTCTGTGTACACTGCATTACTGAGCCAGGGGTGTTTATGTAGGTTGACCAAGATTATTTAAAAAAAAAAAATCATCCGAAAGAAACACACTTTTGACATTGCTTAGAACAGTGCTTCTCAACCTTTCCAGACTACTGTACCACTTTCAAGAGTCTGATTTGTCATGCGTACCCCCCAACTTTCACCTCATTTAAAAATTACTTGCTGATAAAAATCAGACATAAAAAGACAAAACTGTCAAGCACTCTACTACTGAAACATTGCTTACTTTCTCATTTTTACCATATAGGTATAAAATAAATTGATTGGAATATAAATATTGTTCTTACATTTCAGTGTGATACTTGAGCCCGTATTTCACTTGTGAGCCTTGTCTGAAGCCCAAGCCCCGCTGCCCAGGGCTGAAGCATGTAACTTAGCTTCGTGGGAGTCCCTGTGATGTGGGGTCCTGGGCAAATGCCCTGCTTGTCACCCCCAATGCCAGCCTTGTACTTACGATCCCCCTAAAACCATCCTATGACCCCCATGGGGATCACAACCATCAGGTTGAGAAACACGGATCTGAATGAGTTGAGTGTCCCCTGGAGGACCTCTGTGGTACCCTCAGCTGAGAACCTCTGGTTTAGAACAGAGCTATGCCACTGCTGTACACAAGGCACGCACACGATGATTACCACTGCAAGGGCTGATCAGTTTTAAATTGCATCAGGCCACAATTTACAGCTACCCAAGACACTTTAAGAAAAATGTGGAAAATTGGAGCAAGTCCAGGAAAGAGCAACAAAAATGATAAAAGGCTTATAAAACTTGACCTATGAGGAAAAGTTAATAAAACTTGGGTATGTTTAGTCTTGAGGAAAAAGACCGGTTGAGACAAGTGGACCTGATAGTCTTCAGATGTGTTACCGGCTGCCTGACCTGAATAGAGAGAAAGGGCCAATTAACCTTGTGACAGGCTCCACCTGGGGGAGAGTCAGGGCTGGTAAGCTTTAATTGCTGATAAAGCCCAGCTGGGGGAGAAGCAGACTAAGGTAGGAAGTCAGGATATTTGCAGCAGAAAGGGAGCCACAGCAGAGAAGGCCTGCAGGCACTCCCTGGGCTGAGAGAAGGAAAGGAGGAAACTAAGGGAAGAATAGAAGCCCTGGGAACCTGGCCCTGAGGGAAGAGTGCACCTAGAGGAAGGTGGAGGAAGAGCAGGATCATCCCAGGGAAACAGCATGAGGTATAGGACAGTGCAGACTGATGGATTCTTCCTAATAGTGGGGGGTTCTGAGGCCCTACCCCTGCCCCTTCTCTTCCCCCCAAGGCTTTGCCCTGGAGCTGAGAAGCCCAGACCCCCCCCCCCCACCTGCCCAGGGTGAGGAGGCTGGAGAGCAGTCCCCGCCCTCTGGGCAGGTGGAGGGTCCATGTCTCTTACCCAGAGCCCCAGCTGGGCCATGGTAAGAGTTTCCCAGGCAGCTGTGGAGAGCAGCAGACCCTCTGTCTGCTGTGGGCAGAGGGCTTGGGGGGCATGGACACAGGCTGGGGGCTGCTCTCTGGCCTGGGATTTCCAACCCTGCAGGATTGGCCTGGAATCTCCAGGAATTAAAGATTAATCTTGAATTAAAGATTGTCATGTGATGAAATCTCCAGGAATACATCCCACTAACGTTGGCAACCCTATTCTGCCCCCACCCTGGGCAGGTGGAGGGTCTGTGGCTCCCCACAGCTGCCTGTGCTCCCTGTGCCTCTCTTACCCCAGCCTGGGCTCCTGCTTCTAGCCTGGCTGGGGGATGGGACCTGGGGGTGGGGGAGAAGAGGAGAGGCAGGGGGCTAGGCCCGTAGTGAAAAAGTGGATGGGCCATGGCCCCTCAGCCCCCCCCCTCCCCCCGCTGCCTTGCAGCACCCCTAGTTGCTGGGCATAGACCCCTGGTCTGGAACCCAAAGTAGTGGGCAGGCCTGGTTCCAGTACCAGCTACTGCTAAAGTGGCAGTGGAGCCGAAGATGGCCTGGGGTGGTTGTCTAAGGGGACTATGATAGCCTGGAAAGGGAGGGCTACAGTGATCTGGCCGGAGGGCCAAGCCCCGAAGAGACATCACCCTGAGTGATGAAAAGGGAGGAACCTGACTCCAGAGAGAGAGAGAGAGAGAGAGAATCAGATCACAGGGTGAGAAACCAAAGGAAGGAGGATCACACTGGTTGTGAGCTATTCCCCACACGGGGCCACAAGGAGGCACCACAGTGGTGAGTAGCAGACCCATATGAAAGGCTGTTATAAAGAAGGCCATGATCAATTGTTCTCCATGTCCACTAAAGGTAGGACAAGAAATAATTGGCTTAATCTGCAGCAGGGGAGATTTGGATTAGATATGAGAAAAACTTTCTAACTATAAGGATAGTTAAGGACTGGATAGGCTTCCAAAGGAGATCATTGAGTCCCCATCGTTGCAGGTTTTTAAGAACAGGTTAGACAAACCTGTCAGGGATGGTCTAGTTATATTGAGTCCTGCCTCAGTGTGGGTCCCTTGAGGTCCCTTCCAGCCCTATATTTCTATGATTCTATAATAGTCCAGACACTGCATCTTACGGGGAGGGAAAAAATAATGTGGAGTGATTCTGTGGCATCTGCCAGCACTCTGTTTGTTCAAGTTGGCACCAGAAAGATCTCAAGAGGTCTGCATTAGCTCTGGCTTAGTAGTGTTCTGCAGACTAATGGGGCCATATTTATTCTATGGGTAAACTCCATTGATCTCAATACTTCAATGACAGGACTAGATGGATAGATACCCTGGGATGAATTTGACCTCAGCCTCGAATTCTCTCATCGTTGCTCTTCATGTCTCCTTTAGGTGTTTCCTCATGTTCTCTGATCTTTTCATGCAAAACCCGTAGCCCAGTTTGCTAGCTGTGACCGTCTTTACGTAGAGCTCAGCCAAAGTAGTTCCATCATCTCTTTACTGTTCCCCTGATTCTCTGTTATAGAAAGATAAACGTGAGTCACAGGGTGTAGAGCAGTGGTTCTCAACCTTTCCAGATTATTGTATCCCTTTCAGGAATCTGATTTGACATATGTATTCCAGCTTTCACCTCATTTAAAAGCTACTTATAAAATCAAACAGATAAAAATGTCACAGCCACACTATTACTGAAAAATTGCTTACTTTCTCATTTTTACCATATAATTATAAAATAAATTGATTGGAATATAAATATTGTAAAATTAAGCCAGTATTTCACTTGTGAGCCTTGTCTAAAGCCCAAGCCCTGCCACGCAGGGCTGAAGCATGTAACTTTGTAGGGCCCCCTGTGGTGTGGGCCCTTGGGCAGTTGCCCTGCTTGCTGCCACCTAATGCCAGCCCTGCACTTACAATGCCCCTAAAACTGTCCCATGACCCCAACAGGGGGTCACAACCATCAGGTTAAGAAACACTGATCTAGATTAGTTGAGTACCCCCTGGAAGACATTTGCATACCCCCCAAGGGTATACATACCCCTGGTTGAGAACCTCTGGTGTAGAGAATATCTCACTGGAATTTCTTCTCAAAAAGTAATCTACATCCCTGCCTCCATGTGGAAGGTGGGAAAGAAGACTGCGCCTGGCAGGTCCCTTTGGGGAAGGGTGGCACCTGGGGTTGAGGCTGGAAGGCCCTGACTTACCTCTGTAAATGGTTTCAGTTTCTTTGAGGGAGGAGTCCAATGGCTGTGGGTATACCACAGCCGCCGGCCCCCACCCCCACACACGTGAGATCCTCCTGACTGTTCTAACAAAATCGGCGTTCACTTGAAAAAAATGAAACTGCAAATTTATCATAATTAAAAGAAAGTTTGGGACCACAAAATGGCCTGGAACCCAAGCGTGAATGTTGTTTTAAAAAACTTTAGTGCAAAACAGGCTCTTTTTTCACAGTCCTAGCTGAACTTCATGTTCTTAGCTTTTGCATCGTTAGTACAGTGTTTTGCACACGAGCAGTCTGTGGGGGTGGCACTAATGCGACAAGAGGTGCGAATTTGGCTCCAAGTTTGGCATACCTTAGATATACAGGTTCAAATCCCAACCCTTCCTCCTCCTGAGGAGTACCAGGCAGTTAACTGTATGAGAAGTCTTTGTGCAGTTTTGTCAGTTTTGCTCACTTTCATCTGCATTTTCATGGCATCCTAACTGTTAACAGCTGCCACCTGCAAAGTCAGCTTCTTCCAGGTATTTGTTCTGGTTCCAGTAGGTTTTCAAGGAGCCGTTATAAATAAAACAAGCCAACATAGCAAACAGGGGGAAATTCCAAGTCATCTCAGAGTTCTCCCATTTTACTGGGGTAATGCACCACAAACAGTAATTAAATATAAGGAACAATAATAGCTGGTGCGTATATAGCACTCTTCATCCTTTGTTCTCAAAAGAGTTTCACAAAGAAGGTTAAGTAAATATCCCCATTTTACAGAGAAGGAAACTAAAGCATTGAGAGGTGAAGAAACTTACCTGAGGTCACACAGCAGGTCCGTAGCAGAGCCAGGAACAGATGCCAGGTCCTTTCATTCTCCATCCTCCACCTTATTCACTGGACCACACAGATGTAAAACCACTTAGGTTACCTTATACCACTGCAAAAGCTAGAATGACTGAGGTGAAAGAAAATGCATTGATTCAATGGCAGGGAAACTAGGCAAAGTTCTGTCCCAGAATCCTTTGAGAAAACAGAGCTCAACAGTGAATTATTTGCTACTTTGAATCTCTAAGGCCTAAATCCTGCTCTCCTTACTCAGATGAGAAATCCTATTAACTTCAATGAACTACTTCTATGAGCAAAGTGAGTGGGATTTGGGCCAAAACCTGAGCAATATGGTTTTTGTTCAATAGTTTATGGCAAGATCATATCTTATGTGCCAGTGACAGGGGGCAGGATAGGGGGGAAAACAGCCTCCATGAGCTGCTACTCCTTCTCCCATACAGGCAGGTGAAGAAATGGTTGGAGCCATGACTCTGCCTCCCCCAACCACTGTCCAGCAGCCCTGAGCCAGTGTGGAAGATTAAGTAATGTGCTACTAGTATAGATCAGTACAGATTACTTCTCATTGGGAACAGGAAATTCCTCCATAATTCTTTCACTGGTCTGCTCTTGGAACAGCATAACTACATGTTGTCCTTTACTGTGAACTGAGAGTAAGCACCCAATCTACCCCTTAGTTTAGAATCCTGTGACTGACTGAAAACAGAACAATTTGCTTTTTCCACACACACACACGATTCAGAATACATGGGTATTGGGAGGGTTGATGATTTTTTTTTTCCAGAGAAAATTCTGACAAGTGAATATTTTTGTTAAAATTTTAAGTTGGGCAGGGGAAAGACATTTTCTGATCCACTTGAATAAACAAACACCTGCAACAGGACCTGTGCACAAAAAGCCAAGTGCATGCTAAATCCCCTCATTTGGATGGATCAAAGTAAGCAATATACTATATATTTCATACCAGAAGATTCTCTGTGATAAGCAACATGTATCCCCACAGATTTGAAGGCTTCACTACAGCACTTGTATGCACAGACTGGAGGAGCCGACATAGGTACATCACAAATCCAAATTAGAATGGTTTCAGAGTAGCAGCTGTGTTAGTCAGTATCCGCAAAAAGAAAAGGAGTACTTGTGGCACCTTAGAGACTAACCAATTTATTTGAGCATAAGCTTTCGTGAGCCTCACAGTATATCCCCCTGCTGGCTGTGCATGGAATTAGCACAAATCCACGCAGTCAGATCAGAACTGCAACTGCGGATCAATTTCTGCTCCCTGTATCTCAGATGTAAATCTGGAGAAACTCCATTTATGTCAATGTTTTCACTCAGAATTTACAATGGTGCTACAGATATGAGAATTTGGATCTTCTAATCAAAGTGTAGTAGCAGATTCAGCATTTAAGATGGAAGCCTTGTTTATAATTAAACATAGCTACGCATTTTCTCATCGATTCCCCTTCCTCCCTATTTAGAGGGACCTGTTGCCTCTCTCTTATTTTTCACTTTCACTGACCATGAAATGCAGTGATTGACACTTTGTGTGCGTGTGTATGTATATATCACAAATTAATGCTGGTTTTGAGCTATTCCAATAGCTCCTTAAGCATCAGTTTGCTGAAATCTAACCAAGTAATAAAATGCATTTCATTTAGAAGGAATATTAAACTGGAAATTCAAATCATGGCACTAAAACACTGTATCAGAAGAACTGGTGGATAAATGGCGAATGTGGACCAGTGTCAGTGACCTTTTTGACTGGTTTCAATCATCAATTTACTAAGGATGAAGACATTTGAACAAGTCTTGTTGGCCAAGTTAATTCATTAATGACTTTCCAGGTCACAGACCACTCAGAGCAGATCCAGCAATCCAAGTAAAAATAAGAGTGGGTCTAAGAGAGGCCTTGCATAGGAATCAATTATGTGTTTTGCACCAGGAGACAACTGTCAGGTGTCATGGAGAAAATGGTACAATGAAGGATTTTAGCAGCTTTTCAAGTAACTCTTTGGAGATTAGAAATATATGTGGAAAGCATTTCTACATTAAGTGCAAAAGCAAGGATCAGGCATCTTCTAGGCTATTTAAGAACCTCTAGATTAAGTAGGTAGATTACAATGGAACCTACAGGTTAAGTTACTACTCAGAAATTCACATTTTAGTTGTCATGAAAGTGCTATGCACCCTAATGGTGCTGTGTAAGTAAAAACTCATCCATGAAAAAGTGGGGCATTGCCAGGGCAGTATTGGCATATGCCCTAAAATGTACTGCCTGTTCCCCCCCCCCCCATAGCACTTTTCTTCTGTTGGTTCCAGATTTGCTGGACTGAAGGCATAAACACAAGCCAGAATTTGGTCCCAAATCCACTAATAATGGAGAATGATAGCTGGCCCCATAGTACAAATAAAAGCTGGGGAGTGACTGTCCAGCCTGCACCTTCTTTTTAACAACACTGTATACCGTAGCCCACTGCTACCACCATTTGATCAGTGTGTGCCTGCCACCTCATGTAGGAGGTCTTGCTTACCAAAGCATGGACTCGCGCCCCCCTGCTATACGTACACAGGGTTGGCAAAAGAGCCCAGCAGCAGGGGCCTCTGAAATGAAGGGTCTCACCCCGTAACATCCCATCAGTTTGTTTTTCTCTGCCTTGACTCCTCTCTTCCTTCATTTCCTGTAGCTAGCGCTCATACAGCTGTTCAGTGCTTTGATGATCCTCCTTCCAAGGAGGGACTAAGAGCAACAGCTCTGCAGCCTTCTCAAGTTCAGAGGCTTGAAACTCCTTGATCCCAGGTCTCTGCACATGATGGGAGGAAAAGGTGTCCGCTCCCTCTTTGGCTTTTAATAGTTGTACACATGCGAACTACTTCCATCCCGAAAACCATAGAACTGCTTTGGAAAGAGGCCTTAAATCAGGACTTCCTTTCCTGCACCCACAACTTTAGGCCTGCAAGTAATGGCACGTGAAAATAAAGCACAGGTGCCCTACAGCCTAACCTGTAGGGCAATCAGGGTGTTAGATGGCTATGCGCCCTTATGCAAACTTCAGGCCCCAAAGAGGAGCAAAGGCTGTAAAAACAAGGCCACTGGCAACCTAATCCCTTCACTGAGTAAGAACAGAGTAGAGCTCGCTCTCTACAAGCCCAAGGGAAGCTTACAATGGCCAGAATAGAAAAGGAGGCATGACTGAAAACACATCCAAATTTGATGTTGTATCTCCAGTACATCTGGTGCCCTTTCTGCCTGCTTGGCCACACCTGATTTCAACAAAAACCCAAGCAAGCTGCAAGTGCTTAAGAGACAAACAATGGCATTTTCAATCCGGTTAGCATACAAAGGTTTGGCCCCTTATCACAGCCCGTACAGGCAATGGGAGACCATTCACAAACCGGCAACAGAAATGAATACAAAAAAGAGCTCAGAACTTAGTGCAGAAGCAATGTAAAATATCCTCCTGTGCTCATTAGGGCTTTAATATCCACTTAGATGGCTTGAGTTAATACTTTAACAGCCAGTAACTAGCCAATCCCAAAAGGTTTTAGCTCCTGATTAGAATCTGTAGCTTTTACAGGGTGTTGAATGGGCTTTTAGCTGTATCTTCTGTTTAAGATCCTCTCTTTTTTAAAAAATTAATCTCTTTTGTCCTATTTGCACCAGATAGCGCACTAAATAATCTTTGTTTTAAGCCCATTTTGACATTTGCTTTTGTTTGATGGGTTGAGGCATCTCTCTGCATTGCAGACACATGCTGTGTTCTTGGATCCAGAGCACTGTACATTTCCCAGCAGGGCGAGAGTATGGATATAACAAAGATGTACCGTGAATTTCTTAGAGATAACAGTGCCCTGAGCTCCACTGAGACTGTCAAAAATCAGAGTCAAATGAAAAACCAGCATCTTCATTCTGATTAGTCGTTGACAGTGAGCAGAGTTGGCAGGTCTTTCTCTGACTGCTTCATCTAGTCTCGGACATACATGGGTCACTTGTATGGTGACAGTGGGCAGCACAGGCTGCATTAGCCAGCTGGACACCGTGAAGCCAGAGAGAACCACAGGGTCTTTCTGTGTGCAGCAACCTCAATAAAGAATCCTCTTTATAGTCACTGATTTCTGTTTCTTATGTACCACAAGGGATATGACAGACCATTGTTGTTCAGCCACAAACTACTGGGTTCAGAAACTGAAGCTTTAGCAGGGCCAGTAGTCACCATGACCTGCCAGCGTACGAGCTCAAGGTCAAAGAACTGGACCTAGAAATTATATGGCAAATAAGCTTCCATAAATCAACAGAGGTGATAAATAATGGTCTGCGCACGGACAACTTGTGAAGAGTCCAAAAGGTAAAGTACTCACCATACATTAGTCACTGTGCACTATGAGTTACACCTTTGCACAGCCCCACACCTATAAGTCTGGGTCCAACTCAGGCCACAACGTTTCTTCAATCCCCCCCATACCACCCCCCGGTCAGATTGGTGGTGACTTTGGGGTGTTTTTGCATTCGTCTGCAGTGTGGTCATTTAGCAGGATGTGTCCCGGCTACTGCAGGTGCCTCAGGCATCAGTGCTCCTCAGTCCCTCCTCTTCTCTTCCTGTGGCACATCGTCTAGTTTCCTGTGGGCTGTAGTACTTTGGGCTAATTTTGTGCACGGGTGCTGGGCGGCGTCGGTGGCCTGTGATATACAGGAGGTCAGAGTAGGTGATCTGGTGATCCCTTCTGGCCTTTAAACTCCTTGATTCCCTCTTCAGGGACAGGTTTCAGAGTAACAGCCGTGTTAGTCTGTATTCGCAAAAAGTTGGTTAGTCTCTAAGGTGCCACAATACTCCTTTTCTTCAGGGACAAGTTTTTCCAAGGAGACATGCTGGAAAGGAAGATGTCAACAGGAGACTAGACTGCAAAAAAAAAAAAAAAAAAAGGATAATGAAAGGCAGTTACTGGAAGACTGAGAACTCAAGAGAGATAATCAGCAAGAATGAGCCAGAGAGGATTAAGTAATTAAGCTGAGGAGGGGCAGCAATTTTTGTGAGGATGAGAGAAGAGAGGGAAATAGCTGTAGGGGAGACAGATCTCACCCTGCAGGCAGGGAGCAGGGGAGGTGAAGGCAGCAGTGAGAGAAATCCGATGGGAGGTGTACCTGCTGTAGAATCAGCATAGAGGTGCCCAAAGTGATTAATCAAGAGGCAGGGAGGAAGGAGCAGTTCGTAATTTGTGGCAGAGGGGGCAGAGCGCGCGCCACAGGGACACAGTAGAAAGAGCCGAGGGCAGTGAGCACAGTGGAATGATGGTGCCCTCTAAAGGTCATTCGGAGTCGCATACAGGGTCACAGAGAGAATGCAAGACAGCCAGTATGCGGGAGGGCCACCATGACTTAGCTGAGGCTGCTCATCCAGACGATACACACAAGGGTACGTGCTGGAAGCTTGGGCTTGAAAAGTGACGAAAACCTCAGCAGCCAGGCACCTCGGTTTTAAAAGAGGATACCCGTGTAAGGCCTGGCCTACATTTACAGTGTAGGTCGACATAGCTACAGGGCTCACGTGTGTGAAAAATCCAGAGGCCCAAGTGCCGTAGTGATGCCGACCTAACAACCCCAGTGTAGAGGTAGCTAGGTTAAGAAAAGAATGCTTCCATTGACCTAACTATCATCACCTGTGGAGGTGGAGTCCTTACAGCGACAGAAAGACCTGTTCCTTTGCTGAAGGCAGCATCTACCCTATTGCTACAGTGCCATAGCTATGCGGCTATAATCCCCATAGTGTAGACATGGCCTAAATCAAGCTATTGGAGGTCATACTCAATAAAATGGCAACTTAGATTTGCATCTACATCTTAGGGTCTATGTTAGGGCTTGTCTACATAGGGGACCTTCTCACATAACTATACCAGTATAACTCCCTCAACTGCTTTAACACACACACACTCAAACAGGAGATGGGCAGGTTCTGATGTGGGGTAGGAGGGCATGAAGCAGGATGGAGGAGTGCCCCACCCCCTTGCTAAGGGCAAGTGCTGGAGACTTCCCCATATCACACACCATTGTTTGGGCAACCAGGAGCCAGAGCAGTGGTTGGAGGGCAGCAGGCAATATGATGGTCCTACAGTGCTCCTGTCCTGCTCCTACTGTGGTGATTATTATATATCTAATCATCTTTCTAAAGAAAAAACAGTCTGCTCTTCAAATGCTTCCTGCCAAAGCAGCTTTCTGCATTTCATGAGAAATACTAATCTGCACACGCTAATGTTAATGTGCTAAACTTCTTAGACGGGTGTGCACATCACAAGAGGTCGAGCAGACAGCATGCAGGACTGGCGTCAGGAGACCTGGGTTCTATTCCTGACCTGCGAGGTGACCTTGGGCAAATCACTTCACCTCTCTGTTCTGTTTCCTTCCCCATCATTTTTGTGTCTTAGCTGTGGAGATTGTGAGCTCTTTGGGGCATGGCATGACTCTTACTATGTGTATATACAGCACCTGGCACAAAGAGATCTTGATCTCTGTTGTGGCCTCTAGGTGCTACTGTAATAATACTAACAATTAAATGGCACTGACTATCCCACTCTGTTGGCAGTGTCTCCAGGGTCCAAGAACTGAATGGGGCTGCAGGCTGCATTACTGTCTCCCTGCTAGACAAGAGTTGCTCTAAGTCTGGATTTCTAAACCAATTTAGTTACATTAGTGCTACTTTCTTATGTAAACTGGCAACAGAATTTTCAAAAGGACCTAAGTGAAATAGAAGGCTAAGTTCCATTTTCAAAAGTCACAGGCACTTAGGGCCAGATTTTCAAGGGTACTTTGGTGCCTAAAGATGCAGATAGGCATGTTTGTGACTCTCACTGGGCACCTGATGCCTAATTCTCACTGCTTTCATTAGGCGTTAGGCACCTAGGCAGTTCTGAAAACAGCACTAGGCTCTATCTGCATCTTTAGGTACCTAAATACTTTTGAAAATTTGACCCTTTGACACTTCTGAAAATTTTACCTTGATCTATGTTTAGAGATCCATCATTGTATTTATATAGTGCCCTTCAGGCAGTGCATGGTACTCCAGACAGCTTTCAAGAGCAAAAAGCAGTGGGACTTCTGTCCATGTGGCTTGGGTGCTCGGGACAGGAGGATGAGGGAGACAGGAGGCTGAAGAAGGCTGGACAATTATGAAAAAAAAAGGACATTTAAACATGAACAGAGGTGTTCTTTACAACTGCTTTCAATGACTCAGCACATCCACAACTGTTCCAGTGAGCACTTCCCCCACAAAGAGCCCTGGAACAGCTGACTCCTCCTGCCTCTTAGAAGAAATCATTTGGGAATCTATTGAAACTTGGCCTGCAACAAAACTTGGGAAATGTTCAGATCCACATTCCGATTTTGTGGAGGAGGCCCAAAGCAAGACTTTAAATCTGATTTGTCCCTGCCATGCACTTTGCACAGGTGTAGATGGCCTTGAAAAATGGGCATAACACACTACCAGGTTACCATGGTTTTGCCTTCACGTTGCATGCACCCTGCAGATGACAACACAAAGTGCATCAGGGCTGAAAAGAACCAAACTTCTAATCTTTTGAGACTTAGTTCTCAGCAAAAAATGTATTGGACAATCTTGAACTGTAAGCAGTGCAGAGATATATGAATGGACATAAGAGATGTGTGAAAACAAATAAGTTGGGACTGGTGGGATTCAAAGAGAATCCCAGAGTGTGATGAACTTCAGCCTCTGGAAAGTCCACTGTGGGAAATTTGGAAAGGAAGTTCAGTCTGGCAAGATTTCTGAGGTATCAGAAAAGCAGATTTAGTAATTGCATGAACGTGCTCATCAGTTGCTAGCCCAGGATCTCTGGTCCTTGTGGGAGAATCCTTTTATTTACTGTACCTTAATACAGAGGAACAAAAAAGTATATATTAAACTGGAAATCTAAGCATGAGGTGCCAAGATAATGAATAGTATAAAATGTGTTAAGACACAAATCCTGAGCTTGCATTATAGTTTACTTCGCTGTTCAGGACCTGCCATTTGCATAAAGCTGCAGGCTGCCAGCACCTATGCAAATATAGCCCATCTGAACAAGAACAACTTGTGTTGCTCTGTCTAGCATCCTTTATTGGCCAACTCGGAGTGATGTTAACACCACTTGAAAGGAAACCACATCCGTATCTTCTGTTGCTGCACCATGGGATGCTTGAGAGGGAACAGGAACTTCTTCATCTAAGGATTGATACTAGACACCTCAGTCTTTGGTTTCTTGCTGGGGGTGGGGAGCTCCTTTTTATGCTTATTTTCTTTTGCCTAAATTGCAAAATTTCCATTAACTATAATTAAGAGTAGAGGCATTGGTTCCATTTTCCTGGGTGCCATTTGGGTTAGTTCCATTCTACCTATCTCAACTTCCCCTGTGGTTTCAAATGGATGTCATGTTTCCCATCACTTACTGGCATAACTAAGTGTCATGTTACTGTGTACTTCAAACAGCTGCCATGTTCCTCCCCAGAAATGGCTGCATTTCAGTGGGAGTTTCACTTGTAGTTTTTAAATGGTATGGGAAGGAAAGATGCAGCAGACGTGTGGAACAGCTCTAGTCATGGCAATTCTCTTTCCATTTCTCAGCCTGGAGCGGGAGGAAGAGCACTTTAACAAACAGACTTTTGGTCCTAATGCTAGCTTAATTCCATCGGCTTCAGTACAGTGAACTCCTGACTTACACTAACTAAGTGAGAGGAGAACCAGGCCATTTATGTTGGAAATGAACAAATGTTAAATGCAATTTTAGAAGTAAACACAATAGCTTAGGGTAAATCTGCAGCTGGTGTAAATCAGCAGGGCTCCATTCACATCAGTGGAGATATTCTTGTCAGCAAGTTAAGGAAGTAAGGGCTGGATGAATGCACTATAAGGTGGGTAGAAAGCTGGCTAGATTGTCGGGCTCAACGGGTAGTGATCAATGGCTCCATGTCTAGTTGGCAGCCGGTATCAAGTGGAGTGCCCCAAGGGTCGGTCCTGGGGCCGGTTTTGTTCAATATCTTCATAAATGATCTGGAGGATGGTGTGGATTGCACTCTCAGCAAATTTGCGGATGATACTAAACTGGGAGGAGTGGTAGATACGCTGGAGGGGAGGGATAGGATACAGAAGGACCTAGACAAATTGGAGGATTGGGCCAAAAGAAATCTGATGAGGTTCAATAAGGATAAGTGCAGGGTCCTGCACTTAGGACGGAAGAACCCAATGCACAGCTACAGACTAGGGACCAAATGGCTAGGCAGCAGTTCTGCGGAAAAGGACCTAGGGGGTGACAGTGGACGAGAAGCTGGATATGAGTCAGCAGTGTGCCCTTGTTGCCAAGAAGGCCAATGGCATTTTGGGATGTATAAGTAGGGGCATAGCGAGCAGATCGAGGGACGTGATCGTTCCCCTCTATTCGACATTGGTGAGGCCTCATCTGGAGTACTGTGTCCAGTTTTGGGCCCCACACTACAAGAAGGATGTGGATAAATTGGAGAGAGTCCAGCGAAGGACAACAAAAATGATTAGGGGACTGGAACACATGAGTTATGAGGAGAGGCTGAGGGAGCTGGGATTGTTTAGCCTGCAGAAGAGAAGAATGAGGGGGGATTTGATAGCTGCTTTCAACTACCTGAAAGGGGGTTCCAAAGAGGATGGCTCTAGACTGTTCTCAATGGTAGCAGATGACAGAACGAGGAGTAATGGTCTCGAGTTGCAGTGGGGGAGGTTTAGATTGGATATTAGGAAAAACTTTTTCACTAAGAGGGTGGTGAAACACTGGAATGTGTTACCTAGGGAGGTGGTAGAATCTCCTTCCTTAGAGGTTTTTAAGGTCAGGCTTGACAAAGCCCTGGCTGGGATGATTTAACTGGGAATTGGTCCTGCTTCGAGCAGGGGGTTGGACTAGATGACCTTCTGGGGTCCCTTCCAACCCTGATATTCTATGATTCTACGATATGCCAGTTTACACCAGCTGCGATTCTGGCATAAATGTTTCTTCTCTTTGCATTTTACCCACATGCCACGGACTAAAGGAGGCTGTTTAATCTACTCCTTCAACAGCTAATCTCGCCAGATAAAAATGCCACTTTAAACATTTTAGGCCTCAGTCACTCACATCAGTAGAATTCCATCTGGAAGGGACAGAGACCTTTAACTGTAAATACAAGTAGAAAATTGTGGCCCCGTGTGCTGACTGGGACGGTCCATAGTCTGTTCCTGTACTGATCGCTGGCTAGTCACCAGTGACTCATTGCTAATTTACCATTACTTAGGTCTAGCCTCAAACAGCTCTGTTCGATGGTATTCATAACAGTGCAGTTTGATACCATATTCCTGGCCAACATTCCATGTTACTGCAGCGATGGCATTCTGTCAGTGCAAGTTCCTGGCTTTCACACTCACCGCTATCTGTCTATTCAGTAGGACTCCAAGTTAATGTAGCCAGCTGGGCTCATCTCTGCTGCCAAACACAGTAAAGTGGCAGCAGTTTTCAGTTCTAGTCTTTCCTTCTCCTCGCAACACAAACAATTCACACACACACACACACACACCCTCTCATTTATTTTCCAACAATAGAGATGGAAACGCCTCTTCCGTACTCTTAGTCCATGAGCTCAGCTCACCCCACCCCGAATGGTGTTCGGGTTCAGTGTAGTACAATCAAACCTGAAGACACGGTTGTAGGTTATCAATTTTTCTGAACTGAACGGCTAACTCAAGAGAAATACCCGAAAGACACAGAGCCTCTTTAATGTAATAATGAATAGTGTACATTAATATACACCATGCACACACAATAATTTATAGCAAGACCATAGCCTCTGCGCCTTTAAATCCATTCTTAAGGCTTACTTCTGCTACAAAGAAACCTGTCATCAGGTCGGAAGGGGAAGGGTGAAAATGAAAAACAAAAAGTATATTTGTACATAAAAGTTGTTTATTTTTGTGTTTTCCCTCCCATCTTTATCAGTCAGATGGCTTCAAAGATTTCAAACTTTTTGCCCATCTTGGGTTTTGTGCAGTGCTCAGCACACAGGCCCAGTGCTGACTGAGGTCTTTGGACACTACTGAACCATCCTTGTTGTTTGTTACTAATGTATCAAATAAATGCCTAGAAAGGTGTATATGCCCAGAGGATAGTCATTTCCCCAAGCACAGTGTTTATATTCCAGGTGTTTCGAAATCATGACTAATATTTGAGAAAAGTTAAGCAGTTTTATTCAACAGGATGAGTCCACATCCAACCAGTGGCTTGATTTACATGGCATCATCAGCATACATGACAGAGGATCCAATCAGACATTCTAACCGAATGGCATTTTATCATACATTACAGAGACAATATCCATAGAGGGACAACAATCATTATACAAGGCAGTTTCTAAGGTTTTCTGGCATGAACAAAAAACAGCCACTCAGAAGCAGATCAGAATCAGGAGGTCTACTGACATATTGTGAAAACTGCAACACTGCTAGTAAATAATACAGTCCAGGATTTACAAAAAGAATCTATCAGGTATACTTCAGTCTAAGGAAGAAAAGTGCACTGTCATTATCATTAAAGGGACTGACACAATTACAATGGTTGCTTAGGAGCGTCTATACAGAACTAATATCAGCGTGGGTGCAATTGCTTTAAAGTCAGCATTGTTAAATGCATCAATGGGTCAACAGAAAGACTGCTTCAATGAGCCATGGGGGAGACAGGCCAAAGGAATGGCTAGACTAGTGACTACCTACTTCTGGGAGTTAACAGAAGTAGTTTTGATAAAGCAAAAGGAGGTTATTTTTGGGGGGAGGCAAAGACTCACAGCAACTGAGGGAGATGATTCAAGACTTTTGAATTTGCTCTGCACAGCAGAGAATCAACTTCTTAAAGAGCGCCCTTTCCTGGCCCATCCTAGAGACTTGGGCTCTCTGTTGATGTCTCTGTATTATAATCAAATGGGTGGAACAGTTTTCATTTGAAACAAGAGAAAATGATCCTTCCGGGTGAGCATTTCCAGCTGCTGCTTCGACCAATTTGTAAACTGTAAATTTCACAGTACCCTTACGTGAACAGAACTGAGATCATGTTGAAGTCTATAGAGAGGTACAAATTATCAAGATTAAGTTATTCAAAACATGAGCAGGTTCCAGTTATGATGCTTGTACAGCATACTGCAAGTGGTTTAATTTTGTGCTGAGCTGAATGACAGAAAAATACATATTTTTAATTTACAGTAGTCGCCCCAAACTGCAGTTTGACGGCAATATTAAAAAGGGGTAGTTTTTTTCTTTAAATTTAATAGTCTTTTTTAAAGGACTTGAAAAGCAATACACCCACAGCACGACATAACAGTACGTAAGAAATCATGATCTGTATACAGCTCCGAGTACATTAATTCCAAGCATTTGTTCTGGTGCGCAAAAGGCACTTAGATAAGAAAACAAGCATTAAAAAAAGCAAAAATAAAAGGTAATAATTTAATGCAAAAGACACTGGAATTTATACCACATCTTTTGGGGGGGGGGGAGAATAAAGATGGTTTTGCTATTAAGTCATTGTTGAAAATATATATATAAAAAAAAGTCAGACTACCAAAGTGAGTGTTCTCAAGGAATTAAGTGGAAAAAATTACTGGCAATGATTACACAACAATTGTGCCAAATGGGGGCTTTTTCACTCCCCCGAAAAGCACATTTGCTGGTTCATTACTAGAACAGACTGACAGACCATTTGAACATCTGCTGCCCATAATGACAAAGGCAATGACCTCGGGGTTAGGAAAGGGGGGGCAGGGGGGGAAATCATGACCAAAAATAATTATCAATATGAAGTAATTGTGGTAATTACAAATGTCAACAATGTTAATAGACAAGTACGTAAACACCATTTCCTCTTGTAATACTATATTGAGGAACAATAGAATCACTACATACAGTACTTTCCCCCCACACACACTGTACACTGAAAGGTTAGGTTTGTGTTTTTGTTTTTATTTTATTATTTCTTACATTGAGCTATCTACTAAGTGCAAAGATTTGGTGAGTGGCATTGGCTTTCATCTAATTTTAACCTATTTTCTTTTTACAGTTTACATTTTAACAGTTACTTTCCAGCATTTAAGCAAGTACAGCAATATATAACAGACTAGAACAGGCAAGAGACAGTTAAGAGAAGAGGATATGTGGAAGTGAAACATGCTTGTGCACTGGACACAGAATAAGAACGAACACCTAATCAGTTCCATTGGATTTGTGTTAAGATTCCTCTATATCCAGTCAAGTAAATGTTACCTTGCACAAACCATAGGGTTTCCCATTGTTTTATGCACATGGATAAGTTATGGATTGGACTCCCAAATGAGAGGTGCTAACATGATAAGATTCAAAGGGCTAGATCACCCCACTGGTCTTTTCCATCTGTACATTCTATGACAGAAATATTGGATTGTTCACCTGGAGATGTGAAGGATTCTGCGTTCGGTGGTGGCGGCTCAGATGTCGGATAGAAAAGCAAAAGAACTTAAAAAACATGCCATGGGATGCTGAAAGAAGCTGAATTTTAATCTCAACTCCCAACGAGGCAGCAAGGTTTGTTCACTTATTTTGCTCACTGACCGCTACTGCAGCAGAAATCAGATTAAGGAAAAGGAATTAAGGTGTGAAAAAGGCTAGTACAGCATCTGTGCGGAGTTTGAGTGAGACTCATCAAGACCTGTTTCATGTCTTCAGATGACATATGATTGTATGGAAAAAATCAAAATTAAACCACAGGTCAACTCTATGAAAAGCTGGTCAAGAAGTAAAACAAAAATAATAAAAAGAAACATGGAGTATCTTGTATTCAGTGATTAGAGAAGAGACTTAGTTATCAGACAAAATATCATGCAACCCCTAGTTCTTTCTGCATATTTTTTCTCTAGGTTAAATGTTCAGAGGAAAAATAAAATATAACTTCTTTTGCATAAACTCATACTGCTGTATTATATAGTACAGTACAGAAAGTGCAAAATATCACCCCATCAGATCAGTTATGCGTCTGATATGGTCAAATATGGCTCATGCTTTTCATGCAAGACGACAATCTGAATCAAGACCCTCGTGTACTGCTGTGCAACTTTAAATAAAGGAATGTTATCTTTTCAAAGCCTCCTTGCCTGTTTAGTCCCAATTTGTTAAGATGTCATTAGTTAATAAAAGGCCAGGGGAGAAGGGGAAATGAAACATTTCAATACTTTATAAGTTAGCCTATTTATTTTTTACCACAGGTTTCTTACTAGTCCTTGTCGGTTTTGAAATCTTCAAGACAACCTAAGTTTTGTGGTTTCTTTTTGTACACACCTAGCACTGCTATGTCGTGGAGTAGATATTTATACACTTTATCCCAGTATATAAACTAAAGGAATAAAATGTTTCACTTGGCCGTATCATATTCTGTACAACCTACTGGCTGGGTAACAGCCGCAAGATTCAGAGGTGAAACGAAGAAATCTTAAGACTGAATGCAAAGAAAAAGAAATCCACCCAGCTTGTTGAGAACGGTCACTAGATGCATTTCAATTTCTTCTCTGTAGGCCAATAGTTGAGCAAAAACAGCATGTCTTCTCTTTTTTTTTTAAATGCCAACTACTGCAGAATAGAAATTCCAGGATTGATCTTGTATTGCTTGATGCTCAGTTGCTCCACACACGCACGCACACACAAGTATTCTCAAAAAAATTAAAATCAACCAAACAACTTTAGAGAGGAAATTTCAGGGCAAGTTTCTGAGGTAAATCTACTAAAAAAAAAATTATTGAACTTTGTACACTTTATATATATACTTCTACACAGATTGTTTATTCTCCAGTGACAATACGCAGGACAGCCATCTTATTCTGCCATACAGTTTTACTGCAATCTTGGTAAAATGCTTCTGCACCGATGTGTGTATCTATAATGGAATTGTTAGGTCTCAGGCCTACACACTGGTTTTCCTACTGAAGTTTTCTTCAGAGCATAATTTTTCCATCTTTTCCTTTTAAAGAACAAGACTGTTTGCAGAGTTATGATTTCCACTCAAAAAAAAAAAAAATCCAGATATTGACTTTTTTCCACCCCTCAACTAAGAATCCCTTGCTGCAGAGCTACATGGTGCCTGATTTATCCGAGGAGCTATTGGGGTAAATCTTCTCTGTGGGCGTCACTGCAGGACTGCCCATTCCTGAACTGCTACTGCTGCTTGATCGGTGTTGAACCACCGGTCTGACGGGTCTCATGGGTGGAGGCCTAAGCTGAGCCCCAGCAAGCCGGGCTGAGAGGGCTGGTTTAAAAGTAGTCATCATTTCAGTGGTGGAACTACTGCTGCGTCTCATGGCGGCATCAGGGTCTCGAATCATGATGGTGTGAAGTGGGCTGGCAGGTTCTGAGTTGACAGAGCCCCCTTGAGGAGTCTTCATTGGCTCCAGGGTGTCAAGAACGACATCAGGGGCCTGCTTCACAGTGTTCTGTCTCTCGAGCTCACGCAGCTCATTCAGAGCAGTGCTCATGGTCTTCTCAATATCCTGTCAATGTGATAAGCAAAAGTGTCATCAGCATCCCTGCATTTTAGCATTGCTTGGGCTTTCCTGCAGTTAACTCTGCCGTCCAATGGAGCTTTACCCCGTCTCAGCCTAAGTGCAGTTGTTTTCTGCCTCACCATGGCCATATGCCCTTAAATCCTGAGAACTCCTGAGCTTCTGCGACTGCACTGACATGAGGTGCTGGTGCTCACCACCTCTCATGAGCTGGCCTCTAAAGAAGGAGCTGGCTCTGAGAGGAGATGTAAAACCCAGGTCCTGACCACAGGCAGGCACCATGCATCTTTGAAATCCTGCACCTTTGACATCAATGGGAGTTCTGGCAATGATTTCAAAGGCAGCAAGTCCTAAACACCCTATAATATCATGTAAAGTTACCCCCAGAACCCAGTGCAATTCCAGGTGGGGGAATTAATTTTTGCCTACCTCCCCTATGCAGTTTGTTTGATACAATATTCTTCTCCATTCTCTGACCTAAGTTATCATGCAGTGTTGTTGTCTCTCAGCAGTTACCAAGCTCTGCTCTAGAGACGGCTGCATTTCACTGATGGGAGGCATATCCCTTGCTGTATCTACTTTTACAGATGTGTGGTAAGTCTGAATTATCTAATGTTTATAAAGTGTTTTGTGGTCTTTGGATAGTGTTCAAGGTATTATCATCAACAAGAGGGAGTCAAAAGATCACTATCAGCCAGGTTAGGACCCACAGCTAGGTTTCATTAAATATAAAAGAGTTACAAAATTAGCAATATTTTCACAGGGCCAGATCCAAAGCTGGTGTAAACTGACATTGCTCCATTGACTTTGATAGAATTACTGATTTATACCACTTGAGGATCTGGCCCATGATTTTAAAAAAAGACTAAGAAAACCATTTGATATTTTGGTCTGTTCTTAGTTGTGATATATCTCCTTTCCCCTCCCCCCCCCAACTCAGTGTTTGCAGCTCGGGTGCCACTTCCATGAGCTAGTGCATGAGAAGCATGTGAGAAGCATGAGTGTGTGAAACTGACAGAGGCAGATTGTTTGCACTGGGCAACCAAACAGCAATGCAGGAAGTAAACAAAGAAAATCCAGTGGTGGAAGAGGAAATGAGACTGGAACACTTCTTTAAATATACTGTTAGCTGGACTTTTAGTTTGCCAGGACCAGCAAACAACCAACTAGAAATATTCCCAGGCTGAAAATACACCAGCACACGCCCATGTGACCTCAGTGGGAAAATGCCGGTAGGAGAGAGCAGACCTGAACTGCTCTAACTTACTCCAGAGGCTGAACTGGGCTCTGGGGGGTGCAAAGGTGGCACAAGGCACAGCTGAGTCATTTACTGTGGCAGGCTCTGCTTTTCACTTAACCTCTATAGCCTGCGGTAGCTTATTTCTTTCTCACCAACGCTCTTGCCGCTGGCATTTCTTCCTACATTGGGAATAATGGGCTCAAGTAGGAAGGGGCCAGTTCTCATGGTAGTGATTTGTGAAGCATTGAACAAAGCGCTCTTCTTGGCATCCGCGAGATAATAATGTTTTATACGGTTCACTGCTTTGAATGGTGAAGTGGACCAACTGCCTGGAATACAAAAAGAATCCCTATTTTCCTGAGAAAAAGCAGGTCTGGAATAATGGTATTTACAACAAATCCATTTTTGAGAACAAAAATATGGCATATACCTTTAAAAATAAAGCAGACACATGGCTTAGGCTTGCTGTAGCAAAAAAGTGTCATAATAACAATGAGCAACAAAGGAACAACATGCGAGCATCAGGCAACAGCCCCCACGGAAGAGACTGAGGTGTGAAAAGCTCAAGAAGCGCTTCATTAAAACCAAACAGCTACACAAAATCTCTGGGCAGCCCAACCACCAACCTCCACAGAGGGAGGAGGCACAATCCAGAGAAAAAAGAACAGGAGGACTTGTGGCACCTTAGAGACTAACAAATTTATTTGAGCATAAGCTTTCGTGAGCTACAGCTCACTTCATCGGATGCAAACAGTCCAGAGAAAGAAAATGCTCCCCCACTCACACCGTCCGGCCAATTTTTCTGAAAGACTGCCCAGCATGCCAACTTCCTTGAATTCAAACGCACAACATGCCTGACGTTCCACCGCCTTGCATTGTGTGCCATCACTGACACCTGTGTAAAGCAGAGGTAAACTCCGGATTCTCTCCTCTCAGTGGAGAATGGCACAGTTTTATACCTACTTTCACAGGAGGCAATAGCTACACAAGGGGGAAGGTGGTATCGCGGCTTCTGTTATGTTTGGATCACAAACAACACTCTCTGATCTTGTATGTATCTGTGTATCAATGGCCCACGACAGACCTCAAAGCACCTTGCAGTTTTGTGCCCTGACTCTGGTATGAATTCTGTGAGGTAGAGTTGCCCCTGTTGTGAGTTGGAGCTGCAGCTGAAAGATCTTAGCTTCTGATTTCAACAGGTCTCACAGGCTACATGTAGCCTGGTCAGTACTTGAATAGGAGGCATCCGTTAAAAAATTAAGAGTACTTCAGGATGTGTTGCTGGTAAATTAGGAAGCAGTAATGAATCAATATTGAACCCACTGCGTATCACAGTGCTAGAGGGCACTGTGTCGCGCGAGAGAACATTTTTTGGATTAGACATAAAATGGGAGGTCTGGCCACATATGGTTACTAACAAACCTAAGGTGTGTTTTCCAAAAGCAGGGATGTTAGCCCTGGGTATCTCAATCAAATTCTTATTGGAGTAATTAAGTTCTGTCTCTTTAAATCCCCCCTGAAGTTCTAAATAGAGACAGTATTCCTCTTTAACTTCCTGTCCTGTTCATGAACAGCCACCAGATTTCATCCTACAGGTGGCTGCAATGCAGTGGTGGGTGAAGAGATTCCTCTAGATAATTGTAAAGGGCTTTGAGATGAAAGGCACTCTGTACTGTACCTCCAGTCTCCACAGCACACAGAGCCATCTAACAGCCCTCTTACCTCAGCAAGTGCTTCCGCTTCCAGAGATTTCTGATCTCCAAGACTACTGTGCCGAGTAGACCCACAGGTCGATCTCAGTGGGTGGCCATCAGACAAGGCCTTCCTGTCTGGATAATTGATGCTGCCGGCGCTGCCAAATGTGGCCATTCTGCGCTTCTCAGGGCTCTCAATCCTGCCTCTGTTGAGTGGTATTTTGTGGGGGCTGCTAGGACATGCTGCTGCTCGAGGAGGGGTGTCTATACCAGGACCCATCCCTCTTGGGGGGCTATGGGTGTCCCCTCCACTCCGACGACGAGGGATGGCTGCGCCATCAGATCTCAACCTTACTCTGCAAAGAATTCATTGAAAAGCAGTTAAATTAGATCATTACCTGGCATTTCAGATTTGATTGCATGCTGTGAAATCCCCAGTGGATCAGCTCTGAAAGCCCATATCAAGTCAAAATATCGATCTTTCACCATGAAAGAACCCAGCCAACAGGGGTGCTACAAATTTTGGAGAGTGCCAAGAAGCAGCAACCATAATATTTTGAAGGCTGTTCGAACTGATGAATCTGTTTGGCTCCCTTCTAGTTTAAATATGGCATAAATAGTACAAGTTGTTCTCTGGTTCTTACTGCATCGTAACATTGTAATTATCCTGCCCTCAATGGTGTGTCACAATATATTTGTCTTTCACAGTAAAAGGCCACCCATACCAAAGTGGATCAATTGCCCTACCGGCCCATTACTCCCCCAAATCCATAGTCTGGAATATGATCTGTCGGAGACTGGATGTCATTCTTTGATGAGGCTTTATCATCCAGCAAGGGTCCACTGCTTGCCTCGCTGTCTGCCTTCTGACTCAAACTGTCGGAGAATGCATCATCCCTATGAGAAATGAAACTCTGCATCAGGCAGGCAGATAACGGAGTGCCTCACACATGAAAGAAGAGTGTGGCCTCTTAGCATTTTCATACCTTTGGAACCCTAATGCATCCACTCCAACCAGGGGGGGAAATAACATTCATTAGCACCCAACAAGGAGAGAGTGGGGTCTAGCGGAAGAAAAGGAGGCCAGTCTTGAGTCCTAGTCTTGGTTCTGCCATTGTGTCACCTGTGGCAAGTCCCTAAACTAGAAGCCGAAATCTTGGCCTGAACATCTTCAAACCAGATCCAAAATTAACAGTGAGCTGAACCCGAGCCCCAGATCCAAACTCCCCTGAAGTTAGGGAAAGTTTGACTCTAAGCTTCATGGCTCAGGCCTGGTCTCTACAAACCTCCCTGTGCTTCAGTTTAGCCATTTATAATGCAATCCTAGGTACAGTACCTATTCCACAGAGGCATGGTGAGACACAATGAGTGAGTGTTTGTCCGGGGCACTTGAATCCTTGGATTAATGGCCATCTAGATGCAGTGTAAGCCTCAAAGATAATCAATGGTGCAGTGCAAATTTACACCTGCCGAGGATCTAACAGTGAATCTGGACTGCTCAACTCTATTCTTTTATGGAGCCAATGACTGACATGTTTCAAACCTCTTGGAGCTTTACTAATTATTTAGGTGCTGTTCTACTCTTGAACAAGCAGCAGCATCTGAGCCAGTAACAGGAGAAAGGTACACATGACCAGCTAGAAACTTGGCAAGGAGACAAAAAAAATAAACTCAGCACGTGGCTCGGTTCAGTTATTGGCCACCCCATGGAAGGTACAAATATCTTCACACTAGTTACTTATGAAACTAGGGAGCAGTGTTGGGGAGCGGACAGGCAACCTAACTGCTCTGGTAGGCAGAAGAGCCTTTCATGGTAAGAAACCCAAACCCTCAGATGTGTGCTTTCCTGAAAGGCTCAGCTGGTAACATGACATGAGCAGAGGCCCCAGGTCTTTCACACCTTTGGGCATCAGAAGCTGAGGGTGCAGTGGAAGGCTGAAACTTGGAGCTTGGGACAAGGTCCCTGAATGTCCTGCGTCCCTCTGAAATATCTGGTAGTCACTGACCATTTATGGCCTGATCCAAAGTCCATTAAACTGGTGGAAAGACTTCAACAGGCCTGGGGAACAGGCTCAGAGCAAATGCTCTTTTGTTTCCTCTGCCACCAGGGTAGCTCTGTATGTAACATGCCTTTGGTGTCTGCATTAGCTTCTTCCCTAAAATTTCCCACCCAGCTCCACTGTTCTAGTGTACAATGACTGCTAGCACTTTCACTACAGAGGCATCTAAACACCTCCTGTATCCAGAGCCCAGCCCCCACGTAAGTTAGAGCAGTCATTGTGGCTTTTTCTCAGCTGCCTATAGGCCACGCTGTGGTCTCAATAGCTGGAGCATGCATGCACCCTCTTGCCTCTGACATATCCCTGTTCCAGGGTATCCAAGGAGGGGCTGACAAAGAGCTGCCTGCACCTGCTCTATGCTGTGCAGGTAACACCTGTGCACCAGGGGAATTCCCAGCTCGGAGAACCTGACGGGAGTGGTGCAAAAGGGCTGGAAGACAGTCAAGAACTGGACTGTTTTTAGTTTAATATGTTTAATCATCACTTGAAAGTGGGGGAGTGGGAGGGAGTCAGATTAAAACGAAAAAGCGTGATGAAGGCTGTGTAAATAGCTGAAAGGCCTGAGCACCTGAGAGACTGCCAATCGCTCCTGGGAGAAATCCATTTGGGATCAAATAAGCTCCCTGGCTGTCCTCTAGGGCCCAATGCTGCAAAGTGCTGAGCATCTTCAACTCCCACTGCAGTCACATTGCAAAAGGAACTCAGCACCGGCCAGGACTGAGCCCCAAGTTTCTGATAAAGGCCCCAAGGAGCCCATCCTTGCAAATCCTGCTCATTTTATTTCTTGGCAAAGAAATGCCCTGCAAGGGTTGTCCACATGCAGGTTTGTTTCACAAAAAAACAGCAAAAAATAAATGTCAGTTGATGGACAAAAATGCAGTAGATATTTACTAAGATTTTTTTCAGGCTTCATCCCATTTCAGACCCCACAGAGCGTATCTATGCCGGGAGCAGGTTTAATTGTAAAAATCAGCCACATCAGGTACATTATTACATATTCTGATTTGTATTTATTATGCTGTGCAGATAAATTAGCCCCCAATACCGTCTGGTTAACAGTTCACCTAATGAAAAAAAAAAGTGCTCTCATTTAGTATTCAAAGAATTATTGGATGCAAAATAATGCAACAGTACATGTCAGAAATTGTCTGCCTATATTGCTGGCTCAGCTCTTTCATGTATGTATTCAATAATACAGTGCTGAAAGAGACATGCAGTGGTTTAATAATTGCCATTCAAGCAAAGAACAAAGGTAAGAAGATAAAATTTATTTGCAATCAAAGATGGGAAGAATTCTTAAAACAAATAAAAGAACATTTTAAAAAGTTGCCAAGTGACTTAGGAGCCTCCCAAGTCCCATTTTCAAAAGTGACTTGGGCACTTAGGAGTGGCTCATTGACTTTCAATGAGACTTTGGCTCCTAAATGCCTGAGTCACTTTTAAAAATGGGAATTGGATGTTTTTGAAAATTTTGCACCAAACTCCCAAAGCAAATTAAGGGGAGAAAAAAAACCATTACAGTTCATCCAGTGAGTGTAGATTACAAATGTCTTGCTTAAGAGGTATGGATTAATTGTTAGAGCACAGGACCAAAAGCCAGGAATTCCTGATTCTTGGCTCCAACACTAGACCTCTCTGCCTCAGTTTCACCATCTGTCTGAGCTTGACACCCACTCACCTGCACCACAGGGCTTTTGAATGATTAGTCAATGTCTGTGCAGTGTTTTGAAAATGAGCAGAGCTACAAGTGTTATTATTCATGATGGCTTTCGATTTGAACAGCATTTTACAAAGAAATTAGTCAAGATTTAACGCCTGAGGCCAAGACTTTCTGAAACAGGAGCCTACCGTTACCTGCCTTAGCTAAGATTTTCAAATAAGCCTCAAGGAGTCAGGTGCCCAAATGCCACTGAAATTCAATGAGGCATTTAACTCCCTTAGGCTCCTTTGGAAACACCGGCCCTGTGCCCATATTTTAGATACTTAAATAAACGGGCAGATTTTCAAGTGTGTGCAGACCCAATGGCTTGCACTGAAGTTAACAGGACTTTTGTTTCTTTCACAAACAGCTTAAATCCTGGCTTTTGGACATCAGGGATGTGCAGGCCCCCCACAAGCTCTCAGCACTTTTGAAAAATCAGGCCACTCATTTAGGTGGCTAAATAAGGCTGTAGAAGCCTAACTGTAGACACAGTTTTGACACTCTTGCCCCACTTAAATTGCCCACTCACATGTCTTGTACAACTATGTACTGATGTGGTATGAGGCCATCCACACCGTTATGGCGCCCTTCCCACCAGTCCTCCGATGCACGATGGTACAAGAGGAGCGAGGCTCCTTTCTTAAAGGAGAGCTCTCGCAGGGACCGACCAATGTAGTCAAACTTCGCTATTGCTTCAATCTGTTCCACTTCTGAAAAAGAGAGAAAACAAAACATATATAGGCATGGTCTCCTCAGAAATCACCTGAGCCCCATCAGAGGCCTCATACCCACATGACATTGATACGACTCTCCATGCTTCCTGACAACATTTTCTACTATGTACTGTCCATCCTTCTAGGACTGCTAAATTCTCATTGGTTTTCCAGACTCCCATGCAAGAGGAGACAAAGAAAAGCTACAAAGCTAATGGGAAGTAATTAAAATTTCATTGCATGTAAGTGATGTTCCCAGCTGTGCCACCATATTTATTCATGGCCACCCATATTTATAAAGTCTTTTCTTTTGGTTATGGATTCCGATTCTTCCTAGGTGGGGGACATTGTACATTTCACTCACATCCCTGGGATCAAATCAGCACTTGGCTACTGCTTCAGATTAGATTTCACCCCTTTTCTTTATTCTGGAGGCAGTTTGGTCTGAATTATTAATGGGTAGCAAATACTCTCGGAGGATTCCCATCGGGAGAGTGAATATAAAACCTGAGCTATGCTGATACCCACCATCCATCATCAAATCACTTCTCTAGACTCCCCCCACTACTCTGCCACACCGCACCCCATCCAATCTGAGCGCCACCATTCATCAGATATTTCAGAATCAGTGTCTAGAGGCCAGATTTTCAAAAGAGCTCAGCTGCCATTACAGCACCAAAATTAAGTGGCCAGGTTTCCAAAACATGCAGCAGCAGTCAGTGCACTGAGCAATTTTTAAAATCTGGCCCAGAGTGTCACCATGGGAGGGGCTGGGTGCTGAGCACTTTTGAAAAGCTGTCTTTTATTTAGGTGCCTGACAAGTAGCAGAGCTCTTTTGAAAATCTGGTTCCAATTGTGAACGCTGAGCACTTGAAAAATCAGACCAGCAACTCTCCTGAAAAGCTGTTTTTGCAATAGCAAGGCAGAGACGACATCTCCCTCAGGATTGTGAGAGCGCTAGACTGCACAGTGCATTACTTAAAGCAGTTTATCAGATTCACATTAAATGCAAATTATTGGATTTAGGCAGCAGTGTGCACCACTCAGCCCACTATCAAGGCCATCAGTAGGTGCCAGCAAGAGAACAGCTTATGTAGCCTGGTTTTCTTCGACACCTGCCTCTTGTTTTTAAGCCCTATCTGCAATGCAGAAAAATGGGGACCGACAGGGGCAGCAGCAAAGCTAAATAGGGCAAATTAACCTTGATCTTTCAGATCTGCCCCATTCTCATTAAAATATGGAAACTTCCTTCATTCCATCTGCTGCCTCTTTGAATTGCAGGCTCAGCACCTGCTGGTAATCAGGATCTGACCTACCCTTCTGCTTAGCAACAAAGAAGGAATGAGGCAGGCAGTGCTAGGGAGGGGGAATCTGCAATATATTGACAGACTCCCCAGTCTTCTCTCTCTTGTGACACCATCCCCCATTGTTTGAGATGTTCCTTTGTGCTAGATCGGTCACCCTACGATACATATTTTTGCTCAGTACAAATGATGTGACATTTGGGGCTATTACGGGAGGGAAGGCAGATCAATGGAGGAAGCTCACTGGAGAAACATAATAGGAGAGGCTATCAGAGGAGCTTTCAGAGCCCTGATAAAATATTGAGCTTTTCAGCAGGGAGTGTGCATGGGGGGTAAAGAGAGAGACAGAGTATGTAAATTCATCAAATAAAGCCGCTCTTCTTCTCCACACTTGCATCACAGTTAATCACCCGGAAACTCAATCAGAACTATTAATGTGACCATCCAAGCATAAAATTGGCTAAATGGCAGCTTGCTCTCCTTCACCTTTGAGTCACAGTAGCTCCAGTTTGCAAAAACGTAGAGTGCCTTTTTTGTTAAAGACCCATTTCCAATCATCTGAATTATTAGATGAATTATTACATCTCCTTCCTGCCCCTTGTGCCATCTTTTTACAGGGCACCAATTAGGGCCACTTATGCCATTTCCACATCAAGTGTCAGAAAGGCATTCAGGGTTTTACAGCAGTCGAAGAAATCAGTGGAAACAACCGCAATAAAGAAAGTAGACCACAGGTGTGCATAGCAGTGCCTCACACAGATTTTAAAGTGCACCTTCACTCTGCAAAGTAACTCAATTAAAAAGGCATCTGGGACTCTGGCTTTATCATCTCTTAATAATCCCAAGACAAATTTGTTTAGTTTACAATTATTTTTCCAAAAAGCCACAGCTGCAAATGCAACCTGGATATGGAAAGCAAACTGGGCTCTATTTTGGTTTGTGCATCACAGCTAGAAAAGAAAGATTCTGCCCTCATTGTCACCTAAGCAATGCCCTTACAATCAGCATAGATTGCAGAGATTTCAGTGATGGATAACTAGGTCCCGCATGTGGAATTTAGTTAACAAGTCTGTTGCCAGAACAGAATCCAGCACCTCCCATCATAGCTGCCTCAGCTCCACAGGTCTGAAAGGAGTCAGACAAAGTTCAGATTTATTCGTGTCACTAAAGAAAGCAGACCTGACTGTGAATAAATAGAGGGAGCAGATGTTTTGAAGAAGAACGGAACCACTTTGGCTAAGGTTTCTCTTCAGAGTAGGGCCATTGGGTGGGTGTGACCCACAGCCCACTGACGTCAATTGAAAGACTCCAAGTGATTCCAGTAGGCTTTGGATCAGTCCCTTGAAATTCATGACTCTTCCTGTGGTACGCACAAGAACGTGGAGGTGAATGGAAAGGGGGTCTCAAATACAACAGGCCCTCCCCGCTGCCCTAGGCTGTACTTGTTGGTCACTTTCACACAGCAAGTCTCTATTGCTCTTTCCCCCACCACTCACATATCCATCAGGTGGTGACCATATTGTAAAAACAGGGGCCAAAAGCCAGCCTGGTCACCTGAATTCCAAATTAAAAAGAGAAGAGCTCACTGTCGGGATTAACGGGAGTATAAGGGGCAGTTCTGAATGCACTGTTTTAAAGCTCTCACAATACCACGGAATGAGACAGAAATGTATCCTGTGGCCTCCTGCACTCCCCTGGCCATGGTCTATGTTGATTAGATCCCTCTAGAGTGTTCATTAATATGCACATACACCGTCAGGCACATTGCAACATCTTCCCCCCTAAACAACCATATGGTAGTCCAAGCTAATTTGATTAGGAGCAAAATACACATTGCTTTCCTCCACACATGTTCCCCTGGCTCTTCCTACTCAGACTCAATTTTCCGCTGTTTATGTCTACACTCACCATCATCGCTGGTGTGTGGCTCCGTGCCGTTGTCATGGTCCACTTCATCAATGGTGCCCGGCTCGCTGTGGGGGCTGTCACTAACATTGAACAGTTGAAAAAAAGATACAAATGTAGTTTAAAAAAGAAGAATTAGATTCTACTTGCAGACTACACAGTAAAACAAGTTCTTGGGGCAAAATCCTGATGCCACTGAAGTCCATGGGAGTTGTGCCTTTGACTTTAAAGGGGCCAGGATTTCACCCTTTGTTTGTTTTCAAATAATGGCTCATCTCTGAACTTGCTCTCAGAAGACAGAGACTTTCATTCTATGAAATTCATATACAGGGCCTGAATCTCCACTGTCCAGCACCTCATGTCATCACTTACACCTGTGCAAAGCAGGGGCAAAACAAATTCTCCATTCACCCACTCGGTCTCAACGGTGGTATCATTTCACACTCTTATTGTACAGGCATTCATTGTGACAGCAGGTGCGAATCATGGGAGGCCCACAGGGATGAATGAAAGCTTTAAACACCTTGAACTTCAGGAATTTTGATCTAAAATTTTGTTTGAGCCCATTATAAAAACACTGACTCACTGTAAAAATTCAGATCTGAATCCAGGTTTGGATTTCAAGTACCCCCAAAATTCCTTGGTATCGATTACTGAGATCCTTTGTTTGAGCCTGGGTTAATGTCTTATAGTTTCCTCTGAATTGTGACTTTAAAGGGGCTCTTTCTGCAGCAGAAATGACCTGTGCAGTAAATCTTGCCCATTCCCCAATTCTGATAAGCAGAACTCTGAAGTGAAAACTCCCATTGAAGCAACTGTTCCTTTTTAACATTCACAAGAGAAGGCCAGAACAAGACATATAGAGAGATGGGTCCCAAGCCAAACACTGGCTTCATAATCTTGAGTCAATGGAACTTTTGTATGCATAACAACTGAGTAAAGAACTATGGGACTTCGATCAAAATTCCCAATTCAGGAGAAATTTGGTCACAACAACTGACCTAAAATTCAGCTTCTGTGTTAACAAGATTAACAAGTATGAAATCTTAGACCTAGAGAATTTTTGTTTAGCATAAATGCAAATACATTTTTAGAAAAAAAAAACCCAACTGTTGTCCTGAACTAATGTGGGAGGACTGGAAAGGGAAACTAACCATAAGCAAACTAGTCCATTGTCACTAGCAAAGCTGAGAGAAATGTGAAACATAACCAAGTTGCTACAGAAAAGCAAAGCAGATTTGTCAAATTCTCTTCGTTTTACTAATCTATGGTGTTACAGTAGAACCTCGATTTTAGAACCCCCAAACTTACAAATGACCAGTTCTACAAAGCATTTTCTCAACAAGGGTGTGGGAAGTGATGTTGATGAAGAACAAGCCGACATCCCTTCACATCCCAAAGCCCTCAATGCACTGGAAATGGCTTTGCAGTGGTTTGAAGGACAAGAAGAAAATGCCGCTGTGCACCATTCTGCAACGTATGCATTGCACTGACTGTAAGTTTGAGATGTTCTGTTTCATGACATTTGTGATTTTATGAACTCCTCTGTTCCCAGGGAGTTGTCAAACAGGGATTCTACTGTTTGGATAAGGATGCAGTAGCAAGGGATAAAGCCAGATCCTCAGCTCATGTAAACGAATGTCCTTCCAGCCAAATCAGTCAGTTGTTCCAATTTACATCAAATTTACACCAGTTGAGAATCAGATCCATGATGTTTATAACAGGAAGAACTGAATGAATTTCCACCTGGGGTTTACCCCAGACCTGTAAGGCCTGAGTGCTTGGCCCAAACTTCCCAAAGGCATTCTGCCCATCCCAATCTCTTAAATAGCTGCTTTTATAAGCCATTTCCCAGAACTCATGTGAACTGCAGTTAACCCCTTGTTCATCACGCACCAACTAGTAGCCCTGCATTGTCATAGACTCACTCTTGGCTTACAATGGAAAAAGATAAAGCTAGAGAGAGAAGTCTGGCCCTGTTTAGAGCACTAAAGTTGCTTATTTCAATCACCCATGTCTTACCAATACTCTTCCCCTCCAGTCATGCATTTCTCATACACAGGTCCTTCCAGCTCTCTGTGGTTGGGGAAGATGCCCTCGTGATTTATGATGATGGTTTTGATGACCTCATTTACATGGGCTTGGCAGGACACCGGATCCTGCCCGTCTGGAATGTGCATCAAAGTTGGTCCAAAGCAGATGGCCAGGTTGTAGGGATCCATCATGTTCTCATCACTGTACTGTGACAAGCTGCAAACACAAGCAACCCACAGGTAAAGTTCTGAGCCGTCTAATGTTGGCGCCAAAACCCAGCACTACAGAGAGTTCATGCAGTCATGCCTAGGAAAGACATTAAACCAGAGCACAGACACCAAAATATTAACAAACAAAATGCCTGTCAGCATTTGACTTGACAAGAAAAGGGAGGCCTCTGGAAAAGAGGGGAGCTAGCAGCTCAGTTAAATAAGAACCAGATAAACAGACTCACTGATTGAGGAAAGCAAAGAGGTATCTCATGACAACAATGACAACTCGGGGCAGAGTAATGATGATTTGCTGGATCTGGTGCACTCTTTCTGCAGGGTTCTCCATTTCTGGAACACAAGAATACATGGTAGAGTTATATGGTCAGGCACTTGCCTGAAGGGTTCTAGTGGCTAAACAACATAGTAAAGCATGGACTTTTATCCAGATCTAATAGCCTGACATGTAAGGGGGAAAAAACTTTGTGTTTCCAGACAGATCTGATTTATAATATGACACTAACGACCAAACATAGAAACATGTCTACCAAAATTGTGCAGCTCTGTGTGTACAAATGCCCATTTATGCCTGTAAATGTAGAATTTGCATGGAGAAATTCAGCGCATGCATTAAATTCTGCATCTAATTGAAACTAGATATTTCCATGGCTACATCTTTATTACCCGTATTTATACATTTGATCCCTAAACAGCTACTGCCATTTTCCAAAGGATTTGATAACAAAAGTTCTTCAGCTTTCCTATCCTACTTCTGTTTTAATTTTCTTTACTGCTTTATGGGCCTAATCCTGAGGTCCTTACTTAAGCTTGGTCTACACTAGAAAATTAAGTCGGCTTATCTGTATCACCTATGGGGTGTGAAAAATGCACATCCCTGAATGGCGTAGTTAAACTGGCCTAATGCTCAGTGTAGACAGCCCGAGGTCAACATTAGATCTGTTGACCTAGCTATCGCCTGTTGGGGAAGTGGCTTATCTACACCAGCTTGAGAACTCCTCCCATCGGCGTAGGTAGTGTCTACGCTGAAGAGCTGCAGTGGTGCTGCTGTAGTAGCATTTCAAGTGTAGACAAGTCCTTAGTCTTTCACTGAATCCTTGCTCTGTTTTTACTCACGTCCAACTCCCATCGACCTCAAATGAGAGTTTTGCCGGAGTACACTAACTCAGGACAGGATTTATCCCTCTATGCACACAATCAAAGCTAACATACTGTATTCAAAGCTGATCTATTTCTTTATGAAGTGTGACTTCAGGGACGTAGCGTGAGCACAGTGTTGGGAATACAGATGAGCGCACTGGTTTACATATGACCCACGCTATTCCCTGAACCTTCACTGCAGCTAAAGCACTTTTCCATGGCCCAACCACAGAACTAGACTCAACCTGAGCAGAGCCTTTACTCAAGGTGACAGTTTAATTAGCTTATCCCATATTCCACCCACCCCACCCCCTTTTTTTTTTTTAAATTGAGTGTCTCTGCTGTCCCAGGTTCTGTCTAAAATGGTACAAGAAAAGTGACTTCCAGGGCATTTCTGATCCAAAGAGAAGCAATCAATACCAAAGATTTTGTGAGAGCAGACACTCTTAGGAAATTCCCTGTCCAAGCTGGATGATCCAAGAGAGATTAATACTCGAGGGGTATGTTTTACACAGCCACAGCAGTGGACCTCAGTTGTCTCAGGTTACCAAGGCTTCCACTAGCACTCCAAAAACAGCCCAAGCCGCAACATCTACACCGCTAATTTTAGCGCAGTAATGCAAGCCCCATGAGCTCGAGTCTGTCGATCCAAGCCAGGAGGCTCATTGCCGCAGGCTCCGTAGATGTACCCTAAATGAACTGCCTGATGTTCAGGTGCTTAGTCAAATGGTGAACCTTGCTGAAGTTTGCGTATCACGCTGAAACACACAGGCTGCACGCAGCTGGTCAATATTTTTTGTTCAAACGCTTTTCAGTGACTACTGGCCAGATTTCAAACATGGAAATACTGCAGAAAACATTTTGATTTTCTCAAAGTTTTCCATTCTTTGAAGAAAATATTATTTTATTCTTTATTTATCATCATTTGCGGTGGTCAGTGTTTGTTGTTTTGGTTTTGCTTAAGGAGGGGGCTGATTTAAATTAAATTTTTTTAAAAATTTAAAAATAAAGGAATTTTTTAATCCAAACAAGATGACAATGACGAATGATCTGTATTGAAACCCAGTGGAACAAAACCCTCTCAGCAAATTTCAAAATGTTCATTAATAAAAAATATTTCAACCAGCTGTAACAGAGAGGTTTTAATGGATGTAATCATACCTGCATCCCTTTATAACTGGGGCACACCAGTGAATTGTGACCCTCTAGAATCAGAATTCCTTTTCTGTCCATTTCCTTGGCATGTGCATTTGAGAAAGGTTTCCATGTAAACTCTCATCTCCCAGCTGAGCAAAAGTGACAGGCAGCCTCTCATATGTTAAGGAAGGAAGACGCTCTCATATCACATAAACAGTGAGTTATATGGCACTGCAGCCTTCCGGGGCATTCAAAGGCCCTATGACATGTGCAATGCCACCTGCTGCAAAAAGTCACTCAGAATAGTTTAGCGTGAGCCAAGGGAAATCAAACAGGCTTTCTGTTTTACTGCAGTAGAGAGTCCAGAGAGACTTCTTGGCTGAGTCAACCTTTCTGCCTTAGTAAGCTCGTGGGCCAGAACAGTAAGTACAAGGCTTGATCATTTTACAGCATTTTGTTTTTGAGTGGTTTTCAGATGTAGACGTTTTCCCAACCCATTTAAGTTGAGAGAGACATTATATAGCACACATTTATTGGACAGAAAAAAGGAAGACATTTAGTATACATGTACCATCAGCAGCACTTGCTGTAAAAGAAAGGTAGGATAGAGGAGAAGAAAAGCTATAAAACCGTTTTTTTTAAAAGAGGGGGATAAGGAAGAAGAAAAGGAAACACTAAGAAAAGGAACCAGAAAATTAACCACTGATGTATGCTAGGAATCACTCCCAAAGGCTCTTATAATTCTGCTAACTGGCCCCAGTTCAGCAAGGTACTTAAGTGCATGCCTAACTTTTAAGAACGTAAGTAGTCACCTTAACTCCTGTGGGAATATTCATGTGTTTAAGGTTAAGCATACACGTACCTACCTTTTTGAATTGGGACCTTGGGCCAGATCCAATGCCCATTCACGCCTATGGGCTTCAGCGGGGGCTGGATCAAGCCTTTTGCGGCCTTGCTTGCGACTGTCTTTGTAAGAGGCAGCCTGTGTCAGGTGCGTGAATGCTAGAACCGTGCAAAATTCAGCACTTTCATTTTGTGAAACTGTTAATGAAAATCGCTTCCATTGTGTGGGATGCTTGCACACATACACCCTCTGCGTCACAGACTTTGCTGTATGTAACATTTTGACAGGAATAGTCATTTTATACAACAAAAATATGAGGCAATGAATTTTCTAAGCCTACTGACACAAGCCTATGTCGCTGAAAAAATGAGCATACCTTCGACACATCTTACTAGAAACAGGCCAATTTGAATGTCACCCACCCCTAGGTGTAACCCATTTCTTCAGGTTCTGCTGAATCTTTAGCATTTTTGTACACTAACATTGAGGGGAAAGATTAGACATGAGCAGTAAAGGCCCTGATTAAGCAAAGCACTTAAACGTGTGCTTATCATTAAGCAAGTGAATACTCCTATTAGAATATTCACATACTTCGACAGGTGCTTTGTGACTAGGGCTGAAGTCTATAAATTCTGGATATTTCTTTTGTAAAATAAAACTAAGAGCAAGCATTTTACGCACAAATGCACACCAAGCTCCCCTGTCATTTCTAAAACTGCAGGTTCATCCCACCAGTTGCCCTTTCCCTCAAGGGCACTAAGAGAGTCCATCACTTGGCAATACATATTCACTGCAACCAGGAGATACTGGGAGAAATATAATTAAGTCTGGGAAATCAGAGTTTTTTCCCCCTGGGTCCATTAGTTTGAGAAGAGCAGGGTGGAATGTTTTGAGAAGAAAAACAATCAACCTGAACCTTCACCCTGAAATTCAAACCCAAAAACTTTGTAAGGTTCAAGGTATCTGAAACAACCCCACCCCCACCATTCACGACCCTCAGCACTTTCCAGATTTGTTTGGGATGTGAAATGCAAATGGTCAAATACCATGAGAAAGACTGGTCTCTTGAGGCTGTTTGAGCCCAATTTTTGCAGACAGAAGAGGTTCGGAAGAGGTTTTGATGCTTATCTGTACTGATGGGCTTATCTACCGCTACTTCTCTGTTTAATGGAGGATACGGTCTTGCAGCTGCAAAATCTAAGGAACCTATCTATGTCTCACTGCTGGTACTTACTTATAGTAGATATCAAATCTTGAAACCTTTCCTTAGGAAAGAGTGGGTTTTCCAGTCCTCGGAAATAGAGCTTTAAGACCCCAGCAACCGAATTAATATCACGTTCATTTTGATCGTCAGCGAGAGGGTCTTCACCTGAAGACACAAAAGATTTATTTCCAGCATTCTTTCCTAGCTGAATTAGGCAGCAAGTACCACTCAGCTAACTAGAATTGGAAAACCAAAAGCTCTGCATTGATAAAAAAAAAAAGCAACACATGCAATGGCAACACTATGTAGTTTCCCAGCAAGTCAATGGCTTAATAAGATATTGTGTTAAGCAGCATCATGCCGAGACATTCTATAGTCCAGCCTATGGTAATCAGGGGAATGCCGGTAATTGTCACAGTGTGGGTTTTAAAACATTCCTGAAGGTTAGTGGTGTTATTTGGTTCTTTTACATAGTTTTCAGCCCAATACGTCTTTTGCATTCAGTGTGTCAGACAACTCAAGGTAGAAAGACACAGTGGTACGGGACAGCATCAAAAGATGGGACCTGCTGGATGATGCAATCATGTCCCAGTTCACCTGTGTTACACTGAAATCAATGGAATAGTATTGGCCAGCTCAACAAGTGCATTGTATGGTGATAAATCTGTAGGTGGAGATTTTCAAAGGTGCCTAAGGATTTGGATGCCCAGTTCCTATTAAAATGAATGGTAATTAGGCAACCAAGTCCCCTGGTTGGCTTGGAAAACCCCAGCTGGAACCTTCAATGGTGGTCATGTGCTCACAACCTTCCCCAGCCACCAACAGCTATTTTAAAGTATTTATGGAGTCATGGATTCTATGGCCCAAATTGACCATCTAATCTGACCTCCTGTCTAACATAGGCCATACAATTTCACCCAGATCAATTTTTATATAAATATAAGGCCCAATCCTGCAACCCTTACATGTCTGGGTGTTTTTGACCAGGCGGAGGCTCATGGTTATTCATTTTTAATAAACTATGTCATCTGGAGGTCAATTTTACATTTACTCCCTGTGTTATGAGTTAAGATGAGCCTTTGCGAAGTTTGTCAGTCTTTTCCCTATGTATAAGAGTGATAAAGGATAGCTAACGTACACAATTTTGCATTGGCCCCATCAAGCACAGAGGGACAAGAAGAGGTCCTCATCATCCCCGTTTTCTGTTATCCAGGAAATGGTATGCTGTCTAAAGGCCATTAGGGTGTGATTTTCTAAAGCCCTTAGGGGAGGAGTTAGGTATTTTAAAATCCACCCTTAATCTCTGCCTCCTTGATGGACAGGAGGAGAGGTCCCAGAAATCACACTCTTAGCTGCATCAATGTTCCTTGGCAGGTCCACAAGCTACTCACATACCTCTTTCAAATGAATTCTTGATGTCATTGACTTCAACCTGAGATCCAGGAACTCTAAAAATACCCTGTTGCTGAAGACCTGGAAGGAAGGAAGGAAGAGAGATTTGTTCCAGTGTGTTGAAATCAACATCAAAATGTGGAATTTCAGTTGTTTTGTTCTGCTATTTTGCTGGAATCTGGTGGGGGTTAATATGCCAAATTCCACAGAATCTGGTAAAGAACAATACCCGGGGAAAGTAAAAGCAGATGGGACCCACCCATTACCCCCAAATTATTAGAGAGATTAAAAAAAAGTCAGAACCAACTCTCATGCTCCAGAAAGCCTACATTTCGCCCGTAGAAAGAAACATTGCAGAAGTCTGTATTTTCCACACTGGGCAACACACAGCATTATACAGACATGGTCATTAAACCTTTTAATTAAACCATGATGTTAAACCTTCCTGCCCTGGCTTGACAAAATCTCAACCAGAAAACAGCCCCATGGGTTCCCCTCAACCGCCACCTTCCCTAGTAACACAAACACTTGCAATGAAAAAAGAATTTGAAGTGGGGGCAGGTGCGATCTGAAAGACGAGAGGCAAAACTGACAGGTAAAGGGCAGCCCAAAGCCAGCGTGCAGTGACTTATACAAACTGCACTGTGTCCGACTTGAAACATGCCAGCCAAAGCATCCCCCAAGGAGCCTCCACTGGTTTTTGGTTTTGCTGCTAAAGAAATTGATGAGCTCTGCATGGGCTACATTTGTCTCTTTGTGGAAGAAAGGGAGAGGCAGGGGATACCATATTAAGATTTTATTTCTGCTTTGCCTTTTCTATTCCAACCCCCCCTAGATCAAATACTGCAACCGGCTCCCATTGAATCAAGGTCCAAGTGAACAATTTAACCCCAAGTAAACCCATATAGGGCCCATATATTTGTCATTTATACAATATTACATCACAGTTTATATCATTATAACTCACATCTATACAATTGGTCAAGGCAGCTGGCTCCTCTATTATCTTTCATCATTAACTTCAAATACTTGATTTCTTTTACACAACAGCCTTCATTGTAGCTATCAGCAAATGAGGAATTTGCTTACCATATAAATTGATGTATCGGATGCAGCTTTCAACTACAAGTGGGATAGCCTGTCCTGAATCCTAAAAAAAAATTTAATTCAATAAAGAATTAAGAGCTTATTAGCTTGCTGACAACAACATATTGGAAGCTTATTCAAGTAAAGATTGCAAAAACTCAGGTTTGAAGATGAGCGCCATTGAGTTTAGTAAGAGAATAAGCAAGAAAAGGAGGTGCTAAAACATCAAGCCATCAAACAGTGCTGAGTACACTTGTGTGAAGTCAATCATTCATGGAAAAGGACTCTATTAATGTGGGCGAAAAGCTAATTCTCCTTATATGGCTGACTGAAAAGCAAAACGTAAGGGACAAATGCAACTGGATCACAGCTACTCAGTTTCAAAGACGTCATTATAAGTCAGATCAAGATTTGCATTTTACCTGTCTGATAAAACAGGCTTCTGGTTACAGAATTTAAAGAATATTTTAGTCTAAAAAAAAAAAAAAAAAAAGCCGTTGTCACAAAAGTGACAAAAAAAATGCGTGAAATGCATTAACTATGGACCTAAATAGGGGCCTCACGCTAAAATGAACTTTGGCTTTTGTTCTCGTATTTAAGCCACTTCTCAGAGGGCCCCAATAGACTTGGGGGAGGTTTGCAGGTAGGCTGGGCTTTAGAAGTGGACATTTTTACAGTAGGGATACAAATGCATCCCTCACGTCGATTTAGTTGGGTTTCGGAAAGGAGGCCCTCTAGTAAATACCTGGTTCCTTGTTCGAGCATTCCTTCTTCCTCTGATAACATAAAAAAGCAGCAGAGCAGGAGAAAAAGAAAAGATTAAGCAAGAATAAGATCAGTTAAAGTAAGCATATCTTCTGGAGGCCATGAAAGCTCAAATGCAATGGCAGCTTAGAAAGATCCAGTTCAAGCCCCCAACTTCCCTCCACCCTCACCCCCCAAAACCTGCTTAGTATGCAGTGTCTGAGCCTCAGTGATTGTCAAGAATTCAGAAGCCTCTTGCCAGATTTGTGCCATTCCTCCTCCTTCTACCTTTCCACTACTGAACTGCCCAGTCCCTCCCACCCATCCCTGTATTCAAAGTGGGCTTCTATTTTTTATCCACATCCCACAGGTGTTCAGAGGGAAGTGTGGTGCCCTGGCTTCTCAAAAAGAAGGGAACAGAGAATTCCTGGGAACAGAAAACCCTTGTGTTCAAGGCATCTGTTAATCACTAACTGCCCTGGGTTTGCTAGGAACTTCCATAATTGTCCATTATGGGGGGGTTTATGCAGACACATCTGGTACCAGCCTTTGTCAGGCACAAGGTTCAGGACTAGATGGACTGTGGGTCTGATCTGGTGCAGAAATCCCTAGGATTGTAAATACGTGAACAATGGTTTCCCACAGGACTCTTCTTATTATGTAGGACACTACTCCTTTCAGATAGGTTTCCAGTGCAGCTAATTACTCCAGAACAATATTTAACAGGCTGGACTTTAATCAATATTGCCTTTTTAAAAATCAATTTAAGAATGGAAAAATTACAAGTATTAAAAGATTAACAGCTTTGTATGTCTGGACTGTATATTATTTGTGACAATGCGCTTCCCAATTTAAAAACACTGCCTTTAGGTTTATGGCTGCACTAAAATAGCATAATAGAATAATCTAAAACAGGGATGGAAAAGGCCCATTAGTTCGTCTAATCCAGGCTTTTCCAAGTGCTGTTCACTACCATATTTTCTCTCATGCTCTTTCCAGTCTCGGTTGAAACGTCTGCAGCAAAGGAGCTCTCATCCCTTCATAAACAGAATGTACTGCAGGATTAGATTTTGGAGGATCAGCAGTTAGACAATTAGATTAACCCTTGGGGAATACAGGGGAAAGACTTTGAAGGCCTCTTCAAAGATCTGTACTATTATTCTTATACTACAGGGTTTATTAGGACTGAATGGGCCAAGTGGATCCTGAGTTATATGCATAATCAAGAGTCACATTCTGCTCCTAGCTTCACTGGTATCAACCAAATTAATCTGGATTGATACCGCTGTAATTTAAAAACAATTTGATCCAAAAAATTATCAGAGATGTACACTGTGCCAACTGCCAGAGCAAGTTAGATCTTTCTAAAGAGTGTCACAGGCCACTGAGCCAAAGCCACTAGGGCTCTTCGAGAAACAGTTTGCTCCTGTAATGGAAGAGTAATAAAAGGGAGACGTTGACAGTCTTCTCCCATGTGTTGCTTATAGTTTTTGTTTTCTACAGTCCCCAGTTCACAAAGCATTTAAGCACACGACTGAAAGTAAGCACCAGCTTGAGTGCTTTGCTGAATAAGGATGGACTGCTGATGCAGGGTCTATGGTGACACAAGGGCATTACTTCTATGAGAGCCGTTCTTCCATTCCCCAGCCTGTGTTAGAGTAAAACACCTTACAAGGGGAGGCTCATCCGCTCTGCCAGTGCTGGATTTGACTGGAGGGCATCAGAACCTATCCATATTGGCATTGACTCTAACTGACTAGTTTTTGTTTTGTTTTTGGGGGGAGAGTTAAGAAAAGCATAGAATATGTAATCCTCCCATTCAGCCCCCTCTAAACAAAACATTTCAGCAGAAGTCTGCTTTGCTAACATACTCTACAACAGGGAGAAGATTTGTGAGAGTTTATGAATCATTTTCTCTCCGCCTGCAGCCATGAAAACAGGAGATGAAATGTTCCTATTTTTTTTAAAGTTTCTAATCAGACATTGCTCAGGGAATCCTCCTCAAAGGACAGTATTTTCTTGTGAGGTTGCTTCACCCCTGCTCAACACTCCTCTTAAAAATAAAAATCTAGGTGTTTTTATAATATATATAGCTGCCTTTTGTGCTATCTTTCCTTCCCCAGATACAAAGGGCCCCGAACAGTGGAACACCAGGATCTTTGGGGATTTTCTTTATTTTTTGCTGCTTGATCTTCTGCAATTCTCTTTCTATGACAGGTGGGAGTGATGCTGTTTACTTCCAGGGTGTTCATATAACAGCAACTTATAAAGCCAGCACAGCTATGCCTGTTGTGATAAGATATGGCACATTGCAATTAACCTGCTGACAGGCAAGAATGACATGGTGACTCCACACTGTACCACAAGGGTCATTACCATTATCTCATCCCTCTCAGTTGGTGTGGACAGTAGCGTGACAAGTAATGTAATGAATGCACCATGGGTGAAAACAGATATGGATGGAAATCTTCACTGAGGCAGAGAGCATACTAGCCATGTTAACAGTGTGCACAGTGGATAGGAAGGACCAGGTCCAAAAGAGGAAATGAGTTAGCAATTAGGATAGAAAAACCACCATTACATTCATAGCGTTCATAGACTCTCACTGTCAGCCAGCAAGTACCTTAATGAACGTTTCCATATTGCCGTTAAAGAGTTTATGATTATAGACTGAGAGAGGCCTAGGTCTCCTCATTTTCTGTGGTTTAGGGGGAAGACATGGGGGCCTGGGAGAAATGGAACAAAAGAAATCAAAACACCAACATAAATACATTGACAGGGAAAGATCTCAAAGGCTGTGGCGGGGGGGGGGGGATGGGGAACCCTCTATAAAGACTAGTGCATTGGCTCTAAACAGATGCTGTAGCTATTCCCCCGCTGGCATCTTCCTACCAAGCTTGATGCTGCATCTCCACTTACTGAGAGTTACTTAAATCAAGGCACTGAGACCTTTATTGATTATGCCCACATTGTATGGGAATCCACACTTGATTATTTCAAAGCCCTAGCTAAGCATCTGGAGGGGGAGATCCTTGTGTGTGCTGACAGATCTTGGATGTATGGCCAACCGGTCACCTCCATGCCAGAAAATAATACAGCTGCTTAATATTTCTGGTCAAGATATTGTCTATTACCTCTGTTAAGCTGTGGTTTGTTTTTCACTTTGTGAGATGACATGTATCACAGTCCCGGCTTGGCATTTGGGCTAGAAGCAGGGATAACATTTTTACAAAAGTAAAGGCCAGTGTTGGTCCTGTGCTAGGTTTTTAACATTTTCCTGCCACTTATGCCAGTTCATCACACTGTCTTGCTGAGAGAGCTCTCAGAGCGGCTGAAAAGTTCAATCCAATCCCCCAATTACACCAATGCTAACCTACGGAAAACACTCGGGGCAAAACTGTTTATTCCCAAACAGATCTCATCCTAGTGCTGGGAACTCAGCAATTAGGAGGAAAGTGATGGCACCTCCAAAGAACCAACAGCTAACTTTTATTTGTAATATTACAGTTACAAATATTCATAGGGACATTGTCTAGGCTGGGGAGCTTAGGACCAAAATTTGCAAATAGCTGTAAGAAAAAAAAATGCAGGTCCAAATTCCTGGGTTTTGTCATTTTCTTTCCTTCAAAATTTATGCTTCAATGTAGTTTTTAAATTTTGAAGTCAGGACAACCTCCAGCCACCCCATGCAACCCTGCAGAGGCCAGCACTCATGCACAACATAGCAGTAACAAGCTGAAGCGCACAACCCAGCCTCTATACAACCCTTTGGCAACAAACCAAATTGAGTATGGAATGGTGTGTGGGGGGAAAATGATTAAAAAACCCCATATTTAGGGCTCTGTCTTTGTCGCAATGAATTCCCTTTGCTTCAAATTCCCAGTGGGTTTTTCTATACAGTGAGATTTGTTTTAAAATAAATCACAAAAAGTACCGTAGTTCAAGTCGACAATGGTCAAGTAAAGAGAGTGTCCGATAGACAGCAGGGAAGTGTCAGGACATCCTAAGGGGCCGGTATATGAAGGAGGAATCTGAAGTGAAGCAACTATTGGGCCTGATTCTGGTCTCACACTTACTATTACTGCTGGAATCACAGTAGTGCTTACAGACCCCAACAGAGAGCAGCACCCATTATTCCAGGCACTGTATATACACAGAGTAAAAGACAGTCCCTGACCTGAAAACTTACTAGTCAAAAATATACAAAGGGCGAGACAGGAAACAGAGGCACATAAAAGTGACTCACCCAAGTCACAGAGCAGAGAACTTACAACAGGACCCAGGTCTCCTGAGTCCCAGGCAAGTGCCCCATTCACTGGACCACGCTGCCTCTTACACCAGGGCAGTTATGAGCAACTCCATGAAGACAATACAGTTACGTAGGAGCGGAATTGGGCCCACTGCCTTTATAGTTGGAATGGCTGGCAAGTGATGCTAGCTTCTGCCCTGTGAGCTGCTGGTGTTTGGACATGATTTTCAGAGGCAATGAGCTCCTGCAGCCCCATCTGACTTCACTGGAGATTGTGCTCAACACTCCTGGACATGTAGCCCATGAAAGCACAGGAGGATTATTTCAGTGCCTTGGGTAGAAATTTAGCCAGTTGGTTCTCATTGACATTATTCAGAACGTGACTATATCTTCTAAAATTCAAGTCTACAGAACTCAAATATCTAGACCGTGAAAGAGAAAAATGACATGAAGTCCTACTGTCGTGATTCCACTCTACCTTCATCCTCAAGGCCACAAAATGTTATGGAAATTTGTATTGTAACACATCACAGTAGGGGATTTTAATGAGTCTGGCTAAAATCAGTGCAAAGGGCCTTCCTGCAAAAGTTCTCAGAGACTTGAGCTGAACTGACAAGAACAATTTACAAACAACTCTATCTGTTAAAAGGTGACAGAGTCATGAGCCACTGACACATAAATCAGGTGCCTTCAATTAAAAGAAACAATTTGACTCCAGGCACTTTTGCTGCTTATAGCCATTCCTTCAACTGACAATTCAGAAGTAGAAATCATTACAGTGCAGTGAAGAGCCCATCCGATTCTCAGTTAGATGACTGTGATATAAACCAAAGAGACCGAGGTTTGTTGCTCTATGATTTCCTCTAGCTGGATGAGGCCCTGAAGGAAAAAGATTGTGGCATTCTGGCCTCCAGCTGGATTTAGTCGGAAGGCCATTCTGACAGTGCCTATAGTGCTACATCAGAGGAGGAGGAGATTTTTCTCATTTGTTTGTTTATGTGATACACAAGTAAATTCAGGGACAAAAACAACAAAAGAAGCAGAGTGCTGTGTTGTCATCCCTCACTCATCACTCTTTGTTATTCGTTCCCCTGATTATTTTGGCCTGTGATACTGTCCCAGTCCCTTCCACCCCAGATAAGGAAGCTCCTTAAGAGCAAAGTCTAGGTACAGTTTTTGATCTTCCTTTAGTTACTCTGGTGGCCCTTCACCAATCAATCAGTCCTTTACTAAAAGCACCTTTTCATCCAAAGGATCACAAAGCACCACTGAAATGCAATCCCGTCTGGGCTGGAACATGGCATCAGTAGAGACAATGCTCTACACAACAATTGGCTTTATCGCTCTGCCTGCAATCAGCCAACTATGGCTCCAACTAGGACCAGTAAGTAGGTGATCAGTGGCTCCTGGGGTAGCTGATAGCCTTGGAAGAACCCGGGAAGGATCTGGAAGCATGACTCTTGAAGAATCTGCTATCCAGGGCCTGCAACAAGTGGGTGAGCAGGCAGTTGAGCAGATGCCTCTTGCCTCCATTGGATGTTGGGAGATATGCAGATTAGGAAGTTGAGCCATGTACCTCTTACACAGCAGGGCAAACCCAGATAACCCTGATGTAAGGATTCCTCAAATTCACAGAGCTTCCTGTCTCCGCCATGGGTTATTCCTGCCTAGGGGAGAAAGGAATCTCTGTGTTCTCGTGTGATTGGCCCCGGCCACCTCTGTTTAGAATCCTGGTCAGTTCTCAGCCTTGCTGACGTTCTAAGGCATGTTAATTCCAGCAGTATGCCTCCATTTCCGAATAGCTTGCTGAAGAGAGAGCTCCACAGAGCACTAGTGGAGCTGTTTTCCTGTCTGGAAATGCAGTCACAGCAGCCAGCATGTTTCAGCGTTTATAAGATCAAATGTTTCTGCTGGTATTGAAAACTTTATGAAAAACCGAAACAGGGCTATAAACAGATGATGAGGGGTTTCTACTAGCTGTGGAGAGGGGTTTGGCAGCATCACTGACGCACATCCTATTGTTATAAATCCTACAAATTCATAGCAAGCTGCTAAAGCTGAGCTCAATGGCTGTGTGTACCAAGCAGTCGGAAAATGCAATAGTAAAGGCCCCTCCCTCCTACATCTACTCTCAGCTCCATCAATTGCTTCATTTGGATGGGTTTCAGAGTAGCAGCCATGTTAGTCTGTATTCGCAAAAAGAGAAGAAGGACTTGTGGCACCTTAGAGACTAACCAATTTATTTGGATGGGGAAGTACCAGTGTTTTTCATACCACCAGTTACAAGGGCTGGATCTGGGTGGTCACCCCAGTGTCACCTGGAGTCCCATGCAGCATGTCATGCCCTTGCTTGAACAGTGGATCGACTGGGAGGGGCTAGAGACAGGGTTGGGAGGGTTGACACCCATGTGTTGTGCAGTCCTAAGGCTAGCTATGAATACAGCACAACTTCAGATACGTTTATCGAGACACTGCAATGCACCGTGCTGACACAGCACTTCCAGGCACTTCAGAGCTAGTCAGATGGAAATTACACTGCAGCAAAACAAGGGCCTGTTTGTCATCATTCTAATTAATCCACTTAGACAATGCAGCAGAGGAGCAGGCCGCTGATGTGGGGAGCTGGGTTTCAGCCTCTCCCCTGTCACAGGGCATAGCCCAGCACAGGGCAGCTGGAGGATACAGCTACATTTGAAACCCAGTGTGCTGTGTCAATAACTAATGAATCAAACCACATTTTCCCTGAGTCTCGTCCCTCGGAAAAAGTGAGCCAGCCCCCTCCCCAAGCGGGTAAAGCAGACGAAACCCTTCTTACCTGGTTGTGCCACATTCAGCTCTTTCACCTAGAAAGAAAAATTGCACATGAATTTCCATCTCATTTTCACATCAGTGCCTAGGATGTGGGTTGTTTTTACACACACACACGATATTTAAGCTGTCAGTTCTGTATGGTACAGAAGATTTCTAGCTTGTTGCTATGTTACCCCACTAACAACTCCTCCACTGAAAGAAGTTTTACAAGTCAAGGGCCCTAACCTGTGAGTGACGGAGTCCCCTCACCATCCACTGATGTCAATGGCTTATTTGCAGGACTGAGTCTCGAGATAGTATTTTGTGTCTTCTTGCCTCTCATAAAAACCAACCAGGTCCTCAGGTGGTGTAAATCAGTGCAGGTCCATTGCTACCAGTGCAATTACACTGATTTACACCAGCCGAGGATCTGACCCTTGTGTCTGATTATTATACCAAACCAAATAGGAAAGCAGTATCTTGATAAGGACTGTTGCCCCTGGGGAGTGAGCTAAGATTATCCCACTGCCTCATGGAGGGCCACTAATAGCATCTTAATACAGCGAAGTATTCAGTAGCTCAGCTTTTCCTAAGAGATAAAAGACCATCTAATCATATCCAGGCAGACTCTATTCTGGCTGTCAATATTCTTATTCCCTTCATGTATTTATAGTCCTCAGATTTTATATAAATGGCAGCATATCACTGATAAGATCTATTCATTTTTATAAGTTTATGTCATTCCACAGATAAATTGTAAACTAATTTCGCATGCTGTTTGTGCCTTTCTGCGAAGGCCTGGAAAGCTGATTTCTTCTTTATTTCGAATGGCACATAAAAGAAAACGTTCAAGTTCACATTCCTGCTACAATGTTGCCAGGGATCAGACCTCAACTGACTCCTCACTGCCATCTACACACTGTCCTGAGTGATACTGTTCAATCACACAAGTTCAAACACCATCTCTGCTTGTGCAACGGCCACCATCTTGCCCATCAAGCCTGTAACTCAAGTGGAGACCTCCAGAGCTAAAAGCATGAGCTGCTACAGCTTGAGCTAACAAGCCTAGGCTCTGTAGTTGGGGCTGTAACAGACTCATAGCCCCGACAGACTGGACACAGAGGGGGACCGGTAACACACACTCACCAGTGGGTTACACTTACAACTCGCAAAACTCTCTTTTCCCACCTGAACCTCTCCTGCGCTGTGCAGACTCCCATGACTGCCTCTCTCACATCTCTTTCTAGATATGTCTAAAACTCAACATGGTGAAAAAGCCCTCCTCTCCACCTCCCTTCTACTGGACAGCTGGTCATTCAGCCATCCTTTCCCAGACCTGCCACCTCTATGGCATTTTTGACTCCAACCTCTCCTTCTCCCCCAGTAGAAAAGCTGTTGATAAATCCCACTGGTTTTCTTCTAAAAAAAGTTACACCCCATAATAATGTGACACTAAAGTGGTACAATAAAATCAAGGAGAGTCAAGAAATGCAAAAGTTAAGGTCCCTACAAACAAGTAATTTCCTACTTTTGAGCCAAAAATATAGTGTTTTGAAAATGCCAGATTTGCTTCAGATAAAAATCAGGTCACACTGAAATGTGCCATTTTAAATATCCAGTGTGAAAATGGCCATTTAGTGGGTTTTTTGCAGAAAGTCTAAATGTTGGAATCACCTGAGAGCTTGGAATGAAATGCTCAGCATTTTCACGTGAAATTTTGTGACACACCTGTGGCTGTTTTCACACAGCTCTTAGGGGGAAAAAATGGAGTTTTAACTGACTCTTTGCAACCTTAACTATAGTTCTCTCTCCTAAGCACCGCCATAGTGTTTCTAGTTAAGGGAACAATGATTAGCAATGCATCATCAGGAGTCCAATCATTTTACCCACCGATTTATGGTATCATCTTAGCACTATTATCTGTTCTCTGCATTAAGATCTGATCTATGGGAAGAGCTCAGATGGTCAGATTTCTACTAACCCTTTGCTCCACCTTCCTCTCCCTCCTCCAAAACGTCAAAGCCTGAATTTGGAAACAGCTGCTGGGAGCTCTGCCTGGCAATGTGCAGAGATTGACTAAATCTAATGAGATCCATACCCAAGTTCAGTTGAAATATGGGACTACCCCAATGAGGATGTAAAACAGACTGTTATTGTTCTGTTACTGCGGTGTGTTAGTGGGCTATCCAGCTATTCAGAGTACTGAGAATTCTGGGAGAAGAAAGTATTTTCATAGAGCCCTATGAGTCCATGACAGTTTTCTTATGTTAAAATGTTATTCTTTAGATGCAGTTCTGTTTAAGAAACATGCTACAGGCAATAAATCACAGGATCTAAGGGAAAGGTAGGTTCTAAAGCTCAATAAACTTGGAGGAGAAAATATGTTTGTGATAAAGGTCAACAAAAGGTAATTATTTTTTATTACATTAAGATCAGCAGTACGCGTATTGTAGTACTAAAATGAGATTGGAGACCACTGATTCTTTAAACTTTAAAAATAAGTATCCTCTCTCCCATTGTGGAACAACTGTCCAGGGCTATAAAGCATCTCAGTCTTCTGCAAACAGGGCATAAGACACAAAAAATCTATATTGTTCCCAATAGACCTAAAAATCCCTGTGTTAGGTATCAATGAGAGAAAAGTGTCTCTATTCAGGACAGCACTTAAGCAGCTACTTAACTTAAAGCATGTGCTTAAGCCTTTTCCGGGATAGGGATAGGCTTTGGCACCTGCTTAAGAGCTTTCCTCAGTTGCAGCCTTAAACCTAACGAAACTGTAGCTAAGGGATGACAGAGACCCTTACATAGAGAGTGGAGATTCAGACTGTAAACCACAAGTCCAAGGTGGTGTAAGAGGTTTGTAACAGTCCAACAATGTTTGCCCGAAACACCCTCTTCTGTTAGCAGGTAGATGAAACACGCTACTCTTTAAGTAGGTGGGAAAGAGTTGAGTGGGTTTTCCCCAACTCACTGAGACAGGTGACCATCTGCATACAAGCAGGTGGAAATGGCTCTCTGGCAGGATTGGATCAGTCCTGAAGGAGGAACTCTAGCAGCAGCCAAGACTGGGGATGGGGACAAGGTGCGAGCTGACCTTTATGGGGTCTCATTGTTTTGTAAATAAAGCCAAGCCCCAGGGAGGGGATGAACCTGCAGTTTACACAGTCCAATGACTAAGTTCAGACCTATTGCTTGGGTAGCTGAAATACTATACTGTTCAGCCTGCAGATACCCTTCAAGTTCCCAGTGTCCTTATGTAGTCATGTGAACGTGAATGAACACAGAGGGCATGTGTGGGTCATGAGCATCTCCTCTGCCAATCAGAAATGAGGAGTCCCCTTATGTTCTAAAGTTCAGAAGCCTTTATAAAGCTAATGAATTCTTCCTTTTTGAACAATATCATTAGTGCTCCTGGGAAACCCCAATTGGCTACTCAGGAGGCTACATTTCTTCCAGTGGAATCTTTCACAAAGACCAGGTCCCTACAATTAAAGAAATTGAATTTATACATTAACTGAAATTAGTCTGTCTAAGGTATTAACTGCAGTGAAATCGCTTGTAATTCAATAATACAGACCATCCGGAATGCATATTACCCCGGGTTATCCTAGTCCTAGTGAATTTAATAGAGGTTCCTACTAAAAGACCTACTGAACTGACTAAAGAATAAAGATCCTGTCTACAGAGTTTTGAAACCATCCAATGGAATATAAGGGCAGGGATAAAAGTCTCTTTTTATTCTGTTCTATATTCCAACTATAGAAATCTGTAGGATTTCCCATAAGGGAAGATGCTGGGGTCTCAGCACAGATTGACTTGATGTCAGCACCTGTCGTTAACAATTGCAGACCTCAACAAGAGTTGTAGGTGCTCAGCACTTCACAGACTCCGGAAAGTTGTCCAGGATTTAAAAAAAAAATTATATAAATGTACTTAAATTTCTTTACTGTACCACCATCACAACTCCCTGATTACTAAAAGTGAAAGGGTTTTAAATCTCCAATTACTTTTCACCCTGTGTCTTGTTTGGTTTGGTTTCTTCATTTCACTTTCTTGGAAAGTGAAAGTAGACCAGAAGGTTAACCACTATGTGTTTCCAGTCAGTTTCACTGCCAAGTCTCCATGCTTAGCACAGAGCTGCTGCTGCAGCTGGCTTTGGATTTCCAGTGCTGCAGAGAATTTAATTTAAAATTACATTTCTGCAAGCATTTCAATTCATATCAGTGCTCATAAAAATGTTTAATGTACAAAACCTAATCTGGAAGCCTCACGTATTTGAAAAATGACCCTTTAATTGCCAATGAAAACAGTGAAGTATACAGCATCCCTGTTAAAATAGCTCCCATTGGTTTTGGGTTCCCTCCCACCCCCCCATTTTGTGCAGTTAACCCATTGGTTGCTGCTGGAGAAAGCATGATTGGGTATAGCTGTAATTCTGGACTGAATCCTTGGAGGCACCCAGTACACCTGGCAGTGTAAACAGCAATAATGCAGCCGAACATTTACATTTTGAATTCACAGTCTACTCTCAGTCAAAAATAAAGGTGATCAGGTCAAGAATATTTTTGCATAACTTCTGTTAAGTTTAACAGAAGCAGCTAATTGTAGAGGCTAGCATTCACCCAGGGAAAGGAAAGTAGCAGGTTAGATTTGAAAAGTTCAAGGTCTGGTTTGAAATCTTGATGTGAGATGCAAGGTTTCTCTCTGGACTTTACCCTAGGACTCACCTTCTCCAAGAGTCTGCTTCAATAAGTCATGTTTAGCCTGGAGCTTGGTGATAAGGTTACTGCCATTCAAATACTCTTTAAATTTCTGGGGGGAAAAAACACAAACACAAATACAAGATGGGTAAGGACTCTTGGTGAAAATGTTTTCTAATTGATATACATTTTTGCCTGTGGACTGCTGGAAAGGGATTCAGCAGGAGAGTCTGTTAAGCTCTAATAAACCAGACTTCAGTTACATACATAAAACTGAACCAAGGGTGGGTTAAAATTTGCTCTTTCACTTTTCACTATTCAAACAGCAGTACTGTTGATCTTATTAGCCCAGAATTCTTTGTGTTATGCCATGTGCTTGAGGTCAAGGCTTTGGAACACAAGGAACCCCAAAGAAAACAGTTCAAAGAAAGCCTTCTTTTGTCAGGCTTCTGGGAATGGCCCAATAAGCAATGAGCTTTTCCTTCCAGAGACAGGGCTCTGCCTTTGTGCAAACAGCGATAAGAAAGGGAGAATTCCCAGTGCATGAGATCTTCCTGGCTCGGGAGATCAGATACTTATGCTAAGCAGCTAGTCTCATTCAATGCATAACCTTCCTATTTTATTTAGAAACTGCCTCATAGCCAATAATGCCTTGGAGGCCAATAACTTTATACATCTCAGGAGTGGGGGAGAAATGGACAGAAAATGAAAGAGAGAGAGAGAGAGAGAGATGACAACTTTTGCAAAATGCCTTAAAAAAAACAACAACCTCCTTACAAATAAAATTCCAACTAACTCTCTGACTGGGAACCATAAAATAATAATCACAGAGAAGTTGTAAGCCCTACTGCACATGTGAATGTACCATGGGACACTACAAGCCATGTCATGTTACCAACCACCTTCAATAACCTGTGCCTTGTTGAGAACAGGGGACATTTCTCTTGAAGTCATCTCTTATATTTGAAATTGAAATAATAATGAGCCTGTTCTACAGGGCCTGGGATCTGCACAGAGCTCGCTGCAGAAAGATGCTACAGCCCCAGGTTATGGGTATCTTCCTACAGCCATCTTTCCATGGTGGATATTACCCTTAAATTTGTCCCCAGGGCAGATGCCAAGCTGTGTCTCTTGGGCAAGGACAACACTGAAGTCCAAGAGTTAAAGGAGAGGCATGGGCTCCCCACATGGATGGCCTTAGCCTCCTATTGACTCCCCGGGATGCATGTGGACCCCCTGGGTTATGGGAAATTATTGAGAGGCCTGTTCTATGTGGCCAGACGGAGCTAATCCCATACCCTCCACAGAACAATAGGAGAGAAATCTGAAAGTGGAGATTTAGCCATGCCTGTAAGTTTTTGCTTAGGGTAGGTGGGCTGGACTGAGTACTGCAGAGTGATGTCTTATGGGAATTGAACAGAGACCATCAAACTCATCTCACACAGACCCCGAGGTAGGAACACTGTGAGACAGGGGTGGTTTCATATCAGCAAACTGGAGTGGAAGGCTCTACTGCCCATTATTGAGTCTCCCAGCTCATTTATTTAAGTCTCCTTTCATAGATAGCTTTTCAAGTTGTTGCTTTTTTAAAGTAACAAGGATACGTGATTTTTCCCTGCACATTTCCCTACAGCTGAGAAGCACACATTTCAATTTCAAACAAAACACAAGACAAATATTTAAACAGACCAAACTGGCTCTTGCTGTTCACTAACAAGCATTTTAAATGGGACACAACCCAACCAATTAATGCTGCGTAGCCTATATAGCTTGAGATGAGACTCACCGTAAAATAGAACATTTCAGTTTCCTGTTGGTTGGCTCTCCTCTTGGCAATGTTTATTTTACTCATGTAGGTCTCTGAAGCGGCTGATTTGACTGACTCAGTGGAGCGACTATGCTGGAAGGCATCTGAAACATCAAAATCTTCCACTGTCAGCATGTCCTGCAAGGTCTGCATAGTGGCATCCAGAGTTTTTCGTACCTGCAGAAATGGGGAGCACAGAACTTGTGAAACAAACTGGGAGAATGACATATTTTGGCCACAGTAATTGGCCATCAAGCAGCTCTTATGTACTGGGCTTGATCCAATGTCCACTGAAGTCAGTGGGAGTCTTCAGAAAAGCCACTAGAAGCCTCAGCATTGCAAAAGATTCCAACCCAAACATTCCAGCTGACTGAAAGCTCTAGCACAGAATGTTGACGGTCATGTGGCACAGACTGTAAAGTCATTAGCACAGTCCTCCGGAATAATGATCAAAGCCAGTTATTGCTCTCACCTCCTCATTCTCTATCTTGAGAGTGGCAAGTCTAGACTGCAGCTGGTGATATCGCATGAGCAACTCCGTCTGCACAGGCTGTTGGGCGCTCACCTGACATACCTGATGGCAGTAACAAAACCAGAGAGAGGAGACTGAAACATTCACTGGACAAATAGGAATACTTTAAGCAATTAGATCATTCTCCCCCGCCCCCAAGCTGGTCTCTTTCTGGTATGTTAGGAATGTTGGGTACCCCAATCCATCTCTAACTGGCAAGCCCTGTATCTGGGCCTAAGCAAAGCACTGATCACATAGCAGTTGAAAAACGATACACAAAGAAGTATTTAAATAGTGGCAGTCTGAGTTCAAGTTGGGTTGATCAGGTGGGAATCACATCATAGGCTTTCTAAACAGTTTGTAAAAAATACCCGAGCAATAAGCAGATAAAAAAAGTAGACCACATGAGCCAAATAGCCTATTAAGAAAGAAGCATGGAGAGAGGCACAGAGGCAACAGGGTGGGAAAGAGATTAAAGATCACAGACAAGGGGGAGAGGAATCTAGCACAGCTCAGGCTATGCCAGATTGCTGATGCTGTTTTCTGCAGGTCCAGTACCTCATCCCCCATGTGAGGCTGGAATTCAAACTTCAGCGGAGGGCAGAAGACCTGGTTGCACATGTCCATGACTGTATGCTTGTCACTCCGTGCGTCCAGGTTGTCCACCGCATTCTCAATGATGTCCAGGCCCTCATGGCGTGAGGTTTCTAGGTTATATTCAGCAGACAGGTATGTCCTGAATGTCCGAGCTAGGCTGGCATGGAATCCCAGATCACAACACTGAGGGAGGGGGAGAATATTGAAGAAAGGTCACGTTCACAGACTGAGTAACATGAGTAAAGAATTCTCACATTTAAATATCCCCCTCACCCCGAAGGGCCTCAGAGCATCATGTATGGGCACAGGAATCAGTTTATCAGCCAATGAAATGTAGCCACTTCTGGAGGAGAACACATCAACTGTTTAATAACATACATCAATAACATACACAGCAGCAGGATGTCAAGCATACAGGACACACTCAAAGATGCTGGGGGAATTAAAGGAAATACTACCAATTACCCTCACTGGACAGTGGCCATTTCAAGCTGGAGGAGTAAATTCCAGCTCAAGGAATCATAGAATCATAGAATATCAGGGTTGGAAGGGACCCCAGAAGGTCATCTAGTCCAACCCCCTGCTCGAAGCAGGACCAATTCCCAGTTAAATCATCCCAGCCAGGGCTTTGTCAAGCCTGACCTTAAAAACCTCTAAGGAAGGAGATTCTACCACCTCCCTAGGTAACGCATTCCAGTGTTTCACCACCCTCTTAGTGAAAAAGTTTTTCCTAATATCCAATCTAAACCTCCCCCACTGCAACTTGAGACCATTACTCCTCGTTCTGTCATCTGCTACCATTGAGAACAGTCTAGAGCCATCCTCTTTGGAACCCCCTTTCAAGTAGTTGAAAGCAGCTATCAAATCCCCCCTCATTCTTCTCTTCTGCAGGCTAAACAATCCCAGCTCCCACAGCTTCTCCTCATAAGTCATGTGTTCCAGACCCCTAATCATTTTTGTTGCCCTTCGCTGGACTCTCTCCAATTTATCCACATCCTTCTTGTAGTGTGGGGCCCAAAACTGGACACAGTACTCCAGATGAGGCCTCACCAATGTCGAATAGAGGGGAACGATCACGTCCCTCGATCTGCTCGCTATGCCCCTACTTATACATCCCAAAATGCCATTGGCCTTCTTGGCAACAAGGGCACACTGCTGACTCGTATCCAGCTTCTCGTCCACTGTCACCCTTAGGTCCTTTTCCACAGAACTCCACACCCCGCAATTTCCTGGGCCAAATTCTGATCAGGCTCAACTCTGCTAACTGATCAAATTTCACAGGACGGTAGCCTGGGAGGAACAGGTCATGGCAGAGGTGGGCAAACTCTCATGGCAGAGGTCGGCCCGCAGGACTCTCCTGACCAGCCCCTGAGCTCCTGGCCTGGGAGGCTAGCCCCCAGCCCCTCCCCCGCAGCCTCAGCACGCCGCACCGCCGGCGCAACGCTTTGGGCGGCCGGGCAGCACAGTTGCGGAGCCGCGGCCTGACCCGCTGCTCTGGGTGGCACGGCTGTAGCACCGCCAGCCACTGGTGCTCCAGGCAGCGCGTTAAGGGGGCAGGGAGGGGTGAATAGAGGGCAGGGGAGTTGGCGGGGAGAGGTGGTCAGGGGGCAGGGATGTGAATAGGGGTCGGGGCGGACAGAGGGCAGGGAACAGGGGGGTTGGATGGGGAAGAGGTCCCGGGGAAGTCAGGAAGGAGAGGTGGGGTTGGATGGGCTGGCAGGGGGCAGTCAGGGGTAGGGGGTCTGGGGGTGGTCAGGGGACAGGGAGGAGGGGGTGGTGGATGGGGCAGGAGTCCTGGGGGCAGGGGGGTCGGATAGGGTGCGGGGGCTGGGCCACACCTGGTTGTTTGAGGAAACACAGCCTCCCCGAACCGGCCCTCCATACAATTTTGGAAACCCAAAAAGTTTGCCCACCCCTGGGTCATGGGTTTCCAAGATGTGTACCCCTTGTTCACTGACGGTGCCTAGCTTATTCCTCCCTCCTCAGCCAATTTACTGCACTTTTCTATAAGCCCCTTCTAAGCACAGAAATGCATTCATCAAAATTAGCTAGCAGAGACAGACGTTAAAGTAAGCTGGCATTCAAACGCTCCCCGTTATCAAACTCTTTCATCACAGCGATGAAGATGCTTCCATTATCCCCCTCTCTTCTACTCAAGATGGAACAGTTTCTCATGCATAAGTGATTATTCCTCCTTGGGGAAAACGATAGAACTGAAAGCTAATTGCTGTCAAAATACTGTACATGAAAAAAAAAACGTTTTCAATATTATTGAGTCTTGTTTGTAAGATGTATCAACAGCATTGGATTCGCTGCTAAGAATGGCCAGTTACCACCTAGTAAAAATGACTTTTATGGTCTCCTCCCAATCCCTAAAGGGAGTTTTGGCTATGCTGCAAAACCACTATGTAATTTTGGCTTGGTTGGCAGACTCTACTTGAAAGGGAACCAAGTCTTGAAGAGCATGGATGCTGTGGATCAGGGCAGAGGTGCACTGGCAAAGATGGGGAGTGAAGGGACATTCCAGTTTTGGATCTCAGCCAAAATGCAGGGAGCTGTGTGCAGAGATAGAAAGGAAGATGAAGTGGTGGGATTGTTATACATCAGCAGTGAGTTGCATTAGCAGAGCTGCAAGGGGACTGAGCCGGAATGAACAGTCAGAAGATGTCTCAGCCCTGATGACAATAACACTTTAACAGGCCTGTGGAGGACAAGACTGAAACAGAAGGTATTGTGGGTAAAGATTCAGGTCCCTGAGCAGAGCTCTTTGAGGCCCCAACATTGGGACAGAAGAGGGGCTGGAGTTCAGGATAAAGGGGCACTGGCACAGCTGTGTTGGGGAGCTTATACCACTCCAGGCTTTACCCCATGCAAGGAACTTCACATTCATCTGTCTCCAACACATGCATACTGCGGTGTGTCTAAAATACACATTTCAAATTGCAAATCGTAGAGGTTAAGAAGTTTTGCTTACATATGAACAAAACAGCAGTAGACAAAGTTTATCACTGTTCTAGCAGCAACCGAGAAAAGCTAGAAAGCTGGACGATCTATCGGAACAATTTAAGTGCCTGATATAATTAAACCATTTCTAAAATTCTCGGTGGATTAAACCCACTCCTAAAAAATAAAACTCTGTGGTATTTCAACATTGCTTCTATTGCATTTTCAAACTGGGTTGCACTGGCTACCAGCATGGTCCTGAATTAGATCATTAATATTAAACAACCACTTGGTCCCAACACTAGTCATGACCAAGTCAGTAATGACTAGAGCTGGGTGATTTTTTTTTTTTTTTTTTGTCAAACAGTAAAATTCACCATTTTTATTTATTTATTTATTGGTGCACCAAAACTATTGGTGAATTTGGGTCAAATTCTGCAAATAGTTTTGGCTCAAAAAATTGACTGGAGGGTGGGGGCGGGAATCAGTAGATATTTCAACAAATTTCTAAATGAACCTTTTTGACATTTCATTTTGAAATGTCGTTATGAATCAACATTTGAAACCCGTTATTCCATTCAAACTAATTTTTTCAAGTTTTTCGTTTAGTTAAGAATTACCAAAACAAAAAAAATCTGTTTTGGTTTGAAACAAAACCAAACGTTTTTATTTTACTTTTCATATCAGCCACCGAATCAAAAAATCAGGTATTCACTCAACTTTAATCATGACCGAGATTCTTTATGGTTTGATAGCTATTAAGTAACCGATGTGACATGGAGTGGGTGGCTGACTTCAAGTCTTCAAGCTCATCATAAAACCTGCCACCTTATTTGTTAAGTGATAGGTTCATACTAATGTCTATTATGCGGTGCCTGTTAACAGTATTTGTTACTTCTTTATCACTAAAGGTGTGTGAGGTGCCTAACACACATCTTAACTAAGCTAAGACAGCCCTTGAGCCAAGGAGTTTACATTCTAAGCCCCGGATCCAGCAACTGCACTGCTTGACTTCAATGGGATTTGGTGTGGGTACAAGGGATCAGGTCCTAATTTAATGTAAGTAGGCCAAATTCAGTCCTTGTGTAACTGTTGAAACCTGATACCATGGTGATCAGTGTAGCCCAAAAACCGAGATTAAGATAAAACAAAAAGAATTTGGCCTGGTTAATCTAATCAAAATTAATCCAAAACAGACTGTTCTGTGGATACACAGAGGACTCCAGTTTCCAGATCTGCCATCACCTTTCTGAGCAATACACTGAAGGGAGAAAAAAATAATTAAATCACGTTAAAAAAAACAAAACAAAAACAGAATTCTGCATCAAAATGTTACCATCACTAAACTCAAAGTGAAATGTTAAAACTCAGTTACTGCCACAAGCAACTCCAGCCAAAGAGGACATCTCATCCTATCCACTGATGTGAAGAGACGTCCCTCAATTCCGATAAAGTCACACGGAGATGTTTGTATGTCACTGTTTGCTAAAAGTGGGAGCAAAAACACGACGGGCTGACTCCTGCTCATCAATATGTGAGCGTACTCAGCCTGCCCCAACCCAGGCTTGCCACATGTGCAGTAGCCAATTTGGGGCACGAATGATATGGTCACAGTGGATCCTTTATCCTGACCTGGATTAATTTAAATAAATCAGACTGCCAACAGTCAGCCATGTTGACACTTCTTTGAAGGCCCCATCAGCAGATTTCAAGCTTTCCTTAAAATAAGCTTCTAGCCTTTACAATTGAAGAAAAAATATGATGGTGAACTGATACGCTGTGCCTTCCTGAGTCTGCAAAGAGACTGAAAGAATATTTCTTAAAGCGGTAGGAAAGGCTCTCATTCATAACATATGGGCGTTGACACTGAAACCTAGTGATGGCAATCCAAAATGTCAATGTTGTTAACTCACCACTGACAATTTTAGAACAAATAGCCAGCTACTCTGGGACTGTGGGTGGAAGTTCAGTACAGTATTAACATAATCTACCCATTGCCTTTCAACTTTCATGAGATAAGTGTACTTCTCTGATATTCAAAATGTGAACAGCCAGGCAATGATGTCAGTTACAGGAAGTACTACCTCCAGAAAGAAGCCCTTTTGAGACTAATGTCACAGTGCCAGGAAGTCAGCATTTCAGAATGCCACAATAAAATTCCAAGCAGGAGGGGAATAAAGGCAAAATTCTCTTCTCAGATCAGCAGGGGGATCTTGACTCTATGATCTGCTCATTTTAGATGCAGGCGGATGCCATTCCTGTTAACGAGATTTCTGCACATATGGGAAGAGCAGAATGGAGGAGCCATGATCCATGTGTTGACTTGACAGAAGAATGCTGTCCTATTTCAGAATCAGCTGATCAGAGCCTCATGCTCTCAAAAGTCTTTGCTGAAGAGGTCTCCAAATCTGTGCTACTGTGGATCCCCAACAATCATCACATCAATTACCAGGTCAAAAGACACAAAACCAAAATATCTGTGTCTGCCTAAGGGTGGCATTTTCCAAAGCATCCAGTATTGGCCTAGCTGCTGCCACGGAAATCACTGAGAGCCACTGACTTCAGTGGAAGAAGAGTTAAGGCAGTGTCGAGTACTTCTGAAAACTCACAATTCAGACACACCTGGGAGTTCTCCATAATGCTGTTTCACCTCCTTTTTAATGCTGAATTCATACTGAACCAGCAGTTACTGTAAAACCAGCAAGTCTGCTGCTACTGACAACTAGGGCAGCAGCCTTACTAACAACATTTTTACAGCTCCTTCAGAGTGCTTCACACTCTGGTGCCCAGAAAAGAAAGAAAAAAAAACTTTAAAAAAAAAAAACACATAAAGGGGAAAAAAAAAACAAAAAAAACCCAGACTTCAGGCTCCTTCTCCCAGATCAGAACAAAGGCATTTTCTAACTCCGTTCTTCCCTTCGACAGAAAGCAAACCAGAACCACAAATACTAATAAGAATTCTTAGCATTTCTACAGTGCCTTTCACCTGAGGACTTTCAAGTCTTAATATATTAACTAATTAAGCTTCACAACACCCTTGTGAGGTAGGGAAATATTTGCTTTTTTTAAAACAGAGGTAAACTGAGGCACCAGAAGTTAAGTGACTTGGTCAGGGTCAAAGAGTAAATCACCAACAGAGGTGGGAACAGAGCAATGAAGTCCCAGCCCTACCCCAACTCTAACCAAAACCCCTTCCCTGTCATTAAAATAGTATAGATACTAAAATGAACCAAGAATTATCCCACTGCTGCACTGGAGAGGACAATTCTGCATTTGGCTGAGAGACAGGTATGGTGATCAAACGAGTCTTCCAATCTCTAATTTCCATGATTCTGTGATGAACTCTCAGGCTCTTGTTTATTTCAAAATGTTATACAATAAACTTTCCAGAAGAGCTCAGGGGCAGATTTTCAAGTGCTCTGCTCAAATGATTGGGGCCAAAGTTAGAAGTGGGAGCTGAGCTCTTTTCAATCTACCTATGGCACCAATTACCATAGTATTTAAGCACCTCAGAATCTTTACTTATCCTGACAACATCCCTGTGAGGTAGAGAAGTGTTATTATCCCCATTTCACAGAGGGGAACTGAGGCAGAGAGAGATTAAGGGCCTGTCTAGGTTGCGCTGCAGCACAGACTATGGGAGTATGAACTGCAGAGCCCTGTGTGGACGTTGCTGGCATGAACTAAAAGGTACACAATTAATGTAGTACTGTTTGACAAAGAGCTCTATGGTAATATGAACAAGGTACTGTACCTTTTAGCTCACGCCAGCAACATCCACACAAGGCATTCTGGTGCACTCTGCATTCCATACTCTGCATAGCCCATGCGGCGGTACAGTGATAGGCATAGCTTTAGCGTCTCACAGGAAACCAGTAATGGAGCAGGGAACTGCACTCGGGTCTCCTGAGACCTAGATTACCCTACTCATGGGGCCATCCTTCCTCAGCCTTCTTCACTTGGGCACCAAAATGAGGGACAGGTTTTCAAAAGAACTCAGCTCCCATTGTGGCACAAATGGCCAGATGGTCACAATTAACATGAACATGGTTTTAAGTGGTTGGCTGGCCCCTAATTTAAGAAGAATTTGTCCCACTGGTCATGGCATAGGCACACAAGTTGCACCAACAGAACAAAAGAGGAAGCAGAATTTTAGAAATAAAACCAACTTTAAGCTGACAGCAAATATGTGAGCTGCTCTGTTAATAATCAATTACCTTAAAACATTCTTCACCGTCACACAGACGAACTGCTCTACGTTATGGTACGGGCAGATATCCTGCAATGCTCAGTTGCTCCATTTTCCTCTTCTTGTATTTGAACATATTACGAATAGTTGTACCCACCCTATCAAAGAAATTGCTCCCAGCAGAATGAACTAGACCTTCTGCTCGCAATGGGGAAGGAGTGCGGCCTAGTAGTTAATGCAGGTAAGTGGCCAGCATGAAAGTGCCCTATAGCAACTAAAGGGTTCTACAGAAATGTTATAGGGCACTAGATAAATAACACTACAAACCTATAGAATTTAATAGAAAAGGAGATTCTTTCTATAGGGTTTTTGAAGCAGCGATAGAATTCTATGGGATGACTAAGAAAACCCATATAAAGATGAGTATTCATTATTAATTTTTTTGGGACTTTTCCATTTGGAGAGGGAGGCAGGACGACTCCGTTCTATTCCCATCTACGTCAATGATTTACTGTGTAACCCTGGACAAATCACTGAACCACCTATGCCTCAGATTCCCTATCTGTAAAATAGGTATAAAATACCTAACATGGCTGTAATATGTCTTACTTTAGTGTTTGTAAAGTTAATATTTGCACCGTGCTATCACAATGATAGAATCATAGCAGCACAGAGCTAGAAGTCATCTAGTCCATCCCCCTATGCTGAGGCAGGACCAGATATACCTAGAGACCATCCCTAATAACAGGTTAGACAAACCCCTATTAAAAGCCTCCAAGGGATGCCACAACCTCCCTTTGTAACCTGTAGGCACTGGTGCTCTGCAAACACTTGTAATAAATATGTGCAATTGCTTGAGATCCTTGGATGGATGGTGATATAGAATGGAAAGTGTTAATGTTACAAAATAATTTTTAAGGAACAATTGTGTTGATCTATAACAAATACAAAAGACAGACTAGTAACATTTCTATAGCCGATGTTTGTGTTTTTTCTGAATGGAAAGGGGACATCAAAATAAACATATTACACAGGATATTCCAGCCCAATTATGATCAATGCGGTCAAAATCTCTGACCCTAACAAGCAAGCTGTTCTGCTCACTGCAGTATGTGATCGAAGGGTGGGTTTGCCAGTATGGGAAGTTATAATACACTAATAGGATTGAAGAGATACTGGTTTGCTGCCATAGATACTTCCTCAGAAAGGAAGTGAGGAGGCATAGTAAACAACACAGTCCTCCCTCACTGATGAAAATTATTCCCCATTGCTAGCTATTTGTAGAGAGCCAGCCATCATGGTATTTTGATGTGGATAATAATACCTACCATGTATACAGGTCTTTATACTTTTCAAAGAGATGGAGAAACAGTAACCTCTCAATCTCCCAAACTGTTTGCAACAGTGACTAGCCCAATATTTTCAGCTCTAGCTATCCAGCCAAGATACTTCTAAGGTACCTGTCACTTCAACCCTTGAGCACTTATGAGAAAACTGAGGCAGAAAGGTCGAGCAACTCGCCCACACACCACGAGTCTGCCGGCAAGGTCAGGATTAAATCTAAGGCTTACTGGCTCCCTACTTCATGTCAATCCACTAAATGAAGCTGCCTTTAAACCAAGATAAACCTTTGTGAACCACTTCAGTAGTGAGGAGGCAAAACGTTTCCTACAGGAAGTAGCGAAGGCGATTTTCTCTGAGAGTAAAAATAACCGTAAATTATTCTGCTCTTCCATCTGCCTGAAAATGAACAGATTCTTCAGAGTGCTATGAACACCTGCTGTAATTTAATTACAATGGGCACAATCCCAAAGTCTATCCCAGTTCTAGAGATTTTTACCAGATCCCAATTTTAAATAAGGAATTTCTTTGAAACTGGACTGGTCTTTTGAAGTATGCTCACTGTGCCTTAACAACCAGTCACCTCCCTTCACAATTTTCTGGATTCCAGTTTCGATGGGTTGTTCCTGCCTCTTGCCAGATAGCCTGACAGGACACTGAAAGCATCCTGAAAACCCTTTGGGGCCCATACATCTTCACCACATGGTGACACATCAAGATGTCTGACTGCAGTACAGCAGCAAGGTATCTCAGTCTAGATAGCTCAATGGCATGAGGCAAAGGCTATGCGCTGCAGAACAAAATTTAGAAGTTGGTGACTGTCCAAGCATGGGAGCATCCCCAGGAGGTATCTGCCAAGTGCTTGGCTATTTTAGCTTCAGTCTATGTTCCAGACCTTCAGGATGGTCTGAAACTTTACATTTGCACTGTGGTGAGGTAGTTCAGGTTTCAGAATATCGTGGTGCAGCCCAAGACATACCCTACAGTCCTGATCCACTTATGGATTCCCTACGAGACTGCCCAAGTTTCTGACTCACATCAAAACCACCCCTATTACTTTCATGGCATATTTACATTGTCATAACATGTTAACTGGGGACTTGAGGAATTTTCTTACTTGAAGCTAAGAATCAGAAAGCCTGTGTTGTGATGCAGACAATGATAATGGAGACACAGAACCCTAAGCTATCACCTTTTCTTCTAGAACTCAGCGTGTAACGTTTTCACACCAGACGTAGGACCTAACCTTACCGCCCACTAAAAAGTCAAAGGGATTGGAACCTTGGACTCCAATTAATTCCAGTATTCTCTTCCCCATAAGAACTATTGGGTCCATCAAGTTCAGTATTGTGCCTGAGGCAGTAGCCAATACCTGATACTTCAAAGGATATGTTAAAATCTACCTATTGTGCTCCGAGCCACATGTGCAGTGATGTGTGTGGGGCAGGGAATAGGAGAAGAGATCTTTCCTGAGCCCTGCGGTGATCAAATTAATGCTTCACGGCATGAACTGAATATCTTTATCTTACATAACAACAAATATTACTCGCCTTACAACTACCCATCCCTTTTTAAAATCCAGCTACAGTTAATTAACTCTGTGGTCTCTGGAGTAGTTCTTCTCTGCGGGATTTTAACCTAGATTTCATTCTTTTCCCTAAAGTCTCCACAGCAATCTCCAATATATGCAGGTTTTCTTAGCTTCCCCGCCCCCCACACCCCCAAAATTAATTCATTGGCAGATTGTTCCTTGAACGGATTTGATGAATTCGGGGCTGTCCTTTCAATTCTACCTATTGGGGGACTATAGCGGGGTACTCACCCTGCTCCAGCCCTGAAGGGGTTAAAAGCAGCCCTGGAGAGGGCCGCAGCAGGGAAAAGGATTAAGAATAGCTGGGGGAAGCTGACTGTGCAGCTGACCACAGCTGTGGCCAGCTCAATTAGAGCCCAGCTGGTGCTTATAAGAGGGCTGTGGGCCAGAAGTTGAAGGAGTCTCACTCTAGCCCTGGAGTGGGAAAGGCTAGCTGCCTAAGAGCAAGGTACCTGAAGTGGAGCAGAGCTGGGGAAGGGCAAAGGGAGCTGAGGAGCTCCATCCTGGTGGCAGTAGTGCTGGAGCAGAACCCCGGGGTAAAGGGCACCGGGGTCCGAGAGGGACACGGGGCCAGCGGCAGGAGAGACACCGGCCTGTAGAGGGTGCTCCATATGCTGGAGAGCTACTTCCCTGGACAACTAGCAGGAGGTGCCGCGCCAGCGAGTCATCGCCTCGCTTCAGGGATGGACTAAAAGTTGTCGAGAGCGGGCACATTTTGTTCTGAGGGAAACTACCACCCCTATTCACACAAAGGTAAAGCAAAATCTCCCTCATGGTGTTCATACAATGATGATTTCCAGGCTCCATGATATTTCTGAACCAGCACGCACACAGAAAAGAATTGGCAAATAGGACCAGTGTATGAACTTTCCAAGCAAGGAAGAAATCATTTACAAGGTGCCAACTTTGGCAAAAGAAAATATGTGCACTTTGGCCACATTATTAAACAAGAGTTTTCAAAAAATGAAGAGGTCTGCATTTGTTTTATTTCTAACTAAATTTATTAATATGCTCTGGACACAGGTCAAAACCATCTTCTTTCTTTATTAAGAGCATTGGCTTGACATGCAATGGGAACTAAAAGCACTTTGACGCACGACTAGTTACTGTTAATTTTTCTGCAGTGCACGGAGGCCCCAATCAATGTTCAGAGCCGCACGGTGAACTTGGGCAAGTGACAGCCCCGCTCTGTGCCTCAGTTTCCCCATCTATAAAATGGGGATAATAATAGTTACCTCCTCTGTAAAGCATCTAGAGCTCTGCTGACGAAAAGTGCTACAAAAAACAGCTAGGCATGATCATCAGCACCACCTATCAAACTGGCTTCTTGGTAACTTCTCATAGCAAAATGCTGCAGTGCATCACAACAGAGCTCTGCATTTTCCTGAGTGGACAGGAAGAGAACTGGGCAGCATATTTAGAATAGACACTGTTTCTCCTTCAAAAGATCTGAATTCACAAAATTTCTGTGAAATTGCCCCAATTTCATATGATTTCAACATTGTTTGCCCAAATTTAATGCAAAATTGCTTTCTCTAGGAGTGGAAACTGGACTAGCTCAAGGCCTTCAAACCACTTACATGTATCTACAGAGCTTATGCGGGACCAAAGTGGTGCACAGGCCTTTTGCTGGCCCTTTGCACAGGAACGAATTGCACACCCTTGGAATGTTAGGAAACATTAAAAAGAGGCTCTTGATTGAAAACTCACATCTGTGAATTTTGAGAAAGCTGAAGAAAAAAGAAAATGGTGCCAGAGAACGTACTGGATTAAGCACAGGGCTGGAACTAGAAGGTCCTGAGCTCTATTTAAAGGTCTTATGTTGGATTCTGCTCTCAGATACATCAAATAAATCCAAGTAACTGGCCCCACCTCCATCCATCTACCTATCTGTCCAGAGGTTTTATACTGCTGCCCATCACCATAGTATCTGAGCATATTCCAAGTAAAATCAATAGAGGACTTTATGGAGTCTCTGGCACATCTCCCTTTTGGGGTCAAAACTGATTAGAATAGGGTTTTTCTGGCTGGTAAGTGTTTGGGATAGAGGAGGCTGTTCTTATTGCAAGCATCAGTTACGGTGGAAAGGCTTTCTCAAAGAGTACGGTTTTGCAATGTTTGCTAAAGATGGCCAGACTCTGGATTTGCCTGAGCAGCTCTGGAAGAGAGTCCCATAGCTGATCCCCTCCACTAGGAATGCTTGTCCTCAGCTCTCATATCTTCGTCCCGGGATCTGCATTGGAGCACAGTTTCTATATCTACTAGTAGAACCCAACAAACCAATGCAGCATTCCATGACAACACATATGAAGCTACCTGTTCTTTTCCTTTGGAAATGTAAAACCGGTTTTCTCAGAATATAGGAAAGACTTGCAGAGAGAGGGAGAGAGAGAGACAGACACACACACACAGACAGACAGACACCTATTTGTCTAGGTCCTTATATGACCCTCACTGCTGCAGTATCTGAGGGTCCCTTGAACTTACTCTCTATCACCATGAAGTAATATTTTATACAAATGCTTGTCATGTGAATCAGGACAAAGGGGAGAGGGCAAACAATTGTACAAAAGCATCACATTTCAAGAACAGCCCTTTCACAGGAACACACGAACATATTTAAGGACTCAAAGCTTCTCTGCTTATACATTTTATCTTTCTTGAATATTTCCTCCCAGTTCTGCATGCCCAGCTTAGCCTTGGTAGCCACAGCCTAGAATAGGAGTTAAGCCACAAACTTCCCCATCTGATAACGTTCAAGAAATATCTAGCAAGAAGCCATCAATTTAAAGCCAGGGCTTGGAATAGCTTAAGCCATCTCACAGCAAAAGAGATCATCCCTACCAAAGTAAGGGTTGGATAATCCCCATGTCCACAAACAAAACATCAGCTTCTGTGGTCAGCACAGAGCAGTCAGTAGGCTCCATTTTAACTAACAGGAGGTGCTGTGCACACAGCTAAGGGATTATTATGACCTTGTTATCAATCAGTGTTCTGAATCTTTAAACCTCCAAGGACTGCTGTGTTGACATATGAAGGCAGCACCCCTTTGCTCTCTTGGAAAGAAAATAGGGAGAAATTATTAGACTGTGGTACAGTTTTCCAAGGGAACAGGCAGGGATCCTATCAAGTGAATTACTGAAACTTGGACTGGCCAAAACCCTGAAAATTTTTCTACAGAGAACAATTAATTGGCTAGGAATAATCCAGAGGATCTACAGACATTTTCTATCTTTAATATCTATGGACCCAATTTCGCCACCCTTCCGCAGCTGAGTAGTGATTTACCCCACAAATGGACCCATTGATTCCAAGAGGATACTCACATAGTAAGGTACCAGTCAACATGAGCACACATGGCAGAATCCACCCCTATGATCCATGGGATTATTTATCATACAGGATTTGATTCAGATGTTTGAGTTTCATTATTTAAATACCAAAGGGCCTAATCCTGTCCTCTTAATATCCCTGAAGCCTCACTGAACACAAGGGGCCAAACCCTGGTTGTACACTTAAACCAGGGATGAATTTAGTCCAGTGAGGCTGCAAGGGTATAACTAAGGGTAGAATTCAGCCTAAACCTAAAGATTCTTATTCATAAAGGTACTAATTTACCTAACTGACCATTATGGCCAATTAATCAAATCTGTACTTGCCTCGTTCACTGCATTAAATAAATCCATAGTGTAGCATGGGTATGTTGTGTAATATCAGACTAAAAACAATTCCAGCCACGTCACTGTATCTAATTCAAATGCTAGACTATTCTATGGTACCTGATCAAACCTTCACAAAAGCAATGTCCAGATGAACCTATCACAAAAATACTTATCAGGGAAAATACTTTGAGTCCAGTATTTCCCAAAACTTTTCGGAGAAGAGCCCACCTTCGGGAAAATGAAACCAACTGCACACCTCTGCAACGCAACCATGTGTTGTTAAACCACTAGTTGTTAAACATATACATCTTCTGCACCCCATCCTCTACCCCTGGATAATCCTTTTTCACATACAGGGGCTCACCCCACACCTTGGAAAATTTTGCGATGGATCTTCATAATATGATCCTTCCTCGCCTTTCTTATAGCAAAATAGTTAATGTTGACATTTAAAATTTCACCCTTACCATCTGAGCTAGTGCCCGCTGAAATGAATGGACACTTCATATTTCAGGGCTATTGTTGCAGGCTCTCTCCAAACTCTGACACCCATTGCTACTTTGGTTACATTCAGATCATGTTTTGAAGCTTATCTAGAGACTAGCTTTTTTCCTTCTAAAAGAAAAGTCCTTCTCAGCCATTCATTGTGTGTATGAAATGATGCAGGATACATGCCTTACTGTTTACTTTTTTCACTGTGAATGAATACTCTCAGTTGTACGGTCCTGCAGTGCACATATTTCCTCAGTACACAGCTCTCTAAACTGGCATTCAGTGACTGGAGTGGAGAGGAAGGTTTCTCTCTAGTACCGCCTGACAAAGTCTTCTTCATTTTTCTTTCACAGAAAAGATTTTTTTTCTCCTCCTTCTCCCGCAGTGGCAGAGGAAGTGACTGGATCAGGCGCTAGGATTGCCAGTGGCACTGCAGAATTGCCTCCTCAGTGGGAAACTGAAGAATACGGACACAGCAGGCTGGGAAGTAAAGGCTGTCGAGAACTGCACTGAGTCTTTTGAGAAAGTCTAATTCCCCGTGAGAGACGCTGTTTATTCTTTTTATTGCTACGCTGTTGACTTTATTTGAAACCCCCTGAAGCAATGAGATCTCTTAGTTGGAGACATGCAGTATATCAAGCTGAAGTGAAGGCACCTGCAACCCAGAGAGGGCTACTTTTGAGTTACAGAAAATGCTACGCGTGATGGCGTTCTTAAAGCTGCACTTTGCATACAGCACCCACGACCAGTCGTTCCTTGTTCTGTCTGCCCTCAGGACGTCTGACATTTGACAGAGCGCGCGAGACACAGGCCAGCAAGTTAAGTGGGGTGCTGGGGCTCAGAGGAACTGAAAGGCCTTTTATAAGGGAAATAAAATGCTGATGCCAAGTGTCACTTTCTTCAAGTGAAAAAAACAGGAGAGAAGAAAAACCATGTTGGATCCAGTTCTGAGCTCAGCTTCACTGGTGTAAATCCGAGTAATTCTTGATATACCCCAGGTAACTGAGATCAGAACCTGGACCGCTATGATTTGCATCTCTTCCTTTTCCCATCATTTGTATGTTTATGACTCAACCAGAAGCAGTGATTTATTTGTGAAATTCCTGGGAAGACAGGAAAGCCAGGAAGATCTCTTGAAGCTATAGGCAGAGGTACAACTGGGTGTCACAGTATTTGGAAAGAACAGTCCCAACCACAGAAAAATAGAGGGATTAGGGGACAAATATGCTCTCTGATAGAGCCTCAGCTTGTCCAAATGGGGGCCTCTCCATTAAAGTCAATAGAGTCAGACTGATTAAACCAGCTGAGGATCTGCCATCTGGGAGATAATATCCCCATATAAACATGGGGGAAATGAAGCCCAGTGAGATAAAGAGACCTGGCTTCTGATTTTGTAGGCACAGTTATGCCCAGGCAGTTAATTGTGGGTGGAAATTATGGCAATTTTGGCTGTAAATGCTTACCCTGGGTGCCTAAATAATAATGGGCTGATTTTCAAGGAATTGAGCATCAGTATCTCCTGGTGACTTCAGCACCTCTGAACCTCAGGCCCGTGTTTATTTAGGAGCCTATATGTGGATTTAGGCACCTACCCTATGCTTATACATTTGTGGCCTACATATTTAACTTCCTGATTCAGGGCACCATTTGGTAGTTAGCCTATGCTACCACTGGTGCATGCAATTAATTGGGGGTGCAATGTTTCGGCCTTGCAAAATGAAAGGCCATGTTGCACAATCGAGCTCTGAGTGACTTGTTCAAAGTCACAGAATGAATCAGTTACAAATCTGAGAATAAAACCCAGGAGTCCTAACACTATCCATCTGCCACTCTAGCCACTAGACTTTAGTCCCTCGTTAAGGAGGGAGACCACTACTCTAACTTCTCCAATGACAGGCTTGAGACTCAGCAATAGCTCCTCGTCCTACACCTTCCACACGCTGCTTTTAAACTCTTGCCATAGCAGAGGAAAGAAACTATTTTCCTGTTCCTGCACCCCAGCTAGAGGGTCTTATTTTTTTTGAGCTTGTACTCTCTTGACATATTTGCAACACCAAACATTTTGCTTTGATGGAAACAAATCGCTTTGCTTGAGGACTTTTAGCACTATAACTTTGACTGGCATCTCTGTTTCCCTGCTTGACTGGGCATTATTTGACCGTGTGACAAATGGCAATGCCATCAGCGAAGTTTTCTCGTGCCATACAACTCGGCAATAGAGTGCAACATTAAACTGCCTGATATACTCATTTTTCTGAATGGCTGGTTGTTAAGAATACTGCCCCTTTACCTATCTATGTAGCTGTCTGTCTTTGATATGACACACACACCCATCACTTTAATATCTAGATGCAGTTTCAGCAGGATACAGAGGCGATTCAGCAAGGACATATGCACTTGTATTTCCACATATTACCACCTACTAAGTCCTATGACATATTTCATATGACTACCTCAAAATGCTTTACAAATACCTCCCACAAACCCCAGGAAAGGTGCATCGATAGTGTTATCCACATTTTACCATCAGAAGTTAATCCAGATCATGCTATGAATCAGTAACAGAACCAAAAAAAGAACCCAGGAGTCCTAAAATACATCCATGCTTCTTTTGAGGAATTTGCACAAGGACACTCTTTACATGAAAAAGTCTAACACTCCTTTCTCTATGTTGTAAATCCTTACCCCCATCAGGAAGGATGGAGCAAAGCCCACTTGAGGCAAAACAAAGGACAGTCATGTGTGCTAATTCATGACTACTCTGATCAAGTTTTAACTTCCTCATTACAATCCAATGTCCTGAAAGAACTCCACTTCCTCCAAGCAGCTGAGACCCTGTATTTCACCAAAATGGAGACAACTCTTTAGCAGACATAGTTGTGATTCTGCTTTGGCGCTGATAACATGAGAAATGTAAAAGCTGGGCCTAATAGATGACATTTACCCAGCCAGGATTTTTTTTTTAAATGCTGCTAAATTTCAGTTCCAGTGATCTGATGGTTCAGACACGCATACAAGTCATAAAACTCTAAATGGCAATTTGTGCTGGATATGAACTGCCTGTAGGAGCCCTTCTATAACCCCTATTATGTTCTAGAGAGAAAACCCTTTACATCATTAATCATCACTCTTGGTGATGCTGGGTGGAGCAGCTGGAAGTATAATCATAACTGCAATACATCAAGCCGAAGCCCTTTCAAGAATGTCAGTCTCCTCTTAGGCCCTTTGCTCAGATTTAATTCTCACCTGAATATGGTATTCTTCCTCTCTTCAGGCAAAACTCACCCCTGCAGAGAGGCCAGGCCTAAAGGCCATGCACCACTCAAACTCCAGGTATGCCCTTCAAATTAGGATGCATAGGCTTTGTGCTGGCTCTCTGCACCGGGTGAATTTCACTTTTCTTATACAAGGCAGTTGTGCAGCACAGCCCCATGCTGTTAAATAACAGCTGAGCTCCGCCCCATAAGTGGCTACATTGAAGTGGTGGATGAACTGATTCATGTGTGTGTGTGTGTGTACTTTACCAACTATAGATTGAGATGATGATAGAAATCCAGATCTGTAACTGTTACAATAACATTCCATCTAAAACACACAGCACCAAGTTTTTTTCTTGTACCAGTTACACACATGGGGTGTGGTACAGTGAATGGGATCCCTTTATTCTGGGGTGTACTGAAATCTCCCCTCCAGTGCTCCTGTGAAACACACTGGATTTGTATAAAAGCCTGTTCAAATAAACTGCTCTTCTCCTGGGGGATTTGAAACTAGGACACCCATGAACGGCTCGTGCATCCTTAACAATACTTTGTTTTCTTTGGCAATCAGAATATATAATTAGGCACATATAGTTGTACAGAGTCAAAGATGCTTTAGTTAAAGTCCCCTGAAGGGATTCCTGGAGTGAGGAAGAAAAGCCATCTGCTGACTCCAACGGAAGTGTCAGCAACGAAATAAACTTGGGAGGAACAACATAAAAACAGCTAGAGCTAAAACTGGAATTCAGCAACTCTCCAGGAAAACAAAAGTCACTCTCATTAAAAAAAATTAAAAAAAAAAACAAAAAAACCTACAGAAACCCAAAGGGCAAATCAGTAAGGCAGCTTCATATCCTTCTGTTCGTACACTTCCACTGGCAAGGGATTATTGTTTGTTTTTAATATGAATAAACACAACCAAAATGAAAAAGAGCCTCAAAAATTGTACCCAATAACATTTCTATCAAACTAAAATCTTGAAATTCCTGTAAGTCTTACCTCAAACCTCCCTTTAAATTACTAACTAGACCAATAAATATGATCTGTAAATTCATTAAAAGAAATTAACACTCCCATGGTTTTTTAAATAATGCATTTTAGTGACATTTAAACCAGGACAAATAGCACACAGATAGATCCGTGTTATTTATATAACCATTTCTGCAACTGAAGCAAGTTAAAACTGACTAGCAGGAGGAAATTCCTTATAGTAAGAACTATGAAGCTGTGATATTACCTCCCAAAGGAAGTGATGGAAATCCCATTTCTTGAATCACTTAAAAGTACACAGCATGAAACAAAAGGAAATACATAAGATCTGATCCTGCAGTTACTACTGGGCTTGCATCCATGAGTAATGACTGCAATGGGGCTATTCACAACTGTAAGCACTAGTATTTCAATTCAGGAAAGCATGAGACTTAAGCACATACTCAAGTGCTTTTCTGAATTGGGATCTGGGCTCAGTCATAGGTGTTTGCAGGATCAGGCCTATAACGGGGAACAATGCTAAATTGATAGAGCAGGGACACCCAGCCCAAACCTGCTCTCACTGAAATCAGCGGAAACTGCTATGGATTTAGTGAGGACAATTAGGTTTTTCAATGTCTAACTTCCATAATAAAAAGAAAAGGAGTACTTGTGGCACCTTAGAGACTAACCAATTTATTTGAGCATGAGCTTTCGTGAGCTACAGCTCACTTCATCGGATGCATACAGTTTCCATGGTATGCATCCAATGAAGTGAGCTGTAGCTCACGAAAGCTCATGCTCAAATAAATTGGTTAGTCTCTAAGGTGCCACAAGTACTCCTTTTCTTTTTGCGAAGACAGACTAACACGGCTGTTACTCTGAAACCTTCCATAATAAAGAACCATTTGAGATTCCTAATTTTCAAGAGGTTTCTCTTTCATCCATTTTAAATACAGATTCTTAGGCAGGCCAGACGAGACCACTAAAACCATCTCACTATCAGTCCAGATACTCATATCTGTTTTAAATAAAAGTGTGCCCACTTGTATGCTAAAACATTTTATAGAACACTCAACCATCTCATGTTACTGCATTGGCGTGAAATTCACCCCACCTCAAAAGGACCACATAAGACCCTATCCATCACTTAAGCTCCTTATTAAAGAGTTTATATGATGCACAGTACCTTTTCCAGGCCCTCTTGCACTGGGGTGAATTCCACTCTAACTGTTTATGCCCTTGTAAACCTTCACATACAGGGGGTGATAGTGTATTCTAGCCATTTCATACAAGGCTACTATCACAGGCTACAGGAAGATGCCAATCCAGACACAAATATTTCTCTGGAAATTTCTACTGAAACCATAACTGTGGCACACTGAAGCCAAAATCTTGTGATTCTTGTGTGATGACGTAAAAGATGCCGTAAGTGTTAAAATAATATGTACTTGGTAGATTTATCTTAGAGATAGCCCTGGACCACTAAGTTTAGACCTGGCTCCAAATCCAAACGTCTCCATTTGGGGTGTTTGCATCTTGGAGGACTGACTCATTTCCTGCTCTAATTTATATGTATTGATAGTTACCAATAACAACAACAAAAAAAATCTATATTTTGTCAACTGTTGAGGAGGGAGGTTTAAATGTTGACTAAAAATGAATCAATGACTTTGCTTTCATGTGGCCTCCGTGAAATGTATTAAAGGCCAACTCCCATATGATGACTACTGCGCTTCTGTCACTATCCTTGTATAATGTGGGGGGGAGCGCTGAGAAAAAACACCAAAAAAACTGTAATGTTTGCAAAAGACCCACAGGTTAGCCAGAGTTCAAAATGCCAACCAACTCCCCTTTATTACCACAGCGCACACCAGGGTGAGCAACAGGATCAGTGTCTAGTACTCGGCTGCTTACTTGCCAACAGGAAGAGGGGCGGATGCATTCGGAGAGAAGGATCACTTACATCAATGAGGTCAGAGACGTCGTGGATGTAGTATTTACCGACGGCTGCATTTGTGGCTGCCAGGTTCAGCAGATAATCGTTCCTGGCTTTAGTGCACTTCAGCTTGTTTTCAGAATATTTGGCTTGCCTCTGAAAAAGCAAAATAGAATGTAAAGAGACAAATAAGTTATCCAGGAGGTTCACATTTCCTCTTGCTACAAGTCCTCCATAGTGCACTGCTGTGCTGGTGTCACGTAGTAACACCCTCTTGGTAGGATGCAGCATATACCTTTACCAGTACAACAAGTGAATCCATCTGAACGTACCCGATGCATTCAACAGCACAGCAAGTGCATTCAAGTTGAATGTACAGAATGCATTCAGAGCACAATTATCTTATCTGCACATGCATGGAAGATTTGGCATCAGTCAAGATTAGAGGGCCAAATTCTACTCACAGTTACACTGATGTATATCTGGAATTACTCCAGATTTATACAGTTGCATCTGGCTGTGGAATCTGGTCCAAAGGCTCAAGCTGCAAAATTCAGAAGGGGATCCAGAATTCAAACCCCTACAAGTTCAGGGCATTTGTTCAGGGTGGTCTCCAATCAAGAAGTTAAACAAGAGTGCCTGATCCTTGCAAGGGGCTTTCTGCTATCTCATATTCCAGTGCAACATACACAGCTGGGTAAACACACATCTAACTAACAGTTTCCTGGCCAGGGAGGCTACTTTTCATTTTCACAAAAAAAGAAAATCAGAAAAAATGCCCGAATGACAATATTTGGAGTTTCTGTGAATCTGCAGAATGCAAGGTTTTTGGCAGCCTGGAGAAGAAAGAGGTAATGGGTTTTGCCAGCACTAGGGCTGCATTTTTTCTTCAGAGCCCCATCAGAATGCTGCCCCATTAGCTCACAGATCAGTGAAAAGAATATCCAAGCCTCTTCCTTCAAGTCTCTGATCTAATGAATCATGGAATATATACTGTTCATTGTTACAAGAACAGATTTGGGAGATGAAAAACGAAGCAGTGAAATACAGTCTGCAAGCTGACCACAACCCTCCCCTCCACCGTGTCCTCTCTGTCTACTTGACAGAGCATTACCGTGGCAGACTAGATTTACTGCTAGGCTCCCTCCCTCAGCAGTCGACAAAGTCTCTCAGGTCCTAGATTTTGTGTGATTAAAATCAGTCGGACCCACTGGCCACAGTCTGAGTAGCTCCTGTATAAGCATTTCATTTGCTCTAGTTTGTGCTGGCTGCCTCAGCCTTTTTTGTTGTGTTTGGTTTTCAAAGCCATTGCTTTTGGGAGGCCCTTTCAACTGCCCTTTTCAACTCCCCCTCCACGCTGAGGCACTGTGCAATATTTAATGGTTGGCCCCATCAGTCCCTAACCACGTATTTTATCCTCTCTGTGGATGTGTGCTGCACGTTGTTCCCCAGGCCCCGTTTTCTGCTCAAAGGTCGCAGCCTGACTTTGAATCAAACCCTTGCTGCCTACTGACTTTGGCACATCTCCATTACTAACAACCAATAAAGAGACTTTTTATAGCATCCCCAGACTGCTCTTCGCCGAACTATTCACGAGCATCGAACTAGCAGGAGACTTCCTCCCGGATCCCTTCAAAGGCTGCAGAAAGGGTTGTAGGAGAGTGATGAATGCTGGAGCCGAAACCTTTGCCACAGAGAGATTTTTGTCTGCACATCTAGTCCAGTACACATGTAGCTGGCATCCACTACTGCACCCATCAGCAGGGAAGCTGTCAGCCATGCGGGAGGCTCATTATTCCTCCCACCCACCTTCTCCTTCATCTTCTCAATCTTCTTGACGGAGCTCCGGCGCTGAGGCCTGTCCTCGTGCCGCAGCAGGTTCACGCTGATGTCCCCAGACTTGTTGAACTGCTTTTCCTCCTGCTTCTCTGCTTCCTTCAGCTTGCTCTCAGCGCTGATGCTTTCCGCGTGGTACATGTGGTAGGTTTTCATCACCTGAAGAGACAGAAGGTAATGAGTCTCCCACACTTACAGCGTCCGTGCTTGTGCACAGTGCAGGCTGGAGAGCCCTAGAGACCATGGGCCGGATTCTCAGGTATGCTAAGACTGTTTGATGCTACCTCTTAAAGGGGGCTGGGGTCAGCCACTGAGACTAACCCTTAAACAGAACATCTCCACAGCCAGGACAGAGCTGGCGTAACTCTACATCATCCATGTCCCTATCCCCCAGTGTTAGGCCATGGCACGGCAGCTTCTCTGCTATTCAGAGCCACAGGGAAACAGGACATAGCTTACAGCAGCTCTGAGCTGGGGCCAGACAGGCCCTTGCATGGCTCCAGGACACGGGGTGCGCAAAGGTAGCTTGATACTATCTTGACCCCAACCCTCCTCTTCCCAAGTCCAGGAACTGAGTAACTGAGAACCAGGCTCAAATTCTCTAGCCATAGAAACAGGTGCAGCTTGGGCAGAGGCAAGCTCAACCCTCCACCACCCTGCCGACGTGCCTCATCTTTAACTTGGAGGGGTGCTGCTTCAGAGTGAAACAGAGTTTGATCTCCAGTGCCCATTCCAATTAGTGCCTTATCTGGCGTCAAATGCAATGGTGGATTTGACAACATGGACGCCCATCCCACTAGGAACTAGAGCAGCTCGAGTTGTGTGGTGTTTGTGTGTCCCGAGGAAAACATCTACAGATGCTTCACTTCGACAATCACATTTTAAAAAATAAAAGATCAGAGGGCACAGTGTGATCGTTTTAATAGTCTTGGCAAGAAAAACCCATCTGCTCCTCTCTCTTTATGCCTTCAGTCGCATTGTCCCCTTTCATCAGCTCGCTCCAGGACTCAGACGTTTTATTTCACATTGCCTTGACGAGGCCAGAGATGCTGGATTGGTCTCTGCAGAGCAGAATTACATGTTAATGGTCTGGACGCTGCTGTCAATGGGGCTGTGAAATATGGCTAATCATGAAGGGCCAGATTCTGGCTTTTATGCCACTGCCCTGCATAGGGTGCAGTGTGGAACTACACGGCCCCAGGAGCAGCGCTGGGGAAGATTGTGCCTCACACCAGCACAATCTCTTCCTTTACATGTGGGTGTGCGCTTTACACCAGCCTTTACGTTGCTCCCCTTGGGGTAGTGCTATGGCTCTATCCCCTTTCTCCTCACCTGGTTTTGGGTGAGCGGCTCCCTAGGTGGAACAGAAGCGAGGAGCCCCTGCCGGCCTCCCCCAGCGCAGGGGAGGCAGACGGACAGACAAACAGACCCATGCTGATGCCACTTTCTAAAGGTTTAAGAATGTTTCTAAAGTCCTCCTCAAAGGGGGTTATTCAGAACTAATCTGACCTCTCAGGGACCCGTACACGGATGACGACATTTACCACAGAGAGCAAGCAGCTAACAGAACACTAATTACAAAGACCAAACTCACTCTGCCATGCTGATGGCTTTGAGAAGTAAGGTTTTAAAATGGGACTCAAAGCAGCTCTGAGCACCTCCTAACACAAGGATGAGAGCAGGCCACAGCCCCCAGGTGCAAAGGCAAAGACCCTGGCATCTCTCCCTTTCTGCACCTCAAGCCCAATGCTATAATGGCACCAAACCCTCCAAACTGAAGACATGCCAGCAAAGCTCTCCGCCTACGAAGCACCAACATTACAGTATGATCTTGGCATTAAAATATAGGATGCAACCAAAACAGCAGAGAAGGGAATGCCAAGAGCTCAATTCTGGGAGGTGCTAAACCTCACATCCCATTGGCTCCAGTGGAACCTGGGGTATGTCTACACTGCATCTGGGAGCCAGCCTCCAGCCTGGGTCCACAGACTTGTGCTAATGGGGCTCACGCTAGTTCACTAAAAATAGCAATGTCAGGCCCAGCCCCACCCCAACCCCGGCTTGAGACCCTGAGCTCCAGTCTGAGCTGCAATGTCTACACTACTATTTTTTGTGCGCTAACGCAAGTCTCTGGACCCAGGCTGGCAGGCTCACTCCCAGATGCAGTGTAGACATAACTGGAGGGGCTCAGCTGCTCTCAGAAAAGCATTCAGCTCCTAACAGGATCACATATGACATGGGGAGACATTCCCACCATTAACACGAATTAAGCTTCCCTTTGACTCGGCATCTTTACACCCACAGTTGGTAGACAGCCAGAGGACACCAGTCTGCAATGGCTATCGGCACATGTAAGTCTAAAAGTAAGGGGGACCTCTAGTAAATCAGGTGCACTGGTGAGAGGCTGAATCGGAAGGAATGGAGGTGACAAGGGGATGGATTTATGAGGAGTTTGTGAACTGCCACTGGAAAATCATTCTGTGTTAAATTCTACAGGCTGGTTAAAAGAAACTTTTCCTGCAAGGTAAGGAACCAGCCAGGGGATCTGTAACACGAATACAAGGATTGCCTTTTTGCAGGACAGCTCTTTTTTTCTCTGAATCTGTAAGCACATACCTGGCAGAGCTGGCTGCCTCTCAGCCATCCCCTCATGACCAGGCGTGGTCCTCACTTCACAGCCACATTCACCGCTGTCCCACTCAGTCCCTGCATTCTCTCCCTTTCCCCCATTAAGCTTTCCATAAATCAGTTGGACTCAAGGTTTGAAATCCTAGCCCCACTGAAGTCAATGGCAAGACTATCATGGACTCCAATGAGGTCTGGATGTTGCCCAGGATATCTACCTCAAAGGAAATTTTATTCATGGCAAAGACGCTGACCACAATTTTTACTAGTGATTTGGGGTGCGGATTTTGGGCATAGAAGGCCTGGTTTTCAGAAAATCAGGTCCCTTTAAAAGGCATCTCTCAAATTGGGCACCTAAAATCTCTAGGCACTTTGAAATCTTGGTCTTTGATCCCACACTAATTTCTGCTTTTTGATGGTGTCCCCCTTTCTGGGCATTTATCCCAGTGTTTCCCTGAAGTTCTTGTCAGGCTGAGCAGTACATTAGCTCTCCGTGCCTTTAATCAGCCCAAGCGAACACAGGGCCAGATCCTCAGCTGGTGTAAATTAATGTAGCACCACTGACATCTACAGCGCCGCGCCGATTTACTCCAATTTAGGAAATGGCCCACACTGCTCAAGTTGATCTACTAAATTTTTTGTGCTAAGCATTTTTTTTTAGCATCCTTTGAACAAGGAAGTAGAGCGAGAGGGAAGCCCTAGGCAGGAGAAAACGACAGAATGTAACCCGCCAGCCCTTGTCTGTGATTACAGAGCCCTTTATAATTGTCTGACTCGGGGATGGGGATGGAAAGAGGAATCGTTGGGGGATACTGAACTACAGCCTGATATTCCTGCAGATTAGCACAGACCGTTTGTCCCCCCCCATCCCTTCACCCTTTAGGCAATGTTAAAGAAAATAAACTTACAAGGACTTTCTTTCTGAGCCATTGATTTTCCAGAGGGCAATAACCCTGTATCCCTGGCTAAAAATGGAATGGAGGGACAGCTTTGGCCTAAAGCACACCTTGTTATATAACTGGCTCTTCAGATGGCTGCTAGAATCCAAACCAAACCCTAAAGGGACATGTGCTAGATTTGATCTTTCTGGCCTTTGAGATCTTCCACGGCTTTGGGCTTTGCTTTTGACCCTGTCAACCAGCACACGTCTGTGAGACTGTAGAGTAAACATTGCACTTGCTTTTCATTGGTAATGTACTGTTCTAGCTTCCTAACTGCACAACAGGGCACATTTTACTGCTCCATAACGCACTAGAAACTAAATGGAGGCTATAGATCAGGGCAGGGGGAGCGCCAAAGAATGGGCCTCCCGTCCCATGCAACATGGCTGAAGTTTCTCTAGGGTTTGCTCCAGGAGGCTCAGGCTCTGGAGGTGTGGAGGGGTAGGGTGGTGACAACTACCCCATGGCATTGACTCCATCTCACTCCACCCCACCCCACAAGAACTCTGTGAGGATCCTTAAAGCAAACTAGTGATGGCCTCTTACCTTACACTTGTTCCCCCACAGCAATATGCAACATCCCACCCCTACCAATGGGAACTTGGGGCAACAATACTTGCCATTACCATGGGGATCAGTGGAGGCAAGCCAGGAGGTAATACAACAATATAACCATATAGCTAGGGCCTGACCAAATTCACAGTCCATTTTGGTCAATTTCACAGCCAGAGGATTTTAAAAATCATAAATGTCATGATTTCTGCTATTTAAATTTGAAATTTCATGGTGTTGTAATTGTAGGGATCCGGACCCAAATAGGAGTTGTGGGGGGAGGGGTCACAAAGTTATTGCGTGGGGGGGGGAGGGTGTTGTGGTACTGCTCCCATTACTTCTGCGCTGCTGCTGGCAGCGGTGTTGCCTTCAGAGCTGGGCAGCTGGAGAGCGGTGGGGAGACCAGATTTCACAGTGCATGATGCATTTTTCATGGCTGTGGATTTAGTAGGGCCCTACTTATAGCCTTTCCTTCCCATTGCAGCCCTGCCAGATAGAACAATCAGGTTCCACGAGTCTATGCTCTCAGAATCTTCTTGCCCCATAGGCAGCAATAAACCACGTAAGTGGCAATTTGGCCCAACGTAATTATCACAAACAAAAATCAATCTGCTTTCATGCTCTCATGAACATTTCCACTGTTCTCCATAATGGCTATAGACAACTCTTTAAATGAGCCTTTTCTCCAAACCAGAGCCCCTTTTATATTCCCCGTCCAAGATAACACCAACTCTTTGCAATACAAATCTATAATGTCAAAGGATAACAATCTTTCACATGGACAGAAAGTACCTGGTGAGGGGTGGGGGGGAAGACAGGAACAAGAGACAAGTCAAGTAATAATCAATACCTGCTGGCAAACAGATCCTCCTGACTCAATTAAAAGCAAATATAGTTCAACCAAAATGATGTCCTCTGAACTGAGTTTTAACCTGGGCAAAAGGTTCCTTTTAAATGTCAGCTGAGTTGTCAGCAGAGGCATAAAAATGTTTCCTATGTTTTGGCGGAAAGGATGGCCCTGGGATTCAGCCACAGGCCTTGGAGTCAGGAGAACTCCCACTGTTAGTAAGGTAAGCATTTCACCTCTGCACTCCATTCCTAGCTCTGTCACTGACTCGCTGCATGACCTTGGGAAAGTCTCAGCTTCCCTGCAACAAACCCACTACTTGAGTCAGGTACGCTGCTGACTGTGAGCTCTGCCAGAGTTTTGAACAAAGCTGGGCTAAGTAACATTTTTGGATGGAAGCTACAAGAAACTATTGTTGCTGGGTGGGGTGGGGATAGGGGGGCGCATATCAGTGAATTGCAAGGCGTGTGCATCCACAGAAAGCAAAAGCAGAATAAAAAGGAAGTTTGCACAAGACCCTGTGAAGAAAAAACACAGCATTTTCCACAGCTGTGGCTGTCAAAAAGAACCTACTGTTTTGCTTGGAAGAGGTTCGGCTGAAACATAAGATCTTTTTCCCAGCCAAGCATAAACATAGCCTCTAAATGAGCTTCAAATGCCTTATCAAAGTCCCCCAGAAACATGCTGTCTCTGATTTATAATTTAAGAAGAATGGAAAGAAGAGCGAGTGGAGGTTTGAGTCCCATTTCTGCCCTGTCCTGTGTTATGTCACAAAGTCCATAACTTTCCACATGTGTTTGCAGCTGCAGTTTCCCTAAAGAAAATCACAGAAGACAAACCAGACCGACACCTCCTATGCTACATACACCAATGGGGAAGAAAGACTTGCTGGGTTTTCATACAATCCCTCCTCTGCTACCCTGCCCCAACCCCGCTTCTTTTTGTTGAAAACAGAGAGGAAAAGATGAATGGAATGGCTGCACTTTGGGCAATATTTGGCTATCACAAGAGAGGGCTCCCAGTCATTTCCAGAGACCCAAACATACACAACTGCACTGTGCTAGTGTAACAAGAAGGTCTGACAGTGAAACCCTGGCCCAGTCGGTATTTTAAATACAACCAGGTTTTTGTCCCCAGGTTGTGAGGTGTTCGTTGGACCTGGACACTGCTATGCCCAAACAGTAACTTTCAGCACGACTATTTGTCAGCTGTGTTTGAGCTTCTGTACCTACCATGGTGTTCAGCATGGGCCTGATCCAAAGACCGCTGTGGTCAGCTAGCGTCTATTGACTTGAATGGGCTTTAGTTCAGGCCTCACATTTGTTGTGCAAGAAAGACTGATTTAAAAAGGAAAATACCTTATTACAGAGCATTATAGAACATAACCTACTCCCACTGCAGCCTAGTCACTCTACACCCTTTTCACGGTCATGTTTGCTCATTATCATAATTATTTTGCTTAAAAGTCTTCCTTCCCCACCATGTTTTACTCCCACTTGAGCCTGATGCGCATACAGGATTGGAGGATAATAGGGGCTACAGGACTGGAACTTCACTGCAGGATAGGCTCTGCTTATTCCGATTTGCAGAGCATCTCCCACTCATAAGCAGCAAGAATACAAATAATTTCTGGGAGAGTAGAGCACAGCGCTTTTCAACTGACTGTTCCTTGTCCAATTTGCACCTCCTCTAATTAGCTCTAAGACAGCACAAAAGAATCATTTTATATCATTGATTCTTTCCAAACGGATGAAGTTTGTGTCAGTGACACCATTGCCTTGGAAAGTTTGCTGTACAGACGACAGCCCTCATTATCTCTCATCTGATGCCACTTAATACTCTAGGAATGAACTGGTCTTTAAAATTCCCAGGCTGAAAGGAACAACTATTTATTTTAAGTATTCTCTTAATTCTGGAGGATGTCTACCTATAGCAATCTACTCTCCAATCTGCAATCCTCTCATGCCTTCTGGACAGCACTTGGAACAAAGTCATGTTGTCCCTGTCTTAAGCTATTGGGTCATAAAGAAAAGCAGTGTCCCTGGGATCTTTTTGCAAATAAGTTAATTAGCTACAATGGAAGGAGGAAAAAATATGTTGTAATGTTCATTAGTTATTTAACACCACAAGTTGCGTTTTGCAATATTAATATCGCGTTCTGAATAAAGGCCACAGTCAAAATTACTAGTCATAAATGGTGCTGCTTGCTGCCTTTAGCTAGAGCGCTTTAGGCTTTTAAATAGTTCCTCATTAAGGCTCCGATTCAGCAAAGCACTTAAACATATGCTAAGCACTTCGCTGAACAAAGACGGAGTTAAGCATGGGCTTAAGTGCTCTGCTGAATGAGGACCAAAGGCCAAAATCCAGCTCCCAGTGGAGTCAATAACACAACTGTTACTGAGGTCAAAGGTGCAGCATCAGGCCCAAGAAGGGGACATACCTCTAATCTAGGCTGGAATTTATCTCTGTCCCACTCTGAGCTGGTGTTATTACCCTATTGTTATTTTAAGAACATATGAACTGCCTGCTGGATTAGGCCAAAAAAGGCCAAGCAGGTCAGGGTCCTGTCTGACGACAGCCAAAGCCGAATGCTACAGAGGAAGGGATAATCACCTGCATTGCACATAACTCCAGGAGGAAATTTCCTGACTGCAAATGGCAACCAGCTTTGCTCTGAAGTACAAGGGCTGATGGCTCTTATAATTTTCCCCCTAATTTAATATAGCTCTAGATGTTATTCTAATACATATCAAGTATGCAATCATTTTTTAAAATTAAATTTTTTCAATAATATCTTGCAGCAGTGAATTCCCCAGGTTAATTATACATCATAGTGCTTTGACAATTTTCAGTATGCCGCCTCTAACTGGGTGCTCGTTTGTGTAGTATGTGAAACAAACATTGTCACATGCAAAACAAGTAATTACACTGCGCCTACAGAAACAGAAATAGAGCCTATTAGCTCTATTAAACAAATTGAAACTTCACTTTGAAGCTATTTATGTTGACCCAAATTTTGGCTGACGTTTCCTTAAACATGAATGCATACAACAAAGGGAACAAGTGGTGAGTGAAGACACCATACCTTTACTTATGAACCTTGCATCAACTTGTGCCCAAATTCTGAGGGCTTATCTACACATACATTGGAAGTAAAACAACAAAATCCATTTTAATTCCCACCGTAATTACTTTGGTGCAAGACTGTGTGTGGATGCTCTTATTTCAGGATGAAATTTTGATGCAACTTAAGTCAATTTTTTTATTTTTACGGACTTACTTAAATGAATAGGGCATTCATTCCAAAATAAGGGTTTGTCTGTAGTATAGCTGGGACATGTACATTCCAGCTTGAGGAGACCTATCTTCACTAGCTCTGATCAAGCTACTGTACTAAAAACAGAATGACAGTTGTTGCGGGAAGGGCTAGCTGCCCGGAGTACAATCCCATCTGAGATCATAGGTATGTAGTCAGGGCAGCTAGCCCCTCCTAGCGCTCGGGCCACCACAGCTACACTTCTGTTTTTAGCTTGGTATCTTGGAGAGCTAGCATGGGTATGTCTTCTCGAGCTAGAATTGACATCTTCCATCTCTAGGGTACACATACCCGGAGAGTCAATACACACAGGTTTACATCAAAATAATGAAAGGTGTGAATTCAAACAGATTTAGTTAGTTTGGCTCCAGCTTGTGGGTAGCAAAGCCCTGAGATGCAAGTTAAACAGTGCAAAAGTTTCCACATGCTCTATACAGTTCTCCTCACACAATCCCCACCAGGGTCCTAGCCAGGGCACAAACATGCATGGGATGCTCACAACTTCCTCTTTTATCATGCATAGCTGGAAAACATGCAGGGAAGTCAGTCCACTTGATGAACATTAGTCCAGTAAAGAAGTGCAATACTGTAATGCTGATATAGCCCTACACAGCATGCAATGTGCTAGCTCAGCATGTGTGATAATGTTAACACCTAGTGGCTGTCCAACAGAGCAGATAAATGACTTACTACTGTATTACTGCCAGCTAAGACGGACCTCCATTAGCATAAGAGGGAGAAGACTGATTTTTCGAGCCAATGGTTCCAAATTTTATCCCCATTTCTACACAACAGTGATTTAGCTGTCAAATATTGTTTAAGTATGTGGGCAGTTGCTTGATTCATTACAAGACATTGCCAAGGCCTGAGAATACGACCACACCACTTCAATCATGGGGATGGTGGCAAGTCACAGAGCAACACTGCCATGCTGGATCATCCTGCACGCAAAATATGCTACAACATTTTAAACAATCACCCAAGAGATGACACAAGCCAGTTGCTTAACCAAGGTAATACGATTTGTACTCTGTACATTTGGGATGATCTCTTAAGACAACAGGCTGCCTAATAAGGCTCAGTTCTTGAACCGGTTTCATTGTAATTTCTGTAAAGAGCATGCCTCTTCCAGGCCACGCATTTCTAAAAGGCTGACAGATCGTTGGCCATCATTATAGGTAGATCAACTCAAAGTAATGTGGTTCGCCTTTTTATTCATTTAAGCACACCCAGGTCAGAATGTGGGAGCAGAAAAGCACCACGGGCGAAATCTCACTGAAGGTGTTGAAAATTTTGTCACTGATTATGGGGCCAGGATTTCACTCCAAGTTTGTCTTACAGAATTGCATTCATTTCAGACCCCAACAGACTTTTGAGACTTAGACTGAATTCACGGTGTTGCATCCGATGAAGTGAGCTTTAGCTCACGAAAGCTTATGCTAAAATAAATTGGTTAGTCTCTAAGGTGCCACAAGTACTCCTTTTCTTTTTGAAAATACAGACTAACACGGCTGTTATTCTGAAACCTGTCTTTCATTTGGCGTCTTTATCCTACATCTGGGCTTTGAATAGCTTGATCCAATTGGTAGGTTTAAAGTTAGATGCAAAATGAGGGTGGAGCAATCACACTGTTTCTGAAATTAAGATTAATCTCCTACTGCCACTAATAAACCTTTGACATCCAGACATCAACTCACTCCCAAATCTGGCCCTTTTAATCTTTCCTGATCACCCACCCACATAGTAACCCACAGAGCAATTCAATCCTCCAGCAGCCTGTGCAGAAACGAGCCTGTTAAATGAAGAAACTAGCTATTCATAGTTAAAGATTTTAGCAGAAATTTAAAAGAAAAAAAGTTCATGGTCTATTGTTTAGGCCAGTTTATCAAAGTGCCGGAACAACATGATTATCCATCTTGTTGGTAGGAATAAACCTGCTGTGGACCAATTTATGTCCAGGGAACAGATAGGATTGAGGGGCTCAACTAAATTGCCTGACTTTTCCTAGGTAAGATGGATGTTCTGTTGCTTCCTAGAATGCATCACCAATCCTTAAACCCAAACAGAAATGAAAAACCAACTCCTGATGGCCAAGGATCAGGAGCAACAAAAGGACTTTTACCGTCTTTCTCATGAAAGCCTACTTTGGAAGTAGTGGGCTCAGGTAACAGGGTCATGATTTCATTTAGACCTAGGAAGATGAGGTCTGTGAGGAAACTGCCACTGTTGAATTAAATCAGGAAGAACAGCACTTACAGGAGAAAAGTGATACCAAATTTACCTGCTGAAGGCCTGATTAAGCCATCATCAACTGTGGGACATGGGCAGGCAGCAGAACTCACAGAAGAGCCAGATACAACTGCACTTAAACAGTGCCAATTCAGAGTGACTCCACTGAGCTATCAGAACCTGGCTCAAACTGTAGTCACTGATGACACCTAAAAGTGACTACAGAAAACAGGAGTAAAAGCAGCATCAGGAAAGCCCCAGCAGGTTTGAACGTTACAGCAATGAGTAAAGATCATATTGTATCTAACCCAAAGCAGCCTGAGGGGCCTCCACTCCACTTAACTGCAAGAATCAGATCATGTGATCTATAATATGGTCTTAAATCCATGGCTTTTAAAATCTCTCCACTGTAGGACTAGGACAGCTGGTAAGTTTTTCTCTGCCCTAGTCAAACCCGATTTAAAACCCAGTATTTCCAACAACTAAAAAAAACCTAAAAAGGCAGTAACTGTAACACGGATAGAGAGAGCCTCCAAAAGTAACTGTTTCACACTGTACATAACCAATTACATTAACTCTGATCCTGAATAAGGGAATCCTCACTACACAGCTTAAAGAAGAGTAGAAAGAACACATTACTTACCGTGTATAGCTCATTGGTGACCTTCAAGAGTTCTTCATGCATCTGTAGACCAATTTCTTTACTCTAGGACAAAAAACATTGAAAGATAAATTAAGATTCTGTTATGTTCACAATATTTACTTTTTCTTACAAAGGTCAGCACACTTGGGGGGGGGGGAGGGAATAAACGAACAAGTTGTGCGACCTTGCACGGTTCTATGCTTACATGACATAATACTTAATGGTTTTCAGCCCTGCTCATTGTCAGGTGAGCTCTGGATGCTTTTTGCTGTGCTGCTGGCAGACCCTGCCTGTAAGGCCAGCACTGCCAACCACCAGAAGATTGCCTAGGAGAGGTGGATCCTTCAATGGCACAAAGATTCATGAGCCAGCTCGCCCCTGCAGGGGGGGGGGGGTGCGGCCAGGGATAGAAGGCATGGCTCAGCTGATCCCCAGAGCCTGTACTGGTGCCTTGGGGCTAGCAGGTGTACATTAATCCAGCCTTTGGGTTGCTCTTGGCTATGCTGAGGGACCACACTGGCACACAGCCAGCCCAGGATTAGAGGAAAGCAAAAGGCACTTTGCCACATGCCCCATCCTGAGCTGGACTGCATACACCTCAGCCGTAGCCAGGGATGTGGGCCTTCATCTTCAACTATTAACTAACTTGTCAGTTCTTTCTTCCTGCCGCAGCTGGGAGCTCGGCACTCTGATGGAATGCGAACAAACACCTCCTTCCATCACCACAGTGCACGTTTATTCAGCCCCTTTCATCAGGGCAAGGTTAGGTCAAGCACTCAATGTTCTGCCCAGGCAGGTAGCACAGAAGCCATCGCAATTACAACACTGGCAAAAATCTAGCAAACCTCTGATAAGCATGTTGGACTCCAGTGAGTTCTGCTGCAGTAACCATGCATCTTCAGTGTGTTTAAAAAAAAAGGATTGTGGGATGACGACATCCCCTTTCAATGATGTGACACACTTGCAACATAATCAGTGGGGGGCAGGGGAGGGTGATGAACAGAAGGTAGGGGCTCAGATAATATGGTGATGGGCAACAGCAGATCGATATCAGAGACGGGAAGGGATTCATGTTACAGGATTACAAACATGCTGTTAAAATTCAGGAATATGGTGACTCTTAGGACTCACTGATCACGGGCATAATGGAAGAGGTGAGGGCTTGGGCTGGGTGGTGGTTCCGCACAGCGAAGCAGCGAGGGCGTTCCACATTGGAGGGATGCCAAATATCTGGGGTGGGGGAGTTTATCTGTTTTGTTGGGGTTTTTTTTTTTTAAACAAATAAGGTCTGAAACATGGTATAATGAGATGTATTTGTTCCAAACTCCTTCATCACTTGTGTCCAAGTGAATCCTGCTAATCCCTAGCAGATGCATTCACACCCATCCCACAGAGAACAAAACACAGCAACTTATAAATGCCGCTGCTATCTAGCTGCATTTTTCACATTACTTTCATGCTTGCAGGGTTTTTCCTTTTCTCAGTTTACAGAGGAGTGGGTAGATTTTGGCAGCACAAAAGGTTTCTGGCCATGCCTTTTTAAAACACATTCTGCCCCCACCCAGATTTGCCCTCTGTTGCTTCCACTTGCTTCCTAGACAAGATTTTCCATCCCTTGCTCTGCTTCAGCACCAACCAAATGTGTAGACTTTAATTATGTGTGTATTTTAGAAATTAAATTCCCCCGTGGCGTGGGGAATGCTCCCAGGGCTTTATTTACAACACTTCTACAAATCCTGTCTCATATCCTTCCTGCTTCAGAAACTGAAATGACACCATCAAGTAGGCTGCCAATACACTTCAGGACTCTGTTTTTCACATTTATAAACTTGAAAACCAAAATACAGATGTTTTCTGCTTTCACTGCACCTAGAATGTTAGCAAGGGGCCGCCGCAAATTAACCAAGACTTTTATTTCCATGTATTTTTTTTAAAAATCCTTATTCAAATAAAATCCATAAATGTAGATGTGAATAACACCACCACTGTACAGACCTGTACATCCACGTTGCATCTCTCAATTACTGCACTCCTCATTCGCCCCTGTATCACCCAAACCAGGTTTCAGACACCATGGTGATGAGTGCGATACAGAGGTCTATACAGTTGGATGAAAAAAATTCTCATAACGTCTCTGACCCTACGAAGTTCTGAGTAGCCCCAGCTCCCTCTGTGTTCAGGAGGAGCTGAGGGCATTCCCATTCCAGCAGGAGGCACTAAGCATCTCACAGAATCAGGACCTTGGTGTAATTTCTCTGCATTGTGAATCCACAGTCATTAAACTGATTTTATAGAAATATTATTTTGCTAACATAACTCATGCCATTCAACACTGAACGCTGTGGGTCTAACATTTTTCTGGTTTCTCATTTCAGGGATTCTGTCCAATGTTAGGAGACAGGAAGGTAGAAGGGCAGTTGGGTCCCCGGATGGCTGCAATAGCATTTTATATCTTTATGTTTAACTAGCACTTTTCATTCTGAGGCATCCCAAATTTTACATGCTGTAATCTAAACTAATATCCAGGTATCACTTAATCCACCACACAAATGCAGCCAACTCTGGGGAGAAACACAGTAATGGCCTAGCAGCACAGAGCAACAACTGCATAACTGAAGAATACTGCATACAGTTGAAAGTACATAGGGGATTGAGATTGGAAGTATATAAAAACGCCAAATATGGAAATTTCACCAGGATCCCAAGGTTAACCGTTGTAAAAAATGCCATCTCATCTTTAACGAGCTCAAACGGTCAGGAAAGACAGCATACCTAGCAGCAGAGCACTCCCAGACATCATGCAGGGTTTTCGCTTCAGTACCAATTTAGCGGGCAGAGTGCAACCTGCAGAGTCACTAACACCATGTGCTGGAGTATCTTTTGTAAGTGATTGCAGGAAATCCCCCATTCAGCTAGTGATCCTGCTTAGCTTGTAGAAACGAACAGGATCACATCTGCCCTTACTTTATTTCACTTTGGGTGGATCAATGTCTGTATGAGAATCAGTCAAAATACTTCTCAAATAAGTTCCCAGAAGTTACCTACTACAGGACAGGCCTAACAAAGAAAATAACAGAACGCCACTAGCTATCACCTTCAGCCCCCAACCAAAACCCCTCCAACGCATCATTAAGGATCTACAACCTATCCTAAAGGATGACCCAACACTCTCACAAATCTTGGGAGACAGGCCAGTCCTTGCCTACAGACAGCCCCGCAACCTGAAGCAAATACTCACCAACAACCACATACCACACAACAGAACCACTAACCCAGGAACTTATCCTTGCAACAAAGCCCGTTGCCAATTGTGCCCACATATCTATTCAGGGGACACCATCACAGGGCCTAATAACATCAGCCACACTATCAGAGGCTCGTATACCTGCACATCCACCAATGTGATATATGCCATCATGTACCAGCAATGCCCCTCTGCCATGTACATTGGTCAAACTGGACAGTCTCTACGTAAAAAAATAAATGGACACAAATCAGATGTCAAGAATTATAACATTCATAAACCAGTCGGAGAACACTTCAATCTCTCTGGTCACGCAATCACAGACATGAAGGTCGCTATCTTAAAACAAAAAAACTTCAAATCCAGACTCCAGCGAGAAACTGCTGAATTGGAATTCATTTGCAAATTGGATACTATTAATTTAGGCTTAAATAGAGACTGGGAGTGGCTAAGTCATTATGCAAGGTAGCCTACTTCCTCTTGTTTTTTCCTACCCCCCCCCCCCAGATGTTCTGGTTTAACTTGGATTTAAACTTGGAGAGTGGTCAGTTTTGAAGGGGTTTTACCAGCAGGAGAGTGAGTTTGTGTGTGTATGGGAGTGGGGGGGATGTGAGAAAACCTGGATTTGTGCTGGAAATGGCCCACCTTAATTATGCACATTGTAGGGAGAATGGTCACTTTGGATGAGCTATTACCAGCAGGATAGTGAGTTTGTGTGTGTGGTTTTTGGGAGGGGGGTGAGGGGGTGAGAGAACCTGGATTTGTGCAGGAAATGGCCCAACTTGATTATCATGCACATTGTGTAAAGAGTTGTCACTTTGGATGGGCTATCACCAGCAGGAGAGTGAATTTGTGTGGGGGGGTGGAGGGTGAGAAAACCTGGATTTGTGCTGGAAATGGCCCACCTGATGATCACTTTAGATAAGCTATTACCAGCTGGACAGTGGGGTGGGAGGAGGTATTTTTTCATATTCTCTGTGTATATATAAAGTCTGCTACAGTTTCCACGGCATGCATCCGATGAAGTGAGCTGTAGCTCACGAAAGCTCATGCTCAAATAAATTGGTTAGTCTCTAAGGTGCCACAAGTACTCCTTTTCTTCTTACTACAAAAGTAACCACTTCAGTGCCACATAATGAAGGCCTCTGTTTCCACTCCAGCACTGGCAGGGCCTTAGAAAGCTTAGGGAGGACAGTCCATCGTAAATGTAAAGTTTCATGGGTATTTTTCCTTGGCATCCTGTGCTCCCTGATGCTGAAATCCCAGTATCAATTAATTTTTTTATTTTGCCAGGCAAGGAGATGGAGGTTTTTAATCATGATATAGCCTCCCAGCTCCCACAATATGAATATAACATTTCACAGGAGAGGGAATTTCTTAGGGAGATGCTGATTTATTCTTGGCCACAAACAAAGTCAAATCCTCACTTAAAAATCCAGAGGTTGGCTGTTACTGCACATGTGCATCCACTACTTCCTGTTTCTTTTGTAATTACATCCAGATTCTCTCTGTGGACTCTTTTTTGGCCTTAGTACGTTTGTTATATTTTGAAGACAGGTTTAAAATAAAGTATAGACCCCCAAAACACTTAGCAGTCACTTTTAGAGTTCCTCAGACAACTCAATATATTTTTGTGCATGCAGTTAGTATGAGCAACATCTCCTGGGTCTGTTGGTTGGATGGCTTTAACCAAGGAAGCCCACATCAGACAGAAGACCTGTAATTACAGCTGCGTGGGTAACCTATGCACATCCAAAAAGTTTAAGTTTAGATTACTAAAAATTAGTCTTTATATGCAGGGTGCAGCTGAGAAGATAGCCAATTAACAGGCTGCAATTTAACTCTGAATGATATTTCAGATAAGAATAAAATACAATTTTCAAAAGTGACTAGGAATTTGGTGTGCCTTGCTTTTTGAGTGCCTAAACTGGGATACCTTAAAGAGGTTGAATTTTCAGAAGGAGCTAAGTACGCCCTGCTTTCTGAAAATCAGGCTCCTTTAGGGTGTTTCAAATTGGGCCCCCAAATTGAGGCAGTGAAAATCTCCAGCTATTCATAGCAGTAGCCTTCCGTTAACATAGAGTTAACAAAGATTTGTTTCACTCACAGCTCAACCCAGACACCCAGTATTTCAACTATTTAGCCTTTCCCACACCAGCAAAAGGCCTAACCCAAAATTCAAGCTCCAAATACTCTGAGTTTAAAGAAGTTCAGATGGAGATCTGACCTGCATAGCTGACCTCTAATCTTTTGCAGCTGCCAAGCCAAAACCCCTGAACTAAACCCCTCCCAAACTAAATGGAGAAGGGTGGTCTTGTGGTTAAGACACTGAAACAAGACTCTAAATTCCTGGATTCAGTTCTTGCTTCTGCCTCCGACTTCCTGCGTGACTGCGGGCAAGTCAGCGAGGCCATAATTTTCAAACCTGGGTACCTAAAATTAGGCTCTTGAATCCAGCTAAATATAAGTGGCCTGATTTTCAGAAGTGCTGCTTACCCACAAATTCCACTGAAGAAAATGGAGCTGCAGGTGTGCAGCACATTTAAAAATTGGCTCAGTTAGAAGCACTTCATTTGCACTTTCTAGACTCTAGAGGTTGCTGGGAACCAGAGCAGTCCTATTATAACACAAGTCAGAACAGCCCTTGGGATTGCTCTACTTTGAACTGTGCTGTCTTGCCCCCTAGATGTCTAATAGGCCCCTTGTCCTCCATCACCCACAAACTCACCCCAGAGTGGGTAGCTTAGTGTTGCTTACCAGCTCTACACTGCATGGAAAGCCCTGCTGTTCTGAGTGGTTGGGGTAAAGGGGCCAGGATCTCAAAGACAACAGCTCACTAGTTCACACTGTTGGCTCCTTTCCCAAATGCAGCTAGGCAAGAAGCCAAAGGACACTCAAATCTCTTCAGAGTTTGCCCCCTCTCTTCTAAACAAGAGAAAAATTACACCAAATCTATTTATGAAGAGACAAAGTCAAAATGTCAGGCAGCGCGTTCCAATTCACCGGCACCATCTGCAAAAATCCAACCTTTAATTTAGCTGCCTGATTTATGCCTTCCATTCCTATTAGAAAGCAGTTACTTGGAGCAAGCAAGAGAGAGCTAAAGATGGGTTCAGTTTAGGAGCCCTTATTAAAATCACTGCTGCTGCAAGGGGAAAAAGAAAAAAAAAGCACAGCAAGATACAGTGCGGCCCCCTTGACAACACAGAGAGTGAGCATTAAAAAAAAAAAAAAAAAAAAGGCAGTTCCTTATTTGCAGACACCACATCGTCATTAGATTTCCATCCAGAATATTGCAGTACAAAACATAACCAAATTCACTTCACTGTCACGGCAAGTAATTAAATCCCAGCTCAGGGAATAACATAGCACTAATTATTTCAAGCACAGCAATGTGTGTGTCTGTTATGTTTTTTCCCTATTTTCTATCCTAATAAAACAAACTAAGAGAAGCTGGGGAAGGAGAACAGAACCCCTTCTGGGGGTCTGCACCTGTAGTGCTTCCCCCTCATAAGACAGCAACCACCATAGGCATCTACCAAAACAATGTGCTGAGGTTGAAGAGGGGACACCGATTTGTACGGACAGGAGATCAAACTGGATCATCTTCAATAACCATTCTTAGGAAGGAAATAAACTCAGAGGCTATCAGTAATACTAATAATGGCCCAGACCATCTCCTATGTGGAACATGAGTGAGTAGAAGCCTGGGAACATTTCGTTAGCAGAGTCTCCTCTCTCTTTTTACCTCAAAGGTGGGGTTCGCCTCCTTCATGGAGTAGGCTGGGAGTTCATCTCTGCAAATACAGATAAGCTAGAGGACAGGGATGGCTGAACAGGGGACCCGTGCATATACAGTGCTTCAGGACACCTTCCCACACACACACGGCTCAACCCCTTTAGGGAGGGCCACAGTGCACAGAGAGGACACTTTAATGATCATCTCACTCTGGACTACGTCGGAGGGATGAGAAAAACACACACTCCAGGCATGAAGCCCAACCTCCCCAAGAAAGATTCCAGTGGATCCGGGAAAGGAGGGATGATGCCACGGAGACTGCATACTTCCCAGACAGGGACTCATTTAGTTTATAGCTTGTCTCCAAGCCAAGTGGATGATTTGGCCTGATGACTCTTACCAAACGAGAGTATTCTATACATTAATAAGTTGACTCTTGCATCCCATATATGAGGTAAATACCGTTGTCTTCATATGCGTGGCGGGGAAGCGGATGCAAAGAGGTTAACAGACCTCCCCTAGTCACTGATGGTCATTCTCAGAGTCAGGATTAGAACTCTGGAGTGCCTGGCTCCCCTACACTTAAACCACATGATGATGCCCATACCTCCCAAAGATGATGATTAAAAATAAACAAAACAGATCAGAGTTCTTCAAACCCTGGCCCGTTTCTAGAACGAGGCACAGCCATCCATTCTGAAGGTGCGGAAATGTTCAGCTAACATTTTCCCTCCACCCCTTATTATTTTCCCATTTTCACTGCATGCCCCTCCAGCTTTCATCATGGACCAGATGCACTGAAATACAGAGATAAGGGCCTTTCTCATGATATTTGCAGCTTCAGTCAAAGGAGGAAGTACCAGAAACCTGATAAAGAATCCAGCTCAGGTTTGCAGCTCCTAAAGGTTCAGATGAAGACATTTTGGGGACTGCAGAATAGCTTCCCAATGACAATGATTGACAATGAACTAGAAATTATACTGCAGGGCACAAACCTTTATGAGGCAGGGGATGGACTGGATGATCCAAAAGGTTTTTTCCCCATCTCTAATTCCTACCACTTTATGACCTGAACCAAAACCTTTTGAAAACCACCCATCAATAAAAACTGAATTTATACAGTCAGATCCCAAAGTCATGTACAAGCTGAAATGTAGCCACCTGGGAGCAGGAAAACAGCAGCCTCTGAGCTTTTAAAAGGAACACTGGACACAAAAGAGTTCCTTTTTTTGGTTTGGTTTTAATCTGACATTGCCCATGCTTGCAAATCCTTTTTTTTTTAATGGGGAAATATTTTGGTTGCCAGAGAGAAGTAGAACCAGTGGCACAAGTAATAGAAAAATATAAAATAAAAAAAACGTTGTGTCTCACCACTGGAGACCCAAAAATGGAGATACCCATAGTCAGAGGCCACTTTTGAAACGGCTCGCCCATATGTCCGAAATGCCCTTGTCACAGTCCTCGTAGTGGCACTGGGATATTTGTATTGTAAGTATTCATGTTTCTGTTTGGACCTGAATACACAATCCCAGTGTTCAGCACCAGAGCTGGCTGGAAAACAAAATATTCCCGATATGAAAAATTTCAACTTTTGGGGGAGGGAAATTATTCTGAATTGGTAGGTGGAGTCAAAAAATTTTGCAGGCGACAAATTCTGAAAAATTCTATTGGGGAGAACCAAAATGGAATTTTTCATCTGGATCCCCAAGTTACCAGGGGAATCAGGGACTCAGCTGTTGGGGGAGTCAAGCAGCCTGGGGCTGCTGAGGAAGTGGAATCCCTGAGATCCCTGATTCTGGAGCAGCGAGCCATGGAGCTATGAACCCTCAAAACCCTGGACTGCCACAGAGTTGTGATCTCAGGATCCAGGGATCACAGGTTCTTGGTTTCTCATCAGATTGCCAGGCAGGTTGCCAAGGACACAAGCAGATGAGCTGTCAGGAAATCAGGCAGAACTTGCCTGGTTTTCATCTGAATATCAGGAACGTGTTGATTTCGACAAACCAGTATTTTCCAATGGAAAAATTTTCCTTTGTGAAATTTTCGACCGGCTCTATACAGCACACAGTGTGCCAGACCATAAGCCATTCTAGTGAAATTTATGTGTGTGTTTTGGAGGACTGATGGATTTTACCTAACAAGGAAACACATCCACCAGAGGACAATTGCCCTTTGTCATTGTAACTTTAACAGACGAGTGCAATAAGAAAAGCGATATCATTACTGGGTCTTTTTATAAAATCCCAAGACACATTTAATATCCCTTTGGGCTTTTCCTTCACCATAAAAGTCATCAGTATAACACTACCAAGCCTTAGAGTAACTAATGAAAGGCCTCGAGGTTGGGTTTTAAGATTGCAGTAAACTATTGTGAAGATTATAACAAGTGCCATGGCTTTAGATTACTAGGCCCATAGAAGGACAGCAAAGCGGTCATGGATATAAGAGAGTCACTTGATACTGAGTCCTTCCTGCCCCTGAATCAACTCAAATAGGTAGCTAAGGGCACTGTAACTGGCAGTCAGGATTATAGCAGTAGGTTCCACACCAGATTCTAATGCATTGCCGAGTGAAGGAGGGTGCATAATTTACTTAATTGCTGCGATAAAATCCAAACACAGGGGGGTGGATAATAGCTGGGTGAAACCTGCCACATACTACAGAGATCAATGGTGCTGATTAGACCTTCTCGCACATCCAACGTGTTGGGATTATAACCCTTTCCTTTGCAAAGAGAACCCATGGCAGCCATTTTACACCATCCCAAATGACTGTGCCACATTGAGTACTGATGCAAGTGTCACAATATAATGATGTAATGTCATTTGAAGCCAATGAACATGAGGTGGCAGCAGGGAGAAATAATTATGGTGCTTCCACCACAACATAGCTCACAACAGGCTCTATTTACAGATGAAAGAGTAATTCTCTCTACCTGGTATTGCTCCAAGGAAACTGACACTCCACTAAAATACTCCATTATCCTACAGTAATGGCCCAAAGTACTATATTACAGGGGATGCCTATTGCAAAGGTTGCCGAACATTTTCCATGTTAACCCCCTCTTTTCAATGGCGAATAACTCTGGCAAACTTTAACCATTTGGGCTCAAATTTGCCATGATTGAGGTCTGCCTCAAGTTGATTTTTTTCTGGAAAGCTTGAGCAAAAAGGCTGTGCCTATTTCCAAAAGGTTAGTGAAAAATAATAATTAGCACCATGGGTATGTGACATATTTTACAGGCATGTAAGAAGACTGAGGATTACCCCCAAAAGCTTATCTAAGTAGACAACATACAAACTGGGGGCAGGAAGGATGCAATTCTTTTTACTTACTTACACACTCACCCTATTTGCATTTTGTGTGCTGTATTCCCACCCCTTACCCCCTTTAGCTCCTATCCCTCCTCATTAACACTTCAATTTTGGTCTCTCTAACCTTTAACCATTTCCTTTTTGAAGTCGGTTGGTTTTCTTTAAGCCTTTCCTCATTTCCTTTTTTTCTTTTGTTTTAAATTTTTTTACTCTTTTCCAATTTTCCTTTCTTCTTGCAAGCTATAGTGCCAGGCCATTACTGTAGAATGCTAATGGGATTTTTGCTTCTTGGGGCCACTGTAGTAATAACAATGGCTTTCCAAGAAATATGACTTCTCTTTAGCATGATAGAAGGATTTTGATAAATAATTTCTGCTGCTTCCCTAAAACAACAGAGACTATTCTCCTATTTGGACATGTTGAGCCAAACTGTCAGCTGGTATAAACTGATATACCTTGTTTATGTACAATTGCTGTAGTTCCACTGAATTCAATGGAGATATGTCGACTTCCACCAACTTAAAATCTGGCCCTATTGGTTTGCCCTGGCTCTCACTAAAACGCCCAGTGACAAGGGGGTGCAGAGCCCAGCTGCAGAAAAGCTCATTATTTTCTGCCTTATCAAAAGCCAAGATGCTTGGAATCATCCTTGTCCCTGGAGCTCCAAACAGATTTATATAACCAACACTATAACTCAGCTCCCTGAGGAGAGCAGCTTGCATCTGGGTTTTTTTTCCGGGTTCATAATTCCCGGTAAGGAGAAAAAGAAACAAAACGCACCACACACGCATGCAAGAAGAAAGGGGGATCAAGGTTTGGGAAAGGGAATGATTTCAAAGTAGTTTTTCCTCGTCATTCAAGGCTAACAAAGCCGACAGTGCTTTCAGTCAAAGAGGGAGTGTTCCAGGAGGAGGGAATGGGAGAGAGACATGCCTAACAGAATTGCACAGTCTCCTAACGTTACCAAGGACTAGGCTGATGGTTACTGTATGGGAATACACTGAGAGGCCATCTTCGAGAATCAAAGAGTCAACTCCATTCTCAGTCCTAGAGAAACTATGGATCCTCACTGGGTTCAAATTATCCATCTCCATGACAACATCATGGCCACCAAGAAAGGTTAGAATGAAACTGGCTCCACTGCAGAGCAGGAGAACAAGTGTGCCATAAATATAAGAAACCAAGATATTGAACTTCTCCAGAAGACTCCAGAGTTCAGAGATGTGCAGTGAAATCAGAAACCATCTTTGGAGGAAATGACAACAAGAAGCATCATTGGATCATAGTAGTGAGACATGAAAGAGGCTTCTAAGAGTGGGTCCAATGCAAGGGCAGGATATACTCCCTGATAAAGGACGTATTGGATATTAACACTGATTCTGCACCTCCCCACCCCCATGAGCCTTTATGAAATCATTTTTATTAGGAAAAGACAAAGCGGTTCAGACAAAAGTAAAAATTAACCCAAATCTTAGCCCCAAATTCAGAATCCAAACCTTACCTGAGGTTCCAAAAGTGTAAGTGTAAACTTCCCTTTTCCCATGTGACAGTTCATTTGAGGGAGTCAAACTGAGCCCTTTATTGGCTCTCTTAAATCCTGCCTACTCCAACACTTTTAAACACCAGCTCAGTCTCTCCAAAGTTCCCATTTCCCTCAGGCTCAGGTAAGCCAGTGGGCTGCCCCTTGGGCTAGCCATGCAGAAACCTATCTACCATTGGAAGGGTAAAGATCTTCAGTGGAGAACAACAAAATACAAAGCCACAGTTTACTGGCTGATGATCCTGATGGGAGCTAAACTGAAGTCAGTAGGAGGTGAAGGAACTCAGCACCTCTCAGGACCTTTGTTGGCAAATTACCACTGTGCTGATCAAATGCAACTCAATTATGCAGGTCCTGATAGCTCACCAATTATACATCCCTCTCTTTACTGCAATAGTTTATATTTACATAATGAGAACTCAATATACATTTGTAATGGGAGAAGTCACAAAACCTTCCAGTTCCTCTATGCACCCAGTGTGTCACAATCCATTAATAAATCCTGGACTGGGGGGATTCAAAGTGACATCTTGGAAACAAATGTTACCATAATTTATCATCAAAGAGCAATCTACAGCAAAACTAAACAGCTGAAGAACAATTAGGGATGCCTTTAACCCTTCTGGTGCTGGCCTATTTGCATGACACTCATCTATTAATATAGCCTATGACATGCTCTCCCCAGGATAAGGACTGGAAGTGCCATCAGTTGAGATATTCAAAACCACACTGGACAAAACATGGGAAAATACATTTTAGGGAACAATCGTGTTGGCTGCAGGGCTAGATTGGATGATCTAATAGGTATTTTCCATTTCTCATTTCTGGGATACTCCAATTCATCTGTGCCTAAACTACCTCATCAAAACACTGACAAAAATGAAAACCCACAACAACTCAGTTCTAAAGCTTCTGTCTGAAACGGTACACAGGGGGTTAAAGCATAACGCTTATCCTCTAAAGGGTCAGCCTCCTGATATACGTTAATGGTAAATGATGACACAAAATAAGCCTTTTCAGTGATTTAGTTGGTCATTATTTCTAGGGACATGTGAGCCCTATTGTGATTTAAACCTCCAGGGACAAATGCAAGTGAAATCACACAACCCCACAACTCAATTGTGCAGCTTCCTTCTGATTAAAAGCAAGTGCTGACTTTGACAGGCTGCAGATGGAGTCAATGCTACTTTATTTCTGTCGGCAAAAGGAACAGAGAGTGGGGAAAGGAGAGACAGAGAGGAACAATTTAAACACACAGTAAGTACTTGTACCATTAAGTTTAAAAAAAGGCAAAGAAATGTAACATTGTCTAGTCAACAAAATATTTTATCACCTTGGCCTGGTATGAGATTGAGATATTTCAAACACAAGGCCCTTGTCTCGTCACCATTCAAGCACAGACATGTGCTACTGTGGTTTAAAATGAGATATGCCATCCAAAGATGCACATTGGAACCAACTGGGTAGAAGGGAAATTTTTAAAAGTAAAATGTAAATAGCTTCTTTTGAGTCCTACTTAACTCTGAATTGGGCAAAAAACGGACCCTTGAATCCAAACCCCTTCAAACGCCAAGGCAGTTACGGGGCAGAGAAAGGAGAAGGCTGTTCAATTTCAGGCCACCAGAATCAAACTTTTGCCCTTATGGTTTCAGTTCCAAGTCAGATCCAAAAATCAGAAGTGTTACAGTTTAGACCCAGATATGGCTGAAATATCATAAGAATGGCCAATTTTCAGGAGATTTTGGTCCATGGCAGCAGAATTTTAATAGTAATTGCTCATCCTACCAGATTCCCACCATTCAGGATGTCAGAAAGCTCACAAGACCACCTGATCCCATGAGATTACTGTTGGGCTGGAATCTCACAAGCCCAGCTTGACATTTTGGAAATGTCAAATCCAAATATTTGAACCTGAATCCTAACCTTGACAATATAACTAGCCTGAAACCTCAAACCCAGCTGAAACCAAATTGAGATTGGAGCAATGTCAATGCAGTCCAATTCTGTTAAAGCGAGAAGAGACTTTATGGGCAAGGAACTGATCCTATTCACTCACATGCAATTAGCCAGCCACACAGTATGGAAAATAAAATACTACACTTGTGCTCCAATTATAAGCTCTTCAGAAGGCCATCAGACGGGTCCAGTGTGTTTGCATTTGTATCTGTGATTGGTTCCATGGATGCTCTGAAGAAAATTTTGGCCAGGAATTTAGAAAGAGAACTGGGGAGTCTCAATTCCCAGATTCCTCCATTTCTCAGAGATACTTTCCAGAAACAAGAGGTGTAGCCCTGATCTCTCAAGTCAGTGGCAGAACTTCCATTTACTTCAATAGGGCTGGAATTTCACTGCAGGTTTCTTTAGCTCCTGCAAAAGCAAGATTTTTTACATTTCCCACATCCACACTATTTCTAATATGCTTTAAGAGCTTTGCATTTTTCATCTAAGGATTTCAGATTGCTTTACCATAGTGACTATTACTATCCCCACTTCACATCTGATCTCAAACCCAAAATCTAAAGCAGGTTCAAACTATCATTCTCCCATCTTCAACGGATCTCTAGTTTGTGCACAATCTCATAGGAAGTTAGTTTTTCACAGAGCAATGCAAGGATGGCTCCTTAATAAAAACTGCCCATTGTTTTGCTTACCTTCTTAAAGAGCCTGATGACGTCTTCGCTGATCTGCGAGAGGCGGACAATGACATTGTTCATGAAGATGTCATTCAGGGTAGCATGATCTCTGCTCTCTCGCCGAGTCTGGGTCAAAACTAGATACCAGCAATTCACAGGGGAAAGGAGGTGCTGATCCTTCCTGGGGAAACATGAATAATTCAAAGAGGGGTTGAATTCACAAGTGGATACTATCAATGATACTGATACAGTCATCTTCTGCTGAGTAAATCTGCTACTATCCCTTCCGCCTAACAAAATAGGTCTGAACTTAGCCTTGTAACCTTCACTAAAACCAGTGCAGCGTTTGATTAACTACTTTATTGCCATTCATAGCATGTGTTCTGGATTCAAGCTGTTCCCGCTGTGCACAGCTGATTAGAATGAAATGTGAGGTCTCATAACAAATATCCATAAAAGTGTTATTTCGTTGTATGCATTTATTATACCCAAAGCTAAATGAATGTGAAACCTCACATGTGCAGATCTGTGGATGGGATGGCTGGTCATCACATCTCATGTTACCAACATCCATAATCTCCTCAGGTCTGTGGTTGCACACTGCATTGGAACACAAATTGCAACAGTGCAAAGCAGAAAGTTCCCAAATCCTAGAAGCCAGACAAAGGCAGTTCCGGAGAACCACTGCTTTTCAAAGGAGAGAAAAATCAGAATGAACAGTAGAGTATGAGACCAAGTGTTTGCCACTAAGCAATCTCAGCGAGCATGAAGAGAGCTGTCGACCCCCAAGATGTGCATCTAAAATCAAATGAAAAATACAAAATACAATGCTGGAATACCAGATTATATGCTTTTAAGAACACTATTGGCAGAGCGATAGACTTCAGTGGGGGCTCCCAATCTGTGGTATGTGTGCTTGATGTTCCATCCATTAATTGACTACGCAACAAATGTTTAAGAGGGTGACACCAATAAAATTTGGGAGTTGCTGAACTTCTCTCTCAGCTGTTATTCTATTACACTATTCTATTATAATGTACACACTTTTAGAGGACTCGAACAGGTCCACCAGGTATGTTCCTAATTTGGCCAAGTGACAGGTCAGGGCTGCATCTGCGGATACAAAGGATCAGGGACGATCAGAGCTGGGAGGAGATCCCTGAAGGAACCCAGAGGAGGTTCCTGGGGAAAGGATGAAGGCAGGAGAGCAGCACAGGGATTTGCCAACTGACCTCCCCAAGCCAGAGAGCCAAAGCCAGAGGGCTGAACACAGGAGAACAAGAGAGCAACTTGCCTGCTGACTTCCAAGGTGAGAACTGGAGCTGAGGGCTGAAGTGGTTTGTTTGGACTTTTGTTAACCTGAAAGGGAACTGAACTTTGAGCATAACCCAGCTAGAGAGCTGAGCAACGTGAACCCCTGGGAGATACTGAAAACCCTGGGAAGGAGGAAATTGGGGCAGAAATTGCTTAGTGTGCTACACTCCCTCATCAGGGGGTGTCCAGGGTAGGCACACTCCAGTGACAAGAACCTTTTGTTTTTGCAAGAAAATGTTTATATTAGGGGCCACCTGTCATATTTTTGCATCACAGACCTTATTACTACTGTATGACCCCAATCTGGGATCAAGGCTCCACAGTGCTAGGCACTGTAAAAATAAACAAGAAAAAAGTGCACGTTTAGAACTAGGAGTGATGTTTGAAGTATTGTTTCAGAATCCAAGCCAGTGTTGCCAACTCTCATGATTTCATTGCAAGTCCCAGAATATTTAGCATTTTTCTTAAGGCCTCAGTTCCTGGATGCAGGTGACTCAGAGAATCTCAGCTTTCATTAAAAATGTTCCAGCCATGATGGTTGTGGAGAAAAGCCTGAAAAGGTGTCCAAGGTACATTCAAAAGACGTTAACCACAAGACAGAAAGAGCACATTATTTTTTTTAATCTCCTAATTTGAAAGCAAATCTCATGTTTCTGGAAGGCCCGACTGATGACTTTTAAATGCTTGGCACTGACAATATTGGTAAGGACTTCGGGGCTCGACCCCACATGTTTAAAAAAGGATAATGCAAGAAAGGAGCTGTTGACTTAAATTTCTTAATCAGTGAAGGAACTCCAAGCCTAAATATAAACATGTATACACACACACACACACACACACACACACAGAGTTTTCAGTTAAGTATCTCCACAAGCTGAGCAACTCAGATTCTCTAAGCTTCACCCACAGCTTTGTCCTTATTTACTATCCTCCTACAGTTGCCTGAAGCCAGCGAAACAGAAGAATTTTCCATGGAATGGAGCTTTTCTGATCATTGACCCCAAAGACAAGGTTGTGCTTAGCTGAATAGGGACATCTTTACATATAATCTGTTTTATATAGCCAGTAGTTTCTTCCCTTTCCCCTCCTGGGAAAGAGACCGAGGTCCATCCCAGAGTTCAGACTGCGCATTCTGTCATTCTCCACATTTTGCACATTCTGTCACTTTGTAATGCAGTAGTCCCCAAACTTTTCAGGTGCCCCTTACCCCGGTCTGTGCCCCTCCCTCCCCTGAGCTGGGGACAGGTCTGGGAAAGGAGTCATGGCCAGGGGCGAAGGCCAGCAGTGGAGTCCCAGCTAGTGGCTGAGGCCGCAAGCCGGGCAATGAGCGGGGGCAGTGGCTGGGGGGGGTGCTCCCTCCCCTCCCCGCATGAGGATTGGCCCAGGCCCTGCCACGCTCCCCTAGGGGGGCACACCCCACAGTTTGGGGACCAATGTTGTAATGATATTCAGGCCTTTAAAAAAACGCGTGGCCTGCAAGGGGAGAATTACACTTCAGTAACACAGTGAAGCCTGTCTATACAGCAAAAGGTGCAGGTCATAGCAGTGTGCCTGATATAACAGTAAAGCTGAATGTATTTCATCAGTGTTCGTTCCCAATACAATACATCATAATCTCATAACGTGAGAATTCTGATAATGACCCCTAGTAGTGTCATGGTGAACTAGTGACTGCCTGGTCTGCTCTCTCTAATTGTTTAGGAAGCAGACACCAGTCAGTTTGCTGGGAGGGTTTCTAACTACACAAATCTGGCATTCAGCTCTTTTCCCCCCACGCACCAACTTGGCAAAATTTCAGTCAGCAAGTGAGACAGACTTATTATTTCTGTGTCTAAATCTTCTCTGAACCTCACGCTCCACTTGGCTATTAACACAGTCATGATTAATGACTATTTTAAGGCAAATTTGCACCAAAAATAGAGTGGGGGAAGTTCCAGCAATGTTTTGTCCAACACACAATCCATCGCTTTGCATACACATGTAATATTTTAAAAAGCTATTCTCAGATGGGGTCTCAAAGCGCTTCATAAACATCCGTTGGTTCACACAACCCCTTTGCGAGGTGGGAAAGTATTACTCCATCCATCTGAGAGACTGATAACCTGAGGCACAGAGAGGTCCTATGCCCAAGACTTCAATTGTCAGGCTGATCAGGAGAGTACCAAATTTCAAAGGAAAATATACCCAGATAATCCAGCCACTGAGACTGAGGTACCTGTATCTGTCTCTAGGTTTGGCTAAAAGCCAATGTAACCTTCTGACACATGTGTGTTCCAGGTCCCTCTCTGTGCTCAATCAACAGATGGTAGGACTTTGCTGCAGTCCTACCTAGAGAGTCCTGTCTCTTTAGTTCAAAATGTAGCAGTTCTTGTTTATAGCTCTGGAGGTCCCTGATTCAATCCCCAGTGCATCAGCCACTGTCATGTAAACACCTTTTACACAGCCATCCTGGGTGTCCAGCCTGATGGAAAAAGACCCTCTTAGGAGGTCAACTGTCAGGCATATCCCTCATTGTCTAGGGCAGTGATTTTCAACCAGGGGTCCGGGGCCCCCAAGGGGGCCATGAGCAGGTTTCAGGGGGCTGCCAAGCAGGGCCAGCTTTAGATTTGCTGGGGCACAGAGCAGAAAGCTGAAGCCCCGCCACACGAGACTGAAGCCCGGTGCTCTGAGCCCCACCACCCAGGGCTGAAGCTGAAGACTGAGCAACTTAGCTTCACGGGGCCCCAGGCCACATGGGGCCCAGGCAGTTGCCCTGCTTGCTACCCCCTAATGCTGGCCCTGGCTTTTATATGCCAAAAAACAGTTGTTGTGGCAGAGGTAGGCCATGGAATTTTTAATAGTATGTTGAGGAGGCCTCAGAGAAAAAGATTGAGAACCCCTGGCCCAGGGCTACATGGCCCACGTATAGATAGAGAGATGCAGCTTAGAACCCTCTGCGTGCATTGGCAGAGCTCGGAGCATGTCACGTTCTCTCATGGTCAGCATAAGAGATACATAACATGACATCCTTGGGTGGGTCACAGGCTGCGGGTTGAACCAGAGACCGCTAGATCTAAATCCATGAGCTTCTACTGTCCAAATTCAAATTCCCAGCCTGGTTAGCAGCCGACTCACAGACCTCTATGTGGTCCAGACAGAAGTGGAGCACCGAGCACCTCAGTGTGTAAACACAGGGCCACACCCCTCCCCAATCATCTTGGGCAGCATAACCCATGTGGGTTGGAAAGGACCAAACTAGGAAAAGTGAATGGGGGAAACACTAAGGTGGACAGATAATGCATTATGCTCATAAATAGCTTGGTTTGTTAAGACAAATTTTCCATTTTTCCTCTGGAACCTTTATTGTTCTTCTAGTCCTAGATTCTCCTTCAAGTTTGCCATTCGCAATTCTCTGAGTTTCCATCACAGACACAATAGGTTATAATATAGGTTACAATAGGAATAATCATCTCAGGTTTATAAAATTTCGATGGTTTGCTTCTCAAAGAAGGCACTTATTTTCGGACAGAGTCTCCTCACATTCAGATGGGCCAAGGAGTCTGACACTACGCTGCACTCTGATCTTCTTTTCCAGTCACTCAGTATTACCGTGATGGGGCTGCTTCTTGTTTTCTTAGTTATATTGTTAGAGATGAAAGGTACATGTTCTAGCCTGTTTTTCTGGACTTCCACAGTAATGATTCATGGATTTGTTCCCTTCAGTTCCACTGAATACATCCGATGAAGTGAGCTGTAGCTCATGAAAGCTTATGCTCAAATAAATTGGTTAGTCTCTAAGGTGGCACAAGTACTCCTTTTTTTTTTTCCAGTTACAATGGTAACTTGAGCAGCCAAGACAACTTGCTTGCCAAATCTACTGCTAGTGGTGGCAATAGCCTCCCATAGCTCATCACGTTCTGCCCATTTCACCTTGCAAAGCAAAGAGAAGTCCCTCTGATGCTCTGGACAAGGATGCCAAGGGAAAACACCAAGTGCATTGCATCCCTCAAGTGGCAGGAATGAAGGTCCTTCCATTCTTGTAATTCCAGCCATTTCAATGGAAAAAATATCATGTTGTAAAGTCTATTTTTTATTTTGGCCTGGAAAAGCAAAGCTGCGAACTCCAAGCAGTAGTTACATTATTCACTGTTCACATTCACTCAAGATGACAGGGAGCTACAGGTATCCTGAGGGGAAAGAGAAGATGGGAATTCACCACCAGGTGCTTGCCGTCCTTCAGGTTTCATTTCTACCCAAGCTCCATAGCAGCCCCACCTGTGGAAGTTGCAGGCATGGTGTATTGAATCAAGACATGCTCTGGACAATCTGGTTATGCTCCCAACACCACACTCATGTTTCAGGCAGAACCGGCTCTCTACTCACCACTAGTGGGGTGAAGTGCCACCGCTCTTCAGAGTAGGAGTAGCGGCAGCTAAACTTCCACGCCAAGATTTCTGCACCAGTTTTCCGCCAGCTCAGTCACACTGACTGTTCCAGACCAAGTCTTACCCCCTACAGATTTTTTTTGTATTGGATTCCAGGTGCTTGGGGTCCCGCCTGCATTTTTCAAAGAGCACAAGAAGAAACCTTTTACCAATATGGCTGGCTAAACTGCCACCCCCGGCACTACGCAGCAGCAGACTGCTGCACTGACAGGATGGCTAAGCCTTGGAGCACTAATGGAAACTGGCAGGGCTTAAATTCTCACAGACTATTTCCCAGAGCCCCAGAGCTCAGGGCTTCAGCCCTGTGGGGTGCACTGGGGCTCCTATGGGTTTGAAAATATTTACTGGACTCTGCTCTGGATGGCTCCAGCTGATTTAAGCCCTGGAAACTGGACTCTGTCTCTGTCGGGTGACAGAAAGATGAAGAGTTAGTAGACTGCAAAACAACATCACAAAAAGAGCTGTTCTGACCCCACTATGTAGCTCCCCTCCTCCAATGTTATATCCATTTCAGAGAGAAGTGAAGCAAGGCACAGAGAGGCAAAGTGACTAGATGGGATCTAAAAAGGAATTTTCCATCTCTAAATTTCTAGGACTCTCTTCTTTATATGGAATAAAGAACAAAATGTCATTTAAAGGGCAAAGATGGACAGTAGCTTTAACCTTTCCCCTAGCCTGATCCCATCTTAGCCTTGCAGTTATATTAACATAGGGCAATTGGCACCCTCCAGCTGCACTTGCTTGGAACTTACTAATAATTAGATGTTCACAGTATGTTCCAGGGCTTGCTCAGTCCATCCGCCAGATGCTACTCCTACCTCCATCTGTCTGCCAAAACTAATGAACCCACAATGAGCTGCTTTAACAGCAGTAACAACTGAGATCACCCATCTCCGAAGGATTCAGAGCCATTACATGCACACATGGGACAGAGGTCTCTTATTCATTTTTGTGATGTTCGACACAGAGCCAGAGTTCTGCTCCAATTTCTAAAAGCTTTGGTTTCCACCTTTCCTTTGGGTTCTCTCTCACAGCCTCTGGACCGGTTCTATTTACTTCCAGCAATGACACCAAGCAACGTAAGATTTCCAATATTGGACCAGATCCTTAATCTATCCAGTCCAGCATCCTGCCCAAACCTGATGCTTCAGAAGAAGACTGGGGGTGGAGGGCAGAGGAACAGACTGATTGTGACTGTGGCAAACTATGGAATGCTATACATGGAGGGGTAGTTTTCTTGTTTGTTTCACTTATTTCTATTAAGCCTACTTAATTTCAGAAAAGATCCCACGAGTCATGCAGTCTGTCAGACTGGACTTCCAAGTCTAGAGTGTTGTTGGAGCAAACTTGCTTCCTACAGTGCTTAAAATCAGGTGTTAATACATATAGGAAACATTTCTGCATAATGTGAATATGCCAGTTTATAGTTAAGAGTTACTATCAGCCTAAACCAAACTCCCATTGCAGTTAATGGAGAGACTTCCATCCATTTCAATGGGTGTTGGATTGGACCCTCTAAGATGATGAAAGATTAACTCTCACTTGGGGCCACACGATGCCTCTGGGGCAGGCACATCAGTACCTGTCCCTGCCATGGGTTGTCCAGCAGTAGATGGTATCCAAGTTTGCTCAGAGACTTGAGACCGAAGCTCAACTACTGATAGTCGAGAAACAGAATGTCTGTTTTGTGGGAAATTCTGACATCTGGAAATTTGTTTTCATTCCAAATCAGAACCAAAAGTTGACATTTCAAAATCTACGGCAGAATGGAAATGCCAAACATTTTCATTATAATATCAGTTGTGGGTGGTGGGACACCCGCCCGCAATTGACCAGCCACCTGCAACCCTTGAGCTGCCCAGCTGCCGCCACTGGCAGGGGTCCCCCCTGCAGTGGCTCAGCTGTTGCAAGCAGCGGGGGACCCCTCCCCCGCAGTTCCCAGCCACCGCTGCCAGTGGCAGAGGGACCCCACAGCTCCCACCAGACAACGACGGCAGAGGAACCCCAGAGCTGCTCAGTGGCTGCGGACAGGCTGGGGGCCCTCCGCAGCCCTCCGCCATGCAGCTCCCCTGCCGCCGCAGGCAGCGGGGAACCCCCTGCAGCTCCCAGCCCTGGAGGGCGGCAGGGGGACCCCTCACAGCCACTAGGCAATGGGGTCCCTTGCAGCTCCCAGTCACTGCAGGGGGGGCAGGGTGCTAGACCCTCCTCCCTCCCCATTTTGTCCGGGGTGTTTTCAGTAAAAGTCAGGGACAGGTCACGGCTTCAGTGATTTTTTTTTATTTATTGCTCTTGACCCATCAAAATCATAGCCTTAGCCATAAAAAATGGTTACTTACTTTCTCGTAACTGTTGTTTTTCGAGATGTGTTGTTCAGGCCCATTCCACATTAGGTGTGCGCGTGCCGCGTGCACGAGCATCGGAAACTTTCTCCCTTAGCGGCTCCCATCGGGCTGGCGGGCCCCCCGAGTGGCATCACTGCGCCCCGCATATATACCCCCACCAGCCCGACCCCCTCCAGTTCCTTCTTGCCGGCGACTCCGACAGAGGGGTAGGAGGGTGGGTGGTGGAATGGACGTGAACAACACATCTCGAAGAACAACAGCTATGAGAAAGTAAGTAACCGTTTTTTCTTCTTCGAGTGCTTGTTCACGTCCATTCCACATTAGTTGAATTACAAGCTTACCTCTGGAGGAGGGCAGGAGTCACGGAACAACTGCTCGGAGGACCGCTCTGCCAACTGCCACGTCCTCTCTGGCCTGCTGGTTGACCGCGTAGTGGGTCGTGAAGGTGTGCACCGAGAACCAGGTGGCTGCTCTGCAGATCTCCTGGATCAGGACCTGTGCCAGGAACACCATGGATGTCGCCTGCGCCCTGGTCGAGTGGGCCATGACCGCTGGGGCCGGAACACCTGCGAGCTCATAGCACGCCCAGATGCAGCTTGTAATCCAAGACAAAATCCACTGCGCCGACACTGGGAGGCCTTTTACCCTCTCGGCCACAGCCACAAACAGCTGCACGGACTTGCGAAAGGGCTTGGTGCGCTCCAAAAAGAACGCCAGCACTTGATGCACATCCAAGGTGTGCAAGCTGCGGTGACTCGGGTCCGTATGGGGTTTCGGGAAGAACACCGGCAGACAAATGTCCTGGCCCAGATGAAATTGGGACACCACCTTAGGGAGGAACTTGGGCCGGAGCTGCACCTTGTCCTTGTGAAATACTGTGTATGGTGACTCAGCGGTGAGGGCCCTCAGTTCGGACACCCTTCTGGCCAAGGTAATGGCAACCTGAAACGCCACCTTCCAGGAAAGGTGGAGGAGAGAACAGGTAGCAAGAGGCTCAAAAGGGGGTCCCATGAGTTTAGAAAGGACCAGGTTAAGGTTCCATGGAGGGACTGGGGAGCAGGAGTACGGGAACCCCCTCTCCAACCCTTTAAGGAACTGCCCCACCATTGGGTGAGAAAACAACGAGCCCCCTAAGAACCCCGGATGGAAGGCGGAGATGGCCGCCAGGTGCATTCTGAGTGAGGACAGGGCTAGCCCTTGCTGCTTGAGGTACAGGAGGTACTCCAGAATGGCCTGCACCGGGGCCTGGCCCGGCCGCACCTGTCAGGGTTCACACCAACACAGGAACCTTTTCCACTTGGCCATATAGGCCACCCTGGTAGAGGGCTTTCTACTGCCAAGCAGAATCTGCTGCACAGGAAATGAGCACTGGCTCTCCAAGGCGTTTAGCCACAGAGCCTCCACGTCGTCAGGTGCGGTAACTGCAGGTCTGGGTGGAGAAGCCACCCGCCATCCTGTGTAATGAGGTCCCGGTGTACGGGCAGGACTACTGGGGCATCCACCGACAGCTCTAGGAGTGATGCGTACCAGTGCTGGCGGGCCCAGGCTGGGGCGATGAGGATCACCACCGCCCTGTCCCTGCGCACCTTGAGCAGGACCTTGTGCACCAAGGGGCGCGAGGGGAAGGGATACATCAAGCCCCCTCTCCACGGGATCGCAAACGTGTCCGCGAGTGAGCCCGACTGCAGCCCTGGAACAAGCAGAATCGCGGGCACTGGGCGTTGGCCCTGGTGGCAAACAGATCTACCCAGGGAAACCCCCACCTGCGGAAGAGCGAAAGCTCGACATCCACCCTGAGCATCCACTCGTGCATGTGGTACGACCTGCTGAGGGAGTCCATAGCTTGTTCCGCACCCCCGGGAGATAGGACGCCTTGAGGTGAATCGCATGGGCTATGCAAAGGTCCCAGAGGAGGAGAGCCTCGCAACAGAGTGGCGAGGAACGAGCCCTGCCCTGCTTGTTTATATAAAACATGGCAGTAGTGTTGTCTGTCAGAACTGTCACGCTGTGACCACTCAGAATGGCGTGAAGGGTCTGGCAGGCGAGACGAACCGCCCTGAGCTCCTTCACGTTGATATGGAGTGACCGCTCTGCCTTGGACCACAACCCCTGCGTCATGAGGTCCTTCAGGTGAACCCCCCATCTGTGATCTGACGCGTCCGTCACCAGCGTCAGGCCCTGAAGTGGGGCGGCAAAGGGGATGTCTTCGCAAACCACAGGCTGGGATGGCCACCAAAGCAGGGAGTCCAGCACATCCCTTCGGGCTGTCACGACCAAGTCCAGGGGGTCCCTGCCTGGGCGGTACACCCGAGCGAGTCACGCCTGCAGAGTCCTGAGTCTCAGTCTGGCATGCCTGACCTCGTGCGTGCATGCTGCCATGTGGACCAGCAGCCGGAAGGCAGCACCTGGCCATTGTTGTTGGAAACTGGCGCAGGGAGGCCATTGCTTGTTAGATAGCCCGGAATTGGGATACCGGAAGGCTTGCCCTGGCCTGCCCCGCTGCCAGGACCGCCCCTATGAATTCCACTCTCTGTACGAGCATGGACTTGGGGATGTTGATCAAGAGCCGCAGCTCGCGGAACAATCTCAAGGTCACCTCCACATGGCCCCGCACCTCTGCCTCAGATCAGCCCGCCAGGAGCCAGTTGTCAAGGTACTGGTACACCCGGATTCTCTGCCTCCATAAGAAGGCCGCCACCACCACCATGCACTTCGTGAACACCCGTGGGGCCGCAGTTAGACCGAACGGGAGAACAGCAATCTGATAACGTTCTCGGCCCACGGTGAAGCGTAGGAACCACTGATGTGCTGGGAAAATGGCGATATGAAAGTACTCATCCTTCAAGTCGAGGGCGGCATACCAGTCCCCCAGATCCAGGGAAGGGATGATGATGCCCAGAGAGACCATGCAGAACCATGCCTTGACCAGGAATTTGTTGAGCCCGTGCAGGTCTAGAATTGGGCAAAGGCCCCCTTTGTCCTTGGGGATGAGGAAATACCAGGAGTAAAACCCTTTTCCCCTTAGGCCGTGAGGCACCGCCTCTACCACCCCCTCCCGTAGCAGCAAGCGGCCTTCCTCCTCTAGGAGATGCTCGTGAGAGGGGTCCCTGAAGAGGGATGTGGAAGGGGGGTGGGAGGCGGGGAGGGAGGCGAACTGCAGCGAGTACCCATTCCGCACCGTGCATAAGACCCAACGGCCCGACGTAATGGTGGACCATGCACGGGAGAAATGGGACAGGCAGTTCAGGAAACAAAGGGACAGATCCGATGACTGGTCTGGTACGCTGTCCTTGAGTGCACCTTCAAAAGCCTGGCTTAGTGCCCGGCGGGGGTTTGTGCTGGCCTTGGTTCTGGCCTGGCGCATTATTGTTATTATTGTTGTTGCGCAGTCGCCTGTTATCCCTGCCTCGCCTACAGTAAGGCTCATGCCTATGGCAAGGCTGGTACTGGCGCTGAGGGGGAGGCTGCGGCTTAAAGGGCTTCCTCTGGGTCGCCGGGGTGTGCACACCCAGCGACTTTAGCGTAGCCCACGAGTCCTTGAGGCTATGCAACCTCGCGTCCGTCTGATCCAAGAAGAGCCTGGACCCTTCGAAGGGGAGGTCCTGGAGCGTATTCTAGACCTCGGGGGGCAGGCCTGACTCCTGGAGCCACACCGAGCGCCTCATGACCACCCCGACACGATTGTTCTAGTCGCCGCATCTGCCAAAATCCAAGGAGCCCTGGAGAGAGGTCTTGGCTACTGCCTTGCCCTTGTCCACCAGGGCCGTGAACTCCTGTTGGGAACCTTGCGGGAGGTTGTCCTTAAACTTCCCCACTGCCACCCAGGAGTTGAAATTGTGCCTGTTGAGGATGGCCTGCTGGTTAGCAATCCTCAACTGAAGGCCCCGAGATGAGTACACCTTTCTGCCAAAAAGGTCCAGGCATTTCGCCTCCTTGGCCTTAGGGGCCAGGGCCTGCTGTCCATGGCGCTCCCTTTCGTTCACAGCCACAACCACTAGGGAGCATGGACTCAGGTGGCAGAATAGGAACTCATAGCCCTTAGATAGGGCAAAGTATTTACGCTCCGCTCCTTTAGCTGTTGGAGCGCTGGAGGCCGGGGTCTGCCATATAGTCTTATAGTTAGACTGAATGGTCTTAATGAGCAGGAGCGCTATTCTGGGTGGCCCTTCAGGGCTCAGAATGTATACCATGGGGTCTTCCTGCTCAACCGTCTCCTTGGCCTGCAACCCCAAATTCTGGGCAACTCTGCACAGCAGTTCCTGGTGGGCTCTATGGTCTATTGACGGAGGGCCGGATAGCTCTGTACCCGCCACCGCCTTATCGGGGGAAGACGAGGAGGTTAGCTGCTGCCCAACCCCCTCTGGTTGGTCCTCCTGCTCCCCATCTCCCATGGCAGGGGCCCTCAGCTCAGGCTGGGGCGGGAGTCCATGGGACAGCGCCAGGCTCGGTGCTAGAGTCTCCGGTCTAAGCTGGGGGGATGCTGGCAGCCTGGATACTGTTGCCTCCGGCACTGTCTGGCATCGGTGCAGAGACCGGGACCGCTGCACTGAGTAACTTGCCCTGGACGGCGCCCCTTGGCGCTCCTGATAGGCCCAGGGGGTCCAGAAGAACGAATGGCCTGGCAGCCCCCATTGAGGTTGCCAGCTCCCCTGAGGGTCCCTGCTGTCTGGGCCCCGGTGCGGTAGCTACAGCGGCTGGAGCCGGCGCCAGACTGCAGCGAGGCCGATCGCGAAGGCCATTGTGGTGCCAACAATCTGCACTGGTGGAGAATGAGCAGCTCCTGGCTGACTGGGAGTGGTACCGGAACCCCCGGGACCGGGGCCGGCGTTCCCTGGACCGGGACCGTTTGTGGGAGACCTCTGGCAAGGGCCATCTCAACTCCTCCTGGTGCCGGTCTCTGGGTGGTGCCGGAGAGCTGCGTGCCCTTCCTGGCGCTTTTTCGTGTCGACCCGCTGCCAGTGCCACAACCTCCTTCTGGGTCTCTGGCAAGTGCGAGTCTGTGGAGTCGGAGCTCGATCGGGACCAACTCCGGGAGCAGTGCCGGGACGGTGTCTTCGAGCAGCCCACCATTGCCGGCTTACCCCTCGACGGCGCCCGAGGCATGGGTGCCAGAGGGTTCTCCCCATACGGGAGGGGGCTCGCTGCCGACAGCTCGATGAGGTCCTTTGCGGCCTCAAAGGTGCCAGGCGTAGAGGGCTGATCCGTTATGCCCTCGAGCCCGTCGTCCGCACTGAGCTCACTGAGCTGGGCTCAGGTCTGGGCTCGTGGGGCTTGTGCCGCCAGGACCACCTGGGTCAGCGCCGGTACCGCGGCCTTCCCGCTCTTGCCGGCGCTCGGTGCCTTGGGAGACGCCAGCCTCCTGTGTGGGGAAACGACCGCGCCTTCCTTTAGGCTGCACCAGGGGCCACACCGGGGAGGACGATTGGTGCCGGGGCCTAGCCTGGCGCTCTGGGGCCGACAGCTTACGGTGCTTCACTGGTGCTGGGTCTCCTGACAGCTCCAGGGCACTACGCACCGAGGAAGCCTGAGCAATGCAGCCTCCATCAACAGTTGCTTTAGGCGAAAGTCTCTTTCTTTCCTCATCCTTGGCTTGAACGCCTTGCAAATCCTACACCTTTCAGTTTGATGTCCGTCCCCCAGGCAACGTAGACACGAGTCGTGGGGGTCACTAACTAGCATAGGTTTGCAGCACGTGGTGCAAGCCTTGAAGCCATGGGCCTGTGGCATGCCCCGCATGATCTTCTACGAGAGAGAGAGAGGTTGTTCCAACGCCGCCATGGAGGGCAAGAAGGAACTGGAAGGGGTCGGGCCGGCGGGGTATACATGCAGGGCGCAGTGGTGCCACTCGGGGGGCCCACCTGGAGCCGCTAAGGGAAAAAGTTTCCAACGCTCGTGCACGCGGCACACACACACACCTAATGTGGAATGGACGTGAACAAGCCCTCGAAGAAGAACAGATATGACATGTAGATTTACTCTACCCTGTGGGACTCCATGACCAGCTGACATGGACAGGAACATGATTTCTATTATGGACATTTTAGATACAGGCAGATTTTAGAGCCTCCTTTGTGTCACCTATCACGTTCTAAGGGTGGAAAAGCTGGTTCTTGCTCATTGAAAGTACACTGCGTAGCAGCTCAGAGACCTGGAACTGCCTCCTGTTACACTCTTAATTGGAGGACAGTCTCAGATGTCTGTATGCGGATGTGTCTAATTAAGGGAGGAGCTATTGATTGCATCACCGATGCAACACACTCTCCAACTGCTTCATCAGCTGAGTGCTAATGGTGTTGCTTCTGGAAGAAGTAATCTGTGCTCCTAGCTGGTGATAAAGGACTTGCGTGTGATAACGTGAGGGTGAGAAATACAGTCACTCAATAACGAGACATAATAGCAACACCACAATAGCCATCATTACCGAGGACTGGACCATAGTCCGCCCCACATGGCTGCACTGAGGCGTAAGTGGGGAACAAGATGCTCTCCCATGCCCTGTTCAGCCATCCCACATCTCTGCTGCAGGCATGGCAGGGAAAGCAGGGGTTGCATGCCAGCGGCTGCTCTGCCTGCACAGCCGTAAGCAGGGAGCAGAGGGAAAGAGGTGGAGAATGAAAGGAACTTGGGCTCCCCCCTGGAACGCATTGACCCGCACAGCTGAGATGGTGCATAGAGGGGCTAGTCAGCCAGTCAGGACCAGTAGCAAATTACCACCCCTGGAAAGAAAGGAGATAGTACGGAAGGAATTATGCCTCTCTGGGGCATAGCTAATTCCCTGGGCTCTCAGTGCTCTTGGGATGGTGCAGCTATATGCCACTTCATATACAGAATGAAGCACAATCTAGCCCCACAGTCTTGCTAGGCTTTAGTGTGACTGCAACCACGCCCCCTCCATTGACTGCGATAACATCCCATCCCAAGATCTCATGATGCAGTTCATGCATGTCACTGTACAGCAGTGATCTCTAAACTTTACACACACAAGATCACTTTTTGAATTTAAGTGCAACCCAGAACCTACCCCGCCCTTCCCCGAGGCCCTACAGCTTCCCCAAAGCCCTGCCCCTCTCACTTCACCCCCTGCCCCTCCGTCACTCACTCTCCCCCGTCCTCACTCACTTTCACCAAGCTGGGGCAGGTGGTTGGGGTTCGGGAGTGGGTGTGCACTCTGGGCTGGGGCTTAGGGATTCGGAATGTGGGCTCCAGGCCAGGGTTGGAAGCTCTGGGAGGGAGTTTGGGTGCAGGAGGGTGCTCCCGGCTGGGGCTGGAAGCTCTGGGAGGCAGTTTGGGTGCAGGAGGGGGCATGGGGTGCTGGCTCTGGGGGGGGGGTCAGGAGCAGTAGGGGATATGGGGTGCTGGCTCCGGGAGGGACCTCAGGGCTGGGGTGGGGGCTCTTACTGGGCAGCACTTACCTCAGACAGCAGCGAAGGAGGGCTAAGGCAGGTTCCCTGACTGCTCCAGCCCCACACCACTCCCGGAAGGGGCCAATGCACCCCTTGGGGGGCATGTGGCTCCGCGCACTGCCCTCTCTGCAGACACCACCCCTGCAGCTCCCATTGGCCACAGTTCCCCACCCCTGGCCAATGGGAGCTACGGAGGCAGTGCTTGCAGGCAGGAGCAGCGCGCGGAGACCCCTGCCCACCCACCCCCATCCCTCCTGGGGTATGCTGGCCACTTCCGGGAGCAGTGTGGTGCTGGGCAAAGGAGGGGAGCCTGCATTAACAGTAGCCTCGCTCCACTGCCAGACTTTAGCAGCCAGAGATCGCGATTGACTGGGAGAGTCTCCAGGATCGACCAGACAATCGCCCAGTTGGTGACCACTGCTGTATATGAACCCAACCCATTAACTCCATCCAGACACACTAACCTCAAATTAACAGCCTCCTTTGAAGCATGCTATCACATCCTGCTGTGTGGTAACTTCAGGTACACGCCGACGACTGAAAGGTGGCCATTGGAAGCTCATTACTAGGCACTTTACAAAGGTGAATAAGTATTATCCCTCCCCCCACAGCTTGAACCTTACAGGGCATCATCCCAGCATAATAAATGCAACACCCACATGGGCAAATGAACAGCTTGCCCAGTGCTCCAGTTAGGGCACTAGCCAGCAAGAGATGCACATACAACAAAACACCATTGCCGCCAGTTCACAAAGCACAAGCACATTGCTGTAGTCAATGCTCACAAACTCCCTCCCATGCTGGGACAGGTATCCTTGATGTAGGTCACAGCAACGTCAGCAAAGCCACCAAGCAAACCAATGGGATTGTACATTTGAATCTATCAATCTATGACATGGCCATAAAACAGTGAAAGCCTAGAGAGTCAGAGTAAATAGATGAAATAGGATTTAGTAATATGGAGTAAATAGGATTTAGTAATTTAGCAACAGAAGCAGCAACTTCTCATGCTGTAATGGAAGAAACATGAGGCTGGAGAAAAGAAAGGGTTTGTAAGGGGCTAGGAATTAGAAAAGTTAAGTGTATCATACAGGTAGAGCCCCAAGTCCCTAGGATGGGAGCTACACCATGCTGATGGTCCTTGGCCTATGAATGGAATGACACTGGCATCATTTTGGGAAAGATACTTCATAGCTGTGGCTGTCAGAAAAGAGACAGAGACAAACGCTATGGCCAGGGAAGAGAAAGGAAAGGAATTTCAGCTGCAGAACTGCACTGGATCTATACAGTATGAATATCCTTCTCTCATACTGCACACATTTATATGCAGTTCACTTAGAGTTCAGAACCTGAAAGGCACACATTAGAAAGTGCTATACACTACGCAGCATCACTCATGTTCTGCCAAGCAAGACATCCAAGCTAAGACAGGCAGCCAGAGTGAGCTAATCATCATAAAGAACACCAGAAATATTGCTAGAGGGAAAACATGAGACCAATTCAAGAGTACGTGCATATTTGGGGCAATCTCTTTTATGGTGCTCAACCAAAGATCTTTGGCAAAACTGAATTTGCTGAGACAATGAGAAAAGAAAAAGTTACAGAGCCCCATTTTACAGGGAGTCATTCTTCCAATCATAACCACATTTTTAAATGGGGCCTTGGAATGATGGTACAGGCCAGTCTGTAACATAACAGGCTAAATATCTTCACCCAAGAAATAGTCTCCCCAGACTCTAAAATTCTGCCTGAAGTTTTTTGCAACCAAGGTTTAGAATGTGGGCTGACAGTTCACAAGCTGCTTTTGAAAATCTACATGTATTTATACATTCTAAGGCCAGACGGAACTATTATGATAATCTAGTCTGACCCTCTGTATAACAAAGGCTTTACTTTCACCTAATAATTCCTGTTGCATTGAGTCCAGTTCTGGTTCAGCTAAAGCATATTTCTAGAAAGACATCGGCTTTTAATTTAAAAAAGAATTCGAGTGAAGTAGAATCCACCACATCCCTTGGTAAATTATTCCACTGGTTAATTACTGTTCAAAAGGTGTACATTATTTCCAAGATGAATTTGCCTAGCTTCAGCCCACTGTGCGTGTGCTTTCATGCGTGTAATATACAAATATTATTTTAAAAATACAAATACTTTAGTGAGCTCAATTTTCTGAAGTTGCCTCCAATTCTGAGTCTGAAAATATTTCCAAATGCAATTTAAAGCACTCTAACCAATAATGACTTGAGGTCATATACAAATCAGGTCCTATAAAATGTACCTGACATTATTAGCATTAACTGAAGTGAAGACACAGAAAATGGAGGCTGAGTTTATGCTCTTTTGGGAAAAGAAAAAAAAAATCAAGGTTCACATATTTTATGGCACTGTTTGGAGAAATGACTTAAAAGAAATTAACTGAGGCTGTACTGTACAATACCTGTTGCTTGATTTCACTTCTCATAACCCTTCCATGCTGAAAACACAAAACAATGCCACTGTAGCACTATTACTGTTAATTTTAGTCAACATTTGGACTTTGCAGCCACAACCAAAAGTTAGTTATTGATTCAGGCTCTGGAGCATCCACGTGCTCCTGGAAGTCCTTGCTTACTTGAATTGATGGTGTTCTCTGGAGCTGCGGATCTTGGAAGAAAATCGTTCTGCCAGTTTCTCCAGACTCCTGGAGTACTCCAGCTCTATCTCAGCCTTTCTGCGGAAGAACTCCTGGAGGTCCTGCAGGAGCTGCAGCCGGGATTCGGACTGTTGTTCCAGACATTTGAACTGTTCCACCAACTGGGTACGGATTTCTGAACATGCACAAAAAAGAGGAGAGAGAAAGAAGCATTACACAAGCAAAATGCAACAGACCCTACATGAGAATGGTCTTCACTTGCTTTGCCCCAAGCCTTGCAGTTCTTACTTTCCCCTACTAGGGTAAAACTCCCATTAAAGAGCTCAACACCCAATCCAAAGCCCACTGAAGTCAATGGGAGTCTTTCCACTGACTTCCATTGGCACTGGATTGGGCCCTGACCAAGGACTTCAGAATCTGACCCATCAGTCTCGTATAGAACATTATTCCTTGTAGAATATACAGTATTGCAAGTATATAAGTGGCTGACTTTAAAAGCCATCCAGTTGTCTTAGATAACACGAAAACTGTACCACTATTTTTGTAATATTCCTAATACTTTCATATACTTAGTATAGGAAATAACATTGATACCTATTGACAAATGTTGACTTATTAATGGCTACTACAATAGGAGGCCAAAAACATAACAATGCCCCCCTTCAAATGCAAAGTCCTTATTTTCGTTCATTTCCCCAATATAACTGTTGGGTCACTTAGCATTTCAAATGAATTTTTTGGCTGAGAAGGAAGCGAAGTGGAGAAGGTTCAGAAAGCCTTTCAGGACCTCCAAATTTGAGCTCATAGAACCCTGTGAAAATCGTTAGCTTAATGATGATTTGCAGAGATGTGGTCATGTGAGTCTTCAGGACCCACGTGACTGATATACAATGTATTAAACAGAAATGGGGTTGGGAGGGGTGAGAGAGAGAGAAAATTCTGTTTTTAATGTATCTGTGCCACACCTATCACAATGGTATTTTAACACCTATTATATCCTATATAAATGAATATTCTTTAAGAATTAGATAAAGCCGTGCTTTCATCCTGACACTGATCTAGTTCTATCTGTAGCTGATAACATCAGCCACATTAAGTAATGTATCCTCTTCAGCAAATCAGAACTATCTGCGAAGTCTGTTTTACATGATGTATCTCCTTTTTATATGCTGGAGAAGTACTGTTTCCTTTTACCATTTTCCTTTTGACAAGACTTTTATCTTGTGCTGTGAAAGATCAATTGCATTTTTTCCAACTCCCACTTCTTAGCCTCTTACATAATGTAACTGAGGCTAGAAATCTCTTAAACAGGACTGATTCTTGGAAGCTAAGCAAGCAGAATTGGCATAGGGAAAATATGGCTCACTCAACCTATTAGACAATTTGCCTCTCAGTGCAAGACAAGCATTATGGCATCCGTGGCACTGGGTGTGGGTGTGAGGAAAGCAAACCTTCCCAATTGCTGCTAAAACGTTTGAAAGGTTTATAGCCAAGGATTTTTGTTAATGGTTTTTTAAAGGGGTGAAAAATCTGGGAAGGCTGTAAGCAGGAAGTGGCTGTTCTTTCTTTCAGAGACTGCAACTAAGCTTGCTGCCTGGAGGGAGGAGAGAGCCCTTGAAGGAGAAAACAGAAAGAGCTCGAAGTGGGGTGGGGGAGAAAATCAGGCTAGATAACAGGAACATTTCTTAAGAGTGATAACAATTAGAGCCAGCCACGTCAACATCTAAAGGAGGCAGCTGCACAATGGAGGCACCTAACAAAGGAAGCTAGAATCGGAAGCTAAAGATGAAAACTTGTTTCATGAGATTAGCATCTGCTCCCTATCTTGTGGGGGGTCAAGACTGCTCCCTAAAGTTATTGTCTACATTGCAACTGGGAGCATGCCTCCCAGCCCAGGCTGACAGACACTTGCTAGCTCGGCACAAGCTTAATGTGCTAAAATTAGCATGGATGTTGCGTGGCCTGGGTGGCAGTACAGGCTAGCCGCCCGACTACAAGCCTGCCTGACCCGGGCCGGGAGCTTGCTTCCAGCTGCAGTGCAGACATATCCGAAGAGGCCAGAATTTCAAAGCTAGACATACACAACTGGGTGTACATAAACATACAGGCCTGTAGCCAAGTATGCATATGCACGGGGCCAGCTGGGCACTTTACCTGGCTTGTGCAGATATCCAATTTGTATCTTCATATCAGTTATTCTCAAATGTACGCAGACAACTGCATGTGCCTAAACCTTCAAAATCTAGTCCTATAATTTTCCCGGTACAAATGGTGTGAAGAAAATGTCCTACATGATGCAGGAGCCAACCCAGAACCATTTTAGCCAAACCATCCGCAGAAATTTTACAAGTACAGAGGACATTTTAAAAATACATAATTTATTTTTATTGAGATTTGTGTATTGAGATTTTTTTTAAGCTCAATCAATTTAGCTGCCTGCATCCAAGGATGTGTCTGCATATTGTATATTGCAAAAAGCTAATAGCCAAGTACAGCATTAAGCCTGTATCCTCCATATCTTATGTACTGAGCTGGAATTCTTATCTCCCTACATTGTCATTCTCAGGTGTAGATTGTGACAAAAGGACCCAGCTCATGGCAGGAACGTCTTAGGGAAGGCATTATGATTCAGGGATCCACAATTCCCTCCCTGCTCCTCCATTGCTCTAAAGGGTGCAATAAATTGCTGCTGGCTTAATACCAGCCCAAAGACTCCCATCCCTTCCCCCTTGTATTAGCTAAATTCTCTCCTTACTCCAGAGGACTAGAAATTTACAAACCAACCCTCCTGCAGTGGCTAACCTCTGCAGCCCAAAACAAAAAAAAACAAAAAAAGGAGTACTAGTGGCACCTTAGAGACTAACAAATTTATTTGAGCATAGGGTACAGATGTGGGGACCTGCATGAAAGACCCCCTAAGCTTATTCTTACCAGTTTAAGTTAAAAACTTCCAAGGTACAAACTTTGCCTTGTCCTTGAACTATATGCTGCCACCACCAAGTGTTTAAACAAAGAACAGGAAAAGAGCCCACTTGGAGAAACCTTCCCCCAAAATATCCCCCAAGCCCTACATCCCCTTTCCTGGGGAAGGCTTGATAAGAATCCTCACCAATTTGTACAGGTGAACACAGACCCAAACCCTTGGATCTTAGGAACAATGAAAAATCTATCAGGTTCTTAAAATGCAGCCCAGTGCATCTGGGGATGGAGCCAAGGATCCGCACATTCCCTATTATTCCCAGATAACCAGCTTTTATTCCTCCTTACGCCCCTGAGCAGTCGTGCAGGCTGAGGGGTGATTCAACCCTTAGTACAGTAAAATGGCCCCTGATTCTGATTGCCTCTGGGTGCTGCTGCAGTATAAATAATACCCAACTCACTACAGAGCTATTTACTCTTAATGTTAGGGAGAAATATGTGAATTTTTTAAAAATGTTGTAGCCCGGATCCTCAGCTAATATCTAATCAATGTAGCGCAAATAAAATCAGAATTAGGCTGATTTATACCAGCAGAGGATCTGGCCCAATTTCTTTTTGCAGGTTTACTCTTTTGAAGTTGTGCACTTGCATCCACAACACCAGGAGTCAACTTGCTCCATTCATCCACAACACAGGACATATTACATTCCATCATGACAACAGCCTAAGTCGCACGGATATCGCAAGTCCCAGCCTATGCACTACGCTAAGCGAATCTGAACACCCACACGCACACAAAGGGACCAGAAATGCAATTTGTCGTTATTGGGGAAAGTGCTGCATCAAGGCTCATTGAACTGACTGGTCTGAAATTTCATTTCAACAGCACATCTCACAGGCTTCATTATCAGCAAAGTGGCACGTTGGCAAGACAGCGAAGGAAGATTGATAGTCTGGGATGCTTCTGGAGTTCAAATGCTTTGGCATGCATAACGTAAATGTGGGGCTTTTTGTTCTGCCAGCACTAACCCCACAAAGGGGAAGGGATTTCCAAAAAAATTATATTTTGGTAGAACTAAAATGGAAAATTTTAGCTTCCCTCATGCCTGCCTGTAAGGCTCTTGTCAATTTCGCTTTCCCCCAGCAGGCATAAAGCAAACCTGGCAAGAGCCTTCTGCAGGCTGCCTGGGAAGCGGTCATTTTAAATTTTCCCAATGGAAAAATCAAAAGTTTTCAGAAAATTTTTTCAATTATGTGTGAAAAGGGCATTTCCATTTTTCCTAATGAAAAATTTCCAACCAGTTCCAGTAAACTTCATTTCGTAAGCTCCAGTGCATTTTTAGCAAGGTCATCACCACCTTACACACAAAGGAGAGACTAATACAAGGAGACCTTTGTGGCTGGCAGTGGGGATTCTTTTTTAATATCTGCTCTTGGTGTCCCAATGCCGCAAAACTCTGAGTACCTCCTGTGATAGGGTCAGCATCCTCTCCTTCCACTGATTTCAATGGGAGTTAAAGGTACTCAGTGTCCTGCAGGAAGTGGCAGGATACGGACCAAAACGTGGCTCTTTGGTACTTTGCTGACTGGATGCCTTCGTGCCGGCAGCAGCAGCTGTACTTTCTAGATGTACTGGGTCCAGACTGTATCGTGTTAAGATGTCACAGACGGCATGATACCAAAGCACAGCCCAAACTCAAAAGGAAATAAACAGACTTGGGTTTGGAAAGTTGCTACTTGGGAACATCTGTTGTTTGATGGGCAGACTGGGCTTTTTCCCTGGGGTTAGCAAGATAGATCACTAAGGACTACAGCTACAGCAATCTAAAAATTATTATCCAACATACAGAGCATGATATCAGTACATCACAAAAAGGAAGCTCAAGGATCTGTGTGACGGGTTGGATCACAGAAACCCCCTTGGGGCTGCCAACTGATGTGCCAAGACTACTTCTGTCCCCATTTTCCCTGCCAGCTTGGGACTCTAGCAGCCTGTCCTGCTGAGCCAGACACGCCCGTCTGCTCCAGCACAGACCCAGGGTCTCAACCAAGCGCACCAAAGCTGTAGGCTTAACTAAAAGCAACTTAAGAAGTGTTCCTGTCTTTAACGCTCAGATGCTTATATAAAGCTTATACAGGGTAAACGCATAAATTGTTCGCCCTCTAGAACACTGATAGAGAGAGATGCACAGCTGTTTGCCCCCCCTCACATTCCCCCCCCCCAGGTATTAATACATACTTTGGGTTAATTAATAAGTAAAAAGTGATTATTAAATACAGAAAGTAGGATTTAAGTGGTTCCAAGTAATACCAGACGGAACAACGTGAATTACCAAGCAAAATAAAACAGAACACGCCAGTCTATATCTAATACAGTAAGAAATAACTGAATACAGATAAAATCCTCACCCTTAGAGGAATTCCAGTAAGCTTCCTCTAGTCTCCTTCTAGTCTGGGTCTAGTAATCACTCACCCCCCCGTAGTAACTGTCCTTTGTTCCAGTTTCTTTCAGGTAACCTTGGGGGTGGAGAGGCTCTCTCTTTAGCCAGCTGAAGACAAAATGGAGGGGTCTCCCACGGGCTTAAATAGACTTTCTCTTGTGGGTGGAGACCCCCTCCTCTCGCCTATGCAAAGTCCAAGATGGAGTTTTGGAGTCACATGGGCAAGTCACATGTCCATGCATGACTCCATTTTTACAGGCAGCAGCCATTGCTTACCTGCTACCTTGAATGTCCTCATGTAGACTTCTTATGTGAACTGGAGCCTTCCAAGATCCATTGTCCCTTAAGTGCTTCTTGACTGGGCACTTAATTTGCACATTCCTGTCTCAAGAAGCTGACCAAATGCTTTACCAAGGCTACTTAAAAATCAAGCCAGTACACAGCTAATATTCATAACTTCAAATACAAAAACGATACATGCATACGATTAGAATAGATTCAGTAGATCATAACCTTTACGGAGATATATTACATGGCATATGTAGCATAAAACATATTCCAGTTATGACATATATACATTCATAAGCAAATTTCCATAAAGCCTTATGAGGGGCACCATCACAATCTGTACAAAGATAATACAATAATATCATCTCAACACCTCAAACAACATGGAAGTGAGCCCATAAGCATGCACATGAGCGTGAGTGTGTATATATTTGTATTTGTATGCTAGACCTCAATCTTTTTGAAGTATCACAAAATCATAGTACTTTGTAAGGCTGGAACAAACTCCTATCTTAATCCTAATGATCAACAAGAACAGAGAGTTTTCCCTACGCCACTAGTACTGAATGCATCCCAGGCTATCTGGCTTTGTTTCGTGTCACTTACCAAACACAAGCTAAGAGAGTTTGCCACCACTTCTGCTTCTGGTGCACTGCCCAGTGTTACTGGAGGGTTATTGTTTATCAAAAGAACACTTCTAAAAGTTTCATAGAAAACTTGACTTGCATTTAGTGGTGGCCACAATAAAAAGCCTCCAAAATCAACATTCATATGTAACATATGGAACTATTCCTGGGCCTCAGATGTGCCTGAAACAATTAGACACAGAACCAGTTAGGATGACCATACATCCTGTTTTGGCCGGGACAGTCCCCTTTTTAAGCCCTGTCCCAGACGTTCCGACTTTTTTGGCAAAAATGGACATTTGTCCCATTTGCTCTTGCCAACCAACCAATTTTGCCAAAAAAGTGGGGAGCACCTCCATAGGGGCATGGACGAACATTCAGGGTTACCACCTGGCTGGTATTTGTCCATCCTGGCTGGGGTTTGTTTGTTTTTTATGGATTTTTCCAGTTGTCAGGAAAATAAATTTCATCTCCTGGGGCTTGTTTACATGGGTCTAAAGATTTGCATTATCACCACAGGTTTCAGAGGAACAGCCGTGTTAGTCTGTATTCGCAAAAAGAAAAGGAGTACTTGTGGCACCTTAGCGACTAACCACAGTACACTGGGATATCCAATGTTAAACCTTCCTGCATCCTACTGAAGATGCTGCAGTGCTCCCTCTTCCACAGTTTAAGCGATAACAGATCAAAACTGCTGAAAATACAGCAGCTGTCTGCCCACCAACACACAAGCACACCACGCGTGTGCGAGAGAGAGAGAGGGTTTGGGTCACTAAGTGGCTGTTGAAGCAGGGGTTGCAAAGTTGCCTTGTGGTTCGGGTTACAATGGGCTTGCCTTGTGCAGGGAGGGGAGAGGCGGGTGTTGCTGGGGTTTTTTTGCATTTCAAAGGTAGTAGCCCTAGGTGCTGGGGTTTGGGCTGTCAGCCCCTGGGGGCAGGGATCAGGCCAGCCCTGCAGGGGTCGGGGAGCTCAGGCAAGCCCCACACAATGTCCCGGTTTTCCTCTGGGAAATATGGTCAACCTAGAACATGACACGCTCAGCATGTCAGCATTTACACATTTAAGTCACCTCATACCAGCAATTTATTGTTGGCTGCTGATCTGAGAGAGGCTTCTCACTTTCACCCCTACCACTTGGTGTTTAAAGAAGAGTGTCTGGAGAGCATACAAGTGCTAGAGAATTTGTATCAGGTGGAATTACTTGTGCTTGTCTAACTCCCCACCTAAGGATCTGCCGCCAGGCTGCAAAAGAAAATCCAAGGAGCTACAAAATCAAGTGTGAGCGCAGCGTCTCTTGCTTATGCCTGTAGCCTCTTACGGTGAATTAGTTACAGTCTCCAGGAACACCTACTTTCTCTAGTTCTGTACTTATTTGCTGGAAACCTGCTCTTTTATTTATTTATTTATTTTTATTTAAGTTGCTGCTCACTGGCTAGCTAGAAATTGCAAGCTGAAACAGCTGTTTTGACATGCATCTGCAGTACATGCCATGGCCCATTTGTTTGACTTAGGCTGGTTCATTTGAGAAGGTCCACAGCACAATCAAGCAGCCTTTCTAATTTCTGGTCATGTATCTCCTTTTCTCAGGTCCCTGCTGGAGTAGGGAAGGGATGTTCTCTCTCACGCTCTGGCTGTCCGGAGAAATGTAGATGGAACAACATTTGCTTCAGTCCTGCAGCCTCATTTTCTGAGTAACGGCTGTGGGGATCCAACACCCAACCCATACGTTATTGGGCATCTCTGCTGGCCTGTTCCTGTACCAGATATGGACTGGCCAGGGAGCTTGCTTATACACACCAGATGTGTTCATCATAAGATCCTTGAATGCTCTGCCTGGTACGGCTGACGTTCATTTAAATCAGAGGTGGGCAAGCTACGGCCCACAGGACCGTCCTGCCTGGCCCTTGAGCTACCCACTGGGGAGGCTAGCCCCCAGCCCCTCTCCCAGGCAGCGCTCTGGGCGGCGGGGCTGCACGCTCCTGCAGGGCAGCGCGACAGCGCGCCTGGCTCCGGCCAGGCGGCGCAGCTCCAGACATGCTGTTCTGAGCGGCATGGTAAGGGGGCCAGGGCCAGTGGGCAGTCATGGGGCAGGAAGCAGGGGACGGTTGGATAGGCGTGGGAGTCCCGGGGTGCGGGGGCTGTCAGGAGGCGGGGGGTCCCAGGATGGCGTAGTCAGGGGACAAAGAGCTGGGGGGGTTGGATGGGTGGGAGGTGGCAAATGGGGGTGGGGGCCAAGCTGTTTGGGGAGGCACAGCCTTCCCTACCCAGCCCTCCATACAGTTTTGCAACCCCAATACGGCCCTCGGGCCAAAAAGTTTGCCCACGCCTGATTTAAATAAAGACTTTTATACACAATGCCACCTAGTGGTTGAACAGTAGTATGCAGTTTAGCATTCCATTACATCTCTCCCTTTAAGTTCTACATTCCTATCCTTTACAATATTTACACTATCACACAGTCTTTGAAGTTCAGTACGTATCAGTCTGTTAAATGTCTCTGAATCATACTGATTTTCTAATTACATGACCTGAACATGTAACAAACTTGGTCATCTGGCTGTCCATTAGTTGCAATGACTGGTTGTGGTCTGTTTGGAATCCTTGAGTCGTCGTCTTGTTCCGCGTTGGCCCTGTTGACTGCTCTCTTTCTGAGGAACAAACTGTAGATGTTGATGGTTTCTGTTGAACTCTCCACTGTCAGTCTCGATCACATATGATTCGGATGCTTTATGCTTTTTGTTCACAACAGCTGGAGTTGTCCATCCTTTTTCTCCACTCAATTTGACATGAAGATGGACACCAGCTTCTAGACCTGGCAGTACTCAGAGTGGCTGTTCTAAAAGTGTTCATAAACTCTTATCTTTTTTTATCTGATTTGGTGACTCTCTTCATGTCTGGCCACTTTGGAAACAGGTTTTTCCAGAGTCGGAATAGTAGTTCTGAGTTGCCTGCCCTTCAGCAGTTGTGCTGCTCTATATCTAGTAGTCGCTATTGGTGTTGATCTGTGAGGAATGGATCTTCCTGCTAGACTTACTTTTTTTTGGGGGGGGGGGGGGGGGGGAGGGAAGGGGCTGTCTGTACAGTTCTCTTGGCCTCTCCATTTGCTTGTAGATAATGGGGGCTACTATTAATATGATCAAAGTCATATTTCATTTGGAATTATTTAAATTCTACTGCAATGAATTGTGGTCCACTGTCCAGAATATGAGTCAACTCCCTGACTGCTTTGGTATGGCAAACAACTGCAAAATGTCTATATTACATGCATGTACTACACCGTGTGCCTATGGCTGGATATGCATCATTTCTTGGGATATGATTTTTTCCACACCTTGCGCATGTAGGTTGGAATTTGTCCCTCTTAGCCTGGGAGTTTTCTCGCCTTGCCTCAGGGGTTTTTGATAATGACTTTTAACACTCAGGCGTCTATTTTTAGCTTCTAAGCTAGTTTCAGGTTTGTCAAGTTGCTCCTGCCTTTTGTTCTGTTGTTTGAGTGCTTCTGACTGTTTTGCTAGCTGTATAGCTATGACTAGGGTTAAATTTTTCTTCAATTGTATCTGCTGTGAAATGTTTTTCATCTGTTAACCCAATAACCAGCCTGTCTCTGTGATTTTGGGGAATTCAAAACATGAAAATATCAGTTTTCAGCCAATGTCTGCAAAGCTCATATAAAATATGCAACATTTTCCTCTGCTTCTTGAATTCTTCTGTTGGAAACACGCTCTTGCATCAACCACATTTCTCTGAGGTATAAAGTATACATCCAACATAGTCATCTTTGTGAGTGTCTTCAGTAAAGTCAAAGGATTTAAGGACATGCTCTGCCAGCTTCCCCATAGCGTACTTGGAAGATGATATCTGTATATCTCCAGTTTCTTTGTGCAGCTTGGTAGCAATGCGACATCTTGCAAAATACTGTTTCCAGTCTCTTCATTCTGAAGGTTTGTCAAAGCTGAAGTTCTCTGGGGCACTGAAAAGTGGCACACCGGTGAGATCCTACAACCTTTGTTGATTTGTTCCTTCTGTTTGCAACTTCTGTTGCTGTTCTTCATTTACTCCTGACTCCATGTCATGTTTCTCTGTGCCAGATATGGACTGGCTACAGAGCTTGCTTATACACACCAGATGTGTTCATCACAAGATCCTTTAATGTTCTGCCAAGTACTGCTTAGGTTCATTTAAATCAGGTACTTTACATAGTGCCACCTAGTGGCTAAATAGTATAACAGCTCAGCATTCCATTACAACCACTATCCACTGGGATCATCTGGACAAAGCCTACGTGATCAATTTCCTGCAACTGGAAGGTGTAATTAGTGACAGACTTAAGTTTTTCCTGTCTTACTCTTTCTACCCTTCCATTTTGGGACTGTCTACAGGTATCTGGGGTGACAGATTCTCTTCTTTCCTGACTCTGTTGACCTATCATCCAATAATCTCCTTGACAACAACAGTAACGAAGTCTTACTATCTCTCATTAGTGTAATTCCCAGTTCTATTTCCACTTACATTATCCTCTGACTCTCAGTAACAAGGACCTAGGGCAAATATCATTGAGAAAGTGGCAGGAGACTTTAGATTAGATAACCTCCTTTATTTTATTGTTTTCAGAACTATTTGTTTCTCCACATCTTGCTCATCAGCACAGTTTAAACCTATGGTCTCTAGCCCTGAAGTCATGTGCCTTTACCACTTGAGCTGGTAGCAGCAACACTCTCCTGTCCTCTATGTGGACTAAGCATGTGAGATAGACATGACACACATGGTGCATATATGTGGTGTTGTTTTTTAATCTAACCGTGGATGGGTAGGACTGGCTGAGGACAGCTCCAATGGCAACTATAAAGGAGGGTTCTGTATGTGCGAAGAACAGCAGGAGATACAGTAAAACACTGGATGTAGGTCATCACTAAGAAAACAACTTCAAAATGAAAGCAGAAAAAAGTTTCACTGTGAATGGAAATTCTCACTTGAAATTGCCTCTATTGGATCCTGAACAGATATCTTATTAAACAACAATACTGCAAAGAACAGTCAGAAATTCGGGGGGAAAAGGATGCCCAAATATGCTGTGTACTGCTGAGAGGTGAACTTCCTGTTCACAGCTTTATGGACAATTTTCAAGCCATTAAAATTCTTGAGAGCCCCAGTAAAACATCTTTGAGGAGGCTAAAACGGCCATTTCAATAACCAGAAAGAGAGTTTGATCTTTTTCAATAATACCCTTTAGATTGCAAAGATCTCAAAAGTGTGAACTTTCTTAAACGCCTGGCAGGTGAACTGTAAAAGCTGCAAAGATTGTGCGGGAAGAAGGACACCTGCAGAAACCTCATCAGCTAACATAATGACTGCAATAATGGAACTGGAGGCTTCAGGCTGAGCAACGGTCACCGAAAAAGCAAAAGATCCTCAAAAACAATGAGCATACTCAAAAAAGAAAAGTAACCCCAAAGTTAAATCAGGCAGCTTACGGTGGGATCCTCCTTGTGCTAAACAGAAGAGCAAGCTCATTAATGCAGTCCAATTACTTGTACTCTACTTGAATCCATTCTACGTTGCTGGCTCACATTAGTTACAGGACTGGAGTTTTCTTCTGCAGCAGACAATGGAGTAGACTCTAAATGGTTTTCTTAAAACAACTTTCACTTTGGTCCACTCATTATATCGTGCCCTCTTCATAGCACCATCCTTAGGAGGGCAAGTGTGATCCATTGTAGGCTTCTGTAGGAGAGTAGCCAGCCACCTGCTTTAGACTCCTGCCTCTTTTTTTTTTTTAAATTACTCCAGAAGAATTTTCCCCTCTGCTTCTCGCACGCAACATACCCAACTGCTAGCCAGACCCTAGGGAAGACTCTTCCTAGAGCACCCTACCTAGTAGCTGAGCTCACTGCATGCGTCTCCTGCATGTTACTGCAACCGAGACTGGAAAGCAAAACTTCATGGTCCATAACTCTTGGTGTCGTAACTAATTGTAATGAAATGTAGTATATCTGAGCACCAAAGAAAAGTAAATAGGTAGGGAGGGTTCAAAACCAACACCTAGATGTGAACAACCTCTGAACTTTGGGAAAAATTCAGATCTAGACTCAGTTCAGCATTTGACAGCTGGCTGCTGTATCCATAATGGGCCCAACCAAAACTCAGACTGAAATGGCTCATTACTGCTACAGCTCTTCCTTATACAGCACTGACCTTGATGAGAGGCCAACAGAATAGTACATCCATTGGATATGAAATAACAACATGTCTGTACCTCAAACCTATTCAGTTCACTTCATTTATTCAAATAATAACACCAATTCCTGAAAGGTGTCCTGATGGCGTGAGTTGTGCATGCATTGTCTGCGCTATCCCCGCTTCTCATCCCAGCTCACATCTGACCTACATCTGACATAAAACACAATAATGCTACAAACAAGGATCAGAAAAACGAAGAGTTTCTAGGATCAGAGACAAACAGTGGCTTGTAATTGAGCTGAGCTCTGAATAGCTCCCGCCTCAGTCAGGGAGAGGCTGCTTAGCCAGACAGACTCCCTCGTGACTTACCTAGAGCTGCCTACACAAAATGAGAATACAAGCTCATGTCTTAGCTGCAGAATGCACAAAGATATACTAGATCAGTGGTTCTGAACCAGGAGGTACACAGAGGTCTTCCAAGGGGAACATCAGCTCACCTAGATATGTGCCTAGTTTTACAACAGGCTACATAAAAAGCACTAGCAAAGTCAGTACAAACTAAAATTTCATACAGACAATGACTCGTTTATACTGCTTTATATGCTATACACTGAAATGGAAGTACAATATTTATATTCCAAATGATTTATTTTAAAATGATATGATAAAAATGAGAAAGTCAGCAATTTTTCAGTACTAGTGTGCTGAGACATTTTTGTATTTTGTAAGCAAGTTGTTTTTAAGTGAGGTGAAACTTGGGGTACACAAGACAAATCAGCCACCTTAAAGGGGTAGAGTACTCTGGAAAGGTTGAGAGCCAGCCATTGTACTAGATGAAGGGGAGCTCATTTGAGGCACGTAAGCTATGCCACACACACCCGATTCAAATTTAAAAAACAAAAACAAAAACCTAAAGGATGAAAAAAAGCAAACTAAATGCGGATTGACAATGAGATCTCAGAACAAACCAATATCCAAGGGTTTTGGTCTTAAAGCTAGCAAACAACTCCTTTCTACCTTATCTTTCATTATGAAGGATTCCAGGACACTGATCAAAAATCTGCATATGCCACAGTCCTCACACACACACACACACGCCCCCATTTTTATCCTCCACGGAAATGGAGCAACCTCTGAAATGGAACACAGAAGCTTAACAATGCACAGCAAGTCTACACAACTGGTTTTGTAAGTGACAAATACCATACTCTATTGCAAGGGCTCTCAATCTTTTTCTTTCAGAGCCCCCCACCCCAACATGCTATAAAAACTCTAGGCCCACTTGTGCCACAACAATTGTTTTTCTGCATATAAAAGCCAGCGCTGGCATTAGGGGGTAGCAAGCGAGCCAACTGCCTGGGGCTCCAAGCCACAGGGGGCCCCATGAAGCTAAGTTGCTCTGGCTTCAGCTTCAACCCTGGGTGGCAGGGCCTGGATCTTTAATGACCTTGCGGGGGAACATTGGCTTTCTGCCTTGGGCCCCAGCAAGTCTAATGCTGGCCCTGCTTGGCGGACATCCTGAAACCTGCTCATGGACCCTCAGGGGGCCCTGGACCTCTGGTTGAGACCACTGCTCTATTGGAACTGCAGCAGGAATTTTGGTAGGTAGAATTTAGTAACCATAACTGAAAGCTGGACCAGGACACCACCCAAGTAGGCTAAAGTCCCAACTTGGGGGGGGGGGGGAAGAGTCCTTTAATGACCATACGTATCCAGTATGTCAAATTTAATCGCATAAAAAATTATACCTCAGCATCCCTTACGTTCATAGACTTTAAGGTCAGAAGGGACCCTCATGATCATCTAGTTTGATCTCCTACATATTGTAGGCCACAGAACCTCACCCACTCACTCTTGTAATAGACCCCTAACCTCCGGCTAAGTTACTGAAGTCCTCAAATTATGGTATAAAGCAGTGCTCCCCAAACTTTTCAGGCACCCCCCCTTACCCCTACCCCCGGGAGCCCGGGCCACGGCTTCAGGGGGCATGCGTACGGGGTAAGGGGGCCAAGGGTGGGGCAGCAGCTGGGGGTGGGGCAGAGGCTGAGCCGCAGTAGAAGCCAGCAGCCGGGGCCGCGGTTGAGGCTGGGACCGGGCACAGGGCCGGGCACCAGGGCTGCAGCTGGGGACAGGGGCGGAGCAGAGCTGGGCTGGATGTGCTCCCTCCCCACCTCTTGTGTGGGCTGGCGTGCGCGCCACCACACACCCCACCTCCCGAACATTCTTCCGTGTCCCCTAGTGGGGCATGCCCCACAGTTTGGAGACCACCAGTTTAAAGACTTCAAGTTACAGAGAATTCACCATTTACACTAGTTTAAACCTGCAAGTGACCTGTGCCCCATGCTGCAGAGGAAGGTGAAAAAACCCCATGGTCTCTGCCAATCTGATCCAGGGGGGAAATTCCTTCCCAACCCCAAATATGGTGATCCGTTAGTCCAGATACATGTGGGCAAGACCCACCAGATACATGGGCAAGAATTCTCTGTAGTAACTCAGAGCCCTCAGAGTGTCCCGTCTCTGGCCACTGGGGATTTTTGCTACTGGTAGTCGCTGATGGGCCACATGCCATTGTAGGCAGACCTGTCATACCATCCCCTCCATAAACTTATCAAGCTCAGTCTTGAAGCCAGTTAGGTTTTTTGCCCCCACTGCTCCCCTTGGAAGGCTGTTCCAGAACTTTACTCTCCTGATGTTTAGAAATGCTGGGGCCTTGCTTCCTTATGGTTTCAGTGAGAAGAGACCACCTACTAATTCACTACTGCCTCCAACTTCTTGGGTTTTTCCTCTTGGAGGCCTCATATCCAAATAATAATAAGACCAAAGCCTTATAAATTATTATAATCCGACTCGATCATAGCCTGAAAGAGCACACCTTCCTTAGATATAGCACTTCTGGCATATTATTGCGCTCCTATTCTGCCCAGCTGCTTTTGAAGCCAAGCATTTTGTATATTACACATTTTCAAGGATTAACAGTGGCATTCACTAGAGCAGAGGGTGGCAGAGAGTAATTGCCTTAGAAGAAAGCCCCCTACAAAAGCACCACTGGTATCTTTGCAGAGGCATAAAAATACCAGTTTCAGAAGATATTTAAAGTCTTTGCATTCCCCTGCTGACAACAGTTTCCCTCCCACATAAGGCCAATGGTGATTTCATTACATCCCATATGGATTTTACATTCGTGTTCCTGCTGTCAACAAACTGGTTCTCTGCACAGATCCCTGCTTTGCTGAGCAAGCTTGGTAGATTATTTTAACATAATCTCCAATTTTGCCTTCCAGGCTGCCCTAACACAGTGGATTACAACCCAAGGTGGCTGCTGCAACAGTCCTTAACAACAGGAGCAGTGCCTTGACATACGAATGGTTTTGATGGTGCGGCTCCCATCTGTTCTCTTTCTCACCTTTTCTTATTTCTTTGGAGGTTTGGGCAGCTGTAGTTTATTTGATCTTTGTGTACGGCACCAGGAGTTCACCTTAATCCTCACAGAGCTCCTTCACTGCAGTTCAGACTAACACAGAGAATCGAGCACAGTCACTGGGATGTCACTAGCTTTTACTATCCCCCACAAAGTAAGTGGAGTTTACGGATTAGGTTTGACCTGTGACAGGGAGCCACTGGCCTGTGTTGGGAGTGGTGTGGCTCTATGAAATCCTAACTGAACCTCCCAGGTGCCCATTGTCTCACTGGCAAAGAGTGAAGCTGAATGCAAGTTGAACATGGGGAACTTTAATAAAGCCTGTGCTCTGCTCCAGAGGCAAAGCGTGGGGGGGAATGCAACGTCAAGCGCCCCTCCCCCATACTAGCCTGCGGGGGGCAGGGAGGGAGAGGGCCTCTGTCACTGGGCAGGGGAGACATGTGGGACTGTCACTCATCCTCCCCTTTAGATTGTGCTCCCCTCAGTATGGGGAGGCACCAGTCGTCTCTGCACTGCTCTGTCCATGTGGCTGAGCTGCTTCCAGCCTAACTCCCCACATTCCCTGTTCCTGTCAACAATGCTCCCTCTGACTCCAGTTCCACCGATCAGGATACACCCATTGGTATCTCCATCACAAGTACAGCGCATGGCCACCCTCACACCCAAGAATCTCTGCTGGCCAGTGTTGGAAGGGAGGAGAGTGAGGCCATGGGCCCACCTCTTCTTTCCTTTGCCTCTCCTCCTCTGCCCACACGAGCAATGTCTGAAGGGAGCATACGGACTGCCGTTGTGCCCCAGCAAGGAGAGGGAGCTCCTTGCCTCTTAGTCATCCTCATCATGAACAAGCAGCATTTCAACCTCAATCAAACAGAAGCACCTTCATTTCCCCTACTCTAATGACGTGTCACTTTGGCATTTTCTAGGTTCCTTCCTTCACCCAGGTCAGTTCCATCCAAGTACACAGAGGCAAAGGTCAGTCTCACAGCCAGCTAATTGTGACCCGGAAGGCACTCAGCTCTGAGCAGCCACACAATTAATGGGCACAGCCAGTGACCCCTAGAGTTGTTGGGGCATTTGGAATGGGAAAAAGTTTGCCATAGAAAATAAAATTGAGGGTTAGTGGCACCCGTAATGCTGAAGACAGAGGCAATAAACACAGGGAGAAAAAAGACATCATTTAGTGCTCCAGAGGTTTCTGCATGTCACTCATTCACTCAAACACAGCATCTGCAGGGGCCTTCATTGTTACTTTCCTGCTGCCATAGCTACTTTCCTGCTGCCTTTAACATTCACCCTTCTTTCAATTAAAAATGAGCTAGTGGCTCTTAAGTAGCCTTTTCAGATAACAAAAAGATCCAGCCAAGCAGAGAAGGCTTCTTCGCTCAGTGTCTGCTGCCTAGGGAACCTGCAGGAGAGTTCAGGAGGGCATCCGTTCTCCCTCACGCTCACACACTGGAGCAGACAGCCAGATGTCCTTGTGATGGAGTAACAGCCATTTGCTGCTGAAGAGGCTCGTTCCGAATTCTTAACTTCCTCCACTCCAATTTAACCTTATTCCAGCTGCTGCTCCACTTAGAACACAAAAAGGCCAGATCCTGAGCTTGTGTAAACCAATATTCCTTCCTGGAAGTCAGTGGAGTTCTTCCAAATTACATCAGCTGAGGATCTGGCCCAGCAGTCATCAACGATTAAGAAAAACAAAGCCCCACTGTTAGCAGTGGTGTCTTCTGGCCAGCTACAGTGTGAGTTTCATCAGTTCTGTCTGTTACTGGGGGATTAATAAGCCTTTTATTATTACTATTTATTATCATCTATCACGTGCCAATTATATTCCTAATGCTACACAAATAGGAGGCAGTTTCTGCCTCCAAAATCTGGAAGACAGATAGAAAAACAAGGAAACCCCAAAGGAACGAGTCCCATCAAAGAACGTAATTTGTTTTGTCTACATAATTGAACAGATTGAATGGATTTTCAGGTATTCGGTTTGTTTGCCTCATGAAAGAGGTTGGTCTTTAGAAAGGGCTTGAATAAGGGGCAGGCTCAACATGCAGACAACTGGGAGGGCCTTCCATTCAAAGTCTACCTGGGAAGTTCATGGAGAGATGCTCAGATACTATAGTGATAAGCCCCAAAGAAAAGCCTCTAAACCAGCAGTTCTCAAACTTCATTGCACTGCGACCTCTTCTGACAACAAAAATTATCACACAACCCCAGGAGCGGGGACTGAAGTCTGAGCTCTCCTGACCCCACCACCCCAGGCAGGGAGGCCAAAGCTCGAGCCCTAGCACCTCAGGCAGGGGGTGGCGAGGGAGCCGAAGCCCAAGAGTTTCAGCCCCCCAGGCCTGAGCCCTGCTGCCCTAGGCTGAAGCTGAAGCCTGAGCCCCACTTCGGCTTCGACCCCAGGTGGTGGGGCTCTGGCTTCGGGCAGTGGGGCTTGGGCTTTGGCACCAGCCCAGGACCCAGCAAGTCTAACACCAGCACTGGTGACCCCATAAAAATGAACTCGCAACCCACTTTGGGGTCCCGACCCACAGTTTGAGAGCCCTTTAACAACTCAACTGTCAGCAGCAGATGCATCATGAATCCACCATCATTAGCTCATTTGCTCCTGACTCTCTCTTAGACTGGTTGTGCAACTGTCATGCATACCTCATTTCAGTGGGACACAGGGGTGAAAGTAACTTAAAGAACTTACCGGTACGCCAGAGTCCTGAGGGGGGCGTGGCCTCAACTGGAAGAGGCAGAGCCTTTAAATCAAGATTGAAAGATTTAAGGCTTGGACGGCGCTTTAAAGGGCTCCGGGCTCCCTGCAGCGGTTGGAGCCTCGAGCCCTTTAAATCACAGCCGGAGCCCTGCCACCACTACCTATCCCGGGTTAGCAACGGCAGGGCTCTGGCCGTGATTTAAAGGGCCCGGGGCTCCCGGCAGTGGCTGGAGCCCTGCGCCCTCTAAATCACCCCCGGAGAAGCCAGTCCAGTCCGGCATGGAGTACCAGCTCTTGCCGGTAAGCCGTACCTGACTGTACCGGCTTACTTTCACCTCTGATGGGACATCAAGGCGTACAATCAGCACCAAAGCAGGTGCATTTTACTCAGATGTACTAGGAATATTCAGCAACAGGACAGCAATTAATCAGGAAAGCCAGGAGTTAATTGGCTCTTCAGCTGCCAACCAAAGTAAAGCGCGATCCCTTTGCAATGCAGCCTCTGAGAGATACTTCAGACATCACCACCAGCCATTGTTCTCTACAGAAAGGAATCCCATGCACACCAGTGAAGAAATGTTATAGCAAATACATCTGGAGGGGATACAACACACCTCAAGTCTACATCTTCTCAGTGCCACTATTATTTGAACCATACAACTTCCCTTTCCCTACATGAAGCAGAAAACTAGAAACCAGAAAGCCCCAATGGTATATTTTATCTTGAAAAATCAGTACTTATAGGCTGTGTGACATTGCAGCATTTTCAGAGGTCACAGTGAGGTAGGAGGGTTTGGTTTTATCCATTAGCGAGAGAGAGAGAGAGAGACACAGCTGAAAATTAAGATCCAGATCCAGGTTTGGATTGCCATCTGCTCACACCAATACTTCCGTCTCCCAAAATGTCAGAATGGGTTATTCAGTCTAGTGAAACTTTATCATTGGGCAAATCTTGGAGACCGCCTTACTCCCTCCAGTTCAAGAGTTCCTTATAATTCTTTTTCAAAAATTTAAGGGGTGTGGAAGCATATAAATGAAACATTAGTAGGCAATAGCCCCCATAACCCAATACGCCACATAAAATACCTAGTGATAACATAGCCCTTTTGTACTGTACAAAAACAGTTTGTTGAATCAAAGAAAAAAACCAGAATGCCTGTGAAAGCTTCATTCCCCAGTTACTTCTCAAGCACGGACATAAACGCTATGGGTGGGCAAAAATGGTTATGGTAAAGAACTGTCCCAACTAAAACCCCTCCAATGCATTATTAAGGATCTACAACCTATCCTGAAGGATGACCCAACACTCTCACAAATCTTGGGAGACAGGCCAGTCCTTGCCTACAGACAGCCCCCCCAACCTGAAGCAAATACTCACCAGCAACCACATACCACACAACAGAACCACTAACCCAGGAATCTATCCTTGCAACAAAGCCCGTTGCCAACTGTGCCAACATATCTATTCAGGGGACACCATCACAGGGCCCAATAACATCAGCCACACTATCAGAGGCTCGTTCATCTGCACATCCACCAATGTGATATATGCCATCATGTGCCAGCAATGCCCCTCTGCCATGTACATTGGTCAAACTGGACACTCTCTACATAAAAGAATAAATGGACACAAATCAGATGTCAAGAATCATAACACTCATAAACCAGTCGGAGAACACTTCAATCTCTCTGGTCACGCGATTACAGACATGAAAGTTGCGATATTACAACAAAAAAACTTCAAATCCAGACTCCAGCGAGAAACTGTTGAATTGGAATTCATTTGCAAATTGGATACAATTAACTTAGGCTTGAATAGAGACTGGGAGTGGCTAAGTCATTATGCAAGGTACCTATTTCCCCTTGTTTTTTCCTACCCCTCCTACCCCCTCAGATGTTCTTGTTAAACCCTGGATTTGTGCTGGAAATGGCCCACCTTGATCATCATACACATTGTAAGGAGAGTGGTCACTTTAGATAAGCTATTACCAGCAGGAGACTGGGGTGGGGGGAGGTATTTTTTTCATGCTTTGTGTGTATAAAAAGATCTTGTACACTTTCCACAGTATGCATCCGATGAAGTGAGGTGTAGCTCACGAAAGCTTAGGCTCAAATAAATTGGTTAGTCTCTAAGGTTCCACAAGTACTCCTTTTCTTTTTTGCGAATACAGACTAACACGGCTGTTACTCTGAAACCTGTCCCAAACTGGAATGCTACCTGGAAGACTGCTAGAGTGAAATTTACAAGCCAAAACATGGAGGATCAAACGATTGACCAGGTTTGGATAAGGAATGTAAATGTCAGAATTCAGATTTATTGAACCCTATGCAGGTGAAAACTTATTTGAACCTCTGAGCCTTTTGTGGTTCACCCATTATAGGTGTTTTGGAATGCCCACAGTGTGCCAGGAGCTTTACTCCCTAGCATAAAACAGGTCCTGGCGCAAACAACTTCCAATTTGCTATTGCTAATAGAACTCCCTAGCTCTGGCTTCTATCAAACCCGTACTATGTGGATGTTACCATAAATGCCACAGATCTATGTAGAAATCGCCTTATGTACAGAATTGCTGGTATAATTTGAAATTTAAAGCTACACTAATGGACTTTGACAAACCAAAAACTACTGAACTACTGTATGAGGCTTGGCAGGCATTTGCCAAAAGCGGGAAGCAAAAAAAAAAAAACAAAAAAAATGTTGATCTGGTTAAGTTTTCAGTTCTATTTGGTTAAAATTCCTTCACAATTTAACTCACAGGACTAGTTTTATCATTAAGTCATGCAACAGAACAAACTGAATAACAACAAAATGACAGGTTTCAGAGGAACAGCCGTGTTAGTCTGTATTCGCAAAAAGAAAAGGAGTACTTGTGGCACCTTAGAGACTAACCAATTTATTTGAGCATGAGCTTTCGTGAGCTACAGCTAACATCTGATGAAGTGAGCTGTAGCTCACGAAAGCTCATGCTCAAATAAATTGGTTAGTCTCTAAGGTGCCACAAGTACTCCTTTTCTTTTAACAAAATGACAGATTCTGAAAACAAACAAGACAAAGCCCTCTCTACTTCATGTTTCCTTCAACTGCATTAGACAATAGGCTTTATAGATTTGCTGCCCCTTCCAATAAACCAAACCAAACAAACCAGGCAAAGTACTTTCCTCCATAAGCAGTTTTGTTATTACTTTAAATGCGGAGGCAGAAAAAGCAGAAGCAATTATCCCTCAGTATTTTGTACTGAGATGGCAGAAGCAGCATGAACCGACAGGCAGGGAAAGGACTGCCCTGGCAAACTGACGCAGAGAAACAACATTTGAGATTGATTACAGAACTAGTGGCAACTCATTCTGAAATTTTCTAAAATATCCGACTCGCTGATATTGAGGGAAGTGGCTTGTTCAAGGGGATCTTAATGGGCCACAGATTCTTTCATCTCTCCATCATCACTGGGAATCCAACCTATATTGGGAGGCTTTGAAAGCAGATATCATCCAACCACTTACTTTTGTAAAATGCACTGTTGGACCCAGTCCAATTCATAACAGATGAGTGTCCATGCCAGAGAAAACTCCATGTATTTATCCATCTACATTTTTACGTCACACTCATCACTATGGTACCTGAGCACGTTAGAAGTGACCTAATTTTCAGAGGTGCTTGGCAGACACTGAAGTGAATGGCACCTCTGGAAAAAAAAAATCAGGTTATATCTACAATATATGAGTGGTTCACACACAGTAAATTTTCCACTTTTGCTTCCCTTGTCCAGAGGCAGGTAGGACTGGCTGGAAGTTCTCTGCTGAGCCCACAGTTAGCACCAAAGAAGCTGAGGCCCAACAGAGCATGGAAAATGAACTGACTCAGAGGTGGACCCTTCAATTCAAGGCCCGTTGGCAGGGAGACTATGTGAAAAAAGCTTGCATTGCAGCACTCATTTTGAGAGAATGTCAGTCCCAAGGGCCATCAATTATTGGTCACCACCAACAGTGAATTTTTGAAACCATTACAGTGAAAAATATCTAAAGTCTGCAGCCCTGTTGTTTTACCAGAGTCCTGCCTCAAACCCGTTGCAGCCTGAGAAGCAATGCAATTTTAAAAGCATGTTATTTTAAATACTATAAGGCCTTCCTGTCTTTAGTGAAGGTCTTAATTTAAGGGTAACTAGAGAAAAAGAAAGTGGTTTTTGAGTGGTGGGGAAAAAGCTAAGAGTGCATGGTTAGCCAGTGGGTTACTACTGTGCATGTGCATGGGTGTGTTGTGTGTATGTCAACCCACAGGGTGGAGCAGATTCCACGGTGGCTTCAATGAGCACCACAGATTTGCAGCAAAATGTCCCATCAAAGGGATGTCTGCTGTTCACATCCCATCTCTTTATCTGGAGAAAAGAGAGAGAATGGGAGTCACTGGCTTATGAAGGCACAAAAAGTCAGGGACTAGAGTAGGGACAGCACAGCATTAAGCCAAAGAGTGTAGCATCCTTGTAGTACTGCAGAGGAGCTCAGCTCTTGTAGCTGAAGTGCTAGACACAAGCGAATGGGAACACTGTCACTAATGGGAAATTGACAAGGACACAAAATGACTACTAGGCCATGCTAAGGCCATGGCATAGATGCCCTGGGCCCTTTTACAACCAGCATTTTGTTTTCCCCCATATCAGCTCCTCAGATTCCCCAGCCCTGAACCTTTCAGAGCCAAAAGCTCATGTATTAACAGCCAAACTGAGATTATCACAACCCGATACAGCAAACACATTGATTAACCAAAGATCAGCTATATCCCACTCCCACCCCCACCCCCCTAAGGTCTGAGTAAAGCTAGGTTCCGAAGACTCCCTGTACCCCAAAAGGGAGCCTATCCCCTCAGGACAGAGCTTTAGGCAGGGCAACTGGTCCTGAAATCCCCAATCCCTGGTAGAACCTCATGCCCAAAGTGCAGAGATGGACAAGCAGCAGCTCCAATCCCCTGAAATCTCTCTATCCTTATCTGTATCAGTGAAGATGATGGGTAGGACAAAGAGTTTATCTACATTAATCTTCAGATATCTTGTCATGCTTTACGTATTGTTTCTAAAGCAAACATTTCAGTTATACTGATTATTGTGCAAGACATCAATGCCAGCTGCTCAGCACACATGACCTACGACGACAAGACCAGCCTGCATAGCCCAACATTGATGAGCAACCCGACAATAAGCAGCCAGTGTGCACCCCCTAAACACTCATGGGCAATCCTACAACAACAAAGTATGAGTAGCTCCATCAGCATACAATAATAAAGTGGTAAAATGCATTTTCTGAGGCCGGTAGAGACACTGGAAACATATATTTTTACATTCAAGCTTCCACGGATTTATAAATGAATCTCAGTATTTTTAAATTGATTTTTAAAAAGGTATGAAAAATAACTTGAGACCCTTTCTCAAAAGTGTTGAATCAGAAGGAGCCAGATAGTGCAGATATTTGGGCATTAATGATTATTTCTCATTATATTGCAAGCATAAAAATCAGAACATGCTATAAATTATACACTGTAGACCTGTAGCACGCCACCGAGGTTCTCTAGCTAACCACCAAAAGCTAAACATGGAAAGTGATCCCTTTCATTACTGCCTTTTATAACATTAAGTTCCTCCAATAGTGCAACAAGATGATTTACAGTCACGTAGAATATATTTTCTATTAAGATAATGAGCTTTGTGATGCTAGCTGCTGTAGGCAGTGGCAGATGCCAACTGAGAGAAATCTGTTGCACAGAGTGGCAGAAAGATTTCAGGGAAAAAAATATCTGACAGATCGAGGACCTGATTTTCAGAAGCACTGTGCATCTGAAGCTCCCACTGACTTCAACTGAAGATGGGGGATGTTTAGCACTTCTAAAAATCAGTGTCATAGAAGCTAACTTCTCTCAGAAATCTGATGGTTACAGCTCAGCCCTATCTTCAACTATGCAAGGTCAAACCTCATCTGCAAGTTAAACCCTAAGGAGTGCACTTAAAATCCATGCTTACTGCAGTTTGTAGGATAGGCACATTTAGTTAAACACCTAGAATCTGGATCTTCAGTTTGAACCTCTGGGAGTCTGGACATCGGAGATGAATGCTGCATAATAACAGGCTCTCTAGAGATGTTCAGGGCTTCCTATCTCTGACTGCACTAATAAAAGAAGTGCTGAGATGTGCGGGGGGGGGGGAGGGACGACAAAAAACTGTGGGCCAAAGGGAGTTACCCCCAACTTTTTCAAGACAAATAAATTTTTGATTCAGGCTTGCTTCAAATTTTGGGCAACAGTTCAGGGCTAGAACTTATTTCATTTAAGACTGCTTTACTTGCCCCATTCCATAGCCAAGATAGCTCCAACAGACCTGGAGAACTGCGGAGGCAGAATAAGATTATCCACATTGAAACAACATGTCTGCTATAACTTTGGTTATGAAGTACTTTGTAAAAGGACAAACCTGCTCGGGACAAATCGTGGCTGGGCTGAGAATTTATATTAAAAGTAACATGACCTGATGGAGATGATGTCAGAAATTAATAGCAAGCTCAGTTCCAACACGTTACTAGTCGCCCAACCCTGTAGCCACTTTGGCTAGTTCCTTCTGGAAGTTGCTGCAGGATTCTTGCTTTGAGGTCTTGGGTTCTTTTGGTTTTTTTGTTTTTGTTTTTGTTTTTGTTTTTGTTTTGAGAGAGAGAGAGAGAGAGAGAGAGAGAGAGAGAGAGAGAGAGAGAGAGAGAGAGAGATTGATTGAGATTTCATCCGTGGCGTCACTTGAGCTTTCTATCATGTATGAGCAGATCCTAACTTCACAAAAGATCGCAATAGTTCAATCCATCGCAAGATGCTACTTAAGTGTTAATTTAACAGTTAGCTGTGTTTTCATAATTCAGCATCCCAGGCAGAATATAACCTTGAATTTGGAGATGTACTGTCTGAAATCTTGGCCACAATGAAGTCAATAGCAAGACTCCCATTAACTTCAATAGAGTCAGGATTTCATCCTTTGCAGGTAACTGGAGTGAACAAGACACTCCAGTTCTCCTTAAACTAGTTGTAGGGCTTCCCCTCTTCTGGTAGCCACTGCCTTGGAGGCATCTTACCGCAAATGCTGATAACGATACCCATGTTGAAAAACAGATCTTTATATTTACACAGTATAAGCCTCTTAATTGGCATCAATCATGCTGGAAACAAACGTACTCATGAAGCCATGGTGCTGATTAGCTGAGGGTTCTCAGGAATTCACCATGCAGAACCAGCCTACAATCTGTAACTTATGGTCATTATAGTCAATAAATTGCTTTAATAAACCTTAAAACATGTTCACTTGAAACAATCATATCAAAATAAGTTTGGGAGAAGTAGTCGATCTGTCTTGCAAGCCAAAAAGTAATCAATTATCTTCCATTATTACACTTAACCACGTAATAAAGTAGTCCATACCATTGTTCCTCATAACCAAGCAGTCCATACCATTGTTCCTCTAAAAGTATCTTCAGAATATGAAGGGCAGAGCCATTTTGGAAACCACATTCATTTTTTACATTTCTTTGTGATTCCCCCATCCCAGCATTCTCAGAAACATTTCTAAACTGGGGTTAGATGCTGTATGTGAAATTTTGGGGTGATTGGTTTATTTCTGAGGAAGACAACAGGATAGGGATGGAGAGAAACAAAATTGGGTTTATTCCTGGAAACCAGCTTCACCTTAATGGTGTAACATTAGGCAATTGTAACATACCCAATCGATTTCTGGATCAAGCATTCTGTAGTTTGGAATAGCAATCCATTAATTCCGACAGTATCTAAAGTAAATTTTAGCACTGACTTAACTACTAGACATATGAGGCTAAACTAGAGATGGGCAAGTGTTAGGATCGGTTCCTGCATTCCTCAAAGTTCAGCAGTGTTTAGGGCCAGGATTTTGATTGGGTCCATTAGAGATAAGGGGCCAGACAAAGTTTGAATCCAATTCCAGAATAACCCCAAAGTTCAGACGCAGGGCTCTGTTTCAGCACCATCTCTCGGTAAAACTTGCATGCTATTGCCCCACATAATTGAGATGGTCCCCCAGATATGTCAGGAAGGTTGGCACTTAAAAAAGCATCCCACTCTGGTCCACTGCAGTGAAGCAGTTAACATGCTCTTGGAAGGATCACTCCAGAGTAGGGTAGAGGTTTGCAGCATGGAGGAAATCTGCAGAGTCACTGCTCAGGCTGTACCTGTTCTGCAGATAAACAGAACTCCAGTCCCCTTGGCTGTCAATCCAGCAACCTTCACCAGCAGGAGATTTAAAAAAAAAATAATAATAATTGGTTGCTATTGGCGATGTGTTGACAGGTTCACTTGCCTCAAATTCAAACAAAGCACACATACCCTGTCCTCTCTGGCTTCCCACTCTGCCCCCAGGGGAGTCTCGGGCTCACCATTTGTTTTCTTTACATTTTCTCCCCCCGCTATTGCTCTGTTAGAGTTGGCAAATGTCCCCAAACTTTGGCCCAGACTGAGCCTCTGACTCACATTGGGGAGAAATCACTTAGGCTCTGTCTTAACAGGCAAAAAGGGTGTGTTTTGCAAGCAAAAGACAATTGAACAGCCCAGTTAAGATGGAGGCTAATGCATTTGAAGCTGTGTCGGCTCATGCTACAACACAGCCAGTGATGGGGGCGGGGGGGTTTTAAGTGATAGCCTATGCTAATATATAAACTAATTCCACTGAGCTAACTCTATTGAAAACCACACCCCTTTGTCCTGAAATCCCAAGAAGGAAAGGGTGGCTGCCTCACCAATGTAAGAAAGAGGCTCAAAATTGGCCTTTTAAGCGACCAGCAGAAGATATGTGGCTCTCTGAGGGAATCATCCTACGCCAAATAAGAGATTAGGTTAAATAGGATTTTTTCCTACATACCATCCTCATGGCAGATTAGAACCCACAGAACTGCTTATATACAAACAGCATTAAGTGCCAGATCTCACAGGTCTTAATTAAGCAACATTTCTAACAGGAATTATGCCTGAGCAAGGAGCCCAGAATTTTGCCTGAAATGAAACAGTCTTGCTGCAAAATGTACATGTAAACTGTGTGTGTCACTGTCACAGGACAAGATTAGGACATGTTTATTAAGTAAAACCAAATCAATGTATAGGAGAAACTGAGAACAGTATTCAGAGGAGCAACCGTGTTAGTCTGTATTCGCAAAAAGAAAAGGAGGACTTGTGGCACCTTAGAGACTAACAAATATATTTGAGCATAAAGCTGTAGCTCACGAAAGCTTATGCTCAAATAAATTTGTTAGTCTCTAAGGTGCCACAAGTCCTCCTTTTCTTTTTGAGAACAGTATGTAAGTCCCAATGCCAACTTTCTCTGCTGAGAGAAGATTCTGCTTTGATACTGACGGGGGCGGGAGGGGAGAGGGGGTTAGGAACTGAAATGTAAAGGACCACAGCAGTCAAATGTAGGATAGTGAGTAAAAAAGTATAAAGAGAAGAGACACTTGTCTACAAATGATACAGCACTAGTCCAGCCAAAGGCGTTAAAGTAAAACCTGATGCCTATTTTTGTTAAAATCTCTGCTGAAAAATCGACAAGAGGAGACTATGTCTACACAGCAACGTAACACCCACTGCTGGCCCACGTCAGCTGATTCGGGTTCGCAGGACTGTAAAAAACTGCAGCCTAGATATTCGGCTCAGGCTGGAGCCCAGGTTCCAGGACCCTTCCCCTTTGTGGGGTCCCGGAGCTCAGGCTCCAGTCCATGTCTGAATATCTACACTGCAATTTTACAGCCCCATGAGCCCAAGTCCACTGACACAGGACAGCCCCGTGTATTTAACTGAAGCATAGACACATCTAAAGTATCACCCCACACAGGCAACATGCATTACTGCAGCCCTTGCATTGCTAGCCTGGAGCTAGGCCTCACCTCACAGACATTCCACATCCCCAAATCTTCCTAACCAAGAAGGGTAAAAAACAGTCCTTTCAATCGCTATTTTATTTTTAGTTGGTTTCCCCTTTCCCCTCCATCCCCCATGTCAGCACCACACAATCCACAGCTCCGTGAGAAGAGCCAGCCTCTGAATGAGGCAGCTGTTGCAAGCATACACAGACAAAAGAAGGGGTTTCTCTAGCAACGGGGATGGGATGAAAGCGTTCAGACACCACCTCCTTCCTCAGGTTTCCTTTCAATACTGTGGCGTTCACACAGCTCCCACAGAGAATCAGACACAGAAGTGCCCAAGAATGCGTCAGGGGGAGAATGAATAAATGGAGTGTGTGCCTTGCTCCTCCAATTTCCTGCCATTTTCAATGGTTCTGCATGCAGATAACCTGGCAGCTCAGATTTGGGAATTACTCCTCTCCCAGGCTAACTTACCCACCCCCTGATCCCAGCACAAGACTCTTCCCTGGGATGTTCAAAGATGAAAGAGACTGAAACAAGGGAAGGCCAGGAGCTATCTCCTCCGCACCTCCACCCCTTCTTCCCTCTCCCCGCACCTCGGTGCATACCAGGGCACCCTTTCCTCCTGGGATTTCAGAGCTGTGTATTGCAAGACCCACCATGATTTTTCAGTCTAAGCCCTCACATCTCCAGCTACACAATACTGCTCACATCATTGGATGGCGAACACATGATCCAGGCACCACTAACTGGATGGTGATTGCACGTGACTCTGGCATTGCTACCAAGATGGGCACAACAGTCCTGCTGAGAATCTACAGGTGGTGGTTGCTGTCTGGTTTCAGCAAGAAAAGAGTCACCTTCTCCAGCCCATCTTGCTGAGCCTTCACTTCAGAAGAGTTGAGAGATGTTTGTTTTTTCCCAGTATCCAGAGGATGTTTGCATACAAAAAAGTTGTTAAGCTGTAAACACGTTAGGGCAAGGTGTTTTTTTTTTTTACTTTGTGTCGGTACAGAGCCCAGCACCAGGGAGCCCCAAGTCTGGGAGCTCTGAGCGCTACAGCAATACAGATAACAATGCAATGCGCCTGAGCGCATCTCTTTTAATGGAATACCTCGTTCAGGGCCAGACTGTGCTTTGCAGACACTGGCTGTGGGGGGAGGGGGGGTGAAGCCATCCTCCTCTAGGGGGACAGGGGCTCTGCAATCCCAGCACCCTGAAGGCTGCCCAGAGTGTACACGCTGCAGCATCCCTTAGGGTCATGAAGCCTGCTCCCTAAGCACAGTCTAGCCCCTTGCCCTTTGGCATGTGGGCAAATTCTCTGTTTCCAGGCTCTGCTGACAAAATCACCCATTCAGCCAGCCCCTTCCTATTCCACCAGCCATTGCCATCTTCTGCCTTCATGGGTGCTGGAACTAGGGGTGCTGCCTCACCCCCTGGCTTGAAATGGTTTCCATTATATACAGGGTTTACAGTTCGGTTCAATGGCTCTCAGCACACCCACTATACAAATTGTCTCTGCCTCAGCAAGACTTTGGGCCCCTCCTTTAGTACACTCGATGTCTCCAGAGGCAATGAGTCGCTTGTGGGAGCGACAGGGAGGTCAGGTGGGTGGAGGAGGGAGGTTCACTATCTTTCACCTGCTTGGAGAACCTTGGTGTGGGTTTGCCAGACACTGGAGAGCAGGGGCTGGGTTAATGAACACCTCCAGCTACAGGCTCAGCCTGGGCAGATCTGAGGCTCTGTGGGAGCATTTCGCACAGCTCAACTCCTCTCTCCGCTACTAGACACTGCCAGGGCTTCACTGAATAGAACTGAATCCCTATAGCACCTCCTACTGCAGTTCACACTTTACCGAACACACACCCAGATCTCTGCTCGCACACCTGGTCCAGCTCAGCATCCTTCAGATGGAATCTCAGTTAACAGGATTACAGCTGAGGTCACAGCCACTGACAAAGGAATGGAAACTTGAGGGCTAGCCCCTGGCCTCTCACCCGCTACCATGTACCAGCTGCTTGATACTTCTTTAAAGCAATTCATTCGGCATGAAAATCATCCTTGAAGAGAGCCACTCGGAAATGAAAAGACCACAAGTAATTATGGGAAACTACTTTTGTCCCTATGAGCTGAGCCTCATAACTAAAACTTGAGCTCCCTTCATTCAGCCAACAGAGCAAGTCACACACCCCTAGCATTTAAGAAAACGGTCAGGTGCCTCTCTCAATTCATCCTTTAAGAGAAGGTTGACGGGTCAGAGGCAGGGTTTAAGGAGTGGGTTTGAGAATGAATGGGAGCTCAGAACAGGTAATCCCTCACCCTGCTGTCTACAGGCCACTGCAGTAAATTCTGCCATGATCAGTTTCAATGGTAGGTTATTATTCACACATTTGCTGCACAGTCCCTAAAGGGTCTCTGCAGTTAAACTGGAAGAGATCAGAATTCATAAATACTAAATTTCCAGCTGGTGCTCTGATTACTGAGTATTTTCTTCTTTCTTCTTTTCCTAGAGCTAAGAGATGGCTGTGTTGTTTTCAAATGAGCACAGAAAGGGATATAAATACTCAGTGCTGCAGGTACCCAAGTAAGAATGAAAGTTTCACAGACCTGTACAAGCAATAACGTTTACTGCTTTTGGTGACAGACATGGAGCACTTTTAAATAAAATTTAGTGCTTGTGAAGTAACTGGATTGCCAGCCGCTGAGACCAAAGTCTTCTATTTATCTTCAGAATGGGTAGACCCTTGGCAGTAGTGCAGGTTTCCTTTAACATATGCCCTGGGTCTACCCATTCTGAAGATAAGATTAGAACCAATAACTCACCTCAGATATACCTCTGGCAACTTGTACTCAAAAAAAGGAAAACTGAATCCTACTGCAAATAGGCAATATATAATCAAGGGTCAGCTGATTGAGTTTTTGGGGGAGGTTCTTTGCTGACCTCTTAAATCTTTGTTTTTTCAGTGACTTCCTGCTGGCAATCCACCCATCATCCAATGCAGGATTGTTCCTAGCAATGTATTTCCTAGTGCTTTGTCTCGCCATTTTCAAATGTTTGTGCCACTTCCCTCCAAAGATTATTCTGAAGTCTGTCTAATGCACTGTTAGCCTGTACTCAGAATTACGGTTCCAATAGGGCTCTTAAAACAAGCAAACAAAAAACAATTCCCTCAAGCAACACGGTTGTGAACTCAGCCCACGAGGAGTGCTAAACCTGTCCTATATGTCTCATACTGGGTGTATGAGGTAAGTCTTTGGGGAAAGCAAGAATATTAAGGTAAGTATGTTATGTGTGCATGCACACGATAGATGCCTGTCTGCTTGAGGCCTCCCATGTTCCTCAGACATCCTACTAATAGTTTGCCCTCAGACAGTCAATGGGGACACTGCAAGTTAAAGAGCAAAGGAGCTATATAGTATCAGGGGGTAGCCATGTTAGCCTGTATCCACAAAACCAACAAGGAGTCTGGTGGCATCTTAAAGACTAACAGATTTATTTGGGCATAAGCTTTCATGGGTAAAACACCACTTCTTCAGATGCAACTATATAGGAGCTATATAGACCATGCATCCTGAACAAAGAATCCCCACCGGCGTTCGGTCTGTTCTGCAGCATGACACACACTAAAGAACCTGGATCTCTTGACGTCCCATCTGATACAACCAGGAACAGTGCATGTAAGTGAGAGGCTCCTAAGAAGGCACAGAAGGAACTCACAGTAAAGAAAAGAAAAAAAAACAATATTCCTTCCTTCTTTAGACAGGGCATCATTAACCATCCCTCCCAGTAGAGACAAGTGATTTGGCTCAGACTAAAAAAAAAACAAAAAACCCAAAACCAAACCTTGTGTCAGAATCTAGAAACCAAAACCTTTCTGAATTCTGAAAACATTTCAGATAACTTTTGCTTCTAGTCCCCAGCCTCTTCTCATTCATTTCTTTACCTCCTAGTTTTAACTACCCATAATTGGAGAATCTCGAGAAAAGGCCTCTTCTCCAGCCTGATTACAAAACCAAAGAAAGTTCAAAGCAGCAGCCACATTTTTAGCTTCTTATCTCCATTGAGCCTTTAGAGGTCCTTAAATCACTTCCTGGGCTGTCAGGCACGATCTCAATTTGTCAATACTTCAAATGGAACTGAAATGGAAATTCATTAAATTGGATCCTGCTCTGAGCCAATTTTTCCTCCTGAAAAATCCCTTTGCCATTTCTTTTTCCAATTTACTGTTCACAAAAGTACAGGGACAGGATCAAGTCACAGGCAGGGTATGGATAAGCCTTGTAACAGCTCCCCTGAGAAGAAACCCATAGTTGTGTGGTTTGGAAATACAGAGCAGTTCCTCAGAAGAACCAGGGTTAAGCAAATGCCAGCTTCACTTCACTGCTAACCCAGATCCTTTTGAAAACCCAGCCATTCCACTCTGCTGATTTATCCTTCATCTCTATTCAGATTGCAGTAACCCTGCCCCTTTTCAGAGGTGATGTTAGGTTTCTATTTAACTCACAAAAACATTCTGCACTATCAGCATCCTACAGTCATGGCCTACACACATATGCTTACAACAGTGTTTCTGCACTGTTTGGGACATAGCTGAGGAATACCGCCAGAATTTTTATTATAAAGATGTTGGCGAAAAGCGTTTTAGAATCTGTAGCCTGGTAACTCCTCTCAATCAGTGAAGAAGCACATCTGACCCTCCATCTCAGAAGAGATGCCAACCTGGCTGCCTTTCTTTAGGATGGTATTATCTTGTTCCCCTCTAAAGCTTCAGCTACACAGGAAAATATGGACTGTGGACCAGATTCTAATCTGAGTGACTGCAGTGCAACTCCAAGTTACTCTTGATTTACACCTGGCACTGAGATCAAAATCTAACCCATGATCTGATGTGTCCCTCTTCTCACACATGCATTAACAGCTGCACACCTCCAAGACTCTAAAGTACAAGTGACAGAGAACGCCAACTCTAGTACCCAAGCATTTATACCTCAGCTCATGTTTAGTGCATTTCATGTTTAGTGCATTACAGAGCCCTTCATTCAGCTTCTGTTTAGTCATTTCACCACTTTAAAAGGTTCTATTACAAAAGACACAAGAGCAAAAGAAATCCTCCACTTCGCTTCCTTTCAAAATTAATTCCAACATAAACAATGAGACACACGATGTAAGCAAAGTGGCTATCCTTGGGCACATTAAAGTCACAGGGCAATTTTGGAACAACGGGTACTCAGAATCATCTGCAGCCATAGAACCTAATCTATAATCCCACTGTTGCATTACCCAAAATAACCAATCGCCCAGACAGCTCTGGCAGTAGCAGCAACAACCACAGCCTGGGGAGGGGAATCTCAAACCTTTACAGATTCCTTCCCTTCCCGCCATCTTTGCTTCTCCAGTAATTCATCAGCTGGACAGAAGTTTATTGCACTCTGCAGCTTACTTTGGCTAAAACTCAACTGTAATAGTCTAACTACCACTCAGTTGATGTTTCTCCCTCCTTTCATCTCTCCAGTTACCTACATATTTTCTTCTTAATGAGCCTCCATTGAGACCTAGCTCATCTGCTGAAATAAATAAATCAGTCAAAACTACTGTCTACTACCTGCATTTCCAGCACCAAGCAAGTGTCCCACACTTACGATACATATATGTATTTTGACGTAGGTGGGCATATATCAGGTATGAGATGGGGTATAATATTTCATTTCTTATCGGACAACATATATTCTTGTTCTTCCATCAGGATTCTTCCATTAAGAGGTTCCTAGATCAAGCTGCACTGGTTGTATTCGTGCCACGCCATGTCTATCTTGGGAGTTTATAGATATAGTGTGGGTATAAATTGAGTTTATAACGGCTTTTTAAAAATGTTTTATAGGAAGTGTGAATTTAGTCTTTCCCCAACCTATTCCCCACATTGTGGCCTCTGGCTTTAAAGTCCACAGGCTGAAGATCTGGTAACTGTGGTGGGGAAAACTTGACCAATATATGAAAACTGAGATATGGGCAGCAGCATCTCCATAAAGTCTTTATTTTCTGCTTTCTACACCGTATCTTTATCCGCCCCAATATAGCAAAACTTTGTACCATTATAATTCACTTCCAGCCAGAAAGGCTCAAATGGGATGTCCATCAGAGTGTGATTGGTGCTGCTCCGGATGGAGGAGCAGCTGTAGATATGGAAGGCTCAAACTTTCATCATGCAACACGAGCAGAGAGGGCTACCTTGGCCTGGTGGCACTCACACTTTCTCAGGTAGCTATGGTATGACGTGAGACATACCAGTCTCCAAGTGCTCAAGCAGAGGACTAGAGAATGAGCTCCTAACCAGAAGTCCCTCTGCTCGTTAAGTTGCTCCAACAAAACCTAGCCCTCTGGAAACTGGAGGCCCAAGAAGCCTATAGGATCAATTCAACTCCACAGTGGCTTGGAGAACGGCCAGGAATAAATGGAGGCCTCTTGCCCTCATTAGTGATCAGCTCCCCTGTCCACTCCCCTCCAAGTCACTGAGCCAACCCGGTGGGGGGGTTTGGGGTAGGATGCAGCCAGAGAGAGAGAGAGAGAGAGAGAGAGAGAAGGGGAAAACAGAGGAGTTACCATGCCAGAGCACACTAATGGTCCATCTGGTCTGGTCTCCAACTGAACTAGAGGGAAATTCACCCTCTGTGAATGGAAATTCACCATTCAACTCCTGAACACAAGGCCAAAGTTGAGCTCTATAGGAGGAGGAGGTTGTTCTCATGAGGGCCCACTGCACATAGGTGAGTTTCATCCTAAGCGAATGAGATCTTCTTTTGGGAAGACGCCTTCCAATTTATTATTTTGAAAGAGATGGAGGAAAGTTTACAAACAGATATGCCACTTCAGCTTCAAAGCAAACAAGATAAACATTGTTTGGGCTCCCAGGGTGGGTTTTTCCCAGCCTCTTGTAGCTCCATGTCAAATATAAAACTAAGGAAATGCTTTCTCTCTGTTCTTTCAAATGAAGCATATAAATCAGCTTCACCACCTCAGCAACTCACCACAGCAAGAGCAACAGGTTAATCAGGATTCAAGAAAAGGATAAGGAATATTAATAACGTTGGCGCTGAGCAAGCAAAAATGACAAGATACCAAGGACAAAGACTCATGAGCTTCAGGGCATAGCTAATCACTTGTGGGAGGGATGGGGAAAATCCTCTCCCATACCCAAAACTCACTACATGTCGTAGCTTGCCCATTAGTGAGGTGTATTAAAATGGATGGAATTTCTAATTTTGCAGGTTTTCAGTGTGAAAACAGCCATTTTGCTGAAACTTCAGCATATTTTACTTTTCTGAGTTGAGGAATAACATGGATTTAAGTGACAAAAATGTTTTCACGAGAGCTGACTGGAAAAAAAGTCAAAATGTTTTTCTTTTTTATGCCTCAACATTTTGAATTTCTATAGTTGGTCATAAATGTGATTTTTGGAGTGAAAATTTATTCTTTGTCTCCTCCTCCCCCATGACACTCAAAATTTTGCTGAAATTTTTCAATCAGCATTTTTAGACCAACTCTACACCATTCACCCTTTCACACCTATCTACTAGAAAGCCATTGCTTTGGGAGGATTTACAGTACAGATGGACCAGTCATTTCCTCTCGACATCAGAGAGATATATACTCTGTTTCTAATAAATCTACTTTACATATTATCCAGTTAGATCCAATATATGGAAATCCCCATGTTACTGTTCATTTAAAGCAACATGGTTATTTTAGTGAAGGGAAATTCCCTCCCACTAGAAATGGTGTAGTAGAGAGAAAATATCTTCCCAGCTAAAGCAAAAAGGCTTCTTTTTATCATTCATGGCTCCAGTGAACAACTAAAGACAAAAAGCAATTGCTAACACAGTTCCAAATGAAGGGAAAGCTATACATACATGAGATTTGCCAGGGCAAATTTGTATCAGGTGTGTTTCTATGTACAACCTACACAAGTTCAGCAATTGTTAAGTTATTCAGTTGCACACACTGTTCAATTTTAAAAATAAAACACTGATGCAGTCAGGAAGACTTTTTTCCCCTACTAGGATATATACTGAAAATTTCAAGGCATTGACCTTTTCCCAGGGAACCCCACAGATCAAATTAGTTCTGGTGTAATGCTTACTTAAGGTCTGAATTTGTCCCAGTACTTCTGCAAGTACAGCCCGCAGCCAAAGGTGGTGTAAATAATTCAGTAGAAGAAGAGATGCAGAGAGAACATTTCAAAGCCAAGACAAACGCCGCATGGCAAAGTACTTTCTGCAGAGCTCTACCGCAGCCCTGCTCTTTTCCTGCGTAGCAACGGGGCCGAGCTATGCTCCAGAATTCCAGATGCTAATCTTGTGTCAAACCAGATGGGACAGGGAAAGTGTCATAAATATAAAGGGAAGGCTAACCACCTTTAAATCCCTCCTGGCCAGAGGAAAAACCCTTTCACCTGTAAAGGGTTAAGAAGCTAGAGATAACCTCGCTGGCACCTGACCAAAATGACCAATGAGGAGACAAGATACTTTCAAAGCTAGGGGAGGGGAAAACAAAGGGTTCTCTCTATCTCTGTGTTGTTTTTGCCGGGACCAGAGCAGGAATGCAGGTCAGAACTCCTGTAAAGGGTTAATAAGCAATCTAGTTAGATATGCGTTAGATTCGGTTTTGTTTAAATGGCTGATAAAATAAGTTGTGCTGAATGGAATGTACATTCCTGTTTTTGTGTCTTTTTGTAACTTAAGGTTTTGCCTAGAGGGATTCTCTCTGTTTTGAATCTGATTACACTGTAAGGTATTTACCATCCTAATTTTACAGAGGTGATTCTTTTACTTTTTCTTCAATTAAAATTCTTCTTCTTTTAAGAACCTGATTGTTTTTTCATTGTTCTTAAGATCCAAGGGTTTGGGTCTGTGTTCACCTATGCAAACTGGTGAGGATTTTTATCAAGCCTTCCCCAGGAAAGGGGTGTAGGGCTTGGGGGGATTTGTGGGGGAAAGACATTTCCAAGTGGGCTCTTTCCCGGTTAGACACTTGGTGGTGGCAGCAATAAAGTCCAGGGACAAAAGGTAAACTAGTTTGTACCCTGGGGAAGTTTTAACCTAAGTTGGTAAAAATAAGCATAAGGGGTTTTTCATGCAGGTCCCCTCATCTGTACCCTAGAGTTCAGAGTGGGGAAGGAACCTTGACAGAAGGTCTATAGTATGCTTCTTGCCTGGTGCAGGAATACATTTTAAACCATGATCATCTTAAATCCCTGCCACTTGAGAGCCATCTCACCACCCACTGGAAGTCCACACATTTCAGAAGGACTGGTTCCTTATTTTGTTCTAGGAACATTTATCAGCTTGGAGTGTCTCTTCCCTGGAGGGCTGAAAACTTAACATTTCATACAAGGGGGAGGAGGGACATCTGCTTTCAATGAAGACAGTTCTCATTTATTTGCTTTAGAAATGCTGAGCCAGGTGTTTCCGCGTAATCCTTTAGATTTATAGTACTGAAGTGAAAGGACAGAGGGTAGGGGTGGGGGAGATTCACAGGTTTACAAGACAGAGTCACTGAAGGTCAGACTACTGCGCAAGGGAGGCCAGGCTGGAAGTGACACAGAGGGCAGCACAGACTTATGGGAGGAGGGAACATAGGCACCAACTCCATAGATGCTCCAGGGCTGGAGCACCCATAGGAAAAATAAGTAGTGGGTGTTTTGCACCCACTGGCACCCAGCTCTCCTCCTCCTCCTGCCTGCCGCAAATCAGCTGCTTCACAGCGTGCAAAAGGCTCTGGGAGGGAGGAGGAGGAGCAGGGACAGGGCACGCTCAGGGGAGGGGCAGAACCAGGCAAGAAGAGGCAGGGCGTGGACTTGGGAAAAGGGTGAGATGCGGGCGGGGTCTGGGGCGGTGCAGGGGTAGGTGGGGGCAGAGCAGGGGGTTGAGCATCCTCTGGGCCCGGAGGAAGCTAGCACCTATGGGAGGGAAGTGGGAAAACACTAAGGCGGCGGAAATTTTAAGCAAAATGGAGTATGGGTCCAACATTCCTCTTTCTACACACCTCCATATCTGTAATGCTCTGGCAACATCCAGGCTCCTGATAGGGTCTTCTAACCAAAGAAGTGGCTTCTTAAATATCCATCCAAGATTTTACACTGAGCCCAGTGAATGATGGGACAGGACTTTGGGAGTGTGGTCAGTTCTGCGAGGATACTTGAAGTGCAGATGCAAGGTGGGATTTTCAAAAGCACTCAGCAGAGCTAGTGTTAGGCATAAAACAGACTAAGCAATTGCTTAGGGTCTCAAGCAGCTCAAGGGGGCCCCCTAATAACTTTCTATTATGTATTGTGTGAGGGAGGCCCAAAAATATTCCTGCTTAGGCCTAACTTTGCTCCTATTAAAGCCAATGAGAACAAGTTAGGGCAACAGTCGATGCTTCTGAAAATCCTGTCCATGAACAATAACGTTTCTAGCTATGTACCTCAATACAGTGAGTCAGTGCCTTGATTGAAGGCCCTCCCAGTAAGTCAGGCCCATTTCTTTCTGTTCGAGAATAACTCGACTTTAACCCTTTATTATAATTAAAAAAAATACGAATACTTTTTCTGCTTGTGTGGCACATTCCATGAGAGGATCTCAACACACCTTACAAATCAATTAAGCTTCATAATACCCTCTGAAATGAGACACAGAGACCAAGTGTCTTACCCAAGGTCACATGACAAGTCAGCTGCAGAGGCAGGATTAGAACCTGGAGTCTCAACTTCTAATTTCCCATTCAGTTCTGCTTCACTTTCAGCACCCTATAGATATACGAAGTACATCCAATACCATAGCGCCCCAGTAAGGTAGATGCATATCCTGCATCTTTGAGCTCCTCTGAAGTACACTACATCTGGTGGCCTCCCAGAGTGCATGCTGCTCCTAGCATGTTAGGAGTTAAGTTTCATGTCACTGGAAATACACTGCTCCAAAGGGAACGGAGCAAGGAGCATGTTAGAAGGGCAAGTGTCTGCACTTTTCTTTCCCATCTTATGGAGTTACTCCAGAAATATAGCTTTGGCTGAGCCCACTGTGGAGGCTGCCAATATCAGTGGATCCTGGAAAATCATCATAATTTCCTTGTTTTGAAGATGCCAAAGACCATCAGATCTGGCCTGCAACAGCTTCTCATATTTAAACTGAGGATTTCAAACAAGAGTGCAAGGGAAGTCCCCCTGTGAGAAAGAGTTTTATAAAATATCTACTTAAACAAAATGACAATATCAGCTCAGCAGCCGATTTGTGGACATTGAAACACCATCGCTGATGGTAGATGGCAATGCAAATGGGCTGCAGCAGGATTATTCTGTACCACCAGGGGATGCATAGGGTAAGGCAAGCAAGGAAAGCAAAAGGGAAATTCTTCACGATGGAAATTTTCACCCTCTCCAACAAACCATTATGGGGACCCCCCGCATAGTCAATTGTGAGTCACATTTTCAAGGACCAAAATTCAGTTCATGACCTTTGCCCTTCACCTACAATACAAATAGGGTGAAGCTGTAAGAGATTCAGACCAATAGGGTTTGAGTCCTGGGGGAAAAGTAAGCTGTGTAGAAATGGTGCACTTGTGTGAGGATGTTAACTAATAATCTGGGAGAGGTCTCCTGTTCCAGTAGGAAGAGTGGAAACCTGTACTGCATCCCAGTGAGACCAGTGATAAAGAGGGATAATATCCTTAGTCCCCAGGGGGGCTCAAGTTGTCATTAGACAGCCATTTGAGGGCAAGTGAACTCTGTCTTCACACCACACTGGAACAATAAATATTGGTAGGGCCAACTGTGAAACAAGTTATCTTGCACTGGGGAATACTGACCACGAGGATCAATGCACTGGGGAATACTGATCACAAGGATCAATGCACTCTCTTTCCCTCTGACTCTCGTGCAATGCTCTCTGCCATTCATCAAGAACTATGCAAGAAGGGAGAAGAGAAATACCTTTGATGGGCAAACTTCAAGGGATGCGATTCAGAGAAGAATCCAGCTGCTTATTTAAGGAGCATGAGGAAGGTAGGGATTGATTTTTGGCTCTAGACAGCATCAGATCTGGTGGTATCCCCCTGTAGCGGGGTGGTTACCCGCTCCGGCCCTGACAGGGCTGAGGCCAGCCCTGGGAGAGGGCTGGGGCTGTGGGGAAAAGCCCAGGCTGATTAAGGAAGCAGCCACAGCTGTGGCCAGCTCCATCAGGCCCAGCTAGCCCCTATAAGAGGCTGTGAGCCAGGAGCCCAGTCAGTCTCCGTCTGCCTGTAGAGGGAGAAGGGCCTGGATGCAAGGTGCTGAGCAGGACACCTAGATTGGAGCAGGGCTGGGGAAGGGCCAGAGGAACTGGGAGCTCTGGCCTGGAAAGCCTCAGGCTACAGGCCAAATAGGTGCAGGGTTGCAGAGGGACAGCCCATGGGTACATGGAGGCAGCAGGTCCAAAACCCCCTTGCCTGTGATGAGTGGCATATACACTGCAGTCCGCCCCCGATACAAGGGGCTAAGTGGGGACTGGCAGTAGCCCAGACTGAGGAGAGGTGGGATTAGAGGGTAGGGGTTCCCCTGGGTGGGAGACCCAGAACCTGAGAGGGTGGGGGTACTGCCAGGGGGGCAGCACCCCAGAGAAAGGGGCACAGGGTCCTGGGAGGGACACGGGAGCCGTGGTAAGGCAGATCATAGGCCTGCAGAGGGCGTTCCGGTGGCTGGACGAGCTAATTCCCAACAACTACGAGGAATGAAAGTTTGGGGTTTCTTTTTTTAAAAAAAAACCAAAAACACATCTCACGTAATTTCAGCCTCATAAATGGCTCCAGAAGGTATTTACCAAGCCAGTAAAAATACACACACAAACAACAGTCCCCACTTCCTGAGAAAACTGGTAAAACTGGATTGAAAATCTCAGAGTTCAGTGTCATCTACAAGGGCTTAGATCAGGAAAGAAGTCAGTAAGATATACAAGCAGAGCCTTCCAGCTGAGATAAGCTTACCACAGTTCTCACCAGTCCAGCAGGTGGAGATCCTACCTATGGAGCAGTGGGGTTCTGGTTCAAGTGTCAGAGAACATACAGGTTTAAGTTAAGTAAACCGCAGCCAAAAGTGACTGAGAGCTGCCCTATCAGGGGCATGAAGAAAATAGTGACATCAGTGGAGTTACACGTGTAATAACTGAAGGCAGAATTTGGCCCACAGAGTTTGCTTTTCTCATGATAATGCGAGTCTGTGTAAAGCACCAGGACACAGTAACATTGAAACCAGAGACAGCCCCTGAAGAATCTTGCCAGGTTTTGCACAAGTCAGTGCATGCTGTGACAAGGGAGGGTGGCTTCTGATACTGTGTTTTTTTGCTGGGTGTTCATTAAAGCTGGTAGTGTGCTTATTCACATCTCTGCATGAGCTGGCCTCACACAATCCCTTTCGTGGGATAAAAGGAGTCTGAGAAAAAATAAAGCACAATCATTGCCATCAGGCTACCTGTCCAATAAGACAGACAGACGGAGGCTCCTTAGTAAGGATATCAAGACTGATGGTTCTTTGTTGGCCTATGTGAAATGAGTTGGTGGGTCTCAGCCCTGTTAGTGAAGAGATGTGCACACCGTAAGATACAAATGGCCCCCTTGTTGTCAGTCTCAGCAAAGGTGCTAAAGGCTGAATAGGTCTGAAAACTGAACATCCCTTTGATGTAGCCCTTTGGAAAACGAGGCGGAGAGAGACACTGGTTGGGGCAGCGAAATGCTGGAGTCACTAGAAGCGACCTGGACAAAGCACTTGAGACCATACTGCAGGGAAAATTTCTCCAATGAGAAGAGAGAGACTGGAAGCCCTTATAGGGCTTTTCATAGAATCATAGAATATCAGGGTTGGAAGGGACCTCAGTAGGTCATCTAGTCCAACCCCCTGCTCAAAAGCAGGACCCATCCCCAATTAAATCATCCCAGCCAGGGCTTTGTCAAGCCTGACCTTAAAAACTTCTAAGGAAGGAGATTCCACCACCTCCCTAGGCAACGCATTCCAGTGTTTCACCACCCTCCTAGTGAAAAAGTTTTTCCTAATATCCAACCTAAACCTCCCCCACTGCAACTCGAGACCATTACTCCTTGTCCTGTCCTCTTCCACCACTGAGAAGAGTCTAGAACCATTCTCTCTGGAACTACCTCTCAGGTAGTTGAAAGCAGCTATCAAATCCCCCCTCATTCTTCTCTTCCGCAGACTAAACAATCCCAGTTCCCTCAGCCTCTCCTCATAACTCATGTGTTCCAGACCCCTAATCATTTTTGTTGCCCTTCGCTGGACTCTTTCCAATTTATCCACATCCTTCTTGTAGTGTGGGGCCCAAAACTGGACACAGTACTCCAGATGAGGCCTCACCAATGTCGAATAGAGGGGGACGATCACGTCCCTCGATCTGCTCGCTATGCCCCTACTTATACATCCCAAAATGCCACTGGCCTTCTTGGCAACAAGGGCACACTGCTGACTCATATCCAGCTTCTCGTCCACTGTCACCCCTAGGTCCTTTTCCGCAGAACTGCTGCCTAGCCATTCGGTCCCTAGTCTGTAGCTGTGCATTGGGTTCTTCTGTCCTAAGTGCAGGACCCTGCACTTATCCTTATTGAACCTTATCAGATTTCTTTTGGCCCAATCCTCCAATTTGTCTAGGTCCCTCTGTATCCTATCCCTTTTCTAGTTATAAATTCTACTATTTTATCAGCAGTTCACAAACCATGGTTTAAGAACTAGTTAAATATACAGATGGCTGTGTTCATTTCAAGGGGACTTTTGTTTGTTCTAGATTCATCTTGTAATCCCAACTACAAGACCTACTACTGTCAGAATAATAAGGTGGGATAATTTTCCCATTGACAGACCCTCAGTTTGTCTGGAGGTATCTGGACTTACACATGCTGAAAAGGATTTATCTAGGTAGAAAGACTAATGAGCATTTCAAATGATGCATGACAGCCAGCTTTCCTACCCCACCTCAAAAAAGTCTGAAGTCTGATCCCAAGAGGCACTTCCAAGATGAGACAATTTCACCGTGGCAGGAAGGTCTGTTTACCTTCCTCCACAAGGAAAAAAAAAAAAAAAGTTTTGTGTATTCTTAACTCCAGTCCAGTGTCATTGCAAAACCAAATGTTCCATAGATAAAGACTGGCTGACAACAAATATGATGGTGCTTTGCAATGATGTTAAATGTAAAGAAAAACTCCCACACACATACATGTGCAATGGAAAGCGAAAGCCCAGTGCCTAACACAGATAACTGACATAGACAGGAGAATCCAGACCAAATAAAACAGACCAAGACAGTCCCTCCTCAACTGCGGTTTCTCCTGTGTTTTACAAGTACAACAAAACAAAAAAATTGTGGCTTTTCCATATGAATTTCATTATGATGTAACGTGTTATGAGAGATACTGTGGTTTTCCTTTATGAGACCAAGGACAAAGCCAGACCAGCTTCCAGGAGAAAAACCGGACTTTTCCTTGTGACTAATAGTTCCATATTAGAATAAGGAAAGTTTAGCATGCTAAGAAAAAGAGACTCAAAGATCTGAGGTAAGATAATACTTCTCACTATATAGAAATACTTTGTAATTCATTTGTACCTTTGATCTAGGGATCTCAACACACTCTACAAACTTTAACTGAAGCTTCACAGTACCCCAGGGAAGTAAGGCAATGTTATTACCCACCTCTCACAAATGGAGAAGCTGAGGCTGAGTGACTTGAAGTGCAATCAGAGTCAGCAAGGAGTAGGACCCTAGTGTCCTGGTTACTAGCTCTAGTCCTTAGGAAGGTATGCAAGCAGTTCATGTGATCTAGTGATTAATGCAAGGTCAACAGACTTAGGCGTTGGCAGAGCTGGGAATAGAACTTTCCACTGGATCAGGCTTCGAGTGAGCAAATGCAAGACTCCCACTGACTTAAAATGGATGGGGTAAGAGATTGCTGCAGACCAGGATGGTGTTTTGTATGAATGTGCAGTTGCTGTGGCCATGGTTTTAGTTGGTTTTATGTCAAGTTTTGTATCATTGTTTTTAAATAGGAAGATATAATATTTTAAGTATTTAATTCAATCTCCTAGGATATTGAATATTATGTCTATTGAAATGCTCACTAATATATCATGGAAAACTTCCCAAAACATCTGTTCTTTGTCATTTGCACCACAGCAGCATCTACAAGCTCCAACTGAAAATAGAGCTCATTAAGCTAGGGGCTGTACAAACTGATTACAATCCAAACAGACATGGCATAGGATGGGAAACAGAAAGATGCTATGTCAGGTCCAAGGCAATGCTGGGCACAGCACCTTAGTCTCTATCTACTGGGCCTCACTGACTCTGATCTAGAAACATTTCTGTTGATGTGTCACAGAATCTCTGCTTCTTTTCCTGTTTTGCTTGTTACTGGGGACAAATGTCGGAAACCAAAAAAGTCATCTACATCTTCCATCTGTGACATCACAATTAGTGGTCATGGTTATGATTATGCGGTCAGAAAAAGAAGATTATGATGTCAGGTAGTGACTAAAGTTAGCGGAAGGAAATGATTTGTCAAGAAACCAACAGGCCAGTTTCCATATAAACATTCTTAATAATTATGAAGGGGAAAAAAGGCCAGGGAAGGAAAAATACCCAAAGATAAATATAAGCAGAATTGTTCTGCAAATTTTTCCATGGGGTGTCAGCAGCTCTTTCCGAGTTTCTAAATGCAAACCCCTAATGAAATTCAGTGCTTTGATGACTATATGGTTTTCTCAAGAAGTTGGCAAGGTGTCCAGTATTTTAGAAAAGAGAGAAAGAAAGGGAAAAAAATAGGCAGAGTGTAGTCATTTCAAAGCTCCCCATCTAATAACTTTAGGAATTTCTGTGTTCTTCAGAGATAAAGGAGCTGGTGCCATATGCTTCATAAAGATATACAGAAAGGCAGACAATAGTCTGATGTGGAGATGAGCCAAAATCACACAGTTCAGATGTGGATCCAGTCTTTCCCAAACATCAAACGTACAGAACCAGAAGTCACAGTTCAGTCGATTAACAGATACAATCCTGGATCCTTATGTTTCTATTTGTCCTACAAAAAAAAAAGTTATTTAAAAAAAATTTTAAAATTGAAGCGATTATTCAGAGGGAAGCCCTTCAGACTAGGTAGCTCTTGGTCAGCCATGAAGTTGAGATCTATGGGCTAGTTTGGACTTGAACGTCCCCAAAGTTTGGGAATGTTCAAATCTAGAGTTTCTGGCCCATCTCTAGTTTGGTGTCTTTAATTAGCAGTTTATATACTGTGTTTTTTATATACTGTGTTTTTCTGTTATATTTATTAAGAGTATTAAATTTAGGGTGACCAGATGTCCCGGTTTTATACGGACAGTCCCGATATTGGGGGATTTTTCTTATATAGGTGCCTATTACACCCCAACCCCTGTCCCAATATCTCACACTTTCTATCTGGCCACCCTAATTATATTCTATACATAAGCAAAGACAAAGTAGCAAAGAAAAGGTGGGAGAAGAAAAAGGGTATACAGATCAAACGGAACTCTTGAAAATGAAAGGACACAAAAACAAAAAAGCAGGGTGAAGTTAGGAAGAGAGGGAAAAAAGAAAAAAAAAGTAAATCTGGAGTATGCATAAACTACTATTTAAATTTTCTCCCACACAACTTCATTCTGATTTTCAAAAATCTCATCCATATTCCCAGGTTAGCACTTAAATGAGTCGATCAGCTCCTCAAAAGATAATATTTCCACCACACCCTGAATCCCATATTTTAGAAGAATAATTATACTTAGCACTTCTATTTAGAAGACCTAAAGATGCTTTCCAAAGGAGAATAAACTGTCATTATACTTATTTTACATATGGGGCAACTGAGGCACAGAAGTTAAAGTCACTTGTCCAAAGAACTAGAACTCAGATCTCCTGACTCCCCGTTCAGTGCCTTTCCACTGGGCCACTCACATTACATATGGATTCTGCCACCTATGCAGAAAATAACCTTTTCACTAATGCAATTCACTTCTTTGACTATAAACAGGTTTTTTGTTCTGATTTTCTAAGCTTCCTAAGGGATTTGGATGCTGAATTTCCATTAATTTTAATGGAAACTGGGCCTCGGAATCCCTTAGGCAACTTGCAAGAATTGAGCTTTGACTAGAGTGAAAATCATACAAGGGCATTAACTAGCTGAGCTCTACTGTGCTCTTGCCCCAACAGGAGCTCAATCATTTGTAGCCTTGACCCAGATGCACTACTGCATCTGCTTCCCAACGGCCATAGCAGAGGTGGATTGGCTGTCAAGGAGCAGATTAAAGCTCCCTGAACCTCGGGCCAGAGTGCTGCAGAGCAGGGATACAAAGAGAGCAGGTGGCCAGGACCTGGACCTCCTGATTCCAAATAGGCTGGATCCATGGGCTCATCAGTAGGACATGCCCAATATCAGAACTATCTGCTTCACACCTCCAGAGCTGATCATCCTCAGAGGCCAAATTTCAACTGTCCATTTGGAAAACATTGTCTCTTTCAAAGCAGGCTTTCTTTTGCTGTAAAAAGGCCTCTTTCTTCAACTCCAACCTCTCGTTAATTGCACTTCAGTCAGAAGTTTTGGGGCACGATATGGAAAGACCAAGCCCTGGATACCTCAAAGCAGAGGTCAAGACTCTACGTTAACCAGATGGAATAATTTTCCCGAGGGCAGGTCCTTTCTTAGCAATAATGAAGGTGTAGGTTAGCCAGAAATGACTCAGGAGTTTGCAATAAAACTCTGGCACAAAAAGTGAGCCTAAAAGGCCAGACTGTAATATAGTCAGAGTGAGTGTGTGTGCACGTGCGGGCTTGCAACTGTGAAAACAAGAAAAAGCCAAGACATCTGATCCTACAGGACAGAACTGGAAAGCTGCCCGCAGGTTTACAAAGTGGCTGTGAGTACTGAAATGTTAGGGCTGCTGCAAAATGTTCGCCGCCATGCTGATAAAGAACAGCGTGTGAGATATCACAATAATAGCCCCACCTTACTTTCTAACTGGAGCTTGCTCCAGTACCATACAGGAGGCATAGGTTCAGGTGCAAGCTTGGGACTCCTGCTTTCTCGGATGGCACAGAGTAGGCATGTCACAGAGCTAGCATAGTTGCTAGCAACACGGGGAAAGTAGAGCAGAAACGGTCAACATTATTCAAGTGCCCCACTGTTAATAGACTAACAAAAGCTATCAACAGAAGATGCATGTTTCTGCCCCACCAAAGAGCAGAAGGTTGCATGAGCTATAGAGGAGTGCAGCTATAATGACAGCAGATAGAAATGTCAGAAAATACACTGGATATAAGAGAGCCAATGCCCAAAATACAAGAACAAGTTGGTAGTCGTCCCTAGTCAGCATGGCTGTTCCGAGAAGAGGAAATTAAAACCAAAATTAGGACAAAAGCACAATGTCATGGAAAACACAATCACTTGACTTTTGTTAATTAGTGAATTACAGCCTGTAACATTTGGAGTAAGGAAATGGTTAATAGCACACTTCAAAACCAAAAACTCAAGGAACATGACTCCAGCTATGACCAGGATCTCGAACCCCACCTGGACCATTCACTGTTCCTCCTATGCACTGGAGACCTTCCTTTCAGAGGAGGGTCTCTAGTGTTTTAATTTTAATTGCACAGTTAATATCTCTTAAGAGTCACCAGCATCTATCAGTTCATACTGTGAAAATACATCTGGCCAAATTGATCCCTACTGTAAACCCATTGGACAGGATTTTAGTATCAGTGACACAAGGTGAATCCAGGGTAACTCGACTGACTTCAGAGTTATGTCAAATTTACAGTGGTGTTCCTCAGATTAGAATCTGGATCATTGGATTTATAGTAGGAATGTATTTAGGCCAGCATATTTATACGTACATGTACTTTTTATACACATATTTAGTGAAAGGGGGATGTATACAAGCAGCAAAGAACTAACTAAAAAGGAAAACCAACATCAAAACCCAAAGACTAAGGAAAATACATGGAATCTATGTGAGGATTTCAGCTCTAATGAAAATGATACAGTGAGCAGCTCATGAGGGGATGTGGCCAACAGGCACAGGGCCAGTTGTGGGATGAATTCAGAGCAGATCCAAATCCAGGGATTCTTACTGGCCAACAAAAATATCTGCAGCAACAGTGAAGAACCTGTTTTCACAAAGTGATATATTCACCAGAGAATTCAAACTTTTTATGCTATTTAATAACTGAATTAAATTCAGCTTTCCCAGATGCTATCAAAACAATTCAGACTGCCTAGGGGTCAGTGCAGTTTCTCATTCTATCCCAACAAAAAAAAAGAACAAGAGAAATGGATTTTTTGCTCTCTTGTTCCAAAACAGGGGTGTGTACATGTGACTGTCATCCTGTCACTAGCTATTTATTCAGGTCTGTGCCAGGGATATTTTGAAAATGTGGCTGACCCTTATTTTCAAACTGTGGCTTAACGCAATAGTTGCTCCTGGAACCAACCAGGGTTTTGGGGGCTAAATTTAGGCAGTGGAACTACACAGTTTCATTGCTTCTCCTTTTGCTTCAGGAGGAAGACAGCCAAAAGTGGGATTATTCTTCAGAGGAAGGCGGAAGAAAAAAAAAAAAAAGCATACACAGGAGCATGTTAGGACTAGAAACTGTTTCATTTCCACTTGTCTCACCTGCAGGGCTTTAGCACACATCCATCCATTGTCTGCAGTCAAAAAGGCATAGCATTCAAATCAGTGTTATGCAAATTAAAGCTAGCAGAGACTTAGTTAGCTGTTCTTGCCCATCACCCTGCTCAGTGGACTCTTCTCTACATAATGACAGGTTTCAGAGTAACAGCCGTGTTAGTCTGTATTCGCAAAAAGAAAAGGAGTACTTGTGGCACCTTAGAGACTAACCAATTTATTAGAGCATAAGCTTTCGTGAGCTACAGCTCACTTCATCAGATGCATATCGTGGAAACTGCAGCAGACTTTATATATACACAGAGAATATGAACCAATACCTCCTCCCACGATATGCATCTGATGAAGTGAGCTGTAGCTCACGAAAGCTTATGCTCTAATAAATTGGTTAGTCTCTAAGGTGCCACAAGTACTCCTTTTCTCTCTACATAATGTTCTCCATTTCCATTTGAAGGACTTGAATGCTACACAAAGAATGGGTTTCCCTTTGAGTGGCCCTGTCCATGGCAGTAGCATGTTCAATTTCCATCTGTTTGCAGAACCGAGTTCTGAAGGCTTGAGGCTTTCCCCTCAATGAAGACATGAGAACAGTTAACCAAACGGGTGTGTGCAAGAGAGTGAAAGTGACTGCAAGTGTGAGAGAGCAGAAAAAACACCAGAGTAACACAGGTAGAGCCATCAAGAAGCATTCCAAGAGTCAGTGGTCAATTGCTCTTCAGTGCACCCTATTTTTCACCCCTTTACCTGTACACTGTCTATTTAGATTGAAAGCTCTTTGGAACAGGGACCTTCGCCTCCTTATTTATTTGTCAATCACTGTGCATATGTATCAATAAATAATTCATAAACAGTAATATCTCCTGGATCCAAGTTAGGGGCAAGCAGGGCATGAAGGTAAAGCTGTTAATCTTCAAGACCATTGAGGCAAAGGTGGGGCACATGACATCAACTGGAGCGGTAGTTTTAAAACTGTAACTAGCTGGAAGACACTCGGCTGGATACAGCCAAATACTCAAGAACACGAGAAGAACATAAGAACGGCCATAGTGGGTCAGACCAAAGGTCCATCTAGCCCAGGATCCTGTCTTCCAACAGTGGCCAATGCCAGGTGACACAAAGGGACTGAACAGAACAGGTAATCATCAAATGATCCATCCTGTCGCCCATTTCCCAGCTTCTGGCAAACAGAGGCTAAGGACATCATCGCTGTCCATCCTGGTTAACAGCCATTGATGGACCTATCCTCCAAGAACTTATCTAGTTCTTTTTTGAACCCTGTTATAGTCTTGGCCTTCACAACTCTGGCAAGGAGTTCCACAGGTTGACTGTGCATTGTGTGAAAAAATACTTCCTTTTGTTTTAAATCTGCAGCCTATTAAGAAGGAAGCAAGAAACAGTAATTTGGCAAAGATTGTTGCTGTGCACTGTAGAATAAAAGATGGGGGGGAATTTCCTGCCTTAATCTAGTCTATATTTCACGCAAAAAAACCTGACCTTCTGGACCACTGTCCCATATCGCACAAAGTGATGGAAGTGCCACCGCGGTAGTCATTTAAAACTAAACAGCACAAAACACATTTCAGACTAAGGAGACCAATCAACCAAAGTAGAAAACTGAGGCAGAACCTCAGGATTTGGTCCTCAGGGTGGTAGTACAAGAGACAGGTGAGCAGCAGACCCATGACTGCAGATAGGGCACAGCTAGTCACCTTCGCTTTTCTTAAAGAGCCAAATCACAAGCGGGTTATGAAACCCTAGAACCATGCAGCACCACCACCAAAAAACAAACAAGATAGCAAATGTCATCTGTGTGGCTCTTGCGGCTAAGGCTTGGTTGGGCCGGTGATGGGTACTGCACTTTAAAAGGAATCATTTACAGTTTTCCATTTCTTTGATTTCTAAAGGGTTCTCTGTTCCACATTAAGATCTTTAAAGGAAGACAGCACAAAGAGCTGCATAAAGTTCAACAAACCGTCACTCAAACAGACGTCAAAAGCTTCCTTTGCTGGGCCTCAAACAGAGATGTCTGCAGGAAAGCTAGAAAGCAATTAAGCTAAAACCTCTTTTAGTGCGGCAATGGTTCATACAAAATGTGCTGTTTCAAGCATGTCCATGTGGATCTTAAACCCTTAGGCCATATTTAAGAGATGAAGATCAGAGTTCAGAAGAGAGCAGGATTCTTTTAGAAGAGTGCATACAAGACATTACAAATTCCCTTCCATGCAGGATCAAGAAATATCCCTGGGTCTGAAGGGGGGGAAGGTCTAAGTAATCAAAGGGCCTCTTTCTCCCCTTCCTTGTACCTCAAGGAGTTTTGAACACCTGTGCAACATGAGTACAAAGCGGGTTGATGCTAAGATTTTCAAAGGAGCCTAAGGGCATTAGGCTTCAAAATCCCATGGAATTTCAGTGGGAACTGGGTGCCAAACTCCCTTAGACTCTCTGGAATGTCCCAGACTTAAAACACTGCCAGAGCCGAACAACGCAGGTGTAAGCAACAACACTAAATGCAAAGTGCTTGAAAGCCACACTCAGAATGCTGACAATCCCAGAGACTGAAGTCTATTCTCTAAAGAACAGCTACAGCACAGACAGAAACAGTTCCGGCTTCATCCCATAATCCTTTAAACTTGACATGAAGAGACCACCTGTATCCCAGAGAGCTTATAATCCTTGTCCTCTCTACTAACATTGTAAACTAAGAGGCCAGTTGCAGTGGAGTTTTTTTGTGAGGTAGACATGTCCATTAGGAGATGGACTGAGACCCATGAACTCATTTCAAACAGGCTATCATTCTGCTGGAAGATACAGCAGCAATGACTTTGGGTCATTACTAGAAATGAGCCCATACAAGAACAGTGGATCTCAATATGCGAGAATTGAGGGGGAACATTTCAGAATCAAAACTCTAAGCCAGACCCAAATTTGGCAGCTGGCCTCCATCAGTGTCTTTCATCTCTAGTTACTACTGATCTGGCACCAAATTCAAAAGTTGATGATCTAGTGGTGATCACATTACCAACTCTCTGAGCCGTGCACTCCCCCTATGCTTAGCTTAGCTTCTCATTTTGTATCACACACATGCAGTAAGAGATACCTGCTCTTTTAACCTTGCCCAACAGTGTACTAATTCCCATCAAAGATATTTAGCCTGCTCCTGGAAATCATCTGCCTGATACAGGGAATGAACCATTCCAAAGGTTAAAAAAACAAAAACAAAAACAAGCTCTAGCTCTAAAGCAAGAACAAAGTCTTGGGATCTAAAGCATCTTATTCAAACACAGTGAGAACACCCAGTGCTCATTGAGGTCAATGGAGACATGTCTGTTTTTCTAGAGAGTGAATGAAAAAACATAATCAGGCATGTTCAGCACTGGAAGTATCATGATTCTTGCAGGTAACTGGTGAAAGCTGAGAAGTATGCAATTGTCACTGCTCTTGGAGGCTCATCTCAGAGATTATGCAGTTTTCATTTTCAACTCTCAGATGCCTTTCCCCGCCAGTCCTTTATGCCAGTCTCCCCCCCACCCCAGACTCCTCCACTACACAAAAACTGACCAACTGTAGTCAAAATGGTGATCTCTAGGACACACCTCCTCATCTTGTTCTGAAAAACAACTCTCACTACACACTGGATGGCTCAATTCTTGCAGCGAAACTCATGCAGTAAGAACACTGGTGGACCCTCATGTTCACCAAGAGACAGAATAGAACCCATCCTGGTTTTCTATGGCAATCCCTTTACCATCCTAAGGAATGAGGCCATGAACTATGGAGGCTCCTGGGGCCGTCAATACCTTCTTTCCATCAGCTGCTCTCTCAACCCCATTGATACATCATCACATGCAATCACTTCAGATCCATTTGTTCACTTACCCCCAGCAATAATCAGTTGACACACCAACCCTGAAGAAGAGAAAACTCAGAGGCAGAAGGAAACATGACAGCTGATAAAATAAATGAGAATTCACTAGTTCCACTTTTTCCATCTTTCAAAACAAAATTCAGGTCCAGGTATGAAGTAAACAAAACCTTCCTAGTGCTATTAGCTAACGCTCCACCAGGAAGCCTCTCTCTTCAGAAAACCACAGGACTATCCGTTCAGTAACGGATAGCCTCTGCCAAGAAAAAGCCCAGGATGGCGCAATCACACAGAGTTAGTTGTTCAGTGATTTCTTAAAGCAAGAATCCTGAGCTCTACAGAAGAGGAAGAAGATTGCAGCTACTATCAAAATACCATCGGGCCAATGCCTAAGCACTGTAGGACTTTGTTTATTATTAATATAATCTGATGCTCATACAGTAGCCTCTCTTATCCCAAATGATTTTCAAGTGCTTTGCAATCTCTATTACTAGGTTATAATCATTCTCTCTCCCTCGTATACACAGACAGAGGGACAACTTGATAGGGAAGAACAGCTACCACTGCAATGGAGCATTTTAGCTGTGCAACACTGCATAGACACTGTGGAGTAAGTTCTCTGCTTGCACGGTTCCCTGGAAGTCAGTGGAGTTACGCCGGCAAAGAGCTTGTTCCTCTATTACACAACAGTTCCAAACTGGAACTAAAATGAAGACCATGTCTAACTGATGTTATAGTAACAATGTAAGGTGTCAGAACAGAGATACCCAAATTAGAGCCTGACCATGACCCCAGGCAAACACCCCTACTATTGCAAAAAGTGCCGGGGGATCCTTTCCTACCCTGCCAGAGCACAACCATTCACTGACAACTAAGTGTACTCTATCTTAGTAACAGCAAGTTACTCTCCAGTGTGACACACATGAGCTATTAATAGGTCTAGAGGGAATGAAGCAAGCTGAGGTGCTGTTAGCTCTAACATTCCTTCTAATTTTCTACCAGCCACACTCAGCTGACATCCAGTACCAGCTTTCCCAAAGACAAAATGGGCTAAATTCATCCTGGCTATAATTCCATGAACTACAGTGCAGTTACACCAGAGACTGGAGACAGACTCTGCCAATTCAATTAAAAAAAAATATATGTATCAGCATTTTGTATGACCATGGGCAAGGGAAGGAATTCTTATTCACTCCGTAATAGACGGACATCAATGTTATGGGCCCATATGGACACAATGGAAACTAATTTAAGGACTGAGGACAGAGTTAGCCAGAGGAAAAAAATGGCAACGCTTTTTATAATCCTGCTTTCTTGCAGAACAGGTAGCAACCCACGTTGTCAATTCCGGGGCAAGAATCGGATCCAAGTCTCCAGCATCTAGACACTCTTTAAAATCCCCTACAAGTAATTGGCAATCTTGGATTGTAATCTGTGCCGGTGTCTCACATACCAGAGTTAGAATTTCTGTCAGGATGCATCTGTCCTAATTATTTTTTAAGCAGGTCTCATACTGGCAAACCCTTCAGTAAGCATTAAGAAACAGAGTACCTAATGTTTTAAATGGTTTAAGCAGTTAAAGAGGGCTGATGTAGTAAGAATGGCAGCATATCAGCACAACTCAATAACTGCACAAACAAAAAGACATAAGCAGCAAAAAGATGTGGAGAAACACTTTGCAGATTGGTTTGGCCGAATCACATATCAATCCAAAGCACCTGTGGAGGATGCAGTGGTTTAGTAGCTGTCCCAGAGTTGTTTGTGCCTCAATCCAGGGGTGACTGAGCTCATGGAGGGAGCATCTGAACAACTAGAAAATGGATGGAGGTAATGGAACAGAAAGATGTTAATCAATGTGGACCAGACTGCAGTCTTGCTGAAGCGAGGAAGAGGACACCAAAGCCAATGCTAAATCTACTCATGGAGAGTTGGACCACCCACCCACATAGCTTTCTAGGTCTTGGATCTCATTAGGATAGTTTAAAAAGGGCTCTCCTGTCTGCTCTTGCAATATTGCATGGGCCTGCATAACTAATGGAAGGAGAAACGGAATCTGCACCACCAAGCGTGCGACACGGGAGACCCTATTTTCCAGAGAAGGTCAAGTCCTCAGCAAAAGCTTTACACCGGGGAATTGACTTCTTTTTTCATGTGGGGTGGAGGGAGCTGGGATGGAACGTCCAGGGGGACATTTGGGTTTATTAGTTTTTCCTCTATTTTGTTTTGTGAATCAACCACAGATATAAAGAAGGAGCAAAGATTTCACTGGCAATGGTTAATACAGTAGGCCTACATGGTTCTCTCTCGTTAACATTTGTTGTCATGTTTAAGATTTTAGAAGAACAAAAGGAAACTTCACAAAAACAGATGGTCTTTTTTTCCCAGACAAACTGATATTCTGGCTGCTCCCATGAGCTACAAACTTTGTGGGCAGCAATCGTTCCAAAGGCATATCTGCCCACTCCTTCCAGTGTGAAAAACACAACGCGTTGAGTTCAGGGGTACTGTCTTGCTGTTATGACTGAAAAGAGAAAGCCTTTTATACAGTGAATGCTCTGAAATGACGTAACTTCTTCTCAGTGTTTCAGGGGCTATTAAAACCCAAAAGAGAATTTATTTGTACTTAGAGCTGTTTGAGAATGTGAGTCACGCCTTGAGTCACTAAAATGGAATCAAGCAGAAGCCTGTTAAATGGTTCATTCGAACACCTTACGTTCTTTAATGCTGATCTGGATTTTAAAATTCATTAAAAAGAACAGGGGCTTCAGAAGGAGGTTACTAGTGTGAACTTCATGCATCCACACAAACAAATTATTGGGCTCAATACAGGGGTAAGTGGGTGAAATTCTACTGCTGGGCTTATACAGGGAGGGTCAGATTATCTAATGCTGCCTTCTGGTCTTAAAAATCTATGAATCCGTGAATCTATTCATCCATCCATGTAAGTAAGGCCTGCCACATTAATTGTCTTGTAGCCTATAGATTCAAGTCCTACTTGCAGCCAATACTGAAATAATATTGGACTACTCTAGATTCTTCCATCAAGCATCTCAATGCACATCACAAGTGCTAGTGACATAAGTCTCACAACACCCCTGTCAGGGAAGGAAGTGTCATCATGCCCATTTTACAGATGGATAAACTAGAACAGAGAGATCAGGTGACTTGCCCAAGAACACACAGTGAATCAGTGTCACAGTCAGTGGAAGTGAATTTTCTCGTAGACAGTAACCTTTCATTATTGATAATCTCTGCTCATGATACACAGAGTACCTGGGTACTAGAAGGAAGGGTGCCTTACAAATGGATAGATTAGACAAATTCAAATCTTAGTGTATAAACTAGTGAGTTAGGCAACTGCTAAATCTGCTGTTGCCTAACTTCCTGAACTCCCTTATTTCTCAGAGTACAAACCAATATAGGGAAGTGGTTCTTTAAAGAATATAGGCACAGAGAAATGTTCAACTGTGGCATTCACACCACCTGCCGCTGTTACTTAAGTGCAAAGTAACTAGATTTTTCAAGGGCAGATGGACTCACTCTTTCCAAAGCCCACAGCACCCTACTTTCCCATCCAATGTGTTGCTCTTTGGAGGTGTGAATCCCATTCCAAACATCCTTGTTCACGCTCTACAATAGTGTTCCTCTTAGTCTTTTGTTCTGCTGCCCTGAACAACGCAAAATTGGTCTCATGGGAGCACGTATGGGAAAGAAGGTGGTGGGATGCAGGACTGTCTTTGGCCTGAAAGTGAGATGGGCTTAACAAAAATCTATGAACACCATGCTGTAGCTCAGCAGGACACTGCAAGAGCAAGTGGAACCAGACTTTCAGACTATGGACTCGTACAAAACAGATGCATCCTATACCTCTTCTCTGACTTGATCTAATGAGATTTACCTCACTTAGGCTGTTTTCCAGGCCATGCCAGATATTCCACCACTAAATCTCAGGCTGTAGGAGTTGCTGTTAATGCTGCCCCCTGCCCCTCCGCAGTCTGCCTGTGCATGATCAGAAGAGGGAATTACAAGTATTCATTTGTGTAGCACTTTGAGAACCAAGGACGATGAGCTCTACAGAAACACAAGACATTATTATTATTAAAGATGAACAAAAACAGAACCATGGATTCAAATCCTTTCATATTTGGCACAGTGGGGGAGAGGAAGATCAGGTTCGAAGCTCTGGATCCAAACATGCCTCTGACATTTTAGTTCTGGGTCAGATTTAGAACCAAATGAGGACTATATTCTGGTTCTAGAGGAGATACAGCTGAAACATCTCTCACAAGGTTCAACATAGCTCCACTGGCTTCAGAGCCAAATTTACACCAATTGAGAATATGGCCCAACAGATTTAACTAGTAGTTATGAGGATTCTTGGATGCTTAAAAAGCACCACAGGGAGCAGACCTGCAATGCACAGCAGCCTCATTGAGTAGTGGTGCATAGAGCCTGCACATCATAGGCTTACAGTGGCCACAGCCAGTCTGGCAGCATACAAGCTTCTTTTATTCTGAGGAGCAGAGGTTTAGTAGGTTTAAAGAAAAACAATTCCAGACAATAAACCAAAACAGTGAGAGAAAGAGAGAGACAGAGAGAGAACTGAAACATAATAAAGACAATAAAACAATGCCTGGAATAATAGCATTATGCTGATATGAAGATCCAATTACAGAGGCTGAGCCAACTACAATGGATTACTCACAAGGGAGATAAAAGCAGGGAAAGTAAACATGCAATCCGAGTGAGAGGAAAAGTTGAGAAAGATGGTGCAGAAAAAAGGATGGGAAAGGTTGCCTCAGAGTAAATTTTTCAACTGTAAAAAGAAAAGGAGGACTTGTGGCACCTTAGAGACTAACCAATTTATTTGAGCCTAAGCTTTCGTGAGCTACAGCTCACTTCATCGGATGCTTCATCGGAAAGTTTAGGCTCAAATAAATTGGTTAGTCGCTAAGGTGCCACAAGTCCTCCTGTTCTTTTTGCGAATACAGACTAACACGCCTGCTACTCTGAAATTTTTCAACTGAACAATTAACCCTTGGAGAATGTTGACCTATTCCAGATTCTCAGCCAAAAGAATGCTTAGGAACTTATTTTTTGTAGCCTATAATATTTACCCCTCCACCACATGCACACAAACACACAGCTGTTCATAATGCAGGTAGAGATGGTACCACCACCGATACGTAAGGTTGCCTAACACTTCCCATTGTAAGAGAGAGAATGAACTTGCAAACATACAAACACCTCCCCAAGGGTATGCATTCACTGAATATGTATTGCCTATAAACCCAAAGCAAAGTGCACATCAAGACAGATCATCTCTATATTATGATGAATTTGGTATATCTACTGTATTTGAAAAAAGTTAATAAAAATTATAAATAATAAAACATTTCTGAGTCTGTGACAAGCAATGAATGCTTTGCACAGTAGGTCACCTCTAATTCTGAACATAAGGATAGTTACATTTTCTCCAAGGGGTTCAAAAAAGTCTTCCCATTTAAAATTTTCAAGCGCCAGTGCCCTATGAAGGATCATAAGGAGACATATGAATTTCTGATTTAATATATGCATTTGGCTCCACTGGCCCTTGAATCTGGGATTTTCCGAGTTCCAAAGTGTTTACTCAAAGGACAAGGAACAATCCAAAACAGACGCCAAGAATGGACAACAGCTAACTAGATGCCAACAAGTAAAATGTTAGCTTGACAGATTTCAGTCATGATCCTTGGCCTTAATATTAGTATATAAATAGACTGGTAGGACAGTACCTTTGAAAATAGGGCCAATACCTTCCCCTTTTTAATCTCCTCCCCATCATCCAAAAGAATTGCACTTTGACCTTCACTCCAGATCTCCCATGATCCTAGGCACTGCTTTAGTCAGCCCTGTGTCAGAGTCATAAAAAAGTCATTTTCAACAGGATATTATTGATTTCAACTACATAGGAGTTGTGGGGGTGCTGGAAAGGTCACTGCATATATTTTCCTCCACAAAAGGATTCGATTAAAACATCTTCAGTGTGAAATGACTGAAATTTTTGCATCGGAGGCACTGATGCATAAACAAATTAGAAGTGAAGGTAATAGGCACTCCTGTCTGGCAAGAGTTAACTCAAATGATCTGGGAATATAACTGCTGAATACAGACATAAGCAGAGGGAAAGCTATAGATGGTGTCGAGTGACCCACTTAAGAAAAATTATACCCCCAAACCAAAATGGCCTATGCATTTCCATGGGATTATCGTACTTCATCTGAAGCGTGCCCTAATCACCTAGAAATACTCTCCCTTTCACGTGCTATTGGTTAATTATCCCCCTTGTGCACGTTCTGTAATATTAAGACTAAACATATTGATGGGAAATGTAAAGCATGTTCCGTGTACTGTCTTGATTAGCAATAGTCCTTTATGTTTTCCTATATACTCTCCAAGAGCGAGTATACTGTAGAATCAATGGGTTTTCCCCCAGCAAAGCTTCTCAGAGGAAATCATCCTAACGCCAGCACTGTGCCTGCCTGCCTACCTCTTACCCTTTCTTCTGCAGAAAAGAACATAATGTCAGGAACAGAAGGCAAGAAAAAAAAAATACCAGCGACCTACTACAAAAGAAAAGAACTTTGCCTCCACATAAACAGGAGGCACAAGCTCCTGAGTCCAGGCTAGCATCGAAACTAGAGAAGAGAAGCATAGAGACGAGGAGTAATTTCACTTCTCATAGCTTTTCTGAAATAGGAACGAGCCTGACCTGGGCATTGCTTTCTCATGATGATTCTAGCATGTTTATAAGTTCATCTTCCAGCTATCTGAAGAACTGTCTCTGGCAAAGGAGAGTAGAAGTAGAATGTAAATTCAGCTTGGACCTGGGTCCCAAAGTATTCAATACTTCAGCAATGAGCACCCTATATAACCTGAAACTTTGAATTGCCATCTACCGTCATTAAGATTTCAATTGAATTGATCATAAAGGATTCTGCTCTTTGCCTCTTCCAGGTTGGGCTTCTTACACTTAGGGTTATGTGAAGAATGAGAGAACTGACATATGTGGTTATGGCTTTGGCCAATCTTCTGTTTCAGGGCGAATCCACAGAACAGCCAGATCCAGCCCACAGAGCTCCAAAATGCAGCCTTTAATACAAAGGTTCAGCCAACCAAGTTTACCAATTCCGACAGATGGATCAAGATAGTGTCAAGCCAGTCAAATCATTTGGAATTGCCTGCTGAGACCTATAGTCTTCTGCAAGTTGCACCAGCATAGTAAACATTAGACTGGTCACAATCTGTCCAATATAGTGATCCCACTCAGGCAATTCAATCCTCAACTGGGCCAAGTTTAGGTGCCTCTGCCTCATACACTGGTTTGTTGTTCTTATCTGGTTTCATGCATGATGGTTTAGGTGAAAAAGCCATGTTAGACATTTTAAGTCTCCATTTGCTAGTATGTTGCAGCAGGGAATAAGTATAAACCATTTGGAATGTAAAGAATGCATGATAAAGTGTGCAACAGGTGTGGAGAGATGGTCTCAGAAGGGCTTTTCCTGCCACATAGTATCTGAACCACATTCTTAACAATTTCATCATGAACCCATCATCTGCTACAGATACTGACCACGTCCCAGGCTGCAGTTAGGGTAACGAGGCCAATAATATGCAGTTCATTTCGTTGTGCAGCTGCTATACACACAATAGATAGATAATCTCTCCCTTTGGTTCAGTTATATTAAGTTGATACTGTCCTCTGCCATGAAATGATTTCCTTCTTTCTTTTTTAAAGGAAGTAACACGAACAGTGTAAAGCACACAACCGCCCAAGGGGTCATGCTTTATTTATTAGTGGGTACCAAGCCAGCTGATTAAAAAGGGGAAAACAACACACAAAAGAACAGGAATTATCTTGAGTTAAAAGGGTCTCTATTGATAATCCATCTTCCAGAGTAACAGGGAAAAAGTACCAGCAGAAAACTCTGATCTTAATCAAAAGAGGATTTTCTCCACTCCTAATTCACTGAATCTGAAATTTATCAATGTAACCCTCTCAAGTCTAATTGCTGGTGATGTGCTAGGCCATGTGAAGCTGGTTTAAGACTACATACTTCTAGGTAGAGTATACTATTTATTTTATATATATAAATATATATATATATACACACACACACACACACACACAAAATGGTACTTCGTGTTGCAACTGGAAAAACAGCTTGTTGAGAATGTGGTCTATGGTTAGATCAGAGAAAAAGTCAGGGCCTGCTGGGCTCCATTCCCAACGCTACCACTGACTCATTGTAGGCCACCAAAAATATCTCAGTGCCTTAGTTTCCTCCCCTGTATAAAATGGATATTAATAATTTCTACCTTCTAGCGGGGTTCTGAAGCTTGCTATTTGTAGACCACTTTCCAAGTTTTGCCTGGAAGATGCTACATAAGCACTAAGTATTGTTAGATTTTTCTTTCCTGATAAAATTATGAAGTTTGTTCCATGCTTATTTTTCTTCTATTTTCTTTTATAAAAACAAAGAGCACACTCCTCTTATTTGCACATGCAATGCCTACCAACACCGACAGCAGCTATGCACAGATGTCGAGGACAACAGATCCCAATGTGACTTAGAGGCAACCAGGACAGCAATAACATGAAGAAATGGGGGTGAAGCTAACTGTGCCCACTTCCACTAGTCCCCTTCCTTATAGCAGAGGAGTCATCAGTGAGGAGGGCTGTTTAGGGATCTGGGACAAAAATCAGAGATTGGCCCTGCTTTGAGCAGGGGGTTGGACAAGATGACCTCCTGAGGTCCCTTCCAACCTTGATATTCTATCTATGATATCAGATGAATCTTTGTTTCCTCATTCTGTCAAATGATGTTTCACCACTTAATTTTCTTGAGAAAACAAATGCTGGTAGTTTAAGCTAATTAAACAGCTTGATAGACAACAGATTTGTACAGCCAACAGTGCTTCATAAACACTCGCATATTGTAATGATTCCTCAGCCACGTGAGCTTCCTGGCCATTAGCTATTCCGCATAGTCATCTCATGGCACCACAGACTTCCTGAGTTCTTCGTCCATTAATGACAAGGAATTTCCCCAAGAACACAAAGGTCCTACTACCTCAGCTGCAGGAGACTCTCCAGTCACTTGTGTATTAGTGTTTTGATCCTCTTTGGACCAGCCCACCAAAGGGTAACTTGGGCAAAGTCTAATTTCCATCCAACAGAGGAAGTGAGGTGCAAGCACACATAAATGCACCTAATGTCATTATGCTGCAGAGGGTTGGAGCGGAGTCTAGGGTCAAAAAGAATCAGAAAACTAATAGAAAGGGAAGCGATTGGCATCCAGTTCTCATTTCATATGAAGTAGGAAGAATTCCGTGCAAGGTTCCTCACTAGTAGATCAATTCAAAAGAACAAAAAAAGTCCAGCCTGAGAGGTGCAGTGTGCCCTCAGCTCCTACTGACTTCGTCTGGAGCTACAGGTGCTCAGTACAGCACCTCTCAGGATCAGGCCTACGAGTGGCCCAATTTGAGAATTCCTTTGACACAAACCACATAAAGCAGTAAAGATTTTCATTGTCATATGGTGCGAGTGCGCCCTTCTCTCTCTCAAAAACACACACACGCACACACCCTCTCTCCAGGTTCTCTATAATCATCCCTAATGAAAACTACTACAATTTTAGGGTAAGCTCATAGTCCTTCATTAAAAGGATATTTCTATATAAAATGGAATAAAGAGGGACATAGAGAAGTGTCGGTGCGATTAGGTGTGACTGCACTTCCAATTAAAATTAAGATCTATGGAAGTCCTTCTGCTTTTTCACACAGAAAAGGGAGACAACGACACACTTGGGTTATTTTTTTTTCTAAGTAAGAGGCTTGCACTTATTAATGGTTTTCAATCTCTTCAATTGTCCTCCGGTTTCACTTAACTACTCAGATTAATGATGCAGTTAGAAAGCTGCACTTTCCAGCTATTCTTGAATTTAGTGAAAACACTCCTAGAACAATATTTCCTAGATGGCTACAATGCCTCGAAAGACACTTGTACCTCATAACTCTTAAGAGGAAGAACAAAATAGACTGATTTACTAATGACGCTCACTGGGAGCAGGATGGAAAGGAAGCTGCATATTACACAAATTCTACACTATTTCATAAGCAAACATTCATGTGCCTCCTGTTTTTACCCCTCTGTCCCATAGCATGACACCACCACGTTCATAAAAGCTGCCGCCAACATCTTGTTCTTTAGCTTACATTGCTGACATTTAAACAGCAGCAAAAATTCCTTTGCCTGGTTGATAAAAATCCAGATCCTCTGCCCAGAGGGGCTTATAGTCTCAGGGCCCAGTCCTGCAAAGAGATGATCACTTGCAACTTCTACTGACGACAGAGGAGGCACGTGGCATCTTACAGGACCATGGGTAAAACTGAGACTCTTAGGAGCCTAAACCCCATTGACTAAAGCTGTTTGGAAAACACTGACTCAAAAGTGAAAGCATTGCATGGGTACAGACAGACCCTTTTACTGAAATTCTGAGGGAAACCAGGCAAAAATTCCAATGGAAACCTGGCCCGTTTCCTGCCAGTTCACCTGCCCAGCTCCTCTGTAGCCTGGCTGGGCTGCTCCCAATGAGCTGGGAGCCTGGAAAACCCATATCTCACACTCTCAGCTCCTTGGTTTCCAAGGCTTCCCAGGAAGCCTTGAAAACATTTTTAAAAGGTCAAAGTGAAAGGTCATTTTGAGTGAGTGAGTTTTTGGAATTCCCATTCTGCAGGAATTGAGTGTTTTGTTCTTTTTCTGAATGATGATTTTTTTTCTAATTTCAAAAATTCTCAGGGAGTGAGAATTCCAGTTTCTGGCCAGCTCTACCACTGGCTTTCACTGAGACTTGTGCTAAGTCACACTTTCAAAAGGTACTTAAGCGCCTGTTTGAAAATGTAACCCCAAGCCTTTAGTTAAAATGAAGACAAAAGAAGGAAGCTGCCACACAAGAAGGGGCCACAGAAGGCATAGGATGAGTTCAAGGACAGTGATTAGGAAAAGGCTTGGCCGAATTTGACTTTTATATATTATATTGATAATTTAAGAATTTTTTCAAGTTTTAGACATTTAAATTTTCACAGTTGCAGGAAATTAGGGGGGAAGGCAGACAGTAGTTGCTTGATAAAAGCTTTATAACCATTAAAAACACATTGTCAACATCACCTGTCAAAATATATAAAGCAAAGAACCTTAAAATCAAACTGTAGTAACTTCTCAAGCAGCATTTTTCTTTCTTTGCTGATGTATAAATTTCATTTATTGTTGATTAACATATTTTTTCATCAGTTAGTGTGTAAACAGTTTAATCAATATTTATCAATCATTACCAATAAAAATCTAACCCTTCCAAGACTAATTCTGTAGTTATTTGGGAGACAATCACACATAGCTTGATGCTCGTCTTGCTGCTGAAGAGCTATCATAGAATGAAACAATAGAAACTGTGACTGACCAAACACTGAGCAGGTTGGAATGAAGTGAGTTATCAATTATACTGATCCGCAGCCCACAGAAGAAGTGGGCCAAGCAAAAAACTACATATCCCCACTCCACCCATGAATCTGGGCATGTCTGAAATCTGGATCCAGGTCTGAACATGCCCCAATCTGCGATACACAGTCTAATTCTTTTTTTAAATTATGACTCCATCAAACAAGCACCCAAAGTAAAGGGAAGTGCTAGAGGCCCAACCCCAAAATAATAAAGACTGTTAATAAGTGGGACTACATCAAATGTTACCAAGGTGTGAAGGCAGCCAAGCACAGGAATGAGTCAGCATGCAAGTGCACTTGATCTGTACCAATTTACTTACTGTTACTACAAGCTTGGCTAAACAGAAAGCAATGAAGGCTGTGCTACCATTCTACAGGTTACAGAAGTCTTCACAGACTTCAGTGGAGTTGCACTTGCTTACACTAAGTCTCAATCTGGCCCTAAGTTATGTATCTTTGTGTCATTACACTGGAATCACACACACTGTATACAAATACACAATCAACACATATGCCGTATATAAAGATACTGATACATTATCCAGTGTAAAAAATTTTTCCAAAAGCAGTCTCTAACTTTCCACATCCCAAATCACCAAACCCACATGTTTTTCAGCAAGAAATGTTATCCATCCAAGACTGTGCTCAAAATGCTCAGAACTGCAGTTGTAAATCAGTTGTGCATCTAGCTGTAATTGGATGTACAAATTCAATGGTTGGGCTGAGGCCACTCGGAAAAGGTGCTGCATAGAGTTACATCTTTAGAAGGCACTAAGAGCTTGACTTGCCAAAGTGTTCAGCACCCCCATCTCCAGGTGCAATAACCAGGAGCAGCATGTGTTCAGCACCTCTAAAGACAGGCCCTTGATTATTTTATTGCATTCAACTTGCTTATACTTTGTCAGAAATTCTGACAATACTTTATCTCAGGGGACTTTGTCACTTCCGTTTATTGCTAACAGGCTTTGGTATCACTCAGTGAGGAAGACAGGATCTGCCAGGTACTATTTATCTTGTTAAACTATTGCTTTAAAAAGAAAACCCACTTTCTTTTGTCGATCATGGCCTATGATACGTTGAGTGTGAAAAATACCATTAAACCTGAATTTCTTGATCACTTATGAGAACTTCTGCACAGCTATAGATCAGAATTAACCTCGATTTACCTCTTCATCCCTGAATTCTTTGGTATCAAAGGGACTATCATGGACTATTTATTTGTACAGTGCCTAGACAATGGGCCCTCAATTTGATTGAGCTGTCTAAGCACTACAGCAATACAAATGTTAACAACAAGGGTCAAGGAATTAACGAAGTTCCACTAAAAAAAGAAAAAAAAAAATCTGAGCCCACCATATAAACATTCCAATTGTTGCCTTGAGTCTCAACACACAGTTTCAGTGGGAGCCCCACACACATAAAAGTAGGCTTGGAATTTGGTACTGAGACAGAGGCCCTCCCTTTTTCATCTCTCTCATTCCTTCTCTCTTTTTAGTTAGGCTATTTTTCAGGTAGTGTAGTTGGACTGTGCGTCTAAAGTAAGGCAGAAGAAAACAATCCAAGGAACTTCCATGCTCATTGCAACTGCCTTGTTCTGACTGCTTATTGTCCACACACATGCTTGTCTAAATTCTACACCTATGTAAACTCATGGGTCACAATGGAGGCTGCACCATCTGCAAATCAATGAAGAATCTGATCTCGTGTGTGTCTTGTATCCGGTCTGCACCTTCTCCAAACTCCTCCTTGTAGCAGATTACTCATTACTCCTGATTTTGTCTCTGATCAGATAAACCTAAGATGCAAACTACACAGATGTCAAGAGAATCTGCAGTGAGAGCTGACCACCATTTGAAATTCATTCAACCAGGGAGAAAAGGACAGGAGGGATAAAGATCTAACCCAACCTGCATCCCCTCACCAATCAAGGGTGATCATGTGCCCCACCCTCTTTAACATATGATCCCATTCAGAGTGCCAGAAGAAAACCAAGAAAACTCAAGGAACCTGCCAAAATGACTTGGGAAGGAAGGAGAAATTCCTACCCAGTCCCAAAACTGGCAGTCAGTTTAACCTTTTGCATGTCAACAGAAGCACCATCATTACATATCTACTTCTGTTAGTAACTAAGTAACTGCCCATTCTTTTCCTACACCTCAATATTAGGATTACTCCGAGTACCACCCAAGGCAGAGAATTAGAAATGCTGAGTCACGTCAGCTATCATTTTGCAAAATATCCAACATGGGCAAATGCCCAATGTGGGCTAAAGTCCAACATGCCAGCATTACATTTAAGAGGGGACAGAAAGAGCGGGGGAGATACCAATCTTGGTGATTGGCCCTGCTCCAAAAAAAACAATTAACATTAGCACAAAGAATCGGCAGCTGACTGGGAAGGACCACTGAGTCAGTGTTTGATTGTTCTACCCAATGGGTGAAATCCTTCCCATTGACTTCAACAGGGCCAGAATTTCATCCAATATTTCTAATAGCTAGGGGAGAAGGAACTAGTAGGAACAGATGAAGGCAAATGAAGAGGCCTCATGATAATTATTTTAAATATATAGATTGATTATGGCCTAAAATGAAAAGAAATGAAAACTGAGGCTGAAGGGAAGTGGTGGAAACCCCATCGCTTGGGGCATTTAAAACTAGATTGGACAAAGCACTAGGACGCACATTGCCAGGAAATCCCTGCACTGGCTAAGGGGATGGGTGGACTCCTGTCTCTAGTTGCTACGATTCATTAATAAGTAAGGTTAAGATGGTCATTATTTTTAGTATAAGTCACAGACATGTTGCGGGTAATAAACAAACATTTAAGTCATGGAATCGTATCCTTATTAATAAGATATGGCTGTAGATTTCTACACCTAGGAGAGGAAAGAGAATGATTGTACCAATAAACTTTCTTACAGACAGGACACCCTACATTCCTTATCTGTTCACCCAGATAATCTTTAACGAGGACAATTATCAAATGCTATTTTTCTTTTATTTCCCCAATTGCCAACTATTGCTGTCACAACTTCCCAGAGCTCCACCAGCTTACAGCAGTCCACGATTCCACTCTCCAATATCCTTTCCACCAGCTGTCTTTGCTTAGGTTCTTGTTTTTAGCATGTGCTCAGCTCCACCAAAAAACACTATATTCATTACTACTCCATCCAAGGAGCTCAACGTGCTTCCCAAACATTAGTTAAGCCTCACAACATCCCTCTGAGGCAGGTGTTCTTGTCCCCATGTTACAGGTGGGGATACTGAAGCACAGAGGCCTTAATTTTCAAAAAGTAAACATGCAGATGTCAGCACAAAAAGTATTCACACACACACAAATCAGGCTTTACCATGACCGCATGCATAAATCAGATACTGTACTTGCAGATGCAATTATCATCACAGTCACAGCAACAGCACACTCAGACTGGCCGCACAAACGTACACACAATTTATGCACTATACACGTTTGCTAATACAGGTGTATTTGATGCTGTTAAAACTTTTAAAAATCAGGCCGTAAGTGACTTTCGCACTGTCAAAGGGAAATTCTATGACAGACACAGGAAGGAAACCCAAATCTCCTGATTCCCAGTTCTGTGCCTTAAGTAGAAGACCAGCATTGTTAACGTGATTGCTTTAAGCTAGCCTGCCTTGCCTGCACCATTTTCTAGTATGCACTACCATGCATAAAGATAAGCCAGATAGTGAATGACTTCTTTTAGATTTAGGGAAAAACAACAAAATGACCAAAAAAATGAAACTCAAGTTTTCATAAGAGCACTGCACTATAACAGGAACTGATCACAAGATGACCGGCGCCTTCAGCAGACAGCAAGCTCCTAAACATGAAGTTCCAGTACAGGAGGAAGGAGGAGGGGAGGAAACATATCTGCATATGTATTATCTGAGCTTTTCAGGGCTCAGTTACCTCACATAGGGGATAGACCTTCCAAGAATATCAGTTAACATTTTACATTCCTAATTGTAATGTTAACAGATTAACCAGTAAGCATTAGTCTTACCGGTTAACCCACCTTAACGGTTAACCCCTGGGCCAGCCAGTCCACCAACTCCAGCTCTCCCGGGCTGATCAGCCCCGCCAGCCAGATTGGCCCCAGCCCTGCAGACCCTTTAATCAGTTAACCGTTTAACCGATTGCAAATATTTTGCTTAAATGGTTAATTTTTAAAACGATATTTACATCCCTAATTACAATCACTGCTGTCCTAATCTCAGTAAGAACTCCAAGACCTATTGCTATTTGGGCCCAGTGCTTTGCCTGCTTAAGAAATTCTTTCAAAACCATTTCTGCTTTCAGACTCCTTCCCCCAACTACAGCAGGAAATATGAGCTATCCCTTAAGGCAGCTCTCAGACTTCTATAAAGACAGCTGCAAAATGTATCACAATTCTACCATTCCTTATCCACAGCCTCCAACTACCCACTCTCATTTTTACAGGGGAGCAGTTAGCTCCTTTGCCTTCTTTTTTGCGGCAAAGATAGATGGAAAAGGCTTGTTGAAATATTCCCAGTTATCTAGAGTTCAATATGCCACCTTGTCTTGCTGCTCTGTTTTTTTCCTTTCATGCATCTCCCAGTCCTCTCCTTTAGTGTTTCTGATTTTTTTTTTTTTTAACCTCCTGCTTACTGTCTTTCACAGCCCTACTTATCCTTTTCCCTGCTGGTCTGGCCATAGTGTCTACGCCACAGCAGACTACTAACCACTTCACAGGCGATTGGAGCACTCCTCACTGAGTATCTAGGGCCCAGAACCTCAAAGATGCTTAGGCATCTAGCTCTCATTCATATCAATGGGAATTAGGTACCCAAGTACCTTTGAGGATCTGGGCTTAGTACACTTGTGCAGTGACACAAGTTACAGATGGAATACTCAGTCCTGCAACGCTCACTCACATGAGTAGCCTCACTAACTCTCTCTGTTCAAGAAACGAGGTTGCAGAACCCAGTGCCATTAAACTGCGCGTCTTCTCTTTTGGTTTAAGCCAGGATGGATTTCAGGCTCTTCTGCAACATCCCTCAGTGTTCAGTATCCCCCTTTGCATGCTCTTCAAGCAAGCCCGACTTTCTAATGTCAAACTCTTCCGTGGCTTGCTGTTGCAAACAGTGCTGCCCTGGTGAGCAAGTCACAGCTAATGAAGGATGATATCCCACGTATTCCAGTGTAGAGCGTTCTCCCACATCAACCTCATTCAGCATTATCCACTCATCAAGAATAGTGAAGTGATCCAAATTCTGTTCTGTTTCTCCAGATTAGATTCACAACAGTAATAGGCCTACAGGGTCCTCTTCAATTCAGCAGTGACTTGGAAACCTGTCACCTTCCTTATCAGCTGTGTATTGTCTTTCCAGTCAATATCTGAGAGACACTTGATGAACACTGAGGTAACATGGCTATAACTGAGGGCACATTCTGGCTCCCTCTCAGGATGTGTCTACATTGCAGCTGAGGGTGTGCTTCCCAGCTCATGTAGACAGGCATGAACTAGATCTGCTCAAGCAAGCTCGTTACAAATAGAGTAGCCAGCCAGGGGCAGCAAGGTCGGCAGCTCAGACTTACTGTCTGAGTGCGAATCCACCCAGACCCACCGAGTACATACTCAAGTGGTTAGCCCAACCTGCCACCCACTTTACCCCCACTATACTGTTACCATTAGCACACGATCTCAAGCTCCCTTTTCAAGCTGTGAAGCATGCTCCCAGCTGCAGTGTAGACATACCCTCAGGTCGGTTAGCCTCAGCATTTAGATTCTGTATTAAAAATTATATAATTAGAAATGTTGTCATCAAATTTTGTGTTTTAAAAATCCATTAAAACCTGGGATTTATTATGATTCAGAACATTCCCCTGCAATGTTAGGAACCCATTCACAACAATATCATAATATTACTTGCACTGGAACCAGAAAGTGAAACTGACCAAGCTGAGGGAAGGGCTAGTAAATTTGATTTTCCCACAGTTTCATTGTTTTAATAAGTTATCACAGGCGTGGAAAACACTTGTTTAACTATATGATTTATATCTTGGTAATGTCCCTGTTATTGTCAGTTCTGGGCCTCTCAATCTGAAAAGGAGTTTCTTCACACCTTAATATCCACTGCATCAACCACAACATTTATCTCTCTTCTCTCAGCATTGTCCCTCACTGATTTAAAAACCCATGTTCCTGGATCAACCACATTTATTTGCTTCTAAGAATACCATATTTATCAGTCAAACATGTGACTCATTAAGCAACCTCTTTACATAGTGTATGCTTCCAACATTTGTCTTGGACAATGATTTGTCTTGCACTTTCCTTTTGCATTTCAGGAGCTAGATTCTCCCTTGTGATCCATCCGCTTTCTGCCACTCCAGCAATACAAAGTAGCCAGAAACTGGCTGAATCTCCCCAGCTAGGAATTTCACTATCATGGTGGGGGGGGGGTGGAGGGGGAGAACACCTCAGCTAATGTAGAACTGGGGTACCCTGCTTTCACACCACTACTAGTGTTGCGGGGTGTGCTGGGCAAGGAGGTTGTGTGGCCAGCTTGCTGCTGCACTCCAGCTATTCTCAAATAGCAGACTGCTCCTTGGGGCAGTTTCCAGCTAGCACCTGTTAGAGCAGAACAATGTCCAGGGGACAGCAAAAAGAATTTGGGTAAGTATTTTTTTTTTTTTAATACTCCCCTCCCTGCTCACTCCCCAGCAGAGAATCTGGTCCCATGTCCCTATCCCGCAGAATTAAGGAGTAGGTATGCTAACTGCAGTCCACAAGAAAATTTATCTTTTCCTCCACCTGTGTGGCAAGAGACAGGGGGTTTTAGCAAACATGGAGAAGACATTAAGTATGAAAAATAAGTCAGTCAAATTCCTTTGTAGGCATTTTGTCTTTGTTCCTAGCTAATCAACATAATATTAACATGAATCCTCCAGTTGTGCCTGATTCTGTTGAACTATAATCATTTGTGTGTTAAGGGTCAAGAAATTTGGGGATTCACAAAACATTTTATGAATAGTTGCTGGTTGTCAAATACCCAGGAGTAGGACCTAGTGAATAACAGTAAGCCAAGCTAAGCACTATTCATAGCAAAAACAGTCAGTGTTTTTTAATTTCATATTCCACCAGTGCTAGTTATTTGTATGAACAGTTGTTTGCATATCTCTATGCCCCTAGGCCAAAACATTTTTTTCTTCTAGTTTGAAAATCTTCTCTCTTTTTTTTTAAAAAAAAAAACAAAAAACAAAAAAAGAGTAAGGGAAATACAGCCCATCTTTTCTATACTAATCAGGTGTCCCCTAGAAATCATCATCATCACCCACATTTTTAGTAATCCTAAACCTTCTGACTGATACTGACGGGCCAAGGTCACCCCAAGATCCTCTGTGTGAATGCTTCACTTCTACTGACAAGTAGAAACTTCCCCAAAGACTGCATTTCACAACTCTTCTCTCTGACCTGAAGTCTGAGCTCCTTTGTGTGTCTCACTGGTTGCCTCTCTATTATCATATATTCCAGTAAGCAGAATTACAAAAGGCTCAGTCCCTGTTCTCAAGGCAAACTTGCCAACTCTCCCAGTACCATCTTTAATCTCTGTTTTTGGGAGACTGATCACCTTCCCACTGGGTGAGTGCCACTTATGGAACTGCATATCCTCAAGGTGCCTCATACCACCATCATTTTCCTGCTCTGCTCCATAAACTTTCCTCACTTAATTCCATAATCACATTGCCTGAATTCACCTTAATGGCATCCAAAATCTGAATCCTGTTGATCATCATTACTGTATACTCGAGACAGGCCTGAACCAAAGCCCTAAATCTCAACATCACTGAATTTTGGGGGCATTCGAAATACAAACCCAGTGGGGAATTTTACAAATGGTTCCCATGACTGTCTTTAGAAGGAGCAAGCCAAAACTCTGGATCCAAACAAACTAGAATGCCAAGTGTGTAATCTCTGAATTTGGCCACTTCAGCCTCTCCCTTCTGTATTCTCATCTCTGTATAACATGTCACATACCCACCTCTTTAGAGCTACCTACTATAGCTATATATATAGCTATAGCTACCTACTAGGTCTGTTTGAAATTCAGGTCAGCATCCCTGTCAGCAATGATTTAGCTTTAGCACATAAAGCAGGGAAATTTCCTCCCTACCTCTAAACGATCTATTCCCTGGCACTAAACAATTCATAAATTGCCAACCCAGGGAATGTACTCTCCTCTCTCCACCCCCATATTTCTCCTGTGGTTTGTATGATCATTCAGTAAATATATTACAAAAAACTTCACTGACCTCAGTCTGCTGCTTTGAGACCTTTGTGTGGCTCACTACTCCTCCCCCATGCTCCTGCAGGAGTGTTTCATAAATAAATTACTGCTGCCTATATCCCCAAGCACCCTCCAGCCTCACTGGGAGTTGAGATCCCTTGATGTTAACAGCAAGTGCATATTTCTGAGGCTAAAAAGCACCTATCAGGTTAGTGTCTGGAAAGAGCAGCCTTCTAAAGACTGTGGAGTGGAGAGTGAGGTCTGTCTGTTTAACCACAACACATCTTCCTGCCAGTTTCCCCACAACGTGCATCAAGGGGGTAACATGCAAAATTAAGAGAACTCCAGTTTGCATTTGTTTCCAGAACTCAGCCCCTGCATGCATCCTTGCTCCCCAATGCCATGGGATCACTGGGGTGCAAGAATGGAAATCCTAACTCCAAACAAGCACAAAGTCTAAGACCCCAATATAAAAAAAAGTTTTGATACACTCAGAGTTGGGCTTTGATCAGGCCCTCTAGATCAGGTTAGTCAGTGGCTGATGGCCAATATTTTCTGTAAGTCTTGTAGATTTTCTCCTTGGAAGCAGTCATCTGCCCTTTTAAACCCACTGACTTTTTAAACTTGTCTTTGTTAACCATAGAAATATAGGACTGGAAGGGACCTCGATTGGTCATCTAGTCCAGTCCCCTCCACTGAGACAGGACTAAGTATTATCTAAACGGTTTGTCTAACCTGTTATTAAAAACCTTCAATAATGGTGATTCCACAAGCTCTGTCGGTAATTTGTTCCAGTGCTTAACTAACCTTATAGTTAGGATGTTATTCCTAATGTCTAACTTAAATCTCCCTTGCTGCAGTTTAAGCTCATTTCTCATCCTGTTCTCAGTGGAAAAGGAGAACACTTTATAACAACCTTTTATGTACCTGAAGACGGATATCATGTTCCCCCTCCATCTTCTCTTCTACAGACTAAGAAAACTCAGTTTTTTCAGTCTTTTCTCATAGGTCACGTTTTTGAGAACACAAATCATTTTTGCTGCTCTCCTCTTGACTTTCTCCAATTATATGTCCACATCTCTCTCAAATTGTGGTGCCCAAAATTGGACACAGTATTCCAATCACAGAATCAGACTTTAAGGTCAAAAGGGAGCATTATGATCGTCTAGTCTGACCTCCTGCACGACACAGGCCACAGAATCTCACCCACCCACTCCTGTAACAAACCCCTAACTTATGTCTGAGCTACTGAAGTCCTCAAATTGTGGTTTAAAGACTTCAAGTTGCACATAATCCTCCAGCAAGTGACCTGTGCCCCACACTGCAGAGGAAGACGAAAAACCCCCAGGGCCTCTGCCAATCTGCCCTGGAGGAAAATTCCTTCCCGACCCCAAATATGGCGATCAGCTAAACCCTGAACATGTGGGCAAGACTCACCAGCCAGACACCCAGAAAAGAATTCTCTGTAGTAACTCAGATCCCACCCCATCTAACATCCCTTCACAGGCCATTGGGCATATTTACTGCTAATAGTCAAAGATCAATTAATTGCCAAAATTAAGCTATCCTTTCATACCATCCCCTCCATAAACTTATCAAGCTTAGTCTTGAAGCCAGATACATCTTTTGCCCCCACTGCTCCCCTTGAAAGGCTGTTCCAGAACTTCACTCCTCTGATGGTTAGAAACCTTCATCTAATTTCAAATCTAAACTTCCTGATGGCCATTTGTTCTCCAATGAGACCTTATCAGTGTTGAGTCGAGATTGGAAGAATTACGTCTTGCTTACAACAATTGTCTTGCTTATAACACTCCTGCTAATACATACCAGAATGATATTCGCTTTTTTTTTTAAACACAAAAAGTATTACACTGTTGACTCCTATTTTAGTTTGTGATCTACTATAACCTCCAGATCCTTTTCTGCAGTATTCCTTCCTAGACAGTCATTTCCCATTTTGTATTTGTTTAATTGATTATTCCTTCCTAAGTGTAGTACTTTGCATTTGTCCTTATTGAATTTCATCCTATTGATTTCAGATCAATTTTTCCATTTTTCCAGATCACTTTGAATCTTCTTTCAAACTAGGTACTTTATATTATGGTTATATCTATCTCCCAGCTGTTACCACCTGGTAAAACCCACAAACATTTCATAATTATGCCTACAGGCCCCATAAAGGGAGCGATCCCTTCTCACATTATTAAAGGTGGAGGTGAGACTATCTTCTTGAATTCTGTCAGTGGTCATTGCCAGCTGGAGCCCTGTGCATTCTGTCACATGCTGTCAATCTCCATCACATGTCATGTAATGAGATGCTGACATCTCAGCTCCTATTCTGCATATTTAAGAGTGACAGCTACAGTACCTGAAGTCAGTTTTAATTAGCAAGAGTTCTTATTACTATGGCCCTGGTTCTTTGGGTCACCCAATCCTGTCAACAAGTTATGCCAGTTGATCAAATGTTTGGTGGCTCTTCGTGATCTGTTTTTACTGATGCTTGATTCTGATCCTGTCTCAAGCGGATATGCATAACTGCTTTCCCCACTGTGTCTTTGTCAATCAGTGGCTTGATGAACAAACAATGAATGGGTGGGTGATGGTTTCCTTGTATTTTCTGGTGCCATACATTTCTATGAATACCCTCAGAATAAGAAATGGCTCCTCACCTATGGCTACCATGGAAATCCAAAGGAAAGAGTAAAGAAGACTCACAGCTAGTCTTGTTCATATATGGATAGTAATACAGTACTATAACAGACTAAAAAGTACACTGGTCTGACAGTCTGGGCCTAACTACCATACATTCAGCCCTGGACCAGTGCCAAAAGACCACTTCTAGACTCAAGGACCCGTGACAGGTTTAAAAAGCCCTACGTCTCATAAACCAACAAAAAAGATGGGAGTCCCAGCTCTCCTATGGCATGCAATCTTTCAGCCTGATGCTGCTATGTGATGAGGGGCCTCAGCTCCAAAAGTAAGTTAAGGGAGGGTTGAGAGTGCTCACATTCTGCGGGAACAGGCCCCTTGTCTTTAGGTAGGGCACATCAAGTGATACCTTGAAATCTCACCACTCCGATGACCATGTTGTGATATTCTACTTCAATTCCAGCTGGATATTAGTAGCTGCTATTTTGAAAATGGCTAGTTAGAAATCTGATGCTTCATTCCCTATGAAAGCACTTTGATTAACCAGCTTCCAGACAGCATAAAGCCTCAGACTCTGGTCTAGTGGTTTGCAAGATGTCAGATGCCAATGTAATGGATTTGGAGAAAGCAAAGTGTTAACATCAGGCACAGTATCTCTTTCCCTTTCCAATACCTCAGTACACTTTTCTGCTGTGACACAGACCAAAGCTGAGTCTTTTCAGGACTTTGAGATACAAATATATTATACAGAGTTAAATTTCCGAGAGGAGCGACACAATCTCTAAGGGAAAACCTTTTCTAAATCTTAAAGATATAAATATATATGTTTACTTATAACCCGTGAAACAATTACGAATAGTGTCAATAACAACTCTTTTAAAGACAACACTTCCTGGGGGATTCTGAAGTTTGCTTACTTGTTACTATCCCAAGTTGAAATGTAAAATACAGTTATGACCACACACTTCACTAGGAGGATTTACCGCTCTCAGTCTCTGCAGAATGGTATCTAAACCCTCTACATGGTGCACAAGCTTCTTAAAGATTAGGAACAAGTAGCTGTCACACGGCCTCCTTCAAACTCCCTTTGAGTCTCTGCAAGGACAGTCTGCACTTTGCACAGCCAGCCACAATTCTAGTCCTCCTCCTCTCCAGTAGGGTGAGGGAGCCCGCAATCTAAAGCCAATAGAACTGGCAGAGTCCTTTGAACACAATCCTCACAGAAGACTCTTCTGGTCCTCGCATTGTTTCACCACTGAGTCCTTCAGACTGGCTCTTACTCTTATTTATAAATTCCTCCACTCAGCCTCCCATTGGTTCTACTCTCTGAGAGTGACTTTGGTTGTGTCCTAGCAGGCTGCTTTCCCACAGTGGAAATCACCCAAATATCTTCAAACAGCTATTGAGCATGCCCAGTGCCTGCTACACACTGTTTCAATTCTGGGTGATTCTAGTCCATCCAGCAGAGTCACCTGGCCCAGCTCCAGCAAGTTCACAAGCACAGAGAACACCCCCCCAAAACAAATACTAGAATTATGTATTCTCCCCACTGGTTCTTTCATTATTTACACCTCTAAATCCCGCAATGCAAGCCCATCGGTGGGTTACACTAAACTTAAGGCAGAACTGAAGTAGTAAGATAGTAATCAGAATGGTGTCATTGTAAGGTTCAGTAACCCATGACCTTCCAGGGCTCGGAACACTTTGGTGATCCAACACACAGGCTTGCAAGACCCAGAAACTTCTCTAAGCACTTGTCCTGGACAGCGATCAGAACAAAAAAGTTTATCTGTGACTCTACATGTTAATAAGGATCAGGCAAGGCTAGAAATAATCTTCACCACATGATAAAATCAGCAGCTGATATACAGAACACCTCAATAAAAATGACCATAATATGAGAGACAGCATTCCATGAAATCTTGGTGCTGTTTTATTACACTTACAAATTTCAAAATACTTTTCAAAACATGAACTGATGAAGATTCAATACCTCTGTGAGGGAAGTAGATATTATTATACTCATTCTACAGATAGGAAAACTGCAGCCCACCCAAAACCACAGGTTTCTTTTGAGGATGAGGACTGAGAAAACTGACTCCTCAACTCAAAGGAAACCTGCAAAACACCTTCAAAAGATGAATCTGGGAGCTTAAATTCATAACTTCACTAGACACTAAAAATCATGGACTGAAGAGACACTGGACTTATGGCTTATTAAACAACCTAAAACCCACTAAATCTCACCCCCACCCCGCCTTTTTTCCCCCTCTCCTTTTCCTCCCATGACAAGTGGTAACCGGCCACTTAACTTTCCTGATCACTTGAAATATGTGTTATCTACTTACACTAAACAATCTGTTCCAGCTTGTATTTAGCTGTGACACTCTGAGTACCCTTCCCAGAAGAACAGCTAAACGTGTCTCTTTCACCAACAGAAGTTGGTCCAATAAAAGATAATTCCCACCCCTTTTGTCTCTCTGTCATTTAAACAACAGTTTAAACTTTATAGCATTTTTAGAGTTGTGAATTATTGTAGGAAATTGAGTTCTCTCTTCCCATTCTATTCTGTAAATTTTTTTTTTTTTAATATTAGGTGCTATACCAACAAAACTGGAACACAGGCTATGATTGAACCTCACATGTCTGCAATTTTCTTCTTGTTTACAAACCTTCATTAGTGGTAGGATTGTTAGGAGAAAAGGAATAAGCATTCAATAGTAATCTGATTTTTTTTTTTTTAAATCCACGATGGGTGAATAAGAAGCACATTTCCTGGTATAAAATGCACAGCTTCAGAAAGCCCTCTCTCAACTTCCTATTTGCATTTGACAGAAGAAAGATGAAGTACTGCACAATTAAACTTAGGGGGATTATCTATTTAGCAGCCAGGAATTAATGTGGAATGTGTTACAATATTACAGCATATTAATGATTTGCAGCACAGTACACTGAACCAATTCGAGCAACATATCCACTCTGTATCTACTGACACACCACATTATCTGCGACTAATCAAAGCAACATTGAATTGAAGGATTCCCTGCATGTAAAATGTTTAACCAACACACTCATTCACTTGAAAATGGGAACCTTATTTTCAGTTACCGGAATCTCATCAACTCCAGCAAAATTAATCAGGAAACTGTATCTGGTCTGACTCGAGCCTTTACATTATGCACAAGAGTCATCTGTCTGCTCAAATCACAATAAAAGTTGATTTGTGCTTTCCGTCAATGGCCAACATTGGTCAATATTTCCAGATATGATTGTCCTTCACCAAACATGGATAGAAATCTTTTAGAAAGGTAATTTGTAACTCATGCAAAAAATTGAGGAGATTTATCTCACTGGGTTTAAAACAGAGGCTCTTGGCTTCTTAAATGTATTGTGTGCTTGAACAATACAAGCATGTCTTTTCCTCCCTTCTGATGTGCGCATGGCCATTGCAGCATTAAAACTGTACCAAAATTCCTTTATTGCTCTCTCTGTTCTTTGATTTAATCATAAAAGCTTGTCTGATTCCATCCCTGCCCTTTTCCTAGGGTTATTCATGCCATATCTGTGTGTTCTGAGGCTTTTTTGCTTTCATCTCATTGCATTTGCCTTTCAGATCATCATCATTCGCCCACTGCAATCTACTTCAGCTCAGCATTAGTATGTATTAATTTAGCGGACCGTATGTGATTGATGTGATATAGAGCTTTTCACCTTTATTTTGCTAGTTCAGTCACAGCATAGATGATAGTAACCTAAAATGGTTACCACCTCATGGCTGTTTGGTATCCTATGTCAACAACATTGTGTGGTCACAATCCAGTTCCCAGTGGACAAGTGTCCATATCACTAGCAGTAATTAATACCCTTGTTGGCAGTCTCTCAGAATCCAAGGACTTTCTGGACCATGGAAACCTCACCATTGTTTGTCCCTCTAGAGGAAGCTGCAGCTGTTGATCTGGTATCTTTCATTATGCATTCCTCAACTGTATCCCCATGAAGTCATGGGACTGCCTCATCAGCCTCCTCCTGGCGCTGGCCAAGATGGTCATAAATCAGACCAGGAGGAGGAAGTTCGACAGGAGCCTTACTTGTCTCACATATCTGGGCAGGGTCCGCTGACTCCTTGGATTCCTTTGCAGAACAGTGGGTGCTGTCCAGAGATTTCTGCTTGGTGTTCCCATCCAGTTCCCTCATTTTAAAACTTTTGAGCTGTGTGTCAGTTCAAGGATAACTGCACCTGTATTCCTATGTACCACATTGGCCCTTGAGGTCACCCACTTAAGGTTTCTGGCTCCCAGCCATCATGTCTCTTGGGTCAAGACCCTCAGCTCTATCCCTCCAGAGAAGGGTTTTAAGGGAGCACAGCTCCCTGATATACACGGTGATATCCCCAGCAAGCCTAAAGACCAGCATCTGTGTTTTGCTTTTTCTCAGATGGCTATGAACAGTGTATTGTCAGCACTTACAACTTACTGCACAGATCTTTCTAACCAAGCATCTTCATTCCTAAGGCAAAAGCCTTAAAGAAAAAACATAAAACACAGATATAAATGCACACTAAATACACCAGGAGTCGTCCCTCAGATTTATGGGACGTGAGTAGGCCAAAGTCTTTCCAACCCTTCGAAAGGGTTGGGGCTTCCCTTGGACAAAAGGTTGTCTCTCTTTGCTGGATTAGAAAGAAGGTCTGTGAGATTTCAAACTCACCCTTTTATAAACACCCCTTTCTTCATGTCCTAGTCACTGGAAAACTCAACTTGAACCAGTATGTGTGAACCAGTCCAAGGGGTAGTACCTCTCTAGAGTTCTTTAGTATCTGTCAATCACCTTAATCACCCCATACTGTTTTTAATTCCTGTAGGAGCTGCAGTAACCCTCCCATATAGAGCAGAGCACAATCATACATAAACCACTCAAATTTAATACAATGGCCCCCCCAAATTACTTCATGGGGTTGCAATATCAGTGTCAACCTGCACACCTGTTTCTTTTATTTTTTTAATTTGCACCACAGAATTAGTTGAGCCGTGATCTTGTGGCTCCTCCCTTGATTGAGGTGGCGGGCATTTCGTTCTAGATGGGCTCCGCCCTCCTTTCTGGGACAACAGAAAGACTGGTCTCTTTCGTCACTAAGATAAATTTAAAATAAAATCATAAAATAGATTTCAAAGTTCATTTGGTTCCTGCCTCATGCCAGCCACCGACCATTCCAAGATCAAGAGGAGACAAAAGGGCTGGTGTACTTCTTAATTCCAGCGGCTCTAGGATAAATAAGGCAATTCAGAACTTAAACATATTTGTCCAGGAATATACAGCTAGCTTTTTAATGGTCATTTCATTGCACCTGTTTTCATAACCACTTGCTCAAGCAAGACATTTCTCCTCCTTATTTTAAAAGATACATAAGTAAGATGAGTGTCATTAAAGGGCTGTAAGACAGGAACATATTTGACTGATGGACTTGAGTGTCAACCATCAAATTGAGTTCAAGTAATTACAGCTTTGGCAAAAAAGCTGGTGGTTATTTTACATGGTTTGTTGCATAAAAGTGTATCAGATTTCTTTTGTGCTCTATCTTGAATCACTTTGATGTATGATCGCTCACTACTCCCCTTGATTGCTTTTCAAAAGCAATCTAAATTAATGTGAATTGGTAAAGGGTAATTATCTCTATGAATAATTAGCACATAATAATAAATGCAAATAGGACAAAATGCCGGTCTAGACTAATAGGTCTTTTTCTTGACATGCTCTCTATGAAGAGGGCATCTGCAGTACAGTGACGAAGGAAAAAGGGGGAGAGTTGTGTTCCAGGTCCCAGGGACTACGTGCAGAGTATGGCGCTACTCATTGTAAGTAAGGGTGATAAGAGTCCGGCCTTGCCTTTGTCTAAGGTATATAGTTGGCATGGACAAAGAATGGCTCTTTACCTGTCTGCACAGTGCCATGAAAAAAATATAGCACTTTATTAAGTTTTTAATAAAAATAATAAATAATAAATAATAATAAGGCCCCAATCCTGCAGCTGTTCTGTGACTAACCCTTACTGACCCAAGTAGTCTCGTAGAAATCAGTGCGATTAGTCATACAAGTAAGGGTCACTTACACTCATGAGTAAAATGTACAGGATTAAGCCCAGGCTTGACGAAAAAGGGGAGGGCAATTCTGTGAAGTGAAACCTGTAACACTTTTCCCCGAAATATTCACATCTGTGTCATTCCACCCACCTTTTTGGTATTATCTCAGTTAACATTTGCAGACTGAGTTCCCAAATACAAACGTATCAGTCCTTTATACTCAACACATCCTGGTGAAGGGAGTCATTCACACCTCTAAGAGAGAAAAAATTGCTGGACACACCTCTGGTAAAAATATGGTACATGAAAAATCAGATTCTTCTGTTTTGTTCTACCCAGAAAACATGGGAATGCCATTTAGAAACATGACCACTCCACTGCAACAACTTTTGTGAGGGTTACCCTGTGGCTTCAGGCACAGCCCTGTCCGCCCAAGGCATGGCATTATAGAAGAGCTCGGTGTAAGCTCAAAAGCTTGTATGTCTCGCTAACAGAAGTCGGTCCAATAAAAGACATTGCCTCACCCACCCTTGTCTCTCTAATATTCTGGGACAAACATGGCTACAGCAAAACAGCATACAAGGGGTGGTATGTAAAATGCACCTCTGGGAGGGACACACTGGGACACCACACCCTTACTCTTATGCACCAGTGACCAAGATCCAGGTAGCTCACTAAGTGGTGAAAGACAGGTTCTTACTCCCCTGCATGGATGTGTACCCCAAGAGACAGTATAGCCCCAAATATGCAACACTCTTCAGCTAAACACTGAACACACACACACACACACACACACACACACACCACTCCAATTATCGGTTGGATTACATTGCGGATCAAGCAGAGCATTTGGCCGTAAGTAAGCATTTGCATTATAATTTCCATTAAGTTTTATTAAGCTGAATAACATCACACAACACTGTTGAGAGGGACTTGCAGTACATTAATCAGATTAAATGGAACACGATAAAAAAACATTTAAGTGCCTTCTTAGCAATAGAGGGAAGCTCAGCAAGTAATAAGATACTCATTCAAACCACAAATCTGGAGATACCTCTTTGGAAAAAAAATTATAACCCTACTAGAATTGCATTTGCTACCTCTTCAGGACCATGTTAGACATCCTGGCATCATAACAGAGAAGACATTAGTGCATTATGTGAAGTATATTTTAGTCCAGCACATTATTATTTTATTAATGCTCTTTTACATGTTTAGCATGTAATGGATTTAGGAGGAAAATGCATTTTTGATGATAGTCCAATTCAAGTTTGATTCCAAATTTTTAATCAAATGTGAATTAGTTTGTTCATAGCTGAAATGCTCCTTGAGCTTAGTTTCTCACACTCACACAATCCTCCTCCTCCAAATGACAAGAAATTAAGCAAGGCCCAGGTCTTCCCTTACTTCTGGAACCCTCATGCTTCCGTACCGACCTAATAGAGCCTCCTGTAAGAAGATGACAAACTCTCTGTGACAGGTTGGACCCCCTTTCTGGGATGCCACCTGATGTACTGGGATTTCAGTGAGCCTGCCTGCTCCACTAGCCTGGGCTCCCTCTCCCTGTTTTGGTGAATTAGGCTCTCCGGCCTCTGGCAGCACACACACACACACACACCAGCGGTAGAATCACACACAGTCTGAAAACAGCTCTCTATGAGAAGACAGCTAGGAAATCCCACAGCACTCACGTGCAGCTCCCATCTGGAAAGTACATGCAAAATAATATTGTCCTGCGCTGTAGAGAAATTGATACAATGTAAGCTCATAAATTCTCCCCCTCCCTCAATGTGGAGGAAGATATGCACAACTTCTTTCCCCCCTGTTAGAAATTGCACAAATTGGGCTTAATAATAAACAAAAACAAGTTTATTAACTATAAAGGGCAAATTTTAAGCGATTGGAAGGGATAGCAAACAGAACAAGGCAAATTACTAAGCAAATAAAACAAAACATGCATACCAAACTTAAGACTGATTTAAAGAAATTTCTCACTCTATATGTTGTTTTAGAAAAGTTGCAGAGTTTATGTAGCTTAGAATTCCATCTATTTCTCTTTACAGATTAGACTCCTGTCTTAGTCTGGACTCAGCCCTTGCCTTTCCCACCACTCAGTTCCTTTGTCTCTTCAGGTACTTTCAGTAGTCTTTCTTCTTGGGCAAGAAGGCAATGGAGAAGAGTCCTGTTTGCCTTACTCCCCAGCCTTAAATAAGATTTACATAAGGTGGGAATCTTTTGTTTCCCAGTCTTGACCTCCCCCTCTTTTTAGTGGAACGGTGTTTACTAGGTCAGGTGGTACTGTCACCTGGTATTAATCTCACAGCTACCTCCCAGGACCCCTCTCAGGAAGGAGAGAGATTAGTATCTCCAAAATCTTATTGTTTCTTCCTAATGGTCCATCAAGGCTGATGACCTGTTGTCTGGTGGGTGCCTCCCAAACACACACACAGTTGTAATTGATACATAGTCTACATTCCAAACTTTAGATACAGAAATGATACATGTATATAAATTGGATAATCACATTCAGTAAATTATAACCTTTCCGATGATATATTTTATGCAAGATGGGTCTTGTAAGGTATCTCAGTTATGCCATATCCATATCATAGGCATATTTCCATGAAGAATATGGGATGTAACGTCACACTCATCCATTATTGGGGCTTCAATCTCAGTTGCAGCCCCTGAAAACAGAATACTTGGGCTGCAGAACTGCTTTTGTCAATGTATATTTGGCTCAGGATAAGGTCTGAGTCAGTCTGGATCAGCCACAAAGTAGCCCCGATATTCATTTACACATTTTATTTGATAACTAGTAAAAATAAGTTTACCCCAATGTCTTCTGGACTAGAGGGATTACTTTGTAACGGTCTATAAAACATGCTCTCTCTCAAGAGACAACAAGGATATTAGAGCACTCACATAGATGACTTGTGACAGAGATTCCTGCATTCTTCTTGTAATAGGAATGCCTGAACACCAACATAGGGTATGAGCCAACAGCCACTGAAGTCAATGGGAGTCTTTCCATTAACTTCACTAAGCACTGGATCAAATCTACATGGTGTAATTTTGGCTTGTCTCAAATGGGTGCATTTGGGGGGGGGGAGGGGCAAGGAACAGGAAAGAATGTAGGGAGCTTTTTCTCCCACCCACATGCAAGCCAGCATACCTGTTTAGGAGCAGAGCAGAATACAGACATTACAGGAACTAGAACAGGATTCAAGCTAATGCACGCAATGGCGTGGTTTTCCTGTAGTCAGTAGCAGGCATTAGATAGCCCTAGTCCCCTTGACTAAGCCCAGGAGGTCAAATTCTTATCTCTCTCTGTCTGGAGTACCTCATGCACCTTCAGAGCCTACACCAGTGCACATTAGAGCCAGCTTTGGTCCATTGTCCAACACTTTAGCTATTTAGAGGGAGAAATCCCAAATGAAATGGAACTTCTACAGTAAATCATCTTTGGACATAACTGGACTCTAGAAAAATGAATGTGTTTTCTGTAGCAGATTTTCACTTTAGTGTCTAGCTGCTTCCCCATTCTGCACTTTCCCTTAGGCCCCGGCCTATCCTTAGAGCCACTAGTTTCTGTTTATTATGCAATTTCTAGTTGCGGACGTCATACAATATTCCATCCACAGCACATAAAGCAAAACAGCCAGTGTAATTAATTGCCACTGCTGTAAATAATATGATAAATGCACAGACTGATGAGCCAAGGCATTCCTATTTTTCCCATTTGTGTGCCACGATGAATGATGCATTCTGGATATATCACCCGCCATCCATCACAATGAAACCTACTCATCATGCACAGAATAAGAACTTGAACTTCCCTTCTTCATTCAACAGGCAATAATGAGTGTGATGGGAGATTTAGGGCATCCTACAGGATTTTTATTTTTTTTAAACAATTTAATAGTGTTTTAATCTAAGTAACAACAGTGTTGCAAAGGATGGCTACTCTGCCCATTAACACATGCAAATACTGACACCAGTGTGGCTTGCAGAGAAAGAACAATAGGGTTGGGCTGGTATCAGCCCTGTCCCTCACTGGCGTAAGTCTAAGGCTTTGTCTACACTACGCAGCTTTTAGCGGCACGGCCATGTCGCTACAGCCGTGCCACGAAAAGGGGCGCAGCATACCCCTGTCTGTCGGCGGGAGAGAGCTCTTCGGAGCTTTTCATTGGGGAAAAAAAACCACACACCCCGAAAAACAAAAGTTAACACCTCTGAATGAGAAAAGTTGTCAGCTGCCACTGTAGACAAAGCCTAACTGTATGCCCGCAGAAATTTCAGTTCTTTAGTCTTTGGTGCCCGCGTGACTTCTTATTATAATAATTCATATGATAAATGGGCCCACTGAAGGGAAAGTGGTTAGTTTGCCAGTGTTTCGAAATATATGAGGTAATGGGCAGAGGAATAAAGAATGGATGAGCAGTTTTGAAATAAAAGAGATACCCACTCATCTAGGCCTGGCAGGGTTCCATCTCACTGGAGCCAACCTGAGCATTTACCTTGTCAGATAGCCAAACTATCAACCCAACACAATACTGTCCTTGTCTGTTTTGTTTGCACCAACTGCACTGAACTAGTGGTAACAGTTTTACTGTGAATCTTCCAGTGAAACAAAATGGGACACCAAAAACACAAACTGTATTGGGGGGGATGCAAGGAAGCATAAAACAAAGAGCCAATAATCCAAGGGCCACTCCGTTTTGGCAATAAGATACATTCTGTTCTATATGGAGTCTGTTTCCATATTCACCATGCTATCCGAGGGCTTGTCTACACTGGCAATTAACAGCACTACCCCTTCCGCGCTCAGGGGTGTGAAAAAACACCTCCCTGAGCACAGCAAGTTGCAGCACTGTAAAGCGCCAGTGTAAACAGTGCTCCCAGTGCTGGGAGCTGCGCCCCTCCGTGAGGTGGTTTTTTAAGAGTGCTGGGAGAGCTCTCTCCCAGCACCGCGCCACGACCACACAAGGCACATTCAGCGTTGCCAGAGTAGACTAGCCCCGAGTGCCGTGCAACTACAAATTCTGCACCTTCATGGCTAAAAAGTCTGTATTCCTCTGCTAGTCTACATGATTACACCAGCAAATGGGCTCCTTAGAAAGCTGCAAGTAAAATAGATATTTGCAAATAAGCTACGTCTCTGGATAATTTTAGTGAAATAAAAAACAAAACATCTCCAGAGTCATATTTTGCATTTTAGAAAAAGTGTAGGTAAAAAACCCTTATTCATATATTAATACAACACCAAAAAATACCACTCAGGGTTTTTCTCTGCATTCATTTTGATGGCCTTGTGCTCATTCCCTTTTTGGGTAAATCACATTTCGTGGCCTTTAGGGAACTAATTAAGTAACATTCTGAAGCAGTGGAAAGCAGCAGGCTAAGGACAGATAAACCAAGGGAGACAAAATGCATGAAAGAAAATATTGGAAACCTTTTTAAAAAAAAAAATATCTTATTTTTAAAGGAACACTGTGAAGTAGTTTTAGGGCAAAACATTTTTTTTTTTTTTAAAGATTTTTTCCAACAAAGCCTAGTTTTGAAAAGAGTCATAATTTTTATTTTATTTTATTTCTGTTAAAAGGGGACAGGATTAGATGTAAACATTTCCCTGAAGTTGTCTCATTGTTTCCTTGCATTATCCCATCTGTCTCGGTCCTTCTGCTATCTCTCGTCTTACACTTACTGCTCTTTGGGGCAGGGACTGTCTTTTTGTTCTGTTTGTACAGAGCCGAGCACAATGGGGTTGTGGTCCATAACTGGGGCTCCTAAGTGTTACAATAATACAAATAATAAAAGCTAATAAAAATAACAATGAAGTGATGGAAATCTAAACACAACACTGTCTCATTATAAGGCCTGATTCAAAGCCTCTGAAGTCAATGGAAAGACTCCCAATGCCTACTGAAATTAGAGTACCAGGCCTCTACTGCATTTCAACTGGAAGTGCAACTGACTAAAAAACAAAATAGAAATTGTCCAGTCTCTCTAAACGGGAATGAAATTGCCAAAGAATGAGACAAGTACACATAATCAAAAGCTGTTATTACTAGTTACAGGTAAAAGAACAATTTTAATACATCAGTTTTACCTTGACTGTCTTACTTAAGTATTGAAAGATTTTTTTAATATGAAAAACAGTCAATGAAACTGAATCCTCTCCCACACAAATTATGCCCAGTTATGTAGCTTCATTATACAACACCCTTGTGTGAATAATATTTATTGTTTTAATTATTCTTTTAAAAAGGAAAAACAGCCATGGATGTATGATTCTCTGGTCAGAACTTAAAAACAGAAATAACTCCCAAACTCTAAAATATAGGACTTTAATCTTATTTCTAGTAGCTCAACGCAGTGCATTTTTCTCCTAGTTTAAAATTAACGTCAAACACCAACAAAAATGCTAATTTCCAAAAGTGTGGTGAATTGAATCAAAGCAAGGTAATCAGTCATTGGGAAAAGGATGGAAGCCCAGATTTCATGGCTTTTGATGGGTTTTCCTTAATCTTAATTAGCCCCCAATGATAAATATCCCCTTTAGACTCATTGTTACTTTGTAATGGAGGAGAAATGCAAAATAAGTCATTATTTTACAGCTGGTAATGCTCAGGATAGTTTACATCAGAGGGATACTGCAAGCCCGAGTTACTAAATGGATTAAAACCTGGCCAATTTGTAAGTCTCAAAGTGTAACTGTAAACAGAGATCAGTTTTCAGAGGAACAGCCGTGTTAGTCTGTATTCGCAAAAAGAAAAGGAGTACTTGTGGCACCTTAGAGACTAACCAATTTATTTGAGCATGAGCTTTCGTGAGCTACAGCTCACTTCATCAGATGTTTACCGTGGAAACTGCAGCAGACTTTATATACACACAGAAATCATGAAACAATACCTCCTCCCACCCCACTGTCCTGCTGGTAATAGCTTATCTAAAGTGATCAACAGGTGGGCCATTTCCAGCACAAATCCAGGTTTTCTCACCCTCCACCCCCCCCCACAAATTCACTCTCCTGCTGGTGCTAGCCCATCCAAAGTGACAACTCTTTACATAATCAAGTCGGGCTATTTCCTGCATAGATCAAGGTTTTCTCACATCCCCCCCACCCCCATACACACACAAACTCACTCTCCTGCTGGTAATAGCTCATCTAAACTGCTCGGCAGCTCTCCAACACGAGTTTCTACAAGCCATTACCCTATGATCCCACTGAGAGTTACCAAAAGCAACTACAGCATTTGCTCAAGAAACTTCCTGAAAAAGCACAAGATCAAATCCGCACAGACACACCCCTGGAACCCCGACCTGGGATATTCTATCTACTACCCAAGATCCATAAACCTGGAAATCCTGGGCGCCCCATCATCTCAGGCATTGGCACCCTGACAGCAGGATTGTCTGGCTATGTAGACTCCCTCCTCAGGCCCTACGCTACCAGCACTCCCAGCTACCTTCGAGACACCACTGACTTCCTGAGGAAACTTCAATCCATCGGTGATCTTCCTGATAACACCATCCTGGCTACTATGGATGTAGAAGCCCTCTACACCAACATTCCACACAAAGATGGACTACAAGCCGTCAAGAACACTATCCCCGATAATGTCACGGCTAACCTGGTGGCTGAACTTTGTGACTTTGTCCTTACCCATAACTATTTCACATTTGGGGACAATGTATACCTTCAGATCAGCGGCACTGCTATGGGTACCCGCATGGCCCCACAGTATGCCAACATTTTTATGGCTGATTTAGAACAATGCTTCCTCAGCTCTCGTCCCCTAAAGCCCCTACTCTACTTGCGCTATATTGATGACATCTTCATCATCTGGACCCATGGAAAAGAAGCCCTTGAGGAATTCCACCATGATTTCAACAATTTCCATCCCACCACCAACCTCAGCCTGGTCCAGTCCACACAAGAGATCCACTTCCTGGACACTACAGTGCTAATAAACAATGGCCACATAAACACCACCCTATACCGTAAACCTACTGACCGCTATTCCTACCTGCATGCCTCCAGCTTTCACCCTGACCACACCACACGATCCATCGTCTACAGCCAAGCTCTGCGATACAACCGCATTTGCTCCAACCCCTCAGACAGAGACAAACACCTACAAGATCTCTGTCAAGCTTTCTTACAACTACAATACCCACCTGCAGAAGTAAAGAAACAGATTGATAGAGCCAGAAGAGTTCCCAGAAGTTACCTACTACAGGACAGGCCTAACAAAGAAAATAACAGAACGCCACTAGCCGTCACCTTCAGCCCCCAACTAAAACCCCTCCAACGCATTATTAAGGATCTACAACCTATCCTAAAGGATGACCCAACACTCTCACAAGTCTTGGGAGACAGGCCAGTCCTTGCCTACAGACAGCCCCGCAACCTGAAGCAAATACTCACCAACAACCACATACCACACAACAGAACCACTAACCCAAGAACTTATCCTTGCAACAAAGCCCGTTGCCAATTGTGCCCACATATCTATTCAGGGGACACCATCACAGGGCCTAATAACATCAGCCACACTATCAGAGGCTCGTTCACCTGCACATCCACCAATGTGATCTATGCCATCATGTGCCAGCAATGCCCCTCTGCCATGTACATTGGTCAAACTGGACAGTCTCTACGTAAAAGAATAAATGGACACAAATCAGATGTCAAGAATTATAACATTCATAAACCAGTCGGAGAACACTTCAATCTCTCTGGTCACGCAATCACAGACATGAAGGTCGCTATCTTAAAACAAAAAAACTTCAAATCCAGACTCCAGCGAGAAACTGCTGAATTGGAATTCATTTGCAAATTGGATACTATTAATTTAGGCTTAAATAGAGACTGGGAGTGGCTAAGTCATTATGCAAGGTAGCCTGTTTCCTCTTGCTTTTTCCTACCCCCCCCCCCAGATGTTCTGGTTTAACTTGGATTTAAACCTGGAGAATGGTCAGTTTAGATGAGCTATTACCAGCAGGAGAGTGAGTTTGTGTGTGTATGGGGGTGGGGGGGATGTGAGAAAACCTTGATCTATGCAGGAAATAGCCCGACTTGATTATGTAAAGAGTTGTCACTTTGGATGGGCTAGCACCAGCAGGAGAGTGAATTTGTGGGGGGGGTGGAGGGTGAGAAAACCTGGATTTGTGCTGGAAATGGCCCACCTGTTGATCACTTTAGATAAGCTATTACCAGCAGGACAGTGGGGTGGGAGGAGGTATTGTTTCATGATTTCTGTGTGTATATAAAGTCTGCTGCAGTTTCCACGGTAAACATCTGATGAAGTGAGCTGTAGCTCACGAAAGCTCATGCTCAAATAAATTGGTTAGTCTCTAAGGTGCCACAAGTACTCCTTTTCTTTTTGTAAACAGAGAATCATCATCAAGTAGGTGTATTTCTAGTGGAGTCCCTCAGGGATCAGTTTTTGACCCTACAATTTTTATCAATAACCTAGAAGAAAACAAAATCATCACTGATAAAATTTAGAAATTATACAAAAATTGGAGGAGTGGTAAATAATGAAGAAGACAGGTGACTGGCAGAGAGCAATCTGGATTGCTTGGTAAACTGGGCACAAGCAAACAATATGCATTTTAATATTGCTAAGTGTAAATGTATGCATTTAGGGACAAAGAATGTAGACCATACATACAAGGGGAGACTTTATCCTGGGAAGCAGTGACTCTGAAAAATATTTGGGAGTAGTGGTGTATAATCAGATGAACGGGAGCCTCGAGTGTAATGCAGTGACCGAAAGGGCTAATGCGATCCTTGGATGCATAAACACAGGAATCTCCAGTAGGAGTAGAGGGATAATTTTATCTCTGTATTTGGCACTAGTGTGACTACTGCTGGAATACTGTGTTCAGTTCTGGTGCTCACAATTCAAGCAGGATGCTGATAAACTGAAGATGGTTCAGAGAAGAGCCACAAGAATGATTAAAGGAATTAAAAACACTTTATATTGGCAGACTCCAAGAGCTTAACCTAAATAGCTTAACAAAGGGAAGGTTAAGGGCTAAAATTATTACAGTCTATAAGTACCTACCTGGGGTACAAGTAGGTACTAATGGGCTCTTCAATCTAGAAGAGACAGGTATAACATCTTCCAAAGGCTGAAAGTTGAAGCTAGTTAAATTCAGACTGGAAATAAGGCTTATTGTTTAAAAAAAAAAAAAAAATAGGAGTTAACCACTGGAACAATTTACTATGGGTCATGATTCTCCATCATGGACCATTTTAAAATCAAGATTAGGAACTATTTTGGGGAAATTCTATGGCCTGTGTTATACAGGAGGTCAGACTAGATTATCACAGTGGTCCCTTCTGACTTTATAATCTATGAATTAAAGACAAGACAAGATCTCTTTCTGTACTGTTATTTTGCAGTTATAAATAGCTAGATGGGTTTGTTAGCATCCGTCACACCTGTCTTTCTTGCTGTTAACAATTTCAGATCAAGCTGCCAATTTTTGTTAAATTGCAAGCTATGTATATTTTCATTCTGTATTACTATAAAATAATAATATGCTGTCACTTGCTTAAAATGCATTTTTTAGACAGCTCCAAATCTTTGCATTTCTCAGCAATAAAAATACTGCTAGGTTAGAAAGAACAATTGGGGAGGGGAGGAAAACTTACTTTTAATATATTTGTAACAAACAAACACAAAAAGTATTTGTAACCAAGTTGATTCAAGTTAACATGATACTAAGAGTCTGATCTAAACTACAAGAAACCAGGAAATTCACTGCTATTCTTACAGCAAAACAGCATTCACAGACATACAAGTTCTGAACAACTGTTAAGGGCAACCTTGTCTGGATTCTTTTTTGAGAGCTTTTAGTCAAACAGATTTTTGTTTACCTAAATATCTGAGGAATAGCTTTTTTTCCTATTCTCTGGATGAGAGACTGACTCTGAAGAGACGAAGAGGGGACTGAAGATTTGGGTTCAGTTCCTGGCACTGTCACTTATTTCCTATGTGGCTAAGTCATTTAAGGCCTTATTTGCAGACAATTCCAGGTGAACTCAAAAGGAAGCCATCAGAACTCCTCACCCAATTTTCACAAGCTCTGAATAGCTATGACTGAGGTCAGGGCTGTCCCTAGGGAGGTCTGTGATCCAGGGCAGAAGGAATGGATTAGTCTCTTCTGGGACCAACCACACCGGCCCGCAGGGCCCCCCCAAAGCGTGGGGCCCAGAGCAGTCACCCCAATTTGTCCTACCCAAGGGACGGCTCTGACTGAGGTCAATGAGAATTGCAGGTGCTCAGGCCCTTAATCTCAGGGTCTTGATTCCCTGTACATAAAGATAACATTTCCCTACCCCACAAGGGTGTTGCAAGGATAAATTTATCACTGTATCGGAGGTGTTCAGTTACTACGGTGATGGGAAAATATATAAGCCTAGATAGATACTGACGTTCATATGCAAACAGCAGTATTCGCTATTTGTTCTCCTGGTTTATAAATTTTCATTCATTTGATCAGGAGGCAAAAACAGGATCATGTGACTTAGGTGACCACTCGCATATCCTGAGTAAATAATAGTCAAGTGTACAGGTTACAGCAAATATTTTGGCATCAACTGTTTGAATGATAATTTATAAATTTATATAATAAAAAACAAAAACAAAAAGTAAGAAAAAAAGAAAAGAAAAGCAAAACAAAGCTTCTTCCTAGATAAACCTCAAGCAGAAACTCGGGCCAAACTTGTCATATAAATTATTCACAGTGATTCACTCAACCACCTTCAGTTGTATACCAAAATCCATCCATACTTATTGAAAATTAGTGCATTTAGGCCCCAATCCTCCTGAGTTCTGTCATAACGCATCTATTTGTATGAACTTGGATTTTCAAATCTTTGTGGATAATAAACACAGAAGACAAAGAATAGATGTTTTTAGTGTAATGCTTCTATTAGTCTACCATATTCAGCTTTGAATTGCTGCCTGAGGGGTGAAATTAGTACCAATTCATAATTTTTGTGGCCTTTTTCAAAGAACAGCTGAATACTCATGGAAAACGTTGGAAACAGTTTTAGTTTGAGATAATTTTGCGCACAGATTGTGATGGACTTGGAGCTGTAACATCCTGTAACAGTGACACTGATCCATTTTTGGGTGGGCGTTTTTCATCCTTCATATTGACTACCAAGGACACTCTCAGGCAAACATGAGCTTTATTCCAGAAGTTCATCTGCTCCTCTTGCCTATTCCTCATATAATATTTCTACCAGGGGATTGTGACTTCAAGGTAAAAGTACAGCACTACCTCAATTATCTGAAACTCCACTTGAAAACCAGGAATTAAAACGTCCCTTCAAAACCTGCAACCTGAGTTAAAGGAGCTATTGAAACAATTGAAAACCGAAAGATGTTTAGCATTTGTGTGTCCAAAGCCAAAAGAAAAAGGGAAGCGGAAACCAATTAAAGAAGTGGCACAATGATTTCTAAATCCAATCCCTCCCCAAAAATTCTGTGTTATGCTCTCTCACACGCTCCTTTTTAAGCCAACTACAAATACATTTCAGCAACCCATCTCAAGCCTTAAAACAGACTGGGTAGCTTTGTCTCTAATGAGGATTTCTGAAGTGTCAGGTATTAACATCAAGTGGAATGACTCTTTAGAAGATGGATTAATCAATTTTATCATACAGCATCCTTCTGACCATACTGCAGAGACACTTCACTGGCTGAGATAAGAGTCAAAATTCTAAGTATGTTGGTTACCTCTCTGCTACTTTTACAGAGTTAATTACTGAAAGCCTGGATTCCCTCTGCCCCCAACACACAGCAGGTAGCAAACAGCTATGAAAGGGGAGATGTTGCCAGCTGGTAACTCCTGAATAACTCATTAGTCGTTACGGATGTTCATCCAATATTATTCTGGCATTGCCAGGGAGTCCACAACCATATGGGTATATTTACTAATAAGACGGATCAGTTTTGTCAGGTTCTAATTGGTTTTAGAACAAGCCTTCAAGATAACAAACAACAATTAAAAGGCTAACAGGGTCTCCACAATGTGCAACTCTGACTGGGTTTTATAATGTTGTCAACTATGGAGGAGTGTTACCAAGGATACGCAATCAGAGGACTATCATGTATTCTCACATGGACCTAAGGAGGCCCCCCCATGACTGAACAGTTCTACATCCCATGATCAATTGCTTCTCATCAGCCATCCAATTTGCACATATGCCTTTCTGGTTTCTTTTCTGTAAGTTACATATTGTTCATCTGTCTCTAGCACTCAGAAAAAATAGCCCAGCACAGTGATAACATACTACTCATTTACTCCCTGTGTATCTGGCTGGGAGTTCTCTTTTTCTTACTACCCGCTCATTCGTGGTTTTACCACAGACATTCCAAAAATAAAGTCAGACAACATTATTCTGCATTCACATTAGACACACTAACAGCTGGTCTACCCTGAAAGCTTACATCCGCATAGCTACATCTCTCAGGGGTGTGAAAAATCCAATGTAAGCCAATGTAACCCCCTCTGCAGACAGCACTATGTCAACGGAAGGATTCTTCTGTCGACTTAGCCACCACCTCGTGGGGAGGAGGCTTAACTGCAGCCGTGTCGCTTTAGTGAGTGTCCACACTGAAGCGTTACAGGAACCCAGCATTTTAAGTGTAGACACAGCATTAAAATCACAGTACAGCATATACTGTCTATTGGTTTCATAAAATTTCAGACTATGATGCTGCTATCTCTTCCCCTTCCCTGTGGGCAAAGTTGATTTTCTCCAGTAAGAAAACCAACATCTGCCACAACTGATTCTACCAGCCAAGAAGGATAGGGATCTAAAGTTATCTAGAAGCTCCCCAAGCACTTCCAGAATTTCAGTGAGAAACATCAAGTGGAAAAAACTATGAACACAGAAAGATGAATTGACTCGCCCAAAGCACAACACAAGTCAGCAGTCAAGATGGGAACAGAGTTCTGACTCAGTCTCTCTGGTCCACAACACCTGACATCAAGTTCTCCCATGCCATCAGGCAGCCCACTACTGCTTTCTATGCCAGCACTAGACAGAATAGAAGGAGGGGTGATGTGGTTGAAAAAGCAGCACACAATAGATCCGAAGCAGTAAGATTCATAGCTATTTGGACATAATTATCTCCGTTCCAAAGTAACAGAAGAGGATGTTTTCCACAAGTCTGTCAGAATGTCTGGATTATATCTTCAGAGAGGACTGTGAGCATGCTTAGGTCTGGAAATGAAAAGCTGCACATCAATGTTTTTATCTCCATATTTGTGCTAAGTAGTCTCCAAGAAAGGTTCATGAATATTTTAACTTTTAAGAAATATTTTTAAAATCCTAAAGAAGTTATTTTCTGGCTTTGTGACCTGCAAAATTATCCCCTTTTCTTCCATGTCCTGGGAAAGAGATAAACCATCTGTTACACATTTCTCTCACAGCTGACAAAGATATCATCATGCTACAACATTATCTGAATGTATTTCTGTTGTTGTTGGTTTTGGATAGTAACTGAATATGCTGCTTTTTCCAAGGCAATTCTGCTTCCTAAAAAGCTGCATCAACAAAATGTACAAGAATGAGTAAGATGATCAGAAGGAAATGCACACAACGTGTCCGTTTTCTCCTCTGCTCCCTTGTCACTCTCAATTTGGAATTTACCTCTTACATGAAAGACTATTCTTTCTCCAACTGAGCAACTAAACCTACCATTGGACAAAAGCGACGACTACATAAGTACTCCTTTTAATATGGTTTCACTTTCAGGAGTTTATAATGTGACATTTTTCATTTACATTATGTTTGCTTACTGTTTCTTTAGGGATTTTAGCAAGGAGTAGGTCAAGAACATAGGTTCACTGCTCTGGAAAATGCCTTTTAAAAAAAACGTGAATCACTCCAAATACTCCCAGACAGGGAGGCTTGAAAGAAACAAAAAGTGCTTTTGAGAACCTTCCAACTGAGAGCATGTTTTTCATTTCACTCAATACATGATTTGGTCAAACTCATTCTTGTGGTTTCCTTCATTGCTGTTTTGTTTTCAGTTTTTGAAATTACTCATGGAAGCCATTTGTCAGGGATTTTTAACTCTGACTCTGAAGCAGTAGAAAAATATAATTATAATAATCATGATCCTGTGCATGTAGAGTGCCTGATCTTGCATCCATTCAATTCAATGAAAAAATCCCATCCACTTTATATCCGCCTGTTCTTGCCCCAGTAAAGTAGCTACTTTTCAACCAAGGACCTCAGAGTTCTTTACATGTGTTAATTAGTTCTGCCTAGGACATGGAATTATCCCCATTTTTCTGTGTGCCCGTACAGAACATCCACTGAATAGAGTGAAAGGCAAATTAAAGAGTGACTGGTAAAAGAAGTTAAGGCCCCACTATGCAAACCCTCCATATGCACAACTTTCAGCCATTCCAACCAGGGTTCCTCGCATGCAGGGCTTGTGAGATCAGGCCCTTAATATTTTAAGAACTGCATGCTGAGGCACTGTAATCTGAATGTATATGTATCTTTGCATGTACATTCCAGGTCACTTATATTGTATTTACAACCAAGAAGTGAGCCCATCCTCCCCACTGCTCGCTCTCTCTCTCTCTCTCTCTCATGCTTTTATTTCTAATTTACAGTCTTATCAACTAAATTCTTCTTTTCACCAACCAATATCTGGTGGAAATAAACACAGCCCAAGCTATGACAGGCAGCTCTGTTCCCCATAGGTGTGAAGTGATCTGGTGTCCATGGCAACTCGGCCCCATTCAAACACTGCTCGCTGTGCTAAACTCAGTAGTTCCGGAGACAGACAAGGCAGTTGAGGTAATATCTTTTACTGGTCCAACTTCTGTTTTTAAGCTTATGCAGAGCTCTTCTTCAGCCCTGCATCATACTTCTGTAGGGTAATGTTAAGTAACCCCTAGACTTTCCCAGTCATTCTGGTTCCAACACAACATAACCTCTGTTTCCTGCCTCTCCATCCTGGAGCCATAGGAAAGCTCTAGAGTGAAAAACTATTTATTATTTACACTGTGGTGATCAGAGTCCCCTTGCGCTGCAGGCCGTACAAACCGAGAACATTGGGGCCCTGCCCAAAACAATCTTGCAATCTAAATTGAGCACTGGAGCCCACAGTTGTTTGGGACAAACAGGCAGGGGGAGCACAAGACGGGGTGGAAATGTTAGGAACGGTGTAACAGAAGACTGTGCCGTAGTGATTGCTGCTTAACTGTGGAGAGGGCTTTGCAGGCCTCCTGGCAAGAGTGGATTTTAAGGAGAAAATCCAAAGGAGGATAACGCAGTGGATGCAACACCCAATTTCTATGGCTAATACAGTATACAAGATTAGCAAACCAAACCACTGGTGCACAGGGAGGAAGGGTACTTTTGTCGTCCCTCAGGAGTATGAATAATCCATACCGCTGAGCAACACAGTTATTCCGCCACAAGCGCCGGTGTAGACAGTGCTATGTCAACGGGAGACTTTCTGCCGCCAACAGAGCTACCGCCTACTGCGGAGGTAGAGTTATTAAGATGACCGGAGAGCTCTCCCGCATCGGTTTAGAGTGTCTTCGGACACATTACAGCAGCACCAGTGCAAATTTCTAGTGTAGACCTGCCCTAAGTCATTTCACCTCTCTGGGCCACACAGTTTCCCCAACAATGGAATTGGGGTAATAATACGGTCTCTGAGGGGAGCTGTCAAGCTTAATTCATTAGTATTTTAAAAACAGTTTGAAGATCTTTAGAAGGAAGCTTTATAGAAGTGTGAAGCGTTATTTAATCTAGTGTTCTCTCTGCAGCTGAGATGTGATGGTTTAGACAGAAGAGAAAAATAACGCGCCTAGCCAAATTTGCAATGCTGTACCTGGGGGAAGGGAAAAGGATTCGAAAATTCCTTCCTGACGTCTATGAAAAATCACCTCATGCCCTGAAGCATGACATTTCACCATGGCATAATTACAACTAAAAACTCAAGATAGTCAAACCAATATGGTGTAGAGATGAACCCTTATTAAAAAGCAAAGTAGAATAATGTTCTGCAGTAATAATCCATCTCACTATTGCACACAATACCATTACAGCAGCATTTTGGTCCATTACCTCCAGCAGACTGTAGTATTGTTTATATTAGAGAAGGAGCTACCAGTCAGGCTTCCTAAAAGACTTTTCCTGCATTCCATGGATTGCCTGCCCCAGAGACACTTGTCTCAGGTCATCTTGGGCAGTGCTATTTCAGTCCCTGCAATATGGAAACAAAACACAACACAAAACAAACATGGAGTTCTCAATGCTGCCATCTTCTAGGTCTTTGCATTGAATATTATGCCCTTCCTATTACATGCACTACAGAGATCCTGGCATGTGTTCATTTGGGCGTGACCCATCATTCACTGAAATCAATGGGAGATATACCACTGACTTCAATTAGCTGGATTAAGCCTTTAAAGAATTTGTTGCATTAGTCATCATTTGACTCAAACTCTTGAACAAAACTCTCAAATCTTTTGGCCAGGGTGAGAGTTCCCTGCCTTACAATGCTCTGTGACTCAGGAAGATTCAACACACCCTCATGAAGAGCCACAGAGGTTCCAACTTCCTGACTGCCCAAAGCATCCTTCTCCTAGAATACTTAACTGGTCTTTCTTGATTAAACAGGCTCTCTCCTTCCAACGGAGGTCAATATCATACAAGGCGATCAGAGACAAATTGTTCACAATTGTACAACAGAACTTCTTCCTCATTTTACTTGCAATGTGCTTAAAGACAACCCCACAATGGTAATGGGCCAAATTCTGCCCTCTGTTGTAACAGCATAAAACTGGAATAACTGATTTCTAGTGAAACTGAGAGTAGAATATGGCCCAAAGTGGCTTAACAAATGGAGTGAAATCCGTTCTCTGTTTTTGGTGGGGTGTACTTCCTCAGTTTGTAACTGACTGAGTAAACGTAGCCTCTCATTATAGCAATAATAATTCCACCTAGTGCTTGTATAACACTTTTCATTAGTGGACCTCAAAGCTCTTTACAAAAGAAGTCAGTATCATTATATCCATTTTACAGATGGGGAAACTGAGGCACAGAGCAGTAAAGTGATTTGCCCAGGCTCACCCAGTGGTGGAACCAGAAACAGAACCCAAGTGTCTTGAGTCCCTGTCCAGCACTCTATCCATGAAGCAGTGATGCTTCTCATGACACACTACAGCCCACACACCCAAACAGTTCTCTCCTGTATAAAATCTCTCTCTCATCACCATTTTCTAATCAATCCTATACTGGCAATTCTGCAGGATGAAGGTAGTTTTTGTTTCCAGATCAGATCTGTATTTTTAAAGTTTCAAAATTAGGTAGTCTTACCTTGAGTGAGACCTCATTAGGTTCTTCTCTTTATGACAGCAAATCTTAAACTCTCTCTGGAGCTTTTACAAACATAAAAGCTTTAAACTATTTGGACAAGAGTGTGTTCATGAGTCCTTAACACTTTATAGTAGAGTCTTCTATAATCTCAATGTCTGATTAAATTATGGCGTCAGACCTGAGTTAAATTTTCATAGAGTGACAAATGGTCATTTGAATACATTCTTCTTCCCAGGGTTAGGTCAGTTAATCCATAAAATCATTAGTACTGTACTGTAAGTACTTTGAAACAGGGACTGTCTTCTTGTTATGTTGGTACAGCCTTTAGCATAATGAGCCCCAATCTACGACCGTGGCCTCTCAGCTCTACCACAATACAAATCATAGATCACTTATTCAACCTTGTCAAGCCAAAGAAACCTGAGATGTGGCAGATTTTAGCTTTATTTATCTATAGAACTTTGAGACATTTTCTGTTTGTCTGTATCAATGCATGCATTTTGTATCACTAGATATGCCAGTTCTCATACAGCAAGGGCTAAATCCTGTTCCCATTGCAGACAAAAGACAATATTCCCATCAATTTCAAATGAGACCACAACAGTGGCCGTCTCTGAAAAGTAAAAATCCATTCCTATTGCTATACAGAGTCATCCTTGATTAAGCAATGCATTTGATAGAAGCACAGTGGTCTTTTTCCCCCTAAGTAAATAAAATAATAATAATAATGCCAGAAACCTAGAAATCACAAGCAACCCTGTAACAACAAAGCAGTCACAGTCCAGGACCAAAGACCATCTCTACAACACACCAGCATGCCTACACAACAATGCTAGAAAGGCATTCTAGGCTTTAGCCAAGAAACTGCATTACAGCCCCAAGCATCTGGCTGGTTATTGAAACAAACACGAATCAATTAAAAATATTCTTCAGGATTCTTATAGATGACACTGGGAAAAGGAAGGCCACTTTTTCGCCAGAGTCTCTCCTAACTGCTGTTCATACTCTGCTCCTTCATGGAATTCACCCCTAGCCAGACTCGTGCAGCCCACCTTTCTACAGGAGAGAAGTGGACAAAGCAGTTTAGTGTCCCTGCTCAATCAACCCTGAACGTCTGTTGAATAAGACTGTGCTGATTAGTTTATATTAGACCCAAGAGGTGGTGAACATTACTACTCTGGGGGAGGCAAAGGAGGGAACTCCATCTCTTTCTTCCGAATGCTGGTCTGCTAGTAGCTCTTATTCCAGTAGTTAACAAGATTTTTTTAAAAAATATGTACATTTAAGAATTATCCTGGCAAGTTATTGCCAAAATGACATTAGGATATCCTACCTATCTCAGTTTTACTTTGCTGTGTAGAGTAGTAACCAAAATAACATCTTAAAATGTATGAGCTGGATACATATCTAATAATGCCTACCTTACTGCAGTGGTAGTATGGTAGTGCCTAGAGACCCCAACACACTCAGTAGCCCATAAGGTCAGAAGCAGACATCCTAAAACAATCCCTGCCCCAAAGTGCTTACAATCCAAATAGACAGGACAAAAAGTATTCTCTCTATTTTGCACACAGAGAACTGAGGCAGAGAGATGCAGGATGTGCCCAAGCAGAGTGTCTATGACAGAATCAGGAACTGAGCTCAGATTGCCTGAGTCCAGTCCCCAGACATAGCTACAAGGCAATCTTTGGTCTTTATATCATACTATTCATGCCTGGAGATAGATAATACAGAGGGGGAAAGAGAGGCACAGGGCAGCAAAGTAATTCTGTCAAGACTCCAGGGCTAATGCCCTAGCCACTGGCCCACGTTGCCTGCCTTCAATATTAATGTGACCATGTATCAACTTTAACAGTTTCATACACTATCAGTTATAGCCTGAAACTGGGGTTTAAATAATCTGCATTATTCTTTCCTGGATTCCAAAAGGAGGAACGGCGGTGGGGAGTCACTGAAAGCACCATGCGATCAAACCACTATTTTAAAATCAAAGCTCACTCAAAGTAGCGATTCTAATACTTCGGTATTCTGATAGAGCTTAATAATGGTTTTATGGAGGAATATTTTTTCTTCCGAAGTGCAGCTCCCATAGGTACACTGCACCTTTCAAGCTAGGTAGGTCTGCCAAACTTGTACAGCTTTCATACTGCAGTGCAGAGCAAACCCACGCAGAGCTGCTTTGTGGAGAAGGTTGCCATTTGTGACTGAAAATCCTCACCACATGCATGACAGCTCCCCCGCCCCCCCAAAAAAGGTGAAACCAGGGAGGGAGAGCAAACTCCTCCTTCCTGGATATTGTAGGGATGGTGACTATAAAAAAAGATTCTTTACTGAGGCTGCCGGACACAGATAAACCCTACAGTTCTCTCATAGCTCCCAGGCTAGAGCAGTCTGTGCTACTTAATATTTTCACATAGGATTTTGCCTAAATTCTGGCTTGGACTCCCTAGCTGTGGGAGGGAATGCTTTAATACAGCTAATGGCATGAAGAAGAGCTCTGTGTAAGCTCGAAAGCTTGTCTCTCTCACCAACAGAAGTTGATCCAATAGAAGATATTACCTCACCCACCTTGTCTCTCTCATATCCTGGGATGAACACAGCTACAGCAACACTGCAAACAGCTATTAACCGCTGTAATGCAAGGAGGCAGGGCACATTAAAATAGTTCTACAACAGCCTTTTATTTAAATACAACAAGCAAAGAGTTTTCAAAGCCAGTCTCTCCTGCTGTTTCTTTCTCCTGATTCCTTGATCTCATTTTCTTATATTCACTTCTGATACATTAACACAGTGGTTCTCAATCCGGGGGGTGTATTCCAGGGGGTACATCAACTTATCTCGATAGTTGCCTAGTTTTACAACAGGCTACGTAAAAAGCACTAACGAAGTCAGTACAAACTAAAATTTCATACAATGACTTGTTTACACTGCTCTGTCAGTAAGTACAATATTTATATTCCAATTGATTTATTTCATAATTATATGGTAAAAATGAGAAAGTCAGCAATTTTTTCAGTAATAGTGTGCGGTGATATTTCTGAATTTTTATATTTGATTTTGTAAGCAAGTAATTTAAGTGATATATAACTTGGGGGGTATGCAAGACAAAAACAGGCCACTGAAAGAGGTACAGTAGTCTGGAAAGGTTGAGAGCCACTGTATTAACACAAAAAGAAAAGGAGGACTTGTGGCACCTTAGAGACTAACCAATTTATTAGAGCATAAGCTTTCGTGAGCTACAGCTCACTTCTTCAGATGCATATCGTGGAAACTGCACGATATGCATCTGAAGAAGTGAGCTGTAGCTCACGAAAGCTTATGCTCTAATAAATTGGTTAGTCTCTAAGGTGCCACAAGTCCTCCTTTTCTTTTTGCGAATACAGACTAACACGGCTGTTACTCTGAAACCTGTATTAACACACTATTACTGCAATGGAATTCTCACATTACAGATCCTTCCATCCCTTTAATTCTCAAAGGAGAGGAATTATTCAAGTCAGGCTTTCTCCCCATCATGCAATGTATCTGTTAGAATTATTTGTAGGTGTTCTTGCCATCCCTTTCTCTTGTTGATGAATCCTGATAAATACTTGGATCATATAGTGACTGCCATATATATAAAATCAAAGGCCAGATATTCCCCATCATGGTGTTCGAGAGCTGCTGAATTGCTGGAGATACCATGTTTAAGATGAACTGTAAAGCCAAGGTCCTGACTGCTTCTGGTAATTAAAGATCCATAACACTTTCACATGGGTAGGTATGATGGGTTCCCCTTGGGGAGCCACCTGCAACTGGGGTACCACTGAGCCCTCTGACCCACCAACCTGGGCTCTCTCTCACACCATGCTGTTGGTTCGTGCAGTAGCAAGGCTAAAGCCAAGGTAACTCTCAGCTCCTCAGGCACACACCCCCTCTGGAGCATAAACCCAAAATTATACCTCCTTGCGCTGCACAGGGAACTGTACAGCGTACGCTCAGAGTTCACACACACCCCAATCGTAGAGAGGAATATGCAATACCCCCTCTGAGCTAAGATTCCCACACACTTCATTCCAAACTCACTGGTTTAGATTAAAACATAAAACAAATTTAAAAATCTATCTTTTGTAGTTAATAAGTGATAAGGGATAGCAAACAGATCAAAGCAGATTATCTAGCAAATAAACAAAAACACAAACTAAGCTTAACATACTAGATAGATATGGTGAGAATCTGCTAATTCATATCCAAACTGATGATACAGGCAGACCTGTAGATTCTTAAAGGCACAAGCTGCATTAGTTTTACAGCTTGGGTTTCTCAGGTCTTCATACACAGGCTAGAAATTCCTTTAGCCTGGGTCCAGCACAGTCTTTGTTCCCACACAAGAAGACTCCAGGAAACATCTGAGGGAGTGAAGAACAACCAATGATGTCACTCCCTGGCTGATATAGCTTTAGCATATGGCAGGAATACTTTGTTTCAAAACTTGGTTCCCAGGCCGGTTTTGAGGAAAAATACTGACATTTCAAGATGGTGTCCAGAATCATGTGGTCTGGTCACAAATCCTTGTAGACTCATAGCAGCCATTACTGACAGCCTGTCTGAAATGTTCTCAGGAAGGCTCACCAGGTGGGAGATAAGCTTCTCCTGAGGCCCACTGTTTTCCCTAATGGTTCATTGCCCTGAATAGGCCCTTCCCAACCAGCTATCTAGACTGAAAGCATCTTGACTAGTGGGCGTTACCCAGGTGTAACTACTTTTGAAGTATGGTTACACAGTATTTATGACTTCCGATATAAAAATGATACATGCATACAAATAGAATAATCACATTCAGCAAATCATAACTTTTCCAATGACACCTTACACGACCAGTCTTGCATAAAATACATTATAATTATGCTATAATTATATCATAATAATATCACTATGAAGAATACAGGGTGCAGTGTCACAGTTAGCCTCATTGTATTGGACAAAGTCCAATCTGGGGGATTACATTTTAACTATGTTAATTACTCCTGTCCTTTTATTTAACTACAATATTCTTCTTCACTTCCTGTCTAGACTACTGTGTAGTGTTGGAAGGTGCTGTTAAGCAGCTACTACTCTCTGCCCTCGCCTCTGAAATGCAGCTGCCTCTGGGTTGGAGAGATACCAGCACATACCTAAGGCATATCTGAACGTCTTAAACTGCACCCATAAATAACTGTAGGCGCAAAATTTCACCTGCAATGCAGCAAGTGCAAAAAAGGGAGTCCCAGTTAAGTCTGGGCTGCTAATGAGACCCATAGTTTGCAAAGCACTTTGGAATCCTTAAAGAAGTAATAAATATGAGATATTGCTACTACTAATGCTCCTTAAATTACCACGGTTTACTCATTTCCATTTCCTACCTTGTTAGCTGGTATGATACATGCCAATAACATAATACATGGGGTGCAATGGCGGTGGGAGGGAGACAGCACAATAATGCTTAGTAAGGAATACTCTTCTTCAAACAGGATGATTTTGCTGGTGGCTAAACAAAAGCACGGCAGAATTAAATCAGAATTCAGGATTAAAACAGTCAGCCAGGCTGTAAGAAAGGGGAAATTACTGTGTGCCATATTTACTAGAGCCTGGCAGTTTGCAACATGAATCCAACATGTAACAACTTCTTTCTTCAGCTCTGAACTGAAGCCATGTGTTACTTATTTGAACTGCTCAGTCACTGGCCACATGTCAGGAGCACAAATGCCTCTTAAAAGCTTGGTAAATGCATTTCAGGAGGCGATTGCTGTGCTGCTGTGGGTGGTAGTTTAACAAACAGCTACTGAGACAAAGCCAAATTCGGGCGGGGGGGGGGGGGAATTAACAGCTCAAGGTTTTTTTTCCCCCTTTTCCCCTTCAACAGGCCAAGGGAACAGGAGAGTAACTTCTGCTCTTGACAAATGCTGAAACCATGCACAGAGCACTTAAAATATTATCCCTTGCAGGAGCCTATCAATATCAGTTCAACACAGTAAGAGTATTTGGTGTTGGACTCTTACAGGCCCTAAAAATTCTTCACCTGGAATCAGGACTAGCGACAGCCCTTGGATAAATGTTACAAGAGGAATTTATTTAAAAAGATTGATGAATGGTGCCCATTGCCTCAGCACCCAGGCACCAGGCAGAAGAAAGAGGCAGAAAGAAAACTAGATTTACCAACATTAAAATAGCAGCCTGCTGGAGCACTGAGTTCCAGGACTATGAAAGGTCTGGTCAAGGTGCTGCTTCCTGAGGCTGCCAAACCCCAGCTCCTGAAGACCACCAGTGTGAGCAGTTCCCAGCACCATGATGGGGCTTCTGCTGAGGACCACCTGCTACCAGTGCTGCAGAGCCAGGAACTTGCTGCAAAAGCCACCTAGCTGACCGTAGCTGCAGCAAGAGGGCACATACAGGGAGTAGACAGCTGGGGCTTAGGCTATTTTGGCTGGATAGATCATAGTGACCTGTGCTCCGACTAAACAAGAAGGAAGCGCAGGAGCAATGGGCGCTAGTGGGATCCATTCATAACAATTGGATTGACTCAAGGGAGAAGCTGCTCCATTCCACGCTCTATGAAGCTTCAGCTTTTTTCTAAGAATAGCCCCAAGCAGAGCACACTACAGTTATCTAGCCAAGAACAAAAAGAATGAGGAGTACTTGTGGCACCTTAGAGACTAACCAATTTATTTGAGCATAAGCTTTCGTGAGCTACAGCTCACTTCATCCGATGCATCCGATGAAGTGAGCTGTAGCTCACGAAAGCTTATGCTCAAATAAATTGGTTAGTCTCTAAGGTACCACAAGTACTCCTTTTCTTTTTGCGAATACAGACTAACACGGCTGTTACTCTGAAACTAGCCAAGAACATACACAAGGTGTTGGTCAGTGTAGTGAGGGTTCAAATCAGAGTAAAAAACAAACCGTTGCAGTCTCTTTGGAGCCTAATGTAGAAATGGCAGCATTAGCTAGGGGCTCCGCCAGAGAACCCAGGAGCATTGATGGTGCCAAAGTGAGCGAGACACTCAACCATTCAACTGCACCAGCAAAATCTGGACATTGCACCTTTAATTGCTGGTGTGTCAGAGCCTGAGCTGGTTTTCTCTAGGGGCTTTCTCCTGCTTATCAGCAACACTTCTGTCTTACCCAGACTGAACCTACGCCACTGTCATCCTGATCCATACAGTACCTCTGCCTGAGGCCAGGAAACCAAATGGGACTATAACATATGGGTTTAAGAGAAAAGAAGCTGTGGATCAGTGGCTTAGCCATATACTCATGAGGATACTGCATGCTAAAGTGCTCCTGTCTCCCCCATCTTCTGCAAGAAGTCATAGGGAGACTAGAACCTGTCAGAGAGGAAGAAATACACCCGGTGAAGGCCTTCTCCATTCGTTCCTACAAGGCTCCACAGGTGAGTCAACAGAGCACCACAGTCAGTCACTGGTACCAGTCCAATAAAAAGTTACCGTGGACACTTACCTCTAGTGGATAGGTGAAGGGAAACAATACCACAGACGTGTCTGAAACCGGGCTGGGAGAGAACAAGGCACCAGAGACTGAATAGACCCGTAACAGACAGAGAAGCTGTCAGCATTAAATTATGGTATTTTGGGAAGGGCTTTACCACCCCTCCCATGAGGGCAGCTCCCCACGTGACAGAGTTAACAAACCTCATGAATAATGGCCCAAATCCTCCTGGCTGGTCTTCTCCAGCTACCTGCAGCAAGGGCCCAGCTCACAGGTGATGAAACAAATCCGCGCCCCCCCCCCCCCACCTCCCTCATTTCCATCCAAGTGAATAGGGCATAGGAGGCATAGGGATCTTGGAATTTTTATTATAAATCAAATTAAATATTACACACCCAACATCCCTTAGCAAACTGGAGCAAAACCCAGCCAGAGAAACACCTCCTCCCCCAGCCCCACAGCCACAATGCTGTTCAGATCAGTTCAGACTGGATTCAGTATTTTATATTTGTTAATTTAGCAGATAAGATGGAAATTCATCCTGGTGAGAAAAAAATCGTGACTCAGACCAATGGGCGGGAAGATCTGATCCTACACCCTGAAAGCCACACCCTCTCTCAGACTTACATGTCTCTCACATGCCCTTGCCCTGAAGTGGGCTGTTCCCGCTTTTCCCATTACTGCGGACGCCAGTTGAGTAGAACCAGTCACAAGGCTAATAATCAGCTTAAGAGAATGATCCAACCAACATCCAAACTCATATGCACTACACATCCCTGCCTCAGCTCACCCACCCCATCCTTCTATTCGCCACCACAAGTGAACCAAGCAAAGGCAGGCTGCAAGAATACTAGGGCAAAGCCCAGAGCATAAACAGAACGGGATTTTGAAAAAGAAAAAAAAAAATTAAGCCCGGGTATTTGCCCTTCTTTTTCCAACCTTCCCAGCAGAAAATACACAACTGCAAAATGAGAGTTACTACCCTTGTAATCAAGGGTTTATCCCTGCAGTGCCTCAAGGGGAACAGATTGCCCCAGACACTTCAGCTTCAGCCACCTCACAGCATAGACACAAAGGGCAGGCAGGTTTAGAACAACTAGCAAGCCAGTGAAACCCTCCCAGATCTGGAAAACCAGGACTTTGTAAACAGAATCTGTTTTCAGGCAGATCAAATCTCGTTAGGACTGGTCTTATGACATGCCCCGCCGCAAGCTCTGGGAAGGGGAGCAGGGGTGGGAGAAAAGGTCAGATCAGGATCCCAGTACTGCAGAGGGTAGGAAACAGAACCTAGAACACAGTAGCTTCTCTCTCCTGCCCAAGCATCAGAGAGGGAAATCGGGTTGGTTTCCCTGGTATCACAAGCAGTAACCTGCATTTCTTGGGCCAGGGTCCAAGAAACTCCCACTGAAATCAACATGGGGAGAATTGGACCTGCTGGGTTTAAGGCCAGCTCAGAGCCCCACAGGGATCAATGCATGTCTATACACAGATTACACTGGTTATATATTTGTGGTGTACCACTCCTAACTACAGTCCCTCAGCTCAGGGACAAAAAGCTTCTCAACCTAGAGCAAAGCAAAACCTTCAAGTCCAAGTTTAAAGGCAAGCTAGAGAAAGAAATGCTTGTGGTGATTTAAACTGCATATTGTAGTAAATAGGAGCACTTGGATTTTTACCTAAGGGGAAAACAAAATCCTGGCCTTTTTTGAGTCTTGGGCCGGGGGGGGGGGGGGGAATCTTCTACCTCACAGCTATGCAGCAGGGGCTGAGGAATATGAAAATAGGAACCTTTCATTGCTTTAACAGCTCAATGGGGAAGGAAGGGTTGAGAAGGAAAGACCACTGAGTCAGCATCCGTCAGCAGGCACTCCCTCAGGGTCATCAGCTGGAGAAGTAGCTGCTTTGGTCTTAACAAAATGCTTCCATATGCACCCAAGGGATTAAAGTACAGTTCTGTTCAAATGCTGCCTCTGCCATTACTCTGGCCGGTAAGGTTATACTAACGGGCTTTGAATTTGGTGGCATTCCATTTTAAACCTCTGTGTGGCTTTGGTTTCTTTCTCCTTCATCACGGGCTGAAGAGCATCACGACCTCAAATATGGCACCCAGAGCCAACCAGCACAAATGCACTGCATGTCACAGGGAGAAGCAGCAAAGGCTGAAGCACAGGACTGGGAGTCAGGAGAGCCGAGTTCTGTCTCAGCTCCATAGCAGACTCGTGTGCCCCCAGGCGAGTCACTTAACCTATTTCTGTGCCTCGGTTTCTTCATCTGTGAAAATGAAGGTAACACTTCCCAACCTTACAGCAATATGGGAGGCTTCATTCACTATCGTTTGTGAAGTGTCTGACGATCCTGGAATGGAAAGAACTAAAGAAATACATATGATAGGCAGGAGGTATTTTAAAAAACAGCCATTTTTTTTCCACAAATAAATTAAATCGCAACCTTTTGGAAATCAGGTACAGACAGGCATCCTGGCACCCAGCAGCTCCCAGTGGAGTGCTTTGCCCTCTTGAAAATCAGGCCTCTTAGCCAAAAGCCTAAATATGGCCTTAAGGAGATTAACTTTAGGCTCCCATTTTTTGAAGTCTGAGCCATGATGGCTTAGCAAAATTTACTGGTCACCGTGTATAACATGGTAGTGACTGGGCCGTGTTATAATACTTTTTGGGTCTTCCCTGTGCTCATTGGGCCAAACTTTTATAACTGTATTACAGTCATGGCTGAATCGGGGCTTGATCCCATCACACGCAGGCAAACTGAACCATGGTGAGGACATGATCTTGCCTATAACCCAGGGTGTCCTGGCCAAATAAGAGTTGCTGTGCAGGGGAGCCTTAGACTATGCCTCAGGTTAGCCTACCACCGTGGTTTTCAACCTTTTTGCCATTTGCAGACCACTAAAATATTTTGAGTGGAGGTGCAGACCCCTTTGGAAATCTGACAGACTGTGCGGACCCCCAGGGGGTCTGTGGACCACAGGTGGAAAACCACTGGTCTACAAGACAACTGAATAACGTGGTTCTGAGACAAACACTCCATGCCCCTGTGCAAACAGCACCCCGTTGGCAACAAGATGAAACATGCACAATTTTGTTCCCAAAGCCCACTCTCCCACAAATTCTCCCGCATGCGCACACGCACTACTCTTCCCGTCGTTTCCTGTAGGATGCCAGCTGCCCTGTCCAACTCCTCCCAGTGGCTAAATGAAAGAAGCCCGCTCCAAGGGTATTTCACTGGGTGTCCATTTAGCCTCTATCCTGAAGATAAACATAAATGGCTTCTGATGGTCAATTGTTTCCAAGAACTTGCTGATTTAGTTGAACTATCCTGGCCTTCATGCACAAGTGTTCTAGATGTTAGTTTAACAGGAAGCATCTATAATAGATTCAATTTGTTTCCATTAGAGAGCATCAATTAATCTTTATTATAATCACAGAAGTGCACCACTCTCTTTCAGTCTCTGAGCAGTGCTTTGCTCTGCACACACAGCCTTCTCAGTCGGTAGATTTTTCTCTCATGCAAAACCCATGTGCCTGGACCAAGTCATCAGACCTAGATTAAAAAAAAATAATAATCCACACCCCACAAGAAAAAGTATTAACTGAAAAGGAGACACTGTTTGTCCATTTTGATGTCTGAATGCCAGGCCTCACAACCTGGATCGGATTCACAAAGTCTGCTCTCACACCAGACTCAGGGCCTGGGTCTCAGCTGGTACACATCAGCAAAGCTCTCTTGAAGTCAAAGGATCCTATATACCGGGGATCGGCAACCTTTGGCCTGCTATCCACCAGGGTAAGCCCCCCGGTGAGCTGGGCTGGTTTGTTTACCTGCCACGTCCACAGGTTCGGCCAATCACAGCTCCCACTGGTCGCGGTTCGCTGTCCCAGGCCAATGGGGGCTGTGGCCCTTAGATTTTACAGCAAAATTGGTAACATAAGGCAGTTAAATCAATGGGAATTGCATATGTGTATCCAAAAGCAGAATTTGGCCCCATAAATAAAATAGTTCCCACCAGCCTATATGAGGGAGCAAACTTTCATTCAGTCACATCAGAGAAGCTCACCATGTGAGATCTCTTGGTTCCATCCAGGCAGACAATTGTTGGCCCCTTCCCATTTCACTTTAGTTTACAAATCAGTACAAATTGCAGCCGGAGTATCTACAACACCCAAAGTCAGGTTTGGCAATAGGATGGTGGTATCCATACACATTAACATGCCAGAGTTTGGCAGGATGAATTTAGGCCTGGCCTTCTGAGCAGGTGCTGGGTTTAGGGCAACGTGCCATTTCTCAACTATGGCTGCTGACAATGAGAATCTTTTCATATCGAAATACTCTACATTTCCTGAGCAAAGTGGGACCAATGGGAAGGGATTAGCTGCTACAATGTAAAATTTAAGTGCAGTTCTCCAGTGAAAATTAAGAGGATGCTTTGGTTCTTGGCGGCCCTGGATTCTGCAGGCCCTCTTCACGCAGAAATCACTTTCATGTGCTAATGCCACTAAAATGCTGGTTTTACCCCCAATTCATATAGTAATTGTTAAGAGCCCTCAATGTACAAGAGATGAGCCCCAAGCAATTCTTCCACAATGGAGCCAAAGCCACCAGTGAAAGGAGATCTCCCATAGCCATGGGTCAAGGAGGATGCTCTTCAGCTTCCAGACAGACAGCAGAACAAGGAGATGAAAGAGCATTGTGGGGTCTCAGCTTCAACAGTGACCAACAGGGTATTGCTGACCTGTATTTTGCCAGGGTTAGCAGAAGCCCCAGCAAGCAGTTTCAAATTAAACAGTGCTATCACCAGGATGCCTAATTCCCTGCAAGATTTATAACACTGAATCATCCACGTTTGCATTTATATAATTAAAAGTAGTTAGTTTTGCCACATTTAAAACAACAAATCATTCATTTGACAGTAATGAGGCTGAAGAGACATTTATTTATCTTTCTGGCCAGACAGACCAATTAAAATTTTATGTCTGAAAATGCTCATTTTAAACTGTGCATCGGAGGATCTCCTGTATTGTACAAGCAGCTTTAACAGGAATGTAATAAATATGCGCCTATAGCTGGATTAGCATTTATTTTTAATGCATCCATTCTTGCCTCTGAAAAATCTGGGAAATGCAAAGAAGAAAGCTTGCATCCTGAAATGTGTATCCAGAAAACAAGTCTGAAGAATACCAGCAGAAGCTTCCTGGCGCTATTTCTAGGCCCATCTCTCATATTCTGGCAACTGAAAAGGGATGTAGGGCAGCAGCAGAATGTAAAAAGTAAGGGCCTCAGACCCATTAACTGACAGCAGAGGACACAAAGAGAGAAAATGGCCTGACAGTAGTGATGAGCGTTCCAGAGAGGTGAGAAAGAAAGGTCCTGAAAGCAGATACAGACCATTATGGACAGCAAGGTCTGACAAAAGGCAGACAAACAGAATTTATTTATTTATTTCTAAAATAAAAGGGCACCTATCCATAGCTCTACGTGCCCTGCCATCACTGATGATCATATACACATCATAACAGAGCCTCCAAATCAGCCTCACCCCCTCCTTAATGATACCCAGTGGGAACCAAGCAATCACAAACTAACCAATACCCCATTCAGCCACACACCCTCTCCTATTTTCTCTACCCTCCCTTCCTCTCCAAGAGCTCAACAAAGTCTGCTTATTTTGAACCAGCTGGGAGTAAATTCCATAGTCAAGTGGCCCCCGTGAGAGCACCTCATGGAGAACATGCAGACCGCTCTCTTGTATATGGAGGGAGTTCTAGCTTGAATGTCTCTGTGGATTATAGCTGGGGCACTGTGGCACATGGAGAGAGGTGGTCATTCAGGTAGGGAGAGTTCCAGGCCATTTAGGCTTTTCAGATCAAAACCAACATCTTAAGTCCTAGCCAGAAGTCAAATGGCAAAGCAGTGCAGATCAGTGAGTGCTGTGTCATGCTCTTGCTAAGACATTCCCCTCATCCAGATGTGCCAAGGAGATTTAAGATGCAACGTCATTGCAGTGTCTAATCGTGAAATGACAAAAAGTATGGACAAGGGTAGTGAGATCTGAATCTGAAGGGAAGAGCCCAAAGCTTTCCAGCCAAGTGCAGATGGAAGTGCGCCACCCTGGCCACAACTGCTACTTTATTGTTCAGCAGCAGCTGTCTGTCTAACTAGACACACAAATTATGAACCTTGGCAATACCCAGCAGGCACACACCATCAGTCATGGGGGGTCAATGTAATCTCTGCTGTATCTTTGTATTCTCCCAGCCTAACAGCATCACATCCATTTTATCTGGATCGAGCTACTGACAGCTCACTCTCAGCCATGCTCCAGTCTTCAGATGACACTAGGTAAAGGACCCCACTGCTTCTCCTGAACCAGTCAAGATATGGACAAAGCTGAGTTTCATCAGCATACTGAAAGCACTACAGATTATGCCTCTTCTTGCACAGAAAACAAGAGAGCCCTAAGGATCTACGAGCAATTTCCCCAACAGACTGGGACCCTTCAGCTATGGGCATCATAGAAATACAAGCCATATATCATCATCCAGTATGTCCATTTTATCCAACTGCATAGACATTACTAATGGAAAAGAGCTTTTAGGTCACCTAGTCCTAACCCCCTGCATCACCCCCACTAATAATAATCTGTATATGCATATAACTACCTTATACCTTCAACAGTGTGGAACAAGTATTGACTAATCTTCACAACCACCCCCTTTCCACCATGAGGTAAGTAAATATAACTATCCTCATTCTCCAGAGAGAGACAGCCAGCCACACACAGACATTAGGGGTGAAAAATCACCCTGCATCCAAGGACTACATATCACTTTAATCCCATTTCAGCCTCAAATGGGACATAAGTGATGCATATTCCTTATTTGGAGACTGGGCAGAGCTGATTGTCACTGCAAGCAAATTGCTCAAGACCAAAATCGAGGCAGAGCTCAGTTCGTCAGACCGCACACACAGTTCAGTATATTATCTAGTGTTCTGTCCAGTCTATTTTTGAAATGGCACAGTAGTGGGGCTTTGGACAACTGAAATCTCACAGTCAGGAAAAGGTTCCTGATATTCAGCCTAAATGCTCTTTTTCCTTTGTTTCCTCCCATTATCCATAGTCCAACCATCTCAAACTCCATTAAATAATTCCTCTCCATCCTCTGTGTTTATTACCCGTCAGGTATTTGTAGACCGAAATCACAGAAATGAAGGGCGGAAGGGACCTGGACAAGTCATCAAGTGCAGGCCGCAGACTGAGAAAGGACCAAGTAAACCTAGACCATCCTTGATATCCAACCTGTTGTTAAAAACCTCTGGTGATGAGGGATTCCACAACCCCTGTGGGGGTAGAGGGAAATGGGGGGGAGCTTATTTCAGAGCTTTATTACCTTCTAGTTAGAAATATGATCACATCCCCCCCATACTCCCTTTAGTTGGCATTCAGCTCTTTTAATCTTTCCTCAAATCAAACCAGCCAGCACACTAACCATTTGTCCCTCTTCTCTGAGCTCTTTCCAGTTTGTTTACATCTTGCGTCACTTCCACACCTATTCCGATCTTTTATTCTTTCAGTTCCTCTTCAACTAACTGCACACCTTAGAAAGCTTTGGATTTGAACCCACTCTCATTGAAATCAAAGGCAAAATTCCCTAGTAACCTCACTGGAAGTACAGTTTGGCTTTCATCTACATTGTTTCTACTATTGCTAGCTAGGGTTACTGTTAAAATTCATTGTGTTTCTCCAACCTCTATCTCTTTCAGTATGCCGGTGATTTTTTTTTCTGGTAAGCATTTTTGTTTTTCTTTATTGCACCTAGCTTTTCCCTGATGTATTGTGTTGCGATGTTTAGATCACATATTTTCCCCACCAAGTCAATTTTAGTGTTTTAATATTCGTCCCTTTCTCTCATCTCCGCTAAAGGCAGCTTCCATGATATGCATCTAGACTACTAAAATGACTGCTGTTAGCAGCAACATCCACGCACATTAACATGCATGCAACATGCAATGACCTGTCTGGAATCATGGGTTTTGTTTTTGGAAGTAAACCGTTCTGATTTTTGAGATACCATATATAATCACATGGTGGTCTCTTCTCCAAGAGGGGTTGCTGTTTCTAGCCTAGTTATCCCCATCTTGTTAATGGGTTAAAGAGGTGGGAATTAGATTCTCTCCATTCTGGCCTCTGACACATTGGATGAGAAAACTACCAGTTAATATAGCCATAATTTTGGTCACCATTGTATTACAAGTCTCAGAAACTTCCTCTATAATAAACTGATGTTGTACGTGCCAGTAATCACCGTCCCTGAATGGATCATGGGTCTTTTCTTGGGAGGTGGAATTTTAACATACCACTACAGCAAACTCCTTTTCTCTCTCCCCAGGTGGAAATAAATGTGTGAATTTTTTCTGCTCTCCCCCACTTTTTTCATCTAGCCTTTTGGAACACTTTGTAGCCCTGTGTTCAGAATTCAGCCTCTTCTCCATAATAAGACATGCTTCTTCAATTTTCTCCTGTTATAGTCATGTGCCAGCTGTTCCAATGCCAGAATTTTGTTTCCATTAGTCTCTTTCTCTTACTAGTTTTCTCCATTTTAGTCATTCGTTGGAGATTTTGTAGACAAGACCTAGGCTAGCTGGAAGGAAAAACAGAAGGCCAGTTCTCCTCAAGCTTACATCCATGCAACCCATTGCCTTCAAAAGGGTAGTGCAGGTTTGGAGGAGAGCCAAATTGGATTAATAACTGCAAAGATTATATGTCAGATATAGATAGGCCTGAACCAAATACATGGATCTAAATACACTAAGACATGGGGGAAGTTTGGTTACAGACCTGATCGTCACAAAGGGGAAGGAGAAAGAGACAGAGAAAACAGATGTTGGAAGGCTGCCATCATGGCTTTAGTGAAGGAACTTGTTTGCACCATAAATGTACACTGATAAATCCTGCACATTAGAGCACCATTTGCTGGAATCCAAAGCACCTCACTCCGTTCTGTTCACGTAGGAGGTGCATGATTTTCACAGAACATGCCCTCCCTTGAAGGACAAACTCAGGCTTCCCTATACAGGCCTTCCTGTATTCTGCACAGTGGTGCTCAACATCTGGAGCTCTAAACTACATCACCATTTGGGTGCACAGTTATGAAACATGATCAAAGACAATTAAATAAACTTTCCTGCGCAAGCATAATTTTTCCCTCTTAAAGGTTGGCTTCGTTTTAAAGCTAAGCCTTGCGAGCACTGCCATTCAATGCAAGTAGCCATTCTGTTCATGGAACCACAGCGGCTAAGAGAAAGACGGACTGGTTTATCTATTCCAGGAGTTCCCAGACTTTTCCGTACTGGACCCATACATTTCACAGATTTTAGAGGCCAGAAGGGACCGCTCTGATTCTATAGGAGAAGTCCTTGCCACAATGCATTTGGCAGGAGTTCTGCCACGGATTTCAATAAAGCCAGGATTGTACGCCTAGTTTGACCACTGAGCAACATGTGAAGGGCAGAGTGACCCCAACCACCTGAGACTGGGGAAGAGAGGAAGGAGAGGAGGTCGTGACCCCCAAAGTTGAGAACATCCATCCTGCCAGAGTGGGGAAAGCCATCAGTGCACAATTATTCCCTACAGTACACTTTCTAGTGTTTTGCCCAATCTATGAGATTTTTTTTTCTTTAAATGTCTCAACCAGGGGAGCTCCCACCACTACCTGTGGAGACGACTCACCAGCCAAAATGCATCTACTAGGAAGTTTCTGCTGATACAAAATTCTGGCCCTGATTTGGTCATCCTAGCCCCAGTTTTATACAGAGGTAACTCCACTGATTTCACAGGAATCATGCCAGCATAAACCTGCAGTGGGGCAGCGGTGAACCAGAACCAGACCCACTGTGCACATTCCCCTTTTCTTAATTTCATCTTGTTAGTCCTAGTCATATGCTTTGGCATCGTCCTAAACAAATCCTCTCTCCTCACTGTTTGCAATCTTCAGCAACGCATAAATTAACATACAGTCAGATTAAAGGATAGATCAGGTGGTTGTAACAGAAAACAGACTTTTCTGTTACTACAAAAGGCACCATAAGAATGGAATAACCTTAAGAAAATTATCCCAACTCAATGGGTAAAATGAGCCTCCGTTCTTTGTTGCTGCCACCCAGAAAAGTGGCCTGGCCCAAGTCCCAATTGCTCTGATGAAACAGGGCATCAAAGGTGAATACATTCCATGAGTACCGCCCCAGTGCCAGTGATCCTACAGCTTCAACATTTCCATTTTGTTGAAGTCAGACAATGAACAATCATGGCAAATTAATATTTTGAACCTAATCAGACACCACAAAAGGGTATGGAGATATTCATGGAAAAACTTGTTGGAAAGAGTAACCCATTACCCCATCTTCAGTTAATCCTCCCACAGCCCTAGTGATGTCAGCGGTGGAGGGGTAGAAGCACGGGCCACATTTGGCCCAATCCATCTTTAAAAAAAAAAATACTGTATAAGCATGGGTCAGTCTTTAGGAATAAAAGCAAACCCTTCTCTCCCTTTTAAAGCAGAGAGATTTCGTAGGCTAAGAGAGTATTTCATCTGCTTAACTGCAGGGTGCAATAACATCACTTTGCCCAAATTATACATGAGGAGAAAGGTAATTGGCACCGAGCAGTATATGTTGTGACTGTTCTATCATTCTTCAAAACTGGCTACAAAAGGCTGAAATGCAAAAGAGAGTAAACAATGGCACAAAATCAACTGACAACCCCCTCCTCAAAATCCTTCCCATCTGGCACTGGTTTGAGCCATCCAAGCAGCAGTTCAATTTAAATGATGTATCTGGGGAGGGAGATATGGCTGAATTCAGGAAGAAACTGACACAAGCTAATTGACCCTTAGTGAGAATAAAATAAATAAAGTTTTAACTTTAAGTGTTCACAAGTCTTCCCTCATTGAGGCATTTCACACAGTTTTACATTTTTTAACTCTGCTAATATAAAGGGTCTACACAAGGCTTCTCCTTTAACCAGAGATTTAGAAACAGCGAAATATGGAATTTCTATATAACAAAAAATTATTATAGGGTCATGGGAGCTGTTCCATATAATCTTCCACCTATATAATCTGGATTTTCTTTAAATGGAAACACATTAACAATGAATAGTTTAAAATTACAAGCGCAAGAATTTTTTGCCATCAACAAAAATAATCCAAGTTACAGATTATTATAATGATGGTACTATGAACAAAATTAAGGAGTTCTCTGACAGAATTCCAGAATATCCAAGAACAATTAATAGAGCAATTATGAGGCCCAGTATTAGAAATCACATTTTTAACAATCAGAATAAAACCATACACAAAACACACATTATTCATGTGCAATTATAAACACACACAGCCATCCACCCCTCCTTTCACTACACCAGAGCCATTTGTACTCTCATTAGACTAGAAGATGCCAACTTTTCCATTATAAATCCAGCTGTAATAAAAATAAGCTCAGTGTCTGAAATTTGGCATTCAGTAGTCTCAACTCAGGAATTTTTTATTGCATTTTATCTGTAAAATTTAGAAATAGAGCAGTCTGCCTTAAAGGACCCAATCCTGCAAAACACTTACTCACAATTGTTATGTCCACAAGTAGTCCACTGAATTAAATGGAATTACACATAGGCATAAAGTCACTTGCAAAAGTATTTGCAGGATCAGGGCCTACATTACCAGAATGTAAAAAAATAAGGTACACTTTATTTATTTACTTCCAAAAATACATCAATAATCTCATTTACCCTTTAAGATCCTGATCCTGCAAAACACTTGCACTTGTGTTTAACCCTATGCGTGCAAGTAGCCCCCTTGAACTCAAAAGGAATACTCATGCCCATAAACTTAAGAACATGAATTAAGTGTTTGCAGGATCTGGGTCTCAACTGTTAATTTCATGGGAAAGTTATCACTTTAAAAAAAAACAATGAAGGTGACCATTCCGTTTTAATGCATAGCACTTGCTCACTATCGACTTCGCATCCAAAATTTCCCAGTGATTTTATTTCTGTCAACAGTCCACAGAATTGGTGCCTATCAGCAGATGGTGAGAGCATGCAAACACAACAGACCGTAACAGATCTTTGGATTATCCTGTCAATAATCCACAGATTAAAGAAAGCCATAAGTAGACATTGATATTGGTTCCACACCAGACAGCACAATGTATCGTGTCAATAATCTGCAGATTAAAAGGTCACCCAGGCACTGGGCCTTAATTTCTCAATGAGAATTATTATTTTTTTAAATATTTGTTTAAAAGAAGGGAGGAAGGACACAAACAACATTACATTAACGCAGAGCTACTGAATCAGGAATAAATACATACATTGATGCCAGAAATTCCACGCAGAACCCACCCTATTATTGCAGAGGTTTCACAGCAGAGGGTGTGTGCAACATATGTTCTACCACGATGCCTAGGCATAATATTGTGTGACCTGGGAGCTAAGGATGGAGTGCTAGTCCTACATTTAAACATCCTTGGTTTTAGCAGCATTAAGATATATCCTAAATATTACTGCATGGAATAGATAGTATTCTTATACCTCAATATTTGTTAATATGAATATGCTGAATATCTGTGAAAATGCTGTATGTGGGAGGTATACATCTTTGCCTACAGAATACATACTAAATGTCAACTACTTTATGTATATAACAGATTGATGCATACATATTCATAGCCACCTAGAAAACATATTCATAGCCACCTAGAAAAGGACTTTACTTTATCTGAGGCAGGTGAAATTTATCAAAATGGCTTTAGAATGATTTATCACCATCAAGAAGAGGAAGTATGGATCTTACTAAAACTGACACTCCTAAAGCCAGCCATATAGCTTTCCTACAACTGCAATGCAGCTTTTACTACCCATCCATCGGATAATCCACACTCCAAACCACTCGTTCTCTCTGTATGGCCAAAAGCAGAAAATAAAACAATCCGGGCTTGGGCTGCTTATCCAGGATTTTCACAATAAGATTATTGATGCATAAGAAGATTTGACAATGAGAAACAGGAGGGAAGGGCGGGGAGGGAGTCAAAAAGGTAAAGCGTTCACTAACCTTTTACTTGAGTTTCATATTCTGCTATGATCTCTTTGTCTTTCTTGAACTTAGTTTGAGATGACATCTTTTGAAAGATCTAAAAGATCCCAGGATCCTTTCTCTCTCTCTTTTTTTTTTTTTAAGTCCCCCCGTCTGCTCCGCTCAATTTGATCACAGAGAGTCAGTTTCGCAGCTTTTCAAGCGTGTGTGCTTCACTTTGCTGCAAAGATAAAAATCCCTCCTTCTCTCCCTTTGCAAAAAGAATTCCCTTCATTTGCAACAACCCAGGGGCTGCAGCACCAGAAAGGAACCTTGGGAGCTTGCCCTTGTGGAAACAATACTAAAAGGTGGGAGTGGGGGTGGGGGAATCTGAGCTGCACCCAAATCTTCAGAGCGATTTAAAAATATATATATTAATCACAGTTTAGCAGCAGCCTAGCACAACAACACACACACGCAAGGACTCCTCCTTCGCAGCATGTAGTCAAACCCAAAGCAAGCAAGGAAAGCCCTGGCTTTAATCCAAGAAGGTCAGGTTGCAAAAGGGGCTCTCATTTCGCTTCCTCATACCCCCACCCCTCAGCACGTCTGACGAGCCGAGAGGATTAAAACCCAGAGATAGAAGTTTGCCCGCGGGAAATGCATTTGCTCACTCCCCTGGAGCTTGTGCACAGCCCTGCTTTTTACTGCAGGCTTGAATTGAGCTCTCCTCACGTCACGCAGGCTGGCTCCTCCCCCCAGCTTTTATAACAACTGACACATTGTAGCCTACAGGAGCGCATAACTCACTGTAAGAGGCGGCGATGAGCTCTGCAAAAAAGGTGTAAAGCAGAACTTCGCTCTGTTGAATGGAGCCACTCTGCAGCGGGAGAGGCACGCATTTGCCTTGGACAACAGCGCTGGGAAAAGTCTCCTCTGCTCGTTTAATTAAATGCTATTGGTAAAGAGAATTGAAGGGCTGAGCAGAAAAGATCGGACAGATAACACAGAGATTTTTGTTTGCCTTGACTGTAGTATTGACGCCAGTATTTTTATCTCCATATTAGCCTCGAAAAAGGATTTTGTTGTCGCAAAAATCAATTGCAGTGCCTTGAGATCCACTGATGAAGAGGGGCTTTGCTTGTGCAGCCATTTGTTAAAACTTCATTCCATCCTCTGGGAGTGAGGACTAGGGTACCCCTTTTAGAGCTGGGTAAAGTGAGGTATAAAAAACCCCGATAATGCCCCTATGCACAGGCAGAACCTTACATCCTCGAAATCAATAGGGCTTCCAGCGTCGGTGTAGTTTGACTTCTGTTGGGGCATCTCCATCCAAGCCAACGGGGCTACAGATGGGGACCAAATTTCATGCCTGCCTGCAGCAACACCCTGCATACCCCCCAAACAAGACCTATGGCTTCAAGGGGGTGCAAGAGTTTGCCTAGACTGAGAAGACTGCAGGATCAGGGCCACAGTAATTAGCTAAAGGTCAAACAGTGAGCAAGTGGCGGACTTAAGACTAAGACATAGGAGTCCTAGCTCACTCTTATGACTAACCAAAAGGAACACTTCAGTCCTCCTACACATTTCCCTCCCAACCCCAAATGCGAAAATAGCAATCTCCTAACAAGCAGGTAGAGTATATACTGTCATAGCCTATATAGAACACAGATGGCAACATTACTGATCTATACAATATCACTCCATGCATTTCTAATGTGTCCCTCCCTATAGGATCTGTTTATATACACAAATAGTCATATTTATAATTCCATCACCCCACCCCCTGTCTTGTGCACACAGATATTATATTAAATGTTTAAAACCAAAGAGAGCAAGAAAATAACACTGCCTCATAAAAGCCCATCCAAGCAAGGAAATTCACTGCTAGATGTAAAAGAGCCCAACATCAAAGGCTTAAAGAGCTCTACAAAAACAATGGTAAATGGCATTGTCTTGTTCCTAATAATTCTGTTGATTGCTCTTCCCCTAATGGGCTTCTCTGATACATGGAACATTTGAATTAGGGATGTAAATACCGTTTTAAAAGTTAACTGTTTAAACTATTAAAAATATTTTGTTTAAATGGTTAACTGATTAGGCAGCTAGGGCCCATCCAGCCGGCTCAGCTGGGACTGGGGCTGGGCCTGCTCCAGCCAGGCGGCGCAGCTGGACCCGCTCCGGCCGGGTGGCGTGGGGCCACTGGGGCCAGCCAACCCGAGGTGAACAGTTACAGCTGGTTAACTGGTAAGACTACTGCTTACCGCTTAACTGGTTAACATTTTACATTCCTAATTTTAATGTGGTGTTTGATAACTTAATAATTGGCTCTTACCAAGCATTTTGCCTACTCAAAGTACTTTGCAAATATTAATTAATTAATGCTTACAATACCCTATGACATTGGTGAGCATTACTGTCCCCATATTACAAATGAAAAACTTCAGCATTGCCAATCCCAAGCATTCAAAATTTTTAGACTGGCTTCAATATCTTTAAATATTAAATTCAATAGTTTTTAAAATAATAAGCTTTGGGTCTGTTTGATGTGGGGTTCCTGGGGCAGCCCTCAATGAAAATGCCACGGTCAGGACAGGCTGCAAAAGGGAGAGCAGATACTCCCAAAACTAGTAGTTAACACTGAAGTTAAACTCACCAACCAGTTACAAATTGTGCTTCTGATCCCCCACACTGGTTATAGAGAAGCTGAAAAAAGAAATCACACAGTTCCCTTTCTTGCGTTCCAGTTCTCTGACTCCCAATCAGCACCTAGGTCCAGTACAGTGAGAAGTTATTTAAAAACTCTGCTCACATATACAAAATGTTCTCCTGACCCCAAAAGGTCAGCTACATTACCAGGTCAATATTAGTTTGGATCTTACCCAAAATACCACACTGCCAGCCAATGCTATAGTGTCTAAAACTAAAGGTTTATTATAAGGAAAAAGAAAGAACAAGAAGAGAGTTGTTAAATGATAAAGCATTGAGATACATACAGAGACTTCAAAGCCCATATATCAGGTTCTTAACAGTATTGGAGAGTTTGCTGGCTTGGAAGTCCCTCTGGAACACATCCACAGCTTGGATGGGTCATTCTTTCCTTTGTTCCGAGCTTCGTTTGTAGAAAAGTTACTCCAGAGGTAAGAAGCAGGAATGAAGACAAAATGGAGATGACGCTGCTGCCTTTTATATTCTTTTGACATGGAGCTTGTACTTCCTTTGTCCCAAACTCAAGCTGCACAGCACATGGAATGGAAAAGCCTTAGGGTATGTCTACACTGGTGGAGTTACAGCGCCGCTCAGAACGCGCAGAAGGGAAACCGCTGTTGTGTGTTCACACTGTCGGCTGCCTGCGCAATAGCGTGTTCACCCTTGTGGCACTTGCAGCGATATTCGGAGCGGTGCACTCTGGGCAGATATCCCACAGAGCATCTCTTCCTCTTCTGCTGCTAAGAGTTATGGGAAGATGGAGGGGGGTCATGGGGCATTCTGGATCCTGTCCCAATGCCCTGTGATGGATTACTTCGCATCCCAGAAATCCCTGTGCTTCGGTCCGCATTTGGCACCATCTTTCAAAGGTTTGTGTACTGCGCACCTTGCCTCTTCGGGCTGCAGGAATGGATCCCGAACTGTTGACCAGTATGCTGCTCGCTCGGACCAACACATCATGAGTGACAGTGGAGTTATTCCTTAAACTACAAAGGCAAGAGGTGTACAACATTGATCTCACCACGCGTACTAGTTACAACATGAGATTCCTTGTGGCATTCACAGAGGTGCTGACCAGAGTGGAACACTGCTTTTGGGCTCGAGAAACAAGCACTGAATGGTGGGATCACATTGTGATGCATGTCTGGGATGATGAGCAGTGGCTACAGAACTTTCAGATGAGGAAAGCCACATTCATGAAACCATACTCTGAAACCATTCATGGGACTATGTGATGAGCTCGCCCCAGTCCTACGGTGCAAGTACATGAGAATGAGAGCTGCCCTGCCGTTGGAAAAGCACATGGTGACTGCACTATGGAAGCTGGCTACTCCAGACTGCTACCGATAGGTAGCTAACCAGTTCGGTGTGGGAAAGTCTACTGTTGGACTCACGTTGACGGAAGTCTGCAGGGCCATTAATCGCATCCTGCTCCAAAAGACCATGACTCTGGGCAATGTGCATGACATTGTAGATGGCTTTGCACAAATGGGCTTCCCTAACTGCGAAGGGGTGATAGATGGCACGCATATTCCAATTCTGGCACCAAATAACCTAGCCACCGAATACGTTAATTGCAAGGGTTCATTTCTCAATGGTTCTCCGGGCGCTTGTGGATCACTGTGGGCATTTCACAGACATTAACACAGGCTAGTCTGCTTTACAGGGCTCTTTTTGCTTTCAGTTAATAGAATAAAGATTGCTTTCAAACCAACACAATTCTTTTATTAAAAAACAACAACCGGAGGAGAGAGTCAAACAAAAAAACCCATCAGCAGTGCAGGGGATGGGGGAAGGGAAGGTCCCAGGAGGAGGTGGGGTCCCAAGATGGCTAAAGATTTGTGTATGTCCAAGGATCATATCCAACCTTCTCCTTTGGAATACAATGCAGCGGGTACTGTACTTCAGCAGGGCCAAACTGCAAAGGGACGGGTGTTGAGTGCAGTGGGTACTGGAAGTCTGTAGTGCTGCACTGTGATGGGGGAGGAGTGGAATGCCGCGGGTATAGGCTGGAGCCAGGAGGTTGATAAGAGTGTGTTGGTGGTGTGGAGGGTGTGGATAGGAAAGAGTTTTGTGACAGCGGCTGCAGGGGAGGGCAGGCACAGAGCTGCTCAGTTTGCAGAGCTAGTATCACCTGGAGCATGTCTGCTTGGCGCTCCATAACTGTTAAGAGCCACTCCATAGCTTCATTCTGGCATACCGCGTTCTCCTTTTGGTCCCTCTTCTCATTGTCCCACCACTCTTTCAATTCCTGTTTCTCAGTGGCAGAGTGCATCATAACATCACGCAGAAAGTCCTCTTAGTTCTTCTTGGCCGCTTTCTAATTCTGTACAGCCATTTAGCTGCCGATAACAAAGAGGGAGGCTGGGCTCCCAAGGTCATCTCTGTAAAGTTTAAATGCAACATTTTACAGAGGCAGTATTGTTCGCAACACACAGAACACTGATTCCGTGATTTAAAACACAGCCAGTACTCATACACTTGTCACTAACTTCGCTGACCCCAGGCAAGCACACATGAGCCACAAGACCCCCAAAATGGTGAGTAGCCACAGCAGCAGGGTAAATCACTCTTCCCAGACCCTGCTGTACACTGGGCACGTGGCTCTTGGGGAGAGCCAGCACTGGAGGGTGGGGGCTGATAATCATTCCTGTCTCCACATTTTCCACCGGATGTGATCAGTATGGAAGATATCTCACCGCTGAGGGTGAGCAGGGAATCAAGGGAGGGTCTTCTCCAAGACTGCAGCTTCCGCCCTGGCCCCTATGTGGCTCACCTGTGTGCAGCAATGGTGTCCCCTGCCGTGACGGCACAGTGGGTCAGGAAAGTTACCCTTAATGGGGCAAGAAACAAAGCAGCTCTGCCAAGGAACTTGTGGGAGCAGATTGTCCAGTATTGCCATGAGAGTTTCCTGGAGATCTCAGAGGGAGATTCCCATGAAGTGAGGGAATCAAACAACAGCCTGTTCCACTGCTCAGACTAGGCATGAGATGGCAGACAAGCCTGCTTTCTGCAACCCTCCTGCCCCCAACAACTCACTTCAGCGATTCCCAAAATCAAATCCACTTACCAGGGGCTTCCTCTCCTGTTTGCGCTTCGCCAAGCTCTGACTACTGTGACTGGCTAGGCTCCTCCAGGGTAGGAAAGAGCTCCTGGCTGCCTGCATCTCTGACCTCCAAGTCATCCTCTGCCCTTGGGTCCCCCTCCCCCTCCATATCCTCATCCAAGATTTCCTCCTCCTGGCTCGGTCCACTCTTGAGTGGCATGCGAGGCACCAAAGTATCCACAGCGGAGGTGGGGTCGCCGCCGAGTATCATGTCCAGCTCTTCGTGGGCGCAGCACCAGAGCAGCGGTTTGCCTCCCATCCCTTGTGGTGCGCGTTCCACAGCTCCTTCCCTTTGACCCTGCACTGCAGTGTGTCCTGGTCATGGCCCCTTTCTGTCATGCACCGTGAAATCTGTCCATAGGTATCATAATCCTACAGCTGGAGCGCAGCTGGGACTGGACAGCCTCCTCTCCCCAAATGCTGATGAGGTCCAGCAGCTCAGCATCGCTCCAAGCAGGGGATCGCCTGGTGCGTGGAGCCGGCCTGGCCACCTGGAAAGATGCACTGAGACCACTGCTCGCATCACCGAGCAAACAGGAAGGGAACTTTCGAAATTCCAAAGTAATTTACGGGGCGGGGGTGACAGTTGGTCACCTGAGGGCAGGGCAATAGAGTTCAAACCGATGACCTGAGAGGCGAGAACAGGCATTGTGGGACACCTCCCGGAGGCCAATCGGTGCGCTGTAATCGCCCAGGGTGTCTCCACTGGCACCGCAGCACTGTAGCCCCAGCGCAGAAAGATGTACACCTCTCCTTGGGGTGGTTATTTTAAAGTGCTGTAACTGTGCAGTTTCTGCGCATTAAGTGGCTTGGCAGCGTGTCCACCTCGGGAGTTACAGCACAGAAAGCTGCTTTACTGCGCAGAAACCTGCCAGTGTAGACAGGGCCTTAGAGTTCTGTTCATTGGCATGTCCCTACATGTCTTGCTGACTCAGCAGGTGTATCCCCTAGCTCCTTTCAATGGTTTCATTTTACAGCTGATGACCCTTGATGGGCCATCGAAAAGGCTAGGCAGTCTGGGGGTGTCACCCAGAAACACAGCACAAGTTTGGAAATACAGAAATACCATACATATCTATAACTCACAATATAAAGGTGATACAGACACATAAACAAGATCATCATACTTGGCAAAGCATAACATTGTCAAAGATACCTTACATAGCATATCTGGTAAGATTCCTTGCAATTTTGTAATATTGGTATCAACAATATCATAAAGTGTCTCCCATATTCCATACAGCATCACAGTCTGTTTGTGTATCTTTGGGGTTTTAAACTGTTTGGTAATCATATTTTCAAGCCTTTCTCCACCACCATGCAGAGCAAAAAAAGCTGAGGTTTTCATATGATCACATGACTCCAGCAGTTGGCACTTTATGAAAAACTTTATAAATATTGTGAGACTGGTGATCAAATCATGAAATTATGCAACACAGGAACAGAAGCATCAGTGTTACATGCTCAAGGCCACAGAAGTGTTCCTTGGCATTGTCTCTCCAGAACCCAAAATCCCACTCATGCCTTAAATAAACTACAATGGACCTGATTCACCTTCCCCTTACACCAGTGTAATTCCATTTACCTTTATCAAGTTACAGTTGTGCAAGGAGAAGGAGTGGCACCTTAGAGACTAACCAATTTATTTGAGCATAAGCTTTCGTGAGCTACAGCTCACTTCATCGGATGCATACTGTGGAAAGTTTAGAAGATCTTATTATATACACACAAAGCATGAAAAAATACCTCCTCCCACCCCACTCTCCTGCTGGTAATAGCTTATCTAAAGTGATCACTCTCCTTACAATGTGTATGATAATCAAGTTGGGCCATTTCCAGCACAAATCCAGGTTTTCTCACCACCACCACCCCCACGCACACACAAACTCACTCTCCTGCTGGTAGTAGCTTATCTAAAGTGACCAGAATCAGGCCCAATGTATTCCTTGGGACACAACAATAAAAATGAATCAAGTTAGTAGAATAAAAAAAAAAAATGTACAGGCAACATCCAGCACCAGCTCACTCATGTTCACACACCATTTGGCTCTAGCTCCAACAACTTCCACCCAGCAATCTCTTCTGAACCGCACATCCCGAATGTTCCAGGTCTTACAGGCACAGAAACACAGCTCTGAAAAAATTATACCCTACATTTTGCAGCACTGTAATTAGAAGTCAGGAGTTCCTGAGTTTCAGTTCAGCTCTGTCCCAAAGCTCACTGCCTTGCCTAGACCTTACCTTCCCTCTTTACATTGAAAATCATGACATAGCATCACTAATCTAAATTACAGATATGTCCCTTTACAATGCATTGTCACAATTTCTGTTAATTCATCAATAATAATTGTCCTTTGCCATATTGATTCGTATCATTTCATGCAATAAGTGTAATTTGGGAAAATAAAGTTTGGTAAATGTGTGATGTAAGAGGATATACTCTGGTCAAGACTGACCCTAAATGTAGGGTTTTACAAAACCTAAATGTCAATAAACCATTTCCGTGCTTTTCTAAAAACATACCAATGAAAATAGTTGTTTGTTTGGCATTAAACATTCCCCTGCAGTGTTTGCAACTCAGACCTTGTGCTGAGTTATGTCCGGTAAGTGAAACTCACTATAAACCAAAGTAGAATTCACTAGCCTATCATCCAAAGCAAATAAAATCCAGAAATAAGCAAAACCATTTTACAAATTTAGGCTCCAATCCCATAATGAGCTCTGCATAGGCAGAGCCCTGCTCCTGATTGGCTAATCAATCAGCTGGGCACTGTATGGGTTCAAGGGTCCATTACATGGAGTTCATTACAGGATCAGGGTATTAACTCGACAGGTGACTGGTAAGGAAATACACAGGAGAGAAACGGTGTTGGCATGCTAAAGGACTGGTCCTCCTTCTATTGTTTATTTTTCCACTGATTCCAGTGGAAGATGATTCTGAATACATACTATACTTTAAAATATTTAATTCATATTTAATATACACAATAAATAGACTTGTGTAAAAATGCTATTTTATATTGGAGTGAACAGTTCCTTTTCAGGCTTTTTTCTCCCGTTTTTGAGTCAAATAATATTGACAATTAGCATCCCTGGGTTGCAGAAAACAAACAAACAAAAAAAACACATTCACTAACTCCACATTTTTAAAGTCATATGTGCAAGTATTTGTGCTGGAGGAACTGTTTGTGATGGCTGCGACAAACAGAGCTCCCGTGGAGAGGTCTGATGAAATGAGATAGCACAGCATGGGGGTTTGGGAAGAGATGGTTTATATGCCCAATCCCAACTGAACTCAAATTTTGACTCTTCACAGTTGATCCCTTCATTAGATTCTCTGTAGAATACATTGAAGGAGATTGTAATCTACTCACAGATATTCTGCAAGCAGAAAAAGAGGCTAAACACTGAGTAAGTTACTCATTGCATGTTACTCACCCAGCCCTAGTGGACAACATTGGAGAGGTGAGTTTTGAGCAGTTGTAAGAGGAGCCAGAGTGGAGACTGATGGTGAAATGAGACGGGGCCTTGGGTGGAGGTGATTTTTTATGGAGAGTAGGGAATTAGGGCCTCAGACTGTAAGAGGTTAAGCACCCACAACTCCCTCTGACTTCAGCCTTGCAAGATTGGGTCGTTTGCAAGGCAGAGGGAAGGCAGTGAATAATTTCAGATAGCTGGTACAGCAGCAGCTAGGGAACTGTGGCCAACGAAGAAAAGGGAATGAGGGAACAGAGAAGTCAGAAGATAAAGTCAAGTTGGTAGAGGGTGAAGTGATCATGAGATAGAAGAGGGTGTCCATATGAATGGCCTTGAGGATGATGAGAGCACTTTTGTGGCAGATACAGGAGTGGATAGAGAGCCAGCTGTGGTCTCTGAGAATGGAGGTGCCGTGATGGTGAAGCTGTGCTGCTGTCCTGAGCAGTCAGGAGTTTGGCGAGACAGGTGGCTTTGAGAGGTCACCAAGCAGGGAATGGCAGCAATCAAGGAGCCAAGTGACAGCTGCGTGAATGAGTGATTCAGTAGAGCTAACTCAAAGGAAGCCATGTTGTGACAGTGACAGCAGGCAGAGTTGCAGAGTGTAGCACACCAAGGTGCAAAGGAGAGCATAGGGTTGAGAGGCCTCCATCATTACAGACCGGAGAGGTGAAAGGGAGGTCTGAGATGAGAAGTGTTATAGGACAGCTAGACATACCTGAGGGGAAACAAAAAAAGTACTTGTGACATGCCAGTTCAGATGGAGACAGGCACTTATGCACAGAGAGAGCTGGTAGGCCAGAGTCTGGGATGGGGAGGATTTTAAGGAGAGAGCTGGGTGCTGTGAAGTGATGCATTCAGTTGGGAGGAGGTAGATGTAGAAGGAAAGGGTCTGAGAATAGCTCTAGGTCTCTCCAGAGAGGAGCGATTGAGAGGCCCAGGTGCAACAGGCACCAGAGACACAGAAAGAACAGTTAACAGGTTATAGGCAAATCAGAGAAGAAGGGATCCAGAGACACCAACAAAGTGTTCAAGGTGACAGAAGATAAAAGTAGTGTCATGCACAGAACTGAGACCAATGAGGATACCCTGTGAACTACTAGCCATATATTTGGATGGGGGAGACAAAAGAATGTGCCTACTCTAAACCGTCTGTTGCTGACTGTAAATATTCTATGACATTCCAGGCAGGAAGCATGTTGTTCTTGCTTCTCTCTGTTTTTCATGATTTGCATTATCATTTGCTAAAGATACTTCAACACAAAATTTACCTTGGCCTGAGCAACTCCAAGGCCTTCAGCAAACTGGAAAAGGCAACTGACTTCTTTCAATAAATCAACTATCACTCAGCTCACATCATTTAGTAAGTCTCACAGCGATGCACAAAGCAGCTAAGAATGAGTCAAGAATACTGTGGAAATGGAGACAGTTGGAGAGATTATTCTGTCTCCAGCAATTTGCTTAGAAATTGCAAGCTGAATATGGGGCAGTAGCTGCTGAGGGTGCTTACATCAAAGAGGACTTTTTGATGAGTAATGTGACAACTGTAGGGAGGGGGCGGAAATGGGGGATGATGCCAATAATTAAGGAGCCAGATGATGGCTCATTATGGTAAATGGAGCTAGAGTGGAGAGCGATGGTTAAATGAGATAGCATAGCATGGGGACACGGAAAGAGATGGGGGGGTTTGTAGACTGGACTCCATCAGTAAGTTCAAATGTGGTGGTATGCTGCAGATAGGCAAAGAACTGGGGGAAAGATAGAAGATGGAAAGGTAGAATTGATTATACTGTGGACAGATGCAATTGTGGAGTAAAAAAGAGTAGCAAGACACTGTAGTTAAAGAAATGAGAAAACAGGGCTGTCTTGAGCATTGTGCTGGTCATAATAAATCATCAGTTAACATGTAAGCGACCAGGACTAACCTGGTATTCTGGCATCATCGCAAGCCTGGCGTTCTACACAGAGTATTGTAAGGCCCCCACGTTCCAACTGAGCATGGGAATTTACAAACTTCTCATGAGCTTTCCACCTGTTTCATAATGAGGGACTGATAGCTGGGAGGGCCCATGTCTTGGTCAGCCTAACCCTTGGAACAGATGTCCAGGATGTGTAGGAGAGGGGATAGGAGTGGGCAAACATTCAGTGCTCATGGGGAGGAGCTAATTTGAGCTTTCTGCATCCCACTGCTCAGTGCTTACATACCTTTTAAAAACCTGCAGGTAGATCATGCTTTAAACTTTTGCTAAGCAGTTACCAGACTGCTTGTTTTACATCTCAGCTCTGCCTAAAGGTTAACAGGAAAGTTGAATGCCTGAGCCTTTCACTGACGCAAGACAAGGGAATTACTATTCCAAAAGACTCCTTGAAGGAGCTTGCAGCACAGACAGAAGCAACAGAAATCAGCCCAGCCTTGTCACTGGTAGATAGAGACCATCTGGGAGAAAGCACACAGGGAACTAGCTGGACATGAAATTGTCTTCCCATTTCCAACCGGAGTAGTTGCTTAGTTGCTGAAACCCCCTGGCTGGACCATGCAATTGCGGAGGTAAGGAACACACAAAGCAATACATAGGGGTTATCTGTGTCTGCTGCCAACAAAACAAAATGTTCAGAGAAATACATTATCTTCCATTACAGTATGCAGTCTTGTTATAGCTGTGTTGCTCCCAGGATATTAGAGAGACAAGGTAGGTGAAGAAATATCTTTTATTGAACCAACTTCTGTTGGCAAGAGAGAGAAGCTTTCAAGCTTACACAGAGCTCTTCCTCAGCTCTTCTTCAGGTCACCTGAAGAAGAGCTCTGTGTAAGCTTGCCAGCTTGTCTCTCTCACCAACAGAAATTGGTCCAATAAAAGATATTACCTCAACCCCCTTAGCTCAGAAAAATACCAGTCCGTTCTTAAAAATCTCTGCAGACCCTGCTCTGTTGGTTAATCTGTTGCTTGTTTGTGCCATTTAGTCCAGGCATTTAGTTGCAGCATCAGGAGCAACAAGGGGGTAGAGTAAATTCTGCTCTATATAAAAATTTAATGTCTGGCAGAATTACTCCAGTGACAAAGCAGAGCTAATACTGAGCACTTAGCAACTCATCCAACCAACCTTGCAGCTGTTTCTTATAGCTTGGACATTGTGGAATCTGCCAGTGACTCTGCCTGTGAATTCTTGTCTGGTCCGGATCACATTTTTTGTTTGTAGAGGAAGTGCATAGAGTGGAAAGTGATGGCACAGAGAGGCTCCCTCTCCAGCATCAGAACAAAAAGCTGAATTCAAGAATATTAGCAACTCAAGAAAGTTACTGCTCACCAACCCACTGAACCACGCAAATAAACCAATGAGACCACACTGCAAGGAGAAGAAAAGTATCCATAGCTCAGGGCTTGAGAGGAAGGAAGGACCTGTCATTAAGGCACTGGACAGACACCCAGGAAAGCTGGGTTCAATTCCTTGCTTTATAGGCTTCCTGTGATGCTTTGTGAAAGTCAGACTCTCTGGGTAAAACCCTCGCCCAGTTAAGTCAATGGTGGAACTCCCATTGACTTCAATGGAGCCAGAATCTCTTTGTGCCCCAATTCCCCTTCTGGACAAGTAATACTTCCTTTCTCCCAGACATTGTCTGGCTTGTCAATTTAGATTGTAAGCTCTTCATCACAAGGACTTTCGCTGTGTGTATGTACAATGCTTAGCAGAGCAGAGTCCCTCGCTCAGCTCAGCCCTCTAGATTCTACTGCAATACATATAATAATACTTTTCTCTTTTAATCAGTAGATCTGATAGTACTTTACAAAGGAGAGCAATATCAGTATCCCTGTTTGTAAAAAGGGGAAACTGAGGCACAGAGCAGTGACTTGCACAAGGTCAGCTAGCAGGCCTGTAGCAAAGCTAGGAATAGAACCAAAGACTTCCTAGATCCCAGGCCTGTGTTCTGTCAACTAGACCACACTGCCTCTCCTTGGTAAGTCCCTACACAATGGTGGAGATTTTTCTGACAGTCTGCATAGCAGCTCAGACAAATGAAACAGATGCTGATATATACTTTCTCAAGGCAAAGAAAGCTAATTTAAATAATAATTAAAGGTTTCTAAAAAGTAGTAATTATAATTTCTCTCTCCAACAAAGTCCTGTATGGCTGATCTCATGGTACTAATGGAGCTTGGAGCACAAGGTGGAGGGATACAAAAAATAGTTCTAGTAAAAATAAATTAGGAACTCTTTGAAACATGTAACATAGTTTTTCTGTAATATATGTGCCACAGATCAAATACATAATGGTGTGATGTGATACAGCTTTTTGGCACTCATGTGGGATGACATGCTTAATTCATCCATGGTTTTGGCATGAGTCAGCAACATGATCATCCAAGTCAGGCTGATGAAATCTTTAAATCCCACTGTGTCCTTACGCATTCTGTACATATAACCATTTTAAAATATGTAACTACATTGTGCTACTACTTTGAGACATCAGTCAAGATGCCATAAGTGGTTGGACATATGGAGACGAAAGGAACTGGCATGAATGTATGAATATGTATGAATGAATAGTAGGTCTGTCAAGTGATTAAAAAACTTAATTGCATGATTAATCACGCTGTTAAACAATAGAATACCATTTATTATAAAGTGCACACTTTATATTTATTTTTGATTGCAAATATTTGCACTGCAAAAAACAAAAAATTGTATTTTTCAATTCACCTCATACAAGTACTGTAATGCAATCTCTTTATCATGAAAGTTGAACTTACAAATGTAGAATTATGTACAAAAAAACTGCATTCAAAAATAAAACAATGTAAAACTTTAGAGCCTACAAGTCCACTCAGTCCTACTTCTTGGTCAGCCAATCACTCAGACAAACAAGGTTGGTTACAATTTTCAGGAGATAATGCTGCCTGCTTCTTGTTTACAATGTCACCATGCATTTGCATGGCACTGTTGTAGCTGGCTCTGCAAGATATTTACGTGCCAGATGCACTAAAGATTCATATGTCCCTTAATGCTTCAACCACCATTCCAGAGGACATGCTTCCATGCTGATGATGGGTTCTGCTTGATAATGATCCAAAGCAGGGCGGACTGACACATTTTCATTTTCATTATCTGAGTCAGATGCCACCAGCAGAAGGTTGATTTTCTTTTCTGGTGGTTTGGGTTCTGTAGTTTCTGCATCAGAGTGTTGCTCTTTTAAGACTTCTAAAAAGCATGTTTCACACCTCGTCCCTCTCAGATTTTGGATGGTACTTCAGATTCTTAAACTTTGGGTTGAGTGCTGTAGCTATTTTTAGAAATCTCACATCGGTACCTTCTTTGCATTCTGTCATATCTGCTGTGAAAGTGCTCTGAAAATGAACGTATGCTGGTCATCATCCAAGACTGCTATAACATGAAATATATGGCAGAATGTGGGTAAAACAGAGCAGGAGACATACAATTCTCCCCCCAAGAAGTACAGTCACAAATTTAATTGATGCGTTTTTTTTTTTAAATGAGCATCATCAGTATGGAAGCATGTCCTCTGGAATGGTGGCCGAAGCATGAAGGGGCAAACGAATGTTTAGCATATCTGGCATGTAAATACCTTGCAATAGCAGCTACAGAAGTGATATGCAAATGCCTGTTCTCACTTTCAGATGACATTATAAATAAAAAGCAGGCAGCAGTATCTCCCATCAATGTAAACAAACTTGTTTGTCTTAGCGATTGGCAGAATAAGAAGTAGGACTGAGTGGACTTGTAGGCTCTAAAGTTTTCCACTGGTTTTTTTTTGAGTGCAGTTATGTAACCAAAAAAATTCTGCATTTGTAAGTTACACTTTCATGATAAAGAGATTGCACTTCAGTACTTGTATGAGGTGAGTTGAAAAATTCTATTTCTTTTGTTTATCATTTTTACAGTGCATATATTTGTAATCAAAAATAATAATATAAAGCGAGCACGGTGAACTTTGTATTCTGTGTTGTAATTGAAATCAATATTGAAAATGTAGAAAAACATCCAAAAATATTTAATAAATTTCAATTGGTATTCTATTGTTATAAGTGTGATTAATAGCGATTAATTTGTTTATCACAATTAATTTTTTGGGGTTAATCATGTGAATTAAGTGCAGTTGACAGCCTTGAGGACATGGCTACACTGGAAACTTCAAAGCGCTGTCGAGGGAACGCTCCCATGGCAGCTCTTTGAAGTGCGAGTGTGGTCGCGCGCCAGCCCTGGGAGAGACCTTTCCCAGTGCTCCTGGTAATCCACCTCCAGGAGGGGATTAGCTCCCAGCGCTTGGAGCCTATTTACACTAGCGCTTTAAAGCGCTCTGACTTGCTGCACTCAGGGGGGTGAAGCAAGTTAGAGCGCTATAAAATGTAAGTGTAGACATACCCTAATAAATAAATAAAAATCCAACCAGATGACTTTGGAAGTTTTTAGAAAGTCCAGAACAAACTTACAAATAGATTAACTCATTTTACTCCAACTGAAATAAAAAAGCAGCAAAAGCCATTTTTAAACAGATTCATCCCAATGGCATTTGTTACATTTCCAGAATATGACCAAATTGAAAAATACAAGTTCTAAAGGCAGCTGCTTTTCATTTCAACATTCATCAAGGTTGTGAGAATGAGTGTCAAATTCCCCAGATAACAAGCTGTGTCACCGCCCAGATTTTGATTGCTTTGACAGATTAGTTCAAACAGGTAAGATCCTCTCTCTGTGCAAAGTTAAATATCTGAGAATAGTCAGCATCTTCCATCGTATATGTGATTACACTCAGAATAAAACAGAACAAAATAAAAACAAAGTGAAGTTAGGGTTATATAATATGGTCAAGACTGGCTGTTATTCAGACGTCACTAAAAAAAAAAGAAGCAGCAACATCCGAAGAACAAATCTCTGCGTGAATCAGTGATCTTGGCTAAATATTTCAGAATCTAAGATAGGTAGAGATTCCACAAAACAAAACAATAAAAAAGGGGGTGGGAAAGAGGATTACAATTCATGTCACATCTCACAGAGAATTTTTAAATGAGGGGTGTGGTGGGAAGAAAACATTTAATTATAATAAATATTTAAAGCTTTAGGTATACAGAAACCAACAGTAACTATGGCAACGTGGTCACTCCAGTAAGGCTAATACAGATTACTTCCAGGGCAGTAGCCTTGCTTGTGTTCAGGAAGCAGAGATAATGTTTGCTCAAAGCAATTCCTAAATTAAGGAAAATTCCTTAGGCAGTAGCTGTCTTGCACACTTTGTTTATGACTTCAGACTGTAAGTATTTCATGATTTGCTTAACATACATGCTATTGCCTCAGAATAGCATGCAGATGCTGTTTGCATGCATACAGACGCACATCAGGTCAACCCTCCAGTCATGCCAACTCCTGCACTGACTGGGTTGGTAGAGCAGGCCCAAAGGCATGCTTGATGGTCATGTCAAGCCTCAACTGACACAGACATTCAACTATTTGTGAAATCTCTTCACATCTTTATGCAAATATTAACAGCTAGCAGCATTGCTGCTGGTTATCACTCTCAGTCTCAGAATATGACAGTTCACGCTAGGTCACCCTAATCTTCCTTGCTCTCTCTCTCTCTTCTAGTAGTCTCACAAGCTAGGAACTTCCCGGTTCTAGTCTTGTGCTGGCTTCATTTTTTTAATCTCTATTTTTGATGTGCTTTCCAACCTTTGCCATCCATCTTGAAGTTACCTTTACCCACTGCATGACAGTGTTCTAGTCCAGCCCTGGACTGGGAGTCAGGAGATCTGGGTTCTGCCACGGACTTGTTGTGTGACCAGAGGTAAATCACTAAAAGCCAGATTCTGATTCCTTTACACATGCAGAATAGCACTTGACTTCAGTAGGGTCATATGAAAAGTGCTGCTCAGGGTCAGTAAGGGAATCAGAATCTAGCCGAAAGGGCTTGTCTACATTGGGGATTTTTGCACTACACCAATGTATTTATACTGGTGAAATCCCCTCCTTTAGACACACTGCACCAGGGTAGAAAGTATGCTGGTACAAGATGTGTAATACAGAAGCCAGTTGCAGTGCACAACAGCAACTTTATTGGTTCTACACATTTATGAACGTTACATATTCTTTTGTGCTAGTAGATGGCACACTTTTAACGATCTATACAGACACAGCTATATCTCCATGCCTTTTTTATTCTGGTGCAGTAAATTTACAAGGGTTTGCACTTGTGCAGCTATGTCAGTGTAGCTACACTTGTGCAAAACAAAACAAAAAACACACCCCAAAGCACAGACAAGCTCTAAATCTCTCTGTGCTTTAGGTTCCTTATCTGCAAAATGCAGATGATAATATTTGCCTGCCTCACAGACATGTTGAGAGGCTTACTTAAGGTTTCTTAAACTATTTGAGATGTTCAGATGAAAAGTTCTATATAACTGCAAAGTGCTGTGGTTGTCAGCTCTCTCCTTACCCCCCTGCCGTTTCTAGAGACATTGGAAGCTGGGGGAATGGAGTCAAGAGCCAATACAGAGAAAACAGACTAATTTTTCTTCTCTCCTCTCCTGATAGCCGCTACAACAAGACCTAACTCAAGGTAAACTCACCCAGTGAAAAGCATGTCTAAACTAGGAATTTGCACCAGTGGCTAAAATCCCAGAGTAGACAAGACCTTAGGATTCCTTCTACCCTTCTCCTAGTGAAAGAGTGGAAACTTCCCAGTCCTTCTCCAGCCAGCCAGAACACTAGAGGAGGGGGAGGTGACATGCTCCTTTGAGTGCAGCACTTACTACTTATTTGGGAGGCAATAATTGCTGCATTATAAGAATTGGACACTAGACCATGCTATCCATAAGCATGGGAGAAAGCAATATTGGTAGACCGAAGAGGGGGACTTTCCTCATAAGCAGCGTGAAGCTGCACTCCCCTGAAACAATCTGGGATATTGACTCCACTTCACTCTAAAGCCTTCTCTACATTAAGGAGCTTTTCAAAATACTCCTACCTTGGAGAACCTCAACTCAGCATCACCAGTGTTAGCAACTTTGGCAGCTTCAGAACAGACCACGCTCTGGCTTTCGTAGCCAGTTTCAGCTCCGTGTCAATTAACACTGCTCAGAGAAGGTTTAACTAGCACACTGCTGAAAAGGAGTCAGAAATCCATCTGCACGAGGGCTCCCAATGCCACTGGAGCAGAATCAATGGGTTAGCAACACTGGGGATAGTTTGACACAATTCTCCAACGTAGCCATGATTAAAAGCAATTTGACAGTGGCCAAGTTCTCTGTAAGCATGTTCCACTGTGTAGTCCTGCGTTTTTATCTTCCCACTGATGCCCAGCTGGACATAATCCTACTGCAAACTCTTTACAAAGAGGGCCTTTTTGCCTCCTAGGCAAACTGTTTGGCTGGAGGTGATTTGGACTGTGTTCACACCTCAGTTGAAGTCTCCTGAATTATATATTCCCTTGTGCTTTCTAGCAGGATACCCATAAGCAGAGCAATGTCAGTGTCTTTTAAAAGCATGAAGGTTCCCAAGATATTTCCTTTAATATTAAAAAAAAAAAACTATACCAGAAAAAACTGGGAGGGTTTCACCAGCCTGATCTCTCACGGTTATCACTATAGCCTCTCAGAACATTACAGTAACAGCAGGGATAGAGCAGCCTCACCTGGTCCAGTAATACAAGTCTCTACCACCAAAGGAGAATCTACAGGTGATTTTTCACTTGGCGTTAGCAGTACAGTGTGTATGACACACAGTTGAACAGTTCCTTCCAGTAGTTGACAGAGGTACCCACACACACTTCATTACAGCCTGTTAAGGGTCACTGTCTATTGAGTTTGGTATAATTATATGCAAAACCAAGGTTAGGTTTGCAGGTCAAAATGACTGTTGATATTGTACATGCTGCTTAAGTGCTTCTGAGAAATCTCATGTTTATTGTTTCCTGTTAAAGATTATGTTTATTGTCTCATGTTTATTGTTTCCCTTTTATTTTCCTGGGGAGGTTACAAAGACCATGCTGTCAAACTCAGGCTCTCATTACTCGGATACAACCTTATGTTTAAAATTACTGTTTGTACCTATAGCTTATTCTCCAAGGAAATGGATCCAAATTCTAATTGCACGGAGGCTGGAGAAACCAAGTAAATAACAAAAAGGTGATTAAAAGTATAGTTCTTTAGCAAGGAAACACCCCAGACCAATTCCTATCTCTGCTCTCAAGGTAAACAAGCAGAATGGAATATCTACAGCTGCTCTTAAGCAAGGTAGAGAGGAAAGCTGCTTTTCCAGGCTCTTTGGAAAGTATATATCCTGTGCATCCACCATCTGCATATTAATATCCAAGGTTTGCCCTGGAAATCCAAGTAGCTACTCAAGACCCATCCACAAAGAGGTTGGAGTGATCCCCCACTGCACTGCTGAACCCCCAGAGCCAGCATTTCTGCATCACAGCGCTGAAGGAGCATACCGTAAAAAAGAGAGCTAGTTCCCTAATTCCCCATCCTTGCCCTGAAAATAATTAGCCACCCAGATGGTCACTCTCTCTTCTCTCTCCCTTGGCCCGTTCTCTCTTGTTGTCTGTCTCTTTCTGGCTCTCTTGCTTGCCAGGGGATGGAATATTTTAGCATTCCTGGGACAGACAGCTCTGCCCCAGGCAATGCACCGGATTCTGCTCTCAGTTATACTAGTGCAACGTCACTGATTTCAGTGGAGTCACACCAAGGTGAGGGCAGAATTCGGCCCAATGTCTTACACAGTTGTGTGTCTTGACAGGGGACCTTTACCCTTTCCCAGCAGATCCATTCAGGCCTTTGTTCCCCTTCAGTTTTACTCATTTCTAGGCTGATTTCCAAACACTCAAACTTTGCCCGTTCATGGGCTGGATTTGCAGTTTGAAAGGAGCCCAAGGGATACACATCATACAATGAAGCAGATTTCAAGGCTCATCTTTAAGAGGAAGGTGCAGCTTGTGGAGACTACAGCTCCTACCATGCAGTGACCCATCTTGATCCAAACAGCAAGGTCTCTTTTTTACATTCCAAACTAGGATCTCACCTTGAGTACTTCACCCAGAATGGGTGGGGGGCCACAGCTCATATTTCCAGTGAAGATGCAAACACAGATTTTAAAATATTCCCAACTCTCAGCTCAGCCAGTTGGAAGTGCACTGGTTGGAGGAATCTACCTTTTCATTTCCTGGATAGAATAGTAGAGTTTTTTGCCTTCTGTGACAGGGGTGGGCAAACTATAGACCGGAAGCCACGGCATAGTCCTGCTTCAGCTCCTACGCACTCCAATGGGAGCTCCAAGGGCGGTGCCTGTGGATGGGGCAGTGTGCAGAGCTGCCTGGCTGCGCCTCCGCGTAGGAGCTGGAGAAGGGATATGCCACTGCCTCCGGGAGCCACTTGAGGTATGCGCTGCTTTGAGCCTGCACCCTTGAGCCTCTCCCCATGCTCCAACCCCCTGCCCCAGCCCTGATCGCCCTCCCACCCTCCAAACCCCTCAATCCCAGCCCAGAGCACTCTCCTGCACCCCAAACCCCTCATCCCCAGCCCCACCCCAGAGCCCACATCCCCAGCCGGAGCCCTTACCCCCTTCTGCACCCCAACCCCAATTTTGTAAGCATTCATGGCCCATCATACAATTTCTATTCCCAGATGTGGCCCTCGGGCCAAAAAGTTTGCCCACCCCTGTTCTATGAAGTGGGTTGAGAGAAAGACCTCTGGGATGTCACCCTTAGCCTCTATTCTTCCCATCATGGCCAACTTAGATCCAGTCTGAGACTGGTTAGGATTAACTCTGGAGGCCCTGAACCTCACTCCAACACGGGCCAGAGGGAGCATCACAAAGCAAAACAAGCTGCTGCTTGTCTTGCACTGAGGTTGCAAAGGTGCTGTTTATTAGGTCTGCAGGCATGTCATATCTGTTCATTTCCCAGCTATCAGATCCTGGGTAGAACACAGGCCATCAGCATCTAAGGTCTCCTCCTCAGTATTTTTCCTTGCTGTGGCAAGGAGATTTCAGTTAACTATAGCTGTTTTCTCGGCCGGGGGATGAGTTTACTGTCTGCCCCAAGCTGGGGTTTTTATCTCCTTGGCCTTATAACATCCCCCACAGAAAAAACTTATTTCTATATCCACCTTGAAAACACTGCATTTTGCCTTCAGAGCAGGAATGTTTGCTATCACTCTCTTTTCCTCAAGATGGTTATACTCAAGGCCAGGAGGTAGTGGTTGTGCATTAGGCTTGCTGAACAACATAGTTCAAAGCTTGCTTAGGTCACAAGTCAAAAGACTTTGATAAGTTTGATCCAAATGGGGAGGATTCCAGAAAAAAACACCATACGGTTTACTAGTACAATTGGCAGCCTCTGTTCTATGGAGGCCAGCACTGAATTAATGAGAAAAGGATGATATACTGGCTTTCACATGTGTATACATCACTGCACTCTCTTTGGTAGCACATCAGATCTGCTCAAGTGTTTGTAATTGTCTCTCTCTAGCGGCTAACAGCCTATAAAAAGGCTACAAGCCCACTCCCAGTGACAGCTAATCTATTTTAGGCCTTTATAATGCACCCATTATTATGGTATCTAGGCACCAGTGGAACCTAGACAATGCAGATAGTCTTTCAGCTCAGCTGATTAAAAATCCATGTTTTCAACACAAATGCCTCAAGTTGTTTTCTCTGTGCTGTGTGTTTGTGGTTTAGCTGATAACTGTAGTATCCCCAGGCGTGTCACCATAGACTTACACTACTTATCTAAAATCAGGACAGCGAGGAGCATGTTAGCAGTATTGGGGAAGACTACACAACACCTGCCAGCCTATCTCTGCTTCTGGCCCTGCAGTCAGTCCTTTACTTTCATCAATCTCACATTAAAATTGTAAGCCATGGATGGACTATTTGCAGATCATAAGGATTTTGAGCAGTCCAAATTGATAGTCTTCATTTCAACTGCATTTAGAAACAATAGCTCCTTAGAGCCCACATATTGTCTTTATCATCCTGTCAGGTAACTTTAAGTACATAAATAAACATTCAAACAATGTCTCTTAACTCCCATTAGGTTGAAGTTATGAATCTGACCCCACCAGCCACTGCAGAGGGCGCAGCTGTCGCGAAAGAGGTGAGCAGTCTGAGAATGCTTTTGGATCCTTGCATCTCCATACTTCAGTGGTGTCTCCTGTTAGCTAGGAGGTGGCGGCCTGTCCTGGCTGATCTTGGATGTCTCCAGCCATCCATTCCTTTGTCACCTCATAAATGGACTTTAGCAATGAGTTCTGTCTGAGGCTGCTCTGGAAAGACTCTCTGAAGATGCAGCTAATCCAGAATGCAGTGGTCCACCTGCTTAGAGGGGATGCCTGATATGAGTATGATACCTGTGCTCCACATACTGTTCTGCCTTCCCATTCGATTCAAGGTGTGGGTTTGAACCTATAAAGACGTAAGGGGTTTGGACCTGACTACCTCAGAAGCCTGCCTCTCTCCTCTTTTCACTTTTACAAAGGCTTAGATACTTTTACTGGTGGTCCCTATCTGTTTGCTCTTGAGGACTCAAGGAAGGGTGTGTTAGTGGAAGGTCCACAGCAACGGGACCCACTCCTGAGGGTCCATTAAAGCACAAGTTTGTTACCTTCCCAAGAAGGGTGCATCTAAGGCAAATCTGCTCTCATCTTCCCTTCTATGTTTACACATCAAGGCCTTTTTTTATATTCAGTACACCCACAAGACACAAAGATGAGTACATTTATACATTAAATACATAATTTCATTATTTAGTCCCATCCAGCTTATACAGTCTACCATCCAATCTCTCCATAACTTGCCTCTGAGCCCACTGAATTGTGTTTCTTCACTGATTTTTCTTGTGGCTTTATTGTAGGGAAAATCTCACCAGAAAAGACGATCTGTTCAAAAAGTGCCCCAACTGAGTGCTTCCTTCAGGGTCTAGGCATGCATTTGTTTGGCTTGGCTGGGTTTCTTTATCCAACCTTGGAGCTGGAGAGAGATATAGTGACTCTTCTGGTATTATTTACCTTAATAATTTCAACCCATCTGAAGGCTTACAGGTTGAGTACTTATTTCTCATTTGCTCTTGTTTTCCTGTGGACATCGCCTCCTTTTCAGTAGCTGCTGTGACAATTCTGTGAGGGCTTTATAATTTAAGAGAGCAGTTGGCATGCCTTTTGCTGTCAGTAGCCATTGTAAATTTGACCTGAGAAGGCTGTCTTGTGGCAGAACCATGCCACATGGTCAGATTTCTTGCACACTCCAAACACCTTGAGAGACTTAAACAAAGGAAACAGAAAAGCAAAAATAGTTGTGCCTTAAGCTTTATGAGAAATACCACTGCTATTTGCATTGGTCGATGCCCCTATTGCAGCATGATATATAATAACTCTGCTCACCCAATGGGAAGTATGAATTGAGATGCTTGGTCACTGGTATGTGGGGGAGCAGAGCGGATTTTATCAGCCAGGGGGAGTAAGGAATTAGATCACAGTATTTGTCACCAAGCAAGCAGGATTCATCTTCCAAGACATAGGTGTGTATGTGTGTAGGAGGGGGCAGTCATATGAAACGAGCAGGTGGAGAAGATTGTAAGCATACACTGAGAAGTGGAGTCCCAGAAATTTAAGTACTGTATGCCTCATCCTGCCAAGGTAGCTTCCCCCTCATCACTAAGAGGCCATTTTCTCAACGGGCCTCTGCCACCCCAAAATGTATGGGCACATCCATTTTGCACGTGCAAGAGTGGCAAAGCAGCTAATCCTACTCCTATCAAAGTCAGTAGAAAGTGATCCATAATTAGTGCAAATGACATGAACAGCTCAGCCGCTGAATGTGCAATGACCGTAGAGGCACACAGATATATGGTGTTCATGCAATACTCATGGTTAAGGTGTGAACATGTCTCCCTCTAGTGGCTGAACTTTTACAGTCTCCTACACACAGGAGTTCTCCTTTAGCTCAAGTAGTAGGGGCCTGTGGTATTCACTGTGACCCTTCCAGGTTTGGTGAGTCCCTGTCAAGTACTGCACTGACATGCTGTGTGCAACCACAGTTTGTTACATTTGCATGTGCAAAACAGATGAACCTGCAAGTCTGGCAGACATGAGTTAGCCCTCTGATGACATGGCCTATAAAATCCAACAGAGCAGAAAGATAACAGTGGCACCCCAAACCAGTATTCCTTTACAAAATATGTTTACTGCTTCATAATCAAATGGGATCTTCCATTACAATGATTTTGCTTCTGTACTATTGGCACAAACGGAAATGTGCAGAAAGCGTTTGTTTCTATTTAAAGAATACTAAAGGAAATTGGTTTCTAGCACATAATATCAGTTTGGGTTAAAAATATGTGATATCCCGATAAAAGCCATCCAAGATAGTTAGATCCAATGGGCAATTATAGACATTGAAGAAGGCAATTTCATGTAACTGGTTTCTAAAGGGAGGAGGAGAAAGCAACACAGAGCTCACGCCACATAGTTCTGTCTGAAATCTAACACAATTAGTGGAGTAGGGTTCAGTTACTGAAGACAAAGAAATCAGTAGAAAATTGAATTGCTGCAAAAATTAGTATCTTGCTGTCATCTTTGTTCTTAGTACATAGTTGCTGTAGCAACAGACCAAAACAAACAAACAAACAAACAACTTGCACTAGAGTAGGAGGAGCTCACTGTTCCTTTAACCAGGCCACTTTAATCATTTCTGAATGACTATTTATGGGCAATTGATCAGATGTGGCAATATCATTGACTGCAGATGTTGAGCCCAATCCTGCAAAGGAGGAAGCAAATCATGAAAAGAACTAAATACCCTTAATTCCCCCTTTGTATAGGAGAATATTCGATCATCTGTGGACTATATATTACAGAACTAAATAATCTGATGTAAGGAGTGACCTATTTCTGCAAGCTGCTAAGCACCCTCAACTCCCACTGCGTCTAGGAGGATGTTCCATTATCTATCAGATATGGATAAGCAATTTTGTTTTGTATATGTAGATAGTGAGCCTGATCCTGCCAGGTGCTCCTGTCCCTTGATTCCTATTTACATCCCCAGGCACTCTCCACCTTGCAGAGTCAGGGACTTATCTGCATATGCAAATTATGATTGTTTTGCACTGAACATCCTATAAATAAAGGCACATTCTCCTCCAGCTTTCTTTACCAGCAATGAAGATGCAGCAGGATGGGCCAGAGGAGACAGCATGGGAATGGAAGCCTGAGGATTCTGGCCCTAATTTAGGAAAGCATCCCTATTCAGGACAGCATGTGCTTAACTTTGAAGCATGTGCTTAAGTCCCACTGAAGTCAGAGAAAGTCTTAAAAACATCAGGAGGACTTACAGTGCTTTCCTGAATCGGGTCCCAACCCAGTGCTTTGCAGCACACGTGCGGGCAAGTCACTTAACCATCCTGTCTCAGTTTCCCTGATGGGAAAATGGGGATAATGGTACTAACCATATTTAAGTGCTTTGAGATCCACAAGTGGCAAGTATGACTGGGTCATATTCTGGTCTTTACGCAGGCTAAACTCCCATCAATTTCAATGGGAGCTTGGTCTGCATAAGCACAGGGTAAGAACTTAAGGATGTATCCTATTATTATTACTGTAGTGAGCTGGCAAGTGTGTAATGTGTGCTACTGGCCTCTTCCACGGGAGAGAATCAAAACTACTCAAATGCTTCTCTGACATTACACTCTTGCAATTCTCCTTACACTCAAGTGGCAGGGGCCAGGGCTTTGGAAGCAGGCCTATTGCCACCACAAAACTCCAAAACTGCCGTGGCTTGCAGCAAAGAAACAATAATGAGCTACTCAGTAGCCACAGATTTGTTACCTTATTCACACATTTTCACCATTGCACTTTTTCTCATTTGGTTACATTGCATAGAAATTAGAGATGATAAAGACCTACTACATCTATTCCATTCTTGGCAAGTGCAGGGTTCTTTTCAACAGTCTGTTCTCCAGTTCTGTCTCTCCTCGCTTCTAAATATCTCAAGTGATGGGGCTTCCACTCCTTTACTTGTGAGACTGTTTTACAATTGAACAGATCTTCACCAGCAGGAAGTTTTCTTGGATCCAATTTACATTTTCCTTCCCTTCATTTTGCCCCAGTACTCCTAGTTCTAAGCCCCTTGAACCACCCCAAACATTAAATGCCAAATAATAGCTATAGAAAAAGCGTTGATAAAACTTAGAAACTGGGTCTGATTTTGGCAAAGTGCCAGGGGTCCTTGGGGCCCCATTGACTCCCGTGGAAATTAGGGAGTGCACCGCATGCTGCGGGAAGCATTGAACCTCTCAACAGAAGAGACCCAAAATGCACTGCATCACTAGTCCTTGCAATGGCCCAGAATCAATTGTGTGCATTCTAGTAATCTTTCCTGCTTTTATAAAAGCCACATGTTCCTAGAAAGCTTTCCAAGTTGTCAGATGAAACCTGCTTTCACCCTGGTTTTCATCTCTTGGTGAAATTATCCTTTCTGGTACATTTCAGCCTGATGACTTTCAAGCACCTGCAACCAAACCCAGCTGTTGGGGGCGGGGAACGTAGTGCAATCTGGCTGCAGACCTCAGGATGGCCTCTGAATCCCTTGGAAGGCCTCTGTCCCTTTTGTCTACCAGTAAGTCCTTGCAACCCACCCCCCTGCTCCCCTCATTGCTAGGCATCTCCAGGCGAGGGAGAGGAAAGTACAAAAAAAGAAAGCCTGGGAAACTGTGACTTCACTGTTTTTAAACGCACAAAGCTCTATTGTTCCAGGGGTTCAGCGATTCCTTTTAGTAGGCCACAGTGTACCCTTTGCTCAGTTCTGCCAAAGAGACGCACACAAACTGAAGGGAAGCTACACGCGGGGGTCTTCTTTGGAGTGACAGCAGCTGAAGAAGAAAAGGGGGCCGAATGGAAGACACGCTTTTCAATGAGAATTTAGTTCGCTCATTAGAGCCAAATGAAGCCAGTGAAAGGGGCCTTCTCATGGCAAAATCTAGAGGCTTCAGCCACATTCACAACTTAATTGTAAATTCCAGCACGACAATGTCATTTCCTGAAACACAAAGTGGAAACTTTTCTCTCTCCCCCCGGTGAAATAGGTCTGTCTTGGAAGCCCTCCCTCCCTTTCACACACACACCCCTTACCCTTCAGAGTTCCTACAACAGGCAGGGGCAGATGTTCACTGCTCTTTGGAGTGGCTGGTCACTTAGGGTTTTTTTCCCTCCTTTGTTCTTGTTACATTTTGCCTCTGTTAAAGTAAAAGAGACTCTGTTCTCCTCACAGTTCTGTGCACTGCTCATAGCAGCAAATTTGTGACACTGGGGTTGGAGGGTGATGGGACAGAGTGACTAGGTTAAACTAGGATCTAGTGAACGGGAAAAATGGGATCAAAGGAGCCTGCCAGACATTTCAGTGTCCCCCCTCCCCACTCCCCCACCCTGCAGCCCCTCGAGGAAGTGGGATAAGCACAATTGCACTCACATCACTAAAATTATACAGGTACGTATAAATAACACCTATGGCCTCACTTCTTCCTACGCCCTCTCCCTGTGCTCCACCCAAACTTCATTCCAGACCGCTCCTTTGTCTCTCCACTTTCTTTTGTCTCTGAACAGTCTCCCAGGCAGCAGTGACCAAGCACCGTCAAAGCTCTCCTGGAAAGTAGAATGGAGATTTTTACAGCAGTGCAGAGTTTGTGGGCTAAAATCCATTAACGTTAATTATCCTAAGAGGCAGGCAACTATTTTCCTGTTCCCATTACAAATAAGATAACTGAGAGGCCGCACAAGGTGACTTCTGGGAGACCCTGGGTCCAACCTGATAAGTAAGATTCAAGACCCAGCCACACTGCCCTTCAGAACAAAGATGCCAGATCTAGGTGAAGGAGTTATTCTCTCTGTTCCCCGGAGTCCCAGTCCCCAACATTTTGCTTCTGCCTACCAAACAGTTGGGAAGTCCACTAGCAAAGAGTGTGCCACATCCCCCCCCTAGCGGCTGGTCCACATAGATCATAATAGTTACTCCTTTAACTCTACAGGTTTCTTTTGTTGATATGAAGGTGCATAGTTTAAACCCTCCTGTTGATCCATGTGAGGGTTCTTTTTGATGGCCCTTGATCAAATTTGTTTTTCCGGGAGAGTAGGGAGGGGTTTAAATCGTATATTTAGTTCAAACAGTGAGAAGAACCATCCTTAACAAGAGGTTTTATCATGACTAGTCATATAATCTGTCAATTGCTGAATGAGACACAACTGAACAAAGGTGTTCCACATTTCAGCCATCTGTCACACATTGCATTTGATCATGGCAAACACTACTAGGTTTGAAGGTATCCAAAAGAATTTGGCAAACTGGATGGGGTAGACGGAGGGGTATTGGCCATATGTATAGCAGGAAATTGTAGCACACACGAGTATAGCTTATAAAACGGCTCAACCTAAATAATCAAAACTGGTTTCATATCAGGTCAACAACTGCGTGAGTGTTTTGCACACAAAGGGCCTGATTATCCATGGCTCTGCATTTTACATAGTCATTGACATCAATGAGCAAAGTGGATGTAAAACACTACCAGATAAGGAGAGTAGCATTTGACACTCACTTTGCACTGATGGAAATGACTAAACAAGGTACAGGGAAACAGAGAATCTGACCCACATGTTTCTACTGCTACAAATCTAAGCACTGTTGTTGATTATAGCACATGAAATTTGACCAGCACAGTAGGTAGCCTACCTGGAGGAATAAGCTTTTGAGGACTAAGGAAAGGCTTGAAATTGCTGAGTTATTCATTAATGTTTCATACTGTGGATTACATGTGATTAGATTTCCATAATAATAAAATTGCAACACTGCCAGTTTTCAGCTGCACCCCAGCATTATTGCCTCACTGTTTAATTTTCCAGGCATTAGTTTCTTCACTAGCTCAGTTGAATGTGAAGTAGTGATTATCCCACACAATTCCAGCTTGTGTTACTGTAGGACCAGTCTAAAAAGGAGAATATACTGTCCATTTAGGGCTCACAGAAGAGGTTTGTTACATAGGCAAACTAGGAAGTGTCTTGATCCCAAAGGCCCTGTGTTGCAAAAAAAACAATTGTTAAATGTTTTGTTATCCAAAATATTCACTACCACAAGGGCTTAGACCATTGGCAAGTATGGAAAAGCTGGCCCTCTGGACAAACTAGACGGTGTCATGTATATTTTTACAAATAGGGGTGAGCAGAAAAGTAGCAGTGAAAGATTAAAATACTTTAAATTCTTATTAATCATGTTTATTATGGCAGTGCCTAAGGGCCAGCCAAGACTGCGGCCCCACCGTGCTAGGAACAGTACAGACACAGCGTAGCAGTCAGTGCCTGCCCCAAAGAACTTACATGTAAACAGACAAGACAGACACAAGGTAGGGGAACGGGCAGAACACACAAGTGGAGTGAACAATGTGATGGCAGCAAAAAATGTCATGTTAGTTCCATGATTATAGAGATGGAATTAGTTGGGAGGGGGATCAGCTAAATGGAAAGATAAGTGAAGGGAAAGGAAATTTTGAAGGGAAGAGTGGAGAGGGGAACAGGGCTGGGAGAAGAGGGTAGGAGGGGCAGGTGTGGAGTGAGGCCGGGATTAAGAGACTGCGAGGTAAAGGGGGGGAAAAGGGCTGGAGCAAACAGCCAACCAGCGCAGGTCTGATTGACCATCCATATGGAAGTTTGTAGTGAAATGCAAAACTCAACTAATACAGGGCCTGGTACCCACCCGTGTTACACCAGTGTACAACTGGAGTGACTGTTGGCCTTAGTGGGGTTACACCAGTATGAAATTGGAGTAACATAGGTGTATACCAGGCTGTTGGTTTTGCATTTGACTATTAATTCTCAAATGAGTCCAATCTACCATATTTTACAAATTTTTCTACTTGGAAATGGGCCCTTTTTGGAGAAAGCCAGACCCATTTTGAGAAAAAGGCATCAAAAAATCTTGCTTATAAATATGGAGTTGCGAATGTTTTCGAGGCAAAAATAAGCAGTCTGTCAAATTTTGCAGAATTTAGAGGAGGTGGGAAATTGTCCTAAGCTTAAAGGCAAAGATTTTTATGCAAAACTTCAAATTCACTAACTACACCCTTAGTCCATAATAATAAATAATAGTGTTACTTTTACATTTATATACAGCCTTCACCCAAACAAGCAAATCTAGCTACGACTAAAGTATCACACCTACTCTGGCACAACATGGCAAGTACAGGACAGAGAGACCCTCAATAGACCTAGACCCTTAACATTGTCTATCCGCAGGTTCTCCTTATAACTATATGGAATTAAAGCTGTTCTTTTGACTGAATAAGGCAGCTGCTTCCAAAAACAAAATGCAGGCAGATTATAGACAGAAACTGCTCAAGTGATACATTTAATAATGATGGCTGGATCCACGCAGCCCTTATGGAAGTGGTGGGACCCTATCTCCCTAGTACCCATCCGTGCGCATGGGGAAACAGAGAATCAATGAGAGTCCAAAGACCACTTTGGACAGGTCACAGTATACTCTTTAACCTTTTGGTACCTCTGGGCATCCCTCATTTACAGCGAGCCAGGGTGGTGACCTCCCTGCCAGTATGGAGGAGGGGTCATGTTATTAAGATAGAAGGCGTTGCATACTCCGAGTCACTGAGAGAGCATTGTATCCTAGTGAATGCTGCACCCACTCTGATAAGGAAATTCTGAGTACACGCCCATATAATATTCTAATGAATCTGTCTAGGTTCGAAGTGGCCATCACTGAGAAACTGGCGCACATGGAGCTGGTCCAGATGAACGGTACTTACTGGTGTGTGACTGCCCAGAACCACTCCATTGAGCTAAATGGAAAGCCCTGCCCCTCAAGGCATCCATCCGCATGCATGACAGTTCCTCGAAGGGCGACCCTGACTGTTGACGGGACGAGGCTCCACCGTACTCCGCCAATGACGGGTAACCTAACATGGGATCCGGAATGGCACTACGGCAGTAAGTATCTAGAGGAAGGTCTACAGGCCCTGCAGGCAAAGATCGAGGAGTTGGTGACCGAGGCCCAGAGGCGTATTGGGGAAGGCTGTACACCCTGATAGGGGAAACTGTGGACCAGGACAATGTGAAGTACTCAAAGGCGCGGAACCAGGCAGTGGAGGTTAAAGCGATGATCATGGGCAATGCCATCTCAGGTGATAAGGTCCCCTGGGGATGGATCTGGGTGCTATTTTGTCAAGTTATGTGGGGAGTGTCTAGTCTAACATTCCTAATAGTATTGGTGCTTTACCGGCGACTCTGAAATAAATTGGGTACATTTAAATTGGTATATTTGACCTGGCGGGTTAGGTAACTCTAGGGTCAAGAGGAGGGACTGAAGGGTTAAAATTCATTGCTGATGTAATAACCTGGTATATGGATTTGTGTACAGGCCCAAAGTCCAGAGTTTGGTCAAGAGGTCAGAGGCCTAGCAATAGCTAAGAGCAAGCAGAATAACCAAAGATAACCTTGCTTTTGCTAAGATATGCCTGGTGAGCAAACACCAGATGTTGGGGGCAATAATTGTGTCTTATTCAAAAGTTGCAAATAGAACAAAGAAGCCCTGTTTCTGTTGTGTCAGTTTCTTCTGTAGGGAGATGTTCTTCCCACATCCAACCTTGAGTTTATGAAAGGTTCAAGCATGTCAGTATAAGATATGGACTCCTCCCACCTCCCTTTCCCAGGGACCAATGCCTGCCTTAAAACACAGATGAACAACTTGAAAGACAATCTTTATTGCCATGTACTTTCACTGTTTCTTTGCTTTTACCCCTAGATACGTATCTGTTGAACAATCAAAGGAGCTACTTCATTCCTATGGACCCCAAATCAGAATTCAATATATATATTTTATACTAATACATTTATTAAAGTACTACTTAAATGTTAATTTGTCAACTTGAGACCATGGGCGGAAACATTATGTAACCATTGGCTACTGTGCTATCATGTCTTGCAGCTAAACCTATCCAGGGGTGTGGGACTGCCTACCCCGTCACTTTCCCCCGCCCATGGAAGATCCATATATTCCATTGTAAATCAATTGATTGACAGCGTCTCTGAGCCTAATAAGCGAGGTGACACTCCGTCAACGCTGTACGTAATAAACTCCTGTGCTTGACCTCTATACAGTGTGGACTTATGTCCTTCAAATAATAACCGATCCTTGGGTGTGACCATGTTTCCTTCATGCTTTTCCACTGGTTCTGGATGGCAATGACAGTGGTTGATGAAGAATTGATCTATAAAGCAGAATCTGTGTCAGCTTTGGGAATGTCTGCCTGTTTCCTATCCACACCCTTCCTCATTCTGGGTCAGCATCTGCAAAAGTGGATTGGAAAAAATATATAGGGGCAATTGTGAGAAGGAACATAGTAAAAGGCCAAGGAGAATCCAGAATCACAACAACCAGGCAACACCAAACCGTGTAGCATAACGTTCTTTCAGTGATAGTAGCAGTGGAGTCTTACAATGACAAGTTCAACCTCTTTTTTAGGCCAGCTTTAGGGGTTGGATGGAAAACCCAATGAATTCTATGGATCTTCTTGCAGATTTCAATCAGCTCTGAACCAGCCTCAGCGTGCACTGGGAAAATTTTCATCAAGGCCTAACATGCTCCCTCAAGCCCACAGGTGTTGGGCACAGCTGGAAAAAGCAAGCTCCCACCCAACTCCAAAATTAACCTATGGCAGGTACACATTTGACATCCCTCTCTAGTGATACATTGCAATATATGCTACAAAACACCACTGCTGTGACTCTGTTGTATTAGCACATGACAAATGCTGTGGACTGATCTATTATACAAAAATTAAGCAGAGATTTTCAGTAGTCCTGGCAGATACAATTCCTCTAAGAAAGCTAATTTCCCTCTTCAAATGGAGCGTGTAAGTCAACCTCTGCTATACAGCAAGTGTTGAGACATATGACAGTGGTGATATGGCTGTGAACACCAGTGATGCAAAGATGACTTTGAGGCAGTCCAGAAGAAATGAAAAAGGAAAGTTGTGCTCTTTTTAAAAATCCTATTTGCTCCCATTATTCCCAGCAACAGCCCACTTCTGGTTTGAGAATTTGTACACACAGCAAATCCAATTTAATTGTCATCATTGTCTCCCTTCTCCCCCACCCCACACTTTTTTGAACACTATGTTAGGCTTTTGTTCCAACCCCGCTAAAGGAAGATTTTTGCTGCGATGTGAGTGACATGCTTACCAGCGGCTAGCAGAACTCCAGATTAAAGACACAGTGTCATGTACAAGGTATTTTATCTATAAACTAAGGAAGCTTTTCACAACGTTGAGACTCACAGGGAGGCAGGGCCTTTTACCAGTAGCACTGCCAACAATATTATTTCAAATCAGTTCCTTTTAGTAGTAGATCTCAATTGTGCAAAGAAGGAACATTGTGTTTACTCAAGACATGCAACTGTGTGGGATTCGTATCAGAAAGGCTCAAAGATTTCCATCAAAAATAGCAACACTTCTGTTGCTCAGTTACACCCTAGACCCATGGCATCTTTTCTTTTTCTCTCTCTCTCTTTTTTTTTTTTTTTAATATTTGCCATGTGTCAACTGACTGTGCTGCTTTTGCAACTCCGTCAAATGTAAGTGGGGCTGAGAATCAGCGCTATTATTTATGTCCCTGAAGATCTGTTCCAACAGTCGTCTGAAATGCATTATATATTTTTTCTAAACAGCTAGAAATGCACTCTCGCTTCATTTACATAGAGTATGCCAGATCCTTAGATGATGTCAATCAACATTTTCAGTAGAACTACATCGATTTACACCAGCTAAGAATGTGCTCTAGTGTGTTGAAGGTGTGACTGTAACTGCTTGGTAACGATCTAGCTAGAGATTTTAAAAAAAAGAGCTGCCCTAGTTTTGGTTAGCACTGGAATCTGCCTGGGCATTTCTAGCATGCCAGCATTGTGGCATTCAGGATCAAGTAGCCTTTTCCCACTTGGGCTTGGTACAGAAAGGAATGTTGATAGCAGTATGTGCTTTAATATTTTCACACTTATTTAGGGCCTCTCCACTGAAATCACTTAAATTTTTATAGATACAGTTGTGATATTCCCCTGGTGTTATCTGGACCAGTGATCTGCAAGATCACTCCAATTCTTGAATCTGGGAGTCAGCCTTACCCTGCTCTGCTGTGAGAATCCCCACTCCTGGGCTGTTCACGCACATCCTCTGGCACGTAAGCTGCTCCTTCGATTGTGCAACTGAATGACACTAGCCAATATCTCCAGTCCCAGACACAACCCTAGGAACCTCTGCCTTGCAGTGTCCAGTTGTGCCCGCTGGACACTGCAAGCTTATATGAGTTCGTCAATTTAACGAAGAAATTATCCCAAGGGGAGTCTCTGACACGTTTCAAACCAAACCCACTGCTTCAGGTAGAACAAACAAATTTATTAACTACCAAAATAGATTTTAAGTGATATTAAGTGATAGGCAAAAAGTCAGAGTAGTTACCAAAAATAAAAATAAAAATAAAACACGCAGTCTAAACTCTCAACCCTATTAGACTGGGCAATATCTAGATTAAGCAGTTTTTCTCACCCCACTGGATATTGCAGTCCTTAATATACAGGTTTGTTCCTTAAACCTTGGCCAATCTCCTCTGTTGGAGTCTTGTCTTCTTCTCGGTGTCTTGGTTGCTTGCAGTATAGGAGGGGGGAGGAGAAGGGCCCAGCATGTGTCCACTCTGTCTGTTTTATACCCTCAGTCCAGGTGCTTGGAGAGCACAAGTCCAGGCATGTCTGGGGGGCATTGCTAGTCACCCAGCAAGGTTGAGCAATTCCCATGGTGTGGCCTCATGCAAGTGAGTCATTGCATTGTAGCTCCCTTGCTGGACAATGGCTGTTGATGGGCTATTTGACACCCCGCCCGGGCATTAGTTATTTTCCTTGCTGTTGCCTCTGGGGAGCTAATATCTGGCTGATTCCCCACTTTAATTTACAGCATGTTTTAGTGACCACCATACAACACAATTCTCATAACTTCATATTCATTAATGATATACATATACAGATAGAGAAATGACTTTCAGCAGATCATAACCTTTCCCCTGATACCTTACAAGGCACGCTTTATATGTGAAATCATGATTATATGAAACTGAGGAATATGGGGGTTACACTACGCTCCCCCAAGGTATAGAATGTCACAACAGTTACCTCTGGGGAGGAAGACAAAAGATGTTTCACAGCACACAGCAGCGGGAAGGCACGTTTGGGCAAACAACATTAGGGCAAAACCCTGCTCCTACAAAAAGGGCCACGCACCTTTAGTGTCCATGGAAGAGAGACAGGATCCTGGTTTTGAAGGCCTAAGATGAATGGTCAAGCTCACAAAGTAAACTGCATGGTATTCGGTTTATCGACCTTGGAAGAATGAAAGGCCAAGTCAGGCCTGCTGGGATTCGAACATCTGGATCCAGGAGCATGGGGATTTCAAACTTGATTATTAATTATTTCTGTAGCACTAAATGAGTGCTTAACAAATGTACACCAGCCAGATCCCTGACCTCTAAGGAGTTTACAATCCACATAAAGCTGCTATATAGACAAATGAGACATCACAGTCAGCTGACCAATACCACCCATGATCTGAGCATGGGACTGGGATCAGAAATTCTGGAATTCTCATCCCAGCTTTGCCACTGACTCTTTGTCAAAGAGTCATCATCACCTTTGAGTTCCAAATGGTATTTTCAAAAGCTCAGTGTTACGCTAAGTCTGCTCCCATTGAAGTCAGTGACTCCAGTGGGAGCAGTGAGAAAGGAATTGAACGTTTCTGAAAATTCCTTCATAAAAGTGACGCTACTTTTTTCCCCTAGACAAAAAAAAAAAAAGTATAAAAATCCCTGGAATTTAAAAATAACTCACTACATAAAACACAACAGACGGTGCGTTCCCAAGGCACAGAAGCGTTTCCAATGCTTCTAACAGGGAAAAAAAGTCTCAGTTTACTTAGAGTTTCCAAAATGTAGACTTCTCTATTTGAAATCAAGGCTACGTCTTCATTGCAAAAAAATTGGGAGTGTTTTTACATTGAGATGGACAGTTAACTGGCGTTCTTGCTGTTAAATCTGAGTGGAAACAAGCGTTTTTTAACCTCAATATAGCTCTGTAGCAACGTGAGACTCACTGGCCCAGTGCCTCCTGCTGGTCGTCTGGGAATTAGCACTTTTCCAGCCTCGGAGCGCCCTCTGCTAGCCCATGTCTCGCCTGCCTCAGGCCCCTGTGTCCCTCCCAGACCCCAGTGCCCCTTACCCTGGGGTTCTGCCCATCGCAGTACCCCTTACTCTGGGTGTCCCCTCCCAGGGGAACCCCCTCCCCCTATACCCACCTTGCCTCAGTGGCTACTGGCAGTTGTCATCTAGCCCCCCTCACTGGGGCAAACTGCAGTCTGTAATGGCTATTCATCATCGGCAAGGGGGTTGGACCAGCTGCCTCTGCCTATCCCCGGGCTGCACCTCTTTAGCCCAAGTACCTGCCTTGGGCCTTTAACAAGGCCTGCAGCCTGGGGAGTTGCCAGGTTGGAGCTCCCCAGCTCCTCTTGCCTTTCCCCAGCCCTGCTCCGCTTCAGGTATCCTTTTCTCCCAGGCAGCTGGAGAGAGACTCTATGCCAGCTCCTCCCTTAGGCCTTCTTATACTCCCAGCCCACTCCTGATTGGCTGCCCCGGGGCAGCCCTTTCCCAGGGCTGTTTTTTACCCATTCCACACCGGAGCAGGGTGACTGCCCCACTACAAACTCATAACAATAAACCCCAGGTGGCGGGGGGGAGGGGGGGAGTGTTGACCTTGACCTTTGACTACATAAAAATAAAAAACCACCTGTGCCTTGTCTTCATTAGGATTTCACAGCGAGATTGCTAACTCGAATTAGCTATCAGAGTATTATAATACCCTCACGTTTTTATCGGTGAAGATATAGCCCAAGCGACTAGCATTCGTTAAATCGGGCAGTCATCACAAAACATTGGCTTTTAAGACAAAGAGCCAGATCCTCAATGGGTGTCAATTAGCTTCTTTGACTGTAGCTATACTAATTGACGCCAGCTGAGGATCTGGCCCAAGGTGTGCCTGAAAACAGTGGGCCCAATTCTCATTGCCTTGTCACTTGTGAAGTTGCTCACACTAGGATAAAGAGGGTGTAAAATGCTATCCAGTGATAATGGCAGCATTTCTACGCCCACTTTGCACTCATGTAAATGGCAACACAAGCTGTAGGACAACAAGGAATCAGGTCCAATGCCACTGGGTTGAGAAGGTGACATTTTGTGAGGGTTGCATGACAATGCGCACACAGGAAAACGGTGAACTGACAGCCTTGGAGGCTGATGTCCTTGGTCTACTGAGCAAGACCAGCATAGGCAGCAGCAGTGCAAACTTCCACAGGCTGCTTTCCTGATGTGCCTTATTAATTATTATTATGAGGATAGTTCCTAGCAGCACCAACTGAGATCCGGGCCCCCTTGTGATACACACTCTACCAACACACAGTGAGAGACAGTCCCTGTCAGGAAGAAATGACAAACAAAGCAGGCCAGACAGACAGAAAATGGAAGTGGATACAGAAGCCCACGGAAGTGAAGTGACTTGCTTGAGGTCATACAGCAGATCAGTAGCAGAATCAGGAATAGAACCCAGAACTTCAGATTCCCAGTCCAGAGTCACATGCCACCCTGAGTCGCTTAAATTGGCTTGGAGGTGAATATCAGTTTGTTACAGAATTAAGCTAAATCAATATAAGGCAGTCTTAAACCCAGTGCTCACACACAAGGGTTGCACAGATTTAACTAGCTCGACGTAGGAACTCATTTAGTTAAAACCAGTGCATTTTCTGTATACAGACTGAGAGTAGAGCTGTGTAGATAACAGACCGTGTGATTCATTAGCAATTTTAAAAACTAAAAACTAAAAAAAAAAGTAAGTTTTGGATTGAACTGAAAACAAAAATTGTCGGTGATTCGAGAAAGATTTCAGTTCAGATCGAATGAAGCATTTTGATTTTGACCAATGTTGGTGGATTTCTCTATTTAGACATAGCTCCACTGAAGTCATGCAAGTTGCAGCAATGTGCAATCATTATTAGTGAGAGATGATTCAGGCTTCAGGCCTGGTCTATACTTAAAAATTAGATCAGCCTAGCTCAGGGATCTCAAACTCATACCACCATGAGGGACACATGAGGGCTAGTACATTGGCCCGAGGGCCGCATCACTGACACCTTTTCATACAAAGATACAAAAGCCCCCGCCTCTGCCCCCGGCCCCGCCCGCACTCCATCCCCTCCATGAGGCCCTGCCCCCATTCCAACCCCTTCCCCAAAGTCCCCGCCCCAACTCTGCCCCTTTCCTGCCCCTATTCCAACCCCTTCCCCAAATCCCCACGCTGGCCCTGCCTCTTCTCCGCCTCCTCCCTTGAGTGTGCCACTTCCCCGCTCCTCCCCTTTCCCTCCTGGAAAGTGCTAAGTGCCACCAAACAGCTGTTTGGCAGTGGGAAGCGCTGGGAGGTAGGCAGAGGAGCAGGGACGTGGCACGCTCGGGGGGGTGAGATGGGGGCGAAGGTGGGGGTGAAGGGAGCTATGGCAGGGTGCAGGAAATAACTCAGCGGGCCACGTGATTGAGACCCCTGACCTAGCTACTTGCTCAGAGGTGTGAAAAATTTTGTGCTGTGTCACTGTAGCATAGACATTGGCTTAGTCTCTACAGAAAACCCCAGGATAGATCGTACTGAACTGTGCACCGAATACTAGGGCCCTCTGTAGTGTGTGCTTAGGCAAAACGTCCAGTAATATAAACACGTTTTACACATTACACTCTGAGCTTCCAAGGAAGTTAAAAAGGCTGAGATCGTTACATTACATTGCCATTTGCTCACAATATCATATGGTATGTGTCATAAATATAAAGGGAAGGGTAACCACCTTTCTGTATACAGTGCTATAAAATCCCCCCCGGCCAGAGGCAACATCCCGTTACCTGTAAAGGGTTAAGCAGCTCAGCTAACCTGGCTGGCACCTGACCCAAAGGACCAATAAGGGGACAAGATACTTTCAAATCTTGCAGGGGGGGAAGGTTTTTTTGTTGTGCTCTTTTTTTAGGTGTTTTTCTCTATTGGGACTGAGAGAGGCCAGACAGAAATCCATCTTCTCCAACCCATCCTAATCCAAGTCTCCAATATTGCAACCAGTATAGGTAAACCAGGCAAGGCGGATTAGTTTATCTTTTGTTTTATAAAAAGAAAAGGAGTACTTGTGGCACCTTAGAGACTAACCAATTTATTTGAGCATGAGCTTTCGTGAGCAATCAAGGTGGGCCATTTCCAGCACATCATGTGCCAGCAATGCCCCTCTGCCATTTACATTGGTCAAACTGGACAGTCTCTACGTAAAAGAATAAATGGACACAAATCAGATGTCAAGAATTATAACATTCATAAACCAGTCGGAGAACACTTCAATCTCTCTGGTCACGCAATCACAGACATGAAGGTCGCTATCTTAAAACAAAAAAACTTCAAATCCAGACTCCAGCGAGAAACTGCTGAATTGGAATTCATTTGCAAATTGGATACTATTAATTTAGGCTTAAATAGAGACTGGGAGTGGCTAAGTCATTATGCAAGGTAGCCTATTTCTCCTTGTTTTTTCCTACTCCCCCCCCCCCAGATGTTCTGGTTTAACTTGGATTTAAACTTGGAGAGTGGTCAGTTTGGATGAGCTATTACCAGCAGGAAAGTGAGTTTGTGTGTGTATGGGGGGGGGGTGAGAAAACCTGGATTTGTGCTGGAAATGGCCCACCTTGATTATCATGCACATTGTAGGGAGAGTGGTCACTTTGGATGAGCTATTACCAGCAGGATAGTGAGTTTGTGTGTGTGGTTTTTGGGAGGGGGGTGAGGGGGTGAGAGAACCTGGATTTGTGCAGGAAATGGCCCAACTTGATTATCATGCACATTGTGTCAAATAAATTGGTTAGTCTCTAAGGTGCCACAAGTACTCCTTTTCTTATTGTGTAGAGAGTTGTCACTTTGGATGGGCTATCACCAGCAGGAGAGTGAATTTGTGTGGGGGGGTGGAGGGTGAGAAAACCTGGATTTGTGCTGGAATTGGCCCACCTGATGATCACTTTAGATAAGCTATTACCAGCAGGACAGTGGGGTGGGAGGAGGTATTGTTTCATATTCTCTGTGTGTATATAAAGTCTGCTGCAGTTTCCACGGTATGCATCCGATGAAGTGAGCTGTAGCTCACGAAAGCTCATGCTCAAATAAATTGGTTAGTCTCTAAGGTGCCACAAGTACTCCTTTTCTTTTTGCGAATACAGACTAACACGGCTGTTACTCTGAAACCTTTTGTTTTATGTGAATTTTCCCTGTGTTAAGAGGGAGGTTTATTCCTGTTTTCTCCAACTTTAAGGTTTTGCCCAGAGGGGGATCCTCTGTGTTTTGAATCTAAATACACTGTAAAGTATTTTCCATCCTGATTTTACAGAGATGATTTTTACCTCTCTTTTTTTTTTTAATAAAATCCTTCTTTTAAGAACCTGACTGATTTTTCTATTGTTCCAAGATCCAGGGGTTTAGGTCTTCGATAATTTTGTAACCAATTGGTTAGGATACTATTCTCAAGCCTCCCCAGGAAAGGGGGTGTGTGGCTTGGGGGGGATATTTTGGGGGGGAAGACGTCTCCAAGTGGTCTCTTTCCTGTTCTTTGTTTAAAACGCTTGGTGGAGGCAGAATACTGTTCAAGGACAAGGCAAAGTTTGTACCTTGGGGAAGTTTTTAACCTAAGCTGGTAAGAATAAGCTTAGGGGGTCTTTCATGCGGGTCCCCACTCTGTACCCTAGAGTTCAGAGTGGGGAAGGAATCCTGGCAGTATGGGACAATTTATATCCCACCTTTGCAAATGCTGCAGCTGAGGGTTTGACAAGGTATCCAAGCAACAGCCAGCACCTTCTCTTTATTTTTATTTTAAAACGACAAGATTTTACAACTTCAAATGAAGAGGAAATGGCTGTGACACCTGGCTGCTAGGAAAAACTAGCCATTTAAACTCTGTATTTAGTTTGGCACCCAGAGCAAAGAATGCGTTCCCTGACAGGCCTGCCAGAGACAGGTCTACAATAGTGAAATAACTCATGCTTGGTTATCTTTCATCCCAAAGTGTTTGCAGACCACAGAAATATTGGGCTAGACTCCACCCGGCCTCTGAGTGAGCGGTTGCCCGCTATATCCATCTAACTGAGCAGGGTGACTAGTCATTTGCAAAGGACAGTACATGCTGCAGCCTCTGAAGAGGAGGGACAGTGGCCACGCTCCCCCAAGCGCAAGTGAACACTCACCCGATACGTCGCCACTGCAGCTGGGAGCAGGCCTCTCAGCCAGGTAGACAGATGTGCATTAGCTCTGCTGGAGCTTGAGCTCTAAAAACAGAAATGTGGACTTTGTGGTGGCTCAGGCTAGCCACCCAAGCACAGACCTCATTATAATTTTCCTCTCTCGCCAAAGCCTTTATAGTTAAACACTTGGCATTAAAAAAAATATCTTTGCATTATGGGGGGAGGGATATGAAAAATAGTACCAAGGAATCTTTGTGAAAATAGTCTCGATCCTTTCTGAAATAATTTTCATATCAAATGGAACAGAAACAGGTGGCGTGGTGTGGTGCCTTCCATAAGATTTACTGGTGGCACTCTGCCTGCATCATGTCTCACCTGTGGTTTCACCCTTGGAATGTAATGCGAGCGTCCCAAACCTCACACTGCTAAAAGCTTTATACCACAGCATCACGTGCTCTGTACAGGTGAATTTCACCCAGAGGTGCAAGGCCCTCCCCATAACGTAAGCCTTGTGTTGTAGGCTGGAGTGGTGTGAGGAACCCACAGAATTGCCACACAGGGTGCCGCCTGCAGCCTCTGAGCTGGCCCTGCAAAGCTCGGTGGGAAGGGCAGCACTAGGAAATGATGTAGGGAAGGTCTATGGCAGAGGTGGGCAAGCTACGGCCCGTGAGCCACATCCGGCTCCTGGCTCCCGAGCTCCTGGCCTGGGAGGCTCGCCCCCAGCCCCTCCCCCGCAGCCTCAGCTCACTGCACGGCCGCGGCAATGCTCTGGGCGGCGGGGCTGCAGAGCCGCAGCTGCCTGTCCTGGTGCTCTGGGCGGGGCAGCTGTAGCGCCCCCAGCCACCGGTGCTCCACGCAGCGCAGTAAGAGGGCAGGGAGCAGGGGGCGTTGGAGAGAGGGCAGGGGAGTTTGGGGTGGTGGTCAGGGGGCGGGGATGTGGATAGGGGTTGGGGCGGTCAGAGGGCAGGGAACAGGCGGGTTGAATGGGAGCGGGGGGGCAGTCAGGAAGGAGAGGGCGGGGGGTTCGATGGGACGGCGGGGGGCAGTCAGGGGCAGGGGTTCCGGGGGCGGTCGGATGGGACGGGGTCCCGGGGGGGGCAGTCAGGAAGGAGGGGCGTTGGATGGGGTGGCAGGGGGCAGTCAGGGGTGGAGGTTCCGGGGGCTGTCAGGGGACAGGGAGGGTTGGACGGGGCAGGAGTCCTGGGGAGGTTGGGGGGGGCTGTCAGGGGGCGAGAAGCGGGGGGGGGTCAGCTAGGATGCAGGGGCCGGGCCACGACTGACTGTTTAGGGAGAAACAGCCTCCCCTAACCAGCCCTCCCTACAATTTCAGAAACCCAATATGGCCCTCAGGCCAAAATGTTTGCCCACCCCTGGTCTATGGGATCCTCAAGTGATGCGGAGAGGGCTATGGCCATACACAAAGGCTGATGTAGTGGCTCAGAAAGAGGGTAAATGCAGTCTTGGGTCTTGGCTGTGGGTATACCTATTAGCTGCATTGAGTCTGACTGTTCCTTGTGTGGTTGAAATGAATTTCACTCACTAGAGACAGTCAAACTCAGCAAAGTCTGAGGCCCCGAAAACTTCCCTAATTGATCTATTAGTAATTCAAACCCTTCCCCAGCCTTGCCTCCAAAGATGATTTTTAATTTAATATTTTTCTCTCCAAAGGGAAGAAAGCCATAGAACATAAGCACAATGGGTCAGGTCTTCAACTAGTGTAAATGAGAGAGCTTTGATGAAGTCAATGCATCCATTCACATCAGCTGAGCATCTGGCCCAATATTCTTCCCAGACTTCCATGTTCTTCTAAGAAGTCCTGCTTTGCTCTCACTACAGAGAAAGCCGCTCACTTCACCAAAAATATTTCTATGCATGTACTGGTTGCTGCAATTAGCTTGCCAGTCAGGAACTGGTCAGCTAGAACTAAAGGCAAGGCTTGCTTTTTAATATATCTAAAAAGGTAATAAATATTGCAGAGTATGGGGTTTTGTTTTGGTACATAAGGCATCCATGTAGGCTTTCAATATTGTTGGCAGCATTTTCAGGAGCCTTCTGTAACTGCTTTTCCCATGTTTCTTGGGCTGTGCAGCCATGACTTCCCACTCACCTTATACCTGTCATGATTCACAATAATTAATAATTCCGCACCCAATTAAAAGGGAAGTGGGAGTAGCTTTCTGGAGAAGGTATAGGGTTCCTCCCTTAGGGCTGCTCACACCCTCTGAGCAGCCAAGCCTGAGGAGAAGGTTTGAGATGCATTTTGTTATTTTATTGTTAATAGAGCCAAACCCCAGGTAAAGTATGCCTTTAGACACTACAGGGTGGACAGCATTTGAGAACAGGTTGGAAGAGGCACCTGCTCAGGTGAATGTTATGCATTTTAACAAACACAGTCCTGATGTTGAAAAACCTCAGCCATATGAAACTACAAAGACTACTCAAGTCACATCTTTCATTTCACAACACTAGTAGACATCTGGTCACCTCTGGCTTCTCTAGGGCTTTGAGTTTGACAGTATCCTGACTGAGGGCAGCAGTACAGTTCTGTTCAGTACAAGACACCACCTTGTTACTGTAGTATGAGTCTCTCTCAGTACTGCATTAAGTGACATGACTAACATCTGTCGTGTGGGGTTGATTTCCTCTCATCTGCATGTGGAGAACTGTGTGTGGATTGCAGTGTTTTGGTAGGATTGGTGGTGTTTTCAATATACATGCTACTATGTTGGCAGGATTCGCAGCAACAGAGGGTTGAGAGTTTAGATATCTAGCCCTAAAACAGCTTGGGAGAAGGGGGTGAGGGAGAGGAGGAAACAGTTACAACCCATCAGCTTAACGGCAGCTTAAAGGAAAGATAATGAGCAAATAATTAAGCAATCAATTTGCAGACACTTAGAAGATAATGAGGTGATAAGTACAGTCAGCATGGATTTGTCAAGAACAAGTTGTGTCATACTAACCTAATAGCTTTCTTTGACAGGCTAACAAGTCTTGTGGATAGGGGGAAGTGATAGATGTGGTGTATCTTGAGTTTAGTAAGACTTTTGATACCTTCTTGCATGACCTTCTCATAAACAAACTAGGGAAATACAACCTAGATGGAGCTACTAAAAGGTGGGTGCATAACTGGTTGGAAAACTGTTCCCAGAGAGTAGTTATCAGTGATTCAGTCAAGCTGGAAGAGCATATTGAGTGATTAGAGGGGGAAATGTTTTTTTATTTCCTACAGCTTGTTTAACTCATGAATTTGACAGCATTTTGCAATAGTTAATTTCATTGTTTTCCTTGTAAGTCAGTTTCCCCTGCTTTTGTAAATTTATTGTACAGTAACAGGAGACAGACACAAGCATTAAAAAAAAAAGAGAGATCTAGAGATAAAAATGTGATTGTAAATGTCTTTGGCAACAAGACTCAAGAGCAGATGGGGAACTTGGAACCACTTTTGGTTTCTAAAACTAACTAGATTTCACGTTGAATGTGTTCCTTTAATTTCCGATATTGCCCCTTGATAACCCTCAGCTCCAAACTATATTAGGAGGACAGATTATGCACATTTTACTGGGACAACAGTACTAGAACTGATGAGCTCTCACTGCCCTTTTTAGCCCTGCTTCTGGAAGCAGAGTCCCTGCAATAGATCTCCTCCCACTGGGAGAAAGACTAGAACTGACCTTGCATCATTTCTCCTTTCCACCCACATCGGTCATTCAAATGCTGGAAAGTCAGGGAAGGTGATTCAGTGTTCAGAGGAAAGCGATGCTCCATTCTAGGATTTGTCTCAGATTTTACTTTTTCAGGTTTGTCATGTTGGATGCAGCTGGAGCTTGTGCTGTAGTCAGGTATGAAATCTCATATTTTGGATTTTTTTATGGCTAAAAACCCACCTTCTTTTGGTTCATGATCATTAGTTGTACAACAATCCCGCCTCAAAACAGTCAGGAGAAAAGCCCATAGGGAACAGGCAATGGGTTGTAGTTCACAGAGTAGCAGAGTAAAAGAAGTATGATGAATGTGCCAAATGGGAAGGCTCCAAAGCAAGCTGACCACAGAAGAGATCCAAGAATTAGTGGAAGAATATTTCCCAAGCACTGGAAAAGTAAAGTAGTCTGCAGCTACAAGGCACAAAGCAAACAGAGTGACTCTTCCGATTGCTAAATGAATGAAGTATAAATCTTAGGAGGTCATGCAACATTAATATTGAACGCAGCTGGTTAAAAAAGCAAATCAGGGCTGGTCCATTGTTAAGGGAGATGCTTGTGGCTGCCATTAAATCTTCAGGAAGAAAGCCACAGAGCCCAGGAAAGAAGATAGGGCACTGAAGGAAAACAGAAATAAAAGGATGACTTTGGTAGAAATGAATAGTCTTCTGGGCTGAAAGATCCGTACAGAGCATTCTGAGAGCAGAAGCTGGAGAAACCAGGTACGCTCCCTTTCCTTAATTTTGTCGGAGAAAATAAAGGTGAGAGCTAACTTATAGGCCCATTAAGCTGTGGCTCAAGCACTCACAAATTTATGACATCATTTGTTTTTTTTTTAATCTGTACAAGTGAAGTTCCTGGAATAGGCTCTAGCTCTTTTTCCTCCTTGGGGAAGGGGTTCTCTAAGAACCCCTATGTGACATTACCCAGGGTACAGTCTGGACCATTGAACAGCTGTGTCCCCTTAATTTTGTAGCCTGGGGTGCCTTTTACACTGCTTTGTTGTCAGAACATTGACTCCTTTCCTGTTCACACAGCCTTTAGCATGCAAATTCATTCCCAGCTAAAGACATGAGCACTCTGACCACTCACTCATAAATTACATACAGGCCGACATCTGCAAATTCTTAGTCTCAGCTTTCTTCCCCTAAAAATGTGCATCTGTGTAACAGGGTTCACTCATTACTGTGGTGCCTCCTGTTGGCTGTCTTGGGAATTAGCTCAGCGCCCTCTTCAGGTGGTGTCTGACCACCATCACTCCTGCTGTAGAACCCATGTCTCTCCAAGGACCATGGCATCCTCTTCAGCAACACAGCCCTCCGTCCATGCCATGCTCTTCCCTTCCAGGGGACTTGCAGTCCACTGTTCACAGACATTTCCCTTAGTGGCAACTGCAGTGAATTGGCTGGCCACTTCCTCATGGTCCCAGCATCCTCTTTACCATTGCCTCAGCCTGAAAACCCCAGCAGGCAGCCAGGAGCTGTCTCTTGCTCCCCCAGTCCCTGATGGCAGCAATGCCCTCTCCAGGATGCTGGCAGTTCTCTCAGCCCTCCAGAGACACAATCCTTCCTCCCTAGAATCCCAGCAGAGAACTGCCCTCCTCTGGCCTGCAGCTCCTTTTACATATGGGCCTGCTTGGCCCTGCTTGGCTGCTCCCTTCAGCCCTTCTCTGATTGGCTGCCTCCTGCTCAGCATCCCTAGGGCTCTATTAACCCCTTAGAGCCCAATGTGGGGCAGGAGCCCCCTCACAGTCGGGTACTGCTCAGTACCCTTCTGAACACTACAAGCACATAGAAAGTCCATCATTTCATCAAAGGAAAATGATAATGCACCAGCCTTGTTATCCCAAATGGAGTTTCCACATGCCCTCCAATTCAAACACACTGGGTAAGAAAGATAAAAATCTATCTTTCTGTGGTTAATAAACTTAAGTGATTACAATTGATGATGCATAAAAGTCAGGATTGGTTACAAAAGAAAATAAAAGGGTAAAATACAAGCTAATACCTAACTTAACAAGTTAAGTGAACTTAACAGCAAAAAGTTTTGTCTTAGCACACATTGCAGTAAATTTCACAGGCTGGGTCTCCTTTCAGCCTGTGACCCTTCCCCCTTTGTTCAGTGTCCTTCAGGTTTCATTGATGTCATGATCAGAAACTGTCTCTCATTCTTATACCACTCTCCATTCTTTGAGATTACCCCCAGCTGGGGTATATGCGCAAATAGTCTCTTGCGGACATGAGGATTGTACCATCCCTGTGATGAAATGTAAATGTCTCATTCACACCTTCCCTTTGCTGGAGAATAGCTGCTTAAGTAAGAGATAGCCCACTTGACTTTACCAAGACAATAATGTTCGGCAGATTATGCGCTTTCAAATGATATCTCACAAGGCATACTTTGTATAAAATTTCTGATAGTCTTTGAAAAGTGGTTAACATAATGTTATAGACCATGACACCAAAAAACCATGGGACATACTTGTTTTAACTCTGTTTGGTAACATTTAATATCAAACCATTTACCTTGTATGAGTAAAATCTTTCTCCAGATTCCTCTCACTACTTGTTTGTCATTTCCCCCCCTATTTTCTTTCCTGAAAAGTGGATAAATAAAATTTTTTGTTACCATCACAGAGAGTGACATGATTATATGAACACTTCTTCCAAGTGCTCAAAATGAGAAGTTATTACTATGCTTTTAAGCATATGGAGCATGGTGGGATATCTGAATCAGATATACAGCCTGCCCGTCAGAACAGTTTCACCTGGAAAAGAGCTGCTGAACAGGAAATGAGGTAGTCACAGTTGGTTTTAGGTGGTGAAAATATGGTTTCTCCTATTAGTGTTTGTTAAATTTTGACTTGCCTGGGCTTTATCTCTATGGACAGTTTTAAAATTGTTTTCTCGTCTAGGTTATTTTTTTTAATTACAAAAATACAATTAAATCAAATGTTGAAAGAGAACTACAAAATGGGAATATACAGTTTGTTAATTCTAAGACATTTTATGAGTGCACCATTAAGTACTGCATCAATGAGTGGAAAACAAGATCAATAAAATTATAACCAAAAAAATCAAATATAATTCTTGCTTTTTTTAAAAAAAAAGGCGGCTATATTGTCAGATTTCTTTCCTTCTAGCGAATTCATTCAATACTTGCACTAATGATAATTAATGCTTTGTGTTTCTGTAGCACCTTCCATCCAAGGATCTCAAGTTGCTTCACAAATATTAATTCTTTAATCTTCACAAAATCCTTGGGTATTAAAACAAACGAGCAATTTTGTTCCCTGTATGGCTATGATACTGTTTAATAGCTTAGAGGAAAACTGTTCATCTATGAGATACAGGATCATTCCCTTGAAATCTAGTCCTTCCTCTTCCATTAAATTACATGACGACAAAAAGGTAATGAGTAGTCCTTCTTCATTAGCATATATGAGAGAAACTTCTCAGCTCTGCCAAGTATAGACACCATTAAACACCATTAGAAGTGTAAGCAGCTACCTAGACAAAAACAGCAGGTGAAGGGTGGCTCTGGGGATACAGGATAAGATACAAAAGCTTTTAGGTCACTTGTCCAACTCTCGATCTACACGAGTAGTGAATCAAAACTGTCACAATGTGATGGCAGTTCATTGACCAGTGTGAAAAAGTTTGGAATTTGCACCAAGATCACCAATCTCCACAGAACAAGTCATAAGTAGAGCCCGGCACAGATACAAAATTTGTATCCACATCCAATCTGCTACCTGCAAACATGGTCCGCGGATATTCACAGATTTGCAGGGCTCAAGTCATAACCATAGCTAGCAAGCACCCTTGGTGACAGTCTGATCAGAGGGCAGCCAAGAGCTTAGTATGTTATGACCAAGGCTAAATTACCATCTTGGACCTAAAGGAAATTGCATGAGGCGTAGTGGTAGGGCAGAGTTGGGAAGCTAGAATGCTAGATGTCTTTGCAGAGGGATTAATAAGAGATTGCCAGTGATCAAGACTGTCAAGCCAGGATTTACAGTGAAGACTCAAATGATCAGTATTGGATGACAAAAATCTACTTCTAACAATTATGCATTCATCAGGACAGAATGAACAAGGGCGTGAATTTAAACCTTGAGACAGGCTACGGCTACACTACACAATGGAGGTTTTTCCATTGATGTAGGTAATCCACCTCCCTGAGTGGTAGTAGCTAAAGTAACAGAAGAATTCTTCTTTTGACCTAGCTGTGTCTACACCAAGTTTTAGGTCAGCTTAACTACAGTGCTCAGGTTGTGAATTTTTTCACATCCCTGAGTGGTGTAACTAGGTCAACCTACATTTTAAATGTAGTCCAGGCCTCAGTTCTAAAAACAGCTCCCAGTAGAGTTATACAACTCCTTCCAATCTCAGTTCAAAATGGCTTCACATCTAATTTATTTAATGTCAGAAATGGTGTTAGTTCAAAAGGACCCTAGATTTCTCATGGTTGAATTTAATTGTTAACCCACTGGCCTGGTTCAGAGGTTAATGGTCAGATTGGTAGATACAATTTGAGTTTTCCCCTGTAGTTTAAAATATGGTATTTTTAAATGCCCCAAAGTGTGCTAAGTAGTTCATAGATCTTTTCCAGCAAACATGGTTCAGACTCAGTAAGCAGCAGTGAGCCACAGCCCTGATGTGTTCATAGCCTGTATGTGCTAAAAGTTTATATCCAAGTTTGCCAAAGTTTGTGGACATGAAAAAAATTAAATGTCATCAGCTGTTGCTTTGTGGCCACAGGTCAAACCTCAAACTAAAAGTTTTCATCTTAGTCATTAAGGCCCAGGGGTATTTCCATGGATTTCAATGGAAGTTAGTGTGATGTTGCACTCTATATGATTTTATGAAAATATGGTAATGAGTGTGAATATAATGTAACTGGAATATGCTTCATGCAAAAGTTCTCTTGTAAGGTATCATTACAAAGCTTATAATCTACTGAGTGTGGTCATTCTATCTATATAAATGTATCACTCTTGTATCTGAAACTAGAAACATGAAATATAACTCTGAGGGCCTATTGTAATTATGCAAAGTGTGGGCCATTAATGGTAGTTTGGAACTTTGATGGCTCCCATTAACCAGAACAATTGACTGTAGATGGCTCTGTTTACTTGTAAGTCTTCCTGTATACCTGTGTGCTGACAAGTGAGTAATGAAGTCTTACGGTGATATGTGATCATGTCAGCTGAACTGGAATCCATCTTTAACCTGGTGCTTTTCCATTTAGAAAGAAGGGTGGGAACCCAGAGAGGGACAAAAGATTCCCACCTTGTGCAAAAGATGTATAAGGGGATGGAACAGAACAAAAGGGGTGGCAGTCATGAGAAATCCCCTAGCTACCACCTCAGCTGGAACAAAGACTGGACCAGGGGAAAGGACAGTGCCCAGACTAGGAAGGCGGCCAGTCTGTGATAGCAGTTTATTGAAACATCTGAGGGTGAGATTTTATCTGTATTCAGGTTTCAGAGTAGCAGCCGTGTTAGTGTGTATCCACAAAAAGAACAGGAATACTTGTGGAACCTTAGAGACTAAGCTTATGCTCAAATAAATTTGTTAGTCTCTATGGTGCCACAAGTACTCCTGTTCTTATCTGTATTCAGTTTTCTTACTGTATTAGGCTTAGACTTGCGTGTTTTGTTTTATTTTGCTTGGTAATTCACTTTGTTCTGTCTGTTATTACTTGGGACCACTTAAATCCTACTTTTTGTATTTAATAAAAACACTTTTTTCTTATTAATTAATCCAGAGTATGTATTAATACCTGAGAGGGCAAACAGCTGTGCATATCTCTCTGTCAGTGTTGTAGAGGGTGAACAATTTATGATTTTACCCTGTATAAGCTTTATACAGGATAAAATGGATTTATGTGGAGTTTGGACCCCATTGGGAGCTGGGTACCCGAGTGTTGGAGACAGGAACACTTCTTAAGCTGTTTTCAGTTAAGCCTGCAGTTTGTCGGGGACGTAGTTCAGACCTGGGTCTGTGTTTGTAGCAGGCTAGCATATCTGGCACAACCAGGCAGGGTTCTGAAGTCCCAAGATGCCAGAGAAAACAGGCTTAGAGGTAGTCTCGGCACATCAGTTGGCAGTCCCAAGGGGGTTCCTGTGATCCAACCCATCACAGTTAGGAGCCTAGATACCTGTGTGGATGTAGGCACAAGTTTCTGAGTCTTCACCTCATTTATTACTGACTTCCTCTATGCTTACTGAACTGGGAGGCAAAGGGTAGATTTAGGATATGTGACTGTATTTGTGGGTTATGAGTTACTGCGTGTACCTGCCTGAAGGGAGAAGATACACTGATTGGCAGATCAGAGTGTAACACGCACATACTTGTCTGTGACTTACCTGACTTTTTTACATTTCACTGAGTATCTAAGGAAATGTTGCATTTAGTAAAATAAACAGGGCGTAAACATCACTTTTGCACATGGCCATTTCTAGTCATATAGGCACATAATTCTCTCTTTTCCAGCACTTACAAGAGAGAGAGTCCTACCACTTAGACAGGCACTTGCCTGATAAAAATATAACCAGATAGGATTGACAAAAGGGTTGCTTGCTCTGGGAAAAGAGTCAAGTAGCAGGGCACATATGCACAGTCTGGCAGTAGATTCAGGCATTAGTTGCCAGAATCTTAAAATAAGCACAACTGAGAGGGAATGGGAGGGGGGGGAAAAGTCACAAATTTTTCTCAGATAGCTTTCCAGCTGGGCCCTGTAAGTAGCTCTCATCTGGCCTGCAGATATTGGTCATGTGATCCAGCAGGACTATGGAACATTATTTATTTTATTTTTTTATTTATTTTGCAGGGAGGTTGAATAGTAACTTCCTGGATGCAATTTGTTCAGGCATCCATTCTTTTCCGTTTACTATCAAGCACTCAAGAGGAGATAAGCAAGAAGGCAATGCTTGTTTGTTTTTTAAATTGTGTCTTTGTCAAGCCAGAGTTTACACAGTAGCAAATCTGACACGGCTAATGTAAAATGCGAACTGGGAGAGCAAAATGATCAGATTTAAAAAACCCCACAAGAATGAGATGGATATTGCAGTTAGATGGATTAGAATAAGATTATGGGGGAGGTGCAGGTGGAGTGAAATATAGAATCAGAGACATTAGAGATGTGTCATCTAACTTGTTTCATTAGTAATAAGTAAAGTAACAAGCAGGCAGAGTTGTAGGGAAATTATTTTTTACTATATACTTAATTATTAATCAGCTATCTGTAAAATGGGAATAATGATACTGACCTCCTTTGTGAAACAATGAGATCGGATGATGAAAAGTGAGATACAACAGCCTGGTATTAGCAGTGGTTATTAAATATGCTGAGTGGCATGGCAGAGATGGCAGTTTGGCCTCTGGTTGCATTCCATTGTGCCTTGTGTCATACCTATCTCCGTCACGCATGAAATCTGACCCTTTTTCTCCAGTCCCACTCATCTTATTATACAACATATTCCCTCGGTCAGGATTGTTCCCCATTGTGCTTTTCCCAACTGAATTTAAGTGACTTGAGCTGTAGATGGTTTCTACTCGCCTTTTCACTCCAGTAACAGTCTCAAACTTAGCAATGCCCCTCATTTATTTCTCTTTTTATGCTATCTGGAATTGGGAAGGAAACTTGGTGGATTCCTAAATATACTGAGACAAACTTTGAAAATGACCTGTCAGTTTGAATGCTCAGAATTTCACTCTCAATGTTTGTGGATGCACTAGTTTGGGTGACCAATTTTTGCCCACTCTAAATCTCAGTTATGCAGACACAAAATATTTGGCTTGTACCCCCCAAATCCAAATTTCTCCTCCCTGCATGCAAAAACTTGGATGTGCATTTTTGGCCATGCAGATTTAGAGGCTAGGTTGGGGCAACTTTGCACATCTGATCCAGGTTATCTTTCATAGCTCCCTCATCCATTTACCCAGTAATAATTCTTTGCACTGATACAGAGGTTTTCATCCAGAGATCTCAAAACAGTAAGACAACTGGATCCTTTGGACAGTTATTCCTGATGCATTTCCCATGCAAGTCATTTCAGAAATTCCTTGGTGCTGGTTTCACAGCTAGTTTTGCCAACCCTCCAGGATTGTCCTGGAGTCTCCAGGAATGAAAGAATAATCTTTAATTAAAGATTACTGCATGTGATGAAGCCTCCAGGAACATGTCCAACCAAAACTGGCAACCCTATTCACAGCAAAGTTATTCTTTTTCATACATTTGTGCCGTTCTGGTTAAACAAGTTCAATGTCTCTTTTTCAGAAGGTTTTGCAATTTGGAATCCAGCTTCCTAAACTAATCTGATGTGTGGCCTCTGGTGCTTTTAGCGTCAACACAATTTGTTAGTAAGTGTACATAGCTCATCAGAGTGGCTTTTTTAAAAAGTGTATTCCATATTTTTTAAATTATATATTCCACTACATTCCATATATGCATTTTGGATAGATATTAGACTGTAAATGCTATATCCTATTATCTTGCAGTTCTACATAAGTTATGTAGATCAGTGGTTCTCAAACTAGGGCTGCCGCTTGTTCAGGGAAAGCCCCTGGCGGGCTGGGCCGGTTTGTTTACCTGCCGCATCCACAGGTTTGGCCGATCGCAGCTCCCACTGGCCGCAGTTCGCCGCTCCAGGCCAATGGGGGCTGCAGGAAGTGGCATGGGCCAAGGGATGTGCTGGCTGCCACTTCCTGCAGCCCCCCATTGGCCTGGAGCGGCGAACTGCGGCCAGTGGGAGCTGCGATCGGCCAAACCTGTGGATGCGGCAGGTAAACAAACCGGCCCGGCCCGCCAGGGGCTTTCCCTGAACAAGCGGCAGCCCTAGTCTGAGAACCAGTGATGTAGATCATGATAAAAAGTAGGAAGCTTTTTGCATTGAAACTCCCTTTCCACATGAATCTCAGCAAAACCAGCTTTCTGGTCAATGTGAGTTATAGTTTCAGTCACTTGTATGCTTTGTGTATACTTTTTGATTTCATATCATGGAGGCTGTGGTTGCAATTCCATAAATAAACATGAGTTCCATTTTGCACTTAAAGCAGGGATTCAACCTCTGTTATGTATAAAAATATAGAACAAATCTTCCCTCAACTTAAAGCTCTTCAAGAACGAAATTAATTCTCTGAGAATTTACAAGTAAATCAAATTAGTTTAAATTAATTAAAAACCTGGATCCTTTAAGAAGTTTAGCATCTGTCAGTCTTTTCTTTGTCTGAAATTATTTTAACAGAATAATGCAATCACTTCAAAATTTCCATATAATTAAAAATTGAAGTCTTGTGCATCGGCCACATGTGAAGAAATCATGTTATAGTTAAGCAAAGCTATTAACTATTGTAACTCATTGATATGACTATATAGGCTATTGACAGGCTCAGGTAACTCTTAATTTTAGTTACTTCTGAAGTCACAATAGCTCCATTTATCACCACTCTTCCTTTACAGCTAATTTGAATGCAATGATTCTATTGATTGTAATGACTCAGTAGTATGAGGTGACTGGACATGTATAAGGAGTTGAAGTAGCCAATTGATGTGATGTCAATCAAAATGCTCCAGCTGAGGATTAGGCCCTCAGTTTCCAAATGTTCAGTGAATGTTTCCCACACCATTGTATACAGTAATCACTATTTATTAATCCTAAATATACAAAGCACCCCAAGTGTTGTAGTTATGCATTTGAACTGCATCAGAGACATTTGCCTTTTTCTACAGTACAAATGACTAATGATGAGTTGGAAATAATTAACTATGATGAGAGATCTCAAACAACTTTTATGTGCAGTTTTATTCACAGGTGCTTATTACGACTTTTTAGAGATGGAAAGAGGTCAAGGCACAGATAGACATTCCATCACTTTGTGTACTAGATACTGGTCCTAGAGATGAGAGTCTGAAATGGGGGGGGGGGGAGGAGGGGAATTCTATAAGGTGTCTATGAAACTTTATTGGATGGTTTAAAAATCTCGTAGAGAAGATGATATAACTATAAAATTCTACAGGCTTTTTCATAAAGCCAAGTTCAATTCTTGACTCTACCATTGATTCCACTGGGCCTTAGCCAAGTCACTTAATTTGTATCTGTCAATTTACTCAGTAAAATAATTTGTAAAGTTATTTGAGCACCTCAGATGAAAGGCACTACTCTAATATACATGCAGAGCATTTACACTCATTAATACACATAAGAAAATAGAAAGCTGAATCTTCTTCAATAATTTCTGTTGTGCTCAGTTGCCCTTTGCAACTGGTTAGGTCCCAAAACAAGCTAGGTGACTTGGCAACATGATGGCAAATGAAGTTAATTGTTGATAAAATGCAAAATAATGCACATTGGAGGGGAAAAAATTAAGTTATTCATTATCTACCTTGCAGGGTTCTAAATTAACCCTATCAACTCAAGAAAGGGTCCAGGGCTTCATTATGGGCCTTGACAAAGTGTGCAGCTGCAGTGAAAAGAGCAAATAAGATGTTAAGATGCACTAGAAATGGGATAGAGAATACAGAAAATAAAATCAATGGTGTGGCTTCACGAGATTACTGTGTACAATACTGGTCACCCCATCTTAAAAAGGACATTGCAGAATTAGAGGAGATTCAGAGAAGGATGAAGAGTATAATCAAGGGCAATAAAAAACTCCCATGAAGAAAGATTGGGGTTGTTTACCTTCAAAAGCAAATGAATAAGAAGGGACACGATAAAAGTATATAGAATTAATGACTGGACTAGAGAAAGGAGATCAGGAGCTTCTGTCTCCCTATCTTATAATAGAAGAACAAAAAGGGACATTCAATGAAATTGAAAGATGACAAATTCAGTGATGATAAAATAGTTTTTCACTCAACATGTAATTAGACTGTGGAACTCACTGTGCCACAAAAGGTTCATTTAGGGTAGAAACTCAGCAAGATTCCAAAAGGGATTGGACATTTGTACAACTAACAAGAATAACCCGAGTTACAATAATTGATGCTAACAAATTTAAGAGATATTAAAGCTCATGCTTCAGGGCTTAAACCGGGCTCTAATTATAAGGGATTAGGATTTTTTTTTTTGCACTTTTTTCTGAAGCATCTGGTGCTGGCCACTGCTGGAGACAGGATACTGGACTTGATGGACCTTGGGTGTGATCCAGGCTGGCAATCCCTATTTTCCAGTGAAGTAATCCTCTAGTCTGCTGGAGAAAAGCAGTGCTGAAAAAGCCTTCCTCCTACAGTAGGCCAAGTTGGAAGCACCAAATGTAAAGAATATAATTTAACTCTGGTTGTGTTGCATTTTATTTACAGTCCTTTGTAATCTAAGCAACAAATATTATACACCAGCTGTGAGGGCCAGCAATGGAAACCTTCCTGTCAGAGCTGCCAAGAGCCACAAAAGAGTGAAGCAGATTTAGGATTCAGAAGTGCACATGACAAGTGATAGTTAATGCATTAATCAAACAGCTAGACACTGCAATCTGAACAGCATTAACTGGGGCAAAAGCAAGACTCCATTCTTAGTTTCCATTACTATGATTACCCTCCACTTGAGCAACATTCTTAAAGTGGTAAAGAGAAAAACAGAAGCTTTTGCTTCCCTTTGTTGTCAAGTTAATGGTCTGATTCTGCAGTCCTTGCTCCTGTGCAGGTCTACTTGAGCAGGCTGTAACATTTAACACACACATGTGTACAGTGTAGTTTGTTTTCAAGGATTATTTTTCCCTTTGGGCAACTACACCAGCACCTTCACTCAACACGGAGAGGATGTTGAAGAGTGGCTCTGACTTGAACGCTTTCTCTGTAGAGCATGATAGTTTTATTATACAGAGGTGGTCCACTGCATGAAAATCACTGGATGTGAAGGACCAAATTATGCCACTACAGAAGTGGAGGCGCACTGGGGACTAGGAGGAGGAGCTCCACATGTGCAATGATATCTGGAGGCCTCCAGAAGAAGGGGGATAAGATGCTGAGGAACAGGTCTAATGTCTTTTCTAAAAGGTATAGCCAGTACTCTGGTAGGGCTGCCCAGCTGGCCTGAGAGGGGAAGGATCATGATCCTGCCCCCATTCCACCCAGAAACACATATACACACCCCAATCTAATTCCCAACAGTACTATTTGCCTCCTCCCTAGTTTGCTCCCCAGTGATTTAAGCCAAACCAGTGCTGCCCCCGACACTTGTCTGCTGGCTGTGGGATGGGAATGGCTCTCTGCAGCCTCTGAAGTACCTGCGTAGGGTCAACTGGTCTTAACTTCAAGCTCTGTTTGATGGCAACTGAAATGCTAAGCATCCAACCACTGGTCATGTTCTGTCACACCAGACTCTCAGAAAGGAGAAGTGAGGTCCAAGGGAAGGATCTCATTAGATTTAAACTCAGGAGACTCCACTTCTAGTCTCAGCCTTCCCATGATTTTGCGAACTTAGGCAAGTCACTTCACCTCTGGGTACCTAAGTTTCCATGTCTATAACATAGGCATAACTATTTTAACCCACCAATGTAAAGTGCTTTATAATCAACTGGACAAAAGAATGGTAAAGAGCTAGATGTAAAATAAACTGAAATCAGTTTCTCAAGGAATAAGTCAGTCTCACTTGAGCAGAGGTCGCTCAGTTTCCTTTACTTGAGAGGCCGCTAAAGCATTTGCACCTGCGGAGTTTGTGACAGCACTCCATACTCTCAAACTCCCCTATTCACAGGTCAGTGTACTTACAGAGGGCTTAAAGCAGACAAGGGCAGGGGGAGGAGGTGGTACAGACAATCCTATGGCACCATTAGATGATGCAGGCTTCATAACATGTAAACAACAGGATATGTTTTATGGTACGTGTTCCTGAAGTCTGGGTTTGGCTGCAGTCATCATGCTGGCTCAGAGATAGTTCCATTTGGTTCCACTTAGTTAAATGTGAAACACACTGCTACCCACAGCACACCCAAGCTGATCTATATAGTGTTCCACACTGGAATGAAACTCAGACCATAGCCTCCTGGAAGTGCTCACCAGCACATCGCATTCACTTTTATATCAAGAGGTGCCCTGGCTTATACTCGGAGCACAGCCACACTCAGAGACTTTGGGGGGTTATTACTACAGTCCTTCATTATATATACACAGCACCAGCTAATGTGAATTGGTAAAGCTCTTAACTGAGGAATCAAGAATTTTACATGGAGTGGTTAATAAGCCTTGAGTGCTGCCCCCCTTCTTACCACTAGCATTTATCTGAATTCAGTCTTTAGAAATGCACTTAGCCCACACTGGTTTTTTCCTGCTACGGAGATTTGAGAGAGGAGGAAAGGAAGTTTTGAGTGATGCAGTAAGGATCTGACTAAGCTAACAGACTCTTGACTAACGACGGAGAGTCATATTTGTATTGTTGTAGCATCTAGGCACTCCAGTCGTTGTGCAAGGTGCTGTGCAAACAGAGTAGTAAATGGTCCCTGCCCCAAAGAGCTCACAATCTGAAGAGACAGGACACACACAGGGTGGGAGAAGGGGTATAACACAGAAGCAGAGTGAACAGAGTGATAGTAGCAATGTCATGTTAGACCCACTGGTGTTTTCAGTTTTTTGTGGGGGAGGGAGCAGTTTATGTAGGAGGCAATCTGCTAAATTGAAAGAAATAAAGTGGGATGAGGGTTTTCACAGTTCAGGGCAATGGCTCCTGAATTCCCCCTCCATGGCCCATCAAGGGTACCCACTCTCACCTTCCAGCTCCCAGCCATCACCTCTCTTGCATGGAGACACGCATCTTTCCCCCTCCTGATCGGAGTATTTCTAGGCTGCACTGTTCCCTGCCTACACGTGAATTCCTCAGCAATGCAGACTGGCTCAGCCTTCCTGAGAGGCTATAAACAGCATAATTCTCCACAATTAAATTATTCCACAGCTCTTTCTAAGCAAGCACATTTATTCTTAAGGTGAAAGCAGAGAGAAAACATACTAAAAACAACAAAGGAACTTATATGCATGCCAACAAGCTTACCAGAGATCACCCCACCTCCAACAAGGGCTCTGACAGGTGAGCAATCCTTCAAACCCCAGACAGGAGGTTTTCTGTGGTTACAAGTTCATAACTTCCTTTGCTCAGATCAAGCACACCCATAAATCTGTGAGTCACTCCTCTATATAGTTTGGGTCTTTGATCTGTCCTCAGGTAGTAGGTGATCAGCAGACAAAGGTCCCTTCTTCAGGGCCAAGCTTCAAAAGACTGAGCTCTTGCATAACCTCCCCTACAGATTTCCTGGAAAACCCACTTAACTATCCTTTGAAGCTCAAAACACTTTCCACCTGGAGACATTCAATCCCATAATAATACAGAAACATTTGCATTTTTAATACAATTAACTCCTAATATGCTTAACCTTAATTCAATTGGGTTTAATTTAATTCAGGAAGGTTTGTCCAGGATATTGAAGGAAATGGCCCTGTCACAAAGGGCAGGGCAGAAGAGGGGCAGGTTTGGAGGGAAGAGGTGAGGAGGCTGTGAGGGAGGGAGAAGGTTGCAGCAAACAGCCAGTCAGCGCAGGGCAGAGCCAAAGAACTTTATACAGTTTTGATTGGAACGTCCAGAGATGAAAAAGGAACTTTTTTCTCCCACAGATATGGGCAAGCTCCACCAAAAGACCCACTGGACACCTGTGTAAGCCATTTAGGATGTGCTCAGTTCTGATCAGCATTGCAAGGGTAGCATGTACAAAATCTCCCCTGGCTTATAGGTTGGGACTTTCATACTGAATGTAAAGGCCACAAAAGCAGCTTGCTTCATTGTAACATGAAGGGAAGTCATGATAGCCATGATCCAGTCTAGGCAATTTTAGCAGCAAATGGACTGAACTTTAGTTAAACTGCCTTTGAGTTTCTAGGCACTGTATACCACTGAACATGCACTCACCAAATCTATCTCTAGAGAGTGGGGGGAGTGTCAACCCATTTGGGGAAGCAGCTGTGTGTATTTGTCACACCCACCTTCTCTCTATTCCTCAGTTTGTTGATTATGCCAATATGTAGATGAAGTACCTGTGGACAGCTGTTAGGCTCACCACGCTTCTTGACTGGATGTAAACAACATTACAGAAAAGGTCCTTGCTCACTAGATATCCCTTGCCCTCTATGGAGAGAAATAAGAGGCAGGCCACTTACAAGGAAGGTGAACAAGTCCTATAGCTATGGGTATTTGAGGTAGGCCCCAAGCTGTATAGTTTGGCTCCTGATCAGAACTTCCCCAGAGTGTACAGAAGTTCAGACCCAACTCTATTGAAAATGCTCCATTATATTCCGTGAATATTCAATATGAGTCATCTTATAACTAGAAATGGAGCTGAAAAACAAAGTTTAGATCTAAGTCTAAATTCTCCTCAAATTCTGGATTATTCTCCTCTAGGATTTTCATTCAGCCCACTACAGAGAGCGATAGGGCCCCCGTGTAAGCTAAGAAACAGCCACGGATTTTCTTCTGCAAGTCATAGAAAATGACTGCAGGGGGTCTGAAAGGGGGTTCCAAAGAGGATGGCTCTAGACTGTTCTCAATGGTAGCAGATGACAGAACGAGGAGTAATGGTCTCAAGTTGCAGTGGGGGAGGTTTAGATTGGATATTAGGAAAAACTTTTTCACTAAGAGGGTAGTGAAACACTGGAATGCGTTACCTAGGGAGGTGGTAGAATCTCCTTCCTTAGAGGTTTTTAAGGTCAGGCTTGACAAAGCCCTGGCTGGGATGATTTAACTGGGAATTGGTCCTGCTCCGAGCAGGGGGTTGGACTAGATGACCTTCAGGGGTCCCTTCCAACCCTGATATTCTATGATTCTATTATAAGCATTTTGCAATGAAAATGTTTTTGTAATGCTTGTTTTTCCAATGTAAAAAAAACCCTCAGACTTTGGATTTCAGCTGTATATATTCAAATAAAATCTGGATGCCTGGCAAGTTTGCTGTTACTCCAGAGGGAGAGAGAATCAAAGCAGGCGAGAGTTACAAGGCATAGATTAGTGCTGTTCGCTTGGCTTGTTTTTAAAAGCATGCTGGTGATGCAGATCACAGCAGAGGGATTTATTCAAGTGCCACCGGAGATGGATGTGAGCAATGACTTCAGTACTGGGGGTGGGGAGACACATAATAAAAATAAGTAAATAAATGTAAAAAGGATCTCATCCTATGATCTGAAATCAGTTTTGCCACTGACTTCAATGGAAGCAGGATTGGGCTCCAAGATACAAATAATTTAAAACTGGCATTAATATTGCGATTGGAAAGCTGGTCTAAAATGGCAAAGCCAGAATTCAGCAAACCAAGGCAAAAGGGCTTCTTACCAAGTCTCCTTGTCCTTGTTATAGGAGGAATCCAGCCAAACAAACCCATGAGTCCAGAGTTCTCCTGAGTCAATCAATTCTCCAGCTGAGCACAGTTACATTCCCATCTTCATCCACAGATGGGATCTTTAGCAATTCCTGTGATGAGGGGATTCACCTTCTGCAAAGGGTTTTAAGCACCACCTCCCCCATGCCAGACCATGAGGGGTGGGGAAGTACTATATATGTCATTACATATATAGTCATACTTTGCTACAAATGTTATTGCTTTTCCTGAGACCACCTGGTAAGTGGCACCTTGAGGCAGAGAAGTGCAGCTAGTCAAGAAATGGAAAAATTATTTCACTAAATATTTCTTTTAAAGTTTCCGGACCAGTTCTCCTGGGAAGGGATCTGGGAAAAGCAGAGAAAGTGCTAGAGACCACCAACTGGTCTACATGCTGGTAACCCAACCTGCAGACCTGTCCACAGTAAGAGGTGGTGATGGTTCCACAATAAAGACTTCCACCTTGGGAAGGACAGCCAGGCATTCCAGCCAGTTCTCGCCCTAGCAGGCTCAGAGAGATGAATAGAGTGATTACAGGGCTTCCAGGTCTGCCAGGCAGCCACCCCTATAAAATAATGGATGGGGAAAATGGAAGCAAACCATGCTAGGCCAATGGAGAAGGAGGAACAGGAACAATAGCAACCACTTGATGGAGTTCCAGGCTATCAGGCCACCGATGTGCCTAAGGAACTCACCCATTTGTGCTTTATTCTATACAGGGAAGATTTTTGAATCTAATTAGTTGACAGCAGTGGTCTTCTATTCTAGTCATTAGACAGCACTATCTTCTGGTGACATACACAGACATGTTTCAGAGTAACAGCCGTGTTAGTCTGTATTCGCAAAAAGAAAAGGAGGACTTGTGGCACCTTAGAGACTAACCAATTTGTTAGAGACTAACCAAATTGGTTAGTCTCTAAGGTGCCACAAGTCCTCCTTTTCTTTTTGCGGATACACAGACATATTTGTTGTTGCTACAGAGCTTTATAGCATCACTTAATGCTTGTGCAATATATCATTGTTATTTAGTTCAACCAATCAGAATGCAGTATTTGAACTCAACAGGTATAAATGACATCGCTTTTGCCATTTGCTCACTACCCGTGTCTCAGTGATGCATCTGCACTGAACAGATAATACATGTAACATATGCAAATAGCATTACTGTTACATTACCATCTCTGATTGGACACTATATCCTGGCTTGGAGGTACATCAGATCTACTTAAAATCATTGTTACTGCAAGACACAGTTGATTGGAATGAACAGAAGGACTCCATTTAGTTTTCTAAAAAATCCTAGAATAAATTACCTACCGCACTCTTTGCTCTCATTTGCCACTGCTTTTAAAACAAAAGGTTTCCATGCAATTAATCCCAAATGCCTGGGCTATTTGGAGAGGGGAGTGGATGGGTTACTCTGCGTTCACAGTAATGGCAGCTAGGCCAAAACATCTAGCACATAATCTCAGTGTTAATGAGAGTTTAGTCCTGGGACTGAAGAAATTAGAAAACAGTAACATTTGTTTGCTTTTTTATTTATTTATCACAAGCAAGTCATTGTCACACCCTAGGCCATAACTGTTAATAAAATTAAAGTAAAGAATTCAACCTCCATAACCTTTCAAAAGGTGGGTATACAACCATTTTGGCAAACTGTGCAGAGAAACTTGCCCAAGAAATACAACAAGTCAATAGCAGGGTTCTAAAGAGAACGCAGGTTAGCTAACTCGTAAGCAGGTGCCTTTGCATTGGGCCACACTACGTACCCAGTGGAACAAGCAGCTAGTGGAAACTGGTTCATAGACTCACAGAAATGTGAGGCTGGAAGGGACCTCAAGATGTCATCTAGCCCATCCCCCCAACACTGAGGCAGGTTAACTAAGATTTGACCAACCCTGACAGGTGTCTGTCTCACCTGTTCTTAAAACCTCTCCAATGATGGGGATTCCACAACTCCCTAAGTAATCTGTTTCAGTGCTTAACAATCTTTATAGTAAAAAAGATTTTCCTAATATCCAACCTAAATCTCCCTTGCTGCAAACTAAGCCAATGACTTCCTGTCCTACCCTCAGTGGACATGGAGACAAAAGATCACTGTCATCTTTGTAGCAACCTTTTACATATTTGAAGACTTATGTCCCCACCCCCCTCAGCCTTCTCTTCCCTAGGCTAAAAGAATTGGGAATGTTTAGTCTTTCCTCATTTGCCTAGTGAATTCTAACCCTAATAATATAGAAACAAGTAGGGATAGCTGTGATCATTACTTGACGTTATGAGGTATACTCAACTGTCTGCAGCAGTGTGTCGCTAGCAGCAATCCAGATACTTTAGGGGAAGTGTTCCCTGATAGGGTGATGGCTAAAGCCCTTTCTCATTAGAGGGACTTGGTCCACTACAAAGAAAATGGAGGAGGCCAGCAAATAAAAGCACAGGACTGGTAGCCAGGAGATCCCAGAAACCTGGGACCTGTTCCCAGACAAATACTAGGTTAGGATGAAGTTCGGGTTGAGAATACATGTCCGTAGTTTAGGGTGAACAGCGTGTCAGGGATATTGTAATTATCCCAAAACCAAATGTGTACCCTCAAGTGGGGCTGAGCACCCACAATTGTACTTTCAGCACCCTTCATGATCAAGCCCTTTTTCGAGAGGGTATATCTGAATCCCAATGTTGCAGAAAGCAAACTAAAGATTGGGTCGTTCAATTGATAAAAAAATAAAGTAGGCAATAAGTAGTTCTTAAATTTAGAGAGTGTAATTTCTTCATGTTGCTTGCAAAACTGCTTTGATTTTTTTTTTAAAAAAATGGCATAGCACCAAAGAGCATTCCCAGCAACTTGTACTAAGGCTGTTTAGTTATGAAATGACTAAGCACAGGGGCAAAAAAGAGCTTTAAAAAAAATCTCACCACCGTGCTTATCTGATGCCAATTATAAAACCTTTAAATTTGGTTCTAATGCAATAGGCAAGAAAATCATGTAGCAAGATAAAACTGAAAGAATTCCCTTTCCCATACAGGTAATCTGTCCCCACAAAGAGCTTACACAAAGAGAAGCCAAAATGTAAAGAAAATCTAAATGCCATCTGCAATGAAAATAGGAGACTGATAACATCTGCAAATACCTTAAAGAGTTATTTCCTGCTTTTCAGTCACAATATCTGAGGCAGTTTTCCCCAAGTCTCCCTATTTTGAATTAATATTAAAAAAATCAAACGAGATAAAATCCTAATTTCTGAGTCATGTCAATGATGGAAATCTTATCAGGAAGGGACTGAAGTTTGATGAATTCATCAGGCGGAACAAAGATGGAAAGGTTTGTCTAGTGGTTTGAGGAGGAAAACTGGGAGATCAGGACTCATGGGTTCTTGCCTCAGTTTTGTCACTGACTGGCTATGTGACCTTCAACAAGTCACTAGGCCTTATCTACATTTAGGAACAGCCCTGATTCAGCAATTGGCATAGCTGTCCCATGAGTGTATCCACAGGCAAGCTGGGATTTGTATCAAACGAGCTAACTGCGGATTCAAAAGTGTCCATTAGTTTTGGTTTCAGAGTAGCAGCTGTGTTAGTCTGTATCCGCAAAAAGAAAAGGAGTACTTGTGGCACCTTAGAAACTAACAAATGTATTTGAGCATAAGCTTTCGTGAGATACTTAGGGCCTGCTTCCGATTTCTTTTTCACTGATGTAACTCCATTTACTTCAGAGTTACTCCTGATTTACATGAATGAGTGAGCAGACTCAGGTCCCCCAGGGTAGGTCTACACTGCATTAAAAGTCCCATGACATGATGGCCACTGGCCCGGATCAGCTGACTTAGTCTCACAGGGCTCAGTCTGCGGGGCTATAAAATTGTAGTGTAAACATTCAGGCTCAGGGTGGAGCCTGAAACCCCACAAGTGGGAAGTGTCTCAGAGCCCAGGGTTCAACCCGAGCCTGAACATCTACGCTGCTATTTTTAGTCCTGCAGCCTGAGCCCTCCTAGACCAAGTCAGCTGACCTGGGTGTAATGTTGCACCCCATAATGCTTTATAGAAATATGCTTATGAGTGTAAGTATGACATAACTGGAATACATTTTATGCTAGATATGCCATATAGCATATCTTTGCAAAGGTTATGATCTACTGAATATATTCATCCTATTTGTATGCATGTATCAATTTTATATCTGAAGTTATGAGCGTTGGCTTTATGCTTGTATTTAAAGTGTTTGCTGTAGGAAGCCCATAAGGCAGATTTGGTCAACTTAGTGTGAAGGGGTTAGTCAAGTAATTGGGAGTACTTAACTAACAATGGACATTAAGAGATGCCAATCCACATCTGAGCTTTCCTGGGAATGTTTAAACTAACATGTAACAATGGCGTCAGCTGCAAAAAGCTGAATCATTCATAGACATGTGACTTGCCCAAGTGACTATAGACCCCATCTTGTGGCTATGATGTTGCACAAGAGAAAGACTATAAAAGGCCCTGCAAGCCCCTCCATTTTGTCTTCAGCTGGCTCAAAAGATGACCTGTCCACCCCAAAGAGATGTCTGAAAGAAACAGGAACAAAGGACAGTAACTATGGGGGTGTGAATGATTGCTGGACCCAGACTAGGAGGAAGTCTAGTCTGTAAAAGAAACTTATTGGAACATCTCTGAGGGTGAGATTTACCTGCATTTAGTTTCCTACTGTATTAGGCTTAGACTTGTGTGTTTTATTTTATTTTGCTTGGTAACTTACTTGGGTTACATGTGTGGAATAATCCACTAAGAGCACAAGTAATTTGGATCTGGAAAGACTAGAATGGAAAGATTTTCTTTGATTCCAGTCAGCCCCTATATAAAGTCAAATCCTAAAATACTTAAAAATTATTGGACCTCCAACCCAATGTTAAGTTTTATTGTGGAGTATTATGCTGTAAATCTAATATTCTAGGGCTCAGCCACTGGGCTGGAAAATCGATGCAGTCCTCGAAAATACAGCTGGGGAGATGACAAGGAATGGAAGAATGAGGGAAATCAGTTTTTGTTGTTATACATTGCTAAATCAATATTACAATGCTAATAAAAGCAGCCCTTGATTTCACTGCTGATATATTGTACTGGTGGCCATAAGGAAACTTGAGCTTTTGGTTTCCTTCCCCTCACACCCCAGCACAACTAGGGCTAATATCAAAATATGCCATCCAAAATGAGGATAGAAGACTAGAAGAAGGCCAGTTGGACTCATCTGGTCAGTTCCTTGCCAGTCTCATCACTTCTATTTACTAATGGTACAATATGATGCTTTTCACTGTATCTTTCATCCAAACAGCCCAGTGCACTTTAATAAGTTAGTTAGGCCTCACCATGTTCTTTTCTAATGTATTATCCCCATTTTACAGATGGGGAAAACATACACAGTGGGGTTAGGTCACTTGCCCAGTGAATCGCTGACAGTCACTATAGGAACCAAATGATCTGACTCCCCACACAATCCTTCACTATCTTGAACCTTGTGGAGTCATTTACACAAGTGTACAGTGGGTGTCAGCCATGGCCTCCCTTACCAAAGTTTGGGGAAACCATGGCATCTTGAAATGTACAAAGGTTTAACTAAAGAAAAAGCTGAATTTTTTTCATAGTGACTTATGGATGTGAATAATGGGAAATTAATGCTCCTCGTTCTATATTTTCCAGTCTCTCTATACTCACAAACAGATCTGTGTAACTCACTGTCCTTTGTTTGTAGAGGGGCTGTGTGTTCTAAATAAATACATGGATAGCAATGGCTGAGTGTACTAGATACCACATCACTGCAGACACAGTTATGAGGAATCTGGGGGAAGGGACAGAATGGAATGGAAGCCATAAAGGGAGGATGGGAAGGTTTTTAAAGTGAAATAAAAATCTATCCATTCGCATATATGGAGATTCAATACAGTAATTGTTAAAGTGTATTTGTGCATCAAGATTTGAAGAGTGTAAGAAGCTATTAATAAAGGACATATTTAATGAGATGCCAGAGATAGCTATCAAACCCCTATCTACGCAACAATATAAAAGAAATACTGTTCCTTCTTTTATCATGTTTAACACGTAATGTTTGATGACTTTCTAAGACTGTGGAACATAGACTTTTTCTCTCCCTAATACTGTCTTTTTTCTCCTGTAGAAGATAGAAGATGCCCCTGAAGAAGCCTTCAGCTCAGTATAGGAAGCGAAAAGCTCAATTGCAATCTAGTTTGCAGCAAGGGGGCAAATTTTATGGGAAAATATCTGAAATTAAGCATAGACCGTGCTTCAGGCAGTAGCAGTCATCCCAGTGCAGAAGAAATTGAGGAGCAAAGCATAAATGATGGAAGTCCTATTACTAAGGAATTAGTGAATTTACCTGAAGATAAGGAATGGAAATCTGAGGAAAGTGATGAGAATCATCCAGTTTTCCTGGCAGCGTAAAGGAGAAGAATGTGGCTTACATGAAAAGGAGAGTAATGACAAAGAAAAATCTGGTTTACATAAAAAGGAGAGAAACAATAAAGAAGAATCAGCCTCACATGATGACAAACAGCAGTGAGAAAAATTGCACACCTTAAATCAATACATCAGATCTTGCTTTATGGCCAGCGATCCTAAACTCTGCCAACATTCATTGTACAATTTTGAATGGGCCAGGCAAAATCAAGGATATGATGTTTCTAGTAAATGAGCAAAAGCAACATTTCTCAAAGTCACACTGCGGAAGAGTGCTTGAGAATGGTGAGAAACTGAATCAGCATTGGCTAGTTTACCCAAAATCAACTGACAGAGTGTTCTGTTTTTATTGCACAATATTTGACAAGAATGCCAAATTGTATCTTGCGCTTTCCAGGTACAATTACTGGCATAACTTAGCTGATTCTCTGAAGCAACATGAAAAGTCACTCGGCTATTTTACGGCCTACTCCAAATGGATGGTGCTCAACCCCAAGTCCAGGATCAAGCTGAATAAAAGCACAAACACAGAAAACCAGAGCATTATTAATGTAGAAACCCAGCATTGGAGGAATGTGCTTGAGTGTCTGATCTCAATTACCCTCTTCCTTGCAAAGAATAATTTGGCTTTCCAGGGCTCATCAGATAAGTTGTTCAGTGGGCTGTAGCCCACGAAAGCTTATGCTCTAATAAATTTTTGTTAGTCTCTAAGGTGCCACAAGTACTCCTGTTCTTTTTACTGAACAGAACAGTAATTTCCTCAGTTTGGTGGTGCTCCTTGCAAAACACGATGATGGCATGCATGAGCATGTACGTCAAGTAGTTCATAAAGAAGCTGTGGACCATTATTTCAGCAAAACAATTAAAAATGAATTGATTGACCTTATGACAAGGAAGGTGCTTGATAACATATTGATGCAACTCAGCAAAGCAAAGTACTACACTGTAATAATGGACTGCACTCTTGACACTAGTCACAGTGAAAAGGTGTCATTTACCATAAGATTTGTTGACAACAAAGATGGCTGTATCCAAGTAAAGGAACACTTTATCTGTTTCTGGTCTGTGGATCACTCTATTGGAAAAGGTCTATCAGAACGGAATTGTTTATGAACATTTTGAATGAGAATAAAATAAAGCTTCAAGACTGCCACAGCCAAGGCTACAACAACGGCATGCACATGAAGGGAAGAAACAGTGGCATCCAGGCAAGAATCCTTGTGCTGAATCCAAGAACTTTCTTTGTGCTTTGTGGTTGCCATTTCTTCAACCTGCTTGTCTCAGATGAAGCATCATCTTCTTTAGACTCAGTATCTCTCTTCGGAGTACTGCAAAGGATATATGTCCTGTTTTCAGCATCGACTATCAGATGGAAGAGCCTCACAGACAATGTTACAAATCTGACCGTGAAGCCGCTAAGTGATACTCGCTGGGAGAGCCACATTGCCAGCATAAGGCCAGTGAGGTACCAAGTGACTGAGGTTTACAATGCCCTGATGGAACTGGCACAGTCAAGTAAAGTTGAGGCCGGAATCTGACACAAGGTGCAAAGCTGACAAATCAGATCACTGACTTCAAATTTCTGGTCTCAGTTGTGGTTTGGCATGATATCCTGTTCCAAGTAAATGTTGTAAGCAAGGCATTACAAACTCAGTCAATGGACATTGTGACCACTGCTACTTTGTTGAGAAGCTGCCTTGATTTCGTTGTGGCCTACAAAGACAATGGATTTGAAGATGCCATCACTGCTGCCAAAGAAATGACAGAAAACTTAGGAGTTAAGCCTGTCTTCAAGGAAACTCGTATTCATCAGAAGAAAAGACAGTTTGGTTACGAGGGTAGAGATGAGGTGATGGGAAACTCAAAAGAAAAATTCAAGAGGGAGGTTTTTTTGCTTGCTCGTTGACACTGCTCATGTGTCCATCAAAGAAAGGTTTGGACAAATGAAACACCATGAAAAGACCTGGCAGGGGGAGGGTTGTATGACCTTAGTAAGCTGCCAACGGACACTTGAAAAATTGTACAGACCTTCACCAGATGCTGACACATGGGGAATATTCGGACTTTGATGATAAAGACCTCTATGTCGAGTTGGACAACATCCGTCACATTTTGCAACACGGGAAGCACTCTCCACTCCAAGTTCTCCAATTCATTCATGATGCAGAGCTGAAGGACGCTTTTCCTAATGGGTAGATAGCTTTGAGGATTCTGCTCATGCTGCTGGTCACAGTTGCTAGAAGGGAGCACAGCTTTTCGAACCTCAGGCTCATTAAAACATATCTTCGATCAACGATGGCTGATGAGAGACTGACATTGCTTGCTATTTTATTGCTTGAAAATGCCATTGGTCAGTTTTTGGATCTCTCTGATGCTGTGCTTCAGTTCGCGAGGGCAAAGGTGAGAAAAGCGACCTAGGGTTAACATTCTCAGGCTGTCACCTACTGTAACACTATTTAATACTGTTCCACCCAATGTTGGTGCACAGTTCAACTGCCTGATGTTAGTACATTTCAGTTGTTCTTAAAATTAAAAAGGTTTCTATAAGCTTAGAGGAAACACATTTTTTATTTGCTTATATATGGCATGAATAAATACAGCTCCTAGCACGCAAATCTATCGTTGTATATGACAGGGATAAATCATGTATGCAAATCGTACATCAAAGACATGTAATGGGGTACAAATGCAATAAAAAATAAGGTATTCGAAAGTTTAACAAATGGTGGTGGGGCACCAGAGACACTCCTTGCCTGGGGCGTCATTTTGTCTAGGTCCAGTCCTGAACAGGACCATTCTAAATATCAGCCATGAATCAACTCTGGATTAGCTATAGAAATCCACAGCCTCACCAAAAGCCTGAAAAAAAACCCAAGAGTTTTTTAATTTTTTTCTGAAAAAATATGAGAATGCTCATCTCAGAAAAACTAGTGGTTAGGGCATGCATCTGCAATGTACGAGATCCAGGAGTCCATGCTTCTGACCACATCCTAGGCTAGTGCCCTAACCACTAGGCTATTATTCTGCAGTGCATCCTCTTTGGTGGGTCCATCCTGGAGAAGCTGATATGTTTCCATGAAAAACAGTTAATTGGCATTTTTTTGACAAAAAGTTTTGTCAAAAATTTCCCAACCCACTCTAGTTCTCAGTGTCACTAAGGTTCTCAAGAAAATCACTATCTAAACAAACTATTCTGTCAAAATGCAAGCTGGAGAACCTCAGTCCCTACAACCTGCTCTGTACTACTCTTTCAGTTTTAGTCTGATTAGCAGTAGTTCTCAAACTTTTGTACTGGTGACCCCTTTCACATAGCAAGCCTCTGAGTGCGACTCCCTCTTATAAATTAAAAACACTTTTTTATATATTTAACACTATTATAAATGCTGGAGGCAAGGCAGGGTTTGAGGTGGAGGCTGACAGCTTGCAACCCCCCCATGTAATAACCTCACATCCCCCTGAGGGGTCCCGACCCCCAGTTTGAGAACCCCTGAATTAAGGCATAGTCTATTTTCCAGCAAGCTAGCAGGAAGTTTCAGTTAGGCAGTCTGACAAGGAGACTGCTGCCAGGTTCTGACGTAAATGACAAGCAAATGTAGGTGTTGTTTTGAAACAATGAAAAACCCAGCTCACACCACCTATTTAATGGCTTCAAGCTGTTAAAATATAAATATTTAAAAAAGAACTGGAGCCAGAAGGCAGCCCTGCGAGACATCACACACGACTTAGGCGGGAAGAAATATGAAGCCACGGACAACCTCCCCTTTATACTACCCTCTGAAAATGAGTCTTCAGAGACCTATAGTTGCAAGTCCTCAATGATGGTCTTGGTAGCTGTGGAAATCAAACTACCACCCTCAAAGTACCTCTAATGTCTATCCCCTTTGTACACTAAGCCAATAAAACAGAAGGCCAGGGCAGCTTAGATCCTTCTTCTTCAGATGACAGATTTATGGAGGGAAAATATGCAAGCTTCACCGCAGTGGAAAGAAAGAAAAAGATTGTTGGGAATCAGAATGGTATCAATGTTTGACATGGACTTTTGTAGAGAAGGTCTGGTAATAGCTATTGCATCACACCCAAGACCATCACTCAAGTCTGTTTCTGTTCTTGAAGTGCCTTCTGCCAGTGAGAGAGGTTTACCTTCCATTCCTATAGAAGTTTCTTCCATTTCCCTTAAAAGTGTTTTCTCCTCAGTTCAGTTCTGGCTAAGTGAGAAATGAGGAGAACTGAGGTTCGTCCAAGTCTTAAAGATTGTTCCTTGTCTGTGCCTCTAAACTTTAAACACCACATTAGTTAAATAAGGGCTGCAAACAGTCAAAGGGTACGTCTACAGTACAAAATTATTTCGAATTTATTCTATTCAAATTTTTGGAAGTGATTTTATACATTCGGTCTTCTGTGTCCCCACTAAAGCACGTGAATTCAGCAGAATGCGTCCAAAGTACTGAGACCAGCATTGAATGTCGGAGCGGTGCACTGTGGGTAGCTATCCCACAGTTCCTGCAGTCCCCGCCACCCACTGGAATGCTGGGTTAAGCTCCCAGTGCAGGATGGGGCAAAAACATTCCCGCGGGTGTTTCTGGGTGTGTGTCGTCAGTCGTTCCTCCCTTCGTGAAAGCTAAGGCAGACAATCATTTCGCGCCTTTTTGGTGTTTTTGGCGTCTTTTTGGCCAGACTGCTTTCAGCAGAAGGTGCACCGCTGCTCTCCTGCTACTATGAATCCACCTCTCATTTCCTCTCATCTTCCTGTGTAATCTCTACTATCTACTCTTTCTCTTCCCCATCGAATGCTTCCGCTGCCAACTCTGCTCGGCCATCGTGAACAGAGCAGCACAGGTTCCGCCGCCAACTCTGCTCTCCCACTATTGCTTTGCTTCCGAGCTTCCCCATGCTGTCTGTCCTGGGCTCCCAGCTCTGTGAAAGCTACAGAAGACAACCATTTCCTGCCTTTATTCGGCTATCGTGAACCGAACAGCACCTCTTCCGCTGCCACTCTGCTCTCCTACGTTTCGTGCCCTTTTTCCAGGATTACCCATGCAGGCACCATAGCCATGGAGCCTGCTCAGATCTCCGCTGCAGTTTTGACCATTGTAAATACCTCGTGCATTATCCAGCAGTATGTGCAGTACCTGCAAAACCGGGTGAGGAAGCGATGACAGCGCCATAACTATAGTGATGACGACATGGACACAGACGTTCCTAGAAGCACGGCATGTGGCGACTGGGAGATCATGGTGGTGTTGGGCCAGATTCATGCCGTGGAACACCGATTCTGGGCTCAGGAAACAAGCACAGACCGGTGGGACTGCATAGTGCTGCAGATATGGGATGATTCCCAGTGGCTGCGAAACTTTCGTATACATAGGGCCACTTTCATGGGACTTTGTGACTTGCTGTCCCCTGCCCTGAAGTGCAAAGACACCAAAATGAGAGCGGCCCTCACAGTTGACCATAGCCCTGTGGAAGCTTGCAACGCCTGACAGCTACCGGTCAGTCGGGAATCAGTTTGGAGTGGGAAAATCTACTGTGGGAGCTGCTATGCTGCAAGTAGCCAACACAATCATTGACCAGCTGCTTTCAAGGGTAGTGACTTTGGGAAATGTGCAGATCATTGTGGATGGCTTTAATGCGCTGGGGTTCCCAAACTGCAGTGGGGTGCTAGACGGAACACATATCCCTATCTTGGCCTCGGAACACCGGGGCAGCCAGTACATACACCGCAAGGGGTTCTTTTCCATGGTGCTGCAGGCACTGGTGGATCACAAGGGACGTTTCACCAACATCAACATGGGATGGCCAGGAAAGGTGCATGACGCTCGCATCTTCAGAAACTCTGGTCTGTTTGAACAGCTGCAGGAAGGGACTTACTTCCCAGACCAGAAAATTACTGTTGGGGATGTTGAAATGCCTATAGTTATCCTTGGGGACCCAGCCTACCCCTTAATGCCATGGCTCATGAAGCCGTACACAGGCACCCTGGACAGTAGTCAGGAGCAGTTCAACTATCGGCTGAGCAAGTGCAGAATGGTGGTAGAATGTGCGTTTGGACGTTTGAAAGCGCGCTGGCGCAGTTTACTGACTCAGTTAGATCTCAGCACAAGCAATATTCCAATTGTAATTGCTGCCTGTTGTGTGCTCCACAATATCTGTGAGAGTAAGGGGGAGAGGTTTATGGTAGGGTGGGAGGTTGAGGCAACTCACCTGGCGGCCCGTTTCGCACAGCCAGACAACAGGGCGATTAGAAGAGCGCAGCAGGGCGCGCTGCACATCAGAGAAGCTTTGAAAGCCAGCTTCATGACTGGCCAGGGTATGGTGTGACAGTTCTGTTTGTTTCTCTTAAAGTTACCCGCCCCCTATATATATGAAAGGAAATAAAGTCACAATTGTTTAAAAACTGTTCTTCATTATTTGTTGCACAAAACATTGAAAGAAATCAGAAGCTAGATGGGGGGGGAGAGATTGGGTTAGGGGGGTGGAGGAGGAGGGAAGGACAAGTCCAGAAACCAAATCAAAATTTCAGATATGCCAGCTTTCTGCTGCTTGTGCAATCCTCTGGGGTTGACTGTGTGGGTGCCCGTAGCCTCCCAGGCACCCAAGAACACGGGGGTGGGGGAGGCTACGGGCACCCCCCGTATGGAGGAGGCTATGGAATTTGGGGAGAGGGGAGGGCGGTTATACAGGGGCTGCAGCGGCAGTCTGTGGTCTTGCTGCCTTTCCCGCATTAGATCCACCATACAGCGGAGCATGTCAGTTTGCTCCCCCATGAGCTTGACCATAGCATCCTGCCTGCTCTCATTGTGCGCGTCCCTCCTCTCTTCATGTTCATGTAATGCTTTACGCGACTCCGCAATTGTTTGCCTCCATGCATTCAGCTGGGCCCCATCAGTGCAGGAGGACTGCATAAGCTCGGCGAACATGTCGTCCCGAGTTCATTTTTTCCACCTTCTAATATGGACCAGCCTCTGGGACGGAGTAGATAGGGGCCATGTTGAAACATTTGCACCTATGGGAGGAGAAAAAGAGAGGGTAGTATTTTAAAAGATACATTTTAGAGAACAAAGGGGACACTCTTTCTCAGTGAAACAGGCAATTCATAGTACACAGCACATGTTCTTTCTGAACAAGGTCGCATTTTGCCTCTTATACTGAAGTGCCTGCCACTTTGGTGTGAGTAAGCCATCACATGCGGCCGGGCAACAGAATTCAGCTTGCAGGCAGCCATGGTAAGCCCTAGGGGCATGCTGGGTTCTGCTTCTTCCGCATTCATTTCAATGCTTTCAAAATGCCGGGCTCTCTGGGATGATCACTTCACACAACACCCTCTACCCCCCACCCACCCACCGCGTGGCTCTGATGAGGCTCTGAGCAGGGATGAGTGAGCCCTTTAAACTAAACGTGAACAGCCCAGCGCGGCTGGGTTTCCCCCCACCCCCCACCGCGTGGCTCCGATCAAGCTCTCACTCACCAGAAGTGCCTTCTCCAGGGTCATGGTCCGGGAGCATGCCTTGGGAGTGGGGGGAGGCTATTGGCTCCAGCATTAAGAATAGTTCCTGGCTAGGGGGGAAAACAGATTCCCCACTTGCCGCCTGTGCACTCTCCTCCTCCTCTTCGTCCTCCAAAAACTCATCCTCCTCGCTCCGTGCTACTCCTCCCTTGAAGGTGTCCACGGACAGTGGTGGGGTAGTGGTGGCGTCACCCCCCATAATTGCATGCAGCTCACGGTAGAAGCGGCATATATGGGGCTGTGACCCAGAGTGCCCATTTGCTTCCCTGGCATTTTGGTACGCTTGCCTGAGCTCCTTGATTTTTGTACAACACTGTTCTGTGTCCCTGGAGTAGCCTCTTTCCGTCATGGCCCTGGAGACTTTAGCGTACGTATTTGCATTTCTTTTCTCGGAAAATAGTTCTGCCATAACAGATTCGTTTCCCCAACATGCGATGAGATCCAGTACCTCCTGTTTGGACCATGCTGGAGCTTGTCTGTGAATCTGGGACTGTGTGGTCTCTTGTTATGGTGAACTCTGCATGGTCACCTGTGATGGTGGACTGTGCTGATGGTCACCTGTGCTGATGGTGACCAAACAGGAAATTCAAAAGTTCCCGGGGCTTTTACTGCTTACCTGGCTAGTGCATCGAAGTTGAGAGTGTTGTCCAGAGTGGTCACAAGGGAGCATTTTGGGATAGCTCCCGGATGCCAATAATGTCGAATTGCATCCACAGTACCTGTAACCTGGAACTGTGATCTCAGTTTTAGCGCTACTCCACTTGCAGAGGTGGAGTACAGAAATTGGATTAAAGAGCCCTTTAAATCGAAAAAAACTGGTTTGGTCGTGTGGACGGAATCAGTTTTATTTTGAAGTAACTTGGCTAATTACGAAATAACGGCGTACTGTAGACCAGGCCTAACTCCCCAAGAGAAGCACTGAAAACTCTCTCACCTAAGTCATTTGAGATACTAAGGGCAAGTCTACACTGCATCTGGGAGCAAGACTCATGCTAGCAGGGCTCACACTACTGCTCTAAAAATAGCTATGTAGGCAGTGCTTTGACGCTGTGGTTTGGGCTGGAACTTGGACTCCTAAGCCTCCCCCATGCTTCAGAGCCTGATCTCCAGCCTGAGCCACAATATCTACACAGGTTTCAGAGTAGCAGCCGTGTTAGTCTGTATTCGCTAAAAGAAAAGGAGTACTAGTGGCACCTTAGAGACTGACCAATTTATTTGAGCATAAGCTTTTGTGAGCTACAACTCACTTCATCGGATGTATTCAGTGAAAAATACAGTGGGGAGATTTATATACATACAGAACATGAAAAAATGGGTGTTATCATACACATTGTAAGGAGAGTGATCACTTAAGATGAGCTATTACCAGCAGGAGAGCGGGGGGGGGGGGGGGGGGGAGAAAACCTTTTGTAGTGATAATCAAGGAGGGCCATTGTCAGCAGTTAACAGGAACGTCTGAGGAGCGGTGGGGGATGGGGAAATAAACATGGGGAAATAGTTTTACTTTGTGTAATGACCCATCCACTCCCAGTCTCTATTCAAGCCTAAGTTAATTTATGAATTATGAATCCGACTGGTTTATGAATGTTATAATTCTTGACATCTGATTTGTGTCCATTTATTCTTTTACGTAGGGACTGTCTGGTTTGGCCAATGTACATGGCAGAGGGGCATTGCTGGCACATGATGGCATATATCACATTGGTAGATGTGCAGGTGAACGAGCCTCTGATAGTGCGGCTGATGTGATTAGGCCCTATGATGGTGTCCTCTGAATAGATATGTGGACACAGTTGGCAACGGGCTTTGTCGGAGAACACTTCAATCTCTCTGGTCACTCGATTACAGAACTAAAGGTCGCAATATTACAACAAAAAAACTTCAAAAACAGACTCCAACGAGAGACTGCTGGATTGGAATTCATTTGCAAACTGGATACAATTAACTTAGGCTTGAATAGAAACTGGGAGTGGATGTGTCATTGCACAAAGTAAAACTATTCCCCCATATTTATTTCCCCACCCCCCCACCCCCCACTGCTCCTCAGATGTTCCTGTTAACTGCTGGCAATGGCCCACTTTGCTTATCACTACAAAAGGTTTTCTTCCCCCCACCCCCGGCCCCACTCTCCTGCTGGTAATAGCTCATCTTAAGTGATCACTCTCCTTACAATGTGCATGATAACACCCATTTTTTCATGTTCTGTGTGTATATAAATCTCCTCACTGTATTTTCCACTGAATGCATCCGATGAAGTGAGCTGTAGCTCACGAAAGCTTATGCTCAAATAGATTTGTTAGTCTCTAAGGTGCCACTAGTACTCCTTTTCTTTTTGCGAATATCTACACAGGTATTTTTAGAGTACTAGCTCAAGCCCCTCTAGCACAAATCTGTGGACCTGGCTTGGGAGGCTCACTCCCAGAAGCAGTGTAGACATGCCCAAAGGGGTCTGTCAAGCAGAGGTCTTGAGAGGATACATCTTTGTGAATAGAAGATTCCAGTGCTTTAGAGTAAGTCCTACAGGAAGTGTAGAGGTGCCACACTTCCTGTACACTTTTCATACAGTCCTTGGTTTACTATGAGACACTTCCTCCCAGGGACAGAAACAAAGGAGCACAGCACAGGGCAGTCGCAGGCTGCAGCTACACATGGGAGTAGAAAGTTTGTTATGTCATTTCTGTACATAGCTGCTGTTCACAATCAAAAGGTTTATCTTGACACCGCTCAGCTCGTCAATAAGATACTATAGATCCCTTGGTTGTGTCTGACAGAGGCCAAAAAACACTTGAAGAACATATGCTCATCATCAGAGAGCACTGTATGTAAATAAATCCAAATCTGCTGTTTTGCATATGATCAAATCTAAGTAGAACTATAGAAATCAGAGGTTGAAAATTATCTATGTGAGTTTGTGTATTCACCACCCTCTTCCATCTTGCTTCCTACAGTATGTTTCACAATGCTTTGCCAATTTCTGGTTCATTTTCTGTCCATAAACCTGTCATGTTAAGAACAATGTAGGCTGCCCCAGACAGCTGTTTTATTCATTCAGTGCACAGTATAAAGAAATTAAAATTTGCCTTAAGAAAACTTGATAAGTCAGGAGGGCACTAGGGAATATTCAGAAGTATTTCAAAAGCCAAAAATAAAAAACCAAACACCCCACACAACTTTTCAACATAAAATGAGATTTTTAATTATGTACAGGAGGAAAACAATGGCACCTACCCTTCACCAGTGTCACATGGAAAGAATCCATTTAGACACCGGTGTCTCTCCATAGTCAGGGACTTGAGAACTAACTCAAAAAAGGAAGAAAGAACAAATAATTGCTTTGTCTATTTAGATGATATGCTTTTTTGTCTCTTACTAAATGTATGTCCTGGCACAAAGAGATGCTGATCTTGGTTGGAGCCTCTCCATACTACCGTAATATAAATAAATACAAATATGTGATTCAAGAAAATATAGGTAAGCAATATATTGAAGGAATGACTGTCCAAAAAAAGGAGTGGAGGACACCAGAAAGAGCATATAAAAAGCAGATATGGGTCCAAGCTGTGAAATTTATATGCAGATTCCAACTTACCCTAACTTTAGGGGGAGAAGTGGAGTTTAGATCTCAGTTCTAGTTCCATCCTTGATCAGCATTTTATGAGCAGGAAGATTAGATGGCTCAAGACAGATGGAGGCAAATTCAGCTTTAGCATGAGTATAACTTTCACTGAAGTCAACAGGAGCTGCACCTCCTTCTGCCATGGCTGAATTCAGCCGACTGTGCCTTTTACCTGTTAGTGATCAGGTTTCAGTCCATCTAAGGTCATTAATTATGAATGATTGAAGCTAAATAATTATCACCTGACAGCAGTTTGGCATGTGAAATGAGTGGGTGGGTCTCAGTTCAGCTGCCAGTGAACAGAGGGCTACATCACCACAGCTTCCACTACATTCAGTGCTTCTGTTGGCCATCTCAGTGAAAAGACAAGGCTGAGTGTCAGTGGGGACTGCACCACGTTCTCAGACTCCAGGCCAGGGTAGAGATACTTTGGTAAGACAGTATAAAGAAATCTTGTAATGCCATGCCCCACAGCTCATGCTGTACCTGTTCTGGGGGTTAGGAGAAGGAGTCCAGTTCCCACTATCTTCCAATATAGTGCCTTTTGAAAACACTGTGTTCACATAAAAATATGAAAAACTGTAAAGGCTCTATTTCAACTGTTGTAACAAAGAAGTGTTAATGATTCATCCTTAGCCTCAGACTGGACAGAAAGGCAGAACATGTGGATATCATTAATACTTGCAGCACAGGCTTGCAGCTGGTTTCCTTTACATGCCAGGAATGGGTGGTCTTCGCTGGCCCGTTACGTTTTATTGGGGAGTCTGGTGGCTCTAGGTTACTCAGAGCTCAAATTCACAAGCACTGTGGCACATGCCTGGTTTGGCTTTCCAGAAGTTATTTCTATAGCCCCCATGATGACAGTATCTGAATATCTCATGATCTTTAAAGTATTTATCCTCACCACAGCCTGTAAGGTGGGGTAGTATGGATATCTTCATTGTAAAGGTGGGAAACTGCAGTACAGAGACACTAAAGGTAAGTGACCTGAGAGACATAGTCAACTCATAAAAATGGGACTTCAGCTCCTAAGTCACTTGAGCACTTTTCCAAAGTTCACCCCAAGTGATTTGTGTAAGGTCATGCAGGAAGTGGGTGACAGAGCAGGAACTGAACCAGGACTCCTAAGTCCCAGACTACCACCCTAACCTCTGGACAATCCTTCCTCTGTGAACCAAGATCCATTTGACAGAATAAAAGAGACTGCTCAGGATCTGTATTAGACAGAGTAAACCCCACAGGCGACACTTTCCCTGAACACATTTCTAAGAATTTAGCTTTGCACATTATTTGTTCATTCCAAATCATAAGAGACGTAAAAAAATAGTGGTCTCTTGTTCATTCATCATTACATATGACTTCTGGCTAACAGCAACTGTGTGTTACTACAGCCTTCCAACCATACTTCCTCTTTGCAATCTAACTGCTGAATGGAACTATAGTTTCCCTGAAACCTATATCACTTTAGAACACCTTGGGAATTCACTTTTAATAACGCACAGCATTATATGGTTATTAATTTTGTTGGCATGTATTGTAACAGCCTTGCACATAATGCAGTAATTTCCTGTCCATATATAAGTCCTGCGTACAGGACTTCATTGGTGGTCTGCTATCCTTCAACTTTCATTAATAGTTAGCTCATCCGACCCTTGACATGGAGCCTACGATCGCTCACAAGAGGCAGAATACTTTTTGAGTGTGGAGAGAGATGTATCCAGACAAAAGAGGCTAGTATTTTTTAAGTCTCATATGATTTTGATTAGTATAGTAAGCCCATACAGATAACTTATGGGCCCATATTAATCTCAGAGATAACACTAATGTAGTAATGCCAGGGATGAATTTAGCTCATTGGTTTACAAATAAATATCACAGCTCAATATGCAGAATGTAGGAAGATGACCATTCTGACCTAGAATGTGTGATTTTCTTCATGTCTGCAATACGAGGTATAAAAAATGTTTTAGTTATTTATGAATTTTGAAAAATTAATAATTAATTTTGAAAAATTAAAAAATAATTTTTTCCACCACCACCACCACCACCATAAGATAACTTGACTCCATTCTACCACAGGATACTTTGGCATGAGAAAATAGGGAGACAGCTGCAGTATGTTATATCTTTGTGCCTTTTCAAAAACAAAAAAGGTCTCGTTCTGCACTGAGTTGGAGGAAGCCAGCCATTCAGGATAAATTTGAAAGGAATCAGACTGTGATTCAGATCATAAACAGCTTAATTGTATACAGTACTTTTCATTGTAAAGGACCTCAAGGCACTTTACAAGCTATCTAATACATGTGGTAGTGATGATTTAGAAGACTGCACCCTTCTCTTTGTGTTAGCACTGAATCAGTACAATAATGTGATACCAGGTGCTATGCTGCTTGAGTTGCCATCTTTTGAACAGGTCTTGCCCAATTATATAGCACTTTACATATGGGCAGGCAGGGGTGATAACAGTGTTTCGGCTACGTTCTAACTTAGAGCACTGCTTTCTACCTATTTAAATTTCCTTGACATTTCACATTTTCACTATCTATCCTATACTACTGCAAAGTATTGCTGTGTGATGATTCCACCCAAGTGATGGCAGCATTCCAGTGGTGGGTTAAATTATCCTTTAACTTCAGGGACAGTTCAAGCCAATGTGAAGCCCCCTGAAAAGCCGCTCAGTTGGTCCCAAGATTTAGTATATGACCTCCGAACAACCTATCGCAGACAGTTCTGCCCTGCCAAGTGGGGGAAGGTTTTAGTTCCATCAAGTGGGAGCCAACATGGAATGTGTCTAGAACTGATTGTTGCATTTTTCTCCAAGCAACTTAAGGAACTTCCCACGGCAGCTGGCATGGGAGCATCAGTGGTAGAACTTATCACTACCACTTCAACCTGTCTCTGATGAGGTAAGGAGAGCCCCAGTGACCTGGAGCTGAAGGTTGAGCTGCATTGAGTTGGCTCAGCTCACCTGCATCGCAGGGTGTTGTTTGCATTGTTGTTGTAGCTGTGTAGGTCCCAGGATATGAGAGAGACAACGTGGATGAGGTAATATCTTTTATTGGACCAACTTTTGCTTGTAAAAGAGACAAGCTTTCCAGCTCCACAGACTGTTCCACAGATCTGGGAAAGGTAATCAAAGAGTTGTAGCTAAATACAAGGTGGCACCGACTGTAAAACTTAAGGAGTTAACACATGTTGCAAACAAACCATTCAAAATAAAGTGGGCAATTAACACTACTGCAGTCATAGGACAAAGAAGAGTTAGTGGGTTACAGATTATTGCAATGAGACATGAAACAAGTGTCTCTCTTGAGTCTATCATTCTTGGTGTCTAGTACAGTTATTAATTTAAGCTCCCAGGATCATGTTTTGAAGGTGTTGTGCATGTTTCCTTTGACGACAAGGACCAAGAGGTCAGTTATGGAGTGATCGTTTTGTGACAATGTTTGACCATGGGTGGTAAGGTGTTTTGTCTTTTATCATTTTTCTATGTGAGTTCATTCAAGAGTGCAGTGATTGTCTAGCTTCACACGGTGTTGTGATATGTAATATCTGTAAAGTACTTTGAGGTCTTTGAATGAAAGGCATGATAGAAGTACCAAGTATCGTTGATTATTTCAGAGAGATTTCTTCACCCACTACTGAAGTGCAAACACCTCTGGAGTGAAACACAACAGCTGTATCTGAGACTGTGCTATTGAGTCTGAGACCTGAGGATTGGTAAGTATTTCATGTTTTCAGTCTTTCTGTTGTCAAACCCAAAAGATGACGTGTAGTAAAGCAAAACCAAGACACTAAACAAGACAGTGTCACTTGAAGAATTAAGGGGGTCTCTTTATCAAGAGGGGAAGCTAAAGTTTGAAAGCTACATTTTTAAAAAATCAGTCATTTTTTGTATAACACATGCACTTAATTTAAATCTTGAAAATGTTTCTTTACAAAAGACATGCCTTGGGACCTAGAGAAAGAGAAAACCTTGCCAGAGGTGACACATGGGTGGGGGCACGTGAGTTTGCTGCTTGGCTTGTACTGAGCATGCTCACACAGACTGAGCATGCTCATTAACACTGCTGAAGCTGGCTGCCCGCAGTCTGCCCCCCCAGTATCAGCAGGCATGGGTCATCTTTACCTTTTCCCTTGGAAATTTGGATACAGACTGAAAAATGAACACCTACTTTTGTCCTTCCTTCCCCCACAACCCAAGTATGTGACACAAGGGGGTTGACATCTACCATTATGGCCAATACCATCGTATGTGCTGCCCCTGAAAGCTACTCTAAGTGACTTTCCGTTGATGCAAGCTGAAGAGCAAAAAATAAGGGCCCAAAACCTGGATTTTAATAGGTATTGGATCGGGCCTTAGATAAATGATATACAAGGCTAAATCCTAAGAGGTGCTGACCACCTACAATTTCCATTGAAATCAATGCACGTCTCAGGAGTTCAGCACCTCTCAGGCCTTTGTATAGCATCTTTTTCTCTAAAGAGCCCCAAATCCTTCACTAACAGCAACATCAGTGCCCAGCATCCAAGCAAGGAGGGCATGTAGTATTATAGGTTTCAGAGTAGCAGCCGTGTTAGTCTGTATTCGCAAAAAGAAAAGGAGTACTTGTGGCACCTTAGAGACTAACCAATTTATTAGAGCATAAGCTTTCGTGAGTATTATAGCCATTTCATGGGATGTTACACAAGGCACAGGGAAGTGATTTACTAGGGCCACACAGTGACTCAGGTTTCAGAGTAGCAGCCGTGTTAGTCTGTATTCGCAAAAAGAAAAGGAGTACTAGTGGCACCTTAGAGACTAACCAGTACTTGTTTTCTTTTTACAGTGACTCAGTGGTAGTTTGGACTATAACTCAAGAGTCCTCACTTGATTCCCAGTCCCATACTTTAAGCACTAGACTACCCTCCCTAAAATTCAAGCAGACCTGACAAGCCAGGAGTTAAATGTTTGACTCCTTAATGTAATGATGAGGGCTATCCTATCAGTTCCCTTCTTCAACTTTGTAAATATAGTAGCAACCTTGGAAAATACTGAAGAACTATCCTGAGACATTTAAGTAGTTCTCACCTCTCACAATTTGCCTCCAAGAATCAGCATTTGCCTAACTCAGAAAACTGCTCTGTTTTTGTTCTCTGGCAGGTACAAGTCAGAACATTCCTATTAATCTGAGTACTCCTTTTCTTTTTAAGTTTCTGGAGATTTTTCTTACTGTGTGGAGATGGTGTGTGTCTGAAATGCATAGTAAAGGGCTACTAGCTCTGTGGAGCCAGCAACTCTGGTTCTACACAGTTTCTGTACTGTGACCCCATGTTACAACAGAAAAAGTTTCAAACCCTGGCTCCCCTGGTTTAGAACTCCCATCACATCTAGCCAAAAAGAAAGGAGGGGGGACAACTCATTGTTTTTAATGTGCATTGGATCTGGCCTTAAATAAGTAACACACATTTGGGGGCAGTGCACAATCGTAAGAGCAGCTCAGCATCTACTGCAATTACCATTGAAATCATCCCTCTGGACCTGTTCTCATCTATCCTGGCAGGCATGAGCTCCAGATTGAGAACCTGTGCCCAAGGTTAAAATGGGAGGCACTGATTACTACTGTATGAAATTGGAGAGCCATATTAATTCACTGGAAATGAAAAAAACAGATTAGCATGTTTTGTAAGTGAGAGCTCCCTTCTATCTCCTGAAAGTCAGCTGAATGGGTGAGAAAGCTGCTAGATCAGCATCCTAGAGACTGAAATCCTCTGCCAAGAAGGATGGGGGGACAAGACAATTCTAGCCGTGGTGGATTGGTTCTACTGACGTGCAGGACATCTTGTCCACAAGAACTGGACTGAAGCCACTGAACTTTCATCACTTAGGTGATCAGCTTTTAGACAGTAATGAATGACCTTCAGTCTCCATTGATATGGGTCAGATTTGAACAAGTGAGCTATAGAGAGAAGGCCCCAGCTTCCAAATTACCAATTTCTGAGCCACTCTGTCTCCTGGAATTTGGAGACTTTAAAGTCGACCATTATTAAAAATTCTGAGAAGCTTGTGAATACTAATAAAATGTAAAGATGGTGGTTGCTTGCTGCTGCTGCCCAGATACTTAACTGAGCAACAAGCAGTGCTCTGCCTCCCAGACTCCAGTGACTTACACCAAGAGGCATTCTGGACTCCAGGCAGAATACAAAAAACCACCCTGCTCTTGTCTTTAGAGACAACAGATGCTAGGGGTACGAGGAAAAACATACTGTGACATTAGCCTCTACCCTGTGGGGATGTCAAAAAGCCTATCTGCTATGCTCTGTAACTTGATCAGTTCAGCGGTGGGAGTTTAACACACTCCTCTGACAGACACTATGTTCTTTAGCCTACTGAACAACGTGGGACTGCTTCTGTGCACACCAGCTTAAATGACTGCTCACCAGGCCTCAAGCTTCCCAAACAGTTCGTCTGCTACTGCAGCTATTATGGTGCTCTGCTATAAATGGGTATCTCTATGCTAGCTAATATGGCAGTAATTGAGCAACCAGTGTATTTACGATAGGCTAGAGGAAAATATAAAAAAATCTGGCATCTTCTCATGCCATTAGCTGCATGCAAACAGCAGTTATTATCGAACAAAATAATCCTAAATTATCGCTATATTAAAGGGCTCAGCACAAATTCTGTTAGTGTCATCGCCTTTTAAATTGTGTACTGTGCATAAAAAAATGGAGTTTTGAGGGGATTTCTTAGGGAAATCTAGCCTGGATGCCATTCTCTCCAGTTCTCCCAACTCCCTGCATTTTCCATGCTGGCTCTGAATGTTTTAAGAATGTTGGAGGCTCTGGTTTCCTAAAGCTTGCTTAGGAAGTTATGCAGTTTTGTGGTGCACTGATTGCTTTTAGCTCTTTGTAAGGGCCCAGTTTCCCCACAAGTAGCCCATAGGGGTCCCATACTTTGCAGCCCTCTGCTGATTGGGCTGCTCTGAAAACTGTTAAATCCATACCCGATCAGAGGAACCAGAGAGAAAGAAAACCCAGAATCAGATCCTACAATCTGGTGCCATTTCCTCAAGTCTAATCAGAAGCACATTTCCTTATAAAATATAACTATGATAACAATCCTGCCTTAGCACTGGATGGGGACTGGACTAGATGATTTACAGAAGTCCCTTCCAGCCCTACATTACTATGATTCTATTATTCTAATCTCCCAAAATACTACAATAATGCAACTACAAGCTAGAGCATTTGGGACCATTACATAGAATAGAATACTGATGTATTTTTTTAAATAGGAGTTAAGACTGGGAAGCATCTGTCTGGGAGAGCCAATACAATAATGATTAACTAAGGGACAGTTCATAACAGATTAGAACACATGCAAAATAAAGAGGCATCACAGAGCAATCTCTAATTAGCCCCATCTGGAAGAATATGCCTATTTGCTTGGCAGCTGAGAACAAGAGAGAAAATCATGTCCCTAGTCCAGAGGGTTTTAAGTCCTGTAACACCAAGCACTGTGTGGAATTTATACTACACATCACAGTTACTCTGAGCTGAACTGTGCCGCTTACACCTGAACAGAACCCTTATTTTGTGGTCATGGACCCTAACCTGCAATGAGCTTGGCATGAGCAAATCTCTCTGCCAATTGCGTGATAAGGGCTCAATTTTCAATTTACAAAAGGAAACCTGACTTCATCTCTTAATACATAGGCTATTTCATCAGGGAGCTGCCGCGTGGTCAATATCCTCCACCTGAACCTGCTGCCTGACCAGGAAAGTGCTTTTCAGCCAAAACCCATGTTATTTTAGTTTATCTGAAAAAACGAACATTTAAATGACTCCAATGGCTGCATCCAAGCTATCTAAACTCCATTAGGCATCTCCTGCCGTACCAGGGCACTGAAGAATGAAACTACAAGGATCCAGTAGGATATATGGAGGCAGAAATCACTGTGGAAAAATAAAATCTGTTCACAAACAATAAAAAGAAGTTTTCAACTGTGTCAGTCTCTTTACAAAACTTTGTAGCCTTGTTTACATACAGAAGTTGCAGTATCATGGTACAGACCACTGTCAGAGACAAGATACTGGGCTAGACAGACCTTGGGTTTAGCTTAAACGTGTTCCCAATTAACTTAGCCTAAATCAACATATGCCTGGTTTGTATCAATGGAAGAGTGACCACACAGTCGTTTGCACCAGTTTACCTGAATCTATTTTACATCACACCTTTCATTAAACAAATGCAATTTTGCATGTAGTCAAGCCCTGAGCTAAAAATGGACCATGATTTTGGACAAACAGCTCTTTTTCTGCTTGCTAAACATCTATGAACAGATTGCAGTTTCCTTTAATTTATTCCTTATTTGACAATTCTCTTTTTAAATATTTTATTTTATGGATTGCTTGTGAATATTCAAAATGTGAGCTATGTTGGTTAGTTATGACTGGTCTGATAAATCACATGGTATTGTTTCTGTTCCTCAACAGGAGGAGCTCAAACTATAAGTATGCAAATTCCAATTTTAGCTTCCTCATGTACTTGCTTTTGAAATTGGTTTCCGAAAACAGGTTTGCTTGTAAAGCTTGGTCAACCACATGAATAGAAAGCAAAACCTAAAGGGGCACAAATGCAGCCAAAGGAAATTATTGTAAAAATCCAAATATTTGTGAATTTTTTTTTTACATTTTTACCCAGCTTTAATATTAGAAACATCACAGTCTTCCTCAATCTGAAGGTTTAATGTACCTTGAAAGGCCAGATTCTGCTCTGTAATCCCAGTTGGCCCCATCAGCTCCAGTAGAGTTCCAATGGTGTAAGTGGGAATATTAGTTCCACTGAAATTCACTGAAACAACATGAGATGTTCATTCCACTTCACTATGGCACAGATTAAGCAAGGTCCTTGAATAACTTTAATCATTTCAATGGGACTACTTAAAGCTATGCATGTGCTTAGGTTCCTTGTTGAACTGGGGCCTATAAGCAGAGTTTTTCTATAACCACAATAGATGCTAATGACTAGCTTCCCAGCGCAGACCTGTATAAAATGCACTGCTGAATGGTTTGATCAGTGTGATATTTTTAGATTTTTTCTTTTCAATTCTTTCATATGAACTTTTCATTCCATTTTCTTCTTAACATACATATTGACTTTCCAGAAACACTCTGTGCATTGTTCTGCATCACTTGCCATACATGTTACTTTTCAGGATGTGCTCTGATAGTGGCTCAGTTGTTTGTGTGCAATTCTCTTGGGGGTGGAGAAGGACAGAAAGATCATTGTCATATTTTAAGAAACAGCGCTAGTAGTAATTTGTTGTTATGGCAACAATTTCTTACTTTAAGGTGCTCAGTATTACTCCTTGCTCATGTAGCTAATAGCTTCACTTCCTACCTCTTCTCTGATTCAAACAAAGATTTGTCAGGGTTGCTATGAGTTAGTTGGTCTCCTAATTCTATTTATTCTCCGCAGTCAGGTAACCAAAAGGTTTGTCAATCATCCCAAATTCATTCCTCTTCTAAACTCTGTTTCTAAATAATAAAATAATATGTATTTATCCAGCACCTTTCATTCAACATCTCAAAGCACTTTAAAAACAGCTAATTCATTATCTATGAGAGAGCTAAATTTATTATTCTTATTGCACAGTGCGGGAAGCTGAAGCCACGTAACTTAACCAAAGTCATTGGCAAGGCTGTGACTAAAATTCAGGAGTCCTGACTCCCAGCCCTGTGCTCTAACTACTGGATTCACTGGAATGCAAGAAACAAGCCTAAGTTCTCGACATCCCCAGTAATAAACCTGCCTGCTGTATAGTCCAATGCTTTCTTTGTTGAAGTGAGTTTACTCTGACAAACTGGAGTGTTGGCAATACAGTGTAAAGCTGCTCCAAGAGTCTATTGAGCCCTGCCAGCCCCCTCACCATTGGCACAGGGAGAAAGCTGTTCATGCAAGCTGCTTGATTCACAATGGTTTGCAAATACACAGTCATTTGGATCAAACAGTTACAATCCATACTAAAATCAATTGCTCAGTCCAACATTTTTTGCTAATATTTGGTTTATTACAGTCCAGCTTGTCACAACATAGCACATTATTTTCACATTGTTCCAAAGTCAACAATGAGACCTTTTCTGCTTGTTTTTTACTTTTGAAATTCGGTCCTGTCTAGCCTGGAGGACCCTACGATGACCGGCTAAGCAGTGAAATGATGACATCACAGGAGTCAAAAGAGTGAAAGTAGATCCATTGAGAGGGGAAGACATTTTTAGTCAGTCTACAGTATTTAACATTCTTTGTTTTTTGTTTGCTTGTTTATAAACATCTATTTAAGGTTAATGACTAACTATTTGGAGAAAGGATGTCTTTTAAAAGATTCATCACCCCAATCCCTTCAATTAAAGTGTGAGATTAGATGATCTTTTGACAACCATAATGTGTCCCCCATCAAACTAGAGAAGCCCAAAATATACCTGATATTTTTCATGTAAAAATACAAACAAACAAGCAAAAAAACCAAAACAAACAAAAATGATTCAGGTCTTCTTTATCCATCCTAAAGAAACCCAAAACGTCACAAGACCAATTTTTTTTAATCATTTGCCAAATACCTTTAAATTACTTCTCCCAGGACATACAACAAGTCAGTAGCAGAGCTGGGAGTAGAGCTCCAATACACTATTTTCAGGACCACCAGATCACAAGACTATCTTTTCTCCCTTAAACCAAGTTTCAAAGCGGGACCCTCATTTTAGGATTGAGGGAAGAGCCCACTTGTTATTATCTCATGAACATATTAGAAAGCATATCCAGGTTGTGGAATCTCCACCACTGGAGATTTTTAAGAGCAGGTTAGACAAATACCTGTCAAGGATGGTTTAGATCAGTGGTGGGCAACCTGCAGCCCGTCGGTAATCAGCTGGAAGGCCGCCAGACATTTGCACGGCCCCCCCGCAACTCCCACTGCAGGGTTCACCGTTCCCGGCAAATAGGAAGCAGCGGCCAGCAGGTCCCTGCGGCACGCACCGCTTCCCACAGCTCCCATTAGCCGGGAACAGCGAACCATGGCCACTGGGAGCTATGGGTGGCTGTGCAAATGTAAACAAACCGTCTGGCGGCCCACCAGCAGATTACCGATGGGTCACAGGTTGCCCACCACTGGTCTAGATAATACTTAGTCCTGCCATGAATGCAGGGGACTGGACTAGATGACCTCTCGAGGTCCCTTCCAGTCCTATGATTCTATGTACAATTGTTAATTTGTGGAGGCTCTTTATATTTTTTAAATTAGGAGTAACCCAGCACCTGGAAATTGATGAATTAGTCCCTGTCATCTGAAGACCTCAATACAATTTACACACATTAATTAAGCCTTACCAACTCCCTGCCCATAAGGTAAATATTTTCATTCCTATTTTACAGATGCATAAACTGGAGAACAGTTTCGTAAACAATTTGCTCAGGGTAACAATGAATCAGTGGCAGAAATGGAAATAGAACCGATCGGTCCTGTGTCCCAATCCCCTAATTTCAACCATTACCCTCTCCTTCCCATATATACTAAATATTATACACTTCTCATGAGGCCGAGTTTACTACAGTATAATGTTAAAATCTCCCATGACTATTGCTATACCTCCCTTCCCTTTCTGGTCACTAGTCCCTCTCCATGCCTTTAAAGAGTCAAGAGAAGAGAAATTCAGTCTTGCTTAGAGCTCAGTCTGTAATTGCTGAAGGGTATCTTCCAAAAGGACAGATCCAGTTCACGTGGCATAAAACACTCCCTGACAAAAGGATGGTAATGTTTTTCCTTTGAAACTTACTGGACCTTCCTTGAGATCAATATCCACAGCAGCAGCTGCTGCCAGTGTCATGAGTTCAACCAATGCACGTTGGGATAACCTTGTCATTTTAACTGCTACTCTCTTATGGAATTTAGAGACAAGCATATTTCTTGAGATAGGTGCCTAAATACCTTTGAGTCTTTAACACTGAAATAGTTTTATTTTCTGATCCATTATGACCTCTTTCGCATCAGCACCTTGCAGGACTGAACTTCTACTTCCCAAGTTGGATAAATTGAGTTCCATTCAATTTTCTGTGGGATGAAGGGGTTCTTAGATAAGATTTAAAAAAACCATGAAGCCCTGCTCGGCCCCTTTCCCGGCCCAAACCAGCTGGGAGTCACAGTTACAGGAACAGTTCAGCACCCCCCCTGCAACCTTGGCCTGGAGCACTGGCAGTTGCTTTGTGGGGATAGTGCATGTGCAGTCTGCTCCTCTCAAGGAGTCGCAAGAGACTTGAGCATGCTCAGGGAGGGCAAAATCTTCAGTAATTTTAGCTGCTAAACTCTAAGAAGTTTTACTGAGCGTGTGCAAATTTTTCAAAGGCTTATAACTTGTCCAAATTTGAGATGCTTTTCACAGAAGCAGCCATGGCACATCCCTGTCACAAAGGCCATCCCTGCCATATTTCAAGTCTGTGCCAAAGCAGGGAGCCAATAAAACTTCCCAAAGAAAAGGCTGCTAAAATATTTTAACACATGCAAAGCAACATATTTTCCCTGACCTTGTTCTCAGAATCAGCCATTTTGGCTGAAACTTTCCAACAATTTTCAGTCTGAGGCAGACACCGAGCATGGAAAATTTCAGTAGTTTGACAAAGTTATAAGCAACTGACAACAGGGTCTTAGAATACGAAGTGTCAGGCAACCTTAACAATATGTGTTGCTACCAGCCCAGCCTCTGGCACAGCATAAGGCTTACCTGGGTACACTTAGCACAGAATGCAAGCACTGCTGTCCTGCCCACTGATATCCCCACACACACTAAGGCCCTGTCTTCACTAGGAAAAGACCATTCTAGCTAACATGTGGTAACTAATACAATGCCTAGGGAAGACAGGCAGTTGTAACTTTTACGTGGAACAGCTGGAGGTAAACTATAGATTCTACATGGTAAGAAAACGTATTTTTCCTAGTGTACATGCACCTTAAGAGGGGCTGTAGAGATTATACACCCATGAGACAAACTCAGCAGAGAATTAGCAGTTCCTATCTTTCATCTGATTCATGTCGTGCAGCCTCTCCTGGATAAACTACTTAACCCCAGCCCACTAGTGATGAACACGGTGGAAAAGATTAAAAAACAAACCAACCTAGATCATGCTCTATCTGTTCTGTGGGTAAATAGAGGACTTCTGTTTCCAGGATTGTCATTCATCCTGGTTCTGTGGACCCCTGGAGACAGCAGTCAGTAATCCCTCCATGGAGTCATGAGCACAGGTATGTGGCTGGCATGGTTTCTGGATTCCCCCTATGCCTGCCACTCCTGTAACTAGAGGGAACCCCTGATGCAAGCCTATATGCAGGGTGCAACCCCTTTTCTGCCTTCTCCAGAACCCCCTGCTGATGTTTTCACAGCTGTTCACCCCGCATTTCTTCCATTATGCACTCCCTATCTATGGCCCCACAAAAATACAAGGCTTCCTCCTGGCTCTGGCCAATGTGGCCATATTCAGTCCAGATATGGAGTTCTCTGCAACTGTGGGGCATTCTTCTGGTCCCTCATCTGTGCATGCATTTGGGCAGAGTTTCTCTGGGCAGCATTCACTGACTCCTTGGATTCCTTCAGGGATCAGTGGGCTTTGTCTGGCATTCCCTGCTCTAAGTCCCCCTTTTTGTAAATGGACTGTTCAGTACAACAAAAATAAGTCTACTCACAGAACAGCAGGCTGGGAGCTTGCTGCTTTATTTAACTGCATCACAACTGGGGAGGGGAACTCGCACTGACTAAAACAGGAAATAAGGGAGCATGGCTACATCCCACAGTACTCTGAGTAACCCAATTACCACTGTCATGACTAAATCACTGTGGATCTTTTATTTTTTTTTAACCCTGGAACCTCCATTCTGCCCGTTTTTTTCATTCTTTGTCCCATGTCATTAGTAGTTTTGTGGATTCTGCGGTGCACTCCCTTCATGTGAGGGCAACAGGCCTTTTGTTGTCTTGGTGGGCTCTGCTCACCAACCCACAACTCAAATAGATTAGTACTAATTTAACACACAAACCCATGATAACAAAAGGGGGGAAATAACTAAATAGGACAGTGGGTTTTTGTCTGAAAATACGAGATTCTCAGAGGCTATCTTTAAATCCAATGGGATTACCAGCACTGGGATGCAAGTGTTAGAAACAATTTCTACATATGTATGACATGTGCTAAAATCTAATCCAAGTTAAAAGCAAATACACTGCGAAACAAAGTATAAATAAAATATTTCTTTGCTACATTTGCTTCTTTGGGGAAGAGATGGCCAGCCCTCTGTGGAGATAGAGGTGGTTAGGGACTATTTAGAAAAGCTGGACGTGCACAAGTCCATGGGGCCGGACGAGTTGCATCCGAGAGTGCTGAAGGAATTGGCGGCTGTGATTGCAGAGCCATTGGCCATTATCTTTGAAAACTCGTGGCGAACCGGGGAAGTCCCGGATGACTGGAAAAAGGCTAATGTAGTGCCAATCTTTAAAAAAGGGAAGAAGGAGGATCCTGGGAACTACAGGCCAGTCAGCCTCACCTCAGTCCCTGGAAAAATCATGGAGCAGGTCCTCAAAGAATCAATCCTGAAGCACTTGCATGAGAGGAAAGTGATCAGGAACAGCCAGCATGGATTCACCAAGGGAAGGTCATGCCTGACTAATCTAATCGCCTTTTATGATGAGATTACTGGTTCTGTGGATGAAGGGAAAGCAGTGGATGTATTGTTTCTTGACTTTAGCAAAGCTTTTGACACGGTCTCCCACAGTATTCTTGTCAGCAAGTTAAGGAAGTATGGGCTGGATGAATGCACTATAAGGTGGGTAGAAAGCTGGCTAGATTGTCGGGCTCAACGGGTAGTGATCAATGGCTCCATGTCTAGTTGGCAGCCGGTATCAAGTGGAGTGCCCCAAGGGTCGGTCCTGGGGCCGGTTTTGTTCAATATCTTCATAAATGATCTGGAGGATGGTGTGGATTGCACTCTCAGCAAATTTGCAGATGATACTAAACTGGGAGGAGTGGTAGATACGCTGGAGGGGAGGGATAGGATACAGAAGGACCTAGACAAATTGGAGGATTGGGCCAAAAGAAATCTGATGAGGTTCAATAAGGATAAGTGCAGGGTCCTGCACTTAGGACGGAAGAACCCAATGCACAGCTACAGACTAGGGACCGAATGGCTAGGCAGCAGTTCTGCGGAAAAGGACCTAGGGGTGACAGTGGACGAGAAGCTGGATATGAGTCAGCAGTGTGCCCTTGTTGCCAAGAAGGCCAATGGCATTTTGGGATGTATAAGTAGGGGCATAGCGAGCAGATCGAGGGACGTGATCGTTCCTCTCTATTCGACATTGGTGAGGCCTCATCTGGAGTACTGTGTCCAGTTTTGGGCACCACACTTCAAGAAGGATGTGGATAAATTGGAGAGAGTCCAGCGAAGGGCAACAAAAATGATTAGGGGACTGGAACACATGAGTTATGAGGAGAGGCTGAGGGAGCTGGGATTGTTTAGCCTGCAGAAGAGAAGAATGAGGGGGGATTTGATAGCTGCTTTCAACTACCTGAAAGGGGGTTCCAAAGAGGATGGCTCTAGACTGTTCTCAATGGTAGCAGATGACAGAACGAGGAGTAATGGTCTCAAGTTGCAGTGGGGGAGGTTTAGATTGGATATTAGGAAAAACTTTTTCACTAAGAGGGTGGTGAAACACTGGAATGCGTTACCTAGGGAGGTGGTAGAATCTCCTTCCTTAGAGGTTTTTAAGGTCCGGCTTGACAAAGCCCTGGCTGGGATGATTTAACTGGGAATTGGTCCTGCTTCGAGCAGGGGGTTGGACTAGATGACCTTCTGGGGTCCCTTCCAACCCTGATATTCTATGATTCTATGATTCTACATGGCCAAAAAAAGGGCAATATCAATTAAGAGAACTTTTACATCCTAATTCTGCACTCAGCTGTACCCACTGCAATTTCATCGATGTTACTGAAGTAGTATAAGTGAGGGGAGAATTGGTCTTATGCTTGGTAAGGTCCCACATAGATCCAGTGCTCTTTTACTGTATTAAATTTATACCTAATGTCTATACATGTAAGACTGCCCTCTGGTGGATGAATTAACTTTACTCTCATGATAAATATCTTGGGCGGGGGGGGGGGAATAATTATTTACTGAGCACTACATAACTCTTACAGTCCAAAGCATCAAACTGAAATAGCTGATTGACTTTTTGAAGTAATATTTCCCAAAGCAACCAAAGAAGTCTAATCACAGCAGTGCTTGTAATGATTCTGTCATAAATGTAGAGCTATTTTTAAAAAACTGTTCTAAGGAAAAGAATGGAGAAAAGGAGTGGTGGGAAGGCTAATGTATTTACAGTAAGGTCTTGTGTGAGCAATTGCATATTGTTGGAAACATTTTAATAGATTATGATGATTTTAAAAAAATCTAATCCCCCTGATTGCCAAATTGCACAGAAATGCAAACAAAGGGCCAATTTACAGATCTGAAAGCTATAGCAACCCTGCCCACATAGCTAAGGAGAGATATACTAGTAGAATAGAATTTGTTTTGGAGCAAAACCAGACAATGAGAAATTACAGTTGTTATTATTATATGCTACATTGCTATTCACACCAAACACTCACACTGCACTAACCCCACAGACAGGCAAAATTCCCACTGATATAAATAGGCCTGATTCTTCATTGCCCCCTACCCCTTGTGAAGTCATTTACATCAATGTAAAGGGAACGTAAAACACTACCTTTCTGATTTGGTAGCACTTCTACAACCACTTTCCACAGGCATAATTGACTACACAAGGTGCAGGGCACGACAGAATCAAGCCCTATGCCATTAGTAGTGCTGAACTTCTGAGTAACCTGTGGATAGTAAAGTTCCTTCCTTATTACACAATGTAAATAATATACAGTATTTTGTGATATATCTGGAACATGAAATGCTCTTAATTTTCTGGTCATTCCTACTGCACACTTGCCTTTAAGAATAGAGTATAGCTAGTTCATTGTTTACATGCAGAGCACAGTTTCACCCATGTGGGTCTTTGGCAGCTGTATAGGCATCTAACCAGCTCATTTCCATTTTCTGAAATGAGGAAGATGCTCTCTAAGGTGACTAGAACAGAATTGTAGCATAATGCTGAACACAAACTGTACCTAACAGGAGAGAATACTGACTATTTCTTAATTAAATGTGTTACTGGAGGTTTACAAGCAAGAAAGATCCAGGCCAGCTTCAAATTGCAAAGCTAAACTGCAAAGGCAAATTGCAAAGCTAAATTATTTAATTTACTGAGTGGGTTCTGTGAAATATTAACATGCATGTCTAATGAGGAGGTTTGGAGAGAAGAGGGAACTTCTTGCAACTGAAGATTTTGGTTGCATTTGGTATCCTCCTCAATGAAAATGGAATAAACCCAGCTGCTTCACCACTTCTGTTATTTAATATAAGAATAGAATATAAGAATTGCCATAGCAGACCAGATCAGTGGTCCATCCAGTGAAAATGCTCCAGAGGATAGTGCAAGAAACCTCACAGTGGACAATTATGGAATAATCTGACTATAGAGAAAGTTTCTTCCTAATCACCATTTATTAGTGACTGATTTATGTCCTAAAGTATGAGGGTTTATATCCATTCTCAAAATAAAATGATTTTATCTAATATAACTATGCATGTTCTTATTAACCAAATAAACATCTAATCAGTTTTCAAATCCTACTCTTGGCTTAAATTATATCCTGAAGTCAAGTGGTGTTGCCTGTACTCAGCAATTCTGAATATCCAGTCCTAAGTGTCTCAGGCTGGGACACCCAAAATCAGTGGCCACTTTTGAAAATTTGGCAGCATAGTTTGTAAACCATTTTCAAATGCTGAATGGAAAGCACTCTAGCAGCATAAAATATTCTGTATAATTTTTCATCATTTCAAAAATCATTTTTAACTCACTTTTTATAACAATCCCCTGAAATTCACTTTGCTTTTCCTCTATTGTATAACAGTAGCGGTTTGCTATTGTAGGGTCACCCAAGAGTGTGGTGCTGTGCATGCTAGTTTGTGTTTGTAAGGTTGTTAACAATCGGCGAAGCACACTTTTTATTGCCTTTAACAGTGGCGGATTTAGAGTTAGTGGGGCCCTGTGCACAGCTTCATTTTTGGGGACCCCCCCTCAGGACCCAGCCAAGAAAAAGAACATTCTCTCTTATCTCCTCCCCATTTTTCATTCTTTTGTTCTTCATCCTCCTCCTATATTATAAGTAATGGGAAGTAAATGCAAATAAAGTGAGGTACCTTGATTGGGGCAGGGGGTTGGGTGTAGGAGGGAGTGCGTGGGCAGCCTCTGGGAGGAAGTTTGGGTGCTGGGTGTGGGCTCTGGGCTGGGGCAGGGAGTTTGGGTGTGAGGGGAGAGGTGCAGGCTCTGGGAGGAAGTTTGGTTGAAGGCTCTGGGCTGGGGCAGGGGGTTGGGGTGTGCGAGGGGGTGAGGGGTATGGGCTCTGAGAGGAACTTTGGGTGTGGGGTGCAGGCTCTGGGCTCGGGCAAGGGGGCTGGGGTACAGGGTGGGAAAGGGGGGTGGTGCTTACCTCGGGCGCCACAGCTCCCAAAGCAACCAGCACCTCCCCCCGCCCCCCCCCAGCAGCGGCTCCTAGGCGGAGGGACCAGGGGTATCTGCGCACTGCTGGCCACAGGCTCTCATTGGCCGCAGTTCCTGGACATTGGGAGCTGCGGAGTTGGCGCTCGGGGAGGGGGCAGTGCACAGAGACATACACTCTCTCCCCCGCCCCAAGCGCCACAGGGACATACTGGCCCCTTCCAGGAGCAAAGCGGCATGGAAGGAAGGAGGCAGAGCAGGTAGGGAACCTCCTTAGCCTTGCTGCTGGCACCTTCTCTGCACGCCCGTTGGGGAAAATGGGGCAGCGGTCTCCCAGCCTGCCAGGGGCGCACAGACACGTGCCAGCAGCCGGCCACTTCAAGGAGCAGTGTGGGGCAACCAGCCACGGCATGCAGGCAGCCTGCTTGCCTGAGCCCTGCTGCGCCACTGGCTGGGACTCATAAGTTGTCAGATATTTGTCCTGCATTTTGGGCCCCCCCTCCCATCTTGTTGGGGTCCCCGTGCCACCACATGGTTTGTTCCATGGTAAATCCGCTCCTGGCCTTTAATGTGGAATGGGTAGTAGATAATTATTATAGAGTTGTTCATGGATGCCAGCACATATAAAGGTAAGCTTGTTCCACATGATAGTGCTAGCTGTTCCATTTTGGGGCCTCCGTTGGTCAGCCGAATTCTGACCTTGTCAAGTATTATCTAGCAACAATTCTTCACTGAGTCCTCCATCCAGCCACACTTCCCTTGTCCTGAGCTAGCTGCTCTTTTGAAGCCAGGTTTCCTACTCTCTCCACATATACCTTGAGACTCAGAGTCTCGAGGGTTTTGGGCATCCTTTAATAGATTGAGCTAAAGGGTTGAAGACAGCAGGCAGTGCAGTCACAGCGGTAATAGGAACAACTGATCAGTCACTTGAGCATGCAGTGATACATGGCCAGAGGGGGATGAGGAGAAAATGCATTACAGGGAGACAGATCAAATCTCTATCCAAGAGGGAACAAGGACAAATGGAAGAGGTTTCTACTCCCTATCTTCTCCCAGAAGATGAGAAGAGGGGGCGGATAGTGAATAGGCCAACAGCAACAGCTGTCCTGCAGGCTGACAGCACCTCTGCAACTGGGTGAATACTGAAGGACACCCCGCACCCCCGTGCACTTTCGAGTCAAATATTACACCAGTGGTCCACAAACATGTTGGATAAAGATTGCCAGGGAAATGAGACATATACCACTGTACTTTCCAATAGTTCTTTCAAGAGAACTCAACCCTCTTCATGACCCCCGCAAAATTCAGCACTGCAGAGACATTCCCTGGCTGAAGGAGGGCTAAACGAAAATTTGAAAAGGTTTGTTGGCATATGAGTCACCGAATGCAGGGGCTAAAAAAAATAATTGACGTTTCATTTATTTGCTGCAATCATAACAAAGTGGAAATGAAATTATGTCCTTAAACCATTTCAATTTTAAGTGGCCAAATAAATCAACTAAATTAATTAGAGACTGGTTTAGGGGAACAAGATAAATGTCAGATGGCTAAATCCTGACAAGGATTCTCTGCAAAATAAATCAAACTGCCCTGGCAGATTGAGCAATATAGTTGGCAGAAATGCATCCACAGTAGTACATAGTAGTGTAGCACTGGTTTGTCCATATGATAATATCAAGTTGTGATCTGCAAAAAACAGGAAGGCAGGAATAAGATTAAACTGAAAAGAGTGCTAGCAGTAGGTGGACTTCTACAATAAATGATCTGAATGGGAAAAGATCCAGTTCTCCTGGTCATGCAGTTAAATTCTCTCAAACTTACATATTTGTTCTTTTTCTACCTTGCCTCTACACTTATAATAAATTGGAGGTCACCTAGGACCTGACTATTGTCACTATGCAGCACACTATTGAGACAGACACGCTGACATACATGGTCTATTTGTATTGTGGTAGCACCTAGGACAGTGGTTCCCAAACTGGTTCCGCCGCTTGTGCAGGGAAAGTTCCTGGCGGGCCGGGCCGGTTTGTTTACCTGCCGCGTCCGCAGGTTCTGCCGATCGCTGCTCCCAGTGGCCGCGGTTTGCTGCTCCAGGCCAATGGGGGCTGCTGGAAGCAGCGGCCAGTACGTCCCGCGGCCTGCGCCGCTTCCAGCAGCTCCCATTGGCCTGGAGCAGCAAACTACGACCAGCGGGAGCCGCGATCGGCCGAACCTGCGGACACAGCAGGTAAACAAACCGGCCCGGCCTGCCAGGGGCTTTCCCTGCACAAGCGGCGGAACATGTTTGGGAATCACTGACCTAGGAGATTCAGTCATGAATCAGGCATTGTACAAAAATCTAAGAGATGGACTCTGCCCCAAGGAGCTTAGTATTACTCCAAACGCACCCTGAGTAATATGATCAGCAGTCACTTGGACTTACTTTAAAAAACAAGAAAAACTTGTATGTTTTTTATTTGAAAAAAATGCTGTTTGTGTTTAACTTGCATTGAGTTGGAAGACTGGGGCCAGGATCTCATCCCCCGTAAATGAACAATGAATTGACTAGAGAGGTTAGCATGCAGGACTATTGTACTGGGAAAAAAAGTTTAAAATCTAGTTCTGTAAATCCGACAAATACTCAATAAAGCAATGTATTGTCTTCATAAAAATGTAAAAACCTGCTATAATGCTGAATATTGAAAGAAACTCGCCACTCTCATCCATCTCTGAACTGATTTAATCACCGAGGTGACTAACGGTAGCAGGATGCTCACATGGCTCTGATGGAGGTTTACAATCTCCCTACCTCTAACTACTATTGTGGCGGACACTATCACTAGGAAGGAATTTAGCCTTCCTGTTTGTCTGATGGGGGCAGGATATTCATTTAAGATTTTTTTTAATGATATGGATAATCCTAAACTGTTGCCCCTCAGATTGGCAGCTTCTTCTCAGACTTGACTATTAGCATGTCTTCAAAGCCCATCTTTTTGTAATGCTTAGCACTAGCACCGCACTTTTAACTCTACATCTCCCAACGCTACATGTAAGTGGGTTTCCATATCCATGCTTTGCTGATAGGGACACTGAGTCACAGAAGAATTAAGAGCGTAATTTGCACAACAGCTGGGGGTGCCCAAAACTTCTGAAAATCTGGCTCCGAAAAGGAAAGACTGCCACTGATTTCAACAGGCTTTCTGATCAGGCCGCAAAATAACTTATTGGATCCCCTTGGACAAGTCTACAGCAGACCTAGGGCGACAGCCTGGGGCCTTCTGACTCTCAGCTCATGTCCGAGCTCGGAGGGGCCCGGCCCGGAGCGCGGCTCGGCGAGGAAGTATCCCTCGGGAACCAGCTCTATCTCCTGCCGATGTGCTCGATTAGACCCCAAAGCCACGTCTGCCGTGAGCCCTACAACGCCAAGACGAGCCGGCCGGGCACGCTCAGGAGGAAACACCCCTCAAGCCTGGTGGGCCGCCTAGTTCCCATAGCAACAGTCCACCGCCGAGTACTGCGCATGAGCGAGAAACTAGGCGCCTGCGTCGCACGCACTCACGTCAAGACCTCGGGGAAGAAGAGGGGGCCCGACCCGGAAGTGCTTGGCAGCGCTTGACTTCCCGGAACCGGAAGTAGCGTTGCAGGCGTGCGTGGTAGTGCCTGTTGGCGCCGGTAACTAAGACGTGCGGTGCCTGGAGACCGGTGTCTGTGTATCCCCCTCCAGCGTTGGGGCGGCCAGAGCTGCGTCCTTGGCAGGCAGCTCGGCCGGGGGGGGGTCCAGGAGAGCAGCGTCCCCTGGGAGCGGGTTGGGGGTGAGCGGCCGTAGGGAAAGTGGGGAGCCCCCAGGAGACTCGGCGAAGCCGTGCCCACCCCGGCCTCTGAGGTGAAGTCTCTGCTGGGGGCCACCCGCCAGCCCGCGCTGCCCTGAGCCCCGTGGGGTGGGAAAGGCGGGAGCGCGTCCCGCCCCCTCCCCAACTAGCGCGGTAGGTGGGTGGGTTCGCTGTGGCAAAGCGGGAGCTAGGTGGCGGGGAGATCCCCCAGCTGCTCGGGCAGCATTGCCCTCAACAAACTGCTTCAAAGAGCGCTGGCTAGTGGTAGGAGTGTTCCCCTTGCATGGTGAAGGCTCAAAATACATAGGGTTTGACATCTCGGTGACCTGGCTTGATCCACACTGGTCTTTATTCAGCGCCTCCTCGCTCAGATGAATAGCATTAAAAGTTGACTCCTGTATGCCATGCTTAGGCCATGTTTTTCTTTGCAGAAGTGCTACTGCCACTACCTTACAATCCTTCGGTACATAATAGACCTGCACGGGGGTCTGAAGTGCTGTAAAAATGTCAGATATTGAAGAGGCTTCTGCCACCTTAGCTGAAGTGAACCTCGATAACACCCCTAAACCTTTAACTGAAAACTTAGAAAGTGATCCCAGCTCAAGCCTGAAAGATAGCGTGGTCACGATTGGAGCTACTGTACCAACTGGCTTTGAGTTGACAGCAGCAGATGAAGTGAAAGAGAAATTAGGATCACAGTCCAGAATAAGCAAGGACCGAGGGAAAATCTATTTTGAAATTTCAGTAGAGAAACTTTCACAGGTTTGCATGTTTTGTTCCTTGGGTCATTTTTCTAGTTTAGGAGTTTATTAGTATTCCTTTCTTTCTCTTTTATCCTGGGCTTGACCTTCTGTCCCCCCTAAAATACACATTTCTCCTTTAATGTACAGGACAGTTCTAAATGATCAATTAGTGATTTTCTATATATGGATTGAGTATTATGAATGTTAAACATTGAGTGTTCATTCTTCAGAAGTAGTGCTGGGTTCATTTCTAATGTTATGATCCTGTTAAGTTAATGATATATAATGCTTTTTATCCTGAAGGACTAATTCTGTGCGTTCAGCAACTATTTCACCTGCAGCTGAAATACAGCCACCCCTGGACTCAAACATGACTGCTATTAAACTGCAAAACTACACAACTTGTAGAATTTTTTAAAGATCTCATAGATATCCTATTCTTTTTATTCCCTTGACCTTTGTGACTAAACATGAAAAGAATTTTTAAAAATATAAATAGTTTAAGTTCCCCCTCATTATCAAAACATTCTAGTATTAAAATCTACCACTTAATATATATTTGAATACAAATTATTTAAAAACCCTTCCCTCCTTTACTTACATTTCAAGAACTAAGTTCAGATTTTTTTCTTCGACAACAGTAAATTAAGTCAGATGCAAATAACCTGAAACTGTGCAAGGAGTTTTTCTCCCCATTCTACCTTATGTCTTTGTGATGATCACAGGTGGTGCTGAAAAGGAGCTATGTGCACACAAACAATAGTAGTGGGAAAGAATTTACAGAAACTAGAAATATTTTTAGTTTTTACAATATTAAAGCATCAAATAAATATTCAGCCTCAAAATAGTTGCACTGCTGTACCTTAAGTCTAGATGTAACCAGACCAAGTTTTAATTACAGACATTTACCTATGGCTAGTAACATTACCATTGTTCGTAATTTATTTTAGGTTCATCGTTTAAGATCTGTGGATAATTTATTTGTTGTTGTTCAGGAGTTTACAGATTATCAGTTTAAAGAAACTAAGGTAAGGTATCTCTGTACCCAAATCTTCAGATAGGTGTGATTTTTTTTTAAATAAATGAAAATAAAAAATAAACATTGAATTCCTCATTAAAAAAAATTTTCTAATGTAAGAGTAGATTTAGAATTATTAGTCTTGGGGGAAGGGATTGTTTTAAGGGATTGTTTTTTATTTTGTGTACCATACACTTTCCAGGTTCCTCTTAAATGTTTGTTCAAGTGAAAGAACCACCAGGTAGTCTAGCACTATTCCATATTAGTTGCATATTTTGCTCAGGCAAAGTCCAGGATTGGAGTAGATGGGGTGTTGCGGGTCAGATTGAGGTGCATTATCAAAATTGACAGTCCTTTAAATAATGACTTCTTAGTCCTTTAAATAATAATCATATGCATTCCTTATATAGCACTTTTCGTCAGTAAATCTCAAAGTGCTTTACAGAAGGAGGTAAGTATCATTATCCCCTTTTTACAGATGAGGAAACTGAGGCGGGGAGTGGGATATGACTTATCCAAGGTCACCCAGTAGTAAATGAAAGTTGCCTATAAAATTTGCCAAAACACATTATTGAATATTCTGGTGATCCTGTGATCTTTTACAGGAAGATACTCTAAAGGATTTGGAGGACCTGGCTAAAAAACTGCCCTGGATTGACCCTTTGAAAGTATGGAAGTTAAATACCAACCTCAAGAAGAGAAAGACAAAACATAAAAAACAAAATCAACAGAGTAGTGCAAGCAAAGAAAAGCTGAATGATGATGGAGGAAAGGACAGAGCAAATCAAAAAGATGCTGATAAAGAGTTGCTTGACCATGCACAAAATACCCCAGGCTTGAAATCTGCTGAACAGAATGCAGAAGAGACACAGGAAATGATCCTAGCAGATGACCAATCAGATGGCAAAGATGAATTCCTGAATATAACTGGAAATGAAAACCAAGCTGGCGACTGCAAGAAAGGTGAAGCAGAAGATCAGGTGCTGAAATTCCGTGTTACATGCAATAGAGCAGGTGACAAACATAGTTTTACATCGAATGATGCAGCAAGAGACTTTGGTGGAGCTGTGCAAGATTACTTCCAGTGGAAGGCTGACATGACCAACTTTGATGTGGAGGTACAATGCACCAGTATTTTTCAATAATATTCACATATATTTACACCTATACATGAGTTGCTGCTTTACTTCAGAACCTTCATGTATCTTTGCTTAAGCCAATATGTTTATATGTCACTACCACTCCAGGGGAAAAAGTTGTTTCATAGTAGAAGCAATGACATAATTTTATTCTAAGAAATCAAATTTAACTTAATTTCTGTGACTTTCAAGTTTAAGGGGCTTGTGTGTATTTTTTAATCTCTTGTAATTAGCACCTGTGATACTTCATACTTGATCACAGTATATAAGTACCCACATAGATAACATAAATTTGATAGTGGGCTCTTTAATCTACCAGGCAAAGGTATAACAAGATCCAATAGCTGGAAGTTGAAGCTAGGTAAATTCAGACTGAAATAAGGTGTAAATTTTTAATAGCCTAATTAACCATTGTACCAATTAACCAATTTATAAGGATTGCAGTGTATTCTCTATCACTGGCAATTTTTAAATCAAAATAGGATGTTTTTCTAAAAGAGATGCTCTAATTCAAACAGGAATTAATTCAAGGAAGTCCTGTGGCCTGTGTTAGCAGGAGAGCAGTCTAGATGATCACAGTGGTCCTTTCTGGCCTTAGAATCTATTAATCATATGTGTATGCACCAGCTGAACCGGAAAAAATATTCATATCAGGGACTGAGTAGTTATTGTCAACTTGTGGTTTCTCATTATGGAAAGTTGGAGACTTGAAAATTAGGTTCAATCTTAAATGAACATTTTTTGTGTGTATGGGGCAGAGGGAGGGAGAGAGAGACCTGAAATGAAGCATTTATGTTGGCTCAGTAGCCTTGAATAAGTTCTCAGTGTTCCCTACGGGTTAGGGTACAATACTGGGAACCAGGAGAACTGCTTTTTATTGTTGTTTTGCCACTGATACCCAGTATCTGCTTCATATCCTCATTTTACAAATGAGAAAAATACTTACTTCAAAAAGAAAAGGAGTACTTGTGGCACCTTAGAGACTAGTCTCTAAGGTGCCACAAGTACTCCTTTTCCTTTTGTGGATACAGACTAACACGGCTGCTACTCTGAAACCTTACTTACTTCAGAGGAGCATTTAGCTCAATGTTGAGTGCTCTGCAATCTTGGATTAAAAATAAACTATGTATGTGCAAAAATAATGAGCTTTAGACAGACCCCAAAATATTAATGAACTTGAACATTCACATAGCACTTTCTTCCTAGATCTCAAAACTCTTCATAAACATTACTACTTGTAAAGAATCCTGTAAGACTCAAGCATAGTGTAAATATTTAAGTACACTATTTAAAATTTGTTACTCCTACATAGTAGTTAATTTTATCCTAGGTTCTCTTGAACATTCACAATAATGAAGTAGTGGTGGGCATTGCATTAACTGAAGAGAGTCTTCACAGAAGAAATATTACACATTTTGGACCCACAACTCTTCGATCCACCCTTGCTTATGGTATGCTAAGGTCAGTGCAGTCATTTAGTTGTATATTTTTCATTGTTATGTAATTTTGTTCTAGAAACTAAGCTCCTTGATTCTTTTCTGAAAAGTCCTTCTTAGTTACAAACAGACAGAGCTCAAACAAACATCGTGAACGTTTTGCAGCCCAGGAAAAGTGTGCCGTGACTATAGCCTATGCTCATAACACTTGTTATTGGCATCCTTCAACATATTTTAACATGTCACTGTATATAAAGTTAAACAAACATTGTTTTCAAGTGATTTCAAGATTTCCTTACTTTGTGGGAATAGAATAATTTGAAGAATTTAAATAGTTCTCCAGTTTACCTTGTCTGTAGAAACTTTTGCATCTGCTAAAACTTTCCTTTAATATAGTTTCTTCTGTTCTTCAGGCTCTGTGATCCTCAGCCAACTGACATTATAATTGATCCAATGAGTGGAACTGGAGCTATACCAATAGAGGTAATCCTTCTTTTGGTCTTTATTTAAATTAGGAAAGGGGCCTAAACAGTGACATAACTGAATCCTGTGTATTTTAAATGAGTCAGATACAAGCTTACTGATATTCAGCAAGTGAAGCAGCCAAACATCAAAGATCTCGACTTTCAAACAACTACAAATAATATACTTACCCTTAGTGGCTTCACCTTCCTCATGCAAGCTGCAGAGGGAATTAACTAAATTCCAGAGTATTGTTAGGTCATTGAAAATGACTAATATATGAAATAGATATATTGCAAGGAATATTGAAGCTGAAAGTTGTCTGTTACGGGTTTATTCTGTCATTTACAGGTAGGTTACTGTTTTCTTTGGGTCTTTTTAATTCACCAATTCCAGCATAACAGATTTTATCAATTTTTTTTTCCATTTTCAGGGGGCTACGGAGTGGCCTAGCTGTTATCATATTGCAGGTGATAACAATCCACAGGCTGTGAAAAGAGCAGCAAATAACATCTGCTCTTTGTTGAAGAAAAATCAGAATAAAGAAAGGTAAGAGAAGTGTACGTGGATTTGTGGCACAGCTGTTTGTATAAAGAAATCCCTTTCTCATGGATTTGTTTCATTTTGTTTTTAATATATTCCTGTTTGACATAATACCATGGGTATTTTTTATTTGAAAACCTTTTTGAAGTAAATCATGCCTGATATTGAATGCCTTTATTTGCAGTGGTACTTCCTGGGGCATACCCATAGATACCATTCAGTGGGATATCTGCAATCTCCCCTTGAGGACCAGCTCTGTGGATGTTATTGTAACAGACATGCCATTTGGAAAGAGGTGCAAATCATTATTTTGAAATAGTTTTTAAGGTTACTGTATTTGACTGAACCATGTAGCAGTATTTCCTGTTGCTACTACCACTAAAGGTCTGCTAGAATTTCTAGAGTCTCTGACTCTGCCATAATTCTTGTCAGTACTTTTATAGCCTTCATCTTCAAAACACTTCACAAATTCTGAAAATTCACTCTGGTTTGAAACATGGTATACAATGTTTAATCCAAGCATTTCTAATTTTCAAGCTAATCAGTGTAGCAATTTTAAACTATAGATTATAAAAGCTTCTGCCAGTTTCATGGTGGCTTTTCTAAATGCTTTTATATCGTGTTTTTGGAGGGTTTCATAGAATACCTTGACTCATAATAAATATATTCAGTAAACATTGATAAAAGCCCTTATTTCATTCAAGTGCATACAGTTACAAGACATTCAGAATCACATTTTGATTTCAAATAACTTATTGGAAACTTCCATGAAATAGCAGCAACTAATGTATTGCAGTGATTTGTCTGAGAGCCAGACCTGCTTATTAATTCAGGAACCTAGATTTGGGAGGAGGGGTTCGGGTGGAGAGAAGATTGCAAGTCATTTGTAGTTGCTAGATGTAACTTAACCATGTTACTATTGCTGTAACTTTTAGTGTACTTACTACTGGAAAAAGCATGTGGGTGTTTTTTCTATGAGGTAACTTAATTACTTGATTAACTGATGGAGTGGAGCATTAGTAAGACGTCCTTTTATTGGAAGTAAAGGTGGAAAGGAAAAGGAAAAAAATATCAAACTAAGCCCTGCAAGAAAGACTAACTGAAAAGGAATTGTTTTCAACTGCTCTGCTCACTGTACAAGTCTAAATTTTCATCCTAGGATAGGATCTAAAAAGAAGAACTGGGATCTCTATCCAGCTTGCCTTATGGAGATGAGTCGCATCTGCAGGCCTGGGACAGGCAGAGCTGTGCTACTTACCCAAGACAGGAAATGTTTTGCCAAGGTATAGAATCAGATTGTTCTTAGGCATTTCTTTTAGTGATTTTTTTTTACTCTTATAAACACCCTCAAAGACAGAAAAGTCAACTTACGCATCAGGCCTAAAACTGTATTCAAAATGAATGGATATTCAAATTTAAAATGTTCTTTCTGAACTAGATACTAGATTCTCTTCTGCAGTAAAGTTACCTTACAGATTTCACCTCCCTTTCTAAGGAATATATTTCTGCTGTTTAAGTTTTAAAAGTGATTAGACCTAAATTACAAGGATGAACTTAATTAAAAAAAAAATGTAAAATTCATGCTTCTGACAATATATTATCTGTATATTTATCCACCATGTCATCCAAGTCAAATTGAATCATTACTACAAATTTAGAGAAATTTACCTTTCAAATTGGACTTCCTTGTCTTTCAAATTTCTAGGCATATTACAAAAACTAAAAGCACACACATGCTAACTGAAACATCTTCAGACACTCTTAGGAAAAAAATACACCCCAACATCTCCCAGCTCCCTTCAAAAAATCAGCCCAACTCCACAACAGACTGATTCTCTTCATATGTCCTTTGCTCCTCCCACTCTAAAAGCCTAGGAAAACTGAATTACTAAAACATAACATATGGCACACTGTTCAAAGGTCAGAAAAGAAATTTAAGTACAACTACTTATACATTCAGGATCCCCAAGCGTTTGACCTGTACATCCCAAAAGTGAAGGATCAGTGTGTGTATTCTCAGTATAATAAATTTACCCACAAAATGATAAGAACATTAAGGTAGCAGAGTCAAGCACTTAAGTTAGGAAATATGAGAATTAAAATTGCTTGTGCAACCCCCTTGCATATATGCATTATGATAATCTTGATGCGCATCATATAGGAAGCCCATGGCAGAGCCAGGAATAGAACACAGCTTTCCTAGACCTGTATCTTAAAGATAAGAAAACTTGCTTTCTTTTTTTGCATGCTTCTACCTAATTCACTGTCCATGCTGTGTACAGAAGGAGGCAGGGGTCTGCACAAAAATAGTATGTGATCATATCAGAGTATCAGTGCACACACCCAAGGTAGTGAATGAAGGTTGCATGAGCAACTTTAATTCTAGCATTTCCTAATTTTGCAACATGAATATTCTTTTACATTTCAAGTTCCTGCTCCAATGCATGGAAGTGCTAAAAGAAATGTTTGGGAGATTTTTTTTTTTTTTAAACATTGGTGCAGCTACCACTTCCCCAACCTCATTCTTGGAAATGACAGAAAAATTTTCACTGAAGCTTTCTTTAAAAAAAAAAATCACTTAAGGAAGAGTGAAAACTTCCTGGAAAATTTCAGCTTTGAATGATTAAAGTTTGGCAAAAATTAGTCTCTGAACAGAGGCTCATAATGGAAATTGTTAGGCAACCTTATTCATAGGCTTCAGCTCCACTTATACTAATTTTCACTTTTTTTTGTGTGTGCATTGTAGGCCTTGTCAAAAATGGGACACTTGTGGCAAAAGGGTCATACAGTCTGGGTGAACGTAGGGGGACTTCATGCTGCAGTTTATCTTCTGAAACGTACCTTGGAAAGAGCAGGAGAGAAACGATCATACTGGTAACCCACCTGTCAGCAAACATACCAGGCAGCATCCACTTGCCGGAATTTCTTGGAAAGCTGTTTGCTAGAGTATATGCCTTAGATTTCAGGTCTGCCAATTCCTAAGATCTTGTAAGGAAAGGAATGTGTTTAAAAAAAAAATGTGCACATACATTCTGTTAAGAGAATACTGGTCCAGGGATCAGCTTGAAAAGCGTCATTTCCACTGTGTACTCTGGAACCTTTTTATTTGAAACCAAAGTAGAAAAAAGGCAAAATCTACCAACAGAATTACGAACTTTTTCCTGTGCGTATGAATCTGCTTTACCATGTTTGTGGTGTTCTTCACTTGAATGTACATGTTTTCATGTTCACCAGGGAACTAGCAGGGTAACTTCTCAAAATGGTAGAATTTGTGTGAAGATCTTAAGCTGCTGATGTACAAGACTCCTGAAGGCTGTCTTTAGTTTGAGGGCTTTTTTGGTAATAGTGTTGCTTTATGGAAGGATTTTTTTCCAATGGAGAGAGATCTCCTTTTTGTTTCATTAGTTAATATCATTGCCAAAATGTAAGAAGACTAACACAAAGTAGTGCCTCCATTTATGTTTTGTTAGAAATGGCATCTGCTTTGCAGTACAGTACCTTGATACTGCTGTCCCTGTTCTCACCTGCTACCTCAACTAAGTGCTAATTCAATAAATGTTTACGTATTATGTATCCCTACTGTAGATGGGGTGGAGAAATGTAAAAAAGGGCCTTAGCAAAGTGTTTAATTTAAAAAATTGTGAAATACTGTAGCACTCTCTTCATATACTACTGCATATTTCTTATGTTTGGGTGGACAGATTTAGACTAGAACATGACGGCTGAGATACATTTTAATTCAACGGGCTCACTAGGAGATGCTTTTGCTGTGCTACCACCTCAACTGGAATGAATGCAAGCTGTAAAAGTGATTTTTTGTCCCTACTGTAAACGTACAATAAGTGGCTTCTCAAGTTTGCCATCCCTCTTGTACTGGGGTAAAAATGATAGTAACAGTTTGTCAATCATCATCTTCAAAGAGTTATGCCATCCGTCGCTCTTGAAAGTGTTTAAGGGTGGAAGAGTAAATATTAAAGTTCTAGATGTTTTGGATAAGAGTTGGGTTCTTTAGGATTTTTCTGTCTTAGTTACATTCATTCCCCATTTCTTGTTCTGCAGTAGACTTTCATGCAGCCCTTAATACCTACTGAACAAGACTCTTCATATAGGAAATAAAGCACCACCATTACAATTCTAATAAAAAGGGTATTCTGTCCCTCTATAATGCTTTTGCTCTTACAAGCACGTTTGTCCCCCATGTGACCATGGCAAGGTATCATTCAGCCACAGTTCATGGATGTTTTGTTGTTCCTCAAAAGTTTCTTGTTGCACTGAGCTTTTACTTTATGATTTTACCTGAATATAATAAAGTCTTAACATAGATTAGCTTGCATTTGTTGTGATTTTATTTGCTATCATTAGCTGTAACAAAGAACAAGCTTAAAGTAACTTTAAATATTTCAAATGTAGAAGCAGCAGCATCAGTTTTCTTAACAGAAGATTCAAATAAAATCAGTAACATGCCACTCATCCCTTCTCTCCTAGACTGAACCATCAAGTAAGGATATTTTCTTGAAATTATGCACTCTAATACCACAGGAGGAAAGCAGTCGTAACAGATTTGAGTCCAAGGATAGAAAACAGGCATTTTACAATATTTTAAATACATAATTATAAAAACAGTTGCCAACGAAAGTGAATGTTTGTTTTAAGTAAACAAGTAACTGGAGGTCAGAATATACTTCTGATTCAATTAAATTACATACACTAACGCATGATTTTGACAGGTTTGAAAATGTAAAACAATCAGCTAACAGTAAAAGAAATAAGGTACAACTGAAAAGGTTAATTAAGGCAGTTTATTTTAAAGGTAAAACCCAGGGTGGTGACAACACGATAGCAGCTTCTTCACTGTTTCTTCCAAGGCTGTCAGCCTGTTTGTTCATATAGACTACAGAATTCTACAACCTCGGATTCAACTTCAAAGTGTTTAAAATAGTATTCTTCTGCTTTTCACTACAGCAAATTCTGCATTTTTCATGCACTATTTTTTCCAGCAGCAAATATTCTGACCCTTTCCTGTAGGGTTTTTTCCTGATTTCTCTCCCCAATGGAGTAGTAGCCTTTTTGTACAAGGGATACCACACAAGTCTAAGGCCTGGTCTACGCTACGGCGTTAGGTCAAATTTAGCCACGTTAGGTAGATTTAAAAATGACTGTGTCCACACAATCAACCCCGCTCTGTCGACCTAAAGGGCTCTTAAATCAACTTCTGTACTCCTCCCCGATGAGGGGAGTAGCACTAAAATCAAACTTGCTGGGTCAAATTTGGGGTAGTGTGGACGCAAATCAACGGTATTGGCCTGCAGGAACTATCCCAGAGTGCTCCATTGTGACTGCTCTGGGCAGCACTTTGAACTCTGATGCACTAGCCAGGTACACAGGAAAAGCCCTGGGAACTTTTGAATTTCATTTCCTGTTTGGTCAACGTGGCAACTCAGCAGCACTGGTGATCATGCAGTCCCCCCAGAATTGTAGAATGTTTCTATGCTTCCCCTATCATCTCCGTCCCTGAGGTTATCGCAGATTAGAAGGCGAAAAAAACCACACTCATGATGACATGTTTTCCTAGCTTATGCAGTCCTCCCGCACTGATGGGGCACAGCTTAATGCATGGAGGCATTCAGGGGCAGAGGCCAGGAAAGAATTAAGTGAGCATGAAGAGCAGACACAGGATGCGATGCTGAGGCTAATGGGGGAGCAAATGGACATGATGATGCACCTGTTGAAGCTGCAGGAAAGCCAACAAGAGCACAGACCCCCACTGCATCCACTGTATAACCGCCTACCCTCCTCCTCATGTTCCATAGCCTCCTCACCCAGATGCCCAAGAACGTGGAGGAGGCTCCAGGCACCCAGCCACTCCATTCCAGAGGATGGCCCAAGCAACAGAAAGCTGTCATTCAAACAGTTTGATTTTTAGTGTGGCTACAATAAGCCATGTGGCCTCGTCCTTCCCTCCTCCCTCACCCCATCCAGGCTACCCTGTCAGTTATCTTTTTTTTTTTTTAATTAATAAAGAAAGAATGCATGGTTTCAAAACAATAGTTACTTTATTTCAAAGGGGGGAGGGTGGTTGGCTTACAGGGAATTAAGATCAGCAAAGGGGGCAGGTTTGCATCAAGGAGAAACACACACAACTGTCACACCGAAGCCTGGCCAGTCATGAAACTGGTTTTCAAAGCCTCTGATGAACAGCACACCTTGCTGTGCTCTTCTAATCGTCCTGGTGTCTGGCTGCTCAAAATCGGACACCAGGCGATTTGCCTCAACCTCCCACCCCGCCATAAACATCTCCCCCTTACTCTCACAGATATTATGGAGCAAGCAGCAATAACAATGGGAAGTTGGTTGCGTTGAGGTCGGACCTAGTCAGCAAACAGTGCCAGCGAGCTTTTAAATGTCCAAAGGCGCATTCTACCACCATTCTGCACTTGCTCAGCCTATAGTTGAACTGCTGCTTACTACTGTCCAGACTTCATGAGCCATGGGAGCAAGGGGCAGGCTGGGGTAGGTGCAACCGCGTGATGCTCTCAGCTGGGAGAGCAGTCTGAGGCATAAGCCTCCAGCTCGCATGATATTCCAGGCAGGACTGAATCTCCATGAGAAGAAACTTTAAAGAAGAGAATGACCTGGAGTCTCGGGCTCCCTTTTGATGCTCTAAGAGGAGGATAGCCAGGTCTGTCCAGGCGCCCCGATCAACCTCACTGAGGTCTGCCATGAGCACCCAGGAGGCGTATGATGGTTATCAGTCCTACTGCACCGTCTGCCGTGAAGGCAACGACCTGCTGCTGTGTAGCAATGCATTATCGCGTCTGCCAGCAGCACCCAGGAGATATACGGTGACAGTGAGCTGAGCGGGCTCCATGCTTGCCATGGTATGGTGTCTGCATGGGTAACCCAGAAAAAAAGGCGCAAAACAATTGTCTGCTGTTGCTTTCACCGGGGGCGGGAGGGGCACTTGACAACATGTACCCAAAACCACCCGTGACAATGTTTTTGCCCGATCAGGCAGTAGGAGCTTAATCCAGAATTCCAATAGGCAGCGGAGACTGCGGGAACTGTGGGATAGCTACCCACAGTGCACCGCTCTGTAAGTCAATGATAGCCACGGTAGTGAGGATGCACTCCACCGACTTAATGTGCTTAGTGGGAACATACGCAATCGACTGTATAAAATTGGTTTCTAACAATCGACTTCTATAAAATCGACCTAATTTCGTAGTGTAGACAAGGCCTAACTCCGCTATTGTTAGCATCAGCAAGAAGCAGTGTCATTTTAATCCAATCAATCATACTGAAATGCGTACCATCAGTAGATAATAGCTGCTATGATACTCCCAGCCAGGGGGTATTAATTATCTAGAAGAAACTTACTTCATGCTCCTTCACTTGTTGATAGGAGTTGGGTAGAAGAATGGTACAGATACCAATGGAGCGTGTGTACCAATCATTCAAAACCAGATGTCTGTCATAGAGGGAGTTAACATGAAGGAAAGAGTGTTTTTAATGATTTAAGAAATACAGGGAAAAACAGTTCCCTGAAAGTTTTCACCATTGTAGCCTACCCTAAAAATGAAGAAACTACAGGCCTGATTTAATACCGCCATCTTTCACAAGATTTTGTGGTCTGGAGATGGACCTTTTAGCCGCTTTAGTGGGTAGTGACCTGTACCTTATAGCTTCACTGTTGACAGAAATTTGTGCACACGTCAGTTCTTACACCATGTGTAAAGCCCTTTACTCATATAGGAATGCTGAAGCAGTTTGCGTTTCAATTCAATCTGTTGAACTGTGCTCTTTAAAGCTGCTTTGCGAAAAATTTGCCATTGTATCTCCTGCTGCAGCTGTTCCTTTAGCTCTGCCTCACTGGGATAGGAATGTTCCTGTGGCAAAGACATTAGGCCCTAATCAAAATCTCTCAAGCAGAATGCGTGGTGAAAACCTCCTCCCCATCTTCCTTTATGAAAAGGATTCATTTCCATTAAAATGAGTGTATAGTGAAAAAATGCATAAGAATTCACTGTATTTTTTGTTGAATTTAGATGAGACTTTGTGACTTGTAGTTGCTTGTCAGAAGCCAAACTTTAGAAGTCAAAACACTTATGAAAAACATTAAATATTCCATTAATGCATATTTCAATCTACATGTTTGATTGTAACAGTTATTTGTGTTGTTAGCTACATAAGTTATCCAATCAGGGTACCAAAAACAAGCCCACAAGACTTGCTAACCACCAGCAAGTTTGAATGTTTGTCATGAGCTAGTCCTACAGCAAAAACATTGCAGAAATTTGAACTTCAAATAGACAAAATTCACTAAATATGTAAACAGAATATTCAGTCATCTAATTTTTTCCATTATAAATTTATATGCTGAAGGATCTATAAAGAAGGTAAAGTTTTGCTCTGAAACACTTTCCCTCAGTGAAACATTACAAGTTCTTAAATATATAAAGCCCTATATAGATTTTGTATTTTACTATCACTTACTTAGTTTTGGCTGTTTTGGAATCAGCTACTGCAACTTCATAGCTTTTGGAAAATGCACATTTTAACCTCGTGCACATTCAAGATGCTTAAATATTCTATTTATATAGAGCACCTTTCATCTGAAAGCTTTTACAAATCATATATTACAGCTGAGTGTACTGCTCCCATAAGAAATGCTGCAGATCATATTGTACTACACTAGCAGGAGGGGAAATATGGTCAAGGACAAAGGAGAAAACTCAAGATGTCATTCTATATAGATTCTTATACCATGCTGTTCACCATAATATCTGAGCACCTTCCAGTAGTACATTAAGCAACATGACTAACATCTATCATGTCCGCTCATCCTCCCAGGTGGAGAACCACGTGCACGTGGAGTGTTTTGGTTTGGTTTATTGGGGAGGTAAGTTGTGCCATGGGATCTCTAATGTTAACAGACAGCAGATAGTGATCTGTTTTAAACAGGATACTTCATGGAATCAAAAAGAAAAGGAGGACTTGTGGCACCTTAGAGACTAACCAATTTATTAGAGCATAAGCTTTCGTGAGCTACAGCTCAGTGAGCTGTAGCACACGAAAGCTTATGCTCTAATAAATTGGTTAGTCTCTAAGGTGCCACAAGTCCTCCTTTTCTTTTTGCGAATACAGAATAACACGGCTGTTACTCTGAAACCGTTCATGGAATCAGTTTATCCACCACAGAACAAATGAAAAGGTTTGTTGACTATGCTTTCTCTTGACATTTTAAAACCTGAGCTTTAGACTACATTGCCACTCACTTAGATTTAAAAGATCAAGTGACTGAAGTGCTGTTAAAGACCGAAACAGAAATCTACCTTTAAACAAAGATAAACAAAACACAAAGATATATTTACAATCCCTCAGAGAGTTGCTCAATGTCTAACACCGGTTTGACTAGATCTTATTTCCAATCCACAATGAAGTATTAGCCGATTTTCTAAAACAGATGACCGTGCAACTTGCACAAGGAACAGCTGCAGTGAGTGCTAAATGAGCACCACAACTGCTGGGACAACATTTTCAAAATCAGGTGCCCAAAGAGTCTCCTGAATCCATATTCAGGTGCCTAACTAAGTGGGATGATTTTCAGAGGTGCTGTGTATCCTGCAGCTCCCAGTGAAGGCACCCATTTTTTAAAAGGCTACAGAGTTAAAAAAATAGTGGGCACCCTCCCTGGTAGCTGCAGAAAGGAAGAATGACCTGGTGGTTAGGGCACTAGCCTTGGAGTTAGGAGACCTGGGTTCCAGTCCCTGCTTCACCACAGACTTACTGTGTGACCTAGGGCAAGTCACTTAGCCTCTCTGTGCCTCAGTTCCCCATCAGTAAAAGGGGCATAACAGCATTTCCCTTCCTCAGAGGGCTATTACAAGGGTAATATATATTAAAGATTCGGAGGTTTCCTGATACTATGGTATTGGGGGACCATATAAATACCTAAGATAGGGCAGATAGATTACATGAAAAAAACATTTTATACTAAGAAAAACACCTCCAAAAAATGGAGAAATTGTCAATTGCACCCAGTTCTGCTACACAAGCAGATAGAATTATCATATGCATAAAGATTGTATCATAGCAATCGGCCTAACCTCTGAGTTTTTCCTTTTCATGTTAGTCTAGAAAAAAAATGGAATAAGTTATTCTTAATGACAGTAAGTTTAATTAAGATTTTGAATTCTGTAACCGAGAAAAAGATGACAAGGCCAAAACCCTGTTCTTAACTTAAAGGTTTGCCACAAACTGCTGCCCAAGCAACAGTTTAGTTTCACAAAAGTAGGTACAACTGCCAGGTATAACACTGTGTGAATGAATGCTGCCAAAACCTGTGTCATTTTCCAGAAGCTTCCTGGAGCAACTGAAACAAATGTGGGCTAACGTCCATGTAACATTAGAGCCGGTCTGCTACCAAAATGCCTTGAAGATGGGAGGAAATTCCCAGGTTCTAAATTAGCCCAACATAGTTAGCTTTTCTCACACGCTCATGTTTATCAGGAAATTGCCATCAGCTCAAACACCCAGTGTTCTCCTTGAGTCTAAATCCAGACTGAGGCTCCTTGCATGCAGAATGTAAAACCATGTTCTTTTGTTACTACATTGTTGAAGTTAATAAAAGGAGGCTAACACCAGATATTGGCACGTCACAATAACCATCCACTTTTCATAACAAAACTAGGCAGGTTTCCATTTCCTCCTAAATGAAAACAGCCTTTGTGGAAGACTCATTTAAAAAGGAAAAACTCAAACCAGACCTGACTGCAGGTTACATAATGGAAGATGCTTACACTCTTTTTGACAATTCTTCAACAAAAAAACTTCAAAAAACAGACTTCAATGAGAAACTGCAGAACTGGAATTAATTTGCAAACTGGACAACATCAAATTAGGCCTGAATAAAGACTGGGAGTGGATGGGTCCCTCTACCGATACTCTCACCTTCTTGTCAACTGTTGGAAATCGGTGACGCCCACCTTGATTGCACTGGCCTCATTAGCACTGACCCCCTCACTTGGTAAGGCAACTCCCATCTTTTCAAGTACTATATATACACACACACACACACTTTTTATTTTTTTATATATATATACACACACACACATACACACACCGCTTACTGTACTTTTCACTCCATGCATCTGATGAAGCGGATTTTAGCCCATGAAAGCTTATGCCCAAATGAATGTGTTAGTCTCTAAGGTGCCACAAGGACTCCTCGTTGATTTTGCTGATACAGACTAACATGGTTACCATTCTGAAACCTTACACTCTACAGTGCCCCATCCTTTGGATTTATTTTTATAGGACAAAACAATCTAGAGCTCATTATTTTGCTTACTCATTTAACAAGGCCATCCTCACCCTACTGTTGAAAATGCTATTAAACACTGTGTGCTTACAAATCAAGACTTTGGAAGTGACATTCCGTGCTGTGTTGCTAAGACTCCCAGAGCTCACAGCTCCGCTGCTCATGGGAGAGAAGGTTATGGTGGGTTTAAGCCACCTTTGCACCCTCTGGATCCTAGGCTGCAACAAGAGGCCTGTCTAGGTTATGGCATTCCACAGTGCTGCCCAGAATCTCTGTACTGGTTGGTGCTCTGGACCTCTAAGACAGCAGGACTAGCGAGGGGGTCCTCAGGAGGCAGCCTTATGCTGACTACCACAGTGCCTGTGGCAGGGGAATCCTTCCCCAGCTAGAAGCAGAACTTTTAGGGCCCCTCTTACCCAGCATAAAGGGATTGAAGGATTGGGGCAGGGTGACGAGGATCCCACCCTAGAAGAAAATTTTACTTGTGGTTTATGATAATGTTGATTGGCTGTTTCTTTGCTGCTATGCTCAAAGACTGTTAAATCAAGTAACTACTGCTATGTTCTGAATTACCTCTTTCTATCCCCTCAGATTTTTTGAAAGCACATTCATGATTTTAATGCCTAACATGATTCCACAACGTGTGCAATTGTGCAAACAGCACAAAGTATGGAGATGCAAAGCTAATCTAATTTAGTAAGGTTGGATAGTCATAAAACAAACAAATGTGTACTTACTTTTTTTCGCAGCCTCTGCAGAAGATCTTTGGAGGCATGATGCAGGTAAAACTTCTTTGAGATCTTAAGACACTCAGCTCCATTGCTAACTACACACAAATTTGGCTGATCCTCAAAAAGAAAGTCTAACAGTCCCTTAAAGGTAAGAAAATTGAAATAAGCCAGACCTGTTAAAACCCACAATCCCAGCCTCTTGCCCCTATCCACTTTCAGCACAAGTCATGCTCATTACAATCAAAATCCCCTACCATTGCTGCAGTTCATCCTGATTACTGGTGGGCCATGTTGTCTTTTATCTGTAACAGTATTTTATTTATTATACTGCATTAGGAACCCAGGGGGCTTTGGCCAGAGCGGGTCAATATATTAATAAATGCATCGGGTGAAATTCAGGTCCCAATCATGTCAATGGGAGTTTTGTCACTGACTTCAATGGGGCCAGGATTTTATCCCTTAGGATCGTCTATCCTCCAAGACACGATGCAGTTGTCTATCCTGGTGAGAGCTTGTGTCACTTCTGCAGTGTGGTGTATACAGAAATATCATATAGAAGTGCATTCACTAGAACACACGTGTCTGAATGAACCGGGGAATCTGCCACCAGCTTAACATAATAAATCTTAGAAACACAGAAATCAGATATCTAGTGTTACCGAATCTGCTCCCAAGCAGTGAAAGACTATTCCCTACAATTGGTAGTGTTTTGTCAAGCTCAGTTTTAAATGTTGTAACAGTGCTATCTTGAATAAGAATTGAATTGCAATTATGTCACACCTACATAATTGGAGAAATAATTCAAGGGAAACATTTTTTGCCATTACTTTGACCCCATCTACACAACTATAATCTTGGACTGTCCAAAGTTCTAGTTCAATTACAGAAGCATAGTACCATCCACAATACAAATTTTAACTATGTTGTAACATGGTCAGGGAACAAACATGATGTAACCACAACCCCGACGCAGGTATATTTGGAGTAGACAGGCCTTTGTTAAAAATTACTTCGAAGAAAATGCGCCTTGACTAGAACCATATTCTGTAAACTTAAATCCTATTGGTAAGTGTCCCAGCTCAGAAGGATCAGAGATAAAATAAAGTAACAAGAAGATTTCCTAACATTTTGAAAGACTGATCAGGATGATTCAGAGAGTATATCTCTCTGATTGCAGCTCACGTAGACATACCTAAGCTAGCTTTAATTTTGTTATCTTGAGTATCAGAGCAGCGAATCTCTGGCAGCACATTGTGATTGCTGTAAACCATGAATGGACAAAAGGACACCAGTGAGTGTAAGCTGAGTCACATGCGTTTTTTAATGGCAGCCAAGAAGGAAGGCATTTTTCTTTCAGTATGGAATACTCACAAACACAGATCCCCGCGGCAAGGTGTCTAGGGCAATGATCACAGGAGTGTCTGTCCTGCTTGTCAATAAAGATTGGTGAACTGGTTAAAAAAAAACAGCAAGAAAAAATTAACTTATTTAATTATAATATGTATGTAAAAAAATCTGCATTTTTATCTTCTTCGGTTTTTAAACTATTTATTTACAATTAATGTAAATACATATAGATTATAGCACCTGTGCCAGCCTGACACTCAGCATCTTTCCACCTCCCCCAATGCTGGGGCTGAATTGGCCCCCACTGTAAATTAGAGTAATCATAAGGCTGCTTTAACTTGCAATGGCCGTGGAGCTTATTAGCTGTTAGGACAATGGCTAATCCCCAGGAAAATGTCACCTAGGAAATGGCTAATTTTCTAGGGTTTTAGGTGGTGCTGTGTCGGGGTTTAGGCCAGGATTCTAAAATGGAGCAAATCCCAATCTGCCCCCCCAGAGCAGGTCAAAACAACACTGGCTAAAATGCCAACAGCCTCCCTATAGTAGAGTTCTTACTGCTAAGGGGGGGAAAAAAGTCTAACACAGGTAAGGTCCAAGAGTTTCAGCCTAGCAGGACTGGAAAAGTGAAAAGTCCATTGGGTAGCAGTGAAGCACTTCCAAACATTCACTCTAAGAAGAGCCTCACTATAACCAGGTTCCCTATATGCAGGTACCACTGCATTGTGTATATATGCTCTTCTCTGATGTCTGCATGGGTGCAAAGGTAATGTAGTTAAAGTGGTACAATTTTTGTATGTAGACATGGCCTACATCGGTAAAGTGTGGATGCAGTTATATCAGTATAAAGGTGCTTATACCAGTATGGCTTATTCTCATGCAGGAAAGAAAATAAGCTTTATACTGGTACAACTGCATCCACACTAGGGGTTGCACCAGTAGAACTACTTCATTTAAAAAAAAATTAAAAATCACCACCCCCCTAACAAAAATAGTTATACTGATACAAAAATGGTACACAGACCATCCTTAGTATGGGAACTCAGATTGCTAGTGTTTACAAGCATACCTAGAGAAGAATTCAATGGCTTATCTAACAACCTTGCTGAATATCATTAGGGTGTTTTGTCATACTCACTGCCAGCTTCAGCTTGCATTATTCTGTTGGCGGGAGCTCTGTTGCTTAGGCAAGAGTCATCTTGAAAAATCTTCAGTACAGAACAACTTCCCTTTAAGTACATGAAAGGTAATTTAAAAATAACCATCACCCAACAGCACCTCCCCAGATCGCCAAGCTCCGTGCTGGCTTTGCAGATACTCACTTCTTTCACAATGTAAATCCATTCAGTCACATTACTGTTTCTCAGAATGACAGTTCCTCTTCTACAATAAAAACAGAAGGAAATTAACAGATATAGAAAAAGCATGAGATTCTTAAGATTTCTTGTAAGTGCCCAAATTAAGGCCATTTTCCATGAGCACTGCATACATTCCTATTAAAAAGTCCATCGAGTTTAATGTCATGTTTTAAAAGAGTTCTTACCTATTTCAGTAAGGCTGAAAGAATTTTTTTTAAAATCTTCTTGTTTTTATGTCTTTTGTTTACTTTTTGTATTTCACTCATCTTAGTCTAGGGAGCTAGTTTGATCTGATTAACACGCATTTCAACAGGCTTTAGGATCAGGCTCTCAGAGAACATAGTTATTTCAGTTGACCCTTTAGATTTTGTAAAGCTTTTTTATTGTTAATTGTTTATTGTTAATGTTCAGCCTGAACTACCCAACAGCTGCAAATATTAAAGTATTTCCTTATTACTCCAAAACTACAATGCAGTCAGCAGACTCTGATGCTGTTCCTGAAGTGCTGCAGCTTTGTCAGGTTCAGCTGTAGTTTAGCCTTTATGGTGACTTAAGGGCGCTCTGCACAAGAAGCCAAAAGGGGATGAATTGAGCTTCCTTGTTGTAGGCCAGAGAGAGTACCCGTAACCTAGCTTGTTCTGGAAGTGGGGAGAGTCCTTCCCTGATCTGGAGGAGTCCAGTGAACACACATACTGGAGAATAAATGCATGACTCACTTTACATCACATGTCCATCTATTAAACTTGCCTGATAATATCAAATATTCCTGTGAGGGTGGCTGAGATTTCAGGGTCAGGTATTTGGAGGAATAAACTATTTTATTAAAATAATGCTTTTGAACTCTTTCACAAAGTATTCAGCATGGTTTGTACCTATGAAATGAGGAGCCAGCAAAATCAATTTTCCAATTTTATAAACAATTAACTAATATGCAGTTGGCAATTAACATTAAATCTCAGAGTTGTCAGGTCCAATGCAGGGTTTGATCCAATGCCCATTGAAGTCAACAGAAAGACTCACTGACTTCAGTGGTCATTTGATATGAACCTGTGACAGTCTGTATCCCTATGTCCACCCCTTTTTCAAGACTGTGATAAATTTTGTACAAACTGTGCCTTGTAAGTTGTTATCTGAAAATTCATGATTTACTGATCTTTATTGTCCTGTTAAAATGTGTGGCAATGTTGTATGTAAAGTTACAAGATTCTACTGTATGATGTTACTAAGACATATTCCAAATCTGGGGAAGTAGTCACAAACCAGTTCCTCAGACAAAAGGCTAACCAACGCCTGTGTCAGGTGTCAACAAAATCAAATGGACTATCACCTGTTTAAGCGGCCATTCTTTGGCAAGAAAAAAAGTGTAGTGAGGAATTTATATCTTTGCAAGGTTGAGGATGAGGTTCCCATCCTCACAGACTTTCTGTCTCCTGAACCCCAGCTGGAGACTATTCTCAAAGGAGAGGAAAAATTATAGAGAATGGAGAACAGAAGCCCCAAATCATCACTCCCTTCATTGCTACTCACAGCATCAACAATGTGTAAAGGACAAAGGAAGCATAATTGGACTGAGAAAGGATCCTGGCAGAAAGGAATTCAGCCAGTAAGATTTCTAAAACATGGTGAGAGACACTTTTGCTTTGAAATCATTTAGCTTGTTAAGTTAGGTACTAGTTGTGTTTTACCCTTTATTTCTTTGTAACCACTTCAGACTTATTTTTCATTACTTGTGATCACTTAAACAATCTTTCTGTTGTTAATAAACCTGTTTAATTGTTTTACTGAGATCAGTGTGCTTGGATTGAAGTGTTTGGGAAACTCCATTTGAGACAACAGGATGTGTGCATTTCATTTTCTTTTAATAAAATGACAGACTTTACATAAGCCTGTGTTGTCCAGGACAGGGCTGGGTAATACAAGATGCACATTTCTGGGGGGAAGTCCGAGACTGGGAATTTACTGGTGTTGCTCTGCAGCGTAATAAAAGAGTGGCTGGCCGTAGCACTCATACAGCATGGCTGGGAGTAATTTACATGCTGGAAGCTGTGTGAAAGCAGAGCAGGAGTGCTTACTCTCACAGCGACACTGTAAAAGGCACCCCAAGTTGGATAACCGAGGGGACAGAGCTGTTCAACGGTCCAGATTACACCCTGGGAAATGTCAGAGCCTTAGTCATCTATGGAGAGACGAATAATAACATTATAATACACTCTAGTTTTGCCAGAGATTTTTAATGAGCACTTTAGTTCATCCTTCTTTAGATACCAATCCTGCAACCACATCTGTGTCAGCTGACCCTGCATCATGCCAATCTCAGTTCTGCAGGTGCAAAGGGATAGGCCAAAGCAGATCCAACTGCAGGATCAGGGCCTCAAACTGCAAGTTTCTAGGGTCTAGGAACATGTCTTCAGTGGTCCCAGTCCTGAAAACATGTGCTACTGGGCATAGTGCTTACTACTGTGAATAACCGCACTGCCAGAGTACTCATTTGGAAAGCACAATCTAAATGTTTTATAATAACAACTCCACTGGATAATGCTGGTTTTCTACACTGAATAAACTTTTCTGACCTGTAGTGACAGACAATGCATTTTCCAGGATTGTCTTCCAGCAGATTGATGGGCCAACCTTTAAAACAGTGCAGACTTCTAAGCAAATCAGAGAAAGAAATTGTGAGGACCATCACATCTATCGAAGTCCAATAGCATCCGTAATGTTAAAAGTTGTCACTGTATTCCTGTTCATTTTATGGAGGGATCAGCAAGATCAGTATATTGTTAAATTAAAAACTCTCAAACTATGCCAGAAAGTTAGTATGCCATTGTAACAAAAGAGACAGGACATTTAATGGATAGTAAATGATTCATTATTACTAAAGATAATAGTACTTCTAATAATGCCTTCAACATGAAGATCTCAGGTGTCAAAGCAGCAAGATTCACAACAATCCTGAGAGGAGTTATTGTGCCTATCTGCATATGGAAACACAGAGTAGTTAATTGACGCGTTCATGGAAACAATGTGAAAGAGTAGAAAAACAGTAACAGGTCAAAAGGACTACAGTACTTTTCTGGTGATGAACCCTCCCACAATTAACACCACAGCTGATTCACAGATGTGGTAATTGAAAAGTCTGAAGTTCTTCCATCCTACCTCAGAAACTGCATCTGCTCAGGATCTCCAAACACGTTTTTCCCACCAGACAGGAAAATCTTGATGAAATCCTGAAAAGTATCAGTTAAAAACTATTTTAAAAACAGAAAAACCTCCCATTCGCCTATTCATAATCAAACTCTTTCTTCTCTTATCTTAAAGTGTTTCCCTAAGCACTAACGGATGAGAATGGTAGACAGCAATGTTATAAGGAACAGAACTAGGGCCCCAGAAGGAGGACAGCTTAACCAACATTTCCTTTGCAGAAGGCTCCCCCCGTTTCCTTTACAGTGCTTTTCCTCCTCTCACCCACACCTCATCTTGATGTTGAGAAGCATACATTTCTGTAACTCTCCAGGAATTATGATCTTGGCACCTTACCAGTATTATACGTCACATTATCATTCACTGCTTATTTTATGTGTAGGATTTTCTATGGCACTTGTCATGGCAGTATCTGAGCATCTCACAAATATTAATGACTTAACCTTATAGCTTCCCTGCAAAGTAAGGAAAAGTTATCCTGAAACTGAAGCACACAGATTAAGGCTGGGATTGGCACCCAATTCCTACTGGAATTCATTGGGATTTGGGTGCTTCACTCCCTTAGGCTCCTTTGAAAATCTTCCAGTTTATGTGACTTGTCCGAGATATCAGAGTTAGTCTGTGGCAGACATATGAAAAGAAGCAAATTTCCTGATTCTCACTCTAGTACCTTAACCACAATAATTACAAGACTATCCTTCTATCCTGCTCTGATTTATAATACAGTGACTGATCCAAAGGGCAGCATTATCTATAGCTATTCCCCAGTAGAGTTCATGAATACTTTGAACTTGACTGACCGTAACACAACAGTCAAAGACATCTTACAGCGAAGTCCAACACTGCGCTTCCCACTACCTGCACTCCTCCCACCCATTTTCCCACTTTTGATGCCACCCTGGATGCCTTGCTCTCTGGATTCAAATCCCTCTTGAATGCTCATGTCTTCCATGAGGTTTTTCCAACAATAATCAACGAAGGACAGAAGAACAAAACAAAACTCTTTTTAAAAGTGAAGTTATCTACCATTCTAATCCAAAAATGGCACCCTCATCTGGTCTAGTCTATGTGCCTAGACTAGACTGTCAATCTCTGATTTAGATTAGAAACTCTTCAGGGCAAGGACCTGTTTTTCCCAACATATGTGCGGTACCACAGTGCCAATATTCTGTGCATATGCAGTAAATGATTATCTGCTTTGTGGTGAAGCAGAGAAACAGTCCACCAGCATGGAAGGGGTTAAAGAGAGCCTTTGGGCCCTGCTAGTCCTGGCCTGTTATACCTGCAGCCAGTGCCAGGCTGGTGGGGAGAGGAGGAGGAGGGAGTGTGGCTCAGTTCAAGGCTGACTGGCAAAGAGGTAGGAGCTAGTTGCCTCCCTACCTGAGGGAAGGATCACTAGCCTGCCAGCCAAGGCAGCCACCAGGAACTGTCTTCCTGGCCAAAGGGGACAAAGAAGGAGGCCTACCAGGACCCAGCCTAAAAGGAACCCAGGTGACTGAAGCACGGAGACCTTGTGGGGGTTCCAACCCCACCAAACTTACAGCTGCCCCACCCAGAGGAACCTTGGACTGCACCAGGATGCTGCCCAAGGTCCAGCAGGGGGCACTTCTAGAGACAAGCCATCACAGGAACTTGGACCATGCAGCAAACTGAAGGGGCAACAGTAGGAAGTAGCCCAGGGCAGTGGACATAGACTCCCCTCTGGGAGCTCCCCTACTCAGGGGTTGACTTACACAGGGTCCTGGGCTGGGACCTGGTAGAGTGGGAGGGCCTGGGTCCTCTTACTCCCCTGCCTTAAAGACTGAGGCACATCAACCACAGAAGCAGGGGGCAGGAAGTCAAGCACTCGAACCACTACGCCAATGGTCCCCAAACTTTACACAGTTGTACCCCCCCCCTTTCCCCTGTCCACACCCTTCCCAAGCCAGGGCCGAAAGCAGGGCCGTGGCTTCCGGAGAGGGGAAGTGTGGATAGGGGTTAGGGGGCCACTGCCAGGGGCCAAGGCTGGGGGTGGGGCTGAGAGCAGAGCTGCAGCCAGAGGGCCGAGGCTGGGGGGCAGGGCTGAGGCCGGGGTCGGTACTGGAGCTGGGGGCAAGGCTGGGGCCGGAAACGGAGCTTTGGCCAGGTCCTGAGTCTGGGGGAGAGGCCGGGGCTGGGAGCGGAAGCCGTGGCCAGACCGTGGTCAGGTGCCAGGGCTGGGGGGAGGAGAGGAAGGGGCTGGGGCCAGGAGTGGAGCCAGGGCTGGGGGTGGGACTAGGGGCAGAGCGGGGCTGGGTGGCGCTCTCTTCTCCCCCCCATTGGGGGATGGCCCAGGCCCTGCCACGCCCCCCCAAAATGTTCCTCCGCGCCCCCTTAGGGGAACATGCCCCACAGTTTGGCTACCCGGCCCTTCAAGCCTCCTGTTACACGCTTACTTACGGATATCAAGGCCTACATTTATAGAAAAAAATACTTGTGTATATGCATACCCAATATGTGTATGCAGTCACCGACACTGCACTCAAGAACTGCACACACACAAACAACCAAGTTCATATGTGACCAGTTAATTGGATGTACAGTCAAGAAACTTTATTTTAGTCTACCTCATGCTCCATTTTCAGATGTGGATAAGTAGCAAATGCTTGGTTCAAATTCACCCTTGATGGAACTCCATTGAAGTCACTATAGTTACACCAGAGATTAATTTGGCCCGCTGTGTTTTAAAGTCCCTGCATCCTGTTGCTGTATAGCAGAACTACAGGTGGAATCTTCAAAGATTTGGAGGGAAAAATCTCCCAATTGTTGAACTGTCAGAATCTGGTGACTCTCATGGAATTTCTAGCACTTCCGGTTTCCAGTCAAGCTAAGAATACCATAAGAACAACTCCCCTGGTGGTGTTTTGGCTTTGCCATGAGCCTCTTCCATTCCCAGCCAAAACCCAGAAGTGCAAGAGTGCACAAGAATGGTAAAAAGAAATGTCATTCAAACTGTTCCAATCCTCCAGAAAAGGATGGGTCTAAATTCTGAACCAAGAACCTAGGGAATTCTTACTTTATCCAGACTGATTCAGTCATTGCTGCATAAACATGGTTTGTTGACCTCACATTGTGTTTGCATTCACATGATCAACTGTGTGATCCTGTGAATCTGACACACACAACACCAATGTAAAGCATCTGATTATATAACATGAGGTGAACATGCTCCACTTTTACCCCAGGCAGTTTTATCGTAGGTTTGTAGCAACTTGATCATCCATCAAATGCAGATGGAACAAATTTTTGAAGGATGATATGTAAAAACAGTCATCAGTGGTGGAACTTTTTGCTGCACATCAAATTATATTTATACAGCAGTGTCTTTGAACAAAGGCGGCCAAATTCTGACCCTTGATTATTCCCACACAACACTGCTGCAACTCAGTAGGGGTAGCCTGGCTGTAACTGTGGGCAGAAACAATGTGCTTACATATGTTTGACTAATAAACATTTTTATTTGTCATAAATGTAAGAAATATTTACCTCTCGGTCAATACAGAGAAACTCAGCTGGTTCCTGAATAATAACTGTTGTCTGCCAGTAGTCACCATTTATAATCTCTCTATCCTAAAAATAATAATTAAAAGGGTGGGGTGGAAAGAGGAAAAGTGTATAATTTTAAAATATCTATACAATTTTTAATCATTCTTTAATTTCAAATCTTCTCTCTCCCCTATGTCTATATTTATCTAGAGAACAGAGAATATGTTTTGTGGTATTGAAAATAAATCAGCAGATAATAAAAAGTCACACATTAATAAAAAAAGTCATCTTATTTATACAGGACTCTATATCCCACAAGACAGACATCTCTCCAACACTGAAACACAGATGGAGTGCAGAATAGCAGCCAACTGGTGCACAGACTGCAGCACTACAGTGCTAGCAAGTAGAAATGTTGCCCAAGGTCACTTGGACAAACCTCAACTCTCAGGAAAAGTGTGTGGAATTTTTAATTACCACAAGTGTTCAGGAATTCAATTTTGTGTCTCTTCTGTGTGACACATACAGTAAATTGCATGAAACTCAATTTATCGACCCTGCAAAAATAACGGGGTGACTCAACCCTATCTTGCATTGATGTATTTCAACACCTAGTGCGCTGCTTTGTAACTCACCCCAAATGCATCCCCTCGACTAAAGAACCAGGCAGGCTTTACTTGGCCACTGTCACTGTTCCTCTTGATAACTGTTGCTACAAGGTAAACAACATCACAAATCAGCTGTTAAATTGTAAAACAAATAGGGGCTTCTTGTGCAAACAAGTAAGCATTTTTTCTAGACCCCTTGTGAATGTGATGTGAGGCTCTAAGTATGAAAAATATATGTATCATTATCCTGCTTGTTGTGAGCTTTAACAGGATATTTTCAAGCAGTTTGAATCCAAAATGTATGTTTTGCAGAAAACAAAAGTAGGGAGTGGAAGGTAGGTTTACAAAACATGAAAAATTATAGGGACACAGCATTACTGTTTGCTTGTAAACTTTACACGATCACACATACTCTGACTCTTTTGAAGGGTACAAAAGGTCTGGAACATTTCCTGTAGTGCAGACTGGTATTAAGAGCTTAGAGAATTATTTATGTAGCACAGGCATTTCCTGGACACTACCAAACACGCAGCTGAGAAGTCTCTAAAGTGCGTGGCAACATGTTTCAGATGGCACAAACATGTTGCCCAGGAGACAGTAGCCTAAACTCAGATCCTCTGAGATGTGTACTGATCTGATACAAAATTCCTCCTGGAACTACTGTTTTTATAAACAAAAATAATACTCAAATGTGGAAGGTACATGTCTGTTTCATTGTTTCTACTAGGTTTGAGCAAATTACGATTACGTGCAGAAGATATGCTGCATAACTACTCACATTACAGTGTGAGGAAATAGATGTATTTAAAACAGGACTAGTGCTCTACTCCTTCCATTAACACATGCACCTGCACTCAAACGCACAATTTCTGTCAGGTTTAGTGAATGTTAACCTATGTGTAATTAGGGGAGAACAGATCCCTAGAACAAATTACTGGATCCCTAATTCCAGTTAATGTCGCAAAACTTTCCTGCCAGGAGGCCAAATCTTGTGAGAAACAGAGCACCATAGTGCTCAGCACCTCACAAGATCAGGCTCACTGTGCTGCAGTTTGGAATTCAAAGGAACAGAGCCATGAGTTTTCAAGAGGCAGAGAATAAAATAAATGTAAACGAAGAAACCGGTTTGAAATTCTAAGGGATTACACTGAAGATTAGGTTTAAATCCTTCTCTCTGTCAGACATGAAAATTCTGGAGGAATTATCTTTGGGCAATATTTGTCTAAGTTTTGGTTTTCTTTAACAACAACAAAATACTGATGCATTATCTATTTTTGAAAGAAGCAAGGAAGCTTAGTATCACTGCTAATCAAAGGTCTCTATCCACCAGTGCAGCAATCCCTGACTGAAGTCAGAAAACAAGGCTTCCCCTAAATAAGGTTATTGTGCTATCTGCCAACGCCACTGAAGTTCATTTTAAAATGCTGTAAAACATTCAAAAGGCCTCTTGTAAAGAGAGTCTTAAGTAGAGGAAACACTGTACACCCTTCACATAAATAAACTGAACCTTAATTTAATTTGGCTCCCCGAGGCACAGCAATAAAGATCACCTATTTTTTTAATAGATTACTACCTACCAGATCCTGAGAGACAGATATAGAAGGAGTGTGGTGTGTAGCCCTGTTGGATCATCACTTGGCAGGATTCATACCTAGAAAGGACAGATTCCCTGAACAATAAAGAGTTTACCAGTGTTGCTATAGTTTCAAGCTGTTCTGAACATCTTGCATCTTCAAAGTCTTAAGTTCATTGCTAAATCACAGACCCACATCATCTTCTCCTTTTGTTTTACATACTGTGGTCTACTGGAAAGAGCACTGGCTGGTGACTCAGAAGACCTGGATTCTATTCCCAGCTCTGCTGCTGGCCTGCGAGGTGACCCTGGATAAATCACTGTCACTTCACTTCTCTGTACCTCAGTTTCCCATCACTAAATTGAATATAACCTCCTTTGAGATCTATGGATCTAAGAGCTAGATACTATAATTATTACCACTAGCGTTCCCACTTTTGCTAACACTGGTGGAGCTGCAGCCATGGCAGGAAAAGTGCTAGTATAAGTAAGGCCTGGTTGGGAGATGTAACACATTTTATTTCCAAATTCCTGCCCCCAAAAAGGTAGATTTTCATCTATACTGTCACACAAACACACTGAATAGTATAAATGCTTGTACATAGAAGCTCAAGGTGCGAAATGTGAATGCAGTTTTGGATCCTGATTTGAACATACCAAAAGTTCAGGGCTGTTGTAATAATTGGGCCTACATATTTATCCTAATTGTGAGCTCAACAGTGAAAAGAGACTGAAAGTTCATCAAGTGTCACAGTAACCTATAAGAACAAATGCGGAATGGAAAAGGTGCAATGGCAAGACAGAAAGACACAAAAAAGCCTAGTGATATAATGCAAAGACTGTGTTAAGATCATGCTTGGTAAACAAGAAAAGTCAAAGAACAAAAATCAGTGACCCAAAATTGGCGTGTTGGAAATTAGGCCTAATTGTTGGATAAAATTGGTGGCTATTCCACCCATCATTACCTTTTGGAGTCCCTAAAGAAAGAGACTGCAGGGAGAAAAATTGGCTACTGGAGCAAGCTTTACCATCATGGCTGCCATTCCCTCTGTCTTCTGACACCCCAGGCCTTCGTCATCCTGATCCTGAGACATTTCCAGACCAGGCCAGAGAGACTGCTACCTCTACCAGTTCTGGCTAAATCCCAAACACTACGGGGGACGGGGGTGGGTGGGACGGACTTCAGAAAAAAAATGCTCCCCTACCCCTTGTGTGTTTTCCTTCCCTACCTTATTTCTTCTCTTTCCTATCCCTCTTCTTTGTTTTCCTTCTGTCTAATAAGAGTCTAGCTTAACCAGTCAAAATTGTATATTTTGCAACATTGTTGTGAACCTGTGACCAGAAAGGAAACTAAAAGCAACACCCTAAACAGCTCAATGCTGGTACAAGTTTGCCAGGTCTCAGAGTGGCAGATCAGACCATGCTGTGTTTCAGCAGTGAGAAGTGTAAGTCAACATCAGAGACAGAAGCCGCATTTCCTATCTTTGCTATTCCTTTCTCTCCCCTTTTGTGTGTGTGTCTGTCTTGTTGTGTCTTCTTAGGAAACTGGATTGGACTTTAACAATAACAACACTCCAGCCCTTCTCAACTAACATCTCTTTTCTCCCCAAAAGAACAGTTATTACCACCTTTGATACCATCTACAATAGTGGTTCTCAAACTAGGGAAAGCCCCTGGTGGGCTGGGCTGGTTTGGGGAAAGCCCCTGGTGGGTCAGGCCGGTTTGTTTACCTGCCGTGTCCACAGGTTCGGCCAATCGCGGCTCCCACTGGCTGCAGTTCGCCGCTCCAGGCCAACAGAGGCTGCAGGAAGGGCGGCCAGCACATCCCTCGGCCCACACCGCTTCCTGCAGCCCCCATTGGCCTGGAGTGGCAAACCACGGCCAGTGGGAGCTGCGATCAGCTGAACCTGTGGACGCGGCAGGTAAACAAGAGGCGGCCCTAGTTTGAGGGCCACTGATCTAAAAGACTGTCAGATGGGGAGGGGTCTTTTAAAAACCCTCTCTACCTGAAGCAAAAGGGGACAAAAATGTTAAAATTAAAGCCTTACTTAATATTTTACATTTCAAATGCTTTAGCTGCTTTTCCTCCTTTTCTGTATCTTTGTGGGAGTGTAAATCATGCTATCTGGGACACCTTGGTGCTTGTCACAGGCACATGACACATTAGTCACAGGAAAGACCCTATACAAGACCACAAGGTATTGTAAAAATAAAACTAGTTTAGCAATTTTCTTGCCTTTATTCTGCATCAGCACTACAGTTTTTATTGTCCTACACAAACTGGTTAGATGTCAGCCCATACAGTAACTCATACAATTGCTGCCTCTGATCTGCTGCCCTAAACACTGACCTGTTTTGCCTGTATAGCAAAGCTGACTATGACCTGACCATTTCAATCTCTCTCCCCATAGGATTTATCCTCCTTATTACCTTGAATACCATGCAGCCTTTGCCACCTTCTTCTGAATCATTGTGGAGTAATTTCCAAAGGCCTTCATGGGCTGCAGGGTAACGAGTATGTAGCGGATGTCCTTCTCACTTCGCTCCTGAGGACACTGACGAAGAATATGTATGGCACGCTCAGAAATCCTTGACTTCAAGAAGGGAAAGTAAATTATTATAAAGCAACCAGTATGGTTCCTCTCTACATAGATGCTGTTTGGTGTCAACAAATTGCTATATTGGAGTCCGGTCCAGAGTATTGTGGTAATAATAGGAATACCTAGTTCTTATATAGTACTTTTCATCAGTAGGTCTCTAAGTGCTTTACAAAGAAGGTCAGTAGTAGTATCCCCAATTTACAGACTGGGCAACTGAGGCATGGGAGCGGCGTGAAGTGACTTGCCCACAGTCACCCAGCTGGCCAGTGGCAGTGCTAGGAATAGAATCTAGGTCTCCTGAGCTGTGCTCCAATGGTAAATTGATAGATTAAGGATATTTTATATCCATTAGTGGACCATTATTGGATAGTGTTATGTTCACGACAAGTTTGTGAGCAATGAAGATTAGCAAGACCAACTAAACTGCATTAATGCTTGACTGTGATAGTCATTAACTTCAATGTCAATCACACTTCTCTTCTGCTCTCAGCAGAATGTCATTTTAATCAGTTTCAACACATTAATTCATTCTATAGGCCTCAACCAATTAAGTTAAAGGGAGTGCTTAAGGGCATATAGACATTGCATCAGTGTGTACAACTCCCATTCATGTTAATGTGAATTGCATACATAGAGGGAAGAAAAGGATTCAGAATTGTGATAAAGTAGGAGTTGCAAGCCTGGATCAAGGGCAGCAAATGGTTGTAACTACATGATCCTAGGAATCAAACACTCCATCTCTCATGGAGAACCAGGTGAAAAGTATAGCCTGTTAATTAGTAGGTGACTATAAAGCCAAGTAATTATTTTAGACTTATCATCATTAGGGGTATGAGCACAGGTTCTGGGATTTGTAATAGCTTTTATTTCCCCTCCCCCGGGATTTAGTAATGCTTCAAAAAGCCATTTACAGAGTAGCAAAAATACATAATCTCATCTCCTTGGAGCATTTCATTTCCTGGATAGTGAAGATACCCTGAGAACACTAGAACTTGCATTATTATGGACACATAAATGGTTCCCCAAGGGGAGCAAAAAAGCATATGAAAAACAAACACGAATACTATGTGACTTGGGTTTACTAAATAAATAAATAAATAAATAGGTTCACCCATACAGCTGTGAAATCTGAAGCAAAATTCTAAATAACAAACCTTGCAAATAATCTACACCGTGCTGCACATTCAAGGCCAGATTTTTCAGGCAGTTTTGGCACATAGGCACAGATCCTCAAAGGCACGTTTACATGTGCCATCATGATAACTTCACACCTAGCTGGAGTAAATGCATGCAAAAATGAGGCACATTTGACACAATTAAACTGACTCTGGCCTTTAGGGCTTTGTTCAGATGGAATTTTAGCCATTTAAGAATGAATTTCCAAAAGACAAGTTGTTCATCTGCCTCACACTGAATATAAACATGAACTTTTTATCCTCCTCAGAAAAGCTCAAATGGTTCACTGTTCACTATAGCATACATCAGATTTGCAGCATAATTTAAAGCACATTTGACAATTTCCCACCTACATGTGTAGTACATGCCACTGCACATTGCAGGTAGGAAAGAGCACTGGTGTGGAAGCAGGAATGCCAGAAAACTTATTTTCCAAGTTTCATGCAAAAAAGAATGAAAATGTAAATGGCAAAAAGATGAGCCGGTGCAATAAAACTGATGAAACAGCAGCTTTATGCTTGTTGATATCAAGTGCCTGCATCAAGGCTCCCAGCCAGAACAGAGAGATTGACTGAACTTTAATTAAATTGCAACTTGTTTGATTAAAACACCAATGAGGATTCAGCCACATTGGATTTTACACATAAGCACAAGCTTCTAACATACCGTTCCTAACCCTGCTTCTGGTCTCATTAAAAGGGGTTACTGAAGCTCAAATGCAAACTTAACAATTCACAACAAATTTGCAATTGAACCTTTTTAATTTGGAGTATTAAGGTCTAGTCTACACTGGAAAGTTTTGCCTGTGTAAGCAAAATGTACTATTTCAACAAAAGCACTTTTATACTGGAATAACTGCATCTCCACTAGCACCAACTCAGCACTAGAAACCGTTCTCTGGTGTAGCTACCAGGCAACCCCTTCTCGTACAGACATCTTATACCGGCAAAAAAAAACCCAACAACCCTGCTTTTGCCAGGATAACTGATACTAGTTCCTTGACCAAATAAGCTGTACTGGCAAAAGCACTTTTATGTCAGTTTAACTGCATCTACATATACGTTTTTACCAGTATAGAAATGTTGTAAAGAAATCAAACCCCTCACCAACTAACAGAAAAGCAAATGTTTCTAGTGTGATATGGCCTAAATCAGCTTCTTAATAGCCCTAGGGGTATATGTTTTTGCCCATGTATTACATTCAAATGAACAGACCCTGAGATCACCCTTGTGTCAGTACATATGCAACTGATTAGGTTGGCTTCAATGATAATTATTTAGGCTGGAGAACTTGGACCTAGGGATGGTAACTCTGCTCTCTCCCTACCTGTTTTTTAGCCCTGAATAGTGTCACATCAAAGAGGATATCTTCCCTAGACTGTTCCATGTGGTTTGATTGGGATTTCCATCTCTTGACTCTCTCAATCTCATAGTTGAGGTTGGCTCTAACCAAAAAGACACACACTTGTTAGCGCAAAATCTTTCAGGTAATTAAAGACAATTTTAAGGCTTACAATTCTTGTCCACATCCAAACACCTAAGTGTGGGTCTACGAATTACCAAGAGTATGAAAGTATGGAGATTAAGTTTATTAATTGTGTCTTAAATGACCAATTTAAATGGCTAACACCAGGCCCAGCCTGCAAACCCATATGCATAATCTTCAATAGTTTTGTTACTGTCGATAGGCCAACCTGCATAAGTGAGTATTTGAAAGATTGGGCCCTCAGTTATTTTTGTAACTGTGACATCTCATCACTATACAAAACAAAAACTTCTCCTTTTCTCACTTGGCTGTAATTTTTGGAGCTGTAAATCTTCTGATCATTTACGTGTAAATGAAGTAAACAAAATTCAGACAAATATGCAAAAAGGGTATGACGACTCATGAAGGTAATACCCAATAAGCTCTGGAAAATCCATAGATTGTAACTAAATAGCAACACATCCATATTCTATGGTGTCACATAACTTTCATTTACCTGCTCCAAAGTTAACCCAAAATTTCAGACTATAATTGTACATTATGTATAAACTGAAACAGAAGTCTTTACATACTAAGTACAAAGTGCTCAGATACCATGGTAATGGATGTGATATAAAAGCTTTAGTAGAATAGAACAAAATGTATTACAAACAAATATTCATTACTCACAGTAGATGGTGCTCTTTGTAAAGTAAGCAAAGCATAACAATGCTTTTAGCAGCTTTCTGAAATCTGAACAGAAGATTTGGCTGAAAGAAGAACGTAACCAATAGCCGGTTATTCATGACCAGTTCCAGTGATTGTTAGTTACACAATAAGTATCATTTAAAACATCTTAGTGCTGAAGAATGCTTTTCATACTTGAAACATCTTATTAAAGCCATTCAGATAAAGGACTCATGTTTCCATGCAAAAGTGCATTTATTTTTCTGTTATACTGTAAGTTGAGGTGTCAGAACTGCAGGTCTACAAAACTGTACAACGACTCATTGTCTCTTCTCAAGTCTTTTAGAGGAACCTAGCAATTACAATCTCAAAACAGGCCCAAGATCCCATATAGCCTGACAGCCTGTTTCTGACCAATATCAGATGCTTCAGAGAAAACCTTGATAACCAGGCAATACTGTCCATGAGGAAAATTCTTCTTTACCCCAGTCCTGTAATCAGTTTATGCTCTGAATTGTGAGGACTGATTGCCCTTGAAATGTTATCCTAGTTTGAAAAAACCCTACTCCTTTTGGGACAAATCTGAATCCCTAAAGGCAAGAAAGATCATAAACACAATCATGGTCCTACTGCACAAGGAAGTGGGGAATTGGCAGGAACACAGAGAAACTGTGCAGGGCGGTTCAGCACTATTGTGTGTCAGTTTTCTGCAAAACAGTGCAGCGGGGGCACTATGAGTGCCCAGTAGGTGCATAACTACATAGATCCACTGGTCAAACACTTCAGCAGGGGTACAGAAGAGCCACAGCAGCTACTACCACAGCCTCTGTTAAATAAAACTTTGAAACACCTCATGAAAAACACCAAAAATCATTTGACTAGGGACTAGATTTTCTTTTCATTTTGCCCTCATTCTTTACTACTTAGGAAGTTTACATAGAAATAGGATGTTGGTTTCTTGAGTCCTTCTGCCCCTGCTGCTTATTCCTCACCTTGTGACATTATAATCGGATCCACAGCTCCCAACTGAAATGTCATAAGCAGAAGATTATGGGCCAGATTCTCTTTTCATACACACCAGTGTAAATCAGGAATAGCTCCATTAAAGTCAATAGTCACATTAGTGTGAGATCAGAATCAGTTCTACATTGAGTGAGGAATGAGTGGCAGCAGCAGCAGATGACTGGTTAGGAGCAAAAAGCCCTCCTTCATGCAGCCATTCCCTTTAACAGAAGACAGAGAAAAGTGAAATACTGGATATATGTCTCTAACAAGAAGTTAGTTCTAAGTCTATAGTTAAAAGGTCAGATTTGTATCAAGATCAACTTCTAATGTTGAACCTTATGTAAAACTGCCAGATACCCTGACATGAAAGCCTCTTCAATTTATATCGCACAATTTTCACCATTGTCTTGTTATAATCTGCTGTCAGTTTTTCTGCCAAAAAAAAAAATCAAATCTATTTTTGCTTACATATATATGAAATTGTTTCCTCAGTACAAAGACAAGAACCAAATTAATTTCTGGCGGAAGCCCATTGATGTTAATAAAGTTATACCAAGGTTAAATTTTGTCCTGTCAGTCAGTCCCATACAAAACTATTTCCTGCTAGTCCTCACCTTAAAGCATGCCTGGTCTTCTTGGGCAGAGGACATGATGTGCTGCAGAGACTGGGAAAGTGCACATCTGCTGTCTCCTTTGCCTTTAGGAATTCTGAACTTTTTCCCCAACTTTGCTTTTGTCAGTTTCACCCTTTCCAGAGTCAATGATCCTGTGAGATTTCCCCTTTGGAGGATTCCATCAGTGAATTTGGATCCATGCAGAAGTTTCCCAGGGGGAAGGCAGCCACACACAGCAGGACTCGGATCAGAGATTAGCTTTCTTCTGTGATTCCTCCTGTTTCTCCCATTTGCAGAATCTTTCCCCAGAGCCTGGAGCGAGGCTAGGATGCTGGCTTTCCTCGTCTCTGTGTCTAGTAGCATCTTGCTGCTGGAAATAAAAGACACACAAATGCACACCAATAGCCTATTGACAAATTACCTAGTTTTAAGAGTTTAGTTGCTACAACAGCCATGGCATTTTTCATGCGTATGTGTTTGTTTGGGGGGAGGAGGGGGACATAAATATAAGCCAAAAAATATGCAAAGTCTCCTCCACTAAGGAAATTAATACAATAAATATTCCTTCTCCCCAACAGTAAATAAAGAGATTAGTGCTAAAGGTAACAGCAAAAGAGAGAATGAGGCTCATAAATAAATAAAAACTGCTATCAAATTTCCAAATCCTAAATGTGGGAGGTCCAAATTGAAATAAGTTAGTTAATAAATGTTGCAAAGGGAACTGTCAAATGTAGCTAATAAGAACCTGCCTCACTTATCTACTGAGAGAGATACGGAAGGAGAGCTAGAAATAAAGCATGCCTCTTTCAGTTACTAATCCGTGCTCCATTGCCCAGTTAACTCATACAAACAGACAACAGACATAGCTGGTCTTAAAAAGCTCTGATTTACATTATCCAATAAGGAAGGGAGAAAGGCGGATCTTCAGAAGTTTTGTTTCTGTTGCTTTGAAAGTTACAGCTCAGTATCCAGGGAAATGCAGTTGACAGGGATGTGATATATGGACCTTCTGAGAAGGACCCACTCCCTCACGGGAGAGTACAGCACAGTGCATTTGGAAAAAGGACTTTGAAGACTTCTGTCCACCATACGCATCGATTACGACAAACACATTTTGACTCATCATGCCCACATACCCTTCCTTACACAATAGAATTTTCATACCTAACCACATACACAAATCTACCCACTCCTACATACACATCTTTTCATCCACTTGTTTCATACACCATATATACACCTATCAGACACAGACCCATCCAAAGTAAACACCACACATGTGCACTCCAAGACACCTCACATTTACAAAAACGTATTCATTCCATAACACACAAATATACACTCAAAAAGAAAAGGAGTACTTGTGGCACCTTAGAGACTAACAAATTTATTTGAGCATAAGCTTTCGTGAGCTACAGCTCACTTCATCGGATGAGTTCAGTGGAAAATACAGTGGGGAGATTTATATACACAGAGAACATGAAACAATGGGTGTTATCATACACACTGTAAGGAGAGTGTTTCAGAGTAACAGCCGTGTTAGTCTGTATTCGCAAAAAGAAAAGGAGTACTTGTGGCACCTTAGAGACTAACCAATTTATTTGAGCATAAGCTTTCGTGAGCTACAGCTCACTTCATCGGATGCATACTTACAGTGTGTATGATAACACCCATTGTTTCATGTTCTCTGTGTACATAAATCTCCCCACCGTATTTTCTACTGAATGCATCCGATGAAGTGAGCTGTAGCTCACGAAAGCTTATGCTCAAATAAATTGGTTAGTCTATAAGGTGCCACAAGTACTCCTTCTCTTTTTGCGAATACAGATTAACACGGCTGCTACTCTGAAACCTGTCAAATATACACTCAGAATTTTTCAGTAGTGCCTCCCCTATGGAGCTCTGCTGTAATCAAAACAGGTGGTGTCCTGTAATTTTTATAGTGAATTTTTATTTGTAAAACTATTAAAATATGACTTTAAGTAGACGGCCTGATTTTTCTCTAGAGCAGTGGCTCTCAACCTTTCCAGACTACTGTACCCCCTTCAGGAACTGTACTATCTTACATAGCCCAAGTTCACTTCACTTAAAAACTACTTGCTTACAAAATCACACACAAAAATATAAAACTGTCACAGCACACTATTACTGAAAAAATTACTTACTTTCTCATTTTTACCATATAATTATAAAATAAATCAATTGCAATATATTGTACTTACATTTCACTGTATAGTATATAGAGCAGTATAAACAAGTCATTGTATGAAATTGTAATTTGTACTGACTGCTAGTGCTTTTTATGTAGCCTGTTGTAAAACTAGGCAAATATCTAGATGAGTTGATGTAACCCCTGGAAGACCTCTGCATACCCCTGGCTGAGAACCACTGCTATAGAGACCAATTATTTTTACTGTTTCCATTCAAAAAGCATGTATGATGGTCCTCCCCTTTTCTCTCTCACACAGACATTTCTTGATATTACAAGGAATAGCTCCCTGAACTCCAGGGATCCTGAGGGAAAAAAATATACTATGCGACTATGTAATTAAAAGCTACCATAATGCAGATGCACAAGAGGCAATTAAAATTGCACAGAAACCTAAATTCTGGCATTTCCTAACTCTCAGGGGGTTCACTTTGCAATCTAAATAATATTCTTTGAACACAGATTTGTAATGTCATGTTTTCATATATCCTTTCCAATACTTAGCAACCATTTCAACAAGGCTTTTCCAAACTGCAGTTGACACCACAGTGATAAGGAAAATTTCCACTGTACAATTTGAATTTTAATGTTGCATTTTAGCGAGACAAGGTGGGTGAGGTGTTTTATTGAACCAACGTCAGTTGGTGGGAGACAAGCTTTTGATTTATACAGAACTCTTCATCAGATCTAGGAAAGGTACTCTTACCACCACAGCTAAATATAAGGTAGAACATGTTCGCAGACCTGAATAGCTCTGTGTAGCGGCAAAGCTGGTCTCTCTCACCAACAGAAGCTGGTCCAATAAGAGATACTACCTAACACACCTAGTCTCTCTCATATCCTGAGACTAACAAGGCTACAAGAATTCTGCATACAAAAGTGTTGCTTTTTGGCAGACTATAGCAGATTATGCTACTGTTACATTTCTATTGTAAGTTTCATAGCACTAGTGAAACCTAAGGATCCAGAGAAACAAGTACAGATGAAGTGAGCTGTAGCTCATGAAAGCTTATGCTCAAATAAATTGGTTAGTCTCTAAGGTGCCACAAGTACTCCTTTTCAAGTATAGAGTCATAACAGGAGGCTCACAATGAAATTAAGGCCTAGTTTTGTAAAGCCTTGCAAAAGACACATCCAGCTACTACATCCACAAACGCCCAGTAGCTGAACACCCACGAAATGAGGATTTATATTACACCTATAGACACCCAGCTTTGCAACAGCATCTGAAGCATCGGCACTGCTTTGGTAGCACAGGGAGACCACCAAGAAAGGGGAATCTCTATAGTACGCAAGACCCAAATTACACAGGGCTTTTTGGCTCACAACCAGCGCCCCAAGTGGAACCTGGAACCAGCTGGGGGCAGGTAACGCAAGGTGGAGCACACCCATCACCCTCCCCACAGCCTACCACGTTACCAGCCAAGGTCCCCCACCCTGGGCCAAAGGACGGGTGGAAATGCTGAGTATGGCGCAGCCACCCCCTCCCGCACCTCATTTTGTACAGTGGGGCCCCTCCCCGGCGCTGGGGAGGATCAGACCATGTGCTACTGTCTGATCCTCCTCAGCCCCTGACCCGTGCTCAGCCTCTGCCTGCCCCGCCCCCCGCCCCCGCAGCGCGCCCCGCCCCGCCCCTGAGGGACAGCCTCAAACAACGCCTCAAAATGGCAGCGGCTCCCCGCCGCGTGACGAGCCGGGCCGCGGCGCAGCTGACTACAACTTCCCCACGCTCCTCTCCGCCGCCAGGCGGCGCACACGCAGTAAAGTGAGAGCACGAGTGCACTCCATCCCCACAGAGCAATGGCCGACAGGCCGCGCATGCGGGTTGGAGCCGGTTTTCTGCCGCAGCACTTCCCCACAGAGTCATGGCGGCAGTGTGCTGCCGCGCATGGGCAGGAAGGCGCCCGTAGGCCGCGTCTGCTCCCCGGGTCAGTGGTGGTTGGCGCGCCGGCTCGGAGATGCCCCAGGAGCTGGCGGCGGAACGGAGGGGAAGGCTCCTGCGCTCCCGGAACACGCGCGAGCCCTCTCACGTGATCTTTTGTAATCGGAGCCCCCGGGTGGTCATCCCCATCTGGCTGGACTTCGAGGGCCAGCCCCAGCCCTACCCGGTCCTGCAGCCGGGCACCGGCCGGAGGATGTACAGCTACCTAGGTGGGGGGTGCACATCTGCCAGGGGAGGGGTGCACTCACACCTGCCGGGGGGGAACGGGCGGGGGGTGCACCTACTAGGGTGGAGGTTGGGGGGGTGCCCAGCTACCTAGGTGGGGATGGGTGGGAAGGTACCTGCCAGGGTGAGTATGGGTGGGGGGCTCAGCTACCAGGGTGGGAAGGGGCACAGGGTGCACTACCAGGGTGGAGTGGAGGGGAGCACAGCTCCCTAGGTGGGGACGGGCAGGGCAGTACACACCTGCCGGGGTGCGGATGAGGAAGAGGCACACCTGCCAGAGGCAGGAGGTGGGGAGTACACAATTACGTAGGTGGGGACAGGCGGGGGGGGGGTTCCTCGCCCACAAAGGTGGGGATGGGATGGGGGGCACAGTTACAAGGATGGCAATGGGTGCGGGGTGAACCTGCCAGGGTGAACACGGGCAGGAGGGGTGCACAATTACCTTGGTGGGGATGGGCGGGAGGGGTGCACACCCACCAGAGCGAGGTTGGGCAGGAGGGTGCACACCCACCAGGGTGGGGACGGGCGGGCGAGGGGTGCACAGCTACCTAGGTGGGGACCATCGACCGGGTGCACAGCTACCAAGGTGAGGACGGGTGGGGGTTGCACACCTGCCAGGGTGGAGAAGGGGAGTGGAGTGCATATCTACCAGGGTGGGGATGGGAGAGGGGTGCACCTACTAGGGTGGGGACAGGCAGGGGTGCACATCTGCCAGGGTGGGGATGGGATGGGGGGTGCACAGCTACCTGGATGGGGGAGAGCACAGCTGCCAGGGTGGAGATGGGCATGGGCTAGACCTACCAGAGTGGGGACAGGTGGGGGGTGCACACCCACCAGATGTGGGGATGGGTGGGGGGTGTGCATGCGCCCGATGTGGACACAGGCGGGGGGGTGCACACTACCAAGGTTGGGATGGGTTAGGGGTGAGCTTCCGCCAGGGTGGGAATGGGCAGGGGGTGCACAGTTACTTTGGGTGGGGCGTGCGCCCACCAGATGTGGGGACAGGTGGGAATGTGTGCCCGCCCGACGTGGGGATAGGCACAGGGGTGCACAGCTACCTAGGTTGGGGATGAGCACGGAGGTGCATGCTACCAAGGTCGGGGTGGGGACAGGCGCAGGGGTTTCTTGAAGACGGGGGGTGAAATTAGTCTCTAAGGTGCCACACGAACTCCTCCTTGTTTTTGCTGATACAGACTAACACTGCTACCACTCTGAAACTTGGAAAGATTTATAACAGTGGATACAAATAAAGTATCTGATTCAAAACAGCAAGTATTGCCCACCCTGCCTGTCCCAAGGCCACTGTTTTGATGTCCAAAGGGTCTGTGGTTGCCTGAGTGTGTTTGTTTAAGGAACTGGCAACAGTGTTCGCTGCTGGGAAATCCCTAGTGGACTTCAGTTCAGACATCTATTTGAAAGCCACTGGCAGGCACACAAGCCACAAGAAGAATTGAAGTAGTTACTAATTCCAGAGCTCAATTTCATTTTAAAATAAGTTACCTTCCTCATATTTGTATACAATTGAAAGATAACATTCAAAACAATTTGAAATATAGCTCCTTTGTTATATTTAATCTCTGTTTTGTTGTAGAACATCTTTGGCTGTTCAGAGATGCAGAAACAGATGATGGACTTCTTGTCAATCAGACAGAGCTGTTTGTGCCTACTCGCAATGTGAATGGCCAGCCCATATTTGCAAATATCATGCTTCCAGGTACAATTATATAGAGAGTTAAATCTGCTAGAATTTAAGGGGAAATTGATGAGCTAAGATCAGAGACCTTATTCTCCTTTAATACAAGGGAGTGTGTGAATGAGTCAGATACTCAAGCAATTAATAAAAACTTTAAAACTGAAAACAAGGAATTTCTAAAGCAACATCATTGATTTCTCTTGAGCACAGTTATTTACAGGGTTTTGACATTATTTAAGCCTCCATGCTCTCTGCATTTCTCATGTATCTTGTGAGATATTTCATGATCCAGTGGGTAGGGTACATAACTGGGAGTCAGAAGATCTGAGTTCTGTTTCTCTCTGCCAGTGACTCTGTGATATGCCTAACCTTACTGGGTCTCATTTCTCTCCATTTTGGGAAAAGTAATACCTATCTCACAGAAGTATTGCAGGCTAAATTCATGAACGTTTGTGAGATATTTTTGACATATTTGGCTGGAGAGTACTAGAGAAGCTCAAAGTGTCAAATTACATACATGTTAATCTTCGATCTCTCTTTGCAGTGTTCAGTCTGAAGGAGAGGTGTCTTCAGGTTATTCGCAGTCTGGTAAAACCAGTGGACTACCGGAGATTGGATATTGTTCAGTCATTATACGAAGATCTGGAAGATCATCCCGACATTAGGAAGGATCTTCAACGGCTGTCTCTGGAAAGAAGTTAAATGATAAGGAATGGTGTCCCTGATTTAAAATGAACATCATTCATTCCAGACTCTTAAGTGGGAAAGTGCACTGGGAAACTACTGTGTGTAAGTGGTGTTAACCACATTGAAACACATTTCAAGAGCTGAATAGGTGTCAGGATTTCATGCTCTGAAAGGTGCCTGCTCTCATTTGGTTTCAATATATAAAATTTATTAAGATGGCAAGAGCCAGATTCAAGAGATCAAATAGTATTCAACATATACCAAGTTTATGATGTTTCAGTTTAAACATAGTAGACTCAATTCTGCATGCAATTAAACCTATGCAATGCTGTTGACATCAGTGGCTTTGTATGGGTGGAACTAAGGACAGAATCTTGCTCTTTGACTGTTTCAGAACAAATGTAACAAAAGGCATTTCTGATATAGTGATACCACATTGGCTTGTCCATGATCATTCTCTTTTGGAGGTTATAAATACAGACAGACAATTTCCTCATCATTAGAAAGGATGCTACACCAAGGATGAATTTGAACTAGCTGCTTGAATGATCAGGAGCCAAACACAGAACTTGTATAAGCGTGTACAACTTCATTGACTTCAGGGGATTTTTACCTGCTTACACAAGGACTAAATTTGCTCCCTGGTTCAAATCCCAGTATTGCACCTATCTGGGTGTGGAATGCTTTTGGATGGGATAGCCTGCCCCATCTTGCTCTTAAAGAACCTGATCTAAAGCCCACTAAGGTCACTGGAAAGTCTGTGTGTATGGGCATAAGGAATTTTCTGCCCCTTCTCCCTGCATTTGTGTATCTGCATCATGGTTATCAGAATCTAGCACGTAGGGTTTAACAATATTTCTAGGTTAAAACACTTTTTAAAAGGTCGCTGTCTAGATGTTTTTCCCTCTCTTGTTGCTGGACCTTTTTATTAACTTACGAGTAGTACCTCTATGCATCACTTTGAGTTGATGTGTTCTCGTGTGTGGAGAGATTGCTTCTGATGATGAGTTGGCAAGGTTGGAGGGTTGAAGGCCAGAAGAGGACACAGACCAGGATATGCCAACTCAAAGCAGCACCAGACCCTGCCACAACAACAGATGCAAAACCTGCAGACCTATCGCCAATGCTACAATAATCAATATCTCCCTGCAACGCACCTTTTAAGATGCAAGGGTCATAGACATGCTTATAACATGTAGTGTACCTCATCCAGAGCATCAAGAGCCCCAGCAATAACTAGGTGGGTGAAACCAGACAATCACTGTGCTCTGAATTAACTCTCACAGAGAAAATCATAAAAGACAAAACACCATATCACCCAGGGACGAACACTTTTCCACAAAGCGATCACTCCATATCTGACCTCTCAATCCTCATCCTCAAAGGAAACCTGCACAACGCCTTCAAAAGATGAACCTTAGAACTTAAATTCATAATTCCATTGGACACTAAAAACCCTGGACTTAACAAAGACTGGTTTTGTGGCTCATTACAACAATTGGTAACACAACTTACTGCTTGCTAATTGCCCACTTCATTTTAAGTAGTCTGCTATATTATGTATGAATGAACCCCTTACGCTTAACAATCTGTCCCACCTTGTATTTAGCTCAGGTACTCTGGTTACCTCCTTGAGACCTGAGGAAAAGCTCTGTGCAGCTCAAAAGCTTGTCGCTTCCACCAACAAAATTTGATTCAATGAAAAATATTACCTCACCTACTTTGTCACTCTCATAACCTGGGACCAATATGGCTACAACAACCATGCAAATAACATATATGCAGGAATCCATCAAAGGTGTAAGTGCTATGTGAGGTGAGAAGTAGATCTTTGCATAATATTTTGCCATTGTTTAATCTTGAACATTTATTTTCAATGAAACAAAATATATATATATTCCAGGAAAACTGCTGTGAAACTAAATGAGTAAGAACATCAAGCCATACTGTAAATATTTATGTGTTTTTCCATTTTTGTGAATAGTTCTTTTCTTAAAACATTGTGAATGAACTGAGTTTTGTTCTCTGCCAGAAAACGTAAATACATATTAACTTGATAGTGGGTTTTATTTTTTACATGCTTTTCTTGTGTATATTTATCAAATACCGTTTTAGCCATCTATTCTTGCATACTAGAAGAACCTCTGGAGGTATTTTTAATCAACTGCAAATGTATACTTTGCAAAACTACTGAAACAAACTAACCCCTTCCATAAGCTGTGTCCATGCTAAACCTTTCCCCCTAAAATTTCCCTCTGTTGCTACTAATGATGAAGCTCCAATGGTGGGAGCTCTAGTGTAAACAAGGTGCCAGCAGTTTCCACCATTTAAAACCAACCTCTAATGTACTTGTGGTAAAAATACCAATGCCTTGTCTACACTAGTACTCCAGTCTTGCTACCTCTGATCGCTGCTTCACTAGTAGTAGTAACAATGGGAAATACTAAAAAAAGTCTGATGTGGACAAGACTATGTAGATTGGATTCAGATTCATTCACTTAATAAGTTGTCCAGGCCCTAAAACTTCCTTTTTTTGCTTTAAAGTAGGGCAAATTACATACTTTTCAGGCTCAATCCTATAAACACGGGGACAGACTCTTTTTATCAGTGTTGTTCTTGTGTTATTCTATATTTGTCCAATAAATGTATTTAGTGTTACGATCCACTTACAAAAACAGCTTGTTTTGAACTGACTGTTTTTCTAATAACTACTAGATCTTAGGTTTGAACATGGTTTTTTGGGTTACTCCTAAACATTCTGTATAATATGGTTGTAAGTTACGTAGCTTTTTATGTACTCTTGTGACTATCAGGATTATTAAAGTTTGTGTAAAAATTACTCCATCAGTCTGTGACTAGCTATTTTTAAATTTATGAAAAATAACATTCAGTAATACTTTTTACAGGACCGGTCATAATTAAAGGGCCAAATTCACTGGTGTGCTGAAGTAGTGGAAAGCAGCAGAGCATACTGATGCATCTGCCCCAGAAGTGACAGGTTACCAAAAAATACACTTAGGAGCCCAATGCCCTGTCTTGGGTGACCTTTCAGAAGTATCTATAAGGGTACCAAGTCAACTTAATTAAACTTCTAGTTAGTGTTGATTACGCTAGGCAATTGATTATTGCAGGTTTCTTGTCTTAATTTTAAGACATGTTTCACTGTGGATCAGGGCAAGCTTAGCTGTTTAGAAAAGATACCAGAACAGCATATCTAAAGTTTGATATTCTGTTCTGGAATTTTTCCTGAACAGCCAAGCTGGCCCTGATACATAGTGTATCTGAAAGGAGAATTTTTGCTTTAGCTTTAAAAAAAAAATCTGGAGGGAAGCATAGTGACAAGTAAACAAACCATGGAGACACATAAAATGTACTTTAAATCAGTGGGAGTTTTGCCCAAATACGGACTAGAATTTTATACAGCTATTTGCACCCCATTTTGCATTTGATCGTGCAAACTGCCGAGCACTGTCAGTGAAGCCAGTGGGCATTGAGTGTACTTAATACCTTGCAGAATCATAAATATTCCTAAGGCTCTTCCACATCCAAGATGAAGGGCTTCTGTAACCTTTCCACACCTAAATGAGTCCAGTATCTTCCATTTCTTTAACTCCTAATGCACTGAGAGCAAGTTTACACTACCGCCTAAAATCGATATAACTTATGTCACTCAGGGGTGTGAAAAAGCCACATACACCCTCCCAGAGATGCAAGTTTTACACTGTCCACACCAGCGCTATGTCAGTGGGAGATGCTCTCCAGTCGACATAGCTTCTGCTTCTTGATAATGTGGAATAATCATACCAACAGGAGAGCACTTCTTCACCAGACACACTCCAGCAGCGCAGGCTGCACTGATGTAGCACTATAGTGTAGACTTGCCCTTATTCTTCCCATGCTTTTTGGGAAACCTGGTTTATTCAACACATCGGTGGGTACCTGTGTTATACCAGTCAAATAAAAATCAGCAGGATCTTATTAAAGGGGAAAAGGCAAAATGCCACATTTATTGTGAATACAGAAAGAATCATAGTAAGCAGTTAGTTATAGCTATAACATTCCATTCAATTTCATATTTATTCACACATTCATTCATACACACACACAAACACAGGTTCTGCAAGGTTGTTATCATAGTTACCAGCCTTAGAGTTGCTCATGCCAAGCCACTGGCCAGGTGGCCTGGACATGAGGAGGGAGCAGGGCCTTGTCAGATGCTCATCTGATGCTCCTGGAAGTCGGTTTGCAGAATCAGACCCCAAAGTTCTCACTTTCTAGAGTCCATTTTTAGAGGAATTTCTTCCTATGCCAGTCTATGGGAATTGCTTCATCATGCTGTTGCTGAATCAGTCAGCAGATGGCACATTCCTGATGGCTCCGTGCTGCCAGATGTTATCTTGTTCTTTGGTTCTCCCATTCTTGAGGCAGTTGGGTGGATTCCAGTCTGCACTCCGGGGGTTCTCTGGTTATTTCCACTTGACGCCTTCTTCAGCCGATGGACACTGGATTCTTACGCTGGCACCTCCCTGATCATTCAGTTATTATCCACGCCAAACATCCATCCACATACATCCTCTATCTCTATTTTAAATCACAATTGTTAACAAAGTGAGATGAATACAACAAAAGGGCGGGGAGTCTCTGGGTGCTGTTTCTGTTGTTACAGAGTATTGCTTTGAGTCTCTGTGTGAGTAGTTGTTGTTACAAAGAATTGCTTTGAGAACAGAGCAGCTTGCAAGTTTCACACACAGAGGGAGAGAAACAGTACCAAAAACCAAGAGACCTCTTAATTAGTAATACCCTGGAATTTAAACCATGGGGAATCAAACTGATTTGTGATTTTAATACAGAACTTCTTTAATATGATCCAACACCTGTCTCTGAGGGTTATTTTATCATTTGTATTATAGTAACATCGAGAGAACACAACCAAGATCAGGGTCTGAGTGTTTTAAACACTGTATGTACATATAGTAGGAAACACTTTCTGCCCTGAAGAGCTTATTATATAGACAAAGAAAATATTCTTACTCCCATTTCACAAAAGAGATGAAATTACTTGCCTAAACTCTCAAGGAGTTTATGGCAGGAACTGAACCCAGAGCACCTGAGTCCCAGTCCAGTGTCTTAACCACACACCATATTTTCTCCCTTTTCTCCACAATTGTTTGTTCTTTCTTCTTGTCATTTGGATGTTAAGACCTGACCTACTTTCAGCTCCCATCTATTCAGCTGATGTAACCTCATTTTCCTGTTGCCAAAGCATTGGTAATATTTTTTTCTGTTTCATCAGTTTTTAAAAAATGTTGACTAGTTCCTCTTCAAAATGAGAAGTAGATATAAATGTGTCAGATATTAATTTATAAATCTATTTTTACTGATTCTTGAGTCATGTGGCAATGTCATTTTGGAGCTGTTGACAGTGTGAATGTAACAGCAGGTCTGTGTGATACTGTCTATCACTATAACATACATGAATATCTTTCAGTATATTTAATACTATCCATTGCCTGAACTAGTCAAAAAAATTGAATTCTAATAGTGGCATTGAAGCTTACCACATGCTTACCATACCTGCTTATCATACTGCATATCACAGCAGTTCAGAGAGTAATAACTATTGAGTGTATCTCATTTTTCATGGCTGAGAAACATCCTGACATAAGAATGGACTTCATATTTATCCACCACTGGAATTGCAAGAACAGTATTTCATAACTATTCCTCACATCAGTATGATTTCATTTTTCAGCTATACTCATGGTTTATATTATTCATTAAAAGTTAAAAGTATGGTCAGGTATAAAGCAGGTCTTTTTGTTTTTCTTAATAAATTATTCAAAGCAGCGTCTGCTGTTTGAGGGACACTCTTTTAGACAGTTGTTCTCAAACTTTTGTATTGGTGATCCCTTTCACACAGCAAGTCTATGAGTGCGACCTCCCCCCTTATAAAATAAAAAATATATAAAAAAGTTAACACTATTGTAAATGCTGGAGGTAAAGCAAGGTTTGGGGTGGAGGCTGACAGTTCACAACCCCACCCCACCCCCAAGTAATAACCTTGGGACCCCCTGAGGGGTCATGACCCCCAGTTTGAGAACCCCGGGATTAGATGCTTAAGTGACATCCGGGTTATGGTAATTAAAGATCATACGATGATATGGTCTGAACGAAAAATCACTACACTCAATGGGATGTGGTCACGTTCTATAAAGATAAGTAAACCACTGGCATAATCGTCAAGCTACATGGGAAAGTATTTTTTTCAATTGCAGTGAATTCATGTATATGAGAATGAGTCCTGGTCTGCACTCCAAAGTTAGGTCAACATAAACCACCTTGCACTGACCTATTTGTGAATGTGTCTGTATTCAAATTGGTCTCTGGCTTACATTAGCACCCCGTTACAGCGACACAGTAAAACTATTTCTCTGAATGGCATAGAGCCATGGTCGACATATTGAGGTTGACACAGTGCGAGTGTAGACACTGAATGACCTGTGTCAAGCCCAACAGTTCTCCAGCAGCTGTCCCACAATGTCTCATTCCCTGTGACAGTGACTGGTCGGGCCACAATTTTAAACTCCACTGCCTAGGGGTCACAGAGACTGAAAGAAACATCCCCTTTAAAATCCCTCACCTGTATTTGAAATGCCTTTTCCTGATTGTCCACCTTGGCAAGCACACCCTTGCATGCAACTGCCCAATCGACCATGCTGACTCCATGCACTAGACTCTCTCCTGCCTGAAGCAGCTGTGGCATTGGCTCTCTTGGGCCTGCTGGGAGAAGAGGCTGTGCCGGCACTTTCTACCGACCAGCCGCAGAAACATTGACAAGTTCACAACAGATTGCACGAGGGCTACAGGCAAAGTGGTATGACAGGAATCATCAGCAGTGACGCGTGAAAACAAAGGAACTTTGTCAGGGACAGTGCAAGGCCAGGGAACACAATAGATTTGAGGCTATACTGCAGACTCGACGCTTCTACAGGGAACTGTATGCCATATTTGGCAGAGACCCCACCAGCACCCACAGACCACTGCATACCTCCGAGGAGCCGAGACAGAGACCCTTTCCACAAACAGCAAGGAGGAGGAGGAGTCAGGAAGACGCCCCAAGGAACTCCAGCCATGCTGCTAGCAGGACCTCTTTGAGACTATCACAGTTAGCCAGTCCTCCCAGGTGAGCACCAATGAAGGATGAGCCTGATAAAGGGGAAGGGAACTCAGGTAAGCGTGTACATGCATTTACTTACAATGTTTAAATTTAAAGACGGCACCCCGCCCATCCCCAGGTTAACAAGAAAAAGGCATCATCTTAATTGTTTTACTCATATAAGTAGAGGCAGAGATGGCAAACAAATAGAGTGGGAGGTTTCAGAGTAACAGCCGTGTTAGTCTGTATTCGCAAAAAGAAAAGGAGTACTTGTGGCACCTTAGAGACTAACCAATTTATTTGAGCATGAGCTTTCGTGAGCTACAGCTCACTTCATCAGATCATCAAATAGAGTGGGAGTTGACAATGGCATCTGCTTTTCATTCCCTTGTGGGATTAGGCAGGGGGAGGGGAGTCACATGGAGTACTTTGTGTATGTGAATAGGAATGTCCCTTTTATCCTCCTGCACAAGTGCTGACTTCCTCCTTGCTTCAGGGGTGCTCAACCCCTGCTCTGGCCCAGGCCCCCGCCCCCACTCCACCCTTCCCCCAAATCTCCAACCCCACCTGCCTCTTCCCGCCCAGTTCTGCCCTCTCCCCTGAGCACGTCCTCTCCAGTGCCTCCTACATGCTGCAGAACAGCTTATCCATGGTGGGTAGGAGATGTTGGGCGCGGGGAGAGGGAGAAGCTGGCTTCCAGTGGGTGCTAAGCACCCACTGCAACATATGGGCCCTGATCGCCTTTGTGACCCTCAGCTGTGAGATGTCAGCTAAAATCACCACCATCTGTTGAATATAGTGCCAAAATTCAGTGCCATTGCCCTACATCTACACTCATGGAATAGGATCAGAAATTGTATAGCTTCATGCAACAGAAAATCCTGCCCTACTCCGGGAGGGCCATATGCATACCTGCTAAGCCACTCCAAAGCTGAAGTGGAAATAAGCCACAGGCGTTGGAACTAGGGGTACTGCCACATACACCCCTGGCTTGAAGTGGTTTCCATCATATACAGCCTGGTTTACAGTTTGGTTCAATGGCTCTCAGCACCCCCCTATACAAATTGTTGCAGAGATACTGGAATAAGCATTTATTAAAAATGTTTATGGGAATAAAAGGCAGATGAGCAAATTCACTCTGTATTTGCCAACAGCATCCACTCAGGCCAGATTGGGTCCTTCAGCTGTGACTGACAACCAATCTAGGAATGGAGCCCCGAAAGACAGGCAGATGGAACATCTCCTCTGCACTGGCAACTCCTGCAGCATAGCTGGTTCCAAATGTATCGACTCCTGCCTTTTCGTTGGTCCAAACCAGTAAAGTCAAGAGGGGGACGCTGACACACAGGCAAAGCAACGCCTCCATATTAACTGCCCACGCTATGGGAATAAGGGAAGGGAGTTCTGAAACTTATCTTTTCCTTGTGACTGTAAATACAAGTTACATCTATCTGTTTTTATCAGTAGCTTCACGGCAGCTTTGCAAGGTGGCTCCACCATACCCACAGACCACCTGATGCTGAGGAGGAAGAGAAAGAAGAGGACAAGGGAAGAACATGTTCTGTGAGATCCAGCAAGCCAGTGCCACATCAGACGGTGAACAAAGGGCTTAGAGCGCCAATGTGATTGACAGCATGGAGAAAGACAGAGAATACAGGAAAAAGGACCAGGAGTCCCAGCACGATAAAGAGAGAGAACAGAATCAGAACATAATAGATCTTCTCAGGCAGCAAACTAAAATGCTGCAGACATAGGTGCAGGGCTGAATTTATCTTTTGTGGGCCCTGGCACCTGGACCGTGGCCCCACCCCCTGCTCTGCCTATGCTTCCACCCTCTGCGGCTGTGGCCCCACTCAGCCTCTTCCCCCCACCCTGCTCAGCTTCCTCCCCCAAGGACCCCCCACCACTTGCACGGAGGGTGTGGGGGCAGAGAGGAGCAAGCAGGTCCTCCTGGGGAAGAGGCCAAGTGGGGGCCGGGCCTTGGGGAAGAGCAGGGGCAGGGCCCCAGGGGCAGAGACTGAGTATGGGTGGGGTTTTGGGGCAGAGAGCAAGCAGAATGGGGGGCGGGGCTAGGCTTCAGGGCCCCTTCTGAGTATGGGCCCAGCACCAATGGCGTCTCTGTAAACCTGGTACTGCTCAGGTGTGACATACTATGGTACAATCCTCCCTAATGAGTAACTGTGTCACCCCTGCCCAGCAACCTTGAGTGCCTTACAATGCTCTGGTTGAAGCAGCTCCTACCTGGGCCACTCACAAACGGTCTTCCAGCATGCAAGCCAAACCCTGTACGTTTGTGTGTAACTGCAGCCTGCCAGCCACACTGGGTTACACTCTGGCTCTCACCAGCCTGGATTATGCTGCAGGGTGACCCCAACACGAACCCTACTTCTGGGATTTCCCCCCAGAAATGTATGTCCTGTACTGCCCAGCTGTCTCCTGGGCAATACAAGTTATATAAAGTCCATTATTTCTTTAATAGAAATAGGCACACAATTTGGCACTCCAAATGGAGTTTCCCCAGACACTTCAATTGAAACACACTGGATTAGATAAAACAAGTTTATTAACTATAAAGAGAGGGATTTTAGTACAAGTAATGAGGCATAAAAATCAGAAATAGTTACAAGAAAAATAAAGATAAAGTGCAACTAGTGCCTAACTTAACAAATGATGTTAAATTCAAAGCAAAATTTTCTCAGCACATGCTTTCAGCAGTCTTACTGACCAAGCACCCTTCCCCTAGTCCAACAGCTGCTTACTTTGTCCCTTCAGGTGCAGTGACTTGATGGAAAGGGAGAGTGGGGGGAAAGAGTGCCTTGGGGTGTTTGTCCTTCCTTTTTACAGTTTCAGTCCCCCTGACAGAGTTTGCTCACTACTACAGCACCTCCTGCTGGCTGTCCCATGGATTAGCTTTGCTAACCAGTGCACCCTCTTCTGGTGGTGTCTTGCTGCTGTCACTTCTGCTCCTGGACCTGTCGGTCCAAGGACCACAGCATCCTCTTCAGGACACAACCCTCCGACTGTGACGCACTCTGTGCTCCCCGCTTCTGGGGGAAGAGTATCACAGTCCAGCCACTTCCTCAGTGGTGAGTGGGGGGACCCAGGCTCACCCACTACTCCAGGTCGCAGCCCAGGGACCCTGTAGATGGCCACCACTTGCTGTGTCCTCTCTGCCTCCTCAGTTCGTTTCCCTGGGCCACTTCCTCATGGCTCCCAGCACCTTCTTTGCCCTTACCTCAGGGCTTCAGTCAACCAGTCTTAGCAGCTAGCCAGGAGTTCTCTCTAGCTTTCCCAGTCCCTGCTAGCAGCACTACTCTGACCAGAATGCTAGCACTTCTTCCTCCTGCTAGGAACCTGATCCTCTCTCCTCGAGCTCCAGGTAACTTCAGTGCCCTGCAGCTCTTCTTATATCGGCCTGCCCAGCCCTGATTGGCTGTTCCTCGCAGACCCTTTCCTATTGGCTGCTTTTCACACAGCTGCCCTAGGGCTCTGTTAACCCCTTATGGCCCAGTGTGGGGCAGACACCCCATCACAGTTCCCTGCTTGAAAAACATTTCCAGCTGGGTACCAGGAGACAAAAAGTCTATGCGGAAGGATGTTCCCTGCTGCTTTTTTCTCACCTGTTTGAATTTCTTTTGTTTCCCTTCCTGCTTGATGACTCTGTTTATTGCTTAAATACAAATTAAGCAGAGCACACATTCCTTTGTTTGAGACAAGCCTGTTTGCCAACTGACTTTGGAACATGTCTTAATAACACCGTACACAGTGGCGGATTACCGTATGGGCCCATGGGGCCTGTGCCTAAGGGCCCTGGCCAACTGGGGGGCCCCCACAGGTCAGAACTCCTCTCCCCCCCGCCCCACCACCCTGCTCCTCCTCTTCCCCCTGAGGCCCCACCCCCTGGCCAGGCCAGATGCCGGAGCTGTGGTAGGGTGAGCATATACCTCCCACTCCCGCCCCAGACGGAGCTGGCCCCCCAGGCTGCTCTCCTTTCCCCTCCCTCCTGCGAGGATTTGCCCCCCAGAGCCCCTCTCCTTCTCTCTGCCTCCCATGTGGGGCTGCCCCCGCAACCCTTCTCCTTCTCCTTCCCCCATCCCTTCTGTGTGGAGCTGGCCTCCGCAAGTTCCTCTCCTTCTACAATGTGATTATCACTCACTTTTCCACTGTCAATACATCTCTCATTCTGGCATCCATGCACTGGAGGGCTGGGGCGAGCTCGGAAAAGAGATCCAGGAATGTGAGCTTTTGCAGCTGAAAGTTCTGCAGCCACTGCTCATCATCCCAAATCTGAATTATCATGTGATCCCACTAGTCAGTGCTTATTTCTCAGGCCAAGAAGAGATGCTCCACCATCTGCAGCTGCTCCATGAATGCTCCAACAAACTTGATTTGTTGTTCACTATTCCTCAGGAAACTGGCCTTGAAAAAATCATCATGTCCCCTGTTGTTAAAGTATTTCCAGCAGGTCTGAAAATAAAGGAGAATTGTGTATTCTATATTTGCAAAGTTCATGAGAACAGTGCAGCACTCTGTGGGCTCCATGCTTCTGTCAAAGGTGATCAAAAAAGTGTCATGTGAGTTTGTGGGATTTTTTTTTAAAGAAATGCAAAAATTATAAAGTATGGATGGCATTCTGGGATGGAGAAAATTGCATGCTTGAAACTTGACCACTAGCTTCCAGAGATCCCTGGGAAAGTCATTTCTATCTCAACACATAGCAAATATTTCCCAAAAGCCATAGGTGCCGACTCCGTGGGTGCTCTGGGGCTGGAGTAATGTGTCCCAGCCAATTGGTGGTGCTGGACATCTCCCCAAGTCAGGAGCTTCATGGAAGGGATTCTTTGTGAGCTAGAGCTTTCCTAGCTCCCTTCTCCACCAGTTCAGGTGAGCGACCAGGTGGTGGCCATTGTCCAAGCACTACCTGCAGGCTTGGGTTTGAGGCCCAGGAGTCCTCACAGGTAGTGTGTAGCACAGTGAGATACTACCCCGGTGCACTAAACTTTACATCAACATAAGCACTCCTGGTGGTGCAAGTAACCAAGTATGCATGCACACGAGTGATATACAAACTTCAGTGCCTGTATGCTGATGAACCTGTGTCGATCAGTTTGTAGTGTCAACATGGCCTAAGGAACTAGGGAAAGGATGTAGATAGCTCTGCAGATTGATAATTGTATATAGAGCCTCTTACCCCTCAGTTATGTAGCCTGGTCCCTAGTGAATGAAACTGTAACTCTCTGAAGGCTGTTAAGTGAAATGACTGGGTGGATCTCAGTCCAGTTTGTAGTTCCACTTCATTTAAAACCACCATCACAACTGAAAATATTGTTGACAGTCTCCAAGAGAAGAAAGATTTGAGTGGGAGTAGTTCCTGTAGGTGAGGATGGAAGAGGCTGTGGGATGGGGTGGGGTAGAGGACATTTCACAACTGCTCCCCATGCTGCCCCTGGTTTCTGGTGGATCAGCAGACTAGCCTGTGGGCCTGTTAGCGGGCAATTTTCATGAGCACTACATTTATTTTTAACAGAGGATAAAGAAATAATATGCAACAGTTTTATCCTGGTGATAAATTAGCTCAGCAGTCTGTCATACACTGTATATCAGTTTGGTTCGGTTTGGTATGGAACCAAGGGGAATACATAGTCATCTGAAAGGTTGAGAGACAAGGAGTTCTGTTACTAGGCTTTTCTTTACTGGCAGGTTTGAAAAAAGTGTCATGCAAACAAATGACCCCCTAAGACTCAACAGCAAAGAACATCCCTTGAACCGGATGTTAGTCCTGTTGTCCCTGCCAAATTTCAAGTCAGAAAATTACATTCTGCCTCCTGAAATTCCCCTGCTGTTTCAATTGTACTATTCTCACACATTTTCTGCCCTAGAGCTGACCTGCCAAATTCCCACCCATTTGGAGATAATTTAAACCATAGCAAGGAGGTTTATTATAACAATGATACTTTAATGATAGTTATGATGATCGATCTTATTCTCATGATGGATTTTACAATATGTTTCAAGGAAACATTTACATTTTTTATTTATTCATTTGTGTATTTTTAATTTCCCAATTTGGTAGTCCCAACTTGATAACCTTGCCTAACCTGTCGTGTGCAGTGTTTGCTGTGTGCTGGTACACAGCTATCACATCTCCCCTCCCCAAGAGGCGGCAGTGTTGGGTGAAATGATTCCTGTACCAGTTAAGGGACTTGGACCCTAGGTGATGACAGGCACTATAGAAATGACAATTATTCGTACTAAATCACCCGCAGTAACTGTCCAAGGGATTGAGAGGAGCACACAGAAATATGGAATCCTGGCTAATATGACATTATTTAACAGGGAGAGTTATCAAATGTGTCCACAAAATATATAGGGAAGTATATAGTTTCAGTTTGAAAAGTGATTCTTCAGTTACCTTGTCAAAACCCCTGGATGCCAAATTCCATCATAAAGGTGGCTGCATTTCATTGGTGAGCAAAAATTTCTTCCATTTTTTTTCTCAGTTGCCCAGTGAGGCAATGAGCCCACAGATCTCTCATTCCTGGCTTCTATTGCCCAGTGCCTGCCAGGGAAAGTGTCATGCCAGAGACAGTAAGGAAAACATGAGTTTCTACTTCCCTGCCTCCAGTCAACCACTTAGGATAGTAAATTCTCTCTCCCACCTCTCAGTCAATGATCTATAAATAGCCCCCTTTTCTCCCACGTAGGGTAGAGAGGAGCAAGCAGGAGGGGCGATGGGGAAGTATGGGAAAATGGTTGAATGGCTAGGGGAACTTACTGAATTATTGTCATAACGTCGGTATTACTAAACCCCCCAACTGTTAAAAAATCAAGTGTCAGGCCCCAATAAATCACAAGATTACCGTAAAAATCATTATATTTTAAAATGATACATTTGGGATTCTTTGTCCTGTCTTCTGGTTTTTGAACCGTTAGGTGATACTCAGGTCACATTTTCCAGTTTTTCTCTGAATCCATGAGGGCTAGTAACCTAAATTGTTTTAAGGAAACTCAGATTCTCATTACGTCAATGGCTGGAGCTGTAAGAAAACCATCCAAAATGGCAAGACTCATGTAAAATTGTGAGAGCTGGCAACACTGTAACATAACTTAAAGTATATGCATATGATAAGAGACAGGTAAACTTAAAATATGACAAGACTGATAATAATATTTTAAATTAAATAGAAAAATTATAGGGTTAAATATAAATAAAATAACAGAAGAATGAAAAAAGTTAAGAATAATTTACATACATTGCAAGTTGTTTCATGTGGATGGAATGAGTCTATGCAGGTGTAAGGATCTACCCCTGTGGATCATTTTGCAGGACTGTATGAACTAAATACAAAAATGCAAGCTTAAAATAATTGAAAAAGTACCACAAAAGTCAAGGGCTATATATCTTTTTAAATAATTGGACTAAGGCAAATGGTTCAGTGAAAAAGTATTTTAAAATATAAAATTGTTTAATAATGTTACAAATGACATTTTTAAAAATTAAAAACCTAATTAGTGGATAACACAACACAAAAGGCAGGTTAAATATAAAACATATGGAAGAGAAGAATTAAAAATGTCTAGAAAAAGAATATCTCTGGGCTGTGGGTTAAATATAATTTAAAAAAAATAAAGCTATGAATTTGAGAGGAATGATGGTCCAATTCAATTAGGGTGGATGTGGCCCATTTCCAAGAGTTGACAAGAAGAGGTAAATATCAACAGAGGGAAAATTAGTTTTTGTAGTGACCCAGCCACTCCCAGTCTTTATTCAGGCCTAATTTAATGGTGTCAACTTTGCAAATTAATTCCAGTTCTGCAGTTACTCGTTGAAGTCTGAAACTGCAGAACTGGAATTAATTTGCAAACTTGACACCATCAAATTAGGCCTGAATAAAGACTGGGAGTGGCTGGGTCACTACAGAAATAATTTTGCCTCTGTTGATATTCACCCCTTCTTGTCAACTCTTGGAAATGGGCCACATCCACCCTAATTGAATTGGCCTTGTTAGCACTGACCCCCTGCTCAGTAAAACAACTCCCACCTGTTCATGTGCTGTGTATTTATACCTGCCTACTGTATTTTCCACTCCATGCATCTGATGAAGTGGGTTATAGCCCATGAAAGCTTATGCCCAAATAAATTTGTTAGTCTCCAAGGTGCCACAAGGACTTCTCATTACTTTTCTCTGAGCAAAGCTTGTACTCCACTATGTCTTCCAGAGAAGTTTGTAGCTCCATCAAATGCACAAGCAGCCATCTGTCTGGGGTTCAACTGACAAGCATTTAACTCTTCTAAGATGTCACAGATGCAGCTAATGTGTCTTCTATAACCTGAACATTTAGAATGCATCTACTGGCCTACCATGGACATCAAGATAACATATGCAATGACTTAATACTTGATGCCTATTTGCATTGGAGCTTCATCAGCCATGTATGCATATATTTTGAATATGGTAAGAGAGTTCTTCACTTTTTCAATGGCTGAGTCTTTCACTGTTGCACTGCATGCTTCTAGAGAATCAGTTGAGTTTTTTTCAGAAAGATAGCGAGCATTTGCCAGTCTTGTTCAAAACCAATGTCCAACTTCAGGATTAACAAGTGACAGTGCGCTTAATATTGGCCTCCAGTTTGTAGTGTGTGGTATCTCTTACTTAAATAGAAAGTATGGTGCAACAGCCATTCACATAAACTGAGTTGTGTCTCCACATTCTTAACAGCCTCATTAAGTTCTTCTAAAATTGGCTTTGATAGTGACTGGCTTATAAGGCTTTCTGCAAGTTGATGCAGTCCAGAGGCATGGTGTTTTGCAACCTTTTCATATAGGTTGTCAATATTGGCTTAGCTGATCAGTCTGGCAAACCAAGCTCCTCCATTTTTACTATATAAATCCATGATATGCCCACATCTTGAATACTACATGCAGTTCTGGTCACCGCATCTCAAAAAAGATATACTGGAATTGGAAAAGGTACAGAGAAGGGCAACAAAAATTATTAGGGGTATGGAACAGATTCTGTAGGAGAAGAGATTAAAAAGACTGGGACTTTTCAGCTTGGAAGAAGAGATGACTAAGAGGGGATACGACAGAAGCTTATAAAATCTTGACTGGTGTGGAGAAAATGAATAAGGAAGTGTCATTTACCCCTTCACTTAACACAAGAACCAGGGGTCAATCAATGAAATTAACAGGCAGTAAGTTTAAAACAAACAAAAGGAAGTATTTCTTCACACAACACACTGTCACCCATGGAACTTTTTGCCAGGGATGTTGTGAAGGACAACATTATAACAGGGTTCAAAAAAGAAATAGATAAGTTCATGGAGGTTAGGTCCATCAATGGCTATTAGCCAGGATGGGCAGGGATGCAACACCATGCTCTGAGTGTCCCTAGCCTCTGTTCGCCAGAAGCCGGGAGTGGATGACAAGGGACGGATCTCTCGATGATTCTGTGAAAGTAGAATGAATTATATTGAAATTATAATTCATTAAAGAAATGCTGCTTGAAAGATTTGTTGAAATATAGTTGTCAGGAAGAGAAACCTTAAGGAGTGTGAGACAATGGATCCTCAAACTAATTAACTTAGAGCTCCTACTGAGCTAGGAGATTGGTAAACGTTAGTATGCAAATAAGATATGCATGTATATTTGTCAGTTTCTGCTTCCTTTTGTCTCCTGTGTTGGATTGGCTTTGGCTTGTCTGTATAAATGGGTTGGCTTGAGCTTTTTGCAGGAGGCTCACATATATCTGGGTGCATTGGCAAAGCGCTTTGCTAATAAACAGGGTGGTCTGACAAATTCAGTGAGTCTTGAATCTGACTTTGACAATTCCCTGTACTGTTCATTCCCTTTGAAGCACCTGGAATAGTCACTGTCGCAAGACAGGATACTAGGATAGACGGACCATTGGTCTGATTCAATATGGCTGTTCTTACATAAACATAATTATAATAAACAAGTTTAGTACAGAAACTCCCCAAGATAATGACCTCTTGAGGTAGCGATGTTGTGAAATAACAACCTTGGCAAATAATGCATTTTAAAAATCTTGGCCTACTAGGAAATGTATTTATATAAGTTTCACAGTCACAAATCTAACATTCTGTAGTGAAGTCAATAAAACATAGTCCAATGCTCTGGCCACTCTGTCCCCAATGGCCGTGCACTGTCACCTTCTGCTGCCACCTGCTACTGTAACCTCTGTGAGATGGTCTCTCACGGTTCCACCCAGCTCTCAGTGATTTCAGCTCTCAAGGGGGAAACTTCACTGCTAGCAAAAGCTAGGCTGTCTCTTCCACAGAAACACTATCCCACAGCAGGTCTAAGCACTTAGACCTGATTATCAGGGATTTCAACTAGTGGTCACTTTTAAAGCCTAATCAGCTCTCTCTCTAAACAGGAGAGAGAAGCAGGTCAAATAGTGCCTGTGACTCTTAGGCAGAGCTCCCACCACCAAGCAAAACATGTGTGCCCCATCACTCTCTCTTGTCACTAGGCTGTAGCATCCAAACCTTCTGCGTAGGGAGTGCAGTTCAGTTGAAGATGACCAGAGCTGAATTTGTAACAAAAGAGGTGCCAGGGTTCAAGCAAGTTTATTACTTTCATAACGGATATGACAATCCCACAGGTTCCAGGGCTATGAACTGGGGAGCCTAGAGCTACTGGAGCTCAGCCCTGGCAAGCCCTCGCACAAATTAAGCATGAGGGAGATCCCCTCATTCCAGCAGGCTAAGTACAGTTCTGCTGCCCTTTACGTATACAATAAGGATAACAACATTTCATAACCCTCACATTTAATACTTCAGTGATTTATAACCCAACACCAGCCAAAACTGATCACTTGGGCAGCACAGCTCTGTCTCCTGGATAGCTAGGCAAAGTAGGTGTGTTCATGCAAATACAGTCTGGTCCACCCACCCCTGGCTCATCAGTAGCTGTCAGGGGAGAGCTCATTCAGACCCTGCTTATCAATAATAATTTGACAGTATTAGGTAGGCCAATGCAGCCAAAAACAAATGTGCCAACATTGTCATAAATAACAGCTGTGTGAGGAAGCTAGTCTTTGTTCATACTTTTCATACCCATTCTGCTTCCTCAAATACAAGTATTTTCTCCTATCCTGTACATGCTTTTAAAGCCTGTATGAGTTTCAATCTCAATTCAAATGTACAACCAACCACTAAATTTGCAACACTGCGTGCAACTGCGCTTGGGGAAACCCTTGGGCGTAACTTTCAGGGAACCAGCCCCGGCTCACACTCACAACCTAGCAATGCAACTTCACCCGCCCCCGTCGCCCACGCTCCCTGGGGAGGAAAAACCTGTCCTAAGCGTGAGGGAAGCGCGGCTGACGTCACCACGGCACCGGAAGAGCCAGAGCGCCTCGCGGCCGGTATACCTCCGCCCCGGGGCTCGAGGCGGCCGCTGATAGGGGGACATGCGGCTCGTGCCAGCCCCCGCAGAGGGGGCAGCGCCTGAGGCCTGTGAGATGAGCGCCTACGCGCGGAGCGGCGCCAGAGAGCGAGGGCAGCGAGCGCCGTGGGCCGCTGACGGCCCAAGCAGGGAAGGCGGCGGCGGCGGCGGGCGCAGCAAGTGACTGTGCCGGAATGGCCCAGCAGCAGCCAGGCCCGGGGAGCTCCCCGCAGCCCGCTTACCTCCACACCCTACCTGCCTGCGTGCTGGAGGAGTTCTGCCAGAAGATGGACTGCCTGAACGACTACGACTGGATGCGCTTCGGTGAGAGCGGGGAGCTGAGAGGGGAAGGGGCGGAGGGCTCGCTGACAAGGAGCGAGGCAGGCAGGGGTCGTGACAGGAGTTAAGGGCCGATGGCTGGAGACAAGCCCCGGCAGTGAACTCTCCGCTTTCTAAGATGGGGTCACACGGAGGATTCCTCACAGAGGCACTTTCTGGCGCTCTCTAAAGACCAGATGCTGTAGGTGGAGGGCTCAGGGCTTCCCCTGCATATGGATCCATTCGTAAATAACTTAGTGGTGGCTGAACCTCCATTCTATTCAGATAAGCACAGAAATACTTAGGATACTTAAAAAGAAAAGGAGGACTTGTGGCACCTTAGAGACTAACCAATTTATTTGAGCATAAGCTTTCGTGAGCTACAGCTCACTTCATCAGATGCATTCAGTGGAAAATACAGTGGGGAGATTTTATATACACAGAGAACCTGAAACAATGGGTGTTACCATACACACTATAAGGAGAGCGATCAGGTAAGGTGAGCTATTGCCAGTGGGGGAGGGAAGGAGGAACCTTATTTTATATCTTTTGATTTCACCTACCACTTTCCTTACAATTCTTACGACATTTTCTCTACTGAAATTATTATTTATTCAGTGCCAGAGGTGTGCATGGACCCTTAGAGAGACAGGCATACCCAGATTATCCCATTCTTGGATATTCACATTTCAAATTATCTGACATTTGTTAGTTCCCCAAATCCACATTTTGTCTTGAAAGAGAAAATCGTTTATCCCAAACCCCAAGAGTCTGAAGGTCAAAGAAGAACAGGTCCCTGCAGCTTGGAGTCTAAATTAAAGAAACACAGTGAACAATGAGAAAAGGAGTACTTGTGGCACGTTAGAGACTAACCAATTTATTTGAGCATAAGATTTCGTGAGCTACAGCTCACTTCATTGGGTGCAATGACAGACCATGGAGAAAGGACAAAGGGTGCAGTAATAGAGGATCATGAACTAAATTCCATCCCAGCTGTAACTCCATTGGGCCAAATTAAGGGGAAATATGTAAGCAGAGAAATTTAAACTCCCTGACACTAATTTATCTAGTGTAAGGGAGTCTAACGCATTACGTACACTGGGGATTTGCCCCAGCTGCAGCCATTGATGACCACAAAACAGCATAGCTGCCCTGGTGAAAAATCCTAGGGTAGACGGGCAAAGTCATCGTAAATTGCAATTTCCACTTACAGTACAGTTTATTCCAGCTTCACACTGGAGTCAACTGTACCAGTGCAAATTAAGACTTTCTACACCAGGGAGTTACATTGTGGCAGATACACCAGTGGCTGACCAAAGACTGAAATCCCCAGTGTAAACAAAGCCTAAGTTAGTGTAGTTTACACACCAAGAAGTCAGAAGATGTAAGACCAGGTACACTGGAGCTACTTCAGTTTGCACCTTCTTGTATCCTTCTGTTTGTTTTTCTTGCTCCACTCCTCTCTTCTGACCCCTTAGTTACATCAATGCAGACTCACTTACGCTGGGGCTTAGTTAGTCAAATTCAGAGATATGGGTAAAAGGGATGAGAGTTACATATTGGTAAGTGGATGAGTTCAAAGGAGTCTAGAAGGAGGCTAAGTTGGTGTATGTTCATGTTGAGGAAGCTACAGGAAAGTGTAAGGCCAAATCTATACTACAGAGTTTTGTCTGAATAGCTATATTGTTTAGGGATGTGAAAAAACCACATCCCTTAACCGACATAGGCCTGATCTACACTACAGAGTTAGGTTAACGTAAGCTGTCCTGCGTTGACCTAACTATGTAAGTGTATACACTAACATTTTGTTCCCACTGATCGTTGGGGCTGACCACAAGTTACCTTGGGCTGTTGCTACAGAATGGTTTGGGGGGAACTAGTAGTGAACTGGCTTTAACCAGCCAGGCTGGCTTGCAGCCACTTGACTGGATAAACAAGCAAAGAGATAGGCAAGGCCCAAGACTGTGAAGTGTGGAAATAGAGAGCAGCAGTGTTTCCTGCCAGAGCCTGCTTGTGGGTGAATACACCCCCTCTCCCCCCTTAGAAGGAGATGATGATTAAAAACTGCTATGAGGATTGCTTTAGATGAATAGTCTCACCTGCGGACCCTGCCTTGTGGGTGCCCAGGAATTCCCCACGCTGGAGCAGCGCCTACTACAAGCCCTCAGGGACAAGGCTGGAGGGTCCGGGACTGTCCATAGCAGAAGGGGCGTAAGCATTGATTCTTGCTTGCTGGAAAGCATGTATTTAGCAATGCGTGAAGGCTGGGAAGCTTATTATACTTTGGCAATAAAACCGGTTATACTTATGCACCTGGTGTGGCTTAATTAACTGTATCCGAGCCTCCCCCTCCCCTTTGGCTCAACACTGATGTAAGTGCCCCACTATGACAACTTAATAACTCCACCTCCAGGAGATGTGTAGAGTCAGTGTTGATGTAGTTAGGTCAGTGCCGTGTCAGTGTAGACACTGCATTGTTTACGTCGACTGTTACTGGCTTTCAGAAGCTGTCCCACAATGCCCCACTGACACTACACGCGCTCCTGGTGAGGAGGCACACCACTGACACAAGGATTGTAGTGTGAACATACAAAAGTGATTTAATTATTGCAGCGGGTATATGCCAAAGTAACTTATGTCGACATAATTTTGTAGTGTAGACATAACTATGCCAGAAAACCGCTCTGTATGGATGCAGCTACACCAACAGAAAAGTGCTTCTATGGGCATAGCTAATGTCACTTGGGGATGCAGTGTTCCTATGCTGACGAAAAAAACACCTTCTGTTGACATAAACTGTTTGCACTAGGAGGCTCTGCCATTATAGTTATATCAGCAAAGCATTTGTAGCGTATGGCATGTCTACACTATGGGAACTATAGTGATACAGCTGCAGTGCCTATAGTGTAGATGCTTCCTACAGCAACGGAACAGGTTTTTCCATCTAAATACGTAATCCACCTCCCCGAGTGGTTGTTGTGAGGCTGATGAAAGAATTTTTCCATCAACCTAGCTGCATCTACACCAAGGGTTAGGTTTGCTTAACTATGGTCCTCAGGGGTGTGAATTTTTCATGCCCCTAGAGATATAGCTAGGTTGATCTAAAGTTTAATTGTAGACCAGAGTATAGAAAAGGACTAAATTACAGTAATGGTCTATACTAAAAATTTAGTATAGACATTTAGCACCTCTTACTCCAGGGAACCGATTTTTCTTGAGACTCGCATTATGATCTTCTTTATTCCTAATTTATTGTGTACCTATTTTTTCAGTTGTTGTGCAAATGTAAACTAAATGAGCATATGCAATAGGCTCAGACTTCCCCCGCTTGTGTTTTTCTTCCACTTTTTATAAGAGAAATATCCCTTCTTTACCTTTAGCCTCCTATGTGATAACTGATCAGACAGAGCTGCGGAAAATCAAGTGCATGGAGAAGACAGGAATCAGCATAACGAGAGAACTCATGTGGTGGTGGGGAGTGAGGCTAGCAACAGTCCAACAGTTACTAGAACTTCTCCAAGGACTGCAGCTCTACCAAGCAGCACAAGTGATTCTGGACTGTGAGTAGATGATCTTTCTCCCTGAGAGGAACTTATTGTATTTTATATTAGGCAACGTAAACCCTAGCACTACAGCTGCGCCACCCAGAGCACCAAGACAGCCAGCCGTGCCACCTGGCTGGAGCCAGCCATGCCACTGTGCAGCACAGAGCACCAGCTCAGGCTGCAGCTCTGCAGCTGCGCTGCCTGGCAAGAGCTCGCAACTTCAGCTGGCAGCACAGTGAGCTGAGGCTGCAGGGGAGGGGGAACAGAAGGGCAGGGGCCGGGGGCTAGCCTCCAGGGCCAGGAGCTCAGGGTCTGGGCAGGAGGGTCTCGTGGGCCGGATGTGGCCCGCGGGCCGTAGTTTGCCCACCTCTGTCTTAGCACCATCTCTCTCTAAATAGTCCTAGTCTTTTTTCTGTGTCTCCAGATGAAGGCCTCTAATAATTTTTATCACCTGTCTGTGAACAGCCTCTGTTTCTGCTATATCACTTTAGATATAGGGTGCCTAGAATTTGAACAAACCATTGATTTATAAAAAGGCATTATGAAATAATACCATAGCTTTCAATACCTGATGTATCCAAGTTATGTTTGTGTTTCTGACTACACATTTAGGAGACCTTTACAGATATTTGCCACCTTATACCCATAGTGTCCATGTAAGAAACTGTCCCTGTTTTAGAGATGGTAAAACTGATGTACAGGGAGGTTAAGTGATTTGCCCCAAATTGCACAGGGAAAAACTGAGACAGAATAAGCTCCCAATTTCTAATCCCATGCTAAATCCAATGGGCCATGTTGCCTTTGCATTTTGGTGCCCTGGTCATAGGTGAATGTCTACTCTTAGTGTCAGCAGATTTTATTCTTATCTGTCCAAGGAAGAACTGATCTTATCAATTAGAGATGAACCAAAACTCAGATCCAGACATCACTCAAGTAAGTTGCTGGAATGAAGTATGCTCTGCAACAAACAGAAGGCACTCAGCATTTAGCAGGACAGGGGCCTGGGATAACAAACTTGTCTCTGGCTGTTTCTTGATGCCAGTCAGACTGGTATCAAGGCCTTAACATTAGACACTGGATGTCAGTTTATTTATGGCAAATCAGAGGAATGTTGATCCTGTCCTTGGCAAATAATGGTGATACCCAGCACATCCATAGTGCTTCGCAAATATTGACTACACCCTAGTGAATCAGCTATCTAAGTTCCTCAGATAAATTACCAGGGTTTCAGTACTTGGAGGCTGAGTTAATACTGTAGTAGACAAAATAATAGCTGGCTTGAGGAGATTGAAACATACACGTTAAACAGCCTACAGACATTCTGTTTTAGTTGTCCTTGAAAATGCAATTTTACTCTTAAGTGACTAAGGGCCAAAAATCTCACCTTCCTTAATCAAGCAAAATTACCATTGATTTCAGAAGGAGTTTTGCTCAATTAACATCATTGGGCCAATGCAAAAATGGCACCTTCTTACTTAATAGATATACCCCCAGTCTGAATTCAGGATCACATCTACTCTTTGTAAGAGAGAGAAACCTTACTCTTATCCACCCTGTAGAACCAATGGAGCTATGGGAAAATGAGCTGGTATCTATTCTGATTTGCATGTCAGTAACACAGGTTCTAAACTAAGGTCTTGTCTACACTAGCACTTTTGTTGGTTAGGGGTGTGAAAACACCCCACCCCTGACTAACATAAATTCACCAACAAAAGCGCCAGTGTGGACAGCGCTTTGTCAGCAGGAGACACTATCCTACTGACATAGCTACCACTGCTCATTGGGGGTGTATAATTACGCTGGCAGGAGAGCTCTAGCAGCAGGCTGCACTGGAGGCTTTGCAGCTGTTTAACTGCAGCGGTACACCTGTGCACCTGTAAGGTCTGTAGTGTAGACATAGCCTAAGGTTGCAGGTCTAGCTGTTAGAAAAAAAAATCTTCTTTCTTCATAAATGAAGCAAATTTGATTTGGAAGTCACTAAGACAATAAATGTGGAATCCCCCAATAGTGTTTTTAAAGTCACTTTTCACACAGTCACACTTTAAACTCTAATTAGAAGCAGCCATTAAAACACTATACTACACCCCCTCCCCACAAAGGAATCCTGGATCCACCTTTGGTTTTGTGCTTGCTCAGTGCAGGGTGTTCCTGGCATTTCTGAGTAATCCTGTTATGTATACCATGCTGTAATGATTTCAGAGAGAAAATCAGCTGCATTCTTTCCTTTGGAGAAAGCAGTTTGGAACCGGACACAAAAACCTCTCCTCGCTTTCTTTAATTACATGCAAGGAACAGCAATTTGCAATTTTATCTTTTCCAGGAAGTCTGTTACTCAGCTAGGTGCGATGTCTTTTCTGTGGCAGAGGAATTTAATCGTTACCAGGCTTTCAAAAGTTGCATTCAAAGATTTTAGGGAAATGAATTTTAATAACACCTGAAATGATGATATCACTTTTGCCCCAGGGTAGAGAGATCTGGCAGTCTCCAGCAAAGACTTCTATAAACAGCTGGATGACCTCAGTGTGACTCCTACTCACTCAGCACAGGGGGTACTCCTTTATTTAATCTCACTGCACGGTAGTTTACAGACTACATGGCTGAAACCCAGCTACAGTAATCTTCAGAGCAACTACGCAGCAAACCCAGATGTTGCATAGTAAATTTCACTTGTTAGTTAAGTCTGCTCTAATATTTGAAAATGGAAAGGGATCCTGGGTAAAATGTTGAGTTTCTGTTTTTACTCAAAAACAACTCAGCCCTTACTCTGGCAAAACTTCCACTAGTCAAGGAAAGCTTTGCCTCAGCAAGGACCAAGTAAAATTCTTATCTATGACTACACAAGGTATAAGGTAATGGAGAAACAGTCCTCCATATGGCAATTGTCTCCAGCAGCAGCAGACTCCCGAAGTACACAGAAAACATAATCTCAGCTACATAGTGACATCAACCCATTCTTTCTGGATGATTGTTCTTCTTGTATGTATCCATGTTACAGCACTTTCTGTAACATGCAGCAGCAGAATCCCAAGCATCCAGCTCCCTGATTAGGTACAGCTCCTTCCTATCTGACCTCAGTCTCTTCCGATGTGAGTGGCTTTCCTCATCACACCCTGCTTCTATGATCCTCTGTCTCTGTGAAAGTTTTTGAGCTTACTGAAAGATTTTTGGGATAAACAGGACTGTTCTGTACTCAGCAAACACCAGCAAGTCCAGGGGTTTCCCCTGTTAAAAATAGTATCTAAACAACTTCTTTCCAAATCAGAGGGGAGTAAAATCTGCCTGTAAGCTCTGCTGTAAAACTTGACTACTAGAATGAATTTGTCCAATGCAGCCACTCTCATGGAAGTAAAGAGGAATCTTTCCATTGAGTTTCCTGGGAACTGGATCAGGCCTTAGAGGAAAGCAAAGCTTGAGCAGTTTGAGTGAGATTATTGGAGCACAATGAACTAGGAGTGGCATGTGGGAGGGGAGTAGCTGATTGGGGTCATAAAAGCCAGGAAAGTCAGACAGTGGAGTACTTTAGAAAGAAGTAATTAAGTACACTGCCTTCCTGCCCTAGTTGGGTTGGGGCCAGTATTTCAATCTGAATTCAGGTGGATGGAATTCATACCTAGCTTGAGAGCCAAATTTCACAAATGATAATAGGTCAGCCCAAAATCCAAGATGTGAGGAGACATGCATTCGGGGGGAGGTGGCAAACTTGGAATCCAGAATTGAACCTCATGGTTCAGGATCATAGCTGTTCTGCCATAATCACTAAAGAAAATGGTGTAATGATCGATGGCCTTCTGATTAAGGCACTGGAGTAGAAGTCCAGAGATCTGCATTCAGCCTGCGATCAGCTATACTCCTGATTTCCTGTCTGAGCTTGCGCAAATTGCTGCTCTGTATATGGAAAAATAGGGATGATGATAATAATGAACGGCTTTGTGGGGCATGTAGTAAGACTACATTTATTAATGTTCTATCTAAGATACTTATATGGTCCCCATCACCGTAATATCTGAGTGGCTTACAATCTTTAATGTAGTTATCCTCGCAATACTCCTGTGGCATAAGGATTATTATCTCCATTTAACAGATGGGGAACTGAGGTACAGAGAGACATAGGGTATGTCTGTACACCAAAATAACCCTGTGGCAGCAAGTCTCAGAGCCCAGGCCTACAGACCTGGACTCATGTTACAAACAGCTGTGTAGACATTCCAGCTTGGGCACTGAAGCCCATGTGTGTGTGTGGGGGGGGGTGAGTTTCAGAGCCCAAGCAGCTATGTGGCTATTTTTAGCACCACAGCACAAACCCCAGTCTGCAGACCCAGGCTCTGAGACTTGCTGCGGTGGAGGTGGGTTTTTTTTTGTTTGTTTGTTTGGGTTTTTTTTGCTGTGTGTGGATATACCCTAAACGACTTGCCCAAAGTAACATAGAAAGTCTCTGGCCAGGGAGGGAACTGAACCCGGGTCTCCTAAATACTAGGTTTGTGCCCTAGGCACTGGACCATTCTGCCAGTCTCATCCTTCCTCTTTGTGAGGTTTTCACATATATAGTGATGTGGGGCTACTAAGCAGATAAAGCCTTATTTAACAATTAATTATGGGTAATTTTTTTTGAAGTGACTAAGGGTATGTCTGCACAGCCGACGTTAAAGTGCTGTCATGGCAGCGCTTTAACGTGGCTGTGTAGTTGCGGCAGCTCTCCCAGCACTGTATTCTCCACGAGGGGAATAGCTCCCAGCGCTGGGAGCGCGTCTCCCAGTGCTGTAGCACTGTCTACACTGCCACTTTACAGCGCTGAAACTTGCATTACTCAGGGGTGTGTGTTTTCATACCCCTGAACTAAGAAAGTTTCAGTGCTGTAAGTGGCAGTATAGATAAGGCCTAAGGCTCATTTTCAAAAGTTATAAAACATAATAAATAAGAGGAACCATATTCTCCTGCATTGCTTAATAGCTAGAAACTGATCATTTTAGTGGCAGTTTAAAAAAAACACTGAACTAGTTTGTCCTGTGATCTTTTGGCTCCACTGTAATTGGTCATGTGCAAGACTCAGGTTTCATTTCCAGCTGCAGCTTCTTATTCCCTGGATAAGGTTAAAAATGCTGTAAACATAGTTGCTCTGGCCCTGGGATTTCTGCAAGTCTCCAAGCAAGTGATACTCACACCTCAGTGGTTCGGAAGCCTATTCACACTCTCTCTCTCTCCTTATCTAATCTTATCTAATCCTCACAGCAAAATGACCAAGTATTATTTTATCAACTACAATTGGTTAATAACATTAACCAATCAGGATGCTTTTACTATTTAGATCAGTTAATAATTAAATCACACAGTGTTTTAATATCATGTGCTACAAAGAGCCGCAGAAGACACATGAAGGAGCCACTTATGGCTCGTGAGTCTGAGTATCATGGCTCTAGTCAATGAAGGAGTGGAACTGATGGCCTTTGAATGGAGACTGGTTTAGATTTTGACTGGATGATGGGGGGGAGGATAAGCGAGAGAAAGGGGGGATCTGAGAGAAGAAGGGGGTTAATGCTGGGGAAAAAAATGATGGGGAAAGGGAGAATTCAGAAGAGGGGTGAAAGGACAAATCCCCAGGGTCATCTGTGGCTTCGTCAATATTTAGCAGTAATTTTTTAAATGATAGTGTGGCTTGATCAATGTTCAATTTTGACAAATGTTCATTATAATTCAAATGTATAGAATTACAGAACTACATTATGGTGTCTAATTGGTCATACAGTTAACTTTATTTGAATATCTTATCGCCTACTTCTACACTGCAGTTAATGGCAAAACTCCCTATTGCTTTGAGGGGCTGCAGGATTGGGCCACAATCTCTCTCTCTCTTCCTTTTTTTTTTTTTCCCCTCTCCAGTATGCAGTAATCAGAATTGTTTATCTTATTACCTCATTGTGGGATTTCCAAAATGTATTCAGCTGTGAGCAGAAACATGGATGGCTTGCTTTTCAGACTGTTTGTCAAAGAAAACAAAAGCTCTGAAGTCGTTGCCCTCAATATCTTATGTTTTGTGCCTTAGTACTTTATTCAGCTGAGACTCCTCAAGCAGACATGACAGAGGATAATGTGCTACTTTTTTAGTGGGCAAACAGTTTATAAAACTTAAAGGGTCTGATTCTGATCAAACTAACACCATTGTAAAAACAGTTACTTCATGGAGTTATTCCTGATTGACCTTGGTGAAATCAGAATCAGGCCCCAAAAACTGATGTGAGAAGTTATTGGCAGATTGTTACCAAAAGGATTAGAACTCCATCAGGCCTGTTTTCTGCTCTACTCAAATGCCATTTCTGAATGTCAGGAACAATGACTCCCCTGGACTCTTATGATTACATCATTTCTGTAGCTTCAGTGGTAGCGTGTTTGCTGGGTATAGAGGAAGTTACAACATTCAGAAAAGGCCCTCAAAAAAACACTGTCAGTGGGGAAAGCAGTTCTAATTTTAGAACTTTTCATGTAGTTCAGGGGTGGCCAACTTGTGGCTCCGGAGCCACATGTGGCTCTTCAGAAGTCAATATGCGGCTCCTTGTAAAGACACCAACTCCAGGGCTGGAGCTACAGACGCCAACTTTCCAGTGTGCCGGGGGATGCTTACTGCTCAACACCTGGCTCTGCACAGGCCCTGCCCTACTCCACCCCTTCCCATCCCGTCCCCTGAGCCTAGGGTGACCAGATGTCCCGATTTTATTAGGACAGTCCTGCGATTTGGGGCTTTTTCTTATATAGGCACCTATTGCCCCCGCCATCCCCGTCCCAATTTTTCACACTTGCTATCTGGTCACCCTACCGTGAGCCTGCCATGCCCTCACTCCTTGTGCCCTCACTCCTTCCCCTCCTCTGCAGAGCCTCCTGCACACCCGAAACAGCTGATCGTGAGGTAGGCGGAGGGAGGGGGGAGGTGCTGATCAGCAGGGCTGCTGGTGGGTGGGAGGTGCTGGGAACAGGGTTGGGGGAGCTGATGCAGGGCTACTGACGTATTACTGTGCCTCTTTGGCAATGTACATTGGTAAATTCTGGCTCCTTCTCAGGCTCAGGTTGGCCACCCCAATGTAGTTGAAAGAACAAGTTAAAAAAAAACAACCCCTAACTTCATGATGCAGGGATTATGCAGTGCTGTAGCCGTGTCAGTTCCAGGATATTACAGACAAGGTGAGGTAATATCTTTTATTGGACCAACTTCTGCTGGTGAGCAGGTATTGTGAAACCCCATAAAACTTGTGGTTTCACATGTTTCTGACACAGCACCAGAGGACATGAAATGAATTTGTCTGAATTTCAGACTGGGTGCTTGGTTTCATTCAAATCTGGAACCGAAGGAAAACTCAGGGTAAGATCCAAACAGATTAAAACCAAAGAAGATGTGCATCTAAAGTGAATCTGCCTAGTTTTGAAGAACTGTAGGACCTCATCCTACTTCCACCAATGTGATAGGGCCTTTAGTTTTCATACTTATCAAGAATACAGATTATAAATAAAACATCCTGTTTCCTAGTTGTTTCAAATACAGCCACTACTAAGTAAAACACAAAGATATTATCTGACTTCAAAATGAAAAAGAAGGCTGTGGTTTGTACTGCCGATACAAACCTTCTTTAAGATAAAAGAACCTGTTACAATGGTGTGGTAAAATAAATTTCATATTGGTGCTTCCAGGTTTTTTATCAAAAAGAAAACAATTTTCATTTTTAGTAAAATTGGTGCAAGATGCCAGATTGACAAAATAATTAGAAGTTGAGATCATTAGTCCAGGCAGGGCATTTCCAGATGCATTGTCCATTGCAGTTTTAAATGTCCCATGCAGTGGAGTTCCAGCTACTTCCTTGGGAAAATCTTTCACACTCTAATACACCCCATTGTCAGAAAGTTTTTCCTATTAGCCTAAATTTTTCCCTTCTTTTCTTACCTTAATTCCATCCCATTGCTCCTACGTATGCCCTTATTTAATTGTATAAAGTAATGCCTTCTTTCCCTCAAGGATGCTTTTATCTTTCAAATTTCTGTACGTTGATAACTTGTCCACTTATAATGTTCTCTTAACAGTATTCCATGTTTTGCTCTTTCAGACCTGATTCCCAGTTTCATCCTGTACTTGGTGCAGGATCTGTTGGTGCAGTGAGCAAAGGTGTTCCCCAATTCAGCTTTTTTTTTGTAAATGAGAAAAGCCTAAGGGCTGTTCTAATCTATGTCCAGCAGCCAGGAATAGCTAGAGAGGAGAGGTACCCTAATATGGCCCCTATATCAGAGGCTGTGAGGGGGATGGTAAAGAGCGGCTGGGCTGGCTCTTCATCATGTGTGGATTCTCCCTGGGCTACAGAAATTCCCAGGTAGCAAATACTGCTGGATTTCTAGTGCCTTTGCACTGGTAGAGCAACACAAATGGGCTGTAACATATTAATAAATTGCTTCTTAATTTTTCTTTGTAAATCAGTTCTGGCTCTTGATCATTTTTATTGTTCTCTGAACTGCCTCCGATTTATATTTCTTTCTAGTAATGTGGAACAATGATTTTCTAGTTAGGCTGAATCCATATAGGATCCCAAACAATGGCTTCTGAAATGAGGAGGGTCAGGGGATTACACCCACGCAAAGATAATATACCCACCCTAACCTGTTCCTATAAATGTAAAGGTAAAAAAAAATAAGTGTTCATGGTGTCTAATGTGGGATTTAAACCTTAGGGCATGGCTACACTGCACTATGCAAACTCGGGACCTTTAAATTCACACCAGCAGTGTCGTCCCCCCACGGAGAGTTATATTGCAGTACATGCGTGCATGCTGCTATTCACAACCCTTTAGTCCAAGCAGCAGGGCAGTGTAGGTATGCCCTTAGTCTTCTTGCACACAAAGTGAGAATTATACCACAGAATAAACAAGCCACGTAAGAACCACAAACAAATAGCCCTTTCTTGCAACCTGAATTCTGCTATAAATTAGCTCATCCTTTATGTTCATACTAGCTTTGAAACCACAAATTTTCTGGTAGGGTTTGGGTTGTTTTTTTCTTGTTGACCAACTTGTCTACTTCTGCTATGTTAGTCAGCTGTGATTTCCTGTTTTCACCTGCTGAAGTGCGTATTTTGGAAATGGAATGAGATGGAAAATATCACAAGTTGACACCCTGGTCTAGAGAATTGTGGTGTTTTTTTAAGTGCGACCGAAACCAGAAATAACCTAACACATAACACTCTCTCAAGGCAAGTCAGATATATCAGGGCGTGATATATGTTTCATTGGTGGTACATGAGCTAGATGTTCCATGCAATCACTTCACAACAATAAGGAACCACTGAGATACACAATAATTCTCTAAACCTACATTTTACTATTACGATGCATTCACGGGACAAAGTGAAATAAATAATTGTCAATAAAGGATTGTGGCCCTACTCCTGCTTTCACCAAAAACAAGTGACTTTAATGAGAGCAGGATTTTAGTACCTTTTGAAATTTGGGGCCAAGTTCTTCTCTCAGTTTCACAGGTGTTTATCTAGAATAAATCCAGTCACTTGATTTATGACAATGTAAGAGAAAAATTTGGCCCTCAGAGGTAAAATTTTCAAGAGCCCCTAAATGACTTAAGAGAGTAAGTCTTATTTTCAAAAGTGACTTGGAGCGTGATCCAAAACCCACTGAAATCAATGGGAGTCTTTCCACTGACCCCAGTGGGATTTGGATCAGCCCCTTTGGGCATTTAAGAGCTGATGCCTCATTGACAGCCAATGGGACTTCAGCACCTAGATTGCTTAGGTGCCCTTGAAATTTTTACCCTGGATCTTTTGCCAGAGTAAATATTAAATAAATCATTTCATGTTCAGTCTGTTAAACCAATATCATCTAATGGGGTTGTTTCCTTTGAATGTGGTTTGTGAAAAGACTTGTTTAATCTTAGTCTCTTATTTTAAAAAGAATAGCAATGAAACAGTAGGCAGTGTAATCCAATAGAGTAATGTCTGGGGCATGGAGGGAGAAGACCAGGGCCCTCTTCCTGGCATCGTCGCTGACTTGCTGTGTGATCTTGGGCACACCACTTCACCTTTCTCTGCCTCTGTTTTCTCCAGTTGTAAAGTAGGGAAAATGACACTGATTCTCTTTTGTAAAACATGTTGGGAAGCAAGCTATATAAGAGCAAAGCATTACTATTGTTTTACATGTTGTTCATAAAAACCCTGAGTGGGTTTCTTTGCACTCACATTTTTGTCCTGTGAGGGGGTGATCCACCCCAAATAATAATAATTATTGGCATGGCATAGTCTCTCTCTGTACATCAAGATGATGATTTACCCCTGAATCTTACCAGAAAAGTCCCACAGTATTTAATAGGAGGAAAGCAGCAGGATTCTATAGAAATTACTCTGATATCATGAAATTTAATAAAGAATGAGACTCTTTCTTTAGGTTATTAACTATCTTATGGAATTCTAAAACTGGAGAATAATTCTCTATTAAAATCTATACAATGATTAAAAAAGACTACAAAAAAGTTAATCATTTTCTATTATGTTCTATAGGACTTATTCTACAAGGGACATATTAAGAGATGCAGCAGTTAGTGCCTGGATTCCTTTGTTTTGTTACTACCTTTGCTACTGACTGGCAGTGTGATCTTGGGCATGTCACTGAAATTCTGTGCCTCCATTTACTATAAAATGGCTATAACAAACACAACTACCTCAGAGAGGTGCTATGAGGTTTAACTAATGTATCTAAAGAGATCTTTGGATGAAAAGTGCTATGTCCCATATGATAAGAGCAATATATTATTATTGCTAACTGATCTTTCTAAGTAACAAGTTATGCATGGTGATGACTATGAAATACATTTGTTTCAAATAATCACTTTCTATTCATCCTCAGTAATACTTATTGAGTTTAAATCCTGTGGACAAACGCAAAGTAATGCACAGTGGAAAACAATCCCAACTACACATACAAAATAATGGGATCTAAATTAACTGTTACCACTCAAGAAAGAGATCTTGAAGTCATTATGAGTAGTTCTTTGAAAAGATCCACTCAATGTACAGCGGTAGTCAAAAAAGCTCACAATGTTAGGAACCATTAGGAAAGGGATAGATAATCAGACAGATAATATCAGAATGACACAATATAAATCCATGGTACGCCCATACCTTGAATACTGTGTGCAGTTCTTGTCACTCCGTCTCAAAAAAAGATAATTAGAACTCAAAAAGGTACAAAGAAGGGCAACAAAAATGATTAAGGATGTGGAACAGCTTCCGTAGGAGGAGAGATTAAATAGACTGGAAACTTTCAGTTTGGAAAAGAGACGACTTGGGGGATATGACAGAAGTTTATAAAATAGGGAATGGTATGGAGAAAGTGAGTAAGGTAGTGTTATTTACTCCTTCACATAACAACAAGAACCAGGGGTAACCCAATTAAATTAGGAGGCAGTAGGTTTAAAAAACAAAAACGGAAATGCTTCTTCTCGCAGTGTACAATCAACTTGTGGAACTCATTGCCAGGGGATGTTGTGAAGGCCAAAACTACAACAGGGTTCAAAAAAGAATTAGATAAATTCTCGAAGAATAGGTCTATCAACATCTATTAGCTAAGATGGTCAGGGATGCAACCCTATGGTCTGGATTTTCATAGCCTCTGATGGCCAGAAGATGTGAGTGGACGAGAGGCCATGGATCATTCAATGATTGCCTGTTTTGTTCATTCCTTCCAAAGCACCTGGGATTGGCAAGTGTCGGAAGACAGGATACTGGGCTAGATGGACCACTGGTGTGACCCACTATGACTGTTCTTATGTTTTTATTTAGTTAATTTAATTTAATATGTTACACTCTGACTAAGCATTTTTAATTATAATGTACTAAGGCATTTTTAGGACATTTTGTCTCAGATTAAGAGCTCATTTTCTCGGTGTGGCTGTATGGGGGTTTTTTGTTTTAGTAATCTACATAGTTTAATTTTTTTCTTGTTTGTTTTGCAGGGGTATCAGTCTCTAATATTACTAATCCTGCCAGAGTACCATTAGAGTCACCTAAACAAGAGAGTATACCCTGTTATCCCACAGAAAACAAAAATAAAGCCAAAGAAAATGAGATTGGACCATCACCAGACTTACCAGCAGCTAGTAAGTAAAATAACATGAGATATATTTGTTTAATGGTGGAATTAATGTGTAGATAGGGACAGTTCGCACTCCCAACCAGCATAGATCCACTGCATGATGACGCAAACTCACCCTTTCCTGTGGTTTGCCTTTATTACTGCTTATGTAACAAAGCCCTGAACTTCCTCCTGAGCTGTCTGTTCCTGATGTTTTCCTGGAAAGACCTCCAGTTTCTCTCTCTCTCTCTCTCTCTCTCTCTCTCTCGTCTTCAAGAGACTGAGCATTTTATATCCCTAAGCTGGAACTAAAGAGTCCCACCCTGCTAGGGTGAGTCAGAAGAACAAATCTGCACCGTCACACAATGTGCCTCGTCCTGATGGGCTGTCAACTGGTTTAGGGGACTTGAGAAAACAATCACAGAAACTGAACTATTCATACTTATAGTATCACAAAAATAATGCATTTCCCCATCACTGTTAATGTCATTTTCAGATCCAGTTTCTGGAAGAATCTCAGACTCACTCCCCTATCCACTACCTCCCCCAGAGGACCTTATGCACTCCCTACAATCAAATCCTCCTCATTCATCGAGTGTGAAGGTAAACCCCATAGTTTAAACCTCAATTTTCTGATGACAGTGAAAATTGCCTTTCATGCCATTCTGTATTCCTTTAATTAAAAGGAATTTGTGTGCATCCTTCTACCTGCATAAACTGTACAGTAACTCCTCACTTAACTTTGTAGTTATGTTCCTGAAAAATGCAACTTTAAGCGAATCCAGTTTCCCCATAAGAATTAATGTAAAGGGGGGGGGGGGGTTAGGTTCCAGGGAAATCACTTTTACCAGACGACACACACTCTCTCAGTCTTAAACAAACAATTTAATAATGGTACACAGCGATGATGATTGTGAAGCTTGATTGAGGTGGTGACGTCAGAGGGTGGGATATTTCCCAGGGGATGCCTTACTGCTAAATGAATTAGCATTTGGCTGAGCCCTCAAGGGTTAACTCGTTGTTAATGTGGCCTCACACTCTATAAGGCAGCAGGAATGGAGCAAGGAGAGACAGCATGGCAGACAGAGACACACACCCTGTGTGTAAGAGAGAGATGCGCATTGCTCCTTTAAGTATGCTGACCCCACTCTTAAGTACGCTGCCTTTTTAAGTTAATCAGCAAGCTGAGATGGCAGCTGTTGCCAGGAAGCTCCTGCTGTGCTGAGCCCTGTGATGTCGTGGGCCCCCCCCCCCATGCTCTATAGAAGATGGGGTAAGCGGGGTGCAGGAGTAGAGGGGAGGGGGACACCCTGACATTAGCCTCCCTCTTCCTCCCCCCTTTCCCCCACACAGCAAGCAGGAGGCTCTGGAGGGCAGGAGCAGCACATGGCAGTGGGGGGAGGGACAGCTGAACTGCCAGCAATTGATAGCCTGCTGGGTGGCTGCTGCACAGGGAACTTAAAGGAATGGGGAGCTGATGGGCGGGGCTTCCGGTCCACCCTGGTTCCAAGCCTCCACCAGCTAGCTGCAACAGGCTGCTCTTCCTGCAAGCAGTGGACAAAGCAGGCAGCTGCCAAATGACGTTCTAAGGGAACATTGCACAACTTTAAACGAGCATGTACCCTAATTGATCAGCAATGTAACAACGTTAACCGGGACGACTTTAAGTGAGGAGTTACTGTATATCTGTTGAAAACATGGTACCTAATTTCACAAGTTCTTGTTTGAAGAACTTGTACAGACTCTGCTGACTTCAGTTGGTTTACCACTGAGAAGAACTATGCTCATTAATGCCATTGCATATTACAAAGTCAGGTATGGGAAACGAATCTGGATGGCAACTGATTATGAGAGAATTCCCAATGTGGTTACTGATGCAGAGCAGTAAAGGGTGCTTTTCACATTGCACTGTGCTGTGATCACACCAGACATGGAAATAAGGGGGGGATATTTATTTTTAGAAGTTTAAGAAAAGTTCCTAAGTGTGGTGGATTTGGGGACTCAAAAAAAAAAAAAAAAGTTTAATCAATATTTCCTACTAGATTCTAAAAATTTTGAAGGTTACATTTTAAACCTCTAAACCTCACTGACGATGTCCAATATAACATGATACAAGCATTCCAGCCAGAGGAGGAGATGGCTGTAAATAAATGCAATGGTTCCAAAGCTCCCTGCTGGGAAGTTAGTGTTTTGCACCTTTGTATATTGAACAGATTTATCAAGCTCGGGATGTGGGAGCTGCACGCTAATATTTAAGCTATTTCTTCCTTTGTATGTATTGTGACTTATAATATCAAATGGAGCTGTTCATTCAGTAAAAAACACAGGAGTTGCCAAACAAGAACTGATATTGGACTGGAAAAAAATAACTTTGCAGTCAGTGCTACATGCTTCAGAAGTAGGAGTAAAGCTCCTATCAAGCACCTAAATACAATATTTAATGTGTAACATGGAGAATATTTTTTCTTGATCCAGCTGATGATCAGTTTATGCCTTGAAGCATGAGGATTGATGGTTCTTGTAACTTGACTTTTGGGTATGTCTATACTGCAACAGAAGACCTGCAGCTGGCAGTTGACTGGGCTTGAGCTGTGGAGCTATAAAAATGCAGTGTAAACATTCTGGCTTGGAGATCCTCTGAGTGGTGAGGGTCCCAGAGCCCAGGTTCCAGTCTGAGCCCCAGTGTCTACGCTGCAATTTTATAGCCCCACGAGCCCGAATCAGCTGACCCAGGCCAGCCACAGCTGTCCCACAGATCTTTTATCGCAGTGTAGACATACCTTTAGTGTCACTCCTGATGGTATTAATTCTTTAAATAAACATCAGATCATTTTAAAAAATCAAACTTGCTGAGCTATTTATTGAGAACAAGCCAGAGTAGATGGTTAAAATGTTTATTTTATAGCTGTGTGAAACTCTAGCAATGTAACTGAAATCACTCCAAAACTGAGCTTATTTACATTTCCTTGTGAACTCTAAAATTGCCCTTTCACAAAAAAGTCACAACAAGTTTAAGAATGTTTCACTTGGAAATAGGACATTTTTCAGTGAAGGAGGACCCATTTTTGAGGCAAAGGAGTGAAATTCTCCCAAAAATGAGTGACATTTCAATCCAAACTAAGCCTTTTTTGTAAGCAGAGTCTGTACGTACAACAAAATTCACATTTTCAACTTTGTTCAATGCAAATTCCCCCATTGTGCAAAATTTCTCACAACAGCAAAACTACCAAAACTGAACTGTGAAAAACCTAGGGACTGATCATGTAGAAGAGCAGTCACAATTTCACACAACCTGTGTTTATTTTGTTGTCATGGAAGAGAAATTGTGGAGTAGAAAATGAACTCAGTAGGGATGTCAACACATCACAGACAGGGCTGAGAGGAATCCTGGATGTGAATTTTCTAACTTCAGGGGATATCCATATAGGACTCTCATCCTGGAGTCCTAGAAGACACAAGGAGTTTTGCCTATGTTAGAAATACAGGACTAGTTTTCTCAGAGCCTATCCACACTACTAACTGGCCTTGGAACTGTGTTGTAATCAGGTTGGGGGCAACTGTGTGTAACTGGGTCCTATCACTTGGCTGTGTTGAAAAGGCCCTTAAAGTCCTTAGCAGAGAGAGAAATCCATTGTTCCAGGGAAATAAACTTGTTTTTTTGTTATTTCTAGCCCTGTGGTTCTTCCAGTCCTCGGCAGGAAATGATTGCTGATCTCCCTAGTGGGAGCCTTTTGTGGACCCAGGGGGAAGTGATAAATGCTACCAATGGTTTCAGTGCGGAGAACAGAATTAACGAAGGTATTTTTGCTGAGGTCTACAAAGGTCAGAGACACAATGCAGTATACGTCATTAAAAGGCTCAAAGAGGCAAGTACCTACCCTTCCGCCTTTTCTTCATTTAAGCTTGAAGGGGAATCATTTGTTAACATCTCCTAAACATTAACCGTTATCATTTAATACACCACAGACTAGTAATCAGAAATGCTGCATTATGGTGTTTTTAGGAGGGGAAATGATGTCTAGTTTAAAGCAAGATCCCACAAACCTTTATGCATGTGAAACCTTTTACACGCATAAGTAGTCCTTTTGACTTCAATGGGACTACTAATGTGAGTAGTTACCTGCATGCATAATTGTTAGCAGGATAAAGTCTTTAGTTATTTATTTGCTATTCTACATATAAAATATGTTTTGGTTCTAGTTTAAATGAAGTCAGTGCTTATGACAGACAGTTGATTTTAGTGCATTTTTGTGGTGGTTTTCACAGATGGAATGTACAAGCCAGAATTCAACACAAAGATTCTTTCATACAGAAGTACAGATTTGCTTTCGGTAAGTAGCTATTTGGAAATTGGTTCTGGTCCGTCTGTCTGGGGATTAATAGATCTTTTACAAAATAACAAGAAATAATCTGATTTGTGTTAAGGGCTAAATTTTGCCCTGTAGGCACTGCACTGTATTGAGGATGGTGTGGATCTATACCAGGGTGACCAGATGTCCCCATTTTATAGGGACAGTCCTGATATTTGGGGCTTTGTCTTATATAGGTGCCTATTACCATCCCCTCCCCACATCCTGATTTTTCACACTAGCTATCTGGTCACTCTCATCTGTACTGACCCAGTAGGAGCTCTGGGAAGCAGCATGTCTCCATTGCTTCCAAAGTTCACCTACTTGCTGGGGGAGTGGAGCCACAGTGCTATTCTTTAAGCAGGTCCAGGGCAGCTCCTTTCTGCAGCTGAGCATCCCCCTCTAATTAGTGTGGAAGTGGATGGCACTATAGCCCCACTTCCTCTCTGCTGCAGTGTGAGCCTTGTGCACTCCTCATACTCAGCAATGTGCAACAGTTGTGATTCTGCTGTGCTGTTGTGCTCCCAGGGACAGGAGTCAGTACACAGTCTAGTCTATATGTTGTCAGTTTGGTCCAGCACTGGAATTTTAAATTTTCTGTTTGTTCTCATTTTACTTGCTAATATTTGTTGATATTTGGCTTCAGGTGTTGTCACATTAACATTTTACAACTAGTGGGTTTCTCACTAGAAAGTGGATATCACTGTCTTATATACCCCTACATGGAAAATGGATCGCTTGAAAACAGACTACAGTGTCAAGTAAGCAGAGGATTTGGGTCCTATCGAAGTACTGTATGAAAAGCATTTGTATCTCTTTGAAAAATTTTACTATGTTCTTTGAGTTTTATGTAATATTCCTGCAATTTGGGCAAGATCTATATTCATGTTTTCTAGGAGAATTCAACACATCCTTGCCAGTACTCGGGGGGGAGAGAATCTCTTCTTTACCTTTCCCACAGGAAGGGTAGCTTCTCTTCTTTCCTTTCCTCCCCCACCATGTGAATCATTAGCAACAGAAAAAAGGAGCATGAACATACATCAATCACAAGTATTGGAAAGGCTGCAAGTCTTTTTATGTACAAATAAATCCGTTTTCTGCTACAAGGCAGGTCACCTGTACTGAGAGTTTCTGCCATGCAGCTTCTGTCTTCAGAAAAAGGAAACTGTAAAATATGCAGCTATACAACACTATATGCATTAGATTTGGCAATATGTTGCTGAAAAATCAACTACAGTGTTTGGTTGTCAGAGTCGTGTGTTGAAATATAGTATGAAGTCAACTGTTTTAGGGGGAACAGCTTATGAGATGCTCAAATTCATTGTTCGAGCACTGTGCAGGGGAACTAACAGGACAATGGAAAGGACACTTGTGAATTCTTAAATAGGAACATAGGATTTACTGAACCAGATTAGATGACTGTCCTGCCTCCAGCAGTGGGCAATACCTTGTGTTCCAGAGGAAAGTGATCTCTGCCTCATCCGTACCGTCGTCATGTAATGCAACACGCCGAGTGTGCAGTGCTGTATGTGGAGGGTGGGAGGATTCCTTCCTGACCCCGGCATAATTGGTTTCTACCCTGAAGCATGAGATTCGTTTACCTCATCTTGCTTCCAGTTAGGTTAGTGAGTGTTTCGCCAATGCTTGCCGTGAGGGAAGGAGAAAGTCTCTTGCTTGTAAAACTAACATTGTTTTGTGCTTCTTTCCATAAAAAGAAAAACACACCAACTCTCTTCCTACTTTTGTTCCAGGTTGGTTCTATGCCATTAACCTGGGAGAAACGCATCACAATTTCTATAGGACTTATCCGAGCCATTCAGTATCTCCATAACTTTGGGATTCTGCATGGGAATGTCAAGAGGTAGGGTTGCTAGCTTATCGACATATCTGCAACTCCCTGTCATTCAACTGTTTCCAGAATTTCAAAAAACAGAAATCGCTGAAAGTCTTCAAGTCTGCATATGATCGTTCCCCATACACATCTGCTTCCTGTTCTCTTGCTCTTTTTGATGTCTCCCCTCCACATTTCCTTTACCTCTCTTTTTAGTGTGGCAAAAGTATATTCTTCTGAAGTGTTTTCCGCCATTCCCTTCCACTTTTCCCCATAGGTAAAATTTCAAATATTCCCCATACTATTCCAGTATTGGAGAGTTGTTTGTTCCCTGAAAATGTCTTAGAGTTGTTCTGTACATGAAAGTTGTACCACCTCAACTATATCTATAGAGTTGAAGTGGTACCACAGTGCACCCCTCTGGTGTGTATGCAGTTATATCACTATAAAGGTGTTTATACTGGTACAGCTACTCCCATATGGGAAGGGGAATAAGTCGTATCAGTATAAGGCACTTTTTTACTGTTGTAACTGTAACCACACAAGGGTTATACTGATTTGGTTATTTTGATTTTAAAAAAAAAAATCTTAGTCCTATCAGACATACTTAAATTAGTATTAAATTTGTGCATAGACCCAGCCTTACTCTTATACAAAATAATGTTTACAGCTCTGTCTTAAAATATACATTCTGTTAATTCTTTTTAACCTTTGGGTTTCCAAGTTTGATCAGGGTTTAGGAATGCAAGTTCAAGGACAGCTGATTTTTCCTCAGACTACCATAAACTCTTCATTGTGCTCAACCATCTATTTAACTCCACTCTCCAGTGTTTTTCTCCCACTGGTGTTAATGGAATCGTATAATTCCAGGTGAAAAAGACCTAAGGGGTGACTTGATCAGTTTATAAGTACCTGCTGAGGGGACAGAAATTTGATAATGGGCTCTTCAACCTAGCAGACAAAGATATATAATAAGATTCAAAGGCTTGAAGCTAGACACATTTCAGACTGGAAACAGAGTGCACGTTTTTAACAGTGAGGGTAATTAACTGGAAATTCTTACCAAGGGTTGTGTTGATCCTCATCACAGGCAATCTTTGAATTAAGATTGGATGTTTTTCTAAAAGATATTCTTTAGTACGAACAGGAATTAATTCAGGGAAGTCCATCAGCCTGTGTTATCAAGTAGGTCAGGCTCGATCACAATGGTCCCTTCTGGCCTTAGAATCTATTAATCTGTTAGGGCAAAATGTCCATTTGCTTGTGCCCTACAGCATGCGGCCTTTCATGGTATAACCTGTGACTAATATATGCTTTTTCGGTAATCATCAGAAAAAACGTATTTCCAGTTTTGTCAGGCAATGTTTTTTGTATCCCCATGCAGCTGGAAAGCAGAGTGCTCCTGTTCTTTGTGATGGTAGAAAGGTTTTAAATTACAGAATTTATCTGGTCTCTTTGCTTTGTTTTATCATGGGGCCATGTCCTGAGTTCCTTACTCAGTTCTGATGAGGCAAAACTCATTTTGAGGTCATTTGGAGTCCATTGTGGTCACAGAATTTGGACTGAGTAAGGACTGAGTAAATGCGGAGAAAAGAACTCGGGATTTGCCTGACACACTGTGATCTTTCCAGAGAATGGGGGAAAAAAACAAACAATTTCAGGTCTCTTCAACAGAGGAGTTCCCTATAGTCCATAAAACTGTTTAACTCAAAATCAAATGGGCCAAATTAATCCCTGATGATCCATGGTTTTCGAGGAACTTAGACCAGGAATGAAGATGACCCTATATATTTGCTAACAAACAATAAAATGTATACAACAAAACAATGTAGAATTAGATTAAATGGGAGGAAAACACTGCTACTGTCTGACTTTATTTTTGTTTAAAAAAAACAACATTCTGGTTTATGATTTATATCTCCGTTCACTATCCCTTTTCAACATACAAGACTGGAATCTCTAAAAGAGAATTTGCATAAAGAAGCCCTTAAATGTACTTTCTAAAATCACATCTTACCATAAGACTCTACATTCCGGTGTGAATGGATTGATCACTATTGGTATTTGTCTTACTTTATGCAGCTCCAATGTTTTGCTGGATGAAAACTTCACACCAAAACTTGGACATTCCGGTCTCCGACTGTATTCTGTGGAAAAAAAATCAGACTATGCTGTGATGAAAACCAAAGTTTTACAAGCTTCCCTCACTTACCTGCCAGAAGATTTTGTCAGGCATGGACAGCTAACACAAAAAATTGACATCTTTGGTTGTGGAATAGTAAGTTGTCTTCTTTTTTTTTTTTTTTTTTAAATATTAACCTTTGCTATTACAGTTTGCAGATACCTGGTTATATTCTGTGCACATAGGGTTTTTTTCTCATATATATATATATATATATATATATATATATATATATATATATCAAGTTTTTCAAACATAAGACACTCAGATCAGCTGGAGATTTAATATCCATTCAATAATAACCAATGAAAGAGAGCCAAATTCTTCCCTGAAACGCATACATGCGACTCTCATTTAGATCACATAATTCGATGGAATGGTTAGTAGAGAAAAACATAGTTGCAGTCTACAAGATCTTTTCTGCAGAGTTTAGTGTTTATAAATAGGAACAAAAGGAAGTTAACATCAGAAAAAACTTCCCAGCTTGTGGTGTATCCAAGTCCTGTGATCCTGGGTCTGGATCCCTGATCTTCCCAAAGGTATTCTTCCTGCTTTGTCTCCCAAGAAACCAATTGATACTCCTTCATATCAACACATGAAAGGAGAGGAGGAAATTGTGTTGAATTTATCCATGATGAATATAGGTTTAGCTAATGCCTTCTATCTTGTTAGAGAGCCATCCACACAAGGTCAGACTATGACCTATAATCTTAAAAGTGTGGTTATGATCAATGCAGTACTATATAGTATTGTCGGGTGCTCATAGTCAGAAAAACGGATATGTGAACATGTTACCACCTTATTCAGTAAAGATGCCAGGTTTGTCTGTGTTCAAGTCATGTGCTGACTTCACTGAATGTTGCAAACATGTTTTTAACCCTGTTCATCCTCCAAATCCAATACAGTGTGGGTTAGAGTGAGCTGGATTATACTCTGCTTTGTGCAAAAACTGCAAAATTATCACTACATTCTAGCTGCAAAATCTTTATTATTGGTTTTAGTGGAAGAAGCAGAAAGACCATAGCTTGGATCTCAGTTCCCTTGTTCAATTTGCACTATTGGACTTTGGAAAAATTATCTTTCGGTTTGAAAACTAAGCAAACGTGGTATAGAAGCCACTGAGAGAGAATAAATATGATGGCCTACAATATCATTTTTTTAAAATTCTAGTTGTACTTTAAATTTTCATTTCTGTATAGAGTATTGTTACATCTGTTCAGTGAACACTATAGAACAGAATGACCATCTACTGCCCCTACAGTGTAATATATAAAGAGAGGCCCAGGCCACAAAATATGGATTTGGATCTAAACCAGGTTCCAAACTCTCTCTCAAAGGTTGTTCAGATCTGGAGTGCTGGTTTGTGCCCATCTTCTCTAAGAATGTAGGAAAAATAGAGCATTTTAAGCTAACAGGTAAATATTCCTTTAGTTACAATGTCCAGTTTTTTAGAAGAAGCCATCTAAATAAATTGTCTTACCTATAAAAATGTTCTCTAGGTTTTAGCAGAGATGCTGACAGGCACTAAGGCAATGGATGAAGGAAGAACCCCTATTTATCTGGTAAGAGAAAAGCAAAATAAATGACACCTGCCTGGTGTAACCCTTGCAAACAGTGCTACTGTAATGAAATTAGTTTGAGTGCAAAACTAAATACAGAGTTTGTTGCATACTGTACTCCTGGGGGAATTCTGCATCACTGCACAGTGCAGAATTTGCGCAGAATTCCATGCTTCTCCCACAGAATTGGGGCTTCAGAGCTTCTGGCCACCACTAGGGGCCAATGGACTCTGCAGAGCCCAGCTCACAGTGAGCAAAGCACCCAGCCTGGCAGGAATGGAGGCCCTGCATGCTTTGGGTACCCAGCTTGATCTCATTCTCCCGGGGATGGGAGAGACCCTAGGAGACCCAGCTCTGGGAAAGGGTGAGGAAGGGCAGGGCTGCACCACACCATGTCCCCTGGCAGGACAGTAAAGAAGCTGGAGGGGGAGGGGTGCAAAGGCTCAGGGAGTCCAGGTACCTGGGCTGGGGGCTGCCCCACAGCTGGGCTCTTTGGGGATGGGGTGCAGTTGTCTGGGCTCTCGGGGTGCCCTAAAGTTAGGGTCTGGGAGAAGGGGAGTGCTGGTGGCTGGGCTCTGGGAGGAGGGAAGTGTTGGTGTCTGGGCTGGGGGGGTGCCCCATGGCTGGGCTGTGGGCGGAGAGGAGTGCAGGTGTCTGGGCTCTGGGGTAGCCCCATGGCTGGGCTCTGGGGGAGGGGTGTGTGGGTGTCTGGGCTCTGGGGCCCCATACAGCCCCCTCCAGCACCCCACAACTGGAACTGGGTTGTCAGAGGGGTTTCTTTAACTCTGTACTCCAGGGGAATCTTTTTTGTTGTTGTGTGTATTGTTGACATACGTGTAGACAGGTATTTTGAAATAAATTACCAAAATAATTGAGACCAGAGTGGTTATATTGTGTTGTTTTGAAAAAATATGCAGAATTTTAAAATACTCTGGGGAGAATTTTTAATTTTTTTAGCGCAGAATTCCCACAGGAGTAATACTGGCAAATTTATAACTCCTAAAGAGCTGCTGCGTAGAAGCCAAACCTTGGTTCTGTTGAAGTCCAGTGGCAAAACTCTAGCTCACGTCAATGAGAGCAGAATGAATGCTCCAGTTTTAATATTGCTCCTGATTGTGTATGAGCTGCTGCAATGTCACTAGTGTTTAGATACCCACCTGTTTAGAGAGAGCAGCTCTGTTTTGAAATTGTAACTATTCATGTTCTTGAATCAGGAAGGTCTGCATTGAATAGTGAAACGTAAGTAGAAGGTGAATCATAATGGACTAATGTGCTGTATTTATGGCTAGGTGTACTCATCAGTATTTTGTACACAGACACATCACTGAATGTGTACTTGGAGCTGTGGAAATTACTTTAACAAACTCAAAATAAATTTGGGTCAGTTCACCTAATTGTGACAAAATGAATGCTCCTTTTTGTGTGAATAAAACCAGACCCTGTTTATTCCCTTGCACAAGTGGTACTTTCCTTTTGTGCTGTCATGCCCCTGAAACATTGAGTAAGAGGGGAAGGAAGTGAACCCTCGCCTTGTCATTCATTCCTTGCTAAATGCTTCAGCAACTTTCTAATGGATACCAAAAGTGAAGAAGATGACAAGTCTCAGTGATAAGTTCATTAGCAGAGACAAGAGGTTTCTGATTTTGTTGATAGATGTTTAGAAAAGGTAATTAACACACTTATCAATGCAATGTACAGCAGCCTTTTTTTTTTTATCACTGGCCTGATAATATTGAGAGGCCTGCCTGGAACTGCTGGAGCCTGGTGTAATGAAGCATTGCGTGCATGCCTACAGACCTTATGAAGCACAGAGTATCAGACTCTGCTGTTAAAACACAGATTTCTACCATTTGAGCTAAAGGAGAATTTCCTTGGGCTTTTATCTTTTGTAAGTCAGTCACTAGGAGGCACTAGTATGCGTACACTAGCCAGCACATTACACAGGGTATAGCAAGTACTCGGGGCGTGTCTTAAGTTCTTAAAGGGTTGGATAGGAATGAATAATTTTCTTTGACAAATCATTTCCCTCTTAACCAGTGTATCTCTTCCTCTTGAACAGAAAGATGCAATTGCCGATGAAATTCAAGCAGCAAGAGAAAGTTCATGCTCCAAGCACAAAACCTTTGAAAATCTTGCTGCCAAGGAAATATGCTGCAAATATCTAGACAGGAAGGTGGGACACTTGCCATCAGAAATTGCTGTTCACTTTGCCACTGCTATCTGCCTTTGTCTGCGGAAAAAGAATCTTGACATAGCAGAGGTAAGTGTTGTATGCCCTACTAGTCTTACATACCAAGGTCTAAGCCAAAGCAACCAAACGTGATTTCATTATTTTTTTAATGTCCACCAAGGAGAAGGATGTGGGCACTGATTAACTGCTTACCAGATGTTGTTGCTCTGAACAGGTGCATGAAATGATGGAAATGGCTGAACATAAAATAAGAGATCACAGCATTCTTGAAGGCAGCACTTTTTCTGGATTCTCCATTAATACCCCAGAAGAAACAGATGATGAGACAGCTAGTTACAATTATGGTTCTTCAGGTGATAGCAATGAGGACAGTGCAACAGCAAGGTCCCTGAAGTGTGCAAATTCATCCCCATCTTTACTAAGAGTCATGCCACCTGAAATGTACAATGGACAGATGTCACAGGTCCCTTGTGAATCGGATGAATCAAGTAGTTTTGTTTGGGATCCTGTGGAGGGTTCTGCATATGGCCCACCTAGCCGTGGCTGTACTGATCCAGAAAATGCCACATCCTCATATTCCGGGAGAAATGATGAAATATGTACTGGTGGCTTCCAAGAAAGAAATGTGGCATCCAATGAAAATAAAAACACGTTGGAAATGGTATTTCCTGCAAAAAGAATGGTTTCTTCAACCAATGCAATCCTTGACCCTTCATGTTCTTCACAAGGTAAATCTAAGTATTTTTTGGGAGTGAAAGGCTGAGTTCAGATCATTCAATATGTAACCATTAAATTATCATGACACAATGTCTCCAATTGTGTTACCATGACCACAATATTTATATAAGGTGCTCAGCTACTATGGTGATAGGCAAAATATAACTGCCTAAAGAGACTGATAGATCACTCCTGCAGTCTTTGAAAAAACTTCCTTTTATACATTTCAGCATATTTTGTCTCCTTGGTTATTATGTTACCAGTTAATTTATAGAGGCAATTAAAATCTAGTTTTTCAATTTAATTTCTTGTTTAGAAGTCAAATTTAAGCGATTTAGAATGGTTTCCCCTCTCCCAAATTATATATAATATCAGTGCGTTAGCCACAGATGGATTTTTGCTAAATATTTGGGCCTTTTTTCCCCCCCGCAGGATTAGCCAAAGAAACCTCCTGGGAAATAAAGATCAATGATAAAAAAAAGAAGCTTATGGAAAATATTTTACTATATGAAGAAGAAAAGCTAAACAGCTCTGAACTCTTTGAGTCTCAAATATGACTGAATTATCAGGAATGCCATCTTGGAAGAAGAAATTGGGCATCTTTTTCCGGTAGCAAGATGGTAAAAGCTAAACCACACACTTCATGTACGCTTAAGTAGGATGTTTTCAACAGACATGTTAACTCTCTTTGGAGAAAAAGAATAGCCACATCTCAGGTGATTCCAAGAGAACGTCTGCTACAGTGTAGATTAAAGCAGAATGCAACTTTTATGATCAGAAAAATTAGCATTGACCTCTTTCTCCTTGCCTTACTATGCTGAAAAAAATTAACACAGGCCAACTGAGACAATTGCTTGAATTAGCTTAGGGCAAGTTCTGTTTTGCACTGCACTTCACAAAGCATTTGTGTACAATATATTTCTTTTATGAAGAATTAGGATCCTGCACACTATACAGCAGGCATTCATTACATACTAGTTGGCAGTACACTGTAATATCCATTGCATCTAGCATACACAGGGTGATCAATGAACTTTTCATTTTTTCAAAACCAAGTAACTAAAAAGGTACCTAGTTTCATATAATCTTATTCCACGTTCTTGATTGCACTCCATATCCTAGATGATGTGGTGGGTGTTTTGTTTTTTAAGGAAAGTTCTCTGAATTCCATATGATTCCATTTCCAGTTGCATTGAAAACAAATGTTTGGACAATTTTAGATGTCACTGATGGTATGCTCTGGAACTGTACATATGAACATGTAGTATCAAAAAGCTACACTGAGATTGTGTACACTGACTGCCTTTGTAGCCTTGAGAAAGTCATTTTAATCTCTCTGTGCCTTAACCCTATTTTGCAGATTAGAAAATTAATACCTCACTAGGCTGTTTTGAGAGTTTTATAGTATTTTACAAACGTTAGTTAAGTGCTATTCATGTGATTACTTGTTTCATACGGTAGCTTTGGTTGTAAATGTATATTTTGGATTTTGATATAATTCAATATTTTAATTTAAAACCTATTTAATTTTTTATGCAACACTTGAGTTTGAATTTGTAAAGGGCCTGACGCAATGATTAAAACAATCAACTAAAGATTAGTTAGTTAAAGGGCTGGATCTTGAAGCCTTTACTTACTTGAGTAGTCCTAGTGAAGTAGCTGATTTCAGTGTGCCTACTCACTTGATCAAGAGCTGCAGAATTAGGCGCAATGTTTGTGATCACTTTGAAGAGGAAAAATGCTAAATATTATACTAGAACGCATGGATGCTACTCCTATTTATTTTCAAGAGGAAACCTCCTCAAGAACATCAGTGCCATTCTTATTCCTTCTTTTTTCTTTTACCTTGTAACAGAATCCTCTAATCCAGCATAAGGAAATACAACTTTATAATAGGAAAAAAGGACCTTCGGAACCATATAGCTCAGCTTTCTGCTGTGGGTAACCTCTAATATGTACTTGGGGAACATTCCCATTACAATTTGAGCAAGCAAGGAATGCAGGATTGGGCCTTGTATGTAATTATGGAAAGGTAAAATTTTCTTAGATGTACAGTAAGGCCTTCACATTCAAGTCCCTTCTGAGGTCCTAGTTCTATGAAGACTTCTACACGTAACTCGCCAACTGACAATGGTAGGAGGAACTGTGGTAGACTATATATCTAAAAAACCCAAATATTGCCTTTGTCCAAATACTGCCTTACCAAAGTGGGGCAAGGTCAACTGTCAACTTGCATGATCTGCCCCAGTATACTACCTTTCATCTGCCTAGGGTGTTGTGTATGTTTTCTTTGGTCTTTTTCTTGTGCAAGGCCTCATTCTTGCATTGGTAGCTGATTTCAGTGGGTGTCCGTTCAGGCACAGCAGTCCATCCACACATTAAGAAAGTCAGAGTGGCCATACTGGGTGAGACCAAAGGTCCATCTAGCCCAGTATCCTGTCTTCCAACAATGGCCAATACCAGGTGCCCCACAGGGAATGAACATCAAGTGATCCATCCACTGTTGCTCATTCTCAGCTTCTGGCAAACAGAGGCTAGGGCCACCATCCCTGCCCATTCTGGCTAATTGCCATTGATGAACCTATCCTCCATGAACTTATCTAGTTCTTTTTTTGAACCATGTTATAGTCTTGGCCTTCACAACATCCTCTGGCCAAGTTTCATAGACTGACTGTGTTGTGTGAAAAAATACTTCCTTTTGTTTTCAACTTGCTGCCTATTAATTTCATTTGGTGACCCTTAGTTCTTGTGTTAGGAGGAGTAAATAATACTTCCTTATTTACTTTCTCCATGCCAGTCATGATTTTATACACTTCAATCTTTAGTCCTACCTCCTTAGTCATCTCTTTTCCAAGCTGAAACGTCCCTGTCTTATTAATCTCTCCTCATATGGAAGCCATTCCATACCCCTAATCATTTTTGTTGCCCTTTTCTGAACTTTTTTCAGTATATCTTTTCTGAGATGGAGCAACCACATTTGCAAACAGTATTCAAGATGTACCATGGATTTATATAGAGGCAATATATTCCGTCTTATCTGTCCCTTTCTTAATGATTCCCAACATTCTGTTTGCTTTTTTGACTGCTGCTGCACATTGTGTGGATGTTTTCAGAGAACTATCCACAGTGATTCCAAGATCTCTTTCTTGAGTGGTAACAGCTAATTTAGACCCTTTACCCAGTGCAGTGTCAGGTCTTAAGTTTTTTGGGGCAAGGACCACGCCTTCTATTTGTACAGTGCCTAGCACAGTGTGGGCACTACCAGAAGCAAATAAGTATAATTTAACTTATCCCTTCAATGTGACAATCTTATACCAGGTCCTCAGGTGGATACCTACACTAGTAACTGACCAGTAAGTTAACTGAATAGTAAGTTCCTGACTATAAGTGCCTAATCAAATTACTAATATCCATAAATATATTTTCTAGATGTTTTCTGGTATTAAATTTATTACTGGTTTAAAAATACAAAAAAAAATAAATTATGTGGACATTTTTTATAAATAATTGAGTGTTTGTTTTAAGATGTTCACTAACTGTTCTGAAGTAATATAACCTGGATGACCTATTATTTTATACCTTGGGGTATACAGTGTTTGCCTCTCTATGTAACTTGCTTAGTGTAATGTACACCAGAATTTTATTAAAATCTATATATTTTGAATCAACTTGGGGGGGAAAGCCCTTTCTGTAAGACCTGCCTTTACAAGATGTATAGGACAGCAAAAATTGTTCCAAACCACCTTTTTTGGCAACTTCCTGTCTTCAGAGAGCAGCTCAAAGTATCCCTACCTGTACAGAGTGCAATTATTATTTGTTTTGTGGTAACAGCTAGGGACCCCAGTCATAGATCAGGATTTCATTTTGCTAGGTGCTATGCAAACAATACTTACTCCATCCTCTTTAGAAGGCCTCTTTAGAATAGCTAAGGACATTGCAAGGGTGCAACGAAATGGAACACTAGAGACTGAGCATCATTCTATGCCAGTGGTTCTCAACCTTTCCAGACTACTATACCCCTTTCAGGGGTCTTGCATACCTCCAAGTTTCACCTCACTTAAAAACTACTTGCTTACAAAATCAGACATAAAAATAGGAAGTGTCATAGCACACTATTACTGAAAAATTGTTTACCCTCTCATTTTGTCTGTATGAAATTTTAGTTTGTAGTGACTTCACTAGTGCTTTTTATGTAGCCTGTTGTAAAACTAGAAAAGGCCTAGAGATGTATTGATGGACCCCCTCAACGACCTCTGCATACCCCAGGGGCCACATACCCCTGGTTGAAAAACACTGTTCTGTGCTAATGACTGGTGATTAAGTTAAAAATTCATGGACATATTAGGCTAATTTCAGTCTCTTGTCAGTATAATATAAAGCTGAAAGTAAATGTAGATGTCCAGTTGAAGTAGCATTTCCCGTGGTTAAGCTAGGAGGGCATTTAAATATGTAATCTATGAAGAAAGTATTACTGGCCAGCTTTCCAAAGATATTAATGGTGGTTTTAACATTTTTCTGGTCTCATTGACTATTTTATCTGCTCTCTGTATACAAACATTTTGTATCTTAAAATGAAACTTTAGTGTTACAAAACTTGCATCTAATAAAATTAACTATATTTTTTTTACTGGGCAGTGGTGAAAGGGGTGGATATTCTACAAGCTGACATTTACTGAGAATCAAATTGATCCTTTCCTGGCTCCACTTTGCATTAGATATTATACAAACACCATTTATTTTAGTAACTATTAACAAATTCCCTAAAGTAAGAAATTGAAATATATTATAAGGCCTTACCCTAAAGTGAGAAAACACAGAAATGAAGTTGAAATATGTCAACCATTATTAAACAAAATAATCTATTGATGGCTATTAGCAAACTAAACATTTAGGACATGGTACTGCAGAGAGTACACATGTGAAATTCCTACTGAAGTCAAAAGGAATTTTGCCTGCTTAAGGATTTCAAGATCTATCCTTATAGTGCATTTTTAAGGAGAGAAAATAACTACAGTATCTTTAAAGGGGAAAATATTGGCAGCAAATGATACATTGCTTCTCAATTCTGCCATTCTTTGATAAACTTTATGGAATTCAGTGTTTTTTATATACTGCTCCCCACCCATTCACCCCTACACACAGCTGGTGGGAGAACCTCGTCAGATGTAGCTGGCAATGAAAAATTTTGCTCAAAACCAAAAAAGGTGTGACAGTGCGTGTAATGGACAGAATGGAGAAAAAAAGATAACAGTGAGAGCAAGAAGAAGAGGTAATGGAATGATGGACTGGCCGAGCAAACAAATTATAAAGAATTTGCAAAGGTTGTAAAAGCTGTAGCCCCTGTGCTGAAAATATCACTTATTGTGTATGCTATACTGTACATCATTCTGACACAAGCGGATGGTTGGGTGAGTATAAAAACATTTGTGCAGCTTCTGAGAAGATCAGGTATTTTCTTAGTGACACAGTATATTTTGCTTTGCCTGTATTATTTTGTAATAAGGTATTAAATCACCAAGAATTAGTTTATCACTACAGCACTCACAAAACCACATCTCCAAAACCTGACCCCAGAAACTTTATATAATTCCACAAAGTCACACCACAGGGCTCAAGCCTGTAAGTATCCTCTCACCTGTACGTATCCAGGATAACGTGTTGCTCCAAAGCACGAAGCGGGAGAAAGCCAAGCCAGGGAGCAATTCCGAAAGGCGGCCTCTGCCCCAGCTGTGCAGTGCTTTTCCCATAGCTTTTGTCCCTGAGCCTCAGCCTACATAACCTAGGAGCTCCATTCCCACTGAACATTGTTTAAAAGCCACACGTTTGTTTATAATTCAACAGGAAATTGCACAAAGCCCCCAGAGGCTCTTGCAAACCCCCCCCCCTCTCCCTGGGAACGTTCTGAGCCACGCTCGCTCTGCGTGACTGCGAGTAGGAGGGGTCCAGTGCCGGGCAGGGGACGGCCCCCCACCCCTTTTTTTGAGGCACACCCCTCGATCGCGCAGGGCAGGGCAGGCGCCGGGGGAAAGAGCAGCGGGCTTCAACCTGCCGCACGCGCACGCAGCCCGCCGCAGGCTCCCGTCCCTGCTGCGGCGCAGGTCACGTGACAGCGCCCCGCGAGGGCCCAGGGCCCGCCACCTGCTCTCCCGCGCCGACCCAGCCTGAGCGGCCGCGAGCGGAGGGGCGGGGCCAGCCGGTAAGAGACCCGCCCCTCCCGGACCGCCCCCCCTTTTCGCAGCCTGTCCCTGCCGAGGCAATGAGAACGCCAGGGCGGGGCTCGGAGGGATGGAGAGGGGGAGGGGCCGAGAGGAAGGGGGGCGCCCCTGCTGGCCCCTTCTCTGGCTCCCTCCACCCAGGGCCCGCAGGCTGGACCCCCCCCGCCGGGCGCCGATCCCGAGCGGCCTGCCCCCGGCGTGGCTCCCTCAGCCGCTGTGGCCTCTTGCGGGGGCTGCCCGAGGAGCCCTGCGGTCTTCGTGGGGGTGGTCGCTCGCTAAGCTCGGGCTTTGTTGCCCGGGCTGCGGGTTCGCCCCGCCCCCGCCCCTTCGCTTCGGCTGCCCTCGCGGAGCCTGGCTAACGGCTGCGCTCCCCGCCGCGCAGGTGCCGCGCCCCGATGGAGCCCGCCCGGCGCCGCAAGGCGAAGGGCGCATGGGACGGCGGGTCAGACAGCTCCCCCGCCAAGTACCGCAAATGCGCCACGGCAGGGCCGCCATGTCCGTCCTCCCGCCCCGGCTCCGCCGCCGGCTGCCCCGCGCAGGCGGGAGAGGCCCGGAGCGCAGGGAAGCCAGCGGCGTGCGGACGGGCGCGGACTTGGCTTTCCCCGCAGGCCGTTTGCCGAGGGCTCTCTGCCGGCGAGATGTCCGGGGCCGCGTCCTCTGCACGAGGCTCCTCCCCAGAAGCCGCAGCCGCAGCCGATGGGAGCAGCGTCAGCCTGGAAGAGAGGGGTAGGGGCTCTTCCCTTCCCAGGAGAACCCTGTTCAGGAAACCTCTTGGCTGGGAAATGTCCAAGGCAGCTCTGGTCTCCCTGCCCCGGGAGTCTTTGAACCGGGAGGTATGTGATCAACAGTAAAGGCTGCAAACTAGAGTCAAAAGCTGACCGAAAACAGGAGGAGTTTGACAAAGCCTTTAATGTTTTGGTGCCCTGTGAAGGAAGTTATGTGTTTTGCTCCCTTTGTGCAGCTAATTCCCCGAGGGGGGCCTTTTTCTATTGCAGACTTCTTTAAAAATGCACAGGTACAGCTTCCTGGTTGAGAGGAAGATGAGCTTTTTTGGGCTACATTTCAGGAAGAGTTGAAGAAGATAACAGTGCAGCGGCAGTGTTTTAACTTGACCTGCCAGCCACTTTTTAAAAATACCACACCTACTTTGGGGGGGGGGGGGGCTGGCATCACAGGACAAGAGTCTTCACTTGTCTTATGTAGTGTTTTGCTATAATTGTTTGCCAGTAAAAGTGTGTGTCGTTTTAATGTAGTGCTCTGAAGCCGGTTTCAGAGTGGTCGTCGTGTTAGTCTGTATCAGCAAAAACAACGAGGAGACCTTGTGACCCGTTAGAGACTAACAAATTTATTAGCGCATAAACTTTCGTGGGTTAAAATTAACCCACAAAAGCTTATGCTCAAATAATTAATCTCTAAGGTGCTACAAGGACTCCTCTCTGATTTTGCTCTGAAACAAAGCTCAGTAAACAGGGAAAAAGGTTCATCCTGTTGCACAGGCAAGTTTTAGAAAACTGGCTTAACTTTTATGGCCTCTTGTACAAAGCCCTAGTAAAAATGTGTCTGTGTGGTTTTAAGGTAACCTGCAAAGGGAGAAAATAGGTTTGTGCTATCTGTTTCTTCTTGATGTATTAAAAAAAAGTCCAAAAAGTTGGTTTGTTTTGGCAAGATAGGAGGGTGGGGGAGGAAGATTTTTATCCTGTTTTACCTTGGAAATATCAGGAGCATAGTAATTGCCATACAAAATCATAGAAGTGGCTAATTTAATTTGGCAGCCTGTGTCCAACTGTGGCTGGTACTAGATGCACAAAGAAAGGTGCAAGAAACCCTTAATACTGTTGTATCTTGTCCATCAGTGAAGTTTCTAGTTTAACCCTAGTTAGTGGTTATTTGTGCCTTGAAGCATGAAGATTTTCTAGCCATGTGTGTTTTTTTCTTTAATGTAGCTACATGTTTTGCAAAAAGAAAAAGAGTACTTGTGGCACCTTAGAGACTAACCAATTTATTTGAGCATAAGCTTCTGTGAGCTACAGCTCGCTGCATCGGATGCAGCTCACGAAAGCTTATGCTCAAATAAATTGGTTAGTCTCTAAGGTGCCACAAGTACTCCTTTTCTTTTTGCGAATACAGACTAACACGGCTGTTACTCTGAAACCTACATGTTTTGATTACCCATATTGATGTTTAGTCCTGCTCCTACTAAATTCTTGGCCTCAGTGATATCTTGTGGCAGTGAGTTACATTGTTTAAAAGTTCATGTACACAAGGCATAAAGTTTTATTTGTAAGGTAAACTCACTTTCACTGTCCTTGTTCCTTTGTATTGTAAAATGGATTAATCAGAGTGCCTAATTTATTTTCTTGTTACCTTTCATTATTCATTCATTCATTTTGTACAACTTTCACTTGTTTTCCATTAGTTAATTTAGAACTGTGTAAACTTTTCAATACCTTCCCCTGGAAGTCCTTTCAAATCTTGTCTTCCTGTCTCTTACAGCAAAAGTGGAAGCTCCGGAGAAGTACATTAGGAGCTTTCTCAACCTTTAGCTGTAGGGTTAGGATGTCAAATCTTTAACAGCTCTTTTCCAGCTGTTTCTTAACTCCTATATTGAATGCAAAGGCTTAACAAAGCCAAACAAAATCCTAGGGTTTTAAATGGCCTAAATAAAAATCATTTTGGTTCTCTATCGGGTTTCAGTTACTTTATATCTTTTTAGTATTATAACTGAATTAATTATTTAGTTCTCTGTAGAGAATTTCAGGAAAAATAATTCAGATTGTGTCTTTCTAAAGCAGTAAACTCCTTTGTTAAAATCTTTTAGACCTTCATTTGCCCTCAAGAAGCAAAATTATATCATTTATTTTCGTTAATATGTTTTGTTCCATTTTTACAGAGACTGGCTTCTGAAGCTTAATATACTGGGTTTGTTTTTATATTAGCAAAGTCTAGGCCAAAGAGTTGGTCTAGCTGTGCAAATCCTAAATATAATTTAGGTTGCAGCATGCCTGATTCTCTTTTAATATTATTTGAAAAGTTTAGTCTTTTAATAGGCAAAGACTCCTGTGGCTGGTTTTGAGTGGGGAGAGCATTTTTCCTACTTGGAATGGGACCAAGCTGTTCCAAACAGTATCCTAATATGGCCTGTCTTGTTCTGACTAGTCTAAAGACACCTTCTGTGGCGCTACTGTAAGGACAGGAGGCGCTGGAGACACGGTTGTTTTCTTACAAGGGATAAGAGTGTAGTCCTCTGCAACAATGCAGAGAATATTAGCAGCTCCCAATGGTGAGAAATGATCCCCTACTACAAGGTTTCCATATTTTCTCAAATTGTGGCTGTATTGGCAGCTTTCCAGAAGCCTAAGGGTGGCATTTACTTTGCAGAAAAAAGCAGATTCTGGCCACTTTTTTTGTAAGTGTTAAGGAAAAGTTAGCACATTCGTAACATAAGAGATGTGGCCATACCTCCGGCACATGCTGAGACTTTTAAGTCTTTGTGTGTAGTGCTGTAAAATTTTTTAGGCTGCCCATCTCTGTCCTCTCTGCTTGAGAGGAATTCTTACCCTTCTACTCTCCCCACCCACAACAAAGCATACATGCTTTCTGATTAGTAAAATGTTTACTACTTATGCGCACCTACATAATGCTGTTTCCTTTTTTATATGGTCTTATAAATCCAAGGATGGTGCAGGCTGTAACCTCACACTAAGGACTGAAGGTAAAGGTGTCTCAGAAGAACAGACTGTGGATCATAGGAAGAAGAGAATGAAGGATCAGGGATCCACAGTAATATACCTTAGAGCTCTCCAGGATGCTTTTGGGAAATCATTAGGGAAAAAGGTCAGAAAGGAGGCATCTACATCAAGTGGAGATCAAGATCAAAGGCTCTGTCATAGTAAAGAACCTTGCAAATCAGATGGCAACTCAAGAAGTATCTGTGCAGTTTCAAGGCATGAAGATCAGCGACGTCAGCTACGTTCAGACAGACAGAAAACTTCAGTAGATGAAAACAATGCTTGTGCTAGTTCAGTTAGCACTGGACAGAGTAACTCCAAAGAACAGTATGTGGATTACCAAAGGCCAAATATTGCAGGACCCTCTCCAAAGCTTGTATTTGTGGATGAACACAATTCGAGTTCAGAAGAAGATTATGAGGTAAGTGTGTGTGAGGCCATGAAGTAGTGTTTCTTGAATAGGACATATCAAAAAATATTTGGAATTTTACTAGTTAAAACTTTAAATGAACAAATCAAAGTTCTTTGTATTTCTGACCAAATTGGAAACACTCAAAACACAAAGCACGTGCCCAGGATTGGGGAAAAATCGCATAGATTTCTCTACTAGATGTTGATGTAATTTGAGTAGAATTCAATGGCCGCTCTCCATTTTCCCCTACATATAAAGAATATGCATTTAGGAACACTAAATACCAGCTGCTAATTTTGAAGGATCCATTTTTTAATGTGTAGAATATATCACTGTCAATTGTACAAACAAAGTCTTAATGTGAAGCATTTTAGTATCACTACTTTAGTTTAAGAAAATGGGATTCAGTATAGCTAAACCCTGAAATACAGCAGCTGTAAACATTAATGCAAACTAGAACATAAAATGGTGGTAGCAATGCATGTCTTGTTTCACTCTTGGATAATAATCCCAAAATGACTGTAAAAAGCAACACATCCTTGTCTATGCAATGTTAGTTTTATAGCATTATATCTTTCCTAACTTATGATATCACCTCTGAAGATGTAAGTCCTGTTGTAGCTGCAGATGAATATTATTGCCCTTTATCTTTGTGTTCAGTCCCTTAAAATAAGAGCTAATTAACTTAAATAAAGAAGTAATATATTCATAATTTATTAACCCTTATTTGTGGATTCTTCAGAGGCTATGGTTGAAAATCTTCCCTAGGGTTTCTAGGCACTACTGTACCCCTTCCCTTCAAAAAATATTTAAGGATACAATCAAAATGTGTTCCTGTGCATGATTACTCTAATATAAATCAGATTTAGCATCCTTTGCTTTGTTCTATAGGGTGCATAAGGGATACTTATTATACATGCCATATGAGATGGATCTCTGCAGAAATCAGAGAAGAATGAGATTTGATACATTCTTTTTCTGACTGGGAATCAGTGTTGCCTCGTGGATAGAACACTGGACTGGGACTCAGAAGACTTCATTTCTAATCCCAGCTGGCTAGTGCCAGATTTGGGTGATTTCTAGCAAATCACTTTACCTCTCTGAGCCTCCATTTCCTCATCTGTAAAATTGGGATAATGATACTTGCCTCCTTTGTAAAACATTTGAGATCTAGTGATGAAAAAGCACTATATAAGAGCTAACTACTGTTTTTGTATATTTTGACTACAGTAAATTAGAATGAAATGTTGTTTCTTGTAGTCACTTCTGAACTCTTAACGTAGAGCTTTCTGTGATGGGGAGAGACTTTGGAATCCACTTTTCTGCTAAAACCTGGGTTATTAACCTTTTAAGGAACTTTGAGGCTCACTTTCTGTCCTAGGCATTTGAAGGGGTAGTAGGCTGAGGGTCCGAGGGTATTTATTAGTGAGACTTCTGTGGAGGTGGGTTAATATACACAGTGCTTACTGCAGGGGTAGTCAATAGGCGGACCGCATGCCAAATCCAGACCACCAGAGGCTTTTGTCCAGACCACGAAACTCTGGGGCTGGGGGCAGTTAGTGCAACGGGTGGGGGTCTAGTGACTGGCTGCATGCTGGTGGGCTTGGGGGAGCTGGTGCATGGGGCTGACTCATAACTAGGGGAGGTGTAGGTGTCCCATTCTCCCCTCTCCCCCCAGCCAATCGAGCCCCTGCCAGGTGCACTGGGACTCCCACTACCAGCCCCAGGCACCTGCGAGGGCTCCATTTAGGGAAGGTTGGGGGACACCTGCAACCCTGAGTTACCCGTCAGTCCTGGGCGCCAGCTCCCCCAAGCTTGCCAGCACATGGCCAGTCACTCTACCTGCACTAGGCCTCCTCTCCCCTGCAGTAACTGCCCATGGATCCCCCAGAATTTCATGATCCACTGAAAAACCTCTGGCGGTCTGTATTTGGCATGCGGTCTGCCTATTGACTACCCCTGCAATAAGCACTGTATATATTACACAGCATTGTTTGTGCTTGTTGAACAGGGGCACTTGCAGTGTGAAAAATGTTTCTCTGGAGTCCAGGCTTTAACTATACCTTGACCATGAAATTTGGACCTTGACAAAAAAAAACAGACTACCCCGATCTAGAGAATAGGATAGGCACTTGTTGCATACATCTGAAGCAATGCACTTTTCTTTGTGGTTACCACACAATTCTGTATTCCAATCAGATTCTCCTTCCAGTCTTTCCTTCTTTATAAAAGAAACCAAATCATAGACGTTAGAGATGGAGGTGATCTGTTAGGTCATCCTGGATTGCCTGAGAAAAGAGTGACAATTTCACCTAGGTCAAATTTAAGGTGTAATGTTCTGTATGGAACAATCCTACAGTAGCTTGTTCATCCTGTCCAGGTGACCTAATCTTTTACAGCTCTGATGTCTGTGAGCTACAGTTAGTACAGATCTCTGCCCTTCCACTTACTAGCCCCTCTCTTAGCAGTTTTTCTTGCCTTACCGCATATTCTGAGCTTGACATCTGAAGGATTCCTTTTAGGCCTGCTCTATAGTTAAAAAGTTTTACCAGGATAATTGTCAGTTGGGAGTGTGACTGTTGGGTTTTTTTATATAATTGACATTATGCTGGTAAAGCCTCCAGTGTAGACACAGTTATATTAGTAAAGTTTATTTCATTTGCCAAACAAAAATAAGCTATACCAGTATAATTGGGTCCACATTAAGGGGGTTTTGCTACTTAACTATATGGGCATAGTTAAAGCAGTAAAGCTTTTAAGTGTAGACAAGGCCTTAGTCTCATGTCAGTAATTCTTTTGTTCAGACAGCAACCCTGTATATTTGCTCAGTCTGAGGTTTTCATGTGCTTACTGGAACAGCTCAGGTTTTGGTAAATAATAGGCTACAAAGTGGAACATCTAACTCTGACACTCCTACAATTTACTGTTCACAAAGTTAAGATTGTTTCGGTTGTATATGTTGTTTCCATTTGACTTGCAGTTCAAAGAGCGAGATACGCTGGAAAAGGAGCCCTCCGTGGGAAGTGATTGGTCTGATGTGGATGATGTAGAATCTTTAGCTAGGTTCTCCCAGGAGGATTCAGTTCCACATCACAATAGGTCAGTTATTTTGGAGACTTCACCGGTTATAACTGATTACGTAACGTACCCTGCTCATCTGTACAGTCACCCATGGGGTGACTTTGCAAAGTGCTGGACAAGTAGTCCAAAACCACCTAATCATTCATTTTCAAACCCCGGTGAGGATACTTCTTATTTAGGTGGCTCAAGTAGCAGTCATCTTTGTGATATTTCTGTAGAATTTGCAGCAAGCACTCCTTCCAATACATCAAAAGATCTAGAGTCTGCAATTGAAGGTGAATATTGGAGATCACATTCTTTTGAGTCTTCCCTGATCTCTGAGGAGAAAAGCAAATTGTCTAGCAAGGAAGCAGAATCATATGCTCCCATTATCTCTAGAGCACGGATGTCTGATTCTTTTACTTCTGAATATGTAAAGCAGGAAGCAACTATTGAACTCCCTAAACATTTACAGGAGGGTTTCATAGATACCCATTGCCACCTGGACATGCTATATTCCAAGATGTCTTTCAGAGGCACGTTTGCAAAGTTTAGAAAAGTTTACAATAGCTCCTTTCCCAAAGAATTTCAAGGCTGTATAGCTGACTTCTGTGATCCTCGGACCCTAAAGGACTTCTTGTGGGAGGATTTGTTAAAAGAAGAAATGGTTTGGGGAGCATTTGGCTGTCATCCACATTTTGCACGTTACTACACAGACCTCCATGAAAGAAATCTCTTACAGGCACTGAGGCACCCGAAAGCTATTGCATTTGGAGAGATGGGTCTAGACTACTCTTATAAATGCTCTACTGATATCTCCAAGCAACATGAGGTAAGGAGCTGAGCTTCTAATTGTATGGTACTAATTGGAACTTTTCTTTCAGGTTTACCTATGGATTCTAAACTTTTTTTTTCTTTTCTCTGTATACAACATACTTTAGCTTTCTACAACCTTTATATTCATTTTGGGATAGAAGAGAACCCTCAGGGTGATATGTGAATTGGACCTTTTCAGATGAAGATGTATAAATCATTCATCAAATACTCTTATGGTCTTCCCTCCTAACAGTTTTCCAAATTTGAATTGGAGACATATTGGATAAATGAGATGTTGGCAAGTTACAAAGCATATTAAATGTGTATTCTAGTTATTTTTTCTTGCAGCCTCTGAAATGTATATTTAGAATGCGAGAATCCTGATATGGTAGTGATGAGCATAATACAAATACCTGGATAGCTGGCCAAAAGTACCATACAGTATTGTAGGGAAGCATCATGGACAACACTGAAAGGAAGGAGAACTCCACTCCATTTCCAGCTTTGTCACAGACTTCCTTTTTAACTTTGGAAAAATCTGCACCTTCAGTTTTCTCATTTGTTAAATAAAAATATCTATTCACATTTTGGAAGGTGCTTCAAAATATGACTTTATAAACTTATAGGTGTGTGATAGTTTGATCCAAGTAACTAAAACTGAAATGAATACATTTATTGGTGTAGAAAGCTAGTGCACCGATCACCATAGTGCCTGGGTGTCTTTTGTAACAATTCCTCTGAAAACGTGAATGGATTTACAGGAAATCAGCATAAATTAGGGGATAGATTTTTCCACCCCTTACTATCACCCCATTGTATTCCCTTTGTTTTTAGAACAATTCTAGTGGAAATTAAGGTAGTGCTCTTTTTTTTTTTTTACATTTTATTCAGGTATTTGAAAAGCAACTGCAACTGGCTGTGTCCTTAAGGAAACCCTTGGTAATACACTGCAGAGAGGCTGATGATGATCTGCTGGGGATCATGAAAAAGTTTGTGCCTAAAGACTACAAGATACACAGGTAGCTGTATTTGCTAAATTAAATTCTATCATTCATTGCTGGATATCCTATAATTAAATCAGAAATTATACCTACATTAGTAAAATAACAAACCAGGAGATATATGGAACTGTTCAGACCAGGTGATGCTTTAATTGAAAAAGAAATAGGGAGGTAGCTGGATCGTCAGTGCTTAAAATTATGGAAGCTTTACTGCAGCAGTAATGTTTCATGGCTTCTTAAAAGAATTCTGAGGATGCCTTAGGAATTGACAGGAAGTGATGCAGCAGAAGTTGTTCTGATATAACTGTGTTGTGTTCTGAAGCTATGAATTTGACTCATTCTGAAGGGGACATTTAGTGTCTGGAACGGGCATTGTCAGTTTGAAAATGGAGGTAAAAGTACTGTTGGCTGTTGCACCTCGCACCTCTCCCTGAATCTACCTGCCAACTTGTGACTCTTACAATCACACTTTCCTATCCTTTTTTTAATTTTAAAATCTGTTTCCTCCCCTTACTACTATGTAAGAGATCTACACAAAAAGAGGAAACTGACTATAAAGGGGAAACCATTGAACTGATTATACCCAAACTTGTATTTACACACAGTGTAGCTAAATCCAGGGGAAACAAAACCATTTTCTCTAATCTCTGTTGGTTCTAGTAATTTTAAGTGTTACTACTGTTAGTTAAATAAAAGGTCTTCAGAAACAAGTAATTTATTTAAATAGATCAGACTTCTCTTCTGTTAAAACTTTTTTGTTTTTTTTAATAAGAGGTCAAACCTCTAAAATCATGAATGAAACCAGAATTGTAATGCTGGGAATATCTAAATTGCATTTTAATGTGATTGGAAGTTCCCAGCTGATGCATGATCTGTAGGAACGCATTGCGCGCTACACAGAACTAAATGAACAATCTTAACAGATGTTTTTATTCTAAATTGTTGAAGAATTCTACCTGGTGGCAGCAACCATGTTAAGTATCATCTAGCTCCTGTTCGTTGCTTTGACTGCTGTGCGGCTTGCCCCAATCCGTGCAGTCTTTTCCCTGTCTTTTCTACAATAATCCCACCCTTCCTGACCCCTTCAATTTTGAGTCAATCCCCATTAAATACTGAAACATTAGACAGGATTGGGCTAATCCAAGAAAACTGAATCCTTGAATTCTTATCCCTGAGTCTGTCTCCTATTAGAAATTTGCAAAACTGTTACCTTGGAGAATGACCAAAGTTTTCTGTTTACCCTTAGGCATTGTTTTACTGGTAGTTACGATGTCATTGAGCCATTGCTAGAGCATTTCCCAAACCTTTCTGTGGGATTCACTGCACTGCTGACTTACTCATCTGCCTTTGAAGCCAGAGAGACTATAAGAAAAATTCCTTTGAACAGAATAATTGTAGAAACAGATGCTCCCTATTTCCTTCCTAGGCAGGTAAGTATGTTTCTAGAAATGCTCAAAACATTCTTTTCTGCCCATGGTGTTAATGTTGCATTGTCAGAAGTGTGATAGGACATCTGCAAGAAGGAATGGATTAGAATGGGTTGGCACCCTTGGGCATGCGGCCCATCAGGGTAATCCGCTGGCAGGCCGCGAGACGTTTTGTTTACATTGACCATCTGCAGGCATGGCTCCCCACAGCTCCCAGTGGCCGCGGTTTGCCATTCCCGGCCAATGGGAGCTGCAGGAAACAACAAGGGACGTGCTGGCTGCTGCTGCCTGAAACTCCCATTGGCTGGGAATGGCAAACTGCGGCCACTGGGAGTGCGGGCGGTCGTGCCTGTGGACGGTCAACGTAAACAAAATGTCTCGTGGCCTCCAGCAGATTACCCTGATGGGCCGTGTGCCAAAGGTTGCCGACCCCTGGATTAGAATATTGCATTTGTAGGTCTGTTTTCTGCTTCAAATATTCAAAGCATGTGGATCTGGAAGCAAGTTCTAATATGTCTGGTAAGGTGTTCCCTTTACAAAGTAGCAGTGATCTAAGCCTCAGATTTGAAATTATAGACTGTTTAGAACCACAGGTTCAGATCTTAGCTGGGCCAACTCATCCCTTTGTTCATCTGTAGTCAACATACTTAATTCTCTACATACAGGACTTGGAAAAACAGAGGTCCTTTCTGCTTTGCATGAATGGAGAGAGATTTACTCCAATGTCTCTGGCCAATAGTTTCCTTCTCCCGTTGTGCAGTTTGTTTGCTGGCTGCTGCCCTTATAAAGAGCTCTGGGATGGAAGAAACACTGGGAACATCAAATAGTATTATTGTTGAAAGACACTTTCTGAAAAATGTCAGTGATCATATTTAGAGGCTTGAAGTGATAACTCTTGACTGGTTCTGTATATTGCAGACAGGAGGAAGTGACCTACACCATTCTTAACTTTTCCCTTTCATTAATGTTTGTGCAGGTTCCCAAAAGCATATGCCAGTATTCTCACCCAGGATTAGCCCTGCACACAGTGAGAGAGATTGCCCGTCTGAAGGACCTGCCACTCTCCCGTACCTTGGCTGTTCTAAGGCAGAACACCAACCACATGTACAATCTATAGGATGGTGCTAGCAAATGTGAGAAGAGCGAGGTCAGGAAAGCTACTGTGAAATGGTGACAAACCCTTCAAGTATATTATGTCTTCTGTGGCCCCAAAATGTTATGCTGCAATCCAACTTGGAGATGATGGTTAGTATTAAGTGCTCATGACTTGCCATCCCTACTCCTCCCAAAAGTGTTACACATTCCCTTTTAATCTATATCCCTTTGCATCTCCTTTTCATTCTCTACTAGTCCATTGTCTCCTTGTGACGTACCACAAGAAAGGGTGTTGATGTCTTTGTTGGGTAAATGGTTTTTCTTGTGGAGACAAAGAGAATCTGCTGTGGTAAATATTATGGGATTTTATTCAGCTTTATTTGTATTAGCCTGTTCAAGAGTGAACAGCCTATAATTATTGAGCAGATATAGATTACTCGAGCTTAGAGCCCAAAAGGTGAGCAATGATCTTGGCTTCTTAAAGCACCTAATTGCTGAGGCTATACAGAAAAGAGTATGTATCAGAGCAGAGAATTTGATGCATAACTGTGCACAGACTTCCTCATGCCACAGAATGAAAACATACCCAAAATTGTTAAGTGTTGTTTGTGTACAAGTGCCTTTCTTTGGATAAAGTAAACAGCATGTAGGTGCCAAATAAGCTTTTAAATTTTTTCAGCAAAATGTTAAAATTACCAGAGTGTTGAATAGCCTCAAAAAGACATGAGTGTTTTTTGGCTACAGTGAGGTTTTAAGAGAACCAAAGTGGAGTATGAACATAGAAGCCCACTGATCCCACTTTTGATAGATCCTGTAGTATGCAATTGAATGTGAAAATCCATCCTGAAGGTTCTTCTATGGGGTTGTGACCCAACTGTGTTATCGTGAAGAAAAATGCCTGTGTGACAGAAATGCAAAGCACTTTGGTGAATATACTTCTCAAAATAAGCTTTTTGTAAAAATAAGTCTAATTTTAAACTACTTCAGGCCAGTTTAACTGCTTTCAGAGGGCAATTTGACAAATGACAATGACTTAATTTTTCTGTAATATAGGTTACTTTTAATGTACCTTGAAACTACAGTTGAAACTTTTTTAAAGCTTATTTGTAAATAAAGATCTCTGAGAAAGAGATGCTGTTAAATTGTTGTTCGGTTTATACAGAACTATGCTAAGTTTTTGTAGATTGATTTTAGTTATCTGTGAAATCTAGATTGATAAATGGAAGAGTTCCATTCTAATAATCGGGCAACCCCTCCAAACTAATAAATGACACTGTGAAGGTGTTCAGTTACGCCTTTCCACTTTGTACATTGGCCACATGTGTATGCTAGTATCAAGCAGGTGTTGTGGCCTCATGTTCTGTACACAGGTTGTTAAATACATAATTTTCTAACAGTATTACTCCAAATATTATTGTAAGTGCACATAGCCTGTCTTAAATCAACAGACTGAAATACTTGAATGTGAAGTTGACCAGTATTTCCACCACAAGTGTATGTCTCAGTAGGTTTGGCTATACCACAGCCCCCCTCATGGATAACTGCCACTTGTGAATTTACTAATCTTTTTGACAAAGCAACAGTTTAAAAGCTTTCATGTTGTAAAGGGTATAATTTGCTGCTCCCCTTCCTCTTTAGGACCACTAAGGAGACAATATTGTGTCTATTGAAATTAACTGCAGAATTCTCATTTACTTCAGGGGATGCAGGATAGGGCCCTTTGTAATGGATGTCAACATATGACTTGTGTAATTAACTAGGCTCTTAAAAGATAACTTCATATGCACATCCCTTTATCATATACATAGGTGTATAATGGAGACTGAAACTTCCATCTCGTGCCACATGTATATAGTATCCATAAACAAATGACTGCGGTTTCAACAGTAGCTTTATTTTCTGCTGCAAGAAGCATATGGTAGACTAACACAGTTTATCCTCACTTTCAGAACAGGTAGCTTCAGGCGCATAGTTTTGAAAGGTAAGAAAACCATTTAGACTTCAGTGTGATTGACCTTGCTTGCAGCTATCTGTCTACCATATCTATACTACTTGCAACCTCATCCAAAGACCTGTTACACAACAAAATGTCCTTTTTAAAACTGCAAAATGTTCAGCTTTATGCATTTGTCTTTTAACACATGCTATTATCATCCATTGCACAATGTAAAGCAAGATTTAAAGCAATCCAAGCCAATGAGCAGAATTTTGTTGTACTCTAATCAGTTTGTAACATCTTCACGTTTCAACTCGTGCCAGTTTTGGGTTTCTGAAAGGGAAGAGGGTAGAGATTTTAATTTTTACTTTTTTTTGTTTTTACTGTTGAATTATTTAAGTAGTATTAACAGGTTTAGACATCCTTGCCATATAAAGTTTAAACAAAACAATCGATGTTGACAGACATACAAGAATACAGATCTTTCTAACAGGATATTATCATATTAGAGTGAAATGCATAACATCTGTTTTTTTTATTGGGTGAAATCTCTGATTACTCATTTAACAGACCAAATTAGGTGTTCTGGGTTTTTGCAGGTGAATGTACTCTTGAGTATTGAATAAAAGGTAACCAAAAATCTATGTATCTATTTGTCCTCTGTCTGTTTTGCTGGATATGTAACTCGTGTTAATTTTTCCATTAGTTTTTAATATTTATATTAGAGTAGTTCCCAGAAGCCGAACCAAGATCAAAGTCCTGTTGATGTAATCCCTGTCAGAAAAGTTTATTGTATGTGTTACTAAGCAGCATGTGAAAAGTGAGGGAGAGGAAGACCTATACACAGTTCTATGTATACTTGCTGCTATTACATAATTATAGTGGCTGACTTCTCTGAAGAGACTTGGCCCTGGTCTACACTGCGGGGGAGAGGGCGGTCGACCTAAGATACGCAACTTCAGCTACGCAAATAGCGTAGCTGAAGTCTGCTTACCTAGGTCGACTTACCTGGCTGTGAGGATGGCGGCGAGTCGAGTGCTGCCGCTCCCCCATCGACTCCGCTTCCGCCTCTCGCAAGCTGGAGTTCCGGAGTTGACGGGGAGCACGTTCAGGGATCGATTTATTGCATCTAGACAAGACATGATAAATCGATCCCCAATAGATCGATCACTACCTGCCTATCCAGTGGGTAGTGAAGACCTGCCCCTGGAAAACGTGAGGCTTGAGAAGGGATTTGAAAGAAGACAGAATAAGTGGCCTTGCAGATCCATCTGTTCAAGCTTAAGGAGACGCAGTAAAAAGCATAAAGAAATCTTTAACGGGAATGGACAATCAGACTATCAAAACTGGCATTGCTAGCAGAGTGGAGAGGGTGAAGGGCCAACACAATAAAAGAGCAGAGAGAAGCACCAGGGCCTTGAAGGTGAGGATAAGACACACTTGGTCTTGATGTGGTGGAATGGAGAGACAGCAAAATAGTATCTGTGACAATTAAAATGAGTTTTGTTTGCTTTTCCATTGCTAATGCATAGTTTTGGTCAGGGTGAATTTGATTTAAATCACTAGTCAGGAAGACTCTATTTAATCATGGGTTTTATACATAAAAGTGCATTCTTCCTGGTTGTTATAACCTTAATACAGATTCTTCACAACTCAGAGATAGATGTAGGTTTCATTTTTAGAAGGTACACACTATACATTTTTAAACAGTGATTTATTTGGAAAACTTTTCAGATTAGTTTTACAGCTATATCAGAAAATGAATGGTTGTTTGATTATTTCAATTACCAAAGGTAATTGAAGCAGATAGTTCACCTCCCAATTAATTCATAAATATCTCCAATTCAACAGGTTAATCATTAATATTTGGAGGATTTTCTTGCCATGCTGTTTTAGGAGAACATAACCAGACAGACATTTAAATTGTTTTATTTAACTAAAACAACAACGTTAAGTATTCTGGATTTTTTTCTTCAACAGTGAATATACCATATTTTAACAAAACAAGCATATGTCCCTCGCTTCTCACATTTATCTCTAGACTTCTTCTCCTTGCCCAGATCTATTCCACCCCCAACAATCTTCTATTCATTGAACTTTTTGAAACTTTTCACTTTTAGAGAGAGGTAAGGGATTGACTCTCTGTACACAAATTTGCAGAGTGACAAAGTTGAAGTCTGTTATTTCTCACCTCTATATTTATTTTAAAACATTTTTTAGTGTTAAGCTTGTTCTCTGGAGACACAAATCCGCAGTTTGAGAACTGGAAAACTAAACATCTATAATAGTGCTCAGTCTAGAAGATACTGAGTTCCAGTGGGTAGATAGAAAGATTAACTTAAATCTATACAGAAGCCTGTGAAACCGCATAAGATTGGGTCCCTAATCCATGAACTGTTGGAACTCATTTACAAAACTCTTAAACGTTACGTGAATATATTCTCATACTATAGAATTAGAATTTATAATCGCTATTCCATGATGAGAGATCTTTGAGCTATAATGGATCTTAATTAATACTATCTTTAGATTGCATTTTTTTGATAAAATGCTTTTTGAGGAAAAAACCTATTTAAATATTTTTTTTAAAAATGATCTTTAAAAAAATCATTGATTTTTATCCACCCTGGTTTTGGTCTCTTTCACTGCCAGAGAGATGAAGATGTTGGCTTGTGGGAGGCATAAAAAAACCTGAGATTTTCAGAAGTAATCTGTGATGTTAGTTGCTTCTATTTTTGGATTCCCAAATAAAACAATGAGGGATCCTATTTGCCCAATCTGAAAATCAGGTCCCTTTACAGAGTGTCACGTTGAACACCCAAAGTGGCTCTTGAAATCTTGGCCCAATGTTTTATATATTAAGTTATACAATACCCTTTACTTCCAGCAAAAGTTCTTGGAACACTCTTCTCCACCCACCAGTCCCGCACAGAGGAGTTGGGATGTGGGAGGGAGAAGTACCTAAAGTGTCCTCTGCAAGAATGTCCTCTAGGATCTTCTCCAGCACTTGTCCATACTCCTGGTACTGGTCTTCTGTTATCTTGACACCAATTTCAAAGGGAACATTAAGCTAATGAAAACACCAAACCAGAAGAGCTCAGTTTAACAGTTTCCTTAAAGAGAGTTCCATTCTTTTCTGCTATTGGGTGAACAGACTTTGCAGACTGATTACATTCATGGGAACAGTGTTAGCTGAGGTCTGTGAAAACGAGGAAAACATGTTCCTGCTAAGCACCCACTTGACTTGTGGTTGAAATAACTATACACATGAGAAACAGCAATTACCCTGTGTATAGCTATTGTAAACAAAATACAGCAAAATGTGAGACTACTGAAGAAAGTCTACAAAGTGAAATTTCATTGTACATGTATCTTGAAATGGAAGTAAATCTTCAGTAGGAGGTTGCAGTTTGACCAGTTGCAATAAATTTTTAAACTGCTTTAGATTTTTTTTAAGATTAGCTATGGTTACCATTTTCAAGTGCTTTTTCTAACTGCTTCTCAAATCAGATATCAGTGTAGTTTTGATTTGTACCACGTTTGTGTATCACAATCTATTCATTTTTTATTATGTGGTCATATGCAAAACTAACCCTCTTAAAAACTGAGTGTAAAATACAAACCTTAATTTCTATTTCATTGTCTCCTTCTATCTGCCTTGCATCTGCATCCAAAAGTCCTTCTGCAGCTCGGCGGTTTAACTTTGTTGTATGCTTTTTTGGATCCTTTCGTTGCTGGAAAGTAACCAAAACACAGTGTAAATACTCTATCCATAGACAAACAATTAGGCCTTGTCTACAGCAGAAAAATTAGAATCCGTAATCCACCATATGGGCAGCTCCATTAGGTGGGAGCTGTAGCGTAGACAGGGTTTTTTTGTCTACGCTGTTTTCTTACCTTGCTGTAAGCAGACAACAGTGGTAAAGTCATCAAAGTCTTGTCTACGCTACAACATCCCCCTTTGTTGCCACCACTGCAGAATTGTATAATTTTCCTACTGTGGATGCAGCCCTATTGGTTTGTTATTCATCTGGGAATTGGGATAAACCTTTCCTTTGGCAGAACTTGTACCTTCTTAAGTTGAGGCAGTATTTTGATAGATTTTTCTGAGTATTATAAAAAATATTTTGTCTCAAGAAGTAGTTTTGAAAGAAGAGGGAAGAAGAGTAAAATATACCTAAATTTTACCTGTGTGTTTTGATATTCAGGGCTTAAAAAACTAGATCCAGCCATAATAGTCTCTGTCCAGAGAATGCAGATAAGGAGAATTCCCAGCATAGTGCTTCTGAGAAACATGAGTGACTTTGGGCATAGACTGTATCAAACCTGAAAACTTAATAAAGATAGGACAACTTAGTATGCTTTTTATTGACACTTTTATTTCCTTGAGTCCAGATTCAACCTGCAATTTTTCATAAACTGATTTCAGATAAATTTGTAATGTTTACTAAAGGTACATGTATATGAGGTAGTTGGTCGTCTTACAGAGATCCTGCTTTTATAGGTGAGTTTATTACTTTAATAAGAAATAAAATTGTATGAAACTTACCTTATTTCCCTCCACAAGTAGAAAAATATAAAACTGAAGGAGAGGAAGTGTGTAGGAAAACAAAAAAGGCAGTCTCAAAGGTTACCTACCTGAGATTTCTTGTTCATCATATGGCTGCTGCTGTTAAGCATTTATATAGTGCCTGGAGTATTTGTTTTGTGATAAAACACCTTTTCAAATGCAATCCAACATGTATTTGGAATTCCTTGGAAACCGCTCTTTTCATGTCATTGTGACAAAATCAACAGAAAGTGAAAATAATGCATAGATCTGTTGCTGCATTAGATTTTCTGTGGGATATGGTAGTGACTCTTTAAAGAAAAGAGCCTAATTTAAAGACTTTTCCATTTACCTAAAGATTAAATAGTGTTTTATTATCCTAAGAATACTTTTATGCATATTTGGACTGGTATAGTTCAATGGAGTGTATCTTAAGATATAAAGAAGCTATGTTTGTGACCTATAATGGAAAATGAAATTGAGAGCTGTATGTTTTGTTTTAAAATTCCCTGCTGGTGGTCTTTAGCTGTGTTCTACCTTATCAAATGTTGCCTTGCTTTGTTTTGCTGGAGGGGTCAAACTTGAAGCAGCTTTCAGCCCTCGATAGCTGGGGTGGGAGGGTGTGTCTTTTACTTTTTCAAAACTGGAACGGGATTTAGAGAGGAGGAATAATAGTAATCCAAGGCCTGGTAAAACCTCTCACATGAAGAGAAATTGAAAAGACTGATTTCATCTCCTTTCTTCAGGAGAAACATGGGATATGATAAAAGCACATGGTGTAGAGACTACAGAGCTAGAACTGTAGCTCTATCTCCTAACACAAGAACTAGAGGACATTCAATTAAATTTAAAGGTGGGATATTCCAAATCAATAAAAGGAAATACTTTTTCAAATAATGTTTGTTTAATCTGGAACTCTGACATTGGAAGTCATTATGGTCCAGAATTTAATTAAATTTGATAAAGGGATTGGATATTTATAGGGATAAAGAATAGACAGAGTTGTCATAATTAGTGACAAAAATTTGAAAGTGATGGTAAATCTCATGCTTCAGACCTTAAGCCAGTCTCTAACCTCTAGCAATCAAGGTGAATCCTGTGTAGGGGGTAGATTATTCCCCAGATGCCTTCTGGAGGATTCTGGCTGCTGCCAGAGATGGGATATTAGACTAGCTGGACTACTATTCTGATCCGTGGTGGGTTTTCAGAAAGCCTTTGACAAGGTCCCTTACCAAAGGCTCTTAAGGAAACCAAGTAGTCGTGGGATAACAGGAGGTCCTCTCATGGTTCAGTAACTACTTAAAAACAGGAAATAAAGGGTAGGATTAAATAGTCAATTTTCACAATGGAAACAGCATCTTTGCTGGGACCATTGCGGTTCTACGTATTCATTAACAAGCTGGAAAAGGGTATGAACAATGAAGTGACAAAATTGCAGCTGCTAAATTATTCAAGATAGTTAGTTCCAAAGCTGATGCCAAAGTTACATGGCAATATCACAAAACTGACTGGGCAATGACATGAATTGTGAAATTCAACATTGATAAATGCAAAGTAATATACATTGTATAAAGTAGGAATTATTTTTCCCCAATGACAAGTTCTAATTTAGCTGTTACTACTCAAGAAAGGGATCTTGGAGTCACAGTGGATCATTCTCTGAAAACTTGAACTAAATGCACAGCCATGGACAAAAACACTAACAATGTTAGGAACTATGAGGAAAGGGATAGAAAATAAGGCAGAAAATATCATCATGCCACTGTAAATCCATGGTGTCCCCACACCTTCAATACTGTGTCCAGTTCTGGTCGCTCCCGTTCACAAAAGATATACTGAAACTGGAAAAGGTTCAGAGAAAGGGAACAAAGATGATCAGGGATATGGAATGGCTTCCCTATGAAGAGAGAGTGAAAAGATTAGGGCTGCTCTGCTTAGAAAAGAGATGAGTAAGGGGGAATATTGTAGAGGTTGGTAAAATCATGAATGGTATGGAAAAATAGAACTGTTTATCCTTCCCAGAATACAAAAACTAGGGGTCACCTGATGAAATTAATAGGCAACAGGTTTAATACAAACATGAGGAAATACTTTCTCACACAATGCTCCATCTGTGGAACTCATTGTCATGGGATGTTGTGGTGGCTAAAAGAATAACAGGGTTCCAAACAGGGTTCTGTGAACTAGAAAAGTTCATAGAGGATTGGTCCATCAGGGGCTATTATCCAAGATGGGCAGGGATGCAATCTCATGCTCAGGGTGTCTCTAAACCTCTGACTGTGAGAAGCCAGGAGACCTTTTCTCACAAGTGTTTTGTCAGAAGCTGGAGTTAAATAGGGCTAAAACCTAAAAAGTTTAAACAGACTGATTAAAAAACTTCTCTCAGGTACTTAGGTTTTGCTTGTAATAATCACCCCATTAATTAATTCACCAGCAAAAAATATGTAAGATGGGTAATGGTTTTAATATAAAACAAAAACAAACTTTCACAAATAAAGGTCACAAAACTCATTTTAATGTGTCCTTTTCACATTCTGCCACAGGAGGGGGAAGGTGGGAGATTGAGAGGTTTCCACCTCACTACCAGTTTTTTCCCCTCCCCTTCTTCCTCAGGAAAAAAGTGTAAAAAAATAATTTAATTTTTAATTTCATTTATTTGTGTTCAAACATTTTGATTTTCATGTGCTGGATTTTTTATTTTGTTGTGAAGTCTTCCATAGATAAACTTTATCAAATGACATTTGTCTTAGGAAAAAATACATTTGACAAAACCTCATTTTTTGATCATCTCTAACTGGACCCACCTATACATAATTGTGTATTTTTAAAGATGATGTGATAAGAAGCTGTTAGTATATAGCAGGTGTGGCCAAACCACACCTCATGAGCCACATGCAGCTCTTTCATAGTTAAAGTGTGGCTTGCTAAGGGCCCCCCTACCCCATGCCCTCAATTCTCCATCTACCAGACTGGCAGGGGAGCTTGGGGCTTCTGGCCTGCAACAGAATGGTGGGGCTAAGGGCTTCTGTCTTGCAGATATGGGGGGGTGGGGTGTCTCAGGGTTTTAGCTCCACTGGGAAATGTCAGAGTGAAGTCCTACACCCCAGTAGGCACTGCCCTGCAGGGCAGGTTGTACATGTCTTGCAGCTTTTGAACTTGTGAAGGTTAGCACATGTGGCTTGAGGGTCAGTAAATTTGGTCACCCCTGGCATATAGTCCCAGATTTTCAAAGGCATTTAGGAATAGGAGTTAAGTGCCTAAATACCTTTGAAGATCTGGTCCATAAATTCCAATTCAAGCAAAGTACTTAAAGGTACTTAATTTTATCTACAATTCATAAGTTTAACCACAGTCTTAAACACTTTGAGTTGGGGACATAATGCCTGTACTTGCAATTCAAGATCTAGTGACCTTTAAAACTATAAACAGTCTGGACCCTAGCAGCTCCCTCAGAAAGCACCTTGCCTGTTAAGTCCCCTAATGGTAAGATTAACCAAGGCAAACTTGTTTTCATTTCTAAACCTGGTGTTGGAAAATCAGAGGTGCCCTGTGGGGTCTTTCATTCTGTGCTTGTACCTGTGGGATCTTAGGAACTTCTTCTGCCAAACTCTCTGCTTTGGATAATTCAGGGCTATGAAGGTTGTGTGTGGCAGCCACAGCACAAATAATAGTTTGAGACTTTGCAATGGGTAGCTTTATAGTCCAGTACATTTTCACTTCTAATTGGGTAAGGAGCCATGGTCCATGGCAAGGGTCCTGAATAACTTACTAATTAGGTGAGGGGCTTGGGTAGAGAGGTTAAAATACTTTTGTAATAAGCAGGTGAGAATCCTAGCGGGGAAAGATTGATGGTAGAGGATCTAAAGCCATGGAGTGATGGCTATGGGATAAAAAGGTTTGCTTCCTAAAAAACAAATCCATTTGAACACCTGAGGAGTGAAGCACAGACACTGAGTGCATGTGTTTTTGCAGAGAACCAGACAACATAAAAAGGAAGAAGGTATTTTAAAATCATGTACAGGAAAAATATCACTCCCATCAGCTTTGGGTATAAGTCAGTGTTAGTTTAAAAATGGAAATACTCCTTTGCTATACTGTTTCTAAAAAGGCTTTATCTCTCATGTTCCAGCAAATATTGATCTTAGATAACTCGGCTTCTTCTCTTTGTATATGCCAACAGTGCAGCTAAACATAAAAAGGAATGGTTTCAGAGTAACAGCCGTGTTAGTCTGTATTCGCAAAAAGAAAAGGAGGACTTGTGGCACCTTAGAGACTAACCAATTTATTAGAGCATAAGCTTTCGTGAGCTACAGCTCACTTCTTCAGATGCATATCGTGGAAACTGCAGCAGGCTTTATATATACACAGAGAATATGAAACAATACCTATTCCCACCCCACTGTCCTGCTGGTAATAGCTTATCTAAAGTGATTTCCAGCACAAATCCAGGTTTTCTCACCCTCCACCCCCCCACACAAATTCACTCTCCTGCTGGTGATAGCCCATCCAAAGTGATAACTCTTTACACAATGTGCATGACAATTAAGCTGGGCTATTTCCTGCATAAATCCAGGTTCTCACATCCCCCCCACCCCCATACACACACAAACTCACTCTCCTGCTGGTAATAGCTCATCCAAACTGACCACTCTTCAAGTTAAAATCCAAGTTAAACCAGAACATCTGGGGGGGGGGGGGGTAGGAAAAAACAAGAGGAAACAGGCTACCTTGCATAATGACTTAGCCACTCCAAGTCTCTATTTAAGCCTAAATTAATAGTATCCAATTTGCAAATGAATTCCAATTCAGCAGTTTCTCGCTGGAGTCTGGATTTGAAGTTTTTTTGTTTTAAGATAGCGACCTTCATGTCTGTGATTGCGTGACCAGAGAGATTGAAGTGTTCTCCGACTGGTTTATGAATGTTATAATTCTTGACATCTGATTTGTGTCCATTTATTCTTTTACGTAGAGACTGTCCAGTTTGACCAATGTACATGGCAGAGGGGCATTGCTGGCACATGATGGCATATATCACATTGGTGGATGTGCAGGTGAACGAGCCTCTGATAGTGTGGCTGATGTTATTAGGCCCTGTGATGGTGTCCCCTGAATAGATATGTGGGCACAGTTGGCAACGGGCTTTGTTGCAAGGATAAGTTCCTGGGTTAGTGGTTCTGTTGTGTGGTATGTGGTTGTTGGTGAGTATTTGCTTCAGGTTGCGGGGCTGTCTGTAGGCAAGGACTGGCCTGTCTCCCAAGATTTGTGAGAGTGTTGGGTCATCCTTTAGGATAGGTTGTAGATCCTTAATAATGCGTTGGAGGGGTTTTAGTTGGGGGCTGAAGGTGACGGCTAGTGGCGTTCTGTTATTTTCTTTGTTAGGCCTGTCCTGTAGTAGGTAACTTCTGGGAACTCTTCTGGCTCTATCAATCTGTTTCTTTACTTCTGCAGGTGGGTATTGTAGTTGTAAGAAAGCTTGACAGAGATCTTGTAGGTGTTTGTCTCTGTCTGAGGGGTTGGAGCAAATGCGGTTGTATCGCAGAGCTTGGCTGTAGACGATGGATCGTGTGGTGTGGTCAGGGTGAAAGCTGGAGGCATGCAGGTAGGAATAGCGGTCAGTAGGTTTCCGGTATAGGGTGGTGTTTATGTGACCATTGTTTATTAGCACTGTAGTGTCCAGGAAGTGGATCTCTTGTGTGGACTGGACCAGGCTGAGGTTGGTGGTGGGATGGAAATTGTTGAAATCATGGTGGAATTCCTCAAGGGCTTCTTTTCCATGGGTCCAGATGATGAAGATGTCATCAATATAGCGCAAGTAGAGTAGGGGCTTTAGGGGACGAGAGCTGAGGAAGCGTTGTTCTAAATCAGCCATAAAAATGTTGGCATACTGTGGGGCCATGCGGGTACCCATAGCAGTGCCGCTGATCTGAAGGTATACATTGTCCCCAAATGTGAAGTAGTTATGGGTAAGGACAAAGTCACAAAGTTCAGCCACCAGGTTAGCCGTGACATTATCGGGGATAGTGTTCTTGACGGCTTGTAGTCCATCTTTGTGTGGAATGTTGGTGTAGAGGGCTTCTACATCCATAGTGGCCAGGATGGTGTTATCAGGAAGATCACCGATGGATTGTAGTTTCCTCAGGAAGTCAGTGGTGTCTCGAAGGTAGCTGGGAGTGCTGGTAGCGTAGGGCCTGAGGAGGGAGTCTACATAGCCAGACAATCCTGCTGTCAGGGTGCCAATGCCTGAGATGATGGGGCGCCCAGGATTTCCAGGTTTATGGATCTTGGGTAGTAGATAGAATATCCCAGGTCGGGGTTCCAGGGGTGTGTCTGTGCGGATTTGATCTTGTGCTTTTTCAGGAAGTTTCTTGAGCAAATGCTGTAGTTGCTTTTGGTAACTCTCAGTGGGATCAGAGGGTAATGGCTTGTAGAAACTCGTGTTGGAGAGCTGCCGAGCAGCCTCTTGTTCATATTCCGACCTATTCATGACGACAACAGCACCTCCTTTGTCAGCCTTTTTGATTATGATGTCAGAGTTGTTTCTGAGGCTGTGGATGGCATTGCGTTCCGCATGGCTGAGGTTATGGGGCAAGTGATGCTGCTTTTCCACAATTTCAGCCCGTGCACGTCGGCGGAAGCACTCTATGTAGAAGTCCAGTCTGCTGTTTCGACCTTCAGGAGGAGTCCACCTAGAATCCCTCTTTCTGTAGTGTTGGTTGGGAGACCTCTGTGGATTAGTATGCTGTTCAGAGGTATTTTGGAAATATTCCTTGAGTCGGAGACGTCGAAAATAGGATTCTAGGTCACCACAGAACTGTATCATGTTCGTGGGGGTGGAGGGGCAGAAGGAGAGGCCCCGAGATAGAACAGCTCCTTCTGCTGGGCTGAGAGTATAGTTGGATAGGTTAACAATATTGCTAGGTGGGTTGAGGGAACCATTGCTGTGGCCCCTTGTAGCATGTAGTAGTTTAGAAAGTTTAGTGTCCTTTTTCTTTTGTAGAGAAGCAAAGTGTGCGTTGTAAATGGCTTGTCTAGTTTTAGTAAAATCCAGCCACGAGGAAGTTTGTGTGGAAGGTTGGTTTTTTATGAGAGTATCCATTTTTGAGAGCTCATTCTTAATCTTTCCCTGTTTGCTGTAGAGGATGTTGATCAGGTGATTCCGCAGTTTCTTTGAGAGCGTGTGGCATAAGCTGTCAGCATAGTCTGTGTGGTATGTAAGAACCACTAACCCAGGAACTTATCCTTGCAACAAAGCCCGTTGCCAACTGTGCCCACATATCTATTCAGGGGACACCATCACAGGGCCTAATAACATCAGCCACACTATCAGAGGCTCGTTCACCTGCACATCCACCAATGTGATATATGCCATCATGTGCCAGCAATGCCCCTCTGCCATGTACATTGGTCAAACTGGACAGTCTCTACGTAAAAGAATAAATGGACACAAATCAGATGTCAAGAATTATAACATTCATAAACCAGTCGGAGAACACTTCAATCTCTCTGGTCACGCGATCACAGACATGAAGGTCGCTATCTTAAAACAAAAAAACTTCAAATCCAGACTCCAGCAAGAAACTGCTGAATTGGAATTCATTTGCAAATTGGATACTATTAATTTAGGCTTAAATAGAGACTTGGAGTGGCTAAGTCATTATGCAAGGTAGCCTGTTTCCTCTTGTTTTTTCCTACCCCCCCCCCCCCCCCCAGATGTTCTGGTTTAACTTGGATTTTAACTTGAAGAGTGGTCAGTTTGGATGAGCTATTACCAGCAGGAGAGTGAGTTTGTGTGTGTATGGGGGTGGGGGGGATGTGAGAACCTGGATTTATGCAGGAAATAGCCCAGCTTAATTGTCATGCACATTGTGTAAAGAGTTATCACTTTGGATGGGCTATCACCAGCAGGAGAGTGAATTTGTGTGGGGGGGTGGAGGGTGAGAAAACCTGGATTTGTGCTGGAAATCACTTTAGATAAGCTATTACCAGCAGGACAGTGGGGTGGGAATAGGTATTGTTTCATATTCTCTGTGTATATATAAAGCCTGCTGCAGTTTCCACGATATGCATCTGAAGAAGTGAGCTGTAGCTCACGAAAGCTTATGCTCTAATAAATTGGTTAGTCTCTAAGGTGCCACAAGTCCTCCTTTTCTTTTTATAAAAAGGAATGTTACACACCCCAGCGCAGCTATGTAAATGTGCAGTGTCTCTCTCTGCCATGTCTTTTCAGTGCAATTGGGAAGTAGTAAAGAAAGGAGGGCCGCTATAAACAGAAATACAGCTCAAAGACCTAGCGCAGCACCTCTTGGTGATGGAGAAAGGGTATGAAAACTGCTCTCAACTTTTTCATCTGAAAATATCCATAATGAAACTTGTGTGATATACTTCACTCCAGCAAAGGGTTAGGGTTTTAACCAAAGCCAGGTGAGCAAGCTTTAGTTGTTGAGTTTTCTTCTTAGTGCTTTCTCCCCTGATGACCCACATTACATCAAGTGAAGACCAGAGAAGATAATACTAGTAGGGCGAGATACCCAATGCTGATAGCTGCACTAGAGCATGCCAAGAGAACAAGTTTTATTCTAGTTCCTTGCTCAAGGCTTTATCAGAGCTGCCACAGTCCCCCAGTTATTAAGGGCAGTACAGCATATGCCCTTGGGCACATCAGGAAGGGTCTCCAGCAGCCACCTGATGTTAATGCTGGTCACAAATCTGAGGGGTTTTTTTGCAAAAGAAAGGAACAGTAGTGGGGAATGGCTAACTGGACACTGGATAGACACTCATGGTAAAACCACTGCAAACAAAAGGCTGGGTGGCCTAGTCAAAAAGAGCACTGCAACTGAGGAGAGCTGGGTTCTAGTCCTGGTTCTGCCACTGGCCTGCTGGGTGACCTGGGGCAGGTCACTTCCCCAACTTGTGCCTCTGTTTCCCAATTTGTAAAATGGGGATAATACTGACTTCCTTTGTAAAGAGCTTTGAGATTTGCTGATTATGAGAGCTACATATTATTTCTCAGTTAGCACAGAACACCAGGGTTGTAACCAATAGAACTTTATTCCATTTTTATTGAAACCAAAAAACACCTGAGGTACAGTACACAAAAGTGTCTAAAAAAGAAATAGTTTAAAATTAATAGCTTTGAAGATTTGGGAAATTTTTAAATAAGAACTTTCAACCAAATGTAAAGACAAATTGTAAAGCAATAATACCTTTGTACACTTCACTGCTCCTTTCCATATGAAGGTAGTCTCTGTGTGGTCCTTCGTCTTACCCTCAAGTTGTTTTCACTAGGTATCAGGATCGGATTCTTTTTTGGTGAAGGACTCTGGCAAGTCTTTAGGGTACTTGAGTGGGGAGAGCACAGCTCAAGCTGAAAGCTCTCCGAGCCCTCTTCTGAAGAAGGGGATGTTGAGCCTTGGTCAGAGCCTTTCCACCAGGAGAGCCACAGCTCAAGTTTCAGTACTTATCTGTGATGTCCTCAGTTGAGTTAACCAAAGTCCTCCAGCAAAAAGAACAAGTCAGACCCTGATCATGTAGAGGAAGGGAGGTTCTGATTACACATCAGAAAGGAACTGCATAGGGCACAATATTTTGCTCTACAGTTCATCTTCAATTTCAGAAAACTGACATTAAGGCTGATGATCAATACTGCGTTTGTAGCTTTTACCATTAACGGTTACAGGATGTTCATCAGATTTTCATATCTAGAAGGGTCATATAAATCATGTTAAGTGATTAATCTCCTTGCATTGCAACTAGTGTGCTATTAAATCCATCTGTCATTGTTCGTTCTGCTGACCCTCTGTAATAGCAGACACTGCTCCTTGGCCCTTATTGACATCGCTGATGCACACCCACAGTCCGTCTACTGATTCCTTCCATAAAGTGACCTGAAAACAGATCAGGAAGGAGAAGTATTAGCCTTAGTAAAATACCAGTACTCTTCCCCTCCCTTCTTTTGGAGTTCATTGTACACCACATGGTCTTTCCCCACCATTGTTCGTTTCATACACTTTTTAAAAACACCTCTGCATATTGCTGAGTCCAGTCATCTCTTCATATGATCACGCCTAATGATAAAAGGTTCTTCATAATGCTCTCAACCCAGACAATGACTGACATCCTAATTCATAAGTTCTGACAGTTATAACTGCACAAGGAAGGGATGGTATGTTAATATCCTACATAAGACACTAACTGATTCCACTGCCATCAAACAATACTGGACCGCAATTCTAATTTCCATACCCCAGAAAGCACTGCAGTTTGTCAGTCCTAAGTAGTTGAACAGGAGTTTGGCCTTTCTGATGAAGAGAACAGGAAAGGTAATGTACAAGAAATAGGTAGCACTAGAATACTTAGGATAAGGAGGTTTGAAGATAGGAAGACAGACTTAAAACACCTCACTTAGATTCACGTGTGACTGGTAATGTGAAAAAGGAAACCTAATACAAGAGACTGAATTCCCAGATCAAGGTAGTCCTCTCTGTGTGATGCTACTGCTGACCATCTCAGTTAAGTCAGGGTAGCTGGTTAACTGACCAGCAGAATCTGGACAGTGCAATTCTCCAGAATAAATTCTAACTAACTACACCCCTATTTAAAGTGAATGTACACTGGAAGGATTGTATTTTTCAAAATACTCCAAAAAAATTTAGCTCTTTAGTGTTTTAAAAATCAGGTGTTTAACTCTCTCACTGAAAGAAACAGAATCTTATTTTCAAATTGCCTTTAAAGTATTTTGTTAAGAGAACTGGCTTGTACATCCACTAGAGACAAGAATGAAGAAAGCCCTTCATGCTGAACTGGAGCCTACACCAGAAGTCATGTTCTTGATATGGCTCAACTGAGAATTTGGAAAAGCACCTAACAGTTCAGAGCTTAAGTTAGCATTGTGCTCCATCAGTTAGCTCTACTGAGAACAGCCACACGCAAAGTTCAAGCCACAGCACTCACTTTGTTGTCTCCTCCTGACACAGCAAGAATGTTTGCAGTAATAGACCAGCTAACGTGCCAGACTACATCATTGAACTTGTGCAGCAATTTTGGTGACCATGAATTTCCAGAGGCATCATCACAAGTCCAGATGAACACTCTGCCATCCTGAGAAAAAGCAAAACAAGTCTGTAGAACCAATGGTGGCATATTGCAATACTGAAACAAGATTATCTGGGCTTTATAGCTGCACTCTGCTCACTTCAAAAAGCAGCAACAACATAATCTGTAAGATAGTCATTTTATGTGCAATTGTTTAAAAACACCATGACGACAACAGTGCTGGACAGGTTTGGTTTTTCTAAGAGGTCTAAATGAAAAATGCAGAAACATTAAAGTGCCGTTGGGGTCAAAAAAGTAGCTATATAGATATTGACATATCCCTCCTCAAGAGATCTGCTCTCTGAGCATTCTGGGTCACATCAGCTGAATTTTCTGACATAAATATGTTCTCGTTACTTTTTATTCTGCCAGTCTTACAAAGCCAACACTGCCACACAAGAGCGAGCTAGTTCTTCTCTGGCACATACAGCAGTGGAACTGTTCAATAAATACCAACTGGAGAATCTTTATTACTGCTGAGGCTATAGGAACCTGAAAGGAGGACTGGACCCTCAAATCTCAGGTTATTTGCAGGGCTAGCAATTAGGGAAAAAATATTTTTATTTGTGAAATGGGCAAGTTAGATCCCAAGTCATTAAGAGCTTTTCAGCTTAGAACCACACTTCATAATGGGACTCCTGTACCCACTTTTTCTTTCTCTATCAAATGGCTGTCTTTGCTGCACTGATCTACTCCTTCACTCTCGTCAAATATTACGTCTGTTAAGCATCTGAGCTCAAACTCTGTAGAAATTTCTTAAGGGAAGTAGTAGAAGCCTAGGACAGCTAAGTACAGATGGGGCACAACATCCTAGAACAATGGATTGGCATGATGACTGGTTAGAGCTGAAAAAGCTGCATTATCTCTCCTACTTGATTACCTTTCATGCAGCACAGCAATCTTGAAGTGGGGGGCATTGTCAGAGCCAGCATGTTTCTCACGGATGAGTGTCTTACCTGTGAACAGCTGGCAATGGTACTTGTTGGCAAACCTATGGAGGGAGCCCAGGCTACATCTCGGACCCAGTCACTGTGAGCCTCCAGCTTCTGTTCTTCCTTCCACTGGCCATCTTCCTCTCTGAAGAGATTGTAAGACATATTCATGCAAAGAAAGGAGCAGCAGCAACAACCCCTCCCATTTTGGAAGGTGGTATTCTGTAATGTATTCAATACTCCTGAGAGGGTGTCGGATTTATCCATAATGCTGGCAGCAGACATCCCCTTCTTCTCCCCCTCAGTATAACACAGGCCTGACTTGAAGGGACAGTTGCTCTAGGGATGAGAATTCAGTTTCCATGGTCTGTACACCTCTTGGCTCAAGAGAGTTGGAATTATATTCCAACAACTTCGGGCACAGCCAGTTCAAAGTATATTTGCTTCTCAAAATATAAAGTGAAGCAGGATTGTGTTGAGTTTTAACCACCATAATAAATGCAATAGGATGCAAAAGTCATGGAACTGTTAAGAGAAAAGCTTTTAAAGCATGGAAGGCAACATGGAATTACTTAAAACGTTATATGAGATACCAACGATGACATATAAAGGTTATTTGGGAGATCAGCAAAGAAACTGTTCCCTTTTACAGGAAGAGGAAAGAAACAAAGTCTCTAATTCAGACAGCGGGGATGCTTACTTCCAAATCTTGATGAGGTTGTCACAGCCACCCGATGCAAATCTTTTGATGTAATTTGGTTTTTGGCCGGATGGCTGGTCTATAAGGCTTCCTGGTACAACTGCAGGGGCCCAGCTAACAGCATTACAGCCGATCTGTGCAAGAACAGAATTTCACTGTTAGATTTCTTACTCTTTAAAGATGCTGGGGTTACAAGAGATACTATCTCTACCTTCCATACTGCTCCAGGGCAGCAAGCATCCAGGGATGACTCCTGAACCTAAGTTTCCCACACAATGCTGTATTGAGATCTGATGAGCAAGCAGACCAGATATGGTCTAGTCTCAAACACAGCACAACAGTTACTGAGAAGGCCAGGAGGGCAGAGAGGGGGAGGGGAAAAAAAGTTTAGTGGACAAAAACTACACCTTTCTCATGCAAGTGGCTACATAAATCAACTTCTGTTTTTACTAAGACAAGGTAAAGCTGCACAGTGCTACAGCTTTGAATGACTATTGTTAAAGGCAGCATTTGAGGTCACAGGGCAGACCTGGCACTGCAGTCATCTCTCATTTCCATTCTATTTTACTGTCCACAATGTACAACAGCTTCCCACTTATATTTTACTTTTAACAAAAACTCTGTCATGTTTCATCTTGGGAAACCTCCTCTCCAAGTGTGTGTCACTTCACTGTTCTCTGTCTTGACTTAGACTGTAAGCCCTTTGGGGCAACAACAGTATGCCTACAGAGCAACGTGCATGTTCACGGAGCTATAGAAATACACTTACAGTATGCGCATTGCTGATCTTTTTGATTTCCCACTGCCCATCGCCTGTGTAGCTCAACAATGAAATGGCCCCATCAGAGCTCCCGCAGGCGAGGATCAAGCCATAGTCATGTGGTGCCCAGCAGACGGAATTCACTGTCAGAAACATATTGAAGATTGGATTACTCCCTGGTGACTGACTGGTATGACACTTTGGAAGCCACAAGTAAGGCACTAAGATGAAGTAAGTTACCTTTTTAATCAGCTTAAGGGTCCTTATTGAAGATAATAAAATACCTGCAGCATTTTTAAGAATAGTTTGAAATCCTGAGTTTCTTCTGTGACAGCTGAGACCCCCAGAACAGAGCCAGGAACTGAGTTATAGGCATCAACATCAGATTCAGAGGAAAAACGAACAGCTATTTTGCTTTAAACCATATTTATTTGTGCCAGGTGAGTACTTAATGGGAGCACAGCATACTACTGTGCATAATTATGGTCTTCAGGTTCCAAAACCCTGTTCCTTCCTACCAGGAATGGGAGTGATGCAGAGACTGTGTTCAGTGTTGGCAGAGAAGAGTACTTGAGAGATTCTGGCCAGTACACAAATAGTGTGACCCCCTTGCCACAAACTTCTTGTGATGATCCCTAGGGGGAGGTGATGGATGTGTGCACAGAGACCTCTTCAGCCAAAAATGCCCCCAACACCACAAAATGCACTTATTTGTAGTTTTTGTAAGTCTACAGTCATATTCTGTTAAAGAATTGGAATCTTAAACCTTCAGTCAGGCTCAGCCCTAGAAGCAAGTATCTCATGCTATCCAACAGCAGCTCAGCTGGCCCAATAAAGAGAGACGTACACACCAAAGACCTGATACAGCAGTCCTTACTCAAGCTAAGCTGACAACACATGAAGCAGCAGGATGGGGCACCTACATCTTTTCCACTCTTCCTCAGGAGGCTGAGCACAGCAACCCAGGGTCCTGTGGGTTGTGTTTTTTTTTTTTTTTTTAATTAAAAGGGAGACCGATGATCCAGAAAGGCCTGCCACTCTCACAGAACAGCCTCTTTATAAAAAAAAATAACAGCACTGTAAACCAACCCCACCTACTCTGAAAGCATTCCCGCTATAGTGACCATATACCATTCTGTTTGTAGCGTGCTGTATTATACCCATCTAGCATGATATGCCTGTAAGCTTGTTCAGTTAGGTATTCATTGTTGTGACACATTTCATAGCATACAATACCCTTCATATGATGTTCATGTTATATATAATGAACTATCAAGCCTGAGACTGGCCACATAGGGAAGGAAGCACTATATTGTAGAACTCTTCTCCATGCCAGTTTAAGATGGTATTTTATGAAATAGTCCTTTCCCCCCCTTATTTAATAAAAATGACATTAAAATTTTAAACCCCAGTCACCTTCCAACACCCAAGACTGTCAAACACACACATTGTTATATGACAGATGAGCAAAAAGATTAAGATACAACTAGATCTCCTCTACAGTTAGAACACTCCACGTACCCGAGGAGTCATGCCCAGTGTACTCATATGTCTTTTCCCAAGTGCCATTTTCTTCCTTCCAGACAATAACTTTCCTGTCGTAGGAACACGAGGCCAGAATATTTCCATACATGGGATGAGCCCAGGCAACTTGCCACACAGGACCTTCATGGCTATAAGAAACAACAGTAGTTGGGAAAGATAAGGAAAGCATGGCATTTGAAGAGGAGAAACCTCTTTCAATCTTGCCTGTTTCACAGCAGGCAAATTGCAAAGCAATTTTTCCCCCCTTGCAAATAATGACCACCAGACACTTTTGTAGTGTCAAGATGAAAGTGGGAGAGCAATGAAGGGTGCAACTTGGATGCATTGGTTAAGAGAAAATCCAAAATATTCATTCACACACTAGCTACTAAGAGTGCATATTTATTTCTAGAATACCAGAGATGTCAAGGTTGAAAAGCATCAAGTTATTTTTAACTTGCTTGCTTTCTCCACTCACAGTAATACAAGGAAAGTTTAAAGACAGCCAGCCAGAGTAACTACTTCCCAGGAGGAATCTATAGTGCACACTGCATAGTGCAGGTGTGAATTATTATGCACATCATTTAAAAAAAACACGCACCTGTAGAATAAATATAAAATTAGAAAATTAAAAAGTTAACTTAAGTCTGGTTAAAGAAATGTGTTGTAAAGAAAGGCCTAACTAGCAAGTAAAAGAAAGAGCATGAAAGAAATTAATTATAAGGCCAGAAGCAATGAAGTACAGAGGATGTCTGATGCAATAAGACAAACAGAACCTGTCCTAAAAGCCAAAGCAGATCTTCTCACCCCACATGCCAATGTTAGTTCAAAAATTAGGGCCTGTGTGACCCCAGGTGCAAAGGAGAAAAACAAAACAAAAACCTGTTTGTCAGCGGTAGAGAGGAAAGGCTGTAAATCTTCTCTGGATTAAGACTAGAAAATAAGGGTGAACTGTCTCAAATTGTTTTTTTTAGCTGAAGTCAGTACTTGGCAGTGACACCTCTTGTTTGTTAAAGGGTATAAAAAGTAAACTCAAAGCGTTCCATTACTAATACCTGCCTGACCATGCTGGAGCCAACCAATATGGGTCTAAGTCCCACTGGGTTTAGCCCATTTGTAAGAATTTTGATCAAATGCTTATAAATGTTTTGTTACTGTTTGGATGTGGTAAGTTGCTTATTATTTACACTTTTTAGGCATGTTTGGAGCAACTGTATAAATACCATTTGGTCTTTTGATTTAATAAAGGAATTTATGGTTCATTAGTGTTGTGATAATATCCTGCATAAATAATAATAATGATTCCAATATCATCCCACCAGACATTGTCATGCCAATAATCCATTGATTAGTTACATGAGATTATTTTTCATTTAATGTACTCACCCTCTCAGGTCAGCTATGAGGATCTGCCCTCCATTCCTTACATCAAAGATTTTTACAGATCTGTCAGAGGAGCAGGTTGCTAATCGAGTACCATAATAATCCATCTGAGCATCATGCTGGAAGGTAACAGAGACTTCCATTAACATCTGCATACTCTTGCTGCATTAATAAATATTATGGATTTTATGCTTTAAAAGTAGCTGTAACAATTGTGAACTGTTTACCAAGTCAGAGCAGTAGGATAAAAAGGTTAGATAGCTTATAAATGATCTTATTCATATAAATCATTTCATTTCCCAGAGATATTTTCTTATTTTCTCAAAAGAGTTAGCTATTAAAATACAGATATTAAAAGTATTTTACACTTCTCTATGACTTGGGTATATCATTCCACTATAGTAAAAAGTAGTAGTGTCTAGTAGTTATAGCAAGGGACAGGAAGCTGGTACTCTGGGGTTCACTCTCTGCCACTGACTCTCTAGCCCTGCGCAAGTTGCTTAATTTTATTTATTTCAGCTTTCCTCTTTGTAAAATAAAAGAATACTGACCTACCTCACCTGTGTATCCAGAGGCTTCATTAATCAATGTTTGTAAGTCATTTTGAGATCCTTCCATATAAAGCACCAAAGAAGTGCAGAGTTATCAAGAAAAGGCCCTTGTATTTTCAGTGGAAGACTCACATTCTGAAGTGCCATTATACTCCCTATCTAAGTAGGCATGCACATGTTAATCCTCCTCAATTTCATTCTTCCAAGTTCTCTAAGCAACAGCCTACGTTCTTAGGGTTGGGGTTTTTTTTTTTTTGTTTCACAGCAGCAGGTCCCAGACATTACAATGAGAGCTCTTAATTGTTTCTCCTTCCTCAACCAGCTCAACTTCCCTAGCCATCACCAAATGAAATAGGCTTAACAGCTTTCAAGGCTTTTGCTTTCTTCCATCCAAAGCTGTAACACATCCCCTTACCTCTACTACACGCTCACTCAAGCTGTCACTAGGAGGTGCCTTAAGGATAAGCTCATTGAAGTCATTGGGATTACACAGGTAACTGGGAGCAGAATTTTCCCCACTACTACACTTAAAAAAACAAAATTAAAACAGTTTTGCTCTACTGAAGAAAAAAATCCTCAGTTTTTATTTTAAAAACTAAAATACTTACAATCATGTCCTCATGAGAGGTGTCCACAGTGTTAATTACTGACACCTGGGTGGGGAAAAATAATTTATATTTAGTGCAGATGCCAACCTGGAGACAGAAACTAACATAGTTTAACCAGAGGCAAATTTATATTAAAATACCTAGGTAAGATGTAATCACCTATGCTTCACTAAGGATATAACCCATTTCCATTCAATAAGAACTTCATTTCAGGTCAATCTTAGTTTATCTTTGCAAATGTTGTTGTTAAGGTGGAAAAAGTACAAATAGGCATGCTTTGTTCTGGGTTTTGGTAAGTGAATTTGGCACTGACTTGGCCCTCCACAGAGAATGAAGTCCTCTCTTTTATTTATGAAAAAGAGTGAAAGCCCAGGCCCTGGCAATGCAATCCTCCACACAGTATTCTACCAATATTTTTAGCCTCTGTCCTGGAAGAATCACATCTAGAGAAGGAAGGACAGCTTGATCTCCCTGACTAGTCTTTGCTGAGGCTGTCAACAAATGTGTGTCAGTGCAAAGAGATTGGAAACTGGACTGAAACCTAACTCATTTCACAGGACCCACCTGAACAGGCATCAGCTCCTAGTTATTTCAGCTCCTTAGCCAGACTAGACTTGATGAAGCAATGCAGAAGTAAAGGATTGTACCCATCAATCCCTTGAACTGTTCAGTCCCCCTAGTAAACTTTTTGGGGATGAAGGACAAGAGAATACCCTCACCAGACATTCAGAATTCAGAACTTCCCCACATTCTGACTTCATTCACCTGGCACTGCTCACTTCAGAATACCAACGAATCCTGTTTGGTTGGCAGAGACAGCCTTTTTGCATCTATTCTGCATCTTGCTAACAGTCCCTTTGTAAGAAGGCAACAAGACCACTAGGCAGCAGCTAAAATAAGGGGCCGGAGCTCCAGAGTTTTTACTCCAATTCAGACAAACAGGCTACAAAGAAGTCACTTCACCTCTCTGTGCCTCACCTGTAAAGTACAGTTCTCCAGTCTGTGAAACAGGGTTAATGATACCAAACACCCCCCAGGGTGTAAAGCGCTATACAAGGACGTGTCTACACTTACAGTGCTGAACCAGTGCAGCTGCTGCATTTCAGTGAAGACATGACTATACCAACAGGAGAGCTGCTACGGTTGGCATAGTTAATCCACCTAAGCGAAAGGCAGGAGCTATGAAGCCCTCCTGCCGGCATAGCAGGGTCTACAATGGGGGGTTAGGTCAGTATAACTACGTCACTCAGAGGTGTGGATTTTCCACGCCCTTGAGCGACATGGTTATAGCAACATAAGCTGGTAATGCCGATCAAGTCTTAGGTATATAGCAGGCATGCATCACATGTCAAAGCCCAACGGGGCTGTTACAGCTTATGTATCTTCCAAGGAGGCACTGTAGTTTGTGGAACAGCCACGAGCAGCCGCCGCTGGGGCTACACTTCTGCTGCCTCTTCAAACAAAAGATTTATCTTCTCTATCCTACACTCGACTCCCGCGACGTTTCTGATTTGCTACCCATCGCACAACAGGGTAAAGGGGGCAGGGGAACTACTGAACCGGAGCTGCTGGGGCATGGAGACATCACCCGGCCAGGGCCCTGCAGGTGGGAGCTCTCGAGCCTGCGGCCGACGAGGAAGCGAGGGGCCCGTCCTCACTTCGGGCCAGTGCGAAAGCGGGGAAGACGCCCCCCGCCAGTGGCCGCGGGGGAGGCGAGAAGGGCCCGTCCCGCGGGAAGCCCGGGGCAGGCAGGGGGCGCGGGATGGACCTGATCGGCCCGCGCAGATACAGGGAGGTCGAGGCCCTGGGGCACTGTCTCCCTCCCGGTGGAAATCAGCCGCTCGCGGGAACCTTACCATGGCGGCGGCGGCGCTAACGCTGCTCTGGCTGCGGGCTAGGCCGGGCCGGGTTCCTGCGGCTGCAGCCGGCGGTTCTCAGACGTGGCAGCTCCCGGTCCGGCGATGAAGCCACCCCGGTCGGGAACATGAGCCCCACGCTCTTCTTCCCGTCACGCCAAGGTTCCGCCTGCCGCTCAGGCCCAGCTCGCCCACACGTCCTGCTCCGTGCGGGCACTCACCCCTGCGGGATGGGCTTCCTTACCCACCGCCAGCTCTCAGGCCCTGCTGCGCTCAAGACCTGCCCTGCTGCCTTGCCCTCGCAGCTCAGTGCCGCCTGCGGGCAGGCCTAGCTCCTCCAGCGCCAGTTGCTCTCTAGCCTGTGGGGAGCATTCCACTCTCCAGTATTAAGTTAATGACACCAAGGGAGGGGGCAACAAGAAAAGGAGGACTTGTGGCACCTTAGAGACCAGCCAATTTATTTGAGCATGAGCTTTCGTGAGCTACAGCTCACTTCATCGAGGGGGAATCTCATTCATCCCTAAAACAGCCCACACAGTGACCCCAAACTTCCCAGGGGGCCAAATAGCAACTCCTGCTAGATTTTCCATTTTGCCTTTAAAACGGACTAGCCACCTCAGGCAGCTGCCCTTTTACCCAGATTAAAGGGCTTGCCTACTACATTACCCAGACACAGAAGTCAAAAACCAGACAGGTGGCAGCCCTACCCCAGGGAGTTGTTCCTGATTAACTCCAGCTGTGGACACTGAGTCTGGAATAAAAATGCCTCGTTCCTGTTTAGCTGAACCATAGAACAGTTAATCAGGAACAATTTAACACACTGGCAAGCCCTAAACTGCTTGTTTTGCTGTCCTATTCCCATTAACTCAATGTCTTGGAGAGAGCAGCACCAGTGGGTTAGAGCTGGTATGAACTAACAGGTGAGTTACAGTGCACAGGGCTCAGCCATACTGCTCGAGATAAGCCAAAATCTCAACTGAAACAGCCTCAAACTTATTGGAAGTTCACATCTGGCTAAAAACATAGGGATTTGGGACCAAAACCCCAGCTCCAAATATTTCTAATCTTTGGCCAGCATCCACTAGCCTCTCTAATAGGGTTACCAACTTTCTACTCCCACAAAACCAAACACCCTTGACCCGCCCCTCCTCAGAGGCCCTACCCATGCCCTGCCCCTTCTCTGAGGCCCCACTCACTCCATCACCTCCTCTCTCTGTCACTCGCTCTCCCCACTCTCACTCACTTGCTCATTTTCACCTGGCTGGCTCAGGGGGCTGGAGTGTGAGAGGGAGTGAGGGTCTGGCTGGGAGTGAGGGCTCTGGAGTGGAGCCAGGGATGATGAGTTTGGGGTGTAAGAGGGAGCTGAGGGGTGGACCGAGGGGTTTGGAGTATGGGAGGGGGCTCTGGGCTCAGGCAGGGGATTGGGAGGAGGTATGGGCTCTGGATGTGAGTTCTGGGGTGGGGCCAGAAATGAGGGGTTCAGGGTGCAGGAGGGGGCTCTGGGAAGGGGCAGAGGATTGGGGTGTGGGGGGGTGAGGACACCAGCTGGGGGTGTGGGCTTTGGGGTGGGGCTGGGATGAGGGGTTTGGGGTGCAGGAGGGTGCTCTGGGCTAGAACTGAGGGGTTTGGTGGGCAGGAGCGGGATCAGAGCTGGGGTTTGGAGGGGGCTCCAGCTGGGGGTATGGGCTCTGGGGTGGGCATGAGGGGTTTGGGATGCAGGAGGGTGCTCTGTGCTGGGATTGAGGGGTTTGGAGGGCAGAAGGGGGATCAGGGCTGGGGCAGAGGTTGGGGCCCAGGAAGGGGTCAGGGGTGCAGGCTCCAGGAGGCCCATACCTCAAGCAGCTCCCAGAAGCAGCCGTCCTGGTTCCTACATGGAGGCGCTGCCCTGTCTGCAGGTGCTGCCCACACAGCTCCCATTGGCTGCGGTTTCTGGCCAATGGGAGCTGCGAGGGCAGTGGCAGTGTGCAGTGCTCCCTGGCTGCCCCTACACGTAGGAGCCAGAGGGGGGATATGCCGGCTGCTTCCCAGGAGCTGCATAGTGTGAAGGCTAGTAGGAAGCCTGCTAGCCCCACTGTGTGGAGCTGCCAAACTGACAGTCATCGGCCTGGTCAGCAGTGCTGACCGGAGCCATCAGGATCCCTTTTGAACAGGGTGTTTTGGTCGAAAACCAGACACCTGGTCAGTGGTCACCCTATTCTCTACTACTGGTTGAGAGTCATGAGTATAACTAGACCCTTCACTCCCAATTTTTTAAATAACTGTTGAAAGTTTCTTCCAGTTGTTAGGACACCATAGTTAGCATCTGAAAGGTTAGCTTCTCAAAATTGCTATCTGTAAGGCTCCAATTGCTTCTCAAAATTGCTACCTGTAAGCCCCAGTTCTGCAATGAGCTTCCATGCAGCCGCTCAGAGCTTACAGGAGGAAAAGTCTCCTGGATTCTAAATAAACTTGAAATCTGCTGGTCCTTAAAACAGAGTTTTACCCTTTTGCGTCTCAAACCAATCAATAATTGGGATTTCTGTGACTATTGTGTGCAGAATAATTGCAAATGTGAAACCCTAGATGGTCACAGATTGTCATGCTATAATAACTAAATTTTTAATCCTGATCCTTACTCTCAAAGGGCTCAGAGCACTGCAATAACAAAGGGGGTCAATAATTTATAATAAAATCACTTCCCTCCTATAATAAAATATAATGTTACTGGGCATCTAACACCAAAAATATATATATGGAAGAAGAAATAAATGTGGGGGCAAATAGCGGTCATAACAGAAATCCTTTTGTAGGGGAGGGGGAATGTTTTGTGTTATCAGTTAAAAGGAGGGAAGGTCTCTGACGGATGTGAAGGGGTAAGATGCAACTACTTAGCAACTTAAGATACAACAGTGGGACCTTAAGATGATGTTTGCAGAATAGTCCTTGCCCCTAGGAGACAGTGCAGTCTAGTGGAGAGGCCAATGGACTGGGAGTTAGGCACTTCTAATCCTGGTATTCGCACTGATCAACTTGGGGAATTTGGGTAAGTCATTTAATGTTTCTCTGTCTCAATTTCTCCATGTGTAAAGTGTTGAGAATTATACTTATTTTCCTTTGTAAAGTGCTTTTGGATCTTCAGATGAAAAATGCTATCTAAGAGCTTATATTGTACCCCACGAGCTGTAAAAGTCAAAAAGACCCATTTACATTAATCTGCAGCCCTGCAGGGAAAGTGTAACATGATTGTAGATTGCTGAAAGCAGTGCTCCTTTATTCTGGACAACTTATTAGTGAAGAAGATGATCTATTAGGAGGTAATTAGAGGAACTGAGCAGTGCATCAAGGCCACCTCAGTGTGCTTTGTAAAGGCAATCTTCTCCTCATGTACTCCCATCCCCAGAGCTAAAATCACTGTCTGTGCAGTGCTCTGAGACCAGCAAAATAACAGATTGGAAAAGTGAACCTGAGTCTGTTGTGTTTTTGTGTGTTTGTACAATGCCTAGCACAGGGGTGAGGCCCTGGTCCATAACTGGAATCCCTAGGCATTATCACAATACAAATAAACAATAATTATGTAGCATGTAGTCTTAGAAGAGGCACAGATAACTTTGTCTAAGCTACTAACAACACCTGAGATTATAAGTGAAAAATTTTAAACTAACTTTTTTTCCCCATTAATTTTATTTACTTTTTGCATTTCACTCAGTTTGGTCAATGAAAACTACTTGCTGGTTTCTCTTTCTGGTTCTCATGCAATAACACAGTGTTTGGGTTTGTCCAAGGTTTAAATCCAAACTACAAGCTTTTAACATTTTCGTGAAATGAAGACAAATGTTTTTATTGAAATTTTTGTTTGTAAAGAAAACCTACATTTGGGCCTAAAATGACCTGACACGAGGCTTTAACAGTTATAGCATTAGCATTTATAAAGCTCCAAAGCTTGTCTGAGGTTGTTAATGCTGTTTTTAAATTATTTATTTGTTGCTAAGCCTGAAAGAAGGAAGGATGGTTTTGTGGATAAGGCCTGGGATCTTATGGGTTTAATTCCCATGTTTGCCATAGACTTCCCTTGTGACTTTGGCTAAGTAATTTTGTGCCTCAATTCCACATCTGTAAAATGGAAATAATAATATTTCTTTGCATCCTTGACTGTGTTGTCTTTATAGAATGTGAGCTCTTTGGGTCCAGAACTGTCTTAGTGTAAGTAAAGTAAGTAGCGTCCTGGGACCTCTAAGTGATTCTAGAATATAATAAGAAACAATCTCCTTATGAAAACGTAAATAGATTATAGTATTTTGCTAGTGTGACAGCCACCAGCTTGGCCAACCACTAGGCACCTCCAGAGCTAAATGCAAAAGCTGCCACAGCTTGAGCTAAAGAGTCAGGTTCTGTGGGTTGTAACAGACTCATATCCTCTGCGAATTGGGCACCAAGAGGGCTGTGTAATGCACATGGACCAGTAGGTTACAAAGGCCTGGTCTACACTACGAGTTTATGTCGGATTTAGCAGCATTAAATCCGAATTAACCCTGCACCCGTCCACACAACGAAGCCATTTTTTCGACATAAAGGGCTCTTAAAACCAATTTCTGTACTCCTCCCCAACGAGGGGATTAGCGCTGAAATCGACATCGCCGTTTTGAATTAGGGTTAGTGTGGACACAATTCGAAGGTATTGGCCTCTGGGAGCTATCCCACAGTGCACTGTTGTGACTGCTCTGGACAGCACTCTGAACTCGGATGTACTGGCCAGGTGTACAGGAAAAGCCCCGGGACTTTTTGTATCTCATTTCCTGTTTGGCCAGGTGAGCTCATCAGCACAGGTGACCATGCAGTCCCAGAATCGAAAAAGAGCTCCAGCATGGACCGAACGGGAGGTACTGGATCTGATCGCTGTATGGGGAGAGGAATCCGTGCGATCAGAACTACGTTCCAAAAGACGAAATGCCAAAACATTTCAAAAAATCTCAGAGGCCATGAGGGACAGAGGCTATATCAGGGACGCAACACACTGCCACGTGAAACTTAAGGAGCTCAGACAAGCGTACCAGAAAACCAAAGAATCAAACAGACGCTCTGGGACAGAGCCCCAGACGTGCCGCTTCTATGCTGAACTGCATCCAATTCTAGGGGGGGCCGTCACCACTACCCCACCCCTGTCCGTGGACTCCGAGGATGGGATACTCTCCGCCATGGCTGAGGATTTTGCAGATGGGGAAGATGAGGAGGAGGACGAGCTTGGGGAGAGCACACAGCACACCATTTTCGCCGACAGCCAGGATCTTTTTATCACCCTGACTGAAATACCCTCCCAACCCAATGAAGCCGGAGAAGGGACCTCTGCTGAGTGTACCTTTTTAAATATAATACATGTCATAAAAGCAAGCGTTTTTTAATGATTAAGTAGCCCTGAGGACTTGGGATGTATTCGTGGCCAGTACTGCTACTGGAAAAGTCTGTTAACATGTCTGGGGATGGAGTGGAAATCTTCCAGGGACATCTCCATGAAGCTCTCCTGGAGGTACTCTAAAGCCTTTGCAGAAGGTTTCTGGGGAGAGCAGCCTTATTCCATCCTCCATGGTAGGACATTTTACCATGCCATGCTAGTAGCAAGTAATCTGGTATCATTGCATGACAAAACCTGGCAGCGTATGGTCCCGGTCTTTGCTGGCATTCAGGCAACATCCGTTCTTTATCTCTCTGTGTTATCCTCAGGAGAGTGATATCATTCATGGTAACCTGGTTGAAATAGGGGAATTTGATTAAGGGGACATTCAGAGGTGGCCGTTCCTACTGGGCTGCTTGCCTGTGGCTGAAAATAAATCCTCCCCGCAGTTAGCCACGCGGTGGGAGGGGGGGCCATTGGTGCTGAGCTGTTCGCGTTTGGCTAGCAGGGATCTTCCCTGATGCCAGCCAGGCGGTGGGAGAGGGGAAAAGCAATCATCCCAGAGAATTGGTTGGGGGGAAGGGGTTAGTTTGGTTTCTGCTGCTGCACGTTAACAGGAAAACTGCAGCAGTAAATGGCCAACTCAACGGGATTTGCTTGGTATGGGAAAGGAGGGGCTGCTGTTATGAAGGTTGCAGAAGCCGAAAGACTATAGCTTACCATGGGTGCCTGCAAGCCGAATTCTGTTGCCTGCGTGTGATCTCTAACACCAAAGCCGCAGGCACTCAATATAAGATGCAAAATGCGACCTTGTACCAAAATCACATGTGCTATGTAATGTGAATAGTGTTGTTCACTGTGAAAGAGTATAGCCATTGTTCTGTAAAATGTATCTTTTTAAATACTTCACTCCCTTTTTTAACTCCAGCAGCTGCAAATGTTTCAAGCCTCCCTTCTCCATCCCAGAGGCTATCTCAGATAAGGCGGTGAAAAAAACGCACCTGCAATGACATGTTCTCTGAGCTCATGCAGTCGTCCGGCACTGACAGAGCTGTGTGGAGGGACACAATAGCAGAGTACAGGACTGTGGCCGATGAACGTGAGGAGAGGTGGTGGTAGGAAGATCAGAGGAGGCATGAGGAAACGCTGGGGATACTGCAGGATCAAACGGACATGCTCTGGCATCTGGTGGAGGTTCAGGAATGGCAGCAGGACCACAGACTGCCGCTGCAGCCCCTGCTTAACCGCCCTCCCTCCTCCCCAAGTTCCATAGCCTCCTCACCCAGACGCCCAAGAACGCGGGGTGGGAGGCTCTGGGCACCCAACCACCCCACCCCAGTGGACAGCCCAAGCAACAGAAGGCTGGCATTCAACAAGTTTTAAAGTGGCCTTTTCCTTCCCTCCTATCCTCCTCCCACACCCCACCCAGGCTACCTTGTGAGTTATCTCCCTATTTTTATAATCAATTAATAAAGAATACATGTTTTTTAAACGATAGTGACTTTATTTCCTTTGCAAGCAAGCTGTGATCGAAGGCAGGAGGGTGGGTGGCTTACAGGGAATTAGAGTCAACCAAGGGGGCGGGTTTTCATCAAGGAGAAACAAACAGAAGTGTCACACAGTACCCTGGCCAGTCATGAAACTGGTTTTCAAAGCTTCTCTGATGCGCACTGCTTCCTGCTGTATTCTTCTAACCGCCCTGGTGTCTGGCTGCGCGTATTCAGCTGCCAGGCGATTTGCATCAACCTCCCATCCTGCCATAAATGTCTGCCCCTTACTCTCACAGAGATTGTGGAGCACACAACAAGCAGCAATTACAATTGGAATATTGCTTGTGCTGAGACCTAACCGAGTCAGTAAACTGCGCCAGCGCGCTTTCAAATGTCCAAAAGCACATTCTACCACCATTCTGCACTTGCTCAGCCTATAGTTGAACAGCTCCTGACTACTGTCCAGGGTGCCTGTGTATGGCTTCATGAGCCAGGGCATTAAGGGTAGGCTGGGTCCCCAAGGATAACTATAGGCATTTCAACATCCCCAACAGTTATTTTCTGGTCTGGGAAGTAAATCCCTTCCTGCAGCCGTTTAAACAGACCAGAGTTCCTGAAGACGTTAGCGTCATGAACCTTTCCCGGCCATCCCATGTTGATGTTGGTGAAATGTTCCTTGTGATCCACCAGTGCTTGCAGCACCATTTAAAAGTACTCCTTGTGGTTTATGTACTGGCTGCCCTGGTGGTCCGGTCCCAAGATAGGGATATGCGTTCCGTCTATAGCCCCACCACAGTTACGGAATCCCATTGCAACAAAGCCATCTAGTATGACCTGCACATTTCCCAGAGTCACTAACTTTGATAGCAGCAGCTCAGTGATTGCGTTGGCTACTTGCATCACAGCAACCCCCACAGTAGATTTGCCCACTCCAAATTGATTCCTGACTGACCGGTAGCTGTCTGGCGTTGCAAGTTTCCACAGGGCTATTGCCACTCGCTTGTGAACTGTGCGGGCTGCTCTCATCTTGGTATTCTTGTGCTTCAGGGAAAGCAAGTCACAAAGTTCCATGAAACTGCCCTTATGCATGCGAAAGTTTCGGAGCCACTGGGAATCATCCCAGACCTGCAACACTATGTGGTCCCATCACTCTGTGCTTGTTTCCTGGGCCCGGAATCGGCATTCCATGGCATGAGCCTGCCCCATTAACACCATTATCTCCAAATTGCGGGGGAACGCGGTTTGAGAGAAAAGTGTGTTCATGTCCTCATCACCGTGCTGCTGTCGCCTCCTCACCTGGTTTTTCAGGTGCTGGTTCTGCATACGCTGCACGATAATGCTCAAGGAGTTTACAATGATCATAACTGCTGTGGTGAGCTGAATGGGCTCCATGCTTGCTGTGCAATGGTGTCTGCTCCTGCTCGGGCAATCCAGGGAAAAGGGTGCAAAACAATTGTTTGCCGTTGGTCTGGCGGAGGGAGGGGCAACTGACAACATGGCTTACAGGGTTGTCTTACAGGGAATTAAAATCAACAAAGGGGGTGGCTTGGCGAGAAACAGAATGGCCCCCTCAAGGATAGAACTCAAAACTGGGTTTAGCAGGCTGTTGATTTCACGGAGGGAGGGAGGAGAAAATGAATACAAAACAAATCTGGTCTATTTCTAGTTTTGAGCTACTTCATCTATCTTTATACATCTTGCTGGCAGCAGTCTATGCAGTACGACCGCTAGCCATCATCATCTCCTGGGTGCTCGGCAGAAGACGATGCAGTATGACTGCTGGCCGTCGTCTTCTGCTGGCTGCAGATTAAAAGACAGTGCACTGCCGGTAGGACTGAGTTGCCATGAGATGAAACTTAAAAGGGAAATGACCTGGCTGAGTCACTCCCATGTTTGCCTAGGTGCCCATGATCTCATCGAGGTTGGGTAAAAGAGCACCCAGGACTACGTTGACGACGGCTACCAGTCATACTGCACTGTCTGCTGCCAAAAGGCAATAAACTGCTGCTGTATAGCAATGCAGTACCACGTCTGCCAGCACCCAGGAGACATACGGTGACGGTTAGCTGAGTGGGTTCCTTGCTGTGGTATGGTGTCTGCACAGGTAACTCAAGAAAAAAGGCGCAAAACAATTGTCTGCCCTTGCTTTCACAGAGGGAGGGAGGGGGGCCTGACGATATGTACCCAGAACTACCCACGACAATGTTTTAGCCCCATCAGGCACTGGGATTTCTACCTAGAATTCAATGGGTGGCGGAGACTGCGGGAACTGTGGGATAGCTACCCACAGTGCAACACTCCAGAAGTCGACGGTTGCCTCGGTACTGTGGACACACTCCACCGACTACATGCACTTAGAGCACTTGTGTGGGGACACACACAATCGACTGTATAAAAACGCTTTCAACAAAACCGACTTTTATAAATTCGACCTAATTTCGTAGTGTAGACAAGGCCAAAGGGACATATTAAACCATCAGGTAAATTTTTCAGTTTTTCTTGCCTTTTCTTTGCTGTAAACCAAGGCGTTGGGGTAGACAGTATCGTTCTGTTTTCTGAATCATTCCTGTTCATTTAGTGATAATAGCACATAAAACAGCCTGTACAGTGTCACAGTTCAGCACGGTCAAGCAAGCATAATTTCACAAAGCTCAAGATTATGGATGCCATGAATGAAACAGGGGTGCCAGCAAGAGAATGTTAATCATAAAGGAGAATGCTTCTGTTCACCTGTCAGTAGTCTGGCAATCGGTAGTGTTGGGAAAGGGAAAAAGTGATGAGTTTAATGGGGGGGGGGGGGTAAAAGCAGCTGGGGCTGCTGCCCCTTGTCCCTATCCCGCTCCTTGCTGTAACTTGAGAGGCTACGAATAACTGCCGGCAGGTGGCGCCCGTAGCTCAGCAGCCTGGACTCCGGGCTATTTATATCCCATGATTACAGTGCAGGGGCTCAGCTTTTCCAGCGACTTCGAAGGGGGTGGGGGGTAGAGAGGAAAACACCACCCCAGCCTCACTGTGTCCCTTCTGTCGCCATATTCTCCATGCAGATCTCCAGCAAGCAAGCACCCCGGCTCAGGGCAGCACGAAACTTCAACATCCCCTAAAAAATCCAGGCTTTAGTAAGGGGAGCACCTTCTAGGAGCTGCAGGGCAAGATGACTAACGTGTCCTATCACATCTCTAACCTCCTGGAGAAGATGACATCCACTGACAAAGATTTTAGGTAGGATCCCAGCTGCTGTTTGAGATTAGTTTGGGGGAGATCTCGTTAATCGCAACTCACTAGTTAGGGGTAGCAAGGTGCGTATCTGCAAACCCATACAAGGGAGAGATCTTGTTGACTGCAGCTAGTTCAACCCTCCTAGAGTAGAGAGGGGTTGTTTTATTAATTGCAGCTAGTACAAAACCCGAAAAAAGAGGAGGTGTCAATTGCAAAGTTCCTTAAGGGTCAGCTGCAATCAGTGCAATCTCCCCGCCCCCCAAAGGGTGAGGAATCTGCTGTATGTTCTGGGATTGATTAGTAAACACATGAATGCCCAAACGAAGGGCTCCGTGGTTGGTGGTGGGGAAACAAGCTAAGTTTTTTTTAGTTTATCTTACAAGTGGTTAGAGATTTTGCTCTTATTTTATAGAACTCTCTCCCTCTCAACCTCCACCCCCCCATGCCCGAATTGGGGCCTGAGGGGCACTGGACAGCAGCAGCTAGGGGAGAAAAAATCCTAATCAGCTGCTATTATCTGGGAAAATATCTGCTGTGTGTTCTGTGCTGTTCAAGAAAAATAAAAAGGCATATGAGGCCTTCTTTTAAAAGTAGTTGGATGGTGGTGGTCCCTCATCACTGGTTTATTTGTATGTGTTTGGAGGGGGGTGAACAAACCCACTTGGAGTTCAAATAAAGTAATAGTGTAGGACAGTGAATCATCAGTCATAAGCCACAAAAGTGAAGGGGAAAGTTGGTATGGAGTAACACATGTAGCTTTTATTGGCCTGAATAAATGATTAAGTAAAAGGGTAAGATATCCCAACCTGTTAAAGAGGAACTAAGGGTTACTATTATCAGGTAGTTAGGGGCCCAAAATACAGATTTTTTTTTATGTTAAAAACAGAATTTATTATTTTTTAAAATATGCGTCTACAACTTAAACATTGCAGCATTGTGCTAGAGAACCCTAAGTGAAGCTGACTAGAAGGAAACACGCAATTGTCTCTTTTAATTGTCCAAAAAGAGAGAAATACCTAAACTGAACAAATAGTTTAATAATGAGATAAGCAAATTAAAACAACTTCTATTTTAATAACCTCAGGGCCAAAACTATGCCGTAAGTGACTTCTGTTGGCATCAGTGGGATTTGTTCTAGAGTATCAAAGAGCAGATCTTAAAATAGAATTTGATCCTAAAATATTATTAGTAGCTTGTTCAGATTTTTAAAATGATTTTATTTTAATTAAAGGTCCTTTTAAATTAAGTAGTAATTGTCCTGTGTGTGTATCCTCTTACCATCCATTCATGCAGTTGGATTTTGAAATACTTCTTTAAGGAGTACTTTAATTTTATTGGTCATGGTTTTGTCATGTTTTATGTGCAGCATTTTGCCTTTGAAAAGTGTTTTATGGAACTGCAGTAAAGTGTAGCACATGTACCCAAGGATATGGATACAGTATTACAGGTTTTCGCTGTGCTCAAATCCTTTATTTTTAAACTATATTGGCATGTTGAGGAAATATTTTGTTTCCACTAAAATACTTCTCTAAATGGACCAAGATGCTCAGCTGCTTTTATTCTTTTGGGTATATATGTTTCTGGAAAGGCAAATAAACCTTGTTAGACTTTGGAGTCAGTGGTATTCAAGGTGCTCTATAAATAAAATGTAATAGGTGTGTTTAAAAAATGTGCTGATTCACTATGAAAGATTTTTACTCTATTGCAATTCTGCCAACTGTACCCCTGCCCCCAGCCAGAATGGGTAATGTTTATGCCAGATAGGAAGGTTTGAGGTACTTCATAAGAGAGAGGTTTTTTATTTTTATTTATAGTAGTATAACTTCTAGAAGACATGTCTACGTTTTTTGATGATAAAATGGATTTTTTTTTTCCCCCCAATGAAGCTGATGATAGAGCAGCTTCATTAGCTCTTATTCAGGATCTTTACATGTGTTGTCATGCTTTGTGCAGACTTCCAATTTAAAATGGAGCTAAATAGTCCTTGCTTAATCAAAAATAAAGTCAAATATTGTTTAAATTGTAGATCAGTAATTCCTTTAATTCTCTCATCTTCAATTTCTGGCTGGTGATCTAAGAGTCTCTTATCCCAGATGTAGTTATTTTGCTACTCAAGCACAGGCTTACACACCAAAGACATGGCAAAACTATTGCGGTAGCATTTTTAAATGCTGAACATGCTGATTGGAAGCTTGATTTTTAAAATGTAGCTTAAGCAGCTTGTGAAATGAAAGGGAGTTATTTCCATTTAGTCCCTTTTGGATATTTATCCATGTTATAAAATTACACTCACTAATAGGGAGCTGCAATTCTAAGGATTTTCTGAACCTGGAGGCCAAATATTTGGTTTCATTTGTGAAAAGATGTGCATCTGAAAGTCATCCATCTAGCTGAACGTTAAATCTAAATAACTAGTGGCAATAAGGAATAAAGTCATCATGAATGGCTGCTTCTCACATGTGGGATATGAGAAGGATCAGTATTGGGAACTGTGATGTAGATATTGATGATTTGGGGTACAGGTAGCCTGGAAAAATGTGTCTCTTGCACTAGTGCAGCTTCACTAGTGCGAGCAACAGTAGAAGCTGTAGCCTAGGTAGAGTGCCTTGTATCTCATAACCCGGGATGGTAAAAGAGCCTACATCCTGACTACAGTACAGCTTTCAATATTAGTAGCATTGGTGGGGCTACAGTGGTGCAGAAAAACACATTTTTTCAGTATAGATAAGGCCTCTAAGGAGGAAGTAAACAAGAGAGGAGGTTAAATTTTTTGATGATACAACAAACCATTCAGATTTTTGAAGAATAGAAGACACTCCAGAAGGAAATAAACAAACTGAGTGACTAGACTGAACAATAGAAGTTTAAATATAGCCTAGATCAGTATTTCTCAGTGACTGGCCCATGCGGCGCCAGTCCCTGGGATCTCCCTGGCACATTTTAGGAAGGCAACAAGCTGGTCCCTGGTATCAAAAAGGTTGAGAAACACTAGCCTAGATAACTTTAAAGTGCACTTCTAGTCTGAGGACTATTTTCCACTGAATGCATCCGACGAAGTGAGCTGTAGCCCACGACAGCTTATGCTCAAATAAATTGGTTAGTCTCTAAAGGTGCTACAAATCCTCCTTTTCTTTTTGCGGATACAGACTAACACGGCTGCTACGCTGAATGCTAGTCTGAGGAGTGATTATGTAAAAGTGGCACTTTCTTTCTCAAGAGATTTTCTCTCTGTGTAATCAGCATACTATCCGCTTGTTTGCGTGATTAAAATAAGTTTTTACTCTGTCAACTTTGCAAGAGAGTGAGCTAGCTTTTATTTTGTCTCCTGCATTATCAACAGAATTGTTAGCAAAGGTACAGTTGTCGGACCATCTTCTGCCCTCAGTTTTATAGTTGTGCCTCAGTGAAACTGAAGGCAGAATCTGGCTGTCAGAAGTTTTATGACTAGTAATGATGAGTAAGCTAGAAAGAGCCTATCTGGATTTTCAGATCCCAGGCTGACTTTTGCAGGACTGGCAATTAGAAAACACATTTTGTTCTCGTAACCCGAGACCATTCCATCTGGAAACATTGAGACAAAGTACATGTGGAATGCCACAATACCATTTTTGTAGAGTCATGTTTCAGAGCAGATCTGAGGGGAGAGAATAACTTAAAATTCTCCTGTGTCTTGTCTCACTTTGTTCTGAACTAGCTGAATTCTTTGCCACCAATTCCTTCTGCCTGAGTTCCCCCACTTGTCCAAACGGGGGATGGAGGAACTACTTTCTTAACTAATTCACAGGAGGGTTGTGAGGATTAATTAGTTAGTGTTTAAGTGCTTTCCATATTTGTGCCATGTGAATACTAAATTTTATCCTCTGCACTGATCTCTGTGAAATGTATCTGTGTTTACATACCGGTCAACCTATTGTTGATATTCTTTGTTTCAGATTTATGGCCACCAATGACCTGATGATGGAACTGCAGAAAGATTCCATAAAGCTGGATGAAGACAGTGAGAAGAAAGTTGTGAAAATGCTTTTAAAATTGCTTGAGGACAAAAACGGGGAGGTGCAGAACTTGGCTGTCAAGTGGTAAGAGCCTCTATATGGAGTAACACACATACTAGTAGCAATGAAACTGTCAAATAATCCAGAAAATTCTTTAGAATAGAGCCCTAGGTATACAGTGTCTTATAGCTTCCTTTCAGAGTAGCAGCCACGTTAGTCGTATTCGCAAAAAGAAAAGGAGGACTTGTGGCACCTTAGAGACTAACCAATTTATTTGCGCATAAGCTTTCGTGAGCTACAGCTCACTTCATCGGATGCATACTGTGGAAAGCATAGAAGATCTTTTTATACACCCATTTTTTTCATGCTTTGTGTGTATAAAAAGATCTCCTCTACTTTCCACAGTATACATCCGATGAAGTGAGCTGTAGCTCACGAAAGCTCATGCTCAGATAAATTGGTTAGTCAATAAGGTGCCACAAGTCCTCCTTTTCTTTTTGCGAATACAAACTAACATGGCTGTTACTCTGAACACTATAACAAGAGAGTGATCATTTAAGGTGAGCTATTACCAGCAGGAGAACGGGGTGGAGGTGGGGGAGCGGGAAACGTTTTGTAGTGATAATCAAGGTGGGCCATTTCCAGCAGTTGACAAGAACGTCTGAGGAACAGTGGGGGGTGGAGGGGGGGAATAAACATTGGGAAATAGTTTTACTTTGTGTAATGACCCATCCACTCCCAGTCTTTATTCGAGCCTAAGTTAATTGTATCCAGTTTGCAAATTAATTCCAATTCAGCAGTCTCTCGTTGGAGTCTGTTTTTGAAGTTTTTTTTGTTGAAGAATTGCAACTTTTAGGTCTGTAATCGAGTGACCAAAGAGATTGAAGTGTTCTCCAACTGGTTTATGAATGTTATAATTCTTGACGTCTGATTTGTGTCCATTTATTCTTTTACGTAGAGACTGTCCAGTTTGACCAATGTACATGGCAGAGGGGCATTGCTGGCACATGATGGCATATATCACATTGGTAGATGTGCAGGTGAACGAGTCTCTACATGCAACTACAGCATTTGCTCAAGAAACTTCCTGAAAAAGCACAAGATCAAATCCGTACAGACACACCCCTGGAACCCCGACCTGGGATATTCTATCTACTACCCAAGATCCATAAACCTGGAAATCCTGGGCGCCCCATCATCTCAGGCATTGGCACCCTGACAGCAGGATTGTCTGGCTATGTAGACTCCCTCCTCAGGCCCTACACTACCAGCACTCCCAGCTACCTTCGAGACACCACTGATTTCCTGAGGAAACTTCAATCCATCGGTGATCTTCCTGATAACACCATCCTGGCCGCTATGGATGTAGAAGCCCTCTACACCAACATTCCACACAAAGATGGACTACAAGCCGTCAAGAACACTATCCCCGATAATGTCACGGCTAACCTGGTGGCTGAACTTTGTGACTTTGTCCTTACCCATAACTATTTTACATTTGGGGACAATGTATACCTTCAGATCAGCGGCACTGCTATGGGTACCCGCATGGCCCCACAGTATGCCAACATTTTTATAGCTGATTTAGAACAACGCTTCCTCAGCTCTCGTCCCCTAAAGCCCCTACTCTACTTGCGCTATATTGATGACATCTTCATCATCTGGACCCATGGAAAAGAAGCCCTTGAGGAATTCCACCATGATTTCAACAATTTCCATCCCACCATCAACCTCAGCCTGGTCCAGTCCACACAAGAGATCCACTTTCTGGACACTACAGTGCTAATAAACAATGGTCACATAAACACCACCCTATACCGGAAACCTACTGACCGCTATTCCTACCTACGTGCCTCCAGCTTTCACCCTGACCATACCACACGATCCATCGTCTACAGCCAAGCTCTGCGATACAACCGCATTTGCTCCAACCCCTCAGACAGAGACAAACACCTACAAGATCTCTGTCAAGCTTTCTTACAACTACAATACCCACCTGCGGAAGTGAAGAAACAGATTGATAGAGCCAGAAGAGTTCCCAGAAGTTACCTACTACAGGACAGGCCTAACAAAGAAAATAACAGAACGCCACTAGCCGTCACCTTCAGCCCCCAACTAAAACCCCTCCAACGCATTATCAAGGATCTACAACCTATCCTAAAGGATGACCCAACACTCTCACAAATCTTGGGAGACAGGCCAGTCCTTGCCTACAGACAGCCCCGCAACCTGAAGCAAATACTCACCAACAACCACATACCACGCAACAGAACCACTAACCCAGGAACTTATCCTTGCAACAAAGCCCGTTGCCAATTGTGCCCACATATCTATTCAGGGGACACCATCACAGGGCCTAATAACATCAGCCACACTATCAGAGGCTCATTCACCTGCACATCCACCAATGTGATATATGCCATCATGTGCCAGCAATGCCCCTCTGCCATTTACATTGGTCAAACTGGACAGTCTCTACGTAAAAGAATAAATGGACACAAATCAGATGTCAAGAATTATAACATTCATAAACCAGTCGGAGAACACTTCAGTCTCTCTGGTCACGCAATCACAGACATGAAGGTCGCTATCTTAAAACAAAAAAACTTCAAATCCAGACTCCAGCGAGAAACTGCTGAATTGGAATTCATTTGCAAATTGGATACTATTAATTTAGGCTTAAATAGAGACTGGGAGTGGCTAAGTCATTATGCAAGGTAGCCTATTTCCCCTTGTTTTTTCCTACCCTCCCCCCCCCCCCCCAGACGTTCTGGTTAAACTTGGATTTAAACTTGGAGAGTGGTCAGTTTGGATGAGCTATTGCCAGCAGGAGAGTGAGTTTGTGTGTGTGTGTGTGTGTGTGTCCCCGGGAAAAAAAAAGGGGGGGGCGGGGGTGAGAGAGCCTGGATTTGTGCTGGAAATGGCCCACCTTGATTACCATGCACATTGTAGGGAGAGTGGTCACTTTGGATGAGCTATTGCCAGCAGGAGAGTGAGTTTGTGTGTGTGTTTTTTGGAGGGGGATGAGGGGGTGAGAGAACCTTGATTTGTGCAGGAAATGGCCCACCTTGATTATCATGCACATTGTGTAGAGAGTTGTCACTTTGGATGGGCTATTACCAGCAGGAGAGTGAGTTTGTGTGTGTGTGTGTGGGGGGGGGGGGTTGAGGGTGAGAAAACCTAGATTTGTGCTGGAAATGGCTCAACTTGATGATCACTTTAGATAAGCTATTACCAGCAGGACAGTGGGGTGGGAGGAGGTATTGTTTCATGTTCTCTGTGTGTATATAAAGTCTGCTGCAGTTTCCACGGTATGCATCCAATGAAGTGAGCTGTAGCTCACGAAAGCTCATGCTCAAATAAATTGGTTAGTCTCTAAGGTGCCACAAGTACTCCTTTTCTTTTTGAGTCTCTGAGAGTGTGACTGATGTGATTAGGCCCTATGATGGTGTCCCCTGAATAGATATGTGGACACATTTGGCAACGGGCTTTGTTGCAAGGATAGGTTCCTGGGTTAGTGGTTCTGTTGTGTGGTGTGTGGTTGCTGGTGAGCATTTGCTTCAGGTTTGGGGGCTGTCTGTAAGCAAGGACTGGCCTGTCTCCCAAGATCTGTGAGAGTGATGGGTCGTCCTTCAGGATAGGTTGTAGATTGAATCTTCCGTATGAATGCTTTCTGTCTGATAAAAGGCAGCGACAGTCTCTAGTTATGGTGAGAGATGTGTGGGTAGGGATGAATGTATAATAGTTTTGTAGGAACAGTAGATGAAACTATCGAAAGGCTTATATTGTAGATTTTGCCATATCTAAACTTGCATCTTTAAAATTTTATTTCTTCAGAGAGGGGTCCAGATAAAAAAAAAAAAAAAGTTTGCAAATGATACCAAGCTTGGAGGGGTTGCAAGTGCTTTGGAGGATAGGATTAAAATGACTTCCTAGGGAGGAGTACTGTAGAAAGGGATCTGGGGGGTCACAGTGGATCACAAGCTAAATATGAGTCAACAGTGTAACACTGTTGCAAAAAAAGAAAACATTCTGGGATGCATTAGCATAGGGGTTCTCAAACTGGGGATCGGGACCCCTCGGGGTGGTGAGGTTATTACATGGGGGAGGGAGGTCGCGATCTGTCAGCCTCTACCCCAAACTCCACTTTGCCTCCCGCATTTATAATGGTGTTAAATATATTTAAAAGTGTTTTTAATTTATAAGTGGGGGTCTGTCAAGGTTCCTCCCCCACTCTGAACTCTAGGGTACAGATGTGGGGACCTGCATGAAAAACCTCCTAAGCTTATCTTTACCAGCTTAGGTCAAAACTTCCCCAAGGTACAAAATATTCCACCCGTCGTCCTTGTACTGGCCGCTACCACCACCAAACTAATACTGGTTACTGGGGAAGAGCTGTTTGGATGCGTCCTTCCCCCCAAAATACTTCCCAAAACCTTGCACCCCACTTCCTGGACAAGGTTTGGTAAAAAGCCTCACCAATTTGCCTAGGTGACTACAGACCCAGACCCTTGGATCTTAAGAACAATGAACAATCCTCCCAACACTTGCACCCCCCCTTAAAAGCATTCAGTTTTTTACAAGACTTTTAATAAAAAATAGAAGTAAATAGGAATAAAGAAATCCCCCCTGTAAAATCAGGATGGTAGATATCTTACAGGGTAATTAGATTCGAAAACATAGAGAACCCCTCTAGGCAAAACCTTAAGTTACAAAAAAGATACACAGACAGAAATAGTTATTCTATTCAGCACAATTCTTTTCTCAGCCATTTAAAGAAATCATAATCGAACACATACCTAGCTAGATTACTTACTAAAAGTTCTAAGACTCCATTCCTGGTCTATCCCCGGCAAAGACCCAGCAGACAGACAGACACAGACCCTTTGTTTCTCTCTCTCCTCCCAGCTTTTGAAAGTATCTTGTCTCCTCATTGGTCATTTTGGTCAGGTGCCAGCGAGGTTACCTTTAGCTTCTTAACCCTTACAGGTGAGAGGAGCTTTCCCCTGGCCAGGAGGGATTTCAAAGGGGTTTACCCTTCCCTTTATATTTATGACAGGGTCGTACTCAGAGGCTTACTATGTGAAAGGGGTCACCAGTACAAAAGTTTGAGAACCACTGTATTAACAGGGGTGTTGTAAGCAAGACACAAGAAGTAATACTTCCACTCTACTCTGAACTGATTAGGTCTCAGCTGGAGTATTGTGTCCAATTCTGGGTGACACATTTCAGGAAAGATGTAGACAAATTGGAGTAAGTCCATAGAAGAGCAAAAAAATGATTAAAGGTCTAGAAAACATGAGCTATGAAGGACAATTGAAAAAATTGGGTTTGTTTTGTCTGGGGAAGAGAAGACTGATGGGGAACATAACAATTTTCAAGTACATAGAAGGTTGCTAACCTGGAGGAGGGAGAAAAATTGTTCTCGTTAATCTCTGAGGATAGGACAAGAAGCAGTGGTCTTAAACTGTAGCAAGGGCAGTTCAGGTTGGACATTAGGTTCCACCATTGGTTTTGTTCTTACAGGGTAGTTAAGCCCTGGAATAAATTGCTTAAGGAGGTTGTGGAATCTCTGTCACTGGAGATTTTAAAGAGCAGGTTAGACAAACACCTGTCAGGGATGGTCTAAATCTGTGATTCTCAACAAGGGGTACATGTACCCCTGCGGGTACGCGGAGGTCTTCCAGGAAGTACATCAGCTCATTTAGATTTTTGCCTAGGCCACATAAAAGCACTAGCAAAGTCAGTTCAAACTAAAATTTTATGCAGACAGTGATTTGTTTATACTTTTATGTATACTATATCAGCATGTCTCTCAGACTGTGGGCGAGTTCATTTTAATGGGGTCGCCAGTGTTAGACTCACTGGTGCCCAGGGCAGAAAGCCAAAGCCTGAGCCCTGCCATGCGGGGCTGAAGCCCAAGTTTTTAAGTGAGGTGAAACTTGGGGTACGCAAGACAGATCAGACTCCTGAAAGGGGTACAGTAGTCTGGAAAGGTTGAGAGCCCCTGGTCTAGATCCTACTTAGTCCTGCCTTGAGTACAGGGGACTGAACTAGAAGACTGCTCAAGGTCTCTTCCAGTCCTACGATTCTAGGATTCTGTGGTCAGTATCTTTAACAAGAGATTCCTTCGGATGCTGACAGTCTGGTTAGGCCCAACATCTGATCTGTGTGGCCTATACAGGGCACAGGACTGGGTTTCAGGAGACCTCTTGTCTCTTCCTGGATAGTCCGTGAGCTTTTTGTTTGATCCAGGCAAATCATGTAATTTCTGTGTCTTGGTTTCCCTATATGTAAAATAGGGATAACCGGTACTGTGAGATTCATGGACAAAAAGCGCTTACATTAGTGCTTATATTACTTTTCAAACTTTCGTATTTCAGAAGACTCATTTGGCTTCTAAATAGCTATTTTTGCCTCGATCACTGAATTAAAAAAAAAAAAAGTTCCTACCAAAAAACAGGCTACATGTGAGCTCACAGTGTTAACTTTAACAAATGCTTTATTCTGTCAGCAGGTCCATGCCCCACTCTGTCATGGTTCTGATACACCAAAAAGGAAATACATGTAGGTTCATACAGATTCTGCACAATTAGCATCACAACAAGGAAAAATACAAGGTTTGCCAAATAGACAAGGATAAAACACTGTAGGTAAAGATACTTTTTGTTTTTAGGCTTTCAGGGAATTTTATCTGCTATGGACAGTCACAAATATTGTAACAAAATACATAACAGTGACACTTTCTAATGTAAACATTCTTAATAGTCAGATTGTTTACATGATGAATTCTTAATCGAAGGGTCCCATTCAGTTGCCTTTGAAATCAAAGGGAATGTTACTTTTGCTTCAGTGGGAACCAGATCTGGCTCCACTTGTGTATCTGAATAAACTTTAGTAAGATTGGGATATGTTGATGGAGGCTACATGGTGCTGCGCAGGGTTTTGGACTCTCCGGAACAATTGGCACTCTTTCTTTATGAGCTAGATTCACAGCTGACTTTGATAAGAGTCCCAAGGAAACGGCAGTCATACGGTTTTACCATAATACAATGCAGGATACTAAGCCTAAAATTCCAGTCCCAGTTCATGTGAAGCATTACTATTCTTGAAAAATGAGTTTGTCTTACAAGTATTATCGACAGTAGCAAAAAGTGTGGCAAAGTAATCCTCTTTCTCTCACCATGTGCACGTAGTCATGTTTGTAGCCAATTGAGAGAATACTATTGCTGAGTGTTAAATCTCTGGGGGCTGGTCATCTATGTATTTTTACCTTGGAATAACATCTTGGCAGTGTTTCTTTAGAACCCTGTTGAGCAAGATGGCTGTACTGCACATCAACCTCCCCCTCCCCTGGCCAGCTGCTAAATTCTGATAAGTTTTGCACATGGAAAGCGCAAGGTATGTTTTACTCAGATTGGATGCCTGACTTTATAATAGAGGAAAGAGACCAAGTCTAGTCTCTGTATGGAAGATGGTGAGCACAAACAAGCACAGTGACCCCCTCTAACATTCTGCATCTGAACTGGAATTCAAAATGGCAGCAGCTGTTCTTGCATCAGACTGGGAGACTCCTTCACATTTAAAGATGCATACACAGAAAACAGTATGACCTCATCTTTCATGTACTACAGATTTCTTAATTGATAAACAGGTTACACAAAGGGGCATGTTATGGATTAAGTCCCCATACTATGCCCACAGGAAATACTAGAAAGTAGTTGGAGAACCTGATAGTTTAGCTTGTATTCAGGCCAAACTCCCATTGAAGTCCTTCCCCAAATAAAGCCTGCAGCATCTGGCTCATGGTGTTTCTCTGTAAACAAGATGCTCAATTCTGTGAGTTACTTTCCCAGTGAGTCCTGTGGAAGGTGGAAGAATGGCCTTGCAATTAAGGCACAGGACTAGGGGGTTCTCTTACTGATACTGCTGCTGACTTGTGTGAGCTTGAGCAAATCACTTACGCTATAAGAAGTACAATGTATTATTACTATTAGAGTTGGGCTAAACATATTTTCTGTGAATGTTCATTTCAATAAAAAATTGAATTTTCTTTGTTTGCATTCCTTTCTGTTTGTATTTTCTGAATGTTCTCTAAACCAGATTTGTTAGTGGAATGTTTGTGGAAACAACTAATTGTCATGACATAGTATAAAATATTCATGGAAGATGAATAATTTTAAATTCAGAAACTTGAAATCTGATTTGAAGAGTTACCTTCATCTGATTAGAGAACTGAGACGTTACCATGTTACTTGTCTAATCAAAACTAACTAACACAGCTCAAACTTTGAATATAAAATATTTGCAACTAACTGCTCGTAAACACCCTACTGGCAATTATTGCACATGTAATTTTGAATAGTGGATTCATTAGAGACAATCTCATGTTGTTACTGACATAAGAGAGGAAAATGAATACTGGATTTGGTTAATCAGCTCTTGTTCTTACACTGTACAGAGGCAGAGTTCTCAGTCCGCATAGCAGTGGGCAACAGGAGGTAAATTACACATGGAAATATTAATGTTATTTTTAGACTGGTCAGTTTTGGCACCTTTTAAAACATGACTATAGATTTCAGTGTTAAAAGAACTAACATGGCTGCCTTGTCATAATTCAGTCTATTAGCTATTAAACTGCACATTCAATTAAGAAAATCTTATTTGGTATAAATAACTTGCCCTCCCCCTCCATATTTCCAATAGACTAATTGATGTTCTCCACTATGGATCTGATAATGACTTTAATGGGTCTTTAGTGATTTAGTTGGTGTTGGTCCTGCTTTGAGCAGGGGGTTGGACTAGATGACCTCTCTCTCTCTTCCAATCCTAATCTTTTATGATTCCATTGACTTCAGTGGGCTTTGGATCAGACCCTATCTGATGTGCTAACTAGCTAGGAATATGAAGTATGATGAGTAGATTTCTGACAGACCATCTGACATCAGTTTTTGATTTTAAACATGTTTCAATAATGATGGTAGTGTTTGTGACATTAGATCTGGTGCCCCCCTTATCTTAAAGAAATCTGAAGGACTACATCTGAAATCCAACACCAACCAGATCATCCTTCCTTTTGACATGAAGTGTGGTTTCTAGACAATGGTTTTCTTCACATTTGGTCTGTCTTCTTTTTTCCTTCTGTAGTTTGGGCCCTTTGGTCAGCAAAGTGAAAGAATATCAGGTAGAAACTATTGTGGACTCTCTGTGTACAAACATGTTATCAGACAAGGAACAACTTCGGGATATCTCCAGCATTGGTCTGAAAACGGTCATTTCAGAGCTGCCTCCAGCGTCTACCGGTAAAATTCTTCCCTGAAATATGGTAAAATCTACTACAGCCTTTAGGAAGCAGAGTTCAGAACCTGTAGTTTTATGGGATTCCCTCTCCCCCAGCCCAGTGCTGTTAGTAATGGTGGGCACAGGCATAGGGAATTACAATGTAATGAATAAAGAGTTGAAGATGCTAATAAAATTGATTAAAGACAGGACTTGAAACAAAACCCTAGATCTGATCACCCGCAAAATGGGGGTGCTTGAAATGTGAACCTTCATCTTCTAACGTTTGCAACTGACCCCTGTCTGCATAATAGTCCGAAATCATAAACCCTGGATTCAAATGTTGTTGCTTGGGACCATCACTGAGAGAGTCTATACTAAAGTCTAGCAGGGCTGCTCACGGTCTGGTTCCCACAAATGGTGAATCTGATGTCTTCTGGATCTTAGCAGCACTGATATATTCACTACCTTTATGTACAGTCTGTTTCACTGCCTGTGTCTTTTTACTATTGACAGCCTCTCCAGGCTGCCTCTTTTGCCCAGTTTCTTTAGCCATGGCACAAAAAAAGCATACTGGGCTGGGTTTCCAGTAAACACAATAGTAGTTCTTCAATAATATATCTCTTAAGTGCACAGAGATTTGTGCTGTCTCTTCAGCAGTCTCTGTGCTTTGATGCCATCTCTCATGCATCTGGCAACTCCAAACACCCCCCCCACCCCCACTCTGCATAGCAGGAGCCAAAGCGGCATTGCTGTCTTTGACTTTGAGCTGGCAGTTGTACTGGATGGAATTATTTTTCATGCAGATAGCTTTCAAGCTCTGTTTACAAACGCTGCTAAATTTTAAATACTTGAGAGCCATAGTTTTAGAGACCTTTCATTTGTGTATGTCACACGAACTGAAATAGTCTTACTGTAGTAACTGGGAATAGATTACCTGAGCCTTCTTCCCAAGGGTTGGGCCCGGTACTCCATGTGCGGGGACAGAAGAGGGAGGAGGGGAGACTTCATCGCTTGCTGCTTTCACCTCTGACCCCACTGACATTGGTGCTCAAGTGTCGGATTGGGGTGGGGAGGTGATTGGGGCTGGAAAAAGTGGAGCCAGGAAGCAGGTCTTCCTGCAGCATGCTGCTCTCTAAACATACCCTCTCCATGCAGAAATTAATGATGTTCCTAGCAGCATTTACTTCTGTTCTGGGCCTGCACCCAACTGAGGGAGGTCATGGTATTTCCTGGGCAGAGGAACCAATGGGAGCATTGCTTTTCAGGCAGCCGTGTTACTTGGAGATGGAGGAGCCCAGGCATCACCAGGGAGAAGCAGCCTCCCTTTCCCACAAGGGTAGCATTAGTTGACCATTCCACTCCCTTAGTCTTCCTCTGGTGACTTTTTTTGACTGGGAGAGACCATTATGGCCAATAGTAACTTAGCCACCTGCTGTGGACGAGTCCACATGTATGCTGCTGTGCATTATAACCTCTGAGTATCAGGGAGGAAAAAGTGGTTTTGAAAACAAAAAGTTGACCAAAGGTCATCTCTTTTCTTAGGTTCCACAATGACAGCCAATGTGTGCAAAAAGATCACGGCCCAGCTAACTGGAGCCATTGGGAAACAAGAGGATGTATCTGTGCAGTTAGAGGCTCTTGACATCCTGTCAGATATGTTGAGCAGGTATGAAAGGATTTCCTCCAAGCAGCTGTGTATGGCAGGGGGGCTGCACAGTGTGTTTGCTTGTGATTTTTGTGTTACTTGGAGGACTAAAACATTAAAGGATTGGGATTGGTGCCAGTTGGGAAGTGTCTGGGCAGGTCTTATCACCTAGCTGAGCTAAGAGAATGTACATATGTATCCTTTTACACTTGGAAGGATACTGGTAACATTGCAGGATCATAAGAAACTTCTGGGGAGGTAGGAAGGAGAAGGGCAGAAAGAAGAAAAATTCTATTTTGGAACGTGTGATCTGGTCACACGGTTTCTTTAGCTAGCGGTTTCTCTTATTACATAACACAAGCATAATTCAGAATGACAGCACAGTGGGTAAACTTGTCAGCTGCAGTCAGGATTTTATCACCAAAAACACTGGGCCATGCAAAGACATGTTGTCAAAATCAAAATCTTGTTTCAGGGACAGGGGAAAAATGGATCCTCCCTGTCTTAGCCAGAGCAACTTTAGATTTAATCTAGAACACGCTGTTTGTTTTTTGCTAGAAATGTGCTTGTCCTCATTTATGTAGCTTTCTTTTTTTGCATTTCAGTTACGCCAGCTAAGGAGCCTTCATGCTGAAGATCTAATTTCTTGTGTGTGTGTTGCCTCTGTATTGCAGGTTAGGGGGGATGCTTTACACTTTTCATTCCTCTATCCTGAACTGCCTCCTTCCTCAGCTCAGGAGCCCCAGACTGGCTGTGCGTAAGAGAGCCATCATTGCTCTAGGCTATCTGGTCTTGACGTGCAATGGGAATATCTTCTCAGAACTCATGGAGCACTTGCTAGCTGAACTGAAGAGGAATGAGTCTACTTCTACCACTAGAACGTACATTCAGTGTATCGCGGGTATCAGCAGGCAGGCTGGGCACCGCACAGGTAGGTCCAGTAGCTTGGAATGATAGCTACAAAGACACATGCACACACATTACATTTTAAAACTGTTCCTATTTAGATATAAAAAGAAATATACTTATTTGTTTTTCTAGTGCACTAGTAGTTAGCACTCTGCAATTCGTTGCAGGGTTCCCACTTCTGGTTCTCAGATCTCCACCCAGACCTCAGGGGAGGGCACACTGGATCTCAGTGCTTGGCTGTGCTTCTATAGGGTCTTTCATTTCAAGATCTTGCAGGAGCACTTCCAAAACACTAATTAATTAATCCTCACAGCACCCCTTTTTGGAAGCTCAGCATTATTAACCTCATTTTACACATGACGAAATGGAGGCACAGAGTATTTGAGTGACTTGCCAGAGGTGCTATCCCATCTGGGATTACACCCCCAGAGTTCCTCAGACCATTAGATCATCTCTGTCTCTCCATAACTCCTTTGTATGAAAATGGGGTGGTTCTTCTGTTGAAATTGTTTGGCAGGCTGTTCACGACGCATAACCAGCGAGATCCAGGTAAAGAATGCTCTGCCTGGAACTGGCTGGCTGGTAACTAGGCTCTCACTTTACCAGTCAGCTCAAGTGGGAGCAATTTCCCCTGCTGTTTACTTTGTCTCTTTCAGGAGAGTATCTGGAGAAGATCATCCCATTAGTTGTTCGGTACTGTAACGTGGAGGATGATGAGCTGAGGGAATACTGCTTTCAGGCCTTCGAGTCTTTTGTGAGAAGGTGTGTGCCCTCGAGTAATCTGTGCTTTATTTCTATTTCATTGCCCTTCTCTGGGAAGTGCATGTGCAAAGGGGTCTGAGGAAAAACTAAGCTGAGTGGAATATTTTCCTAAATGCATTATTGTGGGAGACAAAGAGATACAATATCAGTCCAGTAACAAAATCCATCCTTACAAAGTTGGGCTATTCATATATCATCTTGAATGTACGAGGTATTTTACCAAATATGTGAGAGAATCGGTTCTTGACCCAGGAGTTTACAATGATATTTATAAATGATACGGGTATCGTAAGTGGCAGTTTAATACCCACTGTGACTGAACTTCACTTACTGCCGGTTCTTGGAGGACGTTTGAGTCCTTCAGATGACTGGGAAGGAGTTGGCTCAGACTTTTGATGTCCGTAGAAGGGGTGAGAGGTGGGAATGGTGCTTCTTGAGAAGGGACTGCTGTGCAGCAATCTTCATACACTAATTCTGGTGAGAAGGTTGGCCTTGAGGAGATGTGTTAGAGAGCTGCCTACATTTTCCTCCTCTCGGGGAAGGGGGTGGTGGACTGAACTTGTGGGGGGCATTGTTTTTTTGTTCTAAAGGGAGAACCTCTCAGGTAGTGGAGAATGAGAGTCTGAAGCTCACTTCTTGGAGTCTCACATGGGTACATGACCCTGCTTCATGCACTATGATGAAAGGGAAAATTTACTGTTGAATGCATTTCAATAATATGTGTGTATAGTTGTGTGAAACACTTTGGGATCTTGTGGGATGAATTATGGTGATGGATATAAAAATTACTTACCTCCCATTAATCTTAGGCTTTGTTTTTGTCTTGCTAGGTGTCCAAAGGAAATTGGCCCTCACATCCCTAGTGTGATGGGATTGTGCCTGAAGTACATTACTTATGACCCAAATTACAACTATGACAATGAGGAGGAGGAGGAAGAGGAGGAAATGATGGAAACTGAAAATGGGGAGGATGAAGAGCAAGGTGCCTGCTTGTGAGGATGACTATGATTAGTAGAACTGTTGACATAGTATCCAAGGGGTCCAGTTCTCCCCTCCGCACTCGCACTATGTGGCATTACCTTCTTCCCCACGATATCTGCATTGACCCAAACTAGTGTACAGCTGCTTAGTTCTGTCAGTGGCGTAATTCTAATGATTTCCAAACGTGGGACTTTACAGTTGTGTCTTTCCTGATCCACGTGTCACTGGCATCTCTTGTCATGGAAGGATGGCATTTGCTAGAACGGACACCATAAGCTAGCCTGGCAGAGAGCAAGACTGAAGAGCTGCTGCCTCTGGTGTTTGTGAGTGAATGCAGGTGTCTGTCACGGCATGCCCACAGTCCACCAGCCCTACCACTGGTGTATCTCGATTAGCTCCTGCTCTGCCGCTGTGATTGCCCAAATTCAAAACAATCCCCCCACCAAATGCCAGTGCTGGTTGCAGTCTGCTAAATGGTGCTCAGACTTCCGTTTCCTGCCTTTTGAGTGAGGCTATTTTATATGCATACTACAAGCAGGCAGGTGTCAACTCTATGTCTACACAGCAGCTGGGAGGGAACTTCCCAGCATGGATAGACAGACAATGCTAGCTCTGCTTGTGTGCTAAACATAGCAGTGTGACAGTGGTGGCGTAGGCAGCAGCTCAGGCTGGCCGCCTGAGTACATGCCCAGGAGGTCAGCTGGGATTGTATTCGGGTGGCTAGCCTCAGCCACCACTTGCATTGCTGCAGCCACACTGCAATTTTGAGGTGCTAGCTGAAGCAGAACTAGTGTGTATCTGTCTACCTGAGTTGGGAAGCACCCTCCCAGCTGCGTTGTAGACATTTCCTGGGGCTCTTGGACCCTCTCCTGATGGTCTTTTATTTATCTGGTGGAACTGGCGACTTTAATGCAGCTGCGTGTCTGTATTCCTACCTCGAGGGATTGTTTAGTGCTAGCAGCTCTGTCATGTGTGAAGAGGGGAACTCCTAGTAGCCAATATACAGATTTTGAATGCATCCTGCTGAGGCACTGCGTGCCAAACTCATACCCAAACAGTGCAGTGTAAAATAGTGAAACTAAATCCTAAAAATAAACAAGACCTTGCTACCTTTGGGCTGACCTTGGTTACAACTGACACTGCCTCTGATCCAGGTCTTTTTCAGTAGCTTCTTTTTAAAGGAGTGAGGTGAGGGATAGATTGAGGTGGGAGAGAATCAGTTTCATGCTCTAGGCTCAGGTCATATCAGTTGTACACTTAGTCCATTTCAGGTATTGAATGAGTTCCACAATGTGCCAGTTCTCTCACTGCACAGGGTGTCATGACTCAGAGCAGAAGCTAGAATAATTCAAATGGAAAGTAAGGCACGATTCAAATGTGTAATGGTGAGGGGAGTTAACCATTGGAACAGCATCCAAAGGGATATGATATCTTTTCGTTGCTTGGAGGCTTTGGATTGAGATTGGATGTCTTTCTAAAAGAGCTTCTCCTGCTCATCCACAAGTCATGGGGTAAAATGCAGAAATTGTGGAGTAAAGTGCTGTGACCTCTATTATGTATCATTATGGATGGGCCTAATGGTCACTTCTGGCCTTAAAATAAATGGAACTTGGGACCTTATCCCTCCTTCAAAACACAAGCCCTTACAACATGAGCTAAAGTGGACTCTCCAGTAGCTGTAGTTAACATTAGTGAGACCTTCAGGCACTAGAGGTCTACGGGATTGGATACGTAGTGAATCAATTAGACATTTTATCCACCACAAGGCAGCAGTGACACATACGAGCCACTATAATGCACTGGGTTCTGATGACTATCTGTGGAAATTGTCCAGAATAACCCAAATCTGATTTTTCCCAGAAACATTTTAATTATTGGCATCTGTTTATCTCATGTTAACTTTTGAGCTCGATAGGAGGAGAAATGACATGTGAGAGGGAAAGTCGGGGGCATGTGGTGATTCCCTACTTGTGTTTCTCTTGTAACTGGGTGTTTTTTTTCCCCCCACTGACTGTTTCCAGAGAGCGACGATGAGTACAGCGATGACGATGACATTAGCTGGAAAGTTCGCAGGTCTGCGGCTAAGTGCCTGGAAGCCATTGTCAGTACCCGGCACGACCTCCTTCAGGATTTCTACAAGACTCTGTCCCCGGTTTTGATAGGCAGATTCAAGGAAAGAGAGGAGAATGTCAAAGCTGACATCTTCTGTGCTTATATCGCTTTGCTGAAGCAAACGCTGCCCATACAAAGCTGGCTACATGCTTCAGATGCAGGAGGCAAGGAAGAGATACCCCTCACCATGCTTCAGAACCAGGTGAGTGAGAAAGTGGTAATAGGCCAGATTAAGTTGAATAGGAGTGAAAAGAACTGGAAGAAGTGCCATCAATAAATGTGTGCAATAGCTCAGCCAGGGAACATGGCTATCAGAAGGATCTTGACTCTTAGTAAGAGTAGTATAAGGAAGATGGAAAGCTTTCTCACCCCGCTTGCTTGATTCTTGGATTTATAGCCACATTTCAGAAGATCTGCTGTTTTCAGGTCATGTGTCCACTCCAGCTTTTCAGTAAGGTTGTAAAATTGTTGATGTCACATGGTCTGTGTCTACACACGGAATGGTTATGTGTTTTCTACTCTACCACTGGCAGAACGGTAACGCAATTTTCAAGCTGTAACTGAGTTCTGGAGTGGTAGTCTTGTTGTTTAGCTGGGATGGCCTAACTGTGACTGCATAAAGGGGTTAGCCAGTCCTCTTACCTCTCGGGTCATTGTGTGGGAGAACATTCCAAAGTGTATTATGCCATGTGAAATATTGACAGTCCTCTGTTCGTTGTGCCAAAAAACAGAGGCAGAATGGGATATCTGCCCAGGTTTACCCAGAATGGGCTCGTATTGTGCAGGATGGTAGGAGGGGACAGGCTCATAGGGTTGCGCCAGGAAAAATACATCTGTTTAATGTGTGGAGTCACGCGCACAAGCTGTAACCATGAACATGTCCCATCCTGGTTATACCTAATGTATCCCAGTTCTGTCTGTAGCATCTACTGTAGGCTACAGTTGAAATCATGCTAGCAACCGGGCTATACTGGGTGTTGAATTCGGTTCAAGCACTGTTCCAGCTAAACTGGTTTCAGACACTGTCTGGCCAGTGCCAACAGGGAGAGACTTTTTTAAACAATTGAGTTATCTAGAATTGTACTTAAGCATGGATGAAAGATCCATTTTACAACAGGGCTGTATCTACATTAACTGGTTTTGAGAAATCTCCCTCTGGTGCAGGTCCCCAGGTGACAGTAAGAGTGGGAGTGCAAGTGGAGTTGGTGCAATGGTTCAGAGCAGGTCTAGAAAACAGTGTGATCAAAATGCCAAAGCCTCATCAAGAATAGTTCTCTCACTGTTTTCTCATGAGTGGCAGTGCAATGGTGGAAGGTTTCCCAAGAAAAATCTAGAGTAGATGAGGTCTTGGAGGAGGGGGCAAACCCTGGTGTAACCAGATTTTTAGACCAAACAAAAATGTGCTGAAACAATTTTTCACTGACTGCATGGTTCTACAGTTTGGCTCTGGCCACTCAGCCCAGAATTATAGCACCTTTGAACCCCATAATGTCAGCTTCTTAACAGTTATTAAATTTGGTTAATTTCATAGTGTAGATAGGACCACAATGTTTAAATGGCTGATGCTAGTGTGCTCAGGGACAGTTTCCTTGACCATTGTAGACAGCTTTCCTTGCACATGAGGGAAAGGTCCCTATCTGATTCACCTACCTTCCCCACGCCCACCCTATGATTCTCTCACAAAAATATCAATCCATGCCAGACAGGGAAGCCATGCTAGAACTATTGTACCAACAGCCATTTCAACTGTGTTTCAGCAGGATGGTTAACACTAAGCTAATCATAGTGATTAGTGATGACCATGACTGTTGACTGCGCACAGGACGATAATGTGCTGTTAACTCTTGAAATGTGTACTTTAAAATTAGCCATAGCTGTAGCACGGTGACATGTTTATAATTGTTTGACTCCTGTAGCAGCAACAATAAACCAAAAGAGTGTCCTGAAGTGAACCAAGGGCCACTGAGTGGGATAATCTGTGCCAGTCATACCTGCAAACTGCTGCGAAGGGCTTTGCAGACACCAGTGTACCACCTCAGTCATTGTGTAAAATCCATCGTCTGTTGTGGCAATTGCTTCAGTTAAGCAGACATGTCCTTGTTCAGGAACTCATTGAATAAATTATTGCATAAACATATCAGATTTAGGCTATTAGAAGTCAGATAAATTTCGGATACAATGTATAGGTGTGGCAGAGCATTAACACTGTATCGGCTCTGATCATTACAGGAGCCATTAGCTAGTGTTTCATAATGTCTTTGTATGCTTGTGTTCTTGTAATTATGCAGGGTACATACTTCACTGTTAATTGAACTAAATAAATGTTAGAAGCAATGGCTTTTTTAAACCTATTTTTTAAATTCTGAAATACACTAATGGGGTATTGTCAACATAATTTCGCAACCTAGGAATCCCCAGACCAGACCAGGGCTCTATCTAGCCAGTATCCTGTCTCTGATTAATGGCCAGTCCCAGGTGCTTCAGAGGAAGATAAAAGAAACACGTAGTCAACTATTATGGTATAAGGTGCTCATGAGAAAACGCCTTGCTAGCCCACGTCAGTTAGCGGTTGTCTTTTACCCTGAAGCAGATGGATTTATATCCTTTCCAAAATGTAGTTTTCTGCCCATTTAATGTAACTGATGTAAATAAATTCTATATTTAAAAAAGAAAATATCAGTGTGGCTAATAACTTGTACCCAGTCCTGTAATTGGTTCTGTGTGGGTGGGCTTTGCTGGAGCTCTGCAGGAGTCCACTTGTTCAGATCTAATTGCAGGATCAGGTCCTTAAATTTATTTCAGGTTTAATATCTAACTTTTAACCTACTTTTCATCAGTTTGTTTAATTTTGCCTTTTGTTCAACTCAGACAGTTGAAACTTGACTGGTCAGTTTCACTTCCTTCTCCTTGTTAGAGAAGCATCCAAGCTGATCACTAAGCAATGCTGCTATGTTTTGAGGTTGTGGCACTAGAGGAGAAGCTTTGCCTTAAAATATTTTCATAGAATTAAAAAAAAAAACACTTAAAATATATGAATAGAAGAGTTTAAATAGCTACCCTATCACTCCACTCTCTCTCTCTCTCAGCCCCTAATTTACTCTCCAGAGTCTCCCTTTAATAAACCATTGAACGTATTCATTTTTGATTGCTCTCTCTTCTCACCCTGAATTATTAATGTGTGTAGCTAAGCTGGGTAAACTACTTTGCTAGTATAGCTCTGTGTCAAAAAGGCCATGGTTACCTATGAGGCTTTTTTTTTTTTTCTTTCCCTTCTTGCTTTCTAAAACTGCAGGTTCCAAACATAATCAAGGCCTTGCACAAGCAACTCAAGGAGAAAAGCATCAAATCAAGGCAAGGGTGCTTCAGTCTCCTTACAGAATTGGCCAATGTTCTTCCTGGATGCCTGGCAGATCACATCCCTGCATTAATGCCTGGTAAAACTGGTTTGTTGGCTGGGAAGTGGTAGGGAGTGGTTGTCTTAGTTTAAAGTTTCCACTTCCAGTGCTATAAGGTTTCTAAATGACGTGTGTTTCTCCTTCCTGCTTTTTTTTTTTTTTTTTTTTTAATTTCTGGATGTTTATAAACACTAAAAAGGCACAAAGAAAAGGAGGACTTGTGGCACCGTAGAGACTAACAAATTTATTTGAGCATAAGCTTTCATGAGCTACAGCTCACTTCATCGGATGCACAGTGTCTGTTCCTGCTGCTACTGAAACCAATTGACTTTGAGCTCAGGATTGGGGTCATAGTGGTGACATTTTCTATTTCTCTGTTAATCTCCTAGAACTTTTTAAAAATGTTTATTGGGGGAGGGTTTTATCTGCAGGCCCACAAGTTTTTTCACCTAACTTTCCTTCCTTGTAAATTAGTGAAGGGTGCACATCCAAGAATGTTGACATATTCATAACACTGAGGCCCTCCAAGACCTTGGGCTTGTCCTTACTGTAAATGTATGGGGAAACTGCCTTTTCAATATCCCCTGGCCCTGAGCATCCCATGACCTTCAATTCCTGTATGTTTACAAGAAACAACAGAAAATATGAACAATAAATTGCATTGGGGGTGGCGAGTGGGAGTCTTAGAAATACCTTACTAATGGCTCATCTGAAAAACAATTTTCAGACTATATCATAGAAGTTAGATATGGAAAAGACCCATTAGTGCATCCAGTCTATCTCCCTGCCAATGCAGGATTATTCTCTAAAGTACATTTTTCTAATATTTTTGTCCAGTCTAATTTGCAAAACCCAAGCAGTTGAGCTTCCACTCTTTTCTTTGAGACTTTCCACAGCTAGATGTCTCACTGGCAGGAGTTCCTGGTGTTCAGCCTAGATTTTCCATTTTCTTAATTTAATCTTATTACTTCTAGTTATAACGCTGTGTACCACACTAAATAATTCCTCCCCAGATCACCCTACAAATACTGACAGGTGGTTTTATAGCTATCCAGTTAAAGTGCTTGTAAAATACTTTTGTAGCTCTCCAGTGCAGCCACATGGCCTGGCTATATTCTGACTTGCCACTTGGCTGAAAACATAAACAGCTACTGCGAGAATGCGGGTATATCCAGTTATGGCTACACTAGGAGCTTTTGCCAGCAGAACTCTGTTGGTCAGGGGTGTGATGAGGTATAATCCCTTACTGACCTCGCTATGCTTCTACCAGTACAGATTGTTTTTCTTGTCGGGGGTGGCTTTACTATACTGGTACAAAGCATAGCTTTGCTGGTATAACTGCATCTACAGTAATAATGCTTTGTCAATATAGTATATTGGGATTCCTGTATTGGGGAAGCACTCCTAGTGTAGACATGACCTCAGTGGGGTGGAGCAAAGGAAATTATTTGGATTTGTATCCAACGATTTTAGAATTTTGTTTTTTAATCTTTGTGGAAATCATTTGAAGAAATAAGATAATATATGTTAATGTCTCCCCTGAACAGGTATTATTTTCTCCTTGGCCGATAAATCCAGCTCCTCCAACATGAGGATTGATACACTGTCTTTCCTTCATGTTCTTCTCTGCAATCACCAGCCAGAAGTATTTCATCCCCATATTAAGGCACTGCTACCTCCAGTTGTGTCCTGTATTGGGGACCCCTTTTATAAGATCACATCAGAAGCTTTGCTGGTCACTCAGCAGCTTGTGAAAGTTATTCGGCCCTTGGACAAATCTTGTACATTTGATGTCAAGCCGTTTGTGAAAGACCTTTTTTCTGGTACTCTGAAGAGACTGAAAGCTGCTGATATTGATCAGGAGGTGAAAGAACGGGCTATTTCTTGCATGGGACAGATCGTCTGCAATCTTGGAGACCATTTAAGTGGTGATCTCCCGCCAACTTTGAAGATTTTTCTAGAAAGGCTCAAAAATGAAATAACCAGACTAACAACAGTCAAAGCATTAACCTTAATTGCTAGTTCTCCACTGAAGATAGACTTAAGACCTATTCTAGGGGAAGGATTCCCCATTTTAGCTTCCTTCTTGCGAAAGAATCAACGTGCCTTGAAACTGAGTACTCTGACAGCTCTGGACATATTAATTAAGAACTACAGCGATAGCCTCAAGCCTGCCATGGTTGAGTCTGTGCTGACAGAGCTTCCTGCTTTAATTAGTGAGAATGATTTGCATGTTTCTCAGGTGGCTATCGTGTTCCTTACTACCTTAGCTAAGGTTTATCCATCTTCCTTATCCAAGATAAGTGGTTCAGTTCTTTCTGAACTCTTTCAGCTTGTCCACTCCCCTTTGCTACAAGGAGGAGCACTGAATGCCATAATAGACTTCTTTCAAGCTTTGGTTATAACAAAGACTGCTAACATGGGTTATGCAGAGCTGATGAAACAGCTAACAAGCCCCATACACTCAAGTCCTGGTGGGGCATCTGTGACCCTACATAAACAAGCCTATTACTCTGTAGCAAAGTGTGTGGCAGCCCTTTCATCAGCATGCCCAAAAGAAGCCACCAGGGTAGCAAGCCAGTTTATTCAAGATGTGAAGAACCCCAAGTCCAGTGCTGCTGTTAAAATGCTAGCCTTCCTTTCGCTGGCAGAGATGGGTCGCACCATGAACCTAAGTGCTCAGAAGGAGCTCAAAACAGTAATACTGGAAGCATTTGCCTCTCCCAGCGAAGAGGTGAAATCAGCAGCTTCCTATGCTCTGGGGAACATCAGTGCTGGAAATCTTAAGGAATATCTTCCCTTTATGCTGAAGGAAATTGGAAGTCAGCCCAAGAGACAATACTTACTACTCCATTCTCTAAAAGAAGTCATCAGCTCCTCCCCAGCAGATGGCCTCAAACCTTATGTGGAAGATATTTGGGCTCTGCTTTTCAACCATTGCGAGTGCACAGAGGAGGGGACACGAAATGTGGTTGCCGAATGCTTGGGGAAACTGGCCCTAGTGAATCCGTCCCAGCTGCTGCCCAGGCTGAAAAAGCAGCTGTCATCAGGTAATGGGAAGGACAAGGATTAGAATGGTAAAAGGCCTAGGGAAATGTTTTTGTTCGCTGCGTAAACATCTTCTACAGTCCTATCTTTTAATATCTTAATGTAGTATAGCTGTAGCTGGAGGGAGCAAAGCCAGGCTGGAGAGAAGATCAGCCAAAGATTAACCAAAAGAAGTGTTTCTGAAGAAGTGCAGAGTTGTGTGGTGCATGGTATTAATAAGGATGCTACAAGAATAGGAGGGCTGCGTGACAAGAGAATGCTTTGGAGGCCAGATTTGGACATGTGATGTGATGTGATCTGATCCAATATGGCATTCTCTATTCCTTTAGCTCTTGTACAAAAATAATCTTTCTTACATTTCCATTGAGCAGCATATTTTCTAACCCAAACACATGTAAAGAGTAGGGCTGTCAAGCAATTAAAAAAATTAATTGTGCGATTAAATAATAATAGAATACCATTTATAGAAATAGTTTTCGATATTTTCTACATATTTAAATATATTGATTTCCCTTACAACACAGAATACAAAGTGTACAGTGCTCACTTTATATTTATTTTTGATTACAAATTTTTGCACTGTAGAAAAACAAAAGTACTGTAATGGTATTTTTCAGTTCACCTAATACAAGTACTGTAGTGCAATTTCTTTATCATGAAAGTTGAACTTACAAATGTAGAATTAAGTACCAAAAAAACTGCATTCAAAAATAAAACAATGTAAAATTTTAGAGTCAACAAGTCCATTCAGTCCTACTTCTTGTTCAGCCAATCACTCAGACAAACACGTTTGTTAACATTTGCAGGAGAGAATGCTTCCTGCTTCTTGTTCACAATATCGCCTGAGAACAGGCATTTGCATGGTACTGTTGTAGCCAACATTGCAAGATATTTGTGCCAGATGCACTAAAGATTCATATGTCCCTTCATGCTTCATCTGCCATTCCAGAGGACATGCCTCCATGCTGATAACGGGTTCTGCCTGGTAACCATCCAAAGCAGTGCAGACTGACACATGTTAATTCTCATCATCTGAGTCAGATGCCACAAACAGAAGGTTGATTTTCTTTTTTGGTGGTTCGGGTTCTGTAGTTTTCCCATCAAAGTGTTGCTCTTTTAAGACTTCTGAAAGCATGCTCCACACCTCGTCCCTCTCAGATTTTGGAAGGCACTTCGGATTCTTAAACCTTGGGTCGAGTGCTGTAGCTATCTTTAGAAATCTCACACTGGTACCTTCTTTGCGTTTTGTCAAATCTGCAGTGAAAGCGTTCTTAAAACGAAAATGCTGGGTCATCATCCGAGACTGCTATAACATGAAATATATGGCAGAATGCAGGTAGAACAGAGCAGGAGACATACAATTCTCCCGCAAGGAGCTCAGCCACAAATTTAATTAATGCATTATTTTTTTAACAAGCATCATCAGCATGGAGTGGTGGCTGAAGCATGAAGGGGCATATGAATGTTTAGCATATCTGGCACGTAAATACCTTGGAATGCAAGTTACAAAAGTGCCATGCGAACGTCTCATCTCACTTTTAGGTGACATTGTAAATATGAAGCCGGCAGCATTATCTCTCATAAATGTAGACAAACTTGTTTGTCTTAGAGATTGGCTGAACAAGACGTAGGACTGAATGGACTTGTAGGCTCTAAAGCTTCACATTATTTTGTTTTTGAATGAAGTTATATAACAAAAACATCTACACTTTTAAGTTGCACTTTCACAATAAAGAGATTGCACTGCAGGACTTGATTGAGGTGAACTGAAAAAATACTATTTCTTTTGTTTGCCATTTTTACAATGCAAATATTTGTAATAAAAAATAACAATATAAAGTGAGCACTGTCTTTGTGTACTATTGTAATTGAAATCAATATATTTGAAAATGTAGAAAAACATTCAAAAATATTAAATTTCAATTGGTATTCTATTGTTTAACAGTATGATTAAAAGTCTGATTAATCATGATTTTTTAAAATCACGATTAATTGTTGTGAGTTAACTGCAATTAATCGACAGCCCTAGTAAAGAGCATACTGTGTAAATGTATACACCATTTTTTTTATGTTCCCTCTTTGTTGCAGGTTCCCCGCATGCACGAAGTACTGTAGTAACTGCAATCAAATTCACAATTTCTGATCAGCCACAGCCTATTGACGTACTTCTTAAAGGTTGCATAGGTGAGTTTCAATTCCTATAGAAATCTTGTGAGCTCTACGCATGAGGTCTGGTACACTATCAATGGCCCTACAACTGTCCTATTTTGTATTGCAAGTAAGATTTTTTTCAAATTGATTTGAGACTACATTTCTCTGGGGTTAAATTAGATGGAAAAAGATCTAGAGTTCCATGCTGAGGTTGCAGAGTGAGTGTTAGTAAATGTTCTGGTCTTCCTCCTTCAGGTATGTGTGTCACTCATGAATTTAGTGGAGAATTTAGTGATTCTGGCTTCAGACAAATGTCTTGTAAAATATTTCTTAGGTTGGACACCCAGATCCCTGTATCTCAGAGCTATTAAAGAGAAACTGCAAAAACTCTGCTTCCGAGACGTCTAGGCTGAGCATTGAAAAGAAACTCCTTCTAAAAATACTAAGGTTTCTACTTGGACTCTCAGATGAAGTCACTGGTGGCTTGCATCACACTGGTATTTCTGTACCCCTAATGTAACCTGTTGCCTCAAATAGTTTAAATCCTATCCCAAAAAAAGGAAGGGAAAATAGATCTAAATGCATCACTCTGTATAGGCTTTGCTTCTAGAGTTGCTTTTAATCATTGTGTATAAGATTTCTTCATATCCTGGCTCCTTCAAATATCTTATGTTACTCTGAGGATCAGCTGTAGGTAGATCTTGAAGAACTACAAAAACATTGCATTTAATGCTGTCAAACAAATTTTATGCTATTGTCCTGCAGGTGACTTCTTAAAGACTCTTCAGGATCCTGACTTGAATGTTCGACGTGTTGCTTTAGCCATGTTTAATTCTGCTGCTCACAATAAGCCTTCTTTAATCCGAGACATGCTGAACACTATCCTACCCCACTTATACAATGAAACTAAGATCAGAAGGGAACTGATACGGGAGGTATGTTACTAGTGCTGCTGCTTCATGACTTCTGCATGTCAATGTCTTGGTCAACATGGAATGGACATGAATATGCTGCGATGCTCTCATTAGCAAATAGTTGGGTGGAACCCCGGGGGCGTAGGTGGGTCGGAGAAGAACATGTATTAGGCATTAAGTTGGTCGCCCAGATGTGGCAGCGGGGAGCCTTCCCCACTGACAGCGTGACCAGGTGTATCATTTTTTCCTTTTAAGGTAGAAATGGGGCCATTCAAGCACACAGTGGATGATGGCCTTGATGTAAGGAAAGCTGCCTTTGAGTGCATGTACTCACTGTTGGAAAGCTGCCTTGACCGACTGGACATCTATGAATACTTGAACCACGTGGAGGATGGACTTAAGGATCATTATGACATTAGGGTAACTTCCTCTCCTTATCTGGTCAAGAGTAGTGGAAGTAACTGGTTTTGATCGTATTTACTACAGTGAAGGCCAGGGCTCAGATTGTGTCAATGTGTGGTGCTGCAGCACCCGGCACCTTTTTTATGCTGCCTTTTTGTTCTCTAGTATTTAGGCTTACTCTTATTTATTTATTTTTTTAAAAAGTTACTAGTTGTTACGGTTGCTGCACTGGCCTTGAAAACATAACTCACATGTAACCGATGTACTGATGTCTGCATCAGTTTGCAAAACCTGAAACAATGTGCTCTGAAAGGTGTGACGTGCCACACTCAAGGAAGGCCATATTGGTTTAAAAAACTGATCTGGTTTAGAGGGGAAGTGAAAGCAGCTATGAAATATAATATATAACAAATGGAAGAAAGGGGAATTTGATAGTAATGCATATAAATCAGAAGCTAGGAATTGTAGAAAATGTATAAGGGAAGCAAAGGGGCAGGAGAAATCTATTGCCAGCAGAATTAAGGACCATAAGAGAGAGTATTTTAAGTATATGAGGAACAAAAATAATTCTGACAATAGTACTGGTCCATTACTAGGCGGAAATGATAGTTCTCAATAATATTGCAGAAAAGACAGAAGTGTTTAATAAATATTTCTGTTCTGTATCTGAGGGGGAAAAAACAGATTGCCTCATCATACGATGGTGACGCTCTCTTCCTCTAGTATCTCTGGAGGATGTTAAACAGCAGCTTCTAAAGTCAGACATTTTGAAATCAGCAGGCCCAGATAACTTGTAAAGAGTTTTAAAGAGCTGGCTGTGGAGCTCACTGGATGGTAATGTTGATTTTCAATAAGCCTTGGAACACTGGGGAAGTTCCAGAAGACTGGAAAAAATACTAATGTTGTTCCAATTTTTCAAAAGGGTAAACAAGATGACCTGGGTAATTATGGGCCTGGCTCAAATTAAATGGACTGATAGGTCTTAAAATCTTACTGTAAACAGGGAATTGGCGAGTGGGTTTGTTTCCAGTGGGAGGTCCCAGAGGGGTCTGTTCTTGGCCCTACTCTACTTAACATTTTTATCAGTGACCTGAGAGAAAACCTAAAATTATCACTGATGAAGTTTGCAGATGACATTCGAAGGAGCGGTAAATAATGAAGAGGATAGGTCACTGATTCAGAGTGATCTGGATTGCTTGGTAAACTAGACACAAGCAAACAACATGTATTTTTAATACGGTTAAATGTATACACCTAGGGACAAAGAATGTGGGCCTTACTTATAGGGTGGAAGACCCTATCTTGGGAAGCAGTGACTCAGTAAAAGATTTGGAGGTCATGGTAGATCAGCTGAACGTGAGCTGCAAGTGTGAAGCTGTTGCTAAAAGAGCTAATGTGATCCTTGGATACATAAACGGGAATCTTGAGTAGGAGTAGAGAGGTTGTTTTATCTCTGTATTTGTCACTGGTGTGACCAGCTGCTGAAATACTGTGTTCTGTTCTGGCACTCACAGTTCAGGAAGGATGCTGAAAAATTGGACATGGTTCAGAGAAGAGCCACGAGAATGATTAAAAGATTAGAAAACATGCCTATAGTGATACAGACTCAAGGAGTTCAATCTATTTAGTTTAACAAAGAGAGGGTTAATGGGTGACTTGATTACAGTCTATAAGTACCTACATGGGGAACAAATATTTGATAATGGACTCTTCAATCTAGAAAAGTACACCTTTATCCTAATATAATGCGGGTTCGCATACAGCGTAGTAAAGCTCCAACACGCTGCTCTGAGCAGCATGTTAAGGGTGTCCAGGGGCTCTTCCCCCTTCCCCTCCAGGGTCTGGGAGGCAGGAGCTGTGGGAGGGCACATTTGGGAGCCCTGCAGTCCCAGAGTAGCCCGGGGGAGTAGTGGGGGGCCGGGAGTAGCCCGCTCCGCTTCCCTCGCCCGGCCCCAGCCGTCTCGCTCGGGGGAGAGGGCTTGGGGGAAGGGATTCCCTCTACCACCACCACTCACTGGCAGCGGAGCAACCCAGCCCCAGCCCGCTCCACTCCGTCAGCTCCCAGTCACGGCACTCCACTTCCAGCCACGTGTGGGGGGCGTCCTTTCCCCAACCTCCCCGCACTCACCAGTGGCAGGAAGCTGAGGGCTGCGGCTGGGAGGTGACGGAGTGGAGTGGGCTGGGGCTACGTTGCTCCGCTTTCCGCCATTGCCAGTGAGTGTCTGTCAGGGGATGGGGGGTGTGGATAGGGGTTGGCGCAGTCAGGGGACAGGGAGCAGGGTGGTGGAGTACTGGGGTGATTAGGGATGGGGGTCTCTGGAGGGGGCAGTCAGGGAACAAGGAACAGGGGAGCCAAAGCAAGTTCGATATAAAGCGGTCTCACCTATAATGCGGTGAGATTTTTTTTTTTTTTGTCTCCCGAGCACCATGATATATCGGGATAGAGGTGTATAATGCGATCCAGTGGCTGAAAGTTGAAGCTAGACAAATTCAGACTAGAAATAAGGCATACATTTTTAACAATGAGAGTAACCATTGGAACAATTTACCCAGGGTTGTGGTGGATTCTCTATCAATGACCATTTTAAATCCAAATTGTATGTCTTTTCTAAAAGATACACTTTAGGAATTATTTTGGGTAAGTTCTATGGTCTATGTTATACAGGAAGTCAGAGTAGATGATCACAGTGGTCCCTTCCTGCTTTGAAATCTGTGAATTTTGTGTGGATGCAATTGTACTAGAATAAAATGTTCAGACTGGTACAGCTTTTTAGAAATAAGCTACGCTTATGTAAACAGCTCTGTCCTCATTAGTTTTACCATTTGAACGATATGTAGTTCAAGCCGTACATATGAACATCTGAACAGTTTTTGATCCTTCTGTTATTCTTTTAGGGCTGGTCTACTCTCAATTTACTATCACTGGTATCTCTTATAGGCAAAGTGTGTAAGAGTACGACTATCTTTTCCCTCTGGCCCCCTTCAAATTTGACTTCTGCTGAGGGACAGATCCTGTAGTACTCAGTGGGGCAAAACACCCACTGATGTAAAAAGATTTTGCATGAGAGAAGTCTTAAGGGTTGCAGGATTTGACCTCTGTTTTTAAATACTCAGAAGGGCCCTGTGTATTCTGTAATGCTTTGGAATTTGATGCATACTTATTTTCTAGAATCGAAGCCTTTCTTTTGTCTAAAAGACATACCCCTTATGAGTGCAAAGAAAACTGTCCAACAGAGAACAATGCAACGTGATGCAGTGATTTCTGCCTGAAATTGTTGCAGTAGAGTACATGGGGACTCGATAGAAGGGTTCTGGGTTCGATGGGGATCTGAGAAATTTTAAATCAACCTTTTAAAAAAATCCTCTAGATGTTGACTTTCATCATGCTGGCTCGACTGTCCACGCTGTGTCCTAATGCAGTTCTACAAAGGCTAGAGCGATTGATTGAACCCCTGCGGGCAACCTGTTCTACTAAGGTAAGATTAAATGAAAGCTTCAGTTATCAGATATGTTGAGTGTCTGCAATTTTGGAAAAAAGTCAGTACTATGCTTGTGTGTGCAATAGAGATTTTCCAAGATCTCGAAAGTCTACAGCACCATTGCTTTGGCACTGTAGTCTGGGTCTTAATACCTGGTAAAAGCAAGAATTTCACATTTGTAATAAAACAAGAATTAAATGTTTCTGAAAGGTATGGTGCCTTAGACCATTTGTCAGAACTTGCTGAAAATGAGCCAATTTGGGGCATGCAATATCTAAAATATTTGTTATGGAATAGAATTTGTCAGAAGTTCTTAAAAACTAGAACTTTGCAGAAAATATTTAAAATAATAAATTGTACTGTGGTCTTGAGGTTAAGTTCAACCTACTTAAATCACAGTTTGCTTATTTCCATACTTGCAGTAAATAGCACTCAAGATCACTTTAGTTTTGAGACTTCAATTGTGGTTCTGCTCTTTAAAAAATGACTAAAAATAATGTGATGTTCCATGTTTATGGGCTTTGAAATATTTTCTAGATCAGACTTGCTCAGTTATTAAATAAAAGGATGGGTTTTCAAACCGCCATCCCTGCAAAGTCACTCTGGTCCTTTCAACTTGCATGTTGCAAACCGTAACTCCTATTCTACAATAGGAACTCTAACAGCTCTGCTGATGTGCAAGCCACAATAGAATCCCGCTCCCTCTCCCATAACTGTGTTGGCTTTGCAGGTGTAAAAAGAACTAATATAGAGCAAATTTATTTTCAGGAAAGTATTCAGCATGCATATAGCAGAGTGATGTTTAGTTGCCCTTTTTACCTAACTATAGACTTTACGGTGAAGAAACATTAAAACCAAGCAGTGAAACAGTAACCACAGCTACTAGATTTCATGTAATAGTATTAACTTCACATATAGGTGGAGCAATTATAATTGAGGTCACGAATACCTAGTCACATGGGCTGCCAATAGGAAATTTAGTTTTGTTGATTAGTTTGTCCAGGTGTATTGTACTGTACCTAGAATTTATTATTTTAGATGTGTAACTTAAACTGATGTATCTATATAGCACTTGCTAATGGAGGTGTGTAGGTATCAAGGCAGAAATAGCCTTTTGTGAATACACGTTCATAATCATAATGATAAAGTACAACTACTGTGGGCATTTTCAACAATGCTCATTGTCAGTTTAATTCTGATCTCTCTCAAATCAGTTATGTCCACATGGATTGCTTTTGAAAAACACCATGAATTCCTCTCCAGTTAGAAAATATCCCACCTGTCTCTCACTTTGACTGTGTACAGTCCTCGTGTGTATGTTCATCCTTTTCCAGACCCCATTTAAGGGCAGTGTTTTAAATTTTTTAGGTAAAAGCTGGTTCGGTGAAACAGGAATTTGAAAAGCAGGATGAACTGAAACGGTCAGCGATGAGGGCAGTAGCTGCTCTACTAACCATCCCTGAAGTAGAGAAAAGTCCAGTGATGGCTGAATTTGCTTCTCAAATCAGAGCCAATCCTGAAATGGCTTCACTCTATGAAAGCATTCAGAAGGATTCAGCTTCATTACCTACCACAGAATCAATGGATATGAATTAAAGTCCTCTGTATCCTTTCCCATATCACTCTCCTCCCCCCACAACAAGAATTGAAACAGATGCTGCATAGGCAGGAAGAAGAATGTCTCAAAGCTGGCCTAGCTTAAAAAAAAGGTGATGTGTTTTAAGAAAATGACAGCTAGTTCAGCTACAAGAGTCAGACTTCTGATTAAATTATAAGTTGGCAATGAGACTAAGGTTAAAAGGGCTGTGTGCTGCAAAGGGAGTGAAAAACAAGTATTAAATTATTCAGCATGTTATTAAAGGGCTTAAGTGAGGCTATCTACACTTATTACAATTCTTTACTAAAAAAATAGAAACTGTCTCTTGGAAGTTTCCCCCTGTTGTAGGACTTCTTGCACTATCATTTTGAATAAGGACAGTAGTTTAAAGGCAATTTAGTTTTCATTTTTTGCCATTACACATGCATTTCTATCCAAAATAACTTGTCTGCAGAAGGTCTATCCTTTTCACTAGACAACATTAGTTAAAAATTTAAGAGCAAATGTCCTGAAACTCAGAACGAGTTAAGTGGCAGTACCCCTGCCCTGTTTTTCAAAATTGAAAGATACCCTACACTAAGATATTAACTGTGTTTACTATAAACTGCACTTGAGCAGAATTTATCTTTCAAGCTTTACAGGTTTTCATTGTAGCTAAATTCTATTTTATTGATATTCTAATTTATGGCAGCAAAAGGCAAAGCAAGAACTTTGTACTGTACAAAGTAACAAAAGTCTTCCAAAATAGAATGGCATGTTTTAAATTTTCCACAAAAAGTATTTAATTTTTATATATGCACCAGTCTTTTCCTGCATTAAGTTACCAGCAGCGTTCCACTGGGTAACTAGACTCTTGGCTGTGACTGTCAGACACCAAAGCATTGATGTATTCCGAATTATAGTCAGTAGAACTGAAGAAATACAGCATACTGCTGTAGAAGAGACCTGCCTTCAGTATTCTGGTATCAGATATCTAGTGAAATAGTATAGGGCAACTATGAAGTTGCATGAATGTAAATTAGCTCTTTTGCACACCATACAAGAACTTATTGTCATTAGTTGTCTTGCTCAAATCCTGCCCTGCACAGGGAAAATTCTGTAACAGGAATAACAGATGGAGTAATGGCAAACCAGAGAATGAAGCCATAATACTTCTTGCAGCCATGGATTTGTAATCTTTCATTTCCTGTTTTTGACCGAGTGGTTAGTGTGAAACATTTTAACTGTCCTATTCACAGTGCAGAGTGAGACCTTTCCACTTGGTACAAGTGGCATCCTAGGAAAATAAAGATGTATTTTTGAAGCTGTATCTGCTCCTCTACTTCAATATTTAATAGAAGTAAAACACATTTAGTCAACCACAGCATTTTAGCTATGCTGCTCTTAGTCCCTGCCCCTCAAACTAGTGTAGGGATATGTATTCAGGTGACATTTCAGAAGACCATTAAAAAGGCTTATTCCTTTACTATTATTAAGTAAACGCAAAATGAGTGATGTCCCCTACATTCAGGAAGAGGAAATAATTCTCTGAAGATTGCATTCCAGATGCTATGCTCCAACACTGCAAGCTTCAGGTGCAGGTATCCCATCTTGTAGTTAGAGCAGAATCTTTACTTTGCTCTAAAGCATTAGGTGTATTCACTCTACTAGCAAAGAATAATACCTGTTAATGGATGCAAGTCATCTATACACAGTATAGAGTTGCAGCATCACTCAATTTAAAAAAAAAAAAGCTATACACTTTTTTGAATGCATACTTCCAAACTTCTTAACTACAAGAACTTGCTAAGATTGCAGGCAAGTGCCCAAATCAGGAATATTTATACTAGTCTTAACCATACAGCATGGTGTACTACTATACTTCCTGGAATATTAGTGTTCCTTAACAGAAGGAGCAGTGGGGCAATTCAAGGGGTGCTGTGCTCCCATTCCCTTTTCAGCTTCTTACTGTATTTAAATTCAACATGCTCAGCATAGTTTCTCCACCCCCCATGGAACAGGAAGTGAACTGGCAGTTTAGAAATGCTCTAGCCAAAGTGTAACAGTACTGAGTATAGTAGCCCCTCCCCCCACATTAGCAGCCTCATTTTGAAGTCAATAAGCTTTCTACACTTACACTATGAAAAAGACTAATTCAGTACCAGTGCAACTTCACACCATAGTTATAGTGCAGTTCCTTCCCTCCATCTTTTTAAGAACAGCACCAAGGGAAAACTGACACACTCAGTCTGCCTTTAATCTCACTTTTTCACTAGTATTTTATAGGGAGATCAGCTTTATTGATATCTGGTCTGATAAAGACTTAATACAACCATTCAACACACACCACCACATTGTGGATTTTTGTATTTTATTAAATACAGTTACACAAAGGAGGAGCCCATTTATTCATTTTCCTCACTGCGCAGTCTGGCATTTGGATTGGTGATCTTGATAGCAAGCTGAGCTGCTCGCTCTACAATTACCTTGCGGTTCTTGGAGGAAACATTGTGAGCAATCTCTGCACAATAAGACCTATTAAAATATGGATAGAGAATCAATATTTCAGCAGCATAAAGCAGGCCAATATTCAATTCACAGTCTAGGAAAAAAGATCTCCCCCTTTAAGCAACACAAGAATGGAAACATTGAGTTAAGTGTGCATGCATTCTGTTGGGAAAGAACAAGCAAGCAGCTCTAAGTAAAAATAAATATTTGAAGAACCAAATATAGCATTAATTGGTGTCCAATGAGAATTAATGATTTAGGCAGTTAGAAATAAACAGCTTAAAGTGTACACAGTGCCTCTTGTGAGACACTCCTCTGCAACATTCTTCTGGACTATTTATAACTAGGACTAAATAGGCTTAAATTTGAATGTAAACATTAAATCTAAATTCTGAAACACCATGTTAATTAAAGATCAGTTTAGGTTTTAAGCTGGTATTTTAGCAAAATCTACAAGTTTAACAGCCCACAAACATTCCACTTGCACTTCGTTTCCTTTCTCATCTGTCTACTGCAGTAGATGAACTCTTGTAGTAGGACAGTGTGTCAAATCACATGATATTAGTACCAGCTTCCTGATCCCAAGTAGCAACACACTCCCCATCTCTGCTACCGAACTGTCTACAGTTCTCTTCTTCAAATGTCAACTGCATTTTCTTCTCCTGATCCCATTTCTCTGTATTATCCCTATAACATCCTAGGGTCAAGTTACTGCTGGAATAAGGCAGCACAGATCCAATGAAAACAGCTAAGTTGCATCCACTCATGCCAGTTGCAACTCAGGCCCTACCACCAATAATTCCAGCTCAGTTTAGTTACAGCAAAATGTAATCGGTAGTGAGAAAATGCAATTCAAAATATACCAGGGACCAAATAGGTTTCCTACAATACACAAAAGTCAGATGCATTTACAAGGGTAAAAGGTGACTGTTTAAACAATTAAGTTTGACATTTTATAAAGCCTCTATTAGCTAGTACATATGCCTATGATCTTCTGCTTGTGCAATTTTTAGCAAATATTATATTAAGAAAAATGCAAGCACATGATTCCTAAATCAATACTGTCTTTCCAGCACCTAAATGTCAAGTTAATGAAAGTAAATCCATCTGCCTAGTACTATTTCCTAGGATGCTGCTGCAGCAGTTTGTAGACATTGAAATATTCAGCACATTGCCAAAGCAGACCCTGACTTTGATGTGATATTAAAACCAAATCATGATACTTAGCTATCGTTACAGTTAATAAGTTTAAGTACTGAAATAAGTTAAAAGGAAGGTTGTTGTATCCCCATCACTGGAATTTTTAAAGAACAGATTAACTAGGCCTTTCCTGACAGTGGTTTCTCTATACTTGGTCCTGCTCAGCACTAGTTAGTGAGGACTACACGACTTCTCCAGGGCCCCTCCACCCTACATTTTTATGGTTCTATAATGTAGTTACTCAGGAAACCTGTCTCACAGGAATAAGATCAATCTACAAAAAGCAGAGTTTAGGGTTTGTTTAATCAAAGGTCAAAATTACTTCTAGCCTTTGAATGTTTGATCATAAAATGATCTTCTCCTAAAGGCTGAAGACGATGCACTGTACTTAAATAGAATGTTTAACATCCCAGGAAGAGGACATGATTGAAGGGGAAACAAGAAGGCAGGTACAGCCAAGATTCTGTTTTTAATCAAGGTGTTCTCAACCTCTCTCCACCTAGGACCCCAAAACTCAAATACAACCTTGATTTTTAACCTCAATTCCCAAAATCCTTTATGGTCAAATCTTACAGTCCTTTGGTGTTCGAAAAAGAACTGTGGTATTACAGGAACAGCAAGAAACCATGGCTTGGTTTTGAGTTGGAGGGTGAAGGCTGGTCAGCAAGTTGATATTGCTGAGGGACAGGAATGCTGTACAAGGGTAGTTAGAGCAGTTGCGGGGTAGGGCTAGTTTAGTTTCATCCCCTCCCACATTCTGCTCCAGTAAAGTTCCACTTAGAAATGTCAAGGAGTCAAATACTTTGACAAGCAGGACTACATGTTCATCCTCTTATTCATAGGTCAGTAGTGTTCAAAGGCCTCCAAACATGATTGAGGCCCCAATGAGCCAAGGCCCTGAATAACGGCATGGTGCTTCCTGGGAGCAAAGCATGGTATAGATGGGCAAGAAGAGGGAGTAGCTCCAGCAAGAGGCAAAGGCAGGAGGAAGAGAGAACAGATCATCTCACTCGGGCTTAAAAATCTAGCAGTTTCTAACTATTTCACTAGATCTCTCCCCTCCCTTGCAACCTGCCCGGACTCCTGCTCCCCACCCCGCCCCTTGAGAACCTTGATTTTGATCACAAAATTACAACAGAACTGAAGTGTAAACCTGCATCACAGAATACCAGGGTAGGTTAAGAGATCTTTCCCAACTTACTTGTTACTCATCATCAGCACCTCAAGTTCTTTGACATTGTGGACCAAAAACTTTTTGAATCCGGTGGGCAGCATATGTTTCGTCTTTCTATTGCTACCATAGCCAATGTTGGGCATCAAGATTTGGCCCTTGAACCTCCTGCGAGCTCGGTTATCGATACCTCTTGGTTTACGCCAGTTGCGCTAGGGAAATGCACGGAAGTTTTAAGAATACAATTGCACAATCATGAAGAATAAATGCAAAGATTCAGGGTGGACGTGGTCTTTTTCATTCAAACATTTCTCATCCTACAACATTACAAGCACATCTGCAAGGAACCTCTACCATAGTGTTATTAAAGAAAATCCACATTTCTGATTCTTGATAATTAAAGGTACTTTTTATGTTTTACTTCATAACAGCTCCTAAATATAATCACGCCTCAGACTTTAAGATTTAAACACTCCAATTTTTTTTTTGGTCAGAGGGATGCATACCTTGATCTTGACATAGCGATCTGATTGATGGCGGATGAACTTCTTGGTTCTCTTCTTGACGATCTTAGGTTTCACCAGGGGTCGGAGGGCAGGCATGGTGTCTAAAATAGATAAAACAGGGATAAGAAAGAACACAAAACAAGATGGCAATAAGTTATCTCAACCAAACCTGTAGCAGATTGCCTTCCATTAACTAGCCACTTCCAAAGCTAGTAATGGAATGGGTATTCCTCTGCAGTAGTTCTCCCTCCTGCTTCCGAAGCTGGAAGAGTACTGAAAGCTCTCCAGATGCGGTCCCGGGGAGGTCCCATTTTGCTCACACAAGTCAAAATTATTTGGGAATAAAATGTCTTTGCAAGTCATGTCATATAGACCTTCAACAAGATGTTTTTAGGAGCTTAATTCCCAAATGATCCTGCCCATCCTCCCAATTCTGTGGTTGTTGCTGGACTCCTTCCAATTTGTGCCCAAACTGCTGAGTCAAAAAGCCATCCTTGCAGCACGTACTAGTCTCCATTCCATACAAACTAGAAAAGAAAATATAATCTTGCACCCCATCCCAGCTAGAGCTCTTCAGCATCACCTCAGCAGATGCTATTTCAACTTGAGTTGTCCACTGAAGAACTTTTTGGTTTCTCCTATGCAATGCAATAACTCCCTCTAGCATTGACCCTCAAGGGCTTTCCCTTACCCACAGCAAGGCTCCCACTTCCACTGGCCAACACAGAGGCTTATGCAACCACTTTAAATTGGGATTTCCAGTGCGATCTTGGTTGACTACCGGTGAACGATGCTCAGCTAGGATGTTCAGCACAGTAGTATAAAGAGAGTAGATGAGTGACCGCGCGGCCGTCACTCGTGTGAGTAAATTGCCACTCAGAGGGAGGAGGGCATTTGGGGGGGATCCTACAGCCAAGCCCTTGTGCTGGTTTGTAGGTTTCCATTACGCCTCGCTCCCCCACGCCCCAAGCAGTTCTCTTGCTACCGGGTTTCCAGGCGCGCAGCCGAGGCGACGCTGGAGCCCCTGCGGGGGTGGGGGGGACAATGCCCCGCTTCCCCAAGCTGCAGCCCCGGCGCCCCCAGAATTCAGAGAACCCCGCCCCCGTCCACCCCTCCCCCGTCTGGCCCAGAGCGGGGAGAAGGAAGAAAGCTCCGGTCACCAGCGCCGGGGGGTCGCCTGCTCTACTCCCTGCTTTCCCCCAGGGCCGGCGAGCGAGGCCACCCCTTCGGCCGCGGAGCCCAGAACTCGCCCCTCCCGGCGCGGCCCCCCCACAGCCCCAAGCTCGCCAACCCCCCTTTCCCTGGATCCCGAACCCGGCTCCGCGGCCGCAATAATCCACCCCCGCCGGGAAATACCCCGGCGCGCTAAAGCAGGGGGCCGCCAACGGGCCTCGGGAGACTGCAGGGCCAGGCTAGCAGGTCCCCCAGGCACCGATGGCGACGGATCCGGGCGGGCGCGGGACTTACCAGTTGGTAATGGCGGCCACCCTGAGAGGCAGCGCCGCTGAGAGAGAGCGAGCGGAAGAGCGCGCGGGCTGATGAGGTGACTCCTGAAGGTCCTGGCAGGCCAGATCCCTGATCACGACCCAGAAAGGGGGAATCTGAACCAGCCTCCTAACCGTGATAACTACGCTGGTTAGATGAAGACCAAAGAGTATTTATTTCAGAGCATAACAGTTGTTAAAATGACTCGTAGTTTTTCTACAATAATAGCAACTATAATCTGCCAGGACCTGTCCCAAACAACTTCCGTCAACGGCATCGGCAACGGCCAGAGGAGCGAGAATGAAGCTACTTCCGCCAGTACTGATACAACTGTCTGAGGGCCATCTAGTGGCAGGTTTCGGATACTGCAGATTTGATGCCACATGGCACCCAAGGGCAGATTACTGAGCTTTTTTGGCTGTATTAATTTATTTACTTTTTTCATTTCATTAACACTGTTTTTTTCCTGCGTCTTCAAGGGAAATTGTCAGGTAACAAAGCTCCAAATATGGATTGTTGGTTGCATAAAATGTTGCTTTACAAAATCAATATTTTATAATAATGTAATACTAATAGAGATACCCATAGCAACTCTTCACGATGTATTTTCTATTAATATAAAGTATTTTTCTTAGGTTTCTGGGGAAGTTTCCAGATAAAATATTTCTTAAATGTCTGTTTCTTGCTAGTGTTGTCAACTTTTGCTGTTTTTATCACAGGTCACAAACTGTGGTGTTTTTCTCAAAGCTCTCCCTGTAGGCAATGTTTAATTTTCTGCGTTTTACTTAGGTTTCAGTCCTCCTGCAACTGGATCTAAGTGGATCATGCAATTAGTAATATTTCTGGACAGGATGTAAAACTAAGCTGGGAAGTTTTGGCTGCCCTGGTGATTAAAAACCACCTGGCACTTATGACAAGACTAGCTCTTCACCCTGAGGATATAACCAAATCTAGGTACAATAACTGCATTCTGTGTTCCTACATTGCCCTTGCAATTCTAGTTTTTAAAATGTATCCCTTAGTTCCCTTCCTAAAAATAGGCTTTGGGATAATTTGACAGTCACTACAGGTTACCAGCAAAGGAAGAAATTGGTATTTTTCTAATAATTTTACTTTAGGGTGAGGTTACCCTATATGGCTACCCTATAAGTCCATAGGGCCACAGGAGGTAGTTTGCTGCCTCTCTTATGGCATGCACCTAGGAGGTCCAGGTACCTACTGTGATAGGGCTAAACCATAAAATGAAATGAATCAATGGATTCTAAACAGGGACTCAAGTGGGGCTCTGTTGAGTGGATGTACTTTTAGAGAACCCTGGGACTAGAATGTTCTTAAAACTTTCAATGGTATATCAAGTCTTTGGGAACATATTTTATCTGTTTATATCTTTTCCTTCAGAATCCCATTTATACCCTTGCTAAGCTTGTTTGAGGATTCTATCATATTTTTGTAAGATCCTGTTTCTATCCTCTCCTGTCGAGATATTCTAGTTCTAGGTTCCAGTCTTGCAAGCACCTATGTATCTGTTTTAACTTTAAACTCCTGAGTAGACTCCTGGAAGTTAATGGGACTACTCTTGTGCTTAAAGTTCAGTATCTGCATAAAGGGGGCCCTAATTATGGCTTTAAGCTCTGTGTGGAGCAGGGGTTATTTGAGGAGCACAGACTGAGAAGTTGTAAAGACTACCACACCAACCTGCTTGCTGGTGCATTTCAGTAGTAGCAGATGATGCCTGCAAAGCACTCTGGGATCTCTTGGGATGTTATACTTTGTAATTTTCTGTTAAAATAGCAGTACACCACTGGTCATTTGCTCCTGGTCCCAAATCTCCCCAGCAGTGCTGCTGATCGCCAGTTAACGTTCCACTCAAGCCCAATCAGTATTAACACATGCTGGCGCATTCTCTTGAATTTTACTTGGGTCACTCAGCAATGAACTAGGTGCATTCAACCTGCTCAGCAGACATCACCGTTAGAATTTTAAACTCTGAAAGTTTCCAATGTGACTAGTGATTTAACAATTTGAATAAACCCATTTATTGTTTCATATGTTCAAAGGCCAGAAGGGGCCATTGTGATCATCTACTCTGACCTCTTACACAGCACAGGCCAGTGACCTTTTCCAAGATCATTCTTAGAGCAGATCTTTTTTTTAAAAAAAAAAATCCATCATGTACATTGTATTTTATGAATAAAGCCATCACTTAATGTAAAAAACAACCTTGATCTTTATTTTTGAGGCATTTTTGTAACTACACTTTTCTGATTGCTTTCAGAGTAGCAGCCGTTGTTAGTCTGTATTTGCAAAAAGAAAAGGAGTACTAGTGGCACCTTAGAGACTAACCAATTTATTTGAGCATGAGCTTTCGTGAGCTACAGCTCACTTCATCGGATGCATTCAGTGGAAAATACAGTAAGGAGATTTATATACACACAGAACATGAAAAAATGGGTGTTATCATACACATCTCTCCTTACAATGTGTATAACACCCATTTTTTCATGTTCTGTGTGTATATAAATCTCCCCACTGTATTTTCCACTGAATGCATCCGATGAAGTGAGCTGTAGCTCACGAAAGCTCATGCTCAAATAAATTGGTTAGTCTCTAAGGTGCCACTAGTACTCCTTTACTTTTCTGATTGACACCAGCTATTCACAGTACTGTGAGGTGCGTAACATTCACTGTTCTAAAGTTTTTCTATTTACTAACTAGCCTGTTCATAAATATTTTCAAGGAAAGATCTTTATGCCTGGAACTGTCTGGTTAAATTTTATACAGCATAGCTAAATAACCATAATCCATGTTACTGAGAGATCTCCATAAATTCCATTTGGCTGCTACATGTACTGTGTTTTGAAGAAAGAAGATACAGTTCAAAATGAATTGCTAAAACATGCATTCCGTATAGTATGAAAACTCTGCGTCAGAACCTGCTGTTGAAAAATGTTTTAAAATAAACTTTCCTTCCCTGTGGGATTTGCTTTTTCTTTTCTGTTGTTGTTGCAGGGGCAGAGTGGGCAAGGAGAGGAGAAAGGTACATTTATTTATTTATATCTATATTTATATTTAAATCTTTCATCAGTCTGTTAAATTAAATTGGGGTCACTACCCCCATCTCTGGCTGAGCAGGTGGCAGTTAAAGATCCCATCATTCTCTCAAAGGGGCCGGGATAAGACCAGTGTCCCAACAACCAGTGTTCCTTCTCTCATCGTCTAGTGTCCTCAAGCTGTGTGAGAATTAGCAGGTTTCAAGTGTTGGTCCATCGAGACATTTTTATCACGGAAACCGAAATCCTTCTGAACAGGTACAGTGTGGGCAGCAGGAAGGCAAGTTTCCCCTGCCCTTCCACACCCATGTGCCTTGACCCTGACCTCTATGGGTGTGACAGGTTAGTTTAGTCACCATCATGGTCCACTCACTCTTCCATCCCAAGGCTGCCAATAAGCGGGGCTAGTTGTGATGGCATTTTTTATGATTTGGACCTATCTGCTGGTGGAAACTAGACTAAGACTTGCCAAGTGCATTTTACATGGGTCACCAAAGAGCTGGATTTGAATCACAGGAACAGAGGAATTGCCAGATTCAGTCAGATCTGAGTGTAGTATCCTGTCTTGGACAGGTTTCAGAGTAGCAGCCGTGTTAGTCTGTATTCGCAAAAAGAAAAGGAGTACTAGTGGCACCTTAGAGACTAACTAATTTATTTGAGCATAAGCTTTCGTGAGCTACAGTATCTCACAAAAGCTTGTGCTCAAATAAATTGGTTAGTCTTTAAGGTGCCACAAGTACTCCTTTTCTGTCTGTCTTGGACAGTGGCTACTACCAGACGCTTCAGTGGAAAGTGCAAGAAACTCTGCAGTAGATGGATGTGTAATAATCTGACCCCCAAATTAGGTTTTATCCTGATCCTTAATAGTTAGAATTTGTTTTCTGTCTTGAAGCATGAGGTTAATATCTCTCCCAGAATTTTTATTTAGCATTAACTATTATAAGTCTAGTTATTCTTGTTATCTTTGAGTGCTCCATCCCTTTTTGAATCTTACTACATTCTTAGCCTAAACAATGTCTTGTGGTGACGAGTTCCACAGTCTAATATTATCAGTTTTGAATTTGCCACCTTTCAGTTTCATTGAATACCCCCAGGTCTTGTGTTATGAGTCACAAGGAACAGAAACTTGCCAATCTAGAAGTGAACTGCTCTGTATTTCATTGTCTATCAAGTCCCCCATAACTTTGGGAATGCATACTTTTATAGCTTTATATTGCTTATGATGGTGGCCTAAGTCCATGGAGGTGACTGTGGGATCACAATGCTTTCATTATGCATAGTATTACTGTCCCAGACAACATCAATACTTTTGAGTCTCAGTATTTCCATAGGTCACGTATCCCTGGTCACTGATTGGCCAGCTGCGGTGTGGGTTGTAGATGCCAGGATAGACAGGTGGTGTTGGACGAACATAGCTGAACAGGGCATGCTCCTGATTAGGCTCTATCTGTGGGAGATAAATACGCAGCTTGTCCAGAAGGTGACCTGGCCAGAAGTTATTGTCGTGAGACTTGTAGCTCAGATTGGACCACTTCACGTGCAGACGTCTGAAAAATATGAGCTAAATAATCAATAACATATTTTTATAATGCCTTTCACTTAAAGAAACCAAAATGCTCAATTAATTATATTCATTGTCCAGGGATTTCTTTAGCCATCACTGAAATACAGCCAGTTGTGGGGTGGAATGTGGCAGCTGTTTAACAGGAACATGGCAGAACAGCTCAGGATAGAAAGTGGCAGAGAGCCACAGACTGAAATAAAACCATAGTCATGGGTGGCAGGTATCATAGGTTGGGGGAGGCTGTGCCTCCCCAAACAGCCTGCTGTGGCCCCGGCCATGCTCTTCTCCCATTCCCCTCCTGCAGTGCCTGACGCTCTGCCCTGGCCCAGGCTGGCTGGGGCTGGGCAGCCTGCTGCAAAGACTTGGGGCAGCTGGCGCTGGGGCTGTGCTGCCCACCTAGAGCTCGGACTGTGCCACCGGCAGCCAGGCGCTGGTGGCGCTGCGGCCGTGCCACCCAGCGCTTTGGGGCTGGGGCACTGCGTCTGTGCTGCCCAGTGGCCCAGTGCTGGGGGTGCTCTGGGCTCCTGTGGGGAAAGGGGGCTACCCTCCCCCAATGGCTGGGTCACTGGCCACCCATGACCACAGTAAAAATGCAGGTAGAATTATATTAAATTATATGTATTTATAACCCACCATATGGCCACCCATATTCTGGTACAAATGCATCTACATCTGAGGTTATAGCAATATACCTACTCTGTAAAACTATACCAGTATAACTGGTAAAACTCTCCCATACTGACAAGGCTTCAGAACTCCAGTAGCTTCTGATGAAAGCTGTGTCTGACTGGTTGTTGGGAAAAAGTGTTCTTGAAGCCAGCCTAGCTATTGGTTGTCTCTGCTTCACTGTTATATATGGAGTAAACCATTCTCTGCACAGACCTTGTTAACTGTTCATAATCCTCAAATGACATCCAGCTGCCTCTGTGTGCCTTCCGCTTTCCATGCATTCTAGCAGGGAAGATAAAACAGGAATCGTTTCAAACTGTGAATACACTTTTTGGTAGAGATCTCAACCAACAGACTGGAAGCTCATTGGGGAAAATTCCCTTGTCTTTCTACTTGTCTGTAAATTATCAGGTGTATCCATGGAGCTACGTAAATAATAATGCAGTGGGAAAAGATTCTGAATAAGTAATTGTACATGTGCTACACGTTCTGTTCAGGTTTTCACCATCATCATAGTACATAGGAATACTTAACATCTGTATAGCACTTGGTAAGTTCAAGGCACTGTACAGACATCAATGAAGCAATCCTCCCATCGCCCCTATGAGGTAGGTGAGTAAATAGCACTAGCCCCTTTGTACAGATGACAACACACATTGACACCAGGGCAACCACACTGCCTTCAGTGCAACCGTGTCAGTGTAACTGAGAGGAGAATCTGGGTCACTCACTGTCATGATCTTATCAGAGGCTGCCCCCAAATGTATTTCATCCCACTACAGATACATACCATATTCGGTGCTCTATTGTGTCTCGCCAGAAGGGCCAGCAAAATGAGGTTTGGGTAAAGAAGAATGAATCACAAAATGGCAGCAGGAGTATTTCGACGCATTGAATCTGATTCTTCTCTTACTTACATTCACGTAAGTAGTTGACTTCAGTGGAGTTACACTGTTGTCAAACCAGTGTCAGTAACAGGAGAATTGGGCATAGTGTGTGTGACTTTCCCTTGTGTCTCATGGACACTGGAACACAGGGCCAGCAGTGGAAACTGCTTGCTGCATACCTAAAGCAAACATGGTCATCTGCTATAGCAGTGGTTTTCAAACTGCAGATCGTGACCCAGTACTGGGTCATGGAATGGAAGGCACTGGATCGCGGCGGCTCTGGTCAGCACCGCCGACTGGGCCATTAAAAGTCCCGTCGGCGGTTCTGCCTGGCTAAGGCAGACTATTCCCTATCTGTTCTGACACTGCGCTGTGCCTCGGAAGCGGCCAGCAGCAGGTCCGGCTCCTAGATGGGGGGGCCACTGGGCTCCGTGCGTGGCCTCTGCCCCGAACACTGGCTCCGCATTCCCATTGTCTGGTTCCCAGCCAATGGGAGTGTGTGTGCGGGGGGAGGCGGGGGACGCTGCCTGCGGGTGAGAGCCTTCCGGAGCCACTTGTGCACTTCTGCCTAGGAGCCAGGCCAGCTGCTGGCCGCTTCCAGGGCACAGTATGGTCTGTGGTGCCAGGGCAGGCAGGAAGCCTGCCTGTGCACCCCTGCTGCGCTGCTGACCGGGAGCCACCCGAGGTAAACCTGCGCCCCAATCCCCTGCCCCAGCCCTGAGCTCCCTCCAAACCCGGAGCCCCTTCCTGCACCCCAAACCCCTCATCCCTGGCCCCACCCCAGAGCCTGCACCCAGAGCCCTGACCCCTCCCACACCCTAATGCCCTGCCCCAGCCCAGACCCCCCACACACACCCTGAACCCCCCATTCCTGGCCCCACCCCGCAGCGCTCAGCCCTGTACCCCAACCCTCTGCCCCAGCCCTGAGCTCCCTCCCAAACCCCTCATCCCCAGCTCTGTTGGGTCATGGGCATCAACAATTTTCTTCAACTGGGTCACCAAAAAAAAAGTTTGAAAACCACCGTGCTATAGTGTAGACATGCCCTGGAAGAGACACTTGAGCTAGTGGAGGAAAATTCTCATTCCCCACCAAAACCAACAACTTTTGTTTGCTTGCCTAACCCTCCAAAAAGCCTGAAGCCTGCCTACTGATGTTGTACAAGCATCCCTTTTAAATATTATTAAACTAAGACTGGGGCACCATTGTGTTAGCATTTGACATACGCCAAGTCTCTGCTCCAAAGATCTTACATTCTAAATAGACAAAGGACAAGAAGAGAAACAAAGAAACAGAAAAAGTGAAGTGATTTGCTCAAGGTCACACAGCAGATCAGTGGCAGAAATTGGAAAAGAACCCTGGTCTCCTGACTTCCAGTCCAGCGTTTTAGCCACTAGGCCATGCTGCTGCTTGGAGATAAGTCGCTATAGTTTATAGCCCACTACATGGTCCACTACAGTAGAAACTCTTTGAACAAACCCATTTTTGGCATCCCCTTTTAATGCATTTCTTAATTCTTGTTTGCTTAAAAGCAGTCGTCTTTGGTGGTGACTCCCATCCGTTGTTGTGTAGGGACCCCCTGGCTGTCTGATCTTCCGCACGTATGCTCCTTCTTTTATTATTTTGTCTCCTGGGTACAGCAGGGCTGTCAGGAAAGAACACAGTTAAAAACAAAGCCATAATAACTGTATGGCACATGACCTGCTAAACGTTTTGAATGGATTATGAGCTCGCTGAAGTGAGGGACTAACTGAAATGTGTTGAGTCTGGCGTAGTGCAGGCAGACCCCGTGCAAGCTTAACCTACAGAGCTCTCCCAATGCTCTTCAATCCTGACCTGCAGCACTCCCGCTATTCCAGTCCTGCTCCATCCCACATGTGCCAGACCATCTCTTGTCTTCACCTGCGGTATCTCTTGCTCTGCTGAGCTGGAATCTCCTAACACTGCTCTACCCCAGGAGCCTCAATCCTGATCTGGAGCACCCCTTGCTATTCCAATCCTGCCCTAGCTCTCTCAATGTATTTTAATCCTAACCAGCAGCATCCACTGCTAGACCAGTCCTGTTGCTGTACACGGAACTGCAAATACCCCTCATTCTTCACCTATCTACTTAAGCGTCTGTTTCCCACTCTAAAATAAGAGCCATGCATTTGGGCTGGCGAGCAAAGCTTAGCCTGAATTGTTCTGAGGTAGCACATTTACACCAAGCCCAAGGTTTTGCCTTACCTTTTTCCAGGACCTTTTCGGTAAGTGGAATGTTATATTCTTTGCATAATTTGAGACACTGCAGATAGACCATGTAGCAGGTCCTTCGATGCTTGTCCGTTATTTCCCCCATTTCACTATCCATTGTAGATGGCAAGCAATGTTCATCAATGGCCTTGTTTCCAGATCTCACCAGCCGACAGCATTCCAGCCATTGTATTGGGTTGACCTTCGCCTGCAAGTAAATGGCAGGTCCCCATTAGTGTAGCTGGATAGAACATTTTCATGGCCAAAGGTCTAAGTGAATCCCTGGTGTAATTCCACTCACCTCAGTGAAGTTACGCTAGGGATGAATGTGGCTCATAAGGCACCATTTGTGTGTACAATGGAATTCTGTGCATGCAACATGGGTCACACTGTTTTCATGAGCACAGGCACCGGTTTGTGGATGAAATCCATCTTGGGTAGAGGGCCAGTACAAGGCCCATGCACACTCATATCCTGCATAAGCCCCATTTCAAGTGGTGCATTAGTTGTCTGCACAGGAGTGAATTGCACAAGAGTTTGCACTAGAAAACATTGTGGTCCTATTTTTCGGAGATCTTTTGAAAAACTGAGCCTTATAGTTTTGTTCCCCTTGCTCTTGGAATGTCTTTAGCATTAATTTCCATTACAATGTGTGCCCTGGAGATTCATCAGACCTGGGAGGTGAGATTGTTAGTTTCAGAAGGTGCAAACAGCTGGGCCAATGCACCCTGGTTTTTTTGTTTGTTTGTTTTTTTTAAGAACCTCTCCCAGCAGCAGTGCTACCTAGTGGTTACAGCACACAGTGCTGGGAGCCAGAACTCACTTTTTTGAGTTCTATTCCAACTCTGCTACTGACTCATTGTAAGTCCTGCTGTGGGATATATAGAAAACAAGACAGGACAAAGTACTTGCAGATATCCCATAGGGACTAATCCTGTTTTGGTGAGCAGATGGAGTAGAAAAGATGACCTGGATGGACTTTCCATTCTGGGGATGTGTAGCTCACGAAAGCTCATGCTCAAATAAATTGGTTAGTCTCTAAGGTGCCACAAGTACTCCTTTTCTTTTTGCGAATACAGACTAACACGGCTGTTACTCTGAAACCTTAAATTTAGCGGTGCCTCTCTTTACCCCTCTGTAAGAAAAGGAATAAAATGCCTATACCTCAGAGTGCTGGAGTCAAAATTAATTGTTTATAAAGGGAGAGCGTCAGATAGAAGGTGCTACATACAGAAGGGCAAAAGATTACTGATCAATAATATTCACATTAAAAGCCCTTGGTTTGATTTGTTTTTTCTAAACTGCTATTTCATCCTCAATCTATCAGACACATGGGAAGGCCTGAAATGCAAAGCATAAGTAAATGAATAATTTCTCTGCAGATATGCAGTACCTTCTCCCATCGTTTCCTCTCTCTGCATCTCTTCCCAACCTCCTCCATTTCCTCATAGCTCAGAGGTCTCTGATTCGGCTTGGTGTGGATAAGAGGAACTTCTAACAGCGTTAATTTTGCTCCAGGTTTACTAGGAGCAAGTGGCTGTGTCTCTTTGGTTTTGCCAGCAGCAGATGCTGGACGACTAACACTTTTAGAAAGAGCTTTTTGGGTGTGAAGCCGGGGACATGCTGTAGATTAACAAGAAATGAAGACATTATCTTAGCATGTAGCGGAAAATAAACTTCTGAACTGATCAGAACTCATGAAAGAATGAACTGTGCTTTCTGTGCAAATTTGAGTTAGCAACAGGCTTAGACTGGAACCCTGGATACCAACAGCCTTGAGCTTTGGATCCAGATTTGTTGCCAGACCCGCATTTTACAGCTGAACCCACCTTTAGTTTGAAATGATTCCTTGAAGTGCTTTATTAAAAAGTCTTGAAAGTAAATCTTCCTGGATTTATGTTGACCCTCCTCCCCCGCCACCTTTACAAATGATAACACTTGATTCACAAGAGCTTTACAAAAGAGGATGTGTCATTTATCCACATTTTATACATAGGGAAACTGAGATACAGAGAAGCAGACTGACTTTTACAAGTAAATCTCTGCTGGGGCCAAAATCCAGATCCCCTGATTCCCAATCTCGCAGCTGGACTATGTTACCGCCCACCTTTATTTGAGAGAGAATTTGTTTGACATTAGATAACATTGATCGTACAGCACTGTTTCCCAAAGTGCCCACTGCAAGGAGGACTAGCTGGGGGCAGAGGGAGTGGAGAGACCAGAACTAGCTTGAGGGAGGATGAGGGGGCAGAGGGTGGCAAGAGCTCTCCATTATTCTCCAGACTCTGACTCTCAACTTTCTGTTAAAAAAAAAGGGAGTCTCTCGCTGTTATGGTTTCAGAGAAAACCATCAAAATGTGACCCAAACATAACCGACGCAGGGATGTCTGCCTGAAGTAGCAGGGAGCCTGAAACAATAGCTCTGCTGCGTGAGCTGCTTTGTTCGGTTCAGTGGCTGCTCGTTCAGAAGCCAAGAATGATGCCTTAAATGTCAATATTGTTAACCATTTAAAAGCACGTAAGAAAAGAGAGGGAGGATCATATTATGAAGACTTAAAATAAGGGGAGCCCTTTAACGACACATGGCAGAGATGGAAAGTGGCGTGGTGTCTGATTTCATTTTCCTAAATGAAAGCTCAACTTGCAAATGCTTGGCAAATGCTGCCTTCTGTCACATTCCTTCAGAATCAGACCTTTGTTTCCCAACAACAGTGGTAGAGATAGGTCTGAACTGGGGGAGAACTAAATTGAAACCCTCCAAATAAGTGTTTGTAGGAAACATCTGAGCACAGGACTTGGTGTGAGGCACCCTGAGTTCTGTTCCCAGCTCCAACACTGACTCACCACTGGGCCTTGGGCAAGTCACTTAACCTCTCTGTGCCTCAGTTTACTCAGCTATACAATACAAATAAAGATGCTTACCCCAGTGGGATATTTGTCTTTAATCCTATTACTTTAATAATACTGTGGCCTTCTCTAGTGTCTTTCCTCTGAGGCTCTCAAAGCACTTTAGAAATATAAATTAATTGCTCTGAGGAATAAGTTAATGTTTGCAGGGTATTTTGAAGCTGTAAAGTGCTATGTATTTATCAGCACTTCTAGGTATTTCTCCTTTTACCTCTTGACTGGTGAGACTGTAGCATAAGGTAACACGTGCACCGGGACAAGCTTTCACGTAGAGATGAGCCAAGGAGGTTGGGTTTTGGTTTTGCAAAACCAGGGGTGGCTTGAATCTTGGTTCCATTCTATCCAAACCCCCAGAGTTTGAGTGGAAAGGTATTTGTGTAAAAGGTTCTAGTTTTCAGCCATCTGGCTGGAGGGGGCCAAGAATGTCAACCAAATTCTGGAAGGGATATTAAACTTAGGGTTTAAGCAAATCTCTATTAGTGACCAGGATGAGACCTAATGTGGGGGGCAGATTATCCCACATCTGCTACTGCGGGGATCTTACACGTCATCTGAAGCATCTGGTGCTGCCCATTGTCAGAGACAGGATGTTGTACTAAATGGACCTGGGATTGGACCCATTGTGGCGATTCCCATGCTCCTAAGAATGAAGAATAATTTTCCTACCGCGGGTTCCTTTTTCTTACCTGTTTTTGCCTCCCCAGGTTGTTTCGTCTGATCTCTCATTGTGTCCAACCATATATTTTGACATTCAACCAGATCGTCACTGGTTATATAATTCCCACGTTTTGAAGAAGTAAGGAAGATGATCACATCTTCCAGGTCATTGTCACTGATAGGGACTTTGGCCTGTAAAAAGAAAAAATTTCAAATGTGATCACAATAAGATTGAAGGCTGCCATAAAGCCCTAGGGACCAGTTCTGCAGTTCCTCCGTGTGCACTACTACTATGGTACTGAAAGATGGTGCAGCCTGGTGGCTGGAGAATCACAGAAATGTAGGGCTGAAGAGATCTCAAGAAGTCATCAAGTCCCGCTCCCTGTGCTGTGGCAGGACCATATAAAGCTAGACCATCCCTGACTTTCCAGTGATGGGATTCTACAATCTCCCTTGAACCCTATTCCAGACATTAACTATCCTTAAAGTTAGAATTTTTTTTCTAATATCTAACCTGAATCTCCCTTGCTGCAGATTAAGCCCATTACCTATGGGAATTAAGATCCATGGGTTCTAGTCCCAGCTTTGCCACTGAGAGGCTGGGTGGCCTTGGGCAAGTCACTTTGGCCTTCAGTTTCTCCATCTGCCAAATGTATATTGTTACTATACATATTAGAGTTGTATCTAATGGCACCATCTGAGATCAAGACTCTGTTGTGGTAGGCACCGTACACATACATTGTAAATGACAGTCTACAGACAAAGGGTGGTATAAAAAGGTGAAGTGACTTACTCAAGTCACACAGCAGGTCCGCAAGACAGCCATGAATAGAACTTGGGTGTCTGGAGTCCAATCCAGTGCCCTCCCCACTGGACTACACTGCCTCTCCATTCACACACTTACCTCACAGCTTGGATTGTGAGGCTTAATTAATGGTCTGTAAAGCATCTTGAGCTCCCTCAGAGTGAAGGAAGCTATATTATCACTGTTATGGAAATCAACAGCAGATCTGAACACAGGGCAGAATCTGAATCGGCCTGTGAGTTTCTTTTGGACAATGTGGCTGTGGATTTCGTCCTCAACTGGGATTCACTCTATCTGGGTTGTGGAGTAAAATCTCTGCAGATTAATTCCCCATAGATCATTTCTAAAATCAGTGTAACCACAGCGAGGGGAGGACCTGTCGTTGTAAGATCAGCCCTTATCATTGGCTTCAGGGGAGCTACTCTAGAGTTACACTGACAGAATTGGGTCAGAATTTCAGCCTTATATTCTTAACCTGTTTTCTGCATACCCCCTTGATAACTTTAATGAAGTCTGATCTCATGAACCGCTTCTTGTCCTTATCCGCCTTCCTGAATAAGTCCACCATCTTGAGCTTTTGTTTGTGCAGAAGGTTATGCAGTGTGATGAGGGACTGGGGATAGGGAGCGTTGATAAGGGGGATGACTCCTCTTTGAGGAGGCAGGTCGTGCTTTGGCAGCAGGGTCTGGAAGAGATTGAAGAATAATCATGAGATCAGTTTCATCCTAATGAGAAATTCAGTCAGGTTTCCTGGCTCAGGACATAGAAATGTGAAGAGTGTAAACTGATGGAGCATCAGCTGGTATAAATCGGTACAGCTCCATTGACATTAATGGAGTTATATTGATTTACACCAGTAAAGGACCTAGCCCTGGCATGTTCCAGGATGACCTTATTTTGGATTCAGTCTTTCCTCACCCTGACTAGAGGCCATATAATCTCCTCTGCCTCCATGGGCAGAGGCAACTGGAGTCCAGGAGGCCTCTGTCCTGGAGACCCACAAGAGGGAAGTGCTTCCTCTGCAGTACTGTTCCACATTTACCCCTGCCCCCAACACTGCCCAAGTCACTCCATGAGGACTACGCGTAGTGTAGGTGGTGCTGATGGGAGAGGTAGGGCCAGCTATAGAAAGCTCTGAACTTCCTGGATGCCCAGAGGGGGTAGTGGGGAGGAATTCAGCAGCACCAACCTGCAGGGTCTTTCACCCCAGGGTTTTCACTATAATTACTGCAAAAGCTGCATTGCCAGGGCACCATAAGGATACAGGGGAGCAGGGAGTTAGTACAGAGGAACTTCAGATGGACTGCCCTGTGCTCTGTCGATCTGCAGCTTTAATGGATGGAGCTTTCAGCTAATTCCAGGAGAGTGCAGCTGCTGCCCCCAAAGGTAGAATTTCAGAGAAACTCCTCCAGTGCAGCCTGGCTGAATTACCTCTTCCTATGCAGAAGTAACTAGTCTCCAGGGGAACAATCTGAATAGGTTGGTAGTATAATTTTCTCACTTTCTGTAATCTTACTGATGAGAATCTGCAAGGATACCTGACTGATACTAGCACCTATAGAAAGAGAACGGACCTGACTGCCCTCCAATCTCCCTCTGTTTAGCTACAGTTGTTAAATTCAAATGACCAGTGTAAGAGTGAGGTGTGACTTCCAAGGGCTGCAGTGCAGTAATTCAAAGGACAGAGGAATGAGGCATACACTTACTTCAAGATTTTTGGTCGCAGCTAACTGCCTTTTAGCCTTCCTCACTGCTCTGCAGTCTTGTAAGTTTTCCAGGACTCTATCTTCTTGCTCGGAGGTGCAAAGTTTTTGACGTAGCCATTTTTCAACATCCACAAGGCTATCCAATTGAGACCGGAGCTTTCTCCTTTCCGTTATCCAAGCTTCCAGCTTTGGTAGATCATCTGCCTCTGAAGGTTCTTCTGGCATGCGGGGACAGCTTTCTACCTCAGTGTGCACTTGCCAGGCAGCGGCTTCCTCCTTTTCGTCGATGGCAGTGGTCTGAATGGGTTTTGAACCAGCAGAAGCTGGTCTTACCATCAGAGGTGCGATAATAATGCGTCGTCTGGATTTGGGTGGCCCAAATATACTTGGTTTCACTTTAAAGAAAAACTTTGGATACAAATCTCTGAGTCTGTATTGTTTAAAACAGTGCTGTAAGACCAGTTCCGGCTTGACGCTGGTAGTGTCTTTGAGCAAATCTTCCCCAGTCATGGTGTCCCCTTAACTAAAACCAAATGGAATTGTTTCAAAATTCAGTGTTAATTTTGCTTCGGAATATGTGTGGGATCGTTAAAAAAATGACAATGAGCTGAAATCACATATGACCTTCCAAAGCTAAGATGAAATAATACATGATACAATAAAAAGGAACCTAGATGGACACTACTGTGCAGACAATGCTAAGGCCTCCTTATAATAAAATATAAGAAATTAATCATTTGACATTTACATTGCCCCTTTCAGAGCATGGGACGGGGACTCAGGAGACTTGGGTTCAATTCCTGGCTCTGCCTCTGACCTGCTGGGTGACACCTGTAAAATGGGGATAATAATACTGAACTACTTGTAAACCACTTTGAGATCTATGGATGAAAAGTGCAATGGGAAAGCTTGGTATTATAACTATTTCATCAGAAGAGAGGTTGGGGAAGAGTGTCAATATGAAGTTAGAAATGGGCTGGTCTTGTATTATTCTATAGTTTTAGTCCAGTAAAAGACTGCTTTAAACACAGTAATTCATCACACAACAGGCTCCTGAACCCTGGAATCTCTCTAGTCCTGATTTGTGTTTATTAGCATTCACAAAGTATAGGGCATGACATCACAACCCTGGAAGAGGCTCCGGTTATCACGCTAATTTTCTAGTGCTTCATATTGCTTTAGAACAAGTGTAAGAGGTAGCATGCTCCTTGTTATTTGATATGTATGCATGCGTTTCCTGCAGCCACCAGCAAAATGAAATTTGCTTCACTTTATAACATATTAAGCCGCTTCGTCAAGAACCAGATCAGCCAGCTGGGTGTTGCTAATGGCAAGCCGACAACCTCAAGCTGCTGATGGAATTGTTTAAAACGCGGGACTGGACAGCAGGCACTCCTATGCTGAGGCTGGAGTGAGTGACAGCTGCTAAGGTCGCTGCTGTAGCCATCAGACCCAGCATCTCAAGCTAAACCATCTCAGCAGAGTCAAGCCAAAGTGGACCGGCTCTGAGCGAGAAAGGGCTGCCAATGGGCGTGGCGTTGGCACCTTCGCCTTCCCATGCAGCCGCAAAACGGGCCGGGCCAGAGCCCTGTCCTACCTGGCTGCTCCCAGAACAGGCTGGCTGTGCCGCTCCGCGGGCGGGCCAAGTCCGCACCCAGCTCCACCGCGCCGCCCCGTGGGCAGGGAGCGAGGGAAGGCGCCGTTCGCAGGGGGCCCCCCAAGGCTGCCCCGGAGCTCAGGTGGCCGCGGCTGCCCCTCTCAGGGGCACGGGGCGGGAGCAGGACCCCGGGTTCTCCCACGTGCACGTTCGTTGGCGCAGAGCCTGGGAAATGTTGCAGTTTGGAGACCATAGCAACGGCCCCGCGGCCCGGCTCCTGATTGGCTGAGGAGGGATCGGCCTGGAGGTCGTGTCGGCCACGCGTCGCTCTCCCCAGCCCCTGGGCTGGCCGGGAGCAGCGGGAGTCCGCTGGCTGGGACCCCTCAGTTGAGACAGCCCCCTCCCGCTTTGGGCATGGCGAAGGGACCCCTGCCTGGGGCATCCCCAGGGCTGTGAGGCCTCAGGTTCCACGCTCCCTGCCCCGGACACGGTCCCTGCCCAGCGGGGCCCCTTTACACCGCTCCGAGTATTGCCCCAGTCTGAGACTATGCATCAAAACTCCAGTTCTCGCGGCAGCGCAGTCCTGCCGTCTGCATGGAGATGGGTGTGAGCCTTGTTTATAATGACCGAGGAGCACATAGTCAAAGGCTTTTCCCAGCCGAGGGATTTGGCATTTTATTAATATCTATAACGCATAGCTTCTCCACCAAGTCACAATAGCAGCCAGAGAGGAGGGGGCAGTCCCTGCAGTTGCAAACAGTTGTTTTCACTTCATACTGTACTCTTTTGGTGAAGGGGAAAAACGAATCTCCAGTACATGTTAATTTAATGACCAAGTCTGAATGGGTGAATCATTCGTTGCCTGCGTAAGGCCTCTCAACGGATGTTAAGTCTGTTAACTTTCTGGACCGAATACCTACTATAATTATATGTATTGCTGGGCTCTGTTGGTCAGAGTTTTAAGGTCACCATCTCCAGAACATGTGGACTCCAGAATCCCTTTGGATAGAAAAGTATCTTTTATGCTATGTTGTTGTTTTAAATAAAGAGTTAATGGTAACCTTTAAAAGAGCCCCCAAATGTTTATATTATATTCTTCTTAAAATATCCCCCACTTAAATAAATCCTGCTTTTCTTGGCATTGTACCTTCATATACTATGAAGGTACATATACTATGAAGGTACAAACAGTTAGATATTGCAAAAACTACTAAATAAAACAATTACCAAGTATACAACAGATGTGGAAGTCTAGAGAGGTGGTTAAAGCAGGGGACCAGGAGTCAGGAGAAAGAGGGTTCCATTCTGTTGTACATTAAGGAGTCATGGTATGGCCTTGGGTAAATCATTAAGGGCTTGATTTTCTGATGTGCTGAGCATCTCACCTCCCACTGAAGTCAGTGGGAGCTGCATGTGTCCAGCACCTTTGAAAGTCAGAACATTAACCTCTCTCCATCTCATTCTTTCCATCTGTAAAATGGGTCAAAAATACACACCCAGTTTGAGATGCATAGATTAAAGCTGCACTCTATGTATAGTTCATTAGATGCTTCACAGGGTGAAGGCATTATGGATTAGATTCAAATGCAGAGCTTCCACCCAGTCCTTGCACCAACCTTTACATGTTGTGTACATACTTTTGTAATTATAGATTCATCTTTAGGACCTGTTTGACTCCTTTAAATATGGCAAATATAAATTCAGAAACAAGGATTTTACAGCAGCTCAGGTGTTAAAAAAATCGTATTTAAAAATAAGGCCCATTAATCAATATCCCACTAGGTTAGGCCCCACTGAAGTCCTGTTCTGGACCTGATTTTGTGAAGTGTTTGACTTCAGTGGGAGTTAGTTAGTGATCTGATTTCTGCAGGATCAGGCCCACAGTATGCTAAAAGAAAGGCACTACCTTTCTGGATGATAGCAAGAAATGATGAAAACTAGTCTATCGAGTTAATCGCTAGTGAGCAGTAAAAACAAAAAAAATTATCAAAGGACGAGTAGTTAGCAGGGCTGTAAGAATGTACAAGGTGTCAAAGTCCTGCTCAGCATGAATACAAAACTGGTGATAGTCACAAGTCAGCTGCAGGAAGCTCTTTAAAAGTTAGCAGTTAGGGGCTGATCTTGCAAACCTAACACCAAGCCTAGTGAATACTACCATGAATAGCCCGGTTACAGTCAATGAGGTTATTCAGTAGTAAAGCAGAAGTGGACTGATCCAAAATCCATTAAGTCTTTCCTTTAACTCCAGTGAACATCGGATTAGACCCTAAACTTGTAGCTGCTGCAGGATCAGGCCCTTAGCTTGCAAAGTTAGCAATGGGAGTTTAAGGGTTCTAAGGACCTGCCCTCTTCTCTTCTGGGATCCTTTGACTTGATTACTCACAAGTAGCCAAAAAAAAGGAGTTGGATGTTTCTGTCCCATCACTAGATAGGTCAGAATCAATACTTATTTGGCAAAATAAATAATTAATAACACTTGGATTTCTATGGTAAGGTAGCATGGTGTTAGTTAGTTAGGTGAAAGTATGATATCACTTTAGTGTTTGCAGCACTAACAAATTAAAATACTTATAAAAAATAAATAAAAAACTTATCAAAATTTATTTTAAAATATCAATGTTTATCAGCTTTTAATTACAATGATTATGTGGGTTTGAAAACATGTTAAACACAATCAAATATTGGAATTAAGCACTCAATGATCAGAACTAAAAATGTGTAAAGAGAATATAGGATGTTTCCATTTCATCTGTACATATAGCCAAGAGCAAGGTGTTAAGTACCAAAAAGTGAAGTTATATAAAAACATATCTGCATTTTTCAATTAAGACTCATTTTTTCATGGTTTTCCCAGAGCCATGCTTGGTATGTATTTAACTTGTGATCTTGTGGATGTACCTGAAAGAGAAGGAAGGCATCAGAACTAATGTTTTTAATAAAAATGTCTTCTATAAAAATCTCTTGCAGTACTGAAACATCTGCCTGGAATATCTCCACCCCCAGCTCGGAGCCTACTTTATAGTTTAGGGGTATTTCAGCATGCTGATACATAAAAGATCTAAGCATGCATGTTCTTGAAATGCGGGAGTAAGTACTAATCATGCATGAAGCACCACTTGGATCAACTGAGACGGCAAGTCACACAATAACCTTGCTAAATGGAGTACAGCTGCTGTTTGCAACCATCTGTAAACAAGAGAAGAGCCTAGTGAGGATTTTGGGTTGCAGTAGAGGGAGGAGAGGCAAGTCAGAGCAGATGCTATGCTCTTGCAGACGAATAAAATAGGAGGTACCCTGACACATCACAGAGACCACTACCAATATCAAGATGGGGAAAAAAAAAATCTCACAACCGATCCAAGAAACGTAAAAGGAAACTGAAGGGGGTGACTTGTGTCAGACTGACAACATCTTGTAATATCCTGGACAAACTTTATGGAATTAAGCTAAACTTTACTGAATAAGGCTTAATACCTTTTGGACTCCATTAAAATTAAAATGTATGTACCTTCTCTTGTAGGAGGAAAATGCTAATGTATTTCCTTCATCATCACCCAAAGGGCCGGATTTCCAATTAGGCACATAGCTAGGGGCACCGGTGTTCTAGGGGAGCCTAACCTCTCTAAAACTGTGTGCAACACAAAAGATCAGCTGTAGGCAGGGGGGCCGCTGAAGATGCTGTGCCTACGGGTGCGTAAGGTATAAATCCAGCCCTGAATCCCCTGGGAGAAGTATGCATATACTAATTCAAACTTGATTTTCCATGGATGAAACAGACAAAGTGTTTCTAGATAAATATCCTGTTTATAAACTGGCTCACAGCCTTCTTCCTGATCCAGCAAAAAGACAGGACTTCTAGTCCGTGAAGGGCCCCAATCCTCAGAGGATTGGAAGGACTTGGCCTACTGAGGCCCTACATGACCGTGTGCTCTTTGAGCTGAAGCTGCGATGATGGGGTTTGGAAGGTCTGCTCCAGCCAGAGCCCATGTTAGTGTTGGCATGGTCTATGGTAAGCCTATTAGCGTGCACGTAGGTTCTTGTATTGTTTTTAATGTTTTCTCTATAGTGCTTTTAGTTTAAGAAAAAAATAAGCTTGCATAGAACTGTGTGGTAACTTATAACTACTGACAAACAGAAAAGGAGTACTTGTGGCACCTTAGAGACTAACCAATTTATTTATATTGACAAACACTCTGTTATCAATCTGCTTGGTCAGATACTCCCTGAAGAAGGAAGCAGGTGTGCTTGAGCAGCCTGCCTCTGCTGGCAATAACACAGTAAAAGGCAAGGAACTGTGCAGCCTGGAAATAATCTGGTCAAAAGAGAGAGAAAGACGCAGGTCTCCATCTATGACAGGTAATGGCTGGGAAGCTGGAAGCCTGAGTAGTACATGCCCTTGCTGGACCACTGAGACAACTGGGTGCCCTGAACTGAGACAACTATCATTAGCCTTTAGGTGCCTCCTTGCACACCCAGGCACAATTGTAGGACTAGCTCTTGGGGCTATTCACATCAATATGGACTTGCAGGATCAGGCCCATAAACAATTCAGTCTATGAACACTTCTTAATTAAAGTTGACAGATGATTTCTACTCTATTTTATTTTTAATCCACATCATTATATAAGGCTTGATCCAAGGTCTAACTAAGTCAATGGAACCCAGTGCGTTCAATGAGCATTGGATCTGGCCCTTAGAGAATGACAACGTCACTTACCTCCTTCCATTCATTGACACAGAAGATTCTGTATGAATCATTGCCATACTTTCCAATCCCATGCAGCTCAATAGGATACCTCCATTGCTTTGTCAGATACTCATCTAGAGAATATAACCCCATACTTCACCAGGTTAACATGTAGAGAAATGTGCCTCAGAAAATATTACAAGAAAACATTGGTAACTCACTGTAAAACTGGAAAAATCCCATTTTTAAATTAAAACATCCAAATCCCCAGTTTAGACTCTTTTAAACTCTATAATTTTAACTAAATGTATTACATTAGTAACAGGTGAAAAAGGAATGATTTCTAAGCAACCCTCACTGTGGAAGACAGCTTTAAATGACTACATAGCAAAATCTACACAGTAATGTCTGTATTTTAAACATTAAAATACAGAAAATACTGTAGTATCTCATTGCAAAACATATCAACCTTGCTGATACTAATGAAGTTTTTAATTCTGATAGTCATCTCAAACCAAGGGCCTGCTCCTCCATTACACATGTTGTTGTATCTTTGGAACACTGAAGGAAAATCACAGAGCTGGGGTTTATAATGCCACTTTCTTACTGACATCAGTTTAGACTGCTCTACGCAGACATGTTCAAAAGAAACTACCTGAAAATTTGATAATGGTCTTCGCTCTGAGTTCGTAGAGGCCAAGAGGTTTAAGCAACTCTGACATTTCTTTCCAGTCTGCAGTTCTTGCTACCTCAGGGGAAGGATATTTCTCCAGAAACTCCCAGAGCACAGGTATTGCCATCTTACCTAGGCAAAGGTAATATGTTGTGAAGAGAAAGGCTACATAGTAACTTCCTCTCTGTGACTATCCGAAGTATGCATTCTGAATGTTGTTGATGAGGAAGATGCAAATTATTTAAAGTTGTTTATACTAATATACCTTAAGATAGTATTATTTAATCCTTTCAATATTGTAATGAAAAACTTAGTAGCTAAGGCCCTGATCTTTCAACAGTCCCTAACAACCACATCAGACCCAAACTCAGCATTTACATAAGCCGATGCAACTCAGACTGTGAAACTGGTATATAGAGGTTAAGCTTCAGATCATATCATATACCTATTTACCTGAGGTCTTATTGAGAAATATGGTTGCAATGAGGAGCTTCCATGGATCATGAAAGAGCGTTTCCTGGACCAAATTAAATGGAGACCGAGGAGGAGTCCATTTCCTGAAGGCCTTCCTTCTTGGTGGGCTTGGAGCTACACACAAAGAAAATATGGGAAACTTTACTGAGCAGTAAAAGGTTGATTTCTCCCCTCCCCCATTCTTTTAAGAGACATTGGAGCAGACTCACCCCCCCACGCTCCCACTAACGCACGGAGAGAGGGTAGAGAGTTTATTACTCCTGTGTTATGACACTGCAGGCTAGCCTAGCCCTGTGGGTTGCCCTAATTTGCACCTATATTTCTATGGGTGCAGAATTGCCAGGGCAAAGGTCTGCTCAAACCATACTCACCCTCATTCCGTCCCCAGAATGTCTCCTGCACCCAGGGTCACTCTGGAGGTAGTACAGAACTAGCTTGGCATCTGGATGTAGAGATCATCTACATCCAGAGGTTCCCTGTAACTGGGGCTGTTCTCTGGGGAGAAGGGGCCTTACAGCTACCATAAATTCCCTTAGCATCAACTAAGTACAGAGCAGGTAGCAGATGTGTGGGCTTCACTTCTGATACAGAGTAACAGCCTTAATGGGTAAAAAGGTAGCTCAGTCTCAGAGCCCATTCAATCTGCAACTTCTCTGCTGAGACAGTCACCAAGAATGCCAGTTAATGCAAAATGTGATGGTGGTTTGTGCAATATGGACACCTGTCTGCTAGGTTTAAAATGAGACAACAAAAATCCTCTCACGTAGGCCACAATGGTGGTACCTCTCAGATTAGTAATGACCAGGTCTGGATCTGAGCTACTGATATAAAAGTGAAATGCTCCATACCCCCATTACTAATCTCTTAAACCTTCCAATCCCCCCAAAACACAGCTTTCTTTCCCACAGAGAATACTATACCTTCTTTACTGTATTTACTAGAAAAATATGGACTGGTTTTCCTTCTCTCTACTTGTGTTCTTGGGATATAATCTTCTAAAAAGAAAAAAATACCTGGAATTATCGCTATTAAAATTCAAAGGAAATGAATGTGAAATGGAAAACAGATTTTTTTTTAAACTTTTCATGAATCAATTTCCTCTTTATCTTGGGGTGGGAACAAGAACTTTTATTGGCACTACTGTATGTAAATGAGAATTAGTTCCGCTCTGATATCTATCAATATTTCAGAATCTGTTAAAAAAAAAAATCTTCAAATGACAAACCCTTAACAAAAGTAGTCATATCTCAGTGAGTCAATAGATGCTGCACAGGTATAACTGAGGGCAGAATCAATGAACTATTATACTAACCTCAGAATTAAATTAAACAAGGTTAGTTGTATTTCTTGAATCAAAACCTGGCCACTTTTGCAGTAATTTAAGAAGTTAATTGACATTTGGAGAGTAGTGATCATTGTTACATTAAATCAGAGAAAGTGATGGTGTAATTTCTAAATGTGAATAAATCTACTTCCTTGGCTTGAACTGGTTGGTTCACAGCATTTAGCTACTATAATATCTGATGCTCTGTATGGTAAATATGATAAACAGATTAGACAGACTCCAGGCAAGCAGATTTAGAAAGTTCTAACCATACCCAGTCACGGAGTAGGCAGGCCTGAAACAAACACTCCTTTTTTGTAATTGGTTTGGAAGTATCCCTGATGGAATTTTAGAACAGTGCTCTGCTCTGAAATGTATATACCTTGCAGCATTTTCACTGATGTAAAGCTTTTCTTGTCACAAGGCTGTGAAATGCTAATGTCTGTTTCAGTGCCAGGTTTGAAATCCTGGTTACCCGAATTTACCCAATCCTTCTTATTCGCAAATGCACTCAATCCTTGTCTTTCTGCAATATTCTTGTCAGATTTCATAGCAGCTACATCATCAGAACTCTTCTCTGCACATCCTAACTCTCCCATGGTTCTTGACTCCGTTTCTGAGAGAGCAGTTACTGGTCCAAGATGCATCTCTGATTGTGATTCTGAAGTCATTATTTCATCCTTTGAGAGTGTGTTTGCTTTTCCAGTATCTGTGGGGTTTAAGTTTTGATTGTCTATTCTGCCTCTATCAGAAACACAAACATCTTTCTTTCGCCGGAATTTTTTGATTTGGCTGCCCTCAGCCTCTTGTTTATTACATGATGCTTTTCTCTGCCTTTTATTTTGGCTGTGATCTGAATTCCTCTTTTCTGAGCCCTTTCTAGCTTTCTTAATTTGAGCCCTTCTTCCAACTGCTCCTTTTTCTTTGACCTTTATGCAACAGTCCTTTGGCTTAATGTCTTTAATGACCAAGTCCTCCCTGGCCTGCAGATGGATGGAAATGTTTTCCAGCTGTTCATTACTGGTCTGCAGCTCCACAACTTTAAGTTCTTCTTTACTACTTTGCACACTACGATCTTGTGCTTTACTGTTACATTCTTTATTCTGTAATCTTAGTCCCACAGCTTCTGCACCGAATCCTTTGGCTCTTGATCGAGTTTTGCTCTGAACAGGAGCAGTAAAGTCAAAATCTTCTGGTTTAAGAACAGTTTCTCCATTTTTACTAAAATATGCCACAAGTGCACATTTGGATCTTAACTTTGCTCCTTGAGGACTATGAAATGAAAGAAAGTTAAATGATCAATGGTTATAGTTTCCAATCCTTGCTCTTAAAACAAACAAAACTGCACCTTACATTTCTGGAAAAAAAAAAAAAAGCCAAAAATGTTACCTGCATTTTCCAAAAAATAATCTCTCAATATTTTTTTTAAACGCTGAATATCTTTTAGACAAGCCTTCTATCAAAAATATTCATACAAAGAATAATTTACAAGTAATAATACTTTATACTTTCATTTAAGTATATTAAAGTATTTTACAGCCTCATGCTACCGTTATGAACATGTAAATATTTTTATTTACAGATTTCCATAATATTAGTATGAAGTACCAAGAAGTTAAATGACTTGCCCTAAGTCAGATTCAAAGGCTCCTGAAATCAACAGGAGTCTATTGACTTCAGTGGGTTTTGGATCAGTCCCAGAATAAATCTGGGCGAGGACTGGAACAGAACAAGGACACTTGACTCCTAGGCTCTGCAACACTTACTCTTCACTAAGCAACCAGCAGAATAAGTCTATGTGACATACACTGTTTTTACTTATTATACAGCTTTAATTTCAAGATTTGCATCAAATATTACCTGATGAAATAAACATCATATTTCCCTGCAGTTTTGCCTGACTGTCGTTGCTTTGTGATCTTCTCCCATCCATCTGGAATGTTTTTGAGACATCTAGAAGCCACTTCTGACACAGCAGCTGCATCTTCTTTGCACTGGAGTGTGTTTTCTGCTATGGTCTCAGTACCTTCAATCTGTAGACCAAAATATTCTCTTGTCTCTGTCACTAATTCTTTCCCCTCTTTTTTTGTTTTCTTTCCAATTTGCATGTTACTTTTGTCACTGAAAGCAAATGTAAAACAAAATGATAGAAATAGATCTGTCTGGAACTATTCATAACTACAATATTTCAAGAGCTGCAGAGATTTGGAAAAAAAATTAACTGAAAATAATGAAGGTATTAGCTGGCCTGTTGGAAATATTTGTGCACTGTTCTGTGTGAGACTTTGCCTCTTCTTCACTGGGACACTAGATGCTGGGAGAGCTATGGAAACAGCATGATCAGCCTCTCTCCCATGTGGAACACAAATATTTGCAATCTATACTATGTTTTACATATTGGACTTCAAGTTAACATGAGGAATGCTTTGTCCTGTATTTCAGCAATAACCATACTGAAGATCACAGTCTGGAATACATATGTGTGACTTTGTACTGTATATAATCATGTGCCATAAACGAACCACAGTAGAATGTTAGCCTTTAAAAATAAGCTTCCAAGTGCATTTTTCATGTTCTTTATTTCTTTGAAACATAAATGGCCACCTTAATTAGAGCCCACATAGATAAGTAACATACCGTAACGTATACATTACTAGGGCTGCCACCTGGCAGGTTTTGAACTGCCCTAGCTGATTTTTGTACTGTAGTGCCTTGTCAGTTTAACGTACAGGGCAGGGAGGAAAGGACATGTTAGAGTGCTCTACAATTCACCACCCCAGTTGTCTGGACTGTGGCACCATATTAGGATAAGGTAAGAAAAATGATAAAACAACACAAAAATACACGTTTGTGTAAATTGTTATCTAAAACATATTAGTAATGATTAGCTAGAGTCTGGAGTAGGACCCTTTTTGCTGAGGGGAGCAGGGACGGCGAATGACCAGTTTTTTATATCTAAGAATTGAAAACCCTACACGTTACTATCTGACTATATTAAATGTGTGTTCTTCTCACATGGACTGAGGGGGAAGGAGTGCCTCACATTGCTTAACACCAACTCCTCAACCCCCTTAACTGGGGAGTGCGCCAGTGGAGCCTTGTGCAAGAAGGACGGTGACGGAGCTTTGAAAAGACTGAGGCGGTTCACCCACCCCAGAAGGGGAGTAATGAAGCTGCTTTTGTGAATCTGTATCTTGGTTTAATCATAAAGTTGTTTATATGTCTGGGGCCACTTAAGTGTTATGATTGCTAAATCGGTGCAACATAGCAGAAAACGACTCCACAGCAGTAGGTCTCAGAACCTTATACCTGTCCCAACCCTAGCCCAGGGCCCTCAGCCAGCTGAAACCCAGCCCAACAGTCATCAGTGGCAGCAGGGATATAACTCAGATCCTCTTGTACCAGGCCCCGCCATTCAAGCTAAATGAGACTCTCCCAGAGTGCAGCACCATAGAGCATATGACACATAGCTGAGCAGTTCCAGTTCAGTGGCGCTCTCTAGTTGAGACTTTGTGGCCAGCACACAGAGCCAAGCTGGCAGGGCACTAAACAGGGCCCACAGCGACCGACATACCCACGCAGTACTGGGTTTCACATACCGCACCATGCCCTGCGACGTCACCAGCATGTGACATCATCACGCCCTATGACGTCACCGCACCACGCTCTGTGACATAACCTCCCTGTGGCGTCACCGCACCATGCTGCAGGAGCCCACGTTGTGGAGAAGGACCACTCTGAGGGAACAGACCGCGGCCTAGCCCTTCTGAAAGGCCTCTGGACCTCCTGTTGCTATAGTAACTTTACCTGCCCTCTTGCCCGCGTACTTCCGGAGCCGCCATAGCTGAAGCACCTCCCATGTCACGTGCAGGTATGTCATTCCTGCCCGCACTGCGCAAATGCATAGCTAGCGCACGCCCCCGCAGAGCTTCTCGCCAATAGACGATCCCGCCAAGGGCGCGCAGAAGTTCTCCCGCGAGAACAGTCCCGACACAGACCCATTCCGTCTCTTGCGCATGCGTATTCCAGGCACAGTCCCGCAGAGAGCTCCACGCTTGCGCAGTACTTCCCCCCTCGCGCAAGCGCAGTGCCTATGGGACGCAGCGTTCTTGGCGCATGCGCAATCCTGGTTCAACGTTTGCGTCTCTATCCTTTCCCTTTCCACCTCCTCGCGTCGTGCCGGTTGATTCCAAGCAAAGGGCTTTGGGGTTAGTGCGCATGCGCGTTGCCTGGGGAAGGTTGGGGGAGCTTTAATCTTGTGTAAATAAACAAACAGCAGCCAGGGAAGGGGGAGAGGCAGGGCACCGCCAGCGGTGCCGCGACACAGCAGAGGGGGCTGAGAGAGGGCGGCAGGCAGGCAGGAACACGGGCACACACAGGCGGGGCGGGGCACGGCACGGCACGCTGAGGGGATGAAGCGGTAGTTAGGGGTAGACGGGACAGGGCCGGCGGCGAGGGACGGGGTGCTGGGGAGAGAGGGCAGGGCGGGCGGCGAGGCTGGGGAGAGAGGGCAGGGACGGGGTGCTGGGGAGAGAGGGCAGGGCCGGCGGCGAGGGACGGGGTGCTGGGGAGAGAGGGCAGGGCGGGCGGTGAGGGACGGGGTGCTGGGGAGAGAGGGCAGGGCGGGCGGTGAGGCTGGGGAGAGAGGGCAGGGACGGGGTGCTGGGGAGAGAGGGCAGGGCCGGCGGCGAGGGACGGGGTGTTAGTAGGAGAGGGAGGAATGAGGGCTGCACTGACCTGGAGGGATAAGGCCGAACAATGGTAAGAGGCTGAGTATGGTTTATGTTTAGTATTTTCACAGCATCCCAAAGCACATTGGGCACTTTATGGGGCAAATGGAAAGATGTGGCCCCTGCCCTGGGGAGCTCATGGCCTAATAAGGAATGTGAGGGGGGATGGCAGGGACCTATTTTTTGATTTGCCCCAGCGGAGGGTTTAGGGTGAGGGTCACTGCAGGATGGGTATGCTCATAATCTGATCAGGCATATTACATCTTTGTCAGTCCGTTTTTATTTAATAGTAAATTTCTTATCAATTTAAAACCTCACAATCTCTATGAACCAGTAAGATCTCATGGGTTCTTATTGGGGCCAGGAGAGCAGCAGCCTGTGGTTTATAACCGTGGTTACTAATGTCAATGGGAGACATGGAAGAAACATCAAATATGAGTCCAATGGGGATGGTTTAGTAAATTAAGCATTAAGTATGGAATATACAGAGTTCCCAGAATTCCGAGTTGTGGGTTCCTGAGGGGTAGGGATGTGAAGGGTGGGAGGATGCAATTTTACCCCTTCATTTAAAGAAAGATAAATTGAATTCCAGGTAGTTTACTCTGTGGGTGGTTTTCCAAACTGTGGTTCTTTTTGCTCTGTGTGCACGTTAAAGATCACTCCACACTTTTTTTCTAAGAGTGCTTTCAGTGTGCTTGCCCAGACTTCTCCATAGGGAGGGTAAAGGGTGGCTTTGCTAAACCAATAAGTGGTTAATTTCTCCAGTGCAGTATATACAAGTGGTAGGAAGTGCTTTGGAAGAAAATGCCCTCCCACCTCCAACCAATACTATTTTATTGTATATTGGCAACTTTTTGAAGTTCTGTGTCATTGTGTTGTACTAAACTGTGCTATGGTAGGATTGTCCTCCTGGAAACCAACTGTATATCTCAGGAAAACTTTACTGAGGAATAAATACAGATCATTTATTCCACCTCTCCAGCCCCTATCCCTCCCAACACCAAGTGACAGCAAGGTTAAATATGGGGCCACCTTTCTATTTTGATTGTTTCTTCATCACTGAACAAGAATCTGTTTTTATTTCCATATAACCAACAAAATGCGTACTGTAGCTTGTATATAGTTGGTTCTCATAAACTATAGGTAATATGATGTCAATAGTAAAGTCTGAATAACACAAGGTCTTCCCTATTTTAATGGCCCAGATCTTGCAACTGCATATGCATGATCACAAGTGTCTGTCTACGAGGGTGCAGTTGCAGGTTAGTGACCTGGTCCTACAGTTGGATCTGTGTAAGCATACTTCTGTGCCTGGACAAAGCCAATTGCAGGATGGTGGTCTGGTTTGGAGAACTCCTTATTGCATGTGGGGAAAGCATCATAAAGCTGTTCGACTTCTAGAATTTTCCCCTAAGTTAGATATGTTCTGAGGTGTGTAATAAATTCTATTAAATTAAATCTTTACTCCTTTTTTAATGGCATTTAAACAAGGTTGGAAATAGAAAGTGTGTTTTCTGGGTATTTCTTGTAATATTTAGTGTTCTGTCCTTAATTTTCCCTTTTTGTCTCACTGTCCAGTATATATGATCTTGCCTTTAAACCTGATGGAACTCAGCTGATAATTGCAGCAGGAAACAGATTGCTGGTAGGAGATTGTTTACTCCTCTCCACACCATACCACCTGAATCTAACAATAATAATACAGTAACTCCCCACTTAACGTCCTCTTGCTTAACGTTGTTTCGATCTTACGTCCCTGCTCAGTTACAGGACATGCTTCATTTAAAGTTGTCCAATGCTTCGCTATAACGTCATTTGACTGTCTGCTTTCTCCACAGCTGTAGCCTCCCATCAGCTCCCCTACGTGCCCACCAGCACCTCCGGCCCGCTGGCAGACCCCGTGGATCAGCACCTTCCCCCTCCCTCCCCTGCCTCCTGCCCATGGCAGTCAGCTGGCCTGTAGACTTCAGGAGGCAGGGGAGGGAGGGGGAGCCTGCGTGCCACAGGCAGGAGGCAGGGGGGAGGAGCGAGGACCTGGTGTGTGGAGTAAAGGGGGAGGAGGGAGGGAGGGAAGAAGTGGGTTAAGGGTGGGGACTTGGGGGAAAGGGTGGAGTGGGTGGGCCGAGGGTTGAGTCCCCCGCCCCTGGTGCTTGCACAGTAGGGGAAGCTGCTGCTGCACAACGTGCTTCTTGCGTACAGCACCTTCAGTCTCCTTGCCTGCCTCAGCGTCTCCAGTGCCAGTGGGCTGTGTGTGTGTGTGTGGGCGGGGGACGGGGGGTAAGGTGGGGGCACCTCCCAACTATAGTACTGTACAGTATGGCAAAAAAAAAAAATTCCCTGGAACCTAACCCCCCCATTTACATTCATTCTTATGGGGAAATTGGATTCGCTTAACATCGTTTCGCTTAAAGTTGCATTTTTCAGGAACATAACTACAACATTAAGTGAGGAGTTACTGTATATATTTTAAAAGACCCCAAAATATAGCTGTGGAACATTATATAAACTGTAGCAATATTTTTGGGGTCTTTGAAAATTTCTTACTAATCTCTTTAATGGGGGCTTTTTCATGTGACTTTTTCTACAGTTTAAAAAGATAGTTTTTGACATAGGGAGGGAATGGGTTGTTTTGAAACAGGCAGGCCAAGTGGGTATCTGAAAACAGCATATGAATTGAACGACTTTCATATAAATGATTCAGTAACCTCTATTGTCCTTACATGTAATGCCTGCTTCTCAGTGCATAGAAAGAGGCAAGTATGTTCTAGTATTTTAAAAGGATGCCATCAATTTAAACTGTAGTCATTTTTAAAAGACAAGTTAAAAGTAGTTTCACGTACTACACCTGTTTCAAAATCTCCCTGCCAAATTTTGTCATATAATTGCATTTTCCTGTTTTTTAAAAAACAATTATCTCCTTTTGCTGTGTGGACTTAAATAGGGGAAACTAACGAACTATCCATGAGAAATAGTGACATTGACTTTGTACAAAGTCTTGTTAAATAAGCAAAGTTTACAAACACTTATTTTGCCTCAAATCTTGTTTAGTTCTAATTATTCTAGTTCCCATGGAGCTTGTTGAAGGATTGGGGTCTTTACACTTTCCTTTTATTGATACAGGTGTATGATACATCTGATGGAACCTTAATTCAGCCCTTGAAAGGTCACAAGGACACAGTGTACTGTGTGGCTTATGCTAAAGACGGTAGGTGACACCTTTGGGCTTCTTAGCTTCCGTCTTTGTGTTAGTTTGTAGAAAGCATGGTAATTGGCCTCATCCCTTTCTTGTTGTAAATTTAAAATTAGGAATGTTAAGGTAGTTTTAATAATAATACTTTGCATTTAAACACTGCCTTTTATCTCAGGGTCTCAAAGCACTTTACAAATATTAGCTGCAGAAGAAAGTACTGTTCTCTGGATATTAAAAACATAGGCCGCAATCCTGCAGTTGATACTACGAATAGAGACCCATGTACCCCATGAACTTTAGTGGGGCTCTGTGTGAAAGCAGAGGTCTACCTGTACAGCATTCCATTGTAGTCAGTAGTATTTCATGTGGGTGCAGAAGTGCAACCATATGGAGTCACTAGCAGGACTGGACCCATACTTACACGATCCTGTAGCGCTCAGACATCTACAAAGTACTTCCTTTTTATTATTTTGCTAAGATGAGTGTTTTTGGAGTAAACGTGATGATTAAATGTGTGGATGTTTTGTTTTAAAATATTATTAATCCCTAGGCAAGCGTTTTGCATCTGGCTCTGCTGACAAAAGTGTAATAATTTGGACTTCAAAGTTAGAAGGAATTCTGAAATACACGTAAGTGAACCCATTCACTTCATTGCTTCCTTTAAATACATACTTTGGTTATGGACTTCTGCTGTTAATATAAGTGAGTGATGCTAGGAGAGTTGAAGGAATGTGAACTAGGGTCAGAGAAGAATCTAGTAGAGAGAGGAGAAATGAGGGAGGAGAGCAGTCAAGATATAGAAAGATATTTGAGAGGGTTAGGAAAGCAGTTAAGAGAATGAGGGAGCAGTGGGAGGGCTAGATAAAGCATTGGTGTTACTCTTGTGAAGACATTGCAGGGCTGAAGGAGCACCAGAGAGCCTCTCTCACTGTGTTAAAAGGCTGCAGGAGTTCAAGAAGAGCAGAGGAGTGTCAGGAGAGTGTTGGGGAGCCATATTCTGCCTTTGTCTCAACAGGAGTTATGTGTACTGCATGTCCAAGACATGAGCCTGGTCTTGTAAAATAAGCCAAATTAGAATAGTTTTATTTGAAGCCCAATCCAAAGGTGGTTGCTAGTACTTGCCTCCACCAAGAAGTTCCATCTTTTTCTGCCCTGCTTTATTTGTGTGCATACGGAATTCTCTTGGGGTTTTTCATTAGATTAATACTAGTCTTCCACAAGTCATTAAGAAATATAGATATGTAATTGTTGGTATCTTACATCTTCAAATCCAAATTCTGCTTTTTGATAAGTTTGAATGATTCTTGTTGAAGTCATTGAGAGAGATGCGCGCATACATATTATGGAAAAATTTGGCTAATAACATTTATTTCTTTCACAGTGCTTCCCAAACCAATATCCACCTATGCCCTCGTAGCAATGCAGCCAGTTCTTGATGAAACCTCCATTTAGAGACTGCTTAATTTAAAAAAAGTTTATTTTAACTTAGTTTAATTACATGTTAATTTGACATAGTGTAACTTTGATCTGTTTTTATGCAATATTTGTCCTCTAAGCGTGGCTTTAAGATAGAAAATGTGGCATTTAAAACAAAAGATTTGTTTGAAACGTGATGATTTCTTTGTTCTAGGCATAATGATTCTATACAGTGTGTTTCATACAATCCTGTTACTCACCAACTGGCATCCTGCTCCTCCAGTGATTTTGGTATGTCTTCTTCCTCTTTGATGTTTTTCATTGAGCCAGTAAACATTATTAAAATGAGAGAATTAAACATTAGTAAGCCAGTAATGTATAGGTACAGTTTTTTTCTTTTCTGTGACGAAGAAATGGAGAAATAAAATGTTACTCCTCCACTATGGAGTATACAAATGAAAATTTAGAAAATACCTTGTTTAGCATAATTTAATATTTTACTTTTAAAATCACTGCCCCTCAGTTGGAAAAGGGTTATGAACTCCAGTGCCTTCAGGTGTGTTATCTTATGGTGATATGATTTTTCAATAGTACTATTTTTTTTGCCCCGCTTTAAGAAATATTTCATTGTAGTTTTTATATTTAGATGTTTATTCCCCACTCCTTCCATATGTGAATAAACAGCACCTGTTCAAAACATTGACCTTTCCCAACACTGAGTAAAATCTTGGCCCCTTTAAAATCAGCTTCCCTTTTTTTTTCCTAATCTGAATGCTGCTTGTAATGATGAACTTAGTCGGTTTCTTGGGGGCTGTTTTGTTTTGTTTTTAAGGCTTGTGGTCTCCTGAGCAGAAGTCAGTCTCCAAACATAAATCAAGCAGTAAAATCACCTGCTGTAGGTAAGTTTGAAGCACTAGATGTGTCATTCAGATTGTTTTTTCCTTTTATGAATAAAAATATGACAATAAAGAGAAGTATATGTCATTAAATTTATGCAGAAGCTATGATTAGGGGCATGAACTGGGAGTTTATAGAACAGATTACAGCAGAACCAAAGGTTCCTATATCACGCCATCCTCATCACTATAGTATCTGAGCACCTTCCACTGGTACAATAAGCAGCATCTGTTACATACTCTTTGTTCTTTCTCTCATCCTCTTCCTGGGGGGAAGAGTATGTGTGCAGTGTACCTTTTTTTTCAATTGTATTGTTTCTCACTTGCAATGACAAGCAGTGTGATCTTGAGCAAGACAGTTAAACTTTCTGTTCCTTTCTTTATCCATTGATACAGTAATAACCTCCTGGAGGTGCTGCTGAGACTTATTAATATTTGTAGAGTACTTTGTGATCCTCAGGTGAAAGATTATATATAGATATATAAAAAAATTAGACTTTTTTGTGGTGTGTGGGGCAACCAGATGATGATAAAGCCCAATCCTGATATTTGATGCTTATAAGTTAACTTTATATTAATAATACAGAAACACTTATACATAGTCCTAGGGGAATTCTGTGCCACTGCATGCACACAGAATTCATGTACCCTGCATATTTCTTTGCTTCCCTGCAGAAAAATGACTTTCTGATGGGGAAGCAAAGGGAAGCCACAAGAGCAGCAACGCACCCCTCCCCAGCAGCGCATGTCATTTTGGGCACCCAGAGCAGCCGGCAAAGAGGCAAATCACTGCGGGGGGGAGGAGAGTTGGGGATGCCCTAGCCAGTGGCTCCTTCCCTGTGCTGGGCTCAACTGCTAGTGCTGGCTGGGCTTGGCTGGGGGTGGGGGAGGATGGTACTTCCTCTTCAAGGAGCAGCTAGGGCCAGGCCGGGCTGGGTCAGACCCACCCACAGAAACCTCCCCTGGCTGCAGGAAGCTCTGCACTGCCCTCTTTCCCCCTGCTTCCTGCCCCCATTGCTCCTCAGCCGCTGGGGGGAGGGATCAGTGTATGGGAGATGCTCCCCATCCACCCAGCCCTCATGCATCCGGACTCCCCATACCCAGAACCTCGCATGGAGAACCCTCCCACTGAGCCTCACCCCCTGCCTCCAGAATCCCCCATCCTGCACCCAGACCAGCCTCTACTGTACCCTCTGCACTCGAACCCCAACCCTGATGAGCCCTGTCCACTCTGATGAGCCCCACACACTCGGACCCCCACCCCACTGAGCTCCAACCAGCTGAACCCCAACCCACCTTCACCTGTACCACCTTGCAGAATTCCATTGTCCCTGCATGCGGAACTCCCCAACGAGCCACTGTGTATCCAGATCCCCACACACCTGGATCCCCCACTGAGCCACCACCACCGATATTGCCCCACACAGGACCCTCTCACCCCACACCTGGATCCCCCCATGTTAAACCTGTCCAGATTTGGATCCTGCCGAGCTTAGTCTGCCTGCCCACATCTGGTGTGCCTGGCATGGTGGGGCAGGGCCCGGGGGTGTTTCTGGGGCAGGCCCAGCTCTTGCACTGTGTCAGGGTTGGGCGCAGCCTCACAGCCAAGTTTGTGTCCCAGGGGTTGGAGGTGCAGCAGGGTGATCTCCCACCTTCGTTCAGCCAGTTGCCTGTGCTCCCTACTTCCATGCTGGAGCCTCTACAATTATTTATTGATAACATTTTGCAGAATTTTAAAATATTGTGTGCAGAATTTGTATTTTTTTGACACAGACTTTTTAATTTTTTGGCACATAATTCCCTTAGGAGTAGTAATATATAGCACTGTAAAGCATGAAAATTTATAAATATACACATGGTTTAACATATCTCCTGCAAAAGCTTGCAGTCTCAAACAAGACCATGCACTACAGCAGTGGTTCTCAAACTTTAGCAACCCAAGGACCCCCATTTTGATTTAAAATTTTTCAGGAACCCCGAAGCCCCCCTGCTCAGCCCTTGCCTCGTCCCCTTCTCTGAGTCCCTGCCCCCTTCTCACTCCATCCCCACTCCCTCTGTCACTTGCTCTCTCTCCTTGTCACCAGTCTAGGGCAGGGGGTTGGGGTGCAGGAGGGGTAGCAGGCTCTGGGAGGGAGTTTGGGTGCAGGAAGGGGTGTGGGGTCTGGGAGGGAGTTTGGATGCAGGGTACAGGCCCTGGGCTGGGGCAGAGGGTTGGGGTGCAGGCAGGGGTGAGGGGTGCAGGCTCCGGCTGGGTGGCACTTACCTCTGGCAGCTTCCGAAAGCGACTGTCACATCCCTCTGGCAGCGGCTCCTAGGTGTGGGGGTGTGTCTCTGCTGCCCCCGCAGGCACTGCCCCTGCAGCTCCCATTGGCCATAGTTTCTGGCCAATGGGAGCTGTGGAGTCGGCGCTTGAGCCGGGGGCAGCACATGGAGACCCCCTGCTCCCCCCAGGGGGCCGCAGGAATGCTCTGGCCGCTTCCAGGAGCAGTGCGGAGCCAGGGCAGGCAGGGAGCCTGCCTTAGCCCTGCTGCGCTGCTGGAATTTTAGCATGCAGGAGGCGCTGGGAGGGGAGGGGCGGATTTGATCAGTGGGGTCCATGGACCCCAGTTTGAGAAACGATGCACTACAGTTCAAGTAAGGGAAGGTGAGGAGAAAGAGATAGGAAGGATTGATGATAATGTGTTTTAAGGAAGCATTTGAAAGAGTAGATGGAGGGCAATTGGCAAACTGGTAACTGTTCTACCTGCAGAGGCAGCATCATTGTCAGTTTTAAGGAAGTGATGTATTTGATCTGGGGGCAAAAGGATACACTCAACTGGTAAAGTCAGGGGAAATAATAAAATAATACCTACCGCTTAGGTAGTGCTTTTCATCAGTAGATCTCAAAGCACTTTACAAAGGAGATATCATTTTTTCAATTTTACTGATGGGGAAACTGAGACACAGAGCATTGAAGTGACTTACTCAACGTCACGTAAGAGGCCAGTAGTGGAGCTGGGAGTAGAACACAGGTCTCCTGAGTTCCAGTCCAGTGCTCTGTATGCTAAACATCACTATTGTCTCTTCTATGTGATCACTATTCTGAATGAAGATTATACAATGGTGTGGTATGTGGACACACAATCTTCACAAATAATGTAGATGTAACTTTCCATCATGTGTTAGCAGCTGATATCTCTTTTTTCTCTTTATTCTTGCATTTATTTTTCACCTAGGTGTAACAAAGAATTTCTCCCTAGGTTGCATGTTCCTGCTATAAATATGAATGTGACTATACAGTGCTGCAGGGTAAATGGCTAAATTCAAGTACTCTTTCTCCTTACGTAGAGACACATTCTAAACTATCATCCGCTGGTTCAGTATACTGTACTTTTAGTAGTTTCCTCTATGGCATGCTGCTTTTTCTTTTCGTTATCAGCTGGACAAATGATGGCCAATACCTCGCTTTGGGGATGTTCAATGGCATTGTCAGCATAAGGAATAAAAATGGTGAAGAGAAAGTCAAAATAGAACGTCCAGGCGGCTCTTTATCTCCAGTATCGTCAATTTGCTGGAATCCATCAAGGTAAACCTCTTAAGTCCATCCCTTTTGTGCTGAACAGATAATCTTTGTTTTATTGATTCCTGACATCACAGCATGGCCAGGCCATTATGCTTCTTCCTTAAGTGGGTTTCTTCTGCATTTTACTTAGGGCTGGTCTACACTATGGGGTGGGATCAATCTAAGTTACGTAACTTCAGCTACGTGAATAACGTAGCTGAAGTCAACATACTTGGATCTAATTACCGTGGTGTGTCAACGGGAGACACTCACGAAAGCTTATGCTCAAATAAATTTGTTAGCCTCTAAGGTGCCACAAGTACTCCTTTTCTTTTTGCAAATACAGACTAACACGGTTGCTACTCTGAAAGCTCTCCTGTTGATTCCCCTTGCGCTTCTCGTTGAGGTGGACAAGATAAATCGACCCCCGCTGGATTGATCGCTGGCTGTAGATCTGGCTGGTAGTGTAGACAAGCCCTCAGAGTCCTGAGGCTTGTCACTGGTGACTAGCTTGTCACATCTGTAAAAATCTGGAGTTACTCCGTAGAAGAAAATGGAGTTACTCTGAATTTAGACTGGTGTAAATGAGATGAGGATTAGGTCCATTTTTTCTCCCAATCCTACTCTTCCTTCACTTTGCCTTTGTTATAGGAGTCCCTCAGTGACACATCAAAATCCATGTGTGTTACTTCTGCTTGAAGAAGGCTTTGCCCCATCTCTTGACTGACCCAGAAGGGGTTTCACAAACTTCATTGGTGCAGATTTTTATCTTTTTTTCCCCTTTGGTTTTCTCACTGCTATCTGCAGTTCAAAATGGAGTGCATTTTGACTAAGATGGATAGTTGGCAACTTGAGTTTTAAGATCAAGTGCCCCATCTCCCTGAGACTTGTATCTGGGATAAACTGAGATTCCTGTGGAACAAGGTACACCTATTTCTAGACATCAGCTGCCTCCTACCAGGCTGCCTGTTTTTTTTTTAATTATAGAGTTGCACTGTTTTGATCACACTAATTGAGATGCTGGAACACATTAATGGTGGGTGCATCTCTTTGATGGCTATATATAGCAATTGTACTTTATTGTCTTTTTTGATAAGTGGAAAAACTGGGTGCAAAATCAGCTTGGATACCAGGAAAGATGGCGTGGTTTTTCATTTGTGTATTTTTATGCAGTGAAGTTTCTTAGAATAATAGATTTTGAAATGATAGTTTCACTGTAGTTATAGGGAATGTGAATGAACAATTAATATTACAGTAGGTGGGAGAATTTCTGGAATCATAGAGCAAGTGAGGAAGAGGAGGAGTCAGTCCACAACTACTTAGAGGAAATACCAGTTTTGAAGTCCAGCACGTGCAGTAGTCAGGGTAGTGAGACAGAGGAAGAAGAACATGAGGAAGAGGAGAGCCCTAGGGACACCAGCTCGTGAGTGAAACTTCAAGGGAATAAAATTTACTGTTCTATAGACAACGTAGACATTTACATTTATGTCTCAATTTATATATGTAATTATTTATTTCTCCTCTCTGTCTTCTACCAATGAACTTCAGCCCTTATCTGAAGGAAACACCTCTAGGAATGAGAAGATATCTCAGTCTCTAGAGCCCATAGATTCTGATGAGACTGCCAATTGCAACAGTAGTAATACTGAGCAGGATCTTTTATGAGACTGATTTCTTTTTTATTCTTAGTGTCAGGTTTGTGCAGCAGTTTCTTCAGATAGTTGAACGCATTTTATAGATTATAAAAACTAAGTGTATGTAATTAACAAATCAAAACAAATAATCAAAACTCAAAGAACCCCAAAATCCATAAGGCCAAATTCAGTGCTGGTGTGTGTGTGGGTGGGTTTCTGTTGACTAGATGGAGCTGCATCTTTTTTTTTGTGTGCCAGCAGTGAATTTAGTCCCACAATTTTTAAACCATAATAAACAATTTACTTACAGCCCATCCCTGCTCCCTACCAATCTTAAATATCATCTTTGCTCTCCCTCAGGCAAAGGAATGGGAGGAGTGATGGTCTTTGTGTGGTGTCCTAAGGTGAACAAACTCTCAGACCAGCAGTAATAATAATACCTAGCTGTTTTATATAGTACTGTTCATCAGTAGATCTCAAAGGACTTTACAAAGGAGTATCACCCCCATTTTACAGATGGGGAAACTAAGACACAGAGAAGTGACTTGCTCAAGGTCACCCAGCAGGCCTGTTGCAGAGATGGGAATAGAACCCAGGTTTCCTGAGTTTGAGTCCAGGGCTCTATCCATTAAAGGACACTACCAAATTCCAGGGTGGAGGCCCTTCTCCGAGAATGCTCTGCTACCAGCTTCCAAGGACAAAATTTTGTTCTTGATTATATTCATGTAAATCAGGTGCATCTCCACTCAGGCCCATTGACTTTGGATTTACACCACTGTAGCTGAGATCAGAATATGGCCACAGATATTTAAGTCCAGGGGCTCTTAGCTAATCAGCCTTGGCTGATCATAATTGCAGTGGAAGTACATGAAATGATGTATTAAGTCTTTGGAGGCAAACAGTCCATGGCATAGTGATGTGTTGGGAGGAAATGGTGGACTCTCTTCTGTGTCGTCCCGTGTCGTCTCGTCCCCCCAAAGCTGTCTGTTGTCTGGCTACAAAAAAAGTTCAGTAATATTCTAGTTAGGGTGGATATGTTTGCTTTTCTCTCAATTTTTGTGCCTTTTTTTTAAAAAAATCATTATTTGCTAAATGTAGTCTGACATCCTGCTTATTTTTTGTCTGTAGCTTTTATTAGTTTTATACAGAAATCACTGCTGCGCACTGCATGTCTTAATTGTCTGTTTCTTCTACATATTAGAGATGAACACAATGACATCTTAGCTGTAGCAGACTGGGGTCAAAGGCTTTCCTTTTTTCAGCTCAGTGGCAAACAGGTAAGTTGAAGCTTAATGCTTTGGAAAGTGCATTCGTATTTACCCTCAGGAGGAGCTGAATATTTTTGATCATATTCTGTATATACATTGTGTCTTGTATACTGCTGTTTTATAAGGGTAATTACTCTAAGCTTTTGACCATCCTCTTTTCCAGCTCCAGCGTCTCCCAACCCAACAGAGACACTTTCTGTCACTTCTTCTAGTTTTGCAGACATTTGTGACAGTTTACTGGCCCAGATCCTGAGCTGCAGCTTTGGAGTCCTTGGTACAGTTCAGGAGAAGGAGACTCATTAATGTTTTATAAATCACCCTGATTCTGAGCAGACCTGTGTGGGGCTAGGCTGGTTCTCAGTTGCAATTTAGAGCAGCTTCTGAGGGCTATTACAACTGTCAGCTGTTGCTGGATATAGGAAAGTCTTTGCCACTAGCTGAAGGGGTGGTGGTATCATAGGAGCCTGTATGATAGAACTTTGGCACCTGAGGATCCCTGTACACTGGGGAGATCCTCTTGCTAGTTTCCAACTACTTTTCATGACTCAGAAAACATGAAATGACCATTTTCTTTGATCTCTATATTGTGTCTTGTAGATTGGGAAGGACAGGGTGCTGAATTTTGACCCCTGCTGTATTAGCTATTTTTCCAAAGGAGAATATATATTAATGGGAGGCTCAGATAAGCAAGTATCTCTCTACACGAAGGATGGAGTGCGTCTCGGTACCATAGGGGATCAGAGCAGCTGGGTGTGGACATGTAAAGTTAAACCAGACTCCAATTATGTGGTAAGAGGGGACATTTTATCGCTTTTCTCTTAGATCTTAGATACATATGGTAGGACCACAGTTTTCAAACTTGAGTACCTAAATTTACTCAAATCCTTACTGAGGCAGCTAAATACAAGTGGCCTAATTTTTAGATGTTGCTGAGTACGCACATTCAACTCCCATTGAAGTTAAAAATAGTCATGGAGAAATGTATCCTGGGCTACAAGAAGGTGATAAATGGGGATAAAGCTTAGTGGCCTACATAAGACATTTACTACATTTTATTTTTAAAATGGTAGCTGATTTATTTAAAAATAATTTTGATGATATATATGAAACAGGGTGACTGTAGAGGCTGTGCAATAGGATAACTGGAAGTAGATGTGCAAGTAGGCTGTTCCTCGTTCAGAATTTCTACTAATGAGCCTTGTGGAGAATGTGTGGAGAACCTTTTGGGGCAATATATACTCTAATCTGTCAGTGGCAGAACTGCTTTTGAAATCAGTAGGCCGAGAGTGGTGATTTAAAAAAAAAAAAAAAAAAAGTAAGTGTCCCATGATTTAAGGCTGTGATTTAGTCATGGAGATCACTGAAGTAATGGAATCTATGACTTTCAAAGACCTCCGTACTCCAGCCAGTGCCGGCTGGGAGCTGCAGTGCCCCCTGCGGAGGCAGGGGGAGCCCTGCAGCTTTCAGCCTCGACTCTGGGCCACAATAGGCGGCAGGGGACCCCCATTGCTCTCTGCCTCCACGGGCAGCAAGGGGACCACTGCTCCCCACCAGCAGCAGGAGGGATCCTCGCTGCTCCCATCCACTGCAGGCATTAAGGAGGACCCAGAGGCAAGGGGGAATCCCTGTTGCTCCTGGTGGCCGCAGAAGGCAGGGGGGGACCCAATGGCAGGAGGAATCCCCGCTGCTCCTGACCACTCCAGGCAGCAGGGGGATCTGCAACTTCCAACTGGCACAGGTGGCAGAGGGGAATCCCTAGAGCTCCTGGCCCCCAGGAGCTAGGCAGGGGGGACTCCCACAGTTTGAAGCTGCCAGTCGAAGGGGACCCTGGAGCTCTGTCTCCCCCTCCCCCCCCTCCCCCCCAGGTCCCCAGACTACCCATTTTGTCGTGGGTATTTTTAGTAAAAGTCAAGGACAGATCACAGGTTTCCGTGAATTTTTCATTATTGCCCATGACTTGTCCGTGACTTTTCGTAAAAATATCCATGACAAAAACTTAACCTTATTTGTGATCATATAGGATTTCATCCTGGATCATTAAGTCGATGGAAGTTTTGCCACTGAATACAGTGTGAGCATGATCAGGGCTAAAGTCAGTATGCTGTTTTGGTGAATGTAATGTAAGGGATTTAGCGTTCATTTAAATGTCATGCATTTTTATTAGGGCTGTCAAGCGATTAAAAAAATGAATTGTGATTCATCATAAAATTAATTGGATTGTTAATCAGAGTACCATTTATTTAAAAATTTTCAAATATATTGATTTCAATTACAACACAGAATACAAAGTGTACAGTGCTCACTTTATTTGTAATCAAAAATAAATATATTGGCACTGTAAAACACAAAAGCAATAGTATTTTTCTATTCCCCCATTACAAGTACTGTAGTTCAGTCTCTTTTTAACATGGAAGTTGAACTTACAAACGTAGAATTATGTACAGAAAACCTCTGCATTCACAAATAAAGCAGTGTAAAACTTTAGTGCCTACAAGTCCACTCAGTCCTACTTCTTGTTCAGCCAGTCGCTCAGACAGACTAGTTTGTTTACATTTGCAGGAGATAATGCTGCTTGCTTCTTGTTTCAGTGTCACCTGAAAGTGAGAACAGGCATTCACATGGCACTGTTGTAGCTGGTGTCACAAGATATTTACATGCCAGATATGGTAAAGATTCGTATGTCCCTTCATGCTTCAATCAGCATTCCAGAGGACATGCATCCATGCTGATGATGGGTTCTGCTCGATAATGATCCAAAGCAGTGTGGACCTGTACATGTTCATTTTCATCATCTGAGTCAGATGCCACCAGCAGGTTGATTTTCTTTTTTGGTGGTTCGGGTTCTGTAGTTTCCCCATCAGAGTGTTGCTCTTTTAAGACTTCTGAAAGCATGCTCCACACCTCATCCCTCTCAGATTTTGGAAGGCACTTCAGGTGCTTAAACCTTGGGTTGAGTGCTGTAGCTATCTTTAGAAATCTCACATTGGTAACTTCTTCACGTTTTGTCAAATATGCAGTGAAAGTGTTCTTAAAATGAACATGTGCTAGATCATCATCTGAGGCTGCTATGACATGAATATATGGCAGAATGCAGGTAAAACGGAGCAGGAGACATAGAATTCTCCCCCAAGGAGTTCAGTCACAAATTTAATTAACGCGTTTTTTTTAACAAGTGTTATCAGCATTGAAGCATGTCCTCTGTCGTGGTGGCTGAAGCATGAAGGGGCATATAAATGTTTAGCATATCTGTCACATAAATACCTTGCAATGCCGGCTACAAAAGTGCCATGTGAATGCCTGTTCGCACTTTCAGGTGACATTGTAAATAAGAAGAGGGCAGCATTATCTCCTGTAAATGTAAACAAACTTGTTTGTCTTAGCAATTGGCTTAGCAAGAAATAGGACTGAGTGGACTTGTACGCTCTAAAGATTTATGTTGTTTTGTTTTTGAGTGCAGTTATATAACAAAAAAAATCCACTTTGTAAGTTGCACTTTCACGATAGAGATTGCACTACAGTACTTATATGAGGTGAATTGAAAAATACTTTTATTTTGTTTTTACAGTGCAAATATTTGTAATTAAAAATAATATAAAGTGACCACTGTATACCTTGTATTCTGTGTTGTAATTGAAATCAATATATTTGAAAATGTAGAAAAACATCAAAAACATTTAATACGTTTCAATTAGTATTCTGTTATTTAACAATGCGATTAAAACTGCGATTAATCGCGATTAATTTTGAGTTAACTGTGATTAATCAACAGCCCTAATTTTTATGCATGATTTTTGTACTTGCTTATAAGTTATCATTGGTTGACACGTGTAGTTTTTGAGATCATTCTTCTTGTATGAGTTTTTGAGATCTTTCTCCTTATGTTCAGGCGATAGGGTGCCAGGATGGAACAATTTCCTTTTATCAGCTGATTTTCAGTACAGTCCATGGACTCTATAAAGATCGTTATGCTTACAGGGACAGCATGACTGATGTTATTGTCCAGCACCTAATTACTGAGCAAAAAGGTAGTGTTGCACTTATATTGAAGTCTTGGCTTCATTTTCATTATTATTTTTATTAATAGCTGTTAGCATGTTCAAATGTATGGTCCCTGTCTCGTGGAACTTCCTGTCTTTGATAAACACTGATGGTAAGGTTGAGGCATACAGCTCATGGGGTGAAAATGCAAACATGAAATGGAGCAAATATTTCTGGAGGATCAGCACAGAAGGACTTAATGGAAGAAGTGGGGATTTGAAAGGTCATTAGGAGGGGGAAGAGCTATTAAAATAGTCAGTCTCTCTCTCTCTCGGTGGTTCTTATTAACAGCATCAAAGACTTGTGCTAATATTTTCTAAGCACAATTTTTAAAAATATTCTCACCCCGTTTCCTAACAGGGAAGGGACAATGGAACATACATCATAGTACATCATTCACAAGTAATGAATGGTAGTAACTTGTGACCTACTGCTAACCAGTGGCATGTATGGGTAGCTTATACCTGCCTTGGAGCCACAGACTCTATTTTAGTAGGGTTGACTGTTCAGTGTAGAAATATTTTGTAAGGATTAAATTGTAATCGTGGTTTAACATGGTACTAAATGATTTCAGTTTCATTCACCCCACAACTTACTATGTTTTCTTATGTTCTTTCTTTTCAGTTAGAATAAAATGCAGAGAGCTTGTAAAGAAAATTGCAATCTACAAAAACAGATTAGCAATCCAGCTGCCAGACAAAATCCTGATTTATGAATTATATTCAGATGACTCCTCAGACATGCATTACCGTGTGAAGGAAAAGATTGCAAAGAAATTTGAATGCAATTTGCTGGTTGTATGTTCAGATCACATTATCTTATGCCAGGTACATACTTGAAAGTTAAACATAGTCTTGATAAGTAAGAGAAGGGTACACGTGTTTGAAGGGGATGGCAGAATAGGGTTAGCATAGTGAAAAAACTGTAATGGATTATGCAGTTAGGCAATTGAATGTGTACTGTAATGTAATCTCAGACCAGTTAAACAGCTGCTGTGTCTCATTTCACTGATGGCCGTGTTTTAGTAAAATGATCTCTGGGATGAAAGGTGCTAGAAAAGGGTTTTTTGATATTCTGCTTGATGCCATCAGAAATCTTTAAAAATATATTTTGTCTGCTAGATTGATGTTACATATATTTCGCAGTCTTTTGTTTTGTATGTACATATGTAGACGTATATCTGGATAGATGTGAACACATTCCACTAAAGTGGCATGATTTTCTATTTACCAGTATGTAGTTTATTGTATATCACAGAATTGTTTATCTTTTTAGGAGAAAAGACTACAGTGCCTCTCATTTAATGGTTTTAAAGAGCGTGAGTGGCTGATGGAGTCTCTCATTCGTTACATTAAAGTAATTGGAGGCCCTTCAGGAAGAGAAGGCCTCTTAGTAGGTCTGAAGAATGGCCAGGTGACTGACTTCTCTCTTTTTAAGTACAGAGCAAAATCTGTTTTACTGTTTTGAGGAGAACAGAAATACATAGGGCTGACCACAGAAGCAACAAAAACTTTTATAACCTGAATTCCATGGGCTCAGGCTGAGCCTAATCCTGAATCAAAAAATGCATTTATTTGTATCTCTCGCCTGTGGGCTCACGTTCTTTCTTTTTAGCTGCTCACTTGTAGGTTACCCTGGAAGACAAAAACATTGCTCCCCATTGCCCATGCTTCATAGGTGGACCTCAAGAGAAGTGTGTATACAGAAAAGGGCTCTCTACACTTCGCTGACAACCCCACTACAGCTGACTCCCCCAATAAGAAATGGACCTTTGGCATTTGTCATATAGCAATTTTATGATGATCACTGTCAATCAGACAAGTTCATGCATAATTCTACACTGAAACCATATTGAATGCAGAGAATAATACAAAAGATATTTGTATATAAAGGTGCTTAGTTTCTTTGTAAATTAAGCATACATTTAATACTTCCTTGCAGAGTATCCATTTGATGGGTTTCCACTTAATACAGTAGAAAATCAATGGGATAACCATGTGACCATGAGATAGTAAAATTGTGTGTCAGATGGCACTGTGGCTTAAGAGGTTTCCTGAAGAGTAGTTAGTAGCTGCTGTTGGACCTCAGGACCAGCAGAAGAATATGAGTGGTAAATATTGGTGTCCCACGATTTATCTGTTTAATGGGATCCCCTGTCTTGCTTTTCAAAGTCAATGAACTTCCATCAGTCTTCATATTATATTTAAAAGAAATGGAGCAATATAAGTAGCATATTTAGCTTTAGTTTGCTTACAGAGCACACATAAAGTTTGATGCTATCCAAACCCTTATATTACCAAAACTTTACATCCCACCTTCTGAATACCAGATTTAGGGAAGGATAGAGAATCTGGCAGAAATGGATACAGTAAAAATTGTAACATCGATTGTAGGCTGTTCAGTAGTTTAATTGCCTAAAATACACTATTATATTATCATTGAGGCTATCCTTTTTCTTTCATGGAGGTTGCAGAAGTCACGGAATCTGTGACTTCTGTAACCTTCATGAATTCAGCCCCAGCAGCCGGGAGCTGCAGGGTCCCCCCGCTGCCCACAGTTGCCGGGAGCTTCGGGGTACTCCTGCCAGCCAACGGGGATACCCCGCAGATCCCGGCCACCATGGGCAATGGGGGCCCCCGAAGCTCCTGAACACTGTGGGCAGCAAGGGGACCCCAGAGCTCGAGGGGGAACCCTAGTAATTGCGGGCAGCGGGGAGACCCTGGAGCTGCCCACTCTCTGCAGACAGTGTGGAGACCCTGCAGCTGAGCTCCCAATTTTGTCATGAATATTTTTAGTAAAAGTTTCGGACAGGTCATGAGCTTCTGTGAATTTTTCTTTATTGCCCATGACCTGTCCATGACTTTTACTAAAAATATCTGTGACAAAATCTTAGCCTTAATTATCATTATTAACAAATGTTTATATAGTACTGTATGTGTTCTAATGTTAATAAATTAGTTATAAAAAATGGAATAATACCATATCTGAGTTAGTTAATGGGGAAACTGTAGTCTGTCATACAACACAAGTGACAGTGGAGGCTGTTTCTTTGTAGTTCTGGAGTTACATACAGCATAGAGGTTACAAAGAGGGTGCAGCATGGCAAGTATTTAAATATTTAGGTTGTTACCATATGTAGTCTTTGTTCTATTTATATTTATGCTCATCACCATAGTATAAGTGCATTAATGTAATGTTTTACAGGTAGAATGACACAGAATCTAGGTTGTCTCACATATTTTGTTTACGTTAGTTTGCAATCTAGAACACTGTAAAGAAGCAAGGGTATAAACCTTTGAAAGCATTTTCAAACTGCTTTAGTTCTTACATATATTTAATATTTTAATATTTCTTCATAATATGTAATCACAGTTCTGTTTTCAACAGCAGAGTTAATATGCACTATTCTGTTTCTAATTTTGGTAACTGCAACTTTGACTGACTGACTTTGACTTCAAATATGTCCAGATTCTGAAGATATTTGTGGACAATCTTTTTGCAATTGTCCTGTTGAAGCAATCCACAGCTGTGCGCTGTCTGGATATGAGTGCATCCCGAAACAAGTTGGCAGTGGTAGATGAAAATGACACCTGTCTAGTATATGATATTCATACCAAAGAGCTGCTGTTCCAGGTAACAAATCAAAACCTTTAAGTGTTTGTAAAAAAGAGAGAAACTTGCTAGGGAATCAGAATATGATTTTTGTTTCTTACATGTAGATAATGTCCTTAATAATTTATACAAATCCTAAATAGATCAACTGTGGAATGTTGTAGATATTAATACATTGTGCCCCTTTCAGAGAGTGTTGTCTAATGAGTAGGGTAGGGAGTGGAAGAGGGAGCCAGGAGATTTGTGTTCTTTACTCACCTCGTCCATGCACTTGCTCTATGATCTTTAGAAAGTCACTTGGGGCCATGTAATGTTCCCTTTGGATTATTGAAGTCAGCAGGGGTCTTGCTGTTGATTTCAGTGGGAGCAGGATTAGACCTTAAATCACTTTCTGCCTCAGTTTTGCCCAATATAAAAGGGGATAATACTTCCCTGATAGGGAATTTAACATAGTCCCTCTATGAGGCTTAATCCATTAATGTTAGTAAAGTATTTTCAGGTAGATCCTTGCATAGAAAGCATGAAGTATTATTAAGATAGGACCTAGGAGATTCTTTTTATGACAGAAAGCAGAAATAACGATTAAATGATTCTGATAGCTAGGAACAAGTGTCCATTTGTGGAAGGATTTTAATTTAATGTATGAGTAAAGGTGATGAGCAAGATATAGGTGATGAGCAAGATATATAAGAACCATATTGGACAAAATTATTGCAATTTAATAAGCATAAAGCAAGTGCTGTAAAAATGCGGCAATATTTGTAACTTTTAAGTACCAGTATATTCCTAAACATAAAGAACTAGTGTAAAAACCACATTTATACAGGTTATAACATAATCAATTGTCGTAGCTGAAGGCCATATATTGCTTAGGGGAAAAGATCTAATTTTGTCGCACAGTAATTTAATCAACCATATAATATGCTCATTAGGAACCCAATGCTAATAGCGTGGCTTGGAATACACAGTGTGAGGATATGCTTTGCTTTTCCGGAGGGGGTTACCTCAACATCAAAGCTAGTAACTTTCCTGTCCATCAGCAAAAACTTCAAGGCTTTGTTGTGGGATACAATGGCTCCAAGATTTTCTGTCTTCATGTTTTTTCTATGTCGGCTGTTGAAGTTCCTCAGGTAAATTTTAATCTAATTAACCCATTTTTGTGTTTTCTCAACAACATGGTTTAAAAAAATGAAAAAAATGTTTCTGAAACTTGTCCATTTCATATTACCAGAATCAATGTAATCTAAACTCCTAGCGTATTCAGATCTGTCAACACTGTCTAGTTCCTTTTGTGTGAGCTGTGTAAAGTTTAGAACAGTTGGACTCATTAATTTTAAGTGTCTTGAGTTTTTCCGTCTCTTTTGCTGAAGTGCACTCTCGTATTATCATAGTTGTCCCCCCATTTTGTTTACAAATCCATTAAATTTAAAAGCACTGAACCACAATGACAATGTGGTTCTGTACAAACTTATTTTGCCTACAGTTTCTGCACATCTTCCCCCCCACACACACACACACATTTTTCCATGTTATTTTTCAAATGTCCATGTTCTACCCATGCCATGTACCCTCTCATTAACTACCTGCTGTTGCTCCTTTTGGATATGTTTAGGCAATATTTAAGTGGTATGAAATGTTCTAAGCTGTAGGTGTATCCAGTTTGTAATAGATTTGTAGATTCTGTGTCAATTGGCAGAGTGATTCTTCCTGCTTTATGGGAAGGACCATGAACAATGGAAGTGTTAATATAGCTAGTGGGGTATTAAGAATATAAAAACTGATTTGCCCTTGGACACAAGAAATGCAGTCTTGTTTTCATCTTGTTTACATGTTTTCATCTACTTAACAATGGCTTAAAAATGAACACCGAAACCAAAAAATGGGAGAATCAGGGCAGGCACTGGACGTGATCCTGCATTTCTTATGCGCCCAAAACTCATCGGCATCGTTTGGAGTTGTGGATGAGTGAGGAATGCAATACATCGATACTTGTACTGAATTGGTAGGATCTCAGACCCTAGCAAACAGTGCCCTCAGGACAAAAGGGATTGGAATTCAGTTATCCTATTCTGTATTGTACTTACGTTGGAGAAGGATGACTGAATTCACAGATTTCAGAGTAGCAGCTGTGTTAGTCTGTATCCACAAAAATAAAAGGAGTACTTGTGGCACCTTAGAGACTAACAAATTTATTTGAGCATAAGCTTTCATGAGCTACAGCTCACTTCATCGGATGCATTCAGTGGAAAATAGAGTGGGGAGATTTATATACACAGAGAACATGAAACAATGGGTGTTACCATACACACTGTAAAGAGAGTGATCAGGTAAGGTGAGCTATTAGCGGGTGGAAGGGACCTTTTGTAGTGATAATCAAGGTGGGCCATTTCCAGCAGTTGACAAGAATGTCTGAGGAACAGTGTGGGGCGGCGGGAATAAACATGGAGAAATAGTTTTACTTTGTGTAATGACACATCCACTCCCAGTCTTTATTAATTGTATCCAGTTTGCAAATTAATTCCAATTCAGCAGTCTCTTGCTGGAGTCTGTTTGTTTTTGAAGTTTTTTTTGTTGAATTGCCACTTTTAGGTCTGTAATCAAATGACCAAAGAGATTGAAGTGCTCTCCGACTGGTTTTTGAATGTTATAGTTCTTGACATCTGATTTGTGTCCATTTATTCTTTTACGTAGAGACTGTCCATTTTGACCAATGTACATGGCAGAGGGGCATTGCTGGCACATGATGGCATATATCACATTGGTAGATGTGCAGGTGAACAAGCCTCTGATAGTGTGGCTGATGTGATTAGGCCCTATGATGTCCACATATTTATTCAGGGGACACAGTTGGCAATGGGCTTTGTTGCAAGGATGGGTTCCTGGGTTAGTGGTTCTGTAGTGGAGGCCCAAAAAAGAAAATAACAGAACGCCACTAGCCATCACCTTCAGCCCCCAACTAAAACCTCTCCAACGTATCATCAAGGATCTACAACCTATCCTGAAGGACGACCCATCACTCTCACAGATCTTGGGAGACAGGCCAATCCTTGCTTACAGACAGCCCCCCAACCTGAAGCAAATACTCACCAGCAACCACACAGCAGAACCACTAACCCAGGAACCCATCCTTGCAACAAAAGTACTCATGCCACAAGTACTCCTTTTATTTTTATGAATTCACAGAATAAATCACTGTATTATTGTCAAAAGTATCATTATACCTTGTACATTCTTTTGTTTATAATACAGAAAAATAGATTGGTTACATAGTGGGTTTGTAACTGTTAGGGTTGGAAAATGAGCAATTTATCCACTAAATACATTAATATATCTCAATATTTTGTTTTTGATAAATGTTTCTCAATGGAAATCCTCAGTCTGCTCCTATGTATCAATACCTGGAACGGAAAATGTTCAAAGAAGCCTATCAGATTGCTTGTTTAGGAGTAACTGACACTGACTGGAAAGAGCTGGCTATGGAGGCCTTAGAAGGTCTGGAGTTTGAAACTGCTAAAAAGGTAAAGCATTTATTTCTTTGTGAAACAGGAATTTTGAAATTTCCTATTAACACATGATTGGAGTGAAAAGTGATGCACATACAATGCAATATCTTCATATTTAACCTTTCTATTAGATACATGAACCATAGCTCCTGGTGATATAACATACTTTTTCTATTTTTTTTAATATGAAGTATCAACTCAAGATCTTATGCACATCATGAAAGCCAAACTATGATGCTTCATTTTTGTTCTTGTCAAAAACATGCAGAATAGCTAATGCCTACACTAAAGAAAACTTGATTTTATATTTTTGGCTATTTAAACCCATAAAGAAAAACTTCAAAAACATTCCATTTCAACTCTAGAAATGAGTTTAATAATAACTCAGGAAACAGTATTGCAACAAGAAAAAGGAATCAGGATTTAGTGTTTGTGTTTTTCACTAGGTGGCAGCAAAGAATTGCATCGCTGAAATGAATCTGTCGTCTCCTAGTTTTTGTCCTGTAATACTCTGCTGCTAATATTCCTATTCTTTTGTCTCCCTCCTACTTAAAGCATGCCACTTTGAAAGTGGAGACTGTACTTTCTTTATGTTGGTTGCTCACTCAGTTCTTTGCAGATAGTGTGGCATTGCCACATATTTTCTTTCTTCCTGCTGGAGTAGCCCTGTGTTTGGGAATGGCCTCTCTAAAATGGCAGATGCTGGAGTATGTTTTCCATGGAGTAAAGTCTTTGTACCACCTTCTGTCAAACAAAAGGGGCAAAAGAAATACAGTGCCATGAATATAATATGAAACACAAAATTATTTTAAAAATACACAGGAAGTGGCATATAATCACAGGCGTCCTTTACATAGTGACACAAGATTTTGTAGGAAGCTAAACATTTTAATTTTTCATTTTCTCATAAATGGAGGCATTGGACTATACTTTTTCTGTGCAACTTTATAGATTTTATGCAAATAGTTGTTCTTAAAATGAAGACGTTTTCAGTGCCTCCCTGGAAGGTGAGTACTGTCATCATCTTAGAATTAGAGCTGATTAACCTGAACAAAGGCAGCTTCTAGAAAATCTGACATTAAAGATTCGTTCTTTCTCATTTGATCTTGTCCGCAGAATATATATTCCTCCTAAGCATTTAATTGGTTAGAGGTCTGGAACGTCCCAATGTCGGAAGAGTTTAATTTCTTGGTTTTATTGTAGGTCAAAAGTAAGTGCTAAATTGCTGTAACTGAACTCCATCCTCTTTGGAACCCTCCTTCAGGTAGTTGAAGGCTGCTGTCAAATCCCTCCCTCACTCTTCTCTTCTGCAGACTAAATAACCCCCAGTTCCCTGAGCCTCTCCTCATAAGTCATGTGCTCCAGCCCCCAATCACTTTTGTTGCCCTCCACTGGACTCTCTCCAATTTGTCCACATCCGTTCTGTAGTGAGGGGACCAAAACTGGACGCAATACTCCAGGTGTGGCCTCACCAGTGTTAAATAGAGGGGAATAATCACTTCCCTCGATCTGCTGACAATGCTCCCACTAATACAGCCCAATATGCCATTGGCCTTCTTGGCAACGAGAGCACACTGCTGACTCATATCCAGCTTCTCGTCCACTGTAATCCCCAGGTCCTTTTCTGCAGAACTGCTGCTTAGCCAGTCAGTCCCCAGCCTGTAGCGGTGCATGGGATTCTTCCTAAGTACAAGACTCTCTGCACTTTTCCTTGTTGAACCTCATTAGATTTCTTTTGGCCCAATCCTCCAATTTGTCTAGGTCACTCTTGGCCCTATCCCTACCCTCCAGCTTATCTACCTCTCCCCCCAGCTTAGTGTCATCTGCAAACTTGCTGAGGGTGCAATAAATCCCATCATTCAGATCATTGATAAAGATGTTGAACAAAACCAGCCCCAGGACCGACCCCTGGGGCACTCCACTTGATACTGGCTGCAGCTAGACATCAAGATAAATATATTGTTGTCTCTCCTGATGTTATTTCCACAACTTGATTTATATAGAACACAAAATCAATTAACTTGCTGGCCAATAAAGTGGCTACTTTTTTCTTTTCTTTTTCCTTTAACAGGCATTTACCAGAGTACGAGATCTTCGGTATCTAGAACTGATCAGCAGCATTGAGGTAAAACAAAGAATGTTAAATATAATATAACATGTAAAAGCATACATTAAGCTTAAGTAAGCTACTTTGGAACAATTTTCTGTAGAATCAGTATTCCTGATTATTAAAGGAATGATGGATGTATGAAAAGTGAAAAATGCTGATTTTAAGGTGTTAAGTCAAATTCCCAATCATATGACTGAAACTTGTTGAAAAAATATGAAGAGGAAAGTAAACTGTATGAGAACATTGAAACCTTATTAAGAAAAATCATAGAAAGCTTCTATATCCAATTAACTGTTATACTACTGTAGACTGTTGTAGCACTGTTCAGGGCACTTTACAAGCATAAATTAATTAAACCTTACCCCACCCACTGGAGACAGGCAATTATTATTCTCTCTCTTGCAGATAGGAAAACTGGCATAGAGAGGTAAAATGACTTGCTCACGGTCACATGACATGTCAGTGACCACTGGAAATAGAATTTAGGATTCCTGACTTCCAAGTCCGTGGGAGAAGTGGAAACACTTTCTGGCCACCTCCATCCTCTTTCCTTTCTACACATACTGTTCCTGATCCTATCCAGAGTATTACAGCATTGCAGTTCGTATTTATGTGATTAGCAGTCTTTCCCTTTTAAACAAACATAGGCTTACCTTTTAGTTTCCTTGACACAGTTCCTTCATAGAAATAGTTCTGGTCTGCTGCATCACTGCTTACTCTTGCTTGTAGTTTATGGGGACTCCATTGCAGGTTTGTAAGGGGGTAACTGAGCACATTAATTGCATTAATATGAAGCATTCCTCACACCAATGACACCTTCCTCTGTGATTGGGGACATTAGGTAATGCAAGTGCCAAACTCTAAACCGGGCAAGCTCACTGAAGAATTCTGAAAGATCTGAATTCTGAAAGACTTAATATGTAAAAACTCTTTTGATTATTCCTTTTTACCCAAATTGTATAAACGAAACTTTCAGCACCAGTCAAATAAATATCAGCACAGTTACAATCAGAGGATCATAGTTGTTATCTGCTTTGGCAGTGCTGGGTTGAATTTATACAACAGGGTGAAGGATTTTGCCCCCTATAATGTAGCTTATTATGGAAGTCATGTTCTTATATGTTACACAAAGCAGACTAATATACATTTCCAAGGGCTAAATCCTCAGCAGAAGTAAATTGGCTTAGCTCCATTGGAGTCAGTGGAGGCCAGATCCCCAGCTGAATGTCTGGATTATAATTTTATAAATCTAGATGCTCACACCCTAAATTTTCAAAGAGGTATAAATTTGCCACACAACTTGTGTTTATGTGAAACCTATATTACAGAATGCAGCTTAATTCTGTTCAAAATGTTGGGGACATACATAAAACAATTAGTTAATATCTAAAAAGTAGGCATGCTTTAATTTGAATTGGCGTGCTTTTAAAAAAAAAAAAATGGGTCCAGGTGAACGGATAAAGAAAAATGGACAAAATAGAAAACTACATACCTTTTCTTGGACCCATAAAATGTTCTGAAAGCCGTTTCAGGGAATTGCATTAACTATATTATGACTTCCAATTAAAGGATCACAATTTGATTCACTATCTAGTATATCCCTACAGCCTGTTTTTGGATATACTGAGGTACAGTTTCATCACTGTAATGGGAATTATCCAGATAGTATGCATTAAGGAAATTGTGTGAGTAAAGTCTTGTGCACTGCACTGAAAATTGCCCCCACTGAATGCTATGTATCTTACATGTGACTCCATGAGCATAGGGAGAGACAATTGGCCGAAGGATAAAAGGTTTATAAGTGGAGCATTTATTTTAAATGACCTAAATACACTTAAATCCCCCTGTCTGTCTCTGCAGAAATGAGAGATAAAATAAGACTTTGAAGAGTTAAAGATGACCAAGGTGTTCTGGCCAACCATTCTTCTCAATTAAAATAACTTTTGAATGATGAAACTTGTGTGTAATAAGAAAAGGAGTACTTGTGGCACCTTAGAGACTAACCAATTTATTTGAGCATAAGCTTTCGTGAGCTACAGCTCACTTCATCGGATGCTGAAGTGAGCTGTAGCTCACGAAAGCTTATGCTCAATAAATTGGTTAGTCTCTAAGGTGCCACAAGTACTCCTTTTCTTTTTGCGAATACAGACTAACATGGCTGTTACTCTGAAACTTGTGTGTAATGTTGCTATGGTCTTTGTTTTTAAAGGCAGTTGAGATACCTAGAGTAGGTATCATACAATGTAGATATTGTTTATATTCTAGTAGTGTACACTCAGCCACCCACCTAACTACCTAACCCCCAAACGCTTATGATCCATAGTACCCAAACCAGTTTTTTTCTCTGGTAGCTGGACACATGTTTCATGATAGGAGGCAATCAATTATAACAACTCTCATCTCTCAGCTTGAATCTGTTTCATTGAATACATATGTTCAAACTCTTGGAGGTTTTTTTTAGATTATACTGTGCGTTGATTTTGAAGTTCTTAGTTGAAATTTTCTTCTCTTAGGTAATAGGATTTCAGCCAGCTTGTATGTTATGCCCAATGCCACGTATCAATTAAATGTGCTGGGGTAGGCCTGATGCAAAGCATGAATTATTTAATTTTTTTAAAATTGGCATTTTTATGGTACTCGCTATGGTAATGCACTAGCAATACAGAATGTGAGCCTTAATTTTAAGGAATAGAAAATGCTACTTTTTTTAGTGTTCCCAATTGTAATATTTGATGATCAAATATTGAATATATTCTAAAATGTAAGCAGACAGTTATTGACCTCTAGAAATTTCTTCATGGATTTGTATGGATTTAAACATCTGCTTAAATGCTTTGCTGAATTGACACTTTAATTGGCAGGAGAATATATGCAGCTGTTTCCAAAGTTATTGAACGTATCTGTGTCTGGTAATGGGCTTTTATGCATGATGGACACACTGTATTACTGGCCATTTCTGATTCACTGGCAGGTTCATACTTTGTGAGGCTGTTTGTGACCTACAGTACCATTGTTAGGTCATTTTTGTGCCTTTTCTGAGCATATATTGCTAGTTTGGCCAGATTTTGTTTTGAGTTGATTTAGTAAATTTCCACTAGAGAAAATGGTGGATTCTATCAAATAGCAGTATTTTGAACTTCCATATGAAATATGTAAAAATTAGTTTAGTTTCCATCATGTTTTATCCTTCTATTTTATTTTGTCCTTAATTTTAACTATGATGGGATTTAATCTGTTAATTGTAAAGAATTTCTACCAGAAATCTAGAAGACCTAATTACTGTATCTTATTAATAGTTAAAATAGTCAGCCTAATAGTTTAACTTTTCAGTGGCTGTTTCCAACCTGTGTTCTGCCTGTAGCTATCTAGAATATTTCCTGTCCTAATTTTTTCCAGGAGAGGAAGAAGCGTGGAGAGAGTAACAATGAGCTATTTCTAGCAGATGTTTATGCCTACCAGGGAAAATTCCATGAGGCAGCTAAACTATACAGAAAAAGTGGACATGAGAGCCTCGCTCTTGATATGTACACTGATTTACGCATGTTTGATTATGCAAAGGTAATGAATGTTTTCAACTGAGTATTTAAATATAGAAGTATTAACATAATGCTAATGCAACTATAAACATTTACAAAGTATGGTTCTACTCTGAAAAGTACTGTGTAAAAATTTGTGAGGGGGTCCATGTTTATTGCCACAGATCAAATTTGTTTGGTTTACAAGTGGGAAAAAAAAGGGCCTCTCCTTTATAAAAACCCTGTACACTGTGACCCCTTTCTAAAATGGAATCTGCAGATGCAGCAGTGCTGTGTTCTGTATTTTCTCCAATATGCTGCCCATGAAGCTGTTTTAGCTTTTCAGTGGGTGATTTTATCACATCCCCTGGATGTTACCATGGGTGTGTTTTGTTTTTCCCCCATATGATTGGATGGAATGATAAATAGAAAATTATGTAGTTAAGGCCTAGAGTTAATTTTTATGTCTCTTGCCTTCTTTCATGTTAATTTTACTGGAAAGAGCCCTTTATCCTTAGTTTTTACTCCTTTTAAGAGTAATTGATTGGTACATGCAGAAATTAGTGAATCTACCTGTCACTAATTCACCTTTGTACTTTACTTTAAGAAAATTCTTTTAAATCTTTTTTTTTCTTTCAGTTTGATCTTGAGTTAATGTGTAGCTCTTATGGTTGTTTTTCTCTAACATGTTTTGCAAAGGGCACAGTGTACTAATCTAGTTCATCTTTGTTTACCCGAAAATTTGCTTCCCCAGATTAAATCTGTTTTTTCATTTTTTTTTTTAAATGCATTCCCATACAGAAATAAATTGTACACAGTTTGAAAAAAGTGGCATTTTTATGTGGTGATAAGAAAGCTTTCAAGTTTTATATACTATTTTCTTATCAAAATCCCTGAGAATGAGTGAATGAGTACACTGTTTAGTCTCATTCGTCACTCATCACAGCCTTATTCTATACACCACAGGACAAAGACTTTACTATGACACACATATAAACTATATGAAGCTCATGGAAAAAAAAATTCTCTAACAGGTTGTGGAGTCTGTTCTAAAACACTGTGGAGGGCTTTGCTTGTGGAAGTCTGACTGCCACTATTTTTGGCTGCAGAGTTTTGGCTCTTCAGAAACATAAATCTAATTCATAGACTAAAAGTTTCCCATCACTGCTCCTATGAATCTTTTTGATTCTTGGCAATAATCATTGCCACTTAATTAATACAGAGTAAAAAGTCCTGTCCTTCCTATCGAGAATAATTCCACGTAGAAGAAAATAAATTTACTTAACAGCATATGAAGAAAGCCCATAGATCGGTGGTTCTCAACTCTGGTCCACCGCTTGTTCAGGGAAAGCTGCTGGTGCGCTGGGCCCATTTGTTTACCTGCCGTGTCCGCAGGTTCGGCCAATCGCGGCTCCCACTGGCCACGGTTTGCTGCTCCAGGCCAGTGGGGGCTGCGGGAAGTAGCATGGGCTGAGGGATGTGCTGGCCGCCCTTCCCGCAACCTGGAGCAGCGAGCTGTGGCCAGTGGGAGCCACGATCAACTGAACCTGCGGACGCCGCAGGTAAACAAACCGGCCCGGCACGCCAGGGGCTTTCCCTGAACAAGCGGTGGACCAGAGTTGAGAACCACTGCCATAGATGATGGTACAAAGATGAGGGCTCTGAATGGAGAACTTCCTTGCTTGCCAGTTATCCTTTCATGGAAATGTGATTTTTATGCCTGCCATCATTAAGCATTAGTAGGTTCTGGCTCCTTATGACTGAAAATGACCACTGATTGGCCAGAGCTAGAAAACCAGTACTATGTGCGGAGTTCAGGAAAACTTTTGAAAATGTGGCCGTAAGCATTTCATCATAATGTCAGATCACAATTTATTGAAAATTCACAAATAATTATCTGCAGCTCAGGAAACTGAACTTTATGTTTCTAATATATTTCAGTGATCTGAGCTAGAACTCAAATTACACCAGACAAAATATTGTTTCACTCGTATCTATGCTTTGGTTTCTTAATGTTCAAACAAGATGAAGTGATCTTTGTAGCTCTTATCTTCAGCAGAATTGTGGGTGCATCTTAAGCAGAATCAATTTGTGCAAAATGTTACTGGCCTATGTTCCACGTGCAAAGATATTATATAAAAATCATAATTATTCCCCTTTTGGATGGCTTGCTCAGGAAAGGTACTCAGTTGGTCTTGTGACTCTGGTAAAGTTCTCCTTTGGTGGTTCAGATTTTCCATTGCCTCAGGATCTGCCAGAGGATTGTTTTTTCTTTTCTCCCCCTTCCTTGCCCATCTACATGCACCAAAATTTTTTACCTCTCAAGTGATATTTATGATTACAAGAGGGCTGTTGTAATATACAGTAGCCTATTTTGTTAACAGCCAGAGGTTGCCTTAATCTGTCTTGCAATATTCAGGTGTGCTTTATCTGGCACATTAATTTCAACTAATGTTGTTGTAAAGGGTCCTAGTGCCCGGGCTTTATTCCTAGCAGAGGAGATTCATCAATCAATCATTAGTATTTCTAGAGTGGTCATCATTGTAGTATCTATGTGTAGTATCTAGAGATGGCATTTGCATGATTATGTAAGAGATTCAACTAGACCAGTATTTCAGAGTTCAACTAATTTATGAGCAGTTATAATGCTGTCCATGTAAAAAGGTCATCATTAAAATATTATATCATATGTCATTGCAAGATTATCAATTATATTTGTTGAAGAGAAGATTCCAACCTCTGATGGCCTTGTGACTGGCCATCCCGAGGCTAAGCACTCGAGATTAAGATGTGCCATTACTAATCCAACAAGGAATGGATTTATTTTCAGAATTAAAGTATGCCTTCATGGCCAGCAAAGGAGACTTTGGTAACTCTTGGATTTGACCTGACTGAACTGTTTTGAGAGCAGTACTACTTCCTTTTGAGTCTCTCTGGCAGGTTCCTAAGGAACAGGCAAAAATAAAATTTTACGTCCCTTTCAGTGGGGAAGGTCAGTCAGCAGAGTGAGAGAACTTTCTATGAAAGCAAATGGGTGTGTATACATTACCTCTGAACAGAGGCACACTTCTATATAATCCTTCCTTTGGTCTTCTTGGGGTGTCCCATCTTCTCTGATTTGAATTTGATTTGGATTGGAGATGTATCTTCACTTATTTTATACAATCCCAAGTGCATTAGTTAATGATTAATAATTCCTGCCTTCAGATTTGTGCATAGTGCTCTGTGTACTGTGATTTTAGCTGAGGAGGCAGTCGTATTAAAAAAAATAACTTGATATGGAAAAACAAAACTTAACAAGCTTTAGAATTAGAACCATGACACAATGTTTGCTACAGAAAGCTTAATCCAGAATGTTATCTGTTGCACTTCCTCAGGATTTCCTTGGGTCCGGAGATCCCAAAGACACTAAGATGCTAATTACAAAACAAGCAGACTGGGCCAAGAATATCAATGAACCAAAAGCAGCAGTGGAGATGTACATTTCTGCAGGCGAGCACATGAAGGCCATAGAAATCAGTGGAGACCATGGCTGGGTTGATATGTATGTTTTAGCTCTGTCTCAGAGATACAGATCACAGTGTCTAATGTGAAGTTTAGTGCATTCTGCAGAATCTTAAAGAAAAAGAAATCTTACTGGCTTTGCTCTCTTTTTGGCTTCCATATGTTGACTGCAGTATAGCATCACCTATACTTTAGTTATAGTAGATGAACTTTCATTGTGTTAGAAAAGTTACTTGGGTATAGAGGGTAAGGACATGGATATATTACAAAATGAGTGGATAAAACAGTGCAGGGATATGCAAGGATTTATCTGTGAGATGAGAATGTTCCCAAAATGTGCACATCCCGGGTCTCTTCAGTATAACCTTCACAGTAGTGCACAACTTCTCATGTGTACTTGCCTCTTTCTTTTGTTTTAAACTATGAAAGGATAATAATCGAGGACTCAGAACTCCTGGGGTAAAATCCTGTCTCCTTTTGAAGTCCGTGGCAAAAATCCCATTGACTTCAGTGGGGCCAAGATTTCACCCCTGGTTCTAGTCCTAGCTCTGCTGCTGACTTGCTTTGTGATCTTGGACAAGTCACTTAACCTTTCTGTTTCTCTGTTTATCCATCTGTAAAATTGGGGTAATATTGACTGGACACTGATTTGGATGTTGAGTGAGATTTGTATAGGACCTAGTTCCACAACTCCTATTCATATGACTGCGTGATGGAGTAGTCTAATCCAATTGAAATCACTACTCACAGGAGTAAGGAATTACACACTGTCGCAAGAACTGGTCTTGCGTTTGCAAAGCCTTTTGAGCACCCATTGAATGCTGCTCAATAAGTTCATAGTTTAATGTCATCAATATAGTAACTTCTAAATGATAACCTATTGAAATATTTCTATTTTTTCAATGTAATAAGTATGCAGAATGAAAAATGCTGCTACTAAAGCAAGTGCATTTCTTTTGCTGTCTCTAGGCTAATCGATATAGCTCGGAAATTGGATAAAGCTGAGCGCGAACCTTTGTCAAAATGTGCCTACTATTTTAAGAGACTTGACAATCATGGTTATGCAGCAGAAACCTACATGAAGATAGGTGACCTAAAGGCCCTGGTACATCTCCACGTGGAAACTCAGCGTTGGGAAGAAGTAAGAATACCCTGATATCCAAACTTAGATGTTTAGAATTGCTATTTCATATTGCCTCCAAATGCATCTGGTCTTAAAGGTTTATATACAGCTTACACAGTATTTTGGTAAGTTACATTGGAAAATACACTAATGTGGTATTTTTAGGAGAGTGAGCTATGAAAACATTACAGTTTCATACATCATCAGCTACAGGGTTTCCTTCCACTCTTTTTAACTCTTTCATAATCTAAGTACAGTTAAAAATCATACTTTAAAATAATTCTTCTCTAGTGTTTCAGTAATGAAAATTGCATGGTAGTTAGAGCCCAGGACAAGGAATTGGGACACTGGACAAAGAGTTAGGACACTGGTTTCTTTTCCATGCTCTTCCACAGACTTCCTACCTGATCTTGAGCAAATCACTTGGGCCTAGATTATCAAAAGTGGTCTCTATTTCTGGATGTCCTGGTTGAGAGTCTTTTGGCTCGATTTTCAGAATTGCTGAGCACCCACTGCTATCACTGGCTTCAGCTGGAGTTGTGGATGCTCAGTGCCTTTGAAAATCAGACTGTAAGTATCAAGTTGGGCACCAAAAATTATTCGCCACTCTTGGAAAATGTAGGCTTAAATCCTTTGTGCTTCACTCTTTTTTTTTTTTTTTCGTCTGTAAAATCAGGATGAGACTAATACTTCCCTACTGATGAGGGTGTCTCTGGGTATTTTTGACTAATATTTAAGCATATGTCTGTTTTGTAAATGTGATACGCTCTACATGACACAAAATTGTGAGACAAATGCATGACAGGTCAAGGAGAATAATGAAATTTTTAACATGAGAACATAAGAATGGCCATACTGGGACAGACCAGTGGTCCAGCTAGCCCAGTATTCTGAGTGGCCAGTGCCAGATGCTTCAGAGGAAATGAACAGAACAGGGCAATTATCGAATTATCCACCTCTGTCATCCAGTCCAAGCTTCTGGCAGTCAGAGGCTTAGGGGCACCCAGAGCATGTGGTTGCATCCCTGTCCATCTCGGCTACTAGCCATTGATGGATCTATCCTCCATGAATGTATCTAATTCTTTTTTGAACCCAGTTATACTTTTGGCCTTCCCAACATCCCCTGGCGATGAGTTCTACAGGTTGACTGTGCATTGTGTAAAGAAGTAATTTCTTGTGTTTTGTTGTTTAACCTGCTGCCTATTAATTTCTTTGCCTATTATTCACTTTCTCCACACCATTCATGATTGTATAGACCTCTGTCATATCCCCCTTAGTCATCTCTTTTCTAAGATGAACAGACCCAGTCCTTTTAATCTCTCCTCATGTGGAAGCTGTTCCATACTCTTACCTGTTTTTGTTGCCCTTATCTATACTTTCTCCAATTCTAATATCTTTTATGAGATGGGGTGACCCAATCTGCATGAAGTATTTCAAGGTTTGGCACGCCATGGATTTATATAGTGGCATTATGATATTTTCTGTCTTATTATCTATCCCGTTCCTGTTGGTTCATCACATTGTTAGCTTTTTTAGACTGTCGCTGCACATTGAGCAGATTTTTCAGAGAACCATCCACGATGACTCCAAGATCTCTTTCTTGAGTGGTAGCAGCTAATTCAGACCCTATCATTTTGTATGTATAGTTGGGATTATGTTTTCCAGTGTGCATTGCTTTGCACTTATCAGCACTGAATTTCATCTGCCATTTTGGTGCCCCCAGTTACGCAGTTTTGTGAGATCCCTTTGTAACTCTTCTCAGTCAGCTTTGGACTTAACTATTTTGAGTAATTTTGTATTATCTGCAAGCTTTCCCAACTCACTATTTACCCCCTTTTTCCAGATCATTTATGAATATGTTGAACAGCACTGGTCCCAGTACAGATCCCTAGGTGACCCTGCTGTTTACCTCTCTTCATTGTGAAAACTGACCATTTATTTCTACCCTTTGTTTCCTATCTTTTGACCAATTACTAAAAGACCTTCCCTTTTATCTCATGACTGCTTACTTTGCTTGAGAGCCTTTGGTAAAGAACATTGTCAAAAGCTTTCTGAAAGTCCAAGTAACTGTATCCACTGGATCACCCTTGTCCACATGTTTGTTGAGCCCCTCAAAGAATTATAAAAGATTGGTGAGGCATGATTTCCTTTTACAAAAGCGGTGTTGACTCTTCTCCAACATATTATGTTCATCTGTATGTCTGATTCTGTTCTTTACTGTAGTTTCAACCAATTTGCCTGGTACTGAAGTTATGCTTACTGGCCTGTAATTGCCCAGATAGCCTCTGTCGTGTTTTTTAAAAATCAGCGTTACAGTAGCTATCCTCCAGTCATTTGGTACAGAGGCTGATTTAAGCAACAGGTTATGTACCACAGTTACAGTAGAACCTCAAAAATACAAACACCAGAGTCATGGACTGACTGATCAACCGGACACCATGTGAAACTGGAAGTAACCAATCAGGCAGCAGCAGAGACCCCCCCCCCAAAAAAAGGCAAACACTGTACTGTGCCTGTATTGCATCTTAAATGTAGGCACATCTGGGCTGCCTGTCCCCACCCCTACTCCACCTCGTGCGGGGCACCCACGTACAGCTAGGAAGTGAAGATGCTGAGATTAGCAGGCAAAGCTGTGAGCCCTTGCTGTTCACCCAAGGCAGCCAGAGCAGGAGCAGCACTGAGGTCTGTGCTGCTTTCCTGTAAGCCAGGGTGCTGTTTTCAAACCCCTGCCCCCGCTGGGGCGGGGCACTGTTTTCAAAACACACACATGCCCCGCTGGGAGGGGGACGTGCTATTTTCACCCCCTCTACCCTAGCCAGGAGGGGGACACAAGGTTGCCCAGGCCAGGGAAGGAAGCTGCATAGCTACCTCGAGGTGTCCGTAACTCTGAGGTGCCACTGTAGTAATTCTGCAGTTTCATATTTGAGTTCCTTCAGAAATCTTGGGTGAATACCATCTTGTCCTGATGACTTATTACTGTTTACTTTATCAGTTTGTTTCAAAACCAGCTCTATTGACACCTCAATCTGGGACTGTTCCTCAGATTTGTTAACTAAGAAGAGTGGCTCAGGTATGGGAATCTCTCATCCTCTGCTGTGAAGACCAATGCAAAGAATTCATTTATCTTCTCCAAAATGGCCTTGTCTTCCTTAAGTGCTTCTTTAACACTTAAGTTTGGCCCCACTGATTGTTTGGCAGAGTTCCTGATTCTGACATACTTAAAATGTTTTTTCGCAATTAGTTTTCTGTCTTTTGCTAGTTGCTCTTTGGATTCTTTTTTGGTCTGCCTAATTAAACTTTCACACTTGGCTTGGCAGAGTGTATGCTCCTGTCTATTTTTCGCAGTATGATTTGACTTCCAATTTTTAAAGGATGTCCTTTTTAACTAAAATTTTCACAATGTGGATTATTATTTTGGGCTGTGTTGTTTTAGTAATTCTGAAAGTGACGTTTCACTGAAATTTCCTCTGTATACTCTGGATCTGGTGAATTTACACTTTCCTGGTGTGGACTTTTGATCCTATAATCAGATTTATATTTAGGAAAGCCCAGCTGACTTCATTAGGACAGCACTTGGTTACAGGGGTCTACTTACACATATGCATTGCAGAATTGGGGGCCATGGTTTGTACTGGCAGTCTTGTTTTTGGTTATGGGTTTGTTTGTTTTTAACATGACGTATATGCTAGGCTGTTAGGTGCTTTTGAAAATTTTATCCTCAGAAATGTAGGTGCTTAAGTCCCATTGAAACGCTCAGTGGGACTTAGACGCTTAAGTCACATAGGTGCTTTTGAAATTGTTATGCATAGTCTGATTGTTCAGTGCACATGTCAATACTTATTTTTATTGAATATATTTTCTAAAAAAGCAATACATTGTATTGTTCTGTGAAACCCACTCCATCCCCTAAATAATTGATTGTTTTCAGGTTTTCCACAGGTTTCTGTAGTTCAGAAGCTGGACTGTTACTAAGTATAGCTTCTTCTTCACAGCTGTTGATTGATTGCCTTTCTTTTAAAATACATTAATTTTGAGTTTCCTGGAGAAAATACTGGTTGGAATTTTCATCCTTCTGTATAAATGATATTTGTATTGTGAATTTTATTTAAACAAAAGGATTTATCTCATGCACTATTCAGAACTCACTTAAACCATGCAATATTTTATTAATGAATTTATTCTGTACCTTAGGCCTTTGCTTTGAGTGAAAAGCATCCTGAATTTAAAGATGATGTCTATGTCCCTTATGCTCAGTGGTTGGCAGAGAATGATAGATTTGAAGAGGCCCAAAAAGGTAGGACTGTACATGAGTTATATGCTGGTAGCGTGCAAAATTTGCTAAGCATTTTCCAAATGCTGAAGATAAAATCTCTGCCCTGGAGAACTGTCAATCTGTAGAATACAAACCTTTTAAAGGGTGAGATAACTGGAGAATACGTATGTTCTTGCTGATCACAGGAGGTTGTATTCTGATTGTCAGAGAGGTCTTATTATTTGGTAAGAAATATAACAAACTTAACAAAACAATAGCATCTATAAAAAAGGCTATAATTCTGGATTTTCTTTCCCAGTTTGTGCTTGAGTATAGAACAAACACCAAAAGAAGGCATGAGCCCTGCCCTTGAATGTAGGTAGTATGTAGTTCATACAAGAAGGAGCATCAGTCTTGCTTATGAAATTCCTTGCTTCTTATGGATTTATATCATAAAATATTATCGGCATGTAGTATTTGTAAAATATACATTTACCAAGTGGGAATTCAGGACTGAACTTCAGTTGCTGCACAGGAGCCAATGTAAAGAAACCCTGTTAATAAATAGTATATACTGTGGGGTTTTCTGCCTCTTTAGATTCTTTGATACTATAGTGTTAAGCATTGTAAGAGTGCTGCCTTGAAATATTACCTGAGGTTATGTCTGTACTTTAGTGGCTACAGTGGTACAGCTACTGTGCTGCAGGTGTGCTGCTGTAGTGGAGACACTTTCTACATCTATGGAAGAGGTTTTTCCATGAGTGTAGTTAATCCACCTCTCCGAAAGGTGGTAGCTAGTTTGATGGAAGAATTCTTCGACCTACGGGGGGGAGTTAGGTTGTCCTAACTACATCACACAGGGTGTAAAATTTTTCACAGCCCTGAACGGCTAGATTGATCTAATTTTTAGCTGTAGACCAGGCCTTAGAAGGTTTGAATTTTGACTTGATCCCATAGTGTTCAGCAGTTTCCCCTGTTCACAAATGTCTGATCATCAGGATGATGATTTTGCTCTGTCCAAATTTTTTTTTAAAAGTAACTAGCCTCGCGCTACTTATGTACATGGTAGTTGTATTTCCTACATCATGTCCTGACACAATACAAAAGCCAAAAAGTACTTGCAGATACTTCTATTTTCCATTAGTCACTACTTTCAAAAATAGAAAAATACCAGTGTAGTCCTTTTCATCCTGTTCCAGCTTTGATGAATATCCTGTTGTTATTTTTAAAAAATATCAGTTAATTGATATAATCACACTGTAAAATCTTCTTTGCTTTGGTCTCCTTTGTAGCATTCCACAAGGCTGGCAGACAGAGTGAGGCCGTAAAAGTGCTGGAACAGCTAACTCACAATGCTGTGGTAGAAAGCCGATTTAATGATGCAGCATATTATTACTGGATGCTCTCCATGCAGTGTTTAGATATAGCCCAAGGTAAGTAAACACAAGCAAGTTCAAATTTGTTACCTGCTCATGCATGCATATAAACATTGAATGAACCGTGACGGCTTGATTAAAACCTCTTGCTCGCTCACTAATTGTGCTATATACTAATCTGCTATACTAATACTATATACTGCACTGTATTGTAATTCAACATTATATCGTAATTCTATCTCTCTAGTCTGTGTGCTTATAAAAATCCAAGATAAGTCTAATTTTTAAATCAAGGTGGGGTCACATCCATGTCTCCTAATTCCACAATATATCCCCTAGCCCCTTTTCTGCGCCTCACACCTGGGATAAAGTGATGACTGGAGGGCTAAATAATAATAAAACATGATCTTATAGTGTAGTCTACTCCTAATATTTAAATGTGGATGAGATTAACTGGGGAGACACTTCATGAATTATTTTAGCCAGCCAAAGAAGAAAGTTAGTGTTCATTAGTTCTCTGCTTCTAAATCAGTTGCACTGGAGGAGAGGTGAAGATGAGGTGTAGATGAGTGTTGATGGAAACAAGAGATTGATGGTCTGTTGCCTTGCACTGTGTGGACAAGAGTGATCCAGTGGATATAGTTTACTTGGACTTTCAGAAAGCATCACAGTTTTGCTAATGCATGATAGTGCTGATCTATAGCCCTTCATACGCTGTACAGACACTGCAAATGGTTTTATTGTTTAGTAGTACATTAATGTGGATAAAAGGAATGAAATTAAACTCATTTTACTTTAACCTCAAAAGATGTGGATCAGGTTTCTAGTGGTGGAAGGCTAATATGTTCCACCTCTAACTAAGCCATTAACCTCTGGCTGTGTTAAAACCACTTGCCATACCATCGTGCATCTTAATGTGCTTTATGTTAAAGAAGAAAGTTGCACATAAAATGGCAAAATTATATAATCCATATTTTGTAGCACACTTGGTCAGGTATATTAATCTATTGGAAGTGGTAACGCTGCAACCATGTTGTATTGTGATCTTTCTAGCTGAGTAATACTCTTGTGTTTTAGTATAGAATGACCAGAGGTGTAATTACTTTCCCTCCCACAGAGAACGAACAGCAGAAGACTGAAATGTTACAGAAGTTTCACCACTTCCAGCACTTGGCAGAACTTTATCATGTCTATCACTCTATTCACAGATACACTGTAAGATATTTTCACTAGCAGTTGTATTGTTTGCTTAGCTGGTACATTTTCTGCAAATAATTCAGGAATAATTAGGAACAATTAATTACTTGTAAAGTAAATACTGAATGGATGCTGGTGTCACTGCAATGATCTAATTTTGGTTTCGGGGTTTTTTTTGCCCTGTGTTATACCGTACTGAATGTACTGCCATTCCACCCCTCAAACTACCTTTCTGTGACACAGAAAGAGCCTCTGCAGAGAGATGCTCTGCAGCACACAGTGGATGTGGACTTGAAGGCTTTCTTTCACCACCCCATCTGCATACTGATTCCACTGTGTTCTGGGCCCATTACTCCTACGGAGGAGGTTGGGACAGGATTATCCTTTAAGTGCTTTCTCTCCCTTTCCTTTTTTCTTCAGTGGCAAAGATGAGCTTTGGAGAGAGGGGCATGCAAAATCCAATTGTTGTCTTTTCTCCATTTCTCCCATTGTTGTGACTGTGTGAAAAGCACAGTGTAGTGTCTGAGATGACGGAAGTAATTTGATGCTTAGTGATATGAAGTGTTCCTTTTCTAGCTTAGAAATTTTTTAATGTTCTTTTTACCACAGGAAGAGCCCTTCAGTTTCCATTTGCCTGAAACACTCTTCAATATTTCCAGGTTTTTACTTCACAGCCTAACCAAGGAGACTCCGCTGGGCATCTCTAAAGTGTATCCTTGCAATGCAAAGCAAAATTCAAAAATTATCATATGAATTGAAGGGAATCCTTGGCACCAATCAGTGATGCATAGTCTTACTATTAGGGTATTCTTGTTCCTGGTTTTAGGGGTTCCCATGCTGTTCCTCTGTTAGATAAAATAAATGTGGGGCTGTCTTTAATCCCTGAGATGATGATCTACACCTCAGAATTATCACACACTTAGGCACATCTAGCCATACGTGCATACATTAGAAGAGGTTATCATAAACTATCAAACATGTTGCTCACCTTTGTAAGAGGAGTGCCTTCCAAGATGCAAGTCTCCAAACACAATGTGTGGCTGTAAATATTGACAGTGCAGGAGCCACAAGTTGAAAGGCATTGGGAAAGAAACTCTGAATGTGATTGCTTCTAAATGTTAGATTCTGATTCTCCTCAGACTAATGTAGCTGTGTGTTTCTAAATGGTAGATTCTCATTCTCATTTTCAGGTCTGATGTAGCTGTGTGCCATGTACAAGACCAATTTTTTCATGGCTTCATTAACAAATTTATTTGCTGCATCTCTTCAAAGTCCTCCACAAACGACATATGAGTCCCACTGAAACATATCTGTTTCTGCACTGGACAATAGCAATTAAAAGAAGTCAGGGCAGTTCAGTGAATAAGGCAGTTAAGTGGGAGTCAGGACACCTGTGTTCCACTTCTGTCTTTTCCATTTGCTTGCTTTGTAACCTTGGATAAGTCATTTTCTTTCTCTGTGCCTCTCTTTCCTCATCTGTAAACTATGTAGAATAGTATTATTGTCCCCAAAGTGCTTAGAATTTAGAGTGTTTAATCCATACATCTCTGCTTATTTGTTACCCCCTGGGGTGCACACTAAATAAGGGGGAGGTGACATTTTGGTATAAGACATGGAAGCAAGATCCTGAAAAAGTGCCATGGGATCTGAAATATCCACATGGTGCCAACAGGATTCTGATGTTTCAGATTATCGGTTTGTGGGATGGTCCTTACAAGCATTAGTGTTGGTGGGGTCAGAATATTAACTGAAGCTTTGTTATCCACAGGCCAGTTCCTTATCTCTCTAAAAATCACTCGCTCTGGTATTTTAGCAGTCCGCTCACATTTTGTTTATGTAAACACATTTATGTGAACAGATTTCTTTAGTTAAGGCCTTTTAAAGTATTGGCATTTGTTGTGCTTCAGTGCATAAAAGTAACTGATTAAAAGTAACTGTGGTTTTTCCTGAATGCTACATATACGTTTGTTCCTTAATTTGATTATAGCAATACATTATTTGCACTAGCAAAGCAGAGTAAAGCTCTGGGTGCATATAAATTGGCCCGTCATGCCTATGACAAGTTGCAGGGACTGCAGATCCCAGCTAGATTTCAAAAATCAATTGAGCTGGGCAGCCTGACAATTCGATCCAAGCCATTCCATGACAGTGAAGTAAGTTCTGATGTATATTATTTGAGTTATTAGTATTTGACCTGATACGAGAGGCTACTTTGTCATACACACAAAGATGCTTACAATGGATTATGCACAGATTTGCAGTAATTACATTTCTGCAGGAAACAAAAATCCTCTCACCATTATTCGCCATGTCAGACTTTCTCTCCCTCTTCATTCCTAATGAAAATGAGACCTGTCTGTATGGACAAGTTCCTTCTTCACTCTCTGATCTCATATCCCCCTATTTCCCTGGCTACTCTCTCTGTTCCTTCAAGCTTCATCATCCCTCAATTCCATATGCACTTACTCCTCAGAGTGCTTACTTGGGTCTTTCTCTATGTCTGTCTACAGTTGGAGGTCACTTGTGCTTGCCCCATCTACTAGAGTTCCTCTCTCCAACCCTTTGAATGGCTTTCCTTCCTCAAATCTTGCTTTAAAACCTTCTTTTTTTTCTTTAGCTGAGGTGTGACCGCAGTGTTCTATAAAACTGTTTTTGATGGGGTGCTCACTAAAACAAATTGTACTGTGAAAATGCTTAACTGCAAATGAACATGCTTCTTGCCATCTGCAATAATGTAAACACAGTAAGACCATTGAAATCCATAGAGCTGCCTAAGATAATTGTGCAGTTTAGAAAAAACAGAAATGCATGAATCAAAGGACCTAAATTTGATCGAACTTCTGAGCAAAAAGAATTGCTTCAGTAACTTTTAGTCATACTTTTGGCATTGTGTATGTGGCCCAGGACTCTGCTGCAGCAGAAGCAAACAAAAGTGCATCAGAAGAGTGGTAAAACATCTATTTTTAATGGGAAAACTTGCAGTTTTATTGAGAGAAGGAAAAAATATTTGCAAAAGTTAAAAGGCTTGATTTCACCATTGTTATACTCCAGTTTTTTGCTGCTCTGTGAACTCTGTTGGTGTCAAACTGGAGCAGTGCAGTGTGTCCTAATCAGACTCTGTGTTCAGAATGGTCTGTTTGCAATTACGCTGCTTTGTGTGTGTCTGTCTTTGCAGGAGCTTGTACCCTTGTGTTATAGGTGCTCCACCAACAACCCCTTGCTAAATAATCTGGGGAATGTGTGCATTAACTGCAGACAGCCCTTCGTCTTCTCTGCTTCATCTTACGGTGCGTTGGAATATAAAAATTGGTTTTACTTTCCATGCAGATAAGTCTGTGCTTTCTCCAAAGGCTCAGCTAGTTGGTGTTAATTGTACACTATCAATATTTAATCAGTAGGTTGGTGCCCAATAAATTCAGCCACCCTAACATTTCCTGTGTAATGTCACTTGGGGAAATAAATCTTTTTCTTTAGTGTTGCTGGCACTGAATTAGTGCCACATCCCACTCCAGAGATGATGCATTTTATTGGTGGAGGAGAGCACCAGTTTTCTAGGCAATTAGTCCCTTTCTGAATAGAACAGTTTCTGGTGTCCAAGACTATGAGAGATTTTTTTTGCTGCAAAATAGCCACTGGTTTGCTTCTGATGCCCTGGCAGTATTGAATGCATTACTTTGTGGTGAGGCACCAGGAAGATATGAGGCACTTTATTAACCCATCCTTTAAGAAGCTTTATTTTCTGGACATGATATATTAAGTTGAATAATGCCACTGTAGAGATCTGAGGACACATATATCTTTAAAAGACTTAGGCAAAGCCTGCTAGAGATATTCTGAGTTCTTGCAGGTAACTGCTCTCTCCTTTTCTACGTGTCCTTTAGAAGTATTGCATCTGGTGGAGTTCTATTTGGAAGAAGGGATCACTGATGAAGAAGCTGTAGCTCTTATTGATCTGGAAGCACCAAGGTTAAATAAGAGAGAGGATAAATGGCAAGAGATGGCAAGTGATGGTATCCTTTCAATCCAGAACACACTCTGGTTTTCTTAGGGAAAGAGTGGCAGTTTGGAAGACAGAGTTTTTTGTTGTGGGTTGTTGGGTATTTTTGGATTTGTTATGCTTTTGTTGCATTTTAATCTGCTTCTCTCTTATGACTAGGGGACAGATTCGTTGCTGACATAAGTGGGTACAATTCCATTGCATATTTCTTTTTCAGTTGCTGTTTCAACTAAAAAAGTATGGGTATATTAACCAATCCTGGTAATTTTAGAAGGTTTTCTTTTAGAAAAATCAGTTTCATAACCTTGTCAAATATTGTTAGGTTAAAAATAATACTGTTTACTTATTTTCAAGTAACTTTTTTACTTTCTATAAAGGATGGGAGGGCTATCCATTATTCTCCTCTTGTATCACAGTGTTCTATCTTTCTTGCTGAGGAAGAACTGTATTGGGCTCCCTTTGAAGCCTGTCGTTTATTTTGTAGAATCCTATATTGCTGTGGCACACAATGGTGCCAATTGTAGTTGGGGCCTGATAGTAGTAGATACAATACAAATACACAAGACGACATGGTCTATGCCTCAGAGACATGGTCTGTGCCTTTAAAATAGGTTGCCTAAAGTGAGGTGTTAGATGTTTATAGGAGGGTAGGGGAATGGAGGATGAGGGTACTACTAAGGTCACATGCATTTATGTAGTTTAGTTACTGCTAGTAACTTGGTGGTTTTAAGCTCTGCTGTTCCACAGCAATTGCTATTTAGTGAGGCGTGGCACTCCATTCTTCCTGGGGAAGAGTAAGTTTCTTCTGCAGCTCTGTCTCATATAATCTAGGGATTACTCCAGGGGTATCTGAGTACTCCCAGCCTGCCTGACATGATGGGCGTTGGGTGGAGCAAGGAGTGAGAGCCCTACTACTAAGCCATAAGACAAGTCCTATGAGTGCTAAGATAAGAGGATTTGATTTTGTGGGTGTCCTTGTTTCTTCCATAACAAACCTCTCTAGGAGCACAGAGGCTGAGATTTGATGACAACACAGACATTATCGAAGAGGATGATCCCTTTACAGCAAAATTGAGTTTTGAGGTGAGGATACCTCATTTGGGTTTTCAAATGTTGCTGCTCTTGAGGCTGAAGATTGTTGAGGAGAAAGCAAACCCAGGGTGACTCTACCTGCAAATGTTCTTTCCATGCTATCATATCTCCTTCTGAGCTGGCATCCCACAGTTCCTTCCTTGTGACCATTTACCGATTAGTAGCAGGTCTCAACAGACCACAGCCTCTCCAACTCCTTTACAAAGTGTTACAGTGTTCTGCAGACCCCCGCAAGAAATGGAGGAAAGTGGGTAACTGGGAGGCTAGGAGCAGCAGTTGAGGAGAATGGTATCTTTCTCATACAAAGTGATTAGTCCACAGAAAAGAAAAACCTGGAGAACCACTTATTCTATCTGAATGTCTTTTTTAAGTAAACTGTCTCTCTCTGGCCTCATCATCATCAATGGAAAAATAGTCTCCTGGGATGCCTACCCACCCACTCACTGCAGAAACACATTTAAAAATTATGATGTTTTCTGCATACTGTAGTTTTATGTGACGTGATTTAAAAAATCAAACTCCGAAGTTAGTTTGAACAGCCCTTTACTTTTTTTCATAGTAGCGGGTGTACATAACACCCAGATATAAACATGCCCAAGAGAGAGCCTCTAAGCAAGACATCCAGGGTATAAAATGTGCAGGATATTCATATATAGGCAGTCCATGTTACTGTAGTGTAAATCTGATAACTATAGTTACTCTGAATTTACACTGATGTAACAGAGAACATCAGCTGGCCAAGATTGTTAAACAAGGCCTGGTGGTATTATTGCTGTTATTATTTGTATTATATTAGTGCCTGGGGAGCCCTAAACAACATCAGGATTCCATTGTGTTACATGTTTTTACAAATGTAAGTAATAGATAGTTCCTGCCTTGAAGAGCTTTTGGTCTAAACAGACCAGACAGATGAAAGATGCAGGGGAAAGAATATAACATACGAGCAGATGATCAGTGTGATAGTTTGCAAATACCATGTTAGTTCCACAATATTTTTATTTCCTCATTATTTATTTGGATGGGCATTTGTTGGGAAGAGATTGAGATGAGGCAAATGAAGGGAGAAGAGACGTTGCAGAGAGGGGAGGTAGAGGGACAGGGATAAGAGGAATGCGGAAAGGAGAAGAGGGAGCAGTATTAAGAGTAGGTGGCATGAGGCAAAGAAACTCAATAGAGCTGGAGCAAACAGCCAGTCAGCATGGGAGAGAATGTCTGGAGAAAAAGCTGTAGACAGCAGTGGGGCTTTGATGTCATATTTGTGCATAATGTCCCTGCTCAGCTTGAGTTTCTGGTGGACTCCTCCAAGGAGTTTCTTTATACCCCAGTTTTAGATGGCTGGGGCAGGGGTGAGTCCATCTGGAGTCTGGTGTTCCAGCAAGCGGCAGGGGGACTGTCCTCTAGATAGCTCAGGGTCTGGGTGGGTGCAGTTAAGAATAGACATTTTCAGGGAAGTTTTTGTAAATGGCTTTTTTTTCCTTTTAAATAAAAAATTGTGTTGATGGGAATGAGTGAAGCACAGTGAAAATACCTTTACTCACATCTTGCTTACTCCCACTGAGGACAGTGAGAAAACTGCCATTGACTTCAGTGGGAGCAGAATCCATGCCTATTCTGTGTTAGCACTTTCTACTGAGTAATAACACTCCGCTCTTTGTCATCTTTAAAACACTTTGCAATTGTTAAGCTTCATTCTTTTTTAAATGCTGCAGCAAGGAGGCTCAGAATTTGTTCCTGTGATAGTGAATCGTGCAGTTCTCCGGTCAATGAGCCGGAGGGATGTCCTGATTAAACGCTGGCCAAAGCCATTACAGTGGCAATACTTCCGGTCCTTGCTACCAGACGCTTCCATTACCATGTGTCCAACATGCTTTCAGGTATAAGTAATGTTTTCATTGGGGTCTTTGAAAACTCATTCCTAATGAGAAGCTAATTGAAATGACCCTGATACTTTAATTTCTAACCCTCGATACATACCTTCTGAAGTCCTGAATAGTAAATAAAGAGAGCAAAATGCCCTGTGCTATATACAGAGAGGATAGGCCTTGCCAGAAGGGCTGGCTTCAGAATAGCTTGTGGTAACTGAATTTGTAGAATGAAGTATTTGGGGACTGCACAGTGATGGCAAGAATTGTAGCCACTCAAGAAGTCCTAAAGTGAACTAAAAGAAGGGAAACATTGATTTTTTTTCTCTGCCTTTCTAACCTTATAGCCTGGTTTAGTGGGGGCATTCAGCAAGTAAAATGATTTTTTTTCTTTGTAGTTCCCCCACTGCAGGTATGTTTTCTTCAAAATATTCAATAGTTTGGATATTTTTGGTTATGTGGAAGCAGAGAAAGCATCCTAAAGTCCACCCTCCTTTCTCACAGAGCAGTTGGGTTTCACTGGTTGGGTGAACTGACTTCCATAGCCTCCACACTTCTTTAATGAAATATTTGCTCTTATATTCCAAATTATAGCTGTTACAAACAGCTGTAAATTACTTGTTATTGTGGAAACATGAACTCTGTTGTAACAGTAGCATCAGGTATTCTGAGCCCTAGCAAAACCATTCCATCTCAGTTTCCTTTTCCTAGATGTGAGCCAGTAACAGTGTAATAGATAACGCCTAAATCTGTTCCTAATTCACAGATGTTTCATTCAGAGGATTATGAGCTCCTGGTGCTCCAGCATAACTGTTGTCCATACTGTCGGAGAAGAATTGATGAGTCAAACCAGTGAAAAAGATCCATCCAAGAGATCTTTCTGCTATCACAGTGAAATGCATTGCAAACTAATCAAGCTTTCTTAACAGTTTGGTTATGTTGTTACATATATTTTCTCACTCTGTGTATGTTTCATAAGCAGTGGAAAAAGAGAAACTGTTAAATGTCACGTTGTGTCCTATCCAAATGAAATTTTATTTTTATGAGCAATGTAATTACAGAATTTCTATTTATTGCTCTTTGTTTTGTATATAACCACAGAGCCAAATGGGAAAAAAATGTACATATATATTTTTAAGGAAAATTCCAGTTTTACTTTCAAGTGTCCTATGTTTATCATGGCAACCTGCCAGTGTGCCACAGATTCGATAGGAATGTTTTAGGGTGAGATTCAGCCTTGAGATAATTCAGTTGACCTCATTGATTTTGCCCCTCTTTATGCCAGGGCTGAATTTGGTCCTTAATATGTACTTGGTTGTTGACAGAACTTGAAATAAAAAGGGGAAGTTTTTGCATCAGTGTTTTATTTTCTTTTGAGCATTTGCTGCAGTCTTTCTCTGAAATGGAATTTCCCAATGGGAATGTACCTTTTATATCGTTTTGGCAGAGAATAGCATTACATTTAGGAGCTCTTACACATATTGACTCACACGTTAATGAACACATGATTAAAACCCTAGTGTGGACAAAGCAAGTTGTAGTTTTAATATGTGTCAACTGGTCAAGGTAAACCCTAACCTCCCCACCAGGTTTTACATAGACCAGCTAACACATTTCAAATCAAGTCACCATGTCTGCTGGGATTTTAGTATGTGTTAGCCAATGTGTATTAAAAACTCACCTTTTTTCCTAGTGAAAAAATAAAAGCCATTCATCAGGTGTAATGAATATATTGGAGGGTTCATGAAACCGATTCATCAGGTGTAATGAATATATTGGAGGGTTCATGAAATGTGCCAGCTTGACAGGCATGGAAGGTAAAGGCTGGCCCCTATTTAGCCACAGAACAGGTACATTATGGGCTTGTCTTCGCTGCAAAATTAACTCTGGCTCTTGCTCAGGTGTTGTTCCTAACCTGGCTTCCATTTAAACACACAACCTCGGGCCCAAGTATGGTGCTGATTTTAATTTTAATCCAGGCTAGCTGGCCCATCCTGGGGGAAAGGCTAAAGCCCGAGCGCATTTTACACTCAGGCTGGTAATCCACCCACTTTTCAGGGAGTGCACAGGCTAAACCATTCAGGTACTGGTAGCTTTCCAGTGCCATCCTACAGTTTCCCCTGTGTGCCCAGGACAGACAAGTTCTCCCACAATCCACTGGGAAAGAATCATAGAGCAGCACAACTTACTGTAGCGCTAAGAACCATGTGATATGACCCCAGAAGTCCTAGAGCCTCATACAGGTATGTGCACAAGGGTGGACTAAAAACTCAACCATGGCTTCACAGTGTGGTTGCTCACGTCTGGGCTAGGCTAGTGCAGGTGCTGATCACCTGAGTTAACTCTGCAGTGAAGATGTGCCCTAAGAGTAGTTGCTGTGCAATCTTTCTCCACCACTATGTTTCAACCCTCACCTGTGGGGAGCAATTCTAGGAGGAGAGAAAGTAGTTCATCTTGCATTCCTGTTCGGTCCTCTGCTTTTCTGCTAATACTGCCCTATAGGACGCTAACTGAGGGAATGATTTTTCATTATGTGTATACTGCACCAACCTAATAGTTGGACTTCAGAATAGGCTACTGAACAAGCAGTTAGCTGGTAACAACTATGGGTAGGTAACCACTTGGGCTGAATTTGAGCGAGTGACCTAGAAGTGATAGGTTTCTTCATTATTTTTAGTCAAATGTAGATAACGGGTAAGAGTATGCACACAGTATACATGGTTATTATAATCATGCCTACCACAAGTTTCCCTGTGTTTTCAAAGGAATATGATATTCATCTTTGCTTACTGTCCTAAACTGTTGGACAGTGTTTCTGCATGCTGTTAAACAGCTACCACAGAGGCAGCTGAATTTCAGTGGTGATTGAAATGATTTCTATGTGTACTTTAAATTGCTCTAAAAAGTGACTAAAAAAAAAAATAGCTTCAATGGGCTTCCATATGCCTGTGAATCTGGATCAAATTTTGTTTGACACTTTAAAAAAATATGCTGTTCTGACTTGTAAATATACTGATCTAAAAGTCCCGACCTTGCTTGCTTGCTTGCTTGTAAATTACTGTATGCAATGAAGACTGCAGTTGGAATTAATAAACCGTTCTGTTTGATACGGGAGCCAGAATTAGAATCTAGCTCGTTTTCCCATAATTGTGTTGGTTTTGCAAAGCCAACAGGAGTGAAAAGCAGTAAAAATAAGTAGCTATGATTTGTAATGACAGGCGAGGAAAATGTTTTGAGCACAGAGGTTTCCCTTTTTTACAGACCCACTTTTCTGACCGTAGATGCATTTTATGTTTGAAAAGCGCTTTTTGTTGCCTTCTGGAGGAAAGATGCTGTGTAAAAGTAAGTCATGATGTGTAAATAAATGTTAGGGCCAATGTATTATGAATTTTTAAACTACTGTAGTAGTCCCAATTTGCCCTGTGACATTGAAGCTGTTCTTATGTAACTTCAGCATCTTCTGACAATAACACATCATGATAATTCTATTTTTAGAGTTTTATCAGCTCACAAGATGGTACCAAAAATGACCTTTCCTCCTCTGCGTCCCTTCAGCCACTTACCCTTCACTAGACCTGGTGTGGATAGCAGCATAGACCACTTTCTGGAACTTGTCCTATGCTTGTTCTTTTATCCTACTATTACTTGCCTTCGCTATCTGTGACGCGCTTCAGGCTCTAAGCTGTGGACAGCAGTTGCAATCTCAGCAATGGCTTACTGCATCAAAGCTTAATGTGACAAATTTGAATATTTGGAAGGATAAACCTTTAATCCTACTGTGTGCCCAGGTATATGTGCTAACAAGTACGTTGGTGCTTAGATAACTACAATACAACTTGAAAGTAGCTTTGGAAACAAGAAAAGTTCATAGAGGTGGAGTTTTTGGAATGGGTAATATATTAGAGAGGACATGGTGTTTGCATATAAGTGTATAGAAAGACTGTCTCCTCATCTATACAAATGTCACAAGTGTGCATTTTCCTAGTTCAAGTACTATATTATATGCACCCTAGTCTTCCTCTGATATTGTGAGGCATTCCAGTTCCCATGATGGTAGGACACTGTTGTCAATGACAAGCTGGGTGGGGTAATATCTTTTCTTGGACAAACTTCTGTTGGTGAAAGAGACAAGCTACGCAGAGCTCTTCTTCAGGTCTGGGGAAAGTGACAGCTAGATACAAGGTGGAACAGATTATTTAGCATAAATAGTTAACACATCTATTTTCGAACATTTATGACCATGAGACATTCCCCTCGTGCACTGAAGTTTTCCATGCATGGTCTATCCTGAGACCAAATGTTTGTGCACCTCCTGGATGTAAAACTTGAGCAAAATCCCTCCACTGACTCTTTAACCTAAGGGCTAGAGTTTGAAGCTGATGCAGGAGGAAGTCTGTTTACTCCATTTTCCCAACTAAACTGTATATACTATGCTAACCCAGTTATAAGGGCTTGGGTTGGAGAAATAAGACTAGGATGGGACACAGGCATTGCCCAGCATCCTAGCTCTAGCCAAAATTGCTGTATGGCCTTGAGCTAGTCATGCCCCCTCTGAGCCTCTACTTCCCTATCTGTAAAACTGGGGAGATGATCCTGGTCTAGCTGACTGGAGTGGTGAGAATTAGTGAATGTTTATATAGCACTCTGAATGTTAAGGGCTAAGTTTATATTGTTTACCACTAACAAAATGTAATAAAAAGGCAGAGGAAAAAAATAGATTTTTGGGTTTAAGTAGTAGGAATAATGGTGGTATGATACTTGAGAGAATTGCATTCTCCATAAGAGATTCTCTCTCTACTGTTAACTTCAGTGTTTTCATCCCCCCTTCACATACTGTCCCATGGACGCTGTAGACCTAAAAACAACCAATGTCTAATTACATTTTTTCAGTCTAAATAATTACTTTATTCTCAGTGTACTGAGAGGGAAAACAGAGAAGCATGGACCATCTGGGAGTTTCAAACAGCAGATTCCCCTGTAGCTATCGTTGCCTTATCAATTTAGTAAGTTGATGCTTCAGAAAGGTTTCAGAGTGATAGTTCAAGAGATTGAAGTCCCCTGACTTCCTGCAGAGCAAACAGAACATTAGCATTAGTTCTGTGAGAGTTGCTACATGGCCCTGCCAAATGTGCACCTCACCCCTGAGCAAGAGGGAGATGGGAATTATTATTTGCTAAACCCTGCCCCTGGTACTGTAGAAATAGCAAATAAAGACAAGCTTTGCCAGAAGGAGTTGAGAAGATGACACAACAGGAGACCCAGAGACAGGTGTTAATGTTTCACTTTTTCATTTCTCCCATTATCACAAAATATTAGGGCAGCCAAGGCAGGTGGCTGATGTAGGCTAAAGGTTGTAGGCATCATAGAACAACTAGCTCAGTCAGTCCTTGGCCTCTCTGCTGTCAAGACTCCAGCTGGGATGCCAGTTATGAAGCAGCTATCTGGCTGCCTGGAACTATGCTGAGACTGCCATCTCATTTCACATGGGCCACAGACCAGCTTTCAGACGATAACAGGGCTTGGGCCAAGCTCCAGTTGGTAACCTAGAGTTCAAAGGCTGCATATCCCATTATCAGTTCCCTGAGTCATTCAGCCTCCACCCCACCGTACATAATGTGGTTTTTACATCAAGTTATGCATTCCTTTGAGGAGGAGAAAAAGGGCTCAAAGCTCATCCCTGCAACCTGCCTCCACCGTGGTAGCACATCAAGAAAGTGCAATACGGACACTGGACATGCTTACAATAGGAAATACTTACTACACACCTACCCCTGCTGATAATTATATTTCAGCTTTCTCTAGTGCTTTCCACCTAAGCAACCCAATGGCTGTTCTGCAGCCATTAATAAATTGAATGTCACAACACCCCTGGGAAGTAGAGAAATATTATGATCCCCATCACACAGCTGGGGCAACAGGGCACAGAGCAGCTACTGCCCATGAAAATGACCTATCATTTGAGTACCTCTGTTGTCTGACTGCCCTGCTTTAGCTATGTGGGATCCAGCTTTCAGAAGTGCTGAAAACTACCAGTCCAGGGGAAGTCAATGCAAGCTACTGGTGATCAGCCCTACATCTCTAAATGGGGTACCCAAAAATGGAGAGACCTGATCTTGGCGATCAGTTCTGAAAATTTGCACCTCAGTGAATTGCGTAAGGCCACGCAGCAAGCACGAGGCAGAGCTGGGACCAGAAGCAGAGGTTATACTGGTTTTCCCTCTATTCTGTACGTGATATCTCTGTGTGTGTTATAGATTAACAAAGGGACTTAGGTGTGGTGATGCTGAGCATTGCCCCACCACACTCTTAGGCAGCTACAAAATTGCTGGCATCTAGGCTCCTTTTTCTATGAATGGGGAGAAACAGCACCTCAGAATGGGACCCACAAAAACACTAGGGGGTCCCTGTTTAAGCTAGCCAATGAGAGATACCGAGCCTAGACATCCATGCTAGGCACCTAAAGCCAAACTCCCCCTGGCTGGGATTCTCAGCTGCCAACCCCCTCTTGAGGTTACACACTTAGGTCATTTTAGCAAGAAGCCAGGGGAAGAGAGTTGGGAGGAGGAGGAGCACCACCCTTTTAACTATTAGCCCAGTGGTTAGATTACTCACCTGTAGGGTTGCCATCTGTGAGGTACAAGAGATTGAGATCGCCAGGATGGTCCTGAGCCTATAAAACTGGACAGCTGGCAGTGTGTACTGAGCACCCTGTACAGTTTTCCCAGGACAGCTACTTCAAAAAAGGGGTGGTCCTGGGAAAAGGTGGCAACCTTACTCACTGGGATGTGGGACACCCCTGGTTTGTCCACTTCCTCACCTGAGTGGGCGAAGGGATTAACTTTGATCCACCATCTCTTAGACGAGTGCTTGAACCACTGTGTAATGGGATAGCCAGATGGCTGGGGAGGGGACTCCCTCACTCTTTCTGTTGAAGCGATTCCACTTTGGCTAAATAATGAAAGGCCCATTGGGCCAGAGAGAGAGCATGCAAACATGAGAAAGACTCTGTAGCCCTCTGGCTAGCGCAAAGGAGATTGAGGATCCAGTCCCTCTCCTCCAATGACTTCTTAAAATTATTTATCCACAGTGGAACAGCTTTGACAGGAGACTGAGAGATCGCCATCTCAAAATAGCCCATAGCCCCATGGCGAACGCACTCTCCTGCAAGATGGCAGCTTATAGTTCAAATCCCTTCTTTCCCCCTCAAGTGGAGGAATTTAAACTGGCGGTCTCCCACAACCCAGGTGAGTACCCTCCAGTTGGCTAAAAGTCATGAAGGGTCTCGTCCTCTGCTGCCATCTTGTGTAAGCTCACCCATAGAGGGACTGAGCCATAGATGAGCTCAGACCATGCTTACTGGATCCAGTCCTGCAGGTGAGTTAGGTGGAGAAATGCCTATTTCCCCCTCATTCATGCCTGGCTCTGGGGCTTAGGTGTCGGGACACTTGGCATGGGTCTGTGGTGCCTATGCCCAGAAGTGAAAATATTGATGCCACAGTATGCATCCAATGAAGTGAGCTGTAGCTCACGAAAGCTTGTGTTCAAATAAATTGGTTAGTCTCTAAGGTGCCATAAGGTGCCACAAGTACTTCCTTTCCTTTTTATTGATGCCTTGGGAATTTTTATTGCAAAAACTTAGGTGCCAAGTGAGTTTAGGGTTTGGTGGCTGCTGATTGGATGTTTTGGGAATCCCAGTGGGGCCTCATGCTAAAATTTAGGCAATGGAAGTGATAGTTAAGTGCCTAAGTCCTTTTGTGAATCTAGCCATACAAGTTCAATATTCTCTGGTAACCATTTTGCAACCCAGAAACAGGTGTCACCATAACACCTTCCTCGGAAAGCCAATTAACAGTTGAAATCCTAGCTTGGATTATTATGATCAATAATACCATAAGCCTTAATCATGCTGACACTGATGTTGGAAGCTTACCCAAGGTGGCACTTTATAAAGGCTGCAGTACTGAGAATAGTATAGCCAGCTTCTGCTCAAATGTTAATAAGGAGGTGAATTTCAAGAGGGGAGCCTCAAAGGAAGCAAAACTTACTTGTAAGACCAAAAATACCTCTGGAACTGCAACCATGAATGGAACAGAGGGGCCAAATTTCTATGTGCCCATGTCCAACAAGACAGGGATAGTACGGAGTCCATTTGAGTATCCTCAGTACTACCTAGCTGACCCGTGGAAGTTCTCTGTACTGTCTGCTTACATGTTTCTGCTGATTCTTCTTGGCTTCCCTGTCAACTTCCTGACTCTGTATGTCACCATCCAACACAAGAAACTCCGGACACCCCTCAACTACATCCTTTTGAACCTGGCCTTTGCTAACCTCTTCATGGTCTTTGGAGGATTCACCACCACCATGTACACCTCAATGCATGGCTATTTTATCTTTGGGACAACTGGCTGCAACATTGAAGGCTTCTTTGCTACACTGGGTGGTAAGTTTTCTACATGTGTAAATAACCAATGCTTACCTTAAACCTTAGTCCATCCTGAGCTTTGCTGTACATTGGGCTACCCACATGTGCCATCCTTGCCTGTCAACTGGCCTTCTCTCCAAATCTTCCCATTTCATGTTGAGGTGCTTGATGTCATTCAGAACTGTTCGCTTCCATGTTATTCACTGTCTTCATCTTTCTTCTTGCGTTTTCTGGCTTCCATTCAAGAGCGGTATTTGGTGTAAATAATCAAGAGGCAATTTTAAAATCTCCGCCTTTTGGGTCTCCCTCAAGATTTTAGGAAAGAGAGATAAATCAGATCATTTCAGTGTGCACTCTAAAGGGCAGCTGGAATAGAGAGGTGTAAATAACCAAGAGGCAATTTTAAAATCTCCGCCTTTTGGGTTTCCCTCAAGATTTAGGAAAGAGAGATAAATCAGATCATTTCAGTGTGCACTCTAAAGGGCAGCTGGAATAGAGAAACTGCATTGTAATTTGGACTAATTTAACGTTGTGATATTTCAAGGCAGGAAATAAATGGGGGAGAAGAAATAAAGCACCATGATTTTCTGCCTTCTTTTAGCACTTTGGGGGAAGTTTAGCTAGTGAGTATCCTGAAAAATGTAGAGTTTAGGATTGACAAGTGACCTGCAACAGATTTTAAAATGTTCAGTTTGTATGCTTTTTGTCTTGTTCTTTTAACCTTAGAAATAACAAATCTGGTTTTCCCTGGTGTTGCCTGAGGACTTTCTGAGAATCTCAGATCATGTCTGTTGTGAACTCTCATTGAAGAGGCAGGGTTATTTAGCCTTTAACAAAGTCATCCTTTCTTCCAATATCAATCAGGCTTTAGGCTAAACTGTGGGACTAAAAAACCCTTCCCCTCTCAGTTCAGTTCAGTTTTCAGATATCTGTCTTGTGAGGTCATTTTATCAGTTCTCCAGTTACCATATAGTCTTCGTGTGTAGACAAGACTACATCTATGACAAAATAAACAAGCAGGAAAAAGAAATACGGCTGTTGTGACAACAACCTTTCCAGCCTTCTTTATCCATTGTAAAGAAGGCGAAGAGGACACAAGCCCAATTTCCCTTCCATTATAGGTCACCTTTTAAATGCCCTTACTAATAGAGCTCCTGAACTGAGAGGTGCTGAGCCGTGGGTGGAAATCAGTGGGAATTGTCAGTGCTCATTACCTCTTGGAATCTGGCTCATGGATTTTTTAAGTAGAGATACAAATGTGGAGAGGAGAGATTGGGCTCATCCATGTGATAGGATGATGCAGTAGGGCACAAAACACTAGCAAAATGATGGGTACAATGATCAATAGTAGAATAAGATACTTGTGTGTTCCTTACTATATTTTAATTCATATCTGTGATACTAACATTCCTTGAAACCTTACCTGGATTTCTTTGCCATTTAGAGACTTCAGTGGAAATCATAACATAAGAATTAATCCAACCTCAGTCACCAGATCTAGGAATTATTTTGGAGAAGTTCTATGGCCTATGCTATGCAGGAGGTCAGATTAGATTATCACAATGGTCCCTTCTAGCCTTAGAATCAATAAAAAGGACTCATTTACATGGCTATGTGTTTTCTTTTTCTTCTGTTGTTGGTAACGGTCTATGTGTGCCTCTCTCTCTTTCTCTCTCTTTTACAGGTGAAATAGCTCTGTGGTCCCTAGTCGTCTTGGCCATTGAAAGATATGTGGTAGTCTGCAAGCCCATGAGCAACTTCCGATTTAGTGAGACCCATGCCCTCATGGGTATCATTTTCACCTGGGTCATGGCCCTGGCCTGTTCTGCTCCTCCATTGTTTGGATGGTCTAGGTATGGACTGAACATTTTCTGAAATGATGCCCCAGCTAGCATGGTGTTAGCAGCAGTTAATGAGGTGTTTTACGTATTTCTGTAGCAGCATTCCAAGTAAAGCAACCTCATTCACCAGTTCAAGGGCAGACACTAATCTCATTGGTTTAACTGCAGGTACATCCCAGAGGGCTTGCAGTGCTCATGTGGAATTGATTATTACACTCTGAAACCTGAGGTCCACAATGAATCTTTTGTCGTCTACATGTTTGTGGTTCATTTCCTCATTCCATTGATCATCATTTCCTTCTGTTATGGGCGCCTGGTTTGCACTGTTAAAGAGGTAGGTAGACCTGTTAGAGATGACCAAAAACCTGCATCTGAAGCCTATTCTCCCCTACCCCAAATACTGGGAGATTTCAGATCCAGATCTGAACTCTGCAGCTGGCTCCATCCCTGTAGTGAAATGAACCATAACCCCAGAGCTAATCAACCCTGATATTTGGGGAGCTAGGGTGATGTGAATTTGATGTTTGTAGCTCATCACACCCCTAAACCCTTCACAAACTCCCTGGACAGTCAATTTCAGCATGTCTCCCAGATACTCCTGGGGGAATTCTGCACCACTGCACACGTGCAGAATTCATGTCCCCCGCAGATTTCTTTCCTCCCCCATAGAAAATGGTGGGGAAGCAAATGGAAGCTGTAAGAGCGGTCACATGCCCCTCCCCAGCAGCACGGGTGCATCATTTCGGGCTCCTGGAGCAGCTGGTGGAGAGGTAAATCACCACAGGGGGGTGGGGGCAGGGCTGGGGATGCCCCTGCTGGTGGCTCCTACCCTGTGCCGGACTCAGCTGCTAGTTCCACCTGGGCTAGGGGTGAGGAAGGACAGAATTTCCTACTTCTTCCCCTGCAAGGAGCAGCCGGGGCTAGGGCTGGGACCGGGTCAGACCCACTCCCACAAACCTCCCCCAGCTCCCGGAGCTCTGGACCCTCCACCTGCTTCCTGCCCCCTTGGCTCCTCAGAAGCAGGGGGAGGGGTCACTATACAGGGAGCTGCTCCCCTGTCTGCCCAGCTCTCTGTGCATCTGGACCGCCCCCAAAATTCTCCCCTGCATCTGGACCCTGCATCTGCACCCAGCCCCCCACTCCACTGAGCCCCAACCAGCTGGACACAGACTTTCACCCCACCAAGCGCCATTCCTCCAGCATCCGGACTCCAACCCCACTGAACCCCCACACCCAGACCCCCCTTGCCGAGCTCCATCCCCCAACACCAGACCCCCACCCCGCTGAGCCCCAGCTACTTTCACCAGGAACTCTCTGCAGAGTCCCATTGCCCTTGCACCCAGAACCCAACAGTGAGCCCCTGTGCATCCAGATCCCCCCCTGAGCTGCCTGCACCCAGATTGCCCCACACAGAACCCTCTCACCCCACACCTGGATCCCTCCACACTAAGCCCCTCCACACGTGGATCCTGCTGGGCTGAGCCTGCCTGCCCACACTGGGATTGGGGGCCAAGGCTGGGCATGCATGTGAGACTCTATCCCTCTCACTTACTATCTTGGTGCACCTGGTTTGGAGGGACAGGGCTCCGGGGTTTCTGGGGCAGGCCTGGCCCTTGCACTGTGTCAGGGTCAGGTGCAGCCTCGCCACCAAGTCCATGTCCCAACCGGGGCTGCAGGGTGATCTCCCGCCTCCATGCAGCCGGTGGCCTGTGCTCCCCGCTGCCACGCTGGAGCCTCCACATTTATTTATTGACAAAATATGCAGAATTTTAAAATATTATGTGTAGAATTTTTATATTTTTAGTGCAGAATTCCCTCAGGAGTACCCAATCTATCCCCTGCAGCACCATCATCATTTCAGTGGTCTTATCTCTTTAGGCTGCAGCTCAGCAACAGGAATCAGCCACCACTCAGAAAGCTGAGAGAGAAGTTACTCGCATGGTCATCATCATGGTTATTGCGTTCCTCATTTGCTGGGTCCCCTATGCCAGCGTCGCTTTCCACATTTTCACCCACCAGGGATCTGACTTTGGCCCTGTCTTCATGACCATCCCAGCTTTCTTTGCCAAGAGCTCTGCTATCTACAACCCAGTGATTTACATTGTAATGAACAAACAGGTAAGTGGCAAATCTCTGGTCTTCTTCTTTATTTATTTATTAATTTCTTAATAGCTAACAGAAAGTTATAGCACTTAGATCGTATTTTTAAAGCTCTTTTTTGCTCAATGTGGCACAAGTGGAGCTTTTTCAAGGCAATTTTGGTTCTGTCATAAAAAGGGACGTTTAATCATTGTGTTGCTATCCTTTAGTATTACATAAATCTACTGAACGCAACTGGAAGTCATAAGGACTGTCTATTTGAAATGATCAATGCACTGATTTAGTTAAATATCTAGGACTGTATTCTGTTCTCAGTTACAATGGTGCAACCATTTTGATTCAGTAGATATGTACTAGTCTAACAGAGCCAATAATAAGAATACTCAGTAAGGTTAAGGTAATCCTGAACAGAAGCTGTAGCTAGCTCTAGGAAGTGGGAAAGGTTAAGCACATAAATTTGGCAGAGCGAATAAATCATTGGTCTAGCAAGTCTACTATTCTACCTCCAATAATGAGCAGCACCTGGCACTTTAGGGCAACTTAGTCCACAAAAAGCCTTCCCAAAATGCACTTGGCCATCTGTGCAATGCTATATCAGGAGCAGAAATTCCTTCCAGATCCCTGGTATGATCATCTCATACTGCAAAACATGAGCTTTGGTTACCCTTTTTTTTTTTTTTTAGTATTTTTTTATTATTTTAATCGAATATTGAGCTGTTAACAAATTGTGATCTTTCAAGGGTCAACTTATGCTTGCCTCACTCAGATGAGAAGCCCCATTCACTTCAACAGGATTGTTCAGCTAAGGGATCCAATGCAAGTCCCACTGGCGATAAGTCTTTCCACTGACTTCAGTGGGAGTTAGATTGTTCCCAAGGTGTGCAGACTTTTACAAGGACATATCAATAGACCTGAACTGGTCTAATCCGGGAGCATCTTCATAAGCCACAGTTCCTTGAATTTCCCCCCTCATTGCTTTAGTCAAAAATCCCTCCCGGTGCATTACTGATGCATTTAATGTAAGGATATTCACAATGTGTAGGGTTGGCTGACGGTTGTCACACTGCCTGCATCGGCTGGTTACCTCTGCTGCCATTGTTTTCTTTTCTAGTTCCGTAACTGCATGATCACCACCATTTGCTGTGGAAAGAACCTGCTCGGTGACGACGACGCTTCTGCTGGCACCAGGACAGAGACTTCCTCAGTCTCCACCAGCCAGGTTTCTCCTGCATAGATTCCTCATGGAAGCTGCTGATCTCAGAGCTGGCATGCCTTGTCAGCAAGGATGCGCAAGTCCCATTTGCATGCATGTAGTCGTGTCCACCATCACCACCGCCTGCATGTGATTCACAGTTAACCCAGCAGAATGGACTTTTCAGTTCTCATAATAGAAATCATTTGAACAAGTTTGTACATATTTTTTTTAATTAAATACAAAGGGCTAGCTCCTCAGCTGGTGTAAATGTGTGTATACCCATTGACTTGTATTGTGTTATCCCCATTTACACTGACCAAACATCTGGGTCACGATCCTTAGCTTCATACAGAGGGGCGAATGTTCTCCTTTCACAGAATGGAAAAGATGAGTAAGGCTGCAGCCTTGTGGATTCATCCCTACCATGGCATCTGTTCTGGATGCGAACCACAGGGGCCATGGTTAGGAAAGCCCATAGTAAAGAGCCAAGATACAGCAATCTAGCAGGGGATGAGGTATACCCGTGTTACAAAGCTGGGCTCAGTGGGGGTGCATGAAACCTAGTGAGCACTGGCTAGGGTTGCCACCTCTCCGGGTTTTTACCTGGACAATCTGATTTTTGGCTTCTGTGTCCGGGTGCCATATAGAATTGCCAGGTGCAAAGTCCAGTCAAAAAGGGGACCAGGCAGTGTCTGGTCAGATGTACTGACCAGACACCACAAATCTGGTTACTGCAAGGCAGGGGAAAGCACCTGGTCATTAACCCACACCAGCTCCTGCTCAGCTGGGGCCATCTCCTACCTCCAGGAGGCTCCTTGTCAGGTTGCTGCAGCTCCCGTCCCAGCCTTAGAGCAGAGGGAGCCCAGCTGGGGTAGATGAGGGGTGGGGGAGAAGAGGGAGGTGGAGACGATCCAGCAAGTGGTGGGGGAAGGAGCGAACGACAGGGGCGGGGCCTTGGGGAGAACAGGCAGAGCAGGAGCGGGGATTTGGGGGGAAGAGGTGGAGAAGGGGCTGGGGAAGAAGTGGAGAAGGGGGCAGGGCCTTGAGGGTCTGGTTACCAGCAGTTAGAAAGGTAGCAACCCTAGTGCCAGTGACATTTAAAGGGTTACAATGTTACAATTTAACCATTAAATAGAATAATGAATAATCTTGGGGAGGATTCTGGTCTTTCCCCTGCTGCACACATAAACTCCCCTGCACACAACCAATTAGCTATGCGGTGCACAAGGAATAGGATTTAAACCGTAAGCAACAGCTGATTTGCAGTGTCTTTGCCGTAGCATGTGACATTATATTTCCATGGTAACATATATAGTCATTTGGCTTCTCCCTGACTCCTCCTACATGTCCATAGACCACACCCCTATAGTTTGAGCTCTTTATGGTCCTCCTGTGGTTCACCTACCAATTTTCAGCTGTAATTTGATTTGACATCGCACCAAGTAAGAGGTTTTGGCCAAGGCTTGTGCTTTTTGAGGATTGATTGGTGGCAAATTGCTACGCTTTTCTTCACTTCATAGCAAGCAAGCCAGGGGAGCATATGGCCCAGAGATTTCAACATATGTTTAAAGCGCTAAAAGATGGCATAATGCAATTGTACCAATGTTCTTTATTTTTATTTTTAGCTCAGTTATACAAATAAGATGTTTTTCTTGCCCTTCTGTTATCAACATTTGAAACTATTCTTGTATAGTATATCTTCTCCAATTTCTAATTCTATGCAGCTTTGCAAGATCTGATAGAGAAGGTCTATAGAAACTATGCAAGTTAAACCTTTAATAAAGAGCAATTTGCAAGTACAAGTCTCTCGTTATTTATTTTTAATTGATACTTCTACATAGTCAGTGAAATCTGAAGATCAAAGGTTCATGATCATTCCGTGGTTAGGTTGAAGGCTCATTCATATGCTCAGAATCTGAAATATTTTTTTTGGTAGGAAAGAAAAGGAAGGGTTTTTTTGTTTGTTTTTTTTTAGTTGTCCAGTTATACTTTCCTCTACAGGAATAATGGAAGAGCTTAGGATGGCTGACAATAAACCTTGCAGTTTTGACAGAGTCATGGGGCTGCTGATATATCCAAGGGAGTGGAGGTGGTTACTCTGAGCTGTTTTTGTGTCTGATTAAACACATCACATCTAGAGCTGGAGGAGAAATAGTTTTCCTGTCCCATGAACCTTTTTGAGATTTCGAACAATTTTCCTATCCCCAAAAGGTCAAACTCTTGAACATTTTCATGAACCAAAAATTGAAGAAAAATTCAGTGTTGGGTCAATTGAAATATTTCATTTGATAATTTCAAAGCATTTTGTTTCTATTTTGACTATTTAAAATTTGTTACAAGTTTTTTTTAGCTTTAATTAGCTTGAATGTGGAAACAAAAAGCCATTTTCAAACCAGGAAACCGGAAATTTTTGTTTCAAAAACGTTGAACCAGGAGTTTCCAACAACTTGGAAACTTCTTTTTTTCAAAACATTTTTTGAATTGAAAACGTTATCTGAGCTGACTCTTTCCTGAGGGAAGTTTTGGCTTTGATGAATCAGCATTTTTTGGATGAAAAAAACATTTAATTAATAATTTCCCAGCCAGCTCTAAGCACACCTTTTTCTGCCATGACTCTGCTTTTCTGATTTCATAAAGTGGTTCTGCTCCAATGTTAACTGGAAAGTTTAGTTTCTTTTGCTCATATTGAGACAAATATTTTTGACGCGCTAGCAAATACAGAGATGATATGGCCCTAATTCTCAGGTAAATAGTTTATTCCTCCAATCAGAGTGAAGTTAGCAACAGCATCAGGTAGCCAACTCACTGCCATGTTTAGCCACAGAACCACCTGGGTCACAGCAGTGTAGCCTTCCCCTAGCCTGCTCTATATATGTGCCCTGGCACTGGCCTGGACGGATGGCTGGAAGGGGTAAAAGAGTAATTCAACCAGATACTGCAGAAAATTCTTTCCTGGGTAACTCGGATCCCACCCCATCTAATATCCCATCACAGGCCATTGGGCCTATTTACCATGAATATTTAATTACCAAAACCATGTTATCCCATCATACCATCTCCTCCATAAACTTATCGAGTTTAATCTTAAAGCCAGATAGATCTTTTGCCCCCACTGCTTCCCTTAGAAGGCTATTCCAAAACTTCACTAAAGTCTTATAACCATTCCTGTAAAAACTCCCAAAGGATTATGTAAGAATATTTTTATTGATCCCAGAAATGCAGCCATCTCTAGTGTGAAACACTGAGTCTATTTAACAGCTAACAGCAACACTGCACAACAATTTAAACCAGAAAGTGAAGAAGCACAGAAACTGGGGTGAAGGGGAGGGGAATATGTGTACGGAGAATGTAATGACCCAGATTGAATTTGGCCAGGACACTGGAATTAAAGCCCAGAATCTTTACAAAAACAAAACAAAACCCACCAGGGGTTCCTTAGTGACCACCAATTATCAGTTTTATATCTCATTGACAAGACAGTAAGTACCTCCTACAGCACAATTCCCCCATCATTCTGCTGCAGAATCAGCTCAGGTGGAGGGAAGAGAGCTAGAAACACCCAGTGGAAGAGAACTAGAGCAAAACGTTGTAGGCATCAGAACATCTCAGATATTAACATCTGACTTTCTTATTGTGGACGAGCAGAGCTTATTCTTTAATTTCAGCAGAAAGACCCAAGTGAGGGATGAAGTGATAGTTCTGCTCACTGTACAGCAGGTAAGTCCTCTAGGGAGCAGACCCTGGCTTCTTTAAGAACACCTGCAATGCTAGCTTGGAAGAATCATTTGCTCCATCCATCACTAGTGAACAAAGACTCTTTTTTTCTCCCCTCTTTGATTTACGGAACCTCTTTGTTTTTCCTTTAAAAACTGAGTGAAGTTAGTGCTTATGAAAACGAGGGGCTGAACAGCACTAGCTTGAGCCAGTTAAAGACGAGGCCTGCCCAGTAAAGGTTTCTCTCGCAGTCCTGCCAGTGTACTTCTGCCCTGACCTCAGCATCCCTTGCTGTTCCAATCCAGGGTCCTGGAGCACATAGCCTGCCAAAATGCATGAACATGAGGCTAGCAAGCTCATGTGAGGACTAATCCTGTGTGGGGCTGAGTGCCTCCTGTGAGGTGCCCAGGGCCTTGCATGTCTGCTGACGTTAGTGGTAGGAAATGGTACTCAGCAGGCTCAGGTCCCTTGTGCCCTAAAGCAGGATGAGAACACAGACCACCAGGAATGCGTGATGAATCTGGGTGCTCTACTCTGTGGCTTCATCCAGCCTAGGGAAGCCTTTTCACAAACAATCCGTTGCTCACTCTCTATTTCCTTGATTTTGCTGCTGACTCAGTCATGCAATGCCAGGTGGGTTGCCAGGTGTCCGGTTTTCAATCAGAACACCCGGTCGAAAAGGGACCCTCCCCAGCCCGGTGTAAATGAGCAAGTGAGTGAGGGTGGGGGAGAGCGAGTGATGGAGTGAGAGGGGATGGAGTGAGTGGTCTGGGGCCTGAGAGAAGGAGCGGGGCAAGGGTGTTCGGTTTTGTGCAAATAGAAAGTTGGCAACCCTCACACTGTCCCTTTAAGGTATAAGTGCACAAAGAACATGGGCTCAGTATGTCCAGCCACGTATGTATTCCCATCACACGTACACTCTGAACACTGGGATGGTCCATTCTGTTAAAATCAGTGATGTACCACCCACATCCCAGGCCTCCTACTGCCACTTCAGCGCATGAGCTGACACAGGGCACAGTTTCACTTGTAAATTACATTTTCCAAATGAGGGGCTGCTACTTTAATCTGTAAATTGAAGGCAATTGTTAGACTAATCCACAAGAACCTTTCTCATTTTTGACAGGTTTCAGAGTAACAGCCGTGTTAGTCTGTATTCGCAAAAAGAAAAGGAGTACTTGTGGCACCTTAGAGACTAACCAATTTATTAGAGCATAAGCTTTCGTGAGCTACAGCTCACTTCATCAGATGCACATCTGATGAAGTGAGCTGTAGCTCACGAAAGCTTATGCTCTAATAAATTGGTTAGTCTCTAAGGTGCCACAAGTACTCCTTTTCTTTTTTCTCATTTTTGGAATCCTCCCCCCTGAATATTCTCCCCAACACTCACCAGCCTTTTGCAAAGAGTGGGCAAACTAAACTCAGCATTGCTGCCACCTGTTCCTAATCTCCCTGGCACTAGGACTGAACAAAAATAATTAGCAGCTGCCAACTGCAGCCCTCTCAATTAAGATGCTAATCAAAGGAATTAGCAGGAAAGTGAGATGAACCTGTCAATAAAGCTGGCTTTGCAGCCAGCTTAACTAGGCCTCTTTTAAGATAAAGTTTTGTTGCTTTTTTTTTTAAAGTTTAGTGTTAGTATTAAAGATTCTTGCAATGGACCTCAACCCAGGTAAGGAGAGATACTTAAACAAAAATTCTGAATTTGCATGCTTCTTCCTTGTTTATCTTTTTGTCTCCACTGAATGTGAAGTCAAAGTTCTGATCCCCTTTGGTACAAATGAATTCTCTTAGGTATCAATCTGTGTCACTGTTATTTTCTTACTAAACTGTAGCCTCTCTGGGAAGGGGCTGAACTTGGTTTCTCTTGGTGTATTTAAAGGAATTTACTTAACCCCCTGAACTCTTTTGGCTTGATGAAAAGCTCTGAGCTCCACTCAGGGCAGCCTGTGGAGAAGCTGGTGTACGGAGCTTAGCAGGCTTAAGAGAGAAATGGTCTAAACTTCCTGGAGTCTGGCTAGTGTTCAAGAGGCCCTTAAGCATCTTCATGTTGCTCTGATAAATAACATTACTAATTGTGCCTCCTGATAGGAAGCAGAATGGCTGTGTGGTTAAACATTGGACGGGGCACTCTTGGGTTCTCTTCCTAGCTTGCCCCTAGGCTTTTTGTGTGACCCTAGATCACGCAGACTCTGTGGCCTCGGTTACCCACCTGTAAAATGTAACTGATACTGCTTCCTTTGCCTATTTAGCCTGTCAGCTGGAGGTGTGATTTGCAGCTCATGTAGGCATACCGGTGCTAGCTTTCCTCTAGCTAGCATGCTGGAAGTACTAGTGATGACCCAGCAGCATGGACTGCATAAGGCTGCCTGGAACTCTGGGGAGGTACTTGCATTACCAACCCATGCTGATACCTGCACCACCATATCCTTACAGCTATTTTTAGCCACATTTGTTAGTTTAAAGCTAGCGCAAATATGTCTTCCCAAACTTCAAATCCCACCTCCAACTACAGTGTAGACGTACCCTGTATGTTTGTACAGTGCCTAGCACAAAGGAGTGCTGGACTTGTAGACGCTACTATAAAAACTGGTTTGTCCGTTCTCCACCTGGGAATTCACTTTAGCTTTCCTGATAACTGTGGTGAGTTAAACGGGAGATTCATACTGGTGCTTGGTTACAAGTAAACAACCTCTTCAATTTACTCTTCAGCTAAAGTAACAAAAGTGGCCAGAATGTCCAGGATCTTTGACCACAAGACCAGAGCTAACCACCCGCCAACTCTAAGCATGGTGATTGAAGCTCTGAAGGCCCAAAATGAGAAAAAAGGCACCTCTGTCATAGCCATCAAGCGCTACATCCTTGCCAAGTACCCAGCTGTTGACCCAATAAGGCTAAAATACCTGCTGAAGAAGGCCCTGACTAAAGGTCTTGACCATGGCTACCTGATCAGACCCCAAAACTCTTTGGCATTAGGGGCAACTGGAAGGTTCAAGGTGAGTGAATTGGCTTTCTACAAAGACCACCTTCAGTGGAAATTTTCTGCTAAAGAAACTGTAGCTTTAGGCAACAGTATAGCAATTGCATGGGCTAGGGCTGTCCTACAGATAACTGGGTGGCAGCACACTTTGCATTGTGGGATGTGCCCCAAATGTTCTCTGAAGCAGTATTTCAAAGAGGAGGCTGGATGGGTGACAACTCTGGGCTAGGGAATGTGGCTTTTTTTGTTTTTCTTCCCAGTTCTTTAAATGGACAGGCAGGGTTGTGAACAGCCTCAACATCAATGGACTGGTGCCCTCCCCTCTAAGTGGGAGAACACAGTACTATTACTGAAGAGCAAACCGTAAAGGAGCTTGTTGTTGGCTATCGGTAGATGTGGTATCTCTGCCCTGAAAATATTGATTTCTTCCATGACTTGGTCTCTGGGAGGGCCTGGGACAACTAGATTTTACAATGCAGCTGGGTGAATGGGACAATAGAAAGTGAGTGCCATCCCCAACTACTCTCCAGCCTTGGCTGCAAGGCCTATTGTGATGTCGTGTTACAGAGGATGCTACACAAATTTTTACAGCCAAAGGGAAGGGCTCGTGTAAGCCACCTGCCTCTAATTCAGTTAACACTTCTCATGCCTGCGGACAAGCTTCTGTGCTTGTTTGGCCCTGGGTATAGCACTACCAAGTGTACTAAGTTGCTTGGTAGCGACCCTCAATGCACGCGCTGGAGCAGAGCAGTTTCACTGTTCTGTTCTGTTGTACTCCTAGCTGGCATCAGAAAAGCCCAAGCTTAAAAAAAATTCTAGGAAGATGGATCCAGCTGGAGAAAAGGCTCCTAAATCAGAAAAGAAGGTGGCAAGGAAACCCAAAGCCAAGGTGACTGCTGATAAAAAAGCAGGAAGTAAAGGTAAGGGCTGCTTCCTTCCCCTAAACTAACATCCCCTGCTGAGATGTCAGCTGTATGCAAGGAGGTCAGACCTGTGAATTTTAATGCCACCCAAGAAGACAAATGTCCGTGCTCAGGGAGAGGGCTTCAGGATTCCCTGTACAGCAGTGAACTTGACGGACAACAGTAAGTATATAAGCTAGAATCCAAACTGCTGATTGCAGGAAGCAGTGGTGGAAAGACACCTGGCTTTGAAAACTAGCCATGTATTCTGTGTGTCTGCTGTGGGCCTGATCTTCAGAACATTTGTAGCAGCTACTGACTTCAAATGGTGCTCATTATTTCTGGAATATTGGGATCAAGGTGGGCACCCAAAATCAATGGCCAATTCTGAGAACATGTCTGGATTTATGCGTTTGCTCAGCCCAGAAGCCTGCTGCCTAGTTGCCTCCAGTTCGGAGAGTTTGTTACCTAGTCTTCCGAAAGAACACATTGACTTCAATGGGAGTTAAGAATTGAAGTGCCCTTCATGGATCTAGGCCTTAAGTGCCTAAGAAATGAATTTATCAGAGCTGGGTTGCTGCCTAAATTAGCCAGGAGCGAAATGCTGAGGAGAGGGGCTTAGGTGCCTAAGCGGCTGATGTGGTGCACCTGCCTGATGGCCCAGAGAGCGGTGCATCCCTCTCCTCGGTGAGACCCCCTACGTCTGGTCAGCTGCTTAAGTTGCCCATGCTCTAGCAGCTGAAACGCTCCGTACCGCTCGCTCTTCCGCTATTTCCCTGCGCTGTCTCTTAAGCGGGTGCTGTGCTGCCCCCATCCTATTGGTCTGCCTCCAGCCCTGCTACTGTGGGGTCTGACGGCTCTTAGGCATGCTCAGAGCATGGCCACAGGATCGGGACCTGCTGGCGATCTAGGCATTCCCATGCCTAGGTTGCGCTCGCTTTTCAGGACCTCTGGTGCTTTGGTTTAAGCAAGGGTTCCAAGCCTCTCATTTATCTGTGCTGCAACTAGACCGCTTTGACCGCGGAAACGTAAGTGCGTGGGGTATTTACCTACCAGGGTGGGGGTTGGGCAGCAGTGCCTGAGCTTTGAAAACCTCCATGGTGCTTGTTCGGTACCTAAACTCCTTAAAAATCTGCCCCTAAATCAATGGTGCAGGGTTCAAGTAGCTTGCTCTATCTTCAAGGTGGAGTCAGCATGCCAGGGCGACCGCTTTGTAGATGCGATCTGATGTCAGACCTGCGTTGATCCCACAGGGAGGCATTTTTCCTGTTAAATTAGCAGGGGCACTTCTAGGTCTGCACTAATAATACCTGAGCTTTGCTCAGAAGCTTAGGCCAGGAAGATCCAGAAACCATTAAATATCATCCTTGTATGGAATTGACAATCTTGTAAACATAAGTTACTGACTCATCCATGTCATTTCTTTCCCATCTTCTCAACAGATGCTAAGGAGGAGAAACCAAAACCTGTGAGCAAGAAAGCCAAGGCAAAATCCACTAATGTAAGTACTGGTTGCCAAATGAAGGATTCCATCTGTCTACCTTGCACAGCTCTGTGAGTGCTTCACTTGTGACCAGCTTTAGGAGCTGCTGCTGTTGTGTGTTCCTGTCTTAAGGAACTTGCCTGACTCTGTGGGGAATGTTGGAAAGGAAACCGCTTCCCGCTCTAGAGTCCTGAAGCATTAACTCTGTTCTTCAGGCTGCGAAGGAAACTGGCACTGCTTGATCGGCTGTTTCTAAAACGCATGTCTTACCATGCAGAATAAAGGCCGCACTTCTGAATTCAAAGCTGCTGTCTATAAGAATAATAAACTAAGTGGCACAGGCTTGTGGGTGACCCAATACATGCTATTGCAGTGACCTTCATCCTACTCTCTCTTGTAGGCCCAGCCCAAAGCTCCTGCTAAGCTGAAGACACCCAGTGATGCTCAAAACATTGTGAAAGGTGACAAGAAACCAAATATGAAAGAGGCATCCCAAGCCAGGGTGGTTGGGACCAAGAAAGCCACCTCCAGAGGGAAGCCAGCCACAGAAGCAGATGGTGCCTCCAAAGCAGAGGCAGAGCATGGAGACAAGATCAGGACTTCCAAAGGCAAGGGGGCAGCTCCTCGGGCCGTGGGGGCTGCAAAAACAAAGGTGGCTAAAGGTGGAAATGGGCTGACCAAAGCAAAGGCAGCTGGCGGGACAAAGAAAACCACTGCCAAAGGGAAGACTGAGGCAAAGGGCCTTGCAAAAGGCAAGGGGAAGAAGCCTGAGGCAGCCACAGGCTCCTTCTTCAGCAAAGAGAAGGATGCAGAAGGTAAAGCCTCTAGAACTGGCAGCAAGCTTAGCAAGAAAGCAACCTAGGGCTTCCCTGCACTGAAGGGACAACTGCTTTGGGTGGGGGATGGGGCACGTGTGCAGACTGGCTGTCTCCAGCCTGAGGAACACAGCCACTCTGTCTCCCGGTTCTAAATGGGCCCAAACAGGGTTTTTAAACTATGCTGAAGTGTGCTCCAGTCACTGCTGTTAACATCTCTTTTAATCTCCGGTGAACTAAGCTAACTGATTTTAATCTTGTGTCTTTTTTTTTTTCCCCCCCCCTTCAATAAAGTTACTGCATCCTAATAACTAAACCCTGTTACTGGAGTCCTGCTCCTTCCGCCTGGGGTAAGGACCTGCCAGGTCATCTTGACACACCCTGTCATAACCCTGGAAACTGCGAAGCATCAATTCCTTCTGCCTCTTCCCTCCTACCCCCTGCAAACCCAGCGAAGTTGAAACCTGAGCTTGAGCCCAGCTGTGGTGGATTCCAGCCTCGTAATTAGGACAGTGACAAATGCCAGCTGGGTGAAAGGAGCAAACTGCAAGTGTGGCAGCAGTCCAGGTTGGGGGGGAGAATCACATAGGGCTAATGAACAAAATACAGTCACGTTCTGGAACTCCATCCCTGAAACTGCGGCCACATTCTGCAGACATGCCCTCTGGCTCCAGCCAGTGTTGGGTGTCCAGCCCTCATGAACCCATAGGTTGCTGGGCTACATTCGTTATACAAACATGAGGAAAGGGCCCAAGCCATCAATCACAAATGTAGCACTGCTGTAGTGATGTTCAGCCTCTAAACGTCTGCAGCCTAGTGCTATGATTAGGGCAGAATGCCTCCAATTAAATCCTAGCTTAAGGAAGAAGCCAAGCTAGCACATGCTAGCTAGGCCTGACCCTGGGGAGGAGTGGCCTGTTGCTAAAATCCCACTTGCTAGAAGGTCTGAACTCTGGGACTTGTGTGTGTTGCCCTTCTTAGTAAGGGCACCAATGGATACTGGTGCCTGTGTGGCTTGTAATTTCTACTAGGAATAGCTCCAGGTAGGTACAGATGCCCTAGGCCCCCTTCATCTGTGTCTTTGTGCAGAGTGCAAAAGCTTGTGATGGGTCACAGTGGTGGGGGAGGGCGTGGGGTAGGTCTAACAGTGCAGCTGGCATTTTTGTGTGTGTGTGCAGAGAGGCTTTGGATAGACTCTAACTGACCTGGTCAGTGTTCCCACCTCCAGGCAGAGTAACTGCTGTTTGTCTTGTTATAGGGTTCTAGGGAGTTGAGAGAACTTTATTTCTCCTCCGCTCCCCCCATCCAATTGACTCAATGGCAAGTGGACCAATCCTTTAATTGAATTTGTATTCTCTGTGGGGGAACTCCATGGCAGGAAGGGTAGCCACTGCTCTTCCTTAACCTCTGCTGTGGTTAGTACTACTTAGCGTCACAGCACAGAGGTGGATCAGCCCACAGTCTCCTTTCCTTGTCCTTGGGGGGTGTAGGGCCTGAGCACAGTGAATGAGACGCTCTCCAGCCTTTCCTAGTGGAGCCTGCCAGCCACCAAAACAACAGAAGGCAAATGGGCTCTGCTTCCGCACCCTGTCTGTAGCTCTTCTCCACAATGTTCACTCCTTTGCTGTTCCTCCCGGTGCACGTGGAGCAGGTCCTAGTGGCGGGTTGCTTGTCAATGACTGGAGCAATAAGGACCCCGAGGAAGGAGGGTCGCCAGGTGTCCAGTTTCTGACTGGAATGTGCAGCTGACCCGATGCTAAAAGTCTGGTTACCTGCAGTAACTGGCCACTGCCATCAGGCCTGACCGAGAACTGGCTGGCTCCCAGAGCAGGCTCCAAAGTAGGTACCAGTGTGTGTATCCCCAACCTGTCTGCCCTGATTGTCCCCTCTTCAGGGACTAACCCCTCCTCCCCCTGCACTCCACTGTGCCCTGGTTTCCCTTGCTCCAGGGACAGACCCCTTGGCCTTACTGTGCCTCGATTTCCCCTCCCTGGCCCCTTGTTCCAGGAACAGATCCCTTGGCCCTGCTGAACCTTGATTTCCCCTCCCCAGGCCTTTGCTCCAGGGACTGCCCCCCTGTGCCATGATTTACCCACCCTGGCTCTAGGGAGCAACCCCCCCTGTCCTGCTGTACCTTGATTTCTCCACCCCAGCCCCTTCCTCTGTGGACTGACCCCTGCTAAAGGTACTAAACCAGTGGTTCCCAAACTTTTGTACTGGTGACCCCTTTCACAAAACTGACCATGCCCTGCCCCCACTCACTCAATTTCTTCCCCCCTCTTCTTCCCCCCCCCCCCCCGGTCGCTTGCTCTCCTCACCCTCACTTGCTCAGGGAGTTGGGATGTGGGAGGGGGTGAGGGCTCTGGAGTGGGGCCAGGGATGAGGGGTTTGGGGTGCAGGAGGATGCTCTGGGTTGAGACCAAGGGGTTTGGAGGGCAGGAGGGGGATCAGGGCTGGCTTGGGGCATAGGAGGGGGTCAGGGGTGCAGTCTCTGGGTGGTGCTTACCGCAGGCAGCTTCCGGAAGCAGCATCATGCCCATCCCTCGGGCCCCTACATGGAGCGCCAGCGTCTGCAAACGCCACCTCCTGCAGCTCTCATTGGCCGTGGTTGCGACACGCGGAGCCCGCTGGCTGCCCCTACACGTAGGAGCAAGGGGGGGATAGGCTGCTGCTTCCGGGAGTCACGTGGAGCCATGGAAGACAGGGAGCCTGCCTTAGCCCCCCTGTGCTGCTGACTGGACTTCTAACAGCATGGGCAGTGGTGCTGACCAGAGCTGCCGGGGTACCTTTTTGACTGGGTGTGCCGGTAAAAAAAACCAAACACCTGGCAACCCTAGCTGCAGCTCCCAGCCCCAGCTCTGCAGGTGAGTCCCTCCTGCCCCAGGTGGTGGGGGGTGAGAGGGGAAATCAGTGAGTGATTGGGGGTGGGGGGGAGGAGAGGTGGGGCAGGGGAGGTTCCAGCACTCATGATGGTGTGTCCGTTTTTTAAATATTACCAAGGTGGCAATGTGAGGTGTCACGGGCATTCTCAAAACCACTGCTGAGGTGCTGCCCACGGCTAACAAGCTGCTTGGAGTGCTCACTGACACCACAACCCCTGGCTCTTGGGTGCCCCAAAGTAAGAGATTTTTTTTTCTCCCCCATCTGGGTGCTCTGTTGCCTAGCTCATGACCAGGGGGCCAATCCTGCAGGGGTTCTCAGAGCATATCTATGACCTGCTACTTGGCACAAAGACAGCCAGGGCAGGCAGGTCTGGAGTGTGAGTGTGTGTGTCAAAAGTGATGAGGGGACGCAGCTGGGATGTGGGAGACCTAAGTTCAAATGCCTGCTCTACTTGATTTATGTGGAGCAGGGACTTGAAACCTGGCTATTAACTATCTTGTGTGCATGTGTCTCTTTGCATGTTGGCTACCTAGGACAGGTCAGCTGCTTAGGTGCCAGGAGTGGGCTCACAGTTGAGAACTCAGCACAGATCAATGGTAGTCAGGTGCTGTCAAGGTTCCCTCCCCGCTCTGGGGTACAGATGTGGGGACTCACATGAACCCCCCCCCCCAAGCTTATTTCTACCAGCTTAGGTTAAAAAACTTCCCCAAGGCACAAATCCTTTCCTTGTCCTTGGACGGTATTGCTGCCACCACCAAGTGATTTAGACAAAGATTCAGGAAAAGGACCACTTGGAGTTCCTATTTCCTCAAAATATCCCCCCAAGTCCCTTCACCCCCTTTCCTGGGGGGGCTTGAGAATAATATACCAACCAATAGGTTAACCAAGTGAGCACAGACCAGACCCGTGGCTTTTTAGGAAACTAAAAATCAATCAGGTTCTTAAAAGAAGAGCTTTATAATAAAGTAAAAAGTAACTCTGTAAAATCAGGATGGAAGGTAATTTTACAGGGTAATAAAAAGATTTAAAACACAGAGGATTTCCCTCTAGGCTCAACTTCAAAGTTACAAAAAACAGGACTAAACCTCCCTCTTAGCATAGAGAAAATTCACAAGCTAAAACAACAGATAATCTAACACATTTCCTTGCTATTACTTACGATTTCTGTAATTTTAGATGTATCATTTCAGTAGGAGCTGGGTTACGTGCTTGGTCTCTTTGTCCTGAGAAAGAACAACAAAGAGAACACAAACAAAGCCCACACTGGCCAGATTTGAAAGGATCTTATTCCCTTTTTGGGCCTTTTGGTCAGGTGCCAAGCATGTTATTTGAGCTTCTTAATCCCTTACAGGTAAAGGAGGGATTTTATGCTACCCTTTGCTGGATGTTTGACAGGTGCTTAAATATCTTTTGAGGATCTAGGTCTAAGCTCCTCTTTGTTCTTCTGCATTTCACTCTGGGCTAGCTTACTCATCTCCCCACTCAGCCTGGGGGCTTCTGAGGCTCCCAGCCTTACTGCATGGAGGAGAGCTAATTACCTATGTGGGGACTGTCGGGGTGCCTAAATCAGGACTGAGGAGTTGACCAGGTGGCAGGCTCTTGGGTAGATATGGCCACTGTTTGGGGCTGGCCTTAGCTGACAGGAAATGGAGGGGATCAGCGCCTTTTTATGTTTGCATGAGATTTCATAGTAGCTGAGCACTCACTCGTGTTTATAAACCGATGTAGCTATAACCTGTCTGTCATATAAATGCTTAGATATGATGAAAATATCCAGCCCTGTGCAGTAGAATGCAGCCATCTTTCTCACTTTTGGAAGCATAACATAAGGTGACCAGTGAGCAAGTGTGAACAATCAGGACACAACCTTTCTTTCCCCAGGTGGGGGTGTTCACAGTTGTGTATCTATAAGATACAGCCACTAATTGTGGAACAGTCCTGATAACAGCGGGATGTCTGAGCACCTTAGCTTAAAAACCATAGTGTGAGGGATTCTACCTCTGAGCGAGGGCTTGATGTTGGGGTATGTGATACCATGCTTCTCTCAACCCCTGTGCAAATTAATTCCTCCATGAAGGACAGGGGTGGGCAAACTTTTTGGCCTGAGGGCCACAGCGGGGTTCTGAAACCATATGGACAGCTGGGTAGGGAGGGCTGTGCCTCTCCAAACAGCCTGGCCCCCCAATCTGTCCCCTCCTACTTACTGCCCCACTCAGAACCTCCAACCCCCTCCCTGCTCCTTGTCCCCTGACCACCCCCTCCTGGGACTTCCTGCCGCCCTCCCCACAGGCCCCCTGGGACTCCCACACCTATCCACCTGCCCCCTGTTCCCTGACTGCCCTCCAGGAGCCACTGACCCTTATCCACCCACTCCCCGCTCCCTTACCATGCCGCTCAGAGCACCAGGACTGGCAGCCATGCCGCCGCGCAGTCTAGAGCACCGGGGCAGGCCAGCGGCTCTCGCAGTCGTGCTGCCTGGCAGGAGCTCGCAGCCCCGCCACCCAGACCGCTGGCGGCATGGCAAGCTGAGGCTACGGGGGAGGGGGGACAGTAGGGGAGGGGCCAGAGGCTAGCCTCCTGGGCTGGGAGCTCAAGGGCTGGGCAAGACGGTCCCATAGGCCAGATGTGGCCTGCAGGCCATAGTTTGCTCACCTCTGGTGTAGGAGACGCCATGCAGCGAGGCAACTGTTATGATGTATGCCCTGTGCAGAATTTTTTTTTCCAAATGCTGTTGGCCAAAAACTTTCCCACATGTTTGATCACCATGTTTTATTACAAAGATAAGTTTTCAAAGATTCCACCAAATAGCAGGTAAGAGAACCACACCGACAAATACATGACAAAGTTAAAAATATATTACAAAGGATCAGGGTTCAAGGCAATGCATCCAACCCTCAAGCTCTGTTCCTTCCGAAGGATTGAACCGAAGAGCATGTTTCCTTTTTTTTTTTGCTTTGGAAAATAGATTAAATTAAGCATAGGCCATAAGGCATGCTCGCCAACCACAGCACCTGGAGCAGATCCATAGCCTGACACTAATTAGCCTGTTACCTTCCCAGTGTTTCAACACAGGGATCACCACCTCATGGGAACGGCCCCTTGCACCCCTTTGTCACACTTCCTCCCTATGCTCTGACACATCTCACCTTCAGCTTCCCCGCATTGGCCCTGTGTGTATCTGGCAGCTGTTCACAGTTTTCAATGAAGAAAAATTAAGTTTTTTTTTAAAAAAAATCTCTTTCAAAATAAAATGTAGCCCAGCTACATTTGTAACATTTCTAGGCTGAAGTCACTTATTCAGCAACTACCGTTAGACTTCCACAGTGTATGTACTTTTCTGCAGTTCTGGTTAAGTCTTTCTCTTCCTTCTCCCCACCCCCAATAAAGTGTGTAATTTTTAAAATATATATAATATAAAATCAGCTGTGATGCTCCAAATCCCCATAGAAATAGTCTATACTCAAGGCATTTCTGAAACATTTGTGACAGAGGCCCTGGCTATGATCGAGCCAGGGGATTTTTTTGGTTGAACCAAAGTAGCTCACTGCCAGGTTGATTCTTAGCAAAGTGACCAGACGGCAGCCATGTGCATTGTGGAGATTCCCCTTTAAACCCTGCCTTGGGTGAGGTAGTATCTTTTTTTGTATTTTTGGGAGTATGAAAGTTTGGTGCCAAACTGGATTTGGATTTCATGGGCAGTTTGGCTTTTCTTGCATTCGTGTGCTGGCTTCTGGTATGTGCAGCTAGCGAAAGCTCCATCTCTAAAAGGGAGCCATGGAATTGTGTTGTGGTCCTTCACTGATGGGCAGCAAGGAAGCTTGTATTCCAAAGCACTGCCCTTCTGCAAGCAACATAAAGGAATCTGGGACAGTAAAGTTAGGGTGAAATTTTTCTGTTATACCAGTGTAAATCCAGCAAAGTTGCTCCAACGCACAGCAGTTACTCCAGCTTTATAGGCATGTGACTCCATTGACTTGGAGTGATTTAAATGGACTTACTCTCACTTTACACTGGGTTAACCAAGGGCAGACTTTGTCCCGCAATAGCCCAAAATAGCTGGAGTCATTCCAGCTTGCAGGAATTGCTAGATAGGCTAATTCTGTAAAAGGCGTTTGGAGTCACAGTAAATTGTCTTTGATGCTGTTTGGGCTGATACAGCAATAACCTTCCATTCATTTAAAGTCAATAGCTGTGGCCATCAGCATGCCAGACACAGCAAGACCAGAAGCTGTTTTAGGAACAGACCCATAATACCGGCCTTGATTTAGTTTATCTCCATCACAACATCCTACATTTTCACCAGGCCCAGGAGTATAACTCACAGCTGCTGATGTTCAGAGGGGTCTACCTGACACTGGGAGCACAGCTTTGGCCAATTCTGCACTGTTCCACCCGTGTAGACGCTAAATAACGAGTTAAACTCATGGGCATTACTTCAGGTTTACACTGAGAGAAGAATTCAGTTGTGGGTTGTGCATGCAGGAAGACAGGAAAGATGGTATAAAGGGAAGGAAACTTTTCCCTTTGACCCCTAATGTATCTTTTCCTTTTACTTCTAGGTAAAATTATTCCTGTGACCAGCTGGATGAAAAGTGGCTATTTAGGGGATATTTGTCAAATCTAGTTCAGTGTGTGCACAAACATCTGGGAAACTTGGGGAAGTGGGAATAGCTGCCCCGCTTTGTTCCTCTCTGACATTGTCAAATGGACAATACAATCCTTCCAGCTAGATAATTACCATTTCCGTTAGGGGTAAAGTGCTTTCGCATGTCTTGACTACTTCGGAAGCAATCTCACTGTCTAGTCCATGAGTTCCCCACCTGGCACAAGTTGCAGATGGAGTGGTTATGTTTACACATACAGTACAAAAATAAAAGGCACAAAACACGTCTAATGCAGCAGATGGTGTACAGTAAACGGAGTCCCTGGTATTTAAAACATACAGAAGTAAGAGGGGTACAGTTAAGGGAGTTCTGCAGCTGCTCCAATAGCCTTTGAAATCTCCATTCATCACCCCCTGAGGCTTCCCCGCTGCTTTGCATCCATCATTATCACTTGCCTAGACTGGGCTCTAGTCTGCAAGGAGTCTCTCTGGAAGCAGGAATGCAGGGAGTTGATGGCTGCTCACACGCAGGTTAGAGGAAAATAGTAAGTGGCACGTCTCTAGTTCCAGCTTGAAAGAGCAAATAAATTATGGGCACTATGCAGTGCAGATCAACGAAAGGGATTTGAAACGTTGTTCGGTGGCTTCTCATCCCTTGCTGGCTCATCTCACCAATGGCCATGCCCACCAACAATGTGGTGACAGAGTTACCGTAAAAGACACAATCAAATATATATCTACATGTATATATTTTGTTTAAAGGCTTGTTCCCTAGTGGACAGTGCACTACAGAGAAGGTCATTTCCAGGAGTGGGTTCAGTCCAGAGCACCCCCTAGGCCTCACTGCAGCACTCATAAATATTGTCCTCCATGAGGGCGATCACTTGCTCAAACTTGTGCTGCAGCTGTGTGCGTCTCGTGGTGGGGTTGGAGTCCAGGGCATTCACTATCTGCAGGAGCAAGAGCAGTGAAGCGATTAATGCGACATGCACCAGCCTTGCCCTTTCTGTGTTCCAAACAGGTGGTGTGGGGAAAAGGATGAACCATCTGGGCCTACTGCCCTGATGAGGTGTGGAGGAGGGGGTTATTTGCCCTGTCACTGGCCTTTTTCAGCATCCCCCCCGCCGTTCTTTATGCATTTTTGGAGCCACAGATTACTGACTGATCCAGGCTACATTTCACTTTCAGCCATCCTTGCCAAACAGTGCTCAGATCAGATGAGAATAGGTTACTGGTCTTCCAAGCAGCCAAGGGATTGGAGAGAGGGAGAGAGAGAGAGAGAGAGTGTGTGTGTGTGTGTGTAAGCTGCCACCTCAGGGCTGGGCTAGTGCACTGTAAAACAAATAGGACTGCATTAGGCCTGCTTTTTAAAGGGGGGCTCACCTGGGCCTCCTTTTCCACACCCATAGATTTGTGGGAACAATTAACTGTGGGTGGAAGTGAAGGCTCATAGACATCTAGCTATCTGATTTGCAGGTGCAACAAGGAGCCACCTACATGCTCTCATTTGCATCCACAAACACTCGCAAGAGCAAATTTCAGGCCAGAAGAAGGGAGAATGACTTGTAAATTGAGACCTGTTCTGAATTCTCTGGTGATCTGACAAAAGGGTTGAAAATGCACCTAGGTTTTAAAAAAATCTGTGACTGACTTTACAGGAAGGAGAGAGAGAGGGCTGAGAGGAGACACAGAGAGAGAGAGAGAGAGAGAGAGAGAGACTAGATAGATATGGACATCCTAGATCCTCAGCTAAGGCCATTCCATCAGTGACAAAGAACAGTCTCTTCCTTGTTCGGACTCTTTTCGGTGGGACTGAGGGCAGGTAAGATACTTGACTGATAAATCACAAAAGGACATCAGAGAGACAAGGTAAGGAAGGTAATAGCTTTTATTGGACTAACTTCTGCTGGTGAAAGAGACAAGCCTTTGAGATTACACAGAGCTCTTCTTCAGGTCTGGGATTGTTGTAATCCAGTGGCTCTATTCGGTCCATGGTTTTTAGAATCTAGCAAAGTTATGAATTTAAGCTTAAAGCATAACTCTGCTAGACACTAAAAATCATGGACTGAATAGAGAGACTGGATTTATGGTTTATTAAAACAATTTATAGCCCACTAACAACCCTCCCCCCCACAGCTACCTCTCCCACCCCTCCAGTTTCTTTCCCCCCTATGTCTGGAGGGGTGTTAATGCACCACCTCATCTTGAATAGACCCCTGAAATATGTGTTAACTACTTATGCTGAGCAATCTGTTCCTTCTTGCATTCAGCTGTGACAGTCTGAGATCGTTTCCCAGACCTGAAGAGCTCTGTACAGCTCAAAAGCTTGTTTCTCTCACCGACAGAAGTTGGTCCAATAAAAGATATTACCTCACCCACCTTGTCTCTCTAATATCTTGAGACTGAGGCGGAAGAAAATCTCCCGACAACTTACCTTACTCTTCCCGTTGTGGGAGGAGTACAGGGATTGACTGGAGAGTGAGCCGCAGTCGATTTGGAGGGTCTTTACTAGACCCGCTAAATTGACGGCTGGTGGCTTGATCTCAGAGCATTGATCCCTGCCATAGTGTAGACCTGCCCTGACATGGCTGCACCAATGTTGCATACAAAAGGACATCAGATATTTCCCCACAGTTACCTGGAATGCTGAGCACTGACTTCACCTCCTGACAAATTAAGCTGCTTACCTGAGTGCGGTATCTTTTGGCATATTTATATATTTCAGCCATGGCCACGTTGGTGTTAAACTCATTCCGATATTTCTTCATAAAAGATAAAACAAACAGGGGAGGAATATTAATCCAAATGCAGGAATCTAGTCCGTTCAACAGAAAGCAACTGGAGTAATAAAAGGCTTAGATCTGATTTGCTCTAAGTTAACACTGGATCAAAATGCTTGGACTCTTGTTTCCATCTACGTTATTCAAGCTATATGTTATACTTGTTTAGTGACTTCAGAGGCAAAGGCCAAAATTTATTCCTCTCACAAACAGGGCCCACCTCCACAGATTACATTGGGAGTGGCATTTGTTTATGCCAGGGATGAATTTGGCACCATTTTAATAATACTATATAGCGCCATTCATCTGTAGCTCTCTGTATATCCCAATTAACCCACCTGGTTGCATGTGATAGCAGCCTTCAACTAGCTGAAGGCAGGTTCCAAAGAGGATGGAGCTAGGCTGTTCTCAGTGGTGGCAGATGACAGAACAAGAAGCAATGGTCTCAATTTGCAGGGCGGGGCTAGGTTAGATATTAGGAAAAACTAGTTCATTAGGAGGGTGGTGAAGCACTGGAATGGGTTACCTAGGGAGGTGGTGGAATCTCCATCCTTAGAGGTTTTTAAGGTCAGGCTTGACAAAGCCCTGGCTGGGATGATTTAGTTGGGGATTGGTCCTGCTTTGAGCAGGGGATTGGACTACATGACCTCCTGAGGTCTCTTCCAACCCTAATATTCTATGATTCTATGAAGGGTGGGCCAGGACTCATTAAAGCTGAAGCCCAGCTGGGGAGCAGCTGGTTGGCTCTCTAAAGGGAACAAGTCGAGGGCAGAAGGGGTCTGCAGGGAGTGAAGGAAGAACGCTGTAGTCACTCTTTTGGTGGCAGAGAGCAGAGGACCAGGACACAGCAGTTGAGTTTAGCAGTTCTGATGGTTTTGGGTGTCCCTGTTGGATAGCTGGGCCTGGAGATAAAGGGGAAGAACTGGCTCCACCAGGGAGAGGCCAAACCCAAGAGCAGGCGGGTGATCCTGAAGCAGCTTAGCAGGGATAAAACTGGTAGCCATGGAGGCCTGGGGAGTTTAATGCTACCCTCTGATGCAAGGGTTGCAGTGGATCGGGAAAACAGTCAAGAGCAGGAACCAGACCTCCAGGGAGCGAGCCCTGGGAGGCACTGGCCCTATAAGAGCCTGCAAAGGGGCTGGGGAGAAAGCTTGGGGGAAAAATGGCTATAGTAGGAAGAAGTCCAGGGAGGCAGCAGCAAGGAGGCTGGTGGAGCAAACTTGGGGTTATAGGGTCCCTGGACTGGGTTTCCCTACCAGCCACTGGGAAGGTGGTAAGAGGCCCCTGAGAAGTGGCGAAGGACAACTGAAAACCCTGAGTGAAGGGCTGTAGAGATGATGCGACCCAGATTTGAGGGCCAAAGACCAGATGAAAGGTTTAGAATCTGGTTGGACTTCTTGTTATCCCGGAAAGGGTGGAACTTAATGGTGACCTGGCCAGAGGGCTGAATTGTGAGACAAGACAGACTACAGTGAGAACTGAGTATCTGTTGGTAGAGGCGCTAGGGAGGAAAAAGCCGCTATGCCTGCCCAGCCATGAGAGGGCATGCCAGCCACGTGTCAACCCTTCCACAATCTCCAAGCACATCACAGAAGTGGGTCAGAAAGAGCTGGTCGGGAAACTTCTGACAAAATATCTTTCATTGGAATTTGCAGATTTGTTAACTGAAATGCTTTTGTGGAGCTGGTTCTATTTTGATGAAGCGCCGATGGAACCCAGGCAGCAAACGTGACTGCCAGGCAGGTTTTGAAACATGCCTGGTTTCCTAGCTCACCTGCCCAGCTTCCCAGTAGCTCATCAGGCAGATTGCCTCTGAATTGGGGACCTCAGGGCTTCTAGACTCTTTGGGAAGCTGGTTCCCTGGGCTTCCAACTCCCAAGAGCAGGGTGCTTGGGTAGCCAGCAGGCCTCGGAGCCATGGGAGACCTGGCTCCCAGCGCTTTGGCAGCCTGCCAGGCAAAGTTTTGTTAAAAAAAAAAAAATCTAAATGGAATGTTTCAGTGTTCCAAATAATTTTTTTTTAAATTTGTTTCATGGAGAACATCAAAATTTTGTTTCATTCCAAATCCTCTGCAAACTGGAATTACTGTTCTCAGGCCAGCTCTATTATTCTAATTTTATAGAGGGGGAAACTGAAGCACTTAGCAGTGAAATCACAAACAAAGACACTGGCAGACCTGGGTACAGAACCCAAGTTTGTTCACTCCCAGTGCAGGGACATACTGGTCTACACTGATGTGCTTAGAGAGAGTCTTAGCTTCAGAATCAACTGTCTTTTAGTTCATCAGAATTCTTCTGTCTTCACAGCAGCACATCACTTATTCCTACCATGCTCCTCTTTAGGGCAAATAAACAGGGCCAATCCCTGACAATTTGAAGGTTGCAGCTGGAGAAAGTGGAGTTAGTGGATCTAGCTCTACATTTATATAGAGAGAGGAGAAATGATTTTTCCCTTTCTGTTCCAGCTTCAGCATTAGCAAGTATGATGCTCAGTGCCAGCGTCCTGTACTGCATTACCCAATGTCCTGTACTGCAGACAGCTGATCCCTGCCTGCTTTCCCCACAGGTAACCTATCAACCTTGTAGCCATTACGGCAGCCAGAAAAGGTGTGCTCAGCAGCCTGGAGAACACCACCACACTCCCACAACGGATTCTGTGGGGCTGCTCCTGCTCCAGCAGACACCAGTGGGTGTATGAGTAGACCTTCTTTAAAGCTACCATGGCTTTGCAGATTTCTTACCCGTGACTCCTCTGCGAGGTGTGCATTCATTTCCTGCTCACTGAGAGGTGGCATGTCGTGGATCTGTTTGTAATAGCGCTGCACTATTTTCCTATACTCTGGAATCTCCTTGGCATACAGTAGTTTATTGGTAGGTGAGTCCTAGAGAGAGAGAGAGAGACAGATGGATACTTCATTGGCTCCAAGGCTCATTCCCTGGTCATCCGGGCTTCACACTGGAAGTTTAATACGAAGTTTTTAAAACAAGAACTTCAACTGTGTTAAGGAAAAAACTCAACTTTGGGGTCCTGGTTTTAACCAGTAAGATGCACAAAATGTGTGCACAATGGCATGACTACTGTGCACATACAACGGCTAAGACTGCATGTAAATCAGGGTACTGGGTACATACATGATGAGGTGTTGCCCAAATTTACACATTCATTTTGGGCACGCAGCCTGTTTAAAAATCAAGTTCTTTATGTCACGTTGGTGGGAGGGACTGAGCTTTGCAGGTTGACATATTGGCCTTGGATTCTTTTTCATTAGAGTTTTGATTTATTTTTAGTCGTCTAAAACAATGTGTCCTGCTCACATTCTGTCTGATCGAGTACATGTAAATTAATAAAGGGAAAATAACCAACTACACTTTGTTTTGTCCAAGTGGACATTAATCATCTCATTCTCCCTGCCCAGCTATCAGGGATGGTATAGTCCCACCAGCACCTACTCAGACAAAAGTCCAAGTAAACTGGTGGGATCAAATTGATCCTCCAGGTAGTGCCATTCCTTTCAATAGCATTATCCTGGGAATGACCTGGGCCTATTACCTTTACATGGTGCCCTGAAGGTCAACAGACTGTCTGTTGGGACAAGGAAGGGAGAAAGGTCTAGACTGAATGATGCTGTACTGAGACTAGCCTGTCCTAGCCCCCAGACACACAAGTCCAGGGACTATTAGCAAGAGCACACCAGCTGACCCCAAATGTTGCAGCTACACAGGGAGGGAACGGGTCCTTCAGCTAGAAAACCAGTTAAGGCCTTCAAGGTTCATAGCAGCACCTTGAAATGCACCGGGCCATAACCAGGAAGCCAGTGAAGCCTTTAGGGCACAGTTGTAATATGGGATGTGGCTACCACTAGTAAGGGTATGTCTACAATTTTTCTGGAGGGGTAATTTCCAGCTTGAGGAGACATACCTGCGCTAGCTCTGGTGGTGCAGAATGGCAGTGTAGCTGCAGTGGTGGGAGGGGCTACCCACCCCGCATACATCCCTAGCATCTCCTACTTGGGGCAGCTGGTCCTTTCCACCACTTATGCTGCTGTGGTAGCACTTCTGTTTTTAGGGTACTAGCTAGTGCAGGCATGTTTTCTTGAGGTGGAAATTATACTACCAACTCAAAGTGGAGCCATACCCTCACTAAATGGGCAGCGGCATTCAGCATCAGCTGTAGGGTCTGTGTGGTTTCAACCCCCCAGACTGCATTTGTGCAATGCCCTGCATATTTATATAGCCTGTTTATAACACTTCCTTTACAAAGCTCAGAGGGAACCAAACTTCCTCTTAGTTATTTCTCCGTTTCTGTATGTATATGTATTATAAATTGTATGTTGGCACAGGGAGTGCATGCTAAAGTTTATTACATACACAGAATACAGATATATGTGATCTGATTCTAATCTCATACCAATTTAAACTGGGAGTAACTCCACTGAAGACAGTGCAATTACATCAGTGTAAGGCTGGTGACATACTGTATATACAGGCCACTTTACTTTTATGTGGGAGATTTATTCTTCCCACATTACTCAACGATTCCTTTTTTATGCTATTGTGTTTCTGAAAACATTTCCATCTGCTGTCTGACCCCAGCTGACCCCCCCTTCTTTAATTGACAGTTTGACAAGGACAAATTATAGGTGTTTCGTAACAGACTAAAAAATGTTCAAAACCCAAACAAACAAAAATCAAGCAGTCATTAGATCTTCCTCCAGTATTAAATCTCTCCCAGTGAAGACTTCCTGATGCTTTTAATTTAGGTGGAATGCTCTGCCCCGACACCCAGCCCCCCACAGGGTGTGCTCTGCGTCACATACTGCACCATGAGGACATGATTTACAGCACTCACTCATAAAACTTATTTATGTCAGGAAGTTTCAGATGTCAACACCAAACTCAGCGGAGCCAAAGGGAGGACAATAAAACACACGCAACCTCTCTTCCTTCTAGCTGCCTGAGCTATGGAGTTTGAGGGTGATGTGAGTTACATGGGGGTAAAACGGGTAGCAGTGAGAGGAGAACCAGGCCCATACTTTCTAGACTGTTGTATATTTACAGTCTGTTCCTTGAGTCCTTACTTCCATGATTTCAGTTAGACTGTTTGGGGGATAAAGGGCCGCAGGATTAGCCCCATAAAGACCAATAACTGTTCTGAACTACTAACATTTATCAGTGGTAAAGTGCAGAGAATAGCCTCAGCAACATAAAATCCCAAGACGACGCTAGATGCGTGGGCCTGATTCTGATGTCCCTCAAATCAAGAGTAACCCCACTGCAGTAAATGGTGTTACAGCAAGGTAAAACCACTGTGACTGAGTAGAATCAGATGCCTAGATACTAGGGTGATGGGCATATTCAAAATAGGGTAGAACTAAACTGATTAATCCTGTGTGAACTGATGGCACCTAGATCCGCCACCTGATCTTGGCAAAGTCTCTGAAGGCAAAAATACTCATTCTCGTAGCCTCATGCAGTTGTAGAGTGACATAATCAGAGCACTGCTCACCTGAACAAACCGTGACATGTCGCTTTTCGTTTTACAACACTGAAAAATGACCCCTTCTGGCAACACCACCAGAACTTAATAACGAATGATTGCTTTTCTGTAAGTGTGGCTGAACTGCCGACAGACCAGAATACCCTAGGATAGCCCTGCTAGAAATCAAACAACCTACTCAAAAGATTGTATACTCTTTAGGGCAGGGACTGTGTCTTTGTACGTCTTTGTAATGCTCTTAGCACAATGGGAGCTGATCCTGATTTCTGGCAACTATCATCATAAAAATAAATAAGACCCTGATCCTGCAAACAATTACACATGTGCTTAAAACAGAAGTAAATGTCCCTGCTCTTGTGTAAAATAAAGCACATGTGTAACTGTTTTTCAGGCTTGGGGCCTAAATAAATAATCACTCTCTCTGTCATGTTTTCAGAGTATTTTCGATAGGCCCCTATAAGGTTTCATACCTGTTTGAGTCCACAGGACTTTTCTGTACAGGACAAGCAAACCTCATGCTGTTGGGCTGAGCAACACGGACAACTTGCTTTAAATGCTGGAATATGTGCTAGGGGCAGGATGAGCGCCTCATACCAACAGTACTTATATAGCACTTGATATTGCCAAAGAGCTTTATACAAATGGATTTGTTAACCCTTTAATTCCTGAGGTAGGTTAATATTATTATCCCTATTTCACAAATAGGAAACCTGAGTGGTTAAAGCCTAAATTCCCAAAAGTGCAAGTGAACTTCCATGTAGACCTCACCTGCCCGTGGGCTATGCCCGATGCATGCATGCAAGTCAGGGTTGCTTGTGTGTGCACAGATCTATTTGTACCCAACCCTGACATTGCATGCAGGTCAGAAGTGTGTACAAAAAGGACCACACACGTGGCATGTGCACCCTCAGTTTGGGGGAGGCAAGCCCCCTGCCCTGCCCCTTCCGCCCAAAGTTTGCCCCCGCCCCAGCTCTTGCTGGCTGGCCCACCAGCGCTGTCCTGAACCCCAGCTGGCCCCTGGAGTACAGGAGCAGCCCCAAGTCTGGGCTGGCCTGCCAGAATGCAGAGCAGTCCGGAGGAGCCCTGGCTTACCAGGACTGAGCCCCTGAGCCTGGTCCACCCAGAGGAACTCTGAGACCTGCCATGGCCCAGCCCCAGGGCCGCAGCAGGAAGCATTAGTGGAGGTTTGGGAAGGCTTAGCCTCTCCCAGCCTCCTTTACCCGCTGCCCATGCGCACACACTTTGAAAATTTATGACCAAGGGCCAGAATCTCAAGTTATTTCGGTGCTTAACACCTATTGATTTCAGTGGGAGTTAGGTGCCTAAATACCTGTGATGTTCTGGGCCTAGGTCACTTGGCCAAGGCCTCAAAGAAAGTCAGTGGTAGAGCTTGGATGAGATTGCAGTAGTTTCTGGTTCCCAGTCTTGTGCTTAGTTCACTAAAGCCTTGTCTATGCTAGAAAAAGAACTATACCAGCAAACCCTGCTAGTGGAGACCAGTTTATACTGGTTTTTTTTCAGTATAGCTTCTACCAGTTCCCTGAATGGAATAGGCAATATTGCCAAAAGGTCTTTTTTTGGTCAGTATAATTGCATGTCCACCAGGGCTTTTGCCAGCATAGCTGTGTCTCTTGGGGGGTGATTTTTCACATTCCTAACAGAATGCCATTGCCTATCTGGCAAAACATAGTATAGACCAGGTCTCCATTGTGCTGCCCAACATGGAACAGGCCACAAGCCAATTTTCAACCTGCCTTAATGTTTTCAGTGTTAAGGGCTTGATTCTTCCCTCTCTTTCCCCAGGGTCATTCAGGAATAGCTCTGTCGAAGTCACTGAAGTTGAACTGTTGTAAGTGAGATGAGAATCTCACTTCCATTTAAAGTTGCATTCAAATTTTCCTTCTGACTCAAACTATTGTTAATGCAGGTCAGGAATTGGTGCATAGCCTCTGCACGGGACTCTCAGACAGAGCATCACAGAAAGCTGGAGATGGGGCCTACTTGCAAAACTGAGATTTGGATTGGAGACTGCCTGAGATTCAGGAGTGTCAGCACCCCAGGGTTGATGGGGCCCATCCTTACACTTCTCAGCCCCATAGCTGCCATCAGCCATTATGTCAGCCGTAATTAACACACATACTGTCACAATCCCATTTCTTTGTGTACTCAAGGTGATGGCTGTTTCTCAGTTTGAGCTTTTATCCTATTGGGCTCAGCAATGAAGTTTTCCTTTAAGAATGGGAACAATATACAGCGCAGCGCACCACCTGGTCTACTGATGAAGGACCCAGAATATTTCATTCACCATTTAGGCTTCAATTTCCTTAACTTCCCAGACTCTGGCTCCCATGTTGCCTATCATTCCAGCATGCCTACAACCATGCACTCCCATCACCCAATCTCAATTCTTGTAAGACTTATCTCTGAGCAGAGAGTGGGGAGAAGGGACAGATGCATCTTAGTGGGAGCTGCAGATCTGTACCTTGCCCAGCTGTAGGTCGGAGATGGAACAGGCATCGATGAAGGCCTGGGCTATGACAGAGAGACAGGCGTCTATATGGTCAGTCTTGTCGATGTCAAAGACAAACTGGGGATTCTTCAGAATGTTGACCCAAAACCTCAGAGGTAGGCTGCATGGGAAAGTATCAGAAACAGACTGGATGAGCTTCGACATTCCCAGATCAGTCCAGAGTGATTTGAGGAAAAGAAAGAAAAAAGCAGACGGGGTGATGGAGGAGAAAAAACACAAGAAAAAAAGAAAAGGGAAAAATATGGAGACAAGGTTATTATTTAATTGTTGTTACCATCCCTTACTATGCATCACCTTGGCTAGAAGGGGCAGGAATGTGTTTCACAGATGACAGGGAGTTTCCCTTAGGGTGAAGTGTGAGGATCAGGCATGGAGTATGCATGAGTTCCCTACCTAGGTATGATCGCTGCATTACACCTTGAGCAATTCATTGAGCCTTGCATCGTTCATAAAATAGTTCTAAATTTACAGGCAAAAGCACAGAGATAACTTCCTACAAGTGGTGCTGATCCCTGTTCATCCGTCTCAGTGTCAGAATGTAACCAGGGCCTGATGGGTAGGCACAGTCCTGGGAAACATCCCTTGTGTCTGACCTTCATTACATTTTCTCTCTCTCCAAGGGCATAAATCCAGAAGGCCATTGCTGTCTTGCTCTTTTTTGTCGCTTTCACCCTGTCTTCCTAGCACAGATGTTTGGAACACCTTTGTGGCAGCTATTTCAGTACTGGTGACTGTGCCCTGCAAACACAACTTGCCATGAAATGGCTACAGCACAGACAGCAGCAGTGCAAACTTCTCTCCATCTGCTCCTCCCTGGCCTAGATGGATCAGTTCCGTGGCTCACGCGTTCCTTGGCTTTGCTGCTGAGCCTGCCAGCTCAAGTGCCAATGGGGACAGAGAGACCTGCCCACGAGGCGTTGTACTGAGACCACGAAGCAGAACTCCGAGCATCTGATGGTAACAACTCTGGCTCACAACCAACTTGGACAGGATTAGAACCAGCGGCCAAGAAGGGAGAAGCCCTGTAGCCCATTAGCAGCCCTATCTATTGGCGCATCAAAAACCTGGAGATAAAATTTCCATACCCTAAACCAACCTATTATGCGAATTTGCATACCCACTGATCTTCTCTCCCAAAGCATGTTCTTAATTTCCATGAGCTGGGGCTGGAACAGCTGGTCCCATTGTGGCAACTTCAGGGCCAACTGCCCCTCTCATCTGAGAGGTGCTGAGCCTCTCCTTCAAGTTTCCTCTCCCCTTTCCCCCGAGTTCTCGCCACTCCTCTTCTATTAAGATGGCTGAACCTCCTTCAAGTTTCTTCCCTATCTCTGCCTTGGCCCTCTGGGTCATTCCTCATTTCTGTGTTCCACAGCCTTCCTTAGTAATCTGGCCCCAGCTCTCTGCTTTTCTTCTTGCTCAGTGATGCCAACTTTTGCCACTTTACCATCTGTCTCCCACTATATGGTGTTCTTCTTGAAGTGCCAGCTCCTGGAGTCATGTGAAGATGCCAGCATCTCAGCGGGTTATTAAAAAAACAGTAACTTTCTAGCCTTCATGGCTGCAGAGAGAAGCTTGAAAATGTGACCCCCAAAAGGTTCAAAAGTCAGAAGACAAATGAAAAGAACCCAAATATATTGCTTCAAAAATCTCGTGATTTTTAAGACAATCTCATGACTTTTTGTGGGCCAGACTCCGGATTTCTGAATACCTGAGGTTGGCAATATTGCTAGCTCTCTGTCCACACTTGCCCCTTGGCTTTTCTGTCCCCCTTTCTGCCCCTTTTTCCTCTGTCCCTTAGTTGTACCCCTCAGCTCTCTGTTTCTGCCCCTGCCCCAGTTCTCTGCCCCACCAAGCACTCTAAATCCTGTATTCGTTACCAGCTCTCTGCATTATCACTTTAATGATTATTTCAAGGCACTGTGGCTTTGCATCTACTTGTCCTGCTGAGCTGGAAAGGAAGGAAATAATGGGTCTCATCTTCCAAACCTGTTGGTTTTCCAAATGTGCAAAGTGTCAGGGTCAGAGATCCCTCTTTTCTCCGCTTGCTCCTCCAGGAAGTCAAAGAAATACTTGATAGCCACAGGCGGCTTGTCCTCTCGCATACAGAGAATGGCTTTGAATAGGTCATCCAGGAACTTCTGCAACGTGCCCTAGGGGACAAGTGCACATAGCATTGGCCAAGGTGAAGCAGCAACAACTAAAAAAAAGTTACTATTCCGAGGGGATTGGTTTGTTCTTCACAAGTGAAAGAGACTTTGCTGCCAGTTTTGTAAATTGAGGAAGGGAGGGGATGCAAAATGGGAGAGAGAAAGGTTAGTTTTGTGCCTGGTGATATAATTAGCTCCAGTTTGGAGCTAATTTCTTTTGGCATAGAAGTTGCTTTTTCTTACTGCTGGGATCTCAGAGCACATCTGTGATTGTTCTGCACAGTAAATAGAAAACTAGAGATTGTTGGCCATTCTTATGATCTCTGGTCCAGCTATACATCACACTGGGATTAAAGATGGGCTTGAGCCCAAGCCCTGAATCCAAACACCCTTGGAGTGTAGGGAAGTTCCAAACTGAATCCAGATTGAACCAATGTTCTTCCCCCTCCTCTGATATGAACATCCCCAAACTTTGGGGAAGTCTGTGCCCAAATCTTAATTTTGGGTCTTGAGCCTCTGTTGTAGTCCGAATCCCTTTCCTAAGTGTATAGGCCAGGCCAGGCAACAGGGAGGTAACGTGTGGCTTCATTAGGCAGACTACCAGCTACAAAGTCAGAGAAAACTACAGGGTCTGCTTATGTCCAGCAGCTTCAAATTCCTTATATTTGGTATGGCAGAGTCCCATCTCTTCTCTACAGAGAGGGATGCTACAGCACCCATCTCTACTCAGGGCATAATGTAACCTTGCTTAAAAATAACAAGTCACATTTTATGACAGAGCTACCAACAGATATCCTATTTCCCATAAACAAAACTCTCACCCTGGCCCAGCTTCTCTTACCTTTGTAGATAGCAACCTGGTCAAGTAGATCTCAGGTAGGACTTTTTTTCTATGGCTCTGTCTATGGGACTTCTTATGTTCAATCAGTTCATCAGTTGGAAGAACCTGAGTCAATACAAGAAAAAATATGCTCATGATTCCTGCCTTCGGGACATCTTTTTACTGAGTAAGAAGGGATGTTACCAACACACAATTTACACAGTGAATAAAACATTATCTATGCTGCCAAACACACAATTAGATTAGTTAAAACTGAAAGAAACTTAATGATCAAACTGACTTTTTGCTATTTGTGCCTTTTGTTCTATTTCTCTTAACTTGGACAATGAAAATGAACCGATCAATTTCATTTAAGTTTTTGGTCTGTTTCACTTCTTGAATTCCCCCAGTGCTACTGTAATTTGGGATACCAGCAACACAAGGCCAGGCTTACACAGAAAAAAGCAGCTTGTCTTGAAATGTGGAAAAAGCACAAAAACTTTGTTTGATTTGTTAACAAACCCTCTGCTACCTTTAAAACAAAAAACAAAATCTAAATGTTCCATTGCTCAGATCATTGAATTAGTGCCCCGGCAGTGCCCTAGCATGCCACTGATGTACCTCTTCTGATTATTTTCTATGTGCATATTCACCCTCTCTCTCTTTTCCTGCAGTGCTCCTAGTATTTTTTTTATTGGAGCACATTTTTTTTAATTTGGAAAGATGTGAAGTTCATAAAATATTTCCTGATGCTTGAAATGCCCCTTTCCCCCTTATAACAATACATCACTTCAGACTTTCAGAGTGCTGTCCAAACATTAACTTGTAAATCATCACTACCTCACTGAGATGGGTGAGTAATAGTATTTATGTATTAAGTGACTTGCCCAAGGCTTCACAGGGACTCAGTGGCAAAGCTGGGATTAGGAATCAGGCATTTCTCTCCTAGCTTGCTGCTCAGTCCATGCTGTTGTCTGAACTCTCTAATGGTAATGGGCATCTAGAACAGGCCACAGATCTCTGCTCTGTTTCCATTGCAGGATAGGTTTTATATTCCATGCTAGTAAGGCTGTCTTATATGCAGCCTCTCGACCCCACTGTTGGTCTCTCTGACGGGGAGGTATCATGGGGAGCCAGCATCTCACTGAGTGCAGTGTAAAGGGGTTCCTCTGCCACTGTCACACATAGTGCTTCAGCCCCACGGAGCTGGGTTACGTTAACATAATCAAGGCTGAAGAAGATTCACTCCTCTTTCATCACGTACATGGAAATGACATGGGTCCAAAAGCAGAAATACCATGGGGGGAAGAGGTTACCAGGAATATCATAATAGTATAGTCACATTGAGTATGATTCTTCTCTCCCATCGAGTTTCATACCATTGGAACTTACCTACCCCTACTTTGGAATGTAACTCTTTGGGCCAGATCTTTAGCTGGTGTCAATCGGAACAGCTCCATCGACATAAATAGAGCTATGCTGATTTAGGCCAGATGAAGATCTCTTGCTATAACAAATTCATGATTGAGCAACAGAATAAAAAGGTTGGAATCTTTCTGTATGGCACAAACTACTTCCTTGTAAAGATTAAGTTTATAGGCTTGCAGTGAACTCCATTTTTTGGAAACATCCCTGACTAGCAGGGTTTTGCTCTTCCTGTATCTGTTAGTTGGCAGCCATCAGAAAGGTGAAATACGTTTGAGACTATGATCAAGATTAAGATAAAAACTGAAATCTCTCTGCCAAACATACCGTATGCTCAAGTATTACCTTATTACAAAAACAACGCAGTAACCACAGGGGGCTCAGCCAACCCCCTGGGCAGGTCTGATCACCAGCCAACAAGCTAGCTGGGTGACAAATGCATCCGCCTGCATTTACTGTACATATGGAAAGCATTCCTAGCTTTGCCTTTGACAAAAAAACTCTGCACAGCATTAGTGCCCTTTAAGTGCACATTAATACATTGCTGCAAGGCAGGCTCATTCCATAACAATTGTACATTGCAAATTCCATCCGGCCAGGCCTCCTTCCCACCACCACACTCCTCTAGCTAAGTAATTCTTTTCCCAGCCACAAGACAGGGCTCCAGGGAAGTTGCTGTTGGGATTTGTGTGCATTCATTGCCTTTTCCTTAAGTTATCAGTACCTCCTTTCTCAGGCAATTTCTTGGTGAAAGGGTCCAGTTCCCAAATAGACATTTTCTACAAAGGAAATAGGGAGGAGATGGGTGAAGTAACCCCCAACAAAAACACCCTTGGCCACACACAGTGGGAGAGTCATTAGCCTTGATGGCTTTTGGAATGGGATACTTACTAAATGAAAGTATTTTTCGGTATCCAAATCCTTCACTGGAAAAAATAAAAAAAAACAGCTTAGTTTCTTATGTTGTGCCTCAGAAAACTTCATACAGAATCAGTTAATGAAAAAGTTTGGGTGTGGGTGTTGTTTTCTGGGGAAGGAGCAACAAGGACAACACTAAGTGATTCCTGTACAAGCCACTTTAGCTAACCCTGACAGTGTTTCTGTGAAGTTGGTATTTAACCCATTAGACAGATGGGGAAACTGAGGCAGAGAGGCACAGTGTCTTGCCTGAAGACAGTGTCAGAGCCAGGATTAGAATTCGTGAGTTGCCAATTTCCAGTCCTGCACTCTGATCACTAGTTATGTTTGTCCTTGTCTAGGCTGTACTTCAGCATTTATCATTACTGGACAACATACTGTTTGACTCGGATTTCAGAAAGAGTCTCTTATCACCCGGTCTCAGAAAGGAAACTGATTTCTATACGCGGACTAAATCTGGCGGCCAAAAGCTGCTGTAACTGTTTGTTTGCAAGCAATGACTTCTGCTTTCAGACTCTGATGGTCAGTAGCTACAAGGAAAGACCCAGCAAGACATACATTTCTGCAAAGACACATTTGACTGGGGCACCACCCTGAATCTACTCCATTTATTCTGCGAATGGGTCACTCTGAGCGGCAGCATTTCTGGGTAGGTGTGTTGCTTCGGCTGCTCTTTGAACTTGCTCTTGAATGGCAGGGCAACACTTTTCCTCCACCCTCCTCTCCATCCAACACAAACTCCCTCCCCTCTCCAAGCAGTGCAATGATCTTCCAAATTCTTGTGGCTTAAAAGTGATCTCAAAGGCAAATGACATTGGAGCTGTGCCATTTTTCTTCTTTACCACGTGTGAAGGCCTAAAGAAACTGGCAGCTTTTAAAAACTTTATGTCTGATTTTTTTCTTCATATGAAATTCTTGTCTACCCTGCCTTTGCTGGATGACTCCATGCAGCACTTGAGAACTAGACAGATGCTGACATTCAAAGAGAGTGACATTGCGTAATTGAGAGGGGAAGTGATCTTTGATTAGATTTTCAAACTCCTCCTTTTCTGTTTTGTTTTTGTAAACACCTGTTCAATGCAAACCTCCAACAAACATCTGGAGAAAAAAGGTTCTTTGTGAAAGATTCAAACACCTTCAAACTGAGGGACAGATAGGGCCCGGCCCCGTTCTCTACACAGTCTTTGAGCAAACACAGGAGGAGACTTGATAATCCAGATGTTTAAGGTTAAAAAAAGAGAGAAATCAGAACCCTCCCCTCTCCTCCACCCACATATTTCAATAAAATAATAATAATAATAATAACAACAACAACAACAACATAACATTATTATTATTTGTATTACCATAGCACCTAGGAGCCCCAGTCATGGATCAGGACCCCAATGTGCTAGGTGCTGTATAAACACAGATTAAAAAGGGGCTTTAGCACAAAAGGACACAAAATCAATTGTTTTTCCTTTTTACAAGTGACCTATAAAACCCTTAGTGTTGGAATGAGAAGTTTAGAAGTTTCATCGCTGGATGTCAGAGTGACACATGAGGATTGACCATAAAACCGTGATCTACCACTCGTACACTACTCATCCAATGAAAAGCTCTTCAGCCTGATGTGAAGCATTCAGCAGAAATTGGGAGCTGGGCTGTCACAACACTAAACAGCAGCCATTCAAGTACAAAGAGTGACAAATGGGCCTATTCAGCAGCACTGATGGAGATGACCTCATGCTGTCCAGCCTGATGACCAACGTATTATATTCCCAGCAGTCTCTGGTCCTGGCCCCCCACAGCTCTACAGAATACTGCAGCAACACTGCTCACAGCTCTTTGGATTCCTTTTTTTTTTTTTCCTCCAGACTGTTGGCCGCCACACAGAGAATGTCACGCACTGCAGTCAATAGAGCACTAAGTGTCTCTGCTCCGTCTTTCTGTCTCTTTGTCCAGCCATCAATTCTGGCTGAGGGTGCTGCACCATTCATATATAAAGGGCAGGATTCAGCCACACAAGTTCTTGTAGCATAAGCGTTCTGTGAGCAGCTGAAGACATCTGGGGCTTGTTGTATCTCAGTAGTAAAGAATCCAGTGGAAAGGAGGGGGCGTTTAAGAGCTGATTGCTCATTCTATATATATTTGCCACAGTGCCATGAATGGTTTCAGAGTAGCAGCCGTGTTAGTCTGTATCCGCAAAAAGAAAAGGAGGACTTGTGGCACTTTAGAGACTAACAAATTTATTTGAGCATAAGCTTTCTTGGGTAAAGAGCACCAGCTGGAAAAACAATTGGAGATACTGATATACCGCACCTTGAGCTCGGCACTCCAGGGGGCACCACAGCCGGCCCTACAGGTAGCGCTGAGGCAAAAGTCTCTGACGGTTGTGCACATGGGCGTGTGCACACCCACAGTGGAATCGACATGAGCAAGCACTCGAAGAAGAACAATTGGAGATCCTGTTGGTCTATTCCATTGTCAGAGGCTCACTCAGAAGTCGCCAGGCCACCCGGCCTAGCAACGCTCAGACCACACTACGACTGTGGGGCCAAATCCTCAGTTTTTACTCCCACTGAGTTCTGCCTCAGGCTCTGGGTCCCAGTGAGGATCACAGCTCGATAGCCTGCCATGTGGTGCAGCACTACAGAAAAGAGACAGATGAAGCTGAAACTGAGGGCACCCAGCACTGGGGCTGCAGGCATCTCAGAAATATCTGCCCTGTGTACTGACGAGGGCTGCCCATGTGTTTACAGCATTCCCAGGCAAAGAGGAGGTGTGTCATAGGCTGAAGTTGATTATCATCACTGGTTGAATGCTTGATGCATTTCCGGGGGATGGTGCTCCAGGAACGAGGGGAACCACAATATTCTAGCTAGCCGTGAAAAGGTTAACCCCACACTCATCTGTTCAGCAAGAGGTCTGAAATGTGCAGTCTGCAGGCTCTCTGCACCTCCTCAGAGCCAACCCTGAACCCAATTCCCATCTCTAAAAACAAAGGTCACCTGTGCCATCACTATGAAAGAGAGAGAAAAGCAAATTACCTCGACTTAGCGTGGTGTCCTTCTTATCTGATAAACTCATTGCCAGAGAGGCACCTTCAGGAATCTGAGGAGGACGAGAAGAACAAAGGTAAAGGATGTCAAGGAATGCTCGGGATTACAGCTAAGCGAGGTAGCTCTGTAGCTGGGGCAGCCTTGTACTCATGATGCAGCTGTGTCTGAGCAGCAAACATAAACTGCCACGCTCAAGATGACAACTGCACCTTGCGGAATAAAACACTGTGATGTTAGCCCCAGATTTAGGTGCCTAACTCCCAATATTTCAATTACATCAATGGGAGTTAGGCACCTAAATACCTTTGAGCATCTGGGCACTAGTGACTAATGACACAGGAGCCTTGCCACTTCCAGGGCAAGGCCCATTCTTCATCTCTTTCTCCAGGCTGAGAAGATGGATGGGGGAACGGCCTTTGCTAGGAGTGTGAAGAAATACACCGTCTGGATTTGACTGATGCCAAGCAAGAAATGAAATGCTGTGTGTGTGTGTGTGTGTGTGGTGCAAGCTCCCCTCATGGGGGAACTATTGTTATTTCTAAAAAAAGAGAGAAAGGATGGTCCAATGGTTAGTGTGCTAATCTGGGACTTGGTCCAATTCTCTGCTCTGCCACAGACTTCCTGTGACTGTGGGCAAATCACTTGGTCTCTCTGGGCCTCAGTTTCCCATCTGTAAAATGGGGATAATAGTATGTCCCTTCTTCGCTGAATAAACACCTTAAAGACAGTGATGTGCTCCAATACTATGGTATTGGAGGCCATATAAGTATCTAAGATAGATAAATGGTTCCAGACACCATGGTGATGGATACCTCCGATTTATGTATTAAAGTAACAACACATCAGATTATTTAAAAGAAAAGAAAATGGCTTTTCACATTTAGATGCTTTCGCTCCCAAGGAAAAATGCCACCAAATTTCGATTGTCAGCTCTTCGGGGCAGGGACGGTCTTTTTGTTCTGTTTTTGTACAGCATGGAGCACAATGGGGTCCTGGTCCATGAATGGGGCTTGTAGGTGCTACCACAGTAACAGTGATCATAATGTTTCACTTCTGGTTTTCCATGCACTGTGTTGCAGTGCAGGGTGGATTGTGCTTCCAGCATTTCCGGGGTATGTGGAAATCAAGAATCCAATAAAAATTCCAGTTTTCATTTAGTTTTAAAGGTAAAAAAAGAGCCAAGAAAACATCTCTGTTCAGATCCATTTTTGGTGAAATCACATGTAACCGTACATTTTATGCTTCTGCTCTTTGACAGCGTCACTTTAAGTGGAACCCTCTGTTACAAAAACAAACAGCTCCCATTTGTGGGCCAGAGCCTGCTTTCAGGACAGTCAATGGCAATTCTATCATAGATTTCAGTGGGAGCAGGGAAGGGGAGTGCTATGATGTTAATCAGCATGGATGGTGGCCATTGGGAATAGGAGCCTTTTATGTTGTCAGTAATAACTTGTTTTGCATGAAGAGCATTTAATTAATCTCAATGTGTTGCAATATTAATGAGTTTCTTGCCAGGGCAGATGTCTGTTCCCCGGAAGCTCTCATGGAGCTATGGCAACCTTCCTGCTTGTCTCTGTTAATCCTCCTTGGGAAGGGAATGTCCCTGAGGACAGACTGGCTGGAAGGAATGGAAGTCTGTCTGTGAGCACTTGCAGTTTTACCTTGTAGTGGGCTAAAGTGTTGAGTTTCTTTCTGCCATCCTCCACCACTGAAGTGTCATCAAGGTCCCGCAGGACGTAGCTGTCAGTGCTTGTGGCAAACCATTCTAAATACAAACAAGGGAGTTAATGCAAAGCCAGCCTGAGCAGGGCACGTGTACCTCGGCTTGGAGCAATGTGTGCTTAAACGCCACGTTTAACGTAGAGAACAGGTGCTTGGAGGTATTGGGGTCTCTGCTGTGCCATGTGACTGGACCACAGATGCCTCTCACAGGCCTGCAATAGGAAAGCTTTCAGGATTAACTTGAGAAGCGGAAAGTGCAATTTCCTGGTTTAGGGCAGGAGGGTGAACCAGGGCTGAGTCCACACTGGACTGTATGGTGCGGAGGGAGGTACAGAGGGTTCTGACCATCTCACCAGGTGCTCAGAGCCACTGTAAGTGTGCACCCCTGTCAGTCCCTATCTGGCATAAATTCTCCACTGCGCACAGTACTCTGACCCGTTCCTGACAGCACACAAGAGGGAAGGCTGTGTGGTGTGGGCAGAGAGTATGGATTGCTGGGCCTAGGCTTCATTTTACCAGATTCCAGGCCCCAAATGCCCGTGTGCATCAGCCAACAGACAAAAAGCATAGCGTTCCCGCTCTTCTGCAGGGTTACCTGGAGACATGAACTGGGGCATCAGCTAGTGGTGAGCAGGGTGAGGGGCAGGATTGCTACTTGGTTCACATCTTGCCTTCTGCATGGGCACTGTTTAGCGAGGCTTTGGCCATGGTGAATGTCACCCCTTCGTGGCTACCTGTGACATTGAATTTCAATGTCCATGTAATCTCCTCCTCCATTCTCCCCTCACTGAGTGCACTCGCTCAGTATGTCACCTACGGCCACACACACCATTCCAAGTCAATTGGGATGGGGAACAGGGCCAGGCAACATCTTGGCCAACTACTGACAAAGAGCTGAACAGGGCACAGCTGTTTTCTAACTTTTCGTTTCCTGGAGTTGGAAGTGCCTGCTGTTTAAGGGTGATCCATGCCAGGTGCTGAGAAATCCCTGGAAAGAGCGCAGTAACCTCAACTCCCACTGAATTTTTGGGAGCTAAAGGCATTCAGCATCTCACAGTAACAGCGCGTGGCAACAATACACAACACATCAGTTTAGGACAGGAAGTGAAGAAGGATGTCACGCCCAAATGAAGTCACATGGGGGGAATTTTAGAGAGGCAGGATGTGATAGCCCGAATCAGGCTGACTAACTCCTAAAGAAGTGCTGTAGGATCATGAATTACCACAAATGGGTCACAGCTTTAGGTCTCATAACTAGAATGCAATGTTTATATGGTTCAAAATATATTGTTAAAATAGATAGTGTACAATATAGCACATTGAGCACAAATATAAGCAGGGGCAGGGACTCACTTTCACTATGCATTTGTACAGTCCCTACCACAATGAAGCCCTGATCATTACAGTACTGTCCTAACCACCAATAGCAAAACCTTCTTGCTAGTCTCAACTCCGTTCATCTAAACATATTTACAGCAACATTTCTGATCCAGTCACTCCAGCTACACAGATGCACTAGAGAACTATTATCTATTTGTTAGGGAGCCTGGAAAAAGAGATGGCCCACAGGTAGATAAAGGAAATGTCTGAGCCTATGCCCAGACTAGTGCCGGTAAGGTGATGAATGTTGTCCATCAGTATGCAGATACGAGTGTCCGTAATTGAGAGTAAGGCAACCTCTGCTAGGCTGAGCAATACACACAGGGGCAGAGAGGAGGGCAGGGTTTAAGAAGGTGCAAGTTAAAGTACTCTCCAACGTCCTAGGCTTTTCTCCTGTCCACTTCCTGTGTACGTAACACCAGCTTCTCCTGTCCTAACGTATAACACCTCACACATCAGTCAAACTAACTGGAATCTGGCCCTATGACTCATTGCCAGGGATCACTGTTCCTTCCTCTGGGTATGCCCTCTCTCTCTCCACCCAACCGGCCAATGCCAGTGCCAAGAGCGGATGGCTGCTCTCCCTGACAGTGGGCACCATACTGTACACAGTGAGCTCCTTCACCCTTAAAATAAGGACTGGCATTTCTCAAGGGAAAAGAGTCTTTACCAAGGTCAACATCTTCTACTCTTGGCCACTGGGAGTATGGGACATTCTTGCAAAAAGCTTCAAGGATCTTCTCTTTAACTTGACTTAGAGTATCTGTGTCCATGACTCGAACACTCAGGGAGTCCATGCCGCAGCCTTGGAAAGACACATTGAGGTTCTGTGGGGAAAGGCAGAGTTAGGGTTGGGGTGATCCGTAATGGATGGGGATGATCCATAATGGGCTGTTGATTCCCAAGGACACCAAGAGGTTGCAGGGCACGTACAGTTTTTATTGGTACATTCCATGCATCGTGCTGCTAGAAATCCCACTGAACAAAACCTCTGTTTGAGTCTCAGTGCTGGTGAAAGATGCTGATTTACAGCCCTGGAGACTGAGGGCCCTTATTTATTCACAGAGCTAGGGGTGCATGAGGAGCAACAGTGCAAGCTTCCCCCACTCTGCCCTGCTAAGGGGCCTTAGCCCTGCCCCACAGGGACCACCTCTAAGGGTGAGAGGGTTCAGTCTCCATGGCCCATTCATGTCCTTGGCTCCTCTGCTGAGACTGGTGACAAGGGAGACAGTCAGTGCCCATTGTTGTGGCTTCCTGCAATGCTATGAATGGACTCCCTCAGCTGCATAAAGGTTTTGTTGTATCAGATGCTGGGCCAAGTTTAGTACTGGGGTAAGTGGGGGCAGTGACATGGGAGTCGATGAAACTATGCTACCTTATGGAAAGGGTAAATTGTCTCATTGTGCATGACATTGAGAAAACGGTCACATCAGCCAATCACAGGACAGCAAAAGTGACGGCTATCCTCTTGGAGGACAGGACAGTGTGGAGCGTATCCTGTTCTCCTCTCTTTGGTGAAGCTACCAATGAAGTCAAAAGAAGAGCAACAGAGGCTCATGTTCTGGGTGTCCAATCACATCGCTCTTCCCAACACAAGCTGGGCTGATCCAGTATTCCGATTCAAATCCCACTTTCCAGTCAATATTGCTCCAGCCTCCCCTTCACCCCCCTAACACCACCAGCTTGATTCCAAACGAGCTTCGGCACCACCTCCCATTTTGCACCCACACTTTTATGGGTCTTGTTTTTGCATCTCTGTTAACAGCAAGCCTGAGAATCACGCCTGAGAATTACAGCTGGAACTTTCACGGGAGCCCAGTGAATTACAGGTCAATTGGTAAAAGGAATCTGCAGAGATGCAGCTAAGGCTATAGGGTCAAAACCTGCTCTCAGTCACACTGGTGTACATCTGGAGTAGCCTCACTGATTTTAGTGGAGCTGCTCCAGGTTTCCCCCACTGATATCAAAAGCAAAATTTGGGCCAAGCTCTGGATAGGCCTGTCTACTGCATTCTCTGTCAGACTGATGGTAACAAAGTCTCTTTGGATATACATTTTTGTCTGAGTTATTCCTGAGAGGCATTTTACAGGATTACTTTTCAGCAGGATTCCTATAACATCCAGTACAAAAGCTTTCACACCAGATTGCAACTTTATAGCTAGCAACTTCTCATTGGCACTGAAGTCACTGATTTGCCAGAAACTGTAGAGAGGAGACACTCTTTGTTCTTTAACCCTCTGACTGCCAGAGATCATCATCTATCTATTTAGCATCACCCCTGATCCGGGCCCATCAGATGGACTCTGCAAGAGCCAGGTTGGATATGTTCCTTGTCTAGGTTGTTGCATGCCTGGTTTTGAAACAGTCAGGGTCACCACTGCACGTGAAAAGTGCCTGCACCACTGCATGTCTAACATGCACGATTATCACAATTACATGTGCAAACTGGGTAACAGCATTTGTAGAGGAGGGTGAATCATTTACATGCCCAATAATCTGATCTGATTGTGCGATCAAAGGAATGACACATGCAAGCGAGGTGCAACATTACACACGTACTTTACGAGTATACTTGCACATCTATCTCTTTTTAAACATAAGCCTCTAGAGTTTTCTTGGGCAAACATTTTTAATTGCATCTTAGGCTTTTGCAGAATCCTGACATGGCATCACGTGAGGGGTTCAAGACTCACTTACCCTTGGCTTTGCCTCAATGTTCTCTCTCAGCAGCCATTCCTCATTGAGAGTATACCTGGCTTTTCCCGTGATGGCATCAATGGAACCCTTGTTGATCTGCTGTTTGATAGCACAGAGCAACAGGAAGAAGGGCTCCCCAACTGTCTCCTGGGGAAAGAAAAGGAAAGGAAGTGGGTAACTAGGAATCAATTAAAGTAAATCCTTCAAACTACGTGGTCCTTTAAGACAGGGTCTGCACAGATGCACCAGGTGACATAGTGATTTCATCCTGCAAGGTCCCAGACACCTCTGGAGTTGGAAGTGCCTGCTGTTTAAGGATGATCCATGCCAGGTGCTGAGAAATCCCTGGAAAGAGCGCAGTAACCTCAACTCCCACTGAATTTTTGGGAGCTAAAGGCATTCAGCATCTCACAGTAACAGCGCGTGGCAACAATACACAACACATCAGTTTAGGATAGGAAGTGAAGCAGGACGTCACACCCAAATGAAGTCACATGGGGGGAATTTTAGAGAGGCAGGATGTGATAGCCCGAATCAGGCTGACTAACTCCTAAAGAAGTGCTGTAGGATCACGAATTACCACAAATGGGTCACGGCTTTATGTCTCATAACTAGAATGCAATGTTTATATGGTTCAAAATATATTGTTAAAATAGACAGTGTACAATATAGCACATTGAGCATAAATATAAGCAGGGGCAGGGACTCACTTTCACTATGCATTCGTACAGTCCCTACCACAATGAAGCCCTGATCATTACAGTACTGTCCTAACCACCAATAGCAAAACCTTCTTCCTAGTCTCAACTCCATTCATCTAAACATATTTACAGCAACATTTCTGATCCAGTCACTGCAGCTACACAGATGCACTAGAGAACTATTATCTATTTCCTTAACAAATTTACATTACAGTACATCCCATTCACCCTAATGTTCATTTGTTAGTTCTTCCAAATGAAGCTAGTGTAAATTATTGCACATTTATATTTTTCTGAGCATCACATGTACACACAGACATACATATATGCACATCCCGGCCATGTGAAACTCTACCCAAGACAACTGATATCTGATTATTTTGACATTTCTGAACCATGAGATGCTAGAGCCTGTTCAATCTGCTTCATAATTAAGGCTTGGTGAGTCTTCTATTCCAAATGCCTTATAATTGCTAAAGCAATTAGTTTGATGTCAGTTCTGATTCTGCTGCGTCCAGTGCAGTAGATGATATGACACTACAGTATGGGTGTAGGTGGGCACACACCATCTGTGCCATGGTGCATATATTTAATTTTCCAAGGGTGATATTTCTAATGCAACTGGAAAGTTTATTTGGGGCTGCTGTGGAAGTTTAACAACTTTCTGTAACATTCTTTCTGAATGGGGTAATGTGCTAGTCGCCCCAGGAATGCATGGCTGTGCACTGGGAAAGGTGTTTAGGAGGAACTGGTTGTGCTTTTAAGGATTGGGAAAAGTTGCAGGGCTTGATTAGAGACGTGAAAATCAGACGGCATGGAGATGACTTTGATGAAAGGGAGAATTCATAGCCATCATGCAAGAGGATGACACTGAGGCCGAGAGAGAGTTTTGACAGGAACATGCAAATGTCACCTGCTTGCATCACTATGTGATTTGGAGTTGGGGTGCCTATAAATTAACCTCATTGCATTCAGTGCTCCTAAAGCTGGCCTTGCTACGATGAATCAGGACTTTCTCTGTTTTACACAGCATGTGATCATGTATTTGTAGGGAACAGTCACAAATGCTCAGTTCAGATCTGGGATTTGAACTCCATCCCCTGAAAGGTTGGAAGGTGCTTGATTCCTGGATTTGGATTCAGCCTATTACAGAAAGAAGGGCCAATCATGAAAGCTGAATCTGGATCCTGGTTCAGATTCAAACCCTCCTCCCCGTCCAAAGTTTAGGACAGGTGGTTCGATCTGGTTTAAGGCTCATCTGTATCCACGTATCATGCAAGAAATGACTGCCAGTTCTCAGACTCTTCAAAAACCTCAGCTAGAGTTAAATTACACCTTAGCCATAAAGCTGCCTCCAAAGCCAGCAAAAGCTTATTGTGTGAGAGTTCTGCTGGTAGATTAGCTATTTACTACTTGGTTCCAACCTACTATAGTGTGTTGAGTGAAGCTGATCATGTGGCAAATTTTTTGTGTACATGAACATACCATGGAGAGAGAACGGCCCAAGAAATAATTGAAATGGGTATATCAGACTCTGCTGTAGCATAGACCATTATCCTTTAACACCCAAAAGTAATAACATAGGAAATAAACTACAATGCTCAGCCTGTTAGATTCTATTTCTGTGTTTGGCTCTTCAGTTTTGAAATCCAGAAACTGTTGTGGAAATCTGCAAAAACATTAATCAGACAGAAAATTTCAAAGATTGGAAAAGGAGGCTGGCAAGCAGGCACTGAAGATAAAATGGCTAACTTGGAAACCTGGACTATTGTTGGGAAAACCAGTTTGGAAATGAGTCAAAAACTGCCTTTGGACTCAGCTAGTTTGGGGGAAGCAGTTGAACTAGCAAAGATCAGTGCTGATTCAGGAGAAAAAATAGATTTTTTTTCAAAAAGCACATTCTCTCCCCCCATGAATATATTTTAATTATACTTTTTTAAAAATTTCTGACTGCAGTGTTACGGGTTCTTAAAATTATCTTGGCACCAAAATAACTTTATAGTAATAGAAAGCACAGTAAAGGTTGGCATCGTTTGAACTGTTCCATGCATGATGTATGGGGATTGGTTTTTATATGCCTGGATTTCAAAAGTGACTTGGAAAAAAAATTAAGATTCAGAGCACAGACAGGATTCACATGTTACTCCCGCATTAATGAGCTGATGTGTCATTAGAGATGTCCTTCTGGGAACATATTACAGACATTTCCAAAATGCTTGAGCAGAACAATGGAAAACTCCTGTTTATTCCAAGTGCCCAGTACTAGGAAGTTCCCACCGAAGTTTCAGGCTAAACGAGCGCTTGCCATATGAGGACAGAGGGTACTGGATGTTAGAGATGGACCCAAACCAAAACCCCAGATCCAAAGACACCCCATGCTGTTTTGGATTTCCACTTTTGGACTGACTCCCTATCGGTGTCATGGAGAGAACCAAAACCCAGATCCATCCATCCCCACAGGTTTTGGGGAAACTGGGATCGGGACCGAGGGAGGTGGTGGAATCTCCATCTTTAGAGGTTTTTAAGGCCTGGCTTGACAAAGCCCTGGCTGGGATGATTTAGTTGGTGTTGGTCCTGCTTTGAGCAGGGGATTGGACTAGATGACCTCCTGAGGTCTCTTCCAACCCTAATATTCTATGATTCTATGACCCAGATCTGAACATTGTATTTCAGGTAAATTTCTAGCTAATTACTGTACCATTAACTTTCATTTTCACGTCCTCTCCATGCTTACTGGGTCTGTCAGGGACTAGACAGCAAAGTGCTGAAATAGCACTCGGGAAAGGATCTTCTTTCAGTATTTCCTGTATAATCATAAGTATGCAGTACTGACATGGATAATTTCACCTAAGATCTCCAGCTCAATTCTGCAGTCAGTTCAGATCATTTGGATAAGCTTTGCATACACATCCAAACTTCTAGATACTTCTCTGACCCTCATCCAAACTCCAAACCTCCTGAGATTTTACCATCATATTTTCCGAATCTACCAAGGCAAATTCCCCCTTATCATAATGATAATTCCACTGACTACAGGGGTGCTGCATTAAACTTAGGCTACTGGTGACTATGGTCATTCTGAATTTTGTAAGGGACTCTTCTCCATTTGCAGACAGCTCCTCAAATCTTTCTTTGCTGCAACTCAAATGGATGGGCTGTTGGGCAGAACATTAATATAAAACAAATGTTTAAACTGTGTAATGTTAACTTATGAGGGAAAATACAAGCAGTTGGAATTTTTGCGCTGTACAGTGTAAGGGGCCTTTTATAGCAGCTGTTTCAAATAGACATTGTGATTAATGGGTATAATTCAGGAACTAAAAACAGACCCATCGTCACATAAGTCTCATGGCCCAGTGTTACAAGGGGGCTGGTAAATTTCTTTACCAAAAACCAGCTGTGTAAAGGGAAGTACATTTGTTTCACAGACATTAGGTGCACAATGGAGGTGTCTGTCTATCACTGGTAATTTAAATCTCAGACTTTGGGCCAAATCAGCATTGGTGTAAATTCACCTGACTTCAGCAGATCTGCATTCAGTTATGCCAGGATTTGATCCTGAGACCCTCTTTATTCCTGCCCTGCACAGTCTACTTGTCTGGCTTTGGGTTCCTCTCTTTCCTTTACCACAATCAGGCCCAGGCTGGTGTGGGAGCATTCTCCTCTGGGAACTCCTGCCACCTCAAATGGACTCCCTAGATCTCCCCATCTCTTCTCTCTTTTCACATCTCTGCAGGAAACACACAGTTTTCCTTTGACAGTCCTCTAACTTCTGTCTCCCACTGCAAAGCAGTCTGGGAGGGAGATGAGTAGAAAGACACTGTAGAACAAGGCTGTGTTGCACTGTAACCACAAATGTTTATTTTTCAGAAAGAGGGAAACACTCTGTGGTGAAAAGTAGAACAATTGCTTTTATTTTCATAGCTTCAGGCACACCACATAGATCAAGCGGTGGAACAAAGCCACAAGTGAATTACGTTAGCCTGTCCCGAAGGAGGGAAAACCAAAAGGGTCAGTCTACTTCTCATGACAGAGCCTTTTGTGTTATGTAGCACAGTGAACACTTTTCATCTTTTCATGCCGGAAGTCAGCTCTCTCAAGTAGGCCCAAACTTGTTACTGAACTCACTGGTACCAAGGAATTAAATTCTTTAAAGATATAATAGCTTCTGCTAGCGAACAGAACGTCCGAACCACCAACATATACACTCCTCAAACCAGCCTCAAGACTGCATGATGCAGACAGAAAAAAACCTCTAGCACAGCATCACCTTCTCTTTCTTAAATGCCAGTGTCCCTGTGATTGAGAGAAGGACACAAAACAGGTTTATTTTTTCTAAGTGTCCTAGGGCATGGATGCCTGTTTTTCAGTGGTCAAGTGGGCTGTGATATCTGAGGCTTCAAAAGAAAAGTTAAATAAGCAGCATTTGAACGTCCTGTATTTGTGGGTACTTTAAGGGCCAAGCTCCCCAAAAGTGACTAGTGATTCTGGACACCCAACTTGAGACACCTTAAAGCGGCTTGATTTTCAGTAAGTGCTGAGTGCTTTCCCTTTAAGGTATCTCAAGTTGGGCATCCAAAAATGGAGGCATCTAAAATCACTAGGCACTTTGAAAATCTTCTGGTCCAAGATATTGATTGTTATTATAGCTGAGACTAGACCAAACCTCTAGCAGGTCTGCAACCTAAAACATGGCCTGCAGTTTTTAGCCTAGTGAGGTGGTGACCCTGTCAGATTTCATAGCTTCAAGCTAGATCAGTACTTGGTTAAGACACCTCGATGTTGCAGAAAGTTGTGCTGGTGGGTCACTAGTTGGTGCTCTTCAGAGTCCCTGCCACATGTGGGGTAGGGGCACTATGTGGCTGGAGGGGCCACATTTTTAATGAGATGTCACACTTAGGTGCTAATCACCCAGACAGACAAAATTACAGCAACTGTGATAACTACTTAGATGGTTGGCCTGTTTTTCAGATGTGCTGAGCGTCCACAAATTCAGCTGATGCCAATGGAAGCTACCCGTCACATTTATATTGCTAAACAGTACATGTAAAGGGACTTGACAGCATCAGTGACTTGCTAGCCTTTCTTCCTCTTCATCTGCCCAATAGCCAAGAGCTATATTGCAGCTAAAGGATGGCTACTGAGGTGGTACCATCCCATTTCAGCCAAAGCAGCTCACTCTTCAGTTTCTTGCTATCTGCAGGTTTTCCCCAAACTCCACCAGGTCAGGTCTAGGCGCCAGAGCTCCACACAGTTACAGCACTATCACGTCGTCATTCAGTACAAGTTTCTATTGATAACATCTGTCTTATCTTCCTCTGTATTGGGATAAAGCCAGGGTGCAGATGGAAGGAACAAATCATTTACAAGCCAGCTTCATGTTTTATATTAACATCTATGAATCACAATCTGTGGCTCTCTCTCCTATTACAAAGAGCTGGATCCATGGACCAAGCCCTATCTTCAAGATAAACTTCCAGTCCAATTTGATGAGCAGAAGGTGTGATCAGTAGTCTCAATTCATACAGGTGTCAATTGGTAGCTCTCTCACATTTGTACCGGGACACGTAGGAACTTGCAAGCCACTTAAGAACCACAAGCACTTTTAATTCCCTTTATAAGCCATCCAAGACCCAAGTCCCGTATGATAAAACTCAGCTTTTTTCTGAGAAAGCTGTCTTGCATAATGCTCATTTCCAGCAGAAATTAGGCAGTTGCTCTGGGTTGTATCAGATGATGGCACATTTTCTTAGTTTCATATGTGGTCTTCAATCAGTAACTTTTTGCATATGATTTAACTATATGCACAAAACCAAAACCCTAAATCTTTACACTTTACAATTCCTGGACTTCCATCACCAACCACAGGTATAGTTCAAATTTCCTTAAATTTGTGATATATTTCACATCCTGGGTATGTCTTTCAAACTCATTGGCATTTTAAACAAATTCATTTTGGTCTTTTTTCTGCTCCTTTAGTGTTCACTTTTTGCAAACATTTGTGCCATTGACTTTTAATAGCCTGAGCACAGGTTGGATTTGCTTCCTGTGGATATTCACATCAATAACCCAATGGATCAGCTAAGAGCTTATCCATCAGCGATCAGAAACAATACCATCTGATTTATTTGACCGACCACAACTAAGCATGAGCTTGAATTATGAATAGCAAGCTACAGAGTAAAGAAATATGGGGAAAAAGTCATTAAACAACATTGAATGGCAAATAAAACTGAGAAATGAGCAATCTGTTCACAGGGATTTCGTGAACAAAAAAAGAGGCCAAAATTCAGCAAATGAAGGAGCTGTCATAAATTATTTCCTAGTGGCCAGTAGGTACTGTATATATTTAATTGTTTGATAAACAGAGATAGGCCTGGATCTATATCCCAACAACCCCTGAAATCTGGTCCAGATACAGCTTTTGATTCTGTGCCTTGAGTCTCTCTCTAATTTAAAATATACAATTGATGAGGATACTCAAAATATAGGTAACTACACTATGGGTCTGAATCACCAGTATTACACCAGTGTAACTTCACTGACTTCAGCAGAATGACTTCTGATTTACATCCAAGTATGTGAGATCATCATCAACAATGTATTTTAAATACACTGAACTATGTTAGAAATCTATCTAGGACAAGTTTTCAAAAGCAAACTACAAAACTGCAGGCATAATTTTTCATGGCTAAAGTTTGTGTGGTCAAAATCCCTGACTTGTCCATGCAGGCAGCATTTGTATATGGAAATCCAGTATTTAGCCATCGGCACAGTTTGCGTGGAGAAGATGTAGTGTGTAAGCAGAAGGCTGTTTCTTCTGTGGATGCAAAAATTAGACTGTAGAAAAATTAGTTCAGCAAGTTTGCAGTTTGGGTTGAAGCCTCTTGGAAACGAACAAGGAATGACAATGGTCTCAATTATCAATATGATGAAATCTGAATCGAAATCTCAGAGCCAAACACCCCGGAATTTTGGTGAAGTTCAGATCTGGAGCTAGATTTAACCTTCTCAGCTTTGGTGCCTCTCTAGTCGGGAGTCCCTAGTGTTCCCACGGTCTTGGTTAAAGAGCACTTCTTGGGTTACCAGAAGAGATTTTCAGGGGAATCATCTCATCTTGATGCGCTGCCATCCCTATTAATTCTAGTACTTTTTCTGATTGCAATTATATGAGCTAGTAATACTAACTACAATAGAAGTATGTGGACTATCAGTCCTCAGGCTTCAGGTAGGGTTGCCAATTGTGGTGGGACGTATTCCTGGAGGTTTCCTCACATGGCATAATCTCTAATTGAAGATTAATCTTTAATTCCTGGAGACTCCAGGACAATCCTGGAGGACTGGCAACCCTAGCTTCAGGACATAAAATGATCATCAGCTGGGACTGAAAGAAATTATGGTACACATGGGCATATTATAGTACTGATCCCATGGTGAACACAATAATTACAATTACTATACAATTGGAGGAAATCTGGGGTGTGATTTTCAAAAATCCTTAGTTACTGGCCTAACTCTAGTCCCACTGAAGTCAATGGGCATGTTCCCATTTACTTCTATGTGATCAGAGTTAGGTTATTGCTCGCTTCTTCTGAAAATCCCACTGCTGAAGCATCAGGAATTGTCAAGTGTTGAAGATAGAACATGGAGCACAGGGACCATTGGTGTGTTCTGATATTGAAGTTATGTTCTTTTATATTACAATGGATAGATCCTTAACAACAGGATGAGAAGAACGCTTTCAGGGATGGAAATCCAAGTCTACATCCTCTCCTGCTTCTCAGGACATGCTCTGTTTGACAGATTCAGAATGGCAAATACACTTTGGGCTTAAGAATATCAACAAGCAACTCAAAAATGTTTCTCCTCATGCGTTACAGGCTTCTCCTCAGTACTCTGTGCCCTTGCATTCAAAATGAGGAAGCACAGAACCATTGAAGGGTGATTGATGGGGCTGTGCAAACTGGCTCAAAGAAAATAAGAATTGACTGGAACTTCTGTCAAAAACTCAAACCATTTTGGCAAACTAGCTTTTTTAAAAAAAATTATTCCCTCACGACTTTGCTCCACACCTTCCCACTGTATGGTGAAAAAACTGTTCCATTGGTGATTCTGGCCCTGAAAAACTAAGCCATACCAGAAAGCTCAAGGTAAAATTTGATCTCATGAGATTTCCAGCCCAGAGACAGAGATAAAAGTGGAGAAACAGTGGAACTTTTGGCTGCCTGTTCAAACTGAACTTTGGAGTCTATTGAGTTTCACCCATTGCTAGTGACTAGGCTATAAGAAGTCATCTCAATGACTTGGTTTAACCAAACTCGTAGACACTTTGATCACCAGCTGACCTGTCTCTCCCATATTACACTCAGGTGGTCTATTCATAGCTAGAACAGCATCCATACTTATTTCTCTTACTCTGAGAAAGCTGTACATGCAGATGGACATCCAATTGGTGAGCATCTTTTCCACCACAGACTCGGTCCTCCTCAGCATAAGCTTAGGGTTTTTCGAAGCTGAAGCATCTATGAGATCCACCAACAGGTCCTTCATGATGCTAGTGTAGTACTCCAGTTTTCCATGTAATGCAATAGTGAGCAAGGAGGCCAAGTTACACCTGAAAGAAGAGTTATAAATAATCCTAGGTTTGATTATACACGACAATACAGTCAATTGGCATCAAAAGAATTCAAGGCCATGGCAATATACCAGAACCTTTTCATGACACCTCTCAAGTGCGTTGACATTTCAAACTCTTTCAGTGCTATTGGTTCTCATATTGGATCATGCCACTCTTTAGTGGTATGAGATGCAAATCATACAAGACAAAACTAATCACTGTACTTTTTGGTGCTCCCCTGTATAACGGTGCAGTTTTACAGCAGAACTTCAGAGTTACGAAATCCTTGGGAATGGAGGTTGTTTGTAACTCTGAAATGTTCGTAACGCTGAACAAAATGTAATGGTAGTTCTTTCAAAAGTTTACAACTGAACATTGACTTAATACAGCTTTGAAACTTTACTGTGTAGAAGAAAAATACTGCTTTCCCTTTATTTTTTAGTAGTTTACGTTTAGCACAGTACTGTATTGTATTTGCTTTTTTTTTTTTTTTTTTTTTTTTTTTAAGATTCTGCTGCTGCCTTATTGTGTACTTCTGGTTCCAAATGAGGTATATGACTGACTGCTCAGTTTGTAACTCTGGTGTTCGTAACTCTGAGGTTCTCCTGCACATTCTTCAGACTCTGACATTCAGCCAATAAGCCCGTGTGGCTCAGCCTTCAAATAAAATGAAAGGAACTCTACAGAGACCAGATGGTTTTGGGTTTGGCAACAGGCTACAGAACCTTTAATCTCCCAGGCTGTCTAGCCTACGTCAGCAGCGGGAAAAAACTGTGCGCAGTGGCCTATGTGAAATGTGTTCATTGATCTCTGTTAAGTTCTTGGTAGGACAGGTGTCCATATTCCAAAACTGTCACTAAGTGGCACCCTCTCTGGTAGTCGCAGCAGATAAACCAGGGGCACCGTGGAGCCTGACCTTCCCTCTGAGCCTGGAAGTGCTCCTCCTGGGTCAGGATTAGGCAGGCGCTGTGTAGCACACCTGCTCTGTGGGTACATAGAGGACTTCAGACTCCACGGCTGGCTGTCAATGATGCTTTCAATGCTGCCCTTGCCCCAGGAAGTTCTTACCTGTCTCTAACAGCAAAGTCCTTCTGTTGCTCGAGAGCATGGACGAATACGATGAGGAAGTGCTTGTTGTTGAGCAGGGTGGAGAATAACGCGATTCCTTCTTCCATGTTGGGCCTGCAATTTTCAGGAATCTAAAGAAAAAGTGGGGACTTCGGTGAGGAAGCCACAGTCCATTGCTTTATCAACCTTTATCTTATCTGACACATTCTGAAGTGCCTGGCAAGTGTAAAAACACTCGGCTGGAATTCTCTCTCCCTGAACCCCATCTGATGTATGTTTCTTATCTAGATAAGAATTGACTGTGGAGGAATGTGCAGCAACTGCACTTACATCTGGGCCTGCGGGAGTCGCTCTCAAACTCATTTACAAAGAGACTGTAGACTGAAATTGGGAAAATATGGCAAACCTCCCACTAGGAAAGCCTAGGGATGATCTTGTCAGCTGTGATTCTGCAGCCACAGAGCAGAAGTTCAGCAGCTTTCGTCTCCTATCATCAGCAAAGGTTGATCAGCTGACACGCCTTGTTTTTCTGGCTGTTTGGCGTATGCAAACATCTTTTTAAGCATCACAAAAAAGGACGTAAGCTCGAGCTTGTGTGAAAATTTTTGGGAGGCAAAAAATGCAAATCTGGTGACACCAAAACATTTAATGAATTCGGGCTGATTTTGTAGAATTGTTTAGGTTGGAAAAACAATGAAAATCAAATTCTGAAAAATTTGAAACGTTTTGGTTTGACATTTACAAAACAAAATATTTAGATTTTTTAATTCAAAATGACTGTTTAAAAATTTCCTTTAACTTTATTTTTTTAAATTATAAAATGTAAAAGTAAGCTCAAAATCAAAACAAAACATTTCATTTTGAGTTGAGCAAAACTTTGTTTGACCCAAAATGAATTTTTTTTCTTGACTTTTCTATTAGCTGAAAATTTCAAAAATATTTGTTTTCAGTTTGACCTGAAATTCCCCTTGCCCCCAACCCCCGCCAACGTTTCTGGAATTGCCAGCATACTGAAAAATCTGTTATTCACTAGCTTTGATATAAAAAAAATAAGACTATGGTTCGTGACAGTTAATAGCAGTTGTTTATCTCTAGGCTACTCACTTTCCATTCTCCCGACAGCAAGGGATGCGTTTCTTGGACCTGACACCCGACCTGTGAGTTGAGCTGCTGGTAAGGCAGAACATAACGCTCCTCATAGAGCGAGGAACACTGCAATAAAACAGAGCCATGTGGAGAAAAGGGTAAGCAAGACCGGATTCTTCACCACACTTAGAGAGGGCAACATTGTTTGAGACATGAACAGTAATGTCATCGGGATGTGAGGCCACCCATCAGGAAGGAACACTTTGGTATGCTTTAACAGAGCCTTTAAAAACTTGGCCAGAGCCTTGTGAACGAACAGACACCACAAAAGTCAGGGGTAGGCAGATGTCTTAGCAGAACAAGATTGTTACAAATAGGAGATTATGAACAGACTAATATGACATCTACAGAATCTTGGTACAGAAAGAATTACAGGGGAATAAGTCAAGGTAGAGGACTATGGGGTGTTTAAACATATGTAACTTTTGAAGTAGAATGGAAATATACTGAAATATCTTACATTCATATAGCAGCCTACATCCTAAAGAATGTAGTGCCCAGGTACACACAGGGGTGGACATCTTAGAAACATTAATAGTAATTGGCAAAAATTGCAAACAAAAATCATCATTTCACTCTCTGCCACAGAAATGTAATTACTTCTGGGGTGAAATATGGCAGCTACTTAACAGTGCATAGCAACACTCCAAAGCAGCTGATGACTGGAAGTAAGGATTGCATCGTGTCTGGTGTGAAACTGGAGGGGGGGAATTCGATACGCAGACTGGAACTGGGCCAGGACACTGGGGATATTGTTTTTCCACCTGTGAAAAAGTGCCAAGGGAATTTTAAGGATAGTGAGCATTATCTGCTTGTGCCCTGAGGGGCATCTCAGTGAAACAAGTTCTCCACATCCTCTGGAGGACCCTCCCCAGGTGGAATGATAGTGGGATACCACCTCAGTCTCTTCCCCTGGGAGTGAAACCATGCCTGGGCTCAGTTAGTCCCACCTGGCACAGTGGGGCGCAACTGGAACCAGTAGCGGTGTCTCAAACCACACAGCTAAGGAGGACTTTGGTTTTGCTTCTCATCTCAGAGACAGCACCTGCAGCAGCATGGCGGCACCCAGTTACACCCTGCTGGTGCACTGGTTCAGTACTGACTCAGAGGGGAGTGTCTCACCAAAGCAAGGCTCCCATCCAAGTACTGACGAGGCCTGACCCTGTTTCATAGCCCGAGGTGCTGTGGCTACGGTTTTTATGATAATTAAGGCTGAAATAAATGATAGCAGCTGAATAACTGTGTTGTACGGTAAACCTTTACTGGGAGAAGACAGAGCCATGATTTAGTTGAGAAGGAATTTGAGTGATTAGGTGTGTATGAAATGTGGGACTGTCTTACTTTGGGGAAGAATGTCCGTGTCACAAAGTGCTTGTACTCCAGGAACGGGATCCCCTGGCTGCGGTTTAACTCCTTGGTCAGGTCTGTCATGTCAGTCTGAAGTTCAGCAAAACCTGATCCAAAGAAACCCCAAAACTGAAAGGGCTGAAATAATCTATCAGCCAGAGCAGAGAGTGACAAGCCTGGCATTTGCATACAATATACTCATCATCTCTGCCTCTTCATACCCTTTTCCCTGGGAGGCAATGGACTGTATCTGGGGCTTAACTGTCAGCATTATGCACCAAACCCTGCAGTTCTTACTCAGGCGAGACTCCCACTGCCTCCAAAACAAAGGCCCTGCAGGGTTTGGTCTATAACACAAGGGTTCCAGTGTATTCTATGGAGAGTCACAGACTGAGAAGACAATAAGTGAAGGCACCTGAAGCTCTTATCCACTGTTTCTCCAAGCAGTAACATACGGCATTTCTGTAGCTCCCTGCACTGGAGGCTCATAAAGCATTTTATAAACATTAATGTGATCTCATACATATCATTATCCCCACTTTACAGCTAGAGAAACGGATGGTGCAGAGATTAAGTGACTTGCCAAAGGCCACACAGCAAGACAGTGGCAGAGCTGAGAACTCTAGAGCTAGATTTCCTGACTCCCAGGTCTGTGCTTCAACTACTACGCCATGCTTCCTCCCACTGAGAAGTACACCTTGCTCACAAGTCCCACATAGCCCAGGCGATTGAAAGGAAGCTACAGAAATTCAGGTTGTAGCTCCTGGGCTTTTAACACTACTATAAAGCACGAAGAGAAGCTGTTTCAATCAGATTACTTAATGGGCATCCCTACTTTTCTGTGGGTGAGTATAAGGTGAAGGAAGCTCCTTTCCTTGCACACACCCCTGCTGGGTTCTTACAAGTCCGATTTCAGTTTTGTGGCAAAAGACAAATAAACCTGGAAACTCCAGGAGCGGAGCTCCTTTGCCTCCTCACTCCCGTCCCCACATCTCCTCCTCCTTCCCCAGTGGCAGTTACCGACCTTTGCGGATTTCCTCTCGGATCTGGGACTCCATCTCCTCCATCTGGAGCAAGGTTTTCTGCCAGTAGCGCTCTGCCCTGCGGCTCTTAGTGCAGAACACAAACAGGCCTGGGGAAGAAAAAAAGGGGGGGGGGGGGAAGCTTAGAAGGTTAGGCCCACAAGTGAAGAAGAATACTGTAGGAAATTGAAGCTGGGAGTAGAGAGGAGTTTAGGTCAGTAGAATACAGACTGTGAAGTATATCTACACAGAAAAAAAACAAATATTCATTTTTAGTTTAACAACTATGAAATAAATACACATCTGATCAGGCAGCTGCTGATTATTTATAAATAAATCAAACCAGCTTGAATTAAATGATCACTCAACGACTATCATATTAAATTTAGGCCTGCACATTACATACATTACCAGACTTACTGCATGTTAATGAATTCCATCTGATTAATGAAAATGTGTGTGAAAAGGTTTAACACCTGTTTTGTAACGTGTGTGTCCTTCAGCACTCTTATGCCTCCAGAAATATGTTTCCAATGATCAGTAGATTATTTAATAAATAAAGTATATAATAACTTCTATTAAAAATAAATGAAATCCTTATTGGAAACACTTCATTTTCAATGACACAATGTTTTTCTTGCTGCAATCATTCTGGGCATGTGAAAAGATGAACTAGCTAGATGACACAGATCTGTTTTCAACAACTTCCAACAAGAACGATGTCCAGACTGGTAGACTTTGTTGTGTCTGCTCCAGATATGCATCCTTTACTATGGTTAGTAGGGTCTCCATGATTGAGTTCTACCTCTCTCGATTTTTTCCTTCCCTCAGTTATTATATTTTATTTAACTTCGTGAAGAATTTGGGTGACAGAGAAAGGGGCTTTAAAATTAAAGAAGGGCTCAGACTACAAAACTGAGCTCTAGATCCAGCTTGTGGACACTCCACAATTCAGGGGTGGGACCCATCCTTATATAAAATAAAGTTGGGAGTGTAAATCGTTTAAACTTCCATGTGTGAAGGCAATGCCACAGAGCTGAAGGGATCAGTGTGGCTCAGGGATGTTCCATTCCCTTACCTACGACAGACAGCAGCAGCAGGATACTGCAGATGACTATTGAGACTATGATCGCTGTCTCGCCTCCCCCAAGGTGCAGCATAGCAATCGTCTGGTTGAATTTTCCAACCTGGATCTAGAGAAGAATACAAAGGAAAAAAAGTCACCCAGTAGTTAACAAGCAACTAGGAGATCAGCAGGAACTTGCTACAGGGGGAAACGCTTTGCAGGGGCAAAAGATCACAACAAAAGAACAGAACTGGCAATTTGCTGGCTCAGACATCTTTAGTCCTCATGTGTGGGTCCAATGTCAGGGCCCATGAGCTGCTCTTCATGGCCAGGCCTGCAGGTGCTCTGTGTGTGGAAAGGGTGTCACCTAACAGGGCTGATTTTTCTCCCACATACACCAATGTAAAACAGGAGTAACTTCAGTGGTGTTGCTGGAGTTACACTGGTGTAAATGGGCATGACATACAGCAGGCTCAGGCCCCCTGCCTCTGTTTCGCCAACTCGCAATGACACATACATGTGATGCTGAGGCTGTTGGTTACCAGGCAATATCAGGTGTAAAACTCATGTGGATTCAAGAGATAGTGGCCACCATCCAGTGTAGTCAGGGAGAAGCTCCGTTAGGTTTTACACAAATTTTATAGCTTCTATCCAGCAGGGGTCCATGGGGCTAAGATGCACAAACCCATTCACTTTATACAGTGAAACCTACCTAAGAGACCAGCCTTATTAAAGAGCCTTCTGCTCATGAGGCCAATGCCCAGCATCCTCATCAGCATTATGACAGGTTTCAGAGTAGCAGCCGTGTTAGTCTGTATCCGCAAAAAGAAAAGGAGTACTTGTGGCACCTTCGAGACTAACAAATTTATCTGAGCATTAGCTTTCGTGAGCTACAGCTCACTTCATCGGATGCATTCAGTGAAGTGAGCTGTAGCTCACGAAAGCTTATGCTCAAATAAATTTGTTAGTCTCTAAGGTGCCACAAGTACTCCTTTTCTTTCACCAGCATTAGTTATCATTTATATTGTGGTAATGCCTACAGGCTTGAATCAGGGTCAAGGCTGCATTGTGCTAAGTGCAAAATAAAAGGCAGTCCTGCCCTGAAGAACTTCCAGTCAAATAGGTACAATTCTTAACCCAGTTCCACTGTACTTTCCACCCAGACCTGCCGTGAATGCAGAACTGCTATCAGTTAGTGAGAGAAGCGTAAGAATTGAAAGATACTGAGACAAAAATAAAATAAAAAATGAAAATAACTAATCATAGTACTAACAGGGGGCTGATTGTCTTGTGGTTGTGGCACAGGACAGGGAGTCAGGAGACATTGGTTCTATTGCTGGGTCATATGTCACACTTCCTGTGACACCACGGGCAATCCCCATGTGCCTCAGTTTCCCCACTTGTATAATGGGGAGGCCAAACACTCTGGCCTCCCAGGGGATTGTGGGGTTTAACTCATTAATATTTATGGGATACAAGAGAAAACTAGCATCTTTACAAGAAAGAAAATATGGCCTCATACCATGGTTTCACTTCTGGAAACTGAGTTTCACTTCTCCAAAGGAATGAGAAGAAAGAAACTCCAGCAAAAAACAAAGTGAGCTTGAGGAGGGCGGGGTGCAGTGATCTTATGATGATCCACTGAACAAACCCATATGGAGAAATGGTCTGAAATAAATCGGACGATATTCAATAAGGACAAATGTAAAGTACTCCACAAGGAACAATCAATTGCACACATACAAAATTGGAAATGAGTGCCTACGAAGGAGTGCTGCAGAAAGGGATCTGGGGGTCAGAGTAGATCACAACCTAAATATATGAGTCAACAGTGTAACACTGTTGCAAAAAAACAAGCATAATTTCTGTGATCTATCAGCAGGAGTGTTGTAAAGACATGAGAAGTAATTCTTCCCCTTTACTCCGCACTGATAAGGCCTCAACTAGAGTATTGTGTCCAGTTCTGGGAGCCACACTTCAGGAAAGATGTGGACAAACTGGAGAAAGTCTAGAGGAGAGAAACAAAAATGATTAAAGATCTAGAAAACATGACCTGTGAGGAAGATTGAAGAAACTGGGTTTGTTTAGTCTGGAAAAGAGAAGCTTGAGAGGGGACATGATAACAGTTTTCAAGTACATAAAAGGTTGTTACAAGGAGGAGGCTGAAAAAATGTTCTTCTTAATCTCTGAGGTTGGGACAAGAAGCAATGGGCTTAAATTGCAGCAAGGGAGGTTTAGGTTGGACATTACAAAAATCTTACTGTCAGGGTAGTTAAGCACTGGAACAAATTACCGAGGGAGGTTGCAGAATCTCCATCTTTGGAGGTTTTTAAGAACAGGTTAGAAAAACACTTGTCAGGGATGGTCAAGTTATGACTTAGTCCTGTCTTGAGTGCATTTAACCCTCTTATCTATTCATCTATTGAATCCAATATGCCACCAGGTAGTTTTTTAGATGAGATTTATTTCAGTTACAAAAGGTGTCAAAAATCTGTGGTTTTCGATGGCAGGAACTTTACTAGTAACCTGGTGCTGTAAAATGTTCTTGAGTAATATGATAGCCCTGTTGTAGCTGGCAAGGAAGGGACTCTTCAGCTGTATTTATTGCTTATATTAGAAAAAATGTTTACAGAAGACAGAGATTCCTTGAGCACATAGGTATGTACGTATACTCCCCACCCCGCACCTTTACAGGCTTTATGCATCTATTGAGGGTGTTCATCAGACAGCCACTATAAAGCAATACACACTGTAGTGAGAAAAGGAGTACTTGTGGCACCTTAGAGACTAACCAATTTATTTGAGCATGAGCTTTCGTGAGCTACAGCTCACTTCATCGGATGCATGAAGTGAGCTGTAGCTCACGAAAGCTCATGCTCAAATAAATTGGTTAGTCTCTAAGGTGCCACAAGTACTCCTTTTCTTTTTGCGAAGACAGACTAACATGGCTGTTACTCTGAACACTGTAGTGAGGTTTTCATGTGTTTTGTCTAAAAAAGTTCTAATGAGGAAAGATAAATCTGCATTTTACATTCTGGATTTTTTTATTTTAGCTAGACTGGGACAAATTTGCATTATTGCCAGAAGCAGAAATCCCAGTTTCAGTGTTTAAATGATTCTGCAGTGAACTAAAATGGGTTTGAAGGCCCCTTAAGGTCTTTTGGATTTTTTGTACAGATCTATTAAAAATCCTTTTTATAGGCACAGTCTATTGGCTGGAGCGCATTTGGGTCAAGGTTAAACTGTGGTTTCCTTACTTTACCACAGAGTGGGGGTGTAGAGTACAATTCTGCTGTAGGACAAAATTCTGCTGTCAAAGCAACATCTCTAACATGCTGCTCTCCCTACATGGGCAGAACTTCCATTGACTTTATGGGAGACTTGCAGACAAGCTTAGTCAAGGGTCATCATCAGGATCAGGAGAATTTCACCCATACTGAGCCACAATTTTAAAGGGCAGCCTTCCTTTGTGCAGAAACAGCTGCACGCACAACTAATTATGGGTGCAAGTCCTACCATTTAGACAGCTGTATGAAACTCACATTTAGCCATCCAAATGGAAAGATTTGCCCCAATATCTAGTTGCACCTCTACTGCATTACACTGCTAATAACCAGCTGTGACTTTAGTAACATGTATCATTCCCTTGTTTATCTACATTCTGGGCACCCCCAAGGCATTAACCAGAAAGCTTGCTGTTGAAACCAAAGCTAGCAAGATGTGTATCACAAGACCAGGTTTTTTCTAAAATAAGAATTTCCCATTTTTCAGTTCCCACTAAAAAGAAAAAAAAAATTTTCCTGTTTTCATTAACAATGGCTTAGGAAATCCTGGGTTCTGCTACTTCTGCATTTGTTTGTTTTGATTTTGCATAGACCGTCAAACACGAAGGCCATAAGCAATGAATAAGGAGCCTCCCCGCATAGAAGCAGTGGGGTTGCTTCTGAAGTACTCTGTTTCTGGGGAACATCAGGCCACACATTCTTCAAATCCCTCTGTGCTCTTCCTACCCCCTAAGCCACACGTCCCTGCAAATTTATTATGGACACATTTACTGGAAAAAGAATCAGTTGGGATGAAGGCTATAGGTTCTCAGGCGGTTGAGACAGGTGGAGACATTGTCTCCAACTGTGAACAGCTTTAATCTCACCCCTGAGGAGCCAAGGGCTATAAATGAAGTGAAAGCTGAAGGCAAAGGCATACAATTAGGGACGCCCTCTGGAAAAAAAGGAGTAAGGAACAATAGTAAAGCCACAAACACAAACCCTCCCAAGAACAGTTGAGAGCTGCTTTGACATCAGAACGGCCTTGGATCCTGTCCCTTGAGTTCCATCAGATCGAGACAGGCCAGTGAGATGATCTAGTGCTGGGGAAAGATGCCAGACCGATGGCCCAGGGGATGACTGAATTCCTCTTTTTATCTGCAGAGCAGCTGCAGATGGGCAGTGGCAATGTGAGCTTCCCAGTGCTGCCCCCTCCACTGCACTTCTCCTCTGCCACTGTAGGACTGAGAGGGGCATTCAGGTCCGCATTCCCATTCAATCCCTGCTCGTCTGCTGACGCTGATAACAAGGGGGCCTGACCACCAGTAACTGGGCTGGGAACTGCTGAACTCATTTCACATGGGCCATTCAGAGCAAAACCTTTTAGTGGCGAAGGATCGAGTGACAGTAGGATTTTACACTCATTGCTGGAACTGGGGGACTTCCCTCTACAGCTTATAGTGCAACCAGCCATTTCTCAAATGAACCCACCAGGAGCAAGTGCCATCATTTGGCTGTCAGCACCCCAGAACCTGCAGAGAAATGGCTGCCTTCTCCATACTTTAGATGTCACAGAATCATTAGGCTAAATGCTGAGAGATGCTCAGTCCCAGTAACTCCCATGGAAGGTGCTGGTGCTCAGCACTGGTCAGTATTTCACCCTCAGAGAGGAGAGGTGGAAAAGACCTGTCCATTCATCTAGCCCACCCCTCTTCAGCCATTGTAGAATTGTTCCCAGCGGTGTGTTCACTTAGTGCTTTGCACAGGCAAGTGCTAAGGGAATCCTGAGGCTAACATGCGGGTTCCCTGATATATTAAGTTCAAGACACAGAGTGCTCTCATCCTGCAAGCTCAGACCATCCTGGCTTGTGGCACTCACCGTCACGGGCAGCTGTCTTTCCGATGTGCTCAGTGACTCGTTGACTGAGCAGTGAATGACTTTGTCTGAAACAATCTGTATCTCACAGGAAATGAGGCCAATTTTCACTTGGTACTCATCGCTTTCCAGGCTCAGGTTGTCAGGCTCTTTCTAATTACAAAAACAAAACCAGGACAACAAAGTGAATTAGTCAGTCCCCCGAGCGTCAGGCCCACTTGCAATGGCTTCTTTGTGGAAGCCCTAGTAAACTTCCTGTACCTCCTGCCACCAGTCCAGCCCTGGGAAAGCCCTCCCTCTCTGCTGACATCTTCCATTTTTCCAACCTTCTATGGGAAATCCAACCTCCACCCATTCCTCATTTTCCTGTTTCCAGTCCCTCGCCATCTCCAGTGTGGCACATGGAATGGACAAATGCCCTGGCAAAGCTTGGAAAATACTGTCTTTGATCTGCTCTGGTTGTGCATGGCAAATACATATCAGAGAGACTATATGGGGCGGGAGAGAAACGGGGTGGCTTGATAGCTTGTGGATGGCTGCATTAGATTAGAGAGAGGAAGAGAGTATTTTTGAAGTATGCTTCACTCAGTGAAGACGTTCTACAACAAACGAGGGCTTTTAAACTTGTACATTGTCCAAACCACTCAGTCTTGGTTTGCCCTGACTTCCTTGTTAATTTAACACAGTAGCCATCAAAGAATTCAAAGCCCATTTCTACAAGAACCAATCTCCACAATCATGGACATTAGATATGGAAAAGACCCTTTGGTCACTTGGTCTGTTCCAACTATATCCAGTGCTTTGTCTCCCTCCTTGCTGCTACATCCTTCAAATACAGTACTAGGGTATCATAATCCATCCCTCTAAGGCATCACTTGGCCAGGCTACATACTCCAACACCCTAATCTGTTCAGTAGGAGACTGCAGGCTCATCAGAATTTAGCATTACCCTTGGGAATGAACTGTTCACTCCTCTGAGAGTTCCTTCCCCCTTATCCCCTACCTACACCCATCCCTCCTTTCACCCCTCATGCCTTCTCTCTATTGCATTTATAAGGAACTCATCACCCACTATGGTATCTAGTCAACCTACCCACTCAAGAACCTCACAGTGAGAAAATGGTGACATCCTAGTGTAAAGTCTTAAAGCCAAAAATCCAGGAGGCCCTGTGTTAGTCTCTTACATGTATAACCAGAGTCAGGGGTTCCCCAGGATGGTGCTTGATCCATTTCTCCTTCTTGGCTGTGAAGAACTGGGGGTTGGCGTAGTACTCCAGGCCGAACTTGCTGGTGTGCTGGGCCTCCTCAGGGTACATGTACTCATCGGGAGCCAGCCTGTCGTCCATGTAGAGGCGTCCATTGATGTAGAAGTCCACCAGTGCTGGCTTGCTCCCCACAGTGAGGTTGGAGGCAGCTGGAGAGGGGCAGGTAATCATAGTGTCGGTGTGAACCTTACAGTTCTGAAAGCAGGAAAGAGCATGTGCATCAAAAATGGATAAACCCAAGTCTCAGTCATGTGTCAGCAAATGTCCTGAGAGGCCCAGAGCCCTCAAGCAGCTGCGGCAACCTCAGATAGGATGGCACTGTAAACATTAATAATAATAATTGCAGTGCATGGGCATAACTTAGGTCTGACATGCTTCTGAGCTAAGGAACATAACATTCATCCCAGCTACAGCCCCATCAACAGCAAGGGTTAGAGACCAGGTCCAATGCTTTTATAGCTGGTAGATTATTATTCAGAACCTCCCCAGTCACCAGGCAGACAACCCGGTTCAGTGTCTTTGAGCTGCATTAATGCAGGACACTTACTGTTTGTTCTTTCCCGATGCTGTGAACCACCATCGACACATTCTGAACCATCAAAAAGCCATGTCCTCCAAGAGTGATGATCCTGCCTCCACTGGGAAAATAAGAAAGAGGTGAGAAAGAGAGCGCAGGTATCACTGACAACATATATGCTGCCAGACTAACCAGATATAGGCAGGGAAAATGCACAAATATACAGGGAATAGCATATTGTTTCAGTAATGAACATGTGATGATTACAGCAGAGCAGGTTACCCAGGGGCCAGCAATGTAAAGGTTAGCACATATCTAGCTCGATACTTAGATGAATTAGGACTTACTCATTTTTTTTAGCTTAGCAAAGAAGGGCTAAGTACTGGGTGGGCCAAGCAGCCCGTTACACTGACACAAATTCAGCATTTTTCAAAATGTTATTTTTGATTTAGGAAAAAAACCAAACCCTGTGACAATTCATTTGTGTTTTGGACCTGCTGTCTGTGGCATGAGGTGCTGTCAATGTGCAAGCAATTAAAGAGAGCAATGAGATGGCTGTGGCACATGCTTCACTGGGAGGGAGGGAGGAAGGGAGAAGTGGCTCCTGTCTTCAGCTGAACAGCAATTGCACCCAGGCTTTGCCCTGTATGTGGCTTTTCATTTCCCCCATTTCATGTTCTATTTGCTTTAATGACATGGTGATATCAAGTAACTAGTCTGGGAAGTGGGGGGTGGGTAGTGATTTATCCACTAATGTCCAACAGGTTCAATATATTCAGTGCCTTGTCTCTAGTGTCCTTATAGTCAGGGCCTTCTTAAGCCCTTAAAACGGCTATAAATTGTAGTATGTTGTTGTTACTTATGTTTATTGTCCCTGTTAGGCTCTTGCCAAGTCTGTGTAATTGTTTGGGATCTACGGCCTTTTAAAACAACTTTACTCCTCATCATATTGATAATTTAGTAATGCCATAAACCAAATTAGATCCAGCTATCTGCTGAGTTACTTGTACTTCATGATCATATCTACAGCAACATATTAGTATTGAGAGAATTCATAAATAATCCTACAATAACAAATCAGTGTGAACAATATTCACAAGTAACCCTACAAAACAAACCACTATGCACAGCCCAACCCTTGTGAGTAGCTCTGCATTAACAGAGTGGTGTGTACACACCAGGAAAAAACAACTTCCATCAAGTTTCCAACATTGTATTATTTGGAAACCAAAGGAAGTTCAAAAAACAGTTTCCAATTTAATGAGAAATGCCCTGGTGGGTTACTTTTTGGATGTAAGCCTCTACATTTTGTCACTCTGTGTTTAGATACAGCTCTTGCCATTCACCAGTCCTGAGACTGATAAAACTCCACGTGAGAAGCCGAGGGTTGGGTGTGTCATTGATGTGCATTCTCACACAGCCTGTAGCCTTGGTATTGCACTTCTGATCTGAGTCATGGCTCTGCTGGGCAGGCTGTAGATAGCATCGGACTCTTGTAGTCATAGTAGCCTCCATACTTTCTGAAGGTGTTGTTTTCATGGCATTTTAGAGAGGAGGCTCAGGTGCTGGATTCTCAGATTTCTGTGGTCAGACGCAGGCTCTGCACTTTCAGATTTTACTGCTAAGTGAGTTGGGATTTCACAGAGAAATCCAAAAGCAACAGGAAGTCCAAAGGCTCCGGGGAGACAAATGAAACCAAAGTAACATGCTTTAAAAGTGAAAAGTGGTGGCATTAGGAGCCATTTAAACACAAAATTACAAATCTCAGTTGATTGCCTTCAGTATTATTGCCAGTCAGAATCCTAAGACTCAGAGGGTATGTCTGCATTGCAATAAAACACCCACGGCTGGCCCATGTCAGCTGATTCAGGCTTGCAGGGCTCAGGCTGTTGGCTATAAAATTGCAGTGTAGATGTTTGGGCTGCAGCCTGGGGAGGCTGGGACCCTCCCCACCCTCCCCAGAGCCCAGGCTCCAGCCGGAGCCCAAACATCTACATTCCCATTTTATAGCCCCACAGCCTGAGCCAGCTGACGTTCCGGCCATGGGTGTTTTATTGCAGTATAGATGTAGGCCCCCACTTGAACTTCCATAAGGCACCTACAAGGTGTAGAAGAAGACAGGCAGTAAAGTTACTAAGGATGACAGTCAATGCTTTTCTTCCATTTCCCGTGTGAATTTCAGAGAAACTGGCTAGAACTAGGACCACAGCCAGCAGGTGTCTGCATAACTCCTCAATGTAGCTCTGCCAATGCACCGTAGTCCTGAGTTGTGATAGCTCCTGGTATTCCAACCCTGGGGACACCACACTGCTTTGCCAAAGCCCTCAGTCCTGACTTGCAAAATCCTCAGGCATTCTTCCCCTGAGGTCACTATTCAGCTCTGCACCTCAGTTGTGACCAGCAGCACCCCCACTTCAATCTCAGGGTCAGACAGCTGTGTCTATGCACCCTAACTCAGACCTGCAGCACCTCTGTTGTTCCAGTCCTGTTAGCTCTTCGCTTTGATGAGTACTGCATTCACGTTTGCATTCAGCAAAATAAACAACACATTTCAACACACTTCACCTGATCTGACTCCTTTTCGGGTTGATATCTGTTATAATCGGGTTTCTCTCATACTTGAACGTGATGTTATCATTGATGCAAGACTTGTTCTCAAACTGGACACAGACTCGCACAGCCATAGTGAGCTCCACGGCCGGCATGGTGCATGTGATGGTGGTAGCAGTTCGACTGGAAAGAGAAAGACATAGCAAGCTGCAGAGCTCAACAGCTGAACAGAGAGTGCATGACATGAGGCAGCAGAGACCTATTCCCACAGCCCCAGTGTTGGCAGCGGGGTGAACAGCCTCAGGTTTGGCATTCAGGTGCAGCAAGCAGCACAAAGCCATGTAGCTGCTCCACACCTCCAATAATGGAATTGTCTTTAGAGAGTGCCTTTAACAGTGGAAATACTTTGCACTCTAGATGCTTTCCACTGGAGGATCTCAAAGCACCAACCAACAGCAATGGATTTCATCTCACCATTCCCATTCCCATGGGAGAGGTGCTAACATCAGCATTTCGCAGATGAGGAAACTGAGGCCAATGATCTAAAAACTGGCAGCTGTTTTGGGGTGACTCCTCTTTTGGCAACCTGACGTGAGACACCTTGGTGTTCCCAAGTGGCCATCCCAAAATGGAGGCACCCAACATTGTTATTTTTACAGCATCAAATAGTGTGCCTTGCAGTACAATAAACAGCATAAGGTCCTTGCCCTGAGAAGCTTACAACTGAAATGACACAAGATGCAACACTGAGACAAGAAAACTGTGGGGTGGGGATGGCAAAGGACAGACAGTGGACCCTGTAACAAGACCACATGATTACTCAGCAAAGGTGCATGCACAGAATGGCTGAATTTATTTCATCTGGGGTTAAAATATATATGGAATGTGTGTAAAATAAGTAGATTTAAAATTATTGGACACTTTACATTTTTTTTTTTTAGCTTAAGCAGTTTGATCAAGGTTCCATAGCAAGTATCTAACAGAGCTGGGACTAGAAGCAGGACAACCTAACTCCTAGGGCTGTGTGTATAACCACAAGACTACATATGACTCAGAGTACTTTACCAACTGTACTTATCACCTCTGCCACTGCTGGATTGCAGCCACTGCACCTCAGTGATAACTATGACTGTCAACTTCCTGCACTTGTCCTACAGGAGAAACTCGCTACATCCTTAAGTCAAGTGGCCACATGACAACTCAGTGTTACATCCTTAAGTCAAGTGGCCACATGACAACTCAATGTTACCACACTGGCAAAGCACAAGACTGCTCATGACAACTGGGATGGAGGAGGGGGCAGCTCAGAGGATAAATTTGGATGCTACTTTTAAGAAGGTGTCATTGGCTCCTTGGCCGTAAGCCATCATGCCAGCTGGCAGCAGTGCTCAATGGACTCCCTCTAAACGCCAACTCTCTGGTCAGTTGCTATAACAATATGATCCTTCCTACTAGCTGAGGCTCTTTTAGACTCCTGCTCATTGGTGTATCTACAGCAAGTCCCAAGTGCCAGCCCAATAACACAGTAACATGGGTCGTCTCCAGACAGCACTTACGTGAGGTCTGTGCACTGTTTAGTGCTATTGACCAGGACACGGAGATCAGATCCTACACTGAGATTACTCCCGCTGATGGTTACTTTGGTGCCTCCAGCTTTAGGGCCAGCACTTGGAGCCACGGACTGCACCTCAGGGAGCTAGAAAAAGAAAGGGGAAAGAAAGGTGAGATTTTTCAGCAGTTTCCTAACCCCAGTAACCCCATAATGTGGTAATCTGGACACAAGCTCCATTTAGTCAGATGTTGCCAGTGCTGTAACACCACCATCACAGATAAAGATCTAGCTGGCTCCTTTACCGAACAAAGGGAGAGACCAAATCACACAGGCTACTTACACCTCTCTGAAGTGAGGAGCGGAGCCACCCTCCAGGCCTCCAATCTACAGATATGCTTGAGTCCTAGTCTAAAAACCACAGATAGGCACAAACCACAACCCTGAATTCAAATTCCCTTGAACCTTGGGACTGTGTGGATCCAGATCCGAATTTAATGGCTTGTGTCCAATCAATAAGGAAAACATCTCCTTTGGTCCAACTCCCACCTGAGAGGGAGGCTACCTGTAAAGCCATGTTGGATGGTGGTTTTGTGATCTGGGCATGCATCCATCTGGGTCTGGATAATCAAACATCAAATTCATTTCCCTGCGTCAGGTTTCAAACCCAGATCTCTAGGGGTGACAGCTCCCAGCAGGGAAGCCACTGAGTTGGTTTGCCCCTCAGCATTTCCCTCTGCCTTCCTCTCTCCCCATTGGAAGCAACTGAAATTAACAAGTGCATTATTTATATTTGCAGCCCCTTGGAAATTTTACTGAGATTCAAGGTTCAAGGCTTTGCTGCCCAATAGAATTTGGAGAACACAATGGATGCCATGTGGCTCCCATATGCAGTTCCAAAAGCAAGTTCACTGGGTAGCTTCCCTGCCCTGGCATGAACATGAACAGTACACTGGGCATGAACAGTACACAGGGCATGAAAAATAAGTTTTAAGTTATTTTACAGAGCATTCTGTGGTTCCCTGTAAAAGAGCTACAACATCCTTGAGGAACCAGATGTGCAGGGTTGCAGAGCATATACGATACTGTGGAGACCTCAGCCCTACTACAGACATTGTATATTACTGAGAAAAATACATGCAAGCTGATAGCAGCAAATATTGTTAAACCGCTTACTGTCCCATGGTACTAATGTCTTTTCCTGTTAATTCCAGCCGTACTGTCCTGCTATATTACAAGTTCTTCTTGTCCTTGTCACACACACTGGGATGGATTGTATTCCTCTATAGCCATTTCCCCTGGGGTTTCTGATTGTCTTCCATTTCTACAGTATTTATTTTGTTAATTTAAATGGATCAAAGCCTTTAGGCAGCCATCCCATGCATGGGGCTCCTCCCTCATATATTAAAAGATATAGTACAAAATATAACATAGAAGATTATTTGTGCCCACCAAGCCCCTCAAGCTCTCAGCCCAATCCCACCCCATTAGCTGGGGTCTGTCACTTGCAGCTTTATCACCAGCTGGTAGCATTGTTACTTTCCACAGTAACTCTTGAAAGTTCAGCTCTACTCAGGGACCTGGCTAGACTGCCCTGGCACGAATGCCCTGGCACAATCAAAGGGCCAAATTTCTCTCTGGTGCAAACTCAATGGAGTTAAAGTAGAGATGAATTCCCCCTCTTTTATGTGTTCCTAACTAGGACTTTGTAACCCTCAGAACAGAACAATCCCTGTGGAAGCCATTTCAGCTTCTCACAAAGGATTTTCTGGGACTCTTAGACATTTTCAGGTAGATCACTAGCAGTTCTGGAATTCAGATCTCACCTAGGCCAGTTTTACATGGTGAGAGCTGTTTTACACTCCATATTTACGTGAGAGCAGAACTGACAAAGAGGAATCAAATCGCTCAGCTGTGCAATGCAGCTACCTCTGGGGCGAAACACAGTTGTTGTTTCAGCTGCAATACCCAACACTTTGTAGGGCACTATTTAACCCAATCTTTTCTTTACATACATTCAGGTCCTGACCCCGGGATTTCAGTCTCCACATTTTTTGTTCCATTTCCTAGCCCAGGCTGAGGGAAGCAGCTGATGATGAGACAGCCTCCTTCCTGTGAGAGGAACAGAAAAATGGCTCCTCCTGTTTTCTCTGCCTAGCGGTGTAGCCACAGACACAAGTCTGGTCAGTGGCCAGGAATGTAGGGCTCTCATGAATGCAGCTCAGGGTGCTGGCAGTTGATTTTCTTTCTTTCGTTGGTGTTGCTTTTGCAGATGTTTCGCAAGAGGTCTTCCTCAAACACACCAAAAACAACTTAAAAAGAAAGAGCACATCTGCCTCCATTCCTTACCCTCTTTCACCTCTGTGTCACCAATACAGCTGATATGCTGTGAGGTCTACTTTTCTGGATTACAAAAGACACATCCTGGAGACTCATGATTCTCTAGAAATCCCAAACTCTGCAGAAAAAGCAACTGGATCTTACCAGCATTTGCAGTCTGCACTACCCTTATATCACATCACATGAATATGCCTCTCACCTAGCTAGCTCCGCCCTTGTGGGACATTTTGGATGTGAAAAATCTAACACCTACTGGAACCTGAACCTACTGACACTAGGATCCCAGTGCACTTCCACTGAGCTGGAGGGGAACCAAAATCAACCTGCTGGAAGTAATGACAGGTGACATCTTATTTCAGGCCTCTAGAAGCTGGGACAATTATATACTCTATTCCAATCAAAACCATAGCACAAACCCAAAGAACTATAGTAAAGTAGCATGCACTTGGCATACGAATCATTCCAATTGGCTTGCCCTAAACGGCATTGGGATACTAACTAATGGGTTTGACCTGAGACTTGGTCATAAAGGTAAGAGAAGCACTGGTCTCTTTCAGACCACTAGAGAAGGATGACCATCTCCATGGGCTACTGAACAATGTTAATCAAAAGAGGTCTTGAGAAACACCTGCTACACATCACACAGGTTAGCTGACAACTACACCTGCACACAACTAACCTTTAAAAATCTGGGCCTAAGTACTTGTCTGTGAGGTCACATAGCTAAGGTCTTTCCAAATGCATGGTCCATTTTGGTCAATTTCACAGTCATAGGATTTTAAAAATCATAAATGTCCTGATGTCAGCTATTTACATCTGAAATTTCATGGTGTTATAATTGTAGGGATCCTGACCCAAAAAGGAGTTGTGGGGGGGTCACAAGGTTATTGTAGGGGGGGTTACAGTATTGCTACCCTTACTTCTGCGCTGCTGCTGGTGGCGTTGCTGTCTGCAGAGCGGGGCAGCTGGAGAGCGGTGGCGACCGGCCGGGAGCCCGGCTCTGTAGGCAGAGCCAGCAGCAGGAGCACAGAGGCAATGATGGCATGGTACGATGTTGCCACCCTTAGTTCTGCGCTGCTGCCTGCAGAGCTGGGCCCTCAGTCAGCAGCCGCCACTCTCTAGCCACCCAGCTCTGCAGGCAGCACCGCAGAAGTAAATACGCCACGGTATGGTTTTGCCACCCTTACTTCTGTGCTGCTGCTGGCAGGGTGCTGCCTTCAGAACTGGGCTGCCAGTCCTGGTGCTCTGAGCGGCATGGTAAGGGGGCGGGGAGCGGGGGAGGGGAATCGGATAAGGGGCAAGGGGATGTCAGGGGGCAGTCAGGGGACGGGGACCAGGGGGGTTGGATAGGCGTGGGAGTCCCGGGGGGCCTGTCAGGGGACGGGGGTGTGGATAGGGGTCGGGGCAGTCAGGGGACAGGGAGCAGGTGGGGTTGGATTGAGGTGGGGTCTCAGGGGGACAGTTAGGGGCGGGGGGTCCCGGGAGGGAGCGGTCAGGGGACAAGGACCGGGGGGGTTGGATAGGTCAGGGGTTCTGAGGGGGGGCAGTCAGCAGGCGGGAAGTGGGAGGGGGCAGGTAGTGGGCGGGGGCTGGGTTGTTTGGGGAGGCACAGCCTTCCCTACCCGGCCCTTCATTCAGTTTCAGAACCCCGATGTGACCCTCAGGCCAAAAAGTTTGCCCACCCCTGGGCTATGGTGACAGTAACAAAATGGAAGCCAGGAAGAAGCTGAGGAAGAGAACTGGGAGATCCTATGCTCCCCAAGACTATCTACCTTGTACTGTGCACATACTGTGGGATTGCTGTTGAAAGCAAGGAGGAAAAAACATGGACAGAGAATGATGGGAATGTTGGCAAACTTCTCTGGGCATGTGCCCCTCTCCTGGCTGGAAATGGTGATGTGAGGGCTAACATGCAGAGTGGAAAGAAACAGAAGCCCTTTCTTGGCATTTTGTTTTGATACAGGGAGCTAAAGTCAGCCACACTGAGGCTCATAAAGTGAATAGCTGAAAACATCGCTGATGGCTCATGACTCTGTGAGCTAGGTTCTTCCTTCATGTAAGCCAGTGGAGCATCAGAGTCTCGCCAGAGATGAATTTGGGCTCAATGAGATGGTGGCAACTTACCACATAAGAGTATCGCTCCCTTGATTTCCCTTCCCTGCTCACGTTAACCGTCACTACATCGGAAAATATAGAGGGAGCTTCTCCAGTCCGGCATACAACCCTGCAGGAGAGAGAGAGAGACGGAAAAAGAGGGGAGGTCAGAACAGAGAGAGAGCAGAGCTCAGTAAGACTGAGCTTTCCCTTGCGATCCGCCGCCATTGCACCATTTGCAGCTCGGGTGGGCCTAGTAATGGTGGAAGTACTAACACAGACCAGCCCCCTGCCTTTTCACCACCACCTTGTCTATAGGCGCCTTGCGGAGGGTAAGGCAACCCTGGAAAGAACGTCTGCCTGCTGCGTACACTGCAGCTGCCCCTGCGCTGCCCCCACAGTAGTTCTGCGGAGGGATATTTTAAGGAAAAGCTCAGTGGAGAGACACAGCCAAAGGCTCAACAAACAATCCTGGTCTCACAGATATATGGGGCCTTGTACAGGGATCCCTGGAAGACACTGTTATTTAGCTAGTACCTGCTCTTGCTTTCAGCTGAATAGCAGAGCATGGGTGGAGCTTCTCATTAGTAGTGTCCAGCTAGTCCAGCATGAGGGGCAAAATCTTTGTCAATCAGGCATGGAGCTGTTGGTGCCAGGAGACTCTGCCTCAGAGCATGGGCATTCTGGGCTGTCTGACCTGCTGCTCTTCAAGACCTTGGTTCATAGCCTAATATAACCATCTCTGTTGGAAACTGGCTGGGGGAAAAGGGGCTTTGAGGCTTTTGTAGAGGATTTCACTCCCAAGGAGCCTGGAGACAATCACCTCAGCTTTCCTCTCAAGCCTGGAGGTGATAATGGGGAAGGCTATAAAATAATGAAGTGAGACAGTACTGACATGACGTGTAATGAAGGCGAACGGTTTGACAGCTCGGGGGGGCAAAGTTCTCCAGTCTCTGAACAGGTTCTCTGCAGGCAGCAGCTGTGCACACTTCCCCCACACCGTCCCACCAAGGGGCCTCAGCCCTTCTCTGGGAGTCTCCTTGGCCCATTCAGTCTTTGGTGGAGACTGTTAAGGAGTGGCCAGTTAGTGCCTATTATAGGGGTGGGGTTGTATGTCATGTAGACACTGGGAAGAAAAACTAAGTCCCCACCAAACTTGCTCATTAGGTTGAAAAGCAGCTCAATGCTGGTAACTATCAGTCCCCACTATGAGTGCATGCATGCATGCATAACTGAATGGGTCACTATCAACGTCACCCAGCCAGCCGTTTTCCCATCACAGGGGAAGGGGCGGAATTGGCTAACTGAAAAAGGGAAAAAATAAACAATCCTTATGCACAATCTCCTGATTTTCAGTGGCTCAGCCTGAGTTACTCACGCCTCAGAGACCATGTATCTGTCCCAGAGTGGTGCACATCTCACACTCCCTATCTTGACAGCATTAACGACATCACTGAACCTACGGCCCAGGTTCCTTCCTCTTATTGTGAGCAGAGTTCCTCCTTCCAGGGGCCCACTCAGGGGCTCAATCTGCCAAGGAGCCAAAGGAAAAGGGGAATGGGTTAAAACAGAACTGTGGAAAAGCCTTTTGATTTGATTCCAAAGTCATGTCTGTTCCTCTGTGTGCGTGTGTGTGTGTGTGAGTACACTCTGTTTAATCTGATTCTGTCCTGCCTCTGCCACTCCAGCTTCACATGCATGGGCCCCCTCGGCGTGCTCTTCCTGCAGGAGCTTTGTGGAAAAAAAAGGCCTTACAATTCTAGGGTAACTCTGGTGCCCTCTGTGGGCACAGACATCACTGCAGCTGCCATTGAAAATGCAGCCACCTCTGGAGAGAAACACAGCAACTCCGCACAACAATTTAGGAGACAGAGTGGAGCAGCAGAATCTTCTGAGACTGTTAGTTCTTTGGGGCAAGGACCATCCCTTCATTATGTGTGTGGACAATGCCTAGCACAATGGGGTCCTGACCTTTGACTGGGGGCCTCTAGGCTCAACAAATAAACAAACAAATACATAACGAGTTGGACATTGGCCAGGGAACAAGTACCCCTCCCCTAATATCATACTGGGGCACTGATCCCGAGTCAGAGAGCAGACTGCCTCCTACTGAATCACGTTGTGACTTTGTCGCAATTGAATATTACACCCTGCTTCATTGGGATGGGACCACTGCAAACAGCGGAAAGGTTGCAAGCTGTCATTTTACTGCATATCCATGGGAGATTTGCTTTGTTACTGTCTGTTTTGCAGTGAGCCACTTGGCTGCTTTGATTTCATTATTCATCTGGTCTAGTTAAATACACTGCCCTTAGAAAAGGCCCTTTACATTTAACAAACTTATCAACAAATAAAGCCAGCAAAAGCTGCCTGGTAACATCAACCTTTCTCAGAGTGTATTTGGAGAGGCTGCAGCTTGCCCCTCACTGTTGCTGCTGCCAACACAACATGACGTAAGCCAGGGGGTGGAAGGTCAAGAACGGAGGCTCCTTCTTCCGACAAGCTGGTTACGGCTGATAATATTCCACTACTATGCTCAGTGCCCCTTCCCTATACAGTTGTTCTCCTTCTCCTGAGGATGACTCTGTAAACACTGCAGCAAAGCTGGCATGTTTCTGTGATGGAGGATTTAGATTCAATGCCCAGTGTCTGCTAAGGAAATAGCATCACAATCCTGTGACATCCTGAAACCCGAATTCTTGTGGTTTGTTTCCATTATTTGTTTGGCAAGGAGCTGATAATATTTTATATGTAGGCGGGGGGAGGCTCATCAGAGAACATTCCCTTCCCACTGTTGGGCCTGTGATAGTGACAAGATGGAATGGGTTATGGGAAACACAAAATACATACACACAATGTTACAGCACTCTGCTTATGAGTGGATAGCTGTATGCTCGTCCCCTGCTTTGGTGGATTCATTAGCTGTTTTCCGTAGGATCTTTGCTCTCCAGATTTTTGGCCCTTCCCATGAAGTTGATCCTAGTATTTCCCAAACACACACTCTTCTCTGGGACTCTGCATCTGGAGTGGAAGTTGGTGGCTAGTCCCCTATCTCTAATCAAAACCCAGGATTCCAGAACAGTGGGAAAGTTGGGATCCAGATCTAGACTTTGAGTGAACTTTATGTCAGTGTGTTTTAGAGATGCTCCAGACACTGTGAACCTCACTATAGCTTCAGGGCATGTGTGGATGGGTGTTTGGGTGCAGGTTATTATTTTATCTGTACCCATTCTAATGACTATTCCTAGCTAATGAATCTTCTGGTTAATTCTGAAAAATCACTCAGCATGAATAGCATGAATCCGTTTGATTTTCCCATCTCCCCAAAACAACACATGGCCTTGGAGAGTCTGACAAGAGCTGTGAGTGATACCTAGATAGCATCTGGAGCTAGTCTGGAGTTTTCAGGTGAATGGGCAACATAACAAATTGGTGAACAGAACGGTGCCAGTCTCGAGCTCATCTTGCATCAAGGATAAAGCACGATTTCTCAGCTGTCCCCACTGAATGACTGGTAGTAGATGCTACACCTGTGACCTTCCCCTTGGTTTTGAAACTCAGGGCTGTGTTGTTTGTTACATTATATGGAGTGATGCTGACCTGCAGAATGCTCTCTCTGCTGCATTCAAGTCTTACCTTCCTAATCTCTGGAGCAGGACACATGACTGGGATCTGTGGGGATTCAGTGTTTAGTCTGCAAAGGGAGCTGCTCTCACTCCAGATGCATCGGTGCCCCAGGTCCTCTCTCCCCAGGCACTGAGAACAGTCTGCGCTTCCAGTTGCACAGTTATAGACCTCCACTAAACCACAGGAGACAAAAGACAGTGTGAGTTCCCAAGGCTGGGTCTTCCATGACTGTGCTTAGCTTTATACAATCAAACACCAAGCCAAATATATATATTAACCCATACAGCATATGAAATCCAACAGGCGAGCAGGACTGTTTGCACATAGAGCAAGCTGAAGGGGCCTTGGCTGTGATCCTAAGGATTTCCCAGAAGTACTGGGCACTCACTCCCACTACAATATGATTTAGCATTAAAAAAACAACCCTTTTATCAGTTTATGTTACATTTTTCTAATTCTCAGTATCCACATGGGAAGCAGCTCGGCACAACTGATTCCATCCTGCTGCAAAGCAATCATATTGCTTCCATTTTCTGTGACAAAAATCTAATCGTTACAATGCTCTGTACAATGTTTACATTCCCCTTCCTTCCCTTTAGCAGCTATGAGCTTTCTTGACTCACTGCTCCCACTAGGTCTGCTTGTCTCTGCTTCCTAATGATTTTCCTACAGTGCTTTCACCTCTTTATTAGCTGATTCCCAGGTTAAGTAACCTTCTCAACCCTCAAGCCAGGGGTGAAAGTAAGTTAGAGGACTTACCGGTATGCCGGAGTCCTGAGAAGGGGGCGTGGCCTCAACCGGAAGAGGCAGGGCCTTAACCGGAAGAGGCAGGGCCTTAAATCCCCGGGCCCTTTAAATCTTGATTTAAAGGGCTCAGGGCTCCAGCTGCGGTAGTGGCAGCTGGGATCCCAGGGCCCTTTAAATCACTCCAGGACTCCAGCTGCCGCTACTGCACCACAGCCCTGGGACCTTTAAATCACTGAGGAGCCCTGGGGGCTCCCAACTGCCACCGCTACCCCAGGGTTCGGGCAGCAGGGCTCAGGTGGGGGTTTAAAGGGCCAGGGCGGTAGCGGGGCCTGGAGCTCCAGGGCCCTTTAAATCCCCGCCACCTCTACCCCAGGGCTTCAGCAGCAGGGCTCAGGCGGAGATTTAAAGGGCTTGGGGCTCCAGCAGCCGCTACCGCCCCAGCCCTTTAAATCCCCTCTGGAGCCCCACCGCTGCTACCCTAGGGTTTCGGTGGCAGGACTGGAGGGGATTTAAGGGGCCGGGGAGCTCCGGGGCCCTTTAAATCCCTGCCAGAGCCCTGCCACCACTACCCCAGGGCTCGGGCAGCAGGGCTCAGGTGGGGATTTAAAGGGCCAGGGCGGTAGCAGGGCCTGGAGCTCCAGGGCCCTTTAAATCCCCGCCACCTCTACCCCAGGGCTTCAGCAGCAGGGCTCAGGCAGAGATTTAAAGGGCTTGGGGCTCCAGCAGCCGCTACCGCCCCAGCCCTTTAAATCCCCTCTGGAGCCCCACCGCTGCTACCCTAGGGTTTCGGTGGCAGGACTGGAGGGGATTTAAGGGGCCGGGGAGCTCCAGGGCCCTTTAAATCCCTGCCAGAGCCCTGCCACCACTACCCCAGGGCTCGGGCAGCAGGGCTCAGGTGGGGATTTAAAGGCTTGGGGTGGTAGCGGCGGCTGGAGCTCCAGGGCCCTTTAAATCCCTGCCAGAGCCCTGCCACCTCTACCCCAGGGCTTTGGCAGCAGGGCTCAGGCAGAGATTTAAAGGGCTTGGGGCTCTGCCGCCGCTACCCATGGCTTTAAATTAGCGTCTGGGAAAACTGGTCCCGGTACGCCATACCAGGGCGTACTGGCTTACTTTCACCTCTGCCTCAAGCCTTTAGTCGTTGAAATGTGGGTATCCTATGAATCAACCGTTAAACATGTTCAGGAAACACTATTTTCACTTCCCCATTCCCTCAAACCCACACATGTTTGCAGGAACGTGTAAAACACAGAAATAATCTTACTCAGGAATGGCACTTCTCTTGCACTTTTCACCAGAGAGAATATCAAAGAATTTTATCACACAATTAATGAATCCCCCCTGCCTTCATATGCAGATCCATCACCCCTTTACAGAGGAGAAACTGAGGCACCAAAAGGCTACCTTTTCAAAAGTGCCCACTGATTTTGGGTTCCTCTGCTTTGGCGCACCCTACTTGAAAGATATAGGGCCTGGTTCCAGGGGCATGCATAGCTCTTACTGACTTCAGCTGGAATTGTGTATGCTTAGCATGTGGCCAAATCAGACCTTGGCTGTCTCAAACTGAACACTCTGAAATGGAGATCTCTAAAATATATGAACTTTTTTGAAAACATAGGCCCCTGCAATCTGCCTAAAGTCAAAGAGCAAGTCAGAAGTGAGACAAGAAGAGAACCTAAGACTCTTATCTCCCTGCTCTAACTACTTAACCAAATTGTTGTCAATTTTTTGTCTGGGGTTCAATGCCCTTTCCCAGCTCCCCACATAATGCAATAATCCACCTATGCTTAGGCTATTGAGTCTTCACAATTATGCATGCAAACCTCCCGTTTTCCATGCAAGAATTGCTGGTTTAGCTCCCTGAGTTAGTGTGTCACACTGGGCACTATTAAGACTAAGGTAATGGGTTACACTTTCTTTGATATTTTCGGAGACAGAAACATGGTTTAGAATAATGACTGATAAAGAAAGGTAGGGAAAATCAGCGAGAGTGGGGAAAATCAAAAGTAGCTTGACCAAGGCCAAAAGAGGAGTTATACTGTTGTGTAACTGGCCCCATACATTTGGTCTGCAATTGCTTTTGTAAACCTCTCTGTAGTTTCAAATGTACCAATCTGACTAAGGTAGAGTGGAACCAGAGAAGTTAGTTGGTAGAGAGGTTGATTCAAGTTATGCAAACTTGAATCCAAACTTGGGCCGCATAAACTAACCACTCCTCCATGCAACTATGGATGTGGATTCAATGCTCTTTGATGGACTCTGTGATTTAGGAGGCTACAGGTGTTCCCCTCTCTGTCTTTTCTGAACCCAACAACACTCATCTGGAGATTCATCCTCTATCATGAAGAGAAGTGACCCCAGCTCAGTGCCCCTTTCCCTCTGTTACTCACCACTTAGATTAGTTCAAGAAATCAAAGTGCCTTCATCCTGATCCCCTCCAGCAAGGAACTCTGCCCCTGGGAACCTCTCACTCGTGATCCCCCGATACTGAGTTTTCAATGTTTTCCCCACTGCCTGATTCCCCTGCAAGATGCCTCCTTGCACCCTGCCATATCCTACCAGGAAATCTGTCTGTCCAGGCTTATAATAGATGTGTTTCAGTGTTTCTCAGCCTAGTCAGGATCTTCTCACTATAACTCATGCAAACGGCCTGATTCTCCTCTCACACCAACGTAAATTAGAAGTAACTCTAATGAAGTCATTGGAGTCACAATGATGTGAAGCTGGTGTAAGTGAGAGGAGAACCTGCCTCATAGATGCTACATGCAACATTAGCACAGGTTTAGCTGGAGAGTTCAAAGCATGGCAAAGGCAGAGAGGCAGGATAGAGGAGGCAGTCAGCACACGAACATTAAGTCTTGGCAGGCCAGTCTACTGAGCTTGTTCTGCCCTAATCAAGCAGCCTGTCTACATATGGGGTAATGCACTAAAACGCACTAAACAGGCTGTGTAGTAATTGGTCTGTGTAGATGCTGCAGGTACATGCTGAAAGCTCCTTAGTGTGCTTTAACATAATCCTGTTTCAGCGCTACACTAAAGCACTCTAGGGAACTTTTAGTGCGCACCAGCAGAGTCTACATGGACCAATTAATGTGCATCATGTTAGTGCACTTTAGAAACCAGACCCCTGTGGTGCGTGTTACATCACCGAGCAGACAAGCCACTAGAGTAGAGCTCCACTACTCCCCCACTGCTTTCGGTGCACTTTTAATCTGAATTCTTTGCTCCTTGTTTAGTTTGCTGATGCAGCAAGGAGCTTTTCAAAGAACCCTTGTATTTTTCCCAGAGATACAGCGTGGGTCTGGGGGAATTATGTTTATACATTCTATTCCTTCTCAAGATTTTTTTTAAAAGTGAATTTTTAAAATGCATTAAATGTTGATCCCAGTTCCCATAAAAGCTTCTGCAAGAGCCCTCCTCCATCTATGCTTATCTCCTTTGAGCTAAATTCCTTCACTGACCCTGGGAGACACTTCACATTTTCTGTTGAGATCTATTATTTCAGAATGTTCTGTTCTATACACTGCTGACAAGCAAGCCGTCTAAACTGGGGTGTTAGCCTGAGGGTAATCTTGTGTGTGTATGCAGGATTTATGTCTACGGCTGTGTATGCATGTTTGTCTGGGGGGTGTAAATGTATCTGACATGTGGTCTGTGTGGACACATACTCATGCATATTAAGCTGTGTGTATAAGATTTGTGTGAGTTGTGTGCATGCATCTGATACCCGATGAAGTGAACTGTAGCTCACGAAAGCTTATGCTCAAATAAATTGGTTAGTCTCTAAGGTGCCACAAGTACTCCTTTTCTTTTTGCGAATACAGACTAACACGGCTGCTACTCTGAAATCTCTCTCTCTTGTGACTCTAGTGTCTTGTTAGTTTTTAGGAGCCTTTAACCTAACCAAATTAAAGCAGAATGAAAAATATCTTCAGCCCAAACCTGTCATCATCTGTGGACTGTCAATGAATCTGTCTGGCTTATCCTTCAGCTGAAGGTTTACCGGGAAGATATGGCTTTTTTCTGATGTGTGGAGCTGCATGAAGAAAGAAGTGAACATGTTGTAATGTAATTTACTAAAATAGCAGATTACCCCCTGCACACACACACACACACACGAGATGACTAACATCCTTCATTATAACAGTGCTCATACACTTTATAGCATTGTTTCTCAGAATGAGAGGCTCCAATCTTTAATAGAGGAAGCAGGGAAAAAGGAAAGGAGGGGTATTTTTTCTGTCCTCCTTAATTATTTTCAGGGAGACCTCAGCAAAAGCAGAACCATCCACCGTGGATGTATTATTTAACACAGGGGCCTGTATCTGCTGATCTCTAAGTGGAAATGAGCAAGAAAATGTAATAGGCTGCCCTGTCTACAAATTTTAAAATGTTCCACCAAAATATATGACTAGGGGAAAACTTTCCCCTCAACCTTCTTTTTAAAATGTTTCCATCAGAATCCTGTTCTGCAGTGGTACCACCTAACTCTATATGGCACTACGGGAACTTGGATATTTTGGGGACATTACTAACGGATACGGAGATCAATGTATGTAAATAAGGGATTATTCTTCAGGCCATAGCTACAGCATCTTTTTCTTCCCAGTTGTTATAAATTCCCCACCATACCCATAGCTGATACAGTCTCTCCACAAATCTCTGACATATGTTCAGCGGATACAGGGCGAAAGCCTGCTCCCACTGAGGCTAAGGGGATTTTTGCCATGGACTGCCATGGGGGCATGATTAGGCCTTGTAAAGGCTCAATTCTGCAAGATGTTGAGGGTCCTCATCTCAAACTGACACCAACAGGAGTTATGGGGACTCAGCACCTTGCAAGATTGAGCCCCAAGTGACAAAATGCTCTTTCCTGAAATACTGAGCATTGCCTACGGGCAGATTAGAAGCAACAGGATTAGATGAACCCTGTAATAGGAACTCCCTAAACGAGGCCAGTGAAGTGTATTGGGACATGCTGGGAACCAAGGTACTAACGCTGAGACTGAGTTGGGTGAGAGCTGCTAGACAGTCCGTAGGATAATGCAGAGAAGACAGGAAGCAGAGTGCCTGTGACTCTGGAATGCTCTCCCCAGCCATCAGCACATGCAAAGAGCACTCTGGGGCATCTCTCTGGCGATGCTAAAAGCCGCTTTGTTTCTTTTCCAGTTCCGCACTGTTTGCAGGAGAGGGGGTGTTTTATTTGTTGTATGTTGGGGAGGGGTGAGATGGGCCCTATCCAAATGCCCCTGTTTGGAACACAACCCAGACTGCCTTGCAGACCCTCTGCCCAGATACTTACCAGGACACTGCTGCACTGAATGGTGGAGGTGTTCACCCATCTGGCTTCAAACGTCCTGTCAGTTCCAAAATGACATTCCAAAACAGTATCCTAAAAGCAAGAGACAAGAGGAGAGAGTTTTTGCAACAACATACTTTCCTATTTTTTCCACCAGAGTCAGAGATGAATGGAGCTTCAGGGCTTGATTCTGATCTCTTTCTCCTGTGAACATCAGAAGTAACTCTATGGATCAGTGGAGTTACCAATGGGATAAATTAGTCAGAGGTTGGAATAGGACTCAAAGGTTTGAATTTGGGGATTACAGATCCTGATTAACCCTGGTTAATCATAAATAACAAAGGGAGTAACTGCTTAATCGCCACCATGTTAAAAATCACACAAGGGACAAATCCTGGCCCTTGTCTGCTATAGGAAAGCTGCTCTGACAGGACAACTGAAGATCTCCCTTGGAGTGAGGGAATCCACGGCTTGAGTAGGGGTGGGAGGTGGCATGGCCAAAGTGTATAGTACTCTGGAGATCCTCAGCCAGCACAATGACTTGTAGACGGCTTTTATAAGGGTGGAATTTAGAGTTGCTCTGAGGCTGTTCTAAGTAACAGCAAGAGCCAAACTGGTCTCTAGGAGTCTTGGTTAAGCTAAACTGTAACATGGCCAGTCATCTGGGCTTAAAGCCACTTTTGTCCCCCTAGTGTCAACTGTGCTGAGCAGAGGTATGGTACAATTAAGGATCTGGCACACAGTATTTTTCAAAAATAAATTTCCCTACACTATGTTACTAATAACACCAGAGGCCAAATTCTGCTCCCGGTCTTCCTAGTGTACACATCTGTGTGACTAAATCCCATCTCCGAGGCTCAGTGCAGCACTTTTAATGAGCACTAAATATACCCTAAAAACCACCGCACAGATTTGATAAAACAGCCTGAAACGTGAAAGAAGCTCCTGATTCATGGCAGGAGCCAACTGACTCACACAGCACACGTGCGGCAGCAAGAGCGAGGCTGAAATCCTTTGACGGTGAATCATTACACCAATCTTTAATGTATGCCCTTTAAACCGACCCATGCCCTCTCCCTCTTTCATTAACACATTAGCAGTCTCAATAGCAGCAGCAATGGATCTCGCTTCCTGGATCCCCTTTGTGCGGGGAATGATCATGAGTTACAGAGCTTTTCAAGAGCAAAGCAGCAGAACTAATCTTGCTCTGCTGCTCCAGGAGGATTTTGCAGACTGGAGGAGTGAGGAAATCAAATGGCAAGGTAGTCGTCTGGGCTGCCCTCTGGGAATTGAGGTGCCTCAGTAACCTTCCTGTTTATTCCATTGCTGATCAGGTTACACGTGCTATGTCTTCCTCTTTAGCCACCTTGTGGCTCCACAGAGGAAGCCGGATTTTCTCCCATTTTGCTGACAATACAGGGGCACATCCTTATTTACAAATACCAGACCTTAGACAGGAAATTGCAACCAAGTTACAGCAAAGAACAGTTTTCTTTGCTGGTGTAATCTACAGGTTTTCCCGAAGGTTTGTTAACATCACAGCCCTACAGCCTGATTCTGCTTGCCTGCTGCCCAAGCCCCTTACACCTGAAGACATGCCCAAGATCTGCTCATCACTCTGAATAAAAGACAAGATAACTGGTCATTGGTGTGTACATTTCCCCATTTGGCATGTGCTTTTGTGGTAACTGTGCAGATGAATTAGACCCACAATTGCACATGAAGGTTGGAGAACCTGACCCAAAACAACACAAGACAGTTTTCCATAAATACCAGCATTTATTATATTTCCTCTGTCCCTTCCTGGCTTCTAAAACACATCCCAGAATGCATCACTCTGTGGCCACTGCTATGATTTGCATTTGCCCCATGCAACTACCTACATGCCAAAGGATTTCACAGAAAGGGACATCATTTTTTAAAGTAAAGTTAAAATATATTTCTTTGCTGGTTTGGTTAGTGTGGGGCTTTCTGCCTATATTTCTGGACTTAACTTGGTCTTCATGTCAGCTTTTCCTTTTAACTGTGTTTCTTTCTTTTCCAGAAGCAAGGCCCTGGGGATTGCCCAGCACATTGCTTGGTGAGCATTCCCTCATGAGAGCCAGACACCTGCACGCTCACAGGATCGAACATGGAAAACATATCCACAAAAAGTGTGAATTTTATTTCCCCCAAACATTTTGTTCTAGTGGATATTTTACAATGTGCATAAATCCACATACTGCATGCATGCCATGAAAGGTCTGGCATTAACTATAATAGATCCCTAGAGAAAGTCCGTATGCAAGATGAATTTTCCCTTTGCTTTTTCTATTTCAACCCACCCACTCAGGTGGCTACTTTTCATGAATGTCCTCTGCTAGTACAGCTATTTCTGTGTTTAATGAAGGTGGAAAGGGTAAGCTGCTTAGGACTAGATTTTAATGGGAGTTATGTGCCTATATACCTTTGAGGATCTGGGACTTCACTCCTGTATAGGCAGAGGGTGGCACTCCCTCAGCAGAATCCAGTAGCATGGCTCTTGGACTTGTTATGTGCCACAGTAGGATCACTTGGTTAGCTCATTTGAACCTTTTTGCTTTGCCTACAAATTCAATTACCTTGGAGAAAGCAGCATTAGCCAGTGAGATCATGATGTCCTGAGATGCCCCAGTGGGCATAGGTTCTAGCGAGGCAGGTACAATCCGTGGACAGTCAGTGGTGCCCTGTAATTTAGAAGACAAGAAAACCAAGAAAGGTTAATGGGAAACTTTGCTGCGAGCATGTTGAGCCTCCTTATCACACAGACAGAAGGAAACACAGAAAAGTCATGAAAACATCACCTTCAGTCATACCTTAAAGTCAGCCTGAAGCCGACTAAACAAAATGAAAACACAAGCTGACCCCATGCTGTCAGGGAGACTGCATGGCTCATAGAACTGGGAATGTGACCCTAACCTTTTACCTCTGGGTCACCAGTTTAAGTCCAGCCCAGGAAGGTGGTGAACAAAAATCAATACCATCTGATGGCTGTGTGATAGCAACAAGATGGTTGCCTCAGTCCAGCTCCCAGCAGACAGCTGTCCCCACCACTATCAGCACTAACGGGCACCCTTGCTGGCGGTCTCAGTCTAAGACCAAACGGGAATGAAAACTGAACAACTCTCTTGCCTCGTCTTGCAGGGCTGCTCCACCTTCAGTACCTGTTCAGTTGTTATATAGAGGACTTCAGTCTCCCCGTGACAGGGCTGTCAATCTGGAACTCCTCACTTTGCACAGTAAAAAAATTGTTTGTAAATCAAAAGCAAAACCATATGCTCTCATCAGGTGCCACTCTGGGGCTGTAACTACAGTCCCATTATTATAGTCACTTAAGTGCTAGAGGAAAGTGCCAGAGGGACACTCAAAAAACATACTGCACTGTACAGTGACAAAGCTTCCTGCAAGATCCCCTCTCGTCAGCAGAAAGCAAAATGTCTTGTAAATTGTGTTGCACATTTCTTTAAGCCCCTGCAGAGATTTCACTTTACAGTGGCCTCCTCGGCACATAGGCATTTCAGACGTGTGTGTGCACGTGAGAGAGACAGAGTGTGAGAGTGTATATGTGAGTGTGTGAATGAGGGTGAGGGGCTATAAAGGGTTGTAAGAGGCATTAGAGAAGGAGCAGCCAAAGTATGGGTGAATTTAAAGATCCAAGTGAAACTGAAAAATTATTTTAAAAAGTCATTCATCCTGTGTCATCCCCCAATTTTTTTTCTCACTTGGGAGTGATGGCTCCGATACTGGTCTGACTCTAAGCCCAGATCTTTATGACAAACCCATCCTGTTCTTTCATGAAATGTAAACTGCACTGCAAACAGCAGCAACAAACTAGGCCAGGTTCTGCTCTCAGTTACCCCAGGGGACATCCAGAGTAATGTCTTTGACAGTGGAGTCATTGGGGTAAATGACAGCAGACTATTTGATCTGATATGCAGAATAATTTATAACAAAGGGCATGATTCTCTTCTCACTTACCGTTGTTTTACTCCAGTGTAACTCCACTGACTTCAGTGGAGATATTCCTGATTTACACCAGCGTGAGATTAGAATCAGGCTGTATAACACTAAGACACACAGCTGAACATTTTCATATTGCTGGAAGCTCTCTGTGCACTGGGAACTCCTAGCATTTAAAGTGCCTCTCCTGGCTCTTCTAAGCATGGCTTCAGGGTCAATGAATTATCTTAAAGTGTTTGTTTGACTGCGGAAACCGAGTTTCAGTTTTTATCAGGACACTGATCTTAACCAAGCACAGTCAGTGCTGCCTCATCATGAAGATTAAACAACAGAGAGAGAGAGAGAGACACATGGGAGGGGGAGAGAAGTAAAAACAACAAAGAAAAGGGTTTGAGGGAGATTTCAGTCCATAGTCTCCTTGAGTGAAAAGGGTTAAAGCGAATGCAGCCGGGGACTGAAAATTTATGTGAAAGCTCCTATGGTCTTGTGTGTCCTTGCATGTCACAGCAACCAGCTTGGCTTGCCAGATAAATACTCTCACAGGGCTGATTAACTTGTTGTCCTGCAGTCCCTTCTCCTGCTGTTCATCAATGACTGGAAAGGGAATTTTCCAGCTGATTAGCTCATTCATGGTTGGATCAGGGAAAAGGGCCTGAATTTTTAAAATGCTCCTGTATGGAGCCGACGTGGCATTTTCTTCTCAGCAGCGATGCCACAGGTGCTTGATTTTTACATAATGTGGAAAGATTTGTAAATGTTGAATTCAGGGTTTCTCAAACTTCATTGCACCGTGACACCCTTCTGACAACAAAAATTACTACATGAACCCAGGAAGGGGGACTGAAGCCTGAGCCTCGCTGCCCTGGGGCAGTGGGGCCAAAGCCGAAGCTTGAGGGCTTCAGCCCCGGGTGGAGCAGGAGGGTCTGTAACCTGAACCCTGCCGCACAGGACTGAAGCCAAAACCTGAGCCTTCGGCTTCAGCCCTACGCGGTGGGGCTTGCACTTTGGCTTCAGCCCTGGGCTCAAGCAAGCCTAATGCCAATTAGTGATTAATAAATAACAATAATGATAGTAAGACAAGTGTCTTTGTTTTGTTCCCTACAGTTTAGGACGACAATCTACCCTGCACACTCTTCTGCCCATGTTATTCCACTCCCTTTGGATTCCTCCACTGGCTTCCTCTCCTCCACTTCATCAAATTCAAGCTGATCTTCAAGGCTCTGCATAATGTCCCCTCAGGAATTCTCCGCCTTCATCCCCTGCTCACTCATCATGGCCAACTAGACATCAGCTTGTGAAAAAGGGTTTTGGTTTTGCAAAAAGCAAAAGCAAATCCAGATGTGGTTTGGGTCTGGGTCCCATTTTATCTGATGCACCAAAATGTAAGAGGTTCTGGCACTGGATTCTCTTAACAATACTTTCCAATCAGTGGCTCATGAGCCCTGCAAGGCTGTTGAAGAGCAACCCATAAGAGTTATTTCCTGCTCTCCCTTTCTGAGCAAGTGAAGTACTGGGGAAGGGATGGGAACAAGCATTAGACCTTGTGGAGGCAGGAGAGGAACAGGCATAAGGACCCAAAGGGAGTCTGTTTCCAAAATATCAATCAAAAGGAAAAAATAAAAAAGATGACCAATTTCTTTCTGGATGTGGTTTGGCAGCTTCAAATTCATCCCAAGGCATAGAAAACAAAATTATCACTTCTCTGCAAACTAATGCCTGCTCTCCTTGTGTCAAGAACCAGCTAATCTCATGTCAATGAACAAGTTTCAGTGCAATTCTACATTTGTCAGCAAAGCTGCAGGTTCCATGCAGTGATTTCTTAGAAAAAAGTCAATCCAATAATGCTATGTGTTGTTTTTTTTAAGTCCCAGGAATTTCCTTTGGATTTAAGTAGAAATATCCTGTGTACAAGTACATGGTGATTATTAAAAACATTAAGGACTAATCTGTTGGTTGCTGATTCTCAATCAGCTCCTCTGCACTACTACTGTCATCCACTGCCAGGCCAGTGAAATCAATGGGATATTAGAATCTACACTGGTACATTCAGGAGTATGTGCGCGTACCTGGTATATTCAGCAGCACAGCAGATGCATTCTACCTGAATGTATCTGGAATATTTAGCACCAATAAGGAAATCAGAGACGGATGTATCTTTTCCACTTGGGATAACATTTTCAATAGCACCTAAGTGACTTCAGAGCCTACGTCTGACTGACTTTCAGTGAAATGTAGGCTCCTCGGGGCAGATTTTAAAAGGCATTTAAATTGGAGGTAGGTGCTTTTGAAAATCCTACCAGGCACCTATCTAGATTGTTAGGTGCCCAAATCCCTTTAAATATCTGGCTCTAACTGCCTAAGCCATTTTTGAAAATCAGATTTACGTGCTTCTGAAAATTTTACGTTTGGGATTTAGTCCTTCGTAAATCTTTTAAATGATTGTTATGCATTTATACAGCACCTACCATCTGAGGATGTCAAGGAGTTTTACAAAAAGGAAATAAGTCTCATTGGTAGGTACTATTATTATTTTCATTTTCCAGGTGGGGAAACTGAATCACAAAGGAAAAACGTAAGTGACTTGCCCAAGGTCACAGAGCAAACCAGTGTCAGGGGCAGGTACAGATCCCAGGAGGCCTGATTCCCAGTCCCTCACTCTCACCACTGGGCAACACTTCTTACATTCTCCATAATTAATCAGCACTGTGAACCAATGAAAAGGGCCCATATAACTGAATAAAAGAGGGCACAGCTTGCAAGCACAGTATATGTCTTTATTTGTATATACAATTACTGCAACTAGGCACACACATCGGGTAACTGTATGTGCAAAAGGGCATTTATGTGCATGCAATAGCCTGATATTCATGTGCAACTGTGCATTCAAATGTGGGTACCCATTGGCACACACTTTTTTTTGATGATTTGTCCCTTAATTAAAACTAAATTCATATCCCTGAAGCATCATTCAAAGACTTGCTCTAAATTTTTCAGTAGTAACAGCTGTGAACTCAAGAGACTCAGTGATTCTCAGATGCATCCAAATCTGGAGACAAATCCTCAGGGTTCTTACCCAGCTTTTATTCTGTCCCTACTAAGGCAAATCTCCCATTGACTCCAGAGGGAGTTTTGCCTGTGTAAGGACCTCAGGATCTGTCTCACTGAGCCTTCTGGAGGTGATTGCCTTTGGCAGCACTGAGCTCATCTGATTATTTTAATCCTCAGTGGTTCAGGAAGTTTGCTCCTTTGACAGTCCAAGGATTCTAGAGGTTGAAAAGCTGTGAGGTGAGGCTGTGGTCAAGGGGTCACTGAGACTGCTATACTTTCCCTCTAGAAGCAAAATCAAAACAATCAGGCAGTAGGTGTAACATGCTCTATGAATGATTTTTTCCCTGGAGGAAACAGGGTGGGGGCATGAGGCAAGGGATTTGAGTTTCCCTCTCCTGTCCATTCAGGGCTGTACAATTCAGGCTTTGTGGAGATACAGGGATGGATTCTGCTCTCATTCCCAGCAAGGCAGTGTGAATCTGGAGAAGTCCACTGAAGCCAACAGAATGACTTTGGATTTACACTGGGAGCGGAATGTGGCCCACAGAAGAGAATTTGCCTGTGAATGGGGGACAGGCTCAGGATGAATACTAACCCAAATTAGCTTATCTCTGGATTCCTTTTGTGACGATAGAAGATTGTCATTCACTGTAAGCCCAGGATATATTCTGTGGGACAGTGTATGTGACTGTGCGCTACGCAGGCAAGATTATGAACATGATGTGATGGTTTGTTATTTTGGAAGTGACTTGCATCTCTTATTGGGTGGAGAGATGTACCATGGATCCCTGACTGAGGGTTAATTTTAGAATCACAGGCTGTCTGGCTACGTTATTTCTAAGGTATCCATCACAGCAGTGACAGACTAATTTATAGTCCTTGCACAGGCAAAACTCTCAGGGGTTAAAAACTGAACAAGAGCATCAAGATCCGACCCACAGACATTAGAGATGGAAAAGACTTTGTTGGGTTAAATGTTGTCAATCACTCCCTGTCAGTGCAGGATTGGTCCCTGGAGTGTATTGGCTGGTGTTTTGGCCTGTCTAATTTTAAATTCAACCTAGTTATTATTGAAAAAGGTCCTTAGTATTTTTTTTAAAGAAAAGTGGAGTATCAGCTGGTTTGGGGAGCTGAATTCATTTGATGGCTCTAGCTGAGGGTGTGGGCTCTGGGGTGGGACTGGGGATATGGGGCTCAGGAACTCCCCCCAGGTCTCTCTTCATGCAGCAGCTCCAGGGCTGGGGCCGCAGGATAGGCACCCCTCTCCTGGTCCTAGCAGGTCCAGGTCGGGGCTGGGTTCGGGCCGGGGGACGGGGACACAAGGCTGGGCTGTCCCAGCCATGACTGGGTCCAGGCTGGGCTGCCCTGGCCGCGGATGGGGCTGGGCTGGGTTGTGCCATCCTGGCTGAGGCCGCGGTGCCCCGGACTGTGGGAGGGGCTCCCCAGCCGCAGCAGGTCTGGGCCACTCCTCTGGTCGCAGCCGGTCCCCAGGCGGATTTCCTGAGCACTGACGCGGCGCTAAATAGGCTGCTGCGCAGCTTACAGGGAACTTAGGTCTACACTAGAGACCTTCCAGTGGCACAGCTGTATGATGCAGCTGTGCCGCTGTAAGATCTCTCATGTAGCCGCTCTATACTGATGGCAGAGTGCTCTCCCGTGGACGTAATTAACCCCCCCACACACAATGAGCGGCAGTAGCTATGCCAGCGAGGGAAGCTCTCCCACCAACTTAGCGCTGTGCATACTACCACTTATGCCGGAGAAACTTATGTCGATGAGGGATGTGTTTTTTGCACATCCCTGAGTGACATAAGTTTTGCCGAAATAAGTGGTAGTGTAGACATGGCCTAAGTCCCTGTTTGCATTTATTTATTTTCCTTTTTAGAAATCTTCTCTCGTCCATAGAGCCCTGCGCGGATACAAAATTTGTATCTGCATCCAATCCACGATCTGCAAAAATGGTCCAGGGATATAAAGTGAATTTCTGCAGATTTTCAGGACTCTACTCATTCAAACAGCAGTAACAACATTGTGTGATTTAGTGACTAGTCCCACACACAGAATAGCAAAGAGTCAAAGGATCAGATTTTCAAAAGAACTCAGCATGTTGGGTGCTGAGAACTTTTAAGAATCTGGCCCAAAGTGAATGATTCATGAAAAAGCAAGGGCTGCAGATTTATACTGTTCATTTAACAATTACAAACTGCTAAGAGATTTGGAAAATCTGTTCACAGATGAGTCACAAGCAGAGAAGAAGGTTAAATCTGCAATGAATATTATTCTCAAAGAACAATTTGACTCGCTGTGACTCAACAGTTGCAGGAAGCCTTTCATACTGTTTTTATAAGGAAAGAACTGTATAGGATAAAGTTGCAATGTATTGGTCATATCTGCCTTCCTTCTTTAATGAATTACATGAGTTCCAGAGAGTTCCACAAAGGGAGGCAGGGTATGAAGGGACATGAATGGAAAGCCATCAGATCACTGAGGTCAAGTCTGGAAGAGCGAATGGAAAGTCTAATATATGGCCGAGGTCCTTGTATAAAGGTAACAAGCAAGGGGAATCTCTGTCTCAATGAGCTTGAAAGAGGCTCAGAGTGCTAGCACCAAAGAAATATTCAATTTAAAATGTAAAAGCTTAGCTCTGAGGTCCAATAAATTGATTGCTAAAGGCCAATTTTATTTAAATTCGCTTCAGTTTAAATTTCAGAAGCTTGACTACGCCAAGTTTCTGTTATTAGGAGCTGTAATTTGTTTGGATAAAGGCGATTTTCTGCACTCACCGGTGGCGCTCTAGCAAGTTAGCTGCCATTTCATTAATGTACCACAACAGCCTAGTAAAAGCTAAATGAACGATAAGGTATTGTTACATTTATTTTATTGCTTAAATCCAGGCATCCCCAGGTGCGTGGAAATCAAGGCACTGCTCCAGGTTGAACAGTAATAAAGAACCAAGGGACAAAGCCTGCTGAAATAACCAGGAAAGCTGAACATGTATGTTGGAAGAACCCCACACACGAACAATTCTTTACTCTGTTACAAGATACATAGACACACAAAGCTGTGTCAACTGCAAGAAAACCGGAGATAAACTGATGAAAGGTGTTGGACTGACCGCCCTGGAAACTGAAGTCCTCTTTTCAGCTGTAGAACAGGTTCAGCTCAGTGTTAGTTTCCCCCACAATGCCTGCTCCTCAGTCTAGAGGGACCACTTCCAGAATGGAGAGGGCAGACTAGACTCCATCTCAACAAAAATGTTTATGCCTTCTGCTGCAGCTGCTAACAAAGGTGCTAGTTGGGGCCAACAGGTTATGTAATGGTGACACTTATCTACTAGAAGCAGGACTGAGACCACAGAACCACTTTTCACAGCTCACTGAATAGCCTCTCAATGTAACCACTTTCAGTCACTACCTGGAGACACCATGTGATCAAGCACACATTTGGGAACTAGCAACTGCTCAGTTCTAACCCTGGCTCTGCTACCAGCTCTCTGCATGCTCTTGGGTAAGTCACTTCACCAACCTTAGCGTCAGTTTCCCCATTTGTGAAGAGAGGGCAAGAATACTTACTTACCTACCTCACAGGGGTGTTAATCAGTGCTGCATAAATGCTAAGTAGTCTTGATACTAACTGGAGAGAGATTAAAATGGTGACCAGCTCTGTATCCCATCACCAATCCAGACAGAAGCATTTTCAGAACTTGTGAGCTTGCTAGTGTCTAGAAGTCATTACTCCTGTGCATTTACACACAGCTTTTTATTTCCAAATCTCAATGCTCTTTAAAAAGTGCAGGAACATTATCTTCATTTTACACAAGGGGAAACTGATGCACAGAGTGAGGAAGAGACTTTCTGAAGGCCACACAGCAAGTCAGTGACAGAGCCAGGAGCAGAGCCTCAGTCTCCTGAGTCCCAGCCCCACAGCTGACCCCATATATATTCCAGTAAAGTATTCTAAAACCAATGGCATCTGATCAACACAGGAAATTTCTCCAGGAAAAGGCAGAAAATAATAACAGTAATGCAGCCAACTTACAAAATCATACGAAATAACAAAGCCCAATGTGCCTTACATTCATCTTTAGTGAGTCCTCACAATCAGAGTAATTGGAGACACACATGTATTTCTCAGTGCACCAATAACACTTCCATTTGGTCGAGAGGCAACTGGTACATCTGAAATGCATAAAAAGCAGGTGTACTTAATTTTTAAAGGCCGTGCAGATTTCAGCCCCCTCTGCAGAGCCCAATGTCAGTGTCAGGTTATAGTTCTTCACATACCTGTAGACTCTGTGTTCTCTGTTTTATGGTCCCTAGGACAAATCCATTCAGAGAAGGCTCTGGTCATTCTATCCCTCCTTTTATGGCTATGCTGACGCCCAAAGCTCTTGAGGCTGTTCGCCTGATTCTGAATCAGGCTGGCCCTTGGTGGGGAATGACTTCTCCACAAACAGTTAAAGGTGTCAGTTCCATTAATTGGCTCACACAGTCAAAGCTTCTGGACCACAGAGTGACTTTAGGCAGCCAGCGAGTATTTGAGCCCCTCTCCCATTTTTAAAAATATGTCTTTTAAACCCTGTAAATTGTCCCATTAAGTCAGGTGACGCTAACTTTTCTGGTGGCTTTTTCAATGGCTTTGCGTAGAGGCTGTGGAACCCTACACTGACTGGGTCATTGGGTCACATCATTATACCCTGTAAATATGCACAGAGTTCCATGGGTTGAAACCAGCACCAACAAACCATTATATCCAATGAGAGATACATGGCTATTCCCAAGCAGTTCTGGAAATGCATGGGATGGGACTCAGCGTGTCAAATGCATGGATTATTTGTCTGACTGTTTCTGTTGTTTAACCCCCCTTAGAACCAAAAGACAAACATACCCAGTCTGAAGGCTTTCAGTAGAGAGTTGGGAGCCAAGTATACCTGGCTTCTCTTCAGTCCCCTCTTCTCCTTCTAGCCTATCTGGCTCCCTGCTCCTAACTCCCTCCTCTCTCTCCAATGAGGTTCCTCTGGCTTTCTTAGTCCTCTTCTGGACCCTCCCACAATCACTGTAGCCCCACCCCATCCAGCACCCCACAGCCACATGCTGCTGGTCCATATCACTGCACAGAGCTGCTCTGGGCTCCAGGCCAGTTTGTTTGCACCCCAGACTTCACCTCCTGCTGTGATTCCCCCTCATACCCTGCTGGTTTCCAGCTTGAGGAAGTGGTCAGAAACTGCCAGTGGAATATGTCATAAGGTCAGCCACGAGATGATGGGCTTGTTTCTGGGGGATGTGGGGGAAGGAGGGGGTGATGACAGGGCCATTTGGGAATCTGAAGGCATGAGTACAGATCTGTCCTCACTTCCCTGCAGCCAGAAACCCTCCCTCTCCTTGGCACAGCAGCCTTCAGATACCTCCACTAAACCCTTGGAAACTGTCCAGTCCCTAAGGTACGACGCTTACAAGGTCTCCTGATACTATGGTGATGGATTCTCTATAAATACTATAGATTAGATTAAATGCAGTATACTGATTAGATATATTCGATGCACACACAGATTAGCATGCGAGTGCTAAAGAGTTGGAGATTAGCCAGCACCCTAAGGGTTAACACAAAAAACTTTCAAATAAAAATATTGTTCATGTTTTTTAAAAAAATAAAATACAAAAAAGATAAGCCAGGCTTCATCGAAATGTCCAGATGGCCTGAGATGCTGCTAGGACCTTCCTGTATAAATCCCTGGCAATCATCATCCTCAATCCCGCCAAATCCTGCCCAGGACTCAAACAGTCCCGCTGGCAGGGAGGGCTGTTCCTGCTCAGTTAACCCCACAAGCAAGCACCCTCAAATGATGCATGCACACCATTTTGAATTGCTCAATTTACATCTGTTCCCCTGGCACAAAGATTTGGAAGTTTCAATCACCAGGTTCTAAAGTGAGACACAGCAGAGCAAGCTACTGTTTGTCAACACCCTGCCTTCTCTCCCAACTCTGACCTCCCCCCAAACTGCTTTGGTTGCTGTAGTTTATGAAAGGTGAGATCACTTACGCTGTTTTGGGGTAAATATTTCCAGTTCTTTTGCAATCATAAATGGTGAAATTGGCCCAGACAATATTTTTGCCGTTGACCCGTATTGCAGTTTGAACAATCACATGGTCTGAAACAAGCAAGCCAAAGAATATTGGATCAAAAGAGAGTTTCTATTTTTGCTCAATCTTAGAGGGCAAGACAAAACTTCTGAGTAAACAATATCCCAGCTGCTGAAATTTTTTCTCTGGGGTTTCCTCTGGGTTGCCTCTCAGAGTTCATATATTCCTCCTCATTTAGCCCCCCTACCTTTAAATCCCTTCCCCCCCAAAGTTAAATTAGTGTCTTTGCCTACACAAAGTGCTAAGTTGTATTTTTAAATTTGTTAATTAAATCAGGTTAGTCAAAATGTTTTAAAACCTCAGTCATTTTCTCAGTGTGGACAAACCAACTGAAAATGGTGAAAAGTCTCATTTTTGGCTACCAACATTTGTAAACTACATTTCTCCTGCTGTTTGCTTAATTACTTAATTTTTTGAAATCTTATGATAAACACCCCTGGGATGAGACTCAAAGCCTCTTCCAAGAAGTGCATAAAAAATCAAAAGATAGGCTTCCAGAAATTGGCTTGGACATTACCATAAACAATAATACAAAGCAGTTCAATCACTACCATTCTTCCTACAGCTGGGGAGAATATCAATGACATCTTTTAAAACTGCCTAATATGAGTGGGATTTTCAAAAGTGCTCAGAGTGTTGGCCTAACTTTGCTCCCATTGAAGCCAATGATTAAACTTCAGTGGAGCAGTTAGACCAATGGTGAAAACTTGTGAAAATCCCACCCTGAAGTCTAGAATGTTTAGGTCAAAATTTTCAAAATTGGCTACAGATTCTGGATGCCTCACTGTACCCAGCATGAAACAATTTGGGCCTGATTTCCAAAGGCGTTGGGCGCCCACCTCCCCTGACTTCAAGTGGGACTGCAAATGTGCAGTGTCTATGAACGTCAGGTCCCAGGTATCTCATGCTGAGCATCCAATTTTGGAAGCATCCAAAGTTTGTGGGCAGGTTTGAAGATTTCAGTCTTAGTATTTTGGAAAGAGCAGCATGCAGATGGTATTAGTGTTCCTGAGCTGTCTCAGACCACACTTCACTTTTTCTTCTGGATTTTTTTTTCTGAAATGTATTTTTGAAAGGAAAGTAAAATAGTAATAATTAGAAATAACAATAATGCTATTAGTTATAAAGAGCTTAAACTTGTAGATTTCAGTACTTATTAAAAGAAAATTTAAAAACAAATTTTATCTAGACAACATAAGCAAAACCCAATAAGTTACATACCTGAACTGGTTTTTCAATTCCACCAGTAATAATAGATGGATTCGAAAATACTGATTGACAACTCATGTTAGGACGGTAAAAAGATTTCAGGAACTTCCAGCAATGATTATAGTGTGACATTTCATATACTAGAGAAGCTGTGCAGCTGTCCTTTTTTCCAATGTTTTCTATAAATAGTATTATTTGCAAAAAAATAACCTTTAACCCCAGAATCAACACAACAATGAAGAAAATTAATTCCATAAAAGAGGTTTTGGAACGTACACTGAGCCCATTTTCCATTACATACCTTGATTGGGTGGGAACGTGGGATATTTCTCTCTTGGAAGAAAATTACAATAAATAAAATAGTTTACATCATTTCCGGGGACTTTGGCGACAGTGTAGATATTATTTCCATAATCACAAGACATCTCCATTCCACTGAGGCTCGGGATGTTCCCATTTATTTGGATTATCATGGCCTTAAATTTGGACAAAAAGTTCAATTATTGCTATAAAAAGTGATTGACAGAGTTGGACAAGGTGATTGAAGCATATAGACTAACCAGTTCAGCAAACATGTCCACTGACAGCTGATTTTTTCAGTATCTATTTTGTCATATGGTGTACAAGAAATTGCTACAGTAATACACCTTTATCACTATAGAGTTCCATTGTTTCCGTAAGTAAATATATAGGGTAAGTTCATAGTTTGACACTCAGAACTAGCCATGTGCTTTATTCAGATGGTCATCCAAACACAAAGCCAAGGTAGGAGCCCCACTACACATATCTAAACTGCTCCCTTCCATCCGGAATGTGCCACCTAGCCCACTCCACCCTAAGCACCTTACTGGTTCTATCCCCACCTTGTCTTGGAGCACACCTCTTCCCTTTACAGCAGCAGCTCCTTGTGCAACTTCAAATACCACCAGGGTGGGATTATGCCCATGAAACAACAGAAGAGAGTGGGACAAACCAACTCTGGATCTGAAATTCTTGAACTTTGGGGAAATTCTAGTCTATAGCCAAACCTTCAGGCCGATGACTTCAGGCCCATAGTGAGGAGACCCTTTTGCCCCAGTAAGAAGTTCATGGGATCTTCATGCCCTCCGCCCTGCCGGGGAGAGAGGAGCCTCTCAGGAGCTCAAGGAAAGGGGGCAGGGTAGCTGCTCTAACTTACTGAAGTGTATATGAAAAAGGCCATTCGGGTTGAAGGGCTATTGGTGATTGGTGGAGAAAATATTGCTCTGCACTCCTCCAAAGGGAACTTCAAATGCATTTTTGGTGGTTTATTCTTTGCTGTGAAACTTTTTGCCTAAGCAGCTGCAGGAATTGAAGGTTTTGAAGTACGGGCTTTTGTTTTGTACATTATCTTAAAATAAGACCCCAAAGGCTAAGTTCTCTGCAGTTGTGACTCCATGGCACAGTCAATAGGATTACGCCAGAAGATCATTTGGTCCCAAGCCTCTGCTTCAAAAGAGCCAAATGAGAGTTTTCTGTGGCTTTGTGGCTAGGACAGTGTGTCCCAGCTCTGCCAGACCCAGACCCTGAACTGAACATCTCCCATGAGCTCTGGGGACGTTTGGAGATGCATCCAAACTCTGAGCCTCACACTGATCTCTAAACTTAATTAAAATACAAGTTTGCTGCTGATTCAGCACTGTGATGAAAACTAAGTACATAGTCAGTGACCCTCTTCTAACCCAGCTGTTTCCAGGCAGTGAGAAGCAGTACCAGATATGGGGACTGGTACGCTGGGTTCCCTCTCCCCACCTGTGCTGGGCACTGGTTCATTTTGCTGCCTGCTTCCCACTCAGTAACTCATTCCAACACTCTGGAGCTGATCAAAGTCTTTTAGAATAAAAAGATTTATTTGGGTGGAAAATTCCCTTTTTTCAAAACCAAAACTTTTTCCATAAAACCAATGACATTATCAAAGAGTTTAGCAAATTTTTTCATTTACCTGAAACTTGGGTTTTGGTAAAGAAACCATTTTGTTACGAATTTCAAAAATAGTTGATTTTGATATAAATGTTGATTAAAAAATTATAAAAATTTTCATGAAAAACAGATGAATTAATTTAGAACCCCAGGAAAGGGAACAACTTCAAAATTTAAATTTTTTCCCACCATTTTCTCCCCCATTGTTTTTCCCATTTTTTTAATGGGTGAAATTTTCAAAAGCATTCAAGTGACTTAGGAGGCTAAGTCCCATTTTCAAAAGTGACATAAAGGCATGTCAGAGCCCAAGCCCTATTGATTTTCAATGAGACTTCGGCTCCTAAGTGCCTACGTCGCTTTTGAAAATGGGACTTCCGTGCTTTTGAAAATTTTGCCACAGCTCTGAAATACACAGTGGTGCTTGGGCTGCTCCAATGACCAGTTTCACCACTGAACGGGAAGCAGTGAACAGTAGCTGGTACCAGCTAGGACATATGAGGTGGGAGTCTGGCAAACTGGTATTATTGCCCCCAAAATGTTTGGAACCATTATCCTAGCTAGAGCAATGACATCTGTGGGCACCGAGAACAGATGGTGACCTGTGGCCATCGCACTTCATTAACCTGTATCCATATTAGATGTACCTTGTTGTCACTGTCAATATTAATTTCTGATGGCATGATTGTCATTGAAGGACACTGCTGCACTCCTTCACTTGCACTCGTCCAGAAATTTGGCTCAGTGGAATTAACGCATTCGTGCTGCAGAGAACACCTGAAACAAACAGAGGCACAACTGATGGTGAGATGCCTATCGAAATATTGATAAAACTGTTGTGACAATTACAAAGAAGGTCCTGTACAAATCTGTAGACTTCCTCCCATTTCTCCAACTTCTGTGTTTCAGCCTATTGTGCTACTGCTAATAGTTAATGGGTACAGTTGTCATGATATCAGCACACCACTCCTGTTAGCATCAGTGGGAAATATGTGTATGTGATGGGGAGATATTAGACCGCAACGACTGAGTGCAGAACACGAGAGAAATAGCTGTATATGTACATGTGTGTTTGACCAAAAATCCTGGACCTGATTTGGGAAGACAGAGTCTAATTTTGCGGCCTGATTTCTGGGTATGCGTTGAATTGTGCCCACAAGTAACTGCAGCTGCCAATGACGGGACTCAGCTTTCTAACTAGCTGTTTGCACTCACAGTCAAGTGATTAGATGGCTAACACCTCTTTTTTGCATTCACAATTAGCTATTGTCATAAAAAAATGCAGATGCAATTAAGTGTAAGCAAAAAAGTACACTCTCAAAACTTGAGACTGGATTGAGGCATCTTTAAAAGGATTGCCCTGTATTTGGTAAAAACTGGGAAAGATCAGGCAAAGGTTGTAAGCTAGAATGGCTGTGCAGCAAAACAGCAATCTGCTGAAACTCTGAGGAAGAGATCCAAAGACAATCACCCAGGAGAAGATACAAGAAGTTCTACCTGGTCTCCATTGTACACCATCCACAATAAGCATCAGCTGCAGCCAAGCACTCCGTACATGTTGCATACTGGTCACAGGCAGCCACCTTCACACGCGTCATCTGTGCAACAAGCAAAACCCAAGGTCACTATCATTCCCAGGTATCCAAACATTTTCAGATGCCACAAAAAAAACCCAAACTCTCTGGTGTATGTGCACTTCTTGACAACGGAAAGGAAACTTGTAGTTGACACTAATGAGGTGTTGATGAGACTCACATGTGGTGAACCACTTTGAATAATAGACTAGATAATGTATTAGGAAATGTACTAAGGGGGAACAATCCTGCCTTGGCAGGGGCATGGTTTAGACTTTTCCATCACTCCAATTTATGGTTCGGTGAGTAATGGGAGCACTATGTGCAAACAGAAGACTATATGTCTCTGTTTCTTGTTAGCCAGCATCTTCAGCATAACTGCAAGATGAGGGACAGCAATATTATTAAAATATAAAACCCTTTTGATGGTTCAGATGGGACCAGTTTTTGTCACCATTTCACCGCACATTACCTGGGTCATGATCAGTGTGAAAATCTCAAGATTTCATACTTGCCAGACCCCTTCTAGAAGGGAGTGAACAATGTTTGTCTATTTATGAAGTGACCAGAATTTACCTAGGAATACAAAATCATTCACATGTAGGGAAATATGACTCCTGGGATAGCACATAGGTCAGCAGTACCTCTGGTGAGTTGCTCTGTAAGAACCACTTGGAAGGGGAGAATGCTGTCACTTGTATGCTTTCTTTCCTAGGTTTTTAAACACCTGGAAAAGAAGACTGAGTGGAACTTGATAATTTAGAGTCTGACAATGCAAGGTGGTGAGAGCCCTCAGTTCCCAAAAGGTACTCAGCATCTCAAACAACCAGTCATCTGGGCCAGTTTCTCCTCAAACACATGCTGTGCACAGTTTCCACACATGCTTGTCAAGATTCCCAAAATGTAAATTCCATTGGCAAAAGGAACTGATCTGGCCCAATTTAAAGGAAAGGGCCAAACTATCTGATCTGAAGTATTGTACATGGGGTTTTAGTCCGCCCAGGATAAAGTTCATAGCAGGTGTCTTTTTGTGCTCCTAAGTGTTTGTGAGGCATTTAAGGGGTCTGAGATATTAGCTAGACAGGCACCCTGGGAGAGTTCCATGAAATGATAATGGCCAGTCTGCAGGGAATTACAGCTGGAAAATATAAATACAACATACAAAAGTAGTAGTTGTGTGTCTGTTTCAACAAATTAAAATATAATTCAGGACAGACCACCAGGGCTTGGAGCAAGAACTGAACTCTACTCCTCCTCAGTTGTCACTTAACAGAAGGCAAGGAGAGACCATTTGTTTCTTCCTGCTGTGGAATTTTCAGGCTTCTCCAAAGACAGAGCCTTCCATGCTGCATAGTGCCCTCCTATGAGATGAAGTGTGTGAATTTGTAGGTACAGTGAAACCTGCCCTGAGGACCAGCTCTAACAGGCAAACCTTTTTCTTGAGTGACCCTTTAAAAGTATCCCCAACATTTCTAGTACAATGTTATCCAAATTTCAGATAAAGACCAACATCTACTTATTTTTGCCAGCCCTGTAGGTAATTGCTTAAGGCATGTTTCACTGTAGCTTTCACCTTTAGTTGCACAGAGATGGGTGAACCAGTTCAGATAACAGGAATCAACCTGAACCCTGGCCCCAAACTCCAAATACTCATTATGAGGTTTGAAAAAGTTTGGGTAACTTTTTATTCAATTTCACTAAAAGTGAAGCTGACATGAATCATGCATCCAACCCCGCTGAAACTTGGGAAAGTTCAGATCCAGAACTAAACTTTGCAGCTGGGTCTGGTCTCAGTAATGGGTCAACACAAACCTCCAAATCCAAATACCCTCAAATTTGGTGACATTTGGATCTGAACTTTGAGGCTATGACCTATCTCTAGTTTTTATGTCCCTCTGCATTTCCAAGTTCTGTTCAGAAGTGCCAGGACCAAAACTTTAGACAGAAGGCTATTCTCACAATATTTCTAGCCTGGCCAGAAGGAAATGGTACCAGAAATCTTGCAAAGAAGTTTGTTCCTGTGAGACTTCCAGCCTAGCTATGTAGACCCAAAAGGTATGGATGGTTCTGAAAAGGTTTGATCTAAACTTTGGAGTGATTCCTAACCTTTACAAGTCTGTGCATTACTGGTATTAAAATAATATTTCTCCTCCTCTTTTCCCTAAGCCAATGCTGTTTGCAAATATCAGACAAATGCACTTTGCCAAATGTATGGAGAACAGAAGTCCTACCTGATAGGATGTCATGAGATAGAGGTAGCTGGAATCAGAAGGATCAAACTGCATGATAGGATGAACGGATTCCCCATAAGCCACTGAAACTGACTTCCTGCTAATAATCTTCATGTCACTGTTCAGATTAATCTATAGTGAGAAAGAACCATCTGTTGAGATCAAACATTGTTATGGGAGAGATGTTTTTCTCATTCTTTTTATAAACTCAGAAGTAAAATGGTAACTAATAATGCCTTATATTTTAACATCAGTTTTTATCCCAAAGTGCTCCATAAACTGCACAAACACAGCACCACTAAAATGCAGCCACTGTTGGGGTGGAGGGAAGCAACTCTGCTTGCAACACAGAACACTTGTGAGGGGAAGGGAAATACTGGTTGGTGAAGGGCAAACCCCGTCTCTAATGGGAAATGCTATGGGATCTTTTGACAGGATCTCCATTTTTAATGTCTCAGGCCAAAGACTCCTACTTAGCAAGCTGCATGGAACTCCCTTTTTCTGCCATGAAAGGGTGAAGATCCTGCCACGGCAATGACTTACAGGGCCTAATTCCGATCTCACACTGGTGTTATGTCAGTCTAATTCAGAACATCTCCGTGGAGTTACTCCTGATTTAAACCAGCATAAATAAAATAAAAATTAGGTCTTCAGACATATACAGGCAAATTAATTGTTATCATTATTATCATCATATTGGAAAATTATTTTATTTCCAAATCTTTATTAAAACAGTTATGCTCAGAAAAGTGTTATTTGTATGACAGCAGCATTCAGAGGCCCAACTCAGGTTGAGGCCCCATTGTGCTAGGCACTGTAGATATACTTTGCAAGCTACTAACTAAATAGATAAGAAACATGGAAGAGAAGAAATATTATCATCTCCATTTTACACATGGGGTTGAGAAAGATTAAGGACTTCCTGAAGTCACACTAGAATTCTACAGATAGGAACTTAACCCAGATATCCTGACTCTCAGTTCGGTGCCTTAACCACAAGACCATCCTTCCTCTCTTCCAGCTAGTTTTCCCCCTGTTCCTACAAGCTTGGCTGTTCCTAGTGTTTTTCTTCACAAGACATCTCTTTCTGTGGGTCCTGGTGCCTCAGAGGCCTTGCTACACTAGCCTTTTTGCCCTTAAAAAATTCCCACCATTGCTACGCACTGCTGTAGCTCCACCAATGAAAGCAGTGGCAGGAGCCCCAGTACAGACAAGGCTGCCAACAGTGTTACCATTGTGTAACCCTCAAAGCAGGGCTGGGTGACATGGTGGTAATAATGCTGATAGACAGCAGTCTAGTTAGCTAGTCTAGAGCTTCCCCTATTGCAGCTATACTGGTGTTAGCAACTGAGGGAAATTTTTAGGGAAAGGGATAGTGTAGATACAGCCATGGGGAGCTCTTATGCTTTTGGACTGGAGCTGACTAGACCTAACCTGATCTAACTTCTGAGTAATTCAGCAAAAATACCTCTGCATCTGTTTACTGGGTTCCAGCACCTGACATCAGGATGACTCAGCAGAAAATCCCTGTATCCCCAGGGACGGTGCTAGGCTCTGCCATACTTTTACACTACACTGTAAGCTTAGCAGCTTTGAAAGCATTATTTAACAACTCTCAATTGTGGTGCAAATAATGGCCCCTATGATATGCCATTCTGCAGTATGTTTGATTCCCCATGTGACTGGCAGCCATCATTGCTGCTGGGGGAGCTGGTCAAACATGACTTCTGCCCTCCTGCCATCTTTTCTTGGACAGCAAAGATCTGAATTATAACCCACACAAAGTATTCCGTATGCCATGCCAAGTAACAAAGAGCCCTGAAGGTAAAAAGGCTTCTGGTTACGCAGCTGTGTTGCAGAATTAAATTATAGCTATCCGAGCAAATTATCCCAGTCAAGGGTAGTCAGGAGCCTCTCTCTAATGGACGTTCAGCAGATAAGGCTGCTTTCTCTGATATGATAATGGAAGCAGAACTGTTAATACTGTGTGAACAGGAGCTGCATGTGGGATGTGTCTTCACCCTTGGCCCTGTGCACCTGGCTATGATGTCAATTGCCTATCACCCTGTTGGATTACCTCCCCCTCTAGGCAAAAAAGAAACCAGAGAGCTTCTTTGAGATCTTTCCCACTTTTCTGCCAGGAGCACTTGGAAGCAATGAGAGAAATTGGATTCATTTTCTCTTCTCCAAGTATTTTGATCCAATATTCCAAATTATGTACTATTCGCTCCGGGCTGAGATAAAGCAGATTCCAGGCATGTCTCTCCTAGACGGTCTTTTTCTACTCTGTGGGCTTACTGATGCAGGGACTTTAGTGGACTGCTGTGATTGGCTGGAACGTAAACCTTCCTTTGGCAAACTCTAAGCATTGAGGTTATTGAAACCTTGGCCCTGCACCTTGGCTCTTGACTGAGGCTAGTGCGTTGCCCTACATTGCCTTCAGTGCATTGTTTCAACAGAGATACAATATTATATGCATGGATTCAGACCTGCTTCAGAGTTTAGCATTGGGGAATGATCACTCAGTGATTCTTCAGTCTATAAGGAGCTTTTAAAAACCAACAAATCAAGGGAAGAAATTATTAGAGGACACTGCTAATAAAAAAATGCCATAAAATAGCATTTCAACTGAGGTCTTTTGTTTCTACAGTATATTAAATACAACACAATCACACTGTAGCCTTAAATACTGATTAACAGATACCAATTACCAGGCAGCATATATCATTGTATAGATTAAAGTAATATCCAGTTAATTCTTTATTGCAGAATGAAAGCCTGTGCTCAGAGCGAGCTTTGTCAAATGATTTTTTTTCTATTACTGTGAATACAGTAATGGATAAATGGGCTGTACTGAAAGTCCTAAAGACTGAACTCTTTATTCTCAGTGCAGTTACCGCGTGGGCAGCACCAGAGCACACTTCCTTCATATTGCCGTGTCAACGTGCCTCAGCCCTGCATGGGAAGGGCCACATCTCAGAGTTTAGTAGTCGTTTCTCTCTGCTGAGGCTGCCAACAAAGGTGCCATGTGATAGTGGTTTATGTGAGGTGGACACCTCTCTACTGCAAACTGGACTGGGAGTGACAACTGATTTCACACAGGCCACCAAACAGTTCTGAGATGATCAACAATAACAACACTTTTCTAGTGCCTTTCACCCAGGGATCACAATTTGCCCACATTACCTGAATCTCCCGATTTCCCTGCAGCCACCTCTGGGGTGGAATATATCAGCTAGTTAACAGCGCACAGTGATGTGATGTAACATTTGTAGGGTGGGAAAAAAATGCAGTGTATTCAGCTGAAACTGCCTGGGGAATTTAGGTAGGCAGCGTGCAAGTTCAAGTTGGCATTTAACCAGGACACAAGTAGTAACAACCCTATTCTTATGAAAAATGTCATGAGATATTTAATGACCACAAGAAGTCAAAAACTCCGTTTTATGCCTCATCTGAGAGAAGACACATCCAGTAGCACACTGCCCCATACTATTATGTGGGGTGAACACTAAAACCACTTCCAGCTGCATCTAGGAGCAACCTGGTAGTCACCCATCCAAGAAATGAGCCAAACCACCCCTGCTTATTTTGGACCTGCAGAACTACACACTGTGAGGTGGTACAGCAACAGCTTTCAGATACTGCCATCCTGAGTATTATACAAACCAATGATCCGAGAGGTGAAAGGCTCCAAACCCCACCACCCATCCCTGACCCGTCAACTCCCTTAAGTGCTTCATTTTTATCTCTCTAGTAACATGCTAATTTTACCTTCAGGAGTCTTCCATTTGCTGTGCCCAGAAACACAACAGTGTAATTATTGACACTGGAAACGGCCACCGAAGTGAGGCCCTGGTATTTGAACATTGGTGTTGCCTTTATGGGTTGCAGGATGGCCAAAGGGTGTTGGAGATGGGCTGCTCCACAGTCTAATTGCTCTGGCTGCAGCTGTAAAGAAACATTCATGTCAAAGTGTGGCAACAAAATAAAAACACTTCTCACTGAGACTATACCCTTTGAACAAAACAACGCATTGAGGGTTCTATGCCATACACAGGGAAACCTTACCATTGGATATTAAATAAGAAATATTAGTCAGTAGTTACAATTGAGAAAATGGCTGTAATAGTGGCACCTTCTTACTCATTAGATCTGCTCTCTGCGGCCAAATCCTGAACCACTGCACAGGCTCAAGAAAGAGAGCTTTGTGCTACAGGGCTTCATAGGGGCTGAGGGAAGAGAATCCTTCTGCCCATACTGCAGGGCACCAACAGAGTCACTTGTAGATCACCACTACAGCCTCAGGTCTCCACAACTGTCTAAGGCCTCTTCATTCCTTACATCCTCTTGTCGGAGCCTTATTCCTGAACCTTATATGCAATTCCCTGTGGTAATAATGTGGAGAGAACCCCATGATACTCAGGAGAGCAGAGTTCCCTGTCCAGCCTCTGCATGATTGGGATGTCAGTTCCACGGCCTTTGAGACCTCTCTCATCCCTCCTGCAGCTCACAGGATTTGTCCCTGAGGATATGTCTACACTACAGTGTAAACCCAGGGTTAGCAGAACTCAATTTACCAGACCCAAGGTTTGTTAATATAGGGCTTGAGCGTCTAGACTCATACCCTACCAACACTACAAAAAGAAAGATTCTAGGTGGACTCCTCCTGAAGGTCGAGACAGCAGACTGGACTTCTACATAGATTGCTTCTGCCGACGTGCACGGGCTGAAATTGTGGAAAAGCAGCATCACTTGCCCCACAACCTCAGCCGTGCAGAACACAATGCCATCCACAGCCTCAGAAACAACTCTGACATCATAATCAAAAAGGCTGACAAAGGAGGTGCTGTTGTCATCATGAATAGGTCGGAATATGAACAAGAGGCTGCTCGGCAGCTCTCCAACACCACTTTCTACAAGCCATTACCCTCTGATCCCACTGAGAGTTACCAAAAGAAACTACACCATTTGCTCAAGAAACTCCCTGAAAAAGCACAAGATCAAATCTGCACAGACACACCCCTGGAACCCTGACCTGGGATATTTTATCTACTACCCAAGATCCATAAACCTGGAAATCTTGGACGCCCCATCATCTCAGGCATTGGCACCCTGACAGCAGGACTGTCTGGCTATATAGACTCCCTCCTCAGGCCCTACGCTACCAGCACTCCCAGCTACCTTCGAGACATCACTGACTTCCTGAGGAAACTACAATCCATCGGTGATCTTCCTGATAACACCATCCTGGCCACTATGGATGTAGAAGCCCTCTACACCAACATTCCACACAAAGATGGACTACAAGCCGTCAAGAACACTGTTCCTGATAATGTCATGGCTAACCTGGTGGCTGAACTTTGTGACTTTGTCCTTACCCATAACTATTTTACATTTGGGGACAATGTATACCTTCAAGTCAGCGGCACTGCTATGGGTACCCGCATGGCCCCACAGTATGCCAACATTTTTATGGCTGATTTAGAACAACGCTTCCTCAGCTCTCGTCCCCTAACATCCCTACTCTACTTGCGCTATATTGATGACATCTTCATCATCTGGACCCATGGAAAAGAAGCCCTTGAGGAATTCCACCATGATTTCAACAATTATCATCCCACCATCAACCTCAGCCTGGTCCAGTCCACACAAGAGATCCACTTTCTGGACACTACAGTGCTAATAAACGATGGTCACATAACCACCACCCTATACCGGAAACCTACTGACCGCTATTCCTACCTACATGCCTCCAGCTTTCACCCCGACCACACCATACGATCCATTATCTACAGCCAAGCTCTGCGATACAAGCGCATTTGCTCCAACCCCTCAGACAGAGACAAACACCTACAAGATCTCTATCAAGCATTCTTACAACTACAATAACCACTTGCAGAAGTGAAGAAACAGATTGATAGAGCCAGAAGAGTTCCCAGAAGTTACCTACTACAGGACAGGCCTAACAAAGAAAACAACAGAACGCTACTAGCCGTCACCTTCAGCCCCCAACTAAAACCCCTCCAACGCATTATCAAGGATCTACAACCTATCCTGAAGGACAACCCAACACTCTCACAAATCTTGGGAGACAGGCCAGTCCTTGCCTACAGACAGCCCCCCAACCTGAAGCGAATACTCACCAGCAACCACATACCACACAACAGAACCACTAACCCAGGAGCCTATCCTTGCAACAAAGCCCGTTGCCAACTGTGCCCACATATCTATTCAGGGGACACCATCACAGGGCCTAATAACATCAGCCACACTATCAGAGGCTCGTTCACCTGCATATCTACCAATGTGATATATGCCATCATGTGCCAGCAATGCCCCTCTGCCATGTACATTGGGCAAAGTGGACAGTCTCTACGTAAAAGAATAAATGGACACAAATCAGATGTCAAGAATTATAACATTCATAAACCAGTCGGAGAACACTTCAATCTCTCTGTTCACGGCTGTTACTCTGAAACCTCTCCTCACAATGCGCATGATAATCAAGGTGGGCCATTTCCAGCACAAATCCAGGGTTTAACAAGAATGTCTGAGGAACGGGGGAGGGAGAGAGGGAGGAATAAACAAGGGGGAATAGGTTACTTTTTACTTTTTTTTAGACTCAACCATTCCCAGTCTCTATTCAAGCCTAAGTTAATTGTATCCAATTTGCAAATTAATTCCAATTCAGCAGTCTCTCATTGGAGTCTGTTTTCGAAGTTTTTTTGTTGAAGGATAGTCACTTTGAGATCAGAAATCAAGTGACCAGAGAGATTGAAGTGTTCTCTGACTGGTTTATGAATGTTATAATTCTTGACATCTGATTTGTGTCCCTTTATTCTTTTACGTAGAGACTGTCCAGTTTGCCCAATGTACATGGCAGAGGGGCATTGCTGGCACATGATGGCATATATCACACTGGATGAAGAAGCTCACGAAAGCTAATGCTCAAATAAATTGGTTAGTCTCTAAGGTGCCACAAGTACTCCTTTTCTTATTGTGAGGAGAGTGATCACATTAGATAAGCTATTACCAACAGGAGAGTGGATTTGGGGGGTGGGGGGATGGGGAGAAAACCTGGATTTATGCTGGAAACGGCCCACCTTGATTATCATACACATTGTAAGGAGAGTGATCACTTTAGATAAGCTATTACCAGCAGGAGAGTGGGGTGGGGGGAGAGAAAACCTTTTGTAGTGATAAACACCCATTTTTTCATGGTCTGTGTGTATAAAAACATATTTTCCACAGTATGCATCCGATGAAGTGAGCTGTAGCTCACGAAAGCTTATGCTCAAATAAATTGGTTAGTCTCTAAGGTGCCACAAGTACTCCTTTTCTTTTTGCGAATACAGACTAACACGGCTGTTACTCTGAAACCTATACTCATTTGTAACCCCAGGTTAGACACTGTTGAACCCTGGGGTTTGCCACTGTGGAATGTATTGAATCATTCAGACCTGAAGACAGCTGGCAACCAATTGCAATTTTTTCTCTTTTTCTTTAAAATTAAAGGGTAGTCAGGATTGTTTTTAAATAGAGTGACCCTGAATAGCATTTTCATATGAGCAAACTTTTCTGAGATTGAGGGCTGTAAACTCAGGGCCCAATCCCGCTCCTACTGAAGTCAAAGGCAAAGTTTTTTACGGATTTTAAATGGGCTGGATTCTGATACCCCTAATCATGTTTAATAGTATATCACTCCATGAATGGCCCATTGACTTCAGTGGGACTATCTGTGGAGTACGGTGCTGCTCATTGTCAGTACGGGTCTCAGAAGCTGGATCGGGCCCAAGGCTACAGTGGCACAGATAGGCAGCAGGATACTGGAATGACAAAATTAGATCAGAGCAGAGAGAGTGAAGATTTTAATTCTTAAGGGTTCCTGATGGTCCTGTGGCAGCCCAAGGAGATACTAGAGCCCTGGGCAAGGAATTTGCTAGCATCCTCCTTTGTCTGAGTCCAGAGAGAACAAGCAGCTGACAATAGTTAGATTGAAAAATACTTTTACAAAAAATTCACTTCCCTTGCACTCTGTCTGCAAAGCTTGTTGGCCTCTATGATCTTTATAGATCCTCTTTGTTTTGCTGTCCCATAGTCCAGAGAGACTTGCTGCTTTAAACTGTGTGTGTGGGAAATCCATCCACGTAGTTTAAGCACAGCACGAGAGTCTTACACAACTCAGCTACTTCCCATCAACCCCCACATGCTGCCCGGCTGGTGTGGCTGCCTAACCACAAAATGGCAAAAAGCCCTGCAAGGAGAGGAATCAGCTTTGGAACTTCTTGGCTCAGGGATTCTGAGTGGGGGGGAGGGGGTGGCTGGCAGTGAAGCAGTGCTGAAGGCGCACGCAATGAACTGGAGGACAGGCTGGGTCACAAAGGGATCTGAGACAATCCAGGTCAGGGACTGGGTTGCTTGTCACTGATGGATCCCCACTGCTCTCTATGCCTCTAAATGGCTCCAGGCAATATGACTTTATGGCTAGAATGAGGTTTGGGGACAGGGTGCCTGGGCTGGTTAGTGGCAGAGGGAGGGACTGGTGAGGCATAGGCGCCGACTTCCCCTCTTTCACGTGGGTGCTCGACCCCCCTGCTCTGCCCTGGGCCCCACCCCCACTCCACCCCTTCCATGAGCCCCTTCCCCTGTGCCACCCCTTCCCCGCCCCCATTCCAACCCTTTCCCCAAAGTCCCTGCCCCAACTCCGCCCTCTCCCTGCCAAGATTCCAACTCCTTCCCCAAATCCCTGCCCTGGCCCCATCTCTTCCCCGCCTCCTCCCCTCAGCGCATGGCACGTTCCCGCTCCTCTCCCACCTCCTAGAGCGATCTAACGGTGCCAAACAGCTGTTTAGCGGCAGCCGGGCGGGAAACGCTGGGAGGTAGGCAGAGGAGGTGTGGGGGGGAAGGGAGGGGAGCTTGGCTGCTGGTGGGTGCAGAGCATCTACTAATTTTTCCCCATAGGTGCCTACGTGGTGAGGCAAGTGGAACAGCTCCAGGGGCCCTGGGGAGAACACAGGAGCTGCTACATCCTCTCACAGGGCACAAAGCATGCCCGTCTCCTGCGCTGACAGCACAGGTGTGTACAGTTGCAGAAAGGGATGGTCAGGCCACTAGCCATGCCTCGTGCCCCTCAGCCATGTCCCCTCTGGGGCACTGATTACCTCACGCTGCCTTGCCTACCATTGCCAGTGCTCAGGTAGTGCAAGAACTAGCTATCCCTTGCAAGCGGAACATTGCCAGACCCAAGCATTCCAAAACCATGAGTCAATCTCTAAAAAAATCATGAGATTGACTTAAAAATAATAAGGGTTGAACCTTACGCTAAAAGCGACACTCGAGTGGAGTAAAGGCCAACAGGCTGAATCTGCAAAAGATTAAGACCAGATCTGTGCAAACCAGAGATGGACCAAAAACAGGGACTTTAAGTTGCCCTTCTCCACAAAGACAAAAATTTGGTGATTCAGATTAACTGGAAACTAAAACAGAAACCTGGGCCTGATTCTTCCTTGTTCTGCACCTTGTGTCATTGATTATAGCTGTGTAAAGTGGGTGTGGAATGCTCCCATTCTCAATCGTCTCCATACATGGTTTTGTTTTTGCCTAACTGGAATTTGGCCACCTGGACCCATCAGTAGAGCAAGCCAACACAGCCAAATTCCCCCAGCTTCACTAACGTTGCCCTCGGAGGCTCCTCCTCTCCCACACAGTATTTGGAGGCCTAGCAGGGCTTACACAGATTGCCTGGTTCCTCCAACACATGTCCAAGATTTCCTTCTGACTCCTGAGTGACGCTCCTTACAATTTCTTCCCTGACAATGTGGATGGATTTGACAGCATTCAAATGTCACAACAGCAACGCTGTTAAAAATTTACCTGGAGACTCCCCCACAGAGGTTTTTATACAATGCCCTGGCTGTACCTAAAGCCTTTTGAATGAATGGTATGTTTCTACAGCCATTATAATGTCATCTGTGGTGTCACTTCCATTGCTCATCTTGACGCAAGAAGCCATTGAAATGTTACCTCTGCTGCTCACTGGTGTGTGGCTATATATGATTCCCTAACAACAGCAGGAAGGGTGCAGATATGTATGGGGGTGACCTTCAGCTGTTACAGTAGCCTAAAAGAAGAAATAATCAAGGTCCCAGTTCTGCAAGGTACTTAAGCACGTGGCTAACTTTAAGCTTGGGAACAGTCCCATTGACTTCAGTATGGTTACTTACATGTTTAATGCTGGACATGTTTCACTACCTTACTGAACTGGGGCCTAAATGCAAAGAACTCCTTCAGAATAACACCGGGAGGTGCTGATTTAAACAGACCAAATGCAGGGGTCTGAAGATGCCTCTCTCTTATTAGCATACTGCTTTGGGTGTAACAAACCGCAGCTCATTCAGCGCTGTCTATCGGGGTCTCAAATCTGAATGCAACTCTATATACACAAGAGCCTCAATAGCCGCAATACGCTGGGTTAAAGAAAAAAGCCACTTTACAAGTGCATTACGCTTTGCTTCTCTGGCAGTTTATTACCCTTATTTTATTACGAGATCCTTACTGCCAGTGTAAGGAGCTGCTCATGCCACACAGAAAATGTTGACAATCAGCCTATTTAGCAACATTCCTGCCTGAAGAGTGTATCTTTACTGTAGATTAGTTCCTTTGGCGTTATTAACAGAAATGGGCCCAAACCAGATCCCTGGGTCTGGTCACCCCCCAACTCTGGAGGTATTCAAATTTCCAATCCTGCTTTGCTTCTGGGCCTATCTCTAGATGCTAAGGGCCAAATCCTGAGCCTATTATGCACGCTGAGTAACTAGGCTGTGTGGAGTAGAGTCTCTGTGGAGCGAGGGTTGCCACAATTGTGGTTGGATGTATTCCTGGAGGTTTCATCACATAATATAACCTTTAAATTAAAGATTAATCTTTAATTTCTGGAGACTCCAGGACAATCCTGGAGGGCTGACAACCCACATGGAGGTAGGGAGGGAAGGAATACTTTCTCCAGGGCAGGAAGAGGCAGAAGTGCTCTCTGCAGCAGCTGCCTCAGCCCTTCAGTAACCTCTACAGTTCCTATATCAACTGCTACACAGCTGGAATCTACAGTCACAGATCTAGTGCTTCCCATGTATAGCTGTGCATTAGGGCATAGGTAGCACAGCACCCACTAGGCTGGAATGGATTTTCTAGGGACTCCGGAGCAGTCTGTTCTTTGGTCATTCCAAGTGCCAAGTTAGGAATCCTGAGCAGACGTCCATATGACACTGGTGTCACTTGCACAACTGGTGTCATCCCTGACATAATTTTAGGGTATGTCTACACTGTGATTGCAGCTCGTGTAGACATAATTTTGTTGGCTCGGGTACCAGAGCAGTGAAGCTGCAGCAGCATGAGCTTCCGTATGGGCTAGCCTGTGGGTAATTACTCACGGTTCCAATCAAGTCCGTGCAGCCCGCTGTTCCTTCACTGCTTCAAGACCCCAGCTAGCTAGATTATAGCTAGCTCAGGTATGTCAGTTCCAGCTGCTGCAATCACACCTCATGATTACAGAGCAGACTCCTGCTTAGAGATACTTTTAGCAATTCTATGGCAAAAACCTACAGTGTTGTCCATGCACATGTCACTCACAGGAGAATATTCCCTTCTTGAATAATCCAGGGAAATCTTAATTCGCTGCCCAGACAGAGTAAAAGGCTTGCAAACATTTTCTAGCATTCATCTCCACATTGCTGCTCAAACACAAGTTTATGGCCACAAGGTACAGACTAAGTTTTGTCCAAGAAAACCAACACGATACTTGGTTCTCCCTCCCCCACTGCCAGATACCACTAGCTTTGTTGGTCACATCCGACAGGAAGTAACAAAGCCTGATCTGAAAAACTTTTCTGCTGGAGCATGTGCCAAAAAAGGGGGCAACATATACTCAGAGTTATGGTGCAGTTTGTGAGCAACCAAGCCGAAGGGATGAAGTGCTGCAAATGTGAATGATTTTGCTCAGTGTATTTTGCATTTTTACACCATTAGGTTCTCTTAAAAAAAAAAAATCTCGGCCCAATCTCCTAAAAAGTGGTTATATTTCCCCATGAAACTAGACAAAACAATTCCCTTTTAATATTCAGAGAATTTGACAAGCCATTCATTTTTCCTATTTAATAGTCCCTTCTATGTTCAGCTACACTTTTACCAAAATGTATCTGACCAGATACATGTATTTGTCATAGTGATAGTAATTATCCTTACATTTTTCATCCTCTTTACAAATATTAACTACCCAGAGCTCATTACACAGAAGTGTGGTAATCCTCATTTTACAGATGGGGAAACTAAGGCACAGAGCAGTTAAGTGATTTGACTAAGGTCCCAGGAGGAGTCAGACACACATGTCTTCAGAGAAGCAGCGTACTAATATGATAGGTATCTCTATTCTTCCAAAGATCACCCACTCCTAATTAGAAGGATTTCATTCTTTCCTCTTGTACATTGCAGAGCAGAGTGGAAGATCCTTTCTCTTCTATGTCTACATCGTTGTAAATCCTAAGTTGCTGAGCTAAGATAGTTGCCACATGGTTAATGGTAAACAGGATGTGGCCATTCTAATATAGTCAGAAGTTTATTTGGATTTGCACACATCCTTCTTCCCTAAAACACCTTTCTTCAGATTACATCATCTCTTCCAAAGGGAAGCCATCAGGGACAGGAAGTGTTCCCCTCACTTGGATTCTAGGGTGGAGTAGTCCCTTCTGTTTTTCAGTCTGTAAAGTGCAGTACCAAGATGTATTTTAGCCTTGTTATTTTATGGTAAACTGGAAGTGACCAAGTTACATCCTTCTCAGCATGCACTGAAATATTACTTTAGCTATTTGAATCACACTCATGCAAACACTTAAGTCATGAATACAAGGATAAAAGTGATTTTAGGTACAGCCTGGGCCAAATTCTACTCTCAGCTATACAAGAGTGACTAGAGGGTAGGGGCCCTAAACACAGAATTTGTTTCAATATCAACAATATTTTATCTTTTACCTATCGTAACAAATCTATGACCATTTGTATTTCATCACTGTCTCTGCTACACAACTGGGCCACTCAGAAATTCACAGGAATAGTATGGATAGAACTTGGATCCTTCAGCTCCAAAACACAACACCCTGCCACTTGAACTAAAGGAAAATCTCCACTATCAGTTAACAGTATGGGACCTATGATACATGCCCAGCTAAGCAGCTCTGTTTCCATCCAGTTGAGGACAGAAGTACAATACTCACACACTCTCTCTAGCAGGGCTTTTACAATAGGTATTTTCACTATTATTCACAAATGTTACAAATTGACTCAAGTCCTAAATAAAGTCTAAGAGGAGGTTTAGTTAGATCACTCTTGAGTATGATCTCAAAAAGAAAGAAAAAAGATTTGAAGTCCTAACCCATCTAAAACTAAAAGCTATTATATGTCATAAGTTTAGTTCTTCTTTATCTCAGCCTTAGAATCAGCCATGAACTGAAAAATGATTTACCAAAGTTTCCATCAAAACTATTTCATTCCCAAGAGCTCTGAATGAGAAGCTAGATTGCAGGATGTCAGCTTCGGAAGGAAGTCTGCTGGAAACAGAGGGAGGAAGAGGATTGGTGAGGCAACACTCAGGAAACCCATGAAATGTATTGATTTTTGTTTCCTGTGTTTGTGACCTTAAAAATAGTTCTTGTGCAACTTGAAATGCCCGAGTTTATGAATCAAAACCAGGCTGCAGCTTGAAAAACCTGCATGCTTCTGCTTTAGCCAGGCTTCTTCTTCCTTTGCCTCTGAAAGCATTATAGTGGAACAGTAAGTGGACGCAGTGTCTAACCCCCTCATGCATCTTATCAGAGTGGATTAAACTGCTGGCTTCTAACATGCCTGGAGTCCTGGGAAAACGACACAGCTAACATCAGATAATCCGCTCCAACTTGTTGATTTGTGGGACTTATAATCATCTTCAGAGGCTCAATATTTGGCAGCTGCCCCTACACAACTGACATTTTCAGGCCATTAATTCTGGGATAAAAGTACCTTAGCTTTATCTCTTGCCTTTCTTAATATAAACCATTAGCTTTTATTAACGTTTAGGTATAACTCAGGAAGAGCTATGATATGCAGACAGAACATTCCAAATAATTTGGGAATCATCTGGGGAGAACAGAGGGCTATGAATTCAAGCTAAAAAATATACTCCAGGGAAATACTCTTCTTCCAGGAGTTGTAGATACTAAAGCAAAATGGGCAAAATGAGGGATACTTGCAGGCAGAGCCAGCCACATTCCAAAAACAAAAAACACAAGCCTTCCTCTGTTTACAGCAAACCCAGACCTAGCCACAGAGTTCTTCCCAGGAGAAGTCTATTCATTATGGAGAGCTCTCAGTAAGGATAGCAGTTTGTACACCCAATCAAGTGTTTATCTGCTGGAGTGTTGCAACCAGAACTGTCAAAAATCAGGCTTTTAGGACACCGGATGAAAATGTAATCCTCAGAAGAGGACTCTACTGTTCAGGGTACGTCTACATTACAAGCGCTACGGTGGCACAGCTGTAGCGCTGTAGTGAACACACGTGTGACCTTGATGGAAGGGGGTTTTCTGTTGCTGTAGTAAACTCACCCCCTTGAGCGGCCATAGCTAGGTCAATGGAAAATTCTTCCATCAACCTAGCAGTGACTACCCAGCGGGTTAAGTCATCTTAACTACATCTCCCAGTGGGATGAATTTTTCACCCCCTTAGCAATGTAGCTAGGTCGACCTAAGTTTTACGTGTAGGCTATAGCAACCTAAGCAGCCACTCTGCTTGTTGCACTGCAGCCCAAGGAAGCATTATCAGAAAGCTGGTGTAGTAACTTCTCACCAGTTTTGGTCTGAAAAATCTGGAGACAAGTCACCGTGCCCTCTCAACCATTTGATGCGTTTATGATATTGATTCCAGCTCAGGTTGAAAACCGCTGATAAAAAACTGAATTTCTCCAAGAATCGGGGAACAGAAAATAACCAACCCCCACCCGTTCACAAGAACAACAAATTTCCTCGAAAAGGACTTTAAATGGAATTTGCGCCCAGTTCACACTATTTACTAAGAATATGTCTACACTCTGAGCTGGGGCTGTGATTCCCAGCTCCAGGAGACAGACTGCACTACCTCTCATCAAGCTAGCATGATTAAAATAGCCACAGCAGCACAAGCAGCGGGAGGGGCTAGCTGCCTTGAGAACTCGCCTAGCATCTCGAACAGGTCTGTATTTAGGGCAGCTAGCCCTTTCTGTCGCTGCAGCTTTGCTTTATTTTTAGTGCACTAGTTCAATGAGAGCTCGCACGAGTATGTCTCCTCGAGCTGGGAATTATACCCCAGCTCAAAGTGTAGACAATTCTTGAATTGTAAGCTCCTTGGGCCTGGGACTGTCTTTCTGTGTTTTTGTGTGTATGTTCATACAGCGCCCCGCAGAGTTTGATCCTGGTCTATGATTGGGGTCCATAGGTACTCCCATAATACAAATCATCAATCAATAATAAATAACTGTCCACTGTCAATTCCAGCTGGATCACTTTCTCTCTGTGGGTCACTTCTCAATCATCAAAGTATTTTGTGTGTGTGTGTATGCGGGGGGTGTCTACAAGCCCACCAGTGGGCCATATCCTTGGCTGGTGTAAATCAGCATAGTTCTGTTGATGTCAATGGAGTTATGCCAATTTACACCAACTGATATCTGGTCCAACGTTGCAACTCAGTGTCCAAATAATAAATGAGACCACCTATGAGAAGCTGTTAGGATCATTTTAATAAACATTTGTGTTCATTTCATGCCTTTTGAAACAACTGCTCTCTGCTCAAGTCTATGCAGTTACAGTTCATAGAAACACAAAACAATGCTTCTAGGATGCAAGTTTTAATACTGAAAGAGCTGTAGGGGATAGGTCAGCAGCTCTAGGGAAGCAGGAGGGAATGTAAATGAAACTGCATGAAATCTCAGTTGCTGATTTCTACCCTGGTTAAAACCATTCTGCTAAGTACGGTAGATCCTCCTGCTATAAATCCCCAAGGAAAAAAGACTGTTGCCATTTCTCATTCTTCCCAATAAAGGGAACTGCCCTCGATTTTTACCATCACGTAGTTGTTCCAGATGGAGAACAAGGGGTTAATTCTAGTTAAATATTGATCCAAAAAAATGCCATAACATCCAATTAATGAATGGTCTAAAGCCATATTTGCTAAATTGCTGCAAAGCCGACTGCTGGAAAGTTAGCAGATTGAAAGACAGGTGGTTTAAAACCTAAAAAAAAAAATAAAATACCCACAGTTGGATTCAGAGAGAGATTCTGGGAGTGGTCACTCCACGCTTCATATCCTTAATTGGTTTAGTTTTAAACAGTTTTGTCTCCAGCACTTACATCTTACTGATCTCAGGAATCTTAATGGACTTTTTAGGCCTGATTCTAATCTCATGTACACAGGTTTTACACTAGTGTGTAACTCTACTGTCTTTAGAGGAGTGACTCCTGTTTAATATGGATGACGGTGAAGTCAGAATTGAGCCCATAGCCTCCAGCATTTTGTTTCACAATGGATTATGATGTGGAGTTTTGAACATGTAAATCCAAAGCATCAAATACTGCCACATCTTTTTTAGACTGATGGGCTTTACCTTTTTTGTGCCAGCTGGGCTTGTGCTAGAATGAATGGCCCAGATGCTTGGGAGTGTCCGGCGCACAGCTTGGCTAAGACGTGAGAAGGGGAGCAGAGGTGAAATTAGACTACTTTTTTCTGCCCCACCAGTTCTGGAGGAAGCTGGGGTCTAAACCAATGAACTCATGCTGGCTGGTAATGACCCTGAATGCTGGGGGGGTAGGTAGCATAAAGCCAGCTGTGCTTGCTTTAACCCCCGGGGGGATTTCATTATGGAAAGGGAATCAATCCCTGCTTGGCTGCGTAAGCCAGTGTTTGGGCCATTTCTGCACAACTGGAGCAGTGTAAAGAGGACAGAACAGGACCACGGATCTGGAACAATGACCAGCTTTGCCAGGAACATCACTGGGCCTGTGAGCTTTTTCAGTAAAATTCTAGACTTTTTAATACAGAAAACACCAGTGTCCTCAGCTGGTCACCTCTGTGTCTGTAAAACAAACAGGGTTCCCTCCTCCCATACCACTTAGAATAAAACCTGGACTCAGCAGGATTCCCCACTGAGAAGCAAGAGTGCCACAGTCACTCATTTAAATTGGGAGTTTCCAGACCCAAGTCAGGAGAGCTAATGGCTCACTGAATGGATGTAATTGCTCATGAAAAATCATTAACAGATTTCCTCTGTCAGACCCTGTTGACTCATCATTTTGTTTACAAATGAGCATTCACTGTACCAAAGCCAATGACATCAAGCAGAATAGAAGCATCAGTTGAAAGGGAAGAATAACCACTACAGCAGTTCACCAGCTCTTTCCATTTGCCGTAATGGACTCGTAATCCTGACGCTGAAAACGGACCCTTCAGCTTCCATAGAGCTTCTCAAGCTTAGGATTTCTTTCTTTCTTTCTCCTCTCTTCAGTTTTCTTTTTCTTGAGAACTTCTTCTCCACTGATAAAACCCTTCTCTCCCTCTTTTGACTCACACTCATTTCAGGTCAAACCCTGAAGTTCTTTCTTAAAGGTTCTGATGGGAGCTTGCCCGACTAAAACTGAGGGAGGATTTCAGGATATGGGCCCCATAAGTCGAGCAAACAGAGAGCAAAGCTGAGAGTGAGCAGCAGCAATTAGGTTAGGTATTTTGTAGAGGGATGCAAAACATTCTAGAGTTGAGTAAGTCACCAGCAATCTTTTTTTCCAATAAAAGTATTTTAGTAGTGAATGATAGCTATTTGGACAATAAAAGAGGCAAGATCCCAGAAGGCCTTTTGTGATCAGCTTTGGGATACCCACATCTAGTTGGTAGTTTTGCCATTTATAGACTTTCGGTATTTGCTGACAAAAGAAACAAATCTTTCAGAACTGTTTGTTTGAAGAATAATTAATAAAGTTGCCAAAACTAATAGGCTGTCTTTATTGCTCAGCACTCACAGCAGACCATGAGGGTGCCCCCAAAGTAAGCAGAGAATGCACTGTGTGAAAATGAAATCTTCTAAATTGCCTCACCAGGTGAGGAAAGATGGTCCAGTGGTTAGGCTGGGATTCAGGAGACCTGGGTTCAATTCCCTACTCTGCCACAGACTTCCTTTGTGACTTTGGGCAAGTGACTTAGCCTCTCTGTGCCTCTGTTTACCATCCATAGAATGGGGATAATGGCACTGCCTTACCTCATGGGTGTTGTAACGATAAATACATTAAATATTGGGAGGTGCTCAGACACTATGGTGATGGAGGTCAGATACATACCTTAGATAGATTGCTATGCCTTGAACTAGGGCCAGAATTTAGGGCCAGAACCTGCACTAATGAGCAGAGCTCATCCACTCCCCTCAACCAACAAGATGTCCTGGAGGCAAGATTTCTAAGTAGAGAAAAATCAAGGGCAATCTCTAAATACCTCACATAGCCAAATTCAGACCAGATTAAGCAGCTGCAACTTTGCTGACTTCAATAACAGTTGCATCCACCCTTAGGGTATGTCTACACAGCAAAGAAAAACGCACGGCTGGCCCATGCCAGTGGACTCAGGCTACGGAGCTATTTCACTGCTGTGCAGATTTCTGGGCTCGGAATGGAGCCTGGGCTCTGAGACCCTGCGGGGTGGGAGGATCCCAGAGTATGGGCTTCAACCTGAGCACAGAAGTACACCCAGCAGTGAATCAGCCCCACCACCCCAGCCCTGCAAGCCCGAGTTGGCTGGCACGGGCCAGCTGCAGGTTTTTCTTTGCTATGTAGACATACCTTAAGTGTCTGAATTTGGCGCTCAGACTAACATTGGAAAACCAGAAGAATGCTTGATCACAGGAAGCCAAAATCTTTCAGTGAGTAGGGGCCTCTAGATATTGTCAATTAACTGTTCTAAAACAGGGAATGATTTTATCTCCTACTGTCCAAAATACTGATTTCATCTAGTAGGGAACCCAAAGTTGGGACAGAAAATGTCTGTAAACTCTTAGGTGGCACAGTGGAAAATGGCAGATCCCATCAAGGCTTATTCAAGATGTTATAGTACATGAGCTGAACTGGAAAGTGCAGTGAGACAATGGAAACAAGTGCAGCAATTGTATGAAAATGTCCAATAGCTGGCATAGTAGAGTCAGGGCACAAGAATCACCCAAACTGCAATAGCTTAGATGAATAAAGTACCAAGGTTGCAGAAATCTACCAACCAGGAGGTCTTTCTATTAGAGGTGTTTTGTATTTAAAACATAAAGACATGTGGAGGCCTACTGAAGCCTGAGAAGGGATGAAGAACAAAGCCGTTCCCACCAACAACTTTACATTGTCTTGCATTAGAGAAATAGTCTCCTCCACCGTCTTTTCACACAGGAATTGATTAGAATCCCAACTAACCATCCATCACACAAGTCTCAGACATTTTATAGCTGCCTGTAGAGTTATCTTAGCAGGGAGGCACGCTAACCCAGAAACTTCCACCGGCTCTGGAGGATTTTAGCAAAGCAGCTTCCCTTAAAGTCAAGGAGAGTCATGTGGTTAAAACCCCGCGACAAGCTCTGGCAGTGTAGGTGCCTGAATTTCTGAAGACATTGTTCAAAGCAGGCCTGTGTATGGCGCTAGCCCAGAAGCTCCGTGTTAGCACACGGACACCACCATTTATCTGAATTTCTGTTTCTTTCAAAGAAAGGTCTTTCGTTATTTCCCTTGAAGGAGAAAAACGTGATCCAAAGACTAAACGTAAAGAGAGGTGAATGTTAATTTGAGAGTCTTATGGGACCTGTTCTGCACAGCTCTCTCCCTGCATTACCATGAAACTCATATGCCCCCCTACTCCCCCGCTCAGGCCTGGACTGCAGCTGCAACATTACACGAGTTCCTCCACTCCGAGTACTGTTAAGGTCCAAGGGTGTTGTCAGGGCAGGTGTTTTATGTTGCAAAGGAGCTGGGGGAATGGATGTCATCTATATGTAACGAAGTAGTGAAGTTATTAATGCTGGAACATTTTTTTAAATTCCTGCCCTTTACAGAAACTCTGCATCCTTCATGCTGCTAGGAAGACTGGTCAAGCTTATTATGTTAGTCTTCATCCTGTATTAAATTTAATACTTCTACATTATACAATCAAATCCCTGAAGAATGGGCAAGATGAAGGACTAAAGAGTAACAGGCTCCAAAGGGGCCATCCTAGCCAAAATAGTGTATATTTAAGCAATGAGATCCTGTATGTCCTTTAAAAATCAGCCCTCTTGGAAATGCTGTTCTTCTGCCTGTGTTCTCCTGGGAGCAGAGAATATATCAGTCCAAGAGTGCCTCATTCCAAGGGTATTCACACTACTTTTGAAAGCTATACTAAAATGTCCTTCTTGAAATTGTTTGGAATAAGATGTCTGATCTGTTCAGACTATATTTTGTTAGCTGCTATTTCCTCAGGAGAGTCTCCCTTGCCCCACTCAAGCTGTGTTTCTCATTTATGTTTAGCTTTGGCTTTGGCAACAGATTCAAAATATTCTAACTCCTTCCCAGAGGCAGGAATTGTGCATTGACAATAAATTTGGCTCCTCAATCTTCAGAGGTTATTTTCTTAATACACTACTACTAATACTTAGCACTTCACATCTTTAAAGTGCTTTGGACGCATTTCAGTGCAGGTCTGCTCTGAAAAGTGGCCATTAATAAATAGCACCTTCTTACTTAATAGAGCCGTTCTTTGCACATGCTTAGTCACATCTGCTTAGTCTAGTAACAGAGGCATTTTACTCATCAGCCCTGTAAAACAAAGTTATGGAGAATGAGCAGCATTCTAGTCCTTTTTGTGTATCTTCAATCAAAATTGTTTATCGAATTCCAATAGTTCCCCCTGTGCAAACCAACTGAAGACAACTGTGCTGCACGGGTGTCACTGAGGACATAGTTTGATGTGCAGAACTTTTACTGTTGGTGTTGATGTCCAAGAAGGAAACCACTCAACTTTACTCTCAGATCCCAGGGGAGTTTTCAGGTCTGATAAGGGGAAAAATTCTTTTACTTGCTGAGTCATAGAGTTTAAGGCCAGAAGAGACCACCAGATCGTCTAGCCTGACCTCCTGTATATAGATCACAAACAGCACCCCACACCCACACACTAACCCAACAACCGAAACTGAACCAAAATATTACCGCCAACAAGAGACTAGACTGCTACAGGCAGAGACTAGGCAGGATCAAGGTGTACTAGTGCCCAAGGCCTCCACACCTGAGGCCCCCCACAATGGCAGGGAAATGATTAAGTGTGAAATACCCAGATAATCCTGGCAAGTGAACCAGACTCACATGCTACAGAGGAAGGCAACTCCCATCCCAAGGTCATTGCTAATCTGACCTGGGGGGAAAATTCCTTCCCAACCCAACATATGACAATCAGTTAGACCCTGACTATGTGAGCAAGAACCAGCCAAGCATCTGAGACAGAGACTACTCAGTGCCACCTCAGAGCCCTGGCCCTCCCTCTCCAACATCCCATCTCCAGCCATGGCCATCCCACAACAACAAAAAACAGAATACACCGGGGAAGGGGCACTCTCTTCCTGACCCCTGCAGGTGGCTGGCTGAAACTTTGAAGCATGCGCTTTTAGGAACATAAGACACAAACTGGAAGTGGACCCCAGGGCTGTTGAGCCCTGTCCCATATCATCACAATTTACCCCATCATACAGTTGCGCACACACTTGATATGTAAATCACTGAGACAAGAAACATGAAATCCGATTATGCCTCTTCTATAAAGTCACTTGGTAGAATACAACTGAAAGTGCTCAAAAGGTCAAACCCTGCACTTTAAGGGCCAAACCCTGCTTAACTTACTTTGGGGCAACTCCCGTTGGCTCGGTCCTAACACCTCTATCTTAACACATCCCTAAGGTAGGTGATACTAGCCCCATGTTAAATATTGAGAAAACTCAGACAGAGACATTAAATGGCTTAACTAGGGCCACAATGAATAAGAAAAGCCGCCAGGATTAGAATTTAAGAGTACATGGCTTCCTAGCCTGCCCTCAATCCACTACATTACTCTTCCTTCTTCTCTTACAGAAGGCATCTATACAAGACAAATGACATTCTCCAGACTGTCAGGAGTAACAAGGCTGATTAGCTCTGTAGTTATATAAATCCAAATCAAGGAAAAATCACTTACCTCACTGGATTCAGCAGTTGGAGATCTATTTTACCAAGTCATGATGATGTAAAGTACTTTTCTCTACTTTCCCAGTACATACTTTGCCCTGCCACCTCTAAGTTTTGTGGAAACAGGTGTTTCTAAGAGCATCTGGAAAGATCTAGTAAATATATTAAAATCCACTGGGTATTGTAGTGGTAAGAAACTACAATTAAAATGAAAATAAAATTAGCATCATGAGGTGCATAGGAGGTAATGTTAAATTTCAGATTCTCTCCAAAACTTTAAAACTTAACAGCAATGAGAGTCTTAATAGAGAGCAATTATTTTAGTGCAGATTTTGTTAACATACTGCATAGAGTGACTCGCTGCAGTTCAGAAACTCGAGATGGGAATATATCTAGTAGCAACCATGGCCCAACTTTCCCTTCCTTTCATTTGTTGCAACCCAGTGGGAAGAACTTGATTCAAACCACAGGAAAAAAATAATTAATAAAAAAAATTGTCTACATCAGTTGTTCTCTAAATGGGGATGCTTCTCCCAGTTAGCCAGGATCTAACCGAAAGCTACCTCCCATTTAACCTCTGACACCTGTTTGCAAAAACATTATCCATATCGGGGTGGGCAAACTATGGACCGCATCCGGCCCGTCGGACCTTTAAATCCGGCCCTCAAGCTCCAGCTGAGGAGCAGGGTTGGGAGCTTTCCCCACTCCAGTGATCCAGCCGGGGAGCGCGGTTGGGGGCATGCCTTTCTCCGCTTGTGCGGCAGTCCGCGCGACTTACGGAAGCAGGAGCAGCCAGGGGGCTCCGCACGCTGCCCCCGCTCCAAGTGCCAGCTCTGCAGCTCCCATTGGCCAGGAACTGCAGCCAATGGAAACTGCGGGGGGAAGGGGTGCCTGTGGATGGGGCAGCGCGCAGAGCGGCATGGCCACACCTCCAGAGGAGGAGATGGGCCACTGTTTCCAGGAGCCACTTCAGGTAAGCGCCACCCAGATCCTGAACCCCTGAGCATCCCCTGCACCCCAACCCCCTGCTCCAGCCCTGATTGCCCTCCAAACCCTTTGATCCCGGCCCGGAGCACCATCCTGCACCCCAAACCCCTCATCCCCAGCCGCACCCCATAACCTGCACTCCCAGCCACAGCCTCACTCCCCCCCACCCCATGTACTCTAATCCCCTGCCCCAGATGAGAGCCCCCTCCCACCCTCCGAACCCCTCCATCCCAGCCCGGAGCACCCTGCTGCACCCCAAACTGCTCATCCCCAGCCCCACCCCAGAGTCTGCACCCCCAGCCAGAGCCCTCATCCCTCCCATGTGCCCTAATCCCCTGCCCCAGCCAGCCCTCCATACAATTTCCATACGGAGATGTGGTCCTCCGGCCAAAAAGTTTTCCCACCCCTGATCTATACCAAAATGTTAGCCTTCATAGCTCCTCTTTTTAATAAAGTGCCATCAACGGCCATCAATATTTACCTAAAACTTCTCCTATACAGATTTCTCTGAATAGATATTAGCCAGGATATGCCCTAAAATCAAGAAAGCCTGGTTTTCACGGGCTCATTTCACTACAGCTACCAACCAGATAGCCATCAGAAAGCAATGACTTTTGATCACTATCAGCCCAAAGTGCTTTAGAAGCTGGGAATTGCCATCTGACTGCAGGATAAAATCCAATAACTAAAAGGTTTATATTTCAGAAACAGAAAGGTATTAAAGATCTGAATATTTTAAACAGAGATGGGACATTCCCTTGAATAACAAGAAGGTATGTATTTGGGTGTGTCCAATCCCAGCATTAGGCAGTTTTGTTTCTGGGTTGGAACCAAAACAGGCTTATTCTCCAGTTCCAGTTCCAATTCACATGCCTCTGAAATCTTGTGAGAATAGCTAATCTTGAGCAATTCTGGCCCAAGATGTTGGCAGTTTCGAGTGAACAACTGGACACATATTGCGCGATTTCTATCATTCAAGACCAACTGTCCTGCATTTTGGCCCATGCTGCCATAACAATAGCTGGAGAGATTTTGGTGGCATCTAATTCAAGACTTGCTAGTGCTTAAATCTGAACCTGGATTTGTAGCCTAAATCTGATCTGATCATGCTTCCTTGGACCACCTCTAAAATACAGTACCCTTTCAGCTCATGGAGCTTGATGTGTTTAACAGCGCATGGTCGAAGTTTCTGGAAGTATATTAAGTAGCTATTGGAATAACATGTGTGACTAATAATAAATCACACGCACCCTATAATCCCCTTCACTGTGTAATGCAATGCTGGGAAAAGAGGCCTGGATATAGAAAAGATGTATGAACGCACAGACTATTCCCCATTTGCTCGATAACTGTGTCCTTGTTCCCCAGAGAAGCTCTGTATGCCAAAAGCACCCCACTGAAAAACAAGGAGGCAGAGACCCAGGGGAGGACTCAGGGAATGTCTGTTTCGTAGAGAATGTTCCCCCCTCTATGTGACCGAATATCATGTAAGAGTAAGGTTAACAGCCCCTCCATGCTCTGTAACCTTGATAAGACGGGCCAAAGAGCACAGCCACGGCACAGGGCCCAGTGATAACACTGCCACTAATACCATTGCTCAGAGTGGGGCTAAGAGGAGCACGGAGGGAGAGGCCGCCCTGTGCAGCTCACCAGGTATCACTGGGGTTTGGCCCAGGTTTTCATGGGTATCCCTGTTTTCCATCTTTATCCATTGCCATAGCCCCAGTCCCTGTTGCACTGCTGAAAACTCCATGATCCAGAGTGGGTTATTCTCAAACACCAGGTCTGCAGCAGCCTTGGGGAGGGTGTTGTTTAAAACAAAAAACAAACCACATGTGAGGGGAGCTTAGGTGCCATGATAGACATCCTGGGGCAGCCTCATGCCTCGTGAACCTCCATTAAGTTCAGTGGAGATCCAGCAGGTGTGAATTTGCCTCACACCATCTGTAAAGCTTAGGGGACTATGTCTGTGTTTAATTACTCTATTTCCCCTTCTCCTGAAAAATAGTACATTATAAAATTGGTGGGGGCAGGAAAGGAAGCTGGAAATGGCAGCTTCATTTCTGTTCAAACCACTCACGACTGTCATCGAACTTCTGGCCATTGCTGACCCACTGTGTTTCAAGAAAAGGTGGCCTGATTATTCACAGCTCCTACAGTGCTCTGTGCCTCTGGGCTCCATTGTAGACAGAGATTTGCGTGAGAAATGATGGCATATTCCCCCAACTGAGCAATATTATGGACAGAACAAGAGTAATGAGGCACGATTATCAGGAACAGCGCTATCAGCCTTTCTGATTGGCTTGTCACATCTAAAACAGCCTCATCTAGATTCAGCCTCAGATCAGCCTCTTCTAAAGCAGGCGCTCCAGAGATTCTGCTCAACCTCACCCTGTCAGAATGGGGGCTGCCAGCAGAACTGTTATACAGCTGCTGGATATTAATACTGTTCTTTCTGCTGAAAAACATCAATAAATTCTAGGGCCTCCCTTAGTGAGGGATCATTTCAGCCAGTCTGCTGCCTCCTCCACTTGCTCTAAGCTGTTACTTCCAAACTTGTAATGAAAACAGGGAGCTGCAATTGTTACTCTACCAACCTAGAAATGGGAAGGGGGGGACGGGACAACAAAGCAGACAACACTTGCAAATTAGCAACTCTACTGCTAACTTCATGGCTAACTTCCCCTCCTGCCACTTTGCTCATGCATCCTGGACTATTTATAGTGCGATTGTTATACGGGTGTTGTCTAGTGGTAGAATAAATGACTGAGCGGTGAGGATCCTTGGGTTCTATTCCTGACTCTGCCACTCACTTGCTTTGTGGCAATGGGCAGATCACTTTGCCTTTCAGAGCCTCAAATTCCCCACCTGTAAAATGAGGGTATTAATTCTTACCCACCTCAGGTGGGTGCTGAGAGACTTAATTTGTGAATGTTTGTTAATTGCACCTTGATTTATGGGTGGACAGAGCTACAGAAAACGCAACATGTTAATTACTGGTCTTCTGCTCCCTTCTACAAAAAGAAAAGGAGTACTTGTGGCACCTTAGAGACTAACCAATTTATTTGAGCATGAGTTTTCGTGAGCTACAGCTCACTTCTGTAGCTCACAAAAGCTCATGCTCAAATAAATTGGTTAGTCTCTAAGGTGCCACAAGTACTCCTTTTCTTTTTGCGAATACAGACTAACACGGCTGTTACTCTGAAACTTCTACAAAAAACATTTCAAAGACCCACAGGGAATAAAGTATACAGGCATTAGCCATGTGCTCTTTTCTGCTTAGCATTTTCTTTTCTCATTGTCAAGAACTTTTACTATTGTTTGATACTATCCTTAATGCAGTAACGGCATGCACAAATGACATGTCAGACTGCTCATTTGTGCACACAATTAGTGCATCTGTGCATGCAACTGCAATAGCTGTGAGCAAATTATCCATGTGTGCCATTCTAAAGGTCTGAATCATTACTTACAGCCACATGCTATCAATAATATTGACTATACTATTAGCTGTGAGCATGTAGCTGTAGGTAAGTGTGACGGGTCTCAGGTATTTTTAATTTACTGTTTTCATGTCTCTCTAGCGCTTGCTTGTTCAATGTTTGCATTAAATTACCTTAGCCAAGGCCTTATGCTTTAATGTCTCTGATAATCCTTTCCAACAAGCTATTGGGCCAGAACAGCATAGGTATTTAGGCACCCAAAGACCTGGATTGATGCCTAGTAGGATTTTAAAAAGTCCCTAAGAGAGCTGGAAGTGGATTAACCTAATCCACAAAAAGGCACTCTTAATGCAGAATAAGAGTGTCCACGTGGGGAGTTAGTGTGGAATAGCTTTAAATTTAAACCCTAACTATTTTGTGCTAACTACGCTGTAAATCCACCAGGTTGACAAGCTCTTAATCAGGCAAAATTTCTGGTTTTGGTGTGAAGCCAGGTGAACCTCACTGACTTGGGCTGAATTTCCCATTGCAATCTGGGGTTCATTTGGACTTGAAACTCAAAGCAGGTGTGGGTACAAAAGGAGTTCTCGGGTGGTTTGAGACCAGCTGGTAAGAACCCAAGCAACATGAATCCCTTTTAGATAAGATCAGTGAGTTTCACATAGCTTTTTTACAGGTTTTTCATCTTTGCATATATCTTGAAATTGCTTAGATGTGTTTCACTCCAACTTCCCATTGTTACCTACTGTTTAGTAGAGATGGGCCCAGGACACTGCGTTCAGATCCGGATTCAAGTCTGAACTTCTCCAAAGAACAATGCAGGTTGGAGCCAGGGCTTTGATCTGGACAGTCAAGTCCTGATCCTACAATCAGATCTACACAGGCACAGAGCTCCACCCACACATATCTGAGATTGGGGGCATAAAGAGTGAACTCTTCAGGCCAGGGACACAGACTTTTATTTTCTCTCTAAAACAATATAATCACAGTAAGAAAAAAAAAGATTAATGTGATATAATGACATACTGTAGCTTTGGAACACCACAGTATTTTGCAGCTTCAGATAGTGCGAGCAACCCCCAAAAGCATCAGATGATATAAAACTAAAATGTATTACAGGAACTTTTGCTTTATTTTTAATGTATAAATTAAGTGTAAATCTGCAGTTTCCTTTTTGTGGCTAGTCCTCTGGATTTGTTTGAATAGATGTATGGTTAGAGGAGATTTATTTTCATGTTTGGAGTTTCAGAATTAGTATAAACTAGTACTTCAAAGTGACAAACCTCCTTTAAAACCCAGTCCTATTGAGACACTACAGTATGTTTGGACAGTAAGTAGATGCTTTGTCATACTCCCATGTGGATACAAGTTTTAGTTTGGGAACATTTCTTACTGGTTTTAGACAACATTTTCAAACCCAAATATACACATACTGAAATGGTTTATATAATTCACCCAAGCAGTACATTTTATTTAACAACTCATTATCATAAAACTCATTGATGGCTATCTGATCATTAAACCACAAAATATACTGTTCAGTTAACATACAGAGTCTGACAAAGCCACAAGAGCCAGAAAATTCAGAGTTAATGCTGAAACTCCATCATTATCACATGCCACTATGCCTAAGTATTTCAGCATGTAAAATACAGTAAATCAGAAATCCCTGGAGGTCCCCACAACAGAATTGGGTTTAGATTGGTGTTTCAACCCCACTTCCTCAGTTCTGTATGTGCATTAGACATTAAATTGTATTTTAACAGTTATTTCTCCTCATAGTTTAGGGACAGATCCTCAGTGATGACTGCAGCATGCAGAATGGGTGCACAAAGATGGCGTAACGTTCACATTTGCACTCCCCTGATCCTGCTGCTGCTGTGAGGAGGACTGAATTAGAGCAGCCTGGAGGCTGCTCTATTTCCTGTTGCTGCAAACAGCCCCCAGGGCCTTGAACAGTGACATTACAACAATTTTTACAGTGGGGGTGCTGAGAACTATTGAACCAAACTGTCAACCCTGTATATGATGGAAACCAATTCAAGCCGGGGGTGCTGCCAGACCTCCCAGTATCCCAACTTCCAGCCCCTTGGGCTTGAAACACAACCAGGAATGAATGTGGGACACAGGTATCTCAGCCATACCTCCTTCCCCCTGCTATGACAACATCACAGATAGAGAGTGACATAAGAGCCCATACATTGGCTGTACACTTTTGGATGATTCCCTTATACTAGGGTAATCCTCAGCAGGCCAATTAAACCAGCTTTATGGCCAACTTGCCCCTTGTGTAGTGTAAAGTGGCTACACCATAACAGAATATCATGCCCTTAATATCCTTTTTTGGGGTTGATCATCTAAGGTGCAGAGCATCTCCTGGGAATTACTGAGTGCCCTCAACTCAAGCCCATGTGAAATTACAGTACTCAGCACATTGGAGGATTGGGCCCTTAACTAATTAAGTTTCAAAAAGGAAATTAAAAGGCATACCAGGGACATGGCGTGAGGTTTAAGGGTCCTTCAAATTTAATAGTCCAGAATCTGACCTGTTACAATAGTGTAAATATGGAGTAAATCCACTGGGGTTTCTCAGGTTTAAGAAAGACCTTAAGAAAGCAGACCTGAGATTGGAATCTGGTCCCATATAGCAATGGCCCCATTTACACTTAACCGTGTTTCCTAAGCTCTGACAGCACCCCACTGTGGAAGGTACCCACTAAAGAGAGCACATATATTCATCATCATCTTTGGAGACATGGATTCAAATCCTGTTGAGGTTACATGTGATGAAAATACATTGGTGGTCCCATTCTAGCACTTCACAGGGGATAGTTATTGTCCCTATCACAAAAACACAAGTTGTTATAGATAGGCAATCTCTGCTCAGGAGAGCCAAACCTGGAACTTCCCTACTAGCCTTCTGGGGGGAAGTTCCAGGTTTGGCTCTCTCTCTCTTTGTTTCAAAATCCCTCCTTAAAACACATGCCTTCCACTAAACCTACCAGTCTTAACCCACCTCTTTCATAAGTGCTTTAACAGAATCTTTCATTAACAAAACACATAATAGCAACACTCTGTTAATCTTCCTCTGCTTATCTAGAGAATCTGCATGGGCATTTTGTCTGGCCTTTTAGACCCCAATTCAGCAGAGCACTTAAGCCTGTGCTTAATAAGTCAATGGAACTATTCAGGGGCTTAAAGATAAGCACTGTGCTGAATAAAGACCTCAACCCATTGTACAGCATTGAGCACACTGTCAGAACATAAATAATATATTAACAACATAAGCAATACCTACCCACACTAGACCTGTCTAGTTTTCTCTCTGGGCAATACATCTGTCCCCCAAACGTATATTATTTATTCATTATTATTTCTACAGCACTATAGGTGTGCATGGTGCTTTACAGACAAGCACAGTCCCTTCACCAAAAGAACATACAGACTAAAGGCCTGATCATGCAATCCACTACTCACAAAAGCAGTCTTTACCTCCATGAGTCCCACTGACTTCAAAAGGATTAGTCATATGAGTAAGGGTTGCAGGATGGGTCCCTTGATTTCTTTCCAAACAACAGCCCCCATAACACTACTCATTACATTTTCTGTAATATAAATTCTCTTTAGCCTAACCTGTGTTTGGAATGAATCAACTAGTCATTTCATATTTTTTCAAACTCATTTAAAAAAAAAAACACCCTAATCTACAAAAGCACTTTTTTAAAAAAAATACTTTAACTCATTTGAGTTATATGGGGAGGAGGGGAAACCAACACAACCTGGGAACCCACTAACTGCTGAAAAGTGGAGCTTATAATAGAAACATGGATAGACCCTTAGCTAAAACACCATGCCAGCTGCTGTGTAATATATTTTCCTGCTGTGTTCCCAGGGCTGGGACGCAAAATGTATCAGAATATTTCATTGTCTCGAAGGTGGAAATTGATGTTAGATTTTTTTTCAGTGCAAAGAAACATTATATTACAATCCTCATCTTGATATAGTTGCTCTGGGAGTTGGAAATAAAAGCAGCTTGTTAACTTGTTGACAATCCTAATGATTAAGAAAAAGGGGGGTAAATTTAAAAGCTCTTCTTCCAACTAAATGGCAGGTAAGAGGGTTTCCAGCAGACTAGGTCAACATTTCTAGAGATTCACACTTCAAGTGAATGGGAAATGAACAAATATTAAGCAGGAACAAATGTTAATAGTATGTTGCATTTATGTATTGCTGAACCTTCCATGCAAGGAACACAAAGCACCTTCACAACCATAATCCTTAACACTCAGTGAGGTGAGCTCAGTAACTACAGTAAGATCATTTTATAGATCAGTTTACTGAGGCACAGGGAAGCGACTTGCTCAAGGATATACAGAGAGTCAGAGTCAGGATTAGAAGTCTGTTCTCCTGACTCCCAGCCCTATGCTATAATCACTAACCTACACTGCTCCCCTTGTGTAAATATACATTTTCTAAGAGCTTGATCCTGTAAGGTGCTGGGTGCATTCAACTCCCAATGACTTCAACAGAAGCTGAGGGGGCTCAGAACCTTGTGGCACCAACCCCTCAATGCCACGTACATCATTGTTTAACCACACTTCTAATGACACACTCATTCTTAATATGCTTTCATTATATAAGTGACAATCTTCCTAGTCATCGCTATGTATAGATATGATCCTGAGTACAGCATTTATTTCTGCAATCATTGAATCAATACAAAAATTAATTACTCCCCCCCCAAAAAAGGATCGATCTTGTCAGTCGCTAGAGAGAAGTCACTGGCTTTACATTTTTCAGAGTAGCAGCCATGTTAGTCTGTATTCGCAAAAAGAAAAGGAGTCCTTGTGGCACCTTAGAGACTAACCAATTTATTTGAGCATAAGCTTTCGTGAGATGCATCTGATGAAGTTAGCTGTAGCTCACGAAAGCTTATGCTCAAATAAATTGGTTAGTCTCTAAAGTGCCACAAGTACTCCTTTTCTTTTTGCTTTACACTATAAACCCGAGTTTTCACCCTTGCTCTGACACTGACTCCATCCGCAGACTAGGGCAAGTCTCATAATCTCTGCTTCAGTTCCCACATGCTATGAATAGCAATAAATATACTTACACAATTGCCTCACAGAGCACCAAAAGGAGGCATCAATATCTATAAAGTGCTTTACAGAGGAAAAAGACTAGATATTTTAAGTGCTGATAAATGATGGCTTATTCGTTATTGTTAATTGTTGCCCTCAAGTGACTCTAAATTAGAAAAACCTGTACTATTCTTACAGGCTGGTATTTTCGAAGGAGGCTGAGGAAGTTTAGGTGCCTTGTTGCCATTGAGTTTCCATGGAAGTTGGGCACCTAACTCCGTAGTGCCTTTAGAGAATCTCAGCCACAGTGCCTAATCCTGCAGTCATTACACAGGGCATGCCCCTGCAAAGTGCTGAGGCCCTCCATGTAAGGAATGCTGAGCACCCAGCACAGCAGCTGAAATCATCGAAAGTAGAGGTGTGTTCAGCAACTCTGAAAGTCAGGCCCTCAACTCCCACTGACTTCACTGGGAGCCAAGACTGCCTCAGGCCTGGACCCACATCATGCCCACGTCTTTTTGTGGCATTAACTTAAAAGCCAAAATGGTTACCAGATTTCTGATGTCTGGCAGCTTGTACTTTGCCACAGAGGAAAACAATTCAACTTCCCTAAAGCTGGTCTGTGAACTACTGCATTAAGGCTACCTATTTTAACATAGCATGGGGCTGCTGTTGCCAAAGACACCGGTTACACAGGAAACCTTTCTATCATTGCCACTGTAAAGCACGGAAACCCAAAACAAGTGCTCTGTCTTGCCTGTGAAATCAAACAGACTTTTTTATAATCTCTGATGGAGCCAAGTTGTGCCTCTTTCCCAGAGGAAGAAAAAAAGATATAGTGTTAAAGAAGCTCCATTGTTAAATAGTTTGTGACTTTTACTAAAGGGGAATATAGGCATCTTTATCTGGCATTAAAAGTTATATTTCATGAATGTTGTAGCCATGTTGGTCCCAGGATATGAGAGAGACTCAACAGGTGAGGTAATATCTTTTAATGGACCAACTTTTGTTGATGGGAGACACACACTTTCGAGCTTCACGGAGCTCATCTTCAGAACTGGAAAAGGTAAAAAGCTAACTACAAGGTGGGACAGATTGTTAAGCATATGGGGTAAACACATGTTGCAAGAAACCACATAAAATAAAGTGGGCAGAGGTGTTAATTTCCAACCCTGAAGAAGAGCTTTGTGAAGCTCAAAAGCTTGTCTCTTCCACCATCAAAGCTGGTCCAATAAAATATATTACCCACCCATCTTGTCTCTATTAACATTTATGCCCACTTGGTAACAAATTGTGACAATGGCAAACTTGCAGCCCAAATGCAATGAAACAATGCAGCCTGTGTCCCCTCACCATGCACTGTATACATCCTGCACTGGCCTGCTGCAGGAATACACAGAGGGACGTGGGAAGAGAACAGCTACAACCGAACACACATTCTTATAGCTGCCCTCCCTCCGTGTCTGTACAGAGAGCAACAACCAAAAAGAAAGAGAAAAATAAAGTCTGTGAGTCACTACTGGTTCACTGGGAACGTGGGAATAAAGACGCTCCTTGATAAAAGAGGGGGCGGTTACATGTGTGCGAAAACCACTGCATGTTTGGCTTCATAGTAAACCAAGCAGGAATCCAATTGACTTTCACAATGGACCTAAATTTATACATGGGTAAATGAATGTAAATCGTTGTGAAAAAAAGGAGCTCACTGTACTCAGCATGTTTCCCCCAACCTCCTAAATACTGTCTAGTATAAGTAAACCAGAATCATTCATCAGAGGAGGCTATGAGATGGATTTGAGTAGAGATGGTCCTGGGAGTGCAGAATCCACATACAAATTCTGACACCCACGTCAGTCCCGGGCAGAAGTTTGGCTTCATTCAACTGCAAACCTCGGAGAGAGGTCTGGGTTTGGCTGCTGACACCCTCTCCCCACCCACCACACAAATCCAAAGTCTGACGGGGTTTCAGGTGCTGGGGTTTGGGACAGGCCACTAAAGAAACAGAGCCTGATCTGCACCACTGAAGTCTGTGGAGCTTTGCAACTGATTTTGATGGGGTGCAGTGTGCACGCTCATGCCCATAGAGACTAGTTACAACATTCAGATCTGGCTCTTGGCTCTGGGGTGGTGGTGGTTGGAATCAAAGTCCAGTGGTTCTCAGATCCAAGCTTCTGACCAAATCCCATCTCTAATTTGCATTTATGCCAAGGATGCTTCTGTCAGATACACAGTGGTGTGAAAGCCATATCACGTGAGATGTTTAAAACTGGACTAGACAAAGCACTGGAGAACAGATTGACAGGAACAATCCTGAGGGAGAAACTAATAAATCTTTTCCACCTCTAACTTCCATGACCCTGAGATTCTTAACCCCTCCAGACTTCAGCCAAATGGACGGTTATCGCTTACCCAGCTAGTCATGAAGTTTCAACGTTATTATTAATCTAAGCCTGAGACCCAATCCTAAAATCCTTACATTGACTTTAATAGAGTTTTGCCTGAGTAAGAACTTCAAGAATGGGACCTTGGAGAGTCCAGCCCCAGCCAAGCACTCCAGTCCATGTAGTGCTTGATACCAGTAGGGGCTCACCACACAGTCTGTCTGGGGTGTGCTGAGCCCTGTCCTGCAGAGCTCTAGGTTGCCTTGCAGTCTCTCACCTACTAAACAGCTAGGTTTCTCCCAGCAGGTGGTTTCCCTAATGTAAAACCTACTTCTTTGGTTCCACCAAAGTGCAGCGTCACACGGATTACCTGACATTTCTCCCCCAACAGGTGGTTACTGTGCCCTCCACTTCAAAAGCTGCTCCCCTGAGCTGCACTTTTTCAGGGTTAGGGGTTCTCCCCAGTGCAGGGAAAGTTCCCCAACTCCTCCCTCTGGTCCTCCATAGGGGCAAACCTGCTCCCTGCACAGCAGCACTGCGAGGGGACCTTCCAGTTTCTCTCACTCCAGAAGGTTGTGTCCCTCAGTCCTAGAAAACTGAGCTGCAGCATTATCTGGGGCGCCTTGGGAACTTTTCTCGGTGATTCCCCGAATGCTGGAACTCTGCTCTCCCCGGACTCCCCCATTACCCGGGCCCCCTCTATTCCCACCCCTGCGCAGGGGGGGTTCCCCACTGACGAGAGGCAACGTTACCGGGCTGCCTCCGTCCTACCGGAGGGATCCCCACTCCTGAGCCGAGAACTGGGGGGGGGTGGGGAGGGGCCGACCCCGGGCCCGCCTCCCTTCCCCTACCTGGATGTTCCTCTTCTCGCAGGCCGGCCCGGTGCCCTGCACCACGCTGTCCAGCACGGTCACCAGCCCGGAGTCCGGCTCCACGAAGCACGAGTTCCTGGCCCGCCGGATGCCCCGCTCGATGTCGGCGAAGCGGAAGGCGCAGAGCGCCGAGTGCTGGCGGGCCCCCGGCGGGGCGGCTCTCTCGAAGACCCCGAAGAGCAGCTCCTGGGGCGGCGGCGGCGGCGCCGCCGGGGGTCCCAGCCGCAGGGGGGCGGCGGCCGGGAAGACGGAGACCAGGCGGGTGAAGCCGTCGCCGCCCCCGGCCCCGCACTGCAGCCCCACCTGGATGTAGGACTCGGTCAGCTTCTTGGTCTCGCCCGCGCTGGCGTTGGCGCTGCGGCCGGGCTCGGCCAGGCAGATGCGGGCCAGCAGGCTGTGCGAGCGGCTCTCCTTGTCGCCGGCGTTGGCCTCGCTGTTGAGGGCCAGGTAGGCGTAGGCGGCGGCGGCGGCGGCGGGGCCCCGCGGCGGCGGGGCGGGGTGCAGGAAGGCCCGGACGAAGCTGAGCTTGTGGCGGGCCTTGGCCCCCTGCTTGATCTTGAAGATGTTGTCGTCGGAGGGGTTGAGGTCGAAGGTGAAGAGCTTGGCCAGGTCGCCGCGGGCGTTGAGGGCGCGGATGGCGATCTCGGGCGTGTTCTCGAAGCGGTGGTCCTCCAGGCTCTGGTTGCGCGGGAAGAAGGGGCTGCCGAAGCCCGTGTAGGTCGCCCCCACCAGCAGCCGCGTGTCCGGCCTCCCCCCGCCCGCCGGCCCGGCGGGCCGCAGCACCAGCCCCACGGTGGAGGCGTTGGGGTGGTTGGCCGCGATGTTGAGCATGCTGGGGAAGACGGTCACCGGGTCGCCGCCGCCGCCGGCACTGCCCGGCGGGAAGCTCACGGCCACGGCGGAGATGTTGGCCATGCTGCGCAGCTGGCAGAAGCCCTGGTAGATGGAGCCGCACACCACCACGATGCCCTGCTCCGGGTCCGGCTGCAGGATCTTGTTGTAGTTGTTGGTCAGCACCTTGGGGTGCTCGCAGGAGGCCTGGGGCAGCTGGGGCGCGTGGCACAGGGGGTTGTCCGGCACCGGGCCCACCTGCTCCTCCACCTCCAGCGTCAGGTTGGGGCCGGAGAGCTGGTAGAGCCGGTTGACAGCCGCCAGGTAGATCTTGCTGCCCAGCCCATCCAGGGCGAAGTTGTTGGTCAAGGTGGGCGAGAGGAACTTGTGCTGCACCTCCAGGCCGGCGCTGGGGCTGCCGAGCAGGGCGAGCAGCAGCAGGAGGGGGGCCAGCCCCTTAGCGCCTCGCTCCCGGGGAGCCATCCTGCCGCCTGGGCTGCTGCTCTGCAGAGTGCATGAGGCTCCACGGGAAAGGGGGCTTTGCAAAGCCAGGGGAGGAAAACCTGCTTCCTGCGAAGCCAACACGCCTCAGCACTGAGTGACGCCAGGAGGGAAGTCCTGAGCTTTCGTTGCAATCCGCAGCCCTTGCCTGGTTACTGGACCTTCCTCTCTCTCTCTCTCTCTCCTCGCCGGCCCGGAGCTCGGCTGGGGTTAAGCTGGTCCCGATCTCGTCTCTGCAAAGGCTGCACCCTCTCTTCTCTCTCAGACAGCTCCGCGCTGCCTGTGAAGCGATCCGCTGCTCTCAGACTTCTCTTCTCCCCTCTCTCCTTTCTGCATTACTCATGGGCTTTTTTTTTTTTTTTTTTTAAATTTGGGGTTTGTCATGTGAATGTGATTAAGTTAAAGATATTTTCCAAAAGCTGGAAGGCAAGCGTTGCACCAGCCAACCACACAAAGAGGCAGCCCTTGTTCCTTGATAGCAGCTCCTCTTCTAACAAATAACTCTTGTGTTTGTGTTTTTTTCATGTTTCTAATCAGAATATGGGACTGGGACTGAAGGAGAGAGGCGAGATAAGAACTTTTCTCCTCGGGACATAAAGCAAGACTGCAACCAAAAGTAAAAATAGCCCTAACCAAACAACATTAATTGCAGCCAACCCCCTCCCATCCAGAGCTCTCCCCCCCCCCCCCCCAACAGTCAGATTAGGTTAACTCTCACTGCTCTTGAAGTATTGCACTCCCCATAAAGAGACTTGTACAAGAAAGGATAACAAAGAAGAGGAGGTCAGACTGTCTGGGGTTTGGGGGTCAGGAATAAATTAAGTGGACAAATATTCCAAGTATGTGGAGGGGGGGAATCTCTCCCAATCCCACTGTATTTCAGTCACTGGTACCATGCACTCCTTGTTTTAATGCCCTCTATTCCAATGGAGATGTGTTTGCATTTGGGTGCTCCTTTTTAAATGTGTTCAAGAAAGGCTGACATCCCCAGAGCCTGAAATCTTCTGTTTATTCCCAGAGCAGATATAGCACAGGGTCCCCTGACACTGCTCTGATAATGTTCCTGATAATAATCCTATCCAAGAGGACCTAGGAATGAGAGCTCAGCAAGGATCAGATTGGGGTGGTACTCTTCCACCTTCGCTCACAAAATAAGCTCTGCTCCGATGAGTTAGTGCTCCCAGTAGATTGTGCAGGTGTTCAAATTATGATTGTACATGTTCTTTGAGCTCCATTAGGCACCTTGTGCTTGGTCTATTTAGGTTGGGCACCATAGTGAGACATCACTCAGTAAATTGTGCAGGTCAGTGATCCTCCCTCTCCTTTCAGAGGGCTTTTCTTACCCAGAAAAGTTATACCACTATTAGCTAGGGAGTGAAGTTAAACCAATATAGTGAAGCTGACATAACACCCATGTGGACACATATTCCAGTGTACAAGTGCCTTTTTAAAATGCTTGGGGACAGGTTTAAGAGAAATTTTAAAAAAGCAGCTCTGATACTGGACTAAGGGTCTACAGGGTTTATATCAGTATAACTGTATTGATTTAACTATATACTTACACCACTATAACTGGTAAAACTTTGCCATGTAGACAAGCTCTTACATGTGGCATGAAATAGTTAACAATTTTGACACAAATCATCATCACCAGGCATCTGAGTTAACCCCTCACTGGGATGAAGGGTTCATACCTTATAGAACAAGTGTTGCAGGCTTTCTGCAGATTCAGGTAGAGGTCTCTGCATCAGTTACTCTGAGTGCACATTTGTGAAGTTTACTGTGCACCCATACCAGCTAGAGACAGATTGACTTATTTTTTAAATTAAAACAGATTCTTGAGAAACAGATATTTGTAAGCCATATTGGCTGAATCTATGACCTGGCATTCAGTCTCTCTGCCACTTCATTTGTTGGCCTTTCTGTTGATATTGCCCATACAGAGAGGGTTTGTATGTGTGATGTGAGCACCTGTCCTCTGGGAAATAAACTGAGACCCACACCAAACTCATTTCACATAACCACTATTTGCGAGCTATGAGCTAATTGTTTTCTCCCTCAGGAAAACTGACAGGAGGACAATAATGGGGAGGAAAACTCAGCAAGATTTCTCCCTAATTGTTCCATCAGGGAAAGGAGGATAAGATTGTCCTGGGTCTGGGTTGTCTTCCCAGTCTGTTCTCTTGAGTTGGTAGGGAAATGAGGTAGTGCCAAGCCCTGCTCCTTGTCTGCCCAATTCCCATTGTGGATCCACAGACTTGCCGACCACCCTCTCTGGGGCCAGAGGAAGGGCTGCAGTGTCACTTGCTTTTATAATGTCACAATAATTGCTGTATTTCTTAAAGCCTCAGGTCCTGGAGTCCTGTGAATGTGTGAAAATCTTAACTTTTACTAAAAAAGAAAGTTTCTAACCCTCATGGTTCTGAAGGAAAGCTTGAAAATGTGACCTGAGCACAACCTAAGAAAACCAAAGGGTAAATAAAAGGAAACTCGTATGTATTATAGTGGAGCCTCCTTCCACTTGGGAAGGGTGTGAGCTGTGCATGGAGTGGCCTTCCCATGCATAGATCACGTGGTGGCAGTTAGGTCTGCTGTTTGGTCACTAGTCTCCTGGCAAGCTCCTGCTGATAGGCTCGGTGTCCCACTTTCAATGCCCTGAGTCATCCCTGAGTCTGGGCTGTTCTCATGTTACTTGAGCTATTTTCACTTATACACGACATATCATTGAAGCTGATGGGGATTCTGGATGACTCGTATTCTGGATAGAAACATCCTCTGTTGTTGTCTACTCTAATTTCTACACCTGCCAGTTCCCTTCACCCCTTTCATGTCCCTTTCTCCCATTTCAGAGCACTAATTAATACATAACTGCAATGGCCATGCCATGTCCACTGAAGATGTGCATAGAATTAAATACAATGCTTTCTCATTAACTCATTGTCCTTGCTAAATCATAACTATCCATTAGGGATATCAGTTCTTTTTAAAATATGGGATTCCAAGATTGTTTTGGGTTTTTTATTTTCAATTTTTAAATACTATTGTGACTTTAACTGCCCAGAAATAAACTCATGTTTTAAATATAACACCACATTGTATTTAGCACCATCCATTCTAGGACATCAAGGACTTTATAAATGCTGGTAAATTAAGCCTTAAGTGTGAGCCAGGTAAATATCATTATCCCTATTTTACAGAAGGAGAATAGGAAGCATAGAGGTCTACATTTTCAAAAGTGACAAGTTACTTAAATGCCTCCATTTTTGGGAGTCTAGCCCCATAAATCAATCTATTTTAGGGTTTTATAGCACCACTCATCACCACAGTATCTGGTCTCCTTTCAAGTGAGATCACCCTTTTAAAGCACCTCATATTGGACACCCAGAACTTGAGGCACCCAAAATAACTAGTAATGTTTGAAAATTTAGGCCCAAGTGAATAAGTGACTTGTCCAAAGGCACACAGTCACTGGCCTTGTCAGGAATAGAACCCAGGAATTTTGACTCCCAGTTTACTGTTCAGACCACTTATCTACACTGATACAGTTTGAGACAAAATATTGGTGGTCTTGCAGGATACCTGGTAAATATTTCACTTTGTTGTTGTCAGGAAACAATCCTCTGATAAGCTGCTTTAAGGTTGATTTTTTCCCAGAAATCTTCACACACACACACACGCCCATTATTATTAGTGGAATTGGAATCCCTAGAGAATATGTTTGGATAATGCTATTAATAGAGGAGTTTTAATCTCCAATATGCAGCTCTTACTATTCTTCTTTGTTCAGAAAGGAAGGAAGGTCTGAAAAAAACAACAAAAAACAGCCTATGCCTCCCACTATGGACAATTGCCCACTGCCAGAATCCCTTCCTGTTTGTTGCTTATGCAGGTTTAACTATAACAGCTTTTTAGACATGGGGGGGGGATATGTGTACCCAGGAACAGTTGCTCTATAGAGGGAACATGAATTACTCATGCACTTATTTGGGTTATATTGACTCAACATTGTCAAAAAGCAGGCTCTATTCCCTTTAATATGCTGAGTACAAACATCTACTTATTCTCCTGGTTTTAGCAGCCAGCTAACAGAGCACAGCTTGGCTTCAAGAGGACGGTTCACCATCACATGTTGGAAATGGACTGGTTTGACTCAGCAGACACAAATAAATAACCCACCAAGCTGACAATTTGGAAGGGAAGAAAGGGGCTGGTTTCTAGATATAGTAGGTCATTGAATGTGACACTGCCCCCTGCCTAGAATCAAGTGAGTTCTCCAGCATCCTGTGTTGTCTATTTGTCTTTCACACCATGTCTTCTCTAGCATGGGGACTGTGTTAGGGATAGAAAATCTAAGAGGGTGGTTCTTAGCTCAATACACTGAGCACCTGGAAATCAGAAAAATAAATCTTTTTTTTTTGTTTATTATACAAATCGTATCTGGAAATGGTTGGCAGTTTCCCAAGCCTGATTTAAGTGTTGCCTGGTGTGTGCGTGGGAGGGAAGGAGAAAGGTAGATAGAGGTGTTGTGAGTAGATCTGTGCAAAACTCAACAGTTTCTTCTTTTTTCCTCTGTTTTTTGATGGCAGGGTGGGGTATTATGCTGATCTGTCCTTTGAGCTTGACATGAGCCTCTCCCTTTGGTTTCACCAGCTCAGACAAGCTGAAAGCAAAAGTTCATTCAAAGTTGATGCGTTTCACACAGGAAGGTGAACATTTTAACTTGTTAGTCCAATTCTATCACTGGAAGCCCCCCACTCCACTCTCCCAGAGTGTGTGTGTGTGGTGTCAGGAGGAGCTATATTGATCAGTGAGGGCAGGACGGTCCACAAGGGAGGCCTCTAACCCCTGCAACCTCTCCGATGTGCACACAGACTCATTTGGACTGGCTAAGGTAGCTAGACAAATTCAGATTGAAACAAGGCATACCTCTTCAATAGAGTAATTATCCACTGGAACTATTTACCAGGAATCATGCTGGATTCCCATCACTGACAATTTTAAAATCAAGATGGGGTGTTTTTCTAAAAGATCTGCTCCTGGAATTATTTTGGGAAAGTTCTGTGGTCTGTGTGATAAAGGAGGTCAGACTAGATGATCACAGTGGTCCCTTCTGGCCTTGGAACGCCCTTGCTCTGTGTCTATAGGTTACGATGGGAGAGGGGGCTCATTGATAGAAGGAGAAGAGCAGGAGTAGGGAGGGGAATGCGGGTCACAGGGGAGAATGGGGGTGGAACAAGAAAAAAAAATGAACCCACAGGAATTGTCTCTAACGTGGCCTTGATCACTGTGCTTACTGCTACTCCCAGGTCCTCTCTCCTTTGCCTGTCTTTGTGTAGTTAGATTATAAGCTCTTTGGGGCTGAGACCTCATCATACATATTGTATCTGTGAAGGACCGGCCTAGTCCACTTCAAGGCACTCAGAAACAACAGAGAGGCAGTAAATAGAACAGTTGATTTGCAATCCTTAGCAAATCTTTGAACAATCATGGACTGAGCTTCTAGTTTATTATTAATTTGTATTGCAGTAGCAGTTTACAGTGCAGCCAGGCAGATTTCATATAGTTATTATAGATGATTTATGTAACCTGAGCAGTGTGCTAGCTACTTGGCAGAAAGAGTAAGACAGCATCCCTTTGCCATAGATCTTCCCCTCTAAGAAGAGTGGGCTAAGGTTTGCTGCAAACATACCTCACAGCTGTGGCTGTGGGTGCAGAGGAGTCACGTCTGAACAGTGTGGTTCCGATGGCACTGAGCTGCAGGCCCTCACTGCTTCTCTGAACAAGATAGTGATTTATTGGGACCCTGAGAAGTTTTCTGAGTGGAATCATGTTTTTTCCTCAAGTCTCCTGATGTTGAATGATGAGCCTTTCCTAATGCAATATGGAGCATCACAGACCGTGTAATGCAGGGAGTCAGTTCTAGCCTCCTCTCCAGCACCCATCAGGCTAAAAACACATTGAGAGTGCTTTGGCTGCTGAGATGAGCTGTCTAAATACAGGTTGTTACCAGGAACTGTTTCCTGTGTTAACAATGGACTCGGTGGTGGTGAAAGTTTGCCGCCCAATTAATGGTGCCATGATTTGGCAGACCTGACATCTTCAAAGTTTTAGTATAATTCAATGGGAAAACTTTTATAGGTTATAAGATCACTTAGCACAGTTCTTTGGGGAGAAGAAAAAGATGGTCTTGTGGATCGAGCAGCAGCCTAAGACTCTGGAGGGCTAATTCCACTGACTTCCTCTGTAAGCTTGGGCAAGTCAATCTCTCTATGCCTCAGGTCTTCACCAGTAAAGATACTCCTTTGTCCTGCCTATTTAGGTTGTGAGCTCTTCCATTCAGGGACTATGTCTTACTCCTTGTATGTACAGCCTAACGGGGTCTCATTTGCAATCAGCCTCTGGGCACAAGTACAACATGATTACTACCAAAAGTCCTGAGTGTCAGAAACACTGATCCAAGCTCTGATACAAACTTCTGGGAATGTGGAAGCATAGAGATGCTAAGGCCCAGATTCCCCAAAGGTATATATAAGCACCTACCACCTATTGTAGTCAATTCACATGTATTTGCTCAGACGTAGTTTAGTGCCCCCTGCCAACAGTTGCTCTAGTAGTCTAATTATGGTCTGCTGTGGTCCAGCCACCTAATTACATCACACTTTAGTCCCTACCTTTCTAGAATAAAGTCCAGCAAAAAAAAAAAGTAGATGTCCAATCCCTGCATCCAGTCTGCTGCCCTCAGTTCTGGGCCTAAAGGTTTTCTCAGGGCTTCCAGTGGCACATATCCCTTCTCAGGGGCTTCACATACCCACGCCAGCAGCCAGTAGGGCAGGGGCGGGAAAACTTTTCGGCCTGAGGGCCGCATCTGGGAATGGAAATTGTATGGTGGACCATGAATGCCCAGTGCGGGAGGGGGACTCTATGGGGTGTAGCATGGGGGGGGGCTCTATAAGGGATGTTACTGAGGTGGTGGGAGGGGGCTCTGCAGGGGCAGTACCGGGGACTCCTAGGGGCCCTGCCAGCAGTGATACCCAGGCAGTTGTACCAAGCACCGCCATGGGCAGAAGCACCCTAGCTGGGATGGGTGTGGCCCCTGGGCGGTTTCAAGGCTCTCGAGGGTGGGGCTGTAGGAGACCGGGAGGGGATTGGTCATGCTACCGCATGGGGGGCGGCTCTGTTACACAATATATGTTACACAATATATGCTTAAAGAGACAGTCAATTGGTGAAAGTTAGTCAAAGCAAATAGACACCAGTTTTAAACTTACTAACCTGCAATCATTCTATATACTGCTAATTACAGCAATTAGCTAATGCTAACATATGTCACCAGTTTTTAATAGCTTATATTTGAACTGTTTGTGACTGAAATAAGATGTGTTAAATGCAGCATAAACTAGACATAGATTCAGTCCCCTCTCCAACATAATAATCAAGCATTCAATGGGGTTATTATTACAATAGATGCTGTTCTTTTTCAGTAAAGTAAATTCAAACTAATTTGACTTACCTGAGTTTCTTTATCATTATAACAGGTTTCAGAGTAACAGCCGTGTTAGTCTGTATTCGCAAAAAGAAAAGGAGTACTTGTGGCACCTTAGAGACTAACCAATTTATTTGAGCATGAGCTTTCGTGAGCTACAGCTCACTTCATCGGATGCATACTGTGGAAACTGCAGAAGACATTATATACACAGAGACCATGAAACAATACCTCCTCCCACCCCACTCTCCTGCTGGTAATAGCTTATCTAAAGTGATCATCAAGTTGGGCCATTTCCAGCACAAATCCAGGTTTTCTCACCCTCCGCCCCCCCCACAAACTCACTCTCCTGCTGGTAATAGCCCATCCAAAGTGACCACTCTCTTTAAAATGTGTATGATAATCAAGGTGGGCCATTTCCAGCACAAATCCAGGTGGTCACTTTGGATAAGCTATTACCAGCAGGAGAGTGAGTTTGTGTGAGTGGTTTTTGGAGGTGGGTAGGGGGGTGAGAAAACCTGGATTTGTGCTGGAAATGGCCCACCTTGATTATCATACACATTTTAAAGAGAGTGGTCACTTTGGATGGGCTATTACCAGTAGGAGAGTGAGTTTGTGGGGGGGGGGGGCGGAGGGTGAGAAAACTTGGATTTGTGCTGGAAATGGCCCAACTTGATGATCACTTTAGATAAGCTATTACCTGCAGGAGAGTGGGGTGGGAGGAGGTATTGTTTCATGGTCTCTGTTTATATAATGTCTTCTGCAGTTTCCACAGTATGCATCCGATGAAGTGAGCTGTAGCTCACAAAAGCTCATGCTCAAATAAATTGGTTAGTCTCTAAGGTGCCACAAGTACTCCTTTTCTTTTTATCATTATACTTACCCACATCACACAGAGGTTTGGTGAGGATTCATGAGTTAATGTTCCTTAAGTGCTTTGAAAGTAAAAGTGCTAAATGTGTTTAATTATAATTAGTGCTGCTTGCTTTGGGCCTCTCACTCCCAACACAAAAGTGTTTTGATCCAAAAAGTCAAAGAACTTTTTAAAGTACAGCTTCCTGATTTGGGTCCTGATTCAACAAGGCACTAAAGCACATGGCTAACTTTAAGCACCTGTGGTCCCATTGAAGATAGGGCCTTAGGGTCAAATTCTGCTCTGATATGTGCATGCCGCTTCCACTGAAGTCAAATGAAGGCAGAATTTGGTTGTTACAGAGAAAAAGCTCTAACTTCACTGTGTTATACATAGGTCTAATCATGCAGTCCTCACTCAGGTAAAAGTCCTGTTATTTGAGAAAGGGGACAGGATCAGCCCCTTTCAGAGAATATTATTATTGTGCTTCAGTTGTAAATGTATGTGCCTACATTATTTTTACTAGGAAACTTGAAATGTTTTCATTCCTAATCTTGAGAGACTCTGCTATCTGCAACTGCAAGATAAATCCTTGACCTTTTAGTCCAAGCAGCATGTGTTTTACATTCCCACTAATAGCTGTCTCACATTTAATGTCATTTGTAGGGTATCATTGAGTGCTGCGTATTTTTGGACATATTGTAGCAGTTTGGTCCTTTCTCTGACATTGCCTCGGTGACACAAACAATGTTTTGAATCGTTTATTGAGACTAAGGTTTGCATGTTTTTCACATGTGCATCCATGTTAATTAATGAGGCAAAGGTAGCTTAGGTTGTATGTTTATGTATACGTTCTGTTCAGAAATGAGCAGGATGTCAGTATCTACAAAAAAAATAAAATAAACCATTCATCCATATAACAAAGGGTGTACAAAACCTAACAGTAGTAGAAAAAAAAATTAGTGATTTTTTTTTCTCCCTTTAAGTGAAAACTTTTTTTCTCTCTGGATTTAAATATTACTTTGTGGTGTTGGCAACCTAAATACTGCAGCCCATGAAAACCTGGCAATCAAACTGGCCAGGACTAACTGTAGTCAAAAGTGAAATTGACCGATCTACATTTAGTTTCTAAGGGGAGTGAAATACAAAAGGTGAACAAACAACATAAATAGTGAAAAAGGAAATTAGACTGTCAAAAAGCTTTCCATTTTAAAATATGAAGTACTGGTGACTGTACAGGTAAAGGAATTTTTTTTTAAATATCTGTTTTTTAACTTTATGCTGTCCCTTTGTGTTTTAGTTCCCCATCTTTGTAGCTGAGCCGTGGCTTTTTCCTGATATCTCAAGTGTGATGTTTCTAGAAGACGGCACCTATGTATAACACTGTATGGGTATGATCCAAAGGGTTATGGATTTACTAATTGTTCTTCTTCAGTTCTAAACTATGTTTTTCTTTTTTTGAAATCTGCAAGACTCGCAAGTTTGTTCTCCTACAAATGCTGACTAAAAATAATAATGCTGCAAATGCTTTTTAGCTGCTCCTGAAGAAGAGCTCTGTGTCGCTTGAAAGCTTGTCTCTTTCATCAACAGACGTTGATCCAGTAAAAGATATTACGTCACCCACCTGGTTCCCTATGTTTAACTGTAAGTTAATGTAGTTACTTATAAAAGGTGCCAGATCAATCGCTCCATAGAGGCAAATCCTCTGCTTGGGCACAGAACGCGTCTGTTCTGGAGGGGCTGAGACCGTAACTCAGTCTCAGTCCCTTCAGCTCTCTGCTGAGATTAATGAGAAGGGTGCTGAACTGTACCCACTGTATAATGGGGTCTCTGATATGTGGGCCTGTTCACAATGAAGTAGACTGAGACCAACCCATCTCACGTAGACCACCAAATAACCATCAAGAAATAACAACTTTTGGTTACCATCAGTTTGGGTCAGATTTGAACCAGCGATGAAGGGCATGGCCCAACTCCCACTAAACTAAGTGGCAAAACTCCTAGTTGGAGCAGGATCGGGCCAATAGAGGTGAAAGGTTCTGTATCATATTGTCAGACCACTGAGCCATCCAGTCCTGAGCTTTTAAATTTTAACTCATCACTACTTAATTCGTTAATGCCTAATATCTGGGTCACACTAGACAAGGTACAGAGATGGGAGCAAAAGTATATGTCAGAGGTTATATTATGAAAACACACCTTTCACTGGATGGCTCAGAGTACATGTAATGAGATATGGAACCTTTCTCCTCTATGTCAGTGATTACAGTTCAGCCCAGACTGCTAAGTGACCAAAATGTGTTACCACCCGGTTGTAGTTCAGTGACTTATGAGAAATTAGTTGATGGCCATAGGTCAGTTCCCAGTGGAGAGGTGTCAACAGTACCAAAACCATCACAGCTGGCATAAATTAGAACCCTGGCAACCGTAGCAATGAGGACCAGGTAGTGACTAAGCCACAGAGAGGGGAATGCTCCATTACCTGGAGTCCGACCCAATACATCTTCAAGATCTTATCTCACATTCTGCTCCTTTTGTGCTTTATGTTCTGTCACACAGAACATGCTTGGTCATCCTTGTACCAGGGCAGACTCTTTCGACCTACATAATCGTGCTTTTCACCTTCAGGCTCCCTCTAAGGAATTGTTTTAGCATTTGATCTATGTTCTTCCTCCAAACTTTGTCCACTTAAAAAAACCTCACCTCTTCGGGCTTAATAATTTTCTAAAGTGTTGCTCAGTTGGTGTCCTTCATTTCGGAGTTTGTTTATATTTGTGTGTGGAGTGGAGCAGCACTTACTGAGCTAAGTCTCTCAGCACCAGATTCTGATACCCTTACTCATGTCAAGTGACTCTCCTTCCTTTTAATGGGACTACTTGGGGAGCAAGGTACTATTCAATATGGGTAAAGGTGGCTGAATCTGGCCCTTAAATAATGAATGAACCTCTCCCCCTGAGAAGCTCACTCCATGTCAGTGTTTAGGCCCGTTCCTGGGACTGCCTGGTGAAGCTTAGACTGTCAATGCCCATGCTGGACCTAAACTATGGATAAAAAGAGGATCTGGTGTCAATCCAACACCCACCTCCAGCAGTAAATCCTCTTAGACAAAAAATAAAACAGCACACACTGGGCCCAATTCTGCAATCCTGACTCAGGTGCGTGAAGTCTGTGGGCACTGTTCCCATCAGAAAGGTCTACAGGGTTTGGCCCATTGTCTGTTTAAATGGCAGAAGGGTAAGTAAATATTAGTAGCTAAACTAGTAATTAACCTGCCAGTTGAAAATTCCAACACATCCAATGTTTTCTTCCTGGTAGATGCAAATGAGACTTGATTGTAAACATCTCATTCCTAAATTATACCTCAGAGAATCCAAGTAATACAGTTTGCCTTGTCTGAATTATTTCAGTAAAAACAAGACAGATAAATGAGTGTGGTTGTCCTGAGTTTTCTCACTCTCCAGCTCTTTTCCTGCTTGGGAACTCCAGAAGTTTGAGGGAGAGGCCAGATCTTGAATGTAAATATGCATCTTGCCTCCAGATTTGGCATTAAGAGCAAACCAGATGAGTTTTGGGGATTTTTTAATATAAAGTCATGAACAAAAATGAACTGGAAGTAAGAGCTCTTTTGTGGACTATATTTCAAAGGCATATGAAACTATGGCTCCCAGAAGAGCATTCTGGAATTAGTGGCAAATGCTTTTATTATTATGCCGAGGTCTCACACTTAATTGGTTTCAGATCTAATAGCTATGATTCTGAGCAATGGATAGTGGTAGAAAGCATGTAAATTATATCAATTCCCCTACCCCACCTCACTTGTTGCATGAAACTTTGCATCTGTTTTACACTAAGGCATAATCAGAACAACTCCTGGCCAGGGCTTTTTATTCCAGAATCACACAAATAGTGTACCTCTACTTCCTCCCTAAAGGATCAGTTCTACACTCCTTACATATACATAACCTCCATGGACATTAATGGGGGTTGGAGGGGCTACCCAGGCAGACGGAGAGGGAGGAGGGAACCCCCAAAAGAAGTAGCTGAAAAATGAATAGAATTAGGAAATGTGAAGTAACATGGGGAATATATTCATACAGTTGTAGTTTGCATTTGTTGTTGTGTCTATATAGTACTCATGAAAGATTCCAGACTGACAGACCTGGAGAATAAAGCCTGCTAGCCACAGGGTAGGTACATGACAAACTGCCTCAACCAACGATACAGGATGTACTTATATGTCCCCTTGTCGCAGTGGTATCTGAGTATCTGGAGGGGCCACCTGGATTGTTGTAAGTGTTGCTCAGTTACGTTCCCACTCAGTCCTTAGCTTCCCCACTCATACTGGCAATCGGAGGGCAATTAGGGCTAATTGACTAGTGCTTTCTGGGATGTACAAACTGGACTCTGAACGCAACAAACCATGTTTATGATGACTGTAACAACTCATCATCTGTATGTGTTATTTACAAGAATTACAGATAGACTGCTGGGTGTATCTGATGCAAAGGCAGATTAGTAGTTTGTTGTGTATCGTTGTAGGGCTGGATTTATTGTTGCAGGGCCAGATTTCTTGTTACAGACAGCTTTTTGGTGTGTATAGTTATCGGCTATAGAGATGGCTTACAATGGAAAGTTAATCAGTTGCACCAACAAAATCCAGCATTTACATGTGCAAATCCAGCAGTTAGGTGAACAATGACCTAATGAGCCCCATCAGGTCTCCCGTTGTGTATGCACAAAGGTGCAATGTATTTTAGCCCACCCCTTGTTGCCCCTTCCTTTGAAAGCATGCATTTAGGCCCTGCTTAACAAGGCATTTATGTATATGCCTAACTTTAAGCACACAAGTAGTCTTATTGATTTCATTAAGGCTACACATGTACTTAAAATTAGACACTATGCTTGGGTACTTTGCTGAATCAGGGACTTGCCTGAGAAAGGAAGTAAACAGTAAATTTCATATTTAAACACAATTTGTGACCTTTTCCATTTAAAAAAATCATTTTTGAAATTATCTTTCCTCGTTTCCTTTACTATGAATTCATTGGGCTGATGAATTCAAGTCAGCTGTGCCATGTGTTTGCACCCTTACATCAACCTTGGAAAAGCCCACTTGCCCATGATAAGTACGTATTTTGATGAGTGAGTAATATGTCTCCATGGAAAGGCTTGCATGTTTGGTTTAAATTTATGCTGCTTGGGATGATGCGCATGGGAATCTGATTATTTTGCATAACTGTATATTTTAACTGTGTGTCCAGGGTGCCAAGAATCTGGGATGGGTCCTTTTGTTTTTATTCTGTAGTCAGTGTTAATAAATACTAAATCAAATAACTAACCTTTTTTATGATCATCAAAGTAAAGGATGAATAAAAAGATTTTATGCCTGTGTTAGAAAATTTCCATGTCAATTTTGCAAGTGTTTCCTTAAATGTTTTTCTCTGTGAGTACCTAAAGGCTCAGTGTCATGAGATGATTAGAAGGAAGAGAAATTGATTTTTTTTTCTGCTAACATTCTCATGGACACTTAAGATGAAGCAATCCACATTTTTTTCTTATAGAATGAGGGAAATGCCATCCTTCATTTCCACAGTTCGTATGACAGACAAAGAGACCTTTTGCTAAAATATTGGTATGTGTGTGACTAATAACACCTCCCATCATTTCAGAATATGGATTCATGGCCATGATAGACTCAGATGTGAAAACAAAACATGTGTATTTTGTGTTGGTCACTGTTAGTTCCATTCTATTAAATTATAACCAGTTGCTGAATGCTGAAAAGAAAGGAAAATCTGTATCAGCATTAGACAATGGTGTTACAGTCTGACAGCCCCTCTCCAGTCAAACTCCCTGGCCTTTTGCCTCCAGAGGTATTGGTGTGAAACCCGCTCAGATGACAAGTTAAAGTGATTCTTAACTCAGCTCTCTTCTTTTTTGATGATCCACATTGCGAAACAATCGTGCAGATTTCATGCACCCAGGAAGCAGAACTGAAGCAGCATAGGTTTATGCATAGACTGTTCTTTTGAGAGAGAGGTCTGATGCCACTTGGCAGCATTTTGTCTGTCTCACATGCTAGCCAAATAGCAGGCATTTGGCAGTGATTAATAATTGGTTTTTAGAATAAATTTTGGTGGCTAAATTAAATTCCCAATTCATTACCTGTATCTTCAATCTAATCTTTTATTCTGGAGCTAGAATCTGTTTTATTTTTTAATCTACATCAGTCCTCAAACACAGCAGGAGATATTATGTGGATAAGCCAGTAGCATGGTTCCTTCTAACAACCTCTTGTCAATCATTGTCAATTAACTGGTGGGTCTACCTACAAGGTACTTCAGTGGCAATTGTGCTTTCATCACCATCAAATCAAATCAAAGGGCAGGTGGCTTTTAAAAAAATATGCCATCTATTTTCTTGTAGTCACTAAAGTAAGAGTGTATGGAGCAATATATAATAATAGACACTGGCTCCCAACTCTTTGCTACGTGTTTGGATACTTATTGCTGTGGATGCTGAGCGAGATCCTTATGACACAACCTATTCTCTGCAAAAATCTATGGTAATTAACTTACAAATTCAATTCAAAGTTTCCAATCCATGTATATACCTTCTGTGCTCACCTTGTACCTTCCTAGTGAGGGCTGCCTCGCCCATTTTGTGCCATATCATAGCCTGTTGCTAGGAGGGGGACAGATTTCAAACAGTTTTCAATGTGCCTTTGCACAGGCACCCACAAAGTACGCACCGCTAGAGGCCTAATTTGTGTGCTGAGTTACTGATTATCTCCACCAGTGTGTCCTACAAATTAGACATGCAACTCTGTGCCTAGAAGCAGTGGAAAATTTGGCCCACAAGGATATCCCTTGTATGAACTTATAAGCGTAGCTGGATTGGAGTGCCGGAAGCCATCATTCCTCATGTTGCGATTCCAGTCAGAAGACACAAGTTAAGTCAGATTGGGCTGGGTCAAGCTACTACAGTGTTTCCATGTGATTCAGTAGAGGATACTCTGAGTCATTACGAAACCTAATGCCCACCATGGTGATAGGGAATGCTGCATTACAGAGAATGCTTTGGGGGACTCCGTCAAGGTATGTCTACACTGCATAGGCAATGAGCTGCCCAGCCTGGGTGCACAGGCTTGTGTTGGTCCCATGGGACTCATGCTAGCATGCTAAATATAGCTGTGTGGATGTTGCAGCACCGACAGAGAGTGGGTCTGAGTGTGGGTGGCTAGCCCAGCATCCACACAGCTGTATTTAGTGCACTAGTGTGAGCACTGCCAACACAAGTCTGTCTACCCAGTCTGGAAGACTCACTCCCAGCTGCACTGCAGACATAGCCCCAGGTGCACACTTTTCTCTGAGTCAGTACTAACCTTCAATGCCCCAGCGTAGTAATAGGGGGCACTGTGTTGTTGAAGATGCCATGTCTGTGGTAGGATGTAAAACAGAGGATGTCATCAGCTGAAAATCCTCTGGCACTCCTCACAAGAGCAGGGATGTTAGCTCCCCTCTCCTGCTTGGATAACTACATATTGGCTACTTAAATCTCCTCGTAGTTTCCAGTGGATGCAGCATTCTTTCTCACTTCCTCTCCTAGGCTATTGTGTAGTGATGCTCTGCATTTCACCCCCAAGACCGCTGTGGTTCAGGGGAGGATAGTTTTTCATGGTCCCCTGCCCTGCTACTGTTCCCCACTCCCCAGTCTTTCTGGTTGGGCCCCTGTGGACACAGAAATTCAAACTTTGAACCCAGAGCTGTGGACACTGCCTTAATCTTCCTGATTGTTAGCTTATAACGATATGGAAGATCATCATCATTTTACTGGACTTAGTTGAATATTTCCAGAGGTGATAGTAAAAACAACAACAGAATGTATATGGATGCACAAGAACCCTGAAAACTTGGAGAAAAATCCTCCACCCCACTTCCAACACATCTTTTCACCCCTTGTGCATGGGCCACCCATCTGGTGAAGAATCTGCTTGCTGTCATCTACACAATAGCTGTCAATGGACAGACAGATAAACGACATACCTTGCAGCTATTTCTGGGTTCCAATGTGGCCCGGTATCTTTGTTCCCTCTGATAAGGTTGCTTCCAATCTTGATATAGCTTCTAGTGCTCATATTGCAAGCAACATCAATGTCCTGATCCATCACTGTTTTAATGTGTCCATAGAGAGGCCAGCTGGAGTTGCATCTAGAAATAATAAATAAATTACCCTCCTGCCCCCAGACGAAGACCCTGGATGCCAAATGTTAGCCTGGAGCAAAAAGTTCTGGTTAAATTACAACCCTGGAGAAGCTTGCAGCAATAGCATCAAAATTACCATGTTCATGAGACGATAGGAATGGATGAAGGTGGCAATGAGAAAACTTGTTCAGAAAAAAGTTAGTCTCCTCTCTACGCCAAACCTTCATCCAGGTTTAGAGCCAAGCTCAAAGGGACACTTCCCTCAGGCTCTCAGGTGTTTAGAGAGGCATTTTTTTGTGGGCGAGGGGAATACAATATGAATAAAGATGTATTTGAACCGATGACCTTCAGATCAAAGTATGAATGTTGCTCTGATCCTCTCTGTCTCCATGCTGGCCGAATCAAAACCCCAGGCTCTGATCGTGCCTGAACTTTGGGAATCATTTCTGATACAAATGGTAGGGGCTGGGACATTGCTGCTTATATGTTCTGGTCAGCACTGGAAGAAGTGCTGGAAATCTCCCAAGAAAGGTTCTTCTCACAAGATTTCCAGGCCTTGTTTGTAGACTTAAGAGCTTCAGCTGAAACATCTGATCTGTACCTACCACCCAAACCTTTTAAGGGTCACTTAGATAGAGGCATGGAACGTGCCACTCTTCCTCTTTGGGGGTCTGGTTCTGCATCCCTTTCTTATCTGAGCTGCCCCATGGGTCAGAGTTGATTTTTTGGTAATATTCCTATGGATCTTTTAAGATCAAATGACCTGCATGTTACTTTATAGGATGGAAAGAACGGCAGCATCCATTTCCACAGTTCAGACGAACAAACAAGGAGATCGTTTGGCAAAATGTCAGGTGTGTGACTGATAGCCCTCGCCAGTCAGTTCAGAATGTGACCCATGACCATGGGACTGCTCATGAGTGACAGGAGTAGTTTGCATGAATAACGAGAGCAGTCTCTATGGGCTCAGTTTTGCAGCTGCTCCATGTGTTGAACCCCCATCGACTTTGGGGGAGTCTGGAAATAGATTAAAGGGAGAATTGGACCATTCTAACTTTAGATTCTCTCTGGCCTTTGTGACCCTCCCAGACCACAAGGAATGGGATGTAACTCACCTTGTTTCCAAGAGACTGTGCCACACTGAAAAGGGGTTTGGAAAGGCAGAAAGCACATGAGGGAGGTGCGCGTGTGCAGAACTATTATCTTTGGGTCCTTGAGACAGGAAAGAGAGGGCCTTGGTCAGAGGAAACAGCACAGAGCAAGGAGAGGTAAAAGCCTGGGTATACTGCAAGAATGAGAGTAATTTGGTGTTTGCTTTGTGAAAGCCCTACGGGAGGGAGTGCTTTCATCAGGGCCTGCATTCAGCACAGAATAAGAAAGGCAGCAGCAAAAATACAGAGAAGGAAAACGAGTGACTTCAAAATAATGACCCGGACTGATTCCGACTCCAAAGTAGATGAAGGAGACTGAACTGGGATCCACTCCCATCAGATGGAAGCAAGTTGGACTACTTCCCGGACAGATTGGCCCCAGCTGGGAAAGATAGAAGAATGAGAGGAAGAGAGATGGCTCAAATAGGAGAACAGCAGCTCCAAGATAAAAAGCATTTTCAAGAAAGCCAGATTAGATATATTATCAAATCAATGGCATTAGACCTGACAGGCAGCATCTGAGGAGCCAAGAGACAAAGCTTGTCAAAGCGAACAGTAAATCAAGGTGAAAAAGCAACTCGGCACTGTGTGGTCACCTTCCCGTTTGTTCTGACTAGGGCAGCATGAAAAACCTTCTGTATCTGCCCATTTCTCTTGTGGAGTAGGTGCTTTGATACTGAGTTTGATTAAGGTTTTCCCTTCTCCCCCGACTCCACAAACAGATCCTCAGCTACTGTAAATTAGCGCAACTCCATTGACTTGAATGGAGTGATACTGAGTTACACTATCTGAGAGGATCTGGCCCGGTGGATTGTAACTGTACAAATACAATACACAGACTCAACATAAGATTCCAAACATCTGCTCCTGTGGCTGCTGAGCACCCTTAACTGCCAGACACATCACGGGGCACTGCCCACCATGCAGATGATGCCTTGACACTCTTCTCCCAGCTGCGTATTGTCATCATTAAGATAAAACTTTGATCCAGTATTTCCATCCAGCAGTAACTAGAGGCAGCATAGTCTAGTACTTGGACCACGGGCCTGGAACCTAAGGAACTCCAGAATTCTGTTCCCAACTCTGACACACCTTGGACAAGTGACTTTGCCTCTCTGTGCCTCAGTTTCCCCAACTGTTCAAATAGTGATAATAATTTCCATCTCTCAGCGGATGCCATGAAGATTAGCTAGTTGAGTGATATAGAGAGTGTTGAGCATGTTAAGTGTGTCTTTTTAAAGGTGTGATTAGAAAATAGATTGTTATCTGAAATAAGCTCAGCACTTCTCAGGATCAGGCTCTCAATTATTTTTTTGGAGAGGGCGGGCAAGGATTGCACGTATGTTATGATAAATGTCTCTGTTGTCTGAAATTCCCAGGACTTCCAGATGCTCCAGACAAAAGTCAAACATCCAGGGCCAGAGCCCACAATAAACCAAAACAAAGACAACAATAAAAGGAAACTAACAAATTGAAGCACTAATTATCATCAGCATTGTCCGTCTTTAGAACCCTGGGAGTCCAGGCGTATAGAATGCAGGGTATATCCTGATCCTCTCTTTAAATGTGTGACCGAAAGACAAACTGTTTGTTGGTAAAAAGAGAAACAAACAAAGACAGGTCGGTAGCTAATCTCCCAAACTCTTGGGTGAGAGCTCTGCAAAGGGACTTGTTTTAGAACTCACAAAAGATTGATCAGCAGTGGAAAAGGAAGTGAATCAGAGCTAAAAACGCATTAAGCAACAGGGGAAAACAACACCTTTAAAGGCTGTTTGATCGGGCACTTCAGCGGACAAGGCTGCTGCAGATGGAGGAAACAGGAAGTCTGCCAAGGGAAAAATGTGAGGAGGTAGCCATCAAGCCTTTCCTCCCCACCCAAAATAAAATCCCAGCCCAGCAATATGGGGTTGCCTCTCCTGATTGGGGTTAAACTCCTGATTTGATCCCAAAATTGCATTCCTGTTTACCTAGCCCAGTGATTAGCTGTGAAGACTGTAGGGCTCTATTATGAGGCTTTGCAACTGTTTCACTATGATACCTCAGGCAAGTCACTTCACCATTAGGGATAATAAATTAGCCCTGGTCTATAAGTGGCTACATGGGGAGAAGATTTGGGGTAGCAGAAGGTTCTTTAGTCTAGCAGACAGCGATAGAACAAAATCCAATGGCTGGATGCTGAACAGATTCATATGGGAATTACAAACTGCGCACATTTTTAACAGTGGGGGTAATTAACCACTGGTGAAACTTATCTAGGGAAGTGGTTCATTTTCTGTCACTTGGAGTCTTTAAATCAAGCTAGGATGCGTTTCCAACAGATGTGCTCTGGCTCAGCCAGAAATTATGGGCTTGATGGAGGAATTCCTGGGTGAAATTCTACAGTCTGTTTCAGACAGGAGATCAGACTAGAGGATCATCATGATCCCTTCTGGCCTTACAATCTCTGAACCTATGAACATTCACCTTTGTAAGCATCCTAGTGAAAAGTGGGAAAGCACCTTACGACACATAGCAAAGTGCTGTCGAGGAGCTCAGCCATCCACTGCAAACACACAGCATGAAATTAAAGAAAACAGGGTGGGAGAACATCTTAAAAATAGCAGGAGCAGGAATGCGTGCCAGCCCTGCCAGGTGCTACAGCATAAATAAAAATAACATGCAATGCAAGACAATATGGATATATGTACAGAGATATGCAGCAGGAGCCTGCTGCAAATCTGGAGTTACTCTACTGAACACAGTGAGCCTCGTTCTCCTTTCCTCTGCACGGTGTGTCATTGTTTAACACCAGTGCAAAGTGAATGCAATGCGCCACCATTCTGCTTTGGTAGCATCAGTAGCATTACTCTGGATTTAGAGAACAGCATTTAGACCTAGAACCCAGTTTGAACTGTAGGAATTCAGAGGTATAAACAAAAGGAATATTGAAAAAAAAAAAGTTGAAGATGGCTGTTGTAAAACTAGGTCGCAATTATGGATCTGTGTTCTCCTCTGAACACTCTTCTCTCTCCAGAGATAGACATATAGTTAAGTCTTTGTCTCTTCTCATAGCTAGGTAGAGAGAGGAGTAATATTTCCCTCTCGTTCACACAATCATGTTGTTTACTCAATATAGATAAAGCGTTAGAAAAACTGATGCTTCCCTGAGCTCACCATTCTGCACCAAATATCCATGAACCTACCTACATATACAGACTATTTGTAGACTTCCTAGGGTATGTCTACACAGCCAGTAAACACCTGCAGCTGGCCTGCGTCCACTGACTCGGGCTTGCAGGGCTTGGGCGAAGGGGCTGTTTAATTGTGGTGCAGACATTCAGGCTCGGGCTGGAGCCCGGGCTCTGGGACCCTGCGAGGAGGGAAGGTACCAGAGCTCAAGCTCCAGCCTGAGGTCAAATATTTACACTGCAATTTTACAGCCCCCACAAGCCCAAATCAGCTGACATAGGCCAACCGCAGGTGTTTAATTGCAGTGTAGACATGCCCTCAGTGTCTAAGCCCTGGTCTACACTAGGAGTTGAGGTCGAATTTAGCAGCGTTAAATCGATTTAACTGTGCAGCCGTCCACACGACGAAGCCCTTTTTTTCGACTTAAAGGGCTCTTAAAATCGATTTCCTTACTCCACCCCCGACAAGGGGATTAGCGCTGAAATCGGCCTTGCTGGGTCGAATTTGGGGTACTGTGGACACAATTAGACAGTATTGGCCTCCGGGAGCTATCCCAGAATGCTCCATTGTGACTGCTCTGGACAGCACTCTCAACTCAGATGCACTGGCCAGGTAGACAGGAAAAGGCCCGCGAACTTTTGAATTTCAGTTTCCTGTTTGGCCAGTGTGGCAAGCTGCAGGTGAGTGCAGAGCTCATCAGCAGAGGTGACAATGATGGAGTCCCAGAATCGCAAAAGAGCTCCAGATGGACCGAACGGGACGTACGGGATCTGATCGCTGTATGGGGAGAGGAATCCGTGCTATCAGAACTACGTTCCAGTTTTTGAAATGCCAAAATATTTGTCAAAATCTCCCAGGGCATGAAGGACAGAGGCCATAACAGAGACCCGAAGCAGTGCCGTGTGAAACTTAAGGAGCTGAGGCAAGCCTACCAGAAAACCAGAGAGGCAAACGGCCGCTCTGGGTCAGAGCCCCAAACATGCTGCTTCTATAATGAGCTGCATGCCATTTTAGGGGGTTCAGCCACCACTACCCCAGCCGTGTTGTTTCACTCCTTCAATGGAGATGGAGGCAACACGGAATCAGGTTTTGGGGATGAGGAAGATGATGATGATAATGAAGTTGTAGATAGCTCACAGCAAGCAAGTGGAGAAACTGGTTTTCCCAACAGCCAGGAACTGTTTCTCACCCTGGACGCAGTACCCACCGAACCCACCCAAGGCTGCCTCCCGGACCCGCCAGGTGGAAAAGGGACCTCTGTTGTGTGTACCTTTTAAAATAGTATACATGGTTTAAAAGCAAGCATGTTTAATGATTAATTTGCCCTGGCATTCGCGGCTCTCCTGGATATACTCCCAAAGCCTTTGCAAAAGGTTTCTGGGGAAGGCAGCCTTATTCCATCCACCATGGTAGGACACTTTACCACACCAGGCCAGTAGCACGTACTTGGGAATCATTGTAGAACAAAGCATTGCAGTGTATGTTTGCTGGCATTCAAACAACATCCGTTCTTTATCTCTCTGTGTTATCCTCAGGAGAGTGATATCATTCATGGTCACCTGGTTGAAATAGGGTGCTTTTCTTAAGGGGACATTCAGAGGTGCCCGTTCCTGCTGGGCTGTTTGCCTGTGGCTGAACAGAAATGTTCCCCACTGAGAGCCACGGGAAGGGGGGAAGGGCTAGCCACGTGGTGGGGGGAGGCAAAATGCGACCTTGGAACGAAAGCACATGTGCTATGTACGTAATGTTAACAGCAAGGTTTACCGTGAAAGAGTGTACCCATTGTTCTATGTGTCTTTTTAAATACCACTGTCCCTTTTTTTTCTCCAACAGCTGCATGTGTTTCAAGGATCACAGGATCATCTCCTTCCCAGAGGCTAGTGAAGATTAGAAGGCGAAAAAAACGCACTCGTGATTAAATGTTCTCTGACGTCATGCTGTCCTCCCACATTGACAGAGCACAGACGAATGCGTGGAGGCAGACAATGTCAGAGTGCAGGAAAGCACAAAATGACCGGGAGGAGAGGTGGCAGGCTGAGGAGAGTAAGTGGCGGGCTGAAGAGAGGGCTGAAGCTGAAAGGTGGTGGCAGCGTGATGAGAGGAGGCAGGATTCAATGCTGAGGCTGCTGGAGGATCAAACTAATACACTCCAGCGTATGGTTGAGCTGCAGGAAAGACAGCTGGAGCACAGACCACCACTACAGCCCCTGTGTAACCAACTGCCCTCCTCCCCAAGTTCCATAGCCTCCTCACCCAGACGCCCAAGAACGCAGTGGGGGGGCCTGCGGCCACTCAGCCACTCCACCCCAGAGGATTGCCCAACTAACAGAAGGCTGGCATTCAATAAGTTTTAAAGTTTTAAACTTTTAAAGTGCTGTGTGGCCTTGTCCTTCCCTCCTCCACCACTCCTCCCGGTGCTTCTCTCCTCCACCACCCCTCCCAGGCTACCTTGGCAGATATCCCCCTATTTGTGTGATGAATTAATAAAGAATGCATGAATGTGAAGCAACAGTGACTTTATTGCCTCTGCAAGTGGTGATCGAAGGAAGGAGGGGAGGGTGGTTAGCTTACAGGGAAGTAGAGTGAACCAAGGGGCGGGGGGTTTCATCAAGGAGAAACAAACAGAACTTTCACACCGTAGCCTGGCCAGTCATGAAACTGGTTTTCAAAGCTTCTCTGATGCGCACCGTGCCCTCCTGTGCTCTTCTAACCACCCTGGTATCTGGCTGCACATAACCAGTGGCCAGGAGATTTGCCTCAACCTCCCACCCCGCCATAAACGTCTCCCCCTTACTCTCACAAATATTGTGGAGCGCACAACAAGCAGTAATAACAGTGGGAATATTGGTTTCGCTGAGGTCTGAGTCAGTAAACTGCGCCAGCGCGCTTTTAAATGTCCAAATGCACATTCTACCACCCTTCTGCACTTGCTTAGCCTGTAGTTGAACAGCTCCTGACTACTGTCCAGGTTGCCTGTGTACGGCTTCATGAGCCATGACATTAAGGGGTAGGCTGGGTCCCCAAGGATAACTATAGGCATTTCTACATCCCCAACAGTTATTTTCTGGTCTGGGAATAAAGTCCCTTCCTGCAGCTTTTGAAACAGACCAGAGTTCCTGAAGATGCGAGCGTCATGTACCTTTCCCGGCCATCCCAAGTTGATGTTGGTGAAACATCCCTTGTGATCCACCAGTGCTTGCAGCACTGTTGAAAAGTACCCCTTGCAGTTTATGTACTCGCTGGCTTGGTGCTCCAGTGCCAAGATAGGGATATGGGTTCCGTCTATGGCCCCACCACAGTTAGGGAATCCCATTGCAGCAAAGCCATCCACTATGACCTGTACATTTCCCAGGGTCACTACCCTTGATAGCAGCAGATCTTTGATTACATTGGTTACTTGCATCACAGCAGCCCCCACAGTAGATTTGCCCACTCCAAATTGATTCCCAACTGACCGGTAGCTGTCTGGCATTGCAAGCGTCCACAGGGCTATTGCCACTCGCTTCTCAACTGTGAGGGCTGCTCTCTTCTTGGTATTCATGTGCTTCAGGGCAGGGGAAAGCAAGTCACAAAGTTCCATGAAAGTGCTCTTACGCATGCGAAAGTTTCGCAACCACTGGGAATCATCCCAGACCTGCAACACTATGCGGTCCCACCAGTCTGTGCTTGTTTCCCGGGCCCAGAATTGGCGTTCCATGGCATGAACCTGTCCCATTAGCACCATGATGCCCGCATTGCCAGGGCCCGTTCTTTGAGAGAAGTCTGTGTCCATGTCCTTATCACTCTCGTCACCACGCTGATGTTGCCTACTCGCTTGGTTTCGCTTTGTCAGGTTCTGGTGCTGCATATACTGCTGGATAATGCGTGTGGTGTTTAATGTGCTCCTAATTGCCAAAGTGATCTGAGCGGGCTCCATGCTTGCTGTGGTATGGCATCTGCACAGAAAAAAGGCACGGAACGATTGTCTGCTGTTGCTCTGATGGCGGGAGGGGCGACTGACGACATGGCTTACAGGGTTGGCTTACAGGGAATTAAGATCAACAAAGGGGGTGGCTTTACATCAATGAGAAACAAAAACAACTGTCACACAGAATGGTCCCCTCAAGGATTGAACTCAAAACCCTGGGTTTAGCAGGCCAATGCTCAACCCACTAAGCTATCCCTCCCTCTAGTATTTCAGGCAGGGCTTCATGGAGGGAGGGAGGGTGGAGCAAATGAATACAAAACAAATCTCGTCTATTTCTTGTTTTGATCCGCTCCATCTATCTTTTACATCTTTGGCTGGCAGCAGACGGTGCAGAAGGACTGCAAGCCATCCACATCTCCTGGCTGCTTGGCAGGAGATGGTACAATAGGACTGCTAGCCATCCACATCTCCTGTCTGCCCCGCAAAAGATGGTACAATAGGACTGCTAGCCATCCACATCTCCTGCCTGCTCACCATAAGATGGTACAGTACGACTGCCTGCAGGACTAAAGAGAATGACCTGGTCGAGTCACTCCTAATTTAGTCCCTACACCCATATCTGCCCAGGCGCTCCTGACTGACCTTACCGAGGCAGCCAGGAGTACCTCAGACATGATGAGGATGGTTTTCAGGTCTATTGTACCATCTGCTGCCACAAGGCAATGATTGCTGCTGCTGTATAGCAATGCAGTACCGTGTCTGCCAGCATCCAGGAGACATATGGTGACAATGAGCTGAGCAGGCTCCATGCTTGCCATGGTATGGCGTCTGCACAGGTAACTCAGGAAAAAAGGTGCGAAACGATTGTCTGCCGTTGCTTTCACACAGGGAGGGAGGGAGGAAAGGGGGGCCTGATGACATGAACCCAGAACCACCCGCAACAATGTTTTTTGCCCCATCCGGCTTTGGGATCTCAACCCAGAATTCCAATGGGCAGCAGAGACTGCGGGAACTGTGGGGTAGTTACCCACAGTGCAACACTCCAGAAGTCGACGCTAGCCTCAGTACTGTGGAAGCACTCTGCTGAGTTAACGCACTTAATGCACTTAGAGCATTTTGTGTGGGGGGACACACACAATTGCCTATATAAAAACAATTTCTAAAAAACTGACTTCTATAAGTTCGACCTAATTTCGTAGTGTAGACGTACCCTAACTATAGTACACTGGCATTTGGTGAATACTCCCGTACGGAACAATCCTGTACCACAGGACAGATCCAAGTCCACTTTAGTGGCTAGAAAGATTCTCATGGTTGTCAATGGACTTTGGATCAGGTCTCTGTTTTTACCTATATATAATACTACACATAAAACTCATGTACATACCTCGGTATTTTATTTATCTGTAAATATAACCTTAAACACAGCTGAATGGTTTGTGGGGAAGAGGGAAGACCTTCAGCCATTCGTTTTTAAGTCGATAAGTGTCTGTCATGCCCAAAGCATTAGTGGCACCATGGGGCAGACGCTGAGATCTTTCAGTCAGCCAGGAAGTACCAAGAGGATTCCCTAAAGGTTGGTTAAAACATATTTCCATGCTGACTGACCCCTGGAGCCTGTCTTAGCCCAGAAATCTGTGCTTAACTCTATTTGTATTGGGTGTTTAGCAGTTCAAATCAATGCCCCTTCACTTGCCCAATGCAACATCTAGTTACTAGGCCTGTACGTGCACTATACGTTGGAGCAAAGCCTGAGGGTCTGACACAGGCCAGATTCCCGTGAAACTGTAACGTGCCCCGTGGTTATGGAGTATACCTGTCGACACATGAAAGCTATAAATATGGATGGTTGGGAAGGAGGACAGGGATGCAGATTGTAAATCCACTGGAGGAGGGAGGGACGCAGCAGAAAAATGACAAATACTTTGCTACAGTATTAGAGACTGAGCCCCCCCCATATCAGGTAAAATTGGCTAGGCCAGAGCTGAACTGCAGACAGGAATGCTGCTGAGCTCTGCGTTCTGCTAACTGTTCTGGTGTGGTCCCCATCGGCCCTACTCTGGAAAGGGACCATGCTGCCAAGCTTTGCCCCTCTTCCCAACTGCAAAGTCAAAGACGTAGGAGCTAGCTGCTGCTCTCTCCACCATGATGGCCGAAAGCAGTGCAATAGCAATACTGCCCTGAGCTGCTATCTAGCACTGCTGAGCCTTAGCACTCAAAGCACTTGACAGACCTGTGCATCATTAACCTCATGTTGCAGCTGGGGAAGCTGAGGCCCAGAGAGGTGAAGTGACTTGCCCAGGGTCACCCAGCAGGTCAGTGGCAGAGCCAAAGTGGATGAAAGTGCATATAAAGGATTTGCTAGGAGCAAGGGAGAGAATGAGGTCAGGGGGACCCCCTGAATAACCACAGTGGACATACTCCACAGTTCTAAAGCCAGCTCTGATCCATTTCATACCAGCTCCTTCCTCTTCCTGCCCCCCCTAAGAATACCAGGATAAAAGGAAAACTTGTGGCTGAACTAGTCTGGCCTCTTTGCAGTAATGGTGTGTCCCTGCCCCCACATGTTGTAGTGGGGGAGGTTTAGGTTGGATATTAGGAAAAACTTTTTTCACTAGGAGGGTGGTGAAACATTGGAATGCGTTGCCTAGGGAGGTGGTGGAATCTCCTTCCTTAGAAGTTTTTAAGGTCAGGCTTGACAAAGCCCTGGCTGGGATGATTTAGTTGGGGATTGGTCCTGCTTTGAGCAGGGGGTTGGACTAGATGACCTCCTGAGGTCCCTTCCAACCCTGATATTCTATGATTCTATGATTCTATGTAGGCATGCAGATTAGTGGCACTCCGAATAGACCAATAGTTGGATTAGTCCCACCAGGGAACAGCCCCATCTTTGGAGTGAAGCCCTGATGCTAGCTCAGTGACCCGGTCATTCCATCAAAGGCCTCCACAGCCACCTTTGACATGGTCCTCCTTGCCCTTCCTGCAGGCCTTGATTGCCATGCAAGTGTTTATCTGCTATGGCAGAAAGACATGGTCTCCCTGGAAATAACACCACTGCTGTCTCCAGCCACTGCAGATACCCAATGCTCTGCCACTCCAAAGGTTCCCTCCCTCCTGAGCAGGCTCCGAGAGACTTTCACTTTTTCATTGCGGCCATTGTTTCTGTAGTTGCTCTTGGTTTGTTCCCAGAGAACATTTCACTCTCACATGATTTTTAGGAAGCTGACCTGAGACAGAGAAAAGCCTCCTTTGTTCGTGACTCTGCTATCTGAGTTCTGACCCTGACTAATCCAGGGTTAGACGGGCTCTTTGGGATCTTGGGTTAGGGTGGGTTCTCCTCTGCTGGACTTGGGCACTTCTGGGGAAGGTCATTAGGGATGACACCGAACTGACCAGGAGCCCGAGCCGCCTCAAACCCATAATGGACCAAAGCGGTAGCACATGCACTTCCCCCTACAGGGGAGTGGGGGTTTAATGATCCAGAGCCAAATTCATCCTTGGTGTGACTCCAGTAGTTACACCAGGAATGCATTGGGCTGAGCAAGGCTATTGCTTTCTCTTGCTTTTTTTTCTCTTTGTTACTGAGATCGTCAGGCGGAAGCCTGGGAGCGTGGGGACCAGTTGAGTGGTTTCTTCTTTGCACCAAGTGCCCAATATTTTGAGGCTCCTCTGATGCTGGTTTGCTGCATGTCTCTTCAGGCAGCTTTGTAATGCAGAGGCCGGTTGCCAGCTGGCTTTTGCATGTTCAGGGAAGCTGGTTTGCTCTGTGCTACAGAAATGGTGGGGTCTGGCTTGGTGTTTTCAACTGCCCTGGGAGTCCTAGAAGCAGGACAGTCATAGAATCATAGAATATCAGGGTTGGAAGGGACCCCTGAAGGTCATCTAGTCCAACCCCCTGCTCGAAGCAGGACCAATTCCCAGTTAAATCATCCCAGCCAGGGCTTTGTCAAGCCTGACCTTAAAAACCTCTAAGGAAGGAGATTCTACCACCTCCCTAGGTAACGCATTCCAGTGTTTCACCACCCTCTTAGTGAAAAAGTTTTTCCTAATATCCAATCTAAACCTCCCCCACTGCAACTTGATGACATAACCAGAGGTGGCCATGGGGTTAGGTTAAGTAGGCAGCCCCTAGAGCACCCCTTAGAGGCATAGAACTGGTAGAACTTTCCATCAATAGGCCAGCCTCCAAATTCTCCGTTCTGGAGTCTGAGTTTGGACTTTCCTAGTTCCCTCCTCCACACAGGCTGGCCTGTTCCTGATCAGTCAGGTGCAATGGATTCAAATACATCCTCAGCATCCATTGCCTTGGCATCTGCTCGAGAAAGGTGTAAGAAGGTGTAAAAACCCTCCAGCAGGAAGATGTGGGGTAATCTGCCCCCTACATTAAGGCACAGGATGAGAATACACAGGCATATGCTGTAAAGCCAGCCTGGTGTCAGATAAAGGAATTAAGTAAAAACAGGCCTCTATTCAAGAATAAAAACTATAACTGTCTATACACAAATGCAAGGAGTTAAAGGCATAACCAGGTGAAGTAGAATGGTTTGTGATGGATGAGATCCTTGATATAATAGGCATTACGGAAATTAAGGGAATGACCAAAACCAATGGACTAGTGTAACACCAAGTAGGTTACAACTGTACAGAAAAGACAGAGGAGACTGAAGAGGCAGGGCAATAGTGCTGCATCTAACAGATTCCACAGGATCTAGCCAGATAAAAATTCTGAGTGGAAGAGAGACTCTATACAGATACAAATCCCAACCATAAGAATGTAAAAATATCAGTGGGGCTGCTTTGCCAGCCTCCAGACCAAGAAAAGGAAACTGAGGTCACCATGCTGAGAGAGATCAAAGAGTCAGTGAAAGCTCACAAAATGATAACAATGGGGACTTCAACTATTCACATATGAACTGTCATATGGCACAACAGGGCAAAGTTTAGCAAAACAATTTCTTGACACTTTAAGTGAATGCTTCCTGGGACAGCTAGTTCTAGAGCCCACATGAGGAGATGCTATTCTTGACTTCGTCCTAACACACCAGAGCTAATCCAAGAAGTGGCAGTAGCGGAGCCACTAAGTAAAAAGAAAAGGAGTACTTGTGGCACCTTAGAGACTAACCAATTTATCTGAGCATAAGCTTTTGTGAGCTACAGCTCACTTCATCCGATGCATCTCACGAAAGCTTATGCTCAAATAAATTGGTTAGTCTCTAAGGTGCCACAAGTACTCCTTTTCTTTTTGTGAATACAGACTAACACGGCTGTTACTCTGAAACTAAGTAATAGTGACTGCAATATCATTAGGTTCAACGTCCTAGGAACAGAGAAGGTACGAGAAGTGACACAGTGGTGCTAAACGATAGAAAGGAAGGTTTCAATAAAATGAGATGCTCGATCTGAAAGATCCAAAAGCTAAAAGTAAAGGATGTTAAATCCTTAAAGGTGACATGGATGCTCCCTAAAAACCATACTGGAGTCACAGAAGACATGCATATTACTGAACAAAGCAGGAGCCAGGAAAGCAAGGAGAAAACCTTTATGGCTAAATGGCAAGGTTTGAAAGGCTATTTGAGTTAAGCAGAAATCTTTCAAAATCTGGAAATCTGACCCTAGTGAAGCCAGTAAACAGGAGCATACATTACAGCACGTAATAAGAAAAAGGGAAACTAGAAGGGCCTATATGGATTTCAAATAGCAAATAGCTTAAGGTGTAAAAACAAACAAGAGCTTCATCAAGTGTGTTAGAAGCAGCAAGCCTGCAAAAGAATCAGTGGATCATCTGGAGTTAAGGGAGCAATTGGGGAACATAAGGAGGACAGTGGTGAGAAGCTAACTGATTTCTTTGCATCAGCTGAATTCTTTGCACCAAAAATACTCAGCCAATTCCTAGCCTGGAACTGCTCTTTCCTGGTAATAAAGATGAGGTGCTGTCAGAGAACTGAGGGGACAGAAGAGAAGGGGCTTGAGAAAACTAATAATTTTAAAAGGAATAAATCACCAGGTCCAGATGGTCCATTCAAAGGTTCTGAAGGAGCTTAAGTATGAAAGAGCTGGGTTGCTAGTGAAGATTGGCAATCTCTTATTAAAAACAGTCACTGTTCCAGAGGAATGGACGGTAGCAAGCATTGTGACTATATTTAAACAAGGCTCTGGAGGTGCTCTTGGGAATTATACAATAGAAAGCCTTACTGCTGTATCTGGCCTTTGGTTTGGATTACTCTACATCCACCTACTGCATGGTTCTGACACCTTCCTCTGAAGCAGGTGTAAGAACTGATAGAAACATACTGCACTAGATGGACCATGGCTCTGATCCAGTGTGGTGAGTCCTATGTTCCTGTGTCCTATGAAGTAATCCTGCAGAAAGTGCAAAGCAATGTGGGAGGAGCTTGGGAACTAAAAGCTCCTGCTCTAGACAAATGAGCAGAAGTGGGCTACCTCCTCTAGCAAGGATAGTGACACACGTAGAGGGCCAAGTGGGCTGCTGAGCTGGGTGGGAAGGAGGCAGGTAACAAGGAAGGGTAGAAGTACTGGATCCCATTATCCCCTGGGGTCAACACCACTGCTGGTACTGGGATGAATATAGAGCAGTCTAACTTCGATACCTGGAAAGATACTCGAACAAATGATTATTTAATCAGCTAGTAAGCACTAGGAGGGACAACAGCGTTATAAGGAACAGCCAGCATGGGTTTGTCAAGAACAAACCATGCCAAACAAACCACATTTCCTTGTATGGCAGGGTTACTGGCCTAGTGGCTGGGGGGAGCAGTGGATGTGATTTTAGTAAGGCTTTTGACACAATCCTACATGACATTCTCATAAGCAAACTAGGAAAATGTGGTCTAGATGAAATTACTATAAAGTGGATGCACAAGTGGTTGAAAGACAATACTCAAAGAGTGACAATACTCACTGTCAAGCTGGTTGGGAGGGGGGACGTAGCTGGTGTAGTCCCACAGGAATCAGTCTTGGGTCTGGTACTATTCTATATTTTCTTTAATAACTTGTATGCTTATAAAATTTGCAGATGAAACCAACTTGGGAGGAGTTGCAAGCACTTTGAGGACAGGATTAAAATTCAAAAGGACCTTGATAAATTGGAAAATTGGTCTGAAATCAACAAGGTGAAATTCTGTAAAGACAAGTACAAAGTAGTTCACTTAGGAAGGAAAAAATCAAATGCAAACTACAAAACGGGGACTAACTGGCTAGTTGGTGGTATTGCTGAAAAGGATCTGGAGGTTATGGTGAATTACAAATTGAATATGGGTCAAAACTGTGATGCAGCTGTGAAAAAGGCTAATATCATTCAGAGGTATATTAACAAGAGGGTAATATGTAAGACACAAGAGGTAACTGTCCTGCTCTGCTCGGTACTGGTGAGGCCTCAGCTGGAGTACTGTGTCCAATTCTGGATACCACACTTTAGGAAAGATGTGGACAAATTGGAGAGAGTTCAGAGAAGAGCAACAAAAATGATAAAAGGTTCAGAAAACCTGAGCTATGAGGAAAGATTAAAAAACTGGGCATGTTTAGTCTTGAGAAAAGAAGCCTGGTGTGTGTGTGGGGGAACAGGATATCAGTCCTCAAATATGTTAAGGGCTATTATAAAGAGGACAGTAATCAATTGTCCATGTCCAGTGAAGGTAGGACAAGAAGCAATGGGCTTAATATACACCAAGGGAGATCTAGGTTAGATATTAGGAAATCTTTCCAACTATAAGGGTAGTTAAGCTCTGGAATAGGCTTCTGAGGGAGGCTGGGGAATCTACTTCATTGGAGGTTTCTAAAAACAGGTTGGACAAACACCTGTTAGGGATAGTCTAGGTTACTTTGTCCTGCCTCAGTGCAGGGGGCTGGACTTGATGACCGCTTAAGAATCCTTCCAGCCCCACATTCTATGAGTCTATGAGCTGAGCATGAGATGCCAGCTGAAATTGGGGCCTCCTACAAAGCCTGCTAAACAGTGACTGGCAAGTGTTTAGCTGATGAGTTTGGTAACAGAAGGGGCAGGTTTCCAGCAGGTTAGAGTTGGTGGCTGATATAATACTCTTTAATCATCAGCGGGTCAAGCCTGGTTTGATGCTATCGAAAACCATTCGTAATCATTGATGTCTATGGGGCATGGTACCACCAGTATATTCCTAGAGAAAGCAAGACCACCGCATTAAATTTAATCACAGGATACAAGCCATTCCCAAGGATGCAGGGAACATATAAAAGAACTGAACCCTTCTCCTGAAACAGACAGCCACACATCCCAGGCATGGAAGAACCTCACTCAATTCCGGCTGCCTAGTGGAAATGGCCTAGCCGCTCTTCCGATGTGCAATCGCAGTATATTCCCGTGCGGCCCGCCAACAGGAAGCAGAGGTTCCAGGCATGTTTGTACAGGCAAGGATGCTTCAGGGCTTGTGGAAACGTCAGCAAGATGTTTGGATAACATAACGGGTCAAGGCTCGAATGTAATCAGTGTCTCCGAGCTCCTGCACCAAAAGGAAGAGTGAATAATAAACAAGGGGAAATGGTTCTGCTGGGGAATTCTGCGCTCATGGGTGTGTTCGCTCTGTGGCCAGATGGAACTGGCGAGAGCTGTCCTATGCATTCAGTCCCTCTTCCCTCACTGTAGATAAGGGCTCCCTCTGGAGCTGCGGTTCAGAAGCAGAATCAATTTTCCCAGAGGTAGACATGAGAGTGGAGTGGGGATCGAGGGCTGGCCAGTGTAATTGTTTTAACTGTGACATCCATTCCAAAGTCCCCTCTGCTGACGGTGCCCTGAAATGCAGCTGTCTGGGTGTGGCGGCGTGAGGCTGTGAACCATGTGCTCCGTGCTTGAAGAGGAAATTCAGGCCAACAGAAACAATCCCGTGTTCCTTAAAGGGCTGCTACACAGGGTTACTCTCCCAGCTCAGGGGGCTGTTTTGAAGTGGGGCACTTTATTCCAACTTTGGCCATAATTCAACCCCCCCACCCCCTTCCCAACACACACACAGGTTCCACAGGGCCTGCTGCTCCAGAATCTTCCAGGCCCACAAACTCTCCCTGACCACCCCTTGGTCCCCACAGCTACGTCCCTCTGACTGCAACAGCACAGTGCAAAATCTTAAGGGACAGAACATAGGCAATATATATAGCCCTGGCCTCCCAGCCAGTACTTCCCCCAAAACACTCACGTTTACATCACAATAACTCCAACGCACATCTAGCTAATGAGTGCTCCGCTACAGGATCAGCAGCACCACACAGATAGACAGGACCTCCATTTCCGAGGTCTCATCCAGAGAGCCCCACAAAGCAACCCATACGGTGCTCTTTGCCTTAATCTCAGAGATTGCCTTGACCCAGTGGGATTTTTCCTGGATAGGCATCCAGATATTGAACCCACAGAGTGTATGGCATCTGAATCCAGGGCTGTGGATTAGCCTATTATAAGGAGAAGGATCACTGGTGAAATTTGGATCTGAGTTTGGATTTCCAGCACCCCGAAGTGTGGATCCAAGGCAGTGATTTGGTCCCATCTCTACACATGAGGAAGCCGTGATGAGCAGCCTGACACACTGCATCATGTAGGAAAACACTCACAGCATGAGTGTCTCGCTCATTGCACATGGTGCCTCTCTCAGCCAGACCAGCAGGATGGAGGGAGAGCAGCCTCATCGTGAGAGAAGAGGACTGGGAGTCCTCTGGGCTCTGTTCCTTGCTCTGCTCCCAACTTGCTGTGTGACCTCTGCAAGTCATGCCACATCTCTGTGCCTCAGCATCCCCATCCATAAAACAGGTATCAACATTGATTAGCAAGGGTGTGGTGAGTGAATCAAAGCACTTTGCGATCGCTGGATGGCTGGGTCGTGGGATGAGCAAAGTGCTGACCAGGCAATGGCTCTGCCCCAGCACCAGCAGAGCTAACGGCCCCAGCGCATACTCCAGCTCCCCAGTTTAAAAGCCCATCTGAGTTTTGTCCTTTCAGAGATTTTTCCCTCCCTGCCTCCCCCCACCGCCACCCCCTCCTTATTTTTCAGCCAGCTCAGTAGGCTGTGTGGGCACTGGGGTTGGGATCACGATACAGGCCCTGTCAAGCCAATTCCCAAGTTAAAGGCTGAGAAGGAAACCGGGGAGCCAGGCTCCTACATGGTGCTTTGCCTCAGAGAGTGGGGCCCAGCTTGGTCCCCTTCCTTCCTTTAATCACGCCTCCACAGTGATTGCTGCTCTGCTCACTCCCTGCTAGTGCGACAACAAACAGCCCTTGGGCTGCCCCCTGCTATCTCGCAGGCCCCAGAACACTGCCTTATCGCTGTTATTGCCACTATCAGCCACTCCCAAGGCCCAGCTGTGGAGGTTTGTGCTCCTTGCTTCCCAAACACTACCTCTATGTTTCCTCCCAGATAAAGAGCCTCCACATGCCGCTGGGAACCTGATGGAAACTTACTCTTAGCAGAAGGAGTATGGCTCAGGGCTTGCCACAAGGTCTGTGGCTGCCCTGGGTAAACCTCTGACTCTTGCAGACACACGGTCGTTGACGGAGGGGCAAGGGATGGGGGAGTCGGTATAACCAGCCCCGCTCGAATCACGGTTGAACCTGGGACCGTCAGAGAGAAAAGCACAGCCCTCTAGTGCTTGAGCTGCAGAACAAAATCTTGTAGGCAGGAAGCATTAACAGACTCAAACCTCTTACATGGACCAGCCACTAGAGGGACTTGCAGAGTAGGGGCCTATTCTGCTGTTTGAGAGTAGGGAGGCGGAACCAGGCCCCCATTGTCTACAGCTAATGGGGGACACGACAGCCCCAGCGCAGGGGAAGGACAGGCTGTGGGGCTGGCCCAAATCCCTTGGATCTGTCATGGTTCTCCTGGAACTGTAAGAAAATATGGACCTTTTCTCTGCCTTGTTCCTGAATGGGGTTTGGCTGGAGTGGCATCAGCTCTGCCTGGTAGCAGCCCCACATACTCCCGTCAAGAGATCTGATTGGGGGCCGTGGGGTGGGAAATTGGTTGAGGATAAGACTGAATTCCAGAACCTTGGGGGAGGACAGTGAAAATGCCCCACCGAGGTCCCCCGCCAGCATCACGCCTGGGTGAGCTGGTGCAGCTTCCACTCATCCAAACTCAGCCCCTTCCAGCCCTCCCCACCCCTTCCAGGGGCAGCCAGGGGCAAGCAGCAGCAGAGAGCAAGATGGGGGCTAATTAACTGGTGTAGACTTGGGGAGTCATCCTGTTCCTGACCCTCGGTGACTACCACACCAAGTGACAAAGGGGGGTGGGGGGAGGGAAAAGGGATGAGAGGAGGAGAGAAGTGAGGGGAACAAAGGGATGGAGGAGAAATGGAGGGAGAGGAGGGGAGGGGAATAGGGACCGAAGGGGGGTGGAATAAAGAGGGAGATAGGGATGGGGAAGGGGGAGAGACTGGAAAGAAAGGAGCATGCTCCCCATTTGGCAGGGAAAAGATGGCCCTTCCTCTCCCCACCCAGCAGCCACCCTTCTCCTATTCCCATCTGGGTGATTCAAAAGCCCCTGCACCAGGTTCTTATACTGGCCCCCTCACTGCAGTGCCCTCGTGGTGGAAAGAGTTGGAGCTTCCTGTCCCCAAGTGACCCGGATGTGTCATTACTTTCCTTCCCCTCCCTACCCCTGTGCCTTTCGGTCAGTTACCACAGCAGCTCTCTGTTCTTAAAGCTCTGGCCAAGGCCCAGGGTGCTTGGGCTCAGTTGGTGCCTATTTATGTCCCTTATCTCTGAGGCTCCTGAGCACTGTTCCAGCCAAACGCCAGCCTTATCTTTGGAAACAACCCTCTGCTTAGCCGAGCTGCCTTGGGATCATTCCCTGTCTTTCTGCAAGGCTCCTGGCAGCTCTTAGCAGGGGCGTCAAGGACTGTGTTGATGTTGAGTCCAACCTGTACCATAAGAGTGATTTTACTGAAGGTGTTTTCCCCCTGCAATAACCTCCACACCTCAGCGGGGTCACAGCTTCTGCTGTGTCTCCAAGAGCTAAAGAGTTTGATCCCAAATTTTTCCAGCTGGTATCTCTGCCCTCTCTTACCCAAGTCTTTAGTGGTTATAGAATCATAGAATTGTAGGACTGGCAAGGACCTGGAGAGGTCTTCTGTTCCAATCCCCTGCACTCAAGGCAGGACTAAATTATTGATTATTACTGATTACCAATTAATTACTAATTGAAGAGCAGGGGATAGTAGGGTTTAGTCCCAGAATCAGGTACAAAAGAATCAAGATTGTCAAGTTCAATCCTGGGTCGGTAACAGATGTGCACAATGAAGACACTCACCCTGAGGGCAAAGCAAACTATGAGCAATGTTATTAGGACAACTAGTCAAGACAGAAATGCTCCAAACCACATAAAAAGATCACAATCATGAAATGCTAGGTAATTGCTTGTACCATTCCTCACATCTACTCACACCCTTTCTTGGGGAGCTGGTGGTAACAGACAGAGGTCCTGTTCTGTCCCTAGCATGCCAACCAAGTCTGATGAGCCAGATCGCTCTTTACGTGGTGGCCTGGCCTATTACAGGGCCAAGGGCTGTCCTGAATATTCCAACAAATGCCCAGCCTGCCTTGTCCAAATCTAACTTCACTCTTGTAATGTTGGGGTATCCTTATCTTATAGGTTAGTATATTAATAATCTTAGCTTATCATATAAGTCAATTTGTTGCCAAAGCAAGTTTCTGGTTAAGCGTCTGCCAACGTTTCTATCCTAAAATACCCAAGCCAGTCCTGTGGTTACCTGGTACCATTGTGTACAGACTCCCCCGAGATTTCCCCCTAAGTACAGTGTTCCCAGTTCCCCAAAACTCAGGGTTACAGTTAGGCTACTTATATGAGATAAAGTTCACAGGCCTCAAGGCCTTATGCTAGTTGCTTAAGCTGGTGCCTCACAGCATATAGGCCTGTAGGTTTCTTGTCTCTCTGCTAAATAAAACGCTAAGCTAGCACCATGGGTTACAGCACCAGTTTCTATGATCTGACTGAGGGAGAGGCACAACTCAGGGGTATGTCCCATCCCTCTCTGAGCACTGGCAGGTCGGTCACCACCAGAGAGCGGCTGGTAGAGACCATAGGTAGAAAAATAGGCACCAGGCTTTTAATACCATTGGGATTCTTGGCCCTGATGAGAGTGTGAGGAAAACAAACATACAAGCAGCTATTTTGGTTAACCTTGTAAAACAAGGGTGGTCTAATGGTAAAGGCAAAAGACTGGGAGTCAGGAGAGTTAGACTGTCCTCCCAACTCTCCCAGTGACTTTCTGGGTGACCTTGGATATAGCCCTTCATCTGTGCGTTGCTCAGTTTGTACAGCTGTTAAATCGGATAATACCACCCTATGGGAGGCTAGATTGATTCATGGCTGTAAAGTGCTTTGCAATCCTGATATCAAAGATTCTAGTGAACACGGCGTAGTCCTGTGCCTGGGGTATTGGGTCTGTGTTCTAGTCCCAGCTCTGCCACTGACGTATTGGATAGCCCTGGGCGAGTCACTGCTTCGCTCCGTGCCTCAGTTTCTCCACTTGAAAATGGGGATATTCATACTGACCCGCCTTCGAAAAACACTTTTGAGATTGGTGGGTGAAAAGTCCTACACAAAGTGAAGTTTTGCCATTTAAACCACAGGGGCAGCTCCTCCTAACTGGGGACAAGAGGCATTTGAGCAAGAGAGGGAAAAAAGTAGATGTTAGGGATAGACATTTGTTGTCTGTAGTCTGACCTCCCTGTATTTGGCTGGATCATTTGCTACATTATTCTGTGCAGACCTTTCTCATCTACAAACCAGGATTAAAAATGTGATACTCCACCCTGCCATGTAAGTGATCTCCCCCCACCCCCCCCCACACACATGTGGGCCAGCAATGGCTGCATCGTTCACTGAGAGCGCTTGATCCTTGGGTAGGGGGTGCCCCATGCTAAGCAGTTAGATGCTGCCAGCCAATTCAGGAGGAATGTCGATGTCCTTCGAAGGCTAGTCCTTGGCCAGGACTGGCTATGACACATGGGGAAGGAAATGATGGAAGCCCAGCCATGGATGTAATTTAGACCTTGCTTGGACAAGGCACTAAGCCAACTGCTCATTGTCCTGAGCTTGGATGACCTAATAGGGCTTTATTTTCAGCTCTAATTCCCACTGGTCTCTGATGTAGTGAAAGCAATGGAAAAGCTGGGAGACAGTCTATATCCTGGGGGGGAAGGTAGGGAAAAATTAGCCCTTGTCCCCCTGCAATGGTTAGTGCAGCTGGCCCAGGGTGACTGCTAGAGCGTGCAGGGGTCTGCCAGGTTTAAGAAGCAGGTGCTTTGAACACCAGGCCTGAAAAACAAGTCCTCAAATTCCGAGTGCAGAGAGCCGATCCTGTGGAGACCAGGGGAACGCGCGCAGGGTTAACAGGAGCAGCAGAGGATAGACTTTGCTTTGTAGTTGCACAGTGGGAGCCTCTGCCCATGAGTCACTAGAGGGCAGCATAGGCCAGGACTGAGAACAGAAAGGGAAGCGGGTCTCGTACAAACTGGCTGGGGTGGCAGGTTTGTAAAAATTTTGTTGGTGCCCAGAACACCCAGAACCCACCCCCGCAAACTTCCCCAGCACCTGCCTAAGGCTCTGGGAGGGAGTTTGGCTGGAGGAGGGGGTCTGGGTTGCAGGCTCTGGGATGGAGTTTGGGTAGAGGCTCTGGGCGGCTCTGAGAGGGAGTTTGGGTGCAGGAGGGGTGAGAGGTCAGGCTCTAGGAGGGAGTTTGGGTGCAGGGGGCATGAGGGGTGCAGGCTCTGGGCTGGGGAAAGGCATTGGGGTGCAGGGGCTGGGACAGGGGTGGGCAAACTTTTTGGTCCGAGGGCCACATCGAGGTTATGAAACTGTATGGAGGGCGGGGTAGGGCAGGCTGTGCCTCCCCAAACAGCCTGGCCCCTGCTCCCTATCCTTCCCCTTCCCGCCCGCTGACTGTCCCCCTCAAAACCAAGGACCCATCCAACCCCCCCTGCTCCTTGTACCCTGACTGCCCCCTCCTGGGATCCCCACCCCAACCTCCTGACTGCCCTGACCCCTATCCACACCCATACCCCCTGAATCCCATGCCTATTCAACGCCCTCTGTTCCCTGTCCCCTGACCGTCCCCCCCAGAACCTCTGCCCCATCCAACCACCCCCCTGCTCCCTGTCCCCTGACTGCCCCTCAGAACGCCCTGTCCCTTATCCAACTCCCGCTCACCCGCTCCCCATGCTGCTCAGAGCAGCGGGAGCTCACAGCCCCGCCGCCCGGCTGAAGCCAGCCACGCTGCTGCACTTCATGGCAGGAGCTGCGGGCCAGAACCCTGGTGGTGTGGCGAGGTGAGGCTGCAGGGCAGGGGGGACAGCAGGGGAGGGGCCAGGGGCTAGCCTCCCCGGACAGGAGCTGAAGGGCTGGCCAGGATGGTCCTGCGGGCCGTAGTTTGCCCAGCTCTGCTCTGGGAGGTAGTTTGGGTGCTGGCTCTGGGCTGGGGCAGAGGGTGGGAATGGAAGAGGGGGTGAAAGGCGCAAGCTCTGGGAGGGAGTTTGGAGGTGAGAGAGGGTGCAGGGAGTGGAGGTGCAGAAAATTTGGGGGTCGGAGGGTGTGAGAGGGGAGGGGCTGTGGGTGCAAGCTCTGGAAGTGAATGGGGGGTTCGGTGCTTACCTGGAGCACCCCCCTCCGGCAACAGCTCCTAGACAGGGAAGGCCGGGGGGTGTCTGTGCACTGCTGTCCCCAGGCACCGCCCCTGCAGGGGTGTTCAGGGAGGGGACAGTGTGCAGCAACACAGCCCCCGCCCCCACCTCCTCCGGGCTGCAAGGATGTGCCGGCAACGATGTGGAATGAGCCCGCAGGAAGCCGCCCAGCCCTGCTGCACTGCCAGGTGCTGGCAGGAGCTCCTGGGCTGTTTTAAATCACCTGGGGGCAGCAGGCGGGGCCAGGGGACATGCACAGGGTGGGTGGGCAGGCGGGAAACTTTGGTGGAGCCGGACCCCTGGGCCAGGAATATTCCTGGTGCCCTGGCACCATGGGCCCATAGAACTTGCCACCCATGAGAGGCTCAACTTAAATGTATACCCCAAATTAAAAAACATAGTAAGAGAACCAAAAAAGTGCCACCATGGCTAAACAAAGTAAAAGAAGCAGTGAGAGGCAAAAAGGCATCCTTTAAGAAATGGAAGTTAAATTCTAGTGAGGAAAATAAAAAGGAGCATAAACTCTGGCAAATGAAATGTAAAAATATAATTAGGAAGGCCAAAAAAGAATTTGAAGAACAGCTAGCCAAAGATTCAAAAAGCAATAGCAATGTTTTCAGATAGCCTGCTAAACAACCAGTAGGGCCACTGGGCGATCGAGATGCTAAAAGAGCACTCAAGGACAATAAGGCCATTGCAGAGAAACTAAATGAATTCTTTGCATCGGTCTTCACAGCTGAGATGTGAGGGAGATTCCGAAACCTGAACCATTGTTTTAGGTGACAAACCTGAGGAACTGTCCCAGATTGAGGTGTCATTAGAGGAGGTTTTGGAACAAATTGATAAACTAATCAGTAATAAGTCACCAGGACCAGATGGTATTCACCCAAGAGTGCTGAAGAAATTCAAATGTGAAATTGCAGAACTACTAACTGTGGTATGTAACCTATCGTTTAATTCAGCTTTTGTACCAAATGACTGAAGGATCGCTAATGTGATACTAATTTTTAAAAAGGGCTCCAGAGGTGATCCTGGCAATTACAGCCCATAAGCCTGACTTCAGTACCGGGCAAACTGGTTGAAACTATAGCAAAGAACAAAATTGTCAGACATAGATGAACATAATGTGTTGGGGAAGAGTCAACATGGTTTTTGTAAAGGGAAATCGGGCCTCAGCAATCTACTAGAATTCTTTGAAAGGGTCAACAAACATGTGAACAAAGGGGATCCAGTAGATATAGTGTACTTAGATTTTCAGAAAGACTTTGACAAGGTCCCTCACCAAAGGCTCTTAAGCAAAGTAAGCTCTCATGGGATAAGAGGGATTGGTAATTTATGGACTGGTAACTTGTAAAAGATAGGAAACAAAGGGCAGGAATAAATGGTCAGTTTTCAGAATGGAGAGGTAAATGGTGTCCCCCAAGAGTCTGTATTGGGCCCAGTCCTATTCAACATATTGATAAATGATCTGGAAAAAGCAGTAAACAGTGAGGTGGCAAAATTTGCAGATGATACAAAATTGCTCAAGATAACTAAGTCCCAGACAGACTGCAAGAGCTACAAAAGGATCTTTCAAAACTGGGCGACTGGGCAACAAAATGGCAGATTAAATTCAGTGTTGAAAAATGCAAAGTAACACACATTGGAAAACATAATCCCAACTGTACATATAAAATGATGGGGTCTAAATTGGCGGTTACCACTCAAGAAAGATCTTGGAGTCATTGTGGATAGTTCTCTGAAAACATCCACTCAATGTGCAGCAGCAGTCAAAAAAGTGAACAGAATGTTGGGAATCATTAAGAAAGGGATAGATAGTAAGACAGAAGAAATCATATTGCCTCTATATAAATCCATGGTACGCCCACATCTTGAATGCTGTGTGCAGATGTGGCCACCGCATCTCAAAAAAAATAAATAAATATTGCAATTGGAAAAGGTTCAGAAAAGGGCAACAAAAATGATTAGCGGCATGGATCAGCTGCCAGATGTGGAGAGATTAATAAGACTGGGACTTTTCAGCTTGGAAAAGAGACAATTAAAGGGGGATATGACTGAGGTCTATAAAATAATGACTGGTGTGGAGAAAGTAAATAAGGAAGTGTTATTTCTCCTCATAACACAAGAACTATGGGGTCACCAAATGAAATTAATAGGCACCAGGTATAAAACAAACAAAAGGAAGTATTTTTTCACACACTGCACAGTCAACCTGTGTAACTCCTTGCCTGAGGATGTTGTGAAGGTCAAGACTATAACAGGACTTAAAGAAGAACTAGATAAGTTCATGGAGGATAGGTGCATCAATGGCTATTAGCCAGGATGGACAGGGATGGTGTCCCTAGTCTGTTTTCCAGAAGCTTGGAATGGGCAATGGAATGAATCACTTGGTGATTACCTCTTCTGTTTATTTCCTCTTGGGCACCTGGTATTGGCCACTGTCGGAACACAGGATACTGGGCTTGATGGACTTTTGCTCTGACCTAGTATGGCCATTCATATGTTCTTATAGACCATCAGAAAGCATCCAGATGGTAATGACTCCTAGTCCCTTAACTAGGCTGGATTTAAAACCATTGACCTGAAGGGCCACCACCTACACCCTGCGCCATCCTGTCCCTCGCTTGTTTTCTGCTCTGGAGCTAATAGCAATAAGACTACTATGTTCTTAAGTAGCACCTTCCAGAGGAACCCAAAAGTAGTACAGGAATATTGAGCCTCACACCAACCCTGTAATGCATTATGCCCATTTTACAGCTGGCCCAGGGTTCTAGCAGGAGAAGAAAAGGAATGAATATTTAATCTCTTTAACTATACTGAAATTAACACTATGGCCCCATGAAGATGTGTGGGGAGTTAACATCCAGCAAACAGTTGCCTTTGCTTTCTGATCTCTAACTCATTCTGTGCCACTTGTCTGTTTCTCTAAGAATCCCAGAAAACTACCAGTCTCTTCCCCCTATTTAATGTTAGTGCCTCGATTTGCAGACAGTTGCTCTAGTGGATGGCTTTTTTTTTTTTTTTAAATGGCTCAGTTTGCTGACTGTAAAGGGTACGATTCTCCCCTCCAATAATGCCAAACTTAGTGCACATGTCCATTCCCATGTGTGCAAGTACCAAGAGAGATTCTGGGCATTGAATTCCAGAGACTCGGAGGAACAGTTGAGTGATCAGAGTGCTAGCTTGGAACTTATGAGACCAGGTTCAATTCCTTGCTCTGCCAGAGTCTGACACACCTTAGGCAAGTAATTCAGCCTCTCCGGGTACGTGTACACTGCAGCTGGGAGTGAGCTCAGACTAGCACCCTAAAACACTAGTCTGAGCTGCAACACTAGGTTCAGGTGTTTCAGCTCAGACTCTCAAGCCTATGGAGTCAGAGGGGCTTTCGAGCCCAAGCTACATCATTTATATGACTATTTATAGCATGATCCCCTCTAGCGCAAGTCTGTCTATCCAGGCTAGGGGGCTCACTCTGAGCTGCAGTGTGGACATACCCTCTCTTCTTCAGTTCCCCAGCTGTAAAATGGGGATAATAATGGTACTTCCCTACTTCACCACAGTGTTGTGAGGATAAATACACTAAAGATAGTGGGGCATCCTACCACCGTAATGGGGTTCACATAAATACCTTAGATGGCTCGACAGAGGGAAATGGCCAAGACTTCATACACACTGCTTCTTGTTCTTCCTGTGTGACAGTCCAGTATGTCTCTGATTACAGGGTGGTGTCCAGTTAGGGGACTTCTGGAGCACTTGACTTGAATTCTATGTGGTTATGAAATGTCTCAGTGCATTACAATAGGCCCTCTCACCATTTCCCTGTCTTCAGTCACCCAGACTACCTTTGAAAACAACCAAAGCACACACCGTTAATAGCTGAGGTCTTTATTTAAAGTTTTTTATATACAGTAAAAGTGTCACAGATGAATCTGTGACGATCAGACAAGACATATGTAAATCTCTCTCAACAATTAGCAGCTTAAGATCTATAAACTACAGTGTTACGTTCACAAGTGTCATTTCTGTACTTTTCATCCCGTGCAAGTGAGATTTTCTGTTTTTATTTTTTTTTACACTTAAACACACTTACAGCTAAGTCAATTGCCTACTACGATACCACCTGGCATACACAACACAGACACACGTAGGGCTTTTAACTCTTTAGCCACATTCAGAATTCACTTAAAACTGGCAAAGCCATCCAATCTCAACACAGATCCCTTCATAGCTTGGCTTCTTCTGTTATAATGCTGCTTTTTGTTTAATATTTTAAAAATGCATATTTTTCAAAGCTGAAAGACAGTCTCTCTCCTGGCCCAGTGCAACAATGTACAGAACTCACCATTTAATCAGATCAGATCTTAAGTATTCACTAGATTGGAATAAACCAATAAAGTAATTGCTGTGAACATGCTCAGCATAATTAAATTAATGAAGCTCAAGGGAAGGAGAATTTTGTAAACCTGTCTAAAAATAGGAACTTTTTTTTAAAAAACAGGAGACAGGAAATGGGGGAGCAGGTGAACTTCATTTGAACCATGGAATATCATTTAACAGTCACTTCTTTTTGAACTAATGCAGTACATTATATTCTTTCCTTCCTTATATGCACCTGTGATATGTGCTAAACATATCTAAGCAATTCCAGAATTGTTTCAACTCCAAACATGAAATGTTCTGCAACTCAAAGAGATGGTCACACAAGTTTACATACAGAGGAAAGGATAATAAAAAGCTCACAATCACACACACCCATGGCAGATACTGTCTTCTACAAGTCATCCAGGAATGCTTCACCTTAAAGAGAATGAACACAACCCACATACAAGGAAAAGGAGCTTTAAAGCTAGAGTCACATTTCCAACAATATAATAATTGTTAAACTATTAGAAGTCATCACAGAATTTCAGATTGAAGGGGGAGGAAATAAACCAAGTGTTCTGCTAATGAAAGGCAAAAACCCTCATGCTAGTCCTGTTAGAATATTAAAAAATAAAAATGGATGCAGCATCATATATGGCATTAACTGCAGACAACTTTTTGGAATGGAAAACTGTTGGAGAGAGAGACACAGACAGACAACATTGTCCAGGACCAAGTAAATGGCCTTCACAAAACAGTTTATGGCCTTCACAAAACAGTTTTGTGGTGAATGTTTCTATTAAGTCCATTACTTCTGGCAAATTGCTTCTTTGCTAAAGAAGATTAAACACATCATCATCGAGAGACTGTAACTGAAGGTAGGGTATCTAGCAGAAAACAGGCAAATACTTCCTTCAGACATTAACAGGATGTGGGTGTATGAGTGTAAAAATCAGTTGGCTTTTAATTCATTCCCAAGTTTGTTTATGTACTAAACCAACTGTATACTTTTATAGTGTGACCTAAACTATAAAGAGGTGCAAAGACTGGACTTCAGAAATATTGAGGCAACAAAGCTCTCAGATCGTGTGTCAAGAGTTTATTACTCTGATCTCCCTACCTTTGTTTCTGTGGAAACCTAACAGGAACAGAGTATTTTTATATGGGTGGATGAAAATTATAGATCTAATTTAGTCAGACAAGGGCATTAAACCCCATCGAGTTTTGCTGTGGCTGGCAACTGTCATCTGTTAAGGGAATTGTTTATACATACACGCTCTCTATCTGCAACTTTTGTGGAAACAGAAATGATTATTTTTGGCTTGAGTCAGTTGCAACTGGCAACTTGTTTTTAACAAGGACAGTAGTGGATTAGTGCACAGTGACAAAGTGAGGTGTGCTGGAATTGTCACAGGGTACCTGAGTTTAAAGACAGAAGTGTGGCTATGAAGGTGACATGCTGAATCTCTGAAGGAGGAACAAGGATGGTTGAACAGCAGAGAACTTTCTTCTCCTGGCTGGCAGTGATCAGAATATTAAGACCTTCGTCCCAGCAGAGAGGGAGATGCTAACTTAGATCTGGAGAATTTCCTGGGGTTTGGGGTAGGCACAATAGCATGAATTCCTATACTTGCTATTACATATCATTTTAAGTCACTTGGCCATAATATGGTTCCTACATAGAACTTAGGCCAAGGGAGAAGGAGAACAAAGTCTGATTAAATACTGCAAATCAAGTGAAAGAGAATCCATGAGTCTTATTTGTGCTACAAAGACTTTCACTGGAACTAAAAACTTTACTTTGTTCCAGTGGAAACAGATACTGAGCCAAATTTTTTTTAAAAAAATCCTTCAATATGAAAACTTGCCAGTAACAACAGATCACTGGGAAAAGATGTTGCTGTGACTTGAGTCATATTTGTAACTGACATGTTCTCTAGTGCTTTGACAACGGAACTGTATTAAGTCCTTGCCATCACGGCTGCAGGAAAGGGGCTCTATGTGGCATGCTACCTGGATACACAGCATACAAACATAAAGACAATGATCTTACCACAGTCTGATGGGATGACAACTTTGGTTTCAGTTATCAGAGGTGCATTTAAAAATAAATTATCAGGGATATTTATGAGGGGATCAGTCGTTTGAATGAACTATCCCTTTAATAGTTTTTCTCTCTTTAAGAATCTGTCTTTCCCCAAAAAGGGATGAGGAGAAATTCCTTGTTCTAAGGAAAACATTCTGAGGCCAGGTGGACAGATTTGGGAATGAGAAATCTAACACCCCATGCCTCCCTCACACCCACAAAAAGGACAGGAAAAAAAATGGCATGACAAAAATGTGTGGAGAAGGAGGAAGTTATTCATGATGCTGCATCTGCAAGCCCAGGAGGATAGTTAAACGGCATGGGAACAGCTATGCCTTCCTCAGACCAGTGTCAATAGAAACTACTTTCCACCCTCCTCAAAACTGTTTCAGGACAAAACTGCTCACACTTAATTATTCACGCAATTCTTCATTTAAAAAACATCACTTCTTTATTAAAGAGGAAAATAATGACCCTCCCAACCCCTTCCAAAAACCCATAATAATAATAATAATAATAATAATAAAAAATCCTATTATAGAAACAATAAGGAAGCACTGAGAGTTTGAGTATTACACTCTTCAAGTATGCTGTTCGGATTTTTTTAAATCTGTGAATATACATATATAAAAAAACCTTAAAAGTGCGACCAAGGGCTTTTGCTTAAAGATAAATATTTAAAGGGCTACTTCAAAATACTGTAGTACGACTGTGCAGTTACTGTGTACAGCATGACGCTTCCACTTGGTATGCTTAGCAAGACTTAACAGGCCTTCTAGAAAATTATTGTATGTCAGGTCAGCACAAATGGCTGACACAGAAGCTGAGTTGGGGGGAGATCCATGCGTTGTTTTTTCTCTCATTAAGGAAAAAAACAAGCCACCCTGAATCCAAACATTCGGACATGGAATGTGAGCAGGCTTCACAGTAAACATTAGCGTTACAGATTCGCTGTGGTACCATTGTACAAGGCTGTGCACACTAGCTTAATCTTTGCTATTTTTAAGCTAACCACGTTCTCCTCTTCCTAACAGGTTTAGTACTGTAGTTCAAGCCATAATTTAAATTGCCCATTGGTATGCTCCAAATTTTTATTTTATTCTTTTGTATACTTAAAGAATCTTAAGATTTGCATCCAAAGAGAACCATGCTACATAAAAATTATTCAGGATTCTTGCCAAAAAGAGTTCTTGAATAAAATCTAAAAAATACTATTGCAATGCATCTCGCAGAGAAAAATGTTATTCTAAATGTAAACAAATTCACTCGGACACTTTAAAATTTCAGCGGAAGAGTTGCTGACTAATCTTTGCTGCGCTCACTTGCCCGTGAGCGCCAGGGTGGGTGGGTCAGTGGGGTGAAGCAGCTGATTCCTTGTGCCATCATCTGGGGGGCGACAAGAATCGTTCCAAGTAGCCAGCGATGGCGTCCCAGTGCTTCCACATAAAGGCGATGAAAACCACCACAAATAAAGTGCTGAACGTCCTGTTGCGAGTTTTCATGAGGGGGACAACGCAGTTGGCCACGGTAGAGACAAAGACTAGGAGAACAGCCATGACGGCCAGAAGGATGTTGATGAATTTACCCAGGAGGTTTCTGGCAGTGGCATTTTCCAGCCCCTCCAGCTGCACCACTTGCTGCTGCTGCTGCTGAAGTTCCATCTTGGAGATCCTGGTCTGACAGGCTTCTAGCGCCTCCTGTTGGGAAGAATGGGACGGTTATGTTTTCAGTGTTTGCATGATGAATCACAGGGGTACTTAAAGACTTTAATTGGTGCCTACTGGAATGTAGTTACATTCTTTGGGTCCTGCTTACCCGCTGCAGGATATGAGTCACTCAAACTGATTTCATATCCTGCAGCAGGAGAAGAGGAACCTCATGCCATTTCTCATGATTTATATGACTCCCTCATTAAGTAGGAGCTGGAGGTTGCAGCAAAATACCTGAGTCTGATCTCATTTACGAGTGTTCCTCCATTGACTGCAGTGGAGTTAATGCTTGATTTACTGTGGTTTTCATGTGTGTGACAGGTTGGGGGTCACATCTGTTTCCCCAAATTGATTTTGTGGAAAAAACCCACCATGTTTTATTTCAGCCTCCCTTTTGAGTGTTAACTTGTGTTTCACTGTATATTGTACCAGTTTTGTTAGACTGCATCATCCCTCTTGTGTCGGAGGAGCCTGGCATGTAGCTGTCTAACCCTGAATGAGAGGACCGTCAACCATTGAATAATCTTCCCATATTACGATGATGGAGGTTCTCCTCTGTTGACCATTAATGAAGCTGTGTAAGCAATCCCACAGAGGGTGGGAGACTGGAAAAAACTCACCAGAAGGACCACGAGGTGTTAGAAACTGGTTTTAAAAAGAGACCCACTCTGCCAGAACAAGTAAGGTTGGCCAGGAGGGATCTCGACCCCTGCAGGACACTGACCAAAATCGAAATGATATTCAGGAATGGCAAGGACACTGGATGGAGGGTCTTGGGTTCTGGTGTTTGTTACTCTTCCACAGATCTGTAAATTGCGTGTACCTCCTAATAGTTTAGCGTGTGGGTGTTTAAGAAGCTACTTTGCAAAGCCCGTCTGGTTTTTCCTGTAACCGTCACCTAGTTCCCAGAGTGCCTGTGTGGGCTGAGTCTAATACCCCAGCCTGGTGACTGCTCACCAGGGAAAATTCAGCCAGGGCTGTAACAGAGGCAAAAGTATTTTCCACCTCTTCAGTGCTATCAGACATTTTAGAGTCAAAACCAGATTCTGCTTAGAGGGATGAGAGATGGGAGCTTTTCAACCTTTTATTCCTCTGTTCTAATGCCGTTTGGGTCAGTAGTTACCATCTGACAGCATCCTATGTAAAATGAGCTTGTGGCACTCGTGTTATCCTTGTTGGCAACCTCAGAGACGTGTAGGACTGAATGGGCTGTGGAAACTGAATTATCCTGCCTTGTTCCTAGAGGTAATGCCTTCACGTAAGGGACTCTTGCATTACGTCTGCCTTTACTGTGCTGGTTTTGGAGTGAGAGGACTTCAACGTCCAGGGCTGTTAATCTAGCTCTGTAGCGGGGTGGTCACCCGCTCCTTCTCTGAAGGGCCTGAAATCAGCCCTAGGAGACGGCTGCTGCTAGGGAAAGCAGCAAGCCTCAGCTGATTGGGGAAACAGCCACCGCTGCGGCCACGCCCAATGCCCTTTATAAGAGGGCAGTGGGCCAGGAGGACACAGTCTTTCTTTCTAGATATTGAGAGGGAGGGGCCTGACTGCTGGGAGCTGAGCAGGGTACCTGAAGTAGAGGAGGGCTGGGGAAAGGCCAGAGGAGCTGGGGAGCTCTGGTCTGAGAAACCCCCAGGCTGCAGGCCTTGATGAAGGCCTAGGAAAAGGGTACTGGGGTTGCAGAGGGCAGCCCAAGGGTAGGCAGGAGCAGCAGGTCCAGACCCTCCTTGCCGATGATGAGTGGCAATTATACTGCAGTCCGCCCCAGGGATGGTGACTGGCAGTAGCCAAAGACTGAGGCGAGGTGGAGATAGAGGGTGGGGGTTTCACGGGGGTGGGAGGGAGGGAGGGAAAGAGACCCAGATCTGTGGGGGTACTGCTAGGGGGCAGCACCCTGACATGAAAGGGGCACCGGGGTCCAGGAGGGACTCGGGGCCCAGCGGCAAGTGGGACACCGGCCTCCAGAGGGTGCTCCGGAGGCTGGAAATGCTAATTCCCTGGACAACCAGCAGGTGGTGCTGCAGGGGTGAGTCTCGCCCCACTACAAGCTCCTTTTACAAACACTTTCTAAAATATCTTCTTGGATTCTTCCTCCTTTTCCCCAGTTGGCCATCATTCTCACAATCCTGAGGAACCCCTCATTTGAGCTGAGCAGCACTCAGAGATGATCCTTAATTGGCTTGGGGCTCACTTTTGAGAAATCTTATTTTCACTACGATAAATCTGAACTCAGGTATCCTACATGGTGCTGCAGACTACAGAGCAACCATTAGGCCAGAGTCCAGGGAGAAACAAGTTCTACCTACCACTTTATTATTTTTAAAATGAGGTTTCAATACCCTATTACAAGAAGTTGTACGTTTATTTCCCATTTCGCCAAATGAACTCTCTCTCCCAACCGTGTCATGTCACCATCCTACCTAAGTCTTATGTGCTGAAGAATGCAGCACCGTCTAGTGGACTGAGCGCCAGGATTTCCTGAATTATAGTTTCTGTTCTGTCATTTCAGGCAAGTTACTTAACACAGTTTCCTCATCTGAAAAATAGAACTAATATTCACCCCACTCACAGCAGCGTTGAGGATTAAGTCATGTTTGCAAAGTGCCTTATCAACATGGAAAATTTACATCAGAAATGATGAATCATGAAACGGAGGTTAAGAAAAAGGCTACTGATGAATCCCACCTCATTTTATGCTTCCTGTCCTACTTTTTTCTCCTGCCTGGGTAAATCTGAGAGAGGTGTACAGCCGGATCTGTCTAGCACATCTAAAAGTGAAATCCTGATATTTGATAGGGTAAAGGCCATGGTACCACTGTCCCCAGACGTTTATTTATTTTAGCTTTATTCTAGAAAGGTCATTGTTACTTGTTACATTTCTCTGCTATTGCGTAAAACTCTGATAATGCTGTGGAGGTCAAACTTATCGAGGGCTTCCCAGAGGTTACATAATTTGAAAGCAATAGGCAAAACTGATTCAACCAATCCTGCAGTTGGGTCAACAAATGTAGCCCAAAGAAAATTACTGTGGCAGGTTCCTCTGAACATGGATACACGAACAGTCATGCATATATAGTTGGCAAATACACAATGGCTTCCCCTGCATCAGGGCTGTTAGAGAGAGAATTGTGAGAGCTAAAGGTAGATTAAGGTGCTCTTGAAAGCTCAAGGTACACAACTCTCCCATTCGCCTTTGTTATACTGCTATTAAAACACACACATAAGGAACCAAGAACATTTTGCAAAACTAGGGAAATAGCCATTGCTACTGTGTGCTTGAGTATTCTGAAGTGAAAGCAGGAACTTGCTAAGCCCAGCCTCTCACCAACCTGGATGTCTCGAGCTCGCTCATAGGACTGATAAGCTATTTTCTCTTCCATGCTGGCCAACTCCTGCTTTAGATTAAGGATCTCATTCTGGTGGAGCTCTGTCAGGTCATTTAGCTGCTCTTCTAGTCGTTCACATCTAGAAGTGAGAAACATAGGGGAGTTATTTTAGTGAGAACACAAAGGTAAAATTACACCAACAAGAATCAAGAGATGAGTAGTGGAGATTTTCCTTGAAAACCGGCATGGCTGATATTAAATTATTTATGTTTTCCTTGCCTCTTCACTCTGTGGATCTCAGAGTGATTTCGGACAACAAACTATGCCTCCTCACTGTGAGATAGGTAGATCTTGCCCATGAAGTAGGCAAACAGCCCCATTTTAAAGAGAAAGAAACAGGCACAGAGAGATTAAATGACTTTCCCAAGGTTACAAAGGAAGTTAAGGACAGATGTGGAAACAGAATTCAGAATTCCTTATTCTCAGTCTTGTGTTTTAATCACCAATCATCCTCCATACAACATTAACACACAGTTCCCCCCACCCCAATACTCAGTGAAGCAATGTGGAGGGTAACAACTCAGTAATTAATAAGACTGAGTAATAATGTCGAAGTCAGAGAATGTGACGGGCTTGTTTGGCATTACATCACTACATGTAAGGTCACATGGATGGATTTTTTTTCCCATTAGCTTCTGAGAGTGATTCCTTCGACTGGCAAAATTACCATGTTCTATTATTTATGAGAAGAGCATGTAAATCACTAGCCTGTAGGCTCATTCTTTAGATTTCCAGTGGCAAGTGGACTGCAAGTGATTCCCATTTGGGGGACAAAGGTTTGAAATGTGAGTTATTCCAAAGGTGAAAAAAGTCTCTCCTGTTAGCAAAACATGCAGTAATTGTTCAGCACTAACCCCACAAAGCAATTGTAACCTTTCAAATGTGAAGTATTTTGCATTTATATATAGCCCTTTCACTTGAAGATTTCAAAGTGCTTTACAAGCAATTAGGTTTCAATACCCCTGTGAATTGGGTTAAAATATTCACATACTTTCTGAACAGTAAACTGAAAAACAGAGAACAAGGACGCAAAAATCCTAAGTTATAGGCACTGTCCAGGCTGGCCTTTTTCCCCCTCTAAAGTTTCCCGCCATTACTGCCACTGGTTCAACTGCTTGAGTGGTAGCTATTGTGGGAACACTCACAATGCAACATAAATCTTCTACTCTCCTTTTAAAGTTAATATTTGATGGTTCACTAACAAATAGTGGCTGACTGACTAACAGGCTTCTGACTCCGTGGACCTGAGCTACCTTTAGCATTACATTGTTGCAATGAAAAGAACAAAACTCTGAAGATGTTTGATGCTTGTTATCTCAAATAGTGGGGCTTTACTTAAAGACCTGACTTTTAAAAATAGTTTGTAGTTGAAACACAGACAGCTTCGGCACGTGAGAGTCTCAAACAATGACAATCATACATGGTCAAACAGTTGGGATGCAAGAGCACATCACTGACTGATGCTGCTCATTCTGAAAAAAGTTCCCAGGGCATCTTCATTGTCAAGATACACCATTGGGAAAAACAACAAGAGCACCTTGTCAGGACTGGGGAATCAAAGAACATGAGAAGCAATGTAGAGATGGACTGGTGAAAAGTTTGGCCAGTTATTTATAATATAGCTGCTTGCTCCCACCCCACTTCCCTTTCCCAAAAATACTTAATTAAAAAATAGTCTGCCACCAGCCAAGCACTCAGGATCAAAATTAACACCCTCCCCCCGACTAACACAAATCAACACAAACCCCTAAGTGCAGCATAAATTAGGAGGAAAAGTATTCTGCATGTTGATACTTTAAATTTCAAGCTTTTCCAAAAGGTTTGTTAAACAAAAAGGGATTTGAACTTTTACGAAAAATACAGTGATTATGTCTTTATAAGAGACAGACACACCATACAACAGTTGTTGCCAAGAATCTTAAATCCTGTTTTATTACAAACAACTGGATTTGGATAACTTCAGAATATATATCAATCTAAAGGAAACAAAGAAACCCTGCAAATCTGTAAACCTCAGGATTTGGGCTAACACAATTAGCAAAGAAGCTGGCATTGTGCTTCCTGGACCCTGAAATGAAGAGCTACTGGTTTATTCCGAAACAAAACGAACTTCATGTGACTCCTGCTTGCTAACTTAACAATGCTTTCCCCACTTACAGCAAGGAGCCATCCACAGCTTTTGCAGATTGATTTGTTCCCATACTCCAACTCAACAATTGTCCAATACACAGATTTTAGATATACTTATTGGGACTAACCTTACTCTATTTATTTGATTTTCATTTCTTATTTTGTTTGTAACAGCTATGAGTTTAAGAGTTGGGGGGTTTTAGTCTATCACATTGGAAAAGATGAAGAGTTGGTCTTATGACAAAAATGCAGGACTGGGAGCCAAAATTTATTTGAGAAAAAGATAAAGAAGTTTAGATTTGGTGGAATTACAAAGTAAATGTCTTATTTTGTCCCTTGTAAAGTCATCTGTAAAGAGGGGCTAATATATATATATATATATATATATACACACACACACACACACACACATATACACCCACCCACACCATGTATGTGAGGGTGGTAACATCCATGTGATAATTTTCATTTATCAGACATCTGGCTGCCTCTTCTGTACTAATCCTCAATGGGCTATTTAACATTCCTAGCCCCTGAGCAGATTCTAAGAGCTGCCATTTCTTTTTACTCGCCAACCATAAAACTGAAAATCTGGCCCAGTAGTTCTAGAAGTCAAAGGTTACCCCAGCAAGCAGTCTTTTAAACAAACAAATGTAATTAGTATGAGGTCCAACCAGTTCTAACTATAAAAGAATCAATTAAAGCATTATATTGTAGCATTTTGGCTGATGGGTTTCTCATAGCAGGATCCTGCGAGAGCTAACTGTACTTTCCAGTGATGCTGGCTTAAACACTCACTGGTGTGAGGGAGCTGGACACATCCCAACTATATGAGCTCATGATTTTGCTGTTTGCAAACAGGTTCCCCTAATGGGACAGGAACCATGAAAAAAAACCTCAGCAGGCACTTTATTTTGGGTTCTCTACAGAACGGAAAGTCCCTGCTTCTCTCAGTAAACAACTGCCACCTTTCAAAGGATGAGATAAGCAACAGGCTATTTTGGAGTTTGTTCCAGCTGAAAAAGACTGCCGAGGACAAGACCAGGATCTTCCTTGTTCGATGACTCAGTTCTAAGAGTGGGTGGTTAAACTGTCTGGGGCCATATCAGCTGGCCAATGGGCAGGTAGCACAGCCGTTCACATAGCCTTGGCAATACATACACTGGGACAGCTGGAGCAACCTGCAGTGCAGGGGAAATAAAAAGACAGACACAGGAAGAACTGGAGAGACTGCACTAATACCACCCCACCCCAGGGCTAGTTAGCATAAGAGCTATACTGATAGTCAAGAGCTGAAAAGGGCAGGGAATCAGGCAGGTCACAGAAAACCTGTAGGGTAAGTACTGGCTGGTAAATAGAAACTAAGGCAACACAAAACAAAGGCCATCCACCTGCAAAAAAAGGGTGGGGGTAAGGAGGACATTTAAGAAGACTGAGCTGGACACAGAAGTTTGATGGAAAAAGATTATGGCGCTTGTATCTTCCAATTGCCAGGACAGATGAAAACACTCAGCAAGTGGTTCTCTTAAAAAACAGTAAGTTAGAAAATCTGCACTTTATGCTAGTTTCTGAAAGGTTCCCCAGAAATAGCACACACCTGTTAGCTATTTATAGCTTTTAAGGCCAGGTATGATCAATACAAATCCCCAGCCTGACAAATTAAACCACAATCTGTGTCTCCATCTTCCCTGGAGGATTTCTCTTGAGGAAAAAGAGTGGACTACAGTCCAAACAGGACTAGAGTCAGGCATTCCAGAGTTCTAATCTGAGCTAGGACAGTGGCTTCCTCTATGGCCTTGGGGAAAGCATTTAGTTCCCTCTTCAGTTTTTTCCTCTCACAGAAGTGTTAGCTTCTGTCTTCCGGATGCTTTAAAAGATCTATTAAGTGGTAGGTTTTAATAATAAATTCAGTAGTCACAGTTACTACAATGAACTAATTTAGTTTGCTGTGATTTAGTCTTTCAGATCTTTCCAGATCAGACACTTCTCTGTGCAATTAACTTTTCATCTCTAAGTCTCCCCACTACCCTATTGTCCCCTGCATTCAGCTGAATGAGTATTTAGCTGGTTTCCTAAGATGTATGGGGCTTTGTATGATATCTTGTTCTTACCGAACATTAGTGGGCAAGAGTTCCCCCTACCCCAAATTACAAGTAAACTTTGCTAAATGCCTCCAGGGCAGGACTAACTAGCTCAGCTGACAATATATTAAAGCTCGACCGCCTCCTATTGTATTAGTTCAGGCTGCCATTTTGCTTGTGCTGTAGTTTGTATGCAGCATTGTTACCTACTAAATATGGATGGCTAGTGCTACATGTTGTCCAACAAAATATTAAATTGAAACAAACAAGCAGAACCTCTCTTTATTATGGATTGGCAGATCAGATTCCACATCACTTTGCTAAGGGACTGTAGGATAATAAATAGGGCCCTACCAAATTCATAGACATGCAAAATGCACCACAGACCATGAAATCTTGTCTGGTGTGTGCTTTTACCCTATACTATACAGATTTCACAGGGGAGACCAGTGTTTCTCAAATTGAGGGTCCTGACCTAAAAGAGAGTTATTTTAGGAGGGGTCACAGTATTACCATCCACATTTCTGCACTGTCTTCAGAGCTGGGCAGCTGGAGAGCAGCGGCTATTGGCTGGGCGCTCAGCTCTGAAGGCAGTGCCTTGCCAGCAGGAGCGCAGACGTAAGGGTGGCAATACCATACCATGCCACGCCACCCTGACTTCTGCGCTGCTACCTTCAGAGCTAGGCGGTTGGAGAGTGGCAGCTGCTGACTGAGGGCCAAGCTCTCCCGGTACAGCGCAAAAATAAGGGTAGCAATACCATACCATGCCAGCCTTACTTCTGTGCAGCTGTTAGCGGTGGCGCTGACTTCAGAGCTGGGCTCCCTGCCGGCAGCTGCCACTCTCCAGCTGCTCAGGTGTGAAGTCAGTGCTGCCATCAGCAGCCACACAGAAGTAAAGGAAGCAGTTTCGCAAAAAACACCCCCTCCCCCATCTCCTTTATGGATCAAGACCCCTAAAGTTACAACACCATGAAATTTCTGATTTCAATAGCTGAAATCATGACATGAAATCATGAAATCTGGGCTGTGGAGCCTGGAGAGGCTGGCAGAGGACCTGCCTACAAAGCCATAGCAAGATGCTGCTGGGGAGGAGTCCCAGAACCTGAGGGGTAAGATCCAAAGTGTTCTGATGGGGAGACTGCTTGGCTTTGGTAGGTGGAGCCTGTAACTGATGGATAAGAGTGGGCTCCTTTCAGCACCCTCTTCTTTGTATCCGTGGCACTAGCTGAGAGAGGTGCTGCTGCAATAGCTGCCACTCCTCCGGGTTGCTCCACTGAGGCCTTTGGAGTGCAGCCATGGTACCCACTACTTCCCCTCTGTGGCTTTCTCCACCTTTTCCTTCTAGGCTGATACTCTGTAGAGCAGGCATCCCCAACGCGGTGCCCATGGGCGCAATGGCGCCTGCTGGGGCAGTTGTGTGTGCCTGCTGGACACTGCGCCGCCAAACTGCTGGAGAACTGCCCACTGAAATGCCGCCGAGAAGCACTGCCATTTCTTGGCGGCATTTCGGCGGCGACGCTTCTTTCCGCTGCCACTTCTCGGCGGCATTTCGGCGGCGGGGTGTCCGGTGCCCGCCACAGTCTTCTGGGAATAGGAATGTGCTATTTCCACAGAAAGATTGCAGACCACTGCTGTAGAGCTTAAAAAAAACGAGGAGTACTTGTGGCACCTTAGAGGCTTACAAATTTATTTGGGCATAACCTTTTGTGGGCTAAAACCCACTTCATCGGATGCATGCAGTTTTTCTTCTCCTGCTGATAATAGCCCACCTTAATTGATTAGTCTCGTTACAGTTGGTGTGGCAACACCCATTGTTCCATGTTCTTTGTGTATATATATCTTCCTACTGTATTTTCCACTGCATGCATCCGATGAAGTGGGTTTTAGCCCACAAAAGCTTATGCCCAAATAAATGTTAGTCTCTAAGGTGCCACAAGTGCGCCTTGGTTTTTTTGCTGATACAGACTAACATGGCTACCACTCTGAAACCTGTAGAGCTTAAGGCACTGGAGGGTAGGAGACACTGCTGTTGGAATGGCTCCACCACCCTTCTGCCCCCTGCAAAGTGAGGGACACAGAATATGTAAACTACAGGGATACCCGCTGCTTCCACACTCACACTGTCTCTGCAGTGGGAATGCAACTGTTGTGTGGAATGGTTGACAATACATTCTATTTAACCTTCCTTTGCCACTGTGGAGCAGGGGAGCACAGAACCCTGGTCTTTGGATAGATTGACAATAAGCATGCCTTCTGAGACAGCTGCTGGACATATGGGAGGAAGGGCTGGGGTTAGGCTTCAACGCTCCCATTTTCCTAGTCAGATGCAGGTTCTTGTCTCAATGGTTGGAGGAGGCAGGGTTTCTTCTACCTTACCTGGGAGCAGGCACAGTTTTTTCAGGGGAGAGCAGGGGTTCAATAACTACAACTGAGGTAGGAAGCGCTAGTCCTGAAGTACATTTGCCCCCAAACCCTCTTTAGTTAACTACTTACCTTGGAGGGGCTCTGTAAGGGGAGACTCTTCCCTGCTATTCACTTCTTGATCAGGAAAGAGGAGCAGAGCAGTGAGATGGCAGAATTTATAGGAGTTATTTATGACAGTCAAGTCCGAGAAGACCATGAGGAACTTCAGAGGTGAATGGGCAACATGATGGCAGATGAAGTTCAATGTTGATAAATGGCAAAGTAAGGTACACTAGAAGGAAAATTCTGAACTACTCATACTACTACTAAACTAACTGCATCAACTCAAGAAAAGGACCTAAGCATCAGTGTACACAGCTCAGTGGAGATCTCTGTTCAATGGGCAGCTGCAATCAAAAGGCAAACAAGACACCAGGATGCATAAGAGTGGGATGGAGAACATAGAAAATGTTATGTAAATCAACGGTGAGGTCTTGCCTATAATTTCATGCGTGGATCTGGTCACCCTATTTCAGAAAGTATATTGCAGAGTTAGACCGATTCAGAGTATGGCACAGAACAATTAGAGGCATGGAAAGCCCCTCTGATGAGAGATTGTTTATCTGAGAAGGGAGATGACAAGGGAACAAGTATATAAAATAACAAATAGTATAAATATTGTAAATGGAGAGTTTCTGTTCTCCCTGTCTCATAACATAAGAACAAAGGAGACAGATTCAAAACTCAAAATCCTCAGTTTGTACGGAAGGATACAGTGGAGTTGGAACAATTTTTAAAGTGGGGGTGCTGAAAGCCATTGAATCAAACTATAAACCCTGTATATGACGGAAACCACTTCAAGCCAGGAGGTGCTGCAGCACCCCCAGCATTCCTAGGTCCAGCGCCTCTGGAAGGATACTGCAATGCTTGGCTAGGTTTGGGCCTGGCAGCATATGCAGGAGAAGGCCCTGGCTCCCTTGTTCAGTTCAGCCATGATATCAGAGAGGAAGCTTGGACCATGTAGGACTGAGGTCCCATAGGCCACTGATTCCTCTCACAAGCTATAGTAGCAGCTTTATATACAGATGTATGGTGAAGGGGTCCTACACCTCTGGGGTTGGTTTCTGACTTTTAGCAGTCTGCCTGATGGATATAAGTCTTCCAACTAAGTGAAGCTCCAGAGATGGCCAGACCCACATATAGAGGTGACACTGCAGGGAGTGAGTCTGCTCTCTGGTCATTTAGATGCTAAGTAGAGCCCCAGGAGAAGCTGACTGGGGGAAACTAACTGATCAGGCTGGTGGGCTGGGTGGGGTAAGAACTCAGCTGGCCCCCTCAGAGCAGGGCTGATAAAAGATATACAAGAAGGAAGCTCAGAAGGAGAGAGGGAGGAACAGAGCTAGCTGAGTCTAGTCATACAGAGTCCTCAGAATGGGGAGACCTCTGTTCCCCTCAGGTCCTGCTGAGAGGGCTAAAGATCAACCAATATTGTAAATAGGCGGTAGCATGGGGGATTGTGGTGATCTTGGTGAAGGGGATTTGCAATAAAGTTTCACTGAGAGCACACCCAGTGGAATCAATGCGGTTTCTGGAGGGAAGAGGACGAGGGCAGAGTCAGGGCCCTGTTACAAGAGGATATATCATAAAAGACTTCTTATTCTGTCTCCATGTGTTGGCTGGGAAGAATTATAATCGGAACATTTGGATGGGTACAGATCACAGAGAACGTTTCCCTTGGTGAAGCTAACAAGTATTGCAGGGTGGCTTCCTGGAGATAGATATTTCCGCCCAAAATATTTTAAAAAGATAAATGCAGACCTGCACCACACAAAAGCATTCCCACTGTCTCAATTTTTAACCCTGATTTCTATACTGGGACCATAATGATGGAATTTCCACTACACAAGTATACTCAGTTAGCACTGTCCTGGGAAAGACACAATACATTGCCTGCCCTAAGCTGTTTATAGTCCGCTGAGTGCTTTAGATTTTTACTGCTCTGTAACTCCTCAGTATTTAATATGGGGGCTAATTAATAAAATGCCTACCTGTACCGCTCCTCTTGCAGAGCCTGCATTATTAACGAATAATCCCTCTGATAGTGAGCCTTAAGGTTCTCAAAGGATTCTTCCAGTCTTGCCTGTGTCTCTCGGATCTCTTGAATCTCATGTAGTATTGCATCAAACCCTGAGCTCTGCATATCCAGAGTGTTTGTTTTGGAGCTAGAAGCTCCCACTGGACCCCCTGTGGTGCTATTAGCTCCCACTGACCCAGATGTGGCACTTGAACAGTCCTCCTCACTGCCATATTTTGGGCTTGACTGAAAGTTATGAATAACACCAAGAGTCTTCCCATCTTCTTGGCCTTCTTCCAAAGAGTCCTTTAGATTAGCAATATTGTCCGCACTCCCAAATTTGTTCCTTATCAGGGAGGCAATCTCCCGGGGTTTGGAGACCACAGCCCCTGCTGCCGAATGCGTGGCTTGGGAGAAGCTGGAAAGCCCACCTTTAACACTGTCTACAACTCCTTCACTAAAGCCAGTGACCTTTGCTCCCACATCCTTCAAGCCCTGGTGCATATCCCTGAAGACATCCTTTGGCTGCCGAGGGATTCCATTTTGTTCAACCTCACGAAGCTTCCGATGGTAGTGCTCTAGCTTCTTCTGCAGCTGCAAAATGGTTTGGGCCGATTTCTGGTTCTTCTTCTCAAACACTTGCTTGATGCGGGCGCTCTGCTGCTTGTCAGCATTGTTGGCTAGTTTCAGGTATTCTGCCACATTGTCATCCCGGGCTGTTTGCTCAATTTTGATCTGCTCTGTCAACTTCAGTATCTTCTGCTGCAGGTGAGTGATGGCTACTTTTGTCCGCTGTGGATCCGGGGTCCCATCAACAGAATCTGCGTTGATGCTGCCATCAGTGCTTGAGGCCACGGCACTAGGGGTTTGTGCTAGGCTGCTTACTTCCGACCGCTCAATCTAGACAAAGGGGGAAAGAATGTGAAGGTTAAAAAACACTGGCTATCCTAATTCAAAAACCATCCACTTTGCTGGGCAGTAACCATCAATGATCATAAACTACATTCCAAGATCTTCAAAACAAAAACTTTGCTTAGAGTAATTGAAACTGCACAGAAAAATTACTCTAATGTTGATTTTTAAAATCAGTCATTTCCACCTTGTCACCCACATCTCATTTTTCCATTTCTCTTTAAATTCCCATCTTACGATGGGGGGAGAAGAGCATTTGTGAGCTCTATGTAGTTCATGGGCATCTAAAGGGATGATGCTCAAAACGAAAGGCCAAAAGCCACTTATTTCAAATACATTATACTGAACTGAGGCAATTCCTGACAACAACTTTTATTGCTGCAATAAATGCAAGTGACAACATTGCAATTCATAGAATCATAGAATATCAGGGTTGGAAGGGACCTCAGGAGGTCATCTAGTCCAACCCCCTGCTCAAAGCAGGACCGATCCCCGACTAAATCATCCCAGCAAAGGCTTTGTCAAGCCTGACCTTAAAAACTTCTAGGGAAGGAGATTCCATCACCTCCCTAGGTAACTCATTCCAGTGTTTCACCACCCTCATAGTGAAAAAGTTTTTCCTAATATCCAACCTAAATCTCCCCCACTGCAACTTGAGACCGTTACTCCTTGTTCTGTCATCTGCTACCACTGAAAACAGTCTAGAGCCATCCTCTTTGGAATCCCCTTTCAGGTAGTTGAAAGCAGCTATCAAATCCCCCTTCATTCTTCTCTTCCGTAGACTAAACATCCCCAGTTCCCTCAGCCTCTCCTCATAAGTCATGTGTTCCAGTCCCCTAATAATTTTTGTTGCCCTCCGCTGGATTCTTTCCAATTTTTCCACATCCTTCTTGTAGTGTGGGGCCCAAAACTGGACACAGTACTCCAGATGAGGCCTCACCAATGTCGAATAGAGGGGAACGATCACGTCCCTCGATCTGCTGGCAACGCCCCTACTTATACAGCCCAAAATGCCATTGGCCTTCTTGGCAACAAGGGCACACTGTTGACTCATATCCAGCTTCTCATCCACTGTAACCCTTAGGTCCTTCAAAGAGCAAGAAATAAGAACTAAGGTAGGCTATTGAAAATATGCACATATATACTTCATGTTCTCATCCCTGCAAAATGTGCTATTATTGTAACAATAAAGGGGTCAAATCGAGTCCTAAAGTGAGCCCACAGCCTCTTTTCCTGCAGGGGGGACAGACCATGGCCTGAAATGCCAGCATTTCAAAAATATAGTTTACTTGGAATCTTTAAAACTCTTAATGCCTGCAGTAAATAAATTATTTTAAACAGTTACGGGACAGAAAAAGTGCCAAGCCTTGTTTCCATTCAGAACAGGTACAGACCAGTGCCCTTGAGTTGAAGCATCACACTTTTCTTTCTGAATTCAGACTGTATTTTTTATTCTGCCAAGACTAAGGCTGGTTTGGATCAATGTTGAGCACACAATAAAATGAAGCGAGTTGAAAAATGAGCAGGGGCAGACGGAGATCTGCAGAAAGCACTATTGGTAACTATCCAACATACCAATAGCAATAAAAGTGAATGGGTAATTTCTAAAGTATTTTTTCTCAGTACCAACAGCACTTATATATACACATTAACGGCAATTTGCTTAGTAACCAGAAACAGAGATTCCAACTTATTTCCCTTTGAAAAAATGTCTTAATGTTTAAGAAAAATAAAAGCATAACATTTATTTTCACTACAGAATCTCCAACATTAACAACCCATGTTCAGTGTTTTTTCTGCCTCAGTCTTGGTTTCCATTATCTGGTGCCTTTCAACATTCTTACTGTTTGTATGCACTTTGTAAGGAGACATCACAGCATATCTCTTAAGTGTAGAGCACCAACCACTAGTCTGTCCAAGACTTTTCACTTTGGAAGAAAAGGAATTTAACTACAAAGAGTTGTCAATCAAAAGAAACCAACCACTAATTACAGGTTTCAGAGTAACAGCCGTGTTAGTCTGTATTCGCAAAAAGAAAAGGAGTACTTGTGGCACCTTAGAGACTAACCAATTTATTTGAGCATGAGCTTTTGAGTGAGCGAGCTGTAGCTCACGAAAGCTCATGCTCAAATAAATTGGTTAGTCTCTAAGGTGCCACAAGTACTCCTTTTCTTTTTGCAACCACTAATTGATGCACTGTTACAACTCCTCAAGGAGGTGGAAGCTGGTTTCAGTGTAGGCTAACATTTTTGGAAGTGTCAGAGATTTACGAGTCTAGACCCATTTTCAAAAGTGACATGCATTTAGGATGTGGTTTTGCTCCGAAGTGCCTAAATCACTTTTGAAAATGAGACTAGCATCTTAAATCTCTTAGTAACTTTTGAAAATTCTACCTGGTATCCTTAAAATTGCCTACCAAGTGTATACAGTATATCTGTACACATAAACATGATTTTTCAAGCAGAGACTACATGACTTTTGACCCCTACAGGCAGGTTTCCTTTAACATCTTTGAACAAGTATATTGATTTAAACCATAAATGTTCACACCCCATGGATTTGCAGAGATGACAATAGATAGAAGCAGACACTGAAATTATCCTCAGGAGGAAGCAATATAAATTAATTCATAAAACAGACATATACTGATCTACATTGGCAACAAAGTGCAAAGGGAGAAGTAAGAAGAGTGTTTGTTACATAGCTTCCTAATAAAGTGGAAAATACTGAACCCTTAGAGTTGAAAAACCCTTTAGATTTTGCACTCCCTGCCCTCCACCCTGCAAGTACAAGAATGTGCTGTCTCTCATCTAGCCTACCTTGGCTTTTCTGAGACGCAATAACCTTTCCCAGTGCATGGTTTCCACAAAGAAGAGTTAACATGCCTACAACAGCTCTACTAAAAGCCAAGCTCTTGTTCTGATCTGAGTACAGCAAAACTAATCAGTTGTCTGAAGGTAGCTCACTAATCACTACCTGAAACCATGAATCATGTAATTACTTAGTAACTCCTCCCCTTCAAGAGGAAAGGCATTATCCCTGCACAAGGCTTGGGGGTGAAATAAAAACATGACATCATCCCAGCCATGGAAAAAAATATTAAAGGGACAGCTCATTTTTATAACATTCAAAGTAAAGCATTAATGCAAACCTGCACATAGATGGCAATATCCAAAAGCATGAATTTCCATGTTGCCCACTGGACTCAGTTGTGTAATTATAGAAGAGCAATCCCATTTTCAGATACAAAGTAGCAGCTATGAGTTAGGTTGCATGGAGCAAAAAGTGCTAGAGATGTAGACAAAGCAAAAGTTTGCTCTCTTTCTACCATTCATGCTCCTTCCCCACAGTTTATGCTGTAAAACAAGAGCCACATAAGACAAAGGGCATGACAGAGTCATGGCCATACAGAACAAATTACCAAACTCTGGTAAGAGCAGTATTAATACAGCACTGCTCTAGGAAATATTTATCAATGAGCAGTGCAATTAGAAGCCTCAGCTTTCCAGATGCAGTTCTTTTCCTGCATAGCATTCAATACATTTCCTCGGTCACAGTGAAGAAACAGTGGACACTCAAACAATGCAGCTTTTAACAACTCTCTTTCCTTGGAAGTCAACGTTTTTCCTTAGAAGTCCCTGGGGCTGTGTATTTCAGGAACCTGGTTACTAGGTAAAATGTAACTCCTGCTCTGTCCCCTAGACTTGACTGCTTTCTTTATGCCAGAAGGCTTTTTCTTTCTCATTGCTCTCACTGTAATCCGTCCAATGCTCTGTGCCTAGAATGTATCAATTTACAAGCCACATATTTCTATTGAAGTCTGTCATTTGAACACAAGGAAATGGTGGGATGTAAAGAAACAAATAACCACGAATAATATGAAAGCTCAAACAAAGGACAGACGAAATTTTTGCAAGAGTGAATTGCTCTGAGTTGCCATTGTTAACACAGCATTCCTGAACTGGCCTATCAGTCATTAACAACTAATAATGTCTATTTGTAACACATACTGGAGATTAAAAGTGCTACATAAGTAAAGAGCACTTCCCTTGGACTAGGCAATTTGTTTTTTCCCCCGTCTTTGAGATGGGGACACTGAGGCCGAGGTTATGTGACTCAGGAATTGGGGTTCAGGGCAGGGAAAAAAACCATCCTTTTACTCCTCCCTTCATGTCCAGCATTTGTATAAAAGGAGGCACACAGTGGTAACTCATCCATTTAAAACAATCTAATTCCTTTCTCATTCTTGAAACTTTGTTATACAAGCTGCAGGAAAAGCAAACAACGAAAAGCCCATTTCACATTTTGTTTCTAGACTTTTTCACTATCAGGTTCTTATGCACTAGTACAATACGGCTGTGTTTGGTACAATGTTTTATAAACTGCTTCCACTGGAATAAATAGAATCAGTGAAACATTTCTACTGGACTAAAGCGGTGTAAAAACAAACTTGCATTTTGGGCTTCATGTGACCTTTAAAGCTCTACATAAATAGGTTGTGAGATTTGCGAAGCATGGATCACAAACATCATAATGGTGCTCATTCTCTTCTCCCTGACTAGCCTGCTGACTGTCTTAAACACTTGGCAGCGCCCCTCACTCGTCTATTTAGATAATTATTTTAATCCAATTTATATCTCAATCTGTAAACCCCACAGGAAACATTCCTGCATTCATTGTAAGAACATGCACTTTGTCAAGCACAAAAAAAAAATCTATTAGAATGAAGCTTCAGAGATAGATTTCCTCCCTCCATGAAGTTTAATATACCCTTGACACAATACAGTATACATACAGTAAGTTGTAATAAATACCCTCCATTAGATAGGCAGCAATCTACTGCACTGTCATAACACAAATTAGTGCTGGGCAGGGTCAACAGGGCCACTTGCTAGTAACCTAGCACTGAAGTTCACTGTTTATTATTACACAAAATCTTGTCTGACATTTGGAAGTTATATTGTTTGACGTTTCATTTTATGTTCTAAAGGATTCTGGGTGCTGGAAACCTAGGAATATTATTCTTCCGTCTGGGGTGACTGTGGAAATATCAGCTACTGACTGAAGCAGCCTTAGTCATAGAAATTGCTTGGTAATCAAGAGGGGATACTGGTTTAAAAAAAAAGAAAGGTTTCTAGGCAGTACCAATAGTTAGTATTAATCTGTTCTGCTAAAAGCACACAGGTTAGCAATACTACACAGAGAATATTAAATCTCTGAGATACAGGCTTACATGTATTTTGGAAGAGTATGTAATTAAGTTTCTCTACTTGGAATTCGTGATTTTCATCAATCTTTTCTTAGGACTGTAGCTCTGATATCTGATTACCTCATCAAGCCGTATATCGAACAAGAACCTTGTACGGGATCCCTGATAGAGTCAACAGATACTTTACATGCAGTTGTGGTTCAGTTTACAATTTCTCTCACTTGACATTCTTACAGAAGCACCAACACAGCCCTGCTTACTCAGTGTGTTGATATGATCTTATCACTCCTCTCAATTGCCTTATACAGTAGCTTTGCAGCTCCAGTGAGAGGAGTCTTTATTAAACTGTTCACAAAGATTTACCCCTTATTGCTGGATTAGGGAAACTAATACCAAGTGCATGTGAAAATAAAAAACTGAAAACTAATGCAAAATTCTCAGAAAATAATGGTTCTGAAAGAGATCAATTTCTTCGATAAATTAATACGGTCTCTCAAGAGCATAAGGTGCTAAAAGTGAGCGGTTGTGGAATCTATCCAGGACATAAGAGACAAACCTGTAGAGAGCAACACAATTATGTTATTTTTCACAAATCAGCTTCTCCCCAAGCTGAGCTTTTACTATAACCATAACAGCAATTTGCACATTTCAATGCTATGAAACAATATGGGATGTTAAACACTATTTTACTATAAAAATAATTTCACTAGATTTTGGTGCACTGTAAGCTGGTTCCACTGGGAGATGCTCTAAATCATTCTAATGCCCCAACCTCTTTCTCTAACACTCCAAGTTGGTTTTCTTTCATGGAGAGAAGGTCAGTGGTGGAACTTCCCAGTGAAACGTTGGGTCGCTTTCTTTTCACCAGCCTGATCAAGATTCCTTAGGGTTTTAAGGCCTTGTTTACATGGGGAAACTGACTAACAGCCACAGCAGAATAAAATATTCCAGAATAGCTGCCTGTGTGGACACTATTCTGGAATGAAACTGATTTTTTATTGTACTACAGCTAGTTTGGTCAAGAAACCCCAAACACTTGGCAAAACCTATATCCTTCAGAACACTGGGGAGTTCTGGTGTCTAAAACTAATGATGTAGGATTACTGAAAAATCTACCTTAGTTAGATGCTATAGGGATGCTGTGGAAGGAATATATGTTCAATGTGAACACCTGAAAGTGAGTTAACATTCAATTGCTCATATCGCAGAAATGTGTTTCCCCAATGTCCTACCTAATAAGTCAGTCCAGACAGGCTCGTATGATCTTTTAGCAGCATATGAAAACAAGAAATGTCCTGAAAGCTGTTTTGTCCCCACTATTAAAGGAGACTGGGCCACATGATGACCCCAGTTTTTTTCCCTACCTCCTGGCAGGTGGAGATTGTCTTCTGGATGCCTTAGCTAAAGGGTTTAATTCATTGTTAATTCCTCACTGTTTAAATTGCCAGGATTAGTCCCCTACAAGAGTTTTTCTACATATCTACTCCACAGCGCAGAGCCTATGAAGAATCTTTTTTCCCTCCTCCCCCGCAGTCTTTCTATAGATTATATATACACAGAGTCTTATTTACAGTGTGGTGGGTCGTCTTAATAAACCTTGGTGGGAACATTTCACACACACACAAAGGTACCTGCCGACTCATTGAAAATCCAGACTTACTTTGTTTCCAAGTAGGGCAGCTGGCTTTAAGCCAGTAACAGCAGCGCTCCGGGCACACATGGTTTTAGGAGCCGTTTATTGCAGCTTCTATTCCCTCCTCTCTGCCTGAAGCTTTGAAAACGTGACCAAGAAGTGTCGTCTTAGAATAAAAAAACTATGGGAAGGTGAGAGAGGATCTGGCTGTTGCAAGGGAAGGATGACTCTGCTGGGAGTAGCTCTGGGAAGGTGCATAACTGGTTTCTGAGCAGATTGGACAAGTCATGTCTCCTGATGATCAAGATCTCTCCATACGTGATAAACATTCACAACAACTAAACACTCAAGAAGTGTTTGCACTGTATCCCCTCCCCGCCCCAAAAAACCCCCCACACCACCATAGGATCAAAACAGAAGTCATGAGTCTGATTTCCTGTTGAAATTTCCCCTCTCTAAATGAACAGATTCATTAAAGTACATTTAATACAATGGATATACAGTAGGTGGAGAGAGAATCGGAGGATTGGTATTGAAATTCCTAGTAGCCAAGAGCTAACTAATTCACAAGGAATAGACAGACTCTTCTTTCCTCAAAGCACATGAGAGAGTATAGACTCTTGGGATCCCACTGATGGTTAAGAGGCAGTCAAACCATTAATAAAGTGAGATCTGTAATCATCTTTAGGGGAACAAAAATTAAGAGGAGAGAAGAAATCTCTGGCCGGTCTACACTACAGACCTATATCAGTATAACTACATTGCTCAGGGCTGTGAAAAATCCTCAGCCCATAGTGATGTAGTTATACTGACCTAACCCCCACCTCCAACCCCGTGTAGACAGCACTATGTCTCCTGTTGACACAGCTACAGCCTTTAGGGGAGGTGGATTAACTACGCCGATGGCTGAAGCTCCCATCAGCGCAGGAGCATCCTCACTAAAGTGGTGCAGCTGAGCCGCTGCAGTGCAGTACATGATTGGGGATTGGTCCTGCTTTGAGCAGGGGGTTGGACTAGATGACCTCCTGAGGTCCCTTCCAACCCTGATATTCTATGATTCTATGAAGACCAGCCTTTTCCATGTTTGACTGAATCGCCGGCCTACTGCTCTTTAAAGATTCATGTCTGTAGCCACACCCTCTTCAAGCTGTAATCTCATCAATTCCCAAAAGCAAAAGTGGTTAGGGTCAGATCAATAGCTAGCACTACTTAACCAGGGCCTCAGAGTCATGGTAGGGACACCTGGAGTTGTGGTCTTTCAGAGGAGATGTAAAAGTGTGGTCCTGACCACTTGTTTTTAGATCTCCCATGGTAAAGTTCTGCAGTAGTTAAAACTGTCAACCAAGTGCTCAGTGTGAGTAATTACATTCTGCCTCTCTGAGTTGACACATTCTTTTAAATGACAGGTTTCAGAGTAGCACTTTTCGGCTAAGTCTTCACTGCCAAAAAGGTAGTGTATCTTTTAAACATAGTGGGATAGCTAATACCTGTTACCCTGGGGTTTAAAAATGACAACGAAGCCCAAACAACAAAAACAAACCTTTTTTAAATCATGAAGACAAAGCATGAGAGAGTAGGAGACAAAACCAATCACTATTCTATTCTTAAGAGATTACTTGCTTTTATAGAGAACAAAGTATTTTACCATAAAATCTGATAAAACTTGTTTCTTTGAAAATATTTTATTCATTACAAGAGACAGATTTATCTTTCCCTCCTGTATAAATCACAGCCCATTTTTCTACATGCAATTAGAAATGCAGGTGTCCCCAGGAAACAGTAAGGTTTGTGTATATAAACTCAGTTTTTAAGTTGGTTTTAATTAGCTTTTTACAGTGACAAGGGGAAAAGATATGCTGCAGTCCCATTCCTGGGAATCTCGCATAGACAGACATACAGGGTGTGTGGGGATAGATGGACAAAAATGCCAAGATATGGTACTAAAATAATCAGTTATCTGACATTAGTCAAAAGACCACTGATGTCCAATAGACTGAGTGGTTTCATCATCTTAAAGATTTAAAGTACCCTGGACAAGAAAAAAGTGGCTATGACTGAATTCCAGCAAAGCTGAAATGATTGCATTAGACAGACATTGTAAACAGTAGCAGCTTTCTGATTTTTTGGCAGAGTGTTTTCAGATGGCCAGTGCAAGACACAAGATCAATGTGTATGTACTGTTTTTTTTATTAGGGCTGTAGAGGATCAGTAGTCAATTGTGGCCAGGGTCATTACCATTGCCATCACCTGACTAAGACACTTCCTTTTGCATTCTGATCTGGTTACTGTGTGGCATGTGTCTGCAGTATTATGGATGAGTCACTATATGGGACTAAACCTCCTCACAGTCCCAAGCAGCTGCTACAGAAGGTAGAAACAAGGCAAAAGGAAATTCTGTTTACCTACTGCTTTTCTCTGTGTACTAACTGCTGGTTGGAACATGGGTCAACTGTAAGGTTCCAAATGGATTCAGACCCAAGGATGTTAATGCCTACCTCTTATCTGGAGCTTTCAAGATATTTTATGAGGTCAGAGTTATCCCATTTTATAGAAGGGGAAACTGAGGCACAGAGGGGCAAAGTGACTTGCACAAGGACACCCAGCAGTCCACTGGTAGAGCTGGGAATAGAAGAGTCTCTTGAATCCCAGAGAAGTACTCTAACCATGAGGCCACACTGACCTCCTGGATGTTCCATATATTATCTTAACCTCTAAGAACACAGAGAACATGGCTATTTGTACTGAGGTAGGTTAAAGAGGAAGAACAGGTACAGCTGTATCTCAACACTCCAGGCATTTCTGAGCTTGAGAAATCCCCCCCGAGCTTGAGAAATGACATGGATCCAACACTTTATAAAAGGGTCTCATGTTTGTTTAAAATGAAACATATACCAGGCATGGTTCTCTGATCTAGCTTTAGTTGCTCTCTTCCATTGTTCCATTTTAAGATTAGCATTTCTTACTTTGACAAGCAATGTTCCTTAAAAAGCAAAATTTTCACATCTTACTAATTACATCATACAGTTAACGAAAAACAGGTAGTATTAGATATCCATTCAACAAACCGCAAGTGCCGCATGAAGTGGTGTTGGTCTCTGAAGATGTCACTGTTCCCTTTGAATCAGTAATGAACCAATACCCCAGTATGGCTCTAGGGAGTGCTGTGCTGTGCTTGTGAGGTGCAGTCTCACCTTAGATGTGAGACTAAAATCCTGACAACTTGTGGTTGCTGAAAATCCCGTAACACTTGTTGCAAAAACAGAAGAGTTAACCCCAATGCCCTGTACTAAATCCAATTAGTTTTTGCAGCATTCCTAGCATAGGACAGAAATGATAGCATCTATCCCATATATGACTGTGCATCTCTATTTGATCATCCCACTACATACTACATGAAAAAGCACATAGTAATCCTTCTGAATGAAAGGAGATATGCAAATATCAGGGATTACTATAAATCAGCTTCAACACACACATTTAAATATAATTTGTGATCAACAGAAGGAAGACAGTTTCCACAGTATGCATCCGATGAAGTGAGCTGTAGCTCACGAAAGCTCATGCTCAAATAAATTGGTCAGTCTCTAAGGTGCCACAAGTACTCCTTTTCTTTTTGCGAATACAGACTAACACGGCTGTTACTCTGAAATCTGTCAGAAGGAAGACAGTCACCTACCACAAACCTTACAGCAAGTGGTTCTTCCCTTAGTTGAGCAATGTTTGGATTAAGATTGTACCAGCCCTAAAGACATCACATTTTTAAGATTAACAACATGTGAGAAAGAAAGAAAAACGGTCAACCTCCATGGCAGAAGTTTTCAAATTGTGGTCTACAGACCACAGGTGGTTTGAAGAGAGCTGGCTGATCACATAGTGCTTCCTCATTTGCCACTGCTAAATTGAATTAAAAAGCCGCTCAAATATATTAAATGCTTTCCTAATATTACTTTTCCATACAGGCAATCGCTGTATATGCCACAGGGATGTTATGCAACTGTGAATGGTAGTAAAGATACTCCATAATATTGTGAAAGGAAGAGTGTGTGGTTCACATTATTTGTGTTGTCCTTAATACGAAAAAATCTGAAAACCTCTGATCTATGGAAACAGTTAATCTCAGCTCTGCAAGGCTGGCACAAATAACCACATTCAAATGCAAAAGTAAAAGTAAAACAAACTTTATAAGCCACCAGGAAGCCTTTGACATATGCACTGAGGCTACTACATTTTCCACCCTAACTGAAGTCAGGTTACTTGTGTAATAAAACTCTTCTCTTCAGTCCCAATTGCATTCCACAGAGAAGGAAGAGGAGGTTATTTACCTATAATTGGAGGTTCTTCAATGTGTGGTCCCTATCTGTATTCCACTGTGTCCGAAGTTGGAGAATTTGAAAGTAGGGCGAGCCAGGTGCATGCAGGGACCAGTGGACATTACTTTCAAATTCTCCGACTCCGGACGCTTGGTGTGCAGGCATAACCCTCTCAGTGGACTACAATAGGGACCATCACTTGAAGCAGCAGCAGTTTTTCTGCAAGATTTCACTTTGTGAGAAGCCTTCTTGGCATTATTATTAATCAGAATGAAAAAAAATTTCAGATTGTGCTTTGGTGCTCCATCTACTCAGATTTTATGTCAGAAATGCAAATAGTCTGTGAGGGGACATTACGGCTCACCTGAAGTGGTCTGAGAAATTCTTTAGCTACTTCAGCGTTTATTCAACAGTTAGCCTTTTGATAGAGCATGGAAGATACCCAGTTGGTATCCATGACAGATAGGGTTGCAACAATCTACAGGCTAGGCATTGTGTTGCTGCTCTGTGATATCAAAAAAGGATAATCAGAAAATGTCATGGAGGTGGCTGGCTTCAGATGGAATAGTACAATTAAGGTGCATTAATGTGTGCAACAGTGAAATATCAGAACTGAACACAGCCCTGGTCTGAAAGCACAACACACTAGGTGTGACTTTTCTAGATTTTAATGTAAACAATATTCACGTGAACAACAGAAGAACAGCTTTGTTAGTGTAAGGAGCTATTCTAGTCCCACGTTTTATTTCACTTTTTTAATGCTACATCTGCTTTTTGGAGGCTGCTTATTAAATCTGCACAAAATTTCTCTAACGGTAAGAGGACCCCCTACCACAAGCCTTTGTTTGTCCAGTGCAGAACTACACACATTCTCAATCACCAGCCTTCTGGTTCATTGTTTATGTAACACACAGACTTAATCATTCTTAGATTCTCCATAAACGTCAAGGAGGGGCCCTATAGTATAGATGTAAATAGAGGAAATTTCTGTTAACATGCAAGTCTGGATCAATGCAAGAACAGGTTGAAGGTCCAGAAATTGATAAAGTGAATTATTCATGGAGACATTCTTTTAACAAGGTTTTCCACACAATGCAAAGGAACATACACAACTATATCTTAAGGCAAACTGACGACAGATGTGCTATGAAACAGGAGTTCCTAAAGGCTGAGTGTTCAGTCCCCCACACATTCTTTACAGCTCTACACTATAACATTCTATTCCACATACACATAGGAGCCTTCGGTAAGTCAGCATCTAAGAATTGTTTTGAGAAACTCCTATTATGATCTTTACATTCAAATTCTCAATATATTCAGATCTAAAAGACAGAGCTTGCTAAATCAGACACGTGAACAGAAGCATAGACTTGAGAGTCTTGCTAGTATTTTTAATACTCAAGCTAGTCAGTCAGGTCTAATTGACATTAACAGGACCTCCCAGAATCAGTAACATTTTTTGCCTGCAGCCAACTGCCCCTCAAGGAGGTATGAAGTTCTTTCCTATCTTTGAAAAAGAAAAATCAGAAAAATTGCTTCCAATTTGATTCTTTTGCTTGCCCCAACTACAAAGTATGAGGGACAAACAACTTAGCACCAAGAGGAAATAGCTTTGTAATTTATCCATAGAAACTAAAATGACCACTAAAGCAGTTCTACTGTATATGGTGTGTTACATCGTCAAAACTTTATATAGACAATAATCACGCCTCAATATCTCTGCATGGTAAACATTTATACCACCAGCTTACAGAAGGGGGAATGACCGAAGGTATATAACTAACCAGGGGCATAAGGACTACTTGCCCATCTACATTATAGGCAAAGTTTTTAATAGGACTTAAATGAACTGTGAGATGTAGGCTCCTAAATCACTTTGAAAATAGGACTTAGGTAACCTTGAAAATTTTCACCCAACAGTTTTCAGTTACAATATAGCTGTCCTGACCCAGTCAATAAGTGGTTCAATTTTGTAATGTAGACGTGATCTAACTTGCTGGTTAAAGTGACAGAGCAACCAGCTTTATTTTCCATATATCTGCAACGCACAAGAGTTCCAGAAAAGGACCAATATTTGAGCATTAGTAAGTGAAATGAAAGAAAAAAAATATGTTTAATGTTGCTACTGCCGTGACCTGTCTTATCAGAAAGAATTAACTGTGGTGTCAGTTACAACACAACCAACACAACACATTTCACATTCTTGCACCTTTACTTAGTGCACTAACACACAAACCCCCCCCCCCGCACACACACAAACCAACCAGCCCACCCCCCAGTAACCCTGGTTATTCCCTGGATTGTTGAGGTCTACAAATCTGGTACCGCTTGCAAGATCCTATATTCTTCTCACTTTTATACCCAGTTGGCTGAAGTCCTGTATCTTGGTCACCATTCTTCTGGTCTAAGACTGGAAGGGACTCTTTTAGGAATCAGTCACTACTAACTGCTAAAAGGTAAAAGCTGATTGACAAGAAACACATTCTCCCTGAGGAATACATATGGTTCAACCACTGCCCAAGAACCAGAAGCAGGTGGGGTGTGTGGAAAGGGATGAGATAAAGGTGAATATTTATTATGTAGGTGCAATACAGACATAGGATGAGACATGGTCCTCACTCTGAGGAGAGAGGAAAGGGCACAACATACAAGTGTTCAACAAGTGATTATTCACACATTTTACATTTTTAAAAATGATTAAAACTACCTCCAAATACCCCGCCATCAAGACACAATCAGCCAGTTTGACTTCTTGTAGGTGTCACGGTAGAAGTGGGTCTTCAGGAAGGTCTTGAATGCATAGAGTAATGATTTAGTGGATCAATTCAGGAATGACTTCCCAGATGTAAAGAGGCGTGTGGAAGAAAATCACTTGTGATAGGTGGACAAGTGGGACATTAAGACTGACATCATAGGCAACATATTACAAGAATATAGAGGTAGATAAATGAGGACAGAATTATGTGCAGGGCCCTGAAAGAGCTTGATCTTTGAGAGGAAAGAGGAAGAGAAAGTAATAGACATTGCCATATATATATATATGGATCAATGCAAGAACAGGTTGAAGGTCCAGAAATTGATAAAGTCAATTATTCATGGAGACATTCTTTTAACAAGGTTTTCCACACAGTGCAAAGGTACATACACAACCAGGTCTTAAGGCAAACTACCGATAGATGTGCTATGAAACAGGAGTTCCTAAAGGCTATATATATAAAATTGACTGAAGGGAAACCATGTGGATGTCAGGAAGTCCAGGGAGCAGGCGGTTACACTAATAAAAACAGGAGAGGAGGTGGATGAATTTTAATTATAGGGATAGATATCTTGAAAACAAGTCTATTTATTTGAAATACAGGGTATAATCATCAGAATGACTACATAAAATGGCACTCTTTTCTCTCATTCCAGTTTCCCCTGTGTATGAGAGTCATATTTGCTTAATTTACTGACAAAACAAAGCTTTTACTATTGTTAGAGCCAGTGTTGGATCATATTAAAGAAGTTCTGTATTAAAATCACAAATGAGTTTGATTCCCCAGAGTTTAAATTCCAGGGTATTACTAATTAAGAGATCTCTTGGTTTTTGGTACTGTTTCTCTCCCTCTATGTGTGAAACTTGCAAGCTGCTAATTGCGTTAGTACATTCTAAGACAGAGTCTGTTCTCAAAGCAGTTCACACAGAGAGAGACTCAAAGCAATACTCTGTAACAACAGAAACAGCACCCAGAGACTCCCCACCCTTTTGTTGTATTAACAATTGTGATTAAAATAGAGCTAGAGGATGTATGTGGATGGATGCGGATGGATGCTTGGTGTGGATAATAACTGAATGATCAGGGAGGTGCCAGCCTAAGAATCCAGTGTCCATCGGCTGAAGAAGGCATCAAGTGGAAATAACCAGAGGACCCCCCGGAGGGCAGACTGGAATCCACCCAACAGCCTCAAGAATGGGAGAACCAAAGAACAAGATAACATCTAGCAGCATGGAGCCGTCAGGAATGTGCTATCTGCTGATTGATTCAGCAACAGCATGATGAAGCAATTCCCATAGCCTGGTATAGGAAGAAATTCCTATAAAAATGGACTCTAGAAAGTGAGAACTTTGGGGTCTGATTCTGCAAACCAACTTCCAGGAGCATCAGATGAGCATCTGACAAGGCCCTGCTCCCTCCTCATGTCCAGGCCACCTGGCCAGTGGCTTGGCATGAGCAATTCTAAGGCTGGTAACTATGCTAACAACCTTGCAGAACCTGTGTGTGTGTGTTTGTATGAATGAATGTGTGAATAAATATGAGATTGAATGGAATGTTATAGCTATAACTAACTGCTTACTATGATTCTTTCTGTATTCACAATAAATGTGGTATTTTGCCTTTTTCCCTTTAATAAGATCCTGCTGGTTTTTATTTTATTGGTATAACACCAGTACAGTCTATTTTGTCTCACACATCAACCTGTTATCGAATAAACTAATGCAGAATATTAGTGGTGAATGTGTAAGGCACAGTAAAGAACAGAGCTTGGTTTTCAGATTGCAGGCTGCAAGTTACATTTGACTTGTAAAATGAGTGAGCAAATTGGATACAGAATCAGTGAGAATAAATATCCAACTTCACAAGGTCATTTTTACAGGATCATTCTACACAGTACAACCACACTTAAAACAAGCGTTTTCCCCCCTTTTAAGAGGAGTCTTCTCTGTTGAAATCTAATTTGTCTTGTTATGTTATCATTTAACAGATCTTTTCTATTGCAATTCATCTCTGACATAAAGTAGTCATTTTGAAGGGTGCAACTACATTTCCATACATGTTTTTGTTTGATACACTGAGAACGTATTTTTAGAAGTGGTTTCTTTTGCAGGTATAACTGTCATTTAACTGAGCTCCACTGTAACCAAAAGCCTTTCTGTAAACTTATTTCTGGATTCATGTAATCAACCACTTGTACTAAAAGATAAATATGTCTTGAAACTGCAAGAAGATTCACGTGTCCTGTCACTGCATTATTTGGAAGTTGTATCTAGAGTTTCTCAATACATTAACCCTTCCTTTAAGCCTTTATAATACACACAGAGTGCACAGCAACAAATTTCTTATTTGCCAGGAAGCTACACAATAGTTTGGATACTGCAGAGGTTGCTTTACTATCAAAATCTGCAGTTTGTTGTTCAAGCTCTAAATGCTGTATGGGAGCCACACTAAGGGCATGGCTACACTGGAAACTTCAAAGCGATGTCGAGGGAACGCTCCCGTGGCTGCGCTTTGAAGTGCAAGTGTGGTCGCGCGCCAGCCCTGGGAGAGAGCTTTCCCAGTGCTCCTGGTAATCCACCTCCACGAGGGGATTAGCTCCCAGCGCTCGGAGCCTGTTTACACTAGTGCTTTAAAGCGCTCTGACTTGCTGCACTCAGAGGGGTGATTCTTTACACCCGAGCCAGCAAGTTAGAGCGCTATAAAATGCAAAAAGAAAAGGAGTACTTGTGGCACCTTAGAGACTAACAAATTTAAAATTTTAAAGGTGCCACAAGTACTCCTTTTCTTTTTGCAAATACAGACTAACATGGCTGCTACTCTGAAACCTATAAAATGTAAGTGTAGCCAAGCCCTAACATCATGCTAGAGTCATGAGATAACGAAGTCGCAAAGAGAAGACCCGCTCAGCTAGTCAGAGACAATGGAGAGCTAATATATGCCATTACAGAACAAAGGAAAAGCCTGCCACCTCCTGCTGGGCTGCCATACACATACATATGCCTTTGGAGACCTGAAAGGGACAAGCTATATTTAATGAGGAAGTTTCATTCAAGAGGTGGCAGTCTCCAGCACAGAAAGGCAGTGGAGAAACTTGTTTAAAAGTCTACAGTAAATACTATATTAACGGAAAGCTGAAATCAATATATTTACTGCAAACTATCTGCAACAAACATAAAGGCAGATTTGGAACTCCATCTCAGGAGGCCCCGCTAAGAACAAGTACTGTTGCTAATATTAGAAGAGGATCTATGAACAAGCAGGAACTGTGCACCAGAGGCAGTAATGGCAACAGATTCTAAAACTGTACTTAAGGCAATATGGTGTGAATCTTCAGTCTTATAGAAGATCCAGGCGTTGCATTCTCTAAGAACAGACACTGATGTATCCAACTGTAGTCCAGCAGGTATTTCCCCTGAAAGCTGAATACAAATAAAATGCTAGTGTCAATGGTAAACAAAACCCTTCCCTGCCCTCAATCCACCCCCCTAAGCTACTTCCTGCACAATTTCAGCTCTCAATTTTTGTGTTAACAGGTACCAGCAGTAGCCACCTCTACGTTACTTTTATTAAAGAGACGGACAAACACAAGTAAGAAAAAGAAAAATGTACCTCTCCCAAGAACTGGTCGCTCTTAAAGAAAATGATGGGTCTAGGCAATAAGTGGGGTTAGATATATATATATGCCTCAAACACAGCACTAGCCACTGCTTAATATGTGCATCATGTATTTAGGGACTGGTAATAAATCCAAGGAAAATATTCCCTCCTCCCCCACATGGTAAAACCAAAATGTCAGGCTCCTGGGTTTCTCCTTCCTTCCTTCTGTACACTGGAGTCACAGCAGATCAGAGAACCACCAGGCAAGAACTTGTATACATTTTTCATAGAAGATCAGACTCCCAACCCCCACTCTAGATTTCTCATAAATGTAAGTGGGGAATAGGTCTTGCTGTAACACACTTTTGTGGAGGGGGCGATTCCTGATTACACTGCTTATAAAGGCCAAAGAATTGCACATTTGTTTGTGAAGGTCACCAGGCACTCTGAGAAGCCAGATGACAATTTCTTTGCCTAGTGTCAGATATGATTCTGCAATATGTTTATGTCCTCCTGGAAATGCCTTTTACACAGCTGAAAAAGCAAAGCATGCATTCATATTTAAAGATATGCCTGATCAAAATACCCCCTGTGACACTGGGCTGCTTTTACTAGCCCTAGCTTTCATACTTCATTGTACTATGCAAGGACATACTTGATCTTGATTATAAATTGAAACACTCACTCAGACAGAAGCCTTTTCCATACTTTCCAGCTTCCAAGACGAATAAAACTATATATATAAAAATCAGACCACAGAATGTAACAGTCAAGCCTGGAGGAAAACAGGGTTTCCAAGAATAATGCTATAAATGAGGTCAAGTGCTACTGTACTGGAGATCTAAATAAAACAGCCAAATAGGATGCACGGATGTTCCATGATCTTCTCACCTTCACCGGCTCGGAGAAGTGCTTGTCGCAGCACATACAGGTACAGCAGCACCACATAAACATCACTGCATGGCCAATCTGCAAAGTCCTCCTCAGTGCTAGGTACTGCTTGGACAGTCTCCCACACTGACTACACTGCTCCCTCCATCTGAGAGAGAGGGCTCTGGACACTTGCCTTATAAACAGAAAGCCTTTGCCAAAACAAGCATCACTGTGTGCAGACCTCCAGTGCTGCTGATGCAAACAGTTACACTCAGCACTCATGCACAGTATATGCTTCTCTCCTCCAGCCCACTGGGAGCATTTTGTTTACATACAAAAGCATTGGGACTGTTAGATTTAAAGCTACAGGGCATTCAATTCTATATTAATTACACTACATTTTATTTATGCAGCACTCTCAAAAACACTGAGAAAGGTAACAAACGGACAATGTAGTAAAGTAAAAATATCAGCTGTATAAACAAGATAACTGGTGTCCCTGAGGGAGTGCAAAATATTGGGTTTACAAGAAAATTCTGAGCTGGGATTAAAAAATACCCCCCCAATATCCACCCACACAGCAGGGTATAAATTACACACACCATTAAATATCAGTTGAAACAATTTTCAGCAGATTAGTTTGAAAAGAGGAGACTAAGGGTGGGGGGGGGGGAGGATATGATAGATAGAGGTATATACAATCATGAGTGGTGTGGAGAAAGTGAATAAGGAAAAGTTATTTACTTGTTCCCATAATATAAGAACTAGGGGCCACCAAATGAAATTAATGGGCAGCAGGTTTAAAACAAATAAAAGGAAGTAGTTCTTCACTCAGCACACGGTCAACCTGTGGAACTCCTTGCCTGAGGAGGTTGTGAAGGCTAGGACTACAACAGGGTTTAAAAGAGAACTGGATAAATTCATGGAGGTTAAGTCCATTAATAGCTATTAGCCAGGATGGGTAAGGAATTGTGTCCCTAGCCTCTGTTTGTCAGAGGGTGGAGAAGGATGGCAGGAGAGAGAGATCACTTGATCATTACCTGTTAGGTTCACTCCCTCTGGGGCACCTGGTATTGGCCACTGTCGGTAGACAGGATACTGGGCTGAACAGACCTTTGGTCTGATCCAGTATGGCCATTCTTATGTTCTTATGACAGCACACCAGGAAGAAACTCCGGTATGAAGGTAACATGGTCTAGTGCAGGGGTTCTCAAACTTCATTGCACTGTGACCCCTTTCTAACAAAAATTACTATAGAACCCCAGGAATGGGCGGGAAATGAAGCCTGAGCCTGCCCTGGGCATGGGGGCCAAAGCCCCAGCCCCAGGTGGGGGGCCTGTAAACTGAGCCCCGCCACCCAGGTCTGAAGCCCTCAGGCTTTGGCTTTGTCCCTGGGTGGTGGGGCTTGGGCTTGGTCCTGGTCCCTGGGCTTCGTCCCTGGGCGGTGGGGCTCGGGCTTTGGCAAGTCTAATGCGACCCCCATTAAAATGGGGTCCCAACCCACAGTTTGAGAACTGCTGGTCTAGTGGGCCAAGCACAGATCAGGAGGAAAGAACTGAGTTCGAATCCTGGCCCTGTCATTGATGCAGAGAAAACTTTGTCAAGTCACTTCATCCTGTACACCTCAGTTTCTCCATCTGCTAAAGGGGATGCTACCTTACAGAGGTGTGGTGAAGGTTAATCAATCATTCTTTGTATTGTGCTCAGAAAATGTAAAACAATCTGCAGTAGAGTTTGGTGAAGAGGCACTCCTATCATATCCCCTCACACCATTCCCTGTTATCGTATTTCTCCCCTCTCTCCCCCCGCAATTTTCTTCCTCCAAACCTCACACCAGCCTCATCTTTATAAAAAAAATTCCCCCTTTCTTGGTCTTTGCATCTCCATTCCGTGGTTGCTTCCCGGCCCAGTCTGTCAGTCAGCCTGCTACTTAGTGCTGGGAGTGGGAGGCTCATATTAGTGGCTCTATGAGGTTGAAACTCATGCTGTTGAGCCTGAGCTATGTACAGTGATAGACTAATTGAGCATAGGCAGTGAACTGCTGAAGAGCCCACAGTCCTGTATGTGCTAATGGCTCCTGACTCCAGCTGTATTAGGGACCAACAGGAAGGAAAAGCGGGTTTCAAGAGATTGCCACTGCGTTAGCCACAGCAGCATATTTGCAGTCACAGTGGACTCAAGGACATACAGCTTTTCCCAACTCTTTTGCTTCTCTTTTCTGCTCCTTATCCTCTGGACGACTCTGCTGACCCGCAGATACAGAGTTATACAAGCGTGGAGTATATTAGCCAAGCTAAAACACAACTTTGTGCTTTTTCCCTTATGCTGTTTTGTAAAATCCATGCAATTCTTTGTGCTGTGAAGAAAATCTACAATTAGTTTATAAAAATGAGACCCAACAACCCAGCTAAGGGGCAAATTCTATAATAGACCAGCATATCAGCAACAAGAAGGAAAACATTACATGGGGAAAAATTCACTTTCAGCTTTCAACTGAAGGAAAGAGAAATTTTAAAAAAAGGTTTGGCCATGTCCTCTTAATGCATGTTTATGTTAGTATTGGAGATGGTACTACTAGACAAGCACTACAGGGAAGGAGCATCAAGTGCCTGCAAGGGGACAGAGACCGAAAGAGAGGTTGGGGTGGCAGCAGTGGGAAGTCTGTTGAGATTCAGAGGAAAAAAAACAGACAGCATTGTTACAAAGAAGTTAAAAGGTACTTCAGCTTCACAGAAGCTGCTGTAAAATTAGTTCTCAGGTTGAACGCTTATCTAGCATGTATTCCTCATTTTGAGTCAGAAAAAATTAGTTGGCACCCAAAGCAATGGTACGTTATGGGCCACCTATTTCAAGCCCAGACTCAGAATGGGTGGTTCAACACAGCGTAGTCGAGCACCCAACCTCTTTGTGCACAAATGCAGGCACGCAAGACTGGAGGCCCGCTGGACACGTGGTTCTTGCAAACTTCTGGATGAAAAGCCTCCTCGTTATTTCATTTCTGTTTGGTGGAAGTTCAAACCTTTAATTGGGATTGTCACAAGAAGATGACCTCATAGAAAGAATTCCTATCAAGCGTTCAAACAATGGTGTCTGCTGTGCAACTGTATATTCAACTTAATGCAAGAATTTCCTTAGATAGAATGATATACATGATAGCAGGTACTTGGACAACAGGTGAGCTCTGTTACTCAAAACACTTTTTCAGAAAGTTTAGATGTAAAACTTCAACCAATTTCTACTTCTGCCTTGCCATCAAGTCAACTTAAATGTAGCTAAAAAAACATTATCTCCAGTGAGAATAAATAGGATTAGTAAAGAAAAGCGACTTAGGCCTTGTCTACCTGTAGTGTTTACTCTAGATTAACTATTTCAGTTGGAGGCGGCTTATTTTTCTATTGAAATAGTTAAACTGATATAACGCCCAATTGTGGATGCATTCATATCAGTATAAAGTTGCCTTATACTGGTATCACTATTATTCCCCCTTCCTACAGGAATAGCTACCCCTTTTGTACACAATGCCATGGAGTCCTGGGAGGAGTCTATACCATGCAAAAACCCACTGGTTGGAACACTAAACGTATAACACTTGTAGAGCACAGTGTGTCTACGTACAGCTGCCATCTCGGGTGTTTTACAAGTGTTGATTGCAACACTAGGAAGCAGATCTTTACCGTAGGTTAGGGTTGCCAATTTTGGTTGGATGTATTCCTGGATATTCCATCATGACATAATCTTCAATTAAAGGTTAATCTTAAACTCTTGGAGACTCCAGGACAATCCTGGAGGATTGGCAACCCTACTGTAGGTCTGGTTGTGCAGCACAGTCTACAACGGTTTTGCTTAGTCTGAACAGGTAGAAACAATTATTGCGGCTGCACTACTTCACCTCATTCTCTCTCACCTCATTCTCCACTACATTGCCACAAAGCCCCTCCTTCCAGCAACAGTGCTTCGGTAGTCAAACAATTGAAAGGAGTGTAATTTACCACACATTTATACAGCACCTAGCAGAATAAGGAACCAACCTTGTTGAGTCTAGGCACAACCATGATAAAACGTTAATAAGAAAGGTGTGTTGCCATCAAAATGGTTTCAAGAATAGAAGATGCAAGAATAATTTCATGAAATTGATGTTCTTATTACTGTTTCCTTGCTTAGTTTGGAAAAACTCCAATATCTTTAGTCAGGTTGTTCAAAATACTGTAAATGATAAAAGATGATCAGAGATATGAAAAGTTGAGACACTCTGATCACTAGAAAGCACTGCTCTAAGAAGTGAAGTACAGCATTTAAACTAGGGCTTTCCTATACAGCGCCAGCAAATGCACTCGAGGGTGCGATTTGTAAAGCACACGAACATGCTGTCCTCTAATTGCCTTTTGTAGATCCTGCTGGCACAGGTTTCAAACAGGACTACATTAATGCAAACAAGGTACCTTTAAAAAGAAAAGGAGTACTTGTGGCACCTTAGAGACTAACCAATTTATTTGAGCATAAGCTTTCGTGAGCTACAGCTCACTTCTCGAATAAATTGGTTAGTAGTCTCTAAGGTGCCACAAGTACTCCTTTTCTTTTTGCAAATACAGACTAACACGGCTGTTACTCTGAAAGGTACCTTTAGTGAGCACCAGCAGGGTCCACATGGCATCAGCAGAGGAATTTAAGAATCAGCCCTCTGCACCATGTAAACAAGCCCCTAGAGAAGGGACCCTAGGAAAGCTGTGGGTAAAAAGCTAGTATTCTAGCCAACACAAAATCTACTCCTTGCTCTTTACCAGATTATGATATTCTTCTCATCTGCAAAAAAAGCTTATCTGAGGCATAAGTGAGAACAATTTTACAAAGCTGCAATCCACAGTATTCTCCCAGTAGTTTGACTAAATGTGGGATTCCTACCCCTTCAACTGTGTTACAGGACAACTAAGAATATGAATCAATTCAAATACATCCAGTCTCAGGTTTAAAGCTGGTACAAGGGCAGATGCTATCGCCGCTGTTGTGCGCTCAGTATCACACACACACAGCAAGGTCAGTGGAAGTTGCACAGAGTTTTCACTTCAAAAGTTAAACTGTGCCTGGGTTAGAGAAAGTTATAAAATTCTTTCAGCAAAGACATTTCTCAAATGGAACCTCGTTAGTAAAACACATGTCTAGAAAGACAGATGTGAGGAAATGACAATCGTGAGAAGATTTGCCCTGTCACTGTTAAGTGTCTTCGTAGCACCTCACTTTAGTTTTTCCTTACAGGACAACAAGAAAAAGATCAATCTTCCTGGGTAAAAAACCTAGTTTGGAGAGCATTGGAATCCCTATGGATTAGACTCACCATAATGAAGGAACAAAACGTGCAAACAACCCCCCAAAAACTCTCTCTTCAATCCCGATCATCATAGTATCTGAGAGTCTTCCTAAATCTTACAGAACAATAAGAGACTATTGCAAAATTAAACAAATTAATCAACCTACCAGGCTCAGTATCACCTCCATTAAGAAAATCAGTCACATTCCCCATTCAAGGTGAGGGCATGTTTCTTCTTTAAGTTTGTTAGTTATGCAATGGCATTAAGAATGGATTTCTACTGTCACAAATGTACTGAAACATCTTTATAAGAATGCTAAGAAACAAGTCTTCGTTATAAACAAAATTGAAAAGGTTCTTTCCACTCACTGACAAGATGTAACCTGGCAAGTCTGTACGTAAAGCCTCACATCTGCAATGAATTCTCTAGTCTAGTGCTTCACTGCCGATTGTCATGTTTCCCCCCGCCCCTTCTTTCTTGCCTTTGTTCTCAGTATGAAGCCATGTACAGTGGAAGACACTGCTTGCAGCAGTTTAACTACTTCAGCAGAAGCCAGATGACTTGATCAAGCCTTTAACTAACGTCAGGGACATGAACGTTTCATGCGTCCAAGCCAAATACAGAAAAAGGCTAATCAATCAATATACAGCCTCTGCAATCTTATGGAGGAGATCATTCAGGTGGTCTTATGTGATGAAAGCACTTAGCTTAAAAAGCCCCAGCTTGAGCGTAGTTCTTGTATACTCCAAAAGGCCTCTTCTTTCCCCTCCCCCTCAGAGTCCTGTTCCAGCTAGTGAGGCCCTAATTTAATTAGGGACTCAGGAGGCCCAAAGAAGAGTCGCTGTCTTTGTCTGCCTGCAGCATTTCCTCTGAGCTGAAGTCACTTAGTGGAACTGAAAGTGGAGGGAGGAGGGCTGAGAAAACAAAGCACATGAATTTTGATGCGGCTTAAAAACTTTTGAGATTAGATGCTCATATGACTACAGTAACAAGAGGAGGCCTCTTTCCAAGGCTGCTTGAACCCAATTAGTTTAGAAAAGGGGGATAGAGGCTAAAGTACTGCATGTGCTGGAAGTTGGCTGTTGCCAAAAATTAAATAATGTAAAAAAAATCAAGTAACAGCAAGAGGCGGAGAAGCAGAGGGAACACTTCAGAGCTGAGTTAAACTCAAAAGCTTTATTGTAAATTTCCCCAAAGTGATGCTTAACATGTGAAATAAGATCTATTTAGAGAGTGATTTTTCAAGTATCCAGAGCATTTTGCACATTAAAAGTATTTGTATATAGCACCACAGGTGATGCTCTGATACATCCATGTCTACATTAGAGACCTTATAGCAGGGGTGGCCAACCTGCAGCTCCTCAGAAGTTAATATGCAGCTCTTGTATAGGCACCGACTCCAGGGATGGAGCTACAGACGCCAACTTTCCAATGTGCTGGGGGGTGCTCACTGCTCAAACTCTGGCTCTGCCACAGGCCCTGCCCCTACTCCTCCCCTGAGCCTGCCATGTCCTCCCCAGAGCCTGCTGCATGCCACGAAACATTTGGATGTTTGAATCATTTGGATGATTTGGAGGTGCGGGGAGGGAGGAAGGGAGGGGGAAGCGCTGAACCGCAGAGCTGCCCATGGATGGGAGGCGCTGGGAGCCGGGGGGAACTGATGTGGGGCTGCTGACGTATTACTATGGCTCTTTGACAATGTACATTGGTAAATTCTGGCTGCTTCTCAGGCTCAGGTTGGCCACCCCTGCCTTACAGTGACAATTGTACCGATGCAGCTGTGCTGCTGTAAGATTGCTCATGTAGCTGCTTTATGCTGACAGGAGAGAGCTTTCCCATTGACATAATAAAACCACCGCCACAAGAGGCGGTAGCTATGTCGGCGGGAAAAGCTCTCCTGTCAACACACTTACGCTTTTGTTGGTGTAACCTAAGTCAGTCAGGGGTGTGTTTTTTCACACCCCGTGTGACAGAAGTTGTACCAACAAAGTAGAAGTGTAGACATGGCCTTAGTGACATAAAAACTAGAAACAGGATCACCAGCCATCAAAAGTGCAGTAACAGTTTAACAGCACACAATGCATCAGTTTCTGTTACTATTCCAACTTTATTTAAGACAACCATTAAGGAAAAAAACACTGAAGCAGCAGAAGAATTTAGGGAGGGAGAATAATTATCAGTGATGGAACCAAGCTAACACACACACTTATAAAACATATCTAATTCTTGCTACAAGTGCCACTAAGTCTTCAGTAAACAAGTGGTAAGAAGCTCAGGTTTACATCTCATTTGAAAACCAGCACCTCCAGCCAGTGGCATCATACCAGCTAAAACCACCCAGAGGCAGTGATTCAGGAGTAATGGAAGTCCAACTTTTAGGGTATGCCTACACTTCAAATTATGGTGTAACGGTAGCATGGGTAGACATATGGATGCTAGCTTTAATCTAGCGAGTGCACATAAGAATAGTGAAGATGTGGTGGCATGGACTCCAGCACAGGCCAGCAACCTGAGTATTTACCCAGAATCTCCGGTGGGCTTGTGCTGGGGGCAACTAGCCCACACTGAAGCCCGGGTTGCTTTGTCTTCACTACTACTGTTACCCATGCTACAATTAAGTGAATCTACAATGAATTATACTCAACACCACCAACTTCTGTACTAAAGTGCATGCTACAGTTCTCTTATTCAAGTACTGAACTGACCCTGCTTGGCCTGTGAGATTTTATGGGATTATAACAGAGATGGTGTGGCTGCAGTCATATGATAAATTATTCAGAGTGAAGAATTAACTGGTTCATTGCTAAACACAAATGCAACCTCTGTATAGATGTAGCGTGTGACTTGTCAGTATTCCAGGTGCATTTTTCTCTCATGTACTGGTCTGCTAGACAGCACTCCAGAAGTTGAATCCTGATATAGTTAAGGCAAATTTCTGTAGAGAAAGTTATATTCAGAATTTACTAATTTATTAAACAGTCTTTGTCCTAATTAAATTTCAACTTATTATACTGCTGTTTTTAATGCTTGTTTGATCAAGATTTCCTAATTAGGCCTTCCACTACTTGAATTTGAAACAACTGCATGAAAAGACATAGGGACTCTACGTACAAACGGAAAAAAGAATGCATCAAAAAAAAGAAAAAACCCAACTCATGGCCCAATGCCAAAGCAGCATTCTTTTTAGAAACCACCACAGCTCCTCCAGTATGTGCAAGAGAAATTGGTTTGCTCCACTTAGTTCAAACCTATCTAGTGGTACAAGAGAAAGGGAATCTGGTTAAGGGAGCACTACAGGCTGGGTGAATTCCAACCATAGTAAACTGCAAATTACTGATCTATATCATAATAAATAGAGTTCCTCTTCTCCAGTATTGAAAGCTAGTCATCAGTTGGTTAAGCTAGTTATTTTACTAGCTACCTTAGACTAAAGTTTTATATTCAGACCCTTTCCATTTCTCAATAATTCAGAATGGATTACTAGAAGGCTGACCTAGTGTTTGTGCCAAGCTGTTCAGTGAATGAACCTGTATTGAGGTATCCAGTCCCATTCTGCCATTGCCTGGTGCCAGAAGAGCTGCAATCCCTGAGGAATCAAGACACTTTCATCCAGTTCTCTTGTGGAAGGAGGATAGACTGGTAAAGCCAAGAGGGTGGTATGGACTAAGCCATAGGCGGGGAAAAAAGTGTGTATGCTTGGGTGAATCAAATTATGAATATTAGAATTTACTTTGATATACACCACAAAGTCCTAACACATTCAGGAACTGATTTCAGCGTAGGTCTTCTCTCACACACATGCAATTTTATTTGTGCTTCTATGGACTAAGGCTTTCATGTTCAGGCAACAGAATATGCCTGGATAAAGCCATATCAAACCCAATTTTTTGTTCAACACATAAAAGTGTATAAAAGACACACAGTTAGGAAATTGTTACTGCATATGAGACGCCAATGCAGAGAAAGTGAACACATGCAAAACTGTATGTGCACAAGTGGAGGCTGAGGTGTCACAGAAGACCAATCTGTAAGCACGGCTATAAACCAGTGTTTCCTGAACAGTGGGTCAACGGTTCTAGATGGGTGGCCATATCCTGAGCCAGATTAACCCATCCCTGGGCCCTGGTTTAGGCTGGCCCCTGGCTGGAGAGGGTGAGGGGAAAGAGAGAGCACAAGTGTGCATGTCTGTTTTGGAGAGTGAGGCTGCCCCATGCTCATCCCACAGTGGCATGTCTAGTCCTGCGAAGCTGGGCCTGGCTCTCTGATCCAGGCACCGTGACCTGGTCCAGAGTTGCAGCACCATGCAGGGTGGGTCCAGCTGCCTCCACACTGGGTCAGGATTAGGACCTTAGTACTGCGGTAGAGGTGTACATATGTAATGGTGGATCACCAAAAAAAAAAGGGACAAAACGCAATTGGTAAAAAGTTTGGGAACCACTGCTGTAAGCCATAAGAGACAGCCAAAAATTTTCAAGTATAGAGGAAGAGGATTCCTGTATTATAGTTTGTGTCTATCATATCAAAGGAAATTTGCATAAGAACCTCTAAGCGTACTTGTAAAAGGAATTTTAATAAAGAGGTAGCTGGGAATCAAGTTAAGTGTGCAAAGGAAAAGTCTCTAGCTGTGATTGTTCTGAAAAGCGGCAGTGTAACATGAACAGTGCTTGCCGATTCAGATGTCTAACTGTGGAATCAAACTGTTCTTATGCAGCTGTTTCCAAAAGTCCCAAACAGTATTACTTCAAATAGAGGGACTTACCGTACACATTAGTATTTACGTCCTAAGATTTTTGTATACACACAAAATATGGATGCTACAGCTTTCAGAACATGCAACCCCTCAAAAATGTGTTATGTAACTGCACAAGATGAAAGAACAGATACAGATGGATGAAGCAAAGTCACTCTCCAAAGGAAGCATGGTCTTTAGGGAAACATGCGCGACTGCCTCTTATGCACAGAAAGTTCCAGGGAATGAACATTCACAGCTGCTGAGGGTCGAAGTGACATCAGTGAGTTAAGATCGAGACAGAGAGAAGGGTTATGAGTCATGGATCCACAGGATCTGTACTATGTCCCTTGGAGGAACTCCTTCTGTGTGGGAGACCCCCAACGGATCCCAATCTTCCTTAAGGGTAGGCCCCATGGCCTTAATACCTCCGAGTCTGAGATTCTAGGCTCCACCACTCTGGTTTCACGCAGGGAGCTCTGGCAAACTAAGATAGACTCCTGGTCAGACTTTTATCCCCTTCAGGGACCAATACCCCATAGCAAATATTTGCCTGCAGCCTTTTTAAAACAGTAGGATTTATTAGCCAACTGTAAGGATAGTCTTGCAAAGTCCTTAGTTTAGCATAACCTTTAGGGAGAGTCCATTCCGACCCCATACATGCTAATACACACACTACTTCTGGGTCCTCTCCCTCCAACTCCTTGTCAGTTCAAGGTGATGGTCCTATGTCTCTTCAGAGGGTTGCCCTTGTGTCAGCCATCTGCCACCTTTCCCCTTTGTTCTCCAGCTGAATTCACAGGTTCCACCTGTTAGGTGTTGATTGTTTGATCCTTGGGCTTTTCATCGTTTCTCTGGAGCCCCTGTTGATATTTGTCAGTTTTGACCAGTTCTTTAAATAACTCATCCATTCCACTCCAGTTGGCTGGATGAGAGACACACCTCCTGTCTTCTGCTCTGCTCCAAGAGCAGGTTTAACCCTTTTGCACCACTGAGTAGCAATGCAAAGTACAGAGGGAAACTGAGGCACAGAGGATTCATAAAAATATTACAGAAAATTCCCACTTTGTCATAGCGTATGTTAATGAATTAATGAAGCAAGAGGTCAGAGTGATTCTGAACATTAGATCTGTTCAGACTCAAGGTGGGTCATGCTGAACAAAAGTTGAGAGGATGTCATTTGAGACTGAAGAAAATCTCATTCCACCCTTCACACAGAGAAGTAATACGAGGAGTTAATATTCTGGAAGGTGAAAGGAAATAATTTGGCTGCATTAATACTACTGTCTTCCCTCTAATTTTTAAAAGAGATATTCCCTATAGTTGGAAGTGACATTGGAGGTCTAATTTGAACCAAAATGTAGGCAATGTAAAATAAGGTTTTAAAAGAATTAAACCCAAAGAGGCTTCTAAGGAACAAACAAACCAAAAATATCTTAATTCCAGTTGAAAGTTTTTTTTCAGACAAACATGTCTCTCTCACTGTAAATCAAACATTGTGGTTTCTGCTACTGCATGAGAACCTGAATGTGAAATTCACCAGAAACTAGTTTGTCCAAACTGAAAGAGTGCAAAAAAACCACCCATAAAGTGAAAAGTAAATTAGATTTTTTAAATTTATCTTGTTTTTACAATTTAAAGTGGTCTTTGTAACAGAAAAAGTTTTAGATGTATAATATTAAATACGACAGTATGCCCTGGAAGTGTAAATTCATTACACTTGTTTCCCAGTGACATAAAAAAAAAATGTAACCCTTGTTCTTTATAGATAAAGATCGTCCCCTAAAATCTCAGGTTGAAAAGTCAATGGAACCTGCTAGACACTCAACTTTTTTTAAAAACAGGTCACTTCTGTAGGAGCCTAAATATGGACTTATGTGTTAGGCTTGTATTTTTGAAAATCTTGGTCCTGGATCTTTTGTGATGCTCACAAGCAGGGACTGTCTAAATGTATATCTTTTTAGTATTGAGCATATTGCCAATGTCCATACTTAATAAATTATACCCAAATTAAACAATGACTACTCAGTAGCTACTTGTGTATACATGAACTGTGCAATATAAGCATTCGTCTGATCCATTTGCAGTGTAAAGATAGCACAATCACTGCAAGCTTTGTTTCTTGTTTTTCAAATGAATTTTCCTATCAAATTATTTTCAGTTCTATCGAATTTGCTTTTTCTCTGAATACAACAAAGGATGGCCAGCTCTGCTACGGCATACGGAGTGCAAAGCCTTAAAAGAAACCTCAGTTCCAGTTCAGTGAACCCTGTCAGACTTCAGCTGGGTTTGTCAGACTCTTGACACAAATCAACTTACTTTCAGGGGTGCAAAAGGAAAACTGTTTTTTAGTCCTCAAGAATGCATCACTGTACTGATAAGTTCAAAATTCAAAAGGCTCAACTGCCTTCAAATTAAAACAAGGATTCCCCCACTCCCAGGCACTTAATCCCAGTAAAGACAAGACTTTACTATATTTTATACAAGTTATACATTAGAGTGCACTCAAAGATAATCTGAGCTTCAAAAATCAGGTTTTAGCATGACAACCACCCATGATGAAGAGAAGGGACACTTAGTTTTTCTTATTCAAAGGATGGCATCTATAATAGTGCAGTATCCCTCAAAATCTGCACTATGTTAGCAATGAGTGAGAGCCACAGTCCTGGAACCCAATATAGAAAACTCATGCACTTGCATCCCACCCCCCACATTCCTGTTGGAGACTGGGAACAGCAGTTCAAATCTATGGCCTTGTCTAATGGACAGTTGGGCCCTTTAACTTTCCATTTCTGTTAGCAATGATGGAAGCTGCAGGATAGACACGGCTCAGTCATTTTTAACACAGATTCCTTTTAGGCATTGGTAGGTGACGTGGTGGTGAAAACACTTGTGTCTTTCTTTCTACATTACCGCTGTCACAATTGCTACTACTAGCGGTGCTGCACCATTGGCTCCACCAACACTCCTGAGTTTTCCCCAGAGTACATGCAGCCTGTGTGTAAGAGCAAAGGGGGCAGTTAGCCAGCCTGTTATAAATACATGACCTATAAAATACTGGATTTAAATCTTCTAAGTGGACACTGCTTGTGCACTGCAGTGGAAAACTGAAATTAGCTACTTCCACAAAACATTTTGCATGAGTAACATACTGAAACATCTGCTGATTTTTTTTGATCTATTAACACATTTCTACAGCAATAAACAGATACACACACACACACAATAAGAGTGCTGTAGATGTTAACAGGTTAGTTAATTCACAGACTGAGACAAAGACTTTGGTACCATTTGCATGCAGGAGATATAAATATCTGCTCTGATACTAGGAAGAAGAGTGACCAGGTAGATAATTGGATCTCATTTGTTGGAGCTAATATTTTAATGCACAGAAGTTTGGGGTCCAAAAATGTCCTCTCTTCATGCTTCAGGAGTTTCTCTCATTATTTGTTTAAAATAAATTGTCACTGTCTAGAAAAGGATGGGGGGAGGCAGGGAAGGATACGCATTCCATAGCTTTATGCTTTGGAACTTATTCACTGGACCAATAAAAGGGATAACTGTAGCATAAAATGATGCAAAGTTATTTTTGTTTGTTTTTTAAAGGGACATGCTGCTATTATTTCTCACTGAAGTAGATTATGTGACATGATCCTTATAACATTATGTCTAATGCACTTGGAAATACTTCTATATTTGCATGTAAAACGTATAGGAATTACTAAAGCCCCTCAGAATGAACTGAAAAGCCAGGAAGAGGACAGGATAGGAAGTCAGGGTTCTGTGTCCCCTACCTCAACTGCTGACAACTTTACTAGCACTTTAAGCAGTCCAGTGAGCTTTATTTCTGATCTCCCTCAGCAATATTGATATCTTACATTGTCTCAGGGCAGACAAAGAACCATGAGATTAGGTCTTGGCCCGTAAATGAAGGAGAAAATGGAGTTTTGTTTTAAAACATACAGTATTCGCAATCTGTAAATCTATTTCTGCAATATGTAATATTAAATATTGGTTTGAAAACAGATTTAGCTAAACTTCTACAAACCATGTATGGACACACTTACAGCAGTTTAGCTTGCACATGGTAATTTACTGATGCAAGCTAAACCTATATAAGGAGCATCCACACAGAATTTTGCATTGGTTTATATAAAACAATCAAAACTATATGGGCTTGATTTTTCAAAATTGGGGTTATTCACAGGACAAACAGGACAATTGCTTTCCTTTCTTTTCTAAGAGGCAGAAGTGGCCTGTATGCTACATGGAGCGGAAAGTGTTATAAGCAGCGGCAACGATCAACTCAACATATATTATAATTGCTTGTATTACAATAATGATTAAAGGCCTAAATCAGGCCTGAGGCCCCACTCTGCTATGTACAAACATATCCATTCTGAAGACCTTAAACTATAAAAAGAAAAGTTGCACACAAATTAACCAAAAAGGCACCTAATGGTTGCTGTGCCTATTAAAACCAATCACAGATTAGTCACTCGCCATCTGCCATCTAACTTTGCAGGGAACAGATAAGAACAAACAAAGCTTTCCTCTCGAAAGGTCTTTTGATTTAAACTTTAACAAGCCCTGATGTAGCTGCCAGATTGTACATGATACTGTGAATGACAAAGGAGTTGCCAAGGAATAAACAGGTTTGTCCCCTTTTTATTTCTTTATGATCTATAAAGAAGGCATAAAAGGTTTTTTCACCTGCTCAGTTTTAACATTAGAAGTATCAAGAAGAATATCATGTCTGATCTCCTGTGGTTCTGCTGGAGGATTCAAAGGCTGTGAATGTGTATTATGAGCCTACCCAGCCCACAACTAATGAAGAGATGGAGATGCTGAATCTTTTCTCCTGTGTGGAACTTGAGCTAAACAGAGTCCAATTTAAAAGTTTTGAACTATCTGAATAAAAATTACTAGCTTTTATTTGCATAGTATCTCTGATGTCATAACCCCACTGATTCTTCAGTTAGTCACAGAATCCAAAAAAAACCAAGAGATATTTCTAGTTTAAAAAGTAAAGAACTTTTTCTGGAGAAAACTCTCCAGGGCTTTTTATTTATTTTATTTTTTTAAGTATTGGCACATTTTAAAAAACCTCACAAACCACATGATCTTTAAAGGGATTCTATAAAAAGACTGGAAGAACCAGGATCTGATCTTTTTGGCTTTTTAGACATATTTGCAAAGTCAATTTATTTGTTGGTCTTCCAAAATAAATATTTAAAAGCCACTGCAACTCAACATCAGACCCATGTATAAGATGAGAAACACAATTTTGGTGAAAAACAGATTTTAGGTTCAAGCTTCTAAGATGTTATTTACAAACAACTGAAGGGGAAAGTATATTAAAATTATTAAAAATGCCACAACGGAGTCCTTTGAAATGAATGCTTTTTAAATACAGAGGACACAAACTGAACCACAGTACTGCACTAGTGCAAGTGACAGGACATCTCATGAACAGTTACTATCATACTTTACAATGAACACAGATTACTGAGAGTTCAATAGCTACAAGAATGCCTTCAGTAACTAGGAAAAAGAAAAGGAGTACTTGTGGTACCTTAGAGACTAACAAATTTGAGCATAAGCTTTCGTGAGCTACAGCTCACTTCATCGGATGTATTCAGTGGAAAATAGAGTGAGGAGATTTCTACACACAACACGAAACAATGGGTGTTACCATACACACTGTAAGGAGAAAAGGAGTACTTGTGGCACCTTAGAGACTAACCAATTTATTTGAGCACAAGCTTTCGTGAGCTACAGCTCACTTCATCGGATGCATCTAAATAACTGTAAGGAGAGTGATCAGGTAAGGTGAGTTTTAGTCTGGAGAACTTTATATTAAACATGCATGTTATTTAATATTTACCTTCTAATCTAAGATCAGACATTTAGGGTTCTCACTATATCAGGGACTTTTTCCTTGAACTTTATCTAGATGGATATTCATAGTCAACTCCATCTGTCTTAAGGATTTCAGGCGCTTGCTTCTCCTAGTCATCTGTCCCAGTCTCTTCACCCCATTATTAACCCCCATATGAAACCCTTTCTCCACTTATCTTCAAAGTTTTTAAAAAAATATAATTATGGTTAGTCTCATGTATGGAACCTGTCCCTTCTTCCTGTATAGACTCCCATAAACAGTTCTCTTATCTTAGCAAGGTGTCCCTCTTGCATTTTAAAGTGTTTTTAATAATCATTTTAGCTTGAGTCACTGTGCAGCACCCTGAATATCAAGGGAGTGAGGGAGGATACTTTATTAACAAATTCCAATCCCAGGTGTCTAAATAAGGGACACCCAACTTCCCACTTTCAAGCTACAAAATGTGGTTATGGTTATAATTAGCCACTAGAGGGCTCCCTGTACTAAGTTAAGAGACTAAAGTTTGTGGAAAGAGGAAGATCATTTTAGGCCCTGTCTATACAAGGGAATTTTTCAAATATTCCTGATCATTGCTAACAGTTCAACTTTACCAGTGTTAGCAAAATTGGGAATACCACCATAGCTGGCTGCTGATCATGCTTTAGATATATTCTGAGCAGGGTTTATGCCAAGGGTGAGCAAACGTTTTGGCCCGAGGGCCACATCTGGGTATGGAAATTATATGGCAGCCCACAAATGCTCACAAAATTGGGGGCTGGGGTGCAGGAGGGGGTAAGAGTTCTGACTGGGGATACAGGCTCTGAGGTTGGTGCCAGAAATGAGTTCAGGGTGCGGGAGGGGGCTCTGGGCGTGGGTGTGTGTGTGTGAGTGAGTGTGAGTGAGTGAGAGAGGATGAGGACTCCAGCTGGGGGTGCAGGTTCTGGGGTGGGACTGGGAATGAGGGCTCTGGTGTGGGGCTGGGGATGAGGCAGTTGGGGTGCGGGAGGGGGATCAGGGTTGGGGCATGGGAGGTGGTCAGGGATGCAGGCTCTCTGCGCTGCTTACCTCCAGCAGCTCCCAGAAGCAACATGTCCCCACTCCGGCTCCTACGTGGAGGTGCAGCACTGGCCAGGCGGATCTGCATGCTGCCTTGTCTGCTGGCGCCACCCCTGCAGCTCCCATTGGCCGCAGTCCCCGGGCAATGGGAGCTGTGGGGATGGCGCTTGGGGCGGGGGTAGTGTGTGGATTGTGGATGCCCTGGCTGCTCCTACACATAGGAGCCAGATGGGGGACATGCCACTGCTTCTGGGAGCCGCGCATAGCGGGGCAAGCCCCTGACCCCATTCCCCGGCTGGAGTGCTGGAGCAGGGCAAGCTCCAGAACCCTCTCCCCAGCGGGAGCTCAATTAAAACATCTGATGGGCCGGATATGGCCAGTAGTTTGCCCAACCCTGGTTTATACCATGGTGCTTGAAAATGCTGGCATCCAGTTTAAATAAGGGATTTCTGATGTTGCAGACTGCCAGTGGAGCTGAACGAGTATTAGCAAAGGCAAGACATTTCTGAAAAACTCCTCTAGTATAGATAGGGCCAGGGTTGTGAAGGTCCTGATTACTACACAGTATGTGGAAGATACGTCACTAGTGCTGCTGAAGTTCTGTTTCAGACACACAATTACAGTATTTTCCTACAAATAATGTATATGGGCATAATGCAGAATAGCATTTGGCTACAGTACAAAGGAGTCTTTCACAGGGACCTTTCAGTTCTAGTTTCAGAGTTCAATACCAATCCAAAAGGCAGCTGAGGTGTGGGAACTTGCTCTGTTTGGGGCTGGAAATGGGCCTGTTTGATAACTTCCCTGCTCAAAACATTCCCAACAGGCCTAAATACCCTGATCTTTTGTTGTCTTAGTGGTAGAGGGAGGAGGATTCAGTAACCTGCAATCCCTACTACCGCCAATGTTTTTAGGGGTGGTCCCATTCTCATCATTCTTTTCCTGGAGAGGCTTGGCAAGGTAAACCCAATCTCCTTCACCATAATCAAATCTCCATTCAGCAGTAATGGGATCCACGAGCTCACCTTGCTTCAGAGGCAGTGCTGAACTTGCTACCTCCACAGCAATGAAAGAAAGTCAAAAGAGAACATGAACAGAGCTAAAATCATGCCTTCCTCAGAAAGAGATTTGCAACTTCAGCAAGAGGCCGCAAAATGACCACTTTAGAGCTGCTCTGCTGGTTGTCTCCCAAGCCTGCTATCAAAAGGTAAAAACTGCAGAGTTCAGCAATTGCCAGGTGGAGAGAAGGCAGCGCTTCAGGAAAGGGTCTGAATTCCCAGCTACCTGAAGGGGTACAACTGAAAAGCATTCTGAGATTTCCTAGACACACAGCCTAGTGCTATATGCCTTCAAGCCACATAGCTGTTCTTTATTTTACTATGATCTTAATGTTGATACTAAGCAGATAGTGGTTCTCTCTTCAGACAGGTTTGTCTGTTACTGCTGGAACCTACAATACACCCACTTTCTATAATTTTATGGTCTAAATTCCATTAGCTGGAAGGAGGCATCTCAAAATTACCGTATATTTCTCCAGACTTGAGGCCTCATACCCGCTCTCAGTACTCAGGGTGTGTCTTGGGCTGTGCATTGCTGGTGATGGTGTCCACCGCCACCACAATCAACTTTCCAACTGCCATGGAACTTTCTGGGTTCTTTCCCTTTCCTTCTAGCTAAGCACCTCCTGTGGAGTGAACTGATATGTCCTAAGAAAGACTAATGATCCTTTACTGACCGGAGTGAAAAGTCAATGTTCAAATTTGCTCCCTTCCCATAGCCAAACTGGTTTCTGCAGCTCATAATAGAATCACTATCACACTTCTAGATCCCAGCTCAATGTGAAAAATTTGTATGTCACCTGTTACAACTGTCATTTGGCAACATAAAAATCTCTATCCCTTTTGGCTATTATTTGGATTTTATTCCCCACTCTGAAGTTAACTAGCTTTATGAATTTGGGAAATCATTTCACCTTCCTCCTCTGTTTTTTAGTTTACTCACCTGTAAAATGGAAATAAAATCCTCCTTTGTAAAGTGCTTGGAAATCTGTGGGTGTGTAGTGATATATAACTGAATTTTATTGTTAATAAGGATTAATGGCCAATCATCAATTATCTAAATTTTGCCCCCCAGCACACATTATACTATTACTTTCTTAATAGTTAATTAATCCCTTCAGTTCACAAAGACAGTGACCCATTAATCATTTCAGATTAGACATTGCTTGGAAAAGATGAGACTGTTCACTCCAGGAATTCCTAATCAATGAACTGTAATCTCTATACTCACACAGGATTCCTCCAATGTGTCTCTTCATACACTACCTAAGTGGGCTAATTGGCCAAGCGAATTGAGGCCCTACACTCAACTTGATGACATTTCTTTGTATGAGGATATTTCTTTGTATGTAATATGATGTTTGAATGGTGCATCCAATCAATTCCACAATTTTAGGGACATGGTCTAGACACCAGTGGGCAGAATCATATTGATTTTGCTGAAAATAGGAAAACTAAAAGGGAGAGACATGCTGAGCCCCAGCCTTTGGTTAGCAGACTCAGCAGCTTCAACCACCTCTATGACTGCACACAGATCAAAGACCCAGTAATGAAACCATTAACACCTTATAACTCCATCATAACACCCCCGCCCCCCAGCTCAGCTTTGCCTGTCATCCCAAGAGCGTTTAAAATGTTGACACCCTAAACGGCCTGTCTTCCAGTCAGAAAAAAGAAATAATGGGGGGTGGGGTAGGGAGGAAGAGATGAAGGGGAAATGGAGGAGAATGGGGGCAGGGAGGGAGACAGAAAACCCCTGGTGTGCACAATGAGAGTGGCCTGCAGAAGCAATGAAGTATGCAACCTTCTAATTCTAAACAGGAACAAAGGAATTGCCATCCTGGATCAGACAGTAGCTAGTACCAGAGGCTTCATAAGAAGGTGCAAGAAAACCTACAGTGGACAATTACATATTAACTTGCCCATAGGGGAACTCCCTCCTCTCCCCCCCTCCACCCCCGCGCCCTCAATTAGAAACTAGCTAATGCCACGGAACAGGCTTTAGATCCCTTCTAAGGGCTTATTTACACAAGAAATAGGCTCAGAATAGCTATTCTGCACTACCTTGTTAGGGGCTTATTCCTTCACCCACTTACTTCCCTGGTCCTTCTCGCATGAACAGAGAGCAACAATACCTGAAGTCCAAAGGTGCAAACAATTCAATGTTTATTGGGGTGAACTTCCAGCAAGCATGATTCCAGTTTCCTTCCTTAGTGTCCCCCTTCCCCGCTCTGACACCACAGAGCCTTACCTGTGTCCCTGTTCCCATTCCCCCCTTAGCAAAACATGATTCCAATTTCCCCACCCCCATTCCCCCCTTACTTCCTGAGTGACTGCAGACTATATAGTAAAACTTAAGTTCTGCTTAGCTACCTTAACCAATCATTTTACTGAAATTTAACTAACCAATCCTAACATATTGTAACATCATTATTTAACCAATTATATCCCACCACCTTAATTAATTTACACCCAACAAAATTAACTATACAGCAAACAAAAACAATCACAGAACCAGACAGATTATACAAACAGAAAAGTGTGGACTACAGTGATAGAACAACAGAGAAATGAGGATTTCACATCCCAGCTATTGATAAGTGAGTTCTTGCCAAACAGAATGCTATCAAACTAAGTTTCCTTTTACATTTTCTTCTCTTTCTCTGAAGGTAATAGGAATACAATCCTGTCCTGATAATGCCTAACAGCGCAATAGCACCTTATTTCAATGTGACTAGTTTGGAATGTGAGGATGTGACCGTTCGCTTCCCAGCTTATGTCCGCCTCTGCTGCTTAGCCAAAGGCCTTAGCCTAAGAACAGGGCATCAGACTGTCACAGTAAGAGAAGGCCCTTACACCGGCAGACAGTGATTTTGATTCTTTTATACCTCTATAACTAGCTAAGTAATAAGAATACACCTAAATTCTTAGCGTATAGGCCTTTACAGACAGGCCTGAATATCTATGTCCTAACATAGCTCCTTGTGTGAAAACTTATTCTACACTAAGGGTACGTCTACACTATGAAATTAGGTCGAATGTATAGAAGTCAATTTTTTAGAAAGCGATTTTATACAGTCAGTTGTTTCTCCCCCTACTAAGCGCATTAAGCCGGCCAAGTGTGTCCACAGTACCGAGGCTAGCGTAGACTTTCAGAGCATTGCACTGTGGGTAGCTATCCCACAGTTCCCGCAATCTCCGCTGCACAACAGAATTCTGTGTTAAGCTCCCAACGCCTGATGGGGCAAAAACATTGTCACAGCTGGTTTTGCGTACATGTTGTCAGTCGCCCCTCCCTCTGTGAAAGCAACAGCAGACAATTGTTTTGCACCTTTTTTCTGTGTGGGCGCCATACTGATTTCAGCAGATGGTGCAGTAGGACTGCTCACAGTCGTCATCGAATCACTGCTTCCGCTGCCACTCTGCTTTTCTGGTGGTCTCACAGGGCCGCTTCCGCTGCAACTCTGCTCGGCTGCTCTTGTCTCGCCATACCACAGCAAGCGTGCAGCCCCCTCAGCTGTTGTGTCCGGGCAGCAGACGGTGCAGAAGGTCTGCAAACCATCGTCATTTAACAACCACTTCTGCTGCCACTCTGCTCTCCCGGTGGTCTCACAGGGCTGCTTCCGCTGCAACTCTGCTCGGCTGCTCTTGTCTCGCCATACCACAGCAAGCGTGCAGCCCCCTCAGCTGTTGTGTCCTGGCAGCAGACGGTGCAGTAGGTCTGCAAAACTGGTCATCCAACCACCGCTTCCCTTGCAACTCTGCTCTCCTGCAGACGCCATACCATGGCAAGCATGGAGCCCGCTCAAATCACCGCGGCAGTTTTGAGCATTGTAAACACCTCACGCATTATCATGAAGTATATGCAGAACCAGAACCTGCAAAAGCAGGTGAGGAAGCAATGGCAATGCGGTGACGAGTGCGCCATCCTGGTGGCAATGGGGCAGGCTCATGCTGTGGAATACCAATTCTGGGCCCAGAAAACAAGACAGACTGGTGGGACCGCATAGGTGAGGGAAGGACAAGGCCACACTGCACTTCAAAACTTATTGAATGCCAGCCTTCTGTTGCTTTGGCAGTTCTCTGGGGTGGAGTGGTTGGGTGCCCAGAGCACGTCCCCTCCCCCCCACGCTCTTGGGCGTCTGGGTGAGGAGGCTATGGAACTTGGGGAGGAGGGTGGTTGATTACACAGGGGCTGCAGTGGCGGTCTGTGCTTTTCCTGCACCTCAACCATATGCCGGAGCATATCAGTTTGATCCTCCAGTAGCCTCAGCATTGCATCCTGCCTTCTCTCATCATGCTGCCATCACCTTTCCTGTTGCTCCAGCCATCTGTCCTCACGTTCATTTTGTGCTTTCCTGGACTCTGCCATTGTCTGCCTCCATGCATTCTGCTGGGCTTTTTCAGTGCGGGAGGACTGCATGAGCTCAGAACATTTAATCGCGAGTGTGTTTTTTTCACCTTCTTATCTGCACTAGCCTCTAGGATGGAGATGCTGGTGGCAGCATTAAAACATTTGCAGCTGCAGGAGGAAAAAAAGGGAGAGTAAAATTGAAAAAGACACATTGGCCATTTAAAAGGAGGGGCTGATGTTTTCAGGTTCATGTGCAGCACAAACCCAACTAACCCCCCCTCCCCACCCCCAGACACCCAATTCTCTCTGGGATGATCGCTTCACCCATCCCCCCTGTTAGCCATGCAGTGGGGGGAGGATTTCTTTACAGCCACAGGCAAACAGCCCAGCAGGAACAGCCACCTCTGAATGTCCCCTTAATAAAATTCCCCTATTTCAACGAGGTGACCATGAATATCACCACTCTCCTGAGGATAACAGAGATAAAGAACAGATGTTGCTTGAATGCCAGCAAACACTGGGATCACATGCTGCCATGCTTTCTTATGCAATGATTCCAGATTACGTGCTACTGGCCTGGCATGGTAAAGTGTCCTACCATGGAGGATGCAACAAGGCTGCCCTCCCCATAAACCTTTTGCAAAGGCTTTGGGAGTAGCTCCAGGACAGCTTCATTGAGATGTCCCTGGAGGATTTCCACTCCATCCCCAGACACGTTAACAGGCTCTTCCAGTAGCTGTACTGGCTGCGAATGCATCCCAAGTCTCCAGGGCAAATTAATCATTAAACACGCTTGCTTTTAAACTGTGTATTATATTCACAAAAGGTAAACTCACCAGAGGTGCCTTCTCTGCCTTCAAGGTCCGGGAGCCTGGGTTGGGAAGGTATTGGGTCCAGGGTGACAAACAGTTCCTGGCTGTCGGGGAGAACGGTTTCTCCGCTTGCCTGGTGTATGTTATCATCTTCCTCATCCCCTAAATCCTCATCCCTGTTGCATGAGACTCCCTTGCACGAGTCCACATACAGGTGTGGGGTAGTTGTAGGGGCACCCCCTAGAATTGCATGCAGCTCATCATAGAAGCGGCATGTCTGGGGCTCTGACCCCGAGCGGGCGTTTGCCTCTTGGGTTTTTTGGTAGGCTTGCCTGAGCTCCTTAAGTTTCACAAGGCACTGCTGCGGGTCCCTGTGCTACCCTCTGTCCTTCATGTCCTGGGAGATTTTTTCAAATATTTTGGCATTTCGTCTTTTGGAACGAGTTCTGATAGCATGGATTCATCTCCCCATACAGTGATCAGATCCAGTACCTCCCGTTCAGTCCATGCTGGAGCTCTTTTGCGATTCTGGGACTCTATGGTCATCTCTGCTGATGAGCTCTGTGTGGTCACACCATGGTGGCCAAACAGGAAATGAAATTCAAAAGTTTGCGGGGCTTTTCCTGTGTACCTGGCCAGTGCATCCGAGTTGAGAGTGCTGTCCAGAGGGGTCACAATGGAGCACCATGGGATTGCTCCCAGAGGCCAATACTGTTGAATTGCATCCACACTAACCCAAATTCGACCCAGCGATGTCAATTTCAGCGCTAATCCCCTCGTCGGGGAGGATTACAGAAATCGATTTTAAGAGCCCATTAAGTCGACAAAAATGGCTTCGTTGTGTGGACGGGTGCAGGGTTAAATCAATTTAACGCTGCTAAATTCGACCTAAACTCGTAGTGTAGACCAGGGCTAAATGTACCTTTCTGCAGTTTAGTTTAATCCATTTTGTAAGAAGATTAAGGCTAAAGTGCCAAAAAAGTGCACACAAAGGGTTTGTCTACACAGCCCTGTAGTTTGGATTATGGGGGTGTGAACTGCAGTGTGCATTATTAGCATGCTGCACTGTAACACCCATATGATCACCGAAGGCATGAACTAAAAAGGAACTTACCTTAACAGAAACAGGTATCTTATTTCGCACCTGTGGTGTCCACATGGGGGAATTACGGTGGGGTCACACTAATGCGTGCTGCAATTCACTCCCCTCCCTCCAGAATCTGAACTACCGGGCTGCAGAGTCAGAGCTTTAGCACAGAAAAGGAGTACCTGCAGGAAAGCTAACACAGAATAGCTATTGTGCTTTAAATTCTCAACATAGCTTATTTTGCAATAGTTTCCCCATGAAGACAACGCCTACATTTCTTTTGGAACCTATTTAAATGCAACTGTGGATGTTCTCATTTTTACTACAGAAGGATATAATTTTTTAATCCCACTAAAAAGCCTTTCATATAAACCGGTGAAATTCATTGCCACCAGATATTTAACACAATAAAAATGAAATTCCTTTTCCACAGACTTTCCTCCGTCACCTTTCAACTTCACTGGATACTCTAGTATTATGCAATGGGGCAAACAGGAGAACCTGATTTATAGTACCTTTTTTATGCTCATCGTTATGGGTACTCTATTTTAGCTTCAATACTTATCATAGTTAGCACCCAATTCCAAAATTGAGCAATCAAATTGCTATGTTACCCAATTTCCATTTCAGGTATATTTTTAAGGGTTCCTATTTAGATAAGCAAGTGGAAAATGAGTCCATAGTCTTTAAACTTCAAAAACTAAAACAGTTAAGTTACAGTTGACCTTTTCATTGGGACTGAAAGACTGCTAACCTACCAGAGCCATCCTGTATACATTCTTTCCATCCTTCCTCACAAGCAAGTAATTCTTTACACTGTACAACATAAAACAGGGGTTTAAAGCATACTTTGTAATGTCACCATGGATATCACAGAAGCCACAGTCAAGACTAGATGCCCAGTCCATCCGTATAAATGACTACATATTATTCTAATAGTGCCAGGGACTTACAGTTACCAATAAAGTTGCAACTTAACACACTACAGTGATGGGATGAAGTATTTCCAGATAGGTTTAATCTTTCATTTCTACCCTAGATATTTTTGAAATATCCTTCATTGTGGAGTCTAAACATAATTCTAATTGATATGGATTGTGCTCTGCTCCTCTAATAGAGACTTGCCATAATATTATATTTTACTAGAGTTACTAGAGGGAAACGAAGACTGTTTCAGTTTCTGAATTCACTGATCGTCTACAGGAGGCACAGAGCAGAGTGAATGCTCTAAGACAGTTCTCAAACTTTTTTTTTTCCGCAGACCACTTGAAAATTGGTGAGGTTCTCGGTGGACCACTTAATTATCTTTCCAAATGTTGTTTGTACTGTTAGCTAACTATAGTAAAGCGCTATATTAAAAAACTTAAAAGTTTTTTTGTTCTACAAATAAAAACACAACTCATTTTAATATCAGTAGTCTTACCTTTCTAATGCGATGGATGTGCCCTCTCTCCTCCGCCACACAGAGCTGAGGCTGGGAAGGCGGGCTCTCTCTCCCTGGCAACTGCTGCCCTGGAGCTGGGGAAAGTCACCTCTTTCTCTGGCTGCCACAGCCCCGCATGTCCCAAATTCCCCCCACCCCCTCTTCTCAGCCCACTGCCCCCTCCCACCTACCCTCTATATCCCCCAAGGCCACCACCTCACCTTATATCTGTCTCTTCTCCAGGGTCCAGGCACCTAATTAGTGGAGCCACGCCTGTGCAGCTCCACTAGTAAGGTGGGTGGCCCTTCATTCTCTCGTGTGCGGCCACCCAAGCATGCACCTTAGAGGGAACTATCCGCGGACCACCTGAATGGAGCTCGCAGACCACTGGTGGTCTGTGGACCAGAGTTTGAGAACCTCTGCTCTAAGACAAGGAAGCAAAAATCGCCCTACAATCAATTAAAGCTCCTGGGCTGTGTGCAGTGTAGTTTACATTCATGAATACTGCTCAGATTTGCTTAAAAGTAAGTAACTAGAGAATTTTCTAATAAAGTAAAAAATAAAAGATGCTCCCAGAAAGTCTTTCATGATTCTAAAGGAGTTCCATGCCCCTGCCACAGATTATGGAGCCAGAATTCCCATGCAAAGCATCAGTACAGGGTTTATTTTTTTTTCTGTTGCACTAGTTAATGTTCACATGACTGCTGTTTTACCAACAATGGACTGGGCTAAAAACACTGCGTAAGTGAAAATCTGAAGCAACAGATCACTTTGTTAGATATACAGCATAACATTGGTACCCGCAGAGCAAATCTCTACAAAAATATTACTGGCAGGAAGACTAATGAAACCTTTACGTCAGCAAGTAATTTTCACATTAACCAAAGTCCATTTGCCAGAGTTGCTCACTGTAATTAAACTAACATTTGATTAAGACCATGCATTAGTTGCTAATAACTTCATGCCAGTCTAAAAAGGATCTACGATGAGCTGTAAATTAGCCATGAATGAATCATCTAGAAAGACTCCATTACTTCAGATTACAAAAACTAAGCATGTGAATTTAAACTATAAACTAGGACACTGATTACACAGAGAATATCAGAAAATTTTGTTGCTGTTGTAAAACTTCAGAGATAGTGTTCAGTGCTAAGTATTGATCAGAATTTCTTTACATGGCCAGTGTTTGGATTATGGAATAGGCTTTCAAAGTCAGTGACCGGCATACAGTAATTTCTCTTCAAATTTTTCTTAAGAAAAAGATTAGGAATAATTTGCAAGACTTCATTGCTGAATTAATCCCCAACGTGGCATAATTGCTAAACTCAGGGCTGGTCTACACTGGGAATTTACATTGGCATAGATACATCTCTCAGGCATGGGGAAAAAAATCAACCCCCCCACCACCAGAGATGTAACTATGCCAACCTAACCCCTGGTGTAGATAGCACTAGGCTGGTGGAAGAATTCTTCTGTTGACAAAGCTACCTTTTCCGGGAGATGCATTACCTATGCCAACAGGAGAACAGCTGGCTGTGCCGCTGTAGCAGTTTAAGCATAGACACGGCACTCTGAACGGAGGATCTTATCCCAGAAGCTTATGAAGTTTCACCTGCCTAGCTAGTGACATCGACAAAAGCCTCTGATAGAAGTTGACAATAAGATCAGCTATTACCAGCAATCTGTTAAAACTCAATTCACTGACAGAGGAGGTTCCATGCCATTCTCACTGGCTGTAAAGTTGGCTGGCCCTCAGATTATCTAAAATGTATGTTTCTTTTCTGTTTTTCTTTAACCCTTTCCTCCTCCACCAGTCTTTCCCTAAAATATGCACCCTCTTCATCCCACATAACTGTTGGTCCACAGGGCAAAGTGTAGATGAAGTTAAATGCAAGCAAGACACAGTCGTGACAAAGAAGAGATTTCTAAAATGATGTATGTGGAATTAAGACGCTGATAAAGGAGGAGACATCAAGTTTTACTTCTCTCTCCTCACTCTCCATGTCAGGACAGTTTTCAATACTATGGATTAGCGAACAAGAACATTGTCTCCAACTGGTTTGAATCCCACCTCTTCAAATGCTTCCCTCTCATTTATGGGTTAGGCTTTAAATCTTCCCCTCTCTTATGGAATAGCATGAAAGTTCTGTTCTTGGCTCTGTACTCTTAACCATCTTCCTCTGGGATATCTCCAAACTAGTTTCAGCCTTGGTTACCTGTTCTGTTCCCCCATGCACTATAAGGTGGGTAGAAAGCTGGCTAGATTGTCGGGCTCAACGGGTAGTGATCAATGGCTCCATGTCTAGTTGGCAGCCGGTATCAAGTGGAGTGCCCCAAGGGTCGGTCCTGGGGCCGGTTTTGTTCAATATCTTCATAAATGATCTGGAGGATGGTGTGGATTGCACTCTCAGCAAATTTGCGGATGATACTAAACTGGGAGGAGTGGTAGATACGCTGGAGGGGAGGGATAGGATACAGAAGGACCTAGACAAATTGGAGGATTGGGCCAAAAGAAATCTGATGAGGTTCAATAAGGATAAGTGCAGGGTCCTGCACTTAGGACGGAAGAACCCAATGCACAGCTACAGACTAGGGACCGAATGGCTAGGCAGCAGCTCTGCGGAAAAGGACCTAAGGGTGACAGTGGACGAGAAGCTGGATATGAGTCAACAGTGTGCCCTTGTTGCCAAGAAGGCCAATGGCATTTTGGGATGTATAAGTAGGGGCATAGCGAGCAGATCGAGGGACGTGATCATTCCCCTCTATTCGACATTGGTGAGGCCTCATCTGGAGTACTGTGTCCAGTTTTGGGCCCCACACTTCAAGAAGGATGTGGATAAATTGGAGAGAGTCCAGCGAAGGGCAACAAAAATGATTAGGGGACTGGAACACATGAGTTATGAGGAGAGGCTGAGGGAGCTGGGATTGTTTAGCCTGCAGAAGAGAAGAATGAGGGGGGATTTGATAGCTGCTTTCAACTACCTGAAAGGGGGGTCCAAAGAGGATGGCTCTAGACTGTTCTCAATGGTAGCAGATGACAGAACGAGGAGTAATGGTCTCAAGTTGCAGTGGGGGAGGTTTAGATTGGATATTAGGAAAAACTTTTTCACTAAGAGGGTGGTGAAACACTGGAATGCGTTACCTAGGGAGGTGGTAGAATCTCCTTCCTTGAGGTTTTTAAAGGTCAGGCTTGACAAAGCCCTGGCTGGGATGATTTAACTTGGAATTGGTCCTGCTTTGAGCCGGGGGTTGGACTAGATGACCTTCTGGGGTCCCTTCCAACCCTGATATTCTATTCTATTCTATGATCTGCTTGTGAGCTTTGGAGTGTATCATAACCACAACTTACTGCATGCTTCATGAGACAAAGTCTTCCTTTAGGTAAAAAGTCCTTTGGTCTGACTGTCATTCTCATCTCCATGCTCAAGGTCAGAAATCTTTGGAGTCATCTTTGACCATGAAATGCCTTTTTCTCCTACAGCTTTCTTGCAGATATCTTATCTCTGGAAAATTGCCAGAACTTCTTCTTACCCCCCTTCTGAAATCTTTACCATCCATTCATCATGATTTTCTAAGGCCAGGTCTACACTACAGACTTGTATTGTACAGTCTTATATAGCTACCACTTCTTAGGGAGATGGGTTAACCAGGGCGATGGGAGAAGCTCTCCTGTTAGCACAGTAGAGTCTTCAATAAAGTGCTATGGTGGTGCAAATACAAGTGGAGTGGCTGCACTGTTGTATGTGAAGGCAAGCCCTAAATCCCAGTTCTGCCCCAAGAAAGCATCCTCAGTGCTGTGGCCATACTCCTTTCACTCCGGGAAGCAGCAGCAACAGCTCACCTTTAGGGTACGTCTACACAGACAAGAAAAATCCACGGCTGGCCTGTGCCAGCCAACTCGGGATTGTGGGGCTCGGGCTGCAGGGCTGTTTCATTGCTGCATAGCCCTCCGGGCTTCGGCTAGTGCCTGGGCTCTAGGAGCCCGCCGGGTAGAAGAATCCCAGAGCCTCGGCCTCAGCCAAAGCCTGGAAGTCTACACAGCAACAAAACAACCCCTCAGCCCTAGCCCAATTTGGCTGGCACAGGCCAGCTGCAGGTTTTTCTTTGCTGTGTAGACATACCCATAGAGTACAAATACTTGTTATTGTTTCCTGTCTAGCTCTAAATCCAATTCTAAATGATCTTACACTCTTCATGAGGGTGTGCTGCATTTTATGTCTGGCTACCAGATCAACACACTCCCTGCATCCTCAAACCGGTTCTCCTATTTTGGTCTCCTTTAAGTTCCCTTCCCACAATTTTCCAAAACAGGAAAGAAGGGTGCTCTTACTACAGCTTCTTCCACATCCCTGGAACAACTTCCCCTCCTGCCACCCTACAAACAATGAAGTCACTTCTCGTTTTAAATATGGTGTTTAAATATTTCCTTCTGATTTTAGTTTATGATCATCTCTCCATAGTGTTTCATGGTACCATGTACAAAAGCATAGGGTAATGTGAGCTAGCAAACAGTGAGTCACACTGGATATTACACTCTCTCTGCAAAACCAGACTACAGTTCACATTGACTATTTGGCAGATTATCAACTAGATCCACAGGATTAGAACTAATACTATGGCTTCAAATTGAGACTAATCCCCAGAGTGAATAGCATGTGTCACCAATATAAGGGAGCTGTAAATTCCTGTTTTGTAATGGCAGATAGCAATGAACAACATGGCCTTGTCCTGTGCTGAGACTTCTTAGTGACCTAGTATAAGAATTTCAGAACTGCAACACCAAAGATAAACATTTTCTTAACACACAGATCCCAACTCTGGAATTATTTTCAGCAATAAAATGATTTTCCTTCCTTTAAAGGTGACCTGCAAAGTGCTCCCCCGTCCCTTTTTCTTCTAAACTTTAGAAATATGAGGACTGCAAAGGATGATCTTTCTTGATGTTGAGAGAACTATTAGTAGCAGTAGGCTGTTTACTGAGAGATCTCAGTTGAATGGAATGAAGGTGCTGAACCTTTAACATAAGCTTCCTTAGTCAAAAGATTACTCACTAAATTACATAGGTATCACCAAAAACATTTTAGCAGATGGATTGAAAGGTCCTTCCCGCTCTAAACAACTCAGCTTTCATTAGTCTCTCACACTAGTTCTCCAGCCAGAGCCTGCCAGCCTAGACATCATCTGAATTCCTAATTCAAAACACCAAAACAATTATTTTTTAAATTTTCAGGCCTTCTTTATAAATCATAAAAACCAATATGCACAAGCCCAATTTCTTTCTTTGCAAGTCACCTTTGGGGTTGTAACGGCTCAGCTTTCTAGTCTGGTGATTTATCAGAGCAATATAAAAGAAAGCATACTCAAATAAAAGCAAATAGTTTAAATGCTTTGGCTATTTTCACATTCTGTCCCAACAAAGCAGCTCTGTGCTCTGCAAGCAAGAACACAGAGGCCAATACAGTATGTCATTTTCATTCCTATGGATCTCCATTTATTTGCAGCCACTCCTCCACCCCTCCCTCTCTGACATTTCTTGATACAAGTTGTAGTTGGATGTTAAGCTAGATGCAGCCGCAGCAGGCTGACCTTTTATAACCTCTGAACAAGGGGAGATGCGTCAGTAATGCTGACTCAAAAGAAGGAGCATAAAAAACCCAACTGTTTCTAACAAAGCTTACATTGAAAACATTAACTGTTAAGACAGAAAATAAATTAAGTTTAAACTCACTGTGTGGAAAAATCTTTATTTGGATCCCACAAACTAGTAAACATTGAGTCTTTTCACTGCCAGTAGCATTAACAGACAATTTTAGTTACTGCAAAAATAACTTAATCTTCATCTAGTTTTAAGAAGACAATACTACTTGCCAGGAGTCGGAGAAGCATCACTGTTCTATTGTTCAAGCACCTGGTTTCAAAGTCATCCATAAAGACTGCTTGTAAAACCAGGACACAGGTGGAGGGACGCCAGAAGAGGTAGATTCTTGGCTTGAAGAGGAAGGAGTTATGTGAATAAACTGCCTACATAAGAATAGATTTTATGCTATTTAAAAAAAAACCAATCCTAAATATTAATGCAAGTATATTTGCTTCTTCTGGACTTACTGGCAGGCAAATCTGTGCTTGGCATTTTTTGTCAAATTCTGAACATTCTATGCTGCTTGAGACGCAAGTTCAGCATCTCTGCTGCGTACTGCTGCAGAAAAGTCTGACTTCAGCTATCAAGGGAAAAAAAAGTCACTTATCATAGCCGAAACAGCCCTAACAAGGAGCCAAAAGACAAGGACCTTTTGAATTAAAAATGATTTCCAATAAGTTATGGAACCAAAACAGCTTTATTTTGCACACGAGCCACTTCTCATCACGAGAGCTACCCACACAGTGAAACTAAACAAACCTTTTAAAAACAAGTAGTCCATCAATAGCACAATTGGTTTTCTAGTTTTTAATACTCAGAGTTGGGGCAACAACAGATACGGCAATATACAAGTTCCAAGTCTCTCTCCTCACAAATCCAAAGAAATTAAGAAATGTGGTTATTTAGTCACACAAGGGAAAGTACATGATATTTATTTAATTTTGTTTCATTCATAGTAGTAAATAGCAGCTATTATACAGAATTTTAGAGTGCAAATACCAAAATTGTAAGCGGTGATTGACAGAAATGCTGAGCCTAGATATTCATTGCCTATTCACGTCTATCTAGCAAACTAGCCATATTTACAACTCAATATCATCACATTTGAGGGGAAAAGAAAAAAAACATACTGTTTCAGAAGAAGTCATTGAGGTTTCCATACTGGTTCTGAAGTAAATGAAGGAATTTGCAGTCTACGCAAATGCCTCTCCTTAGCTTGAACATGCTGTACTATGGAATGAGGTTAGCAGAGACAGGCTCCAACCATGCTGGGCTGAATTCTACCCTGACAAAGCAGTGTCACTGTAATATGAAACAGGAGTACCCTGTGTATGTTGGCAAAAGCCCTGAATGGATATTCTAGAAATCAACAGCAACTCCAAACAAGTGAACTGCCCTTGTCACATGAACACATCACAAATGTTTTGAGCCCACTAAAAATACTTCCAGTCACTAACAGAGACAGGAGGAGATCTGAAGTTAGGCTCCTGGTCTCTGAAAATGAATAAAGCAAGAGGGAAGGTGCTTCTTGTCAACCTGAAAGTGATCAGGGCAGTTATAAAAAAGTTTTATAACGGGGGAAGAAATAACGTTTTGTTAAAACATAGGTAGTGTCAAATGATCAGAGCACAGGTCTGAAAGCCAGAGCTCCTAAATCCTCACCCCACATTTTACATCAATTTCGTCTAGGAAATGTGGGCAAACTGTATCCTCTGCCTTAGTTTCTCCATCTATAAAGGGGGCGCCAGGGGAGAGAAAGAGATTCTTTACTTCCCGGGACCTTTAACAGATGCAGAAATGAGAAATCAAGTAGATTTAAAGGACCTACAGCGTGGAAAGTTGTGAATTACATGGACAAGTTTGGCAAACAAAACCACCGTCACCCCTTCTGCCAGAACTGAAAATATTAAGCTATTTATAATCAAAGCATTTATGGAAAGCTTTGAATGGCTGAAAATGGGGCCATTGAGTGCGGTAAAACCAGCGCTAATCTCAGTCTTTTTCACTACCCAATTGGACAGAGGCTGCAAGTACATCTGCAATGGCCTCTTCTGGGCAATCTAGAAACTACACCAACAAGCTCTTGGAACCAACTTCCAGTCCTCCTTTGCCAGGATGTTAATTGTTCCCATAAGGTTTTAATTCTGAGGAAGATGGAACAGAATAGATTCTCAGGGCTCTAACAGGGATACAGACCTCTTCCAAGAGGAAAGGGATTTAGACAAGAACTGTATCCTCTTAACTAGGAGACTAATGGATGCCTTGTGTGTTTTAGGGGATTATTAGTTGAAAGTGAGGCAGTGACTTCTAATCATTTTGGGGGGCTGATGGTCAGCTGCTCAATGGTAAGTGACCTTCAAATAACCCCTCCAAAGGGCAGACCCACCCCAAGGGAGGAACTTATTTTCAGACACGTTAATTTATTTGTCCAGACAGTACCAGAACACAGCATCTGTGTTCAGTTAATTGCTAATCAGCTTGGCTGTCAATAATGTATGCAATCAAAGGATGGAGGTGGGTACCAGTGCCAAGAGAACATAGTGCATTATACACTTTTCTCATTCAAGAGCACGTCACCAGCTCTGTGGATAGGCCATATACAGTTCATCTCAGGGCTTGTAACCATTATCAACTTCACAGTGGTTCCAACAAACTTTTGAAGTGCACACATTCAGCTCCTTGGAGAGCTCCACACCACGATATATTCTGATGCTAAGCTAATTATTCCCACCAATCAAATTTCCACATTTGGTAAGCATCTCTGCCAAATAGTAACATGAGCAATTGCCCCAATTTAGGGAAACAAATATTGGAAGACAGGTAATATCTTCACAGAATGGATAGCTTGAGCTATAACTTGAGTGTTAACCCTGACTTGACTCCGTTCACACACAAAAATCTCTAGCTCAAGTTAAGTGGAGCTTTAAGCTTGAGTTAACTGGCCAGTTAAGGGTGGTGGGGTTGGGTGCTGATGCTCAAGGGTGCTGATGCTCAAGTTAGTAATGCAGTTGTGATGCAACAGCTCAAGTTACAAACTCATCAGCAGCTGATACAATCATTCAGGGTAGTCTACACTCAGACACCTGCAGTTGGCCCATACCAGCTGACTTGGGCTTGCAGGGCTTAGGCTAAGGGGCTGTTTCATTGTGGTGTAGATGTTTGGGCTTGGGGACCCTCCCACCTCGCAGTGTCTTAGAGCCCAGGCTCCAGCCCGAGCCTCGAAGTCTACACCACACTGAAACAGCCCCTTAGCCTGAGCCAGCTGGCATGGACCAGCCACAGTTGTCGAACTGCAGTTACACACTCATTTTAACTCGTGTTGTTTTGAAGTGTGGCCTCTCTCACTGAAGCTAGGCTATCTTGAGTGCAGTAACAGACGTGTACTAAGTTGTGCTAACATTGCAGTGAAGACAAGTCCAGGAACACCATCAGAAAACCTTCACACATAACTGATGACTCAAAAAACTATGGGCTTGGAATATCAAGCACATGGGTTTTCCCCATGTCAAAACACAAACCTGATCTTTTTGCCTCACCTTCTACCTTTTCTGGGTTTTACAGGTCTTAAAAGAAGTGAGAAATGACACCTCTGTCATAGTGGTAACCACCTTCTATTATTCCATAGCAATCTCTGCAGGATGATCAAGGATGAAGTTGCTGAACTTTGAAGGGAACCTCATCCTGTCTCACTGCCCAGATGCTGTTTGGCCAATCCTTCAGGGCAGGCTCTTCATTTTACAATGTGCTGAAATGCCTTTCACCTCTGTCCCCAGTTGGCTAGATTTTAATATTTCTAGCCAATTATAAATGTAAACACTGGTGGTTTTAGATCAGGAAGCTCTAAATATCTCTGTATGAACAAAGGGTATTTAAAACATGTTATAAACAGCTATTACAGCAAATTAAAAATGCTGTTAGTATAGCTTACACTGGTATGTTTCCATGGTCTAACAAAATAAACTATCCACCCCAATTAACGTAACTATTCCTCTCATCCCACTTTGCAGATCACGAGCAGTTCAGTTTTAATGACCGGCTTGGTAAGAAGGTGACTTACCCAAGATGCAGCTGTTTCTCAGAAGTTAGTGCTGTATGCTGTAGAAGATTAGAGTCTGAGCAGGTGGCTACAGAAGCTTTTGGGACAGTGAACAACAAGAAGACAAGTGAATATCCCTTAAACTAAACATTCCTATATTCCGTGGGTATAAATATCCACCCATTGCAACCATCCCTCAATTCCATTCTCTACAAACCACACCCCCAGACAGGATTTGATCCGACTGCTGGATCTAGTAGCCTGGAGTATTTCTGTATGAGACTATATTTAGTCATCTTTGCTGACAGATCTATAGCCCTCTTGTATCTTCAGGAAAACAAACTGACCTGAAGCCTTATGTTCTTTGATAGAAATATATGATCTGCAAGTTTATGACTCCTGGATCAGTAGATGGGATGAAGTCTGCTGCTGTGCGTATTTTAAAGATCCTTATTTGGAACCAGAAGAGGCCTTAGGTGATGGAGCTGGCCTGCAAGGGCACAGAGAGTATCAGGATCCCTCAGCCAACAGAATCTCCTGAATAAGGAACACCCAAGTCTTTAGCTCTTCTTCTTGGCTCACCATAACAGAAAACCATGCAAGACTTTGTACTACAATACTTGATTTGTTTGGCACAAAGAAAGGGAGAGAAACAGTGGGGCAGAGACAAGGATTAGTTCAAATACTGTGTCTCTGCTCACATACAGAGAGCAGGATGGGGCAACTCAGAAGGGCCCAGACACATGCAGAACTATATCTGAAGAAGTGCTCCATGTAGCTCAAAAGCTTCTCTCTTTCACCATCAGAAGCTGGTCCAATAAAAGATATTGCCTCACCCACCTTATCTCTCTAAAATCCTGCGGACCAACATGGTTATACCACCACAGCAAATTAGTGTTTGGCAGCACTAGCCAGGCTACTCAGTAGCTGTTTCTGAAGCTGTACAGGAAGTTTTCGAAGTCAGCCAGCCACCACACAGGTCACACACCCAGTTACTCTCTCAGAGCATCTTGAGGGATGGCTGGAAGATTCTAAATATAGACAGCCCTATGAACTCAGAGGCTGATTGATGCGAGACCAAGAGATATCTGATGTGAGGGCTGGGTGGGTCATTACTTTGGATACAGGCTGCCGATTTCCGTTTCACCACTAATGTAGGACCAGTCAACTATTAACTCAAGGGCTGGAATGATGCAAGCTGTGAAGATCCCGACTGTTTATTTGCCAACAGGGTTTTGAAGAGTTTAAAAGGATTGTGATGCTCCCATTCTTCTCAAGCTGTGAAGAGATGAGGTGACACTATATATTATGGTCACTCTATAAAGACTGAAATAATTCTGTAAGATCAGAGGGGAATGTGTATGTATGTGCATATGCATGCACAAAGTGGAGAAATCTATGCAAGGAACATGAGCAGACTTACTGCCTAGCAGTTTTTGTTTAAAAGTTAGCCATAGTTTTCCAAATACTATTTAAAATGCTTTATACGACTTATAATAAATAAATCTTAAATACACACAAATTAAGAAACTATGTGGCAGTCCCTTTCAAGTCTACAGAGAATTAACAACACATACATAAAGCCATGATAAGTAAAACAGCCCTGAAGTTTAACTTTGTGTAACAGTTTCAGGAAAGTCCTAAAAAAAAAGACAATCCTTGTCTATGCTTCAGCCAAGAATTAAGCTGAGGTGCAGGAGACAAGGAGTGTAATAAAGTTACGCATAATATTGCTTCAACATTCCCCTAACCCTGTTACAAAACCTTTGAAAGAAAGTCCTTTGCAAAGGTGCTGCAAAGTTATAGGCCTGTAGTGACTCATTTTTGCAAGACAAGAGGATTTCTTGAACCCTATTATGGAAGCCAGGATATTTACACTTTTGGAAAATGGAATATTAGGCTTGAAGGACATGCACACAACCTCACATGGGATGCACTACTCAGGAAGGCTCCATGATTGCATGACCAGCCTCACAAGTATGGGTCTGAGAAGGCAACCTCATAATGGAGAAAAGACCTAGTCCTAGAGCGAAAATGAATCTGCTGGCTATGGAGAGTAGCTCTGAACAACTAATTTATCCATCAGTGTTTGCCAGGAAGATAATAGCCATCTTCAGTAGCACAGTCTAGACAGTGGATGCCTGAAAAGACACCAAATCTTCTTAGGCTATGGGAAGTGTAATTCCCAGCACACACAGACATACATACACTAGTTCTGCTTGAGTTAGTGCTTAAATATAGCAGTGGCACAGGTGGCAGCTCAGTCTAGCAGCTCAAGTATTTACCCAGGTGGTCAGACAGGATTGTACATGGATGACCAGCCTAAGCCACCACAGCCTGGCCACACCACTATTTTTAGGCATTTGCTCAAACTGAGGAATTCCTGTGCTGGGAATTACATCTCCCAGATGCTATGTAGACATACTCTTAAAAAAAAAAAAAAAAAAAGTAAGTGGAGTGACATGGTGATTTCCATCCAAAGTATTCTATTTTCCAAAGGGGTAAATTCCGTGCGAGTCTTACACAAGGTCATAGTGCTAGTCAGTGGCATATTAAAGGATGGCATCCAGGAGTCCTGACTTCCAGTCCCTGTTCTAACTCCTTAACAACACTTTTTGGCTCAAAACCGGATTTTTCAAAGCAGAGAATATATTATGTCTACAAATACGTACTTGCTCCTTAACTTGAGAGTTTTCATCATAGCTATTAATGGGAATGGCTCCTTTGATTAGTTGAAAAGCTTAATCAAACTTTAACAACTAAGAGTATACAAGAAAAATTACACACTTAAGCCTTACCCAGGAGAGTCAAAAGTGGTGCATGAAAATGCACTCTGAAAAGTTAGTCTGGTGCCTAATTCCACCGGGGTTGTCTTATGCTGTCAAAAATAGAACTAATTTCTACATTGGCATATGGAGTTTCAATCAAAATATCCACTGATCCCACTTACATAATTGAAAGGCACTTTTCTCCAGCATAATGCATAAAATCTCTGCATAATGCATAAAAAAGCTTAATTTGTCTTTTTATAAATGTAATATAAACATTGGTTGCTAATTATTCAGTAATGACATTAATGGGAAGAAAAGGTTTATACCACTTTAAGTACTGCATAAGAAGCCTTTGCTGAAATATCATCAAGGTTGCCAAGATATCTACACCATTCTTTACCAACAGGCTATTTAATCCTTCAATTAATTAGCCCTTGGAACAGAGCTGTGGTTTAATCTAGAAATCAGGTTTGCTCAGAAAGGAAGCAGAAGAATTCTTGACTGTTAATCCTTAGTAACTTGAAATATGTGGCTAGAAAGCATGACAATGTAGTAGTACTTGACACAACGTGGGATTTTTTCCCTCTTATGAGTTAAATACATAAAATATAATGCTTTTATGATAACTCAGACCTGCCCCCTCTTCTGTATCACTGGTGGAATTTTTGAGAACTGTGTGAAGTTTTCCTTTTCAGTCTCTCTCGGCTATTCATCTCTTTGGGCAAGCTTCAAAAGGCCAGTATGTAAACAGAGGCTATCTCCATGAGGAATATTATAGCAACGTCCACCTTACTTTTTTTATTTCAGCATCTAAGATAAACAGCTATGTATTATTATATGCAGCTCCATTTGACCTATATCCAAGAACAATGTATTTTTCTTTGTTCCCATTCCCCTCCCTTCCAGTGTTCATAACTTCACTTTTACACTTCACTTGTGAAGGATAGAGAGGATGAGGAATTAAAAAAACACAAACAGATTTCGCACTCAACCTCGCCCTTCACTATAGTGGGCCTCCCTGTAACCTCCTGTGTTACTATAACAAATTACTTAAAATAATCAAAAGGAAATTCATGGAGCTACAATGACCTCAATACTACTGTGAGAAAGATACACACAGGCTAGTTAAAAAAAGGTCACCAGCTCATTTGAGTTCCATTCATTATTAGCTTATGCTGCTAACCAGAATGTGAGAATTACTAAACATCTTTAAGCTTCTCCTGTATTGAAACTGTTCAGTGTGAAGTGATGGAAAATGTATGTAAGGAATTAATATTTAAAGTGCCAGTATGATCAGTAAAGTACCCATGTAGTAAAGATCAATAGATCTGCTTCCTGTGGGTATTTTGAGGCATAGCTTTATGACTCATACAGGTTTTCACTCCTGATAGCGCTGCAAAGTCAGAGCAGCTATGAGGGAGCTGGATTCTATTCTAGTTCACATATAATCATGTAAATTCCAACTTCAGAATTACTGGTAATCAATGTTCCCTCTAATTTTTTACATCCATGTGTGGAATGAATTTTGTCATGTGCACCGATATGGAGGTGATGTGTGGCGGGGGTGGGGCTGAAGGGTTCGGAGTGTGGGAGGGGGCTCAGGGTTGGGTGAGGGCTCTGGGGTGCAGGAGGGGGCTCAGGCAGAAGGTTGGAGTGGGGGGTGAGGGCTCTGGCTGGGGGTGCTGGCTCTGGGATGGGGCTGGGGATGAGGGGTTTGGGGTGCAGGCCTTTCCGGGGGCTGCAGCAGGCAGAGATGACTTCCCCCAGCTCTCTCTTGCCACAGCAGCCTGGAGCAAGAGGTGCCTCTCCCCGCCTGTGTGGCCCTTGATAGCCTGCCGCATGGCAGCACAGCTTAGAGGGAACTTAGCTGGCAATGTGTGAGTCATCAAAAATCCAGCTTGACTTTTAGATCCCAGGTTTCAGGCCAATGCTTAGAAAAACATTTTCACTTATAAACTGCCAAATTTGATCTCGAAGTCACTAAGGGGAAAAAAAATGGAACTCCATGATATCATTTTAAGAAAGATTTTCAGAAGTATAACCACACTTAAAAAAAGTTATCGATCCACCTTTCCAAAGCATACAATACCCTAAGCTCAGGGCCTAAACGCAATTATATGCATGGTAATTTGGACCAGTAGATTTTCTTTCTGTGAACTCTCCCCACCAGTGTGGATAATGGAATTATACTTCCCTTCTCATTCATATTAGAGGCAAGATGACAAACACAAACTCTTCCAGAGAGGATGCCTCTTGCTACTACTTCAGTCTGTAAAGTACATTCATAGAAATCTCTGCTCTAGAGAAATCTAGACCTCATGTATCTACTTTTTCAGTTTGGTGGGGAGCCTTCATCCAGATGGAACACATTTTTCCTGATTTTGTGTACTTGTAGCTATGCCAGACTCATTGCGTTCTGAGGTGGCTCCTTTAAAAGTTAGCATAGAATAGTTGCCAGACCAAACTAAGAGCCCCTTTGACTTCAGTTATTAGTTTTTCCACTTTCACAAAGTTGCCTTAACCCCCTCTCATTTCTGTTGCTGATTGCCACCAATAATGTGATTACTTTTATTTTATTAAAGGTATGTTTAAATAACTGAAAAACTATCATAGAACAAAGACTAGGAAGAGTTGCAGTAAAATTAGAAGCTGAAGCACAAGATGTAGCAGGCAGTACACAGCAACCATTAAAGGTCTGACTTTTTCTTCTGCTACATTGCTATTGAACAAGAAGAAACTTTGCTTTTATCTGGATAATCAACCTAACAATTCAGAACAGGACTCTGAGGGACAAGTTGAGAGGTTTATATGGATTAGCTAACTTTACCCATATGCCAAAGTGAAGTCACAATGGCCTAAAAGTGGATGGAAAAGATGTTTAACTTGCCAAAAAACTGAGTTCAAGGTTCCATATTTATAATCTTGTAACAAACATCTGACATCACTGACGCCTAAAACACCTGAACTCCCTGCTCTGCTTTCGGAGTTACTACTGATGGTATGACTGGAGAAACAGAATCCTGACTTGGCAGGTAAATGAGAGAAAATAATTGCAGTGGAAATTCAACTTTTTCTTGCTCTAAGGAATATTTTTCAAACCCAGGCCCAAAACCTGGCAAAAGTTATATTCATAGAATGATCACATACTGAACAAAAATTATTTGAGGCGCCACACAAACTAGCTTCTACAAGATCAGATCTCCGATACAAGGCATTTTTCCACCACTAGGCATAGATAGGACTTTCATCTGTAAATTGTGCAATGAATTGACAGCATGAGTTTGCAGTCCAATGCCAAACAGGTTCTTTAATCAGAAGTTCAGATAACCTGAGATGTTTATTCCCCTATGTACCAAAGTACCTGCTGCAAAGAGCTTTTATAGTCACTCAGTGTAGGAGCCGGGGAGGAAAGAGGGAGTGAGAGGAGCCAGACTAGAGTCTTAACTGATCTCTTGCTGATTACCAACTGGCCAATCTGACATCAGGCCTCTCAAACACTCTCATTCTATGATAGATGTATGGAGGGGTGAATCCTAAAATAGAAGTGGAACCATTTTATTCTCTTAAAAGATAACTATTTTATATCAGTATCAGATTCTTCCTCTATCGGGGTACTACATCCTGCCCTTAAATAGTTTTTTTTCTAGTTCCCAAGTACTATATTAAAAAAATTAAATATTTTTATTAGGGTTAGTGTTTCAAACCACACTGACAAGAGTGAGACCTAACCTATTCTAGCAGCAGAGGAATGAAGCACAATCTAGCAATGGTAAGATGTCAAACCCACTTTAGATGTAAGGTAGTGTTGGAAATCCAGTCCAAAAGACCCACTGCAGAACAGGAAATACAAGCTGGTCTGAGGAAACTGTAGACCAATCAATGATAAATACAATGAGACAAGTCAGCATTATTTCAATGCGATATTTCAAGTGTTCGGGGAACCTGCTCCAACTTACCATGTCTCTCTCTTGGCAGTTTTGGATTGAATAGCATTTCATTGCAGCCTCCCTCAATTTTCTCCCTCTAGCTTCCTTTGGTCCCGAACTTCTCCTCCTCACCTCTGTGCGAACAGCTTTATGGTGGGTGTCATGCTGTGGTGCTAATGCAGGGGACTTCATAGTGAAGACCAGCCTATACCAATGAAGATTTAGTGCACATCGCAGCTCAGCTTTTCAGTGGAATCCTTTTCAGCAGTACAAATTGCTCTGCAAAGAAAGCTATAGTGATCAGCCTCTAGGTGCAGGGTTGCCAGACATCCTGGTTCCCAAGGGAAGGGGGGTGGGGCGGGGAGGAAAGAAGAGGAGGAGGGAGGTTGCGGTCTTTCTGATCTCTCACCATTTTACTTTCCTGATGCAGTATGTTGATGCAGTTGTATGAAAGAAAATCATTGGATTTTAGAATTTGACAGGCCTTCTCTTCCTTGATTAGTGTTCAAAATACATTGGTGGGGAAAATACCATGGTGCTTATTTTTTTTTTAAAATAGTGCTCACTAATGCTAACTGAACCTTAGATCATGCTAAATTCTCAGCATTGCTACATCCAAATTCTGGGCTGAGTAAGGTCACCAGAGCTATCTGTAAAGGATTTTCTGGTTCACCAACAATAAAAACCATAAGGGATGCACAGTCTGTCTGTTTACTGCAACTACTTTATTCAAGTAGCATTATCGAGGAATTTAAGGGAGTTAGGTGTCCAACTCCCATTGAAATTTCATCACTTTCAGTAACTACAGCTCACTCCTGCATAAAAATCTTCTGAAAGTAAAGATGATGGGATAGGCTTGAACAGATGCAGCCTTTGAGAGTTACCATCACAACAAATAGTACAAATATTATGCAGCGTTTCACTGAACAAAGACAGATGACTTGAATGGTGAGGAGGTGACTAAGCACGTAGTATTTTACAAACTCAAGGCAACAGACAAAGTAAGGTGAATAGGTATCCCAGGGAGGTTTTAGCAGCAAAGGGCTGCCTCTCCCAGAGGTAACTCCAGCACAACGAAGACAGACAACACTGAAAATGTACACGCTGTTTCACAGGTCTGCAAAAGAAAACAGCAGAGGAATGGTATACTCAGAACAGTTTGTATGAAGATGCCAAATACATTGAAGTGAAGGAGAAGGAAATAAATTGCTCAGTAGGACACTGTTGGAATTCTGTTGACAAATTAATCAGGAGGATTTAATAAGGAGCCAACAAAGGGCATATACATAGCCCAACTTTGGAAAAGGCATGCAGAAACAACTGTTCTGGGGTGTTCTTAGAGGCCCACTGTCAAAAGCAATTGTGTTACTTTTGAAAACACCCAAGAGCTAGTTTACAGCATAAAGTTTGATTAGAAATATCACAGAAAGGTCCCAGGTTTGTTGCTGGCTGAAGAATGCATATTAAAAATTGTGTTATACTAACCAATCCTAAATTTTCATTTTACAACAATGTAGGAGTGTGCCTGAAGGCAGAAGACCGCATACTGTGGCATTTTCAACACTTACAGAATGAAGCACCACCTACTGAATAAAAATGAGACTATTTCTTGAAGGTCTCTTATTGAAGTACTGACCCAGGCCCATCCTGCCCATGAGATCACAACACAAGGATGTAGCTTTAGCCATCTTGTAAAATTCAACTACTGAGCTGGAGAAGAAAAAAACAGAAAAAAAAAAGACTGAATAATAGAAGCTGGGAATCCATTATAATCCAGCAAAAGTCAGAGAAGTTAATGGGACTGCTTCAAAATTACTGGCTTTGGGGATGAATTTTAATTACTCTACTATATGTAATGTAGGCTCTAATGCCACACTCACTCAAGCATCAGATGGGCATTTATCAATAATGATACTGATTGAACTGAATTAATGGCTACATAGCATCATTAATTGTGAAGAAACTGATTTTATGGATCTGAAAATTTCACACCACTTAACATCAGATTAGAAAAGAGGAGCAATGAGAGATTTCAAATGCCACACAGTGCCCCTTAAGTTATTTGATAATATAGAGTACCTTTAGTGACACAGAATACTAAGCACATACTGAAAATAAAGATTCTTTTAAGGGGTGCATGTAACTTTAAAGTGTTGAAGAGCAAAACTAACTAGTTACAATTTCTCTTTAACAAAATGTAAATTAAACAACAAAATGTAAAGAGGAGCAAAGGTCACATTTTAGGTTGGCTAGTACCATTATCCTGACAAACACAACTGATACAATCTGATACTGAAGAATTTAGGCATAAGTGAGGTACTATTTCTCAGGAGCCACCCCTGTTATTACAACAGAATGAAAAAATACCCACAGGGTGAAATGTGACAAGACACAGAAAATTCAAAGACTGTATCTAGAAATTGCACAATAGCTTGGAACAAGCAGTTTAAGGCACCACACTCAGCAAAAGGACAGCGCACCAAAAATGCCAGTAGTATAAGCTGCCTGATTTCAAGAAGTAATTATACATTTAACTTACTAAATACTTGTTTCATACTTGAGATAGTTCAAAGAGCTTTTGCAACGTGAGTTCACTTTTATAACATGATATGACACAGGAATCAGTACATAATCAGCTGTACGTTGTATTCATGGCTAAGTCATCTTTAGGAAAGCTTAAGGATCAAGTTCTCCCTTTGATTTCTACACCAAGGTATTATCTGTGTGTGACAGGAGATTATTTTCTTTATATACTTTTCAATCAGGGATTCTCCCAGTTTCCCCAACAACAAAAAACAAACAAACAATCAAAATTTTTCCAAGTTGTGCCAGTAGGAAGAACTTGGCTTCCTTTATTCTGAAACCAAACATCCTGTTTGTGAGTTACCACATCAGGCCATTTAGAATACCTGCATAGTACTCGGTAATGAAAGACAAGCTCTCCCACCCCTCCAGGGGTGTATCGTATCTTGGGTAATCCAGCACTATACAGCTGTCAGCAAGAAATTGATCCGAGCTCCGTAAGAATGGAGACAGCTTTTTGAACTAGAGATAATTCAGCACACAGTATCAAACAATCAATCTTGCCGGAGGGTGGAGGGGAAGGTTTACAAACTTAGTCGGTCCACCATAAGCTTTTCCTCCACTTAAAAAACCATGAAGTAATGTTGAACATTATCCACTCCACCTCCATAACTGTACTTTCACCAATACATCAAACTGCACAGCTGCAATATGAGGAGGCATATATGGACTTCAACACGTTGTTCATGCAAAGAAACTAAAGTACACCAAATGAGCAACTAAAATAGCATTCTTCTTCCCCGCAAGAGATGTATTTATTTAAAAAATAAGATATCTTGATTAAAAGTGTATTAAAACTCTAAAGAACCTATCTGGAAACATCAGTGCAAGCTTTGTTTCAGTCCATTTTATAAAAAAAAACAACCAGCTCTAATCTACTTAAAACACCAGAATGCAAATGTCCTAATGAAAAAGATTAATTAAAGCCAAAACATTATTGTAAGCAAGCAAGTAAAGGTAACTTTCAGAAGAATAACCAATCACATTTTTTGGGAGATGAGGATAGAGGACGAAAGACAAGTCTACACTTAAAAAGCTGCATAAGCACAGCTGCACCAATAAAGCTGTGCGGCTGTAGTGCTTTAATGGAGATGCTCTAAGCCGACAGGAGAGAGCTCTCCCATCAGCGTAGTTAATCCACCTGTCCAAGAGCCAGTAGCTATATCAGCAGGAGAAGCTCTCCAACCAACATAGCGCTACCTACACAGGGGGCTCAGTTGGTATAACTACATTGCTATGGGGTGTGGATTTTTCACACCCAAGCCAGGACCGGATTTAGGGGCAGGCGACCCACTGCAGTGCTGGGCTTGGGGGGCACCGGGTTTGGGGTGCTAATTTTGTTGTTAGTGACAAAAGGGACAATGGAATGTTTGAAGTAACATGTTTCAGGTATTCTGTATGTGGGTTCATTTTTCACTAACCCCTTCCAGAATGTTCTGGACTTTTGTAGAATGATGTGGAACCTTCCAGACTTTGAGAACTACATTTTCCTTGAACCTCCTAGAACGTTGTCAGGCATGCCCTTGTGCATATTTACGGGGCGGGATGTCGCCAGTCAGTCAGTGAGATAAGGCAGACAGAAAAACACTCTTGAACAATTGTACGAACCTTCACTTGACGCTGACACACGGGGATATTCGGACTTCAATGATGATGTCGAATTGGACAACATCAGTCACACTTTACAACATGGAAAGCACTCTCCACAACAAGTTCTCCAATTCATTCATGATGCAGAGCTGAAGGACATTTTTTCTAATGTGTGAATAGCTTTGAGGATTCTGCTCACGCTGCAGTGGCGGTGCCTGCAGGCAGAGATAGTACGTGGAGCTAGGAGCTGAGGGAGGGGAGTTGCAGTCACCCTTTCAGGGAGCTCCCCCAGGTAAGCACCACCCCCCCCACCCTATCCCTGAGCCCCCCCAACCCAAACTCCTGCTGCTGGCTGGTGGGGGGCCCTGAGACTGCCCCAGCAGCGGCTAGTGTGCCTGGCCCAGGGGCTGCCTGAGCTGCTCAGGGCCAGGCATGCCAACTGCTACAGAAATCATGGATGTCACGGAAGTCACAGAATCAGTGACTTCATGACCTCTATGACAAACAGGGAGCATTAGTAATAGGACCTGTTCCAAAAAGCTGTTTCAAACAGCTAATTTAGGGAGTCAAAAAGTCTATTTTATAGGTGCAAATTCATGCAGGCTAAAGGAATCTTGAAACAGGCACAAAGGACTGAACACCACAAGGAAAATTTGTAAAAACGATCAACTTGTAATAGCAGGATTATTATAGGAGTGCAATGCCAAACTGATTCCTTACAATAGCTGCTCTCTAGTTTTCTCACAGAAACCACAGATCTGTTTTTAAGGCAGTAGCTCCAACCCCTCACTTGAAGTCTGTTCCATTCTGTGAGGCCACAAAGGCATTAAACAGGCATTTAAACTGTATAAACATCAAGTGTTTGCCTCCTGTAGACCTAAAAGACACCACTGGTGTGATCCAGTGTAACAATTCCTAAGTTTAGGACCTGAACTATTTAAGGCATTTTTATTTAGAAAGTACTGGGGCAAAAATATTCTCGCAAAAATTTAAGAAACGAGTAAATGGTGTGAAAGCCTACAGATGACAAATTCATAGAAAAAGCCCCATTTTCCTATTACTGAGCCTTCTCTATCCAGTACCACTCTGGCACTACGAAGTACTCTTTCACGTACATAAGCAGATCTTCTCCTTTAATCTAAGGGCTAGTCTACACTGGCAATGTTAAAGCTCTGCCACGGCAGTGCTTTAACGTGGCTTGTGTAGTCACGGCAGAGCAATGGGAGAGAGCTCTCCAAGCACTCTAAAAAACCCACCTCCACGAGGGGCGCGGCTCCTAGCGCTGGTGCACTGTCTACACTGGCGCTTTACAGTGCTGAAACGTGCTGCGCTCACGGGTGTGTTTTTTCACACGCCTGAGCGAGAACGTTGCAGCGCTGTAAAGTGCCAGTGTAGACAAGCCCTTAGTAACAAGGTTTCAGATGTACAGAAATGAAAGGAAACATCCTGTGTATGATCTGCTGTATTCTTTTCTCATTAGTTACTGTTGTCTCTTCTCCCTACTTCAGGCACCAATTGTGTTAATGGATGTGTCTAATATTTTAAGATCTTCAGGAGCCTTGTCTTCCTGTACACCTGTGAAATATCATGCCCACCATGGCCCTGTAAATAATATACAAGAAATATGGTGTAGTCTAGAATTTTAATTAGCTGGCAAAATGCTTGCGTCCAGGCCTATTTAGAAAGGCACTTTGTGGGATCTCCACAACTGTCCTCGGTCCCAATTCTTCTCTTTATCTATTGACTTTCAATTAATGGTGATCTAAAATTTGAAAAGCCTAATTATTTCCTAAATATCACAGAAATTTCTCTTACCGTCCTCCTTCAACAAGTTGAATGAATAACTTTACATACCACTACAATACTTGGGATTGTACATGAGACATAGCTATTTACCGAAGATAGAGCAACAAATCTCAAGAACTTATACAGGGGGAATCAGGATCTCCCCAAGAAACCTCAAGACATATTCATCAACATTATTCCTGAGCTAGGAAGCGGATATTCTTCCACTGAGTGTATTCTAAACTCGCTTAAAGAAAAGCATAACCAAAAAGCAATTTAAACGACAAACGTCCTGAAAAACGATAACCCTTCTATTTTAGCCTATTAAGCCATAGTCAGACCCTCTACTGCAAACTATAGCAGATTTTTATTTAGAAAAATCAAATAAGGGACTTGCATTGACAGCTGGAGTTCAAACACAGTTCACAATGTAATTTTATCTGCAGTTTATTCATAGGTAGATAAGAGGTCACTGTAAACATGGTCTCTCTCTCAATATATAAACAGTAACAGTTGTCGTTTTTCTGATTAGGGAAGAAGTTAAACATCCTGGTTTTGACCCTTTATCACTGCTCCATAAAAATATTCTGTGTTGGGAAAACTGACTAACAATATCTCCACCTGCTAATAGCTTCTTCAGCAGTGTGTAAGATTTGGGTCACAGTGTGTGTCTGATTACAAACTACAGCTATTAAAAACAATATGCAATTGCTTTTGCACTTTTACACTATTTTGCACCATCTTTAGACAACACTAATTAGGTTGGGAACTCTTAATATTGCTCCAATGTCTACCAGCGTGAGAGGTTAAGCTCTCATACTCTTCATTTCAGCTCTTTCAGGTTATTCAATATTATCAACCAACAACATTTTTAAATCAAACACAAATAAGCTTCATTTTTAAAGAAAAGTTATTCACTAATGTCCGCAAGCAGACGACGACTGGTTCTATGCAAACTAAGGACTTTATGCAGGGTGCTGAGCAGACCTACTCTCAGTAGATAGCCGTTGTAAGGTGGTAAGATTTTTAACACCTATTGTATTTGTAACAGTGACAGCCGTTTCTTCAAACTTAACCAACTGTACAGTAGTTTTGCACATTACATGCAGGGTATTTCATGCTTAATCTTCTCCATGGTTTGAGCCAACATGCATTTTAGTATCCCAGAGCACAGAACAAATGGGGTAATTTTCACAGAGTCACATTATTTTCAATTGTGACCACTGCATTAGATTGTGATTAAGGTATTTTTAAAGGTTTTGAAATGGCATTGATGATTCCTATCACCTAAGCGTACATGGTACACCATAACACATAAAAAGTCCCTACCCCAAAAGGATTTGCCATCTCAAGGTTTTAATCAAAGCTATGCAGAGCAAGACTCAATACACACAAAATGGAGTATGGCCATTAGAACTTGAATGTTTCAGAGAATATTTGTAGGTGGGTTTTTAGGAAATTTTGAAGTGAGGAGATGGAAGGAAGCTTGCTTTGTGTTGGGTTGAATGCTGTTCCAAGCACGTGGGATAACATGGAACAAGATCCAGAGTTGACAGATGAGAGGAGTGGTAAGGAAAGTTGGGTGAAATATGAAAGCAGGGGTGTGAGCAGGGACAGAGACATGGAGATCTTCGAAGGGAAGGAGAGGCAGCATAACATACATTCATTAATATTTTATCAATAGTTCACTGACAAAAAGTAAAAGGTTTGGGAGTCATATTGAAGAACCAGAAGACTGATGTATAGAAAAGATAGGAAATTCTAATTCTCCCTGGAAAAGATCTGTTACCTATGCCCCAGAAGCAATAAAACAAGAATGACAAAAAATAATGCACTTGGTTTGATTTAAGAGCTATTTGATTTTGACCCCATTATTCCTCTGAATCCCCCACCTCTCAATCACCCCCCCCCCCCGGCCAAAATGTTTTTTATGGGATATTTCAGGTCAGATCACAGTGAGTCTTCAGGTTAAGCAAGACTCATACACAGATCAGAGGAAAACCACTCCAGCTGGTTATAAAATCAGGCATATGAATGTTACCAGACCTTTCCTTGAAACAATAATACTGGGTGTAGCAATCATTGTTTGGGTGCACTGGCCTCATCTTTTACTGTGTAAAGTCATCCTTTATTTTCCCTTCAGGAAAAAAAAAAAATCAGAGGAAGAAAAAGAAGTTCTACATAGGAACTTTACCGAACTCCCTCTGGGCACTCAAAGGGCATCTCTGAGCAGCCTCTTTTTCATGCCAGCAGTGTGCTGCTTAAATTGACTGCATTTATTCAAGAAGCAATTCTGAAGTGGATCTGCCTGTTTATCTGTGGATTATAGGAGATACTTATTCAAGAGAGACCTTTAACAAATACTCCCTTCAAGAGGGCTGATCTGCTTTTAAGTTACACTGCAAAGGATGGAGTAAAGGAACAGACAAAAAACACCACACCGGAGAATTTAACAGCCAAAGTGTACCTGGACAAATAATTTGACAAAACCCTTGAATTATTATTATTTTTCCTTCGAAATACCAGTTATCTGAAATGCCATGAATACAAAGCCAAGACTGTCTATATCATGGTTAATAATACTTTGCAATTTGATAGCATCTTCAGTCCAAAGATCTCAAAGCATTTTTACAATTTATGTTGTTAAATTAAACCTTTTAATACCCATATAAGGTAAGTGTTATTTGCAGAGGGGAAAAATGAAGCACAAGGTCACAGAGATACTATGTCAGAGCTGGGAATGCAACCCAAGTCTCTGAACTCAGTCTTATGCTTTAACCATTAAACCAGGCTTCCTCTCAAATATTTCAGACACATCTGTGGCTAGTACAAGTTTCCTTGACCAGCTGGCAGTTTTTTAAACAGATACCACCATGCTTCAACTTCAATCTACAATGAAAAGAAAAGAAAATTTATACTAGGGAAATCTGCTAGAACATAGTAGCCTTAGACATGGCTAAAAGAATACAAATCCTGCAGCATGGGATGGAATGAATCATGTTTTTATGGGTTCCTGACTTGTGCTATAGTTGTGGATATTTAGAGGGCTAAAGGATGGTTGGGGACCAAAGTTAATGCATGGTTTGATCCAACTTATGCTACCAGAGTTTGAACCATTCCCAAGACTGTTGTATTATAGCAGAGTTCCCCAAAATGAGGTTCTCTTTTTTAGTGCACGTCACTGAGCAAGGTTTTCTAAATTTGGAAGCCATGATTTAGACTGTGTTCATTTCCAGGCAGGGACTTGTCTTCCCTTTGCTTGGAAAGCTCAGAGTATGTTTTGGACAATACATAAATCAAAATGAACAGTAGTAGTAAATACTGACCCCCGCAAGAAATCCCTGTCAATGTTGGTCAGGGAAGTTGTGCTAATAAACTGTGTTGTTGTTTGCTCAGTGCAGTGGTCCCCAAACTTTTTCCGTTGTGTACCTCCTTATGGAATGGAACCTGTCGACGTCACTCCTGGGAACCACAGCTGGGGCCGGGAGCAAGGCTGTGGCCAGGGCCCGAGCTGGGCTGGGCCAAAGCAGAGCTGGACGCAGAATGGGACTGAGTGTTGCTCCCTCCCTGCCCTACTGTGTGGACTGCTGTGCCCCCCCCCCAACAGACATTTCTCCACACACCCCTAGTGGGATGCATCCCACAGTTTGGGGACCACTGGCTTAGTGTATGATTTCAGCAGCAGCATGCACAACGCCTACAAGGATTTGTTATAGCCAAGCCTTGCTCATACCTTAATATAGAACTTCTTTACAACTCTCGAAACGATCTGCTCCCAACCATAGTCTGAGAATGAAGTGAAGTTAGTATTTGATTTTGAGAAGATCAGATTTACAATCCTTAAGTCCCTTGGCCTCCATTTACAAATAAAAGATTGTGCATAATCGTGTGTGGAATGTTTTGTTTTTAAGAGTGTATTCAGTTACACAGAAGTCAGCCTTATCACCTCAGCAGTTTGGCAGCAACTCTACTTAAAATCACAACTGTAAGCAGAACCTTCCCTTAACCACACAGTTCACACAGCAGTTATGTGAGAGAAGAGACCAAGAGGATCATTTACATTTTCCTGAGCTCTAAAATGAGTGCTTTGTAACTGTAGCCAATTTCAGTGCTGGATGTAACACTAATATCTGATATATTCTAATATCTGACGCCCCTGGCCTCGTTAGCTGTGGTTTCTTCACCACTGTAGTAAAATGCTTCTGATTATTAAGAATATCCAGCAGAGGTCCTTAATGAAATTAAGATTTCTGAAAGTAAGATTAATGAAAAAAGACTTTCAGATACCTGTACAAAAATACCATATGTACAGAACTTTAAGCATGTCACACAAACACACTTTATTTTCTATTTCATACGATGAAGTGAGCTGTAGCTCACAAAAGCTTATGCTCAAATAAATTAGTTAGTTTCTAAGGTGCCACAAGTACTCCTTTTCTTTTTGCGAATACAGACTAACATGGCTGTTACTCTGAAATCTGTAAACATAGTTCTGTTTAATGTGTTGGGCAGATATGTTGCTCTGTGGACACTTTTCCACATTCCTTTCACTTAAGCCACTAAGCAAATATCAGATAGTAGTGGTCTTTCGGTCACTACTGACCTGGGCAGGATTTGAACGAGGTAAAAGATATTATCCTATTAACAATTTATTGAGCCATGCAGTCTGTCTTTTCCTCTAGATGCATATTCCTGTAAAGAACAGAGGGGATAGATGCTAGTCATGTTGCTTAATGCATCAGCACAGTATAAGAATCTGAATACAATTAGAACAGTGAACATGTAAGGAATATTTTCTCTTTAGTTTTTAAAGAAAAAAACTTACAAAAGGGTTGCCCCCCCCCCCTTAAAAAATCTAAATAGATCTGAACAGGACTAAAATATCAGCCTCGTCTGAACTAGTTTCATAAAGGAAGAAAACAAGATATAATTGGTATCTCAACAATGAAAAAAACTAGGTTAAAAATTCTGACACCAAAGAAAGCAGCATTCCATTTTCCTCCTGTTTGACTGAATCATAGTTTTTAATAATTCATAGTCTGCTCTAGTCAAGTTCCAAGGCAGGTGTTGGTGCTGCACACAGTCAAACCTCAGTTAAGATACCTGTGATGTGCCCAGTTTGAATAAAAACTGCACAACTCCAGTTTTGACATGTATTATTGATGCTTACACTAGATTCCAAAAGGACACACCCCTTTGAAAAGCCCCTTGCATAGAGTGCACATATGATCATTTCAAAGGGGAAAGGTGGGGAAAGAAGAGAGACTTAATTAAAACTAGGACTGTCGATTAATCGCAGTTTTAATCGCACAGTTAAACAATAGAATACCAATTGAAATGACTTAATGTTTTGGATGTTTTTCTACATTTTCAAATATATTGATTTCAATTAAAACACAGAATACAAAGTGTGCTGTACTCACTTAATATTATTACAAATATTTGTACTTTAAAAATGATAAAGAAATAATATTTTTCAATTCACCTCATACAAGTACCGTAGTGCAATCTCTTTATTGTGAGAGCGCAACTCACAAATGTAGATTTTTTTTGTTACATAACTGCACTCAAAAACAAAATAATGTAAAACTTTAGAGCTTCAAGTCCACTCAGTCCTGTTTCTTGTTCAGCCAATTGCTAAGAGAAACAAGTTTGTTTACATTTATGAGAGATAATGCTGCTTCTTATTTACGTCACCTGAAAGTGAGGACAGACATTTGCATAGCACTTTTGTAGCCGGCATTGCAAGGTATTTACGTGCCACATATGCTAAACATTCATTTGCTCCTTCAGGCTTTGGCCACCATTCCAGCGGACATGCTTCCATGCTGACAAGAGCTCGTTAAAAAAATGCATTAATTAGATGTGACTGAACTCCTTGGGGGGAGAATTGTATGTCTCCTGCTCTGTTCTACCTGCATTCTGCCATATATTTCATGTTATAGCAGTCTCGGATGATGACCCAGCATGTTGTTCATTTTAAGAACACTTTCACTGCAGATTTGACGAAAGGCAAAGAAGGTACCAATGTAAGATTTCTAAAGATAGCCACAGCACTTGACCAGTGGCGTAGCTAGGTGGAGCGAACAGGGGCAGCGGACATAAAAAGAGATGCCACCTGCTTGTACTCACCGGGAGGCGCTTCGGGTCCTCAGCGGCACCAAAGGCCCCCGCCGCCGAAATGCCGCCGAGGAGCTGGAGCGCCGCAGGGTGAATAAAAATTTTAAAAAGCACCTATAAATTAAAAAGGCGCCACTTGTGCTCAGAGGGGGAGCAACCACTCCCTCCCTGGCTACGCTATTGCACTCGGCCCAAGACTTAAGAATCTGAAGTGCCTTCCAAAATCTGATCGAGATGGGGTGTGGCGCATGCTTTCAGAAGTCTTAAAAGAAAGAAACTCTGATGCGGAAACTACAGAACCCGAACCACCAAAACAGAAAATCAACCTTCTGCTGGAGGAATCTGACTCAGATAATGTAAATAGACATGCGTTGGTCTGCACTGCTTTGGACTGTTAGCAGGCAGAACCCATCATCAGCATGGAAGCATGTCCTCTAGGTTGAAGCACGAAGGGACATATGAATCTTTAGCGCATCTGGCATGTAAATATCTTGCAACGCCAGCTACAACAGTGCCATGCAAAAGCCTGTTCTCACTTTCAGGTGAGATTGCAAACAAGAAGTGGGCAGCATTATCTCCTGTAAACGTAAACAAACTTGTTTCTCTTAGCGATTGGCTGAACAAGAAGTAGGACTGAGTGGACTTGCAGGCGCTAAAGTTTTACACTTATTTTTAATGTAGGGTTTTTTTGTACATAATTCTACATTTGTAAGTTCAACTTTCATGTTAAAGAGATTGCATTACAGTACTTGTATTAAGTGAATTGAAAAATACTATTTCTTTTATTTTTACAGTGCAACTATTGATAAAAATATAAAGTGAGCACTGTACACTTTGTATTCTGTGTTGTAATTGAAATCAATATATTTGAAAATATGGAAAACATACAAAATATTTATATAAATAGTAGTATATTGTTTAATCGCACGATTAATCCTGATTAATTTTAATCGCTTGACAGGCCTAATTAAAACACGCTTGTGCAATACGCATAAGTTGCCTCTAAGACAAGCTTGTTAATAGGACCCCCTAAAAATGTTCAGTTACTCATTTCTTAAGTCAGTGAATAGCAAGCACGTTTGGAAATGGAGCCCTTTGTTCCTACACATTTTAGCTCATTTGTTTCAATGGGAGAGAAAGGGGGTGCTTAACCTCTGAAGAAAACCTGGGAAAAGCGTCTTATATTCTCTCTCAACAGACATGATATTGTTGAAAGAATACTGGAATGAAAATCTGTTGCCATGGATGTCACACAATCCTCAGATTTAAAAAAAAGTCACCAATCCTTACAGTAACCTTCATTCCCAAGGATTCCAGAGGGCTTCAAAAATGAAGACCTGCACAGAATGAACTCTAAATTTAACAGAGCAAGAGACCTCTGTTTCCCCATCACCTCCTAAATAGAGAAGCTGGTCCATTTTGCCATCAAATGAGAGACTGCTAATCCAGTGAGAAACAAGGACTACATTTTTTTTCAAGAATTGGGTTCCAAACTGACAGATTCAAGTATGTAGAGGATCACACTGAAGTAAATTCTTCAGCATTGGGCTCAAGTAGTAAAAAGTTTCCTGGAATAGAGTTGAAATTTAAATCATAAAACCATACAAAACTTCTAAAAACGTTACAGTTCTCAGATTTTCAGATGCAAGGGCTGTATATGTCTATAAATCTTGTCAAGATGTAAACTGAGCACTAAAGAAGTGATTTAATCAACAGTGTTTTTAAAATAGTCTTGAATGATTAGGTCTTAACTTTCCTTCCCTTCTGTTGTTTGTGAGTCTAGAAACTGAAACCAGCAGTTCTTTAGTTTCACTCGAAGAACAAGACTCTAGAACCAAGTCTTCAAAAAAAAATTTTTTTTGTTCATGATGAAAATAGAACTGCATAATGCGCTATATATAATCTCTTCTTTATAGACTGTAGCAGATGCCAAATGGCATAGTATAACCACATCTTACTCCCTCTTATGGAAAGGAGGGATTACTGCAATTTGTTATACAGTTTAAGTCTGTCTTCTATTATGGGTTGAAAATCCTTTGACTGTGGTTTTCCTTAGAGGAACAAACATGAGACACTCTATTTCATTTCCTACTGTCAAACTAGACAATAGAGAGATTCTTCTCAAATTGTGCATCGAACATAGCCTTCTCACTAACCCTCTAAGACAACATCATCATTTCAAGATTTACACAGCAGTTTGGTTGTTAACAGAATACCACCTTTAACAGAATAGCCAGGGTTGTCCTCTTAGTGGACATTCTATGTGCACCCAAAATAGATGCAAGAACAGGGGCCCCAAGTTTACATATTCTGCTTGAATCTAGTTCACAAAGTCAGAAGATGAGGAATGGGCCGGTCTGTTGAAGCATGAACCTTCAGTTAATTATCAACTCACTAAATCATCAGAATGTGCTAATGGAAAAACGCAATGAAAGCAACTTGGCTTGTTGGGGTGTAAAGAGGTGGAAGTAGAGAGGGCCCACAAAATAATGTGCAGTAGTCCAAACTGGAAACAGTATTTAATTAACCAGCACTAATCTCAAGGACCAAAGAGATGAAACATACAGAACATTCAATCCAAAGTACCCACGGACTTGTGCAAGGGTCCCTAAGAGGTTGTGCTCAACAACCAAGAATTGCTAGTGACCACTCCATAGATGGAAAATCTGACCTCAAGTTGCTGCCATTCATTATTTGATCTTTAAGTTCTACAAACAAAGTGCTTCTGTATTTTTGGTGTATTCACCTTAGAAACAAGCACTTAAAACAATCAATGTAACTGATATTTTTTAAATACTCATCCAAATGGACAGTTTTACGCTCCTGATCTCTCTGAAGGTTGCTACTATAGCCATGAAATCCAACTGGTACAACTAAAAACAGATGTGGAAATTTTAAGTTATATACTCATTTCCCCTCCCTCAAAGCCAGAACATAGCATGCTGCAGCTCACAATTATCCCAGAGGTCCTGAGCAACAACCAGACACACGCCAGAACGAAGGCCCCAGAGAGCACTGAAGTGCCATTGACAGTGCCATTCTTCTACACTACCATCTCCTCATTTTAGCATAATTTATTCTACACAGGGCTCCTTTACTCTGTGGACACCTGAACTTTTGTTTTTGCTTTTAAAAGACACACAGAATCAGTGAGACTATAATGATTTCTTTGGTTGTCTTACAGAAGTTTTCCAGGAAGGCGATATGAATGTGATTATTTTGTTAATTAAAGCAACACTACTGTTAATTCTAGTAAAAATAATAGTCAAAAGGAAATCTAAAAGACATTCAGTGATTTTACAACTCTGGCAATGGGTATTACAATGTTTTTAACAATCAAAATTTTACATTTACACAGAATCTTACATCCCCCAAAAATCCCAAAGCATTTGAGGAACTATATACAAACAAACACCACCACATCATTGAAGCGTAGACACTCCTGAGATCATGGGAAGCAGCCAGTCCAACACCACTCCACAGTACACTGCACAAGTGTGACAGCAGAAGAAGTAGGGAATGTCATGCGATCTCTAGTGTTCATCCATAGCATACAGGACCTGTGTTTATGAAGTCCTTCAGTAGTCCTGTATGGAACTCAGTTTATCTACCTTGGAAGACTGAAGTTCTGAATGGAACCTGTTGCAGGGTGTTCTGGTGTTTCACACCTGATGTTCAGATAACTAACCCATTTCTGGTGTTGGGTGAACTGAAAGTGATCTTTGTGGCCCTCATGCATCATTGTAAATCCTACATTTCCACTTTCCATGCAAGGGATGGCTTTTTCCCCCCTCTATGTTCCACTTCCCACCAGTGCTGTTTGTTTGCACTGCCACCTGTTGCCGATTCTGGGGAAACAATGCCTTGCAACTTTGCCCCACCACCACTGTTCATGATTGGTTTTCCACATCAAAGTTGGAATGGTAAGTGATAAGTTGTGCAATGATTCTATTCTCTGATCTTGAAATTAGCACAGCGTCTCCCTTCTCCATTCTGCATAACTACAATACCTATGATTTCTTCTAGATTTAGAAGAAAAATGCATGGCATTATTGTATCAGTCTATTACACGCAATATACTGCATGTTTTTCAAATCCTGTACTAATCTTAAGATTTTACTAAGGAATGCTTTGGATTTCTATGCTAATGAAAGCTAGAGCTTTAACATCTCTTAACAAGACAGCCTGGAGGCTGCATCGTGGTTGCGAAATTTTGTGATGGTCCTATTTTTCTCGGGGGAGGGGGGATATCAACCTCCTCTCAAACTTGCAAGACACCATAAAGGCAAAAAATTGGGAGACTTTGGGCCCCTTTCTCCAGAGGATTTGTATTGCATCATAGCCAAAGGTTCCTACATACAAGATTCACATAGTCATTGTTCAAAACCTTTATTAAGGCAGAGTTAAAGTTGATGACAAACTTTGTACCCTTCCAGAATGTCAGGTATACCTACACGTAACTATTTCCTGATTTTGAGATGTTTGAGACCCACCCTGTAATCTTAATTCTGACTTTTGTCCAACCTTCCTCTGGATTGATTAATGGGCAAGTCTAATTCTACCCATGCAATTGCTATGAAGTCAATGGCAATGTGACTGAAGGCAAAAGTTGGCCCATGATCAGCAAATTATGGTTCAATGGTCCTTCAACACTACACCTACTGTTAAAATCCTGAAAATAGTAAATGTTTAAATGTATTAAAAAGCTAGGATGATTTTTGAACTATTTTAAAATGTAAAAAAACCACGAGTTCTTAAATTACGGAGCACTAAAAGATTAATTTGTCATCTGTAACCTGGTATCAGTTCTGGTCATTCAGGTCTGTATGGTAAGATAAAAGCTATGTGAAAGGCTGATATAGTGTTCAGTTGAGCAATGCAGCAGTTGCTCAAACCTGTGACATACATCTTTGTTGGCTACAGATAGAATCTGAGGCACACACAATTAGAGGGAGACATGACAATACGAAATGGAAGGATTATTTGGAACACAGTCTCCTCTCTTTCAGAATTAGGAACTTCTTTAACTAGGGCTGCTGTCACTTAGCAAAGGAGGGTCAGAGTGATTTAGATTTTCTCTAGAATGGCACTGACCATATGAGCTAGGGAATTCTCATGTCTAAAAATAGCAGCATATGAAAAAAATAGGCTTTTAAGACATTCCTTTGTTCAATGGATGAGCCTCCATCTTCTCAAAACAGAGGTGCCCATTTATCTACATAGCTTAGATAAACTTTTCCACCTGCTACTTTGAGATTACCCAGTTTTTACTACATCATCTAGTCATGCTTCTCTGCTCAGTTGTGATACATTGCTATGGAAGAATCATTTTTACACACTGTATGACAGAATGAATGCATACAGTAGGCTATAGCACAATCTGAATTGCTGTAGATATTACACAACAAGAAGTGAGTTGCAACTTCTAGATTAGTGATACCAAACGTGACTCAAATTTTTAAACCGGCAGGGAGAGTACGGACAAAATCATTAGTGAAGTATTTTAAAAATATGTGCTAGCAGTAAATTGTTTTTCTGTTCAGACTCTTTACACTGAGAAGTCTGAACCTGAACGCTTGTAGAAGAGCTGTTAATTTCACAAATACTTCAATTTACAATAGCTTCTCCTTCCTTGAAGAGTTCAGTATTCTACAACTGTAGATTAGGAGTATGTACTTCCTACAGTAGGAAGTACTTTTCCAGGGCCCAGGACACCTCAGCCTCATTATAGGCTAGGTATTGTTTCTTATATTAACGTGCCTGATCATGAGAGATGCCAAGCTCCCACAACTCCGACTATAGTTAATGCTGTACCTGCTATCCAAAACAGGAGTAGAACCTGTCTTGATTTTAACTTAATGTAAAAAAAAAAAAAAGAATCTAAATCCTGTTGGAACAAGGGCATTCCTATGAAAAGCTCATTTTAAAACAAGAGAAATTGCTTGCAAGTTTCAGTCCCTTTCCAGAACACTGAGCCCAAACACTGAAGACAAATGGGTAACAGTTCTGGACTAATATTTCACGTTTTGCAATCCAACCTCAAATGAACTACCAACTCCTTACCAACTTGAAGCTTTTCATTTCCTCTGCTTCTATTGTTCCACAGCCCACGTGATCAGGCTAAAACAATTTATTCCTGCTGAAAGAAGGAGGTTTTCCCCATGACTCCTTTGTTCTCCACCAACAGGGCCCTGCTTCTTTTGCATCGGTGACATAGGCAGTGGGCTTCAGTGCACTTCGCAGGCATGCACACTTAAGCAAGCAAAAAAATTTAGCACCACTTTCCCATCTGAAGTTTTACAAAAACCAAGACAGACCAAGCACATTCAGGCTTTGAGCACAGCGTCTTTGCAACTAGAAAGAAACATTTGTTTTTTAGCCTTTGAGAAGTGTGGACAATTTGAGGAGACATTTTAGTGTTTTGCGGGTGCTTTGGGAAAATTTTCATTAAAAGCAGTAACAGCTACAGAGCGCAACATATTATCTATAGGGTCTTTCCTTCCCCCCATGGTTGTTGCCATATCAGCAGTATTTAAACAATGGTACAATAAGCCACTTTAGCTATCAAGCTGCTTTGAAGTTCCCTTCTATAACTATTGTACACTGGTATCCAACTTCATGAACATCCACTACAAATCTTTTTTCTCCTCTTTCAAAAATATTTTTTTTAGCTGTAGTGATTAGCCATCCATACAGTCAACATGCTTAAGTGGGTTAAACCATGTGCTGACAATGGACACTTAAGGCAGATGACAAGTTCACAATGGACTCTTTCAAAATCAGGATTAATCTTCCACTTTTATTTCCCCATACCATACGCAAAGTTTCAGAGTAGCAGCCATGTTAGTCTGTATTCGCAAAAAGAAAAGGAGTACTTGTGGCACCTTAGAGACTAACAAATTTATTTGAGCATAAGCTTTCTTGAGCTACAGCTCACTTCATTGGAGTGGATCCACTGAATGCATCCGATGAAGTGAGCTGTATACAGCTCACGAAAGCTTATGCTCAAATAAATTTGTTAGTCTCTAAGGTGCCACAAGTACTCCTTTTCTTTTTACCATATGCAAAATTCATGTTACCTTGATTTTTTTTAGCTGGCAAAACAACAAGCCAATACATTAAAAAATGTTCATCTTTCATTCTTGAAGGATTCCAAAGTGCTTTACAAGTTGTGTGTAAGGAGATCGTATCACCCAGGACTAAGCAGCAGTTACCCAATGGTGATGAAAATATGGAATGTTGTTTTCCAGGGTGCTTTATCACTTCTGCTGGACTGGTCAAAGCACAGATATGCTGTAGAGAACCATCCAACACTGGCAGTGAGACACTGGGTGGCCCAATAGATTTCCATCACTGTAGTGATGGGGGCAGAAGTTACACAAGTACACAAAGTGCATATGGCCCAATCATTACATAGCAAGTACCAGAGGTATCATAGGAGGGTAATGATGTGATGTGGCATCATAATTACTACCTTAATATTGAGCTTCAAATGAGAGAGCTGATATCACGAGTGCTTTTGGACCGAAGCATAACCAGTAGGTAATCTTTAGGAACATGCCAGCAATGTGCAGTGAAATAGCATTTTTCAAGTTATAACCACGTAAAAAGAGAAGGAGGTTCCAGCATGTCTGTCTACGGCCCATATTCACACACAGGCATTCTGTAGTTTTGTTATTTTATAGAAGACATTGAACCTGGGCTCAAAAATATTTCAGCCCCTTCTTTAGGAACCCATTTAGGGCCTCACTCTTCTACCAATATTCAAGTCTTTCAATGCACGAGAATCAATATTGACTGTAGAACTGGTTTGCCATGTTTAACCTTCAAACAGGTTAGTTCTTCAAATTTTGTTTTCAACAGTTTTTACCACCTCAGAGGTGTTAAAAGTTGTGAATTTTCCACTCCTACAACCCCGGTTGCCTTTTGTGATTTAAACAACATATATGCAGATGATATGGAGAAGCAGAATACTTTCTGCTATTATTGAATGTTTTTCATTAATGGGAAGTTTTAGATCTTGAGCCTTATAACGTCCCACTTCTGTATTCTTATGATCCTGGCCTTAACTTGTCAAGGACATGCTCTCTGAATGACCCTTACTATGAATCTCAAACGTTAGCAACTACCCTGTGGTGCTGTAATAGGTTACCTGAGATTGCAGACTGAATTTAGAGCATGTATTTTCCCCTCTTTTTAAAACATGCTACTGTTTGTAACAATACCTCAAGCGATTAAAATCTTGCTCCATTTCTTTATCAAATTTCTCCATTAACTTTATAGGTCCCCAAAGCCTCACAATTCAAATAAATGGCAAAAACATCCAAAATGTTTGTAATCTCAATTCCTGATCCAATGGCCATTGAAATTATGAGAAACGCTCCCATTGCTTTCAATGGGCTTTAGATTAGTCCTTAAATGACTGTATGGAACTTTATTACCGTAGTTTTCATGTTAGCACAACGAATGGTTTAGCTTCTCAGCTTGTGCCTGGAAGTAAAATGAATGTCTATGTTTAGAGAACAAGTTCTCAAATGATTGAAATGTCTGCCTCAAACTGTGCATTCAAGTTTATTTACTTCAGAGTAACAAGAGCTCCCATTGTTTTAATTATCTCTTGGTAACAAAATGATTCTGAAATGATTACTTTCAAATCTGTATCCTATCATGAACTTTATTTACAGGGACTTTAATTTGGAGCCTAGAAACTCTGACTGCTTCCCGCTCTTAAAATTGGAAAGAGGGGAAGATTTGTAGTAATTAAGTATCAGTGCTTTCTGAACATTTTACTTATTGTAAAGCTAAACCAGCTGTTCAGATGAAACCATTTTTATAACCACAAAAAAAAAAAGCTATGGAACTGCAGAGAAGATGAAAACTAGAATAAAGTAATGTCTTTCAGGTAACTTAACCAATAGAGCTCCACCAAATTCAGGTCTTTGTCATGGGACACATTTGTATCCTCCCTCCCACCACAAACCTCACCACTGCTGTATAGTTTAAAACAAATAGCAGATCAACAATTACAGCACATAGAAAAGATGTTCTATGTTCTATAAACTTCGAAGAGTTGATGGGACAAGATTGACAGCTACATCTGCCTCGGTGGTCAGGAAAATAGCTGCTATTCCAACAAATCAAATTAAAAAAATATATAAGAATCAGAAGAGTGCAAACACTTGCCAAGAAACATTCTGGCCCAGCAAGGACCCAGGAAGAATGTGTGCAATTGCATATAGTTGTCTTACTCAGATTAGGTTTTCAGTTCAGCTCTTAGTGCACAGTCTGCCCGTTGTCTGATTTATTTGCTTTTCCCCACGTTTTATTTAGGGAGGAGACAGAAAAGAGATAGCTGTGGATAAGAATTTCACTTTTTAGCCAAACACTGATTCAAAGAAAGATGCTACCATGCAGATTTGACGTGAGCTCTGTAATTCAGGGGCTATACTACTGTGTTCTCAAACAGTCACATACCTTACAATCTACAGTCCAGTAGTTACTTGCAGCAGAGGAACATCACCTTCCCCAGTAAAAAGGAAAGGAGTACCAGTGGCACCTTAGAGACTAACCAATTTATTTGAGCATAAGCTTTCGTGAGCTACAGCTCACTTCATCAGATGCCCCAGTATAGATGGTATCTTCAAGTCATCTGGCAGAAAGGCTTGCAGAGGATCTTCTAACATTTTAAAGGTTTCCTTTGGTCTGTCAACGTGCATGGCAGTTTTATGTGCTGCCTTATTATTTACTCTATGTTTGGTTATGCAAGGGAAACTTTTTAATTCATTATTTTCCCAGAAGCAGTTTATTGGATGCTAACCTACTTATGATGGTTCACATCAGTGAACTTGCTTACTGAAAAACTGGAGATTTCCTTTGGGTGTCTAAGAACAGATGTATGTATGAAGAGGATGAAAGAGAGGATCACAGACTGCACATTTTTCCTAGGACCCTAAAGGCATAAGACACCTGAGGCCAAGGCATGGAAGTATTTCCACAGTAAAAGTGCCTATACTGGATATTTCTTGGTCTTAAAATAAGTGAATTTAGTGCTGACAAAGTATCTTCCATTGATAGCCCTAGAGACAAATCCTATTCAATGGACAGAAAAGGCACTGTCCAGGAGTGGCCCCAGTGCCCTGCCAATATAAATATAACCTGCAGGGAGAAGCTCTGGGGTGTGTGTGAAAGGATTACCTAAGGTTTTATGGTTGATTCAGATACTGACCACTCTGCTAGAGGGGCATCAATTATGGTAGGATTTTTTTCCCCCGTTTGTTTTTAAAGATATGACCATTTATCTATGAGGAATGAGACTGAGACTATGAACGCATTTCAAGGACGAACACCAGTCTTCAGACGATTACTTTAAAAAAAACTGGGCCATATCTGAACTGCTGATGTAGAGGGTCAGAGGTTCTGGATCCTATCACCATTTCCCTGAACCACGCAGTTTCTCACAGCTGAAGCTTTGGAAAGTGCTTTGTCTGCTAACCAGCAAGCACCTTTTACAAAAGCACAAACACACCTGTGACCAGAATTATTTAGAAGATTCTCACAATTCTAATCATGCCCCTTATCTAAACTACTGGTCAATGCTAACTAAAACTGGATGTCAGATAAGTCCGATAGACAAATTTTAATCAAGTCCTTTCTCCCCTGTACCCCATGAGTTGTTCCTTTTTTTGTTTTTTTAAAGATCAAGAATTGGGCTTTGTTATCCTTTCCCTCAAAGATTTTTCCCATCCTTTCTGAAACAGGACAGTGTGTGTGTGTATGTTATCCTGAACAGCCATCCCGCAAAAAGAAAAGGTAACAAACAGCCAACTAAGATCAAAATCTTTCCCATCTGCAGAGTTTGGAAACAAGCTGGGGAAAAAGGCAAACCAGTTATATCATAAGGTGGTCTTTGTTCATAGGTGCTGCACCCAATGGCTTGAAGTGGTTTCCGTAATATACAGGGTTACAGATTGGTTCAATGCCTCTCAGTACCCCCGCTACAAAAACCTGTTCCAGCACCCCTTTTTAATACTTCCTTTGATCACTGCTGAGGGGAAATTCAAATTGTTATTACTATCCACCCTCCCCACAGGCATCTGTTACAATGTATGATTATATTCTACAAAGTAAACAACCATGAGCAGCAAAATATCACTACAAAAATGCATTAGTTTAAAACAGACTACAAGAGGAATGTGTTTATATCCATTAAGGTTATAAGTCTATTTGGCAATGAATCATCATATACAATTTACCAGACCTCCAGCTGGTATGTAAATGTGAAATGGGGTTTCTTTGGATTATCTAAAGTTTTTCTTAGAGACATGCAGAGACTGATATATTCCTGCCTCTAACCACTAAATACCTGCATCATGGAGCAGGGGAGGCAGCGCTCCTCTGAGTTCATCAGGGCCTATTTTATTTCTGCACCATCATTCCATCCAAGACTCTGCCATCGGTATTGGGAGTTCTTTCCTGTCTCAATGTTTCAAAACTTGTCAATCTTGCTCCTTTAATTGGATGGAGAGGATACTAGTTTCCTTTCAGGAGCTGAATTTGTTACTAACACTAGACATTCCTGGGAGCAAGAGTATGCAATGGAAATTATTCCCAGTCTCAATAGCCACGACTACACTAGTTTAGCTCCACCATTGTGAGCATCAGCATTTGTATCCTATCACCTGCCAAAACTGTTTAGATCAGTGTTTTGTCCAGTCATCAACTGATGTCTTAGATATTAGATAGTGTTAATGCAGTTAATAGTGTTATCTGACATGATGCTGAAAAAGGTGGTAGTAGCTGATGGATCTGTCTCCACTAGGGCTTCCACCATCGTTAACGTGAGTGGACAAATAACGGGAATTTTTTTGCCACGCTTTCCCCTAGCAAAGATGCTGCTTCAGTTGGAATGATATTTATTTATTTTCAAGTTTGATGCTATAACACAAAATCCAGCATGTCAAAATAAACAGAAGTATCTCTCTTCCAGCCATTTGACACATGAAAACGTTGAGTGTGATCATACCTCACCTGAATGTAATTTATGGTTTGGGTATTAAATACTACCAGAGTATCTGCCTTGCCGGGCCAGCTGGCAGTACCAGCTTTTTACAATGTGCTCGTGTGTGCACACACGCATGCATGCGTGGGCAGGGGACAGGGAGGGAGGGCAGGGTGGCTTGTCAATGAATCACGCCACTGGAAAAATGAGCCTCCTTCATCCAGGAACAGATTCATCTTAAAAGCCAAGCAGTACCAATTTTTTTAAAAAATGGGTTCTGTATAAGTAAGTGCTTTCTTAAATCAGAGATCACATCCAAGCTTGCTGTCATGATGTAGCACTGACAGATGGAACATAGCCACATGAGCCCTGGCTCCTGAACCCTGGGGAATGCAGCCACTCTACCATTAACTTACTGGGAGACTATTCCATTGATGAAAAATGAGTGAGCTGGATTTATTTTCACATACAAACTCTTCAAGCCACAAGCAGACAGACGTGAAGAGTTCAAGTCCTTGACTCTGGCAATTTGAAAAAGGACTGATTTCCCTTTTCCCCTATGCAAAAGGATTCCTGGCTCTTTAAGAATCATGATGTCTACCTTAGAACATATTTTGGTTAGGGATTCTAATTTCAGGCTTGTAGTTGTCAGAGTTTAAGGCCAGAAGGGACCACTAGATCATCTGGTCTGACCTCCTATATATCACAGGCCACCAACACCACCCAGCACGACACACTAAACCCAACAACCAAAATTAGACCAAAGTACTACAGCCCACAGCAGACTAGACTATTATGTGCCACAGGCAGAGAACAGGATGGAAGGAAGTATACCAGTGCCCAACGCCCCTGCAATGACAACAAAGTGAGATACACCCAGATAATCCTGGCAAGTGACCTTCACTCATATGCTGCAGAGGCAGGGAGAAAAATCCAAAAGTCACTGCCAATCTGACTGGGGGAAAATTCCTTCCCAGCACCACATATGGTGATCAGTTAATTCCTGAGCATGTAAGCAAGAGTTAGTCAGCCAAGCAACTGAGACAAACTGCTCAGTGTCACTCAAAGGCCTAACCCTCCTCATCCAATGTCCTATCTCTAGCCATGGCCATCCCTGATGCTTCGGAAGAAGGACAAGGAGATAAACACAGAATACAGTGGTGGAGGGAGGGGAATCCATTCCTGACCCCCTGATGGTGTCCAGCTGAAACCTCGAAGCATGAACTTTTAGGAACATAAAACATAAGCCAAAAGTGAGCCCAGAGCTGCTGAGCCCTGCCTCCTACCATTACAAGCAACCCCATTATACAATCACACTCAAATGTGTCCAGCTCTCTCTAAAAACCAATTCGTTTTTTTCCCTCCACAACTCCTAATGGGAAGTTATTTCAGAACCTCATCCCTCTCATGGTTAGAAACCTTCTAATTTCCAGCCTGAATTTGTTCATGGCCAGTTTAAATCCAGTTGTTCTTGTGCCCATATTGTCCATTAGTTTAAGTAGTTTTTCACCCTCTATGATAATTATCCCCCTAATGTATTTATGAAGAGCAATCACATCCCCGCTCAGCCTTCTTTTTGCTAGACTAAACAAACCAAGCTCTTCCAGTCTTCTCTCATAAGATAGGTCCCCCATTCCTCTCATCATCCTAGTAGCTCTTCTCTTCTTCACCTGTTTCAGTTTGGATTAATCATTTTCGAACTTGGGTGACCAGAATTGTACACTGTGTTCCAAAGGAGGTCTTACAGTACCTTGTACAATAGCATTAATACTTCTCTAACTCTATTGGAAATGCCTCACCTGATACCCCTTAGAATCACATCTGAGTGGCTCAGTCATCCTGTGATCGACCCACACACCCAGGTCTCTCTCCTTCTCTGTCACTTCCAACTGAAGATCCCAGCTAATAGCAGAAATTATTACTGGACCTTAAGTACAGGACCTTGCATTTCATACTACTGAATTTCATCCCATATCTGTCACTTCAGACTTCCAGGTCATCCAGATCTTCCTATAAAATATTCCATTCCTCCTCTGCATTGACGATGCCTCCCACCTTCATGGTGTAAAATCACTGGGTTTCCTTAAATAATCAATATTGTATGCTAGTGAATATCTGTATCGAGGAAATTAAAATTACAGGAATCCCCAGGTTTAGACTACATTCCTCTGCACAATATTCCATTAGGGCTGAGATGAGTGTATTGAAAGAGTCCCCTCAAATGCTCTAGTTTAATAAAAGATCAGTAGCAACCAGAATGAAGGAAATGATCAGTGGACAACTGGCATAAAACTGACGGTCACTGGACCTGCCTTACCTGTCCAGAGTCAAACTCAATGAGGTAGCAAAAAGAGTATAAGGTGGAGAAAGCAGCTCTGAATAAGCACGGCAGGGGAAAAAAACTTGCTTATGGAAATGGGAAAGTAGGAATGTAAAACTCCACATTAGGAGCAAAATAGCAAATTCATGCACTTCAATGCTACAGCTATAATATTACTTCCTTCAGTGACTAAGCATGACATCTTACAGTTTTATCATAGTATGATCCCAACCTCTATTTTGCCATGATCAGTTTAGGTTCCAGTCCCCCAAGTAAAACTTGGTCCACATGAGCAAGAAGGAAAAAACTCAGATGTTGATAACCCACTCACTGCTTCAGGGCAAAGTAGTGATAGACCTCTTAAAAAGTGGCCTGTTTGTCCACAAGAAGTGCCTCAAAAATGAAGGGCCATTCCAAGACTTTGCAACATTCTGGTTAAACTCACTCAATACCATTCCACTTCAACGAAGGGTCTAAATCAGACATAAAATTAGTAATGTCCTTCACTTACTCAAAGTGCAGTTACATAGAAAAGCTGCGTTTGGCATATCTAAGGCTTGGTCACGTTGACGTCAACCTATGTTGAGTACTTGTGGCACCTTAGAGACTAACAAATTTATTTGAGCATAAGCTTTCGTGAGCTACAGCTCACTTCATCGGATGCACCACTGAATGCATCCGATGAAGTGAGCTGTATACAGCTCACGAAAGCTTATGCTCAAATAAATTTGTTAGTCTCTAAGGTGCCACAAGTACTCCTTTTCTTTTTGCGAATACGACTAACGTGGCTGCTACTCTGAAACCTATGTTAGTGTCTACACTACAGCCTTGCTCCCGCTGATGTCCTACGCAGACATAACTCCACCTCCATAAGAGTTGTGGGGCTTATGTCGAAATAGTTAGGGCAACGCAGTGTCCATGTAGATGCTGCCTTACTTACATGGGCTGACAAATTTTAGCTTGTCAACTTCACAGCTCCCTACTGGAGCCCTGAAATGACAAGAAAGGCTGGTAGGTTCCCTGGTAGGAACCCTGCACCTGTCTCACAGCTCGGGCTGTCACACCCCGGATTAGATGTGGGGGCTCCAGCTAGAGACCAGTTGCCCCCCTGTGCTTTTAGCAGGTTGCTGCCCAGGCTCCTGTCTCCACACTGTGAGCCCTGCTGCCCAGCCGAGCTGCTGCCTGGGCTCCCCACTCCAAGCCCAGCTGTCAGATCCTGAGAGCCTGGGCTCCCAGCTCCCCAGAGCGCTCCTAGAGCTATCAGAGTGTGTGCGCTCTGAGTGGAGACAATAGCAGTGTGAAATTGAAAAGAATGTCAATTTCACTGCTGATCGATTCTGTGCTGCAAAACTGAGCCCCTCTGGGGCTCACAGCTGGTGCTGTCACCCCACACTCAGCTGTCAGAGCCCCACAATGCCCCACTTCAGTCAGTGCAAGCACTCCTGGTGAGGACACAGTTCACCAGCAGACGGCGGGTAGTGTGGACACCAACAGCTGACTGAATTACTGTGGTGGCTGTAGGTCAACCTTAGGCCCTATCTACACTGGCAAGTTTGTGCGCAGTAAAGCAGCTTTGAGCGCTGTAACTCCCGAGGTGGACACGCTGCCAAGCCACTGAGTGTGCAGAAAATGTGCAGATGCAGCGCTCTTTTAAAAAAACAACACACCCTGACAAGAGGAGTAGAGTGTTCTGCGCTGGGGCTACAGTGCCAGTGTAGACACTGTGGTGATTACTGCACTGTGATTGGCCTCCGGGAGGTGTCCCACAATGCCTGTTCTCGCCTCTCTGGACATCAGTTTAAATGCTACTGCCCTGCCCCCAGGTGACCAACCGTGAGCTCCACCCTGTACACTCCTTTGCAAATTTGAAAATCCCCTTCCTGTTTGCTTGGTGATGCGTGCAGTGGTCTCAGTGCATCTTTCCAGGTGGCCATGCCTGCTCCATGCACCAGGTGATCCCCTGCTTGGAGCAATGCCAAGCTATTGGACCTTATCAGTATTTGAGGAGGAGGCGGCTGTCCAGTCCCAGCTGTGCTCCAGCTGTCAGAATTATACCTATGGACAGATTTCACGGTGCATGACAGAAAGGGGCCATGACCGGGACACACTGCAGTGTAGGGTCAAAGTGAAGGAGTTGCGGAAGGCCTACCACAAGGCACGGGAGGCAAACTGCCACTCCAGTGCTGTGTCCATGAGCTGCCGGTTCTACAAAGAGCTGGACACGATACTCGGTGGCGACCCCACCTCAACTGCAAAGGACCCTGTGGATACTTTGTTGGCTTGCGTGACAGTTAAGAGTGGACTGAGCCAGGAGGAGGCAATCTTGGATGAAGAGGGGGAGGGGGACCCAGAGGCAGAGGATGACTGAGGCCAGAGATGCATGCAGTCAGGAGCTCTACCCCAGAGGAGTCTAGCCAGTCACAGCAGTCGGAGCTTGGCGAAGCGCAAACAGCAGAGGAGGCCCCTGATAAGTGGATCTGATTTTGGGAATTGCTGAAGCGAGTTGTTGGGGGCAGGAGGGCTGCAGAAAGCAGGCTTGTCCTCACCTCATGCCCAGTCTAAGCAGCGGAACAGGCTGTTGGTACACTCCCTCACTTCACGGGAATCTCCCTCAGAGATCTCCAGGACACTCTCGTGGAGATACTGGGCCATCTGCTTCCACAGGTTCCTCGGCAGAACTGTTTTGTTTCCTGCCCCATTAACGGTAACTTTCCTGCGCCACTGTGCCGTCACGGGGGAGGGAGGCGGCGGACGACAAGAAGGGAAACCATTGCTGCACACAGGCTAGCCAAATAGGTGCCAGGGCGGAAGCTGCAGGCTTGGAGAAGACTCTCCCTTGATTCCTTGCTCACCCTCAGCAGCGAGATATCTTCCATAACGATCACCTCCTGTGGAAAGTGGCGGGGACAGGAATGATTATCAGGCCCACCCAACAGTACTGGCTCGAGCCATGTGCCCAGTGTACAGCAGGGTCCTGGAACAGTGATTTACCCTGCCCCTGCGGCTACTCACCATTGCGGGGGTCTTGAGCGTCATGTGTACTTGCCTGGGGTCAGCCAGTTAGTGATAGGTGTGCGAGTACTGACTGTTTTAAAGCAATGAAACAGTGTTGTATGTGTTGCAAACAATACTGCTTCTGTAAAATGTTGCATTTAAACTTTACAGAGATGACGTTGGGAGCACAGCGTCCCTCTGTTATTGGTGGCAGAACGGCTGCGCAGAATTAGAAAGCGTCCAAGAAGAACTGAGGAGGACTTTATGCATGAGGTTATGATGAACTCCACAGCCGAGAAAAAAGAATGGAAGGAGTGGCAGGACAGAGAGAAGAGGGACCGAAAGGAGAACGCAGCACACCAGGAAGAAGCCACGGAGTGGCTCTTAACAGGTATGGAGCGCCAAGCAGACATGCTCAGGCAATACTAGCCCTTCAAACCGAGCAGTTCCGCGCCGCCCTCACAGCCGCAAAATTCTTTCCCATGCACCCTCCCACACACAGCCAACACACTCTTATCAGCCTCCTGGGTCCACTCTCTACCCGCAGCATTCCACTCCTGCCTCCTCACAGTCCAGCAGTGTGGACTCCCACAACCCACTGCACTCAACACCCATTCATCTGCAGTTTGGCCCTGCTGAAGTACAGCACCCACTGCATCATACTCATCATAGGAGAAAGTTGGGTATGATCCCTGGACATACACAAATCTGTAGCAGTCTCAGGACCCCTCCTCCTCAAGACCTTCCCTTCCCCCATCACCTGCCCCGCTGATGATTTTTTTCATTTGACTCTCTCCTCTGGTTGTTGTCATTCTATAAAATAATTGTGTTTGTTTGAAAGCGATCTTTATTCTATTAAGTGAAAGCAAAGAGCACTGCAAAGCAACATACAATTAGGTTTCTTCACTGTGGAATGCATCATATGCACCAATCCTAGCATTACAAGCACCACAATCCCAAGCATAGCAACAAATATTAGTGGCTTTCAGCTTCAAATTGCTGCCTCAAAGCATCCCTGATCCTTATGACCCCACGCTGTGGCCCTCTAATAGCTCTGGTCTCTGGCTGTTCAAACTCAGCCTCCAGGCGCTGAGCCTCTGCGGTCCAGCCCTGAGTGAAGCTTTCACCTTTCCCTTCACAAATATTATGTAGCCTACAGCACTCGGCTATAAGCACAGGATTATGGTCATCGGCTATGTCCAGCTTCCCATATAGGCATCGCCAGCGGGCTTTTAAATGGCCAAATGAACACTCCACAGTTCACACAATGTACTTGGTTAGCCTGTTGTTGAACCGCTCCTTGCTGCTGTCAAGTTTCCCCATGTATGGCTTCATGAGCCAGGGCCTTAAGAGGTAGGAGGGGTCTCCCAGGATCACAGTGGGCATTTCAACTTCCCCTACAGTGATTTTCTGGTCCGGGAAGAAAGTGCCTGCTTGCAGGTTCTTGAACAGGCCAGTGTTCCGAAAGATGCATGCATCATGCACCTTTCCAGACCAGCCTGCGTTAATGTCTGTGGAACACCCCTGGTGATCCACAAGCACCTGGAGAACCATTGAGAAAAACCCCTTGTGATTAATAATGTACTCAGTGACTAGATGGTCTGGTGCCAGAATTGGAATATGCGTGCCATTGATAGCCCCTCCGCAGTTTGGGAAGCCCATTTGTGCAAAGCCATCCACAATGTCACATTGTCTTTTGGAGCAGGATGTGATTAATGGTCCTGCACACTTCCATCAACACGAGTCCAAAGGTAGACTTTCCCACTTCGAACTGGTTAGCAACCGATTGGTAGCAGTCTGGAGTAGCCAGCTTCCACGGCGCAATCGCCACGTGCTTCTCCAATGGCAGGGCAGCTCTCATTCTCGTGTCCTTGCGGTGCAGGGCTGGGGCAAGCTCATCACAGTGTCCCATGAATGTGGCTTTACTCATGAGAAAAATATTATATTGCTTTCACAGAGAAAGTTCTGCAGCCACTGCTCATCATCCTAGACATGCATCACAAAGTGATCCCACCATTCAGTGCTTGTTTCCCATGCCCAAAAGCCGCATCCCAGTGTAGTCAGCACCTCCATGAATGCCACAAGCAAACTCTTGTCATAGCTACTACATGTGGCAAGATCAATGTCACATTCCTCTTGACCTTGTAGTTTAAGGAATAACTCCACTGCCACTCGTGACATATTGGTCAGTGTGAGCAGCATTCTTGTCGACAGCTTGGGATCCATTCCTGCAGCCCGAAAGAGGCAGGGCAGGGTGCACAGTACACAAACAGTTGAAAGATGGCGCCAAATGCGGATGGAAGCACAGGGATTGCTGGGATGCGAGCAATGCATCACAGGGTATTGGGACAAGACCCAGGATGCCCCGCAACCCCTTCCGCCTTCCCGCAAGTCTTAGTGACAAAAGAGAAAGAGATGCTCTGTGGGATAGCTGCCCAGAGTGCACTGCTCCGAACAGCACGGCAAGTGTGAACATGCTATTGCACAGGCAGCTGTCAGTATGAACACACAACAGCAGTTTTCCTTCGGCGCTGTAACTTTGCCAGCTTAGACGTGCCCTAAGTTAAGTCGACCTAATTTTGTAGTGCAGACAAGCCCTCAATCTTTTTCTTCACAAGCAGACCTAAAACGTATACATAAAATGAAATGGCATTTTTTTTATTTGGAAGACGTTTCCTTGAACACGGTTCCATTTATTTCCATTATATTGCTTTCACAACCTGGGCTTAAACATATGGACAAAGTCAAGCCACATAAAGGGGGATACAGTTGTGCTCCATCATTCCAAGAGTGAAGGAATTCCCACACTACAAACAAGGCAGCAGGAGCACTTCTTGAGATTTTACTATTGGGCTGACAGTAATTCTTAGCCGTTTAGGGGTTTTCAAATAATAAAGAAATGGAGGGCAGCGATGGAAATTAACATACTTGAAAAGGCTTAAAGAAAATATTGTTTTTGGAGCATTCCACACTATAAGACAAAAATTAAGATACGGTTTATCCAAAACCAAGTGCATAACTGGAATTTGGCATGCTCACCTATTTATTGAAACAAATTCACACGCCACTAAGTGCTTTGCCTTTTTAAGGTTTTACAGTGAAAGGTCAATATATTAAGGCCACAGTTTCTACCACAGGAGACTTCCTAGAATGTCCAAAATTCCATATACGGACACTCACATTGGCAGAAAGATGCAAAGAACAGGCAGTTACACACAAGTATCAATATGCACCTCCTAAAAAGACACCAATATTTGGTCTTTTAAAGTGCATGACAAATGCAACTCAAAGGAATTAGTAACAAAATTGATTTCTTCTGGTAAAACCTTTTTCTTGTGGAGTGGACATTTCATAGCTCAATACAACATTATTTACTGTATGGCTCTGATAAGTATAGTATCCGAGCACCTCGTAACCATTAGTTAACCTAATTGAGAAAGGGAAGGAGTTTTATCCCCATTTTACAGATTAGGAATGGAGGCCCAGAGAGATTAAGTGACTTGCCCAAAGGTCATGCAGGACATGTGTGGTAAAGTTGGAAATTGAAACCAGCTCTTTGACTCTTGGTGCTGTGTCAAAAGGCCACCTTTTCTCCCTTTCTGTGGCTCTAGATTCCCCTTTCTAGTTTTATATTCAGTGGTGACAATTTCTCAGCATTTGTAAATCATAATTCTGTGTCATTCCATTCTCCCAATTTAAATTCCTCTCCTTCAGATTCATCTGGAGATTATCTTTACTTCATGACTTTAAGAGTACATGACATCACTATACACCCATTTAACATGTCACATTTAATCCAAGAGGTGACTGCCTGTCAATGATGGGTGAGCCAATACCTATATCACTTTGCCTACTTTACATACATTAAGGTTAAACTGCCATGTAAAGCTTTGAGATCTTAGTGTGAATGGATTGTAAAACTATTCTTTTATTTGATCTATACATTCCAGCTTCAGTCATTCTGCTGCGAAATCTGCTCATAGTAAATAACACCTAGCTTTTATATAGCACTTAGCAGATCTCAAAGTGAATTACAAAGGGTATCTTCCCCATCCTTGCAGATGGGGGAAACTGAGGCACAGAAAAAAGGTAAGCGACTTCTCCAAGGCCACCCAGCAGGCCATTAGCAGAACCAGGAACAGAACCCAGCTCTCCAGAGTCCCAGTCCAGTTCACGAAAGAGTGAGATCCATTTTGATTGCTCCTTTATCTAACTATAATTTCAAGCAAACCTATGATGTGAGTAGGCAGGTCCCACTTGGGGCAAAGGAACACTGCATGAACCATTTTGTAAACAGGTGTGATACAATTCAGACTAATTCAGTTTAACACACTATTAAGCCACCCAGCATGAAAAGGGCCAGATGTGTTTAACACCCCTATGAACAGTTTTCCTAGGCCAGAAGCTGAACTCTGTTTAAATAATATGATCCCATTCACCCTGTTTGGCTCAGTTAGCCAGAATGGCTTTTAAAACAGAGATCAAACTGGCAAAAACAGTCTAAGCACAACTAAAATGCGAGGCTCATTATTAACCACACAGTCAGTTTTTAGGGCGAAATTAAATTTGTGTATTGTCACTGAAGATTTGCTTTGTTTGAAGGCACAGTTGGTAGTACGAAACAATGTGAACAATTAAAGGGAAAAGATGTAGGTTTCTCCTTTTCACGGCCACTTGGAATGCCCATAGTTCGGTATTTTACAGATGCTGATGAACTCCAAGGGACAAAGAACAACAGTTTATTGCAACATCATAGCCTTTCCCAACATACTGTCCGCAGAGAACAAGTTTTGACCTATTTTAACTGCTGATCACAGCATTTTTTAAGTTAAAAACCCTTTATACAGACTTTAGAAGAGAGCTTCAAATGTCAAAAAAATGTTAAATACAAGGTTAACTATGATAATATCTCTTTTCAGAGAGAAGTCTGTATAACCTATATGATTAGAAAGAAAAGAATGGGGTTGCTATGTCTGGCTTGTAGCACCAGCATACTCACCTGAAGGTCACTGCACACCCTCATTTTATTCATGGGTTAATTTTCCTGAAGCAGGCTTAAGTGTTTTTCAGATTAAACCCATTGGATTTATTCTATGATAAATCTACAAAACATGGATTAAATACTCACTTCTCCAGAATCACTTCTTAAAACAAAGAGGCACACATATATAGTTATTAAGCAGCAAAATCTCTTAACATCTCCTTTGTTCTTAATTAAGATAGTCAGAAAGCCCTGCCTAATACTTCAAAGTGAGGAGTACAAGTTTTCAGGTGGATGCCTGGGACACTTTGTGGTCTCTCCTACTGGCTACCCCTACTACTGAAACTCTAACGGACATAAAGCACATGTTTAAGTAACCATCATGTTTTGATTTGATGTATGTCCACATGCTGGCATAACTGTTAATTCAATTCCCTCTTTCCCACAGCCCCCTCTACCCCAAACACATCAGCAATTCAAGTTGAGAGAGGAAGCTGCAGCCTCCCACAAATCTAGAGCTCCAGTTCCAGCCTAAAGGGAACAAAACCTGTGCCTACCAATGGGCAGTCCGCCTTAAAAAACCTTTGTCTGTCTAAGAGAAGAGAACAAAAGGCAGGGCTGCGTCTCCCACACAGACTCACCCACCTCTGTATAAGCAGAGATTTTACTGATCTGTAATCAGAAAAGGAAGCTATAAGTGTCATGCATATCACAATTACAGATACAACCCACCTTTGATAGCTGCCTCCTGAGGCTAAAGCGCTGAACCATGGTCACCCTCTGTCTTCAGACAAAGCAGTCCACAAGAGGGGAAGGGGGGGCGGGGGGAGAAGGGCAAGATTGACAGCTACCTATAATTGTCTGAAGCAACACATCCTCCAGGCTGTCAGAGGGACACGACTAGGTGAATGTTTTGATAGTCCTAAAACTTAAAGCCACTTCATTGTTCTTTAAAACGATCCTGTGAAATCTACAAGCAGGGAAAGTGGGAGGGGCAGAAGCCTGGAGCTGCTCACCCTGTGCCAAGCTTTTTTAGCACTTCCTGTGAGTCAGCTGTGAGGGGTCCAGACAGACAGACGGACCACCCCCTCCTCAGATTCACTAGCGAGCATTGCTGTGGAGCCACCTGAGCCTTTTAGGGACTGACTGGCTGCTCTGGTTATTGCAGGGTGGGGTTTGCAAAGCATCTGCCTGAAGTGCAGATAAGGAGGTTAACCAGCAGCCAAAAAATCCTTCCAGTGATTAAATCCCCCCCCCCACCCCCCAGGAGCTGTCAGCTTCAAAAAGCAACAGCTTCCTCCTCAAACCCCCGCCCCACACACAAATTAATCAGCTCACCCCTCTCAGGGAGAAGAAAGGGTTACTGTGGCTAGAGGAAGCGACTCACTCCCACCCTTGGGCTCAGCAGCTGCAAGGCTTTGTCTAACACAACTGGCTAGAGATTTCCTCTTATTCATAGGGAGGGGCAGCCCTTCAGGAATGAATATCAGGTGCAGGGATGCATATCACAGCAGTGACTTCAACTCTGACTCCTTAAACAAACCTAAGACTGACTCCAGAGGTGTTTGCTTTGTTCTGGAGGTTTGGCAACCAGGAGAAAGATTAATACAAAATATGTCAGCGTAAGCACAGTGACAGGAAAGCCAAACCACCACCATCCTGAAGGCAACAAAGGGCTTGAAGTTATGAACTGTGTTACTGCAATTAATCAGTTTAACTCCCTCCTCCCCCCTCAACTCTTTCTTGATTTAATCCCATCTTGAGTTACTCCAGATGATACATAAACCACCTCCATATGAAGGTGGAGGCTAAAAATTCATTTCAATTCAACCTACTAGCTGTGCACACACACCCCATACCGCTTAAACCATTAGCTGAGTGAGCCATGCAGGGGCATGAGTGGAGCAGTGCCAAACTGCATGCCTAAATTTCTGGCACAAAGGTTGTTTGAGGGAAGGCAGCCACAAGGCACTGAACTTTTGGAAATAAGCAGCACATGCTACTGATCACAGCACACATGTGTGGCAGCTAGAAACATGGCCACAACCCAATGTGGGCTGATCAGTCTAGGGCTTGGTGTGATGGATGACCAGTAAGGTAGCCAAGCCATCTCAACATTTTCATTCACTGGGTAAAAAGCTTTCCTATGACAGGCACAGAGATTTCCTAAAAGCACCCTCTTATCCCACACCTGGTCTAGCCCAAGAATTACCTACTGTTATGCTACAGTTATAACTGCCTACAAAGCTTTAAGGGGCAGGAACTGTAATTTATTACACGTTCATACAGCACCAAGCACAATAGGACCCTGATCTAGTTGAGGCCTCTAGGCACAACTGCAATAGAAATAAAGCAATTCAGAGTTAATGTAGACACTCAGGCTGTGTCTACACTGCCACTTTCAGTGCTAAAACTTTAGTCATTCAGGGGGTGTGAAAACATACACCAAATAGGCACTGTCACATTAAAATGGCTCATGGGATAGCATGAGACCTTGTGGCCTTCAAGAACTGAGGTCAGATCTTGTGGCCTTCACGGCCCGAGGGCCTCACCCTTCTGCACCCTCTGTCTCTCTTGTGGGGATGGTGTGCTAGGATTCTGAGAGCTGAGTTTTTGGAGGGTGGACTAAGGAGAGCCTACTCTGAATTACAAATAATATACTAAGGAGCCCTGTAACCCCTGCACTGGAACCAATTAAATTCCTGATATTGGAGAGTATGGGTGATGGGCAGGTAGCTCCCCTCCCCGTGTTAAAATTTAATAAAAGTTTCAGCCTGCTGCTTAATTCCATGCTACAGCTCACTTCATCAGATGCTGCAGATCTAGCTGACTGCCTGTTTTGCGGGGGGGTGGGGGGGAAAATCAGGAAGGATTTTTTTTTCTCCCATGGACCAATTGGCAGAAGACCAGTGAATTTTTTGCCTTCCTCTCAGCACCATCTAGCCACAGTGGTTTAAGTAGGAATGTGCTTAGTACCTAACTGAGGTAGGTGGGTTGAGTTGTTTGTTACAGTTCATGGCCAGTTTCCAGTGTGGTTAAAAGGATAATATGAACAGTCCACAGAGGTAAAATGCAGGATTTTGGCAGCGGGCGTTGGACTTATGGGATAGCATGAGACCTTGTGGCCTTCACGGCCTGAGGTCCTCACCCTTCTGCACCTTCTGTCTCTCTTGTGGGGATGAGGGATGGTGTGCTAGGATTCCGAGAGCTGAGTTCATGGAGGGTGGACTAAGGAGAGCCTACCCTGAATTACAAATAATATACTAAGGAGCCCTGTAAACCCTGCACTGGAACCAATTAAATTCCTGATATTGGAGAGTATGGGTGATGGGCAGCTAGCTCCCCTCCCCTGTGTTAAAATTTAATAAAAGTTTCAGCCTGCTGCTTAATTCCATGCATGTCTTGTCTTCATTTCATTACAATGTCTGCATCAATGCATATTCTGTTGTGTAATGTGACATTATTCCGACTTTGCAAAAGGGGGAACTGGGTCACAGAGACAAGGCAACCTACCCACGGTCACACACAAAGTAGTAAGCGTTAGCAGGACAGAACCTAAAGATACATATATGCCAGACTGTAACCAAGTCCCAAATAGGCATTGTCACATTTTAGGCCATGTCTACACTACAAAATTTTGTCAACCTAACTTACATGGGCATACAGCCACTACAGTTATTAAATTGCTCGTCTGTGCACACTTGCCTCCTTGTGTCAGTGCTGTGCACCCTCACCAGGAGCACTTGTATGGATTGTATTGTCAGTGTGGGGCACAGTGGAATGTCTTGTGAAAGCCACTAACAGTCTATGTAAGCAATGCAGTTTCTACACCAACACTGCATCAACCTAATTACGTTGACCGACTATGTCACTTGGGGAGGTGGTGTTACTAAATTGGTATAGAGAGGCACTTATGTTGGCAGACGCTAAATTTAAATGCAGACACTTCTACAGCTTACGTTAACCTAACCATGTGGTGTAGATCTGGCCTTTGCTTCAGGACTGAGGTAACCCATGCTAGCTAAAAATGCAGTGAGCAGATTTCTAACCAGGATGGAACAAAACAACGTGTTAAAATTTGACCACCACCAGAAATCCAAAACACAGAAAATGGGCAAAATTCACGACACTGGGAGATAAAGTAACATTTCTAAGCATTGAGCTCTCATTTCTAATGGATAGTTCTCTCACTCATGCTGCCTTGTCATGTGAAGGGACACTGGACATTAAAATCTCAGCAGGTGATACAGCCGCCTTCTGTTAAAAGGCAAAACGTCTCTGCTTTATTTTCAGTCTTAGTTGCTTTCCACTGCAATTCAGTTCAATGTCTTTTTTGCAGAGATGAAAGAGATAATGCATGCTTTCTTACAGTCTTATTTCGGTGTTGCTTGACAGTTCTTAATGATGAAAAGCTAGCCTAAAAAATGCACTGCTTGCATTCAAAACACTACCTGTGGTGAGATGAGCCACATGTATACTTCTGCCGGGGATGCGAAACAGCATGCCCCTTACTTTCCCCCCAATATTTACAAAGTCATTGGCCAATATTATACACCTACGTTAGTGCTATTTTGACATTTTGATGTGGTGGTTGGATATTTCAATTCAAAATTTTCAAATGTGATTACCAAGATGAAAAAGAAAAGAAATCCTATCTGGATGAATATGAAAAACCTACTCAAAGATTCTTTTTTGATGTTGGAAACAAGCTTCAGTAACATTTTGTCCAAACTATATATTCCAATATTTTCACTATAGAACACACCTGAAAAAATAAGTTCTCAGGTATCAGAGCTCAGACTTAACCTATTTATTTTGTCAGACCTCTGGGCTACTTCCATTTTCTCATACTGCATTTTTGAACTCCCAGATTGATGTCTCTTCACTGTACATATGTTGTACAACTAAGTTCACCCAAGATTATGAAGTTTGCTTGAGGTGGATGTGCTACTGAGCAGATTAAAACAAGCACTCATGATTGCCTTTCAACATCCTTACCCACAAAACACACCTTCTGCACCACCATCATGGGGGCCATCTGAATGCTGTTTGAGTTTACCTGCGGTTAGCAAGTAGTTACAAAGTACAATATGTCTTTCCTTTCTGAATATATTGGTATTTCACATATCTGAAGTCCAATGATACACAGATGGTGTCTAACTTCCACCCATATGGAAATTACCTTAGCATGAAAGATTTTGGATTATCTTTTACCCTGAAAATGGAGAGAAAATCAATGAGTCACTTACTGCTTCACAATTTCAGCAAGAAATTTGGAACAATTAAACTAGAAATCCAAGCTATGTGGTGAAGATATACTGGATGCTTCGGAATAGCCAGCTGAAGCTCCTCCCAACTGCTGGAGTCAGGAGCACGTTCAGTAGAATCCAGATGCTTTGTATAGAGGTTATGATATCACCAAATGCCCAGTGTCTCCACCTACTGCTGCGTCCATCACCTGCGGTTTAGGCTAGCACAAGGATAGAGAAAATTGCCTATAAGCTCAGGGTCCCTGCTGGGAACTTCAGGATCAGATACAACTTTATACGATGGTTAGTCTCTAAGGTGCCACAAGTACTCCTTAACTTTATATGAATACACCACTTTCTTCAAAGCACTGTCTATGGATGATGGCATTACAGTCCATATCTCTCAACTTGCCAAAACTGAAATGAGGGACACCATCTGTAACAAAAAGACCCAAAATGAGGGGCACATTCATACAGGACATTTTAAATACTACAAGAATTCTTCCTTTAGCATAAGGCCTTGTCTACACAGGAAAGTTCTCAGTATAACTTAAGGTGGGACTTTAAGCCAATAAAGCTAGAGCATTATAGCCTCCCTGCCCCCTCCCACCACCACACACACTCCACGTAGATACTCTTATTGCAGTGTAAGAGTGCCTTACTTCAAATCTTCAAATTAGCTTATGTCACTTTGGAAGGGGTTTACATTAAATTGAGAGAAAAAAACCCATTTCAATAAGAATAAGAGTGGCCACGTATGGAACTGTAGAGATATAACTATGCCATGTAAACAAGGCCTAAGTAACTCCTAACACTACCGTTTCAAGATTATTTATTTCTGATGTAAACAACTGTTAACAATAAAATTGATTGGATGCCAAATGTGTGGAACAGATAACTTTGGAACTAAAATAAATGACCTCATCTCTCAAAATGAGGGACACTTGAGAAGTATGCTATATTCCTATACATGCGTACATAAAGTCACATGCAAGAATTTAGATGGGTTTACGGCTAGAGTGCCAGTCTCTTAAAGCCTCAAACAACAGTGTGGATCAAGTCTAAAAGGCACTTGGATGCGCTAGGAAAGAGTGATGGAAAGGTCATTACATTCCTCTCTCTAGAGTGCTCACAGGGAAAACTGAGGAAAGTGATTAAATACAGGTGTTTATGTAACTATAATCCAGGATTAACATTTAAAAATTCATGCTATGCATATTTCAGCATCTAAATTTCAGCTGCAACATCCCAGTTCAAACCACTGTTCAATGGCATCCTGCCTCTAGCAGTGGCAAGTCCATGATATTTCAGAAGGCAGGAAACAATCTCCATTTCCCCGCCCTCCCCATATAGCACATACAGAAGGTATTCCTTCCAAATCACTCTTCAAAATGCTCTCTCTTCTACAGCAAAAGAAAGTAGCATGCAACCCAATTACTACCACATTTAGTATGCATCCGATGAAGTGAGCTGTAGCTCACGAAAGCTCATGCTCAAATAAATTGGTTAATCTCTAAGGTGCCACAAGTACTCCTTTTCTTTTTACCACATTTAGTAATTGTCATGCAAAGGGTACATAGTGATGGAATACCTGTAAATGACAGAACTGAAATCCTAGAAAATCCTCAGATTCTTGGGGCACATACCAGACATTCACTGGATTCCATATATAATAGGTGCACCATTTTGCCTTTTGCAGTGGGTTCAGATCTTTTTGATCTGCAGTTTGATTGCATTCCAAAGCCCTCGTATGTTCCATTAAATTCTTATTGCAGGAAATAGCTATATTTTAGCTACTCTCTACTTGGAAAATTGCCACAAAGTTATTGCTGTTAAGACCAGAAGGCTTTTCAGCATTCCTGATGCAGTATCATCTCTTGGGTTGAAAGCATAGGTGCCGACTCCGTTGGTGCTCCAGGGCTGGAGCACCCACAGGGGAAAACTGGTGGGTGCTCTGCACGCACCGGCAGCTCCCCACCCCAGCTCACCTCCGCTCCACCTCCTCCCTTGAGTGCTCCGGGCTCTGCTTCTCCCCCTAGCCCCCAGCGCTTGCGCTGCGAAACAGCTGTTTCACGGCGCACGCACTGGGAGAGAGCGGGAGGAAGGGGAACGCAGCACGCTTGAGGAAGAGGCGGGACCGGGGCGGGGATTTGGGGAAGGGGTCTAAGAGGGGCAGGGAGGGAGCGGGGCCGGGGCGCGAGCACCCACTGGAGCTGGGGAAAGATGGTGCCTATGGTTGAAAGTAACTTCTCTGATGAACTTTCTCCATAGTATATTGAGCTCTGATTTGTGCTGGAAATATATCTGGTAGCTCCCAAGTGAAACGTGGAAACAGATTACCAATAACAAAGCTTGAGAAGGAAGTGTGGTTAGATATACTCACATTAGCCAATTTAACAGTGTAGTAGCAGCACATCCATTAGGGTCACTGCGCCCTTTTAACTCTTGTATCTATATTTTCCTGTGTTCAGCCCTATCTCAACAGAAGAAGGAACAGAATTGGGTAACTGCTCTACTTTTTTCCCCCAATCCTTTTTGGCCAGGAGATTGAGACAGTTTTCCTTAAGTGGACCTTTTTTGTCGAGGTCCAGATTTCTTGGTCAATGCATAATACAAGAAGTGTTAAAACTACAGTAATAGGATCTTTAGAAGCATCTGGTCTACTCAGTTCCAAAGGTTAGAGGCCATCAAGTGTAGGCAGCATGTACTAATGGGCTGGAAATCCAGAACCCAAATTCTTTGCTCTACCACAGACTTGCTGTGTGACCTTGAGCAACTCACTTTAACTACTCTGTACCTCAGTTTTCGTCACTATAAAATGAAATTATTTCCTGGCCTCAGAGAGGTGCTGGGAAGTAAGTTAATATGTGCATAGTGTCCTCAAGTTTTGAAGCATCAAGTAAGTATCACCATAACTATGGATGGAATCTAATGAAACTTTCAGTGGGACAAGAGCTGGCTGGGTGTTTCTTCTGACAGCAGCTCCCTCCCTTACGACACTGTTGTACTAGAAGGTGTTGGTGGCTGCCAGCAGGCATCTCTGATTTATAGGCAATCACAACCTCATAGATGGATAGATTCCCAGGCAAGAAGGGACCACTGTGATTGCCTCCCATATATCACAGCCATAGAACTTCCCAGAAACAATTCCTGTTTAACTAGAGCACATTTTAGAAACCCATCTAATCTTGATTTAAAAATCGCCAGTGATGAAGAACCCAATATAACCCTTGGTAAGTTGTTCCAATAATTAACCACCCTTCCTGTTAAAAATTTATGCTTTATTTCCAGTCTGAACATGCCTAGCTTCAACTTCCAACCACCGGATCTTGTTATGCCTTTAACTGCTAGACTGAAGACCCCATTATCAAATATTTGTTCCCAGTGTACCTACTTATAGACCTACAAGTGACTGATCAAGTGACCCCTTAGCCTTCTCTGTTAAGCTAAATGGATTGAGATTCTTGAGTCTATCACTATAGCTCCTTAAAGCTGATGGTCTCTCTCACTCGCAGAAGTTGGTCCAGTAAAAGATAATACCTCACCCACCTTCTCTCTCAAATATCCTGGACCCACATGGCTACACCAGCACTGCATGCTTGCCACCTTTAATTCAAACTAAAGGGAAGAATAATCTCCATTATGAATAAATGTTGAAACAACAGAAGCCATAGTCCTAGGCTCTGGAATGCATGAGGAAGGCCTGAGCAAAAACTAACTCAGAGATAAAGAGTGGTTTTCCTGGGGTCTGATTGCAAATGCAGGGGCTGGGCACTGATTGGTTCTGTGTGTGTTTGTGGGTCAGAACAAGGAGAAAGCCAGCAGAAAGCCAAGAAAAAAGCAGAAAGCCAGAGAATCACTGGTGAACATGACTCTGGGAGGAAACTAAGAGTTTCTTTTGAGCACAAGACTGGCTGGAAAGCAGGCTTAGATTTCTCTGAGCAAGGAAACTGCCTGTCTGTTCCTGCTGTGTTCAGACCAGGGCCAGATTAACCTTTTATGGGCCCGGCACCAAACATATTTCTGGGCCCCCATGCAATAGAGCATGGTGCAGGGAGGTCAGTCCCCAGACCGAGGGCCTGGCTGGGGCACCTCAGATGGTGGCCCCGCTCCACCCAGTGTGAGGGCACCATTTACAAACTGGCAGTCGCCAGATGCACATTGGCCTGCCCAGCCCTGTGCTGCCAGCATGGCCCTTCCCCTTGGGGGAAGGCCCACACCACCCCACACAGCCCCTCTGCCCAACACCCTGCAGGCCTGCCACCACTACTGCATAGCTCCCTGCACACCACCACACCCCTGCAGAGTGCCCTCCTGCCCAGGACCCCCCCACAACTGCCCCTCTCCCTAGCACCCCAACTCACACAGATCTCCCACCTCCACAGCTCCACTACCACAACTACACAGCACCCCACAGACCTCCCCCACTGCTCAGCACCCCCTCACAGTACAGACCCCTCCAGAGACCCACTCCCCCTGCCCTACCCCTGGCCCTGTTGCGGAATCACTCTGGCCTCTCAGGAGCTAGGCTCCCTCAGGACTCCTTTTCAAGCTCTGTCCTGGCCTTGGGCCGTCCTGACTTTTTTTTGACAAAAATGGACATTTGTCCTGTTTGCTCTTGCCAACTGATCAGTCATAGAATCACAGAATATCAAGGTTGGAATAGACCTCAGGAGATCTAGTCCAATCCCCTGCTCAAAGCAGGACCAACACCAACTAAATCATCCCAGCCAGGGCTTTGCCAAGCCAGGCCTTAAAAACCTCAAAGGATGGAGATTCCACCACCTCCCTAGGTAACTCATTCCAGTGCTTCACCACCCTCCTAGTGAAATAGTGTTTCTGAATACCCAACCTAGACCTCCCCACTGCAACTTGAGACCATTGATCCTTGTTCTGTCGATCTGAGGTGCCGGACAGCGAGGCTCAGGGTCAGCCCCAGTCCCAGGTGGCACAGTGCTCAGGGTTGGGGGTCAGCTCCAGCCCCAAGCAGCAGCGTGTGCAGCTGGGCAGGGCAGCAAGCCCCAGCCCCGGTGAGTGGCATGTGGGCTTGGTGGGGTGGGGGAGGGTGTCAGCCCCAGCCCCCAGCGGTGTGGAGCTGGGGGCGGGGAGGAAAAGGAGCAGCAACCCCAGCTGGGCAACACAGGGCTCCGGCTTTTAGCCCCAGGTGGTGGTGTCTCTGGCGAGCCCCGCGGGGGGCAGCTTTTGTGAGTCCCTTGCTGAGAAGTTAGGTCACCCTATGTGGAGGGGCCCAGTCAACTGCCAAGCCCCCCTCTGTATCCATCACCCCTGCCCCAGCACTGTCCCGGCTTCTCCATCTGTCCCAGGCAGCTCGGCTCCAGGGTCAGAGGCAGGTGGGGGCCCCACAGATGGTGGGCAGCAGTAACCACCTGGAGCCAGAGCTGCACTGGGGTCTGACCCAGGGGTGGAGAGGAGCCCTTTGCCGGCCTGCAAGCCAACTGGAGCAATAAGTGGGCGGGGGAGGGACCAGGAGGCAGAGAGGAGCCAGCGGGCTGGTGGGGCCTCAGGACACAGCACATGGTGCCACTGTAAACCTGATACTGGTTCAGAGAAACAGAACTTTGCATACATTCTTTGTAAATAAATTGGACTGCATCAAAGAAATACCCGACAATCAATTCCTCCTCCTAATGCAAACAACCTGGCAAGGCCCTGAATATTGGCTAACTGCTCAAGTCAAGGGGCAACAATACAGTCCTAAACAACCTGTTAACACCCCAAAAAGAAAAGGAGGCACCACAGAGACTAAAATTTATTTGAGCATAAGCTTTTGAGAGCTACAGCTCACTTCATCGGATGCATTCCCCTAGTACCTCTGCTCTAGATATGTAGCTATGTTTCATAACACAAAGTAAATCCTTTTCTAGTAGGACATGGTCTTTTGTTACAAGAGTCTAGAACACATCTGTGAAGAAACATTCCCTCTTCCCCCCCCCCTCCCCCCAACATATTTTACAAATGGAATCAAAATTTTAAAAATATTTATGTTGGTGAGTGCAAAAACATTCTAATGCATGTCAAATCATAACTTTCACATTTTGTACATACAAACGCCTACATCATACCTTCTACAGAACGAAGAAAGGAAACTTAGAATAATCAGTGCTCAAACACTGGCTTCATTCTCATTGAAATGGAAGTGGGCAATATACCTGTTGATTTATCAGCATTATATGGGAAGAAGTTTTAGTTATTTTACTTGTGTCTCTGCCAGCTATGTATTTTGCTTAACTAAAAGTGTCTTCAATTTCTCAAAGTATGAAAAAATTCACATGTAAGAACATAGATGTACTTCAACAAACTTACCAACAGGTTTAAAAATACATTTTCTTTGTGGCTCAACACATCAAGAGCTCTCTTCTGGGAGAAATGAAGCTTCATCTTCCTTTTTCCAAACTCCTAGATTTTGTTAAACTCAATTGTACATTTTAGCATGAAACCAAGACTTTCAATTGCAGCACTTTACTCCAGAGCCCCAAATTTTCTGGGTTACTTGTGATTTGTCATTGGTTACACTTGTAAATGGCAAGTCATCCCCTTGTTACAGCTAAAAGCAGTAGAGAGACCTGCGCTGGCTAGAAGTTACTTTTTCTATATCGTTTCATACAGATCAAGATTCATTACTCCAGTGTTCGGAATTCTTGATGGTAGAACACAAAACCCATCACTAGTAATAATAATAATAATAATAATGTACTTCTCATTACTTGCTCTTGTCACCGTAAAACAAAGTTTACTAGCTAACCATGACAGGTTAAATAACAGAACCCCAACTTTTCTGCACCCAGGAAGTTGGACATGCCATAAACATATGGGACTCCCCCAGACTCCATGGAGGCAAATCATAAGGTGACAGAAGGAAACGGGAAAAACCAGCTAACCAAGGAGCTGAAACCCTTTGATGGAGTTAACGTCTCTGTCAAAGAGAACTAATGTTATTTCACCATGCACATGGCACCCAGATTTGGTAACAGTAGTAGATGAATTAGAAGAGGGGCAGGAAAAGAAAATAGACTCACCAGGAGGGAATAGGCCAAAAAAAACCCACTTTACATTCTATCAGTGCTCCAGCACCAGACATAGATCTTAGATAGGTGGAAAAAGCTTTCAAAGCAATGCTATATTTAGCAAAAGCTAGGCAATTAAGGTTTACACAAGAGGGTATGCTCTCTCTCTCTTCCCCTCCCTCTAGTTTATACAGGTCTAAAACCCTTGCAGCAGAATTTAGGGCCTTATTAAGAGCTCTTCCAACAAAGCCAGCCAAATGGAAAGAAACAGCAAGACTGTGCTATGTAATCAAGCCTGGCAGAAACAAAGACAGAAATCCTGATGGCAGCACAGCCTTCAGTTAATAGGAGACACCATTTGGTATTACTTGTTTAGGATTATCACATCATAAATCTTTTAGCAGACTACAGGTCTCACAAGCCACACAGCAAGATTTTTTTCATGGCTTAAATCAACGATCAAATTCTAAAAATTATAGGACTACAGAAGAAATTGGTGTGAGCTAATTAAATACTTTCCATTAATATAGTGTCTGAATTAATTCACACTGTTTAAATGAAGCAGTTGTTTAACCTAGCACAATACCACCACACAACTGTTTAGGTCAATAAGGGAAGGTTGCCCCAGTCAGTTGAAACCACAGGAGGAATTTAGGGAAGCAGAACGTAAATAGCAAAAGCAAAAGAGTTTTGACCAGGTCACCAGGACTAATATGCTACAACTCCTGCAAAACGCACCACGTGTTCTTTAGTGACAAGGAGTGGTCAGGATAATCTTACTAAGAACATTTGTGCTGAAGTATAAAGTTGTAAAACAAGAGAAGAGATTCCATTCAGATTAAGAAAAGGAATCTAAAACATGTAGTTAATGTGAGAAAATACTCCCATTGTTACGGTTGCCAGGTATCTGGTTATTGACCAGAAAGTCTGGTTACCTCCAATAACCGGCCTCTGCCACCGAGCAGGCTGGTGGTGGGAAGAGCAGCAGCTACTGTTGGAGCCTGGAGGAGCACTCAGCAACGACTCTGGTGCAGAGTGAGAGATACCAGTGGCTCCCCCGCCCTGCCCCAGTCACCCCTCCCTCCCCCAGAGCATGGCTCTCCCTCCCCGGCCTTACCCCAGTCACCTCTAGAGCCCTGCTTAGCTGGCAGTGGGAGGGAGGTGGAGAGAGCAGCGAGCAACAGCGGGGATGGAAAAAGAGGTGAAGCAGGGGAGGTTCCAGCACTCAGCGCCCAGTTTTCACACATTAGAAAGTTGGCCCCCGTGCATAGAACTCGCACCTCTAGATCCCTTTAGAGAAGGACTATACAGCAAAGAAAACCCTGCGGCTGGCCCGTGCCACCTGACTCAGGCTCACATGGCTCAGGCTGCAAAGCTGTTTCATTGCTTTGTAGGCATTGGCTCGAGGACCCTGTGAGATAGGAGGGTTCGATAGCCTGGGCTCCAGCCTGAGCCTGCAAGTCTACACAGCAATGAAATGGCCCTGCCGCCCGAGCCCTGTGATTGTTCCAGGCAGCTGGCACAGGCCAGCCACAGGATTTTCTTTGCTGTGTAGACATACCCAAAGAGGCCTCTGAAAAGGCCTCTGCATGCAAATAAGCTTTATCTTGTGACAACAGTTCTCAAACTTCATTGCATCATGACCCCCTTGAATCATAGAATATCAGGGTTGGAAGTGACCTAGGAGGTCATCTAGTCCAACCCCCTGCTCAAAGCAGGACCAATCCCCAACTAAATCATCCCAGCCAGGGCTTTGTCAAGCCTGACCTTAAAAATATCTAAGGAAGGAGATTCCACCACCTCCCTAGGTAACGCATTCCAGTGTTTCACCACCCTCATAGTGAAAAAGTTTTTCCTAATATCCAACCTAAACCTCCCCCACTGCAACTTGAGACCATTACTCCTTGTTCTGTCATCAGCTACCACTGAGAACAGTCTAGCGCCATCCTCTTTGGAACCCCCTTTCAGGTAGTTGAAAGCAGCTATCAAATCCCCCTTCATTCTTCTCTTCCGCAGACTAAACAATCCCAGTTCCCTCAGCCTCTCCTCATAAGTCATGTGTTCCAGACCCCTAATCATTTTTGTTGCTCTCCGCTGGACTCTTTCCAATTTTTCCACATCCTCCTTGTAGTGTGGGGCCCAAAACTGGACACAGTACTCCAGATGAGGCCTCACCAATGTCGAATAGAGGGGAACGATCACGTCCCTCGATCTGCTGGCAATGCCCCTACTTATACAGCCCAAAATGCCATTGGCCTCCTAGGCAACAAGGGCACACTGCTGACTCATATCCAGCTTCTCGTATCACAGTAGGTCCTTTTCTGAAGAACTGCTGCCGAGCCATTCGGTCCCTAGTCTGTAGCGGTGCACAGGATTCTTCCTTCCAAAGTGCAGGACTCTGCACTTGTCCTTGTTGAAGCTCACCAGATTTCTTTTGGCCCAATCCTCCAATTTGTCTCGGGCCCTCTGTATCCTATCCCTACCCTCCAGTGTATCTACCTCTCCTCCCAGTTTAGTGTCATCTGCAAACTTGCTGAGGGTGCAATCCACACCATCCTCCAGATCATTTATGAAGATATTGAACAAAACTGGCCGGAGGACCGACCCTTGGGGCACTCCACTAGATACCGGCTGCCAACTAGACATGGAGCCACTGATCACTATCCGTTGAGCCCGACAATCTAGCCAACTTTCTATCCACCTTATAGTCCATTCATCTAGCCCATAATGACTGAAGAACCATTTTCAGACAACTCTAATACCTATCATTATCAGTCACCAAGCTGCCTCACCAAGCTGGAGAATAACTGGTAACCCCAAACTGCAATATTTTGGCTAGATGTTCTGCCACCTTTAAGAAAAGGAGTACTTGTGGCACCTTAAATTTCAGAGTAGTAGCCGTGTTAGTCTGTATCTACAAAAAGGATGCATCTGATGAAGTGAGCTGTAGCTCACGAAAGCTTATGCTCAAATAAATTTGTTAGTCTCTAAGGTGCCACAAGTCCTCCTTTTCTCTTAACAAATTTGTACTCCTTTTCTTTTTACGGATACAGACTAACACGGCTGCTACTCTGACACCTTTAAGAAGCGAGTCTCTCCTTTCAGCTTTGTCATAGACTTTCCCCCACTAATATACCTTCTTCGGGATTCCACAAAAATATATATATATACACACACACACACACTTTATATAAGTCATGTATAACGTTCAATTTGAGTGAAAGAGTGCACCCGCCCAACTATGGAACAACCACCCAGCTCTTTAACAATGTAACCTCCGCTCTCCTTCTCCTCAGTTTGCTGCTTACCAAGGAAATGTTGCTCCCCCATCATGGAGTGTCTGAATGTTTTCCATGTAAGAATGAGTCTCCAATCCTGTCAACACTTACATACTTAACTTTACATATTAAAGCATATATATGTTTATGTTTACAGGATTCAGGCATATAATGTCCATTATGGCTGTACCCTCAGCTATGCTGACCCTGGTTTCTAACAGTCACTTCTGATATGTATCAGTGACTTGTAACAGCAGCATATATTTTCTGCCACATACATAGTTTCTACTCTTCAGGGTGGACATTACTACTCCACTTGTGGTAATTTAGAGGAATACTCCACCAATGCCAGAAATTCACTCAACTATTTCATTAAATGAAAATGGGAATTTAATGTTTAAGATTCTAATTTCTATATAAATCAAAAAAGTTAAAATCACTCCATTTTTTTTAAAATGGATTGTCAAAAAAGCAGTTTCCGCTTTGTTTGTCCTTATATTCGTCTCCTGAGGTAGGTCAGGATGGAGAAAATTCAGACCTAGCTAGAAACCACTGGAAGAGACTTTCAAAGTTATTTAAAGTAAATTTGATATTTCTATTAATAGTTTGGTTCAACTGCCAGCGGTCTTTTTATACACACACACACACACACAGATTATATTATATATAGTCATTTAAAAACAACTTACCTTAGACTACATTTCCAACTGTTTCTAATGAGACTTGAATTTTCTGTCTTAATCTGCCTCCTGCTGGGAACTTGCATTAGCATTGGCCTCACATTTCAGATACTTTGAGCAGTAATTGCAGTAATTCTTAGCTTTAGAAAAGGGTGGCAAGTAGTTTAGGTAAGAAAGCGAAGTCACCACTATCTCTAAACACACAGATGAACAGCTCCATATCTTATTGGAAAAAAGTGTTAGAAAATGTTGCGGTGGGATGACAGGCCAGGCTAATCTTGAGATACAGTAACTTTCTCTTTGAGTAAGAAGCAGAAAGACTGTAAAAAGATAAGAGATTTCTTAATGTTATCAGATATATACTCACATAACTTACTTTTCCTGTAGTTCAATGAAATGTAAGATCCATACACATTACAAAAAAGTTATAATAAAAATTTGTATATTTTAAATTTATTAATATCACATATGGTTACATTTTGTTTAGGAAAACAGTGTTCTGTTCAAAACATAATTGCACAAATTTCTTTTTAACATTTTAAAATTAAATCCTTTTTATAATTACTAGTCATTTGCTGGGAAATGTACATCGATTTCCATACCTGCTGTAGGGAGATAACTTTACTTTTAAAATATTACCTATACTATAATAATTTAGCATAGTCTATCTCTGAATACCAAATTAGCTCAAAACAACTTATTTTTAGAATGATGGTGAAGTGAACCATTTGTAGTGTCATGAATTTTCAGAAAAGGTCCACAGCTCCCTCTTTTGGCAAAATAAGTGCTGCTACAGAATTGATTTTAGAATAGATTTTGGAAGCGTCAATTAAAATGGGGGTTTTTTTAAACCCATTTTGTTTTAAAAAGCCGCTTTGCAGGACACTTTTACTTTGAGTAAAGTAAGAATTCCAGCTACTGACAGTGTTGTTGCTGTAGAGATTCAATTTACTTACCAAGAAAAACTAACATTTATAAAATATTTCTCTTCTAGTCACCCTACTTACACCTTGTGTTGTAGTGTTATTTCCAGGTCAGTCACAAACAAAGGTACAGAAAGAAAAGGAGTACTTGTGGCACCTTAGAGACTAACAACTTTGAGCATAAGCTTTCATGAGCTTATGCTCAAATAAATTTGTTAGTCTCTAAGATGCCATAAGTACTCCTTTTCTTTTTGAGGATACAGACTAACACGGCTGCTAGTCTGAAAAAGGTTCAGAAGTGACTTTCCCAAAACTTACATAAAGTTTAACAGAATAAAAAACAAGATCTCTTGCCTCCCCATCTCAAATTTTAACCAACAGGCACAGCTCCCTCAAATTAGCATTTATTTCCTTTACTGGAAACCTAATGCAAACAAAACAAAATACGAACACCTCTAGGATGCTCAGATTTCTCTACCCACTGTATTTTGTTCTGTCGCAGGTGGTTTGGTTTTGGCTGTGGGTGGGTGGGGTGGTTTTGTTTTGTTAACTTGTCTGCCCTATACACACAAAACTGTATAAAAATGCAGTTCACAGGACATAAACATTGAATTTTCATATTGCTGCTAAACTGTTAAAAAAATAATTAAGAAGTCACTACCAATGGTGGGAGGGAGGATTTAAGTTAATAGACTTGGGGCATGTCTACATTGCCCTGTATTTTGAACTACGGGGTGGGGGTGGGGTGGGAGGGAATGGGTATGAATTACAGTGCCGCACTATAACTCCCCCATGTGAACGCTGCAATTGCAAACAAGCTCCTCTTCAAACAGGACTACATTATTGCAATCCCAGTCCTTAAAAGTTTGTGCCCACAGCATCCACATGGGGGAGTTACAGCACAGCCCTCTGGTGCACAGTGCTATTTATACCCCCATAGTCTGAACTATAGGGCAGCGCAGACATGTCTTAAGTCAGGAGACCAGGTCTATTCCAGCCACTGACCTTAGACAAATCACTATACCTTCTCAGTTTACTCATCTCTAAACATAGTATCCCCACCGCCCCACCTTTATAAGCATAGACACTGAAAGAGACACTATTACCATGAGTCCCAGTAAATTAATTTTCTCTTTATTGCACTTTAGATCCAAATTATTTGGTTTATTTTTTTTTTCATTTAAGGCTCCTGGCTGCAAGCAACATGCAAGAAACACACGGTTGTGTTGCAAGCCTATGTGCCTTGAGCTCTCTGGGAAGTAATGTTATGTTTACACTAGGGTCTGGTCTACACCAGAGGTGTTCAACCAGTGGGGTATGTTTACCCTGGGGTACTTTGAGGTCTTCCAGGAGGTACATCAACTCATCTAGATATTTACCTAGTTTTACAACAGGCTACATAAAAAGCACTAATGAAGTTGGTACATAAAATGATTTGTTTATACTGCTCTGTATAATATACACTGAACTGTAAGTATAATATTTATATTTCAATTAATTTATTTTATAATTATATAGTAAAAATGAGAAAGTCAGCAATTTTTCAGTAATAGTGTGCTGTGACATTTTTAGGTCTGATTTTGTACGTTTTTAAGTGAGATGAAATTTGGGGGGACACAAGACAAATCAGACTCTTGAAAGGCATACAATAGCGTGGAAAGGTTGAGCACCACTAGCCTACGCTACACAGTTAGTAAATTGCCTTAGGTCAACCTTCGACCTAATTAAGTCAGTCTCTACACTTCAGCTTTGCTCCCATAGATTAAAGTGCCCTACTACACCAACAAAGTAACTCCCCTTCCACAAGAGATGTAGGGCTTATGTTGGTGTAGTTAGGGCAACGCAGTGTCTGTGCAGTCAGTGCATACACACACTGGCTTGTTGGCAGTCTTGTCAATTTAACGGCTCAGCTGGGAAATTGATAAGGCTGCCTGGCTCCCAGGAATCAAGAAGCTGGGGCAACTGGAACCCACTTCCCAAGGGCAAGAAACCAAGGCAGTTTTCCCCCTGAGGTAGCTTCCCCCACTCCCAGCGGGGAACAGGGAACCAGGGGGAGAGCCGCAGCTCGCTGGGATTCTGGGAGCCTGTGGGGCAGCCAGACTCCCAGCAGGGAGCTGCCAGCAGAGCTCAGAGACCAGGCTCTCAGCTCCCCACACTGCCCCTCTTAGGTTGATGGAAGTGCTCCTGAAGAGGACACGCACTATAGATTCAAAGAGGGTAGTGTGGACATACATCACTGCAGTAATTACTGTGGTGGCTGTATGTCAACCTAATAATCAACTGACTTAGGTTTCTAGGGTAAACATACTGTAGGATTTCCTCACCCTACCCCACACAGCTGCATCTTTATCAAGGGAAGTAATGATGGGTAAATTAGCGCTGACAAGGTGCCAGTGACTACTGGTGTTTTAACTACAGTGTAACGTACATCTGCTTTTCAAAATTCAGGCCGGGTTCTTTATATAATGGTTGCAACAATTACAAAACTTTTGTGCCTCAGAAGTACTGAAATATGACTGTGATGAGTGCTACAGAAGTAACTATATGTATAAGAAACACAATAGTGCACAATCAGACGGGTGGGCACACTTTACCAAGAACTACATGGAAGATCAAATTTCATGGTAAATCAGAAATGTGTGTGTTAGTGAGTTAGCTACAATATACCAGTACTGCCACTGGAAACAATGGGAAACGGAAGTACAGTATCTCTTGCCACCACAGTTCATACCAATATGGAGAAAATAATCTCACTTAAATGAAATTAAGATTTCAGGTAGTTTGAGTAGTTAAGTACAATCTAGTTCTTGGTCAAATTTCTGGACTTGAATGGTTTTGGATGGTCTTTTGTTCTTTGAAGTGGAAGTAACACTGCCCGTAACGCCACACATCCAAGAAAGTTGTCTTGTTACCAGCGATTACGTGTGTCTGCAATTCACTTTCTTGTGCCTCTGAAATACCTCAGCTAAGGATGTACGGCTGGGTTTTAATACTGCCTACAGAAAATTGAGTTTTCAACTTCATAATTGAGCAACGATGCGACATTTGTGGAGGAAGTGATAACCACAAATAGCATATGCTCTGAGCTAAAAATCATAGTACTATATTACAGAGAAGTCTGAGTTAGAAACAGCCTATTAGGTCATCCAATCCACTTCCTCACCAACAAAGAATCGTTACCTACAGTACATTTTTAGTGCCTTGTCCATTTCAGTTCTCGCTGTCAGTAAACACCCCCACTCTGGCTATTCAGTCTGGATTTTCTTTGTCTGAATTTTATCCTGTTATTTCTAGTGATGCTCCCTTGATCATCCTGACCTTTTCTTTTCAGTTTGTGGCACTATTATTTATTGTATTAAATACTTGCAGATAATTATACAAACAGTGTAGTACAAATCCCTATAAAGCACTGGGTAACTAGAATAAAGCATTGGGTAATTCTATTTTTGGAGGTAGAGAAGGGAAGGGCTGAGGGAATTTATGTAAAAGCCAACATACCAAACATGAGGAAAAGATGCACCACACATTAATTTGCCCCATTGAAAGCCCCTAAATTCCACTGCTATGGTTTCAACCTACAGCATTATAGACCTGAATCTATTTATCTTCCCATAAAACTAATGCCATCTTAAAAGCAGTAACTTCTTTACTGAACTTATCTTTAGCCTCTCTCACAAAGCAACAATTAGCTGTAATCAGAAAAGCACTTGGAATATTGAGATAAGGTTAGTTATTCAGTAAGGACATGGTTGTCAGATGACCATCAAAGCACAAAAATTGGTCCAAGAAAAGAGCCAGTTAATGGTTTGTTAAATCAGCCAACTTCTTATGGAAAGCTAATCTGCTTCACTCACTGGTTCTCAAGCACCAACATAATGCTGGGATGTTTCAGTTACAAGCTATGCGTATTAGCTCTGAACCAAAAAAAACCCCTAAACACAAAACTCCACATAAAACCCCCCAAAAAACAAAAGGAATTTCAAATATCTACAGACCTCTGTCAATCTTAGATTTCATAAAAACCTCAATCATATGAAAGCTAAGCTTTAGGCCTATTCTGACATGCCCCAGTAATTAGAGACATAAGGTGAGTGAGGTAATATCTTATTCGACCAACTTCTGTTGGTGAGAAAGACAAGCTTTCGAGCTAGAGACCTGAAGAGTTCTGTGTGGCTCGAAAGCGCGTCTCTTTTACCAACAGAAGTTGGTCCAACAGAAGATATTACCTCACCTGCCTTGTCTCTCTAATACCCTGGGACCGACGAGGCTACAAATACGCTGCATATATGTCCCAGTCATGATATTTTGACAACAGGGCTTTTGTTTCTTAATGATAAAGACTAAGGGAAGACAGATGACAGTGATACAAATTTTTTCTGAACAGTACATTTAACATTTTCTGAGAAGTGTGAATTACTCTTTAAATGTAGAAATAAGGGAGGCTTAGGGGTACAGGGAATCAATCCCTCTCTCCTTACGTTGTATGGCTTTGATCACCAGGTGTTTTTAAACCTCCAAGATGTCATTACTGTAGCTCAGTAAAGTAATTCTAGATGTGATACATTGTGCTGAGGATTTAATGGAGTTTAATCTAATTGACAGGTTTCATTTACTCTGCCTGGCCCTTTTATTGTTCAATAAAATAAGATTTGCTTCTCCTATCACGGAGCTCAAAACTGACTCTCCAGTACTTTGGAATGGAATTAAGCACTAACAAATTCAAATTTTAATGAAGCATTTTTCTTCCTTATCGTAAACCCACAAACCTCTCTGTATAATTTACATGTAGCTGTTGCCAACTAAACTCATGCTGAAAAACAGAAGTGTGATTTCACTGCCCCTTGGGGTCCAATTCTTATGGAAGTAATACATTAATACACATGTACAATGGGTTATAGAATTGCTTGTATTATCAGTCCTGCTGTTGTAAACAGATTTCTACAACCAATTGCATTCTAGCTTCAACTTAGACAAGGTCCTATTGCTTACTCAGCAAGCCTGGGGTAATGGGATAAGTTAGTTTCTGCAAATTTCTGCCTGATCACAGTTTCTTGGTGTTAGAGGCTATAGAGAGCATTAAATACTCTTCACATTACCCAATTACTTCAATTTTATTTTTAGAACCACTTATCTACATCTCTGTGAGGTTAATCTTTGCACACAGTTTTAAAGAGTTGCTCATGTTTCATGGATATACTCAGAAAACCATTCTACTTCTCTCATTTTCTGTATTACTTCTCTCTATTTATTAAGGCAGACATGCATGCAGTCAAATATTACCCACTTGAAGCCATAAGACTTACTGAAAGTTTTGTTTTTGTGAAAACTGAGGATAATGTAGGATGAGGCTGGGTCAGTAGGCTTTAGATATGAAACATCCAGTTTAGATTAAGGGGCTTTCATCTTTTAAAAAAAGGTAAAACTGAGACTGAACTTGTGGTCTTTGAAGAATTCTGATTTCTCTATGAGAAATCCCAGTGTGCTGTCCAAACTGTAACTCAAATAATCAGTCTACTGACATGTCCCATGGAATTTCAAGGTATTCAAATTCCTCTTCTAAACTGCTGTGTAGCATATATGATGTTAAACAGCTGCTGCATTCCACTACAGAGGTGGCTGAAGTGTTCCATATATGCCCTACCTACTACTTCACATCAGTGTGTGGCTTAGTTAACATTTGTAAAATATATTTTGAAAACCTCATATAAAGAAATTACAACAGAATCTTTATTAATTCATGTGGATGCCCCTCATGTTTATTCAAAAGCAGCATTGTTTCTAACTGGTTTCCAGGGTTTGATGAGGCATGTCTAGATGTTTGTCTGTTTCCCTATAAAGGGCAGTAAGAGACCTTCCTTATCTCATCTCCTACTCCATAACAACTAAAGAGGGCTCTGTCACTGGATGTCTTCATTTAATGCTGCCAGGGTTGGATCCTATTAAAAAGAAGCCTGCTAAGATCAGCGGCTAAGTCAGAAAATGCATCATATAAGCTATTTAATTTAAGTATTTAGTGATTCCTAGTTCACTGTGCTGTAAAGTCAAATTGTGCAGTACAACTGTCACTGTGCAGAAAGGAACAGTCTGATGCAGTGGTAGGGGCAAGGAGAATCTGAGGAGGTATTTTGCAGTACAGTAATATTTGCTATAATTACCTGCCAACGTTTCTATTATGGAATCCTACTGTTGGGTGATTTATAACGACTAAGAATTTACTGTAAGCTCAAAATGTGGCAGGGAGAAAAAAAGTTAAAGGAGTTGATGTTTTTTTGTTTCTAATGACATACTTTCAGATGCTTGTAAATCAAACTGCCTCTTCCTCCCTCTACTCCCTCCACCCAAGAGAACAGTTAAGGCCAAAATACCAGCCCAGATTTTCAGCCTAAATCCAGTTCTTCTGTAGATTTATGTTAGAGTCATGGTATGAAATGTAATTGCTTGTAGTTGATATTACAGATACATAAGAACTAGACTGAAATCCTTGGGGTTTGTCTACTCAGGGAAATTTACCACAATAATTGTAACAGTTATACTGCTAGTTATACTGTATAACTCCCCAGAATAAGAAGTGTCCACACCAGGAGTTACACCAGTAAACTTGAGCTGGTAAATTTCCCCACATAGACAAACCCTTAAAGAGTTGTATACACATGGGAGTTATTCAGATACAACTACTACTTAATAATTATATGTGGACACTTATTTCAGCATAATTATTCAGGAATAGCTATTGTACTTTAAATTCACAACCTACCTTAACACAAAACAACTGTCAAGTGCAGACAAGCCCTTAGATACATTAGACAGTCTCATTCAAGAATGCACCTCACATTGGTCAAAGATTTCTCCAGGCGTCTATGGGTATATCTATGCTGCAATTAAAAACCTGTGGTCGAACCAGGCCAGCTGACTCAGGCTCTTGGGTCTGTTGAATTATGGTGTAAAGGATCAGGCTTGGGCGGAAGCCAGGGCTCTAGGGCCCTATGAAGTGGGAGGGTCCCAGAGCTCAGGCCACAGCCCAAGCCTGAACGTCTACACCACAGTTAAACAGCCCCTTAGCCCAAGACCCTTGAGCCAGAGTCAGCTGGTATGGGCCAGCCAGAGGAATCTAAATACAGTGTAGACAAACCACAAAGCGTCACCATCCACTACTTCTCAGCTGGAAAGATGGTAGTTCCAGCTTGGAAACTTCAGTGATTGGTATATATGAGGGGAACGGAAGGAAGGGAGAAGATCAGAGTCTTCAGTGTTTCGAAAGGAAAGACCACTGCCAACAAGTAGGGGAAGGTTTAAAAAGGATCTTTAAGTCTCCCATAGGATTTACATTTCTATATTGCAGAACTCGATCCCCCAACTGGAGAAAAGTTCAATTAAAAAAGCAGTTATGACAATAACTGCCACATTCTTGAAGGATGGACAGATCTTATTTCTACAGATGGATAACAAATCTGTGGATTTTTGTATCTTTGGGGTCTAATGCAATGAAAAGATACCATGTACCAAAGTAATTATTTAGCAATACTGAGAGTCATCAACTGTCTGGGATTGGATGAAATCGACTTATTGCTAGAGACTGTGAAAATAAAAGCAGGGTCTTGCAAACACAAATATTCTAATAGGCATTACTCTCTCTTCTCATACAAACAGTATTTCAGATAATTGGCAGTTAAACAACATTGCAGAGTTTTATAGCTCCCACTCTTGCGTCTGAAAAAGGGCACTGTGTTGAGGCAGGGAGCAGCCTAGCCTGGTGCGGCCACGGTCTTTCACTGTGATGCAGGAACTAAGAGATTAATTTCTGAGCTTGTAAAACAACCTTCCGCCTGCTCTTGACCCTATCAAATCCGCAATGAAGCCATTTGCTGCAATTTGACCGTTTATCTTCCCTTGAGGTCAGACTCTCACAACCATCAACATCCAGTCATGGCTTTTTAATTGTTCAGAACCACCACCACGCACTTTCATTGTTCAGAAAAAAACAACACTCATGGTCTGGTATGGTAGTCAGATTTTTGCTAGGACATGCACAATTGTTTATTTAGGTTTTCTGGATGCATATCTCCATAAATCCAGGCACTTACACCTCTAGCTTGAGGGAAAGTTACCTGCTATTGTCCTGAAATTCTCCCTATCTATCCATCAAAGGCTTCTATACTGCACTGTTTGTCAGGATATAAACAAAACTACTTGTTTTTTCCCCTCCCAATACATTGCCTAAGTCTTCAAATGAACACAAGCCTTCTTTCCATTAAGGTATTGTATTTATACTCTACAGCAAAAGTTTGATGCAAGGACCTTGAGCACACTCATTATCTCAAGATTCAGGTTAAGCCTGAAAAACAGTAGTTTGGTATTAAGACATTTAATAGTGCCACACTAACTTTTCCAAATATCAGTTTAGCAATACTAAAGACAAATTTCTACTCACAACCTTTAGGAGGCAGTGTTCCCAGGAAGTCAAAGGGGGGTTAGATCAAAGGGAGAGCTAAATGGTCTATAAAGTTACATACTAATCATTTTAGAAATCAGCTTGTTTAAAGTTGTAGGCAAACAGATTACGCTATTCACCTCCATCTCAAAATTACACTGAAAGACTGCACAATCAGATTTTTTTTTTAAAAGCCATTATTCTAGAAGCATACATGAGAGCATTTCTGGAAAGACTACATAAACACAGACTCTAAATAAACTTGATACATAAATGACAGGTTTCAGAGTAGCAGCTGTGTTAGTCTGTATTCGCAAAAAGAAAAGGAGTACTTGTGGCACCTTAGAGACTAACCAATTTATTTGAGCATAAGCTTTCGTGAGCTACAGCTCACTTTATCGGATGCATACTGTGCAAAGTACAGAAGATCCTTTCTATACACACAAACCATGAAAAAATGGGTGTTTACCACTACAAAAGGTTTTCTCCCCCCCCCCCCCACTTTCCTGCTGGTAATAGCTTATCTAAAGTGATTGCTCTCCTTACAATGTGTATGATAATCAAGTTGGGCCATTTCCAGCACAAATCCAGTTTCTCTCCCCCCCCACCCCCATTTTTTCATGGTTTGTGTGTATAAAAAGATCTTCTGTACTTTCCACAGTATGCATCCGATGAAGTGAGCTGTAGCTCACGAAAGCTTATGCTCAAATAAATTGGTTAGTCTCTAAGGTGCCACAAATACTCCTTTTCTTGATACATAAATGAAATTCAGTCTGAAGTTAGTAACCAAAAATCCAAACCTATTTCAAGCATTCACATAAATGACCATTAAAACTTTTAAGACAGTCCCCAAATACAGAACATTCCAACAGGAAGCAAGAGCAATGAATGGTACCTTGGAAAGCTGCCATATCAGGGTCTCTCTACAGGAGAGTACATTGAACTACAGTTGCAGTGACAGGCTTTGAAGTCCTACTGTCTCCAGAATTTTGTATCAGTTATCCATGGCAACTCTTCTGGCAAAAGCAAAAATCTTCAAAATGTTCACTAATCTTAACCCAGAATCTCATCTCATTAACATTTCAATTTGAGAAGAACGAGCAAAGCTTTTGCCAACATTGTAAAGTTAAGAATTAGTTTTAACCTCACTCTTCCTTAACCAGAAAGGCAACCAAGTGACAGTTTTGAAATAGCTGTAACAGAGTTAGAGTGTATTCAAAAACTCCAAAGAATTGAGTAGCTGTAGGTCATGCAGAGGAATGTGTTAGGGTGAATTCACATCAATCTAACTTCTTGGCAGTATCAGAAAATGTCAGCCAAGGGCTTCCATCAAGTGGTCTGCCAAGACTGAGGCGGACAATGGTGTCCACAGCAGTGTTTACTTCCTGAATGAATGAATTCACACCAGTAACACCTTTTCATGAGACTGAGGCTTGGTGACAGAAGATGAAAAGATGACAATTTGGTGGAAGAATCTTATTTAGAAAGAAACAGCTGTTGCACTTTTGCAATCATCTTTTCTTTTGTGAAGACAGAATGTTTCTTCCGTAGGCCTAGTGTCCATCTGTTTAATGTTTCAGCTCAATAAATGAAAACCAAAGAGGAAGAATCTACTACCAGAAGTTCATAAGCATCCTCTCCTCTATTTTCTGATGGAGCCATCCAATGTTAGTATTTGCTGTAAGAAGTCTCATCATTCCAGAGACAGTAGTTACCTCTGTTTTTCTGGTCCCTCCTTTGAATTAACCAAAAAATAGTTTGAAAACAACATTTAAAAAAAAAGTAAACTTTGACCAAAGTCAGTAATCCTTACTCTGCTCACCTCACCTCTGGTTCCTTTGTGAGCCAAGTGCTTGTCCATTGATCACTAAATCTCAGGAGCCTGGCCAGTCTCAAGAATATTTTGTATTCAGCTACACTGTGTTAATACTACTTTTTCCCCCACTCTCTACCAGCTAGGCAGAGATAACAAGCCTCAGATTGGGAGGAGGAAAAACAGACATTAAGCATCCCACTCCAATATCCACCAGGAAAGGCCTATTTGGCAAATGTTAACAGCACCTAGGGCAAGTCTCCTTGATGGGGAGTGGAGGGGGGCAGGGAGAGTATATTTGCCACATAAAAGTGCCTGGAGCTGGCACCTTGCACTCCCATTTCATTTAATGGAAGCTGAGGATGGGGATCATCTCAGGAACTCCTCAGCTCCTTGTAGGATCCGGTCCCAAGGGTAAAACTTTCCTTTTGGAGCTCTACTGTGGATTTTAATTTCCAGTACATTACTCTCCTAAGGGGAAACCTGTGCTTGTATGGAGAGAGCAGAATATCAGTCAAGATCCACTGTGTATGAGAAGAGAATTTTGCCTTAAGTTAACAAGCACCATACAGGGTGAAGGATGCGCAATGGTTCAGGCATTATCACAGCCCTCATGGCTGTAAGAGAATTCAGAGTGGATACTTCTGGTCATGGAGCCCACAGAAACTTTCTACAAATTGTGAACTTGGATACCATAGTTTTGCGATGGGGCAACTTCAGTGCATCCATCACTCAATAGCTAACTCGTTATCCCTAACAGGAGCTGTGCATATACACCGATATAAGAATCCCATGTATGTCATGCCAATCATTTTTAAGACACCACCATTCTGATTTCTCAGCTCAGTAGGATGATGATGAGGACAGTTTTATGCAAAAATATTTAAATTCACACTGCTTAAAATATAAAAGCGACTGAAGTGTCTAACATAAGACTTTATTACATTATCTTTCATGCTACGACACTCACATTTGTCAATTTTTTCATGGAGCCTGACAACATGCAGCAGGAATATTAAACATGCAAAATTATGTAAAGGAGATGTTAGAACAAATCCAATTTGTGGTTTTGTGATGACATATTACCCTTCTATTTCAATTGCAAACAGAGAGCAGAAAAATGGAACAATACAGCAGAGACCATAAAAAAAATAGTTCAGATAGTGAAGATTATTAAGAACGTACAAGGCCTTATACTGCAAAGTACTCAATGTCCTCAATTCCCAATGGGAGTTGAGGGTTCTCCATACCACACAGAATTGGACCCACCTAGTGCTTTGCATCTTCAAAGTGTTGAGCCGACATTAACTAGCCATTGTAACACCCATCCATTCTTAAAAACACATGTGAAGCATATGACAGACAATTCTCTAAAGAAAATCTTGAAGGGAACTTAGGACTTATTTCTCAGCATGTCTGACTACCTGTCCTTGTAATATAATCTGAACAGCTCCCCGGCCCAATTAAAAAATTACAGTGCTGTGCAGATACAGAGAAGCATCCTTGGTATGCCTTAGTTGGTACAGTAAGAAGAACCTTCTGCATTGTACCAAAAATATCAAGATAATTTTGTTGCCTTCAATAATACTCTATCTTTTATATAGATTTGATTTAATAAGTACTGACACTGTGTTAGGCATTCTATAGATTGTGGAGGAAATACGGGTACTTGCCCCCAAAAGCTCACATAACAATAGACAAAGCATCCAGAGACCAGAAGATTGATTTACAACACCCGTAAGTGTTCCCTAATATATGAAGCAATACTTTGCAGTGATTAGCCCTGATTAGCTTCCTGGAATTGTGTTTTATACAGGGGGCTGAAAGAGGAGAGAACTGAGCCTTGCACATAAAGAAAGGAAATTAGGTCCAGGCATAAAGGGACAACACTGAAGAAGACACAAAGTAAACACTGGGGAGAGGATATTGACAGAGAAGTTTGATGTGCTTAAAACTCTCACTTAACTGTGAGGGATGGCGAGGAGGCCCAACAGACTAGATACCAGCAGGCAAAAACAAAAAAATACATAATTTAAATGACAAAGGACAGGCACTCTCTCAATATAGCGAGAGAGCATGGGTAGCAGGTGGAGCTCCCTTTGGGGAGGCTAGCCCCTGGCTTGGCCCCTTCCGCCTCCACCCCACCCCACGGCTGGAGCCCAGAGACTCCTGATCCCCCATGGCCAGAACTCCAAGCGCCCCCCCGCCCTTGGCTGGAGGAGCCCCAGGCCACCCGAAGCCCTGATCCCCCGCCCCACCTGCCCAGAGAAGCCCCGGGACAGTTGCAGCTGCGCCTCCCCTAACTAGACCCCAAGCCGACCCAGGGGAAAGCCTCTTGTCCCAAACAAGCTTTTGATATGCCCCATGCACATTGCGGGGTGGCTGAGGAGGCACTGTGCGCTTTTCAGCTTCCTGGGTTCAGCAGTAATCTCTCTGGAGTCCAGGATGATGAACCTGAGAATCTGAATAGCACATACTGCCGCCTCAGCCACCCTGGAACCTGCATGGGGCATAATAAAGCAAAAACTTCCCTTGCCAAACCCCACAACCTATCATTCCTGCTGCCCATGCAAGAGAGCACTATTGTACCTGACTGTGAAAATGACCCTTTAAAGTCTCCTTCAAATGCATACTTCCATGTTGGACTTTTTGAATAGCCTGGAGGTCTGGCTGTTCAAATTCAGCAGAGAGCCAGTCCACCTTGCCCCTCCATCCTGGTGGCAGCTTTCCCCACTTTGCCTCAAATATATTATGCAGTACACAACAAGCAGCTATAACTATTGGAATTATTTTTTCCTCACTGAGATCTAACATAGTGAGGATATGCCAATGACCCATCAATCCACTAAAAGAACATTCCATAGTCACTCTGCACCTACTGAGTCAGTAGCTCAATCTTTCTTTGGCATTGTCCAGATGGCCAGTGTATGGCTCATGAGCCAGGGAGCTAGGGGTAGGCTGGGACCCCCAGAATCACTATGGGCATCTCCACATCACCAGTGGCAGTCTGCCACATGGGAAAGAAGTGTCCCTGCATGCAGTTTTCTGAAAACTTCTGTGTTCATAAAGATGCAAGCATCACCCACCTTTCCCTGTCCAATCCACACTGATATCAATGAAGTGTCCCCACTGATCCACTAACACTGGCATAACCATGGAAAAGTATCCCTCTCTGTTGATGTACTCAGCAGCAAGGAAGGCTGGTGCCAAAATAGGGATATGCATCCATTTACTGCCCCACTGTAGTTCAGAAATCCCATAGTTGCAAATCCATCCACTATTTCTTGCACACTGCCAGGAATGAGAGATGATTAATGGCCCTACACAATTGTCTGACCAGAGTCCCAGTGTGGATTTTCCAACCTCAAAATTATTTCCCACTGACTGGTAACAATCTGACATTGCAAGCTTCCACATCATGATCAACACTCACTTCTCCACTGCCCAAACAGCTCCCATTATGCTGTTCATTATGCTGTTCATGCACTGCAATGAGGTTTTTGCATCCAGAAGTGCTATAGACACCACTCTTCATCCCAAACCTGGATTACTATGTGACCCACTAATCAGTGCTTGTCTCAGGCCCTGAAGTGGTGCTCCACTGTCTGCAGCTGCTCTGTGAATATCACCAGCAACCTGGATCCACCCTCCCCCCCACACCTCCCGTCCAACAAACTCTCCTCAAAGACATCCTCATCTTCCTCATTGTGATCCCAGTTGTTGCAGTACTTCTTGGAGATCTACCTCCTGTATTTACAATGCTCATAAGAACAATGCTGAGCTCAGTGGACTCCACGCTTCTGTCAAAGAATGAAAAGCACTGTGAGAGTTTGTTGGATGTTTTAAAAAGGCACAAAAAATAGGGGACGTGGAAGGCATTCTGGTCTGGAGAACATTGCATGCTGGGAACTTGACCCTTACCTCCCAGAAATCCCTGGACTAATCATTACTATCCCACAAAACATTGCAAAAGTATACCAAAAGGCAATGTGACAGATGGCAGCGCATAGCACACAGGGATACCTTCCCATGTTGCATATCACTCTACGGATACACACACACACACAAACTCCTGGCAAGTATGTGCATCGCTGATGCAAGCAGCCAAGTATGCACACGCCCAAGTGATATACAAATTTAGGCAGCTGTATGCCCATGTAACTTGTGTTTGCAGTGTAGACATGGCTTAAGTATAGCAAAATGTTTACAACTCACAGCTCAGAATTAGGACTTTGTGGCAATATTTAACTGAACATAAAGGGCTGAATTGCCACTTATTTCAACATGTTAAAGTGTTATTACAGAATCTCCGGAAAAAAACAGGAAGCACCACTCCTCTTCCAAAATGAAAAAGGTAATGATCTGAAAACTGGAAGAAAATATCTAAGATGGGGAATCCAGAGAGGGTATGTCCGTTGGCAGAGTAAGTGATTTTTTTCAAACCAAGCACACGAAGGATCTGGGCAAGAAAAAACCCAAACTGAACACTTCCACCTGCAAAAAACCCTAAGCAGTATTGTACAACTCTGATACAAACAAGTCTTCCACATATCTGATGGAAACAGAAGAGCTACACGTCAGAAATTCTATTGTAAGCAACAAATAAATAAGTGTTGTCCCGTGACCACTGTAAGTGGGTGAGAGCCCAACTGAGGAGAAAAGATCGAAAACCAGGAAAAAAAATGTTTTGACTGAAATTCCCGTTTATTATGTAATTGCATCAGTATTAAATCACAGGCCCCATATGGCAGCTTCACTTGCTATTTGCATGCAATTATCTCTTGAAGAAAGTAGTACATAGCAGTGACAATGTAAGTTACAATCTTTCCTCAGACACTGCCATTCAACTGCCATCCGTATCAGGAAAATGAAACACTGTTAGTGTTATTTCTAGGATTAATAATACTTTTTAAAATTATTTAAGAGCTTAGGCCATAAAGGACTAACATGGTCAGTTAAACAAAACCACAGAAGCTTGCTGAGTACTTTTTACCTGAAACTCTCAATCTGAAATTTGCTACTGATTTCTTTTTAAAATAAAGCTTTTAAATAAAGATAGCCCAATAGCTTCACCTTTTGTGTTCCAGAACTCCTACTAGCTTTTATTTGGATTGCAATTATTTTAAAAGATTCAAAGTACACTCGATTGACATAGGCTGGAATAGGACCCAGGAGTCTCAACTCTGAGCCCCCGATCTGATTAACCACTGCCCTCCACTTGTTATAAAAGAACCACTTATGTCTCCTTAAGTTTCCTATGCACTTCACACAAAGTAAACCATGATTCCAGATGCAATGCTTTTACAGTCTCAAGTGAGACTAGACAGAGGGTTACAAAAACTAAAGGTTAAAAATATGAATTGCACATAAAAATCAGACATGCAGAATTTAAAGACAGGCTTTACAAATTTATTGGGTTCACTATTTTTAGCTTTATTTCAATTCTATCTTACTTTTTCTCCATTAAATACACTTTTCACCCCTTCCCTGTGCTATCATTTGAAATTACATTGTACTAATTCTGCATATAAATTGTAGCAAGAAGTGAGCGCGCCAAATTTTGGCAATACAAATCACGCATGACTCTTGCAGAAAAATCCCTCTAAATGGCCACAAAGGAGCAGACAATGCTGAATTAATTTTTCAAAAGAGCAAAACACCACATTTTGAAATGCTGATTTGACTAATGGGCTGAATGATGGTATTGTGGTTGTACTGAATCATAAAGCAATGAACTCTGCTAGTACACATGTATCAATGACTTGAAATGTACATGTGGGGTTTTTTTTAAATGTACTACACATTTATACTGTAACATTAGCTAAATATTGCAGCTTTAAGTAATTTTTAACATTTCAGACTGCATGCTTAATCTATGGAACAGATTACAATAAAATTCTTGTTTCAGGCAGAACCGATACGCCTACATCATTTCTGCAAACACAGCCCTTTATGCAAATCCCAGGCAAGTTGCTCACTTGTTAGTTCTGTAGCAAACTTTTTTGCTTTTCATTTAGAAATTCCAACCAATAGGGCAACATTTCTGCTTTACTTCCAATGGAACAGAAGCTATTTACCTCCCCCCCCATCATGCAGATTAGTTTTAAGGGCAGGTCATATGTCTAGTAAGACCTCTGAGTAAAATTATTCAGATTTCATAGCATTACTGGAATAGACATTGTAGAGCCCTGTGGGATACAGAGATCACCTTCAACCCTGCCTTTGTGAGGCATTTTAAACTCAGGATTAAGGCAGCATGAAGCACCTGCATACCTCTTCCAACCTCCACTGCCTAACAGTCTGTTACACAGCATTGGTCTCTGCTCTAGGGAAGCAAGTGGGGCTTCTCACCTGTAACATGTAAAATTTGTCTAGAGAAGAGAACGAGCTGCTCCTCCTAGAGCTCTTTCCCTACCTATTTTATTCCTGTGGACTAGTTTACAGTTCATTAAAAGAGCCGCGTGCAGTGCCAGAAACTGCACAGGCAGGTACCACGGCATCTTCTGCCAATGAATCACAGTCCTGACCCACAGCAACTTTAATTCAAGGTCCCATTCTTAGTCATAGAAAATTAGGTCAAATGGTGGATTTGTTTTATGATGTGGATAATCATCCACCAATAAATCAAATGGGATCAGTAAATTCATTCTCACTTGTGACCCTAATAGTATTTAAAAACAACTTCAGAGAAAGATTAAACGACAGGGGAGGGACAAAGGGAGTTGCCCATCATCTAAATACTAATGACTTCCCTCTCTTGGTTTTTACACTGTGTCCCCACCACAGTGGTATTTAAGTATTTAAAATACTGTAGGTACTCTACACAAAGGTGACTTTACTTTCTGCCTCTCTCCCCTGTACAGAGGAGGACTGATTAGAGCATTTCATTCCTTTTACTCTTCTGCCCGGGTCTTCTCTCCTGCATAGTAAGAGTAGACAGAAGCATATGCATGTCTCACTGATGTTCTGCAGCTACTGGAAGAACTTCAACATGTGACATGCCAGGCCCTCATGATAGGCACTGGGGACTGTCACTGAAAATCAAACACTCTGTAGGGCAGGGTGTCTGCTTTCCGAAAGAGAATGGTCACTAAACACACACAGTATTAAAAAAAATCAAAAACTAATGACATTGCCAGTTATTGCCATTTTAGAATTACCTCTTAGTTAAGGTTATGGTAAATTGATGAGAGTAACTAGAACTGAAGTTCTTATTAATGACCTGTCTTTCACTAAAAGACATCACTGTAGATTTGAAGCAGCCTTTGAAACCACAGGGTTTGCTGCCTTCTGCAGAGTTTTGTTAGTGTAGAAGTAATTTTTGGCAGGGAAAGCGAAGGAACATGCTTTTGTAGTGGGATAAGACTTCAGTTCAAAAACTGTTTGTATTTTGCATGAGGACTCTGATGGACATTTATATAAAATGAAAATTACCACATATCCTGTTGTCATGGTTACAGGGCAAACCTGCACCTTAGACCCCTTTTACTCTCTCAAGCACACCTCGGAGGTGACAGAACCGGCTTCCTGCACCTCACTCTGGGTGCAACCATGCTATGCAATGACTCTCAGACAACCTCTGGGCTGCAGCCCCCCATTTCCCAACCATGTTAACGCAACTGGGCCAGCTCTGTTTTGGCACCTCTCGTCATTATAGGTAGCTATGACCAGCAAGGTGGTTAATGGAACTCCAACACAGCTTATTCAAACAAAGTATTATTTATTTACTCACCCAATAGTACAAAGCATGCAGATCAAGGGTAAAAAAAATAAACATCTACATGCATATTTCCCTTCATATAACCGTTAATCTTTCCTGCGTTTCACCTAGACTACTTACGTCCACTGCAGGAACCGTGTGCAATAGAAACCTCTCAGAGATAGCTCTATACAGTGGGATCTGTTTGACCCAGGTCACAGCAAAAAAGCTTTCCAACAAGTGGGGGGAAGATATAAAAGAGGGACAGTGACAACATGAGGCGTCCTCACTCTCTCTACGACACCATACCTGAGGAACAAAGACTGAACTGTGAGAAGTGATGGTCCCAGGCTAAGATCTTTAGCCTATGTAAGAAAACCTGAGAAAGCCAAGGCAACTTGTGCCTTAAGAATCTGCCAGCCTGTTTATCACTCAGGGTGAGAATCTGTTAATTTGTATACTACCTATGTAGTGTGTTAAACTCAGTCTGCAGTTTTTGTTTATTTACTAAGGTAAACTGCTTTGTTCTGTTTGTTATCCCTTTAACCACTTAACATTCACCTTTTGTAGTTGTTAAACATATTTCTTGTTAATAATAAAACCCAGTTTATGTAATTTCTAACTGGGGGGCAAGACATCATGCACATCTCTCTTCACGTTGAGAAGAGGGTGGATTTTTATTAGCTTGAGCTGTGCAGATTTTTCTATACAGTGCAAGACCGTATTATTTTCGGTTTATCTCCCAAAAGTGGTATGCACATAAGTGCTGGGAGAGGCCTCTCACACAGAGCTGACTTCAGTCTGTGACTGCAGTGGGGTGTGTCCCTGTGTGTGTGTGTGCTGCAAGAGGCTGGAGAGTCTAATTCAGCAAAGCAGGGAGAGGGAACCCTGGCTGGTTGAGCAAGAGAGGCTCAGTGAAATTCCAGTACATCAGGTGGCACCCCAGAAGGGGGCAGTCCAACCCGTCACAAATACCCTGTCCTAAAATGAGAAACTCAAGGCACACCAACTTGAATATTTTTTTAAACTAACTGATGTAGAAACAAATGCAGATTCTGATACATCACCTTTTATGAAATTGTTTTTTTAAAGATCTTTTTTAAAAAAAAAGTGCGTTTTTTCTGCTCCCCAGATCATTTGAACTGCCTTTCCAGCAGATGAGAAGCTGACTATACAAGCAAAACAGTGAAACTGACTAAAAGGCTGGCAAATGCACAAAGTGAACTGAAAAAAATAAGAATTTTTTCCCTACTAATTTCTCAGCTGTAGTCCTCTTACACATTACTTATAATTTTACTGGGTACAACATGTGACTTTCAACCTGCTATGCCTCTAACAGAGAATGGAGTCTGTGAGCCACATTCTGCCACCCTTATTCACAGGGTAGCATCCTGCTCCACAAATATTCCCAATAAAGTAAGGGTGGCAAAACACAGACCTGTAACATGAGTCCAGAAGAACATTGCAGTAGTCTTAACTTGCTAAACCTCTTGAGTACAATCGGTATTGCCCAATAGTAGTTTTTTTCAGTGGGGTTTGCTGCAATAGTTCACTTGTCACCAAGCAGTTCCATGTTTTTTTCATAATGTACAGTAGCAGTGACAAATTTTTGCTACCCCTGGGGAACTGCAAAATCTACACTCCTCATGGTTCATACTGCACAGTAACAATGTCATTGTCTGTTCTGCCTCTCTGCTACAAGCAGCCCATGCCTACCAAAATACCCAGCACAACACCTGACTTGATTCTTATATTGATTCCTCACTCTAAACTAGTGCATGGAATGCCTGTATTTCATGATAATGTTAATCTTCTAACGGAGCAATCTGCAGAGACAGAGATTAACATTCCAGCATAATCATAGTGACTTCAAAAAGGAGAGTGAATGTTAGGTAGATGACAACCCAGCAGCAAAAATCTCATCAAAATGAGAGTTTCAGTCAGCAGGCTCAATTAGCTGACAGTGTTAGTGGAAGTCAAGCAAATCACTATTTCAGACTGGGAAAAAAGAACCCTCAGTAAACCAGGTGGTTTTGGAAAGGAGCTCCCAGACTAGGGAGAAAACCATGACATAACTAACATTTAAAATATGCTAAAATACGCAATATCTTACTAGTCAAAAAGTATTTTGGATGATTAGCTTTTCAGGGCAAGGACAGTCTCTTACTATACATCTATACAGCACCCAGAACAATGCGGTACTGATACTGATTGGAACCTTTGGGTGATACCAGAATACAAATAGGTAGGATACAGACCATGAACACTAGGTACTGATTCTAGCAGTAGTAGCAAAAAAAGTTAGCAGCTTACAGCACAGTTAGGGATCAAACAAATCATATATAGAATCAATATCCAGTGACCCTGGTCTGTATCCTATTATGTATTAGGTACAAACACCGAGCAAGGAAAGTTTCAGCCCAAATGCCCTACCTATAATAGAAGCACATAAGTCGTCTTAACCATTGTCTTAAACAGTGAAAAACAGCACTTTCATGTTCTTATAACATGGTTGGTCTAAATCTTACCATACATTTTGAAACAATTTTACCTTTAGGCTGAAAGTTAAACTCCGACAATCTGGCATTATGAAAAAATATGCCAAATATGCCATGCTTCTGGAACAAATTAAAATGTTCCAACTGTCTGTGGCAAATGTTTTGAGAGGTGGTATTTTCCCAAAAGGATCTTATTTGCTGGTGAGCTAAGTCTGCTTATTTTAAAAAAAAAAAAAAAAAAAAACCACACGATTCTTGTAGGCACAACTCAAATCCAAAAATTGCCCCTCCTTCCTGCCCTTCCCCCCAAAATAGTGGTTAGGAAGATCAGCCAAATGGAATGGGAAGAGGAACCCCATTCTCCTTAAGTCAGGAGGAACACTAATTGGAGGGAGGTAGGACGGGTGGAAGACAGAGGGGGCAAGAGAAGGGCCACCTCTTCTGGTGAAAGAGCCATCTTATGTGGCAGGCACTATTCAATATGTGGTGCCTTTAAGTAGGAAGAGCAGCCACCAATGTTGCCTTTCAATTGTCAAAGGTAATATGTACCAAGGCGGCCCAGGTACACATACTGTACCTTGTCAAGCTACAAGCATTTCAATGCTTTTACAATACAATATAGTATACAATACCACAAAAACAAAATGACAAGTTTTATCATTTCCAGTGAAAACATCAATCACATTCATTTCCCAGCAAGTATGCTCTAAGGCACAAGTAATGTCTCCTGCAGATAAATAAGTTTAAAACCATGGTAATTTAAGTTCAGCTCCAGTGATAGGCTGTCAGTCATCTTAATCGTTAAACTACAAACAGTGTTACTATAGTTTTTGGCTTTGGGTAATTAGGTCCTTATGAGCTCTCATGTCTATTACCTCCCACTAAAGTCTCACAAAATATGAGCCATGAGCCTTCTCTCAACAAAAAAGGAGCCACCACAAACTAATTTAAAACCAGTGAAAGGTGCTATCTTTGGTAGAGTTCAAGTATGAAGTCAGTACTCTTTAAGGATGTGCATTCCACATTACTATTTATTGCTATTCGACTAAACTCTGTCATGAAATTAAAGCCACAAACAGATACCGCTCCAGGAACTGAAGCAGTCTGCCTATCTTAGGTGGAATCTTTATTCTATTGATATGTCTGCATTAGAATAAAATTGTAATTAATGCTAATACTTTAATTACTGCCTATATATGAACAGAATTCTCATCATGCACTAATTTTTGGCTAAATACCAGGGAAAGCGTAGACAGCGAGACATCAGACTATGGAATAGTCCAAGGAAAGTAGCTGCACTTTTGTCATTTGGAACATTTAAAAGTAAACTAATAAGTCAACAATTCAAACCTGTGATGTCTGGTAGCAATTGACAACTGCCACCATAGAACAGTCAGATGTAAGCAGTGACCACTGCCCAAAATGTCACACACACACAACTGGTACCAATTACTACCATTCTTGGAAGTCTCAAGGGAGAACCCGTGGACTACCTTCCCACTTCTCAGGTGGCCCCTCCAAAACAAGGTTTAGTCTCATCAATGGAGCAGTGTGAGGAAACTTTCAACCAATACTGCTGTATCCATTCTGTAATTTAAGAACCTCAGTCTCCACTACTATTAATTTTTGAGAGGTTTTGTATTTACTAAAATGGCTTCAAGAGTTAAAGAAATCCAATTCTCCATCTGGTTAATTATAGTCGTTTATACTAAATCAAATTAGACTTGGAAATCAGTTTTGTGTACTTGAAAATACTGTCCTAATTAGAGTATTTGTTTCATCTTTGACAAAGCATGATGAAAAATGTAGTAATGAAGTGGCAGGTATTCCTTATATCTTTAACAATAAACTCTAATTCCAAGATCTTGTCCCTAACGCATGGATTTATTAGGGTCCTAATCCCTCAAAAGCTATACTTTATAAAAATTATAAAATTTTTATCAACATTGTACAAACATGAAATCCAATAGTGCATCAGCTCTGCATCTGATTTGTTCTGAGCTAGATTCTTATAAGTTATTTTAATAAAGAACATAAAAACCAGAATATATTTACCAGAACAGCATGTTCTTTCATTATCACATTTATTCTCCTGTGAATAAAAAGTATGCCCTCTTACAACACTTATCTGGACATATGAAGGCTTTTTATAAATAGTACCACATATATTCCGGGCATTAGCCTTGGTTAAATCAGAAGGCTAATTTTTCAAATGGAGGAAGTTTAACAGGCAGAGATGAATCTTTGTTTTCCTCAGTCAGCACTTTTAAATGTACCAAGTAAATCGATGTAGAATAGAAGAAAAAAAAGTGCAAGACAGACTTTTCTCAACCTTACCCCCATCAATCCACTAACTGAAATAGCTTTGCAACCACATGTTGGAACAGATACCACTAGACAGAGACTACATCACTTGTAAACACTTTCTCACATAGATTAGGTAAACTAAGACACTATTAATATAATTCAGCTTCCTGGCTGCTCTAAACAGGATCAATCAGTTTACATGGCAGCGTGAAAACATCTTAAATATAGTCCCACACTGAGTTCACTAAAAACCCAGGTTTTGGGATAGTTTCTCAACATCCAGAGTCTACTTGGATGGATCCATAGTTCCATTCACACAAACTAAACTGTCAATTTTTCTGTAATATAAAGAAGGCCAAAGAGTTACCCAACTTACTAAATAAAGATTTGCTGTAGCAGTCTAGAATGACAGACGCTAATAAGAGGTAGAACTAGAACAGCTGTTGCTGTCACCACCATTACTTCTTTGATTATGGAACACAACATGACCAATATAATGCACTAAGTGTAGCTCTCCAGTTCTGGAGAACAAATGCACATAAAATAAGTCACACATCATTTGAGAAAAAAAGACGTAATGTTGGAATCTTTTCAAGCTCCTTGCTCCACTGGTGAAAATGCTATTTTACATAGTAGCTCTAGTCTATGGCAAGAGAAAAACTTGCTTTAAAAGAGAATTCAAACGGTTTAACAAAACCTAGAAGTAGACTGATAATAAATAAAGATCGGTCTGGGTAACTTACCCGCTCCACTGCTGTGGCCTCCTCACCAGCTACACAAACAGAAGTCATCTCCAGCACAGACAGGTTAATAGGAGTATCAGTGGTGGAGGAAGACCTGGGCCGGCCTGAATGCATATCTTGGGAAGATTTCCTGTTGATCTGTGGGCTTCCCTTTGGGGCATCCGACTTGCCTCGCCTGCTATGGAGGCTTGTCCCTCTCTTCATCTTAGGTGGCACTCTGATCTGCTGAAGCACTCGATTCAGAGCTGTGGGGTGGGTGGAGACACCATCAATTTCAGTACAGGTGCTTTGGCTTTCCAAATCCATTTCGGGCTCCATATCGGCCTGAGTTTGTTGCACATCATGTGGAGACACTGAAGACCTCCTGCGCTGGTGCTGGAAAAGTTGTTTCAAGCCTTGGCCAATCACATTAATGTTCTCCAAAGCATTATGAGTAATTTTGGACAACTTTTGCTCAGATTCGTGTTGTTTTTTGGTATCTTGATCTTGGGATTTGCCTCCAGGATCAGGGTCGTCATAGATCTGTTCACTGCCAGAAGGCTCCATTAGATGACACCCAACACGTTTATTTGACAATTCATAAACACAGATGTCCCCTGTCTTTATGTATTTTTTTAAATGCCAAGATTGTCAGCCAATTAGGTGTGCAATTGCTTCAAGAGCGACTACACATGCAGCTGTGCCACGGAGGTCTCATGCTTATCTAATGTTAAACAAAAGAGCCAATATTACACATCCATGCAGAAACTAGCAGGTTAAAAAAATCAATACAGAAAACATGCTGTTAAAGTCTCTCTCTTTTGTTCAAGCATCCTTCAGCCATTATATTAGAATCATGTATGCTGTGTGCAGAACAGAGAGGCTATGAAAGGACTGCTCATTCTTTATCAATGAGAAAATGTCCAGGACAGGAGGTGAAGCTGGGGAAAGTGAGAAAAAAGTTAAAAATGCTTCTCATGAAAAACAGGGAATGCATGCAATAGAGCCCAGAACAGTACCTGATAGAACTTGAGTCACTGGGATTCAATATTCATAGTTACATGTTATGTCATAATAGATTAATCGCCACTGCAAGATTGTCTTATCAATGATCTGATCTTCAAATGTAATAGCTGTTCTAACACCTATCATATTTTAGATATACTGGAAAACAGAGTAATGAGTCCACAGCTCATTACCAACTACAGCTGTTTATTTCCAATCAAATACACCATGGAATGGCTCATTACTACTAGTATCCATCAAGGCTACAGGTAACTGGATGCTAAAGCTTGCCTTCAAGTGGGGACAGGGAAGCTACTTAGGCGTAACTGGTATAATTTGGTCTATAAAAGTATCTGAGCAAACAAAAAATGCCTTTCTAAAAGCAGATTACTAAGTAACTAGACAGACAGAGGCAGCAGCACAGACATTTCTAGCTCAGCCATTTGAGAAGAGAAAGTGTTCAGCTTCTCCCAGCAAGTCTCAACCCCACCTCCCCCCTTGCTTCAGATGGGAGTTGCCCGCACAACACTGACTGCAGTTGAGTGCTAAGATGGTAACACACTGCAGGAGGAATGCAGCAAGGGGATGAGGAAGGGAGTACAGAGGATCTTTTAATATTAAAAGCAGAATATTTAGTGGGGGCTGGAGTGAGTGTGGGAAGGTTCACATTACTGCCATAGTTAATGAGATCACATGCACAGAAATTGGAGGTTGTTTTCTTGTGGGAGAAGATTTTGATTGTGCTTCTATAAATATATACACCAAATCACAGAAGTCCGCTCTCAATCTTGGCAGGAGACAGCATGAAAAAACCATGATCTTATTAAAATGCAACATATGTTTAGGATTTATTAGAACATTCATTTTAATCTTAACATAGCTGGATTGAGAAGGGATTATGATCCAAGATCTCCCTCAGTTTTGTGCACCTTAGACATAACACAATGGGTTAAACTGACATTCCAAGGAAAATTATAGCAGGCAGCACAGCAAGACCAACCAAATGAGCTGCATCAAACTCCTCCTCTTGGATGCCTTAGCAGATGGAGGCAAAATAAAGTACAATATTTAACAGGAAACATACTTTCTTGTGTTGTACTTTTCACCTGAAGATTTCAAAGCATATTGAAAGCATTAAGCCTCAAAAACTTTGGGGGTAAGTGTATAACCGCATTTTAGACTGAATGGCAGACTAAGGCACAGAAAGGTTAATGACTTGACCACATTCATACAGTAATTCAGTGGCAGAGCTAGTAAAATCTAGAAGCTCCAACTCCCAATGCCTTTGTTTGAACTGCTTAAGAAAACCCTTCTCAAGAGACCTGTGTCTTTATGACTAAGGCTACGATTATGTCACAGAGGTTCGCAGAAGTCACAGAATCCATGACTTCCAGTGACCTCCGTGACATTGGGGGCCCCCCCACGGCTGACCAGCCACCGTGTAGTATGAAAAACTGCTGACTGAATTTGCTACATAGGGTGTACTGAGCATGCTCACACGAACTCAGCATGCTCAGTAACCTCTGCTGATGCCAGCAGCGGGCGACCCCTGCAGGAGCCCAGCCACCGCAAGGGGACCCTCCTGCAGCTGGCCCAGTCCAAATCTACGTCTCTATTCAGGCTGAATTTTGGAAGAAAAGGCAAAACTAGAAAACATTTTCCATTTCATTCAACATGCAAAATGGTTCAGTTAACAAATCCCAGTGGTTAACAAGAGAGCCCCCAAAACTGTGTGGCACACTAAACGTATAACTTGACATATGATCCATACCTCCATATTTACTTTAAGAATTCCCAAAATATTCATTATTCAGGCAGTCCTTGTTGAACAAAGATGGCCAACTTATTCGCTAAATAATATCTGTATCATCTTCTGCCATGGCACATTTAATAGCTTACTGCTGGTAGCTTTGTTGATCAGTTAAAACACCCGTAACTAGAGGTACATGAATTATTTGGTGAAAATCACTTACCTGACCAACGTAGCCCTTTTTCTGTTTACAAACTAACCACAAATAGATGATTTTAATCTTTTTATATTTGAAAATAGTTTGACATAGTTTGATGAATAAAACTTGTTTGCACACAGTCTGTTTGCAAACTGGTCACTAAGTATTCTCTATGTGCATTTATGACTGGATTACTAAAATGCCTTGACTTGTTCCTGGTTCCTTAGTGGCAAACATAAGGAAGTCCCTTTTTCTGTTTGAAAGTTACCTGCCTAACTTTGTATTTTTGTTTAATGAACCTACTGTTGGGCAAAAAGTCCTTTTCAAAATAGTTAAGACATGCATTTGTTCTTACAACTATTTACTTGTGGCTAGCCTTCACTTTCCCGGAACAAATAAAAACTTGCTCTCCCAAACACACACAAATGAAAGACTGTGAATACCAGCACAGTTAATCACTGCATTTTATTTGACTGAACATTCACAAGTGTTGTTTGGTGTGATCACCCCATTTATAGCCATAACACTTTAGATAACATCTATTTTGTAGATCTTGTCTTAAGTACCTCAAATTTTTCACCTAACAACCTTCACATTGTCCTTTTGGGAGGAAATTAAATACAAACCCTTTCAGTATCTCTCTCAAAAGTCTGCAAATCTGGTTAATTAGAGAAGAAAGATGGCAACACATCAAATTAATTTTGTAATAAATCCATATATGCTGTCAAAGACTTGACTGAGCACTTTACAACACCTTCCTTATTACATCTCAAAATGCATTCAAATATTCCTTCAATCGGACAGTTATTTCATAATAGCTTTGCGAAGTAAAGCTGCTCAAATTGAGCAGTTGGCAAAAATAGCTCAGAAGTGTAAAAAACATTTGATACTTGCCTCCATCACTTGTCCTTATGCATGGCTGACTGGTAGGAGCCCCTCCATTGAACAGAAGCTGCAAAAGAAATTGGACATGACGTCTAGCTCTTAGAAGAGATAAATGTATATATTTGGAAAGAATGATATAAAATGAGCATGTTCTAAAACTAAATTTAAAAGACAGATTAAGTGCACCAGGAATAGGCTGAGCTTTCTAAAACTGTTTCACAGTAGCCCAAGAGAGATAATTAGAACTGAAGTTTAAACTAAGTCTTACAAGATTAATTGTGAAGTTCATGTGAAGGACTGTTCTCTATTTCTCAGAATTTATGGTCTTTGGTATGTGTACACAGCATAACTGGATTTCAAGCTAGAGTCTGCAAGAACAGACTGGTGTGCAGCCATTTTTCTTTCCCTTCTATTTATTTTTAAAATGTTCTGGATACAAGTTAACCAGCTTTGCTCAGTGTTTATTTTGGGCTCCCCTGCCATTTGAAATAAGACCACTTTTCAGCTCATTTATCTATTAAGCTTCTGTGCCTGTCACTTTGTCTGAACTGATATTTTGTTAAGTCCAATGACAATGCTTTGCCATGAATCACAACAGATATCTTCAAGTCCACTACAGCAACTGTGTTGCCCTCCCCCCACACCTTTTCCAGTGATGGAAGCACATAAACTGACAAAAGACAAAAGCAGCAGCGCTTTACCTTGGGGAGCGGAATAGCTCCCAGCGCTGGTGCATGGTCTACACTGCCACTTTACAGCACTGAAACTTGTAGCACTGCGGGGGGGGGGGGGGGGGTGTTTTTCCACACCCTGAGTGAGAAAGTTGCAGCACTGTAAAGTGGCAGTGTAGACAAAGCCTAAACTATGAAGCTTGAGCCCTCTTTACAAAGACTTGCTAATGGAGCCTTGAATGGCAGCTCTAAAATGGAATGGGTGCAAGAGATTTTAAAAGATTTTGGGTCCAGACTTAGTGGAACTTGCTGCATCTCAAGCAGCCAATACCGCCTTGTTTTCCTTTCAGAAAGAAAGGATAGTATATTTTCTAACATCTGAACAATTCAAAAAGTACACTGATAATCTGTTTACCATTTTCAGGTGAAAGAGAATGACAAGCCTAATGTGAGGATGTATGTTTGCTACCAAAACAGCATTGAAAAAAGAGGACTGGGTGGCTCAGAGAACTGGTAGTGCTTTTCTTGAGCAGATTTTCAAGAGAGCTCAGATTCTATCTAGACCCCTACATGAAGCATCCAGGTTTTCAAAAGTGATCAGCATACAGCAAGTCCTTTGAGAACAAGGGTGCTAGTATCCCTGTGAGGTGGAGAATGCATAATTCAGTCTCTATGGCCCATTCAATCCTTGGCCTCTTTTCCAAGACTACCAAAGAGGTTTATCATTGGGGAAATTTTTTGTATATGGTTACTTGACCATTAGGAACCTGACAAAAAAAAATAAAAATAAAAAAATAAACTAATCTAACTAACCATCACTCGACAATTCATGTAGGTCACCAAAGAGCTTTAGGATTATTAAAAATATGTAGTAACTACCCATCTGGGCTACATTTTAACTAGTGACCTAGAGATGAACAAGAGTGGCTGGATGTACTTTGAAAATCTGGCCACTTTACTTTGGGGTCTAAATCAAACCGGAGGTCTTTTGAAAATCTGTCCCTTCATTCCTAGGTCACTAGTTCAAATCAAACCGTGATCAGTAACTACCAAAGGCTGTTACTAATCCTAAAACTCTTTGGAGATGTATGTGAATTGAATGTGGTGCCCTCAGTCAGACTGCTAATGGGAAGGAGATTCATACGAAGGATCCCAACAAAAAGCCTCTTTTTGGCAGTCTTGGCAAAGAGGTTAAGGATTAAATGACCTTCAGAGTGAATTATTGTCTCACCTGTCCTGGAAGGGCTACAGATGTGCCATGACAGTGTGGGGGAACTAGCACCTCTGCTACCTATGCTATACCTATTCTGCAGCTAAAGACTTCAATACTCAGTGCCCTCCACTATGCACTTTTCCATAAGCGTTATAATTAGAGGGGAAAAATATGCAAGCTCTACGAATACATTAGCACTAAGTGGAAGGCTGCAAAGACAGACAGCACTTGTAGTAAAATTGGGGGTACTCCACTGATTTATCACACCTCAGATTCACATTGCTAACGAGGCAATTAAGAAAAGAATCACCAGGATCACTGAAGTAGGATGACAGAAAATGGGGGGAAAAAACCAAAAAACACATTATGAGAACAAATATGAACAATTCAAAAGTAAAATGGTTCAGGGAAAACATCTTGACTTAAAAGGATTTACACTGGCATAAAACCAGTGTTACACAGTAAAGAATTAGGCCCCCAGTTTGAAGTGGTTCTAATATACATTCTTGCCATTGGATTTTTCAGTTACTAGTTGTCTTACACTTAATCATAAACATAGAATATCAGGGTTGGAAGGGACTTCAGGTCATCCAGTCCAACCCCCTGCTCAAAGCAGAACCAATCTCCAACTAAATCACCCAGCTAGGGCTTTGTCAAGCCTGACCTTAAAAACCTCTAAGGAAGGAGATTCCACCACCTCACTAGGTAATCCATTCCAGTGCTTCACCACCCTCCTACTGAAAAAGGTTTTCCTAATAGCTAATCTACACCTTCCCCACTGCAACTTGAGACCATTACTCCTTGTTCTGTCATCTGCTACCACTGAGAACAGTCTAGATCCATCCTCCTTGGAACCCCCTTTCAGGTAGTTGAAAGCAGCTATCAAATCCCCCCTCATTCTTTTCTGCAGACTAAACAATCCCAGTTCCCTCAGCCTCTCCTCATAAGTCATGTGCTCCAGCCCCCTAATCATTTTTGTAGCCCTCCACGGCCCAAAACTGGACACAGGACTCCAGATGAGGCCTCACCAATGCTGAATAGAGGGGAATGATCATGTCATAAGTAGGCAATGCCCCTACTTATACAGCCCAAAATGCCGTGAGCCTTCTTGGCAACAAGGACACACTGTTGACTCATATCCAGCTTCTCGTCCACTGTAACCCCTAGGTCCTTTTCTGCAGAACTCATGCCAAGCCACTCGGTCCCTAGTCTGTAGCAATGCACGGGATTCTTCCATCCTAAGTGCATGATTCTACACTTGTCCTTGTTGAACCTCATCAGATTTCTTTTGGCCCAATCCTCTAATTTGTCTAGGGCCTTCTGTATCCAATCCCTACCCTCCAGCATATCTACGACTTCTCCCAGTTTAGTGTCATCTGCAAACTTGCTAAGGGTGCAATCCACGCCATCCTCCAGATCATTAATGACAATATTGAACAAAACCGGCCCGAGGACCGACCCTTGGGGCATTCCGCTTGATACCGGCTGTCAACTAGACATGGAGCTATTGATCACAACCTGTTGAGCCCAATGATCTAGCCAGCTTTCTATCCACCTTATATAGTCCATTCATCCAGCCCATACTCCTTTAACTTGCTTTAATGTTTTGCCTGCAGCAGAGTGAGTACATTTCTTCAGAGAAAGATTCACTGATTCTTTAGATAAAAAAGGTCAGTATGTTCACTTAACATGGCTACCCAGCCTTCCCTGAATCTTAGCTGAAGAACTTGAACTGCAAATAACTATTTTTCTTTTTAAATGTAGTTTCCTGACTGAAAAAATAAAACTAATGTAATTTTGTAAATCTGATGTGCATGAAAGTAGAGTAATGTCTATGCTTCCCACACCGTTCTGACCAATAAAAATTAATCATGACTTGCTATTCAAATATATGGTCTTTCTTAAATATTTTTCGTGTATGCCTTTTAACTTCAAATTATTTTTTTGGACTGAAGTTCAACTTCCATTAAGTTTTTAAAAAAAGTCAAACCATAACTTATAAGAACTGTCCAGTTTTTGCCAATTAAAACTTTGGACAGCTATGCTAAGGCATTATAGAACTCAGTGGGTAGACAGAATCTTAGGATTCTGCACAGCCTTCACATCATATAATCCACTTTCCACAGGTACTAAAGACTGATTTGGAGATTTATATTGTGACAGTTGCTCGCCTTTTCCCCTTCTTGACTCTGGTAAGGATAAGTCATATTTCCTAGTTCCCATTAGAAACCATAAATTTTCTCCTGCATGCATTTTCCATGAACAAAAACCTCCACAGGGACTGGTTTAATAAAAAGCTTCAGCTTGTAGATGGTTTCTTTCATGAGAAGTAGTCAAAATCTCAGCCTATGGGGGGGGGGGGGGACAAATGGAGATGCCCTGTCCCAGTTCAATCTGATCAGATGCATATCAGAGGCAATTTTTTCTTTCTGTAACAGATCAAATATTACTGGTGATGATTGTTCCAAAACACAACGTGTTGCTGCAGAGAGGAAGAGTTACATTCCATTCCCTCCATTCTTTGCTCACTTTGCTTTTAAGAGAGTGTTCAGTGACATCACAACATCAAAAGTCAGACAGATTTCTGAGATCTAAATTAGCAAAATATTTTGCAGACATCAAATTTCTTGGTCCAACAAATTTTGATTTAGTTGTTAGATTGCTGCATTGAGGGTTAAGTTTTACTCCCAATATATCTCTCCTTTCTCACAAATATAAACACTTGCAAGTAAAAGCTGAAAAACAGCTTAAGGTGATTCCAAATAACTCAACAGCTTAAGAGCAAGACCACTATAGAACTACAGGATAAAGAGGAGAGATAATTTCCTTTATTTTCAACATGAAAAAATAAAAAATTCTGCCTTAATTTTGCAGAATATTTTGTAGTGTCACACATGTTGCAAATGCTAGGTATTATTAGGGCCCTCAATAGTGTAATAGCCAAGCTCAATTAGCCAAGACACTATTGTTATTTTTGCTTCTAAAAGGTTATAAAATATTCACTCTAAATCAGCAGATCCTACTGCAAACGGCTAGATTTGGGCAGCAATTTTATGCAGTTACTTATCCAGTCTCCTGGCTGGAGATAGTGCACTTTACTTCAGTTACTCCCAGGGAGGGAAAATATTAGGAAATGAAAGGAAGGATAAGAAAAAGCCCAGTCTATTTCCAAAAAGCTAGCCCAAAAGGGATTCTGTACCAAAGCATAAAGCTTAATAAGTGAGGCTGGAAAGGCAGTATGAAGGCATAGACACGTACGGTAAAGTACAGTATTATAGGAACACTGGTAAACAGCTTCAGTTGATAAGAGGGATTAAGACAAAAGGGTTCACTGTTTAGCAGAATCAAGCAGCAAACTAATATAGGAGGCATAACTGTGGGTGTGTACAAAACTGGTAATCCTTTCAGAAAGAGGATTTGGGAGAAACCAGAACAGGTGTAATGTTCTAAAGAGCTGTGGTTTGGAGAACTCTCAGAGGAAGTTGGCAATGGGCATAACTGAGTGAACTGACCTGTGTGAACAAATAAATAGTGAAATGACTACATATCTGGCAAAACAGGTGTATTTGGTCACAGTGCTACAACAGAAGAATTTGAAGGCAGCCAGATTGGAGAGTTACATTAAATGGGAAAAGGGTCGGGGGAGGATTATAAAAATATTACTACCTATGTATGAAGAACGTGGGACAGTTAATGGGAGAGAGGTAAAAGGGGAAAAGTCAGTAAGAAATATATTGAGCAGAGGACACACAGGTTCTAGGACATGTACCACCCTTCATGTAGATTAATGAAAGATAAGACTTGCTGGAAGTCTAGTGTTTAAATTACCAAAGTGAGACACACAGGAGAAGCAGGGACCCAAAAGCAATCTGGGTTGCACAAACTTTTGTCACAACACCTGAGATTAGTTTACTCAGAATGAGAGAAACAAAGGGAGTGCTGCCAAAATGGATAAAGGATTAAATGAAAGGAACAGAGGCAGAAAGCCTTAGTAAACTCGAACCACTGCAGATGTGAGAGGTAACAAACTGGCTGCAGCATAAGCAATGTGTGCCCCACCTTCTTTTAGGTACCATATTGAAAATTCAGAAGTGGGTAAAAATCTCAGGAGTGGCTACATCTGATGAAATAGAAAGGGGAGGCCAGTATGCACCAAGGAATCAAGAGAACTAATCCACAGTGGCTTGGTTAGAGAGCTCATACCATTTAACGCTCAGGTGCCACCCCTTAAGTAGGGGCCCCAAAGCAGTCCCTCTCATCCTTCTCCCCCTACACCCAGCCCCACACACTTCCTTGACCCCCACCCCTTGCCTCTGCACCCGGACCTACACTCTTTCCCCCCTGCACCCATATCCAGACACTCCCTTCCTGTTGCCCCACAACCAGCTCCACATTTTCCCCCCCACACCGAAGCTCTGAATTCTCCCCTCTGCACCCAGCGCCATGATCTCTGCACCCCAAACCCAGCCCAAGCTCTTACCCAGAGAGGCAGTCCATGAGCCTGAAGAGCGCCATCCCTTCTAGAGGTCAGGTAGTTCTGGAAGTACCAAACCCCACCCTCGTCCTGCTTCCCCAGAAAAACCAAATGCCCAGATTCAATTCTGCGATCCTCCTGGGGACTCGAGGTTCCTGATCCCCCCGCCCTCCACTTCTTCCCTGGGAGCTGGTGTTGCCTGGTGCCCATGGGTGCCAAAAGTACTGCAAAGGCGGGGACCAAGCAGGTGCATGGGGTTGCAACACTACTCAAAATTTGGTCCAGCTGCCCCTCCATTTTGAGAGAGGGGCAGCCAGTCCAAATATGACTAAGGGGCGTAGCGACCTGGCACATGAAGTCTCAGCACCACTCAAATTTGGCCTGGCTGTCCCTCTGTCAGGATGGAGGAGCAACTGGGCTAAATTTCCAGCTCCAGTCAGGGGTTGGGAGGACTGGGCCCCTCCCTCCCTCGTTGTATAGCTGATTCAATTCACTATCTTGCATCTTATTGCAAGCAGAAACCACAGCTTAAATGGGAACAGAGAAGAGAAAGCAGAGCAAAGGAATCTAAAGCCAAATAAAAATATTTTTCAGACCACCTCCACACTGTGAATGTAAAAAATATTGGAATACATGAAGAAATTAGTATTTAGCATGCCAGACTATTTTCCCATAATTTTCATCATAAATTGTTAAATTCTCTTAACTTATTCTTGAAATTATCCAAAATAGTAAGAAAACCAGGAAAGTGCTGCATATGAATTCGTAGAGCCCCTTCTCTCTCACTCACCACAAAAGAACTGTGTTACCGGCTATGTCTATACTGTACTACAGAGGTAAGTCGACCAAAGTTACGCAATCCCAACTCCAGCCCAACTTATTGCGACATTCTCCCGTTGACTTACTTTACTCTTCTCATTCCGGGTGGAGTACCGAGATCAAATGGAGAGCGCTCTGCCGTCGATTTAGTGGGTCTTCAATAGACCCGCTAAATCAATCCCCGGTACATTGACTGCCAGAGTGTCAATCCAGCAGTAGTATAGACATAGCCGCAGATTTGGCAGGAACACTGCCTAGTTATTAGAGTAAGGGACAGAAGACTGGCTGAACCAATGATGCCAGACTCTTCCAAAGAGACCTGGGGTAAGTCAACCTCTGTACCTCAGGGTTTCCCATCTGTAAAATGAGAAAACAACTGTCTCCAAACAAGGGGAGGAGTGTTAAGGTTAAAGTTGTAGAGATACTTGAATAAAATATTCTGTAACCAAGCAAATATTTAGCATTTCCATTTAAACCAATATAAATATACACAAAGTCTTATCACTATGTTAATTATTCATACTTATGATGAGACAGTACTCAATTTTATAAATTAGCACGTAAACAATTATAAAAACCAAGGTAATCACAAAATATACTTTGTTAATTCAATATATATTTTAAACTACAATAGAAGACTATTTATAGTATAAAAGTAGTCTAGTTTATTGTGTGAAAGTATTGACGTCACAGGAATAGAAAATCTTACTACAGAACCGTGCTATTGAACTAACTGGGAGAGATTGCCATTTGTGTATATAAATTAGCAGAGTACATAATAACTAGGTTTTACTTAAGCCAAAAATAAAGTTACATTAAGTTTCAATGATGTGTTTAGCCCTGTAAAAATATAATGCAGACAATCCATGTTCTGGAATGCTCACAATCCTATGTTATACTCATGTGACTAGATTTCAAAATCTACTGAGACCTGTCCCTAATTTTCTTTGGACAAATCTGCTGAATGCTTATAGTTTTGGTAGGGCAATTCTTTAAGTCATTTGGAAGGGTATTAACCATCTTCATGCTTTCGTGGGGTGGGGAGGGGGAAGGAGAGAAGCCACCTCTCCTTAACCTTCCACCACCACCCCCATTAACAGATGGTATTTAGAAAGGCTCACCTGCAGAACATTTTATGCTTTGGTAAACAGGAAATGTATTCATCAGCTCTATTCTTGTAACCATTAATTCTTCACATGCTTCTACTTTATATGGGGCAGCATGTTCAGAGACTCATCAAAAAGTGCCTCAGTGTAGCTAATTTTTCATCACCACCCTTACCCAATCCTAACACCTGCATAAGTATTTTCTGGCTATAACTTTAGTTTAATAATAGTGCTGACCAATACATACCGCCCAAATAGCCATAAGGCCTAATAAGATCAAAGCTTGGGCTTGGAGTAACAAACTACTCGAGTAAAAGAGTACTAGCTACTGTGCAATCTCTTTTGCCATAATAGGAGTGAAAGACACCTTACTGCTTGTACTATTTCAGAAATGTTTCAGAAACTATTTCATGCTGACGTTCTAGAATAAAAGGCTCTTTGTCCATACATAGCATCAAAGCCTCAAAACCATGGTTTCCCACACAAAGGTATCTTTGATTATGCTGCTAGTATAGAGGACAGCAATTCTATCATTAGGTTAGATGCGTACAGTACACCTTAAACACAAGTATCATCATCATAGCTAGTTCTCAGATAACATCTGTTCAATTGTGCAGCACCTGTCAAAAAAGCTTACAGAATGTTAGAAACCACTAGGAACGGGACAGATAATAAGACAGAAAATATGATAATGGCACTATATAAATCCATGGTACGTCCACACCTTGAATACTGCATACAATTCCAGTCCCCCCATGTGAAAATATATATATGTTAGAATTGAAAAAAATACAGAGAAGAGCAACAAAGGCTTCTGTGGAGCCTGCAGGTTCAGGGCATGAAGAGGCTGGAAATCGCTTTCTCCCTGCCACTCAAGAGCTTAGCTGAGGGATGGAGAGTCTTCCCCATGCCAGTGCTGTGTGGGGCTTTGGCACATGCAGGGCTTGGCTCCTCCTGGCCAGCACCCTGGGCTGGAGGGTCTTGGGCTTTTCTGGGGCGCCAGCCCAGCCAGAGGCAGTGGGGGAAGGAAGGAGCCTGCCAGCCCGGGTGTTGATGAGCTGAGAGCTCTTACCAGGGGCTGGTTCTCCGCCCAGCACTGGGAGTGGGACATGCTCCGTGGGGGGGGATGGATATGGAGGAACAGTGGGGCTGGGGGGGCAAAGGGGCAAAGCAAGGAGAGGGGGAGAATGTAAAGGGCCAATGCCAATGTGTGGCAGCAGAGGCAACATGTAACCACCACCACCAGAAACAGGGCGGGGCCCCACTGCCTGAGAGCCAGCACGCAGCAGGGGCTGCACCGGCAGACCTGCAGGGGGGAATGGCTGGCCCAGTACATTGCATCTTTGCCCTGCCACCAGGTTTGCACCCCACCCCCTGCCAATAGTTATCGGGGGGGGGGAGAACAACAAAAATATGGGACAATTTGCCTGTTTTTAAGAAAAAGTCAGGACACCTGCAGGAGGGCTTAAGTATAGGACTGTCCCTTTAAAAACAGGACATTTGGTCACCATAAATAGGTCTATAAAATCATGAGTGAAGAAAGTGTTATTTACCCCATCACATAACACAAGAACCAGGTGTAAACAAATGAAATTAATAGACAGCAGATTTAAAACAAACATAAGGAAGTACGTCTTCATGCAACACACAGTCCATCTGCGGAAGCTGTTGCCAGGGGATGTCGATAAGGTTAAACATATAACTGGGTTCAAAGGAGAATTCGGTAAATTCATGGAGGATAGGTCCATCAGTGGCCAGGCTCTGGGTGTCCTTAAATCTCTGACTGCCAGAAGCTAGGACAGGACGAGATGGGACGGATCCCTTGATAATTGCCATGTTTTGTTCATTCCCTCTGAAGCATTGGCACTGGTCATTGTCCGAAGGCAGCATGGGCTAGATGGACCATTGGTCTGATCAAGTATGGCAATAAATACCAGTGATCAAAGTTGTTTTTCTGATCACTGATCCAATGTCAGTGCATTGAAGATCTGACTGATCCCTAAAGTGCACTAAGGGTATGATTACATTTCAAGTTTGAGTTGTGATTCCCAGCTCAAGACAATGTACTTGCACTAAGCTCTCATTGGACTAGTGCACAAAAAATAGAATGTACCCACAGCAGTGCAAGCTGCAGGATGGGTTAGTTGCTCTGAGTATATGCTCATCTAAGACACAAGGCACGTATTTGGGGTGACTAGCCTATCCTGCCACTTGAGCTGTAGCAACTACACTCAATCACAGCTAGCATGATTATGTCTCCTTGAGCTTGGAATCACATTCCAGCTCAAAGCATAGACATACCCATATGTGCAGTTTTTGTACCCTGTTTCAGTAGAGACACACATTTTAAAGGCCTGAACATATTGTTTTATTTATCCACTTAATGCCTACATGATTTTAGAGGTCACTATCTAGAGCATAGCTAGAAAGAGAAACCACGACTTCAGCCATTCTAGTAGCTATGCAGTGATACCAACTATTAATCACTAGCAATTAAAATATTGATGATGAAAAACTTGTCAAAATCAAAGTGGGGCGGGAAGCAAGATTAAAGTAAAAAATATATTATTTCAAGGTATATACTTGTTGACTAGTCAGTACTAGTAAAAGATTTCAGGCATTCCAAGAGTATACAGCCTTTGCTTCTACACGAAGAGACTACATATTGCAGGGGTGGGCAAACTACGGCCCAGGGATTGCCCCCTGTGGTGCCGCAGGCCCCGCGCCACTCTCAGAAGTGGCTGGCACCACGTCCCTGCCGCCTGGGGGGGGGGGGGGGGGGACAGAGGGCTCCATGCATTGCCCTTGCCTCCAGGCACTGCCCCCCCCCGCAGCTCCCATTGGCTGGGAATGGGGAACCGCGACCAATGGGAGCTTCGGGGGAGGTACCTGGAGGCGTGGCAAGGGCAACATGCAGAGCCCTGTGCTCCCTCCTCCCCCAGGGGCTGCATAGGGACATGGTGCCAGCCGCTTCTCGGAGGGGCATGGCGTGGGGCCAGGACAGGCAGGCAGCCCGCCCTAGCCCTGGTGCGCGCCGCTGCCACCCTGGAGCTGCTTTAGGTAAGTGGCGTTTGGCAGGAGCCCGAACCCCTCCTCCACCCCACACCTCAACCCCCTGCCGCACCTCACACCCCTCCTGCACCCCAACTCCCTGCCCGAAGCCCCCTGCTGCACCCTGTACCCCAACCCCTTTCCCTGAGCCCCTTCACACCCCACACTGCTCCTGCACCCAACCCCCTACCCTGAGCTCCCTCCCACAGTCCGCACCCCTCCTGCGCCCCAACCTCCTTCCCTGAGCCCCTTCATACAGCCCGCACCCCTCCTCTGCCCCAATCCCTTGTCCTGAGCCCGTTCCTGCACACCACACCCCCCACACCCTGCACTCCCTCCTGCACCCCAAACCCCTGCTCTGCATACAATTTCCCCACCCAGTGTGGCCCTCGGCCCAAAAAGTTTGCCCACCCATGATATTGTATCTTGAGCAAGTTACTGGTTCCATCAGTTGAGCAGCTTTTTTTAAAGGACTGGTCCAGCCATAAAGGGTTTCCCTTAACCCCTGAAGAGTCAACATGGATCCCCTTATTAGCATCAAGAGCAGTACTGGAACTAAAGTTACCTTCACTTTTTAGCACCACTGGGATTTTTATGAAGATCCCTAAGTACAAATAAATTTAATCTTCCACATTTTACAAGACATAAGATGTGAACAAGCCCTTGTTAATACTGCAAACACTTTTGATGCATTCAGCGCATGTGCATTAGCCTTACAACTAGACAAGGAAAAAGTTCACTGGCGTGGCATGAACTCTATTTGCATCATAATTGATTAGAAAATTACTGATTTTATATTTGTCCATCAGAAATATTTACCCAAAAGGAGTTTTGCAAGGCTGCAGTAGATTCACTTCCTCCTTATGGAACTGTACAGATTCAGCTACACACCTGGCACTGGACATTTGTAACATTCACACTATTTTGTGACTAGCTTTCAAAATATACCACATAACTTCCTCTCCTCTTTCCTCCCTCAAAATCAAAACAATGGTGACAGCCAAGCCAGTTACAGCACTTCCTTTCAAAAGTGGCTCTGTTCTTTGCTTCCCTGAGGCTATTTGTGTAGCTAAGCTTTTCATCAGAACTTTTGGTGCCAACTCTTTTGAAAATATAAATCAAATGAAAAAACCCAGCTCACAGGAAGATATTACAGACCATTCTGTTTAGAAAAAAGTCCACTATACAAGGTGTGGTCTAAGTTTAACTCTTTATTGCATAGGGCATCTGTCAGGAACATCTCTGCAGACAAGAGTTGGTATGGTCTAGTAGTAGTTCCCAGTCAGAAAGGCAGGAGAGCTAAATTCTAATCCCAGCTCTGGCAAGGACTAATTCAGGCAACTCACTTGACTTCTGCAACTCAGTTTCCCCTTCTGGAAAACCGTAATACTTACCTACCTCTGTAAAAGCATTGTGAGATCTACAGGTGAGAAGTATTCCAAAAGTGCGAAAAACTTCCCCACAGAGCTAAAAATCACAGTGGGTGATATCAAAAGCAACACTGACACTTTCAATGTCTCAAAGCTGACTCAAATGTCAAGAACAAACTACAAACAGTGGAAATAAGGGCATTTCATTGCACTTCCCAAGGAAAGACAAAAGGCTACAGGCTAAAATAGAAGTAGAATTTGGGATTGGTTAAATACTCAAATGCATTGCTCATGATAGTGTGGAGATGGAATCTAATTTTAATCCCTTGATGAATCTGCTATGTGACAATGGCAGTATATGATTTGGAATGAACTAGCTGCTTCAGTTCTAAACATACCCAGGACTGGAATAAGAGAATCAGAGAAACTCAAAGTGAGTTGCATTGGCAGACTTGTATAGTATACTGGCGTAACTTATAGAAAATTGCTTTCTTAGAGGGAATGACTGAAGGGATTTAAAGTGGGGTCACGAATAGAGATTTTTTAGATTCAAAAGTCAGCAAGACAATGTAAGACAGTAAGTAAAAGCCATAAGTAACAGGTCTGTCTTACTTTTCATCAACAAAAATGTGTCTTGCATATTTTGCATCAGGTCAGAAGAAATGCAAACACTTTGGTGGTAGTTTTGCTGCCTGCCAACTGCTTTTCAAATGACAGCAATCAGTGTCAGGGAAGAAATTGTGTAGAGTCACATACCACCAAACACACATTATGAATGGTTTAAACTAGTGCTGTAATTCCTTCACTTTGGAAAGCACATTTACAAAGTGATTTTAAAAAAAAACACAAACTATCCAGGCCTGGAGTAATAAAATCCTCCCCCTAGATCACTACTAGATCTTTCAGTGCTCAATAGTTGACTTACCTATGGGGACAATAACAGAAGACACTTCAGACCAAGAGTAGTTTTTCCACACAGCTCAGCAGAATCACAAAACTTTTTTGCTGACTTCACCATAGTCAATATAAAATGTACAAAAACTCTGATGCACAGCTTTAGTAAAATAAATTGAACCATTCCACTTCAACATGAAACAGCTTAGAGGACTGAACGTGAACCAGAAACTCTTAATCAGCCGTAGAATGGAAAGATATCCACTGCAGACCCAAATTATTAATTTATTTTACCTCTCCAGTTCCTAAGCTGGTTCTGCTTTTATGAATTATCTTTGAAATATGTACCTAAAGGGCTCTCCTGCTAGATATACAAAGGAATTATTTTGAATCTACCAAATGAGGGTTAGTTCCCCTGCAACTGTTGACGTGGACCTTAAAGTTCTTCTGTGAAAGACACAGATGGTTGTCATTTGAAAAGCAATTGGCAAGCAGCAAAACCACCTCAAAAGTATTTTCATTTCTTCTGACATGATGCAAAATATGCAAAACAAATATAGAAGTCTGGCCTATGCTGCTTTACTGACTTTTCAGTCTGAAACACTGCTATTCATGCCCCACTTTAAATTCCCCAACCACTCCCTCTAAGGGTTAGTCTACACTGGCAATGTTAAAGTGCGTGGCTTGTGTAGGCGCAGCAGAGCAAAAAAACCCACCTGCACGAGAGGCGTGGCTCCCAGCGCTGGTGCACTGCATACACTTTACATACATACTTTACAGCACTGAAACTTGCTGCGCTTGGAGGGCGGGTGGGCGAGGGGTTCACACCTGAACAAGAATGCTGCAATGCTGTAAAGTGCCAGTGTAGACAAGCCCTATGAAAAATTTCCTTCCCGACTGAAATTTTCCCAAATAAACCAAGCAGGGAAGCTTGTCCGCTCATTATGGGGATGGAATGCATCATTTAAAATAGGTCTAGTCTAAAAAAAGTTTTTAAAATTAATTTCACGAGATCTTAATTTTGGGTTAGACTTTTTACATTGATTTTACTAAGAAGGAATCCCTCCCACTAGTGCTGCATACAAAAAGTAGTTTAAGTCAGGAAAGAGCAGCACAACACAGACACCTTTCAGAAATCTATACAGTGCTTCATGGAGTGGAGAGAATTACTCTTACACGAAGTTTTTCCAAGGAATGTGGAGAGCCAATAATGATTACAGCACAAATTAGGAGTCTTGCAATATGGGTTCTATCCCAACTATAGTACAGAATTTCTGTAACATCAGGGAAGTCAGCTGACCTCTGAGCTTCACCTTCTGAACCAAGGGGATACTCACGTGTATCACAATGATGCTGATTTATTCAATTGTTTCCAAACTGATCAGAGGTCTTCAGGTGGAAGGTGACACAGAAGTGCATGTTACTGATGTACTAAACCTGGATCAGGGTTCACATACTTTATCAGGTCACCTTTCTTCACAGCTTTTCAGCATCTCCACTTGGAAAGCTTTAAATAACTAACTGAAGGTCAGAGACTCAATCTAGTAGATTGGTCCAAACAGGTTGTTTCATAACAATAATGAATGACTACACATCTTGGGTTTATGAGGCTCAGAGGCTACAAAAATGAATGTTTAGTACATACTGATAAGTGATAGAGTTGTTTTTGGCCTGTGGCCCATCGTCTCTTCCTGCAAGTCTAATTACAGCCCCCCCGCTGATGCCACTGATTTTCATGGACAAACCAGGGCTACTGAGAATAACTCACATGCATCCACACACTAGCTCTTTTTGAATGACTACTTGTTAAGAGTAGCCACACTGGAACTGTGCTTAACTTGTCCATTTTGATTTGCAGAAGGTGAGCTTGACAACATGTTTGCAAATGTTTTGATTCAGGTGTTCATGCACCCAATATTTCCATGCAAAGCCACCATATTTTCCGCATTTTCAGGTCACAGTTTAAACCATAAATACCTTCCCAAGAGAAGCAATTGGAGGGATAATGGATTTGTTTGAAATGAAGCCCAAGTTCACCCAAAACTGAATAGAGGCTCAGGTTTACAGCCCAAAGCGGGCTAAAATCAAAGCGGATTCCTTAAGGGAGAGTCATACGCCTGTAGCCCTGATATTACAGTATGTATCACTGATCAGCCTTTTTATTTCTATATCAGTTAAATACTTTATTTGCAAATCTAAAGCTAGGATTTGGGCAGCTGCCTATTCAGAATATTACTGACTCTGAACTGAGTAGTTTCAGTGTTTTAATCTGCCTTCATACTATTATAGTTTAGTTCATTTGATTTTTTTGTTTAACAGTGGGGTTTATGCCTCCTGAATTTTCCCTGTGACTAGTCTTGATGTATGTTTGAAGAATGCACATATTAACTACACAAACCATGTGTATCCTATGTATATACACAGTGGTCACCATTAAAAAGTTGATGTTTATCAGCAATTACCCACATTGAAGTATCTGGGGCTATCTGCCATGGTTAACAACTCACAATTTGATTCCTCACATATTTTAGTAAAGAACAGCAACAACTCACCAGCTAACTACAATAATAGGGTTGTGGTTATATATTGGACAATACATCTACTGTGGGAAATGCCAAATATGTTGTAAGCAGTAGGCATGTATGGGTAAGGTGGAGGAAAATGGCCAGCAAATACACCTGAAAATTACTAACTAAACCCCTGCTTGGAATAATTGACAGTAGATTCTCATTTTTTTTCTCTATGGTCTTTCGCAAAAAGAAAAGGAGTACTTGTGGCACCTTAGAGACTAACCTTGTGGACCTGGTAATTTACCATGGCACATTCATTTTCATTATAATATTTCAGCATGAGAGATAACATTACCCTACAGTATGCTTGAACCTGCACTTCAGTTCAAAGATCTGGTTTCTATTATTCAGTGGTTTGCAAAATTCAATATTTCCCACAGGATCTTTAATGTGAATCAGTGACATTCTGCTCTAAACTCTGTGTAGAAGACTTCGAGCCTGTCAGCAGAGCACAAGACGACTTGCAAGCAATTTCCTTTTTTCAGAGGTCTTGCACCATATATAGTGGTATCAGTGTATGTTCCTTCCTCTGTGAAGTGTTTGAGCACACCAGAGCTGCAAGATACCTCAAGTCACTTGTTCATGAATACCGAATAAGTGAGTCTGCCCTCTCCCACTTGGGTTTATTCCTTCAATGAGCAGGGGCGGGCAGTGGGGCGGTCTGTTTGTTTCAGGGGAGCCTGGCTGTTTAAAAATAGCCAGAGCTTCGCGAACCAGCTGAGCAGTGGGGGACAGCAGAGCAGCACACAGCAGGAGTTTGCCTGGGAGTTCGCCTGGAGTGAGCCCAGTGAGGCTTACATCTTGCCAACTTCTCTGAGGAAGCTCATAGTAAGAAGGTGATATGGAAGCGAGGGGTTCAGCTATTGTGACCTGCACTGGATGCGCCATGTTTGTCTTTCTTCCACAGGACAGAAGCGACTGTGTGTGTACAAAGAGCAAGCTGGTCTCCATACTGGAAGAGAAGATTGAAGGTCTGGAGCAACAGATAACGACCCTGCGTTGCATACGAGAAACGGAGAATTTTCTGGACAAAAGTCAGGATATGCTTCTACGGGCACAAACGGGCACAAAGCTCTAAAGATTTAGAGCAGGTTGCACAGCGGAGCCAAGAGGCCAGTGAAGAAGCCTGGCAACATGTGACCTCCAGAAGAAGGGGGAATGTCCGGGTTCCAGCAACACGGACACCGGTAACTAACCGCTTTCATGTTCTCTCCACAGGTACCGTTGCGGAGAGTGGACCAGATGATATGTCTGGGGGGAGAAAGCAGAAGGAGACTCCGCTGGTTGGAAGGCATGAGATGCACTGTCCTGAGATGGGGGGTTCCACAACCACCACTCCCAAGAGAAGGAGGCGGGTGGTGGTGGTCGGGGACTCTCTACTCCGAGGGACTGAGTCATCTATCTGCCGCCCTGACCGGGAAAACCGAGAAGTCTGCTGCTTGCCGGGGGCTAAGATTCGCGATGTGACGGCGAGACTGCCGAGACTCATCAAGCCCTCGGATCGCTACCCCTTCCTGCTTCTCCACGTGGGCACCAATGATACTGCCAAGAATGACCTTGAGGGGATCACTGCGGACTACATGGCTCTGGGAAGAAGAATAAAGGAGTTTGAGGCACAGGTGGTGTTCTCGTCCACCCTCCCCGTGGAAGGAAAAGGCCTGGGTAGGGACCGTCGAATAGTGGAAGTCAACGAATGGCTACGCAGATGGTGTCGGAGAGAAGGCTTTGGATTCTTTGACCATGGGATGGTGTTCCATGAAGGAGGAGTGCTGGGCAGAGACGGGCTCCACCTTACGAAGAGAGGGAAGAGCATCTTTGCGAGCAGGCTGGCTAACCTAGCGAGGAGGGCTTTAAACTAGGTTCACCGGGGGAAGGAGACCAAAGCCCTGAGGTAAGTGGGAAAGTGGGATACCGGGAGGAAGCACAGGCAGGAATGTCTGTGAGGGGAGGGCTCCTGCCTCATACTGAGAATGAGGGGCGATCAGCAGGTTATCTCAAGTGCTTATATACGAATGCACAAAGCCTTGGAAACAAGCAGGGAGAACTGGAGGTCCTGGTGACGTCAAGGAATTATGATGTGATTGGAATAACAGAGACTTGGTGGGATAACTCACATGACTGGAGTACTGTCATGGATGGTTATAAACTGTTCAGGAAGGACAGGCAGGGCAGAAAAGGTGGGGGAGTAGCACTATGTAAGGGAGCAGTATGACTGCTCAGAGCTCCGGTACGATACTGCAGAAAAACCAAAGTGTCTCTGGACTAAGTTTAGAAGTGTGAGCAACAGGAGTGATGTAATGGTGGGAGTCTGCTATAGACCACCGGACCAGGGGGATGAGGTGGATGAGGCTTTCTTCCGGCAGCTCGCGGAAGCTACTAGATCGCATGCCCTGGTTCTCATGGGTGACTTTAATTTTCCTGATATCTGCTGGGAGAGCAGTACAGCAGTGCATAGACAATCCAGGAAGTTTTTGGAAAGCGTAGGGGACAATTTCCTGGTGCAAGTGCTAGAGGAGCCAACTAGGGAGGGAGCTTTTCTTGACCTGCTGCTCACAAACCGGGAAGAATTAGTAGGGGAAGCAAAAGTGGATGGGAATCTGGGAGGCAGTGACCATGAGTTGGTTGAGTTCAGGTTCCTGACACGGGGAAGAAAGATAAGCAGCAGGATACGGACCCTGGACTTCAGGAAAGCAGACTTCGACTCCCTCAGGGAACGGATGGGTAGGATCCCCTGGGGGACTAACATGAAGGGGAAAGGAGTCCAGGAGAGCTGGCTGTATTTCAAGGAATCCCTGTTGAGGTTACAGGGACAAACCATCCCGATGTGTCGAAAGAATAGTAAGTATGGCAGGCGACCAGCTTGGCTTAACGGTGAAATCCTAGCAGATCTTAAGCATAAAAAAGAAGCTTACAAGAAGTGGAAGGTTGGACATATGACCAGGGAAGAGTATAAAAATATTGCTCGGGCATGTAGGAATGAAATTAGGAGGGCCAAATCGCACGTGGAGCTGCAGCTAGCGAGAGATGTCAAGAGTAACAAGAAGGGTTTCTTCAGGTATGTTGGCAACAAGAAGAAAGCCAAGGAAAGTGTGGGCCCCTTAATGAATGAGGGAGGCAACCTAGTGACGGAGGATGTGGAAAAAGCTAATGTACTCAATGCTTTTTTTGCCTCTGTCTTCACTAACAAGGTCAGCTCCCAGACTGCTGTGCTGGGCATCACAAAATGGGGAAGAGATGGTCAGCCCTCTGTGGAGAAAGAGGTGGTTAGGGACTATTTAGAAAAACTGGACGTGCACAAGTCCATGGGGCCAGATGAGTTGCATCCGAGAGTACTAAAGGAACTGGCGGCTGTGATTGCAGAGCCATTGGCCATTATCTTTGAAAACTCGTGGCGAACGGGAGAAGTCCCGGATGACTGGAAAAAGGCTAATGTAGTGCCAATCTTTAAAAAAGGGAAGAAGGAGGATCCTGGGAACTACAGGCCAGTAAGCCTCACTTCAGTCCCCGGAAAAATCATGGAGCAGGTCCTCAAAGAATCAATCCTGAAGCACTTACATGAGAGGAAAGTGATCAGGAACAGTCAGCATGGATTCACCAAGGGAAGGTCATGCCTGACTAATCTAATCGCCTTCTATGATGAGATTACTGGTTCTGTGGATGAAGGGAAAGCAGTGGATGTATTGTATCTTGACTTTAGCAAAGCTTTTGACACTGTCTCCCACAGTATTCTTGTCAGCAAGTTAAGGAAGTATGGGCTGGATGAATGCACTATAAGGTGGGTAGAAAGCTGGCTAGATTGTCAGGCTCAACGGGTAGTCTGACATGGCTCCATGTCTAGTTGGCAGACTGTGTCAAGTGGAGTGCCCCAGGGGTCGGTCCTGGGGCCGGTTTTGTTCAATATCTTCATAAACGATCTGGAGGATGGTGTGGATTGCACTCTCAGCAAATTTGCGGATGATACTAAACTGGGAGGAGTGGTAGATACGCTGGAGGGCAGGGATAGGATACAGAGGGACCTAGACAAATTGGAGGATTGGGCCAAAAGAAATCTGATGAGGTTCAATAAGGATAAGTGCAGGGTCCTGCACTTAGGACAGAAGAACCCAATGCACAGCTACAGACTAGGGACCGAATGGCTAGGCAGCAGTTCTGTGGAAAAGGACCTAGGGGTGACAGCGGACGAGAAGCTGGATATGAGCCAGCAGTGTGCCCTTGTTGCCAAGAAGGCCAACAGCATTTTGGGATGTATAAGTAGGGGCATTGCCAGCAGATCGAGGGACGTGATCGTCCTCCTCTATTCGACATTGGTGAGGCCTCATCTGGAGTACTGTGTCCAGTTTTGGGCCCCACACTACAAGAAGGATGTGGATAAATTGGAGAGAGTCCAGCGAAGGGCAACAAAAATGATTAGGGGTCTGGAACACATGAGTTATGAGGAGAGGCTTAGGGAACTGGGATTGTTTAGTCTGCAGAAGAGAAAAATGAGGGGGGATTTGATAGCTGCTTTCAACTACCTGAGAGGTAGTTCCAGAGAGGATGGTTCTAGACTATTCTCAGTGGTGGAAGAGGACAGGACAAGGAGTAATGGTCTCAAGTTGCAGTGGGGGAGGTTTAGGTTGGATATTAGGAAAAACTTTTTCACTAGGAGGGTGGTGAAACACTGGAATGCGTTGCCTAGGGAGGTGGTGGAATCTCCTCCCTTAGAAGTTTTTAAGGTCAGGCTTGACAAAGCCCTGGCTGGGATGATTTAATTGGGTATGGGTCCTGCTTTTGAGCAGGGGGTTGGACTAGATGACCTCCTGAGGTCCCTTCCAACCCTGATATTTATGATTCTATGAAGGAAAAAAGCATTCTGAAGAGACAATCCAGTCAGCTGTTTGGACATATGAAAACTAACATAAGTGATTAAAATACATTGCACAATCAATTTAGGAGCATTCTATTCTTTTAATCCAGTATGAAAACATCAGTAGGTTTATATTTAGAGTCAGATTTCAAGGCCAGAAGGGATGATTACAATCGCCTACTAGTCTGATTGCCTCCTGTGTAACACCGGTCACAGAACTTCCCCAAAATAATTCCTAGAACAGATCTTTAAGTCAAGATTGGCTATTTTTCTAAAAATGGTGTGCTTGAGAATCCACCACAACCTTTGATAGAGTTATTAACCACTGGAATAATTTAACTGTTAACATTTTATGCCTTATTTCCCATCTGAATTTGTATAGCTTCAACTTTCAGCCTTTCTTCTGCTAGACCAGGGGTAGGCAACCTATGGCATGCACGCCAAAGGCGGTACGGCACACAAGCTGATTTTCAGTGGCACTCACACTGCCCAGGTCCTGGCCACCGGTCCAGGGGTGGAGACGGGGCCCTCAGCATTTTAATTTAATTTTAAATTAAGCTTCTTAAACATTTTAAAAACCTTATTTACTTTACATACAGCAATAGTTTAGTTATATATTATAGACTTATAGAAAGAGACCTTCCAAACCTGTTAAAATGTATTACTGGCATGCGAAACCTTAAATTAGATGAATAAATGAAGACGTGGCACACCACTTCTGAAAGGTTGCTGACCCCTGTGCTAGACTGAAGAGCCTATTAGAAGATATTTGTTCCCCAAGTAGATACTTCTAGACTGCGATCAAGGCTCCCCTTTAACCTTCTCTTTGTTAGGTTAAGCAGATTGATCGCTAAGTCTATCACTATAAAGAATGTCTTATAAACTTTAATCATTTGTGGCTCTTCTTTGAACTCTCTCCCATTTATCAACATTCTTCTTGAATTGTGGGCACCAGAACTGGACACAGTGTAACACCAGTGACTGCACCAGTGCCAAATACAGAGGTAAAATAACCTCTGCTCCTACTTGAGATTCCTGTTTATGCTTCCCATGATTGCATTAACTCTTTCGACCACGTCACACTGAAAGCTCTTGTTCAGCTGATTACCCACCACGACCCCTAAATCTTTTTCAGAGTTACTGCTTCCCAGGATAGAGCGCCCCATCCAAAAGTATGGCCTCCATCATTTGTTCCTATATTCATATATTTACTTGTATTAAAATACATTGTGTGTGCACAGTTTAGTAAATGATCCTGAGTTCTCTGAATCAGTGACCTTTCTTCTTCATTATTTACCACTCCCCCAATTTTTGTATCTCTGCAGCTTTATCAGCTATGACTGTTTTCTTCCAGGTCACTGATAAAAACGTTAAATCGAAGAGGGCTAAGAACTAATTCCGGCAGGACCCGCACTAGAAATACACCAGTTCAATTACTCCCCATTTAGTTACATTGTGAGACCTATCAGCCAGCTTTTAATCCATTTCATGTGTCATGTTAATTTTATATCCTCTTAGTTTTTCAATCAAGATGTCATGTGATACCAAAGTCCCGCTCCTCACAGAAATCTAAATATATTACATCAATACTATTACCTTATTTATAATCTCATAAAAAGTATACCAAGTTAGTTTGACAGGAATCTATTTTTCCTAAATCCATGTTGACTAGCATTAATTATATTACCCTCCTTTAATTCTTTATTAATTGACTTGTGTATCAGCCGCTCCATTATCTTGCCCAAAATCTATATCAGACCAACAGGCCTATCATTTACCAAGTCATCCAGTTTCCCCTTTTTAAATATTGGCACAACATTAACTTTCTTATGGAACTTTGCGTTTCAACGCTTATTGAAAACCCAACATTAACAGTCCAGCCCACTCCACAACTGCCTTTATAAAAACTTTTGGATCTAAATTATCTAAACCTTTTGATTTTAAAATGTCTAACTTTAGTAGCTGCTGTTTAACATCCTCCAGAGATACTAGTGGAATGGAAAGAGTGTTATATGACATGACTATATCTCCAAATACTACACTTTGAGATTGGAAACACTTAAATCTAGAAGGAAAATTACCATATAAGTTACTATAAACAAACCAGTATTATAGAAACTGAGGAGGCATTCTTACATCATTTTATTGATACTGAATTAATTTTTATAGCATTTTGAAGACAAAGTGATATACTCATAGTAAATTAAATATTACTAGATAGAGAAAAAAGCCTGGATCTCAGACTCTCCCTGCCACTATACATAAAATTCTGTTCTATTTCTTTTGTTTCTATTGTCTATAGTGATATTAAAAAAGGATGTTGGACAATCTCAGTGGCAAGGTGTGAACTACAAAATGCAGATCAATTACATTCAGAAAAAAGTATTCAGTGATTGCTAAAACTGAACTTCATCCTTTAGAAACAGTTAAGTCTATGGCCCATGGGCCAAGAGGAGAAAGGAGGTCTATACAACTGGATTAGGGCATTCTGCTATGAAGTTACAATGGCTCATGTAGCCAGAAGCAGTGTACGAGTTCAAATTCACTATATCTTCCCAAAGACACCTGACTGATGACCTTAAAAAAAAAAAGCCCACAGCTACTACTTGCCCTTACAAAAATCTACTTACCCACTCACTTTGGGCACATTTTTAAATGAGTAATCTTTTGGGTTTTAGCATATTAAAGACAGGCATGTAGATGATGTGCCTGAATAAGAAGGACTAAGATCAATTTTTAAGGCCTCTGTACAAGAGTAATTAAAGACTGACAGAGGATTATACAAAAGAACTAACATACTCCTTTGAGCCTGTCATTTGTCCATCGCATAAACCCCTAGGTGCATTTACAACAAGTCAGTTTGCACTATGGTAATACAAATAATAAATAGTTGTAAGTGTTATGATGCCAATAACTAGCTATAAGGACGCTCCAAGCTTACAGCTACAACAGGAATGATTAATGTAGAGGCAATGTCTCAAACCAATAACTAGAACCATCTCTAAAAAACACAACTTTCCCCACCTGCCAAACTCATTTGAAGGCTTGAGTAAACAAATCGGCTTTCACTATGCCCTGATAATCAGACTACTGACCAATGTGGGAAGCAAGCTCCAAAGTTAAGGGCAGCCCATAGAAAACACTCTGCCCACATCTAAGACCTTTCAGAATCAAAGACTAAGGGTACATCTTCACTACCCACCGGCTCAGCAGCTAGTGATCGATCTATTGGGGATCAATTTATCGTGTCTTGTCTAGACGCGATAAATCGATCCCCAAATCAACGCCTGTACTCCACCTCGGCAGGAGGAGTAAGCGGAGTCGATGGGGGAGCCACCGCGGTCGACTTGCCGCCGTGAGGACGGCCAGGTAACTCGAACTAAGATACTTCGACTTAAGCTATGCGAATAGCGTAGCAGAAGTTGCATATCTTAGTTCGAAACCCCCCTCCCGCCGGCAGTGTAGCTCAGGCCTAATTGGGGTAACTGGTTAGGCTTGTAGGCTGATCAGCTAATATACACTCAAGGATTCTGGACCCACATTGCTTATTGAAAGAAATGTGACTCAATGTCTTCTTAAACAATTTATTAAACGAAATAAAAGCATAGATATCACTAAAACTAGGCTACTGTTTGTAATGCTAAACTAAAAAACAATACAATTGTCCAATCAAGATGAAATCAGAGTTAGCATCAATATTGGATTCATATTAAATCACATTTGATGAATTATCAGCATAATACAACAAATAACCCTTATAAATCTTAAAGAAAGCAGCTAAGGAGGTGACTGTCTATTTATTATAAACTAAAGAATTTTATCAAAGTGAATCAAATCAGAACTTGGAGCTGGTTAAATATTTTAACACTGAAAAAAAAAGTATCTAATATCGGAACCATTACCTCAGAACCAGTTACAAAACTTCCTCCTGGGACAACCTGTTTGGCAGTTTACAGCTGACAGTTTTAAGTTTCTTGGGACTCTCAGAAGATAGCACATAGTCTAATTATCTTTATGAGACTGTGTTGAGGGCTATTTAAGTTAGGGTAATTTTCTAGTGCCTTCCCTGCGCGGACTTTACAAGTGCTCATGCACGCTATGCACACCATCACACCCTAAAATTAAAGAATAAAAAGGCTGGGACACCTCTCAGCTAACAAGGACAAAAACAGAAAAATAAGGCCAGGTCTACACGACACAGTAAGGGTGACAAAGTACCTTGAGTTAACCTAGCTGCGCAAGTGTCTTCATTTAAATTTGGCTCCCGCTGACCTAAGTGCCTCTCTATGCTGATTTAGTAATGCTACCTCCACGAGTGGTATAGTGCAGTGGTTTTCAACCTTTTTTCATTTGTGGACCCCTAAAAATCTTCAAATGGAGGGCTTTGGAAATCAGTCTGTGGACGGCCAGGGGTCCACGGACCACAGGTTGAAAACCACTGCAGTAGAGTCATAGTCTATGTAATTAGGTCAACAGGTCAGTGTTGAAACTCAGGCTACATCTACACTACAGCCTGCTGTAAAGATCCAGTAAAGACCCGCTAAATCGACAGCAGATCACTCTCCAGTCAACCCCTGTATTCTACCCCCGACAAGAAGAGTAAGGTAAGTCAATGGGAGAAACTCTCCCATAGACTGCCCAGGGTGTAGACCCCATAGTAACTCGACCTACTGTACGTCAACTCCAGCTACGTTATCCATCTAGCTGGAGTTGCGTAGCACAGGTCAACTTACCGTGGTAGTGTAGACATCGCCTGCGTTGCTTATGTCAACTGTTACTGGCTTTCAGGAGCAGTCCCACAATGATAATACAATTAATACATGCACGCCTGGTGAAGACACGCACTGCAGACACAAGGAGTCAAGCGTGCACACACAAGCAATTTAATAACTGCGGTAGCTCTACGCCGACACAAGTTAGGTAAACATAATTTTGTAGTGCAGACATAGCCTAAGATAACAGGTGGTTCAAAACTCTTCAACTCTTATAATCTTATACATCAAGTTCCTTTAAAACTCAGCAGCAATTTACTGCTTAAAGTCCTTTAAATTAAATACAAAAAATATTAGATTATAAATGTAGGCCTTAGCATAGGCTGTCAACTTCATACTTTAAACAGTTTTTTAAAAATCAATCTGTATTAATGTAAATTTTAAAAATAAATTTTTATCAACCCTCCGAGTGAAAGGGTGACCGTCACCAGTGTATTGAAAGTTATGCACAAAGTCCTACAAAAATAATTTAAAGGACCCTGGCAACTAACAGCCACTCAATATTCATCAATCAAAATTAACATATTTGAACATGTGACCAGATATCATTGTCTTAAAAGTAATGTAGTTTTTTTTTTTTAGGAACTGGATGTTGGATCAAACAGCTTATCTTTAGAAGTTTCCATCTTGATAGAAAAAAGGTACTGCAAAGCTTTAAGATAAAACCTATTTACAATAAAAATAGAGTTTGTATCAGGTCTGTATTCCCATATATGCTATTTCTCTCACAGGTCTATTAGCAAGAATCTGTTGACCTTAACTGCCAAAGAGGGGCACAGAGAAAGGCAGGTCTCAATTAGCTTTCACCTCCTAGGGCTTTATAGATCAACACCTTAAATTGCATCCAGAAGTGAACATGCAGCCAGCGCAGCTTATGTAGCCTTGGTAAGCTATTAAACATCAAATGTCAACAGCACACTATTTAGTGCAATGTTTTGAATGGAGTCCCTCCCGCTAGCCTTGCTAAGCTGTGAGCTATTACATAGCCACAGTTTGCTTGTGTAGCCCCATTTAGCACCACTGTAATCCAATCTGGAGGTCATTAAAGCAGGGATAACTAGGCAAAGGGCCATACTTGAGGGAATGATCACAGTGCTCATACCAAGTACAGACAGAAAAATACTTTGGCCGCTGAAGCAAGCTGGAACACCAGGAGAAAAGGGGAATGCAAGAGAAGCCCTAAATCATGAGCCTTCTTAAAGCAGCAGCAAAGCCCTTCATTATTATACCGCCCCATGCACCATCCCTGCCTTACTGTTAAGCTACTCCACTGAAAGCCAATGTCAAGCTCCAACCAGGTCATATTAATCCAAATGCCTATCCCGGACAGACAATGGGAATGTAGAGCCATTACACTGGATCAAATTAAAAGGATTTGTAGAATTTACTACCTATGCCAACCGTACAAAATACATAACAGGAGGTATGACAATACAGTGCTATGGAACACTAAGATAGCCCTTAGGATTAGGAGTTACACATCTGTGCCTATGGTATCTCTAAAAAAAAAGCAAAGAACAATCACTTGAGTGATCCAGTCTACACTTCCACTGCCTGAAAAAGTAAACAGCAACAACGAAGGCTGTCAATTGATTTAAGAGTCAGTCTGTACAACTATCCTTTGTCCATCACTAGCAGAAAACCAATGAACAAAACCAATAGAGATTTGGCCTGAAACTGTATATGGAAAAGCACAGGGGGAGGGAAATCTGAGGACTTCAAATATTGCCAGAGCACAGGTAATCCACCATCTCCAATGGGACTGAGCAGATTTTGGGGGTCCTGATTTGACCATTCTCCCCTTCTTTACAGCTAGATAGGAGGGGGTTTGAAAATATTTCTGCTGTAACACAGGGTCTTGGAAGGAAAGGTTAAAAGCCACTGCATGCAAGTCTATCCCTGACCCTCCCAATAACCTCATCCTAAGGGTATGTCTTCACTAGCAACGTTAAACTGCTGCCACAGCTGTGTAGTCACAGCCCCAGCACTGGGAGAGAGCTCTCCCAGCATTGTTTTAAAAAAAAAAAAACAAGGGTTGTGGCTCCCAGTGCTGGTGAACTGTCTAAAATGCCACTTTACAGCGCTGCAACTTTCTAGCTCAGGGGGGTGAACCCCCCCTTCCGCCGAGCGCTGCAAGTTTCAGCACTGTAAAGTGGCAGTGTACACAAGGCCTAAGCGGAGCTTCGGGGAGGGACATAGTAAGCAAGATCACGATCTAGGATGTTTCTTGATCAAGGGCCTAACAATCACTCATTTGACAGACACTGGCACCTTGCGCTTCCCTTAGAGGGGATTGGTTATTTCCTCTAAAATCCTACAAGCCTAGGGTGTACAGATCTAGTCCACTGGCCACAACCAATATTCTCCAAGCACCTGTAAAATTTCAGTAAGCCAAACTGGCCAAAGCTCACCCACAGTCAATGCACTGTTTGCGTCCCCACATGAAGACAGTCCGCAGCTGAAGCGGAGCAGTTGCCTCTGGGATGTGGGAGGGGATGAAAGGTCATCAAAACGAGAAATGCTTGAGGTGGCAACTCATTCACTAAACCAGGGGTGGCCAACCTGAGCCTGAGAAGGGGATCAGAATTTACCAATGTACATTGCCAAAGAAATAAATCAGCAGCCCTCATCAGCCCCCTTTTCCCCCACTCTGCCTTTCCCAGCACCTCCTACCTGCCGGCAGCCTTGCTGATCAGCACCTCCCCCTCTTCCTATGCCTCCTTGCCCGCTGCGATCAGCTGTTTCGCCCTGTACAGGAGGCTCTGGGATGGAGGGGGGAGGAGCAAGGGTGCAGCAGGCACAGGAGAGGGAGCAGGAAGGGACGGGGGCCTTGGGGTAAAGGGCTGGGGTTGAGCAGTGGAAAGTTGGTACCTGTAGCTCCAGCCCCGGAGACAGCTCCTATGCAAGGAGCCACATATTAACTTCTGAAGAGCTGCATGAGGCTCCGGAGCCACAGGCTGGCCACCCCTGCACTAAGCAATGCTGCTATGCTAGAGAAATTAATTCCCACTGCATTTTAAATTTTCTGCCTCTGCCCCCATTTGAATTTCAGGATCTTACGTATGCTCCGTATTTTGTATTAAATTAGTGTAAAAATGACCTAGGTCATGTAGCATGTTGTATATTTCAGTTACACACCAACCTTTAACAGGCCTTTCCTTCTCTTCCTCTCGTCCCCCTCCCCCTGCAAATAAAAGAGGTTGAACCATCATACTCTTCTAGAACAAAGACCTGCCTTGGCTAAATTACACCATAGTGAGGTGGAAGTAGATTTTCTGCCTGCCACTGTTAGTGGATGTCAACATGAAAGTCCAAGATGGAGAGAAAAGATGGCAGTATTTATAAAGATTCATAAGGAGAAAAGACAGTAGGTAGTATCATTGCACACGCAGTGTTTCCTCAAGGCTTGAAGATACAAACCTAATGGATGGAAATAATATATTTCAGGTTCTTTTTTTCTTAATGTAAGAAAGAGACTCAGCTAAATGGAACTGGAAGGCAAATAGTCAGGTAAACTGCTGACTGCTCTCTAGCCCCCAAGCAGGGAGGCATTTTCATGGGACAATCAAGTCTCTTTTCCTGTTCCCATTATGTTATATGTGGAGGATGGTCTTGTAGCTCACACATGATAGGGAATCCTGGCTCTGATGGACTTGTGACCTTGGGAAAGTTACTACTTCTCTGAGCCTGTTGAATTCTGTAAGAGAAGGATAATATTTACCTATCTCACAAAGGGGTGCTCTGAAGATTACTAATGTTCATAAAGCACTTTGAGATCTTGGGAAAAAGAAAGTATTTTAATTTTGTTTCAGACTAAATGGTTGACAGACAAGGCATTAGCACAAGGAATATGAATCAGGTATGCCCCAGTTCTAGTCATCATTAATACAGACACCTTTGATTTTGGACGAGACTTTTCATCTCTATGCCTGTGTCTTCATCTATAAAATGGTGAAAATACCATCTGCCTCAGAGAAGCACTGAGAGATTAGCTATGTTAATAAAACACTGAAAATTAAAAGCTCTATGAAAGTTCTAAATCACTGTTACTTAAAGGAGTGAAAATGTGTGGATAAAGGACATCAGCTACAAAATAACTCGCTTTTTTGAAAGAAACCTTTAGAAGATTCCTGCAGTAGGTTCAAATGAGGTCATCTTACATATAATGCAATTCTGATATTCTGGTGCTAGTGATGCATCAGTGCACATTCATCCAATTTATTCTCCAAAGTTCTTTATATTTTAGCAATATGTATTTAAGAACTGCATGTCAAGGGTTCTTTTTCCCAAGGAAAGGAAAAAAAACCTGTCAGAACAAATTTTCTTTCTAGTTTGATTTTCCTCCACTACACAAATAAAAATATTGTTTAACTACAGCAAGGGGGAGCCCAGGTTTCAAGAGTTTGCTTTCTGTTCAGCTATATAACAATTTACTACAGGGCTTCTTTACTTTCCAATTCCTGTGCAACTGAAATTGTGTTTCATTGCCTACACTGCAAGGTGACACCACCAGTTTCTGGCTCTAGTAACCAAGTGCCATTGTTTTATTTCCCACTTTAAAAAAAAATGCATTATTTAGGACTTACACTATCTTTTTTTTTATATATAAAATGATGCTAAGAAGCATACATACCTCCAACAAATAACCACATTAGCTCTTCTTTTCTTGCATAGAAGTGCTCGCAGTTATAATCCAAAAATCTTCAAAAAAAGTTTCATTTTAAAAAGTTGGAGATAAATTCCATCGGAAATAGGACACAGTCTGAGGTGTGGGTGTAATTTGCCTTCTAGATTTGTAGACAGCTGTAGTTAATACTTTAGGTCAGTTTCAGAGCAAACCTCCACAAAAATGCTTCTTTGTACAGGAATAAGACCTGCTGGAATTAACAAGCATAGCAAGAAACAGAAAAATTATTAATAGCTGATGGCTGCTGTTTCACAGACATATACTCATGCTCTGCTAAGTCAAAAAGTCTGATGCAGAGGAAAGAGAATTAACTATTACTTGGAACACTGAGCTTTTGACGTAAGTGCCAATGCCTTGTTAAAAACAACACCGGACTCGTTGTTTTTGTGGATACAGACTAACATGGCTACCCCCTGATACTTAATGCCTTGTTAAACACCACCACATTTGAAATCAAAGACAGAAAAAGAATCCATTAAAATTAACACCCAAGCCAGTCACTTTGAGCTATCAATGTAGAGATGGTGAAGTAGGGGGTGAAGAGTAAAAGTTCTTTAAACCTCAAGAATTTGTAACTATTATGGACTGTGTTACCATCATAGCACAGACTACCTTGTTTCATGGACACGTAAAAAGTGTCTCTGCTTCAAGGAATCCAAGGCCCAAAATGTTCATAATTGCATGTGCATAAATATACAGAACTATACTGTTTGCAAATGTAATTGTGGTAAGTGCTTGTGTAAATTATGTACACCTATTTTTTTAAAAAAAATCTAATCCTAAACAGTAACTTAAAAGTGAAAGATCAGATCAGACTGCCCTGTAAGAACAACTTGTTTGTCCTCTCCCTCCCCCCTTTTACAGATTTGAAAGTTTTACCAGAAACCTGTCAGAACCCAATAAGGAGAAAGAAAGCGTCTTGTCTTTCATCCATGCTTATGAGACCCTGGTGAAAAGCCCAACCCTTAGTCCTCAACCTAAGCTGCCTGGACTCCTACTAACATACTGCCCTGAACTCTGCTCAAAGTTTAACCTTTTCCAGTCTGATACATTTCAAGTCTCCCTCCACACCACTGTTGGGAGACTATTCTATCTTTTACCCCACCCTCTCACCATACCAGTGGCGTCTAATTGTTGGGGTGTTTCCCCTATCCTTCCTCTTCTGCCATCTCCATTTTTGGAGTCTCTCCCCCTATGAATAGCCTGAGTATCTGTTTCTGATCAGCTCTGCCAAACACCAGCAAACTGGAGACTTATTTTTCAGGACTGCCCTTAGGGTTCTGGACAGCAGCCATGAAAATGACCAGAGATTTGTCAGTTTCAGACCACTGAGGCCTGAGAAAGCTATGAACAAGCCACTGAGGCACTGAACTGTGTGCCAACTCAAATAGCACTGCTTCAGTTCATATTCCACAGGATTTAGCAGATATAGGATGAAATATTCTACTTTGGAAAAATTGTTCCCCTTTAGAAAACTCATTTACAATCTATCCTGAAAGGGAGAGATTCAGCTGTATAATTTCCATTAAGCAGACATACAGATAAGCTTTCTGCACACTGTTTTAAAAGCATTTCCTCCTTCATGTCTAAAGGATTGAGCCCACATAAACAGGGATCCAGGCTCTTGGGCAGCCATTCCATACAATCCCTCAGAATCATACTATAAAAAGCCTCATTATATACTAAGGAATAGCCTACTACATTATAAAATGATCACTGTCCATACTGCTGAGTGAAATAGTAAACAATGGAAGTCAGTCCCAGCATGGGTATGACCTGAGACTCAGCATATGATGCCATATCACACAAGTACTCAAGAATTTCAGTCTTGTTACTGAATTTATTTGCTTTGAACTATAGATTATTTACAAATTTCTGTATCTAGGAACCTCCTTGGGTTTTGTTTTATTTTCTCCTAGCAGCATGTTAAAGGAAAATAATTCAAAAAGAATATACAAGAGTGTTACTATGTACTGCTTGGTGATATAAATTTCTTTCTAAAGCAGGAAAGACTTTGGCTGTATGCTCTTTGTATAAATTACTGACCTATCATTTTAACCTTCCTGACCAGATGATTAAGTCTGAGGATTAAAAATTCTTATTTTTTTTGTTGAACAGATTTGTAGTACAGAGACAATATCCAGTTTTTTTAAAACGGTTAGATTTTTCTTAATCTTAAACAAACCATTTAGACCATAGACTTGACGCAGAAACTTATTTTGGATCATGTATCACTGTTCCCAGGCTGCCAACTTTTACAGTAACTTTCAACTCTAAACTTTTTTCCTAATAGCTGATTTACCAGCCACTAAATCTTGGGTTTACAACAAATACTCATTTAACTGATGTGTGTGAATCTGCAAAGGTATGTGAAATAAGACATTTCTAATAAGAGAAAGGTTGAAGTTAGGGGATGGGGATAAAATTAGTTTCATGAAGCAGGGGGCCTGGATACTGGGAGAGTGGGGCTTGGTGGGATGGGGCTCCAGGTGTAGCTGGCTGGGGCTCAGTGGTGTGGGAGTCAAGGGGCTCATCGGGGTAGTCCAGTGCAGGGGGCAGTCTGGGTGCAGGGGTGGGGATCTGGATGCAGAGGGTGTGGCTCAGTGGGTTGAGGGTTCAAGTCGGGGGGGCTCAGCAGGGAGTGATCTGGGTGCAGGGGTGGAGGTCCAGATGCACGGGGTGGGGCTCTGCAGGGGGATCTGGGTGCATGGAGGTTCTGGATGCAGGGGGCGAGGGGGCTCAGCAGGGGTCTGGATGTAGGGAGAGTGAGGCTTGGCAGGAAGGTCCTCATCCGGGGGGGCTCTGGATGTAAGGGGTGAGGCTCAGTGGTGTGGTCTGGGTGTGGGGGAGGGAGGGGGGTCCAGATGCACAGGAGTTGGGTGGACAGGGACGCAGATTCCTGTACAGTGACCCCTCTTCTCCCGCAGCTGAGGAGTGGTAGGGGCAGGGTGCGCGCGCAGAGCTTTTTGCAGCTGGGGGAGGTTTCTGGGGGTGGAGCTAACCTGGCCCCAGTCCAGCTGCTCCTTGCAGGGGAAATGGAAATCCCAACCTCCCCCACCACCAGCCCAGCTGGGATTCGCAGCTGAGCCTGGTGCAGGGTAAGAGCAACAGGCCGGGGGCTCCCCACCCAGCTGTGATTTACCTCTCCGCTGGCTGCCCTGGGCACCTGAAATGATGCACCCGCACTGCTGGGGAGGGGTGCAGGACTGCTCTTGCGGCTTCCCTGTCAGAAAGTCATTTTTCTACGTGGAAGCAAAGAAATCTGCAGGGGACATGAATTCCGCACGTGCACAATGGCGCAGAATTCCCTCAGGAGTACATATGGGACCATAAATGAGGGGGTATATGCAAGACAGAGAAAACAGTGGGAAAAAGGAAAAGATCCTTCGGAAATCAGAAGAAACCCTTATGTAGTGTAGAAATCTAAGTAGTGAGTTTTAACTTTGGATGCTGATCAGTTTTACTTTTCAACTCAATTTTCAGCAGTGACTTACCTAACAACCACTATTCTGTAAGTGATCACAGCAAGATACAAACACCAAGTTCAACTACTTAAAGTGTGAACACTTCAACAGGAAGCTCAGTCACTGTGTAAATTTCAGAGACAGCCAGCCAAAGCAGTACAGTTAACCCATCTGTAAGCATTGCATAGTGTGCAACAATTCTCTCGGAATTTGTCTTCCACTGTGTTTGGAAAACTTCCAGCACATTTTCTGTACTACCACAGCCTACGTAAATACTACACTTCATTGAGATTCACTCACACCTATTGTAGGTCTGAAACATGAAGCATTTGAAATATGTATGACTTTAGCATACTTGCCAAAAACTAGTTAGTTTGGGTATTTTTAGTATATACTGTGTCTATTTTTCCAGCTGAAAAAAGTTACAATTAACATACAATGTATAGCCTGAAAAATGTACAGCCATCACTGCAATAGGAAACTTTACACCCTTTTAATTATTATTGAAGTAGTGTGAAGCCTTGGAGTCCTGTTTGACTCATCACCAAGCCTAGTCAGTCAGGGAGCATCAGTGACAAAAAGGATCATCTTCCACCTGTTTCCATGTATTTGTCACTTCCAGATTATACTGGCTCAGCGAACTACAGTAATTAAATTAGGAGGTGCTCAGAAACAAAACTGTATGATAGTTAAAAAGATGTCTATCAGGGGACTAACGCTACTACGCAGGAGGAGCAACAGAAACACCCCAGCAAGCGAACAAACATTAACATTTGGCTATGCCACAGCAAAAAAAAGGCATTGGGATTCCGACCAGGTCATATCAACCACTGGTCAATAGGTGTCCAATATAAACTGGAAGCCCCCACTCCATCCTCAGACTAATAAAAAAGAGAACCATTCAGCATCAGTTGGGTAGCTACAGCAAAGGTAGATGGTGTCTGCTGATTTGCTCCTTCATCACCCTTGTAACCTTTCCAAAGGAGAAGTGGATGCTTTTATGCCCCTGCTGCCAGCTTTGTGTGTATGGGATGGTCTCTACTACCTAACCTATGTTAACCTCCTTTTATGTCCCACTCCTACATGAGTAGCTTTACTGCTGTTCAAAGCTGCCTCAAAGTGAGATAGAGATGAGCTCAATTTCCCTGTCTCCTCAACTGTGACGCTATCGTGAACCTTGTTAATGCACTCTGAAGCAGCTTGAGGCCTGGTCTAAACTGGGGGTGGGAGGGTGAGCCAAGTTGGTCTAAGTTACGTAACTTCAGCTATGAAAATAGCATAGCTGAAGTCAACGTACTTAGAGCTACTTACCACGGTGTCTTCACTGCGGTAGGTCAACTGCTGCCGCTCCCCCGTCAACTCCGCCTATACTTCTCACTCCAGTGGAGTACCAGAGTTGACGGGAGAGCGCTCGATTTATCGCGTCTTCGCTAGACGCGATAAATCGACCCACAGTGGATCAATCGTTCTGGAGGTAAGTGTAGATATGCCCTGAAAGAGCTATAAGCAGCAATGGCAGCATTAGGTCACTATCATCTGTTCACAGACTCAGGAAGACCTTATTACAGTCATTCCCTTTCAGAGTGTTATAGAAACGGAAAGAGCTACAAATGTTTTTAAAACTTACATTCTGTTGAAATGGCTGGTTTAGCCTTCTGTATGTGCATCCCACTTACCAAAGCAAGCAGATATTTTAATTCCTGGTAGAGTGTTACTTTCCTCTTCTGCATTTCTCCTAACCTTCTCTCCGCTTCTCCCGTTTCCACTCTGGTGTTCACACCTTCACTCATGCAGTCACCCTATACAGTATATGCAACAGCCTTCAACTTCCTGTCGACCATGCAGCCTCCTCCTACTCCAAATCTCCACAAACTCAAATCCTCCCTTTGCTGCCTGTCAGTGCCAATGATTCCTCAACCTACTACATATGATGTGTTGCTCCCATGTTTTGTTTTTGACTGTGGAACCGTAAACTCTCTGAAGCAGGAACCTTGTTTTCATATCTGTCAGAAAACACTTGATTCATCATGTGTTTCAGGTGTTACATGCGTCATTGCAGCTATACACAATAGTTAAAACTGCCAACAGCCTACTCTAACCTGAATATATTTCAGAGTGGTAACCGTGTTAGTCTGTATCAGCAAAAACAACGAGGAGGTGCCACAAGGACTCCTCGTTGTTTTTCCTGATATCTTTATACACTCAGTGTGCTGAAACAACTGTCTTTCATGCTTGATCCCTTCCCTGAAAGTGATTTTTAAAACAATTACAGCCTATTTTTTTAATTCCTTGATGACTACCAATATATTGAGTGAGACTCCATTCAGTACTCGACTTCTTACACAAGAAATATAGTTAACGGGGGGGAGGGGAATGGACATACCCGCATGTAGCATTTAATTAGGGGTTGTCTACACCAGCACTGCAACTTTCGCGCTGCGGGGTGTGAAGAACACTCCCACCCCCGCTTCTGGAGTGCAGCAAGTTTCCGCACTGTAAAGTGCCAGTGTAGATGGTGCACCAGCGCTGGGAGCACAGTCGTGGAGGTGGGCTTTTTCAGAGCCACTTTAAAGCGCTGCCAAGTGTAGACTAGCCCGTACTAAAACCAGGGAAATCAGAAATTGTCACGAAGCTGGAAAAAAGCCAAATAACCAAAACATGTTATCTAGGCATTTGCAGAACTGTTGCTGCTACAGTATCTGAAGATACCACAGCACCACCACTGGCACGGAAGGCCCACAAAATATTCAAATTTTCTGTAGATTTAAGCAGCATCTTTCACAAAGGCATAGCAAAGCCCAGTTCGACACACAAAGGCCACTACTTTTCAACTATTAGCTAGAGAAGGTGGAGCTCAGAAACTCTGCCCCCACCAGTTACTTCCACTCTCTGAACCACATCCATAATCCACTGCTGAGTATAAGGAGCCCTTGCTTTTCCTTAGATTCACCTACACTAGCATCTGACTCACAGTTCTCCTCCTCCTACTCCCCCCAGCCTTATTCACTCCCTTCATTGCGAAATTCAAGACAGCTCCAAAACATAAAGGTGTCAAGCACAGATTTTTTTTTTTAAACAACCCCTCCCAAAAAAGGAGACGACAAACAAGAAAGTCGCTGCCCAGCACGTTTATGCTGAAACTTGATGATACAAACAGTCTCAGTTGACGTTTAACAACAAAACAACCTTACACAGTCCCATTTTTTCCTCTGCCCATTTAAAGCATTTGATTCTTGCTATGGGTATTCCACCCTGGAAAGCAAGAGCAGAGACAAGTTGTTTCCAATGGCAGGAAACACAGTGGGGTAGGATTAGAAGAGCCAGTTTGAACAACAGATTTAAGGGAGAAGAGGCAGTGACATTAAACTATTCCAGGATATGATTACTAATGCTGAGGGGGCACATCCCCCCACCCCAACACTGAGAAGTTGCTCCCTCCCTTTGACTTACTACTTTCCCCCCCAGACATCCTCCCCCTCCTCCAACTGGATGGAAGGCCTGTTCCTCCCCCACTCCAGAGCAGACAGTTTATTTTGGGGCAATGAGACCAGAGACCCTTAGGGCCAAGCAAGGGTGGAGGCTGGTAACAACCAGCTGGAAGGGGGATTAGTGACCTCCAGGAAAGAATTCACCCATCTGGGAAGAGAAAAGAAGTAGATTCAACCCCCAAAAGGAAGAGAAATGCGAGCGCTCAGCCCTGGGGAGGAGGAAGGGCAGAGGGATTCTGTGACAGAGACACAGAGCGGAGCATGGGCTCCAGGCCCTGTGGAATAAGTGGAGGGGGACAGGGATGGAGGGGAGCTCAGGCCCTGGGGGAGACAGAAGGATAGTTTGTGGGGACGGAAGGGCAGTTCGGGCTCCGGGGAAGGGGGGGATGGAAGGGCCCCAGGGAACAAGTGGAGCAGGAGGGAACCGAGGGAGCTCAGGTCCTGGAGAAGATGTAAGGGTCCCAGGGGGGTTGGGGAGAAGCTCAGGCCCCAGGGGGGACCGAAGGGGACCTCAGAGGGGATGTAAGGGCCCCAGGGTGGTGGGGGGGACAGGGGGAGCTCAAGCCACAGGCAGGACAGAAGAGGAGCAGGGGAGAACAGAAGGGGAGCTCGGGCCCCAGATATAAGGAAGAGGAGCAGGGGAGGATCCGAAGGGAAGCGAAGGGGGAGGGGGAAGGCGAAGGGGGAGCCCGGGCCCCGGGGGGGGGGGGAGGGGGGAGAAGGCGAAGGGGGAGCCCGGGCCCCGGGGGGGGGGAGGCGAAGGGGGGCAGAGGGGAGCTCGGGCCCGGGGGGGTGAAAGGGGAGCACGGGGAGGCAGAGGGGAGCTCGGGCCCAGGGGGAGGTGAAAGAGGAGCAGGGGGGGGCAGAGGGGAGCTCAGGCCCGGGGGAGGTGAAAGAGGAGCAGGGGGGGGCAGAGGGGAGCTCAGGCCCGGGGGAGGTGAAAGAGGAGCAGGGGGGGGCAGAGGGGAGCTCAGGCCCGGGGGAGGTGAAAGAGGAGCAGGGGGGGGCAGAGGGGAGCTCAGGCCCAGGAGGGGAAGGGGAGCAGGGGGGACAGAGGGGAGCTCAGGCCCGGGAGGGGGGAAGGGGAGCTCAGGAACCGGGTGAGCGGGGGGGGGGGGGACGCAGGGGCGCTCAGGAACCAGGGGTCGGGTGGAAGGGGAGCTCAGGCCCAGGGGGAGGTGGAAGGGGAGCAGAGGGGGCGGAGAGGAGTTCGGGAAGCGGGGGGGGGGAGAAGGGAAGCGGGGGGGAGAGCGGGGGGGGCGCGGAGGGGAGCTCGGGAACCGGGGGAGGAGGAAGGGGAGGGGAGTGGGGCCCGGGGGAGGGAGCGGGGGCCCCGGGGGGGGGTGGAAGGGGAGCGGGGGGGAGCTGGGGCCCGGTGGAAGGGGAGCTGGGGCCCGGTGGAAGGGGAGCTGGGGCCCGGTGGAAGGGGAGCTGGGGCCCGGTGGAAGGGGAGCTGGGGCCCGGGGGGGGGGTGGAAGGGGAGCGGGGGGGAGCTGGGGCCCGGGGGGGGGGTGGAAGGGGAGCGGGGGGGAGCTGGGGCCCGGGGGGGAGGGGTGGAAGGGGAGCGGAGGGGAGCTGGGGCCCGGGGGGGAGGGGTGGAAGGGGAGCGGAGGGGAGCTGGGGCCCGGGGGGGAGGGGTGGAAGGGGAGCGGAGGGGAGCTGGGGCCCGGGGGGGAGGGGTGGAAGGGGAGCGGAGGGGAGCTGGGGCCCGGGGGGGAGGGGTGGAAGGGGAGCGGAGGGGAACTGGGGCCCGGGGGGGGGTGGAAGGGGAGCGGAGGGGAGCTGGGGCCCAGGGGGGGTGGAAGGGGAGCGGAGGGGAGCTGGGGCCCAGGGGGGGTGGAAGGGGAGCGGAGGGGAGCTGGGGCCCGGGTGGGGGGGGTGGAAGGGGAGCGGGGGGAGCTGGGGCCCGGGGGGGGGAGGACGGAGGGGAGCGGGGGGAGCTGGGGCCCGGGGGGGGGAGGACGGAGGGGAGCTGGGGCCCGGGGGGGGGAGGTGGAAGGGGAGCTGGGGCCCGGGTGGGGGGGGTGGAAGGGGAGCGGGGGGAGCTGGGGCCCGGGTGGGGGGGGTGGAAGGGGAGCGGGGGGAGGACGGAGGGGAGCTGGGGCCCGGGGGGGGTGGAAGGGGAGCGGGGGGGAGCGGGGGGAGTGGAAGGGGAGCGGGGGGGAGCTGGGGCCCGGGGGGGGTGGGGGGGGGTGGAAGGGGAGCTGGGGCCCGGGGGGGGTGGAGGGGGGTGGAAGGGGAGCTGAGGCCCGGGGGGGGTGGAAGGGGAGCGGAGGGGAGCTGGGGCCCGGGGGGGGGTGGAAGGGGAGCGGAGGGGAGCTGGGGCCCGGGGGGGGGTGGAAGGGGAGCGGAGGGGAGCTGGGGCCCGGGGGGGGGTGGAAGGGGAGCGGAGGGGAGCTGGGGCCCGGGGGGGGTGGAAGGGGAGCGGGGGGAGGACGGAGGGGAGCTGGGACCCGGGGGGGGGTGGAAAGGAGCGGGGGGGAGCGGAAGGGGAGCGGAGGGGAGCTGGGGCCCGGGGGGGGGGTGGAAGGGGAGCGGGGGGAGCTGGGGCCCGGGGGGGGGGGGTGGAAGGGGAGCGGGGGGAGCTGGGGCCCGGGGGGGGGGTGGAAGGGGAGCTGGGGCCCGGGGGGGGGGTGGAAGGGGAGCAGGGGGAGCTGGGGCCCGGGGGGGGGGTGGAAGGGGAGCGGGGGGAGGACGGAGGGGAGCTGGGGCCCGGGGGGGGTGGAAGGGGAGCGGGGGGGAGCGGGGGGAGTGGAAGGGGAGCGGGGGGGAGCTGGGGCCCGGGTGGGGGGTGGAAGGGGAGCGGGGGGAGCTGGGGCCCGGGTGGGGGGGGATGGAAGGGGAGCGGGGGGAGGACGGAGGGGAGCTGGGGCCCGGGGGGGTGGAAGGGGAGCGGGGGGGAGCGGGGGGAGTGGAAGGGGAGCGGAGGGGAGCTGGGGCCCGGGGGGGGGGTGGAAGGGGAGCGGGGGGAGCTGGGGCCCGGGGGGGGGGTGGAAGGGGAGCGGGGGGAGGACGGAGGGGAGCTGGGGCCCGGGGGGGGTGGAAGGGGAGCGGGGGGGAGCGGGGGGAGTGGAAGGGGAGCGGAGGGGAGCTGGGGCCCGGGGGGGGGTGGAAGGGGAGCGGGGGGAGCTGGGGCCCGGGTGGGGGGTGGAAGGGGAGCGGGGGGAGCTGGGGCCCGGGTGGGGGGTGGAAGGGGAGCGGGGGGAGGACGGAGGGGAGCTGGGGCCCGGGGGGGGTGGAAGGGGAGCGGGGGGAGGACGGAGGGGAGCTGGGGCCCGGGGGGGTGGAAGGGGAGCGGGGGGGAGCTGGGGCCCGGGTGGGGGGTGGAAGGGGAGCGGGGGGAGGACGGAGGGGAGCTGGGGCCCAGGGGGGTGGAAGGGGAGCGGGGGGGAGCTGGGGCCCGGGTGGGGGGTGGAAGGGGAGCGGGGGGAGCTGGGGCCCGGGGGGGGGTGGAAGGGGAGCGGAGGGGAGCTGGGGCCCGGGGGGGGGGTGGAAGGGGAGCGGAGGGGAGCTGGGGCCCGGGGGGGGGGTGGAAGGGGAGCGGAGGGGAGCTGGGGCCCGGGGGGGGGGGGTGGAAGGGGAGCGGGGGGAGGACGGAGGGGAGCTGGGGCCCGGGGGGGGTGGAAGAGGAGCGGGGGGAGCTGGGGCCCGGGGGGGGGTGGAAGGGGAGCGGAGAGGAGGACGGAGGGGAGCTGGGGCCCGGGGGGGGTGGAAGGGGAGCGGGGGGGAGCGGGGGGAGTGGAAGGGGAGCGGAGGGGAGCTGGGGCCCGGGGGGGGGTGGAAGGGGAGCGGGGGGAGCTGGGGCCCGGGTGGGGGGTGGAAGGGGAGCGGGGGGAGCTGGGGCCCGGGTGGGGGGTGGAAGGGGAGCGGGGGGAGCTGGGGCCCGGGTGGGGGGTGGAAGGGGAGCGGGGGGAGGACGGAGGGGAGCTGGGGCCCGGGGGGGGGTGGAAGGGGAGCGGGGGGAAGACGGAGGGGAGCTGGGGCCCGGGGGGGTGGAAGGGGAGCGGGGGGGAGCTGGGGCCCGGGTGGGGGGTGGAAGGGGAGCGGGGGGAGGACGGAGGGGAGCTGGGGCCCAGGGGGGTGGAAGGGGAGCGGGGGGGAGCTGGGGCCCGGGTGGGGGGTGGAAGGGGAGCGGGGGGAGCTGGGGCCCGGGGGGGGGTGGAAGGGGAGCGGAGGGGAGCTGGGGCCCGGGTGGGGGGGGATGGAAGGGGAGCGGGGGGAGGACGGAGGGGAGCTGGGGCCCGGGGGGGTGGAAGGGGAGCGGGGGGGAGCGGGGGGAGTGGAAGGGGAGCGGAGGGGAGCTGGGGCCCGGGGGGGGGTGGAAGGGGAGCGGAGGGGAGCTGGGGCCCGGGGGGGGGTGGAAGGGGAGCGGAGGGGAGCTGGGGCCCGGGGGGGGGGGTGGAAGGGGAGCGGAGGGGAGCTGGGGCCCGGGGGGGGGGTGGAAGGGGAGCGGGGGGAGGACGGAGGGGAGCTGGGGCCCGGGGGGGGGTGGAAGGGGAGCGGGGGGAGTGGAAGGGGAGCGGAGGGGAGCTGGGGCCCGGGGGGGGGGTGGAAGGGGAGCGGAGGGGAGCTGGGGCCCGGGGGGGGGGTGGAAGGGGAGCGGGGGGAGGACAGAGGGGAGCTGGGGCCCGGGGGGGGGGTGGAAGGGGAGCGGAGGGGAGCTGGGGCCCGGGGGGGGGGTGGAAGGGGAGCGGGGGGAGGACGGAGGGGAGCTGGGGCCCGGGGGGGGGGTGGAAGAGGAGCGGGGGGAGCTGGGGCCCGGGGGGGGGTGGAAGGGGAGCGGAGGGGAGGACGGAGGGGAGCTGGGGCCCGGGGGGGGTGGAAGGGGAGCGGGGGGGAGCGGGGGGAGTGGAAGGGGAGCGGAGGGGAGCTGGGGCCCGGGGGGGGGTGGAAGGGGAGCGGGGGGAGCTGGGGCCCGGGGGGGGGTGGAAGGGGAGCGGGGGGGAGCGGGGGGAGTGGAAGGGGAGCGGAGGGGAGCTGGGGCCCGGGGGGGGGTGGAAGGGGAGCGGAGGGGAGCTGGGGCCCGGGGGGGGGTGGAAGGGGAGCGGAGGGGAGCTGGGGCCCGGGGGGGGGTGGAAGGGGAGCGGGGGGAGGACGGAGGGGAGCTGGGACCCGGGGGGGGTGGAAAGGAGCGGGGGGGAGCGGGGGGAGTGGAGGGGGGGGTGGAAAGGAGCGGGGGGGAGCGGGGGGAGTGGAAGGGGAGCTGGGGCCCGGGGGGGGGGGTGGAAGGGGAGCTGGGGCCCGGGGGGGGGTGGAAGGGGAGCGGAGGGGAGCTGGGGCCCGGGGGGGGGTGGAAGGGGAGCGGAGGGGAGCTGGGGCCCGGGGGGGGGGTGGAAGGGGAGCGGAGGGGAGCTGGGGCCCGGGGGGGGGGTGGAAGGGGAGCGGAGGGGAGCTGGGGCCCGGGGGGGGGGTGGAAGGGGAGCGGGGGGAGGACGGAGGGGAGCTGGGACCCGGGGGGGGTGGAAAGGAGCGGGGGGGAGCGGGGGGAGTGGAAGGGGAGCGGAGGGGAGCTGGGGCCCGGGGGGGGGGTGGAAGGGGAGCGGGGGGAGCTGGGGCCCGGGGGGGGGGGTGGAAGGGGAGCGGGGGGAGCTGGGGCCCGGGGGGGGGGTGGAAGGGGAGCGGGGGGAGCTGGGGCCCGGGGGGGGGTGGAAGGGGAGCGGGGGGAGGACGGAGGGGAGCTGGGGCCCGGGGGGGGTGGAAGGGGAGCGGGGGGGAGCGGGGGGAGTGGAAGGGGAGCGGGGGGAGCTGGGGCCCGGGGGGGGGTGGAAGGGGAGCGGGGGGAGCTGGGGCCCGGGTGGGGGGGGATGGAAGGGGAGCGGGGGGAGGACGGAGGGGAGCTGGGGCCCGGGGGGGTGGAAGGGGAGTGGGGGGGAGCGGGGGGAGTGGAAGGGGAGCGGAGGGGAGCTGGGGCCCGGGGGGGGGTGGAAGGGGAGCGGGGGGAGCTGGGGCCCGGGGGGGGGATGGAAGGGGAGCGGGGGGAGGACGGAGGGGAGCTGGGGCCCGGGGGGGGTGGAAGGGGAGCGGGGGGGAGCGGGGGGAGTGGAAGGGGAGCGGAGGGGAGCTGGGGCCCGGGGGGGGGTGGAAGGGGAGCGGAGGGGAGCTGGGGCCCGGGGGGGGGGTGGAAGGGGAGCGGGGGGAGCTGGGGCCCGGGGGGGGGGGTGGAAGGGGAGCGGGGGGAGGACGGAGGGGAGCTGGGGCCCGGGGGGGGTGGAAGAGGAGCGGGGGGAGCTGGGGCCCGGGGGGGGGTGGAAGGGGAGCGGAGGGGAGCTGGGGCCCGGGGGGGTGGAAGGGGAGCGGAGGGGAGGACGGAGGGGAGCTGGGGCCCGGGGGGGGTGGAAGGGGAGCGGGGGGGAGCGGGGGGAGTGGAAGGGGAGCGGAGGGGAGCTGGGGCCCGGGGGGGGGTGGAAGGGGAGCGGGGGGAGCTGGGGCCCGGGGGGGGGTGGAAGGGGAGCGGGGGGAGCTGGGGCCCGGGGGGGGGTGGAAGGGGAGCGGGGGGAGCTGGGGCCCGGGGGGGGGGTGGAAGGGGAGCGGGGGGAGCTGGGGCCCGGGTGGGGGGTGGAAGGGGAGCGGGGGGAGCTGGGGCCCGGGTGGGGGGTGGAAGGGGAGCGGGGGGAGCTGGGGCCCGGGTGGGGGGTGGAAGGGGAGCGGGGGGAGGACGGAGGGGAGCTGGGGCCCGGGGGGGTGGAAGGGGAGCGGGGGGGAGCTGGGGCCCGGGTGGGGGGTGGAAGGGGAGCGGGGGGAGCTGGGGGAGTGGAAGGGGAGCGGAGGGGAGCTGGGGCCCGGGGGGGGGGTGGAAGGGGAGCGGAGGGGAGCTGGGGCCCGGGGGGGGGTGGAAGGGGAGCGGGGGGAGCTGGGGCCCGGGGGGGGGGTGGAAGGGGAGCGGGGGGAGGACGGAGGGGAGCTGGGGCCCGGGGGGGGTGGAAGGGGAGCGGGGGGAGTGGAAGGGGAGCGGAGGGGAGCTGGGGCCCGGGGGGGGGTGGAAGGGGAGCGGAGGGGAGCTGGGGCCCGGGGGGGGGTGGAAGGGGAGCGGGGGGAGCTGGGGCCCGGGGGGGGGGGGTGGAAGGGGAGCGGGGGGAGGACGGAGGGGAGCTGGGGCCCGGGGGGGGGGTGGAAGGGGAGCGGAGGGGAGCTGGGGCCCGGGGGGGGGGTGGAAGGGGAGCGGGGGGAGGACGGAGGGGAGCTGGGGCCCGGGGGGGGGTGGAAGAGGAGCGGGGGGAGCTGGGGCCCGGGGGGGGGTGGAAGAGGAGCGGAGGGGAGGACGGAGGGGAGCTGGGGCCCGGGGGGGGGTGGAAGGGGAGCGGGGGGAGTGGAAGGGGAGCGGAGGGGAGCTGGGGCCCGGGGGGGGGTGGAAGGGGAGCGGAGGGGAGCTGGGGCCCGGGGGGGGGTGGAAGGGGAGCGGGGGGAGCTGGGGCCCGGGGGGGGGTGGAAGGGGAGCGGGGGGAGCTGGGGCCCGGGTGGGGGGGGGGGGTGGAAGGGGAGCGGGGGGAGCTGGGGCCCGGGTGGGGGGGGGGTGGAAGGGGAGCGGGGGGAGCTGGGGCCCGGGTGGGGGGGGGTGGAAGGGGAGCGGGGGGAGCTGGGGCCCGGGGGGGGGGGTGGAAGGGGAGCGGGGGGAGGACGGAGGGGAGCTGGGGCCCGGGGGGGGGGTGGAAGGGGAGCGGGGGGAGGACGGAGGGGAGCTGCGGCCCGGGGGGGTGGAAGGGGAGCGGGGGGGAGCTGGGGCCCGGGTGGGGGGTGGAAGGGGAGCGGGGGGAGCTGGGGCCCGGGGGGGGGTGGAAGGGGAGCGGGGGGAGGACGGAGGGGAGCTGGGGCCCGGGGGGGGGGTGGAAGGGGAGCGGGGGGGAGCGGGGGGAGTGGAAGGGGAGCGGAGGGGAGCTGGGGCCCGGGGGGGGTGTGGAAGGGGAGCGGGGGGAGCTGGGGCCCGGGGGGGGGGGTGGAAGGGGAGCGGGGGGAGGACGGAGGGGAGCTGGGGCCCGGGGGGGTGGAAGGGGAGCGGGGGGGAGCTGGGGCCCGGGTGGGGGGTGGAAGGGGAGCGGGGGGAGCTGGGGCCCGGGGGGGGGGGGTGGAAGGGGAGCGGGGGGAGGACGGAGGGGAGCTGGGGCCCGGGGGGGGGGTGGAAGGGGAGCGGGGGGGAGCGGGGGGAGTGGAAGGGGAGCGGAGGGGAGCTGGGGCCCGGGGGCGGGGTGTGGAAGGGCCCCGGGGGCGCGAGCGAAGCCGAAGCCCCTGCAGCCGGAGGCGGGAAGGGGCCATTTACCGGCTTAGGGGCGGGAAGCGGCACCCGGTCCCCGGCTGCTCTGGCGGCGGCTGCCCCATTCCCGGCTCCCGGCGCCGCCACCACCACCAACCGTCCCGCCCCACTGCAACGCGTTACGTCACCACGCAGACACCGAGGTCGGTCACGCAGTGTGGCGTCAGCGGGCTAGGCCAGCTCAGGACACGCCCCCCAGCAGTGGGCGGAGCCCTCTCCCCAAATCAGCGCAAGCCCCGCCCCTCGCGGGAGCCGCGTTTTGAGACCCTCTCCCCCTTGTGGGAGATTTGGGTTGAGGGGGGTTCCCAGGTGTGAATTTGGCCCCACCTGACTGAAGGGGGAGGGGTGCTCCTGTCATACAGTCAACTTTTATCAAGTGTCAACCGTCATTCGGCATCATTCGCCACTCAACCCAGAAGCCAAGGACTAAAAACTACAACCTGGACGAGCCGACCGCGAGGGTTGCCAACTTTCTAATGGCACAGAACCGAACACCCTTGCCCCGCGCTTGCCCCACGCCTCCCACGAGGCCCTGCCCCGGCTCACTGCAGCCCCTGCCCTCTGTCCCTTGCTCTCCCTCACCCTCACTCCCTCATTTTCACAGGGTGTGGGAGGGGGTGAGGGCTCTGGCTGGAGGTGCGGGTTTTGGGGTGGGGCCAGGGATGATACTGTGAGCCCACAGTATTCTTGCCAGCAAGTTAAAAAAGTATGGCCTGGATGTCTGGACTATAAGGTGGATAGAAAGGGGGCTAGATTATCGGGCTCCTCCGGTAGTAATCAATGGCTCCATGTCTAGTTGGCAGCCAGTATCAAGCGGAGTGCCCCAGGGATTAGTCCTGGGGCCAATTTTGTTCAACATCTTCATTAATGAGCTGGATGCTGGGATGGATTGCACCCTCAGCAAGTTCGTGGGTGACACTAAGCTGTGGGGAGAGGTAGATAAGCTGGAGAGCAGGGATAGGGTCCAGAGTGACCTAGACAAATTGGAGGATTGGGCCAAAAGAAATCGGATGAGGTTCAACAAGGAGAAGTGCAGAGTCCTGCACTTAGGATGGAAGAATCCCATGCACCGCTACAGGCTGGGGACCGACTGGCTAAGCGACAGTTCTGCAGAAAAGGACCTGGGGATTACAGTGGACGAGAAGCTGGATATGAGTCAACAGTGTGCCCTTGTTGCCAAGAAGGCTAATGGCATATTGGGCTGCATTAGTAGGAGCACTGCCAGCAGATCGAAGGAAGTGATTATTCTGCTCTATTCGGTACTGGTGAGGCCACATCTGGAGTATTGCATCCAGTTTTGAGCCCCCCACTACAGAAAGGATGTGGACAAATTGGAAAGAGTCCAGCAGAGGACAACAAAAATGATTAGGGGGGCTGGGGGAGACACTGAGGGAACTGGGCTTATTTAGTCTGCAGAAGAGAAGAGTGAGGGGGGATTTGATAGCAGCCTTCAATTACCTGAAGGGGGGTTCCAAAGAGGATGGAGCTCGGCTGTTCTCAGTGGTGGCAGATGACAGAACAAGGAGCAATGGTCTCAAGTTTCAGTGTGGGAGGTCTAGGTTGGATATTAGGAAACACTATTTCACCAGGAGGGTGGTGAAGCACTGGAATGGCTTACCTAGGGAGGTCGTGGAATCTCCATCCTTAGAGGTTTTTAAGGCCCAGCTTGACAAAACCCTGGCTGAGATGATTTAGTTGGGGTTGGTCCTGGTTTGAGCAGGGGGACGAGATGACCTCCTGAGGTTTCTTCCAACCCTAATCTGCTATGATTCTATGAGGGGTTTGGGGTACAGGATGGAGCTCCAAGCTGGGGCCGAGGGGTCTGGAGTGTGGGAGGGGGTTCTGAGGTGGGGCAAGCGGTTGGAGCGCAGGAAGGGTTCAGGGTGCTGGATCCAGGAAGGAGTTCGGGTGTGGGAGGGGGCTCTGGGCTGGGGCAGGGGTTGGGGTGCGGGAGGGGATGCAGGAAGGAGATTGGGTGCAGGACGGGGCTCAGGCCTGGTGTGGGAGAGAGTGAGGGGTGCAGGCTCTGGGCGGCTCTTACCTCAGTCAACTCCCTGGAAATGGCAACATGTCCATCAGCTCCTAGGCACAGGGGTGGCCAGGCAGCTCTGCATGCTGCCTCCACACACAGGCGCTGTCCCCGAATCTCCCATTGGCCGCGGTTCCCAGCCAATGGGAGCTGCAGAGCCAGTGTTCTGGGCAGGGGCAGCATGTGGAACCCCCTTTGCCATCCCTCCACCTAAGAGACCACAAGAACTTGCCGTCTGCTTCCAGGGAGCCGTGCAGAGCCAGGTAGGGAGCCTGCCAGCCCCATGCCAACCGGACTTCTAATGGCCCTGTCAGTGGTGCTGACAGGAGCCGCCAGGATCCCTTTTCAACCAGGAATTCTGGTCGAAAACCGGACACTTGGCAATCCTACCCAGAGCATCATCAACTCCTGCAGCTGCAAATGACCCCAATACTCCTGGGCACCTTAGCAGAAGTAAGATTTAAATCAGTTGAAGCTTTTCTGGAGGGGTGACGCAGACAGGAGCAGGGAACACATACAGGCACATGTGATTTCAATCTTTATTCAAGATAACCCAGAAGTGATAGGGTTAGTCTGCACTATTTTTGGGTGGGGTGGGGATGAGATCTTCAATGTTAACCCAAAGTACCTACCAACACGGTTTTTATGCTTTTGCTGTGGGTGGGGGGTATATATGGCAGTTTACATTGAGTCCTGGAAGACCTCTAGCCATCCCTCACTACAAGAATGGATGTACAGTGCTGTGTGCTACACACATTGAAACAGTTCAATAGCTGTCTCTCGTCTCTGCTGCCCGGGTCCAGCTATGCTGAAGATCTTGATTTAGGCAGCTGAGGGCAGTCCCTGAAATACAGTGAAGCATCTGCTTGCTGGATAGTCTCCTTTTAGATGAGATGGGTATTATATTTGGAAGAGAAAGAAGAATAAGAGGGCAGCAGATACAGGCAAAAGTAACTTCAAGTACTGCGCTCTCCAGTAAATGGACAGTGTGCTCAAAGGTGTAGTGCATAACCCATCTATTTTGTGGGTTTCTGTAAGGCCGTAACTGCTCAATGTAAGCTCTAATCCAGAGGGAAAGCAGAGGACCCACAAAATCCTTGTTTGTAGCCCAATCACTTGCATTTCTGCTTCCTGGATCATATTGTTATGCTGGAAGGTGTCAATGGCTGCTATCAATCACAGGCCTGAAGCTGATGGGTATTCTAAGGGTGTGTAGTAGGGTAGGATGGTTAGTGGTGGCGATGCTGGGAGCTGGGGATGGGACAGCCACCACCAGAGCAGCCAGCAACACTAAGGTCCCTAGGAGAAAATGGGGAGCCTGGTCAAATAAATTATATGGTCTGATTTCCATCAGGGCCAAGCAGGCCCCACACAGCCTGGCTCAGAAGACTATACCTTCGGGCTAGCTTTGCCTTATGGCCACTTCCTTTTTTTGTGTTCAGTCCATCTCAGCTGGAATAGAGAATCAGGCCTAGTGAATGAATTTGGCCCACAGTAGCTTGCCCAAAGTGTTTTAGCTCCGGCACTTTGCTTCTACTCTCCTTCTTGTGATGTGAGATCCTTCTGCAGCGGGAGCAGCATTATTAATGCTGTACAGTAGACCCCACCAGGAGGGTGTACTGATTAGAGGGATACACGGATCAAACAATGTGCCTTTTAGAAAAGACGAAAGCAACATGGTGGATTTGTTTCACAACAATGCCACAGATCAGAACCCAACAGAGATTATTACATTCAGCTGATCTGTGACATTATCCAATGTGACTGTGACTGTGTATTTTTAGAAGTTGTAGTCCTTTGTGTGGAAGCTGATTTGATGAAAAAGTGGCCTTGATCTGGGTTTGTCTGATGCAATTAATGTAGTAATGGTGGAAAAGTCTGAAATTTATATGACTCATTAAAAATAATACCCATTTCTTTTGATGTTAACATTCATATTTCCTCTTAAATCACATGTATTAATCTATGCTGGCCAATATTCCTCCCTCTACTCTTCTTCCTCTGTCCCCCCTCCCTACCCCCACCAAATCACAGCAGGCCAGTATAGCTGGAGGCAAAAAGAGAACTCTGACTATGCTGTTAGGGTGTGGAGAGTGGCATGAGCACTGCCAGCTGAATTTATAGTCACAGGAGGACCAGCAAGTACATGGATCTTGACATGCCAAAAGAACCTAAAGGCAGGAAAGAAAAAATCTGAGGATCCTTGCACGCTAAAGCTAATACCCACCATTGACAATGGCACTGCTGAGCTGTGGAAGCAGAATTCTATAGTGGGTGTTTCACCATTTAATAACACCCCATTCATGCTCCAGTGAATGGAGTGGCCAGTTTCAGTAGTCAAAAGACATCTTATGCTTCTTCATAAATGATTAGTCCTCTAAGGTTCCCTGCTGTGCACTGCATGAGGATTTGTAGAATCTAGAGAAGTGGTTCTCAACCAGGGGTATATGTACCCCTGGGGGTACACAAAGGTCTTCCGGGGATACATCAACTCATCTAGATATTTGCCTAGTTTTACAACAAGCTACATAAAAAGCACTAGTGAAGTCAGCACAAACTAAAATTTCACACAATGACTTGTTTATACTGTTCTGTATACTATACTGAAATGTAAGTACAGTATTTATAATTATATGGTAAAAAGGAGAAAGTAAGCAATAGTGTGCTATGACAATTTTGTATTTTTATGTCTTATTTTGTAAGCAAGTTCTTTTTAAGTGAGGTGAAACTTGGGGGTACGGCAGACAAATTAGACTCCTTAAAGGGGTACAGTAGTCTGGAAAGGTTGAGAGCCACTGATCTAGAGCTAATGTCAAGTAACGTAGGGACAAAAGGTAGGGGTGTTTTTGTTTTATTGTGTTGTTTTCCTTTATTGTTTTTACAAGTTTAGAAATTAACAAGAATGTTTTTATCATGTTTTAAAACATCAGTGTAAACTATTTTTGGGGCTGTAAACATCCCTCTTTGGCAATGAAATCCCAAACACTAGGATACTGTGTCTGTGCATAAGAACCAGAGAGTGAAACTGATGCGTCCAGTTTCATTGCCTAAAACTAGAGGAATACACAAAGTAAACAAACAATATAAATGGTGAGAAGCAGATAAGATTTTTTTTTGTTTGTATTTATCATTTCATAAGAAATGCACCATTCAATAACTTATTGAGGTCAGACCCCAGGTAGGCAACAGTTTGGCTTTTTATATACACCAGACTAAGAATAACATCACTAACAATCCTGTTAAAAATTCAAAAGCCCCCAGATCATCTGTGGTTTTAATCGTTATGCAAAAATGACAGACCAGGCATCGAAGCAAGTAAATATAACATGACTAGACCCTATATAAAGCGATCACATATTGCATGTTTTTGCATAGTTACTTATGTTTTAAAAGAGGTCAAAACCAGCATCTATGAAGAAGTAGTACATTTATAAATAAGTAAAATTGATTTTAAATGTTTAGCTTCAGTACTTAGTAATAATTTTTGAGTAATATATGGATGGCATTTCATATATATATTTCTGTTCTATTTTATGGAACTTCTTATACTACACCCAATATATATATATGAATTTATTGGCCTGATTTTCAGAGCTACTGAAGTAAATGGAAACACCTTTGAAAAATCAAGCCAGTTCATGTGTACACACATGCACACACAGGTCAGATTTTTAGACCTGCATGTGTATAAATGTGTACAAGGAGCCACATCCTTAGACAATCCTCTGTTTTAGGAAACCACCCTAAAGTATCCATGTGAAAGAATTCAAGGGCACGATCTGGTCTCCGGTAATCAAGTGGTTAACCTAAAACCAGATTCCCTCTCTCCTCACATAGGTGCATAGGAGAGCAAGCTGGAGGATTGATTCACCATTGCCCTGCACCTTGAGCAGTCATTTATACCGGGGCAAAATTAATGTAAGAGATTATTCTGATTTGGTGGCACCTTGCTCTGGTGTAAATAACTGTCCAAGATGTCAGGCAATGTTGAATTGAGCCCTGTAAGGGGATCTGCTTGGGAAACAGAGGTGGGAGAATGCCTTTGGAATTCTGGTCTACACAACCAGTGATGGGTCTGGCTTGAGCCCAAAGCTGGGATGTTTCCTTTTCTGCTACTTACTTGGCTTGCTAGAGGAAAACACATCACTGACTGACTATTCTTTTTGCTGCTGAATCATTCCACTAACTTGCAATCCACAAATGTACTAAGCACAATTCTGCTTAACCTTTATCAGGCCACCTTGATAAAGGCAGGTCGGTAACAGGGGTAACTGTTAAACATGCCCTTCAGTAAGATGAGTGTCCCTGTACTTGTTGGGATCCATCCTCACTCCTTCTTTCCTCTGGAGGCTTTGCTGCTGTTTGCTACGTTTTTTTAACTATACTTTTATATGTGCTTCCTTACATCTGAAGTTGCTGAGAAGAGCCTGAGTAGTAGATGGTAGACTGGGACTTGAAATCTCTCATCAGTAACTTAACCAGAGGGTGTCCGGATGTCCCGATTTTAGATTGAGTGTCCCGATTTTTGGGTCTTTTTCTTATATAGGCTCCTATTATCCTCCACCACCTGTTCTGATTTTTCACATTTGCTTTCTGGTCGCCCTACCTAACCAGGAGCTACTGTTAAATGTAATGTGTTGATAAATTGCATTCAAATCAAACCCTATTTCTTTAGTCACTATAAAAACTAGCACTGGATGGCTTCTGGGCTATGGTTTTGAAGGGTCCAACATGCATTAGCTGTATTGCCAGAAATGGTGACTGAGATGAAATCCATTGCATAAACCGCGTGATCTGAACTCTACCAAACTTTGAAAGTAGAAGGGTTTGAAATCAAGATGGTGACCCTGACTTCACAGCTTGGGTCCCTCTTTAACTCCTCTATATTATGACTCATTGACAGAACTACCAAGGTCAGGTCTACACTACAAACTTACACTGGCATACCTACATCGCTCGGGGGTGTGAAAAATCCATACACCCCTGAGCGATGCAGTTATGGCAGCCTAACCCCCAGTGTAGACAGCACTGTGTTGACAAGAGGGCTTCTCCTGCTGACATAGCTACCATTTCTTGGGGAGGTGGATTAACTATGCCAATGGGAGAAGCTTTCCTATCAGCATAGCAGTGTCTTCATTGAAGTGCCGCTGTAGGGTTTTAAGTGTAGACCTGCCGCAAGAACTGCATCAAAACAGAGCTAATGCTTAGGGGATTGGAAAATTCCTTTGTCCTGGTGAAGTCTGGTCTGTTCTCTTGGGTCTGCTTTTGAGTGTGTGTGATAAAGGGTACAGGGGTACAGGAGATACCCTTTTTTTTATAGTTTTTATAGTTCCTGAATTTTGCCTTAGCAGGCAACCAATGAATGGCAATTAGTCATTTCATTTAGCTGCTCAGTTTCAGTGTTTACTTTGCATGGAGGAGACCTGATAAGAACTATGCACACAGCATAGTACAACCCAAGGAAATACAAAGTCACCTAGCAGGATTTATCAGAGCTTGTGAATGGAGTCTCTTCTGGATTGCACTTAGATGTACCTGGAACAGATAATAGTGCTTAAACAGTCTATGTAAGTGTATTCTTCTCAAATCTTTGCTTTGGCTTCTTACCCCTCTTCCTTCCCTTCCCTTGAAGGGATATCAAGAGAACAGTACAGATGGGGAATGACCTCACTGCATGCTTTGATGGAGCAAAGCTTATTGAAACTGGATCTTGCTTTGCTACCTCAGTCGTATTTGGGCACCTCAGAGTCTTTCCACTCCCTCCCCCCCCCCCCCCCCCCAACTCCTTTACCAGGCAGTAGCATGTTGAAAAATCCTGGATAAAAACCACACAGATATTTGGTATGAATATACCAAAATCCTGCCAGCACCCACGTCAGTCTCATCCCTACAGCCATGCCACCGTGGGCTGCGAGCTCATCAGATCTCCCAAACTCAATGAAGAACATCACCACTGAACTGGGAGACGTCTAAGGAAAACAGAGGCTGCAGGAAGTAATACGGATGCCTTAGCAGATGGCACTCTTCCTTCAGAATCAAGACAGAATCAATGCCCACTCCTTGTGCTTGGGGGTGCTGTGTTGTTTGAGGTGCTGTTTTATTTCTCATACAAAAGACAGAGGTCTTGATACTGGCAAATAATATAGATTCCCTGGGAACAGGACTATTAGTTTTTGTTCCTTGGTTTAAATCCAACTGAGTTAGTACATTTGGTATCTATACATCCCCCTCTGATTTCAGCTGGATTCCGCTTTTTGTCTATGATTGTTGTGTAGTTTTGCTGTATGCTACTAAACAGCTGCTATTTTCCACCCCGGAGGTGGTTGCATTTTAGAGGTTCATATATGTGTGTGTATCCTCCCACTGTTTCTTCCCTTATTTACACCACTAAATTCTGCAATGCAAGCATATGGGTTACACATGCAATTCCCAAAGTCCCACACAATATTTGGACATACATAAATAGACAGTTCTGGTAATTTGTTTATACAAATATGTTAAATACATGCACAAAGTTAGGCATGCAGTTGCATTCTGATTTTTTAAAAATGTTAGATGAACGATTGCACATGTAAATCTTGTCCGGCAAAATGTGTTTCATTATCACCCTCCCTTGACAGATTCCATCCTTAGCAGCATTTGCTCAAGTGTAGGCGGGGACAGTATCTGTTCTTTTAAAATTAAAAATAAAGCAGCACAGTCAGCCTTGTTAGCAAACACAATGCCGATCTCTTGAGCTTTTTTTTTTTTTTTACTTCCGTCACTCTCATTCCAGCAAAAATGTCAGCAGTCATAATAATGCTGCTTTTGTTATTATGTCAGGAACAAAAGCTGCTGTGCAGCAAAGCTTACCATTACAAAAAAAGAAATGTGTCCTGCAGGGTTTAACTGAAAATGGGCCAGCAACTGGGAAAGTATAGAAAGCAGGAGGGGGGTCAGAAGTTCACTAAGAGGATTTTCAGAAATATGCATGCAATAATCTTACTTTAATGGCAAAACCACACCTGGTAATTGGGTAAATCTGGAGAGACTAGATAATATGAGAGCCAAGGTTTTTTGAGACTTTTTTGCTATAAGCTAGTGAGGAGCGAACTTCAAAAGGGTCCAAGATATAGACCCAATAATCACAGACATTTGAACTAGAGCAGGAGAGGGCAAACTACAGCCTGCGGGCTGGATCCGGCCTGTCAGGGCTTTCAGCAGGATTGCCAGCAGGATTGCCAGCATTGTGGCACAGGGGGGCTAAGGCAGGCTCCCGGGAGTGGCCAGCACCATGTCCCTGAGGCGTGGGGCCAGGGCAGGCAGGGAGCCTGCCTTAGCCATGCTGCATGCTGCTGCCACCCCGGAGCCACTCGAGGTAAGCAGCGCCGGGCTGGAGCCTGCATCCCTGCACCCCAACCCCCTGCCCTGAGCCCCCTAACCCCCTGCCTTGGGCTCCCTGCTGCACCCCTCCTACACCCCAACCCTCTGCCCTGAGCCCCCTCCTGTACTCCACACCCCCTCCTGCACCCCCAACCCCCTGCCATGAGCCCCCAACCCCCTGCCCATAGCCTCCGCCGCATCCCACACCCCTCCTGCACCTCAACCCTTGCCCTGAGCCCCTTCCTGCACACCACACCCCCTCCCACACCCCGTACTTCCTCCCGCACCCCAATCCTCTGCCCCAGCCCTACATTCATGGCTCTGCATACAATTTCCACACCCAGATGTGGCCCTCGGGCTAAAAAGTTTGTCCACCCCTGAACTAAAGAGTGATCTAAGCAAGTAGGACTCAGATCCAGATGTGAACTTTGAACCTCTTCAATGGATTAGCCCAAAATTCCAGAATCCAAATGCACCCAAACTTTGGGGATACTCAGAACCATATTGATCTGGACCTGAACTTTACAGCTGGCCTTTCTCTCTATAATTATAGAATCACAGAAATGCAGGGCTGGAAGGGACCTAGGGAGGTCATCTAGTCCAGCCCCTATGCTGAGGCAGGACCACGTAAATCTAAACCATCCCTGACAGGTGTTTGTCTAATCTGTTCTTAAAAACCTCCAATTATAAGGATTTCACAATGTCCCTTGGTAACCTATTTGAGTACCTAATTATCCTTATAGTTAGAAAGTTTTTTCCTAATATCTAACGTAAATCTTCATTGTGGAAGATTAAGCCTATTACTTCTTGTCTTACCTTCAGACATGGAGAACAATTGATCACCATCATCTTAGTAACAGCCCTTAACATATTTAAAAACTGTTAACAGGTCCCCCCCAGGTCTTCATTTCTGAAGACTAAATGTGCAAGTATTTTAAAATCTTTCCTTATAGGTCATGTTTTCTAAACCTTTTATCATTTTTGTTGCTATCCTCTGGATTCTCTCCAGTTTGTCCACATCTTTCCAGTTGAGGCCTCACCAGTGCTGAGTAGAGTGGAAAATTACCTCCCATACCTTACACATGACAATCCTGTTAATACACCCCAGAATGATATTAGCTTTTTTCTGCAACTGCATCACATTGTTGACATACTCAATTTGTGATCCACTATAACCCTCAGCACATTTTCAACAGTTCTACCACCTACCCAGGTATTCCTTGTGTTGTAGTTATACCTTTGATTTTTTTTCCTTCCTAAGTGTAGTATTTTGCACTTGTATTTACTGAATTTCATCTTGTTGAATTCAGACCAATTCTCCAGTTTATCAAGGTTTTTCTGAATTCTAATACTGTCCTCCAAAGTGCAACCCCTCCCAGCTTGGTGTCATCCACAAATTTTATAAGCATGCTCTCGACTCCTTTATCCAAGTCATTAATGAAAATGTTGACTAACACCTGACACAGGACTGACCCCTGCAGGACCCCGCAAAATACGCCCTTCCACTTTGACAGCAAACCATTGATAACTACTCTTTGAGTACATTTTTTCAACCAGTTATGCACCCACCTTACAGTAAATTAATCTAGACCACAATTTCCTAGTTTGCTTATGAGAATGCCAGGTGGGACTGCGTCAAAAGCCTTACTAAAATCAAGGTATGTCACTGGCCTCCTGTCCACTAGGCCAGTAACCTTATCAAAGAAAGAAATTCGGTTGGTTTGGCACGATTTGTTCTTGACAAATCCATGTTGATTTTTACTTATCACCTTATTATCCTCCAAGTGCTTTCAAACTCATTGCTTAATAATTTATTTCACTATAGAATCATAGAAGATTAGGATTGAAAGAGATCTCAGGAGGTCAACAAGTCCAACCCCCTGCTCAAACCAGGACCAACCCCAACTAAATCATCTTACCCAGGGCTTTGTCAAGCCGGGCCTTAAAAACCTCTAAGGATGGAGATTCCACCACCTCCCTAGGTAACCCATTCCAGTGCTTCATGATCCCTCCTGGTGAAATAGTGTTTCCTAATATCCAACCTAGACCTCCCACACTGAAACTTGAGACCATTGCTCCTTGTTCTGTCATCTGCCACCACTGAGAACAGCCTAGCTCCATCCTCTTTGGAACCCCCTTCAGGTAGTTCAAGACTGCCATCAAATCCCCCCTCACTCTTCTCTTCTGCAGACTAAACAAGCCCAGTTTCCTCAGCCTCTCCTCGTAAGTCATGTGCCCCAGCTCCCTGATCATTTTTGTTGCCCTCCGTTGGACTCTCTCCAATTTGTTCACATCCTTTCTGTAGTGGGGGGCCCAAAACTGGACGCAATACTCCAGATGTGGCCTCACCAGTGCCGAACAGAGGGGAATAATCACTTCCCTCGATCTGCTGGCAATGCACCTACTAATGCAGCCCAATACGCTGTTAGCCTTCTTGGCAACAAGGACACACTGCTGACTCATATCCAGCTTCTCATCCATGGTAATCCCCAGGTCTTTTTCTGCAGAACTGCCGCTTAGCAAGTTGGTCCCTAGTCTGTAGCGGTGCATGGGATTCTTCCTTCCTGAATGCAGGACTCTGCACTTGTCCTTGTTGAACCACATCAGATTTCCTTTGGCCCAATCCTCCAATTTGTCTAGGTCAATCTGGACCCTATCCCTACCCTTCAGAGTATCTACCTCTCCCCCCAGCTTAGTGTCATGCATACCTTCAAATCAGCGGCACTGCTATGGGTACCCGCATGGCCCCACAGTATGCCAACATTTTTATGGCTGACTTAGAACAACGCTTCCTCAGCTCTTGTCCCCTAATGCCCCTACTCTGCTTGCGCTACATTGATGACATCTTCATTATCTGGACCCATGGAAAAGAAGCCCTTGAGGAATTCCACCATGATTTCAACAATTTCCATCCCACCAACAACCTCAGCCTGGACCAGTCCACACAAGAGATCCACTTCCTGGACACTACGGTGCTAATAAGCGATGGTCACATAAACACCACCCTATACTGGAAACCTACTGACCACTATTCCTACCTACATGCCTCCAGCTTTCATCCAGACCATACCACACGATCCATTGTCTACAGCCAAACCTTCCTCTCCTCCAAGTGCTTCAAAATGGTTTCCTTGAGGACCTGCTCCACGATTTTTCCAGGGACTGAGTTGAGGCTGACCGGTCTGTAGTTCCCCGGGTTCTCCTTCTTCCCTTTTTTAAAGATGGGCACTATATTTGCTCTTTCAAGGTGTCAAAGTTAAGTTGACTGGTCTATAATTCCCCGTGTTCTCCTCTTCCCCCTTAAAGATAGGTACTATGTTTGCCTTTCTCCAGTCCTCTAGGACCTCACCTGCCCTCTGTGAGTTCTCAAACGTAATTGTTAATGGTTCAGAGATTGCTTCTGATAGTTCCTTAAGTATCCTAGGGTGAATTTTGTTGTGCCCTGCTGACTTGAATACAACTCACATATCCAAATATTCTTTAACCTGTTCTTCCCTTGCAGTCCGTTCTGGCTTTCAGTCCTTGCAATCCTTTCCCCTTGTTGTGTTAAGCAGCTGGTCACAATTAACTTTTTTAGTGAAGACTGAAGCACAATAGGCATAAACACCTCAGTCTTCCTCCATTATTAGCTTTCCTTCTCATAATACACATCCATATAATGCAGGCCCTGGAGAAACGGTATTTCAGAGAAATGCTGCAGAGAGGAAATGCATGGTGTGCATTGATATCATGAATCATGATCCACGTCAGTTTATCTGGGAGTCTGGTTACCCAGAGATCAGGTGAACATGATTATACGTTAGGACCTGCATGTTCAAAAGTAATTAGTGATTTTGGGAATCTCCGATTTTGGGTACCCAACCTGAGATACCTTAAAAGGGGCCTGATTTTCAGAAGGTGGGTGTTCAGTCCTTTCTGAAAATCAGGCCCCCCTCTGGAGACTCAAGTTGGAGCACCTAAAATCACTACACAATTTTGAAAATTTAGGCTAGATTTATAACATTTATTTAAAATTTAAAAATTTATAACATTTATTTATTGGCCATGGACTTTCTAAGCATTAGAGCACAATAAATCCTATTTTAAAATAATGGTATGTTTGTTTTTTGAAAGCAATCGCAGGTAGAAGAGAATACTAAAACCGCTGTTGTGGCTTATCAAAAGTGCTTGTAAAGGAAAGACTTCTATGCTCCGTTTGCTGGCATCACTGTTTGCTTGAGCCCTGCTCCCCCCCTCCGCCCTGGCAGGGCTGGCATCGCCGCTTTCTCTCCCCCCCCCCCCGTACCCTTCCTCCACACCCCACTTTTTTGACAAAAGTGAGCATTTGTTCCTTTCTTGCCAACTTGATCAAAAAATTCCGGACGGCTGGGACAGGGCTTAGAAAGGGACTGGTCTGGCCAAAATGGGACGTATGGTCACCCTACACTTCCAAGACCTCCCTGCCTTAGGAGGGAGGGCTTTCCATAGGCAGAATTATACAAACAGTGAGTGCTCCCTCCAATCCTGCCCTGCAAATACCAAACTCCAGCAACCTATTCCCTCTGATCTCTGAAGACAAGATGGTTCATTGGGGCCTTGAAGCTTTTGCAGCCAGTACTTTAAAGGCTCTAAAATTTTCCAGTCAAAGCTTTGAGAGACAGATTTTCAAAGCCAGCCATGTGCAGTTGCATGCATAGATTTGTGAAGGGCTTACTTATTGTCACATGCAAGCACCCTGTGCCCAACACTTGTGCAAAAATACTTGATTATGGGCACTGACTGATTCTCTGCTTATATAAAATGCACAATCCTAACTGTGAAAACCTGGCCTTGGATATATTTAGTCAGTCTACACATTTTGGCAGGGGCAGATGCTGGCAGTACAGGTCACTGGTTAGAATGGGGCTGAGCCTGGGGGGGGGGGGGAGGACTGCTGTTGTGAGCTTAAAAGCTGGCCTCCCTTTGGCCAATCAGGTGATCCTACCACAATCCAGCTGACCTTGTTAATCAGCCAGGAGGCTAGCCTGACTAGTCCACAGGCTCAGCAGAAAGTGCTCAATCCTGACACATCTCCCTCCTTCCTTCCCCACCCTCCCCAAATAACTTCCAACGTTCTTCTCAGATATGCCTGATATTATTCCCTTTGCTTTGCTGAAGGACACCAGATATGTATTTCTGTTCTTCGAGGAAGACCATGTTATGGGGGAGGAAAGAATTAGAAATGGTTAACAAAATGGCTCCCAGAAGAAATGCACTGAGGGTGATTGACACACATTACCCTTCGACGAACCTGGGCCTAGCTTAATAAGGTTGAGAACACGACTGAGACTGTCTAATCTGGACACCTAGCACAATCCAGACAACAGGGCAGGTTTGCCTAAGAGGTTAATTCTTCTCTCAGCAGAGCTTTGCTTAAATGGGAAAAGTGAGCTAATTAATGCATTATTAAACACCACTTCGTACTAGTGTAGAGAAAGAACACTGGGTTTTAAAACATGTTAGACAGTCATGGTTTAACAAGGTTGGTATATATATACACATCTGTGCACCCTGTCTTCCACAGGAAGAAAGATGTCAGACCCACAGAAACGGGTGTTTTTCTATAGCACCCTAGTAGCTCAGTTAGCAGGATTGTTCATTTTGTTAACCATGGGGAGAGGTTTCTTATGGAGCTGAGGTTTGCAAGTTGCTGGCAGTCTGCAGTTAGGTGATGATCCTGCTGTCTGATGGACTGGTACTTACACTGCAATTCCTTTCTATGGTGATGTGAGTTACTATATAGAAGAAGGGGAGAACACATGCCCAGAGAGGAAACATTCCGGTTCGTTTTTAATCGTCTTCTTGATGAAGCAGAAAACCCCACGGAACAAGACAAACACCAAGCTCTGGCTGTGCTGTATTTAGTACAGTTCATGCTCCAGAACTCCCAGAGCACATTGTAAATATGGTAAATTAAATCTCATTTTCATGCAGTTTTGCATGCATGCCAGAAAGTAGGAACAGGGGATTGGGGGAGGCATTTCCTCTGAATACTATTGGACCTTATACAACACCATTCTGAAACGCTCGGTCAGTTTCAACATGATTCTGTTAGGAGATGCTGTAGAGGCTCCCTCTGGTGGATAATAATACATAAAACTGTTCATTGAGATTTCCTAACTGTAAAGCACCAACCCAGGGATTGGATTTCACTCTGAAGAATTGACAGTCCCATGGAAAAGCTCTCACTGGGACCTGAACAAACAATGGTGCAACATAGCAAAATATCTCTCATACCATATGAAGCAGGATGGAATCATAAATGCGTGTTTCAATTCCACCTCGTCCAAAATCTTTCTCCAGAGCCAAAGAGAACCCACTCGTACCCTTCCCAATTTGCCCTGACTCTAGTTTTTCTGGAGCCTTATCCTGTCAAGGCATCTGTCAAGGTTCCTTCCCCACTCTGAACTCTAGGGTACAGATGTGGGGACCTGCATGAAAAACCCCCTAAGCTTATTTTTACCAGCTTAGGATAAAACTTCCCCAAGGTACAAACTATTTTACCTTTTGCCCTTGGACTTTATTGCTGCCACCACCAAGCGTCTAACAAATATATGACAGGGAAAGAGCCCGCTTGGAAACGTCTTTCCCCACAAAATCCTCCCAAACCCTACACCCCCTTTCCTGGGGAAGGCTTGATAAAAATCCTCACCAATTTGTTCACCTATGAACACAGACCCAAACCCTTGGATCTTAAGAACAATGAAAAAGCAATCAGGTTCTTAAAAGAAGAATTTTAATTGAAGAAAAAGTAAAAGAATCACCTCTGTAAAATCAGGATGGTAAATACCTCACAAGGTAATCAGATTCAAAACAGAGAGAATCCCTCTAGGCAAAACCTTAAGTTACAAAAAGACACAAAAACAGGAATATGCATTCCATTCAGCACAACTTATTTTATCAGCCATTTAAACAAAACAGAATCTAACGCATATCTAACTAGATTGCTTATTAACCCTTTACAGGAGTTCTGACCTGCATTCCTGCTCTGGTCCCGGCAAAAGCAACACACAGACAAAGAGAACCTTTGTTTCTCCCCCCCTCCAGCTTTGAAAGTATCTTGTCTCCTCATTGGTCATTTTGGTCAGGTGCCAGCGAGGTTATCCTAGCTTCTTAACCCTTTGCAGATGAAAGGATTTTTCCTCTGGCCAGGAGGGATTTAAAGGTGTTTACCCTTCCCTTTATATTTATGACAGCATCCATTCAAGGTGTTTTACAAGCCCTTCACAAATCCCTCCACTCCCGCTGCGCAGGTTGCCTGCACAAAGCCTATTTACTCCAGCTTTGTTCAGGGACTGACATTTGGATCTTGGAGATGTAACTTGGCCCCTGTTTGTGGAGAGCACATTATAAGTGATGCAAAGCCTGGCTGGTAACACATGCAAGTGAGCCAACACAAGCACATTATAAGTGATGCAAAGCCTGGCTGGTAACACATGCAAGTGAGCCAAAAATGGGATGGATCTGCCCTAGTGTAACTCAGGGTCCTGGCTGCTGTATTATGTTCCAATTGCAGATTATTAATCATGGAAGCTGGCAAACTAATCCAGTACCCATTGCAATTACTGATTCTGGACGACACAGTCTACGCACCAGGCATGGCCTGAGAAGGCTGGGGTCCTGCTTTGTCACAAAGTGGTAGTTTTGAACAGTGCAAACCTGCCTGGAGCTGTGACACCCAGATTAGAAGTATATAAACTAAAGAAGTTTTTTTTTAATGTAGGAACTGAAAATTCATCACATTTTCCAGAAATGCTCTGTCAATGTGTCCCATTAGTTCTAGAGTGAATCTGTAATCTATGAGTGTCTCTACTGGAAAACATAGCTAAAAGAAGCATCATTCTATTTCCTTCATCTTCTCACCAATGCTTAACATCCAGAGAGACATGCAACAGTCTCCTGCTAAGTGAAGTCCCAGTTAGTGCCACTACAAAGGGTCTGGGTGATGTCAGTCAAGCCAGAGCATGTAATGTGGTGAGATCATGTTTTCTTTCAGCAAAAATTAAAACTTGTGTGGTTGCATCTTAAAGAAAGAGATGGAAGCCAAAGGAAGTATAGAATGCTCTAGTTAGTCAAGAAATCTCTGGATGCTACTTAACATGGGTAAACTTGAAGCTGACTTTTCAAAAGTCAGTGGTAGGAAGTGGACAGTGGTGGGTTTACAATAGACATAACTGCAAGGTTTTTGGTGTTCTGAAGTGAGAAACTATTGAGATGCCGGAAGCCGGACCTAACCCAGAGCAAAGTAGTAGGAGGTAGCAGACTGATAAAGTGGGAGGATTCTTGGCTCATAACCCAGAAGTCCACCAATTGTAAATGTCCTTTCCTGGGTACTGGTTGCCTTGGACCTCTGAGAACGCCTCCTTAGCGGCTCACATAATCCCTAGATACCAGGGTGTTCGATGAGCCTGGTGTAAATGCCTGGAATGAAAGTCCTCAAACTTACGGGAAGCTCAGACACACAAATCTGGAGCCAGACTTTGTAGCTGACCCTCTGTTGCTATAATAGTCAAAACTCTGGCTATGACAATGCTCCTGAACTTTGGTTTGAATGTTACCTCTCATGCCTACTCTACCAATGTATTATCCTCAAACTGCAGTGAGGATTAGACCCATCTGATGTGCAGCAAAAGACTGGTGTACTTCAGTGCACTCCAAGGAAAGTGAAACCCTATATGTAAACCATGGTGAAGTCTTTTGCAACAAGGTTTATGCAAACGGACTTCCCCCAAACACTGCCAACCTTTGCTTCCATTATTCTTGAAATCAGCAGCTGCCTTCCATCCAGAAAACATTTCTTCTGAGCTCTTCTTCTCTTTGTTATTCCTAATGCTTTGGATAGCTGAACAGGACCTGAGAAGCAGGAACAAACAACCAGCTTCCATTACCAGATAGTCTCTGAGCTCTGACCTTGATGTCAGAGGACCAGGAAAGCGTCCCGGTGTCTGGCATGACTCTGAGAAGCTACTGTGATCTGAAGTGCCTTTAAAAAGGTACAATCCATCCTGCCTTAATGTATTAAAAGCACTTAATCCCAGCTGGGGTATATCAGAGCAATAGAGTATCCCCAGTTGGGTACTAGATGAGCTGTAATTTGATTTTTTGGCCCCTGTGGCTAAACTGCTGCAGCTTTGCTCTTGTGGTCCAGAAATCCTAGGAAGCCTTCAATGAAATTATAGCCTGTAATACCCTGAAGGGTGCACTTTACTCCCTGGATAATGGTATAATGCAATAGTATGCTGAAAAACAATGCACTTTTATTTTAAAAGTGCTCTGTCTCTTGTGAGCGCTCCAGCCCTGCCATTAAAATTAATAAAACAAAAGTAATTAATATAATTAACGAAATATATAGCCCTTTCCATCTGAGGCTCTCCAAACAAGTAAAGCTCATAGCAAGCATGTGAGGGAGGAAAACGTGATTAGCCCCATTTTACAGATGGGGACCCTGAGGCACAGAGTGAACAGCCTACTGTGTTATTGACTTGCAGCAGTTATCTGTGTATTACACATAGGGGCCTATTCCTACAGTTTATTAAGGTGCTACTATTATGCAGTCCCTCATACTTGAGATTTTGACTCAGCTACCTTAAAGGAGCAGAGAACATATCAAGAGTCAACTAGGTGCCCAACAAAACTAGTATACTTCTTACAGTTGCCTGGTATCACCTGGTCAGTCTTGTACTAGCACAAAAGTCATCTGCCAGAACAAAGAGCAGCTGGGCTGGATTTTTTACTGCTGTAAATCCATTGACTTCAGCAGAGTCACACCAGCAGAGATCAAGTCACGTACTTTCACCACATTAGAGAATAAGGAAGGCCATTATGGATCTGCCATGCTCATGTTTCTTTCCACGGCCAGTGGAAAAGAGTAAAGGTGGCAAAGATCTTTTTTTTTTTTTTTGCATACTAAACCCAATGAAGGTCTGCCTCATGCTGTCATGATGGTGGCATCAGAAATAGTTGAATGGCTACTGCAAAGTAAATCATTAGCGCTACTGGCTTCCTGCTGCTCAAATGGCAAAGTCCCAAGCAGCATTGCTTATTTAGAAATTAAAGCCAGTTTGCCTCAATGAAACTCCTTGTATCGCTAGATAAAGTGTTAATGCTCATCATGGCATTCCAGCATTGGGGCCAGCCTTCCCTCATCTCTACATTCTCATAGCATTCACTACATAATGGACTAAGTCCTGGTCCAAATGAAAGTAAAGGCAAAACTCCCATTGATTTTAATAGGACCAGGACTGGATCCAATGTATCAGAATGAGCAATTGACCCTACAGTGATGCATTGCAGACCTTCAAGTATCTGTCCCGCAAGAAAAGCTTAGGGTGTCTGTAATGTAATGTCCTTTATATATTTCAAAGGAACTGGGGAGCTTGTAGGAAATATAGCCGCACAGTACTTCACACCTGATGCGGATACGCCTTAACGACCACAGTAATTTTTCTAAGAGAAGAGGTGGAAGACGCATCCCAGGGGAAGTTTAAGACTGGACTGAAGCAAACACTGGAAGGCACAGGTGCTGGTACTAGGGGTCCTGCCGCACCCCCTGGCTTGAAGTAGTAATAACAACTCAAAATACATGGTTTCTGCCTTCAGCACCCCTACTATAAAAATTGTTCCAGCACCACTGAAAGAAGGAGATGGGTCTGAACAAATACCCTGATCAGAACATGCCTCAGTTCCATTGTAGCTCTTCAGCAGCGCACCTAGCTGCACCTCTTGCTGCTTCTGTTGTGTGGCCCCCGGTGGCTACTGCAGTGGGCAGTCTTGGGCTTGCTGCCATCCCTCCATACACCAACTTGGGAGGGTGAACAACTCCCTGCTGAAAAAGGCCTCTATGCTTCTTGCCTCCTTCATCCCTCCTGGATGGGAGGGGGTCTCCAGATGTAATGGGGTCAGCCACCTCCCTAACAGCCCCTCCGTGGCTGGGGTGGCTCTGCAGCACCCTGTCTCTATTCCCGTTGCTGAACCTCTCACATACTCACAACAGGCATCCACAAATCCAATAACAGCCCTTTTGGGGATCTGGTTTATTACTATGAAGTTCAAAAAAACCACAAAAGAGTCGTTTACCTGGGCCGTAAACTGGCACAACCTTTTCTCTCTAAGGTGCTGCCTTTTCAGACACAAGGCCTGTCCTGCCTTCTTTGTCTTCCCCCCGAAAAGAAAGCAGAAAGTCCAGCCAGGGCCTTCTACCCAGCCACAACTCCCTTCCTCAGGGACCACTGCCAGAGACTCTCTCTTTCTGCAGCTTCCCACTGCAGCCCCCTTCCCTTGCCCATCTACAGGCCTCTGTTTTTCTAGCCCAGCCCCCACCTCAAGCCTGGTTTAGTTACACGGCCATCTCTAACTACGTGACTTATTCCATTTCTCTCCACCTGAGCAGGCATATCAGCTGTGTCACAATTTTTGAAAATCTGGCCCTTATTTAGGTGCCCAACTGGGAACTGAGCTATTCTGCCTCCATTATGGGAGCTGAGATTGACAAATTGGCCCTGAGCATCTCTGGAAATCTCACCCCACTGTAGGGCTGCAAGAGAAGGGAAGGTTCCTTGTTCCCTCCTTCCTCTCTTGGGCACCTGCACAGAGTGTGCCAATATGTAGCTCTCAAAGGGTTGGTCTCCAGGGCTCTCCCAGGGTCGTGAGTGGTCTCTGAACTCACCCAGCCTTGGGTGTTCAATCTCCAGGCAGTTGACATTGCAGGTCTGGTTGTGGGAGACTCTGCCCTTCAGCTGAGGGCAATGGGAGTCCAGCCCTTCCCAGGCTGTCAAAGATCCAAAGGGAAAACAAATGAACTGCCACAAGCCCACAGTAGGCCTCTCTTCCTCCAGGGAGCCACTGGCAGGCCATAGCCCTACACAGTGATCATATGCAAGTCACTGGGTAACAGTTCCAAAGTATGCCTCCAACATCAGGCCCAGCTTCCCCTCAGGGGACTTGGATAGGCAGCGGTCATGCAAGCATTCTTCTCTTCAGGAGCTGAGGGTTGAAGTCTCGCTCTCCTCCCAGGTCTGCCATGACGCACCTTTGCAGAGGTGGTAGGGCAGGGCTGCTCAAACCCAGAACAGTTTGTTAGCTCTTGCCTGGCCAGTTTGAATTTTATCACAGGAGCCCCCTGTCTTCTTAGGATAAGAGGGACTATTTCCAGGATTTGATTGTAAGAGTTACTAGTAATCCCATCCCTTTTGTATAAAAGCCCTTTGCATCCCAGCTATTCCTTCATCCCTCTTTTTCCTGATTCATTTAATTCTGGTTTCTCTCTGTATGTACATTTACATGGGGGAGAGAGGAATAAAAAGAACAAGAAGGGACATGGGCTAGCCTGGGAAGCAAAGAGCTTTATGCAAAGTCTACGGAAGGTGCCAATAACACTGTGGGAGTTGCACTTATGGGCGAAATTGGGCCCCTATGTTTTTCAGTAGTATGCCTGGGTCCAAACCCATGCCTGGTGGAACTCCATTTACAGCAATAGAGTTCCACCAGGGAGCAATTGTATCACTAAGAACTAGGTCTACTTTTATTATTTGATTTACAGCAGTCCTTGGAGGCACCGATCTAGATCAGGGCCCCATCGTGCTATACAAACAGCAGGTGCTGTCTAAACAGCGGGTGCTATTGTTTTCTCAGGGAAAAAGAAATATCTCCTCTGTGCTAAACCAAGTCATTAGAAGAAAAGAAAAAGAGGTCAGTCTCCAAGTCTGAAGAATTATTACCCTTACTGTGTACATCTTCAGAGGAGGGAAACTATCTATCATGTACCTGTTCCCTTCTTCTTGGCACGTTAAGTAGGTTAACTTCTCCATAATCAATGGGACAAATGCAACCTGGATGTAACTCTGGCCTTCTGTGGAGTTACACTGAGGATGGATTTGGCCTAGTGTGTCCCATTTTTTGTAGCATCCTCACATTTTTCAAAGAAAACCCTCCCTCCTTATTGCTGCCAGGCACCTGCTGCTAAATAGGGCACAGCGAGAGAGTGCTGCACTGGCAAGAGTTGATCCAGCAAGGTGAGAAGAGTCGCCTCAGTGAAACCGGAGGTGAAGTGCAGTCACATTACACATCTTCTTTCAGTTCTTTTTCATTCTATCATTCTTTTTGGGGGGGTTGCTTCCAAATTATAGCTAAACATGCTTTGGAAACTCACATTTCTGTCATTCTACATTGCGTTCGCTTTTCCAAAGGAGCAAGCACTTAAATAATCTGGGTTACTCTTGTCTCTTTTTTTGCATGACATAGCCATTATTATTAGACTACTTCTGTCATCGTGCTCTACCTGCGAAAGGGCACTGATGATCTTGTTGGCTTCTTGCCATTAACCTCAGTCTGCTGGCTTGAAGATTGTTTATGCCCTTTCAATTCTTCTGGGGAAATGTCTGGTGTGCAAACAAGAGCCGATTAAGGAGCCTGTGCCTGAGCCTACAGCCACAAAGACAACCTGTGTCTCCTAGGACTGCTCCATAGTGAATTCACTGCACCTGTAAGTAAATGGCAGTAGGAGAGGATGGTAAAGGAGCCCACTCAGTAAGTGATCCCCACTTTAGCTGTAATTATCAGTTACTGGTTTAAAAAATGCAGCTAACATAATTAATGTGCATGCTACTCCATGCCCGTCCAAGGTCTCTGCTTAGTAGTGCTATTAAATCCCTCTGGATTTCCCTAGTTAGTTACCCAGTGAACATGTAGGGTGACCAGATAGCAAGTGTGAAAAATCAGAACAGGGGGTGGGGAGGGTAATAGGTGCTTACATAAGACAAAGCCCTGAATATTGGGACTGTCCCTATAAAATCTGGACATCTGGTCATTCTATAAGCATGTGAGACCATGGCATTAGGTTTGAAACACCTAGATTCCCTGTACCATAATTTCAAATGCTGGGAGATCTGACAGTCTAAGATACAGTTGATTCATTAAGTCCCATACAGTGGAGTAGGGCAGTGGTCACACGGAGAAACCTGAGGACCTATCTGCTCCTCCTGGGCATTAAAGACATCCAGGAATTTTTTGTAGCAGTAGGAGTTAGCCCTTGTGTCTTGGCTAAAATAGGTCCCTTTTCCAAACTGTTCTGAAAATACCATGAGCCATTTGCCTACCTGAATGCTGCTCTCCACCCCAGAGGTAGCCACGTTTCAGTGCGAGGTGAAGTGATTCAACAATGTGTATAGGCAGAAGTGCTTGGACTCCTTTGGGATGAAAGGTTCTATTTAAATATAAGATATTGTTGAATAGTAAGAAGAAAAGCTACTTTGCATAGAAGTTAAATGTGTCTATAGCCTGGTGTTGGTCACAAAGTTTCTTTTAGCCTTGGAGTAGGAACGTGTCATGGTGGCAAGGGAATACAATTATATATAATATGTAATTGTATAAAAATATAATTTATGGAAGTTTTCAAAAAATAGATGTCTGGGAGAAATTTGAGACAAATTGTTCATCATGGCACAGCATGTCTGTCAGAGAAAAGTGACTGATGCCCTTATCATTGTTGACGTACTGCTCCAGATCTGAGCAATTGATGGAGTAATATCTATCCATATAAAACAAGTCATTTTATTTCATCTCCATCTATCTCATGGCCACCACGTCCATCAGAAGAGCATGATGCCTTTCGCAATCTCACTTTTAACTTTGACAAATTGCAGTTTCCCAGCCTCAGTGCAATGAAATGAGGATTTCTGTATGCCTGTGGCCTAGAAGAAAGCCTAGGCCTACTTCACTCTGGGATAGGTTCCTTTCCACCTGGATATTATCCTGTGAGGCAGTGACACTTCACATTAGAGATGGAGCTGAATCAGAATAGTGAGTCCTGCTCCCAGTCTTTGAGCAGTTTGGATCCAGACTGGAACATCTGACTCTTTGGCCTTTCAGTTTAAAGAGCTGAAGAGGAACCCCGGATACCTCTGAGTCTGAGAGACATAAGAGATGTAGATTTGGAGCAGATTCCAGATCCAAACATAGTGATTCAGGCTCATCTCTATATAATCCCCATTCTCTGCAATCACCTGGCAAAATAAAATGCCCTCCTATGCACTTCACACCTAGAATACGTAACACAGCCATGGCAACCTTGGTCTCACATTGTTCTCCTCTGGATCTCATTAGCCTTCCTCAATACCTAGATCTATGAGAGACCCTACTGGCAGAGTCTGTCCCAAAAGCAATCATGCAGATATTTGCTCTGTCTTCTGCATGTGAAGCTCACCTCCCCACTGCCTCTGAGCCACTAAATCACACTCTCTTTTCCAACGTGAACCTTTCCTTTCTCTCCATGAAACCTCTCTGTAAAGCATTCGTGACAGTGGGATGCAAAGACCATCTATGAAACCAGGGGCTCTGATGCTGCTCTCAGTTACACCAGGGAGCAGCGAGAGGCACAATCCCTTCCCTGGTCTTCTATAGAAGGCTGCAGCCTGCAGCCAAGTGCAATCTGTGACCTGGTGCAGTGGGGGTGAGGGCATGGGTCTCTCTTTTCCCCACCTCACCCCATTCCCAGGGAGGCACAATTCCCAGGGTATAGTTTTGACAGGTTCTTGTGCAGGACACGCAAGGGTGGAGGTTCCTGGTGGCTTCTCCCTGCCTCACCCCAGCCTCTCCCCTATGCACAGGTCTGTCAGTTTGGCCCACTGACTATCACTGTGATGTCTCAGTGGGGGGCTGCCCTCAAACTGCACACCTGGACTCTGGTTCTTTTGTGTCCCCTCTAACCCTCACAGCCTGTATAACAGCTTTCCACATGGCACTCTTTGTGCTGTCAGCATTAAGCCATAAGGGATCCAAGGAGCAGCAAAATTTAGAAACAGACTGGTCCCCTTCAGGTGTCTGGGGTCTTGATTAGAAATTCTGGTGGGCTCAGCCCAGCTGATGGGGGATTCGCCTTCTACACATCATGTGATCAGTGTTTAGTCCCATACAAACCACTGTCAGGAAAAAGACAACTTTGTACCATTCAACCTTCTGCCCAGTATCATGGAGACCCTTCTTCTGGGCATAGCTAATTTGTATAATTTTCCCATGATATAGGGGTATTTAAGGAAAGCACTTAGAAACTTCTAACTTTGGAATACTGGACAAAGATAATGTATAAAATGAGCGTGTCTAATTGGACACAAACCATTGCTAGCATTCATCAAGAGATAGTCCTATTTCCTCAGGATTACTATTATCAATATTTGCTATCCCTTCGGCTAGCTAGAATTAGATGTCTGAAAGTGTATCCAGATTAGGTGAAGTAACGAACAGTCACTTACAGTTATAGGGCCAAATTCACCTCTTGCACCCTGAGATGCAGCTCCACTGATGTCAGTAGAGTTGCACCAGTACAGCAGGGAAAATTGAGCCCCTGCTCTATATGCATACAATTAAAGTGCTCTTTTCATGTCTGGGTTACTGGTTCAAACCCAGATCATCTGGTGGCTGGTCAGCGGCCCAAGTAAAGTGAGTTGCTAGTTTTGGCCCGATTCCTTAGAAGTATCTTCATGAAAAAACTCATTGGATTGTAATCTCTTTGGGGCAGAGGTCGTCTTTTCGTCCTGTGTTTGTACAGCACCTAGCGCAATGAAGTTCTCCTCCATCACTAGGGCTCCTCGGTGCTAAGGCAACACCAGCAATAAATAACTACAGTGGGCTCTAACTGTCCCCCTTACTGCTGGCTGCCTTAGCAGAGAGGCAAAGAACTGAAGGGGCCATGGAAACTATTCTCCCCTCTCATCATAGAGCTGAGTCCTTCCAGTCAGGGCTGAGGCTTATCATAAGGGTTGTAAAGTGAAAGCTTCACCTGCTCCTGTCCATGCTGTACGTGTTCTTGGTTAAACAGAGGAGTCTCCGTCTCCATAGCAATCAATTCACTGCCCTTCAGCAGCAGTGAAGGGAAACACCCACAGACTGACACTCGCCTTTAGAAACAAACACAACGTAAGTGGACAAGAGTTTGTTTGTTTATTTGCATGATAATTACAAGAGACTTTCAATTCCAGCAACAGAGGCAAATGAATGGCTTCCTACTGAGGTGCCAAGCCCCCACCTGCATTTTTAACTCCAGAACCTTTCAGGGAAAAGTTTGTAGCTTCTTTCCCGTTTATTTATTTCCCGTTTATTCCCAAACAGGCTGGGTTTGGAAATGGGGCTTTTCTATTGTAGACTAGACCTGGAATGAGTGTTTGGGGCGTGTCCATATTAACCAGTTCATTCAACCATGCGGAAAGCACTAGGGTCTGTTGTGTTTAACTCATGTTAGTTAACATGATGCTTTACCCCAGGGCTGACATGGTCTTATGGTGTATACTGGAAAGAGCTTTCCAAGCAAATTGTGACTTGTCCATGTCTAGGAGCCTTTGTGTAACTAAAACCATGATCTGGCCCCAATGTGCTAGTTGTTTTGGGGCAACTCCAGAAATTTCCCTTGAGGGGGCAAAGCCTACTTCCTGGCACTTATTGATAACCTCACTCCCTTTTTGAAGCTTCACTGCCTGGTACAATTTTTAAGGTCATGCCTAGGCAGATATTAGAATGAGAGAAAGACATGCACACACACACGCGCGTGGGGAGAGAAGAGGGGGAAAAATTATATTCCCTTCCTTGTCAGGAGAAAGATTGAAGGTGCAGGCTGAATAGCAGTAAGATGCAGAAAACAAGAGTGACAGACAATGGAAACAAGCAAATCAGTGCCTCAGAGAGATACGGTTGCAGGGGGGTGGGAAAAAGGGTTAAGGAAATGCTAAGTCCATTGGGCTTCAAACTTTACAAAAACATTAGTTTCCACGATATGCATCTGAGGAAGTGAGCTGTAGCTCACGAAAGCTTATGCTCTAATAAATTGGTTAGTCTCTAAGGTGCCACAAGTACTCCTTTTCTTATTACCAGGGGATGTTTCTCTGGTGAAATTTTTGGTATGACCCAAATTTCTCCATCCCACCCTCTTTCTTTTCAGTGACGTGGGCCAGATTCATATCTTAGTTGCAACGATGTAAATCCGGAATCACACCATGGAATGACTTCAGATTGATACCAGCGCAAATGAAATCAGCACCATTGGTCTATTGTCCTGCCCACGCTCCTGTGCCAGAGCAATGAGGCTAATGTGCTAATTCCAAGCTATGACATGCTCTGTGGTGGTCACCCAGCCCTACTCTGACTGCAGTAACCCTAGGACAGACTCTCTCTTTACTGGGTGTTTTGGCTTGGAAATGGGACATTTTACTGCTTTGTAAACTATTTACATCCATCCAAGCTTCTCACATTCTTGGTAGTAAAACGGGGACATTACTAAGAAGCTTTCTGCTCACACAGGGCCCGATCCTGTGAAATGCTGAGCACATGACTCCCATTCAGCTCAGCATCCTGCAGGAGGCACTCAGCCTCTGCATGCCCAGCTGTGGTGTTGGCATAGCAACAACTTCTAAGGAAGGACATTTTATTCCTTTTGCTCAGTGCAGTCCTGACCCAAGGCTGGGCATGGTCCCTTCTGATAACAGGGTGTCCAGAGGAGGCTCTTGTTATGTTAAACAAGGGAAATGCATTGTTAACCTGCAATATGACACAGTTTCTTTGGGCCTGGCTCTGAAGGTGCTGAGTGCTCTCCAGTCCCACTGAACTTGAGAGCTCTCAGCTCCTCTCAGGATCAGGCCCTTCTGTAATTTTTACCCAGGATTCTAGAGTTCTGCAGATGTCCCAGTCTGCCATTCTCTGCATCTGGCTTCATGATGACCAGCCCCATTCTGCTTCTGAGTACAAACATTGCTATGAATCTCACACTGCCCAGTACTGTTCATACCCGTTTGATTTTTTTTAAAGGTGATTAATCTGGCTCGGTTTAGGATATGAGTAGCATTTCCTAAAATTACTGTATAGTACTTCGCACTTTCCATGTTAATGCACTTTTGAAGCATTAATTAATTTAGCCTCAACACCCCTCAGAGATGGGGAAACAGCATTTCCCCCCATTTTAAAGACAGGAAAACTGAGGCTTAGAGCGGCAAAGGGCCCAATCCTGCAAAGTGCTGAGCACTTCAAATCTCAGTGAAAATTTCTCGGGCCTAGTTCTGATCTTCCATACACTGGCTTCAGGACCATCCCTAGGAGGGTTTGGTGCCTGGGACAAATCAGCGCCCAATGGCTTGGGGGCCCCGCTCTGCATCGGTAGCTGGGCTGGATCCATCCTGGTGCTGGGCTACCTGCTGCTGCTGGCAGTTGCTGGCACCTACCACAGGGCTATTGTTGGGCATAGTGCCATGGCAGCTCAGGGCTCCGACCAGGGCAGGGGACTCACTGCACCAAAACATGGGCGATAGAGCCCCAGGCCTGCAGGGCGGCAGCCGGGACCCTGGGGGGTGCTGCAGCACCCCTCCCACGCTAGTTCCCATACCTATGTCTTCCGGGACCGACTGCACCAGCCAATTGCACCGGCCTGCAGGGGCCCCCAAAGTGCGGGACCTAGAGCGGCTGCCCCAATTTGCCCTACCCAAGGGGACGGCTCTGACTGGCTTGAGTAACTCCACTCACTTCAACAAAGTTAATCCTGATTTCACAGGTGTACATGAAGTCAGAATTAACCACTGGAATTACTCCCTCCCCCACACCTACTGAAAAGATGATGTTGATTATAGGGCTGGATAAGCAGTTTGAAAAAAAAAATTGCTTCTCAAATGACTGGAAAGAGTGCCATCTGCTGTTAAAATACTGCCCTTTATATCTGTATTAAATTATAATGTGGAGTTATTTGTATTTCTATTACAGTACTGCTTGGAGTCCCTGCTGAGATTGGGACCCCATTGTGTGATAGTACCTTTCCCAAAGAGTCTAACTAGACAAGACAGTCGAAGGGTGGGAGGGGACAAGGGAACAGAGAGGTGAAGTGACTTGCCCAAGGTCATAAAGCACATCAGTGGCAGAGCTGTGAACTGGATCCAGGTCTCAGTTCCAGTCCAGCAGAGCCAGTGCTAGGCATAAACAGACCAAGAGATTGGTTCGGGCCCTGATCAGCTCAAGGGGGCTCCCTATTTGCTTTTTTAGTATGTGTTGGGGGGCGGCAAATATTCCTGCTTAGGCCCCTAATGGGCTAGCACCAACCTCTCTAGTCCCGTGTCACATCCATTGGATCATATTGCCTTTCCATAGTGTAATGGAATCCCTACAGTCTATATTCTTCAGTAAATGTTTCAATATTCATAGAAGAATACATGCAAAGGTGTAAATCCCAAAGAACTGTGTGGTCATCCAGAAGCTCTTCATTTTAAGTGTGCAGTTCCTGATGGACAAAAGGCTATCAGGGCCTTATCCTCTGAGATGCAGAGCACCCTTCACTAGCCTATATTGATGTAAATTAGTGTACGTTTGACAAGTCTTATGTATTGTAGAAATCTTGCAGAGGTCACTGTTGAGAGGCTTTGTAGGAGTATGATATAAGAACAGATTTAGGAGAGGAAAGGATTTGTTTGGCAGATCAGAAAAGGGGAAAATAAGTGAATGTCCTCTATCCCTTTGCAATCCAAACACTGGGCATTGTGTTAACAGGTGAGAAACACAAAGTGATTTCTGGTCTAATTTCACTGCATATGCTGAGCAAGCTGCCAAAAATAAACAAAGATCAAGAAAGGAGAGAAGTCAACTCGTCTGTAAAAATTCTTTCTGTTCTAACAATAACATAGGTAAGAATTTTATAAAGCATACAATTGTTGCCATGGCAATGTCCTTGTAGCTTTCCATGGGCTCCCACAGGGTACCACACAAGCCATGGAGCTGCCCAGCTTGCATCCATTTCCACAGTGACATACCCAGGAAATTCAAACCTTGAATTTCTTTCTTTCTGATTTCAGAATGTCCACACTAGTGATCGGATTTTCAAAAGCACCTAGCGTTGGCCTAATGCTGCTCCCATAGAAGTCAATGGGAGTTTTACCACTGAGTTCAGTGGCAGGAAATTTAGGCCAGATCTACACATCAAACTTACATTGGTATAACTACTTCCCTCAGGGATGTGACAGATCCACACCCCTGAGCAGCAAAGTTATACCGACCTAACCCCCAGTGTTGACAGTGCCTCGTTGGCAGGAGACGTCCTCTCGCCAACATAGCTACCACCGCTCGTTGGAAGAAGTTTACTCATGCCGACCGGAAAGCTCTCTCTGGCTGGCATAGAGTGGCTAGCTGGGGGACCTTACAGCAGTGCAGCCGTACAGCTGTAAGGTTTGTAGTATAGACGTAGCCTTAGATTAATGCTGGGCTCTTTTGAAACTCCCACACTAGAAGTGCCCCCTCCAATACCTAAAACACAGCAATCCACAATTACACTGAAACGCAAACACCCCCTGACAACCATCCATGCCATCCTAATCCATTTCCACTCCATTATATCACCAACAACATATCCCCCATCTCACCCTTTCCCCAAATCCTTGTGGGAAACAACAAACAAACAAACAGAAACCCCAGACGCTACGAAGCAAAGAGATTGCAAGGAGTGTCAGCAAGGTTAGATCTGACACTTCCCCTTCTGCACAACTTCAATTGTGTGTGTGTGTGTGTGTGTGAGCTTCATGCTGCAAAAGAAAAGGCGGACTTGTGGCACCTTACAGACTAACAAATTTACTTGAGCATAAGCTTTCGTGAGCTGCATCCTTTATATCAGAGAGAGGAATGACACTTTGCAAGCACAGGGAGGCAGCAGTGTCACAGATAACATTTTATGCTCCGCAGTAAAACTTCATCTCTTCCCAGTGGTAACTCATTCACCAGTACACTCTGGCTCTTATGATGGGTTTACAGCTGCTTTGCACTGGTGCTAAACTGGCTGATGAAACCAGGTTTATGGTTGCTGTTCAGTTCCTGAGTGATGCGAGACAGCCAGAACATACCATCTAACTTAGTTAGGATGTATACTAAACTAGCTATTAACAGAGGTTACACACTAACCGTTTCTTCGTGTTTGCCCTTTGGAGCTCAGAAGTTGCTGCACAGTCTGTGTTACATGGTTAGGTAGGTCCCTCAACTATCTCCATCCCTATCCAACTCATCAGTCCAAGCCAGTGACTGCTCTACAAAAGGGCCTGTCAGGATGCAGGCGGTGCTTGATTTTCACTCACCACCTTATTCTTGGCCCTGTTATAGATTCCTAGGTCTATACACTCCTCCTGAACCCCAGCTGCATGATGCAAGGAAGCAATTCTGCATTGAGCCCATGTAAATGGGGAAGAGGGCTAAAAGGGACATAATTTCCCCTTGGATTATGCTGTCTGGGGCCAGAGTCTCAGATGGAATAAATCAGTGCAACTCTACCTGGCCCATTCTTGTTAACCAGACAGTCTCTCTGGGGTGGGGGAAATGGAATAGACAGACACTGTACAGGCCTCCTTCCCTGGAGTTCATCCTGTTGCTGTAATGTGATACAGGGCTACATTACAGCTGATGCTTATTAATCAAAGGTGAACACAGAACCCATCAGTTTGACTTTGCGCAAGTGATTCTCACTCAGCCTGATCATTGTCTGTTTTCAGCTCAGAGACTTCACTGCCATGAGCATACCTCACTGTCATCTCTTGTTCTAACAACTACCAGTGCCGGATCACACTTTGGCATGTGCCCGAGGAGCGGGTTGGGGCAGTCGGGGGGAGGGGAGCCACAGAGGGAAGCCAGGGAGGGGTCATTTGGTGGGTATGGGGCTGTGTGTGGAGCTGAGGTGCAGGCAGGTATTTCAGGAATGAGAGGTGGGGGTTGGGATAGTGAAGAGAGGCCTTATCTAAACCAATCCCAGCCCAAAATAGATTCAGGGGCTGGATAGAGGTTTAGGTCAGTCAATAATCAATAAACAAGCCAACCATTATTAATACCTTACAGTTCTACAGTGATTTTCATCTAAAAGTTCTTTACAAAATTAAATGCAAACTATCCCCCGGGATCCCTTTATTTCCACTGAAATGCAGCACATCTGGGGCTGGATATGGAAGCAGCAGGCCTTAGATTTAATTAAGGATGCTTGAACTGGTTCACGGAACAGACTGCAAAGGACAGACTTGTACGGCGCATTTCCTAATTGTTTCTGAGAGACTTCTGAGTGCGTAGGCTTCACTCTGGCTATATCTATATGAGCTGAGTATTCAGTTTCTGTCCCAGAGCACACGGCACACACATGGGCCGAAAGCCCATGTTGCCTGCTCAGCGTACTGCCCATTTTAACTGCGTGTGTGTTGTGTGTGGGAAGGCGATGGGCTGGTAGTGTAAGGGGCAGTTTTACGCACAGCCTCTGGCATGTAGAACTGAATGTTGCTGAGGCAGAGAACAGACCAAGCTAAAGAATGGTGCTGATACAAGTTAGGCTGCAAAGTTCAGATGTGGATCAAAACTTCTAAGTTTAGCGTGTTCAGATCCAGGACTGTAATTACATTTAGAGTTCTACAGACACTGATGGGTCACTTCACCTTTCTGTGGCTGAGATTTCCCATGTGTCAACTGGCAATAATAATATTTACCTTTGTAAAACACTGAGACCCTTAGATGAAAGGTACTAGAGATGTGTCAGGTATTACTAGAATAGCATGAGAAAGGTTATGCCCCTGCTATTTCCAGGCTTAGCAGAAGCAAGAAATGTCCAGAATTTTCACGCTAATAAGATTTGTAAGCCAATTTTACAGACCCAGTTTGATCCAGGTTGATTGGAGAAATGGCAAGTTTTAGGGCACTTAGAACCAAACTGAGGTTGAAACTCAGAGGTGAGGTCTGCAAGATGATGTAACTTAGATCCCCTAGCACGAATGTAAACCCCCTTTAATCTACTCCCACCAATTTACCAATATGAGTGTACCTAAGTTAGTGTAACATCATAGGCTCACAGACTTTAGGGACAGAAGGAACCATTAGGATCATCAAGCCTGCCTTCCTTCATGATACAGACCAAATAGTTGTACCAAGTAATTTCTGCATCAAGCCACAACTTCTGGCTGAGCTAGGTCATATTCTTATAAGAATACCCAATCTTGACTTAAAGACTCCCACCACCTCCCTAGATAAGTTGTACTAATGGTTAATTACCTTCAATGTTAAAAAATTGCACCTTAGCTTTTAGTCTGAGAATGTCTAGCTTCCACTTCTGGACACCAGTGTGCAAGGTCATGCCACCTAGAGGATGGCATTTTATAGAGCACACCGCACGGAGGATGTCATTGTGTGATGTGACACTGGCAGGCGTGGAGCGGTGCGCTCTGCAAAACAGCATATTCCATGCAGGTGCCATTAAGAGTTAGAGACTGATTCCCCTCTTATTACACCGGTGTAAACCTTATTGCCTGGAGTAGATTTGCAGAATTCAAGTGTAAAGCCAATGTAAGTGACAGGAGAATCAGGCTCACCGAATCAAACTCAGATGTGATGTGCAAGGGATGGTGGTGTAAGTTACACATGGGTCGATGAGTGTGATTCTCAGTAAATATGAGTATAGGTGTTTAGAAGATGACCAAATTGTTGCAGCATACACTTAGAGGGGCCTGCAAGAAGGTTCAAGTTACGCTAGCTCAGATTCCCTTAAGATTTGCTTCTGAATATTGCCCTCAAACTTTCTGAGGCTTGCTACTTTAAACTCTCGTGCCACTGAGCTAACCCTGTTAATGTAAAGCAGCTGCGTCCTTTGGGGCATTCTGATCATTATTTCTTCATGGTAGCTGAATAGCAGCCTCTCTCTTTGCATTGTTTGAACATAGCTCACGGACTGCATAAGTTTGATGTAGTGGAAAATCAAAACTCCTAGTTTTAATATTATAAAAAGATGTTTTCTATTCTAATAGCGATAGGATCTATATATCCCACCCAGGCAGTCAAAGCATCAGGAGATTGTTCAGGACTGTAGCAGAAGTAAGATTATATAACCTATGTAATTAGACTGTTTTTAATTATACAGGTGGCCCTTACTTATCAATTTGCGATTCCCAGGCTCTGTAATTAATCTTTCAGAGTGTCACTGCTCACGACACACCATTATCTCGTATTGTTTCAATGAACCTCCTACGAATTCCATATTTCCCCGCTTCAGATATTTGCATTATGTAAATCTGAAAGCGAATATTATTCTGTATCATCTCTTTGAACCTCCACTCATCTTCCGCAGACAGGAGATCTTCCCAGGTGCTTTTGGGGAAGGGAAGAAAGCTGGGATCCAGATTTAACTGCTTGTGGTGGGTAGAAATGTAACTGTGGATACTGATCCTGGCCATGTTGCTGGCATGTGACCTTCTTAGCTTTGACTCATGCCATGTAACTTAGGCCAGGGAAAACAACTGGTCTTTTACCTGCCTTCTTGAGTGTCACACCCTCATTACAGCAATGAAGAAACTCAACCTGGTAGCCTGGAGCAGTGGCTCTCAACCTTTCCAGACTACTGTACCTCTTTCAGGAGGCTGATTTGTCTTGCATACCCCCAAGTTTCAGCTCACTTAAAAAGTACTTACTTACAAAATCAGACATAAATATACAAAAATGTCACAGCACACTATTACAGAAAAAGTACTTACTTTCCCATTTTTACCATATAATTATAAAACAAATAAATTGGAATATAACTATTGTACTTACATTTCAGTGTATTGTATATAGAGCACTATGAACAAGTCATTGTATGGAATTTAAGTTTGTACTGATTCTGCTAGAGCTTTTTCTGAAGCCTGTTGTAAAACTAGGCACATATCTAAATGAGTTGATGTAGACCTGTGCATACCCCCAAGGATACACATACCCCTGGTTGAGAACCACTGGCCTGGAGCATTCTGGTATAGATGTAAGAATGAAGCATTGGTAAAAAGGAGGAATCTTTGTCTACTGCACGTGTCCCCACTCTTCCTCCTTGAATGGATGGAACCCGCAGCTTCTTATGGGTTCAATGGTCAGGCTTTGCTGAGGTGAGGGCAACAAACAGATGTTATTCAGGGATCTTTGAAGGCCTGAGGGGAAATAATTTGGCTTCCTAAAACTCATCAACTGGGCCCAGTGTGGGTTTGCACAGAGCCATTCCACTCATATTAGTGTAGCCCAAGGGGCTTATGGAATGCTGGGGCTCCAGCTTGTAGAGCAGTTGATGAAAAATAGCTTTTCAACCAAAAGCAGATTTTTTTGTTTGGTCAAAAATACTTTTTGGGGGGGGCGGGGGGAGGGGAAACAGGAGTAAACTAAAGAATTCAACATGAATGAATTTTTACTTTGTTTCAAATTAAAATGTGTGTTTGTCCTTTTTTTAATGAAAGGTTTGGGGTTCATCCTCTCCCTCCCTTTTTTCCTCACTTTAATCCCACATCCCCCATGACACGACACACACTGGAAAAGAAGGGAGGCGTTGAAAAGTGGGGGAAGCCACAAAACTTAATAATGAAAAAACAAAATGATTCCCCCACCCAATTCAGAAGTACACAAAAAATTGTTCTGAAGTTTTTCATCTTTAAAAAAGGAAAGTTTGTGAAAAAATTCAAATGCAACATTTTAGTTTTTGCCTCTGAGATGGGGCAGAGTGACCCCGCACTGGTACCGCAAGGGTTAATGCTTCCTTCCTGGCAGAGGAAGCCCCACCCTGGAAGCCCTGCTGGGCATGCTCCAACTGGAGAATAGGTATAAAAGCCTGTAAAGGTGTTTAGTCTGGGTTGACTACTGGAGGAGAAGGAGGTATGCTGTCAGCTTCTGAGGAGGGACACCCAATGCTCCAGGGACCAGCCAAGCTGGGATGCACCGACAGGTGGGGATAGACTGGAGGCCCTCCTCAGAGTGGAGAACATGATGGTGAAGGTAGGAAGTCACCCAGAGGGATTTTTGAGACAAGCAGCATTAAAGCTGCACTGATGCTTGGTATGTTGTGGGTGGATCCCTGCTGAGCTAAGTGTGAGGGGAACCCTGCCAATAGGAGAGCCCTGGGTTGGGACCCAGTGGAGAGGGTGGGCCTGGGTCCCCCTACCACTCTGACCATTGGGATCCACTTCCCTGCCTGAGAGGCGGAGCTATGGACTCTGGCTGCTGGGCCACACTGCCCAGAAATGTGGGGTGCAATGCATGGACTCTGGCTGTTAGGTCTTGCTACCCTGACCAGGGGGTGAGCACAGGGGAAACCAGTCATTGAGCCACATCAGGATGCCCTTAAAGGATGGGTGTGGGGATGTAACAGTGGTGAGGCCCTGACACCCCATCCACCCCTGCCACAAAGGGGTGCTGGATCTGTCACAGCCTCCTTTTTGCAACAATTACATTATATCTTTTAACCAGCCCTGCCTGCATGCCTCCTACCTGGGAAGTAGAGGGCTGTACATATATGTAGTGTGAGACCCTCTGGCTATTGTCCTATGCCCACTCCTACATCTATCCCACCACCCTACTAATTCACCTTCCTCTTATCACTCCCTACAGCTCCACCCAGGGGCAGGGCAGATCCTCTTCTTTCCTGGGGCCCCTGTTGACAGCCACACTGGTCTGACAGTGGTCTGTTCTGTGACTCAGCCCTCCAGCCAGGGGACATGTTCTATGTCCACCCCTTTTTGGGGTATATAACGAGTCCAGTAACAGGGTAGCCCTGTGGGTTAGGCAATGGTCTCCCCTTGGGCTGAGGTCTCAGATCCTTCTTTCCCCTAGACTCCCTATATCTGGGTCAGTTGCTGCCTTTGGCAGCCCCTAGGAGTGGATAAGGAAATCCAGGCCCTGGGTCCTGGATTGGAAGCTGGTGGTGCAGGACTTAGCCCATCCCCTCCACTAAAGTGCTATATTGCTGCCTCCTTGGATCACTTCCTGCTAGACCCCTCTTGACTAAAGGGTCAAGTGAAGTCCTTAAATAACTGGAAATCAAGATAAAGTCTCAGACCTTTGGAGAATTCCAAGTCTCTTCCCTTTGGGTTTGTTCTTGTCACTGCAGCAGGAGCTCAGAGTAGGTCAGTTCACCTCTGCAGTCTGCCTTGAGCGTGATCTGGTTTGTTCTGCTTTTAGGCTCCTCCTGCAAGCCATGCATGCTTTGCAGATGTGGTAGGGTGGGGCTGGCTGGGCCCAGAGCAGCAGCTTAACCCCTTCCTTACTGGTGCAGGATTTTTATCCTTCATCACATAGCTGCAAAAAGAGGCCCCATGGAGCAGAGATCTATCAGGCACAGGGAGTGTGGTGTCACTATACATGGGGGATCTGCACTCGTTCTAATGAATTTTGACCTTAAGTTCTAATGAATTTTGACCTTATGCACTGGGAAGGGGAGAGGATTTGGGATACTGGGAGCTCCACATGCATCTCTAGGATTTGTACATGCAAGTGCAAATGGATCATTATCTGCGGTGCACATGTAAGTACAGGGTTTGCATGTATATTTTTTGGGGAAAAAAATCAGCCCTAAGTAGGCCAGAATCTCAGATGGTGTAAATTGGTGTAGTTCTATTGACCTCAGTGGAGCTATGTTGATTTACAACAGCTGGGTATCCTACCCAAGTGTTGGAACAAGCTTTTTTTCTTATTGTAAACTTGTACTATGAGTGGGAGGAACAGGTGTGTGTATATATAGACATTTAACTGAGATTTTACTAAGTAAAGTTTAGAAGCACAAACATCAAAGCATGCGAAGACAGTTCTGTAGGTACACTATTGTCTGCTTCTAAGGAAATATTGCTAGTCATGGGTTTGGATATGACTCGTAGCTATTCATCAACAGGAACTACCCAACTGCTACTAATTAGATGGATGTGAACTAGACCTACCTCTTCTGGATTGTCTTGAACTTTAGGAAAGTTTGGTTCTACACACATTTTGCAGCTGGGCCCCATTGCCACCCTTAGCTGAACCAAAACCCTGGATCCAAACATCACTGAACTGTGGAAGAGTTCAGACCCATTTCATACATTCTCTGTTCAGGCTCATTTTAAATCTATCATTGAGACAGGATAGACCTATACTTTACAGTTTGGCTCCCTGGGATCCTCTCCTGAGGTGAACATCTTCAGAGGACCCCCAAAGAGCACCTGTCAGACAACACTACTCCAGTGCACCCCAATACAGCATTATTGCTAAATTCTCGAACTGCAAGCAGTAAGACTCTGCAAGAACAGGGTTATTTTGGTTCACATAATACAGACATGAGACCAGCTACTGAGAGTTGCTGATGCTCAGCACATCTCAGGATCAGGTCATAGGCTTCTAAAGATGAGGACCCAAATCCTCAGCTGGAGCATACCCAGGCAGTTCCATTGATTGCAGTGAAGCTCCCCTGATTTAGATAGCTGGGGATCTGGCCCAGTGGAGTCAGTGTCTTTTAACAAGACAACGTGGGCTCTTATTCCAGTGGAATAGACAGTTCATCCCAGCTGCTTTGGGGGTTGCAAACCCAAAAGCTGTCCTCTTAGGGTATGTCTCTGCTACAGTTACACCCATGGCTGTCCTGTGCCAGTTGACTTGGGCTCCTACTAGGATGCTGTTTAATTGTGATGTAGCTGTTAAGACTCGGGTTGCAGCCTGAGCTCTGGGACCCTCCCACCTCTACATCACAATTAAACAACCCCTTAGCCCGAGCCCTGCAGGCTCGACTCAGCTGGCACAGGCCAGCTATGGGTATCTAACTGCAGGGTGGACATCCTTAGAATCCTAAAAATAGATGCTGGCCTTTGTTTTAAATTGATGGTACAGTTATTTCTAAAGAGCTAACTCATGGGTCATGTAACAGCAATGGTTAAAATGGATCTCCTTTGCAGTGTGTTCCAAGGCCCCAACTTTGCATAGTTCCTCTCAGTCTTGTACTCTAGTACTGATGCAATTTGAACCCTCGCTCTGCAAAGGCAGAATCAGCAAGAGGGAGGTTTGTTTGCTAAACCTAAAGCATTCCCTTCACTGCTCTTCCACAAGCTAGACATTTGCAGTTTGCTGCCTCCTGGGGGAGTTACAAAGGAAGTTTGGCATGTCTGTTTGAGACAGTGTGGTGGATGGATCGCAACATAACATAAGGTTGCTTTGTGTAAAAACAAGCATCCCACATGCATACAATATACTGCAAGCTACAGACAAGAAATCCAGGGTGCTGGATTTGTTTACATCCATTGATCCATGCATAGGATCAGACAATGCTGGCAGACCAAATTAAGTCTCCCAGGCATCCTTCTACAAAAGTAGTCTCTGATCCCCTCTGTGTGATCTAGGGATGCAGTTGCCCTTTCATGTGATGGGGGGGGGGGGGGAGGGAGGATATTTCAATTCAGAATTTCTATAGGGTTTTTCTCTCTGCTGCCATGAAATATATTTATTTTTCATGTTCTCAGGACAGACCCAGGTATTTCTGCAATCTCTTGGGTGTAGTAATGTGGTAAGAATATTTGAGTAAGGTGATCAAATAAATCTTCTACATTTTTTACGTGTGTTAAATACTAATTTAGTGTTTGACGTAGTTTTAAATATAGGGACAGATCCTGAGCTAGTGTCAAACTGGCATGGCTCCATGGACTACAGCCTTGCCTACACACACGAGCGGTATTGCTTAACTACACTGGTATAGTTAAAGTGATACAACCTGTAGGATGGACGCAGTTTGCCACTATAAATGTCTCTGCAGGAATAAATTATACCAGTATATCTTTATATCTGTGTAACTACAGCCACACTAGAGGTTGTAGCAGTATAAATATGTTGGTTTAAAAAAATCAGATCCCTAAATGGCAGTTATACTTGTATGAAAACTGTGTTTCGGACACCAATTATGGATGTGGCTCACAATGTGGCATCACTTCTGACGTGAAGTGGTACAACCCGGTTTCAGAAATCATTTACTATTAGCCTGGACAGAGCACTCAAAGGTATGCTGTAGCTAACAATCCCACACTGATCCCCAGTGGATGTGACTTGTTTTCTGCTTCTAATGTCTGATACAATTCACTGAAATTATGAGAAGGTTATTTTTGTTACTGGCAAAATAATCCCAAACCTCCTTATACACTGTACTCCTATTGGCATCATGGTGCCCCCACACCACCATTCAGCATCTACCATGTTGGCTTGGTCTATCCTTAAAATGTATATCGACACAGCACTGTTGGTCAGTAGTATGAAAAAACCACACACCTCTCACTGATGTAGTTATGCCGACAAATCTGCCAGTGTAGACCCAGTTGTGCTGACAGAAGAGTACTTCTGTCAGTGTAGCTAATGTCATTTTGTGCCAGCAGAACAACCTCCTTCTCTGTAGGCTGCATCTACACTAGAGCCTATACTGGCACAGACTCTCTAGTGTAGACATAGCAATAGGAAGAGCCCTGAGATGCTTACAATCTGACAAGACAAAGGGTGTGAGAGGTGAAGTGACAGAGTCAAACCTTTTGATAGCTGGATCAGTGACGTGGGCCCAGTCTTGCTGTTTGTGCCCCCAAAACTCCCACGGATGCCAATGAGTGAGGGCATAAGGAATGAAGGGCTGGATCCAAACTCAATTACTGTATATATTTGCTTTACAATCCTGCCCTCTCCCCATCCCTGCTGCATAAGCTTTATGGAAGGAGAAGAGAAGAAAAAAAATGGAAACCTAACAAAGTCAGAACTAACATTAAAGAGAAACTTGCATGGAGAGAGAATTAAAGAAAGATAATTAACGTGACAAAAGTCATTAGTGGAGCTGCAGCAATCAAAGAGGGCAGGAAAATCTCTGAAACAATAGAGAATGAGAACAGAGAAACAGAAGGCAATTAGAGTGGAAAGAAGCTGCACTGATGACAGCAGAGATGGGACAATTTGCTAAATGAGAATCTGAACCCGATTTTGGAACAGCTCAGAGTTAGGAGAAAGGGTTGGGGTTTGGTTAAGGCAGAGGTGGCAGTTTGGGCCCAGATATGGGTTTGCCTTCTGAAGTTTCAGGATAACCATGAATCTAAACCATAGATCCAGTCATCTTCAGGTGACCCCATAAAGATTCAGTGGGAAAGGTGCACACAGAAGGTAAACAGTTACTAATGAAGGGAGCTTGTTGACTGATAGGGTGTTAACATGGCTACAGATACTGATGAAGGGGCCATGGGCAAATTCCTGCCCTGTCTAACAGAAGTTGGGCCAATAAAAGATATCTCACCCACCTTGCCTTGTCCATATGTATTTAGATAATGAGGCTGCAGGCTAAAGCTTCCATCCCAAAATTCACCTATTTCATTCAGATCACATAAGTGATCGTGGAAATTCAACACATTGTCCAGCTGCAAAACTATTTCTTTGAACCAAACTGAAAAGTTTGTTCTAAGCTACTTGAGATGGGAAAGCCAGGGAGGACTTTTAAATCTACCCTCATCATGGGAGCTAGGTGAAGCTAAAGGACTCCCCTCCCCCCCGTACGAAGCCATCTCTGCTTCTCCCCAGCACTACATCTGGAGTAGGACACTGAAGGAAAATCTTGCAGCCCAAACATGGGGGACTATGTGAAGTTGATAATGAATCTCATTAGGGATGAAGATTGGGTCCAGAGCACACTGGGTCCCAGCTGAGACCTAAATGAATGTGAGGCGGCTGGCAGCATTCTCACCTCTGCTGCAAATTATTCCCCCAAGTTCTTGATGAACAACAGATGACTGGTAGCTGCCAAGGCATCACTGGAACACACAGCGGGGGGCAGGAGAAAGAATATTGATCCAGTTACCAGAACTGTGAGCAACCGGCAGGGTTTGCTTCTGCAAGAAGAGGGGATCAATACCAAAAATGACAGCTTGGCAGGAGTGACTTGGTGGCCCAATGAATTCATCTCCTTGCTGGTAATCAAGACTAAACTCCCCTTTTCTCAGGTTTTTAGAGAGGCAACAATGATGCTTCCATTTTTCAATACAGGCATCTTTTGCCTGACTTTCTATTCACTTTTATGGAGGCTGCATGTAGAGAAGAAAGCTTCTGGCATGGCTCATAGGGGGCAGATTGATTTAAAACAGCTTGATCAGTTGTTTCTCAGCGGCTCACCATACTCTTGCTTCACCAGGAATACAGGAATGCAATTTACACAGCTCAATTACCAGTTCAACTTCCTGCTGTAAGCATCTTTAGTCAACCAAAAGGTGACAGTATTCCATAGTAGCAGCCAACTGCACAGTGCAGTGTTTGGGGGCCATTGCTAGATGGAGAGATGCTCCAAATTTTGCAACTTCAGCTCCTTTTTAAGAAATTAGTGGCTCTTTGGAAAAGCAAGCCCTTGACTAGCCAGTTTGTGGTCTTTATTATGAGATGCTCAGGACCCCGTGTCCCTACTTTGTTCATTCCAGATTTGTACGTGCATGAAGAATTCACACACAGATGCAAAATACAAGCCTATGTTACCCATAAAAAAACAATCACTGCGCCTCTTTATTTGCGTTGGGGTAGCATCTGGGTGCCCCAGACAAGGTGCCTGGCCCCATTGTGCCAGGCATTGTACACCATGTAATAAAGACAGCCGCTGCCCCCAAATTGTACAACCTCTGCATATGATGAGGCACTGCAGCCGACTAGAACACACAAGGACGAGGCAACAGTGAAACAATTGTGATTAGCCTATTAAGCAGCAGTCCCAGCACACCAACTGTCTAGCTGGCAACCCTAAGAACGTCTCTCTCCCCATCCTCTTGAAGTTTATCTGATAGCTCAGCATTCAAGGCCTGTTCCCAAGAGATAGTGAGCTGATTTCCATTCTGTACTTCTCAGGATCAGGCCCTAATGTAACCAAGCCGTTTGCTGCACATTTACCTAGATAGGTTTTTGCATACACACCACTGGTACTACAACTGATCCTTCAGTGCATAAAACCTATGGTCCTATTGCCTACCTGGCCGGGTAGCGGGTCCCTTATCTTCCCACTGGGTGAGGGTAGCATTATGCACACCAGTGACTCTGTGCAAAAGGGAAAGAGGCAAGGGACTCTAACACTGACTAGAGCTGGGTAGTTCTTTTTTTGGCAAATAGTAAATCTGCCAAAAAAAAGTATTTGGGTGGGCGGGGGTCAGGAAAACTATTCGGGAGTACAGACTGAATTGGGGGAATAGTTACAGCTGACTCTTTTTTTTTTGACATTTCATTCTGACCTGTTTCTCCCCAGTGATTTCCAAAGTGAGATGTTGATTTGAAACGACCTTTGGAAAGTTAGTTGTGACTCAAATGAAATTTGGACTGGTGGGGGGGGGGGTGTCATTTTCTCAAGAAAAACTGAAAATATTCAGTTTTGATTCAAAAACTAACCAAATTTCTGGAGGATTTTTCAGCTTTAACCCCTACCTCCCCCCGCCCCCGGCCTGTTATTCACTCCTCTTTAGGACTGATGCTGTTCCAAGAGGCCAAACTTCCTTTGACCCGCTCACTTAAAGCCAGGTATTTGTCTAGCTTTAGCCCAGATGCATCATTTTGTTCCTTTGTTACTTCTGAACACTTTTTCTTCCTCTGACTGAGCCAGGGCTTGATGCTAAATATTACATGTGACAAGCACGAGAATAGCTCCTTGTGGACCTCCGAGGAGCACTGGGTGTTGAAACTAGGTCTCTGCTATACACATCTGGAAGTACTCATGAGAAGACTCCTCTCTGCTGTCAGCTTTTGAAGTGACCCATTCTGATACCCACACATGCAGCAAGAGTGACCTTAAGAGAACACCAGGGTTTGGTAGGACACTGTGACAGTGCAGGGGAATCTCCAGGTTAAGGTTCCATATGCAGCAGAGCACAGAAGTAGCTTAGAGACAGCAGAGTGATAACTGCATTGGAGGGTGCTCGTCTGCACTTTCCTGCATAGCTGTCACTGTAGTGTTGCCAGCACCCAGTGCCGAGAGGCTGAACAACAGCTTGAGTTGGTTCATTACCCGGTGTGCTGCACCCAATAATCACAATGGGGTGGAGAAGCAGAAAAGTTTATTTGCAGCTGCAAAAAGGTACAGGGAGAATAAAATCTCAAATCCTGTACACAGAGCAGGAAGTTACACAGGCTTTTATACATCCTTTTTCCCAGCATACTTATCCAATAGCAAGCTGCCCCAAGTATCCATATAGCCAGACAATCCAGTTCCCAGCTAGTTTCCTGATTCTCTGTATCATTTGTTAAACTATACATAAAGCTGCTTTATTCAGCATTGTTCTTCCATATCTCCCCTGTTTGGACTTGCTTAGTTTCAGGCAGTCTGACTCTGCAACATACTGTTGCAGATTCTCCGCATAACTGCTGTGTGTGCCTCCAGGTGGAGGGGCCAAGGACACTTGGGCCTAGCACGCAGAGCTGCTGCAAGTGCCTCCAGGCGGGGGGGGGGGCAAGGACACCGGCGCCTAGTGCAAGGGGGCTTCATCGACACTCGTGGTCTTCCATCCCCTCGAGTTACCTAGTGGCCATGCCCCAGTTTTCCCAACAGTAGTGAGGGGGGTAGTTGCAGAGAACAAAGGGCCTCCTCTGTTTCAGGAGGTGGGGCTCTGAATTGCAAGGGGTGGAACAGCCTGACACGCGAACACTTGCAGCAGGCTGCCATTGCCATGTCATATAATGTTTAAATACAAATTTCCTTGTCAAATACAAGCTCTCTGTGCCTTAAGAACAACTTACTAAGCCTCGGTCACTGTCTAGCCTTGTCTATGACTAGAGAAGTTTGGCCCCACTTTGTCCCTCCAACAGTCCTGTCTCACCCCCCACATCCATGTACTAAGATGCTCCCCACAGCGCACAGATGAGCACAGCACTGGTTGGATTAGCCTTTCTTTGAGCAGGCGCGGTGTGCTTCAGGTGTCCAGGGTGGATGCAGCCTTCATGGTTTTCACATGGTTTTGCTGGGAGAATTCCTAATAGTCTTTCCTCTAAGAAGATGCAAATAATTCCTGGACTGAGAATTAAAACTCCCACAGGCTCACTGGGGAGAGCTCAGACTGAGTGCAACGCAGCAGGGTGCCGCCCTCCTTCTCCCGCTCCTCCCCCCATATTGTTCAAAGGCAAAAACAGGGCTATGGGTGCTACCAGGGTTTTCTAGATAATGAGCAGTAAGGAGTTTTTTTTAAATGTCATCTCATTTATGTGCTACAGGAAGTGGTGTTGGTAATGTATTTGTATGGACTGATACGCTATATACTATGGCTAAGATTCTCCAAAAAAACAGGTGCCTAAGTTAGGTTTTTAAGTTTAGGCTCCTAAACAAGTGGTCTGGTATTCCACTGATTCCAGACTTTTGCCTGAATAAGTGAGCAAGTCAAACCCAGAAGTCGTTGTTTTTAATCTTTATTCTCTTTCCCTTCACGTCATCTTAGCTGTAATTGGAAGGCCAAGATTCAGCCTCTGGTGTGGGGACAGGAGGGGATTTTTATTTTGGAGCTATAAAGTCCTAAAATATACAGGAAGCTGTGACCTTAACAAGAGCAGCAAGAGTAAGTACAGTGGGGCTATAAGTTTGGTTGGAGATGATTGCTATCTGATTGGATGTTAGTCCATTCTGAGCTAGTGAATGCTATATAATCTTGGGCAAGGCTTGAGTGGCATCTGTGTGCCAGTCCATAGAGCAGAAGCCTCATGTACCAGCACGTGCTCTGAGCTGCCCTAGGGGAACTAATTAGGAACACTGAGTACATCACAATCATGACTAAAATTCATGGCTCTACAAGCAATTTTTGTATGGGCTAACTCCAAAAAGGTGCTGAGCAGTAAAGGTCCCAGTAGGCCAGAGGCTGGTTTCAGCTACACCAGTGCAGACCTGGAGAAATATCTCAGCTGACTGCACGACTGAACAGTGCTGTTGGCTTAACATCCTGTGCGGTCTTGACGTTGATTTAACAAGCAGAGTGGCAGCAAAATGCTGCATAATCAGGTAGAGCCACTACTCACTGTTCCAGTGGGCATGCCCCTTGGAAGATATAGGAGTGTCCATATTAGTCTGTATCAGTAAAAACAAGGAGTCCTTGTGGCACCTTAGACTGACACTTATTTGGGCATAAGCTTTCATGGGCTATAACCCACTTCATCAGATGCATGGAGTGGAAAATACAGTAAGCAGGTATAAATATACAGCACATGAAACAAGAGCAAAAGGCCTGGTATGAGAAACATGCCAGAGAGCGTTCCTTTGGAGTAGGTGACCAAGTCATGGTCCTAAAAGCACTTCAGGCCAATAAGATGGAAGCAACATGGGAGGGGCCATTTATGGTCACAGAGCCCCTGGGAGATGTTAATTACATCATAGCATTCCCAGGTCCTACTCTAAAACCTAAAGTATACCATGTTAATTCTCTAAAGCCCTCTTATTCCTGAGAAACCAAGGTTCTCCAGTTTATAGCCCAGGAGAGAGACAACACTTAGTGGCCTGAAGGAATCTACTATGACGGAAAAAGCAACGGTGGCATGGGGGAGGTGAGCCTTTCCATGACCCTTGGGCATAAGCAGCAACAGCAAATCCAGGAGCTGGGCACCAGCTTCACACCAATATTTTCATCCACCCCAAGATGGACAGAACAGGCACACCACTCCATTGACACAGGTGATGCTCACCCAATTGGAGCCCAACCCTACTGGATGGCTCCTAAAGCCAAAACCACAATAGAAAGGGAAATCAAGACATGTTACAGATGGGTGTAATCCACCCCTCTGAGTGCATGGGCCTCTCCAGTGATTCTGGTTCCCAAACCAGATGGGGATTCCTGCTTTTGTGTGAGCTACCATAAGCTAAATGCTGTAACCCACCCAGAAAACTATCCAAAGCCATGCACAGATGAGCTGTTGGAGAAACTGGGACATGCCCAGTTCATCTCCACCTTAGACTTAACTAAGGGGTACTGGCAAATGCTGCTAGATGACCCAGCCAAGGAAAGGTCAGCCTTCATCCATGTAGGGCTGTATGAATTTAATGTGCTCCCTTTCGGACTGCAAAGTGCACTCGCCACCTTCTGGAGATTGTTAGGTAACTTTCTGGCTGGATTTGGGGAATTTGCAGTTGCCTACCTCAATGTGGCTATGTTCTCAGATTCATGAGCAGAACACCTGGAACACCCACAAGCTGTCTTCCAGCACATAAGGGAGGCAGGATTAATCGTTCAGGCCATAAAGTGTCAAATGGGTGTAAACAAGGTAACGTACCTTGGACACCAGGTGGGTCAAGGTACTATCAACCCCCTACAGGCGAAGGTAAATGCTAGCCAAAATTGGCCTGTCCCTAAGTCAAAGAAGCAGGTCTAATCCTTCTTGGGCTTGGCTGGGTATTTCTGATGATTTGTACCAAACTACAGCCAAATTGCCACCCCATTGACAGACCTGACCAGGAAAAAACAACCAAATGCAGTTCAGTGGACTGAAGTGTCAGGGAGCCTTTAACCAGCCTAAGGCTGCCCTTATCTCTGATCCTGTACTGAGGGCCCTTCAACTAACCGTTCATCGTAACCACAGATGCATCCAAGCGTCATGTGGGAGCTGTTTTAATGCAGGAAGGACCAGATCAACAATTCCATCCTGTTGTGTTTCTCAGCAAAAAACTTTCTGAGAGGGGAAAGCCACTGGTCAGTCTCAGAAAAAGAATGTTATGCCATTGTGTAAGCTCTGGAGAAGCTACGCCCATATATTTGGGGGTAGTGGTTCCATCTGCAGACTGACCATGCTGCACTGAAGTGGCTTCACACGGTCAAAGAGACTAACAAAAAACTTCTTTGGTGGAGTTTAGCTCTCCAAGACTTTGATTTTAAAATACAACACCTTTCAGGAGCCTCTAACAAAATGGCTGACGCACTTTCCTGGGAAGGTTTCCCAGAATCAGCCACATAAAAATGTCCCTGCATTCTAATCATTGTAGTCCTTGAAATGTATAAAGTACTGTTTAGTTCTTCATCTAATTATTAGTGAAATGAGAGGTGCATGTATCTTATTAACTGTTTCCTAAACCTCCAGAAAGAAATCCCAGCCAGTGTGGATCTGACCTAAACCAGGCTGGCCAGCACCATCTGTGATTTTGGGGGGGCGTGTGATAACTGAAAGTAAGGGGGAGGTAGCTCCTTTATGAACACCTAGCCAGTCAGTTAGTTGTAAAATCTCTCTTGGTGTCTGTTCTCTGCTTGCTTTACCTGTAAAGGGTTATCAAGTCCACAGGTAAAAGAAAGGGAATGGGCATTTGACCAAAAGAGCCAATGGGAAGGTAAACTTTTTAAAGTTTGGGAAAGAAACTTTCCCTTTGTCTGCTCTCCAGAGAAGGAGACACAGAGCAGCAATGCTGAGTAAGGCATGAACCAGGTATGAAAATTCATCACATAATACCTAGAATTACTTACTTGAAACCCCCAAATATGTAAATTAGGAATGTTTAGCTAGGTGCAATCAGGTTTATTTCTTTATTTGGCTTGTGGATTTCCTCTGTGCTAACCCCAGATGTTTGTTAGCTTGTAACCTTTAAGCTAATCCCCAAGAAAGCTTTTTTGGAATTGCTCTTTTAAAATCTAGCAAAAGCCTAAGTTCCAGATGTATTTTTTTCCTTTTTTGTTTTTAATCTTTTTTTTAAGAACCAGATTGGATTTTTGGTGTCCGAAGAGGTTTGTGCACATTGTTTAGCTGGTAGCAACAGCTAATTTCCTTTTTCTTTCTCAGCTCTTACCTGGAGGGGGGTTGAAAGGGTTGAGGGTACCCCACAGGGAGGAATTCCCAAGTGCTCCTTCCTGGGTCCAAAGGGGTTTTTTAGCATTTGGGCAGTGGCAGCATTTACCAAACCAAGGTCAGAGAAAAGCTGTAACCCTGGGAGTTTAATACAAGTCTGGAGTTGCTAGTATTAATATTTAAAATCCTTGCAGGCCTTCACCTTCTGTACTCAAAATTTTTGAGAAGAGCTACTAAAAGATAAAGGCAGTGTACTGTAATGACCTGGCCAGAAGTACTGGCCAATATTGAAATTACTCATGGTGCTGTGAAAAGACATATCCCACTACTCTCCCCTCTTTTGTACAGAATCAGAATGGCTCAGCTGTTTGTCACATGCCTGACACTTGAAAGAGCAAGGAGTGTCTCCTTTAGTTCAAGGGCCAGGGGACTGCATTTGGAGTAGTGGAACCCTGGCTTCAGCCCCACTATCCCTGCAAGTGGGCACAGTGTGCAGGAGAGAGACAACCATGAACTCCTAGCTAGCTCTGGATTTGTAACAAGATATTCTTCATGCCTGAGAGGGCCGGGTAGCCAGAATACCTGATGCAGAGACTGTATGAACTTGATCAAAATCAGACTCTGTCCCTATTCATCATATAGTTGTAGCTATCAGTCCTCAGTAGAGGCAGCTAGGAAAATGTTGGATGAGGGGATGCTACCCCTTGCCAGTTTTCTTCTTCCTATTCCCAGCACAAAAAAGCTAGTAAGGTAAATAAGCTGCAAAATTCCTTATAGTTTTGCTTGACAATGACTCCTTTTGCATGATGCAGTGATTATCTATAGATTCACACACACACACAGAGTCCAAGAAGATTAAGACTATCATCATTTTCCCAAAGTACTTAACAGTGCAAGGACCTTCTTAGTTTAGTTTAAGATGCTTTGTGGAACCAGCAGCTATATGTACATACAGAACTGGGGTATTATATAATAGGACTCCACCAGCAAAACCCGAGACACACAGCCATGACACTTTGTGCCTTTCAGAAGGTTAACTGCTAAAATGCTCAGGCTCCATAAAAGAAGCTGCCTCGCTCATTGATTTAATCAAATGTTGAGAGAACAACATTAAAGTCTTTCTTGGCTTCACATTAAGAAGTATCAGGAGCTTTTCTGCTCCCTATGAAGTGTCACTGGATTTGTCCATTAAGGGCTGAAAGCAGACGCCTCTTCATTCTTTTCAGGGAATGGTTAGGTTCCAGAGTGCAGAAATAATGCATTGTGTACAAACAGGAAGGCTTGTTAATTGGGCTCATAAGGTAACATTAAAAGCAGCTTTTGGTCATGTTCCCCTGAGTGCATTATTCAGTCAATCAGAGGGAAGGTACATTAGAGATGTCCTGCTTTACTGTAACTTCCAACGTGGCGTGGAGAAGCAAGCAAGCAAACAAGCTGTAGTTCCCACTGGGTACACCAACTGAGCCTTGATTATTCGGGGCCTCGCTTTTGGACAAGACTCAACCTGTTGCAGGGAGGCTCGAACAGTTTTTAGAGTGGGGTTGCTGAGAGCCATTGATCAAAACTGTAAACTCTTTACATCATGGAACCCACTCCAAAGCCAGGGTGTGCGGTGGCACCCGTAGGTCCAGCACCTATGACTTGTTACACAATTTGGTGGCTACCAGTATTTTATGCCTGCAGGGGATTGTGGGCTTAACCAATAGGAGTTAGGTGCCCAACTGACTAGCAGGTACAAGAGGTAGGTAGACCTCTAACTCCTAATACTCGCACCTGTGGTTCATTTTGGGGGCAGAGATGTGCCTGTGAAAAGAGAAGCTGGATTGAGGCCCTGCTGAAAATCAACCTGCTCAGAGTGGATGTCAGCACTGGACAGCTAGCCAGGATCTCTGGACAGCATTGCACAGTGCACTAGGTGCATTATGTACGGCCTCTGCTATTCTAAGAATAAAGTAGAAGGTGTTAGTTTTGACCTACCGAGCCCTAAACTGCATGCCACCCTCCCTCCCTCCAACCCAAGGCGCTCTCTCTCTCTCCTGCTGCCGTCGCAATCTACAGTGGCATCGAAGCTGGCTCTCCCTCTCGATAAAGGATGCATCCAATGAAGTGAGCTGTAGCTCATGAAAGCTTATGCTCAAATAAATTGGTTAGTCTCTAAGGTACCACAAGTACTCCTTTTCTTTTTGCGAATACAGATTAACACGGCTGTTACTCTGAAACCTGTCAAGGAAGGCTGAGGCTGTTGTAGGATTTGTGTAGGTCTGGTAGGAAATTCCTACATGGTAGTGAAGAAAATACTAATGCTGTTGTGCTTTTAATGTGTTTTTAAAGTAAATAAAATCAGAAAGCAGCAGGTATTGGACACTGCTGTAGGCAGGATACTGGATCTGATGGACCATTGGTCTAAGCTGGTTTTGTAGAGCAAAATGTGTGCTGTGGGGTGCCAGGATATCCAGTCACTTCTGTACAAATTGTTTTGCAGCTCTCTCCCTGCAAGTGTATTTGTATGCACCATTCTCCTCCCAGCAAGGCTTGCACAGCTTGTTCTATTTATTTGATTAATAAGGGAACTTTGTAATTAAAGCTGAAAGACAGACTCTTGGCCCATCAGATAAAACAACAACAACAAAAAGTCCAATTTTATAGTCTGGCAGAATGTTTGTTCCAGTGAAGTTTGCATTTTCTAGGGCAGGTCAAAGAGCTGTCAATAGGACATGCACACTAATTAAGGGAAATGCAGCACTGGCTGGACAGTGACCAAAAAATGCAGTTACCATTGAGTGAAACAGAGAGAGATGAAGCTTATCATATAGGCATTATAAATAGCATTTTCTGAATGAAAATCAGTTTAGATTGCAACCTCTTCGGGGACACATGTTGCCATTTACTATGCTTATCCAGCACCAGGCACAATAGGACACCAGCCTGGCTGGCCCATAGATGCTCCTGCCATGAATTCTGTGGCACACAGCATTGAAGGTAGGCCATAGAACATCTCATATCTAGGACACGAGTTTCAGTCTACAGCAGGCAAGTAGCAGTTAAATTTGTTACCAGCCAATGGCTGTTTTGTGTCTGTGAATTCAATGAAACTGTAGTACTGGGAACTGTGCCTTTAAGGGCTGAGCTTCCCAGACAGTGTCTGGGAAGGGCACTGTGATGCTTTTGTCCTCATGTCCAGCCAGTTCGAAGTGGGAAATGAACATAGAATAAAGGAATCTCTTGGCTTATGCAAACACTAGAAGCACTGAGTGATCACTGAACACTACAGGATCCCCATGGACTTAAATTAGCTGCGGGTCTGGGCCAATAAATTCACATGAAAAGCAAATATCCTTGTGACATTACGTGTATCCGCATGATCATGGGAGCGCATCAGCTAGCCAAGGAAAACACCTATAAGCAATTTTAATGTTCTTCATTAGGGCTTGTTTCTTCCACTGCGACAGGAGACTTTCCCGCACCCCTCTGCAATGAGTTCGGATGCCTCCATTGCAGTAAACAGGCTAGTAGCATAGGGGCCTGGGCAGCTTTGGGAGTCTCAGGATGCCAGTAGCAGCTTGGTCATCTTGCCTTGGTCACCCTTAGGAGTGACAATATCAGCCAAAATCACCCCTGCCTGTGCAACAAGTGCCGGGATTCATTGCTCTTCTCCCATGCCCGTTCCCAGCATCTACTGCGTCCATGCAACAGCGCCCCTTCCACCTCCCCCCAGGCCATTCTGATCGGGATTGGAGCTGTCAAACGGTGCTGGAACAAGGCGCTCCAAAGCGAGAATGACAACTGGCATTTCTTGTTAAAGGTATTTAGGGGGATACTAAGGGAGTTTGGAGACTTATCTTTCCCCCTCCACTGTGACTGGAAGTCTAATGGTGTAGCTGTCTGTTTCAATGAGCAGCGTCTGGTGTGGTGGCCTTGAGTGGTGCGCTTTCCACGTCTGACCCTGATCAGGAGGAGAGAGAAGAGCTCTAGCGAGGACATATTCTGTAAGATCCTCCATGGCCTCAGACTGTGAATGCTGGGTTTGGAGGGGCCATCTGAACGTGACCACAGAGACTGAGACTGGAGAGAGCGCTTGCTTCAAGGGAGGCAAAAGGACCAAGACGTATATCAGGAAATGCACCAGGACATCATGAGTTTGTTCAGGCAACAAACTCAGATGTTGCAGAGTATTACTGACTACACACCCAAGGACCTTGGACTCAGTAGCCTTGCCCATCCCTAGAGATCTTCTTGATTGCATCTCCCTACATCCCCCAACATACCAGGTGCAGCATGGTGTACAGCCTTAGCCCTACCACTCCATGACTGACAACATGGAGAACAATAGCTACACACACCCGCCTGTGAAAACCACAGGTTGCTGTATATGTAGCAACAGCCTACAACATTATAGTAGGTTTTAGGCTCATGGATATAAATGGTCACTGTTGACTTACATTTTTACTTGGGGTTTTAAAGTATGGTTCACCCTGTTACACTGTCGGTAAAAGGTTTTTAACCTGGTGTGTGTGTTTGTCTGTTTCTTTGCATGCAATAAAGTTCTATTTTTTTTTTTAAATTCAGAGTGTCCTCATTAATTTCCACCAAGCATTACAGAGTTCATAGCGGGAGGCAAAGACCCACAAATATTTAATCTCAGTAAGTACACATGCAAGATATTTCCATAAAAGTTTCAGACAACGCTATGGGGGCTGCGTTCAAATAGTCTTTGAAGGTTTTCCTCAGCAACATAGCTCCGCACCGGGCTCTTCCAATAGCCCTTGTGTCTGTCTGTTCAAATTCAGCAGGCAGACAGTCCACTCTGCCCCTCCACCCTCGTGGCAGCTTTCCACCCTTTGCCTCACAGATATTATGCAGTACACCTCATGCAGCTACAGCCATGGGGATGTTTTTCTCACTGAGCTCTAATCTAGTGAGCAAACAGTGCCAGCATCCCTTCACTCTACCAAAAGCACATTCAACCCTCATTCTGCCCCTGTTGAGCTGGTAGGTGAATCTTTCCTTGGTACTGTTGAGGAGGCCAGTGTATGGCGTGCAAGGGATAGGCTGGGTCCCTGAGAATTGCTACTGGCATTTACACATCGCCAGTGGTAATCTGCTGGTGAGGGAAGAATGTCTCTGCTTACAGCTTTTTGAGAAGTCCTAAGCATCATACCCATTTCCTGAGCAGCCAACATGGATCATCCCTGGTGATCCACTAGTGCTTGTGTAACCATGGAAAAGTCTCCCTTGCTGTTGATGTACTGAGTGGCAAGGTGGGCTGGTGCCAGAATAGGATATATATGCTGTCTATCATGCCGCTGCAGTTTGGGAACCCCATTGCTGCAAATTCATTCATTATTTCTTGTACGTTACAGGGAGTCACAGCCCTGAGCAGCAGGAGACACTTAATGCCCGTGTACACTTGGATAACATTCCCCCCTTTCCCCGCCAGCCATGGATTTTTCAACTCCAAACCGATTGCCCACTGACCAACAGCAGTCCAGCATTGCAAGCTTCAAGAGTGTGATTGCCACTTTCTCCTTCACTGTCAATGCAGCTCTCATTTTGGTGTTCTCTGTACTGGAGATCTGGGGTGAGCTCAGCACACAGATTTAGGAATGTGGCCTTTTGCATCCAAAAGTTCTGCAACCACTGCTCATCACCCCAAGCCTACATTATGATGGAATCCCACCAATCAGTGCCTGTTTCTCAGGCCTACAAGTGACAGTCCACTGTATGGAGCTGCTCCATGAATGCCAGCAGCTATCTGGCATTTTTCTTCTGCTGTGTGCATCAACATTCAGTTATTGTTCTTGCACATCTTCCTCCTCCTAATCCTGATTGTAGTACTACTCAGTCAAGCTCTGCAAATACAGGAGAATCATGTGTCCTGTATTAGCAACATTCATGAGAATTGTGCTGAGTTCTGCAGGATCCACTCTTGTGTCAGAGAGATGGTGGAGACTGAAAAGCACCACCTGGGACTGTAGGAGTTTAAAAAAATTATGGGATGTGAAAAATATTATGGGATAGAGAAAGTAGCAAGGGGAGAAATCCCTGGCTTCCCGAAATCCTACAGTGAATTGCTGTTATCCCACAAAACTAGAAAAATGTCCCATACTGCATTGAGCCAGATGGTGGCATGGAGCACATTGGGATACCTACCTGTGGTACACCACATTGTACGTTGACGCAGCCACTCCTAGTGAGTATAAGCACCCAAATGTGCAGGTGCCCAAGCCATATAAAAACATTGATGCTAGAAGCCAACGTAACTTGCATTGACCAAACTTTGTCATGTAGCTATGGCAAAAAGCAGCAAAGAGAGCAAAGCTTTTCCAGTTGTGAGGAATTAAACTTATCTAAATTAAATGCAGGATCGCTAATGAAACAATATTTATTACACACTTCATCACCTCCCCATGGTTAAATATAATTGAGTTATGTTCTGACTAACTGCAACCAGCATGTTAAGAACACGGCAAAGCTGCCCCTTCTCCCAATGGTTCTGCAAGACACACCAGCCACAGTTAATTAAATAAGCAGTTGGAAACGTCTTTTAATCAGCAAATAACAATCCATGGCTCTTGCACTTATTAATAAGGAAAATGCAATTAATTGAAATCCTGGAATTATTGGGCCAGAGTCTGGTCTCAATGACACCTGGGTAAATGCAGAACAAATCCATTGGGCTGATGCTTCAGTCCTGCTCCTGGCATCCTTTACATGTGTGCAAAGGGGTTGTAACCCTATCCAATCAATAGTTCTGGGTATTTCACATTGCGGCTCCTTTGTGCCACTTTGCCAGTGGAAAGGGGCTGTAAACATATCAGAGCTGGTAACTGGGGAATTCCCCAGTGTAACAAGAATCCATGGGGGGTGCAGAGCCTGTGTAGTGCCTTTCTTCCTCACCTCGGTACAAGGAGCATGGCCAGATGAAAGGGTGTATGGCTGGGACACTGCTGCAGTCTGGCTATTTCCCAGAGCAACTGCTTGGGGCCACAGGCTGCTGGTCATAAGTTAGAGTAGCTGCTGGAAGCAGGAGGGGAGAAAGAGATGTGTCAGTGTGGCTCCTGGCTGGCCCCAGAACAGAGGGAATTCAGAAGAGGAGTAAAACCACCTTCCCCACTTCTATTTCTGCTTTAAGAGCAGATAGACTACATGCCTGCATCCAGCCGCTATGCCTGCAGCCAGCCTCCTAGGCCCTGCTCAGCAATCCACGTTGGTAATGGGATTCTTCCACAAATTTCTTATACAAGCCTTTTAAGTCCTGGCTGCTTTGTTTCAAGTGCCAATCACACTGTTCTCACAGATACTGCCCCCTTCCCTGCCCCCCTTCAGAGAGGGTAAGGGTTGTGGTCAGACAAGTAATCGCCAATTCATATTTCAGAAAGTGCCCTTGGCTGGTAGTCTTTAAAAGTTAATGGGCTGGTTGTGGGTCTCCATTGTATCTCCAATGTAGCGCTATTCACAGGTTGACAGTTCTTAGTCCTCTCAACCTGGACACATCTTTGTGACCCACACCCAGGCCACTCAGCACTTATTCCTCTGCTCCCCAGCATGTGATTTGCTAGATACTTCAAAGAGAGATGCAGACCGTGATATCACTATATTTACAAAAAGAAAAGGAGTACTTCTGGCACCTTAGAAACTAACCTTAGAGACATTTATTTGAGCATAAGCTTTCGTGAGCTACAGCTCACTTCATCGGATGTGAGCTTATGCTCAAATAAATTTGTCTCTAAGGTGCCACAAGTCCTCCTTTTCTTTTTGTGGATACGAACTAACATGGCTGCTACTCTGAAAACTATATTTACAGTTAATTTAAATGTTAAGATCTTCTTTTGATATCTGAATTAACAGAATACAGCATAGACAGGAACTGTTTGATTACATTGTTAACCTCTAACAGTATATATGTAAACACAAAGACACAAACATTATCTAATAATATGTTCCTAAAGGTTGAATTTTGGGTATTTATCCTGCAGGATGCTTAACCCTTTCTGGCCAGGTGTCACAGTTATCTTAATTTTATTATTGCTATTCCAGGATGAAAGAGATTCTTTTGCTGTAAGAGATGCCCAAAGGATAAAGATCTCCCAAGCTATGCTTTCCAGACTAATCAGAATACCCTGGCCATGGTCACAGGTCTGCTGTCTGGCCAGATGACAGATCAAAACCACTTTCCACTTCACCTGATTAGTGGAATAAATTAGAAAGGCAGAGAGCTCTTGTTTTTAAATCTTGCAAGGGAAGAAGAGAGACTTAATTTAGAGACATCTTGTACTGTCAGGAGAAGCTAAGTGATCATTGATTTTTTTCCAATGTTAAGGTTTGTGTGTGTCGCTTTCGAAAAAAGGAAATGTTCATTATGTGTGTTCTCTCATTATTCCCAGATCAGATGCAGTGTTTGTGTCAGATGTACTGGGGTGGAACACACCAGCCTGTAGAGGCTGGGCCTGAACTCTCAGTCACACTCATGTAAGATAGGAGTATCTCCATTGAATCCCGGTGTCAAACCTGTGTATGTGAGAGGAGGATCAGGTGCAGTCATTTTGCAAGTTCCAAGGCAGGAGAATCATGCCCTGTATCTGCTTTCTCATATGGAAACTTCACTTCTGATCTCTTATTTTATTGTTCTCAGCCTACTGTGAAGGCCCTTCTGACTAGAACTATCTGGCTGCTCTTTGTAGATGGCAAAAAATAACCATGGTAAGATTTTTGGGGAGACCAGGATCTAATTTTGAGGTCTGCAGAGCTGCTCTCTAGAAATTTAGCTCTAAAATGATAGATGGGTTGCCATTGTCTCCTGAGACTCTGAAAGTTTGCACCAAAATGCTCAGACACATTCACTTCCAAAATTATAATATGGAAGTAATTAGTTTTGTAAATGAGAGGAAATTACAGATGATTTTTAGTGTGTTTTCTTCTAGAACATAACAGGGCAGGAAGTGTGAGGTTGTATCCCCATTCATAATGAACAACTGTATTAACAATGTACTTCCTACATCTTTGCTACTGTGTTTATAATTCCCTGAAATTGAAGTGCACTGAATGGTAGTGAACACTGTAGGCACCTGGGATGAGCTACTCTCACCAGGGACATTTAGCAGCATTACCCTTACAAATTCCTAGCCCGTTATGCATTTCTGTAGACATGTCTCTAGTTTTAGAAAGTAATTCTTGCTTGTTAGAGACAGTGCTTCACTTCCCAACAATCTTAAATTCTGGAGAACTTCAGATCAGAGACCAAGTGCCCTTTCTCTGCATGATGGGGCAAAACTACCATCCCAGAGCCAGATACCCCTGGATTTTGGAAGTGTTTCAGAGGTGGCGTTGGATCAAATGCTGTGGTTTGGGACCTCTTCCATCTAAAATTGTAAGTAGGTAAAATGGCTGTTTTTAGAGGAAAAGCTTTCAAGTAAGCTACTGTGGTTTAGTGAATCAGGCAACTGGACTAGGAATCAGGCTACCTGCATTCTGTTCCTGGCTCTTCTACTGGGTGATCTCAGGTAACTCACTTAATCTTTCTGTGCCTCAGGTTCCTCATCTGTAAACTAAGGATAATGGCATTTACCTGCCTTTGTAAAGCACCTTGAGCTCTATAGATAAAGATGATTGTAAGAGCTCAGCTTATCCTGCCCAGTATCCAATGCTCCATGCCTCAGTCAATGGTCCTCCACAGGGTTGTTTGCCACGCTGATGTTTTTGACTCTCCAGTAGAGGTTTCCTCTTCCAGGCATAACAAAGACCAACCAGCAACAACCACCACCAAAACCAACAAACAAAATATCTAAGGCAAATAGGGTGTGATCATGAATGTACTTATGTGCCTAGGTCCTGTTTTTAGGCACCACTGCAACCCACAAAATTCCACTCGCCTTCCGTCTAACCAGGAAAGTGCCGAATGAGTTTAGGCACATTCAAGATTTTTTCCTCGGGGTGTGCACACTGCGTCCTCACTCTAAGTGCCCGGGCACCTATCTTCTGCCTGAGCGTGCACACCGCTGACTCTTGATAGGCGTCTGGACAACTATTTCCCACCTAAGCTACAGAGCGATTCACAAACCAGGAAAGATTAGACCTCTGAGTCCACCTATTGGATCGGGCCCCTCACACAAAACAGCCAGAGGAGGAGCAGGCCCTCCCTTATCATCTTTAGTTAAGTGGATAGGGTCCTCACCCCTAGTTCAAACCCTCCTTCCTCCTGAGCGGGAAAAGGGATTGGAACAGGGATCTACCACTTTCTCAGGTGAGTGCCCTAACCACTTGGCTATAAAGTCATTCTACCTCTCTTTTGGGCCCAAATAATTTTTAAGTATTCCATTGTTTAATTAAAATGGAGAGATTGTGGGAGGCCCCCATCAGAATATTCCATAGTCTAGTGGTTAGGGCAATCACCTGAGAGGTGGTAGATCCCTGTTCAAACCCCTTCTGTCCTTAGGTTTAGGAGGTGGATTTGAACTGGGGTCTCTCACATCCTGGGTGAGTACCCTCATCACTGGGTTAAAAGGGAGGTCCTCCTCTTCCCCTCAGCTGGTTTGTTTCAGGTCCTGCACACAATTTAGATGGTCAAGCACCTTCCCCCAGTCTGGGTACCACTAACAGAGAGAGGTGCCTCCATGCAGCCTTGACTTAGGTGCCTATCTCCAAGAGGGAGGTAGGACTGAGCACACCCTTCTGGTCAGCGTCTCCCATTGGCTAGTTTCCCATCCCCTCAGCGTGTTGGCTTTGTAGATCAGTCTAAGGTGTCTCTCTCAATCCATTCGTTGTATAGGGAGGCTGGGTGCCTAAACTCAGGCTTTGTGGGTTGCTCTCTTGTTCCTGTGATTTTCTAGGTGCCTAAAAGTTAGGAAAACCTAAGTCAGCATTGCAACACCTAAGTCCCTTTGTGCATTCCACCCATAGCCTCTCCCATCCTTCTCCAGGCCCAGCAGACCATGAGCTTTCAATAGCCCTCTTACTCAAGATTGCAGCTAGTGGTCCTCCACCCTTGTATCGGGCACAACAAATGCGTAAGGAGCCCAGTGCCTCCCCCAGACACCAGCCCCGAGGAGCATAGGCACAGGAACTAGGAGTGCGGGGCATGCTGCAGCACCCCCTGGTTTTATGCCAGTCCCGCGCCTGCCTCCAGCTGTGGCCCCACCCTCGGCCCTCTTACCCCTGTCCAGGTCCCCCCCTCCCGGAGACACGGCCCTGCTCCCAGCCCCAGCTTTGGGGGAGGAGGTGGGTGGACAGGGGCAAAGGGGTTGGCTTTCAGCACTCCCACTATTAAAAGTGTTCCAGCACCACTGCCAAGGAGTCAACTAATGAAAGAGCCACCTGCTCTGACCTTGCCTCCCTACTTCGCTGTTTCCTCAGGACTACTTCCTACCCTGCCCAGGAGGCCCTTTCCTTAGACCTCAGCATCCTCTCTTAACTCCTTCCTACACTCTGCCCAGGCTAAAGCTCTTGTGACTCCATTTCCAGACCACTTGTCTAGCTATTGTTCAGCCCCCTCCCCACCATAACTCTAGCCTTTCTGACTATACCTGAGCCAAGAGCTTTGCCTTATATAGTCCACACTTGCAGCCATGTGATCCCCCGTCACTTGACCCCTCAGTCATGTGACCCACTTGAAGGCAAACTCTAGCCTTAAAGGGCTATGGACCTGTAACAGGTGGGCTGCCCATACCTGCACTGGCCTGCGTACAGTCTGCGTTGTTCTTTGAAATGATAGTTTGTATTTAACAATCATATTCTTTTGATTCAAGCATTTGTTCAGTGTCTGTTCAGTGTCCAGCATCATGAGGTCCTAGTCAGTACCGCAATGCAAATAAATAACAATTTCATAACACAGAAGCCGGAGCCTGCTGTAAGTTACAACCTGCCACTTTCTGATCTGCTCTCTGCAGACCAAAGCCCCACAAGCTGCTCTTTGGTCTGAGCAGCCACACCCCACCACTTGACTCAACAGTGCCAGATGCTCCACATCCAACGAATGGGACAGATGTTGAGGTGGGTATTATTCTGCCATTCAACATTCTGACGTTCTTACAGTGCAACATCCTCATCTTTGCTACAAACTTCTTTGGTCCTAGAGAAATGTTACACCTTTAAGAGCGCTCTATTTTTGGCTAATACAATCCTGAGAATTCAAAGCTGTGAAACGGTGGCAGGTGATAATGGAACCTTTTCTTTCAAGTTCTGATGTTTCTTGTCATCTTTATCTAATTTCCTCTTCCTTCCCTTTGGAAGCGTGCCTACATTATTGAGAACACAGACCAGAACTTACTACAAAATGATTGGTGTATGAAAAGAGCTGCATGCTAATGCACTGCAAAAATCAGTCCAAGTATTCCAGTTGTTTTCACATTAGCATCATTCATACAAGACAAGAATAGTGATCAGCAACTCTCATTGGTGTATAAAAATCACGCTCCTTCTTATTGGGCTCAGGAGCATGGCAATGGGTTACAGACCCTTTCACTGTGTGATGGCTCATCTGAATCCAGCATGGGTTGGTAATGATCAACATTCACCATCTAATGGCTCTTTGGTGGCCTTGGTTAAGTGTGTTAGTTGCTCCAGTGAGCAAATGTCCACCTCAGTGAAGATCCTCATTATCAATCTCGCTATCGCAGAGATACAGCTATTATTATAAAATAGTTAGGACCCTTATTCATATTGAGTAGTACCTTACTCCACAAATGGTCAAGTTTATTTCAGGTTTCAGAGTAGCAGCCGTGTTAGTCTGTATCCGCAAAAAGGAAAGGAGTACTTGTGGCACCTTAGAGACTAACACATTTATTTGAGCATAAGCTTTCAGTGAGCCTATTTGCAGAGTAAGGTGCTGCTTAGTGTGAATAAGGGAATCAGAACCTGTGTATTCATATGGTGCTTTAAAAACATAGATAACATCTATGCTGTGCCTCAAAGAGCCTAAAAGGACTGTGGAAGAATGAGCATGTCCTTTCACTCAGGTGTGAGGAGGGAAAGAAAGCTACGCAGGTTACAGGTATCTTCCAAATACCTTGCAATGTTTCTTTAAGTCCTTTAAGGATTTAAGAGGAATGCAACTTTATTACTTCATTCTTTAAAACAAAAGAACCAAACTTCAACTGTCTGGTGAACCCAGTGTTCCAGTCAGTATATGTGGAGAATAATTGTTACTGTAGATAAGAGAAATTGACAAGGAAATTGGTCAGATTATTGTTTTGCTGAGCTTAACCTCTTTACTGTATTCTTTTTCTCTTTTTCTTGTCCCTGACACTTTCTTATATTGAGGGATCTCACTGGAAAAGAGATTTTACCCAATGTGATACATCAACTCTTTAATAAAAATACTCAGGATCCTATTTGATCTGTACTGGTCTAAGTATCTGTCTATTTAGTTCTTATAATTGTGAAAAAGCTCTGTACTTGCCTCCATGGGTCCCATGTTTCCTGGCGGATTTCGCTAGCCTCAGAGGCTCACCGTGACCCTGCACATAACCCTTCTCTCTCTAGAGACAAGGGTCACAGTCTACTGAGCCATTTTCATCATAAGCCAGCAAGGGAGATGAGAAGTTATCTTTCCTTGCACAGTCTCTGTTGTCTCCCAGTCTCAGTGATTAATCAGGGGCAAAGGTGGTGGTGGGGGGCCGAGCCCACCCTCTACACCGGGTTCCAGCCCAGGGACCCTAATAATATCAGCTACGGTAGCTGACCTTTTAGAAACATGACATGTACAATTTCCTGGGCTACTTCCCCCACAGCAGCCCCCAATTCCTCAAGCTCCACTTCACCCTTACCTCAGGGCCTCCTTCCTTGTGCCTGATATGGTGTGTACTACTCAGCCTCTCCAACAGCACAACTTCCTCCCACAGCTCCCGACATGCACACCCACCTGACTAACTGGGAGGCTTTTAACTAGTTTCAGCCAGCCCCTGATTGGCTTCAGGTATCCCAATCAACCTAGCCTTCTCCCTGCCTTCTGGAAAGTTCTTAATTGGCCCCAGGTGTCTTAACTGACCTGGAGCAGCTTCCATTTCACTTATCCTTTCGCCTGGAGCTAATATATCTATCTCCCACTACTTTTCTATAGCCATCTGGCCTTGCCCCATCACATAATGTATGCAGTGGTGTTGTAGCTGTGTTGCTCCCAGGATATTAGAGGGACAAGGTTTCTGAGGTAGTATTGTTTATTGGATCAGCTTCTCATGGTGAGAGAGACAAGCTTTCCAGCTTACACAGAGCTCTTCTTCAGGTCTGGGAAATGTACTCAGGGGGTCACAGCTAAATACAAGGTGGAACCAATTTTTTAGCATAAGTCATTAATACACATTTCAAGGCACGTTCAAGGAGAAATAGCCCATTAACAGCTCTCCAGTCTCAGAGAGAGAAGCTGGAGGGTGGGGTTAATGGGTTGTAATAGGTCATAAATCCAGTGTCTCTGTTCAGGCGCTGATGGCACCGCTAAATGCTGTGAAGTGCCTGTGGGATTGGGTACACCTCCTAGCTTTCTACCCATGCCCCTTTGAGACTGTGAACAGAAGCTAATCCCCTCTGGAGACATAGGAAGAGACTCTGTCCTACTGCATGCTTGGAGGAGTTTCCCCTCCCCATCACAGCACACCTGTGCAGTACAGAGTAGGATCTCCCCCGTAATCTGTTCAGGAAATTATTGTTACAGGAGATGCAACATTGCCGAGACAAAGTTAGACAGCAGTAAAAACTTGTCAGAACAAGTAGACATAAGAAGGAAAGAGAAAAGGTGAGGAGAGAGTAATGGTATGAAGATTTCCCCAATGAATATTCCCGTGCTTAATTAAAAGCTTGGGAAATGCAGCTCCTTTGCTTTCATATCTGTGTCAGTGAATCGGAATGGATCACATTAATCGTGGTTCCACAGTGTGCCCCTGCCTTTAGCAGTGAAGCTGGTACCAGACAGAGAGCACTGCAGAAAGGCACCATATGTATGTGCAGATCAGGCAGGCAAAGTCTGCCCAAGTCCAAAGGCAACTCATTTGTGCCGAACTGTTTTAATTCCTTCCTGTCATCGGAGAAAGAAATCTGTATCTTTTGTCATCCATATGATGTGCCTGACAGGGCTGCTTGCCCCACACATTTTCCTGCTCTGAGTTTAATACTGAACACTGAGCTACCAAGTTGAAAATCTTTCCCAGGGTTGAGAGTTCCAAGCTAAATAGAGCACATTTCCCTTGGTGGCTGTAGTAATTTTGCTTCTAAGGAAGCCTCTTGTACATGAGTGACTAGATGTTTTATCTTTATCATGCATTCTGACTGAGCTTTCTGCCTTGAGCACCTTTCGATGTGTGGGCACATATCATGAACTCGCAAGAAAAATCAAGTTTCAGAAGGGTAGCTGTGTTAGTCTGGATCTGTAAAAGCGGCAAAGAGTCCCGTGGCACCTTATAGACTAACAGACGTATTGGAACAAGCTTATGCTCCAGTATGTCTGTTAGTCTATAAGGTGCCACAGGACTCTTTGCCGCTTTTAAAGAAAAATCAGGGCTTTGATAATCCCACAGCAAAGTACAGCTGTTGCTGTTCCCAGACCTGTATCTCACATTGATCAGCCTGTTGCTTTAGAAAAACTTTCTCCATTCTGTATATGGTCATTTAGAGTGGATAAGAAAAACTTCTTCATGGTGAAGTCTATTAGAATGTGCCCCAGTGGAACTAGGGGAAGCTCGATTCCCTGGAGGCATTTAAAGCTCGGCTAGATGTAGTACTCAGTAACATGCTAGGGAATAACCTGCATGAACTCCCAGGATCTGGACTATGATCCCCAGATCCTCAAAGTTATTTAGGTGCCTGACTCCCATTGATTTCAATGGGATTTAGGTGCCTAAATACCCTTGAGGATCTGGGCCTAAGTCACCTACACTTTTGCTAACTCTCATTGATGATGGGCCAGATTTTGCTACCTTCACACGTTGAGAAATACCTTGGTCTGTAAGTAGCCCAGTATGGATCCCTAGGGGGCACTACTATTTATCTTTCTCCATTCTGAAAACTGACCATTTATTCCTACCCTTCATTTCTTGTCTTTTAACCAGTTACTGATCCATGAAAGGACCTTCCGTCTTATCCCATGACAGCTTGCTTTGCTTAAGAGCCTTTGGTGAGGGACATTGCCAAAGGCTTTCTGAAAGTCCAAGTACACTATATTTCCACTGGATCACTCTTGTCCATGTTTGTTGACCCCTCAAAGAATTCTACTAGATTGGTGAGGCATGATTTCCCTTTACAAAAACCAACGTGACTCTTCCCCAACAAATCGTGTTCATTTATGTGTATGATAATTCTGTTCTTTACTAAAATTTCAACCAATTTGCCTGGTACTGAAGTTAGGCTTACTGGCCTGTATTTGCCGGGATTGCTTCTGGAGCTTTCTTTAAAAATTGGTCATATTAACTATCCTCCAGTCATCTGGTACAGAGGCTGATTTAAGCGATAGGTTATATACTACAGTTAGTTGTTCTGCAATTTCATATATGAGCTCCTTCAGAACGCTTGGGTGAATACCATCTGGCCCTGGTGACTTATTACTGTTTACTTTATAAAAAGAAAAGGAGTACTTGTGGCACCTTAGAGACTAACCAATTTATTAGAGCATGAGCTTTCGTGAGCTACAGCTCACTTCCTCAGATGCATATCGTGGAAACTGCAGCAGGCTTTATATATACACAGAGAATATGAAACAATACCTATTCCCACCCCACTGTCCTGCTGGTAATAGCTTATCTAAAGTAATCAGGTGGGCATTTCCAGCACAAATCCAGGTTTTCTCACCCTCCACCCCCCCACACAAATTCACTCTCCTGCTGGTGATAGCCCATCCAAAGTGACAACTCTTTACACAATGTGCATGACAATCAAGTTGGGCTATTTCCTGCACAAGAGTGGTCAGTTTGGATGAGCTATTACCAGCAGGAGAGTGAGTTTGTGTGTGTATGGGGGTGGGGGGGAAGTGAGAAAACCTGGATTTGTGCAGGAAATAGCCCAACTTGATTGTCATGCACATTGTGTAAAGAGTTGTCACTTTGGATGGGCTATCACCAGCAGGAGAGTGAATTTGTGTGGGGGGGTGGAGGGTGAGAAAACCTGGATTTGTGCTGGAAATGGCCCACCTGATGATCACTTTAGATAAGCTATTACCAGCAGGACAGTGGGGTGGGAGGAGGTATTGTTTCATATTCTCTGTGTATATATAAAGCCTGCTGCAGTTTCCACGATATGCATCTGAGGAAGTGAGCTGTAGCTCACGAAAGCTCATGCTCTAATAAATTGGTTAGTCTCTAAGGTGCCACAAGTACTCCTTTTCTTTTTGCGAATACAGACTAACACGGCTGTTACTCTGAAACCTGTTTACTTTATCAATTTGTTCCAAAAGCTCCTCTACTGATACTTCAGTCTGGGACAGTTCCTCAGATTTGTCACCTAAAAAGAATGGCTCAGGTGTGGGACTCTCCCTCATCACCTCTGCAGTCAAGACACATACAAAGAATTCATTTACCTTCTCTGCAATGGCCTTGTCTTCCTTGAGTGTTCCTTTAGCACCTCTATTGGCTCCACTGATTGTTTGGCAGGCTTCTTGCTTCTGATTTACTTATATTTTTTCCCCTGTGTCTTTAGTTAGGCTATGTCTACACTACGCAGCTTTTAGCGACACGGCTGTGCCGCTAAAAGGCGCACAGTGTAGCCCACAGTGTAGTTTTGTTGTTCACTTGCCAGTGTAGACAAAGCCTTAGTTGCTCTTCATATTCTTTCTTGGCCTACCTTACTATACTTTTGTGTAAGTCCGACTGGACAACAGGTCAACCAGTGAAAAGGAGTGGAATTTTGTTATACTTTTACGCTTGACTTGCCAAAGTTTATGCTCCTATTTGCATCAGTAGGATTTGACTTCCAATTTTTAAAGGATGTCCTTTTTGCACTGCTTCTTAACTGCTTCTTCTACTCTGTTATTCAGCCATGGAGGCATTTTTTTGGTCCTCTTTTTAATTTGGGCTGTACATTTACTTTGAGCCTCTATTATGTTGTTTTAAAAAGTTTCCATGCAGCTTGAAGGCATTTTACTCTTGTGACTGCTCCTTTTAATTTTCGGTTAACTAGTTTCCTTGTTTTTGTGTAGTTCCCCTTTCTGAAGTTAAATGCTACTCTGGTGGGCTTCTTTGGTATTCCTCACCTCCTCCAAGGATGTTCCATTTAATTATATTATGGTCGCTATTACCTAACAGTTCAGCTACATTCACCCGTTGGATCAGATCCTGTGCTCCACTTAGGACTAAATCAAGAATTGCCTCTCTCCCTGTGGGATTCAGGACTAGCTGCTCCAAGAAGTAGCCATTAAAGGTGTCTAGAAACTTTATTTCTGCATCCCACACTTAGGTGACAGGCACCCAGTCAATATGGGGGTAGTTGAAATCCCCCATTATTATTGAGCTTTCTATTTTTCTCTCTCTAATCTCCCGGAGCATTTCGCAATCACCATCCTGGTCAGGTGGTTGGTAGTATATCCCTACTGCCATTCTCTTATTATTCTACCATGGAATTTCTATCCATAGAGATTCTACAGTACAGTTTGATTCATTTAAGATTTTTACTATATTTGACTCTATGCTTTTGTTCATACGTAATGCCACTCGCCCACCAGCATGGCATTCTCTGTCATTCCTATATATTTTTTACCCTAGTATTACCATTATCATCATTCCACCAAGTTTCTATGATGCCTATTATATCAATATCCTCATTTAGTACCAGGCACTCAAAATCACCTATCTTATTAGTTAGACTTCTAGCATTTGTATACAAGCCCTTATCAAATTTGTCACTTATTAGTTGTCTGACCTCCTGTGATGTAATTGACTGGGACTCTTTCATTTGACTGTTTCTCTTCAGTTCCTACCTGTATTTTATCAACTTCTATCCTCTCCTCTTTACTAGGATATAGAGAATCCCCATTAATGGCAAATTGCAATAGGTGCCTGAATCTGATCAATATGGTCTGTGGGGGAAGGAAGAATGAGGTAACGATATTTTGAGCATGCTTAAACCAGCTAATTTCTCCTATATTTTGAATTGAGAAGCAGCAGCCACAGAAAGTAATTCACATGAATATCTCATCCTCAAATAACTTAACGAGTTGAATACAGCAAATACCTTCATTGCCTCAGCCATTAAGCAGACCGTTATGGAAATGTTTACCCATCTGCTATATTTTCACCCCATTTTTCATTCTTGACCTAGCCTAGGCATGACTAACTGTAGGAGATGTTTGCACATTCTTTGAGGTGTATGTGAACTAAAGTTAGTTGCTTTGGGCCATCTTCTTGGCCATTCCAGAGGTGGCCTCTGCACGGTTTGGCAAGGGGGTGTGCAAATGTGGCTTTAAGATACCTTTATGCCCCCCTATGATCCTAGCCTGTCCAAGCACAATGATGAATTATGGGTGGCTGGCTGCCCACAGCCTCTGGACTCACTTAAGCAGCTGGGGGTCTCTGGGGCATTGGGAGAATCTCTGGCCATGTCTCCCAAGCTGTGGGCCAGGAAAGGGTGTAGCATAGGAGCTCTATGCCCTTTGGAGTTTCCCCCATGCTGAAGGAAGCTTCCCCCTGGCAGATAAGACAGAATCATGCTGAAGCATGGCACAGCAGCTATAGTGGGCAGCCGTGATCTGGCCCTTTTTTCTAACAGTCTGACACCTATTGACTTGTCTCACACACAGCATTGCAAACTGGCTTGGATGATTTCCTACAAACATATAAAGCTACTTGTTTCAGAGTAGCAGCCGTGTTAGTCTGTATCCGCAAAAAGAACAGGAGTACTTGTGGCTCCTTAGAGACTAACAAATTTATTAGCGCATAAGCTTTTGTGGGCTACAGCTCACTTCATCAGATGCATCAAATGGAACATATAGTAAGAAGATAAGAAGATACACATACATACAGATAAATTGGAAGTTGCCATACAAACTGTGAGAGGCTAATTAGTTAAGATGAGCTATTATCAGCAGGAGAAAAAAACTTTTGTAGTGATAATCAAGATGGCCCATTTAGATAGTTGACAAAGAAGGTGTGAGGATACTTAACTTAGGGAAATAGATTCCATTCTATGCATCTGATGAAGTGGGCTGTAGCCCATGAAAGCTTATACTCCAATAAATTTGTTAGTCTCTAAGGTGCCACAGGTACTCCTGTTCTTTTTATAAAACTACTGTCTGCTTTGAGACACGGTAGGTGACTGTTCAGACCAAAACAAGTTTCATTTGACACGGCTGTTGTGGGGAAGGTCAATAATGGTACTTGGCTAGGTAGTTGGTTGAAGCCCGTATCACAGATTGGCTACTGGCAGCTTCATAAAGCAGAAACAGCGGGAACAAATGCTGCTTCAGTCAGAGCAAGAAAGAGACCAGGGATTGTATTTGTATGAAATATTCCACTTCCCCTGAAAGGGTTAGCAGCCTGTACTAGCCGCTAGCGTATTGCTTTTCTGGCTGACGCAAATGAAGGAGATGCTACCTGGTCCCCTCCTGCCTTGTCTTGTTGAGATAATCAAGTTGGAGGAACATTTGGCATACACAGTCCATAGCAGCCACTGCTTGCCAATAACAAAACCAAGTTATTTCCTGATCATCTAATAAACACCTTCCCAGGGAGATCAGACTGCAGAAAGTTTGTCCTGTCTCTTTGGAGGGACAATAGAATGGACCCATTTGGACTTTTTCCCAATACACCCCTTCTGCAAAGGAAAAAGATTGTTACAGACTTTTGCCCCCATCTCCCCAAGTTAGGAACAAAAGAATCAGCAAAACAGTGACAGCAAGTGAGCTGGAATTGAGCTCAGTCGGAGTTCCACTCAGAGCTGGGTGGGACATGCCTTTGAAGTGTCCAGCAGTGGGCATTGTCGGAGACAGGATGCCAGACTACAAGGGCTTCTGACCTGTTCCACATTAGTGGTTCTGGTAGTTTCTATCTTCCAGCAGAGAAACAATGCAGCAGAGAGGTGAGGGAGGAATGACTATGGCCCAAGTGGCTTCAACGCATCTTCCTCCACGCATCAGAGAGACTTTTATTACTCTGTCTCTCAGCATGGGAGTCTGATGATCAACCACATCGGAAAGAGCCTGTGTTTCTTCGCTAAGAGAGGGCAGGAAGAGTGAAATAAGCAGGTAGAGGCTGGGAAGGAGGAGGACGAGTGGGCAATGTACTATAGTAAACAGGGAATATATGCTGTAGGGAACAGTCCTCTAGTAGGTCTTCCCTTCTCTAACCTCCCTGATTCTGGGACACAGCATCTTCTAAGACAGGACTGACACTACAGCAGAACAGTGATGTGACATTGGTCAACATATTCAGATGTAGCCACTGATTTTGGGTGCCAACCTTGAGACACCAGGGCTGAGTTTCGGAAAGCGATGGGCAATGGGCACTAGCATCTCTGAAAATCCTGGCCAAGGTTTTCGCAAGCTGAGCACCCAAAATCAGTGCGACCACTTCTGAAACCCTTGCACACCACACTATGGTAACAACAAGAGCTCCAAGAATGAGAACTGCCTACTATGCATAGGACCTATTTCATCAGGATTATCGACAATGACTCTCTCACTAGGAGGATGGAGTGATTATTATCAGTGTTCTGTTTAGCTTGCTTCATCACCTTAATACTGCTCCAGGCAAATCCTAGATCTACGCTCTCCTACCCCACAAAAATGATGAGTTCTGGTGTGATGAAGTAGGGGGTTTTCCTGTTGTTTTCAATGGTTTGCATTCAGAGGGCATGGGGCTCAGTTTCCCTGTGTGTTACTGGTTTAACAAGGTGGTGGGAGAGGGAGTTTGTTATTACAGAGGGCCAGTGAACAGCCTGGAGAATGGATACCCCAGTGACTGGTGACCTGGTGACCAGCCTGGAGAATGGATACCTCAGCAATTAGTGACCTGGTGACTGGGAGGCCCAGCTTGGGAGTCACTAGGTGCCATGACTGCCCTGCTTCTCAGCTCCCATTACTGATCTTGGAATCTGACTCTCAGTTGACCCCTGGAATCCCAATACCTGGTATTGAACCTCCGGTCTGATTCCTTACTCTGTCTCTAGCTCTGACCCTTGTCTTAATTCCTGACTCTGACTCTGATTTCACCCTCAGCTTGATTCTTGACCCTGATACAGGCTCTGACCCCTGCCTTCAATTCCTGTCTTCCAAACTCCTGCCATTAGTCCTGCCTACGTTTTTCCAGGATCCTGACGAAGTCTGGATGAGAAGGGGGCTCAGCAATATAGTGGTAGGTGGTGTGACTGCACCTTGTGATCCATGGGCAGGACCACGGTCAGCAGCACTATGTGGCTGGAGTGAGAAGTTTGCTTTGGTGGCTTTCTCATGGGCTATTTGGTGATAGCCCACCTGCCTCAATTTCCTGGTGTAGCATCTACCAGCCAAGAGGGCCAAGTCTACATTAGACTCTTACCATGTTGGCACACAGTTGTCAACAATTGTTCTAAGTGACATGATGCTGGGCATGGTTTGTCCTGTCCTACACTGACCAGGAAACGATACTTTTAGGCACAGTATTCACTATATCACCGTCTTTATTCTACATTCTCTAGACAGCAGGGGAGTTGGGGGGTGAGTTGCACTGAAGACAGACACTTAATATGGTGATAAAGATGGAAATATCTGTTTCATATGAGTGTCTTTAAGACATTAAAGGTTGGCTATTCATTTCAGGGTGCAGCCTGATGTTTTATTGAAGGTTTTGACAGCTGATCTCAGTTCAAGGAAAACTGTGCAAAACTTGTAACCACAAATCCATCATTTCAACATCAGGCCAGGCATCTTTCAGAGTTACTGCTGTCAAACAGGCCTGCTTGGCCATGTCAGTCATTTTATTCATCAGTTTATTCCCAGGATACCTCTTTTCCCGATTCTCAAAGAAATGGATTATACAACTGAGTTTAAAAAGGCCAACACCAATCAAATAATTGTAAAATACATCCCTGTATCATGAGCCAGGATAGAACAAAACATGGCCATCTCCAACATATTGGAATTGATGATAGCACAGGGCAATCATACTGATGTTTATAGCACCAGAGTAGTTAGGGGGTTTCTTTGACACATTGTTGGGATACATCAGAAATACAAAATGATAAACCCAGTAAAGCAAAACATCACTCAAGTGTTTGAGAAGCACAGAGGGGAAACAGGATGAATGTGGAAAGAAAAGATACCACTTTTGATATATACAGTCTCTCTTTTCTAAGGCATCCCACATGGGGAAGTAGTTGGGGAAGAAAGAATTAGATCAGAAACAAGTTTTGCTTCTGGGAAATCACTGGAATCAGTTCACAGGGGCACACATTTTCTGTAAATGCTCAACCCAGAACCTTAGGCCGGTGGGGTTTTTAAAGAAAGCTACACCAAAAATTCGGATGGAGCCACACTTCATTTAAATATTGTGTTAGAGAAGACTGAGCTGCAGTATGCAGAGCAATCACAGGGCAAATCGACACCTGGGCTCTGTTTGAGATGAGTAATACTGAGGCATGGTGGGACAGAGCTTCTCCCACTACGAGGTTGCAGGTTCCAATGAGCTGGTAGCGAATGAAAGAGCTTCAGCGCTGCTCTGTGGCCTGGCTGAAATGAATTGGTGGGGAGAGGATGACTGTTACAAGACTCACCATCCCAGAGCATCCCCTCTCAGCATAGCATGGTATTGGAGATGCTCTGCCTGAGCTTCCCCACCATACTCTTTGCCCTACTCCAGCCATAGGTATGACTTGGCCCTCTGGCTGAGCTGCTTGAGAGAGTTCAATCCCTTCCAGGGTAACAAAGTCTTTTAGATAAAGTCCAATAAAAGCCCTAAACAAAGGACTCCTCAGTCCAGCTGGGCTCCATTTTCAGTTCCCCTTCCTCATAGGAGGGCCCTAGTTGAAATGGCCTGTCTCACAGCCCACCAACAGGTACCTGATCTCTTGTCCTCCCATCGGTTTAGTCCAGGCCGACCTTCCTACAAAGGACTCAGGACAACCATGGTCCTCAGTCAGCTCCTAGCCTCAACCAGGCTTCCTGCCCCCATGTAAGAGCAGCCTGTCTGCACTCGTCCCAGTCAGCCCTTCGCTGCTGGTCTTTCTTACTCTGAAGTCCAATGCCCAGCACAGGTGTAGCAGGGCAGGGCTAACTGAATAGGGATGACTGATTCCACACCTCCTGGCCCTTAAAGGAGAAGGCCATCCTGTTCCAGTGACTCAGTGCATTTCTTAGTATGTGGGTATCTACATCACCCGAAAATTAACCATCCCAATAATACCCTTTCTTGCCAATATCAGCAATGAGGCCTATGGCTGAATGGGTATAACTGTCATCTTATCAGCCCTAGAAGAAGCCAGGTGAAGGATGTCGCATATGAGCAGGAATTGTTTCGGGAAAACTTAGACACACTCAAACATTGACTCTGTGGCACAGACATGCAAATGAAGAAAAAATAGACTTTAATGGAGTTATTCCAGATTGACACCAGCATAGCTGAGAGCAGAATTTAGTCCCTGGTCTTAACCATTAAAGATGCAGTTGGAAAGGATGCAATAAGTGATAAAATATGCATGATTTCTTGTTAAAGTATGAGTTGTCTGTGGTTTTAAATTTCAAATTAAGGCCCCTCTATGTAATTCTCAAGGTCATCTAGAAAAGGGAAAAAGCCAAAGAATTCTTAATGAAAACCATCTACAATGCCAATGAAATTAGATTTGCATAAGGCTATTGAAAAAAGGAACCTAGGTCCAAATGTATGTGGTATTGCCATCCTTCATTAAGGTTAACAAGGCCCCCAGGCCCTTCACAGTGTGACTCACAGAGGCTGACCTGATGTGACATGGTAGTTATCTGCCCGAACCCATCGGAATGACTGGGTACACCTCCAGATTTGCGTAGAGATAGACTAATACTGGGCACAATGTGAATGTCAGTGAGAATTCTGCTCCCTCTTCTGCATGTTTTACTCCTTTGCCTTCTCTCATGTGTATAAATTACGTGTATTAATGTAGAAACATAAGGGTAGCAGCTTACACACTTCAGCAGGTTTAGCATCCAGCACATATATTTTAGAAGCATGGAATATAATAGCGAATCTGGAATATAATTCCTCCTTCCACACTGGTTTTTTTTAAAACTTCTTCTACTTTACCAAGGCAACAGGAGGAAACAGGAAAACACAACAAATGTGGAAAAACACCAAAGCAGTGAAAAGAAAAACTGAAAACAAAATGGAAAAAAAAAGTACATATAAAAAGAGATTGAATTTCTCATGATGTGATTTTAATGAAAAACTAAATATTTGGGGGGAAAATCATGATTTATTATAAAAAATATTTTGTGGGAAAAAATTATTTTACATATTGTAGCAACCTTCACCGAACCCTAAAACAGGGTCCCCATCTAAAAGCAAAAAGCACTGCCCAAGCTACGGGGTGAACACAGAATGCCAGCCACAGCCCTAACGAGGGGACACCAGTAGAATCCTAACCCTAACCCCAGCACAGAGCCAACATCATCTGGCCCCTAGCCTAACCCCAGACCAGGACCCCAGTGAAGCCCCAATCCTACTCCACAGCCTCTACCCAACCCCTCCTAGCCTGAGGCTCCCAGCCAGCCCCAACCCTAACCCTCACTCAGGACCCCCACACAACCCCAACTCTAACTCTAGCCCACAGCCTCCACCCAACTTCAACCATAACTGTAGCCAGTGGCCTCCACCCAGCCCCGACCAACCTGGGGTCCCCAGCTAGCTCCAACCCTAACCCTAGCCCAGGGCCTGCAGCCAGCCCTTAACCCAAGCCCAGAGCTCACACTGAGCCCCAACCCTAACCCTAGCCCAGGGCCTGCAGCCAGCCCTTAACCCAAGCCCAGAGCTCACACTGAGCCCCAACCCTAACCCTAGCCCAGGGCCTGCAGCCAGCCCTTAACCCAAGCCCAGAGCTCACACTGAGCCCCAACCCTAATCCTAGCCCAGGGCCCCCACCCACCCCTAAACCCTAACCCTATTCCAGGGTCCCTGCACTGGCCCCAGCCCTAACACTAGCTCAGGGTCTCCTGCTGGCCCCAACTCTAACCCTAGCCCATGGGCTCCACCTTTGAAGTGCAAGAAACCCACCACCCTCCCCCACAAGGCAAGCCTACCTCAACCCCAACCGTCAACCACAAGGCCGTTCTGCAACCCTCCCCTTCAAACAGCCACTTACAATATCTAGAGAGAGAACACATATAGATAAGATTGCTAACATCGTTGTCTTACTTAAACTGCTGAAGAGGGAACGCTGCAGCATCTTTAGCTGGACACAGGAACTGTTAACATTCGATATCTGAGTGTCCTGTGATAATAATGCAAATCTTTAGACCCACGTAGAAAACTCCCGGCAGATTAAATTATTTTTCTGGCAAATGGCAAGTCCATAAAAATACCGGCCAGGCTGGTCAAATACTGGCCAGGTGGTAACCTTGCCCCCAGCCAGCCCCACCCCAACCCTGGCTCAGGGCTACCAGCTGGCCGCCCAGGCCATCACCCTTGCTCAGGGCCCCCAGCCAGCTCTGACCCTAACCCTCACCTGGGGCTTGCTGCCAGCCCCAATGCTAACCCTAGGCCAAGGCCCCGTGCCGGTCCCAATTGTCTCTGAGGGTATGTCTACACTGCAGTACAACACCCGTGGCTGGCTTGTGTCAGCTGGGTCGGGCTGCAGGGCTATACATACAATTACAGTGTAGATATTTGGGCTTGGGCTGGAGCCCAGCTCTGGAACTCTCCACCGGGCTCCATCCTGAGCCCGAATGTCTACACTGCAACTTTATAGCCACACAGCCCAAGTCCAAGTAAGTTAGCCCAGGCCAGCTGCAGATATTGCATTGCAGAGTAGACATACCCTGACTTATGCATGGGATGGTGCATCTTATGAGTGATCCTTCTCAGGACCAAAGGCACAAGCTGGCCATTAGTCATTTAAACCTATGCAATATGCGTGTTAAATCCTACCTATCTGATTTAGTACATTCTACACAGTTGTGAGTACACAAGGCAATGGAAAGTCAGGTCCATTGTTTCCCAGAGCTGCTGGGAAGTAGAATATTTGTGGTTACGTATCCTGTGATATCAGCATCCTTGCAGGATAAATGGAAACACCGTGACACACAAGACCACAGTAGGCAAATCACATGCTATTTTAAAGCAGAATCTCAAAAGTGAAACCAATAATGAGAGAGATGGCTCTTATTTATATTGGTGTAAATCTGGAATATTCCCTTAACTGCAATGGATTTAAACAGTGTAAGTGAGATCAGAATCTGGACCAGTGTCTTTCTAGCTTTAGCTAGACTGGGGACCGCCTGTCACTACAGAGTCCCCCAGGACAGCTAGTTTATATGAAGACTCTGTCTCTGTTGTTATCTTGTTCTCCTGTCCTGTTTGTTGGTTATCGCCGATTGTGAGATCTCTGGGGCAGGGACTACCTTGGAGATATTTGTTTGTATAGTGCGTAGCACCATGGGACCTGGATTCCCGATTAGAGTCATGAAGCACTACTGCTATAACCACATTAGAAGTCTGCTGAATATTTCTGTTACTTTACAGCTTGCAAGGTCTGGATGCTATTTTTGTTAGCTTTCTTAATTATGTCTCATTAATTTTAGCGGACCCATGTCTCCACTCCATCATCAGCATCCTGAGTTTTTCACTTAATAGTGCTAGTTATTACCTCCTGTTTGAAAAGATGTTCAGCACAGCTAAAGGAACATAAACAGTTTCAGTCTCTTTGTTTGTCTACCTGAGCATATTAAAGTTGCCTCCGAGTTCCCTGCCGGCTCTGCTTCAAGCTGGATAAGTCACCTAAGGCCCATCCATAGCAACGCACACAGAGAAAAATCAAACCAAATGAAATGAGATTAAGGGACTGATGGTAGCTCAGGGGCATAAATTGGAAAAGATAGTCCTCTAGGCCTGGAGGCTGGTGCTTAATATAGGAGACTTACATGTGTGACTCAGACACCCCTGTCTGTAATGACATCTGCTACGAAACTAGATGACTCTGAAGCATTTTGCTCCTTTGCGTGCTAGTTTTCTTTCTAACACAGCTCAGGAATTGATTGCTGAGGTCACCCAAAGTGTTTGTCATTTAAACCAGCAATGGTTCGATAACTTATTATTTTCAATCAGGACGAAACTAAATTTTCATTGTTTCTCATTTCGGCTTCACCCAGGAGAACTGATGCCCACAATTGGTTTTATTACTGAGGTATGTGATAGACTCTAGTGTGGGCTGGAATGAAAAAAAAAAAAGCCAGACCCTGGGGCAGAATAGATCAACAGGTTCTCTCTTCAGCTTTGCTTGTGTAGAAGAGGAGGCCCCTTGGTATTAGGTCTCCTCTTATTGCCTTTTTCTCCTGGCTATGTACAAATGAAGATGGGGTTACAGAAGAGATGGAGATTTGTGAAGGATCAAGGGTTTTTGTCCTGCCCCCTATTGAGAGCTTACATGGTTTGCCCCAGTTAAATCCCTGGCTCTTCCCCACAGGGGTGCATTCAGATTCCACTCCCCTGCTGCTGCTGGGAGATGCTTGCTGCACTGCTCCTCTTCCCTGTACAGCGAGAGCCTTGCCCGTGTGTCTGAGTCAGTAGAGAAGGGGCTAAGCCACAAAGTTCATCTGTGGAGCCAGAGTCCAAGTGTTTGGATGCAGTACTAGATCCACCCCCACAACTTAGATCTCAATCTCAGATCCACAAGGTCAGTTATTTTGGAGATCAGTTTCTCTCTCTCATTGTCTCCTGAATAGGAGGATTTATTGGTACCTCCTCCAGGCCCTGCAGACTCTTGTTCCATGACTCGTCCTTTACAGTCTCTTAGTGGCCTTGTATTCACACTGTTGGCTTTGGAGAGAATCCCACACTGCCTTGATTGTAAGCTCTTCAGGCCGGGGCGTATCTCTCAATGTATCTGTAAATCATCTAGGACATTGTGGGCATCATATTAATAAAAATAAATCAAACAATAGTGATAGATTCCCAAGCTACTGCGTTGTGCTCATCTCTTCTAGCCCTAATTCACAGCTTTCCAAAGATCCACTGGGAAATCGCTTGAAAGTCTCTGCAATTTCTCCGACCTGTGAGAATCTGTGCCCTGGATTGGCTGGCATTGTGATATCAACTCCTGGAGGGTGGAACAGAAGAATTAAAGATTTGCCATGACAGATCAGACCATTTGGTCATCACATCCCGTATCCTGTCTGATACTTAAGAACGAGAAGTTAAAACCCACACTATGGCTATAATGACTATATAGAGTTATAAGAAATAGCCAGCGCAAATTTGTCAAGAACAAATCATGCCAAACCAACCTATTTTCCTTCTTTGACAGGGTTCTGCCAAAGGTGGCACGCAAGCTGATTTTCAGTGGTACTCACACTGCCCAGGTCCTGGCCACTGGTGCGGGGGGCTCTGCATTTTAATTTAGTTTTAAATTAAGTTTCTTAAACATTTTCAAAACCTTATTTACATACGACAGTAGTTTATTTATATATTATGGACTTACAAAAAGAGACCTTCTAAAAACATTGAAGTGTATTACAGGCATGTGAAACCTTAAATTAGAGTGAATAAATGAAGACTTGGCACACCACTTCTGAAAGGTTGCTGACCCCTGGTCTAGGTTTACTTGGTCCTGCCTTAATGCAGGGGCCTGGACTTGATGATGTCTCTAGGTCCCTTCCAGCTCTACATTTCTAAGATTCTATGATAGTGCTGGCAACTATGCAATGCTGTACATGGGATGAGGATCAGTTAACACCCGGAAGCATGAGATTTGATGACTCCCATCTTAGCCTTTATTGATACTGATCCATAAAGATAGCCCTTAAAAAAAATCCAGATCACAATCGATAACTCAATGGACCAGTCTCAACAAAGCTGGCACAGAGTGGTGTAAATGCCATCTCCCTTTGCCAGCTGATCCATCTTTGACCTGGGTATGGAGAAACACAAGACCAGTAGAGGTGCCATGGCTGCCCATGCTCTGGGTTTCTTCTTGGGAAAGCTATGGGGGGGTTGCCATGCACCCTTCCCAGCAAGTACTACCCACGGTTTGGGTGAAGTGGGCCTCCAGCAGGTTCCCAGGCAGAGAGAAGGTTGGATCCACATTCCAATTCTACAGACACCTTCCTTGATGGACTTTCTACCCTGGGGACCTGATGGAAGCCAGAGCTGAACCTGGCCCAGAGACTTTAGGAAATGATGCCTCAGAACCGCCCTTGAGAGAGTATCATTATTCTGGGTGCACCATTGGCTGCTGTGAGGTTCAGCCATGACTGCTTCTACATTGACCCATCAATCACCTTGTGAATTTGCTGTGATTTGAAGGAAATACCTCCCCTCCATCCCATCTTAAAGAGCTGCTGCAAAGTCACAAACCCGAATCGTAATACAAGTCACCTTATTTCCTCCATCAAATCCCAAATAAAGTCATATTTGATGTTTGTAAATGGAAACAATTTTTTTAAAAACACCACTCCAATCTTTTCTAAAACACCAGTCTCTCATATAAACAGCTAACACACTAATCTCAGGGAGGCCAGCGTAGCATCGTGGAAGCTGGTTAACAGTCTAAATAAAAAGTGGCTGAATGTTTAAGAAGCTCTTTTACAGAGAATCAGTCAGAAATAACAAACTCAGCTGAGCAAAACCACTACTGAGATTTAGGAAATGCAGGGGGACATTGAAAGCAGGGGTGTCAATAGCTTGCTGAAAAGAAGGGAGTAGAGTGTCAAGTCTATTCGATGAAACTGAAGATATTTCAGTTGACATGAGGTGTGATGCCAGGAAGGCACATTGCAATTTCAAGTAATGGAGATGTCAGTTATCTTGTGCACTCAAATAATTCAGACAGAGATATATTATCATCTCCAGCCTCTTCAGAGGCTCAGCACTGACACTGGCATTTGTGGAAAACTAAGAAGGCACAATAGGAGAAAACAACACCACAGGTATTTGGACACCAGAAAACCGCTTTTTAAAAAGTGGTGGAAAAATAGCCATCTAGTCTGTTTGCATATGGTGTTACCTATAATTTGGAGGTCCGGCCTGAGATGAATTCCTCTTAGGCTATGAGGAGGTAAAGGTTGTCCCATCTGCTATGTTTGCCATAAGATTTCCACTTTTAGCTATGGCTGTTACAGTGAGCTCTGCTCTTGAGATCATTGGAAGTGCATCAAAATGTGTGCTTTCTGACAAATGAGTAAAGTACATCATAGAACAGGCTAAGGGCAGTTAAGATGGAAGGGCTAGTTTGTTGGACAATCCTGAAGATCCCCTGCTGTGAAATCTTGGAGGATGCACAGATGATCCGTTTCTAGCTCCTGCAATATGAATTGCCACAGGTCTTTTAAGTGTTATAGTCAGTTCTCATTTGTCAAAATACTTCCTCTGCCTGCCTCAAGAAATCAAGTCTATGCTAATGTCATATTATATGACTGATTTTCAGGCACCATCATATTAGAAATGTCACAATACCAAGAAAGAAAGAAAATAGTATTTATTGTGTTTTTCTGAATTTGGGAGTACTGAAATTTTAACATGTGTTATCAAGGAAATTCAGAAGTTAAATGCTACTTTGGTAATATTTCTCAATATCATCCAGTGAATAAAAGATCAAGAGCTCCAGTCACTGGGCCACACCTGGGCATTTCACTTAGGTCACAGAAAGGAGAAGGCTAGAAACAGCAGTAAAAAAGCTACATTGCTTCAAGTAAGCCTGCTCAGTTGTCAGCCTGCAACACCTAAGAGAGCTGATGTGAGGAATGGCCCACGGCCTAATGGTTAGAGCATGGAACTGGGAGTCGGGATTGCTGAGTTCTTATTCTGGCTCTGCCACTGACTCGCGCAAGACAGTTCACCTCTCCTGTGCCTTACTCTTCTCATCTGTAAAACAGATAATAATTCTTAGCTCCTTCGTAGGGTCTAGGGAAGCTTTATTTCTCAACATCTGTCAAGTGTTTTGAGATGAAAAGGCCCTATTTGAGCCCCAAGTATCATATTATTACATCCACACTAAGACCAGCCTTCCTCTTTTACCATATCTTGTGCTGAACATATTTATTTTGCTAACACTCAAAGTAAAATAGTAACTGTACAGCCATTAAGCATTCAGACAGCATCCTGTGAGTCCACTGATGCTAATGAACCTACTGGGCATTAATATGCTTCTATCTTCTTCCATTATAATGCAGCAGACAGCATTGCTAAAGCCTTTCTCTAGGTAATGAAAGCCATTTCACATTTCAAATGCTCTGATTAAAAATGCAGCATTGTTCTGCACTCATACAACCACAATCTGAGAAACATGTTTCAAATGCTGAAGTGTGTCAGCCTTGGTTACTTGCATTCAGTAGACAGAGTTTGCCAGCGATATTATTTGGCATCTTAATAGTTGCTCACAGATCAACTCAAATTTAATTCTGCCTGTTTGGATGAACATAATAATTAATTTCATAATGCCTGCTTAATAGGTTTGTCAGGAGATCCTGCCCATCGCTGTTTTGTGTGTTTTTGTTATGACTGATAATTACAAGCTTCTTTAGATGACGAATAATTTGTCAATGTAACCTTTCCATTGTTCTTTTTCTCTCCTTGTAAATGAGCACACTCATTCAACTTGTAATGGCCACCAGGCAACTGAAGCTGAAGCCGATGATGACTGCTCCCTTTCCTCGGTAGCAGCCACTTTTCCACAGTGCAAGAGTCTGGTGATGCAGGTGGCTTGCAGAGGGTAATACGAAGAGTGTTCCCTGTGCCTCATTTCCACCCCGCCTGGAGTGCAGCCAGGCTCAGCATTCAGCCCACACTGATCAGAGCACTGCATGTAAATACTACAACATGGTTTCCTTCTGGTGTGGACAGCAGAAGGGAAGCTCCCAGTGATCTGTTCCTGTGCTCCACCTCCCCAAAGAATTTATGTTAAATAACTGCAAGTCATACTGTGACATCAGGGTCTGAAAAAGTGATAACATCTGCCAGATGCTGCTGTGCTTCATGCTGTGTAATATTGTGACAAATATCCTCTCAAGTTCGCTGTTATTTAAATTCGGAGGAATCCAAACTATGAAGCAAAATCAGAGTTGAATTGATTTGAGTGATGTGAAAAACCAAAGGACCTTGTGCCAGAGTTCACCTTAGCCGGATTAATGATTGATAATGCAGTAATTATTCAGTTTATGCAAATGAGATGCTGTGCTTATAAGATAGGAGGGATGAATATTCTTTAGCTCCATTGTGGTAATCGGATAAGAAACCACCTGGAAAAACGTCTCTAGCAAGGAAATAAGCCCTAACGGCTGAGTCCCAAAGAAATGTTGGCATTTGATTTATAGGAATTTTGCTTATTCTGACATGTGGAGCAGACATACAGGCAAAGGGGGAAACATAAATATGTTTATTTACGGGATAAGAAACCACCTGGAAAAACATCTCTAGCAAGGAAATAAGCCCTAACGGCTGAGTCCCAAAGAAATGTTGGCATTTGATTTATAGGAATTTTGCTTATTCTGACGTGTGGAGCAGACATACAGGCAAAGGGGGAAACATAAATATCAGAACTAGAAGCAATTAGTTCTGTTTTAAATAATCTTGATCTGGACCCGCTCCTGCAACTCATGTTGAGCCATACTAATGGGACTGCTTGCATCAGTGCTATTACACGGTTGCAGAATTGGGCCTTAGTTGTCTACTATCAACAAGGCGAGTCTGATTCTTCTCTGGCACTGGTTTTACATAGGTGTCACACCATTCACTTCTCCAGATTTGCTCCTGACTTATGACAGTGAGAGGAGAATCACCACGGCAGCACTGTTATAAGATTCCATATAACTGTGGATAGTAATTCCGGCTGACTATTTGCTTATAAAGGAGAAGTGTTGCAACCTGCCTGGCACATACTATACCTGGGCCCTCCCAGCAGAGCTAAATTAAGGCAATCCAGGCTCTAGGCACACACCCCGAATGGCTCCACCCCCCCACAGCAGCCTGAGGACACCCTCCCACACTGGAGAGTCATGTGCTTCACCCACTTATCCCCACCATAAGAGCAGTACACCCCCCCCTTCTCAGGTAGCAAGGGGGGGCCAACCTTCCAGAAAAGCAATGGCAGTGGCATGGGGCTCCCTTTGCCCCATAGGAGCAGCAACAGGGGGACCTACTATCCTCTACCAGACAGAGGGTACAGCTAGGTTCCCCCAAATCCTTACCCCAGCAGCTAGAATGCATCTGGCTTGGCTGGATCGACTGGGCCAGCTGGACTCTCCTGTACCTGCTATGCACAGTCCTGTATTAGGATGGTGTTGGTGGGACAGTTGGTTGGGACGGGACTGCAGAGTGGTGGGACTTGGTGTGCTACACTCCAGAAAGGGGCATGGGGCAATTCACTACATTCTGTGCTATTGGCTCAGGCAGGCATCACTGCACTGGTCACACTTGGTTCGTGTTTTCAAGCTTTTTTCCTGTAAAGCTGAGGACCAGAAACTTAGGTGTGTGAGTTTTAAAAAAAAAAGCGATTTTAGCACAAGACCCCAGGAACATGGCCCTGTAGTGCCCATGTTTTAAATCAAGCCGTAGCCTCCTAGGTAAGATAAGTACCACCACTTGGGATGTATTGTAAATGATTTCCCAGTTCAACACCTAGGCAGGTATTGCACAGCCAGGCGGCCAGTGCCTGACAACTCAGCCAAGATGTCTCTTCTGTTTGATGCTGGGCAGACAATGAGTAGGATGCATGCATGGATTTAAAAGGAGTAGTAAATAACATAGACGCTATCTTTATATCAAACCTGCTAATCCTTTTCCCTTCTCTGTATGTGTGGGGAGCACTGCTGAATTTTAGGGTGTTCACTGTCTACACCAGCTCTCAACCTTACCTGTGCCACAACTGTTTTTCTGCATGTAAAAGCCAGGGCCAGGGTTAGCGGGTATCAAACATGTCAGTTGCCTGGGCCCCCATGCCACAGGTGTCCCCGTGAAGCTATGTTGCTCAGGGCCCCAGCTTCAGCCCCATGCGTGGGGCTTTGGTGTTCTGCCCTGGGCCCCAGCAAGTCTAATGCTGGCCCTGCTTGACGGACCCCCTGAAACCTGCTCGCGACTCTGGATCCCTGGTTGAGAACCACTGGTCTAGAACCAAGTTTTGCAGTGTGGGCCCCTCTTTCCTAAAAAATAATCTGGTGGGTTTTAAGTTTGGTATGTGGAGCCTTGTCCAAACTTTTCCACCGACACCTGCAGGTTGCAGCTCTTAGTAACCATCTCACCTCAACTGCCTTAGGGGTTGTTTTTACTCTGTGCAACAGCTTACCCCATTAGGTCATGTGTACTGCCTCAGTTCCCCCTTCTTGGATCCCCATAAATGTATAAATCCCAACATCACAGAACATTCCTTTCTTCCCCATATGGGGTCTGCTTTATTAGACACACACCAAAGTATAAGCAGTTGTTCTTCATAGAGACCGTGTGTGTCTGGCTCTGTCATCAATGAGCCCTCTGCTTGGTTCATAGTCATTCATCTCTGCAGGTCTTTCTGCAGCCCAGCCCCTTCTAGACTCTATAATCCATCAGCCCTTTGCCTGGCTACTTGGAAGACCCACACGTGGACTTCCACCAAGTGTATGTTGAGCACCACATGCGAAGTCCTTCCCCAACCCTAGGTCACCCTGATCACCACTCTTCAGTGCCTAAGCTACGGGAAGCTTTATGTGTGGTTTCCTGTAAGTCACATGCTTGCTGGTAGTCATGTGCTCTGTGTGTAGAACTCTCCACTTTAAAGGACCAGTGTTTTTAACAGATATTCTGAGGCATGCACTCCGGAACCAGTGTTCTCATACATGGGGTAACTAGCATAAGTCAGTCAGTGAAGTTACATTCGTATAAAACTGGTGTCAGTGAGAAGAAAATAGGTTCCTTTATCTAACCTGAAAACTGATAGTTTGACTGCAATACCCATATTCACTGAAAGTAAGACAGAGGATGCTTAGAGATTCCCTGGAGTTTTCTAAGGTGCTTCTTCATCATTGCTAAATTCTCTAGCTCTAGATTTCTATTATACTGTGATGCTAATCAAAAATTTAATTATATTGCATCTGATTCCACAAGGCAAAGTATCTCTTGGTGAGCTCCTTTCCTTCCTCCCCTAACAAAGAAAAAAAGTTTCATGATCTCTATTGGAAAGTTGAAGGTGGAATGGGAATACTGTATTCATCCAGTTAAGTTTCTCACTGCTGCATGACTGGCTAATACAGCCTTTGCAGGCAGGCACTGAATTCAAAGCTAGAATGGTGGCGGTGGGGTGTGTGTGCAGGGAACAATTAGAGGGGTTGCTTTTCTGGCAGCTTAAATGGAAAGGGCACAATTGAATCTTGGGATATTCAATCAGGAGATTGTGTGTTTCATTTCTGATACAATGGTTATTATGTGACTTGCCTCTTGTCACAGATCTGGCAAACAGATTTATTTTATTGCTAATGCACGTACTGGCTGATATTAGATTCAAGAGAGAAGTTTAAGCATTCAGTTATATGCATACACATTTAAAACTACCTGATTGTTGAGATCAAGATGAGAACAAATGGCATATTCTGATTTACAGTGTAACAGAAATCAGCATCTAATCTATATCTAAGGTTTATTTAAGTCACCTTTTCCTATGGTATCTAAGTATAGAGGATATGGCACCTGGCCCATGACATGAAATCTGTGTAAAAGGAAATTTCAGTGCAAGATGCACTGAATGTCTGGGTGATCACAACTCTTTGACTCTCTGTGGGGGAACTGAGAGAGAGAGAGTTCCATTCAGGGAACTGCAAACACAGTGAGATAAAACCTTTGGGGAAAGATTTGGGAGTGCAGTGTCACCTTACCAGCAGTTTGCTTCCCTATCTGCCAAACTGATTATTAAGGAATCCAAATAAACAAAGGACAATGTCCAGGTCTGGCTCTTCTTGGGAGAGAGCTCCATATAGCCCTTCAACTCTGGCAATGTTTCACAGCTCAAGAACGTAAACCCAGACCGATCAAATTACATGGTTGTAAAGGACCCTTGTCTGAGGCTTTCCCTCCACACTGTGAGGGGTTCCCCCTGTGCCACAGTAAATCCATCTCCCCCAGGGGTGGTAGCTAGGCCAATAGACAAATTCTTCCATCTGCCTACCACTGACTACACAGGGACATAGGTCATCTAAACTACCTCACTCAGAGGTGTGGATTTTTCACGCCCCTGAGTGATGTAGCTGGGTCAATCACATTTTCCAGTGTAGACCAGCCCTGAAAGGATAAAAGCAATACATTGTCCACTGAACAGCTGAATCATCCCCCTTTCATTTTTCTTGCCTGGCCCATTGTCTCAGTGAATATTCCTCAGATGGCTGTCTTTTCATCCAAGCTGGCTGGTGGGTGTAAGCTGCAGATGGATGACTCCTGGGTGTAAGTCCCGCCCTGAAGACCAAACTTTGCCTCCAAAACCAAACCTAGTTGTCACCCCGCTTGAAGGGCTTTGAAGCCTTTTGGGGTTGCTGCTGGTCCTTATCCAGAAACCAAATATTTTCTCTAATGGGGGATACAGGCTTTAACCCTTATAATTTCCCCAAACATCCCTCTGGCATGCATCTCCCTGAACCTGCAAGGAAAAGGAATGAGGTCTCTGCCTGCACATACCAGGAGATTCGCAATGAGGCTGTTTCAAAGAAATAAAGGAGAAAAGGAAAAGAAAAAACCTGTGGGAGTTAGAAAAAAGACAAATATCTGGGAGCCAGATCTCCAGCTGGTGTAAACCTGATTTACACACATCTATGCTGATTTACCCCAACTGAAGAGCTGGCCTCTGGTTCTTAATTTCTCACTTACTTCTTTCTGGAAGTCTCTAATACATCCTCTGGGCCAAATTCAGTGCAAAGTGGATGTGACTCCCTTGACTTCCCTGGGAGTTGACTCGGTTTACAGCAGTTTTTAATATGATCACCGGAGAGGAGTCCGGTCAGCCCTGTTAGACTTTCACAGACTTGACAAAGGGCTACGCCAGGTAAATGATCCAGATTGGCAGAGGATTTACCTTTGCACTTGCCACTCAGATATCAGCTTGGAATTCAGCCAATGAGTAGCATTGTTAACAGAGTATTTCTGAACTGCAGGTTAATCAGTAAAGAAAATACTTCTGAGACTTTCCCTTAAGTCTTCACCCATTTATGTCATTCTCTTCTTATCTTTATTTTAGGAGCCAAACTCCTCCCTGGTGTAACAGAATTGAAACTATTACCTCAGCTTTATCCCCGACTCAGTCTTGAATTTGAAGTCAGTGGACTTACCCCAGGGAAGGATTTGGTGTCCTGGGTTCCTAAATGTTCCTGATGTCAAATTGAATGAAGTGGGACTTATTACCCCCCAAAATCCACTGTGGTATATTGTACTTGCCTAAATGAGTTCTCTTTGTAAGCTCAGATTTATTTTAGAAGCCTTGCAGCTTCACAAAACCATCTGGCATTTTTCTCAGCAACATTATAGAGAAAGTTTCTTTTATGAACAGAAATCAACTTCTTTGGATGTTTTTTCATTTCCCAGCAAAGATAATATTTAAAACAGAGTAGGCAGTCACTTCATGAGTCATTGGTTTATCTGAATCATTTGAAGCATGGACGGTAGCAAGGAGATTAAGATACTTTTATGTAGCAGGTAAGTGAAATAAGCAAATATCTTTAGCAACCCCTAATTTGAGATACCCAGTGAAATGGAATAATACAGAAAGTTCATCCATTTTACAGGTCTGCAGTTAGGCGATTTCCAAAGGACTAAGATACAGTAGCTTGGTGTTTTTAATGCACACTTATTTTTCCACTTGAGCTTCCATAAATTAGTTCTTTAGAAGCCAGTGAAGTTACTCTGAATTTACACCTGTGCAAATGAGAGCAGAATTTGACTCATTCATTATAACAGAGCTCAGCTCCCATTTAGACACCTAATAAGGGGCAGACATTTCAAAAGGCCTTTGCTGCCATTCTGCTCCAATGTCCAGATTTTCGAAAGAGCTAAGCACCCAAGATAAAGAGCACTTTGAAAATCTGGCCACTTATTGTGGTGCCTAAATTGGAACCGAGATCTTTGGAAAATCTAGTGCTATAAGTGCAGATTTCATGGTGGTGGGTGTTTTTTTGTTTATTTTTGGCAGGGGGAGTAGAGTAGGGGGAGGTACTGTCACTTTCCCATGGGCCTGGCTGACTATGTACCACTAGAGTTTACTTGGTACATAGTACTGATATGTTACTGCAGATAATTTAGTGATTATACTTAGTAGGTCCAAAAACAAAACAAAATAAGTAACCAGGATCCTGGGCTAGAGTCAAATTAAACTAATTTATTTTGTAATAGTAGTTATTTTATAAGCTCCCTACCACGACATCACTAACACTGTAATGAAATGGTCCACAACTCCCATATAAGTGAAGAACACTTAAGAACCTTGCAATGTAAATTGTAACCCACAACTGAATGAACACATTATGCTTAGCATGATTGTCAAAGCTGACCTCCTGTCTAGAGGCCAAGGAACTCCATCAGTAACTCAGAGTCAGCTTTATTACCATGAAGCTACTGAGCACCATGCCACTTCCAAAGGCCCAGGATGTGGTGATTGCAAGGCTCACAAATCCTTGACTTTAATTAGTTTCATACATTTTCTGTGTGAAATTCTCCATGCAACCCCCCCTGTGCTTCTAACGTGCTTTCCAAAGGATGCCCATTTATTAAGGAAATGTTGGATTAAATTCATGAACTCCATTGAGGAAGTAAATTGGGTTGCATGAATTTGGCCCTTTAACTTCAATGTATCCATACAATGGCATAAATACAGGATGTTCTATTTTGCATGCACTGCAGTTTATTCTTCCATGAAGTCGCCACACCCAAAAAACTACCAGCCTGCAGCAGTCAAGCCACTAGTCTCAGAAGGGGAAACATTACTGCAGTGCTTGCCAGCAAAATATCCCATACATATTTGTGTCTTTATGTTCTGCAATTTTCTATTTTACAATAGACCCGTGGAAAGCTCTTCTTGTCATGTGCCGAGGGAGGCCTGTTTTTCAAGTGGGTGGCAGAATAATGCATTTAAAAAAAAACACCCTTTCAAATCTGTAGCCATCTTTTCCCACCAAGAAAAATCAGAGCTTCCCTCATGCGTGTGCTGTATTTTACATGTTATTGGACTTGACCTTCCCCCCAAGTTATAAGTGACCCTAGTTCCAAGCCCCTGTGCAAGGTCTGAATAGATCCCGCCCAAAAGGCCACCTTGCAGCCACTGTCGTCACAGACTCTGGGACTGCTTTGCTCACCTGTATTCAGGGACTGCAAGTTGTCTGGTGAATCTGCATAGTAGTTGTTCGACTGCCAACACCCTGCACATCCCTTACCCAACTGCTGTCCTGCTTCTAGAACCTCTCTGTGCCAGGATGGGTGGAGCCCCTGTGGGCTTTCTACAGCCTGCCCCCACCCCTTAGCAGGCAATGAAACTGCACTGGGTCTGCTGCATTCCGACCTTGTAACAGGTTGCCTGGTCTGATCAACATGCTCCTCAACTTCACTGCAACGACCACAACATTCCCCCGCGAAAGCATGGCTGGAAACTCAATTGCAAGCATTTGACCACTTTTCCATGGATATTAGCAGAACCCAACTCTCCCTCCCCCACAACATAAACAATCCCATTGCCCAATACTCGGCTCCCAGCAAGTAACCTGCTCAGCAGCCAGCCTCACCAGTCCCACACACAACCATTAAACCCAACATCAGCCCCCACCCAGCAGTCAATATTCCTACCAGTCACAAACCCAGCCCTCCACCTTTCACCACCTACATCCCCACCCTGCAGTACCCAAAAACATTTCATTATTTCTTGAAATTCCACAAGCATTGTCACAAAGGATTATGGGATATTCTTGGTTGCAGGAAAAAGAAACCCACTGAGAAGCACTGGTCTAAACCAGTGGTCTCCAAAGTGGGGTGCGCCAGAGGATCCCAGGGGGTGCACGGCAGGAGGAGTGCTGCCAGACAGCACTCCGCCATTTTTTTTCTGTGGCGGCAGCTCTGCATGCCTGCGGCAGGTCTTCCCGTCTTCCTTCTTCGGCGGCACCCTTGGGGTCCGCGATCCGAAAACTTTGGAGACCACTGGTCTAAACAATAGTACAAATTCCACAGTAATTCCATTTCCCCTTCCCTAGCATAAGTCCTTTGTAACCTGGAGCCCAAGCACATTAGTGCTGTATGGCCCACCGAGACAGTGTTTCTTCAGCAAACCCTATGAGCACTTTACATAGTGTTTGTGCCCTGTAATTTAGTGCACTAACCGATCATATTCAAGCCCATCTCTCCTTCATTCAGTTGTCCCAGCAACATTTCTCCTGTCAGCAAAACACTTTAAGGTGCTTATTTTAGGCCTTTGTTCACAAGTGGGGCCTAGGCAACCTTCCATGGAACACAAACAACAGAGGGTCAGAAGCTAACTGAGGCATTTCACCTGAACCTAAACTATGAGGTTGGGTTTGGGCTCGTACAGGACTTTCAACCCTAGTGATGCTGTATGAAATCACTGACCCAGGGCCTCATCCTGAGCAGTGCTGAGTGTCTTCACTTCCCACTAAAGTCAATGGGAGAAGAATGTCTCAGGAGATGCTCAACGTTTTGTGGGACTGGGCCACCAAGGAGCAATTCATTCAGTGATTTCAAACAGAGCTGAAGCTAGGACATAGCTTGACAGTTTCATAGCTTGTAATCCTGTCAAGATTAAGAATCCCAGTGGCTCTTCCAGGCAGCACTCTCACAGAAATCAGCATAGCCAGGGATTAGGGGAAGTAATGTGGCAAAGGAGCAAAGTGTGAACAAAGCATCATCCTAATAATTAATAAAAATGATACACTTAATAGGATCCCAAAGTGATTTGACCACGGTATCAGACTGCCTTCACCCACCGATAAACTGGAGCTGCTGTTTAATAGCTCTCAGCAACAGTATGCGACAGGTTAGCACAGAAGCTCATACCTGCCCAGATAGGAAGCTAGATGGCCGCATGCCATAACCTGCAATATTGCTCATGAAAAACTGTGGCTAGTAATCTCACCCCTCTCCTGATATGAGCAAAGCACTTCTCTCTGTGCTTTGATCCCCTCCCACCCTGTGTCTGTTTTCTCTGATTAGATTTTTCAGGGCAAAAGCTGTCTCTCATGTGTTTGTACAGCACCTAGCACAATGGGTTCTTGGTTGGGTCCTCTATGTGCTATCATTATAATAATGATCATAAGAAAAGTATTTCTAATAATGGGGCCATACATGCATTAGCTTCATTCTACAGGGCAAAGTTGCAACGTCAGTGCAGGGGGTTACCTGTGTGGCTCTCCCACACCGTAACCCTGTGACTAAGTCTCCTTACAGCTGTTTGAAAAGTTACAGGTGTTACATGACATTGTTACTCGTTTGGAATATTACCCCCTCCCCGGCCCCCCCACTGATCACAGAAACCATAATATGTTTAATACAGACAGAGGGGACACACTCACTTATCTCCATCTGGAATTTTTCTAACAGGTTATACTGCATCTGCAACTAATTCCAAGGTATTTGGCTTGTTCTTTCTTTGTTGTGTTTGTAACAGAATCTTGATCTACTGTGTGGATGGGAAATCATGCATCACAACTGTCTTTTTCAATAAGCATAATCTTGAATGAAAAATTATATCAGATGGGTATCTTTGGAGATAATCTAGTTACTTAATCTCCCATACCATGTTGCCAGCTGACATTTGTAAGGAAATAAACAGCTCATCTGACTTGGTGGGCAAAACATCTGGGGCATTTTTGTGTTTCATTTTGATTATATTTTCAGCATCAGCCTTTTAGAGGAACATAAAACCAAAGTGCTCCTGACAACGTGTAGTACTTGAAAGCTCCTAGGCGGGGTGCAAAGTGATCCAGAATAACCAGAGGACAATGGACTCTAACCAAACTCATTTAATAATAAGAATACCTAACTTTTATATTGTGTTTTTAATCAATAGCTCTCAAAGTGCTTTACAAAGAAAGTTAGTATTATTATCCCTATCTTATAGATGGGGAAACTGAGGCACAGAGCTGGGAAGTAACTTGTCCAAGGACAAACAAGTAGACCACTGGCAGAGGTGGGAATAGAACCTAGATCTCTATCCTGAGCCCTAGTTCACTGCACTATCTACTAGGCCCCACTGCCTCCCTAATGCCCCCGCTTTACCCAGCTACAATTCTGATATGTCCCTCTGCTGGGGTCCATTCTGCCAGCTTTTGACCATCTGGGGGGGAAAAAACCCACACACACAAGGGGAATTCTGGGTGCCCACAATTCATTGCACCATTAGACCAGCTGAGACATAATGGGGCCAAGCAAAATCCAAAATTGAAGTCTATGAATTTGCTGTGCAGCATGGTGGCGAAAAAGCCACCTCATTTTAGAGCTGCACAGACAGCAGCACTAAGGGAGGTAACCGTCACCTGAGACAGCATCTGGAATACTGTGCCCACACTGAGTCCTAGCACCCTGTAAATTGTGTCAGTCGCAGTGTGCTCGCAGAAGACTAGAAAAATCATGCAAGTCTTTGAAAGGGGCAGCAAAGCCTTGCCTGAGGCCGCTATATGTGGGGGTCTCCCTGACCTGGGTATGAATGTGGTCTCATATCCTTCTCCAGGAGATGTTTCTTCAAACCAACCTCCTATCCCTCACAGGTTCAGGGAGGGAAAGAGAAGCAAGTGCTTTGCTTGGCAGCAATGGGACAATCTCCAGGACAGTAAAGGCAGTGCTAATGTTTGTTGCTGATGGAGGAGTGGGAACAGGAGATACAGTTCTTAAACCCCAGGACTCTGGGCACAGAGTCCTCGCCGCAAGGAAAACTCCTGGGCACAGGGAGAATTGAACTCACTATAAACTACTAAACCAGTAAACTACTAAAACTGTGAAACTATGTACTGTATATACAGTTACAGATCCGGTGAAGAACGAGGAATACTGTTCACACAGAAGATTCTGACTCAGGCCATGCAGCATAAGAAGGAACTTGGGGAGGAGTCAGTCCACATCACCACTTATACCCTCAAATCAGAGCACGAGGAGAACAACTGTACAGGCACAGACCAATGGACTCTGCTTGCTACAAATCTCCGATTTCAGGTGCATGGCGGTGCATACCCACCATCACGCTATCTGGAAGGGCTAATGAGTGCGAGCGCCAACTTCAGGGCAGACTGTCAGGAAACAGAACACAAACCCCAGATTGGTTATATGTTCTTAGCTTTCACCAACTAAGTAACAAGTGTGAACTCCACAACCACTAGAACAGCCTTACCATGGAATCACAGATAGACTGGAGTGCCCAAGGGGACTATCTTACCACCCCAGGAAACCCTGCCTCTGTGATAGATAGCCCCTTTTATCAAACATCACAACAATATTCAGGTTACTCCCAGTCCCAAAGGGCCAGTTCACTTACCACAGATTAATCCTACCTAGATCTCTCACCAAAGACAATGCTTGTAGCCAACCCCGTAATAAACTAACTAAAGATTTATTAACTAGGAAAAGGAAATAAGTTCTAAGGTTAAAGCAGGTAAGCATACAAACAAGTTATTATCTTAAGTTTCAAGGAAAATGGAAGCTTCTATGTCCTTTAGGACTAACCTAAGCCAAACAGCTCGGGGATCCCTCACTTATGCTTAGAAGTGTTACCCTCTTTGAATTCCAAGCAGCATACTGAGGACAATTTCTCCTTAACAGGCATTTTTATTCCTTTCTCTCAGCATTCAGGTTGTGAAGAGATGTGGGCTTGTGCATGTACCCTCTTCGGGAGGTGTGGAGGAAGCAACCAACAAAGTATTTTGTCTGCAACGGCTTGTCTGATGTCTGTAGACCTTCTTTTATTTGGGAGGAGATATCACCTCTTGTAGTAAACTAGCATTTCACACTAAGTAATGCTTCTTCCATGCCTGGGGTGGCATGGGGTGTCTACAGTCTTCTTAGCCAACATATCCATAGTTACAGAGCAAAGATTTAAACATTACCTTATGACATAGGATACAGATATTATAAGCAGGATTAATACATGCACCATCCTATAAGTATTCCATAAAGTCTCAACATTAAACACATTATTATAATTTAGGGTTGGATATTAGGAAAAACTTTTTCTCTCGGAGGGTGGTGAAGCACTGGTGAATGCGTTACCTAGGGAGGTGGTGGAATCTCCTTCCTTAGAAGTTTTTAAGGTCAGGCTTGACAAAGCCCTGGCTAGGATGATTTAGGTGGGGATTGGTCCTGCTTGAGCAGGGGGTTGGACTAGATGACCTCCTGAGGTCCCTTCCAACCCTGATATTCTATGATTCTATGATTCTATGTTCAGTTTACGAGAAAGATACTGAAATATATTATGTGTGTTGAACAAAAACCTGAGAACAGTCTGCAAATATTAGACCACTGTAAATACCAAGGATTGAGATGAATTATTGAGGGTGAAACATGGATATAAAACTTGGGGTAATGAGAAGAAATTAAAAAATGGGCAATGAGAGAGGGTTGGGTTTTTGGTACCCAGGTTCAGCTGAAATGTCTAGCACTGTGGAATAGATGCAACCATTCATTACTTCCCCTTTGTGGAGATCAAGTCACTTAAAATTTTTTTGGAGGGGTGTGTGTCTTGAACTCTTATTGTTGTACCCCGTCATCTCTTAGTAGTAACCTCACCACCTTACTTCTTCAGCTTTATGAACCTATTGTGCAAAGGACATACCCTCTGTTTTCCCTGCTTAATGAGTGGAAGTGGAAGTATATTCCTTCCTGACTTGATATAGCAGTAAAAATTCCAAATTACAGTCCACTTTCCAGAGTAGCAATGAGCACTTGGGTTAATGGGCATGTACATCAGACTACATATCTGGAAGCCAATGTGGGTGTTGTGTCGCACGAGTAATTTAAAAGAAAAGACTGTGGAGATCTAGTAGATAGGGTATTCAGCCTTTATGTTTAACCCCCTCCATAGAAATTGTCCTAGACTGTGTCTTAAACCATAGATAATCTTTTCTATTCAGTAAAAGGAGAAGGAAATAGAAAAATCCAGATTTGCTTAGGCAGCTCCCCTGAAAGACCTTCCTTTCCGTCTATGGAAATCTTTGCTGATACAGAATTACTTTGCTCAATAACTGGCCCCCATACTGAACTGAATGAGATTCTAAGGAAGATGGAGTTATTGCTTTTCAATAAAAAAAATGCATAAGCAATCCTGGAAGGGCAGTAAAATTTACTCCAATGTTGACTCAGAGATATTTTTTTATTCAAATGACAGAAAGATGCCTTGTCTATGTAGTGGTGTTAATGAAGTACTAACGTCACTTGTTTTTTAGGTAATCCCCAGCATTTCCATAATTTCCCTATGCAATAAGATTTGTGCTCCACTTATTCAATTTAAACAAGGAAGGGATCAGAAATAATCACAGATTATTGGTGAGAGCTTCCGAAAGGATTTAAAAAACAGTCTATCAACTTCCTGTTTCTGATGAGGCATTTTCTCTCAAAATGCAAAAATGTCATGTAACATTTTTCACTGATAGGTACAGAAATATAAAGTTGAACACCCTGCCCGGTGGCCTTTCTAGAATACATTTCTAGATTTCCCAGATTTTATTTTGCATTGTTCTGTGAATGAGAACTCTAAGCCTGATGCCCAGTGAGGAACTGGGAAGGGATGTAATGGGCACCAACACAAAGAAAGCATGCAACACATTCTTGGGAGCCAAGAAACATGTTTTATAGCAATCTGCTTTAAACAAAGATGACTGAAGATAGAATGGTTAAAGTCTGCGGAGTTTGCAGATTCTCCATGATAATGTTCATTATCCTTCTTTGTTTCTAGTCCCTGTGAGTCCAAAAGTAGTCCCAACGAGACTACTTTTGGAGTAAGGTCGTACTCATGAGGTATATGGGGAACAGAGTCTACCCCTGTGATATCTTAGTTGACCGGTCAACAAATGCTTTGAAAATTAAATAGTTACTGTATTTGGAGCTCGCTTACAGGACCCAGAGTTAACTATCTGGTTTGGTACAGTGCCAGTGGAAATCCATCAGTACTGGTATTCTGTTCTGTTTTACTTATAACAAGAATCACATTAGCTTAGTCATAACAACTCCCTGAACCAATTCCACAGCAATTTACACTGATCTTCTTAGGCCAAGATTACTGTACAATTCACAGTGAGAGGAAGGCTGAATTGGAGCATAATTAAATATAAATGTTCTCTTTGCACTCTTCTTAAATCAAACCTGAAACCTAGAACCTCCATGCTTCTGATACACATTCATCCACTACCTTGGAAATCATAACGATTAATAATGCTTTGCACTTCTCTAGCTTTCAAAGCACTTTACAGACATTGACATAATCACAACCTCATTGGATAGATCTAATTATTCTTCTTTTACAGAGCGAGAACACAAAACTCAGAGCTTACGGGCCAGCTCTATCTTCCATTGAAGTTGAGGAGAAGGCTCCCATTGACTTCAATGGCAGTTGCATTGGCTTCTTAATGCACTGCCCAAAGTCACAGAGTTCAGTCACTAGGAGAGCTGGGAATAGAAACTAGGGCTCCTGACTCCCAGCGTCTGTACTAACCAACTATTGCCTCCCAGATCAGTGCTTTATACAGCTGCACGAGTTTCCATCACCAAACCACTTTTCTGTAGCTTTTAACTTTACCTTTGTATTCAAGGTCAGCACCAGTTACTTGTGAACACTGACCACAAGAGAAGCCTGGGTTCCAAGGCCCCCTAAAGGAAGCAGAGATTAAAGTGGGCAGACATATGAAGAATGCCTTGAGGAATCTCCACTCAGCTGCTACAGTTTTGCTCCCAACCCTCTGCCTCCCCACAGGTGTTTGAAAGGAAAAGCCAGAGTTCAGCCCTAGCCTGTCAATGCATTTCATTTTGTAGCTGAGGTTTTTAAAAGACTGCTTTGGATAGTACAGCAATGTATGCATCACTGTGGAGTTCCTAGGAGGTCACAAATATATCACAGCAGCCATTACTGCACGTTTCTAAATACCCGATAATAAATACGTTCCTCGAGTTACGGCCTCCTCAGCGTGCCTTGCTGGTCACACACCCATCTTCCCTTTCTCAGAGGGTCAGACTGTTGAGTGGGATGTCCAGTATTTGACTGATGGAAAGAGACTTAATTATAATCTCTATTTCCAAATAGCAGCTGAGTGCCCCTTACTTCTCAGTTCATTTTGTTGGCCCCCACATAAGAGTCCCCAGTGAAGTCAGTGGAAGAAACCTATTGTTATTATGTAGCCTCGGGAAATTATTATGAAGATGTAAATGATGTGAAGGTCCATGTCGTTATGCGCATCGCAATTCAGGAAGAAATTGTGCCTTACCTGCACACTAGGTTGGGTTTTTAAAAGTCCCCTAGTCTCTTTGTTGTGTGATGACCTTCATCCAAATTACAGGGAATGTTGAGCTTGAGAGCCATTCTAAATGAAGTGCGTCATGTAAAAACTCCGATCGCATTAGCCAGATAATTAACTCAACTCCTCAGAGAAGGGGCTGCTCTAATAGAAAGACCCAGTGAACTTCTCCTGCTAAAAGCCTCCTTACAGACACATTTTGTATATGCATATGTCAACATAAGCCACAATAATACAATGTTATTAGCAGTGTCGAAGGTGTAGCTCTTCCCAGACAATTAAGGTCCCTATTCCTCAGTCTTACCGCAGCTAAGGGTTGATTTTTAAAACAAGCTCCAGTTGTGCAGGCGCCATTAACTGTGGGCACAAATTATAGTATGTAGATGTCTAACTATTATTTGTTGTACTCACAGATCTGGTAGTTAGATGTCTATTATCTAAAATTGATCAAAGAGTAAAAAACACAGGTTTCAGAGTAGCAGCTGTGTTAGTCTGTATTCGCAAAAAGAAAAGGAGGACTTGTGGCACCTTAGAGACTAACCAATTTATTTGAGCATGAGCTTTCATGAGCCACAGCTCACTTCATCGGATGCAAGTGAGCTGTAGCTCACGAAAGCTTATGCTCAAACAAATTGGTTAGTCTCTAAGGTGCCACTAGTCCTCCTTTTCTTTTTTTAAAAAATACATACTGGTGTTCGAATATTTTGACAATAAAATCTCAGCGTTTGCGATTCTGCCATTTGCGTAGCTATATTATTTGCTATTCTAGAATAGACACATGATCAAATACTAAGTTACTAGGGGCCAGATAGACAGGTAGGTAGGCAGATTAGGTAGCCAGCCAGCCACCTGGAATTCCTTAAAATGTTCCCAAATCTTGATAGTTTTCTGTATTTTAATACAAATGGTTATTGTCTGAAAACTCATCCTGGAAAGTGTATAACTCTCTGTTCACTGGGAACCTGCATGAAATGTATCAGACATCCAATCAGAGAGCAAAAAGCTGCCTTCATTCTGCCAACGATGCCTGTTTGTTCACTTCTTCAACAAGCTCCTTTGTGGTTTCTCCCATGCCTTCCCTTATGAATGGGAAGAACTCCCCATCAAAATTCAGACCCCTCCTTAAAACCTGCCTCTATTCTGATGCCTATGAAACAATTCCATCTGGCACTGATGGGGCTGGTCGTGACCTGGGACTACTGAGACCTCTGAAATGACACATTTATGCAAAACTTCAAGAGGTTTACTGTTACCTTGTCATCTCACTTATCCTGCCTGTTTCATCCACCTTGTCATAATCCTAGATTGTGAGCCCTTCAGGCAGGAGGTGTCTTTGTTTTACTCATGCATACAGCACCTAGCACAATGGGGTTCCGATCCCTGATTGGGGCCTGCAGGCACTTTTGCAATATAAATGAATGATATTAATAGCAACTAACATTCATTTTAGGGTGATGAACCTCACAGCCTGGGCCACGACTGATGAATACGCAAAGTAAACCGTCAGTAAAGGATTGGACCAAATAATTCAGTGACTACTTAGAATAACAAATATATCTGAAGAAAATCGGGATCTGTTCCTGGACAATTCACTAACCATAAAAAGTGGTTACTTGTAATCAACATTATTCATGATGAATAGTTCAACCACCTTGGTACCTGGAAAAACAACAACTGTGACTCGAGAACTGGACCCCAGCTTGAGGCCCCTTTATAAATATGACTTTCTGCTTGCACTTCCTTTACTTGAAGCCGAATTTAGCTTAATTACTGCTATTTACATATTCAGGCATAAGAGCAGCTGGCCTGCTTGCCTGGTTCTCTCATTAGCCCTGTTTCTCTGTCTTATTGGATCCATGTGGATAACCAGACATAAATGCATATAGCAACGGCAACAACAAAACCCATTTAAACTACATCCTTTAGCAAGGGTTTAGGGCACTATTTTGAATAATCTGTACAAATTAATAGCAGTTGACAGCAACTGAAAGCAGCAACAAATGATTCTTTAATTTAATTTTAAAAGCTGCCACGGACGAACTGTTCAATTTTCAAGAGGAAGTCAATGTACAGTCAATCTTGGAGAGATCTGAAGGCCGATATCCTGGGCTCCTTACTCAGTTCATATGCATTGTCTTTCTCAGACACACTTCCATTGAAGTCCTGTAACCTCATTTGACAGACAATGATGTGCACCACCACTGCAAGAGCTCTTTAGTCTTCAAAGGAGGATTTTTTTTTAATAAGATGAACACAGTGTTTCAGGATGTACAAGTGTATCCTGAGATCCTCCTCACATCCAATGACATTTGGGGAAGTATCTCGCTAGGGAACATAGGGCAAGATTATCAAAAGAGTTCAGTTTTGGCCAAACTGCTCCACTGAAGCGGATGGTAATTTCAGTGTTAACATTAAGAGAGCAGCATTAAGTCAATGCTAGGCGCTTTTGAAAACTCCACTCAGCATTTTCAAGTAATTTTTTCCAAATGTTAAATCTGTTATTTTCTCCTCTCTGCTCCCATCCTTTGAGCTCTGCCAGGATAATTAGGGTGTGTCAGCATCAAGGGTAAAATAATTCATCCAAATGACTTAAAGTAGCACAGAAGAAATGAGCTAATACATTACCCTTGTGAGGAGTGCACTGTTTAAGGGAAATAGCAACATCCAATATACCAACCCACACTTGTCCTAGACAAGGTATGAGATGAACAGTATGAATCAGAAAATCCTACCTGTTTGCTACTTAAGAGCAAGCTGGAAACCTGCCTTTTCTATCATTCATAAATCAAATCTCTCCATTATTCTGCTTCCTTCCTGCATCATGAGTTTATCCACAGCTCAGCAGTAACTTCTTTATAAGTCATACTGAACTCTTGAAATTTGCTTTTTCCGATGACTAATTCCCTGTTTGGAACTGAATAAGGATCTCTTGACTGGTGCACCATCATTAACAGCAGTGACGAGACAACAGAACGGACAGCTGTTGCTTTTAGTGCCCAGTGGTATTGGGTTCTGCCTTGTCTATTTCATTAGGCAACACTGTTTTGTTTGAAACACACTAGTTGGGCATTGGACAATTTATTCTGCCACCCAAGCTCATAAGGATGTCCTTTCTGAAGATGACCATTCTCTCTCTCTGGGGTGCATTCACAGCCCCTTTTACTGGAATCCTATAAAAATGACCTTGCATAAACATGGCAGAGTTAATTACAAAATAAAGAAACATTACAGTGAGATCCGCTGAGATCTTTAATTCTGAACCACTGCTACCCCAGAAGGAACAAACTGTGAGTTAAACTGACTCTTAAGTATACAATTAATCCTATCAAGTGCTGACTTCATAATATGCTGTTTAGTATTGAAAAGTCTGTCAGCGAACTGATATGTGGGATTAATGTCATAATGCCTTGGTTTTGCTTTCTCATTAAACTGTAAATCAGTTTAGCTGATATAAGTGACATGTTGCTGAAAGGGAATATAAATAAATGCAGTTCTGAACTGTATGGAAGTTTTTTCCTCGCTTCCAAGCACAATAGCCTTCTCTACTCTTTATGGATGTAAATTGTTAAGGGGATTTGTTTGCACTCCATGTGGAATTTGCTCAGTAATTCTATTAAGAACTTCCCTGCTCATAAATTAATGCCCTCATCTCATTCAGTACCAGTCCTATTCATTAGCCAAGCCAGAATATCTACTCTCTGCCTATATTAAGTTTCCTCAAAAGGATTCCTATTAGTTTCAAGGAATTCAAGATATTAAGCTTGTAGCTTTGCAAACATGAAAGTGTCCAAAACTCTCAGGTTGGCAGCTATCAAATTAGGTTGTATCATTCCGATCGTCTCTGAAGAGTGAGGCAGCAACTGAAAGATTTCACAGTTAGGACCTCTGCTGGGCTTTTGTTCTTCTGTGACATTTACAGTACCGTGGGATTCAGTATTAGCCATCAGAGCTTGTAGGGATTGTTCAGTAGCATGAATCAGTAATAATGTTCCCAAAGGCTTTTGCTTTTCCTGATGCCTGATGATGTGTTGGCCTGCTCCTCACACTGGTTGTGAGCAAGAAGTGCCCAGACACTCACCTCCTAAGGGATCAAGAAACTCTGCAAGGTTCACTCTGCAAAAGATTCCAATGAATCCACCCCCTCCAGTCTTTAGGGGTACAGCTGGACAAACAGTGGAAATGAGATTTCCACTACATGATCCACTGGAGAGGATGCCATGGTGTTCATTTGGCCCTTGGCTCCAAACACATCTGCCCCAACCCCTGCCCTCCAAATTCCACTGAGGGAGTTCTATGGGGTGAGGGAACAGTGTTTTAGACCTGAGGTTCTCCTCTAGAAGGATAATATGCTGAATCTCACTCCTGAGATGATCTAGTCCTGTGATTGTCTTTGTTTTCAAAGGAACGAAAGATTTTTCCACTTTCTCGATGGTAGTTCAGTTGCATAGGATGGTCTGGCTTGTGGCCTTGGCATTAAAATGCCAAACTGAGATCATTTTATCCTTGTAAGGTAGAGATTTCACTTGTATGTTCATGCGGGATTTAGCAAACTCACTGTTTTATGGGTCTGCAAGCGGTAATCCTTCAGTTCTAAATGGTGGGGAAAGGGTGCAGAAAACATTTCTTAGAAGAGGATTCTTCCATATTTATCCAGAAAAAATGACTATTTTGTGTAGAATTTGCCTGCTCAGAGGTGTTAGCCTGTGTTTCAGTCACACTAAAACACTGGCCTTCCGTAAGCTAACTGTTAAATCATGGAACCAAAAACTTTCTTTTGGCATCTGAATAAACTATTCAAGGGGGTCCAGAACCAGCTTCTATGTCTGACACCTGAGAGCTTGTGGGTTAACTGGCAACTAGAGATGGGCCATATTCAGCAGTGATTAAGGCAGGATCCACAAATCCAGACCCTGAACTAGGCAGGGGCTCATGAATCCAGAAAATCTGACATCAGATGAGAGTGGTGAGCCTCCTCACCGCCATCAGGGAGGATAAGGAAGCAGAAGGGATGGCAAGGAATGCCATAATCATGTAATAAGTTGGAGGCCCTTTGATTAGTTTTCTGCATGGGAAGGTAGGGCAAGAATTTGAAGGGCCTCGCAGAAACCAAAGCTCTCCTGTTGTATTGGATCAGGGCCCCATTTAGTCTTAAACCACACTGTGTATACATGGTCATGTTAATTCCCAAATACTCATCTGCAGTTCAGTCACATGACCTAACTCAGCAGCTACCCCAGAGAAGTGTGGGTCAGGCATCACATCCCGAGTCAGAAACAAAACCAAAAATCTCCTGCCAGGGTTTGAATGAAGTAGCTGCATGAGCATTCAGCACCATGGACAGAGCCTGAGGCTAGAACAAGAATAGAGCCAACGGAAAACGAGCTCTCTCCCCAGTCTCATAGATTTGCCCTTCCCAGCTAAATATTCTTATTTATTATTCCCCAGTTTTCTGATGTACCTGAAGTGAAGTCAGATGGGATATGGCACATTCTGCTGAGGTCTCTGCAGTGGTGCTCATATAGCTGGGCATACCTGTTACACAGGGGCCCAGTTATGCAGCTTCTGCTTATGACTTCATTGGGGCAGGCCTGCACAAAGTGACTTCATACGTAACTAGGCCCATAGGTGTTTTAGTCTGCATTGGCTAGACACATTTTAATAGCATGGATGCGTTTCCAGATCAGGGCAGATCACTTGACCGCCTGGAATCTTGCCTCTTGCAATGACCAGTATCTGATGTTTCGGTAATGTATGACTAGCACACCTGCGATGCTACACAAATAAAGAAGTAGAAGAGATGGAGGAGGAAGAAGGTGGAGCCACCCTTCCATGGCAACAAAAATGCACCTGGATAATTGTGCAATGTAATATCCTGGGCAAGGAAGATCCTCTCACCCCTGCCTACAGGATGACCAGTTTACATTCTGAAACCTGAGAATTTATGTTTTGGATGCCATCACCCCATGTGTCAGAGACAGAGGCAGCTGTTCATGAACTGTGCATGACAGTAGTCTTCCTCATTGTCTCCTTGATTAGTCCCAGTCAAGGAGCAAATCAGAAGGGGAGATTCAAGTTAAAAACAATTTCAGATTCTCCTGGGAGAGAGAGAGGGTCTGAGTTTACTCTCATTCATGCTCATGAAACCCCACTTACTGCAATGGATTTATTTCTGATTTACACCAGTGTAAGGAAAAATAAAAGGAGACTCCAGAGAGAACAACCCAGTTTTGCTGCCATTTTGAAATGTTGAAACATCATCTGGGTAACCGACACAATGCAATAATTTCAAGAGACAGGAGCTAGAATTCTTGATCACAGTGATAATTTGTACCTACTACAAGGAATGGCATGCTATAAATATCTAAGCTGGATATTTCTCTTCAGCTTACAGATGGAAGCAATGGCATGTAGATACTATTTTTAAGTAGAAAAGCACAGGTCTTTGTGATTCATTATGAAATATTTGTCATGGTGAATGGGGGAATTCTGCCAAACTGTACGTGATTAGAGTGGAGAATGGGCTCCTGGATTCTGTTTCCAACTCTTCTACTGAAAGGATGTGTGAAGTTGGGCAAATCACTTAAACTCTCCGGTCCATTTCACTGAGAGTCACACACACTCCAGCAGGCTGCACATTAATTTCACATGACAATTTTTTTAATTCAACAGTTCAATAAAAGAAGAGCTGTTTCCATAGCAACTGTTACATTACAGGAAGTGCTATCTCAAATCAGACCAACAGTCTACCTAGTTCAATAGCCCATCTCCAGCAGTGGCCAATAACCCACAATGGACAATTCTTCAATAATCTACCCAGGGAGAAGTTGCTTCCTAACGCCAGGCAGTGAGCAGTTGATGGTTGATGCTTCATGGTATATGTCCCTTGCATTTTAATTCATAATCATTGAATCATATCACAGCATGATAGTGCTGGCATGACAGCAGATATGACCCTGTGCAACCTCAAGGCTTCAGAGGGCAAAATCCAGCACCAAATGTGGCCCTGTGATTTCAGAAAAACAGCTCCCTAAAATCGTCGGTTCAAAATGATCATGAGTAATTGTGCAGAAAGTGGGATGAAAGGGCACCTCATTTTATCACTAATAAATTCAACCTCCAGACATCTTTTACATAGAAAGATCAGTTTCAGAAGAAAATTTAATACAGCAAAGGCTGGGTGATACAATAAATTAGTAGATGACAAAAGACTATTTGCCACAGGTAAGAAAGCAAAAATATTGCTAATAAAACAAAAGTCCTTTGGAAATGTTTAAATATAAACATCCCACTTTAAAGGAGTTCATTAAAAGCTATGCTATGCTTTTTAACACAATAATACATGGCATCAGTCACCTCGAAAGTCACTGGAGTCTGATTCTCAGCTGGTATAAATTGGCAGAGCTCCATTGAAATCAAATGATCCACTGAAATCGATGGAGCGACATGTTTTACACCACTAGAGGATCTCCTCTCAGGGGTGCATCGGGAAGGCAGGATCTTGTGCCTTCTAACTGGCTTCCTCTAAGGGGATCCCTTTATTTAAACTCTACCCGGACACTTATTTTATTAATGATAAATGAAACAGACCTCCTTCCTCACCCCGCACTGCACAATTAGTCACATTCTCTTTGAACTGATGCATTTAGGGACTGTCTTTTTTTGAAAGGATGGCTGGAATCAGGAAATGTGGGGGCCTCAGGCTGTTGAATTCATCCCACACAACCCCACTGAAGTTATGTGCCTGACTCTTGGGCCTAAAACAGTCAGACGGACAGTTTAACCCACTCCCTGAAGAGTCTCTCTGGCTAACGGGAATTTCTGGCAGTGCAGTGCCAATGTAGCAGCACTATGCCATGCCCCTCCTATCATACATAAAGGGCACTCCCAGGCGCAAATGGGCACGGCTGGGGAGTCCTTGCCTCCTGCAATCCCTGGCTACTGGAACAATCACTCCTCTAAATTCCCTGAGGTGTCAAGGAATTTCTTTGTCCGATGCCATTCTCTCAGTGTGAATCCCAGATTAGCTTGTACCTGCCTAGCCAGGGGCACGAGGGAAGGGCTCCTGCTGTCTTCTCCTCAGCGTTCCATTTGTCACGCTGCACACTCTAACCATATGTGGTACATGGGTGCTACACTGTGGTCTGAACACATTAAATCACAGCCCCTCCTTGCTGGGTGTTGTGATGGGAGCTCTGAGAGTGAGCCTGGAACGGCAGCTCACCCGGGGTGGGGGACATCTGACCTGTCAAGGAATCCATGCGCTTGGCCGGGGAGGAGGGGAGCAGTGTTGCCTATGCAGCTATATAGCACTTTCTGCTGGTAACTTTGTAGATTACAGTTAACTTCTGACAGACGGACACAGATCCCATTGCCCGAGCCAGGAGGAAGGGCGACATGATAGATACCATTAGGAAGGTAGGATCACATTAAAACATCAGGGAAATGAAGTCTAGGAATGAAGGGCTGGGCTGTGGCCTAATGCCACAAGTGCTGAAAAAATACAATCAATACATTGTTCAGCAATGTTTATGGTACAAATAAATGTTTACACAGAACTAAAGGCTCCTAGGCCAGGTCCTCAGATGGGGTAAATCATTGTAGCTCCACTGACTTCAACTTGGTGCTTTGTGATTCAGCAGCTAACTACTACTTTGAAATGTTATAATCTAGTTGCTTTTGAAGGCCTTAAAGGACTTGATAACTAGACTAATATGATTGAGAAAAGGTGATGAACTGAAGGGGGGAAAAAAGCTATACCAATGTGAGATTAGGAATCCATTCAGAATTACTGAAGCCTTCAGACACATGACAAAAACGTCCTCATCTTTTTAATTTGGAAGGCATGCTTGGCTTCAATGGCTTATCAGGACAGCATTGCTGGAAGCCAGCAGCTCAGCTGAATTTTTAATAATATGGCTGTTGTGTTTTACTTTTATAAAGGCCTGTATGAAACAAATGCAATTCTTCCTCCCTCTTCCCCTCCAGTCCCCTGTTTAATTTACTAATTAGTAAAATTACTTCTTTAATTCCATGGTGGTATCACAGGACATCTTGTCGCTTTGGCCAGCAAACAAATGGGAGATAGGGTATAAAAACATTAGGGCCCGATTCGCCATTGACCTGCACCTTATGTAGTCATTTACCCCTGTACAAAGTGAGTGTAAGGCATGGCCATTTGCATTTGGTGGTGTTTTACACCCACTGTGCATTCATTTTGTGCTAATGCAAATGACTGTACAAGGAGCATAACAATGGAGAGAATCTGTCCTGTTAATCTTTCCAGGGGCCATCCACTTTTGATTAAAGTTGATGTAGTCTGATACACAGACGAAGGAACCAGAAGTATAGGGGACAGCACTGGATGGAGAGTGGGTGAACAGATCCTCCACAGATTCGACTGTATCAATGCCTTTAGAGCCCTGACAAGGGCTTTCTCCAAGGCCAGAGCTCCTGCTGTAACTAAGCCACAGTTACCTTGCTCATGAATGCAGAGAACACCACATTTCAGACTTGAAAGAGAAGACTGATCTGTCCCAAGAACGGAGCTCTTTTTCCAGCTGACACTTGTAATGTTTCAACACCACATGGAGATGTCTGTAGAAGACACATAGCATAATCCCAGCTGCCTGGCCATTACACCATAACATCAAAATTAAAGCCTTATGTCTTAGCCATCACATCATCTCCAGAGAGCCAAGGGACACACTATGTTGACCTGCCACATGTTAAGTGAACAAATGAGATTCTATTCAGCCCAGAATGAAATACATTCATGTGGAGAACAGATTTTTAATACCAAGTTATTAGTTTTTCCATGAGCTAATTTGGTGTGCATGTGTTCATGGAAGCTGTCTGAACTTCTTGGTTTCAGTAGAATATTGGAGTATCCTTGGCTTGATGAATCTGAAAATATTTCAAATATCCCCTCAAGGGGGAACCCCCTGTGATGCACTCTATATATAGAAAGAAAAGGAGTACTTGTGGCACCTTAGAGACTAACCAATTTATTGGAGCATGAGCTTTCGTGAGCTACAGCTCACTTCATCGGATGCATACCATGGAAACTGCAGTAGACATTATATACACACAGAGACCATGAAACAATACCCCCTTCCCACCCCACTGTCCTGCTGGTAATAGCTTATCTAAAGTGATCATCAAGTTGGGCCATTTCCAGCACAAATCCAGGTTTTCTCACCCTCCGCCCCCACCCCCACACAAACTCACTCTCCTGTTGGTAATAGCCCATCCAAAGTGACCACTCTCTTCACAATGTGTATGATAATCAAGGTGGGCCATTTCCTGCACAAATCCAGGTTCTCTCACCCCCTCACCCCCCTCCAAAAACCACACACACAAACTCAATTTCCTGCTGGTAATAGCTTATCCAAAGTGACCACTCTCCCTACAATGTGCATGATAATCAAGGTGGGCCATTTCCAGCATAAATCCAGGTTTTCTCACCCCCCCACCCCCATACACACACAAACTCACTCTCCTGCTGGTAATAGCTCATCCAAAGTGACCACTCTCCCTACAATGTGCACGGTAATCAAGGTGGGTCATTTCCAGCACAGATCCAGGCTTTCTCACCTCCAGGCTTTCCCATCTGGAAATGACTCACCTTGATTATCATACACATTGTGAAGAGAGTGGTCACTTTGGATGGGCTATTACCAGCAGGAGAGTGAGTTTGTGTGGGGGGGGGGCGGAGGGTGAGAAAACCTGGATTTGTGCTGGAAATGGCCCAACTTGATGATCACTTTAGATAAGCTATTACCAGCAGGACAGTGGGGTGGGAGGGGGTATTGTTTCATGGTCTCTGTGTGTATATAATGTCTACTGCAGTTTCCATGGTATGCATCCGATGAAGTGAGCTGTAGCTCACGAAAGCTCATGCTCAAATAAATTGGTTAGTCTCTAAGGTGCCACAAGTACTCCTTTTCTTTTTGCAAAGACAGACTAACAGGGCTGTTACTCTGAAATCTATATATAGAGTGTGAATATAATGTAACTAAAATATGCTTCATGCAAAAGGTCTCTTGTAAGGTATCATTACAAAGCTTATAATCTACTGAGTGTGGTCATCCTATTTGTATAAATGTATCACTCTTGTATCTGAAACTAGAAATATGAAATATAACTCTGAGGGCCTACTGTAGTTATGCAAAGTGTGGGCCATTAATGGTGGTTTGGAATCTTGATGGTTCCCATCAATCAGGACAATTGACTGTGGATGGCTCTGTTTGCTTTCAGGCCTTCTTGTGAGTCAGGCTGGGAGGAATGAAGGCTTGGGGTCTCACAGGGCATGTGATCATGTCACCTGAACTGGAATCCATCTTTAACCTGGTGCTTTTCCACTGAGAAGGAGGGGTGGGAACCCAGAAGGACAAAGGATTCCTGCCTTATGCAAAAGATATATAAGTGGGTGGAACAGAACAAGGGGAGCAGCCATCCTGAGGAATCCCCTAGCTACCACCTGAGCTGGAACAAGGGCTGTACCAGGGGAAAGGATTGTGCCCAGACTAGGAAGGTGTCCAGCTCCAGTCTGTGAAAGAAACTTATTGAAACATCTCTAAGGGTGAGATTTTAGCTGTATTCAGTTTTTATTACTGTACTAGACTTAGACTGGTGTGTTTTATTTTGTTTTGCTTGGGAATTCACTTTGTTCTGTCTGTTACTACTTGGAACCACTTAAATCCTACTTTCTGTATTTAATAAAATCACTTTTTACTTATTAATTAACCCAGAGTATGTATTAATACTGGGGGGGGGGCAAACAGCTGTGCATATCTCTCTATCAGCATTATAGAGGGTGAACAATTTATGAGTTTACCCTGTATAAGCTTTATACAGGGTAAAACAGATTTATTTAGGTTTTGGACCCCATTGGGAGTTGGGCATCTGAGTGTTAAAGACAGGCAAACTTCTGTAAGCTGACTTCAGTTAAGCCTACAGCTGTTAGGGGACGTGGTTCAGACCTGGGTCTGGGTTTGTAGCAGGCTAGTGGGTCTGGCTCAAACCAGGCAGGGTGCTGGAGTCCTAAGCTGGCAGGGCAGGAAAGCAGGAGCAGAAGTAGTCTTCGTGCATCAGGTGGCAGCTCCCAGGGGGTTTCTGTGATCCAACCCGTCACACCCCCCCAAAGAAAAGTGAGCTACTGTAGACCCAGGCTGTAGCTTTAAGCCACTGCTCACATTGCAAGAGGGGCTACACACTGGCAGCTGTTCCCAGAAGCATTGTGCGTGAGGCAGTTCCAATGCCAGTGGGAGCACTGGGCAAGCATGAACCGGAGCTGTCCTTGCTGCTCCCCTCACCCTTTGCCAGCTCAGCTCTGTCCAGTCCTTTCTCACCCACCTTGCCCTTAGGCAGTCTGGCTGCACTTGGGGTGTGGGGCGGGGCTAGGCACAATCTAAGCCATGGTGCATGGTTGTTAAATGAGGTCGCAGTAGTGGGGATTTGGAGGAAGTAGATGACAGGATGACGAAAGATGGTTATGAAATTTACCACACTGGGCATGGAAATGCTGCACCTCATGTTGAACATGACTGAACTATAAAATCTACACTTGATTCCACAGAGGCTGTTCTATTGATGGCTCCTGTGTTGCTGGGGGCTCACTGTCATCTGCATTGTTATTGGTCATTTGGGTTTCTGACCTTCTCTTTTCTAGAACATTCTTTCTTAATATTATTTTCATGCTTCCTTCCCCACACTTTCCAACTAGTGAATGCAGATTCCCTGCTCCCAGCCCCAGCTCATGGGACAGAAGCCCCCCCAGGTCTCTGCTCCACTGCTTTCCTTCCTTGGGTGCTAAAGCCTAGAGTTTGCTCCCTAGCTCTCTTCCCTGGCTGATTGCAGCAACAGAGAGAAAAAATAGCATAGGGCCATTGTAACTGTAGGTAGTGTTTTTTGTCTTAAAAAACAACCACAAACTTCCCCAGGGCTAAATGTTCTGTCCCAGGTCAGGGCTGCAGATGATGATCTTGAATACAGACGAATCAGTGCTGTTCTGCTGCACGTTGAGGAGCTGGATGCAGAAAAGTTATGATAGGAGCCTCCCTAACCCTGGGAACATGACCGTCTATGGTATCTATAGGGTATCCACCACAGTACCAGCTCAGGGCTGTGCTCACCAGCAGGAACCTCCACCATGGACCTACACACTGGGAGGTTTGGAGTCTGGCCAGTGGATGAATAGCTAAATGGTTCTGTTATCCTGGGCCCATGTGTAGGAGATGCATCATGGTCCACATATGCTATTGCAGCCCCTAGAAAAGGAAAGTCAGGTGCTTTGTGACCAACCTCTGAACTGAGGGAGTGGAAGGAGGAGATTTGAGAGCCAGATCTTCAGCTGGTGCAAACTGGCACAAATGTCATTGACTTCAAGGGAGCTACAACACTTTACATCTCCAACTTGTGTGGTTCCCCTCTGCACAGCTCCTGTGCTCAGGAATGGCCATATCAGATGAGATGGTCTATTTAGTCCAGTATCCTGCCTTCCAACGGTGGTCAATAATGATGCTTCAGAGAATGGTGCAATTATGGGCAATAAACTGCTCATCAGAACAGAGAGTTCTTGGGGCACCCAGGACTGAGAGTTACCTTCTTACCCCCTGCCTCCAGCATGAGGGAGACTTAGTCGTGCTTGGCTGGGTGTCAGCTCCCTACCACCAGTAGCCTTTCCACCACTGACTCAAGCCTCTCCTCGGGGCTATGCCAGCCCAACTTGGCTCTGCAGGTTAATAGGTGCATCCCAGTCCCTGCGTCCTTTTGAATCATTCCCCTGCAATATCTGGCCTCTCGCAGAAATCCCAGATCCTCTGTCCCCACAGGTGCAGTGTACCCCAGTTTACCAGTTCTACCTTAAACTACCACTCCTGTAAACCACACAGCACTTGTGGGCACTTAAATAATCCTCCTTCTGTTTTATGATAAGTCCCAATTTAACTACAAATGGTTACGATACTCGAATGAACCATCACTGAGCCATTAACGCCTTGTGACTAATTTTTATTCCATTATCATCCGTGTGTACATCTCACAATGATTATGAATCTGGACAAGTCACGAGCTTTCTGTAGATCTTTTACTGTTTCTCTTTATGGAGAAATGTCCAGAGAGACTTATTTGGTGTAGTGAGTTTGTCAGGTCTAAGTTGACAGCTGTTTGCAAGGAACAGGGGACCCTTTGCCAAGGGAACTCTGTGTCACAGAGATTGCTTCCTAACTTCACTAGAGTGGATGGTTTATACTCTGAAGCATGAGGATTTACATCCCTTATACAATTTTCACCTGTCTAGCTACCTCAAGGACCAGGATTTGGCCCTCAGTAAAAGTGGCAGAATTTTAAAAGAATCAGATCATTCAAATACATAGAAGAAAACACAACAATGGGAATACAAAGGGCTAGATTTACACCAGCTGAGGATCTATAGTCTAAAGACACGGTTGGAAGTCAGGATACTGACCACAGACTCCCATTGACTTCTATGGGCTTTGGATCAGGCCGGTGGTTGCGTAAACTTACACCTAAGCTATACATTATTAGATGTTTGTTGCTCTTCAACAAGCACCTCTCTGAAATAACTGAAGGCTCTTAAAACCCTAAATCGGCATTCTGCAGACTTCTGAAAAGCTCTAACGCTTTCTGAAAATCACTTGCCCTGTGAATTTAGTCTGTGCTAGAGTCTCTGCTGTTTTTGATGGGGTTTCTTTATTATTTATGATAAGAAGTATAACTGCTCAGTTACAGTAAAGTAGCCTGATGATACTTGAATCTAATTTCTTTGCAATATTGACCCTGTAGATCTTGGGTCATGTTGTTTGTTATACTGCAAACAATGTTGACAGATTCTTAGATTAGAGATGACAGCAGCTTTATAAAGCTGTGAATCTGTTTTGCTTATAAGGCATCTTTTTATTGCTGCTCAGACTTCTTTAAGGAAAAGGATTTTGATCCCAATAAAAAGAAAAATGCTAATTTTAAGAGAAGTTCTTTACAAAAAACTGTTTAAATAGCTTAAATCCAGAGAAACTCCATGGAATGAAGTTACTCCAGATTTATACTTGTGTCTATGAAATGGGATTTGACTCAGATTTTCACTGCTGTAACTAAGATCAGACATGACTGCATATGTTGTATCTCATTCATTCCTGAAGATAACTTTAGATAGTGAGCCGAAATTCAACCGGTGACCGCAATCCCTCATGGAAGAGTCCTTGGATGAAATTCTGGCTCCATTTGAAATTCCTAGAGAATTTAAGAGACAGTTATAATCTCTCTGTAGGTTTTTTGATCTATCATTTAGAGTTGAATAGAAAATTCTGCAAAAAAGCTACAGAAAAGTTAACTTTTTTATTATATTCAATGGGCATTATGGTAATTTCTATAGAAAGCTATTGGCTTCATCCATATTCAATTCTATAGGATTTTTCCATTAGTGATTCACATGCCAAATGCTGCCTTTTCTCTCCCAGATGCAAGGCTCAAAAGACAGTTAAACTGGTACAATTGTGCTACAAAGTCAAGGGCCAGCCCACATACCAGGGATTCCTGATCCCCAATATACACCTCAGATGATGCTCCACGTGGGCTCCATTCACAAATTAGTTGGAGTAGCAACAAATACAATTTTGTAAGGCCAGATCAGGACCAGGAGACCTGTGCACATGTCTGATATGGACTTAAGTCCAGTGTATTGTAAGAATGTCCAAAATACCTTCTGATCCTGGTTTCAGTATAGCACCCTGGAGAACAGTTAAATGCTAGTGGCACATGCAGGAAAGGGGCAACAGCATCCATGCAGATCTGGTGGCTGGTTTCTGTCAGCAACTGCTACAGAAGAAAAACAACTTTATTATTAAACTCTTTGATAACAGTAAAGAAAAGAATATACAAGGCTCAGTCTGTGTTTGTGACAATGTGTTAATAAATGGGAATTCAGAAGAATGTTAATTTCACTTGGTTCCATCCCTTCCTTTGAAAAACTCAAATTAATAACTTGGAGTCAAAGCCTGAAAACCAGTACGCCTGTGAGTAATCCTTACTCATATGAATAACCCCACTGAGGTCAACAGGACCACTACACTCAGGAAAGATTACTCACATGAATAACAATTTTGGAAGACCTAGCCCTTTATTTGCACCCTACTGGGACTTAATTAGCTGTGTGTGTTTTAGAGTCAATTGTTAATCTTCCTGTGTCTATTTGCTGGTGGTAGGGGTCAGACGAAAAACCTTAGAAAAAGATATATTCTCTCCCCCACCGCCAAATTCCTTTCTGTCTTACCTCTTTACAAAGAAGTCAGGTTCTACTAGTGATGCTTTAATTTATATTTTTCTCTGAGACGTCTTTATGTTCTTGTACTTAATTTTTAATACAGTCCATTTTTAACTTTCCAAGTTTGGCTATCTGGTATATATGTTGACTACGTATGTGGAAATAGTTTAAAATAGATTATTTAGAGGGGAATTATTACAAGTTATAAATAAATAAGTTCTTTATGTAGCATTTTGATAGCCATTGCTACGCCTTATAAATTCTAGCATATTGTTTATGAACAGCGTCTCTAAGAAAAGATGGAATTAGAAGTTAAATAGAGTTTTTGTAGCCACTCAGGATATTGTGGCAGATTCTCAGCTGGTATAAATCTAGCCCTGTGTGTTCCTTTCCCACCCCCATGGTTTTGTTTCCTTAGCATGGTAAATTGCCTTTATTCTGCACTGCTTGCTTAATATAAGGCATAGGAGCTTCTCAGGTTAAGGAGGGAAAAAAAAAATAAAAGCAGCTCCTTTCTGTGCTGCATAAGATCCAGTATAATCCCCTTAGGGGATGAAATATAGCAGCATTTGGAGTCCAGGGCTAATATGAGGGGGTTGGCAAACAACTGTCAGTTTTAAAGTGCGTCCAAAACTCAGATCTCTGACATCAATGAAAAAAAAAGAAAAAGCTACCTCAACTAAATTAGCTCAAAGCTATTTGCATAATGGGTCCAGAGGCGGCACAATATAAGTAGGAAGGCGCTAGCCATGCAAAGAGAACTTCACACCCATTCGATTGGATACTGCAAGTGTCTGTAGTAAAGAAGGAAAACTCTGAAGCTCAGATGTGCAAATACTTCTAAAGAAGGAATGAACTGAAGAGCCTCTTGGGAGAAAGATCAATCAAAACCACAAAACACAATCCAGGTAATTTATAAATTTTTAAGCTGCCTACTTTAACTTTTCTTTTTGAGATTGTACTGGCCAGCATAGCATTCCTCAGCATGCTACTGTTAGAGTCACTCTTCAAGGATTTTGTCAGAGGGTAATAGAAGCCTGCCATTAAGAGAGGTAACACCTGTTTTCTGTTTTGAAACGGATGTATTGTCTTGTAAAACTTTTAGTAGAGTGTGTATTCCTTCCACTGAACAAGTCTGCTAGGGATGTTATTTAGCTAAAAGGAACGTGTAGTGACATAGGTTTCAGAAATCAACTTCCCTGCTTGGTAAATAAAGGCTCAGAACGTAGATGAAATGTGCTAGGTGCTTCAGGAATTCCAGAGACCGATCAGAACAAATGTAGATACTATTTTTATGCATGTGGGTTGTAAAATGTGATATTATTCTTTATTACTTGACTTGACCAAAAAGTGGTAGGTGCTATCCACACGCAGACGACAATCCCTGACCTAATAGTGCCCAAATATATTGTATGTATCGCTCTCTCACACACTCACCCTATTTTGAGTGCGTGCTCACGAGAAGCAAACAACTCAGTTGCTTATTTAAAGTTGATTTCTAACTAAAGGTGGAACAGAAACAGTGCTGCAAACCCTGGGATTATTTTAAAGCAGTCCTTTAGTTTCAGAGAGGGAGTTATTTAATGAAAGCAGTCCCTGGGGCAGGTATACATGCATGTGTAAAATACAAAACAACAGGCTAACAGTTTCAAAAGGGAAGACTATTCTAGTCTGATAAAAAAAAATTAAAATGCTAAATTTATATGACATTTAAAACCCAAATAGCTGTTCTGTACAGAACGTAAACTTGCCCTCAACATTACCTACAAAGAATTTACAAATTCTTTGGAGCACTTCAAAACAAAGTGAGAGAGCGGTCAGAAAATTTAAAAAGGGACAGGAAATCATTTCCATGAGAAACTCCAGTCTCTGTGGCAGCACAGAGCGCTTGAGTGCTTTCTACTTTCCCAGGCTGCTTCCTGAGTTACCGGGAACGTTGTAATTGTTGTTGGTTTTGTTCCATTGCCCTCCCTTGTCCTTTACTTTTCCATGAAAGTTGCAGGAACTTCTCTCCCACAATGACATCCGTCCAGCTGCTGCTGCTCTCCCTAACTTTCTCCAGTGTCTGTGTCAGTCTGGGGCAGCCCATTCCAGAAGCAAACGAGAACGGAGATAGAAGCCATTTGGATGACATCCTGCAAAGGGCAGAAAGCATCATCCTTCGGTCTATCCTCAAGACAGCAGAAGAGGGGGAAGAGACTAATAAAGGTAGACGTGACATTGGTGCTTTTAGCATGTTACTTAGATGGAGATCTTTAATTTCATTGTGCTTAATTTCTGGGGTCTGTTTTTCTTTCCTGTAAATAATAAATAAAAGGGGGAAAGAGTTACGCCAGGTGTGACACAAAGAGAAATCAGGAAACGATGTTTTCTTCCCTAGGGAGCTTTACTAGCTTTTACCTGGGAACTGCTGCACCAGATCAGACTAATGCTCCACCTAGTCTGGCATCCTGTAGAAGATGCTTCAGAGGAGGATGGTAGAATCACTATGATGAAATAACCTGCCTGTAGAGAAGGTTCCTGCAGGGGCAGCTCTAAAGTTAAACCAGGGCAAGCGTACTCTCAGCTACTCCCTGTTAGCCTCCTTGCCATCTGGCCGTCAGCTGCTCCTTACCACTCACACTCCCCGTGTCTGACAGCAAGGGGTCAAATTTCCATGCAGTGCCCAGGCTGCCTCTGGCAACATCTCACAAATCCTCTGCTCCCAGCAGCCACAGCAGCCGAAGCTGGCCCTGATGGGGAGCTTGTGCAAGAAAAGGTGCAGGTAGCTGGAGATCTTGCTGCCAGAAGCAAAGGGAGAAGAGAGCTGGCCCTAGAAAGCCCACCCCCACCCTTCCTAGAAACTTACATGTTTTTTTTTTAAATGAAAGATTCTCAGGTAGTCACATGAATCCAGGAGCTGGGGCTTTAAGAAAAGGTACAAATATTGCAAGACATGCAATAAAATCATAAGAACTGGCTGCACTGAGTCCCCGAACTTTCAAGATGTCCTTTACTCCCCTGCCTCTACCTGCCACTCAGCCCTATCACTTTCCCTGGCATGCAGCTCCTGCCCAGTACCCGCCTCTGCTGGCACTGCAACTCAGCTCCTCCCCCATGCACGTATCCTGCAGCCCCTGGCCCGACTCTACAGCTTCCCCTTTCCCCAAACATCTATGGAGCAATGCACTAGAATAGCATACTGGGTCCTATCACTGGATTCCCTTCCAATTCTTTTCCAGACTGGACTTTTTTCCTTCAAACCATCCTTGCTGAAATGATCATACACCAGTCTGCACTTGGCTACCCCATTAGGAGTAACCGCATTCCAGTCTACAGAGTTGCTCTAGGTTTACAGTGGTGTGACGGGGAGTGGAATATAACCCGATGCTCCCTCCAGAGCCATAATAAATATACCCCAGGGAGCTCATAGTTCAGCTTCCAGATGATAACAATAATCACGGAAGTTCATTAACGCTGGTCATTTCCTTGGACAGAAACAAGCGCTCCTCAGCCAGACTGGTTTTCCAAAAGACAACACCCTGGGAAGAGATTCCCCAGTGACCTAGAGAAGAGGCAGCACCCTGGGAAAAGGGAAGATGACGAAGAAGTGTCTTATGGAGAAACTCAGAAGAGACAACATCCAGGGAAAAGGGAGGAAGACGACGACCTTGACAGTGACATGGAGCTGCAGAAGAGGCAGCATCCTGGCAGGAGGTCACTGTGGGACCAGTATGTTGATATCCCTCACACCCAACTGGCCTATCTGAATGAACTATCCAAAAGGCAACACCCGGGCAAGAGGTCTCTGATTTACAACAAGCGTCAGCACCCTGGCAAGAGGAGCTGGGATGACGGGCTGGATCTGGGCAACCAAGACCTGGAGAAACGCCAGCACCCTGGAAGAAGATACATGGATTCTGAAAGCCCAGATTATGATGCCCCCTGTGACCGCCCAGATTCCTTCAACTGTAGCAGCTTCTTGCTCGAGTTACTAGATAATGTCAACAAGGGCAGAGTAGAAGAGAAGCGGCAGCATCCTGGGAGGAGGTTTGCTTGGGAAAGTGAGACGGGGGCAGAGGAGTGAGAAAGGGCGATTGCATTGGCCATCATTTACATTTGATTCAGAGTGATCTGCCAGACTACTTAAAGTTCTGTTCATCCCCCCCACCCCCAGACTCTCTGCTGCTGACCTGCCATACGAGTAACTCCTTAGAAATAAAGCTAAAGTCCTCGAGGATTAAAGCCCTGATTCAGCCAGGTACTTAGGCATGTACATGGTCCCACTGAAGTCAATGCACTACTCACACATTTAAAGTTAAGGATGTGCTTAAATACCTTGCTGACGCAGGGGCAACGGGCCTAATCCTGCCAAGTGCTGAGTGCCTTCAACTCCCACCATCATGGAAATTGGGGGTGCTCAGTATCTTACAGGATCAGGCTCTAAGATGACCCCTTTATGTGCACCCACCAATTGTATCCCCTGAGGACTAGAACGGCCCCATTATATGCGTTCAGGATACTAGATGGTGAAGCAGAATAACTACATGGCTCTTATGTAAGTGAAAACAAGTTAATTTATAGAGAGGGAGAGAAAAAACATATGAAGTGATTTCAAAATGAAATTTAACAGGGTGTTACTTTTAAATGATACATTAGTGAAACATGTACGCTTATGCACTTCAGCCTATTCTGATAATAAACATTAATTCCTGGGCAGAGAGAGGCACTATGCACGAATGTAACAGATTGGCTGTTTAGCTTTACACCTTGCGTTCAAACAATTGACTCAAAACCAAACAATATTTCATTTAGGAAACTACAGAACAAGGACATTTAATGTGTCATAACAATTCAACAAGTTGAGAAGATCCCTGTGTGTGACTACATAGTAGGGTCCCCTAATCAATACAGCTACATTTCAGTCATTTGATTTGAAACCGATGTGTTCTCTTTATTAGATAGCAACATTTTGAATTGCAACAAGCAGGCATTTTCTCGATAGGAGAATTTTTGTTGTTTTCTTCTAATTAAGTTTCTCCCCTTCCCCCTAAAAAATGTTTTCAGTGGTTTACAGATTCTGCAAGGTGTTTATTTGGCATGAACAATTCAATAAATATCAATAGTCAATCCCATCGTAACTTCGGATGTCCTTTATGGTTGTGCAAATGCAATTCAATAACGTGAAAAATATCAAGTCCTCTTGAGTTTAATATGAAAAGTTATTTTTATAGGGAACATCATCTTGTGTCCTGGTGGTTACTACATGTTTGTATATAGAACTATTTTACTATTGAAGTGGAAGCTTGATTTGTACAAAAGATAGTCGAGTCCCTTTTGAAACCTTCTACTTGTGTATTATAATAAACTTATGCACCTGGAATAAACCTACAAGCATCCTTGTTACACAGCTGCACAATGAACTTTGGTTATTTAAGTCTGAGCCTTGTACACAAAAGGATGCTCTAGTCTGAGTCAGACTGGTCCTACATAACGTACAAAAGAAATAAAATTTCTTCTGTACATGTACAAGTTGAACCTTGAAACTTGGGTCAACCTGTGCAGCATGGGTAGGTGTCTATATGTAGATACCCATTCATGCCAGTGACAAGAGATGGAATAATTCACCAGTTCTTTAATGCTTGGACAACACTTAATGCTCTGTGCTTAGTAACCAGTTACACAGGTGTAAGTGAGATTGGAATCTGACCTGGTTACTGCAACTGCATGAACAGATTGTGTATTTGTACACACATGCACACAAATCTCACATTAGATATCTAAGCAGTCATTTGCACATGTAACTACAAACAGTTGTGTGTGTGTTTGTGGTGACCTGCAAATTGGCCTGCAGTACACACCATCCTAGGTTTCTATTGTTAAAAAAAAAAGTCAGACACTGTGCAACTCACCCTACTTCACACAGTGTATCAGCAGCAGAGCCAAGAACAGAAACTAGGAGTGCTGACTCCATATTTCCTGGTCTTACCTCTAGATACACTGATTTTGTTGATCAATCGACATTTATCAAGTGATGTTGATGTCACATCTTCTATGTTAAAAGTAGTAGCACGATTGTCAATATAGCCCATGGTTTAAAAAAAAAATCTGTTTTTTCAAAGCAGCTTTATCCTACTGGATTAATCTGATCAAAACATTTTAATACAAAACTTCCATCCTATAACATACTGTTTCTTTTCATAGGATTCCTAATATATAGCTTTTTTTCCCCTGGAGAACTTCTCTGCTAAGACATGTTGGTGGTGCCATATGGGTTTATTACCCCGGAGAGAAATAATTAATAATCTTAGCAAGTTTCACTGAAGTTAGAGGTTCCCAAGGCGACTCACATGCAATGTGGTCAGTCAAGCAATTTGCTTCTTTGGAGATAATTTGTCCTGTTATATGCCCGTAATGACTGGCAGGCATCAATTACTGGCAATGGCTTTCTAATTAACAACTGGCGAGTAAATCCTCAAAGCAGATAGATGGGTACATCTTGTACATTTCAACATCCATTGGCACACTTTCTGCATAAGATGCCTTTTAAAGCAGGTATTTCTCATTTTGTAACGGAAGAAAGGAATTAGTTTAAAGACATTTCCTTGTACATTATTCCATGCATCATTTCCTATTTATCAGGCTTTTTAAAACAGGGAGAACCCTAACAATATGACATGTGACCACCACCATGTGTCTTAACAGGTGCAAAATAAAGAAATGGGGGTAGAATGGTTTTCATAATTTCAGGAATGGACAAACATTCCGTAACAACAAACACAACGCAACAGAGTCCCACAAGATGGGGACCCTTGTGAATCTACTCCAAAAATGCAGAAGGAAGAACATGCAAGAAGCCAACGTTTGAAAAAAAATAAAAATAGACTGATGTACTTCTGCAGCTGTGTGGGGCCTTAGGGAAACTCTCCATCTGCTGGTCAAAGTTATTCATACGCAGCTACAAGCTAAGGTGCTAAACGCGAATGAAGATACAAGGGCACAGTCAGAAAGTCAGACATCATGAAAAATACATGACCTCTATTACTAACAGCATTGCAGATAATTAAAAAAGGTAAAGAGTTTAAAAATCCAATTTAATCTTCATTCTGGATACCTTTTGGTTTTGCACTTTTCTCTCAGAGGAGAGAATGAAAATCAGCAATTCAGTTTCACTTTTTTCTACGATTGGTTTTTATTTCAGGATTTCAGCACTGTCGGGGGATGTTTATTTGTTTAAAGAAAACCATCACCTCTGTTAGATTTCCTTTTTAAAGGAATTATTTCTGTCAGCATTAGATTTTATGAAAGCTTTTTTTTGGGGGGGGGGGGAGAAATATACATTTTAGGCCAAATCTGAGCTGACAATGTTTTACATAAACTCACGTTTAGCACGTTTTTTTTGTGACTGCAATTTTTTATAATTGGCATGAACTTGGTAATGAAGTGCGGCTAGCATTGAACTAAGCCAGGCAGAGTGTAAGCAGAATGAGATGTTAGGAAATCTTCCCTCAAATAGTTCTGCCAGCACACCTCAAGCGTAAGCCACAACTAGGCCTGGCTGGAAAATCATTCCATTTTGCAAACAGATTTTGAGGTTTCAAAATTTTGTTCTGTTCCATGGTGGCACAAAAAGAAAACCCTTAGAATTTTGTCATGAAAACCTGAGAGACCAAGACATCCCAGAATAGCGGATAGCCTGTTAGTACACTTACTTACAGATGTGGAAGACCCCATCCAAGTCCCTACTCTGCCATGAAATAGCATTTTTCAATAGGAAAAGTTTCAGGTTTTTTTGACCAGCTCTTTCCACAACACTCCAGCTGTTCCAGTGCTGTGCCCCTGAAAAGCTCTGGACCAGCTCCTGAAAAAAAGGACTCTCAAGCAGAGACCAAACCCAGCTGAACCTGCTGGTAAACAGAGGGTGTTTTAACCTGGTAGTCCAGTCAAAATGGGGTGAGTCATGGGATTCCACTCAGAAAAGTGCAGGTGTTGGGCCCGTCACTGGCAAGACGGTTGGGGTGTGTCTACACCAGTGGTTCTCAAACTGTGGGTTGGGACCCCATAGTGAGTCATGACCCAATTTTAATGGGATTGCCAGGGCTGTCTTAGACTTGCTGGGGCTCATGACCAAAGCCCAAGCCCGAGTGCTTCAGCCCTGGGGAGCGGGGCTAAGGTTACAGGCCCCTTGCTGGGGCTGAAGCCCTTGGGCTTTGGCTTTGACTCCCCTGGCCTGGGGCAGCGGGGCTTTGGCTTTGTCCCCCACTACCCGCCAGGGTGGTGGGGCTTGGGTGGGCTCATGCTTCGGTCCCCCTTCCTGGGGTCCTGTAGTAATTTTTGTTGTCAGAAGGGGGTTGCGGTGCAATGAGGTTTGAGAACCCCGATCTACACTTTGAGCTGGAGGTGTGCATTCCAGCTCAGGGAGACATACCCATGTTAGCGCAAGCTAAACAGAGCGTAGCTGTGGCAGCGTGAGGGGCTAGCCTCCCTAGTGTGGTAATGGGTACATATAGGGAAGGCTAGACCTCTGGCTGCTCCACCTTCACTCCATTTTTAGTGCACTAGCTTGATCAGAGCTAGTGTGGGTGGCTCTCCTCTCCGTAGGTTGGAATTCACACCTCCAACTTGAAGGAGAGAGATCACAGCTGTAGTTCACCCTGAACTGGAACGGTAGTACAGTCCCATTTGAAATACTCCTTCCCAATGTCTGATAGCAGCTGTGAAGTGTGCAGGTTGGATGATGAAACATGAGATAATATTAGGGAGGATCAGAGCCCTGGATCTGAAAATCCACAAACTTTGTTGGGAAGGGGGAGGTTTGGAGCCCGATCCAAACTTTGCACGTCAGTATAATTGCTAAATAGCATTTTTCAGTTATGTAGCAACCTTCATCCCATACATATACAAGCATCATTGAACCTATTACTGAACTTCAGCTACCTCTGAGGCGCAGGGTAGCAGCTACTCTGACTCTCAGCTCTTAGTGGGGGAGGAATTTGGCCAGGGCACTGGGGCAGAACCCTATTCTTATGAGATATCTAATCACCACGCACAGCAGACGGACCTAAGTTTATCGTGTCCCACCAGAAAAGACACGGAATGCAGCTTCTCAGCCTTGAAAGGCTGTAAAGCTGACTGCACCCCGATAGTCCCATCGAGTCTATGTATTTCAAATATGATACTGCAGTTAGGTTAGCACTAGGTTAGCCCTCCAGGTGACACTGTTTAATAACGTGAACAATGGAGCACGTAGGACAGGGATGGAAGAGTCAGAGAGTACCAAAGATTGTGGCAAGCCTGAGAAGAGAGCCCAGCAGGCAGAGTTGGGACACTATTAATCTCTTCCATATGCGTTTATATAATTGCAGGGTAGTGGTGAGTCAGTGAGATCTTTAACTGTCAAGCCATTGCACACGCATGATTATTTCTAAAGATGTCAGCCCTGGCTCAGTGAACCTCGTTCCCTTTCTAAAGGCTCAGAAATCCAGTCAGAACTATGGCTTTGGAAAAATAAACCCTGATCTCTAGCATCAGCTTCTCAAGAAGGCAAGAATATATCCTGATATCCACACCAGCTCTTAGTTAGGACCTAAATGTAGTGGTCATATTGGGTACTGAGCACGTCTCAAAATCTGGCGCTTGTTTAGGTGCCTAATTAAGAGCTGAGCTCTTTTGAAAATATAGCCCCAGCCAGTGCAGGGTGCTGAGCCCTTGACAATCTGACCCGGAGACATTCCTCTGCCAGTATTAACCCACTGTGCCATATGAGTACGAAGAGACTCATGGTGTGAGTGTCAGGAAATGTTCTCACCTTCTTGAGTAGTCGAGGCTAGAGATCAGGGTTTATTTTGTCAAAGCCATAGTTGATTGGATTTCTGAGTCTTTTCAAAGGAAAAGAAGTTCACTATGCCATGGCCGACATCATTAGAAATAATCATACAAGTGAAGTAGCTGGACAGTTAGAGCTCACTGACTCACCACTACCCTGCAATCTGGCCCTGAGCTCTTTGAAAAAATCTTACCCTTACTGAGCTCATGCACAGGGCAGCTGGGGGAGAAAAGCAAAAGGTGACTAAGTCACCCTCATACCTTCCTTAACCCTTGTCTGGCTGGGGGAGAAGGGGTGCAAAGCAGCCCCTAGTACAAGTTAGGGCTGCTCTAAGCTGCACCAGTTAGAGTAATCCCTTAAGGATTGTTCTGCCAGCCAGGAATTAGTGGAGCGTACCACACTCTGGTCCTGCTCCCTTCTCATCCTTTGCTTATCTCCTACTCTGGGGTGAGGGAGACAGGAGGGGCTGACATAAAGCCTGCAATGCTGACTTTATTCCCGTCCAGGTTTCTCCCATGCCTGTGAAGCCCCCTTTGGGCTGGTTTCAGGTCCCTTTGCACTACACAAATTTGACCCATACTATTTCTTCTGCTTTCTGCATCACTCAGTTTATGCTACTACCTCTCTTCTCTGCATGCCCTCACACTCTAGGTTAATAGCCACGATGCTGCTTATAACACAGCTATTGCTTATGTTGTCTCACTGTATATCTTATAGAGGCTAGACCATCACCTGTCACTGTGTTTGATAATGAACTTGCTTCAATCACTCACACAGATCTGCTCTCTAGTCTCCAGGAAGCTTGTCTTCTTAATGCCCCTACTCATAAGTTTGGCACTGTTGGCTCAAGAGCCTTTGACTTAAGTGGTATTATTAAACTCTGTAAAGCTGTTCAGAGGATGCAATTTGCATGAAGGGCACTAGGCAAAATAAAGCTATATTTGATTGTTCTGCTTAAATTAAAGCAAGAGGATAATGAAGAGAAATGCACTCAGGATGGTCTTTATCTAGACTATAAAAAGGAACTTAGCAAGGGGTGCAAAGCCACTGGGAAGAGCACAAAGCTAATTAGCTGATGTAAGCAACCCCCATGGAAGGTGGCACCATGGCCAGCAAGGGGATTGAACCTGGTTAGTTATTTGGGATCATGTTCTATATGCATTTCATGTACTAGGACAGGTGTGGGCAAACTTTGTGGCCCGAGGGCCACATCTGGGTGTGGAAATTTTATGGAGGGCCATGAATGCTCACAAAATTGGGGGCTGGGGTGTGGGAGGGGGTGAAGGCTTCGACTGGGGGTGCAGGTTCTGGGGCTTGGTATGAGAGGTTGGGGGTGCAGGAGGGTGCTCCAGATTGGGACCAAGGGTTTTAGAGTGTGGGAGGGGGATCAGGCCTGGGGCAGGGGGTTGGGGCGCAGGAGGGGGTTGGGGGCAGGCTCTGGGTGGCGCTTACCTCAAGCAGCTCCCGGAAGCAGCGGCATGTCCCCACTCCGACTCCTATGCGGAGGTGCGGCCAGGCAGCTCTGTGTGCAGCCCCATCCGCAAGCACCGCCCCTTCAGCTCCCATTGCCCACGGTTGCTGGCCAATGGGTGCTGCGGGGGCAGTGTGTGGAGCCCCCTGGCTACCCCTATGCGTAGGAGGCGGAGGGGGAACATGCCGCTGTTTCCTGGAGCCATGGCACATGCGGAGCAGGGCAAGCCCCTGACCCCACTCCCCAGCTGGAGCTCAAGGATTGGATTAAAACATCTGAAGCGCCGGATGCGGCCCCTGGGCCATAGTTTGCCAACCTCTGCACTAGGATCTGCAGACTCCAGCACTGGGCCAGACTCTAACCCTCCTCTCTCTCAGGGGTTCAGAGCCCAAGCTACAGCCTGAGCTCTAATGTTTACACTGTTACTTTTAGCCCCATATCCCCACAAGCCAGAGTCAAGTGAGCCTGGCTTTGAGACACAGAGTCATGGGTTTTTCTTTGCGGCATAGACATACCCCATGAAACTACAGGTGTTGGGGTACTAATTTGGGTAAGTGTTTGCAAGATCAGGGCTTTCAGTAGTAAGCACCTGTGAGAAATAAAGTGGGGGGGGGCAGCTCCCTTTGATGGACACCCAGCCAGCCAGCTAGCTGTAAAATCCCTCTTGGTAGCTGTTCTCTACTTGCTTTACCTGTAAAGGGTTAAAAAGTCCCCCAGGTAAAGTAGAAAAAGTGGGCACCTGACCAAAGAGCCAATGGGAAGGCTAGAACTTTTTAAAATTGGGAAAGAAACTTTCCCTTTGTCTGTTGTTCTCTCTGGGCTGCAGGGACACGGAGCAGCAATGCTATAAGCAGGAATGCTGTGTAAGGTTGAACCAGGTATGAAAAATTATCTTCCATACTTAGAAGGAATCATTTGGATAGGAAATGTTTAGATAAATGTGATTAGGCTTATTTCTTTATTTTGGCTTGTGGATCTCCTCTGTGCTAACCTCAGATGTTTTTGTTTGCTTTTAACCTTTAAGCTGAACCCCCAAGAAAGCTATTTTGGGTTCTTAATTTTTGGAATTGCTCTTTTAAAATCTAGCAAAAGCCTAAGTTCCAGATGTATTTTTTTCCTTTTTGTTTTTAATAAAAATTACCTTTTTAAGAACAGGATTGGATTTTTGGTGTCCGAAGAGGTTTGTGCATATGCTGTTTGATTAGCTGGTTTCCTTTGTTTTCTTTCTCAGCTCTTCCCCAAAGTGGCGGTGGTGGGGGCAGGGGGGTTAAAAAGGCTTGAGGGTACCCCACAGGGAGGAATTCCCTGGTGCTCCTTTCTGGGTCCAAGGAGGTTTTTTTACATTTGGGTGGTGGCAGCATTTACCAAGCCAAGGTCAGAGAAAAGCTGTAACCTTGGGAGTTTAATACAAGCCTGGAGTGGCAAGTATTAATTTTTAGAATTCTTGTGGGCCCCACCTTCTGCACTCAAAGTGCCAGAGTGGGGATTCAGCCTTAACAGCACCTTAAATCAGTGTCTATGTTTTTTATTTGCATACAAACCAGTGGCACTTTCAGAATAATAGTTATTATAATGCCCACTCCAATGCTCAAAGTCAGTGAGAATTTTTCCATTGCCTTCACCAGGAATTGGATTAGGTCCATGATCAGAATATGTGCACTGACTCTTGGCTGGAACCACAATAATGCAAAGTCATATGTCCAGCTGTAACAGGAATGTTTACAATTCAGAGTTGCAGACCTAAGCAACTCCACTAAAGTTTCACATTCCAGAATCATCACGAACTACTGAAGCATAAAGGAGTTTGATTCCCTAGCAGCATCCCTTACAAACGTCTCCAACATGAGTTTGGGTTTTGGCTGGGGGGAGATGGGGACAAGCTGCGTAATTAATACCTCTCAACACATTTTAAACCGCTCTCATCACTAAAGTCATGCCCCTCCACCCCCCTGAACATGATGCTGTGACAAATGCTCAACCTCCATTTAAAATCATTATAATTAGCATGGGCTGAGCATTTCATAGGAACATGCGGTCCGAACAAAACCCTTTATTATTACTTTTTAAATGGCGCTCAAACTCCTTGAACTGATGAAACAGCATCAAGGAAGCTAGAAGTCATTGCTCACCCAGTGACTCACTCAGCTAACATTACATTGCCAACTGCACTTTTGAAGTAATACTTACCCCAGTGGTCTCCAACATTTTTAAGCACAAGATCACTTTTTGAATTTAAGTGCAACCCAGGATCTACCTCAAAGAAAACTTAGACATAACAGTAGTCACACAAACCCAAATGCCCCCTGCCTTGCCCCTTCTGAAGCTCCACCCCTCTCCCTCCATCACTCGCTCTCCCCCACCCTCGCTCGCTTTCACTGGGCTGGGACAGGAGGTTGGGGTGTGGGCTCTGTGCTGGGGGGTTCGGAGTGTGGGAGGGGCTCTGGGCTGAGCCTGGGGCAGAGATGGGGGGTGGGGGTGTTCAGGTTGCGGGCTCTGGGAGGGTGTTTGGGTGCAGGAGGGGGCTCAGGGCTGGGATCAGGAGTTGGGGTGCAGGAGGGGGTGCAGGGTGCAGGCTCTGGGAGGGAGTTGGGTGCAGGGGGCCTCAGGGCTGGGGGTTAGGGTGCAGGAGGGGGTTCAGGGCTGGGGCAGGGGGTTGGGGTGTGGGAGAGGTGTGGGGTATGGGCTCTGGCCGGGTGCTACTTACTCAGGTGGCTCCCAGGCAGGGGCACAGCGGGGCTAAGGCAGGCTCCCTGCCTGCCCTGGCCCCACGCCCCTCCCAGAAGTGGCTGACATGTCTGGCAGTGGCTCCTGGGGTGGGAGGGGCAGGTGGCTCCGTGCACTGCCCCTGTCCGCAGGCACCACCCCCACAGCTCCCATTGGCCATGGTTCCCATTCCTGGCCAATGGGAGCTGCGGGGGTGGTGTCTGCAGGTAAGGGCAGTGAGCAGAGACACCCCCCCCCAGGAGCTGCTGCCATACATGCCAGCCGCTTCTGGGAGTGGCATGGGGCCACGGCAGGCAGGGAGCCATTGCGCCGCTGGACTGTTAGTGAACGATCTCCCAGTTTGGCTGCAGGAGGGTTGGCAACTGTAGACTGAGACTGACTGTCAGAGGCGCCACGATTGACAAGGTCATTCGCAATCTAATGGCTGGTGACCACTGAGTTAGACCATCCTAGTGAACAACTCACTGCTCCAGAGAAGTCAAATGGAGGCACCACACACCAGAAGTGCTGAAGCTGAATCAAGTTCTCCTATAACCAGTGACAGTGCACAGAGAGGATGCAAAGAGAAAATCAGCTTGTTTTTAAGAAATAGAAATGTGGCTGGCTAGAGGTGGATGGAGTTTACTCTGCATGGGTCAGCAGTGAGTTATGAGGGAGAATTGGAGACTGAAGGCTCCATCAAGCTCTCAAATGGAATACAAGGAACCCCTATGAAAAGGGTTAGAAGGGGAAAGGTCACTGAGAAGGTTGGAGTACTGTACTGTACTCAGGGCTGCACTGTAATTCAGACTGGGGGAGGGTATTTCTGGATTGCATAAAGCCATTCAGGTCTGTTTCTCTTGATAAAACCATTGCTGTCTAAAGATCTAAAGAAAGAAGAAACTTGCTGATGCAATGCCCGTTCGTGGCTGAGCCGGTGGCCCACTCTGGCAGCTCACATGGAACATAAAAGGTCAGAAGAGGTAGAGATGGAAATGTCTTAGAGGACAGATTCTGTCTGCCTGCATAGACTAGACACAGCCCCCTGACATGTCAGATATTAAATGGTTTGATTGCTCCCCATCCTGGTCCTGGGACAGCACAGCTACACTGTATGTGTTATGCCTTACTTGAGCTTGACTGCAAGGTGCCAGTCCAGGCCTCAGTGACTGAAATATGCTCTTGGCCTTCTGATTAAGATCAAACTATGACTTAGTAGAGTTGCTCCTGATTTATGCTGGTGAGATCAGAATTAGGCCCTACATGCCAAAGCACGATTTAGGGGAAATAAAGGAGTCTTTCCTGGTTTTGCATCAGAAGTATGGGAAACTCCTCGCTCAAGGCTTTGATGCCAAACACTATACTAGCCCCATGTTCACTCAGAACTGGGCCCAGGCTTGTGACCCACAGCAGATCTCTTGACAAAACTGAGTTTGTAATTGAACCCCAAACCAACCAAACCCCATGTCTTTGGGGTTTTGCTGGACCTCTGACAAAAAACAAGGGCCTGACCCCCCGGCCCCTTTCCCCTCCACTGACATAAATCAGTGAATTGAGTCAAATGGAGCTATGCTGATTAACACCAGCTGAGGTTCTGGCCCCAAGTTAACAACAACTAAACAAACAGCTCTGTATAACTGTGTTGTTTCTTTCTTCTTCAGGTGTTTTGTTTTGTTTTGTTTTTTGAGGGGGGGAATTCACATTTGTGAACAACATCAACATTGAAGGAGGAAGCAAACACACAGAAGGGAAATCATGTTCCTGCTGGCCAACAAGAGACAAGACTCCCACTTCTCTCACTTGAGCTAAATAGGACCTCTCTATTCAGCAGTCCTATTACCTATTACTGAACAGGGGCCTTAACTGCTAGTTAGATTGTCCAACCTCTTTGTAGGCCCAGCCACTAGAGGGCGACATCCTTCTCCCACACACATACACAAAGCCAAAGTGTCAGAGGGTCAAAACCAAACTGCAAAGTTTCCTGTGTGCAGTGAAGCAATGAAGACTCTCAGGAAAGAGTGGAGATTTGGTCCTAATAGGGGTATGAGATGTCCCTATTTTATAGGAACGGTCCTAATATTCAGCGCTTTGTCTTATAACAAGCACCTATTACCCTCCACCTCCTTTCCCGATTTTTCACACTTGCTATCTGGTCACCCCTCGGTCCTAATAAATGAAGAGTCCTACATTCAGTTTGAGCACTGCTACAAAATGGAGTGGACATAAGCCAGCATCCACCCCCACCACATCAAAAGGAGTTGGTTTATTCTCCTCTGTCTAATGCTGTCCTAACTGTGTGTGTTCAGTTAGCCCAGCACTTGGGGGCTGCAGGGACAATGTGGGATTAGGACTGGAACTGAGATGGAAGCAACTTGATTTTAAGACATTGTCCACAACATAAACAAAACAAAACATAGGACACACCAAGTAACCACTTGACTAACTTATGAAGCTGATGTTGATTTGTGAGATTATTGCCAAAGCTACTGTAAGACGGGAAGATGACGAAAGAGAAAGATCAAAGAGAAATGAAAGTTATAATCATACTTTTATGAAAGCTCTCAAAGTAGACACAGTCAAGGCAAAATGTAAGCACATCACTTGAACAAGCTCTTTGAATGAGGGGATTGTGCTGAAAGTGACAGCAATAATGGTCTGTGAGAAATATAAATTGATCACTGTCAAGCAGGTAGCTCCTTTTGTCTAGCAGTAAGTTGATAACCAACGTGCAATCTGCATATTGTTTTTAGATATGTTGCTTTCAAGATTTGAGTTGGTCGCTGCGCTAATCGGTATGGAAAAGATGACAAGTAGGACTAATGGAGACAGAGCTGAACCAAAAACCCAGGTCCCAAGACTCTCAAATGTAGGTTTGTTTGACATTTGAACAGGGGTCCGGTGCCGGAACTGAATTTTGTTCCATTGTCTCCCCTCTAATTATTACTTTATATTTATCATTATATTTTATCTAGTCAAATGATAACATTTGTGGATTCTGAATCTTCCTCTGCTCCCCTTCTTCACATACATCTCAGCCTCTTTTAAAGTACCAACATTCCACTGCAACATTGGTACATCAGTGAGGGCAGGGAGAGCCAGGGTACATCTACACTGCAATAAAACACCTGTGGCAGGCCCGGGTCAGCTGACTTGGGCTCACAGGGTTCAGAATGTAGGGCTATAAAAATTGCAGGGTCGATATTTGGGCTCAGGCTGAAGCATAAGCTCTGGGACCCTGTGAGTAGGGAGGGTCCCAGAGTCCAGGCTCTAGCCCGAGCCCAAACATCTACATTGCGATTTTATAGCCCTGAAGCCCAATCCCTGTGAGCCAGTCAGCAGACACAGGCCAGTGGCGGGTGTTTTACTGCAGCGTAGACATACCCCCCTCTCCCCCCAATTCTTCTAGCAGCACTGGAAGGGTCAGCTAGCACAAAGATGCAGGCCAGGTAAGTTATGTTAGACAGGAATGTTAGACAACACTGAAGCAGTTAATGGGCAAATGATTCGAACGATGTTTGACAAGTTTTTAGTTGCAGCTCCTACAAACCATCATGCTGTCACTTTTGAGAGATGACTCTTCAAACAACAGAAGAATTATGGAGTCCTTCCCATGCCGAGCGATCAAACAATTTTGCTTTTTATAAAAGTGTTTAGAACAAACAGCTCCAGTTTATTGAGCATGTGTTAAAAGGAACTTGCAAGCTAGACAGATGATCATCAAGGAGCATCTTCAGTTTGTATCTTAACTCTTTTTTAATGGGATTAGATTCTGTGTAATTTAACATCCTAAATGCCTTAGAGAATATTAAAACAAGGCAAATAACATGACTCAACGTAGGTGGGATATATTTCTAGCATGTTTGTGTCACAATTACCAGACTAACTGCACCTCTGACCCCTCAGTCTCAATCCTCTCTAGCAGTCCCCTGTCTCTTAGTAGAATCACATGGTTCTCTGTCTCCCCTGGTGTATCAACTAGGATTATGGATTTATGTGCAGACACTGCTATTCTGTTCCCTCGGAAAGTAATGACAATGATAATTACTGACCAAACAGCCTCCTGGAAGCCCAGTATCAGCTATTTAGAACAAAAGTATTCCAGAGAAAACAGATGATAAACAATAAAACAGCCTATTAGCACACCCGATTGCCAGGTATCTACCCATCTTCCACGCGGGGACAGTGCAATGACTAATGCCCTTTCAGAAAGTTTCTTGTTATGTCAGAGCTGACTGACACCACCTTAGACAGCTCCTGGCAACTCACCCCCATCACAAGAATTTAGACAGCTTATAGCCCCCTGATTGCCAGCTTCTCAGCCTGGCAAAACAAGCTTGCATCAGCCTTGGAGACAGGATGCAAGATCCTGGAGGCTGATACTTGATACTAGAAGAGCAGCGAAGGTGACTGTGGAATACCTGCACTCCAGTGGGAGAAGTAGGACACACCATAACACAGGGTTTTCCACATCTGTAAGCTTTTTTAAAATGTTTTGCTGTTGACCACAGAATATGACATTTCCAGGTGGTGTGTGTAATTTCACACACTTTTCTTTTAATAATGTATAAATTTAGTGCTCTTGGGAAGAAAAAAAAAAGGGGCTTGCAGTCATGGTTGATTATGCTTAGAACAGGAAGAAGTTGGGCAAGATTTCGGCACTCTTGTCACACAACACCTCAGTTTTGACAAGTTGCAGCACCTTCTGCCATGGGCAGCAGGTATCATAGGCTTGGGGAAGCTGTACCCCCGAAAACAGCCAGGTGTGGCCCCACCTATGCTCTGCCCCCATTTGCCCCCACCTTCTGACTTGTCACAGCTCACTGTCTCCCTGTGGGGTCATCCCAGCTTGGGCCATGCCACCCGCCCTCCCATCACTCCGGGGATGGGAGTGGCGGGGGGAGAGGGCTGTGGCCACACCGCCCACCCATCGCTCCAGGGATGTGGGGGGCTGCGGAAACCACAACCAATGGGAGCTGTGGGCGCAGCACTTGCGGGCGTGGAGCCTCCCTGTCCACCAATGTGCCTGGGGCTGCAGGGACTTGGCAGCCACTTCCTGGGAGCTGCGGCAAGTGCCTCCAAGATCCCGAACACCCTGCCACACCCAAACCCCTCATCCCTGGCCCCACCCCAGAGCCTGCACCCCCATCTGGAGCTCTCACCCCCCACACACCTGCCCCAACCCATGCCCGGTAAAAGTGATTGAGGGTGGGGGAGAGTGAGCAACAGAGGGAGCGGGGATGGAGCAAGTGGGGGCAGGGCCTCGGAGAAGGGGTGGGGCAGGGACAGGGCTTTCCAAAAGGGGCAGGGGTGTTCAGTTTTGTGCCATTAGAAAGTTGGCATCCCTACACGCCGCCCGCCCTTATGTCACTCCGGGGCTGGGGGAGTTGGGGGCACTCCAGGGCTGTGGGCAGTAGCTGGGGCAGGTGCTGGTGGCTGTGATGGGAGGGGAGGGGCTCCGACAGGGCGGGGCTCAGGTGGAAGGGGCAACGAGAGAGTGGGTGATGTGGCCACAGGGCCCCCCAGCTGTGGAAGGGCAGATGACACAGCCCCCTGTAGTAGCCTCTGTTATTACAGTTCTGGGCCCTCAGTCTTGCTACTGAAGTTTTGCTCCCACCCCGTACTTGCTGTTAAAGTCCTGGGCTCACACAGTCCTGAGAATGTAGGTTAGTCCTGATCAGCAGGATCCACTGCAATTCCAGAACTCAATTCTAATTCACAGTATTTCCCCATGCTTTGATCCTGATCTGCAGCACTCCCTCCCATTCCAGTTGTGATCATTTTAAAAGGATCCAGTCTGAAGGACTTGAAATCTGGGAAGCTTTCATATTAATGTCACTTGTGACCACTACTCAGATACATGCATTACTCTTACTGAAATACCTGTGGGTCATTTAGCTGCTGAGCTTCTTTGAGAACTAAAGTACAGTACTAGCTGCTGAAAACTGGATTTTTGTTCATTTGTTGTTTTTGGTCTTCAGCCCAATGTATAGTGTTATTGATTTACATTCAGCCTTGAAATAGCTCCATTGATTTCAGTGGCATTATACCAAGGGTGAATTTGGTCCAAAATGTCTTCAAGGACAACATTTCCCATCAGTACCTGCTTGTACTGCAATGTGTGTAAGGTGGTATAACTTAGATTGGTTCAGATATTTGGGGGGGGGCGGGGGCAAATTTTTCAGACTGTGATTTAAATATACAATAAAAAGAACTTAACCAGGCTTTGACCCCACCCCACCCGCAGCACACAGCCTCCAGGAGATGGGAGGACATGGGGAGACTTCCAGAGACCCCCACCATAGCAGGGAGGCAAGGACTGGTGCAGACACCCTCACCCTGAGGTCTCTTGGGTGGCTTTGGGAGAATGGGAAGAGTGAACCCACAGAAAGGGGGAACGCCTCATGCACCTGCCAAGCTTGGTGTGTGTGTGTTTTGTGGTTCCTGCCAACCCCCCGCTGTCACTGCCTGGGACTGTTGGCACAAATCCATTAGCATGGGGACAGGGCTCCTTACACTACCATCTGCCTGAGGGTCAGGCACCTCTAAGGTTACCACCTGGCTAGTATTTGACAAGCCTGGTCAGTTTTGGGGTTTTTTTTAAATGGATTTGCCAGTTGCTAGAAAAATAATGTAATCTGCCTTTTTTATTCCCCTGTGGGTCTTAAGATTTGCAGGATCACCCCAATACACTGGGATATCCAACGTTAACAGTTTGTGTCCAGCTAAAGATGCTGCAGCGTTCCCACCTCCAGGGTTTGAGTGATAATAGAGCAAAACTTGAAAATAGAGCAGATGTCTGCCCACCAATCGACGTGAGTGGGAGAGGATTTGAGTCACACAAAGTGAGGAGACCTGTGAGTTCTCTCTAGATACTGCAGTTGGCTATTTGGGGTGATGGGGGTGGGTTGCAGAGTTGCCGCCAAAGTGCCGCCGAAGATCTGGAGTGAGTGAATGACATGCTGGCGAACTGGCTCCAGCTCCAGCTCACCACTGCCTATGCCTGCAAAACTTAGTCATAGGCATGGTCTGTCCTACACTCTTGGGTCTACCAAAACCCCTGAGTGTTAGGGAGTCTGAACAAGTGCAAGGCAGCTAAATTCTATTCTCATTTACACCAGTCTAAGACCAAACTATCTCCAATGACTAATAGTTTTACGCAAGTGTAAATAGAGCCAGAATTTACACCGGGGGGGGGGGGGGGGGAGTCCAACACTTTACAGATCACAACTGAATTTGGCCTACCAATTTTATACTAGCTATTACACATACAATTCTCAGTATAACCTATCTTTGTAGTTACAGGACCAGTATTAACAGCCAGCCATGTAAAGCACTGGGTTTCAACCTTTCCAGACTAATGTACCCCTTTCAGAAGTTTGATTTGTCTTGCGTAACCTCAAGTTTCATCTCACTTAAAATCTACTTGCTTACAAAATCAGACACAAAAATACAAGTTGCACGGCACACTATTACTGAAAAATTGCTTACTCATTTTTACCATATAATTATAAAATAATTGGAATATAAATTATACTTTCATTTCAGTATATAGAATATAGAGCAGTATGAACAAGTCATTGTCTGCATGAAATTTTAGTTTCTGCTGACTTCGCTAGTGCTTTTTATGTAACCTGTTGTAAAACTAGGCAAATATGTAGATGGGTTGATGTACCCCCTGGAAGATCCCTGCATATTCCCAGAAGTACAAGTACCCCTGATTGAGAACCACTGATGTAAAGGAGTCTGGGTACTTGATGAAAGACTCCAAAATCAAGACAGAAGTTCAACAACATGCACACTAACAGACTTCCATTTTAAAACTACTAGGAAAAGAAAAATTTCTGTCGAGAATGACTGACACATTGTGGCTTTTTATCTCTAATTCAAACAGATTCATTTATTAAGAGGTTCTCTCATAATCTCAGTTATACTGGTGGAAAACTGAAAAACCTGGAGCTTTGCACAGTGATCCCTACATAGTAGAGACCAGTTCTTTGAAAATCTTTGATTTCAGACTGGGAGACATGACATGCTCCTTCCCAGAGGACGGGTTTGGTTTGACTGTTTGTGGTGAATTGGATGCTTGCAGAAGCGGGGAACCGATTACACAGGCTTAAGCTGGGGATAATGCAGACAGCGGTCATGCTCAGCTACCTCTGGGTATGTACTGCAGTTCTGGTCAGCAACAGTCCAGATATTCCACTTCTGGGCTCCGTACGCTGCTTGGTCAATGTGTTCAGTTACTGACCTGTACCATGTCCACCATCAGCCTGTGTAATTAATCCCCGCCCCATTTATAGCAGATTTTAGACAATCCCATGAATAATCAATTACCTTTTTAATCTCTAACCATCCTGGCTACTTTTTACAACAAGCCTTTTAAAGTATTTAACAGTGCCAGCATTTGATTTACCTGTTGGTAAAGTACTGGAGGAGGACAGAGTTAAAGCAAACCATTTGCTGCTCTCTTACTGACTTTCACATCCTCTGGAAAATCTAAGCGTAAAAGGACTAGACTGCAAGGATGATTTTGAGCCTGGTGCTCTAACTAGACAAGCCAAGTTATCTCATGTGCTCCATAAATGTGAGAAATAATGAAAGCTAACGTTAACAGTTAAGTAGAACAACATGCAGTGAAATGATCTCCATGTAGTTGTACACTAAGCATTAGGCTATTTTAGATGTGCCTATTCCGCCATCTGGTGGCATTTACAAATCATATCATAGGCAGTCTCTGCATTTTCATAATCTATTTCCATGCATACACCCACGTTAATTTAAAATTCTACTCCTGATAGGTTTCAGAGTAACAGCCGTGTTAGTCTGTATTCGCAAAAAGAAAAGGAGTACTTGTGGCATCTTAGAGACTAACCAATTTATTTGAGCATAAGCTTTCGTGAGCTACAGCTCACTTCATCGGATGCATACTGTGGAAAATACAGAAGATGTTTTTAATACACACAGACCATGAAAAAATGTGTGTTTATCACTACAAATGGCCCACTTTGATTATCATACACATTGTAAGGAGAGTGATCACTTTAGATAAGCTATTACCAGCAGGAGAGTGGGGTGTGGGGAGAGAATACCTTTTGTAGTGATAAACACCCATTTTTTCATGGTCTGTGTGTATAAAAACATCTTCTGTATTTTCCACAGTATGCATCCGATGAAGTGAGCTGTGGCTCACGAAAGCTTATGCTCAAATAAATTGGTTAGTCTCTAAGGTGCCACAAGTCCTCCTTTTCTTTTTACTCCTGATAGGTTACTTTGACTTTTAATTCCATAGAACACATCCCCAGTTCTGCCCTCCAACATTTTCTCTCTTCTCCCTTCTCTCCCACATTCCCAAGTTCTTTCACTCTTCTGTACTTTTCTCTTCACATCCAAACTTCACTCAAAGGTTGTTCAGATCACAGCTCTTGAGCCATCCTAGAGCTCTTTAAGCCCGTCCAGAAATTCTAGCCTCCCTTGGTCTATTTTGAGCCACCTCTTTGTATGAAAGATGAGTTTTTCACTGGCTCAGCCAGACTTAAAACACAGGCCTGGCCGAGCAAAACAGCGGGGTAACAACAGGGTTATAAATGAGAATCAGCAGTTTGATTCCACCTGAGAGTTCCCAGTGCACCCCTCCACCAGCACAAAGCTGCCTGTCCTAAAGCTAGCTAACCCAGACGAAGGAGGATCCCCCATAGTCAGAACAGGGGGACACTTGGATGGCATAGAGCCACCATTCCCTCCCTGCATCCTGGTGATCCCAAGCTGCCACTACTACTTAGATCAGCCCCCGCATTGCTTTAATTTGTACCTGGGGCCTAGTCCAGGGTAGAACAGCCCAGAATCAGAACATAAAGATAACTTTAAAAAAAAATAATCAACTTTTCACCCCCCCTTTGCCTCCAACTTGTATCAAGCACCCCTGAGTCAAGCTTCAGGATACAGTTCCTAGTATTCTGGAATGTCTATGTTCATACCATAGAATAAATACAGCAAACAAATTAATTCATGGACACCTAGGACTTCAGGATTGCTGTCAAGTTCTGCTCCATCGCTTCTGTGTTATACAGACAGAATTCAGATCCCCCTGTGCCAGAAATATAGGCCCCATACCATTTATACTAAAGCTATTACTATATACCATTAGATTAGCTGTTAGCAATATAGGGTCTATAACATACAACTGAGCAGTTCTGCTGCCATCCAGTAGAGGGTGGCCACACACATACACTACACAGTATTCCAATATGTTTAACACAGCAAATTGACCCTCAATATATTCATAAAAGACATAAGCCATTAAGGAATTTTTTTCCAGACACTGTGAAAAAAAGAAAACAGCTCCACAATTAATATGAAATACCCTGGGGATGGGAGATGAAAAGTCTAAATGATGCCACTGGCATCTGTGAGAATTCAAATTCATTTCAGCATAACTGAGCATCATCTCAGACATAGCTAGCCAGAGTGGAGCCAAAATGGACAGTGAGGGTCAGATGCCCAGCTGGTATAAATCAATGCAGACCACAGTGGACTTATGCTGATTTGTGCCAACTGAGAATCTGGCCCATGATCTCCTGCTATTTAGTGCTCTGCAAGCAATATTCCCCCATGAAAGGCTACCAGCAAAGTACAGGAGAAGAGACAACTTTGAAGTCATTGTGACTACCATCCAGTGATGGTATATTAGCCCCTTGACATTTGTATTAAGGATGTCCCTGCCCACAAAGAACTTGACAATGGCAAATCCAGTCTGAGCATTCAGTTATGAGAACCAATGCGCCAGATCCAAACCCCACCAAACAGCTAATTCCAAAATTGGATCCAAATCCTTGCATCTTGAGCCCATCTCTTGTTCACATTCTTGTTAGCGTATCATGATGACTTTAATGAGAGTGATGCCAACTTAAGTGAGGTCTGTGCCCTGTAGCCATGTTCTGTGGGAACAAACAATTTCTGGTGTAACAATGAAAAAAAAAGGACTGCATTTACACAGACTCATTTTCCTCGCCCAGTGACTCATACTGTCTGCATAAATGCCTTGTGTTGCCTAGTATAAATTTAGATAATACCAAGATCTCTCCCTGGGAGTGTGATAATCAAATCCACTTCATCTACATCACTGGAATGTTTAATATGTAATTAGGAAACTAGGATTTACCTGACTGAGATGCCACTTGTGAGGTTAAATTATCTCTGGCTCAGAGGCACAACACCATTGGCTTATTCCAGTGTGGCACTTGTCTGTGGGAAGGCCATCATTTGACCTCTTATTGGGTTTTCTATTACTATGTGAGTACCCCAAAGTGGGTAAGATGCCTGTCACAGGGTATTCACTCACCACCAGTGGCACCTCTTCCTGGCTGTTCTGGGAATTCTCTCTTTCAGGTCTGACGCATCCACTTGCAGTCTCTTTCCTGTTATCTTCTCTCTCACTCTGAAGTCCCTCTCTCACTCCAGGAGCTGTGGCCAGGTCACTATGTGATTTCCCCTTCTGGAGTATAGAGTCTCACTATACCTGCCGTCCAGACAATACCACTCCACCAGTGGCTAGTAGGAGAACCAGGCATGCCCACCGCTCCAGATTCCAGCCCAGGGACCCTAAGACACAGTCAAAATCTGCTCAGTCCCCAGATTTGCTGCTCTCCCTCTGGGCTGCTTCCTACTTGCTTCCCCTAGGCTTTCTTCTCCACTCTTCTCTCTGTGGGTATGCCTTTCCCTCAGGGCCAGGCTCCCAGGGTCTTACTCTTTCCCTGGATTCCCTCTAATGCATAAAAGGTGGCTACAGACTTTCTTAATGCAATCACCTTTCTGCTCTCAATTTACTGACTTTATACCAGTCCCTCCTGTTCCTCCCCAACTGTACTCCATCTTCAATCAGTCCTTCAGTCCCTGGCTCTTCTCCAGGGACAGCCTATCAGGTTAGTTACCCTAATTTACAAGCTCTGCCCTGTGTGTGGTAGACACCCTCATCACAGTGCTTTACAGAAACAAGTAAAGGCATGCTCCCTGCCCTAGAGAGGTTACAATCTAATGTCTGGACCCTGTAAATTGATCAGTACAGGCTGACCCCTACCAGGTAGATCAAGTCACAGGACTAAGGCCTTAGAGCTCAAATCTGCAAATGCTCAGGCTGATGACTAACATGCCTCATTGTTTGCAGAGAAAGATGCTAACTACAGATGTGAGACAACAAATGAGGTCAGTAAACAACTACCAGGGAAAGGGAGAGGCGTGGAAAAAGGTCAGTAATAAAATCAGATATTTACTCATCTAGGCCTGATCTTGAAACTCGATCAGCAGAGGTAGACTCCCATAGACTTCAATGAGATCGCACAGGTGTAGGGATCCACCAGCACAAAAGCAATTGCAGAACTGGGGATGTAAGGCATGCACACATCTTCATGGTTCTATTAAATTTGTAATTAAAATGTATACATTTATTTACCACTAAGACTCAAAGAAGCTAGAGGGTATTTTGTATAATACAATAGTAGCATGACAAATAAGCTAGTTAAAGAGTTCTCCAGATTGATCCCATTTTCATTCTCGTTCTTTTAATTTTTTCCCTTACATATGGCCCCTAGACACCTGGGTAAAGAGCAGCCTAACACTGCTTAGACAGATAAATAGATAAGCAGCTATACAGGATGAAAAACAGATAAGCAGTGAAGTTGGATGTCCTCCAAATTTGTTATGTTATACTTAATTCAATTGTCATGTCTTGCTTTAGTGCAGCAATTTACTGTCCTATTTCCCTCTTTCCAGTCCATATGGGCTGAGGCTTTTTCTTAAGTTTTAAAATAAAACCAGTAAAATAGTTTTTTTTTTAAACTGTTCAAGTTCTTCAGAATTTTTGATCAGTGTGGCCTCGTAGTATAAAAGAATACACACTTTTAAAAATCAGCTAACAGTTTATTATATATAATAAAATTTTCTAACATGGGGGAGCAGTATCTGACTGGGGGAATTCTTTCTTTCACAGCACCATAAAAATCTCTCCTCTGCTTTTCAGAGCAAATAGGTTTTGAGCCTGCACTTTCCATGCTAAACAGGAAAGTGATCATAACTGGGATTCTGCATTTATTTTCATAGCTGTTTGATTTGCTGTACATAACTGAACCAAGATTGTACTGTTTCAAAGATTGGGGAGTAATGGATACAAGAAAGTGGATGTTTAAAAATTCAATTAGTATGGTTATTTATAAAAAAGCAGTTATTCCTACAGCTAAATCAGATCAGTTCTGTGCCTTTAATTTCCATTTAGGAATTTGTAAGATAGTTGTCCAACAGCAAAATGGGCTAAATTCAGTGACATGAAAGATGCTGCTCTACCATTTGCACTGATTTTGGGGTCCCATGTGGACAACTGAAAATGCCCCTGCACACCACACATCTTTCCTTTTCAAGTTCCTGTGAAACATTCATTAGGGAAGGAGCCAGAGAGTGAGATAGTATTTGCCAGAAGGGCAACACATTCAGCCCCTAAACCTATAAATGACTTGAAATTTGGTGTCACAAGGCATCTGTCACTACCACATGTATCCTACTGCCTGGCCAGTTCCCACAGTCTCATGGTCACAAATACACATCAAATTATCCTTTCACTAAGATACATATTTATTATTTTCTTACAAATTATCTCATTATGATGCAGGCTTACAGCAAGGAGACCCAGCCATCCCATCTTCAGAACTTCACCATCTGAACCTACAGTTGCTTCCTGTTCCTCTGACTTATATCCTTTCATTACCCCACTGATTACCATCCAGGTGCTCACAGTCCCCCAACAGAAAGTGTATAATAGACTCCAGTTGGGCCTGCAGCCTTTTTCAAGCTACAACACTGTCAGTGGTCTGGGTGCTGCTGATAGTGCTCTAGCACACTAGGACACTGACAGAGGCCAGGTCTCTCCTGATCATCCCCACAGCAGGGCCCTCTTTGGAACCATGCTGCTATGTAGTCCCTAAGGGCCACTACCACAATCCATCCTCAGTGAGGGATTCATGTGGTAGAGGGGGATGCTATTCAGTGGCCAACTCCAGCGCCGTAGCTACATCACTGTACTACAGATGCTGACTACAGTAACAAAAGGAGCTTTTCCTTTGCTGTAGTAAATCTACCCTCGCAAGAGGCAGTAGTTGATAGAATAATAATAATCATGTTTATTATTGTAGTGCCTAAAGACCAACCCAGAATGGGGCCCTATTAGACATGGTACTGTACAAACAGAGTAGCAGCCAGTCCCTGCCCTATAGAGTTTACAACTTAAACATACAAGACAGACACAGGTTTACATGATCATGCACTATTTTTCCACACCTGTATTAGCAATTAGAACCCAGGAAACTTCAGATCCACAGCACAGACCTCTTCCACTTGAGATAAGGTGGTAACTGGTATCAGAAAAGGGACATGACACACACTTTGCTGGTGGTTTACACAACTATTTGTGAGGCAGCAGTGAAAATTTAATACTGGGACTCCTGGGTTTTACTACTGGCTCTGGGAGTAAAGTGTGGTCCAGTGGACAGCACAGTCAAGCATTTCGCTTTGACATACTTTCTTTGAATGACAGGGTGGATCAGAGAATGAGACTTGGATCTGTAATGTTAGCAACCTGGGTTATTTCCGGTATGCTCAGTAACAAGACTGTGAATTGCAGAATTAACCACAGTCAGTGGAAGAGGTAAGCCTAGAATTTATGATCTCCTGCCAACTATACCTAGACTATAGGATATTTCAGGTGGGAATCTCTGTCTCACACTCCCATCCTCACCACCATGGCCACCAAAGCTACTCCAAAAGGGGAAGGGGGCTGAGCAAGACACAGTACTGCCAACACTTGCAATTTTATCTCCACTCTTGTAATATGTCCTATTTTGCGTAGTACCCCAGCTCTGGGAGCTATGTGCCAACTCTCGCAATTTTATCATAAGCCTTGCAGCATACGATGTTCTGCTCACGGCCCCAACTTGTGAAGACAATTGATTACAAGAGAATCTCAGCTCTCATTTAAATGAGAACAGTAAGTCCCCAGCCCTCAGGGTTGCAGAGAAAAGCATGAAAATGTGCCGGGAGTGTAGCCTAAAGGTTCGGAAACCAGAAACCAGCCACCCCTGCCCTTCCCCATTGTTCAATCTCATGATTGTTCGGGCTGGCAATGCTGGAGATGGGCTCTGACAATGCCACTTCCACAGGGATCACAGCCCCTAGCCTGCCCATGCTCTAGCCCAGGGTACACCTTGCCCTAGGCCCTGGCCTCCCCGCCCAATCCCTTCCAGCCCTGGCCCTGCTCTGCTGCAAGCCTCCCTGCTCTCCCAGCAGCCCCTCCTACTCGATCCATGACTCGACGCTCGGCAGCGGCGCCTCGGCCGGGCCCCGCCCCTCCCTGCTGTCCCGGATGAACCCGCCTCACTCCCTCATCGCTGGCTCGGCGCTCGTCCTGCCCGGATCCTGGGCCTGAGCCCCGAGCGCCGCCAGACGCGGCTGGGCCACGGCCTCTCGCGCCCGGGAGCCGAGGTGAGACCCGCCCCGGGGTGGGCTCCGAGTTCCCCCTAGCTCCCGCCCGCCGGGCTGGGCTCCCTGTGAGGCGGGGCTGAGCCCCTGCCCGCACCCTGGCTGGGGCGCGCGCCCGCCTCTGCCTTGCGCCGCAGGGCGGGGGGATTCCCCGCTCGCTCACGGGAGTGGGCGGGGCCGAGTAACGGCTGCCGGGCCCCAGAGTATTGTAGTCCCCCCCCACCCGCCCGTTTCAGTGGGGTGAGCTGCGGGTGGGGTGCTGACGTTGCTGCCTGCGCGCGGCTGGGAGCGCCCCGGTGCCGGGGAGTCAGGGCTGAACCCAGGGCGGGGGCTGCAGGTCTCGCAGGCGGGTCACCTGGTCCTGGCAGAGTTTCACGACTGCCAGGCTGTCCCGGTTTGGGCCGCGGCCGGGTCACTTTACATGCCCATCACGCACCCAGTCGGGTGTGGCATTCCTCGCTTCCTTTCACAAACTGGGGCAGTGTTGCTCTGCGCTGTTGGCCGCGCCACCCTAGAGGTGGCTGCATGTCAAGCGTGTTGTGGAGTTCGGATGTGTACATTGTTCTGGGAATAAAAAGTGTTATGTACAAGTGAGATGATAGTTTTCAAAGCAGCTTTCTCATGTATCGAGATGTGAATATTCGAGATAAGAGGTGATGAGAGCATTAGGAAGGAATTCCAACAGCTGGGAGCCAACTAATGGCATAACAATATCTGGGACAAAGCAATGTAATGTACAGGCAGGGACATAAACAGAAACTAAATTACAGAGTAGGAAGGAGTTAGAATCAGATAAAGAATAATAGATTAAGCCCTTTCTTGAATACAGTGGAGCAGGTCAGGAAGTTATACTACAAACACATGTTGGACCAGATCTACCTCCTTCCTCGAAGCAGACCCTCAACCAGGCTGCCTCCCTTTTAGGTGTGCCTACCTTCCTGACCTACTCTTCTCCGCAATAAAGATCCTTCACTGTCCTATTCAACTGTTTAGTACATTGGCTTGGCATCAGTTCAGGGCAACAGCACCCGTATTTCCCCTCATTGATCCAGCAAAAGCACCCCACGCTCAGGCTTCAAACCCCTGGCTGACACCTCTTTTGGGTGGAGACGCATGTCTCTGTCCCTTCCCAGGGAGTATTTCTACGCTGAACAGCCTCCCAAGTACCACCTGGGAAACCCACTTCACCTCCATTGTCCCAAACGGTTCTTTGAAGTTCCTAATATTTCCCCAAGGTTTACATTAGTCAGTCTCCTAGAAAATTTACATACAATCATACAGTAACAACACACAAACAATTACATTTTTATACAATGGATCCCAAAGATATTAAACTTAATTAAGGTTTAACTTAATTCATTACAGTGTATCCAGGAAATTGTCCTCTGTCACATTTGGTACTGCTAAAAATATTTACCAGAATGCTTCCAGTATTCCAAGCATTCTGGGTCAGACACACAATTTTATTTCCTTTAGCATTCCTTGTCATTCTTCATAGAAGTTTTCTTCCCAAGTGAAGGAGCTTATGAGAAACTTGTGTGTTACGCCAAAGTATTGCCTGAAGGAAGGGTCCACTTTTTCCACCCACAAAATATTTGAGGGTCCTGTGCACCATGTGATATGAAGAGGTGAAGTAGTGATTTAGTCCAGTGGTTCTCAACCAGAAGTATATGTACCTCTGGGGGTACGCAGAGGTCTTCCAGGTGGTACACCAACTCATTTAGATATTTACTAGTTTTACAACAAGCTACATAAAAAGCATTAGTGAAGTCAGTACAAACTAAAATTTCATATAGACAATGACTTGTTCATACTGCTCTATATACTATACATTGAAATGTACGTACAATATTTATATTCCAATTGATTTATTTTATAATTATATGGTACATGAGAAAGTCAGCAATTTTTCATTAATAGTGTGTTGTGACACTTTTGTATTTTTATGTCTGAGTTTGTAAGCAAGTAGTTTTTAAGCAAGGTGAAACTTGGGGTTATGCAGGACAAATCAGAGTCCTGAAAGGGGTACAGTAGTCTGGAAAGGTTGAGAGCCCTTCAGTCCTCTGTGGAGCAGTGTTCTAGGCTGTAACTGGATTATTAAAAGTATCAGTATTAAAAGATCAGAGAGAATTACTGAGTTAAAACTGTTCATCCTGTTTAAAACTGCTCTGTGGATCTCTTTCAGAGTGCTGTTTTGCACAAGCTACAAGGGACGATGGCACTTTCTTTTCATTAGCTCAGTTGCTTCATCTGACATAATGCTCATAAACAGCATATTGCTGTTCCACTGCTGCTAAGACTTGGGGGACAGCAGTATCCCACGAGTGAACAAAACACCATGGCATCAAGCTACCCTCCTCCATTTGATGACCCTGTAGAAGTGAGAGAGGGTTTTCTGTGTCCACTGTGCCTGAAGGATCTGCAGTCTTTCTATCAGCTTCAGTCTCACTATGAAGAAGAACACTCAAGCGAGGACAGAGATGTCAAAGGACAGCTCAGAAGTAAGAGTCATGACAGCAGCTTTAACTTCTGCTCTGTAAAATTCCATACAGTGAAAAATCTTTAAGTTGTACTACAGATTCCTAAAAGCATCTCACCTATAAATTTCACTTCACTAAAATATTGATTAAAATGAGTTAGGAGTAGGGTTGGTTTATGTGTAAATGGATTTAGGCCAAAGAATAATTACTGTACAGTTTCCAACAGAAAGCTTCAAAAATGTTTTCTACCTTGCTTGCCTAAAGTTAGGCACCTAAATAAGTGGCTTGATTTTCAGATGCCTAATTTTATGCATCCAAGTTAGAAAATGCTGGCTTTTCACTTTTGTGAAAGTTGTCAGTACATGGATGATTTATAGTGTTAGAATTAATAGCAGTTTTCCTTGTAACTTCCCTGGGCATAATGTCAAAAATTGACTGGATTTGTCAGCTGACTACAATGTGGATGCCTTGAACTTGTCAATTAAACCGCTTAATTGTTGGGTGCCTTGAGTATATTTATATTGGATTTCTTTTCTGTTTAGATAATCATACTTTTCCATTTTTGTGATGATAAAAGATTGTTCGTAGCTTTTTGTTCATATACACTTTCATTTTATGTGTAGAGTAAAATGTGCAGAAACAGTCTTTTGAGTGTTTTTCTGGAAAGTTGCTTAATTGTTTTTCCTTAATTTTGAATTTTTATCATTTGTAACTATAATTGACACTGCCGCTTAAAAGGACACAGATTAAAAGCCATATATTCAAACAATCTTTTTTATTTAAAAGCATAGCTTTTGTTACTCTTAGCCCCTGTTAGATTATTAAAATTCAGTTTTATAAATCTGATTTACTTTTCACCACTTCAGCGGCTCATTTGCTTTTAGCCATTCACTCAGTTTGGACAATTAAAGTAGACTAGTCAGTTTCGCTCTTGGGGTTCTTGTGCACTCGCACAATGCTGTAGTATTGGAATTGCAAGCACCGCTCTGGAATATTTAAACCAAAACAACAATATTCTTTTCATTGGTTTAAGAAAAAGAGACCTTGTGTTAGGTTTTGTTAGCTCTCCTGACTGTTTTTTTGCTTTTAAACAAAAAACACCTAAATTTTGGGTTCTGCTATCTCAGTAGTGTCCTTTTAATTGAAAATATAATAGTCACACTTTTTCAGATTTTTCTTTAATTTGCATTTTTAAGGATGTTGTTTTTATCTGCCTACTTTGTCATAGTTATTCATGTCAAGCCATATCCAGTAAAACTCACCCTAGCGTAGAAAACAACAAAATTGCTTTTATATTAAGTGGGGGAGTAGTATTCAAACTACACATCAGAAATATTTCTAAGTGATTTCTTGCTGAGTTCAAAGTGTCCTAAATGTGGATGGATAAGACAATCATTTATATATGCTTTTTACATGGGCCTGTGTTAATGTACTATGTTTTTTTTAAATTTAAACTTTTTATTTGTTTTTATTGTGGGGGGAGATGAAGTGGATGTGAAAGAACCTTTTGTCTCTGATAGTCATGAGGAACCCATACTTTTTCTTGTTTTTGTCCAACCTTCAAAGTCCCCAGGGTACCCCGCAGCTCCCAGCCGACGTGGGAGGCAGGGGACCCTGCAGCTCCCAGCTGTCGCGGGCTGAAGTCATGGAGGTCTCAGGAAGTCACAGGCTTCCGTGACCTCTGTGAGAAAAAATTTGCCTTATCTATGAGATCAGGAATGAGATGGGAGATGGTTTGCACAGTAGGAAATGGATGGAGGAGATGGGTCTATGCCATTATGACTGAAAGGAGAAGTGGTCCACAAGAAAAAATCTCTAAACCAGATTATATCTTCACTTGTGTCGAGTAGTACCTTACTCCTCAGGTAGCCCTTTTGACTGTAAATTTTAACTGAGATGTGCTGGGTAACTGATAACAATGAGGAAAAGTACAGCAGGTTTCCAATTTGCATGTATCCCATGACGCATTAATATATGTGTTAAACTTTTTATGACAAATGATAGTACCATGCAATCACATAACTTTTCTATCTTTAGTAGATACTGTATGACAACTATTGAAGTGCATTATAATGTTACTATTCACTTTTCACTTGTTATATATTATTTGTGTGACGGATTTCTATCCTACAATATTCGTTAGAAACTGCCAGATAGTAGCTTGATAGTAAATAGATATTTCTAAACAAGGACTTTACTGGAAATTCACAGCTCAAGAGACTGGAAAGCCTTAAACAAGGCTTTGTTAAACAAGTGTAACAAAGGCTATTTATGTAAGTTGGTGTAAATCAAGGCTGTTTGTGTAGGGTGGTGTAAATCAGTTATGCCAGTGGTGAAGATACTAAACCTATAACCTGAAGGTTAAATCTGGCCAAAGAGAAACCAAGTTTCCCTCCCTTCACAGACAAAGAAATAAATAGTGGCCATTGAGGAGCTGCTGGTGGTGCTAACTCAGGCCCCTGTCTACAATCATATTGAAACTGTTTAATATATATGCTAGCAAAAAGCATTCAGGAACCAACAGTGTTGAATTATCATATTCTAACCCCTTGACTCCAGTTCCTTGAACAAAATAATCTTCACAGATTTCCCTCCTCACTGTTTGCATATGCAGATTTGGGTTGTCTCTCTATGAAGATATCAGAGTAGCAAAGACTAAGATGCTAATGTGGTTGTACAGCACCTATCATGATGTTGTCCAAGTCCATGACTAGGGTTCCTAAGGCTTTGGTAATATAAATAATTTAATATCCACTTTAGTGGTACTGACCTGATAAAGAGCTGTGATTCACTAAGGCAGGGGTTCTCAAACTTCATTGCACTGTGACCCCCTTATTACAACAAAAATTACTACATGAACCCAGGTGGGCCTGAGCCCACCCAAGCACCATTGCTTGGGATGCAGGAAGGCGGAAAGCTTGAGCCCCACCACCCCGGGCCGGGGGGTCAAAGCCCAAAAGCTTCAGGCCCAGGCAAGGGACCTGTAACCTGAGCCTTGCCACCCAAGGCTGAAGCCATGAGGCTTCAGCTTCTGCCCTGTGTGGTGGGACTCAGGCTTCAGCCCCAGGCCGCAGCAAGTCTAAGCCAGCCCTAGTTACCCCATTAACTCGGGACTTCTTATAGAGCCTTTCACCTGAGGGTTTCAAAGGTCTTTATAAACAGAATTAATAAACATTAATATTAGCCACACGTTGGCTCTGGCTGTTGCTTAAATTATTCCGGATGACTTCATCAAGGGAAATAATTTTTATTTTGTATACTTTTTAAATGTCAAAAGTGCCTGTCTCTGGGATGTGGTATTGCAGATGTATGGTGTGTAGTTTGGAGTGGCTGTGGGCTACTCCCTGTGTCCTGCAAACAAAACAAAAACCAAAACTGCTAAAAACAAAACAAAAAAACCCTGGAGGCTGAAATTCAAAACTGTAATTTCTTAGTTTTCTCTTTACCTGTATAGTTATCAAGTATTCTATCCAGAAAATGTTCTAGAAAAGTTCGTTTTGTTTTTTGAACAGTAATTGTGATAAACTGGAGACTGTCTCATCATTAAAATGTGAAACAGGGATTTTAGTCCTAATTTTAAGTGAAAGTATCAACGTAACCTTAATTATAGGATTGCTACTAATGCTCATCTGTAATATGCTAATAGTAATTGTTTTCTTATTTAATTGGTTGGACTAGTGACTGTAGCTCCTCCTACAGCATAGGCAGTGGTTGGAAAGTTAAGGTTGGCTCCTGTCTATAAAAACAGTATAAACCCCTAGCAGCCCCCCTGATCTGTGGCACACCCTCTTAGTTATTGCCAACAGCCAGGGGATAGATTTGGTGACACACTTCAGTAATATTAGAAATGAAGTATGTCTAGAGGAAAGTCTTGGTTGTCAGGACTTCTCGGCTGTATTCCTAACTCTGCAACTGACTCTGAACCTATGTGAAACTAATCCTCTGTGCCTCAAATTAACCATCTGTCAAATGGGGCTAATCATACCTGTGACCTCAACCCACAGCTGTTATGAGTCTTAATATTTGTATAAAGTGCTTTGAGATCCTTGGAAGCAAGGTGCTTTAGAAGGACAAAATGTAATTATTGCTAGCTGGTGGATAAATGTGACACTTGTTCTGTTTAAAATACTATATGTGGGAGGGTCTGCAGGCAATTCACTGCAGTGAACAGTAACTTCCACATAATAGGCTGCTTACCTACACTCTAATAGCTGCTAAGTGAATCAGACTTGTGTGTTCTCATATCTAGTACTTTGTCCAGTGTTTTAATTTCACAGATTGCTTGAAAAATAAGTCTTTGTCAGGGTACACTGTATTCCTGTGAGCTGCTGGTAATTGGGAAGATGGTTTAACTGGCACATTAATATTCACACCAGGTTGAGCCAAATAAGAGAATTTGACCAATATTATCATAGTACTTACAGTGCTTTTCAACTTCAGAGCTCTTTGCATTCAGCTGATTAATTCTCATAACATCCCCATGTGTCAGTAGCTAAGTATTCCCATATCTCTACAGAGGGGGAAGCCGAAACAGAATACTAAAATGCCTTGGCCAATATCTCAGGGGCAAGTGTGGCAATACAGATGAAGACTCAGGAATTTCAGACTCCCAGTCCTTTGCTTGGTCCACTGGACCAGGGGAGGGCAAACTTTTTGGCCTGAGGGCCACATTGGGGTTGCGCAACTGTATGGAGGGCTGGGTAGGGAAGGTTGTGCCTCCCCAGACAGCCTGGCCCTCGCTCCCTAACCACCCCCCTCAGAACCTCTGACCCATCCAACCCCCCCTGCTCCTTGACCCCTGACTGCCATGACCCCATCCACACCCCTACCTCTAACCGCCCCCCCCCCCCGGGACCCCACCCTCTATCCAACTCCCCCGCTCCCTGTCCCCTGACTGCCCTCCTGCAACCTCCTCCCCATCCAACTGCTCCCTGTCCCCTGACTCCCATCATCCAACCTCCCCGCCCCCTTACCATGCTGGAGCCAGCTGCACTGCCTGACAGGAGCGGCGGGCCAGAGTGCTGGCAGCACTGCGAGGTGAGGCTGAAGAGGAGGGGGGACAGCAGGGCGGGGCTGGGGGCTCAGAGGCTGGGCAGGGTAGGACGATCCCTCAGGCTGGAGTTTGCCCACCTCTGCACTAGACCATGCCCCCCTCTCAGTAATATTCATCTCATGTGAAGTAGTCTGGTAGAATTCATTAATATTTAAAATATGTTCACTATTACAATATTGCTAAATGTCATCTTTTTACTTGTGGGTTTTTTGTGTGAATTTACAAAGAATGTAACTAAGTACTGCAAAGCAATGCCATTTATAAGCAGAATATTCGAAAACAAAGGTACTGCACTAAAGATAGTGGTATGTTTAAGTAGCTGCCTTTATAATGTTTAATGAAGATAATAAGGCATTTGCTGATCATTATTTTGTAGCTTTCCTTAGGGTTGGGTTAGTAAGTTGACTTTGGACAGGGTTCTCTCCCTTGAAGTTCAATCCTGTGAAGTGCTGAGTAACCTCATCTTCCAGAGAAATTACTGGGAATTGAGAGGTCCTCAACACTTGCAAAGTGTGCACCACTTGCAGGATTGGACCCCTGCAATGATGTTTTAGTCAACAGTTCACTATTTAGATTAATTTCTTTGCATAATTTTCTGTCATCAAACACTGATGCTAGTGCTGAGCACCTGTAACTCCAGTTTATCAACAGGAGCTGTGAATGCCAAGCATCTCCTTATGTCCAGCCTCACCGCTGTCTGACATAAGTATGGGGATGCTTTCTGGTTCTGTACACCAGGCCAGCTTATTTTTATGAAGGAGGAAAACTATTATTGTTTTAAAGGAAATTGAATTATGCTAAATGAGCAGATGAAGTTTATAGTGGCTTCAAATGACAAATGTTCAGGGACTGATTGCTTAGTGTTCGATCTGTTTTTCAGATCTAGTCCAAAAGGCCAAAAAAGCAAAGAAGAAGCTATTGAAACGAGATGGAGATGACCGAACTGATACTGGAGCTCAGGAGCGATACGAGTCTTTCAGTTATGGTGGAGTAGATCCATACATGTGGGAGCCCCAAGAACTGGGTAAGAAAACAGGAAAGCCATGTGTAGTAGGACAGGTTTTCTGTTAATTTACACTCAGTACAATCCAATTGATTTCATTGGAGTTGCACAGATTGTAAGTCTACATAGAATTTGGTCCACTGTGTAGAGAGCTGATGCCTTGTGTATTGTTTTATTAAACTGTACTCAGGCTCTTGAGTAACATTTTAAAAAACAGATGTGTTACTTTGTCCCTGAGCTACTAAGTATGGATTCAGGTTCAGATTTTCTCAATGTTTCTGTATTGCTTGGGTTTGAGTTTGTGGGGGAGGTCCGGGGGCCCGGCACTGTTAGAGACAGGCCTGCTTGGTAAAGCTCAGGTCCATATCAAAGACTTATTTAAAGTTCAAGGGTATCTTGTTTGGACCTCGAACTACTTCTAATATCATTATTGGAGACTGCCTCTTATGCTGTATTCTGTTGTTATGCTTACTGTTTTATGGGGCATTTTTGCTGTTGGGTCGTGGGATGAAATCCCACAGGACTGATGGCAGACCTACACCTCTGGAACTCAGTCCCTTTGGTCTGCCAGAGCCTAAGTTTGGTGAGCTTCATGGTGTATTGTACTGTTCAGTTAGGCTTTGAATGTTTTATTCTTTCAGCAGCAAGGCATAAGGAATTTTTGTCTTCAGAGAGACCCATATTTTGTATGTGATGATTGGCTTGCACTAGTATGAGGAGGTGAAGCGACAGATGCTGTTTTATATTTATGAACAAATATTTGTAGTGTAACCTCAGCATTGATTTCTTGCTCCATCAACAGTGTTACAGGAAAAAAGTAATTACTTCATGATTTGTCCGCATATCTGAGAATATAATATGAACCAGGAGAAACATCTTGAGCTGTGTTGAATTGCACTTTTCTTGAAGTGATTATGCAGTTTTGATTTTTCTTATGTATTTGGCAGTCAGATTTTAAAATCCTTGAAGATTAAAAAAGGGAAGTTAGAAATCTGAAAGAGGAATTGCAGTTGCATACATTTTTAATATCTGTTTGACAGCTTTATTCCCAATTCCAGTGGTAGTCAGCAAATGAAAAGGAAGTAACTCTTACATTTAGTAAGCTGTTGTTGACTGGTAATTGAGGGATCAAGAGAGTAATAGCAAGAGGTTTTTTGGTTGCTTTTGCTGTCTTTAAAGTAATGCTAGTAATTTTAGTGGTAGAAGTAGAGTGCTCCGTTTATCACTAAAGCCAGTTTGCAGATAAGAGGTTTAATCTACAATTCTATTCAAAGCAGTGCTGTTAAAAAACAGGATTCCAATCTGTCTTTAAAATTCCATTTGAACCTCAGTAGCAAACAGTGAAAAGAGATTAACGTTTCTTTTAAACTGACATTTACAAGATTATGTGACTGAATCTGGGGACTTTCTTAATCTGTCTTTTCTGACCAGGTGCCATGAGGAGTCATCTTTCTGATTTCAAGAAACACCGAGCAGCTAGAATTGATCATTATGTTGTTGAAGTCAATAAATTAATAATCAGGTTAGAAAAGGTAAATTTGTTACTTCTTGTTTATTCCTGTGAATGTATAGAAGACCTGATGTAAAACCTTGTTTGAATCTGTAATGTGCACAATTTGTGTAATGCCCAAATTGTTTCAGAAATGTTGAAGGTTTAATCATAAATATTTTGTCTCCCATACATTCTCCTTTTTGGCTCTCATTTTCTTGTGTGTCCTGTACTAAGAGCTCCATTTTCAATTTGAGTTAATGCCCCTATTCCATGTTGTCCATTATACTTTTAAGAACTTCTTCTTCTCAATGGGCCAAGTGCCATCCCTTTACTATTTTCTTCTAGTTTTGCAGTGCTAAGCTCCTCCCCCATACTGTCTGCTTCATATTTTTGCACCAAATCTTTTATTATTCATATTCTGTTATGGACCCTGTCTCGTAGCTCTAGTTTACTTGTATCTTTTCATAGGTACAGTGATGATGGGTGCTGTAGGAAGAATATACAAGAGCAATCTGTTGTATTCATCGAAGTTAGTGAGAGTCCTCAGGTCAGGCACCTGGCTTACGTGTGTCATGTGCTGTTTACACCAGTGTTGCTGTAGAAATAGTGGGGAAAGTACAGGGAGGTTGCTGTAAATGACGGATTACCTTTTTAGTACATAAGAGAATGCTGTCAAGACTGAGCAGTCCAAGCTGTTAAAAATGCCATTCTTGAGGTGTGTAAATATTGTCTTATGAGAAGCATGCAGTTGACCTGATTAACTCCTCTGTGTGTCCTTTGCCAGCTTACGTCATTTGACAGAACAAATACAGAGTCAGCTAAAATAAGAGGTTGGTACACGCTTACATCAAACTAACTTTCCTGATGTTTCACACCAGCTGATAAATGGATTTCATGGTGGTTCTAAGGTGGAGTGTTTTTGTGTCCGTTTCCCCATGAACAGCTATAGAGAAGTCTGTTGTGCCTTGGGTCAATGATCAGGATGTTCCGTTCTGCCCAGACTGTGGTAATAAGTTCAGCATTCGGAACAGACGTCATCACTGCCGCCTTTGTGGGTCTATCATGTGCAAGAAGTGTATGGAGCTTGTCAGCCTTCCGTTGGCGAGTGAGTACAGTGGGCAGATGTGAGTTACTCCTGTCGTCCTCTCTTTGAGAACACCAACTAAAGGGGTTCAGCTTTTTCCATCTGAGCTGCTTATGTCTGTTTTCATCAAAGGTTCCTATCTATGATTCTCCATTTGGTATTCCCAGTTCCCAAGATTTCCCAGTGTGGTGCAGTTGAATTTCTTTAATATTGTAATTTTTCATTTTCTGTAGCATCTTTCCAAGGAGCTCAAAGTGCTTTATAAACATTAATGAATTAAGCCTTACTGCAGGCTAGATAAGTATTAGACCCAGGTAAACAGAACTAGAATCCAGATCTCTTGGTTCCTAGTGATGTGCTCTGACAGCTACACCATGTCTTCTCCTAGCAGCTGTAGCACCTGGTAGCTTTGACTAAACAAGACAAATTGTTGCTGCAGCCCTTATATTCTGGTCTGCTAGAACTAATGACTATTTAAGAGAGCAGTGGGAAGAAGACAGGTGGATAGTGTTCTGCGGTGGTCAGCTATCAAGTCTGTAATGAACCCACTGACACTACTGTGACAAAAATACTATCCTCCCTTTTATGAGTTAAATGTGGATTAGTTCACAAAATCACTTGATTAACATTGGTCTTGATCATACAGTCATTTTAATTTAATTCTCCTTTGTGTCTTCAGGCCCGTCCTATAGTTCCAGAGAGGAGCTGTGATAACTCTGGCTAATTATTAATATATAAATAATCTTGGTAATTATTATTGGATATGAGAGTCTTACAACATAAGGTCCTCATCTATCTGATTAGCGGCTTGCTAATCTGATAAACTGCTTACTTACAAAGGGATGTAGGATGTCCCAATAGCTAGTTCCTCCTCCCTAGCAAGGTGGTTTCCTCTCCGACATGTGTAGAACATGTGTATCAATTTGGTTCCAATGAGAAACTGGAAATATTCATTCCCTTCTGCAGTGGTTCTCAAACTTGTACTGGTGACCCCTTTCACACAGCAAGCCTCTGAGTGCAACCCCCCCCTTATACATTAAAAACTTTTTTTTTAATATTTAATGCTGTTATAAATGCTGGAGGTGAAGCATGGTGTGGGGTGGAGGCTGACAGCTTGTGACCCCCCACATAATAACCTCGTGACTCCCTGAGGGGTCATGACCCCCAGTTTGAGAACCCCTGGCCTTTTGGGTATTACAGAATCATTTGTTTGTGTGTGTGGTTTTCAGGCAAACTCACCAGTGCCAGCAAAGAGGCCCTGGCCTCTCATACTAGTCCAAACTCCTCACCTAACAGTATCCATAGCTCCCGCCGTGGCAGCATTAGCAGTGTAAGCAGTGTGAGCTCAGTTCTGGATGAGAAGGACGATGACAGAATCCGCTGCTGTAGGCACTGTAAAGACACCCTACTCAAAAGAGAGCAACAGATTGATGAGAAAGAATACACACCGGATATTGTGAAACTCTATGAGGTAAAATAAAACCTATTACCTGCTCAGGGTGGGTGTGGGAGATGGCATAGAACTATAGGTGGTTCCTGCCTTATTCTCCCTCATCTGACTTCCCTTATCCGTGGACCATTCATTGTTCACCACTCTAGGAGAATGGAATACAGGATGGTGTTCTGTCCACTCGCTGGGATCTAAATGTACGTAGGGCTGTGTAATAATTGGTTCCTTCTCCCTAGCCTGATGAAGAAGCATCTCACTTTGTGACCTGTTTTATTTCTAATCATCTAGAGACAGTAGTTTTGAGGTGACCCCTAAATTCTGGTCTTCCTCAGCTGGGTTGCTCATAAAATGCATTTTAAAAGAAATGTGTATGTGCGTATTTGTGTGTCTGCACTACATTAATGGATTGTACAGAATCTATGCCTTTTGCTTTTAACTGTTTCTTGTATGGGGGCTGGAGGGCAGGTGAACAGGATGGCTCAGGAAATTAGTAATAGGCTATGACAGGAGCCTTTTGGTTCTAGGTTATGGGTTCAAATACAGTCCAAGTCATTAGTGACTAAAAGTCATAATCTGATGGCTCTTTGGTGATGTCTCTGAAATGGATTGACGGGTTTTAGTTCCGTTCGTAGTGGCTAGATGTCAATATCACATATCAGAACATCATAGTTAGCGCTAATTGGTCCTCTTGTCAGCAATCTCAGCAGAGAGGCCAAGGACTGAAGAAGTCATGATGACAGATATACACCGTCAGCCCTAGAAATGGTCTCTGAACTTGGTTCAGTGGTGGGGCAGTGTAGGGAAGCTTGCTGTGCTACTGCGCATTCTGCGTTTGTTGTGTGGATAATAAATAGAGGACCTCATTGTCCCAGGTAGTCAATTTGAGAGCATTCATCAGCGCTAAACTCTCACATGCACATGCCCCAGATGAAAGGTTTATGCCATACAAATGTCTGTTTTTTTTTATGTGAGGAGAGTATGTGTATAGCTAATATTGGAGAGCTGCATTTTAATCTCTTGATTTTATTGATTGATTAAACAAGAAACTCCGGCTTTGCATGGAGAAGGTTGACCAGAAGGCTCCGGAATACATAAAGATGGCAGAATCATTAAAGTAAGCCTGTGTGATTTTCTTGCATGTGTTTTTCCCCCTAAAAATCTGTTTTTAATACAAAGTCTACAGTAATTAAAACTGGCAACCTATTCTCTATTGAAATTTGAGGACAGCCAAATATTAGACACTGAGATTTCATTATAGCCAAATATTAGACACAGCTCAGTGGCTGAAGCTAAGCTAGTAAATGTGAATGACCTAAATTATTAAAGCATATCTTAGAGTTGACAGGTTTCATCTTTAGCTTAATTCTGGTGAGATTTCAGATGACAGTCTAAAATGTCTGAAGCTAAATATAAATATCTCATCTAGGTGGCCTGGAGAGATACTTTGTACATCGGTGTGATGTACCAGTGATGTTACATGTTTGTGAAAATGAGGGGAGGGTGTTAGGTAGAGGGTTTGAATCAGTGAATGTTTATTATGCAGTATGAGTGAAATTCTGGCCCTATTTAAGTCAGTGGTCAGAATTTCATCTGAGAAGTCTGCATAATACTTTACAGACAAGTACAATAGATGCTATCCCAAAGGGCTTTGACTTTAGGCTAGCTGTGGCAAAATCATACAGTAAACCTCTTCTGTGAAACATTAGAATTCACAAATTAACCATTGTCTTCATTTTTGCAAATAAGAAATTTTTCACTTATGAGTTTAACATAGAACATTCACCCTGAAATCTTATTAGCTGCAGTAGTCCTTTTATCTGACAGAAGAGATAAGTAATATTAAAAGGCCTCCTGTTAATTCTTACTATTGTATAGATTGCTTGGAAGACATAACTTAGTGTAAATGAGGATGTGTTTTCTTTCTTTCTTTCCTAGTGCTGGGGAGATGACCTACAATCTTGAACATGCTAATGACCTGAGGGTGGAGGTGCAGAAAGTGTATGAATTAATAGATGCTTTAAGGTAAGGAACAAACTGTTGAGAGAGATTTCTATAACTATTTAGTGGATGGGTTAAACTAGAGACACAATGTTTGAAATTGAAATGTACTGTACTTAATTTAATCAAACACAGAAAAAGAAAAATCACCTCTTCTAATAGAGTTTGTGAGAATATGAAAAAACAAACCAAAAAACCAATCATGCTAGGTCATGAATCTGCTATGCGCACAGCACCTCTGTCTACTTAAAGGGACACATTCAGCTTCATTTTCAGTTTTAAAAACAAGTTTAAATAGTATTCTTGTCCACCCTATCCATATTTTGTAGTTTTACAGGTTCACTTGCTAATTTGTAAGAATATTTGTTTCCCCTCTTACTGTGTGACCTCCACTCACGTGGGAGATTAACTATAGTGAAAGTGACTATACATAAAGTGCTGCCAAAGGCACGAATTAACCAATTGAACAATATTTTTCTGTAAACTTTTTCAGTAATCTTAGGTATTAGTTGAAGTAATTAGGGCTGTCGATTAATCACAGTTAACTCACGCGACTAACTAAACTTTATTTTAATCATGATTCATTTTTTATTACAATTTTAATCACCCTGTTAAACATTAGAATACCAACTGAAATTTATTAAATATTTTTTTGTTTTTCTACATTTTCAAATATATTGATTTCAATTACAACACAGAATACAAAGTGTACAGTGCTCACTTAATATTATTTTTATTACAAATATTTGCACTGTAAAAATGATAAACAAAAGAAATAGTATTTTTCAATTCAGATGATACAATACCGTAATGCAATCTCTTTACTGTGAAAGTGCAACTTACAAACGTAGATTTTTTTTTTTTTGTTACGTGACTGCACTCAAAAACAAAACAATGGTAAAACTTTAGAGCCTACAAGTTTCACTCAGTCCTACTTCTTGTTCAGCCAATCACTAAGACGCACAAGTTTGTTTACATTTATGGGAGATAATGCTGCTGGCTTTGTATATGCAACGTCACCTGAAAGTGAGAACAGGCGATCGTATGGCACTTTTGTAGCCAGCATTGCAAGGTATTTACGTGCCAGATATGCTAAACATTTGTATGCCCCTTCATGCTTTGGCCACCATTCCAGAGGACATGCTTCCATGCTGATGACACATGTTAAAAAAATAATTTGTTAATTAAATTTATGACTGAACTCCTGGGGGAAGAATAGTATGTCTCCTGCTGTTTTACCTCCATTCTGCTGTATATTTCATGTTATAGCAGTCTCAGATGACCCAGCACATGTTGTTTGCTTTAAGAACACTTTCACTGCAGATTTGACAAAACGCAAAGAAGGTACCAATGTGAGATTTCTAAAGATAGCCACAGCACTTGACCCAAGGTTTACGAATCTGAAGTGCCTTCAAAAATCTGAGAGGGATGAGGTGTGGAGCATGCTTTCAGAAGTCTTAAAAGAGAAATACTTTGATGGGGAAACTACAGAACCCAAACCACCAAAAAAGAAAATCAACCTTCTGCTGGTGGCATCTGCCTCAGATGATGAAAGTGAACGTGTGTCAGTCTGCACTGCTTTGGATCGTTATCGAGCAGAACCCCTCATTAGCATGGATGCATGTCCTCTAGAATGGTGGTTGAAGCATGAAGGGAAATATGAATCTTTAGCACATCTGGCCTGTAAATATCTTGCGACACCAGCAACAACAGTGCCATGCGAACACCTGTTCTCACTTTCAGGTGACACTGTAAACAAGAAGCATGTAGCATTATCTCCTACAAATGTAGGCAAACTTGTTTGTCTGAGTGATTGAACAAGAAGTAGGACTGAGTGGACTTGTAGGCTCTAAAGTTTTACATTGTTTTATTTTTTGATGCAGTTTTTTTTGTACATAATTCTACATTTGTAAGTTCAACTTTCATGATAAAGAGATTGTACTACAGTTCTTGTATGAGGTGAATTTAAAAATACAATTTTTTTGTTTTTTATGGCACAAATATTTGTAATAAAAATAAATATGAAGTGAGTACTGTGAAATTTGAAAATGTGGAAAACATCCTAAAATATTTAAATAAGTGCTATTCTATTATTGTTTAACAGTGCAATTAATTTTTTTAACTGCTTGACAGCCCTAGTACTAATATATTAAGAAAAATCATGCTTCTGTCTGAATGTAGGTTGACAGTGTGTCTCTAACACCTGGATCTTTGAATTTTTCTTACTCCTGGCCCTTATTTTTGTACTTATTCACTGTATGCGTATTCTGATTCAGTAAGAAGATTTTGAGTCTAGGCTTGAATGAAGAGCCTCAACCTCATCCCAAAACTCTACAACTTCAGAGAATGATTAGATACTCAGCTACCCTTTTTGTACAGGTAAACAAAGCATAGGTTGCACATATGTGATTCTTCTGCTGCTTTCTCTTCATAAGCAAAAATTGGAACCATGACTAGACTTAAATTACGTATTGGAGAAGAATAACTTTTCAGGCTATTTAAATGGTGAATATCCTGCAGTCTGACCTGATGAGCCTTTTAAGGCTTTCCCTTGGCATGAAGATAACTTGTGTTGGAAACCTAATACTGTACACTTGTGCAACATGTTTAATTGCTCTTCTTGAAATGACAGCATACTTTACACATCTAGTTTCACCAATTTTTGCTTATTAATATTTTAAGTACCAATATATAGAAAACTCATTTATTTTTTTTATTTTGTAAGCTAAACTTTTCAGACTTTCATTAATTCTGAGGAGATATTAGACTAAAATGTGTGCTCCAGAAACCGATTATTTCAGAATAGTGTATATTCGTACCAAGATGTGCTTTCATTATTTTCCTGAGCATTAAGTTGCTGCAGGGAAACTTTTTTCTGTTGAGCATTGGTTTGTGGTATAGAAAAGTTGAGAAACACTGCACTAGATCACCTTACTCTTTAAATAGAGTTTCTGTTTTTGAGTAGGCTAAAAACCTGCAGTTTATCAGTAGTATTTTACTATTTATACTCTTCTCTAGGAAAAATTGTTGGGTCTGATGTCCCTGCCAACCAAAGACAAGTATGAAGAACTGAAAGAGAGAAGAAAACAGGAGATTGATAGAAAACTGCACATGGAAAAACAGGTGAGGATGTGGATCTAGCTTTAGCTGTGTTAGGACCTATTCCTGCAGTCACACACCTGTATTAGTTACTCATTTAGTACTCCATTGTGCCTCAGTGTACGTGAGTAACTGTTCGCAGCACTGGATTTTGTGTCTCATTTAGTCTTTCAGGAACTGGCCCATTTCTCTATGGATCCCTGTGGAATGAGGTTTTGGTATTCCCTGGAGGGAGAAAGGGCATGTCTTGTGAGGAGAAAGGAGTCAATAGCAAAGAGCAGGCTGCGTATGTCTTGGGGTAAGAGTAGAGAGAGGAATGAGAATCTTTTTCTTCAATTCAGTGCATTTCCCTGAGGGAGAACACATTTGCCCTCTGGTCTAAGATTTAATGTATATGATTTCTGTAGGTTTCATTATATTTATGACTCCTTTAAATTAATACTGTGTGATATTCCATTACAAGAGCATCTGTTAGAGACAGGCTTGGTCAGTTTAATACCCAAATCAAATTAGGATTGCTCTTTGCAGTCTCATCAGGCACGTTTTTCAGTAAGTGCACACAACCTTCAGTGAAGAGGATGACAGTTATATACTTTATATATAAACACTACTACTAGTGTAGAGCAGGAGAGGGTTTATGTAGGCAGCTGTGGTGGGATTTGAGTTGATTTGTGAAACTCCTAATCAACTCAAGGAAAAAACCATCTAGTTATTGTTAGGAACTCCAGCATCTTCTGAAGTGTGATAATTGCTTCTCTCTGGGATGTGCTCATGTTGTGAGTTTGGATGGGCACATCATTGTATGATCCAGAAGTATCTCCATGTAATTGGCCTTCTGAACTCATTGCAAATACTAGGATGGGAAAAGGTATTTTAACCCCCACTACTAACAGGCTGTTACTGTTTGAGGAACAGTATATTCTGCATAATACAAATACTGCCCCAGGCATAACTGCAGGTCAGAAGGTCTGTAGCAACCTGATCTTAGTTTTTGGGTGGAAATTACTGAGTGTAGATTTTAAATTGTGGCTCTGAGTTTTGTCTTGTTTGATCAACACAGAACACAAGGGTGACACCAAGACAAGCCTCTTAACATTAATATCTTATTTGAGCCCTGTACATTCCTCCAATTGTAGTAGAAATGGGTAAAAATCTGTTACGTTGCTCCTATAATCTAAATAATGAGTCACAGAACAAAGTAGTGCAGTAATCCTCCCTTTTTGAGAGACTTGTGCATATTGCCCAGTTCTGAAATGGACACTGTCAACTTTTTAAAATTACTTTAAAAAATATTTCATTTTTGATGGAACAACCTTCAAATAGTGCACACTGAATTTTTTAAAATAGGGTTTTCTTGGTCCTTTGATGTTTGAGTTTTTTCAGCAAAGGGGAAACTGACCTGATACAAATGCTGTCAACTGCACAAAATAACTCAAAAAGTGACTAACACTTTTCAGTTACAATAATCTCAGGTGTTGGAACCATATAGGCACAGAAATTTCAGGCAAAAATGGGAGTTTACGTTCATAGGTCTCCTTTTAAATCTTGTCTCTGCTAGGCAACACTTGAAACACAGAGAAGACTGGAGGAAAAGCAGAAAGATTTGGCTTCCAGATCCACAGCTGCACCCAATGGTGAGGTACCTTATCCAAAAAGAGGCACAGTAAAGAAATCTGAAGGTTGGTTACCTACATCTAGCTTACCTCGCCAAAGGGAAATAGCTGACCCACTTCTTCAGCAGATTGACAATATTACATCTTTTATTAAGCAAGCAAAGGCAGCTAATCGGTTAGATGAGGTCCGTATGTTGCAAGAGAACCTGCGACAGCTTCAAGATGAATATGATCAGCAGCAAACTCTGAAAGCTATTGAGCTTTCTAAAAGGCAGGCAGAGGAGGAAGAGATGCAGAGGGAGCAGCTTCAGGTCCTTCGTGAGAAGGAGTGGGAAAGGGAACAACACAAAGCAATGTCTCAACACTCAAGGACACGTTCTCTAGACTTCAGAGAAGTGAAGCAGCACCAGCATGAATCTGGAAAAGAAAACCTGAACCAGATAGCACATGCTTTGGACTTAGATACCACTCAGATCAAAAGCAGCCTAAGTTCTAAAACTCCGTCTCCAGATGCTGTCCAGAAACAGGTAACTAAAGAGAACTCAGTCTTCCCAACAAAACCCAGAGATGCCCTACAGTACATCAGAGAGACCGACCAAAATCAGACAGTGTTCCTAAACCCTTTTGAAGATGAGGCAGATACTAGTCCAGTAGAAGAAGACCCTGCTAACACATTGGCTGGTGGCAGTTCTCAGGTGGTTTCTTTGCCCACCAAAGCCCTGCACAGTGATAAAAAAGAATATAATCCATTTGAAGATGAGGAGGAAGATCAGCAAAAAAATGAGGCAACTGTTTGTGCTCCAAATCCTTTTGAAGATAATGGAAATCCATTTCAAAAGTCTGTGAATGCTCAGAGTTCTGGTAATCCATTTGAAGGGTTGTCTTCTACCAATCCTTTTGAAGTTGATGATGATGAAATCTCAGGAGAGGACATTATAGAAGAAGAACTCCTTCTCCAACAGATTGATAATATCAAGGCTTATATTTTTGATGCCAAACACAGCGGACGGATGGATGAGGTGGAGGTACTGACAGAGAACTTAAAGGAACTGAAGCGCACATTAGCAAAGCAGAAAGAGAAATCCAATTGCTGAAGCAATAATATGACCACATAAAAATAACTTTATAGTCCACTGTTAATGCTGGAGGATGAAGCAGACTGAATTTAAAAATAAGGAGCACAGGTTACAAGAGGGAAGGATGAGAAGAATCTTGAATTTTGTGCAATGCACTTTCATTTAGGTCTTTCCACTACTATTTGGATTGGGAGAATAAAACTGAATATTCTAATACTATTATATTATTCTCAAACATGTTTAATAATACAAACTTTAAATATGATGAACTTTGTCACAACATTTTTTTAAATTGTTGATTATCATCACATGCTTATTTCTGGGCAAAATGGGAAAGTGCTAATAGGGAAATAGATGATTCAAAAAAATCTGACAATGCAGACATCAGTCTGCCATCTTTCCTTCTTCCTTTGGTTTTGTTGCAATATTATAGGTCAGCCTTTAAAACTGGACTTCCATTAATAAGTGACCAACATTATTTTCTAAAATTTTTGTGCATCAGATGTTTCCCGTGGAAATGACACCGTGCAAGTTGTTACAGCTAGTTCAACTGCCTTATTGTGCTACAAGAAAGTGCTGTTAAAAAGCAGGCTGCTATGATTCTTTGAGCTGCAGAATATAAAAGCTACAGATCAATTTGTGCAATGCAAATATGTAAAGGGATTTTTAGGGATTTAAAAACAAATTTGATAACTGATCTCATAGGTGGTGTATTTGAGATTTTTTTTTAAATATAAAAGCCTTCTATACTGCCATTTCATTTTCCCATTTTTTTTTTTTTAAAGCTGCTGCCATTGCACTGGCCATAAATTGCAGAATAAAAGTAGAGGGGTCTGAGCTGTGTTCAGAGGTGAATAGTTTTTATAAAAATAAACATCTAACTCCCTCTTTTCAGGAAGAAAGCGCAGTACCACTGCAAAATAAAACATTAGGGAAAACCATCCAATTTCTAATTCCTTTTTTGGAACCTGCACATTCCTTTGTAAACTCTGGGTGACAGAATGATCATGTGTGTGTTTTGTGAGACTGGAACCCTGTTTACATAGCACTTAGGGAACAGAAATCTTGTTTGCAATAGAAAAGCCACTAAACTGAAATTTTGTGAAAAAGTTGAAGGACAAAGTTTGTGGCTGTATAATGCCCTTCAGTACTTCAGTTTACTACTTGATTCACTTCCTTTAAAAGAGTGTGAATCTACATCAGTGAATCAAACTTGATTGCCTTATGTAAAATAAGGTTGGATGTGTTTTAAGCGCCAGGTATGAGCCTTTGTTAGGATCCACATGAATGAAGGTCATCACTTTTGAAGTGTGAGTGCCCAAAGTTGGTCACCTAAATCTTGATTTGGGTACCAGAATTTGCTTCAATGGAAGATGCACGTGCCTGCATCTCTAAAAAATTAAGTCACTCTTGTTTTCTAAATCTAGGTTTAGGTGCTTAGCTTTAGGAACATGTGTTTGAAAGTTTTGGCCTAACTGTGTGTGTATAATTTTAGATGAAATAGAGCAAATGGTTAAAACAGACCATGCTAACACTAGCATGCAAATTTTATTGATCACTGAATATGAAAATGCAAACTCTTATGTGACAGAACAATGTTTGTAGTTGTGCCTAAATAAGTTATGTATGCCTTTTTAAAATCTCAACAGGCATAAGTAATGTTACTGCCTGAAAGTCAAAAGTAGGCTCTTTAAGCTTTGTTTCAGTCTGAGTAAAAGCACAGAGTAATGCATACCTTCCCGTAAATGTATAAAATTTCCTTTAGTGACTTTAAATAGTAACTGATTGTGGGGAGGTGTTTCATGGCATGTCTTGAAAAATGCACATCTGGTGCTAGCACCGGATTAATTAAAGCAGGTTAGATGCATGTCCCTGTAGCTTTGAGATTAGTCAAGGCATGGAATTGTTTACATTTTAAAAGCATAACAATTTAGCAGTTATTCTTTTAAGGCAAAATTGTTTCCTGTACCAAACCAGAACTGGCTCCTCGGCTGCAATCCAAAATTTATTTTGCTCTCAATTTAAGAATAAAAAATGGTTCCGTGGCTTCAGTTTTTTACATTGGGAGGTGAGGGGAGAAAGCGTGTTCCTTTGCTGCAAATATCCTGCATTGTTTGTGTTTTACAGTCTAATACACTAAAGTATATGTATTGTACATGTAACAATGTATTTTTACAAGCAGGTAAGATGCTAGTGTACCTCACGAGCTCAATCAATGTTAAATGTGATAGACTAGAACTCTTAACTGTAAAGGTGATCTCCAAAGTGAAAACCTTATCTGTATATGGACTGCTGTGGAGATTACACTATAAAGCAAAACGAAGACATCCTATTGTCAAATAACTAGCATTTGTTAATAAACTTGCATGCACTACTCTATACTGAAAATTTGTAAAGAAATAAAATAACATGTTTATTTTGGTGTGTGTGTGCAGTAGATGGAAAATGCTTTTAAATGTGGGTCTGGATCCCAATAGGATCTGATAGGGGCCAACGTTAAGTGTGCAATAGCAGGGGAACTTCAATATAGTGCCATTACAGTAATTTTCTTTTGGGGACATATCAAACTGCTTTAAATTAAGATGTGCAGCTACACAGTTATCCCTCCTCCCTTTCCTCGCATGTCCTGAGTAGTCAAAACTTTAATTTTATGTGGAGTGATTCTTCCACTTCACAGCACATTCAAACCAAAATAAGTTACTGCTTGTGGTGTATGCTGTCATCTAGCAACATTCAGCAGGACCTGGGTGTTGATACAAGTTTGGTGAAAACGGATTGGTTGAGTCTACATAGCTCAATCTTTTAGTTTGAAGTAGGAGACCGTTTAGGGAATAGGTTTAATCTTTTAAAAGTGTTCTGCATTTCATTTCTTGTAACACTGTTGCTGCCAATACTAGAGCCCAGCTTTGACCCATTTTAAAAAAAAAATCAGACTTGTTTGTTAACATATAGGGTACTACCAAGAGCTAGTGAGTACCTCTTTCTTAAAGATGCCACATCTTAGCTGTCAATTGACATGGGAATTGTATCTGGTGGGATCGGGGTGAACAAGGTTAAGATACACCTACCCTGCTTGACTAAAGTTTGAAAATCCATCCTAAGGCTACTTACTTTAGTAAGTAAATATCATTAGTTTCACCCTGGGAGTAGGGAAAAGTAGATTGGGCAGTTAGTCATGATAATTTTGCAAGGTTCCCTGTATTTAGTCACCTGCAGTGTAACTTGTTTTCTTTCAGGAGTCTCAAATTTGTTTCTGCTACTCCTTGCCTTTCACATACTGGACCTCCTCTCTCACCAGCATCCTGTTGCTCCTTCTCTCACTACATCGAAGCTCTCTCTCATGTCCTCAATTCACTCCTCCTCCACCCTGAAAAACAAATTACAGAAGCTGGCTTCTTTTAGTTCCCCTTTGCAGAACTCTCCCCTTACAAATATCTACTTGTCTCTGGTAATAGTCTCATTTTACAGGTGGGGAAATTGAGAGAGAACTATTGGGGCATGTCACCCTTCAGTTACAGTCCCTACTCACAGGATAGTTCTTTGATTAAAGGTAGATGAACTTGAGACCGAGCACTCCCTCTTACATATAAGCAACTCAGGGTACAAGGCTGAGAGGAAGCTTTGCTGGACAGGAGAACGTACAGAAAAATAGAAGCAGCTAAAGTTTTAAAAAGATTTATTTAAAAATATTTTCTTCCACTTGTCTGAGTAACCAACATGAATGGGTCCAACCATATTTATGAAAAGACCTCTCGTGAATCAAGGACTAATAACATGGACCAGTTTTTTGGCTGTGAAGTCTGCCTCAGTTACTGAAGCACCTTGTATCCTATCTGCACCTTGAATGGCAGCAGAATTGCCCCCTCTGTTAAATCAGGATATGGCTTTTTCTTTCATGGCAGCTTTATATTTGCCCGTCATCTCTTTAGGCAGCGGTATTAGACCAGGGCAAGGGATCTGGCCTTCGATTTCACACATACATTCCCTCAGGTGATATTTTTTAGGTCCAAAGGTTGCAGGATGAGACAGCTTCTTTTTCTCTTGCTCCTCTTTCTGTAGCGTTTCCCTGGAAGAGGAAAAACAATTCGCTATGAAGGCGGCTGTATTTCTTCTCCACCCTCTCCCCTGCTGCCTAAAAAGCATGGTGGTGGTGCATTTTTTTCCATACACCAAAATTTCATAGGGCAGCATCTCCCACAGTAATGGCTGCTAGCAGCGAAACCACCTTTCCAGGACTGCCTTGTAGAAAAAATTCCCCTTCACTTAGCTTGGAGCAGCTTTACTTTGTCAATAGCACAGGCTACAGGAAAAGCACTAGCGAAGTCAGTACAAACAAACGTACTAGACCCTGATTTGTTTGTGCTGCTCTATAACTGACATTTAAATACAATATTAATGTTCCAATTGATTTTTTTATAACTATATGGTTAAAAGTTCGGAAGTCAACAATGTTTCAGTAATTGTGTGCTGTGACATTTCTGTATTTTTATATGTGATTTTGTAAGTTTAAGTGAGGGGAAACTTAGGGGTACACAAGACAAACCAGACTCTTGAAAGGGGCACAGTAGTTGGGAAAGGTGGAGAACCACTGTTCTAAACCTCCTGGTTTAAGAGGCCTTGTCCACTTTCAACCCCTCAGTCAGTGCTGTGACATCTTACAGCTCTGTCAGAGAGGAGACAGTGACTCTTCAGGCTGTGAAGGATGTTTACTTACTCGCTTTTACCCAAGATTTTTTTAACATGCTCCACTATCTCTTTGTTGCTTTTATCTTCCACATCAACCAAGACTTGCTCACCACTATCTGTAGAGGAAAGTGGTATAGAATAAGTATTGAGAGGTGACTACCCAGACGTGTCTACCATTTCGCATTAGATCGAGTAAATATTTTAAGGTGTGAAGCACCAGCAAGACCATCACAAACAGCCCAAGGTGCTGCCTGTTCCTTGGTCAGTAACCTCACTTTTGTATGCAGTTCTCAAGGGTGCAAGCTAAACTTTTAAAGGGGTCTTGGGGTGGGTGTTAGCAGGTAAAACTCAGCTCCTTGTAAACATTATTCCTTTTTACAGATGGGGCAGAGCTTGGAACAGAACCCAGGTCTTCCCAGTTCCCCTCCAATGCACTGTCCACTAGGCCACACTGCCTCCTTATAAATGGATCTCAGGACCAGAAAGCCATATGGGAAGCCACTGCCTTAATCCATCAACCTCACATCTTCCTATGGGCTAGTAAGAGAGAGCCACGAGAAGGCTTTACAGATATACCTGCAGGTATGATGTGAGGTCCTTATTAAGATTACCCTTGTAGTAGACTGTACCTGTTCTGCAGGAATGGAACAAACCCCTACAGCTTCAAATAGTGACACGGAAGTGCTGTGAGCAGGCAACACTGTAGAGCTTCTTTTAAAGATCAGCACCTGATCCAGCAAGTCTGTTAGGCCCCTTATACAACTGTTGGGTGCTCAGAGATCTTTGCTCTCTAGGCCCTTTTAAAGGGGAGGTTGCAGTTACCCTATCCTAAGAAGTCCTTGGCAGTGCCTAGATCAGGGGTGTGGAAACTCCAGGCCGTGGGACTGCCGCTCCCGGAAGCGGCCGGCACCACATCCCTGCGGCCCCTGGGGGAGGCGGGGCAGAGGGCTCCAAACGCGCTGCCTTCGCCTGGAGGTACCTCCCCCAAAACCCGACATTCACGGCCCTGCATGCAATTTCCCCACCCAGATGCGGCCCTCAGGCCAAAAAGTTGGCCCACCCTGGGCCTGGATGTACGACATCCGCCAGGGAATCACAGACATCATGAGGCAGCTGGGACAGCCAGCAGCTCGTGGGAGAGGAGAATCCGCTGTTCCTCTGTGGGGCCGGGGTGCCCGGCATCCCAAGGATAAAGCACTTACCTAAATAGAACCTTAGAAACGGCGAAGGGGTCATGTTCTTAAACATCATGATCTGGACCCAGGGGTTTTTGTACTGAATTTGAGGGATGTTGAAAAACACAAATTTCCTAGGGGGAAAAGAAAGCCAGAGTCTCTCGCAGCGAGCAAGTCAGTGTAAACGCACACAGCCCTTCAGCAGCCGGCAGCAACATCTGCCCCCCGCCCCCCGGGACAGACCGGGCGCGGTGCCCCAGGGACTGGGGAAAGGGGGGGGGTGAGCTCTGAAGCCCCCCTCCGCCCCCCCCCCCACTCACCTGGTCCCCTCCCCCGGGCCGGCGGCGGGCTACCCAGCAGCCTCCTCTCCCCGGAGTGTCCTAGAGCCGTGAGCGGGGTGGCCACCGCTGCACTCACCTGGCCCCCTCGCTCAGCTCCCCCCGGGCGTTGTAGTTCACGGTCATCACCTTCACCGCGCCCTTGAAGACGATCTCCCCCTGGGTCAGGTACTGCAGGGTCCTGCGGATGGGGAAGCGGCCCTTCATCGGCATGGCTGCAGCTGGCTCCCCCGGGCAGGCGGCGCGGCCCGCAGCGCACGGGGGAAATGAGGCGGCGCGGCCCGGCAGGCAGGCAGAGGAAACACGTGCTCTCCGCCCCGGCCGCGGAGGGCTACGGGAGGCGTAGTTTCGCTGCCCCGGGGTCGGGAAGCGGAGCTAGGGGATTTGCAGCCGCAACGGTGGGACGGGGAAGAGGGTGTGAGAAGGGAAACAGTGCGTGGACCCGGCCACCCTGGGATCCGGGAAGAAGAAAAGAATTGGGGGGTGGGTAGAGAGGGGGCAGCGCTAGGGGAAGGCTGCAGTAGGAGTCACCTCCCTGGCTCGCCTTCGCATCTGTTTGCTTTTTGTAGCGACCGGACGGTGCTTCTCAGCTGTTCGTTGTGGGCTTGGGTCCGCTGCCCGCTCGCCTCAACCTCACCTCTCATCAGTATTGCTCAGGTCACCAGGTGGGGCTCCACTGAATTGACCCCAGGAGGAAATTGAGTTGGTGGCCTTACAAATACTGGAAAAGAAAGCATTATCCAGCCTGGTACGGGGGCATTAGTGCGCTCCAGCTGCTGGAGAGAAGAGATTTTATGAGACTTCAGCTTTGTTTCTTTCGTTTGTCTTTCTCTCTTTTTTTAAAGTAAGCTTTTAGCCCTTTCGGGTGTGAATAAAAGCTTGAAAATGAAGTTTGTGCAGCTAAATGCTCAGAAATCAGAAGGCAAATAAAGAGCCTAAAATTTACTATTTAAAAAAAATCTTGTTACTTTTGAGCTATTGGCAGGACTATTTTGTGTGTGTGCGCGCGCGTGCTTGACTCATGATTTTGGAAAAGCTGGACTTGGCAATACTGGTTTACTAGTATAATTGTTAGGCTTCAGTAATTACTACTAGCGATGGGTTGAAGAAAGGCGACTACAATCTGAAAACCACTGAAACAGCGAGACCCTATTTTAGAAGCCAACAGCATAAATCAATGACAGGTTATGCATGTATGTAGTTAACGCTGAAATCAGGTTATGCATGTATGTAGTTTACACACTTGTTTATGGGGAGATAATCTGTGATTAGAGCAGGATACTGGTAGTCAGGACTCCTGGGTTTAATTTCTCTCTTTGCTACTTATTAACTAGGTGTATGAACTGTTGAAACCACAGCTACTCTGTGCCCATTTCTTCACTTGCTTAGCTTGTGTGGTTGTGATCTACTTGTTCATAACACACTCTGCAGTTATGTAGCACTTTTTGTCCAACAATTTTGAAGTATTACTAACATCTAGTAATTCCACAGTCAAAATTGGTGTGGAAAGGGGTTTTATTCAATGTTATTTACACAATATGAACTTGAGGCTTGATAGCCTGATTCAGGAATATCCAATAGCTCCTATCTTTGCCTGCAGTGATTGCGTGACCAATATGATTACAAGCATTTACATGATATTACAGTATGTGTTCCCTTTGCATGGTTCAGAGTAACAGTAATTTTCTCAACTGAGGAGCATGTACTCCCTATGTCTACCCAGCATTGAGCAGTTAACCTTAGAAAAATGAGCTGGGAAAACCCTGTCATCAGGCAAAGTGCCAAGAGATTCCAGAGCCTGCAATTAGGGGAAAGCTGAAATGAACAAGTTTATTATGTGCTAAATGCGGCCAACAGTCTATTTCTATTCAACTCCAACTGAACGGGCATGATAGTGAAAACACCCTAACCTCTGCTCCCATGAACTTTATACTTGGGCCAGATAGTTGAAAAATTCCAGTTCAACATGGGAAATTATGAAAATGTAGACCCTCAATGGCTTTGGATAAAGAGATCAGCACCCTGAGTGTCCGCTGTGTGGATTGCTAGGCAGTGAAGAGCTGAGCACAGAAGTTGTGAGTAGGACAAACTAGCAGGACCGTACATGAAGTGAGCAGCAGCAGTATTTTTCACAAGCTGAAGTGTCTGAGTTGCCCTCAGTCCAGCTTTGAATAACAAAGATACAGATGACTGTGGCTAGATCTGCCTTGGAAGAAAGGAAGCAATATCTTTGCCAGCATAAGACAGATGATGGGGTTTCTAGCTTTTGATGCTATTTGGGTTTGTACAAGCAGAGAAAAGTCTGCAAAAGAATCACCTGAGATTGAGAACTATTTTATAAATGACTGGGCAGATGCCTTCAACTAAGGAAGTGGTTACTGACTTCCCCAGGTCAATATAAGCAATTCACAAATTGAGCCTGAACTAAAAACCTGCCTTTTATCCATGTCCCTATCTTTGCCAGATATTGAAAAAGAGCAAGGAAACAGCTCCATTGCCATATGAAGAAACAGAGACATGGAGCTGAGGGTCCTCTGCATGTCAATTAACCCACAGACCATAAGCACCTCATAACCTGCCCATGTCTGTCCTGTTATTTTTTAAAGGGTTTTGAGATGTTGGCATGAAAGATGCTATATAAAGTCAAATCCCTTTCTATATGTCAATAGCGGTTATGAGCAACTGAATTTGCTATTAAGCTAATCCATTATGGACAAGTTGGTTTAGGCGTAGAGGAAGAAAGCAGAGAACACTGATTCATACACAATATTTTCCAAAGATTAGACTAATTCTCTGCTTAAAATGTAAATAAGGCAGATACAAGACTTGGGATCACAGCACAGGAGAGGGAGGATATGGAATTATTTATGAGGAGGTATAGCTTTAAGAGAGTTGGAAGAGAAATTTGAAGGAAAGAAAAGCCAGTTTGGAGATGAAGTCAAGTACAGTGTCCCAGGCATACCATGACAGAAGGCATGCAGTTGAATGGGAAAGGATGAGATGATAAAGACAGGAGTAAGGGAAAACTAGAGAGAATTAAAGATAAATGAAAGCTGAGATAAACGTAGAATCAAGATTATGTAGGGCCTTGTAAATGAGGCTGAAGAGCCTGAATTTTATGGGAAGCCAAAGGAAAGATTAATGGAGGAGTTGCTTGGTTGGAGCAAGGGAATAGGGAAATTATTCTGGAAGCAGTGAGACCACTCAGTAAAAAGTAATAATCAAGGCAAGAGATGGATCAGGTTTCAGACAAGGATTTAAGCAATGGTTATAGTACAAAAGGGGAGAAATTTGAATATATTAAAGAATATGTTGACTCAGAATTTTTAAGATGGACATAGATACCATAGTATGAAAGCCAACATAGGCAGAAGTGACAGGAGTTAACAAGAGATGGGAATTTGGGACCGGAGAGAACAGAGTCTAAGAGGGCACAGGGTGTATGGATCAAGAGGAAAGTGAGGTTGCTGTTAAGTCTGAAACAAATGACAGTTCTTGCTGTTTTCTATCATTCGGTTGTGTGTCCCCTTCATTATAATGTCCTATTGATGCAAATTGGATTTTGAATACATGCAAGAGTCCAAATTTTGCATTTCATTTCTCCTTTGCATTCATATGGCCACAAAAGGCTCAAAAGCAGCTTGTTGAATTTCTGTTCTTTTTTGAGATATCTGACATGAATACGGTATTTTTGTTAGTGGCAAGACATACACCTCTGTCAAATATGAAGAATGAATTTTGTGCTCATAAAAGTGAGGGACTGGTTATACTTGCAAGCCCAAGAAAAAGCTTGGAGTCTTTGTGGATAGTTCTCTGAAAACATCTGCTCAATGTGCAGCAGCAGTCAAAAAGCTAACGCAATATTAGGAACCATTAAAAAGGATAGGTAATAAGACAGAAAATATCATAATGCCACTATCTGAATCCATGGTACATCAACACCGTGAATACTGCATGCATTTCTGGTCATCCCATCTCAAAAAAGATACATTAGAATTGGAAAAAGTACAGAGAAAGGCAACAAAAATGATTAGGGGTATAGACCAGCTTCCATACAAGGAGAGATTAAAAAGACTGGAACTATTCATCTTAGAAAAAGAGACAACTAACAGGGGGATATGGTCGACGTCTATAAAATCATGAATGGTAGGGAGAAGGTGTCATTTACCCCTCCACATAACACAAGAACCAGCGCTCACCCAAAGAAATTAATAGGCAGCAGGTTTAAAACAAACAAAAGGAAGTAATTCTTCATACAACTCATTATCAGGGGATGTTGTGACAGCCAAAAGTATAACAGAGTTCAAAAAAGAATTAGATAAGTGCATGGAAGATAGGTCCATCAATGGCTATTGGCCAAGATGGTAAGGGATGCAAGCCCATGCTCTGAGTGTCTCTAAACCTTCAACTGCCAGAAGCTAGGAGTGTAGGACAAGGATCACTTGATAACTGCCCTGTTCCGTTCATTCCCTTTGCAGCATCTGGCATTGGCCACTGTGTGAAGACATGATACTGGGCTAGGTGGATCGTTGGTCTGACCTGGAATGCCGATTCTTATGTTCTTAAGGGTAAATATAACTCTCAATAAATAATCTCATATGCTTTCAGATGGAAAATCTGAGAAACCACAGAAAGATGAATATCTTTAGTGGCAAATCTTGCTCAACTTGTTCATAGGCACAAGTAAGGTGAAGAGGATTTGGGCCTTTTTATTAGAATAGTTTAAATGACCACTCCAAAAGGATACTTTTACCAAATGCGGAGAAACTATCAAATTGTTTCTTTCTGAAGACAGGCATGACATCAGTAAGACAAGTGCCAGCCTGGTCAAGGCCATAGGTGTTAGCTAAGAGCAGACAAACTCATAGCTAGAAACCAGACTAGCTCACCCATACATTAGTTTTGTTCAAATAGATATTAGTCTTATAAGAATATATTTAGTGTTTAGACTCTATGAAATGTTTTTAAGTTGTCGCATCCATTAATCTTACTTGTAATGTCTGTATTGCATGCTACAAATAAAATATAAAAGTTTGTTTTATAATTGTAAAAATGCCTGCTCTGAATTTATGAATTCAGATGAGAAGAGTGCCTTCCCCCACCCATCCAGGAGGACTATCAAAAAATAAGTGGGCCATTGTAGGACAAAAACTTTGTTGATTGCCCCATCCACCCATGGAGAAGTATGTGTAGAAGGCATCATCATCTCATCTGTGTGAATTCTGGAAGAGGAAAAGGAAAATAGCTAACATGGAGATTTTTCATCACTTTGCTATTTGGACTCTGACAAAGGCTGGAGCTAAGAAACAAAAAGGAGAGATTCCCAGGGTTGACCCGGATTAAGTCCTAAAAAGACATTCCATGCTGACAGATTACTACATCTCTGTCGGCTTTCAAATCACAAACAAATTCATTTGTGCATATATACTGGTTTGCTTTAACCTGTAAATAATTCTCTGATTTCTTTCTACTAGTTAAAAAACCTTTAGTTAGTTTATTGCAGGGTGTGGTTACAGGCATTTTTTTTGGTGGGAGATGTAAGGCACAAATTGAACTGGGATAAGTGACTGATCTCTTGGGACTGGAAGCAACTGGAATATTTTGTGATTTTTGGTGTAAGTGACCACTGAGTATTAAGATAGACTGGAGAGCCCAAGGGGACTGTTTGTGACTCTATGGTAAGACTGTTACAGTGATCTAGGAGCTCACATTTGTTACTGGGTTGGTGAAATCTAATTATAAAACATACCACCAGTTTGGAGTGTCTGCCCTGCTTTTAACAGTCTGCCCTAAGGTTAGCACTCATGGTTGTGAGCCACTCCTGATAGCGTGACAAAAGGGAAGCAGGTAAAACTGAAATTTTGGCACGGATGTGAAATGATCACTTGTGATTCAAGAAAAAAATAAAGCATTTATAAATATCAAAGATACATTTAGGTTTGTAATTCACTTTAATAGTATAAACCTCATTTAGGTAGTAGTATTAAGCTACAACAATGTAATGCCACATTTAAACTGCATTTAATAAAATGCATAAGCTAATTCATGCACTGCAATACTCTATATACAAACACAACAATGCAAATTTCTCTTCATGACTGAAGACACTGATTAGATATAAAATTCAGATTAAAAAATTCATGCTATTATTTTTAAATGCCATCACATATACAAAGCTGATTTCACAAAGAAGCTGTGAGAAAGCAACAGCTTTAACAGGTTTTAAACCTGTAATTAATGCAATAGCATAAACAACAGTTTTCTAAACAATGAAGAAGAGAGGGTTACAAAAAATATCCCAAGGAACTATAGCAGACAATTCCCTTTGTAACAAGTGGGGTATTTTTGTAAGAGCTCAGAGCTCATAGGTATGCCAAATACATACAATTATACAATGAAAAATGTGCAGTTTTTCAGTTATAAAAGTGTTTGAACACTGGCTTACAATATATTTTAAAGAACAGATGGATTATAGGAAAATATTCCAGAATTTGAACTTAATACCACAGATGATAAAAAAAACAAATATGCTCTATAAATAACATACTTTTCTAAAGGATATCCCCATGTCTAACTTGAAATCTATTAATTCCCCTTTTTAAAATCTAAATGGTAAAACAAAACTCTTCAAATGGCTTTGTACTTGCTTTGCAGTAATAGATGTTTCTAGAAACAGATTTTTATATGCAATGAGCCAATTACTGAGAGGAGCAGAGCACCTACAATGGGAACAGAAGCTGCTCAGCACTTCTCAGAATTTGGCGGTCTGTGATCACTACAGGAAGCTGATTTCACATCCTGTAGTTCCTGCAAGATAGTACATAACACATTTCATCCACATTTATATTTAACACATTTTGTCTTTCAAAAGAGAAAAAATTCAAACTTGTGAGTTCCATAACCCTTCAGTCTTAGAATATGGCTATTATTTTTTAAATTCGCAGTTTAATTATTATTCTTTGAAATGGCTGCAATTCTGATCAACACCCCAATCCATTTCTTAACCTTAAAAAATGTTCTTGAAATAAAAAAGCATTTAAAGACATTAAGGTTGACATTCTATTTTCAACAGAAAAGGAAGAATATTCAAACGGTGTGATTGTCATGACACCAAAGGAAGGGCCATCTTATGCAAGAAATGCTCCCATTGATTTAAATGGGCATTTTACATGCAGAAGGCCTCAGAAATTGGGCTTGAAATGTTAAAAAGATGGATGTTTCACAAAATCGATATTTGAAACAAACAGTCTACATATGTTTATTAAACAGTATGGCAAAAAGGAACACATTCTTAGTATTCTTCACAGCAAAGACTTTACAACCAAGGCCCATATCCTGCAAAAGCTTACGCATGTGAGGTGTTCCCCTTGACATCAGATGGCAATGGGAGTTGAGCACATGGAGTGTTCAAAGATTTGGGTCCAAGATATGTACAAAATTATTCTAAGAGAGAATATTTTAAAAACTTAAATTACTGAAAGGTCTGTAGATCTTGTTAATTTTCCTTTCTGCTAACTTGGATTTACATAAAAAGCCTTGTGCAAAAATAATTACATTAACCTCAGAAAAAAATGAATTTAAGAAATTCTTTGTGATAGAGGAGTTCTCAGTGCCTCTCATGTCTTTATCAGTAATAATGTAATTGTTCAGTTTTTTGAGCATTTAATATCCATAATCAGATGTTACTTGCACAACTAACTGAAGTTGTTTTATTTTTTAAACAATTGAAGAAACAACATTAAAAACTGAATTAAAAACTCATATGGACAATTCTGTACCCTTACATACTTCTGACTGATCATTTCCTTCAGTGTAGTTGCCACCGATCTCTATTTTTATAGAAACAGAGCATGTGAGGGGACTGTTTCAGCACACTCCTCTCAGCCCTTCTGCGATAGAAACAAGGAATATAGTACAGAGGAATGTAGTCTAAACCTGGAGCTTACTCTAATTTCAATTTCCATATAAACAGATAGTTTAGCATACTGATTATAAAAAAACCCTGACATTTTACACCACAAAGGTGGGAGGCACTGTCAATGCAGAGGAGGATCGGAATATTCTACAGGAAGATCCGGATGACCTGGAAGACTGGAGTGACAGAAATGGGATGAAATTCAATAATACAAAATGCAATGTCATGCACTTAGGGACTAATGATAAGAACTTCTGCAACAAGCCAAGAGCTCATCAGTTGTAAGCGACAGAGGAAGTGAGAGACATGAGTGTGTGGGCTGATCACAGGATGACTATGAGCCACCAATGTGATATGGCTGTGCAAAAGGCAAATGCAATCCTAGGACGTATCAGGCGAGGCATTTCCATTAGAAATAGAGAAGTATTAATGCCATTGTACAAGGCACTGGTAAGACCTCCTTTGGAATATTGTATACTATTCCGGTCACCCAGGCTCAAAAATGATTAATGCAAATTTCAAACTGGAACAGGTGCAGAGAAGAGCTACGAGGATGATCAGAGGAATGGAGGGTCTATCTTACAAGAGAAGACTGGAAAAGCTTGGCTTGCTTAATCTAGCAAAAATAAGGTTGAGAGGGGATATGATTACTTCCCATAAATACATTAGGGCAGTTAATACTGGGAAGGGAGCGGGCAGTGAAGACCTATTTAAGCTCATGAACAATGTTGGCACAAGAAAAAATGGACATAAACTGGCCTTGAACAAATTAGGGCTGGAAATTAGAAGAAAGTTTCTAATCATCAGTGGGGTGAGGCTCTAGAACATCCTTCCAATATGAGTTTTGGGGGCAAACAACTTAATTATTTTTAAGAGAGAGTTGGACAAATTGTTGAGTGCAGCTTCAGGGTTGCTTCTGATGGTAGGGGGCAGGACTCAGTAGCCCTGGGGCTCATTTTCGGTTTATTTCTCATGTTCCTAAAATCTCATGCTTCAGGATTTCAGCTGGCCACCTGCAGAGGTCAGGAAGGGATTCCCTCCCCCAGTATATTCTGGGTGGTTTTTTTAATGTCTATTCTCTGAAGCACCAGGGATGGCCATGGCTGGAGATGGGACATTGGGCAGTGTGGGGCAGGGCTCTGAGGTGGCACTGAACATTCTCTGTCTCACGTGTTCAGCTGGCTGGTTGTTGATCACATGCTCGGAGTCTAATTGATTGCCATATGTGGGATCAGGAAGGAATTTCCCCCCAGGACAGACTGGCAGCGACCTTTGGGTTTCTTTGCCTCCCTCTGTGGCATGACGATGCACATCACTTGCCAGGATTATCTGGGTATATCTCACTAAATCATTTCCCTGCCACTGCAGGGGCCTCAGGTACTTGTACACCGTAGTCCCTTTTATTCTTTGCCTATGGTACACGATAGTTTAGTTTCCTGTGGGCTGTAATACTTTGGTCTAATTTCAGTTGTTGGATTTAGTGTGCGGGTGCTGGGTGATTTTGGCCTGTAATATACAGGAGGTCAGACTAGATGCTCTGGTGGTCCCTTCTGGCCTTAAACTCTATGACATGACTGTTATGATCTTGTTGCTGAAGATTTTAGAAATGACATTTATTGCACCATGCATTGCATTCAGCCTTTTGCTTTATCCTGTGGGGTATAGTTCAAAGATACATGGCAACCTTTCTTCTAAGTAGCCACTAATGGAGACTTAAAGAAATCACTTAAAAAATTTACAAATAGACCTCTCTCAGAAGGCTAGAAAAAGCCCCTCTGTGTCTATCAAGAATATAGGGGAATATTTACCTTCTATTTTTATTTCATGTTTTCCCTTGGGAATTGTAGATTCTACTAACTCTCAGTTGGATGGCTCCTACCAGTTATGAGAAAAGGCTGAGAAAATAACTTGAAAATCTCAAATGACTTGGATTTTTTTAAAAAGCACTGAGGACAAAGTGACAAACCCAAATTCAGCCTTGGTTTAGAAACAGGTAGAACTCTACTGAAGTTAATGGAGATGATCCTGCTTAAGGCAGGGCTGAGCCTGGGCCAAGAAATGAAGATTAGGAAGGCCCAGATTAGCAACTCAATCATAAACTTTCTTTAACATATAAAGATGTATGAATACCATGGCTACATATATGTACATATACATACACACTTTATATACGCTGTACATAATATATTACACGGAGATAGATATAAACACATTCATACACATACACACAACTATGTACATATGCATTAGCTCCACGAGTGAGCTCTATTACTAAACATGCAGAAATGTACAATGATAGAAGGCACAAAGAAATATATAAAAAAACTATATTAAAAAAAAAAGATGGGGGAGGAAAAGCATGAACTTAAAGATCTAGTAATCCATTTTCAAAGCCCTCACATAACCCAAATAATAAATTAGACATTGGGAAATATGGAACACTGTGACATACTGACATGGATATTTCCCATGATAAATACAGTACAGATTTCACAACAAACAGAGAGCTCTACAATAAGGAAATTATAGGCGATAGCACTTTTCAATTCCAATATATTTGACTTAACTTTTAAAAAATTTTGTATGTGTATTTAATTTTAACTTCCATCTTCATAAGACTAACATTTTAAATGTTTGCAAAATAATTTCACATTTAATACTGATAACCATTAAGGTAGGTTTATATCACACAGGCTAAAAAGAGGGATTAGGGCATCCTTAGTAAAACAATAAGCGTAGCCTTATTTCTAAAGGGCTTGACAGTCCTATAAAATACACTTTTCAATTGACATAGCAACTTCAGAATTAAATAGAGAATGTCAAACGCATTTTTAAAATAGTTTTTGATTTTTCACTCCTCGCTCTTTATAAGGCCTCTTGCAAATTTGAAAGTAACATTTCTATTATTACTCAGTTTATCTTTCTGTATATGGTAACTCTGACCTCCCCCATCCTCTGTTTTGTATAAAGTAGAAGCAAACATAGCTTCTTTTGCTGGCTCTACCTGTGTACAAAGATGTATTGTGACAGCAGATGTTCTCTGCTACTATCACAGTAAGTCTATCCTTACACAGGGGGCCAACCATGCTAGCTGCAGCGCGGCTGCTATCAGGTGGGTCTGTTGCACTCCTGGAACTAAATTCTGAGATGTACCTGAGGCTACTTGTTGCTTTTCTTCCCATCTCTCTGCTTTTTCAGGGGTAAGAGAGGAGGAGGGAAAAACACACCCACATAACCTTTTTTTATTTTCCAGATAAGGACTGAAAGAGAAAAGAGAAATGTCATATCAAACTAAGGAAAAACAAAACAAAATTAAAAAGAAAATCCTTTGCCTACAGGGAGACTTGAATCTGCAAGTACTTGCTGATAACTCTGCATTTTAAGCCTTGGAGCCGTATTGTTATGGCATGTATTTAGCTGTCTCCCTGTGTATGTACAGACATCCCACAATACCAGCAGTGAGCATCTGATGTCATGAGTGGAATTATGATATCTGTTAATTTCTTGTTTATGTCAGTGGTGCCTTAAATGTAATTGAGAATGGCAGTGATGTCAGCACAGTTCTGATAGTCTAGCGTGTTAAAAAGTTTGCTTGAAGTGTGTGTGTGTGTGTGTATACATACCAATGCTAACTCCTGCATTGTCTGATATGGACTGGGTGCCCCATCCCTGTTGCTGTTGCAGATGGATTTTCCTGATCTCCACTTGCTATAGGTGAATCTTTAGCCGGGCTGAAATCCATTCACAACGGCATTGTCAGTCAGTTCTTTAAACTAGGTAGTACTTTTAAAATTCTTCGCTGATTAAAAATGTCAGTCAGTCAGGGAAAGATCCTAATCACCACTCCTACCCATATGGAGGTTGAGGTGGGAGAATATTCTGAAAATGTTCAGTGTTTCCCAGAAACATTTCAACAACCCCATTCCATACACATGGCAACAAAAAGGGTGCAGTTTTCAGCATTACACAACCTCTACCAAAGAAAAAAACATCTCATAATAAGGACATGCTAGAGATTGGTTAGTCCCTTGTGCAGCATAGGACCCTTATGGGTTTTGCAACATTGGGAAATCATCAGGGCAAAGGAGTGTGCTGGCCATGCCTCCTCCTACCCCAATATACCGCAGAACACACCCTGTGTTAAAGGCTTCTATGGGGGGCAGGGCAAACCCAGCTCGATTCCTGGCATAGAAACCCCCTCGAGCCAATGCTATTCATTAGTGGACTTTATTCCTGCCCTACAGCCCATTTGTGTCAGGAATTAGAGTGCAAGGGGGCTGTAGGTCAATGATAAGTCTTGCCATCTGTGACTACACAGCGAGCCAAAACTTCCATTGGCCAGCAGTCAGTTTTCTGCTGCATGGGGCCTTTATAATCTAAACATTGTCTACATTCTATCAGTTTTAAGATGAGTCAAAATCTGGGTCTGTGTGACCCACCTAAAAATTTGGGATCTGATTCTCCTTTCCCTTCCACCAGTTTTACATAAGAGTAACACCATTGGCTTCCAAGGGTGATTTCTAATTTACAAATAGTGGAAGTGAAAGGAAATTAATTTAATCTTAATCCTGCTTGCTGTTTGACAAGTCAATATGACTAAGGAGAATTACTTTTATTTAGATTTTTTAAATATGGCTGTTTGTTTTAGGTGCATATACAGTAAAAACAATTACAAATCTTATAAAAATAGCCCAAATATTGCTTACCCAAATTAACCCTTCATAACTATCAATAAGCATTCCTTTATACCCACATACAAATTCCAAACTCACATCTTTCTCGAAAGAATGGGAAAACAGACAGGCCTCACAGCATACCCTGATGGTCAACAGACTTGGGAATTATTATCACTCACTGCATTCCAAACAATTTCAGCCAACACAGAATTCCAGTTTTTGTATGAACTAAATCTTACTGCTATATACGGATGGTCAAGCTCGATTCACCATGACACTTCTACTGAGTTAAAAACTCTTTACTTTTAAAAGTAGGACAATGAGACTTTATCAGGTTTTGAAGAAGCGTTAATTCTGAGGCAGTAGCAGGAACTTTACTTGGATGCAAGGTTTTCTAGAATCACTATCAGGCTATGGTACTTTGGCTCCTAGTTTTGTCAGGTCAAATCTGGCCACACAATTAGGTTTGTAAAAGAAAGTTTTTACCAAATTTAAGACCAACACAAATATTTCCAATAATTCTGTTGTTGTTATTTCAAAAGAAAAACAAACACAAATATTCCCAATCTATATTTACAATACAAAAGTGCAGTCTTGTGCTTAGAGAGGAGAAATTTAAAGTGAAACTGACTAGAAACCAAAGGGAACCAGACTAGTCTATTCTCATTGCCCAATCCTTAAGAAATGGAAAGAGTACATAAACAAGCCAATAAATGGCAGAAAATAATTTACACTTGCAATACTCTTTCAGTTTTAATAATCAAATGCATTATTAGTAACATAGGCAAGGAAATTACTATTTGAACATATGGGATCACGTCCCATGTGGCAGCCAAATTGTGAAGAGTGTTGGTCAAAGGTGTGCAAAGATGACTGAAAGCGCACCTTTGCACTCCTATGATCTTGGTAGCTGCTGTGTGCAGGCCATTCCTCCCGTGCTATGTTAAAACAGCATGTGAGTTTCAATGGCCACAAGGAACTGAAAATATGGCCAATGATTAGCATAATGCAGGAGCAACTTGGTCATCTCCCATTTTCCCCAGCCATGCCTTTTTCCCTTGCTATCCCAGCCACAGGTGGCTGGAACGGCACAAGAACCCCTAAATCAGCCCCACCCCTCTGGTAGATCAGCCTTATATTAGGATAGTCCTTCTGGATCCAGTTAAGATGGCTCCACAGCTAGATTACCTCAGTGGTTTGGTGCAAAAAAAGCCACACCACAATGGAGTTTGGCCCATCATTTTTAATAGGACAATAATATTTTAAGTGCCTCTTTTACACCATCTCTCTCCCTGCAGCATACCAATTCCTTGGCTCAGTGTTAATGGTAGCTCTTGAGCAGCATGTGAAAAAGAAGCATGAAGCTTATTATCCACACCTATTCTATTATCTGTAACTTGTATTCAAATAGCTGATACCCTAAATATCTCCTAAGCTGTGGGATCCACCACCTGCTGTACAAATTTCTACCATCTAAACTGTTAGTGTTAGAATCAAAACAACATATGATCACAGAAAACATTCCTTTTTATTAATGACATGGGGACTATGTTAGCTCAGCTCTGACAAACCATGCCAATGATGCTACACAAACAGAGTCTTCATAGTTTAAAGGTAGTAATTTGAGGGTTTTAAAATAAAAGTGTAATTATGGAACTGCTTCACTCTCAAGTACATTAAGTACATTTACACTTTTTAAAAATAAATCCTAAGAATGGGCTCGATTGCAATACCCATACTCACACCGAGTAGCATTTTACTCTACATAAAGTCTTCCTGAAGTCCACGAGACTACTTGCAGAATGAGGTACAAACAGTATAGTCCTATGTTTGTAGGATGCATTCTGTACATGTTAACAGTGCTGTGCAAAATTCATCGTTTTTTATTTATGAAATTTAATGCATAAATTTTAGCAGTTTCATGTGATTTTGCTCCACAGCTTAGTTTTTTGTGGGTTACCTTTTTCAAAATGGCTATTTTCACAATGAAAAAAAAACAAAACTTTTTTTGCACGTTTTCAACAGAGAAGCCATTTTTACTCAAACATGGGCTCATCTTTATCAGCAAATGAGACCCTTTACTAGAGAAATGTACATGTCCAACAACATTTTTCATGGAAAATGGTCTCAAGTTTACAATAAAATTTGGAAAAACGTTGATTTCCAGTGGTTTAGTATACTTTTTGTTTATGAATATTTCACACTCCTCTAAAAATGCTTACTTGACTGTTTGATTGATTTTTACTACACATTACAAGTGATTAAATTATATCACCTGCTAATCTTTTGCCATAGCCCCCCTAAAAACAGTTCAATGTGCACGCTATATTTTTAAACAATCAAAACAGTAAACCTCTAACATTCACTTTTGCACAAAAATGGCCACAACTTTTCTTTGAAATTCTGTTTCCAAGGCAAGTAACTTGTATGTTAAAATTCAGGCTACTACTAATTTCTAAGGCCAAGAAGTAAACCCTTAAAACAGGGGTTTTATATCGGAAGTGCTGACACAAACCTACAAGTAGTGATACTATAATATAACGGCTAAGGCTTAGGTCTGCATTCCAGTTGGCCTAAGGATGTTCAAAATATAGTCCTTTTGTCACTTTTAAAGAAATGACAAACTTCATTTACTATAATAAAAGCCTAGGAAGAAGATGGTACAATATCTCAGATGTCTGCCTTTATATTGCACTCTGTCTATACCACTGTTCTTGAGAACCAAGATTTCTGAACTTTATAAAGATGGAGATTGTAATTGAGTTTAATGTACTTAGGAGCTAAAATTACATAGCCTTATTTGTCAGAATGAGTGTTACAAATGAGAGCCTTACTATAAGGATGAATTGTACCAAGACAGGACTGACTAATACAGTAGCAAGGAGTTGCTCAAAATCCTTGGGCTACAGCTCAGACCCTTAAGAGACAAAAACCAACCCTGTTGGAATGTTTCTAAATCAATGTCAATACCAGAAACAAAAAAGTGCTGAACTCATTATTTATATTTTTGTCACAAGAATGCAAGTAGAAAATGACGCTGCCATGTAAATTCATTAAACTAATTAATGAATGTATGTAATAAGCAAGAATCAGCTTAATGCAGCTATAACTCTTCTGACAAAATGCTTTTTTATGAATTTTGATTGTTTAAAATATTCAGTGTTAATATTAATAAATTATACTAAAATAAATGCAATATTAGCAGGAAAAGGTGAATCCTAGAAAACGACTTGATAGGTTACTACCCAAGATAAAAACAAAGATAGTTAGTATTATAACTCCAAACAATCGGTCATTAACTGTAACTGCACATGAATGAATATAAAAAACCCAGCTGACGCTCCAATTTAGAACTGGATCAGAACAGGGTAGGGAGCACTGCAAAGACAGGATGCTCAGTTCCTGGGGAAGGAAGAGAACCTCATGTTCTGCACTTATCCTTTATCTGACAGCAGCGTTATGGGCTCTAACGTAGTCACAATCATCCCCTTTGGCTCCTAGGATGGTGAGGGTCATTTATGGCTGCAGACAGAAGGAATGAATTTGGAAGTATAAAAAGTATACACAGAGACTAGGAGTGCATGATTCTAGTTGGAAGGATTGCTTCCCTGCCAGTTAATGACTGATTTCCGCCACAACCAAAAGTCGTCCTGTTGGAATAACGTCTATCATGACTGTGTAAACATCTATGCCAGGCTGGAATTGAAACTTTAAGGAATCTGAAAGTTTCATTATTACTATGGCAAAAAATTGGTATTCTGCCTTCCAATTTGGGCAATTTCTGTAGCATTTATTAATGTTGCTAATTATACTATAGTCATTATGCTTATGTCAAATAAAGCTCATTTTCACTAATTTAGCAGAGTTTAGTGCTAACAGTGTAGAAATTTGCTTTAAATTTCCACTTTACCATTAAATACATAACATTATTCATAGCAATATTTTGTAGTATAAATGATTGTCTCCTATAGCCTTCACAGAAATCACTAGCAATTTGACCAAAAACATATGCAATTTTCCATTTGCCCTGCTCATAAGTAAAATGTTGATGACATTATCGCTTTGACAAGAAGTGCTTAGAAAGTGCTATCATCATTATATCCTGGTAATTATTAGATATTAATTCCAAGGAAAAATTTAAATATGTACATACTGTTCTTCTTTTAGCAATTTTTTATACTAATCTCTGACATTATAAAACTCTATTTTTGCCCATTGATAATTTCTAAATACAAAGCATGTTAAAAGTATGTTCAGTAATCTACAGCCTTTTGAATGAAAGGCATCAAAACACTCCTAATGGCAGAAAAGGGTCCTAGTCGGAGGTGTTTTAATAGCTTTTTATACTTTGTCACTGGAAATAAATAGACAAGGAGCAGTCTGGTAGGAAACTGGTAACATGTTGGAAATATTTGTACATACCAAAATGTCTTTTTTTTTTTTAAACTTATCTCTCTTAATTGTGTAGTTACTTGTTTTACTAAAATTACTTTGATCCACCAAGGTGCATTGTTCCCACTATGCAGATGTGCCAGTTATTTGACCATTATACTCTGCTGTTTCCATTTTGAGGATGTATGGGATTATGCTGTCAATCGGAACATTTCCGATGAGACCAGTAAAAAAAAGTTCCTCTGTAATACTAGAGCTCATCAGTCTAAGTGCTGGCAGGCGAACCAGAATCCGGGCTAACCTAGAAAAGAAGTTCAGAAGATTATGAAAAGGTATAATGCAAATAAATCTAAACTACTGTGCAGCTAAAAAGCCGGGCCTGCTTTTATTGTTAAAGTAACTCATGAGTGAGAAGAAAGGCAATTTATGTTAATTTAGCTACTCTGAAAAGGATGTCTATGCTTATTCTTCCACTTTGCAAATTAAATGAAAAATGCGCAGTTCTTTAAGTCTACTGTCTTTGAAATTCCCAGCTTTGCAAGTGTTTTATGGCTAAGGACAATGTCTCATACTGAGTAATGAGGACATTTTCACATTTTTAAGAGCAAAATGCTTAATTAGTTTAAATAATCTATATGGCAACACTCTCAGTTGCCTAGCAACTTGTTAATGAAAAACCAGATAGCAAGAGGGGCATGAGTATGTATAAAAAAGGAAGCAGAAATATCTGAAAAGGGGAATTCTGAAGGGTCTGTTGCTCCCTTTTATGCTAGTCCCAAACCCCATGTTTTGTTAATGTACAGACAGTAACTAAAATCTACAAATATACAGAAGCTAACCTTATACCACTGCTGACATTTAAAAGGAGTTTTACTTTACAGTAATTCTGTGGCATATCTACCATGTTTAAATAGCAGGATCCCATGACAAAAAAAATCAAAATAAGTGAGTTTCTTGAAGAAATTATTTTAAGCACATAATAACAAAGCCCTCTAGCAATAAACAAGACCTGTTGATGGTTCATCGCTAGCTGTGGAAAACATTATGTGTAGAACCAATTCTGCTAACACACCATCTCTTGTAAATGTGAGGGTAAAGGGATTGAAGTCTGGCATCTCTTTTTGTAGCCATAAATTTGAATACTTTATCTATCTGATTTATGCCTGCAGTCAATTATTTAGAAGTGCAAGTATTCTGAATTCACCCACAAGTGAACAAGAGGGTGCCAACTGCACTCACAAAAATGGAAGCCAATCTTTGGGAAATTTGGCCATTTATGAATTTCTGTTCCCTCATTCTTTATTAAGAAGTATAACTGTATGGGAGAAGATTTTTATTTTTCAGTTTTATTTTTCACTTCTGAGGGATAAAGCCAGAGTAATTAGGAAACAAAGGAAATTCTGTGCAACCAACATTTCAGACAAATGTCCTTGGAAATTAAAAAATGGAGGCAAAAATTAAAAACACAGGTAGGTAGAATTTCTTCTAATTACAAGCTTAAGGGGCTTAGTTACTATTTGCCATCTAAAACTTGGTTTTCAAAGGTTTATATGTTGGTAGTCTGAAGATGGATGAAACTTACCATACATAATCTGTTAAACTTTAAAAGGACAGGAATTGGTTCAGCCCTTTTATGGTCTCAGACTATTTGGCTCTTCTAACTTAAAAATAATAAGAGTCTCCTGCAACACTCCCTCCCACATACCTACACCAGGCTCTATAAAATTAAAAAAATTGCAGGCCGCCAATCCTGCTTCTTGCCCTGTTTAAACTAAACATGTCTGCTTTTATAAATGTGCAAATGAGGGCCTCAATCTTTTATCTGAGTCCCCACAAAACTAAATTTAACAACAATCTTATGTCTTTATGCTGCAACCATTGCTCACAGAATTTATCAAAAAAAAAAAAAAATACCTATAAGTATCTTCCGGATAGGTTTTTTGGACATAGTCTTGCAACTCCATCTGTGCCTTCTCTTGGAATTTTTCTATTTGGCTTGAACTCGTCAGACCAGGGTGATCTAAAGAAAGAAAACATTTCCAAATGTGTATGGTTTAATCATAAAATAAGTCATGAGTACTTACAAAGAACCTTCCACTTAATTTCATTCAACTCTTCCTCTTGGGTACCATGGTTGATATGATAGCTGCAGTAAGGAGTACCTCATTAAATCTCAATAAATCATTCTGAGATGATGTACATTATTTTAAAAGACATTCATATATATGTTATTAAATGAATTATTTGCCAACTAATGTATTGGACACAATACATAACGTTATCATTTATATACACATGCTTAATATAATTTTGTTATGAGTTGTAATATGAACAGATATTGCTCATTAATATATAGGCTGATGCTGTAATTGTACTTTCTGCTCACTGTTGGTTCTGTAATACGTGTATTTGGCTAAAATTTCATTCCTGGCTTTAGAATTAGTGCACTCACTTTTCCTTCTGCAGCTGGCTGGGCCAACAGAACTGGGAGCACAACAATTCTGAGTGCACACCTGCTACCAATGGGTCCAATCAGGCTACAGGGTGGACAGCTTTTGAGGGCATAATCATCTGTTTCTGCTTCTCCTCATTTCAAATGGGTTTCCCTCTGTTGTTTGAACTCACTAGGTAGAGTAACCAATTTCTAGCTTTCAAGATTTTTTTGGACTTCCAAACTTCCACTGGTTTGTGTTGTCACAATTCCAGATGCTTTCAGCTCCTCACTGAGCAGTCAAATGATCAGAAGGGCACAAAATGGCATATGTGTGGCTATGCCAAAACTTCTTCAGCGACAGGCTCATAGGGCCACAAGTGTCGTGTTCCTTCTTGTTCTCCCTCGAAAAGGACTAGAGCAGGCCTATGCTTGGAGTCTATCTCTTACAGTGTGGTCTAGTCTCTAGTGGAGAGAGACTGAATTAGGACTCAGGAGATCTGGATTCTATTTCCACTCTGCCAACAGCCTGATGGGTGACCTTGGGCAAGTCACTTCACTTGCCTGTGGCGCAATTTCCCCATCTGTAAAATGGGGATAATGAAACTTACCTCCTTGTAAAGAACTTTGAGATCTGCTCATAAAAAGCTCATAGATAAGAGCTATGGATTATTATTACTATTACTAGAGAAAAACCCAAGGCACAGTCTGTGAGAAATTCCCCAAAGCAACAGTCCAAGACCCTAAATTAATCTAATTAAAATAAGATTTATTAAGAGTAGATAGAGAAAATATTAAAGCAAAAGAAAAGGCTTGCCCGACATCCCTAGTCTGAATACTTTGCAAAACTCAGTGAGGTAGATAGGTTAGAATTAGTTACAGTGGAAATAAAAGTAAATACCCTACATTTCTAAGAGAGAGCTTCCCTCTCACTCAGCCTGTCAGCACTTCTTCTCTACCCTTTCAATGTCCCGGGAACATGTTTAACTCCCCTTCCCCTGCCTGATTATCACTTTGTACTTTGATATGCCTATGGATAACCCTGACTAAGGTGTCCTCTCTGAGGAAATCCTCAGATCTCATACACAATGTCCATTGTATATTTTTTAGTTATCAGCTCTTATGCTCATTGTCCTTATTAACAAATTGGTGGAGGGAGGGATATTGTGTTTACTGGAGGATGTATCTAAACCATAGTAGACTTTCAACTCACATTTGCATCTTCTACCTCCTCTTGGACATTCTTAATAAAAGAATGTAAACACTGAATCAAATTCCTTACAGTCACTTATAGCCAGAGGATATATTTCCCCACACCATTCTTACCATTAATTATATTCCATATTAAACGAAAACTGACAAATTTTGTCATCTGTCACACATGCCTACTCCCAATCCTGACATGACCCATGCACAGAGGAGGGGTTGGAAATGGATAGCACAGCTTTATGCCACTCAGGGATCCCCTTACACCAAGAAAATCCCCAGCTGCACTATTAGAGCAGCTTTCAGGCTTCTTTGTGCTGTCAGAGTATCACAAAGCAGCTTGGGAAAGGGCTAGGGGACTGAGAATCTGGCCTTTAAATATATGTAAGTATGTATACAACATGTGGAATTTGTGGAGCCTTAAATCAATTACCCCAAAAGTGATTTTTTAAAAGGCGTTATTGATGATAAAGTCTTATGGTGCTGTGAGATATTTTATGAACAACTCAGTAGAACAGTCTCTTCTTCATCACTGGATATTTGGTTCTCTTTAAAATCTCCTGGTGCCAAAAGATTAATAGTTTGTAAGTTCAGCATCTGAACTGCAGTTAGAAACACAGGGGAAGATCATTATAATGGTTGCCAAATGCCTTACCAGGGCTAAAGAGGACTATAGCTTTAAGGTATGCATATTCATATCCATCAATATCAAGCTTGGCCATGCTGTTACAGAACTCCTGAAGTTTCCAGATGTGTTCCATGACTTGCTTTATTCTGTCTCCGGAAAGCTTATCTACAAATAGACATTACATACTCTCTTAAGAGAGTTCAAATACATTTGAAAAATTAATGAAACCAACACCCATCCCCTTTATAGGAATAGATCAAATGAAATTTTAAACCTTCTGAATTGTACTATAAACTTTTTTTGACCATATAAAAATATATCGTGCATGAATTAATACTCATGGCAGTGAGGACTGAGGATCTAATAAACTGAGTCAGGCACAGTACTGGCAAACATAATGCAATGTTTTTCCACAAAGGTCTGCCAATATATCTAAATCCTAACCAGCAACACCCATGTTATTCTGATGATGAGCCTCTCCTAAGCAGAATGTGCTGACTGGTGCTATAAATTAAACTGGGGTTCTGGGGAGGTGGACAAAAGTAAGAGATTAGGTGAAGACTACCATATTACCTTATTGTAACTTGTGACCCAATCGGGAGTCAGTCTGGCTGTCCGGAAGTGAAAGGCTAATGCAATATGACTGTGCCACCTTTTTCCATATCTGTTCCTTTAGAAATAAACTGTTTGTTCACTATAGTATGTACCCTTTTCCCCTCTTGTGGAGTAGAATTAACTCGGTTACACACAGGTTGATCCCTCAGCCTTTCATATTACCATGTCCTTTGTGTTGGCTTCATCTCCTTTCTGTTTAAAAATGTTTATTTGAAAAGTGCTACACCAATTATGAATTTTCTAAAATTTCACAGTTTTAGTTGAGCCTTAAGAGGAGATATATGAGGGGCACTGTGTTTCAGGAAGCATTAGCTAAAAAAGGGAAGAAAAGACTCCTACTTTGGTAAGAAAATGAGAAACAGTTTTCCTTTTCCCCTTCCCCCAACTGTATATTTATAGACCAGTCAAAGAAATATGACAGATAGAAACATGAGATTATATTAAGACAGATATCTGGACACATGATTTCCATTCACTAACTTCATCAAGATAAGTCAGGTCAAGAAACCTACCATGTATGAAACTTTTCAGCTGAAAAAATACAAATTAAAAGAACTTTACTCCATGCATGACCTCTAATACTTATATTTCATATCATTATAACTTAAGTATTTTTGCCTTCATCTGTACTGCTAATGGCTGCATAGATTTGCTTAGCCCTGTGTGTCTTAAATTGGATTTTTGATGCAATTTAGGATAACTGTATATTTTTTCTGCAACCGCAATAAAAAATTGAAAAGAAAAAAAACTAGACATTTTTACATAATGTCTTGAAAACAAGAATGAAAATACAATAAAATTTCTAAGATAGATAAACGTTGATTCTGGTATTGCGATTATTCAGGGTGATACGGGTGCTACCACATTTTTATTTTTTTAATGTATGGGAAACAATAGTGCAAAAGTACACAGGGAAAACAGCTGGAATTCTAGTTTCCCAGAATGGTTACAACACTCATAAATTTCTAGTGTTTTGTCTTCACCATTTTAAAATAATAATACAAAACTTAACTTGATACCCTTACTTTAGTACCTTGGAGTGACATAACATGACCTTATATAGAACCAAATACTTTTCTCAATGCAAATCCCAAGTAACAAGGCTAGGTACTGACTGAGGAGGTGTGGAAGGGTCAGGGCTGAAGATGGAATTCTTTTCACTCAGGCTATGGAATAGTAAAGCCACCTTATGGCTCCTGCAACTGCTGTAACCTCCAACCCCTTACAGGGCATTAACCTAATCCTTCATCTTCAAGGCCCCCTCCACTCTCAGATGCAGAGAAACCTGAAGGGCATACTCTTCAGGGAATGCAGGGTATTCAAGCCCCCCCTCCATGGCCTCTTCACATCATGCCCCTCTCCCTGTGCACTAGAGCAGGGGTTCTCAACCTTTTGCTTTTTGAGGCCCCCCACAACATGATATAAACACTCCATGGCCCACCTGTGCCACAACAACTGATTTTCTGCATATAAAAGCCAGGGTCGGCGGTAGCGGGGTAGCAAGCAGGGCAATTGCTTGGGGCTCCATGCCACAGGGCCCCCGCAGAGCTAAGTTGCTCAGACTTTGGCTTCAGCCCCAGGTGGCAGAGCTCAGGGCCCTGGGCTTCAGCCCCATGCAGTAGGGCTTAGGCTTTCTGCCCTGGGCCCCAGTGAGTCTAACGCTGGCCCTACTTGGAGGACCCCCAGAAACCTGCTTGCGGCCCCCCAGGGGGCCCCAGACCCCTGGTTGAGAACCATTGCAGTAGAACACCACCAGTTATGTTGTGTTGTGTTTTGAGGGGCTGGTTTTGGGGCTGGATTTGCCAACGATTATTAGGTTTGAACGGATTACATTTTAAATCAGTAAGTGCTGTAATTGCTGATTTTCCCCTTCCAGACATACCTTCCCCCCTCTCCCCAAACCAAGCAAAAAAACTCATGAAAAAAATGCACATTGTTGATAACTGAAATGTATTGTGGTAGAAATTAAAAATATATAACATATTGCACCTTTGGGCAAACCTTTTGGGCAAACCTTGGGCAAACCTTTTGGCCTTAGGGCACATCTGGGTGGGGAAACTGTATGCAGGGCCATGAATGTAGGGCTGGGGCAAGGAGTTGGGGTGCAGGAGGGGTGTGGAGTGCAGGAGAGGGCTCAGGGTAGGGGTTGGGGTGTGGCAGGGGTTCAGGGTGTGGACTCTGGCCTGGTGCCGCTTACCTCAAGCAGCACCGGGGTGGCAGTGGTGCGCAGTGGGGCTAAGGCAGACTCCTTGCCTGTCCTGGCCCTGCACTGCTCCTGGAACTGGCCAGCATGGCCGTCAGTGGCTCCTGAGGGTGGGTGGGGCAGACGGCTCCACCGTGCACTACCCTTGCTGTGGGTACCACCCCCATAGCTCCCACTGGCCGCAGTTCCCCGTTCCTGGCCAATGGGAACTGCGGGGAGCAGTGCCTGCAGGTGAGGGCAACGCATGGAGCTCTCTGCCCTCCCCCCACAGGGGCCGCAGGGACATGGTGCCGGCTGCTTCCAGGAGTGGCGTGGGGCCAGGGCAGGCAGGGAGCCTGCCTTAGTCCCACTGCGCCATGGGGCTGGCAATCCCGCGGGCTGGATTGAAAGCCTTGATGGGCCGGGTCTGGCCCACGGGCCGTAGTTTGCCATCTCCTGCTAAGACAGTTTGTACGCTATGGCTGTCAGTTTATTATTAAGAAATTTTAGTGACAGGATTTAAAAATGATGTGACAGATTCTGTGCTCAGCTTTCAAGAAGCACCCATAGAAGGCACAGCCCAGGAAGAGGAGTGGCAAAGGTGGCTTTAATACGTTTTTTTACTGCCTAGATTCTGAACTGGCTGGTGGCAAGAGTGGCTCCTGGAATATATTAGAACAGCCTCAGGAGCTGCTCTAATTTACAGCAGCTACTTCAGAGCTGCAACTGCAGTTGACCTCTGCAGCTCCTGTATCCTCCTCATTGATGTAATGCAGGGAAGGGTAAAAAGAATGTTCAGTGAACATAGTCACAGATCCCTTGGTTTTGCTTCTCCATCATCCCCTCAAAACCCCATGGTGTGCTGGGATCTAATATAGAGCACACAGAATCCTGACCCCTTTGTGTGCTGCCCTCACATAAACAGTGGAATTACATCAGTTCCATTGTATCTAAAGGCTTTCCACACCATGGAAGAATCCTTCCAAGAAAAACTATGATTATTAATGAGGGTAAATCATTTGAGGTTTGCCTATCTTGAACTGTGACTATTTTCTGCAGTCACCTTGAAACTATGTTTTCATGGTTTACGTAGATTTTAAAAACGTATTTATCTTTGTACCTTCATCCTGGTACTAATCCTTGCTAGTTTCATGACATATGTAGTATTCTGTAATTTTCTGGCTACATATACATCTGGTTTCTTCTACTTCTGTAAGTAAAGATAAATTGTATTTGCACACTTTAGGCTGTCACTACTGATTTTTTTTTTCTGCAGACAAAATAATTTCCCCCATTTATAAAAAAAAGAAAAGTTACCCATATCAATCATATTAATTTGCATAACCCTCCCTGTAAAAAAAGCCAGTTGTACCAGATCATCCTCCATTCTAGAGATAAAAATTAGCAGGTTAACACAGAATCAAAAAAGATACCTATCTTCTTAAGGACGCCAGAGGCAGTTTGTTTTGAGCTTTTTGATATAACTTTGTGACACAGCCATTAATTAATTATTAAACATTTATATTTTGGTAGTGTGATATACTTGCAGTAATAATTGTGCAGTGATGGTCAGCAACTATTTCAAAAGTGTAACTGTAACCAACTTGTGGTGGGCGTGTATGTTTCATCACCTCCAGCAAAGAAAAATACTCATATGAAATTCTAGGATGGGAGGAAAACTCTATGGTGTGTACTCTACAGTGCTTCCTTTGAATTCTTCTGTTGGATGTGCAGGATTTCAGCCCATATCTTGAGAAATCTGCTGGACATGAAAGGGCATCTATGCTAAAACCCTGTATCAGCACACTACAGTGCCCTTCTAAGCTTCTTTAGCTCCCGTTCTGCCTCTGTGCTGCCAGAGACCCCCGCGTTGGGGCTTCCTTTGGAACTCTCCATAAACGCAGTTCACAGAAAAGTTAATGTAGCTTTGAGATGCATCAGCTTTTTTTGTAGACTCACAGCTGGATAAAAGGGAGGAAGGAGAGATACTGTGTGTGTCCCCTCTAGCCTGGGCCCCACCCCATGTTTTGATCTCTAGAGTTATGTCTACACTACCATGGTAAATTGATTGACGCTACGCAACTCCAGCTACGTGAATAAAGTAGCTGGAATCGATATACCTTACGTCGAGTTACCGCAGGGTCTACACTACAGGGGGTCGATGGGAGAAACTCTCCCGTTGACTTACCTTATTCTTCTCGGGTAGAGTACAGGGGTCAAGTGGAGAGTGATCTGCTGTCGATTTGGCGGGTCTTCACTAGACCCACTAAATCGACCGCCGGTGGATTGATCTCAGAGCCTCGATCCCGCTGTAGTGTAGATGTAGCCTAGAACTATGGAGAGCTCTTTGTGAAGTTGGTGAGATTGATTCCCACATCCCGTGCAGGAACAGTGGAGGGTTCCTTCTGTGTTTGGATCTCAGGGGGAACAATACCTGTTCCCCCTTGGAAAATACTTTGTGAAAAAAAATGTACAGACACAGGTTTTTAACTCTTTACTGCTGAAAGCAGCACATGCCTGCCTAACATTTACCTAATATCTAGCGTGACCTAACACATACCTTCCTGTATGCTGTTCTGCAGGTGGTTGACGATAGCTGCTAGGATAGTAGACAGACTCATCACCTGTGCACACTGTGCTAGGCCTAAGGTAAACAGTTCATTCCAGCAGGCACGAACTAGGCTTGTGTTACAGTCCTGTCTATAAAGACACAAATCAAACAAACAATTCTAGCAAGTATTAAACTCATGTTGGTATTATCCTGTAGATCTGACGTGTAAAATTATGGTTATAAATTATAATGATAGTATTCTGGGCATCTTAGTAACAGGCAGATATTGACAAATTACAGAAATTAAAAAAACAGCAACAAAAATGGTTGGGGCTGGATGCATTGGCTATGAGAAATGATTACAGATTATCTGCAAAATGGAGATACTGCTACTTAGAGTTGCCAAGTTATATGTCCAAAAATTAGTTGCTTGCTTTTGACTCAATTTCACAATACAGCCTCATTACCCACTATAATGCCAAGTATCATTAGTCATCTTGTTTTTCATAGTCTTAAAAATGTAGAAAAATGCTGTATAATGTCTATACATTTTAAACAATTTATTATAAATTAATTAACTTTATCTTTTAAAAATCCACGCAGTTGCAAAATGTTCAGCTTAATACTTAAATAATCACTCAATAGAAAAATATTCACTCACCCAAGTGCTTGAAAAGCAGGGATAGATCTAGCCCAGTGCATTGAGAGGAAAAGCAGTCGTGATGCTGACTCACAGATGTAATGTACATTAAGGTACTCTGGCATTGGACTAGGCATTGTTAGCTGCACGGAAATAAGAGTACAGTATAGTCTGTACAGGTCAGACATAAATCAATGTTTATTATGAATGAAATAAATTTGAATAAAAACATGCAATCTGCATTCAGAGTCTTTTGCTGAAAACTGTCATTTATCATGAAGTTAGATTAGTAAAACTTCAGCACATAACTTAGTAGTAGTGGTAAATAGAACAGGCTGGGAATGGGGAGGTGTGAAAGGAATAATATGGGAAACCAAATGGGATGGTTACTTTAAAAGTATTTTAGTATTAATTCAATAACACTTATCCCTGAATTTTCATTGCAGCATGCAGCATTATTAGCTTCAGAATTACTATAAAATTGATGAGAATCAGGTCTTAAACTAAGTGCAATTCTTTAAAATTACAACTTATTTAAAATCTATACTGTTCTGGCAAAGCCATGCCATATGAATCTACACTTGCAAAAAACACAAATTTACTTGAAGTACACAGACTACCTTTCCTATACATTGTTTATTTCACTATCTTGATGATTTTTATCTGCTTAAAGGAAATGCACTTTGGCAGAAAGAAGGAAAATCCTTACTGGTTTCTCCCATACAATACATCTAAAAGATGTTCTTGCTCAAATTCACTTGAAGATACAGCTGCTTCAAAGTGCAATCCCACAACTACAGTTCATCAAATCACGACCATCAAGAACATAGTTGTAATCCTTAAAAAATGGCCCAAATTTTAACATACTTGATGTGAGGATGCCTCAAACAACCAAAGTCAAGAGTTCAAAATAATTTTTAGTAACAATGTATATGAATTACACATCTGATATTATTTGTTATATTTAACACTAAAAGTGATTCACAGTAGTACTATATGTAAGATCTAAATCTAAAACAAACATCATCCCACTGTCAACTGAAAGGTCCCAATGAGACTGCATATGCAGTGCTCAAGGATACAGAATGCAAGGGAAATGTGGAAATCTTTTATTATGTCCTTAACAACAATAGCTAGTGTCAAGGTTCCTTTCCCACTCTGAACTCTGGGGTACAGATATGGGGACCCGCATGAAAGACCCCCTAAGCTTATTTCTACCAGCTTAGGTTAAAAACTTCCCCAAGGCACAAAATCTTTGCCTTTGGACTAGGGTATGCTGCCACCACCAAGCGCTTTAACAAAGAACCAGGGAACAGGACCACTTGGAGTTTCTCTTCCCCCACAATCCCTCCAAGCCCTTATATCCCCTTTCCTGGGGAGGCCTGAGAATAAACAAGTTGAACACAGACCAGCTTGGGTTTCTTAGGATCCTAAGAACCCAATCAGATTCTTAAAAAACAGAACTTTATTAGAAGAACAAAACAAAGATAAAAGAAACACTCTGTAAGATTAGAATGGAAGATATTCTCACAGGCAGTCAGATTCAAAACAGAGAGAATCCCTCTAGGTAAAACCTTAAGTTACAAAAAGACATAAAACCAGGAATACACATTTCCTCCAGCACAGCGAATTTACAAGCCAAAACAAAGAAAACCTAATGCATTTTCTAGCTAGATTACTTACTAACTTTACAGGAGTTGGAGGGTTTGCATCCTTGATCTGTTCCCGGCAAAGGTACACACACACACAGACAGACAGACAAAAGCCTTTTTCCCCCACTCCAGATTTGAAAGTATCTTGTCCCCTCATTGGTCATTTTGGGTCAGGTGCCAGCAAGGTTACCTTAGCTTCTCAACCCTTTACAGGTGAAAGGATTTTGCCTGTGGCCAGGAGGGATTTTATAGCACTGTATACAGAAAGGTGGTTACCCTTCCCTTTATATTTATGACAACTAATGTACTAGACAATACTGACTTCTGCAAAATACAACAATAGAAGAAAAACATGATACTAAAATCATTCCAGATTACGTCTTTGCCAAAAGGATATTTCAGGAAGCACTCACCTTAAATGTGACATGTGTATCTGTAAGTAGGGGTCCTTCCACTTCAATGATTGGTGTTGACTGATCTCTGCTGATTACATGAATATTCCCTCCTCCTGTAGGATCCATCCCATCTGCCAAGTTCTGAGCTACTGTGCCATCTGTGGTATTAAGTGCTTTAGCCAAAGTATCAAATGCCCTGCAAATAAATGAAGAAACAATGCAAGTTTATTTCCTTACAACCATTAACACATTTGGAGTAGAGGGCAAATCAAACACTACATGTTTTTCCATCTAGAAGATGAGCCAGAAACTTTTTTGGTACAGATTCTGGGCCATATTCTCCAATACATTCTGGTCTTTTACTCTGCTCAGGCAGTGCGAAGGGGCCAGGCAGGTTCTGGCCATATATGTCTGATGGAAAATTCCCTTGCAGAGGGGAATTCTCCCCTGGCATAAGCCCTGCACCAGCTGTTCTTTCCTACTCTAGTAACGGTGGCTCCTGCATTGCTCACCCACCTTCCCCTTTCTCACCTTGAGGCTTCATTACAAGGATCCTCCACTGGCATAAGATCTCTTAGGGATGTTATGGGAATGGCATATATTTCAGCAGCCCCTAGGTTTCTTTCTAACTAAAATTGCAGCTAGGCCAGTGCAAAATCAGGAAAATGCAAACAGCTCCTTGAGGTTACCCCACAACTCTTCTCCCATAATGACTGGAGCTCAGACTTTGAGGAGAATTGAGCCCATTTCATACTCATATTCACGTTATGGTATTTCATAATGCTGTTATGCAACTATTTTCCAAGCAATCTGTTTATAAGTTAACTATTTATTCCTTGGGACCAAGATTTAAAAGTATATAGTTGGTATCAGCAGAAGCAGCCGGGTGCTCTGCACTTTTAAAAATCAGTTAGCTTATTTAGGAGCCTAAATATAGCTTCTACTTTTAAAAATCTTATCCTAGGAACCTGTATGGAAAAGATGGGATAAAATCCAAATTTTTCCTGTTTTCATACATTAGCATTACATATTATCGTTTTTGAGGGGAAAAAAACCAATTAAAAAAATGGAGCTGCAAGATTTTACTTCCCTGTTTCCTGATTTTGAAATAAACAAAAGAGATTGAGATCACTTTGGAGAGCTAGGGTTCAAATTCTGCCTTGCATTGCCATAAAAGACAAGGTTTGTTGATCTCAACCTAATCCCAATTTTTTCCATATTACAAACCACACTGTCAGCCTTGTCCTAGGGAAAATTTAAGAGTAAATCTGGAGACATTAAAGGCCAGGACTGAAGTTCATGACAATTGTCTGGGAGAAGCTTGCACACCATCTGCCTGTACTATACTTGACACAGCACTGTAGCTATTATTTCCTTACTTTCACAAACACTACACACACACATGCACACTCAAAGTAAAAAACTGAAATAACACAAAACTGTTACTGATTTTCAGCATTTTTGAAGGAAATATATTTTTGTGTCACAAACCAGTTATCTTTTCCTGTAACTTATTAAATATGAAATACAACCCTGCTTTATTATACTGCATTTGTTACTAAATAGGGGAGAGCATCTATAACAGTAACATGAATGAAAGGAGTTCTTCAGAGTCACAGAAGTTCAGGTTGATGTCAGCAGCCAAACCATTAATGAAATTATACAGTGAGTTAAAAAGGTCATTACTAGTGTGGCATGAACCTATAATGTATAGGTTCACCTTCCAAATAAGCTGCTAATATAAATTCATACCGAGTGATCTCACTGGCAGATTGATCCTCTTGTTGGATTTCAGAAGTATCTCCATTATTAAGTGACTCACTAAGGCTGGCAAGGGACGTTACAACATTTGCCAGTGTTCCTAAAGCACCCTGACTTGTCTCAGCCTACAAAGAAAGAAACCATATTAATGGATCAAAATTATATATAGTTAGGTGAAATGCTGTATGTAATCTCTTGATAATTATTAAATCCTGTGTATCTCCTTCCTCTGTTCCCACATAGGTTTCACTTCCTCCTGAATATCCACAGTGAAGGACAGTGGCTGACATTTGGGTAAGGGTGATCATTAAATTCGCCAAAACTTTTCCTCCTGACTTCTGATGTGTATTTTTGTGATGGATCAACTACAGGGTTATCAACCTAAATTCATGCATAATTATATCCGGGGGAAAAAAGTACATCCCACTGAATCAGATAAGCTGAAGATGGAAAAGATCTTCTAGATCATCCGTTCTCTCTCTCCTTAAATATAGGATTTGTTTCAGCGCACTGTGGTATTATCACCTCAGACTACATGTTACAGAAAGGCAACAACAACTTCAGGGCTGCCTGCAGCAGCCTCCCCCCACTCCATCTTCTTCCTCAGGGGACAATAATCAGTGAGTGAATCCCCACAGACAGAGCCAGTAGACCTGCCACTTGTTGCACTGTGGTGGTCTCTCCAATTCCTAATGCCCTCTACCTCTTTGCAGTGGAACAGCAAATGTTCGGCTGAGGTAAGGACCTTTTGTGACTGTAAAGGGGTCAGAAGGATTTCTTTTTAAAAACATACCCAAAATAATTTAGTAAATAAAATGTAAGATTTGTAAAAAAATGAAAGGAATATTACCTTGGAGTCTGTAGCTAGCAGGACTGTACCATCATCCCGTATCAAAGGCTGCTGAATATTCACAAGCATTCCTGGATCAAGAAGACCTGTTGACCTGTTCAGAAATGTAAAGAATCTAAGAGGGAACCTATTTCAGTGCAGTATAATGAGGATTACTTTTATTGGGCTTTCCATTTTTGATGTTGAGAATTCATCCATCAGAATTTAGTCCTGCTGAAAACTATTTCCAAAAAATAGTTTGTATCCTGGAAGAAACTGCACTTTAACTAGAGGGTTGGTGATTTTGCCACAGCAAATTAATGCCTTTCTTTCTTTTGCTAAAGTGCTGGTGATTTCTCAACCTGATTTTCCGCTCATTAGCTTTTTGATTTGATTTCTTCTGTCATGCTGGCAGGTGTCGTCTTCTTCATTACAACCAGTAAGCCATTATTAGCTATGTAAATTGCATGGCACTTCACAGAGGATCATGCCCCAAGTAAACGGCATTCCAAGTGAGACAGGGCAAAGCCAAGGATCATATCAGATGAAGAAGTGTGGTAGGAAAGAACAATGTTTACATAAAACCACATATCCCAATTTTACTTAAATCTTTGTCCTTCTCTTACCATGCCCCTTGTCTAATGTTCTTTCTCCATACCTAACTTAGGGCTTGATCTATGAAGTGCTTTGTAGTCAAATAGTATAATTATGATGTATTTGTTACTTATATAGCATGATAGGTTTGAATAGCACAATATAGACGAATAATGCATGACAGATTCAGGCCTCAGGGAGTTTATCATCTCAGGGCCGGGCACTGAGATGGTAAACTCTCTGAGGCAGGAACCTGTCATGCATTTTTCAACTGTGTTATGTCATGCAAACGAATGGTTCTATATAAATAACAAATACATGATATTAATAATAATACTTACTGATTGCAATGTGGTTATTAGGGCTGTGAAGGAGAACACATCTTGCCTGTGCAACAGAAAAAATATAAAAGAACAAAATGTCTTTGACCGCAGTATTTATCAGATACTTAGGGTATGTCTACACTATGAAATTAGGTTGAATTTATAGAAGTTGATTTTTTAGAAAGCGATTTTATAGTTGATTGTGTGTGTCCCCACACTAATGCACTAAGCGCATTAAGTCGGCGGAGTGCGTCCACAGTACTGAGACTAGCGTCAACTTTTGGAGCGTTGCACTGTGGGTAGCTATCCCACAGTTCCCGCAGTCTCCGCCGCCCATTGGAATACTGGGCTAAGCTCCCAATGCTTGATGAGGCAAAAACATTGTCGCGGGTGGTTTTGGGCACATGTCGTCAGCCGGCCCTCCCTCCGTGAAAGCAACGGCAAACAATTGTTTCGAGCCTTTTTTCCGTGCGGGTGCCATACTGCTTTCAGCAGATGGTGCAGTAGGACTGCTAACCGTCGTCGTCATCCACCGCTTCCACTGCCACTCTGCTCTCCCGATGCTATGAATCCACTTCGCAGGTCCTCTATATGACTGTCATCATCTACCACTTCTGCTGCCACTCTGCTCTCCCGGTGGTCTTGCAGGGCCGCTTCTGCTGCAACTCTGCTCGGCTGCTCTTGTCTTGCCATACCCCGGCAAGTGTGCAGCCCGCTCAGCTGTTGTGTCCTGGCAGCAGACGGTGCAGTAGGTCTGCAAAACTGGTCATCCAACCACCGCTTCCCCTGCAGACACCATACCACGGCAAGCATGGAGCCCGCTCAGATCACCGCAGCAGTTATGAGCATTGTAAACACCTTGCGCATTATCATGAAGTATATGCAGAACCAGAACCTGCAAAAGCAGGCGAAGAGGCGATGGCAGCGTGGTGATGAGAGTGATGAGGACATGAACACAGACGTCTTTCTCTCAAAGCACGGGTCCTGGCAATTTGGCCATCCTGGTGGCAATGGGGTAGGCTTATGCCATGGAACGCCGATTCTGGGCCCAGGAAACAAGCACAGACTGGTAGGACCGCATAGTGTTGCAGGTCTGGAATGATTTCCAGTGGCTGTGAGGCAAGGACAAGGCCACACTGCACTTCAAAACTTATTGAATGCCAGCCTTCTGTTGCTTGGGCAGTCCTCTGGAATGGAGTGGTTGGGTGCCTGGAGGACCCCCACCCAGTGTTCTTGGGCATCTAGGTGAGGAGGCTATGGAACTTGGGGAGGAGGGCGGCTGCTTACACAGGGGCTGCAGTGGCGGTCTGTGCCTTTCTTGCACCTCAACCATAAGCCGGAGCATATTAGTTTGAGCCTCCGGCAGCCTCAGCATTGCATACTGCCTCCTCTCATCATGTTGCCGCCACCTTTCCTCTTGATCCCGCCACCTGTCCTCTTGTGCGTCCCTCCTGTCCTTGCATTCATTTTGTGCTTTCCTGGACTTTGCCATTGTCTGCCTCCACGCACTCTGCTGGGCTCTTTCAGTTTGGGTGGACTGCATGAGCTCAGAGAACATTTCATTGCAAATGTGTTTTTTTCGCCTTCTTATCTGCGCTAGCCTCTGGGACAGAGATGCTAGTGGCAGCTTGAAACATTTGTAGCTGCGGGAGGGAAAAAAGGGAGAGTAAAACTGAAAAAGACATATCGGCCATTTAAAAGGAGAGGCTGATGTTTTCGGATTAACGTGCAGCACAAACCCAACTAACACCACCCCCCGGACACCCAATTCTCTCTGGGATGATCACTTCACCCCTCCCCGCACTGCATGGCGAACAGCGAGGATGATTTCTTCTCAGCCACAGGCAAACAGCCCAGCAGGGACAGCCACCTCTGAATGTCACCTTAATAAAATTCCCCTATTTCAACCAGGTGACCATGAATAATATCACTCTCCTGAGGATAACACAGAGAGATAAAGAATGGATGGAGCTTGAATGCCAGCTAACACCGGGACCACACGCTGCCATGCTTTCTTATGCAATGATTCCAGACTATGTGCTACTGGCCTGGGGTGGTAAAGTGTCCTACTATGGAGGATGCAACAAGGCTGCCCTCCCCAGAAACCTTTTGCAAAGGCTTTGGGAGTACCTCTAGGAGAGCTTCATTGAGATGTCCCTGGAGGATTTCCGCTCCATCCCCAGACACGTTAACAGACTTTTCCAGTAGCTGTACTGGCTGTGAATGCATCCTAAGTCTTCAGGGAAAATTAATAATTAAACACGCTTGCTTTTAAATTGCGTATTATATTTACAAATGTACACTCACCAGAGGTGTCTTCTCCACCTTCAAGGTCCAGGAGCCCGCCTTGGGAGGGTTGGGAAGGTATTGGCTCCAGGGTGATAAACAGTTCCTGGCTGTCGGGGAAAAAGGTTTCTCCGCTTGCCTGGGGTGCACTATCTTCAAGCTCCCCCTCCTCCTCATCTTCCTCGTCCCCAAAATCCTCATCCCTGTTGCGTGAGACTCCCTTGCAGGAGTCCACATACAGATGTGGGGTAGTTGTAGGGGCACCCCCTAGAATTGCATGCAGCTCATCATAGAAGTGGCATGTGTGGGGCTCTGACCCTGAGTGGGCGTTTGCCTCTTGGGTTTTTTGGTAGGCTTGCCTGAGTTCCTTAAGTTTCAAATGGCACTGCTGTGGGTCCCTGTGATAGCCTCTGTCCTTCATGCCATTGGAGATTTTTTCAAATATTTTGGCATTTCGTCTTTTGGAACGGAGTTCTGTTAGCACAGATTCATCTCCTCATACAGCGATCAGATCCAGTACCTCCCGTTCGGTCCATGCTGGAGCTCTTTTGCAATTCTGGGACTCCATGGTCACCTCTGCTGATGAGATCTGCACGGTCACCTGTGCTGATCAGCTTGCCACACTGGCCAAACAGGAAATGAAATTCAAAAGTTCGCGGGGCTTTTCCTGTCTACCTGGCCAGTGCATCCGAGTTGAGAGTACTGTCCAGAGCGGTCACAATGGAGCACTCTGGGATAGCTCCCGGAGGCCAATACCGTCGAATTGCGTCCACAATAACCCAAATTTGACCCGGCGATGTCGATTTCAGCGCTAATCCCCTCGTCAGGGAGGAGTACAGAAATCGATTTTAAGAGCCCATTAAGTCGACAAAAATGGCTTTGTTATGTGGACGGGTGAAGGGTTAAATCAATCTAACTCTGCTAAATTCAACCTAAACTCATAGTGTAGACCCGGGCTTAGTTTCACGCATAACACGAATGCAAATATTTAGCAGCAAATTTTCGAAGGAGCCTCCAGTCCAGCCTTCCAAACTGCTACGGCATTTTTATTTGAAGTCATTGCATATGTGAATCAGATAGTCAGATTCCTAAATGACTAAATTTTTATTGCAAATACTATCTGCTCATATTCACTGTGCTCTTGAACACAAAACTTGTACCAGAAAAAATTGTGCATACAATTGTGTCTACTTTTGAAAATGTGGCCTTTAAGCTAGACTGCTATTTTCTATCTATGTTAGGATATTATACAGTATTCATTACTGTTGTATCCAAATGTATTTCCATGCCCATTTGTTTGGAAATATCTGAACCCTCAAAGAATAACCACCATCATGTAAGAAGGAAACTTTCATTCTAGAATTGAAAAAAAGGCCATACTTTTGGGGCCTGATCCTACATCCCCCTGGAGTCCATTGTTTATAAAACTGACCCCATAAGAGCTCTAGCCTGAAGGCATTTTAAACAGACCCATTTTACACCTAAAAACTTACCGGGCCCCATCTTTATCTGCTACAAATGTTGGAGTTGCTATGAGAGGGCTTCGTAGGTCTTTCCTGATATAGATTTTTTCAGTTGAAGCTGCACAGTTGGTTGGTTTCTCCCGTTGCACATCAAAAGGCTTTCTTTCACTCTGAACCGCTGCATCAGAATAGAAAAATACAGATTTGAAAGGAAATAATTCATCCAAAAACTAAAATAAAGGAAAATCTTAAAGCAGGATTTCAGTTTGCATGAAATGTGTTGGCTCATTTCAGTTCAATGCAATATTGGAAATTCAGTATGATAACTGAAGAGACATAGGCCCCAGTGTTGCAATGCACTTAATCACGTTTATTAAATAAGAAAACAATGGGACTAATCATATTCTTGAGTGTTTTGCGGGACTGGGGTTAGAGCTTGTTACTGCATTGCATTTAACCAAGTTAAGCATTCGGGACGACACATTTTCACACTATGATTTTGAGGAAAGGAATATGTAGCTGTTAGGACCAATGATATTTCTTGAACATTTTATTTAAAAAATCAATGCTAAAATTCATAGCAGGACAGGCAGGCTGAGAGGAAATGTTTGCACTGCTATATGGCAGAAGAGCATTTAATGCCTAGGCACAGTGGATCTGTAAATGATTTAAAGGTAATGCACAAATTCTGGCCAGTTAAGAAGGTCTAGTGGGCTCCTGAAAAAATCTCTCCAGGATTAAAAATACCTCTAGTTTTAAAGTGTAGGAAAAAATACTTATTGTTCAAGGTTCTAAAAGGGATATGGATGAATCTCAAGCAAAAGAATCAGAAAACAACATTAATGTTGTGATTTTAAAGAAAATTAAATGTATCCCCTGTAACACTGGGTCATCATAGTTGAGTGGACTAAGCATGGGACTGGCAGCCAGGAGCTCCTGCCACTAATTTGCAGCATGGCTTTGGGTAAGTCATTTAACTACATAGTGCTCCCTTGAAAAATTTTCTCAAAAACTGGGATATTAAAACTGATATTCTTCACAAGGGTGTTGTGAGAATTAGTTAATGTTTGTACAACACTATATATACATATAGTGCACTACATAGAATATAAAGCACTATATAAGTACAGAGCATTACTCTACAATTATTGTACCATTCATACAGCAATCAACTATAAGGCAGTTCTTCTTCATGGCCTCATGAAACTAACTTTCTTCCAATCAAAATATAAAACCCATTGCTTTGACCTAGCCTTCCCACCTTAACAAAAATAAAATTTAGAAATAAAAAAAAAATTCCCCACTGACTGGGGATGGAGAGAAAATTATCCTAATGTCTGTTAGAAATCATAAGGCCCAGACACTAGGTTATGAACATGATATAAATACCTTGGATAGAAAGGATTTGCTGTATTGTTTATTAACATTGGATTAAGTAAAATGATTGCCAGTGCAAATAATTTACACTTATTAACCAGAAGTCTGATCCAGTGTCCACTGAAATCATTGGGCGTCTTTTCCACTGGTTGCAGTGGACCCTGGATCAACCTCTAGAAATGCAGCAGCATCTGCAGTTTGCCACTAAAAGTGGCATTAGGACATTTTAAACTGCCAGCTCAAAAGAGCCCTACAGCTGGCATAGCTGGCCATGTGAGGCCCATCCCAAAGTAGAAGGATCCTGTTATGGTGTATAGCTAGCATAACAGCTTCTCTGCCACCTGTGTCTGGCACAGAGGCCATTGCCAGTGATAAGGCAGTGGCTGGTGCTTCCCTGTGCCCCATAGATCCCAGAAGGTGTAACAGCCCCTTAGGATCATGGGCAGGCAGAGAAATTCAGAGCAGTTTTCAGACTGTTCTAATTTACATGAAGGGGGGACTGGCACACAGCTAGCCCAGGACCAAGAGAACACAAAGATGTCTTAAAGATATCTTTGCACTTCCCTCTTAAGCTGCATTGTATACTCTTTGGTGACAGCCTTTGACTCCAGGTACTTTAGAGTTAAATAATATTCACAATAAAATAATCCCAGATTTGTAAAGAAGGTATTGGAATAATATTTGCAATGAATATAAAACTTAGCTTTATGTTTTTTCTTTTAATAAAACAAATTTGGGGTAAGTACATTGTTATGCAATAGTATGCCACAAAGGTAGAGAACATTGCACCTCATCTCACAGAACATAACATGCCTTATTTAATGGGAAATCTGCACCAAGTGGGATTTATGGTACATTATTCTATAACAGGAGAAATAAATCCCAAATCTGACAGCAAAAAAAAATAATCTATCCATACACAAGAAGTTATTCCAAAATGAGGCCACAGAGTTTCAGAAGGGACTACTAGATCATCTAGTCTGACCTTCTGTGTATCACATGCCACCAACACCACCCAACATCCACACACTAAACCCAACAACCAAAACTAGACCAAAGCATTACAACCCACAGGAAACCACACAAACACATGCCACAGGCAGAAAATAGGAGTGTCATTCTCCATTACAAACAATGTACTTGTAAAATGCACTAAAAGTGAGGCGCTATCTACCCCTTCTTAGGGGATGTGATATAATATCACACATAAGAGATTGATTTCAAAGTTATTCATCACTGTAGCTTGAACTTCCTCTACAAAAGTGAACTAAATAAAAGGTTTAGAGAAGAAAATGTGAGGCAGATATTTGGGATGACAAAAATTCTGTAACAAAGATACTTCTTGATTTGTATTCAGGAAAGTATTGTGGATGTCTTAGAACTTGGTGTTTCACATGGACAGAGAGAGAAAATTGAAAATATATTTAACAGTACCGGTCGTCTACATATTTATTACTTGGTAGACAGAGTATCGGTTTGGGTAATGAACACTCACATTCCATTTTCATGCCCATCTCTAAGCATTTCTTAAGCCTACAGAACTGGCAACGATTCCGATGGTGTTTATTGATGATACAGTCCTGGTTGCTACGACAACTGTAGGTCAAATTCTTCCTTACACTCCTCTTAAAAAAACCTTTGCATCCCTCGCAACTGACAGCACCATAGTGACGACCTAAAGGAAAAGGAAATGCATGTGCAGCTCGGTTACCACAAGGAAATTATCTATATTTTTAATACCAACATTTTATTTATAGCAGGCAGAGCCTATTGACAAATCACACCTTAGATTTGTTTTATATTCTTGGTTATTCCTCATATCTGCAGGCACTGATGGTGAAAGCACTATTCTAGTCTGATGTCACAGTTTTGTTTTGCATTTCTTTCAGGAGATCCTCCAGGATCAGCCCATTTCCCACCATCCTCAAAGAGTATGCATAATGGCAACACCCACTTCTGCCCAGGACTAATGGTTCCTCTTGGAGTCCATCAGTGTAGCTACATAACTGCTAATGAAGTCACATGCATGGATACAAAATATACAAAGGATATTACATGCAAAAACGACATTAAAAGAACATTAAAGTTGCAAGTCAATCACTCAAAGCATAGAAAACTCCAGAATAAAGGTTATCCAGGGGACATTAATTCAGATTCCTTTGTGTATGCATTGTGATACTGCCTTTAATTACATGATCACATACTACTTTTTTCACAGGACTCCGCCTCATTTAGTGCATTAAATGGATGGAAAGTGTTCACTGACCAGTTGAGTTGCAAACTCCCTGCACTATACTCTCAGCCCAAGCCAGCCCAGGAAATGAAAGAGCATTGGACCCCAAACTTACTCTCAGGGACAGGAGTGGCATGTGTGTGGTCAGGCCTAATAGTTGGAGCCAGGGAGGTAGTCAGGCCTGGCGTTAAGGATCAGGACTACAGGATACACTGGGAGCACAGTTAAGAGCAGAGCTGATGTTTAGTGACAGGGATCAACAGCCGAATGCTAGAGCCAATGGGTGAGCTAGAGATGTGGTCAGGAAGCCAGGGGTGCCAACGATGGAGAAGGGCAGGGGCTGAAGCAGTCACAAGAGCAGGCTGGGCAGGAAGCAGGAACATGCGCAGCTGTGTACATGGAACACGTCGAGGACCCAGTGAGCTCTGTTGCTGTGCTAAATAATAGGCAGGTCCTCCCCTCCACCAATCAAGAAGTGCAATCAATCATGTAGCTTCCCCCCCTCCCCGGCCCCACTAGGATCAGCTGTGTCCAGTATGTTGCTAGGATACTGACCATGCTGCAGCTGGTTCCCTGGCACTTACACCCCTCACACTGCGTTGTTGCTAGCTGGTCAAAAGTGAAAGTTTTCTTGCCAATATTGGAGTTCAGACTAGTACTGGTTCAAGGAGGGTTTAACTAGTGTGATACCAAGCACAGCTTGCCATAATTATGATCAAGTATCATGTCCTTTAACTTATTTGTTCACAATTGTGTTCAAACCACAAGTATACCAGCCATAGGTGGTGATAGCTAACACATTTCTGTACTGTAAATTCATCCTCTTTTGACCAAGTCTCAATTGCTATTCTCATTATACATAAACACATCATCACTCCATCTTTACTAGTAACACATTTGTTACAAGAGTATATTTGCTTACCTGATGCTTTATCTCCACAAACAACACAATATTCTACTACTTGTGGCCGCTGGACATCAGCTTTACCCAACAAACGTTCCACTGAAGCAGAGTCTGTCACAATCTAAAACAAAATGCCAGAACAGTTCAGGTGTTGCTTTGATATATCACATCAAATCAAGCTCTAAAGAGATTTCATATTCAGATCAACTGATTGGCTTAGCGTTGCTAACTCTTGCAGGTTAGTACTTGCGATAGAAGTTGGCACCTAACCTGCTTAGGCACTTTTGTAAATCCCATTAGGCACCTAAATACCTTTATAAATCTGCCCCTAAATTTAGTCTGGAAGCCTGGTTTAGGCAAAGGCCTGTTGCAGTTTAGAAAGACAGAGTCCAGTCTGGGAGTTTAGCTTAGGCAGAGGCCTGATCCAGAACTGAAAGATTTATTCCTGACTGGGGCTCATCTTAAGCAGAGACTTGCATTAGCCTTCAAAGATTCGGGGCTTGTCTACATAGAGAAGTTATTGCAGAATAAAGAAATTTAAGTGTAATAGCTATACTGGAATAACTTCCCCATATAGGTAATTTTATTTTGGAATAACAGTGCCTTTTTCCAGTTTAGCTTAATCAACTTCCAAAGTGGATTAATATTATAAAATAATATCTGAGTTTTTTTCTGCTCCTCCCCTTTCACTGCATTTGAGCCTCTGACACCATTCACATAGGTAGATCACTGTGTGACAGCACTTCACCACAGGAGCAAATATTATCATTTGGATAGCTAACTGGTCACTTGGAGTTGTAAATCAGATAGCTAAACATCTAACTGCTAATACTCATACCTGCAATAAAGAGTAAGTACAAAAAAAAAGAAGGTACAAATGTTGTGGACACAAATTTTGCTCACAAAAGGGAACACGGCCTTCTGAAAATATAGGCCTGTCCAGTTTTGTTTTAAAGTTATTACTCCTCTTTTTAGACACCATAAACAAAGTATATCCACTAGTTTTGAAGTTCCTATGAAAATAGAGGGCCAGATCCTCAGTTGGCATAAATTAGCATTGCTTTATTGACTTCAATAGAGCTATGCTGGTTTACAGCAGCTGAAGACTTGGCCCACGTTTTGTGCACCTCACATTAGCTCTATTTCATTCCCACTCCTTTTACAGCAGTGGTGGGCAACCTGCGGCCTGCACGCAGCCTGTCAGGGTAATCCGCTGGCAGGAGGTAAGACAGTTTGTTTACATTGACTGTCTGCACCTATTGGAAAACCTGGGAGGTGGGCAGGTGCAAGCCCACCACTGTTTTAGAACTTTGGGGATATCATTCAATGATGCGAACATACAAACAAGAATGCTTGGCAAGACAAAGTGCTATATTAAAGGAAGTTAAATAATGCAATAATATAAAATTCTGTTCAGTTCAAAATACAGGATGAAAATAGTCCGTCCTTAACCCTTTGGAAACCAATAAATCAGAGGCAGGATTAAATCCTAAAAGAGAAGAAAAGGGAAGAGAGGGGAAAGGAAGAGAGAGTGGATGGAGGGAAGTGGGGGAGTATAATCCAATAAACTCATACTTTTTTCATGGTATCAGCAAGGAAGTTAATCCTGACAAAATTAATCTCACTGACAAAGTTTTTAAAAAACTTTTAAAAAACGAACAGCTTTAAATTAATTATGTTTATTAATTTAAAAAATTAAACTTCCAACCATATACAGTATTCAGCTTATACTAGCACTGTGCTTGGTTTTATTGGCTTTTATTAACTGGGGCATAGAATCAGTGTATTATAATATGTTACAGACCATTGTAGTACTGGAAAGAAACAAGGTCTCATCTTTAAATATTCACTTACAGTTCATGTTAACTCCTAGGAGTTGTTGTTTATTTTGGTACATTTCCACTGTCTTTGTGCTGAATATAACATGATTATTTTTCCTTCTTTTATGGGTCTGTCTGTATTTTCATGCCCAAATCATCCCATTAAACACAGACATTAAATAAAAATATGATTCAAAACAGAAGGTTTTCTGCTTTGAGGCATTTAAATAAGAAATGTAATTTACAATAAACTGTTATTTTAAAAATCTCTTAAAAACAATTGTTGTTATTTAGATGTTTATGCACAGATGGAAATTTTCTCTCCTGTAAATCACTCTTTTAATTTTACTGTCAAATAAAATGATAGTTCTATCATATTGATAGCAACAGGGAGTAGATATCGATTTTAAAGAGGTGGATGTGGGGAAAAAAGCTCCTACTTTAGTAGAAAAAGTTTGATCTATGTTTATTAATGTGTATTATTTGTATTATGATAGATCCCAGACATCTGAATCATGACCAGGACCCCATTCAAACATATTGTAAAGACAGCCCCTGCCCCAAAGAGATTACATTCCAAGGCCTTGAGCCCTGCAAAGATTAAAATAACTTTGCCCATTGCCTTCAGCGGAACTACTCACAGGCATCAAATTATGCATCTGCTTAAATCTTTGCTGAATTAGGACCTTAATAAGGAGAACATGCAACAATGGGTGTTGGAACACGGTAGAAAGAGTGAGGGGAGAAGAGGGAGACAAATAATAGTAAAAGGACACAAGGTTGCATAGATGAAGTGTTATAATTTGCCGTTTTATGAACCTATAACAGCCCTCTCTTGCAGTTTACTGTGGCATTTTAGGAAGTAAATTGGAAAGTTAGCCATGGAAATGAACAAAATGATTATATAACATTTTCAAAAACCTGTACACAGGAAGTTTAGCTTTTAGAAAACTATCAAAACTTCTAGGGGTTTAGGGCTATTATACAATTAAATCTATTTAAATCAATAATTGAAGCAGTATAGCCTATTTTAATTATTGTATTTACCTGAATTCTGCCTGGTACAATGTTGTCAGTGGTGGTAAAGATAAGTTGCTTGGCATTAGAGGTTTCAGGTGCTGCCAATATCACCTTTCCTGTTCCAGTTCCATCTGGACTAGCCAAGATAAACTGTTGCTTCGGAGACACTGATGAGTCCACTGCTGTCACTATCTGGATTTTCTGTCCTGTTTGCTGATCTGTCACAATCTGCAAGAAATGTTGAAGGATTTTATAAGGCATAATATAAGATTTAACATTCTAAAATCTTTGGTTCTATCTCAGAATTATATCTTATTACCTGATAATGGCTCTTCACTGCCTTGCAACTTACATAGTCATTTATACTTGTGCAAAATAGGTGTAAATGATGACACAAAGTGCAAGGCAGTGGAATCAGGCCTTTATGTATATATAGTGCTTCTGCAGAGAAGGGTGCTTGTGGAATGGGAAGCATTGGTGATATGAAAGGTGAGGAAGTAGCTGAACTATAGTAAATCACATTAAACAGGTCAAGAAGGAATCTCTCTAATGTGTAAACAGTGAGGTGGCAAAATTTGCACATGATACAAAATTACTAAAGATAGTTAAGACCCAGGCAGACTGCAAAGAGCTACAAAAGGATTTCTCAAAAGTGGGTGACTGGGCAACAAAATGGCAGATGAAATTTAATGTTGATAAATGCAAAGTAATGCACATTGGAAAACATAATCCCAACTATACATATAAAATGATGGGGTCTAAATGAGCTGTTACCACTCAAGAAAGAGATCTTGGAGTCATTGTGGATAGTTCTCTGAAAACATCCACTCAATGTGCAGCAGCAGTCAAAACAGGAAACAGAATGCTGGGAATAATTAAGAAAGGGATAGATAATAGGACAGAAAATATCACGTTGTCTCTATATAAATCCATGGTACGCCACATCTTGAATACTGTGTGCAGATGTGGTCGCCCCATTTCAAAAAACATATATTGGAACTGGAAAAGTTTCAGAAAAGGGCAACAAAAACGATTAGGGGTATGGAACGGCTTCCGTCTGAGGAGAGATTAATAAGACTGGGACTTTTCAGCTTGGAAAAGAGATGGCTAAGGGGATATACGAGTGAGGTCTATAAAATCATAACTGTTGTAGAGAAAGTAGATAAGGAAGTGATGTTTATTCCTTCTCATAATACAAGAACTAGGGGTCACCAAATGAAATTAATAGGCAGCAGGTTTAAAACAAATAAAAGGAAGTATTTCTTCACACAACGCACAGTCAACCTGTGGAACTTCTTGCCAGAGGATGTTGTTCAGGCCAAGACCATAACAGGGTTCAAAAAAGAATTAGATAAATTCATGGAGGATAGGTCCATCAATGGCTTTTAGCCAGGATGGGCAGGAATGGTGTCCCTAGCCTCTGTTTGCCAGAAGCTGGGAATGAGCAACAGGGAATGGATCACTTGATGATTACCTGTTCTGTTCATTCTCTCTGGGGCACCTGGCAGTGGCCACTGTTGGGAGACAGGATACTGGGCTAGATGGACGTTCTGACCCAGTAGGGCCATTCTTATGTTCTTATGTGATCCAAATAGTATAAAATGAATACCAATGAAGTATAATGACCAAGGTTCTTATGTTCACCTAAGTGAAAAATATGTAACATATTGTACATGGCTATGTATGACCAAGCACATATCCAGTACACATACACAGAAAATCTAATCTGATATAATCACAAAGTTTCCTCACTTAAAGAATTAAAAGTGAAAGTAAAAATACTTTGGAAAACTCTATGAGGTCAAACTCATTCATTCTGAAAAAGGGAAACATATTAGTAAACTGTGAAACTAGCCTCTTCTGGTCAATACTACAGGCAGAGATGCAAGGTGGGTCAGGTAATATCTTTTTATTGAACCAACTTTTGCTGGTGAGACAGACAAGTTTCTGAGCAAACACAACTCTTCTTTGGGTCTCGGAAAGTACTCTTGAGTGTCACAGCTAAATGCAAGGTGGAACAGATTGTTTAGCACAAGTAGTTAGCACATTTTCTAAGGGACCATTAGAGGTTGCGTGGCCCATTAACGCCTCTGAGTCATAGGACAAAAAGAGGAGGTTAGTGAGCTACAGATTGTTGTAATAAGCCATAAATCCAGTGTCTCTGTTCAGTCCATCATTTTTAGTGTCTAGCAGAATTATGAATTTAAGCTCCCAGGCTTGTCTTTTGGTGTTGTGCACACAATACTAGAGACAGAAAATTAAAAGCATTCCACCTCATGACTATAGTTGAGATTTCTTCTGTTTTGGTTAAAAATAAATACACAATGTCAAAACATTTTTTTTGTGTGTAGTTAATTTACAGTTAAGGTTTATATGCTAATCTGATCACTTGTGTGAATAAAGTTTCGTAGCATAGAACACATAATCCTTAACAAATAAACATATTATCATCACCATTTAAAAAAAATCTAAGCATATGGAATAGCCAATTATGATAATTAAGGAGCTCACTAGGCAAAAGATCTCTGGGCTATCTTGCTGCTCCACAGAGCTCTTACTGGCCATCACAGTGTTTTATATTGAAAATCTTAGCTGGTAGCATGAAGTCACAGTGAAATCTTGTCTGTGGGATCAAGACTGATACCTCTATGATGCTGCCTGTAAATTTTTTACAGAGATGGGAATTGTCTTTTCCCTTTCCAGTATTCTCCCTCAGCACGGACTGTTAGTTCCTTTACAATCAGTAGAGATATGAGGAACAAGATTAATTGTTCTGCCCAAGTGGGCCAAAACTAAAGTTATGCTGGGAGGATCTGCTCTATGAACTTCAGAATGTCCTAGTATTCTTCAGTCATACATGTTGAGGAAATATAAATCCTTTGATGGGGTGGTGAGATATATGCTGATATTGTAGATCCAGTAGATAAAAAAGTTTTTTTGCTATTGTTACTTAACCAGAAATATGTCTGCAAAGGAGAATCCTCCCATAGTGATAGACTCTAGAAAGTAAGACAGTGAAGAGGCATAAATTGCCTGATTTTTCTTTTCCTAGATTTAGAGGGAATATATAGGCCAAAACTGCAGGTAATATATATACACTAGAGGACAACTCTCAGTGCTTATCTACAACTGACAATGATAGAATCACAGATTCATAGAAATGTAGGCTGGAAGGGACTTTAAGAAGCCATCAAGTACTACCCTCTGCACTGGGGCAGGATCAAGTAAACCTAGACCATCCCTGACCTAGACTAGGTGTTTGTTCAACCTGTTCTGAAAAACTCCCAAAGATGGGGATTCCACAACGTCTCTTGGAAGCCTATTTCAAACCTTAACTACCCTTATATTTGGAAAGTTTTTCTTAATATCTAACCTACATATCCTTTGCTGCTGATAAAACCCATTATTTCTTGTCTTCCATCAGTGGACATGGAGAGCAATTGAGCCCAGTGCTCTTTATAACAGCCTTTAACATATTTGAAGTCTTTTATCAGGTGCCCCCTTAGTCTTCTTTTCTCAGGACTAAATAATTGCCAGTTTTTTTAATGTTTCCGAACCGGTCAGGTTTCGTAAACTTTTTATCAGTTTTGTCGCTCTACCTAGACTGTCCCCAGTTTCTCCACATCTTTCCTAAAATGTGGTACCTAGAATTGGAGATGTTACTCCAGCTAAGGCCTCACCAGTGCTGAGTAGAACAGGACAATTACCTCCCATGTCTTACACACAACATTCCTGTTAATACTTCCCAGAACATTAGCCCTTTTCTCAAGTGCATCACATTGTTTACTTATATTCAATTTGTGATCCACTATAACCTCCAGATCCTTTTCATCAGTATTACCACATACCTAGTTGTTCCCCATTTTGTATTTGTGCATTTGACTTTTCATTCCTAAGTGAAGTAATCTGCACTTGATCTTTATTGAATTTCATCTTGTTGAATGCATACCAATTCTCCAATTTGTACAGGTCATTTTGAATTCTAATCACTGAAAGGACCTCTGTGATATCTGGTACATTAAAAACAAGAGCTAACTATATTTTTCAAACAAAGAAATAAAATTGGACAATAACTGGATGATATTTGCTTTCATAATAAGGGCCCATTGATTGAGTTATTTAAATTAAAGAATTTACCTGAATGCGCTGTGGTGAAGCTACAGAAGAGTCTGTAGAAATAATTTGGATGCGTTGAGAGGGGCTGGTCATCACTGGAGATTCAGATAATGAAGTCTGAACAGTCTGTACCTGTAAATAACAAGATAGAAATTTCACTTAATGTACTATTATAACATAGTGGATATTTTTTATCTTAAACATTATACAACTCCATCGTGGATTCTAGACTTATAATAAAAAGTTTCAGTAGCTAAAACACACTAGTATCTGCTTTCACTGAATTGTCAGAGTACGTTTTTGTTGGCAAGAATGAATCTATTATGCTCCAGAATAATCACTACATAATTAGACTTGGCAGAATTCAATTTTTATTTTTTATTTTGATGGATAATATCAATGTTTATTTTTAAGTATTTTTCTATTTTTATCTACTTTAATTTTCACAGTTGTGCAAAATTATGGATATTAAGCATTTTTTCAACTTTTATCTATTAAAATTTTCACAATTGCAGGAAATTATGGGCAGGTCAGACAATTATTGAAATGATAATAGATGTTGAGAGTCAAAAAGTTAAAGCTGCATAACCACTAAAACACAAATTGTCAACTTCATATGACAACATATACAATGTAAAATACACTTAAATCAAACTATTAAGTTGTCAAGCAGCATTTTTCTTACTTTGTCTATCAGTAAGTTTCTATTAATATCAATTGAAATATTTTTTCATAGGTTTGTATGTGTATGGTGTGAAATCGATGTTTACCGACAGTTACCAGTAAAAATCTAATCTTTCCAAGTCTAGGTATAATATTACTTGATCAAGCTTCTCAGAAGAGGCATATAATCTAAACAGTGTGGTCACTATTACTGAAATGAAAAAACATACCTTTTTTCAACTTCCAGTTATTTACTTGATAAATCTTTTTTTGCTTCTTTTTAAAATAAAGCTGTTCGACATATTAGTAATAATATTTTGTACTAATGTATCACCTTTCATCTGAGGATCTTAAAATGTTTTATGAACAATGAAGTCCAAAAATTTCAGATCTGTTTGCCAAAAATTAGACACCTTAATCAATACTCAGGACCCTAACTAAAAGTGGCCTACTTTCCAGAGACCAGAGTGCCTGACTCTCCCATTAATTTCAAAGGGAATGGGTGAGTGCTCAGCATCTAATAAATTTACGGCTTTTGGTTAGGTGCCTGAATATGGATTTAGATGCTTAATTTTAAGCAACCAAGTTGGAAAGTATTGGCTATGATCCTACAACAATCCTTTGGAAACAGACAAGTAATGTTACCTTTATTTTACAGATGGGGGTGAAAGTTGGGCATACAGAGGTTAGTGACCTGCAGAGTGCAGAGTTTTGAGACCACAGCTCTATCCACTAGACCATGCTTTTAAAGCCACCCTCTCCAATGTTGGAGATGGAAGAGAAAGACTTTTCTGTCTCAGATTCCATTCCTCCATCCTACCTTTTGTTATATAGCTCCAAAATATCCTTGGGAGTCAGGAGATGTCTTGACTCTTAGCCTGGACCTAAATAAAAAGGTATTTGGGGATAGAGGAGGAGGAGAATGTTCTGGGCAGTCCACATGCCTCCAATCTGCCCAAATTGGCATTTACCCCTTTTATTTCCCTGATTTTATGTGGTCAATCTAAAGCCTCTCATAATATCTGGTTAAACTATGTAGCCTGCCTGGAATAAGTGGCAGCCTCATTTTCGAAGCTGTTGTGAGAGCAATTTTCAACTGCAGTGAGTGTTATTTAGACATTTATTTAGAGTACAGTAGTGTTTGGATAAGCAACTCTATAAAAATGGCTTGGCAAAGTTTGAATTTTATTGTTTGCTCAGTATGCAAATGTAAAAAAGTTGGTTTTATACTAGCTATCAGTGCTGCAGACTTGGATCTACCTTCCCACACACCATCACTAGAAATTAATATTAGGAAACCAATTTCTCTCCTTAGTTACACGTTTAATTACTATTATCCTTAGTGAGGGTTTCACAGATGTAACTGAGGGTAAAAATTGACCCTCCAATTGGAATTCAGTTAACAATTCTGTTGGTGTGTGAAAACAAATAGATATCATCTCCCTCTACAACACCTGTCTGCATTGGCCTTGCTGCAGGACTAACAGGTGTAAAATGCAGCATAAATCTATTTTTGTCATGTTAGTAAGCATATCTGACTCTGGATACATGCAGGAAGCAGATAAATTTCATAACAAGTGCTATTTTTACAGTTAATTTTCAGAGCAGAAATTGATTTTAAATACAGTTGTTTGAGGTTGAAGGATGCCCCATGGATGTTTAGGAAATGCAGCTATCTCAAACCCTGGAAGATCCTGGATAAACTGGAATCAGACTCTAGGAATTTTGTGACCCTAGAAGGATATGTATGATTTGGATGTTGGTGGCAGAATGCCCCATAGAAGATTTTTTGAGGGTGAGGGCTTTAACTGAAGTAAGAGTGAATGAAAGATGTTGGCTTGACAATCTTGAAGACTTCTATTAATCTGCAGAACTGATACAGCACAAGCAATGCAAATTTGCACATGTACAACTCGGTCAATTGTGATTAAACCCCAACCCGGAGGAACCATCACAACCGGAAAGTTCAGTCTCCATGTCCTATTCAATCTTCACCCTTGTTGATGCAAGTGGCAACAAGAGGAAACAATTAGTACTGATTTTGATTGTTGGTTATTTGAGGTAGACACCTTCCCCCGAGGAAACAGACTAAGACCTCCAAATGGATTTCACAAAGGCCAGTTAAGAGACTATCTGATGGTAATAACTTTCAGTCACAATCAACTTACAGATAAAAGGTGCCTATATGCCATTACTAATCCCCAGAGCCCTTCAACACTCTCTTTTTGTTAAGATTTCCTTCAGTTCTAGGGCCCACTATGGCCTTTTAAAAACCAGCTTACTTAATCTTACTTGGCTCATTCATATCTAAATATGAACTGGGCCTAGTATACAATTCCTCACTATTTGGAAGATGCTGTAGAAACATTTTCAAGCCTATTTGTGTTTAAGCCCAAATAAAATTCACAGCCATTGTGTATATATTATATATATAATTCAGGACCTGGCCGTACAAACCTTCCACACAAAAGATGCCATCTGAAATCAATGGGAATTCTACACTTGGATGGCTTGCAAGATTGAATCCCCTGGCTTACAGTTAGTGTAAAATATTTCAGGTTAAAATACTTTCAGTAAAAAATTTCAAAAATCCCTTCAGCTAGTTCCAAATTATAGAAAATTTTTGTACAAACATTACATATACTTATTTGTGCAGAATTCACGAAAAATGGCTCTATTTTACTTTTAAATTTTGCAGGTCAATAATCCATGATGTGGACAAATGCCTTTGCCTATTCTCAGAAAATTTAAAACAATGGTGATAATTTGATTAGAAAATCACATATCATGAATGTGCAACAATATTTCCACAAAAAAATCTTAAAATATCTTTAACATATAGATTTTATATAGATGTGAAGCCACTGCTTTCACATGAAAGATTGTAACAGCTTCTCAGAAGAAGTTAATATAATTTTAATTAGTTAATAAATATTTACACAACAGACTTTAGAAGCTCCAGAGGTGTCATTACAATCTGTCAAATCAATAGTCTGCAACATGTTTACTTTTTTCAGTCACATGCTTTATTGAGAGTAATTAATATTGTTATTGATTCATTTTATCTTGTTGTAGAAAAACTGACAATAGATTTTATATACATGGCATAATTTGAATAACTAATACTGTAGATTATTATTACAGGTGATACAAAATGACAATTTATTTTAAAATATCCCTTTTAATCTACAAATTAAACAGTCAGTTAGGGAACTCAGGGAACTCAGATAGTAAGGTGATATGGACCATAGAAATAGACAAGATAGACAACCATAGTGCCTCATACTTAACTTAAATAATAAGGGTTACAGAAGATTCCAGTTTCTGCCATATCTATTTATTTGAAACCAATGAGGCACAAATTGTCCACAATTCTGCCCTTCTCATAGCTGTTCTTTCATTTTAATTAATTAAAAGCTTGGGATTCTTAGTTAAGTCTATCCCGATATTAAATGACACCTGTCACAAACATTATCACATAGATTTTGAATTGTTGGTTAACTCAGAATCATATGTAAGCCAGTCCCCTCTTCTAATAAAATTATATACATTATGGGGTTTCTTAAACAGTTTTTAAACACACATTTATATTGTCCTGATGTAAGAGTCTGTAATCCTGTATTTACAGTGCATGACTGACCCTAACAGCTTCATATTAGCATTGCTGAGTGGAAATGTCTTTTCTGGAAATTCTCAAGAGAATAATTAAACACTATTTTTGTAGTTTTGGGACTTGTTCTTGGATTCACTATCTCCCTGAATGGTCTTACTTGGAGATAAAACCATTGAGTTTCCAAACTGAAGTACATGAATCTATTCAATTTAAGTGATGACGACAATCCCAGAAGTACCTGTTGATCAATGTTTGCATTGCTAGAGAACAGTTAACTCTGCACCTAGTCATAAACTGAGTTTGTATAGGAAGCCCTAATCTTCTGTGACCTTTTGTGGTTAACAAAGAATTAGCTTAGCTACTCTACGATTTAAACAAAAGAAAAGAACTTAAGGCACAAGTCAGACATTACTGTATAATATCTCAGAGACAAACCTGTTAAAATAAACACTACGTTAATTGAATCAGGCAGTTTCACTCTTTTGTGCTTTTAAGTCCTAGGTAATACGTGTAGTGTGGAAGTCAAATCCAATAAACTAAATCATGAAAGAGCAAGACAATACCTCATATAATTATCTTTCATACATACATAGATTACAATGGCACAAAATTGTAGGGAGGGGAATACAATTAGAAGGATCTCTAAATCACTGGCAGATATAGTATATCCTATAGCTGAAAACAAGATGTCTGACCAACAAAAATTTAACTGATAGTATCAGAAGGCTACTGGAAGATCTAATTTAACAGTAATTTCCTTATCCTGTGTGCCAAGTCATTAACTGAGATCCACACATTTTAAAAGATGTACATTTTAGCTGTTAGGATCTTTTAGATGTTTCATCCTCACCTGTGGAAGGCTAATCCTTTTTGAAGTATTTTAATTACCTTTTAGACTACAAAAGCACCTGGAGTCTACTCTTGCCCTAATGTATGGGGATTTGCACAGGCATGCATGAAATAATGTCACTATGTAAACAGGAACTAGCGTATAACTCCTCTGTAAACTCTTTGGGGCAGGGGCAGCCTTTGTGTTCTGTATTGTATAGTGCCTAACAAATCACCGCACCTATTCACCATCATCACATAATTTCCCTGTGGGATTGTTTATATGAAAAAGCAACATTAGTAAGTATTTATGGGAATTATTTTTAACTATTTTAAAGAAAATTCAACAGATAGCAACAAGGAGAAAGCTAGTACAATATGATCAGCCAGGTGTCCACCAATAAGGGCTTTGTAGACCACTGGTGGACCACATTTTGAGAACCACTGCGTAAGTGATGTATTGATGTGTCGTTTTCATTTTTCTTCAGAAACCGAAAAATATTTATGCACCTAAATTTATTAACCTGAAAAACAAAACACTTTTTTCCCCAAAAACTTATGTTGAAAAAACATATGCTGTATCAATAAAGGATATATTGCATATTTTGTTTATTTAATTGCTGTCTGAATGCATATCTTATATTTTAGGATTCTCTTTATGTCCTTATTAATGTACAGCTTCTTTAGACTCATCTACATGATGCCATATGAAATAACAATAATTTTATATGCCTCACAACTGCTGAACATTTCAGGTGCATCTACAGAACACACTTGCTGTGCTACGGAATATACAAGGTACCTCTTACTATTCCACTGATTTCAATGAAATGTTAATTGTTGACAGCAGAACAGCATGTGTATTAGAGAATCAGAAGCACAAAAGGTTAGTTTTTCTGAAATAATCAAATTATAGGATTGAGAAAAGATCAAGCAGCTTCCTATATTAAAGCTTAGTTTCTCCCCAACCATTGCCACACACATACAAAGGATTACAATGTATAACACTAAAATGCTATATTACCACTCTAACCAATTAGCTACACCTACACAAGTTTTAAATATTTAATAGAAAAATAATACAACTCTAAAAATATATAACTTTTTTGAATGGATTTAAGTAATGTTACTATCAGAAACTGTCCAGCTTCTCTTCATATGGCTATTATAACAAGAATGTTTTTTCTACCATATTTGGCTGTAAGTAGAATTCAGCTTATATGAGAAAAATATTCTCAACAAAAAGGGTCTGTGAATATTTATTTGAGACAAATAACAGTTTTGCTTTATATTAAGTTTATTTTTAAGATTTGAGATCATAACTAGCATTCACTATTCAAATTTATAGTACAAAAGACATCACACACTATGAAACTTGTACCACATGTTTAAAGCAGCCACAATGGAAGCTGTATAAACTGTAAGCAAATATCTACTCCACCAATTTTAAGTAAGGTAGGTATAATCTATTATGCAAAGAATGAAAATGAGTTAAAAAAATCAATGACGTCTATTTTTTGTCATTTTTAAAGAAAAATTATCAACTAATTAGAAGTCTATCAGTAGATGATAAAATAAATAAAACAGGCCTTAAGTTGTAAGAAACTTCAACATACTAAATTTTAAACATGTTTAATCAATAAGTATTTAAAAATAATCACTAAATATTTTAATGAACATTTGCTCTGAAATTAATCCATTTGCTACATAAAAGGCCTTTAAAAATAGATTTCTTTAAGCAAAATTATTGAATATACATATTTTAAAAGAAGATAGAAAAACTGCTTCAATAACCTTTGTACTGTTTGCTTCCTGGTGCTGCCTACCTATATTTTGTACAGACTCTAGTACTTACAGTGTCAAATCCTTCCTGCAGCTTTATTTACATTTTTTCTCAGCAAACCTCTCAGGCCAAAACAATCCAACAAGAATACAGAGGTCAGTTACAATCTATTCACAGACATTTGCATCCAGGTTCCATTAGTGAAGATTCCAATCACTGAAACCAGACAGAATTGTTTAAAAATGCCCTCTCTGTGACCCTGCTCCTCTGAAGGTCAAGTGTACTATCACTCCCTGTAACCAAGGAAGCAGAATCGACGTGTTCCTGCTGTTTTGCCAGCTGCTGAAGCAGTTTGTCTAATAATACGATTAATTTCATTTGGAGAAGATGTACCCAGGTTACAAAGCTTTCTCCCCTGTTTCTCTTCCTCAGTCCCCAAACCTGCTACCTCTCCATAAGGCAGAAAAAGAGAATTCTATGAGAAAAGAGTTTGCCCAGCTCTTGAATTATTTGCAAATCAGTAAGTGGAAAAGGAAAACCACCATGTTCCCTGTGGAGCATCTTTATCTTTATAGTTCATTAAGCTAATGTATTTAAAGGAACATGGGCCTCTCTAAATTCCTATGTGCCCCTCACACATGTAGTAATGTAATCAGTCTTATTACATATAAGACTTAATATATTAAATACATGATGCATGTGAGAAAGTTATGATTCATTATTTTAATTCCCTGACAAAACATTTGGATCAGACTACAGTGAAATCTGGCAAATTAAGGCAACAACACACTATTAATAATAGAACATTTTGAAATATCTGCAAGGAGGAATTTTTTTTGCCCTCATAATATCGACTACACTTTGAGGGGGAAAGGGGGAGCTGAACTCTTTGAAAAGTTTTATGATAATGAATTTCATTACAGTGAATTTCCATTACACAAGCTTATGTAACAACTACATGACTTAGCTGATTTTAAGTAACACAAATATTTTATTTCAACTTCAAGGACTCCTAACCTGAGTATTGAAATGAGCTCACTGTTAAAATTAGGCCCTTTTCACAACAGTGAGGAAATACTGAAGATACAATTTATGTACTGTGTAACATTACTAATTTGGAAAGGTTAAAAATTATAGGCAACATCTATAGAATAATTTCTCCTCACTCATTATAGGTGCATATTTGCAGCACAGACCCAACAGCAATATTTAGTCAACAAACCTATGTCCAGATTCAGAAAGGTATTTAAATACATGCCTAAATTTATGCATGCAAGTAGTCCTATTGAAGTCTATTGTACTACTCATGTGCTTAAAGTTTGATGCATACTTAAATACCATGTTGAACTGGGCCTTAACGTGTCTACCTTGCTAAGGAAAGTGTTGTTTAGATAGGTTTGTAATGTCTGACTGGCAGATGCCTTTCAACTGTAGGTCACCAGTTAGAATCCAACCCAGCTCCACAGGGATAAAAAAATACTTATCTCACTGAGGAATAGCTTTAGATTACTGTCTTTAAAATACCATTCTGGATCTTTGTAAAAAAAGTCAGAAATGTCAAATGCATGGGTACCACTCTTCAGCACCAGGGACAAAGTGCCCTCATAGCAGGATGCCAGCTGTGCAACCAAGTCTAACTGTGTTCAGATCACAACTGTAGTCCCATCTTTATGATAAACCTGCCTTCCTCTCTCAACAACTTCCTTCATAAACTTAACACAGAAAAAACTTGAAACTTCTTGGAAACTGTGAATTCTTTACATAACTATGTTTGTCTTTTGCATTCCTAGCTGACAGGTGCCTAAAAAATACAATAGAAGGGTTATAGTAACAAAAGTTCGTAATTTACTACATTGAAGGCTTATTGAGCACAACTTAGAAATATTTTTCTAAGCAGAATTAATCAGTATATTGGTTTTCTTTTTGATATACAGCTACAATAGCAAGCCATGTGTGATTTTTATAAGACATGATAATATGTCAGCTCTAGCCTCTGTAGAGAGAACTTAGATAAACAGCAGACTCAGCCTCAAACTAACAAACATGCCTGGATATGGCAATTATTCTTCCTTTCCTGACAAATGAAAGGAGGATGAGATTTAAAGTGTCATGGTTTGGGAATATGAGAAATACTTCTACAATCTATTGTCCACAACAAACGTATATATATTATACAGGACTTATTTGAATACAGACAAGCAGTAAATGTATTCAAAACATAAATAATGTTTCGAATACCTCAAACATTTACCTTAATTTTTCATACATAATACCCAAGATTACTGTTTCACATTCAGTATTATTTAAATTTACCAAGTCACCTTTGTCATTTAAATCTAGACTGCACAATGCACTATTAAAACCTACAAATAAGGAATAATCCTACACTGGTATGATGATGGACTAAATTATGTAAACCCCTCGTCCCCCATTTCAACGTTTGAGTCCATCAACTGAATTCATTGGGTACATAAGAATGGCCATTCTGGGTCAGACTAATGGTCCATCTAGCCCAGTATATTGTCTTCCGACAGTGGCCGATGCCAGGTGCTTCAGAGGAAATGAATAGAACTGGCAATCATCGAATGACCTATCCTCCTGTCCTCCACTCCCAGCTTCTGGCAAACAGAGTCTAGGGACACTCAGAACATGGTGTTCCATTCCTGACCATTCTAGCTAATAGCCATTGATAAACCTATCCTCCATGAACTTATCTAGTTCTTTTTTAAACCCTGTTATTGTTTTGGCCTTCACAACATCCCCTGGCAACAATTTCCACAGGTAGACTGTGTGTTGTGTGAAGAAGTATTTTCTTTTGTTTGTTTTAAACCTGCTGCCTATTAATTTCATTGGGTGACCCCTAATTCTTGTGTTATGTGAAGAAGTAAATAATATTTCCTTATTCACTTTCTCCACAGCAGTCAAGATTTTATAGATCTCTATCGTATCCCCTCTTAGTCATCTCTTTTCCAAGCTGAAAAGTCCCAGTCTTTTTAATCTCTCCTCATATGGATGCTGTTCCATACCCCTAATCATTTTTGTTGCCCTTCTCTGTAACTTTTCCATTCTAATGTATCCTTTTGGAGATGGGGCGAACAAATCTGCATGCAGTATACACACTGTAAAATACTAAAGAAAGGATTTTTATCTTTCTCCCCGTGTCCCCTCCCCACTTTACATACTAGGAACGTCCATATAAGGTAATCATGACTAGAATGTGGAACTAAAACTGACCGCTTTAAATATTTGAAAACTGCTAGAAAAACCAGTCAGCAACAAAAGGACTAGTTACTTGTATTCAAATTTGCATAAACAGAAACCTAGATTGCCCAAACTCATTTCATGACTCTTACATCCTTTGAAACTAACAAGATTTCTCCATAGCTGCAGTTGCATACCTAGTTCATATGCTAATTCACCAATGTGACTTTTCCATGATTTTATGTACATGTACCTATATAGAGATATATATTTATCTCAGTTTGCAATTGTGAACGAAGGTTCATTTTCCAAAGTTATAACTCTACACATTTATACACTGAACCTTCAATCCTTTTTTTCAATAGTTTATTACCAGACACGTCATTGCAAAGGCAAACAACTACATTGATTATGAGAACATTATTTGAGAAATATGTTGACAGAATAAATCAATAGTCAATACAGTTAATTGATTTTTGAGTTCATACTTTTTCATAGAAATCTCTACAGATATTTTTACTGATGCCACTTAGTGTTTCTGATTTAAGGAGAAGAGCATTTGCTTTATAAGCATCACTAAAGATCAAAAGTATTTGTATTTCTTAAATACAGTGATCAATCTCTCTTAATTTGTCATAATCTGGGTATAAGCAATGTTAGTGCAAAAGAGATTCTTATAAAAGTTAAAGTAGGAAATAATTACAGCAAACCCAGACTATATTGTACCCAACTGTTCCACAGGAATTTAAAATATTTTACAAACTTACTCTCACAAAATTTACAGCTTACAGTAAATATTTAATTGGAACAGTTATAAAGTTCTGTATTCAAAACCATTACTTCTTAAATTAGATCTTAGATTTTACAGTTTGGCAGGCAAGCAGGCAAAGGAGGAGCTAATGCTATCCTGACCTCCCTCTACCGTGATGCAGAAGGACAGCTAGTGAGCAGTTGGAACAGGATAAGGGACAATATCAGCAACTGTTCATAGTGCTCCTTTCTCCCATCAGAGCTGGTCCTGAGGCTTCAGGGAAAGAGGTGGGAGGCAGTGCCCTCTGCCTCCGGTCCGGAGTGACAGGCCTGATTCAAACACTTCAGTTTAAAAATTGCAGGACACAGTTCAGAAAACATACTTCCACACAAATTTTCTTCCTAACAGACTTGCTCTCAAGAGCTGAAGTTGAAGCCTGAAGTGGCCCCTCAGCTACAAATTGGACACTACTAGTGTATAGCATACTCAGAGTACAAGATGAAACCTTGAGAAAAGTAGTGTTAGTAGTTTATACACGAAGGATAAAATATGAATGACATTTTGCAAAAGCTGCTCAAAATGTGAAACAACTGCTGACATTTCCTTTCTTGGGCATAGCTGTTCTCTGTACTCCAAGCTGATGAATTCTGAGTAAAACCAACTGAATAACAGCTCAAGGTGTAAATAATGACATAAAGTGTCATCCCATCTCATCCAGCTGGAAGTAGAAAGTTGGAGAAATGGAACAAGCAATAATAAGCTCTAAAGAAAGAAAAGAAAAAAGATAAGCAGTGAACTCTGAACTACTCAGTAGATGAAACCATCATAGGAGCTGTTTTAGAAAATCATTCTTAAAACAAGAACTGATTCCATGTTTTTCACTTATTCTGAGTATATAAAATACAAGCGGTATTGGGGTGTTGTGTCATTAATGGCCATGTTGGAGCAATAATTCAGAGAGACAATAAAACCTGAAAAATTACTGCACAGGACTGAAAAACACAGCACTGCTGACTCTCTACTTACAGGACAATCTAATGTTTGCTGCTTGACATCTTGGTCCCCAGTAAACCCACGTGCAACATAGGCAGTAATCAGTTTGAAGAATTACTGTATATATAACTAAACATGCCAGTATTTGCATTAAATTATCTTGTTCATAACTGACCACTTAAAATTCATGTTTTAGGATTCAGTATATGATTAATGGCTATATTTCCCTTCCCCCAATTCAATTTTCCTTGATGAAATATCTGGCTTATGAAGAAAGCTCTCATTTTTTAAGGCCAATGCCAAATTTTTACACTACCCTAAACCAATTAATCATTTCCCTTCTTGCCAAGAAACTACTATGAATACAAATACACAGATCTAATATATTTCAAAAAGATTAGTCATTTATTAAACTGGACTAAAAATGTATCTGACTTAGAAGGACACATAGCAGTAAGCCAGTCATTTATAACAAAGATGGCTCAAGATTTAAAAGGAACATTATCTATTTAAGAATTAACAGATGTTGTGACCATGCTGTTTTTTTATAAATATTTTTCCATGAACAAAAATATCATGGTGTTATGCATTAGACAAGCATATAATTTAAGGAGGGATTGAATAGTGTAAAGAGAGGAAGCCCTAGTTACCCACCGGCCAGGAAGAAATCACAGAGCTTCACATGCTCTTGGGAAGGACCGAGCTCTCCAGTGACAAGATACAACCATCACATTATGTTACCACGGTGCATTTCCTGCACGAGGAATTACAAATGTCACATATTTTATGTGCCTTAGATGTGATTATAGCATCACCATTCATACCAGAATAGTTAAGTGTTTGCCTGTCTTTCCATTACAAATTCTTTTTTGGGGGCTCTTCTAGGACTAGTTTGTAAAAATTAATTCTGGGCTGAAACTTGCTATACAAACACCTGAAAGAGCAAAATAAAACAAAAAAAAATTCTATTTGTCAGTTTCTAAGGTGAAATTTTAGTTTGTTCTTTAAACAGTCCTTAAAAGTGATTCGACTGTACTTTGTAGCCCTTAGTCCAGATTTTGACTTAATCACTGTTGCCATAAAATATATTTTTAAAAGAACAAATTAATATTTCTTTGTAGAATAAAGTTATTGGATATAAAAATACATTTGCAAATCCTTTTCTGAAAGTATTTTTGCCAGTGGATTTACCTCAGATATGCAGCTCTCACATTAGCCCACCAAACCGAGTATCTTCAAGGTGTAATTACAGTTCACTGGGTCAGAGATCTATGAACTAAAATCTCTAACATGGCCTTGACTATGGAGATGTCACGGACTACTGAGTACAGATAATCTACAAAATCCCTTCATTATGTAATTATATGATAGGCTGTAGTAACTCTCAAGAATATTAAGCCAAGCAAAAAACCCACAAACCCTATACAGTTAAGGACCTGATTAAAATTAGCAAACTAAAATAAATATGTAGGTTATCTTCTATTTCCATGATAAAGTGCATTTTCAGTGCTGAGAAGCTGATTTAGACATTTTAGCCTTCAGCTGTCCAAGTTATGGCAAACATAAGTAAGGCCATTAATTAATGTTATCTTAAAACTGTTTTTGTGCTGTTATACATGTATACTTGGGACAAAAATCCAAACTCTGATTCACAAGATTCTCTCTAATGCATGTTCACCATATTCACTATAGTAGTATACATGGTACTTGAAACATTGTTCAAGATTTAAACGGCATATCAACTAAAGAGTAGAAACCCTTATTTATTAAACTATGTCACTTAAACACACTGGTTTTCTCATATCTTTTATTTCAAATTATGAGAATTATAAAATAGGCAAAAGAACCAAATTTCCATGTAGGTCACGGGTGAATTTTCTTGTTTTACACATCTAATATGGAATCCACTAGAATGAAGTAAGGTGACTGAAACAAATATTGGCTACATTTCTTACATGTTCTCATGTAAAATAATTGCTGTTCTATAATTACCTTCTGCTTCATTTCTGATCAGTTGTAAACAACGGAAAACACTGATATATTTTTCCTTTCAAAATCAAGTATGCCAGCTACTGTAGTATCATCTGCCACTCACCTCAGCCACCTGCTGTGTCTCCACTATCTGCTGAGCCAGCACCTCCATATTGGTTGCCATGGTGAAGCAAGATCATTAGAGAACCTGTTTGGAAAGATGCCAGCAACTTCCATCAGGCAAAGAAAATGAGACTTTTTGTCACTGTTATTAATTAAAATTAAATCTGTGGTGCAGCTTTACATGAATTTACACCACTGCCAAATACATCTGACAAATAAGAAAGCAGTGCACATATTCACTGCAAATATGGGACTACTGTTTTCAAGACACAGATATTCTAAAATTATAAGCAAAAATATAATTTTACTTTTATAATTTTAAATTTTATAAAATATTTGTATTCCACCATTTAAAAACTGGCAATTAAGAGATCTCTATTTTGAAAATGAGATAGGGCAAATTTGAACTTCAACTATTGGTCCAATTTGTGGAATTCACACTTCTTAAAAAAGCTTTAATTAATTCCTAGTTTGTGAGGTGAAGAAAAAAATACACTTAAATGAAAAGCCTCTATGTCTTGCTGTGCTGGGCAAGGAGGTGGCTACCAGAGGAAGGTATTTGAGCACATTCTTATTGAACTCTTTTGCCAGACTACCATTATCACCTGTGTTTTTGTCATAATCCTGCATTGGCAGGGAAATGGCCTAGAATATCTAATGTATCTTTTCAATCTTTAACTTCTATGTTATATTTTACAATGATACTATGATACCATTATAACTGTGAGACGGAAACTCTGGTGAATGTAACTGCAAGTTAATTCTCTGACAAACTCACAAATAAAAACAAGATGTAAAACAAAAAGAAGGGATTAATCACCAGCACACAAGCACGTCCAGAAAAATTTAAAACGATGGTCCTTAATACAGTTTCGTTTCTCCATTCCTATTTTAAATTAAGAAGTCTTTTGTGCCCTCTCTGAAAACTTAACAGCTGAAATAATCTATTTTAAAATGATTATACTAAAAACTTTGCATGATCAGCCCTAGAAAGTTAAGTATCAGCAAAAGCCAATGATGGCCATTGGCCAATGTTCTGGCAAAATGTAGTGCTTGATAATGCTAAGATAATCAACTCCTCTCTTTCTTGCAATATCCATGTTAAACAGACTCTCTACTTGTCTGTAATCATTTTTAGTCCCAATTTGCTACTAAAATGGTTGCGAACCCTAACCTAAATAACCATTCAAAAGGTCAAAATATTCACCTTGAGCTTTAAAGCTTTGCACATCGATTCTGAAGAAATTGGAGGAATGGCAAATGAATATTTAAGGAGGAAGAAAAATGTTCCAGTTTTCCAGTAATATTTTGTACCATGTCTTCACAGACAATCACTGCACATCTTAGTCAAGCATGAAATTGACTAGGAGTAGTAAAAATCCCTGGTAGAGCATGGAAGCTAGGAATGTGAAAATAAACATTTCTGATTTTTCATCTTAAGTCATTTTTAGAGAAAGTCATGACCTTAATTTCAGTGGACTCTTCCTGGTTATTATATCAGTTTAATTCCTCAAACTAGATGCCAGACTATATGTGGAAAAGTGGTGACAAGTCAATTACTATCCCAACAGAAGATACCACTAGAACTTATTGTAACTGCATGTCTGTATTTACATTATGAATTATAAATTGTTGCTGCATCATTTTATTGTAGCATTATTATGAGTTAGGTTGTTAAATAAAATGCTGAATTATATACCAGTGGAGCTTGCTAATATGATAGGCATACAATGTTATGATGTAAATAGATGGCGGGATTGGGGCAGGGATTTAAATAACTTTCTGATGAAAAGAGAAACAGACCTCTTAAACATACCAAATTATAACTGGTTATTTTAATACTGTATTTACAGTGTATGAAAAAGTCTAGAAGTCAAAGGAAAATGTGGTTTTGATTGCATGAGGGCACTGGGACCTGCTGATACTATGAAATAGATGACAGTTGTTTGCAACAGTAACAGCTGAATATTGTGCAGCAGTAAGCTTAGAAAAGAACAAATTATGTTCAGTACCATTTTGGCTAGCCATTGTTAAACGCTGGTGAGCAGTGTCTACCAATGATTAGCTGAAACAGCTGAATAAAGTTTGTCCTTTTCTACACATTCCAAGTGAAATTGTGGACTCATTAAAGTCTATGGGAGCTTTGCAACTGACTTCAGTGGGGCCATGATTTCATAGTTCATCTTTAAATGGTCTCCTCCTCTTTACCAGTGATTTGTAGGAGTATAGACATTGCAGTGTTCAGAGCTTTATCTGTGCATCTCCTGTTAAGCATTAAAATGAAACTGCACAGCTGAAGTCCTGCTCATCAAGAATTAACTCTTTACATTTTAGGATTTGGGGTCCACCTTCTCCTGTTCCTGTGAATTTTTGAATTCACTTCCACAGTGTTGTATATTATTTATATTGCAGTAGTGTTAAAAAGCCTAACACAGGTTGGGCCCCATTATGCTATGCACTGTACGATAAATATCATAAAGCCACTATATAAATCCATGGTACACCCATACCATGAATACTGCATGCAGTTCTGGTCATCCCAGCTCAAAAAAAAATATATTAGAATTCACTTATTCCTTACTCACATTCTCCACACTATTTGTGATTTAATAGACCTCTATTATATCCCGCTTTAGTCATCTCTTTTCTAAGCTGAACGGTTCCAGTCTTTTTAATCTCTCCTCATATGGAACCTGTTCCATACTCCCTAATCATTTTTGTTGCCCTTCTCTGTACTCTTTCCAATTTTAATATACTTTTATTGAGAGGGGGTGACCAGAACTGCATGCAGTATTCAAGATATAACCATATCCATAACCATGGATTTATATAATGGCATTATGATATTTTCTATCTTATGATCTATCCCAGAGGTTCTCAAACTGTGGTCTGTGGACCACCAGTGTTATGCAAGCTCTATTCAGGTGATCTGCAGATAGTTCCCTCTAAGATGCGTGCAGACATGGCTCCACAAATTAGGTGCCTGTACCCTGGAGAAGACACACATGTACGGTGGGGTAGTGGCCTTGGGAAGAATAGTGGGTAGGTGAAGTGGGGTGAGAAGAGGGGGTGGGGAGAATTTGAGATGTGCAGGGCTGCGGAGGGCAGAGAAAGTGGTGACTTTCCTCAGCTCCAGGGCTGCAGCTGCTGGGGAGAGACAGCCCTCCTTCCCAGCCTCAGGTCTGTGGCTGCTGTGGTGGGGGAGAGACCCCCTGCCTTCCCAGCCCCAGCTTGGGGGCTCCTGAGGTGGGAGAAAGAGGGAGAGACCCCCCCTCCTTCCCAGCCCCAGTTTGAGGGCTGCCACAGCAGGGGAGAGAGGACATAGCCATTGCATTAGAAAGATAAGACTACTGGTACTAAAACATGAGTTGTGTGCTTTTATTTGTAGAACAAAAACGTTTATTATTACGTTTTTTTTATGTAGTGCTTTTATCCAAAGCGCTTTACAATAGTTAGCTAACGGTACAAACAACATTTGGAAAGATCATTAAGTGGTCCGCCGAGACCCTCAGCAATTTTCAAGTGGTCTGCGGAAAAAGAAGTTTTTTCTGGATATCCCTTTCTAATACTGTTTCTGCTTTTTTTGCCTGTTGTTTCACATTGAACAGATGTTTTCAGAGAACTATGATGACTCCAAGACCTCTTTCTTCAGTGGTAATAGCTAATTTAGGCCCCCTCATTTTGTATGTATAGTTGGGATTATGTTTTCCAGTGTGCATTACTTTGCATTTAACATTGAATTTCATCTGCAATTTTCTTGTCCAGTCATGCAGTTTTGTGAGATCCCTTTGTAACTCTTCACACTCAAGTTGGACTCAACTATCTTGAGTAATTTTGTATCATGTGCAAATTTCATCACCTCACTGTTCACCCATTTTTCCAGATCATCTATCAATATGTTGAACAACACTGATCCCAGTACAGCTCCTTGGGGAACCCTGCTATTTACCTCTCTCCACTGTGAAAACTAACCATTTATTCCTACCTTTTGTTTCCCATCCTTTAACCAATTATGGATCCATGAGAAGACCTTCCCTCTTACCCCATGACTGCCTACTTTGAGCAAGAGTCTTTGATGAGGGACCTTGTCAAAAGAGCTTTCTGAAAGTCCAAATATACTATATCCGTGGGGTAACCCTTGTCCACATGTTTGTTGACCCCTTCAAATAATTCTAATAGATTGGTGATGCATGATATCCTTTTACAAAAGCTGTATTGACTCTTCCCCCAATAAATTATGTTCATCTGTGTATCTGATAACTCTGTTCTTTGTTACAGTTTCAACCAATTTGCCTAGCACTGAAATTGGGCTTACTGGCCTGTAATTACTGGAACCCTTTTAAAAAAATTGGGCCCTGTTCCCAGTTTCAGCCCAAGCAGGGGAATTTTGGGGGAGGGAGGAAGGGATGTAATTTCCAAGGCCGATGGCAGTAGTAGGCCTTGCAGCAAGGAATATCAGTAAGGAGTGTTATGAGGTATAAGCAATCCTTTCCTCAGAACAGGGAGCAAACAGGGAAAGAATGTGAATCTCCCTTCTGAGAGAGGGAGATAGAGACTAGAGTCTCTCCAGTTGAAGGACCTGGGAAAGCGTGGGATGGATTTTTGAAAAAGGAGGTGACAATGCCCAATAGAAGACCTATAAAGACAGCCAGACAGATGAGTAAGGACCCTTAGGAGGGGGTGTTGATTTGGTAAAACAGTCAAAAAGTAAACCATATCTTGAGAGAGGAATAAAGGAACTGTGGCAATCTAGGCCCAAAGCTGGAGATTGCAAAAGGAGAGCATGAGCAACCCTTTGAGAGACCAAATAGGCAGCATATAGATCCTGGAAAGAGAATATACATAATCCACTGAAGGAGGGCTCAGACTCAGAGAAAGATTGGGTGAGGTGTTGTTATTCTTTGAGAGGGGAGAAGACTGATAGATTCATGGAAGATTGTGATCCAAGGAAGTCTAGATGAAGGTTTTGGACTTTTATTATCCTGAAGGGGTGAAGTATTTTTGGCTTAGCCAGGGGGCTAAACTATTTTTCTAACAAGGGAGAGAAAATGGGGCCGCAACTGAAGCAATGAGATGGTAAACAAACTATTACACTAGGGAAGATGAATATTGATAAGAGAAAGTGCTTACTCCAAGAAATATAAGTGGCTAGCTAGTCAAATTAGATTCCTCTGATTAAAACCATTGCTGATTGACAGACATAATGTTAGCACACATTCTCCAAAAAGAAGAAAAATCTGTCTTGATGGCAACCACAGCTTTTGAATGCAAATAATCTAAAAAAAAAAAAAAAAAAAAAGGCAAACATATTTTCTCCTTCGTACCATCCTTCTTCACTTCCTTGGCATATCATACTTTCTCAGGTGTTTATATTGTTATTGTTTCATTAGCAATAGGCAATGCGGCTGGCAGGCATGCATGCAGAGTTACAGAAAAGAGAACTTTATTCAGCATGATGAGTGGCCAGTGTTATGTAACGAAGCTCTGGAGTTCTATGTGCAATCAGCCTGGGCCTGACTTGGATCCATGAACACCTGGTGTCATGCCACACTAAGGCCTCCTGAAGCCTGACCCTCTTTTTCCTGTTCCACTTATCATACCGTCATCAGTAGAAAGATGGGACAGGCATCAAAATATTATCTCATTACAATAGATACAGAACATCTTAAAACATGTTTGGAATCACTGAATGTAGTATGGATTACACTGATTTATTAGTTTTCAATACTGAGCAACTTAACTTCTCAATTTGAATGTTGAGTACAAGTGAACTACACCCCTGGTTATGGTTTCTTTTGAATTAGAAAAGACAACACAATCCATTGGATAGTATATAAAATTGTTGGACTGTGACAACTGTCTTAGATAATACTAAATGAGATCAAATTTAAAAATTCTGCTGGCTGATACTGACTTCTATAAATAAATGGAAAAATTCAAGCAATTTTAATAAATAATAATATTAAACACAGTCAATCTCTATGCAGGCTTTTGTTTATTGTCCTATAATCTTTATTTTGACCACCCTGGATCTATATGTTAGTTGAAGACTGCAGTTTTGTTCATCTTTATCTTAACTTGCAAGGACATGATATGATTTTTCTAAGAACATTTAAAATCCATGTTTATATGTACTCCTTCCATATCAAATATTAAGTAGAGAGAGGCTTAACCCCAAGCCCTGTATCTAAACACCAGATCTGGCTAAGAGTTTCCAGCTCAAATCCTTCTCTAAAATGGACAGAATCTGAACACTAGATCTACACATTCCAAAACTAGGGGAAATTTAAATTCAGATTTCAAATCCAAAAATTCAGATTTGCATCTGGGATTGAGATTGCATCTCAGAATTATGGAGATAGAGTTTAGATCCAAGGTTTTGTTTAGGCTGATCTGTACAATTAAGGACATCTGGAAACATGTTCCACTAGACTGGTATGACATACATGCTACCGCTTGATATTCCATTGAAAATCTGCTGCTGACATATGCACAGTGTCTAGCAGCATTTGATACAGTTAACTCAAAACAAAAGTATTAAAAAGGCATTAGTTCTGATATTTGTTTTCAAAACTTTAAATTAGGGAAATCTTCTGACTTGAACAGAACATTTATTAATGTTTCACTGTATTAGGTTGACCACAGCTTACAATCCTTTCAAATCAATCTGAACAACTATCTACCATACACTCTTTTATAAAAAGAAACTTTAAAGGTTTGTCAGAAAAAAAGAAGTTAAGAAAATAAATATATGGGTCAGGGTCTTTCAACAAAGAAAATGTCACACAAAAAGAGGATTTAAGATCCACCTGATTTGCCAGCACACTGAAGATGTTGTCATTTTCTGGCAGGCACTGAGTTTCGGTAATAGTAATAAATAAATAATATCTAGTTTTTATATAGAGCTTCTTATCAGTGAGCTCAAAGCAAAGATGGTATCATTAACCCCATTTTACAGATGGGGAAACAGAGGCAGAGGGCAAGAGGTGAAGTGACTTGCCCAAGGTCACCCTGCAGGCCAATGGCAGAGCTAAGAACAGAAATCAGATCTGCTGAGATCAAGTTCAGAGACCTACCACTAGACTATACTGCCTATAGGTATGTGACCATTTGCATATACATAAATGGGTGTCTAGCAAGTACATGAGTACAAATCCCGGACTCATGTATGTGCATGGCTCGGTGAATACTTACATAGCCATATGCATGCATACAAATTGTTGTCTATCAAATGCATGAGTACCAATGCCTGACTTGAGAACACACATAGCTAGCTAAGTATTTACACAGTCATACGCATGGTACTTGCATCTAGTCATGAATACGTGAATGTGTGGTTACCTAGTTACTGAAAAGTTGCAGATTTTCAGAAATAATTGATTTTTGAATGTTAATTTTGCTGTAGCTTTCCTTTAAAAAACATCTGTAGATTATGTACAGTTGGAAAACGGTATTTTTAAACTAGGCAGCATTATCTAGTAAACTGAACATGCATGTGAACACTAGGGGCTCCCGAGTCACAATCCTGGCTCTGGCATTGTGTGACTTTGGATAAATTATTTAACATCATTAAGTCCAATTCTGGAACCCACACTTAGGACCAGTCTACACGAAGACATGTGCATGCAAGCACGGGTGTAAAGCTACAGTACACTAACCTGCCACACCCTAAATTGTCATGTGGATTCTGCTACCATACACTAAAATTTCCATAGTATATTTAGAGGCACTGTATCAGCAGCACTTGTTAAATGGGATAATAATTCCTCATCTCCCTACATTGTGCTGTATTATTTTACTGGGAACCAGCTAGTCATATTTAAAATAATTTGCACATTTACACCAAAAATGTGACCACCTGTATCAAAACTCTACCAGAAAAATGCATTTATTCAACATAAAGAAAAAAATCCTTATGGCATAAATGCTACCAAATTAATAAATGTCATTGTTGAAAGACATAAATGTCAAAATACATTAGCTTTGGAAAATAAGAATCATAATGTGGTCAGTTGCACATGCAAATAATGACTTTGCATATGTTAATATGACAGAATACTTGACATAACACAAAACAAAGCCAAAAATAAGACAGGTTTTCTGTTAAAACCATACAGTATTTGTATTTCTCAGAATTGTCTTCTAGTTCTCCATTTTTTCCCCAGGCTGCTCAACTTGTACATATAAGCTTACAAACCATTTCCATCAGGACATTTAATATCTTTAGCTCAGGAGAAAACGATATTAATATGTGCTCATCACATTTTTTCAGTTCTGTAACAAAGACGAAAGAAGACCTGAATACCAGATACCCTATTCAGTAACAAATTCTCTTCAAGGCCCCCTGGGCTTGTGTTTCATGGGATGCAATCTCACCCACTCCATTAGTTTTTTTAAAATCATATAGTGTAGATTCCTGGTGCCTTTTGTATTTTATAAAAATTCTAACAGCTAAATAAAACAAGTAATCAAGAAGCGTGTACACTGAACGAATAGGAGCTCATTCCCTACCCCTTCTATCTTCGTAGTCAACCAACAGCTGTGTGACACACTTCATTGTGACAGATCCACATGTGCTTTGCAAAATACTTAAGTACAACATCACTCTAATGCAGTCTCAACAGAGGTGGAAGAAGCAGCCAACTCGTTATGCAGCAAAGGACACAGGGTCGGCCAAGAACCTAGGGTAAAATCTGTTCTACCAAAAACGCCACAAATCTTTAATCTCAGAAGAAGGCAGCCACAAACTCCAAGCGCTGAGGTGAAATACTCCATGTATTCCACTGGGTGGAAGTGAAGCTGTGTCATTTCAGGGAGGAAGGACACCTAGTCCAACAGTGCTGGGATCTACACCTGGAGGTCCCAAGAAACCCGAGTGCTTCAAAGCAGACACTCAGGACACAAAGTAGCCAGGAGGCCAGACCATCACGGCTCTCCTCAGTTAGGCCACGGAGTGGAGGTTGACAGCCTGTAGTGGAACACAGTTACTCCAGCAGCCCGGTACTTCGCTACTTGGGACAGGAAGGAAAGAGCGGGCAGTGCAGGACCCAGGGAAGGGGCATACTCCTCAGGGAGGACCAGACCGCTGCTCTCTTCCCGTCGGCCGCGACACTCGCGCGCCCCCTAGGCCGACGCTGGGCGCCGCGCTCCCAGCCCTGCTCCCAGCCCTTCCCGCGCCCCCTCCCTTAACCCGCCCCGAGCGCGCCTTCGCCCTGCGCGCAAGGAAACCACGCCTCCGTTTCCCGCGTCCTGTCCCAACCAATCGGCTCATTTTAGAGGCAAAAATGCCCAGCCCCAAAGAGCGGATTGGCGAACGGGTGCGCCAATTCGACCACTTGGCCCGCCTCCCGCCTCAGAGGAAAAACACTCGAGGGACGCGGAAAAACACAAGATGGCGGTGCTGGCTGACGGCCAAGTCCCAGGCAGAGCCGCCGCCATTAGACCGACCCCCCCTCCCCTCCGGTGTGCGCTCTGTCGATCTCTGAAGGGCCCGGCCGCGGCTGTGGGGGAGCGGCCGGTAAGATGGCGGCGGTCCCGGCCCCGTATGCAAAGTACCCACCGCCCCCTCCCCTCCGCCCTCCCGGTGGCAAAGGTAAAAGGGTCGGGTTCAAGCCGCCGCCTCCGCCCGCTCAGACTCCATCTTCCTTGTGTGTGGCCAGGGCTTCTCTACAGTGTGGCCGGACCCCTTCGCCCGCAGCCACCCAGCCCGCCCGGACAGCAAGCTGCTCGCACGAACGCCAGACCGGCTCGGAACCTAGGCGGGCCCGACTCCGCTGAGCGGCTCCGGAGCGGACTCCGGCTCGATCGGCCCGGCGGCTCCCCGAGACCCTTTCAGGGAGCCACCTGTCAGCCCACCCCGACCTAGGCACGGCCGGCTCCCAGCTGCCACCGACACCCGGAATCGGAACAAGGGTGCTCGCAAAGCCGGGCCCCCGCCGCTTAAACCGAGCGTGTTCTTTTCCCCAGGGGCCGCCTGGCCACGATCCCGCCGCCCGGCCCCGTTAACCTCAGCCGGCGCGGGGTATTTTAATTTAGGAAAAAACCATTTACCTCCGGTTTTGGCGCCAAACGTGCCCCGACGGTGACCCGGGTCCAACCGGGCCTGTTCGGCAGCGATGCTGGGCGACGGCCCCGAGAGGGCGGAGGGAAGGGTGGAGGGGGGGCGCGCGCTCGGGTTAGTATTATTTGTTATGGGGGGGGGGGGGTTTGTTTGGGTTTTGTGCCGTGCCCCTGTGAAAGGTCAGAGTTCGTGACCCCGCCCGCCGCTGCTGCCGCCTGGGAGCGTTTCCCCGCTTCCTCTTCCCAGCCCCACGCCGGCCACAGCCCCCTCCTCCAGCCTCCTTGCGGGGCGGGGCCGGGGGACGGCAGCGGCGGGGAGGGGCTACCTGAGCGCCTGGGTGGAACGCTCGCACACCAACGTTCCAGCCGGCCCCGGGGGCCGAACGGGCGCTTTCCCGCCCCCCTTCCCCGGCCTTGCTGGAGACGGGGAGGGAGGTGTGCGGTATGCGGTGCTTCCCCCCGCACACGTGCCGCTGGAGAGGCGGCTCAAAGCTGTGTGTCCCTCCATTTGTTGTTTGGTTGGGGGGTGAGCAGATGCGTTCACTCACCCCAGTTACTGTTGTGACAGGGAGAGCATCTGAGGAGGTTTCCCAGACGTGAAGATCACCCTCTCCCAACCCTTATCGCCTTGCTGTGAGGAGAAACTCTTTATCCCAGACTGGTACTGTGGGCAGTCATGGTTTACCTCCTGGACCATAAGGTTTGCCTGTACTCTTCTACTTCGAGATAATTGATGGTCTGTTAACTGAAGGTGAACTATGTGTTTGTAAAGGCCAGTGTGGCTGCTTCCCAAAGCTTTTCTGTGGTGTCAACACAGCAATCAGAGGTGTGACTGCAGCATGAGTAGGCGTACTCAAGATATCTTTAGTCTAGGGGCTTGGCCTACACTAGGAAATTAGGTCAGTATAACTGCATGTCACTCCGGAGTGTGAAAAATCCACACCTGGGACTGACACAGGTAAACTGACCGAACCACCAGTGTAGACAGTGCTAGGTTGATGGAAAATTCTTTCATCGGCCTAGCTACTGCCTCTGGGAGGAGGTGGATTACCTATGCCAACGGGAGAACCCCTCCCGTCTATGTAGGTAGTGTCTTCACTGACGCACTGCAGTGTTTTATGCGTAGACCAGCCCTAACAGGCATCCCGATGGCAGTGAAGCTGCAGCAACACAGTCTTCAGTGCAGACAGTGTAAGCCTACCAGGGATGCCTGGCTCTAGTTACTGAGACAGCTAGTCTGCACTGAAGCCTGTGCTGTCATGGCTTCACTGCTATTGATACTCCTTCTGGCAACATTAACTAGTTAGCATATGTCTAAATGAGTATGAGTTAACTGTGTAGACATACTCTCATGCTGTGTCTTCACCAGTAAAAAGGTGTTCCTTTTACAATGGAAAATTCACTTTTTTTACTAGTGAAAACAGTTGAAGAGGGAGATCCCCTATGCTTTTACTCAACGTAGAGTTTGCTCATGAAACCTTCAAAGGCTATGCCTTCATAGCCAAAAAAGGTGTATTTTACAGTGAGATATCAATTTAAAATCCTAGTGGAAACAAGGCACATGCAGTTTTTTACCTCAATGAAGTGAGAGGCTAATACTTTTGATTAACATAAGAGTGGCCATGCTGGGTCAGACCAAAGGTCCATCTAGCCCAGTATCCTGTCTTCTGACAGTCCCTGCAGAGTAACTGGTGATGGTGGTGGTAGGCTATTATCTTTTATGTGGGCAAGCCACTAGAGGTGGATGGCACATACATTTTGCTAGTGGGTTTCAAAGATGTTTGTTGAAAGCAGAGGAATTTTGAGACTTAACAATCCTGGATTCTATTTGAGGCCTGTAGGGGTATGTGCTCCAGTGGCTATAAGCCCTTCTGTCCCTGTTTCCCCTTCTTCCTTGTTTTCCCCTCTATTTGCCTCATTCTTCTAGCCTACACGCCCTTTAGCGTGTCCCTACTGTCTGCCCATAGTGTTTCCCATTCTTCATTTGAGTTAGGATGCTTTCTTTTCCACCATGCTGCCTTGGCACCTGCAGGAGGAACATTGAGGACACTCCTTTCATCTCTCCCTCCTTTCATTTCTCATGCCTGATGCCAAAATGTCCCATCAATGAAGTGGTTGTAATGATTATTTAACATGGTAAAATAAGAGTTTTCTTTAGCCTCTTTCTCAAAAAGGGCTAAAGAATTTTTCATGAAACTGTCTAAAATACCAAAAAAAAAAAAAATTTTAGAATGAGGCAGATGTTCAGTATGGAAAATTTCAGCCTAAATCATTTAAGTTGGGCAAAGCTCTAAGTAACTGAAAACAGGCTGTTATAATGAAAAGTGTTTAGGCAATCCTTTCTATAGACATTGCTGCCAGCTCCACCTATAATCTGTATTTCACCTGTTGCTGTGATAACAGCTCCAAAACGAGTTATCTCACCAGTTGTAGAGATGCTCAGTGTAGAAGAGTGTTTAAATGCAGTGCTGGAATTTAAGTGTTTGTCTTAGTGTTAAATGGAAACTTTTTTCACCCTGCACGTTGAGCTCACAAATTTCATGGGGAGGGTAAGACTTGAATGCATCAGCCTGTCTTGACATACTGCAAACGATTGGGGAATGCTTATGTTCGCACTGAACTCTAGCATTCTCAGTTTGCATAGATTCATGAGTAGGCATTCTTTTTCTATTATATATACAGACATCTTATATCTTAATTATTCAGTAATGGTTTCTTTGTTGCTTTTCCCTCTTCATTACACCAATAATACTATTTGAGTAGGCTTGAAAAAAGATATTCTTGTGGGGGTTTTTTTAGATTGTCTATAATTTGCATGGATCGCTCTAGTTAATTTGTATTTTAGGTGCGGGGACAACTTGATCAAATTAATTTATGATCTTGATTGTCTGCTAGCACCTTAAAACAAACTTTGTTGCTTCTCTGTGTATCTTCTGTAGGTCTGTGATCACAATGTTTTTTGACAGTAAAAAGTATGTGACCAATTGACATGATATACCTAGGTGTGTTCAGTTCATACTGCTAAAGGGGCAGTTTTCAGTGTGGAACGGCGGGTCATCAGAAACACAAGTGAGCCAATAATGCTATTTTAGTTAATCTTTACATCTCTCTGTATGCATATAGACTTTGAAGAACTATCAAGGTGTGCATATGCAAAAATAAAGTGTTTGTGAGATGATTGTTATACGCCTTTTTCCCCTCATTCTATCCCTTCCCTACTATTTGTCATTATGTCATATCTTGTATTTAGATTATAGGTCCTCTGGGGGAGAGACCACGTCTTTGTATGTCTTCTGTGATGTATCTACTATACTTTTGGGCACTATAAAAAAAATAAACAGAACAGTACATGGGGTTTCTAGATTTATAGATTAAGGACAGAAGCGACCTTTGTAATCGTCTAGTCTGACTTCCTGCATAAAACAGATGGTAGAATTTTACCCAGCAATTCCTGTCTTAATTCCATAATTTCTGGATCTTTATCACTCTAGTTTAAGAAAAGCAGACCATTTAAAATCATGGTTTTGAAAAGGAAGGAGAAGTTGTATCAATATTGGATTATGGCACTCATAGTACAATTGGACAGTTCTTTTTTTATGAAACTGATTTGTTTTCTAAGAATATCTGGGAAAGGAAAAGGCAATTTTGATGGTAGACTAAAGACTTCTCATTACAAGGAATAACAGCTGACAATATTTCTGGAGCTTGTAGATCTGCTACAGAATTGATCCAATATTAATTTGAATTCTGTCTTTTTAAACCAAATATTAAATAGTCTTACTAAGCAAACCCTAAACAGTTTCAGAACTGCTTTCTTAACAAAGGAAAAATAAACTAATTGGGAAGAGAATATGATGTTAGGGCCCTGACTCAACTCCCATTGAAGCCAGTAAGGGTATACCTGGGGCTGGCCTGAGTCAGCTAAGTTGGGCTTGGGTTAAAGACTGTAAAATTGCTATGTAGAGGTTTGGGCTGCAGCCAGAGCTCTGGCACCTGAGAGGAGAGAGGGTCCTACAGCCTGGGCTGCAGCCTCAGCAGAAATGTCTACGCAGCAGTTTTTAGCACTGAGCCTGAATTAGCTGACCTGGGCAAGACAGTCACGCTGTGCAGGTTTTTTTCTTCCAGTGTAGATATACCATAAGAGTCTTTCCATTGGCTTCGGTAGGCTTTGGATGAGGCAATAGATCTTGTTACTATCTTTTTTGCTACCCATGGGAGTGAGGTTTTCATTTCTAAGAAATAAGATCTGTTTTCTGAACAAATCTTTGCTCTTTGTCAGTATGTTGCAGTGAGCTGCATTTTGAAGTGAAATACCACAAGCAATAGTGTGGAAATAATTGTTCCCTTTTGTTGTAATTCCTTGTATTGTGAAAGACTTTTTTTAAAACACTTAGTGCTTGTTAATGATCCATTATTGTCCCTAAAAATGAAATTCCTTTGTCTACAGAAATGGTAAATCAAAAGCACCAGCAGTGCACCTTTTAATCACTGTCCATTCAGTGTGCCCCAACACTCACCTGCATAGATGACCTCTCAGCATGACACACTCATTTGAGACGTTGCAGTACTTTTATTCTGTTGGGAGTGTCAGTGTGGGTTCAAATTATTTCCAGTTCCTATGGCTCTTTCATTATGAGGGCACTGTCTGCTAGCAATTTGACTACAACAATAGTGCATTTTCTGATTGATCTGGCCCCTTTTCAGCTGGTAAGATAAAAGGTTATGTAAAGTGTTATCAGTTTATTTAAGCTGTCCATACGATTCCTTTTAAACTTGATTTTCATTTTCGTGGTCTGTGCTTGTTAACAAGAGGCAGGAAAGGACATAAAGGTAAAAGGAAAACGCTGGACAAACGTATCTCATGAATAAAGGGCCTAAAGAAATCTTCTTCACAGGGCATAGATCCAACACTCACTTACCAACGCATCTGAAAGGGGCTACAAACTCTGATTTTAAAAGTCTCATTTGCAAAACACATAGCTAAGTGGTGATAGAAATAGAGTTGGTTGGAAAACAACACTTCCTTTTCATGACAGCTTTTAAGGCCTTGAAACTTGTTTTCATTCTGCCGTGGGATGGAAACGAAATGTCTTGAATGTTTTTGTGAAACAGAATTGTGTCAAAAGTCAGGGTTGGGGTTTGTTTTTGGTGGTTGTGATGGTGGTTGTTTAAATTCAGGTCTCTCTAGCAGTGACCAGAGAGTCCATCCTGGACCTAAGAAACCTCATTGAAAACTCAGTCAAAATCAGTGTCTCCATGAAATGTTTTGACTTTGAGAAAACAGCCTATTTTGATGAAAAATATTTTTGTTAAAGTTCTGACCAGCTCTACTGTGTATTAAGTATAGTACATAGAAGGTTCACATGGTGCCCAATCAGTGGGGCTTGTCTTCGCACCACTAAATATTGTATCCTCTTCACCAGTGGTTTAGGAACCATTCTGTGTATAGTTCTAATCTCTTGCTTTCTTATGATCTTTTATGCTAATATTGGCTATATGCCGTATACATTCCTACATCCCTTCTAACTATGGTCCACTGAAAAGTCATACTAATTGGTCTGAATTTTGATGCCTAACATAATAAATGGAATATTTTGTCATCAGTTTCATAAAGGGTAGTACTAACACTGGCTTAGTTTTTCAGTGGAAGATACAGATTTCATAAGGGTTACAGCAGAGAATTAATAGACACCTTGTCAGACAGTTCCTGTTTAGGAAGGAGGTGCAGCTCATAAAAATCTGCTCAGGTAAACTGCATGCATGGAGAAAAGAAGCTTGATGTGTGCAATAAAATTATTCTTCCAGAAATCATACCCAACACATACTTGACTACTGTACTAAAATAAACTGTCAACTATTACAGAATACCTTACTCCCCCTCCCCTCCCTGGCACCCAACCACACCGAACAACCCCCATCCTACAGTTTCATATGTATTTTTAAAAATTCCCAGTTTCCTATAGGTTGCTGAAATTAAGGGATTGATATTGCAGCACTTACACATGAGAATGGCTTCACTAATGTGAGTAGTTCCATGGATTTTATATGTGAATATAGTTACATAAAGAGTTTGGAAGTTCAGGATCTGCTGGCTTTAGATCCTGGGCTGAGTACAGAGCCTTGGTTCTGTCAAGGTAGTCACAAGTGAAAGAAGATTTTAGTAGTCTCAGTGTAAAGTCCAGATGACATTTGTTCACGTTACCTCATTCTTTACCCTTTTCCACATGCAGTTTGGAAGTGGGCTAAAAAGAGGACTTATTCCAATAACTTGTTGTTGCAGATAAGCACCCCGAGTTGCACACGTAGAGTTAACCCTGGTGCTCTGACAGTTCATTTTCACAAGCACTGAAATTCACCTGACAAGATTCTAGCTCTTTGTGTGCTGCCCCAATTGTGTGTGGGGTCTGTAGTGGCCCCTAGGGGGATCCCTGGGGCAGAAGCAGCATATGTTTAGTGTACATGGCTCTACTGGGCCCCTCCCCATACATCCCATCATACAGGCAAGCCAGTACCAGATCAGGGATATCAATGATTGGACTGCAAAGCTGTGGGGAGTCTGCCATACATTAAACAGCCTCTGAAGCTGTTGTAATTTATCCCAGGGCTGCACTGATGCCTGGAGCAGTCCACAAAGGTAGCTTAAGGCCACTTGGTTCTTAATCAGTTATACTAGTGGTATTCCTGTGATACAATTCACATGGCTCTGTAATTTGTTCTTCATTTGGGCTCTTTTTAAATAGAGATGTAAATGGGACTGCTTGTGGAGTAGTGCTGTTCACCTTGAGCAAAGTTACCAGAATCTGGCCCAATGTTAATATTTATGGCATAGCATGAGTCCTGGGGAGTGGTAGCCAATAATGATCTAAGAGAGGATTTATGAGAAGGTGTACATATTTACATATCAACAGTGTTAGTATGCCAATAGGAGGAAGAATGGTTCCAAAGCAACAAGAAAAAGTGCTGACCTAGACACACAAGTGGCTTATATAATTTGGCATGGAAAAAACTGTCGAGGACTTAAAAAAATTTGTTTCTAAATGTTTTAAATAGGCATATAGTGCAAGATGTAGGTAAAAAGACTGGTTGTTATAGCAGTTAAAATGTCAGCAGTTAGCAAAGCAAACAATGTTGGACTAATCACTGGAATAACATCAGATCACTATGCTACTGACAAAGTGTCTGATGTATTGGGCACAGTTTTGGGTGCCTTATTACAAGGACTATAATAGCAACACTTGAAAAAGTACAAAAGAGAATAACGTGATAGAGATTATAAGAGAAGTGGTGACAGTTATTATCCACAAGTAAATCAGGAGGGACATAACTGAGATGTATGTCCCATAGAGGCAGCACAGGCCAAACCAAGGTTTTAAATGCCTTTGTTCTGAGATGATTCATCTTTTGTAAAAAAGGGATTTACCAACATTAATCCAGGTCTGGATTACTGGTTTAACTCAAACTAAGGTAGTTTCTGCCTGTTGTATAAGTGTGCGTTTGACTTGGTTCAGTAGGCTAAAGAGTTGGACTGAAATTGAATGAAATCTTTCCCTTCCTTTTAGTACAGAAAGAGAAAAATGGTCTTTTTTTTTTTTACATCCATGCCCAAAGTGCTGGTGATAGGTGGGCAGCGTGCAGACACCTCTAGAAGGAACAGAGTCCTGTGCAATATAGACTGAAACGGGATTACAGCATTATGTCAAGTTCTCCTTCTACTTGAAGGCCTCTCCTACCAACTTCAGACTTGATGTACCACTCTCCATCCTAACACTGGTGCTACATTTTCTCAGTTTGATACAACCATGTCTTTTTGGAATGCAGGTGATATTGGGAGTTTTAAAGGAAGTGCCTTCACAGGATCATTCAGGGATCTGGCTCTGTGAGCAAAAATTCAGCCTTGTAGCTTGAATGATTTTGAAATGTACTTGAAGGTATGTGCCAGTTTCTTTCTGAAACTGCTCTGAAGTTAGCTGTCAAAAATGTATAAAAGCCCTAGATTTTAAGACTTGAGCTGTTGCTCTTTTTTTTTGTTTTGCTTCCCATTGCCCTTATTCAAGCATTATATTCCAGTGTAGGCCTGTGAATATGTGGCCATGCTCCATCCTTGGTAGGCTGAACTGTCACTTCTGTTATGTTTGTGTTGGGCAAAGGAGTACAAAAATGAATATTTTCATTCCATTTCTTCCCTCCCTAATGAAGGGATTACCCAGGCTTGAGGTGCAGAGTTTGAGCCAAATCACTTAGCATTTATGAAATAAGATTTTTAAGAGCAATTTACTATGTAATCTACAGGAAAGGAAAGATCTCATATCAGAGAAACAAATACTATGTGCCTTCTGATTACTGTGTCTATACATATAATTTTGTCAGTTGTAGTAAAATGCTTTAAAACTGATGGATGTATTCCCTGATAACTTTCAGTGCAATCAGACAGGCTGCAAATTGTAATGCAGGCTACCTTAGAAATAACGCTCTTTGCTCTGAAGATGATTACTTTTTAGAAAGTGTGGAGTACTGGCCTTCTGAAAATTAGGCCATATTAAGGTGTCTCCAGGCACGCAAAATCATTATCACTTTTGAAAAATTAGGCTCTGTTGGTAGCCTCTCTTTTCTCAGTTCCCCAGCAGCACTACTGTTCTGGAGCTGAGCTATCCTATCGTAGGTACGTATAGGCTCCCTGTTATGATAGTATGAGAACACTTCACAATCTTTAATGTGTTTATCCTCACAACACCCCTGAGTAAGGTCCTACCAAATTCATGGTCCATTTTGCTCAATTTCATGGTAATGGGATTTTAAAAATAGTTTCATATGTTTATATCTGAAATTTCAGTGTTGTAACTGTGGGGGTCCCAACCCAAAAGGGGGTTGGAACGCCACCGTAGGAGGATTGTGGGATTGTCACCCTCACTTCTGCACTGCTTTCAGAGCTGGGCTTTGACGGCAGCAGCCAGGGAAGGTACCCAGAGGTGGGTCTGACTTCCCCCACCTAGAGTGGCCGTGCAGGGAAAGAGGAAGTCCCGTCCCTCCCCAGACCCACTAGGACTAGTAATTGGAGCCCAGTGCATGGTAGGAGCCCCTGGCTGGGGCACCCCCAGCTCTGCCCCTCCTACTTCCCTACAATAGCTAGATCTCATGGGGGAGATTTGATTTCACAGTCCAGGATGCATTTTTCACAGCCATGGATTTGGTAGCGCCCTACCTGTGAGGTAGGGAAGTGCTGTAATCCTCATTTTACAGATGGAAAATGGAGTCAGAGACTAATGTGACTTGCCTAAGGTAACATAGGACGTCTATTGCAAAGCAGGAACTTGAACCCAGTTCTCTCCCATGCCCTAACTAGGGTGACCAGATAGCAAGTGTGAAAAATTGGGACAGGGTGAGGGGTGATAGGCCTCTATATAAGAAAAATCCCCAATTATCGGGACTGTCCCGAATAAAATCGGAACATCTGGTAACCCTAGTCCTAACTAACATCCTAACTGTTAGACCCATCCTTCATTCTCTGCTTTTCAAAATTTGTGATATTGAAGATTCCCATTTTTAGAGATTTGGACACGACAGCCTCAAAGTAAGTGCTAGTTAATACCATAGCGTATGAAATGCGGGGGGTGGGGGGAGAGAATGTATTAATAAAAATGTAAAGGAAAAACCCGTGAAAGTGGAATTATGTTTTTTAATTTTTCCACATTACTTAAAACAAGAAGTTTAATAGCACTGTATTTATTTTTTACAACAAAATATTTTCATGTATTCATTTCCTGTCAGTTACTGAAAACTTCATACAAGTCACCAAGGCCCAGATCGTTTAAGGTAGTTAAGGGCCTAACTCCCATTGATTTCAGTGGGAGAGTTAGGTGCCTAAATACCTTTTGAGGATCTGGACCTAAATGTCAGCACCTAAATGTTCATAATACTGTTATTTGTAGCACAGTTTTGTTTGAAATCTTGGTTAGTGATTTAAATCTGTTATACTTTGTCGTTAACATTCTTTGTTTTTGTCAGTGCAAATCCAACAAATGATTTTTTTTAAAGGGCAGGGGGAATTAAAAAACAACAAACAAACCAAAAGAAAACATTTACAGTCCAATGGAAGCAAGGCCATAGTTGTAACACAAAATGTACAGAGTTAACATTGGAGTTTACCCACTTTTAAGATAATACAAAAGCTTTATTCTTTTTATAATTAATTCCTCTTTGCATATGATTGTGCTTTATGCAACAGAGTATCAGAGACTGAAATGTATCAACAAAACTATACAACTGCATTTCACTGTTAGATTAGGTCCATATTTGATTTTTTTAAACTTGTAATTATTTTTTTCAAATGATGAACAGAACTGTCTATTTAGTTTCACCTGAATACATTTTGTAAACTTTTAAAAAATATGGACAATTCTAACCAGTCACCATTTGAACCAGAAATTCAGGTTTTGATGCAAATTATAGAAGAAAAATATTAAAAATGAATAGTAATAAAAAAAATTCCCCTGAAAACGTATTTTAATGTAAGTAAATCTTTGACTGTTGTATTTTATACAAAGATCTACTTTAACCATAATTGCCATTCTATTCCTCAGTCTAGTAGTATCAGAAATGTATGACATTAAATCATTTTATTACAATATTTATAACATTGCTTTTTTCTCTTTATATAAAAAAACCCCAAAACAAAACCCAACGTATAGGGCTAAATCTTCAGCTGGTGTAAATCAACATAGCTCCATTGACTTCAGTGGAGCTATGCTGATGCACAGCAGCATTTAGCCACAGGAATTCCAAATCACTTTGACAGACCATGTTCGGACAAGTGTTCTTCAGCCAGCCAGCATATCTATTACTATATGCTGGTAACAGGAATTAAATTTTTGATGACATTTATCATAAGTCATCAAAGCAGTAACAACATGGCTTTTTAAAATAAAAAGATTCTATCAGATATTTAAATAATCTAACACTAATAAGTCGATTGGTGTCAAATGAAAACTGTCTTAAGGCTTACAATAAATTAAAATATCCTTTGGATTTCAGTCAGATACAATCTACAGGGGAAAACTGTATTCAGCATGTGGGTTTGGAGAGAGATCATAGTGCATTTTAAAGTACTGTAGTGGTAAGAATGAAACTTATTAAATAAATTATACAGTGATTTATGTAAAATTATAAATTGGTAAGTAATCACCCTGGTTCCTAGCTATTGGAGTACTGGCAGACCATACGTAGTGCATTGCATTTATTCATTCATTGTCTGTGAAAGCAATTTAATGTATGCAGTGCACGACTTCATGCTGGTACTTGTTAATGGACTGGTGGTAAATCAGTCCACAAAATTCCTTGGAAACACTGGAAAAAAATGAAGCTGTAATACAATAAAACAATAAAGTGCTTTAAATGAGAATCTGTGGTTTACTGCATTGTTTCTTATTTCATGATAGACACCAAAACCAACAAAATGAAAGTTGATAGTTCTCTAGGGTAAGTAAAACTGAGCCTGTTACTTACTGTTAGCCAGTACTTCCATGTGAGTTCAGAAATAATTTGTATCTATTTCTTGTCTTGATGTTAAAACTTAATTTACTGTGGGATTATGGGAGTGAGTTATAGCGCAGGTTGAACTTGCACAGACATAAAGAGGACCATGAATATTCTCTATTTTAAAGTTTTCAACTTGCAAAAAATGTAGATTTAAAACGAAGGAAGCAAAAGAAAGATAGCAACCTGGAAACAGTTCATATCCAGTGCGTATAGCCAGGTGGTTTGAAATACACTACTCAGCTTCTTGAAATAGAAACGGGCTGTTGGGAATGTAGAGAAATCTGAGAGTTTATTCCAAGTCCTCTTGATTGATTACTGCTATAATATGGTTGCTTTTTCCATGGCTTCAATCCACCTGAAAAAGAAAAAAATAGAGGAGCCAGATTTTATTTTGTGGATCAAGCCAACACATATGTTAAAACAAAGGGCTCAGAGAAGACTGTATTGCATATAATAGCTCTGTCTAAAGAAGAAATTTAGATGGGTGATTAGAACAGGGTCCTGAGAGCCAGGACTCCTAGATTTCACTCTCAGCTTTGCCACTGACCTACTGTGTAATCTTGTGAAAATTACGTGGGCTGTCTGAGGGTGGGTGTTGAGAGAGATGAGACCCTGGAAACTGGGGGGAGGAGGGAGGGGAAACAAACCTCCATAACCACCCACTCTGCCGCCTGTATATTTTAAGTTTCAGAGTAACAGCCGTGTTAGTCTGTATTCGCAAAAAGAAAAGGAGTACTTGTGGCACCTTCGAGACTAACCAATTTATTAGAGCATAAGCTTTCGTGAGCTACAGCTCACTTCATCAGCTGTAGCTCACGAAAGCTTATGCTCTAATAAATTGGTTAGTCTCGAAGGTGCCACAAGTACTCCTTTTCTTTTTGTATATTTTAAGGCATCATTTTATCATTAGTTCCATGATTTTGTCATGCAGCACTAGTAACAAAGCATGTGAAATACAGAAAATGTTCATTAAAGATCAAATTATGAGTCAAATACAGTGGATTTATATGGCTATCCTTATAATGACATCTGACAGATTGCTACATGTTGATCTATGAATCTGAGCTTCTGCAGTTGCACCTATACAAAGAAGCAAAATCTCCATCTTGCCAAGATGGAGTAATTTCTACCTGATGCTTTAATGCCATCCAGGCAGTTGTATTATAATTGGCTCTAATTAGCATTTTTCAGTTTGATCTGTAGCTGAGTTGCGTTCAAAAGGAAAGGAAATGGGAAGAGGCATGTTAGAGTGAAGAGCGCTGCTCACACTTTGTTCCTTCATGGGTTAGTATGTAATTGCAATTCCATGCGCAGTACCTCTGTGCTGAATTGTTATCCTCCGCACGGAAGCTATAAAACAATGTTTGCTTGTGGTAAAGATGGAAAACTGCATCTGTACTTCCTTCCTCCTTTTCTGGGGCAACTGTGAAACCCAGCAAAGGCAGACTCTCTGTGGCGACTTTATCCTAAAATCAATGTGGAGGGGGAAACACACTTTAGAAGGAACACTTCAAAATAGGCTGCAGTCTACTTGGGGCAACGGATGTCTTTCCAGTATCTACAGTATCTGATTCCTGCTTCTTGATAGGGCTTCCAGGAGCTTCTGCAACAATAATATTAAAAATGAATAATCTGGTGCTGGATTGAAAATCCTAGAGAATTATGTTGTCCAGTTACTAGGTGCAGCCTTGGCAGCAGCAGTGGAAGTATCCTTCACACATTGCTCTTCCAAAACCCTGAACTCGGAGAACTGCCGCTGGGATGGAATTCTCCATATTCATTCAGCCCTGTTTAGACTACTAACAAGAGGTTCCAATTTAGTACCAGTGGTTTATGTGGCTCAGACTTAGTTCACCAATCTATGGGCCACTGAAGATCTGATGGGAACAATATCTGGTTACTATTATCTTTTGGCTAGGTTTGTATCAAGGGTAGAGGGATGAAAGATCCTATATGTTATTACCAGTCCCCTAAACCATTATTTACTGAGTGTCACCTGTGTTTGGTGGCATCCAGCTCTGGCTCCCGCTCCCTCCACAGCCCCCACGGTTTTTTAACAGACTCATTTTCACTGTCTCACACCACATGCTTGCTTCTAATGACACCACTTTACAATTTATGAGCTGGTAATGCAATTCATTGTTAATTTACTCCCAAGAAACCTCCATGAATTTCACTTGCCAGAGAGTTTACTATACAAGTGGAATAAAGAAAAACAATAAGCCTTAATTGAATTGCAGTTTAACTGTTACTGATGGCTGCAATTTTGGTCCCTATACCTCTATTAAGGTAATGTTGGGGTTTTGTTCTTTGTCTTTTTAGATTTTAGTTTTTCTGTTTAAGATATAGCCAAGGTGAAGCATACAATGCAGTTAGGCACCCACAGCTCTTTCACATCTCAGGAGGGGTTATCGCTAACACCATGTGCAACCTTTTAAGGACAGTGGAGGCGTCCACTCCATGAGGGGCAGGACTTCGTTCTCAGGGCCTGATTTTTCTGATGAGCTAAGCTCTGACAGCTCTAACTGTTGTCAGTGGGAGCTATCGGTTGCCTGCACCTCTGAAAATCAGACTCGAGATGTTTTATTTTAACCCTAGAGGAACTCTAGGCCAACAGATAAAACAGAAGAATGGGTGTCAACGTTACTATAGTTCTTATCCTTGATCTGCCCTGACTTGGTTTGTGACCTTGGTCAAGTAATGCAACCTCTTCATGTCTCAGCGTCATCTATTTATAGGGGATGATGATACTTCCCTACCTCTAATGGTACGAAAAGTGTAAAAGTTAATGTTTGCAAAGCACTTTGAATATTTAACATGCCAAGTGGTAGTACTACAGTCGCTTGTGCTCTGAGCCCTGTGTCTTTTGTTCAGCAAAAGTGGCCCTGTTTCAGGGCTTTCAGTTATGAAGCCCATTAGTCAGATCACCCTTGCATCTTCTTTTTCTACAATAGAGGTGCAGCTGGTGGCCACCCTTCCTTTTCACATGAAGGAGGGGCCTGCGGAGGCTGCTCAGATAAATATGGAGAATGGCATGCTTCCCCCTCTATTCTTCACCAGCTGCTCCTCCATATTGAAGTTCATAGCTGCAATCTATCCCATGGGCATATCCAGTCTACTCCGGTGAAATTGGGGCAGTCCTTTAGTTCCTGGAAAGCTGCCATTTTGAACTTTGATTGGACAAAGCTTGGGACTTCGTTTCTTTAGAAAGAACTCTTATTTATGTAACAGTCAGTTCTCAGCTACTGTCTCACAACATATAGGTACTGCACCAGAGAAAAGTCAAAGAGGATTTTAAGTCTTTATATATTGATCTGCAATAGCTTCCTGACAGATTAAACCAGGCCTCTTTTAACTGAAATTTTCAATCAGCATGAAATGTAACAAATGTACTGAGGAAAAGGAATTTGGAAAGCAGGCCAACCAGGGGTGAGGATGGGATGGGATTCCAGGCCTGGGACACCATAACATATTGAGGTGATATAATGCCACTGCATCAATACAAAGTATTTTCATAAAGAACTATTACACAAGAACTAGTACAGTGGTTCTCAAACTTTTGTACTGGTGACCCCTTTCACAGAGCAAGCCTCTGAGTGTGACCCCCCTCTTATAAATTAAAAACATTTGAATATATTTAACACCATTATAAATGCTGGAGGCAAAGAGGGGTTTGGAGTGGAGGCTGACGGCACGTGATCCCCGATGTAATAACCTTGCGACCCCCCTGGGGGGTCTTGACCCCCAATTTGAGAACCCTCGAACTAGCAGGTACACTTCTCAAATTGCATTTGTCACAGGTAAGGAGTGGGAAAATGAATTTGACAACAGGACTGGGAAATTCTGTCATATCAGGACAGGCAGTACCTCACTTGCTGTGTAAGTGTAGAGGACTTTGCCTTTGATAACAAACCAGAGCTTCTTCCAGTGCCTTTTGCCTCTCTTACACCTGCTGAGATAGCCACTGATAGAAGATCCCTCTCCTGAAGCTGCCACCTGCATAGGGGATAATCAAGGGATTCATGACATCAAATCCTTTTTCCCCTCCAAAGCAGAAAGCATGCCATAAACAAGGCCCATTTAAAAAAAAACTACACATATTCCTGTTTACTTAAGAATATAATCAAGGAGTGAATCAAAAATACTGAGATGGCATAAATCTGAGAGTAATGTAACACAAGAATGCTATTCTGCATAAGAGCATTGCAGTATTTATCTTAGGCCAAATACTGTTCTCACGGACACCAAAGAAGACCATTAAATCATTCTGGAAGCCAAGTCATTGAAGCCATTTGATTGTTACTAGTGCAGTTGAGGAACTGAATGGGTCTCCTTTTCCTTGTCTTGTTTTTATATATTCAAAGGTGCATGTTTCAAGAGGGGAAGGATAGTGTTATGTCTAAAGCAGAAGAGAGATGGATTCTGTTGGCTTGGCAATGGATTTGTGGTGTGAACTTGGGTAAGCCACCTCTCTATGGCTCAGTTTCATCTGTGAGTACTCCTTTCTTCAGTATTATTAAATAATTGCCGCCCTGGAGGGAGGGAAGGAGTGTTGAAACTTAATTCATTAGTGCTCGTAAAGATTTTTGAGATCCTTGGGTGAAAGGTGGTATATAACTGCAACATAGTATGCATGATTAATTATAATAATTCTGATACCTGAATAAAAGCAAAGAGTGAACTGAGGGAAGGGACTTGAAAATCAGCCTTTGATAACAAAGACACAATAGGGGAATTAACTGTATTTATACTATTGTTCTGGAGCATGAGAAAGTCCACCAGACCCCATGTAAGTCATCTGGGAATGGCTTTGGGATCAAGATTGTGATAGAAAGCTTCCTTTTAATAAATGTGTGCTGCCACCTTGTGGTTAAAGAGGCAATTTCTATTTTTCATAAATAAATGGAGCTGAAATGTTACTTCTCTAACTTGGTTAACCCTGATAGTCATGTTGGTTTCTGCAGTATCTTCCAGGAATGTTTTACATACTGTGTTTGTACAGTATCAGGGGGTAGCTGTGTTAGTCTGTATCCACAAAAACAACAAGGAGTCTGGTGGCACCTTTAAAGACTAACATTTATTTGGGCATAAGCTTTCATGTGGAAAAACACCACTTCTTCAGATGCAGAAGAAGTGGTGTTTTACCCACAAAAGCTTATGCCCAAATAAATCTGTTATTCTTCAAGGTGCCACTAGACTCCTTGTTGTTTTTGTGTTTGTACATTGATCCTTGTTTCAATTCATCACAAACAAAGTTAAGAGAGTCCTAGGAGAGTACCTTCCTTTCATGGAAGGTAATTACATGCACATCACAAGGTCCAGATCATGATCTCACTGCAATCAGTTAACTAAAGTTAAATTCCCAGGATAGGGCCCTACATGTTTAGTTGAGTAGACAGCATGGATAGTCAGAGGTTATTAATGTAGTCAGATTTTGAATCTGATGCTTAGTTCTAGAAGGGAAAACAATATATTTGGGTGAAATCATGGCCCCACTGAAGTCAGTGGGAGTTTTGTCATTGACTTCAGTGGGGTCAGGATTTCATCCATTTATTTCAGATAGGCCAGGATGAGCTACAGGCAACACAATTAAACAGCTGCATTCATCAATTGCTTTGAAAGGGCTAGCTTTTACTTTCCTCGTCCACAACTCTCACTGCCTGGATTCGAAGGTAGTGCGATTGAAATGCACGGGGCCACGCTGGAAATAAAGATTGGAGTAAGGCCACAGAACAGCTGGATGGCAGTGGTTTCTGGTCATTACCAAACTCCTGTATTCAAACTAGTGACTTCTGTAACCCATCATTCTGATGCTTCCTCTGAACTTGTTATTAGACCTTTAAAAAGCTTCTGGGGTTGATGTAGATGTTAAGATTTAATTTAAATATAGGGAAAATGAAGGTTAAAGGCTCAGCTGACTTGGTCTTAACAGGAAGCGGAAACTATAGTGACAGCATCCGATCTTGGAGTGTTTTGTATTTTGCCCTATTACACTGAGTAAAATGTAATCTCATGATACAGAGGACCTAGAGTGGGCTGATCCCGCAGCAAATAGAACAAATTATAAACAATGAGATTGAAAGCTACTGTAGTGCTAACGCACAGTCCCCTCAGGCTAGTTTCCTTGCCTTTTCTCAGGCAGCGTTGGTCCTACCTCCATAAGAGCAGAAGGGATCTTCTTTTGTTTCTTGAAGGATGAGTAGTGAATATTGTGGAAGACGGAGGAGAAGGCACTGCCTGAAAACCTGGATGAAGTTGGAGGGAAGCTCACACTTACTGGCCGCTCTACAATATTAGGAAAAATAGGAAGTAGGAAAGAATGGATTAACTGGTGCAAATCCTTAAGTTAAGTCTACAACAGGAGATTTTAAACTCCAGGCGAATGCAAATAGGGATAAGAAAATGCAATGCTGGCCCTAACCTATAGTTGCTTCATCTTCCTTTAGCTATTTTCTATCAAACTCCCCTTGTAAGGCTGGTTAGCAGAATTACTGTTCAATGAACTTTATGGCATGCCATGGTGGACGCATCCCCTACAAACACACACGGCTTGTATGGAAGATGACAAGGAAAATAATTGTTATGTTGTGTTCTCATACTTAATGACTGTTCAAGAGCATTGACTATGTGTCTCTGCCATCTGCTCACTCTACTTATTCTGATTGCTTCCTGGGGCACCTCCATGGCAAATAAATAGCTTCATTTTGGCGATGTTCTTTCAAGCCTGAACTTCTGTCCACTGTGTTTTGAGCACAGGAGACAATTTATTCCACCTCCAGGACATACCCTATCAACAAACCCTATAGCCCTATCAACAAAGACACTATTGTACCAGTCAGTACCATCACCTGAGTTACAGTTCTTCTGAGTCTCACCTGTGTCAATACATGTCACCTGGAAAACCTGAATGGAGCACAGCCCTGGGTCAGTACAGCCTTGAGTTGTCCCTTGGCTCAGACCACTATGACAGGGTCAGTGCATGTCTTCCTTCACTAAGCAATAACAGTGCATGTCCGCTATGCTGTTAAAGCTGATGTGTGGATCTCTTTAACCAAGCAGAAAATACTAAATTGCACCTGTCCCTAGTGCCCTAAGCCTAAGCCCTTAACGAAAAAGCTCTTGCCTATAAGTTGTCCATACATTTGACCTTAGCCCCTCACCATGGGAAATGCTAACTCCTTGCACTGAGGCAGATAGGTGTCAATAGCTTCTTTAATTTTAAGTAAGTGCTTTGCTTTCATTAGCACTTCATTGGAAATTACAGGGAAGCGCTGTTAGTTGTAAACAGGAAGATAGTACCACGTATTATTGCTTATTATTCTAGTTCATCAAGAAGTCACAGGAAGAATTTGAGGTTCCAGCTCGCTAAAAGCTTCTCACCCACCATGCAGTCTGCTATTTCCCCAGACCTTGCATTTGTATCACTCTTAATATAGCTCATACCTATATCTGAAGGAGAAATTCCTTCTAATGAAGCAGAACCTTCTCTCTTCATGTGCAGGTAGCATTTTTATTCCACTCCTCAAGGAATGAAGAGGACTCACCTCTCTTTCTCAGTTCTGAGTAGCAGCCATCACAGACTTTTGCTAGTCGGTCTTTGAGGTACGTCAGGGGATGCTTATTTCTTGAACAATTTCGACATATGATCTGCCACAGAAAAAATAGATATGTATCTATGTACATTTCTCCATACCAGTATACATTACCAAACAGATCCTCTGGGCTGGTTGGCAGGGTAGAGGCAGAATGGGCTAAATTTGGCTCTTGACTAGACCAGTATAAATAAGGATTACTCCCTTAACTTAATTGTAATTACTCTAGATTTCCATCATTGTAAACTCAGAGCAAAATTTAGCCTGGTACATTTAATTGCCACTTCATTGTTCTTCAGTTCTCACCTTTAAAATTCTTCTTTAGCATGATGTCTACAAAAGTCTTGACAACGGTTAGGCTGCTGATGTGGCAAGACCACTGTCTGTCATGCTGACCAATATATAATCCCCTGCCGGTTTGTCAGTATTCATCTGTTGTGTCTTGTCTTATACTTAGAGTGTAAGTTCTTTGGCACAGAGACTGTCTTTTTGTTCTAAGAAAAGGAGTACTTGTGGCACCTTAGAGATTAATAACTTTATTAGAGCATAAGCTATCGTGAGCTACATCCATTTCATGCATCCGATGAAGTGAGCTGTAGCTCATGAAAGCTTATGCTCTAATAAATTTGTTAGTCTCTAAGGTGCCACAAGTCCTCTTTTTCTTTTTACGGATACAGACTAACACGGCTGCTACTCTGAAACCTGTCTTTTTGTTCTACGTTTACATGGCGCTTAGCACAATGAGGGCCTAGTCCATGACTGGGTGTCCTAGCTGCTACAATAATATAAAAATTAGTAAGCATAATTATACAATAGTTTTATGGTCCTCTCCATGGGGATTATACATTCCCTGATATAAAAATTCATGCTGGCAATGGTACCACTAAACTGGAATTGATCATGCTGTTAATAGTATCATTTTCAGAAGTGGATTGGCATGTCATACTACCACTCTGCTGGCAGAGGCAGAGAAGTATTTTGTTTGTGAAATTGAAGAATCATTGAACTAGGATTAGACTTTTAGTGGGGCAGGATTTTAAAATTAAAATCCAGATTAAAACTGACATAGTGGAACATTAACTGAAATTGAAAGGTGGCAAATTTAAAACTGATAAAAAGAAATGCTTTTTCACACAAGGTATAAGTAGCCTGTGAAGCTCAATGCCAGAAACCATCACTGAGGCTAAGAGCTAAACTGGATTCAGAATAGGATTGGAGGCTTTATGTGGCTATCCAGACTTATAATAGAAAGAATTAACACAAGAACCAAGAACACTGAAAGGGATATAAACCTGCATGTTTCAGGGCATCAACCAACCATTAACTAATTGGGCTTAGGAGGAAATGATCTCTGGGGGCAGATTATCAAATAAGAGCCACTGCAGAGTTTCTTGTACTTTCCTCTGAAGTAGCTGGTGCTGGCCACTGTCAGAGACAGGATACTGGATTAGATGGACCACTGGTCTGATCCAGTCTGGCAGTTCCTATGCATCACTCGCTTGTGAAGTGATTTAAGAACAATGGCCATAGAGAATAGGAGCTTTGTGCATCTACATTCCCAAAAGCTTTGCAGCTTTCCATATCTAAAATGTAAACCAGCAACTGGAAAACTGGTAGTCTGATTGCTGCATTGCCCCAGTGCTACTGGCATGTCCCATTTGAAAGCTCTGCTCGGCAATGTATGTCTCATGACCCTTTCATTAGGTTGAGTACCCAGTCTTTAGGAATTAGTTTGCCACTCAGCAGAATCTTAATATTGTTCCAACCAAAGTCACTAACCACTGAATGCTTAATTCTCATTTGCAAAGCTCTACTGGCAGTCTTTCTGAGGAGTCAGATTCTCCTCTCTGTACGCAGGTGCAATTGTGCTGAAGTCAGTGCAGTTGCAGCTAGTGTAATGAAGAGGAGAACTTGTCCCAGAGGCTTTCCCTACTGTTGATGAGTCTGAATGAAGCTGAATTTACGTGACACTTACCTTCCCACATGCATGGCAATGATGGCGTCTCAGAGTGAGGGTAAAATCACAGCCGCAGTTCATGCACATCATGACGTGGGACACAGGTACCAAAGTTGGAGGCCTCTCACCCAAGGATATTCCCAGCCTTTCCCTTAGCTTAAAACAGAAAGCGAAGAAATACCCAGACTTCCAAAGCATACCCAGTTCTGCTAATGCAACTCCCACCTTACCTGCAGCAACATCTGCTGAACTGCGCTCGCTTTTCCCCACCCCCATTTCTGCCAGTCCACCTCATTCTTGGCACACAATCCCTGTTCTTCAAGTTCTGGGCCCCTCTTTTATTCTGAAGGATCCCAAAGTGTTCCACAAACACTTTACACATAGCAGCACTGAGATGCAGTCAATTCTGGGGTGGAAGGTGATACCAACTAGTACACCGCATGTGATATAATAGCAGAGCCCCCATCTGCAGCTGGTGTAAATTGGTTCAGATCCACTGAAGTCAATGGAGCTGTACTGGTTTACACTAGGTGAGAATATAGCATCTATGTGCAATTTTGGCTGACACCACCTGGGCATATTCATATTCTTATTACGGTATTCATGAACACTTTAATATCCAGAAAGAGAAGATGGTTTTTAGGTCTCAATCAAAAAATCTCGCATCCCCTCCATAAGCTGCCTGGCACTCAATGTATCAACCTCAGAATGAAGAAGGCTACGTTGACTATTGTGCAGGCCACTATCTTTTGGGATGGTTTTATGACCAGTGGAAGGGGCTGTTTAGAAGTCACCAAACTCCTTTCACTTGTAACTCAGACCATGATTTGGACCCAGATCTCCACGGAAGACAGTGGAGTTACTCTGAATGAATGGGATCCAAATCTGGCCCACATTTTCTATCACTGTTCGGCACTCATAAACTCCTTTGCTGTTTACCCATATTTGCACACATCTGTTACCCCACCCAGGTAGGTTTGCTATGGAGAGAATTAGACTCATGCAGGAAGAAGGAAAAGAGAATTCAGCCTTAGCAAAACTCTTTTGGATCTGATTCTCCTCTCATGCTGGTGTAGACAGGAATAACTATTGAAGTCAATGGAGTTGCACCAGTATAAACTGACTGTTAGGTTTCAATCAGGCCCTTTTGCTGAGGGCTTTAGTGGTCGTGAGTTAATGATCCTTTGTGATAAAATTGTGACAAAAGGATTACTGATGGCTAGTTTTGCTTTTTTACAGTCGTCTGCAAGGAATATACTTATTTTTGATAGCATCTAGGATGGTAGCCATACAGGGCTAAATCTGATTAGTGTTACTACATCAAAACTCCAATTGACTTAAATGAAACCCACAGTATGAAGTGGAATTGCAACGTTTAAAATTCCAGTAGCGGCCACAGCAGGCTGAATATTAAACACAAGTGCTGTGATGACCTTTGTCATTTAGCCCTAGCATGGTGATTTATATAAAAATAATTAGAATACTCTGCCATTAGGGACTTTTTCCTTTTCCTTTTTTTAACTATTCAGATGGCTTTGCATCCTCTTAGGCAATGCCAGGACTCATTCTTACCTCAATACTGTTGTGAAAGGTAGATGCATTGTGAGCTTTGTAGTCATCTGGAATGGTTCTGCTGATGCAGCTATACCACTCGTCCCTTTCAGAGCATGAACTGTGGAATGAAATACAGCAACACAATCAATGCCATGACCTGCAGTGACTGAATCAAGAAGCTTCTGGATCAAGGGAGAAGGCTCCAATCTACTGACATTTTGCTTCTCTCATGTTGAATTATTAATCATAGAATCACAGGGTTGGCAGGGACCTCAGGGGGTTATCTAGTTCAACCCCCTGCTCAAAGCAGGACCAATCCCCAATTTTTGCCCCAGATCCCTAAATGGCCCCCTCAAGGACTGAACTCACAACCCTGGGTTTAGCAGGCCAATGCTCAAACCACTGAGTTATCTCTCCCTCTCGCCCACATTAATTCTTTGGCTAAAAACAAAATTAAATGTTGGACTTCTGATATTTCTGATTGGATTGATACCTAGGATGCTTGAGACTTTATGAACATGACTGGGACGGCCAAAATGCAGTCTGGCCATTTCTGGCCCATGGATTTTCCAATGTGGCTCAAGGCCACTCTTACTGTAATGTGGAGATTCCAACGTAAACCACATGTGGCAGCATGCAATGCTGCTTCTTTCATCTCTGTGCTTGCCACTCAGAAAGCAAGAGAACTGCATTCCAGGGCATGTAGCCTCTGCCTGGGTTGCTCAGATCATGGTAAAGTATTGCATGTTGATACTTGTCACCTCTGTGTTAGCTGCTCAGGTAAAGAGGGAGAATTGCATGCTGGGACGGACAGACACACACACGCACGCACGACTGGTTTCAGTTTATTCCATTTCAGGCAAATTAGATACTGCCCTCAACATACTGGCAAGATGCCGATGTGACATTTTGTTAGGGAAATTTTGCATTCCCCTGGATTGGAGAAGCTATGGTGGGCCAGCCTATATTCCACCTTGGTCCCGAGGCCCACCGGGGATATCAGTTGGCGGCTCCTTCACGGAGCCGTGAGCACGGGTGTGTTCTTGGCACGGTTCACCTCTATCCCAGACACCTGCCCCTTTTGCGGTGTGAGTGAAACCCTGGCATACATATATCTGGAGTGTACCAGGCTGCAGTCCCTATTCCGGCTCCTCACCAATATTTTGTTACGTTTTTGGTTGCACTTTTCCCCTCACCTTCTTATTTATGCATTCCCTATCCACAGCCCCACAAAGTCACGGGATCTCCTGGTCAACCTCCTCCTGGCCCTAGCTAAAATGGCCATCTATAAAAACAGCGTGAGGAAGTTGGCCGATGGAGTCTCCTGTGACTGTGGGGCATATTTCCGATCCTCGGTCTGTTCACGTATCCGAGCAGAGTTCCTCTGGGCGACGTCCACTGACTCCCTTGACGCCTTTGAGGAGCAGTGGGCGCTGTCGGGGGTTCTCTGCTTGGTGTCCCTGTCCAGTTCCCTTTGTTTGACCCTTTGACCACACTCCTGTCCCTGTTATTTCATTAATTGTCCCCCGTATTTATTTGGTGTCCAGGTCCTGTGGACCCCCTCTTAGGCTGGGGGGAGGGGGGGGAATATCCTTTAGCAGTGGATGGGCTTTGCCCGCCCACTTCCCGGATCCCAATAGGATTGGAGAAACTACAGAAAATACAATCCTGTGATTCTTTAAAGTGGCCACTAGATGTCACCCTTTCACCATCAAAACTAGCCAGTAGTGCATTTATCCGCCACTCCAGCTCTCCTGCCAATCTCCCAGGTCCTGGACTGAGATTCTGCTGATTCCAGAAATGAAACTTTGTGCGCAATGTGTGTTGTCTTGCATACACAAAATCCCCATTTAGCCACCTTCCCTGTGTCAGTTAGTTTTTCTGCAGGGATCAAAATTACTCACCGTCTCAGGCTGAGATAGGAGTAGCTGCTTGACTGGGGTGCACTGGTATACACCAGTGTGTGCAGGGAAGAATAACACTGTGCCAGGCTACGTGGCAGCTTTGTGTGTGAACCTCTCCCTGAATCCTGTCTGTACTATGGCTTCCCAGTTTGGACCACTCTTTCTAAATTCTATAAACATCTAATTAATTTCCAAAGCCAACAGGGAGGCCAACAGTTCCATGCAGGTTCAGGGTCAGGCAAAGGAATGCTGTATTTCATTCTCCATTGTAAATGGTGCCACGTTCCAGTTACATCAGATGTAAATTCCAAGTGTGAACGTGGATCAGAGCATTCTGTCCTCCACAAGGTGTACCAGGCATTCACATTAAAGCTAAGCACTCTTCCCTCTAGGGCTCCCTGTAAAATTAGTAGTGGCATCAATGCCAGCTGCTGCTGAGCTGTGATTTCCTCTGATTGCACAAGAAGGCCAACAAACAAGACATATGAGAACAATTTGTCTTTTATAATCTTAAAAAACCAAACAAACAGGGAAGTACATGACTTGGTCAATGACCCCTGGCTTAGAATCCCTGCACCCTGTGAGCAAGCACTCATCTGTGAAAAACACCAGCCTCTGTAAAACTTAATGACCCTATCGGAACAAAGAGGGTCCAGGACAGGTGTATAATACACTCTGGTTTTGTATTAGTTGCTGCATGACAAAGAATTGCAATACTGTACATCACCTCATTGCCAAGATTTACAGGACTATTCAATCCCTTCCACTAGTCAAAGCCAACTCTGCTCCTTTCCCCCCCGCCCCCAAATTCCACCTCCAGTACAGATTTTATGGGAAATATGACTGGTTTGAATGGAAAGCATATTAAGCCTAAGATGCCTATAATTCCCAACCTACGAGCCCAGCAGTTCTCAAACTATGGAGGCACGGGAATGTGTCAAGGGAGGCGTGAGCTGTGTGCCTTTTTTTAAAAGAGCTCTGAGTGTCCACGCCCAGTGGCTGGGACTTGGGGAGAAAGGCCATGCACACCCAGGAGGTGGGGGGAGAGGATAAAGGGGATAGCTGGAGCCCTGCCACCTGAGTTTGGGCTGTCTTCCACCCTCCCAATCCTCCACCAGGAGGCAGCCTGGGCTCAGGCCCTCCTTCCTCCCCTCTCTCCCAGGCTCTCACCTGGAAGTGGCAGGGTTTCAGCTGTCAGCCCGGGGTGGCAGCAGCAGCACAGAAGTAAAGGTGGCAATGGGGCGTTGAGTCTGCTGTGAAAAGTGATATTGACACAGACCACTTGGAGCAGCTGTTGCTCTCCGCTCCGCCTTCAGAGCTGGACAATGCTATATGTACTTGTGTGGCGGGGGGGGGGGGGGGGGGGGGGCGGCTAAAAGACTACAGACACAAAGAAGGGGGACATAATCAAACACATTTGAAATGACTGTACGAGCCACATGAAGACTCACAGGTCTGTAGTTATGTCTCCAAAGGGTTAGTGGAAGTGGCACCAACATAGGTTAACCTCTTGAGCTGGGTAAATAATGGATTTGTCAGTTCCTTGGCAATTTTGAGAAGTCCCTAAAACATTTGTGTTGGGTCAAACAAAATGCTTTATTTCAACATTAAAACATTTTGTTTCAATTTGACCAATTTGTTAAGTGTTTGCATTTAAAAAATAAAATTAAAGGATTTGCACAAAATATTTCAATTTTTTTAAACAAACAATTTGGTGAAACTGACACAAAATTGAAAAATGTTTTGATGTTGCTTAATCTGCATTTTTCATCAAAAATTGTTGTGGATGAAAATTTCCCCCCAGCTCTATCAACCTCTCATTTGACACAAAATTCTAACCACTTGAGGTTCAAGACCTGGCTTTGAAAAAAAAAATATAAAAGCATGGTGTGAATTAAAGTCATTTTGGCAAGGACAGCTGATCAGGGATGATCTATCAATAAAAGCCTAATCTCCAACAGGCCCTTTTCACCTACTCTTCACTCCATTAAACATCTCTAGGCAATAATCACAGACTGTTATAGTGTCTAAGTGTGAGGATAACACATAGCTGCTGGCTTGTAAAATGAATTATGTCAATTGGCACTGACCTGATCCCAGTTAACTAGCTCACTGGTTGTATGAAGGATCAAAGGGATTTTTGCTGAAGTTTTGGAGGCTGTGAACAGCTCAGAGTGCACAACCCACAAACTTCTGTATTGCCACACTAGGCATCGGAAAAGATTTTTGGGGTCTAGCCAAGGTGACACATCATTTACTTTTACAGTAAGCTTAGTCTAACAGAAAACAGAAGGTCAAATGTCACTACACTGTCACTGACTGCAGGGGATATCTGTGCACCACAGAAACTGGCCTGGAATGGACAAGGTATGCATTCAAATTTGTTTGGTATGAAAATATGGGGATGGAATGATCCCATAGGATTGGAAGTGATTCAAAACTAATTTTTCATAAAGATTCTTGGTCTTTCAAATAATACTCCAGTTGCTCTTCTTAGAGCAGGACAGGCATGAATTCTAGTCTGTCCAAAGTGCAGTACAGTAATATTAACTTTTGGCTTTGCATTCAGCATGCATCCACAGTGTTTGTCAAGGTTATGCTTAGAGAAACAGCTCAGTAGGGCTTTCTCATGTAATTTCCTTGGTTAGAGTCTATTCAATATTGTTTGCATTTGTTAAGTTTCTCAGATTTGGAAACGATTTGATATAAATTTAAAAATGTGAAATTAATGTGTAATTAAATCAAGAATAGAGGATATTAGCAAGCAAATGGATATGACAGTTGTTTCTATGTTAAACACATCACCTTCATTCCCCTTGTTAAAAAGGGTATGCCAGATATTTAGATAGTTTGTTGTAATAACATGTTAAGGAGGGCCTTTGTAGCTCTCCATTTTCAATCCATGCAGACAGTTTTCCTAGAAGGTTGATATGCTGGCATCGAGAAAGCCACTGCCTTTGTCCATGTGGCTCAGGGCAGGTGGATGACCTACCCCAGGATTTATTACACTGTAATTTGTGTTGCCACTTGAGGTCAAAAGGACTTTCTGTGTTTTTATCCCAGATGCCTTTTTCTATGATGTCTCAGAAAATAGAGTATTATTAGGAACAGACATAGTACCTGTGATCCAAGAGGTTGCCCTATTTGCATAGTCAGCCGCTAAAATAAGGAAAATGGCACAGTGATTATATATGGTTTATGTATTTTTAAATCTTTATTTACATGTATTTTTGTATTTTATAATTATGGATTTAATTTTCAGTTTTATTGTAATATACTTTTGTTTTCTCTAGATTGGCTTATGGCTAAGTCACTATTAATAAAAACTTGACTTGGTCTGGAATAGGATTCTGTTACTGATCATAATGCCACTGCAGCCTTTCTGTATCGTCGTACTGATTGACTGCATTCTCACTTGGCTTTCTGAGGGTATGTCAACACTGCAATTGAAGTGTGATTGCAACATGCATGAGTACCAATATCCAGGAAGCCGTGGCCACACAGGCTAGCTGCATGAATGAGTACCCAAGGTCCTGGGTGGGCTTGTACAGCTGCTTCATTGCTATCAGAACGTGAGCTAGCTAGATTAAAACTAGCATGGATATGTCTACATGTGCTGCAATTCCTTCCCCTCAATGGCAGTGTAGACATAACCTTAATTAGTTTTCAGAGTAGCAGCCGTGTTAGTCTGTATCCGCAAAAAGAAAAGGAGTACTTGTGGCACCTTAGTCTCTAAGGTGCCACAAGTACTCCTTTCCTTTTAACCTTAATTAGGTTTCATATGGGTACCATCTGCTTACGATTGTCTCTGAAGAAGAGAATTCTGAAATGTGTGTAAAGGTATAGCAGCATCCAACTCTTCTTTGTAAGGGCTGCGTGCTCAGTACCATCACCTGCTCCCTGCAAGCCAAATAATTATGCTCTCTGAGTGGGACATTTTCAGTGGTAGATGCAAGTGCTTGACACTGCCATATTTTCATACAGCATTGCTGTATGAACCAGAACCACAGGTTCTGCTTATTATCATTTTAGTGCCTTTTCTGTGGTCTTGGTCTTTGCTGCTTATGCCATGTCCTCTGCTCCTCTATGTGTATTTCTTGCCTCATCCAAGTGCAAAGGCCTTAAGGGCTGGCAGCTGGTAACTGGACCTTGTTGGGGGCTTGTATCAACCCAGAAGCAATGGAAGACATGATACCTCAGTGAGGACCAAAGCCTCCTGGCATTCCCTAGTGCCCCGTGGAGTGCATCCATGGTGCCATCTTTTAGGAGAGTGTAGCATGTTCTCCCATCTGTGACTGGTCAGTTCTGCCAGCCAGAGCAGAGAGGAAGTGGAGCAATAGTCAGGCCTCCTCTCTGGCCCCTAGAGGTGACTTGTGCCCTAGGGTGTGTTATCAGGGACTTCACTTATGGTTGGCCCTTGAATGAACAGCACAAGGAGCGGGAGGCTCCTTGTACTTGTGGCTGGCCCCTGTGAAAGAGCACTATCTACCTCTAGTACCCAAAGGGCAACCTCTCTGCTTCAAGCCCTAATTTCACAATGACTCCCACAGGAGTCACTGCTCAGCCTTTAACAGAGCATCAGCTGCATGTCCGCACAAAAAGACCAATGGAGAATCCAGGCTAGGGTTTCCAAATTTCTATTTGCACAAAACTGAACACCCTTGCCCCATCCATTCTCTGAGGCCCACCCATTCTCCGAGGCCCCGCCCGCACTCACTCCATCCCCCCTCCCTCTGTCGCTCTCTCTCCCCACCCTCACTCACTCACTCACTCATTTTCACCGGGCTGGCTCAGGGGGTTGGGATGTGGGAAGGGGTGAGGGCTCCGGCTGGGGGTGCAGGCTCTGGGGTGGGGCCAGGGATGAGGGGTTTGGGGTGCAGGAGGGGGCTCCGGGCTGGGGCTGAGGGGTTCAGAGGGTGGGAGGGGGCTCTGGGCTCAGGCAGTGGGTTGGGATGCAGGGGTGTGTGAGGGCTCCATCTGGGGGTGCTGGCTCTGGGGTGGGGCTGGGGATGAGGGGTTGGAGTGTAGGAGGGTGCTCTTGGCTGGGACTGAGAGGTTCAGAGGATGGGAGGGAATCAGGGCTGGGGCAGGGGGTTGCGGTGTGGGAGGGGGTCAGGACTGCAGGCTCTGGGCAGCGCTTATTTGAGGCAGCTCCCGGAAGCAGTGGCATGTCCCCCCTCCAGCTCCTATGTGGAGGCACGGCCAGGCAGCTGGAGGGGAGACATGCTGCTGCTTCTGAGAACGGCGCAGAGCCACAGCAGGCAGGGAGCCTGCCTTAGCCCTGCTGTGCCACCAACTGGACTTTTAAGGGCCTGATCAGCATTGCTGACCAGAGCCACCAGGGTCCTGTTCGACTGGATGTTAATTCCAGGCACAGCTCCCAGTATGCTGCAAAGTAACTCTCTGCCTTGACACGTGGGCTTCATCTGCACTAGAACTTCTCTACACTAAGGCGGTTGGTGTCTAGTTATTTACTGTCCCAGCCAACACAAATCCATATACCACCTATTTTTTTAACTGACAGTGGGTAGCGCAGATGCATAGTTTGGACCCTCTGGGGCACTGGATGGGCATCCAATACTGATAATAAAAGTATCAAAAATGTTATTACTTAGTGTGAAAAGGTACCAAATTCAAGGGCTTTGGCAGGGTTCTGAGCGGTGGGCGCAGATGACATATGTTCCTTGTAAGAGAAGGATTTAGATTTCAAAGTGTGTTGAAAAGAAAACACCCTCCCAGTCTATTAGGTTGGTTCCAGTCTGCATGCCATTCGGGGAAGCCTGCTGTGCTTCCAGCCATACTGTAGGTGGAGACTTGAGATGGGAACTTCAGTTCTTAAAACGTTGATAACCCCATCAATATGATCAACTGTCACTGAGACTAAATTATTTTAATTTTAAACAATGTATCTGAAAATCATATACTTCCCCTTTTTTGTTGTTGTTCCTCTGCACCAAATTTGCAAGACATCTTTGGAATTAAAACCAAGAAGAACACGGTATACTCTATCCTCCAGCTCAGAAATTGATGTACAAATTCTTGCTGCTGTCAGCATGTGATCACAAGACACAACACCCTCCCTGATTGTGATCAGTACCAACTTTGTCCAAACTCATTAGGAAAATTCCTTTTAACAAAAAGACCTCATTACATCGTCGGTAAAGTTTAATTTCTGTTTTAACTGTCATTTAAGTACTTTTAAATGCCTTTAAATCTATGGCGTGGAATTAGCTAATTACTATTTTTCATTAGCCCTTGGGTAACCCCAGTGATGTGAGCTGACAAGTCAAATTATAAAGGGGAGGTAGACAAAACTGGATTCTCAGTGTGACAGGGAAAAAGTTGTAAAAGATCAAGGAAGAAGGCTCAGACTGATTAGAAATGGATTTTCTACTCTGCTCAAATCTTATCAAGTGCTAAGTCCCAGCTTTTTACTCATTATAAGTGTTGAATTAGTTGTGTCTTATGAGTCTTACATTGAAATGAATGCCCTCTTTATAATCAAGCACTTGGCCATTATCTGTCACAATTGCATGGACTGAAATGGAGTTTAAAAACAGTGGGGCACCAATTAAGTCTTGGACAGTAGTTGGATTGGTCTAGAGATATAGCTAAAATAAACACCCTCTGCCATGGCTGGTATAAGACAATACCTTGCTGACAGGTTCAGGCAGTGTTCAGCATATTCAATCTTCAGGATGTTTTGGGCTTTTTCTGTCACTGGGCGGTTGACCTAGAAACAAATGACATGTAAATGAAGGACGAGTGATTTAAACCATCTATGGTCAGCACATGGTAAAACTCTTGATGCACAGGGATCTGTGAAGCTCCAACAGTTTGAGTGTTAACCATCAAAGTCTAGTACTCACAGTGTTCTCAGTTGCTAAGAGGCTAGTGGGGACAAGGTAGTGGGCAGCTCAGCACAATGTGACAACGGGGTGCAGGGTCAGTTGGGCTGATCGAGGTGGGTCCATATTATTGCCAATTTGAGGGGTGTTCCACATATAGATACTATGGTGATGTCTTGGATATAGAGACAGGTATAGCCAGAGTTTGTGTTTGGCCCATTATAAAGATAGGGGACAAAATGTGTATTAGGATTTAGATTTAAAACAATCCAAACTTAAGGGGTGTTCAGGTCTGATGCCCTGTTACCGCTGACAGGTCCCCAGTCTGGGCCTTCTTTCCTCTCAGCTGTGGCACCTTCTCGCAACTGTTTCCCTAGATGAACATCCTGATCTCATTCCATCTCAAATACAGAACCCACACCCAACCGCCAGCTCTCCAGCATGATTCCAAACTCAGCCTTCAACATGCCAGGTGGAATCCAGAAAACGTAGGGTATCTCCAACTAATCATTTCAGCCTTGGTGTAACAGGGTGGTCTGCCCCATAGGCTGAAGGAGATGGACATGAAAGCTCCCAGAGAAGGGAATGACATGAGTGTGAATTTTTAGGAGGTGCTAAAACCCTGGTTAGTATATTGTAGGGAACAATCATGCATTGGTTGGGAACAGGGAGAGGGGAAAGGACTAGATGGGATGTCTTTTCCCTCTTTAGCTTCTGTGATATGATTGGATAGTAACTATGATTAGATAGTAACTCTGAGTTTGGTTTGCTTTATTCATCACCAGCCCAAATGAGGCAGTCATGCTAATCTGCAACCTTTTAGATATTCTTTTATTTGTGTACTTTATATTTTCCTCTTTAATTCCTGGAACAGGCAAGGGACTCGTTAGATAAAATGCGCTTGTTCCTTTCAGTCAACTGGAAAGGAGACATAAACTGGCAAAGCATTAACAAGGCAGCCAATAAGCCCCAAATAAACTTTAATGCCAGGCTGTGGTCTGAACTAAGCATTACCCTCATGCCGGACACAGCCAAGGTGTTCTTCAGTCGGTATTTGCCATCCTTCTGGGGATACGTGTACAGCAGAATATCATTCATCTATATGAAGAGAAAGGCAAAATCAATAATTTGCAATATGTCTTGCAAGCCTAACTATTATTCTTGGGTGGGAGGGATGCCCAGAGCCAGCAGTGACTTAACGTATTGCATGAATTGTTACTAAAGCCACAAAGTTCAGACCCAGATCCAAACTTCTCAAAGCTCAAGAGTGTTTGGATTTTGGTTCAGGCACATTTCGACTGTTGTTAATTACTAAGTGCTCAGTGCAGGTGGAATGGCTATTTGTGTTAAGGGAAAGGCTACAGATGATTTGATTGCACCATCTCGGCACATCCACATCCCGGCTAACCCCCTTCAAACCTGCGGCTCTGGAGCTCTTGCCATTGCACATACACATTAGTACTCAGAACTTAGAGAAACTCTGGCATCCACCATCAGAGAAATCTTGAGAGACTGGGTGCAAGAGGCTCAGGAAAGGCAGTGGAGATGCCATCTCCTAGTATTGAAAATGTTATCCTTCACACTGAGCCGTAAACTACCTTGCATTATCTCCCCAATGAAAATGCCAATGAAATGTGATTAGGGCTGGGCCTTGGCATGTACAGACCCCACAGAATCAGATGGTCTTCCATTCGCTGTGGACCGTCAGTGAAAACAGAGTGAAATGTGGGTATAAGTTGCAATGATCTCAGGGAAGGTGCCAGGAGCCCTTTTGTGATGTTTTCCAAGGCCCTAGTGTGGTCTGACTTAATGCTTGTTGGGTTATCCTCAACAGACCACCATATCACTGAGTGCTTGTGCTTCATCTGATAGACACCAAAGGGCTGAGAGAGCTCTGTTTCATTTATGAGAAAAATCCATCTGCTACTTAAAGTCCCTTCTTCCTGCCTGGACTTGTTTGTTTATAAAATAGCTTCACACACAAAGGGACAAATTCATCCTTGGTGTAACTCTGCTGGGCTCAATGGATCTAGATTTGAACCCTGCTGACCCCCTTCCCGATCACGAGAATGTCATCGGCACTGAACGTCACGAGAAGTTGAGCTGTTGCCTGGTCATTTCCTTTGCTGGGCCCTAAATGTTTTTCTGTCCTCCTCTGCTCCCACCAATGCCCTTGCCTGAAAAAATGGAACCTTTGGGACCCTCTAAATATTTTCTTAGAAGGTCGTGGTTCAGCTTTCCTGCAGAGATGGAACAGTTTCTAGTGGCTAGAGAAGGGAGACTTGGAATTAGGACTCGTAGGTGAAATCCTGGCCACACTGAAGTCAATAGCAAAGTGCCCATTGACTTCAATAGGGTTAGGAGTTCACCTGTGGGTTCTGTTCTTGGCGCTGCCACTGTCTGACTTTGGGCAAGTCTGTGCCTCAGTTGCTCATCTTTAAAATGGGGGTGCCTACGTCTCAGTCATGAGGCTTAATTCATGAGTATTTGTAAAGCTCTTTGAGATCCTCAGACGAAAAGTATTATTATCACATTGAAACTATAACTCTGAGGAGGAAGAAAAGTCTCAAGCTGTAGTCTCTCTATTTTGAAGTGAAGTGTTTACTCCTCTAATGGCATAACAAGAGAATTTCCATAGAGCTGGGTGACAAATGGCTTGTCATGGAGTTTTTATACCATTTACTTATTGCTTCATAAATTACCATCTGTGCTAACATTAATCTAATCAGCGCAGTGACACCTGCACTGTACTGATCATATTATGATTCTCAGTTTAACCAGGGCTGTGCTAGCGACGGAATGGAATTCATCACAGCCTATTGGAAACTGGGGATCAGAGAGGTTAAGGGAGGTAAACCTATCATAAACTGTTCATTGAAAAGCAGTTGGAATAAACTATTGTTTGCATGATCTCACTGGAGGGATGAGCTTTTTCATGGAAGTTAGTATCAGCTGGGATGGCAGCAATTGCTAAAAAAAGAAAGATTTGTTTTTTTTTATTATCATCTGAAAATGACCTTGATTCTCTTCTGTTTACTTTCACCTCCACCTGCAGATTCTGCCAGAGAGTTGGGGGTGAAAGCATCCCGTGAATTTTCAAAGGTTACTGGATTACAGAAGAAAGCAGTCCTCTCCTTTGCCAGTTAACAGTGCCACATACTTCGGGGTCATTCCAAACCACAGAAAAGGCAGCGAATGAAGGGCACTAAATCACACAAACACAAAAATCTCATAAAAAACGTAGGATCTTTGTAGCCTGCACTGCTGTGCTTCTTTGGCAGCAAACCCTGTTTATTTTATTTATAAAAAAATATTTTTAAAAAACCCAAGTGCATACTGTTGCCATGGCAGCTCTGATTAGTATCCCAAGATTTTATTAATAATTGACGATGGCTTTGTTTTGTAATTGCCCACTGGAGGTGGAGTTTGTTTTGCCACGCTGCATACAGAGGAGAAATGTGGCTCCAATCTCTCATAAGGTCCCACTAGCAATGACTCCTTGCAATGAAATTAGGACGAATATTTCATTGTTTGCCAGGAGAGGGATGCCGTGTAAAAGGGGTACAGAGGCGCTGCCCTGCCTGCTGCTTTCCCTGGCTGTCTTGCGGTAGAGGAGATCAAACGGCCCCAATCCCTTGGAAAATCCTGGCTGCTGTCTGCGAACATATTCCCTGCTCTAACTCTTCTCCCTCGGTTCCTTTCATAACAGTCCCTTCTAAGTGTGATGTGAACCCAATAACATTAGAGTTCACATTGAATTTCCAAACCTATGATGTTCAAGTGGATTCAAAATTAGGTCAAACAAGTTCACACACCCCTAGTACTAACTACATCCAGTGCATTGATTCTCCAGAAACTTCTGCCACACATTTGCTTGTCCTTAAGTTTGTTCTCTAAGAGCCCTATACTGCTCCCAATTAAGTCAATGATAAAACTCCTATGAACTTCAAGGGTGCAAGACTGAGCCTGAAGTTGGGATGGCATTGCACTTCTCAGAATTCTGCTAAACTCCAGCCTGGTTGTCTGGAGTGTTGAACAAAACTCCCAGTCAATGGCAGCTTCCCCCGCCTCACGTCCAACACAAGCAGCTTTTGTAGAGAAATTCTTGGAAGTGTGAGATAAGAGATAGTGTCTGAGTTGAAGAGTCCCGTAGTCGGGGGGCGATTAGGAGGCCTGCCAGCTTCAGCGGCCCATTCTGTGCTCTCTGCAAAGAGGCTCCAACATCCGTGTAAACAGAGACTGGACTCAGGAAACAGGCGCCCAGCAAAACACACCAAACATCCTGCCAGGAAACACCAGATTCAACAATACCATCAGCCTACACAAGACAGCCAGCTTCAGTACCCTTGCAATACGCACAACAGACATTCATCAACTTATGCACATTTACATACCTGCATAAAATACATGCATGTACATGCCACACACATGCTTATACACACACACAAAAATGCACATTACAGTCCTATGCCCCCCACATGTGAACACAAATACACACAGCACAAAGACTTGCACAAAGTGTGGTTGCAAACACATAAGGCATGGCACACATACACACATCATTTTAACAGCGTGTTCTAACCACAACTTTAGTTTGATTTATTCTTACAGTAAATTGGGGGATAAAATCCCTTCTTAGGCTTTTGCTCTAGCATGTGCTTTCTGGGTGAGGTTCTGCAAAGCACTCAGATTTGGCCTAACTTGATGTCAATGGGAACAGAATTGACATCTGAAATCCAATCTTTTTTTTTTTTTTTTAGGTCTATTCAGGCATATTTACTTATTTCATCCAAACAAAAACAAAGCAAAACCCAATCACACGTATCCCATTTTAATGCACTTTTTTGGCATAGCAATTGACACACTAGGGACCATAAAAAAATCCACAAAGGATCTGAAAATTACATTTTACAAAACATGTCAGGCCAAATCCTGGTCCCCCTGGAGTTTTGCCAGTGACTTCAATTGGATTAGGATATCGCCTTTAGAAAATTTTCAGGGTTTTGAATGAATGATGATTTTAAAATCTAGACTTTCCCCTCCTTTGGGAGAGTATTACGTTATTTTTGCTAGTACCGTTAGAAGTCAAATCCAGAGGATTCCGAAGCTGGAATAGCAGGGGCTGCTGGAGGTCAGAATTGAGATGGACCCCTGAGCCAGGGCCTCAGGACTGGTATTGCAGGGCCCTGCAGCTCAGGGGATGAAGTGCATTGGCAGAGCCAAATGTAATATGGATACATGTCCCACGCTGGTGTTTGAATGAGGTGCTGCAGGCCAGGATTGCTTGCGTTGGCAGAGATGTACAGTACGGGTTCAGGGCTCATATAGGAGGTGTGCTATATATCAAGAATGAGATAAGTGCCAGAGCTGTGCAGCAGTCTTCTTGATAGTTTAACAGGACAAATAGTCCAGTAAACACACCCACTGAGTGATTGTAACATGACAGATTCTGCAGTATTACTGGGGACAGGGAGATAATGAAAACACATTCAGAGTTTAACATGAGTTATTTTATTTTGCAATCATTCCCCCCTTTTTCATGGGCTACAGCAGTGGTTCTCAACCTATTTATCATCGTGGGCTGCATATGCAGTTCTCTATGTGTTATATGGGCTGCAATCACACAGTGTATATACTACCTGTATGGCCCTGAGGATGTCACGTCAGCCTCAGCTATGTGCTGATTGGGCTGCAAGTGGCCCATGGGCCACAGGTTGAGAATCACTGGGCTACACTTAATGTAATCTCTCCATCTGCCAAGGGATTATTTCACTCCCTGTAGCTGACACCCAGTTTCGAGCAGCAGAATCTTTAGCTGAAGCGTGATATTGTTCCTCAACTGGAAGTTGCCACCTCAAAGCCCACTAATAACAACTTTACACTTATTTCAGTGCTTGGTTCATTTTGGTAGTATTTTCTGCCTCTGTGACTTTCAAGCTGAGGATAAACTTTCAAGTATATCTTATTTGAAACTTGGCTCAGTTTACCTTTCACCTGAGTTTAAATTACTCTGCTATCCCTGTTTATTACTTAAACTAGATTTTCTCTCTGTCTGATTCCTGCTCCTCCTGTTTGGTCCTGTGGTTCTGCCGTAATAGTAACGGCTACAGATTATGATGTCCCTATAGTGAAATTATGACCATATGAACATCATGGCATTCTGCTCAAATTCTGTCCACAATTCCCAAATCCATCCACAGAACCAAAACAGCTGGTTATTTCTGCTAAAATAATCAGCAGTAAAACAGTTAACAATATCAACATTCACACTGGCATCAGCAGGTTTCAGAGTTAACTACCAAAGAGCTGAATAGGTCTCTCTCTTCAGGTCAAATCTTGGTCCATTTGAAATCAATGGCAATTTTGCCACAGACTTAAAACTGGTTATGGTTTGCACAGTAGTGCTATGGTTTAAGGTTGTCCAGGCAGATTCAACAAAAGAGCATCGGAGTGATATCACATCATGAAGATTTTGGCTAGACCCATTACTTCTAATACATAAAAGTTTGAGTTTTGCAGAAATCAATGAGGCCATCTAAGAAGCAGAAGGGCAGCATAGTGTCCCACACAAAATCAATCAAGCCTCTCATGATGAAGCCGGCAGAGAAGCTGAGCAGTAAGCAAGGAAGCTTTTTCACAAAACTATGAAATAATAATCTGAAAAGAAAATATGAAGAATCCATGGCAAAGTATGTGACTTTGGTATAAATATTCTCCCATTTTCATGTTTGCCCCAGTTTAAATTTCCCTGTTCAATATTTAGAAAATCTGCAGAAAATACAGTATCCTAGGCATTTATCTTATGACTTTAAATTAAATTTTGCAACACTGTATTGTAATAACACTACTCAGTATTTCCATGGCACATTTCCTTTAAGGATCTCAAAGAACTTTTCAGTCATCAATAAATTAAGCATCACAAGCCCTGAGAAAGCAAGTAAGTATCATTATCCCCAGGGTATAGAGGTGGGAAATCAGATGCAGAAAGGCAAAATTATTTGCCTATAGTTATGGAGTGAAATATCTGCAGAGCTGAGAATAGAACCCAGAAGTCTTGATCCCCAGATCTCTGCTCTAGCCATTAGCCAATACTGTCTAATACAAAGGAAAATCATGAATGTTAAAAAAACACAAGAAGAAGAAACACATTAGAAAAGATGTTGGGGCAGCAGTTCCTCGAGCCAAATGTGAAGAGATGCTATGTTTCCAGAAAGAAAGAATGCGCCACAGACAACAGATATAATAACTAGATACCATATGCTCATGCACAAATGGGGAACTGGGACTAGAACTCATATCCTTGAGCTCCGAAAACTACGGCTTGAGCCAAAATAATTTTTTTTAGCTCTTGCTAGTAGTGGCTTCCTTATCCTCTCTGTTGGTCAGACACTAGGGACCAAATTTTCAGAAGAGCTCAGGGGCAGATTTTCAAGTTCTCAGTTCCCCCAATTAGAGTCTGGTTTTCAGCACCCAGCCTGTCACAGGGTGATTGGCCCTTTAAGGGGAGACTGGTCCAGCTCCATCTATGACATCCTTAGCTCACCTTCCTCGGTGGAGAAAATGAACAGTCATGGGGCAGACAGATCATGTTGCTAAGTCCAGCCTTCTGGTATGGAGATAAGACAGAAACTTGTGGAGAGAAGGGAGACTCTAAGTAGGAAGGCCTGAGAGTCACTGCTTGGTAGAGAGCAGGGAGAGTCTCAGAGGAGCCCAGGAGGGCCTGAGGGGTGAGAGCAAAGCCCAAAGCATAGGTTGAAGAGTGTCTGAAGTTCCCCAGAGCGAAGACAGATGGACCCTCAGGCAGGAAAGGCTGTGCCCAGCTTGGGATTGGGGGTGGAAGACTCATGTGTGTGTGTTTTCGACTCGGACACCCTGAAAGGGGTGAATTTTTTTCTTTAATGAAACAGCTGGAAGGCCAAGTCACTGGAGCAACCAAACTAGGCTGGAAGGTTGGGATATTCAAGCTGAGGAGAAACTGAGTTAATTGTTAGTCCAAAGTCAGAGAGGAAATGCTGCCCTGCAACACAGCCATTTCCATTGTGCTGAGCTGTTCTGAAATTCTGTTGCCAGTTGTAGGTGCTGAGCCCTTCTGAAAATTACATCCTAGAAGTCAACATCTCTCACTCATTCACACATGCCAATACGTTATATCACCAGTACTATTTAAATTACCGGGCAGCCCCAATGTGCACAAGCTCAGCTGTAGTTCAGGGTCATATCCAGTCTCCTTAGTAGTCATGGAAACCCATGATACGATATGAGAAAGGCAACAAACCAATGAAATATCCTTACCAAGAACAAATGCCGGGGATGCCTGTTTTTCCCGGACACTTTCATCAGTGTTCCCTCTTTCAGAAACTCCTGAGGGAGGAAACATTATCAGTATCATTATTGTGAACACCGAACACCCCTCAAAGTGAAAGGAGGGCATTAAATGCTTTTGCCTTTACGGGAGGAGATTCTAACACTCCTGTCTCTGCTAGCCCGATCCTCCTCATGACAATGAGGTCTATTCATTATTCAGATCAGTCCTATCTGTCCTGGGTCAGCCAAGTGTCAGTGTTGCTCCTTTTTACCATTTACTTTCATACCAATACTATACATTTGTCAGGGACAGGGCAGTTTCTTGCTTACTTCGCTTCCCCACTATCAGCTGTGTTTATACAGAAAAGACTCTGTCAAGGGTAGTGGAGCCAACATTTAACGGACTCCGAGAAAAGGACATTCATCTTTTAAATATTCCCTACAATGAGAATGAACCAACAAACACCAGCTGAACATGGGCTGTAAGAGTATTAGAATCACAGCATATATGCACATATGTGTGTGTGTATAAAAAACAATCTCTCTCCCCATATAATTATTATTATTTATACAGTACCACAGATACATAGGCTCCTTTTCACACCAGCCAAGACAATGGACTAGATTCTGATCTCAGTAACCCAAGAGTAGATCCAGAGTCACTCCGTTGAAGTAAATGGAATTAGTATAGATTTACACTGCTGTAAATGAGATCAGGATCTGACCTAGTGTTCCCTTCCAGAATAGTTTACAATTGAAGGGCCCAATCTAGCAATTCTCATGAGTTAGGGATGGTAAAATCAGGCCCCAAGTTAAAACATTACCTAGCGTGGTAGAGGAAAAGGTAGATGAGGGCTGCAATAGTGAGATTCTTCAGTTCCTTAGATTAGTGGTATGCACGTTTTGAGAGTTACCTAAAGTTTTTGTTTTAAGATGTTGTTATACTGAAGGGAAGTTTCATGTTTTGTAGGGCTCAAGAAAGGAAGATTAAGCAGAGGGATGCGGGGAGGGGAGCTGAACTGTGAGGGCTTGAAAGTGAGGACAAGCAGCTTGAATCCAATGTGGAAGACAAGGCAAAGCTAGTGAAGAGATACTTAGGTACAGTGTGTGTGTGTGTGTGTCTGTATGTGATACTTCTATTTCTGTATCATTTATAAATTATATATTACATGAAAAATACCTCTGGGGAATTAGAAGAATAACAATAATGAAAACACATCATTTTCCCTCACTCCATGCTCTTCACCCAGCCAAATACAACTGCAAAGCTCCGAGGCCAACGGTCTGTACTTGCTAGCACTTGAGAACTTTCAACATGGACATTATGGGGAAAACGATAGTGACTCTAATAAAATACACTGTATTGGTGAGCTTTGGGGACAGCTACATTGGGAAACTGATTGCTACTTTGCTTAGAAAATAGGGGCTGCTCCTGTCGCTCCTAACAAGAGACACTTGGCATGTCTGTCTGAGTGCTGGCAGAGTGAAGGCCTTTTACATAAAACAGGGCTTCAACTCTTATCGGAACGGCCCAGTAAACAACACCTGTAAACATGAGGTCTGAAAGCTTGCCATCCATACAGACAGAAATAAAGCTGGTGGAAAACAATGTCCTTATCACAGGAGGTCTGACTGCAGCACTCACCCTTCCTGGCTGGAGGAGGTTGCTTTGCCCCCTGACACTGTGCTCAATGTGTACCAGCTTCTGCAAGTTTTCCTGAGGGAGAAAAAGAGAGTTTAGGAGGTGGGATGGTGATTGTTCTTTAGATAAGCAGACGTACCCTCCCTTCACTCCCCACCAAGAGATAACATTGACATTAAGCAGTTTGGAGTCAAAGCAGAGACACCCAGACAGGGTAGGGCCAAATGGGATTTTAGGACCAGATTGACCTACTGGGGCCTAACAGTTTTGTGGGGCTTTATTGAGATGCTTCCCCACCTGTGGTTGGGTTACCATACATCTGTCTGCCCATGACACTCCCACTTGCCACTTCCTATCCCAACACAGTGCCCATTACTGATCATAGAATCATAGAAGATTAGGGCTGGAAGAGACCTCAGGAGGTCATCTAGTCCAACCCCCTGCTCAAAGCAGGATCAACACCAACTAAATCATCCCAGCCAGGGCTTTGTGAACCCGGGCCTTAAAAACCTCTAAGGATGAAGATTCCACCACTTCCTTAGGTAACCCATTCCAGTGCTTCACCACCCTCCTAGTGAAATAGTTTTTCGAAATATCCAACCTAGACCTCCCACACTGCAACTTGAGACCATTGCTTCTTGTTCTGTTATCTGCCACCACTGAGAACAGCCTAGCTCAGTCGTTCCACTGGCCTAGCTCCATCCTCTTTGGACCCCCCCTTTAGGTAGCTGAAAGCTGCTATCAAATCCCCTCTCACTCTTCTGCAGACAAAATAAGCCAGTTCCCTCAGCCTCTACTCATAAGTCACGTGCCCCAGCCCCCTAATAATTTTTGTTGCCCTCCGCTGGACTGTCTCCAATTTGTCCACCTCCTTTCTGTACTGGGGGGCCCAAAATTGGACGCAATACTTCAGATGTGGCCTCACCAGTGCCGAATAGAGGGGAATAATCATTTCCCTTGATCTGCTGGCAATGCTCCTACTAATGGAGCCCAAAATGCCATTAGCCTTCTTGGCAGCAAGGGCACACTGCTGACTCATACCCAGCTTCTCGTCCACTGTAATGCCCAGGTCCTTTTCTGCAGAACTGCCGCTTAGCCAGTCAGTCCGCAGCCTGCAGCGGTGCATGGGATTCTTCCATCCTAAGTGCAGGACTCTGCACTTGTCCTTGTTGAACCTCATCCGATTTCTTTTGGCCCAATCCTCCAATTTATCTAGGTCACTCTGGACCCTATCCCTACCCTCCAGCATATCTACCTCTCCCCACAGCTTAGTGTCAGCCGTGAACTTGCTGAGGGTGCAATCCATCCCATCACCCAGATCATTACTGAAGATGTTGAACAAAACCGTCCCCAGGATCGACCCCTGGGGCACTCCACTTGATACCAGCTGTCGACGAGACATCAAGCCATTGATCACCGCCCACTGAGCCCGACGATCCAGCCAGCTTTCTATCCACCTTATAGTCCATAAATACATGGATACATTATGCTCTGTAGTGACATTCTTCCTCCACAACCCAGGAAGCCAGGAGCTGGAGGCAAAGTATGCTGCTCCCCTCTCCCGTAAATACACCCCCTAAGGGCCCACTCACTGCTGTCTCCTTTTACCAAATAGCTGCTCTTGCTGAGGTGACAAGGGTAATTGAAAGCACGTCTTTATACTTTAGAACCATTGCTAGGATTATCTGGGGTTTTTGCATTCAGGATTAATAGATTTGTACCAGGGGTCTGAAAGGTTAACTAGAGAGCACAGTCCTTCCTTTCAAAAGCCTTGCAAAGATCAGGGAGCTCATTACCAAAGTCTGATACTGTTCCCTGCTTACCTGGCCTGAGCAGCGCAGGCACAATAAACGAGCAGGGGCAAGTTGTATCCACTTAGCACTCGGCATGTAAAATGAATCTAAGCAAACCGATGCTCCCATTAAAGGAATGGTATCAATCAGAAGGCACTTATTTGTGCTGGGGGAAGGGAAGAGGTTTTAATTATTGTCATGCTTTGAAAACTTTGGTAAAGAGCCTCTATCAGCATCTCAGGTCTCCTCTCTGTTAAGGGTGACACTCCACCCTCCCCAGCCCCTTTTTACTTGGCAGATGGTACTGTTGAAATCCTGGATACCAAGGGATCTGGATGACAAGTTCAGGCGATTTAGTTAGGATTTCTTCTCATCACTATTGCAGTAGGAGACCAAAAGCAGCTGCCCCGCTACAGCAATGGGACCTCACTGGGGTACATTCAGGGCTAAACATTAGGACTGTGCTGCCCAAACTAACTGCTTTTGGGCTAAATTTTCAGCTATATACCTGTGCAAGCCACAGAGTCCGACATCTGCCTTCGGACCATCCTGATGCACGTCACTGCAAAGACGGGAAAATGCTCCATTGTCTAACAGCTTTTCTGTCTTGACTGCAGTTTTCTGCTCTGGTAGACAATGGGCTGCTCCCCCCACCCTTCATTGATCTACATCAGGATATTCCCTAAATATCAGAGTCAATGAGATTGCATGGGTATAACTGAGATCTCTTATATGTCCCCCTAGTGATGATTCCAGTGCATTTTATATTCTTTTAGGATCATTGACAAAGAGAGCAGTTGGGTAAAGTAGGTATGTCTATGATCTTGTCGATACAGATTCAGAAGGCACTATTCATTATGCATCCTGCAGTCTCGTCTTTCAGGACCTTCAAAGTGTCCTGAAAATATTTCAGGCCAGTGTGATGTCTTCATGTCTCAATGCTGAGACAGGACATGATGTGCTGCAGCTCACGATGGCTTGTTTTTGTCCTGCCCAATGCAATGGGTTTACCTTCCTGTTAAAAGTTACAGTCCTAAACTGAGACTAAAAACTAAACTGAAAAGCTTTGTTTTTCCAAAAGACCGTGTAACAGCCCAGATCAGCAACACACTCAAGACTGTGAGTAGTATTCCAAGGATTTTATTTGCACACAAGCCTGCAAAGTATCAGGATATCATTCTATTTTCATGAACAAGCATTCCTAATTTCAAGCAAGACAAATCAAGCTGTTAATATTTTAAAATTCAAAATCTTATTTCAACCAAACAGCCATAAATGATAATTACTTTTAGTGCTTATTCTGTCAAGAATCAAACTAGTGACCCAGAAGTGAAAGACTTCATAGTCTATTACCAATACTCTGACCCATCCCATTCAACCTACATTAAACAATGCTAATAACTCTCCCTATTCCAATTCACATTTACAAGCTAGGACCCAGGAGTCAAAAAACAGCACCACCCAATTAATACTGCAGATGTAGGAAATTCATATCTGGCTAGCTTAACCATGAACTACAGCTTCCAAAAGGCAATGAAGTTATCATCATTTTGTCTATGTGGACAAATTTCCTTAGGAATTTACCAGTAGTTAACAGCAACTATGATGTATAACTCTTAGTGCCTCAGGACCTGTAATAGACTGTAGAGGTTTAACGGGTAATACATCCCTTTCTTAGCTCAAAGTCCTGAATGCCTCTTACTTAGAACAATAGGTGCCTCTAATATTGTGTGACAGTGGTCTACTTTGAGCTTCTATTCGTGCATGTGTAAAATGCAAATATTTTCCTACCTCACATGAGTGCTGTGGGGCTAATTAATATTTGTAAAGTGTTTTGAACTCCTGGGATAAAAGTTGCTAGGGGAAAAGGTGCTAGAGTATTGTTACCATTAAAGAAAAAGCTAATAAATTAATGCTTGGTGTGCCATAGAAAACACTGTCTGTAATTCAATGCTCCTGTTAGATTTGGAAGTGTAGTATAATGTGTTAGTACCAACAGGACTCTCCCTCCTATCCCAAGTCTAAATTATAGTCTAGGAATTCATCCAGGTACACATCAAGTTATTAATATTGTATTCGGAATGACTCTGTTGAGTCTGTTCTGTAGTTAGAGTCAGCTGTTAATTGCTTTGCATTGATAATCTATGAATAAGAGAAGAAGGAGCTGCGGATTTGTGTTTGCTTGTATATGAGTGGGTTACGATAGCGGGAATACAGCTTCCAAGACCAACAATTTGACTCTCAAGAAACTTGCCCCTCAAAAAAACCAAGTGCATTTACAGAAGTTGGGGAAGGAGGAAATTGTGTTTAATCTCTTCCATGTCACTGGTTTAATAATATGATATTATTATTGTGATAATAATATGATAAAAATAAAGTGCAAAAGTCAATATAGAAGTTTAGAGGAAATGGTTCTGAAATAAACTCCTAATCAGCAAAAATTATACAGTCCACCACTTCTATAATGCCCAAAGAATCTCCAAATGCTGTGCAAACTATGGCCCAGATTCTCTGATGTGTCCTCCAGGGGAGGAAATGGGGGAGGGGAGGCATTAGGGAGCCAGTTGTATAGGAACTGAATCTATGCTTCCAAGTATGGAAGAGTTCATCTTTCTGGTGCTATTTTTAAGATGAAGGTTTAGCTTCTGCAGAATTTGAATATGTCATGGGAGGTCACATACATACACTAATTGGGCCAGATGTGTGACACTGTTGTACTAAGGGATAACAGAGATTTGTTCCCAGATAGATGGCAAAGAAAAAGGAATAAACTTTAAAACAAAGAAGTGGAAATGGATTTACACCAAAAATCACATATCCAAACATCCCTGAACTTTGGGATGTTCAGAACGAGATCAGAATTTTGCAAATGGCCTCTATCTGTGGTGCACGTTATCAGGGCAAACCAAAACCCTAGGTCCTAAAACTACCGATCCAATTCTCGTGGCTGGAGTCCATCTCTGCATGAACAGAGAAACCTGCTCAGGTCATATGGCAAAAAATGTTGGGATCAGTCCTGATCCTCTGGAACTCTACGGAGGTTTTAATATTGCCTTCAAGGGGAGCTGGATTAGAGTTTCAGTCTCTTCCCCTAGCACTGCTCACAGTAGTTCTGCTAAAGCAGTTTTCTCCCCTTCAGAAAGATAGGAACAGTTTTACCTGCTGCCTATCTCTCTGCTGTACAAACATTAAAAGTTGCGGCGGAGGATTGGTCTCGATCCGTGAGGAGAGTGTCACTGAAATCTGTGCTGTTAAACAGCTCGTGAAAATGCTGGCGTGTTTATGGCCTTGGTGCGCATATCAGAGACATGACTTTTAAACCTGAGCATCAGAGCTTGCCAGTTGTGAGCAAAAGTTGACATTCTTGGCTCCAAGGACTCATCTGCTGCAAACAGCTGCTTGCAGTTTTCGTCTGAACAAAACATGAAGGTTTCATTTTTAAAAGATGAAAGACAATGTGGATTTACATGCTGAACACTTGGGGTTCCACTTCTTACCAAAGGCTCTCATTCCTCATGCTGGCAGGGCACGTAGAGAATCCCTAGGACAGCAGGTGACAAGTATGTTGCTGTGGCAGCCCCAAAGGGGTGGATTTCGTGCCCCATAGCTTCTGCCTAAATCCATCCATTTTGTCACCTTTAAAATCACGGGCTTTTAAAATCATGTCTGAAAATAAAACCTTTCTCAAAAGCACTTGTTTGATACTTTAATTCACATCATTCTCCTCTTCCTTTCCATATTGATGCCAGGATGTTTGTCTATTTTGCTCATCTTTTGCATTGTTCATTTTATGAAGTATGAATGATTGTCATCATCATAATTATTATTATTTAGCTTACTGAAGAGACGGGCAAGAGGTGATTAGATGGCAGTATATAATTACCTACACAGGGAAAAGGTATCTGGTACTAATGGGTTCTTTGTCTAGCAGACAAAGGCATAACAAGATCCCAAGGCTGGAAATTTAAAGTCAGCGAAGTTCAAACGGGACATAAAATGTGAATTTTTACAGGGAGGGTAAATATGCATTGGAACAGCTTCCCCAGGGATATGATTAGGGCCCTACCAAATTCACGGTCCATTTTGGTGAATTTCATGGCCACAGAATTTTAAAAATCATAAATTTCATGATTTCAGCTATTGAAATCTGGAATTTCACAGTGTTGTAATTGTAGGGATCCTGACCCATAAAGGAGTTATGGGGGGAGTCACAAGGTTATTGTAGGGGGGGTTGCAGTACTGCTACCTTTACTTCTGAGCTGCTGCTGGTGGTGGCGCTGCCTTCAGAGCTGGGCAGTTAGAGATGGTGGCTGCTGGCCGGGAGCCCGGCTCTGAAGGCAGAGCCACTGCCTGCAGCAGCACAGAAGTAAGGATGGCATGGTGTGGTATTGCCACTCTTACTTCTATGCTGTTGCCTGCAGAGCTGGACCCTCAGTCAGCAGCTGCCGCTCTCCAGCCACCCGGCTTTGAAGGCAGCAGCGCAGAAGTAAGGGTGGCATGGTCTGGTATTGCTACCTTTACTTCCGTGCTGCTGCTGGTGGGGCGCTGCCTTCAGAGCTGGGCACTTGGCCAACAGCTGCCACTCTCTGGCCGCCCAGCTCTGAAGGCAACACAGAAATAAGGGTGGCAATGCCGCAACCCCCCTGTAACTCCCTTTTGGGTCAGGACCCCCAATTTGAGAAACGCTGGTCTCCCCCGTGAAATATGTATAGTATAGGGTAAAAGCACACAGAAGACCAGATATCACAGGAGGAGACCAAATATCACGGTCTGTGATGAGTTTTTCATGGCCGTGAATTTGGGAAGACCCTTGATATGATCTATTCCCTGTCCCTTGAAGTCTTTAAATTCAGATTAGAGGCCTCCTAAAAGAAATGCTTCATTTCAGCCACAAGGTATACAGAAGGTCACTGACCTTAAAATCTACATGTTATTTATAATAAAATAATAATAATAATAGAATGTTTACTGTAGAGGCCAGAGTGCCTTGGTAAGAGGAGGAGCATGTGCTTCACAAATAGTATTATTAATATTTTATTTTGGTTTGTGAAGGTATTTCTAAGGCAGTGTTTCAAGGCACTGTACAGACCTGTGGTGCTCTTAATTGTCTCTTTGGGTTCAATTTTGTCTCTTGTGCTTTAGCTAAAGTCAATGAAATTGAGAACATGCATCCAAGGACAGCATTGAGCCCCCGATCAAATTATATAAGATAAAAATGGCTGGTATAATGCAGTATAGAGAACCACAGTGGCCCTGATCATGTTGCCTTTCCAATGTAAATCAGGAAGAACTCCACTGGAACCAATGGGAAAGTACTAGTTACCAATAACTCAAGTGGAACTTGTTCCATTGATATAAAACCAATATATGTAAGATCAGGATCAAGCCCAGTACCTCCTGTATTCTGAACTTGATATTGCTTCTTACTAATGTAAATAGCAAAACTCCTATTGACTTACATGGAAACAGGATTTTGCTCTGTGAGCAAATGGCTAGAAGAACAGTTATCTGCAGACTATTTTTTGCAGACTATATATTTTTTGCAGATTATCTGCAGACTATATTTGCTAACGTCCTGGGGCTCTAATCTCCAGCCACAGGGTGCTAGTAACACACACTGACCTCAATGGGAGCTGCTGAGTGCTCTGCACTTTTGAAGATCAGATAATTTATTTAAGATATCTAAATCTGTATTTAGACACCTAATCTAATAGGATCCTATATTTGAAAATCTTGTCCAACTGTACTGGATTGTGATCTACATGAGAGTAAATCAGGAGTAGCTCCTCTGAAGTCTATGGAATTATACGTTAGTAAAAACCTATAACCCACATAAGGGTATGTCTACACAGTAAAAGCTGTATACAGGGTAACCTGCTCAAACTAGCATGAATCCAGCTAGCGCAAGCAACAATAGCAGTAAAGACAGCATAACATGGGTTTCAGATCTGGCTAGCAAGCCGAATATATACCCAGGGTCCATGCCAGGCTTCTACGACCTGCACTGAAGCCCACACTGTGGTATCGTCACGGCTGTTGTTACCCACGCTGCCTGGTTCAAGCTAGCGCTGGTAGGTTAGCCCATGCACAGCTTCTGCTGTGTAGACATACCCTTAGTGAGTTCAGAATCAGGGTTGTTAACATCAGTGGGAGCAAGATCGGACCTATGATGTCTTCAACTAAGGTTACATACCTGTATACATCCCAGATTGGAAGCAGAGTCCATGAAATTTACAGTGTCCCACTCACTCATTCCTCAGTGTGCAATATTAACACACCCACAGCCAAAGAGAAAACAAAGACTTTGGGCTGAATTGTGCACTGACTTACATCTTGCAAAATATACTGAAGTCAGTGGAGTTGCTCTAGATTTACTCCAGTATAAACAAGAGCAGAATTTAACCCATGGAGCCTAGATCTGGAGCACACCGTGGAGTACTTACCCTCGGCTAAAGGATCTGGTTTTCTGGGATAGTACAGTGGGGTGACACACTCCTCAGCAAACTCACAGAGAAGACAGTACCAATCATCAAATCACAACTCACCCCTTGCTGCATGCTGTCGTTGGCTCGGTCCGTAATTTCAGAGACAATGAGTAAGGCAGCTGAGGGGTGAAGCAATACAGAAAGGCACAAAGCACATGAGAGGTTAGAAAAAGCAACCTATATCCCACCTTGTTATAAATACATCTTTTAAAGAAATGCATTGGCTAAGCTGCATTGGCACCTTCAGGGGCAAGCTGCCCTTAATAACTAGGATCCCAAACAGTCCTACTTGCTTTCCACATCGGGTCCCCTCTTTCCTTCCCTTTGTCTCCCTCTTGCTATAATACCATGAGCCAAGCTTGCCCCAGACAAGAAAGCTCATGGGACCATCTTTAAGTGCTTTTGAATTTCACCAAATCATCTTGTGACATATCTTCCAGTAGCAGTTTTTTGTAAGCATGACAGTTTACCTTTAGCTTATGGCTAGTGCTTTAAATGGTGGGCCAAGTTCTGCTCTCAGTTATATATAAGGTCAATCAGGAGTAACCCAATTCATTTCAATTTAGTTACTCCAGGTTCACACTGGATGGGCTGAGAACAGTATTTGCTTGATTAATATAACATTAGCCTTGATCCCCCTGTGACCTCATACTACTCCCATTGATTTCAATGGGAGTAGCCCATGAAGATTATTCCAAGGCAACTAGAAGACCATATCCTGATAGGTGCTGAGCACCTCATTTGTTCTGTATTTTGAACAAGCTGATTTTGATACGTTGTCTCGCAAGTGTACGTGTGCTGGTCAGAGCTCAAGGAACAAGTATAGACCAAGCCTTCTTGCTGATTCCAGACCTCCGCAGCATCAGCACCAGTGCAAAACAATGGTGAGCTGCAAGTTCATTCTGGGTAATAGCATGCAAATAAACACATCAGGCCATCCCACTTCACTTCAGAAATATCATACCCAGCATGGGTATGCCAAGACTGGACTAGGATTTAGCTGGTGGCTGAGCTCTGGGAATGAACCAAAAAGTCTGAGCTATGCTTATGTTCACTCAGTTCTCTTTCTGTAGGCTCTACATGCTGGAGCTATAGGAATGCCCCAAATCTTAATCTCCAGATCCTTACTGCTTGTGCTTGTGAAGTAGCAAGGGACTGTCAGAGACTTTGCTCTGCTTTCTGTTCTAGAGCTGGATATGAACCAATCCTTCATCAACCTTGAATTTTGGGCAGGTGGATTTCCTGGTGGTTTCCAGAATCCCTAAATACAGATCTGGATTAAAATTCTCTGGCTAGCCCAATGTGCTGAGCCCAAACAATTCAGAACTTTGAGTTTTTGAAATATGGGATTGGATTCCAGTTCTGTGGCTCATGCTTGCCTTTATTTATTCACAAGCTGAGGAGGCAAGGTAGGAGGCAGACAACAGCAATCTGACCTCCCTCTCACTTGCCCTGCACATGACCTCAAACCTGCTTTGAAAGGTTGCCTCCTCCTTCTTCCTCACAGTATTAGAAGGTGGGTCAAGTTTCCTTGTTAATGTGACCATAGGCCTCTGACAATGACCAGAAACGACCTGACCGGCCGCTGAATTTGAATTTGAATTTCCATTTCTGTGAGAAGACCCTGCCTCAGGCCATTCCACATGAAATACGGAAACAGGACAGAATGCAGCTTTATATTGTGCCTTTCAAACTCATTGTGCCTGAGTCTGATCTTACTTACACCATTTATACACTGCTATAAACTCCATTCACTCCAGTGGAGTTACTCCTGATTTACACTTGTGCCCATGCAACGTGAGATCACAATGTACTAATGAACACGGCATCACTCTGGCCAATATTTTTTCCTATTAGAAAAATCAGACCTCTTCATTTTTTATCCAGAAGTTTCAGATTTTCTTCGCAGATTTTTTCATAATATAGTTTGGTCATTCTGAATGTATGACTGGTCAGACACAGCCTGCTCTGATACCATTGGGAGTTGACGGTCATGAATACATGGCCCTGTACAAACACAAAAAGGTATGGTCTCTGCTCAAAGAGTTTATACTAGAGAGGCAATCTCCCCTAAATTAGCAGTGAGACCTCAGATCAGACCTATGCCATTGCAGTCTGGGCTTCATTCACATATTCCTGGGACAGATCTCATTGCTAGTTATTTATCATACTAAATAAAAGTTTCTCTTCTAGCCATTTGAAATTACCTTGTGTGTCTTCATACTCTGCAGAGTCAGGACAAAGGTTATTCAAGTAATCTGTAGGAAACAATCAGATATAGAACACCCAGTAAATTCCCAGATAATTAAAGAGTTTGGTTTGACTAGCTGAAACACACAAACATAATATCCCATAACCCTTTACTCTTTTATGAAATCACTTATATAGAAAACAAAGGGAGGTCTGGACAGATTTAATTTCCTTCCAAATTTAAACCTGGCTTTTTTTTTTTACCAAGTTTTGTTTTTGATATTTTTGGACTCATTCAAATCTGAGATTCAAAGCAAAACATGGCAGGTGTAAAACCTCATAACTGGAACTAACAAAAATGCTTCCCTGTTTCTCAGCCAAGAGAAGCTGCTGAGTGTGACACAGTTTGATAACAAATGATCTTCTGATGAATGTTTTCTATTTTCCCATTTGAAAGCATGGTACTAGATATAATTACTGATTTCCTATATTCATAGGAAAATGGACTATGTGGACATAGTAGTACAATTCAATATTTCTCAACGTTCCAGTGTTCTGGACATAGAGAATTTCAGTAATGATCACTGGAGCTAAATTAAAATTTGAAAATAGATTCTGTAAACTATATATAATAGAAATCTTACTTAAACGCCAATCTTGCAAACCTTTACTCACTCAGGTAGTTCCATTGGCTTTGGTAGGGCTACTGGTGTGAGTCAGGGTATTTCTCTCTCTCTCTCTCTCTCTCTAGTTCCTTATGTGACCCTCATCACTGTAGTATCTGGGTGCTTTTATTTATAAAATCCCAATCCTGAAAACATCTACTCTTTTAAATTAGCTCTTTGATTCATGCAAGCCCCCAAATTTCACATTTGAGAATCAGATCTACATCCCCCCTTTTGCCCCCCCCACCCCCGTCCTCAGTCTCCCCCGCTCATGTGAGTTCAACTTCTTCCAGACTCTCCCACACCTCTTAACTGTACTGGTCTCTCATCTGGATTCTGGAAGGTTAAGAGGCGTCTGCTATTGTGCCTTTCAATGCCTAATCTGGCAGGGAGGTAATGTGCTGTGTTGGCATGCCGTATTTAGGTTTCCCTTTCCCAGCTGCATGCTCTGCACTTGGCTAGAGACATTTAACTAATGTGGGCAACTCCTTTTGGCGGTAGCACAGTAATTGGTAACCAGTGTTGAGATTAAATACCTTTCCTTATCTGGGTAGAAACAGCTAGTTGTGAACATAAGAGCCGGTGTATTTTATTTTTCACACTGTGCAGAGAAATTGAATGACTGTATCTTAACAAACCCTGCTTGTCCTATCATCCGAGGGCATCTGCTAGCATCCATGACTTCTCTAAATTAGATGAACTGTTGCAGCCACCCATTCATAGAATCATAGAATATCAGGGTTGGAAGGGACCTCAGGAGGTCATCTAGTCCAACCCCCTGCTCAAAGCAGGGCCGATCCCCAATTAAATCATCCCAGCCAGGGCTTTGTCAAGCCTGACCTTAAATACTTCTAAGGAAGGAGATTCCACCACCTCCCTAGGTAACACATTCCAGTGCTTCACCGCCCTCCTAGTGAAAAAGTTTTTCCTAATATCCCACCTAAATCTCCCCCACTGCAACCGACCCTTGGGGCACTCCACTTGATACCGGCTGCCAACTAGACATGGAGCCATTAATCACTACCCGTTGAGCCCAAAAATCTAGCCAGCTTTCTATCCATCTTATAGTCCATTCATCCAGCCCATACTTCTTTAACTTGCTGGCAAGAATACTGTGGGAGACAGTGTCAAAAGCTTTGCTAAAGTCAAGGAACAACACGTCCACTGCTTTCCCTTCATCCACAGAACTAGTTATCTCATCATAGAAGGCAATTAGATTAGTGAGGCATGAATTGCCCTTGGTGAATCCATGCTGACTGTTCCTGATCACTTTCCTCTCCTCTAAGTGCTTGATTCCTTGAGGACCTGCTCCATGATTTTTCCAGGGACTGAGGTGAGGCTGACTGGCCTGTAGTTCCCAGGATCCTCCTTCTTCCCTTTTTTAAAGATGGGCACTACATTAGCCTTTTTCCAGTGTTTAGAATGTCTTGCAATGCCTACACAATACCTTGTATCTGCATGCAACAGCCATCCTCGGTGATTTACAAGCATTGGTTATACCAGTTGGCTGCAATGCCCGGAACAAAGACTATCTCATGTTTGCGTGAACCAGTGCTATCTACAGTAGATATCTACAATACTATCTACAATAGTTTCTCCCAAGTGTGAATGGGAAGCCACAAGCATTGCGGCTGCACTGCTTCTTCTAAGTTTGTCTGACAATGCAGTTCCTTGTGTTTGATAACTGCCCTAAAACTCTCAGCAATAGTGCTGGCTCCCATAGGGTTAAGTGCACCTGAAGTCCCAGAATATACTGTGATGGTAAGGGGCACTGTGTGTGTGGACACACTAAATCCATTCTATCAGAATAGTGTTGCTGTATGGATGCACTAAACCTCTATAAGGACAAAGCAAGACAGCTAAATGTCACACGCAACTGCTGTTTCTTGAAAGGCTCCCTTGCCTAGTGTAGATATACCCAGAGAGGGAAGCAAGTCAGTCCAAAATATCCTCCTACTGGTATGTAGTGCTCACTTGAGTCACTGTTACTAAAAAAGCAGAAACAGCTGTGAAAAATGAGTTGCATCTTTGATCAATGTGTTTGGAGCAAGATGAAACTGCTGCTAATCTGTGCTGTGAATATAATTTCAGACAATCCCTTTGTTCTGGTGCATTTATAGGAGTCCCTCTAATATGCTCTTCCTTTTATCAGCTGTTGAGTATGGGACGGATTTACTGTTTCCTTCTCCCTGTCCCACACTTAGGTCATCTCCCATCTTTCCCCACCCAGACACATACATACACCCAATATGGTTCTTTATCTTTACATCTAATGATCTCTGGTTTCCTGTGATTCCATCTGATGCACTGACCTTCCACCACTTCTGCTGTGCTGTTACATTTCACCACTTCCCTCCCCAACTAATTCACTGCTGTTCCTTTATAGGAAGCCTCAATATCCTAATCCAGCGCACTGAGTGTTCATGACGTATCCATGTATGAAAGGCTGCTCCTCCCACAAACTGCAGCTTTGGCTGGAGTGGATTAGCAGTGGGCAGGATGAGAAGGAGCAGCCACAAGGAGCCAGAACCTCAGGGGACATTCTTGAGGAGAAAAAGAGCATTCTACAGAGTGTGACATATGTCAGGGATAGGGGGGAGCATAAAGAGAGATTTTGTGGTGTGGCAAAGTTTAGAGTGGAGTTTTTCCAGAGTTCAGAGGTGTTGGCTCCAGGATTTTGGTTTGGGATCATCTCTAGCTTTAAGTGACCCAGGTATGGGCTAAGCTATGAATGGCATCATAAGTAAAATCAAACATATGTGCTGACAATAAGTGTCTGGGCATGCTTCCTTCCCTATCCATGGATACCAATATGGGTAAATCCAGGAAAATGAGGCTTACAAGAGTCTGACTTTGCACACTCCAATCCTACAGTTACACTTCAGCATGATGTCACTAAATAGGGGTCTTTCTCCCTTCACAATGCCCATAGCTGCTATTAACCCCCAGTGGCCTGTCCAGTGTGCAATTCAATCATTCTCCAGACCTAGATAAACATTTGTAGCTCAGGCCTATCTCTATTAATACATGGTAATTTCTCTATTATATATTAAACACATTGTTCCTCCCTGGAGATTCCAGCCCATTGTTCTGACTGCATTCTGTCCTCCCCAATCCTGGCCTGCCATCGACATATGGACAGGAAAGACGTGTCTCTGCTATAGCAAGTTTAGAAGTGCTTTAATATTGCTGACCTGTGAGTAGCACGCGGTACTGGAATATGCGCTGCACCACTTTCAAAAACTGGTGTTTCACATTCAGGGGGCTGCTGCCAGGATTCTGCTGTCCTCAAGAGAAGGGGAAAAACAGAACAGTCAGTGCTCTGTAGTCTGAGTCCTGGATTATGACCTCACATGCCTATTGCACCCCCTGGGGAATCTGCCGTGGTGACTACATACACAAGTGCTACTGAGCTGTTTCCCATTTATTTGCCTAGCTGCATATATATCAGAGCTTAGATCCTCATCTTCATCTCTATAAAGAACCAATACAGGAAAATTTATCATTTGATAGCACCATTCATATTCAATATCACAAAATAGTTCAGGCCAAGATGGAGGAAATAAGAAAAAGAGAAGCAGAGAACCAATCAGAAGCTAAGGTCAGAAAGAGATTTTAGAATGATATCCAAGGAGCCAAAGCAATCAAATCAGCATGAAGCTTGCTGGGTTCGCATAAGCCTTTTTGCTATTTTTCAAATTTTATATCCATTGGGTTTCACTTTAAGTAACAGGCTTGTGTGGGCCAAATACAGCAAAATACCCCAATGAGACTGAATTAGGAAAGGTGATCCTCCAAACACCTTGCCAAAGTCCTCCAACAAAAAACAAAACAAAACAAAAATCAACAACTCCTCAGTTGGTTTGATTTCCATGTCCAACTCCCCAAACTAGCTGAGTTTCATATGGCTTCAGCTTTCGTTGTTCAATGTTTGCACAGCTCTAGCAGTGACTTGGAAAGAGAGGAAGGGGGACAATGTTAATAGCGATAGGAATATGACCTAATCAAAGAAGGCAGACAGAAGAAGGTCTGGTTTCAGAGAGCAATGATGCTTTATGTTATTGCTATATTTAGCTGCTGGCGATGAGCGCTCTGGAAATACGGTAGTATAGATGGAGAGAGAGATATGACACTTTAATGTCTTTGTCACAGGGTGACACTGGCCCTTTAAGAGGAAGAGGCCAGTGCACCTGACTCCCCAGGTAGGCTTAAAAGAGGGCAGCTGGGCTCTAGAGGGAGGAGGTCCTTGAAGAAAGATAGGAAGGGGCAAATGAGAACTCCTTGAGCAGAGAATAGACAGAAGAAGCTGTAGAGAGTTGCTTGGGGAAACCTGCAGCAATCAGAAAGCTCCTCAGGTCCTCACTGGAAAGAGGGAGGAATTGCCAGGTAGCTAGCAGAGAGAGTTGCCTGCTGGCTTTCCTGAGCCAGAGAGCTCTGGCCAGAGAAGGTTGGGAGCGGGGACTGAAGGCAGAGAGCAGCAGAGGGAGATGCCTGCTAGCTATGTGAGCCAGAGAGCTGAATCTGGAGGATCAGAGAGGGCTGGGGTGAGGGCTCTCACTTTGTGGGGAGAGATGCTGGAGCTGCAGAGAGCCTGAGCATGGTGAGAAATGCCAGGGCTGTATGTTGGTGGACCTGGTTTTTTTTATAGCTTATATGCATGGGGTTTTCTTTTGTAATAAATTAACCCAGTAAGGGCTATTTATTCTCAGAAAGACAGCTTGGACTATTTCTGGAACCTTTCAAGGGGAAACTGAGGCTGGCATACTGGTTGTGCTGATGCCAGAGGGTGCCACAGATGGGGAACACTTTCTGACAGTCTTATAGATTCAAAATGCTGTGTAAACAGTAGCTTATCAGACCCTCACCACACCTCTCTGAAGAGGGTAATTATTAGCATCTTCAGAAACTGAACTGCAATCAGGTTAATACATGACTTGCCCAAGGTTACACGCTGACCCAGTGGGAAAGACAGGATCAGAACTCTTGTGTTCTTGGCACCTAATGTTGTGTTCAGTCTACTAGCTCTGCCCACTGTCCCATGCTACAGCAAGTTCTAGATAAATGGACGTGTACAGATGAGGGATCAACCTTTCTCTTAACTGTGGGGAGACACGGGAAAGGATCAGCACATAGCACTGGCCACCCAGCAGGCAATCAACCTTTAAGATATGCGTGTTGTCTGCAATTAAGAATCATTCCATCTATCAGCAAAAGGGGAGCATGTCATTCTAAATAACCTTTAAAGCATGTCGCAAATAAATTAAGCTCTTTTGAGTCTATCACTGTAAGACACATTTTCTAATCCTTTAGTCATTCTTGTGCCTCTTCTCTGAACCCTCTCCAATTTATCAGTATGCTTCTTGAATTGTGGGCACCAGAACTGGACAAGTATTCCAGCAGTGGTTGAACCAGTGCCAAATAGAGGTAAAATAACCTCTGCGCTCCAACTTGAGATTCCTCTGTTTATGCTTCCTAGGATTGCATTAGCTCTTTTGGCCACTGGGAGCTCATATTAAGCCAATTACTCACCATGCCCCCCAGATCTTTCTCAGAATCACTGTTTCCCAGGCTAGAGTCCCTCATTCTGTAAATAATGGCCTGCATTCTTTGTTTTTAGTTGCATATGTTTACATTTAGCTGTATTAAAACACACATTGTTTGCTTGTGCCCAGTTTATCCTCTGAATCAGTGACCTGTCCTCTTCATTATTTACCACTCCCCTAATTTTTGTGTCATCTGCTAACTTTATCAGTGAGGATTTTGTTTTCTTCCAGGTCATTGATAAAAATGTTAAAAAGCATAGAACCAAGAACCGATCTCTGAGGGACCCCACTGGAAACACACCTGCTCAGTGATGATTCCCCTTTTACAATGACATTTTGAGACCAATCAGTTAGCCAGCTTTTAATCCACTTAATGTGTGCCATGTTCATTTTATATTGTTCTAGTTTTTTTAATCAAAATGTTGTGCGGTACCAAATCAAATGCTTTACAGAAGTCTAAGTATATTATGTTAACACTATTACCTTTATCAACCAAACTTGTAATCTCATCAAAAAAAGATAACAAGTTACTTTGACAGGATCTATTTTCCATAAACCCATGTTAATTTGCATTAATTACATTACCCTCCTTTAATTCTTTATTAATCGAATTATATATCAGCTGCTCCATCATCTTGCCTGGGATTTATGTCGGACTGGCAGGCTTATAATTACCCAGGTCATTCCATTTACCCTTTTTAAAAATTGGCAGAACATTAGTTTTTTCCCAATCTTCTGGAACTTCCCCAGTGCTCCAAGACTTATTGAAAATCAACATTAATGGTCCAGCAATCTTTCAACCAAGGAAACCTGGTCAAGTGCACCGATGTATCTAGGCCAGGGGTGGGCAAACTACTATCCATGTCCGGATCCAGCCCATGAGATGTTTTAAGCCGGCCTGTGAGCCACACCATGCGGCTCAGCCCCGCTCCAGCTGGGGCGCTGGGTTGGGGGCCGCACCAGCAGCTCGGCCCCACTCCAGCTGGGGCGCTGGGTCGGGGCCACACCACATGGCTCAGCCCCACCCCAGTGCTCCAGCCAGGGCGCTGGGTTGGGGGTCGCTTCAGCTGGGGCACTGGACCATGCGGCTTGGCCCCGCTCCAGCACTCCGCCAGGGCGCTGGGTCAGTCCCTGCTCCGGCCAGGGCACTGGGTTGAGGCCACACCGTGCAGCTCCCAGAAGCTGTGGCATGGCCCCACTCTGGTTCCTACATGCTCCAATGGGAGCTGCAGGGGCGGTGCCTGTGGATGGGGCAGTGTGCAGAGCCACCGGGCTGCCCTCGGCATAGGAGCCAGAGATGGGACATGCCACTGCTTCCATGCCTGCATCCCCTGAGCCTCTTCCCATGCCCCAACCCCTTGCCCCAGCCCTGATCCCCCTCCCGCCCTCTGAACCCCTCGGTCCCAGCCCAGAGCACCCTCCTACACCCCAAACCTCTCACCCCCAGTCCCACCCCAGAGCCCGTACCCCAACCCCAATTTTGTGAGCTTTCATGGCCTGCCATACAATTTCTATTCCCCGATTTGGCCCTTAGGCCAAAAAGTTTGCCCACCCCTGATCTAGGCCAACTCTAAAGGTTCATAAGGATCATCTGGCATTGAAGGGCTGTTTAATGGCTTGGGTAACTCAGGCTGCTTTGGTTCTGGCTAGAACTTCAGAAATAAGATCACCACCTCTCTCCCCTGTAATTTCACTCTTAAAACCCACCACAGAGGTGCAAATATTTCTGCACCTATTTTGCAATTGCTATCCCAATCCTGTTTTTTGAAAAATTGGCCCTTAGCACCTAAAGTAGTGAAAACTGCAAACAGCTGTGCCAGCTTAAAAATCGGGGGGGGAACCCTAACCTTTCTTCCTTTCTTTTTTAAATGCATCATTAATTTTACGATTATTTACTCCTTTCTTTACACAGTTGTGAGTGAACAGAAACCCCAGGATAGCAAAAGCACAGTTCGCTCCTGAGCTTGGATTTATGACTCAAATCAAAATCCTATTAACTCTGATTGTAGCTGAACTTCAAAGCAACACACTGATGAAAAGCATTAACACTGGAGCCCTTATCCCTTGCTGTGTACCAGGAGCCAAGGTGCACCTCTGAGATTGCTCTGCCTCAGGGGCATTGGGCGGACGGCAAAGGGGACAGTCAGAATCATTTGGAAAACACCAAAGGCAGTTTGAGAAGAAAACAATTTAACTGATTGATGCCCTAGACCAGAGATTCTCAAACTGTGATCTGTGGACCACCAGTGGTCCACAAGCTCCATTCAGGTGGTCCGCGGATAGTTCCCTCTAAGGTGCACGCCTGGGCGGCAGCACACAAGAGAATGAAGGGCCACCCACCTAATTAGTGGAGCCGTGCAGGCGTGGCTCCACTAATTAGGTGCCTGGGCCGTGGAGACAACGCACGGGTAAGGTGAGCTGGTGGCCTTGGGAGGAATGGGGGGGTAGGTGGGAGGGGGCAGTGGGATTAGAAGAGGGGGTGGGGGGAATTTGGGATGTGCAGGACTGCAGCAGCCAGAGAAAGAGGCGACTTTCCCCAGCTCCTGGGCTGTGGCTGCTGTGGAGAGACGGCCCTTCTTCCCAGCCTCAGCTCTGTGGCTGCTGTGGTGGGGGAGAGACCCCCTGCCTTCCCAGCCCCAGCTCGGGGGCTGCCGCGGCCAGGGAGAGAGGGAGAGACCCCCCCACTCCTTCCCAGCCCCAGTTTGGGCGCTGCTGTGGCAGGGGAGAGAGGGCATATCCATCACATTAGAAACTATCAGAGGCTTGTTCACCTGCACATCTACCAATGTGATATATGCCATCATGTGCCAGCAATGCCCCTCTGCCATGTACATTGGTCAAACTGGACAGTCTCTACGTAAAAGAATAAATGGACACAAATCAGATGTCAAGAATTATAACATTCATAAACCAGTCGGAGAACACTTCAATCTCTCTGGTCACGCGATTACAGACATGAAAGTTGTGATATTACAACAGAAACAGACATTTCACTCCATGTGTCTCTCCAGAGGGTGTTCTGCAAGTGATCATTAAGATTCTTCCTCCACACCCTGTCTGAAGGCTAGTGAAGTTGCAGGCGGGAATATCTTTGAGAAAGCAATGCCGAGCAACCATAAATTAATGCAAATAGAGAAGTGAGAGGGGCCTCACCTCAAATGCCTGGATGACAGTAGCCAGCTGGGAAGATTTAAGGCAGGTTTCATCGAGCAAAGCCAAATTCCTATCAAACTGCATAATGTATGCTGTGTGGTGTTTGAACCTTGATTCTCTTGAGAGAAAAACATCGGCCACTTTTTGGTGTTCCTCCCTAAAGCCACAGAAAGAGAAGAACAAGCCAATAAGTAACAAAAAATGCCCCACTTCATTCTGGTTACACAAATTCTATTAATCAGCCCCATACCTGCTAATGCCATTAGGAGATCTAAGTTAAGGCCTGGGTTTAACTGTCAGGAAATGGACAACACTGCACCGAAGTGCTGGGCAACAGAATGGGCTGTGGAAGAATGGGCCTTGTCTGGGGCCAGTCCCCTTTCTGTAACTCTACCTACCGCAGCTATATATGTACATGCTGGGCAGAATGTCCTCTTTATGGGCTCACGTAGCTCACATTTCTCCAAGCAAGCTTTCCAGTTCCACCAGAGTGAACGAGAACCTTTGCTCTGAGTGCTGGCGTTAGTGTGAGAATAGCTCCATCGTTGGATCCCCTTCACTCACAGCTCCCTCTCCTTACCCATGTTACAATTCCTCATCTGGGCACACAATTTAATTATTTACCGAAGGTGAATTATCTACAGGAGACAGAGCCAGCCAAAAAGGGCCGTAACAGAGGGTACAGGGCTGCTAATGAACAGAGGCCAAGGAGATGTCAGGTTAATGGAGATTGTGGGGCTGGTTTTAAACAGTGGCCTCGTGAATTTCAGAATGATCGAGAATACAGCAGAGGGACTGGCCAGCAGCCCTGGGAGTAACAGAGAATGCAGTGCCAGATGTGGGGAGGGGTACTGGGGATTCAGGGGCCTGCTTAGTATTTAAAGTCTAAAGCCAGTGCACATTTTCAGATTTTTCACTGCACATTTATTTTAGGCCCCTGGAACATCTACAGCAGCAAAAAGGATCGGGAACCCACCTTTCTTAATAGCATATTTAGCATAACCATTTACAGAATTGTTTTCAACCTCACTGTTGTTTACAACAATTCCCTTGGAAGATGGAAACCCACATATGATATCCCATTAACTTTTCCTCTGTTGTGCACTCTGATTTCTTGCTGTAGAGCTGTTCAGGAGTGCTGCCTGCACTGCTTGTTACTATTATTTATTTATAATCTATTTTGTGGACGCCCTGGGATAGAGTGGTCTGTCATTGAAGGTGACTGCTGATTGGCTGGAGTTCAGTGGGGGTGGAGTTAAGGAGTTATAAAGCTTGCCCCAGCTTCTGAAAGAGTCAGATTAGCCAGGGAGTTTGGATTAGACAGAGGACTTCCGTGGATTTCATTGATTTAGCCAGTTTGGGAGTGAAGTTAGTCTTACTTAGTCAGAGGCTTGTCCCAGCTAGTTGATACATTTTAGTTTGGAAGCATGGCTCAGACAGGGACCTATCCAGCTTAAAAGATTTGCTCTAGCACTGAAAGACTTTGTCTAGGCAAGACAGAGACGTGCTTTATCCTGGTAAGATTTAGTCCAGCTAGGACAGTTTGGTTTAGGCAGAGACCCTCAGCAACCCTGAAAGATTGTGTTTAGCCTGAAAGCTCACCCCAGCAAAGGCTTGTTCAAACTCTGAGTGGGTTTCTTTTATCCGGGAGCTATAATATTAGGAAGTTGCCATGAGAATTGCTCTAATTTATTTCAATTTCTATGAGATCTAAAATTTAAGAAAAGATATTTTCCTATATTTTTTAATGCCTCTGAGGGTTTTTTTCTGCCTGTTCCCCCTTCCTGGTATTTGAGTCTATCACAGTCCATACACATTAGACTGTTTTTTGACAATCACCTAGGGGACTCAACCAGATTGGGGCCCCAGTGGGCTAGGCACTGTACAAACAGATAGCAAATGACAGTTCACGTGAGATGGGCTGCACACACACTGATTTATGGGGCTGCTTAGGAGTATGGGGCTGTATACAATGGTTTATCATTGTAGGGTAGCGCAGGAGCACTGAGATGTTTGTATTTTTTGGTAGGTAAAATAACAATACAGAAACATGGCATAGACAAGAAAATTCAGTCTCCCAACCTTACAGTGTCCCTGTAAGTTTACCTCCCTCAACATAAGAACACAAGAATGGCCATACTGGGTCAGACCAAAGGTCCATCCAGCCCAGTATCCTGTCTGAGGACAGTGGCCAATGCCAGGTGCCCCAGAGGGAGTGAACCTAACAGGTAATGATCAAGTGATCTCTCTCCTGCCATCCATCTCCACCCTCTGACAAACAGAGGTTAGGGACACCATTCCTTACCCATCCTGGTCAACCTATATGTAAACCCTATTAAAGATGTTTAGCATCTTTTCTTTCTTCTGTTTGAATCTTAACCCTGTTGCCCATGGTTCCTGGAATAAAGGAAAATCAAAATATTTTGAATATATTGAGGATGAGATGAAGCCATTAAGTTGTCACTTACCAATTGAGGACTCTTTCCTCCAGCTCTCCCAGTATCTCCTGGTGTAGTTTGTAGATTTCAGGGATCTCACTCAAGCCCTGCTTGAGCTTCACCTCCTCCCTCTCATTTTCATCCTCATCCCCCAGCACTTTCAAGACCTCTTCATGGAAATCCTGTGAATACATCACCTGTTACACAGCGGCTAAGGCAACAGATCAAAGGTTCCTTATCGCATTTAAACCATTACTATTTTTCCTTTAAATTCCAAAATTCATTTACAAACAGTCAGGAAACTTTATGGGAATTACAAGATACACTATAAATACTGTACTAGCATATCGTGGGCAAAAGAGGAAGGAGAACATAGGATGCATTTTCTTCCACCCATTAGTTTCACAGTTACTGTAAATTCCAGGTTAAAGTCCACATACTGAGAACCCAAAACATGTAAAATTAAAAAAAAGATAGCGCCCCCCCTCCAATCCCATCAGATTATTTTAAAAAATAAATTTGGGTACTTTTTGCTTTCTGGGTTTTGAGCCTTTAGGTTGCAGTGGGGTCACATTTTCAAGCATTTGTCAGCTAGAAACTTCCTTTTTAAAAAAGAAAAAGAAAAAAAAGAAAGATGTGAGTCTTGCATAACTCCATCAGTCCAGCAGCTGGGGCTTTATGGAAAACATCAAATATTGCAAGGCTTGTCATAAAAATTGCAAGAATTGGCAACACTGAATCAAATTCCTAATTTACCGAGGGAAGGATGGAGGAGACATAAATTAAACAACCGAACCAATCATTTCCAATTTGAAATCCAGTGTAATTGAGACCCACTTTTCAATAATAATAATAATAATAATATAATATAATAATAAATAATGATAATATATTTGGAAAATACCTTTAATCTCAATGTGATTTAAATACTATATGCACATAGGAATAATTTCTCCAGAACTCAAAAGCAGCCATTCTAGTGTGGTATGTGACAGCTGTTTAACAGCATCCTGCAAAATCATCCAACAGTTTAGCACTGGAAGTGAAGAATCACACATCCAACTGAAACAGCAGGGGGAATTTACAGTAGGTGTGCCGATTAAAAGATGGTCAAAACAGTGGTGCTAACAAATTTATATTCTTGCAAAATATGGCACAGAATCAGTTAGAGCTACCTTCATACAGAAATTGACTTTAAAATATATCCAGGTCAGAGTCTGTTCAGAAAATGAAGAAAATATAATCCTACAGCGTCACGACGGTACCTATTAGTACAATATCATTATGGCATCCACTCTTCCCAATTAACACTGACATCAGGGTGCTTGATCATATTTTAGTTAATACAAACATCATGATAGAAAATACATATATGCCTGAAATACGATCATGACATGAAAAGAGATAAAAGAATGAATTAGATGAAAGAAATATATTGTACTGGAGGCTCTTATTTTTCAAGAAAGGTGGGGGCATCCCATATGTTACATTCACAAGAATACAGTTAACATGCAGCTCATCAGGACATGTAATATATGCGTAGCAGGATTTTAAGTGGGATGAGAAAATAAAATAAAACCTCTTACTAGGGAGTTTTCCAGGGAGAACTTCGAAAAGGTCTTTTACACAGTAATTCTTATCTCTTTGTTGGTATTGTAAATCAAATTCCCATTGTTCTTTGTTTTCTTCTGTAATTCAGAAATTTGTTGATATCTATTCATCTCTTTTGCATTCCCAAAGAATCTAACTGCACATATATCAGGGCAATGCAGCGGGCATAGTCGGAGGGTCCATTTCTAGAGAATTTACGTCAGACTAAAAATAGGAGGTAAATCACCAACACTGCTGAAACTGCAGGTAAAGCACCTAAACATCATTATTTTATGAAACCCTGCGAAACAAGGTATGGGAAGTCAGAGAAAATAGAGCAGTCCACAATCATTCTACTGTAACTACAGAATGATGTAATTACACAAGGGATACATTTGGGGCAAGGTTTTAATGAAGTGACTAATTTTCTCATGGGACCATTAAAGATCCCTAATGCTTCCCCCAATTTTTCTTTACTTTAATACCACTTTGCAGCCCACATTTTTTTTCAGCCTGAAGTCTCAAAAACATCATAATCTATACTACCTCTCCTGAGGGGTTGGGTTGTTTTGCTGGGTGGTGCGCAACATCAGAGGTGACTGCCTTTCCATGGTAGGAAAGTAATTCCATTGTGTATGCATATAGTTTTGGAAGTACATTGTTATGCAAAGTACTATATAAATTAAAGGTGGTGGTATTGGATTAAATTCATCCACTAGACTCAGTGGAAACAAGGAACATCAGGAAAAAATGTAGTGTATTATCTCTTTTGCTCAAGGTCGACTGGATGGAACTCCCTTCAGAAGCCATCTTAATGGCTTCAGAACTGATAATCTATCCAGTTATGAGCTTTCTGAACTAAAATGCTGATATTCCATTGGAACAGTGTGTCCTTCTAAGAATGCACAGCAGCAAAATCACATTCTGTACTCAAAAGGTGAATAGTTTGTTGTTGAGTGGGGTGAATCTTTATCCTAAACTAGTGCTACTGTTGTGTCTTGCCAGCTCAGGGGCTAGACGTCAGGTCTCCTATACAGCAGTGCAGATTATTAGAGAGCGGCAATCCTAGCTCAAGAAAATTCTAAAGAACAAAACTAGGGGTATTGCTGTGACACATAACACTCCAGCACCTAATTCTTCAGTATCACTGCAACAACAAAGCATTATTGGAATGAACAGAGAGGATATTAGGCAATTCAGAAATATGCCTGGAGAGCATCATGCAGAACTGTTAATGGATATAAATTCTCCTTTTTATTCCCCTGAAACGGATGTTAGGAGATGAGTCTGAGCCAGGCAGCTGGGTGTTCCTTAGTCTGGACCAGGTAGGGCTCTTGTGGTCAAATTTCCTGTTTTTCGCCAGTGGGATCTTTATAGGTGAAATAACTGGATTCCACAAGGTTTATGAAAATAAATGAGCATTTGGGAAACTGGAAGCACATTCCAACTTGTGATGAGGGCAGGTGCTGGAGAGTCATACGGAATCACTTAAAAAGTTATTCAGAACTTTTCCCAATCCTTCCTTTGCATCCTAATAAACTAGGAAGTGTCTGGAGTTTTATTGCAGAAGGAGAGGTGGGAAGAGAGAGAAAGGGAAAGAAAGAGAGAAAGGGAGCACAATTAATTGCAAAGCCAGCTTGAAAGTGAGGCCTATTAATTGTAGAGTTTGAAAGCTCCCAATGATTACGCACAGAGCAGCAGTGGCAGGTGTGGAGATTATAAAACTTCCTGTTTCATAAAAAAATTATCTGTCCTTATCTGACCTTCCTTTGCTTTTTGAGTGCGAGACTATAAAGCAAGGGGGCGCTCCATTAGCTCTTGCTAAAGGTAAAGCTAGCCAGACCCTTGCAGGAGTCTGAAGACAGCACCAGGAAGGACATAGCCTGGTCAGTCACATAAGCAGATCCTGGAAAAAGATGCAGTTGACCACAGGATAGCCTGTTTCTTTTATTACGATTCTCATGATCTCCCCCTTCTCTCCTGCTCCCATTCCAGCATTGTTTTAATCTGTAGAAATATTTTACTCTCTGTGTGTATGTGTCTATGTAGGCCTTGATGATGTGCTGTCACCTACCAGGTGGGGTTGGCAGGCGGGTCTACTGCTGTGTGAGAGATCCCAGGGAGGCTTAGAATCATGAGACACCAGATTGGTTGCCCTGGTCACTGAAACTCAGTGTCTACAGAATAGGTATCAGCAGAGGTAGCTTCCTCACACACTGCCTCATGAACGTGCCTCTTATCTGACCATAGCAACCACCTCTAGAAACAAGAGGGGAGTTTAGCCTCCATGGTCCACTTAGTTTCTCTGCTGAGTGCAGTGTTGCCAATCAGAGCCAATGGGGAATTGCCAATCAGAGCCAATCTGGTTTTTGTGATGTGGATATCTGTCCCCAGGGAACTGGACTAAGACTACTTCAGTGGTGACTTTTAAAAGCTGAGTTGTGTCCACATAGCAAAAGCTGTCACCCCAAGTGGCGCTCATGGGCTAATCTGGTTGGAAGTCTCAGCAGAGAAGCCATGGATTAAATGGGCCATAGAGAATGAATTAACTTCTCACCCATAGAAGTCAATATTTCAGGTTTAGGGTGGAGGCACATTTTGTGCACTGGAAACTAATGACAGTGGAGGACTGAAAATATTAGGTACAAATACTTAGGCTCCATCAATGCACAATTAGCACTAACATGAATGCATCAAAAAGAGCAGGGACCCCATTAGTGTGGGCTTCTTTATAAGGCTGCGCTAAAGCACCCGAATCTTCTCAACCTGAGCCACCCTGTCTGAATGGTCCTGATCAGATTTTCTGTAGGGTCTGAGAAGTGTGTTAAGTTATAGTGTACTGATATGGCAGTGGAGACAAAGGTGCACAGGGGATGGGAACTTAATTTCAATGCTAATCTAAGTTTAGGTTTTGAACTCAAGCCCCCAAAGAGGAAGTTTAGTGCATGCATCTCGTAAGGCCATCAAAGCCCTTGTGCAGATGTAGCATATAATATCACTTATGTTTTAACAGTTTACAGATAAAGGTTAATCTATATCCCCTAGTGCAGTGGTTCCCAAACTTGTTCCGCCGCTTGTGCAGGGAAAGCCGCTGGCGGGCCGGGCCGGTTTGTTTACCTGCCGCGTCTGCAGGTTCAGCCAATTGTGGCTCCCACTGGCTGCGGTTCGCTGCTCCAGGGGCTGCTGGAAGCGGCGGCCAGTATGTCCCTCGGCCCACGCCACTTCCAGCAGCTCCCATTGACCTGGAGCAGCGAACTGCGACCAGTGGGAGCTGCAATCGGCCGAACCTGCGGACGTGGTAGGTCTTTTCCCTGCACAAGCGGCGGAACAAGTTTAGGAACCACTGCCCTAGTGCATCCCATTAAAAAGGGTCTGGTGTCTTATGTAATTATTTGATTGCAACTCTTTTAGAGTTCCTGAAAAAACAGCCACAGTTCTATTTGTTTTCAAATTTGCTATTAAAAATATACTGGGATTTAGCTGCTAAATCTAGCTCAGGGTGAATGTTTGCACCCGATATGAAGACTCTGCTCCACTCTATCCTGACAGTGACGTATAGAATACGCAGGAAGAACCTTTTAAAGCATGAAGTATTCCAGTGAGGATTCTGTTGACGCTGCACATGAGGAGACCAAGGATCAAGTGAGCACAACCCCATTGATAGAATTAAAGCCCTGAGAAGTGTAAGTGACTTGCCCGGGATTACACAACAAGTCATAGTAGAGCTCAAAATAGAACCCAAGTCTGCATTCTCCTAGTCCAGGGCTTTAGCCAAAAGACCAAAGAGTATCAGGGGTCACTATTCCAACAGGTTCAAACAAGCTGAATTCTGCTTTAGCCTGAACTCTCTGGCTTGAGACAGACAGATTCAGTATCCTAATGGTCTGGGTGACTCCATGCTGTGACTGTATTTCTTCACACACTACTGTGAAAACCGCAAGTTATTATTAAAAACAACCTTCCCTTTTTTTTTTAAAAATGATCTATTAACCACATACACTGTCTGCCCACATCAGCTTATTCATCCGACGGGAAAAAATGCAGTTGTTTTAACACTCCATGGGAAGCTGATTCTGCTGGGTGAGTTAATAGAAATGGTAGCAAGTTTTTTCCACTCAGAGACAATTTCCTGGCCTCCTGCCGCACTGTGTGTAGTGTGGTTGAATGTGCTGAGAAAGGAAGCAAAGGCTCAATAAAAAGAAACCGCTACGGCCATATATCTCGTTCAATGATGCACTGCTTCTTACATCCAGCCATGAACAAGGATGAGTAGATCAGTTTGGAGAAGCTAAGAATCTTCTCCCACTAGATCTAGTAGACATGATCTAGGAGCCTTCCAACATGTCAAACTTTTAGGGATTGAAAAATTATTTTTTTTTTCATTCCCTTTCCATTTTTAATTTCACAGCTTGCCGGTAATGAGAATTGCTGAGATGCTGCCAAGAATCTGTCCTGAGACAGCTTAACTTTGCCCATCCAAGAGGTCTGGATAGTTCACCTAAGTGTTAGAAATAGGCTTGGAAGTACAAACCTCCATGAAATCTGGTAACCGACAGGTACAAATACCCACGAACTCTGAGGCTGTTCCAACGTGGATCCAAATTTTACCTTGGGCCGCATCTCCAATAATTGTGAAGGCCAGCCCTTCAGCTCATGTAAATCATGGTAGCTCCATTGACTTCAGTGTGCTATCTGGATTTACCCCAGCTGAGGGCTATGTAGATGTGATTTTAGTGCTGGTGAAAGGTGCTAGGTTAACAGTACTGGGGTCTGAACTGCTGTCTCTATCTGCAGAACAAGCACAGCACAGACAGAGACAGAGCTGGGGAAAAGAGCTATTCTGAGCTAAAGGACAACACTGGTCCAAGAAAAAATGGGTATAAAGTGGCCATGAATAAATTTAGGCTGGAGATTAGTTGAAGGTTTCTAACCCTCAGAGGAGTGAGGTTCTGGAACAGCCTCCCAATAGGAGCAGTGAGGGCAAACAACCTAACTAATTTAAGGATGCAACTTGATAAGCTTATGAACAGAACTATATGATGGGATTGTCTGTGATAGCAGGGGACTGAACTCAGTGATCCAGGAGGTCTTTTCCAGTCCTATGTCCTAATGTAATCCTCCACCTTACCTGGAAGAACTGACTATGGGTAAGAGTGAAGATGGTCCATTCATTCTTTGGATTCTCTTTTGCAACAGCCAATTAGTGCCAGGTGTGGTGAACATGCTAGTTCACTGGGAACCAGAATGGGACTTATTTAATTTAAACCACCAAAAGGTGCTCAGAAGCTGTATCTACACTGGGAACATTTGGATCTGTAATTCTCCACTGGCGGACGAATGGTAGAAGCTGTAGCGTAGACGGGGGCAAGTGTTTTTATCACTGTGTTACTACAGTTGGTAAAAAAAGAGGACCAAAAATCATGAACATTTCCACCTATATTTCTGAATTTTGAAATGTTTTGATCAACTCTATGGCTGGCCCCAAACAGGATGCAAGTCTCATGAAAATTTTCATAAAGAATTTAATCGCATTTTTCCTTCAAAATTTCAAAAATTGTCCAGTTCTAGTTGTCAAGTCTGTGCCATGTCTACATCACTCCACCACCAATGCCTCCATCATGGCTATCCCATTACAGGTCCAAGTTTTCCTCGTTTAAACATGCTCAGCTGGTTACAATTTCAGACAATAAAGACCCCAGCTGAATTTAAACTGTTCATACAGAGGTGGAAGACTTTCATATTCTTTTTTCCCATTCTTTGTAGCAACCAATCCCCCTTCTGGGTGCCTGTCCTAATTGAAATGAATCTACTAATCATTTTGAAGTTCCTCAGTCATTGCAATTAACTCAGGGTTTAGAAAAGAGAAGTTTAGCAGCTGTAGCAAGTTCACCCCAAATCTGCTTAAGTAACTGATTAGAATGTTAAGGAGTTGCCACCCATTCCAAATGAACATCCACAGAACAAATAACTGCCCATTTTATACCATAAAGGAATGAAAAGACTAGCACCTCTTTTCCACTCAATGTCAGCAAATTTAATTAATCATTAATTGCCCAGCCTTGTGATTATAATTAACTCTCTGAGAAATTATTGAATTCCAATTGCCTGGATAGCCAGCCTCACAATAATTAGTATCAAATCCTGAAATATAATAGTAATTTTTTGGAAATGGATGTTTATTGTTATTATGCCATTGCTGAAAGTGCTGAGTGCCTGGGAAGCCATTAATCAAAGGTAAAATTCTTGTGCAGTCCAACTCCAATCCATTATGGCACCTGAAGGTCTCCAAATTCATTATCTGAACAACCCAGCCAAACATAGAAGGTACCAAACACTGAGTCCATATAATTTCCTGCTGGATCAAAATTTCCTTAAAACAGAGGCATGAACCAAAACCATTCCATTTCAGCCTCTGCTCATAGCAATCGATCCCCAAAAGGACTCAGTCTTGCACTCTGATACGTGGGCGCACAGTACTACACTACATTGTAAAATCTGCTCTAGTGTTTGCGTATGCATGTAAGTTGACAAACTGGATAGGTGACCCACATTCACTTATAACAGGGTAGGCGCAAGGGTTTAAAAGACTAAATTATTGAAACATAAGTCTTGTATTAATTTTTGGTGTACACAAACAAGTGTATATATAAAAACATAATGCACATATCGCACCTTCTACGTGAGGCTCTCGAAGTACTTGACAAACATTCATGAACTAAATCTCCCATCTCCCTTTGGATATGGTGTTCTTACCTCCAGCATTGCTCAGATACTACACAGCTGGAAGCCCTAGAAAACTAAGTTGTATAGATTTGGAAATTGAGGAAAAGGAGGCACACAGATGTTCACAACTATCATTAAAGCAAAGAGAATGTTTTGCTTTTTCATCTGTGCACACGGCTACTTGTCATGAGATATTTGCCTAAGGACAGCAGCCAAGAGAATCTCTGAGCCTCGACTGCCACTGGAAACTGCATATAACTTGGATCTTGTGAAAGTCATGGAGCTCAGAGAGACTAAAGCTATGTCTACACAGCAATTAAACACCTGCGGCTGGCCTGTGTCAGCTGACATAGGCTCACAGGGCTTGGGCTGCGGGGCTGTAATATTGCTGTGTAGACTGTTGGGCTCAGGCTGGAACATGGGCTTTGGGACCCTGCCCACTTGCTGGGTCCCAGAGCTCAGATTGCAGCCTGAACCAAAACATCTACACAGCAATTTTACAGCCCCACAGCCCAATCCCAGCGAGCCCAAGTCAGCTGACACAGGCCAGCCACAGGTGTTTAATTGCTATGTAGACATAGACAGTGAGACGAATGTTCATAGTAAGTGGTGCTGGGATGTCAGTATATGGCACTCTTCTCTCTGAGTAAGCATTGAAGTGAATACTGGCTCCAGAGTTAAAATTCTGATCCAGAGCCAGAAGTGTGTTTGGATTTCAAACACCCTAATGATCTGGGGTGTTCAGATCTGGTGTTCAGGTTTAAGTCCCCTCTTTACACTGAACCAATATCCAGCACAATGTTAAGGGACACTCTGCAAGGGGTGGCATGTGGCAGATGAGGCTGACCACCTGTGGCCATTACAGATTCCATGACTCTTTCCATCAGACTAGTCAACCGTCATGTGCTGGCTATGTTCCTATTCAGGTAGTTCTATTCTGCCTCACTAAATTCCCCTTGCATTTTCCAAGGGATAGTCTGTTCTCCTTCACAACTTGTCAGACCATTGTGTAGTGTTGCTGTGCCCTGTGAACAAATACTATGTGTTCCACCCTAAAGAAAGCTGCATTTCCGTGGCAGGAGAGGTGTTCTCTGTGTTCTTTACCTCTCCAACAAATCTGTTGTGAAGCTTAAGGAGTTGGAGCCTGCTTCTTACATCCTTACTCACACTGAGTAGCACTTTATACCTTGAGTAGTCCCACTGACTTCAGTGGGATGATTTGTGAGAAAAGGTACAACTCAGGGAGAGGAAGAGTATCAAAAGTTGACTCTCTTTATATACAAAGTTATCTGAGCTCTGCATATGAAAAGGTCGTCTAGATATGCAATGTATTATTATTAATAATTATTAGTGTTAGTAGTAGAAGCTGTGATTCTGATATCTTCTAGATGCCATTTCTTTATCCTGGCCACATGGCTTTTTTATGTCCAATATAGTGAAAGCATTAAAGATTGGAAGAAACTTTTTCTTTGCTGTCCCACCCTGCCCCCATTTGCTTTTCTACAATGCCCCATCGTTTGTTCACTTAGCATGTGTGCACATCAAATCCACGCATTGGTTGGGAGGAGATTCCCTCCAATAATACAGTAAGTCTGCTTCCTTGTCCGGCTGTAAACAGTCAGGTGCAGCGATTCCATGTAAGTGTCAAAGGTCAATTTGCAAGTTTCATGCAGCTCATACATTTTTGTGATGCTTTTTTTCTCCTCAGGTTTGTTCCTTCCAGCCCCATAGGCCTTAGAATGTTTAACCTTGCATGACCTCAATCAGATCAGGCTAAGTTGTTTTCTCCATTGCACTAAGCAACAACTTCAGGCAAGGCAAGTGCCCAGCAGGCAAAACTATGTGGAGATACTAGTAGATTCTCAAGTAAACTTGAACAGCTACTTTGGCATTAGTGGGAATGTGTTCTGCCCTAATTTCTCATTTCTACTTAAAAATAATACAGTATAGAGCAATTTTGCATAGGATTCCTGATACCTGTCTGCTTGTCTCATGCATAGACAGAATAAATTGGGTTAGATTAGAAAGAAAGTTGGGTGGACGAAAGTGGAGAGAGAGAAAAAGAAAGAGCCTGAAGATGAAGCAAAAAACAAAAGTGATTTTACATCTTCACTCCCAAAGTTAGGCAGAGACTGATTAATAGATTCATAGATTCCATGGCCAGAAGAACCATTGTGATCATCTAGACTGATTGCCCATATAACACAGGCCTTAGAACTTCCCTAGAATCATTCCTAGAGCAGATCTTTTAGAAAAACATATGATATAGTTTTTAAAATTGCCAGTGATGGAGAATCCACCATGACCCTTGGTAAATGGTTCCAGTGGTTAACTATTCTAACTTAAAAATGTATGCCTTATTTCCAGTCTGAATTTTTCTAGCTTCTACTTCCAGCCATTGGATTGTATTATACCCTTCTCTATAATTTTTTATAGCTGCCTTCACTTCCCCTCTAAAGCAAGTCTTTTTTTAACCAATACATCCTTCTTCCTCAATTGTGGGATTGTGGCTTTTTCGGCATCTAGCAAGTGTTTGGTGTTCTTAAATAATTCCCGATTATCATTCACATTTTTATGATTAATTTTTCCTCCCGGTTGATTTGGTTTATAAGTCCCTCTTGATTACGCAGCTTTTTTCCCCTACACATTTCAGATAGGTGTGTAAAGATCCTGTTCCCTACTGTGATTTTGTGGTCTGTAGCAGACACCAGCTATTACCCCATTTTGTGCTTTATCTGTTAGGACATTGATCCATAAGCACTCAAAATAATTTTCTTCCGAGTTATCAGTGACTCGGAAACAGGTAATGCCATTTTTGACATAGAGTGCCACTCCCCCTCCCCTTTTGCCCACTTTATCCTTCCTAAATAGGTTATAACCTATAAGCAATCAGTTAAAGCATCATCATCATCATATTATTATTATTATTTCTTCTGGAAGAGCCCACAGTGTACAAGGTACTATTCAGTCATAATGGAAGTCATGATCCTTGCCATGATGAGTGTAACTGAGGGTAGAATGTGGCCTGTGGAATCTTATCACTGGTGGTGATGGACAAACCAGGAAAAAACAACAACTTGACTTTCAGATCGCAGAATGTGTTTGTGGTGCTGGCAATGAGGAAAAACACATCTTCTTACTTATCAATAGAGCATATCTGATGTGGAGGTATTGAGAGAAAATAAACATGGCCACAATGCCATTTTTGCAATCACTTTTTGGAGTAGAACAGTACTTTAAGTAATGACACATCTTGGCTTAAAATCCTCCCTCAGCTGGGGTAAATCAGTGTAGCCCATTTACTTCAAGGGAACTGCATGAATCAGATGACACCAGATCTTTAGCTGGTGTAAATGGACACAGTTTTATTTATATCTATTAAAATGAAGCTATGCTGATATACAATAGCTGAAGATCTGACCCTATAAGCCATAATGGCCAGAAAACATTCTAACGGAAGCAAGCCCAGTAGAATTTCACCTAGAGCATTTCAACAAGTCTCAAGGACTATTTTGGTTTAGGATGAGATTTGTGAGCTTTCAAATAAAGAAGGAAACTTAAAAAAAATAACAATAACAGAGAAACTGTGGGATGGGAATGAACTGACCGGATATATTAATGAAAAACCTCAGCTGTTTTTCAGGACTCTGTTCCCAGGTGGAGACATTAATATTTCAGCTGGAGAAATTATGTCTGTACACAGAGTGTTTATCCTTATCACAGCAAAACACCTGTCCAGTTCTCAGACTTCTACACTTTTCAGTTGATAAAGACCTACATATTAATGGAAATTGCCTTGTGTGTCTATGTAGAGTTTTCATTGTCTAAAAAAACCAAACTGATAATCTACATGATATATACCAGTACCGGGAGGCCAGTAGTGTCAGCCCATTGGGGAAGTATGAGAGATGGTGGGGGAGTAGAATTGTAGGGGAGTACAAAGTCTTCATTGAACATAACAATTTGCATAAAATGGAGCAGACTTCTAGAGCCACCCTCTCCTCTGATATGGTGGAGTGGCCCATAGAGACTACATGCCCCAGGATGCAATGCTCCAGTCTTCTCCGACTGTCCCAGCATTATATTCTAGGGGGACCTGTAGTCTTTGATTTCTGCACCTCCATATTAAAGCTGAAGGAGCTATGCCTTTTAATATTTTGTGAGCCATGTTTGCCTTGCGTGTTGCTCTTTGGGGCATCCTCATTATCACCTTCAAACTCTCTCCTGGTCTTGAAAGAGGAAATGGCACCTCTAATTAAAAAGTGGCACCTCTACGGTGGCAGAGTGAGTGGCCCACGCACTACACTGAACAGTGATCTTCCCAAATTTCTCATTACTGAGCCCAGCAGAAACAATGCCAGATGAACGGCAGGAAATTCTAACTATCGCGGCAGACACAATTAGTCTCTTATCCTGCTATTGCTGGGTACAATCTAGGTCAGGGACCCTGACCTCAGCACGAACACACACACACAAACAAATCCAAAACACTGCAAATGAGTTTAAGAACTGGCAAACTGTAGTGTGCACATTTTGAATACTGTATCAATAGGGCTTGTTACAAGGAACTTGACCCGACGCCAAGCGTGATTTTTTTTCCTTTTAAGAGATGTACAAAATGGTCTGACAGCCATTTTGGCTCAGGGTTCACACTGTAAAATCCCTCTAGTGCATGCAGAGCTATTTTCCCACTGCAGATGAAGAGAACAATGAATAAATAAAGAAAGAAAATAAATTCAGCCTAACGAAATTGAAGATGGGCTATTGTTCTCTGACACAATTTGTTTTTAGGCTTTTGTCAAGCGTTTCAGACAGTGTATCAGCCAAACAAGCTCTTCCTTTGGCCAGGCTTCTCCATTCACTAAAGCATTTCATTGGGAAAATAATCACTTGATTGGTCCAACCAAACTTTGAACAGTACCCAAGGAATCCACAGCAGAAACAAAAATATGCCTCAGCCAATCACTCACCAGATGATCTCTTCCAGCCTTTTCCATTTAAGTAGTGATTAAGATATCTTTGGTCTATCAAGGCTTTAGGGCCAAAAAGGTTACTTTCTGTAAGAGTTGGTCCCAACGTAATAGTGTGCTGAGAGTAGAGGGAAGATTGCATGCTATGTTATCTAGCATGCCTGTTTAGGTCTTTACATGATGTCCATCTAAATAGTACTGAATTGATGAAGTGAGCTATAGCTCACGAAAGCTTATGCTCAAATAAATTTGTTAGTCTCTAGGGTGCCACAAGTCCTCCTTTTCTTTTTGCGGATACAGACTAACACGGCTGCTACTCTGAAACCTGAATAGATATAGTGCACTGCATGCTATATTTGATAATGTACAGTCATAGCTCTGTTTGTATCAAGGAATTAAATCAGGTGCCGCTTATTTTCTTGTGCATGAAAGAATGTTGGTGAGATAGTGCTACCTCAGAGGAGTTCTGGAAATTAAACTCAATCAGCAAGACGAACTTTTAAGGTAAGCCATATTTAGATCTTGAAAACTCAGGTATGCTACATTTTCAAGTAAACAGCGAGAGCATATTGATATATTTTTGCGCTCAGTTGTTTCCTCAATGTTACTTCTCTGTTAATAGCCTTGGAGAAGCTATGGAGTCCAGCCCAAGTCTGGGTTCCCAGCTTGTGCAGAGCCTGGTATATTTTGCGTCTATTAGTACACTGCCCTTTGTGCAATCTGCTCCATGCTGTGCAACTCCTTGCTACCCAGGGAGAAATTCTTTGTGTAAGATGGAGGGATGCCTTTAGCAAACCTTGGTCACATGTTAAAATTAGAGGTGAGTCCAAACTGCAACAGAAGACCCAAACCACCTTGAATGTTGATGAAACTCATATTTGGATCCTAATATGAGCATAGAAGTTCTGGCCCATCTTTATGAAAAGAACCTGAACCAGAATAGAAGATCAGATCTCCTTAAACTTTGGGGAATTTAGGGTGTCAGTTTTTCAGTGCAGACAAATCTCTTGGGATAATTTCATTCACTCCTTGACTTGAAGAGATAAGTGATGATAATTTCAATGGGAATTATGCACACACATTGGAGTGAAGGATGGATTGAGGCTAATTATGGCCTAAATTTAAAAAAATGAAAAGTGAGGGAGAAGCAACCCTGGAAGGCATGAGGAAGCCAGAACAGATGCTGGGAAAGACTGCCCCATTACCAAGAGTTTGGGGAATCTTTGCAAGGTCCAGACTGCCTGATTTGTTCACCTGGTCTGAGTCCTGTAAAGAACATACCCCAGAGAACGGCAAATAACATACCCTTAGAGTAGGGCAAATAACTTCTAACCCTCCAGATTATTATCACAACTACCACTCCAACTGATACAGAGTTTCTGAGTTAACACAATGTTTCCACTCTTTCAGCTCAATAGCAGAGTGGGTGTATGGAAATGTCATCATTTTGGCAATCAATCAAACTATTAAAGTCTCTGCAGAAAGGCCAAACAGATTGATGGAAAATGCAGCTCCTGCGGCTGTCTTAAGAAAAGACTTCCCCCCCACCCCCAAAACCAGTCAGGGTGTGGTTTAGTTCTCAGTCTTCATTATTGAGATGTGGATTTGTAAAAGAAGATGAGACATTAAAAATAGCACTTTCAAAAGGTTTTGTTGAGAGAGATGATAATAAACCAGAAATAATAGTTTGTCCAAGCTCAGTTTTCCCGGGGGCACTCTCAATGCCACTTTTGTTGTGGATAAGGAGCGACTGCTTTTCTTGGGACATTTGTGGGAGTTTGGGGTGCACAATGGGGTATTTGTGCCAGTTTCAGTGATACAATGTGGTACTTACATCAACCTGGGGTGCAAAGAGGAGTAATATTTTGTATTACTCACCCCCAATACTATGCAAATGCACAAAGCGACCTCTTTATTAATTATTATTATTTATTTGTAGTAAAATAGCATCTCAAAGCTCCAATCTGGGGTCAAGGACCCATTGGACTGAGGACAGCACACACATGCAATAAAAAAGACAATCCCTTCTCCAAAGAGCTTACAATTTCAGCATATGATGAGGGGCAATAGGTGGATACAACAAATGAATGGCAGTGAGAGAAGACTCGGTAATAATGACATGATCACATTTAGTATAACAAGCAGCAGTCACAGCATATTGAGTGCCACTGTGATGCGGTAGCCAGCAAGGGTACCAGTTGCTGCCACGTGTGATGAAGTTTGCTTGTGAGGTAGGCACCTGTGCACTAAGGATAGGAATGAGACCACCAAATTCATTTCACAAGGATCTCCATCTCTGCTAACCTGAGGTGGATTTGAACCAGTGACCAAGAGGTGAAAGTTTTCTGATGAATTCATCCTTCTCATTATGTTATTTCCAAGGAACCATTTATGCCTTATCTCTTCACAAGAAGTGGGATAGTTAATGAATGGAAACAATCAAGATTAATCTGAAAAAACAAACTTGCTGATCATTTTTATGGACAACAGTCCTCCAGAGTCTTTGTGTTCTTTCAGCCACTGTATATTTTTGGGAAGATGGAGGGGTATATTTCCAGAATGGAAACATGATCTAACTAAAGTTGTGCAGCTGGAACCTTATCTTAAAAATGGCGTCTGACTGGGATGAAGAACCTGGAAGGTAGAAATTGTGACTGGTTAGAAGAGGAGTGAACAGCCAATATTAATTGTGGTATTTTCTAATTTTTGAGTGTCTGGCTTTGCAACCTTAATGTTCTTTTAACATTAGTAACATTGTTTTTTTTGTGTGTAATAATATTAAAATGAAATATGGCTAACAAAATAAACCCACTTGAAGCAGAAGCTTCTCAGTACCCCACAGATGAACCCCAGCTGCAAGGTTCAAGACCAAAGTTTGGGGTGGTTTGGATCCTGAGGTTTGGCTCATCAAGGAAATGGAAAGGGTGCAGGGAGAAAGAGCTGTGAAGTATGGATCTGAAGTCCTTCAGAGTTTGGGGTGTTCAAATGCAATGGATTGGCATGGTCCCAACTCTCCTTTTAAATTTAAAATTCTTCCTTTGTTTCCCTAAATTTTTAAAAATTAATGTAATAAAGTGCAAAGGGAAACAACTATGCTGCTTTCTCCAGGAGGGAATGAATGAATGGCAAGGAAGATAATGAAATCCCTAGCTGAAGATTATTTAGTGGAATATTCAGTTATGGACCCAAACACTTACACTGAAAGCAAAACACCAACTGTTCTGCATGAAATTGATGACTAACAAGAACACAGAGAATCACCCAACATAGTAACATAGCTATCACAGGTATTCTTTCCCCGCTCTAATGAGGCTAACCGGCTGATCTAAGCCATATGTCTTAATCATCATGAAAACTGGGCTGATTTCCCTCCTGTCTTAAAACAGCATTTCAATATTGGCTAACAAACCTACAGCTAATGCTACGCAGTTTCTGCAATACACATTGGCTGTGTGGAAACTATACAACTTCCCCCAAGGGATAGCAGTGTGTGGTTTACATTTTGGGGTCAGACCAGGAAAGCCCTCTTTGTTTTCATTCACTTGTACCTTCAAGCCAACTTTGTGGCGCTAAGTAGATAAAATTAGTGTCAAAGCAGAGTTTTCCCGTAACTAGTCTACGAGCTGTAATTTTTTGGGAGTTCTTTCTATTATGGATTACCAGCAGTTTAGGATTTTTTCCAGCTGGAATGGAGTGGCGCATACTCTCTCACATGAATGTTTCTAAGCTAAAACCTTCTAAGCACAGGCATAAAACAAAGGCCCCATCCCCTGGATACAGCTGTCAGCTTGGAAATGAGAGCAAAAAAGACATTTCCTGTTCTTTCCAAATGGTTTTCCCAGGCAGTAAATGCTCTTATAACCTGCACATAATCCCAGAATCAAACACCCTGTAAGATTAGGTGCTATCTAGCTTCCAGTTGAGGTGAACTTTAGCATGATTCCAGTCAGTTTAGCCAATGGGAAGCTTCCCTTTGGGTTACCTCACAGAATTGTTCCCTCCAGATCATGAAGCTCCTCATGGAAGTCCCAGCTGCAGTAGCACGGAGGCTACACACCCACTAGCCATGTCTAGGCAGGGAATTCGATAAAAAAACGTGCTACCACCAGTTTGGCTGAACTGGGTTAGTACTGGTGGGAGCGCCCGTGTAGACAAAACTGGCAGCAGGTGCTGTTTTTACCAACTGGTCCAATGCATGAGAGACTCCACTAACTGGTGAAGTCTCTTTTAATGACTGGCTACCAGTTGGCAGGTTCAGCAATCTCCAGTTTGTTCGCTAAAAAGCAATTGTCTGCAAGGTGTTCATCATACTGGAGACCGCTGTCCCGCTGCCCAAGCTTGGGCAGGCTTTTCAGCTTTGGCAATTGGCCTGAGAGAGGCACAAGGAGGAGGCAGAAATGCCCTGTTGATTTCCTATTTTCCTTATTTTGTTCTTTGTGAAAGACGCTCCCCACTGTTAAGGATTGGGGAATCTTCCAAGGACACCCCAGTACTATCTTTTGCATTGTCACAGAGTTTATTCCTCAGCAGGGGTGGGTAAGCTCTGTTCTTTCGCTATCACAGCCATGCAAGACTTTTGGAATGAGATCTAGTAAGCTGTGGCACAGTCTCTAGGGAAGAAATGTGGATTGGGACACTTAGAACCAGTATGGACAAAGCATTAGAAGACCTAGGAAACAGGCCTGCATTGTCCAGGAGATGAACGGAATGATTTATTAGGTCTTTTCTGTACCTAATTTCTATGATTCTGTGAGCAAACCTCAAGCACTGCCTCAGAGGTGAAAATAAGCCAGTCTGATACGGTGTACCAGAAAGAGCCGGTACACAGCTGGTCGTACCGACAGGAGGCAGCTTCCCCAGGCTGACAATTTAAAACGGCCCTGGGCCCTGGCAGCGTCTGAAGCCCCTGGCCCTTTAAATCCCCGCTAGAGCCCCACTGCCAGAGCCCCGGGGTAGCAGCGGCGGGCGGGAGCCCTTGGGCTCCGGTGGTGATTTAAAGGGCTCCAGGATTTAAAGGCCCCGCCCCTTCCCCCCGAGGTCCCCCACCTCCCTTGATCAGGACCCCGGCCCTGTGTACCGGTAAGTCCCTTAAGTTACTTTCACCCCTGCACTGCCCACCCAGCCTGCTCTCCACTAGCTGTCTCTGGCTTGGTGTGGGCCTAGCCATGCCCATGGCATGATTGGCTGTACCCCAAACAGAAAGCACAACTTAATGGGAGCAAAATGAATCCACTCAAACAAGTTCACATGGACCCTCTGCAAGTCTTCTTCACCTACACTGCTTTTCCCTAAGATAGAATTCTCATCTCTCTATCTCAATCACGATCTCCTTCTCTGACTCACTCTTCTTCTCTCTTCTACCTATGAAATGTTATTTTCTAAAGAAAAATACTCTCCACAAATAAAAGCCTGGTGAGGTTTGTTGCCCGTAGTTCTTTCTTATGGATGAGAAACTCCAGATTTTTGGCACACACAGAAAGAGTAGTTTATCAGAAGACAGATTTCTTTGCAATGCCTCAGCAAGCACCTCCCCACTGTAAGCCACTCCTAACAGAATTCACCTCAGCCTCTTCAATGCTTTTTCTGTCTCCTAAATTACAGCTAAGTAAGAGGGCAATTAGGTTTCAACAATTAAAATGATTTACTTACTGCACGTAACAGCCGGAGCATCTCCACATATCTGCAGAAAGAGACAGAATTATATTAATTGCCATCAAGCTAGCACTGAATGAATCAGGGTGGAATGTGCAGCTTCATTTAAAAGATAGCAGCCAGATTTTAACAATGAACTCACACTTTCTCCGAAGACACCAGCTCCTGGGCTATGAGGTAAGCTCTGGACTGGCCTTCTTTCTGTTGAAAAGGAAACCACAGGTGTTAAGAAATCTCCCCTCCCCAAACAGAAAACAGGAAGAGCCAGAGAATGCCCGCAATCTGCATGATCCTTGAATTTGAGGCAGGGACTGTCTTTCTATTCTGAGTTCGTACACTGCCTAGCAGAACGGGGTCCTGATCCACAACTGCAGCTCTGCTGCTGCAATAGAAATAAATAAATAACATACAGCCTGAAATGGGGTCATGCTCTCAAGATTCAGGCCGTTGTTTTGGTGGCTATGGACTGACTCCTGACCATAATGATGTCAGAGAGAAAATTCCCATTGATTTCAATAGGGCAAAAATTCATCAGAAAGAAAGGCAGACAGATTCTAACTCTAGAAGGGTAATTTCATGACTGCAGGAGGCGAAGCTCATCAACTTTGTTCAGGCCGCTCATGTGCAAGGAAAAGTGTTTTGTTTTTTAAATAGTTATATTCCAAACTGTTCCTACTCCAGTGCAAGCTACAGAAGAAAACAAGTTCAAAGGGCTTTATTGCATGCTAAGCACATTTGATGAAATTAAACTGTGATAGATATATCCTGAAAGCAAACAGTGCAGTATTAAAGCAAATAACATCATTTTGAGATCACAGTGGAATGCATTTAAATCGGCAGAGATCTCAGAGGATGCAGAAATCTGCCATAGAATGCAATGGCAGTGGTTCTTCAAGGCTCAAGAGGCTAATTATGATGCTTTGCTCTGGTTTCATGAATCATTTGTTTTAAATTGATTTACTTATTTAGTCTATTTATTTAGGACATTTTTAACAGGTTTATAAACCATTGCCATATAAATATCAGAGACAAAATGCTAATCATTACAAGAATGAGCTTTTGTTTAGAGAATAATTATATAGTGATATAATCAGCAGATCCCTCTATTTAACAGGTTGTTACCATATTACAGAGTGAGCCTCTTTACCAAGGTAAGAAATGGACAAAGTGTTGAAACCTTTATTGAGAAAGAAATCTTATACTAAAGTAAGTTTGACTTACACAGCAGCGATACTAAAGCAAGGAAGCAGCCTTACAAGAGGCCATACAACATGCCATTTATTCTTAAAAGGCAGGAGGCAGCATCAAGTATATTGTTTAAAGGGACCAGGTGTGTCATTAATTCATTGCTTAAAGAGCCTCCTTTAGAAGGTGTACAATCAAGCAGCCGGGAGATGCTGAGCTGTCGTGCACTAAGCTGGTTATTGTAATTTAGGTGCTTGGGTTGTTAGGGATCATGGTGCAATCATTTAATTCAGCCCCTCAATGAAAAGCATTTGTAGGGCCCCGGACCAAACTCCCAGATTCAAACTCCATCAACCTTGCTAAAGTTTAGAGCACATTCAAGCTTGGCAGTTCATCTCCAGTGTTTAAACACTGTAGTAATAGAAATCTGAACAGTAATTCTCCAAATTCCCCAAGCCTTTTTCGACTCTGGACTAGTAATCTTGTGACATCAGGTTTTTTTTACCCAAAGTTTCTGCTCCTTCCTGCTTCCACTCAGGCTGGTAATAAGAAAGGTTGAAAACAGCTTAGGGAAGATTTAAGCATTCCCTAAAAGTGCTGGAAACTGAAATCCAGAAGCATGATAGCTGGACCATGAAAACCCAGATGCAAAACTGACTGAAATGAAATCAACCAATCTCGTTTCCATGCCCATCATTAATAAATCACAGAAAGAAAATAATCGGAATAAGTAATGAAAAGCAAACTTACATTTTAAAAATTCTTTCAGTTTTAAGGTGCTGTTCCCTACACAAGTAAGGATTTTCTTTAAAAAAAGTAGTGCATTTTATTTTGTCAGTGCCCCTTTAATATAAAAACGTTCAGCAGCAACAAATGAGTCCTAAAACTGTCTATAACAGAGCGACGCAGGGTTATTCAAAACACGCTGCAAGTAAATCTCTTTTTACTGTACAAATGAGTGAAGGAAAGGTCTGGTCCCTTGAGTCTCTAAAGATCGACCTAATTTCGTAGTGTAGACATACCCAGTGATCATCTAATCATTCATTAGATTCAGTCATCTAATCCATCTCTCTGCCAATACAAGATTGTTCCCTACGGTCTGTTACCTAGGGCTTTATTGATTCTTGTTTAAATGGTCCAAAGAGGGGTGCTTCTCCCACTTTTTTTTGGGACACTGTTCTACTGCCGTGGGACAGATGGTAGTATAGGCATTTTTCCCTGAAAGTCATCTTTTCCCTTTGTTAATTTCATTCCACTATTTGCAGTATACTCCTTGTACTACACTATCTATTTGTGTTTACACTTTACAATAATTTCTAAAGGGTTACCCTGTTTCTCTCTTTTTGTCACCAGTGATGATACATGGCATACACTACTGTCGGCACACAGGAGCTATCACGTGTCGCTGGTCAGCATCAGGATATTCTGAGCTCTTTTTCTTCCCCACCCTTTTGACTTGCAGACATAAATCAATTGAATGGCAATTTTATTTCTGGATTACCAAACCTAATACTGGCCAGTTTGCACGTCCTCTTTTGACAGGCTTGGCCAAGAAGCGAAGTATATTTCACCATTGGTGTGGGCCCACTCGCCTTTCATGTATACAGATTGTCACGGTCTGTAATTCTACTTGTGATTAATATGTCTTAGTTGAGAGACAAAACACTGGGACCCCTGGTGTCACATGACCAGTCTAGGGTGAGTTTTGAGACAGTGTCTCTAGGCGTTGCCCGTCTTGTGTTATTTAATTACTGTTTGCTTAACCAGGAAATGAACTCTGAGATTGACGACAGCGTCAGGAGACGGACTTCTGGGAATAGCGGGAGGCAGGGGGTGCGGGTCCTTCAACTATCAACCTTCTAAAACAAAGCCCAAGTGATTATTAAAACATGACTGAGCTACCACATTTGTAGTGATCTTTACTGTGTGCTCTTCAGCCCAGCAGTAAGCACTTTTGTACGCTTCCTCCCCAGGCTGCTGCTTCAGTAGCTGTGTACTCCAATCCCTGCTGTTTGTCTGTACTCAGCAGATGGAAGCGATGGATCTAGACAGAGGATTCTGGCTCTGTGCCTAACTGAGTCTTGTTGTCTTTATTAGCCTTATCTGTCCCACAATCTAAAATATATGCTATAGACAAGCAAAATGGCCCCTCAGATTGCCTGCCCTCAACAGTCAATGGAGTTTTCATCTGCTAATGAAGCTGCTTCTATATCAGGTATAACTTCCTGACAGTGAGATCTCTTACTTTGGGGAATGGTCTCTTGAGGGATGTGGTGGAAGCCTCATTGCTAGTTCATTTAAAACTGGATTGAACAGAGCACTGGAGAATATGCTGGGGAGCACTGACTAGACAAAGTACTCTAAAGGCCTTTTCCATCTCTAAATACTATGAACTCTTACTGGTCTGGGGAGGGCCATGGAGTGCCCTGTTAGTTAAGCACATGATTTCCATGCTGCTTCCAACTCCCATGGGCCTAGGGGAATAAAATCAGACTCTCTGGATTTGAACCATCTCTTGAGAGATAGTGCAAAGCAGGAAATGTAATCATCAAGCTGTCTTGCACGTTTTCCTAAACAACACTCATATCTAACGCCTACCCAAAGAATATGCTTTTGTGACTCTTCCAAAATTGCACCCAAATAGTCAGCCACAATATTCCTCATTCAATGGCAGTCTTTAGTTTGTATATCAAACACTGTGCTCTAACTATCATATATGAATACTAACAGCTGATTGCAAGTCACTTGACATAACCTATTCCTGTTCATGAATGGCATAATAGACAGCAGGGGCAGATGATGTGTCTCAAATTACCAGAAACATCTAATTAACACACAGAGACTCGTATTAGGATAAAGAATCCGCAGATTAATTGGTTACACACTCTGCATGGTGGGATATCAACCTGAAACTTAGGGCCCAGTCTTCTTCCAGAACAGTCAATGGAAGCAGGATGGGAACCTAAAACTCGAATGGCCCTGATTTTGCAAGCCTTTGGCATACAGAGCTCCCACTGACTTCAGTAAGACACAGAGCTTTATGTAACTGAGAGCTCACTGTACCAGACTTGGGAATGTTGAGTTTGCTCAGCCTAGTCGTTGTCCTTCATTTAGAAAAGTATAAAGCCTCATCAGTGGATTATTTCTTAAAGATTGAAGGTCTTGCTGGACAGGAAAAAGACTACTTGACCCACAAAGCAGCTAGTTTTGGTGTATGTCTATCCCATCTCCCTGCTCTGTTAGTGCTTCAGTGCCTTGTTCTAAGAACTCCTCGACCTCCTTGCATTTCTCATCTCAGTCTCCAAGCTCTCAAGGATTACAACAGCATGGTCTGGTCACAGGGGAATGATGATGACCTGGATATTCTCCACATGACCCATTTTCAATTCATGGCACCCTAGTGCCCTGATTTGGTTCACAAAGCAGCTCCAGAGGAATGTCCTCCTGACTGAGAATCAAGGTCTCACAATATGAAATGGGAAAAAGATAAAATGAAATAATAAAAAGGATTAAATGAAAGAGAAAGAAAAGAAAAATAGATATTGTACTATAACAAAACCATGGCCACCTAGAACAACACATTTGTCACTATGCTATATACCATGGCCACCCAATCTTCACAGCAACAAAATATACAGAATTCAGATTACATCCTGCTCCAAAAGCATAGGCCTTGAATCAATGGGAACTCTCCTATCAGCTGTTAGCAGTGTAGGTTTTATGACACACAGTTCAGCAATTCTGATTCCATCCTGAGGAGCGCAGTGGTGTGTGCACACACATGGCCATAAACACACACAACATGATTCATTACAATATTAAGAAAACTAAAATCAACTTCTTTCTTCAGGCATGGACTGTCAAGTGTTAATGCTTTTGAACATACTCTAACACAATTACTATATTTATTACCTCAAATAAAAATAACAACACATACCATACGTAGCTGCTTTAATCAAGGATCTCAAACTGCTTTTACAAAGATTAATGAACTGTGCCTCACAATCCCCACATGATGTGGCTAAGCATTTTACAGATGGGAAAACTAAGGCACAGAGATGCTATGTGACTTGCCCAAGGTCAGTTTCTGTCTCTAAGCAAACTCTAGCAAACAGCTTGATTCACAATTTGTGTAGAACTTCACATCAAAGCTCTAATGGCCTTCAGTAGACCAGTAAAAGGAGGGTGGCAAGAGTGCTGGAGAGGTAGACCTTGCCTGCTGAGACTGGAGACTCCAATGGGGGTTGCCAACCCTCCAGGATCGTCTGGGAGTCCCCCAGGAATTAAAGATTAATCTTTAATTAAAGATTATGCCATGTGATGAAACCTCCAGGAATACCAAACTTGGCAACCCTAACTGTGTCCTCTCTTGACATTCTCTACATTGTTATTTTCTCTTTCGCTGCTCTCAGAGTGCAATTAGCTTGATTGAGACAATGTGTGCTCAGGTGGCATCACATAGATAAAGACAGGAAAAGTCACAGACAGCCTGGCTAAAAACAGCAATTTTCTGCCTTTGATGGAATAGACATGTATTATTGATATTATTTCATTGTCTTCGAGGGAGCTGAATAAAATGATGAATAATGAGGAAACAAAGGCCAGTTGCTGATGCTCAGCATTGCAGGCTATCAAAAGCCCATACACATCAGGAGCCCATGAATGCTTCACAATATAGCTTCACAATATAGTTAAGACTTTCACGGGGTCTTAACATGCTTATGGCACATGGAGTGTATGGTTTATTGCTCACATCCTCCCATCCCATCGTGTTACTCTTGGTGGGGGTGGGGTGGTAGGGTCTTTGCTTTCCAGCGACCATGCTTCCTATTTTCCTGCAGGATAACCTCTTTCCAGGTAGTCGTAAACTAAACTTGATGATTAAAGTCCTGTTTCAGAGGAGACAGTTATTGTTAGGAGAGTCTCAGCTGCCTGCTTACAAGACAGACAAACTAGGAATGGGCCAAACCAAAGGTTACCAGTGTTGTGGAAAAGGTCTAGAGATCAGATCAGTGGTGGCCAATCAGTTCTTCCACTTTTGCAGACTAAGGTCTAGATCTCCATGGAGTGCACAAGCAGGGAGCGCAAGACTGTGGCACTCATATACAGGGGCGAGCAGAGGTCACGTGTGAGCCCAGCTGAGGTTAAGTGCTAGGCTAAGTGCTCTGCACTGAGCGGTCTTAGGTCTCATGTCCCTTCTGCATCTACTTCCTTAATATCCAGGGTTCAGGGTAAAAAAAAGGATGAGGGTGGGGCTGGGGTGAGCAGAGTATGAGCATGTCTGAGGAGAAAGCCGGGGAAGGGGGCAGGGAAGGTACCATTCTTAGCATGCTGATACAGCACTTAAGCATCCTGACAGGCTTCACTGCTCCAGTTAGACAGCAGTGGCATGGCAGAGACAAAGCAGTAAACTCACTGAGGCAGGACGGGGTTGTCCCTCCAGAGCATCACATTTGACTTTGTATTTATGTACTCTGCACCTGTGCTGAGCAATACCAAGCCTAAGACAGCAACTGGACCAGTCAATACCCATTGCCTACCACTCATCTGCATGCTTAACATGTCACTTGCCCAAGTGCTACTGCATAGCATAGAGCTGGACAGCTGATCACACATTTCATACATGACACAAGGATAGGGAGATTCAAGTAGCTTGAAGTTCTCAGTGCTCCAAGAAACAGAGGAGTAATAATAATGCTTTGTGTTTCATCAGAGGCAGCGTGGTGTAGTGCATAAAACTAGGAGTCAGGAAAGCTAGGTTTCATTCTTAACTGTGCCACCGGCCGGCTGCATATCTCTAGCCAAGTCGCTTTGTCCCTCTGCTTCCCCTCCTACGATTTGTCTGTCTAACTGCTTTAGATTATAAACTCTTTGTGGCAGGGACTGTGTGTCTGTACCACACCTAGCACAATGCTGCTGTCAGAATGATCAGAGGACTTTAAAGGGATTTATAAATATTAAATAACCCTCCTAACACCTCTATAATATAGGTTTATTCTTATTATTAATTTTATAGATAGATAAACTAAGGCACTGAAATAGCAGGGGGCCTTGTTCGAGGTTTCATAATGAATTAGTGACACAGTTGGAGATGGAACCCAGGAGAGTCAACTTCCAATGGCTTGCTCTCGGGGCTAGATTGCAACCTGTCCTGGGGAATCTGTTCAATTATACAAGGCCCAATGTGGCCCATTAAGAGCTGTCTAAATGTGTCACTTCCTTAAGGGGCACAAATCCATTGCTCCCAAGTACAGCTTATGTTTTGGTTTTGAGGGCGTGGGTGTGTTTCAGTGTATGAAAGTTAAAGGTTTGCAAAACAGAGTGATTAATGGAGCCTGGAAACCGACCCCACCCAGTGGAAAGATAAGGAACAGCAAAGGCAATTTGACATGCAGTAATAGTGAGATGGTTGCTGCCTTGGTCTTTGCAAAACCTTTGTATTCTAGCCTGATATTTCCTTCATTGCACACAACACAGGTCTCCTCTGTGTGCTGTGATGGTTCACTGCCTTCCCTGTCCCACTGCTGCCTTACATTCCTGGCACCTCAGAGAGGGTCATGGTAGTTTATCTTCAACGCTGCCCTCAGGATCAAATAATTTACTAAACTCCTTTATTAAGTCTCCACTACACCAAGGTATCCACTAGCATTACACAAAGGTAAGTTACCTGTATTGGGTGACCACTTCTCCAGCATGACCAGTATTGGATCCACATATAACAGCACCCTGTCCAAGGTGAGCAGCTAAAATGATCTGGGATGTCTACGGCCATAAGACACAGCCTGATTCTACTCTCATTTACACCATTTGTACACAGCTGTAGGCTTCAGTGGAGTGCCTCTTGATTTCCCTCAGTGTGAGGAAATAAACTCTGCATTTAAAATATGGCTTTATTTGTATTACACTAAAAGCACCTGATGCTTTATAAACAATCACATTATTGCAGGATCAAACTAGTCTAATTGAATCTTTCCTGGGAATCCCTTCAACTCTTCATGTCAAACACCCAGCCATGTTTATTAACAGACCCTTCTTCCCTGAGTGGTGTTTTAATGTACGATTCACTGTATACCACCCTTGAGTATAACAGGAACACTGAAATAGCTGATGCTGATGCAATATTCCCTAGTGAGCTGATATTTACCCTGTTACTACTGTACCCTTCCAAAGCCACCATTGTATAGAAGGTTGGCTCCTTATCAGCAATGGTGCAACTTGTCAGTCTGAGTCTAAATGCCTTCCATTGACTACTGGGGCTATTTTTAAGCCCATTGCCTATTCTTGTGACCAACACCCTTGTGTGTGACACCCAGGCTAGGTCAGGCAGCCAGACATCACAAAATGCAGCCCGAGGCACCCTCATGCCTTGCAGCTGTCATATTTCCCTTGGCCTGGCTTCCCAACAAAGGAGGCTGGAGAAGTTAACTCCCAGTTCAGGGGCTGCATCTCCACTTCCGACAAGCTCACACCCCGCAACCTTTGCTTCACAGTCTTATATTGCTTGATATTGGAGTTTTGTGGATGCAGTGAGAGTGCATGCATTGTTGTGGGTGCGTTGAAGGTGCACACATTTATGCGTGCATCCCCATTGAACCCTCCAAAAAGTGCTTCTCCTTTACTGGGCTTTTGTTTGTTCCTGACAGAGCTCTCAACATGATGGCACTACAATGCAGAAGAAGGATGGAGGTGTTTCAGGGGCCAGGGAACTGAAACTATCCAGCAAACTCCATAGGATTTGAAGTTACCCAGGTGAACCCCAACACTGGCCCCACAACCCCTTCCAATTCGCCACCAGCTATTAGAGCTTAAAATGTGGCCCCTGATCTACAGCATCTTCTGACTTGCTCTTTTCGTGACCCAATGTGGAAGTGACTCCCTACCACACAGAGTCTCTTGTCTTCATGGGCAAAGTGTCAGGCCTAGCAAAGGAATTGTCCTTGGAGTCACTTCAGTTTCAGGGTGAAGATTGCTGAGGAGATAAAGATGTAGCTGGGAATGGGGTCAAGTCAGGGAGGGCAGTTGTCTTAAGAGGCAGCCAGGAGGGGTGATCTGACTGAATACTCCTGCTTGGACTCCCAGAGTCCTGACACTAAAGTCTGAGGCCTTATCTCTGGTAGAGTAGTTAAATTTAAATCGGGGGTGTGGTTCAGGCCTTCTAAGTGCAGGATCCTTCCCAAGCTTTTTGGGATGCTCTGAAGCATTCGAAGCACAGCTAGCTTGGGAGAAGCCCAAAGGCTTGTGTGTCTCTAAACCTTCTCTGAATCTCTAGAGAACAACACTGGGCTGGTTGTCTCACAAGAGCAGCCCTTCTGAGGGCATCTTCTTGTTTCTATTTCTGGTCCTGGCTGGAAGTAGGAATTTCAGAGAAAGCTCCAAAAGGTATTAGCATAGGCAAAGTGAGAGGGCAGTCTGAATTTGCGGGCTAGTGGGGTCTGAACTGCAAGTTCAGATCCAGATCTGAGCACCCCTAAAGTTCACAGCTATGCGGTTAGTTCATCTCAGTGTAGAACAAAGGACCAGCACCAAGTTTAGGTCTGGATCAAGTTCAAAGGGTGGGATGGATTTGGTTTGGATGTTTTTCTAGTACTAAGTGAAGGCTTTGGAGATGAAAAGATCCCTTATTTCACTTGAACCTGTACATGCCTACACCTCCCTGGAACCCACATTTGCCATTTGCCATCCCTAATCTGATGCTTTCCTCTATGCAGGCAAAGAAGACTCCAAAATCCATTGTTTATGGATGACTTCCATTGTTTATGGATGTCAGGGTGACTTCAGAGTCAGTGACTGAAAAGTCAAGTGTCACCTTCCTACCAGTTGGATGGATGTAAGTAAATAAGCATATGTAGCAGGCACGTACATGGGGGATGACTCCAGAGCTCCTGTAAATTAGCTAAGTGCAGGGGATAAAAGAGAGAATCTCCGTCAGTTATGTAAGAGAAGTGCCCCCCTTTTGATGGTTTTAACCAAATAGAATCACAGAGGTTAAAAAAACTACAGCATTTTCATCCTATTTTTCTAACCTGGTACCATCTGCCAGAGATTTAAAGAAAGGGATTCAAGTGCACAATTAACCAAAAAGAGCACATTCTCAAAATCAGCTTTAACTAAAATAATCAAAAGTACCAAGTGCTGTTACCCAGGGTTTCTGGATTGAGGGTACACTTCTAGAACCCTGACCAAAACAAAACTTGGAGAAGACAGGCTTGCTTTTCTACTTCTTTACATCATTTTTATGCCAGTCCAATTCCAGTGCAGTCCAATGGAGTTAGATTGGTGTAAAAATTATGCAACCCAGTGGAAATCAAAGCCCTAGGTTTTTTTATAAAACTGATACACCAAAACACCCCAAATGTATCATTTTGTCCTTCATTTAAATTGTTTGCAGAATGGAGGTGCCGGCAAGTCCTAAAGGTTCCTTCATACTCACACAGAGCTCATCCCCAGGAGAGCAGGGATTCAAAGGGGGCCAGCTGTTCAAACAATTCCAGGAAACCTGTGTACAAATCTGACTTTTTTTTTCTCTTCAGAAAATGAGCCTTAAAAAAAGAAACAACAGAAAACAACACCTCCCACACCCCAATCCGCAAACTGGAAGCCTTGGAAATCTCCAATGAACAGGCAAAAAGCAAAGAAGCAAAGCAAATCATAATACTTGGGGATTGACAATCCACATTTCAGCAGAGTGAAATAAGTATATCCCAGCTAGACACCAGTCAGAATCACATGTTCTGGATACAGCAAGAAGATCTTATCAGCTAGGTGATTTCATGCCTTTATTCAGGCTAATTTTCCCTCGGGAGTGAGAAACCATAAACCAAAACAACAAACTCCAGTTGTTGGATTTTTTTTTTAATCCAAATTCAGCTCTGCTAGGCCAGCCCCAAAACAGTTGTTTTAGCAAGATTAGCTCATTTCCAAATTCATGGTACTATTTTTGGCATCCAGACATGTGTACCTCTGCCAACTCTCCCCAAGCGACAGTACTTCTGAACTCTTTCATGTTTTACAACTGCTCTGTGTTGTCTGAGGATTTTGCTACAAGCGGGAGAAGACATCACTTCATTGGGTAGTTGGACAATTTTTCTGCACTTCATCATTGCACGGCTGTGTTTTTACAGGGCAGCTAATGCTCCCTTGGCACCCAGAAGATTTGTGTGAGAAGACAACAAAAGGAGGTGGGAATGGTGGGGGTAGGAAATACAATCCACTGTCAGTATTCTTTAACTATATCAGCACTTTCTGAGGGAAGGACAACAGAGGGTTGGAATTTATTCTATTCACCATCAATCACAATGAGCCAATAATGGCCCAAGGTTTTTGTGAAGAGTCTGGAAAGCTGGGTATGCAGGGCCACAGGTGGAATTCCATAATCCTGCAATTCTGGAGGTGGAATTCTCCATCGTAAGTGGAGGGCTCAGTGCTGTGACCCCTCTCTTCCTTCTGCAGATTAAGTTCTATGGCATGGGCTCTCCACTGGCCATCTGTCAGCAATTTCTCCCCACCTCCAATCCCCAGAGTGCAGGACTAAGAAAGAGGCTCACAACTTTTCAGATCAGATCTCATTGCATTGATCACGCATGTCATCCCTCAACCTCCAAGAGACTCCAGGTCTGTGGATCTGGTGCTGTATCCACTAGAAAGTCTTCCATTGTCATTAGTGGGCATTGGATCAGGACCTACCTGGCCTGCTGGCTGGTTGCCTCAGCTTCCCTTCTTAGGTCTGTGGGCTCTGCCATATTCAACAGAAGTAACTCCTTACCATAGTACTGAAGAAATGCAATGCTCATAGCTCTGATACTCCTGGGCTAGCTGTAAGCACAGAGCGGGGAGAGATGGCTACTTGAGGGTACACCTACACAGCCCACGGCAATGCGCCTCCCAGCCCAGGTGGACAGACTCATGCGGCTTGCACTACCATGCTAAAAATACTTGTGGAGACATTGCAGGGTGGGCTAGAGCTCGGGCTCCGACGCCTGGAGAGGGGGTGGGTATCCGAGCCTGATCTCCAGCCTGAGCAGCAATTTCAAAGCATTGTCTACACAGCTATTTCCAGAGTGCTACTGTGAGCCCCGCAACCCTGTGTCTGTTGACCTGGGCTGGGAGGCTCGCTGCCATGGGCTGTGTAGACATATCCAAAAGTCAAGGATGTTTTCATCCTTGTTTTTCTTCCCTTCCCCCTTGAGTGTTTCCTATATTCCCCAGATTGTTCCAGATCTCTTACTTTATGAACGAGGCTGGGATCCCCCTGGCTACTCTCCTCGTCTTCTGAACTCTTCTGTTCCTCATCCGATGTGACGTCCTCCACGGGTACCACAGAGACAGGGCACACCTTGTAAGGCTCGGTATAGGCACTGTAAGCAAAAGGAACAGATCAGCCCGTTGCATTCTCACCTTGCACTCCTCGTCACTGTTACTCAGACATAAGTGTTCCATAGGCAGCCCAGACACAGCTAGTGGCAGGTAAACCATGTAGGTCTGTTAGACTTGGGGAGCAGGATTCCTGGAACTTCCTGCTTTTTGACAGTAAGTTCAGAGGCTACCATGAATGTGAAACATCATAGAAGGAAAGTTAACAAAACTCTTTAAACCTCCCAAAAAGTATGGTGTTTTGGTTCAGGCCAAGCTTGGGGCAGTAGTTTGACCAGGTTCATATTTTAGGGCCACAATTCGAACTGGTTTGCCCTTTGATAGATACAACCACCCCAAAATGAATATAATAAAATAATGACTAACAATGCTAATTAATAATAGAGCTTAGATACTGAGATGCTTGGTTCTCTAGGGATACTTCAGATCAATAAAACAGCACAATAGTAACACCAATAACCATAGATAAAGTGCTAGGCATGGGCTCAAACCAAATCCTCAGATCTAAATATTTGTGAATTGTTTCAGTGGAATCTGAACGCAGATCCAGATTCCGCAGCTTTGGCTCATCTCTGTATTTGATCGCACCTTCCACCTGAGGATCTCAAATCATTTTGCCAATGTGGATGAATCATGAGCCTGAATGCCAGTCACAGAGTACTATGAAGGTGGCCATGGGTGAGTTAGTGTGACTAAGGGCTGGATTTGCCCTGGATTTCACCTAGAAAGTCCACTAGGAAGGGAGTTTACAACAGTACATATAGGCTGCAATTTCACTGGCACTGGGGTAAAGGTGAATGGGGCAGAGGAGACCTCCACAACCCGAAATGTGGAGAGCACAGGCTAGGGAGAAGCCATGGCCAGAGAAATCACTGATCTCTTGGGGAGTATCTATGGTGGGGGCTTCATTTCCCAGAGGAAACTAAAGCTGTCCTACCAAGGTATAATCCCCCAAGGAATGGCTGCTGGTGGAAACATCACCTGCCCGTCCTCAGTATGAATCAGCACTGCAGTGACTGGACACCCACTGACACAGAAAAAGGTTTTTTTGCCAAAGGTAGAGTATGAATCTAGCCCTTAGTCCCTATGCTCTGAGGGCCCAATCCAAAACCTGCTGAAGAGAATGACTGTGGACCAGGCCTGATTTTTCTTTCAGGAATGCAGCTCCCCGCTGAGGAGAAATTATTTGATTTTTACATTTATTTATAAACAGTTAGCTCTGTCACAGCTCCTCCGAGATCCTCATTGCCGGAGTGCAGTGGAGATCGCTCCAATGGTTCAGAGGGGAGAGAAGCTTCGGGGAGCTGCTCTGCATACTCTGCGGCAAGAGGATGGTTGTAGGTAGAGAGGTTGAGCCTGTTCTGTTCCTAAGCATTGTCTTCACTTGTTTATTATTAGTGTCTGTGGTTTTTCAGTGTGGGTGGCATCACTGCACTTCCTAAACCCTGCCTAGATGCAACAACAAAGGAGCCTCTGTGGATCAGCTCCACCCCTCACTTCCAAGCTTTTATTGATGGTAATTGCTTTATTACTTTACTTTCCTCACTCCTAGTGCCTGAAATATATACAACTCTAAGGCCAGCTTATCTTCACTAACCCTCTCATCCATCAGGGAGTCTGACACTGTGGAGTCACAGGCTGCTGTTTTATAAGTGATGTATGTGGGTGGCATTGGCAGCAGAACGCTAGGGGCAGATGCTCCCAATGCATATCATTTTAAGGTGTGTCTAGACAAATTGTATTAGTGTTAGGGGGCTATATTTCTACTGATCTCCCATCCTCCTCTGGTTCTGCTACCTATGGTCTGTCCTCAGGCTGAGTCAGGCTTCAAGGCGTAACTCTTTTCTTGAATCTCTGATTGTCTTAAACTCTTCTCCCATCCTAATACCAAGATCCAAAACTCATCAAAATCAGTGGTGGGCTTTCCATTGACTTCAGCGGGCTTTGGATCAGGCCCTAAATAAAAGTATCTCCTTCTCATGTACTAACTCTGCTCCACCAGCTCTGCCTCACTTCATCCTACACCCTGTCCTACTCCCTACACTCCCCCGAGCTTCTCTCCTCATTGTTCTCTTTGACTTTTCTGTCCCCTTCTTGCTCCCTCACCTACCTATGCTTCAGCCTCCCAACCCAATATAAACCTCATGCCCTCTCTCATTTCCTTCAAAATCCTTATGAAAGCCCAGCTGTTCCTAAAAGCCATAAGTCCTCTGTGATGGGATGCTCACCCCACACTACAATGGAGGGGTTAAAGTGGCTCAGAAGGACTAATTAGCTGGCTAGGCTGCACCTTGGGGGAGACTAAGGCTTGATGACAAGCACTAATTGAAGATGTAGCCCATCTGTGCAGGAGTAGGTGGAGGCTTGAATAAAGCCAGGAAGTCAGAGCAGAAGGGGGTGACAGAGTGGAGGTCTGCAGTCACTCTCTCGGTCTAGGGAGGAGTGAAGGAGGAAACCCAGGGGCACAGCAGACGCCTGGGGATCCACACCCTGAGGGAAGAAGTTACCCAGAAGGGTGTTGGAGAAGAAAGCCAGCAGAGGGCAGAGTAGAAAGAAGCCCATGGAAATGGCAGCAAGGGTTGAGATGGTGCAGACCTTGGCTGCTGATTGTAAGGTCCCTGGGTTGGAACACAGAGTAGTGGACAGGCCCAGGTTTCCCTACCAGCTATTGCGGAAGTGGCACAGTCTTGATTGTGAAGACTGTGTGGAACGGTACCAGACAGAGGATCTGATGAGACATTTTTACTCCAGGAGGGGAAAACTGTATAGTGTCCTGGCCACAGAGCCAGGCCTCGGAGAGGAAGCACTGCGACTCCTACACAGCAAGAGGGGCTGCAGCACCAGCGAGTGACAGAACGGGGCCTCAGTCCAGGCAGAGCTAATCCCCAGATGCAGCCACAAGGGGGAGGCCCAGTGATGAGTAGACCCTATCACAATTTGGTGGAGAATGCAGGCATGGCAGCTGACCAACACGAGGAGCCTGAAGGCCTGCAATTAGAGTTTCCAACTTTCTAATCTCACAAAACCAAACACCCTAGCCCCGTCCCTTCCCCGAGGCCCTGCCCCCGCTCACTACATTTCCCTTCCCTCGGTTGTTCGCTGTCCCCCACCCTCGCTCACTTTCACTGGGCTGGGGCAGGGGGTTGTGGTGTGGGACAGGGTGAGGGCTCTAACTGGGGGCACAGGCTTTGGGGTGGGGCCAAAATGAGGAGTTGAGGGTGTGGGAAGGGGCTCCAGGCTGGGGAAGGGAGTTGGGGTGCGGGGGGGGGTAAGGGCTCTGCTGAGGGTGCAGGCTCTGGGGTGGGGCTGAGGATGAGAGGTTTGGGGTGTAGGAGGGGGCTCCAGGCTGGGGGGGTGGGGCTGAGGGCTTCTGAATGTGAGAGGGGGCTGCTGGTGAGGCAGGGGGGTGGGATGTGAGACTCTGTACGGACTCTGGGCTGGGGGTGTGGGCTCTGGGGTGGGGCCGGGGATGAGGAGTTCAGGGTGTGGGAGTGGGGTCTGGACTGGGGCATGGGGTTGTGGTGCAGGGGGGAGTGATGGCTCCAGCTGGGGGTGCAGGCTCTGGGGTGGGCCCTGGGATGAGGGCTTTGGGGTGCAGGAGGGGGTTCCAGGATTGGGGGGGTCAGGGCTGGGGCAAGGGGTTGAGGCATGGGCTTACCTCGGGTGGCTCCTGGGCAGCGGCGCAGCAGGGCTAAGGCAGGCTCCCTGCCTGTCCTGGCTCCACACTGTGCCTGGAAGCAGCCAGCTAGGGTGACCAGATAGCCAGTGTGAAAAATTGGGACAGGGGGTGGGGGGTAATAGGAGCCCATATAAAAAAAAGTCCCAAGTATCGGGACTGTCCCTATAAAATCGGGACATCTGGTCACCCTACCTCTAGCAGGTATGGCTCCTAGGTGTGTGTGTGTGGGGGGGGGGCCGGGAGGCTCCACACTTTGCTCTTGCCCACAGGCACCGTCCCCCCAGCTCCCACAGGCCATGGTTCCCAGCCAATGGGAGTGCAGAGCCGGTGCTCGGGGCAGGGACAGCAAGTGGATCCCTGTGGCCCCCCCAACCGAGCAGCCAGAGCTGCTGGCTGTTTTGGGGGCACAGTGCAGTGCCAGGACAGGTAGGGACTAGCTTGCCTTAGACCCGCAGCGCTGCCAACTGGACTTTTAAGAGCCCAGTCAGCAGTGCTGACCAGAGCTGCCAGGGTCCCTTTTCGACCGGGCGTTCCGATCGAAAACCAGACGCCTGGTGAACCTATCTGCAATAGGGAAAGGACAGGGAAAGGGGACCATGGAGCCACCATGTGCGGAAGCCTTCTTTGCAGAGGGCAGATATACCCTACTGAGCTGGGCACTCTAAGCAAGGAACTGACTATGGCTATTGGGAATTAAAAATGGGCCACACTGGCCAAAGAGCCTGAAATAACATACAGTTTGGGAATAGAGTGTCCATCTCTTTGTTGTGTAACGACATCTGTTTATTCTCAGGACACACTACCAAGAGCAGAGTGCATGTTGGTTGATGAATGACATGTGCTAAGTAATAAGTGCTCTAATGACTGCGTGGGCTTTTTGTGCGATACCACAGCACAGGGTAGCTGAAAACCTCTGTTAATTGTTGGCACATGAGTCACTAGTGAAAAGAGTGAGGCTTTTATTTTTCAATTCCTCCTCCCACTCATGTGGCTAGACAAGGATTCCCCCACTTCTCTAGCCCCGTTGGTGACTCTGCCCTCTGATAGAACGACACATTCTGATCCTGGTCAGTCCTCAGGTGAACAAAGTGACAGAAGACTAAGTATAAGAAATAAAAATATGCGACAATCACCTACAGAAGTGGCTCGAGCCAAAACCTGCCTAAGTCTGATCTCACTCACACCAGCATACAGAGGGTGTAACCCCGCTGCGATCAATGGAAAACTATTGTAAGGGAGACGAGAAGGAAGTTTGGCCACTACAGCCTCTTAAAAGTTATTTTGCCTCATTAGCTGTGGAAAGGGCAAAGATAATGAACTTTGTCCTATAATGATGTATAGTGAAGATGCCTGGAAAATGCAGAATTGTTCTGGCTAGATCCTCCAGCCTTGCAGGACCCCTGATTCCATGAATCAAGGGAAATACTGTGTACTGGAATGTAATATGCTGTAAGGCAGGGTTCCCTTCAGGATCTTTGTAGATTCTGAATCCTTCACTTCCTGACCTGTCTAGATTTGCTTCTATGTAATGCACCATCGATAAACTTGGATGATAATTATGCTAGAGTGCAGTCTCAATCCCCTGAAGCTGGTGACACAGAAAGTATTGAAATACCCACAAAGTTTTCCTCCTCTCTTTACAATTACAGGACTGAGGGCAAGATAAAGCCATGGGGTACAAGTTCCGTATACTTGGAAAATATTTTTGTTGAGAATCTAAGCTGTGCAAGTTGTATCAATGTACTATGGGGATGGGTGTCCTGACAATGCATGATGATGATTGATACTTTAGTACTTCAGCTTCTGATCCCGGGGGCGGGGCGGGGGAGGGGGAGAGGAAGGGGGCAGAAATTTCTGAGACCAGGCAAAGGTGAATAGTGATCAAAAGAAAAGTTAAGACAACTCCTCTCTCTTCCTCTACCTCCCTTCCCCCAAAAAACGTGCAATTTGAGTTTGGCTGAAAGGTCATATTTTATCTGAACTGGTTCACTCATCTCTCGTTATAAACATCCATGAGTTAAACACACAGAACAAAAAGGCTCTTGAATTCCATCTCCTTCTGCCAGTGTTGGTTTGAAATTTGCCTGTTTAAAAGATTAAAGATTATTTCACTTAGGATCCACCATGACATGTTATCCAATATCATGGGGATGAGGAAAGACCTGGTAACCTAAAGTTTCTTCCCAAAGGATTATAATAATAATAATAATAATAATAAAAATAATAATTAATAATTTAATAATCTCTCATTAATTCTATCATGCATTTTTAAAATGACAAGTGATTTAGTGGCATTATCTTCTGAATGGGGCTGCAAAGAAATATGAATGAGAGATGGGTTTTTGTGCCATAGATATTCAGGGCACACAACCTGCACAATTACAAATGTATCCCTTCTGCAATCATTCATATTCGATCCTGATTATTTATGGTGGGCAATATGTTCTCCTTCTCAGAAGCTATTATTCTCTACAGTGTAAGAATTTTAAGCAGAAAGAATCTCAGAAAGGGCAGTGGAAGAAGGCAGAGGAGCTGGGCTAAGTGTTCTTTCCTGCTCAGGGATATGAACGAGGGGGCGATAGGGCAGTAATAGAGAAATAAGTGCTTCTAAAATCCCCCTTAGTCCCATGTCAGAGATCAGAAAGTATATGGGTTTGAGATATTGGGAATTCTCCCTTTATTTTTATATTTTATATTATATTTTATATTTTGTCATTCTGACAAGTTTATCTGTTTGCCTAATAGATCTTGGATACTGCTGGGGGGGGGCACAATAAAAGAAATAAACAAAGTTGCAAAGCCATCTTGCTTCACATGACACGCCAGATTCTTGATGGTAAAATAAAGAGCAATGGACTTGCTATGATAGTAATATCTTGGATCATTGAGTCTAGAAATCAAAATACATCTCACACACACCAAGGATTGTCTTATATTCATATTTGCTCAGGGGGAAAATTGCTCAGGATGCTGTTGTGCCATGATATCCCAACAACTGCCTACTGCTAACTCATAACTGCAGGGTTTCTTGCATATTACTAACTCTAGAGCAGCCAGTATTGGCCGCCAGTGGAAACAGGATAGTGGACTAGATGGCCCATTGGTCTGATCCAGTGTGGCAGTTCTTATGAAATTTATATCAACAAGATGAAATACACCAGGGTGCACCCTCCCCTACCCCCGGTAGCTTAATGATGATGTACAAAGGTATCATGTACTGATGGAATCACAGTGTGAAGGTACAATACCATCGCATTTAGGAGCTGCTTTGCAATGTTCAACGTTAATATTCCAGATTATCTGCTGTGGGAGTGCTAGGATGGCAAGATATAGGTCCTAGGAAAATCACAGATGTCCTATATGTTTGGGGACAGAGGTGACCAGAGTGTGTGAAACTCAGACGGGTTTGGTTCACAGAGATTTTGTGTACATTGTCTCCCCAGTTTTGCTTCATATGGATTTGCATGCAAGTCCCAAGGATAAACTCAGACTAAAGAGGTTTGCCTGATGTTAAGTTCATACGAGGCAAAACAATCAGCTTTCTTGCCATTTACCCCCGAAACCTCAAATCCTTAGGATTCACCTGAAATGTGACTCCAACTTTGCTTGAAACTCAGCTCCAAGTTTGCCGAAAGGTTTCTAGATCTGGGTAAATTTAGAGTGAGCTTTGGACTGGCAACAACTGCCCTCTGTATTTCCTCTAGTTTAAGGTATTCAATCAACCCCGCATCTCAGAACACCACAAACTTGGGGGAAAATCAGATTAGATATTAATTTAGCAGCTGGCCCTCTGTTTATACAATGAACCAATCCAAACTGCACCCCCATCCCACAAATCTGAACCCTCTTGATCTTTAGACACGTTTGGATTCAAATCTGAATTCAAACTCGGAGACACAGGCCTAGGTCTAGTTTTTCCATAAACTTTTCACACGGTTCTAGTAGCAAATGTTTTCATTCTGCTTCATGCCCAGGTCCCCTTAACTGCTCTCTGACCACTGATAGAATTATGTGCTCGTGTGGGGAAGAAGCTAAAGAAACTAACTGTTCCTTCGTTCAGACAAAGCATCTGTGGATTTAGACCTTTAAAATGACAATGGATGATATTTTGCTTAGCCTGTTAGGTAATTCATCCACTGAATGTGTTGAGGGAAAAGCTAATCATGTTTTAATCCTATTTACTGCTCATGGTTTCGAGTTTGCAATCCAAGCCCTGGAGTTATACCTGCCGGGAGCTGTACTTGTTACTTTTTATTAAATATGTATTATTGCCCTTGTTTCCTAATATTCACTACAAGAGTCTCAGAACTCAAACTTTCTCCTGGCCACTGTATAGTGCAGGGGGACGTGAACCGTTCTGGATTCCCTCCATTTTCTTCTCCCATTGACTAGAGGGCGTAAAACTAGAACTTTTTGCTCCAGCCCCTTGAACTTCAATGATCCGGATAAAAAGAAGCCCAGGTTGGAATCACACCTCATTTTCATTTTGCTTTTGAAAAACGCAAACCATTATAGAGATTGGGCATAACTGGACCCTTCACCTGACAACTCCCCTCCTTCCCCGTGAATGTAGGTGGTTCAGATAACTTGGAACCCAAATATGCAAAACCCAAACCTGGTCTCATTGACTGCACACCCTTGCCATCTACGCTTTCCTGCTCCACAGATCCTACATAAAAATGATACTTGCTCCAACCAAAGAAGGATGGACGTGGTTCTCTACAACTCATACCACTGCTCTTGTCCTATGTGCAGAGAACCACAGGATGCTGATATAGGGTGTTCCCTGCCAAGCAGGAGCTAAGCAGATCATGTCTCAATCTCTGTCCAAATTACAAAGGAACATGCTCAGCCTTGAGCTCTGATTCCATCTCATTTTTTCATCCCAAACAGACCATTTATTATCACTTGTAAATAGCTCATTACTTTAGCTTTACCTAACTAGGACAGAAGATGTTTGCGTGTCAGTGGGATCTTTTGATTCTCAGACTCAATGTGCAAAGCCTGGTTAACTCTGCAAAGCTCTCTTTATGCTAAAGGAGACAGAACTATGTCAATTGCAATCTTGCTCAAGGACTCTGATGGCTACTCTGTTTGTGCAAGTGCTTCATTCAGAGAGTAACTCCAGAACAATTGCTTTTATAGCCATCCTGGGAGGCAAGCAGTGCTGCAAACTCAAGACCATTTCACTTATCGTTTTGTTGGCTTCTCCCCCATCCCCCAAACTCTGGGCTAAGCATGAGGAATCAACACTGCAGCGCGGGGAGAATGAGCATCCAGAGGAAACGCTGGAACACAGAGCAGAAGTCAGCAGAATTCAACGGAGGAGAACAGGACAGCCATGGGGAAAGGAGAGCAATTTGTGAAGTCTCGGAGGGAAGGCACAGCTGAAATGCAGTTTCAGTAACAGAAATGCCAATCTCAACTACTAAAGTTGACCGAATTTCCTTTTCATTCTGTGTCCCGCTCCCTAGATATGGGGGCCTGATCCTGGAAACTTTATTTCGGCAAAAACTCCCATTAGACGGAATGAAGACTTGCCTGCAATGAGGTTTCCATGCTCATTAGAGATGCATTGCGGACTGGTGAATTGTTCTGAAATGCTCTGTTTGGTGTTTTAAGGGATAGAGACTGAGACTTGCCCCACATGTCCATGCAGGGAGTAACGGAGAGTAAAACCCCTTTATGCCCCCGTGCAGGCTATCAGCATCATGCTGCATGCATGTTGGAGTAACCAGTTGCGGCACGCCCACTTATTCTCATCCTGGAGCAGGTGGATCAGGAGGGTGTTGGGAAAGGGTAGAACTTTAGCCTCACCTCCGTTCTTGTTTGAATGTTGTCATTCACTGCTGATATAGCCCAGAGGAAAATTAGCACTACCTGGAGCAAAGGAAGGGGTGAGGAATGGTGACTCAGTGGGTATATGTGAGACAGACTGCTTCCTGGGGCTACTTAGGGGGAGGTAAAAGTCTACCTCTGAAAATGGGTGGGGCAAAATTATCTTTTCTAGTCCATAGAGAAGTCAGAAGATCCATCAAAGGTATAGAGATCAGCAGTTCAGATCAGAGAAGAAAAATTTACCCCATCTATTTCATTAGTTCCCAAAGCTCACCAACAGATTTGGAGCATGTTTGATTCTATTATTTCACCTAGCTTCACTTGTAAAGAGATGGAGGTGCCTCCTTGTCCTCTTTCTTCAGTGGAGAGCTGATTGTTTGAAACTTTTCTGATGAGAAATGGCTTTTTCATCAAAATAAAAATGTTTATGGAAAATGTTCCTTATGGCTGACACATTCTGGGGTTTTAATGAAAGCCCCAAAATAAAAAAAAAGTAAAAATTTTAAATTTTCAGTAAAACTTTTTTAGCTAACAAGTTTTTGAAAACCTAAAAATGCTTGGTTATGGTTTTTCACCAAAAAACAAACCAAAAATGAAAATATTTTGATATTTCCAGTGAAAAACAATTGGCATTTGTTTAGACCAGCTCTCCTACATCCCAACAGCGAAATTCCAGGGTCATGGTCCCCTTCTCTCATAGGTGAATGATTTAAACAGAATACTTGGCTATGTAGGGGGACAGTTTTACCTGCTACCAAAGAAGGGTACCTAATAGCACGATGACAGCTGTGAAGCCAGCGTGCAACCTATGGTAGATTGTCTTGTTAACTTGCTGATGATATTTAAGTGGGCCTGTATCTTTCTTTATTAAAAACTCACAAAAGAGATGAGCTATGAAGTGGTAAAGAGGCTGCTAGCTCAGCACAAGCCAAAGCACCAGCAAAGCAGATAGAGGAATACATGGGGAGGCTTATGAACAGCTTAGCCTGTTTCTCTCTCCCGCCTCTCTGAAACTGCCTTTCTGCAATTTGTAATTGTTTGTCCCAGCAGACGCAGAATTAAGTTTCCCGCTCTCTCCCAAAGATAAATGACTACATTATGCTCATGTAAGAGCACATTATAATTTGGTAAGAATGCCTGAGTATATTACTGTGGTAATCATTATGAATGAGGCTATTAAAGGCTAGTACACTAGCAAACCTTGCAATATTGCCTTCCTGTGGCACGGGACCTCATTTACTGGAGCACTTCACTCCAGCAGCACTGGTTTATTTTTAAAGGGATGATAGTGGATTGCACTGTTATGAAATTAGTAGGTCCTCTTGTCCGGCTCCAGAACCAATGCAGGATTGTTCCTTACAATATATTCTCCAGCACCTTCTCCTGACCAGTCTGACTGAGGTCCTGGGGCATCTTCCATCAATTTAGGGAGACATAGTCTAATAAACCTCAGTGTCAGAAAGTCCATCCTGACATTCAGCATCCATTTTCCTTTGCTTAACTACATACCATTATCCCTAGTTATGTTCCCACGTTCTTATGCTATACTAAAAATGTCTCCCTCCTGGAGCGTGGATCCTGAGCTACAGCTGAGGAACACTTGGCAATGGATGTGTTGTGCAAATGTGTCTTTAAGTCATCTTTCCACTCCCTCATTCTTGTGTGTCTCTGCACTGGGTCCAGTTGCCTGGGGCTGCTTACAGCAGCCTGTGGGATGCTATAAATTGTGCTGATTGCACTGAGATCAGTGCAGTTATGCCAGCAGGGAATTTGACAGCTAAATTCTAATCTCATCCCTGACACTGACTCACTGTGTGATCTTGGGCAAGTCAATTAACCTCTGTTAGGCATTCAGAAAAATGGGGATAATAACGCTTGCCCACCTTTAGAAGGAACTTTGAGATCTAGGATGACGTGCTGTACAAGTGTAAGGAATTATTATGTAATGAGGAGCACAGACCATCTTGGTTGCCAAATAGGAAAATAACCATGTTGAGGAGAAGCCAGGGTTTGTGATCTACACTATTCTGTCCTACTAATGACCTCATCATTGACTGACTTGGGGCTGCCCTTTTACTTTCACATCAGCCCCCCATACTATGCTTTGGAAGTCTCATGGTTTGTTCAATTACAAGAAAGTGTTATTTTCATTACAGGTAAATAGGAAAAAGAGCCATGAGCAATAGATTGCAATGCTGCTTCTTCAGCACAGAAGTGCATTCATTTCAATTTCATGGGTAACGTCCAGTTTGTGGGTGGGATTTTCAAAGGTGCATGGGGCACCCAACTCCCATTGAATGTCAACTCCCTCAGATGACACTGAAAAACTCATCCTTAAACTTTTCTCTTTGCCTCTGGAAGCCCTGGGACTCACAGAGAACTAGCTGGCTGTTGCAGCTGCTCACGTTAAATCCATCCAGCTATTCAGCTGACCCGAGGCATGAAGAAAACTCCTTTTTTGGGGATCCAAATGGCTCTCTACTTTTCTTAATTACACGTTTTGTTACTGCCTTTGGCAACATTGGAAAGGTTGCAGTCCAGAATCAAAGCTGATTAACATTTACTCTCCAGTGATTATTTTCTTTCCAGTCCACTCACATGTTGGCCCTTTCCATGCATGGAAAGAGCACATGTTCTCATCATCTCTGAGAACACACTGCGGGTTGCTGTGCACTGTGGTCTTTTTGTTTTGGTTCTCATGCTGGTTTCTCTGCACCACAATACAGAGCTTCACTCTCTGATATCCACAAATCTGGGAAGCCGAGATCTGCAATAGGCCTGCTTCAGACTGTTAAGAAATGGACCTGGGTTGGAATGCATTCACTCTAGTAGCTCATGTTCTGTATGCCATATACCTGCATACAATTTCCTCTGTGCATCTGGCCGAGAGAAATGGGATTCCTCCATGCTATGTTAGATTTTTGAAAAGCAGCATAAGAAAGAATTCCTTGAGATGCTGAATCTGAGAGCTGATCATTCCTTTTACTTCAGCAGGAGTTTCTCTGGTACCATGTGCTCCATTTGAACTGTGGGACTTCAGGAGAACCCATCTAGTGAGCAGACTTTTCCTCTGCCAGGGAGCGTAGCCCATAAAACCTCACACTTCAAATGTTCCAAGGGCCTCAGATCATCCACTCCAATTTTATTCAATGGGCCTGAATATTTTATTAAAGCAATGAGGCATGCAACAGTGTATATAAAATGTTGGAGCAATTACATGCTCTATTTGTGCATGCAACTAGCCCTATATTATGTGTGCAAATGGGGTAACTGAGTACCCAAACAGCCATGATTAACATGCAGCTACTTTTCACACACAGTCTTGGCAATTGCACACATGGCCTGGGCATGAAATCACACGTGCATTTTTCATGTGGAATTGTGCATCCAATTTGTTTTTAATAAAGCGCTCTGGCCCAGATCTCCAAAGGTATTTAGGCTCATGCATGCTTATGCCTTTCCCCTGGCTTCCACCCTTGGAACAGTGACCAGTTAAGGCTGCAACTCTGCTGGAAAAGCATCAATGCTGAGTTTACTCTGAGATGCTCTCACTGAACCCCTTGAGTGGGTCCCATGAGATAGCTCCCTTTTAATATCTTCATGGCCAAATGTCTTCTGCAAAGGTCAGTGTCATTAGGAAGACAGGGTAAGGCTGAGCATTCAATAGGCACTAGAAGATTTTAAAAGCAACCTGGCCTTTGCTTTCTATTCCAAGGTGGTTTGAATCTCTTCTGATAAGGGAACTGGTGCTACTCTTGATATTTCAATAGCAAATCTGTTTAGAAATTATTCTGAAAAGATAAAGTAGATAATAGACCCTGACTGGATCTTTGGAACAGGTGAAGATGAGACCCCCACCCCCTTCTCTCCACACTGCCAGGGAATCCATGCCAGGTTTCACAATGAGCCCAGGACATGCTTAGACAGGACTTTGGGAGTTTGGTGAGTCAAGTGCAGTGTGAATACCCAAGTGGTCCAGACATGATCAATAAAGCTCATAGTTATGCACCTCACTATCCAGTCTCAGTGCTTTGAATTAAGAAGCTTCCAATAAAGTGGGGCACAACGATAGTTACACATTATCCCCAGCAGCTTCCTATTTCTTTTGTCTTTAATCTTGATCAAGACGGACAGTACCGCTGACTAACAGCTGATTAGCAACTTGTTATTAGTTACAATCTTTTGCCAAGCAGCCTATTCAGACCTAGTAGCAGCTGCCCCAACTAAAATGCTGTAGCTTGAACTATCTTTGCTCGGGCATTTCTCATCTCAACTGCCATCTGGTGTTCCCTTGTACCTTGTGAAGAAAAGGTCTTCATGATTTCTTCCCTAACACTCCCCAGCATAGGGATATAGGGCTTGCCACACCAGATCAGCCCTAAAGTCTATCACGTCCAGAATCTTATCTCTAAAAAAGGCCAGTATTTCAGAGGGAGGCAAAAATCCTGCATAATGCATTTTACCAATGTTATATGTGGTAGGGGAAAAATCCTTCCTGACCCTTGCAGATGATCAGCATCAGATTACCCCAGTTCGGGCATACATGGCTGGGTGAACTTGGATCTCTTTCTAGAAAGCAACCAGCTTTGATTGTACTGCAGTGCAGACAAAAAGAACAGCAATGGGGTTTGTGTTTGTTTGCCAGCCTCCTTCAAAGTAAATGTCCCTTTAGTGGGGTTGGAGGGAAAAATACGCTACAATAGGAAATTTATCTTCACTTTCCCTGTTATTTCAGCTCAAAACCCAGTACCTCTAAAGTCATCAGGAATTTGCATGATGAGACTGCTATCTTTTAAGATACTAATGTTCATCAAAAAGAAAAGGAGTATTTGTGGCACCTTAGAGACTAACCAATTTATTTGAGCATGAGCTTTCGTGAGCTACAGCTCACTTCAAGTCTCTAAGGTGCCACAAGTACTCCTTTTCTTTTTGCGAATACAGACTAACATGGCTGTTACTCTGAAACCTAATGTTCATCACTTACTCTAGTTGTGTTACCTTTCTCACATTGCGTTCAAATGTACTCTAGTACTTCGGGCAACTTAAATAGCACATGCTTCCAGTATGTAAAGTGTGCCCCTCAATTTATTATCTTAAACTATCCTGCAATGAGGCTAAGATTTTCTATAAAATTAACCATTATAGAGTCATAAATGTTCAAAGCCTCTGTAAAAGGAGATGTGCATTTCTTAAGTCAGCTAAATGATACTCTTCTTTAGATCATTAAAATTTCTGCAAAGTAAAACTTAATATAAGCAATCAACTTGAATGCAGCAAAAGATGCTAATAAAAGAGGGTGGACAAAAAGTTCCATGGCTGACAATATCTCAACAGACACTGTAATCCCCAACTAATTCTCTTGCTTGTAGCAATGATATGGCTGAATGAGAGCAGATTGCAGACACATTATCTGCTGCTCCTCCAGCAATGGCCTGTAATCATTCCAAGAGTTAGCCAGTACAACAGACGAAGCAATGGGCCTACTGGGACAGGCTAACCTTAACTGACTGAATCAGTACAAAAGGAGGCTTTGCAACAAAAGTCGTTTTGTTCAGCAGCACTTACATCATAAGTAGTTGAAGAGTTGATACCTACAGGATAGGAGAACTTGTACAGCATAACAGGTACATAACAGCATAACAGGCCGGCATAACAGGTACATAACAGCATAACTTGTACTGCAGCATAACAGGCCGGCAGTGTTTGCCTGAAACACCTTACTCCATTAGCAGGTATTGATGCTGCTGAACAAGAGTTAAAGTAACCTGCTCATTAGATATAAGGGAGAGGAGCGTAGCTCTCAGGGGAGAAAGGATCTAACACATGGCCTCAGTAATCCAAAGCAAGAGGGAAACTATAGGAGCAGGAGAAGGTCTGAGCTGATCATTATATTATTATTTTGTTACTAAAGTGAAACCCCAGAAGGGGCCAAGTGTGGACTCTGCATAGTGTGTGCTCTATGTCGGTACAGCAGGTTGGGAAAGGTATCTGAACCCATGCAATCAGTGGACAGGAAATGCACTGAGTGCTGGTATACACTGCAGAGGGAAGAGCTGGCCAAATGCTATTCATAAAGAAACAAAATAAACTATCCCCAAATAAACGATTCCCAAATAAATGTTTTTGTTGTTGAAGCATTTCTATGGATGGCCAAATATGGTTCATCAAATAACTTGCTTGCAGACTTTCGCCCCATCAATGAGCAAATAATTTTTTTAAACTTTATTTTTTTAATTCACCCAACACTAGCGAAAAATATGAATTTGACTGGAGGTGTTGGAAGGGTAGAAGGGAATCAAAGAGGACTTCAGTAATGAGGGGCCCACATTTCAGTGCCCAAGGAGGCCACACATTTGTGTTCACACATTGGAAGTGTGCATGCAAATCCGTAACTGCACACGCACGGCTAACTGCACATCTGTCTAGCCACGTACATGCATGATATTGGGGATGGAAAGCAGGTTCCCAACTGTCTTGCTCTGGAGTCACCAGCTGTCTCAAAGATAAATGGAAAAGGAAACAGAGGGCCAAAACCTGAGGGGTGCAACTCCCATTGGTGTCAGGGGGATTTGAGGGTGCTCTGCACCTCTCAGGATTGGCACACTGTGATTTGCTTTAAATGAGTTTTTACAGCAATGACATGTCTGATCAGCTAGGAAAGAGAGTTCATATTGTTTGCCTTCTGCTTCATGGTTCTTGCTCCTCAGATGCTCCTGTGGTAACATGCCTGTCTGATAAGGTGTCTGTATTAATGTCCCCCTTGGGCTCTTAGTTATGCTTTATGACACATTTGAAGCATGCACCTCTCCATCAGATAGCTCCTTAGAAGCCTGGAAGGCAGCTAGCTACCAAGATGGAAAAGACCTATTAGCCTATGTTATCTAAATGTTGGCTGTTAAAGGATGCTCAGCGCAGTCAATGTACCTGCAGACTCCAACACCGCAGCTTCATAAGAAAGGATATCTACAGGCTGTGCATAGGCGCATGACCTCAGAACACCAGAAGACGTTTACAAGACATTTCTCTCTTGCAGCGGACTGTGCACTGATAGTCTAAATGTGAAGGAAATTGACCGGCCAGACAGGGGGTGAGGACTGATTCAGTATCTTCTGGAGGTGAATAGAGGTGATTTGACACCTCCAGGAAGCTGCATAAGGTGGAACTAGTAATCGTTTCTGCAGAATTCATATATTTTGTCATTCTGGCATTGGTGACCCTTCCTGCATGAACCCTGTGGAGGGGAACAAAACAAAGGGACAATTCTGTGGCTGTACTAGATCCATAGAGTCTACACATTCTGGTCCCATGCCTCCAGTCTGCAGGACCAGAGGGGCATGGCATGGCCAGAGGATGAAGTCCAAAAAGACAGCCTAACTGCTCACATTCCAGCTGCCAAACCCCTCCCTCATTCTTGCCTACCTCTCAGAGACAGATGGGCCCAGGTTTTCTGTTTCTAAAATTTGGACCCTTGGAAGTTGTCTTACAAGTATTATAGAATGCAGTGTCTGGAGAAACAGATATGGATTGTTGATACCCTATTCCTAATCAAAGAACATGTTGGAACATTACACACCAACTTCAGCTAAGTTAAGTTAGCTTCCTGTAACTGAATCAGTTATTCTGGAAGATGGATTAGAAGGCCTTATGGGTATAAAAAGGTGTAGTACTTAAGGAATCTCTGTTTCGTTCACACTTGGACCAAACCCATAACTTGTCATTATGACCTATATACAGTGAAAAGGACACCACTAGCTAACAACGTTCAGAGGTCAGCCAAAGGATACCGCCTGTAACTTTTCCCAGAAACATGATCTAAAACGTATGCTTGGGTTTTAATATTGTGGCAGTATTCATTTAATTACAAAAAAAAAAAAACAAAAACCCAAAGTCAGTTGGCGTTTCCAGGACAGAAAAAAAGAGAAATGTCTTCAATTGTTTATTAACAGGAATTCTTAAAAAACAAAAAACAACAACCCCTCCCCCCAAACACCACAACCAACATTGTCAAGAGATTCTCTCTCCCCCAACCCCATTTCCCCCCCCCTTTTTTGTATTCACAGAAAACTGCAGAGTGGATGATGCAATTTAATTATTCCCACCATCATCAAAACACTTAAAGGGCCAAATAATCCAGTGATTTATTTCCTTTGCATTACCATTGGCTTCAAAGGGGCTTGGATGCGTGTAAATCAGGGCAGAATCTGGTTATGTAAGAAGGAAGGAAAGCAAGCAAGCAAGCACATCCATGGACCCATTTCTACAGTACAATTACCTTTAAAAAGTCAGTATTGGCCAACAGTTATCAATATGTATATATGATACCCACATTTCCACTGTACTTTAAAATAGGAAGTAATTGTGCTCTGTGTGAGGTATCTGTTGATAAATGTTGATTTTTAATGGCTACCACTGTATGTTCCGTGCTGTCATCAGGGAATATAATGTTCCTTCGTCTAATATATGTTTTGTCTGCCCATTAGGGAAGCCAGGGCTCTGAACAAATGATGGAAGTCCAAGTCTCTGTTAAAGTGAAATTATGAAGCCCTCCCACTGAGATCAGTAGAGACCACATTAGAATTGGGATTGGACCCATAGTCAGCAGTGTCTGTAGAAATTGCCTTGTCAGATGCAACTATTTATTCTCTTCATCAGTGGGCCAAATTCAGTGGAAGTGGGTGCAGCTCCACTGAAGTGGATAGATTTGTACCAAGGATGGCTTTGATGCATTGGTTTAAAATCAAATGTGTTTGATTCACTTGTCAAAAGGCAGTTGTTCTAGCTGCCATTGCTGCAAACTTTCCTTGGGGTTGGAGAACCCAGCTGTGCCCTTTCTACATCCTCCATCACAAGATTATCCAGTCAGCATGAATCTGACAATGCATCAGAATAAACTCCAGCTCCCTCACCTATACCTGTATGGGCCAACACACATAAAATGCTGTGAGCCAGATCGCACTGAAGCTGGTGGGAAATTTCCAGTTAGCCCTTTATCAACAAATTCAAAGAGAACAAGGACTAACTTCATCTCTTGTTGTAAAGGCAAGTCCACTACCTTATTTTTAAAGGCCCAGCAGTTAATATCTCAGACTCCATCTTTTTTCAGACAGTGACTTCTCCTTTTGTAATATCTTAAATAGATACCAACTTAATATACCAATGGTAATGGACAGAAATGAACAGCCGTGGAATTTCCTTGTTTTAGAAAAACTGCATATATCTTTTCTCTTTTTGACCCAATTTGTAAATTGGTTTGGAATATTTTTTTGGGAAAAAAACCCAGTGATTCATTATCTGAGGACATTAAAGGCCAATCAAAGGAAATACTTATTAATGTAGCATGTATTCCACCAACCAACCCACTGCCAAGGCAGATCATCAGGACAAATTTGCAGCTGGGTTTTGAAAGATGCCAAAATAATTTTATGATTGCTAATAATACCTGCAGCTGTGGGAGCCAAGGTAACGAGACGATAATCAAAGTTCATGCTTCAGGGCATTAACTCTGTGCCTGCAGGGGTCAGGAAGGCATTGTTTCTCCCAGATCACAAAATGGTGCAGCTGATTAGGTACATTTCACTTTTGTTTGTTTGGTTTTTTTTAGTCTTGATGTGGAGCATTACAAGATTTGGTAGATGAATTGTCTGATCAGATATGGCAAAACCTATGCTCCCATGTGACCTGCCTTGGGGTAAAATCTTTCCCCTTCTCCTCCCCTGCCCCCATGCCCATCCCAGGTGTACGTGCTGCCAACTGGGCAGTTTTCCACTCTATGAGGTAGGGCAGGATGCAAGGAGCACTCAGGGGAGGTCTCCATTCCATATGTGTGTGTTGCTTCTACTCCAGCCTGCAGGGAGTATGGGGGTAGAGGAGAGATAAGGGCATATTTGTTGGATCTCTGACTGTGTGAATTCACCAGCCAGAGCCCCACATGTTCAGAAAGGAGGTGCATACCAACTGCTAAAGTTACTGGAGCCTTGAGGCTCCAATGGCTGCAGAGGTCTGTGAGGAGAAGCCTGTTCTCAGCAGGAACCCCTGTACTGAACCTATTTATTGGGCTTGGCACATGATCAGGATCTGGATTTTGATTTAAAAAGAGACCATCCTCCTCTCCTCCCTCCCCCCCCCCCCAGTTAAGGAGGGGAAACCTAAAGCTTCTGAGAAAAACAAAAGCACCAGTAAAATTTAGGAAATTTTGGAAAACAACCACAGCGTCCTTGGGACTCCGACAAGCTGCACACACCCACAGTTCCACCACGCACTTGGACAAGGCTTTCAGCCGCCTCAGACCTCTGCCTGCAGCTCAGCCTGGCTCACAGGCCCTTGTCCTGCATTTCCTGTAAACAGGGAACACTTCCTCCCTAGAGATGACCTGGCAATGAACTAGCAATGGCTGACGTTAGGATGCACCACACCCAAAGCCCTGCTGTGCCAGAAGGTACAATGGGAGGCTGATAATACATAATAGGTTATTAAAATCTGCTGTGCCCTTTATAGACTCCTCAGTATGCATTATTTACATTGAGTGTTGGCAACTGCAGCGCTTTTACTTTCATTAAATCGTTAGCTTTCCATGTAAAGAGCTTTTTCTATCAAAAGACAATAGCAAGGGACACAGTTGGCAAAGCCTCTTCTAAGGGATCAACACAACTATTTATACTTTGTCAATTCTCCCTTTTTTCTCCTCCCTTTCTTTGTGGATGGGTCTCACACTTGAACAGTTCCAGTATTTACCCATAGACAATGCTGAGGCACAAGCACCCCAGTATCACTTGGAAGTCTTAGCTAGCGTAAGTAAAATGAAGATCTTACAAGCTAGTAACAATAGGAATCTCAGGTTTCAGAGTAACAGCCGTGTTAGTCTGTATTCGCAAAAAGAAAAGGAGGACTTGTGGCACCTTAGAGACTAACCAATTTATTTGAGCATAAGCTTTCGTGAAATCTCCATTTTGTTAATGTGAAACCTCTCTGCCTTCTTCAGATAGTATGGGCCATTTATCTGTATCATGTCTGAATATTCCTCGTACCTCATCTAGAGAGAGCTAGAGGAAAATAGGGAAAATGCCCACTATTCAGAAGGACATGCATGAATTGATCCTGCATCTTCAACTCAAGTACAAACTGCCACTGACAATGAAATCATATGGCATTTTCTTCCCATTCTTCTGTTTCAGATGACCACTCTGGGTCATATTCTGGTCTCTGATACACTGATGTAAATCTGGAGTAACTCTATGGTCTTTACACTAGTGAATTGAGAACAGAATATGGTCCCCTCTGTCTCCGGTCATATCCTTTTGACAATCATTTCTCCCATAAACCCTGACAGTGCTAACCAGCAAAGAAAGTAGTGCATAATATTACAAGAAAAAAGAAAAGGGTTATTTACACCTCTGGGAGATCCGGCCATCAGCCTGTCGTTCGGTGGATATTTATGTTTGAGAGGAAGGATGGCCCAATGGCTAGGGTACTAGCCAAGGACTTGGTTCAAGTCCCTGTTCCACCACCAACATCCTGTGTGACTGTGGGCAAGATACTTAGCCGCTCTTTTCCTCAGTTCCCCATGGGGATAAAAGCAATGCCCTGCTTCACGGGGGTGTTCTGAAGTGCTCGGATACGACAGTATCTAACAGAGAACTGTACTGGCTGTTTAACTTGGGGCACAGTCCTGCTCCAGTGAAGCCAGTAACAAAACTGCCATTTATTCCAAGGTGAGAAGGATTCATCCCTCAGAGCCCTATCCTGATATGGCAGAGCCATGTTTATTTAAATGCTTTGTGGATTAACGATAACATTCCTGTAGTCAGTCAGGGATGCAGAAATGTATCTGGAAGTATTTAGCATGTGTGTTTGCTCATCTCGTCATTTCTTGCCGGGGGTTGTCTTGAGTTATGGGCGCTGAGTTCCTTTCGATCAGACAGTTGGCATGGTGCTTTCTGTACATATACTCATGGAGGACAAGAGCGCCAAACGACGGAAGATTTATCTACTGCTGTTGCCCATAGAATTGCAATTTAAAAAAGAAAAATGCAGTAAGGCATCTTAGAGAACATTAAAATCATGTCATCCTGAGGAAGTTGCACAAGGCTATGAGGCTAGACAGAGTGGAGACATAATAATGGCATGCAGTGGAGTTTGTTTGAACTGCTCAGTGCTTGTAGAGTAAATCCACACAATAGATCTTCAGTCGGATATTCTGCTGTCTTGCTCCGTGCATGCAATTGACTCTTAAAGAATGTACAATGTACCAGTGCCCTGTGGGTCGGAAAGGAGAATTTTGCCTTGTGTGGATCAAGTGTTACTTTCCAAAGCTCTGTTCTCTGGGTGGCTTTTGGTGTAAACAATATGGCAATTACACATGTATATTTGCATATGCAATTCTAACACTCTAGGCTTTGATATGCCCTTCTGGATCAGACCATTGATTCATCTACTCTGGAGTTTGATATGAGGAACTCAGTTTAACAGATTAGGTAAATCAGATCATTAAACAGGGGAATGGAGTAAGGCAACACATTATAGTCCTCACAGAAAACACAATTTGGCACAATTCCCTTAGAGTTAAGAAGAGTGAAATCATAAAAAGAAAGATGCCACCTTAGAAAGAGACTCAATGGGATGCAAACAACACGCTGTACCAGATTCAAACACCTCTTGCAGTAGCCAACATTTTTAATAATCTCCTTATTAATGGACAGCCCTAAGTGTTTGGCATCTAACTCAACAGGCCTGAGGTGGCAACAGAGTTGGCTGAAGATGGAGGGCACAATTTTACAGTCAGATGAGTTCTTGAATTTCTACAACTGTTGGGAATAATGCCAGGAGAGAGGATAAAATTTAGTGCTCCTAAAGTGTTTACAATAATAGAGCCAGTTATCTTTCCATAGCAGATGATGAATTTCCATACTTCATCTTTTTTCAAGAGTTTTTGTAACATGGGAATGATCTTTTTCAAATCAGGAAAGGTTGCTGGGTGTATCAAGGGCTGAGTCAACAAGCACAAGTGAATATGAAGATTCCTTAAAAGAATCAACCTGCTTCGAACTGGCATTACAAACAACTTGTATGTAACTGAGCCCAAATCAGAGAACGACCTCTAAACATTTACAGCATTATTGATTTCAGTTCACTTTCATCCATGCATAAAATAGGTCAAAAGCTGGATATGTGCAGGTAGGGAAAGACAATGGACAACAGAATCTGGAATTTCAAAAGCAATACTACAGATATGGAGAAATCCGTAGTCTTTTTTTACCACTTATAGAGTGGAGACAACCTCTCTGTTAGGCCGGTTAAGGGTATTTTCTTCAGGGCAGTAACAACACCAATGTCTAAGGTCCAAGGGCTATCCCTAAGGGAGAGAAGGTTGAGAGTGCCACTCAAAATTATTAAGCTTTGGAGTTAGCTGGTGGGGAATCTCCCACAATGCATTTCATATTGTTGCATTATACCTGGAAGATCCAATTCCAGTCATCAAAGGGTTAACCCCTTCTAGTAACCAGGCAGAAACCAATGACTTCTGGTATGTTTTGGAGAATCTTAAACAATCACCTCCAGAACTGTGTGGGAGAAGTGAGGTGTTCAAGAAGAATGTGACTCTGCTGAAGAGTCAAATTGGCCCTAAAGGTGAAAGCAACAAGAATGCTGCAGGAAGGAAATCTAGTAATAGGCAGCTACCACCCAGGCTTTGTGTGAGTGTAAAGAGGACCCCTTCTGCTTCCATTGAAACCAACAGTAAAACTCACATGGACTTCCATGGGCTTTGGAGAATCTAACTAAACAAAGGGTTTAAGGTCCCAAATTATTAGCAGACCCCAAATGCTGGTTTTAAAACTCTGTAGATATCAGAGACAGACATAAGCTGCAACATTCAGATGCTGATTTCAAGTCCTGTATCATGGGGTTCAAATCCAGGGTTTTGGTTCAGGCCCAGATCTACATGTGACATTTGAAGATGGAATATTTGAATTCAGTGTCCCCTCCACTTAGCTACTAAGTCCTAAGGCCAGGATTCTGTGGTTCCCATGCAACAAATAAGGACACTGAAAAACACTTAAAGAAGAGTGGGCACTTCAGGAAAATGCTAACTGCTTAATTTTAGGTGATTGTTTGATATCATCTGCTGTTGTAGGGATATGGAACTGAGAACTTTTCATGACATCCAGATGATGGGCAGTTCTAATACACGTGATGCTGCTCATACATACAATCATTGAATCCCGTATCTTTATTGCCCAGATCCAGAACTGGAATGTTGACACAAAGTGTTGGAGGAGGGAAGAATGGGAGACACAGACACAGACAGAACTTAATGGACATATTTATGTTAGGATGAAATACCAGGAATCTGCCTGGTCATTTCTTAAGATGGAGACCAAAGCCCCCATCAGATGTATATGATACAGTGATGAGCTAGTATAAATGCCTAGATAGATAGACAGATAGATGATTTGTGGCAGCCTTCCAAGGACTTACAGCAACAGGTTTCAAAGACAAAAAATACTTGCATTATAAAGGAACAAGATCAGAGGGGAAATAAGCAGAGGTATAACACAGAACCTGCTGCAATAAGTGCTATTGGGACAGAGAAACAAATCTAAGGAGAATTTTAAATACAGATTGGTAACTCCAAGAAAGAGATCAGCAGTGCTCTACCACACCACATATCACTCCTTCCAACCCACAAACAACTGATCCAGCAATACAAGCAGCCTCAGAAGTGTCAGTTCATGGAGCCTGTGTCGTTACATGGCCAGAAGCCATGGCCCAGTTATAACCACTTTAGGCAGGAAAACAAAAGACAAAAGCTAGCAAGAGCCAGGCGTTCTTCTATTTCTTAAACTTGATTCTGCTTATTTGACAAAATGCTCTGGATGCAGATTAATTTTGGTTTTACTCAGTATTTATTGTTTTACCTGCCAGGGGGCAAAATTCTCATCTTTGAGTGACCGTGCCTGCCTCTGCAATGTTTTTTGCCATCATTGTGTGAGTGGTACGTCCACTGATCTTACTGAAAGCTCTGCAAACTGACCAGTGTGGAATCCTCAGCTCAGATCCATAGGGTGAATCCGAAAGGTGAATTTTGCCCTGGAAGATGCGATCTGTGAGAGCCTGGATAAACGGACTGAAGTTGTCTAATCTCATCACAGGTTCGGAAAGCGTCCCAGTATACTCTGCTATAATTCTGTTCTGTGGTTCTCTACAGCAACGCTCTACACTGATTGATAACAGTTATCCCTAAACCCTGTGGGAGCAATATAGTGAATTATTTGTTTTCTCTTTCTCCAGGGATGGAAGCATACCAGTATAATCAGTGGCCCAGCCATCTCTGCTCTTCACAGATACCAATTAGTCCTACACATAAAGTACATGCCTGAAAAAGGAAAAATGCTGCCCAATTCAAGAATATCTTTGTGTATATGAAGTCAGGCACAAACAATAATGCTGAAGCCATTGGCAGAAAGGCTACAAACAGACAAAGGGGTAGCTCCAGATAGCAAGAGAAAGAGCTTGTCCCAGTTCCATACCAAATCACATGAGGTGAAGCTGGGAAACAAAATTGTGGGAGATCAGAAACAATCTGTTTAATCATCTGTTGAAATGAAACACACTGCAAATATAGGCATCTTTTATCGGACACCACTCAACGAATTCCCAGGAAATCACTCCTTACCTAACATGCTTCCTCCCATATCCCAAAACCTTTCTTTTCTACTCTCCTTCAGTCCCTCCTCCAAAAGAATCCACTCACACATCTTTGCCATGGCTCAGGTGATACCACCATCATCTGTGGAAGATGCATTCCAGACTCTCCCTCAAACATCCTGTTGTTTTTCTTTAGTCCTGTAGCATACTGGGAGGAGGGTTATCATCCCATTCTCTTGACTTTTCATCAGAGACATTTCATCTCATGCAGAGCCTGGATATTCTTTTACTTCTCTGAGTAGCTCCCCTATGAGATGGGTCTCTCTGTAACATGTTACAATGGGGCAATGAGGTATCCCATAATTAAGTGTCATGCCTTGAGAGGTACTGCGGCAGCTTGTGGCCTGATGTGATATTGTTGTCACTGACAAAATGTCACCTGACAGTTATGCCGTGGATCCTGTAAAATGTTGGAAGAAAGGGGAGGAAACCCTACAAGAAAGGAAAACTGACTGCAAGTTACTATCATTTGATGGGTTTCAGGGTAGCAGCCGTGTTAGTCAGTATCCGCAAAAAGAAAAGGAGGACTTGTGGCACCTTAGAGACTAACCAATTTATTTGAGCATAAGCTTTCGTGAGCTACAGCATCCGACGAAGTGAGCTGTAGCTCATGAAAGTTTATGCTCAAATAAATTGGTTAGTCTCTAAGGTGCCACAAGTCCTCCTTTTCTTATCATTTGATGGGTGCTTGTTGACCGATGTTAAAGGAATTGGTGGCTCCTCAGCATAGTTCCTAGTGATTCAGTGTTTATACCACAAAACCCATCAGCACAGCTGGCTCTAATTGGTCCCCTTGTTGGCAATCTCAGGGTATGTCTATACGACAAGCACTACAGCTATACTACTGCAGTGTAGACTTTTGCTGCAGCGATGGAAAGTTTTTATTTCTTCTCTGAGGTAAATCCACTCCTTCAAGAAGCAGTAGCTAGGTCATTGGAATAATTCTTCTGCCAACCAGTGGTGTCTACACCAGGGTTTTGGTCAGTTTTACTATGTCTCACATGCTGTTAATTTTCCACACCCCGAGTGATACAGCTAGGGCAACCTAAATTTTAGGTGTAGACCAGGCCTCAATAAAGAGGCCAAGAGGCCATGGAGATGGAACTACCCTCTAACACCTAGCTGTGGTCCTCATATGTCTAAATTGAGGCTTATTGTTGGGGCTGAATTGGGGATATTTGTATTCCTGGTGCCCATGCTTTTCTCTGGGTAAAAAGAAGTCCCCATATCACCTTAAATTCACACGAAGAGGTTAAGAGAAAAAAAAGAGAATGGTAATTGTTTTAACAGAATCATTTCAAGCTCTGCCTTAGCTCCTGCATGCCAACAATCAAAAACTCCAGGGCCTCAGTCATTCAAGTTAGTGTCTAAGAAATGTACTTTCTCACTCAACAGATCTGCAACCCCGTGTGTATGCAGTCGCATACCTGCTTTGTTGACAGCATAAGATTTAACTTCCGTAAGCACTGCAGAATCAATGCTGCGACGGGAGAGGAAGCTGCACTCTATTCTGCTTCTTGCATAACCAGCAGAATGGTAAACTCGGATTGCAGGATCTTTGTTACTAGTGATCATATAAGGGGCAGAAAGAATCCAGCGTGGCGTTCAGTAGAGCTGGCCAGAGGATGGCAATTCCATTTCGCAGGCACTTTCAAGGTTTCAAAATTTGGTTTTCTCCAAAACCTTAATGTTTCCACGGAAATGGGTCTGAGACCCAGGCCGTGCGCTGTCTGATTTAGAGCGAAGTTTTTCATCCCAGGTCACACTGCCATAGGAGAGTAGGTATTAGAACCAGGCTAGCACACCAACCCCCATGCTATAGCATCTGAGAGTCGAAACCAATATGACTCTGAGCAACATTTACCATCATCAACATGTCCTTTAGTCACGACTGTTCAGACCAGCTTTAGTTTGCAGGTTCTACACTGAATTAGCATGGCTGACAATTAGAAATATCAGGTCAGCTCTCCAGGTGGTATAAAATGGCATAGCGCTATTTAGTGCAGCACCAATTTACTTTACTTGGAATGAGCATCTAGCTCATTCTTTTTTCATCTGGATTCATTTTTGTGGTCCTTTTTCTGACTATAACAAAGGCTTCTCCCTGTTTTTCTGACTCTGTGCTCTGGATTCACTAGGAAGAAGACAGAACATATCACACAAAGTAACTCACTGATAACATGGCACATACTGTAGAGCTGGGACCGAGAGCATGGCCCTGATTATTTTTTTCCTCCCTTTCTTTCCTTTTTTAGCCAAACGATTAATCTTCCTTTGTTTACTTTTGGCACCATAACTTAGTAACTAAAACTTGGAACAAGACGCTTTACATTTTATTTTGGTTTTATTGCCAGTTTTCTATTCCATACTTTCCATGGAAAACACTCACCACAAGTTCAACCTAATCAGCTCCATTCTGCTCTGGAGGACTCTAAGATGGAAGAGGAACTGTCATTCCCTGGAGCAGTACAGACTTAACAGGATCAGCTACTTTATTAACTGTGTGCAGCCAGCTTGGGAACAGGCGGAACAGGGAGAGGGAAATGTATTGTGGTGGGCTCACATGGAAACCTGTAAAGATCACAAAAGTATTTCGCCTAGTAAAACAAACAAACAAACCTGTTTGTGACTGGAGTGAGAGATTAAGCAGTGCATCTATCATAGCCCACAGCATGAACCTTCCAGCTGTTTGCATTGTCAATGGAAAAAGATCTGTACAGTTTACACAATCTTGCTTGTTCTTGACTGAAAGTCTACTAAGTGTTGTGAGTGGTACTTTTGTAAGCATTCAGCAAGGCCTAACTCTGCTCTCATTGAAATCAATTGGGAATTTTACCATTGAATTCAATGCGAACAAAGTTAGACCAGTGCTGAGTGCTTTTGAAAACCCAATGCTATGAATGGCAATGTCCTTTTGTTACCAAGAGAATACCTTTGAAGGTTTAGATTGCAGGGCAGCACAAGCAAATGTGAGTCCCAATGTCGTTCTCAGCCCAGCGTGCTGTTGCCCTGATATTTGGGCATGAGGCAGGAGAATGTTTTAATTGTTCATTAACTGTCTTATTCTGACATCCATATATAATAGTGGTTTCTGAATGCCATCATGGTGGGGAAATAAGCTCAAGAAAATGTAGAGATTTTGATGAGATTGCCATCCATTTCCCTTGCACCTGTCTGCAACTAGCTCCTCCAAAAACTGAAAACATGACATGGCTCCTATGCTTCAGTGTGATCAGGCCACTTTACCTGTAAGTGATGTGAGGGTGTCCATATCAGAAGAAGGGGAAGGTGTGGCAGCCTTTCCTACCAAGCTCAGAGGGAGGGGAGGACATAGGAATGGAGTAAACTGCTGGCCCTAGTCAGAAAGCTGTTATCTTCAAGGATGTCCTTTTGGCCGGGGTTCCCTTTGGATATGAAAGCACATGGCAGATTTAAGATTGGATACTCAGCAATTGTACCGTGAAAATAAACTGAGCTTCTGGAATGTTGAAGCTGCTCAGTGGTCTCTTCTGCAAGTACATGAATACAGGTAATTGGGGCCTTACTAACTGGCTTATATCTCCCAAAGACTAGGGGGCAACATGTAGTAACATTAATTTCCCTGTATTGCAGTAACCGTCTCTGTAATAGTAGAGGAGCTGCAAAATTCTCCAAAGCAGAGAAGCAAAGCTGAATGCTTAACATCTGGGACTCTACAAGAAGCTGTGTGACTCTGAACACTTCCTCCCATCCCCTCATCTTTCCCTTTTACCCTCAGTCTCTGAAAGGCAGATTTGCTAACGTGTGTGGTGTAAGAAATTGGGCCTCCAATTATCTGCTGTCATGTCTCAAAGCAAGAAATATGGACAGTGAAGTGGTTGCACAGTGAGTTCTGAAGGCACAATGAATGTGTTTCCTAAGTCTCCCAACCTTGCATAATATTCACAGAAATCCCAGGCTAGCATTGCTAACACTTCACCTCATCAGTCCTCCATCCCCCTTTTTAGCTGTCAGCTTAAAATGTCTTTTTCTTCCCTTGTTTCATTATGCATCTATCTCATTTTCAATCATTGGCCTGAGTTTATTCACCCTGTAATTTCTTTACATCACTGCCATATACTATCTTGTATTATTTAAGTCTGTGAAGCATTTGGGGTTCAAGTTTATAGGAAAAAAATTATAGTGGCCAATCCTACAGTACGTACTCAGGCATAATTCCTGTTGGTTTCAATGGCAGTTTTACCCGTGTAAGGACTACAAGATCAGGCCTAAGGAGGTGTCATATAATTTACAAGCCATTGCTTCCGAAGTCAAATTAGCTGAGGAGGAAGAAATTTCTGTGCTCTTCTGACCCACAGCTTTGCTTTAATTTCTTGGAATTCAAGTTCCATTCCAGAAACTGGAGTGATAGTCTGGGTGGGGAGGTCAGAAGGTCAGTCAGTCAAGGTGAAGTTGGCAAGGAGATGTAGCGGGCTAAGACGTGATTTGCTGGCCCAAACTGGCTAACTGTGTCCAATAGATGGGTCCAAATCCTTCAGCAAGATGAAGAATAAATGAAGAGGCCTTTACTATCAGAGGGCTAAGAAGGAATGGTTGAGCAGATGGATGAAGACTGCCAGAGAAATAAGGATCTAAAAATTAACAGTCTGGCAGGTACTGGTAGCCTAATTATGCTCCCTTTGAGGCAGAGGATAAGTCAGAAGAACCCCTGTGTTGCTACCGATAAACCAAAGGTGAAGTAGGTTTAGCATATGTGGACAGAGCACAAAAAGGTGTTCACTGCTGATAGGCCTCAATCTGCTACCTTCAGGCCTTTGAAGAGATATCATCTAATTAAGCCAACCAATTACTCAAGTGAAAGGGTCCTTTATTAGCTCTTTAAAGGGGGGGTCCTGGCAAAAGAGACAGTGCCTCTTAAATACATTCTCCCATCCATTAACTCTAATTGGTCCATTAAGATAAAACTAATTGTTGTGTGCCACTGAAAAGCCTATATTAAGGCCGCTTTACATTAAACCCCCATGGGTCCCATGAAAGCAGAGTTCTTGCAGGATAATTAAAAGTGTACTATCAGCTATAAATAACTTTGTCGGCCTGAACAACAAACCATAAACTATTGGATTAGATTTGTAACAACAACAAAAAAGCAATTGCATTTTTAATGGTATGGTATATATACACTGTATTATTTAGCAGTGAAGGAAAGAGGATTCTGGAACGGCCTCAGAATTGTGATACCAATCTCTCACTCTATAAATCTCAAATATAAATATAAGATCAACCAGGGTGTATGTGGGAGATAACACATTCCTGGCATATTCTGCATCAAGGATGGACCTGGTAATTTGAAATCTGTACATGCACTGGCCAGTCTCTCACACCTCATCTCCCTGCCTCTATTTGGAGCTGAGCTCCTTCCACAAGGTGTTGAGTACCATTACATCTCACGGACTTCATCCTATGTCCTATAATCACCACCCAAGGTAAATCTGCTGCTATGCACAAGGGGCCCAGTTCAACCCTGGTTTAACTCCATTGAAATTGACTTTTGGCCCATATGATTGTGAACAGATTAGCTCAAGGAAATCTGGGCATGTGCCAAATAAAGGAATAATCGTAAACTCAACCCTGCCGGTCATGGTAATCAGAAACATTACTTCCAGGAAATTTAGAATTGTACCTTGTGGAATAAATGGCATATGCATTCTTACATCCATGCTTCGAGTGATACAGCATGTTTTCAGTTTAAAGCAATTTTTATACAAAAAGTCTCAGGTTTTACAAAAGGAATTATTAATTTTTTTCTGATTTTCACCCTACTTTTGTATTGTTCAAATATATAAAAAAATAATTTGTTTTATTAGGAAAATATAATACATTGCATGAGATATATGTATTACGATAATACATTAGTCTGTGCTTAGATGCAAAGCTGCCTGTTGAAGTAAGGCTATGTATTAGTCTAGAAGATACACACAATAAACAGGCTCTGAAATGCGTGTGCATCTGAACGTACTGATGAATCTGACCATGTACACATTTCAAGCTGTTAGCAGATAACAGTTTAAAGATCTGATACACTAAAATGGGAAATGTGATGGGGCACCTGTCCCACATTGAGCTCTAAGGGATTAATAGAGCCCTAGGGAGGCTGTGCAGGAGGCAGCCAATCAGAGAAGGGCTAAGGGGAGCAGCCAATCAGGACCAAGCAGACCCATATAAAAAGAGAGCTGCAGGGCAGAGGAGGGCAGTTCTGTGGTGGGAGCCCAGGGGGGAAGGACTGTGTCTCTGGAGGCCTTAGAGAACTGCCAGCACCCTGGACAGAGCAGTGCTGCTAGCAGGGACCAGGGGAGTGAGAGACTGCTCCTGGCTGGTTGCTAGGGTTTGCAGGGTGGGGCCCTGAGGCGAGGGCAAAAAGGCAGGGGCCGCAAGAAAGTGACCAGACAGTTTGCTATGGTAGCCATTAATGGAAGTGGCTGAACAGTGGACTGCAGGTCTCCCGGAAGGGAGGAGCACAGTGTGTGTCATGGCTGGAGGGCTGTGTCACTGAAGAGGATGCCACGATCCTTGGAGGGGCATGGGTCCTAGAGCAGGAGCGATGGTGGCGAGGCACCACCCAAAGAGGGCACATTTACAGGCAGAGCTAATTCCCAAGACAGCCAGCAGGAGGCACCACAGTGGTGAGTGAACCCCGTTACAGGAAGAAAACGAAAATCTGTATCTGAATATATTTCAGAACACAAGGAAGTATTCAAAAATTTAAAAAAAAAACAGGAGGAAAGGATGAAGTTGAGAGTGTGCGCTGCAGATGGTATGGCCTGATTATTAAATGTAAATATTTATAGGCTAATAATTCTAAGTCAACAACAGGAAACTGTTTATTCGAATGAAAAGTTTTATTTGGGGATTAGAGATTTATTGTTTTCTTAAACTCCGAGGTGACATTTTGTTTTGAGTTCTGTTCTAATTCTGCAGCAAACCACACTGAATTCCATTCATCAAAGCATTAATCTACTGAATACTTTTTCCCCTTGTTCTGCCACCCACAAAAATAAACTCCAGTATTTACCCAGAAAAAATATTAATAGTTTTTTCCACCAATTTTCACCTGTTTTTGTTGTTGGAGTAATAAACCCTGATAAATTCCAGGGGAAAATTAAACTAAAACCCCCAAATGAAGGGCCCCAAGTATGTGGTAGACACCCTTCAGCACTCTTATTCTGATTACAAAGTCACTCTCTGAAACAAGTCCAATTGATAAGAAAAATGATATCAAATTAAAATGTGTTTACAACTCATCAGATTGCTGGGAGGATGTACTGTGAGGGATGAGGAACCAGGGTTACCCACGAGTAGAAGTACCAAACAACAAAGCTTCACTCACTAAGAAATCAGCTTACATAAATCCAATGTGCCTTCTATTAATTTGTACATTTATAGATAAGCTCAAGGTGCTCTCTGAAGGGCTAATGAGCACTTAAGGGCTCAAATGAAGACTTAAGTGGTGTGTGGGACTTGTGCTGGCTCTCTGCAATGTGCTGGATTTTACACCTTTAAAACCTTGCAATGCAATATGCCAGTTTTGCATTTCATCTGCAAAGCTCACCTGCTATTGCATCCAAGTAGTTGCTTAGTTGCTTCAAATTCACCTTGCTCTGGGTTTTGCATTTCCCACTTGCGGTCTCCTGGCCTATGCAAAGAATGACATTTATAACATCTTAAAGGGCATCATGTTTTGAAAAGTAACACCCTGAAAGAGGTTCTTTGTGATGACATTAATCAAAGACACCCTGTCACATTGGGTAGGTATAAATTTCACTTACAGTACCATACATAGTTTGTATTGGCAAAGTCTATGGCTATATCTACACCACATAGCAATGTTCCCTTTAATTTTTTACATCCGTGTGTGGAATGAATTTTGTTATATGCACCAATATGGAGGTGATGTGTGGCGGGGGGTAGGGCTGAGGGGTTTGAAGTGTGGGAGGGGGGTCAGGGCTGGGGCAGAAGGTTGAGGTATGGGGGGGTATGAAGGCTCTGGATGGAGTGTGAGCTCTGGGGTGGGGTTGGGAACGAGGGATTTGGGGTGCAGGAGGGGGCTCAGGGCTGGGGCAGAGGGGTGGGTTGTGGAGGGGTGAGGGCTCTGGCTGGGGGTGCAGGCTCTGGGGTGGGGCTGGGGATGAGGGATTTGGGGTGCAAGCGTTGGGGAGGACTCCCCCACAGCCCTCTCTCACTGCAGCAACCCAGGGCTGGGGAGAGGCACACCTCTCTGCATGCAGGTGCGTCCCTTGACAGTCTGCTGCATGGCTGTGCAACTTAGAGGGAATTTAGCTACCTAGTTCGCCCAGATGATTGGCACTTGAGTCTGAACACCTGGGACAGCTTAGCCCAGGTGTGAGTGTTCCCAGGACAAAGCCATACCCACATAACTGTGTCCTTACTGTTTATGCACTCACTTGTGTGTGGGGGAGCATAATCCCATGATTCTTTTTGCTGAGATGCTCTAGGAGTCTTTCACAGACAGTTGGAGAACAACCTGTCTGTCATTCAGGGGAAATTATGGGAAGGCATTGGAGGGCTGTCAGCACTCAAGTGGTTTAGTCTGGATTGTGCAAAGTGGGTGGGTTCCAGTGTGAGATAAAGCAGAGCTAGGGCTCCAACCTCCCCAGCCCTGTAAGGCTTAAAGCACCTCCAAAACTGGGCCAGAAGCTTTGTGTGTGTACAACAGGGGGGTTAAGACTAAAACCTGGGTAAGGACCCAAGCTAACTGTGCAATGTAGACATACCTACGGTGAACCTCAGTAATGACTCAGCATGCATGCATCAGTCAGGGTTTCCTGGCTGCAATTCAGATTAATGATCACACAGGTTTGACTGCCCTTCTGTGGCGGTGCAATAGGGATTACAGACCCCGCACTAAGGTTAATGGAGTGGTGGAACAGTACTGGGCCAAGGAGGCATTGTCCCTCAGCAGCTGAAACACATGCTCCCTTCAGAGGACCTGCTTAAAAGGGAGCTCCAGCAGTTAGCCAGCGGGAGAGTAATGGAGGGACTGGCTGTAAGAAAGCAGACGCTGCTGAAGTAGAGTGATCTACAGGGGAAGGACTAGGGCTGTGAGTAAGACTCAGCCAGGAGGGCGGGGGCCTGACCCTGCTTCTTTTCCCCCTTCTCCCTGACCAGGGTGCACAAATGGAGTCTGAGAGTGAACTGGAAAGCCCCCGTGCTCCCCAGCTGAGGCTCTGAATTACTGTGACTGCAAGGCGAAGGCTGGGCCATGCCCCAGACTGAAGGGAAAACAGGGAAGGTAGGAAGTGGCCAGGAGAGGCTGATCTGGAATAGCAGTCAGAAGGGACTGAGCCACTCCTCATCTCTCTCCCTGGGCCGGGACCCAGTGGAGAGGGAGAGCCTGGATCCCTCTACTCTTCCCCCTGGCTGCCTGAGAGATTCCGGAGGACTCCGCTGGAGCGGCAATGAACTGTGCCTTGGATGCTGGGCCCCTGCACTGCCCGGAACAACTGTCCCAGACTCAAGAGAGACTGTTTGCCTGTGGTTTGACCACTAGGCCTGCTGGCCCCAGAGTGAAGCCTGTTATGAAGCGTTGGTGAATGCAGGCAACCTGGAAAAAGGAGAGTGAGCTAAAGATGGGCTGTGGATCTGCAGCACCACCAACAGCGGCAGCAGACCCCATTGCTCCAGCAGCTGGCTGCCCAGCAACACCCCCAAGCCTTGCAGCAGCAGCAGCTTATCAGGGAATTAGCAGCCCAGCAAACAGATCAGCAGCAACAACTGGTGCAGCAGATGGCCACACTGTTTCATCCCCAGAGTGCACCAGGGAGGTCAGCAGTGGGCAACGCTATCCCAGACCCATCCCCGAGTCCTCCACTAAAGCTAACAAAAATGGGGCTGGAGGATGACCTGGAGCTGTTCCTAGTAACAGTTGCCATGGGCACCATCTATCTGCCGTGCATCGATGGGGATATGTGCCCTTACCCCACAAAGAAGTTGCAATTGAGGGTGCAAGACCACAATGAGGATATCTGGGTGGGCATAGCCTTAAACCTTGTGTATCCAGTGATAACTGGGAGAGATTGGAGATCTTTTAGAGACCTGATGAGGTCTGAGAATGGGGAGCCTCTGAAAGGGACAGACAGTGATGCTGGAGATGGGGAGACAACCGAGATGCAAGCCTTACCAGGCAAAGGCAAGGAGGAAGACCCAGGAGAAGGAATATCGCCTCCCGCGGACGACGGCTCGATGGGGGCGGGAGAGACTTGCCCCAATGGAGACAATAAAGTGAGCCAGCAGTGATCGACATGTTGTCCGACAACATGGATTTTGTGGAAGAACAAAGAAATGACCCAATGAGATGAGCCTACGAACCCCAAGGAGTTTCTGCTCCACCCCATGAAGGCGATGGCCCTTGGGAAATAATCACAGATCAGGGCAGCAAGCTTATGTCCCAATTTAGGAAGGAACTGTTGAAAATAAAAGCCTTCAGAACAACGGTGCCATCCCCAATCCGATGGGCTGGTAGAGAGATTTAATCAGACCATGAAAAGTATGCTGCAGAAGTTCACGGCCTCGAAACCTCACCACTCGGACCAATTACTTCTGCCACCCCTGTTCACTGCCTGGGAAATCCTATGCCTATTGAAATCAATGGTGAAATTCCCATTAACCTTAATGATGCAGGATCAGGCCTCTGTCACCTACTTCCTGGATGACCTTGGGCACGACACATCCCTTTGTGCTTCAGTTCCCTACCTCACAGGGGCATGTGTGAGAATAGATTCATTACTGTGTATGAGGCATTCTGCATGCGGATACTTTGGTGAAAATGAATGGGGTCTGGGTGTCCAACACCCCTGGATATTCAAAACTCAAGACAGCTTTGAAAATCTCAGCCCTAAAAGGTATTTTAATTTTTTACCCAAACCTCAGAAAGCTTTGAATAGAGTCAGGCTAGATGTGAGAGCCAACATTTAGCATTTTCCCAGCTCTTTACCATCTCAATATAAGTCCTGTCCTAGATGGCTTGGTTTCTACTGTATTTCCTAATGGGCCCTTTTTCACATTGGAAATCAGCGTACAAGGCTGGAATAGTAGGGGATACTATTCAGGGGCATTGGTTAAACTGTGTGTGGGGAGTCCAGGGCTGGAATAGTAGGGAATGCCACATAGCAGCATTATGATGCCTTGACAGAGATGTGTGTGAGAAGCCCAAGTTTGGCATATCTGCAGCGGGGAGGCTATGGGTCAGGACTAAGATAGATTAGCATAGCTGTAGTAGGAGGCCAGGACTGGAACAGTAGGCAGTGCTGCAAAGGAGAATTGAGATACATCCGCGTAGCTACATATGAGGAGCCCCAGATTGGAATAGCAGAGGATGCTGCCAGGCAGGAGTGAGATGCGTTGGCTGCATATGGGAAGCTTGCACAGCACTTCTCCACATAGTGCTTGGCTCTAGTACTCTTCTTGACCCATTTTTTGGGGTGTGGGAGGGAAATGAATGAATGCATTATTTTATTATTTTTAATCCACTAAATGAGTTATGTGGTTTGCCTGTCTCCTAATTAGTCTGATAGGAAAATAAGTATTTCCTGGCAATAGCAGCCATCAGAGCACACATGTGGGAGGCTGTATCTTTTTAATGACACCCACACACTTACACATCCTGTCAATTTTAAAGCATATAAGAAGCCTTACAGACTAGAGAAAGCAAATGTTCTCAGCTTTATATTTCTTCCTCATTACCTTCTCGGTTTCCCTTTTTCCCCATTAAAATGATCATCATTATTGCACACAAATTGCTTGAATATGACTCAAGTGTACAGGCTCCCAAGAACAATAATATAAAAGTGGGGTGTGTGTATGTTTCACCCATGATTTTGCACACAGCTAACTCGTGTATACTCCCTCCAACCATCCAAGATTGCGGCTTCCCTGAGCAATCTTCTTACCACCTTCTACCTTCTTACTACCTTCTACCTTCTTACTCTGTATTTGCCTTCTGCAATGATTTAAATGCTGTCACTTGCTGCTGTGCACAGTGGAAATTAACTATTTTCCTTATAAATCCAGACTGGAGATTAAAAGACTTCAGCTGGGTCAAGACACCTACCAGACACAAACTCCCATAGCCTTTAATTGCCATACGTCTGTAACAAAAGCCTTGAGCAGCAGGGTGCTCAAGGCTGAGGTGGATGAAAGTAAGGTTAAGCATTAGCGGCACCAAGAAATTGCACTGAAATTAATGGTGCTCCGCACCTTGAAGATCTGGTAAGCCTCAAGCCCCTGCCTTACTCTCAAAAGTAGGGAATTTTTAAAAAAGAAGGCAGAGTGTGAGTGGAGCACAGAGGCATCTGAGGAGACTGGGGTTTAGGATCCCCCACTCATGCTGACAGTGCCAGACACTTAGTTATTTGCACCCCTCTTGGACTTCTAGCTGCTAGGTAGGGGCAATGTGGTGTCCATGCAGCTGCATTCTCAGTGCTGCAGCCTAAAGGTGCCCTGGTCTCTCTGTCATGGGCTTCACTTTTTATCACATTTCTGCAAGAGGTTGTGTGGCCCATTGGCTTAGCCACCAACCTTGGGTGGGGGAGACCTGGGTTCTAGTCCTAAATCTGGTACTAGCCTGCAGAGTAAATGGAGTATGTTGCTGTGCCTCAGTTTCTCCTTTTGTAAAGCAGGGATTATGAAGTTGATCTCTCTTGTAAAGTGCTTTAAGATCTGCTGATGAAAGGTCCTGTATGAGAGCTGGGTATTATAGGCACAATGTTCCACATTTGCGCTGGGCAGAATCACAGCCTTATGTGAACAAAATGGCTATTCTACCTAATTTCATCTTTCCTGCTGTTACATAAATCTCTACGGGCATTTTTTTTAACTGGGTAGGATTTGGGGCTAAAGTTTATAACGCAGACATGCAAAATGAAGCTGAATTTTATTATAGAAGACAGAATGGAAAGGAAACCCTGACCTCCACACTTTCTTCATTGCTTTGTACTCAGGGTCATATTCGCGTCTCCTGTTGACTTCTAACTGCTGTCTCAGGTGCATTGAGAACTTTACAGAGGGAGTCAAAAGAAGTGCCAGGCATTTTAGAGCAGGAAGTGAGCAGCAGTCATCTTGTTAAAACTGCCCATAGCCCTCCAGAAGCCCTGACAACAGTAACATTTCTAGCATAAATTGGGTTGATGGGAACTTTTATGAAACTGCTTATGAATCCACAGCATCAACCAGCTTTCAGACTTGCCTTTGTCCTTGTTTTCTCTGAAGAACAATTCCCCACCCCTCCGAGGCCTAACAATACAAGGCAGAGGCACAATTTCTGCCCATCTCTGAGTATGGAAGGATGCTTTTTCCATGCAGACTGCTCTCCATGCTGAGCAGCTGGAAATCCTGTGTTAATGCCATCACCTTCTAACTCCCAATGGCATTTCAAACAACTTTAAAGTAAACAGAAGGAAAGATGTGACTCATCTCTGATCTGACCATATCTATTGTCAGGGGTTTAAATAGGAGGCTGTGTGTGGTCTGATGGTCAGCGTAAAGCTCTGGGAACCTGAGTTCTAATTTGCAATGGGTGAACCTCAAAGTTTGGTTCAGATGAACCCCAAGAAGTTCAGCAGCTGATCTAAATCTTCTGAGGTCTCCTTCTTGCACTGCTTTGCGTCCTCTCTCTCCACTGACTCCAAATGGAAATCTGTCTTTCTCCACCCCTCTCTGGACCTAACCCCAAACCCTGCTTCCCTTCCTTGAAGTACAAAGCTACAATCTCTGTTTACAGAGCTTTTTTCCATTTCCAGACCCCCAATAGGCCCAACTTTGGTGATCTTTGCATCCTAAGGTCCTAACGGGTTTGCAAGGTCCAGGCTGGTTTTCCTGTCCATATTTTGTATGTTTTGGGGTTCCAAACTAGCAAAATAGCAAGGGTCACATATGAATGGCACAAGAGTGTCTTCATTAGGAATCACCCTTGCATCTATCAGGTATTTATAGCACTCCTATCAGCTTAGTATCTGAGCACCTCACAAACGCTAATGAACTTGTCCATTCCCACCATCTCAATGGAGGTTTTACAGAAGGGAAACTGAGGCACAGAGAGATCTCCTGACTTGTCTAAGGTCACATAGGAAGTTCGATGTAGAGGGAGGAACTGAACACAGATCCTTTGAGTCCCAACTATAAGACTATCCCCATCACACCTGACATAAGTCTGTCTAGGATACTGGTCTTCTATTACCCTAGCATCTGGGCACCTTCTGAACTATAATTTATTTAGGTTTCAGAGTAGCAGCCGTGTTAGTCTGTATTCGCAAAAAGAAAAGGAGGACTTGTGGCACCTTAGAGACTAACCAATTTATTAGAGCATAAGCTTTCGTGAGCTGTAGCTCACGAAAGCTTATGCTCTAATAAATTGGTTAGTCTCTAAGGTGCCACAAGTCCTCCTTTTCTTTTTGTATAATTTATTTAGACTGTCAATACCCCTGAGAGCTATGGAAACATTATCTGCATTTTACAGCTAGGAAGTGCAGCACAGAGAGACTAAGAAACTTGCCTAAGGTCACAGAGGGAGCCAGTAGTATGGCAGGGATTAAACCAAAGTCTCCTAACTCCTAGAGTAGCACCCGGCCCTTCTAACTATCCTTCCTTTCACCAAATTGATCCTTGCATGATCTGCATTGTACATGACCAGCCCTTGTGCTCTTGTCAGTATGGAGCATCCTGCTCCAAGACATCCCAGAAGGGAATGTGAGCACTGGCCCTGGAGAAGTCTTAATGCAGCACAGAATGGGGGAGATTTGAGCACAATCATCATCCCAAGATCAGCACCAGGACAGCGTGGCTGACCCACTGAGGAGCTGGACAGTCACCCCAAAAATGCCTACTAAGAATATCTTCCTGGGAGCTGGAAAACAGTAAGTGTTGGAGGTGGTGGTTTCTCTGCTGGACAAATGTAAAATGGCCCATTGGACTATCCACAGCACGGTGCTATAGGTGCAGCATGCTATAAAAATCACAGAAAGAAAGAATGCAGGAAAAGCTCAATATATATTTTTAAAAACAGCATAGAGAAACCTAAAATGCCTTGTTTCTCCCTTGCTTAACCTTCTGCAGAACCTGACATGAGCTACTTTGATTTAAGGGCTGGAACTTCCTTAGGGCATCCCAGCTCCATTCCTCTCCGAGGCAACCCAATCCACTCCCTAATTAACATAGTCCCTACCCATGGGCGGGGCTTACCCTGTAAAAAAACATCCTCCATCTTGGGAAGCTCTCTCTCTCACTTCAAGGACACACAGTAGCTAGCTTCATGGTAGAGCAGGTGACTAGAGGCAGAGAAATAGGCTTAGTTTATGCTTATTTATAGGTAGACTGTCCTACTGGTAACACTGCTCCTAAGAAAGGAGGGAGGACTATATGGGACTCTTTTCTCCCAAAATGTCTGCTTAATTTCTCTGTTCACATTTTAAATGGTGGTGAAGGGAGGAGATGGGGTGAGCATGAGCTGAGGGTGCATCATGTGTCCAGCCCCTGCCCTAAAATCAGAAAAGAATACACATAGGAAAATAAGGAAGGCAGAAACCAACCAAATCTTCTTTAAGCTCTAGCTGGGCTCCCTATTTCCTTATGTAACTTTAGCAAGTCACTTGGCTCCCTTGTGCTTCAGCCTGACCAGCTGGAAAACCTGAGACCACCCTGGAAACCAGCTGCTCTATCAGAGCTGACTCTTCCTGGGGAAGTGACTCATCCAAAAACAAATCCCAAGCTCTATTTCTCTCTCTTTGCTGGAAGGTTAGCCCTGGGCTCCTGAGTGTGTAGCAGGCCCAGCTCTTTGTGCTGGGACTTCTCCGTATGTAGCTCTGATATTACCCCTCTCATTTGCCATTCCTGCCCTCTTTGCTCTCACCAGAGTTGTGAACCATAGCAATAAAAAAGGCAGGTGGTTTCCTTTAAGATCAGAGCTTCTGCTCTTCCATTATCTGCCCAGTCCAGGCTCGGGCAGTTTGCACCTTCAGTGACAGAGATCATGTTCCAGCCATACTCGATCTCCACTAGTCCAGGGAATAGAAGCCCCAAGTGACGCTCCAGCTCCGTTCCCCTGTGTAGTGATAGGAGTAGTATTTATTTGTATTGCTCTAGCACCTAGGACCCCAGTCATGGACCCAGGACCACACTGTGCTAGGTGCTGTATGACTACAGAACAAATAGCCTAAAGAGCTACCAATCTAAGTATGAGGCGGGAAACGGCAGCATGTTGCACAGCTGCACCCTTCTTTGTTGAGTCAGGACTGATCCCTCGAGTCACCTGTGGCTGATGGGACTTTCTCCTTCTGCTAATCACATACAAGCCGCCTTCACATGCTAGACTATTGCATTACCTGCTTAGTCCTTCCTCTAATTTACTGAGGAGCCTACCCTGACTTGACCCTCTGTGGTCAGCAATACATTACCAACTAGTGATCATTTCTGTTGGGCCAAATCCTGCCCCTCCTCCATAGTCCCAGAGAGCCCTTGCTCAGGGAAACTGTTGCAGAAAGCTGGCGACAGGAGCCAGGCTGGCCTTGGGTAGTCCACACCCTTTGTGCACCACAGAGCACTGTTCCCTGGAGAATTCTTGCACTGCACCGCACCGGGGTGCAGTGGGGGTAAGGGTGACTGGTCCCAGTGCACAGCTATATAGATCCACTAGCTAGTCTCCCCTTGGTGAGGGATCATCTGGCAGTAGTGGTGGCTGGACATCAATGGTGCTGTCATAGAGGGGAAAGGCTTTTTTCCCTTCCACCCCCATGAAACAGCCCAGACACGAGGCTTGGTGCTGGGATCCAGGATTTTGACCTTAAAATTAATTTGTGCACTACATCCAAGACAATAGCAGTATCTGGCAAAAGCATACCTAAGAGGAGGCACGGTGGTCTAGTAGATAGGTTATGTTCCCTTGTTCTATGGCTCAGGGCTTCATTCTCCAGGGCTACCAATCCTGCACCTGTCACCAGCACTAATTCCATTTTAAAATACAGAGGCTGGGGTTCAAGTCCCAGCTGGGCCATGGACTGGCTGTATGTGGCCTTGGGCAGATCACTGCTCCTCTCTTTCTCCTCCTGTCCCCTGTCTATCTTGTCTGTTTATGCTGTCAATTCTTTAGGGCAGCGACTCTATGTTTGCACCTTGTAATAAGAAAAGAAAGACCGTATGGATATGGGATATTCATGCACAGGGCAACCGTTAGGAGAACCCAAGATATGCTCACTTAATGCTAACAGATAGCCTCCGCTCCTGTAACTGAACCATGGGTGAAAAATCCCCCCTAAACCTATTTGATTAACATCTTTACCCTGTATGCGCAAGGAAGGATCCGCATGATTAATCTTTTAAAACAACAAATCTGTGGTTGCAAGCCATTCCATTTTCCCCATGATACAATCTCAGTTATTAACAATTGCCTCTGTAGTAGAGACCTTTTGCCTTCCTCTCCACATTCACCTTTAATAACAACTTGCTTAGAACCATCGCCTCTGAAGTTAGTGACCTCTAGGGCTACATAGTGCAGCCAGATGGAATATCTGCTGCTTTGCAGTGTGTAACCACTCTGCTTCCCCACCCAATAGTTTAGGCCAGCTTTTACAAACCCATCCACCTGCTACTACAAATCCAATCAGTTAAAACAAATGCAGCAGAGGAGGAGGTGGCCCAAGCATAAGCGGGTTGGCCAGAAAGCCCAGGAGTGGACTGGAGGGAAGTTCTATCTTCTTAAAATGTTATTGAAAGACAAAAATGTTTAAAGACTAAAACGCAGTTATATTTTTAAAGCAAAAATGTGCTTTTGTCTATAATCAGAAGAGAGCGCCTCTTTCTGAAGAAACACGGAGAGATTCTGATCTCTGTGATGCTGATGTAAACTCCACTGAAATCAATGTTGTCTGAGTGGATTTATACTAAGATCAGAATTTTTCCCCATAGTATTTAAATAGGAGGGATCTTTAACCTACAAATCATAAAGAGGAGCTTTCCAACATTTCCAAACTACACTCCATGGAAACCTTTTCCAGTTCTGTTATATTCTTTTGGAAGAAGTTCAGCTGAACTGTGTCTGTTCACAAAAGCAGTAAAACAGACCTCACGCCTGTAAACAGCTCTTGTCCCTTTTTCTAGGGAAGAAAGCTGTTTATGGGCCACTGTTGGAGCTACATTTACTTGCCCAACAGCCTGAATGTACAAGCAGTAGGCTGCCAAATAGACAACATTTCAGATGCCAGTAATGAGGAAAGAGCATGCATACTATAGATGTGGTGCATGTATCCAAAAGCTTTAGACTGTCATGCTTGGGGATTAAATCTGTGTTAAGGGGTTTTGATCTATCTTAAAAGTTAAATGAATTTGTTTCAAATGTGTTGCTAATGAAAAAAGAAAGAGAAGAAAGTGACAAAATTACAGCTGTAAATCTGCTTTATTAGATTAATTAAAAAAAAAAATCCAGTGACCCTGCGTCTAGCTCCACTTTACTTGCTTTACGCAAGTGGCCTACTCTTTGCTGGATTTCAACAGCCCTATAGTAACAAACCAAAGCTCGGTGCTGCATATTCAAAGGGGCATGTGTACTGGTATACACTGAAGGTTTCCTCTTGCGGGACCCTCCTGCTCTGATCACCAGGCAAAATTCTCATCCGTACTTGGATTTTACTGACGCTCCAGTTAGGCAATGTACTTGTCTAACTTTTAGTATATGACTAGTCCAAGTTGACAGTTCACTCCACATCAGCCCCTCTTATTCTCTTCTGCCCTCCTCCCCTCCCCTCCTTTCCCTTCCCTTCCCTTTTAGCTGAAATCTTCATAAGTAACCCATCCAAACCCACAACCCTGTGGAGTTAACATGACATTTGCTGCTACCACATTGTTCACTGTGCTTGTGAGTTCTACCTTTCCCCCCAGCCTGTGTCTGTCTTGTCTATTTATGTTATAAGCTCTTTGGGGGCAGGGACTGTCGACTATGGTTGTACATAACACAAGAACTAGGGGGCATCAAATGAAACTAATAGACTGCAGATTTCAAACAAACAAAAGGAAGTATTTTTTCCACACAACACACAGTCAACCTTGCCAAAGGATGTTATGAAGGCCAAGACTATAACAGGATTAAAAAAAGAACTAGAGAAATTCATGGAGGATAGGTCCATCAATGGCCATTAGCCAGGATGGACAGGGATGGTATCCCTAGCCTCTGTTTGCCAGAAGCTGGGAATGGGCGACAGGGGGTGGATCACTTGGTGATTACCTGTTCTGTTCATTCCCTCTGGGACTCCTGGTATTGATCACTGTCGGCAGACAGAATACTGGGCTAGATGGACCTTTGGTCTAACCCAGTATGGCCATTCATATGTTCTTATGTACAGTGCCTTGCTCAATGGAGCCTCATTTTTGGCTGGCCCTGAGGCACTGCCGTAATAAATGTGATTAATGATAATTGCAGAGAGTAGAGCTGAATTGGAGGCCTGGCTATATATCAGATAAAGAGCTGATAGTAAAAGTGTGAATAAAAGCATTGAGATGCCCATTCCAGTTACTTTCATGGCTGCCTCCCAGAGTCCGCCACATCTATCCCTCATCTCTCTAGTTGCAGGCATGGCACATTTTTGGCCTGGCAGCCTCAACAGTGTCCCTTTGAAACGTTTTCTAAAAACATTCTGTTTACAAGCTAGCTGGTGTGTTACCTACATTAACATATGGTGCACCTCTCTGCTATATCAACAATAGTGATTCACTGGATTTATTATTAGGCAAATGATCTATAAAATTCCAGTATGTTTCTTGCTCCACTTGAATACACAAACACTGATCATCCTTTCCTTGGTTTGGCTGTTTCAAAATGTAGATCGCTCACACTGGAACATCCATGGCATGTATTATCTCTCTACCTGCACTTTAGCCTTAGCATACTGCACTTGGACATCGTACTCAGTCTCCGAAGTGAGAGTGATTTTTATCTTATATAACATATGTGCTGGCAATTTCAAGGAACAACACAGAGAGCTGAGGATACAGCTTCCCGATTACTGGTCAGAACTAGGTTTTGAATGCTGAATGCTTGGGTGAAATTCACCACTGTGGCTTTGATTAATCTCCCCTATTTTAAATGCATTTTAAGGTACACAGGCTGTTAACCAGGCCCTCTTCAATGGAGTGAATTTCACCTTCTAAGTATATTTTTGTGTGACTTTTCTTTAAGCCTTTTTAGTGTTCCTTTCAAAAGGGAAAGGGGAAAAAGGTGATAGGATGGTTTGGGGCCTCACCAATGAGATCTGGAGTCTATCACCCCTAGCTCGTGGGTTTGAATCTTCCCCCAGACAGCAGTGACTAACCATTTGTTTGTACCATTTGATAGCTCTTTGGTGACCTATGTGAAATGGAGATGATGGTTTCAGTCCACTTCCTAGCGGCAAGTGTCTGTACCACAAAGCCACCATCACTAGTGGCACTAGTTGGTTAGACCCTCTGTTGGTAGATTCATCATGAAGACAGAGGAATAAACATATTCTGGAGATTAAAGTACTCTCTCACCCCATTGTTGATCCCTATTCCTATCCTCGTGGAGTGGGGCATATGTGCCTTTCCACTGCCCATTGTGTCCTATGTCTCTTGCTAGAGGACTTAACTCTGCAGGGCTATCAGTCCTGTACCTGTCACCGCCACTAAATCCACTTTATAATTTAAAAAAAAAAAAAGCGTGTGTGTGTCGGGGGAATCTCCCATGGAAGTGAACAAGTGTTGAGGAAATTAAAAACGACATGTTCTTTTTAGCTGTTAAAACCAATTGTTCCAATGTAACTTAGATCTGGGTTTTTTTAATGTAATTTAAGTGCTGGGTAGACCTTAACAGCACTATCTAGCGTGGAACTCTGGAATCTGGCACTTTATACATTTTAGATTTTTGGATCTACTTGAGCTGACAGAGCCCTTGTATCTGTACTTATTGTGGCACAAATACAGCATGTATGTGCAGTCAGTATTTGTGGGGAAAATCCATGTGAAATTTCTTTCCCAGGCGGTGACTGCACATGGGTTGTGGGTGCTTGGCAACGTTAAATATCGTATCCAGTTTAAATGTTTCAGATTTTAGCTCAGCCATGTTGCTCGCTGATCACTGAGCGAATGCCCAGTCTGGATCAGGCAAATCAAAGGCCAAATCCCACTTGCCTTATTCATGTAAACCATCCTGTGGCCCCATCTTTCTCCTAAAGATCTGTAGATAGATTTGCTCCCAGGCTCAAACTCTGTGGGCTCCCGACACCATGTATGTGAGAGGGATGCATATGTTCACTGAGAGAAGAATAGGAACAGGAAGACTTGTGGCACCTTAGAGACTAACAAAGTTATTTGAGCAGAAGCTTTCGTGAGCTACAGCTCACGTGCCACTAGCTGAGCAAATGGATGCCCAGATTGTCCACTTCCATAAAGACATCTGTGGAAAGGAAACCTGGACTTTATTCCAAACTGTCCCATCAGAGGATTGGTGCTTGACCTTCTAAACCCTCATATATTGTGAGACCTACTGGGAAATGCCATGGGCCTTGGACCATCTGCACAGAGGCACAGGGTCTCCACATCACTCCTCGGACCACTTAGCACCACAACATCAGGACTCCCATCCCATATAGTCCCTGCTGCTGGCTACCCTGAGTCCTCTGACTATGGCTCACTGTGTGCAGAATGGATCACCATTGTGGATGGGAACCCTGTGGACTTTTGGGTGGACAATGCCCAGGAGGGACAGGAGTGTCTTCCCAGCTCATCCCCTCCCAGGAAGTCTGAACTCCCAGGTGAGAGCACACTGTGTGGGGCTGCTGCTATCTTCCTTTTGCTTCCCTCTAACTTTTTGAGCAGAGAAACAGAAAGGACTATTTGGGCCTAGCAAATTTCTTGGAGCCAAATGATAAACCAAGGTAACAGGAAGGTTATGATAGAAATGCAGTTCTGGCAGATGCTTAACTGCATCATTTTCCTGCCATCACTCTAAAAACTGTGGAAAAGGCGCCCTTCTATTTCTCCTGAAGTTTTGTGACCAGAGACAGCCTATGAAACAAGTGTTTGCTGCGCCTGTTTCCCTTCCCCAAAATAACAGCTTCTTTTTGACCATTATCACGCCACATGGTGTAGGCGGACTAAGGGTTCTGGGGAGGGCAAATGAAATGGTTCTTTGGGATACACCCCAAATGTAATTAATTCGTTTTCCTTAACAGGCCCTATCTTCCGCTAGTTGTAAATAGGCATAGCTCTATTAGCATCAGTGATCTAGCCCAAAATGTGTGTGTAGGTGGCAAGGGGATGCTTAGGCCAGAGCAGCTTCCTACTGCAGATGTGGAGCCCAGCTGTTTGTTCCTTTCAATGCTAGCAGTCGTTTTACATCCATTTACATTTTCAGGGCCATCTCTGCAAAAGAAAAGGGATAGACTCTTCCTTTCTAAACAATTAAGTGAAAGCTGAAATTTACATTTCTTGGCTGCCCAAATCAGGAAGGGTTCATGGTTAAGGAGTTTTGAGGGGCCTAAAGACTGGTTCCACATACGGCTAACTCTTTTCCCCACAGCGCAGCCTGCTAATGACCATCTTTATTGTTGCATTTCTGAATCGGATTTTAATTATGCATACCACATAGCTAAATTTGGGGGATCTACAGTAACTGCCCATCAGGGGACAATATTGCAAACACTAGCCTAGCAATGGTAATTGTAAGATAAGATGTATTTCTAGCAGACTTGCATTATTGAGCTCTTTCTAGAAATTTGATTGCATTTAATTAAAAATTATTGGTTTAAATCTACTCCATATGGCTTTTCTTTTACGTATGAAAATTAAAAAGTGAATCTTCTCATCTGTCAGTTTCAATGCCCCCCACCCAATCACAAGCATTCAGAACGTGGTGGTTTCTGGATCATTATAATTCTATATCCTTTTCAAATTCTGTTCATTGAAACTTTAATGAAGATTTGCACTGGTTCATTCATCAACTATGTAGCCTTTCACCAATATACAGACAGATGCTAGCTACCAACACTAGGTGAATATAGTGAGGTGCCATATGTGTTACATATGTGCTGTTTCAAAGCAGTCAGGGTCTCAGATGAGTAAAAAAAGCATCATAATAAAAGTAGGCCAGGAATTTTAAGTTAATATCATCATGAGGCTTTCTGTGGCAGGGTTACTTCTCCTATGATTCCATACTCTAAAGTTAGGGCCCTTGAAGTCCGTTTTAAGAAGCACCATTTTAACAATAAATATACTAACTATATATATGTGTGTGTGTGTGTGTGTATATGTATATATATATATATATATATAGTTAGTACACACACACACACACACTATGTACAATTACCCTATTTTGAGATTAGACTATTCAGTTACATAATGCGCTGGATTAGAACAGAACTATATTGTTTATCCATTTTGATAATCCATTTTGTGCATGGTCTTTTTCTGTTTTGTACAGCATTGAATACATGAATGAAGCTCAATAAAAACTTGTTAGTAACATGCACATCTCTGCTCCCCAAACAGCCTTCTGCCAAGAAAGGGGTTATTTAGGAATGCCCAATTTTCATTTTTCCCTTAGCAGCAGAAACAGCATACACAACAAACAACCTGAAATACCATGTTCAAACCTTGACCTCGAGACTTCCTTGAACCAGTTCTGATTGGCTTTTCCCCATATGTCTAAGTCATAACAATTTACATAGTTCAATATTTTTACCTTAAAGAACAACCCAAAATGGGTGGTATGTCTCTGATACAAACAAATGGCCCAGTTTCAAAGCAAATGTGAGTTTTCTCAATGGAAACAGAGCTGCTGAAAGGAAAATGACAGTGGACCATTAGTGAGATCTGACTAATGTGAGCTTCCCCAAGCAATTAATATTTTGATTTCCTGCCCTATGCAAAATGCATAGGAGGAGGATATTTGAAAACACACATTTCATGAAAAAGTGAAACATGAGTGTGAAACAGCTCAGGTGGGAAAGAACAAAAGATGCATTTAAAATGTGGCTGGAAGACTTTAATTCATGTAACTTACCCCAGATTTTTCATTCAGGTGCCTTTCCTTTGTTTCCCTGTTACCTGTTCTAACTGGAAGCAGTGGGCTAAATTCCCTTCTCCTTTACACTAATCTCACCCCATTGGCTTCAAGCTATGATATGATTATAAAATGAAATAGGGAGGTTATAGTGGCATATCAAGGAGAAGACAAACGGTCCCAAATAGAGTTGCACCAGAACAAATAGTTAAAGCGAAGCTGAAAAATCACAAAATGCAACACATGCAGTTTCAGAAAAAACATTTATGTAATTCATTCAGAAGTCAGAAGCTGCCAAAACTCCATAATGAAAGATTTTTAAGCAATTTAATAAATTAATAGACTGTTCAGATTAGGTCCTGGTTTGCTTGGCATTTTTGGGTCCATATTTAATTGCTGTACTTTGAAGGATAAATTAAGTACACAATGTTGCATATGGAAATTGGCAAGAATGATGAAATGAAAGCCGAGATTCCAGGACCCAGTAAGATAGTTTGTATCTGTAATAAATTCCATTCAAACAAGAATTCAGAAATATTGCTCATAAAAAAAATAGGTCCACCAGAGTAAAATGATTATTTTTAAATGCACTTTGTTTGACTTATGTCCTCTACCCAGATATGATCATCCAATTCCACTGGGTTTGTTAGTATGTGTTTACAAAAAGAGTTTCAATACATCTTAATTTAGTCTCTTTTCACTGATAATGGTTTATCTTGTATTCTTCCAAACTCTTTCTTGAAAGCATTGCCTGAACAAGGAGAATAAGCCAAGCAAAACGGAGGATCTGCCTATGACACCTAACAGAGGAAGTCTTGATTGGTCAAGGCTAGCAGGTCTTACATAATAATTTACTACAGTACCTTTCTGTTTCCTGGTCTGTGGTTTGCTGCTTGTTCTCAAAGGTTGTGAAGCTGCTCATATCCACATAGCCGTCATTCTCATTAGCAGCAGACAATGCCCTACTGGGATCTTCAAAAAATTCTGTAAAAGTTCCTGCTCTAGTTGGTCTTCGAGGCGGAATTTGTATATTTTCATAATCAGAGCTCACAGCTGGAATGTTCTCATAGTCAGAAGTATCAGCATTAGGGAACGAAATAGACCTAGGTTTAGTTAAGGGAAGTGGCATGAAAGGAGGTCTGGATCGATCCTCAAAGGACTCCACTCTTGACACACTCCTGCTAAAGGTTTTGGGTGTCCCTTTTCTTTTACCATCCTTGTAGAAAAGAACAGTAGAGGGAGACTCAGAAGCTCGCAGCTTCCCAGGATGGGACTTTAGCTGAGGTGAACTACTCAAGCTCCTTCTGTCCAGTTCCATAATCCTAGAAGGCCCGTGATAGCTAGACTCTGAAGAGGACCTTGAAGAGGAAACATTAACATCCACATGGACCTTATTTTCTGTCTTCTTCTTGAATTTTAGGGTGAGGAACCTCTTAAAAGATGATTTCTTTTTCTTAGTGTACTTATCAGGAGATTCATTCTCTATTAAAAGTGAGGGGGAACTTTTAGTGATTGGCTTTTTGGTGATACAGGCTAGTTCAAAAGGAGGTGGTATATCAACAACTGAGGATGGGGTGGACACACCACTTGATGAAAGGTGATTCCTCTGCGAAAAGCTACCTGAAGAACCAATTACACAGGGCAAAGAGAGGTTGTCTTCTGTCCTCTTTATTCTATTGTCATCCAATGTAGAGCCATCGGTTTCTCTGTAAACAGAGACTGGCATATCTCTCCCTTCTACCGAGTAAGACCGTGGGTATAAAATAAAGCGTCTTGATGTGGCTGGTAAGGCCCTATTGATTTCCATTGGTTTTCCTTCCAATGGCACTAAGTTATTGGTTAAATATTCAGTCATAGAATCATCATTTGAGGACTGTACATCCGTTTCTGGTCCAGTTTCTTCTGGAACAGTTTCTGGCACATAGCCAGGCACTTTCCCAGAGAGTGACCTTGTTCTAGTGACCATACTTTTTCGATCAATGGATAGCAGGTTGTTTTCAGTGTCTACAATTAGTTCTTCTCTTATGCTGTAATCACATGGAATATCTTCTAATTCAGTCTGCACCACTTCTCTAACATGAGGGATTGCATTCTCTGAGGGCATCACATAAGGATCATCTAGAGAATCACTGGTTGTTTCTCCTTCCTCATGTACAACAACTGCTTCAGGGACTTCTAAATACTCACTAGACTCATGTTCACTAGCACAGTCTGCTTTAAATTTACTGTGATCACATCTAGCTAATTCTTCCGCTGTATGGTATTTATCCTCAATTGATGCTTGTTCGGATGGATTTGGGGAGCTTTCTTCAAAGCTACTATGACGGACCTTGTTGCCTTCAAACACTTGTTCATCTGATTCAGATTCTCCCAAGACACATTCATTGTCACCACAATCTTCAACAAACACATTTGGTTTAGATTCCACTTCCAGCTCTGGCTCACTAACAGTTTGAGGGCTAGAGAGCTGGCTATCATTACTCAAAGTCCTTTCCAGTTGCAAATTCTCATCTAAGTTTTCTTGGGGTGAGTCAATGACCTCTTCATTGCATTCACTCTCAAAAGGAACAATTTGACAACTATCATCTATATTTTCTGCCTTCACCACTTCTTCCTCTTTTTCAGAGTCTTCTCTAGGCTCACATGTTGTCTCTGATGTTTCCTCCTCACTCTTCATCTCAATGGTTTGGTACCCATCATCTATATAGTCTTCCCTTTCCACATTTGTTTCTTTGTCGCTATCTGGACCTACTTCCTCTTCTTCAGCTGCAGCTTCATTGATGGAACCTCCCAAATCCTCTTCTGCATCAGGTTCATTTTCTTTCAGTCCTAACCCAATGTCTGTTTCTTCTTCATCAACATCATCGGCATTTGCACAATCATAATTTACTAATTCCGTTTCTGTACTCAATACAAACTCTGCATTATCATCCAGGTCACCATTATTTGCTGGACTCACTTCCGTGTCATCATTTGATAGCTCATCTTCTAAAGTTTGGGGCAGTTCATCATTCTCTTCTGGTGTTGGCTCATCATCTACAGGTAAATGTGTTAGAATAATGTCTTCACAGATATTGCCCGTCAAGTCCTCATCTCCATTCAAAATCTTACAGTTTTCCAGGTTATACTCATTATTGTCCTTTACCAGATCGAGGTTATTAAACGTTTCCTCAGCCTCACCTTTGAAATAGTTTTTCGGATCATCTACACAGTCCATTTCTTCATCCATATTCTTAGAAGCAACATCTTCTACTTCAGGGGCTCCTGAAGACACTTGACTAAGTGCTTCAGACCTGTCACAGTCTCTCATTTCTGTTGATCCATCTGACTCCAGTTCCACATGTTCCACAGCATCTGAACAGTCATTGTCCTTGGCTTCAGTTATTTCTGGATTACAGATCTCCTCTTCATCAGCTATGCTGTGATCCTCTACCTCCCCTGCTGCTTCTGGAGTTTCTAAGACCTCATTCTCTGGTGATGACTCTAAACACTGGTCATGTGCATGTTCAAAGTCATCACAGTCTTTATCAGTCAGCTGAGCTTCAGGAACTACGATGTATTCATCACCAGCCTCAGATTCTAAGCACTCAATGTTGCATTGATTTACTTCATACAGCTCTCCATCAGGACATATCAGTTTTCCATTTGTGAATTTATTTAAGTTATTGTTGGTATAAACACTGGATCTGCCCTCGGTGTCAGCTGAGAGTTTTGGCTTGGGAGCAATGGGTGGTTTTGGACCCCTAGACATAGAGTTTGGATTATGAAGAATATCAGGCCTTGACAATGAAGAAGGAAATTTGGAGACAGCCACGGAAGAAAGATGACTGATAATCTTTGGTTTTGGTGCTAGTGGTGGTTTTGTGAAGTCTGGAAAAGAAACAACAAAAAAGCCATATTAGCAGTTTGCCATCCTGGTTTCAACAAATATCTATTCACTGGTTTAATAGAAATATAGTGGCAGTGAAGCCACCAGAGAATCCACTGCAATTTGTTTATAGTAATTTTGACTAGAATTGTAGTGCAGCTGGGCCATAGAGGAGAATGGTGGCAGGAAGCACTGAACTACAACTCCCATGAAGCACTGTGGCCACTTAGGCGGACACAGCTTAATATCAGACTGAGCCAAACAGAAACCTATCAATACAGGAATGTCAAAATTTTTCATTTCAATCAGAAATGTTGAAACAATGTTTCAATATTCCCAAAATGAAATTTTGGGGTTTTGACCAAATGTTTTCAGTTTTTTATGTTCAGATTTTCAATTAAAAATCAAAAGTTTCAGTGGAAAGAAGACACTTAGAAATCTTTATTGGAACACCCAGTTCCATCATAAAACAGTCTTTCAACAGAAAAATTTTGACCAGTTCTAGTTTTAATCCATAAAAATGCAGTGCAAGCAATTTGTAGCAATGTTTTAATCTGTATTGTAGACTGCAAAACAAATCCAACACTCAGTTTGTTCTGCCAGCAATTTAAATGGTTAATTCAGACTTGTAAAACTGACATGAATGTTTACCAGCCCAAAGCACAAAATCTATTCTCCCACTTTTACTATGGTGACTGATAATGAAAAACTCAATGATATGTTACTTGCTGGTCAACTAATTTATTCACCCAGGGCGAAAAGAATTTCTGAAGGCTTGGTTAAGTCTTTACATTAATTATGTAGCTGAGCTACAACACACTGAATGAAATCCTTGTACCCTAAAATGAGGAGAGGTAATTGGTGTCAACTTAAGTTCAGTTTTCAAAATGTATAACTTCTTCAGTTGCTTCACTGTTCAGAAGACACAACAACAACGTAAACGACAATCCCACTTGGCAAGCAATTCTCTTTTATTTAGAGTACATTTTGGTACTCCTAAAAGTTGAACATGGATGGCCCTGGAAACTGAAAGCCATGTTTTAGCTGAAGAAGAGCATAGGAGACTGCAAGCTTTTTCCACACCACCAACATTGACTCCATTATGTCAACCTGGGCTTTCCTGGCCACCCACCTATAGGGTGAGGTGGTATTTAATTATCCCTGTACATTCAGCCCTCAGGTGGTACACTGCCAACAAGAGAGCCATTTAATGCCAATTTGTGGTGAGTTTTGTGATGTAGAGACTCATCCACTACAAACTAGACAGACCCTCAGTTCAGGTCATGCAGGCCACAGAATAGCCATCAGATGACCTGGGCAAGGCATGAAGCAGTGAGGTTGAGATGAAAGGCTCAATATCTCATCACCATTCATATGAGCTGTCCAATCACCTTTCTCAAACAATTTAATTTACTAGTTCCTTATCTGGAGGGAAAATTTGTCCAGTACTAAGGTCCTATTGGTACTTTAAAAGCCCATTGTTAGGCTGTATTCATCCCAGCATATACACATGTATCCCTGGTGACAGAAAGTTGGTTAGTCTCTAAGGTGCCACAAGTAATCCTTTTCTTTATTCAGAGAGGGGTTGGAGCAGTTCAGGGTGTCTGCAACCTCCAGTCTCTTTTTGGGTGGGGCCTGAATTTGTGTATCAGAGCCCCCAGATGGGTGCCATTGACCATGCCAGGGTTCATGGCCAGTGTAACTAGCAGCTGCACTGATTCCTTTTCCTAGCACCAGAGCTTAAAGCTGCCGTCCCTTGTGGAACTGCCCAGCAAGTTAGCAATGTACTGCAGTTTCGTAACACCCTGCACCTCAAGCATTTCATGGACACTTGCAACATTTTGTGACAAAAGAAGTTTTACCAAATGCAATCTTTTGGTGATGATTTTTAGAATGTTAAAAGCATTATTTTGAAACACCTTAATCAGAGCCAAGAAAACCATCCTGATTAAAATTATCTTTCTATTGGGATTCCCACCAAACCCAAAGATATTCAGAAGCAAAACTGCAGGGCTGCAATATTAAAATTGTCAAATATTATCCTGCAATATTTTGGATTCACCAAGACTTTTTCTATATTAGTGTTAATGGCCTATGTAGGCTACAAAGCATTAGGTCTCTTTGATACAATTTGTGGCAAGCTATGTGATTTTTCTGGAAGTTTTCTACAGTATCACTCATACTGCAGTCTTCTGAGGTGAAATTTCAGTTTCTTGCACTCTCTAGGTCTGCATTTAACTATGCTGGTCATCTAGATAAGCACCAGAATAAAGTGACTCAAGGATGGTGGTTCAAGTCTGTTAATGAACAGCAGATATATCATTAATGCCAGTATGTGGACATGTCAGGAACACAAGCCAGAGACTTACAGATGGAGTGAGCTGTAGCTCACGAAAGCTTATGCTCTAATTAATTTGTTAGTCTCTAAGGTGCCACAAGTACTCTTTTTCTTTTTACAGATGCCCTGTTCATCCCTGGAACAGGTTTAGCATGGAGAGCATTAGTGAAAGTTGCTATATAGTCCTGGCAAGATGCCTCATTTCTGTAATGGAGGAGCCACCTCAGTGAGGGAGAGGGTAGGAGAGCATCTGTTCCCATTCACACTGCTCCCCTGTGACAGCAAATAAGGTGGTCAATATGTGCCAGGTGTGGTGACGGTCATCATCCCCGTGATGTAGACATACCTGCCCTCTGCTACTGGACTTGAGACCCCAACCTGGGCCACTGAATAGCCAACAGATGGTGACAACTTTATCTCACAACCATCCTGGCCTGGATTTGACCCAACAGCCTGGAACGGAAAGGCTCCTTATACCATAGCCTCCCTGGTACCTCATTTTCAATCAAAAGTTGTATGATTTACTAACTCAGAATACACTGATAACTCCATTCAACAAAATAATGTTTTGCTCACAAGTAAGATTTTATATGGCACTGCTCCCCAATGTCTGCAACCAAGTTTCTGTTTTTTAAAATAAATAAATGAAAATGCTGAGACACATGCATAAGTAAATATTGTTATTGGCTAAAAGGTATATTTGGCTTATTGGATTTTCAGAGACATGACTGGAGGGTTTTTCTGAAATTCCTACCCTTGATGCAATTGCTTCTAATATGCGGGTTGATGCTGTAGATTTGCATTCTTTGTTTTACTCAGAAAACAATCTTCACAGAATCATAAAGCCACATCTTGAAGCCAGTGGGATTTAAGAACTGAGTTAAAACTGAGCAAAGGATTTCAGAATATGCCTCATAGAAATTAAAATTAGAATAAATTTGTTCATTAGGTCATCCATCCCAATCTCACAGAAGCCAATGAAAAATTATTACAGTACATTATCTAATGATGTGTCCTATCTAGTTTCCTATTTCCCAAGGAGGAAACCCTGTTCAAACAAAACTGCTGCTGCTGAAGGTCATCAGACACACATCTCCTGATCAGGAAGATAGAGGAGAAATCCTATCTAGAAGTCATGTGTACAGCAGCAGGGTCTAGACTGCCAATAGTTCTGGCTACTTTAAGATGAACTGGGTGGATGTTACAGGAGTGCTCTATAACTGTATATAGGTAAATAGTTAATAGATAAGGTGCCACTAGATGGCACTCAGGAATATGTAGCATAGATCCTGAATCTTGTAGGACTAATCAAACTTGTACAATGCAAATAGCTTCTTCTGGCAGCTCTTTACATTGGCTTTTAATTGGGGAAAATGCAAATGTAAGGGGCAAGGTCTCTGATGGTTGAGTAAAAGGAAGATGAGGAACCCCTGCATTCTGCATGGGCAACTACTGGAGGTCATTCAACACATTCAACTTGCTTCAGTTGAGCAAGTTGCAAAGGCACTCACCACTAAAACCACGCACGATAAGGGAGGAAGAGTACAGTTACTGGATGCTAAGAAGGAAAGAAAGAAAGTCTAATCTCACTTAACTATCAACGTTGGGCATTTCATGTACTTTTAACATGCCACAAAGTGCAGCTAAATGTATAACAATGCTCTGATAATATATATGTTAGCTCTAGAAATATCACATGTAGCAAAGGTAAAATGACAATATGAGCACATCCTTATCAGATAATTTACTGTAGTATTTGTAGCTTCCAGTGTCCAATCTCTATGAAGATTCCTTAAGACCAAATCAGACAGTTCTGAGGACAAAGGGAGCTGGGCTTCTGTTATTTCCATCTTTGTCTTCAGTATCTGCATCAGAGATGCTCCTCTGCTTAGTAGTCAGAGTATAGCATCCTGCTGGTGCTTACCTCTTCAAGCTCCAGAAATGAATTAAATCAACATGTTCTGCAACTGGCAAGTGGTATCTTTAAATGAGTCTGTAAAAATAAATATCCACTGACTGGATTATTTCAGCTAAATGGTGATCACTTTGTTCACTTTAGGAATCTGCGACATGAGTGATTCCATTAATACTTCCAGAGAACTTTTTCTTTCCACAAATCAAATGGTCTCTGGAAAATACCAGCATGTTGAAGGTCCATCAGCAGACAGAGGAAATCACTGTTCATCTTGATTGCTCCTCCATCATTAGCTGGGCTGGGGACTTGGGTGCAGAGTGAGAGATGACAGCTCAAAAAACAAGAGAGAGACAACTTCTCTGCCTCTCAACTGTTCCTGAGACCTTTCTTCTGGTCCTCTACCTCCTTAGTTTTCATTTGAGATGTCTGCAGCTCAAAAGGTAGCAGTCAACTGTGTGCCCAGTTGTTCTGAAGGAGCTAGACATTCCAGGCCAAGTACAAAGCACACACATTGAAGGAGATATCTTTCCTCAGTGGATTTGAAGAGAAATACCAATGTATGGGGGAATGGAGGGAAATAAGAGAGGCTTAAAGCAGGTGTGCAGTAAGAAGAGAAAGCTATATAATCTCACAGTTTCCAATACAGTTGTTTTCTTCCTCTCCACACCATCTTCTGCTGCTACTAATCAGGTTGTAGGGCTAATAATGTCTTAAATTTTATATACAGCTGTTCATTCCAAAGCACTTTACAAATTTTTTGGAATGAAATAACAAAGCAACCATTCCATGCATCGTTTCTGCACAGGAAGTAACGAATACTGTATCCAGCTGAAAATGAAGTGGGACAGAATGTATTTGAATCTGGCCAGGGAACCAGGATTTTTCTATCTATCCATCTCCTGCATTTTTAAAAAATGCATTTCTAGAAGTACATACATAGGTCCCAAATTTTCTCCAACTCTATGTGCATCATTTTATGTAAAGTATTTAAGGAGTATTTAGTTATTCTCAAATAATTTTCATATACACAAACTTCAATTGTTTAAAAAATTGTGTGGATTTAGTGATTACCAGAACAGCCCTTCAGTGGTATGACTGGTACAGTCTGTATGTAGCCTTGTTCACAGTAGCTTGCTGGTATGAATTAGCGATCAGTGGCCTAATTTTCCCACTGTGCCAGCCTTTGTTCACTTCAGGATGCTTCCTCTTTCTGTTATAACTGCTCACCATGTTGCTCTTGCCCTTCACAGAGCTTGTGAAATTGTTTGTTTACTTCTTTTTTATATACAAATGTTTATTTTTCTTTTCTTTTCTTTTTTAAATCATGAAATAAAAGCAAATCTGTCCCAGCACAATGGATCCCTATGAGCCTTTGATGATCAGGGCAATTTCACTTTGGGTATGTTTGCTTCTGCTTCCGTTGGACTTAAGAAGATTCTAACATAACTTATTAAAGGGCAAAAATAACACCACCCCATAAGAAATGTGCTTGTTTATAAATAATAAATATGGCATGTTTATTTCAAGTTGTGAATCTTTGTGTTCAGGAGAGAGAAACACCCTGTGCCTAAGGGAAGCTGTTTGGGACCAGATGCTCTTTTAGTCTTCTCCTCCCCTTATTGTTTGAAGCTTCCTAGTTAGCCACTGCTTCCTCCTCTCCTTGACTACCTTCCTCTTGGTGAGCATGAATTCCAGCAGGGCTGCATCCCTTTCACAATGCACATTAAATGGCAATCCCTGACCACCAGCTGAGTCATCAGGGAGTGAACGGCAGCTCATTACCCGTCCTGTAATGGCATCCAAACCACACTGCCATCATCCTAAAGGTCCTTTTAATGATACATAGATTTGCTCATGAGCCCCTTTAGATATCTTTTGTGCTGGAGCTTGAAGGCAAGAAAAGAGAGGGAAAGTGCTCTTCAATATGCAGCTGTTATCACCTGAAACATTGCAAAATGTCCGTTTACTAATATTCTCCAAACCTGGTCATTCGTCAAAATTAATATGGTTTCGTATTTATTGAAGGTTTAAGTAAAGCCATCAGGGACTTGGTGGACTTGGTTTGAACATCTAGTTGAATGCTGATATTTCAAGCAAAGCAGGCATGTTTGTAAATATGTTCTAGCCAATGTTCTGAGCTGTGGTCTGTAGTGCTGCTTTGGCTACAAGGGTGAAGCATCCATGAGGCCGGTCCTGGGGCCGGTTTTGTTCAATATCTTCATAAACGATCTGGAGGATGGTGTGGATTGCACTCTCAGCAAATTTGCGGATGATACTAAACTGGGAGGAGTGGTAGATATGCTGGAGGGGAGGGATAGGATACAGAAGGACCTAGACAAATTGGAGGATTGGGCCAAAAGAAATCTGATGAGGTTCAATAAGGATAAGTGCAGGGTCCTGCACTTAGGATGGAAGAATCCAATGCACCGCTACAGACTAGGGACCGAATGGCTAGGCAGCAGTTCTGCGGAAAAGGACCTAAGGGTGACAGTGGACGAGAAGCTGGATATGAGTCAACAGTGTGCCCTTGTTGCCAAGAAGGCCAATGGCATTTTGGGATGTATAAGTAGGGGCATAGTGAGCAGATCGAGGGACGTGATCGTTCCCCTCTATTCGACATTGGTGAGGCCTCATCTGGAGTACTGTGTCCAGTTTTGGGCCCCACACTACAAGAAGGATGTGGATAAATTGGAGAGAGTCCAGCGAAGGGCAACAAAAATGATTAGGGGTCTAGAACACATGACTTATGAGGAGAGGCTGAGGGAGCTGGGATTGTTTAGCCTGTGGAAGAGAAGAATGAGGGGGGATTTGATAGCTGCTTTCAACTACCTGAAAGGGGGTTCCAAAGAGGATGGCTCTAGACTGTTCTCAGTGGTAGCAGATGACAGAACGAGGAGTAATGGTCTCAAGTTGCAGTGGGGGAGGTTTAGGTTGGATATTAGGAAAAACTTTTTCACTAGGAGGGTGGTGAAACACTGGAATGCGTTACCTAGGGAGGTGGTAGAATCTCCTTCCTTAGAGGTTTTTAAGGTCAGGCTTGATAAAGCCCTGGCTGGGATGATTTAACTGGGAATTGGTCCTGCTTCGAGCAGGGGGTTGGACTAGATGACCTTCTGGAGTCCCTTCCAACCCTGATATTCTATGATTCTATGAGTCTTCAAGATGTTGTTAGCAACAGTCCAGGTTGTTGGTAGCTAGGATTCCGTTCAGGAGTCGTTTAGAGTTCCAAAAGGCTTTTTGTGTACCACAGAAATTCCAGCACCTCTCTGTAGCCTGTTTAGTGGCATAAACTCAACCGTGAGCAAATATTCAGACCACCCACAACTGGAGAGATAGTTAGCACAGAGGAAGACAGTCCAAACTGCATAGTTCATTGATTCACAAAGTTTAAGGCCAGAAGGGAGCATTGGAACATCTAGTCTGACCTCCTGTTTATCACAGGCCACGAAATTTTATCCACTTATTCCTCTATTGAGCCCAATAACGTGTGTTTGACGAAAGCATACTTTCCAGAGAGGCATCCAGTCTAGATCTGAACATCTCAAGAGATGGAGAATCCACCATGTCCCTTTGTGTTCTGTTCCAGTGGTTAATCACTCTCACTATTAAAAATGGGTGCCCGATGTCCAACTTTAATTTGTCTGGCTTCAGCTTCCAGCTATTGGTTCTTGTTACGCCTTTTCCCACTAGATTAAATAGCTCTTTAGTACCAGGTAGTTTCTCCCCAGGAAGATGCTTATACACTGTAATCAGGTAGCTGTCAATTATAAGGCATTTTCTCCAGTTCTTGAATCATTTTTGTGGATCTTTTCTGCACTCTCTAATTTTTCAACAGCTTTTTAAAAATGAGGACACCAGAACTGTATTCCAGGATCAGTCTCACCAATGCCATATACCGGGGTAGGCAACCTATGGCACGCGTGCCAAAGACGGCATGCAAGCGGATTTTCAGTGGTACTCACACTGCCCAGGTCCTGGCCACCGGTCCAGGGGGCTCTGCATTTTAATTTAATTTTAAATGAAGCTTTAAAAACCTTATTTACTTTACATACAACAATTGTTTAGTTATATATATATATATATAGAAAGAGACCTTCTAAAAACGTTAACATGTATTACTGGCCCGCGAAACCTTAAATTAGAGTGAATAAATGAAGACTCGGCACACCACTTCTGAAAGGTTGCCAATCCCTGCCATATACAGAGGCAAAATCACCCCCATGCTCCTATTCATTACTCCCCTGTTTATACAACCAAGGATTTCATTAGCCCTCTTCCCCACAGCAGTGAACTTGGGAGCTCATGTTGAGCTGCTTGTCCACTATTAAACTTAAATCCTTTTCAGAGTCATTGCTTTCCAAGACACAGTCCCCAATTATGTCGGTACAGCAAGCATTCATCGCTACTAGATGTATAGCTTTGCACTTGGCTGTATTAAAACTCATTTTGTTTGAATGGGCCTGGCTTACCAAGTGGTTCAGAGCTCTCTGTATGACTGCCCTGATCGCATCATTATTTACCACTCCGCCAATCTTTGTGTCATCCATAAATTTGACCAGCAATGATTTTATATTTTCTGCCGGATGAAAATGTCAAATAGCGTCAGGCACAATACTGATCCTCGCAGAACCCTACTAGACGCATCCCCATTCAGTGATGATTTCCCATGGACGACTACTTTGAGATCCATCAGTGAGCCAGTTCCTAATCCATTCAATGCGTGCTTTAGCGATATTGTAGAGTGCTAATTTTTAAATCAGAATGTCAGGTGGTACTGAGTCAAATGCCTTACAGAAGTCTAAGTATGTTATATCTACTCAGTTACCTTTACAAACCAAACCTGTAATCTTTTCAAAGAATTAAATCAGTCTTGTGACCTGGGCAGCTTCCACATGAACAAATCCCTTCCCAGAGGGACAGGGAATAAGTAGCACAAATATAAACTGAATGGAGGGGCCAGAATCATCGAAAGCAAACTCATTTTCATCTCTTGTAGCCAAACACTGTAACTGCTGTAAGGAATACAGAGGATTCAGGGAAGGAAATGAAGAAACAGTGTGAGGACCAGCCTTCTAGGCAATTCAGACTCTCTGCATGTTCATGTTGCTGAAATATTCTCTTATCTTTCAGCACTATTATTATTTATTTATTTGTATGACCATAGTACGTAGGACGCCCCAAGCATGGACCAGGATCCCCATTTGTCCTAGGTGCGTACAAACACAGAACAAAAAGGCAGTCTGTGCCCCAGAGAGCTTACAATCTAAATCTAAGACAAGAGACTCAGACAGATGGGGGAGTACAAGGAAACAATGATACAATATTCAGTTTGATAGGCGATGGTATGAGTTCACTAGTGGTCTAACTGTTGTCACGGTTTGTGTAGGCATCGTGGAAGAGGAGAGTCTGAAGCAGGGATTTGAAGGATAGTGAGGTAGCTTTGAGGATGTTTGCAGGGCCCAAGTGTGAGGGCCAAGCATGGGAAAAAGCACAAAGGTGTTTGTTTGAAAATTTAACAAGTGGGCAACGGAGCCTGATACCAGCGGCCTAACAGAGGAGGGACCTAACATCTTAATAGTGAATGAGAGATGATGGGTAGGGTGGGATAGGCAATGGAGGGCCTTGAAAATGAAAACAAATAACTTCTGTTTGATGTGTTGGAGAAGGCGGAGCCAGTAGAAGGATGCAAGAGAAGGCTGACATAGTCAAAGCATTCTTTGCTAGCTTCACACAGTGGAAATCTGAGCATAGTCAATCACTCCCCAAATGCAGGGTGAAAGAAGTAATGACATGGACTCATTCCTTTATTTTCTCTACGCTATGGTGGAGCAATGAAAACTGGGCCATGCTTTGAATCTGTCACATCATAACATTCTGGACCTGAATAAAACGTCGGACTACAGATAGGTCCCAAAGCCTAGCTTGGAAACCTCACAGTACTAACCATTAGCATGAAAGGCAGAATGGATGTGTCTTTTCCTACTCTCCAGCTGGCCATAGAACTAATAGGGGTGTCCTAATCACTGTGCACGTTCTTTCTCTGGTCTGCTCCTTCCCTCTGGAGTTACCAAAACCAGCCAAAATGCTCAACTGCACAGCTGTAATTTGCTCCTCATACCTGTGTTTACTGGTGGATTGATCAAGCTCCTCAGTTATACAGCTGTGATCACAACTGAAGAAAAGGTTTCTACCAATAATGGATTGTATTAAGGGGCTAACAACATCCCTGGCTTACCTCCATTTGCTTTTAATGGAGCAAAACCAGGAATGAATTTGGCCCCATGTGCGTATGGTAAAGTGATGCTCTCACTCAGAATAATGCTTCCATAGAAATGTTCTGTTCCTGTATCTCTGTTCGGTTAGCTAACTGGCGGGTATCTGAATTATGAGCATGGCATGCACACAGCTTAAGAAGACTTTGTTTGGAGGTGAGAATGGTGGAGCCCAGACTGAACCTGCTATTGAAATAACACACACAAAGGTCATCCTGAATATGCAGGGGGTGGGGGGGACAGCAAACTATTAACGTTCTAAAATCAGAGTTAGCTTCTCAGCTGGTCAGTCTATTGTCAACCCCCCAGTAATGCTGTGTGCTATGTGGTGTATAAAGTAATCGGAGAGCAGAGTCCTAAACCTCATTTATTTCATCTCCACTCTGAAGCGCTAGGTCCAAAATGGCAATTATCCTTCTGCAGGCTACCCTAACCAGCCAATAAACCAGTGTTTAATAGTCCTTCGTAGATAAGCCATTTTACCATCATTCAGACTTTAGATAAATACGTAGCATATGCTATGGAACCTGCTCTGATATGTTACCGAGATGAAATTAGATGAGCTAGAGTGATTTACAAGGAAAGTGTAATTCCATTGAGGGGACTCCACTTGTGTTATAAACCACTGGAGTTGTCATCACCAGGACTCCAGGATGTACAGTAAATAACTCCAAGATGTCATTAATTTCACACCGCTGACTGCAGATCTTTTGTTGTTTTATATTTATGATATATGGTTCCCGCACTGTGTGGTTCAAACCATTTGAAATAAGTGAAAGTGACATAGGATGGGGTTTTCAAAAGAACCTAAATGATTTAGGAGCCTAGAGGTAAAATTTTCAGTGGGACTGAGAATCCTAAGTCATTCAGAATTTTTACTCACACTTATTGGCGTCTGTGCTTTAAGGGTCTGTTGGAATTCAGCAGACTTCCATGGGCTTAGATCAGGCCCTACCTGACTGGTTTTGAAATAAGGTCTCCTGAATACCCATTTAAGTGGCAGATCTGAATTTTCAAAAAAAGGCCATAATTCTCTTATGCATTTTGTCTTTTTAAATGATTTTAATTGGAATGTTAGCACCCAGGGTTTCAGAGCAGATACCACTCTGCAAAGATAAAATGCATTCTAATACAATTATTGGACTCTGTCATTCTGAGATAGGATCAATGGTTTATGACTTTGGGATATCACATCAGTAGGTTCCAACTTTCTCTTACTATAGAACTTCATGGCCACCATTCATAACTATAATACAATCATATACCATCCTACAGAGAAGCATTACTGGGGAAAGATACAACCTAAATTCCATGTGTACCAAACTGAGTGGAAAGCCTGCTTTTAAAGGGAAATGATTAATTCTAATACCAAAAGCTCTGATCCTTAAACATGTATGGAACTTTACTCATGTGAGTGGTCTCATTGCTTCAATGGGTTGAAAAGTTATGCACCTGAGGATATTTGCAGGATTGTGGGCTTAGACTGGATATCTAGAAAAAAATATACATACAACATCCAAATGATCAAAACTTAATATATGCCATTAGTTTAATATCCCAATAACTGTGAATGGCTCTGGTGCCTCAACGAATGCTACAATTTTACAGCTACTTCCCAACAGGAAGCCCTGTCTGCAAAAATAGAGAGCTTATACCCTCCTATCATTTCACCATGGCACTCTGATCTTGGTTGGGTCCACGAATTGCTACTGTCATATAAATAATGGAGCACATGGACAATATATTGCATCAATTAATAAGCAAAACTCTCCTCTGAATTCAATGGAGAGTTGTGCTTCACACTGATGGATACATTCTTTATGTTGCTGTGGATCAAATAACAATTATTGCAAATAAAACTTATGGTCTTATAAAGAAACAAGCCTGATAGTGCTGACAGTACACATTGTTCTGAGACTGGGATCAGGCTGGAGTCCCTGTGTATTAAATTATGTCAAGATGAAGTTTTTAAACCAACGCCAAAAAGCCACTCTCTACCAGATGGCTACACTTGGAATAAGTTTCTTTGGCACAAAGCAGAAAGGAGTCCAAGCTGGCCAGGGAGGGTTAGGAAAAAAGAATTAAAATGTTACTTTTTGAGTGGGCAAAGAGGATACAACCCCACCCCACCCACCTGTCGAGAGGGCCTTTAGTTTGGTAAACACTGATTCACAGTTCCCAACACACGTGGGTCTGAAAGTGAGTGTGACTATGGCAGGAAAACCTCTGGGCTCCATGATGCGTCATCTCAAGCAGGGCACTGAATAGTCTTCATCGTCTGGGGGAATGAAACTAAATGGAAGAGTTGGGGGGTTGGGGCAGGGGACCTATTTCTACTCCACCAAGCCACCGGCTGTGGCATTGTATTTTCCAGAGAGCTCACCATTAGAGCTGATTGCAATTTTTCATCAACTCCCCCTCCTCCGCGGCCCCCCCCCCCCAAGAAACAAAAGGGTCCCTGGGACATTTTCATTTTGGCCAAAACATTCCTATCGTTCAATGAAAAACAAAACATTTTTTATTTTTAAACATTTGGAGGTTAGTATCCTCCCCCCCCCAGTAGGGGGGAAAAGGAAGACCAATAGAGGGGAAAACTCAATAACAAAAAAAGTGTGGCCAAAAAAGGGGGGAAATTTCTGCCCTTTTAAAAAAAGTTGTCTTTCCAAAATGTTCACAGTAAACACTCCCCTTTTCGCCACCTCTAAGCAGCACCCGGTAGCTCCTGTTATTCTGAATGGGAGCTGCTAGGTCCCGAGAACTTCTCAAAATCCGACCTCTTCGTTCTCAAGGGGAGAGGAGCAATTTTGAAATCTGTCCCCCAACGCTGGGCAAAGAGATTCCGCCGGGTTCAACCCGTGTAATAATGCTTGTGCCCTCTACCGGCAAGGGTCTCTTTAGGACCTGGCATTTGGGAACTCAGGGCAGGAGAATGGAGGGGAGAAAAGGCCAGAGACAGGCGGTGAAAACTCGCGTGGGACAATAAATGACTCTCTAGTGGGTCTAAAAATCTGCCCGCTCTGAGGCGCAGAGTTCGGGAGCGTCCTTTGCTCGCACCGGGTGCGTTCTAGGTGGGAAATCGATGCGTGTGGCAAATGACGCTGTGATTTTGCAGGTTAAAACTGTCTCGTTTGTTTCACATATGCCCAGCCTCCCCACGCCCCGGCAGCCAGCACTTCGCCGCCGAGGGAGAAGAGAAAGGCACCGCCCCCCCCCCCCGTTACCCCAAACCGCAAATCTGTTCACAAAGTCAACCGCAAAATAAACCGCAGACAGACAGGATCGGGGTAACAAACTCCGCAGTAAAGCCCCGCTCCTCGCCTCTCCCAGCCCGGCTTCGCGCCGAGGAGCAAACGGGGCAGGGAGGGGGTGAAAAGTTGGGCATCTCCAAGTTGCCACCAAATCAGCCAGGAGCTAAAACACCCCTTAGGGCTCCAGCATCCATGTGTCAACTTGCCAGCCGGCCGAAGAGTTTCTCACATCACCCATCCACCCCCCCAACATACAGCGCCTTTAGCTCTCTCTCTCTCTCCCTGTGTCCGGCAGTTCCCTTCTAGTGATTAATAAAACCTACCTCCAAACCACTCACTTTTCTAGCCCCTGACATAGGTGCTAGAAGTCTGGGGGGGGGGGGTGCCGCCCCCGCTGGCTTGAAGTGCTTTCCCTGGTATCCAGGGTTTACAGTTGGATTCAATGGTTCTCAGCACCCCCACTGTACAAACTGGTTCGCCACCTCTGGCCCCTGAAGCCCCAAGCACTGTGTTGCAGGTTTCACTGGACCTAGGCACCCTTTATAAACCGCATCTTGACCAGATCAGGACCGTGCCATTATTCCGGAGTGGAAGCCAAGGCGTGCCTCTCCCCGCCACCAGCCCCTTTCCCTGGCTTCGGATTTGGCAGAGAATAAACGAACCCAAGAAAGAAATGGGGGTGAAGGGCAAAAGAAAAGGAAAGAGAGAGAGGTGAGAGGGGGAAGGCGCCGCTCTCCCCTTTAGTTGCTCAGGACCAGGCTGCGCACAGCCCGGTTACACAAGAGGGGCACTCAACTTCAGAGAGACAAGGCGGGCCAGGTAATAATCTCTTATCCGAGCAACTTGTGTTGGCGAGAGAGAGGAGATCGCTGATGTCTCCAGGAGCCTCCGCCAGGCTACAGCACCAGTGCACCCGTGGGTCAGTTTCCGCCGCTCTCCCCGGGAGCGAGCCCTTCGCCGCCCCAGACTTTCCCCACCCGCTTCCCAAATCAGGCCCCCAGGAGCCGGCACTCACCTGCGTTGCTCATCTCCCCCAACTTTCAGGTCTCACGCCCTCAGATCATGGTCCTGCGCGCCTGGGTCGGTCGCACCTCCTTAACCCCCGGCAGCCAGGGACGAAGTTGGAGCGGGGGGTCGGTGTGGCCAGCCCACGGGGCTGAGAAGGGAGGGGATAAGTAGTCAGCAGTGGCCGGAGCCTCTTTGGCTGGGGAGGGGGGGGGGGGTTGCGTGGGGAGGGTGTCGGCTCAGGAGGGGCGATCACTGCCGCTGGCAGCCCTCGTCCTGCCCCATGCTTAGCCTGGCAAGGCAGACTGGTTGCAGGGAGCTTGTAGGGGCCCTCCCTGATCGCAGCGCACTGGCCAGGGCTCGCCACCGCCTCCTCCTCACTGGCATTTCCCTTCCTTTCCTGCAGAGGAAGCCCTTTGGCTCGCTCAGGGATTGAAAGCTGCAGTGAAACAAGGGAGGGGGGCACGGATGCCAAACAAACAGATTTAAAGGGACAGCAGCTGTTCTCTCCCTCACCCCCTTTATGTCCCACACACACACACACACACACACACACTTCAGGATCTTGCATAAGCTCAAGGAGTGTGAATGGGGCTTGCACAAGCAGTGGGGGGAGGGGAATGGGGAGAGAGGCTTCTCCTCCCCTGGTAGCGTTTGGAAAAAGAAATGATGAATGTGGAAGTTTGTGCGTGGAGCTGAAAGTCCAGGGAAACCGGCTCTCAGGAGACACTCGGGACCGTTTCGTCCCCAGATCCTGCAGCCGCAGAGGATTGAACGAGCGTTGCAAAGCACTGATTGTTTCACAGACGAGCCCGGGATGTGCCTTCCCCCCGCGGGCAGGCAGGGCAGCTCGCACCAGTCCCCCGGAGCCGAGAGCAGAGCCTTTCTGCCCGGCGTGGCCGGGGTTAGCTCTCTCCGCCCGCTTCCCGCCCGGCACGTCCCTGCAGAGGGGACCAAAGGCACTGGAGTGTCTGTATGAAACGATCGGTAGTCACAGGTAGAGTGTGTGGACAACGGGCAAGTGAAAGGGCGTGAAGACTAGAGAGGAGTGCCTCTCCTTGCACAAAAGCAGCCCCTGCCCCGACACGGGGGGGAGGAGGGAGAAAGCAAGTTAAAGGAAAGGTTTGCCTTGTCTCCTTCTGTTCTCCCCCTCTTTTTAGCTAGCCCTGCCTTGGTCTCTGTGATCAGCCTTTTCTGCGCAGAAATAACTGGGGAGACAGAAATTCTCCTTCTTCTTCCTTCCTCCCTTCCCACCAAAGGTGTGTCTACCTTCTGGCTCGAAACACGCCGGGGCTGACCCAGAAAAGGAACCCGTCTCCCCCCCCCCCCCGCTCAATGGTTGTGCGGCTTGCAGTAGCCTGTGCGAAATAGAGCCCTGATCCTGCCGTCTTTACTCGGGAGAGTAAGGATTACTCGTGCGAGTCAGTGCTGTCAGCTCAGGCCCGCTGTTCTTGTGTGCTCTTAGCTTCAGTCCAAAGCTTCAAGACCTTGGTGTGGTTCCCCACTGTGCTCAGGAATTTCAAAAATAAATCCGGGAGGCTAGAAAATGTCCATTCTCCAAAGGTGAGAGATCTCCCCCCCTCCACTCCATCCCCTAATTTGGCAAACTCACTATTATGAATTTATGGGGGGGGAGGAGGAGGGGGCGGAATAAGAGAGGAAACGCTGGGCTCTTGTTCCCCTTGTAAAGGTAGGATCATTATAGGCTGCAACTCCATGAGCCAAGGGGTTTGGTGTGCAGATGTTTGCTATAGTCTACAGCCCCGTTCACACCTACGGGTCTCTGCACTCGTGCATCACAGAGCAATCTGTTTGGTCCCCAAGACGGCTGGGTCTAACTTGATTTTACTGAGCAGCAGAATATTCAGATGTAAGATTAGAAAGTGAGAAGCTCCCGAATACCTGGCCCCAGGATAGCTTACAAGTGACATAAATATTTTATGCACCGAAAGGATTATTTGTGTTTGGTGGTTTATGTTAAAAGACAAGTAGCATTAATAAAGGTAAGCTTTATTTCATGGAGCATTGTTTCATGTTGATTTTATTATAAAGCATCTAATAACAAACATCGTCATTATCTGCCAATTTATAAGACACAGCTGAAAAGAGAGCGACCAAAGACGTTCAAAAGCCTTCTTCACTGTTGTTTCCTTGTGACTGATATTAAATAGATTTCATTCTAAAGAGGTACAGGTAACGGAAGCAAATTCACTAATCTGAGGAGCAAAAGAGGACTAGATTTGTGTTGGCTGCTTCTCAGCCACTGTGGCTAATCTGTTCCTGCATTGCATTCATCACTATGGCATCTGACCAGATCAGGCCCTAATCCACTTAGTCAAATCAAATCAATCTAAGAAATGTTTCCGGAACCACCAGTTTGTGTGAATCCAAAGTGCCTGATCATCTAGGGCATAATATGGAATCTGAAAAAGAGCAAATTTAATACTTGCTTTTCAAGTAGCACTCAGGTGGGTTACAGAACAGAAGGTTTGGCATTTTTGCAAGAAACTAAAAATGTCAGAAAAATTCTAAATATGAACCTACATAACAAGAAACTGGGCATGGAAATTAAGGTCAGGGACGTGATGGACAGCCAGAGACTGCAGTTATTAGGTATTCAAAGCAGAAATGATTTGAGAAATGTCAACTAAAACACATTTTTGAAGGAAAATGACTTTTTGATTCAATAACAAATATAATTAAAAAGCTCAACTTTTGTGAAAAAGTGGTTTTTTGTTGGAAAAAATGGAAAACGAGCACCAAATTTCTTTAGGTTTTCAGTGACTGAAAATTTTTGCTGAAAACAAATAAGAAAGTGTTCTTCTCAAAATGTTTCATGGGAAAAATAACTGGTTCCTGATCAGCTCTTTAAAAAAAAGTTTCTTAATATTGAGCAATGTCAACCAAATGTTTTGCAGCAGATTTAGTCCAAATCAAGATGAATTCATGTCATTAGCTTGCTTATCAGATTTCATTTGTTTGGCATATTTTTAGTAAATTTAGGAGCTGTGCTCATTATTATTTTTCCAGTATTCAAGCAAAGGGAACTTGTTCAAAGGGAAACAGGCAGTTTCTACATATTGTAACACACTAATGGAGTTTTTCTTATCCTGTTTTTATAGGAGATGTCCACTGAAGCAAGCTTGGGTGTGGTTATACTGTGCATAACTAATTCTGAGCAGCAAAGGGTTTCCTAACTAGAGCTAGAAAGATTAATGGAAAAAATATTTGACAGATATTTTATTTGAACAGTATTGCAAAGTTAATAGAATGATTAGGGTCACAAATGTGAGATCACCAGGTCTCATAGAAGCTTCTCCAACACAGCTTGTCCAAAGTTCTCTTCACACATAATGATTTGCAGTTTTCTACAGGGTAAAAAGAAGCCAGGAAAATTCACAGATCTGTGTCCCAAATCTCAACAGTCTTTTCATGGACAGCGTGATTGAGCTTTTCCCCTCTCCTCTGTTTGTGGAGCCAGATTGGATATTTCTCACATACATATGAGTCTCTTCAATCTGTTTTAACTCTGCAGTTGGTTCAAGAGGGCCACCAAACATGTCCTCCAGCCACAAAGCCCTGTTTTTTAGAATCTGAAAGGATCCTGTCCAGGTTAAAAGTGACTACAGATTTCTTTTGGAGGGCGGGTGGGGGAGGAGGTGATTAATTTATTACTTTTCATAAACAAATAATGACATACAAAAAGATAAATGACTTACAGCTTGTCTATGTTACGAGATACCACACACTTCTCAGGATATCCAAGAAAGTTATGCAATTACACAACTTTACAACTTGTCAAAGCTGTAAGACCGGATAGTACAAAATCAGGCAATTTTGCACAGCCACAATATGTTGGGGTGAGGGTAACAACAACAGCAATAAAAGACATACACAAATAGGCACCAATAGGAAGTTCGGGACTAGAAAGGTGGGAAGAGGGAAAAGCGGAGAGATCAGATGGAATGGGAAGTTTGGCTTTATTTGAGCTATCCCTGCATTCTTTATTCAAATGTATCAAGGAACAGGGTCCAAATTTCTCTGAATTACATAATTGCTCTCTACATTGATAAGCTGTTCTTTCTTTTGCTGAGAATGCAGACAGGTCGGAATACTGCTGCTCTATTCTGGGCATAAGCGTACTCGTCTATTTTTGTAAAATCATTGGGGCATCATTGGGGCCCTCAAGCACCAAAGTCTTTGTGGTGGGGTAAACCCGGTGTAGTAGGTACATAAACCAGGGTATAATTTTCAGCTGAGGTTTGATTGCTGACCATAGATGACTTGTGCCTCCCTATATTTGTGGGGCACAATCTAAAGGGGAGGACACATGACTGCTCCACATGTCTCCTCTGCCCAGCGATCCCCTGCCCTGTGCCCAGGCTGGGGCTGCTACACTCTCCCCAACCAATGTTACCTGCTGGGGCGCAGGGAGGGCTCTGTCCTTCTCCCTCTGTGCCTCAGCCCCGGCATGCTCAGCCACTCTCCCTGGCAGCCGGGCCTGGGTGGGGAGTGGAATGAAGCCACTTCTCACACAGCTGAAGGCCGCTGCTCCAGGTCATTGCTCTGTGCAGCATAGCATCTGCCTGAGACAGCCTGGCTGGGGAGGTGGTAGCAGTGGCCTGCTCCATGCCAGGTCTCGGCTGCTGGGGACAAGGAATGAGTGAGCTAGAAATGTGCCAGAGGGGAGAGTGGCCTCCTGCTCGCACGATCCCCATCCCCAGCAGCTGGGCCCAGGCAGTGGCCCCTGCCACTGCCACCTCCCCAGCATCAACCCAGAGCAGCCGGAGGGAGAAGTGACTAATTCCACTCCTTCGGCTCCCTGCCCATGCCCGGCTGACAGGGATGGGCTGAGGGTGTTGGGGAGCAGGTCCAGCAGAAGAAGGACAGAGCCTCTCTCCCCAGACTGCACTGGCAGGCCGAGCAGCAACCTGGAGCGGCACCTGACCCCACATTCCCCCCTCTCCATGTATTGCCATGGCTGAAGCCACGCACAACTTTCAGCCCTGTGTCCACCTCTTTCCACAGCTGTCTGACTGTTGGACAGCCCCACAGCACATACATCAGGGTTCCTTTTTCTTTACTGCAGCGCCAACAAACACCAGAGGACGGGGCCTCTGTCTCGCACAACCTCTGTAGCGTCCACTGCATTTTCAGTAGAATCTTTTGCTGGATGAGGTATAACTTGAGATCGGCAGACGTGTTTTTAACATTCCACAATATGCTCTGCCACTGGAGTTCTTTTAAGGGCTGGGATAACTCCCCTTCCCACATTTTCACAAAGAACTCCAGACAAATGGAGGTCCTCTTCCTTAGAGAAGTATACATAGTGGACACGGGCCCGGGGAGTTTATGAAGCATTTCCAAATTTCCCTCTGGCAATCCTAGGGCATCTGGACCAAATTGATAACGTTAGCAAGTGTTTTAGTTGTAAGTACTGCCTCTCCACTGAGGGTGGAAGGTCATGTCATTGCTTTAGTGCAGCGGTTCTCAACCCACGGCCCGCGGGCCACGTTCAGGGGCCCAATCAGCACACCGTTGCAGCCCATATGACATCCTCAGGGCCATACAGGTAGTGTATATATTGTGTGCATGCGGCCCACATAACACATATGCGGCCCACAGTGGTAAATGGGTTGAGAATCACTGCGTCAGCGTGAGAAAAGAAACAAAGCCCTTATCCCTGACTAACTGGGAAAGCCATATGAGGCTGTTGCTCAGTCAGTTCTTCCAAATCAGGCTGTTTCCAAATTTACAAGGCTGCGTTACTCCAGTTAGGTGCTTTTTCATGGTGGTGAGAATGAAACTGGTACCCAGACCCTTTGCGCAGCCACCACTGTAGGCACCTTCTTTTTGTCTGATGGAGAAAAATAGGAACCAAGCAGACCCACAGGGGGATTGGACGCATTAATACCCGTTCAATTCCCACCCATGTGGGAATAAGAGCGTTAGCATGCTGGAACCAATTTGACATTTGTGACATGATAAAACCATAATAGTAATTTTGTAAGTCCCTTGACTACAGGGAGCTGGTGTGTTTTTTAAGTGCTAGGCGTGGACATTGACCAGGGCCGCACAGAAAGGCTCTTATAATGTTACATTTTCTAAATTAAGACAGAGGGAGAGAGAGAGAGAGAGATATACACACACACATATACTGCCACCTATTTGTATCGCTAGTTATTTGAGAGAATATAGGATCTGAGTTTATCTTCACTAGTTTATTAATGTTTCTTGATACTTATATACCTAGGGACTTATTTGCATCAGTTTGCCTATGGAAATCAAATTAAGAAGAAGCCCCACTACATGACAATGGGAGATTTCCAACGAAAGCTCATGCTCAAATAAATTGGTTAGTCTCTAAGGTGCCACAAGTACTCCTTTTCTTTTTGCGAATACAGACTAACACGGCTGCTACTCTGAAACCTGTCAATTTTTTCTAATGTATTTTGTAACCAGATATTGTTCTGAATTTTTGAATGAGCAATAGGAGGGTTGGAATAGTGGCTTCTGGTTTGCGTATGCTGTCAAGGTTCCTCCCCCACTCTGAACTCTAGGGTACAGATGTGGGGACCTGCATGAAAAACCTCCTAAGCTTGTCTTTACCAGCTTAGGTCAAAACTTCCCCAAGGTACAAATATTACACCCGTTATCCTTGGACTGGCCGCTACCACCACCAAACTAATACTGGTTACTGGGGAAGAGCTGTTTGGACGCGTCCTTCCCCCCAAAATACTTCCCAAAACCTTGCACCCCACTTCCTGGACAAGGTTTGGTAAAAAGCCTCACCAATTTGCTTAGGTGACTACAGATCCAGACCCTTGGATCTTAAGAACAATGAACAATCCTCCCAACACTTGCACCCCCCCTTTCCTGGGAAATGTTGGATAAAAAGCCTCACCAATTTGCATAGGTGACCACAGACCCAAACCCTTGGATCTGAGAACAATGAAAAAGCATTCAGTGTTTTACAAGAAGACTTTTAATAAAAAATAGAAGTAAATAGAAATAAAGAAATCCCCCCTGTAAAATCAGGATGGTAGATATCTTACAGGGTAATTAGATTCAAAAACATAGAGAACCCCTCTAGGCAAAACCTTAAGTTACAAAAAAGATACACAGACAGAAATAGTTATTCTATTCAGCACAATTCTTTTCTCAGCCATTTAAAGAAATCATAATCTAACACATACCTAGCTAGATTACTTACTAAAAGTTCTAAGACTCCATTCCTGGTCTATCCCCGGCCAAGACGACTACAGACAGACACAGACCCTTTGTTTCTCTCCCTCCTCCCAGCTTTTGAAAGTATCTTGTCTCCTCATTGGTCATTTTGGTCAGGTGCCAGCGAGGTTACCTTTAGCTTCTTAACCCTTTACAGGTGAGAGGAGCTTTCCCCTGGCCAGGAGGGATTTCAAAGGGGTTTACCCTTCCCTTTATATTTATGACATATGCACAAAAGGGTGTCTGCACACAACATCAGTTCGTGCTCCATGGAACCAAGTTGAATGCCTCAGATGTCTGGATAGCTATTGCCGGGGCTCTAGAGCCAAATCAAAAAGTGATGGAGACAACAGGCATCCTTGCCTGGTGCCCAGAAGAGGCTGGAGGTATCCCAGGTCACATTGTTGATTGTAATGCAAAAGGATAAGTGAGACTATAACCATTGGATTAGGAGCTAAATACAAGTCAAAATCCAAATTCTTGTAGGGTATGAAACATATACCCATATACCCTACATATCCAGCCCACGCTATCAAGCGGCTTTTCTGTCTCTAAGGCTAATATTCAGGTTCATCATATGTCACTGATAAAATTTCAGTAAGTTGCCATTTGATGAGAATTGATCTGCATGTCCCCAAAGTTAATAAAGTATAAGCTTGGAGCACCAGAGATAACCTAAATCTGTAAGTAAGTTAGTAACAGTAACTGGCTAACTTCATCAGTGCAGATGGGGCAGACATAACAACTGGGAAATAAACTTGGTATAAAACAGAACAGGTACTGAAGCTATTTAAAAAATAGGCTATTTAAAAAACATTCTGCATCTTGTGGCTTTTGGACCAGATGCACTCCCTCACCTGGAAACTTTATAAAATATTTGAGCCCTTGCAGCTTGGCAAGTTTCCTTGATCATTTAAAGGCTGATCTCAGTTTAATCACATACTTTGCAAAGTCTTGAAAAATCATTATCTTATTTTGTGGCATCCCCCAAAACATTATTGCATTATTTTTTCCTTTTACAGTAAATCTTAAAAAAATTGACAATCAGTGCACAAGGTTTGGCATTTGAGGCTGGGTTAGGAGCCAGGGATCTAGGAGCTCTCTCTAAATCAAATTTAAAATAATTTGGCAGACTAAGCACTTCTGAAAGGAGCTGGTGAACTAATTATAGAGGGTTATCTTCCTTTGTTCCTTCACATACTCCTATAATTCTCAGATTATTGTGTCGAGACCTTCCCTCAAGGTCTGCTACTTTTGATTTAAGAGAAGCTAAGTTTGTGAGGCTTCTCTGCACCTGGGCAGAGAGCCCTTGTACCTGATCTTCCCCCCATTATATTCTTTCTTCTGATTCATTCACCCATCTGTCAGTGCTTGCAGAAAAGAGTAAATCAAGGTAACAGCCAGTTGTATTGTGGCCTTGATATCTACTGTGTCTGCAGCAACTTTCTCCAGCATGGCCATCATAGACACAGTGCCCTCAGGAGCAGCCATCTTGCTCAGGGGGTGAATGGTCTCTGTTCTCCTTGTTTTTTAGCTACTCGTAGAGCTCCCACTGGACAAACCTTTGCCTGCTGACATTTGAGAGATTTTGGGGTACGTATTCCTTTATTGCGGGGGGGGGGGATTGGTCAGGGCCCTGGACTCTGAATGGAAATGGATATTACCAGATGTCTCTGGAGCTCAAGACATCTGTTCTGCTATGCCGCACAGCACCCACTGGAATCCAATAAGAATCAACACATTAATTTCAAGCTTCTTGGGGGCTAATTCTAAATAACAGTGAGAGAAGAAACAATTTTAAAAGTTACAAAAATATATGTTTTTCTTTTTATAAGAAAAGATGAACATACAGTCCAGCTCGCTTCAAACAATAGGTGTGTTTGCCTGTTTTTGCAAGAGTAGAGTGCAGAATAAGAGACTTATAATACAAAGTCAGGTTCCATCTCACTAATATGTCAGTTTCTCTCATATATTTTAATTTAACTTACATTAACTTACATTACATTAGGAGGGAAGATGCTGTGTGACAATTATAAAGCAAAACAGAAAGACCTGCTTTCTTCTAATGCTGAACAAGGAACTCCTCTCTTCCGCTTTTTCGCTTTAGACAGAAAACAGTCTTTCCTATTATAAAAGCAATAGGTCTGGTTCTTTGATGCCCTGACACCTAGGTTGTTATTTTACACCAGTGAAAAGTGGGTGTAAAATGCTACCACATCAGAATGGTAGTGGTTTACACCCAATTTGCACCGATGTAAATGACTACGAAAGGTGCAAGACAACGGAGAATAAGGCTCAGTGGTCTAGGACTGATTCAGAGGAACACTTAAGCAAGTTGTTAAATCTCTCTGCAGTCAAGCATGTGCTTAAATTGCATGAAATACTTTGGGACTCAGTTCCAGAAGGTGCTCAGCACTTTGACCCCAATCCAGCAAAGCATTTAAGCATATGCTTAACTTTAATACAATATGATTCTTCCCATGCTTAAACTGACGCATGCCTTAGAGCTTTGCTGAACATAGGCCTTATTTAACAGCGCCTTTGAAAGCTGATCCTTGGAGATGCTGAGTGCTTTGAACAAGGTGCTGAATGTCCTCAACTTTCATGCACTACTGTGAGAGCTCCAGGACCCTGGGCATCTCACAGAAGGCACTCAGAACCCCATAGACTGGGCTCTTGGGTAGCAATCAATCCAGTTGTTTTTGAACTTGGATCCCTGTTGGTTCATATTGAGTTAAAATTGCTACTAATAGGTAATGCAGTATTTACTAATTTACCAAAGAATTTATTTTTGATCAGTTCAATCTAAGGCTTGAATCAAAGAACTCAATTCAATGGGAAATCGGGCTACAATTTAGGAGGGGAAAAAATACTCTATGTAGCGGTTGCCACCTTAAAAGATCTGAAACTGTTGCAGCAAGCAAAAGGCCCACAGTCTTTTTATTGTCAGTTTAAAAGATAATCTAGGGTATAATTACCTATACCAAAGACAATGAAAAGATTTAAGAGCTTTATAGCTAAATGCAAATAAGAACCATAAAACTGCTTACATTTGTCTGTGTGTTTATTTATTTTTTTGGCCCCATATCAACAAGCAAATGCAGAAGAGTAGAAGAGAATTAACTGGATTAGCTTTTCCTGTTAAAAATAAAAGGACTGTAATAAGAACATGTTCAAGGAACAACAATGGGTCATAAAAAGCTTTTAAAACCACCAAAAACCTTTTTTTTACTTTCCCCCCTTAAATTACAATGAAAAGAGATGGTGTGTGGGTGTGTGTGGGTGTGTGAAAAGTAGTAGTAAACATTCCCCTGCAGGATTTGTAATCCAGCCATTCTAGCCTGGTGTTAGTGGGTACCTGAGGTGAAATTGACTAGAAACAGACTAGAAACAAAGGTGAAATTGACTAATCCATTTTCATTGCCCAAGGGAAAGCAATGCAAAAGGTAAACAAATGAAGTAACAGTGGAAACTAAATGAGATTTTTATAATAATTTTCGGTTTAATAATCTAAAATTCTATTAAAGCACTCTGTAATCTAAGGGTCCTTTTGGTAAGTCTGACTAGCTTTAAATTTATTAAATCAATGTTTTAGGCTCACAGGCCTCAAACCAGCCAAGCAGTTGAACAAATACTTAACTTTAAACATATGAGCAGTCTTATTTACTTCAGCAAGGTTACTCACATGCTCAAGTACTCTGCTGGATCAGGGCTCTATAGCAATGTGGAGTTCTGTTATTTTCTACCATTGTCACATTATCATAGACTACCACTGTTCTTGCCATTTTAATGAAGTTCCAGGACCTTCATCCATCATACTACCCTAACTATGCTTCCTAATTGCTATTTTTAAAGCTCCTCTGTGCTATTACAGATGGGGTCACTTAGGACGAGGTCTATTTCATTATAAGCAGACTCACATGGCATTTTTCATTGTCTTTCACCCTGATGCTTGCACTTCATTAAAGAACATAAGAATGGCCCTACTGGGTCAGACCAAAGGTCCATCTAGCCCAGTATGCTGTCTTCTGACAGTGTCCAGTGCCAGGTGCCCCAGAGGGAATGAACAGAACAGGTAATCATCAAGTGATCCATCCCCTGTCGCTCATTCCCAGCTTCTGGCAAACAGAGGCTAGGGACACCATTCCGGCCCATCCTGGCTAATAGCCATTGATGGATCTATCCTCCATGAATTTATCTAGTTCTTTTTTTAACCCTGTTATGGTCTCGGCCTTCACAACATCCTCTGGCAAGGAGTTCCACAGGTTGACTATGCATTGTGTGAAGAAATACTTCCTTTTATTTGTTTTAAACCTGCTGCCTATTAATTTCATTTGGTGACCCCTAGTTTTTGTGTTATGAGAAGTAGTAAGTAACACTTCCTTATCTACTTTCTCTACACCAGTCATGATTTTATAGACCTCAATCATATCTCCCCTGAGCCGTCTCTTTTCCAGGCTGAAAAGTCCCTGTCTTATTAATCTCTCCTCATACAGAATCCGTTCCATACCCTAATCATTTTTGTTGCCCTTTTCTGAACCTTTTCCAATTCCAATATATCTTTTTTGAGATGGGGCTACATCCAATAGCATCCTTTCCACTGTTAGGGTGTAAACAGCCATAGAAAAGGCCAAAATAAACTCAGTGGCACTGGACTGATAATACAATGAATTCTCCAAAGACAACACTGAACGTCCTCCTTCCTTCTGGGTGCAATTTAAGAAACTAACATTGTTCTATAAATCTCTGCATGGATCAGGTCCTGGCTGCCTATGAAACTTTCTCTGTAAGTGCAGCCATGCATCATACTATTTCAGATCATTTGGGGGCATGCTTATTAACAATCCATCAACTGGAAAATCTACGCATTGGGTGTAATCAGTGGGAGGAGCTCTTGACTTTGACATTTACTTCCATCAGTGTCCTGACAAGCCCGAGTCTGTTGATCTTTAGGGTACATTGTAAGGTGCATTTAATCTTTCAGGTTTTTCCTTAAAGGGGCAATTGGGTTATATAAATGGGTTAATTTGTGAGGTGAATCCATTAGGCTGGTATCGACCAATTTATTAAATATTGCACTTTGATATTTTAATTGTTCAGGGATAACTGATGGATGCATTTCATAAATTCAAAATAAGCTGAATAAATGTCACTAGAGCTGGTTGGAACATTTTTTGATGAAACTTTTTTTGTCAAAGCCAAAACATTTTGCAGATACATATCCATTTCAGTGGGATGGTTTCTGAAGTCCATGACGGACTCTTTGGTCATTTCCAGAGAAAAAGAGAGAGACCCAAATCAAAACCCTGATCTCTGCAATCCAAAACCATACATTTTAATGCAATTCCAATTTGGAAAATCTTTTGAGAGGTTTTGTTTTCATTCCAATGCAAAATTAAAACTTTGAAAATTGCTGCAAAATGGAATTGTTGTTTTCTGGCCAGCTCTGAATGGCATTCATACATCACTGGGTGAATGTGATCACACTTTTTATGGAACCACGTTACTCAGATTTGATTTTATTGGTAGAATATATCATATAAAGTGCCAGTGGGAGACATGGATGTTAATGGCACCTCCTAGAGGTGCTGCTGTAGTATTCAAACTGTAATAAATGAGAGTTTAAACCTATATCAACCTTTGTGATGAATCTGACTCTAGCGTGTTAATTCACTCACAGTTGAGTTTTTGAAACAGAAGAAAAATGCAGGGTTCAGAAACAGTTTAAAGAACTCTTTCCTCAAAAGAGTGATAATCCAAAAGCCTGTTGCTATTCACTGTACAAGTCAGTATGTCATCTCTTAAAAAGAGGCTGTTAGAAAACATTCAGGTGTGTTCTCCATCTTGCACATTCCTAAATGGCTTATAATACATGAATCACAGGGTCCTATAGGCACCTACTGAATGTAAATCTTGACACACTTCCTCATTTTCCCATCCACCATACAGATCACCCAGAAGACTAAATATTGGATATGTCAGCTCATGATATTAGTGTAGTTCATCATCTGATTGAGTAAATCTATATCCATGGAGGCTGAAGAAGGCTATCTGGGAATATACGGCATGGCCTCCCTGTGCAGACATCCTGCTACAGAATCTGCAAAAGGAAAAACCTTTTGATCAAGGGGAGGTTGCTGTGAGAATCCTTCCCCTGCACCCAACCCTTTGTCTGTTTTGTCTACTTAATGGTAAATTCTTTGAGAAAAGGTCTGTTTCATATTTTATGTCTGTATGGGGCCCTGATCTCAGCTGGAGTCCCTAGGCACTACTATAAGAATAATGATCACTTTCATTCTGAATGACTGGAGATAAAACATACGTTAAAAGTTTGGGTGACTTTGGCCAGCTGCATATAGTAATTCCCCTGAGGCCACAACAGCTGGTGACTTTGTGTTTCAGGACATATCTTTGTTTTTATGACAATGCTGGAGACAGTTGTAAGTTGATGTCATTGCTGCATGATGACAACTTCTGTGTGTTCCTGGTATTTTGTCTGCCCTACAATGTTTGATGTGTCATCTTTCCCTCATTTCCTATCCCTTGTTTCTTCTTGTTCTTGGCTTTGGTTCCTTTTCCCTAAATTTTCTCCCAACATAAAGCAGTGGACAAATGGAAAACAGTTTTGTGTGGAATGATTAACATGGCTTGATACTGACATTACCTTTGTATTTTTTCTTATTTCACGGCAGTTGCTACTGTTCCTTTTTTGTTATCAGATGAATTGGGTGTGTGTGTGTGTGGGGGGGCGGGGGGAGGATGTAAACCTCTCCAGCCCTCTTCCCTACTCCACAAAAGTCTTTCTTTTCATAAGAGGCTCAAAACCAGAATAGAAGGGAGTGTTGTAAATCAGGACTGAGCGGCATTGGCAGAGTTTCATAGGGATCCAGGAGACCAATAGCAAGGGATGCTCTGTATTAAGATTTGAGGAGTGTTGGGAGGAATGCACACGTGACCTAGGATTGAAATACCAGGTGGGATGTTGCAGTTCAGGACTGTGGTTCATTAGCAGAACTTTGTTTATGTGTAGGTAGAGTTGAGGCTCGCAGGGCACTTAGTTACACTTGGACTGACTGAAATCAGGTGATTGATCCCTTATTTTACTGAAAGAAATAAATTAATGCAAATACCTGCCAAAGAATCATTCTAAGTCACTTGGGTGTTGAGCTGAGATCATTGACTTTCTGCAGTCATGCCAAAGACTATTTAGAAAGACAGTCCTGAGTTACCGCTGTGTTTTATCAGATATTCTGTGCTTGTTTTTGCTGAAGGTAACGGAGTTAGTTCCTCAGCTCAGTGAAATTCTTTTCAATACTTCAATTCTTGAATGCAAAATTCATCTTTTTTCCCCCTGTGAGTCAACATGCTTTTCATTATAGACAGCTTACTCAGTGCCTTTGTTCTGTTTTAGACTCTTCTCCTTCTACCCAAGATGAGAGCTAGGAGCTCAACAGACAAATAAGTCACATTCTCAGTCACATTCTAAACAAAGACAAGAAAAGACAAGTGAAGCCGTACACAAAGGAACTGGGTAGGGAGAGAGGAAGAAGAGGGTTACAATGACAAGATGATGAATTTTCTTTGGTGATTCCACATGCATCTTGGCAGTTAGTTATTTTGATTTGTTGTAGGCTTTTTAAATTATTTTGTAAACAGAATTATGATGACCAGTTACTCATGAATAACAATGAAACCATGCTATTAGGTGCAAAGGGAGTTTGTTGTAAACAGTGTGGGTATACCTGCACAGCAATTAAACAACCGAGGCCAGCCCATGTCAGAAGACTTTGGGCTGCAGGGCTGTAAAATTGTGGTGTAAATGTCTGGGTTTGGACTGGAGCCTGAGCTTTGGTATCTTCCCTCCGCACCCCCTCTCCCCATGTGGATCCCTGAGCTTGGGTTCCAGCTTGAGCCCGAATGTCTATGCTCCAGTTAAACAGCCTCTTCACCTTAACCCTGTAAGACCAAATCAGTGAATGTGGGCCAACCACAGTTGTTTAATGGCTTTATAGACATACCCTAGGAGGTCACTAGATTTCTAAGGAAGTTTGAAATATAAAGACAATTAGCACTGCAGGGAAGCCTAGAAGGATGTAAGCATTAGTTCTCAGAAAACTGGTTTTCTCCCTTTTGAATTTCTTAGCAGACTTCCACATTGGCAAAGAGTACTCACCATGCACAAAAGGGCTGACAGCTGAGTCACCAGACATGTCCTTGACTGTACCTGCACTTACTAAAGTAACTGATGAATTGCAAACATGGTAATTGGGTAAGATTGGGGTCTTTACTCCAAAACCCAGCAATGGGTGAGCATATCTGGGCATAATGCTTACATTATCCAAAAGTAGCAAGTTTGGTTTAAAAAGTCTTAATATGCATATAGTATATAATCTGCAATATCCCAAATTAGGGTTAAGACATTTAACAGTACAATTTGAATATCAGGATTCAAACACGCAGGTACATCACTCCTGGGAAGTTATACGAGGAACAACTTGCAAAAAATAAATACAATAATTGAAACCATTATATGGTTTCATTCCATTTTAACATTAAAGTTCTCAGCTCTATACTCCACTCTCAGGATCTTTGGCACCTTATTTAAAAAAAAATTACAGCAATATTTTGCACTAATGGTGCAAAACATGGAAACTTCAAATAAGATTACTTCAGATTATTGTATTATTACTCTAGATTGTGGCAGGTTTTTTTAACATAAGGGATTTTATTAAGGGCCAGACTGTGGTCTGTTTTATGTGCCTACACAGCAGAGTACTGATGTGTAAGGTGCCCTTTAGTCATTTGAACCAGTTACCCCTACTATGTGTAGCTGTGCAAGGAGGAAGGGTCATCTCTGTGGGACCACCCCAGGAATGGGTGGAACCTGGGCTCTGCTCTCCCCCCACCCCAGTTAGCACATCTTCCTTGGGAGACCTACCATGCTCCAGGTATAGGGATCATCCCAGGCAAGTGGTGACTGAACATAATCTGCTTCTCACTCTGCCCCTGGGGCAACACATCTATGCACAGCCCCATGCAGGGGACTCATGACCAAGTCATTGCTGAGCTCTGACTAGAAGTCATGGAGGTGTTCTTGCCTTCATAGCTTCCACAAGGCCAAATTCTCAAGTCTTTGTTCAGGTTTTACTACATTCGTATCCAGGCAAAACTCCCATTGAAATCATTGAGAGTTTAGCTTGAGCAAGGGCTTCAGGATGTATCCCACAGATTGTCTCTACTAAATGGGACTTAAGGATTCCACACTTCAGAACTGTGTGTGTGTATTTACTCAGTGTTCGTAAAGTAACTGGAGCATTGCGTCCTTTATAACTCTGCTTACTTGCACTTACTCAGGCCTTGGTCTTGCACTTCCTGCAAACCCACAACGCTACACAAACCTTGCACTCCCTAGCTGGCGCCCTGTGTATGCTATATAAACAACAATGAGAAGGACTAATTTTTTATAGACTCCCGTGGAGTTTTGCGCGCTGAAGGAATGCAGAACTGAGCCTCAGACACTACTAAATGTGACCTGGTGAAAATCAGGAATGCCACCAGTGAAGGGAACAGCATTACATACGTATAAAACGGATATAAGTGAAAAACAGGCCCTGAGTCGTAAGAGCTGAATCTTGTTACAACTGAAATCAACAGGATCTTTAACTTCAGTGGGGCCAGGAGCTGAACTTTAATTTTGGGGGCAAACAAATGTGCACTTAACTTGATCTTAAAGAGAAAGGAATGCATCTAGAGTAATTGTTTTGTTTCCTGCATTTGGCACATACACAGACACATACACAAGTCCTCACCATACACAAGTCCTTCTTGGCGAGGAATCGTTTACAAGAGAGAAAGTGACTACACTGATGGCAATCACACTTGTTTTGAGTCAGATGCAGTTATCTGAACTCCTGCTAGCTCCTGTAGCACTTTTATCGTGGCTATACAATGGGTGTGATGTACCGTGTGTGAGGTACGTAGACGGAGGAAACTAAACGCCCACTTCCTTGGAGCATTTGGATTTGTTTTGGTCTTCATCCAGTGTCATTCTCAGACCAGGCCTCCTTCCACAGCAAGTCCTCCCCTTAACTCAGTACCCCGCTTATCTTATGGGGCTGGGTGTAGGTGTTGTAAACTTTGCCTAGTATAACAGTTAAAAAACCCAAACTGGTGTTGGCAGCTGTGTTCTCCATTTCCTGCTCAGGCAGCTGCTGTCTGATTGGAGGAAAACAGTCCTTAAACCTTCTTCAAAACAGGAAACTGCTCTCCCTGCTTCCTGAAGTCCAGGAACTGTTCCCCTAGCAACTGCTGGACAAAGAGGACTCCTATTAACCACTGGGGTGCCATTACGGATACCGTAGGAGGTAATAATTTAAACCACAATCCTGCCCTGAAGGGTGGAACGAGCCTTTACTGTGTAGTCCCTATCTCATCATCACTGCGCAACGTCCTTTTCTATATAATTTGCTGCATCATTCAATTTGCTGGAGGCTGATTAGAGAATGACTATCCTAGTTAACTATATGAAGCATTTTAAAGACACCTTTCACCTTAGTGTCTAAGTGCTGACCCAAATATCTCTGGAAATAATTTTATAATGCTGTACATCAAACCTTATGGGCAAGATATAATATTGAATAGCAATATGGTCACAATCTGTGAAGATTTTTGCATATTTATTGCGCAGTCTACATTTTCAAAAGTGACTCGGCCATATACTATACATTTATATGTTGTCAATATAATTAAATATATCTGATGCTTCAGACTTCGAGCACCTGCCCTAAGAAAATCAGACCCTTTTAAGAACTCTTAAATTGGGCATTCAAAAAAATCACTAGCAACTTTTGAAAATTGTAGGCCCCTAATCCTGCAAAAATTTGTACACACGCATAAAGATAAGTATATGTGTCTTTAAAGGATCAGGGTCTGAGGCTATATCTACATCTACCATATCTATTAGAGGTTGGTCAAAATTTGGATATGGATTAAATTTGGTAATTTCAGATTAATATAAACGGTCACATTTGAATAGAAAATTTTACCCACCTAGCTGTATAACACATTTCCTTTAAAGACACACAGATCAGATAAATCTGAAACATGGGTAGACAAAGTATGAGTAGGGAACAAACAAGTAAAACAAAAAGAAAAGGAGTATTTGTGGCACCTTAGAGACTAACCAATTTATTTGAGCATGAGCTTTCGTGAGCTACGGCTCACTTCATCGGATGCATCTTCCATATACACAGAAGCAAATATGCCCTTTTAGTATGAATGACTTTGAATTTAAATTAAGGAAAGCAATGAGAGAAGAAAAACTAGAGACATTACATTTGTTCTATCAGAGTATGTGTGACTTATTCCATAAGAGTAGCCATCTTGAAAATGAAACTTGTCTAAAATAGAGGGCCTCATAGCATGCAGGCAGGCTTATTCCTTAGAAATTTAAAAAGCAGTACTCAGAAAAGAGCCATAACAGTTACAGATCTATACCCCATATTTCAGAGTAAGCTGGAAATACTGCAAGAACTGCCTTTCATTTGGTATTTCCAATCTGCTTCCAGTCCTGCCAGGACCCAGAAGTATGAAACAAAAAAGAAAAGTTGGCTCCACAATTCTGAACCCCAAAATATTAATTTTGGCTTTATTGTGAGCTCTGGCTGATGATTCATATCTGTGTTTATTTCATCTTATATGATTCTCCTGTCCTTATCAGCAAGACCATTTGTTTTTGATTCCAGTGTGTTTAGACCCAACCCTGTGCTTTCTTGGTTGCATGTGGGTTAATATATTGCTGTGTTGCAACGCAGCCCAATGCACTTCAAGTGGGTGCGCTTCTGAGGAAGGGCGTGAGGCATTCCAAGAATGTTGACTCACTCCTCACTGCACTCTGTGATAGTTTTTTCAGATTGCTCTAGGGCATTGATCATTAATTAAAGCATCTGAGCATTGATCTGGGTTTGCAGGGTAAACAACACAGAGGAAATGAAACCTATTGCACGGAACCAACCGCGCTCTCTGCGCCTCTGATAAGCTCCTCCTCTGGAGCACGAGCAGAGTGAGGTGGGCTTGTTCCATACGGAATGATATTGCCTCACGGAGCATTTCACAAGAAGTTTTTCCAAAATGCTGCAGCCTTTCAAAGCTGAACTGTTATTAAAATGACCCAATATGTTCTGATTGTCTTGAAAGGCCATCTGCAGTGGTGTGCGTTGTTATTTATCTTCCTGGGGCTCAGATGGCTTAGTCCAGGTCATCTCATTAGTTGCTGGGTGGTCTGTCTGCTCAGGGTGATGCGATGTACTGTGTGATTTTATGTGTGTGGTGCCCCTAATGGGGGATTTGCTTGAGGCTGCTCAGGTTCAGGCCAAGGTGAAAGAATATGGTCAAGTAGATTGGTGGTATAAATACTCTACTGTACAAGTGACCTAACCGGCAAAGGCCAGCGGTACCAATGCCAGCTGGCGGGGAGGTCAACTAGATGAACTCACATGTTCCTTTCCCCATCCCTAACGCCTATGATTAGTTCAGGATCAGCCTGAGAAACCACCTACCCACCGTGCTCCCCACCTTTACACTCTCAATCCCAGGTTTCTCCTTCCACCCCAGAGAAGAAGAGGTGAGTTAGTGGACGAATTGAGAGGAAACAAGCCTAAGGGATCTGAATACGAGGGAGTGGAAGAAACCCGGAGAGAAACTATCATCATTCATCCTGCGGTTTAATTATTTATTGCTTTCTAATCTTGAGCCAGAGGTTCCACACCAAATGTAACTGGAAAAAAGGGGATGCCATTAAATCAAGGAACATTGTTAGAGGCCATTTAATTTGCTTAAGTGTTTCAATTTACAAGCAGGGATATGACAAATCAATGTGATATTGATGTGCCTGCGCCACTTTGGGGTTCTCTTTATTTCCTCTTTTCAGATACCCATTAATATAATTAATTGAGTCTAATAATGGGGCTGGTGTCTCCTCTCTCTGCATCCTCCCTCAGTATGAGCTACCTGGTGACAGCAGTGTGTTTGAGTGTTCTGAGCTTCACCCTTTACGGGCTGATTTTCAGAACTGCCAAGTACCTGCCAACTCCCCTGGAAGTCAGGGGGCTTTGTTTAATGTCCGCACCTCAGAAAAACCAGGATTTTCACTTCCAGGGGGGATTTGCTCAGCCTGAGGCAGGCAGTGTTTTCACTGCCATCCCTTGGGGTTATGCCAGCACAGGATAGCTTCAGTTTCCTCTGCAGGAGAGCGCTGAGTGGATGCACTGAATCAGTGTATGTCCCGGCGTTGTTAGCCATGACCCCTCCCTGGACATCTCTGCCAACTTTTACTGGTGGCTCAGCAAAAGGGAGATAGCAGGAAGGAGCCAGCCTAAACAAGGAGTGGATTTGGCCTATTACCTCCAGATAATTCCAGCCAGCAGATACACTGGTTTCTTTTTATCTCTTCTAGTGCTCTACACATCTTTTTATTGAAGTCATTAGGATTCTGGGCATGGCAGTCCTCGGAGATTTAAGCCCTGAAAGCTCTCCACATTTCTAAGAGGCCTTCTCTGTTCCATAGTGAAGCGCTCTACAAAGTCTCGAGAACAGCTGCAATTTCAGCATAATGGACACTTAGGAAATAGAGTGGGAAAAGAAGAAAAGAACATTGTTCCAAATTCCTTTTTCAGGGCACCAGGAAGGAGAGTTTAAGTCCAATTTGGAGGGTAACACTGAGCTCTCTTTAGGGAACATTCAAAATTTTTGTTTTCTTTGGGGTCAGAAACAACTTTCCCAACATAAGGAGAGCACATTTTTTAAGACTCTTACTTGGGCAGCGGGGTGCGGTAGGAAAGTGGCTCCTACTTTGTGTTGCTCTTTTCCAAGACAAAAACCATACCAGATGCTGAGAGCTGCCATTAGCCAAGCTGCTGATCAACAGCGTGCAGCGAAGCAGGGAATAGTCTCCCTGATCATCAATTTATGAAGGAAAACAAAGGAGATGGAATTTGAGATAATCCCAACCCTCTTAAACTAACGTGGAAATACCCAGAACACCCATGGTTTCAAAATCAGAAACAACAGCCTCCTGAAAAAGGATGGTCAGGTGTTGAGTTTCTGAAGAAATCACCTGTAAATTGCTACTTTGGCACAGGATCAAATTGCATTTCATCCATATGTAGTACTGGTGATAATTATACTTTGCATCTGTACCATACTTCTTAGTCTAAAGGATTCCGAAAGCACTTTAGAATCTGTGTAGACAGGATAGTGTAATGAACGGTCTAGTGTGTATGCACACCACCACCCTTTTCAGGAGAGTCTTAATTAATCTACTGTGTCATAGCCCCGTTAGGGCAGTCACTAAGGATCTGTGCTCTTGAAGCAGGAAGAGCTGATATTCACTTTTTTTTTAATTAATCCAGCAGCTCTGAATTCCCATGGTATACAGCACATGGTATACAATGCTGTGACTAACTAAGTGGACATCAGTTTGCTGTAATAATATGAATGAATGGCTTTAACTACCATTGAAATGCAGCCATTTTAAACCTCAAAAGAAAATTTGATTTGGGATGATTCTTATTTTAGTCAAATCTGTTTTGCTCATTAATTATTGTATCATCATTATTATTATTTAATATTCATAATCTGGGTCCCTTCAGAGGCCCCAGTCAAGTTCAGATATTGCATATTGTATAAGCCCTATAAATGCTCGGTCCTTTGTTAAAACACATTGGTTCAGATTCTTTCCTTGGATATGCAAATCAGACTGCCATTGATATTAATTAATAAAGTCACTGGGAGTGTCTACATATGTCTTTATACTGAATTTGGCAGCTCAGGTTAAATCCAGACACATTTCTCCTTCATGTCATAACCCTTGAGATTATTAAAAATGGGCAAATGTTTTAAAATATATTTTCTGCATTAGTGCTGAGTGTTCATTGGTTTTGCTCTTTGCTTCGCTGCTGAAAATAAAGTAGTTGGTTTCGTACAGTCAGTTCCCAACCAGTTTTGCTCTCTGACTCTCATGAACTGTCAGGTTGCTTTGCTCATGCTGCAACAGAATGTTCCAAGCCAGACATCATAATTAGTTTTATTTATATAAAAGTAAAACCTGAAAGATACTGAGACCTCCATAGTTCTTGTTGGCTCCACTCACAAACTGGCTAGCACCGTCCAGAGTGCCTAGCTGTCCCCACATGGAGGGAGGATTGGCATGTGAGTGTCAAGTAGTTAGAAGGGAGTCTGAGTAGATGTAATTTACATGGTGAGGAGCTGGAAATAGGTATACATTCCAGTGTGTATGTGGGGGGTTTATTGCACCTTATGCCATCTCACACCCTTTTGCTAATTATTTTTTTCTGATTACAACCCCCACCCCAGCATATAAATGATAAATATCCTTAGGCCTCATTTATCCCCACATACACATCACCTCTGATTTTGACCCGGGTTTTCCATAAGTCCAGCCCCCTACAAAGTAGTCATGTTACCTACTGTTTATTATTTAGAACCAGACTCCGAACTTAATCACATCCATATAGATCTGAAGTATCCTAAATGAATCTGGCCCTTAGCCTTCTTTTCCACTTCCTTAAAAGCAATCCATTATAATTCTCTCCCAGCTCATCTCTCTTTGCCCCAGCATAGAAGTTGTGATTTGTTTCAGGGACAGGACTTTTGGGGCTGGACAGCATGATGCTCTCATAACGGAAACATGACTCTTAGCTCTGGAGTTCATTCCCTCTGGCAGACTATGAAGTCTTAAGTTCAGCAACTTTTAGAGAATGGTGCAAGATACATCCATTCAATATGGCTTTTCAGTCACTTGTGTGTGTGTTAATATCGGTTGGTGGGGAGTGGGGAATGGCTTCATTTAGTGTCCATTTTGTGTAGTGTTTTGTTCTATCAGCTGCCATGTTTTCACTCACATACTGTGGGATAGGCATGTAATAAATTAATGCATACATTAATAAAAGCTCTTGGATGGCTTTTTACCATGGGCTAGATCACGCCTGGCACAACCCTGGTCAAAGGGTGATGGGTAAACTGCACCCCTCCTTGGGAGGCAGTGTGGCCCAGAAAGACACCTCTGAGGAACCATTCATGTCTTGCTTTCCCCTTGCTCTGGGAGTGTACGTCTAATAATTTGCTGCTGGCTTGGGGCAACAGGGAAGTATAGCACTCCATCTGCCTTCTCAGCTGAGCTGACCAGCTCATGCAGAGGGAGGTTTTGAGTGTAGCTAAGGCTTCACCTAGCCCCTTTCAGTGCTTGTCCACTGGCTTTATGGGGCATGCACACTTTCTGTTGCACACCTAGACCCAAGATCTGGGTGGACCATACAGGGGCATCAAAGGGATTCTTAACATCCCTGGCATAACTGTTCTGTGTTTGCACAGTACTTACCTGGTCCATGGCTGGAGCTGCTCCTAGGCACTATTTCTATCATGCCTGTGCTATCTTTATTTGCAATAGTATGGCTACAAATAGCCATGGATAGGCAGCTGCACAGGTTTCACTTCAGCCAGGGCTAGCAACATGAGTATGTACCTAGGAGTCCCAGCACACTGGTACAGCTTCCACTGATGCCCACACCACCACATCGACCCTGCTGTCTTTAGCAATGCCAGCTCAGTGGAAGCTAGAGTGTGTATGTCGACCGGAGCTGCACTGTGCTGTAGACATACCTAGAGGGTGAAGACATGTCTGGTGAGAACAACCCAATCTATTGTGGGGTTAATAATATTTCAGCCTGGGAAAACCAGTCGAGAGGCAGGCCAAGCGACTTCAGCAACCTCTAATGGACAAGAAACAGAAAAAACAGCAACTGAAAAACATGTTTTCATCGCAAATATTTCAAACATCCTCTGTTTTTCAGAGAAAGGGGGCACTTTTGTTTTTGACTTTTTAGTTTTTTTGGTGTTTTCCCAACAACTTATAAATATTTCTACAGATGGAGTCTCAAAGGAAAACAGGAAAACAGTTTTGCAGTCAGTCTGAGCCTTTTACTTCCTCATTTTTACACCAGAATTCTAAAAGAGCAACTAGGAAAAGTGCAGGGGGTAATCACGCCTTTTACCTTTAGGTTTTTATTCCCCTAATCCAATTCTTCTTACAGACATAAGACAAGGCAAAACATGTTTTCCTTCACCAAGAAAGGAAATTACAGCTACTTTTTCTGAGAGCTTAAAAAAAAAACCCCACAACAAAAAACAAACAAAAAGCCCCCCAACCCCTTCTTCCGCCCTAGAGATTACCTTTATGACCCACATCTCATTTGTAAATATTTTGCAATATGCTGGCGCTTTCCATACTGACAACCATATGAGTGCTTGTGATGACTTGTAAATGTGAAAAAAGCCCCGTGTTCATGAGACTTAACTTTACATATTTAAACAGAAATTCCCAGCTTCTGCTTTCATTCACACCAGTGTATATCTGGAATAAATCCACAGGCTTCATTGGAATTATCCTGGATTTTAACTGGCAGAACTGAGAGCAGAATTAGACAGACCCAAAACATCTGCAATACAAGAGTTAAGATTCTCATAGTAACGTTAGCTTGTTTACACTGGACATGCTGTATATATTTAGGTAAACTTTTAATAGCTTAAGTATTAATCAAAAACATTACAGTATATAGGTACATATTTGTAGGTAGCAGATGTGTGGATTACTTTATGTATGTATACAGCTATATGGGGCTGAGTTTCCATTGTCCTGTACCTTTTGTAGTTATTTACACTAGTGTATAGCTTTCTCGGTAGTGTTTTACATGCACTTTGCACTGGTGTAAAGTAATAGTGACTCAGATTCATATGTGTATGTATTATAGATAGTCGATGTGAAGTTTCAAATACAATCACTGACGATGGGTGCTTTAATTTTGTGGAGTCCAACCTGAAACCCTTTGTGCTCGATTTTTGGTGGTGCTGAGCATGTGATATTCTAGTTGAAGACAGTGAGGCTGTGAAAGTTCAGCAGACCCAAATGTCTCAAAATGGACTCCCAGAAATGGAGGCTTTTGAAAATCTATGTTCCTGATCTTGCAGGTGTGTTCCGTCACTAAATACTCTGTTAAACTTGGACCTTGATTCTACACTCTTGTTCTCATGCAAATTCCCTTGCTGATGGAATTACACATGTGAGTGTGACATGACCATATATTTGCCTGGAAATACCATGCCCATTTATGATGAGGTACTCCAGCAAATAATCCTCTTATATTATATAGCAAAATATAGGTTTCGTACAGGCAAACCAAGATAATGTATAGGTACCTGCACCATTGTAGTGATCCAGGAAAGCAAGTTTATTAGTAATACATTATAGCAATTGTATGGCTAAATAAAAAGATATGGGCCAGCTTGGAGTTCTGTCTGATGTAGAAGATCAATGGGGATAATAACATTTAGAGCTAAGTTAGAGTTAACATTGCAAATGTTGTGGCAAATGCAATTCCCAGTTCCCATAATTCACAAAGTCTATAAAAACTAGCATGCATCTCCTCCCTTCACCACTTGAGCTGCTGGCTTTCATCCCTATTGCCATTAATGGACAGTATGAAGATATATCTCTTTCAGCTGACTCTTTATTTATTGCAATAACTACAGTGTTTAGAGGTTGTTAGTAAAATAAAGCCAGCTGGAGTTATATATGCCAAAGGAAGGCTTTCTTCCTAGATGGTTACTGAAAGAATTTACATTTGCAAGGAAACTGGATGGATCAGGGGATAGGAAGCTCTTCACTTCTAGACCACTACGTGGTCAGCAGTGAGCAAAAGTATAATCTTTGCTAACTGTTTGGTGGTCTCAGTCCAGGTGTTAATATCCTAAATCCATGCACAGGCAGCACCATTGCAAATGGAATAATTGGAATAATCAATATAGATGTGGGATGATATGCTCAGTTAAGATAAATTAGCAAAGCTCCATGGATGTCCAGCCATGCTATATTGAACATGAATAGGATTTGGGGTGAGAAAATTAATTTGATGGGCAAGCAAAATATTATTTTTTCCACTGCTATGCTTATGGTAAGAATAAGCAAGTCGAAGCTGATCACAGGGATGGAATGCAAGCCATTTCTGAAGGAACTGGGTATGTTTAGTTTGAAAAGAGGAGATTAAGAGGGGACTTGATGGCGGTCTTCAAATACTTGAAAGGCTGCATAAAAAAGATGGAGAAAAGTTGTCTTCTCTGGCCACAGAGGGCAGGACAAGAAGCAGTGGGTTCAAACTGTAGAATAGCAGATTTAGATTAAATCTCAGAAAAAAATTCCTAATGGTAAGAACAGTAGGACAATGGAACAGACGGCCTAGGGAGGTTGTGGAAGCTCCTTCACTGGAGGTTTTCAAAAGGAGGCTGGATAGCCATCTGGCTTGGATGGTTTAGGCACAACAAATCCTGCCTATCCTGGCAGCGGGTTAGATTAGGTGACCCTTGTGGTATCTTCGAACCCTGTGATTCTGTGATTTTATGCCATAATCCATCTGCTCTCATGCTGCCAGTGTAATCACTAGCCCGCTCAACTCACTGGGTCTTTAATAGTTCTCTGAGCTAGCTTCTTTAATAGCAGGTCTACTGTGGTTTAAACAGGGCACTTCTTCTGCAAACATTTTAACATTCTTTGTTATCTTTGTCCCCATTGACTTTTCTCCCACTCTGGCACCTTTGTTTTCATCGATTCTCATTAGTGCTGACTAATGCTACGCCATTAACTGATCATTGCATTAGCTCTGCAACATACACTGGTCTAATTCTGCAGAGAGCTACCCTCGTAAACCTGCCTGTTGGTTGTGATGTTGGGCAAATGCAATGGGTCCTTATAACATGCCTTCTTAGAGAACACACGAAGAAAACCACGATCATGCTGGGGTGGCAGCAGAGGCAGCAGGCCTATTTATTTGTTGTGTCCCAGTAAATCCATTGTTCTTTTTTCCTCTCCCTGTCTGAATTTTGATCAAAAAGGATTTCTATAATCATTTGTTGCAAACGAGAATTCCGGTCGCTGAGAATGCCCCGTCAGCAGAATCCCAGCTCAAATTTGTATAAAATCAATATATTGTATTAAAAATGCAGCTGTGCTAACTGTAGAGGGAGGCTCTCATGCAGTTGGAGCAGTTCAGTAGAATATTAAAATCAGCTATCCTGTTGAGTCGCTAGTTGCACCATTTGTCAAACAGGATTTTCAGAAGGACCAGATATAAGGAGGCATGATAGAGACATCTAGCTACATAGAACTAAGGAAGCTAGATACAGCTTGGAACACAAAGGATAACCCCACATGCTTCAGGGCATAAATGATCAAATGTGCAAAGAATTGATTCTCCCCTTTCCCTTTGATAAAGCTTTGCACAATTGTGCAACTGTGGGTAGAAGATTTAGCTTTCATCAGGCACTGGCCACTCTGTAGGCAGGATATGGGACAGGATAGAACAATGGTCTGCATTTGTATGGTAGGTCCTGCAGGCTGCAATAAAGGCTAGAAGCTCAATCTGTCCAGCCTTCAATGTGAAGCGCTCCTACTTACTTCTGTGATAGTTCCTTTTGAAGATCCAGGATCAGGCTCTTTAACACACACAGCACAAATATAATATTTAGTCTTTGCCTTCAAGTGCAGGGTGGAGTGGCTTTGAGAGAGAGCTTACAGAGAGTTCTCAATAAAATATTGACATCTCCTGTCTCAAGTTTATTTCTAACTAACTCTAGCATGTAATTAAGTTTGTATTAGTGACAACAAAACAACCAATGTTATTACTCCTCAGATCATGTACCTTGAACTGGATTTCCCATAGGAGAAAATGGAATTAATAGGGAATGTATTATTAATATGTGGAACTCGCTGCTGCAGGAAATTATTCAGAGTAACAGCCATGTTAGTCTGTATTTGCAAAAAGAAAAGGAGTACTTGTGGCACCTTAGAGACTAACCAATTTATTAGAGCATAAGCTTTCGTGAGCTACAGCTCACTTCATCAGATGCATATCGTGGAAACTGCAGCAGACTTTATATATACACAGAGAATATGAAACAATACCTCCTCCCACCCCACTGTCCTGCTGGTAATAGCTTATCTAAAGTGATCATCAGGTGGGCCATTTCCAGCACAAATCCAGGTTTTCTCACCCTCCACCCCCCCACACAAATTCACTCTCCTGCTGGTGATAGCCCATCCAAAGTGACAACTCTTTACACAATGTGCATGACAATCAAGTTGGGCTATTTCCTGCACAAATCCAGGTTTTCTCACATCCCCCCACCCCCATACACACACAAACTCACTCTCCTGCTGGTAATAGCTCATCCAAACTGACCACTCTTCAAGTTTAAATCCAAGTTAAACCAGAACATCGGGGCGGGGGGGGGGTAGGAAAAAACAAGAGGAAACAGGCTACCTTGCATAATGACTTAGCCACTCCCAGTCTCTATTTAAGCCTAAATTAATAGTATCCAATTTGCAAATGAATTCCAATTCAGCAGTTTCTCGCTGGAGTCTGGATTTGAAGTTTTTTTGTTTTAAGATAGCGACCTTCATGTCTGTGATTGCGTGACCAGAGAGATTGAAGTGTTCTCCGACTGGCTTATGAATGTTATAATTCTTGACATCTGATTTGTGTCCATTTATTCTTTTACGTAGAGACTGTCCAGTTTGACCAATGTACATGGCAGAGGGGCATTGCTGGCACATGATGGCATATATCACATTGGTGGATGTGCAGGTGAACGAGCCTCTGATAGTGTGGCTGATGTTATTAGGCCCTGTGATGGTGTCCCCTGAATAGATATGTGGGCACAATTGGCAACGGGCTTTGTTGCAAGGATAAGTTCCTGGGTTAGTGGTTCTGTTGTGTGGTATGTGATTGTTGGTGAGTATTTGCTTCAGGTTGCGGGGCTGTCTGTAGGCAAGGACTGGCCTGTCTCCCAAGATTTGTGAGAGTGTTGGGTCATCCTTTAGGATAGGTTGTAGATCCTTAATAATGCGTTGGAGGGGTTTTAGTTGGGGGCTGAAGGTGATGGCTAGTGGCGTTCTGTTATTTTCTTTGTTAGGCCTGTCCTGTAGTAGGTAACTTCTGGGAACTCTTCTGGCTCTATCAATCTGTTTCTTTACTTCTGCAGGTGGGTATTGTAGTTGTAAGAAAGCTTGACAGAGATCTTGTAGGTGTTTGTCTCTGTCTGAGGGGTTGGAGCAAATGCGGTTGTATCGCAGAGCTTGGCTGTAGACGATGGATCGTGTGGTGTGGTCAGGGTGAAAGCTGGAGGCATGTAGATAGGAATAGAGGTCAGTAGGTTTCCGGTATAGGGTGGTGTTTATGTGACCATTGTTTATTAGCACTGTAGTGTCCAGGAAGTGGATCTCTTGTGTGGACTGGACCAGGCTGAGGTTGGTGGTGGGATGGAAATTGTTGAAATCATGGTGGAATTCCTCAAGGGCTTCTTTTCCATGGGTCCAGATGATGAAGATGTCATCAATATAGCGCAAGTAGAGTAGGGGCTTTAGGGGACGAGAGCTGAGGAAGCGTTGTTCTAAATCAGCCATAAAAATGTTGGCATACTGTGGGGCCATGCGGGTACCCATAGCAGTGCCGCTGATCTGAAGGTATACATTGTCCCCAAATGTGAAGTAGTTATGGCTAAGGACAAAGTCACAAAGTTCAGCCACCAGGTTAGCCGTGACATTATCGGGGATAGTGTTCTTGACGGCTTGTAGTCCATCTTTATGTGGAATGTTGGCGTAGAGGGCTTCTACATCCATAGTGGCCAGGATGGTGTTATCAGGAAGATCACCGATGGATTGAAGTTTCCTCAGGAAGTCAGTGGTGTCTCGAAGGTAGCTGGGAGTGCTGGTAGCGTAGGGCCTGAGGAGGGAGTCTACATAGCCAGACAATCCTGCTGTCAGGGTGCCAATGCCTGAGATGATGGGGCGCCCAGGATTTCCAGGTTTATGGATCTTGGGTAGTAGATAGAATATCCCAGGTCGGGGTTCCAGGGGTGTGTCTGTGCGGATTTGATCTTGTGCTTTTTCAGGAAGTTTCTTGAGCAAATGCTGTAGTTGCTTTTGGTAACTCTCAGTGGGATCAGAGGGTAATGGCTTGTAGAAACTCGTGTTGGAGAGCTGCCGAGCAGCCTCTTGTTCATATTCCGACCTATTCATGATGACAACAGCACCTCCTTTGTCAGCCTTTTTGATTATGATGTCAGAGTTGTTTCTGAGGCTGTGGATGGCATTGCGTTCCGCATGGCTAAGGTTATGGGGCAAGTGATGCTGCTTTTCCACAATTTCAGCCCGTGCACGTCGGCGGAAGCACTCTATGTAGAAGTCCAGTCTGCTGTTTCGACCTTCAGGAGGAGTCCACCTAGAATCCCTCTTTCTGTAGTGTTGGTAGGGAGACCTCTGTGGATTAGTATGCTGTTCAGAGGTATTTTGGATCTCTCTGGTCACGCAATCACAGACATGAAGGTCGCTATCTTAAAACAAAAAAACTTCAAATCCAGACTCCAGCGAGAAACTGCTGAATTGGAATTCATTTGCAAATTGGATACTATTAATTTAGGCTTAAATAGAGACTGGGAGTGGCTAAGTCATTATGCAAGGTAGCCTGTTTCCTCTTGTTTTTTCCTACCCCCCCCCGCCCCGATGTTCTGGTTTAACTTGGATTTAAACTTGAAGAGTGGTCAGTTTGGATGAGCTATTACCAGCAGGAGAGTGAGTTTGTGTGTGTATGGGGGTGGGGGGATGTGAGAAAACCTGGATTTGTGCAGGAAATAGCCCAACTTGATTGTCATGCACATTGTGTAAAGAGTTGTCACTTTGGATGGGCTATCACCAGCAGGAGAGTGAATTTGTGTGGGGGGGTGGAGGGTGAGAAAACCTGGATTTGTGCTGGAAATGGCCCACCTGATGATCACTTTAGATAAGCTATTACCAGCAGGACAGTGGGGTGGGAGGAGGTATTGTTTCATATTCTCTGTGTATATATAAAGTCTGCTGCAGTTTCCACGATATGCATCTGATGAAGTGAGCTGTAGCTCACGAAAGCTTATGCTCTAATAAATTGGTTAGTCTCTAAGGTGCCACAAGTACTCCTTTTCTTTCAGGAAATTATTGTGTCAAATATATTTGTAAGTTTAAGGACTAGACGTAGCATCTGCAGTATTTCTGGCAAAGATTACTGAATCTTTATTCTTCTGGACATAGATTTATCATGACTTCGGGGTTCAGGAAGAAATCCTTACATCCAAAATGAAATGCATCATGGGGTGCTGTTGGTGTTGATATATCTTACCCAAAAGCATTTGGCACTCTCCACTGAAAGACGCATGATTCTTGATCAAATGAACCTTTGCTCTATTCCATCATGGAAATTTTCCTGTTTCTCCTTTGGGTAAATATTACCATTTAGCAGTAACTGTTGATATGCCTCAGAGGGAATTGCTGTGGTACTGAACAAAAGAACCAAAAAAAGCCTTTCATACATTTATTTCCTAAGAAAATGAATTTCCTATTCTCAGAACCTCTCCACAAGAACTTGCTCTAGACTGATTGACGCTTCCACTTTGACTATGAGTCTTGTCTTGGGGTGATTTGTTTCACAAACTAACAAAGCTGCTGAACCCCCAAATGTCCTTCTTGAGCTATAGTAGAGGGAACCTGGGCTTTCCAGATCAAAGAAAGGTTGTGGGCAAGCTCCCAGCTGGAACTGTTGCACATATGACAAACTCTGGATTACTACCAGTGTTTTTCTTTACTTCCTGATTCAGAACACACACACACACACTCTCTCTCTCTGCCCCCCTGTTGACACCCCAAGTGGGTTAGGTTTGCTAATAGGTGAGAGGAACAAAGGTTTACAAATATTTTTGGAGGTGCTAGTCAGATAAAGCCTGCACCTTCACATTTGTTGAAAAAGAAACTGCCCACTCTAAGCTCAACATGTAAATACAGCTGCTGTTTACCTCCTTGTTTTTCAGGAACAGCCTCCAGTACATTCAGAGACTTAGGGAATTTCCACTATTTTTCTCAATTTTTTTCCTCTCTTGGCCTTCAGACATACACATTGTGTTTGTTTTGATGGAATTTCAAGCAAATATTTTGCCACCAAGAGGCAGTGCAGGGTCATGGAGGTCCTGCAGGCTTGGGCTTCAGTCTTTCAGCCCTCCCCAGTAAACAATGGCTCTATAACTCATTAAACTCCCCTTTGATTACTTTTTCCTGTCTCTGATTGTTTTGGAGCAACAGGGGTGGATTCTACACTCAACAAACTTTTTTCCTGCTACTAAATTTACATGGCTTTCGAAAGCGCTTTGACAATAACGCCACCAAATAGAAATTAAAAGGGTAAACAAGATCCTGGGAAATCTGTAAATGTCACAGGGGAACTGATAATTTGACTATACAGGATAACTTCTTCCTCCATGACTTTTCTAAGATCTGTATGTTCTTTCCAAAATTCTTCTCCAGACCCTCAACATCTTCTTTCTTGATTTCTGTAACCTTTTCCTCTCCAGATTCACTGACACCCACATCACCCCACTCTGCTCCATACAAAACACAGTTGATAATCATCTTCCTTGCTTGCCATTCTGGCCAAACTACTCCTTGCCCCTTTGACTTCCTCCATATTTCCCTTTTCATCACACCCAATTCAACCTTCTGGTCCTCACCTTCATGATCCTTCACAGCTCTGCTTGTCTGTTATCACACAGCCCCCCTGCATCTTCAACTCCACCTGCAAGTCCCATCTGCCCTGCAGTTTCCCTTCCAAACAGCTCCACATGATCTCCTCCTGCTCCTAACATGGAATGCCAGTCCTGAACCGATCCCCAGGGTCATTACTTTCTTCTCCTTTATAGCCCTCTTCAAGACCCACGTCTGCCACAGGCCTATAAGAAACCAGCCAGTCAATGATGGCTTGATGGGCAGATAGGATCAGCGGGAATGTACTTAATCTATTGATAATAATTAGCCCTTTTCTTATGTAACCCTTCTGCCCGTCAGAGTTGGCAGCAACAAGGGCCGGGTTCAATATCTAGGGGATCCATTCCAATAACACAATGCAAACCGGCTCGAGCCCCCACCCAGTGACCTGGGACCAATATATACCACCCCCGCTGGGCGCCTCCAAGAGGCAATACTTCCCCTCTCGCAAGCACATAGTCTGAGTGTAGCAAAAGTCTTTTAATAACAGAGAGAAACAATGTGGCATTATGTTGGGGAAGCACCACCAACAGGATTCATAACACAACCCATGAGCAAAAAACCCACCCCAGGCAAATTGGGGCACGCCCTTTTCCCTTTGGTTCTTGAGTCCAGCAACCCCAAATCACCCAAAGTCCCAAAAGTCCAATGCCCCAAAAGTCTCTGTCCCTGGTCAGGGCAGCCCCAGAGTTCAAAAGTTTATCGGCGGAGCTTTACCTCCCAACCTGGGTGGAAATGGGACGGGGGTAAGAGGCACCTTACGTGATCTGAAGCTGACCGCCCCATAGCTCCATAGCAGCGCTCCATTCCGCCAGCCGCCCCACGAACTCCTTCGCTCAGCTGCACTCCACTCCACCAGCCGCCCCACGAACTCCTTCGCTCAGCTGCGCTCCGCTCCGCCAGCCGCCCCACGAACTCCTTCGCTCAGCTCCACGGCCCACAAGCAGCTCCTGCCATCCACACACTGCTCCGCGTCGAACTGCTTCACCAGCCGTCCCGCAAACTGCTCCACAATATATCTTCAGGCTCCCCCACTACTTAACACAACACTCAGTGATTTCAGCTCTTAGGTGAATTCAGCTTATAGTAGGGGAGTCCCAGTGCTGGTGCACTGTCAGCCCAAAGTGAGCTCAGCAGCCTATAACTAGACTTCTAATGAAATCAAAATTAGCTCTGATATTCCACAGTGGAGAGAGGAGGAAGTGCAATCAGCATGTAAGGCCCTCACCAAGGGGCCCATGCCACCAAGTATTAATACTTGTCCCCAGCCTCTCTCCATTCACACAGTTTTGGAACCCATGACACTTGCCTAGCGAGTGCTACTTAGTTGATGGTGAATCCCTCCATCATAACAAAAGGCCACGTACAGTTCCAAGCACAGTTCCCATAATCAGGGTAATAACAATTTATTCTTCCTGCCCCAATAACAGAGACACTGGGGATCCCACAGCAGCCAAAGTGACCATTTGGGCAGCTATGGTCTCATTCTAGGCGTGGTGGGTGTGCCTATGCAAATGAGATCGGCCCCTGAAGTTCTTTTCCACAACTTGCCATACCTCACCACCAGATGTCAGGGTGGAGCTCATCCTGACACTGCTTACATCCTCCCCCCAGCCGAGACTTTGTCGTCCCGACAAATCACACTCCCTTTATACCAACTCATTGGTTTCCTCCAAAGGGCCTCAGGAAGCCCACTTTAGCTTCCACAAGCCTGTGTGCTAAATGTATTGGCTCCTCACTAGTCACCCCAGGTGCATCATAAGTTAACTGTTTCACTGGTCTTATCACCCTGTCTCGTCTATTGAGAATCTCTGTTGCCGAGGTAGGGGGAACATCCTCTTGAGTGACGGATGGAGAGGCTTCCCTGGAGGGTCCCTCGGCTACTGGCATAGGCCCCTGCACTCCTAGTTCTAACGCTGGAGGGTCCAAGGTGCCCAGGACATCCTCTACCTGTCTGTCCCCATTGTCCAATAACCTGTGTGTGTCATCACAGGGGGGTCTCATCAGCAGCACCGGGGTATCAGAAAGGGGCCTAAATAGTTCCGCCATTGGGTTTAGGGCGGAAGAGGGAAAACTCTCGTTTGGTTCAGCTGATCGAGACTGAAATCTTGTCTCCATCCCAGGATACACCAGGGTTGTGTCTTTCTCCTCAGACTCACTCTCAGATGTGCAGAATAGGGGTAAGTTAGCTGCAGGGGGCCCACTGTCTGTGTTGGATGGCAGCTTTGGTCTAGCACCTCTATTCTGCCCGGCGGCTCTGCCGTGGCCCATCTCACAAGGGGTGCTTACCAATTCCCCCACAGGGAGCAAAAGGTTTCTATGCACCGTCTTTATTTGCCCTGGACCGTCTTCAGGTTTGATCTTGTAGACCGGCAGATCTCCCAGCTTTTCCATCACCAGGTAAGGTATTGCCTTCCATCTGTCAGCTATCTTGTGTTTGCCAGCAATACCCAAATTTCGCAGCAGGACTCTGTCCCCCGGCTGGAGCTCCTGCGAACGCACTCTAGCATCATATCGATGTTTGTTGCGGTCTGCGTTCTTCCGAGCCGCAGCGGTAGCTAAGCGATAAGCATCCCGCAGCTTTTCTCTTAGTCGGGATACATATTGCTGATGAGTTTCATAGCTATCTCCATCCTCTGATACACCAAAGCACAAGTCTATGGGTAATCTTGGTTCTCGCCCAAACATCAAGAGATATGGGGTGACTCTCGTAGCATCGTTCTTTGTGGCATTGTAGGCATGCACCAGAAATGCGACATGCTGGCTCCAGGTTGCCTTCTGCTCTGGTCGCAAAGTTCCCAACATATCTAATAGGGTTCGATTGAACCTCTCTGGCTGAGGATCACCTTGGGGGTGATAAGGCGTTGTCCTAGACTTTTTAATTCCTGCTATCTTCAGCACCTCCTTCAGAAGGTGACTCTCAAAATCCCGCCCCTGATCAGAGTGTATCCGAGCCGGGAATCCATAGACTGAGAAATATTTGTCCCACAATACTCGAGCAACGGTGGTGGCCCTCTGATCACGTGTGAGATATGCTTGTGCATACCGTGTAAAATGGTCAGTCACTACTAGAATGTTTCCAACATTCCTCTTGTCTACCTCTACAGACAAGAAATCAATGCATACCAACTCCAAAGGTTTGTTGCTGGTGATGTTCTTGAGATATGCAGCCCTCGTGGGCAGAGTTTTCCTTTGAACACATCGAGCGCAAGTCTCACATTTCCTGCGAACATCTTCAGCCATTCGGGGCCAATAGAACCTACTACGAATAAGTTCCAGGGTCCTCTCCATCCCTAAATGCCCAAAGTCATCATGCAGGGCCCTCATGGCCAGGGCTCTGTACTTAGTCCTGAACCGATCCCCAGGGTCATTACTTTCTTCTCCTTTATAGCCCTCTTCAAGACCCACGTCTGCCACAGGCCTATAAGAAACCAGCCAGTCAATGATGGCTTGATGGGCAGATAGGATCAGCGGGAATGTACTTAATCTATTGATAATAATTAGCCCTTTTCTTAATTTTCTTTAATCACTTAAACACAGAATGGATATTTCATTTTCAAGGATTATCGTCTGTCAAGGAAAATGTCTGTCTGCCTCATCCTTATCATATCTAAATCCCTAATTGCCTATGCATAATCTAGATTAATCGAACAAATAATCTACTCTGTTACAAACATAGTATAAAAAGCAGTATTGTTATGTGTACAAGAAACCAAGGACAGTGTAATCCATAGTAACACTAATCAGTAGTATAAAGGTGCCTTCTGTGAAATTACTCAGTGAGCTTTAGCACCCAAAAACCCTAATCAGGATCAAGATCCACCTGGACATTTTACATGCACACTAGTGGACATAGTCTGTGCATTAAGGAGCTCTTAGCTGGAGTTTCTACTAGTATTTGTTAAGCACGCACCCTCAATGTGCTCAGCACTGTAGAGCACATGAAAAACAGACAGCTTCTGCCCCACAGAGTTTACAGTCTACCCAAGACAGACGCAGAGCAGACAGGAGGCGAGGGGAAGCCCAGAGGCAGCCTTGACTTGGATGTTTTATTTATGTCATTGTTGTTATTGACTCATTCTTGTGGGCAACGCAGAAGGAGAAGTGGTGTGTTGGTGGACCATAAGGTGGAATGGATTCTGTGAATAAGGGGCAGCGCAGAAAAACAGATAGGGAGTGGGGAAATTTATACAAAAGGCTCTGACTCTGATCACCTTCTGCATTAAGATGGAGAGATTTGCTGAGCCATTCCCAGTACTATGTAACGCTACTAGTATTCCTGTGACAAAAGATGGGCCAGGGCACCTGCCCTAAGGTCTGTGGATTCAAGAGTAATTGACATTGCTACATTGGGTAATAATATCAACCCTGCTCTTTGCAGAAGTCCCCCATAAACCTCCCTTCTCATTACTGAAATACAATAGAAAGAATGTAAAGATAAATTTCTTTTGCTACCCCGAGGGTCTGACTGACTCACCAGGTGACCCTTAGCCAAAGCAATAGTTGGCTCATCTGTTATAATAAGACACATTCATCCTTGGTGTAACTCCAATGGCTTCAGTGAAGTTACACCAGGAATTAATTTGTCCCCGTGTCTGATCTTGCATCCCCTTTCAGCTCAGTGCTTCTATAATTGAATAATTTTGAGTGTCACATAGTCAACCTCAGTTCATTGAATTAAACTGAATTGGTCAATTGATTGTCTAATACATTGGTTATTGTATTAGAGTCAATTGTTCTGCTAACACCAAGGTGATACCGTCTGCCAACATGTGCAAGCTCTCATTGAGTTCGGTTTGCTAGTTAAGGGCCTGATCCTAAGGGATACTGAGTTAATGGGACTTGCAAGTGCATTGGAGTTCACGGGACTTGCAAGTGTCATTGAGCTGTAGAGCACCCAAATGCTACTATGATTATTATTGGGAAATGTATGCAGTAATAATCTTCGATTTTGCAGAACAATGTTTGTAGGGGCAAAAAAAGCTACAAAAATAGCTTTAAAATGAAAAAGAAAATGAATTTCAGCCTAGAATAAAAATTGCTCTGTGTGTGTGTGTGTGTGTATGTGTGTGTGTGTGCACACGCTCGTTTGCATGTATTGTGTGAGACGTGAGTCATGTTTCTGTGGAACACAATTTTAAAAAAATAAAATAAAAAAGCTCTTAAGTGAGATTAATGTTCACAACTAAGATTCAAAAACTGTCTTTTCCACTCAACACTTTGGCAAGAAGGTCTAAATATAGGAGCCGTGCAGAAGCAGAAACAATTAAATGTTCCCGTTTGCTACAGTTCTCTCCATTTGCATTTTCTATTTTGATTTGATCATGCTGCATGCAGCTTGACCTTTTAAAGATAGCAGTGCACTTCCGAAGCATCTTGCCAGAATCCCTGCACACAAGGTGACCTTGTCAGCTGCAAAATCCAGATGTGTGAAGGTCTGGAATGTATTTTCCCCAGCAACAGTGTTTGGGTTGCTCACCAGCTTCCTGACTGCTCTGTTAAAAGCATTTCATGTTTCTTGACTAACTCGAGAGCTCGCTGTTGTGGCACTTGTAGGACTTGTAGCAAGGGTGATCCATTGTAGGAAGGCTCCTGCTTCACACAGTTTAGTGAGGAGAGGGAATTCACCCTTCAAAATGTTCCTCTTTAAAGGTTTCTGCAAGCTGGTCCTTCTCAAACAATGGAAGCATTTAGGGCAGTGGAAAATGAGGGTGTAAGCCAGATTTTGCTTTTTATAATCATGTCACAAGGCCAGACTATGAGATAAGAGACATCGTCGGTTTATAAAGACCCATTAGTTGCTGGGGTCTTTCGGTCTTCTAGGTCTGCAAGGTCCAGAATACTTTCACTCCCCACTAAAAGTCAGTAGGATGCACAGTATCATACAGGATGGGTATGGGTATCATTCTTCTTGTCTGTTAACCTTTTCTGCAATTTCCTCTCTTCCGCAGGAGGCTTGTGGCTATGTATCTTTCTCCTTCAACACACAGGGAGAGCATGTGCCTGGTTCTCAGATCTAGAGACTAGTTATTCAGCCACTTTTTGCTGCTGGCTTTTCAATGAATTGTCTTGAGGGTGGGTGTGAGAGAGAGTGAATTTTACCACCAGTGGTGAACTTTGTGGGTTTGATGTTCCACAGAGAAACAGAGGATTATAGCAGTGGCCAGACCACTATTCCATCTATGTCTTCTAGGGCCAGTTGAAAATTTTCCATTGAAACTCTTTTTTGGTGGAAAATTGGGGCTTCAACTAACTGAATGCTCACCTCCCACTTCCTACGGGGCTATTGCAGTCACCACTGGTTCCCTCAAGTTTTCCACATGTTGAGGCAGGTGGGTGGCATTCTCACTCCTGCCTTTCTCTATCCCTTCCTCCTGTGCCGTCTGTTCCATTGGACATTGGGTGCTTAACTTCTCTTGCTTGAATTGCTCTGATGCTGTCAGGGTGGCCTGGTGTATCTGGAAGTGGAGTCCTTTCTCTCTCGCTGACTAGGCGTAGGTGCTGCTACTGCTGCAGAGTCAAGACCTGGCTAGCAGGTTAATACCAGCAGCAGCCACTGCAGTTCAGAGGACTTCAGAAAATGGTTAATTACTAACCTTCTAGGAGGAAATGTGGCCTAGTGGCTGCAGCTTGGGACTGAGAGCCAGCATTTATCGGGCCATTCCCAGTTCTGCCACTGACTTGTGTGACTTCAAGCAAGTAACTTAATCTCTCTGGGCTGTGGAGTCAGCTTTACAACAGAGATAATACGTATATAAGAGAGGTGTTGAGGCTTGCTTAATAAACGTTAATAAAATGCTTAGAGCTTCTCAGATATAAAGAAGTTGTAGAAATCCAAAGTGTTTATTATTAGTGGGCAGGTTTTTCCATGGGGCTTGTGGGTGTGTATGGGTTTAAGGCCAGAGATATGGCTGTGACTCATTCTCTGAACTTGCAGGTCACTTTGCATATATGCTAATTAGGTGGACTATCACTTAGGATTTCATTTGTATGAACAGCTTTTGAAGTGTGCACACTGCTACTATCCGAAAGACATGTTTTTATTAGAAATGGGCACAGACTGACACCGGAATCCAAACATTTTCACTCTTTGGGTTTGAGCTTTGTAGCCGGGGCCTGTTTCCAGTTTTTATGGCTTAGCTCTTCTCCAGAGCTACAATAAACGGAAACAACACGGTGAAAAAAAACATCGCTTGAAAGTGCCCCCATGTGAGACAAGGTACATGTATTATGTATCAATTAGCAATACAACAGCACAATGGCCTGATACCATTGCCAGGGGAGACTCCAGGAAACCATCATCAGCCTAGTGAGCGGGGATTTGCTGGAACTGAAGGCATACTGTGCCATGGGAAGAGAGCTGCTGTCTGGCAACAGAGATCTAATTTTTGATGAAGAAGAGACGCTTTTCAGAAACTAGGGAAGAGAAATGGGAAATCATTTGCCACTGAATGCCACACACTCTGTGTGTGAATAATCTGAGCCCAAAAGGATGGGCACAGTGTTCTGAAGAGCTGTCCTCTTCCTGTATGTTCATGGTGGCAACACAGCAGATCAAATGCAGGAGTTTCTTGCTGCAAAAGTAGCAATTCCTAGCTATCTATTAAAGAAAATATAAGTATGGGCAAATCAGATCTGGTCAGAAAAGGGGGGAAACATTCTGAAAAAGCTTTTGAAAAGTTTCCTTTTCTCCTCTACCCCTCCTCCCAGTAGAAATTCTTAAACAATATGAAAGTAAATAGGAGGATTGTATTTATAATCTCTATCTAATCTTCCACAGAGATGGCCCCAAACCTAGACCCTGGACCTGAACTCACTTGAAAGAAGGGAGTTTTGGAATCTGATCTGAGATCTGGATTCGAATTGTGCAGGACGCTCTTCTTTCTATAATGGGTTGAACCAGAACCCTGGATCCAAACACTCCTGAACTAGGGGGTATTCAAAATCCAGATCCAGATTTTGCACCTCAGTTTCATCTCCAATCTACAGGAACACTCAGACACAACTCAAGTCAAGTGCAGCCGTTGGGCATCTGGTGAGTTTCAAATGTTGGATGTCCAGTGTCATAAAGTATGGACTGAATTCACCTAGAGCTGTGTGTGTGTGTGTGTGTAGAGGGGAGGGAGGAGACTTTATTTCTTCAGTCTGGATTACTTTAAAGTAATCCCCAAAACTCTGACTGCAACTGGAAATTCCTCAGTGCATCACCAAGTGTTTATTTCTTACTAAACAGGAGAATAATCACCATTATATGGAATGAAAAGCAAAAATATCTGAAAGCAAATATATAGGATCAGATCCTCAACTGGTTGTGGCATTAACATCAATGGAAAGATGTTGATTTACTCCACCTGCAGATCGGGCCCATAGATCCTATCTTAGCAAAAATGTGTCTTGCTGGGTCTGATACGTTCCAGTTGGACCTTTCTCTCCATCTCTGCAGGTGGTAACATCTCCCTTTTCCTCCCACGCTCTGGTTGTGAGCCTTTTTCCCCTCTCTAATGCAGTTTGGCTTCTCTCTCTACTCAATGCCACTCCTGTAAGTCCCCTTTGGTCCTTCAAGGCATCTCTGTTTCCGCTCAAGGCCTTTCTCCATAGTCCAGTTATCCTACTGCCTCCATCACTTCCTCTACCTTGCCACTTGACTGCGCTCCCTTTAGATAATGGTATCTTAGCCTTGCCACTTCCCCCTGCGTGTTATCAGAGTGTGCAGCCGGAAAAGGAGCAGCTCATTACAGAAGTGTTTCCTACTGCTAGAAGACTAGAAGATGGGAGGTGCTGCAAGGATTTGAAATACACACACACACACACGGGCTTTGTGGAAATTGATTTTTCTCCTATATAATTAGTTCCCATTAAACTGAAATTGCTTTCCACACTGAGCTGTTGCCAGTCAAATATCGTGCAACCTCCTGGAGGTGAATGATCAGTAGATTTTGCGCCTCGAATTTAATTGTGGATTACTCATGCCCAATAGAATGTTAGAAGGAGCTAATAACTACAGCTGGAAGCGATACGAGCTATTACAGCCCCCTTGGAGTAAGAGAACTCCGAGGAAGCAAGGAGTAAATTTTTGTGGTGAGGCAACAGGGGTCTCCCAACGTTGCCTTCATGATGGCCACAATTTTGGGGACACTAAAATTAGCTGGCGACTGTCTGGAATGAGAAAATCTGTGTTTGTAATCAGCAGTGTCTTGTGAAATTGAGATGGATGGATGTTGTTGCCCTGCCAATGCAACAAGCAGCTACCCAGGAGCAAGCTCTTGCTTTCAGGTGCCAGAAGAGTGTGTATGTGTCATTGTGCAGCTGGGAATTCCTTGGCATCCCTTGGCATTCCTTGGCATGCCAACTTCAATGATTGGAGTAATTTATTCAAACTAGCACCTGAATGGAATTTTGCTACATTTTCAGCCTCACAAACTGGCTCCTTGGAGCTAATTAAATCAAGTCTTGGGCAAAGCAGCTATTTTACTGGTTACATTTACTGACCTTAGCAAGCCAACTGCAAAAGCACATCATTACAATTACAGGGCAAAAGGAGGTTTACAGAGAGAGCCAATGGCTTTTAAAAACAGATATAAAATACATTGCATTTTATTCAAACAGAGTAAGGAAGAGGATAAAATTGACATCACAGCCCTTGATCTAAATAAGTTTCCTCTTCTTTTTTCATTTCACAGCCTCAAATTCAAATGCATGCTGTCTCTCAGAATCCTTTGCATTAGTTTCCAGGTGCTTACTTCCGGGAAATTAAGGAGGAAACTATATTAGATTATATGAAGGACTTTATACAATGTGTTTAATGATTTCTGGAAGGGACTTAGACACTATGGTAATGAGTGCAAAGTGAATGCTTTACTTGGATAAACAGATAGATTGTAAAATATATGAAATGATCCATTTCAGCAAAAGGTCAGAGACTGGGGCATTGGGAGCAGGTTTTCAGTCATACATCCCTACATAAAAACCAACCAACCAAAACCTCAGCAGCTGGCCATACAGCCCAGAGGTTCTAAAGCAAAAATGCTTACACCCAGAAGTTTAAGAAAATAGATGATATTCTTGTGTGTCTCTGAAAAAGCTGATTTTATATGGTGTACACACACACACATACACACAATCTTTACGGCCTGAAGGACACTCTATCACTCTATCAGATTGTAATAGACTATTCTAAGAGAGGTGAAAATTCAGGCCTTACACTCTATGATAATACCTCTGTCTGAAGAAGAAGAAAACCAATACTGTTTTAAGTGACCAAGAAGACACCATCGCCTTCCTCTGTAGCATGGGGCACGGGTCACTTGCTGGAGGATTCTCTGCTCCTTGAAGTCTTTAAACTACGATTTGAGGACTTCAATAGCACAGATATAGGTGTGAGGTTTTTTGCAGGAGTGGTGGGTGAAAATCTATGGCCTGCATTGTGCAGGAGGTCAGACTAGATGATCATAATGGTCCCTTCTGACCTAAATATGTATGAATCTATCTATGAGTTTGAGTTGAATTTCACTGTGGACATTTAAAGATACTTCTGGGAATGGGGATCACTTGGTGTCTAGTGGATTTCCCAAGTTTTAGAACTGATGATATATCCACATTGGGTTAGATCAGTTGTTCCCAGACTTGTTCCTCAGGGAAACAAATGTTGTGCAGTGAAAGCCCTCGGCGGGCCGGTTTGTTTACCTGCCTCATTCGCAGGTTTGGCTGATCGCGGCTCCCAGTGGCCGCGGTTCGCTGCTCCAGGCCAATGGGAGCTGCTGGAAGTGGCGGCCAGTACGTCCCTTGGCCCGCGCCGCTTCCAGCAGCTCCCATTGGCCTGGAGCAGCGAACCGCAGCCACTGGGAGCTGTGATCGGCCAAACTTGTGGATGCAGAAGGTAAACAAACTGGCCCGGCCCGCCATGGGCTTTCCCTGCACAAGCAGCGGAACAAGTTTGGGAACCACTGGGTTAGATCACAGCCTACCAAGGACTATACACTAAATTGTCTGCCGTCCCTCCTCCAAAGGTATATCTTTTGGGCAACATTCCACTGTTAATCTCCATTCCTGCACTATCCACTCCTGCTCTGCCCTTGGACCAGGTTCATATATTAATGAACATGCAATATATTAAACAAAACAACTCTGATGATCTAATGTCCTTGATCTCTTCTGTAGGCAGTATTCCATTCTCCTTTTTACTCTTTGCTCCTTGTCTGCCTACCTTGTATATTATTACCTTTTAGGTTAGATATTTAATTTAGACTGCAAGCTCCTTGGGGTAGGGAGCTTGTATTCTTCTATGCTGTTAATATGACATGCTCATCATTGCCATATAAACAATAGTAAGCAGCTATCACCTTGGCTCAATGATACCTCCTGCCTTGCTGTACACAAAATAGATTGCTGCCCTCTTCCACTGAGACCTTATATTGAGGGGTGTTACTGAGGGAGAAGGTGTCTATGTGAAGATGGTAAAGATGATTGTTGGACCTCCTTTTTAGTAGAAAGAAATTTGACAGAGGTGTTTGTGTGTGTGTATATATATAGTGATTGCATCTACATAGATGATCAAGTCAAGCATGTTATTGTTCATCTACACCTATAAATTAGACTGACCTAACTCAAGGCTGTAAAAATTTTTGCTCCCTCTGTGATGTAGTTAGGTCGACCTAACCCCCACTGTAGATGCACCTAGGCTGATGGAAGAATTCTTCTGTTGACCTAGCTATTGGTACTTGGAAAGGTGGATTAACTACACTGAATGGAAAACTCCTTCCACTGATGTAGGAAGCGTCTGTATTACAGTCCTACAATGGCACAGCTGGAGTAGTGTAGATATGGCCTAACTGTCTTAACCACTCGGTAGCTGAGGGAAGGTGTGAAGGGGTGTACGTAGCCTCTGTGGCTCCCTACAGGAGGCTCCATGGTCCTACTACACCCCACCCCCATCCCAGAAGCAACAAGGTGGAAGGAAATAAGCAGTGAATGTGAGTCCTCCCAAGCTTCCCTAGAGAGGTTGCTCCAGAGCAACCATTTTGGAAACCACAGAGACCTAGTCATCCAAGGGCTAGAGGGGCTAGCAACAGCCAATCAGGGCCTTTCTGGCCCAGATAAATGGAGCTGCCTGGCCTTAGCAGTTCAATCCCTGGCTGGGATCAGAGTGAAGAAGGGTGTGCCTCTCCAGCCAAAGAAGCCCAACAATCAGACAGAGTTTATGGCTGGCTGAAGTTACATGGCTGGGATTGCAGAGAGAATCTGAGGATGTTGGCCCTCAGATAGGGCTCGAGATAAAAGGGTTTGGCAGGAATAGGTTCAGGGAAATAGCAGGGAAGGCTTGGAGTGAGCAGTACAGGTTCCCAAAGCCTGGGCTCCAGCTGGAGCCAAGATGTGTACATAGTAATTTTGTAGCCCTGTAGCCTGAGTAAGGGGACATGGGCCAGCTGTGGGTGTCTTATTGTAGTTTAGTCATACCCTTAGTGTCTGTGCATTGGTTCCCCAGGGAACCAGCTAATTTGCTGATAAGGTTGTTTCTTGTCTTTATTTTCAGGGAGGCCTTACTAAGGTACTCCTTGAAAGTCAAAGTGTGAAGCCGTGTATCTTGCAAAGTCTTTCTATTCTTTTTCAGATTATAGAGCACCACCTTGACTTCTAAATATTTATATAAAGGGCATTTGTTCAATTTTTACTTTTTACCCAATAGGTATCTGGCTTAACAAATTCTAACCTCTTCACCATTGAAATATAAAGTCAATGTCCTGTCCACACCTCATGACTTGTGGTCATGAAAGGTCCCATTACTTTTTTTATAAGAGGACGGGTACTCACTATAACTGTTTTAGTAATTAAACAACTGCTACATGAAAACTTTGTGAATCAAGGTGCCAAGTTTGGGTCACTGTGGTTTGTGAGGATGTTGTGAACATTGTGAGGATGTTCTTGGTCATTCATGACTGGTGGATAGCTGGGAAAATGTTTGTGGATCTTGAAGCTTCATGGATTTTAGCACAAATTGTTTAAAGTTTTGTAATAAAGTTCATTGTTCTCCTTTTAAAAAAAATTTCAACCATCCAATCAGAGAGCTGAAAAAAACCATGTGACTTAGATACCACTATCACTCCACCCCTGCCAATTAGATCACATCAGTACTGAACAGTGTAAGCAATCAGCTCACAAATAACACATAAACTGAAACTTATTAATTGCAACTGTATTTAAGAGTAATGAAAACATTAAAAAAACCCAGCTCAATCCATGAATGATTGACTAACCAAAACAGGAGCCTAGATTCATAATAGATTAAAAAATTTATTAATGCTAATATTAAAAGTACATATATAATATATAGGTTGTTAAAAGAGTGTCTGTACATCTGAGTATAGTGCTTAGATTATCCACAAATACAAAGTTTGTTTTTAAAGTCATTAAGATACATATAATCAGCGATAACCCAAACTTAGGTGAATGAATTTAAGAATACAGTTTAGATATTTAGCATCCATGTATTCGGGTACATTACTCATGAAAAAAGTTATACAGAGATTGTCCTTCAGTAATTCAGAATTTAGGATAGGGTGTTCATTTAAAGAAAAAAAACAGTCCCTCAGGAAAGTATTTGAGTTACTTTCCTGGCTGCGCTTCTCATTGGCACTCCAGCTCATCCCTCCGGGTATTGCCTACTCAAAACAAGAGTTCAGTCAACTCTCATATGTTAACCCCCATGCCCTGCCCAAACATCATTCAGGTAATTACTTTCCACATAGCAAACAGTGCCCCTGCACCTTTAATTGGCTACAACAACCTTATGCACTTGCTGTCCTGAAGTCCCTGAACCATCACGTGACAGCACTTTGTTAAAAAGCTGCTGTATTTCAGTGGTAAATGAAGAGATTCCTGGGCAGTGTGCAAAATTAGTTTGTAAAGCACTTTGGGGAACCTTCAAATGCAAGGTATTAAGTAAATGTGTAGAATGTTATTATTATTGACTGTTGTCACATATTATATGCTGTAGTGGTGGGGGAAAATAGCCAGAGCAGTGGTACTCAACCTTTTTGGGACCCATCTGTAAACCTGGATGGCCTGTGGTGACCCAGGCAAAAAAAAATCTAGCTTTCTATTTCTTACCTATGATATATATGTGACGTTCCCTGCTGGTGTTATCCGGACCGGTGATCTGCTAGATCACTCCAATCCTTGACTCTGGGAGCCAGGCTTACCCTGCTCTGCTGTGAGAACCCCCACTTCTGGGCTATTCACACAAAGCCTCTGGCATGTAAGCTGCTCCCAGCTACTTGCAACTGAATGACACTAGCCAATATCTCTGGTCCCAGACAAAACCCTAGGAACCTCCGTCTTGCAGTGTCCAGATATGCTTGCTGGACGCTGCAAGCTTATATGAGTTCGTCAATTTAGCAAAGAAATTGATACGTACCAGGCTTGTTATCCCAAGGGGAGACTCTGACACGCTTCAAACCAAACGCACTGCTTCAGGTAGAATAAACAAACAGATTTATTAACCACAAAGATAAATTTTAAGTAATTATAAGTCAAAGCATAACAAGTCAGATTTGGGCAAATGAAATAAAAGCAAAACACATTCTAAACTGATCTTGACACTTTCAGTGCCCTTACAAACTTAGATGCTTCTCACCACTGGCTGGCAGGTTGCCCTTCAGCCAGGCTCTCCCCTTTGATCAGCGCTTCAGTCGCTTGGTGTGGTGGTGGTGTCTGTACATTTAGGTGGAAGAGAGAGGAAGAGCATCTCTCCCTTTTATCATGTTCTTTCTTTCCTCTTGGCTTTGTCCCCCCTCTTTCAGAGTCAGGTGAGCATTACCTCATCGCAGTCCCAAACTGACCAAAGGAAAAGGGGGTGACTCATTCGAGAGTCTAACAGATCCTTTTGTTGCTACCTAGGCCAGCGTCCTTTGTTCCTGAGAGGCTGGGCTGGGTTTGTCCCATACATGCCCTGATGAGGTGTGAACTGCCTCTCTGCTCTTGGAGAGTTTTTGTCTGGGCTTATTTTAAGCCATGAAGATACATTTTCAGCCTCATAACTATACACATGAAATTATAACCAATAACATTACAGTAACAACAATTACTATAATATCACTATAATAACAATGCTCAGTGCTTCATGAACCTTCCGAAGACACCCAACATGACAAATTTTGCATTGGATACCACACAATCATCTTACAAGGATGAACATGGAGGTGCTAGGTGTTCCCCCAAGGTACAGAGCATCACAATATAATATACCCATTAACATAAGTAATAAATAAGTACACCATGTCTACCATAGTGGTAGCTCCTGCAGGGCTGGCTGAGCCAAGCTCCAGGCCTTGTGGCCTGTCAGAATGTGTTAAAGGGTCATGTGGGAGGCCCTGGGTAGGGGCTATTACAGAACCAGTCCCACACTCACTCCACAGGGGTGGCTCCTGTAGCACTGGTCCCATGGGCCTGGCTACCTGCTGCGGGCACTATGATCTGTCACACTGGGTTGCAGCACCACCCAGGGCTAGCCAGGTCACAATATCATCTGCCAGGTTGCAAGATCTCTCTCACAAATTTGGCCTGGCCTGCCCCCATCATCATGACAGAGGAGCCCACTGTGATCAGGCGCACAAGGTCTCAGTGCTTGAAGTGGGGAGCCAAGCCCAGCCAGCCCTGTTCAGCTGGAGTCGCCACTGCGGGGTGTGTGCAGGGTGGTCATTATACTGCCTCCCAGGGCATCCCATTCCCCCAGAGGGTAGGACCTGGCTCCTCTCCTTCCCACTCCCAACCCTTTGACACTTTCTGCCGACCCTATTTTGGGTTGTGACCTACAGGTTGAGAAACAAGATATTATATGTGAAACTGCAGCCTGACTGCAGAACTCATATGAGTGGGGTTGGTTTGTTTCTCACATGTTCACCGATAGCTGTTAAAAGTATCTGGTTTTTGAACCAGGTGAGTGAATAGTTAATCGAAACTACATAGCTGCTCAACTACTGAAGAGATTTGCTTAGGAAACACTTAGTTCATTTCAGTTGCCCCAGAAACTTTCCATTGTATCCACCTCTGTGTAGGTATTGACTCCAACATAACAGCTTTTGGAGACAGAGAGGAGAGATATAACAAAGTCTTACATCAGTAAATACCGTCAGAGGTTATATAAGGATTAAGGAAAAGACTTTGCCAGCTTTCAGAGAGAGAGAGAGCATCACACATGGTCATGACTGGAAACTTGAGGAGGAGAAGGCTTAGGCTAGATGTCAGGAAGAGCTTTTACTCTCAGCTGGTTACTGGAGTTTGGAACAATCTGTCCAAGGAGTAGCAGAAGCAGTTAATGCAAAGGTGCTTAAGAAAATGGTGATTTGCCAGACTCACCCCGAGTATTTCAGGGTATACTGTATTGATATAGGTAGGATTACCTGCTAAGAGCATGAGGATGCATTTTGGAAGATAGGTGGTTCTCTCCACCCTAAACTTTCTATGCAACTCAGAATCTCTAGTTCAGATTAGGTAAAATGATCCTTTAGATCCAGTAACAGGTCAGCAAAGTGGATAGAATGAGAGCACCTCACCCCAGAGCACTCTATAACCTGGTGGGTAGGGCAGGGTCCTTGGTTCAAGTCCCTGCTCCAGAAAGGGAATTTGAACTCGGGTCTCCCGTATTGCAAATGTGTGCCCTAACCACAGGATTTAAAGGTGTGTTTGCATGGGCGTCTCCTCTTGTTGTAGCCTGTGAAGCTAGCTCTACTCAAAACCAAATGTTTCATTCAAGCCAAACTGATTTTTTTTCATAACTGCCAGCGAACTAAAAAATCAGTTATTTGCCCAGCTCTAGTGAAGACTCCAAAAAGTCAAAGTGAAAAGTGTATGCAAACTATCACGCGGCCTTAGCAATCGTTTCGGAATTTTATTACAGTGTCACATTTGGTAGATGCATTTCTTGTGCTGTTAGCAGCGCTCAGCTGAAGAAGTGCGCTTGCAAAACAAAGTCATTCTATGGACACTTAATAGGACACCTTTGGAAACCATTAAGACTCCACATCACTAGCCTAGCTTTTACCCCATTAGTTCTCTATGCTCAAATAAACTGCACTAGTGATCCTCAGGGAAGTTTCCTTCAGAAAAAGAGGGATAAGAAAGGTTATTATTAAAGCATATTAGCAACCACAAAGGATCAATTATTGCATTGTGAAGGCAGTGGAGTAGAACAAGCCATCTGCATTTCCACTGGGCACCAAAGTGAAGGAATTCGTATTAGTTCCATCTGCTTACACCAGGGCTGAATGTATCCCTGTTGCTTAAATAGGGAGCTCCACTGGTAACATAGTCGTATCTTAGCCTTTTCTTATTTCTGTCATCAACGCAGCATAGCTACGTCGAGCACTACTAAGAGCTTGGCAATTACTAGTGGCAGTCTTGACATTTCTTCTGGCATCCCCGTTCTAAGCACCAGGAATGCTGCAAATACCATGGCAAAATTAAATGTGATGATTTAAAGGCCCTCAAAGGCACATGCTCTGTCTTCTAGTTTCCCATTGTGGATATTAGTGACATCCAAGGACCTGCGAATTAAAAATACAGCCATTGCTTCCCGTCCCCCAAATATGACATCAGATTCCTTTTAACCATGCAAGCAGCAAAATGCTTTCTGCCCTTTTTCAAGGAATGAAAGGGGAGCCTCTGTTCTTTGTCTAAAGGCGAAAGGGTTCCCCAGGTGACAACCAGTGGGTTTATTTGTGAATGGCAACTTAAATGTCACCTTGACACACCGCCAGGTACTCAGATGCTGTTGCTTCCGCACAGCCACAAAGTGTGACTTTTGCTCCTATGTGCCTCTATAGTCACTAGCTTTGCCAGTGGTTATCTTTGGAGAGATAGATTTCTGTGTGCCTGTCATTGCCTCCTTCTTGACAAGTCATATACCACCCTGGCCTAAGCTGTCAGAGATATAGATTGCCTGATAAGCAGACACTTCATGAGTTTTTCTTTACAGACAGTACTGATAGCGGATTACTAGTATAGCTATAAAACCGCAGATCATTGGCCTGTGCGCATCAGGCTAATAACTAGTGGAGGGCTGAGAAGGCCTTGTTTTAGCCCAATGTAGAAACCAGCTACAAAGTTCAGAGCCAAAGCTGAACCTCCCTGAAGTCTGTGGTCACTAAGATTTAGGGGTTTGGTTCAGGACCATCCATCATAAGAAGTGCTCAGGGCAGTGACCAGGGACTGCTGAGGACAGTTATTTGTGACTGATGAAGATACACTATTATTCCACTTTCACGACCAGAGGTCCTAGTCTGTTACAGAAAGGCAAAGTTGGCCAGAAAAAGGTGGTAGAGAGAGTACAAGGTGCTTTCCCGGCACTAGACCAATTTTCTACAGGGCACCTGAAAGCTTAAAATGACAAGAAGGAACAGAAAGGGAGAGCCTGATTAGATCAAGTACATAAACCAGTTGCATTTTGGCCCTATCAGTAAGCAGTCCTGCATTAGCAAGGCCAACAAATTGAAATTCAGTTACCATGTGGATTGCTTGCTTAATAAACAGATTTAATGTACTTTGGGGGGATGCCATCTATGGTATGCAGCACGCTAAGCATGAACACAGCACGCTAGTGAATCTACCTTCCAGATGCCCTGTGCTGTGGTCTCACCACATGGAGTAGCCTATCACAATAATTACAGAGCAGCAACTCCATTACCAAGGTCCAAATGTCCAGATACCTTTGCTAAGAAAGTTCCCTGTACAGGTGATTTAACAGGCAGCTGTGGAAGTCAACTACACTCCAGAGTACCATTGTTTTAGGCTAGACCAGGCACTAAGGTGATTACAAAGGCACAGAGTAAGTTGTTCAATCAAATAAGGCTCCAAACACTGGGGTCTATTGCCAGGTTGAAATACCATACAGCCATCAAGTGATGGGGCAATGTAACAATCTCACAATAAAGCATAGTTTCTTCAACAGCACTCTGCTGTAAATCCCTGGCATTGGCAAGCTGCCATACCTATCATATCTCCCATCTGAACCCACATGAGCACACTTCAGCAGCCGTTGTTTAATTTACAGGCAGCCGGTCACTCCTACACTGTCCATTACCAGCAAGGAAATCCTCGTTATTTGTACTAAATATTCCAACACCCCCTCTTTTTGACCTTATTGCCTTTAATCTTCCCTGCGTCTGTTCCCAACCCTCTCAGCACAACATACCTGCAGACATGGGCGGGCATGTCATGGAAATATACCCCCGACCCCAGCACTTGCTCCTGAAAACACTTTCTAAAGGCCACATACTGAGGGCCTCACCCAGGCAAAACTCCCCTTAAAGTCAATGGGTCAACACCTGAGATTTGTAATTCCCAGAGACTTAATGGGGTTGCAATCAGAGTTTGGTCTTGTATGAATTTTGCCTGAACAAGGACTTCGGGATTTGTCCCTGAATCTGTCATTTTCATATTTCCAAAAATGAGGAATTAATAGCATGGAGTGGAGCTGAGCTGTGAAAACATCCTGCACTTCATTCTGCCAATGCACCTCAACTCTGACCTGCAGCGCAGCCTTCCCGCCCAAACCGACCCCACACCCAGCTTTGTCAGTGTTTCTCCATTCTGACCTACAGCACCCCGACTGCTCTAATCTGGGGTGAATAGAGACTTCAGACTGTCTCGAAAAATATGGTGGTTTTGTGATGTGTACAAATGTAGACCAATTATTGTCATTTGAGATCTACACTTGGAGCACAGCTCTCTAGATGTGCAGGGCTTGTGCAGGGATTACTGGTTAAAACACAGGGTGGAAGAGGTAGGTTCTATTCTAGCTTTGCCACTGATTTCCTGTCTGACTATGGAACCAGCTCTGTGTCTCAGTTTCCTCATCTGTAAAATGGGACTAACACCGACAGTCTCACAAAGGGCCTGGAAGGCTTAAGAAGGTTTGCAAAGTGCATTGGAACTCTTGGATGGCAATGCCATAGAAGGGCAAAATATTTTGTTAACTCACTATGCCACATATAGCTCTCAACCATTAAAAAAAACCAGTCCCAGATTTTCAGAATTGAATGTTCAGAAAAGCCAAAGCATGCAAGCAAGGTCATTGCATGTGCCAGTGGCCCACAGCTCAGCTGCTTGCACATAATTTGAGTGCACTTTTGAGCATGCAACTGTGCTCCCATTTTTCTGAATGTCAGGGCCATGCACTATATAAACCAGTGGGCGCAATGGTATGTTATGCTCACAAATTACCAGCTTGAACATAATTATCATGACTGCCAAGGCTATGCGTATATTAGTAAGCTATAAGCGTCAGCGAGGGAAGATGAATGCATGTGTGTCTCAGCAGCAACGATGTACATTTCCAGCTCCCATCCACTCTTTCTGAGCAGTGGCAATTCTATTTCTGGAAGTCCACAGCCAAATTAAGCTGTTTCACTTGAAACCCACTGATAGTAGAAATTTGTGTGTCCTAAAATGTATTCTAGATGTTGATATTTACTGGATATCAGAAGGAACGCCCTGTGCAGCTACACTAGAAACACACCCATAACACATTCCTACATCAGGATTGTGGCACCTTATAGACTAACAGACGTATCGGAGCATAAGCTTTCGTGGGTGAAAACCCACTTCTGTGGATGCATGTCGTGGAAATTTCCAGAGGCAGGTATAAATATGCAAGCAAGGGATAACGAGGTTGGTTCAATCAGGGAGGGTGAGGCCCTCTTCTAGCATTTGAGGGGTGAACACCAAGGGAGGAGAAACTGCTTTTGTTGTTGGCGAGCTGTTCACAGTCTGCTATTGTTTAATCCTGAGCGGGTGGCGTCCAATTTGCAAATGAACTGAAGCTCGGCAGTTTCTCTCTGAAGTCTGAGGTGTTCTCCTACAGGGTTTTGTCTTGGCAACACAATACAACAACCTGTAGTAGAGCCTCCCTGGACACACGCTAGCAGAGGTAAAGGCGGCCGTCCTGCAGCAAAGAAACTTCAGGACCAGACTTCAACGAGAAACTGCCGAGCTTCTGTTCATTTGCAAATTGGACACCACCAGCTCAGGATTAAACAAAGACTGTGACTGGCTCGCCAACGGCAAAAGCAGTTTCTCCTCCCTTAGTGTTCACAGCTCAACTGCTAGAAGAGGGCCTCACCCTCCCTGATTGAACCAACCTCGTTATCCCTAGCCTGATTCTTGATTGCATATTTATCCCTGCCTCTGGAAATTTCCACGACATGCATCTGACGAAGTAGATATTCACCCACGAAAGCTTATGCTCCAATACGTCTGTTAGTCTATAAGGTGCCACAGGACTCTTTGCCGCGTTTACAGATCCAGACTAACATGGCTACCCCTCTGATACTATACGTCAGGATTGCGAGTCAGATGGGATTGGTATCTATTATAATAATGCTGGGGATACCAGCAATGTTTTCTCTAGTTAGAGAAATTGTAAGGATCATTTTAGAGTCTGGTTTCATTGTGCATTGGCCGGGAGGCACAGAAATTGAACAGAGTGATTCATTGTGTGTGTGTGTGTTTGTGTGCCAGAGATTCAACATGTTTGGTTCCTGTGGGTGTGCTCTGGCGAGGTGAATAGTTCGGAAGTAAGGATTTGTGGTCCCTGAGTCAGATGTTCAGGTTGTGACCTGATGGAGACAGCACACAGAGGAATGCAAATAAAATGATTTATCAGGGAAATGTACAAGCAACTTACGTCTTAACAAAATCTCTTTCCTAATGGATATACCTGCCCAAACATTAAGGGCTAGATTGTGCTTAAACCTGCATGGGTGAGAGAGGGAGTGTGGGTTTTCCCAGCTTTGTGCTCCTGGGCACTAGTCACAATCCCAGCCTTTGAACCCCTTGCAGAGGAGGCTGGGCTATGGCTATGGCTGTTCCTTTGCACCAGGCAGTGGAGCTAAGGTGTGCAGGCTAGGGAACTATATGCTACACCTTCTCAAAGCAGGTAGCAGGGCTGCTTTGGCCCATGCTTCCCCTCAGATGCCCCCAAGTCAGGCCCAGTGACTCTGGGCGCTTACGCTGGGGTCATGTACCGATAGAGTGCTCCCTTCCTGGCACAGGGGCTGTGACATTGTAGCTACAATTTACCCCCTAGTTGTCGCTAGAGCTCTGTATTGTCTACGGTACTTTCTTTGGAACCCTCTCTGTGTGCCAGTTGGTGGATGGCCTGTCCCAGTGAATGGCCCATCAGAGCTGGAGATACAGGTTTTAATCATTATGGGGTGTTCGAGCAGCACTGAGTAGCATCTGCTTGGGTTTAAAGGTCTGTCAGCATTTCCATTGTAAACTCTGTTTTGCAAGAGTTTAAATTTAGTTATAAAAATGTGCTCCAGGCTGCAACTTGGAATGTACGGTTACGGTTACAGCAGCAGAGAGCTGTGAAAACATTTCATAAAGGCACCTTGGCTGTCCCTACGAGACAAAAGGAAAGACGTAAGGGAAGACAGATTGGCTATCCCTCTGCCCCAACCCACTCCTAGCAGTGCCATGGGAAATACTAACTTTGAACCTCAAACCTGATAGTCCCGAGGTTCCCTAACAGGTGGAACGCTGAATCCATGGCTCAGTTCAGAGTGGGTCGTTGGCAAGAGAGATTGAACTTGGGATCTTGGGATTTTAGCACACAGGCTTCTACTGCTTGAGCTAAAAGAGCAGTGTCTGTCGGTCCAGGCACTAGCGGGCTCATTGAGCTCAATGTGGCCCAGCCACCATTAGAGAGGGACAGAGTGCCACATTCTGGCATGGATTACACAGAGAGAGGCTGACAACGCTCACTCAGATCTCCCTACCCCTGTCATAAACTCTCTCTCTCCAATTCCTGGACCCTCCTACTTACCCTGGAGGTCACTGAAATGGTGGTGGCCTATTCCTTTCTCCTACTTTGTTCTAGGGCTAGGTGGGAAGTTAGCTCGTTTGCATTCCTGTTTGTCTATATGGGTAGAAAGGTATAGCTGAAAACGGCAATTAATTAGTCCTCTGCTGTATGCATCGGTGGCTGCTGCATCCATCCCTTTCTCTTCTGAACAAAAGGTGCTGTGGAGACTTCAGTCACTGAAGATGCTCTCACCTAACTTAAATATTGGATCCATCCCCATTTCTCCATGCTGTTTTCAAGACAAAGACAATCTGGCCAGCTTCCCAGACTCCATGTAGCCCTTCCTGTCCAGCCTTGTGATGTTAACGGGGTTTGACTGACTCTGTAAAGATCTCTCGAGGCAACCACTCAAGGGGTGAGTCCATCTACATAATCTGCAGCCTAAGCACTGAAGGTATCAGATGGCTTTAACATTGTGAAGATGAACATTCCTGGGGATTTGCGTTAGGCCAGACAGGAAAACCAAGTGCCTAAGGCAGTCAGAACCTAGTTCATTTATGGCAGGAGCCTTCAGACTTTACCCAGACGAGGACTGCTCTGGCAACTTGCTATGGAACCTGAGGGCTATACGTAATTTATACAAAAGAGAACAGAGTGCATTATCCTTGGTCTTTTCTATATCTCTGGGTGGAGTGTTATATGGTGGGCCCTATAGTATCTGTGGGCCATACCTGTTGATTGAAGATGAGGACTATTGAAACCTACTTTATTATACAAATAAGAGACAGTCTTCAGGAATCCCAGCTGACTCAAAGTTTGGATGCCTCTCACATAAATAAAAGCAGGATTTCAGCTAACCTGAGCCAACATATGCCAAATGCTTGAATGGAGATAACTTGAATCACAATGGAACCTTGTATACTAGGACGTGTAGTCGCTGTGAGTTACAGGCTGGCATCAGTGTAGGGTAGCTGCAGTCTGTCTTGTGGAACTACATAGTTTGCAGGCTGCCTTTAGCCACTTGTGTTCTGTAAGAATTCCTTCACTGTTCATGTTCTTGGGAATTCATGTGTCCTACTCACCAAACATAAGAGGAAAGATAAAACACACATGACAATTACAGGGGGAAGGGGAGCCAAACAGTCCAAGCGACAATAACTGTGATGGGTTTTCTCATTTTGCAGATCTGAATCTATCTGCATTTGGTCTCATTCCTAACTGCTTTATGAGGCATCTCAAGCTGTGTAAACAGTAATGCAATAATGGCAGCTCACAATGCACTTATCACAGCCGATGAAGAATGGCCTACCAGCCAAGCAATATGCTCTCTCTAAACGATATAATGCTTCTTGCAGACAGGAATATTAATCACCCTGGGAACTGACAGGATCTGATGGAACAGACTGTTATTAATACTATCTCCCCTGGAAGCATTTGCAATGGTAATAGTAATTTTAATAATGCCTGGACAAAATAAGCTGGGTTGGGCTGTTTCACAGCAAATGGGAATTATGAGAGCGTGAGAGAGGCAATACATAAATACAATGACTAATTCATGAAGATGTCCCCGCTTGACAGTTCAGACATGGCTAGGAGGAGGGAATCCTTTTTTCTTTTTAAGGCAGTATTTGTTTCATCAATCGTTGAAATCTCGTTAAAAGTATAATTCAGTTATCATGTTCTTGTTGCTGTCCAGAGACTGAATGTATTAGAGAGACTTTATATACAAATTCTGCCGCGGGCAATTTGCTATTATTTTATTATTCTAATCTGTCTGGTTCCCATGGAGGCTCTGAAACCAAATCATATCAGAGGAAGATGAATATTAACGACGCTTCTAAACCCTCTCGCTCTCCCAGGAGGCCTAATAAAGGAATAGAAGCGTGTGCCTTAGGTCAGCAGAGAGCACTAGGAAGTGTCCTCCATGGTGATAGCATTGGTTAGCGTGATTACTCTTTTATTTATTTAGTGGCGTTGCTGAGCATGGGGCTTTCTAGACGAGTGCCCTGACCCAAAGAGATTACAGTGTAAATAATGAATTTATGAGCTAAATAATGAGGTACACCATGGGAGGGGAAGATGGATGGTCTCCTAGTTAAGTCAAAGATTGGGACCAGGAGAACGGGATTCCATTTCTGCCTCTTCCTCATGCTCCCTAGGTTTTATGGTTAGCTGTTTTATATCCCTGACTGGATGAGCATAACTGTTTTAATCAGCCATTGGGCCCTTGAATCTCTCAGGAAAAGGGGGAAGATAAACAGGGTTATGGATAATTAGACATTTTAAAAACTTTTCCTGTCTGTGCCACACTGCTTTGGACTGAAGAGACATCATCCCTAGAAAAATTCCGCTGGTGTAAAATGTATTAGTTAGATGCACAGAAAATAATTGCACACACACGTGCTGTCCTAGCTGCAAAGGTTAAGATCCTCATTTAATTGCCTGTGTGCCAAGGCTCTGGAACAGTGTTCCAAAAACCCACACACCCCTCTGTCTTGTCAAGCAGCATCACAGCCCAGAAAGCATATTCCAGATATGTAACTGTCTCATCACAGTTGCCCACACAAAGCCAGCTGTGTGTTATTGTGTGAACTTAGTGCTACGATCCTTGTCATCTAATGGCTTCTGTACCAGGACTCTATTGTGGGGTTTCTCCTCATGCCTTGTTAACCAGAATCCCATTCAAAAGGAGAGCTGGCAGGAAAAAAATTGTTGAAAGAGTTTTCTATTGGAAAATACCATTCAACAAAAATGAATTCTTTTTGTGAAATTGTATAGAGTTCAACAACACTTTGCTGAGAAAAGCACTGGGGAAAAAGTTTTGAAAATGTCTAAATGTAACATTTTGACATTGTCTGAACCATGAAAATTTAGATTTTTTTCCTTTTGAAACAACCTTCATTTTTAAATGTATTTTATGTAAAATATTTTAAAAAGAAGAAAAACATTTTGACTGATCCCAAATTAATTTTGTATGTGTGGGAAAATTTCAAAATATCAATGTTTTCCAAACCGTTCTTTTCACAAGTACTCCGAAGTGCTAGCTTTTTGTGAGCTGGTCACTTGAATGCTCATGGGAAGCACACATGAAAGGGGCACAAACATGGACAGAGTGTGAATATTTATGGACAATTTTTGGTGGTGGCTGCACAGCTTATAGATCCAGAATTCTGAAGACTTGGAAGATACTACGCCCCACCCCCTTTGCTTTGCTCGGATGCTCAGTCTTCCACTGAGCTGTGGTTTTGCAGTGTCACAGTGTAGGTCATTCGGCAACTTTCCACCACTGCTTTCTGTACCACAGACCTGCACAGTCAAGGCTGATCACCTTGTAGATAGAGCCCGACTCACGTGATGGGTTCTGAAATCTACGTCAATGAGCCGTCTTTTCCAATAGACTAATAGAGTGATCATATTGATCAAAAAATAAAACGGATAATGGAGTGTGCTGGCTCTGTGTACTCAAAATATCTTTCTAGTCAATGCATTAAAGATGCAGACTAAACGCAGCGTGTTCTTGCCACTCACACAGCCAATTCAATATGCTACCACATCTTTCATTAGCCTTCAGCACTATGTATAGCAAAGCATGGCCACGGGGGGGTGCTGTTCTCAGCACTCGATAGCTGAGCATTTTTTTCTCCTTTAGTACACAAGACTAGTATTATTAACGGGTCTGAGTTAAGGTGACATTGCAAAGTGCAAGGCTAGTAATTAAAGAAAAGGACAAGTGCAGGCTTACCTCTCAAATGTCCCCTTTTCAGTCCCAACTGTTCCTAGCTTCTGCACAGATGTGGTTTCTCCTCAGTTTTAATGCTGGAAATTGTTTATATCGGACAGAAAGAATCATGGAGCTGAGGTTCTAGAAGGAGCTGTCCACACCAATGGTAGGAATCGCACAGCATTGTAAATTTCCCGCGTGAGATATTTTTTTGTTTCCTCTGTTTGGGGTGTTTGTCCTGCCTTGCACCCCATATTTGGGCCTTAGCAGGTACAGAGGCAGGTACAGAGATATGAAAAAAAGAAGTCAGTAGAGAAAAATGCTTGATCAGCAGCATGTTACATATTAGGTAAGGTTGCCATTCCAGCATCCCTTTCAGTCTTTTTCAGGTCTGAAAATAGCCGTTTGTTCTTTCACAATATTCATCGTTTCATTTGGTGCCTCCTCAGTTTTGCCACTCTTGAAACTTTCCCGTGTTTCAGCATTAGGATGGATTTTCATCAGCATTGAATTTTGAAGATTTCTCTCAAAACCAGGACCATTTTGGTATGAGAACTGGCTCATTTTCACTTGGAATGAAAAATCTGTTTTGGACTGAAAAATCTCAGCATTTCACACTTTTCCCTGAGGTTGTCAGTTTCGCAAAATGGAAACAAAACACAAAAATCCCAAATGTCAAGGTTTTCAAATTTCATTGCAAATATTTTATTCAGTCCTTAGTTCATGTTGCCTCTTGTTCAAGACCACATAGAGAGACAACAGAGAGGCAATTTTAGGAGGTCTCATATATAGAATCAGAGAATATTAGGGTTGGAAGAGACTTCAGGAGGTCATCTAGTCCAATCCCCTGCTCAAAGCAGGACTAACACCAACTAAATCATCCCTGCCAGGGCCTTAAAAACCTCTAAGAATGGAGATTCCACCACCTCCCTAGGTAATCTATTGCAGTGCATCACCACTCTCCTAGTGAAATAGTGTTTCCTAATATCCAATCTAGACCTCCCCCACTGCTACTTGAGACCATTGCTTCTTGCTCTGTCAAGAGAGGGTATGAGGGGGTGTGGTGTCTGATGGATTCTCCCCATCTGTAAACATGCAGGGAAAAGCAGAATAAGTTATGGCAGACTCAGGTCTGATTCTCAGCCCACAAAAGCTTTACACTGGTGTCACTTGGCCAGGCTGCCTTGGACTTCCTCTGACTTACATGAACATAGAATGAGAGCACAATCAAGTCCTAACTCTGCACTAACTTACATTGCTCTTCCCTCTGTGCCATGGTGCACCCTCTGTCCCTGAGGGCAGGGGCTGTGCTGGGGCCTCAGGGATCTGAAGGAGCCAGGCAGCAATGTGGAGGTAAGCTGCCTCCTTGCAGATGCCTCTTGCCCATACCAGATCCCCTGAGGTCTGCAGGGCAGTGAGGGAGGTTGACTCCCTGTCACTGCCCTGGGATGAAGTGAAGGGAAGAGAAAACTACATCTCCTTTCCCCATTCATGGAAGAATTAAAAGCAAACCCTGAGAAATTTGCCCTGCCCAGGTGGGAATAATCCCTGGAGGGGGGAATGGGGCTTGTAGATTGTAAAGTGCAAGACAGTATTAATGAGATAAAAGTGCAGAGAGTCTGCGGCACTTGCACCCTGTGCAAACCCGTCGTCTTCCAGCCAGACCCGTGCTGGTGTTGGAGGCAGGCACTGTTCACAAACATTTGTCTCCCCATACATTCCCCTTCTGAAATTTACATATGCCTTCTTGAATAATAAATGTGAATAATGCCTGCAATCTGAAGCCAGTGCATGCCAGAGCCAGTGGCTCCCACCCAGTGAATGAGTCGCAGATAAATTACTGGCACTTAGAGACTGGGGGGGGGGCTGAAAACATGTCAGAATTGACACCCCCCCCCGCCCTGCCCCCATGTTCACTGAGCTCAACTTTTTGGTAAACTTGTAGTGGCCTCATAGTCCAAACGGGGGAGTGTATAGATGAGATGGACGGGTGTGCACCTTGCCTCCTTCACCATTTTATCTGAGCTCCGCCCCCCGAGAGGTTGGGAGATTTTATCGATGGGAAACTAAGGTGCAGCGCTTCTAAGTGACGTGTCTATGGTCCCACAGGAAGGGCTCCCAGACACCAGTCCAATGTCTATTCACAAGTTTATCCTGCACCTCTGTACAGGATGTAAGCAAAGTCCCTACTTCTCTCACATTCTTTATCCCTGGGTAATAGAAAGTGACTTGTTTAAATAGGGATTGGAAAAGCAGCAAAGCTGGCAGAAAAGAAGGAGAACATTTTACTTATTGATCTGCCGTAATGTATTTTTCCCCCTGCCTGTTAAGCACAATTGCCTCACAGGGAGTTTCTGTCTTCTAAATGAGAGAGGAAGTTTAATTAGTGATTCCAGCCTACCACAGCCCTTTGCACATCATCTGCTGGCACCAGGGGGAATAAAAGCAAGCGTGTTGAACTGAAATTAATTGAAACACATAACCCATGCCCCAAACACAGATAGTGCCCAGGAAGGTGCATTCGTCCTGCTCCACTGGGTTCACTTATGATCTACCTGGAAGAAGCGAGAAAAAGAGACTCCCACAGACTTGTGAGCTTTGAGGAATTTCAAGTGGTGACAATTTTGATACACATGCGAAGGAATGTGGCTAGGTGGCATACGCAAGAATTTGTCTGCTACCTGATCTACCCCAGTTCCTACTCTGATCATATAGAGGATAATCACATATGCTAGTAGAAACAAGGCAATTAAAAGTTAAGTCACAGCTGGCCAGATTTTGTTCCATCAAAGGCCACTGTGGCACCTCCCCATGAGCCACCTGTTTTGCAAAATTGTGTCTGGATATAAAAGCATAAAGTCATAAAATCGACAGAGACAACAAGGGTGAGGGGAGCAAATTCTGTTGATGGAAGAGAAAAGTTTTTGAGCTCTTCTTCTACACAAAGCTCTTCTTCAGCTCCTGAAGGTTATAATGGTTGTAGATTTGATGTTCGCAGTGTAATAGAGAGACAAGGTGGGTGAGGTCATATCTTTTATTGGACCAACTTCTGCTGGTGACTCTTTCCCCAGCAGAAGTTGATCCAATAAAAGATATGACCTCACCCACCCTGTGTCTATAATATCCTGCGGACAACAGTTACAACAACTCTGCAAACACCAAAGTTACAACCATTTTAACCTCTATTGAACAGTGAGTTTTTAATAGAAGTGAATTTTATCTTACATTTTTCACATGATGTTGAGCGGTGGTACAATCGAACAAAACAAGACATCTTGGATGCGGGGTTCAGTGATCACTCAGCACTTAAGGTGCTTGCAAGAGCTGTGCTGTATTCTGTGCCTGCCTGGGTACAAATGCCTGGGCATACCAGCAACTAGCGCTTCATAGCCTTCCACGCAGGCTCTGTCTCGGAAACTCGGCCCTTAAAGGCCAAGTCCCTGATACCATACTGGGGTGTGCAGCCCCATGCTGATATGCACCCCAATAATGTAGGATCCAACTCCCACTAGCTCAATGGGAGTGTCTCCATTGACTTCAGTAGGAACCGGATTTGGCCCTTGAGGAGATAGGGCAAAATTCTTCAGACTGCACTGTGATCACTCGTATGTTAAGCGAAGCTGAGCCCCTGCTATGAAATTCAGACCCAGATCTGCCCTTGTCTCTAGCTCAACAGTATTTGGATTTGGGATTCTGGTTTGGGAACATTACCAGTATAGGCTGTATAAAGAAGGTATGTTATGCAGAGAGTCAGCTGATTAGACAGATAGAAGCCAGGTGTGAATTACCTTTCTCCAAGTCTAATGGGTTCAGATCCAGGGCTCTGGGCACTCCTCTTAAGTTCGAACCCTTCAGACTGTGAAGAACACCATTTAGACTTCACCTGGACAAATGTGGAATCACTAGTCACTCCCCCTTTGTTGGTGACCCAAGCGATAGACTGTCTTCTCCTCCAGTGGAACCTCCCCAGTGCCCCTCTGGCAGTCTCAAAAGCTCTGGAACTGCATCCTTGAATTTCAGTATGGGTTACCTACTCAGCCCGTACCATCAAATGAGGACTCAAAGAAATAGAGACAGGGAACACCGCAGTCACGCTGATTGGAACAAGCCCAAACCCCATCCCCTAAGCACCAAGCAGTGTCCTGCATCTATGCATCTCTCAACACCAGCCGGGCATTGTTGACAACTTATTACACCACGTATGAAGATATTGTTGCTTCATAAATAAGAGCGATAAGTCTATGGAGCTGAGAGTTTCTTTACCTTGCAGTAATTTATTATCCTATTATCACTCCTTGCAAACAGTCTGCACTCAGCACTTCCTTCCTTGTAGCCCTGAAATACTGCAGTGCTTTTGCAAAGCTTAACCGTCAGCCATAAACTCGATAAACTGCTGCGTGCACTACCATGGAATTAAAGCCTTTATTTGGGTGATTTATTTTAGCCACAGATGTGACAGAGGAGGCCATAAAAATTATCATCAGCTTGTTTTAATTTTCTTCTCATACTGTAACACTTGCGATGATTAGTTGGCATATTAAGTAGAGGGGGTTTATGATTTTTGACCCTCAACTAAACACATGTGACCCAATAAAACTGATAAACTAAATAATGACTGTGGCAGTTTTTACAGCCAGCATTTAAGCCACTGCTCAGTTTAATTGGCCAGCTGCCTGCCTGTACCAAACTCCTAATGTAATGAGGATAAACGTGTGGACCCACAATGTTTCTGTGCAAAAGATTAGCAAAGGGATGGGAAGAAATAGAAAAGTAGTATGCAGTCTGGGTTGGAAGGATTAGAGCAGGAAGTATAGCACAGAGAAAACGGAGTGATCATACAACTCAGAGCCCGTCGGGCATAGGATTCCAGTTCAAATCCAGGAGCTACCAGCAATGACCAAAGGTTGCTGGCTGGGAAGGAAAGCAGAAGGAGAGAAGTCAGACCATGAGTTTTACACCACCCAGAATTAGTCAGTGAATGACCTTGAAATGCCCTGTGAGTTTGGGAGGCTTGGTGAAAAGATACTTTGTTTGGCTTTAACACTCATCATTAGTGGCAAGAATTAGACAGTGTTCCAGGTCTTAGAAAAATCAGGGATCCATTTTACCCTGTTACAACAATGTAACACCATTAGTGGCAATGGGGTAATGCACATATTAGCTAGGGCAGAATTTGGCTTCTTGTGTGTTCCACTGTGTTCCAGATTACTGAGAACCGTTAGTTCTGAGTTGGGTTCAAGCAACAAAATGTGGAGCTTGATCTGGATTTCACAGACCTTAAAAGTTTGTGGCCCTATGGTCTGGTCCCATATTGTTACTATAGCTCAGTATCAGGCTGGCCACCTACCTGGAACTAGCCACAGTCCCCCAGATGGTCACCCATGCATACACTGGTTTTCATTTTAATCGTGGGGTGAATTATGTGAGGGCTCTTCTTCAGTCAGCCCAATGTGCTGATCCTGAACATAGATGTGGATCTTTCCTTGCTTTACATAACAAACAGCAATTTTCATTTGTCCTTTCTTGCAGGGGAAAAGTCATGTAGCCTAGAGCATAAAATATAAACTTTCCTTGAACATTCTCTAATGAAGGAGAGACTTTTAATAGTCAGGGCCAGTAGCAGTTAGTTTGTTCCCTGTGAGCTGAACTCAGTTTTCATCATGTAATGGGTTAGCATTGACATATGAATGTGTTTATGCCTTTGAATAATGGCTGAAGGCCTTGAAAGACAATAATAATATAGCCAAGCATTATAAATAATAAAGGGGCATTGTAAATAAATCTGAAAAGTTTGAATGAAATTCCCAGAAATCTACAAGATTGAAGAGGCCTCCACATAATGTTGTGCTTTGCTCCGAGAGATCAAAATGAATATGAATTAAAGAGGCAGAGCTGTGTTCATAGATGCAGGCAAAGCTAAAAATTCCAGATCCAAATCTGAGTTTGTGGGGGGTTTGCATCAAGGGTTTTATCTTGACTCATTATGAAGATGGGAACCAGCTGGAAAATTAGATCTGGAAGCAGATTTGATTCCCAAAAGTTCACAAAGTTCAATTGTTCAGATTTGGGGGTATCTGAGTATGTGGTGACAGGCTCTTCTCTAAAAGAAGTCAGATCCAAACCTGATGAGTCTCTTAAATGTTCCATGTGATACTTAGGACCAAAGAGGTGTTACTTTGGTGATGCAACCTACTTACTATGGGCTTGCTCAGATTAGTGATATGTGAACCTCCCAAGGTTCAGTTCAAATAAGCATCCAAAAATCTGGATGCAGTTGTGAATGCCTTGAGTCTGGAAAATTAAAATCGCTTTCTTACAAGCCTAACTGGTGGCATTCCCAGAAAAGTGGCCATTATGATACATAATTTTTTTAAACGCAGGACCAAAACCTTTTTGCAAATGCAAAGAAATCCTGCGTAAGGAAAATAATGGTTGAGGTTAAATTAAGAGCCTCCAAAATCCTATGGCTTGAATTTTTTGTACAGTCTTGGCAGTTCCATAGGTGGGCTATTTCTAAGTCAATACTTGAGTAATGCCCCAGAGCACACTGCTGCTGGAGGGGCCAAGTATTAGATACAATTTATAGCCAAGCCGCTGACAGCCTGGGGCCATTAAAGATCTCACTGCGGGTTCTGCAAAGATTGGCATGTTAATGACAGTCTCTTGTCCAAATTTTCACCTAATTATGCCTAATTCCCTTCCTCCTTGCCATTTCCATTGGATACAGTATTCTTCTTCACTTCCTGTCCTATGTGCAGTGTTAAACATCTTCTGTGTTCCACCTCAGGGGTCCCTGCATTTCAATGCTGGATGATCCTTCTTGTATCATTACTTTTCTCTATTCCCAATATTTCCTCCATTATCCCCAATTATTTTTCTTAAGCTAATCTCCTTCCTCAGGGCCCCTTCCTGAACAGACAATTTTTCTTAGCTTGTGACAACCAAACTATTCCTCCTCCAATGCCAGCTTCTACCATAAGGTACATTTAATAAAGGCACTTTGTAGAGGAGTGTCTGCTATGCCGTGTATCGTCAATAAATTCCAACGTAACTCAGACTGTAAAGGTCGCTTAGTGTTTCTGGGAAGGCTGCTAGTGCACCAGACAGTAACATAAATCCTGCTATCATTTTGCATAGCAGGACAAATGAATTCCTTTTGCTTTGCAAATTAGCCAAGGATGGTATATCCTGGTAATTGACATTTATTTAGTAAGCCCTCCCAGAATGTCTATTGTTTAATCACTATGCAAATCACACACTTAGAAATGACAATTACATTTCATACTCCTCATTTGCCCCGTCTGTTTACATAAAGGTCTTTTACAGTCTCATTCCTACCTATTCATAATGCAGAGTCAGCAACTGTCTCCAGTATCAAAGCATAGATTTCTGGGTTTGCTAGCTCAGCCCTTTCAGTTTGCATTGGTCAAGGAATCATAGCAATCATAGTGCATGATGATGATGATGATGATTGCACCATAGGTATGGAAGGCAATTTGCCGACATATTGAAAATGATCGGTCCCTGCCTGGAAGGGTTTACAGGTTTAGATCCGGATCGAGTGCCTGATGAAGTCAATGGAAAGACACTTATAGAGGTCAATGGGCATTGGATCAGGACCAAATAATGATTGGTAGGGCCCTACCAAATTCACGGTCCATTTTGGTCAATTTCGTGACCATAGGATTTTAAAAATAGTAAATTTCATGATTTCTATTTAAATCTGAAATTTCATGGTGTTGTAACTGTAGAGGTCCTGACTCAAAAAGGAGTTGTGGGGGGGGGGGTCTCAAGGTTATTGTAGTGGGGGTTGTGATACTGTTAGCCTTCCTTCTGCACTGCTGCCTTTGAGCGGGGCAGCTGGGGAGTAAGGGTGGCAATACTGCGACCCCCCTAAAATAACCTTGTGACCCCCAGCAACTCTCTTTTGGGTCAGGACCCCAATTTGAGAAAGGCTGGTCTTCCCCATGAAATCTGGTCTTTTGTGTGCTTTTTACCCTATACTATACAGATTTCACGGGGGGAGACATGTTTTTCATGGTCATGAATTTGGTAGGGCCCTAATGATTGGGTATGGGGAGAGGACTGTATCTTCGAGCTCTGGACGCAGAGAGGAACCTCCACATGCTGATCTCATCCCTTCCAGATGCAGGAGGAGTTCATCTGTCCCCATGGCATTGTCCCCATCAGTCATAGATGCTGCTTGTGACCCTCCACAAGCCTGGGACTCCACATGTTGGGAGAGACTGGGATTGGGGGTGGGCTGGCTGTGTGTGGGATCTGAATTGTTCCCCCACCAACTTGGCAGAGAACACTGAAGTAAAAAAATCTTGCCAAAGGTTTCATTAACTTTCTTGTGGAGTCTTCTCTGAACTGGGAGCCCCTCCTCCCCACGCCCTGCGTTGAAGTGGAATTCCAAAGGCAGTGACTGGCAGAAGGAGCGTTGGAAGCAAGCTTCCATTAGGGCCATGTTCTCAGGGCCAGGGGAGAGATGCAGGGGGGAACCAGCCAAGGTGGAGGCCCAAGAACAGCCCTAGAGTCTGGTGGGTCTCCCTCTATAGCCACAGCTGTCCACATCCCTCCAAGGAAGAATTTGAAGGAAACTCCACAAAGTAAACTGCTTCTTTCTTGTGGTAGGGTACCGTGAGGCCCACACTGAGTGAGCTGGATTCATTGAGCTCAGTGGTTTGACTCCAGATTACACCAGAGTAACTGAGAGTAGGCTCTAGGCCAATGTGTCTCTTCAGATACAAACGTTTTTAAACAAAAAGATTCAGTAAGCGCCATTTTTGATGTATTAAAGCAGCAAAAACTAACCTTTGCCTTTTCACATGCCTTAGCTATTAAGTAAAATGTATCAGGCAATTCCTCAGGAGCAAGAATGTTAATTATTGAGCTATTATGTTGTTAATTTGTATTATTTCACTCTATCCAAACGGATCAAAATACGAACCTATGGCAGTCTAGTAACTGATACTACAGTGAACAGTGGGTTACAAATATTATAGACTGATATATAGCTGGAGAGATAGTACTTGAAACTGTACAGTTTTGTCTATAAATGGGAGTTTCTCTATCGCTATGTTTGACTCTCTGGATGCCAGTTAAGCAGCATGAACCATCAGCTACCAGGCAGTTGTACCAGGCAGATCTGGTCATCTTTTGGAAATTTCCTGAGTTCATTAAGAAATAAGTAGGTGCCTCTTAAAGGTTCTGCAAAGTGACACTGGTACCAGGACTTCCCAGTGCGTGAAGGCATTTCAGCACAGCTTTTGTCCTTCCAGCAACTAGACGGTGGTGAAAAAGCAATGTAATGAGGAGCATGTCTGCACAGTGCTGCTGGGGACAAAGCTCCTCTTTATTAGCCTTTTACTAGTCGACAGTCAGCAGACTACATAGAATGAGGACGTAACGCCCACAAGATTCAACATGATTAAAGGATCAAAATATTTAAGTAAAGCAAAATCTAGATAAAAGTTCCCGCAGAGTCCATTAAATCAGATTATTTTTTGATCAATGATTTGAAAGTGACAGTACTTCCAGGGTCTGGATTCCTACAATTATTGCACCTCAACTGGTGAAAAAAGAATTCTGACCTATACTAACAAGGCCAGACACAAGCTCTTTTGAGTTGTGGCATCATCTTTCCCCTGAAGAAATGTGACACTTTATTACTGCAGGACATAACTTCTGCTATAAGGAAAACTCTCTTTAGTATTTGTATATCAAGTTAAGTGTGGGCAGCACACAGGATCAGGGTCCAGGACTTTCTCATTTTAATCCCAGCTCTAGTGGGCTGTTCAGATGATGGGTTTTTGGTCAATTATAAAGATAAAGGGTCATTTGCAAAATATAGATACTGATCCCGCTTTACATTTTGAACATTCTTGAGTGCAGGAGTGTTTGCATCTGCAATACGTGTCTCAATACTGGAATCACAGTTTATCACCGGCATATTGAATTCCTTAGTATAACTATAACTTAACTCACAACTGTTCATTGAATAAGGATTTGTTCCTGTTTATAGTTATTCACCAAATGTCAATAAACTTTGATCACATGTAAAATGACATTGTACCAAGAGCAACTGCCAGCACTGCATGGCTACTATCTGCTCAGCCAGAGAGAGGGTTCCTTCTTGCTCACCTGGCAGAGCAGTTTCTGTATGGACCACAAGACGCCCTGTGTGAGTGTGAGTTTGAGTCTGGATGAGTTCACAGCTTGAGCTGGTGCAACTGCAGTTCTATTTGTTAAAGCAATATTATAGAATCATAGGGTTAGAATGGACCGCAAGAGTCCTCTAGTCTAACCCCCTGCCAAGATGCAATATTTCAGAGCCATTTGCAAAAAAATATATTTTTTTTTAAATCATAGGATTGTAAGAAAAACAAACAACTCTTCCCTTCCTCCCAGAACAACAAGAATGGAAATAAATATCTGCATTGCCATGAATTACTGAGGCTTGTGTAATTGCTTCTTCACAAAAACTGCCTAGCAGTCTTTAAATTAAATCCCGGTTCTTCTTCCAAAAGACATCAAATCTTCTGGCTCCCACCTAGCTCACAGTGAGGTGTGTATTATTGGCTTTCCTCCATGTCCTCGTCCACGTAAAAGCCGACACTAACATCAGCTACAAACTAGCTCATTTACAGTTGATATTTCATGCATCAGCAAAGCCATTTTTTCACAGCCTTGACTCTCTGTCTGGGTGGATTTATGACATGCTTTAAGTTAGGTTTGTCTGCATTTTTAAGTACCACATCTGAGTGATAAAAAGCTAACATGGCTGTAATTACAAAAAGAAGAGGAGGACTTGTGGCACCTTAGAGACTAACCAATTTATTAGAGCATAAGCTTTCGTGAGCTACAGCTCACTTCATCGGATGCATACCGTGGAAACTGCAGAAGACATTATATACACAGAGACCATGAAACAATACCTCCTCCCACCCCACTCTCCTGCTGGTAATAGCTTATCTAAAGTGATCACTCTCCTTACAATGTGTATGATAATCAAGCTGGGCCATTTCCAGCACAAATCCAGGTTTTCTCACCCTCCGCCCCCCCCCCCCCCCCAAACTCACTCTCCTGCTGGTAATAGCTCATCCAAAGTGACCACTCTCTTTACAATGTGTATGATAATCAAGGTGGGCCATTTCCATCACAAATCCAGGTTTTCTCACCCCCCACCCCATACACACACAAACTCACTCTCCTGCTGGTAATAGTTCATCCAAACTGACCACTCTCCCTACAATGTGCATGATAATCAAGATGGGCCATTTCCAGCACAAATCCAGGTTTTCTCACCCCCCTCCCAACTCACTCTGCTGCTGGTAATAGCTCATCCAAACTGACCACTCTCCTTACAATGTGTATGATAATCATGGCCATTTCCAGCATAACTCCAAGTTTAACCAGAACGTCGGGGGGGGGGGGGTTAGGAAAAAACAAGGGGAAATAGGCTACCTTGCATAATGACTTAGCCACTCCCAGTATCTATTTAAGCCTAAATTAATAGTATCCAATTTGCAAATGAATTCCAATTCAGCAGTTTCTCGCTGGAGTCTGGATTTGAAGTTTTTTTGTTTTAAGATAGCGACCTTCATGTCTGTAATTGCATGACCAGAGAGATTGAAGTGTTCTCTGTAATTAGTTTGTCTGAATGAGCTGTTTGCATGGAGGGGAGAACTGTGTGAACAGTAGCTTTCGGCAAACAGCCTTTAAATTTATCTTTAAATATTCACTCGTGCTCTTGCGAGGCTTGTGTCATCCTAGAAACAGTAGCCCCATGTGCAGGCATCTTGTGGCCTAGTGGGGCTACTTCAGAGATTGCAAGGCTGGGACAGGGAAGGCGGGGCATTGAGGGAGAGAGCCAGAGGCACCCTTGAGCTTTGCATCGAGTGCTCTTATTGGGTTTCTTTGTAATAATTTTGCCCTGTGCAGACTCTGGCCGAGGCATAAAAAATTCAGTAGCTGAATAGTTAACTTCCTTCTGAGCTGTCCCTGGAAAGGTCATTTGCTGCATAACTGCTTACTTCTCTGGATCTATTGGGTGATCGCCAGCCCTCCCGCACCGCCGCTAACATACACATTGACCAGATGCTGTCTTCAACCAGAACACACACAGCCTCCTACAAAATTTGAATGAGCATGAACCACTGGCACATAGTGGTAGTGGTGCAGAAATAAACCGGGATTCTCCCTCGCTGGTGGTTTTCTTTTCTTTCCTCTCCCTTCTGCTGTTGTGGTTCGGAGATGCCAAAAAACCCATCCACACTGGGGCTGATTGGGTGTATGCACAGATTCAGTTCCCATATCAAAAGAGACATTCATGAGGGCCCTGGAGTGCAATCCGAAGCTTGTATTCATTTAATTCCCCCTCCATTGCTGATGCTATTGGTTAACCTTTAACTTGAGATGGGCCTCAGCTCTCAACTTCAAAGTTTTGGGTGGGGAGTTTCAGATCCAGGATGTGGGTTTGCATCCATCTTTCTTGCTAACAATCACAATCACCAAAGGCACTTATTCCTTTGTCTTGCTATGCTACTCTCTTCTACCCTTGGCTTTCAGATGCACAGAGGCGATGGTAGTAATAACAAATAATTAATTAATAATACATCCTACATTTATAGAGCACTTTCTATCCCTACATTTCCCATGGCACTTCACCAGCTGTATATCACATATACACCACTGAAATGCAGCCAGCTCTGGGTTGGAAGGCAGCCGCTGAATGGATAATCAGTGAACAGCACACTGTTGGAGTGGAGGAGAGGGAGGAAATAATACAGTGGTACAGTAGCTCAGCTTTCCATGCTTCAGGGACTTGTCCCGATTTTCTCCTTCTGTTATGCCAATTCAGCCATTTTGCATGGTGACTAGCCCACTTGCTTCTCTCTGCGGTGATGGAGAATCTTGCCTCAAAGCTGGAGCCATTCACAGAGTTTACTCTGTGCAGGGAACATGAACCTATTAATGAGCCTGATTCTCAGAGCTATGTAGAAGACATCCTAGAAGGTGAGACTGTATGGAAATAAAGCCATGTTGGCTTATGCTCAGTGAGAAACAGGACAGGAAAAACCACTCAGTGCTTTTCTAATGGGGAAGGACCAAACCAGGGGGGAAAGGAAATATCACAGCTCTCAATGGGTGTTACAGATATGTACTCTTCTCATTGCTAAATAGGGAGCATGGCCTCTCACCACCCACAGGCAGAGTCTCCTCGCTACTCACACCATATATAGAGATATTCGGTTTTTTTGGTCACCAGTGGGTGAGACACTAGAAGAGACATAGACAATTAACAGCCCTATATTTGGTGATCACACTTTACCATGTGTCCATCCGACATGTTACTGCTGCTGAGACTTGAACCAGGACCTTCACAAACTATTGAGAGCAACTCTACCAGATGGCCAAGCCACAAGTGAGCCTCTGCCTAGCTGACGTGGTGGCAGCTGTGCTGAGCTTGTCTGACCTGGATGTTGCTATGTGTCTTACACCTCTTTGTCCAGGAAACCAAACTGACTGATGAGTTAATTTACATTGTAAATTTCCTGCCACACAGGTGATATATGGTGTATGTAGCAGGTTCCCAACCATGAGGATTCTGGGGAGAGGGCAGTGCGCATGCAAGAATAATAGGGTAAAACAGATGGGACCTTTTGCATCATTCTCCCCTGAGTAGAACCCTAAGTAGGATGAAAGCTTTGTTTGCTCCAGGACAGGGTTGTCAATAAGAATGAATAGCAAATCCAGCATTGTGGACTATAGATTTCTACTTCCTGCATTAGACTTAATATAGGTCAGAGTTCTTGTGGAGTTGATCATCAGCCACGCCAATGATTCCCAAGGCAGCTTTTGTAGAAATTGAATCAATTCTATTTACTCATTTCTGCAGCATCTTTGTGAAGAAGTTATCCTCTTCCGGGAAACCAGGGCACCAGGATGGGGCCACTGCCTAGCAAAGTGCGGGGGAGGAGACTAAAGGCTACACCCCCACCTGGTGTAAACTGGCATGGCTCCAATGGAGAGGAACTATTGGCATCAGCTGAGCATCTCACCCTGCTTCATGTTTTGACTGAAGTGAATGAGCAGTCAACAGAACGAAACTGGATTCTTCATTCAAGGAAACTCACAAACATGTTTCTCTTCCAGCAGCTTGCTAGTTTCTTATCTTCTTCCTTACCCTCTCTCATGCAGTCTATCTGCCGGATACGCCATGGCCTTCTGAGTTCTAATCCCATGGCCATCCCTTGTACTTTTGGGATGCATTCCACAGTGGAATCTACATTCCCTCCCTGGGTTCCCTAAAGGATGCACAGATTTGTATCACATTTACTTTTGCGCTATTCAGCTACCATTAGACACGACACTATGGCATGCACAGTAGCACACAATGCTAACTGCGTAGGAATGTGCCAAGGATGGTTTCCCAGGCTTCAGGAGAGGCAGGGACAGCAATAGGGGAAAGTGGCATGCACAAGAGTCAGGTACAGTCCCACAGTGTCCCTGTGGATGTCCTGATGTCAGGGGAAGGGGGGTCAGCAGCAGGGAACTAGAGACAGCCTCAAAGAGAGGGGAAGGACAGAGCCAAAGCCAGATTCAGGATGCTGCTGTTTGAAGACTGGCATAATAACGTGGTTATAACAAATACAAGTGTAGAATGATACTTTGTTGGAGGACAGCTTGTTTGTTGCAAAGTTGATTTTCGTAGGGCATGTCAAAGGTGCATCTTGCTTACTCTCTGTAGCCTTCGCCTGGGCTGGAGGCATCCATCTTTCAGAAAATAGATCTCAAATCAATAGTCTTCTAACCTTTGGAGGATGATCCAGGATGTTAATGAATTTGGAACAATTGTCGACACATAAGAAAGCTCTAATTACACTGCACTAACTGTGCAACTAAGGTGGAAATGTTTGCATAATAAGGCCCACTTCTTGTGACTCCTTACCCAGTAATGTGAAGGTCCCGCCCCGATGTGGAATTTCATATTCATAAGCATGCTGTTATGCCAAGGAATTCAATATGCCTGTCAAAAGCTGTGATTCCAGTCCTGTCCTCATCCTGGTTGTGTTTATCCCTTCAAAGAATATGCCCTAATGTGGATGCTATTTTCATCTCTCAAATGGTTTATATGGCTCTCTGAGCTCAGATCACACATTAATAACACTTTTCATGTATGCAGCACCTAGGTCTGAAGATGTCAAAGCATTTTAAAAATACTAATTAAACCTCACCACACCCTTGTGAGATAGACATTATACCTGTTTTGCAGCTGGGCAAACTGAGGCATAGAGATGCTAAACCCCAAAGTTTCACAAATGTCTACTGATCTGGGGTATCTCCATTTTTGAGTGCCCAAGTTAGACTCCAAGGTGTCTCGGAATGGATGCCTGTCACAGGGTCCGCACAGGCTTCCACTTCCTCATGCCTGTGCCGGCTGGCCAAATAAAGAGTCCCAACACCTTCTTTGGTGCTTCACCCTTGTGTCTTTATTTACAGTGCAACCATGTAGACCTTTTTATTCCCCCAAAAGCTTTCCCCATTAGACCCTTCCTAGGGTCTCCTGGCCCGTGAGGCTCCTTGCCTTTGGTGAGGAGACAGAGCTGTAAGCCTCGTATCCCCTCCCAGGCTAGCCTCCTGACTGAGCTTTCTCTAGGGATTTTATAGCCCTTCCCTTCCTCAGCCCAGCTGCCGGGACTCAGCTCAAGTCATTGCTGTGAGCTGGCCCTTGTTAGGGCCTGCAGCTAGGCTCTCTGCTGGCTGCCTGGGCCCCTGCACCTGGCTTCCCTACCAGAAAGCAGGGCTTAGCCAGCATTTTGGCAGGGCATTCAAGGGGTTTTACCCCTGCCCTACCACAATGCCCCAAAGCACCCCCTGCTTTTGAGAATTTTGGTCCATGTGACTTGCCCAGTATTATAGAGCAAGTGAGTTTCAAAGGCAGGGATAGAAACCAGGAGTTCTATCTTGCAGGATGTTGTGAGGCTCTATTAACTAAGGGCCAGGAAGCATACTGATAACTTGAAAAGTTCTACAGAAATTGCCAAAGCTTCTTATTTATTAAAAAAATGACAAGAAAAATGTCAGTGTATATTGGATTTCTGTGGGCTGCAGGTAAACTCGGCCCTTTAAACTAGGTGACCTGACAGGTGTGACTTCAAGGACACATGATTGGTCCCACCGAGTGCTACTCAGGCAATGCGTCATACTTGACCCTCCTCAGTCCCTGGAGATATGTACCAGATCTACTCCCTACAGAATTTTTCACCACACCCTCCACCTTTGTGTCCCAACATTGGTCAGGTTCTTAAAAAACAAAATGAAAGGAGAGAATTGAGTCACATATGAAAGTTTGGACTTCTGGCTCAGAAATACACACACATGACATCAAGTTAAAGGGAACTCCTGCCACAGCTCCTAGAATTATTATAGCAGCTTAAATTTTTCACTGATTTGTTGCTCTGTTTTATCTTCCAGCAGGAAAGGGTCAGCCTAGATTTTGCCCCTGCAATGTGCTGCAGCTTCTGCAAGACATCTTGAGCCTTTCATTTCTGATCTGATATTTATGAGGGGGATAATGCAGCAGCTATGTTCACTGAGGAAAGATGCATCGTGTTAAGAATGTACAAAGGAGATTTTTGAGCAAGAAAAAAAAATGGCACAAAAAACTCAGCAGGAAGAGAGAATTATGCAGTTTGCTACTTCACTATCCCAGTCCTCACTGAAGACCTCTCCCTGCCCCAACCAAGAAATCCCCATGTCTCTTTGATCTTGCCTAGCAGAGGAGGCTGGAGACATAAGTATTTTACTCTTCTCGAAACTGTAGCCTAATCCCTCTAGGACATTAGATTTGACAGCTATTGTTAACCAACTAAACTGGCTTAGCTGCAAAAGCGTCCTCCACCAAGATGCACTTTACAATGATCTGCCAGTACGGCCCCAAAAAATAAGATCTAGGAAAAGCAATAGCCTTTGCGGAATGAAAGGGTGAAGGACCAGGAGTCATTAAAATTCACAGACACCTCACAGCCAATTTCATGTGGCCTTCATCATCATTATATATATACTGCTGCTGTTGGGGCTGTTTCATTTCCTACCGCCTGATCTACTGGGAGATGAGGTGATTATCAACAGATAGAGAAACATGCTGACACCTTGGTTGTTTTAAATGCTCCATATGAAGCAGAGCCAGGGCTGAGCACTTTAACCCTTGGTGAGGATGGCAAGAGCTGGGAAAACATAATAAATAATACCTAGTTCTTGCATGATGCTTTTCATCCATTGATCTCCAAGCACTTTTCAAAAGAGGGAGAAACTGAGGCACACAGGTGATGTGACTTTCTACAGGTCATCCAGCAGGCCAATGGCAGAGCTGGGAATAGTTCCTAGTGCTTTTGAGCTCCAGTCCAGTGCCCCACCCACTGGAGACACACACTGGAATTGGCAGAAATGGAGGAACAGAGAGAATGTGGATATTATTTTCTAAATGAATTACTTATTATTTTCCAGTGACATGACATTCCATCATGCATTGTAATTAATAGATAGGGCAAACTGAGGTGGGTGATTGCTGAAAGATGGTCTGGAGTCAGATGCTGAACCTCTGTGACATTACCTAGTTATCAAATGCAAAACTGCTATGGTTATTACCTTGACCATTGTATGTCCAGGAGATGACTTGAGATTGATACACAAAGTCCCTAAGTAGTTTCAGTACTACTATGTAATTTTCAGTTTCTTGGACATCTTCTATGTCAGAAGACAGGAATAGGTTATATCATTTTGCACTTATCATGTTTAAAAAATAGAGCCTTCTCCTTGAAGAATCTATCCCAGGTTTCACACAAGATCCATTGCAAGTGGGTGGGGATGGACTGTTTGCAAGAGTTTAGTCCATTTGATGGTGACATCCAGCTCTACTGCTTGTACTTGGTGGACCTGCAACTTCTTTCCCTATATGCTGCAAATTAGTGTATTTATTCAAAGCTCCCAATAACCAATGTGCAACACTATCTGTGAACCAGAACGGTTTCCCACCATTGCGTTATACTCTCTTTTTAATGGTCTCAGTCCTTGCCGAGCTTCACCCTGCTCATGGCAATAATGAGATGTGTGGTAACTCATCTCAAGAAGGCAAATACTACCTTATGGGAAGAAAATCCAGATACAGACGGCTAATCAATGGTGGATGGGAGGGTGGTCAGGTTAAAGTGCAGGAGTGGGTTTCAGAACATGTGAGGCCCAGTTCTGCAACCCTTACTCACACTTATCTTCCTTGCTAGGGTGTTTAGTTCCACTGAGCAATCAATAGGACTACTCAAGTGGATAAAGGTTATATGATCAGGCCCCTGGCTCTTCCATAGACTTCCTGTGTGACTGTTGGCAGGACCTCTGTGCCTCAGCTTTCCTATCTGTGAAATGGGAATAAAAATCTCTCTCTCTCGATAGAGGTGGGGGGAGTTGTAAGACTTAATTTAGTCTTGTTTGGAAAGCACTTTGAGATCCTTGGATGCAGGGCACTCTGAAATTGGCCAGTAATAATATTTATAAGCCCAGTAGAGGATGGACTTTTCATCTGGCTTCTCTATGGTGACCTTAAACTATATAGTAGCCATTGAGTGACATAGCGCTACTACCTGTAAACACAATCAAAACCAGCAGTGGGCTGTGGGGGCGGCACCCAGTCTCAGCTAGAGGAAGAGGAGCCAGTAGATGATCTCAACATTTATTCTCACATATGGAGATGACCTTGGGGGCTTTGTTTCTGTTAGCGAGCATCATAACTTTGCTGGGGAAGGAGAGAAAAAATACTCCAAATGCAGATCAAAAGATTTGAGCGTGGAGTTTATTTCCTGCAAAGCAATCAGATAGTGTGTATTTTGCCCAGATGGTTATGAATATTAACCATTGCTTTTGTTAGATATGAGCAATTCCACCTTTGCTTCGCATTTCCCATACGATCAGAAGAACCACTGTGACTCATAAACCAAAGACGTGTCACTGATTAATTTCCCCTCTTGTCGTATGTACTGTATGAATTTTTGAAATGTGCTATAAGATGTCACTGGGCGTGAAGTGTGGCTGAGGCCTGGAAGGATCTTGTGCCCGTTGTTACAATGTTTATGGGTGATGAAAAATAAAAGAGCCTTGATGTGATTATCATTAGACAGACAGAGCAATTAATTGTTTCATGCATTAGCGCAAACCTCCAAATGAAATAACCTGACTTCAGAATTAATGTTGTTTTTGTTATGGTTTGAGGTGGAATATTTGTTTGTTTTTTGTAATCGTGCTATAATAATACGGTTGGCTACAATTTATATTATGAGATTTGCATGACTGCTTCCAGCGCTTCATTTCATGTTAGAAAAACCCTTCCCTGGCTTTTCTAATCTTTGCTCTACACTGGAAACAGGGAAATCCAGAACAATTAATCCTTCAAATCTGGGAGATCAGATCAAATTGGACTGAGATCTGCACTGCCTTGGGTTTTGCAAAAATAAAAGCACCATTGATTTCCCCCTTTTCTGTTGCATACATACCCAGCAAATCAACTGAACAGCTGTTTTCATTTTTCTAGCAAATGTAAGGCACATCTGTATGGCAGTTGTAGATTTAGGAAGGGAAGAAGAAGGATCCTGGGAACTACAGGCCAGTCAGCCTCACCTCAGTCCCCAGAAAAATCATGGAGCAGGTCCTCAAAGAATCAATCCTGAAGCACTTACATGAGAGGAAAGTGATCAGGAACAGTCAGCATGGATTCACCAAGGGAAGGTCATGCCTGACTAATCTAATCTCCTTCTATGATGAGATTACTGGTTCTGTGGATGAAGGGAAAGCAGTGGATGTATTGTTTCTTGACTTTAGCAAAGCTTTTGACACGGTCTCCCACAGTATTCTTGTCAGCAAGTTAAAGAAGTATGGGCTGGATGAATGCACTATACGGTGGGTAGAAAGTTGGCTAGATTGTTGGGCTCAAAGGGTAGTGATCAATGGCTCCATGTCTAGTTGGCAGCCGGTGTCAAGTGGAGTGCCCCAGGGGTCGGTCCTGGGGCCGGTTTTGTTCAATATCTTCATAAATTATCTGGAGGATGGTGTGGATTGCACTCTTAGCAAATTTGCGGATGATACTAAACTGGGAGGAGTGGTAGATACGCTGGAGGACAGGGATAGGATACAGAGGGACCTAGACAAATTGGAGGATTGGGCCAAAAGAAATCTGATGAGGTTCAAGAAGGATAAGTGCAGGGTCCTGCACTTAGGACGGAAGAACCCAATGCACAGCTACAGACTAGGGACCGAATGGCTAGGCAGCAGTTCTGCGGAAAAGGACCTAGGGGTGACAGTGGACAAGAAGCTGGATATGAGTCAGCAGTGTGCCCTTGTTGCCAAGAAGGCCAACAGCATTTTGGGATGTATAAGTAGGGGCATAGCGAGCAGATCGAGGGACGTGATCGTCCCCCTCTATTCGACATTGGTGAGGCCTCATCTGGAGTACTGTGTCCAGTTTTGGGCCCCACACTACAAGAAGGATGTGGATAAATTGGAACGAGTCCAGCGAAGGGCAACAAAAATGATTAGGGGTCTGGAACACATGACTTATGAGGAGAGGCTGAGGGAACTGGGATTGTTTAGTCTGCAGAAGAGAAGAATGAGGGGGGATTTGATAGCTGCTTTCAACTACCTGAGAGGTGGTTCCAGAGAGGATGGTTCTAGACTATTCTCAGTGGTAGCAGATGACAGTACAAGGAGTAATGGTCTCAAGTTGCAGTGGGGGAGGTTTAGGTTGGATATTAGGAAAAACTTTTTCACTAGGAGGGTGGTGAAACACTGGAATGCGTTACCTAGGGGGGTGGTAGAATCTCCTTCCCTAGAAGTTTTTAAGGTCAGGCTTGACAAAGCCCTGGCTGGGATGATTTAATTGGGGATTGGTCCTGCCTTGAGCAGGGGGTTGGACTAGATGACCTCCTGAGGTCCCTTCCAACCCTGATATTCTACGATTCTATGATTCTATGTGATTGCAGCACATGTAGGCAACCTGTGCTAGCTTAAATCTAGCTAGGATGAGTTCCAATAGCAGTGAAAACATGTCAGTGTGGGCTTCCGGGCAGGCTGTATAACCCTTAGCAAGCTCTCAAATTCCTAGCCCGCCCAGGGATCTGTGCTGCTGTGTCTTTGTGCCTGTTCTGGTATGCCTACCTAAGCTGCTATCGCATTTCCGACGGCAGTGCAGTCATACCTTCCGTGGTGGTGAAAGGTCCTGAGGCTGACAGCATGGGACATTGAATACTCCTGGGGAAAGTACAGCATTCAAGTATCTTCACCACCAGCCTGCCCATGTGCTTCTCCCCTGTCCTGAAATGACTCCTTCCAAGCTTGGGGAGGGTTCATCTCCATTCAGTCCCTGATTTCTCAGTTGTCCAGTTGAAAGGGAGCTAGAGAGATAGTACTGTAAAGCGTATACTTGTTTATAGGATGTGGACTGAAATCACTCATTTACTGTATGTGTATTGCCAAACAGCCCTCAGATGGTAATGACATTTGCTCACTGCTGACCTGGCTGGATTTCAACCTAAAGGTGAAAGGCTCTATATGCCATTATCAACCCCCTAAGCGATCCAGTCCCCTCTACGCATTCACCTCTGTGACCCATCCAAGCTTATGCTCAGCAGTACAGCCCATTTCACTGGGCAATGTACATCTCCATCACCTATTGGTATATTCAGTTAAATAGAGTTGGTTGGGTATGGGAAGAGCGTATGGGTTGTAGCAATCCCAAACAAAGGTTAATTGTATCTGGGACCTAGACATTAATCTCCATTGGGCTATAAAAATGAAATACAATGGAGACTGTTTCAAACTTTCCTGTTCCTGTTGGTATAGGGAGCAGTGAGACAATGCATTGTAATGTGGGTTCCACTGATTTGTGCCCAAGAACAGTAACAAGAAACTTTTGAATGAACTGTAAGATTAATGAACTTGGTTTCATGCTGGACAAGGGACCATAACAAAATTTAAATACTGTAGTGTTCACATAAGCCAGGTTTTGTGAGTTTCATGCATTGCTTACACACAATCAATAGAGCAGACCAGGAAACCTAATGCAGTTTATTACTATGGACATACCAGAACTAGCCAACAAAATTAGTAGCATTAATATAATAAATGAAGACTGATCTGAAATACAATCTCCGTTCCAGACACCCTTGAACTTTGGGGATATTAAAAATCCAGATCCAAACCCTCCAGATCCAGCAGAAATATGGTTGCTTGAAACCATCTCTAATAGTAATAAATTGAGAATAATAATTACATTGTTATATTTAGACTGTGGTTGACCCTGCAGGAACCCAGAATTAACTGTGGGCCCAGTTTTCAGACTTTGGGTGTCAATTGGAAATACAAATCATGCAGCTGGATTGCAAATCAACACTCAGGCAGGTAAAATACGAATTTCCTTACCTAACCCCTGAAGTGAGCATCAAAATGTGGGAAGTGGATGTCCAAAAGAATATATTTGAAAATGGAACTTTCCACATACAATATAGGGATCATCCACCCACCAGTGAAATTGTAGCCACCTCTAGGATGGAACATAGCAGCCCTTCTGCACACCGTGGTGCAGCCTTTATATTTTTAAAAGACGGAGTATCGAATAACTTCTCCAACTGAAAGGACAGAGGCAGTTTATTTTTTACATAGGTGGAAGATGTAAGGGGTTAACTTCTTTTGCACTCTTAGCACTGGCCTGGTGGGCTGAAAAGAAGGAAGGGAGGACAAGCAGAAGGAGAAATCAGCAGTTTGCATTTGCTGAGCAGCACACAAAGCCCTGGTTTTAATACTGTAAATCCCCAAAACCTCATAAGCACTAAATTAATCCCTACAAATTAAGAGCACACGCCACAGCAGGATTCATTGCTGTGCTACTCACTAGCAACTGTATTTAAGACTATGTAACTATAAGCAAAAACCCTGAGCTGGCACAGCCTGCCATCATCATGATCCCTTGACATGCTTTCTGTTCTCCCAGTAACTTTTGTAAGAACTAATCTCAGATGATAAATTCTCCCCTCATGTAATCAAGAGGGGAATTTGGCCCTAGATATTAACAACTTTCAGGCTGCTTTTAAATCAGGGTGGCTTGAAAACAATTAGTGCTTTGGTTAATTATGTAATACAGCTGGGGTGGGAGAGAAACTTTTGGGGTGGGTAAGGGACACTTTCAAACCAACCCTCTGATCCAAACACCCATAAATTAAGGGAAATTTTAGAATCAGATGGGAATTTGTCTCCCAGTCTCCTGAACAAAAAACTAAAACAGAAAAACAACCAAAATGAAAATCTCATCTTTTTGTGGATGTTCAAATCTGGGTCAGTATCTAGATCAAGGGTGGGCAAACTTTTTGGCCTATGAGCCACATCAGGTTTCTGAAACTGTATGGAGGGCAGGGTAGGGAAGGCTGTGCTTCCCCAAACAGCCTGGCCCCTGCCCCCTATCCGCCCCCTCCCACTTCCTGCCCCCCTCAGAACCCTTGACCCATCCAACCCCCCCTGCTCCTTGTCCCCAACCGTTCCCTCCCTGGACCCCCTGCCCCTAACTGCCCCCCTGGGACTCCACCCCCTATCCAACCCCCCTTCTCCCTGTCCCCTGACTGTCCCAACCCCTATCCACACCCCCACCCCCAGACAGGCCCCCCGGGATTCCCACACCTATCCAACCCCCCTGTTCCCCATCCCCTGACCACCCCCTAGAACTTTCGCCCCATCTGACTGCCACCTGCTCCTTGTCCCCTGACAGCCCCCTGGGACTCCCTGCAACTTATCCAACCCCCCCACTCCCTGCCCCCTTACCATGCCGCTCAGAGCACCAGGACTGGCAGCCGCACCACCTGGCCGGAGCCACGCAGACTAGAGCACTGGGGCAGGCCAGCGGCTCTCGCAGCCACGCTGCCCAGCAGGAGCTCGCAGCCCCGCCGCCCAGAGCGCTGGCAGCACGGCGAGCTGAGGCTGTGGGGGAAGAGGGACAACAGGGGAGGGGCCGAGGGCTAGTCTCCCCAGCCGGGAGCTCAAGGGATGGGCAGGAGGGTCCCAAGGGCCGGATGTGGCCTGCAGTTTGCCCACCTCTGATCTAGAGCCAAACTTTTGTGTGTGTGTGTGTCTATATATATATATATGTATATATATATATATATACATTCATTGTTCCAGCAGCTTAAAGTTCTTTGGGTTTATTCAGTGTTCGAACATGTAGAATCCAGCCTGCAAATCAGAAACCTTGGTTATTTTTTATATCCTTCATTCTTTAGTAAACAAGTCCCTGCTCTCTCTAAATTCTGAAAGCAGCAGGCGTGTGGGTCATCTGAAACTGTTCTCAATGGATTCCCTCAAAGTTAGAGTCTAAGGAAGCTCCATACAGTAGACTTCCACTTGGTACTAGGGTAAATGCCAGGAACTGTCATTCAACTTTAAATGGTGTGATCTTAATCTTTATGGACGGAGTAGTAGTAAAGTATAGCTGTGTATATTTCTAGCATATTTGTTCAGTGGAAAGGGGAAACTGCGCACAGTCCCAATCACATGTCAGGAAAGTAGACATCAGGGAGTTATATAATCAAACAATGTGAAAACTGCCATTCTTCCCCCCCCCCCCCGGTTTTATCCTCATCCTCACAAATTGTCATCTCCTGTGTGTAAAAACCAAAAGCAACAGAAAAGCCATCAGAATCCCTGTCTAATTGTTAACACACACTTACCTTAACCAAGCAAATGCAGTTATTAACTAGCCCTTAAACAATAAGTGGTGTCTGTTGGAGAGACTGCCCTGCAGTCATTACGACTCTAGGGTATTAATAAAATACTATGTCTGTTACTCCAATCTCCTGGTTTCCATACACTGTAATTTTCACTTTATATTGAACTCCTCCCCAGAGCAGTAAAATTCCACATTGCTTTAAATGTTGTCTTTCTCTCATCAGAGTGTGAAAGAAGTGAAGCCTGTAATAAAAATCAAGATATATTAGCTTTTCTCCGCTGTCCCCAAGGCTTGAGAGAGAAGCTTATTGGAATTACCACGTCAGATGGTCCAGCGTTCATGCAACAGTCATAAAACTTCTATTAGGTGCAGGGGGCTGGAGGGGCGGGTGTAGATATTTACTTCCGATGCAGCAGGAACCGCTGCCAAGACCTGCAGTAAAAGCCAGATATTGGTTCCCTTCGCAGCACTTTGAGTCTGACTGTGTGTGAAATAAATAAGGGAGAATTAAAGTGAATCCCAATAAAAAAAAAGAAGAGGATATTAATGACCCTATTTCTTAAATGACAGCGTTACTGAACGTGAACGGTCAAACACACACAAAGAAAATGACTTTGGATTTTTTTGATGGGGTGGTGGGTTACTTGCACAGACCCAATGTCTTCAGGCGGAGAAGAATGTGATGAGTTATTTATCTGGCTTATTATCTAAACAGCGGGGTCCTTACACCTGCTTGCTCACCCTAAGATAAACTTGTGCATTTTGGTGCCCGCTCCCACTCCTATGGGCCACTGATATAAATGAAGTGGAATCAGCCCTTTAATAGGCACATGCTGCGAAATAATAATAATGAATACTTAGTCCCAATTCCAAACTGCTGTAAGCAGGGGCAACTCCATTCATTTGAATGGAATTGCAACTGCTCAGTCCAGATCTAAGTTTGACTGGAAGAGAAAAATCTACCATTCAGCAGCTTCTCCAAGTACGTTTCCTTTTGGGTGCTGCTCCGCAAGACATTGTACTTGATCCTCTTTATCATTCCATAGCTGGGGATATGGCAAAGAAGGAAATGACTACAGGTGTGTTTGAGCCATTGCATTTGGACCTGGATTTGGAACACCCCAAAGTGGGGCTGAGAGTCAGGCCAGTCTAGAGATATGGTCTCGCTGCAACATGTGCCTGTGGATCAGGATTCAGATTCTAGCCCTCCTCCGCCATGAAATTTGTTGGGATATCTTGTTTTGAGCTCATTTGTAGCAATTGAGTGCAGGCGTGCACTCACACACCCATCCCTCTTTCTCTCCCAGACAGACAGACAGACATAGCCACTGTCATGCTGTCTGGAGTGGCTCACAGCCATGATTGCCAAACTCAGGGCAGACTGTCAAAAAAGCAGGGCAGACACCCCAAGCTGGTGGTGTGTTCTTAATTAGATTTCACCAACCCAGTGACAAGTGTGAATTCCTAAATAACAGTCTTACCATGGAGTCACCGACAGTTCTCCTGGGCATCCCAGACTATCCTGCCACCCAGGCAAGCTGGACTATGTGACAGATGGTCCCTTACACCAAAAATCGCAACAATATTCAGGTTACTCCTTGCCCCAAAGGACCAGTCACTTACCCCAGGTCAACTGGACTCAGATCTCAAACAAAGGACAATTGCCTATAGCCAATTCTGTAACAAACTAACTACAGATTTACTAACTAGGAAAAATAAATCTGAATTGGTTACAAGGTTAAAATAGGAAATATATACACACAAATGAGTTACAGTCTTAGATTTAAAAAGGTAATATCAGCTCCTGTAATAAGCAGCTCTATATGGCTAGGAATCTTTTTTCCTCAGAGCCCAGACAGCATAGACCTGCCCAGTTTCTCCATGTCAGGGACTTTTATTCCCCCCTCACCCCAGAGTCCAAGCTGATGGGTGAGTTCATGTGTGGGCTTTTCCTTCCTTACAGGAGTTAGGGATGCAAATAAGGTCTTTGTCCTTTGATGCTACACAATGCCTCATCTGCCTTCATTGGGCCATCTTGTATGCAGGACCGAGCACTTTATCTTAATTAATGCTTTTTTCCCGGGTTGGTGAGTTACACACTTACAGAGGTTTACAATGCAAACACTCAACATAACTTCATACCATGTAGTACAGATGTTATAAGCAGGATTCATACCTGCAGCCTTCTGCAAGCATTCCATAAAGTCTATACACTAAACGCACTCTTATAACGCTAATATCTATTTTAACTACACTAACCCACAGATGATTTGCAGCTGTGCATTTGTCAGTGTTCATGGCCTTGCACGAGCTGGCACATGGTCTGCCAGCATCAGTCATATTGACTGCCCTGGAGAAGGAAAAACCACGCTTTATCCACACCTCAGACAGTGGCAGTGGAAGCTCTACCCTTCTCTGAACCTCCCAGCATGCCCCAGCCTTCCTGGATGGGACTGCCTTTGAGGGACAAAAGAAATATAAGGGTATTTCTTCTGCTGCTGCATGGGATTATCTGTTTATACAAGCATAGCTACTGAGCACCAGAGGTGTGAATGGTGCTGTGCACATGAATAAAACACATGGTCGCTGCCCCAAAGAGTTTGCAATTTAAGATATAGTCATAACATGACAAATGATAACACACACAGGGGTCGCTAAGGGAATAAGGGAGAGCGGTTACATAAAGTAGTTACATCTTTGTTGACATGTTTCTAGCCTAGTGACGGATTAGGATATTTGGAGCAAGGGCGATGGGGAAGAGCTTTTTACCATTTTGACCTTGTTTCAGGATCAGCCTCAAAGTGCCATGAATTTTAATTAACTGAGTGACTTTCAAATACCTAGTGGACAGTAGCACACATGGAAAACACTACCCTGACACATTCCCTTGCATTCAGACTCCTCTATGTGAGGACTGAACAAATGTGGTTGCACTGGACCAAGAAAGCCAGTGGCAGAGAGATATAAAAGCTGATAAACAGAGACCTATAAACGAGTCATATTAAAGATATAGGGACAGATTAATCAGAGTGCTCTGGTTGTTTTGAGCCTCTCCAGTGATGCAGAGCAGCCATAAACTCAGTTTAACTTGCCAATTAAGCTGATTTTACTGTTGCTTTATAGTGTCAGAACAGCAGAAAGCAGTGGGAATTTCACAATGAATGAGGACCACAGATTATAGGTAGAAAGGCTAGAATTGGACCATGCTGTGATTTTGCAGGACTCCTCACTATATTAACATAGCATAGAGATGTCATACTCCCTCCTCATCTGAGCTTTGTCTAAACCTTTATATTGCAGTTGGTTACAAGAGTTATAATTATTTTACTGACATTTTTAACATCCAATTTGCCTCTAGCTTGGTGTATGTGGAGATGAGAATAAATGCAAAATCAAAATGCAAAACCAAAGGAAGATCTAAAAGTCCCATTGAAGCAATTGTGAGAACCTCACGTGAAAACTGGAGACCTTCAAACAGCTTAAAGGTTCAGGTCAGGTAACCACCTATAAGTTTGGGTGTTTATCCCAACTATCTGAATCTCCTGCATTTGCAAAACTGGGCTGGAAATCTCTTGAGACGAGACATTGAGAGAGTCACTTTGCTCCAACTACCTGTGCACTTTGAATTCAGAAGAGTGACTGCATAATTGGGATTAGTTAGTTGATTAAAAACTTTTTCAGGAATCCCTCATCCACTTTTTTTTTCTGTTGAAATTTGAGATTTCAATTTAAAAAATTCAGCAACATTAGAATTGTTTTTACCATTTCTAGTTGGGATTTAGAGATAGCAAGTGTGAGGGAAAGAGGATTTGGTCATTCAGTATTGCAGGGTTGTAGTGAGGTCTCTCATGTTAACTTTCAGTGCCTACCAGCACAACAGAATTCTGTAGTCTCTTTCAGTGACTCCAAATCAAATTTGCTCATTTTGCAAGTCAAAACATGATTTTTCTAATTGCTACTACAGCAATCTCCACCAGGGAACAGAAAACCAAGCTGGGTTCTTTCTGTTTCCCATACTATTAGTAATTAATGTTCCTCAGTCTGGAATTTAACAGGCATCCTTGACAATGCGGAATGGAATCTAACTTGCTCTCCAGAAGCTGTATTGGCTCCTGGACAACAGTATAAACTGCTTTTCTCCCAGTAATCAGATGTGACTTTAAGACACTCAGGGAAGGATGTATGTAAATTGAGTAAGATGGTGCCATTTTTACACTATCATTATTCTGACCATAACACACTTTAATTCTTGACATTACAAAATACAGACTACAAACGCATGGTCTAAAGGATGTAGGATTTCCTCTGCAGAATGCCATCTTTAGTATATATTTATATTTCCAGCACTTGAATACCAAGGTTATAGATGCTTTGTAAATATGATAGATATCGAAGTAAAGAATCACTGATGGTAGCTTTTCTTCAGAGCAACAATGTCCCTCACTAGAATATCTGACAGAAATAGGTCTGAGCCATCATATACAGACCTTGAGCAAAGTTTGGGCTTTTGCTTCAGGCCATTCACTAATCTCAGACATGCTGACACCCCATATATTGTTACAAGTAGCTGAAGGGGTGAGAGAGGATGGAGGATTCCAGTATTTTTGCTTGAGGTTATCATTGATCCTGATACAGGCTCTGAGAAGAAAGTAGGAACTTTTTTTTGCCTGGTGAATTGGCAAGCTTTGTGCATATGGAAATTAGTATTCTTGCCAGGTACCTGCAACTGTCTGTCAGGGGCATATCTCATTAATCACCCAATTACGCAGACAGGCAGTGAAACCTTCCCTGCAGAAGTCTCCATGGCTGGAGACTGCTGTGCTCCTGCCTGAATCAGGAACACCAGTCCCACCAAGCAACACGTTCAACACCATTAGATTAATGGATTTTCAGAGGAGCAGCAAGAATTACCTGAGGAGGTGTCTGTCTGCTTACCCCTCTATCTGGCCTCACACTGTGAGACTCCTGCACTCAACCCCTCCCAAGGAGGTTCCTGATCTTCCATCTTGCTATTTAAAAGGGAAGCACAGATTTTCACAGCTGCTGCTTCGGGCATGGGCTTCAGCCAGTGCCAGGGGCTGTCTATCATAGGATGCCATTTTGCCATTTTCATACATCCTCTGCACTGGCTCCAAACACATTCATTAATGAAGAAGTTGTAAGCATAGGGATAATATCCGTGTGAGTTTCCTCTGTGCTGGACTGGGAACCAACAGGCGTGCTGTTATAGCCGATAGAGACTTCCGCTTTCTGTGACAGCTACAGATGGGCTTGAGCACCTGGGATTCCCCAAAATTCTGGGGTGTTTGGATGCAGAAATTTGGTTCAGGCCCATCTTTTTAGTGACTATGTAACTCACATTAAGAGGGTGGCTCTTTGTCTCCCTCTTGTGGCAGGACCACAGAAGAGTTTATGAATCTCATGCAACTTGTAGCTACTAAACCTGTTGTCGGTCCAAATTTGAGTTGACCAGAATCAAAACCAGTTGAGGACTGGCTCAGGAATAGGACAAGCATCTCAGTTCATCTCCCTATTACAGCAGTGCCCACAGAGGGCCAGAGCACTCCATTCGCTGAACGCGTTTTTTTCAAACAGACATCTCCACCTCGTGAATGTTCTGCTGCTATAGTTGAGGGGGGAGTTTATTTAATTATTTTTTTAATCATAGTGTGTTTAGGCTGATGAATGTGAAGCCTCATTAAATATATAATAATATGGTCCTGAGGACATCTGTCATGTTAGTCTACTGCCTGACTCTCAAATCACATGAGAGCCACCTATTCTCTCTATGAAACTATTTAGGTTTTTTGGGTTGCCAGCAACCCTCTAAGAGAAGACATTGTTGGGCGTATAAATACATGAACACACTTATAACAATTCATATATAGATGAGATTAGATGATCCTTTCTCTATTAGTCCTCTGCTTTAAATCTAAGCCAGGAGACCAATCACTGAGAGTCATGACTATATGATGGCCAAGGCATGAGCTATGTCACATGGGCTCTAAGCCTAGCTCCTAGTGTGGACAGGTACCCATTTTACAAAACCCACGAGAACTATATCTGGTTTCTTTGTCTTAGCAGAAGAGTGAGTGGGCCTGGAAAAACCAAACTACCCTCTAATCCCTAGAGGTGATTCCTCTAGGACAGAGTTGAGACATGTGAGAGGGTCGGAGTAGGGGAGGTTTTCCTGCCCTTGTGCTTGCTTCCCTTGTTCTGTGGACGAGTAGAAGACTTCATTTTCCTGTCAGTCTGGTGCCTTTCATCAGCACTAATTAAATACATTCAATTAAATAGAAAAAAAATGAAGATAGGTTGAAAAATAGAACACAAAAGTGAAATCCATACAAAGCTACCAAAAAGCCTCAGCAATTAATTGTTTGTTCATTATGAGATTAATATAGTCCTTTGTTCTAACACTACAACAACAAGACTCTTACTATCCCTTCCAATATATCACAATAACCAAGAAGACGGTTATCACTGACAAACCAAACAACGTTGTAGAAAGAATAACAGGGACTCCTGAAGTGTTTGCTTTGTTGGGAGAGCAAATGAATGAATGTCTCCTTAATAGAGAAAAATAGGTAACATTTTAATATAATGAGCTAATCATTATTCACTCCTATGGTATATTCATTATGCCTTATGAAGTCCTGTCATTATAATCTAGGTGCCAGGAATCCTTGTATCGGATTTCCACTGTAATTTAGCATTCATTAGCGTCACCATTACTTTAAAGTGTTACAGACATGGGACTCCAAATGTATGTTCTTTCTGCATTTTCGGCCCCCTTTTTTTAAGGGGACACTGCCAATTTAAGTCATATAACAAATGATTTTACCTGCGTAACCAGCTGCAAGAATTTTAAAAACCCAATTTACTTTTCACGGTTTGTGCCTGTTGTTTGCTTTGTATACTTCTCTCAGTGCGGCAAAGGAAACACAATGAAGTCAGCTTCACTTTAGTGTATATTCCAGTTCACTTTCAGGTTCTCATTCCTGAAAAATGTTTCTTGCACACAGAGCAGGGGAATAAAAAATGGTTATTTAAAAGCAGTTGTTTTGATTGGAGTTTTTAAATATGAACAGAAACTTTTCCGTTGGGCTTAGGGTTATATGGCTATTTATTATTATGAGAGGTGCCGAATTCCTCTCTATCCAGGGGGTGCTCGACCCCGCCTCTGCCCCAGGCACTACCTCCACTCCATCCCTTCTTTCAAGCCCCCGCCCTCCACCCTGCCTCTTCCCTCCCTGCCTGTTCCTGCCCCCGCTCCTCCCCCCCTCCTAGCACCTCCTGCATGCTGCAGAACAGCTGATCCCCAGTGGGCAGGAGGTGCTGAGCAGCGGGGCCATCAGTGGGTGGGAGGCGCTGGGGGAGGGGTAGGCACTGACCCACAGGGCTGCCAGTGGGTGCTCCAGCCCTGGAGCATCTACAGAGTCGGTACCTATGTTATGAGATGGGTGCGGTCTGACTGGAAGGCAGTTAGAAAACTCCCCTGATGTTCAGAATTCTTAGAATTCTGTTTTGTTTGGCATGAATAAAATATCTCACCAACTTCATCTTACAGTTGATTCTCCCCCTCCCTCCCCCCAAATAATACAGTATGTCAGGAATGATTTAGGTGTTCTTTCAACAAAGCATTTACACACAAGCTAATATTAAGCATAAGCTCTTTGGGGGCTGTCTGTTCTGTATTTGTACAGCACCTGGCACAAGGGGTCCTGGTCCATGACTAGCACACTCCTAGGTGTTATTGCCATACAAATAATAATAATTAAAAATTAATGTGCTTAACTCTAGCCCTATTCAAAAGACATTTAAACACAGGCTTAAAGTCCACTGACTTCAATGGGACAGAAACACTCTCTTCAAGTGAAGCAAGTGCATAGCTACTTTGCTCAGTTGGGGCCTTAGTGGTGGTGGTCAAAAGTGTCAGTCTTCAAACTAAGCAGCAGCAATAAAAACTTCCCCACAGCACCCCAGCAATGTACTGCCCTGCCAGACTGGGAGGGACCCCTTGCTGGGCTGAAATAATAATTGAGTCTTTGTGCCCCATCAATCTTGGGCATCTCTGCTCAGGTGCACTTGATGCCAATTGCAATGGTGGCCTTTAGGATAACATTGCAATCTATAAATTCTAACAGTTTCCTCCACTGGGGCTAAGAGAACCATGTGGCTGTGATTAATGAATCTTCTTTAGCTGTCCACTATTAATTGGGGTTTTTTTTAGCCTTATTACAGCCAGTAAATCTGAGGGGGTTTAGCCCATATTTCTTCCACACATCTCCCCCACCTCTCCACTTTTTCCATCCTTCCTTATTGCATCCAGTTACTCTGTTTGAGCTTTTTTTAAACTCCTTACATGATTTTACATACACAGATGAGATTTCATTGTGCACCAAACCTCTTCTATTGGATTAGTGTCCTGGACCTCTCTGGGAACATCCAGTAATTGGGTGTTATTGTCCTTGAACCATCACTTTCTTTGCTTTTTCGAACATGTATGAATAATTAGCTTTGGTCAGTCATCTGGAAGGTGCTCCTTCATACTGTACAGCAAGAATCAGTCAAGTCTAGTGTCACGGTATGGGAAGTCATAATTCTTAACAGAACATATACACAGGGTCCCTCTAACAGAAGTCGTCTAGATGTGCTGTATCTTGACTGTAGGAACTCCATTAGCCTTACCCTGGTTATTTCACTTCTTCATATGGCTATTCCTGGCCTCCCAAAGTTGCTGTTACATTGCAGGGGTGATTGACAGCTTTCTTCACAGCTGTCACAAGGTACTACATATTGCAATGCTTCTGGTGTAAATGAATGGCTATAAATGGGGTGTGTGTATGGTATAGGAGATGACCTATAGCATCAAGCACAGATATGAGATATGCAAACCTTGACTCTGGCACCTAAATAATGGACTAGAAGAACATACCCAGGAAGGTGTACAGAAAAGAGTGCATTCACTGTCTGAGCTGTTCAGATTTTCTTGCAGGTGTTAGCCTTTGGAATTCTCTGCATTCTGTTTAAAAGTGGTTGGAAAGCCAGTTCTTTGTTATCTTTTAATCAGGAGAGTGGGTGTACAATATGGCTCTTGTTTCTCTAGTGCCTTTCATCGAGCATATCAAAGTGCTTTAAAGGCATTAATTATTGAGCCTTGCAACAGCCCTGTGACGTAGCTTCTTATGATCCCTGTTTTGTAGATTGGGAAACTGAGGCCCAGGGACGTTAAGTGACTTGCCCAAGTTCACATGGAGTGAATGTGAGGCTCTGGTTTTTTTAGTGCTATACGTATGCTTTATTTATGTCTGCAATTGCGTGGCTATTTGTGATAACTGCATATGCAAATTATGCAAAACTGCACATGCAAATTTAAAATGTATACAATTTTAAAAATCTGAGTTTAGCCCTCTTGGTCCCTGGTCCTGTGCTTTAATTAGCAGACACTATTACTATAAATTCCCACAGAGCATATCAGTTGTCTGTGATTGTGGCAGAACAGGTGTCCACTCCTGCCAAGGCTTTAGGCCTCCGCTGAGCACTGACAAATTCACTGCTGCAAACCAGTCTGTTTCACCTGTTTGTTAGTATGGTTAAGATGGGTATTGAATTTATAAAAATGTGTTGAGACTTGTAAATTGCTGCATGCGCTAATCTCACTTATAATATGTTATCATGTGCTATAAGGTAAGAGTTACATTTTTTCTTTAGGCCTGTAAAAATGTTTGTTCTGAAACTGTGAACCCAGTCAGGAGGGATTGTCTTGTAACCATCAAGAAGGCCTATCAAAACTAACTGGGCCATTGTCGGACATCACAATACAAAGACTTTGTTAATTGCCTCTTCACATGCATGAAGACGGTAGGTTTCAGAGTAGCAGCCGTGTTAGTCTGTATTCGCAAAAAGAAAAGGAGTACTTGTGGCACCTTAGAGACTAACCAATTTATTTGAGCATAAGCTTTCGTGAGCTACAGCAAATAAATTGGTGAGTCTCTAAGGTGCCACTAGTACTCCTTTTCTTTTTATGAAGAGGGTAGTACAACAGGCATTGTCCCACTATCTTGAATTCTGGACAAAGGAAATAAAAACATCCGACGAGAAAATTTTTCATCTCTCTTTGCTGTTTGGACTGTCATAAGGCCAGAGCTATGAAACAAAATCAGCGCTCCCCAGGGTCAACCTGGGTTAGTCCTAAAGCCATTCAGAGCTGACAGATTACTAGAACTCTGTCACCTTTTAAAACCATAGACCAGTGTTTCCCAAACTTTTTTGGCCATGGAACACTTTTTAGCCTATTACGGAATACTGAAATATATTTTTGTAGTCGTTTGGTTTTCAGATAAAAAATTGCATTATTTATGCTCCAATATATTTTATTTTATAAAACAAAGCAAAACCACAAATTTAAAATAAATTGAACTAACAATTTCTAACTGGAAAGTGCATATAAAGTAGTACAAAAATCAAGTGCAAGAGTCAAAATTTAATTCTAGATTCTTTCACGGAACACCTATTCACATTGTGTGGAACACCAGCGTTCTGCAGAACACAGTTTGGGAAACTCTGCCATAGACTATAACTCATTTGTGTATATGTGTTTTCTTGCTTTCACTTTATAATACTCTCATTTATTTTTCCTAGTTAATAAATCTTTAGTTAGTTTATTACAGGATTCGCTACAAGCATTGTCTTTGGTGAGAGATGGGGTATAAATTGACAATGACGTTGGTTAAGTGACTGGTCCCTTGAGATAGGAAGCAACCAACTATAACTAAGTCCAGCTTGCTTGGGTGGCAAGATAGACTGGAGTGTCCAAAGGGACTGACTGTGACGCTGTGGTAAGACTGTTATAGGGCTTCAGGAGTTCACATCTCTTGATGGGTTGGCAAAATCTAATTATAGAACATACAACCAGTCTGGGGGTCTCTGCCCTGCTTCTTGACAGCCTGCCCTGAGGTTGGCACTCACGGTTGAGTGCATGCCACTCGCTAAATGTATTGAGTTTTATGCTGTTGTACTAAATGGAAGTTTGAATTTGTTACACACCAAAGATTTTCAGTATAAATAATCCAGGCTGTCTACAGAATATATGGCTGGGATGTGTTCCACATGGATTAAGGCTGCTGAGATAAATTACATTTTCCCCTGCTGAGATAAGTTACATTCTCCCAGCTGGCACTGGATTCCCTTACCAGAGCACATCACTAAGTTGCACAGATTGTAAGTGTCTCTGGTAGGGAGATACAGTGCAATGCAGCATGTCTTCGTCATGGCTGATGATATCCCTTTCTCAGGGCAGCAGGCTGGGGCAGACTCGAAAGCTCTCTTGTTTCAGTCCTTGTGATTCAGGAAGCTACTACGAAGCTATACAATAAAATTCTCTTGAAATCACCCTGATGAGAGGGCGGTTTTTCTTCATGTGAGAGATGATTCTATGGGAAATTGCGCAGCTACAGCTTTAAGGCTAACCCAAGGGGTGGTGGGTGAGAGTCTGCCTCATTTTACTTCCCGGAAGCAAAGCCTCAGCCTGAGTGGAGGCTCTGCTGTCAGTTTCCAGATGGAGGGAGATGCCTGGAGATGACAATCCAGACAGCTGTTGGTCCTGCTGAAGCTGGGTGTACATTGAGGAATTACCCATATCCAGTGTGCACCAGAGCAGCACTCTGGATAAGCTGGAACAAAGTGTGGGTGCAGGAGGTTGTGACAGGAATTCAGGGGATCCACAGGATCTATGATTATATAGATCCAATAGCCAAAACCTCCATGAAGGGGGTACAGAGGGGCATGGGCACTAGTTGTTATTCCAGCCCATGAGCTTGCAGAGGGGCTGTGCCGTATTGGGGAATTCCATTCCCTTGATGTCTGCCTAGTTCCTTGCCTGAAGTCTGATTACCTGGGCTTTGTGAGGGGAAGAGATTAATTTCACCCTTTGGGACTTCCTTGATAAATAATTGGGCTATTGTTTAAAGGTCCTGGGATGCTAGATTCTCCTCTCACATCAGTTTTACCCCAGTGTAACTCCACTGAATTAAATGGAGTTAAATTGGTTTTACATCACTGCAAGTGAGACATGAATCAGGCCTAATATCTTCATGCTCACTGCTTTAGAAAGATTAAATCTTAGGGCTGAGTTTAGTAGTAGCAATCCAGGATTTTATATTCTCCAAGAGCATGGTGGGGTAGATTGTTTCCCTTGGGTCTATTGTGATTATACTGCCTAGATACCATGGTGAGTGACTCAAAAATATCATAGATAGATGATAAACAAAAGGGTAATTATTCCCTTGTGATCTTAACTATTCATCTAGATTCCTTTCTGTCCTCCTCTGCCCCACAGGATTAATACAGGCATCAGTTGTGTAAAATCACACCGCATCTCTTAGATAATATGGGGAAGAAATAGACAGCTACGGCAATAAAATGTTGTTTTAATTATGGCAATTTTCTGGCCCATATTAATTTATCACACGCTCCAGAGGGCACTTTGTTATGAAGCTATTGCATCCAGCACTTGCCTGCTTTATTGAAAGGTAAAGAAGAAAAAAAGCTCTGAGAGCTGGCAGAGGAATTTTATACCTGTTCTCACAATCTTGATAACTTGCTATCTGTATTGAATGGATACGGAAGCAGCCACTAAAGATCACCAATAGGAGTGTCAGGAGGAGTAACTCTGGCCCATTCCAAAAACAAGGAAAGGGCTCAAACCTCCGCTTCCTGAAAGGGCCCAGGAGCTGAGGTAAGTGAAGAGGGGACCTGAGCCTCTTGATCCCAGCCGCTTCACCCCCACCCCCCATCAGTTTGTCCAGCTCAGCAACATAACGAGTTCCTTCCCAGTGTCATTTCCCTCACAAAGACATCCCTGTTTCTATTCCAGTCATGTTCACCTGCTCCCCAGAATCCTTTGCATTGGCTTTAAGGAACTCCAAAAATTATTCTTAGATGTAGCTGAGAATCAAGGCTTCAGATGCACATGACGCCATGTTGGGCAAGCAGAAGCTCTACAGCTGAAGAAGGGAGGTTTGGGCCTGCATGACTCTGGTGGTCCCAGTACTACATCGCTCAGATGGACAACCCTACTCAACTTATGCCTAAAGCCATCTGCATAAGTATCTTCTCCTCAGTAGTGGTGCCCTTGGGTAAAAATGTCCAATTTTCAGAATCTGCAGTCAGAAAATTACAGGTATAATCTTTCCCACTGATACCCATTAACATCCATAGGAGTCCCCTGTAGCATTTGTTTGAACAATTATGCCTCACTCACCCCTTGTAAGCAATGCTGGCTCATAAGGCTGCATCACCAAAACAGAGTCAAATGATGTTCCATCCCAGTCTGCCTTCTGGCCCTGGGTCTAGTATGAGGAAGGCTTAAGAAGTAATGAAAGCTTAGCTCACTCCACACTATTAGGTCACATTTACATATCTGACTTCTGGAAATTATTCACTGACCCCTGGAGAGCCCAAGGAAGCTGTAGGGCTGGAGTCACAATTCAAAGGGAAAATTTCACATAACAATTATCCCGAATCATAAAACTACAACACAGTACCAGGGGAGACTAAAACTCTTAGCACACAGAAAATGTAAGATCAGTCACCACCATTTTGTTACCTCTGTTTACAGTCAGCACCTTCCTTACAGCATTTCCCTCCTTCTATTGGGAATGCACTGACACAGAAATCACAGTGCTTCTCAAGGTTCCATTTGGGAACCTTATGGTGTGGAAAAAAAAATCCAGATGTTTACACTATTATTGTCATCTGTTGCTGAGGTCAAAACTAAAAGAGGAAACGGAGACAGAAGAAAGTGACGGAGGAAACGTTCACATTGATTTTATCTGCTTTTCCAACTGTAAATGTTTTTACAAGCAAATCTGTCACACTGTGGGAGTGGGAGATGGTCTGAAAGGAGCCATCAAAGTGAATTGTGTATGGAGAAAAGCAGACAAAAGACCCATTCAAAGAGACTGAGGAACAGAAGAGGAGCCAAGAGACACAGTTTGGGATGGAACAAGGACGTACAAACTTTTGATGCTTATCTAAAACTCCAAAGCTGTTGAGGTTCACTCTCTTCTATTGTGAGCCAGAGAAGTGGCATTGCTATGTAATTCTAGCGTGTGACTTGGAGTCAGGCTTCAAATCTCACCTTTGTCTTGATGGGTGTGTCTATAGTGCATGCTATGTCCAGGCTCTGACTCAGGTCTGAGCCCAAGCCTGTGCTTCCGTCCACACACAAATCAATCCGACTCAGGTCAGCAAGCACTCAGGACCTGGGTCCTAGAACCCCGCTAGGAGGGTGGATCACAGCTTGAGTCCTGCTATAACTCAGGTCCAAGTCCTGTCATTTTGCAGTCTGGATGCAGATCAAGCTGCAGACCCATATCAGAAGGTCTTCGTAGTGCAGTATGGCCGTGATAGCCTGTCTGTGACACCCAAGTCCAGCAATTGTAAGCCCAGGTTTACCATGCAATGTGGACATATCCTGGGTGTCTTTGTGCAGGGCATTTTAATCTCTGTTTACTTCATTTTCTCCATCTGTAAAATGGGGCTAATAATTATTTCTAAATTGCTTCACGATCCTCAGCTGAAAGGTGCTATGTTAGTTCAACACATTATTATATGCTTCATAATAAGGAACAATAATGGGAATGCAACCCTGACATCCCAGCTGTACTTCATGTTATGCTGATAGAATATTATCATTTAAAAGGTCAGCACTCTAATCCATGATCGCTATGGTTGCAATGTGCACTCTTCACAAGCTCTTTTGGCAAGCACATTTCTCATGGCAGGGGCTTTTTATTTGTACCCTTTGTGCTATTTAAAGATCCATGTTTTGCTCCCGAGGTATCTTTATTCCTAGAGAAGAAAAAAAGTGAACAAAGGAATAAAGGTCACAGCACATTTCAGACAATGGCTTAGTACATCTCACTCTCGTGCCCATCTGCACTGTCAATCCACACAGGATACATGTAGCAGCTGGATAATAATTAGGCATTATGGCTTGGAGGGCAACTTGTAAGTCTGATGGATAGTTCATGGCACTGATTTTCTTCCTTGCTGACACTAACAAAACACGACAGGGAAATAATCAAATGAAGTCAAGAATAAAATCAACGCAACAAGCTGCCGGCAGAGGAGACTCTTCAGCCCTGGACTCCCCTTCAATTACTGAAACACAGAGGTGTCTCCCAAGTACTCAAGGTTGGGTCCCCATCCTGTGAGGAGCTGTGCATTCTCAACTTGCCAAGGCAGTTGAGGGTATTCAGCACCTTCCAGGAGGTGCTCAGCACTGGTAAGGATGGGGCCTTTCCTGGGGAGCACATAACTCTCTCGCTCTCCCCACCACATGCATCTGTGCTTTAGCAGTGCACTCACACCCAGTTCTAGTCATTAGCTTTTTTCAGTTACCTTTAAGTGAACAAATTAAAGGGACATCATGAGAACAGAAATTACAGTGTAAATCAGGGCAAATTCTAGACCTAGAAATGTAACAGAAAAAGCTTTATCTGTGATACCAGTAACAGAAAGATGAAAGAATTTTAAAAATTCTAATTTGTTTTCTTCACTGTTATTGTTTCCTTCCTGCACCTCCCCCACTTACACTTCATTTAACTTGGACAGTAAAACTAAGTGGATCAATTTCATTTCCCAGTCATAATCGGTTTCACTTTTAGGTTTTTCAGCAGCCCTAAGGCAATTCTGATACTCTTTTGAGTTGCAAATGATGTGTGCGAATGTTTAAATGAAACAGAAATGTTCTAAGCAGATTAGGTCTTAGTATACTACATTAGATAATATTTACAACTTACACAGAGATATCCAAATTACTTCAGAGATATCCAAATTGCTGTATGTTAGCCAATTTGTATAAAACACTGTTTAAAAATCCAAAATCTGAATTGTGGTCATGTCCCTTTAAATATAATGACAGATGTCCTTAATGGTCGACAGAAAAATGTTACACTAAAAAATGTGATGAAAGAAAGAAATATTGAAATACTCTGTACGGGTGTATGAATGAATGAGAAATATTGATCTCCAGTGTCTGCCTCAGAGACAAGGTAAGAGTTCTGCTACTACTACTAGCCGAAGGAGATCTCAAGTGGCAGAGGGCCGTGTTTTTTGGCACTAAGGCTGAGGCTCTGGGCTCAATTCCCCACATGGGTGGGTGTGCAGTTTATACAGAATTTGTCTGTCTGCAGCACATGCATTCACTGCAAGATGATTTTCAATTTTTGCTATTCAGCTAGGTTCATTAATCAAACTGACCCAAAGGTACAATATCTGTTCAAGACTTCTGAAATCTAAATCCCTTAGCTTATGAAAATCTTAACCTCTTTTACTTTTCTTACAATTAGACAGTGATCATGTTCATTTTGTTTCACCCATTCCTTCTTTTAAAGTAGAGGTGCCTCCCACTGCTTGAGGATACCCTCTTACTCCTTTGGCTCCTAGACAAATGGACAATAGTTGGGAGCCCTGAAGGGATACTTTAATACAAGAGGAAAATCCAAATCTGTGTAATTGGTGATGACCTACTGGACAATTCAAGTTCAATAAGACAAGAGCTCATGGGATGGCAAAGAGAGATGGACACCCCTAAAAATATGTATCATCTCAAAAGGATGTGAGAGGATGAGATGAGGGTGGATTTTTTTTTATACATATACAAAGCCAATTGCTGAAGTGCATGCCAGATTATGTGCTTAAATTAAAGAGCCAAGATTTTTCTACCACTCATTGTCTGGACAGATGTTGATAACAAATGTATCAATCAAAAGCAAACAACAAATATTGCTAAAGAAACATTGGCATCTACAGCTATTGCAGTGGCTGACTCTGAGCTGGCTTCTTTGAGACTGCTGTGCCCCTGGAAGCCAAGTGAGTTTGATTAAATATGCTGGAGAAAAGCCTACCTATATGTTCTGATGAGGAAAGAAGCCTGCCTTAAATACCACTGCAGTTGTGTTGTAGCTGGGTCTGTCCCAGGATATTAGAGAGACTCTTCTTCAGGGTCATATAAGCTCAGAAGCTTGTCTCCCTGACTAACAGAAGTTGGTCCAGTGAAAGATATTACCTCACCCACCTTTTCTCGTTAAATGTCGTTGGTAGGTAGCTCTCCATATGTATTTAAAAACAAGGGCATTATGCCAGTGCAGTTTTGTTATGTGTTTAATGTTAGATAAACTCCACCTCCAATCAGCTGGGAGCTCTTCCCTGATGTCCTTCCTCTTTTATCTGCAGACAATGGAGCAGATTCACTCCTGCTGGCAAAGGGATGTGAAATGTCCTCCTTACAGACACAGGGGCTGTTGCACTGGATTGGAATCCTATTTCAGGGGGTGGGTGGCAGCTTTAAATTCTGACCAGAGCACCACATGGCAGGAGCCCACTGGTTGGGGTTGCCTGGAGATGCACTGAAGTATCTTTGCCAATATGCCTTCATCCTGACCTGTATCAGTTCCTTTCCAATTGTAGGGTCACCCCCACAGCTCTGTCAAAATCCCTCTATCCTGACCTGCTTTACTCCTAGTTATTTCGGAGAGCCCCCTTCTCACAACTCTGCCAGGGCACCTCAGTACTGCTCGCCAGCATCTCTTGTTTATCCCAGTCCTGGGCCACTCCAGTCATATAGAACTGAGTGTACTATCATACTGGTTGCCAGAGTATTATCTAAACAGGCTGTTATCCTCCCTTTTTTGCTTCTTGCACCTTTATGGCAAGCCCTCGAAAATGCAGATACTCCAACAAGCTTACTGCAGAGATTCCTCTACGTTCCTGGCTCACCTGGACTTGTTCAGTGTTAGCTTATTCCCCTACCTCCATTGCAAAGACATTCTAGCATGTCTTTGGACACTTGTTAAAGCAGACACTTAGTTCACATGAATCCTCAATGATTTGGTTTCTCTCTGGTTCTTCTGTCGAGCTCGAATTCTCCAGGCATTGTGCAAGCACTGGGGTCAGTGTACATGGGGAGGAACCTTCTTTAAGTGAGGAAAACAAGACCAAGCAAACCAAGAAGCATTTGCTGACTGCAATTTTATATTGAGATTTTAAAAGTAAATATTTCCTGTTACTAACAATCAAAATATAACAGATTGGACAAAATGGCAGAGTAGGTTTAGAAAGATGTAGCTATGGACAGGTATCTCTGTGTGAAGTAGATGCCTGGGGTGTCTATTTTCTAGCCTCACTGGTTCTTCTGCTGTCTTTTGCTTGTGCTATTTGAGATTTTTGGTTTTTCTTCTGCTTCTGCTGCTGCTGCATTGAAAAGATGCACTTTATGGCTGTCAAAGTCTTTAATCTAGTAAGGAAAATACAGAGAGGGTAAAGGGGGTTGAGTTGTCTTGTAGTTTGAGGGAAGGTATCTATAAATCAGATCCTAAATATTTCATATGGGAAAAATAAAGCCCTGTTAGGAAAAGCACAGTTCAGCAATATAAAGATATGATACCTATTAAAACAGCCTCCTCAGAAATGGGCTAACTCATTTAAATGCCCAAGACAGTCCTAATTATGTCTTATTTGACCTGACCCCACACTCCTACTCCACCCATTGGGGCTCTGATTAGAAAACAGGAGAGGACTAGATTAGTCTTAACTGTGGGGGTTGGAGCAAAGTGCAACAAACCAAACCAAAGCGGCAACATAAGGTTGAATTTAGCTCTCTGTTACACCAAAGAAACTCCTGTCAAATCAATTAGTCCCAACTGAGGAGAAGGACATTAGCGTGAACTAGGGATATGTATATTTGAGCCCACAGCATCCACATGGGGGAGTTACAGTGCAGCATTTTGGTGCATGCTGCTATTCACACCTTCACAGTCCAAACTGCAGGGCAGTGTAGACATGCCCTTAGAGCAGAATTCAGCCTCTATCTAAGGTCTCATTTTACGCTTTGATAGGTTCTTTGGGCTACATTCTGTCCTTTTTATGTATATTCATGGGCAGATTCCCATTGTGTCCAGTGGGAGATTCACAGGTATATGTCAGAGTGGAATCTGACCCACAGAAATTTAGAGTTGGGAGTGGCCTACTGTGTGATAATATTCACCTGTCCATCCAGAACCATTTTCTGGAGTGTACAGTCAATTGCTTTGTCTAGGCTAGTTCTAAACAACTTGAGGGATGGAGTTTCTATCCCAGGCATATTATCCTACAGCCTGAGACCTCACTGTGAAGATACTTTTACTAATAATCACCCTACATGTTATTTTTTCAGTTTCCTCCCACTGCTCCTCGTTAAATCCTATGGGCCACTCTAAACAATTTCTCGCCCTTACCAAGGATTATGATGATTGCAAAAAGTTCTACATATTTAGGGTGCCTAAAAGTTTAGACAGCACTCCTCTAAAACTTGAACTCTACAGATGAGGGGGATGTTTCTCTAGACACATCACTTAACTTATTAAGGGCTTCAGAGGCACAAAATCAGATTCCCTTCTCCCCCTTATTGTGGAAGTACTAAAAAACTGTGTCATTAATTTAAAAAGAATTAATTTGCAAGTGGCTTTCCACAAGACAATGCTATTTTATTCCTTTTAGAAAAGCATGTTTTTAAATTCCCCGGGAGTGAATGTCCAGTCTGTTGGTCAGTCCTATTTTAATACTGACTACAGTAACTTGACTGATGTAATCAGTGCTGACTCATCAGAACAAGAAAATCTAAGAGTCCAACATCTAAGAGGCGATGTCCTGGTCAGCTGAAGTACAGGACCAAGGGGCCTCCTCCACTTCTGCGCAGGCTCTCCTCCCCCACCCATAGCTCGGTAAATGCATCTCAGCATCATGGCACATAGCCCCACATATCCCCTGTTGCAATCTTCAGAACTCTACACCGGTCTGCCAGTGTGCCTCACACCTGACCTGTTTTACCCCTTGTTAACTCCACTGCTGGGCTTCTCCTAAGCAGAACATATCATTTATGCTAAATGCTGAGGCAGCTGAGTGATGGACAGGTATGGAAATTATGTTGAGACTGCAAATAAAACAAATTTTGGGTTGACTTGAATTTGGGCAATCATAGTTATGGAAGCCACTGATGGAAAATTAATTTGGAACACCAAGATAGCTTGTCAGAGCATTCAGCACCTTTGAAATAGTGGGAAAAACTTCATCAGCCATAACTGATCCCCACATCCACCCTGTCATCAGTACCAGCCATCACAATTCTAGGGTGCACATCATCATAGTATCTGAGATAATTCACTGGCCTAATGCACGAGATAATGTCTCACTCCACTGGTTAGTTCTAGTGATTATGGAACCTCCTACTATTTCACAACTAGAAGGGTTCTCCTTTAGGTAACATGGTTGAAGCCCATGTTTAGGTGCTGAAAGTACCATGAAATCAAAGAACCCAGTTCTTCATGCAACGCAACCCCATTGACTTCAATGAGAGCAAGTGAGGGCATAACTGAGCCCAGTGGCAGAATACAGCTTTGTCCTTCCAAAACTCTCATATGTATATGATGCCTCTCACAAGCAAATCTTCTACTGACTTGAGCTCAGTTCCATGGTCACTGTGCTAAAGTCAGCAGCTACCAAGAGGTATCACACGGTGGCATGAGATCCAAATGGAATCAGTGGGTGAAGGGTGAGGCAGAGGAGAGACCCCCATCTAGTCCCTCCTCAGTCCAAACAAGGAGTGTTTAAAAGTTCCTCTTCACTAACATAGGGGATGCAGGCACAAAAACAAATGACATGTTTTCCTGAGGATCTCTGTGCATCACCACATTCCCTACAGCACTTTTAAGGAAAGGTCAGATTACACAGAGTCACCTTTTCCATTAAACTCGCCACTCCCGCTGCAGCAAGTTGTCTCCTGAGTGGAGGGAGAGAAATGGCATCCTAAGCTAAAAAGACACCAATCCTTTCCTTAGCTTCTCTCTGCACCAATTTTAAAAAAAGATGTCGTTTACAATCAGGGTTAGAGAGGAGCTAGCAGAAAGCCCAGGAGGCCTGCAAAATAAGTCACTCCCATGCCTCTTTTTTCTCTAAAGACCAAACCCTTGATTTAAAAAAAGTTTTTAACCGAGGGCAGCTAATAGGGAACACCTGCAGATGTTTCAGCTAATTCCTGGCTTTTTCAGGGGCAGCCTTCCCTGGGACAGCCTTCCCTGGACTTACATCTTTAGCTTTGAGCGGGGAGTATCTTTCCCCTTGGGCACTAAAGAAGGCTCTTCACTAGTTGTCTCCACTGAATCTTGTTGGCTATTCAATTTGTCCTGGTCAGGGTCCTCCACAGGGATAGAACTGCAAAGACAAAAAGAATTGCATTCGGTAATGCCGATTAGCATTTCAAGAGCATCTGTTCAGCATTGCCAGTGGAGAGCCAGAACCACACGTCCAGACCTGAACACAGGAAGTCTAGGGCAAAGCCAGGAGCAGAATCCAGAGTCTGCTGCCTTGACCACAAGATCATCATCTTACATCCTGAAGAATGAGTTTTTATAACTGTTATTACCTAAGCCTAAACAGCCACTAAATATTGGATCTAAAATTATCTAGCCCTTTTCTGAATTCCATCAATAGCCAAATGGAGAAGGGCAACATGGTCTGGTAGACAGAACACTGGACTGGGAATCAGGAAAGCTGAATTTTATTCCCAGCTCTACCACTGACTAGCTGTGTGATCTCGGGCAAGTCACGTCACCTCTCTCTGACCCTGTTTCCCATCCTACCCTTTGTCTGTCTTGTGTATTTGGACTGTAAGCAATTTGGGACAGGGATTATGTCTTACTCTGTGTTTGTACTGCACTTACCACAATGGGACCTTGATCTCAGTTGGGGCCTGCAGATGCTACTGTCATATAAATGGTAGCAGTAAAATTCAGAGTTAGTGTGTCCACGTACACACCATTTACTCCAGCATTGTTCTTGTTGCACCCAGTTACACCAGTTCTGAATCTTGCCCACTCTCTATCTGGTTTCTATAAAAGTGAGGGAGATTAAATCTCTGCCAATTTGTTAAACAAAACTGGGCTTCACCATGGAAAATGGCAAAAATTTGCTGCGTGGAATCGAAAGGGAAAAAAGAAAGCTTTCGCCCAAGTTGATATGTTGCCTTGTTCCCAGTGAAGCAACATATTCACTGGTGGAAATGATCCAAAGTTTGTCCTGAATGCTCACAGAGCTGTAGGTGGAATCATGTCCCAGAATAAGCGAATGGTCTTTAAATGCGACATTATTTAAAATGAAAACAAACACACTGTTCCTTATAACCGCTCCTTGCAAGCTGGAACTAAAACCTTACCACCCATTTCGAATTCCCCCTAGACGCTCACAGTGGCTTGTGTGGGAGACACCATCGTTCTGTGGTGCCTGAAGATTTGGGTCCTATTCCCAGCTGTGCCACTATCTCACCGTATTAGCAAAGGTAAACCTCTCTGAACACCTGAAAAATGGAGACAATTATGTTTATTCGTCCTTGTAAATCACTTTCAGATCTGTGCTGATAAGGAGGGCTGCTTATAAGTGCTAGACTTTAGTTAATTTTTGCAGTGTGACTCATGAGAACTAAGCCAGGGCCAGTAGTTTGTGGTCCTAGGGTTACTGTGGTGGTGTGATAGATTTTAGGACGGGGTAGCTAGCACTGTTTATAGAAAAGAGAGCATTGGGGGGGGGGAGAGAGAATCACATGTAAGAATCAAAGAGAACAAAATGAGACAAAAGTCAAGTTTGGGGCTCATTAAGCTTAACAATTTCCCTTTAAAATGCATTTTTCCTAACTACTTCTTTATACCCTTGCTAGCCCCCAGATAAAGCACACGGCTTTACAAGAAACCGAATTTCCAGAGGGCTGCTAAAGGGTGAAGTGAATAGTGAAACTTCATTACACTAAATGGGGCTGATAGCTTTTGTGTAATGAAGTGATGAGCAGAGTCCATTATGAAATACACCTGTGATCGCATTCTCTTGTTAAGGGAGAATGCATACCTGCAATTCCCTTCTAATAGGTTCTTACTTTGCGTCGTTTATTTTTTCCTAGCTAAATTAATTCATAAGCCTGATTACTCACAATCCCAGCAGGTTCCTGATGTACAGTTTAGCACTAGTACTTGAAACAGACCATCTGGATCATAGGCATCAAACTTTGCCCAAGTAAAGACTGCACTGACAACTTCTCGTAGGCAGCACCCTGTATCAGCAATTAGGCTGGCTGCGTTACAGGACTTCATGGGTCTTAGCTCTGTTGTCCATGATCTGGACACTCGCTGTAGCTTACCCAAACCATTTGTAGCTAAACACAAATCATTAAAAAATTATATGCTATGGTAAATATGGACAGTCACAGACCCATGCACACGTGAACCCTCTTTATAGGGTGAAATCATCAGGAATTTTAAATGGGCACATAAGGGCCTAAAACAGTGGAAGTGATGTGTTTCTATTGGCTTGGGGAGGGAAGGGGAGCAAAGCAGCAGAGAACCTATTTGGGAAACAGTACACCCACTCTGCATGCTGGGAAGGTGATAGCCATGCTGTCTCCTTCCAGGGAAATGGAGCGGGGAGAAATGAATGAGAAATGGCAATGAATGAGAAATGGCCACGTGGTCCAAAGACAATATGGATCTACCTTATGGAGGGGACAGACGAGAACTGCACCCATGCCTATATAGAGTATAATCTTCACAGGGCAGGACATTTAGTCATTTGCCTCTCTAAAGTATCACGCACTCAGTATTAGACTCCCATAGCCTAACACCCAGCACTAGCCATCAGCGAGCTGGCTGGACACGTATACCAGGCCCTATGATCGACATTGGGATGACGATCCATCCCTTCAGCTCTGCTGTGCTTTAGCACATTTTCATGCTACTCCTTTAACTGGGGTTTGCTCACTTTTTCAGGACAGGGCTCACACAGAAGACTTACATGGCAGGCGGAGGTCTCATCCAGCTATAAGTAGATGTCTGCACACTACAATGCATTGAAATAAGTCAGGGCTTTCATTCTACTTTGCCACAAGTGGAGTTTCGCTATACCCAAGGTCACTGTGACCCATCTAGCTGAGGTTTTTCTAAGGCACCTTCCACTGTGGTATCATCTCAGCATGTATATAGACAGATTCTGGTGTATGGGGCAAGAGAGAGGGACTGCAGAGTTGCAACTGAAATTGATGAGGAACACATGTCAAAGGAGACTCTGTACCACATTTGGAGAGCTAGACGCTAGCAAAGTGCCCTCAGTATATAACATCATATCAATGGCCTCAGCTATGTAATACAATGGCAGTGCCAAGGGAGGCACATTCATTGAGCGGTGTCCCAATCAGCCTGCTTTATGAGATCCCTGGGAGGAAGATATTGAAAGTTTAGTCCCATTTTTCAGTGACCTGATATAGTTATCACATGCTGTTTTGCAGGATAGATTGTGGAAAATCACAGCTTGATGGAGGATCTCTGACATTAAGGGTGGAAATGCTTTGGGCTTTATTTTTCACTACTTGCCTCATTTTATCTTGGATTGTTCCTGATAAAACAAAATGAGATTTCTCGTTGAAGTATCCATAAAGGGACTTGCCGCTCAAGCAACAGAAATTGCTTCTATCCAAGGAGAGCCAGCCGTCCACAGGTGAGACCATGCCTTGGAGCTGCTGCCCTTTCCAATTAAGAGGTAACAGCTTCAATTTCCAGTGCTCCAGCTGCCGTGGCCTGTTATTTAGATACTGATGGTATCTTGGGCGTAGTGTAATGAGATGCTTAGCCATGGCGATTTCTGTCAACATGGGCACGGTTAAACTGAGTCCCAGGTTGGGGAAAATGTATTCACATAGGCTTTAGGGTTTTGCTGTTGTCTTCCTGTGCAACATGGGTGTAGGTGGGTATACGTCATGGATACCACCATAGAATAAAACCTTTAATTTCCCAGAAGAGCAATATTTTGTATTGCAACTGGCAGGTTTTTCATTATTCTTGTCAGAATTTTTATTAACATTAGTACTGGGTCTTTCCAGCTAACTGCACCGACTGTGTCAATGATCATATTGTGTGCGAGGGTGACTGTACCTCAGGAGATTTATGGGGATACTGCAAAAAGGAGGCTGATGGATCAGCAAGTCTGATACACATTTTAAATGGTCAGCTGTAACCCTGCTTTCAGAGCAGTGGGCAGAGGCTGCCCATTTGGCTCAGACAGGCACATTCTATATGACCTGTTTATTACCAATGCCAGAGTGTGGGGAGCAATTAGCAGTCTTTTACATCTTCTTTTTCTGTTCCTTCTAACAATGTCCACACTATTCAGAAGTTGGAGGCACTGTGATTGAGAGGCGAAGACAAAGGACTGGGAGACAGGAGATCTAGGCTTTGTTCACAGATTTGCCCCTGACTGGGCTTGGGAAAGTCACTTGGTAATAGAACTGGTTGGAACTATTGGAGGAGGTTGGAGCAGAACTGTTTCAGTTCTGCTGAAAATTTTGACTTTTTGGCCAAAAATCAAAATCTTTCAGATGGAAAATGAAATATTCAGTGTGGAAATGCAGGGGCTGTGCCTCATGAGAGTTACAGTTTGGGTGTCCCATGCTCCCATTCTCCTCTATAGGCCAGGCTCCCTGATCCGACTACATTTCTCATGATGAATCACACCCTTTGCTCGAGGGAAGGCAGTACATCAGGTAAGGCCCATGGCCACAGTGCATCACAGAAGATGAAGTTTAGCTGAAGAGCCCAGCCCAGGAAGAAGAATGGGGACATGTTGCAACTAAACTCCATTCAGTTTTCAGCCAAAAACAACACACTTTTCAGTTTTGGGGTACCTGTTTGATGAAAAAAATCAGACATTTCCAGAGAAAGGTGACACTTCACCAAAAGGTTTATTCTGTCAAAAAACAAATTTTCCATCGAAAAACAGTTTTGACAGAACATTTTTGGCCAACCGTACTAAATCTCTTTACACTGCAGTTTCCCTGAAGAAGGGAGATGACACTTTCTTAGTGGAGTAAAGTGCTTTGAAAGCCATGAATGAAAAGCATCCTATAAAGTGTTATAAAGCTGAGGAAATCCTTCATGCCAGCATGGACTCTTGCCATCTGGTATTTGCCTGAGCAAGAAATTGCTCTGTGGTTACATACTATGGGAGAGGATTTCCTGTGGTTTTAAGCACTAAGATCAGTCAGAACTCAAGTTCTCTAAAGACCTGGATTCAGTTTTCAGTGGGCTGTGCTTTTCAGGGAATATTCCCACAAAATTAATGCTTGAAGTAACATCATTCTCAGGATTCTCCTGTATGGTGCTTTGAAAGTTTCCTCCAGAACACTGAAGAATGGAAGCAACAGTAAAGAAATGCAATACGAAAATGAATGTCAGAAGAAAAGAAAAGCTGGGATCAAATCAACATTGGCTTTATCCAAGAGCCTTTACAAAGCAGAAGTTGTTTTGGTTTGATTTTGGGGGATGTCAGAAAGTTGGGGAATGTATATGGAGGGCTATTCGAACTTCCAGCAACAGGAATAAAGCTCCAAATGACCCACCTATGGACATGGTTTGCAGTCAGTCTTCTTTGTTCCCTCCATTACTCGCTTTAATTTGAAAGCATTTTAACTATTAGCAAAGTTCCAGCCTATGTCACTGCACTCAATTATTCACAGCAATGGACAGAGACATTGACGGACTGCACAAGCATTAATGCAGTTTAGGACTGGGAGCGACTGGCTCTTTGATAATTTATTACAGCCGATTATGCAGACCAGCAAAAACTCAGGGACTTTACTTACGATAAATGTGCAATGCATAATCCATCACTACCTGAAACATTAACTGGATAACCCAGTTCCTTAGTCTCTGTGGGGTTTAAGGCACCTGTGTTTGCCCGAGACACAGTCTTGTATTGTTTTCTGCATACCCTGTCCTGGGATAAATTTCACTGTAGGTGCATTCAATGCAATAGCAACACTATTGCAATATTCTTAGTGCTAATAAAAACTAATAGGAATAGCACTGAGAAACAGCAGGGACCTCAGACTCTTAAAGCAGCTGAGCAAATCTTATGACTTCTGCATATTTTGCTGCTGTCATGCTGAGCCTTTAAAATAATTACTACTAAATGGCCAGTACTCTAGGAAGCGCGATTCTGTCTTAGATTGTCTATTTGTCTTATGACAAAGCCATGATGTATTCACCTTCTTCTTACTCCCACTCTCTGACTTGTTTCAACAAGACAAATATTGATCGCTTGCTATGACTTCTTAGGAATCCAAGCAGGTGGGGTGGGATATGGACCTGTCTTGAAACGTTTCATAAACATTCCACTACCTTTGACCTTTCCTGAAAACTCAGTGCCAGAGATTTGTCTCACTGTCCTTCAGACTGATAGGTTTTCCTTTTTTTTGCCACTTTCTAGCATTCCTTTTCTATGTTGAATGCATCCTATTACACAAGCCTTTGGCTTATTTTCTTGCCCACACCCCAGGCAGTTCACAATGGCACGCCCAGAAGAGAACACAGCTGTGGTGCTTTCCTGTTACTGGCTGAACTTGGTAGCATGGTTCTGTTTTCTTGTTTGTTTTGTAAAAACACACCACCACTGACCTGTGTTAAATCCTTGGGAGACTCCAGCCATTGACTGCAGCCCTTGTTCTTGTCTTGTCTATGACAAGCCATGTTCTAATTATTGGGTTCATGTACAACTTGATGGCCCTGACCTCTCCCCTTCTGCATGGTCCCACATCTCCAATTACTCCCACTACCAAGTCAACTTCAGCAAAACTGGAACTGAACTCCTCCACTGTCTCCTTTCTTCATCACCAGATGTGCCATCCTCCATCCCATTACCCATGTTTGGAAGGGCACTGCTATCAGATTTAGCCCTGTTCATATCACTCGCACCTCTAGGCTGTCACCAAACCCTATTCGTTCTTCCACCGCAGCATCTAGCCAATCTGTGCTTTCTTCTCCAGTCTGACAGCTAAAAGACTCGCCATTGGCTGAGCCCTCTTCCCTGTCTCACCTGCGTCTGCTGTAGTCTCTACACCATGCTGCAGATCAGGTGTCCACAGCTGAGGCAGGAGGGAAAATTTTGCCTTACATGTCTACATTTTCCACACTACAAACTCCTGGCTTCAGACCAGCAGAAGGGAAGGTGGAAGCCCTTAGGAACAAACAGTTGATCCTCACTCTCGTTTTTTGTGATCCAATCTATTTATGACCATGGGAGAGGTTGGGTGAGGAGGAGCCACATTCCACCTCACTATCCCACCCGTCCTTCCTCCCCATTCGTCACATTCTGCAGGGAGAATGAATGCTTGCAGCCACGATGCAATGTTTCTCTGCTTCCTCCCTTATCTCAGCCTCATCCGTCAGTCCGAGTGTAAGATCACGGACAAGCCCCGGTGACGTAAAATGGCTTCCTGATTCCTACAGCTCTGCCGTCCCCATCGCACGGAGACATCTTGTTATCAGCATGCTAATGCCCCACTCCAAGGGGATGCAGTGCTGCAACATGGGACTGTCTGGGGCTCTTTAGTGTTCTGCCCTGGGGCTGTGTGAAACATGGTATGGTCTGAAATACAGCAAACAACGCTACTGCAGGTCACTCACTGGGATACAACAGCCCCCAGATATACCTGAGTCTTGTGCCATCATTGTGCCTTCTGCACAGACACCCTCCCCCCCAGACATCTGAGCCTCATTGCACTTGGTTAGTGCCTGGCTGTGATTGAAAAGTCCATCCAGATGAGGTTCCTCTACCATCTTTTTAACGTAATTTAATCTATCCTGTGCCTTTATTTTAAGACTATCGGGCTGGCCCCCCATTTCCCTCCACAGTGCACACAGCCTCACATGTAAGCTCCCAAATCCATTTCAAATGCCAAGGGCTGGGAGCACACTCAGACCCGGAGGACAAATGGGGCCAAATCTACCCCAGGTTTAGGCCCGTTGACATGAATGGACATAGAGCAGGGACGGATTTGGACCCGAGCGCTTTGTGTTATTCTTAACTGACCATCACCCCCACCCCCAAGTCATACAGCCAAGCAGCACTGATTGGCTCCAGAGTTGGCTGCACTGAGCTCTCCTCCTTTAGAGAGGGGGTTTGCAGAATGTGCATGCTTTGGGTCAGCAGCTTTCCTCACGGCTCTGAGAATGCATTTTATTAAACCTTTATACACAAACACACAGTGAGAATCGCTGTGAAAGTATGATGGTCCCCAGACAAAACTTGATAACTTGCTCTGTCTGCCTTGAGGTCATGCAAAGTCGTGCCACTTTGTGGTGACTCCTACTACATGTAAGCAGCCTGGAAAATGTCTATGGTCCTGGGTTTAAAAGGGCTGGTCAGTTTAGCCCTATACAATATAGAACAGAGGTCTCAAACTTAGTTTACCTTAGGGTCAGTGCCAGTCCTCAAATCCTCCCAGCGGGCCAATAAGGTCACTTCGCTCCCTTGGCCTCACGCAGTCCTGGCTGACTCTGCCCGGCGACTAGTGACGCTGCCTCCATGGCTGACTCTGCCCAGCGACTAGTTATGATACCTCTGTCCCTCTCCCCCGGCCGATGGGAGCTGTGGTGGGGGGAAGGGGGAGCAGCACCTGCAGCAGACAGAGCCAGCAGCGTGGCTGCATGGGTCTCTCCTCCGGGGGGAGGGGCATGCAAATCTCTCCTGCCCGCTCCCCTCCTGCCCCTCCTCCCCCCAGCTGGCAGCCATGGGGGCCGGATGAAATAACTTTTTAAAAAGTTTCCGTGGGCTGCAGTACGGAGGTTCTTGGGCCGCAGATGGCCCACGGGCTGGGACTTTGAGACCCCAATATAGAACCTGCAGGATTTTCTATGTTATATTCACAGTAACATAGGAACTGCCATATCACATCAGACCCAAGGTCCATCTAATCCAATATTATGTCTCCGGTGATGGGCAACATCAGATGGTTTGGAGGAAGGTGCAGGAAACCTCATAGAAAACAGTTATGGAATAACCTGCCCAAAGAGAAAATGTCTTCCTAAACCTGATGTCCTTACTCAGACAAACATCCGTTGAAGTCAATGGGAATTTTGCTTGGAGCAAGGACTGAATAAAATATCTGGCCCTCAAATTTTAGTACAGATCAGAAATATAAGATGCCAAGAAAGAAGATGAACAACAAAGAAAGAGAAAGAAAGAGAGTGTGTGCACTGACCTTTTCAGTGTTTCAAAGGGAACCTGCAGTTACAGAGGTTTCAATTACCTTAGTCCTTCAAAGGCATAAAAGCTCCTGCAAACAAACCACTAGTGCCCAGCAGTGAAAGGGTCAATCACCCTTGCTGTATCAGTCTACTACACTCAGGAGACAGGTTCCAGTACACAGTGTAGTCTGTGTTTCCTGTCCAAGAGCAGCAAGATTAAAGTGAAAAAGAAAACAAGTTAACACTATTCCTGGATATTTTTGCTACCCATATTACAGCTGCATTAAAAATAACTTCGGCCTCCATGAACATGACGGTAGAGAACATTACATACCACAGGAACGAACAGGCATTAGTCAGCGGTGGGGAAGGGTTACTGTAAGAGACTGCAAATGAGTTCATACCCTTCCTATATCATACGTGCAGCTAAGGATTTTCTCATCTGGCCTAATAAACTCCCAACACGCAGCACCAATTAACCCTTTGAATGCTAGATGTGCTCTTTGGGGCATCCAGTTTGGCATAGTGCAGCGATTGTGGATGGAATCTTGGCATGTACCTCTCATTGCTAGTTTACAGACCAATGCTCCCGGCATGCACAGCATGAGATATCCCCTTAAAGCACTGGAAAGGCGTTTATTTGGAGTTACCCATTTTAAATAACAGCTAATGTTTAATGCTTTTCCTCTGGAATCTGTAAGTGCTTTACAAAGGTGATTCAGCATTATTGTCATCATTTTACACATGGGGATTTTATGGAGCAGACATCTCACTGAAAGTAATTGGGCGCCTAAATCCATTAGCTGCTTTTGAAAAGCTACCTTGTGACTTGCCCAGGGTCACACATTAAGAGAGTGGCAGAGTGGGAACTAGTATTGAGATCTCTGCATTAGCAGTACAGGTCCTATCCATTGGGCCATGATGCCTCCCAGTTCAAGTAGGCTGTTACCTCTTGAATATTGCGTTTATTTGATTCATTTGTATATTTATTTCTTTATCGTAGATTTCATTTATTTTATTTTAGTTATAGCCGAGCTGTGGTTTTGATTTGCCTTGCGCACCTTTTGTGCAGCCATTTAATTGGATTTAGAATGGGATTTTCAAAAGTAGACATGTGCCCACTGTAACCAGAGGTGTGACTGCAGCATGTGTGGACATTCGGTTTGGAAGTGAATTAAGATAAACTGAATTAAGGCCACTTTAATTCTGAATAACAGCATCTGTACAAGATCTTAATGCGGTTTGACTAGCCCACTTCAAATTCACACCTTTCGTTGATTTGGATTAACTTTCCTGGTTGTCCCCTGTAGACAAACCCTGACTCAGGAGCACAAATCTCATTGAAAATCAGATTGATAGCTGCTTGAGTACATAGCCAGGGTCCTAGGCAGGCTTGTGCAGCCTATGCTGCCCGGGCTTCGCTGCTATTGTTTGCTAGATCAAAATGACCTCTGGATTTTTCTATGCCTGTGGGGTGGGAGAGGGGGAGCAGGATTTGCCTCTTAAATCAAAGGGGCTCAGAGTAGGGAAATCCTTCTATGCATCTGGATTGTAGACACTGAAGTCAGGATACTCAATAGCACAACCCAAACCTTTGAGTCAGGTCCCGGAGCTCAGACTCCAGCCTTGCTATAAAACAGAGAGGAGAAGAGTGTTGATACTGAAGCACCCTCAAAGGCCTGGGCTGTGCTTGAGGGAACTAGGTTCCCATCCTGCCTGTATATCTGGCTTTGAATTAAGTGATAAAACTGCCATTTCCTTGGCATCTAATATGTCATGTAAATTGGGCAAACAAGCACACACCTGATGCAGCTTGCATGTGCCAAGCAGTTCCCTTGGGACCTCCGTGGATCACTAAAACACCATGGCTAGAGCACAGAGGCCAGAGTGGTGCAGTGAAGTAGATAACTGCCTGCTGGTTACAATTTAAGGGCTACATTTAATATATATATATATTCTTCAGATATACAGGGGGAAAAACCTGCGAAATGAATGTGAAAATATACGCATAGTAGTAAATGTCTCAAGGTGAGTCCAATAAATGCATCTCCCTACCTAAGAGATACACCTTGAAGTATGGGAGAGTTTAAGGGCTTGTCTACACAGGGAATTATTTTGGAATATCTATTCCTGAATAACTCCTTGTGTGGATGCCCTTATTCTGGAATGAAAGTGCCTTATTCCAAATCAGTTTAATTCAGAATTCTTCTGGAATAAGAGCATCCACACATGGAGTTAATACGGAATAATTATTTTGCGTTAAATTCACACCCTACCTTAATGTGAATTAAATTCTCACTGGAGACATGCCCTACCTGTCGTATAGTTCAGCTATGTCTCTGAACTACAAGGGGGATAGATCTCAGTTAAGATATAGCTTCCCGCAGAATAGTGGCGGGCCATTAAAAACTTCAGTTTGACTCCCAGCAGTAACTAAATTGAACAGATTCCCATTCCAAAGATAAGGAAACCCTCAAATACCAGAATACAGGTGAACACTTCAGTGTGGCAAAATATCTGTGTCTTGATGGCAGGCTTAGTTGGCAGGAGTAAGGGGTTGTTGAAATGAAATCTCAGGCAATCAAGATGGAGATGTTCAGTTGTGATTAAATCCAATTGGCTTTGAAAAGCTCACCACAAATTTGTAAGGCAGCCCACTGACTTTGTTAACTGAAATGTAACAGCATGGCTACATCTCCTCCACATCCCTCCTAGTACATGCTAGGCCAGATCTTAGGGAGTTGTGTCTGTGCTCTGGGCATGCCCACATAGTAGGGGTGATTGATCAAGCTCTTAGTTATGCCTCTATCGAGTCACAGTGCTCTGAATTAAGGAGCTTCCAGAAACACGTGAGGGAAGAATATTCCACTTGATCCTACTTTTTTTCTTCCATTATTTTTTCCGTTCATGCTGTTTATTAACTGGAATGGCCGATAATGACCTTATCAATGCCCCCACGCTCCTTATCACAGCCCCCTCGATTTCGCCTAGTTAGCCAGGTTCATGTCACAAACAGACCTCAGTGTGACATGGGGCCCCCTTCCCCGCATTTCCTGCTTTACCTAAATTTGAAACTCTCTGGCAGGAAGTGACCCATCTTGCAGTCGAGGCGAGCTTGGCCGATCTGTTTCAGCAGGTCCTTCTTGCTGCAGCCATATCCGTTGAAAACACAGCCCCCGAAGAGCAGCTTCCCTCCAGCGTACATCTGTTGACAAACAGGCAGGAAGAAGAAAGAGGAAAAAAACCCGCTTTACCATAAAAAAAAAATAAAACCAAGCGTGAAAGCTTGGGCCAAATGGCTTCCTTTTCCTGTTTTGCACAGGACTCTTAGATGTTTTCACCCAGTGGTTAGGGCCTCTGAGTGCTGCAAACACACTTTCTGCCTTCAGAGCAGTTAACACCATCAGTGCTGACTGGAATTCAACTTACTTTTGGAGTGGAAAAGTATGGGACTGTCCTCCACACTGTGAAAGCCCTTTTGCCGGCAATGTTTCTATGAACCCGCTGGACATTAGTGACAACTAGACGCTACACTGTGCTTTAGGAATAGAGTAGGGTAGATTGATCGAGAGCAGGACCAGCTCTAGGCACCAGCAAAGCAAGCACGTGCTTGGGGTGGCACAATTCCAGGGGCAGCATTCTGGCCATCCCTTTTTTTTTTTTGCTTGAGGTGGCAAAAAACCTAGAGCCTGCCCTGGATGTGAGCGTAACATACGTATGGCTGCATGAATTCTGAAGCTATTCAAGGTCGTAGAGCTGGGCAGAGTTTGGTGGTTTCCTGGTCAGGAGTTTTTTTGGGGGGAAACATTGTAGGTTCTGATTTGTGCTGGGTTTACACCCAATGAGTTTTGTTTGAGCCAACCTCAAATCTCAAAACATTCCCTCTTCTTCCTCTGGAACAGCGGTTGTAAGCATCACAGAGGCTGGAGGAGAGGATGGCTGAGCAATTAATTGACGTGTACATGGGACTAATGTGAAGCTGGTGATGTAAGTGTGTCAATACATGACAACTTTTTTCCATTTGCATGCCTCACTTTACTTATAAGTGCTGGCTAGGAATAGAAACAGAAGCATGAACATTCAAGATGGATGCTGTTTATATGATATCAGGTACCTCCTGGGCCCTGTTTTCTTGAGACCTCAAGCCTAATCTTGCAGATCAGAGGATCAAGGAAGCACTAGAGTTTGTGCAAAAATTAAGGGTTATTTACATTTTCTTTTGATCATTTGTTTCAGTCTGTGTGGGTTTATTAACCCCTTCCCCTGGAATTTAAGGCCAAATGAACCCAAATGCTCAAACTGATACCCACTGGAAACAGCTGTGTTTTTCCTGGGTTGGGATGAAAATGCAGCCAACTGAAAAACAGCAAGATTTTGTAGAAAAACTTTTGCAAAAATTCATCAATTTAACTGGAGAAAAAATCAAAATGTGAATGTTTTCAAGCAGCTCTAGAGCTAGATGAAAAATGGGATGTATTTTTCACAAAAAATATACATGAACATTTCACCCTTTTTAATCAATGACAAGTTAACTCTGAAACGTAACTGTTTCACTGCTGACCATTTTAACTGAAACCTCCAGGTAACCGGGGATTGTGGGTAACCTTTTTAGTAATGGGTACTTCTGCTTACATTGCATGGTCTGATCCCTAGTTAGAAACCATGTGAATCCAGAGCTTCCTGGTTTTTCTACTCTAGCTCAGAAATCAGTCCAAAGCTGGGCCCAGATTTGCAACTTTCTGCAAATCTGGGTTCTAAATTCTTCGGTATAAACCCAAGCTGAACCTCTGAGTCTGCTGAGGTTCATCAGTCTCTACTACAGGGAGTCTTCTGGCCCTCTCTGCCGTTTCTTCATGCCACTCCTGTGATGTATATGTGTCAAAAAGGGGTGAAATGGGCCTGTGGAGAATTCCCCCAGGAAGGGGGTGACATAGGTAGTCCTAGAGCACTCCCGTGCAGCCCCCAGCACAAGGGGCTGGCTGAGGGCAGGAAGGGAGAAGTGCCTAGAGTACAGAGTACTTCATTTGTTGTGGAATACAGAACAGCCTAGCGGTGGCTGATGGCAACTACCATCAGTTAGAGCAGCCTTAGGATCCGCTCTAGCTTACATTGGGGGCCAAATCCCTATCCTCAAAGTAGCCTGGAATATCAGAGGTGAAGAGTTATCACAAAGCTACCTTTGCACCCACCTCTCCTGGGCTGAGCCTCCTGCTAGGCACAGCATGGTCCTTCAACTTCCACCTTCTACTTACAGCAGGATACATTCTGCAGCAGCTTTTGTGTCGTTCAGGATTTGCAATGAATAGATATATACCTGATCCATATGAAATCTTAATATAGCCTTGACAGCCCTAAAAACTCTGTTCCCTGATTGGGGCAGTGCAGAAGAAGATGCATTACAATTCAATACTGTGCATTCTATTTTTTCCATAGTGTCATTTGCACATAGAATCATAAGGGAAAGAGACGATTTCAAGCCAAGACTTAACGGAGGAGAAGTGATTCAGTGGAACACAGCCCAGGGGTAGCACAAATGAAGGAGCCACCCTGCTCCAGCTGTAGACCACCGTGGGGAGGAGATCTGGAATGAAGGTGGCAAAGACAGGTGGAGAAGTGAGATGGCAAGTGGATGTGGGGGACAACATGTGTGGAGACCTGTGGAGTAGAGTGAGTCAGTGGATATGAGATCAGAGCAGCAGGGTGGAGACTGAAGGAGCATAACGATTAGGGGAGTGATAATTAGGGGGAACAGGGTGGGATAGGAAGACGTGAGGTCAGAGCAATAGGATGGAGACAGAGAGTAGGTGGATATATGCAGGGTGTGACAAAAGGAGTGGAGTGAATGGGTGGAGGGCCGGGAAAGGGGAGTAGAAGGATGAGAGATCAGGATGGTGGGGCACAGAATGCAGGGAGATATGGAAAGTGCATGGTCAATTGTCAGTGGTGGTTACTGGATCACACACTTGCTCTATTTGTACATCTGTGTGAGGAAGAAAAGGGTTGTTTCAAAGCTGAAGCTCACTGATTGCCTCACAAGTTACTCTCTCTTCTGGTCAAAGTGCCGTGTGTGGGCAACTGGCCTGAGTTCTGAACGCCAGCAGCTCCCTCTGGTGTTATCTGATTAATCTCTCTGAACTGCGAGGAGCAGCAGCAGAGGGTGTAGAAAGGCACTGAAAGCCAGCACTGGTGTTAGGATTGCTACCAGCACTTTCATATCTTCTCACAAAAGGAAAGCCAGAAGGGCTGCGTGTTTAGAAGACCAAATACATCAGGCATCTAACTACAGGATCTGGAAAAGGAGCAGGTGTGTCTGAAACCAAAGTGCAATATACCCATTTACTTGAAAAACTTTCAAGCTGAATTGCTGTGTTCCTATCCTGCCTACCCACACTTTACAATTGGGTAGATGTTTCCACGTTCATTTGAACAAAGCTAATGCGCCACTCGATGTCTCCTGACATAGTTATAGATACATATCCTGATTTCTCCCATTAGATCTACCCTCTGTGTGAAAGAGGTGGGAGACATAGGGGGGTTGGGAGTTGAAATATCTTCCACATTGCAGGGTGGCCTTTCTAAATTGGAATCAGTCTCAATGTGCCCAAGTATTTTGCATCTCTGGCTGCTGTATTCATCAACTTCTGGAGCACAGGGGACTGCAGGCACTGAGGGAATGCAGTAGTGTTGAATGAATTAGCTTATTAGCTTGAGGCTGGAGCAACTCTGTCTAATTTGGCCTGTCCCCAGTGACCACCTGCAAGCTACAGATGAGTGAACATGTAGCAGCCTGTCTGCTAAAAGGAGCAAGCCAACCAGAGTGCTTAATGTCCCCAATGTATGATCTATGTTGCCCATCAGACCCTGCACAATGTTCAAGAGTCTGTTTCTTAGCTTCTAAGCCCTGGAAAGGGGAAGGACCATGTTATCCCCAGCACCATCTCCTTTTCCACTTTTAATTGCAACAACTGCGTTCCACAGGAATGTTACGGATGATAGAGTTCAGGTTCACCATCGAAGGAGGCAACAGCAGGGCCTCGTTGTTGGAAGGCTCATAGCAAACAACGTCATTTTCACCAGTTATCAGGTTAAGTCCAACTCTTTGCATCTACAGATCCCGCAGCAAACCTCAGCTAGTTTAGCAGACATTCAATTAATAACTGTGTAGAAGCAGCCCCAACAACAGTCTGGTAGCTTCAACAGGGGATGGAGGATGAGGACTCCTGGATTCTATTCCTAGCTCATTTGGTGACATTGTGTGTGCTTCTGGCAGAAGGGACTTAGCAGGAAAAACAACTAATAGGAAGGTGCTAAGAAAAATAATCAAGATTCCCTACTTAATTTTATATGTTATGGGACAATTCCTCAGCAGGTGTAAATCTGGGTAGCTCCATGTAAACCAAAGGAGGCAATGAAGCTACACCAATGGACACCTGCTGAGGATCTGACCCTATCAATCTATTTACTCATAAGCCCCTTTCAGGGCAATATTTAATTTCCCAGCCCACCTGCAGGCAAAGCAATAGTTCAGTAAAATGATTGCAGCTATTAGACATTTAAAAGTCCCTTCCACTTCTGTGGAGACAGCATGATCTGAGGAAGGTTTGTCTGGTCTTTTGGAGCCACACTCTTATTGTCCAGCCAGGATTGCATTCCTTACAAGTGTGTTGGCTATTCACAAACAAAATGCCAACATACTGTTTGTTCAGGAAGTCTTCAGTGTAAAAATTCTTCTAAGTACAGGATAGTCACAATATGATAATCACACTACAGAATTGGTCACCTAAGTTGCACGGGCCTGTTTCTAGCCCTGACAGACATTTCAAGATGGCCACCTGAGCACTCCTATAGTGAACCTTCATGCAAACACAGTCACACAGGTGTCCGCAGATAAACCCTCTCTACCCCCAAATCTGTACTCAGAGCATTACCTGAGTGCTTTTGCTGTGCACAAACAGGAAAAGAAATGGCTTGCATGCATGTAGGAGTGTTTGTGGGAAAGGGATGAGCATGATGTGGAATGGAACTTAATTTAGATGTCACCAAATTATTTACAATAACCTCAGGGCAGTGTTTGTCCAGCTCTGCTCCAACTGATATTTCTTTGCTGTGGGGCTAGGCAGGAGAATTCTTCAAGTGATTAACGAACTATTAAGCTCAGTGCTAATTACACTGGGGGTACAAGCAGTGCTTAATTTATGCCAAGGCTTGCCAGGGCTGAGCCCTGGCATCTCTGGGCTTGGCTGTTCATAGCCCCGGCACCTCTGGGCTCGGCTGTTCATAGCCCTGGCACCTCTGGGCTTGCTGTGTCAGTTTTGAAAGTAAAAAAAAAATTGCTTGAGCCTCAAGTACGTAATTGCTTGAATCCCGACACCTCTTTCATTACACATTAAGCACTAGGTACAAGGGTCAGGAGGCCTACCCTAAGGAGAATGAAGGAGATGTCAGGCAGTAACAGCATCTCAGGACCAATCTCATTTCTGCAAACATCACAAAAGACAATTGGGTGGTTTCCATCACACTAGTACCTAGTAGAGCACAGATCAACAAGCAGCCCTGTGCAAGAGGTTCGGTAAGGTAAAGCGCCATTATCAGTCCGTAAGAGTCAGTCTCTCTGTAACTGTCATGGAAGAGGAAGGGGAATCAGGAAGGGTCATTTGGAGTGGAATGGCCAACGTCAGCTTCATCTGTTGAAATCTCCTCGACAAAGAACTCCTCCCTGGGCGAGAGCCTTACAATTTTGCTTTCTACTCCAGCTCTCTGCATTAGCTCAGCTCAGTTATTCAGCAGAGCACATAATACCCACCAATGCAGTGGCTGTTAAGAGGCATTTACACATTTTCAAACAGTGGCATTTGTCCAGGAAGAAATCACAACATGCAGCCCAGCCGAGCAGACCAATGGACCTTTCCTAGACACTCCTCTCCCCGCTCCTGCCACCACCCACACAGGGCTTTTTAAATCCTCCCAAGGGATTTGGTGCATTTCATGGGGTCAGACATGGGCATGTGCGGGATCTGTTTACTGCTGGCAGCAAAGATAAAAAAATGTGTGGGGCAGGGACAAGGGTGTGGGAGCTGGGCTTAGTGGCATGATGAGAATTGGTGCAATGTGTCACATGAAGGGGAGATTAAACAGGCAGAGCAAGAGCTATTGTACATCTGCCTACTCAAGCACAATTGGAATAACTGGCACTTATTCAGCAGCTGTCATTCCGGGCTATCAAAGCACTTTACAAAACGGCAAATTAATATTATCGTGTCCATTTTACAGATGGAGAAGCTGAGGCACAGAGAAGTTAAGTGACTTGCCCAAAGACATACAGTGAGTCAGTAGCAAAGCTGCAGTGAGACTCCAGGTTGCCTGATTTTCATGCTGTTTCCTTGGCGAGGCTCAGTTTTTCTATATTTCTGTCTCCCTCAGCTATCCCTAGTTTTCTTTTCAAAACTGTAATCCTCCCCCCTCCCTTGTGCTTTAAAGTTACTCATGTCAAACAATGATCAAAACCTTATTTTAATAACTACACTTAAACAAATCTGTCATTAAAATTTCATCCCTTCATCTAGGTCCTTCCTTTGGAAAAACTTTAGCAGTAAATTCTTGGTTCCACAAATCAAAGTCCTTTCAAACAAAACCATTTCATGAAGTTCAAATGCTTCTGCAATGACCTCTGTTTTGACCATAACATCTTATTTGCCTGTACATCCAGACTGTATGTTAACAATAAGCTTAAGTGTGTTGCAGAGGTCAGCCGATGGATTCTGGTTGCTAAATGGAATGAATAATAGCCTTATAACCATTCCAATCCCTGGTCTTGTCTGTCCAGTGAGACAAGAGTGTTACACTTCCACAGTCAGAGATTTACAGGGCTGTAAAAGAGCCATTCTAGAACACAGTAGGGCATTCATTAAAAGGCTCTCTTATACAGCCTTATCTGACTTGGTGCCTCTTTCAATGAACCCAAATAAAAACCTGTGTGAGCCAGGACTCCCAAGAAGGGAACTGTACTTCCATGGAAATAGCCCTTCCCAAAGCAGTGGAATGTCTAGCCGTTCAATAGCACGGTATTTCTTCTGTACAAAACGTGGGCCTTTGGCAAGTGGGTTCTAGTCCCAGCTCTGCCACTGACTCAGTGTGCAGTATGGGCAAAGCCCTTAATTCCTTCCTGCCTCGGTTTCCCAAGCTGTTAAATGGAGATGGTGCTTATTTCACAGAGCAGCTTGAAAGACTGGATTCATTGTAAATTGTGTGATCTTTGGATAGACAGTGCCATGTACCAGCAGAGACTGGGTGAGGACAGGGTTTTGGCTGGATATCAGAGAGGGCTGGTGAAATTATTCACAGTCATCAGATGATTAGGAATAGCCAACATACTGACACTGACTGGCACATTTTTGGAGTAGAACAGCTGAAGAGTCTATACTAATAGAAATTCATTGAGTGCTTACATATTGAAGGCAAAATCCTGAAGTCCTTATTTGGTTAAAACTCTCATTGAAGTGAACAAGAGATTTGACCCACAGGGATTATCTAGAATATCTGATGAATACTTATTTATTCAGTGAGGTAGCTGTTACTGTTAGGGTTGAGATGGCTGTGTCTATTATTTGTAGGGTGTTTTAATCATAAGTGAGTGCTCATTAGGGTTACTTATTTCACTTTAGACATGTGCTTAAATGTTAGGCTAGATGGGGGCTATATAGGCACAATATTACCACATAGACAGTTTGACCCTGCAACACTAGATGGGAGTTTTGCCATTGACTTCAGTGGGAGCAGAATCAGAGTGAGTATTTCACAATAAAATCCATTACTCGGGTGAGACAGGGCCACTTGTGGTCACTAAAACCCCTTTAGAAACTTTTCATAATATAAGGGTGCCAACCCCAGTGTCCTAGCCAAATTCCAGTGTGGGTAACATTCTGCCACCCTAAACTGCTACTGTGGTTTCATCCAGATATGTTATTCTTCAGTTCCTATCCTAAAGTGTTCAGTAGTCTTGCTAGGCTGGGTAGTCTTGCTCTGATGCACACCACCCCAGAAGTGGCTTCATTTCAGGGAGGGGTAAAGTGAGTCCTGACATAGATTGTACGTCACTGTAAGTTTGTGCTCAGACAGCCTAGGACAAAAGGTGCTGGATGAAGCTGAATAGCTATTGTATTGGTAAAAACAAAATAAGGAAGACTTCTACAGCCAAACAGGAATATGACTGGTGACCAAACAGAAAAGTGCCTTCTGTTCTTCAGTTGTAGACACTCTCCTGTCACACATTCACCTCCTAATTTGGTAATGCATATGGATAATGAACGGAGACAAGATATGCACTGGAGGAACATATACAGCATGGCCTTGGGTTTCTCTTAGAGGCATTGGATTCAGCCTTCTTCAAATTTTGGGGGAAATTCGTGGTGTGGGCCCATCTTTATAAGATGGATTTGAACTGTATGACATTAGATCTGAATCCACCCAAATGTGGGGAAGTTTGGATCAGGATCCATATCGAAATATTGCAACTTCGGCCCATCTCAACTTTTTGTAAAGGAACTTCTCTCCTGCCTTAAACCACCATCCTTCCTAGAGGTAATGTGATTCATAGCCAACAAACAGATGTTTTAATGAGTCAGTGACTCTTTCTCCTTCAGATCAGGCTGGTACTCAGCCTCATTTACAATGGAGCTGGCTGGCAGGCAGCACTATGTATAATGTAGTCACCCATGAGTACCATACATCATAGAGACATAGTGTTCTGACTGAGTCACTGAGCCAAAGGTTCAGGGTCCTTCCAAGTGGCAAAACTTCCAGACTTACCAGCACCATTCCCGGAGTGACAGCATGCTTCCGCACAAGCAGAGGTGGCAGGGGGGGCTTTTTTCTCATGACACTGTCCATGTTGTACCTCAGCAAGCGGTAAGGGTCACACCTGCACTAGAGATGGACAAACACATTCATTCTTTCTAGGTCACAGATGTGTAGCCACGTGGCTTAATGCACTAATGGAAGGGGCTAATAGTACAGTGATGAGCACAGTATAAAAACTTGAATAGAATAAAATAGGTCTTTGGGAACTCTAGTGGGGGGGTCTCAGCTAAAAAATAAAGCCCTAATGTTGGTTGTTATAATTTTAAAATGGAATGTGTTAGAATCACTGAAATTGATGATGGAGAAGAATGTAAGTGATTTTTGTCAATCCCAATGACGAAAAGCTATTGCTCCTTAGCAGTATTTGTGAGGGACATATCCAGTCTAGTTTTAGATGATACAAGTGACATAGCACTAGTTAACAGGGGTCACCAAAATATTTTATCTGTGAAGGTTTCGATAGAAATGAGTTGCTGCACTGCATTTGTTGGAGCAGAAGAGGTTGACATCTGTCTATTTTAGGGTTTTCTACTGCTGCACATCACCATAGTATTTGAGCGCCTTCCATATAAAATCAATAGGAACAATCAAAGTCCCAGCTGGACTTCCTGGAGTCTCTGGCACTTCTCCCTTTTCAAGGTGTGGGGAGGAGTTGGGGTTTTGATTTTTTGTGGGGGTTGGGGTTTAGGAGTACAGTGTTATGAAATTACAGTCTAATTACTCTGCCACATTTGTGGCCAGATGCAAGGTTGTTTTGGATCAGGCCCTTGAAGCACTGCAGCAAGAGGTATGTCATTTATATAGCCTTAGCGGTACACAAAATGCTCTTTGATTGTATCATTTATTTCTTCTCGCTGACTGTGACACTTTGCCAGATAAGCTAAAGAATGCTGGGAGTTGCAGACTTGACACAGAGTCGTGTATATACAGGACTGTAACCACATCTGGAACTCAGGCCAGCATTTAATTGTAGGACTGTGTATAAAAACGGTTGGAAATACAATTCTCAAATCCTTACATATATGCTGGCTCTGAGCTCTGACACTGCTATACCATTTCACTGTGACTGTTGAGTGAAACTTGCTTGGTTTTATTATTAATCCAGTCTGGAAAGACTTTCACCACAAAGTGTTAACTCAGTAATTAATCTGATACTCTCATTTGAGTAGAACCTATCTTCTGAATATGTATAATACGGATGTAGCAACATCCTCAATATTTGAACTGGACTGGAGACACTGATGTACAGTTTGAGTCTCTCTCTTTAAGGGCTGTTTTTCTTATAATTGCCATATAATTGCACATGCAGCTGGTTCTGAGACATCAATAGTGACCCCCTAGTGAGATTAAAATAATTGCACTTGCAGTTGTTTCTACTAGAACAGCAGCACATCCTGGTGGCTAGTTTGCAAAATGTGGGTGCAGTCATTATTAAGCTTTATCTTTTAAATAAAGATAACAAAGATAAAGGTAGCAATCAGAATGACATCTTGTGTTGGTTAGACATCTCTTCTGCCTGGTCTATGCATGTTATCACACCAGTGACATTCTGTAGCTCAGTGGTAAGCAGAAAGCCTCATATTTATCATTTCAAGGGGAAATGATCAAGTAGTTTAGGGACAAATTTTATAACTTAACAGTGACTTAATGAACGTGGAGTCTGAACTCCCCCACTCATCGCTAGTAATGGTTCCTCAGCGCCCAAGGTCAAAGTTGGAGCACATTAGTGGACAGCATGAGAAAACTTGAACTGCTGCTGCTGTGTGTTGTAGCTTCTCCATGAAGAGTTCTTCCGTCTCAGATTCATAGATTCCAAGGCCAGAAGGGGCCACTGTGACCATCTCGTCTGACCTCCTGCATAACACAGGCCATAGATCTTCCCCAAAATAATCCCCAAGACTGTCAGTCTAATACTATTCACTAGTGTCACTCACTCTCTGATTAAGTGAGCTGTAGCTCACAAAAGCTTATGCTCATCTCTAAGGTGCCACAAGTCCTCCTTTTCTTTTTGCGGATACAGACTAACGCGGCTGCTACTCTGAAATCTGAACGTTGTGTTTCTTGAAAAGCACGAGGCAGTCCCCCTTTGCTGTGGGTCGCCTACGTGTGTTTTCTGTCCTCTGATCCTTCTCCCCAACCACAATTTACCTGAACACAAGGGGATGGGCGGCCATGCTGTTTTTCCATGTACAGGCTTTGTAACATCCATTCCAAGAAGGGAGAATAGGAAGGGTTTTGGGATGACAAGACAAAGATCACCAGGATCTGATCGGACTTTCTGGGGGCTGAAATAAACTTGTCAAACTCCAAGTCAGTAACAAATGGAATTTTCACGACGCACTTGCAGCCCAGGCCAGTGTCCTGTTTGGAGAGCAGCCTCCGGAGCACAACTGGGCAGTCAGCAATAGATGATGCCCAGGTACTGGCAGGGCGTGCCCCTGCAGCTGAAATAGTTTTAACTCTGCAAGGCATATAAAGTTCAGTTTAGATACATACATAACAGAAGTACATAATATACAGTAGATATTTATTGTAATCCAAGAACGTAGTTAAATACAGGTCACTTTGTTACCATGATTTCAGGCAGAGGCTCCAGTATGCCTAAGACATGGAAATCTGACCCTTTAAAAAGTTGAGTTGGCTTGCAAGTATGTCATAAATATAAAGGGAAGGGTAAACCCCTTTAAAATCCCTCCTGGCCAGAGGAAAAATCCTCTCACCTGTAAAGGGTTAAGAAGCTAAAGGTAACCTCGCTGGCACCTGACCAAAATGACCAATGAAGAGACAAGATACTTTCAAAAGCTGGGAGGAGGGAGAAAAACAAGGGGTCTGTGTCTCTCTGTCAGTATGCTGCTTTGCCGGGGATAGAACAGGAATGGAGTTTTAGAACTTTTAGTAAGTAATCTAGCTAGGCATGCGTTAGATTATGATTTCTTTAAATGGCTGAGAAAAGAATTGTGCTGAATAGAATGACTATTTCTGTCTGTGTGTTTTTTTTGTAACTTAAGGTTTTGCCTAGAGGGATTCTCTATGTTTTGAATCTAATTACCCTGTAAGGTACCTACCATCCTGATTTTACAGGGGTGATTCCTTTACTCCTATTTACTTCTATTTCTATTAAAAGTCTTCTTGTAAAAAAACTGAATGCTTTTTCATTGTTCTCCGATCCAAGGGTTTGGGTCTGTGGTCACCTATGCAAATTGGTGAGGATTTTTACCAAACCTTTCCCAGGAAGTGGGGTGCAAGGGTTGGGAGGATTCTGGGGGGAAAGACGTGTCCAAACTACGTTTCCCAGTAAACCGAGTTAGAGTTTGGTGGTGGCAGTGGTTATTCCAAGGACAAAAGATAAAATTAATTTGTATCTTGGGGAAGTTTTAACCTAAGCTGGTAAAAGTAAGCTTAGGAGGTTTTCATGCAGGTCTCCACATCTGTACCTTAGAGTTCAGAGTGGGGGAGGAACCTTGACAATGTAAAATAGAGAAAGGCTTAAAAAAACCCACCAAAAAACCCATTCAGTTGAACCTCCCAAATTTTGCAGAAGGCTTTGAACCTGCATCCAGACCCTGATTTTGCAACTTGGGGCTGTCTCAACTTAAAAAGCATCATATTCCCTAACATCAAAGGAAAGTGGATCTTTGAGAGGCAGAAGATGCAAAACTTCTCTCCCACTAACAGTTGTGTTCATTCAGGAATGTATGACAGAGGGGAAGAATCCTCCAACAGATGCAGACAAACCCTTGGAAACTAATACTCGGGCATCAGGTCAGATTGAGCTGGTTCACAAAGGCTTGATCCTACACTCTTTGAAGTCAGTGGTGAAGCTCCCATTGATTCTACTAATGCAGGATCAGGGCCTATACCAGCACTCTTTTGATGGCCCTTTACCAGTTCTTGTAGAACCTAAGCTTTATCTTACAGGAATATTCAATTTCTAGGGCTTGTGGTGGTGCAGATATTCTGACCCATCAAACAAACTGGGCAAATGTTAAATGTTCTCTGTAGGATGTGATCATAAAACTCTCTTCAGTCTTCCTGTGTATAGAGATTTATGGGGATTTCATCTACCCACTGAGGAATAAATGTACTACGCACTTAGGAATTCTAGCGGGAACTGCAGCAGGAATAGTGGAGCAGGTTGAAAAAGAAGGCAAGATGATGCCATTATATTATGTAAAAGGCCAGCTCCTCGGGTAGTGTATGTCAGCAGAGTTCCATTGAACCCATTAGAGCTATGCTGATGAACACCAACTAAGGATCTGGATCAAAGAATCCAGTTTAATCCTGCCAGCTGCCTGCTTACCTCATTCACCACACAACTATTTCCTTTATGATCAAAATAAACTGTGAACCCAAAATTTCAGTGACACTGTGTCCTCTCCCCAACCAGGAAGAGTGTAGGCATCACCAAGCAAACCTTGGTGCAGGCTTTGGTTGGGTCACGGTATCCAAGTGACTGAAAGGTTTCCTTTGATCCACGGGTCTGCGAGAAGGCTTGGGAGGAATCCTTTGGTCAATTGGTCTGCTAGGAGGTTTTTGAGGCCTTTTCATTTCTGAAGCTATTGGAGCACGTTCGTTCACTCTTTTAGCCCAGGCTTGAGATGACGGTTCCTTCCTTTTAAATTTGACATACTTTGCTCCTTCTAGAATTGGATATTCTATAGGAATCATACCTGCCAAATAAAAAACAACACTTAAGGATGTGCTTGTTTAGAGAATTTTCTTTAGCTCAAGTTGAAGGGGATGGTTTGGGCTTTTGGTTTGAAAGGCCCCAAGAGTTTTATGCCTGCAGAAATTCATACAACCAGAGTGACTGTTTAGCTGTTGACCTATGAAATCTAACCAGCCCTGGAAGCACTATGCCTGCACTCCCCTCTTTCTGACAGGTTGTGCATGATTGGCCTTGCCCTGGCTGCACATATTGGATGCTCTTAAGTCACTTTTTAAAATTAGTGCATCTTGTTCACTCAGCCTTGAGTTCCATGATAGTTTGATGAAGCAAAAATGGGATATGTTCACCTGGGACCGGAAGACAACTTGAACAAGGTTCCCAAAGGTGAATGGGACACTGAGTAACTTGTTGATTCATGTACCTTCCCAAGTGTATGTAGGTATTCTGGAGTTACTCAGTCTACCTCTAACTTGTATGGCTTTATTCAAATTTTCTATTAGGTCTTCTAGTTCACCCCCTTCAAATCTGCTGTTCAACATATCCATTGATATTTCAGTATTAAATGACTTCAAATATTTTAATCAAAGTAACTTCAGCTCTAGTGCTGGGTGAAATTTTCTGGATGAAAAAAATCATTCCTTGCAAAATTCAGTGTCAGTCAAATGTATTCACGAATTCAGGTCAGATAGGGATAATAGTTTTGGCTCCAAAAAAGAAAAGATGTTCAAAAAATCAACACATTTTGATACGTTCCATTTTGGAAATGTAACTTTTAGTTTTGAAACAATATTTTGTTTCGAAATTTAACAAATTAAAAAAAGGATAAAGACACCCAAAAACAAAACCAAAGAACTGGGGGCAGGAGGGGGAACCATTTCAGGTCTAACAAAACATTTCATTTGACCCAAAAAAAGATTTTTTCAGGTTTTTTCTTTCAGCAAAAACCTCCAAAACATTTCCATTTGGGGTCAATCCAAGTTGATTTTTTTTGGTTCAGCCACTAAACCAGAAATCAATTATTTGCTCTGCTTTATTCAGTACCCACATCGTTCTTTCCCTTCAACTCATTCCTTTGAGCCCATCTCTTCCAGAAAACCTTTCTGCAATTCTCTCTCCCAGCCTCTCCAGTACTTTGACCTTACATCATCATCCTTGCATTAATATGTGTTGGAGCTAAACTGTAAGTCCCTTGATGGAGACACCAGAACTTATTATACATATGTACAGGAGTAACCACTCTGTTGACACTCAGCAAAAAATACGATACCTGAAGCTATCAAAATGGCATTTATAAATTGTTTCACTGTCTTCTGAAATCGCTTCTTAATCTCTTCCAAGGCTCTCTCCAGTTGTTCCTTCTCTTCACCATCACTTGCCTTTGCATGTATCTTTAAAGAGTGAAAGGAGAAACCCAACCATTGTTAGTTAAGATTAGAATCACGTTTCCAGCACTGTAAACTTTGAATGACATTATGATTGAGGGGAGGCTCGTGCAGTCCTGTTAGAGACCTGTTCCGTTGATAACAGTCTTACTTCCTAGTTATGATCCAAGGTCCTGTGTTCAAGTCTCACAGAAAGAGTGGATCTTTTACCCACTTAACTGGTAGCCCATCCCAGGATGAGGATGACTAGGTGATGATTTCACTTTCCCTTGTCTTCTCTTTTAATCCCTGTCCTCTGTTGATAATAGTTCAGTATTAGGTAGCAGAAATATGATATCGGAGCTAAATCACCTAATGACATCCCTCCTGTGTTGTTCCTCTTTCCTTTCCAATGGAAACGTGACATCAAAAATAAGTTAGCCAAATAATCAATCTCCCTCTTTTCTCCAATGCCTTCGCATCTTGAAACCCTATGGATGGAAATGCCTTAAAATTCTCACAGCTCTTTAGAATTTATAAACTAAATTTTTGATTCAGTTTTATTTTAGGGCCATGAACAGCTAGAGAAAAATGCAGTTTGAAAGGCCACTCTCTCCTGCAGATTGGTTGAGAATGGTAGAAGGACCTTTATGCACACAAGTGCAGACAGATAGGGAGATTGTGGAATCTACATCACTGGAGGTTTTTAAGAACAGGTCAGATAAACACTTATCAGGGATGGTCTAGATAATACTTAGTCCTACCTCAGTGAAGGGGGCTGGACTAGATGACCTATTGAGGTCCCTTCCAGTCCTACATTTCTATGTTTCTATGAAATGAAAAGGTCAAATCCAACATCAAGGTTTCAGTGTTGAGCAAATGGTGTCATGAGGCTGTGAAGGCTCCTCCTGGCTACTGCTGTTCTCGATCTCAGAGGTGAGGAGGCCCTGGTTTATCAGTTCACACCTGACTGTATCTCATACTCACTGCTTTGAGGAAGGAGCCTTGAAAGTCTGGGGATTTCTGTAGTCTTCCTGTCTGAGCTTCTCCTGGCTTCTACTACTGTTTCCTACATGGGAAGGAAACTGGCATCTACAGGGCCTGGTGTTACATGTGCATCCTCTGGGTACACAGTAAGAGGGATGAGCTGTACCTGATGCTGGGTGCTTTGGGGAAGGAGCCCTTAGCATCTAGGATTTCCATAATTCACCCCTATGAACACTTTCTGGTTGTTTCCATGTGAAGGAGGGAAAGGGTGGTCTCTGGGTCTAGTGGGAAGAGAGTTCGGTTTTTGTTGGATTTTATTAATTAATATATATTGGTTAAGACATATAAAGATGTAGGTCTGATATTGTTACTTATTACTGTTTTTCATAAAATAGTTTATTTAGAACAATAAACCAAAAACTCTTAAAAAAATAGAGGCACTATGCATACGGCATAAATGTGTATATACTTTCTTTCCTACCGATTATTAAGCACTACAGTGAGAGGTGAAATAGAAAAATTTGACAGAGTTGGATACAGAGAAAAGGAAAGTGATGTACAGAACTGAAAGAGTGATCTTGTTTTAAATGGAAATTTAAATGGGATAAAAGATGGAGGTAAATATTCCTACAGGCTGATTATTGTATTTATTTGTAGTGAGAGACGTCTTGAAGGATATAATTATGGAAAGGGAAAGCGGAGTAGAAATGTGTCCATTTTAAACAAAGTAAACTGAAGTTTTCAGGTGAACTTTAGAGAGGATTTAACTCAGACAGAGGGCATTGAAGTTACCCTACAGTGCTGTACAAAGTGAGAATGACCACTAACTATGAAGAGTTTGTGGTATGTAAAAGAAGAGACCAAGTCCACAGAGAATCAAATAAGTGGAGGGATTATTTTTGAGAGAAAGCTGGACAAATGTAAGAGTGGGATTGTATGACAGCGTCGCTTGTGATGGTGGAGGGCAGGGCTTGGCAGCCGTGAGGGTCCCTTCTGGTTCATGTGGGATATTCCTAAAATTTCCTGCTTCAAGCCTTCAGCCAGTCACCTGCAGAGATCAGGAATGGATCTTGCCCTCCTGTCCCCCCGCCCCCCGCAATGTGTTCTGGGTTTTTTGTCTCCTTCCTACAAAGCATCAGAGATGATCACAGCTGGAGATGAGAACTTGGACAGGATGAACCAGTGCTCTGAGGTGGCACCGTGCATTCTCTCTCTCTATCTCTCTCTCTCATGCTTCACTGGCTTGTTCTTGCTCACATGCTCAGGGTCTAATCATAATCATAGAATCATAGAATATCAGGATTGGAAGGGACCTCAGGAGGTCATCTAGTCCAACCCCCTGCTCAAAAGCAGGACCAATCCCCAATTAAATCATCCCAGCCAGGCCTTTGTCAAGCCTGACCTTAAAAACTTCTAAGGAAGAAGATTCCACTACCTCCCTAGGCAACACATTCCAGTGTTTCACCACCCTCCTAGTGAAAAAGTTTTTCCTAATATCCAACCTAAACCTCCCCCACTGCAACTTGAGACCATTACTCCTTGTCCTGTCCTCTTCTACCACTGAGAATAGTCTAGAACCATCCTCTCTGGAACCACCTCTCAGGTAGTTGAAAGCAGCCATCAAATCCCCCCTCATTCTTCTCTTCTGCAGACTAAACAATCCCAGCTCCCTCAGCCTCTCCTCATAAGTCATGTGTTCCAGACCCCTAATCATTTTTGTTGCCCTTCGCTGGACTCTTTCCAATTTATCCACATCCTTCTTGTAGTGTGGGGCCCAAAACTGGACACAGTACTCCAGATGAGGCCTCACCAATGTCGAATAGAGGGGAACGATCACGTCCCTCGATCTGCTCGCTATGCCCCTACTTATACATCCCAAAATGCCATTGGCCTTCTTGGCAACAAGGGCACACTGCTGACTCATATCCAGCTTCTCATCCACTGTCACCCCTAGGTCCTTTTCCGCAGAACTGCTGCCTAGCCATTCGGTCCCTACTCTGTAGCTGTGCATTGGGTTCTTCCGTCCTAAGTGCAGGACCCTGCACTTATCCTTCTTGAACCTCATCAGATTTCTTTTGGCCCAATCCTCCAATTTATCTAGGTCCCTCTGTATCCTATCCCTGCCCTCCAGCGTATCTACCACTCCTCCCAGTTTAGTATCATCCGCAAATTTGCTAATGATTGTCATATACGCATTTGGGAAGGGATTTTCCCCCCAGGTCAGATTGGCAGTGACATTGAGGGTTTTTTTGGCCTTCCCCTGCAGTGTGTGGATGTTGCTTGCTTGCCAGGATCCTTTGGGTACATCTCATCTAAACAATTTGTTGCCATTGAGGGGCCTCAGGTATTGGTGCACCTGTCCTTCCTGTTCTCTGCCTGTGACACATAATAGTCTAGTCTTCTGTGGGCTGTAATATTTTGAGCTAATTTCAGTTGTTGGGTTTAGTAAGCAGGTGCTGGGTGGTGTTGGTGGCCTGGGATATACAGGAGGTCAGACTAGATGATCTGGTGGTCCCTTCTGGCCTTAAATTCTATGACCTCCTACAGCATAACAGTTCCATATTGACTCAGCACTGACCTATGAAGAATGTTTCCTACTGAATGCAAACTCTCCTTGACAATAGTGAGAATAGATTTTTAAATATTTCATAGAAATTTATATATTTCAGTGAAACTTGCATTTTCAAACATGGAGAGCAAGAACATTTTGAAAGCTATCCAGAATGTCTAGCATCTACATATATGTGATTTAAATTGGCCAGATCCCTAATTAGTGTAAACTGAAGTCACTGGAGCAACACTAATTTACACCTGAAGATCTGGCCCGTTCTCAGATACTAGAAAAATGAAGCTAGCATTCCACACCAAATCTAAAGTTCTTAAAGGACACTAGAATCAGGCCCAAAATTTAGACAAGCTTTTACAAATCTATCACCACTAAAAAATGCTTCCAAGATTTTACCCTCTCTTAATTCAATGGTAACATTCATTTTCCCATCATTTTCCCCTGCAGTCCTGCCTTTTCAGCACTGAAAACCTGAAAATGAAGTCGACCATATCACTGAGAGGGCATGTCACTGAGAGGGAAATGCAAAAAGTAAAGAAAAGATTTTAAAAGGAAATGGGATTTCAAACATTCTTTCAGCTTAAATTGGCTAAGAGGTTAGCAGCAAGTAAAGACATGTATTTATTTGCCACATACTGTTTGGTTTTGAAGTTGACAGATTTCCTCTCTGTATGATGAATAAACCTTTTATTTTATTTTATCTGTCTTCTAAAAGTGAAAACAGTAAAAACAAAAATGCCAGCTGGGAGGATGATGAATTCTAAGTATAAAGTCTGGCCCAATTAATACCAAATGGTGGAGAAATATGTCACTCAGGCAGCCTATGAAGGCAGCCTCTGGGCTAATAAAGCATTTTAATTGAAAGACTGTCTTTCTATAAAAGTGCATCCACAATATAAATATTTAGGGAAGGACCTAGGAATGATTCTTAAAAGAGAGGGTTGTCTCTAAGGTAGGTTTCAATGTAGTTCCTAGGGGTTACTTTTCAAAGGTCAATGGGAGCCTTGGGAAGCAATTTAAAAACATCCAGTCTTAAAACAAGGGGATGTATTGTTTATCTACTTTCCTTAAATGTAATGTTTGCTTTTGCTGATAAGTCAAAACCTGAGGTAAAAGCATTTGCAAGCAAAACAGCACTATACTGTAATGCCTGGGGCTCAGGGGGCAATTCACTCCAGTACAGAGGTCCCATGCAAGGTTTATTCCTGCTGACTACTTACTTATGTACCATAAAAGCCCCACTCAGCCAGACCCTTAACACAGGATTTCAAGTGCTTAAGGCTTGGCACTAGCCCCCTTATCCTGGAGTAAATGTCACCACTAGTGCATAGGAAGGGTGGGTGAAGCATAACCCACGGTTTAGCTACACCCCTCAGATGAGGAAACTAGGCTGGAAATTGGAAGAAAACCACCCTTTCATGTGAATTGTAGCATTTCTGGTTGCAAGTCAGTGGGAAATATTTCTGATTATTCTTAATATTTGTATTATAGTAATACCCACAGTGCAATAAGTACCTTCCATACCATCCCTGCCTGAAAAGCTCACAGTCTAAGACTTACAAATGTAAAGAATGTCTCTGATAACACCCCGTAGTTTAGAAATAGGTCATTCATGCCTCACTATGGGCCTGATCCTGCATTTTTTACACACCTAAGGCCAGATCTTCAGCTCCCTCCTGCAGTCCCTCCCTCTGCTCCTTTGCACTGCTTCAGCAGCACACTGTAATCAGAAAGCCAAGGTAAGGAGAAGCCATGGGTGGAACGGAACTGGTACAATGATTCTACACCCATCCTCTTCTCAATCCCTACGTAGAGGGCAGCAAGGTCAGGGAACGATGGCACAAGTGGTGCAAGAACAACCCAGGGGGGCTCTGTTGTAGCTGACCACAGCTTGGTGTGGCCATGGGGGATCAGATACCAGGTCAGTCACTGGATTTGGGGCACAGAGGTAGCAAAAAGTTATCTTTGTCCCTTTCTCAGTTGCACTAGGTTCAGCACAGTACGGTTTGATGGTTCATTGGGCATTTGGGATATATAAGGAATGCAGGATCAGGCTCGATACTGAATCGTTTCTGCTTCTGGTCTACTTCAAAAACAAGAAATGCAAAGTCACATGCAAAACAATAGCTCAAAATATTAACTGAACTTATCTAAAACTAGAGTAGATACCATTAAAACCTCAACATTTGCCTCTCTAGTCCCCTGCAATGATTATGGTCCTGATTTAGTTGGGGATTGGTCCTGCTTTGAGCAGGGGGTTGGACTAGATGACCTCCTGAGGTCCCTTCCAACCCTGATATTCTATGATTCTATGGTACCTTCCTATTCTTAGGAGCGGAAATAGCTCCTTAGTAATTGCACTGTGTCCCATGGTGACATGCACCTTTGTAAAGCCTGAGAGAGGAAGAGATGAACAAATACCGAGAGTTTTAATGACTTCCACTGTACAAAACAAGTTTTATGTTTGGTTCAAGTTTAGGACCTGTCCTTATTTTATCACTCTAGTAAATAGGCTTGACTAGGTCAGTGAAAATAGCAATATTTTAGCCATATTTCACATACTATGGTTGGTTAATGGATTTAAAACTGGCTAGCAATTAGTGGGGCACCCATCAGCCATCCTCCTGGGTGTAATTCATATATATATTACTGCTGCTTACCCATTTTTCAGCTTTGGGTGTGTGTGCACATGGAGTTCTTGACAAAGACATATTGATGGTCTCATTCAAACAGGAAAAAGAAAGAGTAATGGAATTTTGACCAAGTACCTTCAGTTTTAGCTGTTCATTTATCTGAGGAAGATAATGGACAGGGTAAATTATGCCTTCATTTTTGCTGCCACCATTTTCCTACTACATACTACTCCAGGAGATTTGTATCCATCTTTCCACCTGATAGCTTCCCAGGTCTGTGAAACACCTCTAACACATTTTGCCAGAGTTTATGCCTCCTTGGAGCAAAACTGAGTTCATTTGTTAATCAGGGACAGGTTTCTATATTGAAAACATGCAGAAATTCAAATGATTTTGATGGGAAATCTCTCTTCTGTCAAAACTGTGACTAAAAGGAAATACAGGGGGTTCTGAAAATGAAGTGACGTATGAGAAACTCCTCAAAGTTAAATTCTGTGAATTTGTCACAGCCCCACAGGATTGTGATTTCCAACTGGTATGGTTGCTTCATTCAGACCAGAAGTTGAGGGTGCTCAAAACAACATCTCACAGGATTTGGGCTTTAGTCTGCAGTATTCCAGGAGAACACCCTCAAACAGAAACAATTAGCATCCTGGGGTAATTAATTCTTGGGAGATAGCCTGGCGTCAGCTACATTTTCTTCAGTGAGCACAAACCAGTGAAGCTTCTGGTTCATAAATCTTCAGTCCATTCAACCTGTCCTATCTGAGTTAGCGTTAAACAATTCAGCTGAGATTTTTAGAGCCACCTAAGTGATTTGGATGCCAAATTTCCATAAACAGTAATCAGAATTAGGCACCCATATCTCTTAGGAGACTTTGAAAATTTCAGCCTTCATTTAAGAAGGTCTCCTCAGTCTGATGGCACACAGCTTCTTTTCGAACTAATAATGCCGCAGACCCATCTTTTTCAAGAAGATATAGCCGGAAACTGAGATGATAAGTTACATCTTTCCAAGGCCATATTATTGCAGGTTTGATACTTTAGAAATAATCTGCAGATTGAGACTGGGTGCCAAAGTAGTATCAGAGGGAATAGGCAGAAATAAAATACAACGCATCTACCACCATCACATCGAACAGAAGAACTCAGACAGGATCAAAAGTGTTCCTGGTGCAAAACCACACTACACAGACAGCTATTCTGAAGTCTGGGAATGTTCATAATTTTTGACTCTATTAGGTCTGTGAATATTGACACTTAGCAAGAGTTCAGTTTTGTACCTGAAATTCTAAAGACTGAAAAGTCTGGGTCTTTGAAGCCCAACTCCACTTGTGAGTCAAATATCCATCTCTGTCCCTGACTGCTCCTCCTTCAAGATCCATCATCAATGCAAGTGAACAGCTGGGCAGGACAGAAGGGGAAATACGAGTTAGACTTTGTGTTGATTGGCTGGACTGATCATAATAAACATCCAACACTCAGGGGAGAATTCTCAACTAAGATCTTTACACTCTTACGGAGAATCACATAAACCCAGTGCAACCCTGAGCACCACTACTCGAACAGATTTGCTCTGTTCTGCTCCCCTTCCCTTTCATACACATTGCTCAGCTCTCTGATGACCTTTTCTACCTGAGCTATGGCAAGCACAGTAACCATCAGTTACACCCGCTGGGATTAAACTCTTACAGGCACCATTAATAAGCACCAATACCATTCTGTGCAAAGGTTAAGGGTCAGGAGAATTAATTGTCTTTCTTCCAGAAAGAATGATGGGGATGATAAGCATAAACAGTAAGTAATAGGTCAGGGTGAGATTCTATCACGGGTATTTTTAGTAAAAGTCAGGGGCAGGTTGCAAGCAATAAATAAAAAATTGCACGGAAGCCCGTGACCCGTCCCTGACTTTCACTAAAAATACCCTCTGGGTAGAAACACAGCACTCCCAGGGCTTGCAGCTGCTCCAGCTCCACCACTGCTCCTGCGGCAGGGCTGACCGCTGCTGCTTCAGCCCCAGATAAAGCGGTCCCCACTGGTCTGCAGGCTGGGGACCGCTGCTCTGGCAGCCCCAGGACTGACCGCGGCCGCTGTTCTGGCAGCGGCTGTTCAGTGACCCCAGGCTGACCACCGGTCAGTTATTCGGCGTGGCTTCCATGGCAGAATCCTATCCTTAGTTATAGGAGACTCTTTTTTATAGTATATTCAGTTATTATTAATGAGAAGGAACCATTTGATTGGAGTTGAGACCTCTGGGTTGTGTTCCTTTGTTCATTATCAATTAGCAATGTGAATCTTTTAACTTCTCTGTGCCTTCAGTCTACCCATCTGTAAAATAGAGATGATAATGTCTACCTCACAGGGTTCAGAGACTTGCTTAGGTAATATTTGTAAAGTATGCTGGTGTCCTTAGCTGGAAAAGCACTCCAGGAGCCTAGAGTCTTATGCACAACCCAAATGGAAGCAATACAGAATTACCAAGAACCCAGTCTTGCAAACACTTGAGCGCATGAGTAAATTTATGCATGAGTTGTCAATGGGATTGTTGCGCACGTGCATAAGGTTACTTGGGTGCCTAAGTGTTTGCAGGATTCAGGCCTAAACTGATGAGAACACAACAATAACCCCACCTACTAATTCATTAAAATGTCCTTGCACACCTCTTCTTGAACTGATATGGCAACATTAGCTAATGAATGTCCAAAGCAAAAGATGGGGAAAGGCCTGCAAGGGCCTTGAAAGTAAAGACAAGCAGCATCTGTTTGATACAATAGAGAAGGGGGTCTGGATCCAAGTCTGGGGCTGCTAGGTGCTATGGGAATACAAATAAATAGACAATAATAAAGTATGAAAAACCATAATCCAAGAGCACTGGCAAGTCCTCATACCTTAGAAATTAAATGTTACCATTTAGAAAGATTTCTCCCCCTTGCCCCATTGACACCACCCCTCTGGATGATTTCAAACCCCTAGGGTTGCAATGTGTCAGCTCTGTGTTCTGACAGGGCTGCACCTGTAATAGAAAGTCATTGCATGCACTAGGTATCAATAGGCTTTATGTAATGCACGGGTTATAATGTTAGCTGCAAATATTTTAAGCTCTCTCACAACATGTGCTCTTCTGTTTTAGAGCTATGGTTATTGTTTCTTTCAGTCTGCTTTTGATACATGACACTGTATCATGTACTGTTCCGTCCACTGTTTCCACCACCATCTACACCAGTACAATAAGCCACCATTTCCGGTTGCTGGGGACTCAGTCAATCACTTATATTAGATCCCCCGGCCTGATTTTCAGAGGTGTTGAATTCCCACATTTCCCAGGATTTAATGGGAGCTGCTCAACAGCTCTGGAAAACGGGCATCAGTACTTTGCCCCTCCCCCCTCCCCCACGAATTATCTACACTATAGAAGTAGGTTAAAATCCACTCACCTGGCTTTGAAGGAATAATGCACACATGCCTGGTAGTCAGCTATAAAAGAGGCCAGAAGAGCTAGACTTGGAGCATTATTAAAGAGAAGGGTGATTGTTTTTCCCACACAGCACATGGGGAACTGGCAAGCAGCAATATTTCCTGTTGGGTAACTTATACATACTGTCAAGTACTGTCAACACTTACATATAAGGTCTCAGAGTAGCAGCCGTGTTAGTCTGTGTCCGCAGAAAGAAAAGGAGGACTTGTGGCACCTTCAAGATTAACAAATTTATTAGAGCATAAGCTTTTGTGAGCTACAGCTCACTTCATTGGCATGCATCCGATGAAGTGAGCTGTAGCTCACAAAAGCTTATGCTCTAATAAATGTGTTAGTCTTTAAGGTGCCACAAGTCCTCCTTTTCTTTTTACTTACATATAAGAGACCTTCTGGGATGCTCTGTCCAACTGCATCTTGCCACATTAGAAGAAGCACCAACTCCAGTTCTTGCATTTGGACCTCACAGTGCCCAAGACATTTTTGGCCTCCCAAGGCAACCATATTTGTTTTGTTCCCTTCCTCCACCACCATCACACTAGCCCCATTTCCTGAAACTCACAGTACCTAACAGTACCCTAGCAGAAGCATAAGTTCTGTACCACAGAATAGCCTCTGAGGGAATACCTTTGTCCTACATCTCTGGAACCAGCTCCATTCACATGGCTACTAGAACCAGAGTTTGACAATATTCAGGGCACAGTACAAGATCTATGATTTTTGGCTATGTCATAAATATAAAGGGAAGGGTAACCACCTTTCTGTATACAGTGCTTTAAAATCCCTCCTGGCCAGAGGCAACATCCTGTTACCTGTAAAGGTTAAGAAGCTCAGCTAACCTGGCTGGCACCTGACCCAAAGGACCAATAAGGGGACAAGATACTTTCCAATCTTGGGTGGGGGTGGGGAGGAAGGCTTTTGTTTTGTGCTTTTTAAGTGGTAGTTCTCTCTTGGGACTGAGAGAGGCCAGAGAGAAATCCATCTTCTCCAACCCATCCTAATCCAAGTCTCCAATATTGCAACCAGTATAGGTAAGCCAGGCAAGGCGGATTAGTTTATCTTTTGTTTTATGTGAATTTTCCCTGTGTTAAGAGGGAGGTTTATTCCTGTTTTCTCTAACTTTAAGGTTTTGCCCAGAGGGGGATCCTCTGTGTTTTGAATCTAAATACCCTGTAAAGTATTTTCCATCCTGATTTTACAGAGATGATTTTTACCGTTCTTTTAATAAAACCCTTCTTTTAAGAACCTGACTTATTTTTCCATTGTTCCAAGATCCAGGGGTTTGGGTCTTTGATGATTGTGTAACCAATTGGTTAGGATACTATTCTCAAGCCTCCCCAGGAAAGGGGGTGTGCGGCTTGGGAGGATATTTTGGGGGGAAGACATCTCCAAGTGGTCTCTTTCCCTGTTCTTTGTTTAAAACGCTTGGTGGAGGCAGCATACTGTTCAAGGACAAGGCAAAGTTTGTACCTTGGGGAAGTTTTTAACCTAAGCTGGTAAGAATAAGCTTTGGGGTCTTTCATGCGGATCCCCACATCTGCACCCTAGAGTTCAGAGTGGGGAAGGAACCCTGACAGTTTGATCAAACTTTTGTAATATCAAGGAACAAGGAAATTTTCTTAGGAAGCAAGGCATTTGTTAAAATGTCTTTTGCAATTGGCAGCTTTACTGATGAACAGCACCAGTATAGATTACTAAAATAAATAATAAGTGTGGTGTCTGTAGTTAGGAAGCTGTAATGCCTTTTCTCATGTACTTCAAATTTCTAAGGACCGTGTTTATGTGTAGAGACAGTAGCCATTGTGTTCTCATGGTTGAGGCAGATGAGAGCTAGATGAAGATCTTTGGTCAAAACTATTTTTCGACAAAAAATTTGACAATGTGAAAATTTGTGCAGAGTGTCTGCCTCCTTGAAAATGGTTGATTTTTCATCAGAAAACAAAACACCTGAAAATTTCCAGTCAAAAATCTACATGTTTTTGGTCCTGAACATTTCTGGGTGTTTGACAGCGTGTTTGCCAAAAAATTTGGGGGGTTAAGCTTTTCAAAAAAGTCAAAATTTTGGAATGACCATTTTGACAAGAATGATTTTTTAAAAATGTTAATGAAAATTGTGGATGTGTTTTAAAAAATCATTTTCCAACCAGTTCTGCTGCAGACTATCACAAAGAGGGTGACATACACCATGGAAACTTTACTTTTGTTCTTTCTTGATGCTTTTCTGATGCTAAAATAAGTCACTCAGCCTGAAAGGTAAGTGGGTGGGTATTTGTGTGTAGAAAAACATAAGAGCAATTCCTCCGTCTAGAAATAACTATCAGCTACAAAGTTACTGCTGTGCTACCAATTACTCCCATTATATAGCATCTTGGCATAGTGGCAAACACCTGATCCTGGTTGCAAATACTTCCAAAATGCCTTTCCATCCTTAGTATTGATGATATGTGCATTTTGCTAAACTATTAGAGATTAGGTTGAATTACAGACAGCTGAATAAAGATTGTCTGACTGAGCACAGGGTCTGTCTCTCACTCGAGCGCCAGTTCTTTAAGGGCTTAATTCACTGACATCGTCACAACCGACACTGCAGCAATTGATTCTATTAACCAAAGTGAGGAGCTAGAAACAGAATAAAAAAAGGAAGAATGTCGCCAAATGAGCCCTTTGTGTTTTATATTAGAAAGCATTTATATTAGAAAGGTATTAGAAAGCAGAGACTGGATAAAATGTGATGAATGGATTCATTTAAACTAGAGAAATTATACGAATTTTTTGACTAGCTGCTTTAAATTCTTAATTCCCAGTTCAGTCAAAAGGTCAAACTGAACATGAGCTCTTGTGAAACAACCACAAATTGAACTGCAATGGAGCTCCTTTGGAGAAAGGTAGTGGGCAGAAATTGCCTCAGAGATGGAGGGAAGGAATCAAGAGTAGTTTAGACAGCACCCTCGTCCCCCCCTTGCCTTTTAACAGTCTGTGAACCTCCTGAAGGACTGGAACTGAAAGTTTAATTTATGAAAATTTAATTATGCTGGGAAAGATGCTGCATGTCTCCCCACTATTCCCAACAATTTCAGGGTCTTTTGGGGGATGGACGGGGTTATTAATTACGAATGACAGCTGAATGCCAGCGTTTCCAGCTATGCTAGGCAAAGGGGTTTTCAGTGAAAATCACTGGCCTACAATTAGCATTGGGAAAACTTGCCCGGGTAGCACGAAAAATGGATCCAAAACTTGGTGTGTTCTTTGAACCTGAACTGGAATTATCTGGGGATTCAAAACAGCTTGGTTACATTTCTAAACGTACAAAAGCGCATGCTTAGATTGTTAGCACTTTCGGGCAGGGACCATCTTTTTGTTCTGTGTTTGTACAGCACCTAGCACAAAGGGGTCCTGCTCCATGCCTGGGGCTCCTAGGTGCTACTACCGTATGAATAATAATAACTTCTGTGTCTTTGAACTTCCTCATCATAATTGGGACCAGAAGCAAAAGGGACAAAATCTAACTTAATCTATTCCATCTATCTAACCTAAATGTATACATCACCCTAATCATCCTGGCAGCTGAGCACCAACATTGGTTGCACTACCAATTTGAGAGAGTCTACCAGTTATAATAGAAATCTCTCTCTGGCCAGTAAAATATTTCAAATGAATAGAAACATTTTAAGTGTGACCATTGTAAATGTCACAAAAGGGGCTTTTCTTATGGTCTTTCCAGCCCAGGAAAAAGCCCTAGAAATCACCTGCTCCCATGAGATTCACATCACAGTTTGGCAGGCCAATGATGTCTGGATGCCTTAGGTGAGGTTTGGCTGAGTAATCCGAGTTTCTTAGTGCTTGGTAAACCAAACCTTTGAGTCTTTTGGTGTTCACCCATCCCTAGCAATGGTTCATGTAAGGACCAGATGGGCGACAGGGGATGGATCACTTGATGATTACCCGTTCTGTTCATTCCTTCTGAAGCACCTGGCATTGGCCACTGTCGGAAGACAGGGTACTGGGCTAGATGGATCATTGGTCTGACCTAGTCTAGCCGATCTTATGTTCACATGGCAAAAGCCAATGACCTTCTCCATTCCCACTGACTTCAATCAGCGTGAGATTAGGTTCTAAATGCAGGACTTCATCCAACAGTCAGGTGAGAACCAAAGCAAATACTATACAATGCTTTTATAGACAATGCTTCCACTTTTTGTTTCAGTGTGGCTTGAGCACACCTTTTGTTAGAACCCATTGGCTGGCTCTCTGATCTCTAGGATCAAGACAAATGCAAGTAGGAACAAATGCAGGGGGAAAAAGTTAGTTTCAATTGAGGGAATAGGAAAGGTTAATCTGTCATTGGGTGCTCACAGGAAATCAGATCAAAGTAGTCTCCAGGAATCCACTGAGCCTCAAAGCACCTGGAGAACTCATCTTCTCTCTCAACTATGTTATCCTGGGTTGTTATGTGGTACAAGGGTGTGTTATAGGCAGGAATGTGTACATGTGTGTCTAACTAAATCTGATCACTTTCCAGTCTGAATTTTCTCTTAGCCCATGAAAAAGCACTGTTCTCCTTTCGCTTCAAGACACATTGGAAGGCAGTCAACCTTAGCGTCTATTAATCTTGCCACTATAAATCCTCCCCTCCCAGTCCCTCACCAAAAAATATCTAACTCATGGATGAGCACTATCTCCCCCTAGGATATACCAGGGGTTGATTTCTCCTTAGAATGAGCATTCAGTAACTATCTACAATATTTTGTTCCTCTTTGGACATCCGTAGGGAACTAACCCGAAAGCCTGGCTCCCTCAGCAACTCTTTCTTTGTGCCATGTTCTGTACATTTTGATATTTCACCAAGGAAAGGCAATGGTACTTGTGTCGCTACTATGTGGTTCAGGGGGTTTAGTATCGGGGGAGCCTATGTTAATCTAGGGCCTGATATTGCGTGACCAGTTTATGGCTGTGGAGTGGCACAGAAGAAGCATCTCCCTGTAAATCCTGTTATAAACCACCCTATTCCCTTGGTTTCAATAGAAGGATACAAAATAAATGCTGTCCCATCAGGAAAGGCAAAATAGAGCTTTGGTGGTTTAGGCTTGCGTTCTGTTGGCGGTGGGACCAGCTGCCCACTTTTCCTAGAGGAGATGGACGGTGACCCGAGCACAGTGGCATAGTTTTGCACTATTAGGGGTTTGGTATGGCCCTTTGCTTTCATTGCAGCCTTCTCTTCCTCTCTAAAGTGAATAGGAATAAAGAAGTTGTCTGTCTCTGAAACATTCCAAACTCATGAGGCCAGGGGGTGAGGCCCTCAGCTGGCATGAACAGGTGTGGCTCTATTGATTTCATTAATTTATACCAGCTGAGGGTCTGGCCCTCTGCATTTATTTTGAGATTACTACTGTACAAGTCAGGCTTTTTTTTTTGGGGGGGGGGGGGGGGAACACCTTTGTCAAGAAAGGGCCCTGCCCACTTTTCTTTTTAGAGAATCTTATTAATTTTTTTCTCTCTCTCATTCTCTGTTTTAAAGTAGTGAGTTTACTGCTTCTGAAAGGTACTGGATGAAAAGAAATGCATCCACAAAACAAGTAACACACAATGAGATACAGTGCAAGCTACTGCCGACCCTCTCCACTCGCTAACGTGCTTCATCCCTGACCTGGGTTGGGGGGACATCTCTAGAAGTGAGAGGGATGCTCTTTCAGTCAGTTCTTGGCCTCTCTATTGGGACTACCACGAAGGGCATCCTTCAGTGCCAATTTTCTGTCATGTGGATATCTAGCCAATGGGAACCAGATGTGAGACTGGTCACCAACTAGCCATCTGATGGTAACAACTACCAGCCTGTCAGTGAAAAGTTCATTCCTCACTAGCAATTCTCTGAGCCACCCATTCCTTCTTCTTTTTATAGCACTTTATTTGCTAGAGTTTTTATTTTCTTTTTAAACCCCCCCCCCAGTGATGTAATACTCTATACATCTTGAAGATAATATTCTATTCCCCTACTGAGTTCATCCCCTTCCATTTACTAATACTGATCATTTCCCCCTCTTTACATTTCTAATAGTTGTTTTTAGATCCTATCTTCTTGTGGTCAGGAAAGATCAAAGGGAACATTTCTCACAAATAGGAGCCTAAACCATAGCATTATCATTAAATTCCAGTTTGGGTAATTACAGATTGTGTCATCATAAATTCCCCCTGCAGTTTCAATTTAAAAACTAACCTTTTGCTTCCCCTCCTCTGACACTGTTGTGGGACACAGATTGGATATTATGTTCTGCTCCAGAGATGGCTGAAATCTCTGTGGTCTTTAAAGCACTTTGGGGTATCTCAGGATGACAGGCACTAGTTATATATATATCTATCATTAATTGTTGTCAAAAGTTATCTTCCAGAGAACCTTGCTGGCATTCTAGTCTTTCAATTCAAGTCAGCTACCTGGGAGGGAGGGCCTATAGCTTCATGGCCAATACAGATGTGCTCAGAGTGTTTATTTCTATGCCAGATAAACAAACACAACTCTTTAAAATGCATATTTCCTTGAAACCTGAAGTTAATCAGACAAGAGAAACCTATCAGCCAAAAACAGTTTTCGAGATATGAGCCCTCATGCTTCATTGTAAACCAGCCACTAACTGAGAGGAATTAGGAAGAAACTTTTGTGGGTAGATTATTCCATAATTGTCTCTTATGGGGTTGCCTTCTGATCAAAAATCTATTGCTGGCCACTGCTGGAGACATGATATTGAACAAGACTGACCATAAATCTGATCTGGCATGGACTTTTCTATGTTTCTATCCCACCACTTGAGTCTTTTTCCCACCCATGCCTTAGGCTTTAGCCTTGGCCATTGGAGATGCTTACATATGTCGGCACATTTCTCTGAGCTTCTGCCTGGCTTCAGGGCATGGGTCATGCTGATGGTCAACATTTATCACTTCCTGCATAGGTTTGAATTTAGAGGAACCTGCAAAAGTAAATGTTAAGACAAAGGCTAAAAGCAGCTAGTCTCCTAAACATTCCCTCTTATTGCCCTTGCCCTGAGAATCTTATCTGTGCAAAGGGATGGGGGAGCTGAGATTACATTAACCCCCTTTTCACTATGGACAAGTTGTACCTGTCTGAAAGTTATATTAATTTCCGCTCTAAAAAATAATAAGAAGCAATAGCTTGTCTCTGAATAGCCATAGTACCCTTTTCAGACCCTGCTCCATCACATCTACAAACCACTGTAATTTTAAAGCCATCTGAAAAATGGGGATATTTTTCATGAAAATATTCTCCCCTTTTTCATCAGGAAATTTCTGAGCAGTTGTAACTGTAATGGAATAAAGCAGAAGTCAGTATATGCAACACACACATGGGAACAGTAGAAGGGATTTCGGGAAGGAGCCTTGAAGGGAAAAAAGCAGAATACCAAAATGGAACACAGTTCTACATTCATCTGAATAAAAAGATCCTGAAGATTGCTTGTTTGGGGGCAGGGAGAAAAGATGATCCAGGAGTTAGGATGCTAGCCGGGAAATCAGGAGATGTGGGGTCCGTTACTTGCTCTGCTACAGATCTCCTGTATGAGCTTGGACAAGTCACTTAGCCTTTCTGTGCCTTACTTCTCCATCGGTAAAATGGAGAGAATAGCACTGACCTATCTCACAGGGGCATTGGGTGGGTAAATAAATGTGTTAAAAAGATTGTAAGGCACTTAGGTACATATATGGCTCTCGTTACTACACTAAGATAGATAGTTCAGTCAAAACTTCACCCAGGCTGTCTAGCATCTCCCATCGTTTGCTGGTATATTTGCCTGTGTAGTTGGGAGTGACGCTGATATTAATAATGTAGATGAGGGATCCCCCACCCTGCCTGTCACAAACTCCTATATGGGCCTTTCTTTTGGCTGAGGGTAAAGCACTTGCTATTCACGGTGAGGGTGAGGCGTTCCCTAGGAATCACACTTACCTGGGGCCTTTGGTAGTTTGTTTTCCTTTGAAGCGAGTGAGAAGGTGAGGCAGGACACAGAGACTTGGTGTATTAGTTGGATGGTGGAGGAAATAGGGATGGGCTTGCAGGTGCTGGCTGACACTGGGATTAAGCAGAAACTGGGGTTTAGAAGTTAAAACCAACCAAGAACTTTCAAATGAAAATAGCTATGGAAATAAAGACAAACGCCTCAGTTGTGTCACAAGTCTTGTCAGCCTGGTTTGTAAACCTGGGGCCAGAGGAAGAGAGGAAAGATGTTCCTGGGATTAAAGCACTGGACTGGGACTCAGGAGATCTGGGCTCAATTCCCTACTTTTCATAGCCTTTTGCATGACCTTGGGCAAGTCACTCAATCTCTCTTTGCCTCATCTGTAAAATGGGGTTATGATTATAATTTCTTCTCCATGCCCTTTTTTGTCTTGTCTATGTAGCCTGGGAGCTCTTCTTTGTTCACAACTTAGTACAGTAGCATCCCACACTTGTTTGGAGCCCTTAATAATAATGAATTTAGTACAGTGAAGAGTACTAAAGAGGTGGGAAATCTATTTATTGTGGACAGAGGAGGGCGCTAGAACTGAGGAATCCTGGGTTCTTTCCCAAGCTCTGCCATTAATTTTCTGTCAGGTAATATCTCAGTGCCTCAGGCCCCCTTCTCTGTAAAATGGATACCTTCATGGAGTATTGTGAGAATTCATTAGCATGTGTAAAGCCCTTTTGGGCTTTTGAGATCCTTGTAAGAAAAGGCCCACTTATACAGGCAAACTATTAAGTTTATTTATTTTATTTTCCATAAGAAGGATACAATTGTATCACAGCCTTCAAAAACATGGATACTGTTTTCTACCCCCACCTCTTTTTTTGGGTGCTTGTGCCATTAATTCAGTTGCCTCCTCTTGGTTCTTGGGACATAGCAGCTGACCTGCCTCCAAAAACTTTCTGGTAACCTCATCGGAACTACATCCTGAGGGAAAAAAAATCATGTAGAAAAAAATTAGAGGTCTCTCCCTGTTAATGCCATCTTCTATTAATAAATCAGTTTCTCCCTAAGATAACAAGTGCATAGAAGTGTTAATATGCTGTCTCCTCCAGAGCTGATGGTGTCATTTGAAAAGTTTGACATATCAGATCAGTTTAACTGAGGCAGTACAGAGAATGGTCTCTCTCAGATGCTTAGCTGTTGTGTCTTGCTCACATGCTTGGGATCACCATTTTAGGGAGTGGGAATGAAGTTTCCCCCAGGTCAGATTGGCAGGAACCTTGGAGAGTGGGGGTTTCACCTTCCTCTAGCATGCTGGATGGGGGTTGCTTACTAGGCTCATCTGGGCACACTCACCACATAGGTTCTCTGCCATTGCAGGGGCCTCAGGCATTGATGCACCTAGCTCCCTCCCATTCTCTGCCTGTGGCACACAATAGTTTACTCTCCAGAGGGCTATAAGACTTCAGTCTAATCCAGGTGATTGGGCTCAGTGCAAGAGTAACTAGGTGTGGGTAGTGGTCTGATGTGCAGGAGGTCAGATTAGATGATCTGTGGGTCCCGTCTGGCCTTAAGCTCTATGACTGACAACTATGTAGGAAGTTACCTGAATTGCCATATCTGCTCAAAGGCATTGAACAGATGTAGAGATAACTGGGTTGAATGGCTATCTAAGGGCCTCTCCATGCTAGGGTCACGGGCACACTTGCTACAGTCATATTTCAACATGGTTAATGGGAGCAAGGGGTTACCATAAAGATTCTAGCACAGTTTCCCAGGCCAGGGGCAGGTTCTATTGTGGTGTTGTGTCGGTGTAGCGAAAGAAAACTTACGTAATTACATTACTCAGGTGTCCTTACCAGTAACAGAATCAATCATCACCTTCATCTTCAGCTTGAGGAGTTCGCTCAGCAGGTGGACTGACCTTCGCTGGAACTTGAGGAGTATTTGTTGATTTTCTGCTGAAGGAGACAGATAGCTGGGCTCTGGCATTGTGCTTTTGGGGATAGATTTCGTCCCCGTATGGCTCTTGTAGGTCGTGCTAGAGAAAGATGATTCCATGGTGGGGACTAAATAGACCACAGGACAGTATTCTCCAGTGATGGCTTTCCTTTCTGTCGTTACTGTTAGCTCCTCCCATGTGAACTCGAAGAGGTTCTTGACCCCTCGTGGCACATGGATGTTCATTTTATGGCACAATGCAAGCAGCTGGATGATTTGAGCCAGCATTTCCGGTGCTGCCACTTTAAACTTTTCATACAACTTGGCATCACTCCTTTTGGCACTCATATCACCCATGTAGCTATTTCATTTGATGTGATCTACGGGAAAACAGATGATGAAACAAAATCTATCTTCCATCATAGGCCTATGCTGCAGACAAGGTGACCAAAAGGAATATGTTCCACTGGAATAATAGTAAAAAGTGCTAGTAATGGTTACATTTGAATAATAATAATAGTTTACAGTCTAAGGTATTAATTGATCCGGGTGGACTGTGAAGTGGATTAGCTTTGCAAACTAACTAAACTGATGTACAAATGGATTGCTTCCCCCAGTATTGAAATGAAGCCACCTCTGCTGGAACGTGGCAGTTATTTAACAGCACACAGCAATACCACACAGGAATTTCAGACTGTTTTCTTGTTGTTTCAAGCATGCCCTGGTGTGCATGAGTATACAATTTAAGCTGAAAACATCAAAATGAGGGATGGGGTAAAGCATGGGAGAGAACAAAGGGTAGAAAGGTGAAAGATAATAAAAGATATCTATAATTGCAATGTACTTGTCTCATTTTGACTTTTTAAAATTAATGTATTCAAATTTATGGACAGTGGGCCAAATCCTGATACACTGGAGCTACTCTGGATTTGGCATCTAAAAATTAATGTTTTGCATGCTACAAGTATCTTAGATAAATCAGTTTGACTTACATTAGTATTAATGAGAACAGAATCTAGTGCCATGTCTCAGCTGAAGGACAAAGTGAAAGAGAATATCATATGCAGCTGAAACAGCAAAGGGAATTTAAGTGTATATGAGATATAAAAACCATTTTCTGAATACGTATCACTTGTGGTACCAACTCTCAGAGGCTGTCAAACCGCAGTGCTTGTCATAAACATACAGACCACTTCTACAGATGATTTTGACAACCCCTGTTCTGTATACATGTGGCTACACCAGGTTCTCTTAATTGAGTATATGAGTATTTGTTTGGCCAGTACTATGTATTTGATGCCTGATCTGTGTGTGCATATTTAGATCAATTGAAAAATAGGGTTTGATTTCATAAAGTTGAGGTATGCAACTGTAGGTGCAAAATGCATGCACAGCTGTGTCCCTAAGTTGCATAGACAGCTGCTATACCAACATATAGCTGTTTCACGCACAAGTGTATTTAATTAGCTAATTGCATGCACAAATACTTGTGTGTAGTCATAGTACTGGCATTTGAAATATTGGGTGCACACTTGGGTGCTAAACTATCTGATGCATTGAATATCATTTATTTATTTTTAGGCCTGTTTTTCAAAGTTATTACCTTCTGACAGCTTTTGGTGGTATAGGAAGTAAGATGGCTGCTGTAGTTTCTGCTGCACAGCTATGCACCTCACAGAATCGGCTCCCACAGTTAGGTACTCTTGTTGGCAGCCCCAGCAAAGATGCTGAGAACGGTATGGGTCCTGGAGAGTCAATTACAGATACAGAAGTGGGCAAGGAGGCTAAGAATAACAGAAGAGGAGGAGGAGATGATAAAGACTTTAGGCCATTAAGAAGCAAGGGTGAGCACACCTCTTCAGCATGAGCATGCCTACCTTACCACTTTGATAACAGCAGAGTCCAGGGCAAAGACTAGGTTTCAAGAGACTAAAATGCAACTGATTATAAGGTCACCATCACCTTGCACTTTCCCATTAATTAATTAGTGAATTTATAAAGGTGGCTATTGCAAAGTACATCTGTGCCACAAATCAAGCCATTGAGTGAATTAGTGGCAGAGCACAAGTCTGGTCTCCTGTCTAGACCAGGCTACCATCATGCAACTAAAGATATTTTAAACTTTCCAGAGTGGTAGCCCTTTTATTCTAAATATAGTTGCAAGTACCTCAGTGTGGAAGATCAATTACATTTAGGTTAATTAGGAAAAGGAAGCAAATTTTCTTAATTACAAAGTAAACTTTCAGCTGGAACTAATGAAGCATCACACTAATTTTTATGAAAGTTCAAATTTCTATGGCTGGCTAAGGGCTAGCTAATCCAGACATCGGCATGCAAATTGGCTCCTGATAAATTTTTACATTCATTTTAATTTCTGTTCTGCCATGTTTACTATATAAGATGGGAAATCAGTACCCTTTGCCTTCAGTTATTCTACTTTATTCCAAGTCTAGCTTTTTAGGCACGTTTTCAGAACCAAACCCAGGACATTACAGTTCCCAAGTCACATATACCCAAAAAACAGAAAGGTCCAGAAAACAGGAAGTCTGAGTGGAATGGGGATGGTGGAAAGCTTAATGTCAGTGATTAAAATGGGAGGCAAAATAGGAACATAGAACAGGAACTGATGTGAATAGAGTTCAAAGGAAACAATAACGAACAACTTGTTATTCAAGTTGAGCCCAAAATTTAAAACATTCTGGCTGCTGTTTTGCAGGAGTCTGCTCAGATCCAATTAAATCTCTGTTTCTACTCCAAATAATGCAGACCCGGGAGACAAGAGACCTGAGTTCAAGGCTCTGCTCCGCCACACGATGTGTTGTGACCTTGAATGATAGACATAGTGTGCTACAATTTCACTTCATCTGTCAAGTGGGGACAGCAAAACTCCCCTACTTCAGAACAGGGATGCGAGTCTTGATTCCTGAATATTTGCAAAGTGTTGAGATCTTAGGAGGAAAGTAGTAGTGGAAACATATTACCCAGAAAGATGATAAAAACTTGCATGCAGGAATTGCTTCACCCATTGCAGAAATGCAGCCACTTCTGGTGTGGAATCCAAAGGCAGTGTAAAAGTGTATAGCAACACAGCACACCAGCTTAGGACAATAAATAAATGCTAGTGTGGTGTTTAAACTATGCAGGCTGTCTCGTCCTGGAATTTGAGTAGGATTCCATGATTAACACCCTAATGAGCCACATTGCTTGGGTCATTTAAAGCTGAATTGGACAAAGTACTGAAGTCTGAGCTGGCAGAGACACTCCTACGGTGGAAGACGAATGGACTAGATGACATACTGCTGCAGGTCTATTACAGCAGTCACGTCGACTTTTCCACTTTAAAAGAATGTTAAATGTCCAACACACAAGGTATTTTGCTACTTTCTAGCTGCCATATCTTTCTGTGGGCTCAGCTTATACCTTTAGGCTAGGATTTTTAAAGAGGCCCCGGGGAGTTAGGTACCTAAATCCCACTAAAATTTAGCAAGAGTTGGGTGCCTGGCACCTTTAAAAACCCACCCTTTATTCCTAATTGCGCAAGATATTTAGGGCCAGATTGTGATATATGTGCAGAAAAACCCACTAGTGAGCTCACATGCACAAGTCCAATACCAAATTATTCAAGACATTCAGACAAGGAAATCTGCACTGGGCCTCTAGACATCATGTTTATTAGCTCTAATTGCGTCTTGTGTTTTAACCAGGCCATAACCCTTTTCCAGCCTGGGTGATTTGCTCACTTAGCTGCAACCAACTGTTGGTTTTCCTAACCGGTTTTATTTGGTACTCCGGATGTGGTTTTGATCAGAACACAAGTCTAGTACAAATACTAAGTACAATTTAGCATCTAGTTAATGAACACCAGAGATTTTATTTTTCAGTAAGTAATGACAAAACACAGCTTCAAAATGGGAACCAACAGTAGATTAGAACTTTTTGCAGTAAAGTATCTTGAATTTCTTACCTCGATCATTTAAGATGCATCAAACCCACAGCTTTAAATGCAGCCTACTCTTGATTAAAGAAACCCAACCCCCTAAAAGGTAATCCGAACACGAATGTTGCTATTATAAGCTATATTAGTTGCCAAAGAGAACAGAACAGGGTACTTGCTCCAAGTTCTACATTCTAAAACTTGAACATTTACATGTCACAATAGGTCAGAACCCTATAGTATAAACCACTTGCTTTTTACACAGCATTGCTCACCTATGTTTCAAAACTACTCTGGCCCAAAATTTAAGAGGAATTTAAGAATGTGCACAATGGGCTTAGGCTTCAGTTGATACTGCGAGGGGAGAAGAGTCCTCCCCATATTTTGATTGGTAAATTGACAATCAGTAAATTAGGGGAAAAGAGAGCCTCAGAATTATATAGGAGTACAGTGTTAGCGTGGCTTAGTGGCCAGAACATAGGACTGGGAATCAGGAACTCCCAAATCCTTATCCTCCTCTGCTGGTGGTTCTTTGTGGCCTTGAACATGTCACATAACCGGTCTCAATTTCCCTTCTCATAAAATGGAGATGATAATATTTACTTCCCTACCTCCTGAAGGTGTTTAGTTAATATTTGTAAAGGACTTTGACACTTGAATCTCTGATCAAAAGCCAATTGTGTTTTTCAACAGATTCCACTGCCATACATTCTAGCTACCATTACATTCTTTAAATGATATGTCAACATTTCTAGGCTAACAAACCATTCTCCCGTCCCTCATACACTGAAGCTGTTTATTTATAAGAGGAATCTAGGTTATTTATTCCAGGGGCACAGTGCTGGGGACATCGTATAGCTGAGCTATTTGCTACATGGGTTCAAAAATGCATTAGTTCCTAAAGTTTGCAAGATTTAACCTCAGCATAATGTCTGCAAATTCCACAACTAATGGCACTCCATTGAGACTGCCCTGCCCGTTCCACGTTCAGCTCTGGGTTCCATCTGCAGGTGTCGTTCTTGAATGCAGCTGCCTAAATGTAGAGAGGGCTGCGTACTAGCCCAGAGATCCTGAGCTATACATTGTTCAGTGTAGCATTTGGGATAATTGTTATGGGTTCTATAATAGTCTGTCAATATACTGGAGATGCATACAGGTAATTCCTCAAATGCTACTGGGAAGGGAATGGTACATAAATTGTCCACATGGATGAAAACAACTGCAGTGAGTTGTTACTAGCAAGTAAATACTAGGCTGCCATCTGGTGGGCATTAACTTTGACACATAAACCAGAGAGATCAGAGCTGAAAAACATCCATTTTTGTTGTGCCACCTTATCACTATAAAAAAAGTTAAAAAATTTGACTGTCAGTAAAAGTGGCCAGATTTAGAACGTTTTCCTCTCATTTTACTTCAGTGTAAACTGGCTAATTGTTTTGAGTTCTTTAGAAAGAAATCCATGGTTATGTGTTTTTGTTTTGCAGGAAGGAGAGAGGTGACTGGATGGCCCAAACAATTATTATCAAAACAGTTCGCTTCTAGTTTGCTGCTTCAAATTCTTTCACACTGGGAGAAACTCAGAGGATGAAAGGGATAGGGGGATGGACGTCCCCTCTCAACCCTTAAAAATGGGTCCCGGTCAGGGTTGAAACATCAGAGAGGAAGGCATAGAAGTTTGCACTGTTAGCTGAACTGTACACACTGGGTGGATTAAACTTTTCAATCTGCAGCACCTTTTACAAGCACTAAATCTATTTAACAGAAATATGAAACCAAAGTTACTTTGGCACTCCTGACTCTATTGGTAAAATGGGGATACTCTTATTTACCAACCTTTGCAAAGCACTCAGACTCTATGATGAAAAGCACTATTACAAGAATAAAACATTGACTGTCTCCATGCCCACTGCAGTGTCTGCTGCCGTGCTTATCACTTTGCCACTGTCACTTAACCTTATAAATACTATCAATTTGGGAAATTTCATTTCAAAATTTACTCTTTTATCTTGGCGTCCTTGTATAAGCTTTCAAAATACAAACTCCAATGATCCAAACTGCCCCCTGAAATCAGAATTTATTTTTTCTAAATATCAACCACCGCCCACTGTCTATTTAGCTAACTGAAGTGTAGTAGTAGTGTGCACATCAATTTGGTTACACTACAACTATTGCAATAGCATATAAAAGTAATGTCAGTATGTTGGTAAATGGGTTTTGTATTTAACACTCGACGGTTTAATTAGCAAATAGGGGTAACTGGCTGCATGTTGTTTCTTTAGAAGTATTTGACCATATTATCAATGGACTTGATTTTCAGTTTGTCAGAGTATTCTCAATTTGACACTTCTTAGAAGTTAGCTCTTATAACAACATCCCTTTCTTTTTGGGCAGGGGGGAGAGGAAGTGTCACGGAAAAAAGGACTAAAACAAGCTTTATCTAGTTAAAATAACATCTCTATTTGTAAATTTCAAAATAGGGGCAAAATGCAGGACAATAACAAAGAATAGGGTTAGAGAGTAAAGAATAAGTGTCAAATTCCACAATCAAATACCACCATCAAAACTTATCCTTTTAATACAATACAGGACTGATGGAGCAAATGCGTGGCTGTTGTGTGATACAGTTCAGACAGCCTTACTTCACATAACAGATTTCTTTAATTAATAAGAAATCTACTTACAGGAACCTTATTTCCCCCAAAGCTGGGGAAAACAATAGGTGAATGCTAAGAACATAATTCTATTTCACTTATTTAAGTTAAGATTCTTGCTTATGCTTTTGATAAGCTCAAGTCATTTGTTTGTAGTAAGACAACATGTCATCTAGACTTTGGTAAACTGGTTGTTGTTCCTCTGAGCTGTTGCAGTAATTCTGCATCGATGGAAACTGCTTGTTCTGTGTTGACTCCTGTCCCAGTTTCTCAGGAGAGGATCCAAGCTTGTTCCAACTCTGGCTTTGGTAGTTATTGGCTTTCTTTTGACAAACGAAGTAATTGGAAGGTGGTGCAAATTCTGGATCTCGTTCATCTGCACGTTTCTTTGACCATTGTCCAAAAGTAAACTCTATTAGATAGGAAAAACATGGTAACAAACAAATTTTACTTAACAAAGATCATTTATGTTCCCTTCCTGTGAAGGAATTTCTCCTTCAACGTTTAACAGAAATGGAAAACTGAATTGCTTGAAATAATCTGCAACAGAGCCTTTCACTTAATTTCCTCAGTATTAAGTTGACACTCCACTTGCTTCAAACCTCAGGAACCAAATCACTTAAAATTTTAAAGACAACTTTTACCCTTTATCTTAAAGAATGTTGGTTATTTTAAGAAGAAAGTTGCTAGTTATAAGGGGAAGCCCACCTTCTAAATGCGATCAAAGCAGTAAGAACCCAAAAATATTAAAAAATGACAATTATGCTCGGGTAGTCAACAATGTCAGAATGTGCTATACCCTCCGGTGGTAGGCATTTTAACTTCTGTTACAGTCAATCATTTCCCATGACAAATTTTTAAAAGTAGCTACAAAATGATGTGACAACAGCTCAAGTTCACAATAAATACGTTTTATTTTGAAGATGAACTCAACAGCTTTTGACCCCATGTACAGTGGTACAGGAACCTGTCAACTGATTATAAGCTCCTGGGGGCAGGTGCTGTGGGTTTGTACAACATATAGCAAAAAGGGGCTCTAGTTCTGAAGACGGCTTTTTTACACTACTCCAATACAAATATTAACTGTAGCAAACAGAAGTTTCGAAACAGAGCAAGAAACTGCACATCTTACACTGTACAAATTGATTTACAAATCACTGATTTGTAACTATTTTTTCTAATTTTATTTGTAATTTAGGTCTATGCACTATATGTAGAGCAGTGGTTCTCAACAAGGGGGCCACGAGCAGGTTTCAAGGGGTCCGCCACGCAGGGCTGGCATTAAACTTGCTGGGGCCCAGGGCAGAAAGCCAAAGCCTCACCGCCTGGGGCTGAAGCCAAAGCCTGAGCAACTTAGCTTTGCAGGGCCCCCTGTGGCATGAGGCCCCGAGCAACTGCCCTGTTTGCTACCCCTAACGCCGGCCCTGGCTTTTATATGCAGATAAACCAGTTGTTGTAGCACAGGTGGGCAGTGGGGTTTTTACAGCCTGCTGAGGGAGTTTCAAAAGAAAAAGGTTGAGAACCCTTGACCTAGACCATCCCTGACAGGTGTTTGTTGAACCTGCTCCTAAAAACCTCCATGGACAGAGATTCCACAAGCGCCCGAGGTAATTTGTTCCAGTGCTTAAATATCCTTACACTTAGCAAAAAGAAAAGGAGTACTTGTGGCACCTTAGAGACTTTTTTCCTAATGTCTAACCTAAATCTCTCTTACTGCAATTTAAGCCCATTACTTCTTGCATCTAGGAGTCCCGATCATAGCTCATGTCCCCATTGTAGTAGGTGCTGTACGAACACAGACTAAAAAAAAAAAAAAGATGACCCCCACAAGTATGAGCGCAGGGGGCTTGACTAACATTTTTTTCCCAAGTTATAGAGGGTGACAAAGTTTTTGTCAGAGTGCCAGAGGTCCTTACAATCTAACCACAAAGACAGAGCAAAGAATAATGACAAAAGATCATGTTGGCTAAGGGCAGGAAGGTGGGAGATGCACAGATAATCAGTAGGAGGGGAATACTGTAGACGGTACATGATTATATACGTCATCTGTTTTTATTTTATTTAACAACCAGGTGCCAGAATGTGAAGTGAGAGGCCTGAATGCTCTAAAGGAGTTAAGTACCTAATTCCCTAATTTAGGTACCTAAGACCTAGTTTTGGCTCCTGTGTGATGCACAAAACTGCTGCCTAAACTTCTGTGACAGGAGGTATAAACACTGAACCGGTAAGGAAGGGGTTAAAGAGCTGCTATGGGCAAGGCTGGCCCCACTCCTCCGGCCCTATAAATCATGTCAAGGGTGGAATAAAGGGCTTAAAACCAGGAAGTTCCCAACAGGTTCTGGGCAGGTCTGGGAGAGAGCAGATGGCTGCTCTACAGTTCCCGAAGATGACTTCTGGAAGCCTTCCGGGAACAGCTCAGGGAGCCCCTCACCTTTTGCCTACAAGGAGACAACAACCCTGGGGTACTGGCCACATACAGTAGAATCAGCAAGGTGAGCCTAACAGGCAGTTGGTGGCGTTACCCCCTTCTGGGGTTAGGGAATCTGAGACCATACACAACGGACTTGGGGAATGGGAGCCAAGAGTCACTTCAACATAAAAGGACTGTAACACAATTTGTATCATAGGGACCCCTACCTAGGCAGATGGGAGAGCCCTAAGGATTTTTCAGTGCCAGCCCAGTAGGAGGGGCCTGTCAACAGCCTGAGAACTGTGACACCACTGTAGGCACCTAAACTCACTGTCTAAATTTTCAGGACAACTGTCCCTAGGTACCTATGTTTCTGTCTCTGGCCATGTGCACACTGCCTCCCTCTAGGTATCTCCCACCTATGCCCCAGAGTGATTCAAAAACCAAGGGAAGATAGGCATTTGCCCACTTAAGTTGTGTGCAGGGCCTGATCTGGTAGACATGAGGGTGGTGCAGCCCACCTTATAAATTTTATCCCAGTGGTTAGAGCACTTGCTTGGGATGTGGGAGTCCCAAGTTCAATTTCCTCCCTTAGGCAGAGAGGGAGAAAGGAGTTGAACAAGGGTCTCCCACCTCTCAGGAGAGCACTCTAATCACTGCACTGTGGGATATTCTGATGTGGGGCCCACTGGCTCCCCTATTGAAGCTGTTTCACTGTGGATAAATAATGGAATGATTAGAGCAGGGGGAGCAGACCTGGAGTCTCTTACCTCCCGGGTGGGTGTCTTAACCACTAGGCTACAGAGTCTCTCTCTCTTGCTCTGTGGCTCAATGACTATTTAAGTATTTATCTACAGCAGATCAGTCACTGGGCGGGAGAGAGAGAGCGAGCGAGCACATGTGCAAACGTATACAGCCCTCGTCAGCATTCCCCCCGGGCTAGGTTAGACAGCTCTCCATCTAGTGTGTTGCCTTTTGTGAATCACAGTCTAAGGCAGAGGTGGGCAAACTATGGCCCGCGGGCCACATCCAGCCCTCAGGACCCTCCTGCCCAGCCCCTGAGCTCCTGGCCCAGGAGGCTCGCCCCCGGCCCCTCCCCTGCTGTTCCCCTTCCCACGCAGCCTCAGCTCAGGGGTAGGGGGGTGGGCTGTGAGCTCCTGGGGCAGCGCAGCTGCAGAGCCCAGCCTGTCCTAGTGCAGCCGCACCGCCAGCCACCAGTGCTCCAGGCAGCGAGGGCAGGGGGCGTTGGATATAGGGCAGGGGAGTTTGGGGTGGTGGTCAGGGGCCGGGGGCAGGGTCCTGGGAGGACAGTCAGGAAGGATAGGAGGGATTGAATGGGGAGGCCGGGGGCAGTCAGGGAAGGGGGGTCCAGGGGCGGCCAGGGGACAGGGGGTGGTGGATGGGGCAGGAGTCCTGGGGGGGTGGCCATCAGGAGGCGAGAAACATGGGGAGTTGGATAGGGGTCGGGGGCTGGCCTACACCTTGCTGTTTGGGGAGGCACAGCGTCCCCTAACCGGCCCTCCATACAATTTTGGAAACCCGATTTGGCCCTCAGGCCAAAAAGTTTGCCCACCCCTGGTCTAAGGTGCCTAAGTGCCTAACTCAGGCTTTGTAAATCCCAGTGTTGTTCCAGTGGTTTTCTAGCGCCTAGAGGTCAGGCGTTGTGTCACAATGTTCCTTCGGTGCTCTCAGGCCAGAGTACCTGAGATTAGATTAATGGCAGGGAGTGAGATGAAAGGAGTGAGTTTTGAGAAAGGATTTGAAGGACAGCAAAGTCACTTGGCATTCAGGAAAAGGAAGATGCTTCCATGTGTAACCACAGCATGAATAAAGGCATGGGAAGAGCGGAGGGCACTTGTACATTAATGATTGAGATATAAAGTTACTTCCTTCCTTCATACAGCACTTCTGTTCACTTCTCTGAAAAAGTTTGGCCAGTTAAACTAAGTTACCCTCATGTGCTGTAGTGGGGTTGATGTCACCTCATAATCAGAAGGCCAAAAGTCAAATATCATTTTTATTCAGTATAAATTAATATGGTGGTCTTAACTACATCACTTAACTCTTGACAATTTGATACAAATTGCTGTAGCCACATATTTAACTATACCTCATTAGGAGGGAGGGCCCTCACTTCAGTTCCAAATTTACTACTTTCTATCACACAAACACTTACACTTCTCTTGCATTAAGTTCAAACTGCTTGTCCACACCTTTAAGGATCTGCCCAACGCTGCCTACATCTCTCTCACTGTTTCCTCTTTTTCCCCTTTTCTTATCTTCTTACATGCACCTTTTTTCACAAGAATCATAGAACAGCCTCCACTTGCTGTGTGCCAAGAGCCTTTCTGCTTTTCCCTCAAATCCTTCCCTCAAAATTCACTTTGACCATGAAGCATTTTAGGGAAAGTGACCTTGCACTACTCCATCTGCCTCCATGGTGTCTGTTTATGTAATTTAGTGCAATACTCTACCTACTCATGCATTTAGAGTTTAGGCTCTTCTGTGTGACACATCCTGCCCATCTATACCACATCGTATAAAGTTACAGCAATTATTTTGTGTATCAGGATAGGTTACAAACTAAAATAATTCACACTTCAACCTTCCTCCATCAGTATCTTTGTAGGGAACCCAATAACCTGTGTCAATGGTAAAACTAGGATATGTTAACAGCAGCTGCTCATGTCATGGTCTAGGCTGTCAATCTCTTTCTAGGCTCACCATAAAGTAATGACAATGTAAATTTGACAGGGAAAGGGAAAGTATATTTCTTTACTTTTCAGCTTCATCATGTATAAAAATGACAGTAGTGCTGAGCCCATTAATAAACAGTGTTTTTGACTATACCATGCTACGTTTATAGTTCAGTTTTCTTACCTTTCCCTTTATCCCACTCTCGAACATAGGGCACACCAGCCTTTGTATCTTTTCTCTCCTGAATGATGACCTCCACTTTTCTACTTTCTGCAACTCTTGGAGCCACAGGGGCTTCTGGTTCAGCTGGTAGTGGTCCAATAACTGCTTCCTCTTCTTTTGAAAAAGGGAAAAGAAATTTGTTAACAGGATAAAGGTTTATTTTTCAAATATCATAGGATACATGACAAGAGCTACTCCACATTCACACTGATAACATCTACAGCAGTTATCTAATCAGAATGAAATACATCTGACTGGGGAGGTGTTGTTTGTTTGTTTTTAATTTACTGTGTATTAGTTCAGAAGCCATAGTGGATAAGCCAGATAATCTAGAAATGAATCCACAACCCTTCATTAGCTTTTGAGTGTAAAAGAAGAGACTGCTGGAAACGTATTACCTAATAACATACCTAGGAATAGGCTGAGTGGTCTACTGACGATGGGAAATTAGGGAAGAGTGAAAATATCACTTGCATGTATCTCCGCTTCAGTGATCTTAGAAAAAAGTTGTGTTCTTATTCTTCTCTGTAAGAATAATACTTAACACTGATATACTACTGTTCTGCATTTCCAAAGTACTTTACATTTAAGCACTCTCTCATTACTGGGTGGTGGAAAGTACTAATTCTATTTGACAGATGAGGAAGCAGATAGCGTGACTCAATACCATAGATGGAGCCAGTGTAGAGCTGAGATTAGAACTCAAAAATTTATGTCTGCAAGTTGTGAAATGAGGCCACATTCCCTTTATATGATTTCTGACATTCACCTTTTTCAGAGCTTGTAACTTGAGTGTTGCTCCTAATTTGAATTTCATCCACCCAAAAACTCTTAATTTGAGTGTGGTGGCTGACCCATCAGAGGGTCTAGGCTAAAGCCTGAGTTGGTACAACTTAGCCACTAACACAACCACTCTGTGTAGCTTGACTGTGATTCCACAGTGTGGCCACTCTCACTCAAGTGGAGCTAATTTAAGTGTAGATAACTCAATTTAAGTCTGCAGTGAAGACATAATCTCATCATGCTCACCCACAGACTGCTGTTACTAGAGGGTACTATAACTCTTTTTTGTACCACCAAGTTACAAGTAAGCTTTGGAATGTGTCCATTTGTACATACTGAACCTTTTACTTAAAACAACTCTCACAAAAATCACATGGCAGAAGGGGTTTTTCTGCATACATAAATTAAGCTATAGGCTTAATAGAAAATGTATGTTGTGCACAGTCATCTGAATACAGATTCTGGCCCTTAATTACCACCTACAATCATTTTAATTTTATGAATATACAGTATCTGACATTCCTGACAAGATAGCTCTGCACAAATTGCTTGTATTTCTTCATACCTCAATTAATTGGCTATCTTTAAAATCACCATTTAAATACATGCAATTCTAGCTTAGAATGACCTGCATAATTCTTCCTGGCATGTGTGAACCTAAAAGGCAGTTCAATGCACACAACACAACACTTGCCTCTCCACGGGAAGCACTATTTTTAGTATATATGATTTTATACCTATGTGCAATTAATTTAAACTGTTAATTTTTTCAAAGCCATATAATTCAATATATTCAAAATATATAATGTTGGTATTCAAACACAGATATTTCATCTGAGCAAAATATTTTTTCCACGATACTGAGGGAGAATGATTGTTTTAAAACAAAGATACTTGTTACAGACCATACCTTCATTTTCCAGTTTGTTTGCCTCTTCCTCTAGTCCATCGTCTCTTAGTCGCTTTATCTTTCTTGCTTTAAGTTTAGAAAGCCTTGTTTTCAGAACTGCCTTTCGTTTTTCCTTTAAATGTTCACGTTTAGTCCTTTGGTCTGTGGTCTTAACAGTAACCAAAAATGTTCATTAGTTAATCCTGCATTTGGTTATAATGAACTGTGCATCTCCTTCAATTATCCCCAGAAATGAACTGAATATCAGCTGCATTGTCTCAATGGGGAGGAAAATGACCCCATTCCTTGAATCCAAACTTGCACACACTACCAGGCATAATACTTACTGCCATTGGTTTAAGCTGTGAGCACGGTACAGTAACATTTGGCTAAGTATGCCAAACAAAACATGCCTCTCTATAGCAAGCTACTTAGAACAGAGACATGAGGAAGAGATGTAAAGATACTTATTTCACATATAAGATGAAAACTTCAAGAGAGTAGAAGAAACAGGTTTTTCACTGAAGCTACACCTAACCTCAACTCAAAAGAAATCCATGAAAAGCCAAAATGGGGGAAGGGGTTTATTTTAGGATTTCAACACTTGTTTTATGTATGTAACTTTGTACCTGTTCCTGCAACCCTTCCCCTATACTGATGGGATAAAAGCATTCTTAATATTATATTATACTCAGAAATTAATACAAAATGTAATAATGAAAAGTAGTTCTTCAACTTTAAGGGCCAAATTCCAGTGGGTAGGAGCCATGGCTGTGTATTTATCAAGGCTGCACATGTGCAATTATTGCAACTGTGCATGCAAGTGGCTATTCTGAAGTCTAGATATCCATCTGTTGACACAACTACAGTAAATATATGTACATGGCAACACTTTCTTGCATGCAGACCTCGGGTTACTTCCATTGAAAATTTATTTCTAAATATTTTGCCTTTCGGCATCAAGATCGTGAGTGGACAATTACAGGTGTCCATGCTCTGCAGTTCAACACCTTACACAAGTAGTTTTGGTTTTGCTACTATTTTCCAACACATTTACTACCCGGTATACAGTGCAAAGGTTCCAAAATAATATATAAAGATGGGGAGCCAAGGCTGGTCCCAGCACAGGCTAAGGATCTACTTTTAGCTTCATACCTGCTCTCTCAGCATTTCCAAAGTCTCCATTTGCTTATTTCTCTGTGCTCTATCACGAGCAAAGGCAAAGTAGCCAACGCCTAGTTGTCTGGCCTCTGAAAGGAACAATTTTCAACAGTTGGTTTCATCAGATTTACAGCTGCAGCAACCTTGAAATCACCAGGGTGTAAGTTATTGGAGAAAGACTCATTAGGTCATCCGGCCCATTGCCCTGCCTGCCAATAGCATTAGAGGGTTATGGCCAGTCTAGTTTTAATTGACTCACGTGATGACGCTTCCCAGCAACTTTTCTTAGGAGACTAGGAGGTTTTTTCCTGATTTATTTTTTCAGTCAGGAGATGAATGCATGCTATCCCTTTGTAAATTAAGTGGCTATTTCTAACACAGTTTAACAAGGTGAAAATATATTTATACTGGAGTAATTTTTATACTTAGAGGTAAATTACACCTTCTTTCTCTACAAACCATCCTACAGTGAAGATAAGCCATACAAAGGAACGAATATAAACCGTTTTCTCTAATGTCCTCATAATGTATGGGTCCCACAGGTTTCTTTAGGGCCTCTTCTTCCTCTCTTTCCCATTGCTGCCGCTGAAGTTCTCGTCTCATATCTTCAGACGATAGAGTCTTCACCTCAATGCCTTGTCTAGTGAAAAACAAAACCCAAACAAAGTGTAAAGGTTCTTTGGTATTGAACAATGGAAGTATGACAACGGCTAAGCCATTTTTAATTACTCATCAGGAGCGTGGACTTGGTTTGCGGAAAGCTAATGGAAGGCGCCAAGATACTACAGCCGTGAGCACAGTATGAGAATTTATAGTACATTGCAGAATAGAAGAGGGAGGAAAGGATACGATACCACATCTGGCAAAGCACAGTAAACTAATTCTAATTAAAGATCCTTAAGAAGAAGTTGATACCATTTTCATAGGCATTGTGAAGTCACTAATAACTGAAAATAGAATAAGTGGGAGATGACCAGTGCTCAACAGAATAGTCACCAAAAGCAGAATAACAGCAACACTTTCACCAATGTGAAGTGGATACAAAAACGTGAACAGCATTTATTTGTTTAATGTAAAAAATGAAACATTTAAATGAGCAACATCAGCAGCTGAGGGGGAAAATACTTTTATGTTTTTCCTTGGGAGGCAGAAACGGTTCTCTCCCCCATTATCTAGCTAAGTTAGATCAAAATATGATTGCAGACCACTTATCCAGGTGAACACAGAGAATGTACTTCCTAAGCAATTTTATATTCTTCATTCTGTTTCGAACTATAAAGAACAGGCTGTAAAATTTTCAAGAAGGAACGCTTACAACTCAATAATATAAGTGCTCAATTATGGTACATTTTGTTCCAATATAATTTTCATTTCTGCCATTAGTTTTATCAGAATTGCTATAATTAACTATACAACTGGAGTTCTAACAAATTCACTCAGAATGTCATGTATTGGACTTTATTAAAAACCTTAAAATCAGATCATCCAGGACAAAAAAATATAGATCTGCTGGGATTCTTTAGGTTTAAGGCACATTAAAATACAACTTCTATAGAAGGACCATAACTTTTAAAAAAATAAGTCAAGTTCCCGATAGGCTGCTAAATTAATTTAATAGACCTTTGTTTGTGGAGCTAATATGAGCCAATGCTCTACAATGAAGTTTTTGGATTTCATTAGCATTTTCCATCAGAATCTGAGCTTTAATAGTTTATAAAAATTCTGTGTTTTAAGTTTGGCATACATGGCCTCAACTCAGGTACCATTTAAAATGTGAATATGCCACACACTTTTCAGAGGATTAATTCAGTTGCCAGTGAAATAAAATAGCTTAGGACAAATGCATGTGTTCACAAAGGAAGTTTTGATAAAACCACACAAAAGATTGTGACACTCTAAACACACTGAATAAGGATGGATAGAAGTTGATGATTTTAAAAACAGAAAAGATTTTTTTAATTTAAATTAAATACAGGTTTATTTTTTAAAAATAAACATTTAAAATTTGATTTTTTTAAAATCTAATTTATCCAATGTTAAGGTCCAAACTATTAAAATCATTTAGATTAAATACAAAAAATAATATTAAGCAGTACATGTTTGCTGCTAAATTTTAAAGAAAGTCAGACTATGGAACTGGACCCAGAGTTTGCTGAAGTGCTAAACTAGTTTTTGACATCAGCACTCTCTTCTACAGGGGCAGAGAGAATAGTTTCTTTATTTCAGTTTTTTCAACTAGTTCAGTTCAATGACAAGCTAATTTAAAAATAAAAAAACCAAATGGAGTTGAAAAAACAGGAAAGCTTGTTTTTCTCTCCCAATCTATGAATAAAAACAGATCTGTTAGTCTTTAAGGTGCCACTGGACTCGTTGTTGTTTTTGTGTATAGACAGTGTATCTTCCTAGTTACCAAACAGCAGCACCAAATTCAGTGTAAAGGCTGATTTGCAAAGCATCATGTTTTAATCGTTACCAACAGTGATGAGTGATGTGTATGTGTGTTGCCTTCCTGCTGCCTTTTAACATAATTTAAAAGTACAAATGCAAAACCATGATTCAAATTGGTGATTTAAATCAAGGTTTCCTGCTTGTTGATTTAAATCATTATTAGAATTGGTGATTTAAATCAATCCATCATGCACTGACTATTCTCCTCTTCTTTTTTTGGATATATTGGACCAAATTCTGCAGTTACACCAATGTCAAAAGACTTTGATGGCTTCAATGAAGTTAATCTCATTATACAACTCTGCCAAGTGTGTGTACAAACTCTCTTCCTGCCATAAAACACGTCTATGAAATCCTGTGGGAGAAAATACTTTCCTTAGAGAAGCCATACCTTTTCCCCTGAAGTTCTTTATCCATTTTAAGCAGATTTGGCAAATCCTTCTTCATACAGCGTCTAGATCGGCCCAAGGAATCCACATAATCAACCCTGTAATCAAAGTAACAAGAATTTCTCACAATTTATATTCTCAGATTTACAGAACTCTTGTCCAAAGGATACAAGTAACTGAATACTTTCCATAGAGAATATTCACATTCAGGGTGCTAAAGTTACCACAATCCTAACAGTTAACAAGCCTAGTGTAACAATTTAAAGGACACATTTTTAACAGGGTTTGTAACAGATACATCACATTGATATATTTTATTCAATCTCATTTTGAGACAGCTGTCTTCCTTCATGATAAGACAGTTTGAAAACTGTTTACAAGTTATGATGTCACGTAGCTCCCAAGTCAAAATAAAATTGAAAGCATAATATCTGCTTCCTGTGGTGAACATAATGATGCAGCACTGACTTCTCACACAAATATTAAATTGCTATAGTATAATGCAATTATCAGTCTGTGGCTCATTTACTAAGAGCTTCAGTGATCATTCAAGTGGTTTAACAAAAGCCTAGTAAATCAAGCAGAATGTTGTTCCTTTGAAGGTCCCTTTACATAGTGTACTTTGTGTAAAGCTATTTATCATAGTGAATGCTCCACTTAAAACTGTGAGGAGAATGAGAAACAGAGGTACTTACTGTTCACCAATGCTACAAAGAGTTCTTTAGCATCAAGTAGTTCTAGTGATACCATTTTAGGAAACTCAAGACATACAGCCAACAAAGTATTGCTGACCCAGAGTATAAAATAGTCCCCAAATACTAAACTTTTAAAGATTTATTCTGTCATTAAGTTATGCTTTTAAAATAAACATTAAGGGCACTGAGGGTATGTCTACATTGCAATTAGATACCCATGGCTGGCCCGTGCCAACTGACACAGGTTTGCAGGGCTTGGGCTAAGGGGCTGTTTAACTGTGGTGCAGACATTCAGGCTCGGGCTGGAGCCTGCCCTCTAGGACCCTGCAAGGGGAGAGGGTTCCAGAGTGCGGGCTCCAGTTCGACCCCAAACTTCTGCACTGCAATTAAACAACCTCTTAGCCCGAGCCCAAGTCAGCTGCCACGGACCACCTGGTGGGTCTAACTGCAGTGCAGACATACCCTTAGAGCTTAGTATTAGTGCCATTTATTTTTACCAAGTAAACAATACGAAAATTGAAAAAAATATTTCTATCTGTGACCTATACATAGCTGGAGAATAATTAGTAGTATATATTAATCCTATGGTAGTGCCCAAAGGCTTCCAATCAGATTGGAGCCCCATAGTGCTGAGACAATAATGTTCCTGGGGGCTTATCAGTAAATAATTAGAATTGTCTTTTTCATTTTACTGAGGTGGGGTGAAGACAAGTATTGAAAAAGTATATGGAAGGTGAACAGATTGGCTTACATTTCTGATATTTAAACTTGATAAGGGCACAGAATAACTTGACAGTTTCACCTTAGACCTAGTAGTATACCAGTAGCACATATTTCTTTCTGATTCTTCGCCATGGACACACTCCCCTTGTACGCTGTAAGAAACAAAATGACTATCTCCTACCTTAAAACTAATAAATTGAAAAACTGGAATGCTATTTTTCAGACTAGTTATTGTTGTTCAAACCTGATTACCAGGAGTAAAACCTCCATCTGCCTACGCTGTTTTCTTTATGAACAGACAGGAAAAAAAAAAAAAACCTAGCTAGCTAGGTTTCATAATTATTTACCGCGTCTTTGCTGAAAGATTATTGGCCGCCTGGAACTTAACTACAGAAGGGTTTTTATGGATAGTTTAAAACTCTGGAGCTTAAAGAAATGCTGGTAACGCACTGTCTTCCTCCATATAGAGAAAATCTGTACATTCAGTAATGCCAGAAACCCAAAACTACTGCTGCTTTGAAAGTCATGAGATCAGAGGAAATAATTACTTCAAAGGGGGCAGAGTTATTTCAATAAAAATTAGTCTAGTTAAAGAATGCTTCCATGCAGGACACACCAGATGTACAGTCTGCATCGATAAGAGGATCAGAACTCCCATAACTTCAGCAGGAAAATGTATGAGCCCTTTTAATATCATTCTTATTCATAGCACATTTTCTTGATCAATACATCTCAAAACCCTGGGTACTTAAAACAGCATCTATTGTGGGCCATCCGTTTAAAATACATTGTTGTGGAAGGAAATGTTACTTGCAAATTTGCTAGCAGTTTGAGAAACTTTGAACTTCTGGGTCTCTTTCTGGAAGATTGAAGGTTTTCCCCTTTCAATCTAAAAAGGCTCAGTTTAAATTTGTTACCTTAAGCACTAGGTAAGAATGATTTAGCTCTCATACAGCCCAGCCTCCCCCACACACTGAAACTCCTAGAATTCCCAAGTCCAGCTGCACTAAGCAAGTTAATGTTGCTGAGAGATGAGAAAGTAAGGGAAAATAATGTGTTCCATAAGGCATATAAATTACGTATTCTAATACCTATTGCATTCACCTCTTTTATAGAATAGCATTAAAAGAAAAATAACTGGTAGATTACCTAATTTAACATTTTGTCTCAGTGATCTTAAATGTAAAAAAAAAAAAAAAAAACCCAAGAAGCTAAATTTTTACTATTTGACTTTCAAACAACTGCATAGGTACCAGATCGCAAAATCTTGTTTGTGAATAGGAATGGCGTCTAAACTCCCCATTCCTCGCTTTGAAAATGTAACCCTCTTTTAAAAAGTAGATCAATCTACATAATCTGGTCTATATAATGGAAGCCTTTCCCTGAACTAGTTCATAAAGATCAATAATGCCTATGTGGTTATCCATTCCAAAGGAAAGAGTTGGATTTGAGGAGGTATCTTCACACGATTACAATGCTCTTAGTTTTGACAGAAGAAGAGAGACTATAATTGCATTTAGATAAAACTAAACTAAAAATTTCACACAGATTTTAAAAAACAAATTAATCTTAAACTATACACAAATAACCTATTCTACCTGGAGTCTTTCCTGCAGGGTAAGAAGACAAATGTGAAAAAAGTGCTTCTTAAAGGGAAAAAGTTATAATCACAAGTGATGGACTGGTATCAGTCAGAATGATTCCTTATTCAAGATGTTTTTTAAACTAGACTAAATGCACACGAGATTATCAAAAAATAAAAACAGATTTGTCAGACTTGTTCTGTCCATACAGTATTACCAACCATTCTTCACTGGGGTCTTTTGGGGGTGGTATTTCTATTTCAGGTAGTGTCTTCTCTTCATCTTCCTCCTGTTCTGATGTCTTTCTAGCAGCTTCACTCTCGCACAGATCTTTTATTTCTCTCCGTTTGTCTATGATCTTCTGAGCGAAATCCACAAGGTACAAATCCTCAGTTTCTTCATCTAGGGCAGAAAAATCAATTCTTAGATAACAGGCATCAAAAGAACACAACTGAGCAAGAAATCAATATGGAATAGCCAGAATCATAGCTGCCAACAATGCCCTTGACTATACTATTAGACAATACTTTAATCTCATCTACTGTCAAGAAAATTCAGCTATATGGGATGATTCGCATTTCTGTATGTAAACTTCATTTGTTTAAAGCAATTAATTACATATACCCCAGAAAAGAGTTCACAGCAACTGTGCTGACACCTTCTTTAAAAAAAAATAAAAAATCTTTATGCTAATTAACAGCTACAATACTAATTCAAGTCCTAACATGAAAAGGAAACTGGCAGTAACGTGAGTGTTAGGATAACCTTCTTTCTACCATTTGGAAAAACAGATTTAAAATTGCTAATTTTATTTTAGAGAGAGAATAAAATAGTTCTTTGACAAACTGTGAATATGAAAGAGATGAATGGGTACAGCAGGCTACTACATTCAATAGTTCAGTTTCCAATGATGGTGTTCATAGAGGACAATTACTTAAGACTGAGTGTAACATGAGGATGCATTTTGCACGTAGAATGCACCTAAGCAGTCACTTGAGTTCTCTTTCCAAAAGGGAGAAGAATGATGAGAGTACATTTTATACGATGGATCTTGCACATCGAAACTAGCGAAAGAGATAGCACTGAAGGATTAAACTGAATTTGAGCCTTTCTACTATTAACTGTCACATCACACAAAGGACTGGATGTGTGCTGAGAGGAAAGTGGAAGCATGTATATGGATTGGAGATTTTCAAAGCTGGGAAGTGAGAAGTCAGACCCTACTAGCTACTGGCATTCACACATGGACCAGCCAGTCACCTCCTCTCTTTCCCAGGTTAAACTCTTCATATAGTGAAAAGGAAGCATGCAGAAGCACAGATAAAAGCCAAGGATGTCAACATGACAAAGTAACTTTAGTTTTCTAGAGTTCTATACTAAGAAACCAGAATATATTTCTCTCACTTGATGATCAAACCAAATGATTCTCACATTTCTTTCCTAGGCTGGACTGTCCTTCAAGAAGTAATATTCTTTCCTTAGCACTGGCTTTTCTTTCTCAGCAAAAATAATGGTTATCAATTAGTTTGTATGCTGTGCCTCCAAAACGCGTATTTAGTGTAAAAGCTACATTTATTAACAGAAGTACTGTATTTTATAGCATAACAGCTGTCAACTATGAGACTGTTCAGGTGGCCAGCTTCTAGAGTGACCAAATAAAAGCAAGGTTTTTAGAATATATACTGGTTTTAGGCAGGTTTTGTTCACCTGGAAAGTCTCCTTTTGTCATCTTCTCATACAGCTTTGCTTTCTCTTCCAGCTTCTGCCTAAAGAAAAAGCAGGTTATATTTACAGTATGATTCCAAATACACCACAAACAGAATAGTCTTTCATTATTTAGGCTGCAATGGAATAAATGACAATAATGTTTGATATTTTCCCTTACAGATGAACAGCAAGAGTTTTTAACCAAACAATGGCTTAGGGGACACTGCAGGAAAAGCACCATTTTTCTTATACTGCTGAAGGTATCAGTGAAGTTATCAACTGTAGTAAGTGGAATCGTAGAACCCAGAATTCAGATCTTAAGAGCTAAGCAAAGGAGGAATTTTGTTTTAAACTGTAACTGACATTTCTAAGAACACAGATTCCTGATTAGTCTGTATTGTGAACAATTTTTAATAAAAAGTAATATAGTTCACCTTCAATGAAATGATCAAATAGGTAGCAACATATAAATGTAAGTATTGTACATCTCTGTAATTACAATTATCTAGATGAAATACCAAGATAAACTGTATATCAGCCCAGAACCTCTCTATGGTAATTACTTTCAGGCAACAAGATATGGAGCACAGCATAAAAGGCATGAGATACTATGTCTCAGAAAACACCATCTAAATCAGTGGTGGGCAACCTGCGGGCCACACGCGGCTCATCAGGGTAATCCGCTGGCGGGCCACGATACAGTGTTTACATTGACTGCCCGCAGCTCCCAGTGACCACAGTTCGCTGTTCCCAGCCAATGAGAGCTGTGGGAAGCGGCAGCCAGCACGTCCCTGCAGCCTGTGCTGCTTCCCGCAGCTCCCATTGGCCGGGAACGGTGAACTGCGGCCACTGGGAGCTGCAGGCGGCTGTGCCTGGAGACGGACAATGTAAACACTGTCTTGCGGCCCGCCAGCAGATTACCCTGACAGGCCACATGTGGCCCGTGGGCCGCAGGTTGCCCCCCACTGATCTAAATGGACACAGAAACCAGAGAGAATACCTTAAAACTAGCTCCTGGAATAGTTTACACCTATGTATTCATAAGAGATGGGGAATTTATTGCAGAGAACCAGCAGATGTCACATTTCCAATGCATATTTTAATTGAACAACTAACCGACTCAGGTCACTGACCTGTAATTTTCCTCAAAAACATATACATATACATACATATATATATATAAATAGGTAAGAGACAGTTTTCTGCAAAAATTATAAAAAAGTATTCTTTGGAGCACAAAATACTGATTGTGGTGTTTGTATCCATGCTTTTACTGATATGGAAGAAAATGCTTTAAAAGAAAATCTATACTCTGTCAAATTTCTGTGGATACAATCATTGAAGTGTAGATGTTACAAAGTGCAGCAAGTGGAGAGACATTAACAAGCAATGAACTAGTTGCAGCCCAGTAAAAACTGAATAGCTGCCACTTTTACCTGCATTCTGCTATTTGTATGATTTCTTTTATGCAATTTGTTACAAGTGTAAAGAAATTCTAGCAAGCGTTTGTTCCTCTTATTTATTTGTATTGCTGTAACTTAAAAATTACCTCGCTTTCTCTAACGTTTGATCTTCTTCTATCTTCTGCTCAACATCTTTCTCAGCTCGACTTGAAACCCCTGTGTTCTGCTTAGTCCAAATGCTTGGTTTCTGTGGAACGTATGTTTTTAAAACACAGGATTTCAACCTTATTTGACCATTAAAAAAAAAAGAAAAGAAAAAAAAAAGAAAGGCTCTAGAGTTATTTATCTGCTTAAACATTCTTCATATAATCCTGCTGCTGTGTTGTGGAAAGTAGCAGGTGCGTCTTAAATTTATGACAGCACAGGAAGGAGAACCAACAAAGGGGTTAACATGAGTTTGATTTTTTTATTTAAAAATTTGGAACACAAGTTTTATTCTTGAGCAGCTATAAATAAAGATAATAGTTGCTTACTGGACATATTACTAAAAGGAAAGCAAATCTAAGAATAATTCATATTTGTTCTTGGAAGTGAAGATTATCAGGAAGAATGATGCCAAAGACTTAGTGTGAGGAGTACTGATTCAAGTATAGTGTACAGTATCTCTTATATTCTAAGAGAACTTGTGTTCTTAATTAGATAAGGTCAACAAAAATAACTTTTATAAAACTAGTCACTGACATTTTCATACAGAATTACATAGCCAATTATGGGATTGATATTTTTCAGTGTTATAACCTATTAATTTCTTCAAAATGGCACATAATTCTGATCTTTTTGCATAGTTCTTCCAGATGTTTATTTCTAGTTCTACACATAACATAGTAACAAGTCTGATTTTTTGCATGTAAAGGCAAAAATGCTGCATGGTCTTCAAACACAGCAATAATACTACAGTCTACTACAAGACAGCCACAAGATCACACAAATTCATTTGGTCTGAATGTTAAAACAAAGTCTGAATGGGACTGAAAAGTCAGGTTTATGCAATATGTTATTTTAGGAAAAAGAACAGAGGTTTTAGTGCAGTAGAGACTGAAGTATAAGATTGCAGTGCATCTGATATTATTTCCCCCCATATAAATGAATAGGAGCTGATGGCCGGGCATTTTCCAGGAAGGTTCACTGACTCTGGAAAGTGCTTTCCTAGTCCAACTGATCATGGATTTATCAAAATTCAAAGCTCACTTTTTTCTTGCTGGCATTTAAGGAGGTTGGGGCTCATTTAGATTAAGAGATTATTTAAATACAGCTTTGCAGTATAATTGAACGGTTAGTTTTGATTTTTGTGAGAGAGACTCAACTAGAAATGAGTCAATAGAAATTTGATAAATAAAGCCATCACAACTTTTGTCCTACAACTGTAAACGAAACACTGTATTAATAACTTTTTACATTTTCTAATGGCTTGTTCTTCAATTCTGGGCAATGCCTAGAAAAACAAAGAAAAACAGAAAAATAATGAGTAAGGATGGATATTTTATTTCTACCTTGTTTGTTGTTTGGGGTTTTACAGAGACTCCAGCATCTTTCAGAAGTTTTTCCTTCTTGAATTCTTCTTGCTTTCGGAAGAGTTCAGCCTTTAAATCTACCAACTACATCAGCCACCATAAAAAACGACAAAAGTCATTTTAACAAAATAATTAGGAAATTTCTAGAATCTTATGTGAGAAATCAAGAGTTTACTTACACATGTAATAAAATAAACGGATTGCTTTTCTGATGTAGAAAATAGGAGCAGTGATTTGAACAGGAAGAACTTTGTGACATTTGCAGCAATATGTAATCCAAAATAATGAGACAGAACATAATTTATGATTAGGTGGTTAGATAAGTTAATTAAAAGCTTGCATTTATATTACTGATCCTTCACTCCATAATGGAAAATCTGCAGGAACAAAATGGGCATAATCCCATACAAAGTTTTCAGCAACCACCTTTGAGCCAAAGACTGTAATAAACTAACAATAGTTTGTTTTTAATTTAAAAAGTAACCCCTAAGGAGATTTGCTGGCAAGCAAAGCTTTTTTTTTTTAATTATTATTATTATTATAAAAAGGAACTAGCTGATAGACATAAGTCTTTATAAAAAGTACCTTCTTCCCTGCTGCTTTTAGACTTTCTTTTTTATACATATGAATATGTAACTCCCATTGGTATTAATCATCACCACCACAAATGTTAATTATCAAGACCCACATTCTCAAAGGTATTTAGGTACCTAGCACCCATTGACTTAAATGAGAGTTAGGTGTCTAAATACCTTTGAGAATCTGGGCCCAAGAAACTTCACTCAGCAGGTTCAACTTTTGAACAATTGCCTTCAGGAGTGTGGGAGTCCCTTTTTAAAACAAAACAAAACCCCCAAACAACCAAAAAACCATTTATGATCTGATGGCTTCTTCAGCCAGTCCTCCAGTAAACTGATTTCTACAAGAAATGTAACTAGGCTGTTGGTTGTCCTTGGTATTAAATGTTTCAGAGTAGCAGCTGTGTTAGTCTGTATCTGCAAAAAGAAAAGGAGGACTTGTGGCACTTTAGAGACTAACAAATTCTATGAATGCATCCGATGAAGTGAGCTGTAGCTCACGAAAGCTTATGCTCAAATAAATTTGTTAGTCTCTAAGGTGCCACAAGTCCTCCTTTTCTTGGTATTAAAATTTGCCACAAACACAATGATGCTAACCAACCAAGCTTTTCCTAAACTGTCAGAAGTACTGATGCAAAAGTTCATTAAATGTATGTTTTGGATACAACCCTATTTATTTTCATTGCTGTGTTTCAATTAAATTGCTAGATTATCCTGACACACAAAACGCTGATAGTTTCACTCCATTATTTCTATTATTAATGTTCTATCTAAGACTTCAATGAATCAATGAAAGATGCTTAGACTATAAACAAAAGTATACCACAGAAAATAAACAAACAGCAAAATGCCACCTTATTTCAGGTTATGTTTAAGTCCTGACAACCTCTTAGGTATGAATGAAGTTACCTACTGCTTTCATGTTTGGGACTTTTACAGAAACTTAATCTCCCATGAAGGATGCTCCATAAACAAATGTTTAATAGGAATGTCCCACTTAACCAATCTTAATTCCATTTAAGCACACCCTTAACAGCAAGGGAATATAACAAGTTATGGGAAATCAATGAACTGTACCCTAATGCCCACAGAAGGCATTTCCAATGACAGTCAGAGACTATGCATCTTCACAAAACCTCCTTCTGCCTCCAAAAAAAAAATAAAAAAAATCAGGAAATACATTCACATTCTTCTCCTTCACAAAATACTCAGGCTATATTTAGGGTTTGTAACATTAGCAAATTCAATACTGACATAGATGCACAAGTTAAGTGTTCAGTGTGCTGTGTTTGAAGGGGGAAGTGTAAGGTCACGGCTACAACTGCCATGCCAAAGCACAGCAGCATCCCTCAGAAAGACACACTTTGAGATAAGAAAAGGAGTACTTGTGGCACCTTAGAGACTAACCAATTTATTGTGCCACAAGTACTCCTTTTCTTTTTGCGAATACAGACTAACATGACTGCTACTCTGAAACCTGACACTTTGAGATATTGAGAGACACTTTGAGATAAAGTATTTTTTTCACATTAGGGTTTATTTTTTATTAATAGGGTTGAGGTGTTAGGGGTGAGGCAAGAGACAATACCCCATGTTTACTCCATGGCATTTTATTTTCTCATGAAGGTTGGAGAAAGACTATTCTGAGATGCTGTTGAACCTTCTGTATTTAGACCAACCCAAGGATTATATAACTTTGTGGCTATGTAACGGGGCACACAGACCATTTTACAGCTCTTAAGGGAACTCTCATTGTCCAGTAGCACCTCATCCCTGTTTCAAACAAACACACTCAATAGGTAGAGGCAAAGAAAGATCACCAGCTGGAATATACAAGGCACAGCTGTTTCTCCAGACCAACTCTACATGGGGTGTAAAGTAGCTGTGTTCTTACCCAGACCCAATCAGGATGAAGAGATGAGTGCTGCAATTCTCATATATATCCTCTCAGAAAGAGGAGTTACCTGGGTAGGAGGAAAGAATTCCTAGAGGGCTCTTAAAAACTGGGTAAGTACAAGTTTTGCTTAATTTAATTTGTGTTGCATGTAAGTGTGATTACCAACTACAATAAAATAGCTCAGAGATACAAAATCATTTAAATGATCTGTAATGAACTACAAACCAACTGAATAAAAACCCAAGGGAACTTTCCAGGAGGAACTAAAACTGATGTGAAGGGGCTTCTGTTGTTCTCGCATGAACCTTGAACATCTTATAAATAGTTCTAAAATCGTTTACTGTTGCTGTAGTACATGAGAAAGTAGGAGCTTTTAATATTTGTCCTACTAGACACCCCCCGTCCCCCACTAATGTTTGCACCTTGGTAACACCGTATGGTGTCATCTTATGATGCACCACACCACTTTAATCTCTCTCTCTGTCTTCACATAGCAGAATCACTGCACCTACTGACTCCAGCCAGGTGGAGACTGGCCATTCACATACCCTGGCCGAAAGGGGATGAGCTGGTGCTGTACAGCCACAACATGATGGCATTTCCTGCACTGTGCAGAACCTTGGCTCTGATGCGCTTACACCGCTAGGAGGAGCGAGGCCTTGAGACAGGCTTGTAGGGCCATGAGCAGCTAGACCAGTGGTTCCCAAACTTTAACAACCCGTGAACCCCTTTCACTAAAATGTCAACTCTTGTGAACCCCCCTCCTAAAAATGACTAGTCCCAGGGATTTTCTCCTTTACTTGAGTATAAATTATAAAAGGAGTGATCTTGGAAATATAAAATTTGTTTTTATTACATGCTTATTACACGCTAGTATCTATCATTACAGTATTTTTATTACATTATGAAAACAGCAACACTCTTCCAAGATCTCACTTTTGTAGCCTGTATCACTTTGAATAAGCCTGTTATAAGACAAGGCTCCTATGTTTCATCAAGGAGCATCACATGTGAAACGGCAGGAAGGTATTTAAGAAGCCAGCTCAGAGTTCCTCCTACACAAGCATTCAGGTCTTGAGCGGTCCAGGCAAACAACGCACATTACAACAAAGTTTAAACTTGTTCTTCATAATAATTTTAAAAATACTAGCTGCCTATTTAATTTTAAAAACGGCAAAAAAAATATCCACCTCCCTTTCCATTTCTTATAAGGCGTCTTGACATTTAAATCTCCTCAGGGTGACAGTGATGCTTGCTTTGATCTGCTTAGCTCTTGGAAGTCCAGGGGCTGCGGGCGGCTGGCCCCGGGCTCCCCGGAGTCCCTAGGGACAGCTCTGCCCGCCATTAGGGAACTTTCCCCGAGAACCCCCTGTGACATCTCACGAACCCCAGTTTGGGAACCACTGAGCGAGACCAAGCTGCCCTGCTCGCCCCAGGGGGCGGGTTTCTGCAGCACCTCGGGGGAGGAGAGCGACTACAGTCTCCCCCCGGCTCCAGTCCCCAGCTGGGGGAGGAAGCCGGGGGTGGGGGGATCTGTCTGGGGAACGGAGTCGGGGCGGGGGCGCAGCAGGAACCAGTCTAGGGCATGGGGCTATCGGGGAGGGAAGAGGCTAGAGACCTACCCAGGAGACACAGGGAGAGACCCGCCCGGCTGCCCCCACCCTGGCCAGCAGCACTCACCGAGGCGACTGTGACCTCCAGGGGCTTCTTCCTACGGTCCATGGCGCCTCTGCGCCGGGACAGGGGAAGCGGATTACGAAGCCCGGCCCCGGCCCATAGACGGCCCACAGCCCGGCCCCGCCATCTTGCCGTAAAGCGCAGCTGAGCTCAGACCGCCTGTATGATTGCGACAGTGCCGTAAAGCGCGAACGCGAGGGGCGGCTGTTTCTCCGGCGCCATGAGGGGGAGGTCAGCGCGGGTGGCAGGTGCGGCGGGCGCTGGCACGGCCTAGGCCCACACGGTGGTAGGGAGCAGCCCTCAGCCCCGCCCGGCCGTCCGCGCCGCCGCCGCCGCCGCCGCCTTGTGGAGGGATCCGCCACGGTCCTGCGGCTGCGCTCGAACTGCGTCCCCCCGGGCAGAGCCACCCAAGCGCCGCAGCCCGCGCTCGAAGGGCGGGAGAGAGTCGCCGGGGTCCCAGTCCCGGCGCTGCGCCCTCGCTACGGTAACCGGGCCGCGGGGCCCCCCGAGAAACCCCCGCTTTCCTCAGCCCGCTGTAGGCTGCTGCCGGTGCAGCAGGCCGGGAACCAGGCGCTAACTCCAGCCTGGGGCCGCCGGGGGCCGCGCCCAGAAACCAGGGCACAGGGGCTGCCCACTGAGATCATGAGATTCGTGCTCTTTACATTGAGGGCTCGTTATGTGCCTCTGGGTTTTGAGCCCGTAGCCGTCAGAGGGGCCATTCTCAAGTTCCTCTCCGCAGCCTGGAAGGCAAGACACTTACTTTTTTTAAAAAAATGAAATCTCAGATCTGAAAAATCACTTAAAGCCAGGGCTTGGGGTTCAGAGAAAAAAGATCAAACATTGTGAGAGAGGCAAACGGATGGGGGTGAGGCAGGGTTGTATGATTTTTCTTTTTGTCCCTCATTAGCTAATAATCCAGTGCCTTTGTTGCAGTGGCCACTCATGCATGTAACAAGTGTAATGACTGATATTTAACATCCATATTTTGACTTTACCTGCAAAGTGTATATTCTATATACAATATATTTTAACTCCCTGATCTATTCATGTGGTGAAGTGCCCCACAGGAAATTACACTGCCTGAATTACAGTATACATGATTTCCAATATGTAAGAATGAAATGCTGTGTTAGAGTAATGATAATCCCCTAAATGAGTCAGACATATTGCTGTCCACTAAAAAAATCAGTAAATCCCTATTGTGTGCAGCATAAGAGGAAAAAGAGTAATTTAAAGGGACACTGACAATTTGAAATCTAGTCAATTTCAAAAGAATGGAGTCATGTTCCTATATTACCCCTCCTCCTGAGTCTCCATGCCAATTTGGGAGCTTTAGTTTTTTTCCTTCCTAATTAAAAAAATGACTTGTCTCTTCCTTTTTGTTGCATGAGACCTTATAGTCCTTTTGGGTGAAGATTTTTTTTTTTCTTAATTAACTGAAACTCTTCAGAAAAAATCCTAGTTCTACCATATATTGATTACCAAAGCCCTGATCCTGTAGTGTGCTCTGTTAGGGTGGAACACTGGGCCTGAATCAAGCCCTATTAACTTAATTGCTTCAATGGGGATCTTTGTGGGTGCACCCCTGGAGTCCCACTGTGGCCATGAAGTAATGGGACTCAGTGCAGGTGAAAGTGTCTGAATTCACAGAACTCGATTTGGGCCTAAACCGGGGATTAGGCATTAGTTTTGCAATACCTACACTTAAATGCAACAACAGAAGACTATCTATACCCCCACAGCAGTCAATATGTGAGTGACTGTGAGAAATAAGTGAGATTTAAAATGTCTCATTGAACCAGACTACAACAACCTTTCACACAGTGGTTCTCAACCAGGGGTACATCAACTCTTCTAGATATTTGCTTAGTTTTACAACTGGCTACATGAAAGGCATTAGCAAGTCAGTACAAACTAACAGTTCATACAGACAATGACTTTTTTATACTGTTCTATATACTGAAATGCAAGTACAATGTTTATAGTCCAGTTGATTTTTTTTTATAAATTATATGGTAAAAATGAGTCAGTATTTTTCAGTAATAGTGTGGTATGACTCTTGTGTATTTTTATATCCGATTTTGTAAATAAATACTTTTTAAGTGAGGTGAAACTTGGGGGTATGCAAGACAAAACGGACTCCTGAAAGGGGTACTGTACAGTAGACTGGAAAGGTTGAGAGGCACTGCTTTAACACACAGCTTTAAAATCTGTCTAAGAAATACTCCCATTTTGGATTATCTCCCTCCCTCCCTCCCTAAGAGTGAGCTTTTTTGACTATCCTTTCGAATAGCCACAGGGCCAGCTCTGCCCTTTGTCTTGTTCAAATAGTTAAATCAAATTACATTTGTCTGTGTGTCTTTTTGGAGAAAGAAAAAACTGAGGTCCCATCTGCTCTAGTTTGTTTGGCCATGAAGGATGCCATGGCCTTTCATGTAAGAGTGGGGGTTGCCTACTGGTATTTATGGATGCTCAACATCTATCAGGAATCTGGCTGTTTTTAAAGGTTGGCAATACAGTACAACCTGAATTAGTGGAATGTCAGGAAGGGGTGGAGTGCGGGGCAGTATGGAGAATGTTTGAATAATCAACGTTTTTAGTTAATTGAAAATTCCTTCAATGTAACTAGTAATGTTGGGAGACAAAGCTGTTTCATATGACAAGGCATTTTAGGTAGTCTAGGTTCTGCTGTATCTATAATATTTTTTTTCTTTCTAGAGCCCAAGGGTCATGGTTGTGGGGAATACAAATAGTTTTTTCCTTTTTTGATCCTGTGATGGTCACCTTTGAGGCAAACACACACAAAGCATGAGCAAAGGCTCTATGGCTAGGGTCTGTAACCAACTTGTATGCTCTGTGGATCAGCACAGAGGGGAACCTATAAAGCACATTCACCAGTGGATTACAGTCTCTGAGTTGTGATGAGTAAGGGATCTGATACCTAATAAATCGTGTATTTGGGGTTCCAGCTATAACCCACGGAAGTCAAATGGGTTCTTGCCATTAACTTAGTGGCTTTTGGGTCAGGCCCAGAGTGGACAGACCTAAAAATGGACGTGGCCAGAGGAAAGGAAGAAGAACTCTGATAGTTCTCAGTTGGCTTGATTCCAATTCGCTTACTTGTGTTGAGTAGCTCCTTACTCCACTCATGTTTCCACTGAAGAAATGGGACCATTTGTGGCAGTAGATGTTACTCAGTGTGAGTAGAGGAATAGGAATTTGTTCTAGTGTTAGAAAAGGAACGTGTAAAACTCATTACAGTAGAACAAAAACAATTAAGATACTAGAATGTTGTGGCCTTTATTACGTATGACAGTTATCATTAAACATTACATCGAGAATTTAAATCTGATGTCTCCAGCATTTGTGTTTGGATCTGGGAATTTGGTTCAGGCCAATACCTATTTAAGTGTATTTATGGGAAAAATCAACAAATCATCCTATTTTTTTAGATACTTGGGAATTTAATACAGTATGTCTGTATTCTAAGAGATAAGTGAATAAACATGGACTTCTGAAAGAGCAAATACTGGGGAATATGAAATAAAGTGAATAAGGCTGACTGGACTCGCTTATGATTTATTAACAGAAAACTAAAGTTGTGGGGACAGAAGCAGAAGATTGTAGATGATATCATGGCCATAAAGTTGGCCTCCTTCAGGCTTTGGGGGAGGAAGAAAAGTGAGCATTGCTGGAAAGTAGGGGAAAAAGCACAATTCCCTTCCTCCCCCCCTCCCCCCCACTTCTCATTTCAGTAAAATATAACTGTTACAAATCACACCAGGACATGTATATACATGCACCCCACCCACAGTCAAATTGTTAAAGATAAATTGCTGTAAACCTGAACTCAGTGCAGGTTCTGACTTCTTAGTAACCTGTCCATCTCCCCACCTCTTTTCTGGAAGGCGGAATTCTCTATTTGAGGTCCCCTAACTTGCAGTGCAATGTGTCGCTTACATAGAAATCCTCAAATGATCTACTTGCAGATGCCATTATCATGCAAACTTCTAAGCCTTACATAACTCTTAGGAAAGGAGCTACAGAAGAACTGAATCCAGGTGAAACTGCAGGAGGAATTTAGGTAGTTACCTAAAATGAAATTTTGGCCAGGACTCCAGCGCTCACACACCTGCTCTTGCAAAAAGTGCAGTGGAATCTTCAATACTGGGAGTGGAAAAGGCCTTTGTTTGCTATCTCTGCAATATGTTGTGGAGCAAGTCAATCAATTTCATTCTTTTATAGTGTATAATTTATGGAGTCCAGCTATGAGAGAACCATTAGCCAGTATTCCCTTCCTCAGTTAACATCAGGAAGACCAACAGTAACGAAAACTTACGCAGATATGTGATTGTTGAGCACACAGTGGCTGCAGGATTGGTCTGCACACAAGTACTGTTTTAGGTGTGTGATTCATTGCTCCGTAATGTGCATTCAGACAGATGATTTAAAAAGCACTCTATAAATGTCAGTTCAATAGTCCCATTCTTACTGTCTAAGAACTGACAAGCTTTTACACATGGTTTCATCAAGAAGGCTTGATGTTAACTCCAACCTATTGGAGACTGTCTTAGTTTAGTCTCTGGCATACAAGCAGTTTATCAAGGGTTTTCACGTGTATATGGTGCTGGGGGAACGGGGGGGGGCGGGGAACTAAAATAAGAACAGCTCTGTGAACTTTTGTGAAGCAAAATCAGATGAACCGGATTAATTCAAACAACCGTGGTGATTAATTTTTCAATTTCAATGTAGCTGTCTTCTGCTTAACATAGAATTTCTTATCAGAAATGTGAAGTCTAAATAAACTAGCTTTTATAATCTGACTGATAGCCATGAATCCCTTAGGAATAATTGATTCAGTATGTCTCATTAGTATGCTGTTCATTTTAGCATAAAAGAGGCCTAATTGTGTTTACTTCCACATAGCTGCATCAACACAGGAGCTTGTTTATTATTTTTGGTGAAGATGATGCTCATAGTGGATCATATTAAAGGAAATTTAAAAATAGTGGAAGCTAAGGAGTTTCAGCACCTTGCAGGATTTGGCCCAGAATCCTGCGTTATCTTAAAATGGGCCATATGCAAAGTTGGGGGTTTTTTGTGTATCAACTAAAATTAGAATATGTGGCTTTAAAAAAATAAGTTGTAATTTTGATGGATTTTGCTATTTCGAGACTGATGCTTATACCACAGCCGCTAGGAACAGCAAAGCCTCAAAATACAATAAAACCTGTCTACTTTGCATCTTTACCTGTCCGTAACTTTAACCTTAAGCATGTTTTTTTTTTTTTTTTTTTAAAGCAAACCCACACTTTATAAACTCAAGGTCTCTGGTCTGGCACACCACCTCCTCCCACAACATCTCATCTCATGTATCACACACAACTTCTTTTAGGTGAGAGAAATTCTGCATGGAATTTTCAAGCTTTTTTCCCATTCATGTTCAGGTTGCTCTTAGGAAGCAATCTGTGCCATGTCAACGTGCACCTTTTAAAAGTGGGTATGACACTCCGGGGTGCAATCTGGACCAGTGAGGGGCTGTGAGCCTGTGTCACCACTTGCCCTGCAACCTGGGGTGCCTTCCTATGCTTTTCTGCTGTAGCTCCTACCCTGGGCTCTCCACAAACAGCTGAACAGCATGGAGGTTGCACCCTGAGTGTCTGTATGGCCGCAGCTCTGACCCCAGCAGCCTATCAGCAAACACCAGCCACACTCTGGCGTCCAGCAGCCTTGGGTACTACTTACAGCGTGAGCCCAAACCACTCAGAGTCCCGGACTTCCCCCCCCAAAAGCCTGTGTTTTGCACTCTCCAGCCTTCTCCTGAACAGATATTAGGCCTTTTGCCCCTTTAAGGAGATCAACATATAACAGTCTGCTACCTTAAAGGGAGTTAACCAAACAATTCACAACACTAGATTAGTTTCAATTAAAGAAAACAAGTTTATTTAACTACAGAGAGCTAGATTTTTAAGTGAGTACAAGTAAGGAGGCATTAAAGTCAGAAATGTTTACAAGAAAAATGAAGATAAACTTTTTAAACCTAAACTAGCTTTGGTTCAGAGTGAAGACCGTTTCTATATTTTCAACTGTGTCAAACTGAAAATAAAATATTATCTGCAGATGAACATAGGTTCTGAATGAGAGTGACTGTAGGTTTATTATACACTACTACTTTTGTTGTCTGAGTCTAGAAAGTCAAAACCTCTGTTCAGGAGTAGCACATAAGCACTGTGTGTCTGTAATCTCTCCCTGGTAGATAAGTGCCGCTCTGAACCTTCAGCACTAGGGTTAGAGGATGCTGCTATGGAATCCTTTAGTTTCTTTTTGCTTGTAGACTATTTGGTGAGCAGACAAGACAAGTATGTTATAGTTCCCAAGTTTAGTGCTAAATTGAAATGAGTTGTCTTAACTAGCCTTGAACTTCTTTTTTTAACTAGAAACTGCATTTTACATACAAGTTTACAATGCACTTAGTTAAGATAACCACAGTATAGGTCCTAAGTCTCTCTCTACATATGAGAGAGGGCAACTTTTTATTCAGAAGGACCCTGAAGCACTTTATAAAATATACAGCAGTGAACTGTATTTCTCCATCACTGCAACGCAGCTAGAAAGCAACAGTTTAACAGTGTGCAACAATTTTGATAGGAAATGAGAATTCTATATGGTGGTATAGAAACCAAAGGAAGAATGTAATTCAACTGCAATTTTTTTTACTAAACTTGTGTTGACATCCTTTAATCTTTTATTTTTAATACTTTTTTTGGTGGATTCTTTGAACATTGGGATATTGATCTCTACTCAAGAAAGCACTTAAACATGTTCTTAAGTCTCATTGGAGTCAAAGGTCCTTAACTTTAAGCCTGGGCTTATGTCCTCGCTCACGTGCTTTCATCACCTGGGCCCTGAAGAAGCAGGGAAAAATATCACAATACACCACTATATATTTTGTTTTAAAATTAGATTTAAAACACTTTTCACTCCACTGATAAGCATTCTCTAAGCAATTCAAATATTTTGTATCATGTACCCCTTTATTCTGCTATCATCTGTGACTTTTGTACCACAGGAATTAAAGGTTCACCTGCCCTTTAAGGAACTGCTCAACTTCTTGAAACTTGCCCGTCTATCTGTCCTTCCTCTCTCCAGCCATCTGTTTCTTTTGCTTTGGACAGGTGACATTGCTCCATCCCTGCAGCAAAATTTGGTCTGGGTGCTTCACAATCAGGTTTTCACATACACCAGAGAATTTTCATGCCTTTGCAAGCACTGATGAAACTACCTGCACATCAATGTCTAGCCCTATAAATGAAGCTGGCTTTCCAATTCCAGCTGCACATCTACAAGCCACTTTACAGACTTGCAGTTCTCTGTCTCTCCTGTGCTGGGATGCCAGGCTGGAGGAAAAGCCTTATTCTTTGTCTGCAGAGAATGCCGCATTGAAGTAAGGCTGAAGAGGAATACTACCAACTAAGTGGAGATTCTAATGCTTTGTAATCTTGGAGCAGCAATGGGAAAAGAGGATCCAGTGTTCCTTTTTTATCTATGAACGATTCCGCCAACTCCAAATCTCTCTTCCAAAGCCTTTGCCTACTCAGTGTTAAAAATATAATTCTGATGGAGCTTTATTTAAAAAAAAAAAAAATGGGGGCAGCACAAAATTTCTTCCAATCAAATGATCTTTCCAAAGAAATCCTTGGTTAAACCCAATTCCAATCTCCATTATGCTGGTGTAAATCCAGAGGAACTCTATGATCACTCCTGTTATACCAGTGTCCCTAAAATCAGAACCTGGCCTAAAAATGTAGCTTTAAACTGTTCAAGTGTACATGTTAAGGGGCAGCTACAGGATGATATCAAATGGCTGGGAACTTTTAACTAAGATCATCAATCATGATCTGATTTTCTTTTAAAGAAATCTTTGGAGTACTGATTGTGGCAGGTAGAGAAGCACATGCTGCTTTTCACTGTGGATGTTTTTTTTCAAAGATGCTGTTTTCTAACCTCCGAGTTTAAACCCTGTTGTTTTACATTCCTCCAGTGACATCCTCAGGGTGATATTACGAGCTGTATCTATAGCACCGGCACTGCCTGTGACATGATTCTCTTTATATCCCACTGGTGTTTGATAGAATTATTTTTATACCAGAAGGTTCATGGCAACATCCCCCCACAGGGTGGCAAGAATCTGGGTCCTATGGAATGTTTCTTGGCCTCTTTCAATGGGACACTATTCGGAATTTACTAGCTCTAGTACAATGCCTCTGAATTGCTATTAGGGCATTTAAAAATATAAACCGCTGAGAAGTGATACAGCTATATTGAACTTAAATGGGTGCATGGGCAAGATTTCAGTTCATTGCAAAGTAGCAGATTCTGTTCTGGGCAAACTAGCCTGAGGTCATTTTTTGCTTTTGAGGCTGGAAATTCCTTTTAAAATACATGCAGTGCACTTAAAAACAAACAAACAAAAAACACCCCTACTTAAAATATTTTTTTCTGTTGCCATGTCAGTTTTATCAACAATTGTTGACATGGGCTTTGATGGCTCATGCATAAAGCCAAGTATTCTGCACAATTTCTGCTTATGGAGGGTTTAGTTCTTGATGCTCAGTAAAGAGGAGGTGGACTGGCCCAATGTGTGATGTGATTAAATCAGGGTATTTGCCAGAGAAATACCGTGCCCACAAGATTACCTGTCGTCCTCCCCATGCTAGCAAGAATGGCTAACTGGCAACTATTATTTGGCTCAAGAACTTGCTGTTAACCTGTATGTTTCTACATTAGAAAACATTTTTAGAAATGTAGGACTTTTCATAGTGGATCAAATCATTGATTGGTCTAGTTTGGGATCATCTCTACATCAGAGGTAAATAGCTGATCACTTAGAATAACATGCCCCTTTGTCTCCCTCTTCCCTTCCAACATCCATGCATCCTGAAATTTAAAGTGGCTAGGTATATTGTTTGAGTCTTGATCTGCTCATTTCTTATCGCTTATGTAAACATTTTCTCAATTAGACATTTTATAGCCCATTTTGGGAAGGGGGAGGAATTATGTTTGGAGTCAAAGCAACTGATAGTCTTTTTTGAACACTTACTGTTGAGATTATCAAGTAAATAAAGTAAAATTTACCTAGGAGAAAAAAAAAGGCCAGCTGTAGGTGGTCAAAGGCATATTACTGGTTTCCATCTGCAGCAACAGCATGGAGGTTAATCACCCCCTTTGGTAACTTGCTCTCTCTCAGTACAGTAGATGGCAGTACAGGCCTGTTAGATCCACACAGCACACCAGTGCTTGTGATCACTCTTAGCAGAATTTACTCTACATACATGAGAACATCTCTACCTTCCCATAGTCCATCCTCTCTCAAACTGCTACATTATGAGAAATACATGGCTTTAATCTTTTATTTCCATAGTACTATAGAAATGAAATAATGCTGGAAGTATGGCAAGTGAAGAACTCAAATGTGAGAGGGACTAACTGGTTCGGATGGTGCGCTACAGTGCCTTTACTATAGGTTACCACTGCCAATCCAGCAGTCGTTACCCTCTGAGGGTTGTTTGGTAGCCTATGTGAAATGAGCCAGTGATCGGAAGACAAGTGCTTATATCTCCAATCACCCCCATGATTGGTAGCAATTGACACCCTTGTCACCATCACAACTGACACTGGCAGTCTCCGCTGCAAGGCTAAGGACCAAAGAGGCATGGAAACTGAATTTCTCTCTCCCTCACAGGGATGGGAAGCTAGCATTGCTCCTGCCTGAGCTATTCCTTTTCTGTCATTGGCTTTGAGCACTCCTATCTCCAGGACTGGTTTCAGAGTAACAGCCGTGTTAGTCTGTATTCGCAAAAAGAAAAGGAGGACTTGTGGCACCTTAGAGACTAACCAATTTATTTGAGCATAAGCTGTCGTGAGCTAGAGCTCACTTCATCGGATGCATACTGTGGAAAGTGTAGAAGATCTTTTTATACACACAAAGCATGAAAAAATACCTCCTCCCACCCCACTCTCCTGCTGGTAATAGCTTATCTAAAGTGATCACTCTCCTTACAATGTGTATGATGATCAAGGTGGGCCATTTCCAGCACAAATCCAGGGTTTCCCTCCCCACCCCACCCCCCACAAACCCACTCTCCTGCTGGTAATAGCTTATCTAAAGTGACCACTCTCCTCAGACGGTCTTGTTAAACCCTGGATTTGTGCTGGAAATGGCCCACCTTGATTATCATACACATTGTAAGGAGAGTGATCACTTTAGATAAGCTATTACCAGCAGGAGAGTGGGGTGGGAGGAGGTATTTTTTCATGCTTTGTGTGTATAAAAAGATCTTCTACACTTTCCACAGTATGCATCCAATGAAGTGAGCTGTAGCTCATGAAAGCTTATGCTCAAATAAATTGGTTAGTCTCTAAGGTGCCACAAGTACTCCTTATCTCCAGGACTGTCACTCCAGCACTAAATTGGCTTAAAATAAAAACCCAGAAGGCACAAAAATGTGTCTGTGTAGCTGGCTGGCAAAGGAAATTCGAAGTAGGATTATTAATACCCTCTTAGGAATTGAAGTAAGGAACGAAACTGACCCAGGCTCTATGCCCCTGGGGAGCTTACAAGTGTATGTTGCATGTTATCAGCCCAATACAAAGGAGCAGAATGGGACAGAATTGTCATATTTCAGAGGGGATGAAAATTACGTTGGGTTAAGGTCCATGCTGGATCAATGCTAAGAAATTCCTCTACTAAACTGAGGATCCACAAAGACTTTAAAGTCCAATATTTTGCAGACCATCCAAGCAGGATATCATGCTGAGTGTCAGTAGAAGGCTGGGGGTAACCTCCATTTTCTTGCTCCATCATAGCACTTTGTTTTCACTCCAGTGGGGTTGTGAAATATTAGAATGTGAAATCACATCTCTGATTACTGTTTTGCTTCCCTTCCCCCCTGAGACACACACATTTCAAATATGAGTTTAGTCATTCTCTTGAGAACTAACTTCAAGCTCCCCCACCACCATTTTGAATTGGTTTGATGTGTTCATATAAAATTCTAACCATTAGTGAGATAGAGAGCTAAAATCATGTCAGAATGAAAGGGGTGCACAAGTACTGACCCATCAGTGCATATAATTTCCTAACTAGTACATTTTTCTTACCGCTTCTGGACTGGCGATCAGAAAAAGAAAAGTATCTTAGTGGATTGGGGCATTGATGCCTAAACCCCAGGCTACAGAGTGTGTCTGTGTGTGTCTCTCTCTCACTGACCTAATGACTATTTATCCACAGTGGAACAGTCACTGGGCACATGCACATGAGAGAGACTCTGTAGCCTGGTGGTAAGGGCACCTGCCTGGGAGATGGGAGACCTAGGGTCCTGCCCCCTGAGTCAATCATTCTTGAATTAATCATCCACAGTGGAACAGCTCCAACAGGAGAGACACTGAGAGCCCCGCATCAGAATATCCCACAGGAGAGTGGTAAAAGCACTCTCCTGAAAGGTTTTGAGCAGGGTCTCCCACCTTTCTCCCACTCGGGCAGAAATTAACCTGGCTCTCCCTCATCCCAGCTGAGTGCTCTAACCAGTGGGCTAAAAGTTATAAGGTGCATGGCACCACCGCCTTCTCCTGTAGTTGTGTGCAGATGCCTAACCTCATTTGTACAAGCGATTTCTGAGGCTTTTGAGCCCCCAGACTCCAGGAGACAGGTGCCTGTTCGTGGATTGTTAAGCAGAGATAGGTGCCTCCCTGCAGCCTGGCTCAGGTGCTTCTCTCAAAGAGAGGGGTGAGGCTTAGGAAATTGCTCTCTTGTCAGCATCTCCCATGGCTAGTTTAGGCGTTTCTGTCTAGAGTGTTGGCTTTTGTGGATTGCGTTCTAAGGCCCCCCCCCCCCCTCTCCATTCTTTGGACAGGGAGCCTAAGCGCTTAACTCCGGCTTTGGGGAGCACAGTGAGTGTTCCTGTGATTCTTCTTCAGTGTTATGACGCCTGTGTCCCTTTGTGGATCCGAAACAGTGTTTTAATATCTGCTGTTAAGAGGTGGCTGCCTTTATATAAGATCTGAAGTTGCTTACTGTGAAGTGTATGGTAAATACACTAATCATTATCACTCCAATGTTCGGTAGGCAGAGTGACCAGGGTGTCTCTTGTCCTCACCACTGAGGTTTTTAATGAATTCTCAGGAAGGAGACTGTATGTTCTCAACATGGCAGGCCTGGGCTGTTAGTAAGGAGACCTAGGAGCAGCTCCAAATTGCATCACCATGTGTAAGTGTCACAGGCATTAGAAGGCTCCCAGGAGATGATAGAGATCCAGCTGAGGAACTTCTTTACTTGCAGGGCTGGCAGCCAAGAGACATGTGCCAATTGGGAGAGTGGCTAGGCAGGCGTGGAACAGACATGTACTCAGCAAGGGCTTATTCCCCCTCAAGTGAAAATGTTTATAAAGCTGAGATCAAGCCAAAAACTCATGTACTAACTGGAAACTCTCCCAGACTGGGGTTCAGCCAAATCATAGAGCTGAAGACCAGAGGGGCCACCAGATCATCTAGCCTGACCTCCTGTATATCCTCCTGTGTGGAGTGCTGACTTCTCATATGCAATGGCCCTCGCTTTTGCATTTAGCTGATTTATGGAACTTCCCCTGAGCACCAGCCCAAGGAGAAGCTGGGTTGAGATTAAACCCTTATGTACTAGGTAGCAGTTAGTGCTGCTGAACCTTGTAAAAATGTTCACTGCTGGAGGCAATGCTGTATAATTGTACAGGGAACTTGGCAACTGTGGTACAACTTAAAATGGGTTTGTTTTACAATGGATATAATTGCACCCATCAGCCAGGGCCAAATGTAGAATGGTGTAAGCAGGTGCAACTTCTTTCCTGTCACCATGTCTGAATGTGAGGTTGCAAGGTGGATGGGGGAGAGAAGAGGAGGAGTTAATAGAGAAGAAGGAAGGAAAACAAAGGGGATATTGAAAGGACTGTTGGGGAGGAGAGACGGGGATATTGGAGATAACATCCAATCCATAAGAATTGAAAAAAATACCCAGAATTGTAGCAGAAGTTTTATTCTCCCCAAAGAGCTTCTATCCCACTACAAGAGAACATGGAGGTTTTCAAAAGACAAATGGGTGCTAACACCACTATTCTTTATTCCCAGTAAAGAAGTAGCCTTTGAATATACTGCTGGCTGAACTCTGGCTGGTTTAGCAACACACAAAGTTGTGCATTAGCTCCACTGTATTTCCATGAGGAAGATGTCGACTGGCAACCTTGTGACTGTTCCAAACAGAAACAACTGGGCCAGTAGCTGTTGTCCCCTATGTGATACAATTACAAGCAAACGTTAATGGTGTTAAGCAATTGTGTCAGCAACTAGTGCTTCAAGCACTTTGCTGACTACTTGGAATAGGAAACTTTATAGACTAACATGGTCAGTCACCTCAGTGTATTGAATTACTAGAATCTGCCTCAGCAGACCTGAAATCAATACACAGCAGCTGCAATACAGCTGTGTGCACAACACTATTATAAACAATACAGTGTTGGGAGGAAAAAAGACCATCCTCTCTGGCTTGCTTAAACACTGATGTGTTTGAGTAAGCACTGACCAAGACACAGGCTCCTCTGGCTCTGCCCTGCTCTCCGCCATAGTCCTACAGGCCCATAACCTTTAGTGTCACTGGATAATTGGAAGTAAGAAGTGTGGAACTTCTGCAATGCTGTACTGCAGTCGTCAGCTGTCAGGGGTGGTGGGGGAAAAGATTACATTGAAGTGGGAAACAGCATTGCAGAACAAATCCTGTAAGACTCTCTTATTGATCCCAGGGTGTATCCTGATGGAATGGCTCAGCAGAATCCAAACAGCTGTGCCGCTGTAAGGTCTGTAGTGTAGACATAGCATGTCTGTAGACATGTTTAAAGACCCCATCAGTCCTGGCCACAAGTGCTGATCAACTACAGACAGCCCGTGTGATAATGAAAGGAAGCTGAGCTGACAGAGTGTCTTTCAGAAATAAGCAATCAACCCACTCTGACTTTCACTGTGTTTTGACCCTGGCTGGCAGGCAGCCTTGTTTCTTCAACAGCAAGAAACTTTTTGGGTCCTTATCTTGCAAGATCTCCATGGCATGGACACACTGGAGAATACCCATGAACTGATCTTAGCCCTTTGTTGCTGGTGCTGTAGTTCCCATGTACAGCAGGAGTGTGTGTAATAACTTACCTCTTGCTGAAGGCAAATTAACTGTTGCTGTGCCTCCTGGAAACACAGCTGGCAAATGGATGTGTTTCCACTTCCATCCTGTAGGAACAAAGAGTGGTGATGATTATATCCTGATCCTGCTTCGGTTGCATGGGGACAAATTTCTTGAACCCACAGTGTTTCCTGTGGTTTTTGTGGGTGCTTCTGAACAAAGTTTATACTTGTGCATAAACTCTTGGTAATGTAAGGTATCTTGGATGGGTAAGGTTTTCTCAGCCTCAGTTGAAAGGGATAGTGGCTGATCACTCTTAGGCCCAAAATGTAGATTTGGTTTAAAAAAAAAAAAAAAGCTTCCATAGGAATGTCTTCATTAAACTACTCTTTAAAATTCCAGCAAACCCTCTAAGCATTCCCCAGCAGTGTTTGCAACCCAAGCATTACAGCAGTGTGATTGTGTATGAAAACCTAACAATGAAACATAGGCTTGATCTACACTTAAAACTTACACCAGCATAGCTCTATTGATCACGGGTGTGAAAAATCCTCACTCCCTACCAACACTGCTACGCCAGTAAAAACCCGCAGTGTAGATGCAGCTATGTTGAGAGAAGACTCAGGGAGGTGGTGTTTCTACACTGGCAGCAAAGCTCCCTCACTTGGTGTAAACTGCATCTACACTAGGGGGCTCTGCCAGAACAGTATCTGCAGCATAGACATAGCCCCACGCTATACAAATGTGAAACTGACTAGTGTATTATTATTGTCCATACTGAGTGAAGTGCAAAATGTAAATAAGCTGCACCAGTAAGTACATTTTGTATCAATCTTGTCAGTAACAAAATGAAGGTGATTTGATATTTACAGTGATTTTTAACCTGGTAGTATTACCTTTAAAGGTATGTGGTTTACACAGCAAATGTGAATCACTGCTTTAGATGAACCAGTTAGTATTTTCAAGGCACAGCCCCACATAGGAGGGAGTTGTAACAGTAGCCACGAAAAAAAACCCTGATTCTGACCCCCCTGTTCTCTAACAAGGGTATTAACCTTTTGTAACCAGACCCCTTTAACATATACACAGAATTGATTCTGAGACAAGCCTTGGAAGGTTTTGACAAAGAGGAAGGAGCTGGGAATTCCACTGAGATGCCTCTTAACAGACCTCATATATGCTGATGACATCATACTCTTTGGTACCACCACTGATGCAATGCAGCAAATGTTGCAGTCTTTGAAAACAGTTCATGAGGAATATGGACTATTTCTGAATGCTACGAAACAAAATGCAGGACAGTGACATGACTAACAAAAGCAAGATGCATGCAGACATCACGATTAATGAACAAGCTGTAGAGGCAGTAGATGAATTTAATTATCTTGATGATATATATCCAATCAACGAGGCTGTTCCAAAGAAATCAGAAGAAGTAGGGATGACTTCTCAGCTATGGCCTTCTTTAAGAAAGTGTCGGGGGGGAAATGTGGCGTCTTGAAATGTATGAAGGTGCAATTAGTGAAAAGCCTCTCTTTTCCCTCCTCCCCTCCCATAGTGATTTATGGATTTGAATCATGGGAAGTTAATGGTGCTGACAAGAAGAAAATTGAAAGCTTTGAAATGTGGTGCTGGTGAAGACTCCTGCATATCTCTTGGACAGAAAAAAATATGAATGCTGATGTTTGAAATATTATGGGAGGGAAGCAGACCCTGATGTTGGAGATCAACAGTTGCAATCTTTTATACTTTGGTCACATTATGTGTAGAAATGGAAATAACCTAGTGAAAGTTTATCATTGAAGGAGTGGTAGAGGGTCATTGTAGTATGGAATGACCATCAAGGAGATGGATGGATAGATGATTTACAGAAGATCACTGGAAGGTCAGTTGCCGAGTGCTTGAAGTTATCAATGGATCGTGAAGGCTTCTGAAAATTCTGCTATGATGTTACCAATATTTGGACTTACTTTCTTTTAACAATGACTCATTTCACATGGCTGGGGCCTGGAAATAAACATTTACTTAATACAGTAGAGTGGAGGCAGATTGCTACACAACAAACTTCTGGAGAGATCCTGCTTTACTCAGACACAAAGCTTCCTGGAGCTCCGGGTTACATGACTAATCTACCACTCTGTAAAGATGCAGAGTGCACTTCCTCTGCATCCCCACCCAGGGCCAGCTGAACTAGCCAGTGTAGGAGGGGACTCTGTTGGCTCTTAATTTCACTAAGTGCAAGGACCAGATTACATCCAGTCCCTCATGCAAGGACCTCTGGCAGAAACTATTGTTCATATTCTCTTCCTCCTCTGCAGGTCTGACCACAAACTATTCCAAAGTGAGTAACATTTTGTAAACATCTATATTATCAGCATATGTGCTTATGCCTCATCACCATGGTATCTGAGCACCTCACAATCTTCAGTGCATTCATCCTCACAACACCCTTGTGAGGTAGGACAGTGCTATTGTCCCCATTGTACAGATAGGGAACTGAAGCACAGAGAGGTTAAGTGAGTTGCCCATAGCTATGCAGGAAGTCTGTGGAAGAGCACACATTTGAACCTGGGTCTCCTAGGTCCCAGGCTAATGCCATACCCATGTGGCTGTCCCTCCTTTTCTTTACAATGGTGTCCCAACCAGGACTGGGGCTCTGTTATACTAGCCACTGTACAACCATAGAGTTAGGCAAGGCCCCTTCCTCAAAAAACCTAGTTTGTATTAGTATTTACACATTAAAATCTGAGTTTGTATAGTGTTTACTGACAAGCTATACTTGAATTATGTGTGAATCAATGTAAATACTAATTTACAGTGATGGCATAATTCACATGCAATATCTTGCCATCGCTTTGTTTGCAAGACTCCCACAGAGTCAATAGGAAGTTTACATCAAAAAAATGACAGGAGATGGCCCTACATAAACGTTTTCCCTGGATGTATTTACAATGCACTGTTTGCCCAGCAAGCCACTTAGTGAAAGATAAAAAAATAAACTGAATGAAAGAGATTAAGCCCAGTAGTGAGAGAGAGAGAGAGTCTGGAAATAATTATCCAAGTATGTTTCCTTTCTGCGGAATTAAACAAAACTAAGATTGTAGCATTGTGCTGGCTTCGTTTCTAACTATATGTTGTATAGCAGCAGCAGCAGCTCACTAAGTGAGGTAAAGCCTCCACATATAGACACATAAGCCTGCTCAAAATGAAATGCACCTTGGGTTGTTGCCTCAGCAGTCCCTCCCATTTCCCAGGAGGGCTGTCCAGGAACGCCTGTCAACAGTGGGGTAACATGGCTTAGAGGACAGGGAGGTTTGCTTGGAGGGAATACCAAAAAGTACTTATTTAAAACAAGTCAACAAGAGGGGTAGGAAGAATGCCCCACCAGTCGCTAAGTTGGGACCAAACAACCAGGCAAACAAGCACTCCTACCTAACTCATGAAGCTCAGTGTGAGATGTATACAATCCGCACGCCTCCAAATTTCCATTTGCCTGAAAAATCCCTCTCTGACCAGTTGGTGGTGGTTGCCAGTGAAAGGATAGAACCTTCTACCACCAGGCTGGGGCACTGATTCAGAGGGAAGATTGGCGAGGAAAAGTCAGAATGCAGCAAAAATGTTAGTGGCTCAATAGGTAGCAGTTTCCTCTTCAAACAAGGACCCATTGATTTCAGGGGAACAGTGTTACGCTCACATTGGATGCTCTTGAAACTCCCAGCCTAGTAGCATTGGTACTTTAATTATAATTACTAGGGCACATACAATTTGTAAAATTCATGTGGCAATATTTTCAACTCGAACTCTGCCTATTTATTTATTTCCTTGGCACTCAACTGTTTTAAAAAGGTAGACACTTGTCATCTTCATGTTCACCCTTTCAAACAGCACATTTCTGAAAACTCTCATTGACTTCAGAGGAAGCTAAGTTAGGCCACCATGGGCCATTTTTTAAAATCTTTTCCTAATAATACTGCACCTGTCTTGTGAATATTTTTGAGCAGCCCATAAATGCTGAATAAGCCACACAACAGCCCTGTGAGGTAAGTATTGTACCGAATTAACAGATGGGAAGACTAAGGCATCAAAAGGTTAAAAGATTTGCCTAGGTCAGTAGTGGAGCCAGAATATAACGCCACAGTCCAGGCATCCACTTCCATGTTTTAACTACTAGAAAGCATTGTCTCCTTTCATTAGCATTTAGGGTGATATTCACTGATCAAATTCAGCTAAAGAATTCTGATTTACTGCAGCTCCCCAAGTTATCACGTACTTTTGCACCCAAACTACAGAGGATTGTTTTTTTCCTTTAAAAGCAAACTGCTGCACACTGTCACATTCACTGTAAAGAAGCCAAGAGATATCTGCATGTCAGAACTCCAGCTGAAGACAAAAGCGGGGTTCATCACTGCAGTATAATTCCAGTTAACTAGGATTTTTGGATAAAAGGATTCAGCTATCTGTAGAACCTGCAGATGTGGCTACCTGAAGACCATTTTTGTGGATTGCAGCTGCATGCGGATCCAAATTTTATACCTAAAGAGCTGCAAATCTGCAGATACATACTTTATATCCCCGGATCATTGTTGCGGATCACAGATTGGATGCACATGCAAAATTTGTAGGGCTCTAATTATCTTAATCCACCATGTGTCCCCTTGTAGGATTATGTTAGTTGACAGCACTTCCATGCATCTGAACACTGGGTTAGCCAAAAGTTTCCACTCCCCCCCCCCCCCCCCAGTACATTTGGATAAACAGGAGTTTACTGTATTAGGGTTGCAGTCTAGCTATTGCTCCAGTAGCAGGTCAGACAAGAAATGTACCCCTCCCCTTCATCCTTTGTGATTCAACCTAACCACCCCATCCGCTGTAATCTTTGCTGCTCTGCTGCCGCTCGTGGATATGCCATAGTTTGAGAGAGAGCGGTGCTGTTGCTGCCAGCTGACGGTCATCGTGAAATGTCCCTTAGAACTGGATACAGTGGGGGGAAAAAAGAGGCACGCTGCGCACCTTTGCCTACAGACTTTACAAGCTGGTTTTCTAGAATATATCTTCAGTTGCCAGCATCTAGATATATTTCCTGTTGTGGGATGAGGGATAGCTCCAGGAGTTAGAAATTATTGGCAAAGGGGAGCAATCTTTGTGGTAATTGGGTTCAGTTCCTGGGCTTGACTGCTTACTGCCTCAGTCCCACCAACATTTATGCATGTGCTTAACTTTAGACATGTGAGTAGTCCTATTGAATTCAATAGGATTACTCATGTGAGTAAAATTAAGCACGTGCTTAAATGTTTGCAGGATCAAGGCCTAAATCTGCAGGAACTGACAATGTCACTTTTCTTTGCAAAGAGGGGGTCAGTCTTGTGTTCACCACCACTCACTCCTCTGGCCAATACAGGAGTGACATTCAAAAGGAATCCTTTTCAGCCAGGGGATGGTAGCTGCAGCACTGGTTCCTTGAAGGGGTGGGGGGATTAAAGTGTCTCTGTGTGAAAGTCCTTCATGTTTCACAAGGATGCAGAGGAAGCCTTCAGAATGTTGCTAATCAGTTTGGTGGTGGGCTACGTTATCCATCCACCTTATGTTGCCCTTAAAACAACTGGCTTTTACGCTACCCATTATAAACATTCCTCAGATCCAAGATCTAACCCAACGATGGTGGGTGAAGTTACTGCTACCTCAGCAGCAATCATGGGTATCCCAGCTGCAGACTTGGATCACTTTATGATTACCTGTTCTGTTCTTTCCCTCTGGGGCACCTGGCACTGGCCACTCTCAGAAGACAGGATACTGGGCTAGATGGACCTTTGGTCTGAGCCAGAATGGCTGATCTTCTGTTCTCTTTCTTACTAAAAGGGAAAATAAAACTGCAATTCCTTTTTCTTGCCTCCCCCCAGCTAAGCTGAAATAGACAGACACCCTAGGTTATTATGTCCCCATAGCGCGGCAGCTGTCCCAAAGAGGGCCAGAGGGGCAGCTCTTTGTAACACAAACTGGCTGATCTACTGCACCCTACCCTCTGGGGTCTGAGTGAAAATTTGGTCCATAATCTTATAAGTGTAAGCAGTGTCAGGATGAGCTCCACCCTGACATCTGGTGGTGAGGTGTGGCAAGTTGTGGAAAAGAACTTCAGGGGCCGATCTCATTTGCATAGGCACACCCACCACGCCTAGAATGAGACCATAGCTGCCCAAATGGTCACTTTGGCTGCTGTGGGATCCCCAGTGTCTCTGTTATTGGGGCAGGAAGAATAAATTGTTATTACCCTGATTATGGGAACTGTGCTTGGAACTGTACGTGGCCTTTTGTTATGATGGAGGGATTCACCATCAACTAAGTAGCACTCGCTAGGCAAGGGTCATGGGTTCCAAAACTGTGTGAATGGAGAGAGGCTGGGGACAAGTAGTAGTACTTGGTGGCATGGGCCCCTTGGTGAGGGCCTTACATGCTGATTGCACTTCCTCCTCTCTCCACTGTGGAATATCAGAGCTAATTTTGATTTCATTAGAAGTCTAGTTATAGGCTGCTGAGCTCACTTTGGGCTGACAGTGCACCAGCACTGGGGCTCCCCTACTATAAGCTGAATTCACCTAAGAGCTGAAATCACTGAGTGTTGTGTTAAGTAGTGGGGGAGCCTGAAGATATATTGTGGAGCAGTTTGTGGGACGGCTGGTGAAGCAGTTCGACGCGGAGCAGTGTGTGGATGGCAGGAGCTGCTTGTGGGCCGTGGAGCTGAGCGAAGGAGTTCGTGGGGCAGCTGGCGGAGTGGAGCGCAGCTGAGCGAAGGAGTTCGTGGGGCAGCTGGCGGAGTGGAGCGCAGCTGAGCGAAGGAGTTCGTGGGGCGGCTGGCGGAGCGGAGCGCCGCTATGGAGCTATGGGGCGGTCAGCTTCAGATCACGTAAGGTGCCTCTTACCCCCGTCCCATTTCCACCCAGGTTGGGAGGTAAAGCTCCGCCGATAAACTTTCGAACTCTGGGGCTGACCTGACCAGGGACAGAGACTTTTGGGGCATTGGACTTTTGGGGTTGCTGGACTCAAGAACCAAAGGGAAAAGGGCATGCCCCAATTTGCCTGGGGTGGGGTTGTTTTTGCTCATGGGTTGTGTTATGAATCCTGTTGGTGGTGTTTCCCCAACATAATGGCACATTGTTTCTCTCTGTTATTAAAAGACTTTTGCTACACTCAGACTATGTGCTTGCGAGAGGGGAAGTATTGCCTCTTGGAGGCGCCCAGCGGGGGTGGTATATATTTTTCCCAGGTCACTGGGTGGGGGCTCGAGCCGGTTTGCATTGTGTTATTGGAATGGAACCCCTAGATATTGAACCCGGCCCTTGTTGCTGCCAACTCTGACGGGCAGAAGGGTTACATAAGGTTACACCTTCCATTACACACAGTAAAATAGCTACCACCATGAAGGCAGAGATATACATGGAGACCTACCACTGCTTGTAAAAGGTCTGACGAAGACCAAACAGTCTGCCAGTCACTACTAAGAAATGTTGCCCTCAGGAAATTAAAAACATGAACATGGTGGCATACGCAATAGATTTCTCCTTTATAACTGCATGTTCAAGAACGAACAAAACTCTGGCATCCTAAAAAAAATAATCACAGAGGTAGTTTTCAACCACCCCCAGATTTTTTAAATACTTGTGAATAGTCATTACAATGGGGGGGGGGGGACACGGGACAAAAACAACTTTGGTCCAAGTCATGCAACTTTACTTACATGAACAGTTTCAAATATTTAGTCCTACTCACAAGAGCAATGTGTCACATACAGGCATGTTAGCAGGACTGGGACATAGGTGCAGAACCAGGGCTTTAGAGACAAGTTTTGGATGTGCCTTCACTGCAAAGTGAAGGTGCTACTGTAGTCCAGGTAGGCACACCTGGACTGACTTTAATTAAGCTAGCACAGGTAACAATAAGAGACATGGCAACATAGGCTAGCAACCAGAGTATGTACTCAGGATCCCTGATGGGCTCATGCTTGGGTTGCTAGCCTGTGTTACTACATCTTTGCTACTATAGTTTCCTGTGCTAACTTGTTTAAAGCTAGCATGGGTATTCCTACTTGTGCTGCAATCACACCTTTGTGGTAAAGACACACACAACATGTCAGGTTAAAGGGATACATTCCATTTAGTTATATATCAAACTTCTTTCCCTATATTACTAATAACTTCTTAGTTTAGGAGGTGAAAGAATTTTTAGAGTCCTATTTACTGGTCACTCTTTCAAAAGAAAAGGAGGACTTGTGGCACCTTAGAGACTAACAAATCTATTTGAGCATAAGCTTTCCTGAGCTACAGCTCACTTCATCGGATGCATTCAGTGGAAAATACAGTGGGGAGATTTATATACACAGAGAACATGAAACAATGGGTGTTACCAGACACACTGTAAGAAGAGTGATCAGGTAAGATGAGCTATTACTGGTAGGGGTGGCCCACCTTGATTATCACTACAAAAGGTTTTTTCTCCTACTGGTAATAGCTCACCTTACCTGATCACTCCCCTTACAGTGTGTATGGTAACACCCATTGTTTCATGTTCTCTGTGTATATAAAATCTCCCCACTGTATTTTCCACTGAATGCATCGGATGAAGTGAGCTGTAGCTCAGGAAAGCTTGTGGCACCTTAGAGACTAACCAATTTATTTGAGCACAAGTCCTCCTTTTCTTTTTGCGAATACAGACTAACAGGGCTGCTACTCTGAAAACTCTTTGTGCTCCTCATTTACTCCTTGCATTTCGTTCAGCTCGGACAGTGAAATCGACTGAAACGCTTTTGTTTATGGACAGTTTCACTTTTAGGGTTTGAGTTTCAGACATTCCAGGAAAGGCTTATGTTCAAAATCAATTATATTAATTAATCATGCAAATATTTCTCTTGGTCTCAGGTTTTCATTATAAAATGTAAATGTTGAACAATATTTAATGGGACACCATCAACTTAAAATCAACCTGACTGATTTTTAACTTCTCATTGTTACAAGTAATGCCTCAGATTAGAGAAAAAGAGACCAGAAAAATATTTTCCTTCAAAAGATCTGTTTGATTTGTGCATTTGATAACATATGGTAAAACAGACCCCCCCCCTTCACCCGTTGTTTATGTGGGTTTTCACACTGCTGCAGGGGGGAGAAAATAATGGGAAACATAAGAAAATGTGGACCTAATGCCAGGAAAATGAGCAGGCGAGAGAACTAAGAAGCCGGAGTCGTTCCTTTAACTCCTTTTAACTCACTTATTCAAGTAGACTAGATTGCAAGCTGACCTTGTGCATTGAAATGGTTTGATCAGAGAGAAAACACCTAATTACAATACTGTGTGATGGGGTGTTGGTTTTGGGGCTGACACCTCTGGAGTCTGGCGGGGGCTGAATAATCTGCCGTGTGCGATCTTCTACGACCTGACGGCACGCACCTGCCGTGGGGCCGAGGAGGCAGCAGCCCCATTTGTGCTCAGCAGATTGGGGGGCTGGGTGTATTTCCCCCCTTTTCCCCCCCTCTCAGTTGACAAACAAGCCAGGCGCTGATACAACTATCAAAGGCACAACTCGGAGGCATCGCTCCCTTGCGAGCTGCGCCTGGTGTCATCGGGCTCAGTGTAGCCTCTCTGGCCGCGGAGACAAGTGGTTTCAGGCCCACCCTCGCAGCTCCCGTTTAGACCCACATGGTCCATGCGCTTCCCACGGAGAGACCACAGCGCTCTTTGTCTCTTCCTCCCTGCCCCGGCTCCCCTTGGAATTCTTCGGGGAGCACCTTCCTGCGATGCCCGGGGCTCCCCAAATTAACCCCCCTGCAAGGGGCGGAAGAAAATCACGCCCACCCCGGGGGGAAAAGGCTCCTCCGGCTGCTCTTACCTGGTCAGCTGTGGGAAACAGTGACTCGGATCCAGCCTGGAGCCGGACTGTACTACCTCGGGCACCTCCTGCCGGGAATTGCAGCCACCCCAGGCCTGGTGGCAGGCGGCGAGGCTCTCCCTGCAGGACAGCCGCCCCGGGGCCCCGTTACCGGTCCGCAGCTTGCGCTCCCCCAGCCAGAGGCTTCGCCGAGGGAGGGAGGAAATGAACGATTGCGTCGCTCCCCCTGGCTTCTGCTGCCACTTAGTACGATCCCCCACCCCACGCTGGGAACCGCAGCTCCCGTGGCTACAGTAAAAAGCCTCAGCAGAGCCCCAGTCCCGTGCCGTGGGCCAGGAGAGGATCGTTTAAAGCAGCCCTAGCCAGCGGCACGGCGAGGTGATTTCTTTGCTGCCTCTGTTAGTCCTGCCCCCCCCCCCCCCAGTCCTTGTTCCTGCACAAGGACTGATGGAGCACATCAATGTCTAGCCTTGTAAAGCCCTCGGTCTCGCCGCTGCTCGCTGCGCTGTACCCACGGCACTTCTGGAGTGGGGCTGGGGGCCCTGTCCAGACTTGCCGAAGAAGGAAAAAAAAGGCCCCCTCGCCTCATCAGCAGGTTGCTGCGGTGCCGGGATGCCAGGCTGGAGGAAGAATCTGACCCTGTGTCTGCAGAGAATGCAGGAGGAAGGTAAGGCTGGCGACAGAGTGAGGGGGGAATGCCACGCGGGTGGGGGGATATTGCACTGCCCTGAGAAACTGCCTTGGAGTTTTTCGTGGGGTATGTGTGTGTGTGTGGGGGGGGGGTCTGTTTCTTTGGCTCCGGAGGGATGCTTGAAAATGCAGCCTCTCTTTTGAGGCCCCTGTTTGAACTGTGTGTTTACAAACAATTGTTCTGGTAGGGTTTCCTCCCCCCCCCCCTCCCCCAGGAATACAAATCACTTTGAGCCCTGTTTGGTGTTGACCTGTTTGCAAGGAACAGCTGCATAAATCAGATGGCTGATGCACTGGTGGAAGGGGTGAAATACACCAAATGCCAATAAACTTTAAAGCAGCACCTCTGTCCTCCATCCATCATTCTGGGCGTAAGATTGTAGCTGATGCTCATTTACTTGTGTTGGGAAAAGATATGAGAAAGGGGAAATTGAATATTTATTTTTGGCAGTAGAGTAGCATGCAGCATCTTGCATGTAACTTTCTAAAGCTGCTGCTGCTTCTTCCAAATGGCAATTATTTTTGGTGCTTAACTTCAAACAGGGATTTGGGTCTTGTGAATTTCACTGTGGTCCTGCAAGCTTACTACTACTCATATTGTCTTTCGTACTATTACTCACAGCATCTGGGAAATGTGTTCTACAGTGTGATGTTAAATTAATGTTGGATCTGCAGCTCATAAAAGTTGGACGGAAACTCCCACAAGGTGGCAGAACCTAAAGAATGTTTAAAATCTTACACACCAGTTTATTTTGGTTCATGGGGAGTATGTATGAATGGGGATGATAGTAGTCAGGGGACAGTACCTATGTCAGAAATGGGGTATAATTCTGTCTTGATCCCATGACAGTGGTTTTAGGGAGTTAACCTGACACAAGCTTTTGGGATCAGAGATGAGCAGGAATTCCTTTTCTGGTTGCCTTTGCAGCTTCTCCTTTCAATGCAGCCCCTCAGCTCCTTTGCTACAGTTGGCTAGCAGTGAGTTGCGTTGCAATGCCAAGCAGGGCTTAAGAATGATTTAAAGCATTACAGTTGCACCAAGTGAGTAATGGAAAAAGCAGAGACTTTTCAACCCTGTTGGTTACCAGACACAGAAACAAATTTCACTGTTACCTGCTTTGTGCTGTGTCAGGTTTGGATAGTTAAGCTGGTATATTCAGTGAGTCTTTTTTCTGAGGCTGCTTGTCTCTTTCTTGCACTCTGTTTCAAGATAACAGCATATATATATATATTTTTAACCGCTTGAGTCCATTGCTTCCACTTGGACTCCAGGCTCATTAAACTGAGAACTTAAATTCTGCTGAAAATTAGAGATTTTATTCTATTAAAAAGCATCTTTTTCAACAAATCCAGTGTCTTCAGACTAGTCCTTTAATGCAGTCACCGTGGGATGCAGTGCTATGTAACACTGTCCTGCAGTAATACATATGGGTGCTCTTGCACCAGTGGAGGTTTGGAGGTCAGTAATTCTTAAACAGTATTCACAGTACTGAGCTCCTGAAGTACTAGCTGCATTGTTTTAGCGTGATTGGATTTATTACTTTCTATGACTTTCACAGATATTTAATGGTTCTTCCCTTCTGTGTCTTTGGAATTGACTTCCCTGCTCCTCTTGCACACAGCACTGCAGTGGGTTTCTTACCTGAGTATGCTGGTACATTATCCACATTCTTATAGGCTGTTTACCAGATTCTCATGTAACAGTCATTGCCCTTAGTTCCTTGCACAGCTCAAGAGCAGTTTGCCTTTGGAAGTTATGACTTAACTACTGTCTGATTAACCATGTGAAAAAAGAAATCTTGCAGGATAGGGAGCATCACGAGCTGGTTTGATGTTTAGAGGACAAGCTATATGTATGGCAATGGACACAGTGAAGGCATGCAGGGAAGAGATTTTCTTCCCTTTTCTACCAGGTATTTTCTTTTTTTACAATGCTAAGTAGTCAGCTGTTCATATTTCAGTGTGAGACTCTGTTGCCCTTCAACGGGGAAAACAAATATGGACCCATTTAAAATTCTGTACTACTAATATTTTAACAGACACAGTACAATGTATAACTAAGCTCCAGAGAAAGTTTCACATCTTGTCTTGTTTAACAGCATCCTGAAAACAGTATTTTGTTCAGATTTTTTTTTTGTCAAGCCAAACTCCAATCATCCTATTAATAATATTCTTTTCCAGTTACCCTTTTTCCAAACAAATTATCTCTGGCTGTTGTCTCTTTGTGATTGTTCAAATGTGGCATTTTCAGTTCAGCCATCCCACAACTAGGAGAGACAGCACTGTAAGAGCTACACACACTCACCACACAGTGTATAAATTTTGTACACAGACCATAGGCCTGAGTTTCCAAAGTAAATGTTCTGCTAGTCATCTAAAGGAGTATATTTCAGCCTATGCAAATGAGTGGTACATTTTGGTTACTCCATATTGCTGCAATGGGCATCACTTGCTACTTTCAGCCATTCTACACAAGAGTGGGTGCTTCATTAATCGAGGAAGGTGTTCAAAGGGTCAAGAGCATTAAGTAACATATTTAAAATACATAAAAGTCATATGGGCTGTGCTGAAGTGTGGCATTCATTCATATTTTAAGCATAAACCAACTACAGGTATTTTCTTCATACATTTGGTTTGCTGTTAAAAGTCTATGGTTTGGAGTGTATGATCACAGGAGAAAGCACAAAACCGTTGTGATCATGAATAAATTCTCTTTCGCCATCAAAAAAGTGTTCTATGGTATGTACAATTGTTGGGTTTTTTTTTAATTTGGAGGAGGAATTGACATTAATGACTTAAAAAAAAGTTGAATATTGTCAGTAAGATTCCATGTTACCCCTACCCCCAACACACATGCTATGTAAACAGCCTTTTTCTTTCCAAGTCAAGGACCAGTTACTGTGACTACTTCCTAATTCACATGAATAGGTCCATCAGCACCATTATGGGCCAGCTCCAAAGCACATTGAAGTCAATGGAAAGACTCCCATTAACTTCAGTGGCTTTGGGTCAGGTCATATTGCATAAGTACTGCTCAGCTGACTGCAGGATCTGGCTTGAAGACTGGAAATTCTCTGGTAAGGCAGTCACACAAACAAATCTACCTTGCCTGCGTGCTTTATAATCATGTCCTTAATTACACACTTTGTACTCACGCTTTATAATCATGTCCTTAATTACAGTATCACACAGTAAGATACAATTCTCTTATTATAGTTTATTATATTGGATTATTTGCCAAATAGTACCACATAAATTATAAACTGATAAAGGTTGGAGCAATGTTGTGGGTCACTGAGTTTCTAACAATCATGAAAACTCAAGAATGGCAGAACGAAATAGATCATGTTCATTCTATTTATCACTGATTAGTTGTCAGGCTACTTCTTGCAGTCCTGTTGGAGAGAACTATCTTGCTGATTTCAGTAGCTTGTGAATGAAGCTTCTGCAAAGACTGCAGGTTATGGCCCACAATGCCTGTAAGTAGGATTTAACAACCTGATGCTGCAGTTCTTAATGGGAATTTAGGTTGAGAAAGGACTGCAGGACTGGGCCCTTATTCATGGTTTTCTCAGGATGTCAGTAGTGGAAAAAATAAAGGCCACATTCTGATTTCAGGGTTGTGCATACATGTGGGTGAGTGGGAGAGTTCCCACTGTAAGCAACCAAGGGCAGAGTGTTGCCATATAGCCATAGGGCTAAGTCTTCTCTACTGAACAAGAGAATAAGACATTTTTGTTGTAGCAAGTATGGGAAATATAATATCTACCTGTGTAGTCACTCTAATATCTAGACAGCATTACACAGTCCTTAGATGTAATTCATATACTACTGGGGACAAGTATAGGGTTGATTGTAAAGGTCTAGGTCATTAATATATGGCCAAATCATGAAATCTTTACTGTGGAAAAGCTCCCGCTGGCTTCAATGACATTTTGTTTGAGTAAGGACTTCAAGGTTTGGCCTATAATTTGTACACTACAAAGCCCAGTGTGGTGATTTTTTTTCCTCCTTGGAATACTACAGGACGAGTGATAAAGGGGAATTATAAAATCTAAAGTGAGTTACTGATTCCTCACATGTGAATCGACTGGGGAAGATAAAAGAATAAATTTGTAACAAGTTAAAGCTGTTCTTGAAAAGTCAAAATGTTACAGGATTATGTTGCTGCTGTTTATTTCCGTCCATTGCATCTAGCCAGTTTATGTAGCTCCATGCTGGTTACCTAGGAAACAGCTGTAGCAGTGTACAATGTAATTTTATTGGCTGTGTGGTCACGCTGATTGTCAGGGTTGTGGGCAGAGGTTTCCCATGGTAGATCCGTGCATGTGCAGCCCAGGAAAAGGAAATGCTCAATGATGTGTTTTGATTTGTAAGATGAAAGAAAAAACATGGAAATTATGGGATAAAATATTACTTACATACCTTGCAGTGGGATAATCCATGCTAAATATCAATGGGTTAAACGTGACACAGTAAGTGGGAATCTGGAAGTAGTTTTCAACAAGGGGAGTTTTCCATGATTTTGATGGAAGTGTTTAAATTTACATTTGAAATGTAACAGCATCTATACGTTGAAGATCTCAGCTGCTGCTGCTGTGCTATAAAAATCTAGTCCAGATTCTGCCCTCAGTTACATCCATAAATGATGGCAGTTTTTTTCAGAGCTGTGAAACAATATGATTCTGTCTCGAACTGGGGTTCTATCTATGTAAGCTAACATCTCAGAGTGCAATGCCCCAGTAAGTCAAGGATGGGGAATTTGTGAATCTCACAATTAATTTATCAGAAAATATGCAGATTTTTGAGGGATTTCATAAAAATGGCATTTGTATATGTGTATATAAATATGTAGTACGTGAGAATGTAAGACAGAATACAATATCAAAAGAATCCTGCAAATGGAAAAGAACTTGCATTATTTTTTAATGTGCTTGTTCACTTACCTCTGAAGGCCCCAATACTGCAAACTCTTACGCACATGCTTAACTTGAAATCAGTTGTACTATTCACCTGCTTAAATTAGTGTGGGTAGGATCAGGACCTAACTCAGTAACTCACAATACGTCTCCTACTTATTATTGAGAATTAGCAAAGTTTTACTATACTTGCATTTAAATAGCAGGCTGATGCTATGCAGTTTTCGCATGGTACCTTGCTTTGAAGAATCCCCATGTTTGAATCTACAGCAATGTGGTTTACTACCTTATTGGCATCTTTTTAGTAAAGAAGTTCTGCTGGATTGCAGTTGTTACAAATAGTAAGTGTCTGGGTGCTGAAAAGACTTTATGGCTGTCTCTATATACAGTGTGTCTTCTAATATATTTCTAGATACCAGCATCTAACTTTACAGTGCATCTAAGCTTTGCCAGAGATGAGGAGCTGCACACATGGTGCTTAGGAATTTATGGGCCGCAGTTTGTTGGCAATACTAATTATACAGGCCACTGCTTTTAAACAAAATGTTCAAATAGAGGTTCTGACCTCCAACAACGTATGGTAGGAAATTAGAATGGCTTTAACTCTGTGGTAGTAATGCTTAAAGGGCAATGTTCATTCATCAAACTGATAGGACAGTCAGAGCAAATCCTACTAGACCGTGATGGGTTCTTTTTCCTTCATTAAAATGTTGGTGTGGATTCAGCACCACTTAAAATGAGGGACAAACAGCTGTGACCATCAGTGTGTTTTGGGTAAGCGCTCCCTGGGACCCCCCCCAACTCTCTGTCACGCTGTGGCTGTGTCAAGTGTGGTGTTTGGTCCCTGACTTAGCCATTACAATCAACCCTTATGGGAAATTCTTTAATAGGGATGAAACATGGGATTCTGAAAAATGGCTCTAAAAACCTATAGAATTTGATTTTAAAAAATAAGATAGTTTATAACAGCCTTTTTGAACAAGGCTACAGAATTGTCCAACATAGCTATAAGTTCGTATTCACTTGGACGGGCTATTATACAGGTCTTTTGAGAAAAGAGGCTTTTCATGAGCAGTGATAAAATGATAATACTGGCGCAATACTCTGTGCAGTGGCATAGTGCTGGCTGCAATTACTTGGCACTATCGGACTTCAGAGACCTCCACTCTGCTCGTGCCATACTGCGGCAGTTGCAATCAGTGGAGACACTCAAGCTGGTTCAACCTTCATTTCAAAGAGAGGAGGCCAGGGGAAGAGTACTCTCCATGAGGGTCCTTCAGCTTTGGAAGCTACTCTCCCTGCTCTTGGGTTCCTGGGTCTGTTGGCTCTCAGAGCATGCTGCAAGGAGGGTAAAACTCTGAAAAAGCTTATGGGGAGTGAGGGGCTTCTTGATGGGGGCTGAGAATTTTGTGGGATTGGAGAATTTTGCTAGTGGGAAATGGTGTGTGTGGGGGAGTGGATTGAACATTGTTTACATAATTTATATCAGAGTTTCCAGTAGTTGCTTTTTTATAAATAGAAATTAATAACAGTAATCTAGCGTGGGTGCTCTGCAAATATGCCATGCTTCTCGCTGCTGGCACCCTGCCTTTTCCATTCCTGGGCTTGTTCTGAGATGCTGCTGCTTATCATGCCAAATTACCACAAAGTTGCGGGCAGCTTATATGATGTGGCCCAATATCCAGATGGGCCTGAGAGGACGTTCAATGCTAATTTTCACTGGCACGCTAGTGGTGTCCAAACCTGCTCTTGGAGGGAAGGATGACTCACGGGATAGATTCCTGTTCCTAGTGCCATTCACTTGTAGCTCAGAGTTTCAAATTCAGATCAGCATGTTAGGGACAAAACCACCTGAAGGCTGTCTGTAGCCTTAGTTCTTTAAGTCTGGCTCTCAGTGGAGAGGCCACTGGGGTGGGGAAAAAACAGGCACTGCCATTCATTGCTCATATTATACTTGTTTTGTGGGTGGATAGAGTCCTTCAGTTCCTAAGGGCTTACCAACATGGGGAAATTTCCTGGCATAGCTATACTACAATAGCTATCATAAAGCAGAGTATTTATATTGGAATGAAATCACTTTTTTATTCTAGTATTGAGTGTCCACACAGAGACTCATACTAGTATAATTATAATGGGATAATTATTCTTGTGTAGCTACGCCAGGGAATTTCCCCATATAGACATGTCCTAAAACTGTCAACCAGGCAGTTTTTAGAGCATTACATTCACTTAAACAGAGCCCTGGTCTTTAGAGGTTAAAGTTCAGTACGGTAACTCGTGACTGCAGCTCTAGTTCTTGAGCTTTAAAGGTTCCCATATGTGATGTTAGGAAAGGTGACTTGGCATATCCAGCAAATCATTGGGTCGGTTGTGGGGGAAGGAAAACTTATTTACTATAATCTTCCCTTAGTGGGTACAAACAACCGGCATGAATGAAATGAGAGAATGTGCAAAAGAGGAGAATAACCCCTGAATCATTAAGGGCCATTTTTTTCATATGAACTGAGCAACTCCAGTTCCCACTGACTTCCAGTGGAGTTGCAGACACTAAGGCCATGTCTACACTACCAGCTAAATCGGCACTGCTGAGATCAATGCAGCAGTATCGATTTAGCGGGTTTGGTGAAGACACGCTAAGTCGATGGCAGAGCACTCTCCCGTTGATGTCTGTACTCCATCTCCCTGAGAGGCAGAAGCTATGTCAATGGGAAAGCGTCTCCTGTCAACATAGTGCGGTATAGACACTGCTGTCTGTAAGTCGACCTAATTTCCGTCAACTTCAGTTATGTAACTGAACTAGCATATCTTAGATTGACTTACAGCGTTAGTGTAGACCAGCCCTTAGTGTAACCCATGCCTGCTGGGTGTGGTGCTCTGTCCCCCTCTAATGGCACCTAAACCACCTGAAGATTGATGAGTTTGCTACAGCCTTGGCTAAGAGGCCTGTGGCATTTAGCTCATACAGTAGAAGCTCATGCATTCGTGCCTACCAAGAACCGTGGTTTGTTGGCGTTATATTAGCACTTCTGAAAATCAGGCCTTGGTTGTCTGTAGACTGTGTTTCTCTCTCACCAACAGAAGTTGGTCCATAAAAGATATTACCTCACTCACCTGATTTCTCTAATATCTTGGGACCACCATGGTTATAACAACACTGCATATGTGTCTTCGACCCATGCTGGGGAAAAATACAGATCTTAATTACACCAATGTAAATCAGGAATAACTTTCCTGAAATTAATATAGCTATTGTGGATTTACATCAGTATAAATCTGTATAAATCAGTATAAACTGAGATCAGAGTGAGTCCCAGCCTTGACTGACAGTTATGATGAGAAAAATTGTAAGGGAATAGATTCCACACTGGTACACTGGTCCTTATAGAGGATGATAGGTTCTCTTCTTTCTGGCGCTTAAGTCAGCTGAATCTCACGCTGTGATAAAACAGTTTCTATTCAAAGGATTTTTATTTTGTCCAATTATTTTTGATGTTCCTGTGGACTTGTTCCATAGAAAGAAAGAGTAATGAAGCTTTTTGTTTTAGAATTCATGTGTAATAATTTTTCCAGTCATCTTGCTTTGTCAGGGGAGTGACCTACCTCTCCCATCCTTTTATTCCTGGAATATGAAGTAATTTATATAGAACAAAAGAAACATACACAGTTTGTAAGTTCATAATTATTTCCATTTTATCTACTTTTCCCCCTCTCATTAACGTTAGATATTCTTGGCATCCAGTAACTACTGGCTCTGATTTTTCCAGCCAGAACTGTCTTTGGCTCAGACTAAATTCACTGATTCCAATGACAGTGTTGAAAATGTTGCCTTCCAGCAGCGAATTCATTCAATCGAACATGCTTTCCGCTGACATGTTCAGCGTCAGGTGAGCCTGCACTGCATTTAAGCAGAAGGGGCTACTATGTGCTGTTTGTGTTCAAGGGAATGTTAGGGATCAGAATTCGATTAAATCCATGCATTATGTGGAAGATGTCATTGACCCTGCCAACTTAATTGCTCCCTTCTGGTGAACAGAGGGCAAAGATAATACAGCAGAAGAAACTCTCTGAAGCTGCAAAATAAATTCAGTTGCACAGTCTTCAAGTTGTTGTGTTGTCCTGTTAAATAAGGTACATTTTCTGTCAAACTATTCTACTGCTATAGTGACCAAAGCATTACAGAGCTTCATTTTAGCAGTTATATTAACCTTGGTGTGCTCTTGGTTGCAGACGTTAGAAGATACCCTATATATTTATTTGGATTATAGATGCTGTCACCTTCTCTGCTAATGTGATGCTTTTAGTCATTTGAGTGACACTTCATTTCATCTGCACAAGGAAATAAGGGTCTCAGCTAATGTCTGAACACTGCCTGTGTAATGAAAAGGGGAGGAACTGCTCCCTACATGGAATAATTAATTAGAATCATAGGACTGGAAGGGACCTCGAGAGGTCATCTAGTCCAGTGCAGGTCTAAATATTCATTTAGACTATCCCTCTTTTTTCAATCTCTCCTCATAGGTCATGTTTTCTAGACCTTTAATAATTTTTGTTGTTCTTCTCTGGACTTTCTCCAATTTGTCCACATCTTTCCTGAAATGTGACACCCAGAACTGGACACAATACTCCAGCTGAGGCCTAATTAGCACAGAGTAGAGCGGAAGAATTACTTCTCGTGTCTTGCTTACAACACTCCTGCTGATAGATCCCAGAATTATCATTGTTTTTTTGCAACAGCGTTACATTGTTGATGTATTTATTTAGCTTGTGAGCCGCTCTAACCCCCGGATTCCCTTCCCGCAGTTCTCCTTCCTGGGCACTCATTTCCCCTTCTGTATGTTCAGCTTTTGGAGACCCATGGGAGATTTCAACTTGGGTCCTCTGGGAGATGAGTTTGGGGGGAGCCTCAGCACAGTTTCTCAGATCTCTGTCAACATTTGTCCACGCTGACTTTTTGGAGCAAGGAGGACTATATGGTTATGCAGCATCTAGTGCAGTGAGGCCCCTGTTTGGGTTGAGGCCTCTTCCACAATATGGATAGATGATGATAATAATCATTGCAACACCACATAGTTTAGCACCGTTGGCAGCGTTTGCCCAGCAAAATCCCAGCAATGGAAGATTAGACCATTGTATGACACAGGGGAAGGCAGAATGGTAGAGTTGGATGTGGGGAATCTTGTGGAGGGCTTTCCTCCCTGTCTGTCTGTCTCTAGGGAAGCTTTCAGAGCTTTAGCAAAACTATCAAGCAAAAGGGAGTGAAACAAGGTGTCAGTGAGTGCAGCAAGTGTCATTCGAGATGGAGGGTGTGTCTGCACTGCAAAACCCTTCCCCCTGCGGCAGCAAGTTTCAGAGCCCTGGTCAACTGACTAAGGCTTGTGGGGCTTGCACTACACGGCTAAAAATAGTGGTGTAATTGTTCCCGCTCAGGCTCTGAGACCTACCCCATCTCGACAGGTTTCAGAGCCCGGGCTCCAGCCCAAGTGGGAACATCTGCACTGCTGTTTTCAGCTGTGTAACATGAGGCCTGTGAGCCCAGGTCAGTTGAGCCAGGCTCTGAGAATTGCTGCTGTGAGATATATAGATTTTGCAGTGTTGATGTACTCTTTGTCCACACATACCTGGCCAGGGTAGGATCATTCCTGGTACCCTGCAGGAGTAAGCACTGCCTGTGTTATCCTTCGAAAATTCACTGTGTTATCTGAGTGCCCGGAATGAGTCCCCAGGTTCTCTGCTGAGTCGCCCAACTGAGGTCCTTTGACAATTGCCATGCACACGAATCTGCCTCAGTTTCCTTGTCACTATTTTACGGGGGGGGGGGTGCAGGTTAATTAGTTAATGATTGTAGGTGGCAATATCTGTGCTAGGGATTAGCACCTTAATAGGGGTCCCTGCTAAAATTTATTTTATATTCAGATTAAATTTTGCTTGCTTAATTTAATCTCATAACCTGAAACAGTGGTCCTCCTTCTTGCATGCCCAAATGTGCCCCCAACATCCACATGAACTGCCCACACCCCTGCTTGTACAGGGGGTGGGCATTGACTACAGGAGCCATCATCCTTGTGATAGAGCAGTTGGAGGAAACCATATGGAGCTCTCCTCCTTTCAGGACCCCTTTTTGTGGGTTTTCCTTTACGAAATGGTAATTTCCCACTTCAAGCAGGCCTACTTAGCTATCTATCTTCAGTGGGGGCATGAGGGACAAACTCTTGGGTCAAATGTCATGAGTTCTTACAGCAGCAAGATGCTCTATAGCCAGATAAATAACTGTTCATGTGGTCCTGATGTCCATGGAGAGAAGCAGCCGTGTTAGTCTGTATCCGCAAAAAGAAAAGGAGGACTTGTGGCACCATAGAGACTAACAAATTTATTTGAGCATAAGCTTTCGTGAGCTACAGCTCACTTCATAAATTTGTTAGTCTCTAAGGTGCCACAAGTCCTCTTTTTCTTTTTCCATGGAGAGAGCTTGTCTGAGTGCAGGAGAGCTCACCACTGTATGGAATTAATTCATAACACCGTACTATGCTCTGAGTGACCATGATGGTGAGTAGGAACCTGCGGTACATCAGTATGGCCCTAGTCACTAGCCTTCTCTTCTATGCTTTGATTACCTGGAAGGTTAAAGAGCACTGTCTTGCTCATTAGCAGTGTGGTTTCGAGGCAGTAATGAAAGCAACGTTCTTTTCTTTTCTTTTCCTCGATTACATCCAGGTTTCTATTTTTTAAAAAAAAAATTTTAAACTCACCATCACGTCATGCAGTCACTCACAGCAACACTTGCATTCTTCACTTGGCTTCTGATTTCTGTTGATGGCTGGGCTCCTTGTCAACCTACAGGATGATTTTAAATAAGGAACAGTCTTTTGATCAATTGAAAGATCCAGGCTTGGAAGAGCAAATCTTAGAGCTAATGCTCTGTCCCAAGAAATATGAGTGAATCTCCAACAGAGTTGTTTGCATTGAGAGAAGATGAAAGACAAGAGCCGCTTTAACTCCTTAATGCAGAAATCAATAGCAGTTGCTGGAAAGTGAATGAGGATTAGAGAAATATTTTGGCTTTTCGGCCCTTTTTTAAACCAGCCAGCTTTGGGCTAAGTCAACAGTTTAAACTGCTGATAAACACAGGAGCCATGGTATCTAGATCCCCCGGCTCCTTTTGAGTGAGTTGGAGGCTGCACGTTGTGCCCCAGCGTGAGGTAGGAGAGCGCTGTGCTGCTTAGGTACCATCCTTCAAATGAAACTTAAATTCAGGCCCACTGCAAATCCTGTGATATTGTTCAGACAAGTGGAGGTATTAATCCTGATGGTGTGGGCCAATTCTATTGTGAGTAATTATATTCTGTCTCCCCTGCGATTTCAGTTGGATATGGTGTCCTCCTTCATTTCCCAACCTAAATACTTGTAAAGTGCTGCCAGGATCTGTTAAATAGCTTCTGTGTTCCACCCCAGAACCGGCTGCATTTCAGTAGTGGACAAAGTGATCCCTAAGTAGCAGGGGCATTTGAGTTAGTAGCTTAGCACAGGGGATTGGGAGTCAGGTCTCCAAGGTTCCATTCCTGGCTTTGCCACTGACTGGCACTGGAGGAGGGTAGCAATGAACAAAAAAAAAAGGCATGGCTTGATTTTCCAAGATGTGTAGAACCCACATCTCCCACTGAAATTAGTGGGAACTGGTGGCAACTCTGAGAATCAGGTCACTAACTTTTTTCTGCCTCAATTTTCTCATCTGTAGAAGAGGGATAATGGCAGTCTTTGAAACGAACTCTGATCAAAGCAGCTATATAAGTGCAGTGTATTATTAAGGGTGTAATTTCATTACTGCATTTTATCGCTGTGCACAAAATGCTTGTAGCGGCATTGAACTTTTAGAACAGAGTGGCCAGAGTGCAGTAGATAGTAAATTATGTTATATTTATTATTTTTGTTATGGTAACAAATATTTTAGAATAACTACATGAGTTGCAGGAGTGGGAGCAAGCAGGTCCTTCTCCAGGTATTCAGCAATTTTGATGCTATCTTTATTAAATCAATAAAACACTTTTAGAACCTGTCATAAATATAAAGGGAAGGGTAAACCCCTTTGAAATCCTTCCTGGCCAGGAGAAAGCTCCTCTCACCTGTAAAGGGTTAAGAAGCTAAAGGTAACCTCGCTGGCACCTGACCAAAATGACCAATGAGGAGACAAGATACTTTCAAAAGCTGGGAGGAGGGAGAGAAACAAAGGGTCTGTGTGTCTGTCTATATGCTGGTCTTTGTCCGGGATAGACCAGGAATGGAGCCTTAGAACTTTTAGTAAGTAATCTAGCTAGGTATGTGTTAGATTATGATTTCTTTAAATGGCTGAGAAAAGAATTATGCTGAATAGAATAACTATTTCTGTCTGTGTATCTTTTTTGTAATTTAAGGTTTTGCCTAGAGGGGTTCTCTATGTTTTTGAATCTAATTACCCTGTAAGATATCTACCGTCCTGATTTTACAGGGGGGATTTCTTTATTTCTATTTACTTCTATTTTTATTAAAAGTCTTCTTGTAAGAAAACTGAATGCTTTTTCATTGTTCTCAGATCCAAGGGTTTGGGTCTGTGGTCACCTATGCAAATTGGTGAGGCTTTTTATCCAACATTTCCCAGGAAAGGGGGGGGTGCAAGTGTTGGGAGGATTGTTCATTGTTCTTAAGATCCAAGGGTCTGGGTCTGTAGTCACCTAGACAAATTGGTGAGGCTTTTTACCAAACCTTGTCCAGGAAGTGGGGTGCAAGGTTTTGGGAAGTATTTTGGGGGGAAGGACGCGTCCAAACAGCTCTTCCCCCAGTAACCAGTATTAGTTTGGTGGTGGTAGCGGCCAGTCCAAGGACAACGGGTGAAATATTTTGTACCTTGGGGAAGTTTTGACCTAAGCTGGTAAAGACAAGCTTAGGAGGTTTTTCATGCAGGTCCCCACATCTGTACCCTAGAGTTCAGAGTGGGGGAGGAACCTTGACAGAACCCATCAAATAAAAAGAGCAGAGTTTGATCCTGCCACAGGGTTAAGTTTTGCCAACACATTAACACAACTTTTACTGTCTCCGGTGGAAGTTACACATGGGGATGTGAAGGGCAGAACTTGGCCCATAGAATCAAAGAGAACTATTAGACTATAGTGTCTATCTCTTTCTCCACCTCACTCTCCATCCCACCTGTGTAGGATTGAGACACCCCATTGTACCCAGAGTTTGCAGTTTGTATTTTTCTTTTTCAGAAGGTCCTGAGAACAAAGGGCCACCTTGTCTATCATTTTACTGAGCAAACACTTTTTAGTGCCCTAAAAGTTGCAATCGATGTCACCAGTTTACCCTCTAAGTGTCTGTATTTTGGGCGCCTGACATAAATATCCCATTTCCAACTATTCTGTCAAGCAATCAACTCCTGACAAATCAGGGGCTGTTAACAACTTTTCTGACCAAACCATAACTCTAGTTGCACAACTGCCTTGGGGTTTAAATTTGTCATCTGCAGTGCTTTCTCTTAGCCTGTACTATCTGAGTTTCAGACATCCTGTGCAAGGATGATCAGTTGTTTCTTATTTATGTTTCTTTCTTTTCTCCCCCGCTCCCATGTGCTGTCAAGGATGCTCAGTATTTATGGAAATGTTTTTTGAACGTCCATTATAATTTTGCTTTTGACACTCCCTGTCCCACTTTGATTGCATTGTCTGTTAGCTCCTCCAACATCACCATATTTATGAGGGAAGTTGGCAGAGAGCCGAGCCCAGAGTGGGAAGATAAGATCTACATTGAAGAAATCAGGCAGTAGCTGGAGCTCTCCTCCTTGCTTCCTAAGACTCACTATTGGATTGTAGGTCAAAGGTTTATCCACTGAAATATTTCCCTTGCAGCCCTCACCAAGAGCATAGCTGCCAAGAAGCGAGCATACCATGGCCTCTTAAATAGAATCTGAGCATACTCAATGGACCTCCATATAAATCTCCCTTGCTCTGCCACTCCAGATGCCACCCTAAGCGAGAAAGCAGCTTACGGTGGCGTGCCTGGGCAGTGAGTTTAGCTCTTGCCAAGGCTCAGGCACTGCACAGTAGTAATTCAGGGCAGACAAAACTGCAGCAAATGGCATCTACTCTATGGCTTTAAATAATTAAAAGAAGAAATTATGCCTTCAGCAAGGGAGCAATTTGTGTCATTCTTTGCCATCCATCTGCTCTCCCAAATGCTAACTCCTATACAACATTATTGTCCAGAGCAGCTGTGGCCTATCATATATGGGGTCTGGGCTGGCAGGAGTAAGAAGCACAATAAAAGGAGTGTTGCCTAGTGGTTGGAGCCTAGTGGGTGAGGTAATATCTTTTATTGAACCAAGTTCTATTAGTGAGAGAGACAAGTTGTCAACCTGCATAGAGTTCTTCGTCAGGTCTGGGAAAGGTGCTCTTAGTGTCAAAGCTAGATACAAGGTGGAACAGATTGTTTAGAGTAAGCAGTTAGAATATATGTTAACGGACCATTCCTCTCCAGGGGGTTAGTGGGTTACAGATTGCTGTATTACACCAAAAATACAGCATCTTTATTAAGACCATGATTTTTAGTGTCTAGCAAAGTTATGAATTTAAGCTCCTACGCTTGTCTTTGAAGGTATTGTGCAAGTTTCCTTTGGGGGTGAGGACTGAAATATCAGATATTGAGTGAGCGCTGTGCGAAAAGTATTTAGCCACAGGTGATATGGTGTTTTTGTCATCTATCAGTTTTCTGCCTGAGTTCATTCAAGAGCGTTGTGATTGTTTCTTGATCTCTGGCATGTGAGGAATTGGTCCCTGGGAACATGTGGGTAAGCATTAAGTGAGTAAAAGTCAGAATTACTTTGGGGGGGGGGCGGGAGGGAGGGAGGGATTTGGTAGGGTTTTAAAAAATGTTTTCCCTGTTTTTCACTAGTTGGACTTCTGGATGTATTGGAGTTTGTTGAGTTTAGGGTGGTCAATCAAAACAGTTTTTCAGCTAAATGTGACATGTTTGAAATTGTGACTGCTTTTGCTGAATGTGAAATTGCCAAATTCATTATGTAAAATTTGGCTCAGCTCCAGCCAGTGTTATTCCCATTTTGCGTGGTGGGGGATAAGAAGCCGAGAGGCAAAGTGACTTGCCCAAGGTCACAAAATAAGTCAGTGGCAGAGTCAGAGAGTCAGGTTTCCTGAATCCCAGCCCTTTGCATAACTCACAGCTGTCTCCCACTGGAGCTTACGTCCACTGTTGTGTCTGATCACAGGTGGGCGAGCACCACAATAGAGGAGCCTAATCTGGTGTGTGCTTTCAGTGTCAGGAAGATGGTAAAACACCAACCTGCTGGGATAATGTTATTTCAGGGGATCATTGATTTCTTTTAGTATGGGGAAAGTGGGTTAAAATAAGGAGCTGTTGGAAAAGGAACAACCCCCTCGTGCTGTCATTAAATGCCAGTAATGGATTAACCTGAATGAGGGCTGCTGAAAGGGGAATTAGAGATGCTCCTTTACACCAGCCATTGCTCTTGACCAGAGGTTCTCAACCTTGGCCCACAATGTGTTATGTGGGCCACAGGTTGAGAACCACATCGCCCCCCCCCCCCCAAGCTCCCCACCGTCCCCATGCCTAGTGCCCCACGCCCAGAGATCCTTCCGCAGAGTGGGGCCAGGAGCAGAGCCCTGGGCATGGGGCCAGGTAGCCAGGATCTGTACCCCGCACCGCAGGGCTGGACCCAGCACCCCGCACTGTGGAGCCAGGCAGCCAGGACCCACCGCGTGGGGTTGAGCAACCTAAAACCTGGGGGAGCTGCAGCCCCACCACAAACCCCTAGTTCCCAACGTCTCCCACCCCCTCACTGCCCAGAGTGTGCCACCTGCCCACAAACCTGCCCAGAGAGCCACTCTCCCACACCCTGCCCCACTGCGACACTCACCACGCCCCTGCTGGCAGGAGCGCTCCAACAGGCTGCCAGACGCTGTCTCCTCCTCAGCCAGCCCCGCCCCCTTTCAGACCAGAGCCGCAAATTTTGAATTTTTTCTTTTAGCACACAGCTAGGCCGCAGCTGTGTGCTAATTGGGCCGCGGGTTGAGAACCGCTGCTCTTGACTGTATGCCATGCTTCTACCTACTGTACTCTGGGCAGAAGCAGGCGGCTTCAAGAGTCATCAGCATCAAGGAAACAAATCCTGATGCCACTATATGACTGGGAGGCAAAACTGAGGATACATGCTCTATATTTAGGGCTCATTGCAGCCCTTCTCTGGAACAGCTGGTCTCCCACCCCGCGTTCTTTCTGTACAGTCTTTGTAATGAAGGACAGGCAGCCAGGGCAAAGCCTTGGTACTGGGGAGGTCCCACCAGTGAGCTACTTGTCTGGGAATGTTTGAATTACCCAACGGCCGTGGTTTTAATTTAACAAATCCCTTGGTGTCTCTCTCTGTTTCCAACTTATGTCCTTGCCCTTCTGCCCCTCGCCACCATGGCATCAGTGCTGGGTGCCCGACTGCGTTCAGAGCATGGAGTGAGCACGAAGAGTGCTCAAGCAAGAACGGAGACAGCAGAGGTGGAGGGGTGTGCTGGTAATTTTGGGAAGCATCTGAAGGCTGGTGCAGAAGCATTTACCAGCAGCACGAGGCATGAGAGGAGCAGTAACTGAAAGCTGGGCAAAAGGTTAATGTCAGAGTTTATTAATAAAAATGGAGATGAGGCAGATTCCTCATGAGCAAAGGGATCTCAAGCGACAATGTAAATAGGACTCAGTTGTGAGGATCCTGTCCTGTGGAAGATGCAGACATCCAAGAAGAGCTCAGACAGGCTTGTTACGCAGAGAAACCACATTCTTTCTGCTTCCCAGGGGCTACGTTTTTTTTCTCAGGTTAATGCAGCATAAGGTTCCCTCAGCTTCCTTCTCAGGCATAGGGTGTTAGTGTCCTGGTTTCAGCTGGGTTAATTACATTGGGCCATGTCACCCCCTTGACCTCCGCTGCTGACACACTGGAAGTGGGTGGTATGATTGGGGGGGGTGGTCGGGGGGGGGGGTGGATGTAGTGGAGGAGTTTGCTTGCTGCCTTTGCACCCTTGTCTCCATCTTCCCTTTTCCCCCAGATAAGTCCTTCTGAGGGGGCATCATGGATAGGGAGGAGTGAGCAAGAAGGGGGCAGGTGGACAGCTACTGGCTGGCTTCTTACCCTGTCAAGCTCCCCCTGATAACCTGGGGGAACTTTAGCAGGTAAGTTATTGCATGAAATTACCTGATATCCCCAAAGAGGGTGTAGAGCCAGTGCAGAGGAACAAGGGATCTGTAGATCTCAGGGAATCCACTGATTTGGTGCTACTAAACGCTTGCTACATCTGCAGGGTGGACAGGGAAATGGCAGAGGGGCCACGGCCTCTGTCCCTCTTGGGCAAAGCAAAGTGTTTCCTGTACTTTGAGATGTTCACTTCCTGTTTCAAACTGCTGAGTAGTATTCCTGGTGCTGCTTTGTATAAATGGTAATCTGTTTTACAGCATGTTTCCTCTTCAGAGTGCTTTGCAGCCTGTTTAAACAGTCAGCATGTAACACCCCAGACCAGGACACATTATGTAGTGGAAAATGAAGTGATCCACATACACCAAGGAAATGTTGTCTAGTGGATAGGACAGGAGCCTGTGAGGCTGAATCTATGTTTGAGCAGCATCTTGTGATATTTATTTGAATTGAAAGCACGCTGTAAATGTGAAACATTATTATTAATTGGTTTGTAAAATGCTCTGGGTCCTTTTCTATGAGAAGTGCTAAATAAATGTAAATCAGTGTGAGATAAAAGTGAGCACATTTAAATAATTCAGACCAGTTCTCCTGGTTTGGGATTAACATGCATCCTGTGCTTATTTGCTGCTGTTCTCTGTTTTATCTCACTGTTAAAATCCTAAACCACCTTGCACCTTCATCACTGTCACCTTCTCCTGCCTCCAGATTCCTGATCTTGTTAACAAAGGAGGAGTCTGCTCCCAGAGAATCCTTCACAGGTTCTCCACGCTGAGCCCAGTGTATGTTGAGACATGACTTTGGGAGATCAGTCAGTGCTATAGTTTATGTACATGCCCGTGAACTGTAGATGTGATCAATAAAGCTTATAGTTTATTTACTTCGCCTCTGAGTCTCCGTGCCTTGATTTAAGGAGTTCCCCAATAACTAGGGAAATAATGTGGTTAACTGAGTTAATTAGAGTGTAAGATCTTTGGAATGGGGAATCTGTCTTTCTGTGTGCATTCTCTAGCATCTAGAACACATTTGGTCACAATAAAATAAGAATGTTTCCTTCTTATACACATAATCTGTTTTATTCCCATTTTCAATATAAATGCTTAGTTGCTTTACAGCCAATGAGCACCAATTTCTACACAGAGGCTACAGGAGCATGACATTTCCTGGAATTTTAAAACTTTTTGGCGATAGAAATGAAAAGAGCATTATTAGTATTTCAAAGGCTTAGCTGGCTCATCTTGATGTGTTCCAGATCCCTGTCTTGTTTTCCAACAGGTTCTTGCTAAACGATTATTGTACACTTAGCAAAAAGTCTGTCACACTGGCCTAAGAGTTTAGGTAATAGTAATTACATTTCCGCTTGCCATTCAGCAAGGTACTCTAGGAAATAATATATTATACTCTCAATAAATCCATTCCCTGGCATCCTTTTTTTTTTTAGCAAAATAAGTAAACAGCTCTATCCCTGTCTACAATGGTAATTTATTCTGGGTGTATAAAGTGAAATCTAGCAAGGAGGTATTCCTCTGGAGCATGTATTTCTTCTAATTTATGGCTTTGCTTCTGTTCCAAGTGAACTGGAGACTTAAACCTCCCATTATGGGTCTGTAATTTATGTTTTCAGAATTTTACAATTGTTATCTTTTAGTGTTTTTATGAAGCCCTGCGTGGAGGTGTTTGGATAAGGTTGTATTTTAAATGTTGGCCACAGGGAGTAAAATTGAGGTTATAAATTACCAGAAACATACTCTCTCAACATGTTGCTCATTGTCATATTAACTACATGTGCCTGTCTGAGAAATTAAAAGGAATGTGTAGATTAAATCAGAGCCCTTGAGCTTGGTCTACAACTCATACAGGCTGTTGAATAAACTGGTGCTAGCAGTTCCCAATTTTCTTCCTGGTTTTAACAGTTACTTTTAAAAATTTGGTACTTCAGTTGTCCTGCTCAGCTTTCTCCGGATGGGGGATGTGTATTGTACCTAACGTTGTGGGGGGGGGAGGGGGGTGGGAGGGATGTATGTTTGGTTGGTTGTTTGATTTAAGAAAAGAATCCCAAATATAATGCGGTTTTTGGAACCAAAGGATCAGAAATGTTCCCATATTGAAACACTGAGATTTCCATATGGTGGTTCTAGCCTGCTTCCTAGCTATGAAATCCTTTTGATTTTTCTCTCCCCTCCATGGAAATGAAGACCATCATCTACAAGGAAGCATTCACTCTTTCTCAACCTCATGATTAATGTTAACCAGTCTACTGCGGGTCCCTAATCCTCTTGACCAAGGATGCTCAGTTTGATCCATTTCCCATCTGACCTGACACCATAAACCTTCATGCTCATTCTTGACCAAAACACACACTTGATCCTTCCTCCCAGATGCCAGCAATCCTCCCCATCAAGAAGTCCAACTCAACTCCTTCCTCTGCCACCATGACCAAAACACTCACTTTAGCTCTCCCTTTCCAGCTATTGGAAACTCTCCCAAATTCTCTACCCCAGCCAAGGAGGCCTAGCAGATCTGAACCTACCAAATAAAGAAAATTCTGTATCTGAATCTGGTGCTACATAATCATATTAGTAATGGATAAACCTTTCAAGATTGGCTCAGGTAAACACATGAACATTCAGATGCCTCTAGAAACCTTCTCCACAATATCCAAACCTCTCCGGTCTACAAAACTGGATTGGAAATCTTGAAAGTTCATCTCTTCTCTGTCTAGTTGTGGCTGGAAACAGCAGTTTGTCTCAAGCAATTTAAAAATTAAATTCTGTTTTAATATTGGGTGAAGTCTCAAATATGTTCTTAATTTGTCTAAACCAGTTCTACCATCTTATATTGAGATACAGAAGCTATTAACTTTTCCCTTTGGCTTGACTGAATTTCATTGGTATAGCTGATCAAAAACTGGAAAAAAAATGTTGTGAAAAATTTCAGTATTTCCATGTTGTTCCCGTTTCTCAGGGTACAACTGTCCAGTCCCCACTTTTTTTTCTGGAAAATGTTGAGCATAAATTTTTGATGAAAACATTCTTGAAATTGACCTCCATAATTTGTTTCCAGTTTTCAGTCAAATTTTCCTGGAAAAACTTGGTTTTCAGTAAAGGAAAAAATTCAAGAATGTTTTTAATTTAAATTTTGTAAATAAAAAAATGGGAAAAAAAGTTTTCAAAAGCACTCTTTTTTGCAGGGATGAGAGGAAGACCACGTTGTAATTGAAAAAACTTTTCATTGAAAAAATTGGAACCAAGTCTGTTTATTAGAGTGTGGAACATACAGCCTGCCCTCCGTGATAAGTATGAAGTCTGAAGCATTTCAAAGTTACCTAACTGGTCAGTAGCCAAACTCCATGAAACCAAGTCCAGGTTTCCTGACCCTGGCTTTGAGTGTCATGCTGTTATAACAAAGAAGCTAGTCTTCGGCTTTTCCGGCACATTTGTGTGATTCACCCCTTTTGCCCATTGATGTCTACATTTACAGACACCAGCTGCCACTTGAATGTAAGACTTTTTCTCCACGTCTACCCTGCATGATGTGTCAGTAATCTTACCGCCAACAATGGCAAATTTATGGCACTGAGATTAGACCAGTGGTTCCCAAACTAGGGCCGCCGTTTGTTCAGGGAAAGTCCCTGGCGGGCTGGGCCAGTTTGTTTACCTGCCACATCAGTAGGTTCGGGGGGGAGGGATAGCTCAGTGATTTGAGCATTGGCCTGCTAAACCCAAGGTTGTGAGTTCAATCCTTGAGGGGGCCATTTAGGGATCTGGGGCAAAAATTGGGGATTGGTCCTGCTTTGAGCAGGGGCTAGGACTAGATGACCTCCTGAGGTTCCTTCCAACCCTGATATTCTATGATTCTAAGCCATCAAAGCCAAATCAGGCCTATTAGTTTTCAGATCTAGTGATCTTCCAGAACCGGTTGATTTAGCAGCCAGAGATTCCTTGAGCAGCAGCAATGTCAGTTCTGCCTCGACATCAGTAGGTTCGGCCAATCGCAGCTGCCATGGGCCACGGTTTGCCGCTCCAGGCCAATGGGGGCTGCGGGAAGTGGTGGCCAGCACATCCCTTGGCCCGCACCGCTTCCTGTAGCTCCCATTGGCCAAGAGCGGCGAATCACGGCCACTGGGAGCTGCGATTGGCTGAACCTGCGGATGCGGCAGGTAAACAAACCAGCCTGGCCTGCCAGGGGCTTTCCCTGAACAAACAGCACCCCTAGTTTGGGAACCACTGGATTAGACTGAGGGCAGCAAAGTTTGTGCAGGTACTGCAGCCTGACCTTGTAGAGCTGTGTGTCAGTCCCCTTGAATGGATACAGAATCAGTGTGATCTTGTGGAGGAGAGAGAGGGATGAGGTGAAGGGGTGTGGGGTGCAATCATTGATTATCTGTTGAGCTTGGCAGCAAATGTCAATCATTTTTCACCAGTTTTCTGAACAGCCAGTGATAGTGGGCTCTCAGTGGTGAGCCAACTCTGCCTATTTCCATGAGGATGTGCAAGCTGAATGTCTGTTTCTTTTCCTCCCTCTCCCAGCTTAGAAAGACCATTGAGGGTGAGGGACATAGAGATAAGAGTACAGGAGCAAGTACAAACATTTCAGGCTCCAATTTAGAACACCCCTCCTTGGTACTTATAGCCTCCCATGGACTTGCTCCAGCTAGCTTGTCTCTCTGATTTCCTCCCTGACTATCTAGCTGTGACTTGCACTTCCAGCCCCATCACACAACATCACTGATGTTGGTGTAAGAGCTTCTCCTCTAAAGCACTTGCCATCCAGAATAGCCTTCCTGCATCTCTCTGCCTTATCATCTCGTTGCTGTTTCAAATGTCAGTTGAAAATCTTTCTCCCTTGCTTATTTCCTATGCCTCTTAATTTCTTTCTCCCTTCTGATTATCCATTTAACTGTGCAGCTATATGATTTAGCTTCTTAAATAGTGTCGAGGTACGGTGTGCTTGACAGATACTACACAAGAGGAAGTTGTATGGGAAGATGTTATTTGACGGCTGGAGCTCAGAGCAGGAGTGGGTGAGCTCAAGACACTTGGAGTGCCTGCTCTAAGGAACCTGTGACCATTTCAGGCTATCATTTCTGTAAGACCCACAGGGGATATAAAGCTATGTTGTACCACACAGGGAGACCAGAAGCTGTTTTCTAGACCTTAAGAATCACATTCTTCAGATTACACTCTGAGCCTTATGCTTGTGGAATTGCATCCAGCCAGATCTCACAAGATACTGTGTAATTATCAGTTCTCCCCCTGCCCCATTTTTAACAATTGATGGAGTGGAAGTATTTTCAGAAAATAAGTATCCTTTTGTATTTATCCTGAAACTTTAGCTGTATCCATCCTTACATCTGTCTGCTAAAGCACACACACATACAGTACCTTCACTAGAACGTGGGAGGTTCAACTCTGAGAACGCAAGTTTGCCTCACGCGAGCAAAAGGCAAATCTCCATTAGCAATTGATAGTATTGGGGCTTACAGCCTCCTATGATGAATGTGGGGGTGCTCAATAATGACTATGGATCTGTGCTCCAAAAATCTGCTGTATCGGTGTTCTGAGGTGGTACGTTGGAATGTCAAGGAAGCAGACCGTTCCAGGATGTCCCCCACAGCCAGGAGACCTGTGATTGCCACAAGCCATTAAGGGTGAGTGGATCTAACTGGGAAATGATGGAGCAACATTGGGCATTCTCTGAGATGGCCTAGCTGGCTGACTGGGAGAAACTGGTGTGAGGTAAAAGGAAGACTTCATACCTAGGCCCTGTAACAAAAGCCATTGAGCAATATGTTACCTGGGCTCAAATAAACATGGAGAGGGTGGGGCTTTGGGAAAAGAGAGTCTTCCCTAGGAGAGGTAAATCACAATGTCTGGAAGGGAAATGCACACCTGTCTGGGTCCCAAGAGCTGTGGGGCCTCCTAAAAGAATGTAAATTGGGAGCACCCTGTTCCTGTGTAACTAGAGAGGGAAACCCATCTAATGTAACTTGTAGGGAAGCCTAAGATTAGATAAGATTAAATATATGTGTAAACTGTTGTTTTGAAACCATTTTCTCTGATGCTTTGTTTGTTTCTCTGTTGTTTGCTAATAAACATACCTGTTATAAGAAGGCGGATGGTCACTTCTATGTCACTGGTCACAGGCTCCTGAGGGGAAGAGAAGCAGGTGTCCAAATTGGACCTGCATAGGAATACGTGATTTGCATACATGGGAAGTTGTACCCAGATCCCAGTCTAGGAGTGGAGCAGTTGCACCAAGACGGGTAACGGCACAAGGCCTAACAGTGGAGGGGGTGCATTCAGAGAGACCAGAGAAGGGGCAAAAATGAAATCACAACACCTCCTTATTAGTTGCCCTATAAAGGTAGTAGTCAGAATTCAGTGGGAGTAGAGCTTGAGCAGTTCTGTGCCGAGTGGTACAAACACACCAACTAGCATATTATAGCCTGCTGTACTAAACCAGGCTGTATTTACCAAGCTTTTTGCAGGATAATCTCAGAAGCCATGTACTTCTGAAAGTGACAGAGAGAGAGAGAGAGAGAGAGAGAGAGAGAGAGAAAATGAATGAGGCTGATTTAGCAGCACAAATTGTAATGTTGTCTGGCTTTACCGGTGGCTTGCTGCTGCCTTTTTTTTCTCTTTTCATACCAATATTACCAACTGTATCATCTAAATCCCTCCTCCCACCCCACCACCTCCTTCCAAAGGATCAAAATGCACTATGGTTTCTTCTGTCCATAATTCCTCCAACGTAATGCAGGCAGCCGTTTAATTAGAAATAAAAATTGATTAGTGTGATCCCCAGTGAATCTTTTAGAGTTTTGGCAGCAACGGTATATCATAGGCATGCAGTTGTTTACTAAAGGAGAGAGAAAGTGTTATTCCCTTTAAAGATAGATCAGTGCCATTCCTGGCTATTGATCTATGCAACCTTAACAGGAGGCTGCTATATTAAAAAAAAAAAAAATGCCCCTGCACCAAGGAGCAAGTGTGGATGGCAGCCTCTCAATGCTGCCGAGGACATATGTTTGGTGCAGCCGGTTGAATAATTTGGGAAAGGAGTTAAGGTTTGGGGTTTCTTCCCCTCCTCCCCCTTCTTTCTCAGTCTCTTGTATGATGTGTGTCCTATGTAACGTTTATATTGTGGTAGCACTGAGAGGCCTTGTGTAGGTCAGGGCCTCATTGTCCACGCAGATAGTAAATGACAGTCCCTGCCCTCCAGTTCTTATGTATATAGATAAATAGAATATAGCGAGAGTGCAATTTTTTAATGGTTTATACTTATGAAAATATATATAGCCCCTCTCCGGCCCAATGCCCCACTGGCCTGGGCAAGCACAATGCCACTGCATGTAGCGACATTGGTTTCAATTTGCATTTGGACCATTAGGGTCACGCTAAACAGGTTAATCTGAATCCATACTGGAGCAATGTGCACTCAAGATGACTCAGGAGGTGTTTGCCCTACTCTGTTGTGTTTTATTCTAGGATCTCAACATGCTATGCATCCCTCACCCATAACATCTTCAGAGGTTGGTAAGTCTTTTTATCCTCATTTTACAGATGAGGAAACTGGAGGTACAGAAGTAAAGTGACTTGCCTAGGAAAGGGCGTATCTAGGGACTGTATGCCAGATGCTTCCCTCTGAATAGCATGTGATAATGTATAGTATTAGATCTCTACACATCATATGTGGCAGGTGACTAGGAATGACATAATGATTAATCACCCTCCCTATTTCACATACTGCTCCGGGCTGAAGCTGAGTTTGCCTCTTCCTTTGTAATTAAAGCTGGTTTGTCAGGGATTCAAACCCAAATCTCTCGCTTTATAGCAGCGTTACCCACTGGGTATGACAAGTCCCCTTTCTGTGCCCAATCCAAAGAGGATACGAGTGCGTTACAGCCCCAATTGAAGAGCTTTAGCTGAAGCTGGAGCAGCTCATGCTTTCAGCTCTGCAGGTGCCCAGATCAATCCCCAGTGTTGGTCAAGATGGTGGCCATTACAGCACCAGGTACAGTGATACATGTGGCATACTATACCTTGGGGGAGCATTTGTAACCCCCATATTCCTCATTTTTATATAATCATGATCTTATATATAAAGACCTGTAAGGTATCAGGGGAAATGTTATGATCTGCTGAAAGTCATTTCTCTAGCCAAATATGTGTATCATTAATGCATATGAAGTTATGAGAATTGTGTTGTATGGTTGTCACTAAAACGTGCTGTAAGTTGGGGAATCGGCCAGATATTAGCTCCCCAGAGGCCAATGCAAGAAAAGCAACCAACACCTGAGTGGGGTGTTAAACAACCCATCAACAACCATTGTCCAGCAAGGGAGCTACAATGCAATGACTCACCTGCATGAGGCCTCACCAGGGAAATTGCTCAGCCTTGCCTGGAGACTCAACAATACCCCGAGACATGCCTGGACTTGTGCTCCCTAAACACATGGGACTGAGGTTATAAAACAGACACAGTAGCCACATGCAGGGCCTTTCTCCTGCCCCCACCTACGTTGCAGCAACAAAGACACTGAGAAGAATACTGAAGACTCCAACAGAGGAGACTGGCCCAGATTTAAGGGACAAATATGTATATTAAGGACTGCAGTATCCAATGGGGTGAGAAAAACTGCTTAGTCTAGTTATTGCCCAGTCTAATAGGGTTGAGAGTTTTGACTGCGTGTTTATATTTCATTTCTTTTGGTAACTAACTCTGACGTTTTGCCTATCACTTGATATCACTTAAAATCTATCTTTTATAGTCAATAACTTTGTTTTACTGTTTATCTTTACCAGTGAGTTTGTATGAAGTGTGTGGCAAATCTGCTCAGGTTTTGCAAAGGCTAGTGTATATCCACTTTCCATTGATGTAGTGGTGAACCGATTAATAAATTTGCATGGCCCACTTTGAGCACTGCAAGACAGTGTACTACTGGGGTACAATGCTGGTAGCTGGGGGGGATCTGGTTGGTGCCTCTTTGTGTGATTCATGAGTAGCTCTGGGAGCATTCATGCAATCTAGCTAGCTGTGGGGCTCCACATGCGGTTGTGATGAGTGATCACAGCGCCTGGAGGGGCTTGCTGCTGGTCACTAGCAAAGCATTGTCAGAGACAGCCCAGGCTGGAGAGAGTTCAGGGGGCACAGCGGTTCCACAGTCCCAGGCTGCACCCTGGGGATCCCGTCAAAATACATTAACTTCTTCATTCGAGTGATTGAAATAACCATGACCAGTGTTGGAGATAAGTTAGTTGTTTTGTTCAGCATCCCTGGCTTTAACCCACCTGAAAATGGGAGAGAATACATTTCTGTTCTACATTGCCAGAGTGGTGGGACGATCAAGATGCTAGAATAGATTTCCAGTTTTAATTTCCTGGGTTTCATGACTTATTTTCCCTGTTTTGAATATACATGGGGTTTGTTTGGTTTCACCCAAGTCACAGTAACGTAGTCCCTTGGGAGATGATTCAGTAGCCCAAAAGCAAATGTTCCTGAGTAGCACTGAACCATCAGTCTTTAGCTAATAGCTTTGCTAACTGCACAAGACTACACCTTAGTGCTCTTTATGGGGAGGTCAGTAGACAGTGAAGTAGACGCCCGAAGGAAGTGGAAACTCCATTGATTTAGATATTCAACATATGGCTGGACAAGTAGAGTGGATGGAACCAAGAGCCTTTCCTTTCACCCCCTTAGACAGGTGCTAGCCACAATTTCAGTTCCTGTGTTATCCCGAGCATAAAATCTGCTCCCTTTTTAGCCACACTGAAATGGGTCAAGGAAGAGATTAGCCCATGGCTGTGCCCCTTCCACTCCTTCACCAAGCAGCATTACTGCCCTGATGCACAAACCCTTTAAGGATTCCCACTGGGTTGATGCAGTTATTAACTGACAACTACAGTCTCTGATTCGGTAGTCAAAGTGATGTAGTGATTTGCCAAAGGTCACAGAGTGATTTGTTGTACCAGGTCAGACATTTGGTCCATGAACCCCGACATCCTGCAGTATCTAATGTCTGATGAAGCTAAAGTTATTATGTCATTATATAAAGCAGTGGTATGCCCTTGTCTAGAATAGTATGTACAGTGATCCCTCCCCAAAAGGATATTGCAGAATTCGAGAGCATTCAGAGAAGTACAAGAATGATGAGAGGTCTGGAAAAACTCTCCTGTGAGGAAAAGTTGAACAGATTGGGAATGTTGACCTTGGAAAGGAGACGAACCCCAGTGGGGCTGATAAAAGTATATAAAATAACAAATGATTATAGAGAAAGTAGGTCAGGGCATCTAGTCTTCCTGTCAAATGACACAAAAACAAGGGGACTGAAAGGTGACATTCAAAACTGATTAAAGGGAATAGTTTTTCATTCAACACATAATCAGACTGTTGAACTCACTACCACAGAACGTCATTAAGGCCAAGAACCTAGCAAGATCCCACTGGGGATTGGATGTTTACATGGGTAACAAGAGAGAGCTATAATAGGTTTCCGAGTAGCAGCCATGTTAGTCTGTATCTGCAAAAAGAAAAGGAGTACTTGTGGCACCTTAGAGACTAACAAATTTATTTGAGCATAAGCTTTCGTGAGCTACAGCTCACTTCATCGGATGCATTCAGTTGAAAATACAGTGGGGAGATTTATATATACAGAGAACATGAAACAATGTGTGTTACCATACACACTGTAACGAGAGTGATCAGGTAAGGTGAGCTATTACCAGCAGGAGAGCGGGAGGGGGGGAACCATTTGTAGTGATAATCAAGGTGGGCCATTTCCAGCAGTTCCAAACAAGAACATCTGAGGAACAGTGGGGGGGGGGGGAATAAAAATGGAGAAATAGTTTTACTTTGTGTAATGACCCACCCACTCCCAGTCTTTATTCAAGCCTAAGTTAATTGTATCCAGTTTGCAAATTAATTCCAATTCAGCAGTCTCTCCTTGGAGTCTGTTTTTGAAGTTTTTTTGTTGAAGAATTGCCACTTTTAGGTCTGTAATCGAGTGACCAAAGAGATTGAAGTGTTCTCTGACTGGTTTTTGAATGTTATAATTCTTGATGTCTGATTTGTGTCCATTTATTCTTTTACATAGAGCCTGTCCAGTTTGACCAATGTATGTGGCAGAGGGGCATTGCTAGCACATGATGGCATATATCACATTGATAGTTCATGCAAACAAAGAGTTTTGGAAGGGATAAAAAACCCTCATGCTTCAATGCTTAAAACAATTTCAAACTATTAGGGACTAGGGTGAGACCTTCATAGGGGGCAGATTATCCTGCAGGATACTAACACCTTCCTCTAAAGCATCTGGTGCTGGCAGATACAGGACAGGGGAAAAGGTGGAGCATGGGTCTGATCCAGTATACTACTTCATCTGATGCTTCAGAGGAAGTCAACTCCTTGTTATATGGCCTGATCATGCACCATAGCGGATTGTGTAATGTTGTAATCAGCTGCCACAGGAAAAATTCCTCCAGGATTCTGTCAGGTGATTGGCTTACATCCTGAAGCATGAGATTTGATTTGTCCTAATCACCATAACTAAAACTGTTGTCAGCAATCATAAAATTATCCATCCAAAGTTACATGATCTCTGACAGTAACAGTCATTAAGAGCTGCACAAGAGAAGTGATTTGTGGTGCACAACAACAATGAACTTTAGTGGTGCTACCAATGCATAAACTATGCTGCATATTCTTTAGTGCCACCTGGCACATTTTCTATTAACTATTGACACATAGACACAAAACACTCTTGTAACAGTAGAGACACTGCAGATTGCCTACCCAGTGCATAAAGTAATGGAGGAGCCTCCTAGATTTTATCTGTAATGAGGAGCCCCCCGGCCTCTTATTCTTTTTCAGAAGTCAGATAATAGCAAGCCTCATATCTTTCATCACAATTTTTTTTCTTCCCGTGAACTGATGTATGACACCAGATAGAGCAGTTAACAGCAGTTTTGATTCAGACCATAGAGATATGGTCCCTTGCTACTCCTGGTGTGGAGCCATTTGCAATAACATTGATAGGATTTGAAAAATGGAGTCGCTAAATGCGGCAACAAAGCAATCCTGTGCATTGTGTCTTTTTCTGCCAGATACCCGTAATGATAAGAGAGATAGAGATCTGGTTTTTTGTTTTGTTTTTCTGTCTGTCTTTTTAAAACAGAGACACTAGATGGCTCAAGGGATTAGTAATGGGAAACATGGCCTTCCACCTCTCAGAGCCCGATCAAGCTCCCATTAAAGTCAGTGAAAAGACTCCCATTGATCTCAGTGGGAGTTGGCTCTGGACCTATTACACCAGTTCAAATCCAGCCCAAGTGAGAAGTGTCACAGATAGGTTCATCATCTGACAGCTGATTCCTGTTTAGTTCCAAATGGACAAGTATCCACATCTCCAGGCCCCCTTTGCATCACCGCCATGGCAGTGAAAAGTCAGTGAGCCTGTTCTCTCTCTCTAGCTCAGCCGCAGCTACTTTGCCGTCAACGTGGCAATAAGTCCAGCTCAGATGAGGAGAAAGTGACTGGACTCTATGAGGTGGTGGTAGTGGTGGAATTACGATGATCTCAGCTATGTGGCTAATATTAGAAGAGGAATGTCTCTCACAGTTGCACACAGAGAATGATGAACCAGCCAGCTGCTGAGTCTTTATATAAAATGATTAAAACAAACAAACAAACAATTCCTCCAGACCTTAGATAATAGTGTGTGTGAGGTTATTTTTAGGCAGAAATAAAGGAGGATCATGGAACAAAAAGTATCCATTGTAAGAGAGAATTTGGAAATTTGTAAACATACCTAAACAACCAACCCCACCCACAGCCTTTCATATAAATACAGAATTAAGATAGTTTACAGTATTTGATTATATATAGCCTCTAGATAACATATACTGATACCTAGCACTTATATTGCATTTTGCGTCAAAGCCCTTTACAAAGGTGGGGGCACATTTGATGGATGGGGACACTGAGATGTGAAATGACTTGCCCAAGGTCACAGAGCAAGTCAATGATGGAGTAGGACTAGAAGCTCAATATTCTGCCTCCCACTCCTATGCCCTATTTCCTGGGACACACTGCAACCTCTCTAAATAGAGTGGAGACCCTCTGCAAGTGAACACTTTGCAATGAAGGGTCTGTGGGTTTTCCTACCAAGAGGTTCTGCTTCCTGTGTAGAGGAATCTCGGAGGATCTGTGGGGAATGTCCAGCTGGAGGCACAGTGTCCTGCAGAGCGGGATCTGGTGTTGAATCTCTGTCTCACTTGTTTTGTACCCATCTGCCATGGGGTCTGTACACCCCAAGGTGGTTTGGCAGCCAAAGGATTAATGAAGCAACTGCCTGATTGCTCAGCCAGAGCTGATTAGCGGCCTCACAGCTCCTGTGAGGTTAAAAGGGCTGCAAGGCAGGAGGGCAGCAGAGAGAGGATCCCTCCAGTGGAGTGGTGAGAAGCTGCCAGACAAACCAGCACTCCAGAGATGGAGAAGCTGGGCAAGACACTGAGGAAGCCTACAGAGGAGGAGAGGTAGAAAGTAGCTCAGGGAGCAGCAAGGCATAGAGAAGGACTGGTTCTGGCTGTTCCAAGCAAGGGCCCAAAGGTGGGACCCAGTGGAGTGGGTCAGCATGGGTTCCCCTTCCTAGGACAGCCGGGCACTTTTGGAGACACTCCTAAACCCAGGAGACTCAGAAGCTATTGAAGACCCAACAAGGATGGCTCGGGTCATAACAAGGATTTGACAAATGCAGAACTGGTGACATAAGGGGGATGGAGCCAGGTTGGTGTTATTCCCCATCTCACCACAATGGGGCACTAACAAACAAAGGCCCCATATTAAAGTAATTCCCCACTTAACATCCTCATGCTTAATGTTTCGATCTTATGTCCCTGCTCAATTACAGAACATGTTCCATTTAAAGTTGTGCAATGCTCCGCTATAATGTCGTTTGGCTGGCTGCTTAGTGCACAGCTGGCAGCCCCCCATCAGCTTAACCCCTGCAGCGCCTCCCACCTGACGGCAGACCCCGTGGATCAGCGCCTTCCCCCGCCTCCTGCCCGTGGCAATCAGCTGGCTTGCGGTGTTCAGGAGGGTGGGGGGAGGAGCGAGGACTCAGCACGCAGGCTCCCCCTCCCTCCCCTGCCTCTTGAACGCTGCAAACCAGCTGATTGCCATAGGCAGGAGGCAGGAGAAGGAGGGGGAGGCTGCGCGCTGAGTCCTCGCTCCTTCCTCCTGTCTCCTGCCAGCGGCAATCAGCTGGCTTGCGGCGTTCAGGGGGCAGAGGAGGGAGGGGGAGCCTGCGTACCGTGTCCTCACTCCTCCCCCTCCCTCCTGCCTCCAGAACGCTGCAGGCCATCTGATTGCCATGGGCAGGAGGCAGGGGAGGGAGGAGCAAGGACGCGGTGTGCGGAGTAAACGGGGAGGAGGGGGGAGAAGAAGAAGCGGGTTAAGGGTGGGGGTTTGGGGGAAGGGGTGGAGTGGGTGGGCCAAAGGTTGAGCCCCCCGCCCGTGGTGCTTGCAGAGTAGGGGAAGCTGCCGCTGCTGCTGCGCAACGTGCTTCTCCTAGCCTACAGCACCTTCAGCCTCCTTGCTTGCCTCAGTGTCTCTAGTGCCAGTGGGCTGTGCCTGTGTGGGGTAGGGCGGGGGCACCTCCCAACTGTAGTACTGTACTGTAAGGCAAAAAATTTTTCCCCTTGAACCTAACCCCCCCATTTACATTCATTCTTATGGGGAAATTGGATTCGCTTAACATCGTTTCACTTAAAGTCGCATTTTTCAGGAACATAACTACAACGTTAAGTGGGGAGTTACTGTATACCAAATCCTCCACATTCTCACATTCCCCAGAGGTCAGCCTTGAAATTACTCTTCCCTGGAGGAAAGAGTATTCTTGAGGCTCTGTGGCATCCACATCAGTGCTTAGAAAGCTATACTGGCCAATATAGCACCAGGGAAACCATGACAGTTTCACCTTTGCTAGACATAAGCCACTAAACTTTTGCTGCTAGGTTGTCCATTTAAATACAGGTTAGCAGAGGCCAAAAATTGTTACTATCTTATTCTGTTTGGTGGTCCATGTAAAATGAATTAGTTCTTATCTCAGCCCAGCTCTCAGGAGACTGGCCTCCACTTCACTAAAGCTACCATTTTGTTTGATCACACTCGACAGAGAGGCCAGAGAGTGAATGGGCCTTGGAGACTGTGGTTCCTGCCATGTGAAGGACTTCACTTTATAGGACTGGCATACACAGATGGGGAGACTGTAGAAGTAGCTTGTATGGATAGCAACCATTGAGAGTGGATAGATAGAAGATTTCAGCCTCTAGGGTTGTCAACTCAGAACCTCACTGTGGCCCCTCCCTTATCTGAGGGGGTGGGCCTTTAGTTCTGTGTGGGCTCCACCCACCTTTCCAGGATTCAAATAGGTCAGCACCTCTCACTGTGACCCATGGGCGGCATGTGAACTGTTGGCTGGGGGAGGCTAGTTTCCAGCCCCACGCCTTCCGCTCAAGGTCCCGCCCCTTCTGCGTCCCCCTGCTGGAGCCCAGAGTCCCTCCACCCCATCTGCCAGGACCCACCCCAGTCTAGCGCCCCAGCCCCAGAGCGCCGGGAGGGCGGGCGGTGCGGCCTGAGCCAGGGCCATAGCACAGGGGGAGCCAGAAAGCAGGAAGCAGGTGGGGGGGGGGGGCTAGGGATGGACCATGAGTGGGGCTCCACCTGGCTGTTTGGGGAAGCACAGCCTCCCCCAGCCTATGATGCCTGCCACCCATGTTGTGGTCCCTCTCTCGTCTGAAGGGGGCGAGTCTTTATTTATTTTGGTGGTCTTTTCCCACCAACCCAGAACTGAAATGGGTCAGCACCTCTTATCAGCATGAAATTCACCTGAAATGAACAAAAATGAAATAGCCCTTGTCCACCTGCAGAATACAAAAGAGGGAGGAAAGTTAAGTTGTTCCCAGCACATAGTTATGATTTAGTATATTTAAAAGACTTCTTTGACTATGTGCTATGATGCATATATAAATTCAACACATGTTAATAACCAATCCGTATTTACACTTTCCTTGTTCTCCACCATTCATACAAAGTTCATACAAAGTGAGGTGCTTCTAGTGCATGAGAAGATGAGTTTTAAATTAATTTCCTCCACTGGAATTGCTGCTGTATGAAAAAGATACGCAGTACTACCCCCTTGCAACAGTTGCCTGTGGAAGGCTTGGGTCTCATTGTCCGCAGGCTATGTGTGTTTTCTCTTGTACTGAAAATTTCACAGTACTAAAAGCCTCCAATTAGAATTACATGTGCATTCAGAGCGGCGAATTAACTTGAGGTTGATTATTTAATGCTCACAAAACCACAGCACTTTTCATCATCCCAACAAATATCAACACTTTCCCAGTTCGGTTTGCAGCTGTGTGGTGCATGCTTTCTGAAATCATGATCTTCAGCTAGCATGCCTCGTACCAATCAAAACGAGAAATGTCAGCCGTTTTATCAGTGCTGTTTGGCAAATATTTTTAAAAATCATGGATAAAATGAATTATGTGTGAACAGAAAATAAAATAAAACCCCAACCAAGGAGGTAAGTGACAGGGATGGATTCTTGTGTTTGCAAATGGAATTTGAAAAAAATGGAACTTAAAATGCACAGATGTCCATCTTCTCTTCCCCACGTGCATTTATGCACACAGGCAGTTTCACTAGTTTAATTGAAAGTGTGTGGGGATTTTTAAAAATTGATTTAGTTGAATTGGTGCAAGACCGGGATGTGTAGACACTGTTTAAATCAATTTAACCTTGGTTTATATCAATTTAGTTTATGTTAATTCCGTGCCAATTTATGCTAAATTGATATAAACTAGGGTTAAATTGACTTATGAATGTCCAGGCAGGAGTTGATGCCAGTTTAATTAAATCAACCCACTTACAGCTGAACTGATTGTAGTCAAATGTGTGCAACTTTGTGAACATAACCTCTAAAAGTTTCCAGGAAATCCCATGCCATGTTCCCATTAGTGCCTGGTACAAATTTATAGTTGTCTTCTCTGATCCTTGTCCACAAAGCAGAGCTCACTACTGAGGCATTCTGTGGCTAGCGGTGGGATTAGTAGGTCAGAACTGCAGTGCATTAGCACAGCTGTGTGTAGGACACCTCTCTAGTGCAGCCACTAATAGGGCCACCTGCAACAAGTTCAGTCAATTTGTCACTTTCCTGGGCATCCAGATCTATCTCATCAAAGTTCTGCGGAAAAGGACCTAGGGGGTGACAGTGGACGAGAAGCTGGATATGAGTCAGCAGTGTGCCCTTGTTGCCAAGAAGGCCAATGGCATTTTGGGATATATAAGTGGGGGCATAGCGAGCAGATCGAGGGACGTGATCGTTCCCCTCTATTCGACATTGGTGAGGCCTCATCTGGAGTACTGTGTTCAGTTTTGGGCCCCACGCTACAAGAAGGATGTGGATAAATTGGAGAGAGTCCAGTTAAGGGCAACAAAAATGATTAGGGGTCTAGAACACATAACTTATGAGGAGAGGCTGAGGGAACTGGGATTGTTTAGCCTGCAGAAGAGAAGAATGAGGGGGGATTTGATAGCTGCTTTCAACTACCTGAAAGGGGGTTCCAAAGAGGATGGCTCTAGACTGTTCTCAATGGTAGCAGATGACAGAACGAGGAGTAATGGTCTCAAGTTGCAGTGGGGGAGGTTTAGATTGGATATTAGGAAAAACTTTTTCACTAGGAGGGTGGTGAAACACTGGAATGCGTTACCTAGGGAGGTGGTAGAATCTCCTTCCTTCGAGGTTTTTAAGGTCAGGCTTGACAAAGCCCTGGCTGGGATGATTTAACTGGGAATTGGTCCTGCTTCGAGCAGGGGGTTGGACTAGATGACCTTCAGGGGTCCCTTCCAACCCTGATATTCTATGATTCTATGATTCTATGATAACCCTCACTCCAAAAAACAACCCACCAGGGACAGACTCTGAAAAGGGAGCAGACTGAAGTGGGTGTCTAGCTATGCACAGGTAGTACTTAATACTACTTTGCAGTTGCATAGCATCTTTAACCAGAGTGTCTCAAAGCACTTGTCAAAGGAATTTTCACCCCCATTTTACAGATGGGGAAACCAAGGCTCAGACTTGCTCATGGTCACACAGGAAAGCAATGGCAAAGTGCCATTACAACTCAGTTCTTCAGAATCTCAAAGTGCTGTGAGATGCTGCTTCTTCCTTGTTTTGCACTGACACTAATAGAATATACGGACATACATTTTACTCATCCTTTCCTACCTCTGACGCTCCTCAAAGGGTTGATAATCCCAGAGAGCAACTGAGCAAAAAAAGAGCAGCTCATCAGAGGTCAGATTTTCTGAATGACACATCTTTTAGCCTCCTTACAGACCCGCCATCTCTAAGAAAATTAGGAAAAAATGTCATGTAGACACAATTATGCCCCCCATATATCATATATTTTCAAGTGTTTTCATTTCTTTCTATTGTATCCTGTTCTGAGGACATTGGCATTTAGAATATCTCCCTGGTTTAGGAGCTCATTTGCTCTTCTCATTCTGAAATTCCCCGTTTCAAACTAATCCAAGGTCGGTGGTGACATGGGGCCCGCCTATACTATAAATGCTTTGTCAATACAGCTATGCCAGCAAACATAGTGTAGCACAGCTTATGCCGACAGAAGGTGTTTTTGTGCCAGCCTAGCTCATGTCATTCTGGGAGGGGGCTTAGCCATGCCACCAGTCTAGCATAGTTGTGTCTACTCAGAGGTTTTGTTGGTATAGCTATGTCAGCTGGAGTGTGTGATTTTCCCCTCCCCGCCCTCCTAGCCATTGTAGCTATGCTACCAAAACTGTGTAGGGTAGACTAAGCCATAATCCTTGTTATACCACCTAATTGTGATGGCACAAACAGCAGGAGATGAGTAACCAGCTGCGCAGGGAAAACTTAAAGGAGTTTTGAGAGGCAGGCCCAGTCAGTAGAACATCGCAATGGGAGTCGGGAGACATGCGCCTGACTCTTCTTTCAGTCGGTGAGTGTGACCTGGGGCAGGTCACTTCATCTTTCAGTGCCCCAGTTTCCTCCTCTGTAAGTGGGTTGATCTTGCTTACCCACCTCTATCAAGTGCTTGGGATGAGGTGGTGCAAAGTATTATTTAAAGGAGGGAAGACCCTGCGTTAGCCTGAATTTTTCTCACTGGGAATAACTGGAGAAGAAAGTACAATAGGAGATATACCATCCAGAATAAGACCTCACTAGGCAGTTTTGGTTTTCGTCGTGTTCCGTGAAGCCTCATGGCGTCTCCTCAGTGGTACTGAGGGAAAGAGGGACGTAACATTTTTTCTGATGTAAACATCCCTGATGGGCGGGAAGGAAGGCGCAGTCCAAGTCTGCACAAGCTTTTTGTTTTTTTCTCTCCTTCCAGCTCAAGTCACACATTAAGAAAACATGAATAGCCTCTGATGACAGTTTCATGCTCTGTTTGCATTCTTTCTAATGAGCTCCGTTCGCTTTTATAGGAACGTTTTCTCCAAGATCCAAGGTGCCATCTGCAGACGAGCTGCTAAATTACTGCTCAATACATTAAAGTAGAAATGCACAGAGATTCCTGCACAGCCAGGAATCAAACTCTCTGGGCCTGATCCTACATTCCTGGTGCACCTAAAAGCTCCCCAGACTGGGCCCAAAGGTGGTAAGAATCAAAGCAGTCTTCTAAGACTTTACAGTGTTGAGGATGATTGGCAACTCAGCTGGCTACAGTTTCTGCTACCATGGCTACACGGCTATTTTTAGTGCTCTAGCTTGATGAGAGCTAGTGTGAGTATGTCTCCTCGATAGGGTTGCCAGTTTTGGCTGGACGTATTCCTGGAGGTTTCATCACATGACATAATCTTTAATTTAAGATTAAATCTTTAATTCCAAGAGAGTCCAGGACAATCCTGGGCAGTCAGCAACTCTGGTGAGCTGGGAATCACACCCTCAGCGCTATGTGTAGGCATACCCCGAGAGAGTACTCCGAGATCAATGCTTAGGGTTTAGAGAGCTGTACAAAGTTCTTAATTGAAAAGAGAGAATAAAATGATATACAGGGAAAAAGTGGGGAAGAACATGATTGTTCAAGCAGCTATGCTAAAGAACACGTCCTCCAAGACCAAGAAGTCAGGGCGCCAACAGGCCCTTTAAGAGACAGCAAGAGAGGATCTCTTGACAGATCAGAGAGACATTGATTAACAAAATAAATAAAACAATGGTTTCTTTCTTTAATGTTCAGAGAGAACGAGGGGCAGATGCCAGAACAGATTTTCCAGGGCATGATGGAGTTACTGAAAGAAATTAGGGTCATGCTAAAACAACTGATCACAAAACCCTAGATCTCAAAATAAAGGGTCAGCGATAGCTCAGTGGTTTGAGCATTGGCCTGCTAAACCCAGGGTTGTGAGTTCAATCCTTGAGGGGGGCATTTAGGCTTGTGGGGAAAAAATTGGGGATTGGTCCTGCTTTGAGCGGGGGTTAGACTAGATGATCTCCTGAGGTCCCTTCCAACCCTGATATTCTATGATTCTATGAAAAGAGATAGGGGAGCCTTCAGCAGATGTATTTCAAAACAGCTTTGGAAAGAGGCCAGGCCTGCATAGGCTAGTGTGAAGCTGATGTCTTGCAGCGTAGGCAAGGATGGTTCGAGTGAAGAGGCAGGGAACTAAAAACCTGCCAGCATGACTTAAGGGTCAGGCAGAGATGGAGGGAAACACTCACAAAGTTGGGTGGGGAGAGAACTGTTGGAATCCCTGTGAAGGTGGGATACAGGAAAAGAAATATCTCGATTATTTCCTTTTCTTTGGAAGAAATAGCAGGAAAATAACCCGCACGAGGATATAATTCATCTAGGTGCTTGACAGAGGTGGTTCGGTTGGTTTTTTGGTTGGAAAAATGGCGTTAAAAAAATAATCCTCAAAGCTTCCACCAAACATCATGAGCCTTCATCAAAATTTTCTCTTTTTTTTCAAGAAATTTTGATGATCATTTTTATTGTCATGGTAACCAAAACGATTTTTGAAATTTTTCATTTCCCACTTTTAGGTTTTCGGTAAATGGAAAAAATTTGAAAACGACTTTGCTTTAATTTTTTTGTAAAAAAAAAAAATCATGGCAAAGTTAACAAAGAACAGAAAATTTTAAATCCTGGAATATGTGAATAACTTAAAATGGGAAAGGAGCACTGTGGCCCTGGGTACAAGGAAGGTGCCATTCAGAGTGGCTAAGCTAAGAGCCTGTGCAGCCAGATGAACACAGGGAAACACTGCAGGGAACACAACTACTGGCTGACTGTAGTGAATTAGAGCTGGTCTGAACTATTTTCCCCCACAGAAATCTTTGACGAAAACAAAAATTGAGTTTGTGTCAACATTTTCCACTGAAATGTTGGAGTTTTGGACTGAAAACTGAAAGATGTTGTCTGAAAATGTTTTCTTGGCCCAACTATTCTGACCAAAAACCTGACATTTCCAGCTGAAATCAGTTTTGACAGAAAATTTTCAACCAGCCCTAATAGTGAAGCTCTCCCTCATAGGTGGGACTGTGTCTTTAAGTAGCCAAGAATAAGATATCCTGGCTTGCAAAGGAAAGGCCCAGGGAAGTGAGGGATGAGACTTGGAAGCGAGAGGATGAAATAGATGCTTCCTCCTCTTTCGTGGGGGCAGGGCCGGCTCTACGCTTTTTGCCGCCCCAAGCAAAAACATTTTTGGCAGCCCCCGCTTTTCTTTTGCGCCCCCCCTGGCTCCGCCCCAACTCCACCCCTTCCCACCCTCTTCCCCAAATCCCCGACCCTGCCTCCTCTCCCGGGCGTGCTGCATTTCTTCCCCCCCCCCCCCCCCGGCATTGCTTCCTGTGGCTCCCCTGCCCTAGCTCACCTCTGCCCAGCCTGCTCCCCTGAACATGCCGCCGCTCTGCTTGTCCCTCCTCCCTCTCAGGCGAGGGAGAGGCAGCACCTTCAGGGAGCAGGCAGAGCGGAGGGGAGCGAGGGGGGGAGCGCAGGAAGTAAGGGGGGGATAGAGGAACTGCTCCCTGCCCCAGCTCGCCTCCAATCCACCACCACCGCCTCCCCCGAGCGCGCCGCTGCTCAGCTTCTCCTCCCTCCTTCCCAGGCTTGCCACGCGAAACAGCTGTTTGGCATGCGGCAAACCTGGGAGGGAGGGGGGAGAAACGGAGCAGAGGCGGGGCGCTCAGGGGAGCAGGCGGAGGTGGAACTGGGTGTCAGGGGCATATTGCTAGGGGCAGCATGGCCGGCGCCAGAATGCCGCCCCTAGAAATGTGCCACCCCAAGTACCTGTTTGTTTTGCTGGTGCCTAGAGCCGGCCCTGTGGGGGTTGGGGGGAGAGAGAGGAGGGATGAGTGAGAGGAAGGGGTAAAGGAAAGAAAGGAGAAGGAAAAAAGATAAGACACACAGGCCCAAACAGATTTTAGGTTGCGTTTATGCTCCCTTACTTTACTGTAATTCCCTGGCAGGTGTCCTAGGCTCTGTACCTTTCAGGGACAGGGGTGTGTTGGCAGGTTTGAGCACTGCTGTTCATACTGCTGGAGTTAAACGATGTAATAAAAGAATGGGAAAAATCACTGTAAATTGACCTGGATGGTCATGCAGCCCCTTGGTGGTCAGGGCCTGGCAGATCCCCAGCTTATGTGGAAAATTGACCATGGGAAACTTTTTCAGATGGTGGCAATTCAGTGTTTGGGCTCCACCGCTCTTGTGGCGGGAGAGGTTGGCAGCAGTTAGAATTTCTCTCTATCCCATCCTCACCCCTTTTTTACAAGTCAGTTGAGCATGGGGAGAGAACTTGGTAGCTAGTGTGAGGGGCCCAAAAATTCACCGTGCCTACCCAAAACCGTGAATGCAACCCTGTGCTGCAATATTCCTCCTGTACAGAGCATGAGCTCATGGCTAAGCGTGAGGGGAAGTTTCAAGTGTTAGTAAATATCCGATGCTTCGGGGATCAGCAAAGCAGCATGAAAGAGTCCCAACAGGCAGAAGATTGTCATGCTGCAAATTAAATACATGCACCAAAAATACCATCCACACACACAAACAAGCAAGTAAGGAAGCAAGCAAGTGTGCAAGAGCAATTGAGAAACTAGGCTTTTGATGCAATTTTATTCCATTAAACCTAAAGGTTTTCTACTATACCCTCCTCTGCCACAGAGAGCCTGTGTATCAGGCATTTTCGTATTTTGATGCTTGGTAGACTATGAAATGTACTTAGTCACAGTGCTCTGTCCGTGATCACAGAATCATTATAATCTCCCACTAAGAATATATTTTAACCGAACATCTTTAATCCCTCCAGAATATGAAGATCCCCTCTCTCTCCAATACAAATCCCTGCAGCTCCTGGACATCCTCTCTGTAGTCCAAGACTCAGGTCACTGAATGGGGTTAAAACTTAAGGGGTAAAGGGATGATGAGCACATTGGACCCCTGTGTGGAAAATCCTGGCCTCCCTGTGGACCTTGGGTTGGAGAATGTCATTGAAGTTAAGATGGTTAACCACCTCCTAAATTGATGCTGGCAAATTTGGGGAACCACTGTCACTTTTCCCTCCCCAGAGTCAAGCAACTACTGTGAGTCCTTTCCCAAAATGCAATTGGAAAATTGGAGCTAGGATGAGAGATTGGCACATCCCAGCTGCCCCCTGTCCACTTCACTTGCATGAAAATCTCTGGCAAACACTCTTCATCATAGATCCCTGTTCCTGCTTTGGCAGCTCCTGCAGTTGTGGAATTCAGGTCTGTTTCTTCCACATGCACATGGCTTTATCCTCTCCTTTAACAGGGTTTCTTTCATCTTCAGTGCTGACCTGTTTTGCCACTGAATTAGTATATCTTGGCAATACCCTTCCAGATTTCCAACCAAGAGTAGCTTGCCCCCAACAGATCCTTTGCAGGTTCGACAGAGAGCACAGTGCATGCTGGGACAAGACTTTGAGTGGTATAGCCAGTGGCATGTGAATAGCCGTGCAGTGCAGACATGATCAATAAAGTTTGAAGTCTCAGTACCTTGATTTAAGGAGCTTCCCAGTAATCCATAACACCGTGTGATTCTGTGGTGGACTTGTCTGCTGCTTGAGCCAATCCGAGTTAATCTGCAGCATCTGGTACAAACTGAGTGATCTCTGCTAAAGTAGTAGTGGCAGGCTAACTTCAGAAGGCTTGCGAGTTCTGTTCACATCAGGACCCAAAATGTAGTGCATGAAAGAGACGACACAGCACGAGAGGGGTATTTCTGGCTAATTGGGAAAAAGGAAATCCCCAAAATCTTGTGAGAGAGGTGCTTTCTATTAGGCTTTGCAAACTCAAGTGGCTCCATGGGGTCCAGCTAAACAGCCAGACCTTTGGTTTTTAGACTTACGTTATTATCTGAACCGAACGTCCAGACCGTTACCCAGAAAGGCATGTGCTTATCATTCCAAACCATGGAGGGGGCCTAATGGGATGCATGGCATGCAAATTAATGGTATGTGGAGTCTCATGTCCTAGAGCAAGCAACTGTGATGATACAGTCATTTGCATTAACAGCTGTCCTCTGCCTCCTGGGAGGGAGGGAGCAGAAAGATGGGAGCCCTCGCGGCAGACTTCCCCATCTCAAAGTTGACTTGAGAACAGCTAACAGCAGCCATTTAACCTTCAGGCCAGAAACTTAGCCATGAAGGATGTCTTCCTCCTATTGTGGTTGATCCCTCTGGTTTTTAATTTCACTCCCCACAAAGGTCGTGGAACTGATCAAATAGCATCTGCTGTTTGTTCCTCGGGGAATGTAATTACTTTGGACGAGCAGGTGACAGGGAGAGGCGACGAGGCAGAGGAGAGCAGCAGATAAAGGTGTAGCCTTAGAGGGACTAGTATTTTATTCCTGACTAATTTATCTACCTCAATCACTGTGGTGTCCCCTTCTATCTATCCCGAGGCTGACACCAGAGGATGGAGGGGAAAAATAAGTTTATTAGGAATTTCCAATCTATGGCAGCTTTATGTTGTCTAGTTTCCTAAGAGTTTCTTATTTTGCAAAACGGACAGGAGCGTCTATGTAAATTTCCATCCACTATTGCATGAGCAATAGGCATGTTAGCAGTAGGAAGTTAAATTAGTATTAGGATCGACAGACTTGGACTTGGGCTTTCACACTAGAAATTGCTGTGTCGACATTGTTTTAAAGTTGCGGTCGGACTGCAGCTGTGGCTCTGAAGCCTGACCCTCGGCTCCCCCTAGAGTTGCAGCCTCTACACAGTTATTTTTAGCATGGTAGTGTGAGCCCCACAAGCCCAGGTCTGTCGACCCGAGCTGGGAAGCTCGCTGCTGCAGGCTGTGTAGACGTACCCTCAGAGCCAAATTCAGAAATCGTAGAAGGAGAGGAGTAAACTACATGTTGATATAGCGGGGGAGAGTCTAAGGGGTAGTCTACACTACAAAGTTTTGCTGGCATAATTATGTTGGTTTGGAGTGTGAAAAAAATCCCACCCCCTAGCTGATATGTCTATACCAGCAAAACCCCTGCAACGGTGCTCACTGACAGGCGGCTTGGCTAACATCACTGTGTGGTGCAGCTGTGCTGGCAGAAATCCTGGTATCAGCTTTGGCTTCATCTCCACTAGGGGGCTCTGCCAGCTTAATTACACCTGCAAAGTCTCTGGAGTATAGACTGGGCCTAAGGGACTGCAGGTGGGTGGCTTTGCAGCTTCTGTCAGTGACAGTACACATGCGCACACATACGCACGCTCTGAGTCTGGTCCAAACTTTTACCCCCTTCACGGGATTTGTCTTTAATGTGTACAGAAATGACAGCACCCAAGCTTGAAACTCAGACTGTTTTCTCTTGAGTTTGCTTGTTCACAGAGGTTTTCCCTGTACAATCCCTCTATCCTTTCCCCCTACTTCTCTTTGCCTCAGCTAGACACTCAAACCCACAAGCAAACAGGATCTTCCTGTTCTGGACAGCAGCCACAAACTGCAGAACAGCTGGTGCAAGGTTCTAGAACCTTATGTGCCATTAAAAGGAGTCTAAGGGTATTGTCTACATTGCAGTTAAATACCCAGAATTTGGAGCCCAGGAGAAACCCAGCAAATGCGGAGGGTCTGGGACCACAGGCTCCAGCCAGAATATATTTGCTGCTATTTTGAGCCCTGCAGCCTGAGCCCCACGAGCCTGAATCTATTGACTTGGACTCTGAGATCCAGTGCCGTGTTTTTTCTTTGCATGTACCCTGAGACTTTTAGTGTGCCTGTCATGCTGAGGAAGCCACAAGCAAGTGTAGGCCCAATTTCAGACGTGAGTCGCAGTAAATCTAAGGGAGTCTGAGTTTGCCTGTTCAGGGCTTTTATTTACTTATTTTATTATTGTAACTACAGCAGCAGGAGATCATCGCAGGTTGCATATTAAATCCATTTCTCTAGGATTCTTGAGGTGGACTGTGTTACAATGAACTGCCCCGACCTCTACTGGATTTCATCAGAACAGCTCAGCTGTGTGTCACAGACCCTATACTGCTACAAGGTAAAGTATAATAGTTCAAGTGGCTGGGCACTGGGCTTTGGACAGAGGAGGATCTACTTTTTATCTCTATTGCCACTGTGAAGTTATTAGTAGCCACGGCATGCAGTAAAATGACTCACAACCTTGAAATCCTAGAAAGTCACATCTTATTGAAAAATTCATCATATTCAGAAATAAATGCTTTCTGCCTCTGGGTGGTCAGGAGCATTTGTAGCTTTCTTTGGGATGGATCTACAGTATCTTTGCAAACAGATTAATTTTTCTGGTGATATTTCTCCTGATGTCTGTTTCCTTCTGCTATGCCCACACAATTTGGATATCTGCACAGATACCAGTGACACTGGTATAGCAAAATAACACTTGCCAGTACTCCCATTTCTCCTTCCTGATTGCTCTTGTGGGGTATCATCCTGGCATATCAGCAGCCCTTGAGATGCTTGCAGGGAATGTGAATGACTGAGGAGAGGTGGTGGTTTGGCTATGAGAAATTCTCCCTCGTTCTTTGAGGTCTGCAGAAAGTCAGTGTCTGAGAACCACTCTTTTTAATGGCTGTATGACTCCTGAAAACCATCTCAGTTAACAGGCTCAGCATAATGACAGGTCCAGCTGTTATATTTCCATGTTATTTTCCTAGTTAAAAAAATCCTCTCTGCATGGGGAAACACTACTCCAATCTTACTATTGGATTAATTATCTAATCCTTAGCCGTTCAGCAAAACCAAATTGTTCACATGTGTTTCCATCATTTGTCCCCTCCCTCCTATCTGGACAAAATATGTAAATTATCAGACTTCTTTTCATTGGAGAAGCTGTATTATTCAATGCATTAATGTCCCTGATATAAATCAAGTTAGAACCCCCTGTTATGCTCTGCTATAGGGCAGTTTACACAATAGCTAGATAAAATTCTTTGGGATGAGTTAGATTTGATATTGAGTCAGTCTCAAAGCTCAGTCATTTGACCAAAGTCAGATCAAATGCTCATTTGGTGGCTTCTTTTTCTTTACTCCTTAGGACCCACCTGGTTTGGATGCTGACATAAATCAGCAAAAGTGCTCTGTCATGGCTTCTACTTGTATGTACACAAAATTGCAAAGGTACATATGCCAACAGTTGGCAGGTCCGACCACTGCACATGCATTGCAAATTGTAACACCTGGGCATACACATGCTGGTGTTAGAATTTGCAATGCAAAACTCGTTGTGGCAAATGGGATGCAAATTCTAACCCTGCGTGCACGGGTATTGAAAGTGGGCGTACAGATTGTTGCACCTTGCTAAGTGCCAGTGTGTACAGGAGAATGTTCATTACTGCACACACGTAGGGACCTTACACTCAAAAGTCTCAGTCAGACATTTCCAATTTCATATAAGAAATTTTTTCCTCTCAAGCCAGGATTCCCACTAAGAAAGAGTAGACAATCCATGGATTAGAGTTAACCCATCCATCTCAGGAGCTAGCACAGAGGGGGAAGTGGTAGCATAGATTATATTCCTGTTTTTCTCAGCAGCAAAGAGTCCGCAGGGACTAGACTGTTCCTCTTGGGATCACCAGATGGTTCCTGTCCTGCTCCTGGGGCAGTGTAGCTGTGCACCGCCCCATTTCCAGGCTTCATTGTAGGGTTACAATCCAGCCCCATGGGATTAACAGGAGTTAACTGGTGACATGTTTTCTCATGGTGTTGCATGAGGAGGTAGCTTGTACCAGTGCTATAGCAGCATTCTGTCCTCAGGTAGTGACTGCAAAGGTCTTTTCCCATCTAGTCCTGATGACGGTGACAAGCGGAATGGGTATGTTTGTCTGTGACAAAAAACAAACAAAAACAATCCCCCCCCTCAACCCAGCTTGTTGTTGGAAAATGTTTTCCTATTGGCAAAGAATTCAGTTTTAATCGGAGATGAGCACAGACCAAAACTTTGCACGCAGACATCCCTGAGCTTTGGGAAACCATGGATCCAGATTTAAAGTTGAGCGCCTCTTTAAAGTCGATAATAAGATTCAAAGTAAAGAACCATGCAGGTCTGTGCATCACAAGCTTTGAAAAGCATTCCCATTGGAGAGGGCTCTGCTGGTGCGTTGTCTGGTTTTTACCTTCTCTTGATCATTATTTATTGAGCACTGACAATACACTTGCCCATGTGCAGACATACAAGGTGAATGACAGTGCCTGCCAAGGAGCTGTATTAAGGATGTTTACATGAACACAAGAAGATCTCTGCTGCTTAGAATTCCCTCTGCCCCTGCTACTTATTCCCCATCTGAGGGCCTCACTTCTCCTTATTACATCATACTCCGCTCAAATTTCATGTCATGGATAGAGGATATAATTTCAGTTGAGGAATAGGCAGCAGATTCCCAGTACAGTATTTCCTGTACTGAGTCTATAATTTGTGCTGCCAGAAGGGGGCATTCAAGATATTTAGAATACTTAGATTGTACGTTCTTTCATGCTGGACTGTCTCTTTGTTCTGTATTTGTACAGTACCTAGCACAATGGGGTCCTCCCCAGGCAGTACCATGACAGAGATAAATAGTGATAATAATGAGCAAGATCCACAGTTAGTATAAATCAGTGTATTTCTCAAGAGCTTAATGGAGATACACTGCTTTACACCTGCTGAGGATCTGGCCCAGGATATGCTTATATTGTTGCATTACAAGTCTAAGCATTAAATCCTGGGCCTGATTCTCCACTACTTTGCACTTTGTACAGTCACTTACACCTGTGCAATGGGGTAGCCTTTTGTATCCACTCTGCACAGATATAAATTACTTCACCTGGTGCAAGACAGTGGTGAAAGCAGGTGTTTAGTTTTCATGCAGATGGTCTCTATTAATGAAACGATAGAGAAAAGGAAAGGAAAAGTGCGATCCTAAATCATCAAAATAATTTCTAGAATGTAATCACTATGAGACTTCTTTTGGCAGTTTAAGGACTGCTAGGAGCCTTCAGTATAGCTTATTAGCTTAGTTTAGTCTGGAAGAACAAAATAATTAGGGAAGCAACAGAGGCCAACCTTTAGACACCAGCTTTGCAAAGGAGGCAGTTGCCAGGCTGAACTTTACAAGACATAGATGCAGTGTAGCAAGACTACAGAAACCCTTGAATTTTCAGCCAGATCTGACTCTATGAAGCTTGCTCCAAATAAATAAGCAAACAACTTCCCCTAAAACACAGACACACTACTAGAAAACCTTTGGTATCCAACCTTCTTGCCTGTAGTCAAGGCGAGCACCAAACCTGTTCCAAAATGATAAATGGGGAGGACAGATAAACCTTTGCTGTAATTGTTTCCTGTCTTAACTTCAGCTACACTGTATTAATTAGAGAGACAGAGGAAGCTGGAGATTTGAGTTGAAGGCTGCTGGGCATTTGTAACAGCAGCTTTAGTAGGTGAATTTGAGCAGCATCAGCATCAACACAGCAAAGGGAATAATATGCTCAACCCAATTAGTTATATGGATACAATGCCAAGTCGTTTTCACAGGATGTACTTATAACAGACAAGGTTTTCCAGCAGTTCTTGCTCAGTGAATGCAGCTTGTAAAATATTTGAGTGTTACTCTGAGAAGTACAGAAGCCAGTGAACTTGTTCTTATTCTTCATATTTAAAAAGGATGGGCTATATTCACCTCTAGTGTAATTCCATTGATGTCAACAGAGTTACCCGAGGGATGAATTTGGGCCGAGCTGGTTTTAAAATATACCTTGGTCTCCAGGAATAAACCCTCAAGATCTCTGGTTCCTCAGGGCAGTGTAACTTTTTCCACCTATCTGATCAACTTATGGTGCTAAAAATAGCAGGCTATTTACCTTGTGTAAATATTCATTGTTGTTTGATATGAAAGAGTTCATTGTCCTCTGTGTTGGGAGCAATTTTCCATCTTGGAAGCGTCTGCATCAAGCATGTGTCAAAGAAAGGCATTTGAACTACAATTCCCAGAATACCTGGTGCAAGGCATATTCCTAAAATTAAACGGAAAGATAGCAACAGCAGCATAGTAATCATCACTGTTAGCTTTTCAGAGTTTAATGCTTCCACGGTAGCAGCTTGATCAATAATTCAAATAGCAAGAGAAGCATAACTCTCTTGAAATTCATACTGTCAATCTTAAGTTTGTAATTTGAAGATAATTCTGAAATCAATAGCAATATGACTTTATCATGGAATATGAATGATCTGAGTAAGTTCAGCTGTATTTGCTTTTATACTGAAATGCGTTCCACTCCACCAAAGGGAATTTATTAATAATCCTAAAGGAGGCTGTATTTACAGCCATAAATGTGATCAGCCCCATCACAGCCAGGGTGCCCTCTATGTTTTTGGGGTTGCCACAGGTCACCTCTTTAATGTCCCACTTCCTTATCCTGCATACTGTGACCAGTTCTGGTGGCCACAATTCAAGAAGGATATTGATAAATTGGAGAGGGTTTGAAGAAGAGCCATGAGAATGATAAAAGGATTAAAAAATCGCCAGATAGTGACAGACTTGAGGAGCTCAATCTGTTTAGCTTAACCAAGAGAAGGTTATGGGATGACTTTATCACAAACTGTCAATACCTACATGGAGAACAAAACTTTGATAATGGGCTCTTCAATTTAGCAGACAAAGGTGTAATAAGATCCAATGTCAGGAAGTTGAAACTAGACAAATTCAGACGAGAAATAAAGTGCTCATTTTTAACAGTGATGTTATTAACTATTGGAACAGTTTGCCAAGGATTGTGGTAGATTCTCCATCACTGGCAATTTTAAAATTAAGATCAGATGTTTTTTCTAAAAGATGCACTCTAGTTAAAACAGGAGTTAATTCAGGGCAGTCCTATGACCTGTGTTGTACAGGAGGTCAGATGAGATGATCACAATGGTCCCTTCTGACCTTTTGCTCTATCAATTCCTCAAGGGCCTCTCCTGATCTAACTTCAGGTGGTTGCAATCACATTTCTCACTGAAGCCAGTGACGGTCACTCTTAGTGTCAGCATAAGGTGGGGTTGGTAGCAGCTGCCAGTGGCCACAAGGCGATACCTCCATTTCATTAGCTAAGCACACTACCTGTGCAGACCTTTCAGTCACTGCTCTTTTGCCACTACTGATACCCAATGGAGGGAAGGACAGAGCTGGGAAGCTATGTGCGCTGATGTGATCCATGCTTTTGTGTCTTTCAGTTCAGATTATTTCAGTGTGCTCCACATGGGGTATGTTTGGCAGCTGCAGCTAGGGCAGAATGGGGCAGGCTGCCTGCCTGGCGGTGAAGGCCATAGGGAATGTATTGCTACGCTGATAGCAAAAGGCGTGTTGCGAATTCTTGATCTGAAACATCTTTATAAAACGGGTTAAATAGAGAGGGTGTTGCCCAGATGGCTTCAGCAACCGCACCTGGATGGTTGTTAAGGAGGTTGTGTGGGATACAACTCTCTTCTGCGTGGATGGAGGCTTGTACTAAAGCCAGCTGCAGTGGACCCTGATTATGGCTGAACCAGTCTGAAGAGCCCCTTTGTGCTTTAGTGTAATTGGACTAAAGAAGGTTAATGGCTAGGCCCATCTGAACTAGCCTGTGCTCAGTACTGATAACAGTGGCCTCTATGTGATCAGGTGGGTGAGTGAGGTCTGATGGTTTCCTAGTGAGGACACAGAGGCAAGCAGGATACAGGACTGGACTGTGCTGAGAGCTGGAGAGAGAGGCCAGAGATCAGAGAGGAAGTGGCTATAGGACTGGACGCTGCTGGCCATAGGACTGGATGAGGTGGTGTCTTGACTGAGGTTTCTACATGTGGACTTCCTTGTGTGTAGCCTTGCTGTGTTCTTTCCTGTCTGTTTTCTAGGTAAACAGGTCTTGCGTCTATATTGTAAATAAACAAATTAGCCTAGGAAATATCCCTCATCTGTGACAACTAACTTCTCTTCCAATGAGAACTCGCCTCACTCCATAGCCCCCCAAACTATTGCTTCTCAGCAAAGGGGCAAGAGTATTGTCTCCCTGCTCACTTCCAGGGGTAAGCCAAGCTGTTGACTCTGCTTTACAAAGCCCGGGGCTGGGTGCTGGCCATCTGAAGAGCTCTACCTCTCTCCCCAAGCATTGCACCCAGATGAGGTCAGCTGGGGCTCTCAAGCAAACAGTCCCTATATTTAATGGTCTGTGGATTGATGGCTGAGCATACTCACTGGAAGACCTCTGACTTTGGAATTCACTTTCTCCCAAGTGCCATAAAGTCCATACTTGTTGACACGGTGCAAGGGGCATCTATTGTTTAGGCTTTTCCTGAGATGGTGGGGTTCAAATGGTCTCTTCACAGTGCCTGGGAACATATAACAGGGTGCATTTTAGAACCTCAGATAATATCTGTCCTGATCTTATAGCTTCTGCACAAAACTTTGAAGCTGATGTGTGTTTTGCCGTGAAGGGATTACTGGATTGGTTCCTTAAACTCCTTTGAGCAGGAATCTGGTCTTCTTATGGACCAAATCCTGTCCTGATTAATTCCTTACTCAAAGTAAAATCCCATTGCTTTCAGTGGAGTCTTGAATAAATTTGGTTTGGGGCTTCTGTGCATGTGAAGTACCAAGTACGCTTTACTTTGGAAATAACAACATTCAGGTATCCTCAGAAATGACTCCAATGCGTGATTTTTAGCTATTGGCAGAGCTTGTAGGAGGAATGTCTAAGTAGAGGAAACTCTCCGTATCTTGTGTTTTGTACTTAGATTTATCAAACTAATTAGCTGAACTTAACGTGGGCCGCTCTTTCCCTGTACTGAGCTCTCCCCAGTCTGAGTCAAGGGAAGGCACCTGCAAACATTTGGAATTGACCCCCACAGGTTTGTGATGCTCCCTGCTCTGGATTGTATGGTAAGTGAGTTGATGTTCTCCTATTAATTTTGTTTCATTATAATCTTGCTGTCTTCACCCTAAAATGCAGCCAAGGTACATTACAGGTGCAATAGCTAATGCGTGCAATTACAACTGTCCGCATCAGGTTAGCAGATTGGATTAGAAACAGTCAGGATCCCAAAGTATTGGAGTCTTATTGCTGGGTCTCCGGTGCAGCCACATCTAATGAAATGCAACAGATCATGTTGAATTAGATTGAATAATGGGATCCTCCTCTTCTCAATTTAATGGAATTCTGAACTGTATGACTTTAGTTTGCTGTTAAAATGCATTTTTACATGAAGAGGACATGACCTAAAACTTTAGATCGGAACTCCTTGGGCGTTGGGGAAGTTTGTAACCAGGTCTGCATATTGTGGCTTAGGCCCATCTCTGGTTTTTACTAGACCTGTGGGTAGTAGGGGCTGGCAGTCGTTTGAAAGCAGCAGGCTCAGATCATGGGCAGGGGAAAGAGTGCCTTGCATTGCTCAATGGCGATGCCTCCAGGATGGTATTGGTTGGTTTCAAGGAAAGTTCTCTGTTTAGATAGAGCATGACTGGAATCTGGAGCTTAGAAAGTGAGGGGGTGTGATTTCACAGAACCTGAACAGTGTGCTTGTGGATTAACAATAGTAACACTTTGCAGTGATGTTCCTCTGTAAATAATTCAGTGTGCTTTACTAAGGGCAATGGTTAACGTTATTACCCCTGTGTTACAGAGGGAGAAACTGAGGCAATGGCAGAGCTCGCAGTATAACCCAAGTCTTTTAAATCCCAGTCCATCCTGCTCCCTCTCCACTTCATCATGCTGCCTGTGGACCAATGTGGTTCCACAGGACATAATTTGACAATGACTGACCTAAAATAATCTCTTCTGATGTAGCTTCCCTTTATTGTTGTTTAAAAGAATTTGCAGAGAAGCCGTGTAGCTTAGTCCAAGAAAGTGGCCCTCGCTGTAGTGTGCTCCTACATGATTGCCCGAAAGGTGACTATTAGCAGGTTGTCTCATCAGCTCAAGTGATCAGATGCACAAACTAGTATTAGACAAAGCTGAAGAACATGACCAGTGCCAGAACAGCAACTCCACAACTCTTTCCAAAATAGTAACGATTTCCCCCCTCTTTTGTTTCAAAATAGCCTGGACTCAATGACCTTCTGGGCCTGCAGCAAATGCCATTTATTTGACAGGGTTTTGGGGGAAGGCTGGGGTGAAGCTAAAGGGATGTTTTGCTGCTCTGATTTATTGGCTGGCTGAGTTATTTCATTATTTGTTTCTCGGTTATTTTCTGATGCTTGGGTGGTCCTCCTATATGGTTTTATCTCTTATTAATTGTTAAGGCACCTGGAGTTTTGGGTGGGTGTTTTCTGTTTAAATTTCAATATATAAATAAAGAAAAATATTCTTTCCCTGCAAGCAATGAATTGGATATGTCTTCAGCAAAGCATTGCCCATGCAGCTTAGTCAAACTAAACCTAAGTGAGCCCACAAAGAAGCAGCCCTTAGAGCTCTGATGTGGAACAGAGGAAGTGCATAGAACTCAGCAAAGCAGTTAAAATGATCTCTTTGCCATTAGCCATTCATAATGACAGATTTCACAGTAGCAACCATGTTAGTCTGTATTTGCAAAAAGAAAAGGAGGACTTGTGGCACCTTAGAGGCGAACAAATTTATTTGAGCATAAGCTTTCGTGAGCTACAGCTCACTTCATCGGATGCTCCGAGCATAAGCTTTCGTGAGGTACAGCTCACGAAAGCTTATGGTCAAATAAATTTGTTCATCTCTAAGGTGCCACAAGTACTCCTTTTCTGTTAGCCATTCAGTAATCAGCAAGGAAACTGCCATGATGGAACGGAAGGTCTCTGACGACTCATCACTAGTATGGTGACAGCCTGTGCTGGTGGGAGACAATGAAATATCTGAGAGATTTATTGGGGATGGCAGGCTACCAGAACCTTCCTGGGTCTTGTTGCGCTGACTAATGGTCTATGGTGCCCGGCTGCTGTTAATCTTCTGCGGACAGAATGCTCGTGAGGGGTCATTGCATCATCCCGCTGGTGGAAACAACAAAAGCTGCCTCTTTATTTACTTGCGGTGCAAACTGTGTGAGTGAATGGATTTGTGTTTCAGAACCCTCTGGCCTACAGAAAACCAGAAAGATGCAACACTGAAGTGTTTGCTACCAAGAAACATGGAACTTTCATTTCTTCTCCTGTGAGACGAAATCAGGAAAAATAATGGCTTCCCCGTACCAGCTCCTGCTCTTGTTGAAATCAGTAGCAAAACTCCCGTGGACATCAGTGGTACAGGATCGAGCACTGGAGAGGCACAATAGAATTTGCCAAGGCTGTAGTGGGCCATGGAATGTGAACTCCTGCCTGAGTCCTAGAGGTGGCCGCTGTCGACAAGGGCCCATTCTCCGCCTCCGTCCTCTTTGCTTAAGCAGAGGGCTTCTGTTTCTAGTGCTGTTAATCTGCCACCTTTCACAAGTACTACATTAACTTAATTTCCAGTGAAATAGCATGCAGGGTTATTCAGCATTACTGGAGCTGGCTGACAGTATGAAGGCTTTTGAGAAGCCATTAAGACTGTGTGCTGAATTCAGCATCATTCCCTTTCATTTGCCTTGTTATACACAATTTTTATCTTTTAATAGCACAGATTCTGCATGCTGGCACAGCACAAGCATCTGTATCAATCAGTAGTTATCTTATTTCCACTGGGGTTTGGGTCTGGAACATTTGGTTTCTCTACCCCTCACTCCCCTTGCAAAAACCGTAGCAAGTAAGTCTTATTTAAACCAAAAGTATCTTTAACAAACATAGCTGTCTGTCTATGTCTGTGCCAGGCACTCAGGGCATTTGTGCCCTTAACTCCTTTTCCTACTATTTGTTTTCTTGTCACAACTTTGCCTCTGGTGGCACCTGCTGGTAAAAAGAGCTCCTGGAACAACAACAAAATTCCTTATGGATGCTTTCTTTTCTTGCGTTTCCAGCATTGAAATATTTGTATTCTTGCCTTTGTGGACATATGTGGTTTGTGTCACTCTCCCCGCTCCCCTGGCCCCCATGTACGCTCCCTTGCTAAGGCCAGTGTTGCTAACACAATCACATTATCGCAGGTTATAGCTCACTGCTGGGACTAGAAACCGTTATTTATATTGGAGCGTTTGCTCCTTTCTTAATACACTTTTCTTTGTGGCAGCAAATCCCATTGCCAGCAAGATAATTGTTTTCATTGCTTCACTGGGAATAGTGAGGTTAACATCTTGAACAGAGGCTAAAACAGACAAGAGCAAATGGCACAATAGCTTAATCCGATAGAAATTACATTTTTTGGAATGGAGTTACACTTTCTTTGAGTGTCCTCCCCCCCTCCCACACCTTTTTATTTTTAGTTTTCAGGGCAGAATTACATTTTATTTACAGCTTATCCCAGGATCTGAAGTCTCCCATTCCATAATATACTGACTCACTGAATATTACTCTTTCCAGCCACAGGTTAGGAGAAATCCAGAGTTTCAACTGTGCAAATTCACATAACTCTCGACCAAGTCATGAATATATATATATATATAGTTGGTGAAGACCTGTCCATCCGTCCTGTTCTCTCCCTAGTATATGCAGGGAGCATATGGAATGCCTAACTTAAGGTTGCCATTATAAAAAGGCCTTTTCATGTTGCTAATAACTTTTCTCAAAGTTTTACCTGTCTGGCTGAAATTTGGTACTACTACTCTGAGCCAGGAAGCAATTTTCTTCTGAAAGTTTCATTGAAAACAGTTGAGCCATTCTCAGCACTGAAGGAATGGCTGGGGGGAAATCACTTTTCCTGCTAAGAAAAAATGATGTTCACTTTTGAACAGATCTGATGGCTCAGAGGAAGGATTTGGCCAGTCATGGGATGTACAAACCACACACTGCAGAGCAAGGGGTTAAAGAACAGATCTGGGCCCAGACAGCCCCACCCAGGCACACCTGCCAAGCCCTCATATGCCGCAGGCAGAACTTTAAAAGGGGAAATGGAGCAGTTCAGAGGCAGGCAGTGGAAGGGAGCAGACGGCTGCTCTGAGCTCTGAGGGGAAAGTGCTGCCCAGGGACTCACTGCTTGGGACCTGACAACGCAGACCTGTGCAAACCCACAAAGGAGGAACAGGGGACGGAATGTGTCAGAGTGGTTCCCTCTGGGAAGCTGAAAGAGACTGGGGTAGGAAATGGTCGAGGGGGGCAGTGGCTTAGCACCCCAAAGTGTTGCATGTAGCTGCCCATCATGGGGCCCTGGACCGGAGCCTGGTGGAGAGGACAGGCCTGAGCTCACATACCCATGCCGAGTGCACAATGCAAGAGCCTTCAAATCCCGTAAAAGGCCAGAGGGAAAAGACTGTGAGTGTTAAGGGGCCAGCCCTCAGAGCCTCTGTGCTAAAACGGAGGACTGGGAACCCTTGGAGCAGGGGCGCTGAAGGAAGGCCGGTGCTTCAGTGGGGAGACATCCTGCCAACCCCGCCTGACCACAAGGCAGCACCTTCTGCAGGCCCCTACATTGTTGATTTGCCTTTCATCAATCCAGTCAAAATCCGATTAACTTTGTCAGAGTTGTAAGGTTTTAAAAAACATACTTTGCGCAAGTGAGCTGAATTATGTCACCCCCACCCACCCACCCCCGCTGGTGATGTGCATGAGTGTGTGTGTAAACTGTGTGAAAACGACCACCTCATTGATGATGTCTTGGGAATCCATTGGGCGTGCACATACGTGCACCACTGTGTGTGGTAGAATTTCAATTTTCATAGGCAAGACTGTGATTCATGAAGGTGCATCTAGATCTGTGATTGTGTAGCTAAAGACAGGTTTCAGAGTAGCAGCCGTGTTAGTCTGTATTCGCAAAAAGAAAAGGAGGACTTGTGGCACTTTAGAGACTAACCAATTTATTTGAGCGTAAGCTTTTGTGAGCTACAGCTCACTTCATTGGATGCATGCAGTAGAAAATACAGTGGGGAGATTTTATATACACAGAGAGCATGAAACAATGGGTGTTACCATACACACTGTAACAAGAGTGATCAGGTAAGGTGAGCTATTACCAGCAGGAGAGAAAAAAAGCCTTTTGTAGTGATAATCAAGATGGGCCATTTTCAACAGTTGACAAGAACATGTGAGGAACAGTAGGTGGGTGGGAGAGAATAAACATAAAGCATAAACATAAAGGGGAAAAGTTTTACTTTGTGTAATGACACATCCTCTCCTAGTCTTTATTCAAAACTAATGTAATGGTGTCCAGTTTGCAAATTAATTCCAATTCAGCAGTCTCTCACTGGAGTCTGTTTTGAAGTTTTTTTGTTGAAGAATTGCAACTTTTAGGTCTGTAATCGACTGACCAGAAAGATTGAAGTGTTCTCCAACTGGTTTTTGAATGTCATAATTCCTGACGTCTGATTTGTGTCCATTTATTCTTTTATGTAGAGACTGTCCGGTTTGGCCAATGTACATGGCAGAAGGGCATTGCTGGCACATGATGGCATATATCACATTGGCAGATATGCAAGTGAACGAGCCTTTGATAGTGTAGCTGATGTGATTAGGCCCTATGATAGTGTCCCCTGAATAGATATGTGGACACAGTTGTCAATGGGCTTTGTTGCAAGGATAGGTTCCTGGGTTAGTGGTTCTGTTGTGTGGTTGCTGGTGAGTATTTGCTTCAGCTTGGGGGGGCTGTCTGTAAGCAAGGACTGGACTGTCTCCCAAAGTCTGTGAGAGTGATGGGTCGTCCTTCAGGATAGGTTGTAGATCCTTGATGCGCTGGAGAGGTTTTAGTTGGGGGCTGAAGGTGACGGCTAGTGGCGTTCTGTTATTTTCTTTGTTGGGCCTATCCTGTAGTAGGTAACTTCTGGATACTCTTCTGGCTCTATCAATCTGTTTCTTCACTTCAGCAGGTGGGTATTGTAGTTGTAAGAATGTTTGATAGAGATCTTGTAGGTGTTTGTCTCTGTCTGAGGGGTTGGAGCAAATGCTGTTGTATCGTAGAGCTTGGCTGTAGACAATGGATCGTGTGGTGTGGTCTGGATGAAAGCTGGAGGCATGTAGGTAAGTATAGCGGTCAGTAGGTCTCCGGTATAGGGTGGAGTTTATGTGACCATCACTTATTAGCACTGTAGTGTCCAGGAAGTGGATCTCTTGTGTGGACTGGTCCAGGCTGAGGTTGATGGTGGGATGGAAATTGTTGAAATCATAGTGGAGTTCCTCAAGGGCTTCTTTTCCATGGGTCCAGATGATGAAGATGTCATCAATGTAGCACAAGTAGAGTAGGGGCATTACGGGACGAGAGCTGAGGAAGCGTTGTTCTAAGTCAGCCACAAAAATGTTGGCATACTGTGGGGTCATTTGGGTACCCATAGCAGTGCCGCTGATTTGAAGGTATACATTGTCCCCAAATGTGAAATAGTTATGGGTGAGGACAAAGTCACAAAGTTCAGCCACCAGGTTTGCCATGATATTACCGGGAATACTATTCCTGATGGCTTGTAGTCCATCTTTGTGTGGAATGTTGGTGTAGAGGGCTTCTACATCCATAGTGGCCAGGATGGTGTTTTCAGGAAGATCACCGATGGATTGTAGTTTCCTCAGGAAGTCAGTGGTGTCTCGAAGATAACTGGGAGTGCTGGTAGCGTAGGGCCTGAGGAGGGAGTCAACATAGCCAGACAATCCTGCTGTCAGGGTGCCAATGCCTGAGATGATGGGGTATCCAGGATTTCCAGGTTTATGGATCTTGGGTAGCAGATAGAATACCCCTGCTCGGGGTTCCAGGGGTGTGTCTGTGCGGATTTGTTCTTGTGCTTTTTCAGGGAGTTTCTTGAGCAGTTGCTCAAATAAATTTGTTAGTCTCTAAGGTGCTACAAGTACTCCTTTTCTTTTTATAGCTAAAGAGTGCATCATAATGCAAATGCAGAAGGAGCAGAGTTAAGGTCACTCAGGCTGCCTTAACTTTGACATTTCCTGGCTATTTGGCACTTCACTTTGCAACCTGAATGTTGCTCTAGTGTAGTTTTTTATATCAAATGTATCTATGATATACTTAGCTACATTCTTTCCAGGATGTGTTCCAATGGAAACCTTGGCAGCAGAAAATCCATAAGAGGACCAGGCATGGCATTAAAAGCCTGTAGGGAGCCAATGAAGCCCCAAAGGTGGATGAAGTTGGCCTGTAAGTGGATGCAGCCAAAGCTGCAAGCATGAAGTAAGCACCTTGCCATACCTGCTCCTATCCACATATCCCCCATAGAACCTCAGCAGGAGTTGCAGTTGCTCTTGTCTGATGGAAACTCTCAGGATGGGTGGCCAAGTAAACACCCTCTAGCCTCACTCAAAGTGAATTTCCCATCCCGAGGGTCGAGAGACCTTGTTGGTTCAGAGAGGCACAACTTACCACTTTCTGCACTAGCATTACTGACCCAGCTAACCGGTTCCTTAAATATTTTCCCTAATCTCAACTCAGCTGGGAATGAGATCAAGTCTCCAATATTTCTGGAAGTTTTTCATATCCAAATACTCTCTGTTGTCTCTGTCTCTTTTTCCTTTCAAAGATACACACAGTCATTTTCGGAGCCAGACATCTGGTTTTGACAGATGTCTCGGGCTTTTTCTAGGCCTATTGTTAGAGAGGAAAAAGGGAGGGAATGCTCTGAATTGGAGGAAATAGCTTCTGATGGCAGTCTGCAATTTCATGGACTAGATGAACTGCCCTTCTTTCGGTCAATTGCCATCAACTCCATTCATTGCAATCTGCATTTGCTGGATGAGAAGCCTCGGGTTTTTTTGCCTGAAGTGTTGGAGTTGTCATTTTTTTCAGGAGGAAGCTCTGGTATGATTTTACACTTATTACGGAGTTGTTGAAAGCTTTATGCTGCTCACTGTTTGTACAGCAGAGGTAAAGGAAGATGCAAAATGAGATTCCAAAAAGCCATAGGAACAAATTCTTCATAGCCCTTGCCTGAGAATTAGATCACCACACTTTGGGTGCTCTTTACCCACCCTTACTGCAAAGGCTTGACTCCTCTCAGGCACCTTACTGTGTAAATTCCCCTTCTTTGGCTTAGAAAGGTGCATTGTTTTCTTTTTTCCATGACCCTCCTTGCTAGCATCTTTAAACTTTGATCTTGTATTCTTTATGTGTAAAAAGATTCCTGTGTCAGATCATCGCAGGCAAATGGCAAAGTTGACATTAAGACTAAATACCAACATCAAATGTCAATGTTACGTTGTCTGTCTGTTTTGTTTTTTTGATCAGTCAACTTGAAATAGATCAGCTGCCTGAAAGAGATGATATTCAAAAATAGAAGGGAGGGCTGAGACATTTTGTATAATAAAGGTCACACATTAGGGAACTAATTTCCAGTGCATTTCCAAGAAAATATTCAGATGAGATGATGTCAGGAGACCCTTCATTTCACAATTGGGATTGTAGATGGATGTCAGCCCCAACTCTGTCCATTCTCCATTCTCTGATGCGTGGTCAGACTCAGCTTTGGTCAAAATCCTCCACACTCCTCAGCTCACTTTTGTTAGTGGTTTTAAGGCATCTTACACAGAAGTCTTGATTTTCAAAATGCTTCAAATTTAAGTATGCAAATTACCATGATGCCAATGGGTGCATTTAGGACAACTGTGCTAAAAGCACAGATTTTTATGTCTGCATTTAGAATTTGTGGAATTAGTTGGCAAGATGGGGAGAGACACCGGGGATCATTCAAGTAATTACTCAAGCATTCCTTTGATGGCATCATTCGAATTTGGGAGTTTGTCAAAAGTAGCAGCCTAGGACAGATATGCATTTATACTGGAACCCACTTTGAGTTCTCTGTTTTGTCCTCTGAAGTAGATGGGGGAGAGGGGGAATCACTGAATTATAATATCACACAACCTTCATATTGCCTTGATTTAAAGAAAAACCCTGTGCATAAAGAGAGTTCATCAGATTACTGAGCAAATAAAACAAATAGGCAAACTAAGCTCAATACATTAAAAAAACTAGTTACAAGTGGTAGTTTCTCACCCTAAATGTTGTTTTAGGCATTTCTTTCACAGGCCAGACACCTTTTCCATCCTGGGCTCAGCTCTTCTCTTCCCCAACTCGCCGTTTTTTTTAGACATTTTCAGCAGTCATCCTGGGTGGGGATTCAGTGAGAAAAGAGCTCGGAGTAACTCACTTCCCTGCCTTAAATAGGATTTACATATGGCGGGAATCCTTTGTTCCCTGCCCCCTACGAGTGGAAAAATACTGGTAGGCCAAGATGGGGTCCAGTACCAGGTGACATGATCACATGACCCTGCAGTGTCAAAGCAGCATTCCAGGAAGCTTCTCAGGAAGGTGGGAGATTAGCATCTTCAGAGTCTGAAGATTCTCCCTAATGGCCCATCCAGGCTGATTGCCTACAGTCTGGTGGGTGTTCCCCAGGTGCAAACATGTTTGAAATTGATACATAGTCAATATTCCTAACTTCAGATAGAGAAATGATACATGCCTACAAATAGAATAATCAAAGTCAGTACATCATTACCTTTCCAATGATACCTCGCATGTCCTATCTTGCATAAAACCTATCTTAGTTAGGTTGAATATGTTATGAATATGCCATATTTATAACATAACAATATCTCTATGAAGAATATTGGGCTTAGTATCACAGGCGGTAGCTTTGTTGGTGGGAGAAGCTGTTCCACCGACATAGTGGTGTCTACACAGGAGGTTCCAGTTGGTATAAGTGTGTCACTCAGGGGTGTGGATTTTTCACACCCCTGAGCTGCGTAGTTATACTGAAGTAGTGTAGGCTTGGCCTCTGACCCTTGTCTTCATTTCTCTTTGGATATCTCTAAAGTATTTAATCACTTCCCACCTTTCATCCACCCCAACAGCAAACACAGTTTTCCATCTTGTTCAATTTCCCAGTCGTATGTTCTTTACTTTACTTCACCTGGGGTATATTAAGCATACAGAAGGAATGTCATATTTCAGGGCTTCTTATTTTCTGTCTGCTCTCCAAATATTACTCTTAGGTTTAAGTTGTGACCTGAAGTTCCTGACCCACTCTGCTGTTTGCTCAACTCCAGTGGCACTTCAGCTGTAGTCACCTTCTTGCTCATTCTGCATCTTGCTTGCCTGGGAATTGAGCACAATAATTCCTCTTTAATTCTTGCCCGACGTGATCTCCATTGTCTGCAGTGGAAATGAATTTCTGCTTTGCATCAATAGTATGGGCATTGGCCAGCTTTTCCAGGGGCCTCACCAATGCCATGCAAGATATTGTTGGTACCCTTTGTCACCAATGCCTTTTGGGCCAGAACCATTAATGCACTTTGGGTCAGGCTCTTGGGCCCTGATTCAGCACGATACTTAAGAACATATCTAACTTTATGTATGAGAGGAGTCCCAGACTCAGCTGCAGCCCCTAATTCCTGACCATAGGTACTATTGACTTGCAGACATACCTTTGATGTCATTATTTGTCATCGTGGATCTATAGAGACCCCCCATCCTCTCAGTTCTAAATTAATCAATCAAACATTTGTATTCTGTGACTGCTGTGGAAAATTGTTTTTTTCCCCCCTCCTAATGTAATTTTAAAATATGTCTTTAATGCAAAGCTGCCTGCCTCGCATTGAAAACCATAATGAGGAGATTTAGTTCCTATTTTATCTTACATACATAGTGTTCTGTTGTCTCTTGCAAATTGCTCTGCAATAGAACTCGGGTTCATGTTTTTAGGTGACTCCTGGGAAATGGTCAGTTCTACAGAAGGATCTGACTCTATAGTAATTGCAAGGGATACATGGGCAAAAGAGAAGCCAAACAGAAATAAAAAGGTCAGCATTTTGCATCAGCAAAAGTTCTCTTGTGTTCAGGTCTATTTAAACTTCATTTGCATGGAAGGTGGAATTCAAGGCATGTGCACATCTCCCTCAAGCACCTTCTCCTCTCTCTATCCATCTGTTAAATCTTTCGCAGCCAGCACTTGCAGACTTTCCTGTAGGTACCAGTGAGGGCACCAGCTTCCTTTCTCCTTCCCCACCCACTACCCCAAGAATCTGCAGTGACTCTCTTAGAAGCCAGGGAGCACCTGGACAATCCAGCGCCCTCTCTGCCCCTACCAGACTCTACTTTCAATCTGTGACATCATTGGCATCTACTTCCAGTTGTCTTCTTGTTTTCTGCACGATCCTTACTCCTTCCCCCTTCCCCTCCCCACAGTTTTGATTTTCTTTTGTAACTCTCCATGTCGTGTGTTATCCTCATACAGTGCTGCTTCTTGAATGGGCCTGCTAATCCAGGAAATAATCTGTAATTGGGTCACCGAATCCCATGTCACATCTGCAGCTCTGTGAAGAGTCACTGGTCTGGGAAATTTGTGAGAGTGGGGAGCTGCTCACGGAAGGGATTTGAGGGGCTTAAACACTGACACTGATATAGCCCTAGATCAAAGGCTCATTGTTCCTCTTCATGGTAATTTTAGCAGGTGCCAGGGTAAAACATGCAAAAACCGTTGGAAAATATTGGAAGGGGGTTGGGGAGAAAATAAAAAGTCACAGGGTGCTGTTTGGTATCCTGAATGGAATCCATGATTTCCAGGACAAAATTAAAGTGAGCTGAAATCTATTGCTTGATTTGTCTATCTAAACTGATCTGTCTTCCTATCACCATGATATCTAAATGCCAATTACTCTAAATAAAGTAATAAAGTAAAGTAAAGGGCAGTGGCATTAAGGTTGAGCTTTTAAAAAGGCTCCCATTGGAGTTAGGTGCCCAAATACCTTTGAAACTCAATAGTAGGTTAGTGCCTAACACCCGTAGGAGTCTTTAAAAATCCCTGCCTAAACACACCAGTCAGATTTGGCACCATTAAGATCAGTTTTCAGAGTAGCAGCCGTGTTAGTCTGTATTCGCAAAAAGAAAAGGAGGACTTGTGGCACCTTAGAGACTAACCAATTTATTTGAGCATGAGCTTTCGTGAGCTACAGCATCCGATGAAGTGAGCTGTAACTCACAAAAGCTTATGCTCAAATAAATTGGTTAGTCTCTAAGGTGCCACAAGTCCTCCTTTTCTTATTAAGATCAGTGGTAGTTTTAAATTCCTAGACAGCCAGAAAGGGAGAGAGTCTAAAGACCTCACTCCGCCAGGAATCATACACACTGTCAGTACTAGGTGCTGAAGTGTGGACTGAATCAGCAATGAAATGAGTTATGTTTATTTCAAGGGTCAGTGCCCAAGTAAATATTTGCCATGAGATGTTCACCAGCCTTTAATAAAATTAGAGCTAGATGTGCCTGTATTCCCTGAGAAGGCTTCGGAGCAAGAGATGAGATAAAATGTTTGTTTGCATTCGAATTTATAGTGCCGCCTGGGCAGTGTTTATGATTTACAATGTAAATGGTAGATGGGGCCAGGAGCCTTTGTGAGATTGTACAGGAAGCATATGGGGACATATTTTTCTTGGGTATGGCTGAGCAAATTTCCAAAGCATCTGAAACATCTGTTTCTGTGAAAACTTGCCACAAACAAAGCCACATGAAGCTCAGAACTTATAGCAAGTACTAAGATAGCAGGCTGTAAACAAACACGGTTATAACTGCATCCACACTAGGGGGTTGTACTAGTATAATGATTTCAGTAAACTACCCCCCTAATCAAAATACTGTAGAGCAGTCCTTAGTTGTAGTGATTGTAGATCCAATAAGATGGGAACCACAGGAACAGGTGGGAGTTAGTATAAACACACACCAAATATGTAATGGAGTGTATTTTGGGTAGTGAATAGGCATAATATGCAAAGAAGTGTATGCTGGGCCCATCAATTTTATTTCTCCTTACTGTGGTCTTGTTTGTAATGGTGGTCCAATCTGCTAATCAGTTGATGTTTGCCCCATCACAAGACGACCACTTACTTGGCAGTTTCTCTTCAATAATAGCTAAGGTTATGATTTAGTCATGGCTATTTTTAGTAAAAGACATGGATAGGTCATGGAGAATAAGCAAAAATTCGTGTCCTGGTGACCAGTCTATGATTTGCACCATAAATACCCCTGATTAAATCTTTTGGGAGGGGTCACTGTTGAGGGGAGGCACTCCGGGGACCCGCTGCTGGGGGACTCCGAGCAGTGGCTGCTTCAGCCACCACTGGGGGCTTCCCCCCTCCACTGCTCCGGCTGCCCCGGGACCACTGCTGGAGGCCACTGAGCTGTGGCTGTTCTTGCTGTCCCCAGGACCGCTGCTCAGGTGATCCCCAGAGCCAGTTGCATCAGTCGCTGTTCAGGCAGTCCCTGGGGCCAGCCGCATCGGCCGCTGCTCGGGTGGTAACAGGGGCCAGCTGCTTGGGCAGCCATGGGGTCAGCCACACTGGCCGTGCAGAAGTAACAAAGGTAGCAGAAAGTCACAGAATCCATGACTTCCGCAACCTCCGTGACAGACACGGAGCCCTAATAATAGCCTAGACTTTGTATTAGCAGGGTGTGCTGGAGATCCTGGGGGATAGATTGTACCTCACATTACTGTGTGGACACCACTCCTGTTGGGGTTCCCTCCCCACTCTGAACTTTGGGGTACAGATGTGGGGACCCTCATGAAAGACCCTCTAAGCTTATTTCTACCAGCTTAGGTTAAAACTTCCCCAAGGCAAAAATCCCTTCTTGTCCTTGGACGGAATTCGCTGCCACCACCAAGTGAGTTAGACAAAGATTCAAGGAAAAAACCACTTGGAGTTCCTGTTCCCCAAAATATTCCCTGCAAGCCCCTTCACCCACTTTCTTGGGGAGGCTTGAGAATAATATCCTCACCAATTGGTACAGGTGAGCACAGACCAAATCCCTGGGTTTTTAGGACACAAAAACTAATCAGATTCTTAAAAAAAACAGAACTTTATTATAAAGAAAAAAAAGTACAAGAAGCACCTCTGTAAAATCAGGATGAAAGGTAATTTTACAGGGTAATCAGATTCAAAACACAGAGGATTCCCCTCCAGGCAAAACTTTAAAGTTACAAAAAACAGGGATAAACCTCCCTCTAAGCATAGGGAAAATTCACAAGCCAAAACAAAAGATACTCTAATGCATTTCCTTGCTATTGCTTACTATTCCTGTAATTTTAGATGTATCATTCAGTAGAAGCTGGATTACTTGCTTGGTCTCTCTCTTTGTCTCCCGAGAGAACAAACACAGAGCACAAAAACAAAGCCTTCTCCCCAATGATGAGCTGCCAGAAGCTCAAGAACCGGTTCCTTCACTCGCTCCGGGTCTTCGGTGGCACTTCGGCGGCACGTCCTTCAGTCCCTCTGGGTCTTTGGCGGAACTGAAGGACCCGCCGCCGAAATGCCGCTGAAGACCCGGAGCGAGTGAAGACCTGCCGCTAAAGTGCCGCCGAAGGCTCGGAGTGCCGCCGGGTCAGTAAAAATTCACATGGGAGCCTCCCCAGCCAAGAGCTCAGGCGGGACGGACAGGACGGTCCCGTGGGCCACATCCTGTCCATCCCGCTTGAGCTTCCCCACCCCTTTAACAACCGGTTCTAAACTGGCTTCAAAATTTAACAACCGGTTCATGCAAACCGGTGCGAACCGGCGCCAGCTCACCACTGCTTCTCCCCCACACCCCCAGATTTGAAAGTATCTTCTTTCCCCATTGGTCCTTCTGGTCAGGTGCCAACTTAGTTAATTGAACTGATTAACTCCTTACAGGTAAGGGGATTCTGTACCTCTGGCCAAGAGGGATTTTATATTACTGCATACATAAAGGTTGTTACCCTTCCCTTTATATTTATGATAGCTCCCATTAACTTCAGCAGAAGCTAATGGACTTCAGCCAAACAGATGGAGGGCTTACGCCTTGGGACTGGTGGAACCGCATATGAGAGACTCCTACCTGTATCTGCGTTATTTGGTCTCTGGATTTTATGCGTAGTAAGACGTGCTGTGCCAGATTCTGCACTCAGCTATGGTGATGGTCTCCCATGTTTAAAAAAGATGAATTCTAATAGGAACAAGTACAGAGAAGGACTACTAGGATGATCAGAGGAATGGAGAACCTACCTTACAAGAGGAGTCTTAAGGAGCTTGGCTTGTTTTATCTAACAAAATGAAGGCTGAGGGGACAGATAAAGGATAAACACCAGGGAGATATAGGAGTTATTTAAGTTAAGGGGCAGTATTGGCACAAGAACAAATGGGTATAAATCGACCATCAATAAGTTTAGGCTTGAAATTAGATGAAGATCTCTAACCATCAGAGGAGTGAAATTCTAGAACACCCTTCCAAGGGGAGTAATGGGTGCAAAAAAACCCAACTTGTTTCAAGACTGAGCTTGATAAGTTTATGGAGAGGATGATATGGTGATAATGTGTACAATGGCATAGCAGCAAATATATCCAATGGCCGGAGATGGGACACTAGATGCAGTGAGCTCTGAGTTACTACAGAAAATTCTTTTCCAGGTGTCTGGCTGGTGGGTCTCACCCATGTGTTTAGGGTCTAACTGATCACTCTATTTGGTGTTGAGAAGGCATTTCCCCCCAGGTCAGATTGGCAGAGACCCTGGTTGTTGTTTTTTGCCTTCCTCTGCAGCATGGGGCCTGGGTCATTTGCTGGTTTGAATTAGAGTAAAGGGTGGATTGTCTGTAAACTTGAAGTCTTTAAATCAAGATTTGAGGACTTCAGAAACTTAGCCAGATGGGCCTATTACAGGAGTGGGTGGGTATGGTTCTGTGGCCTGCGATGTGCAGGTCAGACTAGATGCTTAGGATAGTCCCTTCTGGCTTTATAGTCTGAGAGTCTTTGATGCAGTCTTGGAGTAGTTCTGTTTACACCATTGGATAATACACTTCATTTGGAGTTACTCTTGATTGACTACAGTATAAATGAGGGCAGACATTGGGCCAAAGTATCTAGGGCAAGATTCTGCTCTTGGATACCATGGGTCTTTTTTTTCCATGTTAAAAAAAGAAAAAGTTAGAGGAAGGGACAAAAGGCTTCTAAATTCATTGCACCTTGTCACTGACACCCCCCACCAGAAGAGGACTTTAGTGTTAAAATACAGTGGGGAAAAGTCCCTTGCTCAGTGTAAGTGTATTACTGTTTTTTAGAATAGGAAAGCTTGAGAGCAATGGAAGGCAAAGCCCATTTTGGGATTTGTTGTCTGTTGTTAGCTCTTATTTGATTGGACACATTTCTATGAGTATCCCTAAGGTTGCTGGCATAGTTCATGTGTTACTGTGCTGCTTTTTAGCACAAACTGCTATTCCATTTGCTTCTCTCTGTCTTCTTTTTGACCTTTTAACTCCATGTGATTGCTCTGGGAAATTGTGCCTTTTTGCTGGCTGTGTAATTATTAACGTGACCATATGCTTTCCTTTCTCTTGGTGGCTTCTGAAATCTGTGTGGATCCATTCACGGTCTACTCATTGGGGGGGATCCAGCATGAAACTGAAGGAAGCTCTCGATTCTACTGAAGCAAGCAAGTAGTGTTGGCCTGGGTCCAGACATGTATGGAGGAATCCTGAAGGAAAATCCAGTGTGTTTCAGGAAGCAGCATTAGTGATTCAGTAGGTGATGGTTTTCCTTTTGAGTTAGTAATGAGCCTGTCATCCCACAATAGTGCTGCTGGAAGGGATGTCTTTTAGGTAATATAGAAAATGGAGGACGTGGTCATTTGTGATCATTGCAGCCCCCATGACACACTTTGCAAGTGTAGGCACCATGCTAATCCTGGGATCCTTATTCATTTGGGGATCTTCATCCTACCAAAAATCCTTCCTGCAGTTTTAGTAGGACTCAGTATTTTTCTCCACATCCTGCCCTGAATGGTTGTGAAGTTTTGCTATGCAACAGTCGTAGCTGCTGTATTCTGCAGCAGAGGTGGCTGCATTTCAGTCTTGGGGGATGGGAATCAGTTAAGAGAGTGAATCACCTGGAGACTCCTGGGAATGAACAGCGCTATATAAATGTAATAATAATGTATTGTATTCCACATTATAGTTTACAGATTGATCCATTCATGTGAATGGCTCAGTCTGACTAGTCAGAGCACTAAGGTTTTTTTAAGAGTACTCTTTTTGGTATTTTGTTGATATGCATACATCCTAGAGCCATCTGCATTTACTGTTGCATATAAGAAAGACAGATGGCTGCCCTACAAAGAAACTCAGCATATTTCAGTGAATAGTTTTCATTGCATGCTCACATAGACACTAGACAGATAGGCTGTGTGACCCATCTAGAACTGTATGCCACTCATCATGTTACTGTTTTTCTCTGTGCTTACATTGTTAAAGTGGTAGGACTCCTACTTGTTGTCTGTTTGCTGTTAATGTTGTACTTCCTGATTGCTTTTGTGGGAAGATTAAGATGAGGCCAGTGGGTGTTTTTCATAAATGTGTAGGAACTTATTGGCTCTTTGGGCTGTATCCTTACTCATATTTATTTCTCACATACCTTCCTTCCACTTGTATGTTGTTGATTTCTTTTGGGTTTCTTTTTGAGCATTTTTACCCAATTTGGCAGAGTCATGGATTCTGGATAATTCTGATAACTCTGGGATAAGAATCCCCAAATGTAGATATTTATTAGCAATTAAATGAATTAGACATGAAGGAGTCCAATCCTCTCCTATCACGGGCAGCTCCATCACATAGTCCCATTTATATGTTTGTCAACATTAACCTACTGCTCGAACCCTACACCCTCAGATTAAGAGCCTGATGCTCTGCCAGCTGAAGGCTAGCTGGGATTTTGATTGCCCCACTCCCCCAACACACACTCATTCCTATAAATTGCACTCATAAAATACCATGTTACGTTTGGATTTTAAAAAGAGCTTTAGTGAGTTAGGAGCTCAAATCTCAATTGGGTGCCTAGCTCCTGCATGCTCCTTTGAAAATGCTAGTTCTAATCTCCAAGAAAACTGCAAATTTAAACTCTTCAGCCAAATGAGACTGTAAAAATGTAAGGACTTCTGGATACTTGACCTAAGATTTCTCCTCAGCTATTGCCTTTCATTGAATCATTGTAATAAAATTTTTAAGAAAGGGCAAAGTTCATAAAGGAAATTTAATCTCCCACAAACTAAATTTGTGAATTAGTATAAGACCCTTTTCTTATTTAGGCACATAAAAGTAACCATACTATACAGGGGCTGATCAAATATTTTTCTTGTCCAGTGACACACAAAATGTGCTCCAGAAGAAGGTATTTAAGAGTATGTTTTTCATATGTGAGTAACACATGGTGCAAGAAGAATTGTATTCTTCTTTCTTCCATGCTGTTTAGAACTACCGAAAGTTTCATAACCAAATCTACACTTCTCTGGAAAGGTCACAGAAATGTCCTGATTTTCTAAGTTCTTTGGTTTTAAAGGAACTACCCTCAAAAATATTAATCCAGGCATCAGAAATTGTGCATTTCACTCAGGGTCTTACAGGTAGATGAGACCTAGCTAACCTCCAGCTATGGCGAGAAAAAGAGAGATGGCTCCTGAGAAGTCCAGTTAAGTGCTGCTTAGAAGGGAAGCTGAGAACACCATGCATTCATTAAATCTATCATATAGCCACAATACATAACCTGAGAGGCATTGAGCCTCAGTTACTCTCAGTGTACACTGTAAGGGTATGTCTACACTATGAAATTAGGTCAAATTTATAGAAGTTGATTTTTTAGAAAGTGACTTTATACAGTCGATTGTGTGAGATTGGAAATCAGACCAATTGGCCTCAGCATGTCATCTGATACACAAATACACTCTTCAGGTACAATTCCTGAGAACCTACAGAGAGACCAGAAAGTGGAAAGTTTCCCAGAAAGGTCTCAGAAGAAACATCTGTTCAGGTTGATTTGTCATTTTTGCAGCTGTTATTGTGTTCTAGGCCAATTGTGAAAGGAAAGACCGAATGAATGGCTCATCTAACAATTTTTTGTTTGTTAAGGCATGTGTGCTGATGTTCAAGTTCTTTCAGTGGTATTACAATGGGAGGATGGAACAGATTAGGCTAGTTGTTACAAAGATTTTTTTAGCAAAGATTTTGTCACTCGCACCTAAGCCTCTGCTTGGTGTTCTTTGGAATAGCACATTTAGTCTCTGTGTGTGTGCAGTGGTCACACTCTTGGTCAACACTCCAGGGGTTGACCCAGCGTTCTCCAGAGTTAAAAGCATGAGTTGCTACAGTTTGAATAAAAGAGCCAAGGCTCTAATGCTGTGGTCTGTAGCATCTCATGTTCTGTGTAGATTGGCACAAAGGAGAAACTGTACAAACAATCACCGCCCTTCCTGCAGCCCCTATTGGCCTGGAGCGGCGAACCGCAGCCAGTGGGAGCTGCAATCGGCCGAACCTGCAGATGCGGCAGGTGAACTAACCGGCCCTGCCCGCCAGGGGCTTTCCCTAAACAAACGGCGGTCCTAGTTTGAGAACCACTGGTGTAGAAAACCCATATTTCATTACCAGCTCTCTGAGCTATCCAGATCCTTTATTGACTGTCAGGTCTGCCATTTTTGCCCTCCATTCTCATTTCAGAGAAGAGTTTTGAGATGTAATTCCAACCCTTCCTGTCCATCCAAATAGCTAAAATAGTTGTCCACTTCCTTGTTAGCTGCTGCAACCTCCACCTCCTCTGGCCCACCTATCCTATCAGGATCACTTCCCTCTGAACTGACCAAAAAGAAGCAGCCAAAACATTGCCCTTTTCAATTGATCAGACCAGGTCCCTCTTTGAACTGCTCCACTGGTTCTCCCTTGCTCAATGTAGCAAGTTCTTGCTCTAGCCTTCAAGTTTCTACCCAGCTCTAATCCAGTCTATGACCCAGATCTCATCTACTATCACATTCCCGTGTCATCCTTGTCACTTAGCTTCTGTGCCTCCTTCATTTCCTTCATCCACTCCCATCATCATACCTTCTGTTCTGCCCCTGCCCATGGAACTACTTCACAGTCACCATCCACCAGGAACCCACCCTCTCCTCATTCAAGCCCCTCCAAGAGACCCACTTCTTCCATTACATCTACACAAGAGACTTTTTTAAGGGATATTTTTTAAAGGATCCTTGGTGACTCCTTCCTGTGGATCTCTCAGTGTGCTGTATTTTTCTATGGGAGTCGTCTAGATCTCAAACTCTCTTGATCAAGCACACGGACAGAGTTTAACAATGAGTACAGTAATGTCGATGGTGGCAGATACCTGTGCAGTACCATGAGCCAAGCCCGTTTTTAAGAGTGTGTTTTTCTTAGTCCTGACACAAACACAGTCCCATGATCCGAAGTTGTTCGCATGTGTGTTTTCCTCTCATACTGTGCAAGAATAATTACCTTCTATCTCAACAGTGTGAGTGTTTCTGTTTTCTCTCATTTATGGAGGCAAAGAGCTCATTTGGGAGGATGAGTTAGAAGTAATTGAACACCAGGGGGCTGTATTTCATTGCCCTTCTTTTCCACCCTGTACTGTTCCTCTCATTTACTATGGCTTTGGATTTTTAGTTAATATACGTTATTAGCTTATAGTGAGCTTGCCCTATGTGCTGCCTAATTCTCATTTAAAAATAGACCTGATTTTGCAACTCCACAGCCTGACATGGAGATAAACTATGATGGTGCTTTTAAATGTTTGTAATAGTTGCACATGTGTATGATATTTTTCATTTTGGGGTATCCCAAAACACTTGACATGCTTTATATAATACAGTATATATACAAGAATTGCTTCATTCAGCACTAAAATGCAGCCACCTTTGGGATAAAATTCAACATCTGTTTAACTGCAGGCAGCAATACTAGGCAGTAGTTTTGAACAGAAAGTGAGGAAGACTGTTGTATGCAATTGAAACACTAAGGAGAATTTTAGGCATGTAAAATGTGTGAGCTTAAAATGGAGTTTGGTCAGGATGTTGAAGCCATTACTCCTCTTTTTGAAGTGGCATAGGATGTGTTGTCACCAGGAGTAGAAAGGGTCTTAGTTTTGTATCTCATCTGAAACACAGCACCTCGTAGCCCTTTGTTAGGGTAGTGGTTCAATTCTGTCTCTTTTACTGAACCATCAATACCACTTCCAGCAGCATCTAGATTTGACTTGTCACTTGGTGTTTTCCCATCCAAGTATTGACCAGGCCTATGTCTATTTACCTTGTGAGATCTGATCTGTGGCTCAGCACTCTGGTCCTGATCTAGCAAAGTACCTAAACACGTTTAACTTTTTAAGCATGTGAATAATCCCACTGAAGTCAACTACTTGACCAAGGTGCCATGTCTTGGGCTGCAGCAGCCTTTCTCTAAGTCAAGGGGCATTTCTCCCAGTTTCAGCTGGCTGCACTGCCGAGCTCCCACTCTGTTAGAAACTACATCTGATGGCTGTGATTAACTCCCTTCCGTTGCTCAGAGCAAATTTTCCCATAGCAAGAAAACAAGCAGTTGGAAGTTCACATTAACATTATTACATGTCCCACATCACCCCACCTCATCTAGGGCCACTGTGCATGGAATATTTTGTATCTCAGAAGGAAGCAAAATAAATCGGGCAGTTGTCATGATCAGGTTCCTTTGCACATCAAAGCATTTTGATGGGGTTCTGCATCTTGCTTCCATGTACCAATGCTGCCATCAAAAGGCTGACATCTACCTCCCACCCCTTCTCTCCTCCCACTCTCCCCTTCTTCTCCATCAGAGCTATTTATCAAAGTAGCTGCTTGGCAGTCCTTGATAGCTGTGATGCTAGTACATGAAAGCTCATTCACTGGTGTATTTTCTAAGCTAAAATTCCACAGTCAGAAACAAGAAACTCACCTTTTCAAATTCAGGTTTCCATTAACAGAGCTAAGGTTGTGTCTCTTTGCACGGGGGAAGATGAGGACTGGAAGGCAGAACTGGCCGATTCTTCTTGGTTATTGCCATTGGCAAAGATAATGCAAAGACAGAACTTGTTCCTGCTTTCATTGAATTCCACGAGAGGCTTCCCAAGGACCTCAATGGAAGCAAGGTCACGCCCATTGTTTGGAGTATAAATATGCAGCGTTGAGGAGCTGATGATCCCTTGCCCTGCACCATATATAGTCATTTGCACTAGTGCCGGGTGAGCGTAGAACACTGCCAATCTGATTGGGTAGTTTTGACTCCCACTTTGTGCTCACTTTGCACAGGTGTAAACAACATCACCATGTACAAGGCCCCAAACATTTTATTCACTGAGTACCAAATCTAGAGAGGCACATGTTATGGGATTATAAACTGTCAAAACGAGTGAGCCATTTTGACCACCTATGAACCAAAAAAGAGGAGAGAGCATCTCTGAAGGTCAGTATGTTGATCTAGGGGAAAGGCACTTGGTCTGGTTTATTTTAGAAAATAGAAAAAAGTGACTGTGGTCAGCTTTGGCAAGAGAAAATTTACAGTGATTTTGAACGATAGTTTGTGTTGCAGTCTTCTTGTTAGGGAGGCCTTAAATTGTTTACACAGCTGAGCTTTCACATCTTGTTATGACTTGGGGATTTTGCTCAGGTTTCTCTGTGAAATATCATTCTCTTCCCCACCTCTCTTCACACACCCCCTCTCCATTTTAGCTTCTTCTTTGTGTGAAATTCTTCCATTATTTCTTTTATCTCATGTCACCAAAGGACTCAGAGCTCAGCTACGTTTGTCGGGTTCTAGTGGGTTTGTTCTTATGAACCGCAGCTACACGCCTTTGATTGGACTTCTGTGCGCCAATGGATATGCCGTGTTGCTCACATTACATCCTGACCTGTAAGCGTAGGCATGACCAAAACTTATCAGAAGGCCTTTGTGAAGGTTTGCATAGAATGCAGGCCCAGGCAAGTTAACTTGCACAATACCAAATCTTTTCTGGTCCCTCCTTTCTAAATGAGCCTGTGTCAGAATGTGAGGCTTTTGGAGGTGTGTACACAGCCCTTCCTCTGACTCACCCTGGCAGTCCGTGCAGGTGGGCCTCATTCACTCAAACTCAGGTGTGTAAAACATAGGTTGAGTCTTTCCGAGGCAAGAGAGAGAAATGGGAAAGTATTGGAGGTCCGGCAGGAAAAATCCCTAAACATGACCAAACCAGGAGGGCAAAGTCTTCTCCAGTATATGTCTGTAAATACAATCTTCTTGTAAAATTTGGTTGCTTGAATTAATGATAAGGGCAAACCCCAGGATGGCAGTGAATTGAGATGATAACCATTGCATATTCACTATGTTAAGAGCCAGGAGGAAAACCCAACCATTCACTGAGCCAAACCTATGAGTAGCAGCATTGCAGTGAATCTATTTAGGATTTTCTTGGTTGAAATCTATTGGGTCACCCTCACCGCCGGTTGCTGCGGTGAAACTGTCCAACACCAGTGACAAGGGTCCCCAGTGGAAGCTCGCACCTCTGGCATTCTGGTTGTCTCCCAGAAACAGACTTCCTGGTGAGCTTTGGAATGGAGTATAAGATCTCTCTGTTTGTTCAAGCCTTTGATTTAACCCAGAAGTCAGTTCAAGAGCAGGGAAGGGGAGTTTTATTACAGTCTTGAAGTAATTCTGTTCTGTAGTTGGCAGTGAGCAGAGAACCTAGCGCTGGCCAACAGGGAGCTGATTCCTTGTTACACCTTTCTGCTCCTCATATCCAAACAGGTAGGGATTTGGGTAAGGAAGTGGGACATCCAACTGAAGGCTCAATCGGAAGGCCAGGTCTCTCTCTCATTCTTGAGGCATGGGAGAATATTAGTGGCAAACCAGCTAAGTAGGACTCTTGGATAAGCTAGTTCAGGGTAGAAAGACTAGTTTTATGTCTGTCTGAGCAGGCCTGGTTTTTGTTTGTTTGTTTTCCCTCCTAAGAGCAAATTCCTTGTTTTAGTTTGAAACTTGTTCTGCTAAAGTTCCCTGACAACAAGGAGCTGTGAGAGAGCTCTCTCCCTGCACTAGACTTCTGTTGGGTGACCCTGCCATTTTACATACTCCTTTTGTGAAAAAAGAGCAGAAGGAGTTTGATGTGGAACAGGGCACAGGTGGGCTCAGTAGTGACAAGGGCTTTTATCAGTGAGAAGGCAGGAAGGTGTAAGCCAGGATATATTGGGAGGGAGTTCTCATATGTCTGGCAGCGATGCCCAGCTTCTGCAGCTCGACTCCATGCTATAATTCTGGCTCATGCATATCTCAATAATCTGATCTTAAGCAAGTTCAACAAGAAAATAACTACAAAGGAATGGAACCACAAGGCCTTGGAAATGGGGACCCAAGGTGGTATTTTCCAGTCTTGAGACTGCAGTCTTTTTCCAGGATTTCTGTTCCTCAAATTAACCCTTGGGTGCAGAAAACCACAGTTTTGCAGCAGCAATCTCATCCATTGTGATCATGTCATTGAATCACTAGCATCTCCAAACTTTTGGACTGACTGACAAATCTCTGAAGCTGCAAAAGTCTGAACTGCCAGACCACTCAGCCGTAGCTTTTCCATTGTTGTTTACAACTTAATTTATCTCTTCCCCCTTCCCACTGTGTGTTTCTTCAAATGATTTTGGTGGCTTTTCCCTTCAAGTGTAACAAAACAAGACAAGAGAATGCCTGCTGTCAAGAAGGCAAGCTGGTATTTCTTTGTTGTGATAAATAGCCTATTGTTATGACTGATTATGATGGAACTGGTTTATAATCCAGCTAAATGGTGATGTACAGCAAAAAAAATAAAACCAAAACCCAAGTGACAAGTCTTCTACAAATGTTATCACTTTGAACAGTAACAGTATGACTAGTTGAGAGAACGCAGAGAAGTGGAAGCCTTAACACTTAGGTTGTTTTAAAATTAGGCTGGACAAAACACTACCAAATGTACAGTACGGAACAGCCCTTGTCCCGTGGGAGGTGGAAGGGATGGTGGGATGGACTAGAAGTTCAATGACTTATAAGTATTTCTGATGGATCAGTGAAATGAGTACAAATTCTCTGTATTATATGTGCTTATTGCTCGAGCTTAGTTCCAATAATCTATTTTTTCATCTATTTCTGTTTAAGGAATGTCAGCAAAGAGATTGCAATTATCTCAGAACTGATCATACAGATTATTTGGATCATACAGACTATTTGCAATCTCCCGTTATCTATGGGTCATGTTCATTATGGAGCTGTGTAGCTTACTTATGATGGGTCACATAAATCACGTGGCATTGTTTCAGTGCTCCAGTTGGACTGGGTTTATACTGTGAATGCTCACGGAAAGAAAACTGAAAATTCTGTTTTTGTGAGGACTTGGGGCAAGCTTAAACTATCTTTCCTTGAGTACGCCTGTTCATACCATGCTGCTGCAAGAATCTGGAATGCAAAAGTGGCTCGAATGTAGCTGAAACAAATTCCTTAAAGAATTAAACAGCGGTGGCAAGTTTTCTGCTGTATCTGCCCAGCTCTCTTTAATACATTTTGTAAATAGAATTTGCCCACAGAGCCACCCATGTTACACAATGAACATTGATGTGTAAAGCTAATCCATGTTTCAGAATGATTAATGTGATTAAAGTTTTTGGGCCCACTGTCATGTAAGTTACTTCTCTTGGGTCGAGCTAGTGCCCAAGATCTGTCTCTCTTAGGGCTCGTCTACATGGGAATTCACAGTTAAGTTAGTGTGAAATAGCTAGGGTATGAGTTCAAAGCACAATAGCTATCCTGCACTCCCCATGTGGACTGAGGGCCTGTCTACGCTCCAGGTGCTACAGCTGCATAGCTGTAGTGCACGGCAGGCGGGGCAGTGGTGGCATCCTGGAATATGGGGCAGATGCAGGCAGCACAGTGACTGCCCGGTCCAGGTAGGGTGGTGGCAGAAGCCTGGCACAGGGGGCGGGCACAGTCAGAGCTGTGGTAGTGTCTTGGCACAGGGGGACAGATATCTGGTAGGGGAAGCAGTGGCCTGGCTGAAACCATACATATGAAACAAACCCAACTAGCCTGCCAAAACATCAAAAATACACATGGCTGCTAAAAATTGTGTCCCGGGGGAAAGTCCCACAAGTAGCAAGGTGAATCAATGCTATCAGACATCTCTGTGACACATCTCAAGTGATTCTGTCTGAAGGCTATTAGGGCATTGTGAGCAAGATCAAATCTCAGTTTCCTATTGCAGGGCAGCAGGCTGGACCCAACATGGTACTCAGTCAGCCTGAATCACAGAGGAGTATAAGGAGTTAGAGAATAAGTGTAGAAAGAGGTGTCTTCTGACTCTCAGCCTAAAAGCATGGCTATTAGTTAGACCAAGCAGAGAATGATGCTGGACTCCTCTGATCATGTTTTGCATCCCTGTCAAGAGTTTGATGCTTCCCAAAGGGCTTGGGGGAAAACAGCCCCCTCTTCATGCAAGAACTTGAAACAGAAGATCCTCAGAAGCCCCTCTCCCCCACAAATCCCCGAAGAGCCACACTCCTGTAAAATGAATTGTTGATCGCTTTCAGGGAAGATGTTTTGTTGTTGTGAAGATTGCACTGGAAGGAGGCATTGTAGCTACCCCACTAGCATCACCTCATCAATATTTCATCGCTCTCTCCTTACAGAGATTTTGTGATCATTAAAATCTCTGTTGTTGTTGTTTGTTAGCGTTAGCAAAGGGCGGGAGGAGTCCCTGAGGGAAATTAAAAGACATGGCAGATAGAGGCAGGGCAGCAGTGACCTGGAACATGAAGCAGATGCAGGCAGGGCAGTGGCTTCCCAGCCCAGGGAAGGTGGTGGCAGAAGCCTGGCACTGGAGACAGGTACAGTCAGAGCTGCGGTGATGTCCTGGCACAGGGGACAGATACAAGGCAGGGGCAGTGGTGGCCTGGCACGTGGGGCCGGCACAGAGAGGGCAGTGGCATTGTTGAATGTCTTAGATCAGTCATTCTGCTAGTGAGATGCTGGCACCGTGCACAAACTGGCTTCTGTGCAGGAAGACAAAATACCTGTAATATAATAAGTCAGGCTTTTTTTTTTTTTAACATCGTCTGTCCAAAGGCTTCTGATCCCCACAGCAAAATCCATACAACTCCCCCCCGCACCATGTTAAATGGGAAGGATTTCATACTCCTCTTCGTTTTGTAGCAGAGCCCACGCTGTCACACACCTGCACTGGATAAACCTTAGTGCAACAGCTAAAACTACTTGTCCCGACAAGGGTGGATGTACAAGTGCCTTGGAGATTTCTAGGAGTGCTCACGTGTGTATCAGCACCCAGCATTGTCTTCCAGCTCCTTGCCACGTGACAGCATCAGTGATGATGCAGCAGCTGTAGCCATCACCTTTCAGGGTCTGGAGTGCAGATGGGTTCCCTGGGTTGGGTGTGGATACCCTGCAAGCCAGAGTTGTGGCGGAGCTTTCAGGTTCTGGGCTAGAACTTGTCAGAAAATGGAATTTCCATACCTGGGTGGATTCTGATATTTTTGACATTTCTTTCACCTGATTGGCTCCCTGCCTTCTAAGAACCCAGGGCGCATTCCAGGAAGTGCCTGGACAACAAAGCAGATCACTAGCTAGCTAGCTGCCATGACCCCACTGCATTGTCTTTTCCTGAACTCCTCATTTTGACCTCTGCTCTGCCTTGGACCTTGACTCCCACTTGAACCGTTGATATTTGGTATTGACCCTCAGTCTGATCCTTGACCTGTCTCCGGCTCTGCCTGTTGGCCTGACTATTAACTTTGATACTGACTCCAAACCCCAGCGGTTGTTCCTGCCTATTTAGCTCATGCTACTAGTCCTGCCTACCTTTGCCCAGGATTCTGATACTCAGAGCAGAAGTTTCCGAGCCTTGGTCTGTGGCGCACTTGCTGGTGATCCACAGAAAGTTAAGTGGCAGTTCTGGCTCCTTCCCCTCAGTCCAGCTAGTGCATGCCATTAAAGAGCAGTAGGAAATACGTCAAATGTTTTCCTAAAGTTACTTTTCCGTACGGTTGCCACAGGGATGATATGTGATTATGACGGCGAGGAGGTGCTTTTTACTATATTTGTGGCTCAAATCCACAAAGGATGATGGGATGGATTACACCCTCAGCAAGTTCACGGATGACACTAAGCTGGGGGAAGAGGTAGATATGCTGGAGGGTAGGGATAGGGTCCAGAGTGACCTAGACAAATTGGAGGATTGGGCCAAAAGAAATCTGATGAGGTTCAACAAGGACAAGTGCAGATACCTGCACTTAGGACGGAAGAATCCCATGCATTGCTACTGGCTGGGGGCCGACTGGCTAATCGGCAGTTCTGCAAAAAAAAGACCTGGGCATTACAGTGGACGAAGAGCTGGATATGAGTCAACAGTGTGCCCTTGTTGCCAAGAAGGCTAACATATTGGGCTGCATTAGTAGGAGCGTTGCCAGCAGATTGAGGGAAGTGATTATTCCCCTCTGTTTGGCACTGGTGAGGCCACATCTGAAGTATTGCGTCCAACGTTGGCCCCCCACTACAGAAAGGATGTCAACAAATTGGAGAAAGTCCAGCAGAGGGCAACGAAAATGATTAGGGGGCTGGGGCACATGAGTTATGAGGAGAGGCTGAGGGAATTGGACTTACTTAGACTGCAGAAGAGAAGAGTGAGGGGGGATTTGATAGCAGCCTTCAACTACCTGAAGGGGGGTTCCGGAGAGGATGGAGCTAGGCTGTTCTCAGTGGTGGCAGATGACAGAACAAGGAGCAATGGTCTCAAGTTGCAGCGGGGGGCGGCCTAGGTTGGATATTAGCAAAAACTATTTCACTAGGAGAGTGGTAAAGCACTGGAATGGGTTACCTAGAGAGGTGGGCCCAGCTTGACAAAGCTCTGGCTGGGATGATTTAGTTGAGATTGGTCCTGCTTTGAGCAGGGGGTTGGACTAGATAACCTCCTGAGATCTCTTCCAACTCTAATCTTCTATGATTCTATGATTTGTGCATACGAAGGAAGGGGCCCACAAAACAATCTCTCTATCAGGATGTAGGGAGCTACTTGTGAATGGGATGAGGAGGTGCCTAAGAGATTAAACCTTTACTAAAGGGTGACCCACAGTATGGAAAAGATTGTGAACTTCTGAATCTTAGAATTCTGATGGGGTTTATGGTTATAATTGTGTCCAGCTATTTGTGCATCACCCCAAAGGGCTTGGCCATGGAGAAAGAGACTTTAAAAACCATGTTATTACAATGTATTAGTGTTACTGTGTGATTATGGACAAAGGTTGAGAGAGAAAGCTGCACGGTAAATGCTGACTGTAACGAGATCACAGCATGCTGATGAGTCGTGTAGTTGAGCAATGCTTATGGTAGTCGCGAAAGTCTTTATGACAGTAGGGGGTGTGGCTTTTTGTGATGTTGTGTTGCCAGGAGAATGGTCTCTGTAATAAAACAGAAGGGAATCTGAAGCAAAACTGCTTGTAAATTGAGTTTCAGATGAAGAGCCCAGCTCAGAGCACAGCTGGAAGACTGGAGACATTGACAGTTAAAGAGGCAGTAGAAGGCACGCTCCTTACCAAAGAAGAACTTCCCTTCTTTTTAAACAACCTTTCCCATGCATAGCATGAGGGTTTCCTGTTGCTTCTGTGTTATGTTCTCTGTGACTAGCTTTTTCTCACCTGGGGGAGGGGGAAGTTTGCTGTGGGTTAGAGAAAGAAGATTTTTTCCCCCCGAACTAAAAAATGTATGTCTGAGTTGCAGCAGCAATAATTTTCAAAAGTGGCTAACTCCCATTTTCAAAGTGGCTTAACTTTCAACAAGTCTTTGACACCTAAATGCCCACATTGCTTTTGGAAATGGGACTTAGACACTTAAGTCACTTAGACACTTTTGAAATTTTTACCTTTTGTAATAAAGACAATTGTGAAAGGTTATTTGTAGATTTTATTGGAAGACATAGAACTGTCACATTTTCATGTTGGGGAAACATGCCCACAAAGATACACGAGGCTGGCTGATTTTTATGTGCCACAGTACAAATAGGAAATTTTTAATTAAACAGGGTTTAGTTATTACATACATAAAATGTGGTATGTAGCATCTTTCACATCTAGTGATCCGTAATGATTCGTTGAGTCTCATAACCCAACTATGATCTATATGTTTTTATGAACCACTTAACAAATAGGTAAATACAACTATGGGATTGTTAAGTGACCTACTCAAGGCCATACAGAGAACATAAGAACATAAGAATGGCCATCGTGGGTCAGACCAAAGGTCCATCTAGCCCAGTATCCTGTCTACCAACAGTGGCCAATGCCAGGTGCCCCAGAGGGAGTGAACCTAACAGGTAATGATCAAGTGATCTCTCTCCTGCCATCCATCTCCACTCTCTGACAAACAGAGGCTAGGGACACCATTCATTGACCATCGTGGCTAATAGCCATTAACCTCCATGAATTTATCCAGTTCTCTTTTAAACCCTGTTATAGTCCTAGCCTTCACAACCTCTTCAGGCAAGGGATTCCACAGGTTGACTGTGCGCTGTGTGAAGAAGACCTTCCTTTTATTTGTTTTAAACCTGCTGCCCATTAATTTCATTTGGTGGCCCCTAGTTCTTATATTATGGGAACAAGTAAATAACTTTTCCTTATTCACTTTCTTCACACCACTCATGATTTTATATACCTCTATCATATTCCCCCTTAGTCTCCTCTTTTCCAAGCTGAAAAGTCCTAGCCTCTTTCATCTCTCCTCATATGGGACCCGTTCCAAACCCCTAATCATTTTAGTTGCCCTTCTCTGAACCTTTTCTAATGCCAGTATATAATTTTTGAGATGAGGAGACCACATCTGTACGCAGTATTCAAGATGCGGGCATACCATGGATTTATATAAGGGCAATAAGATATTCTCCGTCTTATTCTCTATCCCTTTTTTAATGATTCCTAACATCCCGTGTGCTTTTTTGACTGCCGCTGCCCTCTGCGTGGATGTCTTCAGAGAACTATCCACGATGACTCCAAGATCTTTCTCCTGATTAGCTGTAGCTAAATTAGCCTCCATCGTATTGTATGTATTGTTGGGTTGTTTTTACCAATGTGCATTACTTTACATTTATCCACATTACATTTCATTTGCCATTTTGTTGTCCAATCACTTAGTTTTGTGAGGTCTTTTTGAAGTTCTTCACAGTCTGCTTTGGTCTTAACTATCTTGAGCAGTTTAGTATCATCTGCAAATTTTGCCACCTCACTGTTTACCCCTTTCTCCACTCAGGGCTGGAAACAGAACCAGAGTGTCCTGATTCCCTGTGCTTCTACTCTGTCCACTAAATACACTGCCTCCCAGAGGTGGAACACTGGAAATAGAAGCAAGGGATGTCTCCTCTTCAGAATAAACTCAAATGATTAGCAACCAGGTCTGGGCTCTTGGGGTAGCCTTGACCTGTTGTGAGCAGGAACACTGCAACACCTCTCTTGAGATACTGGGTTCTCAATGGTGCTTCACTCCCAGGTGGGTTGATAGGACTTCTGGGCCATACCCTAGGGTTCTTTGTGCTGCAGTAAGTTGAGCTGCTCTATGGGTGTTCCTCAGTGAATTGTGGGAAAACTTGTCTGTCTTTCCAGGCACCTGGGGGGAATTGTGGGAAGACATTGGAGGACTATCAGCACTTGAGTGATTTAGCCTGCATCCTCATTGCAAAGTGGGCAGGTTAATAACCCAAGTGAAAGCTGCACCTAACCCACACTCCTAGCCATGCCAGCTAGCCCAGCTTGAAAGCACCACTAAACTTGAATGAGAGGGCTTTGTGTCTGGACAGGAGGGGTCTAGGGGAAGCACCCGAGTAAAAGCTTGAGTTAACTCTGCAGTAAAGACACACCCAAAGGGTATGTCTGCACTGCAGTGTAAGCCCAGGGTTTGAACTCAGGCTCAAGGCTAATTCCCCTTCCATCTACAAACAAATCACACTAACCCAGGGCTCAGATACTCCCTCAGGGTCCCTGAGCCTGTAGATACTCCCTCAGGGTCCCTGTTGCAGTGTAGATACTCCCTCAGGGTCCCTGAGCCCAGGCTCCTGTCTGAGCCTGAAGTCTACACCCCAATTAAACAGCCCCATAGCCCAAGCACCATGATCCCAAGTCAGCTGACACGGGCCAGCCATGTGTGTTTAATTGCAGTGTGGACATACCCTAAGAGTCCTGATTTTCATTTCCTCTTTTCTAACCACTAGATCACACTGCTTCCCTCATAAATTAATAAAAATCCAGATGGCAAAATAGGTGCAAGTTTAATTTCTATATTTTTTGAAATAATGAGATTTTTTTTCTCTTTCTTTGAGGCCAGCTGAGTGAATTATGTCCACCGTAAAAGGGCGGGACAGTCTTCTCAAACATACTCAGTGTTTAAGGATAAAAACAAGATGTCTGTTTTGATCACTTTCCTGTAAGAGCCAATTGTGAATATTCAGAATTCACTCTGTGTCACTCCGTTGTGATTAGTCAGATAAGTCAAACTTTGTTTCTGCTGCTACTGGCTCTTGTGACTTTGAAATCTGCTTTTCCTGAAGGTTGGTCCCAGTAAAGTATTTGCAGATTGAAGAGGCACCATTCCAGTGGAGATGCCCCCAAATGGTTTTGCATTATTCACCCAGCTCTTGTCACCAGTGAGCAGTGCTTTGCATGAGCCTCTGTCCCGTGCGAGAGAAGTAGTAAAGCTTTACGGAAAATACCCACTGGCTGAGCATATTCTGAGGACACCACACTGTTCCCAGCATCCATACGCCAGCCAATCAGGACTTTGTTTCCCAAACACCAACTACAGCACAAAACAACAGTAATAGAGAGATTGGACTGTTTGGATTGGCCAGTCATGGTTTATATAACACACCTGACAATGCTATCTAGAGCAGGTATTCCTGGTTCTATTTGATGGTGGTCAAACCAGAGCGCCTTCTGTTGGAAACTAAGTCCCTTGCTTCATTTAGGAGGAAGGGAGATCAGATGGTTAAAGAACTGGATGGGTAGTCAGGACTCCTGAGCTTTTTCCTGGCTCTGCAACGGGCTCGCGGTTGCGCAAGTCAAGTTTGACCTCTTTGTGCCTGTGCCCCATGCTGTAAAATGGGGTTATACTTCCCTTCGTTAATATTTGTGAGATGCTCAGGTACCCTAGTGCCCCAGGAATGCCCATGAGTAAGCCAAGTGGAACCTTTGGAAACTGAAAGCAGCTCAGCGCAGTCCCCTCCAAGAGTAGTGTTTCCTGTAGAAACGCTTTTCTAGGCTCCTCATAATCAAAGCTACTCTTCTGCTAACACGTGCACGGAATAGATCAAACATCACATAAACCAGTGCAGTATTTTTTAGCTCCTTACACAGCAGGGGTGGGGGAAGGGACCTCTTTAGTTTGATTTTAAACCCTTGTGCTGGTAAAGATCCAAAATATGCATGCAAATGCTCCTGCTGATGACATTTGAAAATCAGCACAACTTCTTTCGATTTTACCCGGAGGGTTCACAGCTATGTGTACGCCAAGCTTCCACAAAATCCTTTTGCACAGGGTGAAGGTTTGGTTGAATTCCTTTGCATGCATGAGGAGTTTCTGTCTTGCCCCCTCTCCCCCTTTTTTTTTATTATTGTCCAAGCAAAATGAATTTAAACAGGAAAATCAGCAGACATTGAACTCAGATGGCTCGACATGTTTTTCTTCCAAGGAAGGATTTGACGGTAACGATTCTGAGGTGTTTTTGTCCTGGATTGTTGTCAGGATGCCCCATCAAGCCCCGTGGGTAGAACTGCTGTAGCTGTGGCATGAAAACCATGACATTTTTACAGGGCCAAGGAACGCCACAACTGTTCTTCAGAGCTATCCCGTCTTTTTGCTTGAACCGCTAAAAGGACTATCTTCATGCCTCCTTCTCTGATCAAAGAACTCAGGGATCATTGCTTCCTGTCATCTGCAAGAAATCTGATACATATGGACAAAAGGGAGAACGCAATCAGGGCTTTCTTCTCCCTCATCCCCAGAGTGCTGCCATGGGGCTACTCATGTGCCCTTCTACTCAAAGATGTAAAGTCAGGTAACGACATTTCACAGCCATTTTGAACCGCTAAACCTGGTTCTTACATGCTGTCCCACTGATGTGCTTTAACATATCTCAAGGATTAGAAATTTCTGGTTGTCTTTGACAGACCCTGTGTGACAGATCCACAGCCAGTGTGAATTGGTGCAGCTCCATTGGGCAGCAGAGTAGCTATGCTGGCTTACACCAGCTGAGAACCTGGCCCTGTGGATTTAGTGCTGATGAAAAGTTCTCGGCAGAGAGCCCTGGAGACTGAAGTCTACCATTCAACAACAGAATGAGTGCAGCACAGCAGGCTAAGCACACACCAGTGTGTGTCTGTCCTTACCTGGAGGAAACACCTCTAGTAGTTAGGGGAGGAGCTTGATTTCCATGGGCCATTCGATCTTCAGCCTCGCTGCTGATACTGCCAACAAAGGAGCAATTATTGCCAAGTTTGCTTCTGGTTTTAGTGATACAGAAACCTTTCCATTGCAGATTCTTTCTGCATAACATCTGTAACCCATGGCTTTTCCTATCCATCCCCACAGCTAAAACTCACTCAGGCTTTCATCACCTTGTGTCTCAATCAATGCAACATCCTTTTCTCTGGCCTTGACACATACAATCTTACCCCACTCATAACCATTCAGAATACTGCTGCAGACCATTCTGCTAGCTTGTTGCTCTGGCCATGTTCCCCCTCTCTTTGCATCCCTCCACTGGCTCCCTGTTCTCTATCATATCAAACATAAGCTGCTGCTTTTCACTTTGAAGATCCTTCACAGCCTATCAGCTCTTCTTCACTATCAAAATGTCGATGCCAGCCTCCAAGGCCAAGACTATAACAGGGTTCAAAAAAGAACTAGATAGGTTCATGGAGAATAGGTCCCTCAATGGCTGTTAGCTAGGATGGGTAGGAATGGTGTCCCTAGCCTCTATTTGCCAGAAGCTGCGAATGGGTGACAGGGGATAGATCACTTGATGGTTACCTGTTCTGTTCATTCCCTCTGAGGCACCTGGCAGTGGCCACTGTTGGAAGACAGAATACTGGGCTAGATGGACCTTTGGTCTGACCCAGTATGGTCACTCTCTTATGTTCTCTTATTGCTCACTTGTTAAATTTTCAAACATGCACCTTCATGCTTTCTCCCATGTTGCCCCTGGCCCTTGGAAGGAGCTCCCCATAAATATCAGCAAAGCTATCTTATTCTCCTCCTCCAAATCCCTCCTTAAAACTCTCCTTTGTCATGACACCTACAATAAAGTTGATGACAGGCCATTGGTGTGATGAGACCACTGCCTATCTTGCTGACCAATATTTTCTCATTGTTTTCTTGTACTTCCCTGTCTGTGTCTTGTCTTATACTTAGATTGCAAGCTCTTTGGGGATGGAACCATCTTTCTGTTGTGTGTTTCTACAGGATCTAGCCCAGTGGGGCCTGATTCATGACTGAGGCTCCTAAGTTGCTCTAGAAATACAAATAGTAACTAGGTGAAAGCCTGTGTTGTGGAACAGGTATAATTCGTAAGTGTAAACAAGCCACTTCACACAAACTCAACAGACGTTGGAGGCTTCTGAGTGACACACGGAGTGACAATCCTGGAATCTTTTTATATAGATGATAATAATCAAATTAATTTTACCAAGCCTCTGAATGCCCCTCACTTGGTAACAAGTTTTGTTCGTGAATGATCTGTGTTGGATCTGAGCTGGCAACCTGGCTCTATAGCAATACCCTGCTCTGTCCAGCTTCTCTTTTATTGTGTACTTGTGGTGCTGTGAGGGTAATGACATTAAAGATTGTGAGATGCTCAGATTCTATAGTGATGGAGACCATATAAGTACCTACACTAGATATATTCTATTATCCCTCCCACATGAGGATTATGGCCCTCCCAGTGGGGTTTGTGCACCGTAGTACATTTCATTAATAAAAAATAAGTTTTAAAGGGAAATTCAATACTGCACTTAAACATTTTTCATCATAACACCCACAAGCAAAAGACCTTCAAGCACAATTCCTCTGGTTGTGCCAGAAATGGATAATCTGCCAAATGTACAGATTTGATGGGAAATCTAAGGAGAGGAGAAAGAGAAAGCTAAGATAAAAAAGAATCCAAGAACATCTGCACTGCTGTTACTGAAATGCTGATGGATCTCAAAAAGTACTGCCTGTGGTCTTATCTGGTAATGAACCAGAGGATTATATTGTGTATTTGCTGCAGCAAGGGCATTTGATAAGACTTTGAACCATGATGCCTGTTTGGCGTCAGTGAAAATGGGAAAGGACTTGGCTGTCTGATGAGCGAGTGGCAAGCAGGTCTGGCATCAGCTGTTGAAATTCTACTTGTAAAATGTAATGGATGCTTCCTGGGGCTGAGGAATCTAAATTGTCTTCATATTAATTTCCCATCCAAGCTTTTAGTGTCAGCTTGAATCACAGGGTAGCTTTGTCAAGGCCTTGATAGTGGTGGGTCCTGGGGAAGGAAAATATTAGCAGTTATGGAGATGGTGGCGTTTTAAATGTTTAAATCCCAATAGGTTCTTTAGATACAGAGAAGAGCAGTCTCGCCCTACTGGTCTCAAAGGGGCACTCGCCTCTCTAATCTGGAATGCTGCTGCCTCAGGGAAAGAATCTCAGGAGGAGTGGGGAAGGCAGGCAGCTGCCAGCTCTATAAGTGCCTCTGGGTACATCTACATTGGAATAAAAGACCCGTGGCATGTTAGCCCAGGCTAGCTGACTCAGGTTTGCAGGGTTTGGTCTCTGGTGCTAAAAATTGCTGTGTAGACATTCAGACTTGGGTTGGAACCCGGGCTCTGGGACCTTCCCCCACACTGCAGTTTTACAGCCCCACAGACTAGGCCTCGTGAGCCCGAGTCAGCTGACCCAGGCCAGTCTCAGGTATGTAATTTGTGCGTAGACATACCCTCTGTGGCTAGGGTTGCCAGGTGTCCGATTTTCAACCGGAACGTCTGGTCGAAAAGGGACCCTGGCGGCTCTGGTCAGCATTGCTGACTGGGCCATTAAAAGTCTAGTCGGCAGTGCAGCAGGGCGAAGGTAGGCTCCCTGCAGCTCCTGGAAGTGGCTGGCACGTCTGGTTTATAGGCGCTGGGGTGGCCAGGGGGCTCCATGCTCTGCTCCCGCCCCAAGTGCTGGCTCCGCAGCTCCCTTTGGCCAGGAACCGTGGCCAATGGGAGCGGTGGAAGCAGCACCTGCAGGCGAGGGCAGTGCGCAGAGCCCCCTGGCCACCCTACGCCTAGGAGCCAGATGTGCCAGCTGCTTCTGGGAGCTGGCTGAGATAAGCGCCTCCTGGAGCCCGCACGGCAAACCCTCTGCCTGAGCCTCCTCCCAGAACCCACACCCTCTCTCGCACCCCAAACCTCTGCCCCAGCCCTGAGCCCCCTTCCACACCCCAATCTCTTCATCTCTGGCCCCACACCAGAGCATACACCCCCCGCAGGAGCCCTCATCCCCCCACCCCAACCCAGAGCCCCCGCCCACACTCTGAACCCCTCATTTTTGGCCACACCCCAGAGCGTGCAACTTCCAGCCGCAGACCTCACCCCCTCTCGCACCCCAAACCCCTGCCCCAGCTAGGTAAAAATGAGCAAGTGAGCGAAGGTGGAGGAGAGGGAGTGATGGAGGGGGGGATGGAGTGAGTAAGGGTGGGGCCTCAGAGAAGGGACGGGGTGGGGCCTCGGGATAGGGGTGGGGCAAGAGTGTTCAGTTTTCTGCAATCAGAAAGTTGGCAACCCTATCTGTGGCCAGGTATCCCGCGTGATGCAGGGTACCACTTTATTGCTTTTCCTAGCCCTGCTAAGTGAGAGGGTGGCCATTAGGCCAGTTACCATCACAGCTCCTTAAGTGTGTCTGCCAGATGGGCTGTTGTCATGGCAGCTGAGAAGACTGGTGGGTGTCTAAAGAGAAGGTGGTCTCGCCCGGGCTCACCTTGCCCTTCTTCAGGCCTTTGGGACAGAAAACAACCCCCATGTGGCCTCATGAGCACTCCTGTGGTTTGGGCTGTGCGACCAATGTGGGCTGGCAACAGCAGAAGCTCTGTCAGTGGGGCAGCTGAAAATGGAATCGGAGTAGGCAAAACCTCCCTTTATCCCAGTTCTGTGCCTCCTTCACAGCGTTAACGTGAATGGACTAGCTCTCCTTGCTGAAGGCTCGGTGGGGGCAGCTGTGCCAGAGCCCCACTGTGTACGTACCAGCAGGGAAGCCCAGCAACAGCAGGAATGCACTGGACAGTTTGTCGGCCAGAGCAGAGCACCAAGGGCTGCTTCCAAAAGTGCCCTCGGGGAATGAGCACCTCTAGACCTAAGGCAAATTACAGTGCCCCATTTAAGCTTTTGACCTAGAGCAGTGGCTCTGAAACTTTTTTTACTGGTGATCCCTTTCACGTAGCAAGCCTCTGAATGTGAACCCCCCTTATACATTAAAAACACTTTTTTATATATTTAACACCATTATAAATGCTGGAGGCAAAGTGGGATTTGGGGTGGAGGTTGACAGCCAGCTGGCGACCCCCCATGTAATAATTTTGCGACCCCCTGAGGGGTCCCGACCCCCAGTTTGAGAACCCCTGACCTAGAGCTCCCGCTGGCTGGGAAGAGGCCACTGCCATCTTGCTATGTGGTCATATGACTGTTGCACAACAACTGTGGTTTGGTTTGGTTTTTTAAGGGGACGTGACGATTCTTGGCATACCCAAGACTGAGAACCACTATGTTTCTGTGATGGGTTGGACCCCCGCCCCTTCCAGGGTGCCACCTGATTTTCTGGGGTCCCACTGAGCCTGCCTGTCCCACCAGCCTGGGTTCCCCTTACTCTGTGCTGCTGTGATAGGCTCTCAAGCCCCTTTCCAGCACATACACACAGGTAGGGACACACCCAACTGTAGAATCACACAGAGACTGCACTCAACTTTGTGTGGAAGGACTCAGCTTGGGGAATTGCCCAGCACTTTGGTGCACACACCCTCTGGAGTGTAAACCCAAAATTATGTTGTCTTGTGCTGTATAGAGATTTATGCAGCGGAAGCTCATGAAATTTGCTCTCTCCCTCAATGTGGAGGAAGATATGCACAGCGTTTTGCCCCCCTCCCCCTTATGAATTGCACAAAGGGGGTCTTGGAATAAGCAAAAAAAGTTGATTAACTACAAAAGGTAAATGTTAAGTGATAATAAGGGAGAGCAAACAGATCAAAGCAGATTACTGAGCAAATAAAACAAAACACACAAACTAAGTTTAATACACTAAGGAATAATGGCTATAAATAATTTCTCACCCTAAATGATGTTTCAGGCAGGTTGCAGAGTTTCTTGAAGGTAAACTGCACTGCTTGCAGCTTAAATCTCCAGGGATTCCTTTTACATGTTGACCTTTCTCTCCTGGACTCAACCCCCTACGTCCCCCAGCTTAGTTTCTTTGTTTCTTCAGGTATTTTCACCAGTCTTCCTTCTGGGGCGGGGAGGCAGTGGAGAAGGGCCCTGATTAACTCACTCATCAGCTTTAAATAGGATTTGCATATGGCGGGAATGCTTTGTTTACTAATTTGACCCCTCCACCCCCTTCCTGTGGAAAAGTACCAGCATTTCAAGATGGTATCCTGTACCGGGTGACATGATCACCTGACCCTGCAGTGTCAAAGCAGCATCCCAGGAAACTTCTCAGGAATGAGGAAGATTAGTATCTTCAAAGTCATATTGTCCTTCCTAATGGCCCATCCAGGCTGATTGCCTACTGTCTGGTGGGCATTCCCCAAGTACACAGACATTGTAATTGTTACATGGTCAATATTCCTAACTTCCAATACAGAAATGATATATGCATACAAACTGGATAATCATGTTCAGTAAATCATAACCTTTCCAATGATATCTCACATGACCCATCTTGCACAAAACAGAACTTAGTTATGCCATATTCATATCATAACAATATTTCTATGAAAAATATGGGGCATAATGTCACAGTTCCCCTCCTCCCCCTGCCAGCCATGAGCAGGAGACTTGCTCATGCTTGCCTGGGTATCAGTCTGTCAGTCACCCAAACAATCTCCTCTGGGCTATGCCAGTCCTTACTTTGCTTTGCAGGTTACCAATAGATGTACCCCAGATCCCAGTCCCTTTGAAGCATTCCCTTGCCATGTCCAGAACCCCTTATTACTGAACAAATACCAGGACTGCTGTTCCCAAGAGAACAGTACCCACACCAGCTTGAATGATTCAGCTCAGGATCAGCTCCTTGTATAATACCACAGCACTGAGATATCGTTTGTTTTCACTGTAAATGTCAGTTTATTATCAAAGCTCAAGAAAAAATGAGTGAGGATAATTGAACCAAAAGGGTTACATATAAAACAAAATCGTAAGTCCATTTCTAGAGACTAAATTTAATAGGCTAAAGTTTATCTCACTCTAAATGCCCTTTGCAGTGTTTCAACCAAGCAGGTTATGATCCAATTTTCATGAATGTAATCACACTGCCTGATTATTTCTTAGGCACAGGATAACGGGCGTCTTCCTTGCCTTCTCCTTATATCCTCCAAAGTTCATGGTTTGTTCCTGGAATCAGAATAACCCCCTGTAGCTTAGCCTCCAGTGTGCTGCCTCCCTGTTGGTTTCTCATGCGTAAGTGGGGCTTCCACTGAGACCGATGCATGAACATCTTTTGTCTGACAGAAAACCTTTGTCAGCTCTGCCTTGAGACAGACTTTAGGACATATTTTCAATATGTACACACACAACTCCTTACGTGGTATCTGTACATACATTTCACAACTATATTAATGACCTATGTGACCCTGGCTTTTATTTAATACAACACATGACATTCTTTGGTGAATCAGAAAGTATGTCCTCAGATCACAATGTTCTTATACCCCCTTGCTAGTTGGTATTGAGGCATTTATGGGTCATAGGACCATCCAATTCTCAAGATGATTTTTCTTGCCTATAAATGAATGAATGGTATCATAGGAGGCATTGTTGCATCCTCAGAATGCCTGTTTAGAACCTGAGAAACTACAGGGAAAGGTCCATGAGACTTTTAATGTAACAGAACAGTCAGTTTCCTCAGTCAGTGAGCTTCTAGTCAGGAGCCAGAAGTTGTCATCAGAGAGAAGAAGGGTATAGAGCTGTTCCGAAGAGAGAGTGTAAGACAAGTAACTGACACCAGTGTGCTGGAATCTGCCCTGGCAGATGGAGTTTAAGTTGTTGGTTATGAGCTATGCAGTCCTAAATAGTCTGGGACTAGCCTACCTGAAGGATTGCCTCTCTCTGTACCAGCCACAGCTGAGGTCATCAGGGGTCCTGAGCCAGTTTCCCCCATGTTATAAAAGAAGGGGGGCATCTGGCCAGGCATTCTCTATGTGGGGTGCAGGTCTCTGGAACATGCTCTTCCACTTGATCTGAAATAGTCCAAATCTGATGACTGCATGAGCACGTTGCAAAAGAAACCTGTTCCATAGTGCTTTTGGAAAGGGGCAAGATTATGCTTCCCAGATGAGAGGGCAGAAAGAAGTTTTTCTGTAAGTGGCCGGCTGGCAGAATTCCTGTAGGAATAATTATTTAATGCTGCTAGTATTTTGTTGTAATATAGTGTGTCAAAGTGCCTAGAGCTTTGGATAGGTGTCTTTTTAAAACCACTATTCAAATTGAAATAAAAAAGTGAAGAATTTGAATCCTAACTGTCACTCACATAAGTCTGTATTTCACACTAGAAAGGAGATAAGAATCCAAAACTTCATCTAAAACTTTACGTAGGTTCCTCCCCTTCTGCAAACGTTGGTTCTCTTTTCTCCCCCTTCCTAATCCCAACTGATCCCGTCCTTTTTCTTTCCTGTTGGGTGGATCTCCCTTTCCAAAGTGGGTGGGGTTCTGGGTTGGCTGAACGAGGAATCTGTGCTCCCCAAGGGAGCAGCTACTCCCAGGTAAAGTGAACTCTAACGTTACAACTTGCTACTACAGACATGCTGATAAGCACAGTATCCTGGCAATTGGAGACAAAAAAAGCAGGGTTTAGTTCTACGTAGGGCACACCCTGCATTAATTATTATTGTTATTATTTAATGGCTATATTGCGGGAATGCCCAGAGGCCTTCATCAGGATCGGGGCCCCATTATATGCACTGTATAGTAGTTTGTTACTGGACAGTGTCACAAGCAGCAGGAGGAGGAGAGGACTATGACTTCAGATGAGGAGTAAGGAACAAGGGCAAATGGTTGCAAAGCAGCAAAGCAGAATCATAGAATCATAGAATATCAGGGTTGGAAGGGACCCCAGAAGGTCATCTAGTCCAACCCCCTGCTCGAAGCAGGACCAATTCCCAGTTAAATCATCCCAGCCAGGGCTTTGTCAAGCCTGACCTTAAAAACCTCTAAGGAAGGAGATTCAACCACCTCCCTAGGTAACGCATTCCAGTGTTTCACTACCCTCTTAGTGAAAAAGTTTTTCCTAATATCCAATCTAAACCTCCTCCACTGCAACTTGAGACCATTACTCCTCGTTCTGTCATCTGCTACCATTGAGAACAGTCTAGAGCCATCCTCTTTGGAACCCCCTTTCAGGTAGTTGAAAGCAGCTATCAAATCCCCCCTCATTCTTCTCTTCTGCAGGCTAAACAATCCCAGCTCCCTCAGCCTCTCCTCATAAGTCATGTGTTCCAGTCCCCTAATCATTTTTGTTGCCCTTCGCTGGACTCTCTCCAATTTATCCACATCCTTCTTGAAGTGTGGGGCCCAAAACTGGACACAGTACTCCAGATGAGGCCTCACCAATGTCGAATAGAGGGGAACGATCACGTCCCTCGATCTGCTCGCTATGCCCCTACTTATACATCCCAAAATGCCATTGGCCTTCTTGGCAACAAGGGCACACTGCTGACTCATATCCAGCTTCTTGTCCACTGTCACCCCTAGGTCCTTTTCCGCAGAACTGCTGCCTAGGCATTCGGTCCCTAGTCTGTAGCTGTGCATTGGGTTCTTCTGTCCTAAGTGCAGGACCCTGCACTTATCCTTATTGAACCTCATCAGATTTCTTTTGGCCCAATCCTCCAATTTGTCTAGGTCCTTCTGTATCCTATCTCTCCCCTCCAGCGTATCTACCACTCCTCCCAGTTTAGTATCATCTGCAAATTTGCTGAGAGTGCAATCCACACCATCCTCCAGATCATTTATGAAGATATTGAACAAAACCGGCCCCAGGACCGACCCTTGGGGTACTCCACTTGATACCGGCTGCCAACTAGACATGGAGCCATTGATCACTACCCGTTGAGCCCGACAATCTAGCCAGCTTTCTACCCACCTTATAGTATAGCATTGCTGAACGCAATGCGTTCCATAAGGCATCACTGTCTTTTTGGAATGTAGAATGATTTGGAATGTAGAATGCTAAGTAGACTAGGTTTAGCCTAGTACAATGCTAGGGTTGCCAGTTTTGGCTGGACATATTTCTGGAGGTTTCATCACATAACATAATCTTCAATTAAAGATTAAACTTTAATTCCAGGAGACTCCAGGACAATCCTGGAGGGTTGACACCCCTATAATGCATACATGCAAATTACTTGTATGTGCACTTGGTAGTCTAAAAATCTGAGCTTGGATATTTAGATTAGCAAGCACAGATATAGGTAATTCACATGCCCAATTGCTGTGACTACATGCATGTTCGCAGTGACTGCACACAAATTATGCACTTGCAGTTTTGCACCTTGAAATCCATGCCACAGCTTGCTCTCTTTGGATCTCTGTTCAAGCAGCAAGGCCCAGACACAGCTCCCAAAGTGTTGTTGTCCCAGCTTTATTTGCATGCATGAAAGGGCTGGTGAGACCTGGAGAATGAGGGAAGCACTTTGTTTCAACTCTGTATCTTAAGTTCTACAACATTTAACTAATTGTTGCGTTTTTTTAATCAATTAAACTGCTTTTCTGTTGCATTTTCAGAACTCCCTCTGGTGGCTAATTTGATAGCGTACAAATCTGTTTTGTTTTATTTTAAATCAAAACTCCTTGTAGCTTTGTCAGGAGACTAACTTTGGTATAGAAGGCCAAAGTTTCAGTCCTGTTGGAGTTAAGTGTTCATCACATACTCTGCTTCTTACATTTGCTCTTCACTCTATGGATGAGTAAACTCTCATTCCTTGATTAATTGCTCCCTGCCCTCAAGTTCCCAAGTGCTTGTCTGTATCAACTGATATTCCTAATCAAAATGCTTTGTTAGTTTTGAGTTCAGCTGTTCCGCAGCTGGTGTAAATCAGCATACCTGCATTGCATATCAGAGGAGCTATGTCAATTTACACCAGCTGAGGAGCTGGCCCAAGGCTGCTAAATTGTTCCCCTCTTACCCAACAGAGCTCTGCAAGGGAGTCAGTATGTCAGCATTACAAAACGTAGGCACACAAAAATTTGAAAGCTCTCATTTAAGAATTACAATGGATATGAATTCTAATTTGGGTACCCAGCTATGCAGCTGAAACGCAGGCCTTCTGTGTTTTATGAGAGCATATTCCAGTTCCACAGATGTAACTCACTGAGTGTTCTGTTCTGCTCATTGGTGGCCTCGCACATTTTTACAACTGAACCACTGTCCCTGGTTTCTGAGGTAATTGACATCTTTACAAAGCGGGCAACTGGTGTCTGTAAAGTGCCCTGGTCTACTTATGTGTTGCTTCGTGTTGACACAATTTACATTATTCCTAGTGCATTTGAATCTGGCAAAAATTTCAGTCACTAATGGTTCTAGGGCCAACATTTCAAAAATAGGCACATATACTTATGCAGTTACATACATTCATTCATTCATGTGCATGTCTGATTTATGCTTGCAAATTTCTGTTGTACCCATTCCTTGCTAAAGTAGGATTTTTCCTTACAATAGATTTCCTAATGTTCCACCCAATCTAATTTTAAACCCGGCAAATGATGGGGCTTTTACCACTTCCTTTTAGAGACCCCTCCACAGCCTCCTAGAGCTCACTGTTTGGAACAATGCGTAAGTGGCACTTTACAGACACCAGTTGCCTGCCTTGAAAAGATAACAGTATTTTCCTGCTATTCAGCCTGTTTTTTCTCTTTCTTAATTTCTTCCCATCACTCCTAGTTCCGTATCCCCATCTATTGCCCTAAATAACCCTCACTCCCTTAGCATCTTGCTCTTCAAATTTGTATTGCACGTTTCCCCGAGTCCTCTCTACTTCCCCACTTTGTTGTCTTAAGCCAAACTATCTATGTTTAGCTGTTGTAATCTTTCCTCATGCATTTAGTTACAGATAAGAAATATAGCAGCTACACATTGTTGTTAGAAAATCAAGTGTTGCCAAGTCTCACGAGAAAAAAAGAAAAGAAGCGACACTGCATTTCAAAACAAGCCCCAAACAGCCCAACCTTGTTCAGAGGGAGAGCAGGGGGGTTGTGATACAAATTCCATTTTTTTAGTAGTTCTAGTTTTGCTTCATACAACATTAAAAATATTGAAATAATAAATTTGTGTGCACTTACCTTATTTAATAAGGTCATTCTCGCTCTTTCCATCCTTCATGGTCTCTTGCCTCAATGTGGTACATTCCCATGTTGAACCGCTGAAGCATATTGCGGGGTGGGACAAAAAATTGGAACATAGGATGTGCCGAGTGTACGGGCCAGAAAGTTCTCAAATTTGGGTGCATTTTCTTAATTGAACGGGAGTGGGGAAAGAAAGATTCTAAAATTCTAAGGACGTGCGTATACATTGACACCAATCAATCACCGAAACCACTCCTACAACCATTTTTAAACTATAACTTTGTGTTGAAGTCACCTATTACAAAAAAACTCAAATAAGCAACCTCCTAATAAAGCAAGCCCCCAAACCCACAGCTCCCGGTCTGCTCTCCAACAGAAGGGATAGCACTATGAATTGGCCAAATTAGCCTAGAGGTGTGTCTCTTTCACAAAGTCCTAGTATGCTAGTGTCCTAATCCACAAGGCATGGTAAGACACTGGCACCTCTATGTCTGTTTGGAACAGAAAGCACATATGAGCCTTCTTTACCTAGGTAGGACAGGCATCACAGAGGATTCATGTAGAACAGTGGTTCTCTTCCATCTGCTCATCTAGATATTTGTCTAGTTTTACAACAGGCTACATAAAAAGCACTAGCGAAGTCAATGCAAACTAAAATTTCATACAGGCAAGGACTTGTTTATACTGTTCTATATACTATACAGTGAAATGTGCATTCAATATTTAAATTCCAGTTGATTTATTTTATAATTATATGGTAAAAATGAGAGAGTAAGCAATGTTTCAGTAACAGTGAGGCTGTGACACTTCTGTATTTTTTGTCTGATTTTGTAAGCAAATAGTTTTTAAGTGAGGTGAAACGTGGAGTACGCAAGACAAATCAACCTCCTGAAAGGGGTACAGTAGTCTGGAAAGGTTGAGAGCCACTGACTTAATAAATATCAAATACAAAGTAAATGCCACATTCGTACAGCGGACTCGATCGTTAGGTTTTTGAGCACTGTACAAATAATAAATAATGAGTTGTCTACACTCCCCCTTTGGAAAGAGAGTTAGACACATATTTATCTTTTCATTATCTGCTACCTGCTTTTTTTTGGTTTGGTTTGGTTTGGTTTGGTTTTTAATAGGCAGTTGCTTGTTAGTGGATTTATTTAATTAAACTCCCGACATTTACCCTGTACATAAGGTTGGCAAGCTATATTTAAAACTGTAAATCCTTATAAAACGTACTGTGGGGAACAATGCTGCCTCGCTAAGGAGCCACTAGGTGATCTGATAGGACTTTCCCATCGCTGGCTTATATGGTCTAGGACATGACAGCACTTGATACTGTTGTGCCATGTGCCTACTCAACAGCAAAGGGAAAGAGAGAGAAAAGATAGATTACATGGATCTGATCTGATCCCTATGCTGAAATGTTTTGCATGATTAAAAAATGAATCCTATGGCCCGATTCTCCTCTGTTCCTTACATCTGTAACACCGGTGTAACTTTGGCTTAATGCTGATGTAATGCCACTAAATTCAACAATGTAACAAATTGGAAAACTCAGCCTTTTGCCTTCAGTGGAGTTACTCCTGATTTACATTGGTGTAAGAAGAGAATCAGGCCCTCTAGTCTGTTTCTCTAGTCACTAGGTTCACCAGTTTAAATTGGGTATTCACTTACACACATGTAACACCATTGGTGTCTTCTGTTTTACAAGTGTAACTAGGAGAAGAATTTGCCCCATGGTCTACCAAAAAAACACAACAAAATCCCCTTATGTGCAGTATGCTAATATGATGCAATGACACATTACAATTAGAGACGGACCTGAGCTGCAAAATTTGAAAATGGACCAGATGTTCCCCAGAGGTTAGTAGGCTTTAGATTCAGGGTTGTGGTACTGATCCAAGTCTAGTTATAACACGGTGATGCAATGGTTATTACTTGCCACATGCAGGACAAGCATTAAACAATGGTGAAAGGGGAGAGATGTCACACGACTGTTTCAGCAACAGAAAGGGGAAACACACGGACAGCTGGACAGGCATGATATTTAGATACCACGGCTGAGATTCTGGACTGTCCCTCAGGAGACTGCACACACTAATGCACTGCTTATGGGGAGGGGAGACAAAAGTCACTTTAATCCCACTTTGAGCCCTTCTAATTCTTCTCCAGATCCTAGTATGGCCCCCAGCATAAAACAGAGGAGCCAGGAGCTGCTTCAATATATGGTGGCCCCACAGTTTCCCCACAGGACTGTCTATGCAGAGCGCCACAGCAGCAGAGAATTTCCTTCTCACCTGTACAGGCCCACTGTAGCAGGGCTTGTGAGGGGGCTTGTATAGAGCAGCCTACTGTCATTGTACACAGTGCCTGCACTGGGTGAATTCTCACTTGTAAAGGGTTTTGCAAGTGTGACCTAGAGGCTAGAGCATCCGGCTGGGACTCAGGAGACCTTGGTTCTAGTCCTTGCTCTGCTTCTCGCCCGGGTGTGTGACCTTGAGCAAATAACTTTACTTCTCTGTGCCTCAGTTTCCCCATCTGTAAAATGGGCTAATGATACTAACCTCCCTCTGTAAAACACTTTGAGATCTACTGGTGGAAAACACTATATAAAAGCTAGGCATTATTATTGTATTATATTATTACAACCCTTTATGGCAGCGCAGTGACCTCAGATTGTTACAGAGAGAACCATTGATATGTAGGATAAATTGCCAAGGGCAACATTAGGAGAATTCAGGTCATGTAATTCTCAAAAGTTCTTTGTCACACACACACACACAGGATCAAATATGATGATGTGTACATGAAAGAGAAATAGATCTGGATGAAGCTGCCTGGAGTCATCCCCCATAAAACTTACTGTGCACCGTCCTGGTAGAAAACAAAATATTGACCCAGCAGAAAAGTAGAATATGTTACAATAATTAACTGCAGAGCAAGGAAAGTGACGGACATCCTGAGCACCAAGGAAATTAAATGGAAAGCAGTATTGAACTTCATGGTGGATGAAATTATAAAGAGTTATTTCTGTAGGCTGGAAATTAATTATTGAATTTTTGTGCAAAACCAACCTGCACGACGGAGGCATGTATCCTACCCCCGTCTCTGCCATAATGGCTTTTCAAATACGACTCTTTGTTTCCCCTAATTAAAAAAAATGTTGTGGGCGGTATTCCACCACTAAGCGCTGGTCTATATGCCAACTTGCACTGATTTAACTAAATCAGCTTTCTAAAACTGTCATTACTTTGGTGCAAATCTATGTATTGTGACAGGGTCGGGCCAGATGGCTACAGGAGAGTGATAGAAGGCAGATATATTAGCCCCAGATTAAGTAGGTCCCTTTTCCCTGGGTAAGGTAACAGGGAAGGTTCCAGAACAATCAGGAATTTTCTGGAAACAATTAAGGCAGATAGGCTAATTAGAACACCTGCAGCCAATCAAGAAGCTGCTAGAATCAATTAAGGCAGGCTAATCAGGGCACCTGGGTTTTAAAAGGCTCTCACTCCAGTTAGGTGTGTGTAAGGAGCTGGGAGCGGGAGGACGTGCTGCTAGAGGACTGAGGAGTACAAGCGTTAACAGACAGCAGGAGGAAGGTTCTGTGGTGAGGACAAAGAGGGTGTTGGGTGGAGGCCATGGGGAAGTAGCCCAGGGAATTGTAGCAGTCGCACAGCTGTTCCAGAAGGCACTCTACACAGTTGCAGTCCACAGGGCCCTGGGCTGGAACCTGGGGTAGAGGGCGGGCCCGGGTTCCCCCCAAACCTCCCAACTCCTGATCCAACACAGGAGGTTCCACCAGAGGGGAAGGTCTCTAGGCTGTTTCCCGACCCATGTGGTGGGTCAGCAGAGACTGCGGGGATTGTTCTTACTCTTTTCCCCCCATGCTGGCCTGTTATGAGGTTATCTGAGTGAACGGCAGATTTGAGCCACAAAAGTGGTCAAACTGATGGCTACTGTGAATCTCTGAGGCGAGCAAAATCCGCCAATAAGCGCAGGACCCTCCCCAAGGTAGAAGAGACATTTTATCACAGCATGGACACTTTTCTTTTAGAATAAGAGTTGGCTTAACTAAGATCAGTGTAGCTAACAGCTTTAGCTGCTCCCATTCTGAAACAAGAGTGCCCTCAAACAGACTTGCAGTGAAATAACTGAAGCCATTTTAACTCACAACTTTGGGTATTTCGGTGCGAGTCTGTGCATACAATTTGTAAGAAACTGAAGAATACAGACTCAGAGGCTTTTCAAACTGACCACTAGATGTCACAGTTGCTTCACTGACGCTCAACTGGCAATGCCTTTTTCTGGCCGCTAAGAATAGCAGGCACCATTTGCCAACATTCCCGACACGCTGGTTTCTGCGATATCATAGTTCTTCTCTGTGCTCAGGATAGGAAATAAATGTGGTAATTCTGGGATGTCTATTGGCAAAGACTGACTCTTTGTAATGGTCACTGTGCAACTGCTAAAAACAGAAGTCCAGGAACGTGAGTTTTGGATGATTATCCCAGGAGCTGCTACAGTAATAATATTATTATTATTTATTTCAATTACAGTAGCATCTTGCCCCAGTTGTGCTAGGTGCTGGGTGCTGTACAAACACAGAATGAAAAAAGACAGTTCCCGCCCCCAAGAGTTTAAATAACTTAATTTGTTGTTTATTCTGTCAGAAGCTTGACAATAGCTATCTATCTGAACACACTAAGAGCAGCTGCAGAATGTTTTCATTTACATTGACCTTTATTTGAAATGAAGGCAAAACAAGAAAGAACTAAAGTGTCCCTTGTAAGAGAGTCTTCCTCTTAACATGCCACATCATTTCTGTCTCTCAAAATGGCAGCTGAGTCGCAGATCTCTAGAAACCTCGGTACTAGAACTGGTTGAAACATTTTCATCAGAATATCATTCACTATGTAAAATGGCTTTTCAAAGAAAACAAAATATTTAGTAAATATTTTTTTCATTCACAAATTTTGATGTTTTGACCAAATGAATCAAAACAGATTTTTGTCCTTGATTCATTTAATCACAAAATAAAAATCTGTGAAGATGTCAAACAAAAAGATGTGATTTTCCTGAAAATTTTCACAGAAAATACTTAGTCTTTTTCACCTGCCCATGTTAGAACACAAGCACAAAATCCAAAACATGTGCATATCTACATATGAGATGGTCAAAAAATGGGGTTGGAAAATGAGGGGTTTTCCACAGAAAATTTGATGAAAATGAACAAAAGTCTTTGAGAGGGAAGGTGATGCAACATGGGTGTCTGTGGCTGTGGTGCATCATGGGAGAAGTATTCTGGCCAGAGAGTCCAGCCCACAGAGGGGAATGGGAACAAGAGGCACCCAAACTACTTCTTCCAGCTGGCACTGCAAGAGCATATCCAAACCAAAATGATTTGGTTTTTGCATGTTCAGTTTTTCAACCAACATTCCCGCCCCCCCACGCCCCTGGAAAGCAGACACTGTGTGTGTAAAATTTCATGTAGCTGAAAATCCTATTTTCTTGCAAAAACAGTTTTGTTGGAATTTTTTTGACCAGCTGTACTACAAAAGGAATTTAATAACGTTGGGGTCAATGGTGTTAGGTGAAGGAATGATGTCAGTGGATCTAGGCATCATGAGGGCAAATGCTGTGTATGCATCTGATGCAGCTGTTAATGGATCTCCGTTTGGAACCTCTGTTAACTCCAATCTTTCCTCTCACTTCCTCTAGCTGTACTGAAACCCCTCTTCCTGGAGCTGGGTAGTATCCTTTGTTGCAGTCTCCTGGACAGAGAGGTGGAATTGGGTTAGATTATTAGATATTTTTATGATGTCTTAGTCTGAGGCCATCAAATTTGTTTCCAGGGCCTCCAAAGTGACCCTAACCCCTCACCCATATCTCCTGCACAGCATGCCTATGAAATCCTCTATTCTTCTTCAAACAGGAGAAAAGGCAGCTAGAATAGGATCCACATATCTGGCCGTTGATAATCTTTCTGTAGGATTCGTGAAGGTCAGACATGAACGATGGCCCATTTATTTAACCTTGTACTGGGTGTTGTCCATGTGACTAACACAGCTTGGAAGAATTGCTGCTGGAACCAGTGGCCAGACCATCAACTAAACTAAACACAAAGAGAAGTGCTCTAACACAGTCTGCTTTTATGATCCAGGTGTCTAGTGTAACAGAAGCTACTGTGGAAAAATAATGGCAATTTCCAGTGTTGATTAGCAGCTTCTGATCAAAGGGCTCTGAACTTCAACTGCTCGAGTGTAATATGTGAGGGTGGCAAAGAACTCTGAAAGTGGTAAAAGGTCAGCAGGGATGGATTCAGGCTCAGCCTGCAGGAAATCAGCCACAATTAAGAGTCTATTTATATATTTCCAGAGTGGAAAAAATTGAAGTCACAAAATTTGGGAACCTTTTAATGGAATTTGTGGGACCCTTTGAAGCACATGTTCTGCATCTGCTAATCCACTCAGTCCTGCCCTATCTGCAACTATCTCTACCCTGGTCTGCAGCAGGATAACAGGCTTGCTGAGTATACTAAGAAATCCCCCTGGGTTTGCTGCTGTTTTCTTGCTTTGGAATATCCCACTAGCCAACTATATCACTGTGCCAAAGCCTCAATACTTCTGGAGACCCCAAAAGGGGAGATCTAGCAGAGCTGATCGGATTCCATTACATCATTTTAAAGTGAACAATGCATGAGTTTCCAAAGTGGATTATGAATCCCCTGACAAACGTGGTGTTATTCTTTTATTTCTCACTTTGTATTACGATGGGGACAGCCATGGCAATAGAAGATGGTGAAAATGATGAACCTATTTTAAAATGAAAAGGAGTACTTGTGGCACCTTAGAGACTAACCAATTTATTTGAGCATAAGCTTTTGTGAGCTGAGCTGTAGCTCACGAAAGCTCATGCTCAAATAAATTGGTTAGTCTCTAAGGTGCCACAAGTCCTCCTTTTCTTTTTGCGAATACAGACTAACACGGCTGTTACTCTGAAACCTATTTTAAAATGTTCACAATCTCTTTCCCTTTACTATTAGCCAAGTTTCTTCTTGATGTTGTTAATAATTAGTGCTCTCCAATAGAAATGGTATAAAGACCTGGACACTCTGACACTGTGGGGATAGCACTATCTAAAGTACCAGGGGGCAGACCCTCAGTTAGGGTCATAGCCAAAGCACCGTGGTGGAGCTATGGAAATTATACCAGCTGAAGATCTGCCTTCTGGATGGATACATAGATTCTCCAGCTGTAGAACAGAGTGCTGGAGAAAATCTATAGTAGGTTAAAAGTGATCAAAAAGAGAGGGAAATGTTTGTGCCTTCCTCCCTTCTTTATAATATAGAAAAGATCTGAAAAGGGTTTTATTTTGTTTTCTTAAGTTTTTTCCTTCTTCTTTTATTTGATCTTTAGAACATTATTGATATTTCTATCTGGTCTCCCCTGATATTACCTGCAAACTCATTGGAGATCTCAGACCTCTGTGTTATGAGCTTCTGATTTACACCAGAGTGAGAGCAGAGTCAGTCCCAAAATAGTTTTTGAAAGCAGTCTGCATTTAAGTCACTTCATTCCTTTGGAATCTGTGATATCATGAAGCTGACAGTCCGAACAATGCTCCATAGTGTTTCTGGGGTATTCAAGACCTAAATTTCTCTTGTTGAAAATAAACTAAATAAACATTGTCAGGTTTACATCATGAAGAAGCAAAAAGGGGACAAATCCCTCTCTCCCTCTTTTTTTTACTTTTAAAAGTGATCACTCTGGATATGACTGTGGAGATTATTTTACAAGTGGCTAAGATAACATGGTGTATGGCTGTAATTTTCAAGCTGTATTTTGATCACATGGAACCCCACTGAGTGTGCAGTTCAATACTCTTATATGTGTGTGCTGGATATCTGATTTTAGTATTGTGTTGAGAGAAGCTGCACAAACATATATACAGGTCAATCTGAGAAAGTGTTCAGTACAAGTATGTATATTCGTGTGCATTTCTTTGTTGCCTTCTGTGGTTCACAGTGAGCCTTTACTGCTTTCTATTGCTGCATTTATCTGTCCTTGCCTTTTCTGTTGGCTGTTCATGGTTCTTAGTTTCTGGGTGTTTTATGCTGATTGCCTCCCCTCTTTTGATTGTTCTTTGTTTTTTAAAAAATGTAATCACTGCTCATTCTTTGGATCTTTGGGACTGGTGTTATGTCTGTCACTGGTTTCTCCTTAAATCAAGGCATTTGAGACTCATCAGTAATGAGATCCATGACTCTGTGGTCCACAGATCCCATCTGTCCTGCATAGCTAGGGATGCTGGAACAATTTTTATAGTGGGGGTGCTGACAGCCAACGAATCAAGCTGTAAACCTGTATGGGATGGAAACCACTTCAAGCCCAGCACACCTAGTTCCAGCACCTATGTGCATAGGTACCCATATAGCAACTTCCCAAGTCCTCTCCCAGCATGCCCTAGGCTCAGAATAAAGCCAGAGAAGGATTTTATGGTGGTCAGTGTAGTCTTCTTTTGCTGGTCCAAAATCCTGGCAGGAATATGACAGCTTTGATCACTCCAAAGTCAGAGAATGTTTGGATCCAGCATTTTGTTTCAGTTCATTATGAAAAGGGGCCATTTACAAAATTTGGATCCAAGTTCAGATTTCGAACAGCTTCAAAGTTTGAGGTGTCTGGGTCCCAGGTTTCAATTCAGGCCATCTCAAGAACGAACCTAACCAGGTGCCCTGTAATTCAATCAAAGTGAACTTCTGTTGTGTATATTTATTTATATATTTGATTTTTTAAAAAGATCTAAAGCTACTAGCCGAAGTTCTGCAGAAACAGGACAAGGAGTGGTAGTAGACAAGAAGGCAATGTTGAGATGACTGACTGATCAGGGCACTGGTAGCATAGTAGGATGTGTCTCTCTCTCTAATAAATATGTATGTTATGTGTGTGGAAGAGAGCAGTGACCTCCAATAAATAAGTTCAGGACTGGTCTTATGCACACCCAGGACAAGAGATTGCTGTTGCCTTCAGACTTTTGATAGCAGGAGGACCCATCATACCCACAGCAACTCACAGCCTGAGTTCTTTCCTGTGGCCCTGTCACTCAAAAAGCCATCTCCTGCTTTTTTTGTAATTTGTATGTGTAATTTATCTTATCTCCTTTCAAAAACCCTGTCTGGGTTCAGCTCTATTTTTTTCTGCTGGTGAGCAAGGAAGAGGAGAGTGGGAACAAATTTCTATCAGGGTGCAATTTAACTTAATGAAAGGAACAAACAGAATCAGAGGCGCCAGCACATGTCCTGGAGGGAGTGCGAAAAAGTAATGAGAAGTGGATTTATGGTGCTCTGTAAAAGATTTAAAACCATGTTTAAACTCTACAGATTCCATTGAATTAACATCAGTAGCACTTGGGTTATCAACTCCCTCCCTGTGTGTCCCTGAGAGGAAGATACAAAGTCCTTGGCATAAGAATATTAGCACAACACCCCACATCCAACCCTCTGGCACAATCACACTTCAAATTGGACCCTTTACCATGGAAATGTGAACATGATTGGCCTGTTAGTGGAGCATTTCTAGTGGCACACAGAAGATAGTTCTGGAGGTAATTGCCTTCTCCTTCTTACCCTGCAAAGAAACCGGATTGCCTTTGGCCTCACGTCAATGATTTACTCTGTGAGGGGGAGAGTTGCTTTGATTCCCGTAGTTATTATGATACTCGTGATTGTTTTTTCGAAGCAATTACGTGTAATGCCTTTTTAAGGATTCCTCCCTGTAGAGAGGATTCACATCTTTTGACGGTATCTTTATTTCCCTCCTCTGTCTCCATTCTTTTCTTTTTAAATGACAGTAATTTCTGGTATTGAACGGCAATGGTGGTGTTCTTGCAGCAGTGATCGCTGACGGTGTTGATGGGGCTGTCAATAGAGGCACATGGGACAAGATGCTGTGAGGAAGCAGAGTTTGGCTCTGTGGCTGGAGCTTGTCTAAAAGTGGATAAGGAGCGTGGAGTTCATCTATTTTGAAATCTCAGCTCTCTGTTTCCCCCTTGTCTATATGTCTCTCAGTCTACTGATGCATGACTACTTTCCTAAAATTTGGGTAAGGGGGCTCTGGAGAGGATGGTGTCTGGCTTCTGACAGGCAGGGCCGCTTGGGAGCCATAAAAGACAGAGGGACTTCATTTGACTTTGCTCTGTCCGGCTCTCCCCCACCTTTGCAGGGAACAGCTTACTCACAGTATGAGGATCCTCACCCTCCTACTTCTCCTTGATCTCTACCTTAGTACAGGAACCAGCAAGAGAGAGGGTAGAAGGGTCCAATCACAAGGTCAGGCTTAGGAGGAAAAGCAACAGGCATGGATATGGGATGGCACTAGGGAGCCTGGGGCCTGTCCAGAATAAAAGAATCAATGGATACAAATCAGACATCAAAAATTATAACATTCAAAAACCAGTCAGAGAACACTTCAATCTCTTTGGTCACTCGATTACAGACCTAAAGGTTGCAATTCTTCAACAAAAAAACTTCAAAAACAGACTACAGCAAGAGACTGCTGAATTGGAATTAATTTGCAAACTGGATACAATTAATTTAGGCTTGAATAAAGACTGGGAGTGGATGGGTCATTACACAAAGTAAAACTATTTCCCCATGTTTGTCCCTTCCCCCCCCCCACTGTTCCTCAGATTTTCACTACAAAGTTTTTTTTTCCCTGCTTTCCTGCTGGTTATAGCTCACCTTAAATGATCACTCTCGTTACAGTGTGTATGGTAACACCCATTGTTTCATGTTCTCTATGTATTTAAATCTCCCCACTGTATTTTCCACTGAATGCATCCGATGAAGTGAGCTGTAGCTCACAAAAGCTTATGCTCAAATAAATTGGTTAGTCTCTAAGGTGCCACAAGTACTCCTTTTCTTTTTGAGAAAAAATTTGGTTCAAGTTTGGGGCAAAGGTTGTGGTCAGCATCTGCTTTATTAATTGCTATTAAATTAACATGAACTGATTATCTTATTAGCCTGGAATTTAAAGCCTATTTGAGATCCTTAATTAAAAGCTTTATGATGGTTTCCATTGTAAAGCCTGTTTTAATTAACCAAACAAAACCTTTCTGCTTTTCTTCCCCAGCAGCCCAGCAAGGGTGGGATTGCCAGTTCTGAGCTGCGACAGCCAGGCATGTCCCATTGGGGTTTTTATCTACTCTCCAAAGCAGTGACATTTATAAGCTATAATAAAGTGAAGAATAGTGTATCCCTTTAAAAAGTAGGCATGCAGGGCAGTAATGGCCCAGTAGCAGAGGCTTGTCACTGCTATACCACTGTCTACTTGGAGGTTTTTTAGCAGCAGGCACGTTATTTGCTGTGATAGTGATTGCTATATTGCTTAGGACCATTCAGGAAGCTCCTTGGCTTTGTGTGGTGATTTTTGGTCTTGGTCTCATAGTACAAGTGGTGGTGTGCTATGCAATCACTGAAGAAAGCAGTGCCTGGTTTATATTATACTAGTGCTTGGGCGTGCAGCTCTGACTGCCCAGGAAGGGACTGTGTTGGAAGTGGCATCTATGAGCCCCTTGTTACAATTTTGCCATCATATACTACTAAATCATCTCTGCCAGAGACATCTTGTCCCTTGAACTCATAGACAGTGTTTCAGAGGAGCCTTTAGAATGCACCGGATTCAAGGCCAACACTGGTAGATGCTTGTGCCAACATTGTCAGAAGTGACTGCTGATTTTAGGTGCCACAGGTTTTGGGTGACCAACCTGAGACACCCTCGGCCCCATTTTCAGAGGTGCTGAAGGGCTCGCCTCTCCAATTGAAGCATTTGAGAGCTGCACATATTTATTGCTTCTGAAAATGAAGCCCAAGGCATCGTCCAGTGCCCCTGGCCTCATCTGAAAATTTTGACCCGTCTACAAAAAAACCCCACAACAACCCGAGGAGGATGCTGATACAAAGGGACAGATTTCCAAAGGCACAAATGGTAGGTAGGTGCATAACTTTCACTTGTGTCTGAAAATCTCCTCCAAGGTCTTCACTCACCAGCTCTGTTTCGAACTACACAAGTTGAACGCTTTCTGCACAACATACTTACAGGTTTCAGGAAAAAAGCACATATGTAAGAAGACATTTATTTATTGTACAGGTTTTTCCATGGCACTTATCACCTTGGCATCTGGACACGTGCACTTAATTCTGCTTTGATTGTAAAATGCTTGTAGTTATGAGAGAGTGATTTTCTTTAAATGGGAAAGGAAGTGAAATGCTTTTCCTAATGTCTCACCCCTCTTCTCTATCAACAGCTGCACTCTTGAGACACAGGGTTTTTCACAGGCAACAGGAAATAAAATCAGTAGGTGATAGTGTCTTGTTAAAATATTGGCAGCTCATCATTGGCCAGTTAAATCATTTGCTAACCTATAAACATTAATACTCTTAAGGAGTGCTTTGAAGATCAGAGCCTCTGATCAGGTGATCAGGAGACCAATCCTCAGATAGGAACGTTGAAGCTTTTGATCGTTCAGTATTAACTTGCTTCAGGCACACGCACACACACACACACACACGTATGTATTAGGATTTGGTTTGCAGAGGCTGATATAGCTAGATCTGGGTGTCGTTTTCAGACAAGTTTCAGAGTAGCAGCCGTGTTAGTCTGTATTCGCATAAAGAAAAGGAGGACTTGTGGCACCTTAGAGACTAACAAATTTACTTGAGCATAAGCTTTCGTGAGCTACAGCATCCGATGAAGTGAGCTGTAGCTCACGAAAGCTTATGCTCAAGTAAATTTGTTAGTCTCTAAGGTGCCACAAGTACTCCTTTTCTTTTTGTTTTCAGACAAAACATTTTTTCAACAAACAATGTCGATTTCAGTTGACCAAACATTTCGTGAATGTGTGTTGAATTTGCCAAATTGTTTCTGTTGAAAAAAAAAGTCTGCAATATAAAAACATTTCATTTTGACCTTTTCAAACTGAAACTTTTTTTATATGAAATGACTTTTCATTTAGAATTTTACTTCAGTTTTTTTTAAAGAGCTTAAGAAACCTCACAAATGGAACCAAAACATTTTGTTTGACCCGAGACAAAATAGTTTCAACTTTTTCAGTTTGGCTAGGGATCCAAAAAATTAGTTATGCACACAACTCTAGTTATAGCATGTCCGGACGTTATGTCATTGTGATCTGTCATGACATAAAACTCAGGGTGCTATGAGGAACTGTGTTTTACCCCATGGAACAAACTCTGAAAGATGATTACCCTGCCACCTCTGTGCTGTCAGCAAAGCTCCCCCCTGCCCCTCTGTCACCAAGTTTCCAGGCATACCCACTTACTCGGGCTGGAAGAGAGGTGTAAGCACCAGATGAAGGATATCACCAGTGTGGAAAGATCGCTCACTGCCATAGGGCATGAGGGTGGTTTAATGTAGGCAGATAGATGCAGACAAATGCAGACAACAAGTAATTTATTTCTCCCCCTTCTCTAATAAATATTCATGTTTACATAAATAATATATCACACACAACCTGATACCTAAATAAATAATGACCAAGGTACAGCATGATCAGGCATATGAGTTGCTTTGCTTCTTTTTGCTGTTTTGAATAGCAAGGGAGTTAATGAGCTCATTATTCAGGCATTAACAGAGGTTACTCCTCAACACTATGTGATGAGAAGCCATCCCGTCAGTCTTCAGTGTTGACAAGGAAGACAGGAACAGCCATGCTGGAGCAGACCAACAGTCCATCTTGCCCAGTGTCTCGCCTCCCAATCTCACCACAATAGAATTAGAGCCTGAACCTATGAAAACAGCTGTGCTTTCTTTGCAGTGCTGAGTACTCTCAGTCCCCACTGACATGGAAGTAGAGTGCTCTGCACCTTGCAGGATCAGGCCTATAGTTGTGCAATGCTGTATCATAGGGAGGTATGTAAGAGAGGATTTCCTCCTAACCCCAGCCTGTGATCCGTTTTTTCTCTGGAGCATGAGGATCAATATCACTTGCCATTTTTTTAGCTCAGCTTCTATCTTTGCAAGTGTTACAATTATTCATATGTCTGGTCTAATTTTTTAAAGCATTGTACTAATTTGTCTGCTTCCATACAATCCTGTGGCAGGGAGTTCCAAAGGTTAAACATACATCTTTAGAGGTTGATTCAGATGTACCAAGTCTCTGGTGTTCATGCAGCTAGAAGTGCTGAAGGGTGTTCCAGGGGACAGAAGAACCAAAGAGAAATTGATAGCAGACTGTTTATACCTGAGCTGGTTATATTTTGTACATTCTGCATAACTTACAAGTTTGCGTTACTTTTGCATGTGAAATTTTCAATGTTTTTATATTTTAAAAAATGGCTGTAGTTTTTGAAATGCTCTCTCTGTACCTTTTATTTTGGAGAATTTTCCAAATGGAAAAAATGAGCCTTGACAATATACGCCAAAATTTTCAAAAAATGCGTGGTTAAAGTCAGGCTCCTCCGTACATATTTAGGCACCCAGATAAGCAGCCAGGTTTTCAAAAAGTGTTGAGCACCTAACAGCTCCCACTGAAAATTCAATGGAAGCTGTTGGGTGCTCAGCACTTCACAAAATTTGGTCACATATGGCCAAAAGAGGTGCCTAAATATGGATTTAGGAGCTTAACTTTAGACACACATTTAAAATAAAATATTGGCCTTGGAGTTCTGCAGTATTTTCAGATAGAATTGAGAAGTATGTTACTTTCCTTAACATGCACATAGGAATGAGGCTTTGCAGGTGCAGATGTTGGAAGGATCAAAACCACTTGTATTTCAGTGTATGATCATTTAAATAGCTCCAACTGCATCTGCTAGATGGGGGTAAAGAGATAAGGAAACATCCACAAAAGGTATTGTTCCTTTTATAGCCATAAAAACCAGGAATTTTTTGTTTTAACATAACTTTTTTTTCAAAGCCCCTCTGCCCCTCAGGCAAAGAGTTAGGACTGAGTCTGAACTAGGGGCAAAATTCTTAATTTAACCCAATTGGATAATTCATTCCTAATTATAATTCTGTGCTTCTTGAGTTCTTCTACTTCCTTTTAGTTGTCTCATGATATTTAGCTAGTAGTAGCTGCCTTCAGAAACTGCTTTCAGAATATTAGCTGGTTTTCTTCCCAGACTGGTAAAGCTAATGGCCACTTTAAATATTAATACCTTTTTACTAATCATATTCATAATATAGCCACTGCTGCTTAAGAGTAATCCAACAGCCATAGTGGAGTGAAATACATTAAATACCATTCCCCAGTGGGAGGCTATAATTCTTGAAAGTACCATGGACAATATGTTGTGCCTGTCTGATATGTCTTAGAGAACATTCTCTGCTGATGACTATGCTTTCGGAAATTGCAAGTACATTTCCCCAGAAAATATAAAGTGACTGTCAATTAGGGAGGTGTAGAGGATTTGTCAGGCTTGTGAGAAATGTACTAGAAAGCAAAATTAGGTTGGGAAAAAAAGATGCATTGAAAAAAGGAAGGCAAAACCCTTTCCAAGGTGGATACTTTTGAGTTCTATTTAGGCTTGGAGTTTTAGAACTATTTGTGCAGAATTACACATGTACATAATTAAACATTGCAACTGGCTGGCAGTGTTGGTCTGAAACACTCACATCTTCTTGACAAGTGTTGATCTTGCTGGGATAAGGTCAAGACGGTTCTGCAGGATCACTGAGGCAGGTGACTTGTTTACCCTACCGGGGCACAAGACAGGATGGAGTGACTCTCTAGAAAGAGGGGACCGAAGGTGTGGGCTGAGCAATCCTGAGGGAGGAGCCCTAGGAGCAACTAAGCCTGGGGAGATGGTGTGAGCTGCTTTTTATGCTAGTTTAATCTTGTTCCCTTTTTTCATAGAAGATGGGAAGATGGTGAGTTTGGACTCTACATTGCGTGAGGACTGTGTATGTAGAGTAGGCTGGGTTAGATGCGTGCTCTAAACATTAAATTACAGCTTGTAAACCATAATTCTAAGCCTGGTTTTCTAGACTTTTCCTGCCAGGGTGGGAAGATGGAGAGAGTGGGGACAGTGAGTGAGTGCCTAAGAGATGGGTGGTCCTAGAGCAGAAAGCCTGGACAGACCGATAACGAAATCTTTAGTAAAGTCCAGGCTGTGCAGTTATGCAATGAGGCCCCTGCAATCCAGGATATGCTGAGACTGGGAAAGTTTTTGTGAGCTTTGGCTTGGATTGTATATTACTAAACTTTGTGCATCTGAAGTTACAATGTGCTTAGAACAAGCTATCATCAGTGCCATAAAAGGGAGCCGGTGGACAAAGGAGAAAAGTACTATGATGTTTGCAATGTTGTAGCCACGTTGGTCCCAGGATACTTGAGAGATAAATTGGGTGAGGTAAAACCTTTTGTTGGACCAACTTCTGTTGGTGAAAGAGACAAGCTTTCAAGTTTACACAATTCTTCTTGGCCTGAAGAAGAGCTCTGTGTAAGCTCAAAATCTTCTCTTTCACCAACAGAAGTTGGTCCAACAAAATATATTACCTCACCCACCTTGTCTCTCTAAAAGTACTGAGTGAGGTTTGCCCAGTGGGAGAACTTGATCCTTGTCTTGGCCTCTCACTTCTTGAATAATGAAGTGTTGGGCAGAGGTAGCACATTCAGCTTCATTATAGGCTCCCCTTAGTCAGTTAAGAAATAATTAGTGCATTGATGAGTGCATCCTTGGCTATAAGGGTTGTAGTTCTGGGGTGTGACATTGAAGGACCACAAAGGTTAAAATTCTGGATATGGGAAAATTTGAGGAGCTCCACCTGGGATATAGAGGAATCCTCTGCCCAACTCCCCCATCCCTGGGAGAGAATAGAGAGTGATGAGTAATGGAAAGAACCATTATACCTAAATTGCGTCTTGTCCATGATTGCTTGTTGCGTGGTTTATACCTGTGAGGTTATTTGTTCCTGTACTAAAGAGTTTCATTAACATCTAAGTGATGCTTATTTTCTTCATTCATAGCATCCAGGTGTTGTGCACTGTTCTAAATCAATAGTGCGAAAAGACCATTTAAAGTGATAGCTCACATTTCTGCAGCGATGTTTTGAGTGTTTTCACAGTCTGCTATCTTTACCTCTCCAGGGAAAAACAACACTGCAAAAGGAGGTCTTGAACTTGACCAAGGTCTTGGCTTGTTCTTACACCCATTATCTCTGCCAACAAAGCAATCTAAATGTGGTAGCATAGCAACAATGTTCCTATTTGTTGGGGGAGCTGAAACATTTAACTGTATTAAGAACGCCCACATTGGCACGAGCAGCATGAATGGCTGGCTCGGGAACTTCCAGGACAAGCAATTTGCTGAGATAGGGGGACCAGACAGAGGAATAACATGAAATGTTAATAGAAGCCTTACATCATTACACTGCTTTACTGGGAGCCAGTGTGGGGAATGTAAAATTGTGAATAAATGTCCTGTGGATGGAATTGAGAAGAGCTGAGATTTGGATTCATGATGGTCTCAGTATCTCCTGCGTATCATTTGAGTGTGAAGGGATAATGTATGAGTCATGCCAGTGAAATCAGCTAAGACTTTCAGTGTACTCAGTTTTCAGAGTAGCAGCCGTGTTAGTCTGTATTCGCAAAAAGAAAAGGAGTACTTGTGGCACCTTAGAGACTAACCAATTTATTTGAGCATAAGCTTTCGTGAGCTACAGCATCCGATGAAGTGAGCTGTAACTCACAAAAGCTTATGCTCAAATAAATTGGTTAGTCTCTAAGGTGCCACAAGTCCTCCTTTTCTTTTAGTGTACTCAGTGTTACTAGAGAGGAATGGGCTGCCAGCCCTATTCCTATTATTTTCTTTCCTTTTCAACCGAGGCAGCAGGATGCTAGAACAGTCATTGGTCTGGAAGCTTGGTGTTCCAAAGTCCTTTGAAGACTCTCATTGGTTTCACTGGGCTTTGGATCGGGAAGGTCCTCACCACCCAGCTGGAAGATGCATAGAAGGGTTGGAGCTGACACACTGGGATCTGCTCAGCAATGTATGGAATTAGCCTGGATGGTGGAGTATTAAACCCACGATCTAAGCACAGGTGATGGATAAAGAGTTCGCTCTGTCACTTGAAGCTCTAGTAGTTTCTGAAGGGTAACCTGTGGGTGGGTAGAAAAATCCAAAGAAGCCCCAACAGCTGTAGTAGGTTTATGAAAATACTACCTTTTGTGGGAAGGGGGACTCATTCTCCCCAGCATGGTTGCAAGTGACGATATAAAACTAAAGGACAGATTTTTAGATCAGCTACATGGAATAAATCCACTGTAGTCAGTGGAGTGACTCTGGATTTACACCAGCATAACTTAGATCAGAATCTGACCTGATTCTCTTGTTTGTTACTAGGATGTCTGCTACCTACAGTCTAGATACTTTGCTGGTGTGACTGCACAGAATTCAGTGGAGTTAGGGCCAACTTCTCCGTTGGTGTGTCTTTCATCCAGTTCATTTTCTAGCAAGGCAGATAGCTTAGCTAGGAAACAAACACCCCTCCCTGAGAACGTAATATCCTTCATTATTCCACTGGGTTTGCAAGTTTGGGAATTGTGTGCAGTAGGTGATCTACCAGACTTCTTTGACTGCCCAGCCCCAAACAGGCCTCTCTGACCATCTCACGTGGCAACATAGACCTCTGAACACAGAGCAAGAGTCATTTCAAAAGAGCAAGTATAACCTGCAGTTGTATTGATCAGTTGTTTGAGAATGTGCACAGCTTACTGAACCGCAGTGGCATAACAAATAAAACATATGTTTGAACCACAAGGTATATATATCTATATATCTACAGTAGCACCTCAGAGTTATGAACACTAGAGTTACGAACTGACTGGTCAACCACACACCTCATTTGGAACCAGAAGTACGCAATCAGGCAGCACACTCACACACACAGAGGCAAATCAGGATAGTACTAAAAAAAAAAGAGGAAAAGTTTTGAAAAAAAAGATGTGATAAGTTAAGAAAACTCTTTCTGTTCGTTTCATTTAAATGAAGATGATTAAAAGCAGCATTTTTCTTCTGCATAGTAAAATTTCAAAGCTGTATGAAATCAATGTTCAGTGTAAACTTTTGAAAGAACAACCACAACCTCCATTCCCGAGGTGTTCGTAACTCTGAGGTTCTACTGTATATATCTAGCTCTATCTGTACACAGATATAAGATCCCTCCCGGTGGAAATCAAATCAGCAATGTGTCAGTCAGTACCCCAGGGTCTGCTGATGGCAGACCTCCAGGAGAACAGCTGGAATGGCTTTGCTAAGCAGCAGCAGCACCCAATAGTCAACCTGGGATCCATAAACTAAATGGATATTTTCCTGTTTAAAATGAAGACTTTCATTTATTTGAGCCAAAGTAGGCACTTTGCTTAAAGCCTGGGGAAGGTGATGATGAGTTTTAGCGTGTGTGTGTGTGTGTGATTGAATGAGAGAGCGGGCACCAGGGATGCTGGAGGAAGATTGCAGTGCCTCTGACATGTAAAGCGAAGGATTACACCCCCAGTACGTTTGATGTAGGAGGACAAGGACTATAGCCTGTGTGCAACATTGCATGAGAGAGATTAAAGTCATCCTAGGCAGTCGAGAATTATGGAGCAGAGCAGGAGAAGAAAGAGGATTTGCCAATGGAAGGGGTTTAATATAGGCAGCAAGAGTGTGTTTGTGTGTGTAAAGCGCAGGCAGGGTAGGGTGACAGTGGGTTGCCTTTAGAAGGTGCAGACAGTCGGCGAGTTGGAGGCAGGAGTACAGGGACTGAAGTGAATGTGGAGGAGGGAACGGAATACTCTAATCAGGTGACACTGGTTGTCAGAGTTTAGTGTGCATCTGGCACAGGAGAAATCACCAGGTACTGGATTGGAAAAAAGATACTGGAAAAGGAGAACTGTGCAATGTACCTTCCTCAGGAGCAATGAGCAAAGATCCAGCCTTTAGTATAAAGTGGGCCTATCAGCTAAAGAGAGTGCTGTCTACTAGTTAGAGCAGGGGATGAAGAGTCAAGATTTCTGAGCTCCATTTCTAGGGCTCTCAGATATTAGAGTGATGGCCGCATTAGAAATATGTAAGCCATGAAAGTAGAAACTTTGCTACTAACTTTCTGTGGTCACCTTGGGCAAGTCACTGCTCTGTGCCTCAGTTTCCCTAGCTGTAAAATGGCAATAATGATACTCAACTCAAAGGGATGTTGTGAGAAATAATTGTTTGTTTTGAGTTGCTCTGATGGTAGATGCTATGGAGCCTGCAATGTACTGTCCAGTTCATGTGTCATCACAGCCCTCTACTAGATGAAATGTCAAGCCTGCTCAGCTATATGTGGGCGTGTTACCCTCTTGTGGCTTGAGAGCCACCGAAAATAAAAGCCCTATTATCACAACAGCTATTGGAGATCCTCCTTGATCTCAGATATTAGGAGCTTACATTTTTGGAACACACGTTCCTGGGCTCCACTGCATCCTTACTGACAATCCAGAAGGTCCAGTCTACCACAAAACTTACAGTTTTGAGGCACTACTTATCACCTTCAATTTCAAGGACAGTGTGGGGGGGCAATGTGAGGATCTCAGTTCTTCCTACCTTATTATTTATATTGTGATTGTGCCTACCAGCCTCAACCAGCTTGGGTCCCCTTTGTGCCAGGTGCTGTACTGACAGTCCTTGCCCCCAAAGGGTTGTGTTTCTCTGCCACACTCAGAAAGGAAGGAACAAGGTGGATTATGAAGGGAACCGCATAGAGCAGGGGGACTGCTGTGCAATTTCAGAGAAGTTTGTCAGTCTATCATGTGTTGGAGGCAACCAGTGGTGGGTCTGGTGGAGTGGGAGGACTCTACAGCATAGATTGGTAAAACTAGACTAGCCAGGAGGGTTTTGTGGTGAATATTTATTGTGTGCTAAAGTCCTGGAGATGCCATCATGCAAGTGTCTAAAGCCAGTGCTCCGGTTGTGTTTCATGTTCTATGTCTGCTTCATTTATCCACGTTTAAAATCCAACCATAAAATTGTACTTGGAGTGGCTGTTACACATTCCTGGCTCCGAAAGCAGACTCTCAAAGCCCATGAGAAATACTCACTTGCAATTATGTTGGATTTAAAGGGGGGAAAAATCTGTCGCTTTGTACCCTTAATAATTTGCTCAAACAGCTGTAGATTAATGAAAGTGTTGCTCAAGGCATGTTTCCTGAAATAGCGTGCAGTTTGGCCTTCTGAAGTTACATTAGGTTAGGGAATGTGTTTGTGTATTTAATGCCGGGAGTACACAGTTTTACACTATGAGAACATAGGAGCTGACATACCACAGCACACTGTATTAGTGGTCCATCTAATCTGGTATCCTGTCTGCAACAGTGGCCAATGCTGCGTGCATCATAGGAAGTTGTAAAACCCGTATGATGCAACTAACCCTGCAGTACTACTTATTACAGGAGACATGCCTTCCTGACTCCCGCTGGTGATCAGGTTATGCCCTGAAGCCTGAGGATTGATAGGCCATGTGAATTTTGTTGTTGTTCTGACTACTGCGACTGTAGATGTGGTTCTGATTCATTTTAAATGTTTGGCTTTTTAAAAATCTTATTAAGCTGTTTGCTTTGATAATAATCTGTGACAATGAGTTCCACAGGTTGATTATAATTGTGTTAAAAGAAAATATTTTTTTAGTGTATTTTAAATGTATTGCCTTTTAATTGAATTGGGTGAACTCGTGTGTTTATAGGATAGAGTGACTAGGATCAGCAGACTAGTTAAAGAGAAAATCACAGCCATCAAATGTAACTAAATCCTTATTCCTTTAATCCCCTTCTCCCACCTCTCCCCACCACACAGCAGATGAAAAGGGACCCTATTCCTTCTCACAGCAGCATCTCTTTCATAATGTGGGTTGCAGCCTATGAAGATTGAAAAGCCAAAGAAAAGCTTCAATCTGGCATATCCTGTATTGTGTTGAGTGGAAAAACTTCCAGGGGTTAGTTCCAAGATACTGTATCTACCCAGGCACTTATATAGCCCTATGACCGCAGTTGGTGGTGGTACTGCAGCAGTGCCTAGAGGCCCGAACCAGGGCTCTGTTGTGCTAGGCAGCGTATAAAGACATGGTTCTCTGCCCTGAGGAGCTTACAATGTAAGAGTAGTGTCTGAGCACCTCACTGCACCCCGATGAGGTAGGTAAGTAGTTTTATCCCCAGTTTCCAGATGGGGAGTTGAGGCACAGAGATTAATTATCTTGCTTCATGTCACGCAGGAAGTCTGTGGTAAGCCGAGATCTCTGGAGTGTTCCCGTCCAGTGCCTTAATCACAAGACCCTCCTTCTTCTCTAAAGCAAGCCAGGTCTCCTTAGGGATCCAGACATCTGTGCTGCAGCTGCGAGCATGTTTTAGACTAGCCAGGTTGATTCTGATCTTGTGTTGCTAATCTGCTACTTGCACGTACATAAACCCTTCCTTCAGTTGTTACACAGGGGAGGCTTGCTATTGGAGATGGATGTCTGACCTTTGCCGGTGCAGTTTGTGGTCTCATGGTCCAATCCAGAGCTAGTGGTTTGTGACCAGTGGCAGCATTCTCCTACTACCCCAATCTGTCTAATCCAACACGTTTACTCCAGGGACCAGATGTCTACAGTGCCTGTTGTGACATATCTAAACTAAGGCAGGAATTCATTTCAGCATGCTACCACCTGCATCCCATGAGATCATTCCCAACTCATAGCAGAGAAAGGGGTAGTGCTAATTAACAGGGGGCCGCAATAAGCTTGAGGTGGCTTTGATTGCAGTGCTCTGAGCAGGAAGAGTGTCATGCCAATCATTCTCAGATGGGTAGGGCCCACCCTGATCTTTGCTCTGACAGGAGTTCATGAGCTTCTTGATGCCAACTGAGGTCCAGAAGTAGGATCCCTCATCAGAAGTGGTATCAGGATCAGTCTAGGAAGACATCTCCTTGACCTGTGATGTACATGAGTGTGCCTAGCAAAGCGGCTGACTAACCTATCCAAAAGTTCTTGCTGCCAATCTCTTCCACTATGTAGAACAAAGCTCTACTCCCGCTTCAGGCTGATAAGAAACCCTGCTGCTCCAGCTTCAGTATGGAAGCTTCTACAGTCCTGCCTCTGAATACTGAGTAACGAGAAACCAGCTAATCTATTCAAATGCTGCTGCCCTGCAATAACAGCACACTTTTCTTCATAGAAGCTCACTTGATTGAGATTTTTCCACTGGTGTCTAGCTTGGTTTCTCTGCCTCAGACAAATAAAAGAGTCATTCACGGAGTGGCGATAGCCAAGATCCAGAGTGACCTGGCAGATGAAATGACTAGAGCCGGTCAGAAAATGTTTTTTTTTCCCCCCACAGAACATGTCAGTTAATATGGGGGCAGGGAAGTGTTTTTTGTCTATGTTTCCCACAGCAATCTCCCACTTTTTGTTGAAAAACCAAGAATCAAAAATTTCCGGCCAAAAACTGAAAAGAGCTTTTGGCTGATTTTTTTCCAGTTTTTATCCAAACCCTGCTCAGGTTTCATTTGTTGGGGATGAAACTTGACATTTTCTGGGGGCAGCAAACACTTCGTGAAAAATTCGACTTTGTTGGGGAAAAAAACCACAATTTTCTTTAAAAAAAATCCAACCAACCAACCAAACAATTTTGATGGAAAATTTCAACCAGCCTTAGAACGACCTACCTCTTTGTGCTAGCTGATTGAAACAGCTCTCAGCTGTAACAGCAGGCTTCGCTCCAGTGTGATTGCCTTAGAGGTTCAGAAAGGTCATCAAACTCTAATTGTCACAAAAACCCTGGACCCAAACATGAAACAACAATGATCTACTTTGGAGGAGCTTTGAACTCATGCATGTTGGGGTCATCGCCTTAATAAAAAAACAAAACTGGCTCTTCCCCCTGAATACTGACAAAGCAATACTTTCAGAATCTCTGAGAGAACTAAGGATAGCCTAGTTTAGGGGAGTTCCATTGGGATAAGCTCCAGAATATACCACAGGTCAAAATGGTGAGTGGGGCGCGGTGGGGGTGGGGGTGGGGAATCTCTCTGTACTGCACTATATAAAAGTGTGTGGGGGGGAATCTAATTAATTTCTCTAGGTGTCTCCAGTTCATTGGGATTTCTTGGTACAAAAACTTCAGCAGTTTTCATTAACAAACTTCTCATCAACATGACCCTTGGTGATGATTAACCCCTTCAAGGATGCTGGAATCTGTAGCTGTCCTGGCAGCTGTTTCCTCTATAATGTCCATTCTGATGAACACTCAGAAGCACCAGACAGGATCTTTTAAAATCGCCCAGCTTGCAAAGCGTGTCCTATTGGATGCACTGAGTTCCTGAGAAAAAGAACCTCCCTTCCTGCAGGAGAAATGGAATGACTATTAGCCAAGATCGTCAGGGATGTAACCCAGTGTGTGGGGTGACCCTAAACCTCTGGCTGCCAGAAACTAGGAGGGGAAGAGAGACGTGTATCTCTCAAAAATTGCCCTGTTCTGTACATTCCCTCTGAAGCTCTTGTACTAGCCACTCTTGGAGACAGGCTACTGGACTAGATGGCCATTGGTCTGACTCAGTATGGCAGTTCTTATATTTTTAATTTGAAGGCTATAGAGTGGGTCTATTTACATGGGAGGAGCACATTTCTGGGTGTCACGTTGTCCAGTCCTGAATAAGTTAGGGGACGAACTAATGTTAGTGTATTTCAGGCATCGGCAACCTTTGGCACGCAGCCCATCGGGGAAATCCGCTGGCAGGCTGGGCCAGTTTGTTTACCTGCAGCGTCCACAGGTTTGGCCGATCGCAGCTCCCACTGGCCACAGTTCGCCGTTCCAGGCCAATGGGGGCTGCCGAACCTGCATATGCTGCAGGTAAACAAACCGGCCCGGCCCACCAGCGGATTTCCCTGATGGGCCGTGTGCCAAAGGTTGCCGATCCCTGGTCTATTTGATTGGAATCACCTTCCTCCTTCCATGTCTGAATGATGAAATGGTGCAGCCTTTTATAGGGCTGGAAATGCATTTAATAACTAAAAGAATTTTCCTTAAAACTGCTAATACAAAAACATTGCAGAGTGTATGTGTGATGCAGTGAGTATGGAGTGGATAAGTTACAGTGAGTTTATGTAATGCATGTGGGAAAGCAGAGGTGGCTGAAAATATTTTGTCAAAATGTTTTCTCAAAGAAAAATGACTTTTCAACCAAAACAAAAAATTTCTGTGAAAAACCAGCGGCTAAAAGTTAATTGATTTTTGTACATTTTTTTCAGTTTTCAGTGAAAATTTTCAGTTTAAAAAATAATTGTATGTTATTTTTCAGTTTTTCCATTGAACCCCCCTCCTTCTTAGCCCTCCCCAAAAGATGCAGGAAATTTGTGCCTCAGTTTTCCTGTCTCTAGGATGGGGATAAGATATGTCCCTACCTCCCAGAATGCTGTGTCCTGAGACATTGCAAAGATGAAAGCCAGAGTAAACCCTATAAGCAAGCAAAGACACAGAAACTGGGGTATGTGCTGGTTGTTAAATTCACTGGGCAATATTGTGGTAGAGTGTTGCATCTCAATAATACTAGCATGTGTTTTAGGGTGTGATCCTGTGAAATGCGGAGCACTTTCATCTACCATTGAAGTCAGGTCAGAGTTGCAGATGTTCAGTGCCTCTTCAAAACTAGGCCATACATTTTTAACACCTGGTTGTCTTGAGTTAACGTTTGCTTCAGTTTCTGTTCTAAGAGGAATAATTCCTGCACAAAATGATGGTAAAAAAAACCAAACACCAAGGAATTTATTCCGAGCTAGACACAGATCAGACTGTCTCCTCCTTTGAGACAGGAGCAACAGCATAATTTCCCATCCCCACAGTTTGCAACAAGCCCATTAGTTGTAATGTTGCTCAGCTGCTGTGGACAGCATGCAGAATGGCAGCTTGTTCTCTGGATCATTGATCCATCACCAGACCTCAGAAGAGTTCCCACTCCGAGCATCCTGTACTGCTTCAATAATCGCCATTCATTGACACTAACGCGCCTGCCGAGGGCCTCTTCCATACAGCTCTGCCTATGGTCTGGCAGCAAATCTGAAAGTCTCACTCCTACGCGTCAGGCAGGAATATCGGGAAAACATCTGACCTGAAATCTCCCGACTTGAGCAGACTTTGAAAGCATGGCATAGGGACCAGATCACTTATCCCTTGAGTCAACTGGCATCGTGCATCAACGCAGTTGAAAGTTCTGGCTCTTAACGACACAAATTCTAAGTCCTCCAGGGCTGACACTGTCCTATCACTCTGAGCTTTTCACACTGTGTATTTTGGCCAGGGCTCTGAACTCATTTAGCCCAGGCCTCCCTCTGAGTTCAAAGGGCCAGAATTAATAGATCTGTGGACTATTGGGACAGCTATTGCTCCCTCTCACAACTTCTTCCAAACCTCCCTGACTTACTGGTTATAAAGAGTCAGTCTTAACAGATTTGGATGAGCCTGTGAAAACAGTTTTTCAGCCCCTGCCCTCTATGTATCTGACTTCTGTCCATGTAATAACACCACTCAATGGAAGTGGCGTTTTGGATTGTTTCTGGAGTTTGCGAAGCGGGGGATGCACCCAAACATAGCTGACTATATATAAACAGAGCGGGGGATCTTAGACCATCTGTCATAAATATAAAGGGAAGGGTAACCACCTTTCTGTATACAGTGCTATAAAATCCCTCCTGGCAAGAGGCAACATCCTGTTACCTGTAAAGGGTTAAGAAGCTCAGCTAACCTGGCTGGCATCTGACCCAAATGACCAATAAGGGGACGAGATACTTTCAAATCTTCGGGGAGGGGGGAAGCTTTTGTTTTGTGCTCTTTGTTTAAGTGGTTGTTCTCTCTTGGGACTGAGAGAGGCCAGACAGAAATCCATCTTCTCCAACCCATCCTAATCCAAGTCTCCAATATTGCAACCAGTATAGGTAAACCAGGCAAGGCGGACTAGTTTATCTTTTGTTTTATGTGAATTTTCCCTGTGTTAAGAGGGAGGTTTATTCCTGTTTTCTGTAACTTTAAGGTTTTGCCCAGAGGGGGATCCTCTGTGTTCTAAATCTGAATCCTCTGTGTTCTAAATCTAAAGTATTTTCCATCCTGATTTTACAGAGGTGTTTCTTTTACCTTTTCTTTCATTAAAATTCTTCTTTTAAGAACCTGATTGCTTTTTCATTGTTCTTAAGATCGAAGGGTTTGGGTCTGTGTTCACCTGTACAAATTGGTGAGGATTATTATCAAGCCTTCCCCAGGAAAGGGGGTGTCAAGGTTCCTTCCCCACTCTGAACTCTAGGGTACAGATGTGGGGACCTGCATGAAAACCCACTAAGCTTATTTTTACCAGCTTAGGTTAAAACTTCCCCAAGGTACAAACTATTTTACCTTTTGCCTTTGGACTTTATTGCTGTCACCACCAAGTGTCTACAAATATATAACAGGGAAAAAGCCCGCTTGGGAACATCTTTCCCCGCAAAATCCTCCCCAAACCCTACACCCCTTTCCTGGGGAAGGCTTGATAAAAATCCTCACCAATTTGCATAGGTGAACACAGACCCAAACCCTTCGATCTTAAGAACAATGAAAAAGCAATCAGGTTCTTAAAAGAAGAATTTTAATTGAAGAAAAAGTAAAAGAATCACCTCTGTAAAATCAGGATGGTAAATACCTTACAGGGTAATCAGATTCAAAACATAGAGAATCCCCCTAGGCAAAACCTTAAGTTACAAAAAGACACAAAAACAGGAATATCCACTCCATTCAGCACAGCTATTTTATCAGCCATTTAAACAAAACAGAATCTAACGCATATCTAACTAGATTGCTTATTAACTCTTTACAGGAGTTCTGACCTGCATTCCTGCTCTGGTCCCGGCAAAAGCATCACACAGACAGAGAGGACCCTTTGTCCCCCCCACCCTCCCTCCAGCTTTGAAAGTATCTTGTCTCCTCATCGGTCATTTTGGTCAGGTGCCAGTGAGGTTATCTTAGCTTCTTAACCCTTTACAGGTGAAAAGGTTTTTCCTCTGGCCAGGAGGGATTTAAAGGTGTTCCTTTATATTTATGACAGGGGGTGTAGGGCTTTGGGGCATATTTTGGGGGAAGACATCTCCAAGTGGTCTCTTTTCCTGTTCTTTGTTTAAAACGCTTGGTGGAGGCAGCATACTGTTCAAGGACAAGGCAAAGTTTGTACCTTGGGGAAGTTTTTAACCTAGGCTGGTAAGAATAAGCTTAGGGGGTCTTTCATGCAGGTCCCCACATCTGTACCACATCTGTTCAGAGTGGGGAAGGAACCCTGACACCATCTCTCCCTGACCCTCCTGTAGTTGAAGTGGAGCCCAGCTGCCTGTGTTGGGGTCTCTGCATAGCCACCAAGGTTTAAAAACATCCCCCCGCTCCCCACACAGACACAAAGGATGATCACTCAAATAAGGTGGAGGTCACTAGGCTACCAGCTGCTGGAGCATTTCGTTTGCATTCAGGTGAATGCGAGCACAGAAACAGTAGGACTTTAAAAATGGGGAAATGAAGGCAGGCTGGTTCAGTGACTTGAGGGAGGTTGCTAAGGGAGTTGGTGTCAGACTTGGGTGAATCCCTTGTGTAATCCATGAGTCCAGGCTGCCCCCTAAGATACTACACTGTGCCCCTCCCGGCCAGATGCCACAGTATCTGTTCACTAGAGGAGACAGCCAGTCAGCAAGCAGCTGTGGGACCATCAATGACAGCTAGCCTCCTCATAGCGGAGAACGGCTCTGAGCACACATCCAGAACTGAGCATTGATGGGTGTGGGATTCAAAGGTCAAAAGCAGTGGTTGATCAGTTTACATTTTCAAGGCCAGAAAGCTCTAGAAATTTCTGTGTTCATTGTTCAAAAGAACAGGCCAAGAACATAAGAACATAAGAATGGCCCTACTGAGTCAGACCAAAGGTCCATCTAGCCCAGTATCCTGTCTTCTGAGAGTGGCCATGCCAGGTGCCCTAGAGGGAATGAACAGAACAGGTAATCATCAAGTGATCCATCCCCTGTTGCTCATTTCCAGCTTCTGGCAAACAGAGGCTAGGGACACCATTCCTGCCCATCCTGGCTAATAGCCATTGATGGACCTTTCCTCCATGAATTTATCTAGTTCTTTTTTGAACCCTGTTATGGTCTTGGCCTTCACAACATCCTCTGGCAAGGAGTTCCACAGGTTGACTGTGTGTTGTGTGAAGAAATACTTCCTTTTATTTGTTTTAAACCTGCTGCCTTTTAACTTCATTTGGTGACCCCTAATTCTTGTGTTACGAGAAGTAGTAAACAACACTTCCTTATCTACTTTCTCTACACCAGTCATGATTTTATAGACCTCAATCATATCTCCTTTTAGCCATCTCTTTTCCAAGCTGTAAAGTCCCAGTCTTATTAATCTCTCCTCATATGGAAGCCGTTCCATACCGCTAATAATTTTTGTTGCCCTTTTCTGAACCTTTTCCAATTTCAATATATCTTTTTTGAGATGGGGCGACCACATCTTCCACAGTATTCAAGATGGGGGCACATCATGGATTTATATAGAGGCAACATGATATTTTCTGTCCTATTATCTATCCCTTTCTTAATTATTCCCAGCATTCTGTTCTTTTTTTGGCTGCTGCTGCACATTGAGTGGATGTTTTCAGAGAACTATCCACAATGACTCCAAGATCTCTTTCTTGAGTGGTAACAGCTCATTTAGACCCCATCATTTTATATATATCGTTGGGACTTTCTGAGAAGAGGGATAATTCCTAATGTGTACATACCTGTGTTTGAATTCTTGCCCTTGGTGGAAATCAGCTGAGATCAGAAATTGTACACTTGCATTTTAGCCACAGAGTGGTGTCTTTACTCCACAAATCACTCACCTGGCTATCATTAGCATGGAGCAGAAAAATTGCTCTCTCAAAAGTACATCCTCATTGTCTTGCTTTGCAGTTTCCTCATCCCTAGGCAGACAAAATGAGATTGAGCTGTCAGCAACTTAATGTCTATCTGTACCCGTTGCTGGGAAAGGAAAAAAAATGTTATTTCCATGGTATAATTAACACGTTGAATTTAAAATATTTAAAATGTGGAAAAAAATAAGTGGGACTGGAGTTAGAGCAATGAGTACAACTTCTTTTAAGAATGTCTGTACAGGGTCGATTTACTTTCAGGAGTGGAGTTTGTGCTCCGTACATCCTCTTTTAATTATATCCACCACCACAGTCACCGCCTCCACCACTCTGATCCAGTGTGGTCTTCACACTGCAAAGATCAAAACTCTGAATTAGCACCTAGGCCCTGATTCTGCTCCCATTGAAGTCAATGGCAAAACTCCCTTCTCTGCCCTCCTATAAGGGTCTGTTACTAATTAATCTATCCCTGTCATGTGCACTTCAGAATGTAGGAGTTGACATGCCTTGTTCTTCTCTTCCCCAGAGAGATCCAGTCAGGTGACAGATTCACTCTTTTTAAATATAAATTGAAGGCTCTCCTGGCTGCAATTTGCTGATGTGGTTTGTTTGAGCTTGCTTTGTGCAACACTAAGATGTTTGAATAACCAGGGAGGAGGAGTGGTCTAGTGGATCAGACAAAAGACTGGACGTAAGGACACCTGGTTTCTCTTCTGTGCTTCTCACTTTTAGTGTGACCATAGTCAGTGAACCTCTCTGTCCCCCCCCTTTCTTCATCTGAAAAATGGGGACTGCAATACTTCTCTACCCGCCATGTGAGGCTACATTCATTAATGTTTCCCAGGTGCTTTGAGATCTATCAGCAGACGGTGCTTTAGAAACCGATGAGGGCTGACGGGGTTAAAGCAGATTGGAAGAGGAGAGGGAACAGTATCAGAGGATACACTGTTTACTCAAAGCAGGCTGGAGACAGGGAAGTCTACCTCTGCTTTCAGCGGAGGAGAGGAAATGAAATGTGGTTGCCATTTGCTTCCTTGCAAGTTCCACACTGAGGAAACTATTTCTTGTTTCATGTTGTTTTCTCTCTTGATTTCTTTCTTTTTTTTTTTTTTTTAATTTTAAAGCTCCTCTCAGTTTTGCTGTAAAAGCTCCTTGATTCGGTTCATTCCCCCTCACTTCTTCCTTTCTCTCTCTGTTTCACACAGACAGACAGACACACTTACTTACATACACACAGAATTCCAGTTGTGCAGAGTTACTCTCATTAATAAAAATCCATCCTTCTGCAATCTAGTACCAGAGCCTGTGATCTGCATGCTGTGTGTATGGCAAATGTGAATTGCCCAGATAACACGGCTTTGACATCCTTTCATTAGAATGCATGCAGTATATAAAACTATAAAGAGATCATCAGGGCAGGTTTAATGGCTTAAAAGCTTTTGGGCTGCCACTGTAATAGTATCAAATCTGAATATATGTGTTTTATATTTGTGCTGGCTTTGGAGCACTGAAGCAGTGATTGCAAGGAATACAAAGCAGGGAAAGTGAGTCTGAGAACAATCTGGGGAGACTGAACATCATTAATGTCTGTTAGTATCCATGGCCTCCTTATAAGGGACAGAAAACTCTCAGGGGCAGGGGGCGCAAAGGTGTTTAATCCATAGCCAACAATGAAATTGCACCCCACATCTGCAATTTGGATCTTGTTCTAGTGACCCTACACCTTGGTTATCTAGTGACTTGGCTGCTGCTATAGGCTATATCTTAGATTAACCTTGAAAGCCATCAAAATCTAGTGCAGAATGGGCCTTCCTAGTCCAGTGGGCCAGCTAGAGCACCTGACAACTATGTTCTCTTCCCTGCACCTGCTGTGTATAGACCTCTGGCTGAAATGCCAAGTGCCAATCAGTATTTAGTTAGTAAGATCATTGGAATAAAGACTGTCTCCTTTTTTTTTTTTTTTTGTCTACCCTTTGGGACTGGTAGTAAGCTAATTTAAGACATGTCAAATGCACAGATACTTAGATTGTAAACTCTTTGAGGTGGGGACCATCTTTTTATTCTGTGTTTGTGCAGCACCTTGCACCATCGGGTCCTACTCCATGAATGGGGCTCCTAGGCAATATGATAATACAACTAAGACGTAATAATAATAGCCATATAGTGGCAGTAGCCCGATTAATGTAAGCAATGATATTTGCAACTTGGGCATTACTGACTTGAACCTCCAAACCTAATGAGGTTTTGTTCCGAACAGTTCCCAACCTTTTGATTGCTTTTCCAAACCGTCACCATCTCTTGTTTTGGCAAATCTGGGTGAGAAAGTCATGAGAATAGGCTTTCTGGGATGATTTTGGATACTCTTTGCTTCCAGTACCACCAAGAAATCCACCTTGTGTGGCAGCAGTCACCGCTAAAGTGTCAGTATATTCTAAGTTCCTGCATAGTCACCAGTTGCTTGCTATTTTATGTGGGGGAGGGGGCCAGCATCTGTCTTTGATACCAATGTGCAAAAAGTAGGCAAATCCTTATTTTTGCCAGTAACAACCACTGTGTTCTTTGTGCCGCCGATGTGCGTTGGAATCAGTAAGTGGCCCAATGAAAAAAAATGTACTTTTAATCCCAAATATGTTAAACTGTCATGAACTTCCCAAAAGATTCTGTTTCGTTTACACAGGACACAGGAGTGGAAGGGATCTCTTGGGTCATCTGGTCCAGTCGCCTGCTATAGCAGGCTACCCCATAACATAATCCTATTCATAAACATATCAAGCGCCAGCTTAAAGCTACTTAGGAGTTTGCTCTCCCTACCACTATTGGAGGCTGTGTTTTCCCCTCCTTTCTGGCTCTGCTTCCTGTGAATATTCTAGCAAATAAGTTTACTTGTGAAATTCATCTAAATGATCAATTGCAAATAATTCACTCGGCTCTCCGGAATATACAATGGGATACGAAGGGTGAAAGTGTTCTGGTGTATTGATGGGAATAGCTAAATATAAATAACAATAGCTGGGTTGTCTTCTCCATTTTGTCTCTACCATCTGACTAGAGGTAGGCTGAATTTCAGGTTATAAATTCAGATGGGATTAAATTTGACAATTGTGAAATTTGGATAAGAATTTGCAAATTTGAATCTGTCTAGTTCATCAGTCTGGGTATTCTGGTGTCCCCACTGAAGTCAGGTAGTTAGGATGTAATCAATTCAGGCAGGTGGAATTCAGTGAAGGGAAAAACAGGTAAAAATGAAAAATTGTAGGAGTCTTGTGTCTGTAATGAAATTCTCCCTCCTTGTTTGTTTCCATCGCTGGTTCTTATGGCTTCCTAAACTGGATTTTTCGAATATGGTATCGCTGTTCAAAGAGAACTCTTCTTTAAAAGCTGCAGGTACTATCATCAGGAACCAGCCTGCCAGGCTTCTCATCAAAGCTGGATATGAAAAACACCTATTGAGTTATCTACTCCTGCCCCATCCAAGCAGAGCAGGATTGTGTTTTGACATTATCTTTGTTTAATGCTTTGTCAAGTTCTTCTGCCTTCAGTCAGGGAAGCAAAGGAGGAATTTGGTTGCAGAACAAGGTGGCATTTTCATTGACCGAGTCAAGGAGATAAAATGTGTATTGCTGTACAGGAGATGTTAAGAAGTAGGCTAGCTGAGGCCTGAGCTCAGTGTTCATAGGAAGTTTTCAAAGGCTTAAACCACTGAGTGATGTCTTGGCCACTCACGTCATATTTAAGACTCTCTCTCTCTCTTTCTTTTAAATCATCTTCCTTTTACAATTTCCATGTGAATTTATTACTGGTGAAAGGTGCCAGATTATAAATATCTTAATAGCAGCTGTGATTAAAAACTTCCTTTGGCACTGGAAAGACTCCTCTCATCTCTGGGTAGATATCTGGGTAGGTCTATCTTGAGTCTGTATGTGTTTGAGAGACTAGATGCTGCCACATAGGAAGCATTTGGGTCCATTTCTTAATACAGTAGCTGGAATGTTTCCATTAATTTTCTTAGTGCACCATAAATATTCATGTACCTTAGATCTTGTTAAACTACATTATAAATATATCCAGTATCTTTTTCTAATTGTTGTCTATGCAGAAGTTTGTGTATTTGCATTTTATAAATATTCAATAAAGCGTTTGAACTAAAGGGGCTGGATTGAGAGTCCTAGAGAGGGGCATTCTCTACTAAGCAGATACCACATGGGCAGCAGCAGTGTAAGCTCTCCCAACGCTGCCCCGGTATGGTGCCTTACCCCTTATGTGGAAGAACCCCCTTCGTAATAATAATTTGCACTGATATACTGCCTTTCGTCTGGGTTTCATAAGTGTTTTCAAACAGATGCCATTGTTATCAGTGAGCAACTGAGGCATGTGACATTTAAGTGATTGGCCCAAAAGTCACACAGCACAGCTAGGAATAGAACCTGTGCTCTTGACTCCCAGCCCCTTGTGCTAACTTCTGGTGAGGGAAAAGGAGGACAATCTTATAATTAAGGCACTGGTCTGAGACACTGGTGACCTGACTTCAGTTCCCTTGGAAACATCGCTTATCTCTCTTTTGCCTCAGTTCACCATCTGTGAAATAGGGATAATACTCTCCTATCTCACAGGTGTGTCATGAAGATAATCCCTTTAATGTTTGTGAGGGACTCACACTGTGCTAAGGGGCACCTAAGAATCAAGATCTACAAATATATCCTGCTACCTCCTTTTGGGATAACTGATTAGTTAATTCCCTGGTGAATTCATTTCCTGGCCTCTCTGCTGAGATTGCCAGCATGGGGGAGTTGCTAATGCTCATTGTGATATTGGCATCTGTGATGTGGACACCCCTTCTCTAGTAAGTAGAGAGCACACCTACTCCTGATATTGAAGTCAACATAAGCTGCAGGGCTAAATTCTCTATCTGCCTCTTAGACAATGTCCCCTCATGCAGAATTCATTTGACTTGGAAAGCCTCTATTTTAGCCACATAGGCCTGCAGGTTTGTTTCTGATGGCCCCCACTGGTGTCAGAGTTAATGCAGTGAGAGTCACTCTGTCCCAGGATGTGAGGAGAGGTTAACGAGGAGCAGATTTATAGGTGCTCAGTTTTGCTCTTGAGAATCTGGAAATAGCTTTGCACCATTTCAATAGGTAATTGGCTTGACAGTCTGGAAGGGGCTCTGCTTATTCTTCCATGAATACAGGAAAGATTGATGTATGACTGCATAGAAACACACTGAGGACGTAGCTGGGTTAGCCAGTCAGTCATTGTTTGAATTGGGTATAAACTGATGACCTGACGTTAACATTGATGAGCACTGACTTACTACTATAGCTCACTGCAGACTCAGACCCAACCTCTGGCTAGCAGTACAGAGCCTGGCTGCCCCATGGCAAGGTACACAAGTGAAAGATGCAGATGATACATATTTATACATTGCTTCTCTGTACAGTACATTACACATGCACACAACTGCCTAGTTCTTCTGATTCATACTATTGCCAGAAACTTCTGTAAAAATACAGCCTTCTCCTTAATATATACTTTACTATTGACTCTGTATTTTTGATGATACTAATATATATTTGTGTATTATTTTGCACTTAAAGACTTTGGAGACAGGTGTCTTACAAATGCTTACGTAGCTTATTTGATTGAGTTTATCGTGTAAATAATAATAATGATTGCAGAAAAAAGGAAATGCACGAAACTGAACTTAAAAAATGAGGAGTACTTGTGGCACCTTAGCGACTAACAAATTTATTTGGGCATAAGCTTTCGTGGGCTAGACCCCACTTCATCAGATGCATGCAGTGGAAAATACAGTAGGAAGATATATATACACAGAGAACATGGAAAAAATGGGTGTTGCCACACCAACTGTAATGAAACTAATCAATTAAGGTGGGCTATTATCAGCAGGAGAAAAAAAAATGGTTGTAGTGATAATCAGGATGGCCCATTTCAAACAGTTGACAAGAAAGTGTGCGCAACAGTAGGGGAAACATTAGCATGGGAAAATGGGCCATCCTGATTATCACTACAAAAGTTCTTTTTCTCCTGCTAATAATAACCCACCTTAATTGATTAGTCTGGTTACAGTTGGTGTGGCAACACCCATTTTTTCATGTTCTCTGTGTGTATATATATCTTCCTACTTTATTTTCCACTGCATGCATCTGATGAAGTGGGTTTTAGCCCACAAAAGGTTATGCCCAAATAAATCTGTTAGTCTCTAAGGTGCCACAAGTTCTCCACTTTTTTTTTTGCTGATACAGACTAACACGGCTACCACTCTGTAAACTGAACTTAATAATTGCTATCTATTCGTCATTAAGAGTAAACAAAGCATGAGTTGAATTGTGTGAGCTTGACTATCTGGGAGGCCTTTTTTAAAATATGGATTTCATAAAAAGTCCCCACATTTCAAGATGTCTTTACACATTTAGAGTTTTTTAAAATATTTTTTCCATCTTTGATATTTCCCAAATTTTGTTATACCTACATGTTGCTTAGGGATTTTTTTCTTCCAGTGATTTGCAGCAGAACCTCTAGCTGCTACTAAAGTGAGAGATTGGTTCTTTATGTTTCAAATATTGTTGATTTTTTTTCCCAGTGGAATTTCCTTGTCTCCCCAAAACTTAGCTTTCTGTTGTACAACTGTGTGTCAATTTCTGGGGTAGATTTCAATTACATTTACACCCACCCATGTCTATCCAGAGTTACTTTAGATTTGCAGTGGTATAACTGTGATCAGAATCTGGCCGTGTGTGTGTGTGTGTGTGAGAGAGAGATTACATATAGTATAATTTTGCTCTTTGTATCTTACAAAGATGCTTGTGTTACCATGCAAGAGCCGAAAATCTCTCCCAAAGGCTTTGGTTTATAAGACTGCAGCAGAATTGTCTGCTTGTTTTATTCCAATAGAGTTAGTTATTATTTATAATTTGTTACCCATCCACATGCTGTTTGAGGGAATCGCTTAGTATAGCTGGTAACTGTCCCACTTTGTTCTTTGCAGACCCTGTTCCGCTCTTGCTCTTTCTTTCAGATAATGAATTGGGGTTTCTCCTTTCTTTTAAGACTGACTTTTCAGGCAATACATGACACTAAATCCACAAGTGCGGAAGAGCTGAGTCCTTGCAGACTTGCCTGCAGGGGAGGGTTCTGCTACCACTGCACTCGGCTCATCGAGAGAAAGGGCATTCTGAGAACAGTTGCTGGCATGAATGAAGTCCTGCTTTGATTCCTCTTGACAGCTCGGATCACATCCAGAAGGGTTTTTGAACAGGAGTATGTCTTTGCCATTCACTCACGTTTGCTGGCTGTGTTGTGAAGAATGAAGCTTTCCAACACATTAAATACCCATTTGAAAAAAGCACCATCTTTGAAAGCCGCACCCCATTCAAGCTTCTGCTCCTCACTTTCAGAGCTATTGACAACTCCACCTCCACCGTCTCCCTCTGTCCCCATCTCCTCCTATGTTCTCAAGCACCCAGGCTAGGCCTACACTACAGACCTGTATCAGTATAACATAGTGTGAAAAATCCACACTGCTGAGCAACGTAGGTATCCCGACCTAACTCCCCATGTAGACAGCGCTATGTCGATGAGAGAGCTTCTGTCGACATAGCTACTGCCTCTCGGGGAGGTGGATTAGCTATATCCAATAGGAGAAGCTCCCCCTCGGCGCAGGAGCATCTCCACTAAAGCGCTGCACTGGTGCAGCTGGGCCACTGTAGCACTGTACGTGAAGACAAGCCCTCTGTCTCCACAAGCCTCTCTCCTCATCACTCCTCCAGCTGCTTTCCTCCCTCTTCTCTATGCTTGGGACTTCCAATTACTGTCATACAGGCCACTCATTTCCTCCTTCCAATCTCTTCTCAAAACTCAACTATTTTCTATAGCACCAATGAACCAGGTGCAGCCAGGCACCATATTGTATGAGAGTACATTGGCTCTCCTTTCATAGAATCATAAAAACATAGGGCTGGAAGATACTTTGAGAAGTCATCTAGTCGAGCCTCCTGCGTTGAGGCAGGACCAAGTATACCCAGAACATCCCTGACAAGTCTGTGCTTAAAAACCTCCAATGATGGGGATTCTACAACCTCCAATGGAAGCCTGTTCCAGTGCTTAAATGTGCTATATGTTTGTGCATCCTTTCCTCACGTATTCTACTGGAAGAGCTTTACTAGTGTGAATAGTCAGGAAAAGCAAATTTTATGCTCAAGTGTGCAAATATTTGCAGGCCACAACTTCCAAACTGCAAACTAGCCCTTTGCAAACATTATACTCAGATAGGGTATTAAAAACTCATGCTGTGGATAGTAGGCACATAAATTGTCCAAACGGGGAACAGAACCAATGCCACGTGACTTACGTAACTAGCCAACACAGCATGAATTGCAAATAGTTGTAAGGAACAAGTTGCAGGTAAAGTATTGTAGGCTGAAAAAGTTTGCTAATAGATTTGAGTGTTGAATAAATATGGGAATTTTGCAATTTTTTCACAGAGAAAAGAGGAAGTTAAATTCATGGAATAAATTACTTGATTCAAATTATTTGCCCCTGCCACTCCCACCTCTTCTCTCCTGCACCCCTCTCAGTTATGTAGCTCAATCTCTGTTGTCCTTCCATCCCCAAACTCCTTAAATGAGTTTCTTACTGAACCTCTGCAAAACGATTGCATTTGGAGAACGTTACAGAGATTGAACTAAACCATCTGGTTCCTACGAGAAAGAGAAAATGATTTCTTTTATGCCTTTGCCTATAGATTGCAGGTCACCAAACTGACATTATTCAAACACAAAAGCATTTACGGATTTGCTATTTTTAGGAGAATAAACACGGATTCATTTTTTGAGATACCATAATTAACAAGCTACTATTTAAAAAACAAACAAATGAAACAATCTAAATCCAGCTGTAAATTTCAGTACGAGCCACATCCCTACAACATCAGCGTAGTCCATATTCAGAAATCCTGGCAGAGCTGCTTATCTGGAAGGAGAGACAGGCCCATATGCATGTTGGGTTTGTGGCATCCATTCAACAATAAATTCTACATGCTGAAAGGTTTTTTTCTTCCTTTTTTGCAGACCAACTGGCTGCATTTCCATAAAGCAATCCTGTTCCCATTCAGCCTGTGCAAAGGCAGCCAGGGCCAGATTTTTCACAACTGCAGGTGTGTAACCTCGTGACCTATTTGCACACACACACAGCTATAGCCACTCCACACACAATGGCAGTAATCAATGTGCAAACATGGCACACGATTACACGTGTGAGGTTATGCAAGTCTGGCCCTTAGCGGCCTGGTAATTCCCCTTAGTGCAGCTGAGTTTAGGTGTGGGCCACTATCTTGGGCATTACATCTAAGGGAGTAGTAGTACACAGACTATTGTAGTTTTGAAATCACTAGGGTCATATCATTGTCAGGCAACTGTGCCTGGGAGCATCATGTCCCACATTCGCAAGGAAACCAGCCCAGTCCTGCCCCCTTGATTCCCACACATACTTGCTATACACTTGCAATATGACGAGAATATATAGCAATCTCCCCGCTTTCTTTTTCACAGATTGTTCAGTCCTCACATACAAATCTGTAACAGTTTCAAATGGGGCAGGTTCCCAAGGGGATATGGGAACTCACAGGAGATATGGGACTTCTTGTTTTCTCCTTTGGAACAGTCCTGGTTTTTCATTCACTGATTGTTGGGCCTAGTGGTCAGAGTCAGGGGTCAGAGTCAGAATCAGGAGTCCAGAGCTGGGTTGGAGCAAGACTGGAGTGAGAGCAAGGCTGGAGCGGGCTAAGGTGAGGGGAGAAGGTGAAGGGCCAGAGTGGAGAAGTGTCCCACACTTGACCCTGTTGCTGAGCAAGTTGCCTCCAAGGGGGAGGCAGAACAAAAGGAGAACACTCTGTCTTATCTTTGGTCATCGTAAGATAAAATCTGACCTCCCCGCAGGAAAATCCGTGGTTGGTCAGCACTCCTCAGCCTCGACACTCGTTATTCCTGGGACACTGGGAAAGCCACAGGAATTCTCTGCCAGGTAGATAAATAAAAACGTCTGTCAAACCTGAACAACCTCTTCTACTCTGTAGTTGTCCGTCTAGCATCAAAACCTCTCTGCCTTTGTACACAAAAAGACCAATGCATCCGGAGATGACAAAGGGCTTGTCAAACATGTGGCTGGAAGCCTCTGCTCATGTAGGACCTGACACAAGCCAGTGGATGGTGTAACTCTACAGAAGGGTGAGTTTATCCCGGTAACAGTCTGGGTGTGGAGCTAACACTGCATACAATGTCAGTGCAATACACAGAGATACTAACAGTGAAGCTTTAAGTGACAGCTCTCAGCTTTGTCCAGAACACCAAACCCGCATGTGGTTTGGCACAATCCAGCCCAACTAGCAGTGTGTGCTGAGGGCTAGTATAGGACAGGGTGCTGCAAGGCAGGACGGAGGTGCACCATGGGGAAGCTGGTTGGGCACCTCCCAGCACAACAGCTAGCTTCTTATGAGGCTGCTGTCACTGTAGTGTGTACTTGAGTAATTTCCGTGGCACGGCAGTGAGGTAGGAAAACATTTTCACTCCCATTTTACACATTGGAGAGAGATCACATGACTGCTATGCTTGGCTTACCCTGCTGCTTAGTCCCTTGTTATGAATAGCACTAAATTCAATAAAGGATTTAAAAAAAAAAAGGGGGGGGGGATGTAGCAGCTTTGTTTTGCAGGAAACATGAGCATGAATCACCATCCTTCTAGTCGTCTCTGGCTGATTCGTGTTCATGACACTGACAAGAACCCTGCTTTCCAGCATTGCTGGTATGGTTAGAATCAGGAAACTAGCCTGGAGTGAAAAGCTCTGGATATAGGCTTTGTAATTCAGGAGGTTTTTTTCCCTCCCAACCAGAGGATCATTTTATTACTATATGGAATTGCTGACCTTACAATGGGGTTACAGGACAGCAGAACTGAATCCTAGAATGGAGGAATACTTAAGGAATGACAATATCACAGGATATACCTACCGGACAGGCAGAGGATGGAGTGAATAGACTTCTATGGCCAGATTTTCAAAGGTATTTAGGTGCCTAAAGATACAGATAGGCATCTAGTGGGACTTTCAAAAGCAGCTAACTCCTGTTGCTCCTTTCCACTGGCCGTTGATGGATTTTCATCCCATTGGTATGGGTAATATTTGGAAGAGTGGTACTTTTTGATAGGAGCCAGTGCTGTCTTATAGTGTAAGCACTAGGATGGGCATTGAGAGATGTCCAACCCTGACCTTCTGTGTCCTTGGACAAGTCTCTTACCCGCTCTATCTCCATTTCCCAATATATAAAATGGGGATAATGAATATTTACTCTTGTTCTGTGAAGTGCTTTAAGATTCTCTGATGAATAGTGCTATATAACTGTAGAGAACATATGGAGTTAACGTGTATGGTTCTGCTGCAATGGGATGGCTATCGGGAAGAAGAGTCTCTGTAGTGAGCTCTCTCTCTGCAAGAACCTGTTTCGTCACAGGACCATCTAAAGACAATAAGATAGAGACTGAAAGGAGCAAAAGAAGGAAATGAAAGCGAGCTCTTGTTTATGTTCCAGATGAAGCACTCTCTGTATCTAAGGGCAAAATAAGGTACAATTAAAGTAATAAAATCTGAGACATTAACAGAGAGGTGCAAAGGTTTGTGAATCTGTGGAAGTAATTGCTTTGACTCTTTTCAGAGTAACAGCCGTGTTAGTCTGTATTCGCAGAAAGAAAAGGAGTACTTGTGGCACCTTAGAGACTAACCAATTTATTTGAGCATGAGCTTTCGTGAGCTACAGCTCATCGGAAGTGAGCTGTAGCTCACGAAAGCTCATGCTCAAATAAATTGGTTAGTCTCTAAGGTGCCACAAGTCCTCCTTTTCTTTTTGCTTTGACTCTGGTATTGAAGGGCTGGGGTAGATGAAATGCTGAATGATATTTTTCCACCCCCTTCCCTGCCTCCTCGCTCCAGCACATTACATAACACAAAACATCACCCTTCCCACTGCAAATGCAGTTTGAGAACTGTGGAGTACAGCCTCCTGACCATTGCCGACTATTCCTGTAATAATTAGTTAGTATTGACTTAACTGTGGGGTTTCACAGAAGGGGGGGACATTTTGTTCATCCTGCTTCCCAAGGACCCTGCAATCAGTTCTTGTTTTTAACCCCTCTTCTCCCAGACTCAAGTCCCCCCATCACATTGGCCATCCTCCCAAGCAAGGATAAAAGGGCTCCCGCTTGAAGCTGGAGTGGTGCATTCTCTAGGGGTTAGCAGAGAGGGGAAAGGGAGGGTTTCCAGCTGCTGAGAGGAAAGTGAGCTTGAGAATTGCTCTCCCCAGGACTCCACTCACCACCGGGCCACCAGAACCTCCATCTTGCTTTTAGCCCCAGTGTGGGCTGCTGATGTGACCCGATTTTCCCCCTACTGGTTCCTGACCTAACCCTCAGGGTGGGAGTCAGCAGGAGAATATGGGTCACATTGGTAGCTGAGGCCGTGGCAAAACCACGATGGAAGTTGAGGAAGCCGACAAAAAGCCTGGGGTAGGGGTGGAAGAGTGAGGGCATTGGCAGTTTTCAGAGGGGACTATGGGAGAAAGGATATGTTGGAGGGAACAGGTTGGCTGTGAGGAGAGAGACAGGCTGGACCCACACACTTTGGATCAGGATCTGTATTTACAGCAATACTTTCCCAACTCAGACTAGATCTGGGGTTCTGTTTCTGACCCGTCTCTATGGGAGAGGAAGGGCTCATGGTGCAGTGGGGGATTAGGGGCGGTGCGGGAGAAAACTGTACTTGTTTTTAGCACCTCAGTGCATAATAGTGCAGATAACAGAGAGTATTTAGAAAGCGGCGAGGTTTACTGGTCTCTGGCATAAAGCTGCAGGGCTGTCAATACCTGTGTGTAAACTTGGAAGGTTATATTGACAGCACTGCACTATAATGAAAGCAATGGGGCATATTTGTAGCCAGGGCTGCACTGTTTAATCTTGGGCAACTTCTTCAATGAGTGCAGAGTATAGGGAAGCAATTAACATTCACAGGTATGGGCTTCTCTCTCTCTCTCTCTGGATAGTCAGATCTTGAGCAGGAGAGTGCAAAAGGCCCCCTATTTCCCATCCTCCCACAGCCAGGAAGGACTTATGTGAAACATGCACATCGTTCAATTTTACATTGCTTTGCTTCTGAACTTAAAAAGAATAGGGGGGAAAAGGCAATTAATCTGACTAGTAATAGTAAATCCATATATCTGAATCTGAGGATCTCAAAGCACTTTGCAGACATTAAGTCTCACATCCTCCCTTTGAGGTAGCAAAGTTTGATTAGTGTCATTTAACAGAAGGGGAAAGTAAGATGGGGAGTGATTAAGTGATTTAACAGAGGTCGTATGGAGTCTCTTGCAGAACTAGGAATAGAATTCAGGTCTTCTGATGTCCAGTCCTGTGTCTTAGGCACTAGACTGTCTTTCTTATACCCCCCAACTCCAATAATTAAAATGCAGCAAGGATTTAGACCTCTTCAATTAAAACAAATCAAGTGAATTCAGTACTAGTGAAGGGAGTTGTACTGACAACTCCTGGCAACCTTTTGCCACAGAATATGTATGGCAAGTGTAGTAGCAATGTGTGCCTCACGCTCACTTGGGGGATTATGTTTAGGGATGAGACGGTAGCTCAGTGATCATGCCCATTAAGTCTTCCGTGCTGAAAGTATCTAGAAGAGCTGAGCTGAGGATTCGGTGTTCAGACCCAGAATAGCCTTAGGCTAGGAATTGTAGTCAATGACACCAACATTTGGCAAGCCCACTTTACAAATCTCTGCCCTAAGCGGTGGAAATTTCACAGGATCAGCTGTTCTGAGATTTTCAGCACCTTGAGCCGAAATCTCATGAAAATTGGTGTGACTCTGATCCTTAACAGGAAAATAGGACCATTCTGGGTTTGGAGCAGACCTGGAACTAAAACTGTAGGGGTGGGTTCAGATCTGGAGATTTTAAATCTGACCCTCCCCCTGTCACCTCCAAAACTGTGAGCTCCAAGGTTATTCTTATCTCTGCTGGCAAATTATGTCAGTAGGTATGGTAATGGCTTTTGCCATGTAGACACATGTCCACTGGGAAGCACAGAGAAAGGCAACCAAACTCATATTGTAAGTGACCACACAGGCATTCGATGCGGAAAGGGTGGCTTTCTGCCACTACTGACCTGGGCTGGATTTGAACTATGTTGAGATGTTCTCTGAGCCATCAGTCCTTAGGGAGGTGTGGACTAGGTTTTCTTGAAATAATAGTAGCTGCATTCTTTGAACACATTGTATGTGGAAAGTGAGCTATAATCCATTATTTGATTTAGACTTGCCAGCAGGATCAGGTTGTTTCTGTTCAGCATTATTGATTGGTTTTGGTAGTAAACCCACAGCAATAGAACACAACTCATTGCTGACCTTTCAGACCAGCCCTTCTGTGCCATAGGGGAGACATGCAAGACAAACCTTGGTGTGCGGTTTAGGGTCAGGCAAAAGATTGTACAAATTGCACCGCAATCTGATATGTAACTGACAAGTAAATGCATTCTGGGTCCCAGTAGTCTGTTCTGGCTCCTCTTGTGAGGATCTTCTCTCCTGCCACCTCAGTGCTGATTATTCCCCTATCTATGACTCTGCATTTGTCCAGCCTCTTCTCTCTGGCGTCACCTCTTGGATGTTCAGCTGCCATCGTAAACTCAATCTTTCTAAAACTGAATTTCTCCACTTCCCCCCTCTCTCTTTCCCCTGCTTCCCTTCTCTGTCTCTGCTGAGATCTTCATTATCATTCCTATCTTTCTGACCCATATTTTCAGTGTTCTCTTTGGCTCCTCTCTCTCTCCTCTCCCGGATGTGCAGTTTCTTCTGAATGCTGTCATTTTTCCCCTTTTTAATGTCTTTTAAAGCCATCCTTTCCTCACTGTTCCCACAGCTGAAAATCCAAAGTCATCATGTAAAATAGTATCAAATTGTACTCACTGTAATAAAAAAAAATACAATGTGTTTTGTGGGCAAGAGTGATCTGATTAGGACTCAGTTGCTCCTTTTTGGGGTGGCCATGCAAAGCTATGTATGGAAAGGACTAATGCAAGGCGAGATGCATTTTGTTAGCCTCTTGACTCTCCAAACTTGGACTGGAATTCAAACTTCCTGTCCTGTCTGCTAACAGAAAGTGTAGAGCAGGGTTTCTCATAAGCATGAGAAACAACAAAGAAAAATATTCTCTATGTTTTTTTGAACTTCGATGAAAGAGTCAGTTTGTATTTGAGGCAAAAATTCAGGTCTTGTTATTCAAAACCCTTCATGCCCAGAACCAATATGCTGTAGCTGTTGAAGAGTGAGTTGGAGCCGGTCCCGCTCATGCATCTTTAATGCCATTGCCAGATTGGTTCAGATTTCTTAAATTAATGCTCAGCAATGATGTGTGAAGCATAAAGAAAGTTGCTTGATTTTTCTGATACCAGGCTGAGCATGCTGGGTTCTGTCTGTCCAGGAAAAATCATGCTCAGATTTCTAAGCAGAGCAAGTAGGGCATGAAAATCATTGGGAGGGAAGTAAATAGGGAACACCAAACCTGTTGTTTTTAGAGCCATGCAGCAAGCTAAGCAGCATTCGGTTTGGACCGTGTTGGAGGGGAGATCTTGGAAAGAACAGATGCTGCAGATAGTCATATTGGCTGTTTTCTGGCTGGCACTCATCCCTCTGGTTAGGGCTAAACCAGTGCCTGCCAAAACAGACAGGCTTTGCAGTGTGACCTGAAAATCAGTGAAATCCAGGCCTCGGGGATTGAATTCCAGAGTCAAAAACCCCTCACTGAAAATATCCTGTCTACAGGTCCCTCCTGATTAGATCAGGGAGTGCTACCTCAGGAGCCTTAGCTCATCTCAACTACTGTTTCATGACATGAAGGAAAGGCAGTATCAGAGGTAATGAGGACCCAGCGCATGTTCTGAAAGGGCTGATCGGTTAAATGCAACACCTCCAATTGGAGAAACAGTGCAGATCCTGAATCAAGGGCGCAATGTAGTCCCGGAAGCAGGGGTGAAAGTAACTTAAAGGACTTACCGGTATGCCGGAGTCCTGAGCGGGGTGTGTGGCATCAACCCGAAGAGGCGTGTCCTCAACCGGAAGAGGCAGGGCCTTTAATGATTTAAAGGCTCCAGCTGCGGCTGGGCGCCCTGGGGCCTTTAAATCACCCCCAGAGCTCCCAGCTGCAGAGGCGGCTGGGAGCCCTGGGGTTCAGGGGTGATTTAAAGGGCTCAGAGCTCCAGCCACCGCTACCCTCCGGGCCCTTTAAAGCGCTGCCCAAGCCCCGCTGCCAGAGCCCCAGGGTAACGGCGGCAGGGCTTCGGTGGTGATTTAAAAGGCCCGGGGCTCCCTGCAGCGTCCAAAGCCCTGGGTCCTTTAAATCACTGCCGGAGCCCTGCCACTGCTACCCCGGAGCTCCAGCAGCTGGGCTCGGGAGGCGATTTAAAGGGCCAGGGCTCTGGCTGCTGCAGGGAGCCCTGGGCCCTTTAAATCGCCAGCCTGGGGAAGCCGGCCCGGTCTGGCACTGCATACCGGCTCTTGCTGGCCTACTTGCACCTCTGCCTGGAAGGAAATGCCCTTCAGTAGCTAGGCTGCTGTGTTCTGCGCAGGCTGAAGACTTGGGCGGTTGGAAGGCACGTTCTCATGCAGCACGCACTGCAGCAGTCCAGCCTCGGGTGACAAAGGCAGGGATCACTGTGACTGGCTCCCCACCTCTGAAAGAACAGTTCACAACCTTCTAGCCGCATGATCAGCAGCACTCCTGGGTACTGCTGTTACTGGTACATCTAGAAACAGACTGGGTCTGGATCAAGCCCGAGGCTGTAAACCTAAGTGACGCATACTGGACACACCACAACCTGTGTCACTACACTGTCTCCCCTATGATTCCTGATGAGCAGGAGGAGCCCCAGAACCTTGCCGTTACGGCAGAAAACAGTCTCTCAGTACTAACCTCAGGGTCTTCACCACCAGAAATCAGGCGCCCCTTGATGCTTCCATCTCTTTGCCAGGATGTAGCTGTGTCAACAACACATTTTGGCCAACTGCATCACTGACAGCTGATACAGTGAAAGGAATCATCAGAGACAGCTGATTTTCATCCATCGTTAGTAGCAGGTCATTGACCAATTAAACTAGCCCAGTCTCTTTACCATTCCCCCACATAAAACCACCTTCGTGAAGTGTGGCCACTAAAAATACAAAGGGCTGGTGGTTTTTTTCAGGGGGCAGGACTGGTTTTGGGTAGTGTTTTTTCTTTTTTGCAAGAGATGGTCTCCTGGCCAAATCCAAACGTACGTAACTTTGAGCCTGATCTAAAACCTATGGAAGTCACTGGAAAGATTCCCATTTACTTTGATGGGCTTTGAATCTGGCCCCAAGTTGTGATCTTTCCCTTTGATTTTCATTTGTGTGTTATTTCCCACTTCTTGTCCTAAATAATAATCATCCCTGTCATCAGGAGTTCTCAAAGTGCTTTACAAAGGAGATCAGTACCATTATCTCCATTTCACAAATGGGGAAACTGGGGCACATTAAGGTAAAAGGACTTGTCCATGGTCACCCATCAGGCTAATGGCAGAGCTAGGACTAGAATCCAGATCTCCTGAGCCCCAGTCCAGGACTCTGTCCATTAGCTGCACTGCCTCTTAACTGTTGGATGGTGTTGCTGCTACTACAGAAGAGCTGCTCTTTTTCCATCACAGAGGTGGATGCTTTGTGGTGCTAGGCAAAGTGATCTCTGCATGCAGTCTTTAAAGCCTTTTGGGACCTTTCAGAGTATAAGGGGCTGTTTGTTATACATGTCAAACAATAATATTTTTGAACGATGACAATAAATATTTAGGCTTCGGTAAGTTTTCCGTTTGGATTAATTATATCATTTTCTGTTTCAAATACCAAAGACTGCAGGCAGCAGACATTTAAGTTCATTCATCTACAAGTTCATTAACTAGATTTAATTTGCTATCATTATTCTGTGAAACACATTTGGCAGCTAAAATGATAACCTACTGAACCAGTCCTGCATGCCTCTCGCTTCCATCGATTGTCCTTTTGACATTGTTGCTGGGAATGGGGAAGGCTGTGGTAATGCCACCTGAAATGTCAAGCACACAGATGCTCTATTAGTTTGTACAGGCAAAGGGCAGATTGCACAGAGCACCTTCACTTAAAGGCTAGGCTGAATGTGAAATCCACACGGAGGTTGTGGCGTAAGCCTACGCAGTGCAGGAAATTCAAAGCGAAGGTGGCTGCTACAGCTGTGTCCTCTACAGAGCAGGTTTCGTTCAACGGATAAACATCCAAGTGCTTTTTGACTTTGTGGCTTTGGGTGGTAATGGCTTTAGGTTTCTAGGTATTTCTTTTTAAATACTGGGGAGTGGCACAATCTCTATTTGAAAGAAGGAGTCTGCTCCCTTCCAGTCTATCTGCTTTTTAATCTGGATCCATCACTGAATGTTGTTGGTTCCCCCGGCCTGGTTCAGAACAAGGAAATCGTGTACACTTAAGATATCCCTGGGGGGAATTTCTCCACAGAGAGCTTAAGGAAGCTTGTCTTCAAACCAAACAACCTAGGGCCTCTTGTGCTCACCAGCACTCATTCCATTCTCCGTGTGATCCAAAATGATGACTCAAAGGCTACGTCTATGCTCTGAGCTAGGGGTGTGATTCCCTTTCTTGTGTCCATGCGCTTGTGCTGGCTCTCATTGAGCTAGTGAGAGCATTCGGAGCAGTGTAGCCGCGGTAGCACCGGTAGTGGCAGTGGAGGCCTGGCTGATCCAGGCCGAGTAAAAACCTTCCTGAAATTGGTGGGTACGAACTCGGCACGGCTCACGTATGCCTCTGCTACCCTGGCTACACTGCTGTTTGTAAACACACAAGCTCAGTAAGAGCTAGCGTGAGTCTGTGTACGTGAGCAGGGGACTTACACTCCTAGCCATAGCGCAGATGTACCCCTAGATTTATGATTTTCATAGGCCTGGTCTGGCTTCCCCCACTGGACACTCACCAGGCAGCTATGTTTGGATCCCAACACTAGCCCTGTGTGCTTTTGGCTTGCTGAGTCTGAGCCGAGTCCAGGCACTGTCTCTGGCTGTGGGTCTCTAGGCACACTTTCAGGGTACAGATCCTCCATTTAGAACCTCCTTTTGAGAACTGGGACTTCTCAGCCACCTTACTAGTGCCGGCTCCCCCAGGCTGATACTAGTGCCAGGCTTCCACACCTTTCTCATAGTGCCAACCTTGTGGGCACCCTGGTTTACAATTTACTCCTTTGGGTACCTATAACAGTTGAAGCAGATAGACATGTTATAGACAGAGCCCTACCAAATTCACGGTCGTGAAAAACATGTCACAGGCCATGAAATCTAGTCCCTCCCATGAAATCTGATGATAGCAGGGGGGTCACTGTATTGCCACCCTTACTTCTATGCTGCCTTCAGTGCTGGGTGGCCAGAGAGCAGCAGCTTCTGGCCAGACACCCAGCTCTGAAAGCACCATCACTGCCAGCAGCAGCCCAGAAGTGAGGGTGGCATGGTATGGTCACTTTTTGGGGGGCAGGACTGGCCTTATGGATGGGTAACTGCCCGGGGCACTGTGGTCAGGGGGTGCTGTGGTAACACCTCCCACCCCCACCCCCCACATAGCCAGCCCAAAGACCCTTTAAATCCCGAGCATTGGGCCCAGAGCTGGGGAGGGGTAGAGCTGGGGCGCCCCAGCTCTTACCATGCACTGGGCTCCAGATGCTAGTCCTGGCCAGGCTGGGGAGGAATGGGACTTCTTCCCTTGCATGGGCACTCCCAGGGCCAGGTCAGACCCACCTGCAGGAATCTCCCCCAACTGCAGGAAGCTCCGCAGCTGCTGGCCAGGCGCCCAGCTCTGAAGGCAGCATTGCCCCCAGCAGCAGTGCAGAAATCAGGATGGCCTGGTATGATGTTGCCCCTCTTACTTCTGCGCTGCTGCAGGCAGTGGCACTGCCTTCACAGCTGGGCTCCTGGCCAGCAGCCGCCGCTCTCCAGCCACCCAGCTCTGAAGGCAGGGACGCCGCCCCAGCAGCACGGAAGTAAGGATGAGATACCGCAACCCCCTCACCCCCTTTTGGATCGGGACCCCCCTAGTTACAACACCGTGAAATTTCAGATTTAAATATCTGAAATCGTGAAATTGAAGATTTTTTAAGTCCTATGACTGTGAAATTTACCAAAACGGACCGTGGATTTGGTAGGGCCCTATGTATAGGGGTCTCTTTACTTTAGATGACACAAGAGATATACAGATCTAGGCAGAATAAGAAACACCTGCACACAAATCCCTGCTTCAGTTTCCTCACAACCCCTTAACATCCTTTGGATTTTCGGTTCGTGTCTTTTCTGGGTTCCAGATCCCTCTCTGGGACTTAGGGTGACGAGATGTCCCGATTTTATAGAGACAGTCACAATATTAGGGGCTTTTTCTTATATGGGCACCTATTACCCCACACACACTGTCCTAATTTTTCATACTTGCTGTCTGGTCACCCTACCAGGACTCCACTTCTCCAGGTTAAGCTTCTCTTCTGAATCTTGGAGTCACTCTGCTGACCACTGCAGTGAGTTTCCTCTAGTCCTGACTGGTCCTGTCTCCTTTGTTCCCCTCTCAGTTCCCTTGTGAATCTCCTTAACACCTGGTTGGTTTGTTCCCCTTCTGGGGAAATTACACATTTCCCCCACTCACTACCACACTTTCCCTGTAGACAAACTTGGTTGAGCTGGTTCCTGTACACTTCTGCTATCCTGTTGTCCTGAAGTGTTCTCATTTGAATGGGAGCTATTTATGTTAATGACTCTCCATTGTCTCTGGCCTGGAAGGGACGTGACCCCAGCCCTGACAGTAGGTGACTGACTCCACATTCACTGAGGCATTCAGTGATACAGCCGTTTTATGAAGTCAATCAAAATTCATAAATTGTACATAGACAGATCATCTCAGAGATCATCTAGTCCGACCTCTTGTACAACACGCCCAAATTAATTCCTTTTTGAACCAGAGCATATCCCACCAGGTGCTGCCTGGTCCTGCAGCCCTTCTTATCAAGCCACTATTCTTTTTAGCTGAGGGGACTTTAGAAAGATTACCAGCTGTTTGGGAAAGGAGAAGAAAGTCTTACACTGTCTATCTAACCCCACCAAATGTCCAAGCCTTGTATTGCTTGTTTTGTAGGTGGCTCCTACCTGTATAGAAAGCACTACATGGTCAGATCCTCATTAGATTTAAATAGGCATAGCTGCTTCGAGCTCCCTGAGGTCATGTCTACATTACAGGTGCTACTGTGTCATAGCCAAGTCGCCATAGGTATGCTACTGTAACCCCATAGTGTAGACATAGACTACAAATGGCAGAAGGGGTTTTTCCATCACTATAGGAACACCACCTCCCTGAGCAACAGTAGCTAGGTCGATGGAAGCATTCTTCCACTGATCTAGTTGGGTCTACACTGGGAGTTAGGCTGACATAGCTACAGTGCTTAGGGGTTTTTTAGTGGTTTTTTCACACTCTTGAGCACCGTAGCTGTGTTGACCTAAGTTTTAAGTATAGATCAGGCCTGATTTATTACAACAAGATCTGTCCCTACATGTTCTACCCTGACCATTTTGGCCACGTTATAAATATTCTGGGACTCAAATTTTTAAACCAAATCTAGGTGATGCAGAAGTATAGCTACTGGACTTAGTCAACTTTAAAATTACCATAACGACACTTAAAAATAAAAAAGCTAGTTACTTTGCTGAGAAGAGTCGAACTGGCTAGCTCATTGCATTGGTAATGAGATGTGGAGCTTTTCCTCTCTAGTTTGCCAGTTTGAATCTAGACTACGGTTGCCAACTTTCTAATTCCAGAAAACTGAACACCTTTGCCCCACCCACTGCCACGCCCTTTCCTGAGGCCCCGCCTCTTCCCATGGCCCCTCCCCCGCTCACTCCATCCCTCCGTCGTTTGCTCTCCCCCACCCTCTCTCACGTGCTCATTTTCACTGCAAGGCCCAAACAAGCATATTTATTGTTTTGACAGATGTATTATGCTAAGTTCAGGATTTATTTGTTATAGGATATTAGAGCTGGCAGCAAAATAGTCAAAAAAGGTCATTTTTTAAAAAAATGAAATTTCACAAAGATTTTCATGATTCTTTCCCTCCCCTCTTCCTATTTTTTGTAACCAACTCCATGGTTTTTGTTCACTGAAGTGGTTGTAATTTTACGTGTGGAATTAGGACCGTACATTATCACAGCTGCAATGGGTCCATTAAAGGCCCACTCCTGAAACCCAAATACAAATCCATAGAGTACAACCACAGAAATGCACAGCTGTCCAGATACCCATATAAATAAATCTGTAGAAACTGACTCCCACACCTACATGCAGATACAGATGTGTATTCACGTGTACACATTGAGCATGCATTAGCACATCTACTTCCACATTATTTAATATTACAATTGTTGTTTAGTGCCTAGAGACCCCAACTAAGATCAGGGCTCCAGGGTGGTAGGAGCTGGACATGCACATAAGAAGAGAGAGTCTGCAACAAAGAGTTTATAATGTAGCTAGACAAAGGTGGGGAGACACGTATAATACATTGGCTCTTCTGCAATTACTAGTCAACAACATTCACTTTTTAAGAAATAATACATTTCTTTTGGAGTTCCCTTCTCTTTTAAAAGCTTGTTATGAAATGAATACACACATATTTTATGGCATCAATTTTTTTGTGCACGAGTGGGCAAAAGGACCAAAAGTCAAAGAGTTCGGCTGCACGTTTTAGTCACACAGGTGTACACGAGGCAATATACACTGCTCCCTACACAGACAGTCTCTTGCACACATATAACGCATGCACGCACACACTTGTCTACACGAAGACGTTTTTTCATACACTTTTCCAGGGGCTGCCTAAATCACCCAGCCGGGAAGGGAGGAGGGTGGGCTGGAGGGGAAAAGATGGGGGAGGGGTGTGGAGGAAAAAGAACAGGGAGGGAAAGAGGCAAAGGACGAGAGCAGGGTGGGAGCGAGAGGGGGCAGTGAAGGAAAGAGGAGAGGGTGTGGGAAGGTATGTTGGGTGTATGGGGATGCAGGAGGAAGCGGAAAGCTGCAGGAGCATGAGGATGTGGGGGGCACAGGGGTGTATAGGGACATAATGGGAGTGCAGCAGTGAATGGGGTGCAGGAGTGTGGGGGTGAGAGACATGAGGGTGGCGGCTCTGGGAGGTGGAGAAGGTGGGTGGGAGAGCACTGTAAGGAGTACAGGGGTAGGTGTGGGGGGCAGGACAGGATGGGACGGGGAGAGATGCAGTGAGGCGGTGAGGGGTGGGATGGGGAGAGATGCAGTGAGGGGAGTGGGGGTGCAGGGGGTGAGGGACATGAGGGTGATGGCTCTGGGAGGTGGAGAAGATAGGTAGGACCTGTAAGGGGTACAGGGCTGGGATGGGTAGGTGTGGGGGGCAGGACAGGGGAGGGATTCAGTGAGGGGATGAGGGTGCGAGGGGTGGGAGAGGGAGGGATGCATGAGGGGGATGGGGGTGCGGTGGGGTGGGGCGGGGAGGGATTCAGTGAGGGGTGGGATGGGGAGAGATGCAGTGAGGGGAGTAGGGGTGCAGGGGGTGAGGGACATGAGGGTGGTGGCTCTGGGAGGTGGAGAAGATGGGTAGGAGAGCGCTGTAAGGGGTACAGGGCTGGGATGGGTAGGTGTGGGGGGCAGGACAGGGGAGGGATTCAGTGAGGGGGATGAGGGGGCGAGGGGTGGGAGAGGGAGGGATGCATGAGGGGGATGGGGGTGCGGTGGGGTGGGACGGGGAGGGATTCAGTGAGGGGGATGGGGGTGCAGCCCCATTCCCAGCACTCAGAGACAGGGATACACGTACCTCCAACTCCTGGGGGCCGGCGATGGGGTGACAGACAGACTGTGGTTCGCTGCAGGGCACGCGCCGCAGCTCGAGCCAGCCACACGAGGAGCGTGAGGAGAAGAGGGCCGGGCAGCAGCGGGAAAGGGGCGTGCGCCACGTGACCCCTCAACAGCCGCCTGCTGAGTGCTCGTAAGTCGCGCTTGCACTAGTTCCACCACTGCCCTGACCCAGCCAATGGGAGCTGCTCCTGCGGTCAGGGGGCAGAGCAGCACGTGGACCCCCCTACCCCCCCGGCCACCCCTAAGGCTAGGAGCCGGACCGGCCAGCTGGGAGCCATGGGGCGGCTAGCAGGGAGCATGCCAACCCCGTGGCGTGGCGCGGCGGAGCGGCACCGCTAACCGGACAGTCAACGGCCCAGTCAGCAGTGCCGACTGGAGCCTTCAGGATCCCTCTTTGACCGGGTGTTCTGGTCCAAAACTGGGCACCTGGTCACCCTAATCTAGACCTGATGTAATAAAAGCACCTCCAAGTAATAGTTCGTCTGCTTTCTCAGCCCCACCTGGAGCCATAATAAATCCTCTGTTGTGAATGTAACAATTGTTCTGTCAATAATCGTGATGCCACACACAGAGGAGGAAGATTTAAAGAGAAGAATAAGCAGTAGGAGAGGAGCAGATGAACTGGTTCTCAGTGGACACCCTATTTACATATAAACACGTAAAAGTAATAACAACAGGTGAAGCAGAAGAACAGAAAACATGATACACTAGCAGAATAGACCCTAGGCTTCAAGTTTTGCATAACAAGTTGAGAGATCCCTGTGATCTTTGAAGGCAGAAGCACTACAGTAATGTAGGAACAGGTTTCTCTGGGTGCAGACTCATCCTGAGGTGATGGATGAACAATTGTGCCAGGGTTTGGGTCTCCTGTATCCACACATAGGACCCATGCATTTATTCATTGTGCCAGAGCCCCAGAGATGCTTATGCATTTAACATTAGGTTGCATCTAATTTATACAGACACTGCCTAAGGTCAGACCCATTTTTAACACCAGCCAGACTGCACTTGGAACCTTTTGCGAGGATTCTTGCATAATTTTTCTGAGGATTTTTGTTTTTAGCATTTACTTTTTCTAGCATCTCTCCAATCTGCCTTTGAAACGAATCGTTGTTTTACCAGAACTAAGTGCATTATGAAATAAAATTTAATTCTTCCTTGGGCCCTTTCAAACGTAAATTAGAGTTCAAAATATCTGGAATTTGAGTTCAAATCTGGAAAACATTTAAATATTGGACTGTTTAGCTGAAGTTTATCTGAACTAGCTGATTGTCTGTGCTCAGCAGAAGTGAGCAAGGAATCTTGAGAGAACAGCCCGTTGTGTGAGATTTCTGCTTTTGGTTGGGACAGAGGCCTAGTATCCAGAAGCAGAGCCTTTGCTGGAGTATTTTGGCGCTTGTGCTTTGATCCCTGGAAGGAAACAGACATGAAGATGCCCAGGAAAATGACAAAGAACAAGGGAGGGAATAGTTAGATGAACATTGTGGAACTTTCCAAAAGGTCACATTTGGGTTCAAGTCTAGAGGTGCACAAAGATTTTTATTTTTGTTTTTCTAAATCAGCTCAATCAGCTCTGGTCCATTAAAACTAAGTTTGTGAGAGAGATTTCTTTACACTGGCAGCAATTTTGTTTCCAGTGTGTATTTAACAAGGTTATTTAATTGATTACAAATCTAAGGTGACTTTTTTGAATTCTGAAATACTGCCTGTCTCATCTAATCACAGAATAATAGTCTGTAGAGACTGAAAAGACCCATTAAATCATCCTACCCACCTTTGTTCCCCATCTCTGGCCAATAAAGATTTGCTCCCTACAGCCAGTTTTCCAGTTACATCCAGCCCAGATTCTGAGACATGTTAACCTGGAGCCTGTTTGAACCAACATTTCTAATATTAACCTCTCCCTTCCCCAAAATCTGCTCCTCCCCCCCCGCCCCCCAACACGCGCTCTGGAAAGCATATGTGTCCAAATCATGATAAATAACAAATGCGTGAGTGACTGGTCACAATGCTGTTGACTGTGTATCCTGCAGAACTAACTGTCTCTGAAATAAGAAAAGGAGTACTTGTGGCACCTTAGAGACTAACCAATTTATTTGAGCATGAGCTTTCGTGAGCTACAGCTCACTTCATCGGATGCATACAATGGAAATTTTTTTGTTTCCACGGTATGCATCCGACGAAGTGAGCTGTAGCTCAGGAAAGCTCATGCTCAAATGAATTGGTTAGTCTCTAAGGTGCCACAAGTACTCCTTTTCTTTTTGCGAATACAGACTAACACGGCTGCTACTCTGAAACCTGTCTCTGAAATGAAATCTGTGCTATGTCTAGTTGACCCAGGGATTTGTCTGGGCCAGGTTCTCAGTGCCGCATGCTCGTGGTAGGCAAGACCAAACCCTGAGTGGGATTCAGATCAGCTGAGACCACACAAAACAATTCCAGCGGCTCCCGGGCCTGTGCTGCGTTTTGGTGCTATGCCTGCCAAGGACCAGAATGCATTTGATTCTGTACAGTAGAGGAGGGCAGATCTGGATCAGGCATCAATAGCACGAGCATCTGTGTTGCAGGGAGCGCTGAATACTTTGAAGTCTTGTCTACGCTACAGGGCCTAGAGTGGCATAGCTGCAGGGCTGTAGCTCCACTAACCCGGTAGTGGAGATGTAACCTCCTGCAATGGAAGGTTTTTTTCTGTTAATATAGAAAAACCATCTGCTGGAGCAGTAGTAGCTCGGCCAACAGAAGCATTCTTTCATGGACCTAGATGTGCCTACGCTGAGGGTTAGGACAGCATAGCTACAGCTCTCGGACGTGTGGATTTTTCACACCCCTGAGCATTGTAACAATGTTGAGCTAAATTCTAAGTGTAGGCCAGACCTAAGAGCAGTCACCATTAAGTTAAAGAAAGAGCAGCTTTATTGAACCCATCTAGCCTGGGCCAGAGGTCTCAATTAGAATGGTGTAAGGGCTAGATTCGCGAAGGGTCTGTAGTGCCATGATGCCCAGTGTCACCATGCCTCACTTTTAGCCACCTAGCCAAATCGCTGGGATTCGCACAGCCTGAGTTTGGTGCCTTAGCTCCCTAGACCACGAATGGGGGGAAATGGCACCTCAGAATGGGATTCACAAAAGCCAGCGTGCTAGGTGGTGCCTCGCCTTAGCTAGCCAAAAGGGGTGCCAAGCCAAGAGGTGTGAGCTAAGCCCTGCCTGTCTCTCAGAGATAGGTGCCTAAATCTGGACTGCTGGGAGGCGCCTTCCTCTTCTTGTGCTTCTCAGCATCTCTTAGGGTTAGGTGCCCACGCTAGCAAGAAGCCAGGGTGGATATCTTAACCACTGGGCTAAACAGTTATGAGGGAGCTCCTCCCCTGCCTCTGTTTTATGTAAGCTCGTCTACTGGGGCCTGATTCGGCTGGGGTGATCTAAGCACGCCTGCTAGATTGGGCCCTGCAGGTGAGTTAAGCAGAAGAACACTTGTGTTCTCCTGGTTTGTGCATCACTCTGGGATTTAGGCTTCTGGACACCTGGCGAGGGGCTGCAGTGCCTACGCTCAGATGTGGAAACATAGGCGCCTAGGGAACTTTTACTGCAGAAATGTGGGCACTGAGCGAGTTTAGGCACCTGCGGGGTTTGGCGGCAGCTGAGTGGGGCTTTGAATCCCAGGGGGGGCCTGATTCTGGGGTTTAAGAGCCTAAAGTGGCAGTTAGGCACGTACATCTTTTTGTGAATCTAGCCCTAAGCATGAGTTGGGCCACATCCTAATACAGAAATGATTGATAGAGCATCTTCTCCCCCAGACCTGAGCACATGGAGCACCTCCCTTCCATTCATAACTGCAGAGTTACCCTGTCCCTTTGATGAGTACACAACAAACCTGTGGCAATGACCATTGTTTCCATGGCAAAGTGACATTGGCAAAATATTTTTAATGTATTTGTAACAACATGTTAACAGACAGTTCTATGCAGGCCGTCAGCTAGTGCTCTGAGGACTAACAGTTTAAGGACCACTGATCTAAACATTCCCAAATGTTCTGTTCTAGCAGGCATTGGATCTCATGTAAAGGCCCAGATAGACTCCTTGGGGGTCTCTCTCTCTTCTGTTGGTCAGTTTACAGACCTGGTCAAGAACACAAGGGAGCTCTTCCCTGGACATTCGTGTGATGAACCCAATTGGACATCCCTGCCTATCCCAACTAGACCAAACTCCAGTTACAAAATTGGCTCATGCTTGTAGGTCATATTTTGCATGGGTTCTTTGGGTACACTTAAGTGATGTCAACTTCAATGGTGTTGTGAGACAATATACATTGAGAGTTTATAGAGTATTGGCTAGTGGTCAGGATGCCTGGGTTCTTTATCTAGTTCTGCCACTGGCTTGGTCTTGGGGAAGACACTTAGCAAATGCATGCCTCAGTTTCCCTATCTGTAAAATGAGGATGATATTTACTTACCTCTTGCGGGAGCTGTGAGGCTTAAGTAACTAAATTGCTGTGAAGTTCTTGGAGATGCTCATAAGAAAGGTGCTATGTCTGTGCCAAGTGTTATCATTATTACTATACATAAGCACAATGGGGGGAAAAAAGGCAGTTTAGATAAAACCGGCCTTTTTGCAGCGGGCAAGGTCTGACTGAAATTGTGTGTCAGGTTCAGATGCTTTTGATGCAATAGTCAAATATGGATAACGTTGTGTGGGGAGTAAGAGCTACTGTATTCCTCGGGGGTACTGGTCTGTTATTTCCAGAAGGAATAACAGGCTACAAGGCACTGCTTTGAGCCTATCTGTGTGGGTTGGGGGGTTACCTAGAGTAAAACATGGATGGGATTGCAGCCTCTTGTGACCTTTCCCAATCTGCATGAAAGTTGCACCAATTTGGCATACATGCCACATGTGCCAGGACCATTCCATCCATTTAACACATGGGTACATAAGCTTTCCTCCTTATTGGGATTATTGCTGGCCACAAGTTATTCCAAAGGCTGGAAACCTACCTCTGAGCACTTACCAGTGTATCCAGAGACCGTTAGGAATAATCGGGCCCTTCTGGACTGCCTTGTGGTTAAGTCACAGGACTGGGAGGTGAGAGACCTGGCCATGCCTTTCTGGATGACCTTGAACAAGTTAATGTCACCTCTCTGTGCCTCAGTTTCCCCATCTGGCATTTGTGCAGTTGAATTCCCTAGTGCTTGTAAAGCACTTTCGGATCCTCCAATGGAAGGCATTATATCAGTGCAAAGTATTAAGTAGTATTGACTTTCATATCACTTAGTCCCTCTGTTCCTTCCCCTTGAATCCTTGTCCCCCTTAAACTTCTGCATTTGGTTGCACTGTTGATGTGGATCACAAACCTGGTCAGTTCCATCACCTCAGGGACCTGTGATGAATGAAAGGTCACTGTCGGCCAGTTTGACTCGCTGTTAATGGATACTGCTTTTACCTTCCATTGCTTTTCAGATGTCTGTGAATAATATTTCTCTCTCTCTCTCGCCTCTCATCCCCTTGAATAATGTCATAGCTGAAATGCTCCTTTATACACTTGCCTTGATTTGAAATTAAGATGAGACGATATTACAAAACAAGTGTAACTGATGAAAACCATTGTACTTTTCATTAGTTTTACATTCTTTCCCTCCCTACATACTAAATACCAAGTAGATGGGTAACATACAGGGCTGGGAATCTGGAGATTTCTGTTCTAGTCCTGGCTCCATTGCTACACTGTCTCGCTGTTATCTTGTGCTCCCCCTACCTGTTGGCTGTATCCACCTGCTGTGTCTCATTTTATAGATTGCAAAATTTGGGGGGCAGGGAGTGTCTTTTTGTTATGTGTGTGTACAGCGCCTCGCACAATAGGGCCCTGATCCTTTATTGGAGCCTCTAGGTGCCACCAATATATGTATATAGATAGATATAGATATTTAAAATGGTTGTGCTGGGTGACCTTGGGCAAGTCACATCATCTCTCTGTGCCTCGGTTTCTAGATACAGAAATGCTAGATTATGATGCTTAACCTCCTTTGTATATAGCAGTTGGAGATCTGAAGAGCTAATTGTTATTTATTATAGCAATATTAAATATAAGGTGGCGTCCTTCGATCAGAAAGGGAGATTCCTACTTTCGCTTTGAAATTTCCAGTCCCTAGCTGCAGCAGGGGGACAAAGTACTGAGCTCCTTTAAACCCCATTGAAGTTGGTGGGGGTTGAGGCAGCTTAGCATCCCGCAGGCGGTGTTCAGAACCCTGGTTCCAGATCTTCAGAATTCTGGAAGCAAATTCTGCACTGACATGCATGCCAGCATCCTGGACAGCTCTTCCAGCTTGCAGCAATTTCACAGATGTTGTCTGAGCCCTGGGAACTGATGGAAAGATTTTTTGCGTGTGCTCTGCTCTTCGCTAGGGGGATAATTTTCTCTTCTCATCTCACGATGCGCTGAGTCTTTTTTCTCTAGATCACTGGTTCAAATCCATCCTGGGTCAATAGTGGCTTTAAGGCATCCCCCCGGCCCCGCTCTTCAGCCATGTATGTGAAATTAGTTGGTGAGTCTTAGTTTAGTTCCTAGTGGGACGGATGTAGATATCACAAAAAAACACAAGCACTCCTTGGCACTCTTGTTGGGGGTGTCTAATCAGAGAGGGTGAGGATTAAATGAACTGTGGAGGCTGGTCTCCCCTCTCAGCTTTAGAGGTGATCCCAAACATAAGGTGTGTTGGTGGGATATCAAGGGGGAGCTTGCATTGCTGGGGCTGACGCTGTGTCTCTTTTGTGGACAGACTGCATTCTCTAGGGCTATAAATAGGGAACCTTTCCCCATCACCAAATTTACTAAAAAAAAAAAAAAATGTATAAAGTGTGTGTGGGAGAGAGGGGGGAATAAAAGCCAGCTGACCAGATCTGAAGATCAGTAAAGTATAATAAAATTCCCATTTAATTTAAATGCTCAAGGAACCTCCAGGAAATAGACAGCTTGACTCCCTGCATTGAAATGTTCATGGGTGACTTGAATAAAATCATAATGCAAGCCTGTCTCTCTCGCTAGCTCTAGTTTTAGCAGGCTTTTATTTGTCTGCCTCATTTTCATGCCCACGTCACACTTCAAATCACTTTAGAAAAGCGTACACGTTTAATCTGACTCCCGGTGCCATGTGTATCTCATTGATTACAGACCCTTTTTAAGAAGCCGTATGACTGACTCTTTGCATGCCCTGCTGTCAGCAGCTTTTTGATTCTTTAAGCCGCTTGAATGTCTTTGCTTGACAGATTATAAGCCTTCCAACAAATACAGTATGATTACTGAATTACTGTAAACTTTGCTCTGGGAATGCCAGTCATTTAGCATGTGCAAAGCATCAGCAACAAAAGGCAGTTGTAGTTTGCCATGTGCACCCCTGAGAGAGAGGCTATCTGGGGAAAGAAAATAGTGCAGAGGAATCCATTTCCTCATAAATCATATGAGGAGTTTGTGTCAAAAGAGGGAATTTTCCTGGCTGGTGTACATTTTCATGGTCCAAATGCATTCACAAATAAATTGAATAGCAAACACCCCTCTCTGAAGATGGATCATTCCATTTCCACAGCATAGGCCACAGATATGGCACAGAAAGGGCTCAGAGAAGGTAGGAAATGGAAGGTATTGACTGGCTGAAGAGTGATATGAATAATTAACATTCTTGCATGTCTTGTCACGAGGCACAATACCAAATCTTGGGCCACACTTCCACCTCTAGACAAGCGCATTGGGATGTGCCCTCGTGCTATGTGATATAAATGATTTTTTAAAAAAAGAAAAAGATAAATGCGGGGTTGGGGGGGAAACTGTGAACGCATTTGCTATTAGTGGTTTGGGATGACACCTTTCGACAACAGCTACAACAACAAATTAGAGAGGAAGCACAGTCTAATACACAGGTCTAAGAGCCTGGAAATCTGTATTCTGTTACAACCTCTGCCATAAATTTCCTGTGTGACCTTGAGTACACTGCGTCTTTTCTTGGTGCCTCAGTTTCCTTTATTGTAAAATGTGTCAGGACTGGAGCTTTAGGTGCTTTCAAAAATCCCACTCACAATTCCTATATAAATCACACAGAGAGACACTTGGGGAGTTGTGATAATTACCTTGATTCTTCATCTCCACAAATGTAGACCTCTACTTCTAAAACTAATACAGTAGCAACTGAGGGTTGCGCACATCAGAGTTACGAACTGACCGGTCAACACATACCTCATTTGGAACCGGAAGTATGCAATCAGGCAGCAGCAGAGAGGTGGAGGAAAGGCAAATAGAGTACAGTGTTGTGGTAAACATAAACGACTAAAAAATACAGACAAAGTTTAAAAAAACGAAAGATTTGACAAGATAAGGAAATTGTTTCTGTGCTTGTTTCATTTAAATTAAGATAGTTAAAAGCAGCATTTTTCTTCTGCATAGTAAAGTTTCAGAGCTGTATTAAGTCAATGTTCAGTTGTAAACTTTTGAACGAACAACCATAATGTTTTATTCAGTACCAGTGGCACCTTAGAGACTAACCAATTTATTTGAGCATAAGCTTTCGTGAGCTACAGCTCACCGATGAAGTGAGCTGTAGCTCACGAAAGCTTATGCTCAAATAAATTGGTTAGTCTCTAAGGTGCCACGAGTACTCCTTTTCTTTTTGCAAATACAGACTAACACGGCTGCTACTCTGAAACACGTTTTATTCAGGGTTACGAACATTTCAGTGTTACAAACAACCTCCATTCCCAAGGTGTTTGTAACTCTGAGGTTCTACTGTAGTAGGTTGCTACATTTTTATCTGTGGACCACCACTAGAGGGCATCATCTTCATTCATACACCACATTGTGCGTGGTATTTTTAAAAGCACCTAAGTGATTTTGGAGCACAAGTCCCAGTGACTTTCAGTCAGACCTGTACTCCTAAATCACTGAGCTGCTTTTGAAAATCCCACCTGTTCTCCTTAGCAGAGGGACTGTGGGGGAGAAAAGGAACAGCAGTAGTGAATTCTAATGAAAATGTGTTCCATTCTCCTGAACATTCATTCCTCAGCTGTATGCAGTAAGGCATCCACTCATACCAACTTAGGTTTCTGGGGGTGCTGTGGTGTGTTCTTCTATCCCAGTATGAACCACAGGCAGCCCTCCAGCTAGCAGAAATGTTTTAACATAGTATTCTATTTATGTTTAGGTTTGTTTTTTAAAGGCTGATTCTATCTTGGTTTCAAATTCCAGGGGGAAAGTGCTCAGGAACTCAAATGAGCTCTGCGCACTTCTGAAAATAGCTCTGGAAGGTCACGCTGCCTGAGGTTCAACCAGGCCCACTGTACAAATCTGTTTGCACACACTGTCACCCAGTTTACACATGTAAATGCAGAACTAACGGGTTCCACGAACCCTCTGTGAGCTTATTTTTATCTCTGGGGGTTGAATGATATGGATGAATTTTGATAGTTCAGCCAACGAAGTCCCCCCCAAAAGATTCCCTCACCTCCCAACGTGCGTGCACAAATTCCAGTGCCTCCTTGGAGCACTGGCGTTAGCATCTGTTCTGGTTTAAACATTATGTGCATGGACGGCAGGCTTCAGCAGATGGCGTAAAACCCCAGAGAAGACGTACAGAGAGTGAAATATTCCAGGGATGATAATGGATGCAATTTAGATAAGTAAGTAAGCTAACTGATAACTAATATTTGATGCAGAGGAACTGTAGGTGGAATTATTAGCACGTGAGTTTACCCTCTTGTCAGAAGATGCCTGTGTGGGCAGTAGTTAACTCTTCTGGCACTAGGGTTTCTTGCAAATTCAGTGGCATTGTTCTTGGTGCTCATGTGAAGAAATGCTCATTCAGGCACCAGAGAGTTAGGGTATGTCTATACTGGCAGAGTTACATTGCCAGTAGTTACAGCGCTGCTCAGAGAGTGCTGAAGGGAAACCGCTGTTGCGTGTTCACACTGTCAGCTGCCTGCGCAATAGCATGTTCACACTGGAGCGTATTCGGAGCAGTGCACTCTGGACAGCTATCCTACAGAGCAACTCTTCTGCCGCTAAGAGTTGTGGGAAGGTGGAGGAGGTCACGGGGCATCCTGGATCCTGTCCCAATGCCCCATGATGCATTGCTTCTCATCCCAGCAATCCCTGTACTTCCATCTGCATTTGGCACCATCTTTCAATGATTTGTGTATTGTGCGCTCTGCTTCTTCAGTCTGGAGGAATGGATCCTGCACTGTTGACCAATATGCTGCTCACTCTCACTAACACTCCCCTCCGCCTCCGCATGCTCATGCAAGATTTCCTCCTCATGGCTTGGTCCACTCTCGACCGGCACATGAGCCACCAAAGTATCCACAGGGGCCTTCGCAGTCGAGGTGGGGTCACCAGCGAGTATCGTGTCCAGCTCTTTGTAGAACTGGCAGCTTGTGGGTGCAGCGCCAGAGCAGCGATTTGCCTCCCGCGCCTTGTGGTAGGCATTCCACAGCTCCTTCACTTTGACCCTGCACTGCCGTGTGTCCCGGTCATGGCCCCTTTCTGTCATGCATCATGAAATCTGTCCATAGGTATCATAATTCCTACGGCTGGAGAGCAGCTGGACAGCCTCCTCTCCCCAAATGCTGATGAGATCCAGCAGCTCGGCATTGCTCCAAGCAGGGGATCACCTGGTGCGTGGAGCAGGCATGGCCACCTGGAAAAATGTGCTGAGACCACTGCATGCATCACCGAGCAAACAGGAAGGGGACTTTCAAAATTCCCAAGAAATTTAAGGAGTGGGGCTTGTAGTAAGAGGAGGCCCTGAAACATAAATTCTTGTATCAGAGGCCCAGTCTGAGGCCTGAAGCCTGAACCAAAGTAAAGCCTGAACCAAAGTACTTCCAGGCAGTGTTAAGCAAAGCTGGGCTGTGAGCCAGAGGCAGGTCCCACTCACAGAAGTTGGCAAGAAAAGGTTGTTAGAAGCATGTGCACACACACACATAAGTGCTAATGAGAGGAACTTGTGCCAAGACAGCATCAGAACACTCCACAGACATAACAAGGAACAGACAGGTGCATCTTAAAGACAGGGACAAAAGGACAACATGATGGATAGATTCGTTTGAACTATGATGAGTAATCTGTCCTGCAACGGTATAAAAGTAGGTCCGGGAGCGCACATCTTTGTCCAGCCTAGGGGACAGTGGAGTGTCCCACCACTGACTGAGCTGTGTCCAGGGCCGGCTTCAGGCACCAGCTTTCCAAGCAGGTGCTTGGGGAGGCATTTAGAATGGGGCGGAAGTCCATGTCCCACGGCGGCAATTTGGCAGCAGCTCTGCCGCTCTTCCTGCCGCGGCGGCTTTTGGCGGCAGCTCTGCCGCTGTTGCGGTGGCGGCAATTCGGCGGCGACTGCTTGGAGTGGCAAAATTGGTAGAGCCACCCCTGGCTGTGTCCATTGCCAGGGAGCACAAATTCGTAGTATGCCCTGTAGAGTCTATAGGGAACTATTACTGTGTTTCCTTTGACAGTAAACCTGGCTCGGGTTCCTTCGTACCTTACTAGAGTTGGTGGTTTTGGGGGGTTCTCTCAGGGTCTGCTGTGTTAGCTATCTGCGCAGAGCTGGGACAGTACACAGAGGGAACACACATGCAGCCGACTGTTATCATCATTGAACAAGAGCAGAGCACCACACCGGTAGCTGCCGACGGTTGGTCACCTGAGGGCAAGGCAGTAGAGTTCAAACCGATGACAAGAGAGGTGAGAACAGGCTGTCAAGGTTCCTTACCCACTCTGAACTCTAGGGTACAGATGTGGGGACCTGCATGAAAGACCCCCTAAGCTTATTCTTACCAGTTTAGGTTAAAAACTTCCCCAAGGTACAAACTTTGTCTTGTCCTTGAACAGTATGCTGCCACCACCAAGCGTTTTAAACAAAGAACAGGGAAAGAGACCACTTGGAGACGTCTTCCCCCAAAATATACCCCGAAGCCCTACACACCCCCTTTCCTGGGGAAGGCTTGATAAAAATCCTCACCAATTGGTACAGGTGAACACAGACCAGAAACCTTGGATCTTAAGAACAATGAAAAATCAATCAGGTTCTTAAAAGAAGAATTTTAATTAAAGAAAAGATAAAAGAATCACCTCTGTAAAATCAGGATGGTAAATACCTTACAGGGTAATCAGATTCAAAACATAGAGAATCCCTCTAGGCAAAACCTTAAGTTACAAAAAGACACAAAAACAGGCATGTACATTCCCTCCAGCACAGCTTATTTTACCAGCCATTAAACAAAAGGAATTCTAATGCATTTTTAGCTAGATTACTTACTAACTTAACAGGAGTTGGAAGGCTGCATTTCTGATCTGTTCCCAGCAAAAGCATCACAAAGACAGACAGAACCCTTTGTTCTCCCCCCCCCCAGATTTGAAAGTATCGTGTCCCCTCATTGGTCATTTTGGGTCAGGTGCCAGTGAGGTTACTTTAGCTTCTTAACCCTTTACAGGTGAAAGGGTTTTGCCTCTGGCCAGGAGGGATTTTATAGCACTGTATACAGAAAGGTGGTTATCCTTACCTTTATATTTATGACACAGGCATTGTGGGACACCTTCCGGAGGCCAATCGCAGCACTGTAATTGACCAGGGCATCTCCACTGTCATGGTGGTGCTATACCCCTGGTGCAGAAAGCTCTACGCCTCTCGTCAGGGTGTTTTTTTTACAGCAGTGCAATTGTGCAGTTTCTGCACACTAAGTGGCTTGGCAGTGTGTACACCTCGGGAGTTACAGCGCAGAAAGCTGCTTTACTGCACACAAACTTGCCAGTGTAGACAAGGCCTTAGTTTTGTGCAACAAGCTGCTGGGGTACATGTAGAGCTGGAATTTTTCTGATGGAGCGTCTTTCCGTCGGAAAATGCAGATTTGGTAAAAGTGAGATGTTTTGTGGCAATGTGTCAAGTGCCACAACATTTTGTTTTGAGGGAAGAAAAAGAAAAAAAATGAATAAGGTTTTAAATGTGTCTTTTGGACATTTTCAGAACAGAGTACTTGGAGTTTTCATTTTTGAAACAACTTTAGTGTCAATGTGTTACACATTTTATATTTAAATTGAAACAGAATGCTTTCACCTGAAATGATTTTTTCCCAAAAAAATTTATTTTGTGGGAAAGTTTGAATTTTTTCTTTTCTTGTTCCAGAAGAAAAAAATTCTAATGTGCAGAATTACCTGCAAAATGAACAATCCAGTTTCCACCTATGTCTAGCTGTAACTGAGGAATGAGGCGGGGCAGGCATGGCTGCCAACCAACCCCTCCTCCTAATTTAAGAAGGATAGATCCTGATTTTGAGCAGGTTACTTATCATTCCTTCACTCTGCCCTTGCATAGAGCTAGATTTCAGTGGTGTTATACCACATCTTCACTCTTCTCCCATTAGATATCCTATAGGTTCAATGTCAAGGGCTTGACCCTTTTCTTCCTTAGATATGTCTCACATTTTACTACATTGATAAGCTGTTGGGCTATTGCTGATGGCTGAACCCAGACAATAGGGAATCCCTGCGGAAGAGAATGAGCGAGTATTTGAGCAGCAGAGATTTCAATGCATTGCTCCTTGCAGAGAGAGAGAGCAAGGGAGGTCTCTCACATTCCATACAAGACACTAGCCTTTTTCAGAGGCAGCAACTGCATACATTTGACATATATCTGATCAAATTTATTGCACATCGTGTGTGGAGGGAGTGTGTGTGCATCTGCATACACCTGATTGTGTGTGTGTGTGTGTGTGTGTAATAAGTGTGCATACAGATGCCCTGATTTCACCTCTCAGAAATGCAAGCTATGAATTCTGCAATTCGATTTTTTTTTAATGTAGCAAACACTAATGTGGTAAACACGAATGGAGCAAATGTTAACACTAGTTAAACAGTGTTCTTTACTTCCTGTCGTAAATTGTGCGGGGTTCCCTTGTGCCATTAAACTGCTGTCATGTTACACCCTGTAGTGGCTGCATGTCCGTAGTTGGTGAACTGCTTCCCATCTGTATGTTTCCAAAAGTGCACAGGGATCTGTTGAGATGAGAAGTGCTATGTAAATGTCTAACCATGTTCATTGTCTACTCTTGATATAACAGGGACTGGTTCACTCTGGTTGGTGTAGCAAGCGGTAATCTGGTACCCTGCAGCACAGGGCAGAATCAACGTGAGGAAGAGCAGGGGATAGTACTGCCTTCATCCTCAGGGACTGTAGGGAAAGCAGCTTAGTCTGTGTCTATAGAAGCTTTGCTGGTGGAGGACATACAAAATCAGCATACCCCTGGCTATGCTCTGTTCCCAGCAGATCTTCCCACTTTTGTGGGGGGCTGCTGCCTCTTTACCTCCTCCTTCTAGGGGTAAGGAGACTTACATTTCCACAGTCCCCACCAACCCTAGTTTTCCTAGGGCCTCTGATGGCTTCTGCCCAGGGTTGTTGGAACAGTTTGTATAGTGGGGGTGCTGAGAGCCATTGAACCAAACTGTAAACCCTGGATATAATGGAAACTACTTCAAGCCAGGGGGTGCAGCACCCCTACTTCCAGCACCTCTGCTTCCACAGTATGCAACCTGGACTGAATCTCCTGATTAAAGTATTCCTTGCCATTACAGAACAGCAGCATGTCTGCAGAGGAAAGGCAGTTGGGTTGTGGCAGGAAGAAAATATGTGCAAAAGTCCTCTAGCGCTAGTCCCTCTATCATTGTCATCTTGTATAAAAGTGTGATACACGCTTCCTGCATGTGTAGCTGTATCAGAGCCCAGTTTGTATGACCACGCGGCACAGAGCTAGACTAAATGCACATCTGAGTGTTAATTATTTAGGGCCAACAGTGCCATCAAATAATTCAGAGAGTAATTGGGCCCAGGGGCGCTGGAACAGGGGCGTCCAGGGAGCCATGGTCCCATCACTTTTTACTGGACATAAGGGCAAGCGGGTGGGTGGGGGGGAGCGTTGTTCGGGGGGAAGAGGCAGCGTGGGAGCGGGGCCTCGGGGGAGAATAAGTGGTGTGGGGGCAGGGCCTCGGGGGAAGAGGTGGTGTGGGGGTGGGGCCTCAGGGGACACGGGCAATGTGGGGGCAGGGCCTTGGGGGGCATGGGTGGTATGAGGGTGGGGGCTCCAGGAGAAGGGGCGACACAGGAGGCGGGGCCATGGTTCAGGCACCTGTGCACCCCCCCCCCCACACCACCGCTTTTAGGTCAGTACCGCCACTCCTGATTGGGCCTGATGTAAAGGAACTAGGAGATCATAGTATTTACAGCCCTGATTTCTAGGGGTGCTGAACAGCCACAGCTCCAGATGATTTTCCTGGGAGCTGTGGGTGCTTAGCACCTCTGAAAATTAAGTCCCTCTTATGTAACTTTTGTAGGTCTGACCCTTTTTTCCACTGACAGATGAGATAAAACCCAACTGGAAGGTTGTAGAGGTGAGTCCAAGCTGAAGTGAAGCACAGAGCACTCCCAGGCGAGTTTATGTCCCTCATGTCCCCACTTTTTTGGTGAAAATGGCCACTAGTTACAAAACAACGGATTCTTTGGAGCCTCTTGCACACCCATATTCCCTTTACAGCACGTCATGTACATTTGCTTGCTTTAGTGGTAACAAATGAATTGGAAGAACTCTCTGCCCTACAGGCCTAACCTGGCTTCTGCGCACCCAGACTCGTTTCATTCTGCTAACCAGATCTGTCAGCGTTGATTTTTTTGGTAATTGTTGCTCATGATAAATGAGGCAGAAACAATAGAAATTATGCTGGTAGTAGCAGGAATGATACATTTTACTGGGGGCTGTGAGCGGTAAAAATATTGATTTTTGTTGATGTTGCTCAAAACCGGATTATTTGTAACATTAAACTATCCACTCTTATTATGACATAGCGTGTATTTTCTCGGTGCCATAGGGAAGTCATAACTACTTCCTATCCGTAGGAATGACATACAGCAAACTGCAGACTAGCTGGGGACTGATTCCCCTCTTGCTTTCACCACAGATGAACAGATTTCCTCTGAGATAAGCAGGAGCCTGGTCCTCTATGGCATGTGCAGAACTGATGCTACACAGCATTGGAATGCAATGGTGAATGAAGTTAGTTTAAATTATGGAATGTGAGTGTCTGAGAGTAACTGATCAGTTAGCTTGTATATGTTCTTGAAATCCTTTGCCTATCTGTTCGTTTTAGGTATGACTTATTCAGATGCATTCCCATGTCAGTTTGCAAAGTCAGCTTAATGTTACATGTCTTATTGTCACCGGAATTAACAAGGTGAAAAGTACGCTGAGTTCAGAGAAGGACACAGACAGCAGCCTGCAGGCTGAGTTGAGAGGCTGGTTAGTTTTCAGTGTAGTTTACTGCTGGATCTGCAGTATAATAATGACAGAGGCTTTCCAGGTGGAGGGGAGCGAGAATAGAAGGAGACATTAACTGCATTGGAGTATATTTATTTGGACTTTGATCTGTGCCATCCAGTGTCACTCCAGTGGTTAAAATGAGTGGATCGGGTTGGGAACAATAACAAATCAACCAGAACCGTCATTCAAATAGAGACAAAACCTAACCAAATCCTTTGCACTGTGATAATGTTTAGTTAACTTTTTTTCTTAAACATGTAGCTATTTACTTTTCATTTTTATGCTATTTCCCCGTCTCCTGGTTCCATCAGACATGCTGAAATGCTTTGATAAGGACTGTTAAGAAGTTCCAAGCTCCACCAGCTGGAAACTTGTGATATTCCCATCTGAGAGATTATCCTCCTGGGACAGATCATCTGAGAGACCAAGCTTGTGTGAAAACCTGTTTTGGGGGCCCAATCCTACAAGGTGCTGAACAAGAAGTGGAGATGCTCAGTATCATCAACTCCACTTAGCACCTCCAGGAGTTACTCAGCATTTTGTAGGACTGAGCCTTTTACAACAGGGGTTCTCAAACTTAGGGGGTCACAAGGTTATTACAGCAGGGGGTCGTGAGCTGTCAGCCTACACCCCCAAACCCCGCTTTGCCTCCAGCATTTATAATGGTGTTAAATATATTAAAAAGTGTTTTTAATTTATAGGGGGGGGGTCACACTCAGAAGCTAGCTATGTGAAAGGGGTCACCAGCACAAAAGTTTGAGAACCACTGTCTTACAAGGTTAGTTCTAGCCAGATCTTGCTGAGTTGAGGGGTTTGGATGAGACTTGAACCGGTCGACCAACATTTTGGAGGGCTGCCTTTCCCTAGCTGTTGGTTTTTGACAATGAAAAAGAAAGCCCCATCAGTGATATCTGAAGGTGTAGGAAATGTCATGATCACTTTTTGGCCTGCATTTGGAACTTGGAAATGTCCTCAGTAATGGCTGATTTAATTTAGAACCTAGTTTGGAATATCATAATATCTGGTTATCTGATGAAGATGAAGAAATAATAAGGGTATGAAAGTCCCCACCCACACATTTCCACCACTACCACTGCAATATGCTATGGATGATCATATGGATGAACAATTTGGTTCTGTAGAAATAAGCCACCATCTCTTTAAAATTCTAGGAGGGAAGGAGGATCAGACCTTTGGATGTCATTTCTTCCTCTCCAACCAGTGAATGGACAGAAGGAAATGATAGAGTAAGAAATTGGGTGTGTTTGATGGAACAATGGCAGCAGAAAAAGCAGAACACTTATGGGGATGAAGGACCCTAGCACCTCAAGACACATTATGTCCATACTAACTAAGGATTAAGTGAAAGATTGTTTTATTCTGTCCTGAGTTTGTGGCCTACATCCTGTTTATAAAGATACAGCGTAAGAATGCTTCTCTAGTGAATTTCCTGTTAGCTAGGGAGGTAGGGTCACATATTCCAGCCAGCTTTCAGCTTCAGGGACATAGAGACTCCATACTGTGCAATGCCAAAGAACTCTGAGTACGAAATGCTGGGTGGCCACTTATCACTTTGATCCAGCAATGGACTAATTAAAACTGTACCTTACAAGACTGGATTTTAATGAGGTGTTTAGTGTCTAGGGGGGAAAAAACAACAAAATAAATCCCAACCATAGAAACACAGAACTAAGCACTGTTTTCCAAACCGTTTTAATACACTTACAGTAAAAGCAGAGAATGATTAAGATCGTCTCCTTCTGAACTAGAGTCTGGAGGTAAATTATCTCTGAGGATCCCAGCCTGCCATTCTGTTTTAGTACAAATAACTCATACGATAATTACGATGGGCCTGATTACGTCTCTATGCTACAACAATCACCCTAAAGGCACTTCAGTTAAGAAAGACTTGAAGTTCTAAGCAGCAGCACCAAGAGCTTCAGGTACTTTTGTTATCAGTATGCAAATTCTTAATCTGTACACGGATTATATATTTTACCCCCATTTCTGTGAATCACTGCACTGCTTTAGTAAGGCCCTTTCAACAGCTCTGCAGTTTTACTTGGGAGAACAGAGGGGAGTATTTTATACAGTCCGAAAGCACCCAGATTAAAGGTCTTGGGCTTGGCTACACTTGCAAGTTAGAGCGCTTTAAAGCAGCCCCAGGCATCCTAACTCCCGTCCACACTGGCAAGGCACTTAGAGAGCCTGGACTCTGCAGCTGGAATGCTCCTGGTACTCCACCTCAACGAGAAGCATAACGCTTGCTGCGCCCTGGCTGGAGCGCTGCGGCATCAGTGTGAATGAGGTTTTGCATTACTGCTCTCTGATTGACCTCCAGAATCATCCCATAATCCCCTTAAATAAAGTGGCCACTCTTGTCATTGTTTTGAACTAGCTGTAGGAATGCAGATAAGCTCTGTTTCTGACAGCTGGCTGCTTATCTGCTCCGGGAAAAAGGAACCATTACTGAGGAATGCTGCTTGCTTTGAGTGAGTGAGAGAGCAATGGGGGGGGAAGGGGGTCTGCTGCTGTCTGAATTTACAAGACAGCATGCTGACATGCTCTCAATCGCCTCAAAACCCACTCTTTCTTCCCCCACATACACACTACACACTCCCTGTCACACTCCATCCCACCCGCATTTGAAAAGCACGTTGCAGTCACTTGCATGCTGGGATAGCTGCCCATAATGCACTGCTCCCAATGCCGCTGCAAGTGCTGCAAATGTGGCCACGCCAGTGCGCTTGAAGCTGTCAGTGTGGACAGACTGCAGCGCTTTTCCTACTGCGCTCTCTGAAGGCTGGTTTAACTCAAAGTGCTCTACGTCTGCAAGTGTAGCCATGCCCTAAGTCCCTTAACCAGAGTTCGCAGCCTGTTAAAGGAGAAGACTTGTGCATAAGTGATATCGTCAGCACAATTCAGAGAAGGTTTGAGACTGGAAACTTTCTGAGCTGATATTATAATCCATAAACCCCATTCCCTCCCACTCACCCTCTCTCTCAAATTTCTAGAGTTTCTATTCTTTTAGCTGGGTACCTATTTAAATGACATAACAAGGTTGTTAATTTCAGACAATAGAAATAGTCACAGATACTGTAACCCTTCCCCTCTCTTCTTCTTCTTCTTTTTTTTTTTAACAAAGAGTTTGTGAAAGGGGCTAAGTTGAGAGACCTGGAGACCGGAGTCTTGCGTTTATCTGCAGATCAGATAGAGCATGGCTGAGGTTGGTCTCAATTCCCCGATGCTGGCCTCCAGCCAGTATACCGTAGCTCCCTCCATGTGGCCTGGTTCCCATTGCCCTATTCTGTCACTGATCTCTGCAGAGGTTACCAACACAGGGGCAAAATGTGGCAGTGGATTGTGTGACGGGAAATGCACTAAGACTAATACCATTGGCCACGGAATAGCCATCAGATGGTAACAGCTTTCAGTTGCTAGCAAACAAAGTGAGCTTTAAACCAGCAACCCGGAAGTAAAAGGCTCTGGGTTCAATCCTCAACTGTACCCAGCACTGGGCGTAGCTCTGCAAGGAACCCGCAAGGAAGTCTAGGCCACTGGGCCAAGTAACTGGCCAGGGTAACATAAAGCCCCCGGCAGAATTTCAGTTCCTTCCCTCTGGGATGCTTTTAGTTTTCAAAAGCGAACCAACCCAACAGAAATTAAATAGACTAGCTTGGCTGTGCTGCCTGCCCTCTTTCCAGGTCTTTATCTCTTGCCTGCAGCCTGCAGATCTCTCTCTTAGTTGAGCTGCATGTTGGCCTTTTATCTAAGGACGAGGTGACCCACAGGCTGTCTCCTGATTCCTGGCCTTAGCTGCCTCACAGGTGATGGGTCTAAATAGTCACAGGTGGGGCTAAACCCACCTCCCTGGGATAGAGATATTAATGGCCGCCTAAGCCTGAGGCCAGTCTTCTGCCGTCCATTCTCAGCATAACCTAGAGCGGTGTGGGGGCTACTTCAAGCTTCTGACCCAGTGGGTAGATCTGCAACAACAGCATCCCTTGCAGCTTTCTGACATTTCAGCTTTGTCCTGATCCAGGAAGTACCAAGGTTATGCAGACAGGAAAAATCAGTGAGATAAATTACCCGAATCTCAGAACCATGTGGGTTTGGGGTGAATTTCAGGTTGGTTTTGGGGGTTTGCTTTTACCCAGCCCAGTTCACCTGTTCCTAGAAAGTATTTTTAATTAAAAAAGAAAAAGTAAATTGGACCCAAATCTGTGTTTTGCAGATAAAAAGGTGTGTGGATTATAAGGTTTTTTTCCTCACTGGGACTTAAATTAGGGACCCAGAGATCATAAAGAGCAGCTCTACGATTTGAACTGAAGGAAAATCCCTAACAGATCTCAATAAAAGTAGGATTGATAGTCTTTCTGTGTCCTCAGACAGCTGGGAGGTGAGACTGCATTTTGCACCATTATACCTGCATGATCATCATTAGCTTCTCCATTAGCCAGTGGTCCTGTATGCCATCTGTATAAGGTGGAAAACCAAGGCACTCTGGTCAGAGGAATGGCACTAGGGAACAAGTACTCTCCTTACTCCAGCCCACGGATTTCCGACGTGAAAGCTGATGGGGGTCAAGGTGTCATGAACACCCATGGAGCCAACCAGCCATCAACAAGGGAAGAGTAAGGGAGATGAGCCAGCAACCACTGCACAGCCATGCTGACAGTGGGAGAAGGCCAGCAGTGCTGCTGTTTGGAAACAGAGGGCCTTTGTAGAACTCCCAAGATCCTCCAGTTTCAAAGAGCCATTCTTCCCCCTCCTTCCCTTTGGGATCCAACTCCTTTCATTCCTCACTGAAACAATGGCCAGGAATTAAACTTTAAGCTCCTGGAGTTTTCCGCCTTCTCTGTGAGAGGTGTCACTACACAGGGATTAAAGCCCACCATTTGTAGAGTGTTCCGGGACCCTGCAGTGAAAGGTACTGTGTGGATCTCTAATACATTGACAGGTTTCAGAGTAACAGCCGTGTTAGTCTGTATTCGCAAAAAGAAAAGGAGTACTTGTGGCACCTTAGAGACTAACCAATTTATTTGAGCATAAGCTTTCATAAGCTACAGCTCACTTCATTGGATGCATACTGTGGAAAGTGTAGAAGATCTTATTATATACACACAAAGCATGAAAAAATACCTCCTCCCACCCCACTCTCCTGCTGGTAATAGCTTATCTAAAGTGATCACTCTCCTTACAATGTGTATGATAATCAAGGTGGGCCATTTCCAGCACAAATCCAGGGTTTAACAAGAATGTCTGGGGGGGAGGGGGGTAGGAAAAAACAAGGGGAAATAGGCTACCTTGCATAATGACTAAGCCACTCTCAGTCTCTATTCAAGCCTAAGTTAATTGTATCCAATTTGCAAATGAATTCCAATTCAGCAGTTTCTCGCTGGAGTCTGGATTTGAAGTTTTTTTCTTGTAAAATAGCAACTTTCATGTCTGTAATCGCGTGACCAGAGAGATTGAAGTGTTCTCCGACTGGTTTATGAATGTTATAATTCTTGACATTTGATTTGTGTCCATTTACTCTTTTACATAGAGACTGTCCAGTTTGACCAATGTACATGGCAGAGGGGCATTGCTGGCACATGATGGCATATATCACATTGGTGGATGTGCAGGTGAACGAGACTCTGATAGTGTGGCTGATGTTATTAGGCCCTGTGATGGTGTCCCCTGAATAGATATGTGGGCACAGTTGGCAACGGGCTTTGTTGCAAGGATAGGTTCCTGGGTTAGTGGTTCTGTTGTGTGGTATGTGGTTGCTGGTGAGTATTTGCTTCAGGTTGGGGGGCTGTCTGTAGGCAAGGACTGGCCTGTCTCCCAAGATCTCTGAGAGTGTTGGGTCATCCTTCAGGATAGGTTGTAGATCCTTAATAATGTGTTGGAGGGGTTTTAGTTGGGGGCTGAAGGTGATGGCTAGTGGCGTTCTGTTATTTTCTTTGTTAGGCCTGTCCTGTAGTTGGTGACTTCTGGGAACTCTTCTGGCTCTATCAATCTGTTTGTTCACTTCCACAGGTGGGTATTGTAGTTGTAAGAATGCTTGATAGAGATCATGTAGGGGTCTGTCTCTGTCTGAGGGGTTGGAGCAAATGTGGTTGTATCGCAGAGCTTGGCTGTAGACGATGGATCGTGTGGTGTGGTCAGGGTGAAAGCTGGAGGCATGTAGATAGGAATAGCGGTCAGTAGGTTTCCGGTATAGGGTGGTGGTTATGTGACCATCGTTTATTAGCACTGTAATGTCCAGAAAGTGGATCTCTTGTGTGGACTGGACCAGGCTGAGGTTGATGGTGGAATGGAAATTGTTGAAATCATGGTGGAATTCCTCAAGGGCTTCTTTTCCATGGGTCCAGATGATGAAGATGTCATCAATATAGCGCAAGTAGAGTAGGGGCGTTAGGGGACGAGAGCTGAGGAAGCGTTGTTCTAAATCAGCCATAAAAATGTTGGCATACTGTGGCCATGCGGGTACCCATAGCAGTGCCGCTGATCTGAAGGGATACATTGTCCCCAAATGTAAAATAGTTATGGGTAAGGACAAAGTCACAAAGTTCAGCCACCAGGTTAGCCGTGACATTATCGGGGATAGTGTTCTTGACGGCTTGTAGTCCATCTTTATGTGGAATGTTGGTGTAGAGGGCTTCTACATCCATAGTGGCCAGGATGGTGTTATCAGGAAGATCACCGATGGACTGTAGTTTCCTCAGAAAATCAGTGGTGTCTCAAAGGTAGCTGGGAGTGCCGGTAGCGTAGGGCCTGAGAAGGGAGTCTACATAGCCAGACAATCCTGCTGTCAGGGTGCCAATGCCTGAGATGATGGGGCGCCTAGGATTTCCAGGTTTATGGATCTTGGGTAGTAGATACTTCATTCCAGAAAGCCTCTCGAATGTGAACCCCAAACTATTCAATTTTCTGTGAGAGTGTATCCGAGTGAAAGTGAGCTTCAGTCTTCTAGGCACTGGGGTGCATGGGAGAGCACCTGAAGCAGCAAGAGCTCTGCCTGGGGGCAGCCTTTCAAACTCTTCAGTCGTGACCTGCTTGCTTCCTCAAGCTCTGGTTGCAGCAGAGGTGACATAGAAAGGGTTTTACTATCCATGCCCTAATTCTGTGGCTCATTCAGCCAGTGTAAATTGATGTCTCATCCCTGAAGTCAGTAGAATTACACTGATTTATACCAGATGAGGATGTGTCCCTCAGGTGTCTGTAAATAGATAGACTGTGGAGCAGCAATGCTTCTGACAGTAAACTGTCTGGAATGCTTCTCTCACCAGGCACAGAGTCGCTTTCTCCTTTGAATCTTTCCCCAAAGATCTTCCTTTGTACTGTATATTGCATTAAGTTTATGGGTTACGATTGCTTGAAGGAATGTGAGTTAAACTTCCGTGAGTTTCTGTCCAAAAGATATTAGGGAAAATACAAGTTATTCTACCTCCTTTCTCTTCTCCCGAGCTCTTGTTTCCTCCACCCACCTTGCATCTGAGCAATCACATAATCATATGCTGCTGAGTAAACCATCCAGCCTAACATTCTGCACATGGGGTAAATGGAATGGTAATGACAACCAACACAGATTTTCATTGCTTTTCTAAACAAGTGTGTTAACAGAGCTGTCTCCATTTGTGAAGAGTGACGTCGTGGATGCTATTTTAGCTGGTAGTGTTTCTGCTGCGAGGCAGGTGAGCTCATCAGGGTATGGGTGGTGAACAACAAAAGGAAAGGTGGTTCAGTTTAGACAAGACTTCAAAAGGTCGGAAGGTCTGAAACTTTGAAGGCCTTTCTCTGTTCTCCCACACAGATCCTTCTTGCTTTTCTGCCTGCCTATTGTCAACCCCAGTGTAGGAAGGGAAGAGTTGTCTTAGTTCTGGCACATTTTCTCTCTAGAGCTTTGGTCAGCTTCTGTAGTGAAATCTTGCACCTTCAGAGTTTCTGCAGCATTAAGGGACCTCAGAGCATATTGGCTTCCCTCTGCCAAACCTAGAGCAACCCCTGAATATGCAAGATTTGAAGGCAGCTACTGTCTTCGGATTGATTTCAGCAAAGGTAGGAAGTAGGGTGTTTACACCATGCCTTTAGTTCTGGACAACAGGGTCAGCACTGCATGGGCTTTATGTGAGACTGGGGGATTTGAACCCACAACTGCACCTCAGGAGAGGGTGCTACTGAGTAAGTCACAGTGACACCTAAGTTTCTGGTTTGGGAGTGTCATCTTAAATCCAAATGCAAGTCTCAGTTTTGAGGGGAGGCATTTTCCCAGACGTATGCGTTTAGTTAGTGTTTTTGTGTCTGGTATAAGACACTGTCAGACAGACTTTGCCTTCAGTGAAATCCCTTGCTTTGTTGACACTAGTGGGAGTGAACTTCAAAAGGTTTGGAGTTCAGGTTCAGTTCAGAAAAGTGTCTAAAAGTTTGGGTGCTAAGCGTTCTCCAGGGGTTAATGGGAGCGGGAGCCAGGGAGGGGTGGGGCACAGCTTTCCCATCTTTGCTAAAAGTAGAAGGGAGCTCCCCTGCTTTCCTCATCATTCTTGGTTGGCTTGGCTTCTCCCTCCTGTTTCAATCTGCTTTAACCACTGCCCATCTCCAACTGTCCAGAGCTGCTCTTGGGTCTGTAACATGCGCCTACTCCAAGGTTTCCCATATCTGCTTCTAACTGGGCTGCAGATCCCATGAGAACCAGCTGTTCTTGCAGTTTGTTTTGGTGCCAGCTCAAACCCAGAGCTGAAGGGCAGAGGTTGGGCAAGGAGTTGAGAAGTGGGGATTCTGGGAGTGCGTGCTAGCTTCTGGGATAAGGGATATAAGCTGCTTCAGCAGTGACAGAACAGTCCTTAAGATTTCAAGCTGGAGGCCCAGGGCGTGTTGGGTTGCAATAAGAAGAAAACAAAGAAAAATGCTTGTGTGTAACTGGAGCTCTGCCCTGAAAACTCCCAACCTGAGTTATAACCCAGCCCTTTAGCATTCTCTCTTCAGAGGCATGTGCTGCTTCTGGCAACCTGATGGCTGTTTTTATCATTTTTCTGGATTCACTCTGAGGGTCTGCCTTGGTCTTTGGTGCTCAGTCCAGCCTGGTTAGTCAGGCCTGTGTGGGGCATCAGGTTTGTATAATTTTTGGTGGTGCCCAGAATCTGCCCCTGCCCAAACTCCGCCCCCCACCTGCCCAAGGCTCTGGGAGGGAGTTTGGGTGGGAGAGGAGGTCTGGGATGCAGGCTCTAGGCTGGGGTAGGGGATTGGGGTGCAGGCTCTGGGAGGGAGTTTGGGGATGGGAGGGGGTGCAGGGGTGTGGGCTGTGGCTGCAGATGAGGGATTTGGGGTATGGGAGGGGCTCAGGGCGAGAGTAGGGGTGTAGGCGGTGAGGGCTCTGTCTGGGGCTGGGGGTTTGGGGTGTTAGGCTCAGGGCTGGGGCAGAGGGTTGGAGTGCAGGGGAATAAGGGCTCTGGCTGGGACTGGGGATAAGGTGTTTGGGTTGCTGGAGGGGCTCAGGGTTCGGGCAGAGGGTTAGGGTGCGGAGGGATGAGGGCTCTGGCTGGGACTGGGGATAAGGTGTTGGAGGGGCTCAGGGCTAGGGTTGAGGGTGTGGGGGGGTGAAAGCTCTGGCTGGGGCAGGGCTGGGGATGAGTTTGGGGTGCAGGCAGGCTGCTCCAGGACAGGGGTCAGAGAGGAGGACTCCCCCCAGCCCTTTCCCTGCCAGCAGCAGCGAGCTCTGGAGGAGAAGCCCCCTTTTCCTGCCCCCCCCAGCAGCACATTCACCCCGACCACTGTCACTGCATATGCTTCTAGGGCCCCTCTCAGGTCCAGGAATCTCCCTCGCCTCCCCCCAGTGGGTACTGCGGGGGGGGGGGTGCTGCGTGCACCTCCTCCCCTCCTACTGCCCCTGACTGTAGCCTCACTGGGGATGAGGCTGCCTCCTTGCCCAGCATGGGGCAGGAGCGGTGACTGCAGGCGGGGCGGGGGGCCCTGTGCTGGTGGAGGGTCCCACCGGAAAAGGGAAGGGTCTGAGGTGGAAGAGCAAGCTCAGTCAGTCTGCCCTGGCAGTGGAGCTGGGGGGCGCTAGGACCCTGCGGCAGCAGTTGCGGCAGGGAGGCAGCATGGAGCTGCAAGGAAGAGGCAGAGGTGGGATGCTCTGCTCCGAGGCGCGCGGGGGCAGCAGGAGGGGCTGGGGGACACTCGGGGGAGGCGCGGGGGGGGGGGGGGCACGCGGCCCCAAATATTGGTGGAGCTGGGCCCCTGGGCTCTGAATATTGCTGGTGCCAAGGCACCATGTGGAGATATAACTCGCTGCCCTTGTGTGAGTGAAAACACACACACACACCTTTGTGGAACCCAGGGAAGGTCTCAGCCTCTGGTTGGGGTTGTTCATTTGACCTTACCTGATTTGGTGTCATCACTCTCCCAATTTGTTTGGGATGGTGTGTGTTATGGGATCCCTCCCAGTGCTGGCAGTATCTCTGGCACCTGCCTTTGATTACTGATGTGCTTCCTTAATCTGTTGCAGGAGAAGAGTTTGGGAAACAGCAACTATCTGTCATGAGAAAGTGGTGGTTTTATCAGAGAGAAGGAAATATATTTCTTCCACCCTCAGCACCCTTGCAATTGCTTCAAGCATTTTGTAAAGCAGAATTTGGAGTTTACCTGTCAGACATGAGTCATATTGTTTGCTGAAGGGCAGCCAGAAGAAATGTATTTAGTGGTAAATAGGGCAAAACAGCAATAATGATCTAGGTTTCAGAGAGATTTCTTTGTGCTCTCCTCCCACATGCCCTCTGCTTGCTGCTAGCCATCATCAGAAGCATTAGAACCAGCTCAGTACATGGCAGACTGGGGGCCAGAGACTGAAACGGGATCCAGCTGGATTCCTGTCTGGTAACCAGAAGTATATGTGTGTGTCTTGCATGTTTCCACAGTTGAAAGGTCAGATGTTTACTCAAACATAGCCAGACCTCTTCCTTCTAGTGTTGTTTTGTTAATTTATTCTTCAATGTATTGTTAAGCACCAGGAATGTTCTCAGTAATATTCAAAACGCATGCTGAAAATGACCCCAGCCCTGAGGATCTTGCCATCTGAGAGCGAGACTTGGTGACGATGAGATGCTGGGAGGCCCAGAGGAGGGAATAACTTGGAATGATGTCAACTTTCCTTTTTAGGAATCGGGATGAAAAACCTGAGATTTGGTTTCCTAGTACAATATCAGGTGCTTTCTAACTGTGATGTAGGCTGCAAGTACTAAGAGACTAGCTCTTTTCAATGGATTTGTACTTCCTGTTGTGACCAAAACTAGGAAATACTGGTGGTCAGGGAAACTGACTAATATCTTTCATGTCTTAACCAAGTTCCTGGGTTTCAATCTGACTTTCAGGGGCAAAGATTCAGAGTTGCTCTGATTTTATTCAAAGCTGGTGTGTTCATCCCTACCAGCAGAGCCCTGCGCGGGACTATTTTTCATCCCACTCCCACCCCTGCCTGCAATATCCATTCCCATTCCCACTCACTCACGCCATTATGGCAGTGGGTCCTGCAGGACTCATGGGATCCCGGTTCCACTGCAAGACTCTACGCTAGTTCTGCACAGAGCTCTGTCTACCATTATCCAGAGAGAGGTTAAGGAACTGGGATGGGAACCAGGTTATCTGTGTTCAATTGCTGGCTCTGCCACAGACCTGCTGTGTGGCTGTGGCAAGTCCCTCAATCTCTGTGTGTCTGGACAAAGGGAAATTAAAAAAAAGAACTTCTTTCCTCCTATCCTTTGTCTGTCTTAGTCTTTTTAGATTATAACCTCTCTGGGACAAGCACAGCACCTAACACAACGAGGCTGATCTCAGTTTAGGCCTCTCAGAGCTGTAATAATGGCTCTTGGTTTTGGGGGGACACTGGCTCTGGCTGAGTTCTATTTAACATGTTGTCACATTGGGCCCCTGTGTATGCAAAGGGGAGCTCCCAGAGTCTTCCACAGCTTTAGTAACCTCTATGCACAGGGCAGAATAGCAAAGCATTACGTAAGCCTCCCTCTGTGTCAAATGTATTGGGGGATCTGTAAAACAAAGAGGCCTGCCTAATAGCTAAATAGTTCTTTGTTGACTAAGCAATAAAGAAATAGAGAATTTGCCAAAACATATACAAATATAAACCCTTTAATAATCCACTGTAAAATTGCTATGCATTGTACAGGTCTTTTCATGCACTGTGTATCCATGGTAAATCCATACAGTATGCTATCAGAATGAGTGATACCCTCTTTTGCGAGTAACAGGCATCGTTCGTTACTTCTCGGGCTGTTTTCAGGTGGCAGCTTGCAGTGGCAATAGATTTTTTTGTTTTTAAGCCCAAAATGTCACCCTCATGTTATCAAGCAAGATTGTTCACTTAAAAATAAAGGGCCTCTGCTCACAGGGGTTTTATACCAGTGTAACTCCAGTGAGTTCAATGGAGTAAACTCTTGACTTACAGCTGTGTAAATAAGGTCAGATTCGTGCCCAGATAATTTCAGGGATGATTGGTTCCAAGGTTTTGTGCTCTAGCAGTTCATGGTGAGAGACCTGCTTTGAAATGCTGATTGAGGGTAAAAATTTCAAAAGAACCTAAGTGACTTAGGAGCCTAGGTCCCAGTGAAAGTCAAGAGTCCTCTCAGTCACTTTGAAAATTTTACCCTCCGGCTGTAAATGAAAATGTGCTTGAGGATCTCAACCTAATCACCAAGCCCAATATTTGCCAAAGTGGCTAGGGAGTTTGGATATCCCAGCTTGATCCAACTAGATCAACTGGTTTTCAAAAGTACCAAGCAGTCATTGCTCCCATTGGCTTCAAAATGGAATCACAGGTGCCTTGCACTTTTGGAAACCATATCCATGGTATGCCAAGTTGGGCACCCAAAAAGGGAGGCACTTGCAATCAGTGGCCACTTCTGAAAATTTCAGCCTTGCTGTACATTTCTCTACGTCACAGCACGAACTCAGAATATCACACATCTGACCCTGAGCATATGGAATGGCACCAGGGCAGTTTCAGAGGGAGGTGCATTGGTCATGCTGTGGGGGCTGTGTAGTGCAATAGCAGGGCACTCCAAGAACTAGCGTAGCAGGGTGGGGATGGCTGAGACGCAATGACAAGGCTGTGTACCAAGTAGCTGTGTGTGGAGATGCCTTGCACGAGAGACTGTATCGTTAGTGCTAATTAGTCCCTTGCTTTCAAGAGCACCAAAGAAAGTTCAATAAAAAATTAATTAACTGAAATCAACATTCTGGATACATAATTGCTAAGCCCCTGCAAACTGCTGTTTCTGGGTGTATGGCACTGGTATCGATTCACTAGTGTACTATAGACTTTCTTGTTTCAGGCAGGGGCTTAGTATAGAAATGCCTAGCACGTTTTACTGTGCTATATAAAATCAACATTGTCTCACCTGACTGGACTCAGCACTTGTTTTGAAGGCACCCCCATGTCCCCCTCCTCCCCCCGCACATACACTGATAAATAAGCTGCCTTTTTGTTATCATAATGTTCTCAGTGTCCTACTATTACCACTAGAGCTGGATAAATATCTCAGCATGAGTTTCTGAGGACATTTGCTCAAATACAATATTGACTTGACTTTGACTGTTTGAGCCCTTTTTATTTTCAGGAATGTTCTACTAAACAAACCTTTACCCGACAGGAATACAGTGTAGCCAATGCCACCTACTCAAAACTTGAGTTTGGCTCCCCCCCCACGCAAAAAAAATTAAATAAAAACATTGGGGATTTTTAAAAAATTCACTTTTGGTTCTGTAAGTCTTTAAGGCACAGTTGGTTCACATTTTTAGGCTTTTCTCTGTCATCATGAAGGCTAGAAAGTTACTATTTTCTTAAAGGAAAGCCAAGGGTGTCACATAATCGCTTGACTCCAAGAGCTGGGGACTTAAGGAAAAAGATGTAATACCATGAGACTTGTGATAAAATTGCAAGAGTTTTCAACACTAGGGATATCCATAAATGAGCCAGAATAAGGCTCTAATTTGATCATTTAAGTACTGTGGTGCATTAGCCTCTGCTAACCCCTCTGTAAAAGTGGCAGTTTTATCCAGAAAGAGGAAATGTTAAGAGATAATTAGAGTATTTGCCAAACTCTAATTTTGAACTTGTAGATGTGAATATTCACACAGGAAAGATAATTCCAAGACTTATCCAATCAAGGAACAGAAACAGTGCCATGTGACCTATGAGTTCAATCAGAACAAGCCAGCCCAATTTGAATAGTCATAATGACTGACTGCAAACAATCTACAGATTGCATGAAATCTTGATTCCACTCAAGTCAATGGCAAAATTCCCACTAAGTTCAGGCATCAGGCTTGTGGTATCATTGTTTTAGGTATTGTGCAAACACAGATGAAAACCCATTCCTGTCCCATACTGTTTGTAAGAATTATTCACAAAAATAAAATCACAAATAATTTGAATAATAAATATATCCAAAAAAATCATAAACTGCTAAGGGACAGTTTAAAAACAGAAAAAAAGACTAAATCATTGAATACATAGCTCCAATTATTTGTTCATTGTTAATCATCTTGCATGATGTTGCATGTTAACTTTGGATACCATTTGTCACGTGACTTTATGGTTGTGACACTGACGTGTAATATTATATATGACAACGAAATGGCTGTGTTAAGAGCAAATTAGCAGTTTTAATGCATAGAAACTTGTTAGGTATAATGCAGTGGTGTCTTTAGTGGTAAATAAACTACTGTGGTTATGGTGAGGCTCTATTATAGCCCTCCAGGACATGGGTGGCAGTCGCATAGGCTTGGGGAGGCTGTACCTCCCCAAACAGCCCGGGGTGGCCCCACCACACTCCTCCTTGAAACCCCCCCTTGCCCCTCCCCCTTTTCCCCAGCCCAGGCAGGCTGCTCCTCTTCAGGGAAGTGTGGTGGGGCTGGAGCTAGGGTGCCCGGGACTTGGGGTGAATGGGGCTGCCCAGCGCTGGGGGCCCCCAGGTGTTGAGCCGTGCCACCTGGCACTCCGGGGAAGGGTGGAGGCGCTGGGGCTGCCCACCCTGTGCTTGAGGGTGTTGGGGGGGCTGCACACCACCCATCTGCCCTGCACTTGGGGGCTGAGGCGGGGGGGCTTTCGGCAGGGGAAGGAGAGCAGGTCCTCAGGTGGGGAGGCAGGGCTGGCGGCCCTGCTGCAGGAGATTTGTGGGTTTTAAGATTTGCAGTGGACTTCCTCCAGCAAATCCAATAAAAGGCCTTTGTGTCACGGTGCATGACCCAACACGGGTGCTTAACTTATTTGTCCACAGCTTTTGAAGCCCCTTAGATGTCCAGCAACTTCATTTTAAATGCACCCATTTAAATGTAAAAGGGTTCTTTCTTCCTGGCATGAGGTATCTTCCCGGAACCTCTCTGTCCCTCATTCTTTAGAACCATTTTTTCTTTTGTATCAAGGATGCTATGTAGAAAATAAATTGTATTGTGTTACGTTCCTGATCATTAGCCTCACTGCCTGAAGCACAGAACCATCTGGCACCCTGAGAGTGTTGGGTTATTTTTACAGAGGTTTGGATGTAAAACTCACCATTGAAGACAGAAATGAGAAATCTGTTTGCAGGTTTGGGAAGGTGGAGATCTTCTCCAGATTTTTGGCCCAACCACTGAATAAATAGAAAGCTCAGTTACTCCACAGAAAAACCTTTCATGCCTTCACATTCATCTGCATCTGCCCTAGAGGACTCAGTTGAAAAGATATATTATGAAAAGAAATAATGTAAAATGATTGTTGCTTTCTTAGGTACAGTATGCTACCTGCCTTAGCGATAGCTCTACAATTTTCCTCATATTTTTAAGAATCTCAGCCTCAGAGAACTATGGGTAAAATTTTCAAAAGCACCTAAGTGACTTAGGAACCTAAGGACAGGTTGACACTAGAAAGTTTTGCTGGCATGGCTGTATCAGTTAGGGGTGTCATTTTTTGCAGTGATCGCCCTAATGCAGATGCAGTTATGTCTATATAAAAGTGTTTTTGCTGGTATAGCATATGTCGGTTGGGGAATGCACCCATTGTTATACTGATCTGTGCCTACACTAGGTGGGTTTTGTTTGGTTACATATATTGGTATAGTTAAACCGGCAAAATCCCCTTAGCGTAGACTAGATCTAGACCATTTCCAAAACAGACTTAGGCACTGGAGAGCCTAAATGCCAAAACTGCTTTTGAAAATAGGATTTAGATGCTTTTGAAAAGGTTACCCAATATAAATATTCCTTCGTCCTTGTCATCACATAGCCTGAATGACCCTTATCATATAGACTTTCACAACCTACACTATACACATCAGACGGACCTATTCCCTAAGATTAATTTCCTACAGTTGCAGGGATGGTGGGTGGGCATTGGTGGATGCCTATATCTAATCTCTCTCTCTAACCTATGTATGCCTTTCTAATGTGCTCATTGCTGGAGTACCTTGATCCTGCTAGCATTTGCCTTCTTTGTCTCTTTGTAATCCCAGATATCACTCTAATAGTGACAGTGCATTTTATGTATCTTTCATGGAAGTATTGTTTCTTCAAAGATAGACCTGTCCCGCTCCAAGACTGGACTTGTTTTCTTGTGGGGAGATCTAGAGCTACAAAAACGACTCTGATTAGTGACTCTACGCAGGGTGCTCTGGATTTCTATTTCTGTTTTGTGCCTCATGCTGGCACAGATTGGGATTGCTTTGCATCCCACTTTTAAGTATAATGACACTTTGATTGAACCTCTGTTTGCACTACCTGACTATTTCTTCTGGCATGTGCCATAAATGATTCTGAATCTCCGTGATTTATGTGACTGCTCTCTTTCTCTACTGATGACATGAAAATCAGTCTACATGAAGATGGTGGAGCAGGGGTCTTATATCACTTTGGTTTTTTTTTCTGTAGTCTACATGTGACCTGTTTGGTACAGTGTTGCATTAAGCTTGTTGAGTGCAGGTTATTTGTCAGCACAATGATAGATGGTTGACTCTCTGTTATTGTGACACTTCAGCTGGGTCACTGATGTCACCGAGTTAGAAAGATTCAGAGTTGTTTGGGGGGAGGGGGAATAAAGCAGTGGTTATGATTAATAAATCTCATATACATGTAGGACTGGAAGGAACCTCAAGAGGTCATCTAATCCATCCCCCACACTGAGGCAGGATTAATATACCTATAGTATCCCTGACAGATTATTGATAGACACAGGGACAGTCTACTCCAGCAAGGCAAGTTACACTGAATATATAGGGAGAAATCCAGGCTGAAAAGACTGGCAAAGAGTTTGTTTGCTCATACAGGATATATCTGAGATGGGCTGAGGCAGCTGGTGCGTGCATCTAGATTAGGTTTATCAATGTTCATGTAAAATGGCACCAACATCTCATGGGGGACTTTCACGAGATTTCAGCCCCAAATGACAGAAATGTCATTGGATCAATTTACCTCATGTCTTGAGAGATTTTTTTTTTCTTCTCAAGAGAACCATTCTCATGAGATTCCTGCCACATCCCAACTTGAACTGAAAAGGAACCAAACCTGGTTTGAATTCAGGAATTTGACAGTGAAATTGCCAGTGCATTTCAAACAGATTCACTTTGAGATTACCAATTTTAGCTCATTTGGAGCATATATGAGGAAAGAAAGAGAAAACATTACTACTAATTAGTTCTCATTTGCATTAGACCAGCACACAGATTGTTTTTGTTTTTCTGTGCAAACACGCATAGTGCATGAAGAGCAGAGTGAAATTGCGATAGCTGTCATATACAATAAGATCTGACATGCCAGGGTAGGCGATCAGCTGCTGAACCAGTTTTCATGATGGCTTGGTCCCACCTTTTTACTTGTATATGTTTAAGTTTTGAAACAGGGCCATTTGGAATTAAGCTAAACTGGAGAGAGAACGGGGGGAAAGAAGTGGGGATACGGAATGAGAGGGGAAAGGAAGGGAATCTGATGGAACACGGGTGAGTATGAGCAAGTAGGAGATTGGAGGAGACTGGAAAATGAAATTCAGAGACATGCACGGCATTATCAAATGTAAAAAAGATGACTAAGGAAAGCCTGGCTTGAAGGCCTCTTCTGGAGTGTGGTGATGAAAGCTTCATTTTTGGTTTATGTCAGCACCAGAAAGATCACAGTAGCATTATAGGCATGCAATTCATAGTTCCCTAGCTTAAGTGTTTCTTGTTTGGGTAAGCACAATGCTCACCTATGGCACTGTATAAGTAGGCGAGGATTTTTCAAAATGGCTGCCTGAAGTTAGGTTCCTAAATCCATATGCAGGACCAGAATAAATGGCCTGATTTTTCAAAAGTTCTGAGGAATCTGTGAATGTCAAAACTGGCCTTAATTGATAAGCACCTGGGGCCTTTTGCTCCATCTGGGTTTGTGCAAGTTGCAGGTGCCCGATACTTTTGAGATTTGGGCCATTTATTTAGGGGCCTAATTCTAGATTTAGGAGCCTAATGTTGGGAACTGCGTTATTGAAAATCTTGGCCCATAAGCACACTATTTTCACCCATGATTTGGAAGCCATCCGTATTCTGTGAAGAGACCCCTGGGAATGAGTAAACATTGTTCTTCCTGCAAAAAGGGCAATGCACAATGTTGGCTCCATGTAAAAATAGTAGGCAGGGCACTGTGAACTAAAAACCACAGCAGGGCTCAAGGGGGAGACACTCACCTGGGAAATAGTAAAATTCTGCATGTCCAGTGCAACATTCTGGTGCACGTTAGGACACAGTGCAGTGGACCACATTAATCCCCAAACAGTCATCCCACATCTTGCATGCTGCAAATAGCCTGATTGTCCCAAAGGTGTAGTCCCCATCCCAACCCTTCAAAGGAAAAACTCTGTTGATCCAAAGATAGATCCATGCTCCTGCAGGGAATGAGAAATACCTTGTGCTTATCATTTCAGGGCAGTTTTGAAAGTGTCCATTAGTTCTCCACTGTGGAAAGATGGGCAATTGCTAGAGTTGTGCTGTTAATTTATGATTACTCTGAATTATAATGGAGGTGTTTTTATTTTACTTTAATTTGATTACATTTTCTAATATTTCCTGAGTGGGGCAGAGCCCTGAGAGCGAACGACCCACTGGAATTAGGCTGGATTTAACACAGAGGCATCATGCAAACTTGCAATATGTTTTAAAGAACGTAGTTGCATCGCCAGGGCTTACGTCCCTGAGGAAGAGCCCACGATAATTAGAGAAGAGCGAGAAAATGATCCGAAAGAAGCCAATTTTGCCTTTTCATAATGGGGTGGGTATACATTTATAGGAAGTTATTACATGCTGTTGGAATCAGTTTATGAGGTTACATTATCGTATAACTCCTGGAATTGTAGCGACATCTCCTCAGAGTCTACTTTTTCCATTTAGATGAAAAATGTTTTCTTCTGACTTGCTAAATCTGCCATCCCAGTGTATCATTCTGTGACATTTAATTCCTTTGCCAGTTTCTATTTGTGTCAAATCTGGCTCTTTGCTGTACAGCTCAGCGAAAACACCCTTAGTAGCAGTTAGATACCATAGTGATGGGCACCATGATAGGGTCTAGAGGCCCATTGGGGTTCACTGGAATAACCCTTCTGAAATGATATCTCCATGTGCCAAACTGGTCCATATGAGGAAATCTTGCTGCCACTGCAGGACCAACAGAGTTGAACAACAGGGTTGACTTGGTAGGTGGGCCTTGTTAACTGGCTAGCTCAGAATGATATAACCTTCTGGGTGTGGCCAGGGAGCCTACAAAGACTCCAGAGTGGATTGTGGAATTGCTCTCCTGTACTTTTGATTATGTATGGGGTTTTTTTTGTTACAATTGCTGGTGACTATAAAGAAAGAGTGGGTCCGGGACTGGGAGGGAGGGCGGGCCTGTGGTGGGCCTTATGTTTTCTGCTTGGTTTGTTATGCTACCAGACAGAACACATTTATTGCCACTAGGTGGACAGATGCAACTAGAATTGATCTTAGTTTTGGGCCTCTAAGTGCTACTGTAATACAAGGGACTGTCCAGTTCATCCAGAACTCGTCATGGGACTCTGGAAGAGTGCACACTGCAGTGGGACCTCTACCACCTTTCCACAGGGTGCAGTGTTCACTCCCCAGGGATCCAGGCACACACTCCTTCCTGTGCAAGGCCAGTGAGTGGTGCAGAAGTGGGGGCAGAGCAATCACCTCATCCCTGCCCTTCCCCATCCTCTTTGGAGTAGATCTTGTGCTGGGATTGTGCCTGACCCTTGAGTATTGATGCAAGGGGATAAAGATTGTCCTTTGTCCCCTCTCTTCCCCGTCACCACCTTGTTCACCCACACAGGACCAGCCACAACCTTTAAAATGTAAAGGTAATTTTCTGTTGATGAAAGATGCCAGATGAACAACCCCACAGACTGAAGTCCTCTGTTCAACCACGGAACATCTATGGGGCACCCAGCTCCTATATAAACAGCCCCTCATACTGCTCTGTCTCCTGTTTTGGAGAGACCAACTCTATGGATGAGAAGATAGAGCAGAATGGATGTGGAAACTGAACTGAGCTCAGTTGCCAACTTTCATGTGGTAAATAAGCACCCCGACTTTCACAATAAACCAAAAATCAAGCTAATCCCATTTCAAAACAAGGCCAAAACAAGGAAATCCCTAAGAACCCCAACACTCTATGTGACTAGATCCCCCCGGCGTGCAGTCTGGAACTGTGATGGGCCCGCTGACTCTCTCTCCCCTTCCCTTGCTTGCCCCCCTTCCCCTGCTTGCTGGGAGCCGATCAAAAAAACAGAAGCAACAAGCTACAAGCCAATCAAGCAACAAGCTACAAGCCAAAAACTAGCCAACAAGCAACTCACAAGCCAATTAAGCCAAAACAAGCCCAATTTCTGCGTTTTTTTAAACAGGTTTGGCGTGTCTGACTCTGAGCCCTCTCTCCTTAGACTGCTATGAAGGATGCCAAATCTGTGATGGCAATACAGAAATATAACTGGTAATTGGATATACCTGATGAACAGAGAGATGGAGTGGACAGATGGTTCTCAGCATCCACATATTTGCATTTATATGTGATTTGGGTTGTGAACAAACAGGCACTAAAAACGAGGACCACAACCTTACTTCAAACAGGTCAGCAAAGAAGCATCTGATGGTTAGCAGGCTGGCCCAGATTTGAACTTGTGGCTTACAGGTGATAACTGTGGATCACAGCTTTCTGCCTTAATAGTTAGGAAAATAGGTCCTGTCAGTGTTACCATCATAATTATCTATTCTGACCATTCCACCACTGAGTTTTCCTGTGGACCTTCCCTAGTCACATTTTTTCATGGATAAACTGAGAAAGCAGGGAAGGAAAATCTTGCCCTTTAGCACCTTAAGTGTGTCACTTTTTAGTCATTTGAAATAATATAGTTGTTTAGATGCTGGATTGGAAATGTAGGCAGCAGATATTAATACTTTTTTAACTATATAGGCTCTGTCTCTGAGCCTCTAATCCTGCAAACACTTAAACACATGTGTAACCTTGATCAAATAGTGATGTGTATGTCTGTTTGCAGGATTGGGACCTAAATTTGAAAGTGTGGCTTCAAGCAAAGTATGGCGTCAAGGAAAAATATTCTGTGGTGGGCATTTTTGTGCAAAGGCTGTTGAACAGCATGATTCTGAAAAGCCAAGAAATGCATCCTATGCATTATCAGTCAGAGTGGTACTTACTGGACAGGTTCTGGTCAGGTATTGTGTTCATTAGCAGCAAGGGTACAGAGAACGCTTTCCTCTGAGAAGGTCATGGTTTGGATTCATCAAATATCTAAGTGATGGTCCCTGTCAGTTATATGGCACTGCAGAGGACAGAGCTTTTGGGAGAATGGCTGTTCTGATCTCTAGCATATCCTTATAGGCATATGTGGTTGTTTAAAAATGTTTTTTTTTCTGATCAAAGAATTTTAATGAAATGTACAAATACCGAGAGGACTAGCCAGATGTTCACATAAGCGTGACTAACATGATCTATAGGCATAAAATCATTTATCTGGGCTACAGAGCTGTGAGGAGGGTATGATTTAAAACACCAAGACAACATCCAGTTTGTATCCAACGGTATTAGTATAATAGGACCTTTGATAGAAAAAAAGAAAGTCAACCATTCCTATGTGGAGAGAAAGGAAGGTCACTTAGTAGGAAGAATCTCAGGACTGTCTAATTGTTCACTCAAGTCGAGATAAATCTTACATCTAGGGATCTGTCATGAGCTTTTCGGATAAACGGAGAATTTCTATTTTTGTAAGGTATTTGTGTTAGCTAACAGCTTAGCCTGTAGCAGGGGTGTGTGTGTGTGTGTGTATCTCTCTCTCTCTCTTTGCTGAGTACAAGAGAAGTTCTTTTTGGATACTGATGGGTGAACGTCAGAGTTTCAGATGTCAAGGGCAGATAACCAGACTGATGTCCAGATTCTTATCCAATCATTTATCTGAGCCCCTTTGGAATAGCTTATTGAAAACAAGACTGACAGGTGATTTGGTTACAATGTATAAGTATCTTCACGCAGGGAAGGGTGGAATGGGGGGGTCCGGCAGTTTTAAAAGTGAGAGGGCTATGCCTTCTCATTTTTACCAGCTGTAAGGGTGAGCGACAAGAGCGAGGGAAGAGCAAGCAGGGGGCAGAGCCTTGCGGGGAAGAGGCGGTGTGGGGGTGGGGCTTCAGGGGAATGGGTGGTGGGAGGGTGGGGCCACGATTTGGGTGCTGGTGGCCCCCCCCACACACATGTTTAGCAAGCTTCCACCGGTTCTGCATTCACAGGGTAAAATTCTAGGTGCTAAAGGGCTCTTGCATCTAGCAGAGAAAGACATAACAAGAACCAGTGGGTGGAAGCTGAAGCCAGCCGAATCTGAATTAAAAATAAGACACACATTGCTAACAGTAAGGGTGATTAACACTGGAACAAACTATACCAAGGGAAGTAGTGGATTCTTCATCTCTTGATGTCGTCAAATCAAGACAGGATGCCTTTCTGGAAAGTATGCTTTAGCCAAACACACGTCATTGGGTTCAATGTAGGGGTAACCGAGTGAAATTTAATGACTTGTGATATGCAGAAGCTCAGACTAGACCATCTAATGGTCCCTTCTCGCCTTAAAATCTATTAATGTAAGCAATCAAGTTGAGAATTTGATACATGTTGGCTCCAGCTAGGTCAAAAACTATGAGAAGATAACTTTGTTTTGGTACTTTCCTTGTGGTCTTCCAGAGCCTGTTCCTGGTCAAAACCATAAATTTAAAAGAGGCTCTTGAAAATGAAAAGCGAGAAAACGTGAACTTTTTTTTGAACCTCAAAAAAATTGTCTGGTTTCAGGTTTCACTCACTTATTGCTTCCTTCACTCCCTATCCTCTCAAACAGTTCTGGGGGGAACAGCACTGTGGACAGAGAGGAAGAATTCAGTTCTTTAAACGTTGGATGTATCCTTGTTTATAATATAGGAAGTCTGTAATGTTTCACATAAGGAACTGGGAGTTGGGACAGAGAGGTTTTATTTCCAACTCACCATCTAACGCTGGGCAAGTCACTTAACATCTTGGGGTCTCATTTTACAGAGCTATAAAATAGATATAATACTTGCCAAACTCAGAGGTTCTGTGAAGTATCATTAATGTTTGCAAAGTGCCTTGAGATCCTGACCCTCTGATTAAAGGGGCAGTATATGTAGAAAGCATTAAAAGGGATTATACCTATAGTCTTTGCATTCCCACAGAATCTGCATTGAAAGGTCTCGCTTGAGTGCTGTACATGAGATCAGAATGGAGCGAGTGGATGTTGGATTAAAGCCTGATATGAACGGCATGTGTTTGTGGCCTTTGCTCCATAGGAAGGGAAAAGTGTGAAGAAATGTGAAGGATGTAACATGACTGTGCAGCCACCTGAGGGAATACGTTTCATCTCTCACCCATTGCTAAGTGATATATTTATACAATAAATGTGCCAAGATCTCTATCAGCAGATTATTTTCAGTAGGTTCATGTCTTGTTTTTTTTCCTGATGTTTACAGAAAGACACCTGCTGGCTTTTATTGATGTGAAAAATGGTGGGGATGCTGATCTCGGCATGTGAGGTGCTACCCAGGTGATGCCAAGTATCCCAGCTTGGAAACCACTGAATCATGACAAACATAGCCAAATGGGACTAAGAGAGTCAGTAAGGACTCCCAAGTGCCCTCTTCCTCTTTTTCATTTTACTTCTGTACCAACGAAGCAGCTTCCAAATGGTTTTATGCATAGCCAGCTGGGAGTATCAAGGTCTTTGTCTCACCTGCAGCCCATTACATTACTTTCTTGAACTCGTATTGTTTTCTTTGAATCACACCTCCAAAGAGACTCCCTGTTCCACCACTAAAGCTCCACAAATATGCACTGGCTTTACATGCTGGGGTAACCCCTTCCTTCTAGTAACCCCAGGGACTTGAATACTTCCAGACAGGACAATGAGCAAAGCTGGTTAAGGCTGCTGCTAACAGACCAGCAGGTGTCGCTATAGAATGATGCCAAGTTACCTTTCCCTCTGGAAGCTGAGCGGAGAACGCGGCCTCTGGACTTTTTATTGTATCCTTCCACCTATAAAGCCAAGTAAATTTAAGCCAAACAAACAAACAAACCCTATATCATCTGGGTAGCCTTAGAATCAGAGAGCGAATCATTTATGGGCAAGAATCTTTCTCATTCGCATAGCATAGGCTTCCAGTAGTTAGAAACATGCTTTCAAAAAAATTACTTTTCCTTGGAAAACAACAACTACAGCAAGACTATCTAGCTATTGAAAACAATGGCATATTATATATATATATATATATATATAATTAAAATCTCTTCAAAATATCATGCCAGTAAGATAATTATATCCCACTACACCAACATGTCTTGTATATTTTCCATATGATCATAAATACCGACTGACTGTCAGTATAACAACATTAAAGTTTACTGTCCTTGGAAGAAATAGCTCTGTCAATTTTCCATATTCCCATCAGTCTGTAATATTAACCAATATACTACACCAGACCCCAAGAAATATGTTATTTTCACTGAAGGCCATATTTTATTGATTGTTATCCTTATAGCCAGTCAGTATTTGACATCTAGATATTACAGTGATGGGTTCTTTGGAAATACCTTAGACACAGTTTTTGACCCTGAAAAGTAAAACTTGTTCTTCTTCAAGTGCTTGTTCATGTCAACTCCAATCAGGTGTGTGCGTGCTGCGTGCACAGTCATCAGAAAGTTTTCCCTTAGCAGTTCCCATCGGGTCGACTGTGGATCCCTCTGGAGTGGTGCCTTCATGGCGCTCAATATATGACCCTGCTGACCCGGCCCCTCCTCAGTTCCTTCTCACCTCCAGTGATGGTTGTTGGAACTGTTGTCGCTTGCTAAGCAGGCGCTTCCCTTAGCATTCTTAATTGTTAGTGTATATATTATATAGAGTGAGGTTTGGGAGTGGGGTTCTGAGGAAACCTTGGCACAAGTCCCACAGCCGGCCCAGGTCCAGGTCGCCACCAAGGCAACTCTGAGGCATGACCCATTGCAAGGCCAGGCTACTGCCACCTTGGATATGGTTGCCATAGAGGCCCCAGACACTGAACAGGAGGAGGACCCCGTACCACCTCTGGCCTCCTCATCTTCCTCCCCAGATGAAGCAGTGATGGGAGCTTCAACCTCAGGCCCTCCCCCAATTGACCTCAGGGCCCACTAGGACCTTCTACGAAGGATTGCCCGTAACATGGTACAGGAGGTGGTCAAGCCTGAAGACCCCAAGGTGGACATCCTTGCGCCAGAGGGACCATCTAGGGTGGCTCTGTCAATTATAAAAACAATCCAGAGCAATATTAAGACTCTATGGCAAACCCCTGCCTCAATCCCTACCATTCAAAGGCACAGGATTATTTTCAGAGCAAACAGACTCCAAGCTGCACAGTCTCAAAGACTCCCAGGCAACTATGAAGTCGTTGGGTATGTCCCCGGCAACCCAACGGTAACATTTCAAGCCCCAACTGCAACAGCAGCGCCCATATCCTCCTTGGCCAAGGCAGGATTTTTATAGGTGTAGGGGAAGGAATGGCAGGCACAAACCTTCCAATCCCCCTTCTGGGCAGGTCCAAGGCCCAACCAAATCTTCATCAGGCTCTAAAAAGGCCTTTTGAAGGTGCGCCAGAGGACGGTGCACCTGCCATTACACTGGATCCTTCCCCATTTTATGGAATCGTCTGTCCCACTTCTACCGTGCTTGGTCCCAAATAAAATCAGACCGCTGGGTTCTTCACACTGTAGAATTGGGATATTCTCTCCAATTCTGCTCCTCCCCTCCCTCCCCCCTTCCCTGTCCCTCTTCAAGGACTCTCCTCACAAGCAACTCCTTATCCAGGAGGTGCAGACGCTCCTCGCAGCAGGGGCAGTGGAGGAGGTTACTCAGGCGCTAAGGGGCAAGGGGTTCTATTCCCACTATTTCCTAATCCCCAAAGCCAAGGGTGGGGGGTGGGGTGTCTCAGACCCATCCTCGACCTGCGAGGACTCAACAGATTCATGATGAAGTTGAAGTTCCGCATGGTCTCCCCCCAAGTACAATTATCCCTTCTCTGGATCCAGGAGACTAGTACGCCGCCCTCAACATGAAAGATGCGTATTTTCACATAGCTATTCGACCTGCACACAGACAATTTCTATGGTTTGTGGTCGATCAAAAACAATATCAGTTCACAGACCTCCCCTTCAACCTGTCAACAGCTCCCTGAGTGTTCACCAAGTGCATGTCGGTCATAGCAGCCTTCCTCTGGAGGAGGCAGGTGCAGGTATATCCCTACCTCGATGACTGGCTACTCCGGGGGCACTCCAGGGAGCAGGTAGAGTCTCAAGTCCAATTGGTCAGATTCTCTTTCTAGAGATTGGGTCTCCTCCTCAACATGAATAAGTCAACCTTATCACCGACCCAAAGAATAGAATTTATCAGGGCAGCGCTGGACTTGGTACAGGCAAGGGAGTTCCTGCCAAAGACCTGGTTCCAAGCCATAACAGACATTATTCAAAACCTCGGGCAGTACCCGACTACCACAGCAAGGGGATGCCTGAGTCTCCTCGGCCACATGCCGGCCTGCACTTATATGGTCTGCCATGCGAGACTGAGGCTCAGGCCACTCCAGGCCCGGCTCGCTTTGGCCTACCACCCAGAACGCAACAGCCTGGACGTAGTGGTCACGGTGCCAGGACAAGTACTAGAGTCCCTCCAGTGGTGGCTTGACCCCCTGGCAGTCTGTAAGGGAATCCCATTCAACAGCCCCCAGCCCTCCTTGTCCCTTGTAAAAGATGCATCAGCTCTGGGATGGGGCGCACATTTGGGAGACCTACAAACACAGGGCCTATTGTCATGGGAGGAGCTTCCCCTTCATATCAACATCAAGGAGCTCGGGGCAGTATGGCTAGCATGCTGTACCTTTCAGGCCCGTCTACGATGTCAGTGCATGGCAGTGATGACGGACAACACCACTGCCATGTTTTACATCAACAAGAAGGGTGGAGCCCATTCCTCCCCCTTATGTCAGGAAGCCCTCCAGCTACGGGAGTTCTGCATAGCCCACTCCATTCACCTGGAGGCATCCTATCTCCCAGGAGTGCAGAATGACCTAGCAGACCACCTCAGCAGATCATTCCACAATCAAGAGTGGTGCATCCATCTGGATGTCATACACTCCATCTTCCAAGGGTGGGGGTTTTCCCAGGTCGGCCTGTTCACCACCAGGAGCAACAGGAAGTGTCCAATGTTCTGCTCCTTCCAGTGTCACAATCCTGGCTCGATCATGGATGTGTTTCTCCTTCCCAGGGAGGTCACCTGTTGTATGCCTTTCCCCCAATCCTCGTGCACAAGTACTTCTCAAGGTCCACAGGGACAGAGAGGAGGTAATTCTGGTGGTCCCAGCGTGGCCCTGACAACACTGGTACACTATGCTCCTGGAGCTGTCAGTGGACACTCCGATCAAGTTATCACTGCATCCCGATCTGATCACTCAGGATCACGGCTGCCTTCACCACCTGGAAGCTTCATGGTTAAACTCCATGGAGCTTCTATGCTCAGAACCAGTAAGGGAGGTCCTATTTGGCAGTAGGAAACCATCTGCTAAGGCCACATATCTAGCTAAGTGGAAAAGGTTCAGTTGCTGGGGTGCCCAGCAGTGTACACCTCCACTCCAGGCATCTGTACCACCCATTCTAGAATACTTTCTGTACCTGAAACAACAAGGACTGCCAGCATCATCCATCAAAGTACATCTCGCTGCTATCTCAGCCTTCCACCTGGGAGTGTCCGGCCAATCTGTATTTGCTAACCCCATGGTAGGCCTTTTCCTCAAGGATTTGGAACGCCTACATCCTCAGACAAGACAGCCTGTCCCAGCATGGGACCTCAACTTTGTCCTCTTCAAATTAATGGGACCTCCTTTTGAGCCAATAGTGCCTTGCTCCCTTCTCTATCTATCATGGAAGGTAGCTTTTCTGATGGCCATCATATCAGCTAGGAGGCTGTCTGAGCTAAAGGACCTTACCTCTGATCCAGCCTACACAATCTTCCACAAGGATAAGGTGCAACACAGGCCTCACCCAGTCTTTCTTCCCAAGGTAGTGTCACTCATACTAGCCAAGACATTTTTCTACCTGTCTTCTATCCTAAGCCTCATGCCAGTAGCTGTGAGCAGAGGCTACATTCATTGGATGTTTGGTGAGCACTAGCATTCTACATCGAACGCACTAAGTTGTTCAGGAAGTCGAACCAGCTGTTCATAGTGGTAGCAGACTGGATTAAAGGACTCCTGGTCTCATCTCAAAGAATATCTTCCTGGATCACGTCCCTCATCCACACGTGCTACAAGCTGGACAAGGGCCTAGCCCCGGTACTTATGGCATATTCCACAAGGGCACAGGCCTCGTCAGCGGTGCTCCTGGCCCAAGTCCTGACACAAGAAATTTGTAGGGCAGCAACGTGGTCCTTGGTGCATACATTTACCTCTCACTATGCTATCACCCAACAGGCTAGAGATGATGCAGCATTCGGCAGAGCAGTGCTCCAGTCAGCATTTCCTTAACTCCGACCTCAACTCGGTGGAGCTTGGGAGTCACCTGATTGGAACTGACAGGAACAAGCACTTAAAGAAGAAAAAATGGGTACTCACCTTCTTGTAACTATTGTTCTTCGAGCTGTGTTGTTCATGTCCATTCCAATACCCACCCTTCTACCCCTCTGTTGGAGTAGCTGGCAAGAAGGAACTGAGGTCGGGCCAGGTCAGCAGGGTCATATATTGAGCACCATGAAGGAGCCACTTCAGGGGGCTCCACAGCCAACCCGATGGGAGCTGCTAAGGGAAAACTTTCCGATGAATGTGCATGCAGTGTGCGCACACCTGGTTGGACTGGACATGAACAACACATCTCAAAGAACAACAGTTACGAGAAGGTAAGTAACCGTTTTTTCTTATGATCTTGAATTAATGAGGATGAGTTGGAGATTTACCTATTTGTCAAATGACCTATCAAAGTTTGATGATTTCAGTGCTCTGAGGGACTGATTCTCCACTCTATACCTGTTCTACACTGGGAATTACATGGATGTAGAAACAGTGTAACACATTAGCGAACCAGGCTGGTACTATTTATTTATACATAGAGCAATGTAACTCCCCTGACCTACTCTCAGAATGAGGCATTTATATCAAGGGGATGCTAGTACTATATAACTAATAGTAATAGGGCAACCACTGCATGCTGACTGCATGGTATAACCACAGTATTTAGATAAAGCCATCAATGTAACTACAGCTGTGGAAGACAATTTAATATGGCCAGCAATGTAACTATACCGTTAGGAGGGTATAACTAACTACACAGATAATAGTAGCAAGGTAACGATGTTCACAGGAAAGCATAAACATACCAATAATAGCCACCATGTAAATCAGAGGGTCTCCGTATTGATGCAATAGCAGCAGTGTAACTTTGCTCAGTGGAGAGGGGCATAACTATCCCAATGACCGCAATGGGGTAATTGCACCAATGGGAGGGTATAACTCTACAAATTATAACTCTGTATATAACTCTTCCATTAACAGATGGGTCACCTGAGTATGGGTCAGAGCAGTGTCTCTAGGTGTCAGGGCATGAAACTCTGAAGAGATGAGACTTTAAAACACAGCTGACTACTCGGAGCTTGACTACAAAAAGGAAATAAAGCTTATTGAAGAAGAGTTGCACAATCTGTGTCTGGAAGACAAATGAGATAAACCAAGCAAGGTGTAGATTTTCTGTTTGCTTCCTGTAAACCCCTCAGAAATTGCTTAAATATATTTATGAACAGAGCTTTCTCCCTCAGGCATCACCACAAAGAGATGAGAATAAAAATGTAATAGATCCATCCCTCTCAGGAACAGAAACCACACATGGATGGACGCAAAAATTGCTGAAACAAATGGTTAGACTTCCATCCAGTCACTGAATTGAAGAGGACAGAGCAGACACCAGATAAGAGTGATACATAGTAAGTAATACAAGTAGCTAAAACAGCCATTCTTGGAGGACTAATGTATAGAGACTTGTACATAGGTTTTGATCCAACTCTCAGCCTGAATTCTTCTCCCCATCCTGACAGGTTTCAGAGTAGCAGCCGTGATAGTCTGTATTCGCAAAAAGAAAAGGAGTACTTGTGGCATCTTAGAGACTAACCAATTTATTTGAGCATAAGCTTTCGTGAGCTACAGCTCACTTCATCCGATGAACTGAGCTGTAGCTCACAAAAGCTTATGCTCAAATACATTGGTTAGTCTCTAAGATGCCACAAGTACTCCTTTTCTTTCTCCCCATCCTGACACCCTTGAGCATACAAGTGAAATAAGGCCCCAGGTTGATATAGTCATTATTGTTTAGTAGTCTACATGCAGTGAGTTGGTTGCTATACTCCAGTACCTTGTGAGCAGGTGTCTACATTACAGAATTGCCATCACTGGCACCCTTGTTGCACTCTCAGAAAAGAGGCCAGGGATTGAATGGCCATGAAGATTGATCTCATCATGTGCCTCTAGAGGATCTCTAGATTGGTAGGGCTGTGCGGTGCTACACATGGGATCTGTGATACCAAGCACTCTTCAGGGCCATCCACTAGCACTACATTCACTAAACACTTCAAAGGGAAAAGTTGAATCGTCCAGTGGCTCTACAACCCCTTTCCCAGACTCCGAATCCATGTTGGGTGACTGGATATTGCCCTGCAGCAGAGCAAAGAACTATGAGGCAACCCTCTCCAAAAACAAACACACCACCCAGCACCTTCAGAGATTCCACCTTCACCCTTGTTTGGTTTCGGCACAAACCTTTGCTTGTGTGTAGCCCTTGAAACACAACGCTGCGGACCACCTACGGCCCTCACATGGCTCTTATGGAATTCTTCCATGTGACTGTCGAGCAGTAAAATGGACCAATTACTTTTAATTGCTAGTGGGTTTTTTAGTTAGCTTTTGCTTTGTCTTTCTATTATTAACCTCCTAGCTCCATGAGGGCACAAGATAGACTCCTAAGCATCAATTGATCCACACTCGGATCCCTCAAAGACATAACATAAAGGGAAACAATCAAAGATAATAGTTCCCACCAATTTGTTCTTATTTTTCTTATCTTTTTTTTCAAGAGATTATTAGAAACAATGAATAAAATAAATTATTTTTAAAACAGGAAAAATTCCTCAGTGCTACATCATTTTGGGAAACATTGCAGTGTAAATGTTTAGCAACTTGATTTTATTTCCCTTTGCCCCTGCTACAATGTATCAGTACCAGAACCACTCCATAGGAATTGCTGTCCTGGAACAGACCAATGGTCTGCCATGGCAAAGCTGTATCTTCTGAATGGCTCCCTGAAAACCCAGGAATAACCCCATTATAAAGAGGTGAGCTAGTGTGATTGGTCACTTTACCATAATGTACCAAGAAATGTCCTCTGTACTGCAAGGAAGATAATCATGAAGCCCTTGAGGCTCAGTGTTTAACCCCTACAGAGACTAGGGATATGGACGGTAAATTCAAAGACCAAATGAAATTAAAGGGGTAGATTTTCTGCTTGAAGCCTTCCACTTAAGGGAAAGAGGAAGTGCACTATCACCAAAGGAATTTTCTATAGGAGAATCTCTCATTAGCAGCGTGTTTTCTCCTTTTTAAAGTTCAAGTCTGGAGCCTTTCCTGATTCAACATGACTTAAATGTAATGTGGTAGTATGCTGGTGAACTAGGCCTAAATAGCAAAAGGCCCTTCAGGTAGAATGAAATGCCACTAAAAAGAGAGAAGTCGAGCTGAGTACAGCAGAGATGTCAGATACATTATTCACCAATTTCCTTCAGGGCAGCTGGAAGATTTGTGTTCCGCTCTGTTGCATTCAGAAATCACAGTGGTGAATGTTCTGCACAATCCTCTGGCTGATTTAACAAAGCCAATAGATAGGTTTACCAGATGGCATCAGACATCAGTAGGAATGTCTGACAGCCCCCGATAATCACAGTTTATATGATTGAAACCTGTTTATATTGATTGTGTATGGAATGACACAAAGTGCTTATATATTCACTACATGATTGGCTTAGGTCTAGTCCTAATCAAACTCCTAAACAGATCAGTAGCTGCCTAGTTGGAGCAGACAGGGACACATCTGTTTTAATAGATAAAAGAGGACATTTTGGAGTCTTCTTCCTGGGTCAGTGATGCTGGCATCACTCTCATTTTTGCCTCAGAGGAGGAATACTCTTTTACCATCTCCAGAACAGAGCTTTGTCCTGTTCTTGCTTATGGAAAAGAACATAGATCTTTGAGAGATGAGGGAACTAGTTTGAGAAAAACATAACTGGCCTAAATCCCAGCTAGATTATCAAACTGAATCAGGCACTTTAAGATTTTAACTGGTTTGGACTGCCTCATTCTTCTCCCCATTTCAACATCTCTCTGCTTCTACAATATCCCTCTTTTTCTTTCTTTTTCTTTTTCTCATTTACTGCTAAGAGAATAGCCATAGTTGGTACCTGTAATACATACTGAAGAATGCTAGAGGGAGGTTGAGGAAAGACCTATGGAGAGGAGCAAAGAGAACAGTATGGAGAACTGTTACCTTTGCAGGGTTTGATTACATTCTTAATCCAGTTTAGTCCTAGAGGCCTTTTTCTTACTTCAGCCCAAAATTCCTTTGCCAATGTTCCTCACCGTATCATAGTGTTTCTCAAAGTCTGAGAAAGGGCTGCTGCTGTTTGTTAGCGATTACACATTGTTATGACCGGATGACTGCTTGGTAGCCTATATAAAACTGTACCCAAAAGTCACCTACTACAGGATAGGCCCAACAAAGAAAATAACAAAACGCCACTAGCCATCACCTTCAGCCCCCAACTAAAACCTCTCCAACGCATCATCAAGGATCTATAACCTATCCTGAAGGACGACCCATCACTCTCACAGATCTTGGAACACAGGCCAGTCCTTGCTTACAGACAGCCCCCCAACCTGAAGCAAATACTCACCAGCAACCACACACCACACAACGAACCACTAACCCAGGAACCTATCCGTGCAACAAAGCCCATTGCCAACTGTGTCCACATATCTATTCAGGGGACACCATCATAGGGCCTAATCACATCAGTCACACTATCAGAGGCTCGATCACCTGCACATCTACCAATGTGATATATGCCATCATGTGCCAGCAATGCCCCTCTGCTATGTACATTGGTCAAACTGGACAGTCTCTATGTAAAAGAATAAATGGACACAAATTAAACGTCAAGAATTATAACATTCAAAAACCAGTCAGAGAACACTTCAATCTCTTTGGTCACTCGATTATAGACCTAAAAGTTGCAATTCTTCAACAAAAAAAACTTCAAAAACAGACTCCAACGAGAGACTGCTGAATTGGAATTAATTTGCAAACTGGATACAATTAATTTAGGCTTGAATAAAGACTGGGAGTGGGTGGGTCATTACACAAAGTAAAACTATTTCCCCATGTTTATTCCCCCCACCACCCGCCACTGTTCCTCAGACGTTCTTGTCAACTGCTGGAAATGGCCCACCTTGATTATCATTACAAAAGGTTATTTTCCCCTCGCTCTCCCGCTGGTAATAGCTCACCTTAAGTGATCACTCTCCTTACAGTGTGTATGGTAACACCCATTGTTTCATGTTCCCTATGTATATAAATCTCCCCACTGTATTTTCCACTGAATGCATCCGATGAAGTGAGCTGTAGCTCATGAGAGCTTATGCTCAAATAAATTTGTTAGTCTCTAAGGTGCCACAAGTACTCCTTTTCTTTTTGCGAACACAGACTAACACGGCTGCTACTCTGAAACATATAAAACTGTGTTAATAGTCTCAATTCAGTTCCAAGTGGATGGAGAAAACCCCCAATCCTCACTGGAACTCTTATTGGGCAGGCTCAGTAGAGCAGGGGTGGGCCAACTATGTCCCGGGGGCCACATTCGGCCCTTCAGACATTTTAATCCGGCCCTCAAGCTCCCGACTGGGAGTGGGGTCTGGGGCTTGCCCTGCTCCACATGTGCCGTGGCTCCGCACGGATTCCAGAAGCAGAGGCATATCCCCATTCCGGCTCCTACACGTAGGGGCAGCCAGGGGGCTCTGCACATTGCCCCCGCCTCAAGTGCTGCCCCCACAGCTCCCATTGGCCAGGAACTGTGGCCAATGGGAGCTGCAGGGACAGCACGTGTGGATGGCGCAGCATGCAGAGCCATCTGGCCGTGCCTCCACATACGAGTCAGAGCGGGGACATGCCGCTGCTTCCAGGAGCTGCTCGAGGTAAGCGCCGCCTGGAGCCTGCAGCCCTGACCCCCTCCCATGCCCCGACCCCCTCCCATGTCCCAACCCCCAGCCCTGATCCCCCTCCCACGCTCTGAACCTCTCGGTCCCAGCCCAGAGCACCCTCTTGCACCCCCAACCCCTCATCCCCAGCCGCACCCCAGAGCCCGCACCCCTAGCTGGAGTCCCCACCCTCCCCAACCCGCTGCCCCAGCTCGGACCCCCCCTCCTGCACCCTGAACTCCTTATTTCTGGTCCCACCCCAGAGCCTGCACCCCCAGCTGGAGCCCTCACCCCCTCCCGCACCCCAACCCCCAATTTCGTGAGCATTCATGGCCCACCATACAATTTCCATACCCAGATGTGGCCCTCAGGCTAAAAGCTTTGCCCACCCCTGCAGTAGAGAGACCAAAAGATTTGATTGTGCAGGGAGCATAAACTCCCTTCTTGCATGTAGAGGTGGCTCCTTCAAGTCAGGATAAAGGCAGAACGGCAGGTCATGTTCTATTGGGGAAGATTACACCAGCACTGTCTGTGCTGTACCTGATCTGCAGGTAGTTATCAATCCGGCATCCTCCTTGAGCACACGCTATAAAATATAAACACCGTTGCTCTCTGAAGGTCTTGAACTGGTGAGCTGCATTATCTTCTGTTTCAGAGTAACAGCCGTGTTAGTCTGTATTCGCAAAAAGAAAAGGAGTACTTGTGGCACCTTAGAGACTAACCAATTTATTTGAGCATGAGCTTTCGTGAGCTACAGCTCACTTCATCGGATGCAACCGGATGCATCCGATGAAGTGAGCTGTAGCTCACGAAAGCTCATGCTCAAATAAATTGGTTAGTCTCTAAGGTGCCACAAGTACTCCTTTTCTTTTTGCGATTATCTTCTATGTTGCTGGAGACTGACAACAATGCACTCGCACTGACTTGCTCTGGCACTAGTTGCCACTTCAAGATGCTGACATGGACAATTACACACCATGCTGAAGATGTCCATGTTAACCTTATTTACTGCTGCAGGGCATTTCAGAATCTGTTTTAATGGCACATCCATTCAAGACAATGGGACAAAAGGGGTTATTTACATAGCATTGATTTGAAAGGATGTTCTAACCATCTTCAATTGCTGCTGAGACTCATCCTTGGCTTGGCAGTATTCCAGGGGGTTATGTACCACGTTCCCTTTTCTTCTTCTGTGACCCTGCTGGCCACCATTCATTTGTCCATGAAATTAGTAGAAATCAAGGACACACCAGTGCAGAGCATAGGAACTGTGTTGCTCCAGGAATGTCCAGGAGGTGCATTACCGTTAATCAGTAAGCAGGTGTGCTGTGCCTGGAGCTATCTGGAGTGTTTGGTAGCAAACAGTGTGCCCTTGTTGCCAAGAAGGCCAATGGCATTTTGGGATGTATATGTAGGGGCATTGCCAGCAGATCGAGGGACGTGATCGTTCCCCTCTATTCGACATTGGTGAGGCCTCATCTGGAGTACTGTGTCCAGTTTTGGGCCCCACACTACAAGAAGGATGTGGAAAAATTGGAAAGAGTCCAGCGGAGGGCAACAAAAATGATTAGGGGGCTGGAGCACATGACTTATGAGGAGAGGCTGAGGGAACTGGGATTGTTTAGTCTGCGGAAGAGAAGAATGAGGGGGGATTTGATAGCTGCTTTCAACTACCTGAAACAGGGTTCCAAAGAGGATGGATCTAGACTGTTCTCAGTGGTAGCTGATGACAGAACAAGGAGAATGGTCTCAAGTTGCAGTGGGAGAAGTTTAGGTTGGATATTAGGAAAATCTTTTTCACTAGGAGGGTGGTGAAACACTGGAATGCATTACCTAGGGAGGTGGTAGAATCTCCTTCCTTAGAAGGTTTTAAGGTCAGGCTTGACAAAGCCCTGGCTGGGATGATTTATTTGGGGATTGGTCCTGCTTTGAGGATGGGGTTGGACTAGATGACCTCCTGAGGTCCCTTCCAACCCTGATATTCTATGATTCTATGAATCTGGAGAGCTTGGTTAAGCATAACGTAGAGGTATGAAAATGGAAAGTGGAAGTCTTGCCACTCCTTTTGTACATTTGATTATAGTTCCTTTTAAGACAATTAGATATTCCCAATATGGCCAGTGGCCCTGCAACCCTCTCTGTTCTAATTCTGCTTGCTTAGCCACTGTGATGGGTGCTTTGCCAGTTTAGATTTATTTTCTTTTCCTACTGAACAACTAATTGGATGTCTTTTGAAGTTTGTTTTCTTTATGGGATTTTTTCTTGCTGGTTAAGAGTGTTCAGTATGCTTCCATTTAGTTAATGACCAGAAATTGTGCACAGCAGCAGTTCAATTGACCCCCAGTTTCTATCATCTAATACTTTTTTCATCAGCAGTTTCAACTGCTTCACCTAACCTTATCTTTAAAGGAACCATAACAATGGTTCAGTGGTAATGATAAAATAGTTGTACTTCATTAAACGGAGTCTTCATTTTATTTGTAATTTCAGCATGCTACTTCTACTCATCTATCACCAGAGCTTCATAACCGCCTTGGGGTGCTGTTGTTCCATAATATCCTGTCACATTTTTTCTGCATTTGGTGAATGAAATGGGCCAAAGCCTGAGGTATTTACTCAGTCCTTTCTCAGGCAAAACTCCCAGTGGTTTCAAAACGTGTGGGCAGTGAAAGAATTGTATTTGCCATATCTCAGCTATCAGGAGAGTAAATGAAACCACAACCATTTCTCTATACTGTCATTAAAATGGTAGACCATAAAGGCAATAGGAGCTGTCTTTAGAGCAAGGGACTGGGGTTTGGAACTCCTGGGTTATGCCACTGAGTTGTGCTCTGTACCTCAGTTTACCCATCTGGTAGAGGGACATCATCATCATCATCCCTGTCTCACTGAAAGGGTGAGGTGGTGGTGACGTTTAATTAACTTTAAAGTCCTTGAGATTCCCAGATGAAAACACTACATATGAACGATTATTGTAGACTCATCATCTGTACACCCTGTTGCATGGCAGCATCACTGCTGTGACTGTTCCTGTGTAGAACAGGTAGCAAATGTGGTTTAGTGTCAGTGTCAATGTCTCGACTTGTTGGCATCCTTTGAGTACAAAATCAGTATCTGGAGGAGGCATAGGGATCATTTTACATGAAACCCATTCATATACTCTCATAATCTTCCTTCTATTATCACATCCATTTGTGTTAAAGAGAATGAGTGTATTGACTGGATAAGCATGCCATGCTATGGACAGAGGGATCAGAGCAGTGATCACTCAGCCAGCTCTTTTAAAGTGAGGCCTTTTGGTGTTAGTTTCATATATAGGTATTTTTAATTGGATATGCTGCTGTTACTATGCAGAAGTGCTCTAAACTATTATCCCGTGGCTCAGAGATTACTCTTTGTAAAGGCAAAGTGAAATGCTGAAGGCTTGTCTTCTGAGGACAGCAAATCCACATCCTAATTTGACATGTGCTAACCTGTATAATTGTTTTCAGGTATTCATTGGTGAATTGCAGCCTTTTCACTCTAGGTCACTAGCTCATTTCCAGATGAAAGTCTTTACCATAAAATGGCTGTCAGTGGCTTATGTGAAATGACTTGGTAGCCTCTATAAAGCCCCTAGTGGACAGGTGATCATGCAACAAAACTGGCACCCTTATTGACAGTCTCATCAGAGAGGTGAAGGATTGAATGGGAATAAAATTAGTCCCTCAGGACCAGACATGAGTGTTAGTGATGTGGGAGGGGCTTGCCTTGCTGCTCCCTGTCCTGCACGTTTTCTGGGTAAATATGAATGGGATTATATGACAGAGTTTCCAGCAAACACAGGGGACTGGACTCCATGACCCAGGAGGCCCCTTCCAGTCCTGCTTTCCTAAATTGAGGATTTCAGTTTCCAGGGCTGCCGATCCAGCAACTTTCTTGCACAATAAAATTTAATTGAATATTAAAAGAAAGAAAAAATGCTACTAGGGAGGCTGATTCTTGGATGAACTTAATGCTCCAGGCCCCTGTGGGTTAGGGGAAGTGTCACCTTTTGTTCTTTTGCTGTAAGAGAAGCAGGGGTGAGCTAAGCACAACCTTAGACTAGCGACGACCATGCCCTTGGTAAATGAAAGAGATTGTTTTTAATTCACAATTCGTTCCCCTTTCTCATTGTTTGTGGGCTTTTAAACTATTCATTTGGGGGCTCTCTGCCTGGCCACAGGTGGAAGGCTGACCTGAAAGCCAGCAGAGATGCCGTTTCTAAACAAAGCTGGAAAAACAACAGTGGGCTGCTAAGAGTAAGGTGCCACCTCAGTGGATCTACCACTAGAGTGAAGCAGTCATCTTTACATAACTGGAGTTGATGATCCTGTATCCTAACATACAGCCTGAGGAAACTGGATCGTTCACCTGCTTAGAGCTATGGTATGTTTTTCTGCACTTTTTATGTGTGTGTGCACGCATGTACATGCATTTAGGAGCCTATACTCCAGTGCACTTTTCCAGCAATGTAAGTTGGTTCATGAAGCTGAAAGGTCTTTTCTAACTTTCCCTTGAGGTTCAAACTGCAATTTATTTGTAATTGAATTAGCTGGATGTATTCTAAGAGAATCACACTTCTAACAGAAACCCAAATGAAATATCCTTTCAGCAGACTTGGTGAGTTATCATCAGAGTTGAACTTATATTTTCCCTTCCATCATATGTTCTTTCTCGCTCCCTCATTTCTTCAGTGGGGCAAAGCTCTGTTGTGAGATATTCATCCTACAATGTCAGTTGTACCTGAGAGATATCTGCATCCTCAGTTTGCTTCCCTGCTTTTATGCTGCAAGCAGTCTTGGAATAAAAATTTTTCAAGCTAATTGCGAAGTGCTTCCTTTCATGAATAACCTGAGCTATACACATGAATAGCACAATTTGTAGTTGTCATGAGCTGTGGAGAGGGAAGATTAAGAAGGAAAGGCTCTTTAATTAGCAGTGTCCCATCCATTAGACTAGGTATTGTCAGCAGTTGGAGAAAGATAGACACCATAGAAATCAGACCTCTAAGTGGTCAAAGAATCATGTCCTCTTGTTAGCCAAAGTGTCAGCCTCCAGGCCACCTGCTTGGATGGGACCAGTTACCCAAGTACCCACATTCCACAGGAGCCAGCCTTGAGTGCCATGCTTGGCTGGGCTTCTGTGAAGCTGCTAGGAAGGCTAACTTATTTGGGGCCTGGAGCTACTCTGTGACTGTCTCTCATTCAAGGAGCTGTAATTACAACGCTAATATCGGGCCCTGGCACTTGTCCCTGATCACTTACCTAGTTAGATCTTTACATTGTGTTGTCACAGCTTTTGCAAAATAAAATGACCATTTTTCTTGCTGTAAAAATCCTTGATCTTTGGAGAAGTAACAGGCTATCAGGGATTTTCGCCTGTGATCCAAGATGGATCTTGGTAAATCCAGCCCTGTGGCTTTGTAGTGAGCACCATGCACTACTAATAACTCCAAGTTCAATATGCTGGACTCTTCACTTCTCAAGCTTGCAGGACTAGGAGCATAGAAAAGTCATTCGGTATAACCTGTGTAACAGGGAAGCATGTGGTCCCATAGTGACTGGTTTGACTGAATTAGAAGCAGTCTTTCTCAAGCAAAGAAGGTTGCAGAAAAAAGGGCATGGAGCGGGGAGAAGAGGAAGCCCATGCTCAAGTCCCTGATTTAAAAATTTCCTTAGAGGAGAACTGGATACAGAAAGGTGGGTATATTTTTGATTTAGCTGGGGCTTAGTGGTTTATATGAGTCAGGCCCAATGAGAGAGGATTGCTGTGAGCTGATGGACACAACGTGTTTTTTTTCTGGCCCTTCTTTTCTTGTGTCATCTCTACCATCCTAAGGCTTGATATGTTTGAAGTGTTCTCCATTTACACACGTGAGTGAAATGCAGCAGAAGAAAAGGGAGAGCAGAGAGAGGTCGATGGATTAGCTGTCTGAGGGGGTAATTCTCTCCTTCTCCCTTGTTAAATTCACAAGAGAGCTAATAATATTAGCAGTAAAGAGAGAAGAGACTGTGTTAATTTAAAAGTAAAGCCAAAAAAGTCTTTTCCTGCTTCTTTTATCCCCAGAAATAGATTTTGTGCTCTGTGAGCTACTCGGCTAAAGGCTAAATCATATTGTGTTGTACATATTAACTGGAAACAAAGCAAGTCTCAACAGATGCTTGAGCAGATGCCAAATGTCAAATTTGATGGGAAATGCTTAATTGCTTCTCGCAAACCTTTTGTTTCTCTGAAAGTGCATCCCTCACAGTGTAAAACACCTTCTCTCTTTCAAACATCAGTTCAGAGCTCCAGCCCTGGGGCTCCCTGTCCAGTGGAACAAGCCAGCAGACTCCAATGAGGAAGTCTGGCAAAAGAACTGGATTGTGTTGTGTAAAATCTGTTGGGGTTTTTGGTTCTCTTTTTGTTGGTATGTTTATTTTGGCTGGTTGGTTGGTTTGTTTTTGCAGAGCTGAGACACATTTTTACACCTTTGTTAGGGATATTTCTGCTCAGTTTTCCTCCAGAGGATCATCTTCATTATTTATTTTTCTTTTATGTCCACCAGCCCATTTCCCCCAAGATCAACTTCCCATTGTACACCTCCATATTTTGTATAAAAACCCACTATGTCCCAAGAACACTCACTGCAATTTGCAGTACAGCAGGGATACAATAACAACAATACTTAGCTGTACCACTTGGAAACCCCACAGTGACTAGCTCACCTAAAGTATGTAGAAAGGTGGAGGCCAGAACGTTCATATATGGCCTATAATTTTTGGGTGCCCCAGGTTTTGAAGCCCTATTTTAGACACTTAAGGGATTGATGTTCAGAGATGCTGAGGACCCAGAAATTCAACTGAAGCTCTGTTCCTTTTAGAAAAAAAAACAAGAGGGTCCTATGAACAAGAAAGTGGGAGAAAGAGCTCTGGAGACACAAAAGGCTGCCCTGTTTATATTGACTCGTGTGGTTATATACTGTTCCTTGCTGCACCAGGAAAAAATGAAACCTCAGAGAGAATTTCACTGCTTAATTTTGGATGCCTGTTGATTATCTGTCCAGCTGTGTGTGGACCCTCATTCCTGCCACAGTCAACTTGTTTCTTTCTATAGCAAGGAAGTTGTATAAGAGAGGGCACAATCTAACAGAGATGTCTTTCTAAAACATATGTCCTAGTTCAGCTGCAAGCTGTTAGGCTAGATGCAGGAATCATGGGGTCTGTTATACAGGATGTCAGACAAGATGATCATAATGGTCCCTTCTGGCCTTAAAATCTATGGGTGTACTCCTGGCACTATTTAAGTCAATGGGAGCTTTGCCATTGACTTCAGTGGAGCTCGGACTTCAGCCTATGAATCTATGAAACTTCTTCCAAAGAGCACTGGTTACTGGAAGCAGAGTTGTCTGTAATTTCATTGCAAGCCGATGGGGCATACGGGAAAGCTTCATCTGTCATGTGAAGTGACCGCAAACCGAATGGACAGAGTGGAAACAGAGTGACCCTCTTGCACTGGTTGAGTTAGGGGAGCCAATCAATCTAAGCAAAATATCACTAAAGTTTAATCAAGACAGATGTCGGATCCAGAGTGTTTGACTGGAACCACCACAGACGAGAGCCCCTCCTTTCCTAGCATTAACATCCTCCACACAGGTTTCAGAGTAGCAGCCGTGTTAGTCTTTATCTGTGAGCTGTAGCTCACGAAAGCTTATACTCAAATAAATTTGTTAGTCTCTAAGGTGCCACAAGTCCTCCTTTTCCTTTCATCCTCCACACATTTATCTAAAGGATAATAGAGGTGATTGTTAACAGCTCTGTGGTCTGCCTGGAAGAACAGAAGAGGTGACTTTACTGTTATGTGGCAAGTCCTTGCGAATCAATAACTAGGAGAATGACAAGGGGACTGCATGTCTTAGATTATAGAACTTGTAGCTAAAGTGCTGTTCAAAAAAGGGATTATTTCCTGTTTTTCTTTGTTCAGCAAGGTGGAAATAAAGGGGCCACCTTCTTAATTGTTGTCTGGAGCTCTTTGAATCATACGTTGTTGGCTAGCAGCCTGCAGTAGCAAATGATCATTTTGTCCAAACTGGTGAGCACAGGGGAGAATGAGATGCAAGAGGCATGTACATGTGAGGGAGTGTGTGTGTGTGGCTACATCCACACTGCAAAAAAAAATCCCCCAAAAGAAGCAACGAGTCTCAGACTCCAGGTCAATTGACTCAGGTTTGCATAACAGGGCTAAAAAAAAGCAGCGTAGATGTTCCCACGCAGGCTTAGGGTTGCGCCTGAGGGCTGAGGCAACACGCACCACACAGAGCCGTACGGCTGCGCCTCCGCCTAGGTGCTGAGGGACATGTCACTGCTTCCAGGGAGCCCCACAAGGTAAGCACCGCCCAGAGCCCACTCCCTGCATCCCCTCCCACACCCCAACCCCCTGTCCTGAACCCCCTTCCACACCCATACTCCCTCCTCGAGCCCACACCCTGCAACCTGCCCCCCACACCCCAACCCCCTGCCCCAGCCTGGAGCCCCTTCCCACACTCTAAGAAAAGGAGTACTTGTGGCACCTTAGAGACTAACCAATTTATTTGAGCATAAGCTTTCGTGAGCTACAGCTCACTTCATCGGATGCATACTGTGGAAACTGCAGCAGACTTTATATACACACAGAGATCATAAAACAATACCTCCTCCCACCCCACTGTCCTGCTGGTAATAGCTTATCTAAAGTGATCATCAAGTTGGGCCATTTAAGCTATTACCAGCAGGACAGTGGGGTGGGAGGAGGTATTGTTTTATGATCTCTGTGTGTATATAAAGTCTGCTGCAATTTCCACGGTATGCATCCGATGAAGTGAGCTGTAGCTCACGAAAGCTTATGCTCAAATAAATTGGTTAGTCTCTAAGGTGCCACAAGTACTCCTTTTCTTTTTGCAAAGATAGACTAACACGGCTGTTACTCTGAAACTTCCCACACTCTGGAGCCCTAATTTCTGGCCCCACCCTGGCACCTGCACCCCCAGCCCAGAGCCTGTATCCCCTCCCGCACCGCAACCCCCTGCCTCCTAACCCCTCATCCCCGGCCCCACTCCAGAGCCTGCACCCCAACCCCCTTCTCCCAGCCCGGTGAAAATGAGCAAGTGAGTGAGGGTGGGGGAGAGTGAGCGACAGAGCGGGGGATGGAATGAACAGAGGCGGAGCCTCAGAGAAGGGGTGGGGCTGGGGGCAGGGCAAGTGTCAAGGTTCCTCCCCCACTCTGAACTCTAGGGTACAGATGTGGGGACCTGCATGAAAAACCTCCTAAGCTTATCTTTACCAGCTTAGGTCAAAACTTCCCCAAGGTACAAAATATTCCACCCGTTGTCCTTGGACTGGCCGCTACCACCACCAAACTAATACTGGTTACTGGGGAAGAGCTGTTTGGACGTGTCCTTCCCCCCAAAATACTTCCCAAAACCTTGCACCCCACTTCCTGGACAAGGTTTGGTAAAAAGCCTCACCAATTTGCCTAGGTGACTACAGACCCAGACCCTTGGATCTTAAGAACAATGAACAATCCTCCCAACACTTGCACCCCCCCTTTCCTGGGAAATGTTGGATAAAAAGCCTCACCAATTTGCATAGGTGACCACAGACCCAAACCCTTGGATCTGAAAACAATGAAAAAGCATTCAGTTTTCTTACAAGAAGACTTTTAATAAAAATAGAAGTAAATAGAAATAAAGAAATCCCCCCTGTAAAATCAGGATGGTAGATATCTTACAGGGTAATTAGCTTCCAAACATAGAGAACCCCTCTAGGCAAAACCTTAAGTTACAAAAAAGATACACAGACAGAAATAGTTATTCTATTCAGCACAATTCTTTTCTCAGCCATTTAAAGAAATCATAATCTAACACATACCTAGCTAGATTACTTACTAAAAGTTCTAAGATTCCATTCCTGGTCTATCCCCGGTAAAGACCAGCATATAGACAGACACAGACCCTTTGTTTCTCTCCCTCCTCCCAGCTTTTGAAAGTATCTTGTCTCCTCATTGGTCATTTTGGTCAGGTGCCAGCGAGGTTACCTTTAGCTTCTTAACCCTTTACAGGTGAGAGGAGCTTTCCCCTGGCCAGGAGGGATTTCAAAGGGGTTTACCCTTCCCTTTATATTTATGACAGCAAGGGTGTTTGCTTTTGTGCGATTAGAAAGTTGGCAACCCTACGTGGGCTCTGAAGTAAAGGGGGTAGGTCTCAGGGCCCAAGCTCCAGCCCAGCCCTTTGTCCCTCCTCTTCCCTCTGAGGCCCCGGCCCCCAGCCAGACCAGAAGCTGTAGCCCGGCCCAGGTAAGAGAGGCCCAGGGAGCCCAGGCCACCGTAGGCTGCCACAGACCCTCCACCTACCTGGAAGACATTGCAAAAACCTCAGTGCAGAATGCAATTGCTCACTTACTTCTCCTGGGGAGCACGTTCCAGCTGTGCTCTTGACCTATTGGGGTTTTGGTCCTGGGCACCTAAGACACCTCCTCTCTCACTCTACCCATCACTGAGAAAAGCGGCGCTTAGGCTGACATTCCCCAGCTTTGTACTGAGCTGGAGTTTGCTGATCTTCTGGGCACATGGCGAAGCTGATGGACTGTATTTGCCAAGGCATCCTTCTTCTGAGGAAGTGCTTGAGTAGGATTTGTTGGTGTTGTTAGTTTTCTTTCTTTCTTTTTGGTGTATTTTTGGACACACTTATTGTGGGTCTGTGTTAGGTGCATTAAAATGTGAGGAATGTGTGTGCATGGGAGAGAGAGAGAGAGGGAGGTGTTTTGTACACATGACGTGGCTCTCTCTGGGAACATCTACACTGCTATTTTTAGCCCTATAGAGCAGAGGTTCCCAAACTTTTCTTATTGCGTACTTCCTTCCAGATCTACCAGCTGCCTGCATATCCCTACCCTTATCATTACTGATAGTTATGGTGCGATGTATACAACTGAAAAAAAAACCCCTAAGTTCTGAGCTCAGTTAAACTGGACAGTTGCTGGGCAACTGAACCCACTCTGTACGGTGATTGGAGATGAGAGCTCTGTACGTCATCGTGTCTTTGTATCTGTGTTCTCACTGGTACATCTTGAAGTAAATTAACTACCGTATTTTATATAACAAATTCCCACAGGGTTTTAAAGCTTAATCTGAGGAGCCTATTATGAAAATGCAAGAAATAAAATAATAAATAAAATCCACCATTGCACAATTTCTCCTGCTTAACCCCCAGAGATGTCTCGCATACCCACAGGGATCCATGTATCACAGTTTGGGAACCCCTGTTCTATAGCAGTGGTTCTCAATCTTTCCAGACTACTGTACCCCTTTCAGGAGTCTGATGCGTCTTGCATACCCCACGTTTCACCTCACTTAAAAACTACTTGCTTACAAAATCAGACATAAAAATACAAACGTGTCACAGCACACTAGTATTGAAAAATTGCTGACTTTCTCATTTGTACCATATAATTATAAAATACATTGATTGGAATATAAATATTCTACTTACAAGTCATTGCTGTATGAAATTTTAGTTTGCACTGACTTCGCTAGTGCTTTTTATGCAGTTTGTTGTGAAACTAGGCAGATACCTAGATGAGTTGATGTACTCTTTGGAAGACCTCTGTGTACCCCCAGCAATGGCGGATTAGCCACTGGCCCATGGGGTGGGGCTGTGGGTGGGGCCACAGGCGGAAGGGGCACAACAGAGGTGGGGCCGCAGGCAGAACAGGTGGGGAAGGGACCCCCACTTGCTCCGGCCGAGGGCCCTGGGTAACCTTAATCCGCCTCTGACCCCCAGGGGTAGATGTACCTCTGGTTGAGAACCTCTGCTCTAGAGCAAGCTGGGGAGCCCAAGGCAGCTGACCCAGGCTCTGAGACTCGCTGCCTCAGGTCTTTTTCTGCTCTGGAGATGTATCTTCTGATGGGAGGTGATTCTGTGAGATCTTCCTTAATGAATTGCTAATTAAACTGAAGGAGGCTCCCTGAGTCGACTTTTCGTTGTTTGTCTGTCGCTCATCAGTCCAATCAGTATTTATGCTCTGCTTTTCTATTGCCACCTCGAAGTTAATGTTCAAATCATACTCACACAAGCATTTCTCCCCCCGCCCCCAATTCCTTGCTTAAACCCTGCATTGCTTGAGGTCTGAAATCTTGAGATGCAGGGGGCTCTGAATCACTCCAGAAACTGGAATTAAAGTGCTGGAGAGGGAAAACAAATGACACCTCCTTTCATCAGTCTAACAATGCCCTGAGGCTGCAGTCGAAATTGTCACCCCTGTATTGTCTTCCTCAGCTCTTGGCAAGAAATCGCAGAGCCAGGGCCCTGCTGTCTCCTTCCTTGAATCAGTTTTTCATGTTTTCCCATGAAAACTGAAAATCCTAGAGCTGTTGCCTGGCTGTATTCCAGAGATCCCATCTACACTGCCAAATCAGCCACATCAGGGAAACATTGATATGGTTCAGTCTTTTGGTGTTTACACTATGGAATGGAAATAAACAGGATGTTGGAACTTGACAACTGAATGGAACGTAGGAAGCAAGAGGTCTCCCATGGGACTTCAGGGTTTTTTTGAGGAGGCATGGCCCAAAATGCAAATCAGAATATCACTCTGGCGATGGCAATTGTTTTTGTGGGAGCGTCTGTGGCAATAAAATACAAGCTGGCCATGGCTGTACAGATTGTGTAGGGAAGGTATAACTAGTGTCAACAGTGGAGTTGCCTGAAAAATGTTTTAATCTAAACTGTTTTTTGACAGAAAATTTGATTTTTGATGGAAATTTTTCACAAAAACTGTCTGCTTTCTGTAGACATTTTCAGTGGAAAACAGAAAAATGCTTGAAAAAATGAAATCTTTCAATTGGCTATTCTGCTGCGATGCCTCATGGGAGTTGTAGTTCAGTTTCCTCATGTCCCCCTTCTCTATGAGCCAGGCTTCCCCGTTGGGCTACATCTCCCATGATGTACCTCAGCCAGCGACTCCCTTGGTGCAGCTGCCTGCCCTCATGATGAGGGGCGAACATGATGCTCCATAGGAGATGTAGTCTGACCAGGTCACCCACCCTATAGAAAAGCATGGGAGCACAAGGTGCGTGCTCTGCAATGCTCATGTGACCCCACAACAGCATTTCCAAATTGAATTATTTCAGTTTCAGCCAAAATGTTTCAGTTTTTTATTTTTTTTTGCCATAAAATCGAACTTTTCAGCAGAAAACTGACTCCCCCCCCCCCTTTTTGTCAAAATGCAGGTAAGTACTGAGAGGCACAAGTAAAGCTCTTGTGTTAGTAGGACTGAAAAAGTGGCCCACTGCATGATAGTACATTAGCAGAGCAGTAAGGGGGACTCCAGGTTGAATTATAAGAGATGTTGCAGGTCCAAGTGGAGGTGAATAACAGAGCTGTGTGGTACAAGACTGATAAAGAGGAGGAATCTAAGTCAATATTGAGTTGTCGTTTTGGGACATCTCCCATAAGGCTTGCCCAGCGTTGTCCAAGTAGTTTCAGTCTCTAACTTCACAAGAAACAACAACAAAACCTGCACTGTTCTGTGGTGGGGCAGATAACTCTCCCATCCAGCCAAGAAGAGACTAAAGGGAGGAATCCGGCCAGGTTCGGGGCAGTACTTCATAACAAACTAAACTGGGGCACAGGGCCCCCAGCCTGGGACTCTGGATTACTGACTGAGAAATAGAAGCATTGCCAGTCTGAGCCCTCTGACAAAGATGGGCTGGTGGTTTTCTTTCCTTGAAACCCCTGGGACTAAGCTTTGGCTTTAGTCATGCAGAAGTGTAGGAGTTAAGACTTCCTTCGGGGGCCTGAAAGACTGCGTCCTCTTTCTGACATGAAACTGCAGGGAGCTTGGCCTCCCTTCCACATCGACTGCTTTGTCCTCCCAAAAATGGGGGCGGGGGGCAATTCTAATCTTGAAAGCTGTACCTCAGACCTAGAAACCAGTCCACAGGACCACTGTCCTCACCCCATGAGGTTACTCAGGAGACTTAACCCTCAACACCTTCCTTAGCAAATAACATATGGCAGCTATTTAAAAAGTTCTATGAAGGTAACGAGTGTGTAAAGGGTGGGAGCTTTGAAACAAGAGCAATTTATTGAGGAATAGCATGGGGTAGATGATTCATTCTCTTCTTCTAAGCTGCCTCTCTGTTGTCTCTCTCTTCACAATATTTCTTGTCCCATCCAATTATTGCTAGTTGCAAACTGCATGTTGAATATACATGGGTGATAAATGAATTCTTTGCTTTCGTTGTCTCGCTCTTTATTTTGACAAATGATTCTCCTGGGCTCCAGAGTTATTGTTTTTCCAGATTTCCCCAGATGTTTTCCTGATTCTTCACTTGCAAGGTGTCACGCCTCAGACTTCAAAGGGCTGTTGGTGCATTAATTCCTTAAACATGAAAGGTGACACCACTCTGGAGGAGAGGAAGGGATATAGGTAGGTTCATTCATTCATGTGGGATTTCAAAGGCATGCAAAGCTATGCAGTACGCCAGACATTTACAAAGCTTGACAGTTCACTTCCCCTTCACTGTGTATATATGGCAGGATTACAGCAGCCTGTAGCATTGCATTCTCTGGAATGACATCAGCATAGAAAGAATACATTGAACTATATAATGTGGTACAGGATAAAATGAACCTGGATTTGCCCTTCTGGAAATGGGCTGTTTTCTAACTGTTTCCTCTCTCCTAAGAACACTAACTTGCTGACCATCTTGTTGGGCATCAGATGATGCATCTGATGCATGGGCATCAGATATTGTTACCCACATTTGGATGCTCAGAATTACACTGTGGCTCAGATGTTCTCTCCCATTGGACCTTAATATTTAGAGCATCTTCCATCTCATCTAGAAAAAAACCCAGAGTGTTCACTTTGATGTGTAAAGTCTGCATTAATGAAATGACTGAATTAACATTTGGAGCTACTTGGGGAGGAGAGCAAGGGGAACTGTTGGCCTATATTTAATCATATTAATAAACCCTCTCAGTTTGCACATGCTCAGCAGCGATATGATAGAATTTGGCCTCTAAATTCTCTGAACAGTCAGTCTCGGTTGTGCCTGCTTCATTCCCACACAGTTTCTATGAGCTAAACAGGCTACACATGTGCCATCCCCACAGAGTGACTGAGCACGCTTCTCCTCGGACGGCAGAGGAAGAGCAGGACTTGGCCTTCCGTTGCTCCTTCTGGAAGCCAGGGGTTGCTGGGCACACCAGGCACAGGAATTGAGAGCAGAGAAACTGTCTCTCACGTGCGGTCAGTGCTTTCATTGCTGATGCCCGGGTAGAGAAGAGGAAAAGGGGAAAGCTGCAGTGGGGTGAGGAGTCAGGACTGGAGGGAGTGGTGAGGAAGAAGATTGGGAGGAAGAGCTGAGTGGTGGTGGCAGAGGAGACTGCAGCTGGGACAGACAGGTTGGAGGGGATGAGGTTGAAGGGGTCAGGCTTGGGAGTGACAGGAGCACAAGAGTCTGTAATTACTGGAGTTTACGTCTTCAGAACCTGGAATAGAACCCAGGATTCATGAGTCTCAACATTCCTCTGCTATCAGCAAATAGCTGTGAAACCCACTGGCAAAATGAGTGCCTCATCTCCTTCTAGTGCAGAGGTGGGCAAACTACGGCCCGCGAGCCACATCCAGCCTGCGGGACTGTTCTGCCCAACCCTTGAGGTCCCAGCCCGGGAGGCTAGTCCCCAGCCCCTCCCTCACTGTCTCCCCTCCCCCGCAGCCTCAGCTCGCTGTGCCGCCAGTGGGTCTGTGAGCTCTTGCCAGGCAGCACGGTGGTGTGGCTCCGGCTGGGTGGCGTGGCTGACAGGCCTGGTGCTCTGAGTGGCATGGTAAGGGAGCAGGGGCGGGGGAGTTGATAAGGGGCTGGGAGACCCAGGGGGCAGTCAGGGGACAGGGAGCAGAGGGCAGTTCGATAGGCGTGGGAATCCCCGGAGGCCTGTCAGGAAGCAGGGTGTGGATAGGGGTTGGGGCAGTCAGGGGACAGGAAGCAGAGGGGTTGGATGGGGATGGGGGTGAGGTCCTGGGGGGCAGTGAGGGGCGGGGGTTCCTGGGAGGGAACACACACAAAAATGGCATTAAATGAATGTTAAGGTTGCAAAGTCAAATATTCAGAAGTACAGAAATACAGAGTTAAGGTTGCCTGTGTAACCTTAATTTGTCCCCTTTGTTTGTATGCATTATGGTAGAGTCTTTAGTTACATGATCACATACCATTTTTCCATGGGACATCTGTTTTATTTAATGCATAAATCAAAGCTGTATTGTGAATGAGGCTGTTATCTGTAGGAGCCCTGTGTCAATTGTTCCAAAAGTTGGAAGGAGTGTAGTGAATGGGGTTGGGTATTGCAGGAAGAGAAAAGATGGTCTCATAGTTCAGGCAGTTGAATGCTGCCCTGGAAAATTGATTCTGTCCTTGCCTGTGTCACAGAGATCCTAGGTAATGCTAGTCAAGTCACTTGAACCTAACTTTTCCTAGGTGGGAGGCCATTAATATGTTCCTCATATTCTGGATTCCCAGTGGGAGATCTGGGCTCTGATTTACAGTAATGCTGAGCGCTCACAACAGCAACTGAAGTCAGTGGGAGCTGTGCTTTGAACATATAAAGAGCTATAAAATGCTCAATTATCTGAAAAATCAGGCCATAAGCACTTCAAATTGGACACCCAATATTAGCGTACACTTTTGACATGAATGTCTCTGTGCCTCTGCTCCCCATCGGTAAAATGTTTTGAAGATACATCCATTAATGTTCCTGAAGCACTCAGACGCTACAGAGATGAGCACCATAGAAAAGCCCACGAGGAAATCAATAATTCTGTGTTCCGAACAGACTTTGACTGGCATGCAGTAAATAGGGCACAGAGTCACCGGTGAAGAGTATAGTTAAAACAACACATTGAAAAGCTGCTCACCATCTAACATGTGGGCTGAATGACATAGCAGTTCTATGGAAAAATTTACATGTGGTCATGTAATGAAAGACTGTATCACAATACATACACACAAATCCATATGCATTGCACAGACAACCTTAACTCTGCATTTGCTAACATTTGATTGCTTAGAATTTCACCCTTAATGTTCTTTTAATGTGTTTTTTGTATGTAATATACTTATATTTCTGTCCACTGCTATGGAACAGGACTAGCAACAACAGTGTTTAAATAATGTTATTTCTAATACAGTGTCAACCATAGCTGGCCAGGGCATAGACCTGTAATTCCTCCTTGTTCCTTGAGTCAGTGGGCCGATTTACATATCAAATTTCCCCATGTGGGAGGAGCATGTCATGCCACAGTCCTCTGCCAATGTTGTAAAGTGGCTCTCCCAGGGTATGTCTACATGACAACAACAACAACAAACCATAGCAGCAAGCCTCAGAACCTGGGTCTACAGAGTCAGGCCCTGGGGCTCACTCTATTTCACTAAAAATACCCATGTAGATGTTTGGGTTCAGCTGGAGCTTGAAACTCACCCATCTCCCCAGGCTTCAGAGCCACCTTACAGCCCAAGCCCAAATGTCTACACAGCTATTTTTAGTGCAACAGCATGTGCTCGAGTCTGTAGACCCAGGCTCTGAGACTTGCTGCTGCAGAAAAAGGGAACTTGCTGTGTAGATGTACCCTCACACACACTATATTTTTTCCCACTAAGCTAGGCAAATGAATTCCCTGGTTGTTCCGTTCGGATTCACACAGTGTTCTTCCTTTTTATAAACTGTGGACCACATCCTGCAGGGTGCTGACCACCTTGTTGTCCTAATGCAGTCATTGGCAGGGAGTTATTTGGCATTTTGAAAGAGCCGCTCAACACCTCACAGGATCAGGCCTTAAATTATTGGCATAACTGCAGCAACTAGAAATTGCAGGAAAAGAATAGGGGGGGCTTCACTTTTTCTTCTTTTGAAAGACTGGTTCTTTTATTCTCCTACCATACAAAATTGCTGTAAGAGTTGTAACATTTTTCTCTGATTACATTGATTATTTTCCTTGACACTGTTTGAGAGCCTCATTGCTGGGAGAATATATGTGGTTTTGGCTTGGTTTTTTTTTCCCCCTCACACAAAATGCTCTTGGGAATTGATTCTGAGGCAGTGGTAATCTAAAGTAACAGAACAGGCTTGAAATGAGAGGAGGAGTACACTGATATTGTCCCTGTGTGGGATTTCCTGACTTCTAGCTGGTCCCCTTCATTATCTTTATTTATTCAGGTAGAAACCTATCGAGATTATAATCTTTTCTTCCGGGGACACTTGTCCATATCTAGCAGCTCTGAATAACAATACTCCAGTCCTGAACCTGTCTCAAGGGTGAGACAGCCTGTTTCCTTTTGACTGTTTGCAAACAGTTTTGCTGCTCTGGAAAGTGGTAAATTGTTTCTGTGTTTGTTCTACGCAGCTCAGTAAATCTTTCCTTTCTTGCTCAGATTCCAACTACGACTGTTCTAAGGATTTGTGAAAATTGCCCAGATGGGGATTGCAGTGGGGAGTGCCAAACAGCCAGTAAGTCACTCATTCATGGAGCAAGCAAGAGCGCAACTTGAAATCATGGCCCAGCTCCTCTTGGGGACTCTTCCAAGCTCCTGTCAGAGCTCTGATGACTCCCTCCCATTTCTTTCATTATACTCCTCTGACCTTGCATTGTGTCGGCTGATCTTGTGACCTGAGAAGGACTGGATATCATCTCCTTCTGGGGCTAGCCAATGACATAGGGACAAGGGGTCACTGCAGCATTCGTTCCTTTTCCCTATGGGCCTGAACATTCACCTTGACAGATTTTCATCCTGGCAGCTCTTCGTCCTCCACCCTGCCAGCTCTTCCGTCCCTTCTAGGTTCCATATAGATAAATCTTGACCAAAAAAGCTTGACAAAAAAACTGGATCTGAACACTTGTCAGTGTTTTCTCCTAGCTTAAAATAAGCCTTCTCTCTTTCTTTTATTTTTTCCCTGATTTGGTCAGATGATGATTTTGAGGAGGCAGGTGAAGGTGGAAATTAGTCAACACGTAGCAGAACAGTGTTATCATCAAGGAAGAAGAGTTGTTCCATGATGCAAGGGACTGGTGGTGAGATGGAGCAAAGGAATATTTAGTCTGGATTCCAAGAAACACTTCTTGGAATATGAAATTCTCTTAAGCTATGGAAGAATCTCCCAAAGGAAGCCCTCCCTATTGCCTGCCTCCTTTAGAATTGGGCTGGATACAGTGCTGAACAATCTATAGTAGGAAGTCCTGAAGGTAACATCAGTTGGTGTCCAATTTAAATGACTTTCTTTGCATTCTATGTTGTGTTGCTCTAAATAGGTGGTTCTACGGAAATGTTGTACTCCACACCTGCAATGTGTGATTTTCTGACACTTACAGTTTCATTGTTTCTAAAGCAAATTTCTTCAAACATGCATGTTTAGGTGACAAGTCAGATGTTTTAAAAATATAGTGACATGGAGCTGTGTCAGAAAGGGCTAAATTCTGCTCTTGACTATGTCAATATCAATCTGGAGGTAGCTCTGTTGAAGGCAGTTGAGTTAGGTTGACGCTGGTATAACAGCGAGCAGGATTTGGCCAAAGTGTCTGAAAAATGTCTTTCCAGTGTGTCCCTAAGAACCCCTCAATGCCAACTGACAAAGGGTTCACTGTTTTGTAACTGGTTTCAGAGTAGCAGCCGTGTTAGTCTGTGTTCGCAAAAAGAAAAGGAGTACTAGTGGCACCTTAGAGACTAGCCAATTTATCTGAGCATAAGCTTTCGTGAGCTATAGCTCACTTCATCGGATGCATTTTTTGTATGCATGTTTTGTAACCACAACTCCTAACGAGTGTAACAAACTCACTATGCCTAACGCACTGCTTTCATGGTATTTATCCATAAATAGTGTTTTGTAAGGTATCTTATGTCCTACTCATCCTGGAAATCATTGCAAGATGTTTTTTGCAAGATGCAAACAGGTTTTGTCAGACAAAAGGATGTAGATTCAACTGTTTGCCCTTGCTTATATGTAGATTAAGCATTGTAAGTCACCTCAATGCAAGCCCCATTTTGCACATGGCGTCAACATGAAGATGTGAAGGCATCCTGGAGCCAGCACATCAGGAAGGGAACCAGGGGGGTCATCCCGAATGGGCACAAAACAATAAGTTTTGGAAAATATAAGGAGCAGCAAAAAGCCATTTTGGGATCCATTCATGGAGGAAACCCCTTGAAGGATATGGGGTATTCATAAAAACTTGGATCCTGGTTTTGACTGAACCACCAGCAGCTCTCTCAAACACTAAATCCTTGGGAGAAAATTTACTTTATTAAATAGAAAAGGTACCATTGATAAGTGTATTCCTAAGCCTGTGTTTTATGTTTTGTTTTGAATGTGTAAAAATTGCGGTTTCTACTCATTATCCTAACTCACTATCTTGTAAAACTTAACCTTTGATAATAAACTTATCATTGTTTCACTATAAATATGTTTCAGTGCTGAAATGTTCTGAAGGGCCTGATCCTGCATTGAACCTGTCAACCTATGTGTCCCCTGTGTCTTTGGAGACAATTACCTGGACATTTCTGTGTGCATCCAGTGATGGGCTGGCTGCTGCAGGGAGCGCTCCAAGGACTAGGGGGTTGTTGTGTGTCTGCACAGAGAGAGAGAGGTCTGCGGAGAGCTGGAAGTCGGTGCTTGTGCTGCCGGAGGCTGTTGGTTTCAGGGAGTTGAGCTACGGCTGGCACAGACAAGACTGCTTCACGCTCAGGACAGGGAGTGGTGCCTCACAACCCTGGAAAACGTTACACCTAGGACTTAACAACCTGCTTAAGTTAAGCATCTGCTTTAGTGCTTTAGGGGACGTGAGGCCTCTGTGAGTAGAACACTTTTTTTTTTTTTTTTTTAATCAGATACAGCAGAAAAGGCTGAATGGAACTTTTCCAAACTTCCCAAAAACTTCCTCTGGAGTTAGGAATAAACATGAGAAATTCCCATCCCAAAAGATATTGATTTTGGGGGGGTTTTTTGTTTGTTTTTTGAACGTTATCTGCAAAAAGGCCCTCTAATGAAAGTGCCATGTCAGTAATAACAATTGCACCGCTAGTACAATGCTGTAGCTGTCATTGTTACTTTGCCAATGAAAGAGGATGATATTAGATTATTTTTCAAGTCAAGAAAACAGTGAAGTAGGCATGGTGTAGGCAGCCTTCTTAGTGGCAATAACCTAATTCCACAGGATGTTATAATCATGACACAATCATACACTTGAGATATTACAGACACTTGTCTGCTCCTTGTGCATCCAAATACCTCAGAGATGTATTTATCTCATGGCTAGTACATTCCCTGATCAGACTTCTTGCTTAAATATTGCAAGCCAGGAACAGAGAGATGTAGAGAAAACATTAAATATTCATTTGGAGGTTCTCTTATTTAGAAAACAATAATTTCTCTCTTGAAAAAGTAATATCTTTGGGTCATCCAATTTAGTAGCTGAGGAGATATTTGATTGGAGGATTAAGGGATTCCATGCTCATTCGAAGCCCTGTCTTCCATTCATCTTGAGAAAAATGAACTGAGTAGCTTAATGGATAATACACTGATTTGTCCCTGTTGTGGAGTCACAGAGAAATAAATATGTCCCATAGCACTGACTAGCTGGAAGTCAGCACACATGCCCCCCCCCAGCCTAATTCACACACGTGAGGCTGCCATCAGAATTGCCGTTCTCGGTGTCCTCTTTAGGAGACAGCTAAACTGACAAGAGGTCATGATCCCCATGATCCGGAGACAGAAGTCACTGATAGGCCATGAGGGATGTAGTAAGGCTTCTGCTACCCAGCTCCTTGACCGTTATGAACAAATTAATTCAGATTTTTTTATTTTGCAAAAAATATTTATATTTTACTAAACATGACCAAACTTTTGCATACTCCCTCCCCACTGAGGCCCCATAATTGACATACCAAGAGAACATCGTGTCCGTAGATCCACTGCCTTTCAGAATCCCCTTTCACCATTCTGAGCCATCTATCTCAAGACCCAGCGAAAAGCAGTGTTTTCTATTACCAGTGATTTCTTACTATTGTATCCATCTGCAGAGAACATAGGTGACTAACCGGTATTCAACACATGGCCTAGGCAACACAAGGATAAATGACTCATTGCTGATACAAGTGTCAGGAGTAGCTGCAACTGAATGGATGCAGAGCATAGCTTGCCCTGGATCAACACCTGCAGGTAATTATCTGGCTCTGCTGCACCTACTGTTAATACCCATAGAAAGCAATGGGTACTTTTTCTAGCATTGGCCAGCCTTGCGTGTGTGTGTGTGTGCGCGAGAGAGAGAGAGAATGAACTGTCATGCTCACTTTGCAGTCTGCTTCTGTCCAGTACATCTATTCAGTTGCAGATGTTGCTGCAGCAGCTGTCCCTGGGTAACAGGAAATATAGGTTTGTGTCTTTTGAGATACCCATGATGTAGGCAGCTGCACCATTAACAGGGGAGCAAGGAGGTAACTGGGAATATCTTGGGCAAATCTTGATCTTGAATTTCACCAGCAGGAGCAATGCATTGGTGCCCCTTCTGATATCATTGAAGGAACCTAGAAGAAGGAAAAGGCCAGAGAGCCCAAGAGTTAGCCTGGCTGATTATCCAGTGATTCAGAAATTGCTAATGAAGAGGTGTGTGTTTGCTTCTGGATGCTACTTCTGGTTCAGTACTCCAGTGAAAGTGATGAATAAACCTGGAAGCCTTCACTTTCCTCAATGACAAATTAAATCTTCCCGTATATAATTTCTTGTCCTGAAAACTGCCAGCTGAACAATTGAACTTGTGCTTCGCCAAACAGCCAAGGGATAGAAGAAGGCAGGCAAGCCCTAATGGAACAAATGCTGCTGAGGGAGGCTGCCCTGCCTGTTGATTGTAGCCACTTACCAACACATGAATGGCCAACCTGCCTAGATCCAGTGTGTGTAAAACATAGGAACATACAGTTTGTCATACTGCATCAGACCACTGGCCCATCTAGGCTGTTATCTGGCCTCCAGCAGTGGCCAATAACTGGTGCTTTAAAGAAAAGTGGAATGCTTCCATAATGCACATAGCCCTTTGTATGTGGAGGCAATTCCTCATGACTCTGGCAAGCAATCAGCTTCTGGCCTGAAGCATGCCATTTGCTTCCCGGTATTATAAGAAGTGTAATGGGATCCCTCAAGAGCAAGTGGAAAACAAGCCCCTGGTGGTGCACTTGCTGAAGAAACAAACCCCCGTTTTTTCAGAAGCTGTGTGGGTTTGAGCTGTGGGGAATCTTTTTAATTTGAAAAGGAGCCACATATCTCTCTTGCTATGCCAGGCACTGAAGTTGTTTTTCTGTCTTCCTGCAGCATTTTGTTGTTGTCATGCATTTAATTTTACATATCAAAAAGAAAAAGATCCCTTGGGTCAAATAGCTTCTCGTTTTGCTATCGGTGTTTTTGTTCTGCTCTGAAGAAGCTCTTCCATTGGACTAAGAGCCTTATTGCTGAAGTGTGTAGATACTTACCTGTTGTTTGCAGGAGAATGGCCCTTTAATATATGCCCTCTTGGATTTTTTATTCCAAAGGAAATTAAATAAACAGCTCCTTTTAGTCTTTTAAACTCTTCACCCCTAAAAGAATGTGAAGCCAAGTGGAACCAAGAAAAGGATATTTGCCCAGCAATTTGCCCATGAAATGCATTTGTTTTTAATTGCCTCATTAAATCAAGTTACGATGGATTGTATGACCTAACCCGATGCAATCTGACATAATGGGATGCTTTCAGAAGTTCTAGAAAATTGAGAGCTATTCATTTAACTGAGATTTTTTCCATCGACAAATAGCTGTACAGCTCACATGCAGTGGTTACATGCATTAGGAGCACCCTTGTCATGAGAAAAGGCTGCACCATTAATGCATTTTGTCATGCCCAGGCCACTCGATTGGTCCATTATTTCCTTTGGAAATAATGGCTTGTTGGTAGCTCAGGATAAGAAGGGGCAGGTCTGTTATGCTGAGATAGGACCGTGGCCTGAGATTTCTCGCCCATGTGCCCTCTGTACTCAGGCAAGTATAGTGAATTATAATTGCACCAATGTGAAACTCTTTTTGGACTGTAGGGAACCATCCTGTGGGCCAGTCCAATTGCAGCTGTCATTGTCCAACGGGGAAGACTGGACAAACCTGAGATGAGTTTGCAAGGCCAGATGAAAGGGCATTATTTAAGTTCTCCCCAGAGACCAGTGGTCACCAGGCCCATTTCTCCAAGGCCCCCCAAGCCCTTGTGATCAGACAGTGAGACAGTTTATGAGCGTTTTTGGATTTGGTCACAGCAACCCTTGTGTCTTATCTGCGGCACATCTAACGTGTGTCTATCGCTGTAGTAGATAGGTATCAAAGTGTGCCCTAGTGAGCCAAATGGGACAGCTCCTTCTCACAGCATTGGGTCTTGCTCACAATAGAAGCTTCCCCATATCTGCAGCCATGTTCTGCAGCCAGTGGCACAGTCTGCTCCATCACCTGCTCCCTGTAGCTCGAAATTAATAGGGATTGTGATGGGTTGGACCCCTTGGGAAGTCATCTGATGTGCTGAGATACCCCTGAGTCGACTTGTTGTACCAGCATGGGCCGCATTTAACCTGTCTTGCTGAGCCAGGCTCTTAAAACCGCCTCTAACACACACACAGGCAGGGCCACACCCAGCTGCAGATCAGCTCTGGGAAGACTTTGTTTAAGGGACTTGCTCCAGCACTCAGATGTCCACCTTCCTTGGAGTGCAGACCCAAAGATATATTCATCTCTTCCTTCAATGTGGAAGAGGGTATGCACAGTTTCTCACCCCCTGGTTAGAAATACATAAACTGGGTTATATTATAAACCAGAAATAAATGTATTAATTATAACAGGTATATTTTAAGTAGTTAAGGTGGTAGCAGACAGAACAAGGCAGATTACTAAGAAAATAAAACAGAGCATGCAAATGAAGCTTAATACGCTAAAGAAACCCTAAATGTGGTTCTAATAATCTTCTTCACAGGCCAGACACCCTTCTAGCCTGGGCCCAGTTCTTTCTCCCAGTTCAGTCTTAGTTGTTTCCAGCAGTCATCTTTGGTGGAGTAGCAGGGGAAAACTGATGACCCGGATGACCTCACTCCTCACCCTTAAATAGGATTTGCATAAGACAGGAGTCCTTTGTTTCCTAGTTTGACCCCTCTTCCCTTACAGTGGAAAGTTACAAGAAGTCCTAGGTAATGTTTTAGTGTCAGGTGACAAGACCACCTGACTCTGTAGGGCCCTTGTAGCCATTCTTCACGGGCTGATCCACACAGTTCACAAGAAGACAAAGCTCTTTTACAGCCCATTGTCCTTGCTGATCGGCCATCCGCCTGTCTGGCTTTTCCATTGTTGTACCTGAAGGGCTGGCAGTGGGAGTCACCCAAAGGAGCATAGTTGAAACACAGATAGTCAATATTCCCAAATTCAGATACAGAAATATGTGCCTACAAATTGGATAATCGCATTCAGTAAATCATAAGCTTTCCAATTATATCTCACATGAGCCATCTTACGTAATGTATATCTCAGTTATGTCATATTCATATCATAAGCATATTTTCATAAAGAGTATGGAATGACACATCACAGGGATGAAGGCAGAAGATAGGTACAATGCAAAATACCAAAGGGAAATGTGGTAGTAAATCCTGCATGGGACTGGGCAGCCCCTACCTATATGCTGGAGAAAGTAGCAGCCCAGCAGCTCTGGGCCAGCTGTGTCCTGGAGCTTCAGTCTGTGACAGCTTTGCAGCTCACACGCCAACAGGTTTGGCCTCCTTTCCTGCATTTTCCCTTCTGGTGTTGTTTTTGTGACACAGTTACTGAGAGTGTCTCCTAGTTAGAGAATGGTCTGTGAGCAGGAGTTAGAGGAATTATTTGTCTTCTCCTGAGTAGCAGCTGCTGGCTAGTCGTGTTTAATTTGTGTCACACACCTACACGGCACTGTTCATCGAGAATTATCCCAAAGTGCTTTGCAGACTATGGGCTGCTCAATTCCGCTTTAAGACCTCCTGCCATCCTGCTGAACTCAACTGACTGGTTGGAGTAGAAGTTAGTCCCATTTATGTGTAATGATAACATCACCTATCACTGAAATACACTCACAACTGGAGCATTCAAGAGCATGCAGCAACACTACTTGCTAGTGTAAGGCAAGAATAAAGACAAATATCTAGCTGAAACTATGAAGGATGATTTAGGTTGGGGGGAAAGTGCCATTGAATTGTAATGAGCACAAATGGTCAGAGGTTTGGCTGTATGTCTTGCCTGTACAGAAGCACAGAGACCCTTAGCTCCATGCTCAGAGCATTGGTTCATTACTGACTTGGAGGTAAGAAAGCCTTAAATGAATGATCATCACCACTTTCTGCAGCATCCTTTTTTATCCCTACAGGTCTAAGAACTGAGTAGACTTGACTCTGCTCACCTTGTGAGATTTCACTGTTGCCTAGATGCAGTAGTGAAAGGCAGGGCTGGCTCTAGGTTTTTTGCCGCCCCAAGCTCTGAGAGCGCAACTGCCCAAGCAAAAAAGAGTGGCTGGAATGCTGCTCCTGGAATTGTGCCACCCCAAGCACGTGCTTGCTTTGCTGGTGCCTAGAGCCGGTCCTGGTGAAAGGTACATTGGAAATGTCTTGGATAGATATCTCAGCCTGTGAGCTTGTCATAGCATGGCCATTAGATCTCCTCTTTCAGAGATATCCCAGTGGATTCTGTGGTTCTTCACCATTCACAGAATGATGGGAATTAGAAGAAAAGTTCTTCATGATCCAGAGAGATTAGATTTCAGTAATGAGCACTGTTCTACCTCTCCACAGTCTGGGCCACTCTGTTTCACAAATGGAAAAACTGGGGCCCAGTGAGCTCTTGGCACAGCAATTGTGTGGCAGAGCTGGGAATAGAAACCAGCTGTCCTGCTTTAACCACTAGGCCGTAATAACCCTTTTTTACTTTTCTGACTTCGACTAGTGGGAAATTTAGTGCAAAGAAGATAAAATAAAGCCATCCCACTCTGTCATCTGAGGAGAAGGTGAGGGCTATGGGTCTGACTTACCCAATGCTTCCTGTTCATCAGGCAAGACAAAGCACTGGTAAGTTCCTACAGAAAAGAAATGTCTTTAATTACTAAGGGCTGGATGGTTGATTTGAATTACATGAATTACATGCATATGCTCCTACAAGCCTAGATATTAGAGGACAATTCTGACAGCTGAGTCAGCCAGTACCCTTGAAACATCCCAGTTAGGGTTGTCGGATGGTGATAACAAATCTGAACTCCCACTGGCTATAATACTTTCTTCAAAAGTTTAAAACACTCTCCTTTGTCTTGAGAAGAGGGTTTTCAGTTCTGTCCAGAATGAATGCATGGAGATACTATTTTATGCTTTACCTGTGGAGTTGACTACTGTTGGGTATTGTTCAGGGAAGTATATAAGTTAGATTCAGCAAAGATTTAGAGAGAGGCTTAGGTGAATATAAACAATATCTGCATTTATACTAGCTAAGATACAGGCGATAAGGGCAGTCTATTTTTAGGCCTCAGTGCACATGCTGATCAAAATCTGGGAGCAAAAATAAATGTTCCCCTCCATCTTATTGCTCAGTTTTCCTGGTAGAATTATGGCCATTTTACACCTTCGTCTGAGCTCTTCAGTATAGAGGAGGTCACTGCATGGGTCATTGGTCTTTATGGGCAAGGGAGTTCCCATATTCCTTGACATTTCTAGGCTTGATGGCCATGTTTGTAGTGATAAAGATACAGGAACTAACCAGTCTGAAAAATGTGTGTGAAGGAGTTTTACTTGGCAGCTGTTCACCCTTAGGTGGTTTGGTGATGCAGTCAACAAGTCTGCTTTCAAGACTATGACAGAGCTGACTTTAAGCCCTGGTATTTGGTTTCCATTACAGCTTATGGACATTTTAATTTCCTGTTAGTTGAGGTAGTCATAGAAATAGTGTCACCATTTAAGGAGCATATCCCAGCATGAATAACGAACCAAAAATGCCTCATGCATAGTCCCCACTTTCTTGACTATTATCAGAAATTACAATAAAGGCTCCTAGAGGACTGTGTCTCATTTCCTAAGCCTCTCAACTGGTACAGCCCCAGTGTAGGTTTACCTGTAAAGATGGCAATCTGCCCTTCCCATTGGTCAAGAATATGCCTCCTTGTTATTTTTTCTACAGAAAGGAAATGATGGTCTGGTGCCAGACTCAGAGTCAGGAGATCTGAATTCTATTCCTCACTCTGCCGTGGGTTCTTGGGGCCTGATCCTAATCTGATTTACACTAGTGTGGCTCCATTGACTTTAGTGGAGTTGTTTTTGGTTGACACCAGCATGGGGGAGAGCAGATTCAGCTTTACCTAAGACTTTGGGCAAGTCACTGTGGTCTCAGTTTTCAGAAGGGAACACACTATTCTCGGATGTCCAGCGTGAGACACTTAAATTGAAGCTTTTGAGAATTTAGGTTTTAACTGCTCTGTGCTTCAGCTTCCATATCTGTGGACAAAGGATATCAACACTTCCTTCCCTCAAGTGAGGCATGGTTCATGTTGGAAAAGTGCTTTGAAAGCCTCGAGTAGAAGATGTTCTAGAAATTCACAGTGGTGGTGTTCTGTTTATCTACAGAATAGATACAGCTTGGGAGGCAGTACAGCAATCTTCTCCCACCCACTGCCCTTTGGGGTACTCCAATATGCCTCAATGCTGTAACAGAGCAGACACCCTCTGGATCCTACCTAGCACAAACAAAGAGACTCAAGCCTGTGTTCGGTTAAGCCTTGGCCTCTCTGTTTGAACTGCTAGCAAAAGTATCAGTTAGTGCTGTTTGTGAGGTCGGCTGCTGTTTACGAGGGTCTGGGCAGAGTCCAGCAGCTCATTACCACAAACAACCTGCAGATAAGGCCTTTTCTGCACTGTAGGCTAGAGCTAAATTTGACCTGGCAAGGCAACTGAGAGGAGAACTGCTCCCTGTTCCACTGTCAATTTCCCAAGCCACTCTGCTTTTTAAAAGCCAAATGTCCATCTCCACTTCCTTGCTTTGGTATTGCTTCTTTTTCAGTACAATAATGCCCATATGCCATTTCCTTTTTCAGCCCATAACTGATAAGCCTCTGGGACTGCAGGGATGCGAAGGAGGGCAGAATTTGGCCCGTTCATTTTAGTGTGCATCTTGCCAGCATAGGGACTGCAGGCCAGGCCCTATAAAAATCCACTAATTCTAACAGAAAGAGTGTGGCTGCGGGCTCAGGTCCATTGTGTTTAATGATGGATGAATCTCAGAGTTCCATGTGGATAAGCACCTAAGAGCTCAGATGCTTCTCTGAACTTACTGTAGTCGGTGTGGAAATCAGGTTGGAAATTGTACAAGAAGAGATATTCTATTGGTGAGATTTCTGGTATTACCTGGGTGTGGACAGACTGGACAGATCAACCTTTTCCCTGTTTTTAATTGGGTGCTTCCGTGCAGCTGAACCTAGGAGCTAAACTTGTCTGAAATCTCAGAAGAGATTTGGGGTCTAATTCTAGGCTCCACTGCAGCCCAGCTTAGCCTCGGTAATGGGGCTGCAAAGCCCGCTTAACCAGCCCCTACAGAATACCCCTATGCAGGGGCTGGCTTGGGTGCCTCTAGCTACTCCCCTGCAGAGGGACATACTCGGAAAGTGGCCAGGGGCATGATGAGGAGTGGATGGAGCACTTTGAATAGTCTGGGCTTCCCGCTTCAGAGCAGCCCAGTGGTGCTTTTGGGTAGCTGCCATAAATTAGAGCAGCCCCAGAGGCACCTGCCCAAAATGATGGAGACGCATAGGTGACATGAAACCCTTTTTGCCCCCACTTCTCCAGGGCTGCACCTCTCATCCAGCCTTCAGGGTTTGGATTAAGATTATTAATTGATTGATATTCATGTTTACACAGGGCCATAACTTTAACAAGGCAGTTTTCAGCAGCAGAAAAGGATACAGTTCCTGTCTGAAGAGCTTACCTTCTCACATCAGATACACACAGGAAATGATATAATGTGCAAGAAAGGGGTAAGGAAAGGAAATATGTGAGATGGAGCAGTGTGACCGACAGCAGCCCTGTGTTCGCACCCTGGGGACAGGATTGGGATCACCTGCTAACATTAACCAAGTCTGGTAAAGACAAAAGTGTGTCTGTGATAACTGCTGGCAGGCTTGGATTCATAGTGAACCAGAGCTGTACAGCAGGGGTGGCCAACCTGTGGCTCCAGGGCCAAATGAGGCTCCTCAGAAGTTAATACGCGGCTCCTTGTATAGACACCGACTCCGGGGCTGGAGCTACAGGCGCCAGCTTTCCAATGTGCCGGGGGTGCTCACTGCTCAACCCCTGGCTCTGCCACAGGCCCTGCCCCCTCCCCTGAGCCTGGCATACCCTCGCTCCTCCTCCCCCCCCGCCAAAGTCTCCTGCATGCCATGAAACAGCTGATCTGGAGGAGCGGGGAAGGAGCGGGAGGCGCTGCTCAGTGGGGCTGCCGGTGGGAGGGAGGCACTGGGAGTGGGGGACTGATGGGGAGCTGCTGACGTATTACTGTGGCTCTTTGGCAATGTACATTGGTAAATTCTGGCTCCTTCTCAGGCTCAGGTTGGCCACCCCTGCTGTACAGCATACAGAACACAAAGCACATGCTGACTGCTGGCTGTATGTATGTCCCAGGCAGGGAGACACAAGTAGCTGAAACATTTTGGGACACTCAGAGTTCGAATGCGAGTAGTGACTCAACCTCTCCCTGGTGTGAATTGCACCCCGGAACCTGACAAGCAATTCTTATTTTATCCAGAGAGATTGGACCATCTCTAATGGTACATGCTACTCACATGGCTATTCCCACCTGCAGCCTAAGCATTGCTCTTATTTTTATAATAATAGCATTCAAGCTACCATTTTGCTGTTGACATTGTTTGCATACTCTACCTTGATCTTGGCCTGTAACAGCCATGTAGTCCTCCATGAATAATTGAAAAACACTAGATTTGAACATGAGACCCAAAGTCCCGATCTGGATATGAATGTTTACTATTCAGATCTGTTTTTATTTTTATCTCATCTTTCCTAGAAACATGTGATGTGTGCATGGCCTCTGAACTTAAAGTGAGAGGCTAGAACTATCAGACTGAATCCTAATTCCCCTGCCACCAGGCTTCTGATCTCCCATCACTGGATTCCTTTGCAATTCATGGCTGTTACTCCTGTGATTGCAGGCCCCCTGTTGAGCTGGTGCAGGTGGGGAAGTTCAGTCCCTACGTGCTTCCTCTGTTGTGTTAGGTTTATTGTTACTTTAACACCCCCCCCCCTGCACACACACACCCGTTCTAGCTAATTCTCGCTGCCCAACTTCGGCAATTACAAACCAAGCAGATGTATTTCCAAAACTTGTCATGGTCTCAACCATAGCTAGAAAATATCCAAAGGAAGCAAGTTAAAGGCCACAGTGTCAGCAGAAATCTACAAGAAAAGTAAGTGATAGGGATTGGCCTGAAAGTAACGAAAAGCTTCTTGAGAGCGAGCCTGCTGCCTTCATACATGGTATGATGTATAACTTGAATATGCTAGCAGAAATTTTGTCCCCACCAGCCCCATCATAACCACACCCCATCCCTACCAGGCATTTGAGCTGTGCACAGTGCGTGGAATACATTCAAGTGGAGAGGGACCATCTCTTGCAATGGGGAAGAAGTGATGTGGAAGGCTGCCTATAGCTCCCCTGTATGGTGGTGAAACTTACCCACTGCAATAAGAGGCCTCAGTGTGTCTATTCTGTAAACCAAAGAGATTTTCATATCCAGCACCAGTGGCTTTGTTTCCAGTGTGATGGCAGCGAGTGAGGAACATGATGCATGGCAGATCAGGATGGACAGAAAATCTTCACTGATGTACTGTCTGACACAATGCATGCTAGGCCAAGTGTTGATTAGAAAACATTTTGTATGACTGCTACTTTACACAGCACTTGGGACTGCCCTCAGCTCCCACTGAGTTCAGTGGAAGCTGAGGGTGTTCAGTAGGGCTCACCGTGGGCAACCAACCAGTGCTTAATTTGTAATGAAAGAGGTGCTGGGGCTTGAGCAATTTTTTTTATATTCATAACTGAAGCAGCAAGCCCAGAGGTGCCTGGGGCTACAAACTGCCAAAGCCTAGAGGTGCTGGGGCTCAGCCCTGGCAAGCCCTGGCACAAATTAAGCACTTCACCCAACACCACGTGAGCTCCCATGTGATGCTGTGGCCAAAAGAGCGAATACGATCCTTGGATGTTATGACAGGGTGCTGGGCGCCAAGTGCTTAATCAGCCCCCTGCCACACCAGCCCCAATCAAGGGGAATGGATTGGGTTGGCTGAATAGCCCTGCCTGCTTGGCAACTAGGAACAGATGGCAGCCTAATTAGCCTGGGGAGTGAGGGAGGAAGGAAGCCAGAAGAGGGGAAGAGAAAGGCCAGAGGCTAAGAGGGACTGGTGGCTGTGGTCTGTTGCTGGTGAAGTATGGCTGGAAAACCCAGTACATAGATAGTAAGCTGGTGGTGGGAAAGAACTATAAATAAAATACAGGAGTGATTGCCTCCACCTGCGGCATGCCTGGTTGGTTTTGTGAGGACAACAGGGGAAGAAGTGAGAGGGGCCCAGCTGTGCCTTGCTACAGATGTAGAAATGGGAGTAGTGAGTAGGAGTGGGGAGGGGATTATACCTCAGAATGGAACATTGGCGAGATCGAAAGTGGAATATTTCCTACAGTTCGGGTAGCCGCATTTTTAAAAGGATGCTGAAAAAGTGGAGAGGGTGCAGAAAAGAGTCACAAAAATGACTTCCAGGCTGGAGAAGATACAGTGAGAGACTTACACCGCTCATCTATCTTATCTGAAAGAAAATAGAGAGGTGACTTGATTATGGCTTAGAAGTGCCTTCACAGGGAGAAAATACTGGAACTAAAGGACTCTCGTCAGCCAAGCAGAGAGAGGCATAAAATGAACTAATGGCTGGAAGTTAAAGACAGCCAAATTAAATTAGAAATAAGACACAAATATCTAACAGTGACAGTGATGAATTTCTGGAACAAACTCTCAAGGGAAGTGGTGGGTTCATCTCTTCCAATATTCAGATCAAGACTTGATGCCTTTCTGGAAGGTATACTTTAGCCAAACACAGTATAGGAGTAACTGGGTGAAATCTAGTGGCCTGTTTTATACCAGAAGTCAGACTAGAGGATCTCATTGTCCTTTTTGGCCCTAAAGCCAATGAACGCCTCTCAGATGCACTCAGCACTTTGTGGGATCACGCCTTTTAGAGACCATCATTTTACATCAGTGGACTCATCTAGGATATTGTGGCCATCTAGTCAGCAGTTCTACAGTGTCTTTCATCCTGAAGGGTCAATGGCCTGCGCCCTGCCTGGACTGCATGGTATCTTTGAGTTATTGGGGAGACTTATTCTCCTAGACCCATTCCATCCTTAGTTTCCCTTTTGATAAGGTTGGCCATTGTGCTGGTGAGTTTTATGGCATGAGTCCCTCCGTCACTAACAACTGGACTGAGATAGACAGTTTGTTTCACATGGGTTGGGAAAGAAGCCTTCAAATTATATTGATTTTCAGTACCTTACCAACTTGGGCTGGGTTTGTAATTGCCATCCCAGGTGTATAAGATTCTGTGTCTCGTTACCATCCCCCACTGTAAGAGAGATTTAACCATGCAGTGTCTTCTTGCAGTCCATATAGGGCCATAGTCTGTCTAGGAGGTCTAGTTACTGGGTGAATGATCTGTCCTTTCTCTTCAGTTCGGGGGCATTGGTATAGATCATTTCTTCCTGCATGAGGGAGAGGTGGCAGGGAGAGGAGATCTCAGCCAGGATCTCCCGCCCACATTGCCCTTGTGGAGAGGACAGGTTTTGTCTGCTCCCAAACCTGGCAGATCTCCAGAGACCCACACAGGTACTAGAGCCGCTGGAAGTGCCTCCTCATCCCAACACCCTGACATCAAGACATCATTGCGGCTATAATATCGGGGATGTCCTCTGGCGGCAGCTGCCCACAGTTCCAACTGAGGGATTCATAGAAAATATAATACTGGAAAGGACTGCATTATCTTTTCTGAGTCCTATCTGTGGGACAGATGGGGTGTGTGTGTGATGTGCATTAGTTCGCCCGCCCTTGCCAGTCTCCAATCCTTTCTCCCAATGTTGACTACTCAGAGTCTGCACCACGTCATAGAGGAAGCAGAGCACTTCCACAAGGCTCCATCCACCCTGGCATCTGTGCAGGATGATCGGGGTCTATGAGAGGTATGAAGCAATAGTAGTAAAGCAGTTAGGTGTCAGCTTTCTCATCCTAGAGTGCACTGGCCTTCCAACATCTGAGCAGTAACGATACTGCTAGTTAGAAAACAGCGTCATTCTTGGTGTGCATGGCAGTTCATCTCACAAGGGTGTGATTAACAGGGGCTTGGGGAGGGGAGAACTATCTAGGTTCAAGCAGAGTAGAAGGGCATTTGCCCCGCAATGTCAGTCATCAGTTTTCTGCATTGTCAGGCAAGAGACATGCTGCTGACTTATGTGATGGCCCTTGTGTTAGCACTGCTGCCCGATCATTTAAAAAACAAAAATAAAACTGCTACTTGGAGACCAGTTTGAAACATCTGTGGTTTTGCTTTGGAAAAACTTAGAGACACTGTAGTTTGCTCCACAAATTTTGTGGTCAGAGGCAGGGAAGGAAATAAATATTGCATCGTAACTATTGATAATAAAAAAGCTTCCATATTTTATTTTTTCTAAATATTAATGAAGCCTGGAACCCAAATCCAAATGCCTTGAATTAGAAACAGAAAGTAAAACTTACTAGGAATAGGCAATGAAATGGACCCAGAATAGCATCACTGGGCAAGTCAAAATGCAAATGTAGTGTTGCCAGCTCTCACTATTTTATTTTGAGGCTTGCAATATTTGGTGTTTTTCCTTAAAGACCCAGCTTCTGGAAGCAGGTGATTCTGTAAGAACCTCAGCTTTCATATTAAAAAATAAGTAAGTTTTTAGCCCTCATGGTCACAGAGAAAAGCTTGAAAACATGACTCATGTGCAACTTAAAGGCTCAGAAACTAGGATGCACATAAAAAGAACCCAAGGCTTATTTTTTTTTTTTTAAATCTCATGATTTTTGGGTATCCTGACTCATGATTGTTGAATGTCAGGGTAGGTGGTACTGCAAACATACAACCTAAAGGGAATGAGCTGATTAAAACTGATTATTCTTTCAAATCAGGGATGGAGCCTGCCGTTGTATTGTGTTTCTCAGCTACACATCAACACATGCATACCACTGTGGCAGGAAAGTGCCTTTTTTGCCATTTCCAGAGCCTCATCCCAGACAGCCTAGGGAAGAGGAGTACTATGTCCCTTCCTCCATCCTTTTGGTGAGGCTGTCGTCACAGCCCTATGACATTGTTATCTTAATATCAGTGGAGTTAGCAGCAGCGAGCTGAATATGAATCATGCTGCTAAATGAGGAATGTTGCAATTGCTAATCACACTGGGGGAGTCAACACCGAGGAGCTGGGCAGGCCTCCAAAGCACCCAGGGACACTAATCTACACTGTGGATTAATAGCCTGCAAAAGAGCACTGTAGAAAACCAAAGCTATTTTGGAGTTAGGGAAGGAAAGGGATCGAAAAGTACTAATTTCCCATAGGAGGAGGTGGACATTTGCCACTCTTTAAACCCCAAAATAGAGACATTGATTTGTTTTTTGCTTCAGCCATTGCTACACATTTTGTTTTGGGCTGAGATCTTGCTTGGCATGAGCTCCAGTTTATGATATCTGAGATCATAGCCAAGGTTTTATGGCTACCTGTTTGTGTTCTGTAACCCACCCAGTATACATTACGTCATGCATGGTGTGATCAATTGCTTCTGTAATGTGCCTTTAACCACCTGCTCTGCTCTCTGCCCATTATTCTTTCTTTGCCGAGACCATTTCTAGGATTCCAAATCTCTGAGCAGCTTCAAACAGCCGTCATTTAAAAAACAAAAGCAAACCAGAGAAATGTTTCAGAATTGCACCTTAGAATTACAGTGGCCTGCGAGGGGCTGTGTTCTGTATTGAACCAGTGACAGATTTGCAGTGTGACATCTTGCAATCTGTCAGGGCTTCCCCTTTCTAGCAATAGAAGGCTTTTGGGTTTAGCGTTGTTAGCCTGTGAGGTAACAAGCCTTAAAATGACAAGATTGCTATACAGTGAACAGTGATGTTAGCTCATTTAGAGAGACCTCAAACATGGATATTTCTTCTCTCCCTACAAGCCTATTGTTTTTGTGGTTTGTTTATTTCTATGACAATATCACCCAGTCAGGCCCCATTGTGCAAATATGGTCCCTGTCCCCAAAGAGCCTGTTCTTCTGGACTACTGGCACTGGCTTTACAGGCAGAAACTAACCAAGTATAAGAACAGGGACATTTAAAAAAAATTCTAATACATCTGTAACACAATAAGAAAAGGAGTACTTGTGGCACCTTAGAGACTAACCAATTTATTTGAGCATAAGCTTTCGTGAGCTACAGTTCACTTCATCTTCCCACTTTATGCATCCAGTGAAGTGAGCTGTAACTCACGAAAGCTTATGCTCAAATAAATTGGTTAGTCTCTAAGGTGCCACAAGTACTCCTTTTCTTTTTGCGAATACAGACTAACATGGCTGTTACTCTGAAATCTGTAACACAGTGTTCTTTAAAACATATGGCATGCACAGGATACATGAAGGTCTGATACAAAGGTTACATTCACACTCAGGTGGATGTGGGATCTTGTCAATCTGGAGCAATTCAGCCGTCACAAGCTCGCTGTCGTAAAATCTTTATACCGTACCAAACGATCTTGCAGTCTCTCTACATGCAATCCTTTGGAGAGTGCAATAATATTAATTATGGCATCACAAGAGGATTGACCATCACACGATATTCCATTATATCACTCCCAGTATGAAAATCCCAGCTACCATACAGTCCTGAGCCCAATTTTTATTTCAAGAGAAAAGGGCTATTGCTGGCTTGACCCAGTGAGTGGCAATGCAAATTGATTATGTCAGCATTAACTAATGATGCTGGAGGCCAGTACAATGACTATTTGATTGGGGGTTTGGCATTATTAGTCTTGTTACTAATTATGTAAATGTGAGAGCAGTATTAGTGCTAATATTAACCATCAAAATAAAATGGAATTGTACTCATAAATCTCCTAAACTGATGAGGAATTTATGAAGGATCACGACCATCATCCACGGAAAGGAAAAGAACGGAGAAGGTTGGGGGTTTTGAGGGTGGGAATGGAGGGTAGTTATTGGAGGACAAGGATAATATTTTGTTCTCAATCCTGCGAGGTAGGGGTTGAGGTTTGGTTGATGTCCAGATCAGATGTTCTAAGATGACCTTCACACATTTTTTGGAATTGAATATTTTCTCAGCAAGGATAGTTTCTGACTATTTGCTACCAATAAACAAAATAGCCCTCTCTCCTTCTTATATATTAAAGTTACTGCTAGGAAGGAACATCATCTAGCGGTTAGAGAAATGGTGGTGGAGATTTTGCATTTCAGCAGTTGCTGTGATCGGATCTCAAAGGACTAAAGCGAGACTGAATGTGGCTTAGCTGATGGGCAGCCGTTCACTTTGTGGCTGGCTCTCACTCTGTGTTTGAGGGGGAGGATTATGGGTTGATCAATGATGACAATAATAACTCTATTTATAATGCCTTAAATGAAGTGCATAATAATTTAATTTGTGTGTCCACTAATACTATCTACTGCAGGATTTGTTCTTAATTATATCACTATAAATGTAGTTTTAGGCATATTAATGAGCTCCAAATCCTGCTACTTGGCAGACCCATGTAAATGTTACTTTTACTTATGTTCTTATTTGGGAGAAGAACCTTTTTGTTTGGTTAACCTCGTCCCTCCTGGGAGTGGAAGATGCTCCTTGTATTTATTAGTTCACTGGCCAGAATATAGCTTCTGAATTTTCCCCCTAAGAAACAATCTTTCCTCCCTTCTGACCCAGAAATTACTGGGAGACAATTTCTTGGAAATTACCCATGGATCAGTTTGATTGATAGCTTTTTAAAACCAGACTGTTCGTTTAGAATGTTTCCAGTGTCCCGCTGGGGCTGGAGAAGGGATGCTGCATCTCTGGGAGCCTCTAATGAATTCACTAATGACCTGATTTTCATGGAGGATGACCACCTACAGCTCCCATTGGCTTCCACAGAAGTTGTGGTTATATAGCACCTCAGAAAATACGTCCACAAGAGTTGATATTAAAGTAAGGATTAGCAGCTTTAATGAATGCGCCCAACATTGCTTGTGATCCACCTAAAAATGCTTTAGCTTCCCAAATAGCCTGTCCTGAGCATGCAGAGCTATTTCTCCAATCTCCCCACACCACAATTAAAATTGTTTCTTTTAGGGAAACCGCACTTGTTTTGTTGTGCTTAGACAGTGCTAAAAAAGAGTAGTGGAAGGAATATAGAACCTCATGCTTCAGGGTTTAAGCCCATCCCTAACAGAGAGAGAGCAGGCTGAGACCTTGTTGAGCGGCAGGTTGTGCCACATCTGCCGACCCTGGTGTTCTTGAACCTTCCTCTGAGGCTTCTGTTGCTGGGCCACTGTCAGAGACAGGATACTGGACTAGATGAACCACAGGTCTGATTCAGCATGGCAATTCCTATGTTCCTGGGGAGGACTGGAGGAGATGATGGGGGATACCTTAACCTACTCTAGTCTACATCCCAGATGTCATCCAAAGTTTATAGGCAGGTAGACTATTCGCAGGGATCATTAGGTATGATCTTGGGCAAGTTGCTTCACCTCTTTACAGTTCAGTTTCCATCTCTGAAAATGGGGATAGTTCTCCTTACCTTACCTGCTTCCCAAGGGTCGAATGTGAGATCTAATGCATTAATGCTTAGAAGAAAAGTGCTAATGCAAATACTTATTAACATGAGGGAATGTAAAGATTCTTTCTCGTGGAATGGTCAGATATTTACCATTACCCAAAGACATTATGTTCATTCTGCATTAGCTATTTCTAATTGTTGAAATGAAGCCAAGTTTTGTGTGTGTGTGCATGCGTGAGAGTGTGTTTTGAGGAGTCACGCCTTCTTCTGAGCCGATGATGACTCTTTTGCCCGAGGAGCATTTGAAATCTGCCAGAATGTATGTATAGTTGAAAAACGAAATTGAAAACCTTATAAAGGAGCTGCTGCCCCTGTGAGTTATTAGCTTTCATAAGGCATCGGAGAGGAGACATGCCTGCCCACACTTTCCAAGGGAACTATGGACTGGTTGTGGCTACAGAAATCATTCTCCCTTGTCCCCTGAAATGCTCCCCTTGGGTTGGAAGAAGCTTTGGTATACACACCAGTGCTTTCATGCCTCCAAGTGACCTGGCTGCTTTATAGCTGTCCCTCCTTCAAGAGAAACTGGAGCTGCTGAGACATAAGAGTGGGGAAGGTTTGTAACCCTCTCTGTGGCTGTGCGAACAAATGAATAAAATTAACAGGGTCTTGAAGATCATTAAAAAGTCCTCAAGAAGGAGAAGATGGAAAGAGGAGCTCAGGATAGAGGAGGAGGTGGAAACCCAAAGATCTTGTGAGCCAGGTGGCTTATGCAGTCTACACCTCTGTGTTGGTGGTAAGGAAAAAATGTTACTGATCTTACTGATTAATGGGAGATATGCATCTATATTTAAAGTCAATCTCTGATACTATAGGAAGACACTCCTAAAACCAGGCATCACTGTTAAGTTTTTCCAGAGCTTAAAAGTGTTGGAGGGAGTAGTGTTTAGAGCATAGGACAGGGAGCTAGAAACGCTGGGTCTTCTCCTCATTTCTGCTCTCAACTCTTTGTGATCTTGAGCAAGTCATTTTACACATGCGTGAAATTGGTATAATAATCCTTGTCTCTTACAGGATGCATTCTGAGAACTAAAACAAGTTTGTAAAGCTCCTTGAGACTTTTAGTTGAAAAGTATTGGGGTTATAAAAAGTATCTAAGTCCTGTGCTTCCATATTCAGAAAAATGTGTAGGAAACAATGTGGAATGAGCAAAATGGGGGGTTGCAAATTCTCCTTGGTCATTTTATTTGCAAAGCCCAAGGTTGATTTGGACTCCAGTGCCATTTTATCTGTCCCTCTACGCTTGCATAACCTTTCATAGGAGGGTGTTAATCAGAAAAATGGTTCTGGTTTTGTTCCACTACTTTAAAAAAAGGCAATTGGGACAATGATGCATAGAAAATATGGAATTCACCGGCACCTTCCCAGTGTATCTGTCTTTCCATCTATTCCCCAAAAGTGCAGGAGAGGATGATCCCAGAAGCTGCTGGACTTGGTTATTAAATGCAGCTTTTCTTTGTTTCATATAGAAAGCCTCAAAGGGATCTTAACTACTCATATGGAACAGTTGAAACTGTAGTGGTGTTTGATTTATGTCATCATTCCTTTCATATTTGACAGTATAGTTACGATAGTACAGGTGCAATTTTTCCACTCTTTATGGACTCTCTCTTTCCCTCTCTAATCTATGTATTTCTTTATCTATCTAACTCTATCCAGCTACTTTTATGGTCCCTCATGGACATGATTCTCAGTGTCCCTGTGAGGTTGGACTGTATTATGTGACTTGCCAAAGGTCACGTACACAGTGTGTGGCAGAGCTGGGAATTGAACCCAGTGTCTGCTGTGTCCCAGTCCACTGTCTTGATGTGAACCCCTGGCATTTATCTCGCTCCCTCCCTCTTTGCATTTATGTACAAATATTTCATACTAAAATTTACATTAAAAGAATAGGTCACATGACTAACACATTGAAAGTCCGTAAATAGCAAGGTTAAGGCTGCATGCACAACCCAGACTCTGTCACCTTATGTTTCTGCTATGTAATGCCATCTTTAATTTTGTCACATGAATTCTCAAAAAATACATTGCAATCATATTATACAGTCTTTCTCTAGAAGTTTGGGTCAGATCCAGCACACTTTATCACATGTCCCTCAACTCCCCTTAACCCTTTTGATCTTCCAAGACCTACAAGGACTGAGTCAGCCAAGGGTTCCTGTGCAATTTTTACCTCTGTCCCACTGCAGCTTCATTGTATCTTTCAATATGCAGTGCATGTGCACCCTTCCTTAACTGGACACTGTACAAATCTGGCCAAAGAAAACGAAGGCCAAAATATTCTGCACAGCTGCAAAATGTGATTTTCAAAGGCTCAGAATGCAGTCAAATCAAAATCATCAGCTCACCAGGATGATTAAAAGCCTGTTGCAGATTTTTTAAAAGTGTATTTCTCCCCACTCTCCCTCTTTGCTCAAAAATAGCTCAACATTTAACTGGAAACTTATGAGCAACAGAAAACAGGAAGGTTCATGGAAAATCTCATCCAAACCTAGCTTTGGTGGTAGCTGTAGCTAACTTTAGCTGCCACTTCCACTCTTACATGCATTTCGTTCTATATTTATAGGAGATGAGCTTCCACTGAAAAAATCACATCCAAACTTTCTAAATGATTGAGAGTGGTCAGATCTGAGTTTCAGTTTATTCCTATATTTAATATGCATGCTTCTAAGCATTCACTTGGCTATTTGGTTGGTGGCTTGTAAGATCCCATCATTCTGAGGGCTTTTAAATGCAATGCATTTAAATTGAGCAATGAAACCTGGAAGTAATGGCCCACCCTTATGGTAACCCCTTAGATTGAATGTGAAGGGGGTGGATGGACTATGTGTGGACTGCTTAGATGCAGTGGGTGTACAGAGACATTTGGCTTTGGTGCTTTGAGCTGGTCCGTTATAGAACGTTGTTGCCAGTCACGAGGGGGTTTCAAAACAGGCTATGCTGGTAGTTTTGTTTTTGATTTTTCAATGGGAGCTAGGCAGTGGGTCAGAACAGCCTGCCACCATCTCTAGTATGGAAATGATAGAGATGAATTGCTGCAAAGTCATCTGTTAAAGCAAAAGCCGAGAAAATTTGAGCATTCTTGCAGTCATGTTCTCTGAAGATGGTGATTCTAACCAATTGTATCTCAAAACTAAAATGAAAAGAAAGGCAATAAATTATCTTGCAGTCCGGAGTGAAAAGATAAGACAGCATTTTCCATTGTTTGTATAATGGAGGTGCCTCTTTTGCTTCTGCCTCTCTCTCTCTCTCTCTCTCTCTGATACCTTGCCAGCATTTAAATATTGCCTTTGTTATTAAAAAAGACATATATGGTAGTATAATGCCTTAAACAGATTAGCATGACATTTATATAACTGTCAATCCCCAAGGTGCTCTGCATTCATATAGATTCTTTAGAAGCAATGCACAGAAAGCAGAAATGTCATCGACTGGCCCAAGATTGGTAAGAAGTATTCCAGCAGACAATAAAGACAAGTTGCAATGAGATGGTGATTTGTTCAGTTGAATTAGGTCTGAAGGAAGAGCAGGGGACTCTTGGATGTCTGAGAGGTGCTCTTTGATAGGCTGAGGATGGGGAAGAAAGAGAAGGGAAATAACAGTAAGACATGGCAGTGGCATTTGGATAATCTGTGATCTTACTTTTAGTCTTTTAATTGGCCTGTCATTTTTCCTTGTCTCATACGTTTTCATAAAATCTCTCCCTGCCTCCCCTTTCTTCTTGCAGTTCCTCTGATTTCCCCACTGACATTCCCTCTTGTTTTTTTTTCAATTTTCCTTTCAAAGAAATGCAAGTTGACCAGCTTTGCAGTGTTTGTAAACAGCGGGAGACTGAGCGGTAGAGGAGGGGGCCACTTGGAAGAATTCAGCTGATTCTTTGTAGGGTGTTGCCTGATCTATTGATTGTGTGTTACTTACACTGATTACTTGAGAATTCCCAGTTAACACTCTGAGGTTTGGTAGTGTCTAGTCTGCAGATCTGGCCCAGAGTTACTGGAATTATTATTCATTTGGAAACCCTGATGTTCACAGTTGCAACACTCACACTTAGGAAAAAGCATCTGAATTTGCAATAGTTTGATTAACACCAGGTGTAAACACACAAACGCTCCAACCCAAACAAGTGAGTAGCAGTAATGTAATATTAATTTAACATCCAACATCATGTCATACACATACTCACGCCATCCTTGGGGAGACCTAGAGGTAATGAGAAAGGTAGTGATCCATGAGGGTGATAGCCTATCCCTGGGATGCCAAAGGATCCCAATAATCAAGGTTTCAATGGCCTAGGGGTCTGGTGGCTGCCATGAATATTCATAAGAATATCTGGCCTCCTTTGTCCATACCTAACTTCCTCACCCTAACAATGCTGGGTTAGTATACTAACTACAGGTTAGTACATTAATTTTCTCAAACGTATTAACATATACATCAATTGGTTGCTGCAGCAATCTTGCAGTTGAACATCTCCTGATGTTCCTATCCTAAAATACCGTACTGGCATCAACTGATTTCTTGCAGTTACCTGTCAGCATATTCATTCATTACAGCAATACGTCTTATGATATCCTGTGACTTAAGGTCACTGCTGGTTAACTTATGCTAAAAATTGTAGGCCTCACATCCTTATGCTGAGTGCTTAAGCTAATATCTTACAGGCTTGGACCTGTAGGTCTCTTGAATTACTGCCTTATACCTTTAATTTATATCTTGTATACCCATATTTTATACCTACAGACTAAAGGGGGAGGGGAAATCTAGTTTGTGGGGACTGTCCCTCACACAAAATTATTTATATTCTACTGTGGTTTTCTTTATACGAGATTTGGGGTCTAAATCAAAACCCTGCATCCAAACAATCCTGGATTTTGGAGGGAGTTGAGATCTACATCTGATCTGAACTCTGTTGCTCAGACCCCTCTCTACATTGAAATGCTTTGAATTTCTGTCACTTCCCAATAGAGTATCAGGTCTCTTAGAAGTATCAGAGATAGGTAGGTAGATCTTCACCTTCCATGTTGAAAAATTGTCTTTAGGTTCAGAGGAACATTGCACAGCCTTTCAAATCATCCCAGGAAATATTCCTGCGCTCCCATAGCTAAGTCTAACCATGCTGTCAGTGGCAGGTCACTTCGGCCTTACAAAAGAAATCCCCAAGACACATAATTAAAACTGAGCTGTCTTCATAAATCCACTCACATTGCTCCTAATATTTGCTCTCCCATGGCTTTGAAGTTGGTGTGTTCGCTGTTTGAAAAGGTGTGGGGATCCCACTGAGACATTCTGTCTTTGACAGATAGGAAAGCATGATCATTGTGGTAATAGCTTGTATTTGCATAGCGGAACACACCTTTGGTCCTGATCAATCCCAAACTATGGGTAGAATTTTCAGAGGGGCTCAACACCCACAAGTGGGGCCAGATGTTCAAAAGATCTCAACTCCCATTTAGGCACCTAAAATAAATGACCTTCAAAAGAGCTCACAACATTGGGTGCATGTTGATTGCTGAGCTCTCTCAAATCTGTCCAGAAGTGTCACATTGACAGTGGCTGGGTGCTTCACCTTGTTTGAAAAGCTAATCCCAGTTGTAGGTGCAGATCAAAACCAGCCCTTTGACATGCCTGTAGAAATGAACTGGGAGCCAGTGCAGACTGAGCCCAGGTATCATGTTCCCTGCAAGGAGACTATTAAGCAAGTAGGTAGACACGTGTTCTGCACCAGCTGAAGTTTCCATGTGGTCTCAGGTGTAGCCCCATATAGAGCAGGATGCAGTGATCAGGGGGCAGGGGGAGACAAAAACATGGATCATTGTTGTGAGGTCTGGATTTGATAAGAAAGGCTCGATCTCTTTTTTCATGTGGGGGCAGGTGGTCAATTTTGGCTACTTGTGTTTTCATCCCCATGTAGCAGCTGGGGATGTTCCTGTCCCCAAAGGTAGCATGCTTTCTACTGAGGGGCAGACATCAGCTATGACATCTCTTCCAGATGCTTCCCTGGTGCCAGCCTCTGCCTTGACTGGGTTGAACTTCAGCCAACAAACTCTCATCGGAGCCCCAGTCTTGGCTGGACGGTGGGGAAGGAAAGAAATAGCACCTTCTGGATCCGATGAAATAGAGACATAGAGCTGAGTATTGTCAGCACATTAATGGCAGTGCAGCCCAAACAGCTACAGTTCCTCATCCAGCACTGATCAGGAGAAGTGATAGACACAAATCCTGCAGTACCCTACACTAGAGAACCTGTGGGGCATAAGAGCAGTTGCCTTACAGGACCTCTGGTTCCCCACAAAGAGAGAAGAACAGAGCCACTCAACCAAGTTTGCATTCACCTGACTTTTGTTTTTATTACAACAATTTGGCTTGTGACAGACAATTTACTGTCCTGCCTGGTTCTCTCCTCTGTTTGTATCTCACACGTCTCTTTGCGCTGCAGTAGATAACTGGGAAGCTGATGGTTTTGTTTCAAGGAATAAATCAAGTCTTTAGGAAAGGAGATTTGTTCCTTCCTACATCTCTCTTATTTGAACAAGTATCGTTCCCTATATAGCCGGTTCTCCTCCCCTCAATAAGTAAAGAAGTTCTTGTTGTTTGGACAAAAATGGCAGTAATAATAACTTGTATATAGATGGTGTCTTTTAATTGGAGAACCTCAGAATGCTTGCTAATGATATAGGTGTTATTAGTTTTCCCATTTTACGATTTCCCTATCTGTAAAAGAGGTTGCACAAGAGGTTAAGTGACATGACCAAGATCACACATCAAGTAAGTGCCAGAGCTGGGAGTGGAAAGGAGGTCTCCCTGATTCCTTGCCCCTGCTCTAATGATTGGATCATGCTGCCTGCTTTGTTTCTTATAGTCCTGCCCCCACCTTCATCCCTTCCAACATGTAGTAAGAATAATAAATGTCTGGTGTTGTCCTAGCTGTACACAAGGAGAATTACACATAGTAGGGACAAGTTTGAATGGGGGAGGAGGGGTCTGAACCCACACAAGCTTGAAAATTCCAGATAGAGCCAAACTATTTGAGGATGAAATTCCATTTCACTATTCCGTTTCTTTAAGGCCAGCTTGGAGACGAGGATGGGCAGAAGTTTCAGTGATAGCTCATTATGCCCTCCTGTAATGGGCACCCCATGCTGAGCATAGACAGAAGGGGGAGCAGAGCCTCTCCTGTTTACAAAAAGAAAAGGAGTACTTGTGGCACCTTAGAGACTAACAAATTTTGCTGTTTACAGACATGCAGCTTGACCACACCCCCACGCTGCTGATAACTGCCAATCATGGAGTTGGGCACCCACAGCTGCAGTCAACAGAAGAAACCAGGCCTGCTATAAAGGAGAGAGAATACAGAGTGAGAGGGAGGGCAGAAAGGTGTGGGGCAGCAAAGGTGCAACACCCCTGCACCAGGCTGCCTCTGCAAATGCATCCAAGTGACTGAAGGAGATGATTGACTCATTTAGAGGTGAAGGTCCAAGAACTGCTCTGTCTGTGGGCAAACTAAGGCGGGGGCGGGAGTCAGAAGCAGCAGCGACCCATCGAAAGACCCCACCAGGAGCTGGTGACACCTCCCAAAACCCTTCAGACCTTAGCTGTTGAGCAGTGCTGTAGTGCAGGAAGGAGGGTATGTGAGAGTGATATCTGAGAGCACTGCTGAGACTGGAATGCAGTGGCTAAAAAGGTGCAGCCTGCAGACATTGTGGTGAGGTTAAGAGGTAACAGGAAAGGAGATCTAAATGAGGATCTGGCAGCTGAGAGAACGGTCCCGAGAGTGGTAGCGGAGACATGACTTGCAGAGTGAGGCAAAGCCCAAGAAAGAGAAGGCTGTTGTGTGGGTCAGAAAAGGAGAGTCAGTGCTATGGAGGCAGAGGAGACACACGCAGAGAATGGGGGTGGAAAAAGGGTCCTTAAGGAGGGAAAGCAGGACAAGAAGCCAAATATCCTGTATCCAGCGTTGGAGGGCATGCTGTCAGCTGGAGGATTTTTTACAGTTATATTTATGTGCTTATGTCACAAGATGTTTTATAGAGCTAGAAAGAGTTGCCTTTTTCTACCTTTCAGAGTGATTTCCCTTGTGGAGGCTTGTTGAAAGAGAAAACTATATTTTCTATACAAATCCTGAAGCTCTTTCAAAGCCCCAAACATCTGTTTCCTTTCCTCTCTAACAGGGTCAGAGAGTTAGGTTATTAACGGCCCCCCTCAGGGGACCACTTCTCCCTTGTTTGTAACTGTCATTGTTTCAAAAGGACAATTGCTAGTACATACTGGAGATTTGAAAGTGAAAACTAACAGCTGACTGTGATCTCTGCAGCCTCTAAGAAAGAAGAGTCAGGACTGGTCTACACTATAGGGTGGGTGGGGGGATTGATCTAAGTTACACAACTTCAGCTACGTGAATAACATAACTGAAGTTGACCTACTTATAAGATCGGTGTCTTCACTGCGGTGTGTCGACAGGAAACACTCTCCCGTTGATTCCCCTTGCGCTTTTCGTTGAGGTGGAGTACTGGAGTCAACATTAGAGCGATCGGCAGTTGATTTATTGTGTCTATCCTAGACACAATAAATCGACCCCCGCTAGACTGATCACTGCCCGTCAATCCAGCTCGTAGTGTAGACAAGCCATGTACAAACATGGCTTTTGATAAAATAAAATCAGCCCGTTGTAACAGAGGACAAATTTCACTGTGAAAACATTCTCAGTTTCAATATTTCCAGTCATTAAAATCCTCTTCAGCTGGAATCCTGTCTGGTGCTAGAAATGAATTAGCTGATAACGTCCTCCGTAGAATAAAGACAAGTGTTTTTATGGCTTTTCTGAAGGCTAACATTTGCCAGAAAGTAACAGGCTAATCCTTTAAATTGCACTGTTTTTAACTTGATAAATACGCTTCTCACTCTATTAAATCTTCCAAAAATTTTCTATATGCATCTTTCTTACCTTTATACAACCTGAAAAGCTAGAGATGGGCCCAAATCTAAATCAGGGCTCCAAACAGCTCTGAATTGGGGAATAGTTTGGATCAGTGCCTAGATCTGTATCCAGCCTCTTCGTCTCAGACTCATCTCTAACAAAGCAGGGGGACTGGATGGTGAAGAGAATCAGCAAAGGCCTAGGAAGCCTTTCACATGTAGGTTGCTGATGTGAATGATGAGCAGGCTAGTAATAATTTGCAGACGTTATCTGATGGCTGTTCAGTGGAAGTATGTGAAATGGATTTGGTGGCCTCTGTCCAGTGCCCTTTGCAACTGGCACTAATTGGACCCTGTGTTAGCCTCAATAGAGGCCAGTGACCAAGTAGGCCTGGAGACTAAACTGGTTAAATGCCTTGGAACTACAGCAGTGGGTGCTATGGAAACCCAAAAGGAAACAGACAGAACTACAGCACCCTCTCACCTTTACAGGTGGTCCTTCCAGTGGACTGAGCAGAGTGGGGGAAGCTTGTTTGTACTGTACATGCCCTGTGTGTAAACAGAAGACTTCAGTCTCCAGAGCTGCTGCTTCAGCAGCTTTTTTACCTGCCTGAAATTCCCTTGAAGAAAAAAACGAAACAAAACAAAAAGCCACCAGGTGGAAATAAAAGTTAGTTTTAAAAGCTGCAAACGAGTAACCTTGCTGTAATCAATACGGAATCCCATCAGCACTGTGTAATGTTATTGACTCAAAAGCAAAAAAGCAGTTTTTTCCTTCTTGTTTCCTTGGTGACAGGACCTGTCCATTAACAAGGGAAAACCAATAGCAGAAAGTGCTGATTTCTGGATCTCTGTCTGTAAAGTGTAGGTCTTTACACTGATGTTTTAGAACAAATATAAAGTAAGTTAAAGACCGAACCCCAGCCTGTTCTGGAATGAGGGCTAAGCCTGACATTGTTAGTCACAGAATCGGAGTGGAGCAATTACTATGTGAGGTGGTAGGCACTTTGGGATCATTTTGGATAAAAGGCACTGTGTGAATATAAAATGCATTATGGAGATAAAAGCAGGTAAGTTGTGAGTAGATGTTTAATATGGGATTTTTAATATGGGATGAAAACACGTAAACCACCTCATGAGGACAGCGGGGGCAGAGGGAGGCCCATGATGAGTAGTTTTCAAAAATCCCAACCTTAAATGAGATATTGTTGTTATAAATGGGGGGGAGAAGGGGAAGTCTTGTTATGGGTTGATTTAAAACCCCATTGAGATTGATAGGTGTGAATTCACCAGTCAGTTAGCATAACTATAAGCATAAGCCCCCACCAAAGACAACAGGTATGTGAGAACCCACCAAGGAGCTCTTGGCTGAGTGTTGCTTCGGGTACCAGGGTGTGAGTATGGGAAGAGAGATCACACAAAATGAGAACAGAAAAGAACCAAGAGAGGGAAGGAGAGGCAAAAAAGCCCAACAGGAACCTGTGAGCACAGTGTGACCCTGGAAGAAGCAAGAGAGAGCGAGCTTTTGAATCTGGTGTTGGCAAAAGAGGCTTGGGGTCTGTAAGCTAAGAAACTGCTTCTTTTGTTCTTGGTTCCTTCTGCATTCAGAGACACAGGACTTGGTACATTCCTTGTAAATAAACAAGATTACATTAAAGAAAGTGACTATCACCAATATCCATTCCCAACAGGAACACCCCAGGGCCCCAAAGTAGCAGCGTGGGTCGAAAAGGAGCAATATTATCCATTTGTAATGATACCATTGTAACTCTATAGTCCTGGTTTAGACGAGGCTCTTAGATGGCCAACCACCTAAATGCTCCCAGAATTAATCACCCTCACTATTACAAATTTGGAAATTAATCTCTCTGTAACTCAGTCTTCCATCTGTAAAATGGGGATAGTAGAACTTCCTTTCTCCCGCTCTCTGTCTTGTTTAGATGGTAAGCTCTTTGGGACAGACTGCTGCTTACTGTGTGTTTGTACAAAGTCCAGCAAAATGAGCCTTTGATCCAGGCGATACCACAAAACTACCAAAATTTGTGCCTCAATTCTACATCTGCAGTTAATTGTGATAGGCAAATCAGGCCCTTTATGTATGGGAAAACATTTAAAATAAGGTGGAGAAATAATTTGTATTTAGACAGGAAGGATGGTCTCATAATTAAGGCGCTGATCTGGAACTGGTTTCTATTCCCAGCTCTGCTACAGGCTCTCTCTGTGAACTTCAGGCAACTCTCTTAAGGACAGATTCTCTGCCAGAGTACATTGGCACAGCTCCACTGGAGACAACATGCCAGTAATACCATCAGAGAATGTAGGTCTTAGATTCAGTCATAGATTTTAAAGGTCAGAAGGGGTCATAAAATCCTCTTGTCTGACTTCTGTATAGGCCATATCATTTCATCCAGTTGTCCCTTTACTAGGCCCAATAACTTGTGTTCAGCTACAGCATCTCTTCCAGAAGGTATCCAGTCTTGATTTGGAGACATCCAATCACTTCCATCACAATCCAGCATTTCCACTGGTAGTTTGTTCCAACGATTAATCACCCTCACGATTACAAATTTGTAAATTAGTCTCTCTGTAACTCAGTCCTCCATCTGTAAAATGGTGATAGTTGTACTTCCTTTTGCCCACTCTTGGGAGAGTCTTGTTTCGATAGTAAGCTCTTTGGGATAGACTGTTGCTTACTGTGTGTTTGTACAAAGTCCAGCAAAATGAGCCTTTGATCCAAGTGATACAATAAAACTACCAATAGTTTTAGTTTTGACTCATCACCAAGATTTCCTCACTTTGTTGATATGGGTTCATAACAACACAACTTGGCTCCTTTAGTTTTTTGCCTAAAAATGAAATAGCAATAAAACCAAGGCTACCAGCCTTTATTGGTATTAATCTACCAATTTAATAACTATCTAATAAGAAAGGGGAGGGGGGAGTACGGGTTGCTTGCTACAGCCATCAGGGCATATCTCACCAAATCAATTCCCTGCCATTGCAGGGGCCTCCGGCATTGGTGCAACTTGGTCCCTCCTGTTCTCTGCCTGTGGCACATAATAGTTTCATCTCCTGAAGGCTGCAAATACTTTAGTCTCATTCAGATTTTTGGGCTGAACAGAGTGGTAACTGGGTGGGGTTTACTGTCCTATAATGTGCAGGAGGGTAAGACTAGATGATCTGTGGGTCCCTTCTGACCGTAAAGTCTCTGACTCTGTGATATGGACACCGTTTGGTTTTTTGGGTATCATGTCTGAACTGAAGTGGTCTAATTTAGAAAGTAAGGTGTCTTGTGGCAGTGACCATGCCTTTCCTGTTATCCGGTACAAGGCTGAGAAGACTGATGATGCTCCCTTAGTAATAGTTAGACTATGTATTATCATTTAACTTATAATAATCACAATAAGACACAGCAGAGTGTGATTGTACTGGGTAATGAGGACCTGCTTATGAGGTAAACAGCCTTTGGCCTACTAACTTATCTAGACATGTTGCTAAGTAATTGCTTCATTGAGGTTACACGAATGTAAAATCCAAGAAGAAGGCTATTGGGGGTAATATATGACCACAAACTGGGGACGCATCCATACTCAGGATTAGCAATAGAAGACTTTCTTTCTCCTAAGTAAATAGGCAGTGAAGAGAAGACTATTGAAGATGAGAATATTGATTGAATGTTGAAGATAAGCATATACATGGAGATAAGAATATTTCAGTGTCTTGCTTCAGGAGGCTCAGCTGCCTTCTTGGAAAGTCCAAGGCCTTGTCCATAGATTCTTAGATTGAACAAACAAGGTGTACCATTTAATTATTAATGAAGAAAAATTTCAGCATTTCCCACTCTCAGCAAAATCAAGTATGTTCTTTGGCTCAGTTCAGGCAACAATGTTCTGCCCACAAGGCCATATTCCTCCCATTGCAGAACACATGCAACCATAGGTGCCGACTTCCCCTCTGCCCTTAACCTACCCCTATTCCACCCCTTCCCCAAAGTCTCTGCCCCACCCTGCTTTTTCCCACCCCATCCCCAACCCCATTCCACTCCTTTCCCCCAAGTCCCCGCCCCTGCCCTGCCTCTTCTCTGCCTCCTCCCCTGAGCGCGCCACATCCCCGCTCCTCCCCCTCCCTCCCAGAAAGTCCTAAGCACTGCCAAACAGCTGTTAGGTGGCTGGCGGGGGCAGGAAGCGCTGGGAGGGAGGAGGAGGAGCGGGGCCGCTGTGCACGGGGTGGGAAGGAGAAGGAGGCGAGATGGGGGGAGCTGGGCTGCTGGTGGGTATGGAGCACCCACGGAGTTGGCGCCTATGCATGCAACAACTCCTGGGTTATTACCCTCTTGTAAAGCATATCTCTTTATGACTCAGTTTCATCTCTTATGATATAGGTTCCTGCTATTAGGGACTGTGATGATTTATATTATTTGTATTCTGGTAGTACCTAACAGCCCCAATCATGGACCGGGGTTCCATTGTGTTAGGAGCTGTACAAATGCAGAACAAAAAGATGGTCCCTGTTCCAAAGAGAATACAATCTAAGTTTGGCCAATAATGCCAACATGACTCCAAAGCCACGCTGGAGCAATGCAAGGAAAGAAATGAAGTGTGAGCATACATAATAAATATTTGCATCCGTCGTGGTGCTTTGCCAATTGATTAAATCATTATTACATAACTAGTAGCTGAAAGCCTGTGCTGACATATACATATTGCAGTTGGGCCAAGTAATCCACCAGCCGTGCGGTCTCCCTCGTACAACCAATGAAATTGTTACATGCAAATTAGCTGCAGAGTATGGGTTTAGGTTGAGTAAACTCTGGTATCAGGAGGTAGCCGTGTTAGTCTGTATCCACAAAAACAACAACCAGTCCGGTGGCACCTTAGAGACTAACAAATTTATTTGGGCATAAGCTTTTGTGGGTAAAAACCCCACTTCTTCAGATGCATGGAGCCTTGTCGTAAACTCATGCTATTTATTCAAAAGTCTTTTGTCTAGTGGTCCCTTGAGAATCCAGATTGGATCTCTGAATTGTCCTCCTGTCACAGGTGATAGATAAAAGTTCCCCCCTTCAGGGCAAAGATTCAAAAGCTGAGTCCAGAGGTGCGGGGTGGGGGGGTGGGGTTTGCAATCTCCTTCTCCCCAGTACTTCCTTGGAGTTCCACTTCACACACATTGTTACAAAAGACCAACCGCGTCTGGTACATTGTTTAACAGCGTCTTTGAAGTTCCCATTATTTCCCAGAGATTGCATTAATCCTTCCTTCTCCTAAAGAAGTTCCACACAATCCCACAATAGCGCACAAACATTTTCATTTTCAATACAATGGACTCCAAAGGTATAAAACGTAATTCCATAGGGTTCACCCAGGATATTGTCATATCTGTCATTTCCTCTTCTGTGGGTGTAGGGTCTGAGCCAAATCTTTAAGGGTCCTGTCCTCTGGCTTGAGTTCCACAAAAGATTACACAAAATCTCACAGACCAGATGATCACACAGTCTTTCTGCCATTATGTTTGGACATCTTGGGGAGACTGCAGGGAAGATTTCAACAGCACAGAACCTGCAACCAAAACTTAAGTCGCAGTTCCTCCTTGAGTCTTATCCCTGAATTCTAGTCTAAAGCTAATCTGGAGCTGAATGCCCCCTTCATTGGCCCACCCCAATATTTTGTTGTTGAAGATTGTCTGTGTGCAAATCATGTTCATCATTTTTAAACTGTGAGTGTGCTACTCATAAAGGTCTGGACTGATAACTTGAACAGGGCATAGTATTCACAGTGAAAACCACAGAATGACTGGATTCATTACTAGAGACTGGGGTATTCTGCTAAAGTGTCTGTTGCTTCTTCCTCTCCCACTCTTCAGTGGAGGGACAGTATGTGAAAAGTTCTTTCTTAAACTCAGGAAGAGGACTGAGTATAATAACCAGCACAAAGCCTGCTGTGAAACATGGTTTTTGCACTTCCAAAAATTTCTGGGAAGCCAGTGAATATGGAAAGATGCGCAAACCAGGTGTAGTGTTAATCAGGTAGGTCTAAGTGAATGAGAACAAGAGTAGCTTTTAAGGTAATGAGGGTGAAGGTTAAACAAAATATGTTTGTCTAGTTAGCTTAACATTGTCCATGGCAGAGTCTCTCCTTCATAAATTACTGTCAGAAATATTAAACCTAGTAACACTGGGCCAACTTCACCCTGGGTGTTACTCCACTGAGGACATTGTAGTACTGCTGGGAATTAGTTCAGTCCATGCTCACCAGAGTTGGGCAATCTATTTCTGAAGGATAATTAAGTCCATTTTTGGGGGATTTGTCTGCTAATGGAGCCTGGTTTCCATAATGCATTCACTGTTCATTCAATCAACAAAAGTTCCAGTGGGTTCAAACACATTGAAGGCAAAGGCTTTGCACAGGTATGAGAAGGAAAGAGCCCAGTTTGACTTTGCCAACCTAGTAGCCTGAAAATAAAATAAAACTGTCAGTTAATGAAATACCTTTGTTCTGACAGTCACTGAGAGACCATAAACTTGGAGCCCATTGATGTTATGTTTAAAAAATCCCTTCTGAGGCCTGGTCTACACTGTGTGTGGGGGATCGAAATAAGATACGCAACTTCAGCTACGTGAATAACATAGTTGAAATCGATGTACTTAAACCTACTCACCGCAGTGTCTTCACTGCTGTGAGTCAACCTCTGCCGCTCCCCCGTCGACTCCGCCTGCACCTCTCACGGTGCTGGAGTACAGGAGTTGACGGGAGAGTGCTTGGGGGTCAATTTATTGCATCTAGACTAGACGCGATAAATCAACCCCCGCTGGAGCGATCACTGCCCACCGTTTTGGTGGCTAGTATAGACATACCCTCAGAGTAGTTACACGCTATAAATTGTAAACCAAATGGCTGGCCTCATGTCACTCTTTTTTTAATACATGATAGGAATACTTCCAGCGCGGACATATACAGCAGGAAGGATTACATGCCAACATGCTGTTCAGTAGTCTCCATCAATCTACATAATACCTGAACTTTTTAAACCAGGTCATCCTGAGTTTGTTTCAAGGCATTGTTTGGATTTGTTGTTTCTGCAGTGATCTAAAATGCTTGTCAAAGAGAGACTTTTTGTCTCCAAGTGTATTCCTAATGGAAATTTGGACTAATCTTCTTGTCTGCTCTGGATTGGCAAAACTCTTCTGTGCACAACTGTTGTCTCCGCTGCTTTGCTGCTTCTACTTAAGATGCACTGTTAGATGAAAACTTTTGAGAGATGTCTTCAGTTTATCATTTATTAATCCATATTATATATCCTTAATGAACTGAATTATACAACAAAGTCTATTGGACTAAAGAATTTTAACTAAGCACTTTGAAGACAAAATCTGCTGTATTATTAACCAAAGGGGCCCTAATAAGTTAAAAGTCCTATATTAAAATAACACAGATTTCCTCATCTGTTTTACTAGTTACGTCAGAAATTATTCAAACTAAATGAGTTTTTAAAATATTATTTGTTGATAATCACTTTGTTGCCACCTTTTTGTTTACTTTTATACTTAGTTCAGTTGGAAAACATTGAATAGTCAGTTTCACTCAGTCTAAACTTTGGTATTTATAAATTGCCTGGTTTCAGAGTAGCAGCTGTGTTAGTCTGTATCTGAGTCAGCCATAAAAATGTTGGCATACTGTGGGGCCATGCGGGTACCCATAGCAGTGCCACTGATTTGAAGGTATACATTGTCCCCAAATGTGAAATAGTTATGGGTGAGGACAAAAACAGACTCGAACGAGAGACTGCTGAATTGGAATTAATTTGCAAACTGGATACAATTAACATAGGCTTGAATAAAGACTGGGAGTGGATGGGTCGTTACACAAAGTAAAACTGTTTCCCCGTGTTTACCCCCCCCATCCCCCCTGCTGTTCCTCACATGTTCTTGTCGGCTGCTGGAAATGGCCCACCTTGATTGTCACTACAAAAGGTTTTTTCCCCCCTCCACTCTCCTGCTGGTAATAGCTCACTTTACTTGATCACTCTCATTACAGTGTGTATGGTTAACACCCATTGTTTCATGTTTTCTGTGTATAGAACTCTCCCCACTGTATTTTCCACTGAATGCATCCAATGAATGTAGCTCACAAAAGCTTATGCTCAAATAAATTTGTTAGTCTCTAAGGTGCCACAAGTCCTCCTTTTCTTTTTATAAATTGCCTGTTACCTTGGAATCTAAGCAAAATCTATTTTATAACCTATTTTACTTTCTGCAAACATTTAATGAGAATGTTTAAATGCAAACAAAAGAGAACTGTTTTCACTAAAAAAAAATTAATCATTTTCTAAATGCAATTGTGGTTATACTATAGTTATAACTATATATATATATATATATATATATATATATATATATATATATATATATATATATAGTAGTTATATATTCAATAACTTTTCACTATAGAATTGAAGAAGCATATATGCAGTAAAATGTGTTTTTTAAACTTATAAAGAATAAATGTAAAGAATATAATCTGAACATATTCACAAAGGAGATATTGTCAGGTGCACACAAGTCATTAATTTAATAATGTATAGTGTATTTTGGCACACATGAGGAGTAATACTACTTTTTGTAATACTTTTTAATAGTATATGTATTTTTGTCAAAGTATGTGAAACATACATATACTATGCAATGTTTTATTGTTATTTCTGGGAAAAATTGCAAACCACTGATCAGCCTCAAGAAATGCATGAAATAAGTCTGCACATAAACAAAGTATTTAACCCAAATTACTTTTTAGCGTCTTTTTATTTTGTTCAAATACGTTTTTCAGATAGAAAATATGCATAGTGAAAGGCTATTTTCTTGCAATTGATTGTTTTGCAGTTTGTTATTATTGAATCACTATAATCATATCCTAATAACCATGTTCAGCCTTGCTTATAGGTTTCTGGATATTGAATGTACATTAACCACATTGGATTTCACAATATTTCTGTTGCACTCTGTGTATACATCTTTTCATCATTCCTTTGCATTATTGGAAATGAATTCTGTGGCTTGGTGGAGACGTTTGAGATTCCAAACGTGATAAATGGTAATAAATTTTTCCCTGAAAAAATGTTCTTTTATCCTCTTTATCCAATTGCTCCATTCCTCTCTCCATGCCTTGTGCACTTTCAATGTCTGATGTCCCTGCAACCATTATCAGATGAATGAGCTTGAGAGCTGGGAATGTATTGATTTCAACATCAAGAGAAGAAGCCCTCCTTCCTTTGTGGCTATAATTGCACCTGTTGGATGTGGTGATGAGGGAACAAAACAACAGTATGAGGGAAACGTGGTAGTACAGTTTGCACATGGTCAGTAGAGACTTCTTAGAGTTTGGCAGCTAAATTCTCTGAAGATTCCTTATTCATGGAGCGTGTGTCATCCACCTCACAGTTCCTATTTGCCAACCAGACTGCTCCTTCACCATCTCCACAAAGTGACTGAGCATGTCCCAGTCCAGCACTGCAGGAGCTGAGCAAGGACAGTGTGTCTCCTGGGCTCTTAGTGCTCCCACTGCTGGCACCAAGGCAGCATAGAGGCAAAGGAGGAAACAGTCTGACTCAAATGCAGAGGGGTGAAGAATGCGGGGAGAGGGAAGAGAGGCAGCACAAGGAGACAGGGGCAGGAGATTGGGAGTGGGAGGTAGGAACTGGGAGGTGAAAGGAGAAGGGAGGGGCCTGGAGCAGGGGAGAGTGACAAGAGATGGGGAGGATAGGAGTGGGTTTGGGAGCATGGAGTTGTGGGAGATAGTCACAGCTGTTTCCTGCTGTCCCTGCACTGTAGAAATCTTCCCTCAACTGGATCCAGGACTTTTAGGATCTCTTTATACCAATCTAGTCTTTTTATCTTCTGTAAAAAGGTGGGGTGATGGTCTCACTGTAGCTCTCCTGACTCCCAGTCTAGTGCCTGATCCGGTAGCCCATGTTGCATCCTTCTGTAGAACATTGCAACTGGAATATTACCACCAAGTTGTTGGCAAATCCAAAGGGAGTTAATAAAAGACTAACAATGATTAGGGTTCTGGAGAGACTGTTGCTTTCATGACAAGTTGAAGCCTTAAATTTGTATAGTGCTTCATAGATTTCAAGGCCAGAAGGGACTATTGTGATAATCTGTTCAGACCTCCTGTATAACACAGCCATAGAACATCCCCAAAATAATTCCTAGAGCAGATCTTTTAGACAAACATCCAGTCTTGGTTTACAAAAGGTCTATGATGGAGAATCCACCTGAGCCTTGGTAAGTTGTTCCAATGGTTAATTACCCTCATAGTTAAAAATGTATGCCTTATGATGACTAAGTAGAGGTACAATAAAAGTCTACAGATGTTGGCAGATTGAATGCCATGTAGGGAGTGGAATTTTTAGGATGGTACAATGGGCAGAAGTAGAAGTAATGAGGATAGTAAGAAAAAGAAAATTAGGCTGAATAATAAGACAGTGAGATCTATGAGGCTGTAGAACAGTCTCCCAAGGAAAATCTCTGTCACCAGCAACATTAGAAACTAGGCTGGACAAAGTACAATAAAATGATCTGTAAGGAACAATCTTGCACTAGCAGCTTGGAGGGGTGACTGGGTGAGTGAGAAAGTCATTTCCATTTCTCTCCAGGCTGGGCTCTTTTGGGCTGGAGGTAAAGACAGAGACATGAAGTTATGAAAGGCTCAGGAAAATACAAGAGCCCCGAAGGAAAAAGGGAGTGACTTTGGATCCTAGCATGGGCAGCCCTGTAATCCTGACAAACTCTGCTCACCTGGGACATCACGTTACACAAATAGAAAGGGGAGGGAGACCATTGGCACTTGACCAAGTGGAGCAGCTGCACTTGTAACCACTCACTGTCGGGAAATAGCAGAATGGATTTTATCAAGTACAAAGTACCGCATCTTTCTTGGCTCCTTCTTGCTGGGAAGTTTTTTGAATCCCTCTGTGTAAGGTTTTGCTTTGGGTCCAAATTTACACCTGGCTTTGTGCCAGACTCTAGTTCTAGGCTCTGCCCCCCTGCTTCTGGATTAACATCTCTGTCTTTCGCCATGTGAAATGTACCAAGCTTAGTCATTTGAGTGTATGTTGTTGAAGAGGCTCAGTTAGAGGCCATGGCTAAAAATGTGGCCCTTAATGATAATTGTTTTCTGTCAAGTAATTAGTGAGGAAGCTTGGGAAACCAATAAAAATAGCACCAGAATTTGTTCATTGTTGCCTGCTGCAGTCAGTCTATGGAACCAAATTGCAACCTCCAAAACATCTCTGGGGTAGATGAACAAGTTTGGATAAGAAAATGACCCAGGTGTTTTCCTGTTGCTCAAATCAAATCCGAACCTGCATCATTTGTTTTCCCCTTCAATTTTTTACCTTTGAATGTTGGGGTGCTTATCCAAACCATTGCTTTGAAAGCTCCTCCTTCATCTCCTGGGATAAACTCTGGCCATTCCCCTAGCATTAGCTGGGAATACTCTGGCATGTCACTCAAAACCTTTCTGCCATTGCATGACTACAGACCGTGTAGGAGAGGTCAAGACAGTGCAGCTTTATTCAGCAACTAAACACTTTGGGTGAAATTCAGCTCTGTGCAAAGGGCCAGCCAAGGTCTATGTACTCCTCAGATCCCATCTAAAGATAAGACTTAAGTGGGATTTCAGTGGTGCCTAGGCTTTGTGCTGGTCCTCTGCATGGAGGCGCATTTCACCCAGGCAGCAGCACCCCAAGACTGATCAAAGCTAAGCTGATGCAGAGGCAGGGATCTCTGCCCCTTGGATTGACAGGCTACCTCAGGTTCACACCTTGAACAGATGAAAAAGAAAAAGGGCTACACTTCAGATAAAGACAGGTTTCAGAGTAGCAGCCGTGTTAGTCTGTATTCGCAAAAAGAAAAGGAGGACTAGTGGCACCTTAGAGAGTAGCCAATTTATTTGAGCATGAGCTTTCGTAGCTCACGAAAGCTCATGCTCAAATAAATTGGTTAGTCTCTAAGGTGCCACAAGTCCTCCTTTTCTTACTTCAGATAAAGGATTGCAGCCCTCTGAAACCGTCAATGATTTGTGTAATCAGGCAGGGGAGGAGCTAGGTGTGCCTGGAGGTAAGAAAGGAACAGCTGGTGGTTGGGAGTGGGAAGAAAGGTGCGGGGGAAATAGAAAGGGGTGGAAGGAGGCCACTGGGAAGCTGATACATTCACTAATGTACACTCTTCTAGCCCTGAAAAACCCCTGGTATTGCACTGAGAATATATTTTGTGGGTATGCAGATCACATAAGGCAAAGAGAACCCATCTCCCACTGGTACATTTTTGGAGATGGTATATAGAATGGGGAACTGTCCAATGATAATGCAACCCATAACCCCAATTACTCATGCGCCATATTAAAATTGTATCTATTGAGGCTTTATAACCCACAGCCTCTAGGAATTGTTCAGTGTAGGTGATATGTGTGTCTGCATTTGCCACAGGCTTCAACCAATGAATATGGCCAACCACTATACATACATAATATATACCTTTTTCTTCCCATGGACAGTCAAAAATCCAGTCTTGTTAAATGGCTGTCTGATGTTCAATGCTAGTAGTATAAGAACAGATAACAGTGTAATTTGCTTTGATGTTAACTGGATCTCTCTGTATCCCGAGTGAATTTTGTGTGTGTGTGTGTGTGTGTCCATCCCTCTCATGTTTTATTCTGAACTCAGAGCGCCTGATTCTCCACTCTGCTGCCCCGGTTTGATGCATGTATAACTCCTTTGAATTTCAGCTCTAGTGTGTTGCGTTCAGTGAAGTTATGAGGGAGTATAATGTAACCCAGTGGAGCGGCATACTTGCTATTCCATTTCCCTTCCCAGACTACACTGGATTTCTTCACAAAGGAAGGAAATGGAACACTTGTTTTCTTTAAGCATTTATTTACTTTTTACATCCTAAATCCACTCCGTAGTTTATACCTTTGGGTAAAAGTAAAAAGCCTCTTTCCTAAGTCTTCCTATATGTCTTTCAAATGCATTCTGTCCCCCCACCCCAGAAAAAACCAACAAAGCAAGGATGGTGCTTTCACAGATTTGTGATGGTTCTCACTCACATCCAGCACCCACCCAGAGTTTCCTAGTAATGCTGCTGGAAAATACTCCAAGCCATCTCTCGAGGTGCCATCTCCCTGTAGCACTGCTTGCAATAAACTTAAGAATGTGGTTCCATATTAGTGGTTAGCATTGAGTGAATGCACCAAAAAGTTCATCGTCAGTACTTTATTGATAGTAAAGGGCTAACACTAAGAAGCCCATCTTCAGGGCCTTGCTTAGCCTTACTAATCTGGGCAGTGCCATTCCCTCTGGAAAGACACACTACTGCTCACAAGACTGGGTGCCAGAGCTCAGTGGGGGATGGTGTCATTTACTGAGCCACCATAAACAAAAGTTCTCCTCCTGCTTAGCACTTAGAACTCTTGCCAGGTGCAATGGGCTGTATTAAGCCACGCTGGTGAATCAAGGATTGTTATCCCCATTTTACTGACTGGGAAACTGAGGTACAGAGAGGTTAACAGTGATATTGTGAAACATTCACTGACTTCTTAGAACTATGTACAGTAAACCACTGAAATCCCTGGGGTCACTGCCCAGAACTAGCCCTGTATTTTCCAGTCCCCTAAAGTCCCAGGGAATTCTGCATAAAACAAACCCTGTATTCTCTATTACCCTGAAATCCCTGGGAGTCCTCCCCAGAGCAACCATACTCTTTCTCAAAAAGAAAATGAGTACTTGTGGCACCTTAGAGACTAACCAATTTATTTGAGCATAAGCTTTCATGAGCTACAGCTCACTTCATCAGATGCATACTGTGGAAAGTGTAGAAGATCTTTTTATACACACAAAGCATGAAAAAATACCTCCCCCCACCCCACTCTCCTGCTGGTAATAGCTTATCTAAAGCGATCACTCTCCTTACAATGTGTATGATAATTAAGTTGGGCCATTTCCAGCACAAATCCAGGTTTTTTCACCCCCCCACCCCCACACAAACCCACTCTCCTGTTTGCGGGGGGGGGGGGTGTGGTGGTGGTGGTGAGAAAACCTGGATTTGTGCTGGAAATGGCCCAACTTGATTATCATACACATTGTAAGGAGAGTGATCGCTTTAGATAAGCTATTACCATCAGGAGAGTGGGGGGGGGGTATTTTTTCATGCTTTGTGTGTATAAAAAGATCTTCCACACTTTCCACAGTATGCATCTGATGAAGTGAGCTGTAGCTCACGAAAGCTTATGCTCAGATAAATTGGTTAGTCTCTAAGGTGCCACAAGTACTCCTTTTCTTTTTGCGAATACAGACTAACACGGCTGTTACTCTGAAACCTGTCATACTCTTTCTATCACACTGAAGTCCTTGGGGCTCCTGCTGAGAACCTGTCCTGAATTCTCTATTAGATGCAGTGACCTAAAAACAAACACGCAAACAAACAAAAAACCCCTAGACTCTGCACTAGCTACAAGACACAGGGCCTGATTCCCCACTGCATTACTTCAATTTGACACCAGTGTTACTCTATTGGAGTCAATGTCTGTATTTATTTTCAGACCTGGTTGTGGAACTGTTTTGCTCTTTCCCAGCAAGCAAGTCAAAGTCTGGGTATACCAGACACGTACACTGAAGTCTAGATCTAATGCAGGTCACCTGAGTGCTATCATGTGGCTGACTGACGAGGAAGAGCAGATGCTGTTGTCCTGAGAAGAAGGTTAAAGCACTTCCCCCAGCCAGTGTAAAATGGGAACCCATCCATTTCCTAGCCTCTGTAGAAAAGTCCGCCCTGAGCCAGCTGGGATTCCAATCCGGCCCTTCAGAAGGGGATCCTCTATACATTTTAAGGGCCAGATTCACTGAAACTGGCAGGGGAAGCCTGGCTCCTTGGCCCCACCTGGAATTCACCCCAAGGAAGGGCAGGCTGTCTTACTGCTGCCATCTTCTACCAGCGGTTCCACATAACGAGGGTGGGGAGCAGCTTTACATGGTGCTCCAGGTTCCACCAGAATCCTGCCAACCCTTTAGCAGCTGAACCAGTGCATCCTTTGCCTGTCCTAGCCGCACCCCATGGCCAACTGGTGCCACCCACATTTTGAACCATGCTAGCCCCCTAACTGAGGGGAGGTTACTGATGCTTTTCACTGTCACAGCCTCCCCCTTGGTGGACTTTCTGCTACTGGGGGCCTTTGCCAACACAGACCCAGGGCTGAATCTGGCCCTTGCTACTTGTGGGTTATTTATTTGCTGACAACTTGCCAAAGTCCCACAAAATTAAGGGCTCTGAATCTTTGCTGTAGTAAGCAGGTAAGGATTATCTTTATGGGGAAGTGTGAATGTGCACACCCAGGAAGGAATGATACTGCTTTGCACAGTGGTACGGTAATGTACTAGAGGATTCCCATCCCTTAAGAACAAGAGGACTGGATATAGATTTATAAATATTGATTGGTGATTTCATGTTCACCTGGACGAAATGACAATAAAAAGATCAGCACTGAAAACCAGGCCCCCGCTCTTTCTGTCTCTCTCTTTCCTTTCCCCTTTCACCCTGATCTCCTCTTTGGCTTGCTCCCTCGGCCACAGCATGAAGCACGACTCTATTTCACAGTAATCATAAATTAATTTAGAGCCGGCAGCCCCACACAGAGCCAGGCAGAGGTGTTGAGGGAGATGCTGCACAGAGCCATGTGAGTGGAGCACTGGAGGCTGTGATGCGGGAAGATGTTTGCTGTTTCGCTGAAGTGCCGGCTAGGGGTGATGAGACGGAAGAATAAAGGTACAGTGGAATGGGGGGGAGCGGCGTACTCCTGTCTGAAAGAGGGACTCAGTGGGGACAGTTTGAATATTTACTTTTTCTTAGGTGGACAAGAGAAAAAATAATGTATAGCCTGTGACGGATCTGCACCATTGGTGTGGATTGGGGGTTATTTTATTTTTCTATGTATAATATGTTTTCAGGGGAGATCATTTGACTTGTGGATTTTTATTTTGTTCAGCTGTTGTAGTTATCATTGCAATAAAGTAGATTTAGATGTGCCTCGGACCCTTACAAGAATCCCTCACGCCCTCATAAGGGAGTTGTTATTTTGCAGAGACAGGCAGTTTTGTGTTTTGCTGGACTGCACAGCATTGTTTGCCGGTTCTGATATTTGACCCACCGAGAACAGCTTCTGGAGGGTGGGCTGGAAATAGGGGACTCAAGGAAAGGTGGGACAGAGACATGTCAATAGAGTACAGGGGAAATCTACTTCTGGGAAGAAATCCCACTGTGAAATGAGAAGCTAGTAATATTATAAGTAGATCTCAGGCAAAATCTATTTCCAGGCATGGATGGGTTTCTCTTCCTACTACTTACAATATCATGTTAGACAAATTTAATGAATACTTCTGCTGGGCATGTAGACCCTAGCCGCAAGCCTTTTAGTTTTAACAGTATTAAATTGATTGCAGAACTTCGCTGATGGAGTGACACAGTTTTCCTGTCATTGTAAAGTCCTGCAGTTGCTCTAGTGCTCTGCAGCTGGCGTTCAGTTCAGTTTTGTCTTGTTTTTTTAAATGTCTAATATAGTAATGGATTGAAAAGTTTTCCTATAGAGTGGAGGCTATACTCCACCATATGAGCCTTTAAGGTGGTCAGAAATGCCAGGTATACCTCCTGCCGATCAAAGCCTGCTTCACATAAAGGAAAATGACATGCATTTTTACAAGGACCTTTAAAGAACAGTGGCTTCTAGGGGCTCAGTGTAACTTGGATATTATTGATTTCAGGCATCCTGGAAGATACAAACCTAGCTTTTCCCTCATTTAGAGAGAGCCTTATTGCCTGGTGCAGAGAGTTGATGCATCCTTGGCATTTTGAACTCTGTCAGGACACCAGCAGGCATTGATCTGTATTAGCAGTGCGGGCTATATTTTATCGCATATACATCCATGAACTAGACGAGCGTTAGAGTCTAGAGTCTAACTCCCGTGCACACCTTGTCCCTTTAGCAAAAGGGACTTATCCAAATAAAGGCCCGAGTGCTGTGGCCTATACCGTAGATCAGAGCAGCCTGAGGGGCTGTGACTGCAGCCGGGGATGGGTTGAGCACACGGATGTGATGGCCATGTGCCCAATGCCAACCCCAGTGAGGGGAGTGACACAGCTGTTAAGCCAGCTCGACCCCACTAGTGGATAATAATGAGTACTCTGTGAGGTCATCCTTCCAGGGCCAGCTGTGCAAGCTTTATGTTCACTTTGGAGCCAGTATAGCAGCCTCAGTGTGACCCAGGACTAGCCCAAATCCTACATCAAAAGTAAGAGTTTCCTTTCCTGATAACACCTTAGGAGTCTGACTTTGAGAGTCCTGAGCCCCCTCTACTGTCATGGAAGTCAGTGGGAGTTAAGGGTGCTCAGCATCTTGCAGCGTTTGGTCCCAGATTATTAAAAATTTACAGATTTTATTTTAAGCCATTTGCTTTTTACAATTTATGCTTATGTTTGTTTGCTCATTGCACTTCTGTTTGAGCAAATAACGAACCTGGTCAGTTCCTATGTCGGCACAGAGTCGGTTTCATATGCCTACTCTCATGCACCAGTAGCCCAGCTCTATTGTTTGTATTCAGGATTCCAACACTGGAAGACATTTAGAAATCCCTGGATGCCAAATACATCCAGTGTTCTGTTTAGTGCCGTTATTCCAGGGGAGAGTTTGGCCCCTGGGTATTAGCTTTTGAAATTCCCCTCCTTCACCCCTCCCCCTTTATAAAGAAAAGCTTCTATTTGGGACTTAAAATACTTGAAAAGGTCAGTTGAATGAAACCTCCTAGAACAGTTTCCTCTGACATAGGTTGTGAGGAACGCTAGGAAACACTCCTAAAGCAGAGGGAAGGGTAATGATGTACTGTATGCTAGGGCCAGCTAAGACTGGAACTGAGCCAATGAGGTTTAGAAAAAATGTTACTCCAACGCTACCGTCTAAAGTTTCCCCAGCTTTGGTTAAGTTGGAGTTGGCTTGGATCCCCTGCATTTCTTACGTATAGCTTTAAATATGAGAATCACTAATCTGGTGCTAAATTGTTCTGCTTTGATCAAGGATTAAGTTGAGCTGGAACTTGCTTTCGGGTTAGAGCTTTCAAATGAACACACATGTGCAGAGTCCGTTACCCGGTTTCTGTAAATTGGGATATCTGGTTTAAAGTTAAAATAACTCCCAAATGATAAATATAAAAAATGTATGAGTCCAAATTTAACAAATCAGTGATATCACCAATGTGAGGTATCCAAGAACTAGTAACTGATATGAACTGTAGCAACAAGGAATGAACTGTGCAGTTTGCCTATCCATAAATGCGCTAGTCCAGGGGCTCTCAAACTTCATTGCATCATGACCTCCTTCTGACAACAAAAATTACTACACAATCCCAGGAGCGGGGACCGAAGCCTGAGTCTGCCTGAGCCCTGCCGCCCTGGGCACTGCCCCGGGCTGGAAGGCCAAAACAAAGGGCTTCAGCCCCAGGCAGGGGGCCTGTAACCTGAGCCCCACCGCCCAGGACTGAAGCCCTCGGGTTTCGGCTTCAGCTCTGGGCGTTGCGGCTTGGGCTTCAGCCCTGGACCCCAGCAAGTCTAAGATAGTCCTGGTGACCCCATTAAAATGGGGTTGCGACCCACTCTGCTCTAGTCTTTTCATACTTTCTAACTGTCCGTTGCATCCCTGGGGATGCTCAACCCTGCAGGAGACATCTGTCAATCCCAAACCCCACACCCTTCCCCAACAAATCAATCAGTTTACTTCAAAGAACAAAGTCTGTACAGAGAGGAAGGAGTATCCAATGTAGCCAGAGAAGGATGTGTACATGACAGCAGAAAATATACCTCCTCAAATCCATCCCATCTATTTATCATCTAACTAAGGTGTTTATGTAACCCACTGTTCCATATGTGTTCCACCCTAGTGGCAGGCCTATACTGGATATGAGTCTACTACAGCTACCAGCTGGAGGAGGTATTCCTTCAGCTCCAGTGGCTGAGGCAGATGTTTTCAAGAGTATCATTCCTGGGTTCAGTCCTCAGCAATGACCCATAATAGCAAGTGTCAGATTTAAACTGCATGATATTGAGGGTGGTTTGTTGGACACACCAGTTTCCTCTAAACTAATGGTAATTCCCTCCCCCCAGATAGACTCTTCCTCCCAGGCTAGCCCTTTCCCCCCTCTCCTCCTTCCTAGTCACACACTTACCCTGAGACACTCTTCTTCCAAGTGTATCTCCTCTTCACTCGCCAGGCAAACTCTCAGGCTCTTCTTCCCAAACTGGGCAATAATTAAATTGGGGAAGAAAACTATTAGAGCCTCCCCTAGGATAGTGCTTGGGGTGTGCTATAGACCACCGGGATCTAATTTGGATATGGATAGAGCCCTTTTTAATGTTTTTAATAAAGTAAATACTAATGGAAACTGTGTGATCATGGGAGACTTTAACTTCCCAGATATAGACTGGAGGATGAGTGCTAGTAATAATAATAGGGCTCAGATTTTCCTAGATGCGATAGCTGATGGATTCCTTCAACAAGTAGTTGCTGAACCGACTAGAGGGGATGCCATTTTAGATCTGGTCTTGGCGAGTAATGAGGATCTCATAGAGGAAATGGTTGTAGGGGATAATCTTGGCTCAAGTGATCATGAGCTAATTCAGTTCAAACTGAATGGAAGGATTAACAAAAATAAATCTGCAACTAGGGTTTTTGATTTCAAAAGGGCTGACTTTCAAAAATTAAGGAAATTAGTTAGGGAAGTGGATTGGACTGAAGAATTTATGGGTTTAAAGGTAGAGGAGGCCTGGGATTATTTTAAATTAAAGCTGCAGAAGCTATCGGAAGCCTGCATCCCAAGAAAGGGGAAAAAATTCATAGGCAGGAGTTGTAGACCAAGCTGGATGAGCAAGCATCTTAGAGAGGTAATTAAGAAAAAGCAGAAAGCATATAGGGAGTGGAAGAAGGGAGGGATCAGTAAGGAAAGCTACCTTATTGAGGTCAGAATATGTAGGGATAAAGTGAGACAGGCTAAAAGTCAAGTAGAGTTGGACCTTGCAAAGGGAATTAAAACCAATAGTAAAAGGTTCTATAGTCATATAAATAGGAAAAAAACAAAGAAAGAAGAAGTGGGACCGCTAAAAACTGAGGATGGAGTGGAGGTCAAGGATAATCTAGGCATGGCCCAATATCTAAACAAATACTTTGCCTCAGTCTTTAATAAGACTAAAGAGGATCTTAGGGATAATGGTAGCATGATAAATGGGAATGAGGATATGGAGATAGACATCACCATATCTGAGGTAGAAGCGAAACTCAAACAGCTTAATGGGGCTAAATCGGGGGGCCCAGATAATCTTCATCCAAGAATATTAAAAGAATTGGCACAAGAAATTGCAAGCCCATTAGCAAGAATTTTTAATGAATCTGTAAATTCAGGGGTTGTACCATATGATTGGAGAATTGCTAACATAGTTCCTATTTTTAAGAAAGGGAAAAAAAGTGATCCAAGTAATTATAGGCCTGTTAGTTTGACATCTGTAGTATGCAAGGTCTTGGAAAAAATTTTGAAGGAGAAGGTAGTTAAGGACATTGAAGTCAATGGTAAATGGGACAAAATACAACATGGTTTTACAAAAGGTAGATCGTGCCAAACCAACCTGATTTCCTTCTTTGAGAGAGTAACAGATCTTTTAGATAAAGGAAACGCAGTGGATCTAATTTATTTAGATTTTAGTAAGGCGTTTGATACTGTGCCACATGGGGAATTATTAGTTAAATTGGATAAGATGGGCATCAATAGGAAAATTGAAAGGTGGATAGGGAATTGGTTAAAGGGGAGACTACAACGGGTCCTACTGAAAGGTGAACTGTCAAGTTGGAGGGAGGTTACCAGTGGAGTTCCTCAAGGATCAGTTTTGGGACCAATCTTATTTAATCTTTTTATTACTGACCTGGGCACAAAAAGTGGGAGTGTGCTAATAAAGTTTGCAGATGATACAAAGCTGGGAGGTATTGCTAATTTAGAGAAGGACAGGGATACCCTACAGGAGGATCTGGATGACCTTGTAAACTGGAGTAATAGGAATAGGATGAAATTTAATAGTGAGAAGTGTAAGGTCATGCATTTAGGGATTAATAACAAGAATTTTAGTTATAAGCTAGGGACGCATCAACTAGAAGTAACGGAGGAGGAAAAGGACCTTGGAGTATTGGTTGATCATAGGTTGACTATGAGCTGCCAATGTGATATGGCTGTGAAAAAAGCTAATGTCGTCTTGGGATGCATCAGGAGAGGTATTTCCAGTAGGGATAAGGAGGTTTTAGTACCGTTATATAAGGCACTGGTGAGACCTCACCTGGAATACTGTGTGCAGTTCTGGTCTCCCATGTTTAAGAAGGATGAATTCAAACTGGAACAGGTACAGAGAAGGGCTACTAGGATGATCCGAGGAATGGAAAACTTGTCTTATGAAAGGAGACTCAGGGAGCTTGGCTTGTTTAGCCTAACTAAAAGAAGGTTGAGGGGAGATATGATTGCTCTCTATAAATATATCAGAGGGATAAATACCAGAGAGGGAGAGGAATTATTTAAACTCAATACCAATGTGGACACAAGAACAAATGGATATAAACTGGCCACTAGGAAATTTAGATTAGAAATTAGACGAAGGTTTCTAACCATCAGAGGAGTGAAGTTTTGGAATAGCCTTCCGAGGGAAGTAGTGGGGGCAAAAGATCTATCTTGCTTTAAGATTAAACTCGATAAGTTTATGGAGGAGATGGTATGATGGGATAACATGGTTTTGGTAATTAAATATTCATGGTAAATAGGCCCAATGGCCTGTGATGGGTTTTTAGATGGGGTAAGATCCAAGTTACCCGGGAAAGAATTTTCTGTAGTATCTGGCTGATGAATCTTGCCCATATGCTCAGGGTTTAGCTGATCGCCATATTTGGGGTCGGGAAGGAATTTTCCTCCAGGGCAGATTGGAAGGCCCTGGAGGTTTTTCGCCTTCCTCTGTAGCATGGGGCACGGGTCACTTGCTGGAGGATTCTCTGCTCCTTGAGGTCTTCAAACTACAATTTGAGGACTTCAATAGCACAGATATAGGTGTGAGGTCTTTTTTAGGAGTGGTGGGTGAAATTCTGTGGCCTGCATTGTGCAGGAGGTCAGACTAGATGATCATAATGGTCCCTTCTGACCTAAATATCTATGAATCTATGAATCTATAATCCTCTGGCACCGTGACCTGGGAGAAATTATTCCTCTTAGCACACGTGAATGCCTGTCTTCTTTCCGTTCCTGAGCTCTTGATCTTCCCTGGCAAGGGAAGCATCCCCGCTTAACCCAGCAGGCATCGGGCTGGCACCACTACTGCCTACTGCTCTGTCCCTGACTCACTGCTGCAGCCAGCCATTCTCTGGCAGGGGAGCCCAGATCCAGGGCTCCCCTTGACCCTCTACAGACGGTGCTGCTTAAAAAACCGATCATTTGCCACATGAACCTTTCCTCAGCATTGGTGTATTTTCCCTTCCAAGAATGGAAAAAACTGTAGCTGCCATGGTGCAAGCATCTCTTTTTTAAAAAACAAGGGTCCCCTTTCGATGGTGAATACTATAGCTGTGCTATTACAGTACGTCTATCTGCCAGGCATTTCCATATGACCTTGTCTGACATTCAGCCAGTCGCCAAATCTGGCCTAAATTCTACTCTGTCTTGGTTTCTCTGAGTTGTTCTTAAGTTACTAAAGTGAACTGACATGATTTTATAAATAAACTGTTAGAGATACTAAATCATTAACAAGATACATGTGTAGGCTTGAAAAATACAAATGACTGCAATTTAAAGGTGAACTAACTGACTTCTTATTTACTTCCCACAACCTGAGCCCAGAGAGCTGGGTTGTCTTGCAAGAGCTGATAGGATCACAAACACCTGAAGAGATAAAGGTAGCTGCCTTCCTTGCGCTTTTGGTGTTAGTGGTGTCTTCACCGCTGGCAGTGGAAATCCAAAACCCTGAACTCATTTCCTGTGATTAAAGGAGAAATCTATTTTAAAATATCTTGTTTAAAAATATATTTATTTTTGTCATGTCAAAGTCTCCCTATGTGCAGCGCTCGTGATTTGGGATTTTATTGCACTTTGTCACTGTAGCCTGTCCTAAGTATTCAAACGCTGTCACTCCGGTCTTCCAAAATCATGAGGTTTTGTTTTTAAAAAAAGGGGAGGGTTCTTTCGCTTTGCCTTCTGGTTTCTGAATCGTTAGCATTCACTCAGGTCACATTTACAAGCTTTTCTCTGCAACCATCAGGACAAGAAACTTCTTTTTTTTTTTTTTTTTTTTTTTTTAATAAAAGCTGAGACACACAATCAAATTACTATAGGAGCTTTTAAAAAGAAAAACACACAATATTGTGAGACTCAGGATGTCATTGTGGGAGGTGGCAACACTGAGGTCCAGGTTTTCAGACAGGTTATGTTGTGCTCGTAAGACACCCAACTTGTCCTTTAGATGTATTTACAAATGTCTGGAATTGTTCCACCTTCATTCAACATAAGAAGAGGTCAGAATTGACTTACATGTTGTTTGTGTGAACGTTGTCACTGAAAGTTTCCTCCAGAGTCAGTGACAAGCCCATCTGACCTGTTGCTTTATTTGCTCCATAGCATCACCACAATGCTATATTGAGGCTGTGCTACACAGCACACTGTGTTTTCTTATATCAAGACTGGTATTCTCACGCATTAAGAATTGCTCACTGCAGAGGAACTGGAAATACCCCATTATAAGGGACATGTCATGATAGGGCTCATACCCGCTTTAATTTCCACCATGGTGCTGAATCAATATTTTTCGTTTAAAAAAAGTGAGAGTGAATAGAGCTGTCTCCCCAAGGTACTTACAGGTCCCCATTACGATAGTATCTGAGCAACTAACAGTCTTGAATGCATTTATCTTCACAACGCTCCTGTAAGGGAAGCTATTGTTTTATAGGTTTCAGAGTAGCAGCTGTGTTAGTCTGTATCCAAAAAAAACCAGGAGTACTTGTGGCACCTTAGAGACTAACAAATTTATTTGAGCATCAGCTTTCGCGGGCTACAGCCTACTTCATCAGATGCATAGAATGGAACATATAGTAAGAAGATATAGATACAGGAAACTGAGGCACAGAAAAGTTAAATGTACCACAGGATGTCTGTGGCAAAGCAGGGACTCCCAAGGTCTCTCAATTCTTAGGCTAGGGCCTCAGCCAACCCTTCCTTTCTTATATACCTTCTCTTCAAGGCGATCAGAACCTTGCAGGGTTTGACTTCAGATGAATATTTAATAGCAGGTGACAACTCTGAAGCTGCTACAGTTAATATTGGTGGGGTCGTTACTTCTTCAGCAGCAAAAGCAGGATATCCTTAAACATGGGACTAGGGAAAACGATCGGAATCCAAGCCAGTGATTGGTGAGCACGTTAGCTGCCCTCTCTTGATTCTGCTCTTGTAAGCATAGCTACGCTTCGGCACTTTCGATAATTCATTAATAACTAATGGCCGGGCATGTTTTATTTATGTCTACTAATGAAGCCAATTTTTCAGACTGATGGAGAGGCCTCCCAGGTGAGTATCACCTGAGCTATATTCTCCACAGCTCCCTTTGTCCCATTCTTATCCTTAGTCTTCCTCTGGGCAGCGGTGGCAAAGCGTATATGACTCTGTTACACTGGTAATCAAATTAAAAGCAATAAAATCTTGCAGCACTGAGGGTGAAAGATTTCAGAGGAACAGCCGTGTTAGTCTGTATTCGCAAAAAGAAAAGGAGGACTTGTGGCACCTTAGAGACTAACCAATTTATTTGAGCATGAGCTTTCGTGAGCTACAGCTCACTTCATCAGATGTTTACCGTGGAAACTGCAGCAGACTTTATATACACACAGAAATCATGAAACAATACCTCCTCCCACCCCACTGTCCTGCTGGTAATAGCTTATCTAAAGTGATCAACAGGTGGGCCATTTCCAGCACAAATCCAGGTTTTCTCACCCTCCACCCCCCCACACAAATTCACTCTCCTGCTGGTGCTAGCCCATCCAAAGTGACAACTCTTTACATAATCAAGTCGGGCTATTTCCTTCTTGGAGTGAGATGGAGAGACAACTCCAGGATACAGGATACTGCCTCAAAATCTCTTTGGGCAAAATTGTGGTGGGGCCTATGTGCCCAGACCGGAGGGGTGATAACCTGCCAGACACCGCAGCACAGTCTATCTGGACTTTGGGTCCAGGGGCAAAGGAGTAAGAAGATGTGCTCCCCGCACCTGCACGACACGTGGGTGGGTAGTCGGTGCAACCTTGGCTCCCACTTCTCCAATGTGCCAGTCAGCACAGCTGAGCCAGCATCATAATTTGCTGTTGACCAATGCCAGCAAGGGGCAAGAAGGAAGGAAGCTGTGCCTAAGGTGTGTCTGTAAGGCCCAGTGATTCCCAGGAGCGTTCCTGCAGGGGTGCGGGTTACACACCACCCACTGCTCAGGGCTATGCCTAAAGCTAGCCCCTGTATTTTCTGTTGCACATCAGAACCAGAAGCCATGTTTCCAAGGGGACTGAATGTGGGCACGCAATCTTGTGGAAATGCTGCATGAACAGGAATAGCGCATGCACGCTTCATCTGCACATGCAAAGAGGCTGGGGCAGTTAAGTCTTCCCTATGCATAAATGCAAAAAAAAAAGGAAAAAAGAAAGATTGAGATGGCAAATCTTTAACAGAATGTCAGGGTTTAATAGACATCACTGCCTGGCTCTCTAATCCATTTGAATGCACAAATGCAGCTTTCAAGTGCAAAAGACTTACATGTGGAAAATGGTGCATGCAAAAACATAAAGTAAAAAACTGCACATGTAATGTTAGATTCTGCTTTTGCAAAGTGGTACTTCAATGTCTCCACAATAATTTAGCACAGAAGAGGTTGGTGCTTTCTTTGTAATATGAGCTAATATATTTGTAGAATTTTTTTTTAAAGAAGCTTTTAAAAAGTGGTGATAGCCGTTGGATTGATTCACTAGCCACTCAACTCGGGAGTTCTGGGTTCAGTGAGTTTTGTGGCCACAACTGAGGGTCCTTAATGGACCTTAATTCTCTGTGTAAAACAATTACCCAATTTACCCAGTCAAGAAAGGCCCAGGACTGAAACAGCAAGAGAGGTTGCATGTCAGGACTCATCGACATTGGCAGAGCTTTTGAGGGCCCCAGGACTGGAATTGCAAGGGGCCGGCTGCAGGTCAGCGTTTGAGACTCATTGGCAGAGCTGTGTGGGGAAACTGCAGAGTGCCTGTTTCATGCTGTCAGTCCCCTCTACCATTACTACACAAATTCTCTATCCAAAGCTAGGATGACCCACTTGATTTCTGGCACAGTGTCAGCACTTTCCATATTGGAGAATTCATGCAGAATTCATGCACTGGCAGTATGTGACTACAAAGTCCCTTGTCACGTGGCGTGAAAGTACCATTGCCTACCAGTGAGAGGAGGAGTTGGTGAGAGGTTATTAAGACCAGAGTGTTTTCTTTAAATGCTGTATGTGGAGGGCCATTGAGACCCAAAAGACACCGAAGCAAACCTAACGATGCTCAACATTTCATGCAGATGATATGTATATGTAGGCTTGGCAGAATTCGATTTCGATTTTTAATAATCTCGACGGATACTATGAATGTTTATTTTGAAACATTTTTTTAAAATGTTAATTAAAATTTTTGTACTTATGCAAAATTATGAGTTTTAAGCATTTCTTTTCGATTTTTATTGATTTATATTTTCACAGTTGTGGGAAATTATGGGGTTGGATCAGACAATAATTAGTTAACAACAGTAGGTGTTGAGGTTCAAAAAGTTAAAGTCTGTAACCATTAAAACACAAATTGTCAATGTCCCATGTCAAAATATACCAAGTAAGTAGCCTTAAATCAACTGTAATCAGTTCTCAATCAGCATTTTTCTTCCTTTGCCTAGCTGTACTTTATTATCATCGATGGAAATATTTTTTCATTGGTTTGTATGTGTACAGTGAAACAATGTTTATTGACATCTACCAATAAAAATCTAAATCTTCCAAGCTGATGTATATGGTAGATCTGGGGTAAAAATTTCAAAAGGTCCACTAAGGTCCTAAGAACCAATCATTAGTAACTCCTAGGCATCTTAGGCACATGCCCATCTATGTCTTTAAGGTGCCTAAATACCTATGAAAATATGGCCCAAAGTGATTTGGGAGCCTTGTCCCCTTTTCAAAAGTGTTTTAGGCACTGAAGACTTACATCCTAATTTACAATGAGGCATAGGCTCTGAAGTGCTGATTGTCAGATTTCAAAGGTATTTAGGCTCCTAAAGATACAGATAGGCACCTAGAGGGATTTTCCAAAGTGCCTAAGTAAGATAGGTGTAAATGCCATTAGTTTCAATGGGAGTTAAGTGCCTAGGGAGGCCACTAGCCACCTCTCTGCATGGGCCCCCTGTTCCTCAGACATTCTTGTCAACTGCTGGAAGTGGCCCACTTTGATTATCACTACAAAAGGTTTTCTTCCACCACCCTCCCCCCCGCTCTCCTGCTGGTATTAGCTCATCTTAAGGGATCACTCTCCTTACAGGTTTCAGAGTAACAGCCGTGTTAGTCTGTATTCACAAAAAGAAAAGGAGTACTTGTGGCACCTTAGAGACTACAGCTTACTTCATCGGATGCATAAAGTGGGAAGATGAAGTGAGCTGTAGCTCAAGAAAGCTCATGCTCAAATAAATTGGTTAGTCTCTAAGGTGCCACAAGTCCTCCTTTTCTCCTTACAGTGTGTATGATACAGCCCATTGTTTCATGTTCTCTGTGTATATAAATCTCCCCACTCTATTTTCAACTGAATGCATCCGATGAAGTGAGCTGTAGCTCACGAAAGCTTATGCGCAAATAAATTTGTTAGTCTCTAAGGTGCCGCAAGTCCTCCTTTTCTTTTTCCGGAGGATGGGAAAGTGCCATGCAGCAGCGCCATCTAGAGGCCACAGGAGAGATCTGCCCCTTCTAGATCTGTGTGCGCTGGTTGTCCAGTTAACACGCAGAGCCAGCTAATGGAGTGTCAGATTAACGGGGTTCTACTGTAGTTATAAGAAGCCATTAAGCTCCTTTATGTAACCAGGTAGCTGAAGCAATAGGAGCACCCCCAAAAACACAGGCACATGGCAAGGCTTGGGTAGAATCTTAACCTTACGGCCCAATGGGTTTCCCTGGTATGGCAAACACAAGGGGCTAGGGCATTGATTGGATTGGAGCTGTGAGAGAAACAGCAGAAAGATCAGAGAAGCAGGGAGAGAAGGCATCAAGGAAGCACCAACCACAGCCACCACAGAATTGGTAGCATGACCCTGAGCAAACAGCTAAGAGAGAGAGAGCTTTTGGGCTGAGTGCAGGCAGAAAGAGGTTTGGAACTGTGAGTAAAGAAACTATCTCCAGTTGTTTGACCCTTCTGTGGTCAGGGAAACAGGACTTTGGGTGCATTCTTTGTAAATAAGCAGGATTGCATCAAAGATACCATAATTTTTTCCTCCTAACAGAAATGGCCCACAGGGGGGACTAGATTTTGACTAGCTGCTCAGGTCAAAAAGGGCTAACACACGTAAAGGCCTTTGAAAATGTGGCTCCTGGGCCCTTTTGAAAATTTTACCCCAGGTCAAAATGTTTTCACTGAAATATTTTTTTTTCCACAAAAAATACAGTTTCTACCAAAATGACAAATTTCACCCCAAACAGTTTTCAGATATATAAGTGGGAAATAATAATAATAATAAAAAACAGTGAAAAAGAACCAGCTGTAGGATTTGGAGACTGTGAGGGTATTTTGTGTGTGTTCTTGTTGGGCTGGGAAAAGTGGAAGGGGCCCCTGTGTTGTGGGTGTGCCAGGGCAGCATGTCTGTCCTGTGTGACGTGGAAAGCCCTTAATAGAAAACACTGATGGTTTATCGATGTCTGATGGAAACTGACAAACCAGTTAACTGACTGTAATTAGGAAGTGGAGAGCCTGGCTGGGAGTTGAGAGAGGTACATTAGCGAGGCTGGGGTAAATGAAGAGAAATGAGCTAATGGCAGAAGTTAGCAATATAGGGGCTGTGCTAGAAAGGGGGATTGATGAGATGAAGCACACACACACATGGCTAATGAGAAGGACTATGAGAAGAACTACCTTCTTATGCTGAGGGGCAGTTCCTCAGACTGGCATAACCTGGTCAGTGTTGCCAACTCGTGCTATTTTATCACGAGTCTGGTGATATTTGGTGGTCCCGCCTGCTGCAGTCAGGGATTAGGTGAGAATCTCATCTTTCATTTAAAAAACATTTCTAACGCTCATGATTGCAGAGAAAAGCTTGCAGAGATGACCCCTAAAGGCAGAAGGAGACATATCATTTTTCACATTCTCATGATTCTAAAGATAATCTTATGATTTGGTGTTGGGGGCGGGGGGAGCGGGAGGGAATGTCACCTGACTTCTGAGTTTTGAACACTTACGGTTGACAATACTACCATTCTCCACCCGCACCGTTTCAGCCCCCTTCTGTTTTTCTTTTCCCAGTTCACTTTGAGTGAAATAGACCAATTTTGCCCTTTCAAAATATATTTATTGATCCTGTGTCGTGCACCATTGGCAGTTTTTCAAAATAATTGTAAACCCTTTAAGTGGATGATGATTAGGGATTTTTTAAAGGGGGAACTAGAGCCCATGCTGAGATTATGGGCCAAATTCACTGGTGATGTAAATGGGTGCAACTCTTGTCAATGCAACTGCACTTGCTTATCTGGACTGTAGGCTCTGGGATGAGGACTGTCTGTTATTTGTCTGTACAGTGCCTTGCGCACTGGGGCCCTGATCTTTCGACTAGGGCAGCTGGGTGCTATTGTCATACAAATAATACTACTAATAGTAACCCCAGCCATGAATTTGATCCAGTGGCTTCAGGTTTGTCATTCTGGAAATGTTAATTGATCTTAGTATATCGGAAACCAACTTTCTGGGTTTATTTCAATGAGCAAAGGCTACAGAACTACCTTTGAGAAATGCATTATGGACATTGCTTTTTCCCCCCGGGAGTATACAGCTTTTCAAATAAAATGTCACATTGACAAGAGGAAAGCATGTCAGAATGTGGAAAGGATTTGGAAAGTCTGACAGGGCATAACAAAAATAGCCGATGTCCATCACAGAGCAAGAGTGATTTGATCATAGTCCTGGGAACTAAGAGCTCCTGAGTTTTAATTCCAGCTCTGATTCCTTCTGTGACCTTGCACAAGTCAACCAGCCTGTCTTACTAGATCTGAAAAATAGGAGTAATAACAACTACTTGCCTCATAGGCGTGTCGGGAGGACTGATTAATGATTGTAAAGTAGTTCTCAAATAAAAATTGCTGTTCTTCATCTGAAGTATTTCTCACTTCCAGAAAGAGATCTTTGTTCATCGATAACATATGTTGGTGTTTTAAAGTAGCTTTCTGGCTGACTTATGGTGTATCAGATGGCGTATGGTGTGTTAACATGTGTCATGCTCTGGGGTGCAATCCAGACTGGTGAGGGGTCTGCCCCACAAGCCTGGGTCATCAGCAGGGATTGAACCTGGGGCCTCTTGCACCAAAATCATGAACCTCTAGTATGAGAGCGGAAGAAATAGGGCCCCTTACACCAAAAAGTACAACAATATTCCAGTGCTCCCAGCCCCAGAGGACCACTTGCTTAGCCCGGGTCAATTGCAGCTCAGACCTCACACCAAAGACAACACCTGTAGCCAATCCAATAATAAACTATCTAAAGATTTATTAACTAAGAGAGAGAGATAAGAGTTATTTACAAGGTTAAAGCAAGTAAACATACACACACAAGTGAGTTAAAGTCTTAGTTTCAAAAGGGAAAAGAAGCTTCTGTAATAAGCAAGCTCTATATGGCCTTTAGAGCTAAGCCAGGTTAAGCACCTGGGGATGCCTTGCTTATGCTCAGAAATCTTTGCCCCTCAGAGGCCAAGTAGCATGAAGAGATGTCGTTCCTTCTTGTCAGGGGTTTTATTCCCTTCCCCCAGAGTTCAAGCTGATGGGACGAGTTCCTCTGCATGTCTCCTCTTCATGGATGGGGGGAGCAATCAGCAAAGTCTTTTGTCCCCTGAAGTTTTGCAATGGTTTGTCTGGTGTCTGTCGGCCTTCTTTTGCTGGGCAGGAGATGACACCTCTTGTGGAAAACCAGTATTTCACGCTTGGTAATGCGTCTCTCCTGCCTGTGGGGTTTACCGTTCAGAGCAAACACTTAACTACTACCTTATAACATGGGACACAGCTACTATTGGTGAGATTAATGCAGGCAGCCACTCACAAGCGTTTCATAAAGTCTTAATGCCGAACACGTTTTTATAACTCTAATCCCTGTTTAACAACACTAGCCCACAGGCGAGGCAGGCTGGTTTCCAGCTATGCACTCGTCAGTGTTCAGTGAGACCTAAGGGGCCTTGGCATGAGCTGGCACCGGGTCAGCCAGCAACACAAGGGTGTCAACATTTTAAACTGTATTTGAATGATAGGCAGAGCTGCAATGGGATCATTGTTAGGTTGCAATGTGTAAATGGCTGCTTTCAACTCGTGTGTGTGTGTGTGTATAGACAATTACAGAGCTGCTTGAAGCTGATGCTAACCAGATGCCGGGGACACCATGTCTTTCCCTCCCCCCATTTCCCCCATCTTATTTTCTGATTTTCACCCAAATCAATAGGCTTCTGCCCATTGATGCCAAGAACATTCCATGACATTTCGGAATCAATCAGATGTGGCATTCAACAGCTAACGCATTACAGACAGAGAAACTGAGAAGTGCCCTCGAGTTTAGTGTAGGGTCAGCCAGTCATCTTTTGGATGCTGGGAAAAGTGACATCCATTGTACTCAGAGAGCATTGGCCATCCCAAATTAAAACAAACCAAAAAAGAACAGATCTGAAATGTGTGACGTTGCGGAAAGTCAGTGAGATCACTGCCAACTAATGTACGGTCTATGGAAAACATACAGAATCTCATTGTGAGAGGGAAATAACGTACTTGGCTGATAATATTGTTTGACAGGAGCCATTTAAGTACAAAAACATGCTCCAAAGCTTCCAAGATGCCAGGAGTCCAAGGGTCAACACAGACAATACATTCTGGGTATTATTTAAATACATGACAGCTTTCTGTTTATAATCCCAAGCCAAACTTGTGTCAGAGGTTTGACTTTCTCCATTGTGTATGGGCAGCCAGGAACTTGAGCGTACGTCGCATATTAAAAACACTTGACCTGAAGTCAGGGTTACAGACTTCTCTTCATAACACAGATTTTTGTTCAGTGTGTAATGACAGCCGTGCTGTGCCAGTGCCTAGACACCTTACATCCTGTTCTGCAAAGCTTTGCCGAACTTTTCCAAGTCTGTGAACAATATAAAGCAGAATGGGTGCCGTCACTCAAAGAAAGCAAAGAAATGTCTTGATCTACTATTTCCCTGTCATCTGTAGAACTTTTTTTCAGCATCTGTCTGTCTCTCATGCATATGAATTATTTAAATCAATATTCCAAAGTCACACTTTTTTGCAGAAATGAGCAAAAACGGTTCGATAAAGTTTAAGAACCTCCATTCAAAAGAGGCTAACCAAATGGTGTGCAGCTTGAACCTGATGTAGAGGATCCAGGCTACCCCCAAATACAGTCTGCTTACTCTCCCCAGATGGCCTGATAGTGGTATTACTGAGAATGATGTTTCCATATTAGGAAGAGGTGTTAAAAAAGGCAGATACTGAGCACGCTCAATTCCCAGTGCAAACAGAGGGCACTCAGCACCTCACAGGACCAGGACCATAGAATCATAGAATCATAGAATATCAGGGTTGGAAGGGACCTCAGGAGGTCATCTAGTCCAACCCCCTGCTCAAAGCAGGACCAATCCCCAATTAAATCATCCCAGCCAGGGCTTTGTCAAGCCTGACCTTAAAAACTTCTAAGGAAGGAGATTCTACCACCTCCCTAGGTAATGCATTCCAGTGTTTCACCACCCTCATAGTGAAAAAGTTTTTCCTAATATCCAACCTAAACTTCCCCCACTGCAACTTGAGACCATTACTCCTTGTCCTGTCCTCTTCTACCACTGAGAAAAGTCTAGAACCATCCTCTCTGGAACCACCTCTCAGATAGTTGAAAGCAGCTATCAAATCCCCCCTCATTCTTCTCTTCCGCAGACTAAACAATCCCAGTTCCCTCAGCCTCTCCTCATAAGTCATGTGTTCCAGACCCCTAATCATTTTTGTTGCCCTTTGCTGGACTCTCTCCAATTTATCCACATCCTTCTTATAGTGTGGGGCCCAAAACTGGACACAGTACTCCAGATGAGGCCTCACCAATGTCGAATAGAGGGGAACGATCACGTCCCTCGATCTGCTCGCTATGCCCCTACTTATACATCCCAAAATGCCATTGGCCTTCTTGGCAACAAGGGCACACTGCTGACTCATATCCAGCTTCTCGTCCACTGTCACCCCTAGGTCCTTTTCTGCAGAACTACTGCCTAGCCATTCGGTCCCTAGTCTGTAGCTGTGCATTGGGTTCTTCCGTCCTAAGTGCAGGACCCTGCACTTATCCTTATTGAACCTCATCAGATTTCTTTTGGCCCAATCCTCCAATTTGTCTAGGTCCCTCTGTATCCTATCCCTGCCCTCCAGCGTATCTACCACTCCTCCCAGTTTAGTATCATCCACAAATTTGCTGAGAGTGCAATCCACACCATCCTCCAGATCGTTTATGAATATATTGAACAAAACCGACCCCTGGGGCACTCCACTTGACACCGGCTGCCAACTAGACATGGAGCCATTGGTCACTAACTGTTGAGCCCGACAATCTAGCCTACTTTCTACCCACCTTATAGTGCATTCATCCAGCCCATACTTCTTTAACTTGCTGACAAGAATACTGTGGGAGACCGTGTCAAAAGCTTTGCTAAAGTCAAGAAACAATACATCCACTGCTTTCCCTTCATCCACAGAACCAGTAATCTCATCATAGAAGGAGATTAGATTAGTCAGGCATGATCTTCCCTTGGTGAATCCATGCTGACTGTTCCTGATCACTTTCCTCTCATGTAAGTGCTTCAGGATTGATTCCTTGAGGACCTGCTCCATGATTTTTCCAGGGACTGAGGTGAGGCTGACTGGCCTGTAGTTCCCAGGATCCTCCTTCTTCCTTTTTTTAAAGATTGGCACTACATTAGCCTTTTTCCAGTCATCTGGGACTTCCCCCATTCGCCACGAGTTTTCAAAGATAATGGCCAATGGCTCTGCAATCACAGCCGCCAATTCCTTCAGCACTCTCGGATGCAACTCGTCCGGCCCCATGGACTTGTGCACGTCCAGCTTTTCTAAATAGTCCCTAACCACCTTTCTCCACAGAGGGCTGGCCATCTACTCCCCATGTTGTGATGCCCAGCGCAGCAGTCTGGGAGCTGTCCTTGTCAGTGAAGACAGAGGCAATAAAAGCATTGAGCACATTAGCTTTTTCCACATCCTCTGTCACTAGGTTGCCTCCCTCATTCAGTAAGGGGCCCACACTTTCCTTGGCTTTCTTCTTGTTGCCAACATACCTGAAGAAACCCTTCTTGTTACTCTTGACATCTCTTGCTAGCTGCAGCTCCAGGTGCGATTTGGCCCTCCTGATTTCATTCCTACATGCCCGAGCAATATTTTTATACTCTTCCCTGGTCATATGTCCAACCTTCCACTTCTTGTAAGCTTCTTTTTTATGTTTAAGATCCGCTAGGATTTCACCGTTAAGCCAAGCTGGTCGCCTGCCATATTTACTATTCTTTCGACTCATCAGGATGGTTTGTCCCTGTAACCTCAACAGGGATTCCTTGAAATACAGCCAGCTCTCCTGGACTCCTTTCCCCTTCATGTTAGTCCCCCAGGGGATCCTACCCATCTGTTCTCTGAGGGAGTTGAAGTCTGCTTTCCTGAAGTGCAGGGTCCCTATCCTGCTGCTTACCTTTCTTCCCTGAGGATCCTGAACTCAACCAACTCATGGTCACTGCCTCCCAGATTCCCATCCACTTTTGCTTCCCCCACTAATTCTTCCCTGTTTGTGAGCAGCAGGTCAAGAAAAGCTCCCCCCACAGTTGGCTCATCTAGCACTTGCACCAGGAAATTGTCCCCTACGCTTTCCAAAAACTTCCTGGATTGTCTATGCACTGCTGTACTGCTCTCCCAGCAGATATCAGGAAAATTAAAGTCACCCATGAGAACCAGGGCGTGCGATCTAGTAGCTTCTGCGAGTTGCCGGAAGAAAGCCTCATCCACCTCATCCCCCTGGTCCGGTGATCTATAGCAGACTCCCACCACTACGTCACTCTTGTTGCTCACACTTCTAAACTTAATCCAGAGACACTCAGGTTTTTCTGCAGTTTCGTACCGGAGCTCTGAGCAGTCATACTGCTCCCTTACATACAGTGCTACTCCCCCACCTTTTCTGCCCTGCCTGTCCTTCCTGAACAGTTTATAACCATCCATGACAGTACTCCAGTCATGTGGTTATCCCACCAAGTCTCTGTTATTCCAATCACGTCATAATTCCTTGACATCATCAGGACCTCCGTTCTCCCTGCTTGTTTCCAAGGCTTTGTGCATTCGTATACAAGCACTTGAGATAACCTGCTGATCGCCCCTCATTCTCAGTATGAGGCAGGAGCCCTCCCCTCACAGACGTTCCTGCCTGTGCTTCCTCCCGGTATCCCGCTTTCCCACTTACCTCAGGGCTTTGGTCTCCTTCCCCCGGTGAACCTAGTTTAAAGCCCTCCTCGCTAGGTTAGCCAGCCTGCTCGCAAAGATGCTCTTCCCTCTCTTCGTAAGATGGAGCCCGTCTCTGCCCAGCACTCCTCCTTCATGGAACACCATCCCATGGTCAAAGAATCCAAAGCCTTCTCTCCGACACCACCTGCGTAGCCATTCGTTGACTTCCACGATTCGACGGTCCCTGCCCCGGCCTTTTCCTTCCACGGAGAGGATGGACGAGAACACCACTTGCGCCTCAAACTCCTTTATCCTTCTTCCCAGAGCCACGTAGTCCGCAGTGATCCGCTCAAGGTCATTCTTGGCAGTATCACTGGTGCCCACGTGGAGAAGCAGGAAGGGGTAGCGATCCGAGGGCTTGATGAGTCTCGGCAGTCTCTCCGTCACATCATGAATCTTAGCCCCTGGCAAGCAGCAGACTTCTCGGTTTTCCCAGTCAGGGCGGCAGATAGATGACTCAGTCCCCCGGAGGAGAGAGTCCCCGACCACCACCACCCGCCTCCTTCTCTTGGGAGTGGTGGTCGTGGAACCCCCCATCTCAGGACAGCGCATCTCATGCCTTCCAACCAGTGGAGTCTCCTTCTGCTTTCTCCCCCCAGACATATCATCTGGTCCACTCTCCGCAACGGTACCTGTGGAGAGAACATGAAAGCCGTTAGTTACCTGTGTCCGTGTTGCTGGAACCCGGACATTTCCCCTTCTTCTTCTGGAGGTCACATGTTGCCAGGCTTCTTCACTGGCCTCTTGGCTCCGCTGTGCAACCTGCTCTAAATCTTTAGAGCTTTGTGCCCGTTTGTGCCCGTAGAAGCATAGCCTGACTTTTGTCCAGAAAATCCTCAGTTTCTCGTATGCAACGCAGGGTCATTATCTGTTGCTCCAGACCTTCAATCTTCTCTTCCAATATGGAGACCAGCTTGCACTTTGTACAGACAAAGTCGCTTCTGTCCTGTGGAAGAAAGACAAACATGGCACATCCAGTGCAGGTCACAACAGCTGAACCCCACCCCCCCGCCTTCCATATCACCTTCCTACTATGAGCTTCCTCAGAGAAGTTGGCAAAATGTAAGCCTCACTGGGCTCACTCCAGGCGAACTCCCAGGCAAACTCCTGCTGTGTGCTACTCTGCTGTTCCCCGCTGCTCAGCTGGTTCGCCACCGCTCAGCTGGTTCGTGAAGCTCTGGCTATTTTTAAACAGCCAGGCTTCCCTGAAACAAACAAACAGACAGCCCCATGGGACAGGACCTTTTTGCTTCCTGGCTAGTTTAAGGGTTATCATGAAGTTCTCTATCTGAGTATTTTTCCTAAAAGAAGTGTTTCAGTGCTCATATGTATACATGTCATTCTAGGCATAATGAGACCTATTATTAAGGTTGCTTAACACTTTGTATTATGACTGTCTGTTTTCAGTTGCTTATAACTCTGTCAGACTTTAAAATCTGGCCTGAAGTATTTCAGATATTTTTGGAAATGAATGAAAAGTGTGACAAAAACTGGTACTTTTGTCACTGTAAAAACATTCCCTGCCTTTTTTTTTAAACTGCCAAAGCAGCTCTGTGGTTTGGATTAGGGCCTTGAAGTTTGGCCGGGGGACAATCCTGTGGACATAGAGATTGCTGTTCCCATGAAAATCCATCCAAAGCTGGCTGCATTAAAAGCAAAAATCACTATTTGCTCATCCACAGTAGAACTTGTACAATTTTCTGTCTCAAAGGCTGACTTGTTACCACGCTCTACCCATGCTCCCATGCCCCTCTAAACCTCCAGTATGATTTTGAAGCATTAAACATGCACAAAATACACCCCCAGACCCAGCCAAAATGAATCCTCTTCCTCTGCTTCTTATTTGACATTTGGTCTAGAAACCAGAGCATTGGCTTGGGAGCCAAAAAATCTAGTTCTAGTCTTCCTCTGACTGGCATTAATAATTCTGTGTGTTTCACTGCCCTTTTGATAGATATAGGCCTCCTTCCCCTGTCCCAGTGGAAAATGTCTGAGAAGGAAGCAGGTTTCAGTTTCATGTTTTCCATGAGTTGTTATGAACCCAAGTGAATAGCATAGAATTTTTTTAATTATAAAAAAATTCTCCTGATAATGTTTCTATTAAAAGTTGGGGACAGGACATGTCAATAGCATTAGATAAGGTTTCAGCATTCAGCTGAACTGAATTTGTGCTCCTAGAAAGATATTTAAGCTGATGGAGACCTGAATTTAATAATAAGGCTTAGGATACGCACTGAGGTCTGTATTTTGTCTGTTCATAATCTGGCAAGGGGGATGTTCCTGCAAATTACAGGAACAAAGCACAAAGCTGAACAAGATTAGCTTGCTGTAGGCTAAATTTAGGGATATTTTCTAACGAGTGCAACAATTACAGTGGTGACTGGTAGCACTAGCATTGCGATAATTGTCTGATAACAACAGATGCTCCCTTAACTTCTGTTCCTTCCCCAGATGCATAACACCAAACCTCCTGTTTTAATAAGGAGAGCTCTGTCCCCTTGCTGTGTGTCCTGTGTGGGGATCTGGAAAAGGGCAAACAGATTGATACACATGAAAGAGGACTCAAGATTGGCAGTGGGATATCGAAACTAGGGGTTTGACCCTGTTCCAGATTAAATCAATGGCAAATCTCCCATTGTCTTCAGTGGAAACTGGATCAGGCCTCAGATCATTTCTTCAAATTCAGCCCAGGTTAGAAGAGTTTAAGGGGCAAAAATCATGGTCTTCCTACTTCCCCTGCCCAATCCTTTGTGGGCATGGAATGCCCAAGAAGGAGTGGAACCAATGTGGTTCTCCTGCTTAGGGCTGAAGGAAGTCCAGACATTTTGCTTGCCACAGAGCTGTGTTTTGCTCAGGTCTCTCCAACCTAGTTTGCAATATGAGCTGAGGGGAGGGAGTGTTTTGGAATGGGAACATTGTATGTGGGTCTGGCTTGACAAAGCCCTGGCTGGGATGATTTAGTTTAGCTTTGAGCAGGAGGTTGGACTAGATGACCTCCTGAGGTCTTTTCCAACTCTGATATTCTATGATTCTATAACTATGTTGATCCACCAGCCAAACCCCAAGCCTTTTCCTAAGATTCACAAGATCAGGAAGAGAGTGAAGTAATTGGTTTTTCAGTTTCACAGTTATTTGCCAGAGGGATACTCCTGCACTGCAGAAGTGGATTGGTGCTTCCAGCTTTGTGAAACTAGACTATGTAGATTTTAAAATATAATAAAACTGGGAAAATGTAACATGGTGAAAAATGACAGGTTTCAGAGTAACAGCCGTGTTAGTCTGTATTCGCAAAAAGAAAAGGAGTACTTGTGGCACCTTAGAGACTAACCAATTTATTTGAGCATGAGCTTTCGTGAGCTACAGCTCACTTCATCGGATGCATACCGTGGAAACTGTTTTCAAAATTCTGCCATGTTTTGGCAAAAATTAGAGTTAGGTAAAATTCCAGATTTTCACATTACAATATCTCTGAGTATAGAATGCAGAGGCTATAACTATAAGGTGGCAAGCTCAAAGGAAAGAATGACAGTGTTTGCTATTAAAATGCTGACACTTACCAGTTGAAAGTAATTAGTGTTACTGGCCAATCCAGGAAAACCCAAGTAACTAATTACTTTCACATGTGTAAAGGCAATGTTTTAATAATACCCACTGTAACATCCCTGGGCTGAACACAGATCTGATGCTATCTAACAGTATGATACACATGTTCTGACCCTTGAAATCTGTAACCAAGATTATATAGGAAATCTATCCATCTTAAAGAGACACGTGATAAAAATCATATATTTAAAAAACGTTCTTATCTGTGTTAATAACAACAACTTAGATTATTAAAACTGAAACAATCAGATCTATTTGACACTGCTTATGTGGTGTTCATTTGCTTTTTGCACCTCACAGCTTGGACAGTGAAATTTGACCAATCAGTTTCACCTGCTAGTTCACATGCATTAGCATAATGTTTAGGGCTGGTTGAAAAATAGTCAACTAAACATTTTCCCACAGGAAAATGAAGTTTTCTTGAAAGAAACATTTTTCCATGGGAAAAGATTGTGTCCATCAGGAAAATCTGAATGAAACGTTTTGTTTCAGGTCAATATTAATTTCTGTGTGAGCTGCCATGTTGCCTCCTGGGAGTTGTAGTTCCAGGTCCCCTCATGCCCCATTCTCCAATATAGGTTCCGCTCACTGGCCAGATTTCATCTCTCATGGTGCATTATGACCAGCATGGTTGAGCTGCTATGATGTGTCCTGGGAGACTTTTCATTTTGCAAAAAGTTTTGCTATCTCAACGTTGCATCTGCTTTGGAATAAAAACAAATGTTGAACCATTGGCATTTCCCCCAGGACAGAAAATCTGTTTTTTCCATCCGCTCGAACAGCGTTATAGTCGCTGGGTTTTTCAACACTAGGGGTGAATGTTTAAAACAAAAAACTATTTTCAAGGTCCCTCCCCCACCCCACTGCCCTGTTAGGTTTTGTAAAACTTTTTCTCCTAAGAAAGTATAAATAGCAGGATCTAAATTAATGGATGTTGTCCCTTTACATAAATGACCCTTGTATCATGTCATGCTTCCTTGGCTGTGTCTGCCATCTTTTGTCATTGTCATACTTTTTAAAATCCTGTGTCACATATTTGAACTTCTTCAGCAGGTTGAGTGTTCTGGAGTTAGGACTGCATCTCAGTCCACAGCTGAAGCCTGAATGCTGAACTTTTTTCCTCTTCCTGAGTTCACTCAGACCCTGAAGGTTATTTTAACCTAGTTTTGTGTGTGTAATTTCCTTTTCTTCCTCTTTCCCCTTTACATAGTACAGCCAGATTAATTATGAAGCCAGAGAATTCTCCAGCACTGTATAATTCAGGGATTAATTATTGATATGGTGTGGATTCCATTCCTTATTTTTAAAAAAATACCCACACTTTGAACAGTCCCCAGGATAGTCTGTCTGTATGTCAGGTGTTTTACAGGGTTTTTAAGAAACACTGTACAACTCCCATTCTCAAATAAATGGCATGTCGTCAAGAGCCATTATACCCAGATGACCATCCCCACATGAGGGCACAGTGCCATTCAACTTCTAGTGTCAGGCAAAGAAGCAGCTCTGTAGCCTAGGGAGGAAAATGAGCATCTCTATTGATAATGAGTTATTATCTATATCAGTTAAAGCAACCCCCAGAGGTCTGGGGGTGGATCAGGGCCCCATTGTGCCAGGTGCTTTGCAAACCCATGGTAAAAAAACAGAAGCAATTAAAAGTCAATATATGCCAACTGTCTAGGTATTTATATTGTATTCATTTACCCATGCAGTTACCAGAGGTACCTCCTGTGCTAAGTGAGGGGGAAACAGTGGTCATCTCAGCTCCCTCTCTACAATAGCTGTTCGCAAATGCTCTCTTACCTCAGTATTCTCTGTGATTAAGTTCCATTCAGGCCATACAGGCTCACTAAACCATCTCTTACAAGCCTGCCAATACAACAAGAAATAGGTACAAGATGTGGGTCCAATAGCACAGGCCTTTCTCATCGGAGAAGCCCTTTCTCACCCATGGGAGTATATCTCCACAGTGATCCTAGTTAGAAAACACAACCGTGGGCCATTAGCAAACCTAATACATACTGCCCTTCTGTATCGAACAGACTACATCTTCGTATGTTCCAGAACTATTGGCAGGGTCTGCTGTTGGAGGTTTTTTGTTTTTTGTTTTTTTTTGGAGGGGGTGGGGGGGGGCGGAGTGGTTTGACAAATTTACCCCAGAATGAAAAAGTAGAGGAAAAATCATTACCTTTTCCCTTCTTGTGATCTAAAACTGATCATAAAAACGAGAAAATTGCAGAATGCAAGTAATTTAAATATCAATGTTATATTCATGTTCCCTCTGCAAAGCGAGAGTCGCTTCCCAGAACAGCTGATCTCTTGTGTGTTTTCTTTCTTTGAATTTCCTCTCATGCTTTCTAATGAACTCCTTAATACCATGAAAACGGCCACTGCTCATCACCAAGCAATAGTTATATTAAAAAAACAAAACAGGTCTAACCTGAGAAATTCAGGTACTTGTGCACTCAGAATTTCTGTTCTTTTCTGGCAAGACCAAAAGCCTAAAAACTAGGGAACTAGGATAAAGCCCTTTCTATGTTTAATATTAAATAGTAGTGCCTGATGTATAGACTGGTTTGAAGAGTAAGAAGCAATTCCAGCAGATCTGCTCTGATTATAGTGAAACAGAGAGCTTAAAGTCACCATTTTCAAAGTTGATTTCTAAAGTTAGGCTCCTAAACACATACTGTACTTAGGCATCTGTATTGTAAGTGGCCCAATTTTTAGAAAAACACACTCACCCAATCAGCTGGTAGATCCTTCCCTTGTGTAAATTGTTATTATAAGTCAATTGAGCTATGATAATTTACACCAGCTGAGGATCTGCGCCCCAGTCACTTTTATCTCAGTGGCTAAATATTGTTTTAGGAGCCCAGCTTTAGACACTGAATGTTTGAAAATGTTGGCCTCAGTCACCGGGGTTGCCAGTTCAACACCCCTCACTGACACACAATGCCCATAAGAAAATAGCTGAAATCCTTTCAGGGCTGAAGGAAAAGTTCAGACTTTAGACATGAAGTTCAGAGGCAGCCCTGGAGGGTCTACTCCCTGTGCATTCTGGTGTCATAGGCAGGTGAGGTCCAGGTTTAGATCTCTCCTTTTCCAGACCTGCAGGGTTTAAGCCTTTGGGGAGGGGACCGGAGGAGCGACTCATGCCACTGTAATGCAACTCTGGACACTGCTTAGAGCAGTTTTGATGGGACCTGGAGGGAGTCCAGTGCAACCACTCCCGGCCAGAGGGTGAGTTGTCATAATGTGACACTTGAGGAGTAAATGGGGCAGAAGAGTGGAAAGTGTGTGTGATGGGGAGCCCCAGAACACCCTTTCCATAGGAAAAAACCTATCCATGTGAGTCAGTCATTGCACTGAGTCAAATTCCTGAAGGACACCACAATTATTGATGTAGTAGTCAAAATTCCTTAACACACAGTATGTTTACAAACAAGCAATTTCTCCGAGTCTTTTACACTAGCCCAGGATAACATGGTATGGCCAGTTTCCAAGTGTTTCATTGCTTCTTCCCTCAGTACAGAAGTATTGAATGCTGTTTACTGAATATTCCACTGGTTCTTATTTGGGCTGAAGGTGTCAGTTACCACTACCATTCAGGGGATCAGTTTAGCTGCACTGAACCTGTTTTGGTGGCTCAGTTTCTCATTTTCAAAGAGAAGCTGCATTTCCACATCAGCTGAACCTTTTGTATGCTGGCATTTTCTAGACTGCTGGCTGAAGGAATGCTTGGGAAGGATATGCCTCCCCGCCACCTCCCCTAACATACACACATACCGTACTTCAAGGATAGAAATGGAATGGGGGACATGAAAGTAATTCAGAGACACAGGGGAGTTTTTAATGTAAATGATGCACCTCAGGGGACTTGACGTCATTTTAGATAAGAGCGGGGCGGGATTACATATACAAAAATGCAAATGATTATGTTAGTGCCTGCTTGAGGTTCCACAGCTCGGTGCTCCGAAGTCAGGAAGTGAATAAGTACAGTCTGAATCTGCACCCTTAACTCATCCCTCTTGCCCATCCTAAAATATGATACCTTCCTTCCCGGTGTGATCAGAGTCTATAGTTCTTAAATAAGAGAATGTTTTCTCCAAAGTTAGATAAACATACACTTCTGAAATACTAAATGGCAATCTAGACATCCATTGGGGGTTGCATGTTCCATCTTAAGCACTCAAAAAGTCAAGCTGGGCAGAAGTTAACGGGGCAACCTTAATGTTGCATCAAAGGAAGCCAACCCTGGTTCACCACAGGTTTCTGCCTCTGCAGCCACTGACCTAACTGCAAGACCATCCTTCCTACTAGCAACCTGAAAGAGATTTGGTCAAATTCGGATACCAGTGCTGATTGCCAAAGCTCTTATTCTCCAGTGATGGTCTTCATTCTTTCTGTGGCTTGTGGGACCGGTTTCCACACCTGGACATCTTAACTAAACAAAATATGACTACCTTTCTCATTCCATTTTGGTGGGAGATACAAATTGAGATGAAGAGTCTTTCATCTGAATACTGGTTGAGTATCATGAGAGTAAGGAACTGATGCTTGGAGAGTGGGATTTGTGTTAGGTCTGAATGTTGTCTTAGTTTATGATTTCCCTGCTATTTAATGCTTACACTGCTGTGAAGAAATACACTTGAGCAACCTCAAGTTAACAAAGTTTTTTTTCTACATGTGTAGGATCACACGACATCCTTGTGTGGTAGGTATAGTTATCCCCATTTGGCACAGATTGGTGAACCAAATCTCTACGTTTATGATAAGCGCCAGGGGTTTTTTAATATCGAAGAGCAGGCAGGGCCTTGAGTTTTAAAGACAGAAGTTTCAAAAGACTCTAAATGACTTTGGAGCACAAGTCCCACCAAAAGTCATTGACTTGCAGTAAGACTTGTAATCATACTTGTGCTCCAGAGTCACTTAGATGCTTTTGAAAATCGCATCTTGAGGTCTTATTTGAAACACCATCACAGACTCAACTGCATGGAAATCAATCTGTCCAGCTCAAAAGGATTAAAATGCTAAAATCAAAACAAACCAACCAAATTACCACCTTGAGGGTCTATTTCAGTGGTGCATGTGAATGTACCTTACCAGTAAGTATACAAAGTTACACCGATTTTTACAAGTTTCTGTGTGTGGTTAAACAGGTGCCCCTTCCATTGGTGGCTGCATTTTAGTGATGGATAAAGTTATCTCTGTCTGTAGATCAGTTTAATTTTGCAAAGCCCTTTGGAATCCTTTGAGAAAAATGCTACTGTATAAACAGATCTCAGTATTTAGACTATTTATATAGCTAGTGGCATAATGGACCCCTTCATAACTATCTGTACAATGGATCTTATTCTCCCTGGTAGGCACAACAATATTATTGATGGGGTGGGAAAAATCTGACAGAAATAGGTCAAATACATTCAGTAAGACTGTCTGTACTTAAAAGATCACCACTCCAAAGTAAAAGAGTAGGACAAGACAGCGGGGCTGTTCTCCCAGTTTGCTGACTGGAGTCACATCCTGGCAGGATGGATTGTCCCAGTCTAGTATCGTGACCTGATAATGTTTATGTTGTAGTCATGACATGGTGTAGCATCTTTGTGATGCAAATGGTACCCACAAGCACTACCAGGGTCAAGAATAAGCACTGGCAGCAGTGTAAAATAATAGTGAGAGAAATGCACCAGCTTTATCAGGGACTGAGCTGGGGGGTGTCTATCTGTTTATCTATCCAATCAGACCCTACCCATCACCGTGGCATCCATCACCATCACCAGACTTCTGTAATTAAATCCTGAACACCCAACCCCTTCTAGCTAAAGATGGAACTGAGTCAGCACCAGGTATCTGGATCTCACATTCCCTCCACCCCATCCCAAACCATCGGAATACAATGGGCCCCAGATCCCAGCAGCTTCTGCTTGGTTTTGTAATCGCAACCTCTGATAAAGGAGATTTTTGCGTGCCTCCCCTCTTTGCTCTGCCACCCCCTAATGCTGATTTGGGAAGATGCTGGTCCACTTCGAGGGAGCAAGAGATTTCAGTTACTCTATTTGCATTCCTTCTCCAGCTGGAAAGTGCTGGTGAAATTGAGCTGGTATTTATTTATTTACAGCCTATCCTCTGGAATCCTGATAGTAAAGTTATTAAAATGAGATGTGTCAGCGTATTGAAGAGGGTTGCGGGACTCTTGCATCTTTCATGCAGTTTGATCCAGCTCGGCTTGTTAACACTCAGTTACTTTTGTGATTAATTATTTAATCCTCTCCCTTGGTAGCAGGGTATAATTGCAGCCCCCATTTCTGCTGAGATTCACAGTTCTTCAGTTTTCCTGCGAGCGAACGCTTCAGGTACCACGTTGAAATGTAAAATGATGAGCTCTGTATTCGGGCTCTTAAAGGAACAGTGCGTCATTTTCCTCTTCTCTCCCCCTGTCCTGCCTGGCTTCATTGCTTTGCTCAGCCTTGTGATGCTGTTGGCACTTGTAGCCTCTCTTTACTCCCAGGCAGCCGAAGGTGTCAACCAGTTCCAACTAGTGCACATAATGAAGTTTGTGGTATGGGCTGGAGAGTGCTGTCCCAGAGTTCTCTGTCAGTAGCAATGTCATCATTTTCAACCATTCATTGCTAGGTGGACTTGCATGCCGCAGAAGCATTTGACAGTGTCTGCTCTGACTCCAGATGTAGTCGGACACACGAATCACAGACCAGAGGATACGTTGTCAGAGAAGTGACTTTATTCCAAAAGCCAGACATGTCACCCCCCCTCCCTCACCACCCTTTTTTGTTCTTGTTGCTGTCTCAGATGCATTTTGAATGGCTTTCAGGTCATGTGTATGTACTCTATTCCTTGTAGAGTCTTCAGCGGGTTTTTTTCCAGATTCTTTTTCTTGTTTTGCTTCATGAGGGCACGTGTGCAAGTGATCTTTGTCAGATCTCTGTGTAGGTGTGTCTGTTGGCATGTCTGGGCCTATTAGAACGTATGTGAGTCTCTCTATTCTTTTTGTGTCAGTCTGTTGATGCTCAGGTGTCAAACAGTGATAGATGAATTTAGATGCTGTAGGTATGTACTAGAGCATGTGAGTATTGTACATTGTGTGTGTGTCTGTGTGTGCCAAATTGAGCCCTGGTGTAAGTGAGCTCAACTCCACTGACTTCAATGGAGTTGCACTTATTCAGTCAGCAGTGAATTTGGCTTACTGTCTGTGTATGCAACATAACACTTCCCCATCTATGGGACTTTTGCACCTCAGTAACATAATCCAATAATTTGCAAAACTCTATTGATTTTGATGGAGTTGCACTTGCTGCATCAGTGGTGAATTTGGTGTACTGTGTGTATGCAACATAACACTTCCACATCTGTACAGCGTTTGCATTTTAGTAACAACCCAATAATTAGTAATAAATTAGCCACATTTTCTTAAGGGGTTGGTTCTCCCCATCCTCCACCCCAAGCTTTTTATCTGCTATTCTCATTGCAACTTCCTGCTACAGCCTGTCAGTACTGCTTTGGGGATTGCTGCAAGAGGGCAAGCAGAAGGTTTAAACATCCTAGTCACAAAAGAAGTTTTGTAGAAATGGAAGCATGGTCTAGTGGTTACAGCACAGAATTAGGAGTTTTGAAATCTGAGTTCTATTCCTGGCTCTACTACATGGGACCTTGAGCGGGTCACTTTGGCTCTCTGTGTTGGGGATAAGAATGCTGATCCTTTCCCCCACCTTTTAATATGAGAAGCTATGTTTTTCCTCTATAGACTATTGACCAGCAATGTCTGGTAGGTAGCTGAAAAATCTGTGCTATCATTAGATTAGAAAAACTGCTGAAATTTTTATAAGCCCCCAAGCATTTAAACATTAATTTTCACATTGCAAAGTCTCTCAATATAACAATAATTTCATTTATGAAGTCAAAGTGCTCAGGGCACCATACAACATACAAAAGCAAATTAAAATGCAATAAAATATTTATGGAGACAATAATTTGAGTGCTTTAACAATTTTCTAAGTAGGACTTACCAAGCTGTTGTACAGAGTGTGTACTTTAAACCTGGCCTTACCCCAGACACACTTCTGTCAGTGCGCTTTGTTATTTTCCTCCCATTTTCTTAAAAGAAAAAAACAAGAGGATGAAGGTATTCACATCCCTAACGTATTTTGAGTCTTAAGGTCCCAGTCCTTCAAACACTCATGCATGGAAGGCACCTGTGTGCAGTTAAGCACACTTGTAAGATCCCAATTCTTCAAATATTTGCACGTGTTTAATTTTAGTACCATGACTAATCCCACTGATTTCACTTTACAGTGTTTGCAGGATCAAAACCTTAAAGGGCAGTTCTGCTCTGAAAAGAAAAGGGGGGCACCATGTTCCTGGTCTCTCCAGGATTTGTCCACATTGCTAGTAAAATGATTTTTTTAATGCAATCTAACTACCAGTGCTGCAAACTCAGCCTGAAATCTGGAAGTCAAGCTGGATTCTTTCTGGCTCATGCATTATCATCGTCCGCTCTGACTCACCTGAGTAAGTAAGAGGCATAGTTAATGTAGGCTTGAGGTGGGTACCTCTGTGCACCATGGTAATGCTTCTGCAATTGGACCTGAGGCCCTGATCCTGCAAACTCTTCTGCTTGTGTAGATGCATGCACCACTATGGAGCTCCAGTCACTTCAGTGGGCTTCCACTCAGTCTCAGGGGTCTGCCTATGTGGGGTAACTCCCATGATATGAATTACTGGTCGTAATGATCATAGAAGTGTAAGACTGGAAAAGACCTCAAGAGGTCATCTAGTCCAGTCCCCTGCATTCAAGGCAGGACTACAAAATAACTAGACCATGATGCACAAGCCAGAAAGAACAACAGCTGGAAAAAAAAAAACTTTCATCAGTCAACTGCAAAGTTAGCATCTTGAAGAGACAATAGAGTCCCACAATACCAGTTTAATAAAGGCATTTCTCCAAAGAGAACCATATATTAGATTTACAAAAACAAACCTCAGGCAGTAAAAGTTAGGGTCACCTACACTGTGACTTACGATAGGACACAGACTCATTCCCTGATGCTGCACAAACCGGGCTGCAGCCCGGTCAATTTCAAGTCACCACAATTAACAATGAAATGAATCATTAAAACGTTTGGAAAACCTCAAAAACAACCATCCACCTCTCCTAATGGAGCCTTAATATAATTCACAGAGGCAAAGAGCTGAATTAATGCGCTGCTCTTCAGTGGTTCTGTTTGAACTAAGGAATTACTTATGGCTTTGATCCAGCTCTCCTGAGGTATGTAATCATCCCAATCAAGGCAAACCAACCACATCCTGTGGCCCCTTTTATAACAATAACCACAGCACCTAAGATCCCAAACATTAGTAAGTGTAGTTTTATGGTGAAGAATTATGAGTCCGGACAAACCTGAACCTTCCTCCCACATCAGCCCAGACTCTTCTGAGATTTAAAAGTGTTTGAGATGCTTGTATTTCGGGGGAGGGGGTGTTAACGAGCACACCCTTGGGGCAAGTGGACATTACACTGCTAGCAGAAGCAGACAAAGAGTTTATCAGGCAGATGCCTGTCTTCACCACAGGTGCCAATCTTTGATTGCCTTGTTATTAACTATTTCTATTAGAGTTGCATCCCATTCCTATTTCAGGCTGCTCTCAGCTTCTACTCCCAGGATACTTAGCCAACAGGCAATTCTATTCCAGCCCCGTCGGGTCCAGTGCACCTGCCTATTTCTTTGTAAGCATCTTTATCCATTCGGAAAGAGCAGTTTTGAACAGCAAACTCTGGCCTCCGAGTGAGGATATAAAACCCACGGCTCTCTGGACTCTGTGTCTGCTTAAAGGCCCCCAGAGATAAAGATTTTACAGATTTACACTGAAGTGTAGGCCTGGAGGTCAAGCAATGCATCCACAATGGAACTGTCAGGAATGAGCCATTTGAAAAAATCATAACCCACGGGGAAGCCACAGTGCTCACAAGCTTTCGACAGAGCAACCAGGTCTGGGGCCAGCGGTTAAGACGCAGGGTTTACTGAGGATTCAGGTCTAATAACGCAGTAGTCTGGATCGAGGTCTAAAGGGTGCCATTTACTGTACAGTTACTGGTTATGGCTGAACTTCTCCACTGATGATCTTGGGAGTGAAGGAGCCCTTAGTATTTTGCTGTTTATCCTCTGTCTAGGTGCCTTTGATTTTTCCTTTGGTAAAACTTCCAATGCTCTCAATTAACACAGTGAAAACATCAGTTATGTGCAAGACACACATGCAGTGTCTCCATCCAACCTGATGTAGGACTTTGATCATTGTCTCGTGCAAAGTGAATTCCCATGTGTTGTGGAAACTGTTCCATGCCACTCTCTCCGGACATGAAGGAGTGTGGCCAAACCACCTCTGTACTCAAGTAGTCCGGTCCACTGGAACAGGTCTGTGGGCAGCTGCTTGCCAGTTAGAATAGCCTTTGAGCTGCTCTTCTTATGCTCAGCTCCCTGGGTCCAGGAGGCATACTGTCACTTTTACCCCTGCTCCCAGGAGCTGTGCTGACTACAACTCAAATGCAGCTCTGAATCTGCGTCGCTAAATCTGCTTTAGTGTCTGGTCACCAGTTAACATCCACCGTAGGCTGGTGATGTGATTTTTCCTGTTGGGAGTTCTCTGAAGGGGAGGAGATTATAAGATACACTGTGCAACTGAGGTGCCTGAAAATGATGGAAAGGGAAAGGTTCATGAAGAAGATGCCACAAGCTCTTAATTCTGCTATGTAAAACAGGGCATTGTTGAGAACTGGCTAGTGTGTGCACAGATGTATGCATGTGTGTGTGTGTGTGTGTGTGTGTACCACTCCCCACTCTACTGCACGGAATCAGAACTGCGCTGAAGTGTGTCATAGACCCTTTACTGCTCACAGCACCTCTCTTTAGGTCACATGGTAGGGACCTGTGCTTTTGAAGTAGGAGACTCTGCATGTAACTGCTGCAAAGTTCTTAATAGTCAACAATCTGTCACTCTGTGGTGTTGTAGGCAGCCTCTCACTACCTGAGGGGCTTGAAACATACAGTGGAGCCCGTCCATCCCCTCCTCCAGACACTACCAACTAATTGCACAGGGAAAAAACTAAGGCCGCTTCTTTCTTCTCAGGAAGCCTGTGCCTCTAATGTCGGGTTTGGTAAGCGAGATATGAAATCCAGCTTGACAGACAGATTTCCAACTGGTGGCTACCTGACCTTTTCATTCCCACCCTCTTTGCAAAGCCTCTTAGCAGCTGGGAGGCATCCCAAGAAATAGCTAAATAGGCCCCGTGCTATTTCAACCTCACACTGATCCCCAAGAAAGAGTTAATTACAGTCTTTTCCTCTCGCTCAAAGGTGGCTGGGTATTATCATCAGAGCTGTAATTATTCATGCTAATTGCTTATTTGGAAAGGGAGAGAGAAGGGAGAGAGAAGCCCTAGTCTCCACGTCAGTGATTAGCAGATCAGACCAGGTGCACTTCATTAAGCCTGGTCTGAGCAGCCCTGAGGGGGTGGAAAGAGCCTGGGGAGGCTGGAGTGGTGGTAACTGAGTAGACTGGATCACATCTGGCTAATACTGCTACCTCCTCTGGGATTGAAAAAAGAGGAGTATGCACTTCTTGCAGACCTTCCTCCGAGGGAGGGCACTAGGAGGTAATTGTGCTCTTGGTTGCAGTCTTCATTTGTTTTATGGCTTCGTTAATCCCATTCCATGAGGGACCTGGGTGGGCTGCTAAATGCTTGACCATGGCTTGGATTTGAATGGTGCTGCTGATTCCTCCTGGAGATGCATGTGCCTCATATAGGGTTAGGTACTGGTGCTTTATTAACCAAGTGAGAGCTTTACCGTCTCTTGGCTGCGCGGAAGCTGATTGAGTTAATTGGGGTGGGGGAATCTGTGTACATGTTCTCATTCTCTTTTAGGGTGTTTATCTTGTGGGCTTTGTAATATCAAAAGATTATTTCCTGTGGGAGATCCTTTTTTATATGTGTGTGTAAATAGCAGTGGATTTAAATTGTGTTGCTTAATAACGCAGAGCTTTTCCTTGTGAAAAGCTGCCAATTAGCTGTTTAGAGATAGCCATGTGGCAAAAGTTTATCATCACCCAGGGGGGGAATTGATTGTAAGTTGCTTTTCTAGTAGGGAGAAGTTCGTCAGTCTATTGTATGTAGAAGCAGTCTCTGGAGCATGCCTGTACCTGCTCTGGGGACAATGACAGTGGTGTCCCATTTCCTGTAATGGGCCTAAGGGCAGAGGCTGACTTACTTTGAAATGCCCCTCCTTAAGAGTCAAAGGGAATTGAACCAAAACTAAAGCATAAGCCTCTACCAGTTGAGCTGAAGCACAGATCCCTACCCGGTAGCTCTCCCAGACCGGGCTACGCTTGCGCTTTGAGTGTAGTGCTATTAAAATACTTGGCAGTTTCCTTACTCCCGTTACTGTAACACTGCAGAACCGTCACTAAAAGAGTTCATAGTGTTGTATTCCCTGTGGCTTTGATAATACAAGACTCCTTTTTTTGTTTTGGCTTTGGTTTTGTTTTTTTCGTTTATCCATGGTGTGGTGAGAAGTACTGTATGGCCTTGAGACTCAGAGCTGGTAAGACCTAAACTTGCAGACTGAAGTTGAAAGAATTCCCCAAAATCCTTCCAAAAGGGCTCCCATGACTTCTCCCTAAAGGTGTGTCTGCCATTTGCCTTTCATGATGGTAGCCACAGCTGCATGAGCCATCAGCTTTAAAAGTAAAGCTGAAGGACTGCTCTTCTTTCTGGAGGCTTAAAATATTACCCTTGTCGCTTTAACATCTAAGCTCTGGAGTGACTTGCCATAATTATGTTTTTAATGTACTGTATAATCTTTTCATCTGGATGTTTTACTACTTAGATTATACAGGCTTTCTGCACTTGCGCTCTGGCTGCAATACTAATTCATTTCCTGCAAGGTGGGGGGTGCAGAGCTAACCCTGGGATCCCAGTCAGCTCTGTCAGTCTACTAGAAGGGGGCATGGGGGGGGGACGACTTTCCCTGTCTAATCAAAGCAAAGTTTGGTTTTGTAAGGTAATTGCATGGGTTTAGATCACCTGGGTGGCAGTACAACACTCTCTAGTAAGCCTTCAGCCCAGCTGCTGATGGCCATTTAAGTTTCAACACCCTAGATACTATGGCTTACTAGGAATGGTTGGTACCCAAAAAGCATGTGTATCCAGTTTGGAGGGGGGTTGTAACTTTACTAGCATGGTTGTCCCAGCTTGAATCTGAGGCTGGGAGTTCTTCAATGGATGGCTCTAAAACGTTATCTCCAGCGTTCACGTTGCACAGCAGCCATTTGCTCCATATGAGCCCTGCTAGCTCGGGAAGATGCTGTACTGTCTGTCTGCAGAAAAGCAGTGAAAACTGGGGGACGGCGGGTTCCCTGGTTGCTTATAGCTGAATTCCGTGGCCATATGGCTGAGCACATTAGTAAAGGAGACTTTGCTTCTGTCTTTGCTGTGCCAAAGCAATGGCCTTTGGTAAGCTAGCTGCGCCTTGGCTGTTTGCAAGGTGCAATGTTCTCATCGTATTCCTCATCCACCCCTTCACGTTTCTTTCCTGACCCTGTCTTGATGGCTACAGTTTTATGGCTTCTGCAGTTCTGTCCCCAATCAAGCAAACTGTTTGGCTGATCAGGAAAGTTTCTGGGGTTAGTCAGTGGGCATAACTGCTACCCTTCTACAGAATTTTATAACCCTCGTGCAGCTCCTGGATCAGGCACGGCTATCAAGGAATGTTCTATTTCTCTGCATGCCGACACAGTGAGCTTTCATGGTGCTGCTGCTACTAACCCCCAGTTCCCTTATTCTAACCACTATCATTTATCTGTGGGATTAGGGCAAGTTTTCTGCAAAGAGCCGGTGAGTCAACTTCTGCCCTTGATTACCTCCCGGCAAGGTCCCATTGGTGTCACTGGAGGCTGTGAGGGTATAAATGGGTGCAGAATTTAGTCTTTGTTCCCCTTCTTGTAATCAGTGTCTCACTTCAGTGTGTAAATTAATATTCTGGTAGGGAAAAGAGCCCTCTCCCTAATTACAGTACTACCTAGATCAATTTAGCGAAGGCTTATCTGAAACATCAGATATTGTCAGAAGGAGGGTGCTGGCCCAGTTGCCACAGTATAGAAAGAACTGATTGTACCAGACCAGTGGTCTCGGTCATCTAATCTTGAACTTTCTGGGGATGAATCACAAGCACCTGTGGTGTGCAAAAATCAGCCTGTGGTATGCAAAAAAATGAAATGCCTTCAAAGCTCCCTAACTCTGAGGGTACAGGGCAAGAGATGATGCTTTACTTTCAGCTCTGCCAAATTCAATTCCATGCCTCAGAAAAGGCAGCCACATCTAGGGAGATTTCCATATAGCTTCTGTTTGGCTGAGGTTAAATGGTAAAAGACTCACATGAGGGCTTGGGTAGTTTGGAAGAAGAGGAGGCAGATTTTTTTTTTTTGAGGGTGTAAGTAGAATCAGAGCTGCAGGTCACGGAATGTTGTAGTTCCAGATGCTGGCAGCAGTTGAATGTTAAGTATTTGTTCAGTTCTTCTTTACCGTTCTTCATCCTGTTGTTGCTATTAACGTGTGGAGGGGTGGGTTGTTTTTAAAAGGACTCCTCTTTACCTCCACTCGCACAGCCATACCTGGTGTCATTGTAATCCACTCTCTGGGGTGATGCACAGAGAATATGACTTCTGGTAGCCCTGGACTTCAGAGGTTTAGCTCAAGCTGTAGCAATTTATGCTTTTCAACGCTGAAGGTCCCTGGTTCAATCCCTGATGTGTCAGCCCAGATGGTGGTTGTCTCATCATTTCATTGGCAAATGATTTGCATCGCCTGTGAGGTTCTAGAAAAGCTTTGTGCTAAAGAAATGAAGTTCTCGGCCCCCGTCACGGGATTAGTCCTGATTTATTGCAGTTTGAGATCAGAAGTGGGGTAGACTAGGAGCTCTAGACTCTTAGCTGAAATCAGATTTCTTATTAACCAGAGCTGCCTGTTCCATTCAGAGACTCTATTGCTGATATTGAAAATAAGGAGACTACCAAGCACTCCTCCCTAATTAATGGTTCTAAACCGATTTTAATAACTGTTGGTGACAAGTTGTATGATGGATGGTGTCCTTGTTGAGTGAAGCAATCCGTTTATCCACAGGACCAGTATAGCACTGACAGCCGTAGAGGAAGCTTCCGTCATGCCAGCCTAGTATTCGTCAACCCTGCTCTGAAGGGGTCAAAGCTAGGGGTGAGAAGGTAGCCCCGATTCTATGGCCCAGTCAGTATTTAAGTACTCTGAAGTTGACAGGGTGTCACTTGCATCTAGGGACTGGATGGCAACCAACACCCATTCTATGATGCTGAACAGTTGCTGGATGTGATGCCCTCAATGCATCACACGCCTATAATGCCTTTCATTGCAAACATTCGTTTGTATTGTAAAGGCTGAGGGGCAGGGGCTGTCTTTTTCTGATGAGAATGATGTCTAGTCCAATGAAGCCCCCACTGGTCTTGTGGCATTGCCACAATATTCATCAGAATAGTCTAATCTCCTGACATCCTGTTTTAGGGAGAAGTAAAATGAGACGCAGAGCACGACTTTTGCAAGTCACCTAGAAAACCAGAGCAGAACCAGGTAAAGAACTCGAGTGCTAACTTCCAGCACCTGGGTCTAGCCACTAAACAGGTCTCCCTTCTTTATTTATTGTTGATCTGGGCTGGATTGAGTACTAACAGAGCGAAATACAGAAACAAATTTACAGGAGTAGATTGATCTGAACAGACTGGGGGGAGAGGCTGAGATCTTAGTCTCTTCCATAAGCATTAACCAGCCTTTCAGCTGATTGCTGGGGGAGAAACATTTTGATGGAACTAGATGGTGTGGTTGGTTTTATGTGTTTTTATTTTACTTTCCTTCCATCTTCCTGAATTCATGTAGTTGATGTTGTGAGATGTGTGAGAAAGGAACCAAGATCTGTGATCAGAGTGAAGCAGAAGCTCTGGGGAAAGTCCCATCTCCAGGCTATACTGAATGTTTGGGCAGTCCTGTAATTTTCCTCCTTTTTCCTGACAAAATATATTAATTGGAAGGCAACATCGGTCAATGCTTATAGAGTTTGACAGACCTGGGACTATGCTAATTCGTGAAGCTGCGCGCTCTGTGAGTGTGTGCGCACGCTTTTTTTTTTTTTTTTTTTTTTTAAGGGGCCAAGATGGCTGGTAGGCAGCTATTTCCGAGAGAGAAATCAAACTGACAAATGTCAGGAAAAGCTGACTTGCAAATCAAGAGCTTTAAAATAGGCAAGTTCTAGGCAAAATTAGCCCACTTCTCAGGAAAATGTCCTGAGCTCTAGCTGCCTAATCAGCCAAGTTGAGAAAAGAAGTGTGTTGGCCAGTAGCCAAATGAATCTTGCAGGGGAGCAAAAGTAAATCAGAACTAGAAACAAATGTTCCTCTCTTGCTCTTAATAAAGAGCTGTCCTGATCCCAAGCCCACTGGGGTCAATGGAAGCATTCCTATTGTCTGAAGAAAGCTTTGCACCAGGCCCGAATTTGAAATTGCAAGCCCATTAGCAAGAATTTTTAATGAATCTGTAAATTCAGGGGTTGTACCATATGATTGGAGAATTGCTAACGTAGTTCCTATTTTTAAGAAAGGGAAAAAAAGTGATCCAAGTAATTATAGGCCTGTTAGTTTGACATCTGTAGTATGCAAGGTCTTGGAAAAAATTTTGAAGGAGAAGGTAGTTAAGGACATTGAAGTCAATGGTAAATGGGACAAAATACAACATGGTTTTACAAAAGGTAGATCGTGCCAAACCAACCTGATTTCCTTCTTTGAGAGAGTAACAGATCTTTTAGATAAAGGAAACGCAGTGGATCTAATTTATTTAGATTTTAGTAAGGCGTTTGATACTGTGCCACATGGGGAATTATTAGTTAAATTGGATAAGATGGGCATCAATAGGAAAATTGAAAGGTGGATAGGGAATTGGTTAAAGGGGAGACTACAACGGGTCCTACTGAAAGGTGAACTGTCAAGTTGGAGGGAGGTTACCAGTGGAGTTCCTCAAGGATCAGTTTTGGGACCAATCTTATTTAATCTTTTTATTACTGACCTGGGCACAAAAAGTGGGAGTGTGCTAATAAAGTTTGCAGATGATACAAAGCTGGGAGGTATTGCTAATTTAGAGAAGGACAGGGATACCCTACAGGAGGATCTGGATGACCTTGTAAACTGGAGTAATAGGAATAGGATGAAATTTAATAGTGAGAAGTGTAAGGTCATGCATTTAGGGATTAATAACAAGAATTTTAGTTATAAGCTAGGGACGCATCAACTAGAAGTAACGGAGGAGGAAAAGGACCTTGGAGTATTGGTTGATCATAGGTTGACTATGAGCTGCCAATGTGATATGGCTGTGAAAAAAGCTAATGTCGTCTTGGGATGCATCAGGAGAGGTATTTCCAGTAGGGATAAGGAGGTTTTAGTACCGTTATATAAGGCACTGGTGAGACCTCACCTGGAATACTGTGTGCAGTTCTGGTCTCCCATGTTTAAGAAGGATGAATTCAAACTGGAACAGGTACAGAGAAGGGCTACTAGGATGATCCGAGGAATGGAAAACTTGTCTTATGAAAGGAGACTCAGGGAGCTTGGCTTGTTTAGCCTAACTAAAAGAAGGTTGAGGGGAGATATGATTGCTCTCTATAAATATATCAGAGGGATAAATACCAGAGAGGGAGAGGAATTATTTAAACTCAATACCAATGTGGACACAAGAACAAATGGATATAAACTGGCCACTAGGAAATTTAGATTAGAAATTAGACGAAGGTTTCTAACCATCAGAGGAGTGAAGTTTTGGAATAGCCTTCCGAGGGAAGTAGTGGGGGCAAAAGATCTATCTTGCTTTAAGATTAAACTCGATAAGTTTATGGAGGAGATGGTATGATGGGATAACATGGTTTTGGTAATTAAATATTCGTGGTAAATAGGCCCAATGGCCTGTGATGGGTTTTTAGATGGGGTAAGATCCAAGTTACCCGGGAAAGAATTTTCTGTAGTATCTGGCTGATGAATCTTGCCCATATGCTCAGGGTTTAGCTGATCGCCATATTTGGGGTCGGGAAGGAATTTTCCTCCAGGGCAGATTGGAAGGCCCTGGAGGTTTTTCGCCTTCCTCTGTAGCATGGGGCACGGGTCACTTGCTGGAGGATTCTCTGCTCCTTGAGGTCTTCAAACTACAATTTGAGGACTTCAATAGCACAGATATAGGTGTGAGGTCTTCTTTAGGAGTGGTGGGTGAAATTCTGTGGCCTGCATTGTGCAGGAGGTCGGACTAGATGATCATAATGGTCCCTTCTGACCTAAATATCTATGAATCTATGAATCTATGAATTGCTTACGATTGAAAATTGACTTTGCTGTGAAATTGCAGGAAGCTAATTTGTAGAACACGCTGGATGCTGCTGAGTTAATGTGTGCCCTGGAGAAGAACGCTCTGAGCAGTTTCCCATGTGGAAGGCTTTCTCTGGCACTGTACCTGTGGCCGTGTCTTGAGGACGAGCTATCAACTTTCTGGCTCTTGGGACTACATCTTGTTCCACGAGAAAAAGGGGTAGATGATGATATTCCCTTCCCCAATGATCAGAAGATGCAATTATTATGTGAGAGTGTGGCGTTAACCTCCTCCTGTCAAAGCCCATGGGATTTGGCCTGTTTACTACTTGTGAGGCTTAACTTTAAGTAATAATAATACTTGGCTCTTATATTACACTTTGCATCAGTGGATCTCAGAGTGCTTTATATGTAATGTATGTATCCTCACCACACCCCTAAGAGGCAGGGAAAGAATATTATCCCCCTTTTGTAGAAGGGGCACAGCGAGGCTAAATAGCTTGTCCAAAGTCAGGTGGACAGACTTGTGGCAGAATAAGGAATCCAATCCAGGGCCTGCCATGTCGTCCATCTTTTGTCTCATGAAAGAGGTCCCTGAATCAGGGTTGCATCTCTTGTATGTTTTTTTTCATAAGGCTCCCAATATTTGAATTTTTCTTCAAGATCCAGCTTATGGAGTCATGTGACTATATGAACCTCTCGGGGGAGGGGCGGGGGGTAAAGTAAATTTATAGCCCTTCTGTTTGTGGAGGCAGGCTTGATAATGTGACCCCAGTGCATCCTGCAGGCTCAGAAACCAGACAAATAAAAGGAACCCCAAATTTATAATCTCTTAAACATCTCAATATTAAAGCCAATCTCGTGACATTTCTGAGGGCTTGACATGATTTTTTGAGGGACTGGGGCGGGGAAGGGAAAATAGTGCTGCATATTTGTCTTCAAAACCTTATTCTCTCTATTGCCTGGCTTTTTTTTCCCCTGCGTTCTTTCTTGCAGAAAATTGTCCGGCAGCTATTTGAACTGGTAGGATATGCTTTCTACTCTTGTTTCATGTACATGTCTGTATAGTATATACTTCTGGGTTTCCTAGTTTCCCCTCACTATTTCAGTAGTGCCCACCTCTCTTCAGCACAGCCAAATGATACTGCAGCCTGACTTTGGGGGGGGGGGGCGGTGTTTAAAATAAAAAATGACTAAATCTTAACCCCCACTATAATAGTGTTAACCATTTTAAAAGGGATGCTGTTGACTAATGCGATCCCAAATGAAGGCACACACTGCTCCCTAGTGGATCCTTGGGTACTGCAATGAGACAGGCTTCTGGAAGAAATACCACACCACTTTCTTTTGTACACTACCAGACTCAGGTCTTTAGTATCATACTGATTCACCTAGAGATGTGAATAAATGAAGAAAGGTGAAGTTCTCTCTCATACATTTTTCTTAGGGGGGGAAAATGCCTTGCAAATAGTGTGTGTGTGTGGGGGGTGTTGTTGTTTTTGTTTCTTTGTTTTTCAGCCAGCCCTTGTCCTTGACTAGACAGTATCAATTTAAAATAGTGGGGGTTTTAAGTGATTTAGTTTTCTGTAACACAAGAATAGAAGATACTGCTCATGGGGGAAAGCCTCCTTCAGAGAAGACAGGAGGAAAGTTGATGCACAGAGGTTAACTTGTCATTGGTTTGAACAGCAGGTAGGTAGCCTAAAGCTGCAAAACCTGCCTGTGTACTTCAGGAAAGCGATGAGATGCTGCTCGTTCTAACAGCTACATTTTCCTTGTTAGCCTCTGACTGCACTCTGTGTCTTGGAGGTGTATGCCCTTGCAGAGGACATAAAGGACTAGGGAATCTCTCTTAATGTGGATTCCCATTACAACAAAAATTATTTCCTCGAGCCATATTCCAAGAGGGACAAGAATCATGTTGTCCCCGCTGTTGGTGGAGTGCCTAGTGCTAGGCAAACTGGGGAGCCCAGGGTTCAACTTCTGCATTTCAGAGCTATGCATGGCGAGACTTCCCTAGAAGAATTAGAGAAGTATCCTCCCCTGGGAACTTTCCATACCAGGCACTTGGGCTCAATCTGCATGCCAAAATAAAAGCTCTTTAGGTGTGTGAGGCTGAATAAGTGATGATGGCTCTTGGTCACCTCTCTGGGGAATTCTAAGTGAATCAGACTGATTTAGGGTGGAACTCAAACCAAGTGGGTTAATGGCATGAGCCTTCTAAACAACACGGCTGCAAGGCAAGAGCCCAGTAACTGTCTCTCATCTGACCTGCAAACAGAAATGGGTTGGGGGTGAATAAAGCTGCCTCTTGTGAAACAGTGGCATCTGCACCCTGGAACGGAGCTGTGCATTAGATTCTGCGGTCAGCTTTGCTTCTAGAGAGAAGGCACTAGCCGGGCAAAACGCTTACTCTTTACCCCGCCAATCTTCTCATGGTTGTGGTCATGGGCAACTTTCTTTTTTTCTTCTACAGCAGGGTGATTAGACCAATAGCATTTCCCAGCCTGGTCAATAGGCTGCTGTCTGGTGCAGAATAGATTATAGCTGACCTTCGTAATCCAGTCTTGAGGGGAAAGGTCATCCTTCCGCTGCGATTCTCTTGTTCAAGGGTTTCTGAGAGGTCGGGGAGTTCAGACAATAGCCGGTGTCTGCCTAGTGTTTGGATTGCTCCCTGTCTCTCCAGTTCCGTGACAGTGATTTTTACTGAGCCCTACTGTATCACAAGAGGGCAGAGTTGTCATACAGCTTCCAAATTCCCTAATCCCTTGGACCTGCTGGATGTTAATTGGAGCAGGCCTTGTCCATGGCGTTGATCACAGTAGCAGCCACCGTGCTGTTGACACAAATATAATTCTCTTTTTGACTGGCCTTCAGCGCTGATTTCATCACTGGTCAAACATTTATTTATTTTACCCAAAGAATGTCCTCAGTAACTTTGAAAGGTCAGCTATGTATCCATGCAATTCTCCTGGGCGTTTGGCTATAGGAACATTGCAAGCAGCATTATATTAATATTGATGTTGGACTTGAACATATAAATTGGTACCTAATTAACATCTGAACGATAACTTGAATGGCACTGTTAATATTATGCATTGGTAGGATCACCATAACCACGTCTGTCCTTGACCATATGAGTGGGATAAATAAAAGTGACCGTCTGTATTTCTATTTAAAATAGCAGAGGTGCCATACCTAATTAACATTTCTCATTAGCAGATGCCTGTTGGATTAGCAGCAATACGACATTCTGAACAGTTCCTTGGTTAAGAATATATCATGTGACCTACTGCATACAAAGAGTTGGGATAAACTTTCATGAATGCTGTGTGTATACCTTGGGCATTACTACTTGCTGGTAAATAACTTAACTGCTACATTAGCTGTGCAGTCTTTATTTTAGTGAGACTTTGGGGGTTTGGATGCAAGTGGGTTTTTTGTTTGTTTTTCCCAAGGTGTGGGGACAATCCATGGACTGCCTCTAATAATGACCACACCCCCAACCTAGATACTTTAAGAGTATTTTAAGAATACACGTTTTTACTTTAAGGCTGTTCTCAGAGAAAGGCAAGCACCTGAAGGTTGTCTTCAACCAAGAGATTGGGTTTTTGCTTTTACAAAAGCAAGGCAGTGTAGTCTAGTGGATAAACAACTGGATCTGGATTTGGGACACCTGACTTCTCAGCTAGGCTCTACTGCTGGCCCTGATGTGTGGATATGGGCAAATCCCCTCACTTGTTTGTTCCTCAATTTCTCCTCACACTTGGATTTGTCTAGTTAAGCTGCAAGCTTTTTGGGAGGGGGGCTGTCTCATTATGTGTTTGTACAATAACGAACATAATCCTTTTTTGGCTCCTAAGTGCCTAAATCCCTTTTGAAAATGAGATTTAGGCTCCTAAACCAGTAGGCATTACAATGTTGAGTAGTGCCATGCCTAAATACCTTTAAAAATCTGGGCCCTTGTCTATGCACACAACTTATATCAGTAGAATTAAAGCAGCACAATCTCCTAGTATGGGTGCAGTTATAGCCGTATGTAAGCAGTGTCAGGATGAGCTCCATCCTGACATCTGGTGGTGAGGTGTGGCAAGTTGTGGAAAAGAACTTAAGGGGCCGATCTCATTTGCATAGGCACACCCACCCCGTCTAGAATGAGGTCATAGCTGCCCAAATGGTCACTTTGGCTGCTGTGGGATCCCCAGTGTCTCTGTTATTGGGGCAGGAAGAATAAATTGTTATTACCCTGATTATGGGAACTGTGCTTGGAACTGTACTTGGCCTTTTATTATGATGGAGGGACTCACCATCAACTAAGTAGCACTTGCTAGGCAAGGGTCATGGGTTCCAAAACTCTGTGAATTGAGAGAGGCTGGGGATAAGTATTACTACTTGGTGGTATGGGCCCCTTGGTGAGGGCCTTATATGCTAACTGCACTTCCTCCTCTCTCCACTGTGGAGTATCAGAGCTAATTTTGATTCTATTAGGAGTCTAGTTACAGGCTGCTGAGCTCACTTTGGGCTAATGGTGTACCAGCATTGAGGCTTCTACTACAAGCTGAATTCACCTAAGAGCTGAAATCACTGAGTGTTGTGTTAAGTAGTGGGGGAGCCTGAAGATATATTGTGGAGCAGTTTTCGGGACAGGCTGGTGGAGCTGCTTGTGGGCCACGGAGCTGAGCAAAGCTGTTCGTGGGGCGGCTGGCGGAGCGGAGCAGAGAGAAGGCCTATGAAGCTTCAGATCATGTAAGGTGCCCCTTACCCCTCCCCCCCCCCCAATCTCCACCCAGGTTGGGAGGTAAAACTCCGCAGATAAACTTTCGAACTCTGGGGCTGCCCTGACCAGGGACGGAGACTTTTGGGTCATTGGACTTTTGGGACTTTGGGTGATTTGGGGTTGCTGGACTCAAGAACCAAAGGGAAAGGGTATGCCCCAATTTGCTTGGGGTGGGTTTTTGCTCATGGGTTGTGAATCCTGTTGGTGGTGTTTCCCCAACATAATGCCACATTGTTTCTCTCTGTTATTAAGTCTTTTTTGCTATACTCAGACTATGTGCTTGCGAGAGGGGAAGTATTGCCTCTTGGAGGCGCCCAGCGGGGGTGGTATATATTTGTCCCAGGTCACTGGGTGGGGGCTCGACCCGGTTTGCATTGTGTTATTGGAATGGATCCCCTAGATATTGAACCCGGCCCTTGTTGCTGCCAACTCTGACAGGCAGAAGAGTTACACGTATAAATGTTTATACTAGTGTAATAGTTTATTTCTGTATGGGAAGGGGAATAGACTATACTGGTATAAGATACCTTTTTACTGATATAACTGCATCCAGGATCCTTTGTATCATAAAGCTATTCTGGCTTAAAAAATAATCACCCCTCAAACTGATGAGGTTATACAAGATAAAAATCTGTGTGTGGATCAGAACTTCTTTAATATAATACAGTAAAACCTGGCAATGGTTCTATATGTCTATAATGTGACTTCCGCCCGCTACCATAGAGCGTGGGTTGGATGTAGGAACCTGGATAATCAGAAAATTTCATTCTAACAGGCAGTGCCGATAATGTGCATTGTACTTAATTATGCTTTAGTCTCTGCAAATTAGACAGGGCTGGTTTCTATGACCCTTGCAGAATAAAATACTACTGGATGGGAATAAGGGAGGCAGAATCTGCCCTTGTGTAAAGAGACAACTAAAAAAGGTGTGGGCTGCTTTTCCTTCCTGTCCCACACAGTGGATTTCAGTGCAGCTTTGGGCGTATTATACCTATCACATCATAAGATGATGCTTCACAATGCTTAAAACATGACAATAGAGTACTCTGCCCCAGAGAATGGTAATGACCAACCCTGAATGGATGCTGAGGGTGCTCAGATATCATCTGAAGTTGGCCTCCCCTAAATGACTCAGAAAGGATAAAGCAGGGGTCTCAAACTCCCAGCCCATGGGCATTCTGAGGCACACAAACCTCCCCAGTGTGGCCCACAGGACTCCAGCAGTTTTGGGGCTGGGTTTTTCCCTTGGCCCCACCTGCCGCCCCCAGGTGCTTCCCCCCCCACCCAGGTGATTTACAATGGCCTTGGGCCCTGGCAGCACAGCAGAGCTGAGCGGCGTCTGCCTGCTCACTCCATGTGTCTGCCAGCCCCTCCCTGGGGCAGGGCAGGGTGGGGCTGTGCCTCTGTGCGCTGCCCCTGCGGCCAATGGGAAGCTGCGGGGCAGTGCCTGGGGGCAGCAGTGCGTGGATGCCTCCCACCCTGCCTTGGAGCCCCAGGTAAGCACCGCACCTCCTCTCAGAGTCTGCACCCCCACCCCCTCCCTACATACCCCCTCCTGCCCTCAAACTCCCTCCCAGAGCCTGCACCCTTCCTCCCTCCCAGAGCCTGCAACCCCCCCTCCTGCACCCTCAGCCCCTGCCGCAGCACCCAAACTCCCTCCCAGAGCCTTAGGCAGGTGGGGGGCTGAGTTTTTTGGGGGGGTGGGATTCTGGGCAGCATGAGTGACCTTATTGGCCCGCTGGGAGGATTTGAGGACTGGCCCTGGCCCTAAGGTAAATTGAGTTTGAGACCCCTGGGATAAAGGATCTACTACTGTGCCAGCTAAGGGGTGTGGGGGATAGGAATATCACTTAACTCAAGGGTCTTTTGTTTACCCAAAAATCGGGACTGTCCCTATAAAATCGGGACATCTGGTCACCCTAGAACACACTGACAATACACTACGGGTGCCCTGAAGGAGCAGGTTCAGTGCAGTGCAATGTATGAAGAAAAAATGGGGAAGGGGGCACGCAGCACCAAGGAGTGATCATTCTCGCTGAACTTACCTAGGAACAGGTGCGTATCCAGATGCTTCCTGCAGAATCTTGCTCATTGCCCTTTGTAAGAATTTAGCTCGGGTGTAGTCCCCTCTCTTTGACAGTGCTGGGCATGTAACCGTTTGCATTGGCTTTCATATACAGTGAGCTGCCAACAGATATCCCGGCAGTATGACGGCTCCATCTGCCCAACTGAAGGGTCTGGGTACTGGTGGTAGGGCAACTCTCCGGTGCATAACTGTTTCAATGTTGTGTATTGAGGCACATGCTCCTGGAAGAGGAGCCTGGAACTTTCTCGGCAGACCAGCCCGGACGTTAGTCTTTATAGGCCAGGTGGCACATAAAGCTGCAGACTGTACAGAGTTACTCGGAGCGATTTGTGTAATGAAGCAAACCCATCCTCGATTAGCACCATATTGAATGTCCTGCTGCTGTGACCAGACCAGCATGGAAAGAGTACTGGGATAGCCTCTTACTGTTCACTAGTCTTCTGAGCAGCGCCGGCCTTAGGGGTGGGCCACCCAGGTGACTGCCCAGGGCATCATGGCCAGGGGGGCGCCATGCGGCAGCACAGACGTGCATGCTGCCGCCTGGCAGGGGAGCGCTGTAAACTCGCAGAGGCAGCGTGTCGGGGGGGGGGCAGATTTCTCCCTGCTTCCTCGTGGGGCAGGAATGGGGGGAGAGTGATGCACAGATACTGCTTGCTCTTCCCCGCTCCCCTCTCCCCCCCATGTTCCTCTTCACTCCCTAAGGTACTGTGAAAGGGGGAGTGAGGAGCAACACCAAGCGTTCCATGCATCCAGGTCACTTTTCCCCACCTGGGCTGTGCTGTGATGCGAGCATCAGGGGCTGCTGCTCTCCCCCGCTCCCCTTAGGCAGCCCAGGTGGGGAAAGTGACCTGGATGCAGGGAACCCTGATGTTGCTCCTCGCTGCCCTCCTCACAGTCCCCTAGGAGGACGTGAAGCAGCGTTCAGGGGAGGGGGAGCGAGCAGCAGCAGTGCCTGCTGCTCCGTGCATCCGAGTCCGTTTCTCAGCATGGATGCAGGAGGGAGCATGGCGTGGGGGCTAGCGGTGAAGGGGGGACAGTGCAGGACAGGGTGAGGCGGCAGGGTATATGGTGTATTGCCACCCTTTCTTCTCCGCTGCTGCTGGCGGCAACGCTGCCTTCGGACCGAGGTGCCCAGCCAGTGCTCGGTTTGTGCTGGGGCTGAGCCCTGGCACCTCTTTCCATACGAATTAAGCACTGGGGGGAGGCAGTGGGCCCTGGGGGGGCCTATGGGGGAACAGGGGTAATGAGGGGCACCGTGCCGACTGGGGTCAGGGGTCCCAAAATACAAGTTCGCCCAGGGTGCCATTTTCCCTCAGGCTGGCCCTGCTTCTGAGTTGCTGACTTTTATCTTAGTCAGGGCCATACCAGGCCAAATGTGTGCCTGTCCTGATTTGAATACTCAAATCCAGGTTTTTCCCCACTCCGCTTGGCTGCAACCCCCCCCCCCCAACCCACAATCCCCACTAAGTGCTTTTACAAAGGTACCTTCCTAGCCTTCTCTCAAGCAATCTCATTAATTAGCTCATATCAGCCTATCCACCTCGCTTCTGGGTTCTCTATAGAAATAACTGCCAGCGTACTTAACCTTGCTTGCCCCATGGACATTCTTGGATGGGTCTTGATTAATTTTTAGCTTGCTGAAACTCCTTTCATTAGGAGGAAGACAGTTGCGGGAAGACATCAAAAATACACAGTGCTGTTTCTGTGTTAGGGAAACTCACAGTCAAAGACCTCTTGTGACTGTAGCTAAGGAGATCAATGGACATCTTCATTTGAGTCATCCTTAAAGATTGACTTGCAAAAACTGGTGAAGAGCTCAATCTCATTCTCAAAACTCTGAGTTTAAACCCTCAGGGTAGCTGCTTGCTAAACTTTGACTCCTTAGGTGGTCTTTGCTGAGACTTTTCAGTTTCTTGGTTTTGCTTTTTTCACAGGCCTTTCTCTGACCCCATCACACTTGCATATCCTATTGTCCAATTTTGTTAATATTGGGTCTAAGATGGGGTTGAACACCTTGTGTTCAAAAACTTTTTCAGGATCTGATGACCTTTCATCCTCTGTAAGTTCACCTGGCACCGCTTTCCTCCTTTGGCATCATTTATCTTTCAACTGTGTGGATATTCCTACTCTTTTCATCCTATGAAACCTCAGCTACCTTACCTGTAATGAACCCAGAATACCATAATTCTGCTAAAGTAAACAGGGAGTCAAGAGCCAGACTCTTGCAACTCTTTTGCTCACAATGTTAATGTTTGGTAGAATTGTGTGCGGCATCTCCACCAAAACAAGAAATGAAATGTTCATTTGCAGTCTGTCAGTTTCCAGCTTAAGTCCTGGCCTAAGATTGTGTGATGCCTTGATCTCCTCTATGGTGTCAAGAACGCCCTCAGTCAGATTTGGTAGCAGACCGATTGCTTCTACTGTTGCTGACCATCTTGTTGTGCTTTGACATTTTAATGTAATGGTAATATGCTTTTTCAACACCTCAAGTGAAAAACAGGATATACAGTTTCTGAACAATTCAAAACACAAAAATAGAACAACTTGGGAAAGAACCATTGTAGCAGCTTCCCCAAGAAGATTCAGTGAGGGGGCAGCCAGTGGGATGAAAGACGTATACTGATTTGCCTACTGAATTTGATTTTAAACACCTTTGTATACAGTCGCTATATTAGCTATGGTGTTACAGCTGATTGCAGGAGAAAAAGTTGTATCTAAACCATTTTTGTCCCCCAGCTTCTGTAAAATAACTTCCATAATCCCCTCCCCTGTTCTGGTGTGGATATCCATGAAATCTACAAAGCATTAAATGGGGACCCTGAATACACCATTCAGAGCATTAAACAGAGACGGTTAATGCCCCACAATGGAAGAAAAGAGTGAGAAGAAAGAGAAGGAAAATGCCAAACAAAACAAGGGGTCCTTTGGAACCTGGTTCCACTGGAACCATGTGAACACCCCCTTCACGCAGCTCCGATCTTAGCACATGAGTTGTATGTACAATGTTCTATCCTAAGTAAGTAAGGAGTCCACAGAGGAGTTTAATATGGCCACACACTGAATTAACTCTCTGCTGTGTAAGTCCTGGTGTGGGAGGAACAATGTGTTTGTTGCTCTATCCTGGCCTGCCTGTCCACATCCCCTCCAGCTGTGCAGAGTCTATGCCCCACAGGAAACCCCCTGCTGGGTTCAGGGATCGTGCCATCAAGGGGCCTGAGCCCTGCTTCTGCACTGACTCCTTACGCTGTTAATTAACCAGAAGACTTTGTGTGATCCTATTGTTCATTCTTAATGCTGAATGCCCGAGCTGGGGGAGGAGCAAAGTGACCAGGAAAATGTACTAGCCAGGGAAGTGTTGTTTTATGTTCCTGGGGATGGAGGAATTGCCGGACCAGATCAGGACAGCAGTCTGTCTAGTCAGTATTCTGGCTCTGACAGCAGCCACTACCTGATACAGTACTTCAAAAGAGTGCGAGGAAACCCCCTAGTGGACAACTGTGGAATAACCTGGTCACAGAATTTAGCTGTATGGAGTAGAAATCTATCAACTTTCATGAAAAAACTCATACAGATACAGACAGACATCTTCCTTTCCAAATGCAAACAGATGGACATCATACCAAAAGGACTGAAGGTAAAAAATCCATTACAATCTACATACCACACAGACTATGCTGACAGCTTGTGCCACAGGCTCTCAAAGAAACTGCGGAACCACCTGATCAACATCCTCTACAGCAAACAGGTAAAGATTAAGAATGAGCTCTCAAAACTGGATACTCTCATAAAAAACCAACCTTCCACACAAACTTCCTCGTGGCTGGACTTTACAAAAACTAGACAAGCCATTTACAATACACACTTTGCTTCTCTACAAAAGAAAAAGGACACTAAAATACTACATGCCACAAGGGGCCACAACAGCGGTACCCTTAACACACCCAGCAATATTGTTAATCTATCCAACTATACTCTTAGGACAGATTCTTCTGCTGGGCTATCTTGGGGCCTCTCCTTCTGCCCCTCCACTCCCACCAACATGATACAGTTCTGTGAAATCCTATTTTCAACATCTCCGACTCAAGGAATATTTCCAACAACATATTTTCCTCTGAATAACATACTAACCCACAGAGACCTTCATACCAAGACTACAAAAAGAAGGATTCTGGGTGGACTCCTGAAGGTCGAAATAACAGACTGGACTGCTACATAGAGTGCTTCCGCCGACGTGCATGGGCTGAAATTGTGGGAAAAGCAGCATGACTTGCCCCATAACCTCAGCCGGGCAGAACACCATGCCATCCACAGCCTCAGAAATAACTCTGACATCATAAACAAAAAGGCTGACAAAGGAGGTGCTGTCGTCATCACGAATATGTTGGAATATGAACAAGAGGCTGCTAGGCAGCTCTCCAACACCACTTTCTACAAGCCATTACCCTCTGATCCCACTGAGGGCTACCAAAAGAAACTACACCATTTGCTCAAGAAACTCCCTGAAAAAGAACAAAAACAAATCCACACAGACACACCCCTGGAACCCCGACCAGGGGTATTCTATCTGCTACCCAAGATCCATAAACCTGGAAATCCTGGACGCCCCATCTTCTCAGGCATTGGCACCCAGACAGCAGGATTGTCTGGCTATATAGACTCCCTCCTCAGGCCCTACGCTACCAGCACTCCCAGCTACCTTTGAGACACCACTGACTTCCTGAGGAAACTACAATCCATCGGTGATCTTCCTGAAAATACCATCCTAGAAGCCCTCTACACCAACATTCCATGCAAAAATGGACTACAAGCCGTCAGGAACAGTATCCCTGATAATGTCACGGGGAAACCTGGTGGCTGAACTTTGACTTTGTCCTCACCCATAACTATTTCACATTTGGGGACAATGTATACCTTTAAATCAGCGGCACTGCTATGGGTACCCGCATGGCCGCACAGTATGCCAACATTTTTATGGCTGACTTCGAACAACGCTTCCTCAGCTCTCGTCCCCTAATGCCCCTACTCTACTTGTGCTACACTGATGACATCTTCATCATCTGGACCCATGGAAAAGAAGCCCTTGAGGAATTCCACCATGATTTCAACAATTTCCATCCCACTATCGACCTCAGCCTGGACCAGTCCACACAAGAGATCCACTTCCTGGACATTATGGTGCTAATAAGCGATGGTCACATAAACACCACCCTATACCGGAAACCTACTGACCGCTATTCCTATCTACATGCCTCCAACTTTCATCCACACTACACCACACGATCCATTGTCTACAGCCAAGCTCTACGATACAACCACATTTGCTCCAACCCCTCAGACAGAGACAAACACCTACAAGATCTCTATCAAGCATTCTTACAACTACAATACCCACCTGCTGAAGTGAAGAAATAGAATGACAGAGCCAGAAGAGTACCCAGAAGTCACCTACTACAGGACAGGCCCAACAAAGAAAATAACAGAACGCCACTAGCCATCACCTTCAGCCCCCAACTAAAACCTCTCCAACACATCTACACCCTATCCTGAAGGATGACCCATCACTCTCGGAGATCTTGGGAGACAGGCCAGTCCTTGCTTACAGACAGCCCCCCAACCTGAAGCAAATACTCACCAGCAATCGCACACCACACAACAGAACCACTAACCCAGGAACCTATCCTTGCAACAAAGTCTGTTGCCAACTGTGCCCACATATCTATTCAGGGGACATCATAATAGGGCCTAATCACATCAGCCATACTATCAGAGGCTCGTTCACCTGCGCATCTACCAGTGTGATATGTGCCAGCAATGCCCCTCTGCCATGTACATTGGCCAAACTGGACAGTCTCTACATAAAAGAATAAATGGACACAAATCAGACGTCAAGAATTATAACATTCAAAAACCAGTCGGAGAACACTTCAGTCTCTCTGGTCACTCGATTACAGACCTAAAAGTGGCAATTCTTCAACAAAAGACTTCAAAAACAGACTCCAAGGAGAGACTGCTGAATTGGAATTAATTTGCAAACTGGACACCATTACATTCTTTTTGAATAAAGACTGGGAGTGGATGTGTCATTACACAAGATAAAACTATATCCCCATGTTTATTTCCCCCCCCCCCCCACTGTTCCTCACATGTTCTTGTCAACTGCTGGAAATGGCCCACCTTGATTCTCACTACAAAAGGTTCCCCCCCGGCTCTCCTGCTGGTAATAGCTCATTTTACCTGATCACTCTCTCGTTACCGTGTGTATGGCAACACCCATTGTTTCATGTTCTCTGTGTATATAAATCTCTCCACTGTATTTTCCACTGAATGCATCCGATGAAGTGAGCTGTACCTCACGAAAGCTTATGCTCAAATACATTTGTTAGTCTCTAAAGTGCCACAAGTCCTCCTTTTCTTTTTTTTTTCTCAATCAGTGGTTGGTTTTATATATCCTCCTCTTCCTATCTAGTGTAACTGTGTGTTGACATTGTCCACTTTTTTTTTATTTTATTTTTGTTATCCTTCCGAACTCTTGGCCCCAATGATAGTTTGGTGGTGAGTTCCCCTGGCTAATTGTGTTTGTGTAATTTTGTGTTAAATTCATTTGATTAGTCTTACTGTGTTTTGCCCTTCTCCTTATAGAAGGGAAGCAGACTGGGAACTCCATGTGGCTTTTGCTGCTTCGCTTTCTACTTCCAGTCTGCTAGCCCAGCATGACACATCTGGGCTGTAGGCAGTGAGGAAGACATTTTTGTTTAAATCCAAGCAAAGTATTTTAAGTGTCACTTAAAGCACAGTGGACTCGTATATCTCTTTAATTAAGAAGGGCATTTTTTTACATAACAGGGTTCTATGCCATCAAAATTTCAGTCTGTAAATGACCCAACACTGTCCCCGTAAAGCTGGTTTGAGTCCAGACTTATTTCTGTTGCAAAAATGTACTGAACAGTCTGAACTCAACAACAAATTCATAAGTGACCCATATGATTTGGGTAACCACATGTTAATGTCCCAGGACTTTTTTTAGTTCCCAGCCAATGGCATGAAATCCAGTCAGTGAGAAATGGATCCAGTTCACAAAAACTAACCTCACTGAAGTTAACAATGCTGTAGATAATTATTCAATAAAATAGCCTCTAACAATAGAAAGGCTGTAAACTGAAGACTTGTCCATGTCACAGTCGAAATGACACTGGTAATTTATGGTTCTAATGTGGAAAGGGAGTAGGATTAGTTATTCTGTATGGTTTTAGTAAGATTTGCAGATAACCATGCTAAAACTAATCTAGCTGTCAATCTGCCAAACAGGTCTCCAGTGTGTCTCCGGTAATCAGGTGTAATACACACACTAACATTCAGATTCTTCTTCTAACGAGGTGGAAGTGGCTGTATCTTACCATTAACCTTCCTGCCTTGTTGTAATTATTCAGTTTCTGATCAATCGGCTGCTAACGTATTAGAATGTGAGAGCTATATTTGCCATTGAGTCAGTGGGAGAGGAGGAATATATCAGATTTTTTTTTTTTTTCATTTAAAGCTGAAGTATAAACCCATCTTGGAAAATGGATGGGGAAGAAAGGACTGAGGGTAAAATGTCCAAGTGCCTACCAGTGTCCCACTGAAAGTCATTGGGATGTAGGCTCTGTTGTGAAAATTGGGTCTGCGCATTTATCTGAATTATGATATTTCACTCGCCTTTTCACAGGTGAGCTCACAAAGTGTCACAATCAATCATAAATGTTTGATGGGGAAGAGGTGAAAAAGGGAAACACAGACTGAATGAGGATTGACAAATTGCCTACTGATATAATTCAAGGATGCTGTTAAGATCCTGTTTGGTAAACAAGAAAAGTGTGGGACTGGAAGTCAGTGAACCAAAACTGTTGTGTTGGAAATGAGGCCTAACTGGTGGATGAAATAATGAGATCATGGGCTATGCCACCCATCACTCTTTCGGGTTTTTAAAAAGAAGAAAACTCTGGGGAAAATATTAGTGGAGGTGAAGCAAAAGGAGACAATTGTTGACTGGGGGAAAAAAAATTGGTGAAGTTCAGTCCTTCCCCTCCTGGCTGCCACCCCTGCTTCACTCTGGGACCATGGGATGTAGTGTGGCATTGTTGGGCCTTCATTGTCCTGCTCCTGAAAGATGTCCTGACCAGACCAGGCCAGAGAGAGGGACCTAGATGACATCGCCACTGGCTTCAATTAAATCCCATCCACCACCTGAAATGTGAGACTTGGGCCTGGTCTACACTACAGCATTAGGTTAACGTAAGGTAGGTTACATCGACCTCATTGTCAGTGTACACGCTACCGCCTTGCTCCTGCCGATGTAAGTGCCCTACTACATTGACATAACTCCACCTCCATGAGAGGCATAGGGCTTAGGTCAGTGTAGTTAGGGTGACGTAGTGTCTCTGTAGGCACTGCCTTACTTAGGTATATTGGCTGTCATTCTTGTCAACTTCACGGCTCCACTGGAGTGAAATTCACAAGAAATCCGGCTCCTGGCTTCCTAGCTGGGCTACTGCCCGGTCTCTGCTCCAAGCCAGGTTGCTCCCCGGGGGAGCCCTACTACCCCCCCTAGAGTCCCGGCTGCCCTCTCTGAACACAGCCGCTAACCAGACTCTGGGAGTGGATCTCCCCTCCAGCACCCCAGCCACCCCTGGGCTCTTGGCTCCCTGCTCCCCTCTGGGAGCACAGCTGCACCCAGAGCTCAGTGCAGCTGCTCCGTTCCTAGTGGGGAGCTGAAGGGAGGGGGCAAATGGGCTCCCAGTGGGGAGCTGGGTTCCTGACAGGGAGCTGCAAGCCCTGGCTCTCAGCCCCCCACACTGCCCCTCTAAGTCAGCGGAAGTGCTCCTGGTGAGGACACGCACCACCAACACAAGAAGGGCAGGGTGGACATAAACCAACGCAGTAATTACTGCAGTGGTTCGTCAACCTAGCATAGGTTGACTTTAGTTTTATGGTGTAGACATGCCCTTCTCCTTATCCGCTTTTTCTTCTTTCCTATCTTTCTTTTTGCCTTCACTGTAATAAGATTCTGGCTTAACTGGCCAAGACTGTATATTTTACAACACTGCAGTAAGCCTGTGACCAGAGAGAGATGGCTAAAAGCAATGCCTTAACAGCCTGATGCTGGTACAAATTTGTAAGGTCTTGGCTTGGCAGATAAGACACTGTGCTGTACCTGTATTTTTCCAGCAGTGAGACTGCAATTGAAAATGAACTCCGGAGGCGGAGGCTGCCTTTTGCTGGGTTTTGTCTTTCATCTTTTCTATGTGTTTGTCTTGTTTTGCCTTCTAGGAAATAGGGATCTGGCTTTCCCACCAACAGCTTCAGCCCATCTCAACTAACTTCTTCTCCCCCCCCACCTCCTCCAAAAGGACAGTAATTGTCATCTTTAATACTAGCTAAGAGACTGTCAAACAAGGGTTTCTTCCTTCTAAAGCCTCTCTCCAGCTAAAGGGCAAAAGGGGAGTTAAAGGGAAAGCCTTATTTCATATTTCAACTGTTTGTTCCTCCTTTTTCTGTGTATTTAATAAAAAGGTTAAAAGGATTTCTAATGGTGTTTGCACCATGGTACTAAGCAGGCTGTGGTCTCTGTATACCAAATCCCAAAATGTTAACACTGTTTAATGTTAGACAGACAAGGTCATGTTTACTCCGTTAATGCGTTGGTCCCATATATTCCATCTAAATGAATCCAACAGCTCCTGAGTTGCCTAGACAATTTAGAAAATTTTACCCTAAATCTTTTTTTTTTTTTGCCTATTCCTGCTGCAGATGCAAGGTGAAACTTTTACAATAAAGGTTAACATGAGGCAATTGGCAGGAAGGGAAATGCATGTAACTGCACCAGTTCTGGTCGTTGGGGTACATGTCAATACTAAAATGTGCTTTAAGCCTCTCCCCAAACCTTGCAGTTTCATGAACACAGGAGTTAAAGAATCTACCCCATCATTTATCAGTTGCTCTTGTATTCTCTAGCCCTCTGCCTCTGAGATTTGGTGACTTAATCCTCCTCAATTGTCACAACTATGAAATCAATTGATGAATAAATCATTTAAAGCAGTACCTTGTCGGAGGCAAAGAGCTACACTCATATTCACAATCTACAATAGCTGATTGCTCCTGAAGCCATGTAGGGAGGCAAAGAGAGACAAAATGCGGTGATGGCTTTAGATGCAGAAAGCGAGGGAAGGCAAGATTGCCCCCTTGCCATGTGGGCCTGGAAACTAGGCTTCAGGTTTTCCATGTCACAAATGAAGGGAATATATTTTCTAGGATGCATGTTCTACTTACTTTCTTATTGCCTTATGGTATGGACAAGTGCAGAGTCCTGCACTTAGGACTGAAGAATCCCATGCACCGCTACAGACTAGGGACCGAATGGCTTGGCAGCATTTCTGCAGAAAAGGACCTAGGGGTTACAGTGGACGAGAAGCTGGATATGAGTCAACAGTGTGCCCTTGTTGCCAAGAAGGCCAATAGCATTTTGGGATGTATAAGTAGGGGCATTGCCAGCAGATCAAGGGACGTGATCGTTCCCCTCTATTTGACATTGGTGAGACCTCATCTGGAGTACTGTGTCCAGTTTTGGGTCCCCACACTACAAGAAGGATGTTAAAAAATTGGAAAACATCCAGCGGAGGGCAACAAAAATTATTAGGGGACTGGAACACATGACTTATGAGCAGAGGCTGAGGAAACTGGGATTGTTTAGTCCGCAGAAGAGAAGAATGAAGGGGGATTTGATCTCAACTACCTGAAAGGGAGTTCCAAAGAGGATGGACCTAGACTGTTCTCAGTGGTGGCAGATGACAGAACGAGGAGTAATGGTCTCAAGTTGCAGTGGGGGAGGTTTAGGTTGGATATTAGGAAAAACTTTTTTACTAGGTGGGTGGTGAAGCACTGGAATGGGTTACCTAGGGAGATGGTGGAATCTCCTTCCTTAGAAGTTTTTAAGGTCAGGCTTGACAAAGCCCTGGCTGGGATGATTTAGTTGGGGGTTGGTCCTGCTTTGAGCAGGGGGTTGGACTAGATGGCCTCCTGAGGTCCCTTCCAACCCTGATAGTCTATGTATATATGTGCTGAACAAAGCCCTGTGATGGTATTGCAGGAGGCCATAACTCCACATATGGTTTGGTTTTATTATTAAAACCCATCCTAGATGGGACAAAAGATTCGAGGTCCCCCAAAGGCCTACAGGGGGGGCTACATCGCAGCCCTGCCCTGTTGAGTGTAGCATAGCCGCAGTCCTTTGCATAACTGCATGACTCGTCCCTTTCATCGTGCGATTTAGGGAGACAGTTTCGTAGACACAGCAGTTCAGTCAATCAGGGAAATGAGGGCAACAGACTTGAGAGGCAAAAAGCGTGTGTTCAGCTGTGCTAGCACAATCAAGGTAGCTTGATGGAAAAGCCCCATCAAGATGCAGGGTAACATGTCTGAAGCTGCTTTAGCCTAAACTTCCCCCTAGGCTACAACAGCAGCCTCAATAAAGAATATTCTTATATATTCATTACAGCAGAATTCTGTTTCTTCTGTACCATGGGTCCTACTGAAATTACTTGTGACATTTATTGCTGGGATAGACAAAGCACTAATAAATGTAAAAGGGAGATCAATCCTGCATCGGTGGGTCACAGGGTGACTGGCCCCTTGCAGGGAGATAAGCCTCAGTCCATCTGCGACAAGCTTAACTCATCTCCCCAGGTGTCACATCTTGGTACCAGATATGGACTGGGCACAGAGCTTGCTTACACACACCAGATGTGTTCATGGTAAGATCCTTGAATGCTCTGCCAGGTATGGCTGAGGTTCATTTAAATAAATGGCTGAACAGTATAATACAGCTTAGCATTGCATAATATCTCTCCCTTTAAGTTCTACATTCCTAGGATTTACACTATCACGCGGTCTTTGAAATTCAGTACATATCAGTCTGTTAAATGTCTCTGGATCATACTGGTTTTCTAATTACATGACCCAAATGTGTAACAACCTGATCATCTGGCTGTCCTTTAGTTGCAATGACAGGCTGTGGTCGGTTTGGAATCCCTGAGTCATCATCGTTGTCTTGTTCTGAATCTGCCATCCGTAGAGTTTGCTCTCTCGATTGTTCTTTCTGAGGAACAAACTGTAGCTGTCGGTGGCTTCTGTTGAACCCGCTATCCATCTTGATCACATATGATGTGGGCACTGAATTCTCTTTCTTCATAACAGCTGGAGTTGTCCATCCCTTTTCTCCATCAAACTTGACATGAACATGGTCACCAGGTTCTAGATCTGGCAGCTCTCTGAGTGACGTCTATTGTAAAAGTGCTCCTAAGCACTTCTAGCCTTTTTATCTGATTTGGCTACTCTCTTCATATTTGGCCATTTTGGAAATAGATTCCTTTCCAAAGTTGGAATAATAGTTCAGAGTTGTCTTCCCGTCAGGAGTTCTGCTGTGCTATATCCCTGTTGGTGTTGATGTGTAACTCGGAAGAGCGTAGAATAGATCTTCCTTCTGTACGGTATTCTTGGCTGTCTGGACAGTTCTCTCAACCTCTCCATTCACTTGTGGGTAATGTGGGCTGCTAGTAATATGATCAAAATCATATTTCATTTGGGATGACTTAAATTCTGCTGCAGTGAATTGTGGTCCATTGTCTGTCAGTCATTCTGGAATACCAAAGTGAGCAAAAGTGCACTTCACTTTTTGATAACACTGTGCCATGTTATGTCTTTCAAGTACATTATTTCTATATACCTGGAAAAATTGTCCATGATGACCAGGTAATGACATCATCTGAATTTGCATAAATCTGCAGCTCGTCTCTTCCAAGGCTCATCTGGTAAAGGTGGTGTTGTGTTGGTCTGTTAGTTCTGCAATGTTCACATGCAGGTATTTTATTCTTTGTGTCCTTGCTGATCTCTGGCCACCATGCTGACTGGCTGGCCCATTCATGGCATTCAGTTAGTGCTTGACGTCCTTCATGGATGAGGTTTCAGATTTCTGGCCACCATGCTGACTGGCTGGCCCATTCATGGCATTCAGTTAGTGCTTGACGTCCTTCATGGATGAGGTTTCAGATTTCTCCTCTTATATAATTTGGAATTATGATGCAATTACCTTTAATCATGAATCTATTTGACTCTAATTGTCCAGGCACCACAAGTAGTCTTTTGTCATTTCCTTAGTATCTTTAACATACATTAGGGATGGCTGGCCCAAGTAATTTAGAACTTCCTGAAACTGTGTATCTGTGGAGGTTTGCTTTTTGTAGCTAGGGTAGGGGGGAAAGACTAATGCTGATCTGTATAAGTCCACAGCATCCACGCACCCCTTTGTCATCATCGAAATCACAGGTAGTTGGGTGCGATGCTGGGCTCTGTGACAGAGTGTCTGCTACTACTGGATTTTTCCCAGAACATATTTAGCAACTGAGTTGAATCACGTTAACCTTATCAATAGACATTGGCATCTCAGTGGTGCTTGATCCAGATATTTCCCATTGATGAGGGTTGCAAGCAGCTTATGGTCAGTGTAAATGAATCCAGTCCACACGGATATCTGTGTTTAAAAAAAAAAACAACAAAAAACGCACATGCCCATACGCTTGCCAGGCACTTCCTTTTTTTTAAAAAAAAAAAAATCTGTGCGTATTGGTTTTTCAGCTTCTGTAATTGTGAGCGTGGCTTTCACTCAGAAGCATGTTGTTGCAGCACTACACCACCTGAGCCACAGCTGCTTCCATCTGCACTGACCCCTCCCACCCCCCATTGTGGGTTTGCACACATCACAGTACTTGAGGAGAACAGGAGCTGTTGAGGGTTTTGTTGCGCTTTCCCACTGAAGATCCATATATCAAAATATCGTCTATGAAAACTACAACTCCAGTGGTGTTCATTAGCAGTTCTGCTATCTTTCTTTGGAAAATTTCAGGTGCACTGGTAATCCCAAAGGGTAATTTTCAAAAGCAAAATCTCCCAAAGGTTGTGATAAAGGTAGTCCATTTAGCACTTTCTTTGGCTAAAGGAATTTGCCAGAATCCATTCAAGGCATCCAGCTTGGAGAACTCTATAGCTCCTTTTACTTTGGGGCAGAAGTCAGCCAGTGTCATTAAGTCTTTTAAGATCTGCACAAATCTGTATTTTTTCCATTTCCCTCCACCCCCAGCCCCTTATAACTGGTACCACTGGGGCACACCATGCTGTTGGCTCAGACATTACTCTATTATACCAGTCCACTCCATTCTCTTTGCTTCATAAAATGGTAAAGGAGTTAATGGGATAGTAATCCTGTGAGATATATGTACACTATATGGTTCACTATTGTCTCTTACAGTTATTTGTACCAAATCTCCTTTCAAAAGTCCAGAATCACCAAATATTCCATAGAGTGCTTTCACCTTTCTCACTAGGCCCATCTTGGCTGCCATGGTGCAGCTGAGAAGGCTGTTGGTCTGTAGCTCTTTGACCACATACTCTCTGAATGCATAGCTTTTGTCTGTGTAAGTTGTTTCTTTGAACTGGCCCACGCAAATCCAGTATATCACCAGGGCTAGTCAGAGTTCATAGAATCATAGAATATCAGGGTTGGAAGGGACCCCAGAAGGTCATCTAGTCCAACCCCCTGCTCGAAGCAGGACCAATTCTCAGTTAAATCATCCCAGCCAGGGCTTTATCAAGCCTGACCTTAAAAACCTCTAAGGAAGGAGATTCTACCACCTCCCTAGGTAACGCATTCCAGTGTTTCACCACCCTCTTAGTGAAAAAGTTTTTCCTAATATCCAATCTAAACCTCCCCCACTGCAACTTGAGACCATTACTCCTCATTCTGTCATCTGCTACCATTGAGAACAGTCTAGAGCCATCCTCTTTGGAACCCCCTTTCAGGTAGTTGAAAGCAGCTATCAAATCCCCCCTCATTCTTCTCTTCTGCAGGCTAAACAATCCCAGCTCCCTCAGCCTCTCCTCATAAGTCATGTGTTCCAGACTCCTAATCATTTTTGTTGCCCTTCGCTGGACTCTCTCCAATTTATCCACATCCTTCTTGTAGTGTGGGGCCCAAAACTGGACACAGTACTCCAGATGAGGCCTCACCAATGTCGAATAGAGGGGAACGATCACGTCCCTCGATCTGCTCGCTATGCCCCTACTTATACATCCCAAAATGCTATTGGCCTTCTTGGCAACAAGGGCACACTGCTGACTCATATCCAGCTTCTTGTCCACTGTCACCCCTAGGTCCTTTTCCGCAGAACTGCTGCCTAGCCATTCGGTCCCTAGTCTGTAGCTGTGCATTGGGTTCTTCCGTCCTAAGTGCAGGACCCTGCACTTATCCTTATTGAACCTCATCAGATTTCTTTTGGCCCAATCCTCCAATTTGTCTAGGTCCTCTGTATCCTATCCCTCCCCTCCAGCATATCTACCACTCCTCCCAGTTTAGTGTCAGTTTAGTATCCCAGTTTAGTTGTCGGGTGACATCAGCTCTGGGAGAAGTTGAAGGTGATTGTAAGTCCTTTCTGAGATGACTGTGACGTCAGCTCCTCACAATATTAAAGTCAATTGTCTTACCATGAATATTCAACTTCGCTATCCAGGCAGGCCCTGTCATCACAAGTGATAGATCCCAGAAACTATTGCTCTTGATTGTCTGTCTGTAATATGAATCGTGAATCAGCACCCTGACTGCTTTGGTGCAGCAAACAGCTGCAAAATGTCAATATTTCATACATTTATTACACGACATGCCTCCGGCTGGACATGCATCATCTTTTGGGATATGACTTTTCCATACCTTGTGCGCAGAGGCTGGATTTTGTCTGGGAGTTCTCTCTGCTTGCCTCGGGTTTTATGAAAATGACTTTTTAACATTCTGCTATCTATAGTTTGAGCTAGTTTCAGGTTTTTCAAGTTGCTCCTGTCTTTTGTTCTGTTGTTTTGACTAATTCTGACTGCTTTGTTAGCTGTATAGCTATCAAGAATCCGGGCCTGCAGCAGAGTTAGTCTTCAGGCAGCCCCATCAGTACAGCTGTCCTGCAGCAGGCTGCCTGATTAGCCATGCTGCCTGATTGGCTGGCCACAGATGCCAGCAGGATGGCTGCTCAGTGCTCCTGTGTTACCTTTTTCATGCTGCTCCTGCTTTGCACCGGGCCTTGCCCCTGCCTTCAACCTCTCCTTGCCTGCTATCCTGCTTGCTCAGGTTCCTGCCCTCTAGTTTGACCCTTGGTTTTGGCTCTTGCCTGGAGACTTGGGCTTGACTCTCGACTCTGCTATCCAGTTCCTGTTCCTAGTGTGGCCCTTGGCTTTGGCGCTGGACTACTGACCCTCACTCTGACCACTAGACTAGACTGCCCTTATCCCAGTTGGCTGGCAATAGCTGTGGGTAGGCTTAAATCTCTTGTCAATTGTAGCTGCCGTGAAAGGGTTTTTATCTGTTAACCCAATAATCAGCCTGTCTCTGGTATTTTCATGCTTTGCATTTCAGCCAGTGTATGCAGAGCTGTTATAAAACATTCAACACTTTCCCCTGGTTCCTGAATTCTCTGGTGAAAACATGCTCTTTCATATATCCCATATCTCTGGGGTCTGAAGTATCCATCAAACATAGCCAGAACCTTTTCATAGTTCTTTGACTGTCTTCAGTAAAGTCAAAGGATTTAAAGAGAGAGACTGCTTGCTTCCCCATAGCATAAATTACAGAAGATACCTTTATATCATCTGTTTCTCTGTGGAGTTTGTTTGCAACTTGAAATCTTGCAAAATACTGCTTCCAGTCTGTCCATTGCCCATTTGTCAAAGCTGAAGTTCTCTGGGGCATTGAAGAATGGCATGTTGGTGAGATCCTGCAACCTTTGTTCCTTCTGTTTGCAGCCTTTTGTTGCTGTTTTCCCTTCTGTTTCTGTTCTTCGTTTACTCCTGGACTGGCCACAGAGCTTGCTTATACATACCTGATGTATTCATTGTAAGAACCTTTAATACTCTGTCTGGTATGACTGGGGTTTGTTTTAAATAAGGTATTTTATACATAGTGCCACTTAATGGATGAACAGTATAATACAGTTTAGCATTCCATTACACAGACTGCAGAGAATGAAGATTCTGTGACCAGTGGGTCAGGTGACCTGAAGGGGCACCAAGGTGGCGGTTGGAGGATGCCTGAGGACATTGCAAGGTGTACTAAGGTTCCTGCAGGACCCTGAGTCAACGTGTGGGGAGAGATGCCAGTGAAAAGGCTTGTAGAGAAGTCCAAACTCCCAGCAAGATGTACTGGGAGGGCAGAGAGACGGACCGCAGGGAGAAGGATTTGTGCATGGTCTGAAACTGGGGTGAATAAGACTTTATTTTTGAGGGTTTTTTTATGTTCATAAACCAGACCCCAAGCAGGGGGTGATGGTGTTGGACACAAGCCTTTGTGGAGTTACTGGGGAGCCTGAGAAGGGGAAACTGAGGTAGGGTGCTGCAGAGTCATGCTTGTCCAGTAGGATGTGCTACACCGCTGGCATGCTCTGTTACAATCATCAAGAAGGTGGAAGGGACACAGTATGTGACCTGTTCCTATCTCAGGATTCTGATCCACTAGAACAGGGGTCAGCAACCTTTCAGAAGTGGTGTGCCGTGTCTTCATTTATTCACTCTAATTTAAGGTTTCGCTTGCCAGTAATACATGTTAACGTTTTTAGAAGGTCTCTTTCTATAAGTCTATAATATAACTAAACTATTGTTGTATGTAAAGTAAATAAAGTTTTTCAAATGTTTAAGAAGCTTCATTTAAATTAAAATGCAGAGCCCCCCGGACCAGTGGCCAGGACCCGGGCAGTGTGAATGCCACTGAAAATTGGCTCGCGTGCCATAGGCTGCCTACCCCGGCACTAGAACCATAACACTTGCACGAACTGCAGAGCTCCTATCGGAACTTTCCTCAAATTAAGATTGGGCATGGTTTGATCTGGGGTGATTCTGGTCCATCTTTTCTTTGAAGGAGAAGATGGAAGTGACTTATCTCCCTGAAAACACGGTGATCCACATCCTTGCCAAGTGCCTTCTGCCAACAATGATCTGGCACTACACTGAGCAGAATATGTGATCAAAACTGCATCTGGTATGTCAGATTGTTTTAGAATTCCACCTACAACTAGTCCTGTAAGTGGGGATTTCCCACACGCACACACAGCAGGGAGGAATGAAAATGTGCTGTGGTCCAGAAATGCAATTTGTGTAGTGTGTGTGGTGGGGAGGGTGCTAAGAGACATTGGCTCGTGAGGGGAGGTCAGTATGTATTACTTTAATAATAATAATAATAATCCTATTGTGGTAAACCTAAAGGCCACAGAGTGCCCCATTGCTGATGCACTGTAAATCCCAAACCTCAACTTGTTATGTAAGCGAGATTTCCCCCAATGAAAAGGGTTACTTTAATCCCCTCATCTATTAAATGGGCTTTTCTTTTCTTTTAAGCTGAGCTGAGAGAACTATTATCCCATAATTGGATATACCACAGCTTTGTGTCCCTGACTGAGGTGTGAGCCTATATTTGTTTCTACCCTTGAAACAATACTGGTCAGACTACGCTATGCTGTTACTTGACTTTGTGTATACTAACAAATCCATGGCCACAGAGGACTTGACAGTCATCACTGTGCAGTGCATTACAGAGCCTCCGCACTGCATAGCAGCAGTAAGGGTTTACTCTGATCCTCCTCCAGAGACTCAGGCTCCGACTGTTTCAGCTGAGAGAGACTCTAATAAAGTGGGGCCTAAGATGCCCATGATTCCATCCAGGAGGGGGCAGCCTCATACATATACCTAATTAGTAATTTGGTGGCTCGTATTCAATGGTCCTCTCCACCACTTCCACTCAAGGAAGTGGCAGAATTTATACTGGTGAGAAAGAATTTACTTTTTTTTTTAAGGGTTAAACATGATTTCTGCACCCCACCACCCAAATATAAAAATATACGTTAAACTGAATCTCGTCATCGTTTCTTATACGGCCAGCAGCGCTCTGGATGGCCTTGCACCACAGTAACTATTCTGAAAGACACTGGGTTAGATTTCCCCAGGAGTTAGCAGGCAGCACTTGTGCACTGAGTGTGAATGGCCTTAGGTGAGTTTTCCAACCTCTTTTCTTCTCTTGCCTTAATGCAGGTGGTTGCTGGACACCTTAGGGCTGCTCCATCAATAAGCCATTCTGTGCCGGCCAGGGTTGTTGGGAGTACATTGTGCTCTGGCTCTGCCCTGACATGCTTGAGAATGACCTCCGCTGTAAGGGATCCTTAACTGTTGCTGCTGCCTTCTGTACCCTTTTATTCCAGAGTAGCAGCACAAAGGGTCCTTGTATCTGACTGAGGGTCTGCTCTGGAGCTCAGTTATTTTTCCTGTGCAGTCTGTCAGTTTGCAATGAATGCTTAGGCACGTGACACCAAAACAAAGGAGCTACTTAGGCTGCTCCTGCTGCTGGAGCCCCGTCCTTAGCAGAGTGCCTGAAAACTAGTGTAGATCTCGAAGGAGGTATCCCAGCTCAAAAGCTGAATCTAACACGGACAGTGCATTTAGGCTTGTTTGAAATTAGAAATGTTGGCTGGTTAGTAGGTAGGTCCTTAGAGCCCTTCCAGTAAACTTGAAAAACCATCTAGGCCTCCTTACCCTCTTCTCTCCCTCCATAAAAAAGTCGCTGCATTATTTCTTTTCTGGTTTTCATTTCTCCAAATTTTAGCTTTAGGCCACGGGTTGGATTTTTTTCTTTTGTTTTTTAATGCTGATTCAGTGTAATTACTGGGGCTTATGAGGATCCGTTCTGTTAATGTATGATGTACACATCCTCCCAGTGAGGGGCGGAGCTCCAATAATGAGGGAACAGATCAAATTCCCGGAAGTCCCCGAAGGTTTTTATCTCGCTGGTGATGAGATGTTTTATGTTTGTGCGCCTGTAGGCACAAAAAAGCCAAAGGAGTGTTTTATCTCAAGGTTTCCTAATTTTGTTTTTTGGATTGGTCTGACCAGTTTTTGGCATTGGTGACATCTGTTTCACGTGTTTTCTTCTCCTTCCAGAACCCTAATTGGATCTTAAATGTAAAAGGTCCTATTATAAATCTCCTGAGTTCTGGTAGTGCAAACAAGGTTGCTGATCAAGCCTCAGAAATCCTAGAGCAAGCTGGACTCCATAAACTCAGTGGGAACTGTAGGCACTCGGCGCCTCTGGAAAAACAGGCCACAATTCTGCCTTGTATTTTAGGGGGGCCCGAGGGGAGGAGGCTTCTCTAGGTGATGTGGTATGAAAACTATTTCTCTTCAATAGGCATCTTGTCTCTTTTTTGTGTTTGACAAGCTCACACAAGCTTTGTGTGCTCAGATGAAAGGGGCTAGATAATACAAGTCTTTTTTCATTTTCTGAGGAGAACATGCCTGAATTACAAGTTTAATTTTTTTTTTTTAAGATAGCTGGTTAAAGGCAAACCAACCTGGTTCTAAAGTGTTTCTCTGTGGGAGAACCACTCATCCCTTTTGACCGTCTCTAGGAATGGTGTCTGCTCTGCTTCCTGGTGACTCCTTGCTGCCATTCCCAGAATTCTTACTGGTTAAAAGGGACCTTAATTCTAGGAACAGCAGCTTGAAACAATAGATCAAGGTTAGAGGAAGACCTGGTGGGTCACCTCTAAACCTGTGTGGGGCTTGCCCATTTGAAAGGCTTGCACAGTTGCCCTGAATTCAGTTCCTAAGACCAGCTGAATTTCATGTGTGTGTTGGCCTTTGTGATGAAAGTGTAAGGCTTTTCTGATTGTCCTAGTACTTGCAATTTGGCTCCTTGGAGCACATAGAAAGGTCAAAGCCTTCTCCTTGCTGTCCTCATATACTCACTCCTCTGTAACGAAACTCAATTGTTTCCTAAATTTAGGTGAATAAGAGATGTGGGTGTTTTCTCTAGCGGGCCCCCTCCCTTTTTTCCCCAGAGGGGTCTAGAAAGAGCTGCAGAGTGATCGTAAATGGCAGCATGATGGGAACCCAGTAGAAAACGACTCTGCAATTAGTAAATCTCTCCTATTGTGACAGCTCTGTTATTAAACTGTCATAAATGTGAGGCCATTAATCTGCTCTCGCCTCAATCCACACATTTTCTCTCCTTGCCCACTCCTGATTTTAACACATAAACTGCCTTTGTATTTACCAGTTCAGAGAATCATAGAATATCAGGGTTGGAAGGGACCTCAGGAGGTCATCTAGTCCAAACCCCTGCTCAAAGCAGGACCAATCCCCAATTTTTGCCCCAGATCCCTAAATGGCCCCCTCAAGGATTGAACTCACAACCCTGGGTTTAGCAGGCCAATGCTCAAACTACTGAGCTATCCCTCCCCGCTTGCACCATGCTCCCATGGTGGGCGGGGGGGAAATGTAGAGGGGGATCTTTTCAGCAGCTGAAAACGTTAATGCAAGGGGAATGGAGAGGGGGAAACCCCAGGAGCTGTCAAAACCTGCTGGCTTTGAGGCTTTCACTAGCTCTTTAAAACTGGAGGAAGCACAATGCAGGTGCCTGGCCTCTGAAAGCCAAATCAAGCTTTGCCCTTGGGGAGGCTGGTTGATGGAGGACAGCATGATAAGAAATTGGTGGTCTTGTTGCCGTAAGCCGTTAGCAGAGGCGGAATGGGGAAAATGGGAGTCCCTGAGAAAGCTAGGTGAGTCCAGCATCCCGACTTTTGTTGGCTTAATGCCAAGTGCTACCATCCTCCTCATGCCCAGGACTCCAACTATGGGTGGTACTGAGCTGGAGTGAGCGCGCATAGAATCACATTCAGGGATGACAGTGTGTCTATTTCAGCCCATGAGGTCCCTCGTAAGTACAGGTGTGTACTAGCAGCTGGCAGTCCTGAGTCAGATGGGCTCATTCCACCTCTATTAGCAGAATGTTGTACGTAGCCCAAGGGAAGGGAAAGCCTGAGACGTGAAGGGTGTGGAGGTGTCAGGAGGAACAAGAATTTTAAAAAGCATATCCCTCTGTTAGAGGGAAGCTTCCTAACATAGACCAGGTATTTGGCTGGTATCTTGTAGCAGGGATCGCAGGTGTTACTGTGCTCAATACTAATCCCCTGCGCTGTCCTAGAAGAGGCGGCGTATCGATTTAAACATTTGCATTGTGTTCATTATGATGGTATGTGAGCGCCTCTGGTATTGTGGGGAAATTCTCTGGCCTGTTACTGTGTTATGCAGGAGGTCAAACTAGATGATCACAATGGTCCTTTTTTGGCTTTAAAATCTCTGAATTACACTGAATTGGTGAGTGTGCTGCCTCCGTCTTAAAATCACAGTTTGAGCATTTCAAAACTTTTCAACAGTAAGGTCTTGAAGTATCACGGTGTTTGTTTGAAGGCCTCTCTCAGGCTTTTTTCGGTTCAGGAAATTGGGTGGGAAGTAAGGTGACCTGCAAATATTTTTAGGACTTGCTGACTTTGTCCAGCAAACGATCATAAGATGAGCTTTTCCTTGTAGTACTCTTGCATTTCTGCCTCTGGACTTGGATGAAAAAAAAAGAAATTTAGAGGCATGTATAAGTCAAAGGCCAAAACTTTTATCCAAATTCTTTCTAGACATCAAAATTTTTGGTTCAGTTATGTTGTTTTTCTCCAAAACCATTCGCTCAATTCCTAGTTCGCATTTGAAATTATTCAAAATCTTGATCTTTCTTTTTTTTACTGGTAAAACAGTCAAGCTGCTTAACATTTTCAGACTCAAAACAAGAAAAAATATTTGAGAAACACCCACTATGCATGTTTGACATCCTTTTGATTAGGTACAAATGGGCCTGAATCAAAACTCCAGCTATGAATCTTAGAAAAGTTTGGGGGAGTGGTGTTTGTTTTTGTCTGGATTCAGTTCAAACACAGCAGTTCAGCCCATCTCTACTTTTAACTTTTCTGAACCTTTCTGATTGTGGAGCATCTGCCTCACAAATCTTAAACAGAATAGTAGATTCCAGAATTGGAACATGCTGGCCATATCAATGTTACATTCTGATCTGTGGAAAGAGTTGGAGAAACAGGTAATGTGGAAAAATTAGTGGGTGAGATGGAACACATCTACACAGTCTATTACTGATGCTCAACCTCTTAAGCCATGACTGAGTTCATCTTTCCTAGTCTACAGAGAAATTTGAGAGAGTGAAACCTACTGATCTGTGTGTGTTCGTCTCCCTCTGTGCCCTATCCATAGATGATGGGGTGGTAAAACACTCCTAACTACAGAGCTTATTACTCAAGCTGTAGAGACTCATGCTGTTAGCTCTGGAGGTCCCTGGTTCAATCCCTGGTATCAGTCAAGATAGTTGCTATCACAAGACCTCAGCCTAATGGGGGGGAAGAGACTTCTACCTAAAGGAAGAAACTCACTTTGGTACCTAATGGAATATTTATTGCTTCCATGTCATTATGGGGTGTGATGACATTTGTCCATAATTGAGATGAACAAAGACCATTCATAACAATCGTTATGTGCAACAATGGCCTGCAAGATATCCACACAGGCAACAAGATGTGTTTGACCTTTGTCTTAATCTCCTGGTGGCGAGAAGAAACACTGTTGCTGGAGAATTTGTTTAGATGCCTTAATGGAATGAGGTTATTTTTGTGCTTGTCTGCCCCATAAACTGATATCCTTCATTTCAGTTTGTGACATTGAAGCCAATGAGGGCCTGTAGACAATTCTTTGCCTTAGGCAGCTAAGGGACTCTAAAGCATTGCATGAACAAGACACCGCTTACCACCAGTTTAAGTGGCAATTGTGTTCGCAAATGTCTGTCTCATTGAGGCAGAGGCATGTTACCTCAACCCTTTACGTGGAGTAACAAGCCCTGTTTGCTGCTAGCCACTTCTTTAGATTGTGACCATGCCAAGCTCAGTGGAGAAACCATTCTGAACAAACACTGTATTTTCCCTTCCCACACGTTAAAGTCTTCAGCAGAGCTACAGAATGGGAACTTTATGGTCACATCAGCAATAATGACTTTGACACTCCAGAGGGATTTTCAAGGAATTCTAAGTGGATATTTAGAGACTATGCAAGCAAAGCTGTCCTGTTTTAATGTTCTTATGCAGCTTTATCCTTTTTCAAAGTGTTTACCCACTTCTTGGGATAGAGGGCAGCTAAGCATGTAGGTGCTGTCTGGACTAGATGTTTCCAAAAGCTTAGGTAGCCAAGATAATTTTATAGAGATGGGGTTGGTTGTGTGTGTTTTTTTTTTTTTAAGCTTCAAATCTGCCCAAGCTTATGCAAAGCAGTCACTATCCTACTTCTTGGCTGAGTTAACAGGCAACCCTCTGATCTATAGACTGGGGAGTGAACATGATCTAAAAGCTCTCTGGTGGGTGGAGAGTCTGAGATAGAGGAGGAGTGTCAGGTGGGGGAGGGCAAAACTGTCCAGATAAATCACTGAGATTGTTCTAAAGCACCAAGGTAGCCTCCGTCGTCACCACCACCCACTTCTTCAGCTATTTACCAAGGCTGGGCTGGCATAAATCATCTGTGCTGTGTAAACACTTAGATTACATTTGCATTGTGTTGCTATGGTAACTGAACTGGAAGCCTTGGATAAACACACACAAGCCATCTTGCTGCTTTGAGACTGCCTCCAAGCTGGGGGGGGCGGGGGGGGGGAATCTGGTCGGGGAAATCTGTTCTTTTCCTAACCTTTGCGAATTGCACAGGGTTTGTGGGTTCCTAACTTTGTGAACAGAAGGGTTTGTGCTGGGGACACCAAGGTCTTTAAAAGCAAATAAAGAAGAGTATTTAGCTAGTGCAACCACAGCGGCCGAGCTGTACCAGTGCCGCTGTGCCACTGTAAGATCTCCCGTGTAGCCACGCTATGCTGACAGGAGAGAGCTCTCCTGCCGGCATAGCAGGGTCCACACCGGCGCTTCTGCCCGTGTAACCTAGGTTTTCTTTCACACCCCTGCGTGACCTAAGTTATACCGACAAAAGTGCTAGTGTAGACGTACTCTGACTCTCCTGCAGTAAGGAAGAAGCCTGGGCTGTGCATGCTGCCCTTCGGTGAGCTAGGACAGGGGTTCTCAATCGGGGTACGTGTATCCCTGGCAGGACACCACAGGTCTTCCGCTCGTCCGGATATTTGCCTAGGTTTGCAACGGGCTACATAAAAAGCACTAGCAAAGTCAGTACAAACTACAATTTCATACAATGACTTGTTTAGACTGCTCTATGTACTATACACTGAAATGTAAGTACAATAGTTATAGTCCAATTGATTTAAAACTATACGGGTAAAAATCAAAGTCAGCAATTTTTCAGTAACAGTGTGCTGTGACACCATTTTTTTTTTTGTATTTTTATGTCTAATTTTGTAAGTAAGTAGTTTTTAAATGAGATGAAACGTGGGGCTATGCAAGACAAATCAGGCTCCTGAAAGGGGTACAGTAGTCTGGAAAGGTTGAGAGCCACTGAGCTAGGGTGCTTTGAGCCTATTTTGCTCTTAATGATGCAGAAATCCTTTGATCTGGCCTGTTTCATCTTGGATTATGTTCTTTCTCTTGCTTGTCTGTAAAATCCTGCCAAATAACCTGTTGTTTGGACGAGAGAGTGAATCTGGTGAACCCAGCCAGCACTGTGGAGAGATACAAGCCCATTTCAGAGCCCTAAGCTATTTGCTATCCTTTGACATAAGTTTATTGCAGGATCATGTCTGGCTGGCTCCTCCTGCCCACCAACCCCTGGGTGCTGTGTGTGATCATCCTTCCCCGCCTCTTCTCCCCCCCCCCCCCCCCATTTTGATGATGCATCAGGAAGGAGGAGTGACTCTACAATCAGAATTCTCTCTAGTGATGAGTGACCCTTAGCAAGTTCTTGGCATTCAGTTCAAATACACATTGAAAATATTGGCTGCTTCTCAGAACTTCAGGATTCTGCAAACCGTGAAGGCTTGTTTCCTGTTGGCTTTCTTCCCCTGGAGATTTCCAGCTGAGAAAAGAAGCGGCATGCTGATATGTAGACCTGTATTAAGGAGAGGGCAAGGGGAATATCTGAGATCCTTACAGGTCTGATTCTTAAAAGGAGTGAAGGTTTGGGGTCATGATTCTTCCTTCAAAACTAGTTTGGCCATCCCTAAATTTGACTTCTTTCCTTCCCCTCCCCTCCCCTCCCCTCCCCTTCCCCCCCAGGAGTAGGAAGAAAACTACTTCTTGCATAAATTCAAACTACTTCATTGGCCAAATCCATTTACTAGGTCCCCCCACCTAATACAAGATAGCACTGCTTTGTAAAGCACTTTCATACCAACTGGTGTATCCCAACACACTTTATAGAGGAGAGCGTGTATATTATAACCTACATACGCTAAGGCAGTTGTGTAAAGAACACACACATTGTCAAAAGTGCGTGCCCAATTTAGGTGCTGGCATCCTCCACCCCCGCAATGTACGGACCTGACTGGGGCGGAGGTGGACATACGTAACCACATGGGCATGCAAAATCCAGATGCCCATGCACTGGTGGTTGCACATGATTAAGTTGGGTGTGCAAGGGCATGTGCTCTTTTAGAACCAACCCTCTGAGAATGTGGAACTGAATGATCACAGTAATGCATTTTTCAGAAAACCAATGTGAGGGCAGCAGAAAGGCCTGGTCAAGAGAGAATAGATGAGATCTTTAAGATGAGTTTATAAAGAAATGGAGAGTTGGGCGGGGCAATGAACTACAAGAATTCAGGAGGGTTTTTTTTCTAGATGATTGGAATTGCAGAGGAAGCCTGTGGCCCAAACTGTTCTGAGATTATGTAAAGGTCCAGAAAAAAGGCCAATGCTAGATGAAGTGACAGGAAAGATGCCATGCCAAATGGGTAAGCTGGAGCAAGACCATGGTAAGCTTTTACAATAAACTTCCTCTATGGGGGAATCAGCATGTGTAGTCCCATCTTGTGAGAGCTCTCATCAAAGGGTTGGAGTTGAGTTCGATTGCTCATCTAAACCACCTCAGTCTGTAAAATCTGACCAACAATCTTGCAACAAGGTGCTGTTCCAAGACTTCTGGTATTGCTTGCTCCGCTGCAGGTTGAAAACACTACAAAAACAGTCCGCTTTGCGGAGAGTCCAAATAGTTTTCACCAGAGCTGGCTGAGGCATTCCCCTTCCCCGGCCCCCAACGAAAATGTGTCTTTTGATGACATGGACAAGGTGGGTGAGATAAGATTTTATTGGATCAGCTTCTAGAATTTGTGGGGGTTTTTTCATTTTGTTGAACACTGCAAATATTTCATCAAAAGACATTTTACATTATGGAAAAAATGTTTTTGGATAGAAAATTTCAACCCATTCATAGAAACACCTCTGATGCAATGCCAGGAATACATTACAATGGACGGGCGTCTCTCCATGAGATTTTCTAGCAGGAGTGAAGGTGGGTTTTTATGCAGTTTCAATCCAAGTGCAATTTAAATGTCAGCACTGATTTGCAAAAGAACAACTATTGCTCCCAAAAAGAACCCCTTGAGAAACCCAAGGGAAAAATGATAGTATTTCCAAATAAACGAGCCACTAATTTCAAGTGAAAATTATGGGGAAAATATTCTGTAATTTCTACGGCAATTACACCTGCTTCTCCATCTGCTTAGCGCACAATCCTCTCCAGAAGAGTGTGCACCTGAAATCTTGTAAGGAAGCATTAATATTCCCCACAATGGCTTAGTGACTGCTTGTTAGTTCAGCACATCTGTAAGCTTTGTTGGTCTTATTTTTTTTTCTTGCTCAAGACACCTCCAACCATCCCCTATCCATATACAGAGGAACCGTGCAGTTCTCCCTCCACTAAACCCTCAAACCCAGCAATTCTCACATGTAGCTGAGCAGTTTCACAGCAGGTCTTGGCAACTAATTAATAGCAGAGTGTGGTCTTGTGTCACCGAAACTGTTGCTTGTTGGACTTGTATAGATTTGAAGCATAAATCTAATACATTATCCTTCTCAAAATGAACAAAAAGTTTCTGTGATGATAGTATCTTTTGAGGGGGCAAATATAATTTTGCTTAGTACTCTACAGTGGGCCTCCTGATCAGAGGTGTGGGATATTGATGTTTTGGACACAGGACTGGGAGACATCAGACCTGTGTCGTCCTACTGCCTCTTCCTGTGACTTAGGCAAGTCCTATCCTCCTCTGTGCCTGTTTTCCCCATCTATAAAATGGGGACAATGCTCCTTGCCTCTCTTTGTAAAGTGCTTGGAGAGCTGCATGTGAAAATGCTGTGTACGTATTAGTAGCGGTTGCTGTACCCTCTGATTTCAGGATGGGATAGCAGCTTTTTGTTTAGAAGAATGGAGAGATTCATGTGGTATACAGGATATATTGCAAACCCTTAATTCCCTGCTGTTTGTCCCCCCAAACATGGGAGCAAAAATAGTATTTGGAAGCAAATGCAGCCATTCTGGTTAATGGCTTCACATCCTCCAGCAGCACCCCAAAAGTCAAAACAAACCTGCCATAGCTTGGCTGATGCAAGCCAATGCAAGGAGTTAGCTAGATTCTGAGCGCAAATGAAATGGATCCATCTTGTTTCCTCTGGGCTCCCTGTACAGTTCAAGTATGTATTGCACTTTTGCTCACTTTGCTCTATTCCAGAGGTTCCCAAACTTTTCTTATTGCATATCCCCTTCTATATCTACTCACTGCCCATGTACCCCATTTCAGATCTACCCACTGCCTGCATTCCCCTACCCTTCTCATCACTGATATTTTGTATGTTCTTCTTAACGCTACCTGTCTTTAGCCATCTGTCCATATTTCACTGTTACGTACAGCTATAGTGCGACGTGTACACAACTGCAAAAAAGATTCTAAGTCCTGAGCTCAGTTAGACTGGACAGTTGCTGGGCAGCTGTACCCATGCTGTACAGTGATAGGAGATGAGGGCTTTGTACATCAGCCTCTCTGTGTTCTCACTGGTAGATCTTGAAGTAAATTAACTACCGTATTTTATATAACAAATTCCCACAGAGTTTTAACGCTTCATCTGAGGAACCTATTATGAAAATGCAAGAAATAAACTAATAAATAAAATCCACCATTGCACAATTTCTCCCGGGTACCCCCCAGAGTACCACGGTTTGGGAATCCCTGCTCTATTCCACTTGCATTAGATACGACAAAAACTTTCTCAGAACTGCAAAGCTAAATTGCCAGGGTACCCCCTCCATTTTTCTTTAAATAACTTCCATCAGTTTGCCAAGGTTTGGTAACCCAGGCAAAGCTCTGAGTAGGTAATAAAACCTGGCAATGTTTGTTTTGTGAGAGCTTTTGTCTCTTCTGTGTATGCTCACTTGTAATAGTATCTTGTGTTTTTAATGTCGTCTAACCAAAAGAAGCTTTTGCTAACCCAGGATGAAAGCTAGGGTTTATATTTTATGTGCCTGTTGGTATATTATTCTGCTATTCTAACATCAGTGTGTTGCTATGGGGAAAAAAATCCCACACAGATTTGGCTTTTGCAGGGGGCGGGAGCTGTTTAAGAAACACTAGGAAATGCTGACAAAATGATGACATGCCAAGGAAATGGCTCTTGTATAAATATTGCCCTAAAATTTGGGAACAACTACATGTGCAAAAATGGAAGGTGCCTAAGTATGTGCCTAAGTGGCTTGTGCAAATGGAGACGTAATTGGTTGAGTGCATGTGCAAATGATTGCATGTGGGGAAAAAAAGACCTCACAATCAATGGGCACAAATGCCAAGCATTTTTTTTTCTGAAAAAGTAGCCCATTAGGATAATAGGGTGTTTTGAAAGTATCTCCTCCTCTCCCTTTAAGATTCATGACCTAGGTAGATGGTTAATAAGATCATTTATCACTGTGATGCTGGAGTGCCTTCCATCTCTGCTTACTCTTTTGTACTTGGAATAAAAAATATTTATTGCAAAGACAAGGGATGTTGCTCACTACGGTTACCATGATAGACTTTCTAGAAGACATGGCAACAGAAATTCTTTGTCAGTTGAACACTCTATATTCCATCTTCCTTGCAGTGAAAGGCCTGATGTAGGACAACTGCAGTCTCGGGCCAGGGACTGTTCATCTTTGTTTAACCACTGCCCGAAACAATCAGTGAAAGTTTTTAAAGTGACTTCTCCTTCTAGAATCAAAACTATTTTTTTATATATTTTGTGGAGTCAGGGCTGGCCCTAGACCAAATGTCGCACCTCTTTCTCCCCCCTCCCCGATTTGTTAAACCTTTGAATACCTTATTTTGTATTGCATTTGTAGCCCATTTCGTGACTTTGCATGATTTGTCCTATAAGATGATAAATTTGCACGCTAGGATCTGTAACTCCTGTATTTATTCATGCCATATATAAGCAAACAGAGGCAACATGTAGAGGGAACATGGAGGGGGGTGTCAAATATCCTCCAGCTTGGCCTGCTGGGGGTGAGGAGGGAGAGGGGCTCTGTCCTTCTCTCCCTGTGCCTCTCCCCAGGCACATTTGGCCACGCTCCCTGGCAGCCGGGTGGCCTGAGAGCCCAGCGCCCCCAAACCTGGCACCACAGGCAGTCACCTGGATTGCCTGCCTCTAAATCCAGCCCTGTGTGAAGTAGACACCAGAAAGCCGAATAGCCTGATCCAGAACTTTTCTGAGCCCTTCCTCTTTGGTAGTAGCTGTGCCTTTCTCATATGGGATTTGCAATGAAATAGAATGCTTGAATCCTTTCCCACTGACTTTTTTGGTATATTTCAGAAGTCTCCATTGAACTGGATAGTTCAACAGATGTTGGAGTGGGAGGTTGTTTTGTTTTTTAAAAGAGCTTTACAAATCACGTATTCCCTCTGCTGTTATCTCATAGTATCTCCTGTCAGGTGCTGTTGATGTTCAGGGTTTGTAACTAGGCCTACTGGATGTAGGAGAAACCTCTGCGTAACAGTCATCCCAACCTCACTGAAATCTATGGGAGTTTGGCAACTGATTTCCATGGGATAATTTCCCATTGTGTCCATTTCCAAATGACACAAACTACATATCAGGAAAGGAGAGAAGGGGAAGTTCATCTGTTGTCCCACGTTCCCGACATATCTTCTTCTCTCTTCTCACCCATCTGCCCTCCCCATATAAGGGAACTTATTGTTGTCTTATGAAGATTGTTGTAATTTCATTTCAGAACAGCCACTTTATGAGGGAGAGAGAGATTCTATTATGTCACTGTACGGCATCAGGCACATCTGTGGCATTACAGGCATTTCGATTAGAGAGAGCAAAGGCTGCACATCTGCTGTGGCTCCACTCACAGAACGTAGTATTAATCCTAAAGACAAAAAGAGAACAATTAGCTTGTAAACCCTTCATGAACCCACTGGAAGATTAGTCTCTTTCAATTACAGCTCTTCAGCTGGAAAGATAATAGCCTAAAATTTCCAGATTTTTTTTAAAAATACTATTATTGACTGTGTGTGGTTTTTTTTTATTTCTAGTCATTTACATCCTTATCACTAGCAGTCCTCAGATAAGAAGACTGTATTACTCTCCATATTACTCCTCTCTACTTCCCTTTCCCTGTAAAATAAAGCTGAATCACTGAGCCATGTTCTGGCCTCTTAAAACTCACGCTAATCCATTACCACCAATGTGCAATGCCACGGATGGCAACTGAGTCAGTCTGCCTTCATTGATTATATGTCCCCCTCTTGCTGTCACTAGCCAGAAGAGGATGAGTTTATATGGATTTAGGTTCTGCCTTATCTCAGCTCTGCTCTAAACATTCAGATCTGGTTCCAAAACGTGTGCCTTGTGCTTATCAGACGGAATTTTATAGATATTTACATACATGCCATGGGTGGGTGGGGGGTGTGTGTGAGAGTTCTAGGGCTCTCAGAGCATCTCCTTGAGACTTCAGTACAGAAATATATTTTGATATTTAACATTTTGATATCTTCAGGAACCACAGCTTGACTCCTATAACTAACAAGACGATGCTTTATGTTGTGGAAATCTGGTCCAATAACAAGTTATCACAAAATATTAAATGGGATTGAAAATTTCAGAGACTCAAACTTTTTGTTTTTCACTTAAATTTAGCACATATGAAAGGTGTCTGGTTGACAGCCTTAGTGACTGAAGGCAAATGTGGCTGTATCCTTGGGACAGGTATATCACTACCAGCCACACTGGAAGCTTTTCTGTAGAGCTCTGCATGTGTATACTCTCTTACCAATGGTCACTGACCTGGAGGGACAAACTGTAGCATCAATAGGGTAGCTTAGTTTCTGTGGCCTATTTTTGAGGGGTGGGAGCGCAGTTTTGGTGATGAATTATGTAGTGATGTGTACCTGTATGTTGGAAATCTTGTCATGAATGGTGAATAGCTATAGTGAGCTGTTGGGATAGCAGCTTTGGGTCAGGTCTGTCTGTTTATTCTGAACCATTATACCAAGAATATTCATGTCCCTTCACTTTCTCACAGGTGAGATGTTCTTGAGAACATTCTGATGGATCTGTTTACTCTTACTAGGCTCTAGTTTTGGGGCTGGGAGGGGGCAGGCTCTTGACTAGACCAGTTAAAAGATGCAATCTCCCAATGCCATTTTATTATTACACAGTAAAAGGATCATGATGATAAAACTTGGCACAAATGTGCCATTGTGCACGAAGCTCCAAAAACTAAGTAGATGTGACCACATTTTTCCACAGGCTTGGTGCCGATACTTTGGCCAATCCAGCCTTATGACTTCAGCACCCATATTCTCACTGCATCTCTCTGTTTTACTTTCTCCAAGCCAGCTGCAGGAATTTATACATGTAAAATTCTTCAGTACCTTGGATGCTAAAGAACTTTTTCTTCCAGGAATCCCTTCACCTGGTACTGAAACAGTGCCTTGCCTGTGGTGGAAGATGACCAGCTGTTTTAATAGTATGCAGCAATACTGCATAATTAAGGAGACAAAGTGAAGAATGCCCTCTGTGGAGATAGAGGCGGTTAGGGACTATTTAGAAAAGCTGGACGTGCACAAGTCCATGGGGCCGGACGAGTTGCATCCGAGAGTGCTGAAGGAATTGGCGGCTGTGATTGCAGAGCCACTGGCCATTATCTTTGAAAACTCGTGGCGAACCGGGGAAGTCCCGGATGACTGGAAAAAGGCTAATGTAGTGCCAAACTTTAAAAAAGGGAAGAAGGAAGATCCTGGGAACTACAGGCCAGTCAGCCTCACCTCAGTCCCTGGAAAAATCATGGAGCAGGTCCTCAAAGAATCAATCCTGAAGCACTTGCATGAGAGGAAAGTGATCAGGAACAGCCAGCATGGATTCACCAAGGGAAGGTCATGCCTGACTAATCTAATCGCCTATTATGATGAGATTACTGGTTCTGTGGATGAAGGGAAAGCAATGGATGTATTGTTTCTTGACTTTAGCAAAGCTTTTGACACGGTCTCCCATAGTATTCTTGTCAGCAAGTTAAGGAAGTATGGGCTGGATGAATGCACTATAAGGTGGGTAGAAAGCTGGCTAGATTGTCGGGCTCAACGGGTAGTGATCAATGGCTCCATGTCTAGTTGGCAGCCGGTATCAAGTGGAGTGCCCCAAGGGTCGGTCCTGGGGCCGGTTTTATTCAATATCTTCATAAATGATCTGGAGGATGGTGTGGATTGCACTCTCAGCAAATTTGCGGATGATACTAAACTGGGAGGAGTGGTAGATACGCTGGAGGGGAGGGATAGGATACAGAAGGACCTAGACCAATTGGAAGATTGGGCCAAAAGGAATCTGATGAGGTTCAATAAGGATAAGTGCAGGGTCCTGCACTTAGGACGGAAGAACCCAATGCACAGCTACAGACTAGGGACCGAATGGCTAGGCAGCAGTTCTGCGGAAAAGGACCTAGGGGTGACAGTGGACGAGAAGCTGGATATGAGTCAGCAGTGTGCCCTTGTTGCCAAGAAGGCCAATGGCATTTTGGGATGTATAAGTAGGGGCATAGCGAGCAGATCGAGGGACGTGATCGTTCCCCTCTATTCGACATTGGTGAGGCCTCATCTGGAGTACTGTGTCCAGTTTTGGGCCCCACACTTCAAGAAGGATGTGGATAAATTGGAGAGAGTCCAGCGAAGGGCAACAAAAATGATTAGGGGACTGGAACACATGAGTTATGAGGAGAGGCTGAGGGAGCTGGGCTTGTTTAGCCTGCAGAAGAGAAGAATGAGGGGGGATTTGATAGCTGCTTTCAACTACCTGAAAGGGGGTTCCAAAGAGGATGGCTCTAGACTGTTCTCAATGGTAGCAGATGACAGAACGAGGAGTAATGGTCTCAAGTTGCAGTGGGGGAGGTTTAGATTGGATATTAGGAAAAACTTTTTCACTAAGAGGGTGGTGAAACACTGGAATGCGTTACCTAGGGAGGTGGTAGAATCTCCTTCCTTAGAGGTTTTTAAGGTCAGGCTTGACAAAGCCCTGGCTGGGATGATTTAACTGGGAATTGGTCCTGCTTTGAGCAGGGGGTTGGACTAGATGACCTTCTGGGGTCCCTTCCAACCCTGATATTCTATGATTCTATGCTTGGAATGGCAGGGAAATGTTATACGCCATAGTCAACTACCCAAAAATGGAATTAGCCCTTTTTGTCTTGGACAAATGCTCCAGCTCTTGAAATTAGTTCCATGGACTATCTTGTAGTTTAGAACCTCTGTTTTGTATTTAGTTTACACAGTGGTGCGATGCAGACTCATAGAAAAGAGTATTACCTTTTTGGGGGGGGAGGGCAGAGACCACCTAACAGAGTGTGCACTAGCTACTTCTGGGAGAATTCTGCGTCACTGCGCACATGCAGAATGTGTCCCCTGCAGATTTCTTTGGTTCCCCGCAGAAAAATGGCTTTCTGACAGGGACGCAAAGGGAAGCCACAAGAGTGGTTATGAGACCCTCCCCAGCAATATGTTTCAGGTGCCCAGGGCAGCCAGCAGAGAGGTAAATCACTGGGGCAGGGGGTGAGACTGGGGAAGACCTGGCTGGTGGCTCCTACCCTGTGCTGGGCTCAACTGCTAGTTTTGGCTGGGCTGGGGAGGACGGGACTTCCTCTTCCCCTGCATGGTGTCCGGGTCCATGTCAGACCCACCCCCAGATTTCTCCCCTGACTGTAGGAAGCTCTGCAAACTCTCCCCCAACCCCTATGCTTTCTTCCCCCTGCAGCTGAGGAGCAATGGGTGCAGGATCACTGTACAGGGAACTGCTTCCCCCATCCGCCCAACCCCCATGCATCCAGACCCCCTCGCATCCAGACCCTCTCAACGAGCCTCACCCCTCCCCTGCACCAAGAATCCCCCTGATGAGCCCCACTCCCCTTGCACCTGGACCATTCCAACAAGCCACCCGCACCAGGATCCCCACACTACCGAGCCCCAACCAGCTGCACCAGGATCCCCACCCCGCTCCCCCAGCATCTGGATCCCCCTGCTGAGCTCTATTTCCCCCACTGAGCCCCAACCACCTTCACCTGGACCCCCCTGCACCCAGAACCCCCCAACAAGCCCCTGTGCATCCAGATCTGCCACTGAGTTGTCCACACCAGATTGCCCCACACAGAACGCTCTCAATCCACACCTGGATTCCCCCCACATTAAGCCCCTCCATACTTGGATCCTGCCTTGCTGAGCCTCCCTGCCCACACCTGGTGCACCTGGCACAGAAGGGCAGGGCCCTGGGGTTTTTCTGGGGAAGGCCCAGTCCTTGCACTGTCAGGGTTGGGTGCCGCTGCACTGCTGAGTCTGTGTCCCATGGGGGAGCTGCACAGTGATGTCCCACCTCTGTGCAGCCAGTGGCCTGTGCTCCCCAATGCTATGCTGGAGACTCCACATTTATTTGACAAATAAAATTTGGAGAATTTTGCAGAATTTTAAAATATTCACAGAATTTTTAATTTGAGGGGGCAGAATTTTTAATTTTTTGGTGCAGAATGCCCTCAGGAGTAACTAGTGCAAGGCTTTAGACTCCTGGTGGCTGTGGGTTTTTTTGGTTTTAAATCCTCGATCATGTTTCCCCTGTGTGTTAACGAGGCGGCAGGGCTGACCTAGGAGAGAAGCAACTAAAATGATTAAATGTCTAGAAAACATGACCTACAAGGAATGACTGAGAAAACTGGGTTTGTTTCTTTTGGAGAAGAGTAGACGGAAGGGACATAACAGTCTTCAAATCCATAAAAGGTTGTTATAAAGAGGAGGGTGATACACTTTTTTTCTCCTTATCCACGGAGGATAGGGCAAGAAATAATGGATTAAAATGCAGCAAGGGAGATTTAGATTAGACTTTAGGAAAATCTTCCTAACTGCAAGAGTAGTTAAACACTGGAATAAATTACCTAGGGAGGCTGTGGAATATCCATCATTGGAGGTTTTTGAGAACAAGTTAGACAAACACCTGTTAGGAATCGTCTAGATAATACTTAGTCTTGCATCAGTGCAGGGGGCTGGACTAGATGACCTAGCTATGTCCATTCCAGTCCTACATTTCTGTGATTCTGTGTGAATGCTCTTTAAGCTGCTGTGTGTTGCTTGCTTTTACCATAATGCAGGTATTAGTTTCTACTTCTTCCTGCTCTTCTGTAAAACTTCACTATTGGCCTTCCTTCTTTTTCCTCTGTTGAAATGCTTATTAAAATAAACCCTGCGAGATATTTTACATCTGCACTAGTTAATATAGCACCTTGGAGAGAAGGTCTGATGCACCAGCGTACAAATGAAGCTTTATTAAGCAGAAACTCAATGATTTTGCTGAATACCCTGGCAATTAAATTTCATTTTTGATTCATATGCCAGTCAGGAAGGTTTGGAAGGAGAATAGAAAAGCAAAGCATCATGGTTTAATACTATGCAAATTAATGTTAACATGGTGTTTCATTTCTCGTTAATGCATTGTTACACTGCTAGTCGTTGAAAAGAAACTATGTGACACCTATTAATAGTGGTGACCTGCTCGCTCATTTTTCCATTTGATTTGGCACAGTGTCCCTGTGCAGATAGTGGTGCCAGGGGAAATCTTGCAAGTGGAAAGCAGAGTTTTTGTGTAAATTGAAGGAAGAGGTGCACTTGAATTCTGCCTAATGATAGTACTTGCCCTTGAAACTAGAATGAACTGTTTGTACATTTGTTTGAGCTACTGCCCTCCACTGGATGGAATTAGGATGTCTCAGCTTCACATCCTAGGCCCTATACTGTTAATAGCTAAAGGAGATCCTATTTTAGCACCAGTAGTAAGGACTTATGCTCCTTCAGCAGGAGGATTTTGAGTGCTGCTGTTGTGAAATCTTGAATTCTCATTACATGTAGCAGTCACCACTGCCTTTTTAGGGGTCACAGATCTGTTATAAATTACAACTAGAGATGAGTGTGAAAATGGGAATTTCCATCCCTCCAGAAATTCTGACACTTCAACATTTTGTTTTTGTCCCAAATTGGGATGAAAAGTTGAACTTCAAAATTTTCAGAATTTCTGTTCCATGAAAAAAAATTCAATTAAGAAAGTTGAAATATTTTGTTTTGGGAATTTTTGATGGGAACAAAACACGCAAACATTCCAAAATCAAAATGTGTTAATTTTGGTTTATTGGACTGTCCTGAAATGCTTCATATAGAGTTAATTGAATATGAAACTGCACTTTCCCGTTGTGGCACATTAACTTATGGGAGTTGTAGTTTGGGAGCCTGATGCCCCCATTCTCCCATGTGGGCCAAGCTCCCTGGCTGGACTACAGCTCCCATAATGCACCACACAGCTCAGTTAGAGGAGACTCTGCATTGCGTTATGGGAGATCTAGTCCTCTAGGGAGCACAATCCATTAGACAGAATGGAGCCCAAATGACCTCTCCTATAAGGCAGTCTAATGTTTTGTGAAAATGATTCAAAACAAAATATTTTGAACCAGTTAAATGAAATATTCTGATTTTGAAACTGACTTGAAAATTAAATGTCATTTCAATTTTCCTGATGGAAAATCAAAATTTTCATGTGGAAACTGCATTTTCTGTTTGAAAATCCATTCCCATGCAAAATTCCTGATCCATTCTATTACAATAATAGTATATGTCATTCAGTGTAAAAGGACTACTAGTCACTGAATTATGCTCATCTGAAAAAATGGAATGATACGGTGGAGGATCTTGATTTCCCTCATTCTGTTTGCAAAACCTGAGCATTCCTCCATAAGCTTGGAGCTACTGACTCCGTAAAACACCATCAACTGAAAGCAATGACCACTATTGTTGGTGGTCTTCATAATTCAAAGACCTAAACTGATAAGATGGTTATACAGGAAGTTCAGAAAAGAGCTGCAACTTCACCACTATCATCTCCATATGCTATAGAACAGTGGTTTTCAACCAGTGGTTCATGGAACCCTGGGCAGGTCCACAGACTGCCTAAGATTTCCAAAGGGGTGTGCACCTCCATTCAAAATTTTTTAGGGGTCCACAAATGAAAAAAAGGTTGAAAATCACTGCTACAGAAGAAATAAATGAGTCTCTTCTAGCCACTAAAAGCAGAAAAGCTGCTGGCAAGGACTGTATTTATCCTGAATTCCTGAAGAATTTTGGGCCAAAGTGACAAGCATGGTTGGGAGACCGATTCAGTGGTGTACATATTAATGACTCACCTGACACAATTTCCCGTACATTCATTTATGTTGATGACATCACTCTGGCAGTATGAATCCAAGACCTCACCACTATTGGCAACATCCTCTCCACTGACCTCCAAGATAATGGCGGAATACTTTCAATATTGGAAGCTCTGCCCCAATGCCTCCAAAACTTCAGTAATAGCCTTTCACCTAAATAACAAAGCTGCCAGGAAACCACTTCATGTCACCTTTTGGGATCACCGGGTCTGAAATAAGCCTTTTCCGACGTATTAGGGTATAACTTTGGACGGAACCTTGACTTTTTTTTTTTTTTTTTAAAAAAAAAAAAAAGCTCATCTGGAATGACATACAAAGGAGCCTCGTTCAAAAACTCTTATGCACAATATGGGATGCCAAGGTGCACGCATGTCGAACAGCAATTCTAGTACTCATCTGTTCAACTGCAGAATATATAGCACACCAGACTGGGCCAGCAACTCACATACCAAATCTCTGGATGTGCAGCTTAATGCCACAATGAAAGTTATAACTGGAGTGTTAAATTAAATGCCGGTTCGGTTGTTTCCCACTCTGACACATACCTCACCCGAGATATCCAAAGAGACACACGAGTCCAAGTGAACTGTGGCCAAAAAGAATTTACCAATTCTTTGTCAAGCTGTCTGGAGTAGCTCATGAACATATCGGCCTCAGGGCAGACTGTTAAGAAGTAGGGCACAAACCTCAAACTGGTGAAATCTAAGTATAGAACACACAACCAATCAAGTGTGAACTCCTCAAGCACCAGCCTTAAGATGGAGTCCCAGACAGTCCCCTTCAGCACTCTGTCTAAAGGTTGTTACAAAGAGAAGGGAGAAAAATTGTTCTTATTAACCTCTGAGGCTAGGACAAGAAGCAATGGGCTTAAATTGCAGCAAGAGAGGTTTAGGTTGGACGTTAGGAAAAACTCGCTTACTGTCAGGTTAGTTAAGCACTGGAATAAATGGCCTATGGAGGTTGTGGGATCTGTCTGACTTGCTCTTAAAAAAACCTCCAATGTCTAACATCTATCAGGGCTGGTCTAGATAATATTTAGTCCAGCCTTGATTGCAGGGGACTGAACTAGATCAGTGGTTCTCAACCAGGGGTCTGGGGCCCCCTGCGGGGCCATGAGCAGGTTTCAGGGGGTCCTCCAAGCAGGGCCAGTGTTAGACTTGTTGGGGCCTAGGGCAGAAAGCTGAAGCCTTACTGCATGGGGCTGAAGCCTGGGGCCCAGAGCCCTGCCACCTGGGACTGAAGCCAAAGCCCGAGCAACTTATGCCACAGGGCCCCTCGTGAAGCTGAGGCCCCAGACAATTGCCCTGCTTGCTGCCCTGCTTGCTACCCTGCTACCGCCGGCCCTGGCTTTTATATGCAGAAAACCAGTAATTTTGGCACAGGTGGGCCATGGAGTTTTTATAGCTTGTTGGAGTGGGCCTCAGAAGGAAAAAGGTTGAGGACCCCTGGACTAGAAGACCTCTTGAGGTCTCTTTCAGTCCTATGATTCTATCTTGCCACCCAGGCAAACTTGCCTTTGTGATAGATAGTCCCTTACACCAAAAATCACAATATTCAGGTTACTCCCAGTCCCAGAGGACCAGTCACTTACCGTTGGTCAACTACACCGCAGATCTCTCACCAAAGACTATGTTTGTAGCCAGTCTTATAATAAACTAACTAAACATTTTTTTTTAATTAGGAAAAAGAAATGAGTTATTTGCAAGGTTTAAAGCAGGTACACGTGCACACACACTCACACATTAGTCTTAGGCTCCAAAAGAAGCTGCTATAATATGCAAGCTCTATATATGCTTCAGGCATCGGTGCTGAAAATTAGTGGGTGCTTAACACCCACCATCAGTCAGCTCCCCATTTGCCCCTCCCCATGCCTCCCACCCACCTGCTGCCCCCCCAATCAACTCCTCCTCCTCCCTCCCAGCACCCGCCGCGTTCAGCTGTTCCACAGGGTGCAGGAGGAGCAGGGATGGGGTACGCTTGGGGGAGGAGGGTGGTACTAGGTGGGAAGAGGCAGAGTGGGGGTGGGGTAGGGCTTAACATGGGGGCTTGGGGAAGGTGGTCGGTGGGGCTTCGGGCTTAACGTAAATTAACAATTAATGTAAATCTCTCTCACTCTCCAAGTCTCCAGGGGAGATGGCCTTGAACACGTAGGGATCTAACAAGCTGCTGGGATCCACTTCAGCATGAGGTTATGGATTTTTCAAAAGCTTAATTGTGAAATCAGTGGTTAAGCTCCCAGTGACTTGAATGGCAGCCCCGTTAGGTCAGTGCTGAGAGCTTTCAAAGATCCTACCCACACTATACAAAAAGGAGACAGTTAAGGTTGGGCTGTATAAAAATGTACTTTACACAAGACACAAAGCTAGGGTGAAAGACCATAGAATGAGTGGATTTTATTGTATTGGCCACTGGGGGACAGGGCAAAGATTGGACCAGCAGATATTGTATTTTTGCTGAGGCTAGGAGTAGAACTGGCCATAGGTCTTTCAGGGAAGGTGGGATGCCTCTCCCCCATATCCAGGGTATTCCTAGGGAGGCTTAATGGATTACTTTGCAGACCTTTTATGCTATGAGGCTAGCACAGAAATGCCTCAGGGCACTGGTGAGTTCAGCCCCACACCAATGCCCAGGCTGAGCCAACTCTTTGCAGAGAGACATCCATATGAGTGCTATGGAATCCAGAGAAATGCTACAAGACAGATGGAAAATAATGTGTTTGGCAGGGAGGGTGAGAACACTTCCTATACTACTGTGCAGCTCTGTGTTGAGAGCAGAGGACAGCCCAAGGCATTAGAACAAGATAAGGGAGGAGCACCTAGAGGAGAGGAAAAGGCTGAGGAGGAACAACAAAGATTTAGGTTAGACATTAGGAAAACTTTCTAACTATAAGGATAGTTTAAACACTGGAACAGATTACCTAGGAAGATTGTAGAATCTCCATCATTGGAGGTTATAAAGAACAAGTTAAACAAATTCCTCTCCAGGATGGTCTAGGGACACTTAATTCTGCCTAAGCAAAGGGAATGGACTAGATGACCTCTTTAAATCTCTTCCAACCCTACATTTCTATGCACATGTACAATCTGTCTCCAGAGCTACCCATTAAATGTGCTTTGTTCCTTAATTTCAAGAGTCATTTCCTGTAGTCTTCCAATATATTCTGCTCTTCCAATGTTAGCATCTTTTCTTGCGTCAAATTAAAACAATGCAACTTTCATGTTCAGAGACAGACGGCAGTCAGCTTCTGAGTACCAGAACATTGTACAGGATATTCAGTTTGGGGCAGGGAGGGGTGGGATATTCTCTGAGGCTCCATACTAGACATAACTTACCCTCTCCCACAAACACCTCTCATTTTCTATGGAGCACAAGTAAATTGAGTTCTGCTCTGTTGATTTCTTAGCGCCTGAACAGTAGTGTCATTGCACGTCGGGAAGGAGGGCTGGGAACAAGCCCTGTCACTCAAACTAGTGCTTCCTCTTCCAGTTAGCTCTGCACTGAGCATAAACAACAATACAGGGTCTGTACTAACATCAGGCCAGTCTCCAGTCTCATTCCCCACTTCAGATTGGCAATGTAGAAGGAGAAACACCTCCCACATAAGCCACGTCTATCAGAATGAGAAGAACGTGTCCTCCCACTACAAAGATCTTTAAGTGAGGGGAAGTTGGGGAATTAACTCTTGGACAGTTGATTATTTAAAATTGTAATTTGATCTTAAACTTCTAATTTAGTTGTTCCTCTAACTAAAGGTGAAATAAAATTTAAACACAAAAACTTGGAAGACACTTTGAAGTTGTTTAAGACAGTTGCTTGTTGGAGGTTCTTAGCACTGGTTTCATGGTAGCTGCAACTCCAGCACAAGAGTTATATCCTATAATTTATGATCTTTGGCCCACATTTAAGTTAATAATTTTGCCTGGTCCTACAAAACAATCTGACCTATCAGACTGGAATGTGCAGACCCCAGAGGCTTTTGTAAAAGTTCCACTTTAATAGTGGGGCACACATGTACAAAAAACTACTCCGCCTCTGCCAGGACTGTTTTATAAATTGTCATTTCTAATTAAAAGCACATTTTCTACCTGAAAAAGTTTACTCATATTGTTAAAAGTGACCACAAGATCACTATAATCGACAGCAACTATGGGGAGAGAGAGCTTTTCTGGTTTGGTTACCATGCCCACTTGTCAGTTTCACATAGTCCCGCTCCATTATTTTGCTGATGGGCAGTTGTGCTTCCTGTCTCATTCATTTGCCTGATGACTTCACTCTCACCCTGCTCTGGAGGGTGTACTCATGCTCCCTTTTTTTTCTCCATGCCCTGCAAGGGAACGTTTTCCAGGAATGGCAGCACCAAAGCTGAATTTGCAGAGCCAGCAGGCAGGCGAGTGCATAGAGAGGAAGGCAAGGGGATGGAGAGAGGTGGGCCTGAACACATTTGGTGGTAGTGCTCTTCAATCCACCCAAAAGACATGTCTAAACTTCAGTAAGGGAACCGGGAGGAAAAACCGATGAAAATGTTTGACAATAAATTAGGCTGTTTTATGTAAGAGTACTCTGTGAGAACATTCTTGGTGGTTGGTTTTTTGTTTTTTAAATTAGTCCATTTAAAGTTGAATGTCTCTAACAGGATATGCTGTGGTGGTGTAGTCCTGTTGGTCCTAGGATATGAGAGAAAAGGTGGGTGAGTCCAATATCTCTTATTGGACCAAGTTCTGTTGTGAGAGAGACTCAAAAGCTTGACTCTCTTCCTTACCTTGTCTCTCTGTAACAGGGTGGCTCACTGCTGGAGGACTGGGGCTAGCCAGCCCTGATTACACAATGAGTCGCACCTGGGAGAGATGAAGGTGATTGCCCTATGAAGAGCAGCAGGCATGGGGGTTGCTTAGAAAAGTAGAGAGAGACTATAAGGAGTGTGAAGAACTCCTGCAGGGAAGATCCTGAGACCGAAGGAGTTGTGACACCAAGCAGCCCGGGAACAGGAGACTTTTGTGGGTTACCTGGATGAAATTTGGGGGTATAGACATTTGGGGGCCCACAGGCTAGTGCCAGAAGGCTCAGCTCCAGATAGGAAGAGCCAGGAGGACAGGTTGTGAGACCACACTGGGACAGAAGAAGAGGAGCTTTGGGTGTGAGAGAAGACACCAGAGCGAAGTATGGACCTTTGTGTGGTGCTGGGCTTTATTTTGGGACCCTGAAGATTAAGAACTGTTTGTTATTAAACCAGCCCCAGGCAGTGGGTGTTTTTGTCCATGTGAAAGCCGGCATGCAATTCTTATGGGGCCCACAGGAGGGCATTAAAAGGGGCAGGGTGCCCCAAAAGTGAGCTATCGCAAGTTGAGCGTTATGACTTGAATGCAAGATCAACTAGGGGAAGCTGGGCTGGTACTTCCATACGTGGTGTAAACCCCAGGAGGCCAGTGGAGTTTGTCCCAGGATGAATTCTATCCTCTATTTGCTTAAATGCATCTTACACACAATTTCCCTGGGTAAAGTTATGCATGTGAAAGAGGAAAGCCACTTCTGCCCCCATTTGATTAGTGCAGCCTGTGTTTGAATTCAGCAGGAACATTGTAACTCCAAATGGCCTATGTCTTCTGAGTGTTTCTGTGTGTGTGTGGAGATGGGGGGGGGGCGTGTTTTTGTTTTTATTAAAATTTGATCTTCCACTTACCGTAATGTAAGGAAGGATTGGTGTTGAATAAGAGTCTATTATCTTAATGTGCATTCCAGCCTAGTTGGGGATGGTTGGAAGGCATGTGAAATGCGTAATCCTCGAACTTCCAAGAGCCAGTGTCAGATTTAGGGATCACTGCAGCACGCCCCTTTTTTCCCCATCAATCACACTCCTGGGAGGCATCCCCTCTTCAGTTCCCTTCTTGCTCCCACCCACAGACATGGCTGTTGCTATTGGGCAATGATAGTTGTGACTGTTGTTGTTTAAGGAGGAAAAATGTATAGTTATAGTTTTTATTTCCCTTTTAATGATGAGGAAAATAGATTGGGGTCTTAGAAAGCAGCCCCTTAAAATACTCTCCCTTTTGGTGCTCTAACAGCCTGTACGTCTTTGTGAAGCAAGGGCCCTAACTGCCTATTAGATGGGTCAATTTATCATGCAGTGTCCATTTATTGATAATAAATTCACTTTTAAGACTAGCTGGTGGAATTTGCTCATAATGAATAGAGCAATACAGAAATGCTTGTCCTCTGGCTCTGTGTCTAGGTTTCTTGGATACAAGGCATCTTTAAAGATCAAGGTTTTTTGCTCATGGAAAGAAAATTAGTGGTTGTGTGTTGCAGAGTTTTAGCAATGTAAAGCCAGATTGCATCTGCTCTCCCCATTAACAGGTCTGAATCTGACCCATAGGTGTTCAGCTATTTTAAATAAGCACAGCTAGCTAAGTGTGGTTTCTGTGGCAATAGAATGGAGTAATTACAGTAGGTGGTGGCTGGTTAGGTAACCAGCTAGGAACTCCTGTTAATAATATACAGGGAGAGGTGGACAAACTGGGCGAGGTTGGGATTCATTATCTAAACTGTCTGAACCTCTTTATTATGCAAAACTGGGTTGGAAAGTCTCACAATTAACTGGCTTTCTTCTGAGATTTCCAGTATTTCTTACGCTTCTAGCATGACAGAGACAATAAGTGGCAATTTTGGAACTCTAGTCCCAGGTGAAACCATAGAGCCACATTATGTAAATGGGAAAACAAGGATGTCGGGGGAGGTCACCCAAACTCCCTTGAACCTCATCTTTTTAGCTGGAAGTTTCTGGATCATTTTCTTATGAACCAGTCCTAACCCAAGCATTTCATTGGGTTAATATGAGTTCATATGTGGTCAGGTTCTGTGTCTCCTATGCAATAAGTGTTTATTTCTCCTTGCCGTTTCTCCAAAGACAGCTACATTGCTGCTGTCCAATAATCTCCTGGGATATGCTACTATAGAGTGACATAAGATATTTTTACATTTTTCCAAACACTGTGTGTATTTTTTCATTGACAGACCATTACAATATTCTGCTGTAACGGCATACAGGGTTTGGATCATTGCTATAGGATCGGAGTGGGGAAGGGGGGTTGGATCAGCATGGGGCAGCAAACTTCTGTTCTTCACAACAGTGAAGCAGTGGACCACATCAATGTTTTGAATAAGCTGCTTCTCTGCCCGCTTCTACCCTCAGCTCTGTTGTTTGTGTAAAGTGTATTCTGTATTTAGTGAACTTTACATTAGACTGGATGGTGCTCAGTGATTGGTTGCAACATTTCAAAAGTGGGAAGACAAGAAATGGCAGGTATAAACTTAAGAGTTTTTATGTTTGTGTCAATATATGCAAATTTAGATATTCCTGGTTGCTGTTGGCCAATAGTTAGTGCAAACTAAATTTTAAACAGATGGCTGGTGAGTGATTTCTCTAGGGACCACCTCTCTCTCTGAGAAAAAAATCTCTCTTTTACTTAGACTTAATGGCCTTTCAACTGGCTTTCATCCAGGTGTAATAGCGTGTAATTCTCAAGAAGCTAGACTGGGAAATGTGTTTTACTGTGGACCATGGAATCTGGTTTTGTGATGAAGCTATCTTGAAGTTGTACTGTCTTCAGTTTAGCATTTGAAATAAGATGTGGGGCCTGATCTTGCATTCTTTGCACATCCAACATTTTAACAAAAGTTAGTGGAAATTTTGGGAGTGCTAAGAATGCAGAATTTCATGTGAAGGGTTTTTGGTATTTCATTTAGTATTCAATTCACTTTTATTTCTGTCTAGCTAAAAGATCCTAATTGGCATCCAGTTTCAGCAAGAACCTTTTTTTTTTTTTTTTTTAAGATAGGCACGTCTATACATACATCAGTACAGGAGTATTGTTGGTTAGCTATTTAATTCAGGACACTTCAATCAAAGTTAATGTCAAGAGGTAGAGGATGTGTAGATTATCACAAGTCAAAGCTCTCCTTACTACTGCTTTGGTTCATCCAGCCACAGTTGAGATTGATGCCTCATACTAACGTTTCTGGTAACCATACCTGACAACATGAAGATATTTTACTTTTTTTCGGCTGCATAATTGGTCTCCACATCTGTGGTGTACTTTTTAAAAAAATTATTATTGTTTGGAAGAGATTCAAGCTGTTCACTTCCACTATTAAATATTGCCGGCAACAATTTCAAGTAGGCATAGTGTTTATATGCATTGGCCAGTATCCATAGAGTAAACATCTTCATTCTTTCATCTACCCTCGTCCCACGTCCTCTATGATTGTCCTTTTTTCAACAGCTGATCATTTTGATGGCGGCAGTAAACATATCAGGGAATTTATACTTTTAAAAAGCAATCTATTGTAGATTTAATGTCCATTTCATTGCAACCTTCCTCAAATTATCAGCTTCTAATTATATTTGTTTCTTAAAAAGAAAGCTTCAAGTATAGCACATTTTTAAAGACCGTTTCTCCACTGCAAAAACATTAATAGCCGTCTGAAAAGATTTTTAATTACAAACTTCAGCTCAATTACTAACTACATCTATTGTCAAATAGAACTTTAAAAAAAATACCCACACAAATTGTGGACCAAAATGGTGTGTGTGTGTTACTAATTATAAATCTTTTGTGTAAGGCATCTGAGCACAAAACAGCTGCCTTCATGCCACAATAAAGATGTTGCTGCACTTCAATCCCAGCAGAAAGTTTAGGCTTCCCTCTGTGAAGCCCACTTGTCCACATGCCACTGCTAAGCCCACAGAGATCTTAAATATTTAGGCCAGGTCTACACTAGAAACTTTTTTGCCGGTACAACATTGGTTATGACATTGTTATCCTAGGAAAAATTCTAGTGTCGATGCAGTTATACCAGCAAAACAACAACAAAACCACCACCACAAGAAACCTCTTGCTGATATGAGTCTGGAGAACTAGTATAAGTCATGAATACGGCCTTATCAAATTCATGGCCATGAAAAATGCATCACGGACCGTGAAATCTGGTCTCACCCCGTGAAATCTGGTCTTGTGCGTGCTTTTACCCTATACTAAACAGATTTCACAGACCAGAGTTTCTCAGATTGGGGATCCTGACCCAAAAGGAAACTGCAGGAGAGTCTCAAGGTTATTTTAGGGGGGTCACAATATTGCCACCCTTACTTCTGCTCTGCCTTCAGAGCTGGGCAGCTGGAGGGCAGTGGCTGCTAGCCAGGCACCCAATTCTGAAGGCAGCGCCCTGCCAGCAGTAGCGCAGAAGTACGGGTGGAAACACCACACCGTGGCGTCTTTACTTCTGTGCCGCTGCTGGTGTGGCACTGCTGCGGGCGGAGCGCTGCCTTCAGAGCCGGGCTCCCGGCCAGCGGCCACTGCTCTCCAGCTGCCAGCTCTGAAGGCAGCGCCGTCGCCAGCAGCAGCGCGCAGAAGTAAGGGTAGCAGTACTGCAACCCCCCCTTCCCCCACAATAACCTTGTGGACCCCCCCAACTCCTTTTTGGATCAGGACCCCGACAATTACAACACTGTGAAATTTCAGTAGCTGAAATAATGAAATTTACAATTTTTAAAATCCCATGACTGTGAAACTGACCAAAACGGACTGTGAATTTGGTAGGGCCCTAGTCATGAGCTATGCCGCCAAAAGCACTCTCAAGCTGTATCTGCCAAGATAGCTATCCCAGCAAGAGCTCTTCTAGTGTAGACAGGACCTTAGGTGTGGGACATGGAATGGGAGAAGTTCTGACTTCACAGCACAGTCTTTCTTCAGCGTTAGAAGAAAGTGGTGAAGGAACACAGAGTCAGTCTCACAGGACAGGGTGTGGGGCTCCTGGTTTAATAACGGAAGGAAGCAGTTTGCAGGAATATTGGTCCTTTACGACAATTTCTTGTCCAGTGACTAGTGTCCGATGCTTCAGTGCAACACACCAAGCTTCCTATAGCAGAGGGTAAAATTGCCTGCCGTTGATCAGTTTATACCCTAAGCACGAGACTTGATCACCATATTATCTTGTATCCTGCCTACTCAAATTGCAGGCATTGTTATTCTTCCTGTAAGCATCGGAGAGCTTATGTTCCTTTTGCCCTTTCTCCATTCCCAGGACGTATGTGGGGTTTGGGCAAAACACCGATCTTTCAGATCTGTTCTGTCCCTTGGCGCACTTGGGTCCAAAGCCAAAAACAAAAAATAAAACCCCTCTCTCCTCTCCAGAGAGAGTTAAACTGAGCAATGCCAGTCTGCCCTTCCAAGAAGGGGTTAAATTGAGTTTTCAGAAAATGCTGTAGGCAGGATATAGAATTGCAGCTTCATTCTCTCTTGCACTCTGTTTTGAGGAGAGAGCAGAATGCTTTGACAGCAGCTTGACATTGCCTTGAAAGGTGCTGGAAGCTCTCTAAGCGTTTGCCAAAGGGGGTGGGGGAAAGGCAAGCCTGTCAAGCAGTACTGCAGCCTCAGCCTGCTCCCATGCTCGGAAATGCTGCTGCAACTTGGAGATTTCCATAAGGTTTAGCTGCCGTCCAACTTCTGCAACTGGGCTCGTGCACAGTAAAGTCCTGGAGGCACAGAAGGGAATCTCCTCCAGGGCAGGAGCTTCACCATCTCCTGGATTTTTGCGAATTCAGGACAAAAGGTTTTGTGCAAAGGGCAAGGACGCTGCCCATGTGGAATGATGGCTGCTCTCAACCAGCATGGTTCAAGTTGGAATATTGCTGGGAATGAAGTGTGTGCTTCATGTTTGCTGCATCTGCCAGCCAGCCAGTGTTCAGCTGTCACTGCTCCTTCAACCAGCTGTTCATTTTAATCACTGCATTTATAACTTGTGCTCCACAAATGCCGAGTGGCCAGTCTGACCAATCTATTGCTGGATTTTTAAGAACAGCTAAAGATCCTTTAGCCTCTGGTTTGGTTTTGGTCTTGTCAAACCAGACTGGATCTTGAGATTCTCGTTCTAACTAGCCCTGTTTAGAATTTTGTTAAAGGGAGTGCAGCATTTGCTGGGAGTCTTCATAAAGTGGAGTCAATAGGACTTTGTTCCCTTTAAGTGGAGGAGCATAGTGTGCATTGTAACCCTGCTCTGTGGTGGGAGACAGACTGAAAGTGAGCTTGCTGTGAAGTGATTCCAGTACAGCCAGGGGAGAGACCGAAAGGAGCTGGTATTGCAATTAGCTGAATGCTTTGATAGAGAATAGCAAACATGCTTTGTGGACTGAAAAAGGATTTGCAGTCAGACTTCGGTGAGTGAGCCTGTCTTTTCCCCCCCACCAGTTTACTTTCATTTCACTTGATTTCTTTTAACTGCTGTCCAAACCCAGTAACCAATGTATGTCCGCCTTACTGGAGTGTTTCAAAAGAGCTTGTTTTTTACTCTGACTTAATTGCTTTGATTTGTAAAACGTGCCTCTGCTCCTCTGAAAAGAATTTCTCCCTGTAACAATTGGAGAGCACTGTACATACCGCTCTGCTTCTCCTCTTATCCTGTATCTGCCTAAATGCTGGCTGGTGTAGGGTGTGCTCTTAAGACACCCAAAATATTATGTTTGCTCTTCTGTGACCATTTTTACGGCAATGATGTTTTATGGAGGCTTCATGTAACTCCATACTTTCTTGTTCTCTTTTGTTATTACTTTAAAGATCAAGGTGTATAAAAGCTGAAAGTACAAAGCGGGGTATTTGTTAGTAATGGACCCTGCTGAGTAGAGTTGGATCCCTGACAGCAATCTGCATCACCGGTCTAATCTACTGTTACAGTGACTACCATAATGATCTTGGCTCACACTAGAAAATTGCCAGTCTAAGATGATGATGATGATAAACTCCTGTTTGGACATACAGGGCTGTAAACTACTAATATGGATCAGACAGGCCTCCTTTATCTCCCATAGTCCTGTGCAGAGATGAAGGCTTTAAGGGCACCTTTTAAATGATTTATTTGGGGATGAGGCTCTGGATATAGAAGTCTGGCACCAGGCCCTTCAAAATGGGGTGGTCCTGAAAGTGTGAGTGTGGTTAAAATGTTGGAGCACTTTGGTCCTTGCATGCCACAGCCCTGCTTGTAGTTTTCATGTACAATGCTGCATGAAGTTTGCTTCCCCAACCCCCCCTTCCCCCTGTGAAAGCGAAAACATCAGAGCCTGGAGAAAAGGGTTATTTTGGATTCCAAATAAATCTGCATTGCTTGAAGCAATCTGGTAGGGGATGCACTCTTCCCCACCTCCTGAGCTGGCTGAATGAATGAACCCAGGTCAATCGATTTGAAAAAACTATGCTACCTTCTTCCTCCCCTTCCACTCCAAAATCTATAACATACGCTTGTTAGATCTCCATAAAAGGATAAAATGAAGCTGGCATAAGTCAGTTTACCCGGCTTAAGTGATGCCTAATAACATTAATGGTGGTTAGATGCCGATATCCACTTACTGCCTCTCAGTAAGTTAAGATGTCCATTTTTCAAGCTGATTGAACCATTGAAGTATCATCTCTCTCTAGGCAGAGAGAAGCTGCTGTAACAGGCCATGGATGCAGGCACTACATGAAGAGACTTCTTGGTAGGACCCTGATTGGCTCTGGGAATTGGTATGGGATATAGGACTTTTCACCGCCACTGGTTGATATCTAGTGATGCAGAGTGGTTACCAGTGGGCAGATGTCCTGTAGTTTATATGAAATGTTGGAGAGTCTCACCCCAGTTCCTCAGACTGTGCCACCTGTGACTAGGGTCCTACCAAATTCAAGGTCATGAAAAACGCATAATGGACCATGAAATCTGGCCTCCCCAGTGAAATCTGGTCTTGTGTTCTTTTACAAAAGTACACCGCATTTCTCAAACTGGAGGTCCCAACCCACACTGGGGGTCGCAAACCTATTGTAGGATGATGGTGGTATTGTCACATTCTACTTCTGTGCTGCCTTCAGAGCTGGGCGGCCAGAGAGCGGTGGCTGCTGGCAGGTCACCCACTCTGAAGGCAGTGCTGATGCCAGCAACAGTGCAGAGGTAAGGGTAGCATGGTAGAGAGGGTGTTGTCACAGCCTGAAATATTTGCAAAGGGGATCCCAGCAAAAAAAGTTTAAGAACCCCTTTTGAGAATCTTAATCCAGGGTGATTTACAAGTGTAACAGTAATACAGTGCAATACTTGTGGGGTGTGTGTGTATATATACTGTGTGAACGTATCTGCGAAATTTTGCTATTTATGCTGTGACCAACCTGTGAAAAATGTGATTTTGTGATTTTAAGTAGACCCCTATCTGAGAGTTGGTACCCTTTAATGGTGTAACGTGACACTCCTAAGTGGGTCATTGGTAGTGGGGATCAAACATCAGACCTCTGGATCTCAAACCATGAGTCTCCACTGTTTGAGAAAAGGTCCAATGCTCTTGGATAAGGCTGCAGGAGGCTTATCAACCTCAATATTGGATCCAGTCACCAGAAGGGGACAGAGCACCACGCTGAATGCACGTGTTACAGTAGCTTAAAATCAGAATTTCTCTCCATGCTAGAGGTGTCCCTTTCAGATTGCAGGTGGGGCACTTCACTGAGTGACTAGGGCCAAGCTTACACTTCTATTGCCCAGGAATTCACTGTCATGTGAATTCTATAGCAGAGCTGTGGTCTCATTTACCAGAACTAGACTCACTACATCACAAAGGAGAAGGGAAAGACAGCTGGCTGTATTGTCTCCCAGCCCTGCCGTCCTCCATTCTCTTCAGACCCCTCTTTTAGACTGATGTACACAAAGTAGCATTCTATGGATCTTTAATGTCTGGTCAATATTTTAATTGCAGGGTTTTTTTAAGTAGTTCTTCCTTGAACACGCAAAACAAAATGTGATTCTTATTGTGTTTTTTTTTTTCTCCTCTAAAAATATTTCATCTGTCTCTCTTTTTGGAAATCTCCTTGGTGGCTGGAGAATGAGATGAATGCATTAAAATAATTGTTTCCATTTTTTTTCAAGTGATTTTTGTATGAGTCACTCTACTTGGAGTTTAAAAGTGACGGGGAAATATCAAAATCCAATGGCTTACTTTGGAGAACCCAAAAGTTCAGATGTGTCTTCACACCCCTTGGGCCAACCACTCCTGATTTTTGATGGCCCCTGGTCATGGTAGAAAGTCTGAGTAGTCCACTGTCATGATATTTTCTTGGAACTTACAGTCCCAGCCGGCAACAGAAAATGCAAAGCAGCCCAGAACCATTTTTTAAAGATAATCTGACTTGCAAGATAGGGGGGTTGTTTTAAAATTTAGGGGGAAGTTTGAGTCAATTGTCATTTATTTGAATGAGCTTCTCTCCCGATCACAGTGGAAGCCCTGATGGAGAAATTGCAGTTTTATATATTTAGCAAGTGATATGCACACAGGGTTTATGTTTGCAATGTAAGGCATCTGGCTAGTGTGTGTAATTTTTTTTAATGTGTTAGGTAGGAGAGAGAAATCTTTGGCTGTTTTTTTCCGTATACAGTGGCGAAAAATGTCACCAGGTTTAGATATCTTTGTGCTGCTTTTAGATGGGGTTTTGGGAAGTGGTGGTGGAGAGGGGGTTGTTAATAATAAAAAGCTGGGACTTCATCCTTGTGGAGCCCCACTGAAAGAAACATGAGTCTGCACTTCATGCAGGGTGCTCATTATCATGACTCCAGGGTGGGGACCCTCTGAAGTATTTTTGTTTTGAGGGCAGATAACGCACCTGAGATGCTTCAGTAAAAATGCCTGTGCACTTCTTGCTTGGACACAACAAGATGAATCTGCAGTGAGAATTGGAAGCAGCCTATTTAAAACCAGTTTTCTACTCACTGTGTGGGTTCTTTGAGTCAAATTCTGCCTTTGTTTTACCTCTGGCAACCCACTTGAGGTCAAATAGGTTGCACAGTTTATAAGGGCAGTATTTGGCCCCATGTGTTTTTTGAGTCTCATTTTAAAGATGAATCCCAGATTTTTATTACTGTCCCATCACAGAACCAGGACAGCAGTGGGAGAAGGAGCTAAGTTCTGTTTTGCCTTTTTGAATTCTGATCAAAATAGCTAGCTGAGCTTTGACTGCAGATTCTTTACCAGTGAAGAGGGTATACAAGTTGGAAAGATCTCGGCTTGACTTTTCTTTTTTTCCACACGCCAGGTAGTGATGTTTGCAGCATTGACAGAAAAATTCAATTTAAGCCTGATTTTGCTGAGAAAATCATGGTGAGGAGAAAATCTGGACTGGCATGAAGTTCCTCTTTAGAGTGTCTGTCTCTCTCCCCCTCTCTCCTATAATTAGGAATTTTATTTCTAGTGCTAGTGAAAAGTGTGGGATGGATATCCCTGCAGTCCTCCATCCACAGGAAATAGTGGTAATGGAAGCTTTCTCCATGCTATCCCCAACCAATGTGCCTCAGACCCCATCTGTAGAGACTTCTAGGGCTGGGCTAGGATTTCATTCTTCATGACCAATAAGTCTTTGGCCTCTCTGCTGAAGCTGCCAGCAATGGTGTCCATTATGATGGTGGCTTTTGGTGTGAAAGCTTTACAGAGACCACCAAGTGGCTTCATACAGGCCACTGAACACCCCTTATGTGGTATAATGATTTTGAGTCTCTTCTAACCCAGGCTGAGCGGTGACTGATGGCCTAGAAGTGACGAGCTCTACAGTCCGTTACAAATCCCCTGACCTACTCAGGCCCTAACCCTAATTTTTCTTCACTTTAGCATAGCATTGACAGTTAACTTCATAGTTTTGTATAAGAAAAGGAGTACTTGTGGCACCTTAGAGACTAACCAATTTATTTGAGCATAAGCTTTCGTGAGCTACAGCTCACTTCATCAATGCATAAAGTGGAAAGTACAGTGAGGAGATTTTATAACTCAAATTGGTTAGTCTCTAAGGTGCCACAAGTACTCCTTTTCTTTTTGCAAATACAGACTAACAGGGCTGATACTCTGAAACCTGTCAGTTTTGTATAGTCACTGCAGCAGTCTCTATTGTTAAACAGACAGCCATGGAAACAATGTTGCTTAGCCCTATTAACCGGGAAGCCGCTGACCCTTGGTAGTTAAGGAACCGACATATCGGATGCGCAATGTGCTGAGATCATTTGGTCTCTAGTTTGTATTAGATACCCATGAGGGATCGGAGGGAACCCTTGCATTTTCTAGAAGAAGTCATGTTATTTTGTTTGGAATTTTTCAAGGTGGTATTATCAAATGTAGCTTTTATTCTTGAGGGATGTTAACTCAGTTTAACCGCTTGTTAAGTGACAAAAGAGGAAGACAAGATCAAATCTAAATTTCATTTAACAGATTAAACATGTTAGTTGCTAACTCAGTAATGCCAAATAAACAGACCACTGTGCTTCGAACCTTCTGATGGGCCTGCAACCAGACATTCGGCTTTGCCCAGTATCACTAAGTCATTCTTTGCTAAATCTGAAGGACTTTGTCTACAAAGTGCAACTGGTCTCTAGCTTTCTTGCAAAAATAGCCCATTTCTATTGAAACTTCTTTTTTCTCCACCGTAGAAAACATGCAAAGGAATGAAATTTCAGGGGTGTGAAAACTGGCAAAAGAACAAAAAAGTGTGCGTGTTTGGGGGAGGAGGAGAATGTTAGGAAAACTTTCTCACCAGTTTGCACAGGGCTACCAAACAGGGTGGCCAGTGGCCTAAATTTCTTTTTTGCCCTTTTACTCTGTGTGCCCAGCAGCCCCTGTTGTCAGACTGTCTCTGGGCTCATCTGCATTCTATTGCTGTGTAAGTCCAGCATCGCAATGCTGGTGTTCCAGTGCAGGGTCATTGTCATTAACCCCATTGACACTACTTGGCATTACTAATGGAATCCTTATTTTGCAAGGTCAACAGTTCAATAAATGCCAGAGTCCAATTTCTAAATACCAGTTTTCACGTTGCTGTCAAACTAGTAAAAGTACACCTTTTATATGTGCTCAGGCTTCCTTTTGACTAAGATGTCACAGGAGATGCTATTCCAGCCAGGATGCCACATGTTAAATGTGGTTTTTTGGTTTTGTATCCAGCTGTTTTGGGGGTGGGGGTTGGTCGACTGAAAGGAGCCAGTTCACCCTGTTGTAAAGAAATCAGCGATAGCTGCACAGCAAGAGAGTAGTTAAAAAATGTTTAAAGTCCCTTTCAGCAAGCACTCCGTGCCTAACTTTATAAATGCATGTAGTCCCATTGGGTAATGCATGAACTTCTGTCTTTACAGGATGGGGGCTCCAAGTTTTTCTTTACTGTAAATTCACCTCACCTGGAGGTGGTTCCGTTGCTTAAGAGCAGACGGCTCATCTGGTATGTGTGAAAATCCTGGTTCTAGGCTGAGTCCCTCTTCCCAACTACAGATAATGGACAGCCTGTTTCTGATTGGTTTGCTCTGTGTGTGTGTGTGTGTGTGTGTGACATTTTTATTCTTCACTTCCTAATACATTAATATTTTTATCACCATTATTAACTAACATGAATGTTCTCAACTTCAAAACTGATAACTTCTTTTTCAGCTTTCCTTTCAACTTGTGATTTGGAAATTCACTTGCATAACTTTACCTAGAGACATGTAAAATCATATAGGAGTTAGGATAATGGCCTTCCTCTCCATCCCCACCAACAGCCATCCCCAATTTTTTTTATTATTTTAATAAGAATGGGTTTTTTTTTCTGTTGGTCATGTGGTTTTGTTCAAGGACCTGGTAATTATATGCTTGGAGATGAAGGCTTTTCAAAGGCATCTTTCCCAGCAATTTTCAGCTGGAGATGTGGATAAAAATATCTCTCCAGTTTTTATCAGAAATGTTTGCAGTAATGTGCAATTATGAGCTCTGCCTTCACTCAATTCATCCTGGAAGAATTTGCTTTGCAGAGAAATTTGTTTCCTAACTGCAGTAGATGCCAGCATAGTTGGCAGATGCAGGGTTTTGGAAAAAGAGACCAGAAATGAAAATTGCTATGAAGCAAATTGGTCCCTACACCTGGAAACCATGAAAGGGTGGAATATAATTTTTTCTTAAATCACATTAATTTGCTTTGCATATCAGTTCCCAAAATGGCCATGTGAAAGCTATTTAGCCTCGTGAAGATGATCCCACTTAATCATGCCTTGCAACTGATCCAGTTCTTGTTGTGCAAGTTCATGAAATGACATCAGTAAAGGCAGAAGAATTGTCCATTTTTCTTCACAGCAGGTACCCAGTCTGAAATTGTGTATATAATTACCACCATTCTATATATTCAAATGAGACAACATTAAGAGCCAGTTCAGTCCGGAGAAAAGAATAATGGAAATCGGGTGGGAGGCATTTGGGATATTAAAATGTGAGGTATAAGGGTCTTGTTGTGGGAGGCAGTACTTTGCTCCATTAGAACTGTGTGTGTGTGTGTGCGAACACACATGTGCCCTTCCTGTACAGATTATTCTTTCCACAACCCTCTGGTCGATATCCTCCCTGTCAAAACTGCTGAATATTCCTGAGTCGTCTTATGAAAGACCCCTTACCTGTTAAAAATAATCCCATTTAAAACGACTGTTACTACCCTTCCTTCAAGTTCCTGCTCCATTTCTCTTATCTAACTTTCCTCCCCTTCCTTGTTCCACTGCTTAAACCATCTTGCTGGTATGATGTACACCACCCATCCCTTTTTGGAATGTTGCAAGTTTTGTGGGCCCCCCGCAAATCCCTGATGAATATGCAATTATATAATAACTCCTGTCAATCGCTGTTCCTGACCAAATGTCCTACTTCAAGCTGCTGGCCCTGGCGTTTCCTGTCCTCTTCAGAACACACATTCCTTCCCACGGTATATTGTTCTTCCCTGTTCATATTGCAGTAGCACCTAGAAACTCCAGTCAGGCAGCCAAATCATCCCCTCCTGCATTGAAATTTTAGGATGGGACTCTCCAGGAGGATTTCCTTGCGGTATCTCCCCCGGAAAAATGTGGGAGCCATGCTCCCAAACTTGGCAGATCCCAGGAGGGCCAGGCCTATCCATCCTGGCTCTAACCCCCATGGTTTTCTCCCCATACCCTTCCCTTAGGATGCCTGTGGGACTACTTAGACAATAGCGCAGCCCCAGCCTGTGTTATGTTTCTTCCAGACAAATTCTGTGGAAGAACGAAGAATTATTTGCAGCCTCCTACGACTTGCCTAATCTCTGCCCTCTCACCTAGACTGCGTGGCAAGGGCTTGCTAGATATGGGGATGGGGATGGAGAGATAGTTTCATGAGCCCCCTTTCCATGCGTGTAGGGACCACCTCCTCCACAAGTGGATCTGAAGAGCTGGGGATGCTCTAGTCCTGAGTCACAGGAAGAGACATCTGTCTCCTAAATAGTGCTCTTGTAAAGCCATGATCTGGTAAACCTTAGCTAGAGCTAGTCTTAACTGGCAAACTTTTTTCTTCAGGTATACTGCTCACTATTTCACATCATCCCATGTTTATCTTGTTTTGTTCCATCCTTTTTTCCAGCCACTCTGGCCTAATTAAAAAATGTGTGTTTTTGGTTGGTTTGTTTTTAAAAACCACATAACACATTGGCTGGCACCAGCCAGTTCTCACCTCCTTCCCTTAAGTTCCCTGCATTGAAGTTGAAATACTGAGCATGTCAGTCTCTGTCATCGTCACGTTACTCAATCCAGTCTTGTGACTATATTGCAGGTGTTTACAACTGAAATAGCTGCAGTAATGGCATGGGAGGTGTGAAGAAATTAGGTGAATTTAAAAAAAAATCCCTCTCTTCCATTTTGCCCCTATGATCTTACCTTAAAATTGAAGGGAGCTTGGCAGAGGGATCCTGACAATTAACTGGAGGGGTAACAGAAGCACTTACCTCGGACGAAATTGGAGAATAAAGCTCGTCAAGCCCTGCAAGCTCAGGCTAACAGCAGTTGCTCTGTTAGCTTTCTCTCCTTTTAAAAAGTCACTTTATCGTTCCGTGCTGATTCTAGCAGTACCGTGAGCTATAACAGGCAATTAGCTCCTAGCAGATTTATGTGACGTTGCATTTTATAAGCAATCATGTGTGTTTAATGATTGAACAGATCTGTTGTATCTAATGTTCACAGGGCCTGATTTTGCTCCTCTGTCACTGATGTAAATGGAGAACAATTCCACTGAAGTGAGTGGTGTACGTAGCACCAGATTTAGGTTCCATTTAGATGGTGAGCAGAGACAAGTCATGCAAGAAAAGCTTGTTAGCAGTGTCTGCTTTCTGATGTACTCAGGCGCTATCTAAGGCTGGGGTGATGTTATCCGAGGAAATCTGGATTGTACCAGTAACAGGGATCTCTCTCTTTCATGTTGATGAGACAGACACCAGTCATGGCAATTTAAATCAGCGATGTAAATCATTTATTTAAATCAAGTGGAAAGCCCCGATTTTAATCTTTTACTCAACTTTCCCATTTGTACTTCAGTTCTTTTCCAAAGAAAGGTGCATTCTCATTGGTTGATGTAAATCAACATGTTTTCATTTTAGAACTAAATAGAGCCTTTACACTAGATTTGGTACATCTTTTTGCTATTAAGGAGGGTACGCTATAAATATATACATTTATATAAGCAATTGTATAGCTTAATATTTCAAATTCTTATTAATTGTACATTTTTAGTAAAGTTTAGGAAATGATGAATGCTATATTGCTTATTGGCCAGATAATTAACTTTTTGCTCATGGCTGGTGTCAAGCTGCATTAGGATGGTAACTGGAATTTAATTAAAACACACAACAGCATCTACGATTTATTTTATTAAGCAAAGCCACCTTAAATGTTTTTGCAAAAAGAAAAGGAGTACTTGTGGCACCTTAGAGACTAACAAATGTATTTGAGCATAAGCTTTCGTGATCTACAGCTCACTTCATCGGATGCTCAAGCGTTCTTACAACTACAATACCCACCTGCTGAAGTGAAGAAACAGATTAACAGAGACAGAAGAGTACCCAGAAGTTACCTACTACAGGACAGGCCCAACAAAGAAAATAACAGAACGCCACTAGCCGTCACCTTCAGCCCCCAACTAAAACCTCTCCAACGCATCATCAAGGATCTATAACCTATCCTGAAGGACGACCCATCACTCTCAGAGATCTTGGGAGACAGGCCAGTCCTTGCTTACAGACAGCCCCCCAACCTGAAACAAATACTCACCAGCAACCACACACCACACCACACAACAGAACCACTAACCCAGGAACCTATCCTTGCAACAGTCTGTTGCCAACTGTGTCCACATATCTATTCAGGGGACACCATAATAGGGCCTAATCACATCAGCCACACTATCAGAGGCTCGTTCACGTGTGCATCTACCAATATAATATATGCCATCACGTACCAGCAATGCCCCTCTGCCATGTACATTGGCAAAACTGGACAGTCTCCATGTAAAAGAATAAATGGACACAAATCAGACCTCAAGAATTATAACATTCAAAAACCAGTCAGAGAACACTTCAATCTCTTTGGTCACTCGATTACAGACCTAAAAGTGGCAATTCTTCAACAAAAAAACTTCAAAAACAGACTCGAACGAGAGACTGCTGAATTGGAATTAATTTGCAAACTGGATACAATTGATTTAGGCTTGAATAAAGACTGGGAGTGGATGTGTCATTACACAAAGTAAAACTATTTTCCCATGTTTATTCCACATCCCCCCCCCCCCCCCAAACTGTTCCTCAGACATCCTGTCAACTGCTGGAAATGGCCCATCTTGATTCTCCCTACAAAAGGTTCCCCCTCCCTGCTCTTCCCCCTCCCCCCCCCCCCGCTCTCCTGCTGGTAATAGCTCACCTTATCTGATCACTCTTGTTACAGTGTGTATGGTAACACCCATTGTTTCATGTTCTCTGTGTATATAAAATCTCCCCACTGTATTTTCTACTGCATGCATCCGATGAAGTGAGCTGTAGCTCACGAAAGCTTATGCTCAAATAAATTGGTTAGTCTCTAAGGTGCCACAAGTCCTCCTCAGAGCTCCAGGGGACCCCAGGGTGGCTGGGAGCTGCTCGGCACTCCGGAGGGCCCTGTTGTTCCCAGCTGCCGCAGGCTGAAGTCTCGGAGGTCTCTGGAAGTCGCAGATTCTGTGACTTCTGCAACCTCCATGATAGAATTGTAGCCTTAGTAATGAGGCATAAAAGTCAGAATTGGTTACAAAGAAATAAAAGGTAATATGCAAATTAATATCTAATTTAACAATCTAAGTGCATTTAAAGCAAGAAGGTTTCTTACCACATGTTTATAACAGTCTAACTGGATTTCTTTCAGCCAGGGACCCTCCCCCAGTGCAATGATGCTGCTTTTGTCTTTCAAATGTTGTTGATGCCGTGAGTAGAGATGAGGGAAGAGAAGTGATTTGGGGCCTCTGTTCCTTATTTTTATATCTTTTCCTCCTCTTTTGAGAATCCTCTCCAGATAGGGTTCAGGCAACAGCTCGTCTGTCTACACAGGAACCCGCAGCTGTTACACGGCCAAGATGTACATTTTCCACTCTCACCCTTTCTCCTGCCAAAGAATGGTGGCTTAATCAGGTGATAGTTCATTTGATTTTGTTGACATCTGGTTGAGGCATCAGTTGGCCTTGTGTCTCTGAGGAACTGGTTTGTGCATGCTTGTCTAAACTTGGAGCATGTCTCAGTAAAGTCATACAGTAGAATCTTGTAACTTTACATACAATGTTGCCTCGCACATTTTATCAGGCCAATAATGATCAGCAAATTACGGTTTTCAAAATACACCTCACAAAGCATACTTCATACAAAATGTATCATAGTTTTGTAAAAATGAGCATAAAGGTACAGACTGTCTCAAACTCTCCCAATCAATTTTTTAACTTTGAATGAATCAGTCCGAAGAGTCTACTACTGTCAAAAGCTGGTCTAGCACTTCAATAAAGTCTAATTATAGGTGCTTAGCTGGTGACTTCCACCAGATCAGTGGTGTGACTTTCTTTAAAACATCATCAGCAAATAGGTACTGCTTAAATAAGTCACCTCCAGCCCTGCAATTTATTATGGTTGGCAAGACTGATGGGTACTTATTAGATGCCCATATCATAGCAGTAGTTAGGCATCTATGCTGGTACTTCAGGTTGAGAATATTGGCAAGAAAATGAGGTGGAGTAGGTGCTTGATCCATCCACTTCTTCGCTGCCTGCCATTTAACTTTGTTGTTGGGTATTTCTTTCTTTGATGTCACTTGAAAGTCTTCCCAAATTTCAACAACACCAACAATAGAGCAGCGATCTTTCTGCAGTTTCTCCAAGGCTATGGAAATAGGTTTCAGGATATTTGGCATATTGTCTACATTTCTCTTTAGTTCGACACTGACTGCTTTGGCTGTGAGAGTTCATCTGCTTTGTGAGTGTTCTGCAAAAACGTTTGCTCAGTGGGCACCAGTAGTCAAAAAAGCTAACACCATGTTAGGAATCATTAAGAAAGGGATAGAAAATATCATAATGCCTCTCTATAAATTCAGGGTATGCTCACACTGTGAATGTCGTGTACAGTTCTGGTCATCCCATCTCAAAATATATATATATATATATATATATATATAAAAGAATTGGAAAAAAATACAGAGAAGGACAAGAAAAATGATTTAGGGGTGTGGAATAGCTTCCATATGAGGAAAGATTAAAAAGACTGGGACGGTTCATCTTGGAGACAGATAAAGAGGATATGATAGAGAGCTACAAAATCATGTGGAGAAAGTGAACAAGGAACTGTTATTTACTCCTTTATATAGCACAAGAACCAGGAATCACCTGATGAAATTAACAGGCAGCAGGTTTAAAACAAATGTAAGAAAATACTATTTCACACAGTCAACCTGTAGAACTCCATTGCGAGGGGCTGTTGTGAAGGCCAAAAGTATAACTGGGCTCAAAAAATAATTAGATAAGTTCAAGGAGGATAAGTCCATCAGTGGCTATTAGCCAAGATGGTGTGGGACGCAACTCTATGCTCTGAGTGTCCCTAAACCTGACTGCCAGAAGCTGGTATTGGACAACGGGATGGATCACTCAATCAATTATTCTGTTCTGTTCATTCCTGCCAAAGCTTCTGGCACCAGTCACTGTCCAAAGACTGGTCCATCTAGCCAAATATCTTTTGGTCTCATCCAAAAGCGTCCCTGGAGTATAGCGTCCCTGGAGTTGGGGGCTGGATTCCAATGCCTATGATGACTTTGCCAGTCTCTTGTACCCAGTAGCATAACTCCTGGGTCTCCCCAGTATCAAGCCCTTAATATAGTATATGACCTGTTTGTGCCATATATATAATAATGCTTATAAGCACAATAGGTCATGTACTGTATTAAGGGCTTGATCCTAAGAGGAACAGGGGGCTGTGCTGCTAGGTACAAGGGCTTATATATATAAACTTAACCTCAAAAGCGAACTTTTTCCATAGATTCTTTTTTACATAGAAAAGTAGCTTTTAACGCCAAGTTTTTGATAGAGGCTCATGGATTCCTCATTCTTTATTTAAATATTTTAAGAGATTATAGTTTTAGGCCTTAACGTATTTTGTATAAATTAAAATTTCATTTTAAACAGGTTCTTTTTTTTAAAAAAAAATTATATAACAATCTGATTTTTAATTTGTTTTTCAAATAAATGATCTATTTTTATCCATCTTGTGAGACATTCAAATATTACACACAGATACCTGCGTAGTTTTGTGTGACTCCACCCAGCATGTGTATCAGGATGATGTGTTTACGTGATGTTCCGTAGGATGCTTAGAATTTTGGATGTAATAACGCAGCTTTAGTAGTTAATTTTACGATTACCTTCACACGCTGTGAGAGATATGTGCATCTATTACACACTCGATGGAACTCACTGTTTGTAATTTTTATTAACATGTAAGTATCTTGTTGAATCTAAATTAAGTGCATATTTGGGAACCATAATCTGAAGCATTACCCTTAATGGTGTGTGTTCTAGAATAGTAAAAGTATATCATCTGTCTCCTCTCCTCAAAACATTGGAGTCTTTAGTTGCCGCTGAGTTTCTTTTGAATTTGTCACCACTCATCATCTAGTCTAAGCCTATAAAGCCCCAAATGGGACGTTTCATAAGCAACTAAGTTTTTTTTTTTTTTAAAAGAGCCAAACAGAAGCAGGATACCAAAAAACCAGATGGGCTAGGTCAGTATTTCCAGAAGATAGGCGGTACAGTCGAACCTCAGTTAGAAACTGACCAGTCAACCAAACACCTCATTTGGAACCGGATGTATGCAATCCAGCAGAGATGACCAAAAAAAGAGCAAATACTGTACAGTACTGTGTGAAACGTAAACTACTAAAAAAAAAAAAATTGACAAGGTAAGGAAACGGTTTCTGTGCTTGTTTCACTTAAATTAAGATGGCTAAAAGGAGCATTTTTCTTCTGCATAGTAAAGTTTCAAAGCTGTATTAAGTCACTGTTCACTTGTACACTTTTGAAAGAACAGTCATATTGTTTTATTCAGAGTTATGAACATTTCAGAGTTACGAACAACCTCCATTCCCGCGGTGCTCAGAACTCTGAGGTTCTACTGTAGCTTACGCTGTCGAGTGGAGCTGCTGTTGTATGACAAGTGGCTAGGCCCTGGCCCAGGTGGCTCCCCAGCTCTGTCTACTATCCAGATCCCCATAGCTCTGTGGAGCTATCAATGTCTATTGTGAGAATCTGTTTTTTAAACACCTGTTTAAACTGAGTTATTGGGTGAGGCATTCTGGTATCTTAGATACTACTTTTTTCCCCCCTTTTGAGTACTCTTTCTTGCACTTTGTAAGATTTAATCGGGAGGCCTGCACTAAACTGTGCAATCTTTCTTATCCTGTGTACTCTGAAATGTTAAAGGGAAGAAGCCATATTAAACTGGAAAGTAGCATAACTGTGGACATGTGTGCTGGTGAGTTTGAGGATTGTGGATTGTTCCCTTTGGTTTTTGGTAGATTGCTTTCTTCATCGGGGCCTTTATTACCTCTTCTTCCCTTTTTCCCAGCAGCTGTGGTCAGGTTGCCAGATCAGTCTTTTTCCAGGCTTGCTGGTCCACTGCTTACTCCATTTCCACTTGCTGGTCCACTCCATCCTTCCATACACTGTTTAACTCAACTTGGGCTTGAATAGGGACTGGAAGTGGCTGGCTCACTACAAAAGCAATTTTCCCTCTCTTGGTATTGACACCTCCTCATCAATTACTGGGGGTGGACCACATCTACCCTGACTGAATTGGCCTTCAACATTGGTTCTCCACTTGTAAGGTAACTCCCTTCTCTTCATGTGCCAATATATATTTATGCCTGTATCTGTAATTTTCACTCCGTGCATCTGAAGAAGTGGGTTTTTTACCCATGAAAGCTTATGCCCAAATAAATCTGTTAGTCTTTAAGGTGCCACCGGACTCCTCATTGTTTTCATTTAACTAATCTCAAATTCCTCCCTAACAGGATTCCCTTCTTTCATCTGTCATACATGCCCATACCATCTTAGCATCCTCTGTTGCAGCTTCTTTCTGATACTGCAGACCTCGGTCTCACTCGATGGCACTATTCAGCATGTGGTCCAGCAATATCTCCCCTCTCACTTCAGTGACATCAATCAGGTCTCTTATTACCTGACTCTTAAATCCCTCTCTAACTGCTGTATCTCCTGTGTTGCTTTGGTTTGTCTAGTGCAGTGGTCCCCAAACTTTTCAGGGTCATGTCCTCCTGGGCAGGAGCAGGACCATGGCTCTGGGAGGGGGGGACACAGACAGTGGTAAGGGGGCCAAGGCCGCAGCTGGGGGTGGGTCTGGGGCCAGGAATGGAGCTGTGGCCAGGGGCCAAGGCTGGGGGCAGGAGCCAGGAGCAGAGCTGCAGATAGGTCTGCAGCCAGACGCAGAGCTGCGCTGGGGATGGGACCAGGTGCAGGGCTGGGTGTGGGGGCAGGAGCAGAGCTGGAGGTGGGGCGGGGCTGGGCTGGGTGGCGCTCCCTCCCCGCCCCCCCATGGGTGCTGGCCTGGGCCCATTACTCCCCCTAATGTTCCTCTGTGCCCCCTAGGGGCACATGCCCCACAGTTTGGGGACCTCTGGTCTAGTGCCTGACATCACAGCATTGGAAGCTTATAGGGATGTTTTAAGCCAGGGACAGTATGTCTGTGCCCATGTGTACCTCTTTCAAAGAGAGATGCACTCAAATGCCAAAGTTCAAATCTGGATTTTTCTCTAAGTTCAGAAGTGTTTGAATCAAGGCCCAGGATCCTCACCTGATTCTACGGGCTGGCTATCACTGGTGACAGTTTGGAGCAGGGGGGTTGCCTCCTCCCCCAAAAGAGCTTTAACAGCTGCTGCTGGAGTGATCCAGATTTTTGCCCCAGCTGCATGGTGACAGCACCACAGAAATTTGGCTCAGCTACACCTCTGTACAGATGGAGGGGTGGCCTGGCCAAACTTATTGAGTAGCATTGCGACCTGGTGTGTGGAGAGTTCGTTCCTGTATGGCAGAGTGCAGGGGAGTCTGCTGAGAGCTTGACTCCTGGTGGTACCAGCTCATGCCCTGATGGAAGAGAGAGGAGACTTCCTGGCTGAAGGAGACCCAGCCTTCCTGTGGGGTGGATGGGCTAGGGCATGAGTTGGGACCCAAGCAGTGTCCCTGCTGGGGTTGGTGGGGCAGGATCAGCATTTCCCCATTCTCTTCCCTCCAAGAAATTTCTGAATTGGTGCCACAACTCGCTATATGCCTGATTATAGTAAAACAAGGGAAGTTATGAAGTGGAACCAAACTCTCATCCTCTGCCACAGAAATATTGCGTAACCTTGGGCAAGTCATGTCACCCACGTGTTCCTCAGTTTCCCACATCTGTAAAATGGAGCTAGTTAGCAGTTACCCACTTTTGTAGAGCTCTTTGAATTTATATAGAAAATTCCCTTTGAGAAATTCAGAATATTAATAAGCTCTTTTTGAGTGTGCGCGGGGGACCAGGATACACTTTTCTGAGGAGATGGTTTTGCTGAAATCAACCTCTGAGTCTGCACTCTGTATTCAGAAGTGAGCCATCATCCATGGAAGCAAACTGCAGGAGAGAAGTTGTTGTCTCTGATGAAAGATTTCCTTTGTGGCAGATACTCAAGACGATGAAGAGGTATTGAAAGGAGGAAAGGAAACGTAGAGGCCAAATGTTTTAGTCCGGACTATAAATATGTAGAATTTAGTGGTTTCCCAAAATCTCCCTCCACCCCCACCTCCTCATACCCAACCATGTGCCTTTGCTCTCGCCTTCATTTTGTGTGATGGGGACTGTTGGGTTGCAGACTTTACATGGACCCAGAATCTCAAAGCAAACTTGATCAATATGGTGACAGTCCTGCAAACCAGCAGACAGTAGCATTTCAACCCCAAATCACAGGCCTGTCCACGTTTGCTGCAGTCTGCACCTATGTTCACATGGAAGGCTCACAAAACCATCGTGTCTTTTTAAGCAATGTGTTCTGACTTTAGCCAATGTCAGAACACTTGGATTTGTTTCACTTGATTTTGTTAGGAATATTTTGCACAGGCTGGATTCACCAGTCAGCTCTGGCTGCTTTACACCATTTTTGTGTAAAGCCGCTATAAGCCCAGTACAAAGGGTAAGTTGTGTTCTGTTTGTAGCTGCTTTGCATCATGGGAGCAGCACAACACAAATCCAAGGATATAGGTGACTCTCACCTGGATGTGGTAAACTCTGGGAGGAGCCATGCACAATACTGAGCAGAATCTTGGCATTCATCTAATAACATCTAGTCTCAAAAATTCAAATTGTGTTAACTTGTATGTTACTACATCTCACTCTGCCATTCCCCATCTCTTTTGATTCTCCCACCACACCCCTTTCTTTTTAAAGGGGCCATTTGCTTGAGAATAAAGCATGTGCCCTGGTTCTTTGCTCATCTAATTATAAGCTTATTCGATCTCTTCAGCAGCCCCTATGATTCTTCCTCACATAGGATCCCAGCTGCATACGTGGGCCATTGCATAGTGGATGGTTTGTGTGCCAAAGTCTAAAATTGACCTATGTTTAGATCAGTTGCAAAATGGTAACATCTGTATATATTCATACATAATGGCTTTTACCCCCTACATGAATAATCAAATCCAGCAATTCAGTATTTACTATTTGCAATATCGCTACTTAGCTGAATGCTGGTGGGAAAAATCACAGTTTGGCATTAAATCTTAGTAAGGTTTAGTGGAGCTTCACAGAGACACTAAAAAGCTAGAAACGGTCCTAAATGGAGCAGAGGAACTTCTTTTTCTGTTTTTTTTTTTTTTTTTTTTTTGTTAATGCCATTCTGAAGCCTCTTCCCTGTTCCCGCTCTCACTGTTTTAAGCTCATAGCATCAAAATCCAGTCCAAATCCTATTAAAGCAACTGATTTGCAACCTCCTGCATTAAACATCTTCCCACACAACTCCAGTGTGCAGTACTAGATGTCTGCCTTCACTGTCGGTAATCTCAAAATATTTCAAACCCTTTTTTGGCTGCAAAGTGGATTGGAGTTGGAGGCTAAAACTGGGGATTGCTCCAATCTACTGTAACCACAGTAGACTGATAACCAAATTCTAACTGGGCTTATTGCAGACCAAACTGGTAGGTGGGGCTGGTTGTTTTTGAAGCTGTCAGGCACCTCATCTCAAAGGACTGGTGGTGAATTCCCAGATCTGACCTCTTGTGTTGCAATGATACATTTTAATTCCTACTTAGCCTTTGCTTTCCAAAACAGATCCTTTGGTCCTGTTTTTTATTTTCCTCTCCCCCCACCCCCACCATTCCCTATAGGTGCAAGATATCAATATCCCAGCTCCCCTGAGCAACCCCCAGTAACCAATCATTATATGGTGTTACATACATATGTACCAGGCATTAGGCTGTTGTTGGGCAGGACTGTCTTGGATCTCCTAAATGCCCTAATTTTCATGACTCTGTTGCAGACATAGCATAGCAATGATAAGATCAGCACAATAACAAACAGTATCTCAGACAGCCTTGATGGCTGCTCCTCATAATTCATTTGATTTTTCATGCTAGGGCTGATGGCATCCACTTTCGTTTGTTTGTTGTTATATGTATCTGTTCTCTTCTTCCCCCGACCCCGCCTGTATCTCTCATCCAGACCTTTATTAAATGTCATTGTATCTAAGTATGTGTTTTTTGTTGTTTCATTTTACCTTGTGTATCTTCCCCCACATCAAGATCGATTCACAGGACACCTGGACTAGCATAAATCTCAGCTACAGACCTGGCGCAACCTAATCTCTCATACTAGTTCTTCATTTCATTCTCTGGGCTTGTACTACCTTCCTAACCAGTCTTTTCACTTGGGGGTGAATCTGGTGCATGTAAAAGTGCCACCGGGCTGTGTTGAGCCGGTTGCAGTGTGAGCTTCTTCAACATGGCTTGTTACTCTCTTGTTGGGTCTTTCTGGAGCAGAGGTTGCCAGTTGTACCAAACTATGTATTGATCTGAGATATGTACATAGTGGGGTGAGGCCTACGAGACAACTAGGATGAAGGGGTCTGTTTTCTGTCCTATCCAAGGGTTAATAACTTCTACACTACATGTGAATTAAGGAATTCAGGTTTCCTTGAGATTGCTTTACCGTACTTGGCTAAACCCCTCATAGCACTCTGAAAATTTAGCACAGGAGCTAAAACTTTGTTTACTGTCAGGACCACTTGTATTATGTGGGCACCGCACTCTTTCTCAGAAATACTGTACATGTAAAAAGGCTCTGCAGTATGATTTTAATGCTGCCCTCTTTTTTAATTACCAACCTTAAATTCACATTGTTCCCTATAAGTGTCTCCTAGAATTCAGGGGACATGCAAGTTGAATTTTTTCATTTTGTACTTTATATGTATACATCTGAGCAGGCAAGACTGGCTGAATTCTGCTCCGACAACCCCACTGAACTCGGCAAGGTAGCACGGATGTAACTAAGAGCACAACGCAGCCCCCTGTTTTTATCCACCCAATAGTTGCTGCCTCATAAAATATATTCTGGGCATCTCGTAATGAGGTCTACAGATCCCACCTTGTATTTGTATTTCAGCTCCATGCTCTAGCGCTATTCTTTTACTAACTCACACACACTTTACTTTCTAGTAACAGAAGGAGCGAAACCTTAGCACAACTTCAATGTGCTGTCCAGTGCTTGTCTACTCCAGACGGATTTTAATGCATCATTTAATTCTGGTGGGAATTAGAGCTCAAATTTGGAGCTGGTTGAAATCCATGAGATCTTTTCATGAAAAAATTGTCATTGTGTTGATCAAATTTCAAACTTTTTTTCAACCAGCACCGCTCAGAATGACTTTCTCATATTAATATATTTTAAGGTCAGAAGGGACCGTTATGATTGTGTAGTCTTACCTCTGGTATAACACAGGCCAAAGAAACTCCTCATCCATTAATTTCTGGTTGAGCTGTAGCACAGCTTTGAACTCAAACGTAGATGTCTAAGACTTCAAGTAATGGAGCATCCGTCAACATTCTAACGGCTAATTATCCTCACTGTAAAACTAACTAACTAAATATGTCTTGTTTCTCGTCTGAATTTGTGTAGCTTTAGCTTCCGACCATTAGCTCTCATGTCTTTCTTTGCTAGATTAAAGAGCTGTGTACTAACTTTCTCCCCTGTGTAGGTGCTTGAGGAGGATGATGATCAAGTCACCTCTTGACTTTCTCATCAGTAAACAAAATAAATCGAGCTACTTCAGATTCTTACGATGAGATGTGTTTTCCAGACCTGTAATATGTGGATTCAGAGTGGGGCTCTTTCTTTAAAATCAGAGGAAGTTTTCCCTAGATGGCAAGTCAATAACCCATATTTTTTGGTTTGGCCTGGAAGGACATCCTAATACAACAGGTAATTCTTTAGCAGGTGCAGACTTACCAAAGCACTTAAGGACCCCAAGTGAGTTCACAAAAGGTAAAATAGATCAAAGAATGTATTTTTATTTCAGCCAGATTGCTGTTTAACTGGGGCTTGGGTTTTAAGATCCTCAAGCCTCTCATTATCAGTAGCACAAACACAGAGCTTTGTTCTTTCCCTCTTATTTCTGCCACCCAAAATTTTGTGTGTACTTGCCCAATTTGCAGGCATACTGTTGTAACAGCCTGATTGCGCTAACCTCATTTAATGATCGAGCCAAGACACTGCTCGGGAGAGCTGGTCAAAATCTTTCAAAGTGCATGTGTGTGGAGGGGGTTTTCATAAAATGATCTCTTTAAAACTAATCAATATTATTGATGCTTTTTTTGTTTTAACACATTTTTATGCAAATAGATACTGAAATGGTTATCAAAAATTTTCATTTACCAAAAGCTCTGGGTGTTTGTGGGGCTTGTTTGTTTGGTCAGAGGTTTTTTGGGTTTGGTTTTGGTTTTCTCGGGGGGGTTGGGATTGTGTGTTTTTGGTTGTTTGTTTTGGTTTCGGTTTTGACAACAAAACATTTTGAAAACTATTTTTATTTTTTAAAACCAGTTTTGGAGCGGGGGAAAGGAAGAGAGAAATTGCTTTCATTTCACAGGTGGTAACTTTCCTTTTCTGACTAACTCTACTGGAAAACATTTTAGACAGGCAAGAAGAAGAGGCCCACTAACAGTCATTCCCAGTCACCTGAAGGATCCAGTCCCCAATAACGTTTAGATGCTAAATCTCAAAAGAATAGTCATTAATTTGACTTATTTCTTTGCGAGAAATGTTGTGGCTTCATCCAGGTCAGAAATACCAAGAGTAGCATTTCCTCCACTCCTACTTACCAGAGTGTGTGTGTGTTTTTTCCCCTGAAAGTCCAAGATCCAATCCCCATTCTTGATCCATTCCCAAATACAAGAGAAAGTAAAGATCTGTGGTTGACTCTAGTAAGACATGTATTCCCCTGCTCTCTCAGATTTACTGCTGTCTATTCTACTGATTAACAGATCTTGTTGTATCTAGAGAGACATTCTTCCTGTGAAATGGCTTTAGATTTTATTGGTCATTTCTCACTGTCTTAGTCACTCAGTTGGGTAACTTTCAAAAGACCGACCTGGCAATATAACTTATTTCTTTTTAATTTTTACTTTGAAAGCTAGTTTCTTCAGATGCACCGGCTGACTGTATTATCACTCTTTCAGTTTCCTATCCTGTTGGATTCTCCCCAGTACAGTCTGCAATGCTGAATAAGAGAAATTGCCAGATTGACTGGAAAATGCAACTTTCATAACATCACTTTTATTATTTTTTAAATAGTTCTACATACTTTTAAAGCTGTTTGGGGGTTACTGTGCACAGCATTGCAATGCCTAACTGATTTAGGAACCAAAAGGGGTTTAGACTTAGGAGTCTAAATTCCATTGACAGTCAATGGGAATTTGGCTGTGAAGGGCCTAAATCCTTTTTGAAAATGAGATTTAGTTTCCTAATTCAGTTCGGCATTGCAATGCTGAGTGCAGCAACACCTGAAACCCTTTAAAAATCTGGGCCCTAGTATATAATCTCACTATGAGTTGGGGGGTTTCGATTCTGAACTTGTTTTGTGTGGGCCCCTCACGCAAAAGGAAACTATTCTGTTTATTTAAAGGTGTCCTGCAAGTGGGAGAGAAGGATTCTCCTCCTTCCCCCACTTTGAGACCCCTGAAGTAGTATTTAAGTCCTGGCCCACCGGCCATCTGCAGCCCATGAACTTCCCCAATGTGGCCTGCGGGGCTCCAGCAGTTTTGGGGCCAGGTCTCCCCTTTGGCCCTGCCTGGGGCGGCAGGTAGCCTGCTCACTGGCGTCTGCCTGCTCACTCCAGTGGCTGCTGGCCCCGGGGTGGGGTGGGGCTGTGCCTCCACACGCTGTCCCCACCCCAAGTGCCCCTACGGCCAATGGGAAGCTGTGGGGGTGGTGCCTGGGGGCAGCAGCGCACAGAGGCCCCCCGGCCTGCCCTGCCTTGGAGCCCCAGGTCAGCGCTGTGCCCCCGACCCCCTCCCAGAGCCTGCACACTCTCTCCCCCTTCCCACACACCCCCAGCCCCTAAACTCCTTCCCAGAGCCTTAGGCAGGTGGGGAGTGGAGTTTTTTGGGGAGGGGAGTTTTGTGGGGGCGGGTTCTAGGTGGCATGAGTGACATTATTGGCCCTCTGGGAGGATTTGAGGACTGGCACTGGCCCTAAGGAAGATTTTGAGTTTGAGACCCCTGTACTACTTCATGATGGAGAGTGGTTTTGAACAAGTTTGGGTGGAGGAAGGGTTGTTTTAAAAAAAAAAAATCTGCTTCATTTTTAGCACCAAGTTAAGGTCTTGTCTCTGGTGAAGTTGAGAGCCCCTGCACTACCTTTTCCCTTCAGAGGCCCCTCCCCCCAACTTGCTGTATACACTCCGTGGCCCACCTGTGCCACAATAACTGGTTTTCTGCATATAAAAGCCAGGGCCAGCGTTAGAAAGCAGGGAATTGTCCTGTGTCAAGGTTCCTTCCCCACTCTGAACTCTAGGGTACACAAAGAACAGGGGAAGTGCCCACTTGGAAACGTCTCTCTTCCCCCCCCCCCAAATATCCCCCCAAGCACTACACCCCCTTTCCTGAGGAAGGCTTGATAAAAATCCTCCCCAATTTGCATAGGTGAACACAGACCCAAACCCTTCGATCTTAAGAACAATGAAAAAAGCAATCAGGTTCTTAAAAGAAGAATTTTAATTAAAGAAAAAGTAAAAGAATCACCTCTGTAAAATCAGGATGGTAAATACCTTACAGGGTAATCAGATTCAAAACAGAGAGAATCCCTCCAGGCAAAACCTTAAGTTACAAAAAAACACAAAAACAGGAATAGACATTCCATTCAGCACAACTTATTTTATCAGCCATTTAAACAAAACCGAATCTAAAGCATATCTAACTAGATTGCTTATTAACCCTTTACAGGAGTTCTGACCTGCATTCCTGCTCTGGTCCCAGCAAAAGCAACACACAGACAGAGAGAAGCCTTTGTTCCCCCCCTCCAGCTTTGAAAGTATCTTGTCTCCTCATTGGTCATTTTGGTCAGGTGCCAGCGAGGTTATCTTAGCTTCTTAACCCTTTACAGGTGGAAGGGTTTTTCCTCTGGCCAGGAGGGATTTAAAGGTGTTTACCCTTCCCTTTATATTTACGACACCCTGCTACAGGGGCTCCCATGAAGCTAAATTGCTCAGGCTTTGGCTTCAGCCCTGGGTGATGGGGCTCAGGGCCCTGGGCTTCAGCCCCATGCAGTTTGGTTTCAGCTTTCCTTCCTGGGCCACAGCGAGTCTAATACTGGCCCTGCTTGGCAGCCCCCCTGAAACCTGCTCAGCCCCTCCCCCTAGTTGAGAACCACTGAATTAGTCAAATAGTAATATGACAAGATCTTAGAGTGAAAACCAAGCAATTTGGCAGGGAAGGTATAGTTAGTTGGACACTTTGTGGGGAAGGGGTGTATGTTTTGTTTAATATCTGTTTAACGTTAAGGACAAATTAACAAAGCCATCCCATCTCCAAAATGTTAAAGTAGGCTTACTCTTTCAGTCCGGGTGGGAGGGCTCATAATAAACGTGATCTGACACACTCAGCAGGTCCTCTAGCAGAACCAGCCATTCCTGTTTTTTCTCAAGTTAAAAGAACCAAAACAAGCAGGAAAAAAACACAACCCGTTTTTGAAGAAAAACGTTAAGAGTGAAAACCCCATTAGAAGAGCAAAATAGATAACCAGCTCAATTTAATAAAATTCTCTGCAGTCACCTTTTTAAGTAATTCTTCTCTTTTAATATACATTGAGTGGAAATTAATGACTGTTTGTTTGTTTTTTAGAAACTGTGTATTATGCATTCCCCAGGTACCCTGGTTCCATAGATGACATTAGTTTGGACTCCAAACCAATAATAGATGACCGGCAATGCATTTCTGTATGGCTATAACTCTTAGCAGTGTCTGTTGTTATAAGGCTAACGGCAGAGTGACTGCAAATACTCAAAGATGACATGTCTTCTGTAACTTCCCTTTATCTATAAATTGCTTTCCATAAAAGCATAAAGATAAGGGTGACATTAAACCTGTGTGTTTACAGCCTGGTTCAGCACCCGTTGATTTCAGTGGGCTTTGGATCAGGTCCTTGAAGTCTGATCAAAATCCTATTGAAGCCAATGGGCGTTAAATCCAACCCTTACTAGTTAGACATTGAGCCAAAGCCTGGACTCTGTGCAGACCCAGAGTAAATGGGCTCTGTGCACACAAGTACAGAGCGTACTGAATTTCCCCTCCCACCTTTCCCTGAACAGCAGAAATGATTTGTGTTGAATGCTAGTCCTATACTTTTGTTCCACTGGCTTTATATGCTTGTGGAAAGCAAGCGGTAGAGAATAATTGCCCTTCTGATTTCTCAACAATGTCATATCCATCAGAATCCCACTTCTTTTGATAGGAATCCTCGTTATGGACTATTGTGCTAAGTACTACTGCAATACAAATAATAATTTCCAAAGTCATTACATCGGTCATGATTTCAAATGGCTGCTTAAAATGGTATTGAATGAAATGTGCCTTTTGAAAAGTCAACTTTTATTTCTTTAAAAAGGAACAAATTCACAAAGCAGGTATGTAGTGTTTTAGTTGAACAATAGCTATTGTCTTTTATAGACCTCCTTGCTGTGAATAAAGCAGCAAGTGGTTATGAAATTGACATGCCTTATTAAGGTTCATAAGAGAATGGATAAAGACATGAGAAGAAAGAAGGGGGAAAACTGAATGAATGCTGTGTGTATTGGGGAAAGGGAACTAATAAGAAACAACCTGCTTCTGGAGTGCACTGGGACACGCAGACTGTATCTCTCTGGTGGCTCAGGTGCCGAAAGAAGCGATTGCACAAATAGATGGTGTAGATGCCTTTAAAATCTCTACGATTGTTGCCATAGGTATTTGCAGTAACTGGGACTTTTTCCTATACTCCTAATAGGAACTGCCATCATACAGAAGGCATTAGAGTCGCAAATTTGAGACTTCAGTGGTCTTCTGTGATGGGGTTACTTGTTGCTCAACAAAAGCAAGTGCTTTACAGACGAGTAAGATGGCTCTCTTTTTCCCCCTCCCCCAACCCCAAGAGCTTAAAATCTAAATGAACTAAGGATAGGAGATGGGATGCAAGAAAAGCAGATGTTTGAGAAGTGATAATTGGAAGAGATTTTGTTGGTCATATGGCATGTTTTTATTTTGAAACTTTTTATTAAGGCAAGTTGCAATACAATGTTGACATGCTACATTGTACGTTGCTTATTACTTGGTCAAGATCAGGGTTAATGTTCAAAGAACGTGGCTAAGGATTCTGGCTTGCTGGCTGGGGAGCCCTCCCCCTCAGAGTATGCTAAAAAGGGTGACCAGCTTTCTAAGGATATGTCTATACAACCCGCCGGATCGGCAGGCAGCGATCGATCCCGCGGTGGTGGATTTTATCATGTCTAGACTAAACGCGATAAATCGATGCCCTGAGCGTGTTCCCGTCGACTCCAGTACTCCACCAGGGCGAGAGGTGCAGGTGGAGTCGACGGGGGAGCGTCAGCAGTTGACTCACCACAGTGAAGACACCATGGTGAGTAGATCTAAGTACATCGACTTCAGCTACGTTATTCACGTAGCTTAAGTTGCCTAACTTAGATTGATTTTTTTTCCCCTCCCCTTCCCCGCATGTAGACCAGGCCTAAGTACTTATTCTCTTTTTGCCGCTTCTCCTGTGTATCTACTTGGTATGAAAGTTTTTTCCATTACAAGGACAGTCCGTATTTTACTATACCACGATTGTGCAGGAGAGGTCACATTTTTCCAATAATGTGCAATACAAGGTCTTGCTGCTCAGAACAATAATAATAGTTAAGGCTACGTTTTAGTCACGGGTATTTTTAGTAAAAGTCATGGATGGGTCACGGTCAGTAAACAAAAATTCAGGGCCTGTGATGTCCATGACTTGTACTTTTTCCCCTGACTGGGGGGGGTAGGGGGAGAGGGTGTTGGCGGGACTGGCAGGCTCCCTACCCTCACCCAGCTCCCTTTGGCTCCCCAGATGGGCTGATGTGCCCCTCCGTCGGCTCCTTGGTGGTCTGCGCGCTGCCTCTGCCCCGAGCGCCGGCTCCGCAGCTCTCATTGGCTATGAACTGCAGCCAATGGGAGCAATGGGGGCGCAGTCTGTGGGTGGAGGCACTGCACGGCCTCTACCTAGAAGCTGAGGGAGGGGGGGATGTGTTGCCACTTTCAGGGAGCCCCCCCGAGGTAAGCACCACCCAGAGCCCTCACCCCCTCCCACACCCAAACTCCTGCTGCTGCTGTAGGGGGAGGGGGCCACAGTGGCCCGAGACTGACCCAGCAGTGGCCGGTGCGGCTGGCCCAGAGCTGCACCGGCCATGCAGAAGTCAGAGGTCCCGGAATGTCCTGGAATCCCTGACTTATGTGACACTCGCCGCTTTAATAATAATAATAAAGGGCTAATCATTCTGTTTCAAATGTAGATCCTTTACTGGAGCATTAAGTAAGCTGCTCAGGGGATCTCTAGGAAGATGGCATTTTGTCACACAATGAATGAATTTTCCTTTTGAGAAGACAACTAGGGCCCGCTACGCTTTTTGGAAGAAGCATGTTTTCAGAAGGGACTGGAGGGATGGTAGGGTTGGAGGCATAGCAGACAGAGGGCTGAGTGGCCTCGAGATGTAGTGAGCTGCATGGAAAAGACAGTGAGAGGACACTCGGGTGGCCGGCGGTTGTGTAGCTGGGATGCAGTGAAGGAGGAAAGGGAGAGAGTGGCTTTACAATCTAGCGCACAGCCTGGCTGTGTGCTGAACGATGGCTTTTGTGAGGTGGGGAGGAGAAACCCCTTTCAGATGGCTCCAAAAATGCTCTGGAAGATCCTGTCAGAATCCCTAGTTAAAGTCCCACCACCAAATTGAAGAAAAGATTTGAGGGGAGAGAGGGATAGAGAGAGAGAGATTTGATTGTTAATTTTTTTTCTCTGCCTCTGGAGTCTCCCTCCCCTCTGATTACTGCTGGATCACTGCTGCCAGAGATTACTCATCCCTAAGCCTCAAAAATGCTTATGAAGAGTAAACGGATTCTGGAATTCACCAAATGTCAGGCATTATCAAGATGTTTTCCTAGGGGAAGGTAGCCCTGGAGTTTTCCACGAGGGACAGGCTGATACCCCATCACCACCATCCCACTGCAAATTCTACAAACTGAACACTCTGCTGGTATATTCATATCTTTGGTCTATTTCTCAGGAACCAAGTAGAAGTTTTGCACTCAGTAGATGGTATTACACCTTTCTTGGTTATGCTGTCATGAGAAAACATTTGTGTGCAGCTTTTTGTTTTGTTTGTTAGTTTTTAACAGGGAAGCCAAAAGAGAAAAGATCCTTTGCCTCCCCACCTAGTCCCTCATCTCTCTTCTCTGTTATCTCCTGAATACCTGGCACATGAGGGTTTATCACAGGCTAAGTGGGAAAGTTTAAGCCCATGTTTAAGATATTGCCATTGAATCGGTCAGTAAATATAATGTTCATTTAACATAGAAATAACTTTGAAATTGCTCAGGCTGAAACTCAGAGTTGCTAGGATGGCAATTTTAAGAATATCTTGAATGCAAAAGAGGGGAAGAAGAACACTTTCAAAGCCGCATTCAGGTCTGAGCAGCTCCCAACGGGAGCATCGTGCTGATAAACACCTGCCCACAGCTTTTGAAAGCGCAGGCGCTTCCTGGATATAAATGTATGTGCGTTTGGTGAAGTTTACCTGTGTGGAGGTTGAGATAGCCCTGTGCAGTTCTAAATGCTTCCAGCCAGTTTCCTAGAGAATAAAAATGCAAAACACATTTTTAACCATTTTTTTTTCCTGGCACAATGAGCAAAATATTGAGAATAATAAAAAGAGAGTGTGCTTCAATAGCCCAAAGTAAAAGTGAATCTTCCATTTAAAACCTCAACAGGAGCCTGGAATAAGAATTCTGTATATTTATTGCTATAGACTTGTGCTATTTTTTTTAAATGTACAACAAAAAACATCAACTTCGGTTTGACTTTGTAATTGACCAGGCACAGGGAGCTGGAGTCAGGATAGCAAAACCAGGAATTTAGAGAGGAATTTAGGTGCTGAGTACTGGGGAAAGCTTCCTGACAGTGGAAATCTGCTCAGCTGTAGTTAGGGGTCTGATCCAAAGCTGACTGAAGTTCATAGGAAGACTCCCCTGATGCAGACTTTTTTGTTTAAAGTATATATGCTGCAGTCTTCCTTCTGATTGCTGTGTAGACATACCCTGAGAGTCCACTGCCAAACAGCCTGAGATCTGTGGGAATTTTGTGTGAGAACATGCATGTTTGTGTGTTCTTTGATATCTTTTGGTAGAGAAGATACATTTGGGTGGGGAGTGAGGGAATGTTTCAATGAAAAATGACCTTTTGCAAAAGAAATCCACAGGCTCATTTTGAATAATTTCATTTTCCACACTCTGAACAAGATTTTTGTGATGTGGTTTATTTTTGTTTTTCATGGAAAATGCTGTTTTGAGACCAGCTCTTTGTTTGTTTGAGACTATTTGTTGGATGCTTTGTCTCGAATTTTTTAGCAGATCAAACACCTGCTATTTGGGCACAGGTCCGTTTTGGATTGAGAACAGTTTCTTGAGGGAAGTTGTGGAAGTTCCATTATTTAGGACATGATTTAAATCTAGAAGGCACAAACTAATAGAAAATATACATCAGGAAACAATTCTGCATTAGCAGGGCAATGGACTGAGGTGGTCTCGAGTGTTTTCCATCCATCTAACATACATATAACCCCTACTATCATGTACTACTTTAATGTACTTCTCCTCACAGTGGTGTTCTTCCCTACAAGGCGCATGTTACAGATGGGGAACTGAGGCACAGAAAGACTGACTTGCCTAAGGTTGCACGGGAAGCTTGTGGCAAAGTAGAGAACTGAATCCTGCTCCCCTGCGTCTGAGGCCAGCACCCTAATCAATGGATCACCCTTTCTGTACATTATTTAACCATTATGACTGGTGTGTGGCATAATTCATCTTCTTTGCTAACCTGGGTGTAAAGCTTGTGTGTTTGTGTGATCAAAACGATTCCCCAGCTCGTAATCTTTGAGGGAGTTCAGATCTGAACTTGGCAGCTATCACTGCAACAATCCATTGGATTTGAAAAAGACTGGCAAGGAGACCTTCATAATGCAGATCCATTTTCCCCTCATGTACTAAGTTGATTGGATTGATATCCCCCTTACTTTGGATTTTCATTCTCATCCCCTACTGCCTACACCCCAAGATATTGCAAACCAAAAGATCTTCAGCTAGGAAGGCTGAAGAAAGAGAGAGGGGAGACACTGGCTATTTGGAGAGAAGGTAGCAGTAAATTTTTATTGCATATTTGACATGACCAGCATGTAGGTAACAAACGGTGTTTGTACAGTAAGCAAACTTGCTCTGTAGTTCTGTGCCCTTTAGCAGCAGGCTAGAGGTATGTTCTGGGCACCTGCAAGTCCTCCTTTGCAACACCCTAGCAACACTTAGGCCTGGACCCATGTACACGAGTTGACGGCAATAAGTTCTGAATATGAAAAGGGGAGGCAGGGGGAGAAGCACGGTGGTGCTTCACAGTCATGGACCCTGGTTTCCTGGCTAATAAATTCTGTATTACGATGCAAAACAGCAGAATCTCCCTTATCAGGGAGTGGAAAAGACTCCAGTAAAGAATAAGAAGACAGTGAACAATTTAACTGCATATCTCTCTGACTCACAGCTGCATCTCCGCAGGGTTCTTTTAAAAATAGGTGGCTTTCCAACAAGGATTTTAGACATACCTGCTCACAGATACTCCGTGTGATGTGCCATTTGTTCTTTCAGTTATAGTCCTTCCTAAATAGACTCTTGCTGTCTGAACAGGTGATTGTCTATTGACATAATGCTGTGTTAAGGCCACGTTGGGCCCAGTATATTAGAGAGCCAAAATGAGTGAGGAATATCTTTTACGAGACCAAATTCTGTTGGTGGAGAGAGAGAGAGAGAAGCTTTCAAACTTACACTGAGCTCTTCTTCAGACCTTGAAAGCTTGTCTCTCCACCAACAGAAGTTGGTCCAATAAAAGATATTGATTCACCTCCCCTGTCTCTCTCAGCAGTTTTTAGAAGCAGGTTGGTTTCTGTTGCCATAGAAGAAAGTGAGGCGATAGAGATGTAGGAACACCTGCCATAATTCTCGGGTACTCCGTCCCATCAAACACCGGGATGGGTGGGCCTGCCTTCTGTGGGTAGTGGATGGGTATTGACTTACTGAACTTACTATCTATCTGCTTAAATTTGAATGACACTGTTTTCTGCATGATGTTCTGTCTTGACCTCTGCATCCTACCTTATACTGATAGATAGGGTCCTACCAAATTCATGGCCCATTTTGGTGAATTTCACGACCATGGAATTTTAAAAATTGTAAATTTCATGATTTCAGATATTTAAATCTAAAATTTCATGGTGGTGTATTGTAGGGGTCCTGACCCAAAAAGAAGTTGTGGGGGGGTTGCAGAACTGCAACCCTTACTTCTGCGCTGCTGGCTGGGAGCCCAGCTCTGAAGACAGAGCTGGGCTCCCACCCAGAAGCGCAGAAGTAAGGAGGGCACGGTATGGTATCGCCACCCTTCTGTGCTGCTGCTGCCTTCAGAGCTGAGCCCTTAGTCAGCAGCTGCCCAGCTCTGAAGACAGCAGCGCAGAAGTAAGGGTGGCATGGTATGGTATTGCCATCCTTACTTCTGCGCACCTGCTGGCAGGGTGCTGCTTTCAGAGCTGGACACTCAGCCAACAGCTGCTGCTCTCCAGCTGCCCAACTCTGAGGGCGGTGCAAGAAGTAAGGATGGCAATACCACAACCTCCCTAAAATAATCTTGTGACCCCTCTGCAACTCCCTTTTGGGTAAGGACCCCCAATTTGAAAAACACTGGTCTTACCCCATGAAATCTATATAGTATAGGGTAAAAGGACACACACGTGACCAGATTTCATGGGGGGAGACCAGATTTTATGGTCTGTGACATGTTTTTCATGGCCGTGAATTTTGTAGGGCCCTACTGATAAACTAAAACTCTGGCCTTGGATTTCCATGTTTGCATACTTTTGTCTTAGGCCTAGAATGTGTAATCCAAATTCTCACGGATGAAGAGTGAGTTAGACTGCCAGCAACAAGGAAATTACTTTACTTTCCAGTATCCATTGTGTGGGTGCCAGGAGATACCTTGTGATCTGGAATCCAACTGCATTTACTGGTTGTGGGGCTTCTGTTGTTACAACTTGGCATGAGTTTAACGATCATTAAAGCCAACAGCCTGGCAGCTCTGGAGACTGAAGTCCAAGGAACAGAAAACAGCACAGCATGCTGCCCCATGTTGCCTGGATGATGTGCCCCAGCTGTGAACTGAAGGGAACCCCTCTCGTAGGATGAGATTGCTCTGTCTCTATGGCTCAACCATCCTTGGACTGGCTGCCGTTGACAGCCAGTGACAACTGTGACAGAGCTCGGAGAGAGGAGGGAGTGAGGTTAGCAGGAATATTTAATAGTAATTAATATTCATTAGTAACTTGGATCAAGATTACTAGTTTCTTTCACATAGACCACCAAACAGCTGTATCATAGGAACCTCTTTTGATCCCTACTAAACTGGGCAAGATTTTAACTAGTGACTTAAGCCTGAATTCAACAAGGTACTTAAGCAGGTGCCTAACTTTCCGTATGAGTAGTCCCATTAAATGGAATAGAACTCTCATGCTGAAAGGCAGACACCTGCTCATATACCTTACCGAACTGCAGCCTTAGGGTGTGAAAGGCTCCATAGTCTGTAAGCAATCTCTGAGCGATCTCCTCCCTCTTTGAGCTGTCACATTAATAAATGCATCGCAGGCCTTCGATCTCAAGGCAACTCCGCTTATGAAGGCTACTTGATTGATTGCAGCAACACAGACGTTCAGAATTTTCAGCAAATGTTCAATCTTTGAATTTCCACTGAAAACCTATAGATGTTCAATCAGGTTTCCTTGCAGCTCTGTGGAGTGTGTTACCATGGCATCTCATTCTTCAGTCACCCTGTGATAGATTTCCTGGTATCCTGAGACTTTGCACTCAGTGGTCATATTTCCACTGACCTCACAAAGTGAAATAGACCTCATCAGGTGATATGTCATGAGAGCATTTAGAGCCGGGACAAGTTTAAAGGGGTGCTGTAGAGATTTTTGTGTGTGTTTCTACCATGAAAAAATACATAATTAGAAAGATCTTGTGTCCTGATACTTTGTTGTTTTTTTTTCCTTAAAAATAAACAGTAAATTAACTTAATTTTAGGATTCTCAGACCTCGCTCAAATTCCCAATATGCAGTCTGGCTGGGCAGCACCTGTCTGTGAGATATCTCTGCATGTGGGAAATTTAGCATCATTCTTCCACCCCACGTCTCCCTCTATGATGCCATCACAAGGAGCAGATTCCAGGGACTATGGAGAGAAACCTGCTGGGAAGCGAGAAGCACCACTGTTCTAAGGAGAAACGGGGTGGCACTTTGGTCTTGTCCATATAAGCACAACCATGACCTCCATTCTTGTCTCATCTATGTATGAAGATAAATTCTTGAGCTGTGCCCTGCTGCAACTTTTCTGCTGATGTGTTTGTGCATCCACACCTGCCATGCTGCTTAACTATGTTTGTGCCTGTGCATTCTGGGAAAACTTCAGTAGCTATCCCACACTGCCTCAGCGTGGGATCGTGCCCCGAGGAGATGCTTGGGGAGAGCCTGCAGTAGTACGTGCAGCTGCTGTGATATCCTAGGCACAGACCTGGGAGGTAGGAGCACAAGCCAAGCTGGCTAGATAGATGTGGTCTAAATTGGTGTGCTGAGACCAGGCAGACACCATTTGCCAGCCTAGCAGGACAAAATGCTCTATCTAAGTGCTAGTGAGCATGTGATGTCTGGGCACACGCCATGCTGAGTCAACCGTACCCACTGTGGTAGGCGACCCACTGTGGTAGGCACTGTTGCCTCCCCAGGGCCTGAGAATTGACTCCTGACTCTGATGCTTCTGCTTCCTGAGGACCCTGCTCCTGTCTCCTTTCTCATCTCCCTAGTGGTAACTTCCATGTGGTTTTGTCACCGTTCTTGTTTACGTACTGCTCCCACCTGGTGCTGCTTACTGCATGTGCGCTCCTGTTATAAAAACATAGCCACGCTGCAGCAGAACACCAGTGCCGTGCCATGCCACGGAGAGAAGGTGTGGGAGGTTGTCCTGGGTTAATATTGGAACTGAAATTTGGAAAAGGCATCTAAGAATTGAGTAGAACCCTTTTAATTGGCACAGATCCTAGTAGAAAAACACGAGAGACAGCAGCACTGCACGTGACTTTATCACCAGTCTTGTGATACCTGTTGCTTTTTAAAACCCCAGTCCTTGAATTCATGTGACAAGTTGAGAATCTCAACTTTTCTTTTTTTGATGAGTTTCTAGTGTCTTGGTTGTGAAAAGCTTGAAGAGGTGAACCCCAAAGGGTCCAATAGCAGAAAGGAATATATTGGGTTATTTTTATTGGCTAATATCCACACCTCATTTGTAAGTCAGTTTCATTATTTGGGTGGGGGAGGGAGCGGGGACTCATGAATTTTGAACACTTGAGGTTGGCAGTACCATGTATGCCAATGAACTGGTTGTCGTGCTTACTGGAGCCTCTTAGGAATATGTTTTGTGTAAGGGAACAGCGATAAGAAGAGTGGAGATTCCTAAGCACAGAACATTAAAACTTTAACAACTCTGTTAATGCCAGTTTGAGTGGCAGAGCAGGAAATTGGCTGAAAATGAACAAAGGGCTGCTCAGTGGGGAATCTAACACAAGCAAAAGCCAATTCACACTTCGACAGGCCTCCTGTGGCAGCTTCCTTGACTGCGCAGACATTTTAGCCAGATAATGAGCAAAACCAAACATTTTAGCATAATGAACTGTTTTGGAGGAAAGAACACCTGAGGGAGGGGAATCTTGGTGCTAATTATTTGCCAGCTGATCTGGCTGTCGATGAAATACCAGAGGATTTTGTTGACAGGCATCCCTTTTGCATGTCAAATCATGAACACTGAATGGAACTTCATTACTTGTCCTAGCTGCTTAGCTGTTGACGATGGCTGCCATTAACATGAGGGAAATTTAGCTACTTTGGGTTGCTTCCTAAAATGGAAAGCCTATTTGTTTGCCAACAGCTATAGCACTTTTGGGATGGGGAAGGATAGCAGCTACGGACATGAGACTTCACATTCACTGTTTGTTTGGGCTACTGCAGGGAAATTAAGCATAGAAGCACTCTGGTGGTTAACTAGTCTGGGGTGGTGTGTTTATGTGAAGCAGATGGTTGACTGCTGTACTTTGCCATCAGATTATTGAGCTGGCTTCAGATCCTCTTCTGTGGTTTCCCAGTAATGTTGGCTTTGCATTTGCTATATAGCATTTTGCCTCAAGGGTAGCACCTTGTGTGTCTCTGTCAGGGTAGTTTACACTATCCTTCATGTTAACTTTTTTTTCCCCCCTCTTGGCAAGTTCATAATGCAAATGGCTTGCTGTCATTCTGGATTAATTGACGGCCTCAGACCCAAAGATGCCATTTCCTAATGGCGTGATATTGATCTCTTGTGCTCCAAGCATGGCAGAGCTCTGTGCTGCTAACTGTTCTGACTACAGTTGCTGAAGCAGAAATCCTGTTTGAAACTTAGCTGATGGCTTGCTTACTGTATGACTGAGGATATGGTGATCAAGGGAAGTGCCCCAAGTCCTGCACATTGTCGTCATGACAGTGTTTTATTCAGAAGGCTGGGTGTTCACATGATCAAAGTAGCATTCTCTTGCTTTTGGATTCATCTAATTTTGACTAATACGGTCTCAGCTGTATGAGCCTCGGCATCAGTCCCTTGCGCTCTATATGGCTTAGTCAGCAGTGCTTGAAGTGGTTACTTAAAGAAAGGAGGTGGCCCTGTGCTGCTATTCCAGAAATCTTTCTTCAGTTACGAGGCCCACACTTTCCCTCCCCTGACCTCTAGGGGATGGAGAAGACCCGGAGTTTCATATCAGTTTGTAGTGTGGAGCCCCCACTCTACATGGTGGCAGCAGTGCTGTGAAGATTGGCTTGCTCCCAGAGCCCTGATTAGTTAAGGGGTAGGCAAACAAGGGGAGGTGGCCTCTCCATCCCCGTAGAGTCCCGTTGGCTAGAGGGCTGGCAGGAGATCCCACTTCTACTTCCTGTTCCTCCCACTGGATGGTGGTGACGCTGTCTGAGAAGAGACTGCATGGGGCCCAGCAGCTGGTATCTGCTGCTGCTGCAGGGACACAGCAGGCCTAGAGTTTGAGGTCAGGGCTGGGAGATGTGTCTGGGGAGCAGCTGAGGTCCCTGGCAGTACGAGTTTGCACTGCATGCAAGGATCTGCCCCTGCCCAAAGGAAAGCGGTGCCTCAATCAGTGACTGAGGGACCGAAGCTGGAGGGGCAGTTTGGACTGTATGTTGATGCATTTTGAGCTTCACTGTGAAGCACTGAATTCTTTTATGCTCTCCTTAGCTGTCCCTTTCAGTGACACTGCGAGACATAGAGTAAAAGTTAGGGGCTCCCCTCTAAGGCAGGTGGTTCCTATCATAGTAATGACCTTCATGGCTGAGGTCACCACAGTGCAAGGTCTCCTGGTGCTTATGGCTTCCCCATCAAGGACCTATTGGTGGCAAGGGAGTGACTTCCTTTTTTTTTTTTTAAACCAGGTGCTGCAGCTAAACTGTCCTTAGTAAATTAAACCTATATCCAGAGTATTAAGCCCTGCCCCCCACTTCTGCATCACATACGGGATTGTTTTCATTATAAATGCAAATTAACTTTCATGCCTTCTTTGATCCTAGAATTGGGGCCAAGCTATACAAGCTCCTATCACCAATCAGTGGCTTGGCCTGATGATTGCTCTAATTATCTGTACAAGTGCAGCTTGTTTCAATGTTGGTGTAGACTGCTGGTGTTGGGCTGTCAGATCTTGGAAGGGAGATTTCACACAGTGTGGTTTCATTCTGTAGAGACCTTACCTGCTCCACTCCTTTTATTTTTAAAGGAAGTGCCTTGCTCTCCATTTTAGAGATCATCGCTACATATTGCACCAGTGGTGAATGTGTAGATTGGCAAGGCAATTGGTTGCTATCTGTCTAGCTCCAAGACTGCTTCAGGCGGGCTGGAAATCTGGAGTGCCTGTACTTGCTGGGTTCCTGGCACTTGATGACATGGTCAAGCAGGAAGTGCGTAGACCCTCATTCATAATAATAATAGGATGGTAGCAGCAGGAGCTAACCAAGCATTTTTATTTGCTCACATCAGGCCAAAATCTGTCCTGATTTGTACCCAATAGAAGCCCACCGTTTTCAGCGAGTTACAAGCTTATTGTCTTTTGGTGGAGTTAAATGGAGTGTAAATTGGGTCCTTTACTTTAGTAGAGAGGCAAAACTCCTGTGGTCTCTGACCCATACATAAATTTACTGGGGGAGGGGGAGGGCAAATAGGAGAGAGTGTTCTCCAGATTTTTATTTTAACTAAGTTTTGTAATCTTTACAGCTATTGAAGATAAGAGTTTCAGGACACTCCAGGAATGCAGTGAATGGGAATCAGGTTTATCTGATCGTGCATTGCTTTAGTATAGTCTCCCTAGCTTTCTAAACCAAGATTTACTGACAATGTATTGATCTGCAAAGTTCAGCATTTTATAAAGTGCCCAGTTACTAAAGCACTTCATATATGTGTGGTAGTGGAATGAATAGGAGTGTTTATTCAATTCAAACTAAACAAGAACCTTACAATTTTTAGCCTTTACAGTTCTGAGTGATAGTTCAGCTTGAGTCTTTATCTAATCAGTTCTTCCATCCTAAATGATTGGAAACCCATCCACAGTGGATACTGCAGTGATTAGAAACTTAATAAATATCCATGTTATAGAGAGAATTATTTTTAAGTCTTTCTTTGTTGTAGATTATAGAAATCAGATAAAGGTACTGTGGAATACCAATCACTAAGTTCCTTGAAATTCACTTTGCTTTTAACCTGTCCTGAAGACTTAATGATTGTCATATTTGGCTCAGTCGATTTAAAAACCTTTCCCCCATCCCACTTTTTTTTTCAGTATCCTGATTTCCCCATGAATTAACTATATGCATCTTCCAGTAGGAATACATAGATCATACTTAATACTTACATTTGGATTTAAATTGATGTCAGACAATTCTCTTTCTAATACCATTTTCTTCTATTCCTGCATTTTTAAGCCTCCCCCCCCCTTTTTTTTTAAGAGAAGGTGGTTTCTCTACTGTACAGTAGCTGAAGCTATAGCAAGGAAATGTGACTTTAAAACAATAGGATCTCTTAAGCATAGGCAATTTAATTCAAGTATGGTGATTTAGTGCCCTGTTAGTATCCTGAAGTATTACTCCATTTCCAAAGACCAGGCGTTTCTTCACAAGCATGATGACAGGCTTAAAACTTGAGACTGATGTTACAGCTTTTCCTCATCTCTGCTGTTCCACATGATTACAGGACTAAGGGAATTTGCTCTCTCCTAAAGGATTAGCTCCCAGAGAAATAAATCCATGTGTATTATCACCCCACTTGTCTCTTCTTTCCCTCCCTCCCCAAAAGGCTATAGTGCCAATTTAGATTGTGAAGTGGTCCTGTGGTTAATAAAACGTTTTCTCACCTGAAGCCAGGACCTGGGATGAGACACTATCTATAAAAATGGTCACGGATTAACTTTTAAAAGTAGCTTTTAAAAGTAGCTTTTAAAAGTAGCTTTTGCTTTCAGTATAATCTTAGCTTCTGTTTATTTTTTCTTCCTCGGAAGATGATGGCCCTTACTCGAAGGGGAGCAAAGACTCAAGTGGACTGGACACAGCCCTCGTCTCCAGAAGGCAAAGCATTCCAGGTAAGTGAAAGAACTAGTACTTGTTCCCACTCTCATCTAGCCATCATCCCCCGTGGGCAGCATAGCAGTAATCAGAGCAACGGACTGCAGAAGAAGGAGGTATGGTTGGTATCATTGTGGGTGGAATGTAACAGGCACTAAACTGTGCAGATTTGTTCTGAGTTCTTACTACAATAGTGGTTAAAATGTGCCAAGCGCTACACAGGTGTGGAGAGACTATCCAGGCCCTGAAGATCTTACAATTTAAAAGAAGTGGGGGGTAGGAGGTAGAGGGGAAGGCAGGAGGAAAGAAGTGGTGAGGGTGATCAGCAAATGTCTTGCTAGTTCGTTATTTTATTGGATTTGGTAGAAATAACTATGCACATTTGCCTGTCTCCCCAGTAACTTTTGTTGTTCTGTTGGCTGCTGTTATCTGTTACTTGGTGACACTTCCTTGCCTATTTTATTTGGTAACTTTTTTTACCCCTTGCCTATTAATTCAAGTTTATAAAACCTTCACAGAAGATTAGGGTTGGAAGAGACCTCAGGAGGTCATCTAGTCCAACCCTCTACTCAAAGCAGGACCAACACCAACTAAATCATCCCAGCCAGGGCTTTGTCAAGCCTGACCTTAAAAACCTCTAAGGAAGGAGATTCCACCACCTCCCTAGGTAACGCATTCCAGTGCTTCACCACCCTCCTAGTGAAAAAGTTTTTCCTTATATCCAGCTTAAACCTCCCCCACTGCACCTTGAGACCATTACTCCTTGTTCTATCATCTGGTACCATTGAGAACAGTCTAGATCCATCCTCTTTGGAACCCCCTTTCAGGTAGTTGAAAGCAGCTATCAAATCCCCCCTCATTCTTCTCTGCTGCAGACTTTCCCCTTCCACTTGTCCTGATCAAGGAGCCTTAGTCTATCAGCTCCCCCATTGCTGCCCCATGAGACGTACGGACACCCTCCACTCTGCCATTCGCTCCAGAGGTCCTTGCTCAATGGACAAGTCTACAAGGTAGTCTGGTGGTGTGATTGCAGCACGTGTAGGTGAACTCAAGCTAGCTCACTAAAAATAGCTGTGAAGCTACAGTGGCACAGGCCCGTATAAGCCCACCCAGGATCCTGGGTACACGCTCAGGCGAATGACCTGTGCTGCCATGGCTTTACTGCTGTTTTTAAAGAGCTAGCTCAATCAAAGCTAGCTTGGTTATGTCTACACAGACTCCTGTCACACCTCCTAACAGCAGTGTAGATGTACGCAGTGAGAAGACAAAAACCAGCCAGTTGCTCAGTCGGTGCATGATGATTGGAACCCGGTGAAAGGAGTTTGTGATCTAAGCCTAGTTCTGAATGGGCAAGTATCTGCAGCACAATTGGCAGCCTGTCTTGGAGGTACAGCTTGAAGCTGGGGATATGAATAAACTTGGAACTCGAGACTCCGTTTCGCTCTTAAATTTGGGCCCTGGTTGGGGCCTGTGGGCACTACAAGTGTACTGAAGCTGGCTGAAGACTGGAAACCTGAAACATTTAAAACTTCAAAGCTTTTTCTGTTTCACAGGATGCCAAACACTCGTTTTTGTATTTTTTGGGACTTTGTTTACACTGTATTTTTAATCAGAACCATTATCAAAATGGTGCTTGATGTTTTCCATTTGCCAAACCCAGGTTTTTCAGTAAATGGCTTACCAAATCCAGTAAATGAAAAAACTTCTATAACCGGTTTTGTTTTGTTTTTAAAAAGGCTTTGGAAAAATGGCAAAAAATTAAACCTTTTCAAGAAAAGGCTGGTGCGGGGAGGGCAGTTCCTGTGAAATTCTTCATTTTTAAAAACTTTTTGTCAACCTTTTACCAGGTTTAAAAATGTCATTGAGGCATCCTGGGAGCAAACACAGTGCTAAACACTGTGTGTAGATTGGGACTGAGATGTTTAGCAGCATGTCTGCTCTTCGTGGTCCATCCTGGGGTCACACTGTAGTTACTTGTGACCGATGTCCTCTAGGGTTAACCCTGACCATGAGCAATGTGAAATATGATTATGCCAACCTCTAAATGGTGTTTAACATTATGTTAGGTACCATGACTCCTCAGTCACATTCTAACATGATGTATTTTTTCAGTGCAGAAAAGCCAACAGGGGGCCAAAGATGTAGTGTAGCAATGGAGACACTTTCACTGCTGTTACTGGTGGTAGGCCTCTTCTGTAGACCATTACAATGCTCTTGAACAGTGTCAGATGGTCACGCTGGACAACGAACACACATTCTGAAAAAGATTGGGGCTTGGTAGCCTCATATTTGTGTTGAAAGATGAAAGTAAGAAAAGTAGAGAGAGGATCTGTGGGATTTGTACTGAATGTGTTTTTTGAGGAGCGGGGGTGGGACAGATATTTGGCCCTGCTCTATTGCTTTTGCACCCTTTGGGAGTCCTCAGGTGGAAACAAGCTAACGTAGCTAGCACTGTGCCTCCTGCTCTTGGCCTCCCTGGTGTAGTGGGTATTCCAGGGATGGGAGGGTTCATTCCCAGTCTGCACTGTGTTCTTGTGATCCTGGGCTGGAGCAAGAGACTATAGACTATTCTAACATGTCCTGGAGGTTCAATAAGTCCCTGACTGTATGTGAAGGGGACAAAAAGGTGTTGGAAAGCTGTGTTGATGTAACTTGTCCGTGACCTGGAGGGGGTCACTGTTAGGGATGAGAGGGTGATTAATTCACCAAGCCTGGCCAGTCACTGGTCTCTCTTCTGAGACTGTCAACAAAGGTGGTGGTAGTGAATTTTGATGGGAAGCCAGATTGGAACTCCAAATCATTTTAGATAGGCCACTGGTTAGGTGTTTCATAAAATGATTTTGGGGGTGGCTCTTGGGTGTCTTGCCAATAATTAACTATCTGGCTTGTCTTGTCTTAGGTATCTTGGAGGAGGGATAGCTTAGTGATTTGAGCATTGGTCTGCTAAACCCAGGGTTGTGAGTTCAATCCTTGAGGGGGCCATTTAGGGATCTGGAGCAAAAAAAAATTGGGGATTGGTCCTGCTTTGAGCAGGGGATTGGACTAGATGATCTTCTGAGGTCCCTTCCAACTCTGATATTCTATGATTGGAAAACCTAGATCCCATTTAGTCAGCTTACTTAACGGACATTGTTTATCTTGACAGATAGATAGAAAAACAATTCTCCAATTTCATTCTAGGTGTTGAGTTTCAACTTGAACCCGGAGGATGGATAATTGCACAATGGGATTTCTCATTTTTAACACTTGTCAAGGACCAAAATCAAGCCCCATTGAAGAATTAATAATTACCCCTTGTGGCTCCATCTGTGTTGATCGGTAGTCTCTTTAGTCAAAAGGAAATTTGCAAGATCATGCCAGATGGCATTCTGTTTAGAACAGCAGGGAATAGTGGGGAAAGTTTCTGTCAGTTACTGAAATCCTGGATTGGTGAATTGAAAACTGTTACTGTACTTGGCGGTGGATCAAAACTGTTTGAGTTTAAAGACCAGGAGCATAATGGACATAAAATTTGAGTGGATCAACACTTGCCATGTTAAATGGGGACACAGCAGAGATTGAATACCTTCCAAACAATGCTCGATCACAAAGAGGTTCCCCACTCACATTAATCAAGTGCATAGGCTCCTGGTGGCGGCGGAGGATCTGCTTTACAGAACAGCAACATGCAGAGTGACTTAAAAGAAATTGCACCTTGCTTTGTTACTGTGACATTGCACAAAGAGCAAAGTGCCAGCCAGACCTCGCAGACTGATTGTTATTTGGCACCACACCATATTAAAACGATGATGTATACTCTGAGCAAAAGGGGAAAAAACAACCCTACAGTTGCAGAGAGCTACTGTAGTGATAAATGATTTCCGAGATTTCCAGGGCCTGAAAATGCAAACTGTACACATCTTTAAATGTTCCCCCTCTCTGTAGCAAATCTCATTTGAGCCTGCTGCATTATTCCATCCAGACAAACTCATTTTTGACTATTCACTGTAAAGATGCAAGATTTTAGCTTGTAGCCTCCAAAGCCCTGATCTGGAGTTGCTCTTCACGGTGCATTGCAAGTGGCCAGCGTCCCCTTCTTGCGAGTCTTTTCTGTATCACACAGCATATTTTTCTCTTAAGGTTAGAAATTGTCTTTTTAAAAAATTGTAAATGATCTTAATGCTCATAAAAAATGGAGACTAATCGCTCATAGCGTAGACAGATTCTATGCAAGTTTCCTATACCGAGCTCTGTCAAGACACCCAAGGTTTTTTTTGTTTTTTCCAGTGTCTTCAGCTGTTCCTAGTCTTCTGCCTGAGCAAAGAGAGCCCATAATATGCTGTTTATGTCATGCGGACAAACAGCCCCAAGAGGCTAGTCTGAGACTGTCCGATTCAGCTGCAACCCAGTTGAGATTTGCATCCCAGGGTCCAGAGATAGGCAATGCCCTACCTCTCCCTCTGTGCCAATGCAGGGCGCGTTTGAAAATTCCACCAATATTTATTTTCCTTCTGCTTCCCTGTCCATGTAAAATACCAAAATGCAAATCGTTGGGGAGTCTGGCTTTAAACCCTTCAAACACTAGGTGTAAGGTGTCAAAAACTGGCACCAATTAACAGTGTTTAACATTTGTTGTGTATGCAACGGCAATATTGTTCCCCAATTGCAAAGAAACAAAAATTCATACTTAAAATAATTGAAGGGGCAGGGGAGGGAAGAATGTAATGTCCACAGGAAAAAGAGAACTGACGTTAACACAGTAGACAAGGGGATTAAGTACCACATAATTGACTCTGTTATAAATATTTATAACCATTATGTCTTGTAAAACATACTCTGCCTATATCCATTATAAGTGTCCAATACTTTTGACTCCAGCTGGGTATGGAAAATGTCAAAACATCTGTGACAAGTCAGGCAAGCTGAGGAAGGGTGGAGTACAGGTGCAGTTGAGAACTATCCTAAATGAAAGGATTTCATCCATCCTCCTCATCTCCCTAGCCACCTGTTCATATGCCAACAGAATCTGACTCCTTCCCATCTCATACCCTGCACTTACCAAATCTTACCACTCCTTCCACCACAAAATTTCTAAGATCAATCATGTGTTATCTGTCCAGGCCCACATCTCCTCTCTTGATTTATTGTGACCTCCTCTTCCCCAGCCTCCCTCACACTCACACTACCCCTCTCTGGTCCATCTGCTGCTGAGACAATCGCTCTTGGCCCTTGCTCTGGCCTGATCACACCACATTTGAATCCCTCTGCAGCCTCCCTCTGTTTTACTTGATCAAGCTCCAGCTTCTCGTCCTCGCACACATGGTCCTTTGCAGCTCTGCTTCCTCCCCACAGCACCTTTTTCCATCCCACCGCTTATACACGGAATACTTTTCCTCAGCTGATCCAGACAGCCACTCCTACGCCAAATCTCTCCTCAGAAAATACCCTTACAGGCCTTGAAGTAGAAGTATGTCCCCACAGCAGCTAGACGCCTCACAGGGTCCTAAAGCAAAGTCTACCCAGCATTGAAACAACCCTGCAGCCCAAGCCCGAGTCAGCTGGCACAGGCTGTGTAGACACACACCCCAGAAATCAGCCAATTTAATGATGCACTGAGAGGGCAGATAAGATGAGCTGGCATTTTAGTTATCATTTATGTTTTTAAAAGTTGCATATAAAATCAACTGTGTGCATATTTGGTTGCATCGCACTACTCACCTCAACTTTTGTACATCACTTGTTTTAGTATATAAGCTGACAGGGCTAGTCAATTATCTTTTGTCAAGGTTCAGATTTCTTGGTCAAGGTATAGTCAAGGTCCAGACTCCAGAGAAACATTTTTCACACCGCAATAATGATGGTGATAAGTAAGTAAAAAGATTTTGCAGTCATTCAAAAATATCTGGCAGTCCGGATTTAGCCCATGGTCCACCTATTGACTACCCTGAGGAGTATGACTTGAGACAACACCCACCATAACTGGATTCTGATTCTGTTTGGAGCCTCTGGGCACTAGTGTAATATAAACATTTAGTCGTAGTAATTGTTTACAATGTGGTTCAGGTTACTCCCAAGCATCAAATGTCTAAATAGGTACAGATATTTTGTCACGATCCAAAATAGGTAGGAGTGTCCTGGAAGAAACCATAAATTTCTGCCTGAGTTTCCCTAAAAGGAGATATTGCTTCCGAAGAGAAAAGGGAGAAATGAAATGAACAAGTTGACAGGAAAGAGAACCATCCTATTGTCGTCTTTTTTTCTTCGCCCTCTCTTCTCCCTTTCCTCTACCCTTCTGCTGCTGCTATCCCCGTCTCATTTTTTTTCTGTCTCTCCCCCCCCCCCCCCAAAAAAAAAAAAAGAAATTAACTAGTTCTATGCTCGGTCCCACCATGCACTGGGATATAGTGCTCCCAGGGTGTGAGCCAAAGGTACCTTCCTGAGACTTTCGCAGTTACAGTTTGATTTGTTTCTGATATTTATCTTCAGAGGAATTCAGAGGGGTCACCATTGTGGAGCTGATTAAGAAAGAAGGAAGCACCCTTGGCTTAACTATATCCGGTGGCACAGACAAAGATGGAAAGCCAAGGGTCTCAAACCTGAGGCCAGGAGGACTGGCAGCAAGGTGAGAAAATCTGTGTTATATGTGGATGTATTGAATATGTATAAGGACAAGTGAGTTGTCCTTGGATTATTTTGTAATGGTACCAGGAGATGTAAAGTTGTTCATCTCATAGGAAAAGCCTGTTGTTCCAGTCAGAGTTTATTTCCTATGATCCATGCAGTGATCAAGAAACAACATTTTAGAACAGGTTTTGGAATGCTTAAACCAAACAAGTTTCTGTGGTTTCTCTCAATCCCATCAGTTACTAACAAAAGTGGTTCCACAAAACCCAGGCAGTTTTATTTTTTAATGTATCTAAGTAGTAGATTACGTACTGACTCGGGTGAGTGAATACACTTGGCCTAATTCTGAACCAACTCGAACACTGGGGGCTTAAGTTTAACTCCAGCACTAAGATTGTCATTGTAGGATTCATGATCAACTAGGAGACCGTGGAGAGGAGTGAGGGAGAAGAAACGGTGAAGGGGGGAGAAAAGGGCAGGGAAATAATAGAGTAATTTTGCAGGGAGCCAGCAGAAAGAGGAAAAAACAGAATTTGTCTTGTTTGCTGGAACTTTTTCCAGAGGTTGCACTTGACATTGGTCTCTGGTTTTCCCATGATAACCTCTCACAGCGAAGTGAGTGGCGTGGAGGGAAGTTGCAAAGATGTATTTTTCAATTATTATTATTTGTCTGAATCTAAAGGTTTGCCCCTAGAAAAATAGTCGATGGGCACATTTTCCAGCCAAGTGGAAATATTTCATATTCCTTTTGATAATACAGCTAAGATTGGTTAATTTGGGGTGGCATTTTTTACAAAATGCTCCAGTAGAGAAGATGTCCCAGGCAGAACATAATGGAGAATCTTATTGTTGCTGTTGTTTCTTTACAGAAGTGATCAGTTAAACGTTGGAGACTACATCAAGTCAGTGAATGGGATTAACCTGACTAAACTGCGGCATGACGAAATTATAAGCCTGTTGAAGAATGTAGGGGAAAAGGTGGTACTGGAGGTGGAGTATGAACTGCCCCCAGCTGGTGTGTGTCTCTAAAATAATGTTACTTTCTTTGCTTGACTGTCTTATTCTGTGTTACAGATGGGATTTGTTTGTTATGCCCTTTACCACAAAGAATGTTTAATGGGGCAGCATTATGTTCTGTCTTCATCCGTCTGTGAAACATTGGTAGAGGTTGCAGATCCACTCTTCAAGTGCAATTAGTTCTCTCTATTTCCAGCATAGCTGCTGTCTGCTCATGCACGCTGGCTGTGACTTGGCAGCAAATCCCTGATCTGCGTCCCCCCCGCCCTCTGTTGTTGGTTTTTGTTTTTTTGGTTTTTTTAAGTGTATCGTGGTTGTAGGAAAGTATTCAGAATCCTAACTGCCCATTAACTACACCTCTCTGCTTTCTCAGTTTAACTGTATTAAATGTTGTTTCTTCTGAGCACTTTCATTTACTACATGTCTTCAACAGGTAGGCTGAAAAACTATGTTCTGTAGCTAGAGAGTCTTAAACCCAGATGTAGATGAACCAGTTCATCTACAAGAAGGATTCTGTTACGAGGGCTGGAAATTTTTGGCTTAATATTTATTATTAAGAACAAAGCAATAATGCAAAAAAATCTTGGAAAACACATTCATTGAGGCCTTTCCACCATAAGAATGATACTCACAATATTGACGTCCCCTGTGATTTCACCCTCCCCCCCCCCCCCCCCCGGAAAAAAATAACTAACCACCCCCCAAAAAAAAATCTTGAAACAAATCAACCTGAATCAGAAAGGAAAAGTAAACTAATAAAATTAATCCCTCATTCTACTGAGCATGCTCACTTTTAGTGTGTCTGAGATTCTTTCACCCTACATCTCCCTAAACTAGTTGCGTAAAGGACCCAAAGTGAGGGAGATTGGCAGAAAGCACCATTAATGGTAAAATGAATACACTCCTTAATGGCTGCGCATCAGAGAATGGGCATTTTTTGTTATTCTTCATTCACTGTACTTTCTTGACCTTAAATGGAGCAGTATATTCAGCATCAAGTTACTGATTTTCCCCTAGGATCAGTTTAAAGCATTCACTTCCTTTTTTTCACCCCTCTAGAAGTCAAAATGTGTGTGTGTGGGGGGGAAATCCTCATTACTAAAAGGTTGGTTTAGGATTTTTTTAGGTCAACAGTTGACTGTGTTTGTGTTTTAATTAAAAACATGAAGAATTTTTCATCTCTGACTGAGGCTGCTGGCTTTTGAATGGCATTGAACACAGTGAAACTGGCTGAGATATGGCAGGGTTTCACTTTAGTGTCAAAGTATTAGTGTAGGCAGATTTGGGGAAATCTAGAATATAAATGAAGCTGTATTTTAATGCTATTATTTCCTAGTCTTAAGAGGAAAAGGCACTTATGTTTGGGTTACAGGCATCTTTCTCCTTTTCCTCCCACATATAGCACCGGAGAGCAGCTCTGGCATTATTCCAAAGACCATAGAGGTGTGTCTGTACAAGGAGGGCAACAGTTTTGGCTTTGTGCTAAGAGGTCAGTGACTTCTCAGAGGAGGATAATAAAGACTGGATGTACAAAATATTGGTTGGGGTGCCTCTGAGAATGGGGGAAGGAAAGGGATGAGTGAAATGAGTGTTGAAAATCTTGTATGAGAAACAAAACTCTGCCTTGAAGTACGTGCTGACCAACCTTCAAGGATTGCTGGCTGGCTAGCCAGAGTCGTATTTGCTTGCAAGTTTTGTCCGCTATTAAATGAAAAATGTGTCTAGTCCCTCAACACCCCTATTAAGACAATAAGGGTATTCAGCTCTAGAGATTAGTTACTCAAGGCTTTTCTGGTTTTTTTCTAGGGGGAGCCCATGAAGATTGGCACAAATCCAGACCATTAGTACTCACCTACGTGAGGCCAGGTGGCCCTGCAGACAGGTAATGCTCACGTTTTATCTTCTTTCCCAATGGAGGTTAACAAAATGTATGCACAGCTCTAACCAGACGTCAGGATATAAAAGCCCATCTCATCTGTCTCTCCTGGGTATTTAATTATGGCTTTCAATGTAGAGGTCTTGTAAAGTTGTAGTTGCTCTCCAAACATAGTCATAGGATGGCTATCTTGATATATCTTGGTCTCCTGTAGGGATGTGTGTGTGTTATGCCTAGGAGTACCTCTTCCAAAATGATCACTTAATTAGCTGAATGTAAATCTCTCAGGGGCCACCATTGGTATGATAGAGGGTAATGTAGTAAGGGATCTGAGGCAGTCTCTTTATTCTCATATTGCTAATTAAACACGATGGACATCAGACTATAAACTATTGTCCAGGGGAATGTTCAGATCATGTTTGATTGAGTTTTGTACTGAATTCTACCTCTGGCTTCCTTTAGGGAGGGGTCCTTGAAAATTGGGGACAGGCTGCTGAGTGTTGATGGGATTCCCCTTCACAGTATAACTCATGCTGATGCGCTGAACATCCTGCGTCAGTGCAGCCAGGAGGCGCTCTTCCAGATCGAGTATGATGTCACTATTATGGGTAAGGACAAGCAAACTGGAGGGACTGAAAGAGCTGCTCTGGGGTGGATTTTTCAGTGGGTGCCTGGGAGGCTAAGTACTTGCTCTTAGAGTTATGCCAACTGCATTAGTTGATTTCAGTGAGAAATCACTGAGTAAGGTACTTCTCAACATAGGAAAGGCAGAGTCTGGCCCATGGTTGGTAGAGCTCTGAGTAGGTTTAGATGATAAAGGGGTTGAACTGCTGATACTCCGTTTTCATCAGTGATGGCAACAGTGGCTCTTTTTATGAGAGGAAATGATTAGTGTGGACAAGGCACAGACAGGAAGTCCCAGGGGCTGGGGCTGAAGAGGTACAGAAATGGGAGCTGTGTGCTGTCTGGGAAGACCGCAAATGCCTGTTGTAAATCTGGGCAGAAGACAGACTAATTGACTAATGGATACTGGGCATGGACATATTTTGGTTCGGGAGCTTGAACATGTCTCAGTTTAGGGATCAGAGTAGCAGCCGTGTTAGTCTGTATCCGTAAAAAGAAAAGGAGGACTTGTGACACCTTAGAGACTAACCAATTTATTAGAGCATAAGCTTTCGTGAGCTACATGCATCCGATGAAGTGAGCTGTAGCTCATGAAAGCTTATGCTCTAATAAATTTGTTAGTCTCTAAGGTGCCACAAGTCCTCCTTTTCTTTTTTCAGTTTAGGGAGGTTCAGTTTCAGGGGGTTTAGTTCAGATCAATTTCTAATAGAAACAAGAAGTGGTCAGTGGAAACTCTCAATTAAAGAACACCTGCTAGAAAGGGACAGAGGATGAGGAGGTATTTCTGAACGATTTCCTTAAGGGTCTGAGTTTCAGACCATGGGGGAGGGGTTGTGGTTAACTGCTGTATAACAACTTAGAGCTGCTCTTTAACACACACATTACTTCCGTGAGCATAGTTAATGGGTTTAAAGTTATCGGAGTCCAAAGCTGTGTTGGCTATGGAAGCTCAGCGAAGTGTGGTTAGATTCTGATGCCAGGCACAATTCTTGAGAGGGGTTTCTGCCACTGCCAGAGTCACAAGCTGGACCAATTATTTCTGGAGCCTTTTCTGCCAACCCCATGTAGCAGGTCAGCATGTCTGGAGCCAGCAAGAGAAGAGGCTAATGAGGTCAGATTGTTTCCTGATTTGCCAGCCAGGTGGGAAATCAAAGGTGGCTGCAGTCCAGAGAGCATTAATGAGTTTTCTCAAGGAGAAAAGGATTAGAGGGCTATAGAGCTGTTTCCCAAGTTGAAATCTTTTGAGAGCTTTGCACAATGTTTTTGGTGTCATAAGAAGATGTCTCCAGAATTATTCACTCAGAGAAACAAAATGTCAGAGGGTTGTTGTTTTATTTGTGCCCCCCCCCCCACGCACACTCTTAAAATCTCTCTTCTCCCATTCCTGTTTCTCCTGCTTTCAACAAAAACTCCTCACAAATAAATACAGTCCACAGTCTCTCCTCAAGAGAGACCCAGGGGTGTTGGAAGGCATCTCTACTCTGACTTGCATTGGCAGAGGTGTGTGAAAGAAGCTTGCACACTAGTTACCTGCCCTCTGCCTGCCTCTATCCACATTTCAAATGCAGTCTCACTTTCATAGTTTATCTAGTGCCACAAGGTTTTTGAGCCCTGTAATAGGGTGTAACAGGGCCAGATGCCTGGAGCCGGCCAGGCCAGGTAATTAATCAGATATGGCTATGAAAGGAATAGATGCACCTTATAAAGAGCTGCAGCAAATGGCTGGGAAAAGCGGGTGTCTGCAGAGAGAATCTACAGGCAGACCCTTGAGCAGGGGAAAAACTCCAGGAAGAAAGGCTCAGGAGAGCAGCCCTGTGGCCACTGTCCTGCGTAAGGGTCAGAGAACTGGGAGAGAACTGAGCATGAAGAAAGCCAAGGGCCTGCAGAGTGGCAGAGGAGATGTTTGCTGCTGATCTCTTCGAGTGCTTCGGTGAGGGAAGGCCAAAGGAAGTACCTTGTGTGCTGTCCCGAAGAAGAGATAGGGAGCAGAGAGAGAGAACCCAGGAGGCACAGGACTTGTATTAAGCCCAGAGCAGGTGGACATTGTTATTGTCTTGTTTGAAGAAAGACTGAAAAAGAGTCAAGAGTGGAAAAAATGTGGCAGACTTTGAGGTGTTTTGAGTTACAATAATGAGTGTAGTTTGTCTTTGAGACATGTAATAAGAAGTTACCCCATGATAAGGGTCCTCTACCCACAAAAGTGTATTTCAGGAGTGTTTGGATTGACACTAGGAAGGGAGGGGAAACTGAGGCTAGGTGCCTGTGGGGTGCCATCCACCCATGAGAGGGCACCAGAGAGAGGCCTGACATGGAACAAGTCCTTTCCACTGTTTCTGTGGTATTCTTTATCACTCTAGTTTATTTGTAGTTTTCTGAATAGTAGCAGTTCCAGAAATCTCAATAGGGAAGATCCACTGCCGCCTTAGTTGTTGCTATTTTTCAGCTGTCTTTTGGACAATCAGGTGAACTGGATTAAGGAATGCTCTGCAGAATGGAATGCTTGTGTAGAACTTCATGACTCCAAGTGTCTGTGCAAATGCAAACAGCTAATGGTGGGTGAGAAGCAGGCTTTTAAGATACATCCTAGGTTCATATTTTGCAAAGGGTTGATGGTTTTAAAACTTGACTTAGTCACACTAAGAGAGATCAGTTCAAGTCTCTTGCATTTCTTCATAACTTTACACCTAAATATTAGGGAAGGAACATAGAACAGTGGTCTGACTTGGTACAGCCAATCTGAGCTGAGTCCATATATATAGGACAGTTTCTCCATAAAGAGTTATTCTAATTCTGTAGAAGTGGAATCAAGATGTACTTTTCTTGCTTTCGTTGTCTGAGACAGGAATGACAGAGCTTTTATTATTATTATTATTTTATGGGAAGCACAAAAATGTCACTTATTGTTTTAAATGTTGCCGTCTAAAGAGGACGGTTCACCAGCCTTCCACATGGGAAGTGGGGTAGGAGAAAGGTGTGAGACACCAAAATAGTAGCTAATATGCGAGCAAACTTCCCCTGCCACTAGTCCTGTGGAGAGTAATGTTTGTTCCTTTTGTTTTTGATTGCTTCTCAGCATCATTGAACATAACTTAATGTGAAATTATTTTAACTCTTCATTACTGTAATCCAAATATGGGAGGGGAGATTATGCTATTTCTAAGCTTCTGTCCATTGGGCAAATTCATTTTTTGGACTAGCGTTTTACATTTTTAGGTGGGGCAGAGAAACCATTAGAAGTCCCCTCTCTTCTGCTCTCCATGAAGGCAACAGTCTCCCCACAGAAGGTGCATGTTTACAAATGTGCAACCAATGTGCTGTGAGGACCTTCTGTCTACAGAGCTGGCAAGGCTGCCCATGGCTCAGCAGATGCTGGCTTCGCCCCCTGAAGCAGGAGGGAGCATTTTTAGTTATACTGATTTAAAGTGAATTAAAAATGAGTCTTTAATTGTCCCTCCGTGGTTTTTCCTTTAATTTAGTTTTTACAGTTGCTTACTTTATCGCATGTTCCTCTCACGCTGGTTAACTCTTCCTGAGATTGTTTTGGTCTGAAAGGAGAAATAACCTTAATTCTTTCAGAAAGTAATAAAGGGAAAGCATGTGTTGGGAGTGTGGATTTTCTCCCTCCCTCATTCAACTGTTAGTTCCTAGTTTGCTCCTGAAGTAGGGGACATGGACCTCCAAGGGGCCAGGATGAACGCTGGCAAATTAATAATTTGTACAGATTGTGTTCTCCATCTGAGGACATCAAAAACCTCTTGCAAACATTCAATTAAATAGTCCCCATTTTACAGCTGGGAAACGTAAGTCACAGAGCATCTGAGTGACTTGTCCAAGGCCCTACAGCATATTGGTGACAGAGCTAGGACTCGACCCCAGAGCTCCTCACACATGGTCATTGCTATAACCACTAGGCTTTGCTCCTTCCAGTTGAGCTGGCAGGAAGATGCTGAAGTGCCTCTAGTACTTCCTGATACTTCACTGGGGCCATGGAGATCCATTTGCCTGAAGCAGTGAAGCAAATTAACTTGCACACTGATAAGCTATCTGGGAAAATGTAAAATATAAGAAGTGGTGAGGACTGACTGCTGTGGAGTGCAGGTATTGTTTTGATTGCTGTCCTTCGTAGGAGCCCAGTCAGTAGAAGGTGCTGAGAGGATCTTCTGAATCCTGGCATTTCCCAGGTGCACAGGCAGTGTGGTCAGCACTGCCCACTTCTGAGAGCAGCGGGGTTCCAGACAGCTCTTCCAAATGCAGGGAGATTGCAGTAGTGCTCCATTGCTGCAGGACTTTCCCACCTCAGCAGATGTTTCACCTGGAGGAGGGAAGAGGGGAAGCAACTATGCGCCAGGGTTTTTCACCAGTGGAAACCTGGGTGGAACTGGGCCACAGGGTGTGCTCTTTTAACTGGTGCTTTCACGGCTAAATTGCTACCTTAGCTGAGTTTTTTCAAAGCCACCTAAGGAGTTAAATTGGACTCCCATTAAAATGAATAGGAATTCAGTGTCCAAATCCCGAAGGCAGCTTTGAAAGTCTTTGCCCTGCTATTTACTGTAGCATTTGTCTAGCAACAGAAGTAGCAAACGTTTTCCTGCGTCAACATTGTATTTCATGGGCTCTTCTAAAGCAATATGCATCATTTAAATAGTGACTTTGTAAATAAGCTGTATCTGCTGCTGCACAGAGCACGGGGCTGAAGGCTTTTAAGATTGACTCACAGTTTGGGGAAGCTATCTGCTGGAGAAGATGAATGGACAGAGGGTTGCTGTGTTCTCCACCCTCTCTCCTTTCCCAGCTGCCTACCAGCCCACTAACATTAGCTGGAGACTACAGTTCTGTGTGGCTCTCCTGGTGAGAAAGCAGAGAGAGACTAATGTCCTTCAGCATTAAATGAACAGTTGACTGCTCTACGTGAGCTGAGTGGTGGCAGTGTCCGTCTGCCCTTCAGGGGTGACCCATGAAACTGTATAAACTTGCATGAACTCTCGGAACCGAATGAATTTGCAGCTGACTTAGTGTAAGCCAGCAGCAGGAAGCTCTGCATGGAGCTGCGTTTGCAGCGTGGGACATGCCTTTTCTCCCTGCTCTCCTCACGGTGCATGCTTGGCTGCCAGTGCATCTATCCATAGGGAGTTTAACAAAACTGGGAGGGAATCAAGAGCTCCATGCAAAACAGAGAAGAAATGCAGTAGTGCCTTCTCTGTATGTGATTGGGGACCAAGGGTCTTAAAATGCAGCCACAAAACCCCGCCTGTGGGCCGGTTGGCTGACAGGTTCTCCCCGTACTTGGGAAACGTTTGTATGGGCAGACTGAACTGAACCAAGAGGACACTGATTCCGTAGCATCCATGAACTCATCCATGAGTAGCCTGTCAGCTGGCAGCCAGTTATCAAAATGTGCCTGGGGTCTGGTCAGCCTGCTGTGGTCTGATTGGGATGCTTCTCCTCCAGGTTGACGGGAAGGTGGATTTATTATACCTAAGCAACCTTGATGGTGTTTAATGCTTTGTTTTTGCAGGAGAACATTAGGATTTATGAGATTCTTGGGAACGACCTAAAGGTTCAGGCAGCTCTTAGAAGCTAGTGCTGGGCAGCTAGTGCTGGGCAGCCAACCAGGGGTTGGGTTCCGTATGGAGAAGCGTGGGAAGGATTCGGCAGCATTTGTGAACTATTAACATCTCTTTGAATCAGCTTGAAGCCTCATCAAGGGCCTTTCTCCTGGTATACTTGAACCAGTGCTGAAATTCATAAGGCCCTGATCCAATACCTCATGAAGTCCACGGGAGCATTTCCATTCATTTCAGAGGCAGTTGTATCAGGCCGTAAGCACAGATGTTTATGACAGCGGCCGAGGAGTTAGGCTTTCGTTTGGGTGTTCTCCAGGCTAGTAAGGGGCTGTGTCAGCACCTGCCCTGTATCCCTGAGTGCTGCTGTGCTGTGCAGCTTTGGCTCGGCAGCCTGCTCACAATTGCTGTGGCCTCATCCACCAATAGCCCTTCCACTCCTGTGTCTCCCCCATACCGTCTCCCCTGCACTGTCCAGGCCCTCTAGTTGGATTGTCACAGAAGTTATGAGTTCACTGCCTCCGAAGAGACAGAGCACAAACCAGCCTGGTAGTTTAGCTGAGGACTTCACCCTTCAGCTGGACACACAGCACTGCGATGGTTTGGTAATAAAACAAGAGTCAGTTTATTAATAAGGAACAGAGATTTAAGTGAGAAGTAAAACCACAAGGCACAGCTACGGGTACAAGTAAAACAAAACACGCAGTGATCTGGCTGAAACTTAACCTACTTACAGTCTTTGTCTAAGCAGGTTTCTCACCTATAGTCGGGCTCCAGAGATTTCAGTCCCTTTGGGTGAAGATCTGCCTTTCTCAGAATACAAGAGTTCTGGCCTCTTGTGTCCCACAAGTTATGGCCTTTCTGATTCTGCTTATATTTCCTAAAGTCTATTGTCTCTGTTTCAAGAGCCAGGAAGGCTTCCTGCGGTGGAGGCTTCATCCCCCATCATAACAGTTAAGCAGTCTTCCCTCCCCACGCCCTGCTCATTTAGCTTGATGGCTTTGTTTGCCTTTTATGTAGATGTACTTCTCATTGTCCTCTGCAGTACTACCTGGCTCAATTGACAGTGGAAAACAGGCAAAACATCATTCCTTTGTCTAGGAGAGGCTGGGCTTACGCATTGCTTTCCATACACCTGTTAAGAGCATCTTTCCAGCACACATCTTTATGCACCGCCCGTACGTCCATCATACAATTAATTTCCCATGTGTTACCAGTTTGCATGCGATGCCTCACATGCCACCTTTTAGATACAGATTGTGACAACAGTGAGTAGGAGCAATGTATCAGCCTGATGTGAATGATGGTATGCTGTGCCCTCTGCCATTTGGCATGGAGGGATTCCCTGGATCACAATTGGATCATTTCAGAACCTCAAAGATTTTCTTCTAGAGAGAGGGGAAAGTGTGAGGGGAGAAAATTTTTCCTCAAGTTGGCACACCCATTCCTATCAGGAGATGGATGATTTTGTGCCCGAAACAGGGAATTGGGGGTCAGAAGGCTTCTAGTAGTCACATCTTTGCTACCAGTTGACTGACCATGTGTCCTTGCGTAAGTTGCTTATCTCTCAATGTCTTTGTTTCCCTATCTGTAAAATGGGGACCGTGATACCTCCCTCCCAGAGCTGCTGAGGGGCTTCATTGGCCATAAAGCATTTTGAGATCCCTATGTGAAAGTCAATATAATAGTGCAAGGTATTACTTGCTTTACCGGGACTTGGCTCCATTATTGATTAACAAAATATGACATGCATTAGAAAGCTGCTGTGTATCTTTAAGCTGTGCAGCAGTGGGCTCTGGTCTGTTAGTTCAGCAGTAATGGACGTATGGCCCTTGGCGGACACTGAAGGTTTGAGTTGGATATCTCTTAAGCTCTGAGCCGCCAAACAGCTAATTAAAACTGTGTTGGCTTGTGAGAGAGACTCTTACCAACAGTGAACTGTGCTTTACTCTGATCTGTAGTGGGATTGGGGTACCTTCCCCCTGTTACGGAGTGTAGCACCTAGTCTGCCTTGTTCTACCTATGCGGCATGCCACCCACCTGAAATGCCCAGATGACTAATTTTTTAGGGCTTCTTGACTATCCCTCTCTGCTGCTGCCACCAGCACCGTCTTTCCAGGCCTGAGGAAGGTGCTGAAGTGCCTAATGCCACAGTAACCTCTCCGTAGTGCCGAAGGGACCCATAGAAATTGATTCAATAATGTAATCATTCACTTTGCCTGCTGACTTTTCTCAACAATTCTTTTTAAATTAGTTTTGAACTTAATAGCCCTGTGCTAATTGCTCCGAACTAATTTTGCTAAATTGCAGGTGTCTGATCCTAATTTGGGAGAAGAGTAAATTGTCTTTCCCTAGCACAATGACACAAGTTTGAATGGCTGGTCTCTCTTCAACAAATGCCTTTTTAAAAAATGAACAGAGGGCAATCCCTGGTCACTGTCCTCGAGGTCAGCAGCATGTGGTGACCCAGGGCTTGTTTGCACTGGTTTTACGAATGGTATGTGTTTAAACTGATGGAGTTAACTCTGTGAAACTTTGTGTGTGGAAACTTTGTGAGCGGATTGCCCAGTATCTCCATGAGAGCTTCCTGGTGACCTCTGAGGCAGATTCCTGTGAAGCGAGGGAGTCAATCAACAGCCTGTTCCACCGCTCGGTGGTGGTACACACATCATACAGACACAAGCCTGCTTTCTGCAACCCTCCTGCCCCCAACAACTCTGGGATAGAGAAGAGCTCCTGGTATGCATCTCTGGCCTCTGAGTCGTTCTCTTCCTCTGGGTCCCCCTCCCCACTCCACATCCTCGTCCAAGATTTCCTCCTCCTGGCTCAGTCCACTCTCAACTGGCATGTGAGCCACCGAAGTATCCACACTGGACTTCGCAGTGGAGGTGGGGTCACCACCAAGTATCACATCCAGCTCTTTGTAGAACCGGCAGCTCGTGGGCGCAGCACTGGAGTGGCGGTTGCCTCCCGCGCCTTGTGGTGGGCGTTCTGCAGCTCCTTCACTTTGACCCTGCACTGCCGTGTGTCCCGGTCACGGCCCCTTTCTGTCATGCACTGTGAAATCTGTCCGTAGGTATCATAATTCCTACGGCTGGAGCGCAGCTGGGACTGGACAGCCTCCTCTCCCCAAATGCTGATGAGGTCCAGCAGCTTGGCATCGCTCCCAGCGGGGGATCGCCTGGTGCGTGGAGCCGGCATGGCCACCTGGAAAGATGCACTGAGACCACTGCACGCATCACCGAGCAAACAGGAAGGGAACTTTCAAAATTCCCAAGGAATTTACGGGGTGGAGATGACGGTTGGTCACCTGAGGGCAGGGCAGTAGAGTTCAAACCGATGACCAGAGAGGCGAGAACAGGCATTGTGGGACAGCTCCCGGAGGCCAATCGCAGCGCTGTAATCGCCCAGGGTGTCTCCACTGGCATGGAGGCGCAGTGCCCCCGGTGCAGAAAGCTCTGCGCCTCTCGTCCGGGGGGGAGTTTTTACAGCGCTGCAACTGTCCAGTGTCTGCACACTCAGTGGCTTGGCAGCGTGTGCAGCTCGGGAGTCACAGCGCAGAAAGCTGCTTTACTGCCCAGAAACTTGCCAGTGTAGATGAGGCCTAGCACACACAGGCTGCAAAACCAGTATCCTAAATCCCTCAACCCACATGGCTTAGCTCTGACCTGCAAGGTGCCTTGGGCTGTACCTCCATTGTTTGTACTCGGCTCTCTCTACTACCGAAAAGGACGTAATTTAATTGCTCCTTTCATTGAGTCTGAAAGAAAGTGTGACACCCGTTGACTTTAAGGAGGTTTGTGATTTGTCTGTGGATCAAAGTCTCACCTGATGCGCTGAAAGTTGCTAATTGGCACTAATGTTAAAAACTGTTTTAGCTCGAATCTTATTCAAACCAAGCTTAAACATGACTCCCAATTGGGAGTAAAAAGCCATTGTGAACAGGGTCTAACTGAGATCTAGAAAACTGAAGCTCTGCACATCTGGCAAAAGCCCAGGTGAAGGAAACTTCTGCTCACCTGGTTGTGTCCAGAGAGTTAGTTTTCAGAGTAACAGCCGTGTTAGTCTGTATTCGCAAAAAGAAAAGGAGGACTTGTGGCACCTTAGAGACTAACCAATTTATTTGAGCATGAGCTTTCGTGAGCTACAGCTCACTTCATCGGAGAGTTAGTGTCTATGAGGAATAGTGTAAAATCACAAGGAAGAACCATACATCAATGCGTTCCCATTTATCTGAAAGCTGGAGTGAGCCCTGTCTCCAATTGTAGTCAGATAACATCAGCACTTTAGTGTGTGTGCATATTGTAGAAGAGAAAAGCCTTGCCCAGAATAATCAAGGGCCTTGGAGGCCTCGAATGCAGGAATTCTCAGAGGTGATTCTATTAGCTGCTCTTTTGAAGCGGATGGCTGGCTTTCCGTGAAGCTCTCCGCCTACACACATCCCAGAGTGCTGGGGAGGGCTCCAACTCTGGCTGTGGACTGCATAGTGTAAAAACTTTTATCTGCTTCATAAATCTTGCTGCTTTACAATGGCTTTAGGTAATATCATAGGGAGGAGGGGGACCCTTATCTAGGCAGTCAGATGCCTGGTATCCAGATTTTCCCCCCCTCTCCTCTTGAAATAGTTTATTGGATATGAAGGGAGTTAAGATATGAATATATGAATCTTCCTCTGTCTCTCTCTCTGTCTGTCTGTCTATGTCTGAGCAGGAACAATCTCTAATACAACATCTGATGGTTAGTTGTAATGAAAACACATTTGCAGACATTAACAAATTACAAAATTTCCTCACTCCTGTCAGGTAATAGGTAAGTCTGGGTCTTTAGCCCCATTTTATAGATAGATAAACTGAGGCAGAGAGGTGAAATTACTTGTCCAAGGCCATAGAGGGAGTCTGTGCCAAAGCCATGATTACTGAGGAGTTCCTGGCTCCCAGTCTTAAGTGCAGACCCACTTGCCTTTCTCTGAATAGCTGGTAATATAGGATTCTATTCTCTTCCTGGGTTTCTTTGTACTTTTCTAGGAAGAGAACTAGTGCATTGTCTCTCCACTCTGCAACCCTCTCTAACCTCCCAGGAGACAAGCATTGTAGTTGCTTTTAATATTATTGATATAAGTATTACACGGTCTTAGAGTACTGTCTGGCCTGATCTTATTTCATCAATGTAATAAAAGGTGGTCATGTGGAAACTGGTGCAACTTTGTAATAGCTCTAGAACCTATTACCACATCTTTGTTTTGAAGCCACAGAACTTATGTATTGACACAAGAGGAAGTAAAGGTGCAGCAAGAGGCGGATAGAGAGAACTGGGTATTTAAGATTCCGTCTATACCGGTGAACGTGCAAATTACCTTGCCTTCCTCGATACTTTATAGTTGGCAAAACTGCAATAGAACTGTCTTAAAACTCCATGCTATTTTTGTTTTTCAGATACTGTAGCCAATGCTTCCGGTCCGTTACTAGTGGAAATAGCCAAGACTCCTGGATCTACACTAGGAATTACTCTGACAACAGGCACACATCGGAATAAACAGGTCATAGTCATTGACAAGATCAAGCCCGCCAGCGTGGTGGATAGGTATGAACCTGAGCAAGATGGCAGTGTTGCACTTGTCTTCTCTGCTGCTTACTTTGTTCCATTTGAGTTATATTCCACTTCTCCCCCATTGAAATGCACTAGTTTCTAGAAAAAATGTGTTTTTTTTTAAGCAATGTCCAAGGATTCTGTGCAAAATTGGTGGGATTAAAAAAAATCTCATTGGACTCTATTCATCAGCAACAAATTTGATCCAATGCATATGAGAATTGAGCCCAAATATGAAGTCTACATCTGAATATCTTCAAGCCTTGAGATGTTCAAAAATGTAGAGCTGATGTTTCTGGCTTGTGCCCATTTGTTATATACACTTTATTGCTTTATGCTAGGGTATAGGAAATACAGGCCTTTCTACAATCCTAGGTCATGATTAGTGTAATAGTCTTGTCATTGAATTCCTTCATTGGCTGCCAGGATTTAATGTACACCTGAAACTCGGCCTATATTCATAAAGAAGCTGGCTGGGTTTTCAGCCAACTTATCCTGTGGGTGCAAAATATTAGAATCTCATAGGTTTTTGATTTGGCTTCAACTGAACCAATCCAAACTTGATTGTCACCCTTTGAGCTTTTGGCTTCATTTGCTAGAAGCTGGAAATTTAAAGGGGAGATCAGAAAACTGAGAAGAAAACAGGTTCACATGAAAGCCCTGGTAACCAAAATTGCTGAATTTTGCCCAACTCTAATCCTAACCACAGGACACAAATCTGTGCTCTTACATAATGGGCTGTGTCTTTCCTCTGCAGGTGTGGGGCCTTGCACATTGGTGATCACATCCTCTCCATCGATGGCACCAGCACAGAGCACTGTTCCTTGTTAGAGGCCACTCAGCTCTTAGCCACCACTTCGGAAAATGTCAAGTTGGAAATACTCCCTGCTCACCAGAGCAGACTCCCCCTGAAACCTCCAGACACAGGTGTGTACTTGCAGTAAGAAGCCAAACCTTGTTTGTTTGTTTTTAATGCTGACATAATATCTGTACCGTGGTTCTCATAAAACATTGGATAGCTCCAGGGAGAGACATCTGGGGAGAAAAATAGACATTCTGCTGAAACACAGTGGATGAGACGAAGTTTGTCAAGTAAACTAATAGAAAAAAGTGACTAGCCTCTAGGCTTCAGAATAACAGCTGTGTTAGTCTGTATTCGCAAAAAGAAAAGGAGTACTTGTGGCACCTTAGAGACTAACCAATTTATTTGAGCATGAGCTTTCGTGAGCTACAGCTCACTTCATCGGATGCATACCGTGGAAACTGCAGCAGACTTTATATACACACAGAGATCATGAAACAATACCTCCTCCCACCCCACTGTCCTGGTAATAGCTTATCTAAAGTGATCATCAAGTTGGGCCATTTCCAGCACAAATCCACGTTTTCTCACCCCCCCCCACCCCCATACACACACAAACTCACTCTCCTGCTGGTAATAGCTCATCCAAAGTGACCACTCTCCCTACAATGTGCATGGTAATCAAGGTGGGCCATGTCCAGCACAAATCCAGGCTTTCTCACCCCCTCCCCCTTTTTTTTCCCCCCGGGGACGGACACACACACACACACACACACAAACTCACTCTCCTGCTGGCAATAGTTCATCCAAACTGACCACTCTCCAAGTTTAAATACAAGTTTAACCAGAACGTCTTGTGTAGAGAGTTGTCACTTTGGATGGGCTATTACCAGCAGGAGAGTGAGTTTGTGTGTGTGGGGGGGTGGAGGGTGAGAGAACCTGGATTTGTGCTGGAAATGGCCCAACTTGATGATCACTTTAGATAAGCTATTACCAGCAGGACAGTGGGGTGGGAGGAGATATTGTTTCATGATCTCTGTGTGTATATAAAGTCTGCTGCAGCTTCCACGGTATGCATCCGATGAAGTGAGCTGTAGCTCACGAAAGCTCATGCTCAAATAAATTGGTTAGTCTCTAAGGTGCCACAAGTCCTCCTTTTCTTTTTAACCTCTAGGCTTGTATGGGCACATCTGACTTGGGAATCCATTGCTCTGCAGCATCACAAGCTGTGCTAAGCTCACATCCTTAGTCCTGTTGTATTAATTTAGATGGAATAAAAGGGCTAATGGTGTTAACATAACCCACTTACTGTTTAACATTAAATGCAGGTTTGATTTACAGGGACTTTACCCTTGCTTATTATTGTGGCAAATATACTATTAACATTCATTATTAATAAGAAAAACAGTTGAAGGATTTGAAATGTAAAGCATTAAGTAAGGCTTTTATTTTAAGGGGTTTTTTGGTTTGTTTGTTTTCAGTGAGAGAGAGTTTAGAAGAAACCCCCCCCCTTGTTTGACAGCGTTTTAGATTGGGTAAAGGAGAAAAGTTAGTTGGCATAGGCTGGAGCTGCTGCTGCCACTGTTAAAGTTTGATTTCATTTTATTGTAGGTGGTGTTTGGGATTTGGCTGGAGCCGGTAGAGGTGGTGATGATGATCCTTGATAACGTTCCTTTTGCCCTGTTTGGTCAGGACATCACATAGGATGATGATGAAGGCCTGGGGTCTTGGCAGATGATGGGGGTGGCAGTTATGATGGTGAAAATTGCTTTAGTTGCTTCAGTTTTTAATTTGTTTTTTAAAGTTTTTTTTTAAAGAACTTTTAAAGGGAATGGTGGGTGGAATAGCTTATTTTTGTCATTTTGTTTATTAATTAGGCTAAACATTTCAGATTAATTTTGATTTATTTTTGGTGTTACTTTTTTGTTTACTAGGTATGATTTTAATAGGTTTTTTGAACTATATTAGTTTTTTGTTTTAGACTAATTTAGGAGCGTTGGAGGGGTCATCCTTTTTAACATTGGTTATAGGTTGTGATTTTTTTTATGAACTTTATATTGTTTTTAATTGAGTTTACATTTAAAATAAATATGTAAGCCCAATTATTACAAGGGTACCCCAAAATGATTTTTTTTTCTATTCAACAATCCTTACATAGGCATCTGGCTTTCAAGGTGCATCTTTAATTGTGCAGGGCCTGGCACTTGCCTTGTGAATGATGCCAGTAGATAGAGAATTAGACCACAAGTTGGTCCAGTTATGGAAAAAATGCAGAAACATGAGTGCTGGTCTTCCTGCTCAGCACTGCCGTAATTGCTGCTTGATCATGTGCCCCTGAGTCTGAGCAGAAGAAGGTGGTGGACTAGAAGAATCAGTGAGAGGAAATATCACTAAAGGAGTCAATGACAAACCCCCCAGGATTTCACCCTTGGAAGCCTCATTGTTATCCGTCTTAGGGTAAGTCTCTACTGCAACCCAAGGTGTGATTTCAGTGCAGGCAGACTTACCCACACCAGCACCACTAAAAATAGCAATGTAAATGCAATGTCATGGACTTCAGTGCAGACTGGACAAGCATGCTGGAGACCCTGGGCATGTACTTGCGTTACTAGCCCAGGCTGAAGCCTGTGCTGCTGTGTCTACACTGGTATTTTTAGTTGTGATCGCATGGGTATAGCTACAAGTGCTGCAGTCACACTCCGATTGCAGTGTAGATGTGCCCTTAGGTACGTCTATACTCTGAGCTGGGGGAGTGATTCCTGGCTTGTGTGGGCATCCTGGTGCCAGCTCTCATCTGAAGGAGCATGCTAAGAATGGTAGTGTAGCCATGGTAGCATGGACCATCATGGCATAGGCTAGCTGCCCTATCCACAGGGTCCAGGTGGGATTATACTCGTAGCTGCTAGCTCACGCTGCTGTTGCCCATGTTATAGTGTTTCTGCTACAATTTTTAGCATGCTGGTTCAGATGAGAACTAGCATGAAATATGTTCATGTGAGCTGGGAATCACACCCCCAGCTCCAAGTGTACACCGTGCCTTAATCTCTCTTCCTATAAGACAAGAGTTGGCAGAGGGTCGGATCCTCATCTAAACCTAGGCTGAATTCAGTGCCGATACCATAATATTTAATGCAGTCCCAGCCTGCTCTGTTAAGGGGTAAACTTCACATTCTGCACAGCAGGCCTGCTCTTTCTGGGGACTGAATAAGTCGAGACTGATTGTTAGTGTTTCATGGTGCCCAGGATCAGATAATGTAACTGCCAGTTCCAATCACCTCTATGGTGCTTTCTCAGTCGTCTGGTTGCAGGGCACCAATCTTGCACGCGCCCATTTAGTCGTTGGTGACCGATAATAGCCCAAGGCGAAGCTCACAGTCCATTACCGCTCCAGGATGACTTGGGAAAGGAGGAATTTGTAATGTCCGTTAGCATAATCTAATGAATCATAAAACCCTAATAACTGCTCCTTTTCTAGAAAAGTTTAAAGCTCTAAAATGCCTAGATTAATTTGTGCAGAATTAGAGCAGTTGAGCAGAGGGGCTAATGACTTGACCCAGGTGCCCAAGAAAAATGGAAAACTAATCCTTTTTCAACAGCCATTAAAATGAGCATTCTCCTTCCTGCTTTGGTGCCCTGCTCCTAATCTCCTTCCAAAACACATGCATTCAGGAGGTACCTTTAATGGAGGGATGGCTTTGTGTATGTACCCAGTCATTTCCCCCCATCCCCACTTAGATCAGCCAACCGTAGTAGCAATCCAGAGTGCAAATTTCTTAGCATAATCATGGCACTTCAAGGCAAAAGGTATGAAAGTGACAACTGTTCCCACGTTATTTAAACTGTTTAACGAATGAAGGTCAAAACAAACAGATGCCCTTGAGCTGCACGTTGAATGGCCGTTGATATGAAGCAGAGCTCTGTGTGCTGTGGATCCAGGCTGGTGTATGTCCTTAAATGTTCCCTGCTCCTATCTATCTATCTGTGTGTGTGTGTGTGTGTGTGTGTGTGTGTATGTATACATAGAGCTGAGCCCTTAGTGAAGTAATAGGCCGCTATCTGCGGGGTCTAGGAGTGGGAGAACTGGTGAACAATGCTGCCTTACAGGCATCTGCAGCTTTCTTGTGGCGGCTGGTCCTGCGAGAAGCTGAGCACGTTCTGCTCCCATTGACCTCCGTGGGAATGGGTGGCCCTCTGCATCGTAAGTGATTGAGCTCTTAGGGCCAAACTGATATTTGCCCTGCAGCCTCTTTATACTGTCTAGGTTGGTGCAAAGGGGCTGTAGGGCAGACATAAACCTCCCCCCCTCCCCAGGGAATAACCCCTGCACAGAGGGTCTTAGTACCCCCTCCATGTAAGTCCCTCCCCTTCCCCCACTGCAAGGGCAGGGGGAGGCTGTAGGAGGGTGGCAGTGGGACCCTGGCTGCCCAGAATAAGGGAAGCACAAGCCACCTCCGCTATGTCCCTCCACCAGTGCTCATGCCAGCACAGGTATGAATTTGCCCCATAGTGATTAACCCCCAGGACCACATAATAAGCTTCAGGTGGTTGATCTTGTACGGGTACATAGGGCTGTACATGGAGCAGGGCGTGGGTGTTACTCTGCCACCCTCTTTGCAGTATCCTGTTCATGTGAATCTGGGAACAAATGAGGGCACAAGAAAAATGGGCCATGCAACACAAAACAGGTAAACTTCTTCAGTGGATGGCAGGTGTGTAAGGCCTAGAATATCGCCTTCTGGAGAGCAGCAGAGCGTAGGTGGGTAGATGCCATTGACATCCCATAGAGACACAAGAATGTCAATTACTCTTCATTAAATACTGTTTAATATTTGGTTTTATGAGAACAAAACTCCTGTGTTTTGGATCTGACCTAGGGTTGCCAATTTTGGTTGGACGTATTCCTGGAGGTTTCAACACACGGCTTAATCTTTAATTCCCTGAAGCCTCCAGGCCACTCCTAGAGGTTGGCAACCCTAATCTGAACTACTGGACAGTGTCCCCTATATTCACAGCATGCAAACTGCATAGCTGGAGCCATGTCTTTTAAAAAGCAGATAGTTTCTCATCTGCTCAGTTCGCTAAATAAATCACACGGGACGCAGAGAAACAAGTACACCGAATTGCAGAGGAAATGCCTGAGCTGAACAATGTGATTGGTGTAAAGTGCCTATGGAAGCCTATAGTGTGATGGGTATCACATAAGCAGAATTTATTTCCAGTGTTTAGATCATCAGGGAACATAACTTTTTAGATCAAATCTGTGTGGCGAAGTCACTAGTCGAGCGGGTGTCCTTGTCAGAGATCTGTTTCTTGGTAAGAGCTGATCCTGCTTGTGCTGCCAGCAATTACACTTGGAGAGAGAGAGTTCAATTTGCAGAGAATATCTCATCCGTGAAGGATGGTTATCAGTCTGTGAAAGGTTAAAAGAGCTCCACTATAAGTCATGGCTACAGTGACTGTCTGCTGTGGGATGCAGTTTGTATGTTGCTGAAAAGAGGGTCTGTTGCAAATTTGCTCATTTTATCAAGCATTGCCCACCAGGAAACAAAAATATAGATAGATAGATAGCACGATGCATGTCACCTGGGAAATAGATCCAAGTGCTCTGGGAGTAGGAAATCAAACCACGTCAGTGGCCACGGCCAGTTCTTGGTCCAGGGGCCTTGATAAGAAAACATTCAAATATCACTTCAGACAGAACAGAAAATGTGCATGCATCTTGGTATTCATTTATCTGTTCACCTCAAAGAGTGTGCATGGCACCATAAATAGGTATCGTGAAGCCAAGGTAGCTCCTGCATGGAGACTATGCTCTAGGACCCTAATCCTACAATCAGATCTGCACAGGCAAACCGTTGTGCTGCTATGGAACCCCTGAAGTGCTGGGCTGGAAGAAGGGATAAAAAGGAAAGCCGTCGAGTGGCTTCCTGCATGTTTGCCAAGTGTCATGTTTGCGCCCTGGTTTTTAAAGCTTTTTTTTTATGTAGACTTCCTGTAATGTAGGCTCCTTTTTCTGTTTGAGTGGAGGCGCAGTGTGTGCGGTTTGTGTGTTTAATAAGATTTATGAAAAACAAACAAAAAACCCTTCCCTCTTTCTTCTGCCTTGGTGAGTGCTCTGGAGCCCACAACTCAACATGACAGGAGTCCCTCCCATCACCATTAGCCTTGGCCTAGGTGTGACATTATCTGTTGGTTGGTGAAGTTACTGCTGGTAAAAGGTGCCAGATGAAGCTCTAAAAACTGACCTCCCTTCAGCATGCACATATAGTGTTCAGCATTGGCTGGAATCCCCCGTGGTGCTCTGTTAATATGTTTAGTTCTGCCCTGGTAAGAGGATGGTTCTGTCTCAGAGACCCTTCAATCTTTGGCTTTTTCTGGTAGTCATTTTTTATATAGATGCCTGACCACTGGTGAACAAATAGTGACCACAAATGCATTTTGCATTGGCCCTATCTACGGTACGGGTGTTTTAGGGGGAAAAATCCCACCAGTGCTACTGTTAGTTCATCTGCACCAGTGGTAGTGTAGGTGTGAACCCTACAGCAGACAAGACTCCCTTTCAAAACCTCCTGCAGCCTCTGAAGCCTTGTCTACAGTAGGGCTCCCAGCGCATGGTGCCACTGAAATAGTGTTAGCACCAGCAGGAGCCCCAGTGTAGACCAGGCTTCCAGGAGTTCAGGCTAAAATGCTCTAGTGTAAGCAATACCCGTGACTATACAACAGCTTTCAGATGGTAATGAGTCTTGGGCACTACCGACCTGGGTTAGATTCACGCCAGCGGCTCTGAGGTGAATGGAAGCCTAGTTCTTGGGGAAGCAAATTTCCGACATCCACGTCATCCATTTGTTGTTGTGCTGTGACATTACTCAGTGACACATCCCTGCTGCTGACACTCTGTCACTGCACCCTGACACCGCTTTCCTACCCAAACAAAATTATGGCTGTTCTTACCAATGGGACGTTGGTGGGGATGTGGAAGTTTGGTATATGTTGCAGCCCTTGTCGAGACTGGCAGAACTGTGTGCATGAGACGCCTGCATGGTGCCTGGCTCAATAAAGTGGTGCTAATGTGACTTGACTCAAAGTCCCCCGTGGGGAAAGGCTAATGCATTGATCCACTGATCTACACAGCTCTCCCAATGGCTGAATCCTCAAAGGCTTCTGTTCCTCGTTGCTTATCTTAATTTTCTTTTCCCTGTCTTTGTGGTTTTGTTTCTTGTGTATGCTGATTGCAGTCAAGGTGCAGAAAAGTGACCATCACCATTGCTGGGATCCCTGTGTCAACTACTGCCACACCCACCATCCAGGGCACTGCAAGACACCCACCTGGAACCAGACCTCCAACCAAGATTATTGCAAATGTAACCCATCCACTAAGCATTTGTGTCTCTCTCTCCGCAAGAGCTAGTAGCTCTGCGGTCGTGCTTACTGACCACTCACCTCCCACAGTAAGCTTAAAGAACACTGTCAAGGTTATCGATCCAGAATGTGACCCACCACTTCCTTGGTCTCCAAATCTGTGTCCAAAAATCCGTAATGAGGTTTTTATTGTTAAGTGAGTGTGTGCAGTCCAGCACATGGGGGAGGGGAGCAGACAACCCTACAATAAAGCCCAGCGTGCTGAGCAACCCTATAATAACACACTAGTGTAACTAGCTAGGCATGCTCTTGGGCAGCTCTACAATATGCTGATGACATGCTGCAAAGAAGGCAACTCTATACTAATGATACCAGCATATTTGGTTAAGGAGGAGACAGTCCTACAGTAACACACCAGTGTGCCCAGCGTAATCATAGGCAACCTTACAGTAAACACGCCAGTGAGTGCATGCGTGGTTAGGCAATGGAAGTTTCCAGCAGAAAGCATGTCCTGTTTTAATCTGCTGAAGTAGTTGCTTGCTTGCTTACTTGCTTGCTTGATGTATAACTGGCGAGTTAAAAGTTTGCGTTTAACCATGCTGGTGAGCTAGGTTTGTTTTCTCTTATTTATTATTCTTCGTGTGGGTATGTAACATGTTCTGTGTTTGCATAGCTCTGGTTGCTGCCAATTTCTCATCGCCCAGCATGAACACACAAGGTTTCCCCTGCCAGAATTCGAATACGCTACCTCGGAGCTCCCAACCCATGAGCCCGCGTGCCACCATGATGAGGAGGAGACAGAGGAAGAAGGACCACAAGAGCTCTTGTAAGTGGGATGCCTGGCTAGAAGGGTGTGTTGATCTCAGTGCCACCAACCCTTCCCTCTTCCTACTCAGGTGCCCTCACTAGGGCCAGCCTTGGACACGAGCAGTGGAAGAGACTGGTGGGCCCTGTGCTTTTGTGAATGCTGTGCTGACAGCATCTTGCAGTCCCCTTTTCCTCCCCACCTTTTTGCCAGCAGGGATCAGAGTTTGGAGAAACTTTGTCATGAGTTTAGTTTCTCTCCCTTAATTTGTACTGCTCCTACTACTCCAACCTTTCCTGCAGTGGGGCCAGAGTCCTGGCCCAAGTTAATCACTGCCGCCCCGCCGCCCCCCCCCCCAATCTCTCCTGCCTGCATCTTTTAGGTCTTGCTCTTGCTTGAGACCTTGCAAATCATGAGCTTGCCCCTCTGTCCCTGCTGATAAGTGGTGCTCCTGTGACATACTGCATCCACCTCCATGTGTGTTCATGTTAGGCTCCCCTCCCCGGCAGTGTTCCTTTACCGTGGAACGATGCAGAATGGCCAGTTGGGAATGGCTTGTGTGCACTTGCAGCCACGAGGTAACACGGGAGCCACGTTTCTGCAGACCTTGCACAAAGCTAACTGCTAACCACCGCCTCTAATGCTTTGTCTCATTTCAGTGTCGCTGGCTTCTAGTACAGTGGGTCCCGGCGGGCAGATTGTTCACACAGAAACAACAGAGGTGATCCTAAGGGGAGACCCCTTGAATGGCTTTGGCCTTCAACTCCAGGGTGGGATCTTTGCTACTGAAACCCTGTCTTCCCCGCCCCTCGTCCGATTTATTGAGCCCGACAGCCCAGCAGAGAGGTTAGAGACCTTGCCCTTGATCACTGCATGATGTTGCTGATGGTTTCCTTTTTCAAAGACGTGTCTTTCACCCATTACTCCTCTTTTTATTGATTATCTTTTCATTATCACCAGTTCCTCACTGGGTGTGGCTTAGTGCTTGTGCGTTCAGTACAGGGAAGTGAATCGGTACTGTACTGGAGGGCCTACTTGCTGGTGGTTTGTTTCAGACATTGCATTTCCTCATATTCCAGCATGGAACTTAATTTTAATCTCCTTCCCATCTAGGAGAGCATCAATATTTATTTGTATGCATTGGCCACTACAGCAGCATTTGGGTTTTCACTACAATTAAAGCCAATGTACCACGAAATGGTCACAGTTCATTAAAATTAACTGTAATTGGCTCAGCAGGCCTGTGGTTTGACTAATCAAAGACCTGTATAAAGAAACGCACTTTGCTCTGTGCCCTAAATCAAACTAGGTGTGGGCTCTAGTGAAGCACCAGAGGCTGCGAATTCCACAGGATCTTCTGGCATTGCACAGGTGCACCCAGAAAAACACCTTGTCCCTTCTCTGAGATGGCTCCATCATCTCCTGGAGGAGTTGTGCTGCTGTCTGATATCTGGTTTTCAGTGGAAGGTCATACCCAGTTTGTGTGAGCATTACCTGAAGCGTCTATTTCTGTGGCAGTTGAATGCTGGTGTTTATCGTTTTGTCTGCCTGCCACGTGCTTTGTGACGTCTTTTTTTTTTTGTTTGTTTTTAAGTGCAGTTGGAGCCAGAAATGACTATAAAAATGACGCTATTGGCTCCATGTGTACCTCACTGAGACTCAGTAGTAGGTTGGTTTGCTTCACAGGTCAGAAGAGAATATTACGTAGCATGCTTATCTCGCTCTCCAACTCAGCATCTCGGAGCTCTTCAAGAAGGTGGCTAAACGTCATTATCTCCATTTTACGCACAGGGAAACTGAGGGACAGCATAGTGAAGTGACTTGCCAAAGGTTGTGCAGCAAGCCAGTGCTGGAGTTGGGGCTAAAATCCAGGTCTTGTGAGCCCAAGTTCTGTATTCCAGCCAAAGGGCCACACACATGGCTTTTTTCCCCAACATAACTCTCAAGCTCTAAAAATCAATCTGTTCCTCCTCCCTCTTACATTGTTACCAGTAAAAAGACCCTTGCAATTCAAATTTAGCTGACAATGTTGAGAGTGAGGCAGAGTAATTAGCAATGATTATTCATGGAGCAGAATAGAATCGAGATTGTACTTCCAGAGTTACCTTGGCTCCTGTGGGATTACGGGACCAAATATTGTCTTTACATAGTGCCAGTAAAGTCACCAGTGGAGACTCAAACAAGACCACCGCTGGTTTGAATAAGAAGTCATTTTTACATAGCATTCTCTGGCTACAGCCTTGCTTTTAATTCCCACTGAACAAGGTACATTAGTTTCAAAACTAACCGCATGCACCCACCCCTATGGACAATTCCTTAAACTGCCTGTGATTTACACTGATGATCTGTCCTGCCAAATGCTGTGGTGGAAGTAACAAATAGCTCCCGGTTCCTACTGTGGCTCTTTCCCTAGCACAACAAATCTCTGCAGGCTTGATTAATGTTTTATCTCCCTGGCAAGGCTTCAGTTGCCACAAACCACACTACACAAATAAAACATTGATCACACCACAGAGAGGGCCTAGTGGCATTTAAGAGTCTCAAGCAGAAAAAAATCTGAATCTTTGCATCGCGGTATCCACGTTGTGGGGCAGCCTGTGTTGTACGTAATCAGAGCAGATATAGTTTAAATACTTAGGATCAAACTTTGTGAGGTGGTGGTGGTGGCAAAAAGAAAAGAAGTATCTTCTGTTCTCCGAGGTCTCCCTGAAAATATTGTCCAGCTGTGGCACCAGTTGGTAGGGATGCTAAAGCCTTCTGCGCCTTTATTGTTTGGATTTAAAATCCAATTTATAAAAGCGACGGTGGTTTTATTTCCCATTAATGTGGTGGAGTTGGACCGTGTTGTGAAATCCCAAACTGCTTTTATAAATCAGGCATTAACAAAGCCTTCTCTCCCAGGAGGGTTTGGAATCAGTGCTGCCTCTCTTATCCTCTTGCCAAGCCCCAAGCGAGAGCAGAGACTTGCTGCACGGTCTTGCCTGGATCTAACGTGTCATGCAGGCAGCTTTTCTTCTTAGCTGACCACCCAGCAGGATTCTCGCTCTGCCAGTCACCACCTTCATGCATTCAGATTGCAGAGAACTATCTTCCCTGCTTTGCAGTACAGATTATTTGGATGTTGAAAATTACTTTCTGCAATGTGTGCTATCTTCAACATAGCAGGCCACCTTTCCTAGCCTCTTAGTCACAGGTAAAACACCTTCATCATATTGTTGTTGCCCTCCTGGCACAATAGAATCCGGTCGGTGTTTAGCGGGGAGGGAGAGAGGAGATATGTAGGGAGACCAAAAGAAAATTGTACTAACCTCCATTCAGGCCAGGAACTTTATTCTCTCCTCCTTAGCAGGTACTGTTCTAACTGCTACTACTCCAGATATCACAGCCATTTTCTTCCACTTACGAGGCCAAATCGTCTTTCGTGGCTGGCCTTCATTTCGACATGCTCACCCATGTGCGTGCAGTCTCTGTGCTACACAAACGTTGGGTAGCCACCTGTGCAAACAAATTGGGCTCCCCGGTTTGTATATGAGAGAGCATGCGTTTGCCTGGTCGGCTATGCTTGTGGAACAGGAGGCCGGTTGGAGACGGGCTGAGCATTTGCAGCCGGGGGAGCCGTTCCGGAGCAGGGAAGGAAAGCCCTTTGAGTGCGAGGAAGGACGCAAGGCCCAGGAATGTAACTTTTCCTTCCCTAGTCTTGCTTTTTTTTCTCATCCGGCTGTCCTCCATGGGGATGCGGTCTGCCTCATGTTGTGATACCATCATAACTCACTCTCTCTCATTGGCCGGTCTCACCTCTTCACCGCCTTTGGGTTTTTCTCTGTTTAATGGGGTGGGACATAGTGCAGTTCCGGTGAGTTGAGTCAATTCCCGGTATAGCCACTATTCTCTTGAAAGCAGCTAGCCAGTTCCCAATAGCTATTGAGTGAGAGACGCAACATCTGGCTGTGGAAACTTGCTTTATGAGCTGACAGTGCTGTGTGCCTGCTGTAGAATGGTCTGTGAGAATCCAAGCGAAGGGGAGAGGATTTGATTCCTATCCCCTCTAGAGTGCTCTGTTTTAGGTCAGCGCCTTACACTAGGCAGCAGCACCAGGCTGTGTTTAGAAAGAGAATGTACTGCATCTTTCAATTGGTGCAGGAAGAGGCTAAGTTCTCCTTGGCAACAAGTCAATGTGTCACCCAACTAGTGTTTGTTTCCAGTGACCCTGTGACAGGTATTTCAAGGGAAAGACCCCTGTGATCAGGTTTACAGCTGGTGGCATCTAAGAGTCCTCCCTCCCCATCAGTCACTCTGCTTAATGGGGGCAGGTTGAGCCCTCTGGCCTTGAAAATTAGGCTGTGACTCAGCCCTCTGCATCAGCAGCTGGAGTGGTATAAGCTGGGTGTCTATCATTTCCTCTTGGTTGCCTCTAAATGTGTTTGTTTCCCTCTCCCTCATGTAACTAAACGTGCTGCTGAAACAAGTAAGGTAACCCTTCCTTACCAGAGTGACTTCAGGGCACTATCCGCGGGAGGAAGAGTCTGCAGGATCTGCCCTTTGGAGAGTGCATATTTGCCAGGAGAATGGGCGAGGCTTTCTTGTCTGTGTCTGGGTGCCAAAATCTAAGTCTGTTTAGGTTCTGAGATCTCCAGCTCTGCTCAAAAAAAAAAGGAGTACTTGTGGCACCTTAGAGACTAACCAGTTTATTTGAGCATAAGCTTTCATGAGCTACAGCTCACTTCATCGGATGCATATTGTGGAAAGTGTAGAAGATCTTTTTATACACACAAAGCATGAAAAAATACCCCCCCACCCCACTCTCCCGCTGGCAAAAGCCCATCTAAAGTGATCACTCTCCTTACAATGTGTATGATAATCAAGTTCTGCTCAGATTTTTGTCATTTAATCATAGCACCTGGAAGCCAGTAACACTAAGAGCTCACAAGTGAGAAAAATTAGTGACCAGTGAAAGTTGCCACCAAGTTTTTATCAGGTTAGGATGCGACCTGCACATCGTATCAGCCATAACAAAATGTAAAGCTCATTTAGAGCAGACATTAAACCCAAGTGAAGGCATCCAACACGATGAACTCCAGTGTTACAAAGAAGTATGTCGTTCACTCAAGAATACACCAGCCTCCTCATTCTTTTCATCGGTAGCACTTTTCTTCCAAGGATCTCGCAGCACTTTACAAACGCTGATGAAAGCCACGCAGCCCACCCATAAGTTGGGTGTCATCTTGGTGGGGAAAAAGACTGAAAGAGGGTTTGGTCTGCATAAGACCAGCGTGTCAGTGGTAAAGCCAGAAGAATAACACAGGAGTCTTGACTCCCAGTCTCCTTCACTCACCACTAGATGATACTGTAGACTAGAGTTAACAAGGCACATCTGGCTTCAGCACCTTCATCAAGGGGGACATGAGGTCACGGCTTCACTTCACAACATTTTAGAAACCTGCGAGGAAAATCTAACTTGAGCGAAGGAACGTAAGAACCTGCGTCTCCTGTCCAAGCAGCTCGAGTGAGGAAAAGGGCAGCCATCTTCTCTGTTGTTATTTGAGGGCACCCAATGACCCTGCTGTCCCGTGATGAAAACCATGGCAGTGTCACAGCCGGTTCAGTCTTTAGCTGACCTTGTGATCACAATGTAATACCTTTTTGTCGTGCTGCTGTTGGTTCCTTCTCAGTAAGACCTAGTGCTGCAGCAACAGAGTTCATAGTGCTGAAGGAAATCTTTCTGTCACAGCCGTTGGGAGTCTTAAGTTCTATAAGCCACAATTTCCACATCTAGCCACATCAAATCATAGTAGCTGCACATGCAGAGGACCAGTGAAGCATCTAATTGATTGTACAGCCAATTAAAACTGCAATGATTCACATTTATAGTACACAGAAGAGTGCCTGGCATCTCTGGGTCTCCTTGACATATTCTTTAAAAATACATCTTCATTTTTCCATGGATAACGTAACCCAGGCAGCCCCATAACATAACACAGATTTAATAAATACCCTCCCCCCAGCAAAATCACCTCTCCAACCTCTAGAGAGAAAAGGTGTTGAGCATGTGCATTTTTCAACACCACAATGTAAGTGTGCTCTCATGACATCTTGGCCGGTTGCATCCAGGGCTTGTTTGGAATGACAGCTACTTCCTAGTCTCCTTTGTCCATGATGGCCTCTTAATGTAGTAACAAACCTTGATACCACAGGTGACTTGTTCTCTTACAATCCAGTCGTGCTTGGAGTGAGGTATGGGATTGTTAAGATATGTTTGCTCTGTGAAACAAATGGATGATATTTGAAATTGGGTAGCTAAAGGTTTTGCATGGTCAGTAACAGATAAAGATCCCACTGAGCTGGAGAACCTGAGTTCTGAAACTTGAGAGAGTTCTTTTTCTCCACCTGTACACTTAAAGCCAATACCCATCGAGAGATTTTGGAGACCATTCTAAGTTGACTGAAAGAAGAACTTGCTATAAATCCTGGAATTCTGCACCAGTGCTTGGCTGTGGTAACTAAAGAGGAATGCAAGAGAAGAAAAATTTGGAAAGATTTCATGGGTTTAGTCCCTTCCTTCTAGCTATAATTCAATGGTTACATGTTTGTGTGTGAGACAGACAAAACTGCCCAATGGGCAATGGAAAGCCCAGGTACAGCACTGCATTCATGTCTTTGTGGAATAACGCGGTAGGCAAGACGAGCTGTGGTGGATGGCACAGAAGTCTTAAGATTTCCTTCTGAGGTTAAGGCAGGTGAGATTGGGGTTTGTTTGCAAACGTATTGCTTAGTGTTTGCAAAAACTCTGCTCTGTTCATATGCACAGATGAAACCCACAATATGTGGCATGCATGTTACAGTTATACAACTCCAACCCAACTGTAGAGTTCTTTGGTTTCTTCTGAATTAAAAAGTTGTTACACAGTTACGTTTTGGTTTTTTTTTAAAGTGTCAGTTCTGGTTATATTGGAAGAGCATCAAACAATAATATTGGCCTTTCGAGGCCAGTAAACAGCATCAATGTACATTTGGCGTCAGGAAATGCAATTACAAGGGATGAATGATTATCCAATTTGCTGAGACATTTTGGTGAGTTCATTGGATTGTAACTTTGATATTAGTCCTATATTAATCGGAGGACGCTGTAATTTTCAGTATCATTATTTTGGGTTCTAGGAGACTCAGACATGCACACATGGAGAGCTGTGTACCATTAGATATGGTTAGAGAGCAAAGGCAACTAGTTTTTATCCAATTTCACAGCTGTGGGTTTGGTTTCTAGGGGTGGCAGAGAGATTTCTCTGTGTACACTGCAGGAAACCCGAAGAACTGCTATTTGGGAGCAGAACATGACTGAGCAAAGAGTAGGTCAAACTCTGAAAATATCCGTGCTTGTGAGTTTGTTCCTGATGATCTTGGTAGGTTCTCTACATTAGGGTGTGTATTTTAGAGCTATGTATCTTGTTTTTGCGGTCTAATGTTATCATTTCTCAGCTGTCAGAGATGATCCGTGCCTGCAGGTGTGTGTGTGTGGGGGCGAGGGGGGACGGTAGCAGAGCAAGGGCAGCTGGCTTCAGCAGTGTTACTGAGCATGCTCTGTACAAGCCAAGCAGCAAATCTCGGGGGGCACATGACCCCGCATGGCTCCCCAGTGTGTTGCCTCTGTCAGCTGTTTTAGTCTTCTATAAATAGACTTGGAAACATCAGATTTTTATCAGTAAATGTCTAGTTCACTGTACACACACACACCAACAAAAAAAAATTTCCATCGATAACTGACATTTGCAGGTAGGCAAAGTACGAAAAATGCTGCTTGAGAATGAAGTAGTTTTAATTTAAGGAGGTTTACTTTGTATCTTTTGACATGTTAAGTTGACTCTTTTTGTGTTTTAACGGGGTATATAAAGCTTTAACTTTTTGAATCTGAGCAACTGCTGTCATAATAATTATTGGATTCCCCCCCGCCCCGTTGTCTTATTTCCTGCAACTGTGAAAATTGAAATGGCTAAAAATAGGAAAAAATGCTTTAAATAAACATTGATATTATCCATCAAAATGGTTGGAAAAAATAAAAATTGAATTCTTCCAAGTCAATCTGTAGATTGTGACTGACTTGTCTGGCAAAGGTGACTCATAGTTGTCTTTGAGCTTTTTCTCCTTTTCTGATCTGGACTGCAGGTGTGGGCTGCTACAAGTCGGAGACAGAGTCCTTTCCATCAATGGCATTGCAACTGAAGATGGGACCATGGAGGAAGCCAACCAGTTCTTGCGCGATGCAGCACTAACCAACAAAGTTGTGTTGGAGTTAGAATTTGACGTGGCAGGTATGTAATCAGTGCATTCACCTCTCTCACAGCATCCTCCAAAAGGCTCTGGTAGTTCTTTATTAGCCCCGATATAGGGAAAGACTGCTCCATAAACATTCTATAGCCTTGGTAAGAGCCACTGATTTGATGTGAGCTAGCAATGGAGAGATACATTCGATCCCTGTCTAAATCCTGTTTTATCCAGAAGCCACCTCTCTTAGTGGGCATGCATGCTTAATAGGTGAAGAGGTCATCTTTTTTTTCAGATATTTTATAAATGTATGGACTTAAGAGAGTGAGGAGACTAAAGGCAATGACTGGTTTCCTATGTGTGTGTGTGCTTGGCAGAGCTGCCTCTGAATCCTGCACCTCCTGATTATTCTCTCTCTACTGATAACAGTACATACAATATGTATATTTTTAATCCAATTTTCCTAAAAATCTAGATTGCCATTGTTAACCATGAGTACATTGAATGGACTAAATTATGTAGTATGTTACATTTATCAACACCTATAATATATGTCTTAAAACTAATTTTCTCGGTGGTTCAGAATGGTCCATCAAAACAATTGAAAAATCTGTCCTTTCCTACTTTTATTCTTCTCTCTGTTTTGGTTTTATAGAGTCTGTCATACCCAGCAGTGGTACTTTCCATGTTAAACTGCCCAAGAAAAGAGGTGTGGAGCTTGGAATTACTATCAGCTGTAAGTACTGCTTCGACTATAGCTACAACGGCTGGCAGTAGCAGCCACCACTAGCTTCCAATCTAGCTTGCTAGAGGAACACAATAAAGACAGAAATTATTTGGTTTTGATAGTGCCCACAATGTGCTAGAAATCAATGGGGCTTAAGCATATGCTTAAAGATAAGCATATGTTTTGTTGAATCAAGGCCTGAGTCATGTTCAGAGGGAGAGAGAGAGACCAATTTACTTCCTACTCTTTAAACTGCCAGGCAGAAAATACAGTGAAAATTAAGAAATGGCAGTTGGAGTCACAATTTCATCTTTGTCATTCTCTGTGAAGTTTTAGATCACTTTCCTCTCTACCCACCACTCACCAGATGAACACAACAGTTGCAGACCTTTAGGTACAGAGAAGAGGCATATGCTGGATAGAAGCAGCAAGTCAGAAGAGAAAAACAAAACAAAACCCTCCATCTTGTTCAGTTTCCATCACTGCTTTAGATTCAAACGCCAAAATAAGATTTAGGGATCACCTGTGAAGGCTTTCTCCTTTCAGGGAGGAAAGTATATCTAGTGCTTAGAAAGGGGAACTGGACATATAGGCTCCTGATTTTTAGTCACATTTCTTACACTGACCCACTGTATGAATTTGGGACAAGACATTTGGATATAGATTTTAAGGCCATATTGGACCATTGTGATAATCTAATCTGACCATCAGCATAGCACACAGGCCATAGAATTTCACCCAGTAATTCCTGCACCAAGGCTAATAATTTGAATTGTATTATAACATCTAAGTAGAGCTAGTCTGGTGGACTAAATGGGCCAGAGGGGAAGAGTAATTGTCTACACAGAGATGCTCAGGAAAACGAATCTGAATTAACTACAGTTGTGAATTGAAGTTCCTAGGTTTTGAACACTTTTGTATGTCAGGTCCTTTATTTGCAGGCCTAAACATGAGTCTAATTCTAGGCTTCTCTCTCTGAAAATCGTGGCTTGTTATTAAAGGAAAAAATTAAAAATGATACTTTTTGTTATTTGTTCCGGCTGCCCATTACTTGTATTTTATTCTGATGAGGCACCCAGAGCCGCAGCACAAGGGAGTGTGCACTTGTTTTAAAACAACCATTTTTACGGATCCAAACAGAATACTTTTTTATTTCTCCCTGGTTCAGAGCAGCATGTGGGTTGTGAGGTTTAATTGTTTACAAAGGACTCTGAGGTACTCCGTGTGGTACAGTTGAAAGTAAGTGCAATGTGTGACTGTAGACCCAATAATGTAGAGAACAGGCTCATAATGACCTGTCTACTCGTCCAGACTGCTGGAATGTGCCCCATGAAGCGCTCTCCTCTATTTCTGGGTGCATTCTGTTCAAATCACACAACTTTGTTCTAAATCTTTTACGGATTATAATCTATGGCAGTAAGAACTAGTAATGGTTCTTCAAGTGATGGTCCCTTTATGTATTCCAGACGTGGGTACGCATGCATGGCATGCAAACTACTAGTTGTGTTTTATTGTGTAGTCAGTATCTGATCTCCTTCAAATAAGTCCTTTGACTGGTTTTAGCCTCAGGAAAATGCTGATTGATTAGAAGAATGATTTTTTTTTTTTTTTACCTATATAAAATGTTTTCCCCCAGTGGCTAGTTGAGTTTTACTGCAGGGTGCATTTTTGTTGTTGCTGTTAAATAGGCATTTAAACTGTCATTCTTCTTAATACAATAACACTTTATATAGTAGGAAGGTAATTGAAAATTAAATAACAAATCTATCCCAGTGCCACTGGTAAGGTGCCATAGGTAAATCTCTGTATTATTCCCATTTGCAGATGATGGAGGCAGAATTTTGAGATGAAGATTAAGTGACTTGATCAAGGTTACTATGGGAATCACTCTCCTAACCAGGATTAGAACTCAGTCATGTGCTCAGACAACACCTCTCACATGTACTGGGACCATTTTGGGGGTCTAGGGAGGGGCCCATGACCTATGCCAGCCTGCACTTCACGGTGGTCTTTTCTGTTAACATTGCAGCTTCAGCTAATACGTGGAACTGTTCCACTTTAGCACTTTTACAGAAACAGAATATTCTACCTTGGCCCAGTATCTAAAGATTTTGAAAATAAATAGATACATGGTAGCGTAAATATCCTGCTGGAAGCAATTCTAATTATGAACCTGTCGTTAAAGTTAATGGATGATACAGGGAAAAGCTGGTAGTGGGAACTGTATTTTGACTGCTACTTTATTGTAGTTGATTCAGATTCACCTTTTTTTCCTGCTCCCTTTGCTTAGATATCCCTGGCTGGTAGTTGGTATTTCTCCTCTCCCCCCCTCCCCATCCTCCATTATACATGTTTATTCTTAAATGCAGTTTTATGATATTAATGCCATTTCTTTAATTACACATTGGCAAAATGCTGCTTTGTCTCAGTCAATAACAAAAGGTGTTTATAACCGGTGGAAGCGCTGGTGCGTGTGAGTTATGTGCTCAGCCTCCTTGGAGGGGAATAATTTACCAATACAAATCATTATGCATCCTATTAAAAATACCAAGTGGACGTGTGTTTTGAGCTTCTTCATCCATCATATTGTAAACGCTGAGATCACCAGAATCCCAGCAGACGTGGCGGGGGACTGAAAGCGGTTTATAAACAATAAATAAGGGTTTTGACCATCTCGCATTTTATTACTGCCCACTCACCACAGCCAAACAGCGCTGTCATTTTGAGCTCACTCTTCTTTGTCCTCTTCCAGGGTCACCAGCTGTTGTCTTCCGGAGTCTGCTCTTACCTCCTAGAGTAGCCTTTAAACTATCCCTGTGTGCTGTTAAACACACTGAGAAGTGTGTGATGCTTTAAAACGTATGTGGGCCTTGTCCACATGAGAACATTGTATTGTTTTAATTAAACTGGTTTGCCTTGGCATTTGTAAACCGAAACAAGAGTTGCCCACATGAGTGGCCTGCACTGATGGCAATCTTTGTATTTTAGGTATTTATCTGACCCCCATTTCCGTAGTATTTCACACTCTAGTGTATTTATTCTCTCAACACCCCTCTGAAGTAGGCCATGCTATTATTCCCATTTTACAGATGAGGAACTTAAAGTGTACAGTGGCACAGCTGCACTGGTGCGCTTTAGTGAAGACGGTACTATGCCGATGGAAGAGCTTCTCCCATCAGCATAGTTAATCCACCTCCTGAAAGGTGGCAGCTATGTGGACAGGAGAAGCTCTCCCTTTGACACAGCACTGACTACGCAGGGGTTTAGGTCGGTATAACTATGTTGTTCGGGGGGGGAGTTGTCATACCCCTGAGCAACATAGTTCTACCGATATAAGTCTGTAATGTTGTCCTGGCCTGAGGCACAGAGGGATTAAGGCCTTGTCTACACTAGAAAGCTTTCCGCTTTCATTATGCTAGTATAGTGGTCCAACCTCCCTACTGTGGATGTAGTTGGACTGGTGTAAGGATGGTTTATATGGGAATAGCTATTCCCATCTAGGATGGAGAATAACTGTACTGGTATGAGTCCCCTTTATATCTATAGAACTGCATCCATCTTAGGGCTTTTACCTATATAACTATTTCATTTTTTTTTTAAAAAAATCTCACTCCTGACTGAAACAGTTGGTTAAACGTTCAAGTAGGGATCAGGCCTAAGTGACTCGCCAGAGATCACGCGGGAAGTCCCCGGCTAAGGATAGAGTTGAGCCTGGGTCTTCTGCAGGCCTGTCTCCATTACACCTGCGGCCGTGGCGCGACTGCAGCCCGGTAGCTGTGCCTCTGTAGCACCGTCGTGTAGATGGTTCCTCCGCTGACAGAAGGGGGTTTCCCGTGGATGTAGGTAATCCATCTCTCAAAGAGGCAGAAGAATTCTTCCGTTGACCTAACCATGTCTCAGCTGAGGCTTTGGTCTACCTCACCACGTTGTTCAGGGCACACAGTTTTTCACAGCCCTGAGCAATGTGGCTAGGGTCGATCTAATTTTTAAACGTAAACCAGGCCTGAGTCCCAGCCTAGTGTCCTAGCCACTAGGCCAACTTTGCTCTCTCAACTGACTTGGTGAAATCCAATATAATTTTCTTGCGCTGACAAGGCATCAGTTATACAAAAGACTCTTGACGCCACTTTGGCAGTGTAAACGGGTTTGAAAGTGAATGTGAAGTGAAGTATAAAGGGGCTTAGTGAAAAGAAAAGGAGGACTTGTGGCACCTTCGAGACTAACACATTTATTTGAGCATAAGCTTTCGTGAGCTACAGCTCACTTCATTGGATGCATTCAGTGGAAAATGTGTTAGTCTGTAAGGTGCCACAAGTCCTCCTTTTCTTTTTGCGGATACAGACTAACACGGCTGCTACTCTGAAAAGGGGCTTAGTGTAACTGAGAACCCGGCAAATCTGTATTCAAGGTTTGAGGTAATGAGCCCAGCTCTTCAGTGGACTGCAGTGAATGGGAAGGGCATTGGAGACTTAATTTAGTTAATAAGAGCTATTCTGTGTTAATTAAATACTAAGTGACTGTTAAACACCTTGAGGGTTTGCTCAGATATAATAGGCTTGTATCTCTTGCCATCATTGGGGCAAAGCGATTATGGCATATTAGATTATATTTAACAAACCTTTCATTTCTATAGCTGTTGCGTCTTATTTAGAATGAATAAGGTTGGTTTTTGTAAAGATTTCCAATTATGTGCCAAACTGATTATTTATTTAAAATGAATTGGAAGGCCTACCAGTTTGTTAAAATTTAATTTGGTTCCTCTTTAATTATCATTATATAAAATAAAGTAAAAGACTTGTTTGGTTACATCTAAATTAAATATCAGCAAGCGTACGTGAAAAGCGTAATTTAAACTGTTAGTGTAGATCAGTTCCCTTTTAGGAAGCAATACGTTTCAGTAGGCGGATAGACTATCCTATTGTACTGCATACTCTATTCTGGGAGTGGGAAGTGTCTTGCTTCAATCAACAGTGACACCTATTGTTGACAGGTTTCAGGGTAGCAGCCGTGTTAGTCTGTGTTTGCAAAAAGAAAAGGAGGACTTGTGTCACCTTAGAGACTAACCAATTTATTTGAGCGTGAGCTTTCGTGAGCTACAGCTATAGAATGATCTAGTCTAGGCTTCTCTTTGAAGGACAGCAGCTGTGACAAAATGTTGCAGAGATCATAAGGCAGGGGATGGGGCAAAATGGGAGATGCTGAAGGCACAGTGTGGGGGGGGGCTTCTATAGGGATTTGTTAATACAGCTGGCACATGCTTGATACCACCAGATAGCGATGCGGTCAGTCCTATCACAGTATTTTTTAAATGTATTTCTAAAGGGAAATGTAATTGATTAAGCTAACCCTCATTTTAGGTGGCTGTATATTGATCAAGACTATGCATCCTCTCCCTTATGATTACATGCAGCAGACACAAGGTGAGGGGTGAAATTGGCTTTATTAAAAACCACTAAAGGATTATAAAAACAGGAATATTGATACAGACCTTGTAACAGAAGGGAAAGCACATGGTATGCACAGGAAAACACCTCAGAAGAAATGTATTCACCCAAAACTCCTATTCATTTATTTGTTGTGTGTTGTAGTAGCAGCGAGGCGCCTGAGTCCTGCCCCAGAATCCCATTGTGCTAGGTGCTGTACAAACACAACAAAAGATAATCCCTGCCTCAAAGAGATTGCAGTCTAAGTATAAGACAAGAGACAACAGATGGTATAGATGGAAGCAATGAGACAATATTAGTCCGCATGACAGGCAGAGGTCTCCGCGTGCCAGTCGCCTAGCCATTGGAAAGGTTGTTTTTGTTGTGTGTTTTTTTTGTAGGTATTATGGCAGAGAAGAGTGTTAAGGAGGGATTTGAAGGAGAACAATGAGGTGGCTTGTGGAAGCTTATAGGGGCTTCTCCCAATCTTGTGGGGCAGCATGGATCTGAGCCTCTTTGTCAACAGAATCTCCCAAAGACTAGGACCACCCAGGACATGTTCCCAGGTGTCTGTTCACACAATGGGGCACTTCCAGTGGGAAACCTACTTACAGCACACGGGTCTCCATTTGTTCCCCTGTCCCCAATGGTCAATACACAATGGTGTTTCAGGAGGCTGGTTTGAGGATACTGTTAAAACCATTAGATCCAGTCTGCATAACAAGATGGAACAAAGTTTAATAATGTGCAGTACAACCATGTGATAATTTGGTCCCTTTCATGGTTGGGTTTATAATGGAGGTGGGTCTTTATGCTAGTCAAGATACTAGTTCGTTTTTCCTTCTTGACTCTTTTTCTACCACTCAGTGAATTGGAGCAACCAAACAGCCTCTGGGTTTAGCTTCTGGCTCTAAATGGAACTGGAGAGCACTCAGTCTGCAGATACCAGATGCACGGGATGTGCATCAGCGCATTGTCAAAGAGGCTGTGAAGACAGCTCTTTTAGGTTCTATAACACTCACCATAAGCACTCCTACAGCACAGGACTCTCACGTATGTTTAGTTCTCTGCTGTGCTTGAGCATGGATTGGTGACATTTGACACTATTAAATACAGCTGACTGTGCAATCAGGCAGAGAATATCCTTAACAGTGACCTGCAAAGCGTTTTTTATAACAAGCTTCATACTAGCATATGTTTTTAAAACCCACTAATAAATTAAGACCATAATAAAAAAAGACCAACTTTTCCTGTCTTTGGATTCCTCTGGAATTTCCTTTTTGGCTGCTGTTTTTTTTCTCAGAGCTCATGTAAATTCATTCTCTGTGGAACAGTGACATCACAAATCCTGAACATGTTCATCCCTGGCTGTAAGCTGAGATGCTCATAGGCTTTGAGCTTTCTTTGCCACCATCACTCCCCTCCACCCCCCCCCCCCTTGGGAGACAATAGCAGCTGTAACCAAGGCAATGTAGCAATGTGTAAGTGCAGAGAGTGTGAGAGAGAGAGAGGAGAATGCTATTTGCATATGTTTTTGGCATGTGAATAGCAGTGAGGTCAGCAGGGGCCAGATCTCTTACCTAGGTTTTTCTGAGTGGGGAAGGGAGCCCACAGCCACTATCTTTAATGTAAATAATCGTGAAAATGCAGGCTTTGACTCAAATAAAGCAGAAGTGGCTCTTCGTGGACCACAAGTCTCATGAGCTGAAATTATCAAACTTGAAAAAGCTTTGCAGATCACCTTTTATGAAGATGTTGGGAGGTAGGTCAGGTCATGGTATGCAGCGAGCTCCCATCTTGTTTCATTTAAATGTTGGCATTTTGGAGTTCAGCTTCTTAGATCGGCCCCCCTGCTTCATCCTCATGCTTTCAGTGGCCCCTCTTAGTCTATAAAAACACCTGGGGTTTGGAGAGCCAGTTGAAATTCTGCTTGTGTGTACTCCCTTTCTGCAGCACCATGGGCAGAATCCTGGCTCCAATGAAGTCAAGGAAGTTTTGCCATTGACGTCAGTGGGGCCAGTATTTCACCCCTCTTATGTTCAAGGTGCTGTAAAATTCAGAAAATGTACAGACAACATGTTAGGCAATTGTCTCCAGCAGATTTAATGAAGCTGAACCATTGGGTGGGGAATTTATGCAGACGCGACGCTACCTGAATATGAAAAGATTTGCCACTCTTTAATGGCTAAACGATAACTATTAAATTTTTTAACAATGCTATGTTGAAATCAGTGGACAAATAAAGACTCTCTGCTAGATCCAGGTTTAAGCACAGAGGCTTTGTGGTTCATAAATTTGAATCAAATGAGACCCAGTGCATAACTGGCTTAACCACCTCAGATGTGGTGGAGAGAGAGAATCATGACCACCTTATGCATTATGCTAGATCTACAGCTTTCTTGCTATCAGCATCTCATGAGCTAAGTGGGATTCAGAGATACATGTCTTGGTAGAGGGATTGATTCATGGTCGTCACATGTTCTTGTCCTATACAGATCATTGGCCAAATCCTCCACTGCGTCACACCAGTGGGGTTAAATCTGCATCAAGCTCGTGTAACAGAGTGACAAATTAGGCCTGGGCTCAGGCTAATGCCAGAAACACTGAACTCTGAAACTACAAGTTACAGGACACTCTGTACTGGAGGGATTCGGCTCAATGAACGCATATATTAAGAATGGCCACGTTTTTGTGATTTAGAATTCAGAGAAGTAGGGCACATCCAATTTCTTACAGACAATGTAGGGGGAGAAGGACTATTTAACACTTACATGACTGCCAGCTACTAACAAATTGAGCAGATTTCCAGGCTGACTACACGTTTATTCAGAACGCCCAAATAATAATAATGTACAGTGAGATATTCAGGAAACAACTGTTATCTCTCTGTGAGGCTCACTTTGCGTGGCCTTCACACATTTTGGAAGGTGTAGACATCCGTGTTAGACTTGGGCAGATGGAGCTACACAGAGATTAGAAGCCCTTGCTTTGAATCACTTGATTCCACAGTTTCATCACCTTGTTCTGTAATAGGCTAAAAGGAATCAGCTGGCTAATTTAGACAGGATGCAAAAATTGCTTGGGCCCAACCCTTATTCTTGCAGGTCTGTCTTTTATAAATTCCAAGTGTGAAGCTGCACTTGTGTCAAATTAATGTAAATTTCCCCTCCCTGTAACTCCTTTTTCTCCCCTTGGCTGTCACTCTGATAGATTCCAGAGCCTGAAGTGTGTTTTATATGCATGCATCTCTTTTGCAGCTGCAAGTAGAAAGCCTGGTGAGCCTTTAATTATCTCTGATATCAAGAAGGGGAGCGTAGCTCACAGGTAAGCGCAGCAGTTGACTGTATGACAATATGCAATGCAGTAATTCAATGTAGAGACCTAAGTCACAGTGTTTGGTTCTGGACTACATCAAAGTTCAAGGGGAGGTCGGTTACAGAGGTTTGGTTCAGTCCATTATAGAATTTGGGGTTCAAATTCTCTGCTGGGATAACTGCACGGAAGTCAAAGGAATTAAGCCAACAAAGAAGTTAGCTCTGGATCTGGAGCCAAAGCTGTTCAGCTGGCCCCTCTGTGTGTGGATGTTTCCCTCCCCTTCTCTCTATTTAAGGGCAATGCATTCAGTACAGGTGGCTCATCAGACCCCTTACAGGAAGCGTCATGTCTTGTCAGCCGCTCTGTCCCAGCATGCAAGTGTTTCCCGCACAGGTGAACAGCGCACAGGCTTCCCTTCCGTAGAGTAAGCGGTTTTATGAGGACACTGACGGAATTTTATATATAAATCTGGGAGTGGGTTACTTCTTGAGAAGACCAGCTGGTTCCAAACTCCTTCCCAGCCTGTCCGGGAAGTGCTCTTCCTTGAGAAGTTTTCATTGTGGATTAATTTGGTCTATGCAAACCATGCAGGGTTCAGTTCTCGAAGGTGTTTGCATGCTGCATTCTGCTGCAGCAAACCGCTGCAGCTTCAATGGAGCACAAATGAAATAAATCCTAGCAGCCTCTCAAATAGGACTCTTCCCACTCCTCCACACATCCAGTCACTGTTTGCCGTCTGCCGTCCAATGAACCCAGGGACCCTACTCCTTACCTTGGATGTCTTATGGGGGGAAACAAAGGAGGCCACTAAGGTAGAAGGGTAGCTATTGTGGGGAGAGAGAAGCCATAGTGCATCTCAACTGGTGTGTAACCTGAACCTTATTAGCTAAGCCTTTATGAACCTGGGCCTGTACACATCTAAACCAAGGCTACCAAAAGGACTAGTGCAGCTTGTGAGATCCCTTTAAAGAGGACTGCTTTCCAGAAAGCACTAAACATCAGGCCCTTACATTGTGCCTCAAATTGGGCACGAGTGGTCTGTTCCAAGCAGGTATGGGGTTGGACGTGAATATTTTTACACCGCTCTAGATTGGCCCAGGTATTGCACCCCCACACACTATGGTCCCGATGGGCATTTCTAGGAGGTCTTGGAGGATAAAAGGCAATATTGTTGCCTTAATTCCTAAAATGAACAAATGGTCAGAAGATCTGAAAGGTTTAACCGAAATGACCATTTGTTGTTCTTTTCCACACAGAACAGGCACCTTGGAGCCGGGGGATAAGCTGTTAGCCATCGATAACATCCGACTCGACAACTGCTCAATGGAGGATGCAGTGCAGATTCTGAGGCAGTGTGAAGACCTAGTCAAATTGAAGATTAGGAAGGATGAAGATAACTCTGGTATAGAAATTCTGATGCAAAGCACTGTCTGACCATATTAATAACATTTGCCCAGACATAATGCAAAAGAACAAAGATGAGGCTGGCAGTCAGTCTGCTGACCACTTTCCAGTTGATTATAGAGCATCTTTTTTCCCCTCCTTCTTCTTTTAAATGTGGCATGGAAGGTTTAAATCCTATTCATCCTGTGCACAGCAGGAGACTTCAGGATTTTCGCTTCTGAATGTTCTGAGTTTTCCTCATGGCTTATTTATTTTTAAAATACTTTCCAGCATCCCTGTTTCCCATTTCAGATGAGCAAGAGACAACCGGTGCTATTATCTACACTGTAGAACTAAAGAGGTACGGCGGCCCTCTGGGAATAACGATCTCCGGAACAGAGGAACCGTTCGATCCGATCATCATTTCAGGCCTGACCAAACGAGGGCTGGCTGAAAGGTGAGGTGCAAAGCAAAGACAACCCTGGCCTGCTGATAGTGGGGGGACACAACCCTGGAATAGCTGACTCATGCCCCCCTCTCCAACAGTCCCCCTTTCTGGAAAGGAGCGGCCCCTCCCCATAGCTCCCAGCTGTTCTTCCTGCCTCTCCCAACACTGTTAAACAGCTGCCTCTCCTTGCCCCTTGCAGCTCAGCTGCCCTGCAGGGAGGGGGCCTGGCTGCACCATGTGACTGAGCAATCTGGAGGGGCAGGTGGCCCCACATGTCCCTCCCGAGGAACCCCAGCAGGGTGGAGGTTTACGGTGAAACTGGAGGGGGTCACGATGTATTGCAAAATTTAGAAAGAAGCAAAGGAAGGGATGTTTCTTTGGTCTAATGTGCTCTGAATGAGTGTCTAGTACACAGAGTCCCCAGGCCTAGCTTTGCAGAGGAAAGGTGCTATAGAGGTGCAAAGTATTATCATACCTACGTACACGTAATGCTCTCCACTCATGCCTCTGAGGGCCCCACACAGTGTTCACCTGGCAACCAGCCAGAGCATCATCCCTGAAATCCCGGCTGTGGTTCCATTTTAGTTCCACCTCCGCTTCTATTAGGAGTCTGCGCCGTCAGCTCAGGCTACCACCACCTCATCTAATCTGGGGAGCTGTTTCTGGAGATTCTGCCTAAACACAAGTGAGTGTGGTACCAGCACTCCCTGCTGCTAATGCCACCTGCTGAAGCTACAAATCCCAGAAGCCTTTACCACTGTCCCTGCTAGATTTCCATTATTTTGGTTCAAATGCTGGATCCAAATGTGAACGGATCTGCTCATTTTGTTGCTGTTTAGATCTAGATTTGGACAGCATTACAGTAGGTGTACTCTGAGACAATGTAAATACGGCTGTTATTTTGGTTCTAACAACCAGTAAGATGGAGGGGAGGGAGGACGACCTAAATAATTGGGGGGTTTCGAGGCTGCTCAGAATATAAACTATTCCTTATGTAAATTTAAGGTGGAGTTGAATCACACTTTGTGTCTTAATTTCTTCTTTTTATGTTGGCGCATAGGTAAGCATCTTGCTGATTACTTTCTGTAGGATTGCAGAGCCCTCTTCTGCACGAAGGGTAGAGCTGCAGCAAGCATCAAAACATGTCTCTTAAGGCTCCTAAGTTAGGGAGGTGCTAGAGGCTGGCATAATTCAAAACCGTGCACCCCAGATCTGAACTTGGTTCATCTTTCTTTCTGTGCTGGATTCTCTCCTGCAGCTGGGTTTTTAGAGGAAATCTGCACATAAATTCTCCACTTGCCTCTGACGTTCATTTTCACTTGGCAGGTACCACCTAAATGTTTCCAACACTGTGCTTCGTTTTGTACAGAAGGCAGATCAATTGTGTGCTCTGGGAAAGAAGGAGAGAGAGAGAGAGATGTGGAATTAAATTGCAATATCCAAAGGCTTTATCTATCTCTTGATTTAATTTGTTTTATTTTAGGATTTTATGCAGCCGCCTGTCATCGTAGTAGCTGTGCGTCTTCCATGTAAAATGAGGATCAGTAGCAAAGTCCTCAGTGGACCTGGTGGACTCTGGCATTTTTCTCCTTTTTCAGGCGAAAAACTCTGCATTGTTTTTGGAAGCTAGACCGTTCTGCACAGCATAAAGTAGTGTTGATATGAGAAGGTGGAATACTGTTGGGATCAGCACATAGTGATCTTATACCCATAATGCTTTCTATTCCCTTGTACAGCATTCCTGGCTGTTCCCCTCTTTCCTCGGAGATGTGCACAGCTGGTTGGTCAAGAACTGTATGTGTCACAGGGCAGGCAAGGGCTGCAGTGATATTGAATTCTGATTGGTGCTGGCACAGAGCAAGAAATAAAACCTTTGAGGGGAGCAATGGAGTCGTTTAGTGTGTGTACTGTAGCAGTCTAACGAAGAAATGCCTGTCCATAGCAGCAGCATAGATATAAAATAGAAAAGTCACAGCAGGGACTTCTCTGTGTAACCTTGGCTTCCTTTCAGGAATGATTGGGATGAAGTCTGCCAGGAGGGTAGGGTGAATATTGTTCTAAGATGCTGTTCCCAAAACGATAGAGGGGCTAGGAAGTTAAGAGCGGGGGTGGGGGGGAGGCATTGCCAGTTCACATCTCGGGGGGGCTGGCAGGGAGAGGGAGGATGGGAACAGCTAATCCCAAGCATCTTGTTCTGCCCCCTCTCCCAGCAGCCAGCAATCCTCTTTCCCTTCCGCCTTAGCACGATGCCTCTTGGAAATGAGGCGGGCCCCCAGAGCCGAGCTGGGTCCCTATGTCTACACCATCGGCTTCTAGAGAATTCAGAGCTAAACCCAATCCCAAGCCTATGTACAGCTTTTGCAGGAGCACAGCATGCTGCTCAGGAGACATCACAATGTGCAGTGGATGTGTTTCCTATTATCACAATGGAGATGTTCTGGCTGATTCGCCCCGTAGTGGGACTGCAGCTGCTACTGATTTCTGGATAATGGGGAAGGCAGAGTGTCCTCTAGGATCTGCCACGTGTATGTCATACTGGGCGACCGACTGTCTGGCTGGGCTTAGAAGGCTCCGATTCAAGTAACTAGTTTTATGTCAACCTTGAGTATTTTTATGTTGCAAACATCTGATCTGGTGTAAACCTACAGAGGAGGATTCAGGTTAACGGGGTCATTGTGAAGCAACAGCTGTCTCCCACCATTAATCCTTATGCTCATTTGCACAGCTGCACTACCCAAGGGCAACCACAATCTGTGGGAATGCAAAGCTTTCTCCCCACCCCTAAACTCACATACTGGTGAACGCTTATGTCAGGTCAGCACTGCTTGGGTGAGATCCTGGCCAGGGTTTAAATCGGTCACCAGGAAGTGTCGTGTGTCTCACTGCCCGAATTTTCAGGTTTGGATGGGCTCTTTGAATACCCTCCGGTGGAGTGCAAAACTGCCTTGCCTCAGATCCACATCAGACCCCTGCTGGAGCCAGGACCCTATCACTGCAAACCAATCCTTTGTGTCTTGGTTCTGGCAGAAGATGTGTCTATCGTGTTGTCAGCAGAAACTCTTTAGACTGTTTTGCACTGGAGCAGCATTAAAGGAAAGGGTAGCATGATTCAAAATAAATAGGGAGATATGAGACAGGTATCGGGACCTACGTGCTCTCTGGTTAACAAGGGGTTAACTCCAGCTCAGCTTCCCTCTCCCTTGCAGAAGTGTTTATGGCACAGGCTAGATCAGTGACTGCTTAGGAGGAAAGCCTCTGTCTCCATACCCAGGGTAGTCTGAGTGGCTTGGTTTACTTTTCCTAATACTTGAGGAAAAGACCTTACTAACTGTGACTTTTTTTTTTCTTTCTTCTGCTGAGTCATTTAACCAATTTATATACAGTTACGTTACTCAGGTTATTTCTAGCTAGGCTGCTTTATGGTGTGGGACGGAGGGGAGAATTTGGTCCCATTCATGGTTCAGTGATTGATTTCATTGCTAGGAGAGGTGGTTTCTAAGTGTTAGAACTACTGTAGCAAGTTAAGCATCTTCTGTAATGTGCTACCATTTAAAATATTTTTTTAAAAAAAATTCAGCTGTGTAGATGAAACTTTAAGGCAGATACTCCAGATCCAGTTTGAATCGATAATTTACTTGAATGACTTCAATTTTTCCCCAAGGGTTTTTCAGTGGAAATTGAGTGGAACTACAGGGACATCTAGTGGCCAGTTAGAGAAATAGTGTACTTCAGCTGAAAAATCTTACCAAAAATATGGCTTAATTTTGCAACTTTGCAACTGTAAAATAGATTTTTAAAACTGACAGGTGGTGGTTTTCGACTTTCATTTGTCTTCGCTGTAACAGCATGTGATTTTAAAGGAGTAGATAAGTATCTGCTTTTGTCAGTAGCTGGCAAAGTGCAAAAAGCTTGTATTTAGAGGAACTGCAGTCAAATGTAATTTACTAAATGAATGAAAGTGACCTAGCTGAGAACTCCAGTTCTGATAGAAAGGTGTGATGTTCCAGACTTGCACTCTTTCTGATTCAGTCATGAGTTTCCCATGATATAGCCAAAAATTGTGGAACTTCTGGGGAAAGAAGCTTCTCCTTTTGACTTTTATCATTAGGGAGCATTAACATTGGTACCATAAGTAAGATCCAACAAGCACCTAGATCTTCCCTCCCAGTTGCCAGTCGTTGGGGTGAGTCTATTGTTGCATTTCCAGGTTACCAGAGCTGCCAGCCAGCACAACAATCTGTGGCAGATGCGAAGTGAATGTGTGTCACTGTTGTAGATTAGTAATGCAATAATTGAGCAATAAAGAGTGAAACTTGGCATGATTCAATATTGCTTCCACATCGTATAATCAACAAGCTGAAGCCAACTGTAGCCATTCCTCAAGTCTGAAAACTTGGATCGCAGAAGTTAACCATGGAAAAACTTTTAGGGCTGTAACCAAATGTCTTCTAGTAGAAGCTCGGCAGTGTGGTCCTCACTCATCTAAGTACATGTGCATAAGTCCTTTTTGTTTAGTCACCTGCTTTGCTGAATCAAGGCTGGTAACTCAGCGAGCCAAGCAAAACAGTTTGCATATATGTTGGTTTGAATTTTTAAAGTAATTTACGTTGTCTTTGGTTTTGCCCCCTCCTGTGTTCTTTCCATGAATGTGGAAACAAATGTTAAAGTTGCATGCATGAGTATTCACAGAAATCTCACACTGGAATCGTTGTGTGCTTTTCATATACATTTGACTTAGTTATAGGAGCTGCCAATTTTAAAAAGCTGAACTTCATTTGCACTCTTACAGATTCACAGCTATTATGGTGACTGGGACATTATATAGAGAGATTCCTAGTGATGTTTGATTTAGTATTCTGCTGCCATCCATAATATGATAAAAAGAAAAGGAGGACTTGTGGCACCTTAGAGACTAACCAATTTATTTGAGCATAAGCTTTTGTGAGCTACAGCTGGAGCTCACGAAAGCTTATGCTCAAATAAATTGGTTAGTCTCTAAGGTGCCACAAGTCCTCCTTTTCTTTTTGCAAATACAGACTAACATGGCTGCTACTCTGAAACCATAATATGATAGACACTATCCACATGTACAAGAAGACCCTATCCCTGCTCTTATAAAGTACTGAAGGCTAGTTCGCCATTATTTTAAAGCAATCTGTTAACGGCCCTTATATTAGGGAAGACAGCAGCCTTCCTCAAAGTTTCTAACTTTGTGTCTTTCCTCTTTAGGACTGGAGCAATCCATGTGGGAGACCGGATATTAGCTATTAATAATGTGAGTCTCAAGGGCAAACCACTCAGTGAAGCCATCCACCTACTCCAAATGGCTGGAGAGACTGTAACGCTGAAGATCAAGAAACAAACCGAAAGTAAGGGCAGAAGCCTTTGCAACCTTTTTGTCCAAAGTCTACAGCTACAGTAGAAATGAGGTTGGCCTCATGGTGTAGCAGGTCGTGTTCTGCAATGCTATAGGAGAATCTGGATTTAATTCCTCACCCTGGTGTTCTGCTACCTGGTTGTCTAGGGATAAAACATGCTGCAGAGCCCATATATCCAGATCTGAAAAGGAAGACCTGGGGGGAAATTTGGGGGAAAATCATGACTAAAAGTAAAATATTTATTTAAAAAAAAATTATATATAAAGGGACACAATCAGCAATAATAATCGCATCTCGGTCTGCAAATGTGTAACTTGCTGCCATTCCAAGTAACACCTAAATTGACTAGAGGTGGAAAGAGATTAGATGGAAAATGTATAATTAGTTAAAATGTACTTTTCGAGACAGCACTTTGTGTGTCAGTGGTTTCACAGGTTTCCCCATCTGTGTGCATGTCTCGCACAGCAAAAGGGAGAGCGGAGAGAAATCTTTTTAAAATAAAAAATGTGATTTTTATAAAGCTACAAAAATTATCTGGTGTAGTTCCTGGAAAAACTACCTTTAACTCTTCCTTTTGAAACAGACTTGGTTTCACACTGGTTGTTATCCTTTTAAAAGCCTCGCCTAGCTTGTGGTCCTAAGATCTTCAAAGCTCCCTTCTTTTTGTATTCGAATTCCGCACCCCACCCCCCACCTACTTACCTCTGTGCAGCTTTGAAGTCATTCCACTCTGATGTAGCATCAAAGAAGGAGGAGGCATATCTAGGACAGACAGGTCATTTTTAAAATTGATTATCTTGTCCCTGCTAAAAAATATTAATCTGGGTAAGTTTTAAAAGTATTTTCTTCTCCAGGGCCCCTGCCAAATGCAAACCACATGAAACTCCTCCCATCAATTTCCAAAAAGATTGTGACCAGTCTCTAATCCCTCCTTCCCCTTCCCACATTATGTATTGCCTTTTTATTGTGCTTTTGCACTTTCTAGGGCTGGCAGGGGCCAGATGTGGAAGTGCCGTGGGAGAGACAGTTTCTTCCTGTTCTACTTAATAGCAGGAAACACCAGAAACTCTTCCAGGAAAGCCTATTCCAGTCTAGATTTGAAAGTCCAAGAGGTTTGACAAAATAATAAAAGTACCTTGCTCTTACTTAGCTCTTCTCTGTAGATTTTAAAGTGCTTTACAAAGGAGATCAGTATCATCATTCCCATTTTACAGATGGGGAAAACTGAGGCATAGGGACAGCTGTGGCTTGTCCAAGGTCAGCCTGCAAAATAGTGGCAGATCTGGTAATTTAATCCAGGTGTCCCAAGTCCCAGTCCAGCATCAATCTGCTAGGCCAAACTTCTAGGGCCTTCTCCAAAACAAACCTTTTGCCCATGATGCTCTGTGGGTGCTTTCTCTGTAGGTCACTGAAATAGTTGAAGAAATGCCAAATTGTGATCAGAAAAGTGGCTTCACATTAACCATTCTAAGTATAAAGGCTGTGTAATTGAAATCTCAAGGTAATCTTAGGTTAATCATAGCAAGCAATCCTTTTATTGCTTGGGATGCAGGGATTTTTAAGGCTAATAAACTTTGCTTGGCAAAATAGTCCTCTGTCCTCATTCGACAGACAGTGCTGATGCACTGAGGGTAAAATGTTGGGGATAGAAGGCAAAGGTGGTGGGGCCAAAAAAACTGAGATGTTCAGTAAAGTTAAATCATGACACAAAGAAACTGATTCCATCAGTAGCTTCTGCTAAAAAGGGGGAATAATCTAATGGTAATAGGGCCTGTTATCTCTAAAATAATATAAAGAGAGGGGCCTGCCTGAGCTGTGACATTCAGATCCTGATCCAAGTTACAATTTCCTCAAGCCCTCTCCTCTGAGGGGGGATGGTTCATTTGAATTTAAATAAACTCATATTCACCTTCCAACATGTTATTACTTTAACCAGATGGCTTAGGGTCCTGTCCACATTGCGTTTGTATCCCCATGGGATAACCTTGCTAAAATGGTTTCAAACACAGTGAAGCCACCCGTTGTGTCCAAATAGCAGATCACATGCTAGACCACTGTTCAAACACAGTTTGGGTCCTGTCCATGCTGGCAAACCATGTTAGAAACTGTTTGCACTGAAGCTGTGTCTAATCTAAGTAACGTGGGGGTAAGGAAGAAGTCCCTGAGCCCTTCCAGATAGGGAATATTCTTATCTGAGGTGAATCTGATCAGTGATGATGTGTGTAGAAAGCCTCCAGAACAGGGGTGGGCAAACTTTTTGGCCCAAGGGCCACATGTGGGTAGGGAAATTTTATGCAGGGCCATGAAAGTAGGGCTGGGGCAGGGGGTTGGGGTGCAGCAGGGGGCTCAGGGCAGGGGGTTGTGGTGTGGGGTGCAGGAGTGGTTTGGGGTGCAGGCTCTGGTCCGGCACAGCTTACCTTGAGCAGCTCCGCGTGGCAGTGGTGAGCAGCGGGGCTAAGGCAGGCTCCCTGCCTTCCCTGGCCCCATGCCACTTGCAGAAGTGGCCAGCATGTCCGGCAGTGGCTCCTGGGGTGGGGTGGGGCAGGCGGCTCCACCGCGCACTGCCCTCACTTGTGGGTACCACCTCTGAAGCTCCCATTGGCCACAGTTCCCCATTCCCAGCCAATGGGAGCTGCAGGGGGTGGTGCCAGCAGGCAAGGGCAAGGCACAGAGCCCTCTGCCTCCCTTCCCCCAGGGGCCACAGGGATGTGGTGTCAGCCGCTTCTGGAAGCGGTGCTGGGCCAGGGCAAGCAGGGAGCCTGCCTTAGCCCCCTGCTGCGCCATGGGGCTGGCAATCCCACGGGCCAGATTGAAAGCCCTGATGGGTTGGATCTGGCCTGCGAGCCATAGTTTGCCATCCCCTGCTCCAGAAGGAGGAAGGGGTGGATTTGGGGATTTAGCGTAGCTCTCAAGTCTCTGCATTCTGGAATTAAAAAAAAAATCCCAGTGATTAGTTTATTATGTACAACATGTATATGAGAACATGCACAACATAAAAAGATGGCCAGTTGTTTAGGGCTCTGTGAGAGCAGTCATTGTAAGGCCATATGTATGGAGACATTCTAACTGTCCAATAGTAGTCTCCCTTTTCAGATAGAGATGTTCCAAAGAGCTTTCTCAGAAGATTTGCAGGGCCAAAAATCTACTCTTAATACCAGTTGACCACCTGGTGGTGAAGTTTAGTGTGTTTTAGCAAAATATAAAGGTTGCAGTTAAGAGTGATGGTTCCTTTCATAGGAGGCCTGTTTTTCCAAGAAGTGGATATTTCTGCTCTGGCTTGTTCAAATATCTGAGCATACACCTCTCTCTGACGTTTGCCCACCACCTTTGTAAATATGTTTATCTGAGCAGGTCTTCAGTTTCTGATGGTCTTTGTCAAGTAACATGCGTCCCACCTATACTCAATAAAATGCCTAAGAACAAGTGACATGTTTTGGTTCCAGGGTCTTATCCCAAGAAGTCGGGGAGTATGAATGAAGTGAGTGACCCAGAAGATGAACTGACTGACTCTCAGAAAACTAGCAAACTCTCTGAGATTTACTCCACCACCATCCCCAGCGTGGACAGCGCTATGGAATCCTGGGATGGTTCGGGCATTGACGCAGGCTATGGAAGCCAAGGTGAGTCTGGGTCTCTTTACTGTAGATGTGGGAGCCAAACTGGATATAATGAGAGCTGCCCCAAACTCAGACTGAGCCTGACCCTCTTGCATGATTTCCTGGCTGCAGTGGGGCACTGAATTGCTGAAATACCATGGACAGCATTGTTCTTGTGGTATTTTCAGCCTGATGTAAAGCAAGATTTTCAGGACAATTCTGAGCAGAGGCTGAAGAGTCACCAACATTTGGGTACTTATCTGAGCAAGTTCTTGCTGCCATTTCTAGTTCTACTATTGTTGTTTTGCACGTATGGTGCCTTTAGCCTGAGAATCTCAAAGCCCTTTACAAAGATAGATAAATATTATCCCCGTTTTATAGATGGGGAAAACTAAGGCCAGTAGAGGTTCTGACTTGCTCAGGATCACACAGTGGGTCAATGATAGAATTGGGGATAGAACTCAAGTCTGTTGACACCCAACCACTTTCTTTAGCTTCTGGATTATGCCACTTTAAATAGCTTTTGCACCTGATGCTTGGGGTTTTTTTCATCCATTCAAAATATTATCTGTTTTAGCCAGTAGCATGGAAGGTTGCTTGAAATCTATAAGCCCTTTGTGTAATTAGTAGCACTTGGGTTCACCACGCACTGAATACCTTGTTCAATGAAGTATGAATATTGCTTCGGATCTTTCTAACCTCTGCAGATATGTCACTTTATATCTGCATTAGGGATAATGAAACCAATAAATTAGAATCTCTCCCTAATCACTGGGGGAAAGGACTTAATGAAACCATTGCATAACAGCAAAAGATACTGCAGAGTAAAGCAATACGGTTGGCTCTCACAAACACGAAAGGAGAGACTCACTATCTAGAGGAGATGGAGCCATAGGCAAAAAGCAGCTTGGCTAAAAGGGATTTTCTTGTATTTTCTGTTTATTGCATTACGCTTCATCGCATTATACCGACACTGGCTGAAGTGAGTGTGGAATGGACAGAAGGTTGCTAAGAAGTAGACTCAACTGTCTGGCGGGCAGAAGCATTGAGTAGCAATAGTGAAGAACCTGTCCTCAGCCACTGCAGGGCCAGAAGTGTTGCTGATGCCATGGTGTGTGTGGGTAGGGTTAACAGGGCTGGTTGTGAAGCCCATTCAGCAAAATAAGAGCACAGGGTCAGATTAAATAAATGTACCTCGTGTTCCATTTGTACCTACCATTCACAGCTGTTAACTCAACAAAATAGCTCTGTCGTATGAAGGATTTGGGTGAGGCTGTTGCACTAGACTGTGTCATGAACATACCACCAGGGGGCTCCAGTGCAGTAGGATTTTTATGTTGGATTTCCCAGGAGAAAAGCCTGAGAAACACTTGTGCTTATGGGACTGAATGGAAGGAGAGAGCTCAGGAACACCCAGGTTGACAGCCAGATATATTGCTGTATTCTGGCCCTAATGCACCGGGGGGAATTTGACTCGTAGCACCATAGAGGTTTGGGCAAAGCGACCATGATGTTCTCCTGACCCAGGAAATGGCGGCTGCTCTCAGCTTTTGTGAGCTGCTGGCAAGTATTTTCTGGGGCACTCTCTCCGGAACATTTTAACCTTTAAGCACAGAGAACACTCGGCTAAGGAAAATAATGGATCTTGGCATTTTCACAGGAATTACTGGCATTGTCCCTCAGCATTTCCATTGCTCTTGGCTGTCCAGGAGGTCAAATCTCCTTTAATTATGTGTTGCTCCGCTACCTCTTCCTGTTGATTTGGCAAAGCCTGTATGGCAGCGTGCAACTTTTCTTGGAAAGGCTGCTAGAGTTTCTCTGAAAAACGCACTGAATAGGCCGGGGAGTGAGGAAGGTGGGGAGGGGTTGCAAGTGAGTTTATTTCCTTTGCCGACAGCACCTAAATTACCAATGAATGCTCTGTTTGGAAAAGTCGCTGTCTATACTGCTTCATCCCCCTGAGACCTACAGTTTCTTGCTGCTCCAGGGCGATCAAATCTTTGCATCTCAAATGGCTTGGTATGTGAAGAATTATTCTTAGTGTACGGAATAGGGGAAGCTTGTATATTTCCATCTTTACTATGTGAAGGGGAAGGAGGAGTTAATCGTATATAGGATCAGTGGGGCTTTAATCATAGAATCACAGAATATCAGGGTTGGAAGGGACCTCAGGAGGTCATCTAGTCCAACCCCCTGCTCAAAGCAGGACCAATCCCCAATTTTTGCCCCAGATCCCTAAATGGCCCCCTACAAGGATTGAACTCACAACCCTGGGCTCAAACCACTGAGCTATGTGCACATAGGGGCTATACTGCTTTGTACTAGCTATGAACCAGTTTCTCTTGCTGCTCTTTGGGCACATGTGTATATTTTAGTTAGATACACTTCTTCATGTCTCCTCCAGATAAATTGCAGTCCCTGAGCCTGTAGTGAACTGTTCACAGGCACAGGGGCCTGTACTGGGGCACTCCTTGCCGGATCAAGGTCAAAGGGTATGTCCAAACTACAGCTTCTATAGCAGCATAGCTCTGGTGGTGCAGCTGTGCCACTGTAGTGCCATAAAAGTAGATGTTTCCTACATGGACAGAAGAGGTTTTTCCATTGAGGTAGTTAATCTACCTCTCTGAGAGGCAGTAGCTAGGTCTACAGAAGAGTTCTTCCATCTGTGGTGCTCCTCAGGGGTAGGAAGCACCTCACCATCACCTGCCTTGAGCGTGAAACTGTCTTGTCTGTGCCTGCTGTGGACCAGCTTCCTGAAACCAACAGCCTCGGGCAGCACAAGCTCTGCCTGCCAGGTTGTCTGCAGGTAGCAATAGGTGCACTCCAACTCCCGACTATTCCAAGCATTCCCTGCAGAGTCCAGCCCCTCCTCTGTCCATGGACACTCACAGAACGATCAAGCCCACAGTATGCACCAGCTTGTAAGACTCAACTCCAGAGCATCACTTGGCTTAACACCACAGCACTTAGATATATTTAAAGTGAAAACAAGAATATGTTTTATTGTCAAAGACCAGAGATTCAGGTATAGTGAGTAAAGAATATTGGAAACAAATGGTTATATATCAAACAAAATCAATACACACTTTTTTGAGACTAAACTTTAACTGACAAGTTACTCTCTTGTCTAAAGAAGCTTATCTCACCCAAAGCTCTCTCCAGAGTTTTCAGCAAGCCTGGCTGAGAACCCATGAAGCAAAATCGCTGTCCTTTTCCCCCCTCAGTGAAGGGTGCCATGGTGTCCTGTTTGCCTCCCAAAATACAGTAGAGCAAACCTTTGATATGTATCCCAATAGAAGGGGGTTCTCTCCCATACCCCTGCTGATTTTCTCTCCTCATTAGTTTCTTTCTGAAGACCCCACAATCTTTCATTTGCCTTCAGTTCAGACTGGTGATAGGAGACCTATTGTGAATGAGGCAATGCTCCATTTACATGTAAATATGTAAATGAATAAACATCTTCTTGTCTGGCAGAGAACCTGTTTTTCGCCTTTGCTGATGACCAATCCCCCCCAGACAGACTTTAAGAACATATTTTCAGTGTCTATACATAGCTTGAGAAGCACTGGTGTAAGGAGTTATCTGATGTGGGGGACTGGCAATTTTTTTTCCAGTGTGTGAGCAGACTGGCAGCCGATGGCTCGCGGTCCGGCAGCGGTCTGCAGACCACCACTTTGAGGAGCACTGCCTTACACAACATCCGAACATGTATTTCACAATGATATTGATGACCAATGTGACATCGGGGTTTGTTTCAGACCTCACATGGCATTCTGTGGTGAACAGAATGTACAGATCAGACTCACAGAATTCCTATAACCCCTCTGTGCCCCGTGGCCAGTTGTCATTAGGAGGTTGTAGGGTCACGCCATCGACCCAGCTGCATCTACGCCAGGGTTAGGTCAACCTAACCACAGCCCAGTGACATTTTTCACAGCCCTGAGTGACATAGCTAGATCAATCTAATTTTTAAATGTAGACCAGGCCTTACTCTCTTCCAACAAGAATTCACATTTTGTGCAGCAAAATGGCAGCTAGGCAGGTGACTCTGATGGTACCAACCAATGGATTCCATCAGCATGGATATGTTCCTTGAAAGGTGAGAGTTCCATTCACCATGAGAGATTTTAAGATGTGAAAAGCAACATTTGGATGCTATTTCCAAACTCGTGTTGTCCTGCTTCTTATGGCTTTTTTCCCCTTGTGTCTGTGGCAGACTGACAAAATCCTGTGTTATCCTAAACAAACCTTATGGAATTAAGTTAAACCTTATTGAATTAGGGTTAATACCTTTTGGGTACATTATGTTAAAAATGCAGTTGTGTATGGGTTATTGTGGCATTGCATGTACCTTCTCTACCAGGGATGGGGGGATGCTAATGAACTTCCTCCTTTATCAACCCTTTGAAGCCACCCCCTTGGAGAGATGGGGTTGGAAGGACTGGGTGCTTGTTCTGAGCTGAAACTGTGATGATTGGTAAGCACAAAAATCACCTTTGGGTGGGGGTTTGAAGGATGGATCCTCCCAAAACTCCATGTTAGGGTTGGGGTTAACTCTGGCAAACTTATTAGCATGTGTGAAGGTTCTTCTGTTGTTTTTATTATGTTTTATGTAATGCTTTTTACCTTCAGAATAAAGTAGGCTTGCATAGGAAGTGCTGTGTGCTACTTTTATAAGTATAGCTATTACACCTGTTAACCATCTCTGACGAGAAAGCAAGCAGGTATTCCTGGGTAACATCTTTGTGCTGGGAAATACATTGAAGGCAGAGAACCATGCAGCCTGAAAATTCGCTGGTTAGAAAGGAACGGGCCTGTCTTCCCATCGAAGGGAGGCAACAGCAGGGGAGTTGGAAGCTTGAGAGTGGGTCTGGGACACTAAAGTGAACTGGGAGAGTGTCCATTAGGACTCTGGAATAGTTAATCTACAATGGGATTTTCAGAGCTCTCAAATGGGACCTGACATCCAAATCCCTTAAAACTAATGGGAATTGAGTGTCCAAATTCCTTTAAGAAGCTTTGGAAATTTACAAGCAATAATTCCTGCATTGAATTCACTGCCATTAAGAATGATCTCTGCCAAGTACAAAATGTCAGCTGGCAAAAGTCCAGTTCATACTGCCTTCTGCATTACCCCAGCAAGTGGGTTCTCATTAAAAGTTCTGACCCAATGGCAATACAGTTACGTGAGGGACCAGGGTTTGGGAGCTACTTCAGCACTTAAGGGTAACTTTTTGCTCTTCGTAGTAGTATCACAGTATAGATATCTTCCTTCAGCTCTCCTGTTACTAATGGGCACAGTTACTCCTGCGTACTGAGGTGGGGAAGATGGAAACAGCAGAGGAGCATGAAATATTTTGTCAGATTTTATTTTGATCTCACTGTTTATTTGTATAATGGTAGCACGTAGAGGTCCCAGTCAAGATGACACGTAGTAAGAGATGGTCACTGCCCCAAAGACCCTACAGTATAGATAGATACAGGTGGGAGGAAAGAAGTATTATTAATTCCCATTTTACAGATGGGAGAAACCAAGCACTGAGAGATTAAGTGACTTCCCCAAGATCATGCAGGAAGTCTGTGGCAGAGCCTGGAATGGAACTCTGATCTTTTTAAGAACAAATCCAGTGCCTTTAGCACATGACCATCCTTTTCTGGGATCTAATGTTTCATTCTGACTGTCTAACCAGGTGTAATTATTTTTCCCTCTCTTCCTCTCTGCCCGCCTTTCCTAGGTACGTACATACCTCAGGCTGTTGGCATTGCCCTACATCCACATGAATGGAGACCTAGCAGGCAGAAGAACAGCACCCCTCCTGAGGATCCCAGGAAGAACTATCCCTATATGGATGGAAGTTTCAGTGAAGATGACTGGGACAAACCCACCAGGTATGAAGGAGCTGGAAGAAGCAGGGAGGAGACCGGGTAGGCGTGTGTGTATGTGGATGTCCAAACTGACTGTGTTGTCCATCATATTGTATTTGCAATGTGTAGGGTGTATTTGTGCGTGGTGGAGCAGTTGAGTCAGGAATGGAGAGTGGACAGGATAGTTCCTATTAATATCTTCCCAACTACAATCAAATAGTTGCCCAGTTCAAATAAATTCTTAAGTTGTGTTGTGACTGCTGAGAATTCAGTTATTATCTACAATATTGAACACATACAGTGCGGGGTGTGCACTGTTGGGGGTATGTGTGTGTCAGGGGGAGGATGCACATGGGGGATATCAGGTGCATGCAGTGCTGCAGTTTGCTACCAAATCTCAAATTTCAGTTAGGTAATCGTTTTTAAAAAAAAATTAGACCCGTAGTAAATTGGTAACTTAACCAACAGGGCTTTGATAAAGATCATGCACCATGAAGTCTTCACTTCAGACTACATTGGCAGGACACTTTTTTTATTAACACTGCAATTTGCCAAGGACATTATACAGTGAAACTGTCTTCAAGGAGCAGCAGAATCTCTCTTCTTAAAGCAGGCAGGTCTTCAGTTGTTATAAAAAAAAAATTGTATCACAAACCCCCTTAAGTTTTATTTCATGGTTGCCTAAAACAGTGGATTACCTGTTAGAGGCAGCCCTTACTGCTGGCTTCACTATATTTTACAATGAAAGAATAACTTGATAGCACTATCTCCTAAAGCCGTGACCTGTTGCTCCCACTCTGGCTCACCTTGAGTTGTACCTTCTTCCACCAGTTAGTCCGGCTGAAGAAGTCAAGGTGACCAAGAGCAGCAGAATCAAGCCCTTGGCTCAGGCTACTGCAGGTGCTGCAGAAATGCCTGTAAATAAACACTGTGGGTGCAAGGGAGCGAAGCTACTCTTCGCTTTTGCATGGAACTTCTGTTGTTGAGATTCACGCCTGCTTTTTCCCCTCTCCTACCCCTGATATTGCTAGGCAGCTCTACACAGGGCTTCCCTGAGAGGGGAAGAGGAGCTGACCCCTCACTGAGTTACGCGCAGTGAAAGGAGTTCCTACTTCATTGACTAATCCTGCCCTTGACATTCTCCAGATGTCACATAGTTGTGTGTGTTGCGAGGTGTGGTGGGTTTTTTTGTTTGTTTGGTTGGTTTTTTTAAAATTTTTGTTTGTCAAAACAAAAAATTAGATCATCTCATGGACATTTCCACCTATTTAAAATAGTAAAGCTGGAAAGAAAGGGTGGCTGCTTGACAGTTGTAGCTACCATATTTGAGCCTTAGTAATGGTTCTTGAAGCCCAACCCATTCTGACTCAGCTCTGGAAAACCAACATGCACAAGTCAGAGGGCCAATTAGACCATGTCGTCGTCTTAGGGAGAAAACAATTAACCTATCTAACCCCAGCTGTTTCCAACCCAGAAAAGGTACTGGTGCCAGTGATGCAAGATCCCCAGTCTGGAGCCCTGAATGCATTTTTATAATGATAGATTTGACTTACTGATTCCAGACGTGAGGGACTCCAACTGGCGGGAGCGTCTGTCTCACTGGAAACTTTACAGCAAAGAAAGAGAATGGGGAAGGGAAGGGAAGCAAAGTTAGTCTTTGGCATTATAATAGCAGGTTTCAGTCTTAGTCTAAAGGGGTTCTTGTTTATTTTTATAAAATGGGTCACTGGATAACTTTTGGCCTCTCTAGTGCAATCAACTAAGACCCTGATCCTGCAAAGACTGATCGACGTGTGTGCTTAAATTTATGCAGTGTGAATAGTCCCATTGAAGCCAATGGGGCTACATGCAGTGCATGAAGTTAAGCATGTGCTTAAAGCCTTGCACGATCTGGGACTAAATTAGTATGGATCTGGAAGTGGGGCTTTTGAAATGGGGAGTCTTCAGTTAATTCGATGAAAAAAATCAACTGCTTTTTGACTGGTGTTCAAATAATAGAATGTTTGATCTTTGTTAAATAGCATTGACTGATGGAGAAGCTTCTCATATTTGAAAAATTAATGACTCCATTTTAGCTAGGTAAATTGTCACCAGACACCACAGAGAGAGAATCTTATAGATGCAGTTACTAATAATAGTGGTAGAAGACAGCATTGCTGAGGTTAGATACAGTAGAACTATCCGACTCTAACTGCTGGGTTTATAATGCATTGCTGTGTCTCAGTATGGCATACAGAGAGAACTTCCTTGGAGACCTTAAAATATTAGATCGAGAGTTCCTTGTCTCAGGAGCTGTTTTACACAGTGCCTGGCATATTTTAGGCACTCCCACAATCCACAAAACAATGCTAATAATTCCCTTGCCATGAATCTATCAAGCCACTTCAGTGCATTCAATTATCATTTGCTTTAGAGATCTAAATACTGTACTCCCGCATCATGTCTAATGGCTCACTAACAGAGATACAGGCGCTGCAGTGATGGGAAAATCAGTATTTACCCAGTATTGCACTGCAAATATTTCTACCAGTTTGAGAGAGATTTCTTCCACATGTAACAGGGAATACTGGTACATCTCGTGAAAACATTTAAATGGGTAGAAATGTTGTAAGTGCAGCCACTGTTTCAAAGACATAAGAGAGAAGATCTATTTGACTATGTTGTCCAGTTCCCCTCACTGCTGTCCATGTGATAAATACATCTTAAGTTAAAGCAAATGCTGGGTCATATGAGTTGTACTCTAAAGTTCCCTGTGTTGTTAATTGCAGTGTTATTGACTTGTCTAGGCTCAGGCAAATCATTTTATATACATCTCTCTACATTATTTACTCTCACAGAGACCTAATGTATTTATCATTTTCTCACCATGTCTGTTACCCTCTGTGTTTTTCTCTCTTCTCAGGTGTTCTGTGTCTCAGATCTGAACTCTGTCCCATCAGCCTTTGTACTAACAGTCTCTGAGGCTCCTGGTTTACCCATAATGCATCCTTTTTTCTTTCACTTCTCTGTTTCACCAAAACGTCTTCCTAAACCTACAGTCTTCCTACAGACACTTTTTATTTACCCTTTTGAACTTGACATTACTACACCAACTTAATTCTTCCTTTGAAGGACTTTTGCCCTGTTAGTAAGTGCATGGAGGTTTTGTATTTGGACTCTCTTGCCTGAAAAGTTCATATTGTTTGCTTTTGTATATGAAGACTCTTCAAGTCTCTGCTTTTACTGGTGAGCCATTTGCTCTAGCCTTGCGGCTTTCTTCCCGCTGCAGAAGAGTGCTGACAATTTTTGGTTCCTACGTTACAACAGATATCCCAACCGCCAAAACGGCCTTGAGACTGCTCACGAGGATAGTTTTTGGCGTGTTTTTGGAGAAGCTTTGGAGGACTTGGAAACATGCGGCCAGTCTGAACTTTTGAGGGAGATCGAGGTAAATCAACTTGGAATTGTTCTAACCAGTCCATTCTCGCCACTTGTAGTAAGTGTTTCCCCTTGTATGCTAAATGTTGACTATATCTGTGGGTGGCGGGGGGGGTAAGGATTCTATCCGAGTTTGATCCCTTGGAATATCTGTACTTTCAGATCACTCTACTCATCTGTTAATAGTCTCTTTGGTTTTTTTCCCATCAACTGTCAAAGTATTCACAAAAAGCTTTTCTTGTTTTGATCAGCTTCATAGCTCACCAAACAATAGTCATAAAATATCTAAATCTTCCTATCAAATGGCAAACACTCCATTGAAGAAGTATTTCTGATTGACAAGCTCTGCAGATTGGCCAAAATGGGTCCAAAAAATGTGGGTACTGAACAGTTGACTTACTTTAGATGTCTGAGAGTCCAGCACATACCTTGCATTCAGATGTGTTTACACCCGCTGCTGGTTCAGTAAGATGGATAAATGATTGGTTTTCATTCAACCCCCACCCCACCCCTTGGGAAAATTTACAAGAAGGCAGCAGCTTCCTGTAGACATAGTGTTTCCTTTCTTCATGGCCTACTCTCTTGCCTTTACCCACAACACTTTGGAAGTCCTTTTATTGTCTCTGGCTGTGGGATGGGCAGGTTGGAATTTAAAACCTTGTGGAGAAAGTAAAGCAGGAAATCCCTGTTCAGAAACCACTTTAAAAATCACTAGTAAGTTCTGTAAGGAACAACCCTGCACTAGCAGGACTGGCTGAATATCCATCTTCTAATCTAGGCGTCAGTCATTACAGAAGACCAGATTGTAGCCTGGCTTTTGCAGTGATGCAAAGGAGTGAGGAGTGTAAGGTGAGCTGCCTGTATCACATTTTGCAGCACAGGAGTGGAAGCAGGTTCTGTGCAGCTGGTGCTCCCCCGGATCTGTGCAGGCAGGTGAGGACTGCATGGATCCTTGGCTCCACTTTGCTTGACCCCTTGTCCCCCCAAAAGACGCTTGGCCAGCAAAACCGCATTGGCACACAAGGTAACGTATGCTATACTGCGTATAGGTCTGGAGCAACAGTGAGACCAGGAGGAACTTTGTGACTTTGCATCCCAGGCTGCTCTTGGGGCAGTCCAACAATGCACTGCTCCCTACTTAGAGCACATTGTAAAGTGACTCTCTAGACTTAAGATCCATGGAATTCAATGGGCTTTGAATTTTTGGCATTTTCTCCAGTGAAGTTTGGGTATTTGAGTTTTGCAGTTCACATAAAGCAGTGAAAGTGACAGGGAATTTAAAAAACATAAGGTTTCCATTCACCACCCTCTTCAGGAAAATGAGGATATTGCAGGTATATTTCACACAGCCACAAGAATCTGTTTAATTATTCTCCTCCGTTGTTCCAAGCCAAAGCAGACTGATCTGATCTCTCTAGCTATCTGACGCTAACACAGGTGAATTAAATCCTCCATTGGAGGGAAGGATTTATTTACATGCTTAATCAGGTGACTCTTTCACTATTGCACACCAGTGGCTGGTCATTGACTCGCCACTGCTGAGTTTTGCTATCTGCTCCCTACCTTTCATTTTTTTTTCTTGTGCCTGTTGACATTTAAGAGAACTGAGCTTGAACCTTGGAATTAAACTGTTCATTACTAATTTAAATAGATTGTGTGTCCTGGAACCAGTTGAGGCTGCACACACTGATTTCTTGACTCATTCCTTAGCTTTGATCAGTATAATCCCTTTAATGAAAAACGTTGCCAGACAGAGACTTTTCTACATAGGGGGATCTTTAAAGGGATGCTATAAAGGGTGACTGGTCCTAAATGCTACCTAATTTCATATTAACTTTTTTTAAAAGGCTTGATCAATTTTCCTAAATGAAGGCTGCCACCTCTTGACATAAAATCCGTAGGTGCCGGAACTAGGGGTGCTGTGGGGAGCTGCTGCATCCCCTGGCTTGAAGTGGTTTCCATTATATACAAGATTTATAGTTTGGTTCAATAGCTCTCAGCATCCCACTATACAAATTGTTCCAGCACTCCTGATAAAATCTTAATTTCTTGGCTGGAAAACCTGCTGTGGAACTCAAGGTATTGTCTTGCTTAGCCATTGCAGACAAATGCACTCGCAACATACTGCAGCTCTGGAAGCAGGTATGGTATCAAAACCTACCAGAATCCTTCTCCGAGATCCAGATTTTGGTATATTTCAGTTCCCTTCCTGCTTGTAAGAACAGAGCAGGCTGGCAAACTAGAGGTATGGTGGCATGCCGAGAAACTATCCTCCCATCCTTTTGAATGCCATAATCCCAGAGCTATATTATAGGGAGATGGTGCAAAATCAGAGTGCATCTGGCTGAAGGTTTTATACCTGAGTAGGCAGGCACAGGCATGGGGGGAAGCATATTGCTTGTTGTCTTTGTTGTATCTCTAGAACACATGTAGCATGTGCTCCTCCCATGTCTGCCTCCTGCTGCTTGCCAGGGTCCATGGTCACATCTCTCTTCAGGGTAGTTAGACACACAATCTCTGGGGTATTTAGCCCTATTTGCAGTGCTAGTGGCTCTCACTCCCTTACATCCAAAGAATGCTGGCTTGAAGCATTCTGAGCTCTTTCTGCACAAGGGTACTAAAGAGGAAGGGATTTTCTGTATGCTTCCATAGTGAAGAAGCCATAAGTTGCCCTACAATCCATAGAAATGTAGGTCTGAAAGGGATCTCCATAGGTCGTTCAGTCCAGTCCCCTGCACTGAGGCAGGACTAAGTATTATCCGACCATCCCTGTGCTATCCCTGTCTAACCTGGTCTTAAAAACTTCCAATGTTGGAGATTCCACAGCCTCCCAAAATAATCCATTCCAGTACTTAACTACTTTCACAGTTAGGAATTTTTTCCTAATGTATAATCTAAATCTTCCCTGCTGCATTTTAAGCCCATTACTACTTCCCTTGTCCTTTTAGTGGTTAAGGAGAACAATTTATCACCTTTCTCTTTATAATAACCTTTTATGGACTTGAAGACTGTTATCATGTTCTCCCATCAGTTTTCTGTTCTCCAGACTAAACAAACCCAGTGTTTTCAGTCTTCTCTTGTAGGTGATGTTTTCTAGACCTTTGATCAATTCTGTTGCTCTTGTCTGGACTTTCTCCAATTTGTCCACATCTTTCCCAATAATGTGTGTGCCAATTTCATTCCCCTGGTGCTGCCTCACTGAGCTGTTAGTCTATGAACTACAGTGGTGTCAGCAAATCAGTGTTTCAGACCCTATAATGTCCTTCCCAAGATGTCCATAGAATGACATTGAGTTTCTGTGAAGCAAAACCCATCACTTAAGAGGGAAACCAGTTTCAGAAGCGAAAAGATCACTTCTCCAGGCCCAGACTGTTTGAAGGAACTATCTCTCTGTCTCCAAAGCCCAACCTTGCTCTAAACAACCTGTAGCTGGCAGTATAACTTGCATATTTTGACATATTGACAAGAGAGAGGATTTTGAGTCTACCTTGCTGTGTAATAGTTTCACTGTAAGCTTGTTCCACTGTCTGTTGGCCATTCTGAGTGTATGAAAAGATAACGTTGAACTCCTCCTAGAGACTGCTGGGAGTTGATGGTTGAGTTAAGGGCATTTCAGCTAGATATGCATTAATTTAAGCATTCTTTTCTATCAGTTCCTTGAACAAGTACCTCCATTTTGTGTGTGTGTTTGTACATAAAAGGTGTACAAGTGGTTTTTATCAAAAATGTTCCCTCCATTTTTCCATGGGGGGGAAAACTGGCTAAAGATTTCTGACAAGAAGCAAGGAGCGTTTGCCGAGATGCCTGCCCTTTCTGTAAGTGGCTCCTATAGCCAGCCGGAAGTGACTACTAGTGCTACCATTGGGGTCAGAATTACATCTCCCCCTGGTTGGTGCTGAACATTGTGTGTCTCCTGCTTCTCTCTAAGTTGCTTTTGTTCTTCTAGGGTCCATCAGTCGCTTGCCACTCAAACTTTCATTGAACTAACTTACCACCTTATCCACAGGCCTCCATCATGACAGGGAGCGTGCACAGCCTGGGTCTGGAAGGGAGCAAACTGCTCGTGGACTCAGTTAGTGAGTCCGGATTGAGCCCACTGAGGAAAGGAAACGCCAACTGCTGCGACGAAGGGCAGAGCGACAGCAGCATCACTCCCACCAAGAAGAATGAGAGGAATCTGGAGATGAGGAAGATTAAGGAGGAGGTGCAGGAAATCATGTCTCCAACCCCTCTCGAGTTGCACAAGGTCTGTGTTTAGACAGAGGTCACTTCAGTGTTACGCCGAGGATCCCTCGGTTACAAATAACATTGTTGGGGTTACGGTGGGGTTTGCACCCTGAAACTGTCCGGGAACTTGCTCTTATACTGCATGTTCCCTGCCAAACAGGACGGCAGGAGAAATATTCTGCTGGGAAGTGACTTTTCTGTGATTTGTTCCCAGCATAATACAAGTCAGCCATGTCTACAGCTGAGCCAATATTTTATTTATATTTTCCCGGATCAGCCACCAAATTGAAAAACGAAAAGAAAAATTGGTTAGTTTTTTAACTGAAAGGGGCAGGGGAGGAAATGTTTCTCCTCCCCCCTCCCCCCAAAAAATGGAAAATATTCCATTTGGGTCAAACGAAACATTTCAAATGTCAATTTGAATTAACACTTCCTTTATCTCTTTGGTAAATGTTCTCAGGGTGTCAGATTAATGGGGAGGTGGCCTCCAGCTAGAACATAGCAGCAGTGGTCTTTGCTCCCACCTAGAGATGGACTCAGACATATTGACCCTAGATCTCTACCCCACATCGCCAAACTTTGGGAGAATTCTAATGCCAGCTTTGTGGCTTGCACCCCTCTCTGTTTATGTTTTAAGTGTGGACTAGGCCAAAGTCTAACACTGAGCTAGAACATAGCTACTGCACGCCAAGTTCCTTGGGGGCAAAGGGAGAATACGATGGTATTCATCACAGGTAGTTGATGGTGGTGGTGATGGCAATAATACACTGCCTCCACCTTCTGGATTTAATTTGTGGGGAGATGCTGTGCCCACAACCCCACAATTCCCAACTGTGTTGCCAAAATATGACTCCAAATAGAGTGTGCTGAGCTGGCTCTCGCTGGCTGAGGGCCACTGCTTCTCTGGCTAGGGGCATTGAAAAGATCTGTCCTGATGTGTCTCCTGTCAGGCAGAAATATTGCTTTCACTGCTGGGGTGGATGAGCTACCAGCTGCCTTTGCTGCTGGAGAGGAGGGAAGAAAGGAGGAGAGAGGCTTAAAGTGGGTTCAGCACAGTACAGCAGCTCTTCTCTGATCTGACCCCAGGCAGCTGGCTCAGTGTCAGCTGTCTGAATGGCTGGTGGTGGAGATGCTCTAGTCCTTGAGAAGCTGGAGGGAGGCAGCAGCTCCAGCTCTAGCCAGCACTGTTGTGAATTTGGTGCTACTCACTATTGGTGCTGGTAACGCCACAGTCTGGCAATTCCTAACATTGGAGCATCCAGGAAAAGGCAGATCAGGTTGAGGCGGTAAAAGGGCAAAACCAAAATGGCGCAAAGCCGAAAACAGTACCAGTTTGAAGCCCAGTCACACCCCAATCCACTGTCACAAATTGCGAACACTGACCCAATTTTGAGGGGACTGTGGTTTCATCATTTTACTACATTTTCTTAATGGTGTTAAAACTCATCAGTGTGATGTCTCTGAAGCAAGCTATTGGATAAGCCACCAAGATTAAAAATCTGTAAGAGCTGTAAATAATTCAACAACCTGCTTGGAAACACTCATGTTTGTCAATTAATTTCATTCAGATTTTCAGCACCATAGGCTTGCATGGTGGACACACAAGATGCCTAGAATAGCTCAAAGCAAATGAGTTGCCCCATTGATTAAAAATTCCATTATTTGACCGGTAGTGTCCACCTCTTTGGAGGTTATCCAAAAACTTGTGATTTATAACTCTACTTAAACGTTCTTGTTCTCCCCCAAGCAAGGGCAGAAGATTTGTTTGTGAATTTTGTGCCCATTGCCAAAGCATCTGAGCATGTGACCTGTATAAACAGCTGGCAGTGTGTGCACAAGTTTAAATTAAACTCCTCTCAAAACTAACAGACAACCAATGTTTACTACTCAGTCCAAGCAAAACCCCACCATTAGACCCAGAGCAGAATCACACTACTGTACTGGACACATTACCTGAGGAGTTCCTGCCATGCTTCTCTCATGTATCTGTGGCTCATACTGCATTAGAATTTCTTGTTCAATGCCTTTCCATGCAGATGACACTCCACAAGGACCCAGAGAGTGAAGACTTTGGATTCAGTGTCTCTGATGGCCTGTTGGAGAAAGGTGTCTATGTAAATATGATCCGTCCCAATGGGCCGGCTGATCAGTGTGGCCTCAAACCTTACGACAGAGTCCTTCAGGTAAGGAATGCAAAGTACAGCTCTGGAGATAGGAAATGAGTGAGCAACTGAGAGGAAGAGAGAAGTTTGTAAGATTCCACTAAGGTGACACCAACTTTATAAAAGCTAGTAGGTAAGCAGCTAGCTACTCAGCCCTTAGCATTACGATGCATCTGGAGCTAGCTAGAGTGTTACACTAAGGGATTACTATGTAGCAGAGTTGGACCTGAGCTCCAGATCAGAATCGCCCATTATTTTGGGGAAGTTGGCATCCAGCTCCAAACCGCACAGCCTAGATTTCTCTCTAGTGCTAGGCGGAAAGTCCTTTTCATCCTTTCCCTGGTGCATCAGGGGGACTTTTCAGGTAAACCAGAGTTTGGCACATCAGTCAAAGCAAGACAGCATGTGCAGTTCCATGTGTATTTAAATGGTCTGCTTGAAGTTCAGTGCATAGCCATCTTGCATATGCATAGAGAATTCTAGGAAACACACACTTCAAGTGAGGTGTTGTTGTTCCTAGACTCACTTCCCCTAATGACTCCTGAGCCACCGCATATTTGCTGCAGAAACGAAATACAATATGCAGTAAACACGGTCCACAACATATGCAGATATATTTGACCACCATGGAGAGAATAGTAATGGGGCATGGGTGGGGACTGGCTTTAGATATTTCCAAGAGACTTAAATACATAGCTGTAGTGCAGCAAGCTCAACTCTGATAGCAACAGGAAGAGCACAGTCAGCTAGAGAAGGCATTGCCACTTGTGGGTTTTGTAACCACATTAGAAGTCTTGAAACTCTCATAAGGACGTTTTATTTTTACTAATTTTAAGTGAGGGGCGGGGGCTCAGTGCCCCAGTTAGCTCAAATATATTCTGTACATCAGGTAACTGAAAAACTGGCAGCAGCACAGGGAGCCTGATTTGGGTTTGTGATAGTCCGTAGCCAGTTGGCTGGTATACAGCTATTCCTTCTCAGCCTCCAATAAAAGATTAGCCTCTTGTTCGTTCTTGCACCAATTAGGCTCTGCAGCTGCATTTCGGGTGAATGCTGGATGTGTCGCTATCCAAGTGAATGCCAAGCGTTCTGTGTGTGTGTGCATGAAATCTTAACGGGAGCAGAGACTTTGACAATCCCCAACTTCAATGTCTCTTCTTGGTCCATTGTAGACGTACAAGGAGACAAAGTTGTCTTCTGTTGTAGCTATCGTACTGGCGTTGAGGGTTGTGCTGAACGAGGGCTTTGCAGAAATATTGCTATCGACGAATCCAAGGAAAAAACATAGAGAAGGGGCACTGAAGATGCTTCAGCGTGGAGCTGATAGTCTAAAAGTCTTCCTAGATCGCTTCCCAGTGAGGAGTAGATGCAGCCACTCCTTCCTCCATAGCTATGAAGGGACCTGTCTACCTTGGAACCAGTGCAGTTCTACAACATGCGTGGCAATTGGGGAGCCCATCCTGTGTCATTGAGTGCAGCTCCATGGGCACTTAATGAGCCCAGAGGAGCCTGTGAGAGGGAGCTACATGGATCCACCATCCGTTGCCCTGTAAAGGAGGCCCAGCCTTGCTCCAGATGCTACTTCAGCTCGGGGGGAGGGGCTGAGACGGAAAGGAAATTCCATTCTTCAGTCCTGGGGACATCCCTGCCTCAAGCTCATCTACTCTGGCTAATCACAGGAGGGGGAGCGTTTGCCCCTAAGTAGTTCATATTGCAGGTGATTTAACCTTGGAATATGTTTGAACTTCCACTGAAGACAGCTAGAAAAGTTGGCTCTTTCTTCCGAGTTCTGCAGGGAGGGCTTGCGGTCTCCAGAGAATGCTTTAGAAACCTCCACTGTGCACCAGCTGTGCTCTGCAAACCCCTGGAAGAACAGAGCTTGTTTCTAGCAGTCTCAACAATGCATATATACATACACAAGTTAAAAAATAATACATAAGATAGGTGCCTATAATCCACTCAAATGCATGTCTGCTGAAAGATGCTGTTCTGTTTGTCTAACAGTAGAGCGGGTGGCTCAAAAGACCAGAAGTGTGATTCTCCTAGTTGCTGAACACCCTTATTTTCCATTAAAGTCAGTGGGAGCTGCAGGTGCTCAGAATCTCTGAGAATTAGGACCAGGTTTAAACTGGGTATAAAATGAAAATTTAGACCACCTGCTGCTGCTTGTGCCAATAGGTGAAGTATCTGTTGTGGTTTTTGGAGCAGCTTGAGGATGTTGGGGAGTAGGAAAGCAGGCAAAGATTCTGTTTTGATACCAGATCCAAGATCTGATGAGATTGGATTAGAGATCAGCCTGAAACAAATCCCCAGATCTGAACCTGCAGAATGTGGAAGCTCAGTGAGTTTTTGTCCTTTCTATTTGTGTGATTGTATAGTTTTCCTATTAAGGAGACTTTATAGCTGGACGAGATGGTGCAGTTTGCTGACTGCTGCTGCAATTCCTACAGTCCTGGGAAATCCCATTCAGGGCTGAAGGAATTTCAGGGCTTCCAGACAGACTGTATTCATAGGGACTCCTCTCCAGTGCCAGGTCTCAGTTCTAGTGGCATTCTTGGATTTTGCAGTTAACGAATGTTTTTTTGTTCTTTCCCACTACATTCCCTCCTCGCTCCCCCCCGCAGGTAAATCGCATTCGAACAAGAGACTTTGACTGCTGTCTGGCTGTACCATTGATTTCCGAGGCAGGAGACAAACTGGACCTAGTCATTAGTCGAAACCCCCTGGCACTCGCTGCCAATACCCAACTGGAGGCCAGTGGAGAGTTAGTCCCACAGTCCTTGGGCGTGGAGGTCAAAACAAGCATGCAGACACTCTGAGGAGGGAGGATTTAAATGGAAGGTACCTTTGGGCCCTGCCATGGTGGAAAAGCTGATGAGTATCCATTGTGGTTTTCTGTTTTTGCACTGGTAACTGTAATGCTGTATGTAGTGTAACTTGCAGGTGGGTCTGCCATTAGCTGTGACTCCTAGACCACCAGACATTGCTCTGAAGGTGCAAGCTAAACCAGATGAGCAGTGTGGACCTTGGTTAATGCAAATGGTAAAATGGGCTGCTGATAGCAGAAAACAGCATCCAGGGTAATTCACCTTTGGCAGGGCAACCTTCAGTCATCGTTCAGCTCCAGTAGGCCTGAGCTTTCACTGTGCGTGGGTTCATGGAGGGTGGATCATCTCCTTGCTCCTCTGACACCGTCATTCTGAAGGACTTGGCCATCCTGTAAACACACATGGTGCTATTTTTTTTTTGCGTTGTTGTTTGCTTTCTTAATCACATACAGTAAGAGTAAAACAAATCCTGGTTTCTTTGAAAGGAAATGCTACTTCATCCTATAGCCTCTTTAAAACACTACCACCAAATCTGACATTTGAAAATCCCCTTTCCACCTGAACATTCACCCACACTGGGCAGCACTAAGTCCCATTTAAAACCCAACTCAAAACTCACTTGCGAATGGCTAGATGCACTTTCTTTTGAAAGCTAAATCCTTTTGATGGATCAACGTCTCTCTCCAGTTGGAAATCCCACCCTCGTCACCCACCCCTTTGGAAATGCAAGGAAGCACTTTGCCCCCGTTGCTGACTCCAAGACACAATTTGGTTGTCTGTCCTCATACATTTTTACAGAGCACTTAGTACAACACAGCATCCAGGAAAGCCACTGAATGGCTGTCCTGAATCACTAGCTCTCTTGTTCACATAGACCATCACAGAGATTCCTCTCATTGAAAACCGGGGCTGTTCCTCCAAGCAAACAGCTGAACAACATTCATCTCAGGCCAACTTCAGGGTTATTTTTTTCCAGTGTTTTGAATAAATAAATCCTTGTGGTCTCCTGCCAAATGCTGGCACGAAAAGCCCTCTCCTAGATTGATGTTGTGTTTCCAGTTCCCATATGTGCCCCAGATTGGGTCACCTTAGTGCAAGTACAAGTGTGTACACTTTTTTAAATGTCTCTGATAGGTTTTGGACACTTCCCTGTAGTCTGCCATAGCTGCCCTCCTTTACCTATCGTTAACCTCTCTGTGGTTAGTAAGCACGATGCCTTTTTCGGTAGCTCTTCCTCACCCTGTGTCTCCCTGCACTCAGCCCAGCTCCTTGTAGAAGATATGGGTGTGATATTTGAAATGGTTTAAAAATCTGCCTGCAGCAAACTAGTTGCGATGCAACCAAGGGCATGATCTCTTCCTTTCTCGTCTCCAAACACAAAATTGCTGGCCCGTGTCAGTTTCTTCACATGGCAAATGTGATTGCCTGCTCCGTGTTTCATATATTTGCACTTTATTATGATTTATTTTTTAACGGATGTCGTAAGGGCCTGTTTTGTTTTGTTTTTTCCCCCAGGGGAGGGGACATCCTTTTAAAGATCCCTGCTTAGTGGAAATGGGTCTCCTCCTTCTGCTTGTTCTCATTTTATTTATTTATTTTTGTTGTTGTTGTGTATTCGGGATGCCATGTAGCTTTGAAATGTTCATTGTTCCACCAAGGCTGAGCCAGGACTAATTCCCATGTCTGTACTCTAGGCAAATTTGCAACTGTCTCTCACATCCAGCTATTTGTAGGTGCAACCATTCTTGTCTCACGTATGCAATATTCCATACCATTGCTGCCATAACTAGATAATGTGCCATAACTGATACTGCAAGGCATTAACAGTACAGCTGAAAGTGTTTTTATATGCAATATTCTAAAAGGCAGAAGCTCAGTGCGGCTTCTAATGGGTTTTTAATGAAGACTTTTATTAAAAAGGCTTTAAAAAAACAACAACTTGGTCCTTGTATCCCTTCCTATGCATTTTGAATGGTACTAAACTGAAATGCATTACTTAAATGTGTATTTTTATCCATATATTAGAGTGTATTCCTTGTAAAGTATTTTTATATGCTAATTTTCTTATGTATCTATGAAAGCACAATATTTAAAGGTACAGCATTTCAAAGAATATTTTAGTCCTGTTTTGGACCTATTTGTAAATCTCTGTATTTAACTGGGATTGCAATGACTTTGTTTTTTTTTTAATTAAATAAAAACAAGTGAAATGCATCTGGCCTTGTTCTTGAGTGTATTTCTGCTAAAGGTTAGAATCCAGATAATACTGGCTGGTTGGATGGTCCAGCCGTCTCCCTCATGTGCACATTTGTACACTCAGAGCAGGCCAATGCAGAGGTGATTAGGGACATGGCCTTCCCTTCTCCTCCCTTCCCCTTTGTGGAGATTTCAATTTCCTGAGCCGTGAGGATGGAGAAATCCCTACCCTTTCCCCACCTCAGGACAGGGTCTTTCTCTTGTCTTTGGGCCTTGTGGGTAAAGGCTTCTTGAACCCTCCCTACACACCCACGTTGGGACCAGGCCAAATCTGGCTGTAAATTTGACTGAAAAGCTTTGTGAGTTTGGATTTGGTCTTAAATAGTATTCCGATTGGAGAAATGGGAGTGCTTTGAGAGAAGGGCACAAATTCAATCCCAGAATGTAGTGTTTTTCAACATCCATGGGATCCAACTCCAAATCTTGCCCATCTGTAATGGCTGCCTATGATACTCCATGTGCTGCTGCCCCTAAAAGCAGCCCTCGGTCTTTAGTATAATTTGGCACAGTAAGCTTAAAGTAGATGACTCTCTTCTGTACCTAGGTAAAACCCTCTGATTCAAAACCTTGAGACTAAGGTGACCGCCCATCCTGAATTGGGTGGGACAGTCCTGAAATGCAGAGTTCAAGGCTGAATTATTCCAGGATCGTATTTCTCCTGGCTCACTTGTGGCGCCATTCTCCACCTGCCCGAGGCTCAGGGTGGTGCCAGCCTCTTCCTGGTGGGGGCAGGAGGGGCCTGAGGTGGGCCTTAGCGCCCCCCCCCCACGCTCAAGATGAGGCCCTGCCCCTTAGTCCTCCTCTCACCCAGAAGCCCCGCCCCCTGGCCAGACCGGAAGCCGGAGCCAGGCAGTAGTAAGAGCCACCTGGGAAGCCCGGGTTCCTCTGCCTACCCTGGGCATGTGCCCCGGGCTGGGGACTGCTCTCGGGCAACCAGTCCCCCACCCAGGGCAAGTGGAAGGTCTGGGGCTGCCCACAGCAGTCTGGGCTCCCTGGGCAGTTCTTACCACAGCTCCAGCTTCTGGCCTGGTCAGGGGGCGGGGCCGCAGGGGAAGGGGCAGAGCGGGGGCAGAGCCACGGAGTTCTGCATGTGTCCCGCTTTTGCCTTTTGAAAAGATGGTCACCCTACAGCGTGTACTTAACAACGTGTGGCTGTACAATTTTGCTGCCCAAGCCACAAAGTGTATGTCTACACTGCAATTAGGTGCCAACAGAACCTGGAGTCGAAGTTTGGGCTTGGGCTCTAGGACCTGAAAGGTGGGAGGGTCCCAGAGGTCTGTCAGCAGCCCAAGCCCTAACATCTACACCACAATTAAACAGCTCCGCAACCCGAGCCTGTTGGCACGGGCCAGCTGTGGGTGTCTAATTCCAGTGTAGACATAACCTAAGGCTTATTCAATTTGTTGCCTTGGGCAGTATAATTTTACAGCCACACTGTTAGGCTGTTAAGTGTCTCAAGGTTTAAGTATATCTGTAGTTCCCTTGAAGTTAGTAGGAGCAGTTGGATGCTTAAATACTTTGCCGGATCAGGCCCAGAAGGATCAGTGCAAGATCAAGCCCCTGATTGACCTGTGATCATTCCTCTTAATTTACCTAATCTTTTTATGGAAATATTTGTGGTCAGGTCATTGCTACAGTAAACAGCTCTTATCTGTGACCTTTGTCTGTCTTTCTAGGTAGCAAATTCCTTAGAACAAAGACCTTTAGATGTTCGGCACCTAATACTTGGAATCAACTGCCAAAGCAATGCAGGGTAAACCAGAGGGCTCTGTATGCATTGCATAAAATCTTGTTAGGTGTAATGGAGCAAATGTAGTTTCAGCAGTTCAGTATCCTCTTAACCCTGCCTCCATTGTACACAAGGTAAAAGTTATCACATCTGGCAGCTCATCTGGAATGCTTTAGAATGTCTTAACGTTGGAGGCACCTACCCTGTAATAAGATACCCATTGTACTACAAAATGTTATGTACAAACCTCACTGCTGGGTGGTGGTGGTAGCTTTACAAGGTCATGTGAAGAGGCTCCTCGGATTTGGAGACATTCTCGTTGGGTAAGTATTCAGCCATCTGGGTGTCACACAAACCGCACAACAGCGGCTCCTTGACGTGGGCTGCTTTTAGGGATTATCATTCTCTAGCAACCCTTGCCTGTGCTATGACTGAGGCTTGGGTCACCAGTAGCTCAGAAATGAGTGTGGAGGACACTGAGGTGGGGAAAACTAAGGAGGCACTTAAAGTGAAAGGGGTCAGAGGCTTAGAGGGCTCCATCAATGCCCAGTTTGAGATGTCTGACTCGGTGGTAGGCAGGTGACAGACAAACGTGTGCGGCTGGATGTTAATATATGAAATTCTTCTCCCTAGGTTGCCATTTGAAATGCTGCTGAAGACAGTAGCGGCAGATAGTTGCTGCCCTAGAATGGTAGTTCACAGAGAAATGTGAAATAAACTGGTGAACTCTCATGGTTCATTCCCTAGGATGTGTGATGTGGAAATTTGTCTGTCGCCTCATTGCCTGTCTCACTGAGAGGCCCGGAACTGAGTGGTCTGTGGAAACTGACCTGCACTCACACGGCTGGAGGCCCACCTCCTTCTGTGAGCCAGTGTGCTGGTGAGGTGGGGCCTAGCCCTTAGACTGCCTGTGCTCTACTGCTCAGGGGATAAACAGCGTGCAAATCTCCAGGGCTGGTAGTTCTTTTCTCTGGCGCTCAATTCATTTAATTTCATGCCCCGCAGTGTAATACCCAATATAACTCTGTTCTGAGAGTGACTGGTTGTGTTGGATGCAGTTTCCATGTCAAACAAGTCCAGTAATCTTTGTTAGAAGATGGGCACATGTTCCATATTTTTAGCTCACAAACTTCACTTGAAAACACCAGAACAGTACAGGACAGTTCAGAGAGTCCAAGGCCCAAAGGGACTACTGTGATCACCTCATCTGACCTCTGTATAACACAGGCCCTAGGCCTTTCCTGAAATGATTTTCTTCTGTTTGAACTCCAACATATCCATGTAGCTAGTCCCTTTCTTGGAAAGAACAAACAGGAGGGATAGCTCAGAGGTTTGCGCATTGGCCTGCTAAACCCAGGGTTGTGAGTTCAATCCTTGAGGGGGCCATTTGGGATCTGGGGCAAAAAATTGGGGATTGGTCAATTTTATTGGGGCAAAAATTGGGGATTTGGGGCAAAAATTGGGGATTGGTCCTGCTTTAAGCAGGGGGTTGGACTAGATGACCTCCTGAGGTCCCTTCCAACCCTGATATTCTATGATTCTAGGAGCTGATCTGATTATCCAAGGCTGCAAGCCCTTTGTGAAATAACTGATTGTGCAATTCTTCTCCACTTGTTACTGAATTCACTGTGAACCAGACGTGTTCTATGTGTTATTTTCAAACCATGGTATGTATCTAATTCTGTATTAAAAAAATGCCAATTTAAGAGCATGGACTTTCTTGTTAATCCTTCATATGTCTCTGACTAAGCCCATGTGCAGAAGTCTAGTCTCATAGTCTAAGCCAGGGGTCCCCAATGTGTTGCCTGTTTCTCGGCAGCATTTTGGCAATGACGCTTCTTCCTGCTGCTGCTTCTCTGCGGCAGCATTTCAGCGGCGGGATGTTTGGCACCCGCCACAGTCTTCTGGGAATAGCAATATGAAGGGACCATCATGGTCATCTAGTTTGACCTCCTCTACAGTGCGGACCACAGAACCACAACCACCCACTCCTCTAATAGACCCCTAACCTTCAGCTAATTTGATTAGCTTCACTAGAGTTACTCCGGATTTACACAGATGTGGGGTCAGACTCAGATCTTGTCTCCACTTGCCCAGACATTCAAATCTAGAGGATTATCGAAACAGTCCAGCTGAGCTCAAGTGTCATGGCACTAGGATGGGCAAGAATCTCTAATGTACCTAGAGTCATATAAAACTTACAGATGAACACCATGAAGAGCTCTTTGACTGGAAGCGGAAGCCAGTGCAATCTGTGGGACATCTGTTGTACCCAAACCTGTTGTTAAAAACCGCCAGCGACAGAGATTCTACAGTCTCCCTAAGCAATTTGTCCAGTGCTTAACTACCATTACAGTTCAGAAGCTTTTCCTACTGTCCAATCGAAACCAACCTTGCTGCAATTTAAGCCCATTGTGTCTCACCCTATTCTGAGAGGTTAAGAAAAACAATTTTTACCGTCTTCATTGTAACACAGTTTTTCAGTATGTAAAAGGTTATGTCCCCCCCCCCCCCAGTCTTCTCTTCTCCTTATACTATTTCCTCCACAGACAAGGGAAATGCATTCATATTCACCTGCGGGACTTCTCTGCAGCATTTGATACCAATGAACACAAGTATGCCTGTCCTGCCTCTAAGTACGGTTGCCAACCCTCCTGGTTTTGCCGGGAGTCTCCTGGAATTGAGCTTTATCTCCTGGAGGCTACTGAAGCCAAACCAGGAGATTTTAGGCAGCTAAAAATCTGGCGGCACACCACGACTAAGGCAGGCTCTCTGCGTCTCCAGGAGGTGCAGGGAGGCGTCGGGGGTCTCCATGCACTGCCCATGCCCCGAATCTGCAGCTCCCATTGGCCGGGAATTGCAGCCAATGGGAGCTGCGGGGGCAGTGTCTGGAGACATGGGCAGCACACAGAGCCCTCTGCCCCCGGGGCTGGAGGGCCAACCTGGCCATTCCGGGAGTGGCGCGGGGCCAGGGCAGGCAGGGAGGCTGCCTCAGCCCCACTGCACCACCGCCTGAGGTAGGCATCACCTGGCCAGAGCCCACACCCCTCACTCTCTCCTGCACCCCAACCTCCTGCCCCAGCCTGGTGAAAGTGTGTGAGGGTGGGGGCGAGGGAGGATGGAGGGAGCAGAGCTGAACTTAAGGGAAGCATTGGAGTGAGAGAATCCAAATCAAGGAAGTTGTGAAGACTTGAGCAAGGCTGAAATGAAGCAGATTGGGGGAAGTCACTGAAAATTTTGAGTGAGTGAGTACGAATAACCATCCACTGTCTTTGGAACTTGACCACGTTTGGAGGTGAGTTCACCGATTGCCAAGTCTAATAGTAGTGTAGCAGTGAGGACCCAACTGAATGAAATATGGTCATTTGAAAGTATCCTATTCTGAAATCTATTCCAAAGCATAGCGTGCATTTTGCGTATTTTGCAATAAGCACAGAGCATAACAGGTTGTCTCCTGTTATTTGAATCTTAAAAATAACTGACAAATGCGTTTAATTTATAAAGGAAAAATTTATTTTCTGTTATAAGGTGATTACAAACTCCATCTAAAAAAGCAAAGATGACTTAAAAATATCAATATACATTTTTATCTAAAAATCAAAACAGATACTGCAAAATACAAACATTTACTGTATACACAAAGGCTAGTTTTAAGGATTGAATTACACTCCAGGATCTTATTCAAATACAAACAGTCCTGCTCAGAACAAAACCCCATTTTTTTTTAAAAATTATTGTTAAAGTTTTTAAAAAGGTCAGGTGACTTCAACATCGTCACTCTTCCACGTGCTACTTATCACATACTGTAGTTACAGTTATTAGGAAATTAAATAAAAAACAAAAATCACCACCACCACTGTTTTTAGCTAAATACATCAAACAAGATGGACCACTGCTTACTATCTGAAGTCCCTGGAGATCTATCAGGTAACAATCACAACATCACACTGAAAAAAAAATCCGAGCAAAACAATGAGCATTTCAGAGCAGTACTTCAATTAATCCAATGCTAAGAGAACATCCTTGAGTTCTTCGACAAGAGCAAATGATGGACCCACCTCAATCTGTCCCACAACATTCAGCCTCCCAACACCTTTTCAACACTGGTGTTCTGCCACTTTGTCTATTGTAAAAACCTTTTCACACCTCAGCTGCAGAAGATTTACAGACAACAAGTGCCAGGCTAAAGAAATCCAGTTTCTTTTCCTAGTTCTCCTGTACCCTCTGATTGGGCCTAAAATTCTGATTTTAATGGGGAAAAAATGGAAGGCTAAATTAACAAAAGTTTTGTGACTCCCTCCCCCCTGCACACACATTTTTCAACCTGCCTTCACAGACTTTGATCCTTACTTGATTCCAGGTTTAAAACCAACTCTAAAGCTATATTTTGGTTAAGCTTTTTCAGATCTTGTTTTAGCTTTTGATTAGAAATCGTTGAAAAATGCCACCTGGGTTTTATTTGATGTTTTTATGGAAATTTTTAAAGAATTTTTTTTCAAAATTTCCACTTTTTTTAAAAAAGGGGGGAGGCACTGAAAATGTTTTGACATTGTTTGCCTTTGGAAAAACTAGCACTCTTTGAATGAAACATTTTCCATTTGGCAGGGGGGATTTCCTTTTAAAAAAAAAAAATTGGACCAGCTGTAGTCGTGGTTGGGCACTGTCTTGGGCAAAATTTCTGCTGAAATTAAATTGTCCATTGAAATCAGTGAGCTTTTTAACCTGACCAAGGCATGCAGGATCAAGGTCTCATTTTATGCACTCAGCTTGTTTTCTTATGTTCTGTGTCCACAGATGCTTGAGTCGTGTTTATCTTTGTAGCTAGGGATTTGATCTGATGCTTTGATGTCCTCCTTAGAGTAGCTCAGAATAAACTAAAGAGTAATACATCACAAAGCTGTAAACCCAGCGTGTCCTATTTAACATTAATTCCTCTGTAAACAAATTAGTACAATTAGGAGCGTGTTCACCCTAGATTAAAAATGAATAAATATAACAGATTAAAGGTTGTGTCCTAGTAGTTCCTGAACGCTTCTCAGCTGAGAGTTAATAATAACCTTTAATTCTAAATACAAGGCTTTGGCATCTAACTCTGGAAGAAATGGGCCCAAGCTGTGACCTTCAGATCCATATCTGAACTCTCTTTGGGGGTATTTTGGACCTGGGATTTCAGTTCAGCCTATGACAGAGGCAGCCATGAATTTTAACCTACGTTCCCCAAAGTTCAGGGTCGTTGGTTCTGAGCTTTTATTTCACCCCATCACTAGTTAAGAAGAGGTGATCTTGGCTCCTTGAGGTTTAGGCTTCTCGCCTATGAATACTGGCTAACCTGTCCCACCCTACTTCAGTGCACTCTTGTCAATCATCAAACAAGGTGGGGTGGCATTGTTGCTGCAGTGCACTCAAAAGAGCTTTTCCTTTGCACACTTTTCTTTGCCAGCAATACCTGATCAGATCATCTCCCAAGAATGCTGTAAATACTTTGAAGACTGGACATAGCAGCACCTCCCCTAAGGCTGTTTTTAATTGTGGTGGGGGTCTCATTTGAGATGTGAACTGAAAACAGTTGTTTGCTACAGGGAGTGTGCCAAATGCACTGAATTTCCTCGGTGTTAGGTGATGGCCAACTTTCTTCCCAGTGCACTTGAAACACTTTAGTAGTCTGTGCCCTCCACTCAATACACCTCTTATTTAACCATTTATTTACACTGTCTCCCTACCTGACCCACAGCGACCACAAGCCATGGCTTCATAACCAGTCATTCCAGGTGTTCAGTCCCTCTCCCACTGAAGACAAACGGCGGTTAAGCTATTGGTATCAGTGGGTACAGGATTTGAACACACTTATGACAAAGACATTACCAAATTGTCAATTCTGCTCAACAACGTACTACTGACTGCTGGGCATTTCACCCTTCTTCAGATCTAGAGCTATTTGGGACAGAGGCTGGGTAGCCATGTCCATCTGCAGGTGAGCAATTAGGGCACATACTACATTAAAAACAAGCCGGAGTTCTGATTAGTCACTGATCATGTGATTACAGTGACGACATAAAATTCTCTGCCGTTGTCTTGTTAAAACGATTAGAAGGCCGCACTTTTTTTTGCAAGTGCACCAGTGCAGCTCACGTTTGCTGAGCCACTTCCCGAACCCACATTCAAGAGCTGACCTTCCACTGCAGTTTGGATAGCAACATATGTTAAGGTGGTACACAGAACTACTGTCCTTTTTTATTTTTGTTTGCTGCATAGGAACTGACCCATATTGGTTTCCATATCTCAAACTTCAGTGAGAACATATGGAAGCTCATAGATCTGTTTGGACCAGAGTCACCAATAGACAGGTGAAAAGGAAAATTAATGAGAACCAAAACAAATTCTGTTCATGAAACCATGTTGTACCAATACAGTCTACTGGTTACGTTATCATACTTTGTGACTTTTAATGAGATCAGGTGAGTGACAGGTGGACTGCAAGAGTTTGGAAGGTTTGGCTTAGATAAGAATCATAAGTTTTGATTATCTGCACTGCTTTGGTCTGAAAATCTTATGAGCGAAAGATTTCCCCCATGAAATTTTCAGTACCTGATTTCAGTGAAGTTGGAAATATTGCCATTTCCAAACCCAGAAGAAACCACTAAGTACAAAGGTGCATGAAATGTAAAAAAAGGCCAACATCTGGGGTATTTTCCCCTTAACTGAAATCAGTTCATCTATGATTAGTCATGATATTTAGTGCCTCCGCTGCAGGTAAAATAGGTCACACATTGCTACAAAGTGAATTAGAAAATTAGTTATCATTGCAACCATAAATACGTAGAAAATATGAACTTGAAAGAATCATTTACCTTTTGTTTTAATTTAGCAGACTATAATGTTGAAATGCAAGTTTACCACCAGGTAAAATGTAGATAAAAGCATTAGGAAACATTCTAAACTGTGAATAGGCTCGCTGGTGCTCAAAACCGTGGGATGGTGACCAGCATTGTTCTGGGTGACTGTTCAAGAGAAAGGAGGATTTAATAGCTCTTCATGAATCTGGCCCTTTCTTGCGGTCAGGATGAATAGCACAGTCAGGGCCAGCGAACCTTACACCAGCAGAACTTCGGTGAGGTCATTGCATATGTGTGTGAGACACTTTCACTTGGAACATGGAAGCGACTGATTTGAATGGCACAGTTTGAGTCAAAATGGCGCTGGGCTCTCGTTCTTGTTTATTTGTAGTTTTAAAGGTGTAGTATTAACCCTCTGGTTCCTAATGCAAATCCACCCTCCACCATGTGTGAAGCATGAAATCTCAATCTCAACCTTCAAACTATTTTTCTAATTAGTGTCCCTCTCAGATGTACCCCTTCTAGAGTATGTGTGCGCACACAAAATGTGAGTCTATAACAAAATATGTTACTGTAATTTACACTAACTGAAATGAGGAATTTAATTATGGGGTTGCTATTCTCACCTTAACTCATGCCATTGTGCCTATACACAAAGTATGACGAGATTTTGAGAAGGACAAAAGGCCTGATCCAAAGCCCACTGAGAATCCTTCCATTGACTGCAGCAGGCTTTGACTCAGGCCTTCTCCATTTCCACAAAGGCTGGAATACATAACATGTCTGACAGAGTTTTAGCTTTAATTTAGTTGCCTTTTGATAGCAAAAGGTTAAAGCAATATTTAACACAGGAATTGATTTTAATTGTTTTTTTTTCTTCACTAAAGTTCTCAAAATCCAATTTTAATCACGTTGGCTTAGAGAATTCTTCTGTTGAGGTGGTCAAGGCACCCCGAGTAGCTTCAGGGTGGCTTTTACCTTCAGCACGAGATGTGATAGTTGCCATAACAAATTATAAGTGTTTCATCTGCAACTCTCATAATACAGTAATTGGAAAAGAAAACAAAATTAATGTGGTGTTGGCTGTTTTTGTTGCTGGAATTCAGCCCCTCTGACTTAAAAAGAGACGCAAATTATAAAGACTCTCCAACTATACAAGACACTTTTTTTTTGGTCCCTTTCTTATTTCTAAATTGCCCCTTCCATTTTACATTAATACTAACACTACAAGTTTCTGCTGCAATGACCAGTTAGTGCCTGACCTGAAGGAAAGCTCTGTGTAGCGCAAAAGCTTATCTCCCTTACCAACAGAAGTTGGTCCCACAAAAGATACTACCTTACTCAGCTTGTCTCTCTAATCTCCTGGGACCGACATGGCTGTAACAACACTGCATACAGTTAATGCATGGGACATCTTTTTAAAAATGTCCCATGTAGGAATGTTAAGAACTGGATATGTTCACATTTAAACTGCAAAAATCTACCCATGGACAAACTGAACTGGCAATAGTATAAGCAGGTACAGACTCGGCTGCTGAAGCTCCCCCCAGATCCCTTTGGCTAGCCTAACTGTGGTACTACAATTAGGATTATCTCCCAAGTACCGTATCCAAATGGAAAGGGCTGGATTTCTTTAGGGAGCATCTTCTCAGCATGTATTGAGGTTTGTGAAACAAGATCTATCCAGATGTTTGAAATTCTTCACGGAGCAAATCTCGATTGAAATTCCTGACCTGGCCTATGTGATCAATTTACCTACAGCCATCCGGCTGTATTTTAAAAAACTATTTTAAAAACTGTTTAGCAGCTTTCTACTGCATTAAATGCTTTCTTTTAAGTCTAAATTGGAATGGTATGTAATGTTTTTTAACCAAAGAAAAATTACATACTTCTCAATTTACATAAAGCCCTAGTTTACAGTAGGTGGAATTCCCCCTTTTTTGTCCCTGATAAATGCATTACCCAAAAAACAAAATGGTGATAGTATGGTCCTCTGGGGCAAGACAGTCAGGAGACCTGAGTTCTAGCCCTACCTCTGCCACTGAGTTTCTGTAACCTTGGACAAGTCACTTTCCCTCCAGGACCTGCTTTCCCAACTGCAACAACAATAGTAAAATAAATACACAGGGATACCACTTTGAGGTATATGGATGAACAGCGCATAGGGGTGTGCTAAGCATTGTTGTTCTCTTAATTTAATTACTATTATTAAAAATGTGCCTGCTGGAAATGCCTGGTGTACAATATATACCTAGGCTGCTTTGCTCCTGTGGTAATGAATAACATGCTGGGTGTTAAGCTTGGTGCGATCATTGTCCTCAATATATTTTTCTTTTGCTACCAAAGACCAGCAGTTTACAAAATACATATATATTTTAAATTCCATAAAACACGAATGCTGCCTCTCCATAATTCAGATCTTCACTATCACACAGGCTGCTCCTACCATTCTGTTCGTACAAAGTGCAAGTTTAAACCAGTAACATCTCAGCTAACCTACGGCATGCTGGAAAATTAATGGGTCTGTGCACAAAACTCCTTCCTCAGGCAAGATGTCTTCTGTAGGCAATAAGTAGTTTCTCTTCTACTGTGACTGGACTTTTTACATGCTGCTCAGGAGGGACAGGTGTCCTGATTGGGTATTTAATTCCTAACTGCATTGCCCACCCCCATGCATTTCTCTCCTCCAGCTGACCATATATATATATATATTGACCATAGCAAAGGTAGCATCATGACTCAGAAATCGGTCATTCACCCTGCCTGAACCAGAGGACGAAAGCACTACACCTTTGAAAACCAATCCCTTGCAGCAACATCCACCTTTTGGCTGCTTCTTCTTCTTCTTTTTTTTTTTTTTTTTTTTTTTGCAATTCTCTCAACAGAGCTCATTCATGAGTTCTAGGGTTTGTTTACCCTGTTCCCAACCACACCAGCACCTAAAAAATTGCTTTCTGAGATTTGAATATATTGCTGGCAAGAAAATCAATTTCAAGTGATAAGATGTATAATATTCAGAGAGCTATTAACGTGTTAAAAACCCCAATGGTAGTAAATTCCTGTAATAGGTCTAGTCTGATATGAAAGCTGCCTCCTGCGCGAGGCTTCTGCTGTGATTACCTTACAAAATATGTAAAAAAAAAAAAAAAAAAAGAGAGAGAGAGAAAAAACACCACAAAAAACAACTTTCTCTGTGAGAAATAAAAATAAATCCTAGTGCAAATATAAAGCTCTGTAAACCCGGTCCTATGAGAATCTATGGTTAGTAAATGGCAGTTAAAGCAGGTTTATCCTCTCACAGAGAGAGCTCACATCATAGTCTCCACAATGACATGAGTTGGCTTAATCAATCCACCGTTAGGAGTTCCATTGGCGCAGAACGAGGTGGTGCTTTCTGTTTCTTTGGCCCACCGATTCATTTCCTTAGGGGCAGCCACTGCTTTTATTCTCTGAAAGGGGAAAGAGCAACAGCCAAGGGTTAGAAAAATGGCCACGTCGATCCGAAGAGCAAGAGTCTAGAAAAGTGTGTTGTCATAAAACATAGTTCTCTCCAGACGCTCTTGAGCATCTTATGAAGGGCTTCATCTCGCAGCTGCTTATCCGCAAGCATAGTGCTTACTACCACGAGCAGCTCCTGTGACTCTACCAATTAATCTGGCTCACTGTCAGGAAGTCCACTTTCATCTTTACCATTAAACCCAGGATCTGAATTAGGCTAGGTCATTAGTAAATACTCTACTAGCTCAGACCAGTAGTCCACTTAGTCCAGTGTCCAAGAATGGCTGATATCAGATGCTAACCAACCTGCCCAATAGGGAGCTTTCTTCCTTATCCCCTTCAATTCATAGTTGATGTATGCTCTGAAGCATATGGATATATATCCCCCTAAAGCTATTTTTATCCTATCTAATGTAACTATCTCATTATCCATGTAAAAGTTCAGTCTATTTTTGAGCCCTTGGCCTCACTTAGAGAATGAAACCCAGTATCTTTAAGGACTGGAGATCAGAGAAAAAGCATGCTCGTAATTCAAGAAAAGTTGTGAAATTACCATCATTAGAGGTATTTGAGGCTAGACTTGGCCATCAGATATTCAGGGATGCTATAAGATTAATGGAAACTGTACTATTGCTATGTAGCATTGCGGCCTACAGGACCCAGAATATCCTTTCCAACCCTAATATTTTATTCAAGAAGGAGCACTAGGGCCTCACTGGATGGGAAGTCAGAGAGCCTGACTAAACACAAGTTGAATTTCAGTGCTATAGAGTCTCCTCCGATTCATGTGTTCTCTCTCATTGTATTGAAAACAATCCTGCCTTTAAACAGGGTAGTTCATTGGCAAGCTGAGACCTTTCTTCTAGTCTCAGTTCACAAAGAAGGAACTAGATGGCATTTGACAAGTGGTTACCTCCTAAGATGATCTTAAAAGGCAGCTTTGGCTACTTTTAGCCCTCTTTCTGAATAGATGGTGAGAATGCAGACAGGAAAATAACATGCCCCAACAAAATGTCCTAGCCAGCACTAAAAAGACCATTAAAACTTCGAGAACGCACACATTCAAGTGTATTACTATGCTCTGGGAAAAGCTACTTTCTTTACTGAAAAAAAGCACAGTTTGAAGAGAAGATGAAGAAATACTGTGAAGGGCGAATAGAAGAATGTATTTGACTTGTCTTTGAGGTGCACTAAGCATGTATCTGCCAGAGGCAGGACCAAGCTGTAAAGTTCAGATCTGAATCCAAGTTTCCCCAAAGTTTGGGAGCGTTTGGAGCCAGTGTTTCATTTGGGTCATTTTAGACCGTGAGAGGGAGAGAGAGAAGAGCCAAAAAGTTCAGAAGAGTTTTCCTAAAATTCGGGAATTAAGCTTTTGACTAGAGATAAGGTCAGGCATGGCCTTCACATGTGGTACTAAATATCCTCAAAATTCCATGGGTTCTTTGGTGCAGATTTAGATTTGGCCTTCTCTCTAACTTTTCTATCTCTAATCTTATCTCTACTATTTTCCTACTGAACTGTGTGTTGAGCTCCCTTTGCCTTGCAAACTGAACTCTGGTGCACATAGGCATAGTTTAGTTTCTGTGTGAAACTAGACTAAAAAACAACTGTGCTCAGAGAGGGAACATTTTGTTGAACAAAAAGAACACAGCCATGGAAGGCACGTCATATCAGCTGATTTTTTTTTTTTGAGGCCAGAAGGCTTAGGTTTTAATCTAGTTAGATAGGATTCATAATGTTTGCTGAAAGATGATCTGAAAAGTGATTATTTATATTGGTTAAACTGAGATGTTCAACTTTGCCCTACCAAGAGCCACAATGGCAGCTTTCCAAGGGTTGTGATTATTTTGCATAACATGGATCAGGCTGCAGCTGGCCTATCTTTTGCATAGAAGACAGCTTCATGTCACAGCATGCCATGCTTCATCTTTATCAAGATGGAGAAGGTGGAGGCTAGCATGCTGGGGTCTGTATTCTCCACTGGCAGCCCTTCCATATTAAAGACATGGACAAGTGTGGGCCATACCGTACCTCTCCAGTGTGGCTTGCTTTATCCACTGTATGTTAAAATAACTTTCCTGGAGCCAAATCAACAAAGCAGATACAAAGAGAGTGGCCCCCAACTGAAGCCACCGTTTACTCTTAAATGTTAAACTTTTCTCTCTCTGTGTCTCACACACACACACACACACACGAAGTAACCATCCACCCACCATTTGTGTGGTCATTCTTACCTCAATAAGTGAGCCATCCGACTTTAAAATGCGGATGACCATGACCAATGGGATGCAGGTCATGGAGGAAAGGGCAAGAACCCATCCCAGGCCGATGGACCAGTCAGGGTATGTGTAAACTTTGTTGTAGGTCAGAGGTGTATACTTGACCAGAGAAAAGATAAAGCACGCCTGTAAGGGAAGGAAAACAAAACGAGAAGAAGGGTTATAGAATAGGTACTAGCATTGTGGATCCACTGCAGCTTACACACGATAGGGTATCACTGGGATCCAGAAAAGGAAGGCAGTAAAAGGCAGCACTGGCCAACTTTGCTAAGCATTTTAAACCATGGGAAAGACATTCTACACTGAAATTGTTACAAGAGAGCTTTATATGTGCATATTTATGTAAATAGCCAGTTAATAGATATGGTCCCAGAAGACAGCACTCAAACATGTAGCACAGTTCCTGCATTTTGTAGAACCAGTAACACTTGTGCATTGCAAATGGAGTTCTCTGTGCAGTTCTTTACTTTATCTCCTAACACTGAGCAACTTGTCCTCCAGCATAAAGATGCTTTATTTCAGTACTGGTTACTTTGCAAGGGAAAGATATGCTCTTCCCCCTTGCAAAATTAGGAAAACTACTTATTTCTGCTCTGCAACCAACACTAATAGGTTTTGTGCTACAGTCTGTATGCCAGGTTCTTGGATGCTCCTTAAATCAAACAGACACTTAACAGTGAGGTAGACTGCCATAAGCCCAGTGAGTCAGGTCTGCACTGCATGGGCATCCATACAGCACTGGTTAACCTCCAGAGTCCTGTTCCATCGTGCAGTGATCTCAGTGTAAACCCAATGATGGATTATAAGGGGATACGCTTTTCTTTTGTTGTTCCAAAGTCCTGGTCAGGATATTATGACAGTACTCTTACAGTAAGTATCTCCTTACTCACTTACATAGTCACTCAGTAAGTATCTCCTGAACTCCCCTCATCTGTGTTCACTTTGAACAGTGAGCATGGTGTTAGCCAATACATATATGATAGGTGCCATACATATATGTTAGGTGTCAGAAAGACAGGGAGGGAGATCACTTGTCAAGACACCTACACTCAACACGCAAGCTCACTTGCTTTGACAGTAAGGAGGTTTTATACCGAACATGTGATTCTATTGTGTTGCATTAACATGCATCAGTGAGAAAGGAAATATTTTCTCTCTGTGTGTGTTTGCAAGAAAACAGGAAATATGAATATGAGGGGGACTTGATTTTCTCCAGCCACTGCCTTGCATATAAGAATTCTGCTGCATTGAGGCCATGCTACAGCTGTCCACCTCAAAGTGTCAACATTTACACACCACTGGCATAAAAACTTCCAACATCTTCATCAAGACTAGCTGACACTGCTCCACTATAGATTTAGAGGGGTTGATATTACTGTCTATGCTTAAGGTTGCTCAATACTTCCCAGTATAAGATCCTGTTTTCAGATGTTTTATAACTTTACCAAACTTTAACCATTTGGGCTGAAGTTTTCCATGCTGAGTGTCTGCCTAAAGTTGACTGATAGATATTGATTGATTGGAAAATTTCAGCCAAAATGGTTCAGTCATTTCTGAAGACAAGGCGAGGAAAAAATATATTGTTTTGCCCATTTTGAAAAATTCTTGAGATCTTTTCTTTGAAATGCTCTAATGCCCCCCATACTTTGGTGTAGGGACTTGGAATTTGGCAGGAGGATGGCCTTTGTTTCGGACTTTTACCATCCCCAAGAAAATCTGCCCAAATTTGGCCAAGTTATAAATAAGCCTTTGAAAAAATCATAGTTAACACATGTTCAGCAGAGACTTTCTAGAGCTCAACACTAAAAGCTCCAACGATTCCATCTTCACTGACCATGCTCAAACCGCTCACAGGTCTTAGTGCTGACCAGACTGTGCATATACCATCCGCACAGGGTCAGGCACCGGAAATCAAAATAGGGAACCTATCTCTGCTCTCAGTGACAGCCCCCTGCTGGTCCTCAGACAATGTGGAGGAGGCAGCTGTCTAACTCTTATACAGATGAGACAAAGCTGGGGGGAAAAGTGGATTGACACAGGAAGCCTAGTGAGACTGTAAGTAAAGCAGGGAGAGGAACTGTGACTGGGACTTGGAGCTGAAGGGAGACTAGGACTGGCTGGGCTAGGAGCCAAGGACAGGGAGCTAGTTAGAGAGGAGGTGAGGCTAGGTGTGGCTGGGTGGGAAGGCTGGCACTGGGAATCAATGAGGGAAACAGGGTGGGGTAGGGTTGGGAGTCAGTTGGCTCAGGGAGAGCATTGAAACTGGACAAGGAGCTATGGGGAAGACTGAACGGACAAGGTAACCTTGCACAGGCAACCTTCATTCTGGCATTTCCTAACGTCTGAATGCCTGATTTTGCAGCATAGCTTTTTGTGTTATATATAATACTAAATGAGAAATGGAGCATTTCCAAACTGCGTGTACCCCTTTCAGTTGGGTACCTGCACACAGTGCCCTCTGGGAAGTTCCCCCTTACTGGACAAAAAACCAGGACAAAGGTTGGAAGAAGAAACATGTGCAAGATGAGAAACAGTGTGATTCTGTACTTACCACGCAAAGAAGTGGTGTGATTACAATCCAGCTCCATTTCATCCAGGGACCAGGTCTGTATCCAATCATATCTTCAATGGCATCGTAAATATTATCAGCGCCTGGAATACATAGTCACTTGGTGATTTGGTGAAGAAAAGAGCATTATCAGGAGCCTGGATATGAAAGCCACATAGTATAGGACATCAGTAACCAACTGGTATTGCACTAATACAGCTGCACAGTTGTGGCTGAGAAGGAGCTGAAGAGGAAAAATAGTGGCTTGTTTTGAGTCTATGGGAGCTGTTTGTGTTTAGAGAGGAGTGTCTGTGGCTAAGTGCATCAGATGCACTGTTTATATTTTCATGGATGCTAATTTCCATAGTAAAGAGGAAAGGTTACATTACAGGGCTGTGTACAATATTGTTCAACAAGCGTGATGTACAGGAATTTCAAAAAGGCCGCGCATGGTGGCACTGAAAGGTTGAGGGAAGTCTCTCTTCTCATACTGTTGCAGTAGAATACTGCGTTACTACAGCAGAATACTAACCCCAGAACTACAATGGAAGTTGGCAAAAGTTTTGCCTGAGAAAGGACTGAGTAATAACTGATACAGCCCATTTCAATCTAAATTTTACTGTGGTTCAATATGAAGTAAAAGAATAGTATTTATAATTAATACTATAATATTAATAGTTCATGAAGAACTGTGGAAATGACCAGTCATAGCCAGTCAAAATGGCAACATAGATTATTGTCAGATTTAGGAAATCTGAATCACCTAAAAATAACCAGACATAATCCATTTTCTGTAGGCTCTCTCCCATCTGTTTTCTATTTGGCTGGCTTGACCCATGTAGAGATGACAGTTTTAGAAGATAGGTCTTTGAGACACAATCAGAGCTTTTCACTATCGACCGAAAGTTCAGCTCTGGATGTTACATTTACACATGGGAATGCTTAATTGTGCATCTAACTACCAATGAGCATGCAAAAAACATTCATTTCTGTATGAAAAAATTGGAGGCTGACTTGAGCCCAGCTGAAAATGTGGCCCTCGGAATGAAGAGCAAAATGACAATAATGGCAAAATAGCAGGTGCTTCCACAGACTAGTCAGGAATGGATGGTTCAGTCTGCTGAATGGTGTCTTGCTAGCTTTGACCAGCAAATAGGTAAAACTTATGGACTCATGATAAGATTCATGTTAGACCTAGGGATCCTTACTCACCATAAACCCAGGCTACAGCAACACATTCAAAGAATGCAACCCACAAAAGGCATACACCACTAGCTGCATAGTAGTCAAAGAGTTGAAACACATACATGCCACCCTGTAAAAGAGATACGCAAAAGGGTTAGGATCAGTCACTAAAACCCTGAGTGCTCTATACTCAATTCAAAATAAAATAGCCTTATGAACAGAAAACCATGCTGTACCAAATTCTTGACTGTTTATAAAAAGTAAAATTCTACCAAAATATCTTATTGCTTTTTAGCAAGTACAGATGTCAATCAACTATTAAAGGTTAGTACTTAGCATTAACCTCCCTAGAAAAGATGCTTGTTTATCACTGAAAGCACTTTAAAGCAGAAGCTTATTGATTAAAATTAAGCCACTTAGTATAACCGATTGAGACACTTAAGTCTTTCCTTCTTAAAGATATTTTTGTACGGGCATTTATAGAAACATATGAAAATAAATAATTGGTCTTTAACATAAACTCCTCTAATGAGACTAAAGTCATCTCACTAGGACAGGGGTGGGCAAACTTTTTGGCCCGATGGCCACATCTGGGTGGGGAAATTGCTTGCAGGGCCGGGGCAGGGGGTTGGGGTGCAGGGGCGGAGTGCGGGAGGGGGTGAGGTGTGCAGGAAGGTGTTCAGGGCAAGGGGTTGGGGCAGAGGAGGAGAGCGGGTTGTATGAGGGGGCTCAGGTCAGGGGGTTGAGGTGCGGGATGCAATAGGGGGGTACCTCCCCCAAAGCTCCCATTGGCCGCGGTAACCCATTCCTGGCCAATGGGAGCTTTGGGAGTGGTACCCACAGGCAAGAGCAGTGTGCAGAGCTCTCTGCCCTCCCACCCGCCACCCCCAGGAGCTGCAGGGACATGGTGTGGCCGCTTCCTGAAGAGGTGTGGTGCCACGGGGGTAGCAATCCCGCGGGCCAGATCCAAAGCCCTGAGGGGCCGGATCCAGCCCGAGGGCCGAGTTTGCCCACCTCTGCACTAGGAGATATTCCATTTATGAGTCTAATGGAAAGATTTCTCAGCATGACCCCTCCCTCTCTCTCTCTATTACTTTTAAATATTACACAGATCTGTCCAGTTTCATTGCCACATATTGCTCTAAATGTGCTGAATTGTAGTTCTATATGGATGTAATTTTCTTCACTTCTTATGTTAGTTTCACATTAACATTTCTGGACAAATTGTCAGTGTATTCAAAATGTCAGTTATGGACATTATTTTAATTCTTACAGAGATCCCTCAGATTTTGTTTTAAGTCTGATCTTCAAAAGAAGGCTTGTGTTATTTCTAAGATAAATATCACAATAGTGCACTCATTGGAACAGATTCTAGGCTTGCTTATACCAAATTAAATCCAGAGTAACTTCACTGATTCAAATGTCTGTAACCAAAATCAGAACCTACTTCACTGAATGGACTAGATGGAAGCTGTACACCCCAACACATCATGCTAGATTTGAGTTTAACAATCTCAACCTGTTTTACAATATGCATTGAAGAGTCCTACCACCCTTTTGATAATTTGGGGCCAGATTTCTGGCATTTTTACTCATGTTGTATAGTACCTTAGACACCACGATTGAAATTACTGAGTTTCCTTGTGGAGGAAGTTGAGCAATGGTATCGGAATCTGCCCCACAGTAAAAATAATATTTTACACTAATAAGAAATACTTCATTTTAAAAGATCTTAAAGTACTACAAACTTGACTCAAATTTTCACTTGGGCACACACAATAATGTGCATGTACTTTGCAGAGATCTGATTTAGATACACAAATCCCACAACTGAAGTGCAGCTGTGGTGAAAGTCAGGAGCTACTAGTCAACAGTTTAGGTCAAGAGGGAATTTGGCTAGGGACAATGTAGTTACCCAGCCAAATTGCTACTTCATCAAAGAGAAATATACAGCATAATAAACAAATTTCGCTAGAGCAGATGAGTGAATTTATCTGGAGTTATTAGGATTATATATATGTTTTAAAAGTTTCAGAATCAGAAATGAGATGCAAAGCTCTTTAAAGTAATCTTTGGTTTAAGCCCCTTTCTGTCATTCTTGTTGCATTATGAAAGGGGTGATTAATTTTCAAGCTTTTGTTTTGAAAAGATTTTCATTCCCAAAGTCTTTAGCTGTTCTTCTGCACCTATCTGATTAGGAAGCAGATGTAAACTAGGTTATACGGGAATGACAGTCAGATTTTCCATCTTTTTATTTTTTTTACGTTCAGACTAGATATGTCATATTGCTGAGTAGATGCTTCTGGAAATTCCAAGTGCTTTATTTTTTGGCTTGCAATGAGGCATCATTGGCTAGTGCAGTGGTTCTATACTGTGACCCCATTTTATAACAGAAAAAAGGTTTGGGACCCTCTTCCTATGTAGCCATAAAGAAAGGAAGGGTAGTCATATATCCATGTAACTGTTCATGACATCCCCTCTCCACTAGTTGAGAACTAATGGATTGGGTGTCAGAAGTCCTGGGTTCTATTTCACTTCCCTGTGCCTCTGTTTCCCCATCTGTAGAATGGGCATAAAGATATCTACCTCCCTTTCAAAGCACTTTGACATCTAGGGATCAAAAGGGCTATGTAGGAGCTAAGTGGTGGTGTTCTTCTAAGCTGTTTGCTTTATGCCATCTGATTCACAATGTCAATGAGGATACATGCTGATAGTAAAATAAATAAATAAATATATTAAATTAAATTAAATAAAGCACGCCATCATCAGCATTACTTACTTCAGTCACCATAGTTAGTCCCAGAAGATAGCTAAGGAAACACACTATAGCAATGAAGATTTCCCGTCGGTAACCCTTCCTTAGGAAGGATGGGTACAGATCAACTAGTGACGTGATCTGTCCTTCAACTTCAACAAACTAAAGGGGGAAAAAAACAAATTGAAATATACACAGTATACATTTCATTCTCTTTTGTCTTAATTAAACACCCCCTAGGAGCTCTGTATTTACACATTAAGTTGGTTTTCTTATAAACATAAACTAGAAGGCTAAAGGAAATGAATGTGATGAGAGGAAAATGGTCATGTGGCTTTTATGTTGTAGATGTTTCTGATGAACAAAAAGTGCATGTGAGAAAAGAGGTAGAGAAAAATACTCGAAAAGCTAAACCTGAACTGAGGCAGCATCTCTCAATCTTTGTCTTCATTTGATGTGCTGGTGAAATTTATATACACTGCATAGTTAAAGTACATAATTAGGGACAAATTCTGTTTTCAGTTATACTGGTGAAAATTCATTCAAATTTTTTTTCTCTCCACAAAACCCCACTTCCCCAATTTGTTTGTTTGTTTGTTTCATCCACCTATTACATCTTGTCATAAACTTAGACCCCACTCCTGCAAAAATTTGTGCAGATACTTTACACACTGTAAATAGACCAATTATTCAGTAACAGTATAGGGTAAGGTTAAGATTCTGTCACTGGTATTTTTAGTAAAAGTCAGGGAAAGGCCACAGTCAATAAACAAAAATTCACAGAAGCCTGCGACATGACTTTTACTAAAAATACCCTGAGGCAGGAGTGGACAAACAGAGCAACTGCTCCAGCCCTGCTACTGCTCCTGTGGTAGGAGCTGACCACTGCTGTACCAGCCCCAGGGGCTGACCCAATCCTGGGCGCTGCTCTGGCAGGCAGGGGACTGCTCTCGGGCAGTGGGCTGCTGGTGAGCTGTTCGACAGCCCCAGGGCTGACCTTGGCCGCTGTACAAACATAATACTTAGCCCTCCTTGAGTGCAGGGGATTGGACTCGAAGACCTCTTGCAGTTCCTTCCAGTCCTACAGTTCTGATTCTTTACATATGTTTTTACATCTCCTAGCATAATAGGGCCATCTGGTTTGTGACTGAGACCCTTAGGTGCTTCTCTAATAGCTGTAACAATACAGCCACTTTACCGAGGGTAGGTAAAATATTCTCACTTGCAACATAAACCAAAGTCCTGAGCAGATCAGCTAATATCTTACTGTGTCTAATTCAGCATCTTAGAATAGTTTTTATTTTTTAAAAATTATCTGTATGTCCTTGCAACTGAAAAAATGAATGTAAGACAAATATAACTAGAGTTGTCCAAATAAAACAAAACCAGACTTGGGGAAAGGGCTCTAATTTATTGACAGCCAGAAGAACTTCATGACCTGCATCTGATGAAGTGGGTATTCACCCATGCAAGCTTATGCTCCAATATGTCTGTTAGTCTATAAGGTGCCACAGGACTCTTTGCCACTTTTACAGATCCAAACTAACACAGCACAGCTACCCACCTGATACTTCATGTATGGGAAAATGGACCATTTAATGGTGCACAAACAAATCTAATAGAAAGAAAGAAATCAAGACAGCCAAAATCTGCTCTCATATCTGGCACAATCCAAAGCCCACTGAAGACAGCAGGAGCCCTTGCATTGACTTCCATGAGCTTTGGATCAGGCCCTTATAACGGTGACTTCATTGAGCTGCATTGATGTAACTGAGAGCAGTTTGGCCCCACTGAGTTGTCAATAAGTAAATGGTTCATCCCACAGTCAGTGACATCTCGCAGAGAGTTCATGAAGTAGCAATATTCTGGTGTATATAAATCATCCTATCCTTTGCATTAATATACTTACTATGTCCAGAAACTTCCTTTAAACACATTGTACTCTGTACCCTTCACTAATATGGGATAGCAGCTATATTACTGGACCATCTAGCCATCTAGTGGTTAATACTGAACGCTTGGTTGAACTCCTATTTGAAAGTCTTATGTAAAACTGTTTTTCTTTTTACATGTAACCCTTCCCATTGGTTGGATTTGATCTTAAGATGCTCTGGCATTCCAAAACCCTGCTTGACTGCACTCCAAAAAGGGGGAGTGGAGGAAGAGGAAATTAAGCGCTCCAATTAGTTTCAATTATTCTACACAGTGAGGAGCTATTTAAAATTACTAGACAGCTTAAAATTTGTATAAGCACTTAGTTGTAGAACCACAGCACTGGACATTGTAACATTCAGTTTGGAAGGGACTGAAAGTCACTTAGTAGAGTTCAAAGATTAAGCGGTAAAGAGCAATTTAGAACACATGCCACACTTTACAAATTGGAGCGATTAAGCTGGTAACAACCGGGAAAAAAACCACTTATGAATCTCTCCTCATATAAGCAAGGATTTGAGTTCAATAAACATGTTGCCTTTGTTGAGTGAATTTTTATAACGTTAGCGGAGTACAAAGAGTTGCCTGTTGCTCTGAAACCTTGGGCAAGCTCAGTTTATAGTTACTGCGTAATCCTTGGTTGCCTCTGTTTACTTGTGACTATCTAGAAATGATTAACAGATTCCTTTGTGGTATTTATGCTGCTATTTCTGTGAAAAAAACTCCTCTTTGAAAAGCACTACACTACAACAAACTAGGTACCTTGTAGTTCACACCAGCAGTGTCCACAAGGAGCAGTTACACCACAACGTTTTGGTGCGCTCTGCAATTCACTCCCGCATAGTCCACAAGCCCTACCGGGCTCAGAAACCTCCGTGCCAATTGATTTCAATGGCACCCCGCCCCTTGCAGGCACAGGCCCTAGCTCTTCCTTACCTTTGTGATGAGTCTCTCTCCTTCACCAGACTCAGATAATGTTGCACACCAACCACAAATGGTGGTGTGTTGTGGGGCAGCATTTGGGCCAGGGTACATTGCTCTACCCCTTGGGACTCCCCCGGGTCCCGACAACAAAACCTTAATGCACAAGATCATGCTGATCCTGCCACCACTAACTTATTCATTGTCTCTACGTAAGGACCAAAGCAGCTTCTCCATTCAGACGCATGGGTTCGCAGCACAGGCACTTCATTTAAGCAGCCTCATTGGTATTTTATTATTATTTTTAATTGCCCCATTTATAATGGGGTTGCCATTGTTGGCATCATGGCGACAAATAAGACATATATGTCCATTACCATGATTACTAACCTGGCTATCCAGTCCAAGCAACAGAAGCATAACAAAGAAAAGGATAGCCCAAACGGTAGGCACCGGCATCATGGACACAGCTTTTGGGTAGGCAATGAAGGCCAGACCTGGACCTAGAGGAAGAGAAAGAGAAAATAGGAAGGGGGGAAAGGGAATGGAGATAGTAAGTACTCCGCTTGTGCCTAGAGGTAGCTACACACCAATGCAGGGATGCCTGGTTCCTTTCAGATAAACCCAAACCCAGCTGGAAATACCAGAAGTGAAATTGTTTGGATCTTTCATCTGACAAAGAAGCACGCATGACTACAGCAGAAGCCCCAAGCAAACCCAAAGGCCATCGCTAACCGACCACCAGTTTTAACATCTGTCTCAAACATGCCAGTAATGGATCACTTCCTGCACCAGCCATTCAGGAGGTGTAACAGGAATGAAGGGAACTGCCCCAGTAGAATGAAGGAATCCTGTTTCTAGCACACATGATCTCTATTTGAGTGGAGGGGGTGGACAAGAGGGAATCTGCTCCAAATATTCTCCTGAAGCTTCAATGCTGCAGCCAACTCAACCTATCTTTCTGAAAACACAACTCTCTCATGCACCTTCCTTCCAGGTTTTGGTTTACACTCCAATAGCCAAGCTCCTTAGCTGCTATGAACCACCACTGAAATCAATAGCGCTGCCCCTATTTACACCAGCTGTGGATCTGGGCCTATGAGTTCTCAAATGTGTTCCCTGCTGTTTGGAAATTATACTAATAACAATGATACTACTAACACGCCGCCTTAGTCAGATTCTCCTATACCACTAGGCTTCCTAAGTCGTGCCATAACAAATCTGGGTACTGCCAACAATCATGCACAACCACTAGACCAACTACACATGCTGTACACACCCACAGACCAGGGACTAAAACCTTGGTCCTTCTGCTCCAAAATCACAGGCTTCTAAAACTTAAGCTAAAGGAGCTTCCCCCATAGCTAGCAGTAACAGAATGTGCCTTATCTTCTCTGTGGCTCAGCTAAAGGGCTCACTCTCACACAGAGCACCGGCGCACTGCACTTCTATGTTGTTTTTCACAGAAGTTCTCATCTGGTGTCACACAAGTTTCAAGTAACACTTAGTTACACATCATGAGAACTTTTGTAAAGTGAGTATGCCATCTCTGATTGGGCGACAGGGGCAGAAAGAATCTGAAATTTGCTACTGGTTTAAAAGTGATCTTGTAATTTTTACAGAGTGGGGAAATCTTGCAAGGACAGATTTACATGCACATTAAAATCTGGAGGGGTTTTTTTTTTGTTTCAAAAGAAGGTGGATTGGAGTGTTGACATCTTCCAGGTTTGGTGAGAAGATTCAAATTAAACTTGTTTTTCAGTAGGGAACATTAAAGTCCGGTAAATCACAGGAGCAGAATTCTCTTGTTTAATCTGCATGGAGAATCGCTACTGACGCTCTTCCTAACTCCCACTTTTCCTTTCCAACAAGAAAGATGGAGAAAGGAGCAAGGGAAAGAAAATATGAGAGCAGGAGGAGACATTTTTAAATTAAAAGAAAAATTTAAGTAATTTAAATAGAAATAAATACAAATTAGCCAGCAATTGATTGATTAATTTTATTTCATTAATTTTTAAAAAGAAACATGTCTGTGGTTTTATGTGACAGAAAGCGCGCACACACAAAATTGGCTGAGTAGCTAAAATTTCTGGGGTTCTGCGTTTCCCTCAATCTCTGGACATCATGTCTTCTCTCAGTAAAAACTGAATTCCCAGCTAGAACTGCTATTAGATTGCATTTGTAGCCAGTCTGCGCAAATGATGAGACAGATGTAAAACTGCTATTGCTCTCTAAAACTCACTTAAAATGTGTGTGTATGTTAATTTCTGATGACAAGTGCTCTATGCTCTGTGTGTATTTTTCTGTGAAAGCAAATGTTGAACTATAAAGAGAAAAGTCCATGTAAAATAACATAACATTTCTGGCATCCTTTCAGTTTACTGTAAATCATTGAAAACTGCATTTAATATGGAGCGCCGTTCCACTGAATAATTATCTTGTTAAAACGCACTTTGCTTGTGGTAGTTGTTAAAAGCTTATTAGAACAGTAATAACCATAGTCTAGTTGTTGGCCACTTGCTGATTAAATGAAATATTATGGCTGGAATTGTACCCAGTTGGCAGAAGGAACCATGGATGGTAGACAGATTGAAACAATACAAAATATGGAGGCCAAACCTTCTCCATCAGCTGACAGACACAATAGTCAGACCAATTAATCTGAATCAGTTTGCAAACGGCGTTAAAACAAAGGAAGTCTTGCGATGGCTTTATCACTGGTACATACTGTACATGCAATATATCTTTCATCCAGCCAGGCACACAGACAAATCCAGCACAGATTAGCCAGGCCTCACTGTGCTTCCTTTGTTCCCACATTGCGTTTCTTAGGTTAAAAAAAAATAAATGCAACAATGCTTTTCGCTTTTTTTTTTTATGTAATGTAATTGGAAAAATAAAGGAGAAAAATGAACTTAAAAAAATCAGGCAGTTTGCCAATCTGGGGTGAGAGATGGCGGGGGAGACAGACCAAATTCAACCCTTGTGTAACTCCACTGAAATCGAGGAGTCCACTTTGCCCAATGAAAGATAGGAGTAGCTCCCACTGCCTTTTGATCTTCACTACTCATATCCTACCAAAGGAGAATTCAGCTCAAGACCATTACAGAAAGGGTGAATTTGGCGGCGGGGGGTGGGGGGAGTAACTAAGCAACAGTGTGATGCTAGGGTTCTGCTGTCAGTGAACTAGATTGTGCCTAAATCACAAGAATAATCCACTGAAGTCAATGGAACTACAGGTGTGAGTAAGGCAAGTGGGAGGATACAGAATGGCGGAATCATCTGGTTGCCCAATACACAACTTCCTATGCCAAGCCGCAAAATCAAGTTGCAGACGCTCATGGCTCTCTCTCTCCTTTTCCTACCTGGAAGGATAGTCCTGGATTTGCATACTGGCAAAATAAGGGTTAAAAAAAAAATTGGGAAGGGGGCGGGAGGGGGATATATGTGGGGGAAAACCAACTCTATTTAAATTTCTCTTTGCTGGTGAATGGTTTCAGGATGCCCTCCCTAGAAAGTCAAGTCGCCTCTTTGACAGAGACCAGGTAGAGCGCAGGCAGCAGTAGTACAAGTTTCCCCCCACAGCCAATGTTCCCTCTAATTTTTAACAGGCCGTGCGTGCAAAAAATTTCTTTTGTGACACTGCCGAAGCAACAAAAAAAAAAAAAAAAAGAAAAAGAAAAAGCCAGCGTCCTGCCGCCGAAGCATGTGCCCAGCTTCAAGGGAACAGGGCCCACAACTCCTGCCAATATCACGGACTGAAGGAACCATCTCTTCGGACTGAGAGGGGTAAACCACGCTCCCAGGTTTATTCAATTCTTGGCCTCTCGGCTTAGAATGGCAACGAGTATACCAACTGGTACCACTTTCGACGGCGGTTTGTTGTGATTTGGATACCTGTCCATTAGACATGAGCCTAAAACCACCACATGTATATACTGTGTAATCCACTGAATAGCCATCAGATGGCTACAACTTGTGGCCACCGCCAACCTGGGTTGAACTCAAACAAACTAAAATACGCACCAAAATAAAGGATTAAAGTCCAGTGTCTAAAACTGATCAGTGGTGCCACTTTAAAAATATCAAATATCAGGGACAAAGGTGCCCACTTAGCAATGGATTATGTCTTTTATTTTAGGTCAATTACAGTAAATTTTGAATAAGATTTTTTTTTTAAATCTGAATAGAAAAAAATGCCAAATATGCAAAATGTCTTAGATTGCATCTGAAATAAGTGCTTAGCTGGTTAGGGTGCATTCACCAGGATTATTCCCTTAGTTTGTTCCTGTATGCAAGTAAAGCAATCAGTGTCTGATCAAAATTACCTTTATGGGCCAGATCCTCAGCTGCTGTAAAATGGCATTTGCTCTATTGATTTCAATAGAGCTAGGCTGATTTACACCAGCTGAGAATCTAGTAGTGTTCCCAACATTTGTAATTTCCTGTAATCTGTAATGAGTCTTTGTGATTCTTAAAGATCCAGCTCCAGGAGTTAATGTAATTATAAGAGAATCTCATCTTTTATTTAAAAAAAAAAAAAAAAAGGAAGTAAGTTTCTAGTCTTCCTGGTTACAAAAAACAGCTGAAAAACATGACTCTACAGTGAAAAATTGAACCCTAAAGGCTCAAAAAATCAGACGGAAAAGAAAAAGCACCCAAAATGTATTATTAGTCTTTTAAATCTCCTGATTTTTAAGCCAATCTCATGATTTTGGGGGCCTGACTATGATTTTTGAACACCTGAGGTTGGCAATACTGATCTAGCTTGGTATAATTGTTCACCATCATTGTGACAGCCTAAAAGTACCACTCATGCCCGCAAGTCCTATAAAGTCTGTCCAGGGGAAAGATGTAGTCTACCTTGTTCATTGTATATTCACAAGCTGGATGTACCCTCTCTCTGATACATGTGTATAGCTGAATGGCAATGGGAATAATTACATGCAAATCAAGGGGAAAATATGTCTCTGTAAACAGTTTCAAAATGGACATGGCACAAAGAGTATCAGCTTCACCTTGGAGCTAGATTAAAATGTAGAATTGCAAGAGTTGGTGTCATGGTGGAAGGGATTTTCCAAAGAAGCCTATGGGGTTTAGGTGTCCAACTTCCTTTGCCTTTCAATGGGATTTGGGCATCCAGTTCCCTTATGTCCCATTGAAAGTGCCAGACTTTATTCCTACGGCATCTCTCACCGGTGGGCAATCATAGCTATAGTAACAAGAGGGTTGGTGTAGATTTCCAAAACAGATTGACATGTCTGGACTCGAGACAACAAAGTGTGTGTGGTCCTTTTAACTAATCTGAGCTAAACTTTATTAACGCACTTTGGAAAAATGTGTTCAATCTGCCACACTAATTAAGGTAAAGTAAGTCCTATGTTAATCAGCTACCCACTACCGTTCTAAAAGAGAACCAGACTAACATGTGCGCATTTAATTATTTTTCTGATGCTTGTGGGAATTCTTTTTTTCTTTCTTTTTATTTTATTTTATTTTATTTTGTTTGGCTGATTTAGTCCGCAGTACTTTGCTCACACACTAGGTGGCAGTGCCCACCACCACTGCCACCGATACCATCGTACCTGACTCTGCCACATCAGCAATGTTCACCCCTTGCTCTTGTGCCATGAAGCCCAGGACGGAAAAAATTGCGAAGCCAGACACAAAACTGGTACCACTGTTCAGGCATCCCAGCAGCAAACAGTCCCTAAGTCACACATATGTCATGGAGCAAGTTAATTCAAAAAAAAAATTGAACCCATTGTCCCTACTTATTTACATCATTTAGCTAAGACACTAAACCCCCTTGGTTAGAGACTTGCCTGTAGCAGTTGTATTTATACTTGTTGTAGCTTCCCAGGGATGTCATTGCTCCTAAACAGATTGCATACGAGAAGAAGATTTGTGTCCCAGCATCTATCCAGACCTAAGAGAAAAGATGGAAGAAAGCATCATTAATGTAGGCAATCCCTATAGCAACGTGCATCACAATCAGTCTGTCATTCAGGCTACGCAACAACAAAAATTGCTCCCCCGGAGACACGTACTGGGGCAAAGCAGGAGAAAAAAAGAGAGCATCTCATTTTAAAATGACGACGTTGTAGGGAAAAATAAATCATTAGCAACAGAGTCCACTCGAAAACTTCACAGCTCTGTCAACAGTTCAAAAATCCCTGCCTGAAAGGTGGTCTATAATTCTAGTTTGTCATTCAACCGATCCTTTCCTTACTGCAGAACAATCAACACTCTCCCAAGAGAAGGGACAACACAGAGGCCCCTGTAAAGTCCCGTATACACTTGTATCTGCTGCAGTTCAGTGAAAACCAGCCCACAGAGTCACTGGACTGCAGACACGAACACCATGACTGCCACTTTTCCAAATGGCTCCATGCTGCTGCCCCAACCATACCTTTCAACCATAGGTGGCACAAGGCCAAACACTGCCGGTGCGGAGGGGACACAAGCATAACACAATGCATTTCTTTAACATAAATAACACCGTTACTAACCTCAGTTCATGGCTCATCATCCTGATGGTATTAGTACAATAACATACAACATACAGTATCATTACAGTGAGAAATTCCAGCTTAATACATTTGTGGTAACTCCTCCATCTATGCCTGACCATTCACAGCCATGTACTTCTCTCTACTAACACCTGACAAAGGTAATGGGGACCATCCAGGGGGTCTGAAAGGGGGGAAAGCAGCAGCTTTGCAGCACAACTCTCCTACCATTGTCAGCATCATCCACCTGAAACACAGGGATCTCCTGGTGAAAGACGAGCCTTTTCAATGGGGAGTCCATGATAACTTAACCCTGGAGGGAGCTATGCTATCCTGGAAGAGGGGCCTGGGAGTTAAACAGAATCTAAATCCTTCCTGTGTTATCCATCATCACATCTTAGGGCATGAAGCTTGCGGCTAATAACTCATAACAATTACATGCTACCAGGGACGGAGGTAAATGCATGTCTGAATGGCTGGTGTAATGAAGGCAAAATCACAGAGACTGTCACAAAAGTTTCTTTCAAGGATACCTTACCTGCTTCCTTACAGGGCCCAAATCCCCTTGGGCTTTTGATATTTTACCAGATAATCATTAGACAAGAAACAACAAAGAAAGGGATTTTCACCCTATCATGCCTATGGCCATCACTTTTTAAAAAAATCACGGTTATCATTTGCATTTGTTTTTTTGCTATTGGTTAGACAGTTTTGCGTTTCCCATGTGATCACCACTGGGCAAAAAGCTAGTGGTCAAACTTTCACTCATTGCTACACCAGTACCATGGAAATGAATAGTCTTTTTCTTTTCTAGCTGTAGCTTGTGGAGGAAAAAAAGATGCAACTCCTCCTACCCAGTGCTAAGTCGCCATCTCCCAGGCATTTTCCCATGAGTTTACATGAGAAAACAGATTTCTTGCATGTTTGCAATGGTTTTCATTTTTCTACTACTCTGTTCACTTCTTTCCCCAATGTCCTGCTCCTGAGAGGTGGTGGCAGAGTGAAACAGATACTCACAATTGCTCCTTGGTGTGCCATCTGCCATGCTCATATTTCTCTCCTTTCTTTCGATTCCCTCCGAAACTAAAGACTATCCTCCTAAAAAAAACGTATCTCCCTTACCTTGTCCAGAGCCTAATACCAACAAGAAAGCTGAGATTCTATAACTGGACAGAGTCTACAGCCTCAGAGTCCTTTGGCACAAAAATACACACACGGAAAGATGCATTAACACATTTAACAATGACCTTTTCAACCAGATACAATGGAAAAATACAACCAAGTTTTAATGTCCACGCTATGTTTGGATTGATAAAGATCACGGGAAAAAATCTACTGTTGCACCACCACCCACCTCTAAATGTCCCTCTTGTTTCAGAGCATGGGAAGTCTCCCTGCTCCTACTTACTGGCCCCATACCTGTGGATCTGCTAACCGTGATACATCAGGGTAAAGGTAAAATTTGATGCCCTCTGCAGCTCCAGGCAGGGTGACACCACGGATTAACAGCACAATAAGCATGATGAACGGGAATGTAGCGGTGATGTACACAACCTGCCAAAACAAAGTGACAATATGTAGAGTCCTTGACAATTAATTTAGAAACAAAATATATAACTGGTGTCCTTTCGACCCAGAACCAAAACTGATGGAGATCCAGGGATCTGAATTCAAATCCCCCTTACATTTCATGAGGCTCAAATTTGTTGGTTGATCTGGGTGTTTAAGCACATTTTTAGTTAATGCTCTCTTCCACTCTCAACTGTCCTCTTGGCTTGTAGTGTTCAACTGATGCCTTAAGTTCCTCCAATCTTCGATCTATGCAAAGATAACAGTCTGGCCTGATCTGTCTCCAGAAAGTGGCTATCTGCATCTCCAGGGAAAGAGGGTGCTGGAACAGGGTGGTCTGCCTCTTTAAGGACCACAGGGCCTGAAGCTGGCCGCTCTGTTTGGAAACAGTGCTTGTCTTTAGAGGAGCTGTTCCTGCCTGGGAGAGGGGGTTGTCCAGCCCAGCTGGGAAGGGGTCAAGTGATTCCTGTAAAAGGGCTGGAAAAGTACTGTTGAGGGGAGGAGCTGCAGGAAGCAGGGTGGATCCTGAGGTGGGCCCTGGAGCAAGACCTGGAGACGCAAGGGGAAAGGCCCCTGAACCCTGGAAGCAAGCTGCGGTCAGGGGAATAGCTTTGTTTTGGTGTTAATGAGTTATTTGTCTGAAGAATAAGCTGTGCCCTGAAGGAAGAGCCTGAACACATTTGGGTGAGCATTCGTCCTTCCCTGGCCAGCAGCCTACAACCGCAAAGGCCTTTTCTGCTAACTGTTCACACTAGTCATAATTTCCTCTTTGCCCCCCTGCCAGCTTCTCTTACCACAGGCTCACCTTTGGCAGTGAAGAATAACAGCCACCACTGCAAAGGGTCAGTAACGGGTTACGTCAAGCTTCTTTTGAACCTTCCAGTGGAGGCTCTTCAAGTGCTTTACAAAAATAAGTGAATTTAGCCCTCTCGTAAGGTAGGTAAGAATTATTTTGCAGATAGGGATGCTGTGGCCTAGAGAGACTAAGAGACTTACCCAAGGTCCCTCAGTCAGCAGCAGAACCAGGAAATGAACTTCCCAGACACCTGCTCCAACCACTCCCCTAACCCATTGCCTCTGACATGTTCTGGAGAGCAACTTAAGCATCTTCCACCTATTCATCTAACTACTGGGAGCCTGAATGTATGAAAGGTGTCACAGGCACAGGAACTAGGGATGCTGCAGCAACCCCAGGTTTTACGCAGGGTCCCGGCTGCCGGCCCCGCATCTGGGGTTCTGGCTGCCGCCTCTCCCCCCCACCAGCTCTGGGGTCCCAGCTGCCGGCCCCACGCCCAGAGTTGAATCTCCTGTACTGCTAAGCACTGTGCTACTTACTGCTCCTCTATCAGGCCAATATACACGTCTCTCTCATGACACAGGTGTTGCCATGTATCTTGCTAACAGAGGGGCAGCTTAGATATACATGCAGGGACCAGTGAAGTCCATGAGGACTGAAGGCTTTGCAGGCTTGTTCTTTTGCCTGAGAATACTGCTGTCCTCTGTGTGGATTTTAAAGGCACTTCTCAGAAATAAAAAGGAATCCAGCTGAAAGGCTTTGGCAATGTATTGGGTTAGTGAAAGAGCTGTTCACCTGTGGAGACTTGAGTTTCATCCCTGACCCAGGCCACAGTGCAAATGAGTTTGGCAGGCTCACCCTAGGAGAAACAAACCAGTCCTCATTTTGGTATGAATGGCAGTGTCTGCTCAAGAGAGATGCTGGACTAGAACAGAAGGGGTTGCTGCAGGCTGGGATTGAGGTATATTATCCCATGTGAAGGCTCAGGACTAGGGTGCGCTGGTTAGCATTTAGAACCTTTGTATGGCTCAAGCCGATACTATACTCCTCATTGGAAGCATTAAATCCACTTCACAATTTTTCAAAGGTGATTTTCTTTTAAAAACAAAATAAGAAACTCCCCTTCTCCAAGAGATGCCTACACCCTCCTTGCCCACAGACTGGCTTTCCCATTTGCAGCTATAAACATCTCCAGCTCAGAGGAATAACCAGCAGAATCTTGGCAAGACAGAGTATGATACAATAGTTCAGAACTAAAGACTGATTCACCCAAACCTTGTAGGCACTATCTTCAAAACGTACGGCTGAGGGCTTGCCCAGAGGGGGGAAGCTGACTGGCATAGCTCTTCCATAATAACCCACATTCTACCCTGTTCTAAAATAAAATGGACTTTATTCCATAATTACTCTGCTTTGTGAATGGAGTAATTATTCCAGAATAAAACCACGTGTATGCTAACATAGCGTGTCCACACAGGGAGCTATTCAGGAATAGCTATTACAGAATAGTTATTTCAGAATAGCTATGCTGATCAATTTCCCTAAGCAGAGAAGCACTAACACTCTATTGCCAGGCAATCTCTGCCTTCCAAAAAGGATTGGTTTCTTCCTTTTTTCAAATGGAGTCAAATGTTTCTGCCAGGTAATTACAGCGCTGCTGCCTTATTTAAAATACATTTTTGTTTTTCAAAATTTAACTTAATCGGGGAAAAGCTCCTGAGATGCATCCACTTGTCTTTTAAGTGTGTCCTAGGAGAGTAACCAGGAGAAATCAGAGCCAGCATTGATATAACTCAGGTAGCCAGACTGATAAAATTCAAAGAAAACCTTTTCATGCATATGGGTTTTCTTCCTTTTCCTCTTGGAACGCAGTAATATTTTTCATTGATAAATAATATGGCTTATAACATTAGCCTAGTTTCAGAGTAGCAGCCATGTTGGTTTGTATTCACAAAAAGAAAAGGAGTACTTGTGGCACCTTAGAGACTAACTTCAGCTGTAGCTTACGAAAGCTTATGATCAAATAAATTTGTTAGTCTCTAAGGTGCCACAAGTACTCCTTTTCTTTTTGCAACATTAGCCTAGTTTCATCTAAAAACTTTCGAAAAGTTATTTACTTTTTGTCCTGTATGATCCCTTTTTATATAATCTTAACCCATAAAAATCCCTGCTCTCTAATAACAAGGCTGTGTCTGCATTCACAGGAACTCAGTATTACACAATGGACTTTCCCACTGCAGGGCAGGAAAACCCCTGCATGACTGAAGGAGTTTTTAGGCTCCAGCACTCTATACAAAAAAGTCCCCAAAACACTGGGCTATTATTTTTCATGACTGTTTCTTTTGTTCAGTATATTCCAACAAGATTTTTTTAAATGATTATTTCCCCTTCAGGAAGTTGTTAGTACATTGGAAAGCAGTTAAGTGTGTAAGAAATGATCTATAAAATTAAGCTATGGGCTAATCATTCATCCAATAACTCCAGGCCTACATTAAGAGTTCTGCAGTTTGCTTTGGCCTGATTCAAAGCCAATGAAGTCAAAGGGAATCTTTCCACTGACTTCAATGGATTTTTGACCGGGCCCTGTGTCCTCAAAATACAATGGAGGAACAGACAGTAAATTCTGATTAAGTTCTGAGATACACCTAATTTCCAGAAAAACCTGTTGGTTATTTGATATTTTTTAACCGTTCCTTTTTGCTTTTTTACCTTCAAAAGGTTCAGCATTAATTCCCTGGTGCAGAAATACAAGGGCAGCGGGAACATTTCAGAGTCCAGTCTTGCATTCTTTGTGCACTGCATACTCCATCTCAAGTCTATGGGAGTTTGGGATGCACAAGAAAACATACCCACAAATAGATATTCAGCTGTTGAGATTTGCATTGAAAAACCTGTGAAAGTTCCCAGCAAACCTCTAAATTTTTCAAGTCACTGCAGCCCTTTGACCTTCTCAGACTAGCATACACCCTCACTGATTTTGATTATGCTGGTATATTATAGCAGGTGTTTGGTTTTTGTACACAATAAGCATCTTGGAAAATCTTTTGGTGCTGTCTAAACTGTGAATCAAACAGACATCATGATCGCAAAAGGTACTCAGGAAGTGTTTGTTTCCATTCTACTATTGCTGAGGAGATTACTATGCTCTCTTTCATTAATACCCTTGACAAGCCAACTCAACAGGTCATGCCAATCAGTGACAATAGGGAATAAAACCATCTTCAGTCAGTACAGATTTAGGGGTGCGGAAGCTGCTCTTTGGGCCTAACACTGGCAGGAGACCAGAAGAATAAGGCACCATGTTTTTAATGAGGCCCTATGATAAAGTCAAAGGGAGAGAGAAATGATGGTACAGAACCACTACCATATATTTAAAGAGGCAATAAATACCAGGCATCGCCTCATTAATCGACAGTGTGGAAACTTCTGTACTTTGTTCCTGGTATGCTACTGGAATGGAATGAGGTTCAGATGCTGTCTAATTAATGCCATATGGAATGGCGTGGTTTTGGAGAGTGCAGTGGCAAGGGCATGGGGGAGGGAAAGAACCACAGATGGGTCCCATTCAACAAAAACCTTGGAGCACCCAATGGTCTGGAGTCTGTGAATGTTTAACTACTGCGGCCTTCAGCAGGCATCTAAAATATAGACTCTAGATATCAATGTTGTTGAACTCAGCCCTGAACTCAATACGCCTAATAGAAAACTTCAGAGAGGAAGGTAGGCCCTGCAGTGAGAGGCACACTAGAAATGACTAAATAAACAGGGAATAGATCTGAGTGTCAGAGTAGCCCTTGGACAATGACTCTGGAGAAGAAGATGGTGCTGCTGTTTTAGGACGAGCATTTTCATTAAATAAATGAGTGCTTAAAGTTAGTTTCCTAAATCTGTCTTGGGGAACCTAAATACGTGGGCAGATTTTCCAAAACTGCTAAGCATCCAGCATTTCCCAGTGACTCCAGTTTATCCCCACTGTGGATCCACTGATTCCAGTGGCACTGCACCAGAGCTGAAGGTGGCTCTGTGGGTGACAAGTAATAGAAGCACACAGTGGTATAACTATTATTATTATGTGGGAAGAGGCAAGTAGTGTACTGCTCAGGAAAGCCTGAGGCACCCTCACCAGTTCAGGTAGCACTGGCTAGATTCCATTGTCTTAAATGGGCGTGTTTAAAAGGCTTCCTGAGTCATCTTTATATGATTCTTGATGCCATTCCATTAACATCCGCTTGGTTCAGAGGCATTCTGTACTATGGCACTGGCCACTGCCTTCCAACACCAATCAAGTCCATCTCTTAGTGTGAAAATACATTTTTCACATGGAAGCTGTTATTATTTATTGACAAAAGACACAGCCTATTATTCACTGTACTGCTGACTTTTCTAAGGTAGTGATCGTAAAGGGGTAGACAGAGCACTTACTTTCCCAGTAGACTTGACGCCTTTCCAAATGCAGAAGAAACATATCACCCAGACAAAGAGAAGACACAGTGCTAGATCCCACTTGACAACACCGATATCATCAATCCCTGTAGACAAGCTCAGTACGTTGTGCCTTAATGCGTGAAAGGAAAAGAAGCAAGACAAAGATGCAACAAAGCAGTTAGTCAGGAGTTTTCTTACAAGCTCTGCAATTATACACACATTACTTATGGCAATGACTGGACTGGCTGCACTTTAATATTGCAATCTTATGAACATGTACTTGCCTAACTCAGCATTACTCATATGGGTAAAGGTTTGCAGGATTAATCCCCAGGTATGTCTGCTGCCTATAGGATTCGTCTGACCAACATACGATACAGCATCTTAACCAAGGCTCCTTTTGGAAGCTAATGATCATATATGTATGTTGTAAGTGTTGAAGTTATTTGCTATAATTGTTCTTCATGGAGATGGAAGCCAGACCTCTACTGGCATCTCTATCATAGAATATCAGGGTTGGAAGGGACCTCAGGAGGTCATCTAGTCCAACCCCCTGCTCAAAGCAGGACTGATCCCCAATTAAATCATCCCAGCCAGGGCTTTGTCAAGCCTGACCTTAAAAACTTCTAAGGAAGGAGATTCCACCACCTCCCTAGGTAACGTATTCCAGTGTTTCACCACCCTCCTAGTGAAAAAGTTTTTCCTAATATCCAACCTAAACCTCCCCCACTGCAACTTGAGACCATTACTCCTTGTTCTCTCATCTGCTACCACTGAGAACAGTCTAGAGCCATCCTCTTTGGAACCCCCTTTCAGGTAATTGAAAGCAGCTATCAAATCCCGCCTCATTCTTCTCTTCTGTAGACTAAACTTCCCCAGTTCCCTCAGCCTCTCCTCATAACTCATGTGTTCCAGTCCCCTAATCATTTTTGTTGCCCTCCGCCTGACTCTTTCCAATTTTTCCACATCCTTCTTGTAGCGTGGGGCCCAAAACTGGACACAGTACTCCAGATGAGGCCTCACCAGTGTCGAATAGAGGGGAACGATCACGTCCCTCGATCTGCTGGCAATGCCCCTACTTATACATCTCAAAATGCCATTGGCCTTCTTGGCAACAAGGGCACACTGTTGACTCATATCCAGCTTCTCGTCCACTATAACCCCTAGGTCCTTTTCTGCAGAACTGCTGCCTAGCCATTTGGTCCCTAGTCTGTAGCAATGCATTGGATTCTTCCGTCCTAAGTGCAGGACCCTGCACTTGTCCTTGTTGAACCTCATCAAATTTCTTTTGGCCCAATCCTCCAATTTGTCTAGGTCCCTCTGTATCCTATCCCTACCCTCCAGCGTATCTACCTCTGCTCCCAGTTTAGTGTCATCTGCAAACTTGCTGAGGGTGCAATCCACACCATCCTCCAGATCATTTATGAAGATATTGAACAAAACCGGCCCCAGGACCGACCCTTGGGGCACTCCACTTGATACTGGCTGCCAACTAGATATGGTGCCATTGATCACTACCCGTTGAGCCCAAAAATCTAGCCAGCTTTCTATCCGCCTTATAGTCCATTCATCCAACCCATACTTCTTTAACTTGCTGGCAAGAATACTGTGGGAGACCGTGTCAAAACAGCCTTGAAGCCATAGTGTACTTGTATGTCAATATCACCCATAATGTCTGACACAGACTTATTCAAAAAGGCCACAGTACATCAGTTTTTAATTTTCAGTCTGTTACCGTGACTATCATTATGGGGATCAGAGACAACAGTGTGTCAAATTAACACATTAAGGAGTTTGGTTTGCAGTGCAGAGCCTGGATTTGTTACAATTTCTGTTACCCTTTCCATTTATCTTGGCTCAGATGCATACAAACATTACTGATGAAGGCCAAGGGTAGTCAAAGTCATCACAAGTAGGTCCTTGTTTAGTTGACCAAGGATATTTGGTAAACTTTATTTAGTTATTCAACTTAGAAAATAAACACAGATTTCTACTGGGGAGGCAAAAACATGAGCATCAGAACAGCTAGGTTCATACGAACAAGTTTTTATTAACTTCTTTCTTTTGTCAATTTCCATGGGTAAGAACAAATATTGAAATAAAACTACTTCCTTTACTTTCTCTGGCAATGTACATGCTCCAAATGGCATGTTCGTCGCTTTTTCTAACATGAACAGGCTGTGTCACACCTTTACTCGCTGCCTGCAATAAAGGACCAAATCCTGAAGTCCTGATTCAGTTTTTTACTAATTCCTTACTTGGGCAAAACTCTGCTGAAATCAGTGGGCCAAATCCTGAACTCCTCATCATGCAAGACTTTCACTGTCGTCAATGAAAGTTTTGGCTGTGTCAGAACTGCAGGGCATTGCCCACAGACTACTTTGTTCAATGAAAGAATGCTGCTGAGTTTTGTTTTTTGCCCAATGATGAAAGTCAGCAGCCCAAATCAGGAGTGCGAGGGGCACACCAGGTCAGGGTGTCTGCACACACAGATGAGGTACACAAGTTTAGTGTAAACAGATTATCATCAGGATAAAAACATTTACCAAACCCTGCGAGGTCATAGCAATCTGATGCACTAAGCTCCCCGCTCTACCCACCCCCCTAGTGTGTATCAAGGTTATTTGTTCCCAATGGAAAAAACAATAAAAATTAATAAAACCAGTGATCTAAAAGTGCTATACATTTTTGATAATAAAGAGAAACTGACCAGTTTAGAAGGCCCAAAATGGTTCCCTTTTTTAATATTAGCTTGCAAAATTGTTACGATAATTTGAGCATGTGTGTGTGTGTTCTCAGAACTAAATGCTTTATATTTTTTAAATATTGTTTGAGTGTATTCAGTACTGTGGAAAAAGACTAATGGGACTCAATAGAACAGATGCTCCCCAAACAGTGTAGCTACTCAGTAATGAGGAGCAACCCTATGATAACAAACAATTGTATAATTCTGCAGTCCTTGCTCATATGAGTGAGTCCTTACTCACTGGAGTCAGCAGCAGCAGGATCAGGCCCGATGTGAGTATGTGGGAGAAGAAAATGAAGAATTTTTAAGGAGACCAAAGTTCAGTTTCAAGCTCTCATGGGGTTTTTTAAATAAAGTCCAACTTTCTAAGCTGAAAGGTAGTTTGGAATAAAATGCTAATAAGCAGCCAACATGGCTTGGTGCAAGAAAACACTGAGTAGCCTTTTTCCTTTTGGAAATTGGAGATCTGTGAATGTATGTGGCATGTTTCATGAACCACTCTTTGTTCTTCTCTTATAGATTCAAAAGCAGGTGGCCATCTTACCTAGAATGTGACCCAGGATTCTGGGCCCACATTCTATGGAGGAGACCAGAATCTGCTATTAGGAGCCAGGTAGGTTTCTCTTTTATATAGGACTAGTAAATGCACTGTTTGATGTGCTCCCTGGCTGTCTTGAGCCATCCTCCCTTGCAAAGGTAGAATACCTCAAGGAGCCAGTTCAGCACACACCACTACAGTGTCTGCATTAGGCTATGTCAGGCAACCAAAATCCACACATTTCTGTAGCAGAAGCACATCAGTCTGCATCTGTAACACCTTAATAATTTCATTCCTAGGTGGAGTAAGGTAAGTAAGCTGTATTGCATAACAGCTTTGGTTATATGGACAAACCTCCATTACTCCCTCCGTTACCAAGCCTGCAGGATGTATTCTGTCGTTTATATATATATGTAGATGTATTCTGTCATTTATATATATATGTATGTATTCAGTGGGACAAATATCAAACATGGATTCTTGGGCTTTTTTTCATAGAGCCAGTATGGACTAATAACACGGAGAATGTAATAACAGGAGTTGTAACTGGTTCTAGAATGTACACAAAAATAGAATGAGCGGAATTAGGCAATCCTTGAAGGGTGTCCCATGTCAATTAATCACATAAATGCAGTCAGGACCTTTCATACCAAGAGAGAGGAAGTGCTTTTTAACATAGAACGAGCAATAACAACTAGTACTATAATCAGGTGTACAAGGAACTCACTAAAGGGAATGCGATGAAAGAAGCAATTTCGTAAATCTTGTTTGCCTCCAAGGGCACATAAGACTAAGTCGGATTTTGTTTAGTTTTGTTTTGCTTTCCTCAGGGTTACATGCCAGGAACATGTGACAGGCTTTCTTGGATTTGGATGAACAAGGTCTGCTGATTACCAGCCATTTATAAACATTTGGTCAGCATCAGACAATCAGAGCTCTTGTTTAATGGGAGCTGTCCCATAATTCTCACCCCTTTCGCATTACTGCATTTGTAAGACTTTAAAATTCAGAACTTTAAAAGAAAATCTGAAGAAATAAGACCTAAAGCACATGATAGCAAGATGTAAGTCTCCTGAGATAAAGCCAGATTTGCTTAACCCCTTTTACTGCTGCTCAAGTAAGCATGTGATTTGCACAGAATGTTAATTCAGATGAACTGAAATGTCAGGCTCCACTGTATGTCCAGCAGGACGGGGAAGGGGCCCATGTCATTCAGCATGAAGAGGCTAATGTATCAGTGGAGCCAATTATACCAGTGTGGAGTCAGCTTTACCACACACTACTGATGAAGATAACCACATCCGTTTCCCAGATTGGAAAGGGCAGTTAGTTTCAAAAACAAAAAATTAAATAGGCATTAACTGTACAACAAAACAGTGTGGATTCCTTCAATCACAGAATAATAGCCTCTTCTCTAAGCATTGTGGGCTTTTTGTATGACTGTTAATGCTTGAGCACTGAGTGGCAAATGTAAATGTCCTGTAGGCAACAAGTTTCCTAGCTGACTGGCTCCTAAGGAAAAGGGCTTTATTTTCAGAATCACGTATTGCATGTACAACTTGCATTTGCACACACTTTGGGGCCATATGGATGCTAGACTCTGCATGTGCTAAATACATCACTTGCATGTGTTAAGGCTCAAAAAGTGTGGTTTTGGGGGGCATGCAGGTGCACAAGGAGAAGCATTGTTGAAGTCCCACTAAAACTCAGGCCCAAAGAGTCCACCAAGACCAGTAAGATTGACAGCACAAATTATTGTTAACTGCCCACAGGCTATGTTATTGTGTTTCTAGAGAGACGTCTGTGTCTGCCTTCCTTTATTCAGACATGACTAGGTCATTCTGAGAGTTGTGGGTCTGCAGGGTCTCAGTGATGGGATATTTAAGATCATGGCAATAACACAAGCTTTTAAAAATAAAAATGATAAGGGCCGATGATCTTATTCCCAAGGACGAGTGAAGTTTTGCAGGTAGGCTAACAAGATGGTATTCCTCTGCCTTCCGGGGTAAAACTCTTCCTGGGCATTGGGATCCTCCCAGCCTATTGAGATAGTGACTAACAGTGGCAGTACTGCCTCTGAAGGCAGACTGTCCGGCAGCAGGTATATTTTTACCTGGGAAATCTAACTGGTTTGTCGCATTGCCTTTTATCAAAGGCTTTAGGGAGCTGGGGGGCGAATGGAGATTAAAAAGAATGTATTGTGTAAAGTCTGGCCTGGCCTGGCCTTAGATGTGGTATATTGAAAGCTGCGCATTAATACTTTCACTCTTTAATATGCATTCTTGTATAGAAAGGGAACAACGCCTTTTTCTTTTCTTTTTTTTTTTTCTACTGCTCCTGTCAGTGTTGTCAGTTCTGAACACGGCTTGTTTCATGATGGTACGGTTTAACGCCCAAGGGAATAGTGGCTGACCAGGGCAGTGCACATACACTAACAGTATCCTGGAGCCAAACGCCTCCCTGACATGACTCCATTGAAGCCAGAGATGTATTTGGCCTATGATGTTTAACATGGCTGCTTGAGCACAGAAGTTAATGAGGCTGCCAGGTGCAGAAAGAATTGCCTAGAGGGGTATCTCTGCACTTGGAGCTGGGAGTGTGATTCCCAGCTCAAGGAAATGTACTCACTACTAGTTCTCATCCAGCTAGAGAACTAAAAATAGAATGACTCTCCAGCAGAATGGATGGCAGGACGGGTTAGCCACACTGAATACGTACCCTTCCAAGGCCATAGGCATGTACTCGGGGCAGCTAGCCCATCCTCCCATCTGTGCTGTCATAGTGCAATCAGACCTAGTACAAGTAGGTCTCCTTGAGCTGAGAAACACACCTCCAGCTCCAAGTACAGATATATTCTATGGGTTCTAATCATTGACTTTTCATCAATCATCCTTGTTCTGCATGTGCAGAAAAGTATAACTAGGTTCAAAAAAGAATTAGATAGGCTCAAGGAGGATAGGTCCATCAAAGGCTACTAGCCAAGATGGTCAGGACTGCAACCCCATGCTCTGGGTGTCCCTAAACTTCTGACTGTTAATACCTGGAACTGGACAACAGGAGACGGATCACTCAATGATTGTCCTGTTCCGTTCATTCCCTCTGAAGCATCTGGCACTGGCCTCTGTCAGACGACAGGATACTGAACTGGATAGCCATTGGGCTGATTCAATACGGCTATTCTTATGTTCTTATGTAAAAGTGAGACAGCATAAACTTAATAGAGCTGAGGAAGATTAGCCTGATTTGTTATCCACATTAGAAGATTGCTTTTTGACCTGTTCCACTTGGTCTTTGACTTCTTGATGTGGAATGCCTGTCTAGCAAACAGAGGGACCAGTCAACCACCCAGGAAATCAGATCTAGGAAAGTAACTGTCACTTAGCACAGAAGCTTAGTGCTAATGACACTGAAAAAATTGGTAATACAGGATGCACTCTGTCAGTTACACCAATCATCTGATGGTCCAAAACCTACTCTACATTACGGGCTCATCTTCAGCTCTTGGGTTACAAGTTTCAGCACAGTTCCTAGGATCTTTTTTCCAAACTTAACACCTGCCAAATATTTGCAGTCTGGATGTCATTTCTGGTGCAGCAACTGGCTTACGTTTATTTATAAAATACAGAAGTGTGTTCAAGTTGATTCAAGGAGTCAAACTGGAATTTAAGTGGCCTGAAGAAGCCAAAGTGGGATAGAAGCAAATGCTACACTTAATACCACCAGGGCAAGCCAAGCAAGTAAATAATCTCTGAAATTGCTCACGGGGGTCTTACATCACACAGATCTTCTTTGTATTCCCTTTTATTCTGCACATTTTTGATGCCTGTGCAAATACACTGTTTGCAGAGTTGCCTCTCCATTCCGAAATCAGATTGTGCAAAACAGAATTTATAATGTGAAATGCAGGAGAAACTGTGACAAAAACCTTAAGCCTGATAAACTCCAGGCATTTGGCAAAAGCAAGATCTTCTCCAAGATAACACAGTCGGCTAGTGCAAGACAAATGACCACAGAAATGTACAATACCGGGCAGTGTTTAAAATCTCTGCCAGTTTTCTTTGCCAGGTTAATGGCTGGCATCTTTGCCAGGTTAGTAAGTGATTTGTTATACATTTAGAAAGTGAATTTACAAGGAAGGGAGGGGGAAAAGGCAACAACAGCTGTGCTCACAAAACCATAATTAATGGTCTGTCATTGTTTCCATTGTAAACCCCTATTATCAAGGTACTTGTAAATGAAATGTTCCAAACTCATATTTGATGTAGAGAATCGCACCCCAGAAATGAATGGGTATTTTTCACAATAGAAGACAAAACCAAAATCCTTTCAAACCAAGACAGGTTTTTGGGGACTTGCTGTACTCTACTGGGTGAACCTATGCATTTAGATACATTACATCTGAATATCTTTTGGCCCAGATACTCAATGGTATTTAGGCATCTAACTCTTAAATTAGGTGCCTAAATACCTTTGCAGATCTGGGCCTTTGTGCCTCCTCTCCCATTCCTACAACCTTCAATGAAAAAGAAGAGGTTTAATGTAATATTTAGACGTTCACTTATCTCCAGAAGCAAAGAAAATCACAATTAAATGTATGATTGAAAACCCATGCTGTTCATTATCCATTAACTCTGATCGTTGTCCTCTGTTTTCGCAAGGATCTGAGAAGACTGAGCTATCTCCTATGCCATAGGTCAAATTCAATGGGTTTAGTGAAATCCATGGTGTTGCAGCCCTTACAGTAGGGTCTGAATTTACACTCATGTGTGCAGCAATATCCAAGTACCACAAGAATTAAGACAATACTGTTAGCACAACTTGCTTTCATTTGCTTTTGTGGGTTCAAGTCAGATCCTTAACGTTACTTTAAAAGTCATTTTCTGAGGCTGAATTTTTGTTTTGAGGTTGGGTTTTTGCACCTCAGGCTAAGATCTCAGAAGCTAGAACAGTTGGGTCTTGTTAGTACTGGGATGGGACAACACTAAGGACTGGCCAGGATCAGTGCTGCACGTAACGTTGGGCATTAAGAAGGTAGGGTGACCAGATAACAAGTGTTGAAAATGGGGACAGGGGTTGGGGGGTAATAGGTGCCTATATAAAGAAAAGCCCCTAATACTGGGACTGTCCCTATAAAATCAGGACATCTGGTCACTCTATAAGAAGGTGACGCTGTGGCCGTATCTATGCTTGGGTATAGCCCTGATTCAGCACCCTGGCTTCCTGTTGTCTACATTTTAGGGTCAGCACCAGTGCACCTTCTCTAATTGCTGGCCACCAAATACTCTGTCAGGCTATAGGCAAGGCCTCCAACCTAGATCTATTCATTTTCCCTTACCTAAAATTCCCCAGGGAGTTTCAACAGAAGAAGCTATTTGCATTTATGATTTCTTTCCTTTAAATAAAGTGCACTAAAAAATAATAATGCATGGTCTTACTCCCAAAACTCTGTGACAGGCGAAGTGAAGTTTGTAATGTTCAGTGACAGCCAGAGTGTTTTGTTCTTCCTGAGAGTGTCTTCCATGCAAGTAGGTGTGTTCCACTTCTGACCACAAAGTGACCAAGGTAGGACGCTCTGAAATGACTGGAACAGATAGTACACTCCCCAAGCCAGGATGACGATGTAGTATACATTCAGAAGGGACACAATCACTATGGAAGCATAACCAATTCCTAATACAAAATAAATAAATAAAACACATACATAATGGTCACTTATCGTTCCAACACTATGAAATCCCAGACATTTAAAGCTGTTTTTTAATACTCTATGGATTTAGATCCTGGTGTATGATATACCACTATTGGAAACTCGATCCCATTAAACAGCACACGCAACTAAAGCATAACCATGCTACTGTCATTGATTGTCACTAGCACCAGTGGTTGCAGCAGTATTAATGAGATCCTTGGGCAGAAGGTTCAGTGTATGTGCAAAATAAGACGTGTGTTTAAAAATTCCAAAGTGAGTGAAGTGAAAGCCGTAATCTATGCACCCATTTCTCTTTTGCAAAGAAAGTATGCTATTTGTGCTTGTTATTGCTAATGAAATCAATGTTTAACTCTGCTATCAATACTTGACAATAAAAAATGTCCTTTGTTTGTTTTTAAACACAGGGTCATGGGCAGATAAGGCCACGTCCTCCACAACTTAAAATGGCAATCAGGGAGGTGATGGAATGCAGCTCTGGCAGAATTAAATACCAAAACTATTCTGTGGGTCTGACTCCTCTCACACCACCGTAATCTCATTGCCATTACTTCTGATTGATACCTCTGTGTCAGAGGAGAAACAGTCTCTTTATTTAAAGTAAGAAACAAAAGGTCTGCATACATATCCTTCTTCTGATACCTTTTGAACACTAGTATTTAGAATCTTGAAGGGCTTTCTGAAGCTAATGTTCCATTTAGGAATGGGAGCAAGAAAACCTGTTTTCCCAACAAAGACTTACAATAGTTTGTAAAATAAATAAATTAAATTAAATAAATAGGTTTATATGAAAGGTGCTTACTGATATACTGTATCAACACCTGGCAGAGCTGCCTTATATTGCACAATCTTAAGCCATATTGCAATGTGATTCTCCACAGCCAATAATTTTGTGCTGAGTGCAAATGGAAGTGTATTATCCCCCTATAGAGTGTATTATCTATTCTACTGTTCAGTCAGAACATTCACTTAGCCATATTATTAGAACCATAAATTTCCTTTTCCAGGGATACCAAGGTGATTTTTATTTAAACCAAGAGCATCACTTCTCCCCCCATCCTATGGCCTAGTGAGAGGAGGGGGAGAAAAGAAAGGGGTGGAAATCAGGATAATTCCACTGACTTCGGTAGAACAGCTGAGAATTTGGCCCATTGGATACGATCTTACTTACTTAGGTAGTTCCATTCATTTCAAGGAGTAAGATACTGCTCGGTATCAGTAAGGGTGGCAGAATCAAGGCCTAAGTCAATTTAAGGTGCCCATTCCCACTTCAATTTTGAAAAGGAAAAGTAGTGCATCTCTATCCAATGTAATCACTCATAATTAGTGGGGGTTAATTCTAATGAGTCAGTTCATTTCCCAGTGTGTCTCTGAAGCCAGTCGATGTGTGGGATGCAGTTAGGGGTTCTAAAGGATTTTGGTAACCAGCTTTTAATTTTATATTCCCATTACATTTCAGAGTGGCATTCGCACAATTCTTGTGAACGGCAAGTGTTTCTTCGTGTGCTGGCAAATGCCCTTTAATAAGAATATGCAGCAACCAGAGTTGTTTTTTACAGTCTGATCTAATTATTGCAAAAGCTCTGTGCCTGAATCTTTCCACAGAAAGCCATTCAAATTCCCACTGTGCTTGTAATATAACTGTGATGCCAATGGCAAGGTTTTGCATGGCAAAAAGAGTTTGGTTTTCAGCCCAGGATAATATTTGGAAAGGCACTTTCGCAAAAGGATATGAGACTATGGAAAAGAGTCTGATCACTTAGTATTTCAGAGGAACACTACCTTCTCCAACTCTCGTCAACACAATGTGAAATGACCTCTCTCTTTCTCACAGGTTGCACGGCCTCTTGCTATGGGCCTATTAAGTGCACAACATGCTATTTCTTTCTTATTTATTGGCACTTCTGTCATTTAACAAGATGACAGCAACAAAAATTAATACTTTGATTTCTCCTTTATACTCTCAGATTTCTACCTTTCCAGGAACCAATATCATATAGTCAGCGACTACAACAAATAGCAGCGCTGATGGACAGGAAGGAAATATACTTGCCCCCTGTTTTTTAAGCAATACACCACATCAAGGGTGTACCTTAGAGACATGATCCAAAGACCACTGAAATCAATGTGAGTCCCTTTCTAGGATCAGACCCTAATATCTGAGGATTTAAGTGCAGCTTAAATGGTGCATATGCCTTGTGGTGGCCCTCTGCCCAGGGGTGAATTTCCCCCATAGTGTATTTCGTCTCAACTCAGCAAAGCACTTAAACACATTCACAGCGCTAAGCACCTGAGTAATCCCATCCTTATTTAGCAAGGCAGTTCAATTTATGCATAAACCCCACAGTATCAATGTGAGGCACGTGTTTCAGGGCTTTGATGAACCGGGGCCTGGGTGTTATAACAATGGGAGTCAAAGGCATTCTGCACTTTGCAGGACTGGTTGCCAAAATGGAAATTACCCTTTAATAACATTAACAATACCATCAGCGCATCTAGCACAGCTGTTTTGAAAAATTCCAACTAGCGCTAACATGTCATTACATTCATTAACTATGTCTTGTGTCGTGATATGGCAGGAAAATAACTAACCAGTGAAAATAGGGCAGATCTTTTCCCAGCATGTAATTCCTCCTTCAGAGGTATACTGTCCTAGCGCCACCTCCAGGAAAAACACAGGAAGACCTCCCCCAAACAGGAAAATGAAATAAGGTATAAGAAATGCACCTGTACAGAAAACACAATGTACAAAAGAGATTAAGAGAATTCAAAATGAAGAATAATACACATGCTGCAGTAGATATATATAACAAAGAAACAAAGTTGATACCCTTGTGTACACACATAACAATTTTACTTTTCTGGGATTATTGCTCCTGTTCAAAGATTAAAAATAGAATGGTTACAAACCAAAGTGAAAGGTCATTTTCATTCCTTTTTAAAGAAAACATCTATAAAGATGATGAGGATTAGATATACTTTCATTTCATTTTAGCTAAAGCAGTATTTTTACTTTAAAACCCAAAAGAAGTGTTCAGTTCAAGTCTTGTCTTAGCTGCACCACTATACATTTGGAGTAGCGCCATTAATTGGAGTTATTCTACATTTACACTGAGAATATTAATCCATATAATTAATGTATATATTTATTTTTAAGTTAAAAGTGAAGTTCAACTGTAATAATAGTAAAATTCAAGGTTGTTGAGTATTTTCATAACAGAGCTTGGACATTAACTATGAAATAATCAAGCAATTTCCCCTACAGCTTGGGAAAGAGAAAAGAGATTGTTATGGTTATTTCAATTTTAAATATGTGGGAGGCACTCCGATGCTACAGTATTGGAAGGATGGATGGTGGGACGAATGTATAGGTGAATGAGAAGAAATTAGAGAGAGAGAAAAATACTCACCTCCGCCATTTTTATAGCAGAGATACGGAAACCGCCAGACATTGCCTAAACCAATAAATCCACCAGCCACGGACAGCAGAAAGTCAATCTTACTCGCCCACTTCTCCCGTTGAGGTGGCTTCCCCTCTGCCTCGTCCTCAGGGCGTGTCCCAGGGCTCTTGCCAGGGGAAGGTTTGAGGATGTCCTTGTGGAAATCTTTCAAACACTGAAGCTTCTCCTTTGTTGCCATGTTTCTGGTTTCTAAAGAGAAAAAAGTGGCATGAATTTATTAAACAGACATTATTGGGAGAACTCCAACCGTACAAAACTTGTTTACCAAACTAAGTTCCCTTAAAGGTCACCCATTACTAACGCACATGTTTCCTTTAGTGACCAGGATACAGATAGGCCTCAAAAAGTACACAGAAGTCTCTACCTTTGCAGGACCTTGTCAGAATACGATGCAAATACTTCCTGTGCTTGATCCAACACTTAGAGGTGAAAGTAAGCCAGTACAGTCCAGTATGGCGTACCAGTAAAAGCCAGTACACAGCCAACCGTACCGGCAGGGCTGCTGACGGGTGGGCCAAAAGGGGCAGCTTCCCCGGGGCCCGACAGTTTAAAAGGGCCCGGGGCTCCTGGCAGCAGCTGGAGCCCCTGGCCCTTTAAATCGTCACCAGAGCCCCAGGGCTCCCGGCCGCCGCTACCCCGGGGCTCTGGCAGTGATTTAAAGGACTCGGGGCTCCCAACCACTGCTACCGCTGCTACGCCAGTGGCTGGAGCCCCGGGCCCTTTAAATCGCCACCAGAGCCCTGGGTTCCTGGCCAGTGCCAGTACCCGAGGGCTCCAGGCAGTGATTTAAAGGGCCCTGGGGCTCCCAGCTACTGTTACCCCAGGGCTCCGGCGGTGATTTAAAGGGCCCTGGGGCTCCCAGCTACCGCTACCCCAGGGTCCGGCGGTGACTTAAAGGGCCCTGGGGCTCCCAGCTGCCATTACCCCAGGGCTCCGGCGGTGACTTAAAGGGCCCTGGGGCTCCCAGCTACCGTTACCCCAGGGCTCCGGCGGTGACTTAAAGGGCCCTGGGGCTCCCAGCTACCGTTACCCCAGGGCTCCGGCGGTGACTTAAAGGGCCCTGGGGCTCCCAGCTACCGTTACCCCAGGTCTCCGGCGGTGATTTAAAGGGCCCTGGGGCTCCCAGCTACCGCTACCCCAGGGCTCCGGCGGTGATTTAAAGGGCCCTGGGGCTCCCAGCTACCGTTACCCCAGGGCTCCGGCGGTGATTTAAAGGGCCCTGGGGCTCCCAGCTACTGTTACCCCAGGGTTCCGGCAGTGTTTCACAATGAAACTGCTTTCACTTGGCATCAGTAAAAGCAAATAAACTTTTATATTCAGTTAACTTCTTATATGTACCTATAAAATTACACATTTTCCTAGTGTGATGGTTTGTTAGTTAATTAAAAATCTGAGGGCATGACTGACCCTGATGCAAAACCAAAAGCAAATTCTACCACAGGGGCCAGCTAATTTAATAGAGGGAAAATGATTAACTGCCATGTGAAAATAGGTTTCAGAGTAATAGCCGTGTTAGTCTGTATTCGCAAAAAGAAAAGGAGTACTTGTGGCACCTGAGAGACTAACCAATTTATTTGAGCATGAGCTTTCGTGAGCTACAGCTCATTGCATCCGATGAAGTGAGCTGTAGCCCACGAAAGCTTATGCTCAAATAAATTGGTTAGTCTCTAAGGTGCCACAAGTCCTCCTTTTCTTCATGTGAAAATAATAAAACGTGACATAATTTTACATACAAGTGCCTTTTTTATCCAGCAGTTCTTAACTAAACCAGTTTAGGAATAACAACATGGTTTTTGTTTTTGTTTTTTACAGCTAGACTATTTGAAACTATGCATTCATCAAAATGGTTAGCAAGTAACTGGTAAACCCAAATTCAGACATTAGGTCAAATTTCTTTTTCATGCAACTCAAATTACCTCAGCTGACTCTGGCTTGTTACATTTAGACTGTTTTATGATGCTGAAAATAAATATTTTCATCAGACCCAAAAAACCCAGCAAATTTATGGGTTGCTTGGTACATGTTATAATGTGTGCACAGTAATAAAAATCATGCTTCAGATTATCCCATTTGATAGCCGTCAACCTAGTACTTGCTTGCTGCTTTCTGATCGGTAAACAGATTTAGAAGTTTGGGTTGACATTAGCTCTACAAGAAGTTTTTAATTGGAACATGATTCTGAGATTCATGCATCAGTGTACCTTTAGAGATGAAAACCTTTCCATACACCATGTATGTCTGAGCCAGTCAAACCTGGGCCAGTCACACCCCAGTGCCTTAAACATTTGAAAGGCCAGTGTTCTTATAAGATGGTCCTCTGCAACAACTCCCTACTGCTCTGACAGCTAAAAAAACAAACCATTTGTTTTAGCAGTACTAATCACTATGGTATTCTCTTGCATTAGGAGAAAGGTATGTTATTATATACATACTAGTGAACAGTAGGGGGAGCTTGGGGAAGGAGAAAGAGAATAACAAGATGCTGGATAATCATTAAGGCTAAGATTTAGTCACGGGTATTTTTAGTAAAAGTCATGGACAGATCACAGGCAATAAACAAAAATTCACAGCCCCATGACCTGTGCATGACTTGTACTATATACCCGACTAAATCTTGGGTGTTCTGGGGGGCTGCTGCTCTGGAGCGGGAGCTCTGGGGTGCCCGCTGGTGCTATGGTGGGGGGCTCTAAGGCACCTGCTGGTACTGGGGGGGGGGGTTCTGGGGTGCCTATTGGTGCTGGGGGGGCTCCAGGGCACCTGGTGGTGCTCGAGGGTGGGCTCCAGGGTGCCTGCTGGTGCTGGGGCCTCTGGGGCACCCACTGGTGCTCAGCGGTACAGGAAAAGCCCAGGACTGCCACAGCCGCTGCTGGCAGGGCGGCTCCAGGTTCAGTTGCACCTGACAGCTGTAGAAGTCATGGAGGTCCTGAAAAGTCACGGAATCCATGACTTCCATGATATCCATGACAGATTCCCAGCCTTAATAATCATTGACCATAATGGTTTCTTTTTTGGGGGGGTAGGTTTTGTTTTTTGGTACCTTCCTCTGAAGCATCAGGAAGTGGCCACTTTTAGAGACAAGATACCTAACTAAACAGATCAATGATCTGCAAAGAGATAATGCTTCTGTTCCTCTATGGAGCTCTTATTTTATTTCATTTTTAGTGACTTTGCTAATCTAATCTAATCTAATCTTACTGGCTGTTGGTTTATTTCAATCACAGTTCAAGTTAATTTCATTTAGAATTTGCAAACCTAACCAATTTTTTGCATGCTGCGTTCTATAAATTTTATCTATCTCTGAGATGGTTGACCGTCCTGTAGTTAGAGTTAATGGCTTACAGGCTAAGTGCTAATTGCTGTCTTTTGGAATTCTTATTTCGTAACACATGACACTACATTTTCAAAAGGGCACGCTTATTTGGGGTGCTCTACTTGTCCACTCCTTTTGGGTGTCTCATTTTTGAAAATGTAAGTCTTGAGTTTTATTTTCTGATCCAAAATTACTTGGAATGTGATGATGGATCTTGGCTCTTCTGCTATCTTGCAGTGACAAGCTCTACACTCAGTTTTTTAAGTCCATCAATAAGAATTTCACAGAGCAAAGACAGCAGGATTTGAAACTAATTATAAGGCCTTTATAGCATTTAACCAGCTGCACAGTGAAACACAGTACATTGCTTACCTGATAGCTGTGCAATGCACAGCTCGAGATCTTTTATTTCCCTCATTGTAACATTTCATTTTTTGCTATGAACCTATTCATCTAGTGTTGGCAAGGTCTCTATTGTCCATTAAGATACAGTGTCTGTTTATGGCTGGCAGGCACGTACTGTCCATCAGTGCCATAGGAATTAACACTAAGCTGCTACTTGTGACTACAATTCTAGCCCATGTCATATGTTACATTCAGGGACTGTGGGACTTTATCCCATTAGCTGCCAACTACTGGTGGCTACACAGCCACTCCCAGTTACCGGAAGTGCCAACAGAGTCTGTAAGGGGAGGGGCAGAGGCCATTCTGTTTGGCAAGGAAAAGTCAAGAAAGCTGAGTTTGTTGAGTGAAAGGCATTGTCTGTATCATTAATGGGGCTGGAGTTTCATTTCCTTCAGTTATGTTCCACTGGGTGAGGTTCTTAAGGGATAACAAACAAATAGCCTGATGGAGCTGCTCACTTCTCAGGTCAGAACAAGAGAATGATAGATTATTTTTTACAGAATCACATAGTGGGACACTTTCTGAGATCCAAGTCCCTCTAATTCCCCCAAGGGAAAAACTGTAAGAAACTACTTATAAAAGCGTGAAGTCCAACATGAGTGATTCAACTCCAAGGCACATGTCTGCCTTCCAGAAGACACATGTCTGCCTTCCAGAGCAGCTCCCTCTATGGAGCCTTGGCTATCTCCAGGAAGACTTGGCTTGACCTGCTAAAGTTTAGATGGATAAACAAAGAACCGCAGCCAAGCCTGCAGCCAAATATGTAGAACGTGGATGGAAAAAAGGGGAAAAAATCCAACTTTTGCTGGGCTAATTCTGTTCTCATTTACACTGGTGTGAACTCAATTAACTCCACTGAAGCCAATGTAGTTAATCTGGATTTATGCTGGTATAATGTAGGAGAATATAATACAGTAGCTAAATGTGGCCCTTTGCATTTTTCTCTCTTTGGCTCCCAGCATAATCATTACATGCTCCACACACGCTACATAATTGGCCTAATAGCTCCTTTTTTTATCTGCAGCACAACTCCAGACTCCACATACATCAGCCCCACTCCCACCTGTCAGGCAGGTGCATGAAATGCCTCACTCAGAATATCTCACTGTCTGATTAACACAGACTCAGTTGCTGCTCTCCTACTACTGGTTAGCTCTTGGCCCTCAGCGGAGAACTCCAAAAGAGATCAGCCTTAGGCAGAGAATGCCCACAGCTAATACCAGGTAGCTCCACACAGTACATCATCTCTGGTGTAGTTACATAACTGCTAACTCTGTCATTAGAATAATGATTCACTCTCCCACCCCACATAAAGGAAAACAATACAATATAGCAGGGGTTCTCTTTTTCTTTCTGAGGCCCCCCCCAACATGCTATAAAAACACTGGGAACTCTGCCTAAAGAATGACTGCAGAATCTGACCCGTGGTTTTTACTGAGGGTTGGAATATTCTCTGCAGGCTGATGTTCAGGAGCGGATTTTGTTGCTGTTTTGGAGGCTTCCCTAATGGTAACTTCCTTCAGGTTGTGTTTTCTCTGTTGGGTAATGTTCCTTTTTACAAGACTGTTTAAAGCCTTCTGTTTATCACGTTATAATTCATTTTATACTCCTACTTAAGCAGATTGCCCTTTGCCAGTTTAGGCTTTATCATAACTTCTATTTGATCTCTGTACATTTGTGAAACAAGTTAAATTTCCATCTCCATTTCATATTTTCACAAAATCAGCCATCCCTAGACTGTAAGCGTGCTTGTGCCACCTTTAATTTTCATATCATTATATACATGAGCATTTCAATATTAATAGCACTGTGATTCCCAGCTCACAACTCCTGCTGCACCTGAGGGCAACGGGGAAAAAACTCTGATTTCAATAAGAGCAGAATCAGGCCCCAAATAAAATCTTTATTACATTTGGCTCATTTCCTAGGAGCTCAGAGCTCTAAACCATGCAACTTTTGAAGTCTGTCACTTTCCCACCTTAGAATATCAGAGTGGTTAGCCTACTCAATAGATGAGTAAAACATATAATTCCAGATAAAAGTTCTGGCTTTTTTACAGGTCTTTCTTATCTGAAGGGGGAAATACTGATCCACTTCTTTACCTGCTACCCTGGAGGCCTGTAGCAATATCCAGAGAATGCCTGACTCCATTTATTGTCCTTAACTCCTATCCCAACCCTTTTTTGTTTCATCAGACAAAATACCCCCGATATTCTCTGAAAAATATCAACCCTCCATTTATTTAATGTATTGCCTCTCTAATATTCTTTAAAGGGTCTCTACAAACTTTCCTTCTTATCGTCTCCCTCACATTCTCCTCTTCTTTCTCACTTCTGTCCTTTTTCAATCTTCTTTTCTTGATTTCTTTTCTCTCTGTGTGTGTCTATTTATTCATCTATCCATCCTCCCTTTCTTTTCCCTCTTCTCCGTCACTCTTCTCCCTCCCATTTCAAATCATATCTCCTCTCATTTCTCTTTTTGCCTGTTTCTTTTGCGGGTATACTCCTTTTCTCCTCCTTCGAAGGCTGACATCTGGAAAAATTGCTGCAGAAAATTCCAGGAGCAACAGATACTCCTTTATTTAGCTGGGGTAGGTTACAAAAGGAAAGCCATGGACTTGTTTCAATTTCTTTTTAATCAATTGTATCCTGGACAAAAGGCATCTATTGCTTTCCAGATGTCTTTTCTATGTGGTCCTTGTGTTCATATTTGTCAAGTGCTGTAAATGGGCACTGTGTCTCAGCTCAGAGCTGTTATGAAACACTCACTGCAAAAGAAAATCTGCAATCATATAATACTCTGAATTTTCTGTTATACTTCTTTATTTGAACCAATAAATCGATCACCACTGAACCTCAGACAATTAGTTGAGTAGGGGAAAATAAAAAACCCACTGCTCTTGGCCTTTCTAATGGGAGGATAAAAGTGGGGAGGGAGACACACAGCTACTCTGTGTTTACAAAGAAAATACAATGGGTTGTATATTAATGCAGTGTTGTTCTGCTCAAAACAAATCATGAAGCCTAAAGAAACAAAATACTCAGCAGTCAGAGGTCACCTTTTTATATGGGACTTGGGGAAAGGGAGGAAGGTATTTTGATACCATTGACTCAGGGGAGTGAGAGTTCTGTAGCGTTTCCCATGTGGGCAGATGAGGGGGAAGCTGGAAACCAATCCAGCTCCTATTGAAGTCAATGCAAACTTCCATTTATTTCAATGGGAGAAGTATTAGACCCCCTAGACCGTAGGGCTGAAATAAAAGGTCCATGTGAAACTATTGCAGGGATGGAGAGGGAGTCTTGCACCAGGAGGCCTGTTCAGTTGAACCACAGCCACTAGTACAGGCACTGGGGAGCAGTAATGGATACGACCTACAGCCAGCATGCTCTTTCTGTTCTGTATGCTGTAGCTTTTGATTCAACAGCTATGAATCCAACCGCCTGCCAGCAGTTATCACAGACACACTTTTGTCTTTACCAGACTTGGTTAATGTTAGCAGGTAACCCCAACACATCCCCAGTCCTGAACTTCCCCAGAGCCATGTGCTCGGATTTGTCCACCCCTCTCCTGCAACATTCTGAGGAATAATAAAATCCGTAATCTCCTTTAAGGAAACAACACCCACCAGTTTGCCACATTAACTGGAGCTGATATTCACTTTGGCACAAACACAGCGTTGCTGGTTTAGATTAACAGTAAAACAAGCTGGTTAACAAATGAAGACAGGATTTTAAGTGAGCTCAAGAATAAGAGAGAAAGTTAGAAATGGTTACAAGTGAATAAAAGTGAAAACATGCATCTAAAAGTCTAACACTTAAATCTAGCAAGTTTTAGTTCAAGGCTTTGTTCAAGATGCCCTTTCTCACCCACAGTCTTCCAGCAAGACGGTTACTGGCCCTCTCCTCGGTCAGGATCTCTTCCAGAGGCCCAAAGATGCTGGTGCCTTTGTCTTCTTAGGTGAAAGAACTAACTTGGGGTTCTCTGTGCCTTTCTTTTATAGTCCAGTGAATCTTTGAAGTGGATTCTTCCAAAGGATACCCCTCAAAGTAAAGTTCATTCAAGCTGTGAGGAAGGCGACAGAGTCTGGTGGTGAAGAAAGCTCCATGCTCTTTTGTCCCCCACTTGTGTTTGCTGAAATGCAAATCCTTCTGTTTCCTGACATCTCCTCCCCCTGCTGCCTTGATGGGCCTGTTTACTACTTGTATGTAAATTGAGGTAAACACACATTCTTTTGTTTAACCAATAGTTTAACAACTATTGCCTCAGCAGGGCAGTCTGGTTTTGAACCCGTGCTAATAACATCACATGGGGGAATTCATAACTTTACATATAATGTTGCTATCTACATTTCAGCATAATATTATTGACCAGTGACTTACTAGTTTCCAGGTGATACCTCACGAGGCACATTTTGTACAAAGATTATTATAATAGTGGGGAGGGTGTGAACACAGGGCTGTTTTGGGTCACACCCTGCAGATCATAGAACATTGGCCTACCAGCCTCTCCCCTACCCACCTCTCTCTACCCCCAACCCCAGCTAGGAGCTGTGGAGACCCTCCCAATGGTACAGATGGGGTACAGAGCATCCCTGCATAGGGTGACTGCTACTCCTCTGCATCACACAGCTACGGCCAATAATCCTTGCATGCCAACAAGCCTAAATCTCAGCCACTGTCTTCTCGTGCCAATAGGCTTGTCGCACCACAGATCCAGGTACAGGTGAGTTCATCAGCAGGACTTCTTGTGGTGCTTCCACCACAGGTGAAGATCCCATATAGGGGAGAGGAGTAATGCAATGGTGGTGGGTAGTTTGCAGAGGTAGGAAGAACTGATTACAGCTATTATGCTCTTTGTATATAGTACTCGTAAACTGTGTAGTGGGAATGTCCAGTTAAAAAGTAGTTTTTGTTCACATCAAGCCAACTACTGACCTAATTTAATACCCCCTGGGTGTGTTAGCTAAAAGCCTAGTGATTGTCAACAAGCTAGAATGAGCACCATGTTCCTGCTGCTTTCCCTGCTATACTGCTTCTGATGTACCCGTTTTCCAGGTTTGAAAGTGCAATACATTATTACTACATACCTCCTAATGTCCCTAATTTTTAAGAACAGTGACTTGACTGTGCCCACAAAATTTATGTGTGCATGCAATTTACATGGCACAACGGATGCATTGCCAAATGTTGTTGGTATGGTTAAGAGGACCCTTCAAGTCTTGTTCCTTAAAATCTCTTTTTTTCCCCTTTGACTGATTTGTTTGCACTAAATAATAATTCACCTTCCTACTAAACCTAGCAAGTGTTTTAATTTTGGTTTGGTTTGGGTTTTTTGCTTCTAGGGGGCTGTTATATAATGAAGTTACAGTTCATTAGTGTGCCTGAGCATTAACCCTTTTAATTAACCTTTTCTATAACCTCTGAAAAACCATCAGCAAACACTTAGACCGTATGGACTATGAAGAAATTTACTTGATCATGTAATGTAACCTCTCAAAAAAAAGAGAGCTTATGAACTTGAATATTTGCAATATTTTGTATAGTATCTATTGACTTTTTGTATGTGATTAATAACGTATTGAATCTATCCTATGCATGCACCGGGCATTATATATATATATATATATATATATATATATATAATGCCCGGTGCATGCATAGGATAGATTCAATACGTTATTAATCACATAAATAATACATGGAATCATTAGTCATCAGTCTTTCATTTGGTGCTATAATTTTATACTGAGTAGATCTCAAATGCATAAAATAAAAATAAAGTAGGCATTGGATGAAGCAAGCATACAAAGAGATGTACAAATATATTATTTTTAGCTTTTTTTCCCCTTGGGAATAATTTCATATTCCCCTAACATGCTTTGCTTTAGCAACAAATTCTCAGTTCGTCACTACATTTACCCATATCGTTTACTCATGGGCTAGTCTCAAAGGTTGGTCACATTTTTTCATATGTTTTCCAAATACTCACTTCAAACCACAGGCGCCAACTTTCCAATGTGCCGGCGGGGGTGCTCAATCTCCGATTCTGCCCCAGGCTCAGCCCCCACTCCTCGCCTTCCCCCAAGTCCCCACCCCGCCTCTTCCCACCCCATTCCACCCCCTCCCCTGAGTGCCATGTCCTCGCTCTCCCCTTCCCTCCACAGAGCCTCCTGCATGCCGCGAAACAGCTGATTGCGGCAAGCGGGAGGCATGGGGAGGTGATGATTGGCAGGGCCCACCGACAGGCAGGAGGCGCTGGGGGAAGGAGAGGGGGGCTGATAGGATGCTGCTGGTGGGTGCTCAGCAACCACCATTTTTTCCCCGTGGGTGCTCCAGTCCCAGAGCAGCCACGGAATTGGCACCTATACTTCAAATAAATACATCAGAATACATGTTTGGTGGAAACAGAAGTTGGTTCAATAAAAGATATTACCTCACCCACCTTCTCTCTCTGGGGAAAAACAAACTTTCGGTTTTTAAATATTATTCAGGGTTTGGGGTTTTTTTTGGCTATTGCTATCCATAAGTAATATGTGACACTATGCAAAGAAGATAAAAAAAGGAAATGTCAGAAGCATTCAAATTTCCTTGTAATATACCCAGTGGTAAGCAGAGGAGCGCTGTTGCAATGCTTCAATATCTCATACAAAAAGTCATTTCACAGATTTTGACCAATTTTATGACCAGGCTGTAGCATGGATGAGATCCTAACTACCTGGATGGGACTGTATTTCTACATTATTTATTGACCTTATGTATCCATCTAAGTTTTAGATCAGGGGTCTCAAACACGTGGCCCACGGGCTGCAAGCAGCCCCCAGAGTTATTTCCTGCAGCCCACCATAGCTCCCCTTATCCCCCACCTCCGCCTCCCTGAGTGTCCCCGCTCCTCTGCCTACCTCCCAGCTCTTCCCGCTGCCAAACAGCTATGTGGTGGTGCTTAGGACTTTCCGGGGGGTGGGGGAGGAGTGGAACGCGGCACGCTCAGGGGAGGAGGCAGATAAGAGGCGGGGCCGGGGCTGGGATTTGGGGAAGGGGTTGGAATAGGGGCAGGGAGGGGGCAAAGTTAGGGCAGCGACTTTGGGGAAGGGGTTGGAATGGGGGTGGAGAAGGGTGGGAAGAAGCGGGGCAGGGGCAGGGCCTTATGGAAGGGGTGGAGTGGGGCCAGGGCCAGGGGCAGAGTTGGGGGCTTTTGTATCTTTGTATGAAAAGGTGTCAGTGATGCGGCCCTCAGGCCAAGGTACTAGTCCTCATGTGGCCCTCGTGGTGATTTGAGTTTGAGATCCCTATTTTAGATAGTATTTGAGGACTTATTCTAACCCTGCTTATGAGGACTTTTATAACATAAACATCAGATTGTAAGTGGTTTCTAACATAGTGACTCCATTGTGTAGGTTAATCATGTCTTAATTATGTCGGTGTACTGGGCAAACTAGTCCTCCTAAAGCCCTGATCTCGGTGTGGGAGGGAGGACATCCCAAAATGCATTGTTCACAAAAATCCATGCCTTGGCCCCAGCCGCACCCTTCTGCACCACCAATATGGTACCTATGCACCAAAATTTGCCCAGAATGCACTAATACCAAATGGCTGTGCAGCACAGCAGGTTGGACTTGACCAACAGAACTGACACCAGATTGTGCAGGAAAACCTGTTGCTGTGTGCATGAGCTGAGCCATGTTAGCTGTGGCCACAGTAGAAGAACACACCAGAGTCCAACTGCACTGTGAATGTGGTTCCACTGAGCGTAATTTGAGCCCTGGGCTCTAATGATGAGAATGAGTTACTTTGGGTTTTGTTTCGATTTCTTGTCTGCAGTGGGGCCTATAGTTCACAGAAATATGAGTCAGTGAGACAAATTAGTTGTCAACTTTTAAAATGACGCAGGCCAGTGCTGCTATGATAAGAATCTTTGGTTCTCTTACTGAGGTAAGAATGTTTCTAAGGCACTTTATAAGACAATCTTAGTTCATAGCCCTTGAACAATAAGAGATTTTCATTCGGTTTGGAAAGCGGGGAAGGGGAACGTTGTTTATTTAGTTCAAGAAAGCAGCTGAACAGAAGCTTTAAACTTTATCAAGATTTGCATAGGAAATGAAATCTAACAGTGGTTACTGGTATACAGAGGATATGCCAAAAGAAGAAGTGATAAACTGGCTGCATAAGCTGGTGGCACAGTTTGCTCTGCTCTTGATTGTCAAACATCATAAAAGAAGCAAAATCATGAAGATCATATGATGTTTTCTTTCTGTTTATTTTTCCATGCATCTTGTGAAGGGTGCAGTCCTGACAGCCTGGAGACTGAAGTGCCTTGTTTATGTACTGAATGGTTAAGGATGGGCCAGCCCAGTTCAGTGTCCACTTCCCCTGCATTTCCCCGCACCACTCGTGTGCCTCCATTTTATACAGGGCCTCTGAATAGCCTCCAACAGAAAGTAATTTTGGTCACTGCTGACCTGATTTAAACTAATGAGCTGGAGGTGAAAGTCTTCCTATCTCACTACCAATCCCATGAAACATCTAGTTCTCCAAAATATCACATGACTTTGATTAATTTTTAAACCAGAAGTATATCTTCAGTTCTTTGTAGCCACACAGCTTTGACAGCTTTCATATAAGGAAAGCTGCACTGCTCGTTTTGTGTCGAGAGATATGAAAAGCAGATAGTGCCTAAAGCAAACATTTAATTTCTCTAAGGAAACTGAACATGCAGATCACTTCTGCTTGCCACGCTCTGAAAGTGGCGTAGGTGCTCTGCATGCAAACAAAAGGACCTGATCCTACACTTTAAACTCAAAGAGCCCACTAAAGTGCCACCTTGACCTCAACGACCTTGGTGTGAGTGAGGACTACAGGATCAACTCTGATATGAGCAAAGAATACCAACAGTGCCAGCCTAATACCAGTGTCTCTCTCCTCAGCTGTCCACATGTCGCCCTGTTGTTGGTCTTTGTGGGTGAACATGTTTCTGTGTATGACTAGACAAAATATAGCAACTCAACCATTTTCCTCCATCCTTTATCTTTTCTATCATTTCTGACAGATATCAGCTGATGGCTTTAGTTGTACAGTATATTGCTTTTATCTTCCCAACCTGGGGCTCTGTAAATTTCACTTTATGAAGGTACAGTTCAGAAAACTGAACAGATGGGGCTAAATTATTTCCTAGAGTATAAGCCTATCCTATCCTCCCATGTCCCACCCAGCCTTTCTCTCTGACATCCAGGGAAGCAGAGCAGGCTGGGAAATGTAGTCCATTATGGCAGCCATATCTGTAGATTTAGCTTCTGACAAGGCCTGATGGGAAATAAGTGGTCCATATAAACAACACCCTTTCCCCAGATAAAACAGAGACCTGGAAGGAGTCGGGCTATTGGAGTAGAAACAGTCAAGTAAAGGCATCTCCTTATGTTTAACTGTTTATAATTGTTTGGGGATTTTTGGTAGCATCTTTGCAGTGGATACCTTTGAAAATTATCTGGAGTGACCAGTGAAATTGCATGTAGTTTTGCACCTCTCTGAGGCAGGTTAAAATAAAGTTACTTCGACAAAAGGAATGTTCTGTTAGCACATTCGGCCGGTGAAAATTTGCTATCTCCTGAAGCTCAGAGAAGCCTCTCTTCATAGCCAAGGCTCTGTGGCTTGGAGTTGCTGAACTGAAAAACAGCTGAGCTGAGAAGCAGCTGCTCTGTGCAGCACTAACTACCTTGTGTGACCTCTATCTGCTGCCGGGAGGCATCGCATAGTGGCACGAGTAGTGAGTGCCTATATAGATCCTAAATGCCTGGAGGCTCTTTTTCAAAATTATTTAAGATTGTACCAATATCAAATGGGCATTTAGTGTTAGTGGGGGGTGGGGCGGGAGTTGAAAGGGTATCTATCGTTTAAATGTCCCAAACTGTTATAATCATTATTAAATAATTATTTATTAAACACTTTATACCACAATATCTTCTCATGGCACTTCACAGAGATTTAAAGAGCCATCGGGTGAAATCCCAGTGTCACTGAAATTAATGGCAAGACTACTGATTTCAATGCCACCAAAAGTCAGCCAGGGTCCCTGCCCCAAACCGCTTACAATTTAAATTTCTAGCATAAAGATCCCACTTCTGATCTCAGATGACCTCAGCAGAGTAACTGCTGTTTTATGCTAGTGTAAGTGAGATTGGAATCTGATCTAAAATGAAGTTACGCTGGTGTAAAACTGGTTTGGGTCCTAAAATAAGAGGCGGAGGAAGGAGAGCTTAGGGAAAGGAGGGACAAAGGTTAAAGTAAGTAACAACAACACTGTATGAAAAGCAAATTTAAACGCTCTGATATTTCACACATTCGAAACAAATAATTGGAAAGAAAAATTTAGAGAGGATATTGCATTATCATATGGGTGATCAACAGGGTGACCAGATAGCAAGTGTGAAAAATCGGGATGGGTATGGGACGTAATAGGCACCTATATAAGACAAAGCCCCAAATATCGGGACTGTCCCTATAAAATCGGGACATCTGGTCATCCTAGTGATCAATGACAGCTCTGGGTTGAATATAAAATAGCAATGGCCCCCATTAGAGCTATATTAGATTATACTCATTTTATCTTGAAAGCACAAAGCATGTTCCTTTAAATAAACAGAAAATGCTTAATATAACAACATGTGCCAAATAATCACTACTGTGTTTCACAATATGTTCTGTGACTGATTCCCTGCGCCACAGTAAACTGGTATACATGGTAGTTCTGGATGGTATAACTCACTGTGTAACGTATTTGGAGTGATTTTAAACAACTAATTGTTTGGGGATTTTTTTAATTGTCAGTTCCCAATAGGGCATTCAGAAATAGTCACATCATTATTATTTATTATTATTTTCTATTATTTTCAAATGGTGATGTACTGGTTTTAGTGGCTGGAAAGTGTTGTGAATGCTTGAGACATGTTGCATTGCAGGGAAATCTATCCAAGCCACTTCCAGTTTGTCAAAACACGTAGTTGGTAAGTGCTATCTGCAGGTATTGCAAGGCACATCTGGGCTGGTGCAAAGAGCAATCAGCTCTTTTTGGCTGCAAAGACTATTCAGCACCTCACAGAAGGCATTCAGCACCTGGCAAAATCAGACCCTTTATGTGCGATCATTCCCAGTAGAGGTTCAGACAAACATTCTGCTCTTGTCTTCAGAAAATAGCCAGCCTACTGAAGGGACACAGCTAACTGGTACTCCACAGAGCAAATTATGCTCTTTCTGTCAGGGCAAAGATGTGCTCTCTGTGCTTCATTCTGCCTGAAGAGCAGCCCTGCCTGTGAGGAGCACAGTCATATTAAGGGGAAAAAGACAGATCATCTGTCTTTCAGTCAGTCCGCCTAGGACAGGAAGAGATTGACACCTCAGGAAGGAACTCATCATTAATGGAGGAGCTTAACAGCAGAGTGCACGCAGCATAGAGCAAATCCTGCTCTAAAACCCTGAGTTCAAGGCCAAAACAATAACTGGGTTTAAAAAAGAATGAAATAAGTTAATGGAGGACAGGTCTATCAATGGCTATTAGCCAAGATGGTCAGGGATGCAATCCCATGCTCTGGGTATCCCTAAACCTCCAAGTGCCAGAAGCTGGGACTGGATGACAGGAGATGGATCACTTGAAATTGCCCTGTTCTCTTTATTCCCTCTGAAACATCTGACACTAGCTACTGTCAGAAGTCAGGGTACTGGGTTAAATGGACCATTGGTCTGACCTAGTACGGCCGTTCGTAGGTTCTTAATAGAGCCTAGACTAAGTCTATAACATAACCAGCTAATAACTGAAAGGATGTTAAACTGTGTCTACTTGGCTTCAACCCCGGTAAACAGAGCCTAAATTGCCCCATTGTAAATTTGGAGGGAGTTCACTGAAGTCAACAGTGATCATCAGATTTACAAGTGCACCACTGGGGAGTGATATGGCCCAGTGGGATTTTGCCTGAGTAACAACTAAGCATTATTGCAAAACTCCCACTGATTTCAAGGGGAGCAGGATTGATCCTAAGTAAGGAGAGTAAAACGGGGCCCCATGTCTATGGAAATTAAGGGCCTGATTCTGATCTCATTTATACAAAGGTAAATCAAAAGTAGCAACCCTGCAGTCAGGAGTTATCACAGTGTAAATAAGCTCAGAATCAGGTCCTACATGTGTGTTTCTTTGGAATAGAATTTTGACAGCTTCCTTCTCAACATTAATGCTATCTGAAGGTAGGGAGTTTAGGAGGGAGTCCATGGAATCACATGAATAAACACCTTCTCCTACAGCCCTATTGCTCCTCAATCCCTTGGGTGACAATTATTGCCTCAGTGATGTTCTTCAACACTGTGTGACTTAAATTAAACTACTGCAATTACAAATACCTCATTCCCGGGTTTTGCCTTTTGAAATGTAAAGCCTCCAATGACTGTGTTGTCTTATGGGTTTTTTCAGTGCCTAGCATAACAGGACCCAACTGGTGATTGGGGCCTTTGGCCATGACCTTAATATAAATAAAAATGAATAAATGACCTGTTCTGCTCACTTTTTCACCTCGAGTCTACTAAATCAGTTAATTGTCACAAGCATGTAAGCCAACTGGAGTTTTGCCTGAATAAAGACTGCTAGATTTTTGCCCTGTATTCTTTTATTATTATTCTTTATCTTCTCTTATACTATTATGCATAATGCTTCCTACTTTCTACCTTTTCATCTACAGTCTTGATTTATTAACACGTTTGTTGACATTTTGCTCCCCTAGCTTTGCATGGGAATGTATTTCATAAAAGTGCAAAAACAAATCAAGAGCAAGCAGAATCCTTCTTACTCAAAAGTCTTATTGAGCTATCAGCAGAAATGCCAATGTCTTCTGATGCATCCGATGAAATGAGCTGTAGCTCACGAAAGCTTATGCTCAAATAAACTGGTTAGTCTCTAAGGTGCCACAAGTACTCCTTTTCTTTTAACGTCTTCACCGCATCACAAGGAGATGAAAATGTTATTTTGTTATAACCTTCCATTCCTCAACTCAGAGGACTTATACAGTATTTCACTGGAGTACGTAGTGTTTCAGTCATGAGCACATGTTGGTTCTTTTATTGGTGAATCTATCGTGTGTGATATTTCATGAGTGTGTATTATTATTTGTAGCTGTTGCTTTCATGTAGCAACTGTAATAAACTAGCTGGATATATGTTCCTTTCACTTACTAATTAAAATCAGCATTGTTAAATTTACTTTTTGAAAAAATGGATCTACTGCATTGGGAGTATTACTGACTCCATTTGCAAGTCTTTTGCATCAAATATGTGAATTGCAAAGTGACTTGGCATCCCTACTCATATTTGGGAGAGGCAAGACAAGATAACTTTAACATGTAATTCAAATTACCTTCCAGAACAGGAAATAATCAGATTACTTCACAAAACTACTTTTCGTTTTAATTAAGTAGTTGTTGCAATCAATTACTTCCACAGTTGTATCACTATATACATTGTGTGTGTGTGTGTGTGTGTGTGTGTGTGTGTGTGTGTGTATCAATTATTAACTGGTCCTTTTTGACCTACCTAAACCTGAGACAAGACTCCCTTCTATTTTCAGGAAATGGCCCAAATGGATAGCTCAGACCTAAATCAGGGAGACTATAATCAGAATCCAGACCCAGACACAGATCATATTTTTGCAGCTGACTTCCATCTCTACAGAATACAATGAGCCAAATTAAAATCCCAGATCCAATTCTTTGGCTATTCAGACTCCATATTCCAACCTTTTAGCAGCTTACACCCATCTCTGTCACCATTGTTCACCTTTGCCACTTGTTTCCTCTTTGCTGCCAGGTGTTATGTATATAATACAGCCATTTATTTTAAACTTTTAATGATCACCTTTGATCTGGTTTGATCTGAACCTGGATCAAGCTGGGTAGTCTGACAGCTACACCAGAGTTCAGTACACAGTCTAGGAAATACACTCCATGACAGCAGTGAGCAAACATTAAATAAAAAGCTTTCATTCACACTTGTTTGTTTGTTTGATTTTTCATGATGCACCAGACTTTATATTTCATTCTTGGTGCACATGCCACAATCCCAGCAGTCCAGCCTCCCTCAGGGCAATGGAAGAGACTTGATAAAAATGCCAATGTATATGAGAGAGTTAGATTAAGCAGTTCTATAAGAGTGGACTGATGTCACCCAATTGCTTACGTGAGCAAAGCTCCAACATGGATGAGAAAGAGATTATCTCCACTATGTGAAAGGCTACCTCTTTCCATGCATATAAGCCATATAATGACAATATACTAACTATACAGAGAGACACGGTACAATATGAAGAAAAAGAAAAGTGCTAAACTTGTCAGTTTCTACATTATTTACTAATATTTTAAAACTAGTATAAAACAAATGAAGGGCAGGGATGCAGATAAAAATGACGGAGCTGGAAATAGAGTTTGGAGTAATATACAGAGGACAATTGCAGGAGGGGTATTGAAACATAAAATGTTACGTATCTCAGTTATTTCTTTGCACTGTAGATAACAAAACAATAACAACTACAATACGAAAGTTAGGATAAATCTAGGTGCATTAAAATGAACACATAATCATACTGTCTTAAACCAAACCCTAGTGCAATAAGTAGGTTGCATGCAATGAGATGATATTCAGTACTAGCAAGTGTAAATTCCTGTATTGAGGGAGAGGAAATAAATAGCACAGCTATTAATTGAGGGGTAGCTAGCTGTGAATTTGAGCAAGATCTAAGGGTGATCACAGACAGCAAATTAATACAGAGTCTCAGTGTGATGCTGCTGGGGTGGAGATGCCATGCTATTTTTGGATCTGTATATATATAAAAGGATCATATGGAAAGCTAAAGAGATAACAGTGTCATGTTAACACAGCCCTAGCACAGCCATAGTGGGAATAGCATGTGCAGTTCTGATCTCCACAGATTAGAACGGATATAGAAAAATTAAAGGAAACACAAATAAGGGCAATAAAAGTGATCCAAGGACGGATGGAGAGATTGAAGGAACTAAATTAATATAGTCTAGAAGTGAGAAGAATATGTGGGCCATGAGCCATCTATAAATACCTTTAAGGTAATAATATATGTGAAGGTAAATAATTAATCTGGCTCAAAAGATGGTAGAACAGGGAGCAGTTGATTGAAATTAAGTAAGGAAAAGTTCTGGATGGAAAGTAAGAAGAAGTTCTTTAAAGTGCTGCACCAGAGCAATGACACAGACCCCAAAGGAGGTTGTCTGGGTACAGTCATTGCCCAAATTCAAGAACAGGTTAAATAAGAAGCTAGGGAAAAAGATGTAGACAATAGCGCTCTTAAAATCCAAAGGCATACACCAGGCAATCTTTTTTTTTTTTTCATGTTCTATTTACTTTGGTTATCTGAAAGGCTGGTGCTCCTACACAGAAGTATATAATATATGATGCTTACAGGACCTGGCCCACTCTGCTGCTATATATCTGGTTAAAATCGAACCCAGGTCAGTTGGTTGTCCTGTGGCTTATGTAAAATAAGTTTTGTGGATTTCTGGAAGAACAAGTGTCCTCATTGCACAAACCACCATCCCAATAAGCAGACTTATGGGCAGTTTCAGCATTGAGGCCAAAGGCTGAAAGGGCATGAAATCTGATTTTTTTTTTTTTTAAACACATAAAGGTGAACCTTCTAGCTCTGAGTTCAGAGACATTAGTATGACAATGTGAAGTGGAATCTTGACACGGTTGCTGCTCATGTTGTACCTTGTCTGTGGATCAGTTGAGAACCAATCATGCCAATATATCACCTTTCAGGAATGCTAAAATACACAACACTTAAAAAATATAAAAAAGCGGGCACTGGTAACAAGTCCTAGAATTTTTAATGACAAATGGGTGCACACACACCAGGCATATAAATCCATGTAGCATCATTGCCCCCACCCTTTACAAATATCCCATCCCAACTGCACTCACCAGTCGGGACTTCTGTCCCCTTCTCACTGTGGATGGGCAGTGGTGATTCCTCCATAGGGTGAGGCACTGATGGAAAGTAATGAATTGTGGTAGTATTTGTCGCAAAGTGACAATCACAAGACGGTCCCTTTATTATCATTATAATACAAATGCCTGGTTACTGTCACCAGGAGTCCTTTTTCAAAATGTCACAATGGCAGGAGGTGGCCCCTGCAAATATTTCACGTGTCCGAGGCACCTCTGAGAATTCAGACATATCAGTGGGATCCACCATCTGAAGTTTGAAATCCCTGGGTTTAATTTCCTCTTGAGAGTTCACATTCTGGGGGGATTATTAGCTTCTGAAAGTTTAACATTATCGAAGAGGCCTCATTTTGGTCATTCACAGTCGATGGGGTTAATCCCAATCTAGAATTCATATCCGCGGAAGTTTAGACCCTTCTGAAAATTCACACTGCACAGACAGGTTTCTATCCTGGAAGTTTCATAATTCCGACACTTGACAATATGCTGGTTATTCACATCCCTGGAGTAAACTCTCTTTTGGAAATTCATACTGTTGAAGAAGCCAAAGGGAGCCAAGGCACTGAGGCACATATAGAGACAGGTTACAGACATCAAATCTGAGTCATGATATTTCATGCACAGAACCAGGAGAGAGAGGCTCTGGTGCTCAAAGCTTGCCTTTGGCTGCTGAAATGCCACAGCAGGTGGTAGAAGGTTGTACTGCATGTGGCCTCTTGGCCATAAATTTTGTATCACTGATCCATTTTATGGAATATATTCCAGTTACAAGGCTCTAGATTATCCAGATATTCAGCTTTATGATATTAAAGTCACTAGAGGGAGATCTTTGAATCTGCATTCCAATGGGCTCCAGATTCTAGCGTACAACGTCGGGACACCGTATCATCATGTCTTTATGTTTCTTTTTCTATTTGGAGCCTCTTCCTTTAAAGATGTTTTTGTTACCCTGGTGATTCCTCTTTAAAAAACTGGGGGAAATGTGTCCTTTGAACTCTTTTCAAGAGACTTGAATTTTCTATATTAGGGGTCCCATGTTGAAAAAAGTGAGTAATATGACTCCTGGAATTTTTCCATTCCTATTGTCTTTTAAAAAATGGTACCGTAGCTTTTCAAAGATACCCTCAGTCTCAGTTTTAGCATCCCAGTGTAAAGGACAATTCTTTTTAATTGCTGGTGTGGGGGTTTTTTTTCATTTAATATACACATGCTCTTCTCCTTTGAAAAAGCTTATCCTTAATTGATTGCCCTAACTATTTCCATAAAACCAGCCAAAAGAATGTTCATAATTCAAAGATACAAAATAAAATTCTTATAACATTTCTGCCAGAAATATAGCCAGAATATAGCGAGTTTTCAATAGATTTTTGACTAGCAATGGACTACGCAGTTGTGTCTTGCTAGATTCAAAGAGGCTCAAGTCTCTGTCTACACCTAAGCCCTCCACTTATTGAAATGCAAAATAAAGGGTAGCATAAGAGAGAAACAGCTGAACACAGTTGACTACATAACTATCGTACTAGACAGGGAAATAATGGTCTACAAGGGTGCTTTGCGCAAGCTCCTTTTATCTAAAAGCGGAACTAACATTCCAGCCCAATAACACACACAAAAAACATTTGTCACCACACAGCATTTTGCTACATATTAACCAGGAGTTTCTATCTGAGTCTAATCTAGTGCCGTAATTCAGAGACGTATGTTATTTTCTGAAAAAATGTTGATTTATGAGAAGTCAGATTGATGTGAATGCTCATGGCTTGCCACGCCACTTGACCTAGTGCGTGCTTCAAAGTTATATAAAGCAGGTCCTCTGCATTGCAATTAATGCAGTCATTTTCCTCATTAAGGCTCATTTTGCACTAAGGCATTAATGGTCTTAATCTATGCTGCTTCTTGAAAGATTTTCTTGACTTTACTTATTAGAGAGAGATACTGGAGCAGAATTTACTTGACTACTCAAAGTTTTAAAATCAGAGATCTGCAAGCAAATCAAGTTGCTAGGCGACGTGTAAAACTGTTGAACTCCATGATGTGTAGCTTTACGTATTCTATGGAGAGTCCTGTACAAGATTCATCAGCCTGATGTAGACTGAGCATTTATTCTGGAGGCAAATGTATTCACAAAACATTTGCAACAATATTCACTGATGGCTGGTGTTATTTAATCTCATTTTAGAGGGTCCATGGGTTGTAAAAAAGGCCTGAAACATCTGTATGCTACAAGAGGCCACACACATAAACAAATAAACAAAAACAACTTTACAGACACAACTTGGATTTTGTAGAAGAATCCAAAAGAGAGAAGCTTATTTTTAGCATAGGACTGGGAGCTAGGACTCCTGAGTTCTAAACTGAACTCTGACATTGATTCCCTCTTTGACCTTGGCCAAGTCACTTAGGGCTTGATCCAAAGCCCACTGAAGTCAATGGAAGTTTTTCCATCAAGTTAGTGGGCTTTGGTAGAGACCCTCAACCACTCTGCATCCGTTGCCCCTCATATATAAAGTGAGACGTTACTTCATACCTACTTCACAGGAGTTACCAATATCTGTAAAGTACTTTGTGATGGTGCCTAGGTACTACCATGATATACACAACAGAACTGCATATATAGATTTGAGATAACAGGTATTGAGTATTGTTATTGTGTAACTGAAGTTTATATTTACATGCTCTTTATTCAGTTGGTTTCTATGAGCAGATGGTAAGCGTTCAGTATTTGAACATTCTAATCGTTTTTATAATCCTTTTGTAATTTCATAAATGAACATAAATAACACTTACATGAAGAAGAGTCTCTCCTGAATGGATTTTCTCTTCCTGTTTTTGGAGGGGGGGAGAAGAGGGAGAAGAAGAAAAAGAAAAAAAAAAGAGAAAGCAAATAAATAGACAAATACATAAAATAAAATAAAATAAAATTAAATTAAATTAAATTAAAATAAAAAAGAGGGAAAAAGTCCATCAGGATACTAAGATACATTTGATTTATACGTCATCATGCAGATGATATCCAACAAATAATACGTATGAACTAAAGAAGTTTTTTGAAGTACATCAAGATACTGAACATAATACCACAAAAATAGGTCGTTTCTCATCTGTCATCCCACAGCAAATTTTAATATGAATTGTTACAGAAATTTTGCCTGCATGTGTATTAAGAGCAAGTAAATTACACTGTCTGAGTGAAAATAACATTCCAAGGCCATTTTACGTGGAGCAAGGTAAGAAGGCTTTTCAAATTACTTCCTAAAGTTCTCATTGATGGCCACATGCATCTCTGTGTAGGATCTCTGTTTCCCATCTACTCAGTGCTAACATGCATATCTGGGGCAACCCCTAAGGCAGTGTCTCATAGGTTTTGCAAATCACTTTCCTCCACCCTATGCCCAAGACACAGTTGCACTGAGACACAAGCCTTGCAGCCAAAAAACTAGTGGATGGCTCCCTCTGTTATGGCAGGGAAACCATAACAACAAACACAATGGAGCTGTTGGGACTCAACAAGCCTTCACTCCAACAAATGACTTTGGATAACCACCCTGCCTCATGCCATTCCCCTTTCCTGTCTTCAGTGTAAACAGGGATTGTGTAAACTTAAAAGTTAATTTGGATTAAGAAGGGTGTGAATTTAAAACACAATAACTATTCTTGAATAACTTCAAGTGCGGACACTCTAATTCTGGAATAACTCCCACATGTAGACAAGCCCTAAGTCCCTCAGAAAGATAAAAACCACATGAATACAGTGGTGGCAATAGAAGAAGCCAACTGCTATCACTTCTCTCTTTTTTCTTGGAAGCTCAGACCCTGAGGTAAAATAATATTGGTAAATGTTGGCCCTCCAATGGCAACCCCCATACTTAAATTTGGAAACAAATTAATGGATAACTTTACTGCACCTCTACTTCCAAACTTCTACTGGAGTATTTTACACCAATGTCAACCACGGTATAAGTTTAGCAATGCAGTAATGACCAGAGCTTAGCATGTACATTCTCTCTTTGAACAGATAAAAATACTTTGGGTCAGATCCTCAGCAGGTATAACTCAACTCAATCAATGTAGCTACAGCGATTTACACCAGCAGAGGCTCTAGCTTTTGGTTTAACCTATCCCAACATACACTTGGGGGAGGGGGGGAAATTCAATGAACATAGGAAGGACAACTTCATACTCTGACTTTCTTTCCAAACCACTGGAGAATCATTCCTGTAAGTGGACTATTCCAAGTGCAACTGTAGTTAAGTGGGAATTTGCTATATGAAGTGCTTAAATGATGGGACTATGGGATTACTTTTTAAAAGCAATCCTGTAGCATAAATGTGGGTTAGAGCATTTGACTTCTTTCATCACTAATCTCCCATTGTAATCTATTCAAAACTGCAATTTTAAAGCATTGACAATTGATTAGGGTGATGAATCAGATAAGGTATTACTTTCAAAAAGCTGGTTTCAAAGTAGCAGCCGTGTTAGTCTGTATTCACAAAAAGATAAGGAGGACTTGTGGCACCTTAGAGACTAACACATTTATTTGAGCATAAGCTTTCGTGAGCTACAGCTCACTTCATCGGCTGTAACTCACGAAAGCTTATGCTCAAATAAATGTGTTAGTCTCTAAGGTGCCACAAGTCCTCCTTATCTTTTTTTAAAAAGCTATAACTCCTCCACCTTGCACATTCATCTTTAGCTGTTGCATGTTTCAAACTGAACTGAAGTGTTCTTAAGAAAGCAAAAGCATCTTTATGGAGTCATTTGTCTACGTTCTAAAAACACTACAGAGCATGGCACTGCTGTACAGAGTCCCTGTTTGGTATTGGTTCAGGTGTGTCAGGTCACGATTGAGGTGTGCTGGCAAACTGGGAAGGAAGGGAGAGCAATGGAATAACAGAGGGGGTCTGGGAGATGAGAAATGAGGAGCATTGGCAGAGGGGTGTGATGAGGAGCTTGCACTGACTAAATGCAGTACCTGGCGCTATACTGTGCTACCAATTCTTCATTTCACCAATTCCACCCCCCTTGTTAGTAGAAACAGACAAAGGGTGTTTCTGGAGCTCTAGCGGAAATCACAGATGGAGGAGACTGCTCAGACACTAATTATTTTTATATATCTAAAGTTAAAAATTAAATGATGGTGACTATGCTGTTTTACTCATTTTTAAAAAATATAGTACAGACCTCAGTCAAAAGATCCAGTGTTCTGAACCTGCTATTACTGCGGAATACTGCATGGGTTTTTTAATACTGGAAACAGAGGGCTTTCCAAAGCAATACTAGGGTTGACAGCATTATTATTTGCAGTGGACAGAAAGAGCCTTAGCAATGGAACTGACTCTAACCTACATTTTATAAGTGCAATTTCCCATCAATAAATTTCATCAGATAGTCATTTCCTTTACAGCACTCATTTCTTTAAACAAGATATTGTCAGATCCAATAGAATAAGAAAACAATTAATCTTTTCTCCAGAAAATGCTTCCACTATGGTACATGTAATGACACTGTAGAGCAAATAATCTACAGGAAAATAAAGATTTGGAAGACTGAAAGATTATATTGTTATGTTCTGAGGAGGGAAAGCGTAATGAAATAAAATGTGATTGTTTGGGGTTTAAACAGTTCTGCCATTGTATTAATTTGACAATTCAGGATGCTTCAGTAAAGTGAAAAGACTTTGGTTTACCCTAAATTCAGTTCTCTGTGCAATGATGGTTTAGTTGTCCTTTAGGGTTTACATTTCTCTGCCCCACAATCTATACCCTCAGTTGGCTCTGCTGATGCATTTGGGTGCAAAATGCAGATTACACTTTCAATGCAGAGCCAAGTGGGAACAGCCAAAGTTAGAAAGACACAGAATGGAATGCCTCCTTGCTACTGAAAGCACACACAGCACAAAACAATTAGGCTATGAGGGAGTAGAGCTTCAAAGCACTATATGGGGTTTTCTAACCGCGCTATAATCCATAGGACTTGCTCAGTTAAAATCCTCTTTGGAAATGCATCCCCAAATGGAAAGGAGGCTTTAAGTGCAAATCACGAGGCTGTAGCTCAGTCTTGGTATTCAGATTTCAAATTAAGGAATTAATCCTTGAAATTCTCCCCAGTTTTAGCTGTAAAACAAGTCACTCTGAAGAACCCTACTGAAGCCATTAAATTCTGGCAGGCAGGACTTCTCCAACATCATGCACAAATAGTAATCTAGTCTGAGGTTTCTTTGTATTTTTCCACAGCAGTGCTGCACCTCTTGTTCATACATGATTTCAAACATCCTGGAGACCCATTCTTACCTCAGCTCACGCATTGTGCCATTTAAAAAAAAATAAAAAAAAATAACCATCAAACCATCAAAAAAATAAAAATGCATAAGCTAATGGCTGCCAACTAAACTGAAGGGTCAAATTCTCCCCTGCATTACATTAGTGTACATTAACATCTGCAGAATTATTCCAGGTTTACACCAGAATCTGGCCTGATACCCCTAAAACCAAAGAAGGGCATTTTTAGACAAGCACTTCTGCCCATTTGTCCATCTCCTTAATGCCTCCAGATTGCTTTATGCTGGCTGCAGTTTACTGCTCTTTACATAGTGCCCTAGCACTGCACACAGTTAAGCAGCAGGTAGCTAGAGGATTTTGAAGCCAGTTGTCTGACACTACACACTGGAAAATGCAGGTTGGTAAATGGTAAACAACAGAAATTAAAAAATTAAAAAGGAATTCCCTTGCCCTTTCCATTCTCTCTCCATCTATATTATAGTACAATGATACTCAGACCTCAGTAGTGTGAATTCACTGTTTCATTTACTATAGTGCTATATATTCATATTTAAACAGTAGGACAAGGGATACATTTCCCTTGTCCTACTGTTTAAATATATCTCCTAAATATTTCCCCTGTCCTACTGTTTAAATATGAATATAAAGGCCAGTAATTTTGCTGTGAGAATTATATATATATATATATACACACATATATATATATACAGTATTATTCTCACAGCAAAATGACTGGCCAAGTATTATTACTTTATCAACTACAAGCAGTTAATAACACAGTAAAAACATCCTGACTGGTTAATAACTTAGTTTGTTTAATAATTAAGTGTTGAGTGTTTTAATATCATGTGCCGTAAAGAGCCACAGGAGACACATTAAAGAGCCACTTGCAACTCAGGAGCTTCAGTTTGAGTATCACTGATATAGCACATTAAGTTTGCCTGTCCTCCATATTCTGCCCTCTAGTGGCTGGAGTGTCATAGTTAGATCTGCCTGAGAACTGATTGAGAAACTATGTCACCCCCTACTGGCTGCAGCCTAAAGAGAATATAAGCCATAAGAAAGAGAAGATGGAAGAGAATGGGAGAGATGATGGGAGAGATGAAGACAGCAGTGAAGATCGAGATGGTGAGATGGAGAGACAAGAGGAGAAAAGGACAGAGGGGGGAAAAGAACAAAAAGGTAGATAAAGACCGAAGTGAGAGATGGGCTATCTCTGAATGTTTCACAGGTACTAGCTAACATTTACTCACCCACCTTTACTACAAATATCCTCCCTCCAGACACATACAATTCACCCTCAACTTGTGCCCCGATATTGGAGGGAAATAGCATTATTAGTACGGTAGCTATCCCTTTGTAAAAACTAAAATCTCCCTCTTTCACCACGACCATACTGTACACTTCTGTAAAAGAAAATGATCTTCCACCAACATCCCACAGGGAAATCTTTCCATAATACTTCTTTGGAAATAAACAAGGCCAAAAAGAGTTGGCCAGTTCTGCTTGAATCCAAATCTAGAAGTAACAAATCCATATGCCAAGATTTTAAAAGTTTTGCACAAAGTCTCTCTCCTCAACATTCCACAACACACAGTTTTATTGGGTTGATTTCCTTACAATCCTAAAGCCATAGAATCTAAACTGGTAGCAACTGTCATCCAAGTACCAAATTACCCAGACAACTAACTCCATGTCTCCTGAACAATACCGCTCCACTTTTTGTTGGTCCAACATTTGAAACATTTTGACATATAAGCAAAAAGGTACAGTGGTTACCAAAATAGCACTATAAACACAACCAGTTCTTCTTGGCACATTTTCTTAATGCCTTTCCCAATACGGTTAAAAAATGGGAACTAACCAAAAAAAAAAGCCTCTCTCCATCTTGGCATGAAGTCTACTGAAACACAAAAATCCTTCATATGTGGGACTGTGTTTCTTCAAACTTGTTTCTGTACCTCTGTTTTCCCACTATGTTTTCCTTTGTTATTATTATTTTAAAAAATAATAATAAAGAGAAGAAACAAGATTTCAGAACATGTAAGTGTAAGAATTTTGTCACTTTGAAGGAAAAAAGTAATTCTCAAAGAAAAATATATTTTTTCACCTCTCACGAATGAGGAAGTGGGTGAATATATTCTGAATTCTCCATCTTTAATGCATGTTTTATCTTCGGTGTGAATGCAAATTAACTCCCACACACACACCCCTTATCTTCATATATGGAAACTTAAAGCTGTCTCCAAAGTCTGTCTTTTGTTACATGATCATACACCACTGAATATTCATCATCTTAAACTCACTGGGCCAAATTCTGACCCAATCCACACTGATGTGAATCCAGAATTACTTTTTTGACACCAAGATAACTGAAATCAGAATCTTGACCCACAAAGTTATGGAAACTTTAACTGCCTCTGAAGAAAAGAATGTCAGACCCCGGTCAGATCCATTAGTAGCAGCAGCAGCTGCAACAGCACCGGCTGTATGGGTCTTTCAATTGGACCTGACTGGAGGTTTGCATACAGCCTTCAAAAAAATGTTGCATTTTGCACTAGGGGAAACAGCAGGGCTGGGAAAGAAGAAATGTACTTTTAACGGCTGGAGAGCTGCCAAGCAAGTGGTTAATTTCACACTGCAGACTGTTATCTGAAAAAAGTTAATACAAGGTGGTGGAGCATGTACGGAGGGCGAGATGGAAATAACCGCTCGAGAAACCACACGGTAGCCTAGATAGCAATTAAATATAGGTAGGTGTTGGGTTTTTATAAGGGACTTGAAAAGAAAGAAACGGCCCTATTGACCTGCGCGACCGAAATGCAAAGAAACAGCACGTTGTAATCTATCTAGCCCAGGGTACGGCAAACCACAGCGAAGATATGGGGCGGGGGGGGAGAGGCAGGAGGGAAACAGACCCTGAGCATAGATGAGACATTTGCAGCCCTGATCCACCGAGGCAATGCCCGCCCCCCTCCCCTTGTTCCTTCTGAGGGTCTTTTCTTTGCCATCTTCACGCAGCAACAAGAGAGAAGCGGCGATCAGTCCTCCCTCGTTCCCTCTCTGGCCGGGCAGATCTTCCTTCGGCAAAGGCAAAACCCCTCCCTGCCTCCTCCCGACGGCTCCTTCTTTGTTCCTTCCCCGTCTGCCTTCGGGAGCGACCAGAGCGCGAGGCTCTCTCCCTTTCTGGCAGACAATAGAGAGGGGATCTTACCTGCTGCGGGCTCAGGTAGCTGGCCAGGGCTCTAGGCGTCTGCCCGGTGCGTCCCAGGGAAAGGTACCGCCCGACTAGCCGGGCTGCGAGGGAGGCGGGGGTGATTTATAAGCGCTTTCTTCCTGACCTCTCGTCTCTGTTGTCTAATGAGGGAGCGTTGAGCATCACCCATCCTGCTGAGTGGAAAAACACCGGCTCAGCCTCTTCTTTGGTGGAGGGGGCGGGGGTGCTAGAGGAAGGGGTGGGGGGGAAGGAGGGGCCACGCTTCAGACACACAGCCCGGGAGCCTGGGCTGGCAGGCAGCCCGCTCAGCTCCGGGGAGGGGCAGCGGCCAGCGGGGCCGGGGGCAGGGAGGAGGGGGAGCTGCTGCTGCTGGGAGCCGGGAGGCTGAGTGCGGACGCGAGGCCAGCAGGCGAGCTCGGCGAAAGGGAAAGTGGAAGCTTCCCCCGCTGCTGGGGCAGCCCGTCCCGGCCGCGCGCAGGCTGCCGGCCCCCCCCCCCCCCCCTCTGCCGCGCATCCCCCTCTTCTGCCGCGCATCCCACCCCCCACCCCCGCTGGAGTCACTCCGGATTGACAGGGGTGTAACTGAGAGCAGCGAGGCACAGCGGCGCCAGGTGCCCTGGATACGCGGCGGAGGCGTTGAGTTGCACTGACAAGTGGAGTCACACAGCATTTCTAACCCGAGCGCCCGCCCCCCTTGAGCCTAGGTCCCAGGCCTTGTCTCCATCCAGGCGATGGAGGGCTCGTAGACTCCTAGGACCACGGAGGCAGGCCCTCCCAGAGGTCCAGAGAGGCCCCCAAGCCATAATAAAAATAAAAAATGAGGACACCTGAAAACAAAATAAGGCACCAAAAAAACGAGTGAGCCATTATTTGATTTTTTTTTAATTTAACACATGCTTTTCTAGCCTTTTTCTGTGCAAACGCACTAATTATTGAGGGAAAATGTAGCTTTCGGGCAATGTCACAGTTGATATTCAGCATGGCGAGCCCATTCAAACGCTCTCCATAGAATCATAGAATATCAGGGTTGGAAGGGACCCCTTAGTCCAACCCCCTGCTCAAAGCGGGACCAATCCCCAACTAAATCACCCAGCCAGGGCTTTGTCAAGCCTGACCTTAAAAACCTCTTGTCCCATAGTTGAACAGTGATAGTTCTTTACCTGCTTTAACATGCTGAAGGCGCGTTCACCCAAAGCCACTGATGCACGCAAACTGACAAAAATACACAATGCAATTGTGATATTAGGAAACACCTCAGAGAGTCCAAGTTTGAGTATTTCTTGAAGCAATTCCTTTGGCTTGCAATCCAGTTTAAAGTTTGTAGAATATATCTGTTTGAGGAAGATCATAGAATATCAGGGTTGGAAGGAACCTCAGGAGGTCATCTAGTCCAACCCCCTGCTCAAAGCAGGACCAATCTCCAATTTTTGCCCCAGGTCCCTAAATGGCCCCCTCAAGGATTGAGCTCACAACCCTGGGTTTAGCAGGCCAATGCTCAAACCATTGAGGTATCCCTCCCCCCAAGGTGACCTTGTCACTGAGATCTTTTGAGAGTCACAATTACTCAAATCGACATGTAAGACCTGATTGAATAGAGTCAGTGATGACAAGAAAGACATTGATAATGCTGCTCGGCACCGGATTCAGTAGGTAAGTTGCAATTGGTAGAGAACTCAGACGAAATGCCGTATTCTGTGCTACTAATCTGGACTCAGTCAGGATCACTTCCCATTGTTCACGAATCTGTTGAATGTCATTGATAAGACTTTCAATGTTATCCCTCTCAACATCAAGTGTAACATTGTGTGCTTCAATTACCAGGTTAGTTTGGTGGATCATTGTTAAGTAGTTTCATCCACAAAAAGATGACATCAGAATGTATTCAAAGTTGGACATGTGCTTCTGAATAGACTGAAGTTCAGTTCGAGCCTGTGCAGTGAGATTCACACAAATGCTGAATGCTACACAAATGCTGAAAAGACTTAAAACGAAGGAATACTAATTAAGAACACAAAATGAAACAGTCAGACAGGTTATTATCTTTATCACTGAATCAAAACTCAAGCATGAAAGGTATAATATAACAGGCTGAGCTGAAGACAAAGGGATGACATAGATATATATAGATATATAGATATAGATATATAGATATAGTAAACACTGACATGGATACAGACAGAGGGATAATGTCCAAAAATTTCAAACATGTGTCCTCACGAAACTCACTATACAAGGTTGTCCTCACAAATTTTCACCTTGAAACTGGACCTATAGGCTACGAAAGCCGATGACGATGGCCAAACTACCAAGCTAGGGCTCAACCAACCAACCAGTCACCTCTTTTAGCTACCATAAAAAGACAATAATGAGGAATTCTCACACATAAATATTTAGTCCACTAGACATAAAACTATAAAGACACTAAAATGTAACAATTTGCTACCTTTCAACATACATTTGATCCAGCACCAGCCACTAGTAGTAGTTTGTTTATATAATCAGCTGATCTGAGAGGACACATCCATCATAGTCTAATCTTGTGCCATCAGAACTGATATATTTTTATTAATATTTATGAAAATGTTTAACTCTTTAATATGATAAAATCTATATCAGTTAACAAAAAACTTAAGTCTTTTACCAAATCACATCTCTTATTTGCTTAAATTCGCAGCTCTAAGCTGAGAGAGTGTGTCACATTTTGGTCCGATAGGGATGCACATAAAAACAAGTTGCAAAACTTATCAAATGCCAAAAAATTAACAAGTGTATAACTTTGAGGCCCCCTTTGAGCTTGAGGCCCAGAGCAAATGGCCCTCCTGGCCCCCCCTCTGATTGGCCCTGACCATTGGGTTGGAAGGGACCACAAGGGTCAGCTCGTCTAACCCTCGCCAAGATATGCAGGAGTTGTTGTGTCTAAACCATCCATGACAGATGGCTATCCAGCCTCCTTTTGAAAACCTCCAGTGAAGGAGCTTCCATGACCCCCCTCCTAGGCCGTCTGTTCCATTGTCCTACTGTTAAGGAGTTTTTCCTGAGATTTAATCTAAATCTGCTATGCTCTAGCCGCTCAAGGTTTGTTTTGCCTTTTTTCCCTGTATGGCTTTTCGGTGGGTTGATGTCGCTTGTGAAATATGTAACAACTCACTCTTTGTCTCTGTCTGCAGTTCTGAGAGGCCCTGCATCCTCTCCACCTTCCCACAGTCACGCTCACAGGCTGCAGAGGTTTGTCTGGGGAGCCTTTTTTTTTTTCTACAAAGAGTTCCCTTCTGTGTTACCAAGTATCAGGCTGTACTGGGACCAGGGCAACAGTAAGTGGAACACAATCAAGATCTACCCTTCATCTATACCCTCAACACACACCTAAACCCATAGCCCTCACTTACTCCCAGGTTGATAATTTCCACAGAAATTCTGGCTGCATTCAGTTTGGTTGAGACTGAGCTTTTAGGGATGTTTACAGACCTCTGAGATCTAGCTATGTAGTCTCCAAACTAAAATCTCACACCTGAACACGCCCTAGTTTTGTGAGATTTCAAATAAGGTTACAAACCTAACAACCAGAAAGGAAGAGGGAGTGTCGACAAGCAGATAGGACACAAGACTAGAACTCAGGTGACCAGATCCAGGCTTTGTTGCTTGAGCCTCCCAGAGATTCCAAACATCTAGCACACACAATGTACAAAATAAATATAGTAGTGTCTACTCTTGGAAACTATAGCAGTCAGTGGTGTTTGAAACTGCCTGGCCATTAGGAGCTTCTCTTCACGAGACTTTTTTACATCGAATTTCATAAATTTCTAGATTCCAAGGCCAGAAAGGACAACTGTGATCACTGAGTCTGATCTCCTGGCTAACAAGGCCCATAGTAGAGCTTCTTCAAAATAAGTCCTAGAGCAGATCTTTTAGAAAATTCAGAAGAGAATGTCATTTTTAAAGTTGATTGTTTTCCTTTAGTGATTAAAGATTAATGCTAAGTATGTGTGTGTATTCAAGGGACAATAGACCCACTGTTATAAAAAAAGAGAAAGAAACAAAATCCTTTTTCCTTACATTAAAATAACCACGTGTGGTTGTTGTTAATCACCAAAATGACGAGCAGCTCACGGTCTTCTTTCGCAACTGTGTTCTACATGATCAGCGATGTGGTATTGCACATTTTTTCACAGAATCAAAGCAATTAAAGACAGAAAACATTTGTTCCCTTTGACCATTCCCCTGTCAAAAAAAGAGTTATTCCCTCTGTACATTCCTGAATGCTTGCTATTTGCTAACAATCAAATGGTCACTTGTATCATTTATTTTACGTAGTGTAGGTAAAAACAATTACATGGCTTTCCCAGAAAACTCTAGTTGTTAAAGTATTTACTAAATCAACTCACTTCATGCTAGATTTTTTTAATATCTATTTTAAGCAAGTTTCCACTAGTTTTAGGTAACTACCACACAATAACCCTGCGTTGAATCCTGTGGTGCTGACATAAAGGTCCCATTTTACTTCAGTGGCCTGGCAAGATCAGCAATACGTGTATTGTTTTTTTGTTTTTTTTTTAACTACATCAAATCAAATCAAATGGAACATAGCTCTAGCGCCACTTCTGTATTCATAACAATACTCGGAATGTCAGTTCCTTCCCAGTATTTGATATATTCTTAAATTCCTCTTTTATCATGTGAATCGCATTTTCCAAGCTAGGTCTAAGTGTGCTATTAATAGACAAGAGACAAGACTGAAAAGGCCAAAAGGCATTTGCTATACAAAATAATGTAATCTTGATGGGCCTAATTCTGGTGTCATTATTTCACACAATGAACAGCGGTTAAAGCCCAGGGGAGTTTTGCATGTGAAAGAACTGCAGGATTATGGGTAATACTCACCTTAGTAAATGGCCCATGTAAATCCCTCTCTACACCACTGAAGTCCTGCAGTGGCTCTGTTGGGGGAAGTATGCAGATGGGTTTTGCAGGACTCTCCTACACTCCACAGACCGTGGGTCCTAGCACTGACCATGCATAATCTGGTGCAGCAGGCCCTCAAGTACTATGGTGAAGAGCATAGTATAAATTACTAAATAGACCTAAATAGAATAGGGTGATAATGGTGATTCCTTGGATGTTCTTCATCCAGTAGCTGTTAGGGTATGTCTACGCTATGATAAAAAAACCCGGCACAGCCGCGGCTGGTGAGGGTCAGCTGATTTAGGATCATGGTTATACGTTCGGGTTTGGGCTACAGCATGGGCTCTGGGGCCCTCCCCCTGCGCAGCGTCTCAGGCTTAAATGTGGAGCGAGATCCAGGCCCCACTGAAGTCCATGGCAACACTCCCACTAATGTAAGTGGGACCAGGATTTCATCCTCAGTCTTTATTTAATGAATTTCATGTCACTTAAGGGATGCAAAATTACCTGTGTTCCCCCAGTAGTACACAGATATGAATCCAAATCAGATTTCTGCCATTTGCACCAGCATCAGAGCTATTTGCTACTAACATTACAAAGTTTTGCAAAGAGCAAAAGCGTGAATTTTTCCAAACTTGCCCCAGGATTAGGCATAGTGAGAGAGCTTGTTTCCACAATAAACTGGAAGTTTTTCTCGCATAGCAACTGTTTTTTATTTTCCTGTAAACTCAAAAAATCTCTAGTCTCTTTTTAAACATGAGAATGCACCTGTAATGGGAATGTTTCTGCAAAGCCATTTTTATAAGGGGTGCAGGTTCCGGCTTGGGATGGGGGCTCTGGGGTGGGGCTGGGGATGAGGAGTTTGGGGTGCAGGAGGGTGGTCCAGGCTGGGATTGATGGGTTTGGAGAGCAGGGGAGGGGGGCGGGGAGATAGCTCAGTTGTTTGAGCACTGGCCTGCTAAACCCAGGGTTGTGAGTTCAATCCTTGAGGGGGCAATTTATGGATCTGGGGCAAAAATTGGGGATTGGTCCTGCTTGAAGCAGGGGGTTGGACTAGATGACCTTCTGAGGTCCCTTCCAACCCTGATATTCTGTGATTCTATGATCAGGGCTGGGGCAAGGGTGTGGGAAGGGGTGCAGGTTCCAGCTGGGGGTGGGGCTGGGGATGAGGAGTTTGGGGTGCAGGAGGGTGGGCCAGGCTGAGATTGAGGGGTTTGTAGAGCGGGAGGGCGATCAGGGCTGGGGAAGGGGGTTGGGGCATGGGGAGAGGCTCAGGGGATGCAGGCTCCAAGCGGCGCTTGTCTCAAGCGGCTCCTGGAAGCAGTGGCATGTCCCTTCTCCGGCTCCTATGTGGAGGCGCAGCCACGTGGCTCTGCGTGCTGCCCCATCCATAGGCACTGCCCCTGCAGCTCCCACTGGAGTGCATAGGAGCCAGAGCAGGGCCATGCCATAGCTTTTAGGAGCCACGTAGTGCGGCCTATGACCCAGCACCCCGGCCAGAGCACCAGAGTGGGGCCAAGCCGCTGGTGCAGCCTCTGCCTCCAGAGTGCTGGAGTGGGGCCGAGCTGCGTGGTGCTGTCATGACCCAGTGCCTCAGCCGGAGCACTGGAGTGGAGCTGAGCCACGTGGTCCAGCCCTGACCCAGCACCCCAGCCGGAGCACTGGAGTGGGGCAGAGCTGCGTGGTGCGGCTCACGGGCTGGCTTAAAATGGCTTGCGGGCGGGATGTGGCCCACGGGCCGTACTTTACCCACCCCTGCTCTAGCATCTCTCTAGTAACATATCTCCCTGACTGTGCAGGATTGTTGCTTCTAGCATATTCCCTAATATTTAACATTTTAAATGCCTTCCTGACTCCCACATAATGGGGCTCTTGTCCTGCATTTAGTAGACTTTTTCACAGCCTGAAAGATTTCACTGTTGGAAAGTTTTTTCCTGGTATTCAATCTAATTTTTCCTTTTCTTAATGTTGTCTAAGTATTCTTATTCCTTGCTACAGCTATGACCAAGTCAGCCAGCATAGTTATGACAATTGGTCCCGACCTGGCTACAACATAGCTAACATTTGTTGTGTAGATGGAATCTAACAGTGGGCCCATAACTGCATTGAATCATTGGACTGTCCAGGATTTTGACCTGGTTACAGCCATGACTGGGTCTCATCTACATTACTTTGTTAAGCCATGTTGTAGCTGGATAAGGGGTCAAACATTCTAACTGGGTCAGTTATAGCTATAGTGTAGATGAGGCCTTTGTCATACCTCTATGTAAAAGTCTTCTGCAACTTTACAGCCATCAAATAGTAATAAACTATTTTCATAGCCTTTCGTAGCCTTCATATTGTCTATTAGCCCAAATGCCATATTTAGCTCTTTTAATCTTTCCTTGTGTTTCAGTCCCACAAATGCCCTTGTCTTTTTTTGCTGTTCTTCAGTCTGTCAATCTTTCTAGTAAAGCAGTGCTCATAACTGAATGCAATATTCTAGGTGACACTGCATTAGAACTGCATGGAGAGAGACTGTCACTTCCCCGTGCTCGGTATTGTTATGATGACTCTCCATATTAAGCTCCAAATATAGATTGTTCTGGGGTTGGAAGGGATTAAGCTGAAATCACCTTATTATTGTTACAGAGAAGCAGCCAAAATAGTGAATGAACACCTGCAGATCTGTGGTGTCAACAGTAATTATGACATTCTGCCTTCGTAGGTAGAATATAAGAGAAAGAATATTGGAAAAGAAACTCAAGGTTAAGCAAGTCTTGAACCCTTCCCTCCCCAATAAATTTACTACATAAATAAACTTACTACAAAGTAGAAAATCAAATTCTCTAGAAATGATAGGGTCGAGAAGGTTATTATTAAGTGGCCCAAACCCTGAATTCCTTGTTCAGGTTTTACACAGATGGAAATCTCATTAACTTCAAAGGGAATTTTTGCCTGTGTAAGAACTAAGTAAACACTAAGTAAGGATGTCAGGATTTAGCCCGATCATTATTAATAATAATCCTCGCACAGATATATATTTAACCTAATCACTGTAGGGAGTGCAAGATAAACTGGTGCAAGACCTCTCTTGCAGCAGATATCCGCAACCTTCAGTATCCAGTCGCCTTAGGCACAAGTTAGCTGAAAGAGAACCATAGAATATCTTCATTCCAGGGTACAGTAGTTTCTAATATAGCAGATCTCTTAATCCCTTTGTCATTTGTTAATCCCTTTGTCATTCACAGTTCCCAAACATGGGATATACATAAGCCTTTTTTTCATTAATTCTCTTCCAGGATCCAAATCTAAAAAAGGGTATTGCAAGACTGCACATGGATAACTTCTTCAGATGGAGTTCTAATCCCTTGGTAGAAATTGGGTTTCTTTCTGTTGGTTACAAAGGAGACAGCAAGTGTTCACGGAGTCTCCCAATACATAGGCGTACCCACCCACTGGCAGTAAGGACAATTGTGAAAAGGATACACCACTCCGACTGATGTCAGCATGACATGAGGGGTTTTTTTTTTTACTATATCATTGATCCTATCATTTTGCTGTTCATGGCCAAAAACAAACACTAGAATGCTAATCTGTTGTCAATTAGCTCTTCACCATCCACAATCTTATTGACCACTAGCCTCCCAACCTAGTGTTATGTGCATCACATAAATATGGCTGAGCGACACCATAGACCTGTTAGCTCACCTTGCCCGCCCAAGATAGTCTCTTCCACACAGAGCCAGGCCCAGAGAAGACAGATCTGGAGGCTAAGTAGCCATTCTTTCCCCTTCTGGGCTAGACTGCAGGACAAGTTCACTCAAGTAAAAAAATTCTGAGTGAGTCCCCTTAATATGTGAGTCCAGACAAAACTAATTTCCTGCTAATCTATAAATCGCCAGACACCACAGGCTTTCAAGAGGGGATGATAGAAACACTGTCTAACATAGTGATTAAATTCATGAGACTCACCATCTTGGGAGACTTCAATAACCACATGGACAGCACCTCTACTGAGATAGCCCAAAACAACCTATCCGAGATCCCTGCCTTAAATATCTCATGGGCAATCTCCAGATACACTTGCACACAGAGCCAGCCATATTCTGGACTGGATTCTTGGTGGACATAAGGAACGCAAGAACCACCTCCCCTATGACCTGGTCAGTCCACTTCCTCCTCCATGCAGAAATAAGAACTCTACCTGTTGCAAGTCAAGAAGAAACTATCTCTCTGCTCTGTCCCTGAGAATTTTTGCACCTTGCCACATTCCAGAAGTTACAGAAAACTCTACCCAACCGGGAACAAACAGAAGAAGCATTAGAAAAGCACTCCAAGTACTCAAGTAGCTCACGAAAGTTTATGCTCAAATAAATTTGTTAGTCTCTAAAGTGCCACAAGTACTCTTTTTCTTTTTGCGAATACAGACTAACACGGCTGCTACTCTGAAACCTGTCTATGACTACTGCAACAGACAATAGCACCAAAACAACCTCCCCCACACTCTGCTCAAAACTGAACGCAGAACTCATTTCTTAAAGTTAGCTTTCCCTCAAAGTTCTGTATACACATGTGCACATGTTCACACACACTCCCCACACACAAATGAAAATTAAAAACCCTATAATCAGGCTGGGAAGGAAGAAGGAACAAAAGAAGGTTTGTTATGGTTCTCACTTAAGGGAACATATGATTACATAGACAAATTACATGCATAATTTGTGGGCTTCATGGTTTGGGGTCATAGAATCATAGAATCATAGAATATCAGGGTTGGAAGGGACCCCAGAAGGTCATCTAGTCCAACCCCCTGCTCAAAGCAGGACCAAATTCCCAGTTAAATCATCCCAGCCAGGGCTTTGTCAAGCCTGACCTTAAAAACCTCTAAGGAAGGAGATTCTACCACCTCCCTAGGTAACGCATTCCAGTGTTTCACCACCCTCTTAGTGAAAAAGTTTTTCCTAATATCCAATCTAAACCTCCCCACTGCAACTTGAGACCATTACTCCTCGTTCTGTCATCTGCTACCATTGAGAACAGTCTAGAGCCATCCTCTTTGGAACCCCCTTTCAGGTAGTTGAAAGCAGCTATCAAATCCCCCCTCATTCTTCTCTTCTGCAGGCTAAACAATCCCAGCTCCCTCAGCCTCTCCTCATAACTCAAGTGTTCCAGTCCCCTAATCATTTTTGTTGCCCTTCGCTGGACTCTCTCCAATTTATCCACATCCTTCTTGAAGTGTGGGGCCCAAAACTGGACACAGTACTCCAGATGAGGCCTCACCAATGTCGAATAGAGGGGGACGATCACGTCCCTCGATCTGCTCGCTATGCCCCTACTTATACATCCCAAAATGCCATTGGCCTTCTTGGCAACAAGGGCACACTACTGACTCATATCCAGCTTCTCGTCCACTGTCACCCCTAGGTCCTTTTCCGCAGAACTGCTGCCTAGCCATTCGGTCCCTAGTCTGTAGCTGTGCATTGGGTTCTTCCATCCTAAGTGCAGGACCCTGCACTTATCCTTATTGAACCTCATCAGATTTCTTTTGGCCCAATCCTCCAATTTGTCTAGGTCCCTCTGTATCCTATCCCTGCCCTCCAGCGTATCTACCAGTCCTCCCAGTTTAGTATCATCCGCAAATTTGCTGAGAGTGCAATCCACACCATCCTCCAGATCATTTATGAAGATATTGAACAAAACCAGCCCCAGGACCGACCCCTGGGGTACTCCACTTGATACCGGCTGCCAACTAGATATGGAGCCATTGATCACTACCCGTTGAGCCCGACAATCTAGCCAGCTTTCTACCCACCTTGTAGTGCATTCATCCAGCCCATACTTCCTTAACTTGCTGACAAGAATACTGTGGGAGACCGTGTCAAAAGCTTTGCTAAAGTCAAGAAACAATACATCCACTGCTTTCCCTTCATCCACAGAACCAGTAATCTCATCATAAAAGGCGATTAGATTAGTCAGGCATGACCTTCCCTTGGTGAATCCATGCTGGCTGTTCCTGATCACTTTCCTCTCATGCAAGTGCTTCAGGATTGATTCTTTGAGGACCTGCTCCATGATTTTTCCAGGGACTGAAGTGAGGCTGACTGGCCTGTAGTTCCCAAGATCCTCCTTCTTCCCTTTTTTAAAGATTGGCACTACATTAGCCTTTTTCCAGTCATCCGGGACTTCCCCGGTTCGCCACGAGTTTTCAAAGATAATGGCCAATGGCTCTGCAATCACAGCCGCCAATTCCTTCAGCACTCTCGGATGCAACTCGTCCGGCCCCATGGACTTGTGCACGTCCAGCTTTTCTAAATAGTCCCTTACCACCTCTATCTCCACAGAGGGCTGGCCATCTCTTCCCCATTTTGTGATGCCCAGCGCAGCAGTCTGGGAGCTGACCTTGTTAGTGAAAACAGAGGCAAAAAAAGCATTGAGCACATTAGCTTTTTCCACATCCTCTGTCACTAGGTTGCCTCCCTCATTCAGTAAGGGGCCCGCACATTCCTTGGCTTTCTTCTTGTTGCCAACATACCTGAAGAAACCCTTCTTGTTACTCTTGACATCTCTTGCTAGCTGCAGCTCCAGGTGCGATTTGGCCCTCCTGATAACATTCCTACATGCCCGAGCAATATTTTTATACTCTTCCCTGGTCATATGTCCAACCTTCCACTTTTTGTAAGCTTCTTTTTTATGTTTAAGATCCGCTAGGATTTCACCATTAAGCCAAGCTGGTCGCCTGCCATATTTACTATTCTTTCGACTCATTGGGATGGTTTGTCCCTGTAACCTCAACAGGGATTCCTTGAAATACAGCCAGCTCTCCTGGACTCCTTTCCCCTTCAAGTTAGTCCCCCAGGGGATCCTGGCCATCCATTCCCTGAGGGAGTCGAAGTCTGCTTTCCTGAAGTCCAGGGTCCGTATCCTGCTGCTTACCTTTCTTCCCTGCGTCAGGATCCTGAACTCAACCAACTCATGGTCACTGCCTCCCAGATTCCCATCCACTTTTGCTTCCCCCACTAATTCTACCCAGTTTGTGAGCAGCAGGTCAAGAAAAGCGCCCCCCCTAGTTGGCTCCTCTAGCACTTGCATCAGGAAATTGTCCCCTACGCTTTCCAAAAACTTCCTGGATTGTCTATGCGTTTGTTTAAGGTAAGTAAGGTTTGTTTAAGGGTGTTAGTTTAAGGTAAATGAATGAGAGAATTTAATGAAACTCTAAATAGGCCATATTCCTCCCTGACTGGAGAGATGAAATTTTGTAGGCCTTGATTCAGAACATGCCTACAAATCCTTCACTGTTCAGCAAAGGACTCAAACACGTACTTAACTTTAAGAGGAGAATAACAAATAGCACAATTTTCAGTATAAAATTTTGGGTCAATTATCATTTATGGTAAAATTCATGAAACGTTTGAGATTTGTAAACATTTCACAAATAAACTGGCAGTTACCCAAATACCTGTGAACAATTAATATAATGACTCTATGATTATAGGAGAAGATAACCCTCTCTGCTTATTTTCAAATCCCTCTTTGTATTATGTGACCAGCTCTAACTAACAGCCACCTATGAGACCATATTGTTTTAAAAGTCCCATTTAGATGTAAAAGTTCTCACAATGCATCATTTTTAGAACAGGTTTCTTTGTAAGCTGTTGACAGAAAATGTTTATAGCTCAACTGATACTCAAGGAAATAGTGTGAATGGGGTCATGAATGTAATATCTTTTCTCTGAGTTCACTTGAACCTATTTCCCTGTTCGGCAAAGTACATTAGAATTTTTAAACCAATTCACTTTGCCTGTGTTTATGCTTTTTTAATGTTCCATGAACAGTCTAACAAAGTTAGATTTAGGAGTGTTTTTTTTTTTAAATTTGTAAAAGATTTGTAGGGAGTGAATTTTGAATTCTCAGTGCAACCATGCACATTGGAAAACTGGTTTTAACAGTAACAGTCCTCCAATTAGGGAACTGAAAGAGAGTATGTGACTGATGACTAACCAATGCAGCTTGAATTTTGAATATTGAATACCCGCAACAAATTGACTATCTACAACGTGCAGGCTTAGTGTCAGCTCTTTGCGGGCATCCCACAAACAGAAAAAGACAAAACTCTTTAAATAAATGATTTGCTAGGAATTATTTGCCTAGCTCTCAGGTCCTTATTCAGCAGAACACTTTTGAACATGCTTAAAGTTAAGCACATGCTGAAATTAAGCATAGGCTGAAGTACTTTTCTGAAAACATGTTGCTTAAGTTCTTTGCTTTCAGGGAAATAATTAACAGACTATTATTTGTACAAACTTCAATAACCAGGATTCTGAATGCCATGCCACTTTTGATACAGTTGCATTGGTTACCAATCAACTTTTATGCCAGTTACAACTTGCTTATGATGATGTAAGCCCTTTACAAACAGGGTCCAAGTTATCTCCTTACCACAGATGTCATTGCCTCTCCAGTTCTTTGATGTGTTACCGTGACTTGTGGTTCTTGTGACCAGGGTACACCAGAACTGTTGATCTCATTACACGTTGACATGATAAATTGATGAACCTTCCCTTTATGACTTAATATGAGGCTTATTACTTTCACTGGCATTTTATTTTGGACAAAACTAGCTGCAAGGTAAATTAACTTTCAATGTCAATGTCATTGTAAAGGCTCTTGACCAAGCAGTGCATCCGTAGGTTAAGGTGCTATTAAAGTTCAAGTTGCTGTTAGTAGCTTCCAGTGGAGGAAATTCCTCTCCAATCACTCATGTTGAATTGCCAATTGCCAACACTGGGGATTTTTGTCAGATAAAAGGTATGATGATTATTGAGACCGTTGATGCCTACATTGTCCCAGAGTTGAACCAACAAAAATAAGGAACGAAGGGCCAAATCGTAAGTTCCTTATTAAAAAAGTGAGCTTACAAATGCTTATTCACATGAGAATAGGGTGACCAGATGTCCTGATTTTATAGGGACAGTCCTGATTTTTGGGTCTTTTTCTTATATAGGCTCCTATTACCCCCTTCCCCATCCCGATTTTTCACACTTGCTGTCTGGTCACTCTACATAAGAAATCTTTATTCATGTGATTAGTCCCACTGATTTCAGGACTATTCATGTGAGTATGTGCCTGTTCCTTTTCCCTTTGAAATCAATGGCAGAACTCAGCGCTGAAGGATCTCATTATAACTGAGGGTCATAAAACCTATATAGAATGGAATAGAATAGGATTCATGATTATCAACCACAGGATCAAGCTCTTAGCTTTTCACTGAGTCCTTACTTAGGCAAAACACCTACTGAAGTCAGTGGGAATTTTGTTTTACTGAAGAAGGAGTCAGTGAAAATTGAAAAGGAGTACTTGTAGCACCTTAGAGAAAGCTTATGCTCAAATAAATTGGTTAGTCTCTAAGGTGCCACAAGTCCTCCTTTTCTTTTTGCGGATACAGACTAACACGGCTGAAACCAGTGAAAATTGAGTCACGACTTGAGGATTTAGCCCAAAGTGCATCTGTAATGGTAGCTGCAGTGTACCTGTTGAGTGGACACATTGCACTTTTCCTAGCCTTTTATACCACACACACCCTTCTTGCTCTTTCCAACAAAAGTAATGAAGGTTTATCTACTTCTACTCCATGACAGTGACACTGTGACAACCTGCTGACGCATATGGAAAAAGTGTTTTTACAAACCAAAACACCAGCAATACTTTTATGAAATGTTTTCCTCCCATGACATGCTGTTTTCTCATTACATCTGTTGACATTTTTCAGAATGACCTCAGCTGGATATTTTGTTCTGGAGTCCCCATTTAGTGGAACATTTAAACAATAACACTTTGAAACATGCTCATTCCCTCTTTTGAAGTCCATTCAGGCTCTGCCCTAGGGTCAGCATGTGCATTCCAGCAATGATGCCTGGACCATCTGCTGTACAAGTAGAAATCCCACTGGTCTTGCACCTAGAGGTACTAACACATTGCATAACTCCCACTGAAAACAGCCTGTCAATTTAGATGCATTTTGGACTTGTTCCTATAGTTGTAGCATCATCCCTCTGGAGGGCTTGTGCATGGAACCTTGGAGTGCGGATTACAAACTAATGAGGTAAATAATAAGAATGGACACTAAGTTATTTTATTAGAAATCTGTATTGTACCTGCAGTCTACACTTTTACTTTGTGGTTGCCAGAGCTAAATTATTGGCTTCTCATTCAGATATCTAGATATTCCAGAGTGCTCTTTATTTCCTTATAGTAAAACCTTGCTCATTCACCCAAATGATTGAATTTGCTTATTAACAGTTAGTGGGTAAGAGAACATACACAAGAGAAAATCAAGATGATGGCATGTAACAACTGAGATTTTCAAAGTTATATGGAATTTGGATGCCTGAGGCAGCTTTAAAAATCTCAGCCAAAAAGTGCTTTGTTCATATATTTTGTCCACTCTAGTTTAGTGTTAATAATTTATAATTACATTTAATAATCTATTGGCAAATGTAGTGTAACACAGTGGTGTAATATTGTGCCCCTGTAAGAAAAAAATATATACTACCTGTGATTTTGATTTTACATATTTGCCTGTGATCACACTAAAAATATTTCTGGAGAAAAGAACAGAACCAAACCCTATTGTTATAAAGAATGCTGGTCCAAATGTTTTGAATTTAGCTGACATTTGAAAAAAAATAACCAGGAAAAACTTCAATGGAATTTTTCCTCTATTTTTTGGCCAATTATAAAGCTCATCAAAATATTCTTAAATTTTGGATTTAAAAACAGCAGTGAGGAGTTCAAAAAGAATTTCACAATTTTTTCCTCCTTCCTCCCCTCCTCCCCCCAACCAGCTCTACTTTTGGGACTAGACACATAGTTCAATTTTGTAAGTGCCTAAGTGACTTAGGATTCTAAGTCTTATTTCAAAAGAGATTTAGGCATTTGGGGCCATATTTTTAACGGTATGTAGGCACCTAAAGATGCAGCTAGGTGCCCACCAGGATCTTCAAAGCACCCAGTAGGAGGTAGACACCTAACACTTTAGAAAATCCCACCAGGTGCCACCAGGTAATGCAGTGCATGATAAATAGAATGTGGGATGGATCACTTGATGATTACCTGTTCTGTTCATTCCCTCTGGGGCACCTGGCATTGGCCACCGTCAGAAGACAGGATACTGGGCTAGATGGACCTTTGGTCTGACCCAGTATGGCCATTCTTATGTTCTTATGTTATGTTCTTATGGACGGTCTCTGCCCCTGGGAACTTAACATCTAACCTCAGATAATATACTTTAAACATATGGTACAGTCTGTAGGTTGTATCACCAAGTATCAACTGATGTTGGCCTTATCAATTAATTTATGTTTAACATATGTTCTGCACTTGGTGGGTTAGCGCTGACAAGCCTCATGGAAGAAGAGTGTGTTTAGAGTGACAACATCTGAATAATAAGAGAGGTGCTTGGCAACGAGGAGAGGTAGATTATTCCAAGTGTATGGCATATCATGAAAGAAGGCATGAAGAGAGAGGTGGGAGGAGAACACAGATAGACATTAAAGTGAGAGGTTTGGAACAACATAGGCTGCAGGAAGAGGAATACAAGTAGTAGGCCAAATTTTCAAAGGAGATCAGACCCTATTTAAGCACCAAAATAATTGGCCATTTTTTTTCTTTTGAATATCCATCTGTCCCTTATTTAGGGTCCTAAGTGGGACTCAAAATCTGGCCCCAGTTGTGTGAGCTGACCACCAGAAAATCTGGTCCATTGTCTATCACAGTATGTTATTCTTCTGTCCTAAGGAGCAAGTCATAGAGAAGTAAATATTCAAATGAGGGTTGGGCTTCAGTAATACAGGGAAGCTGCACCATGAACTAAAGATCAAGCAGCGTAAGCTACATTTTCATAAATTTGATGAAACAAAACATATAGCCAGAAGGATCACGTTCAAATATTGCAGTAATACACTCCAGCTGGAGTGTAGAGAATTTCTAAAGAGGGCATGTGTTCTAGTCCTTCTGTCTTCCCCTAAGAGCTTGGCAAATTAATTTAACTTCTCTGTCCAAAACTGCCTATTCTGTAAAAACAAAAGATGGGAATAATAATGCTCATCTATTAGCACATGGGGGACTGTGAGCATTAATTAGGGCCAGATTCTGGCCTTAGCCGCCAGAGGCACGCTGCGGGGAAGAGCTGGGTGCAGTTACCAAGCGGAGGTGCTCTGAGGCATTCTGCCTGCATGGAGCTGAATAAGAAGCAATGGCTAATAGAATGCAGGGGGCAGAGTGCTGAACAGTAGCACTTACACCTCATGCTGACAGGTGGAAAGAGATTTCCCCACCCCCAGCAGCTGCCTGCAGGTGTCAGCAAGTGTGTAGGGAGGCCACCCCTCCAGAATCACTAGCCGTGCCCCACCGTGGAGTGAGGAGCCCTACCATGTGTGTTGGCCAGTCAAGGCAAGCAACCAAACCTCCTGTTTTACTGTACATCTTCTCATATAGTGCTGTTGGTTTCTGTTGATTGCTGCTACCCTCTCTTGCACCCGCCCTCAGCATGCAAGTTAAAGCAACTTAAATGCACTAACAGCTGTGTAAATGACACCAGCATTGCTGTCACCTCAGAATTTGCCCTTGTCTCCCCACAGTGAGCTCCTATTTGATGGTCAGATGGGTAGGAGGGAGCAGCCCTTTTGTCTGAACACAAATAGCTGTGTTCCTTAGCAAGCAGGCAGCAAGACAAATTATAAAAAACACGTGAAAAGTCAATGGATTTGCTTTTAAATCGGATCTACTTGGAAGTTTTCCTCAGCATGAACATCCCTCTTTAAAACTGAGAGAAGCTGCCTCGTGACCTGAGCCCCATTAATTCTTGACTTTCAGTCCCAGCTCTGACATTAACGCTGAGGCAAGTGTAATCCTCTCGTTTTGACATTAAGGGCCCAATCCTCAGCTACTGTGAAGCTGCACTGAAATAAATGGCACTAAATCAACCCCATCTGAGGATTTTCCCTTGCATCTTTTGCTTTGGGCAAGTGACTTCAAATGTGTGCCTAATTATTAGTTGTTATTTCTATGGCAGTAGGCCCTAGAGGTCCCAGGTAGGGATCAGTGGCACGATTATATTAGGTGCTGTAAAAACACACAGGAAGACACGGTCCTGGCTCCAAAGAGTTTTCAGCTCTAGACAATATGGCCTGGGTCTGGATTATGTTTAAACTGGGGTTAGGAATTTGCGTTCAGGGCTGAATGAGGAGGGCAAGGTCTGGGGTTCCAATTCAATGGCACTGAAATATGGCAAGCTGGTCTTAGGACTGTTCAGCCCCAAATGACAGATATTTCATGAGATCAGGTTTTCTTCTGAGGCCTGGGCATGAACATGGTGGCTATCTCACAGAATCAATTGATCTCACAAAGTTTCTGCCATCAGGAATGGTGGACATCTTGTAATGTCCACTGTATCCAGGAACTCTATGGAGAAATTTTGGCTGCATACAAACCACAGACTCCTTTTGGTTCTCGATCCACCAAATCTACAGGGGCCAGTTCAGAGCCAGCAATGGGAGAATTACCCAATACTAAACAGTGTTTGGGCTCAAGGTTCTAATTTCTATGTTCTAATTTCATTCAGCCTTCTGCTGGTAAAGAGCAAACTTTTTTTTGGAAACAACCTCATTTAGTTACACTGATGGCAAAATAAACCCCAGTTCATCAGGGATGCGTCCCTTTCACAGAATTACCATAAAAATGTCTGATCCATCCATGACTCTAAAACTCCAAGAGGGTTTGTTTTTCTTCTCCTCCCTCTACTCTCCCCTTGACAAGTGGGTGAGTTGGGAATGGTTTAACATAACTAAATAAATACCATGGCAGGACCTTGAGAGTATGTCTACAGTGCAGCTGGGAGATGTGATTCCCAGTGTGGGAATAGAGACTTGTACTATCTCACCTTCAGCAAGCGCACTAAAAATAACAGTGTGGACATTGCACGCTGGCGGCGGCCCAGGCTAGCTGCCTGAGTCCAAGCCCACCCAACCCCCAGCGTCCAAGCTCAGGTGGCTGGCCCAAGCCACGACTGTTTTTAGTGTGCGAGCTGAACTACTGTGAATCTGGCCACCTGTACCAGGAATCCCACCTCCCCGCTGCAATGTAGACGTACTCCAAGTGAGAAAAATGAACAGGGTTTTTACATACTTTGTGTAAGGCCCAAAGTACTTAACTTGATGCTTAACTGGCTGCAATCAGATGATCTCTGTAGCTCTGGGAAATAAGCAAATCTTAGGGCGGGGGGTGAAGGGAGGGGAAATGGGTTCTGCTACATTGGTCTTTATTTTGTCAAGGATTTTATCACAGTATTGTTCTTTATTTCCTCCTATTTGTAAGGCTTTAGCATTTTGTGTTACTTTTATGTTTATCTCCCTTCCACCGACAGTTCACCTCTGCACTTGCCCAGAGCTGTATCTATGGATTTGTCTACACTGCAATTAAAAACCCACAGCTGGCCCATGCCAGCTGATTTGGGCTAAAGGGCTTGGGCTAAGGGGCTTTTTAATTTTGGTGTAGACATTCACGCTTGGGTCACAGCCCGGGCTCTGGGACCCTCCCTCCTTGCAGGGCCCTAGAGCCCAGGGTGCAGCCTGACTCTCAACAGCTATACCAGAAACAAACAACCCCGTAGCCCAAGTCCTGTGATCCTGAGTCAGCTGACATGGGCCAGCCATGGGTTTTTAATTGCAGCATCGACACACCCTATAAGGCCAGGCCAATGATTTGAATGGCACATCTTCTCTCCCAGGGCAATGCAAGTGAACTGCCCTTTTCCAAGGCCCTAAACAGTCTAAGGTGGTTGATTTAAATAGTCGTGATTACTCTGTACACTATTACGCAAAGAATGTTAACTGTTGGTTGCAGGGTTTTTGTGTAACAAATGTTTAAATTGTTTAGGTTCCCAAATCTTTTATGGAATGGAGGGGACAATATTCTTAAATTAAGTTTTAAAATAATTTGTCTGAAAATCAAACACCCCTCAAGGTCAGGCTGGCTCATTAAGCACTACTTTAGTGGGAGTTGTTAGTAATTATTTTATAGCACCCACACTTGCGCAACGCACGGAGCAGAACACAAACAGGGACTGATTCTCTTCCCATTTATGTTGGCTTTACCCTGATATAACTCCACTGACTTCAGATGAGAACCACAGAGTTAGTCCTGATTTAAACCAGTGTAAATGAAAGGAGAATCAGGCTCATAAACTTCAGATCCCTGCCCTGAGGAACTTACTATCTAAATGATAGACGTGACACGGGGATACAACAAACACCAAAAAGTCATGGGGCAATGTTGGACACAGGTGTATGCTCACTGAAGTCAATGATTTACATTAGTTATGGATCTGGCTCTTATCATCTCACTTGATAGGCATGTGTAACTCCTGTTAGTGTTCTTGTACCTTACCCTCCAACGCTAGTCATAAAAATGAGCAAGGTCACACAGTAAATGCAGGCGTCATGTGTACTAAATGTCAAGATCAGCAATGGTTCAGTTCATTAAATGGAAGGTTTAATCCCACATAATAATGCCCTTTTCAGGATTTAGAGGGAGACAACAGACAGGTTTCATGTGGGTCCATGGCTCAAGTCACTGTTTCTTGTTTCTTAAGTGCAGGTCAGTCTGCCTAGGAGCAGAAAAAAGAAGCTGAAAGCAGTAGCAACACTGACCTTAACCTAACCAGACATGTCAGCACTCTCTCTCCTAATATAGAGCCCTGCTTTGGGTACCTTTCAGAATAACTATTCATCAGAGTTGCCTGTCGTGAGTTGGTGGAAAGTTCCAAAAACAAGCTTTCTTAGTGATTTATTACAGGGACTAGCAGGAATAGACTGTTGGTTGGAAGAGTCATTTTTAACTGGTTTCCTTAGTTTCACTTGCTTTATATCTTACTGCACTTTGAGTCTGTGTCTCATTTACACTAATGCCACTTTACCAGAGCAGTGTAAAGGGGCCTTAAAGTGCCACCACTTTAAACAACGAGAGCTGCATAAAGTGGCCTTAGTATAAATGAGAATCAGGCCTTTCAAATTTAAATTGTGCATTTCCATGTAATGTATGGTACACTAGAAGAAGAGACAGGCCTTGACTGTAAGTAACATAAAGGCAATCCTTTATTCAGGCCGTTTGACACATTCAGGCTTCTTTCAGAGTTGCAGCCGTGTTAGTCTGTATTCGCAAAAAGAAAAGGCGTACTTGTGGCACTTTAGAGACTAACAAATTTATTTGAGCATAAGCTTTCGTGAGCTACAGCTCACTTCATCGGATGCAGGCTTCTGGAGTTCTCCTTGACTCTCACCAGCTTTCAGACTGATGAAAACACAGCTTGTCCTGCCTGTTGTCACCACACAGGATCTGTCTAAATCTTGGTCTGGATTAAGATGTCCTGGAAGGGATTGATGATTATATGCCAAGCGAATGTTCAAAAGAGGAAGGAAGAAAGTGATGGTGGAGGCAAGGAGATACATAGGATGTTACAGTCCAGTAAGAAAGCATATGAAGAGATGATGCTGGAACAGAAAAGGGCCACATGGATGCTCCCATTAGTTGAGTCCTTTATTTCTTTTCAGAAGATACTGAATTTTAACTCAGGAGAAATGCTAATGTAAGTGCCTTGCCCACCCTGCCCCAGCACCATGCATAATGCTATTCACATAGGGAGGCTGGTGTGAGACATTTGCGACAAAGGGTTGGAATTTTATTCTATTTAATTAGAAAATCAAAAACATTCCAGGGGAAGGTTGGGGGTGGATGGGAATAATTTTATTAATTGTTTGCTTGAAAACAAGCCCCTTTTCCAGTGACAACTAGCCTATTTCAGAGTGAAAACTATTTACATTATAAGTACAGTATGACCCAGATTTTCATATGTTGAAATTTGACATTTGAAGGTCTCCCGTGCACTCAGGGTGAAACTAACCCCTTTGCCACACATGATCTGTGTGTAAAATGTGGTGCTGTTGGAGCCTTATTGGTCCCTGCATATTAGAGGGACAAGGTGGGTGAGGTAATATCTTTTATTGGACCAGCTTCTGTTGGTGACAGAAAGGGGCTTTTGAGCTTACAAAGAAGAACAACAACTCTGGATAGCTTGAACCAACCAATGTTGGCCCAATAAAAAATATTACCTCACCCACCTTGTCTCTGTGAAAATGTGACAATTCATTTCTAAATCAGGAAGAGAGTCCTTTTTCTTCAGTCATCCACACTCCAAAATGGTGGAAGGGATTTTGATCCAATGTGAAAAAGGGACCATTTGTGACCCTAATAAGTGATTATCTGGGAAAAATGAAGGCATGGAAACAGGTGCTTAGAATGGAAATTGTTTTGCAATCTTACCTGACATGTTTGCTCTCAGGCAACTGCTGTAAGTATATTGGACCTGATCTTGGGCAGTGCAGTGCAGTGCAGATCCTGAGAGATGCTGAGTGTCCTTGATAATCATTGACACCAATGGGAACCAAGGGAGCTCATCACAAATTTGGGCCCATCCTTGGGTTCTTTTTACATAAGAACATAAGAACGGCCATACTGGATCAGACCAAAGGTCCATCTAGCCCAGTATCCTGTCTTCCAACAGTGGCCAATGCCAGGTGCCCCAGAAGGAATGAACAGAACAGGTAATCATCGAGTGAGCCTTTCCCAGCTTCTGGCAAACAGAGGCTAGCGACACCATTCCTGTCCATCCTGGCTAATAGCCATTGATCGACCTATCCTCCATGAATTTATCTAGTTCTTTTTTGAACCCTGTTATGATCTTGGCCTTCACAACATCTTCTGGCAAAGAGTTCCACAGGTTGACTGTGCTTTGCGTGAAGAAATAATTCCTTTTGTTTGTTTTAAATCTGCTGCCTATTAATTTCGTTTGGTGACCCCCTAGTTCTTGTGTTATGAGAAGGAGTAAATAACACTTCCTTATATACTTTCTCCACACTGGTCATGATTTTACAGACCTCTATCATATCCCCCTTAGTCACCTCTTTTCCAAGCTGAAAAATCCCAATTTTATTAATCTCTCTTCAGATGGAAGCTGTTCCATATCCCTAATAATTTTTGCTGCCCTTTTCGATACCCTTTCCAATTCAAAATTGTATCTTTTTTGAGATGGGGTGACCACATCTGCAGGCAGTATTCAAGATGTGGGCATACCTTGGATTTTTATAGAGGCAAAAAGATATTTTCTGTCTTCTTATCTATCCCTTTCTTAATGATCCCAACATTCGTTTAGTTTTTTTGACTACTGCTGCACATTGAGTGGATGTTTTCAGAGAACTATCCACAATGACTCCAAGATCTCTTTCTTGAGTGGTAACAGCTAATTTAGACCCCATCATTTTATACATATAGTTGGGATGATGTTTTCCAATGTGCATTACCTGGCATTTATCAACGTTGAATTTCATCTGCCATTTTGTTGCCCAGTCACCCAGTCACCCATTGGTTCTTCTGATTAAAAAAAGACTGTTTCCTCTTTATTGTTGAAGAGTCTGGTGGTCCTAGATGACCCTTGCTCTGTCTTCTAAAAAGCAATTGACTACATCATCAAATTCTCTCTTGCTACCATTTAAGGAGCATAGGCAAGTTGTGGTAATTTTCCAGAGAGACACTGAAATGGTTATTCACACTTTTATCACAGCCAGATTAGATTACTGTAATTCTTTATTGGCTGCCTTCCCTAATAGTGCTCTGTACAAATTCCAGCTGGTGCAAAATGTGCCCACTAGGATCTTAGTTAAGAAGGGACAATTTCATCCATTCTGCTCAAACCTCTGCCATGGCAACTGGATAGATAACACATTCATTTCAAAACTGTTATTTTTATGTGTACAGCCAGAGTCAGATCTTGGTCAGCTACCTTTTCACTCATTACAGGCCTGAATCTGTTACCATACTCCCATTAATTTACTGCCCTGTCTTTGATTAGTGGTTCCAGCGAAGGTGTTAGGATCAAGCGTTGGCTCTTTGTTCTGTCCTGAGGTCTGCAAAAGCTGTGCACAGACAGACACGTTACATCTCCAAATCACTTTACAAACATTAGCCCAGAGTTTCACCCACCCTATGCCGCTTTGTGCTGCTCTGATGATGGAAATGGGCTGCAAAGGAGCATCCTGAGGAATCCCCCTACATAGAGAAATCTGGTTGTGTAGCAGTTCAATACCACCACTCTCCTGGCTCCCAGCATAGATGACATGTCCAGGGAAAATGGGCCATGGACAGAATGCTGCTGTGATCCCCATGTGCCAGAAAGCCACTTAGGGATAGCGAGGCACAATTCAGAGTAGCCTTGAGGCTGCTCTGAGTTGCACCAATTAGTGAACTGGCTCCTGGCTAGAGCCAGTATCAGTAATCCACGAAGGTGGTGTCAAGACATTTTTGCCCTCCCCATCCTCCTGTAGAGCTCTAAGCACAGCTTGGACACGCCAGAGAATGTGGGCCATTGACTTTTGGCATGACACTAAAGAGGTCTCCTTTTTTTAAATCAAGGGGCCACATGAGCCCAGAGTTTAGAATGCAGGCCTCTCATTTAGCTTTTAGTAGGTAAAGTCCAAAGGGCATAAAGGGAAAAAGTTTCAGGGAGGCCTGTATGATTTAAATGAATGTTAATAAAAATCCAGTAGAGAATTATCTGGTTTTATTAACTGTTATGTACAAAGCAATTTCTGATTTGTTGCATGAAAGCTACTAGAGTCAGTACTGAGCTTTTGGTAAGATACGGTATGGAATGGAATGGCATGGTAAATACAGCATGCTCTTGTTGTTTACCTCCTCTGTCACCATTGGTAGGGAACCTGTGCCTTGACACTCATGGAAATGGATATAAAAGCTGTGTGTGTGCGTGTGTGTGTGTGCTGACATTAATTTTTTGTTTTATACTCATAAACTTTTTGTTTAGAAGGAAGTGCATTAAAAAAAACCACATATAAAGAGACCTGTGGCACCTTATAGACTAACAGACATACTGGAGCATAAGTGATGCATCTGACAAAGTGGGTATTCACCCACGAAAGCTTATGCTCCAATACGTCCATTAGTCTATAAGGTGCCACAGGACTCTTTGCCGCTTTTACAGATCCAGACTAACCCGGCTACGCATCTGATACTTGACACACATAAAGAGTTACACTGACTTTCCAGACAGCTACAGCTAAGGAAGAGAAAGTGGAGGTCAGAATTGAGATCATGGCTGTTGTTCTTTTAAATGCAAAACATCATGTTCATTTCAATTCTTTTCAGTAGCCTGAGGCAGGAGAGGAAGATATGAAATTGTTTGTCTCATGGATTAGAAAAAGAAAATAGTATTTTCAGAGACTGGACAAACCAGAATCATTTATCTGAGACCCCATGAATTTGGGAGTGCCGGTAAAATGAGATTCAGATTAGAGCCTTGCAACGCACTATTTTTTTAAACCTGCCCTTCTCCCATCCCACAATAATAACTCCCACCTGCTCCCCCATTGTTTCTTGCATTTTTATTCCTCCTTAGATCCTGCAAATCCTGCAAGAGAGACCAATTCCCCCATGCTACAAAAAAGAAAAAAAGGTCAATTAATATCTTAAATCTATAAATGGAATTCAGACACAATTTTACCACTAAAAGAATAAAACAAATCTTGCTTAAAGTATGTAAAAAATACTTTAACTCCTGTTATCCTCCTCCTCTATCTCTCACTTAAATTTAAGTATTAAAACATTTAAAGTGTTTTTCCACAAATTACCACCATGGTTTTGTTTTTGTTTTTTTGCCCACCTAATCCTGCCTGCAACACAGTACATTTTACTAGCTCCATCTATTATGGCAGCGGGTCCTGCAGGACCCGCTGAATCCCAGTCCCACAACCGGGTTCTGATCCAGATCACATCCAATGCCGGTCAACCTTGGGACCAGATGAACTGCAGGATCCAAAGGAGAGTATAGATGGCTTTTATGTTACCTTTATACACTCTCCATCAGATCATGGAACTGGCCTGCAGCCAGTTTGACATCCAGTGGCAAGTTAGAACAACTTCCGGAGGAGATCTGAGAAGGAAACATGAATCAGAAAACAGTGCCCACTTATCCCTGTGCACTTGGACCCAAAGTTCAGGGAAGATACATATGTAGGAAGAGTGTTATTTATCCCCTCCCCCCCATACCTTCACCCTGTATGGCTAAACTACCTGGGTCATGACCTGACCTCTATTCTAATCTGCCCTACACATGTATGTGGCACAGATAACTACATGAATGTGCTGGTGATAGACAGTGGAATCAGATGATAAACATCACCTTCTCACCACGGGTCATCCAGCTATCCCAGACACATAGCACTGAAACCTACGTGCCACAGCAGACTAAGGGGTAGGCTCTCTCGATATGGTAAGTAGAACACTGGATGCTGCAATTCTCAGTTGTAAAAAGACAGTCCTCACTGTGGCATGTGGCTTAGTGGTACATGTATCATCTCCCAATATGGAGTAATTACTGGGCAGTCTTCCATGTTCTTAATTCCCTTGCTAGGCTTTGGAGAGATTTAAAAAAAACAACAACACAACACATTTTTTAACAGTTCAAAACATAAAACAATGCACAGCACAGGCCTTATCTAACTTATTGAAGGAAACGGGCATTTTGCATGAGCTCAGAAAGTCCCTAAAAGGCCAGATTTTTTAACAGTAGGGGAATTACTAAAAGATAACATGCAATAGTTGCCTATGAAGTTTTGAATCTCGTGTGTATATGCATCTCCTGTGACTGTGCATGTAAATGGCCATTTAGATTTCTGGTTGTTTGGAAATCTGGCCTTAAATATCTATTATGATAAAATAATTAAAGTGAATTAACAAACATTTATATAGCACCTGTAATTAGCAAAAAATTACAAGCAAGACTTCATGGACCAGATCCTCATCAGGTGTTGCTCTTCTGAGGAGTTACATCAATTTACACCAGTTCTGACCTGGCCCCATATGTGTCTGATTGACTTCCTTCACCATTGAAATGCAGCAACATATTGAGGGGGACAAAAGGGAACCACAGTAGCTGTTTAACAGCAACAGTACAACCTACCAACAGTGTACAAAAGGAAAATGAAAACAATTTATCTAAGTGAACATACAGGGAGTGTAAATAGGCCAGAATGTACAGTAATAACCTGAGATGGAAATTAGCCAAGACACCAGGGCTCTCTCTCCTGCTCTATGTGGGATTGTAAATAAGTGTAAACAAACAGTACTTTGGTTTTCCATTTTGAGTAAACTCCTCTCATGTTTTATATAGAAATAGAAAACTGTGTAAAAGGTACACACTAAATCCTAAGGACTCACTGTGCAGCTTAACTGTCCCTTTAAACCATGGCCATGTTTTTAATTTTATACCCAAATATACGCTGAACCTCTCACAGATTTTGTTCATTCTTGGATAAATATTTGATCTGAGAGCATGCATGGCAATATCCAGCTTAGAGAAATGAACCCCACTTTACTATTTTTAAAATGACATTTAGTGCTTGTTAAAGGTATTGGATTGAGTGCCCTGGGGAGTGAAGTCCTCTCCCCAAGGAAAAAGGCAGTGGCTTGTCAAGCTTGCCCTGCAACTTAGTTCAACCAATGTGCTTCAATCTTTACTTGAGGAACTACTTCCAGGGTTGAGAGAGAGGAGTTTAGTTCCCCTCTTCTTTCATTCCTTGGCATCTCTGGTGAGACTGTCAACAAGTACCAATTGTGGGGGAGCTTGTATGATGTACAGACAGAGGCAACAGGACTGAGACCACTGTCTTGTTCCTAGTAAGCTACCATAGTAAGCTATTATATAAGTGCAAGTTTCATACATTCTGATACAAGCTCAACTGAACCAGTGACCCAAGGTCTCTGTGGAGCATCAAAAATCCACCAAGACATCCAGTTCCCTATCTTCTTGCAGGTTGTCATCTGTTGAACAAATTCAGATGGATCTCACAAACACTTAATCTCTTTCCAGTAACGCTCACACTAAATGACAATAGGAAAAAGATCCATGAATCCTATGGATAATTACAGTGCTATGGCTGTAGCAAAGAACAAATGTAAGCCAGGTCTGATCACCCAGGAAATAGACTGCTGATGTGTTTCTGTTCATAACAAATATTCACCAAACAGTTAGGGTGAGTAATTTTCCAATTTATGGGGTGTTTGCCAACTCTTTGCTTCAACTGTTCAGTATTGGTTATTCATAGGTGTGTTTGATGGTCATTAGAGTCAGATGGTATTGTTTCTGCTCTGATTGGATGATTGAAACCTTCTAAAGAGGATAGTGATGAACAACAAATAAGAAATATCATCTGGCATGAATAATCATTCATGTTAAAATTCATGAATCATTAAATCCCAGTGGTGGCATGAATATCTACAAATATGACCCCACTTCGCTTCTGCCTATCCTACCTGGATTCCATCACTGTTGTAACTGGATACCTAAAATCTACATGATTACTATGTAACCAGCTTGATAACACGTCACAACTAGAGAGCACAGGCTGAGGCCCCCAGAATTCTGATCCAGAGCTGTAGCCGGCTTCCTAACACCCCAAATTCAGTAATGTTCAGATCTGGGGTGGGGGGGGGGTGTTTGGTTCAAGATAAAAATACAGGAACCATTTGCAAAATTCAGATGTAGTTACAGGTTTAGACTTCAAGTGGTTATTCACATAAGCAGCCTGAAGTTTGGAGACTTATTTCAAGCTTTTCTGAACTAATCTGAACTTCTGGAATTTGCAAAAATTGGTTGGGAGGCTCACAAGAATAGGCTTCTTGTGTGATTACCAGTGCACCCATTTAAATCAGAAATAGTAGAAGAAAGGGGGAACTGGCAGATTTGCAGGGCTCATAGAATTAATATAATCAATAATAAATGCTTTGTACTTGAATAGCATCTTCCATGGGATTAGCAGAAAGCAGTTCATAAACTTTCATTAATTAATCGCCTGTGAAAAAGGTGGGGTAAATTTTAGCATTACAGACATGGAAGCTGCGGCATTGAGTGGTGAGAGTGACTTCCCCAAGATTTTACGGTTAGTCAGTGGCAGAGCTGAGGATAGAATACAAGACTCCATATACCCAGTCCTCTACTTTAACCAACAGCCTGCATGGCATCCAACTTTGACATGCATTTGAAGATGCTGGCTTCCTCTGATGACACTGAATTAATTTTAAGGGCCCTTAAGCATGTGCCCATTACTGTGATCTGACCCTTCTTCCTCCTTGCTGTAAATGTTACCCTCGTGTCCTGTTGCTGTACCTGCGTAAATATTGTGGCACATGGTGTACTGCACGCACATTTCCCTACCATTTGAAGGGCCATGCAACATTTAAGCTTCTGTGACGTTCCCCTGGTGTTATCTGGACTGGTGATCTGCTAGGTCACTCCAATCCTTGACTCTGGGAGCCAGCCTTATCCTGCACTGCTGTGAGAACCCCCACTCCGGGGCTGTTCACGCACAGCCTCTGACATGTAAGCTGCTCCCAGCTACTTGCAACCAAAGACACTAGTCAATATCTCTGGTCCCAGACACAATCCTAGGAACCTCCGTCTTGCAGTGTCCACGTATGCCTGCTGGACACTGCAAGCTTATACGAGTTCGCTAATTTAACAAAGAAATTGATTCATACCAGGCTTGTTAGCCCAAGGTGAGTCTTTGACATGCTTCAAACCAAACACACTGCTTCAGGTAGCATAAACAAATGAATTTATTAACTACAAAGATAGATTTTAAGTGATATTAAGTGATAGGCAAAAAGTCAGACTGGTTACCAAAATAAAATAAAATATAAGCACACAGTCTAATCTCTCAACCCTATTAGACTGGGTAGCAACTAGATTAAGCGATTTTTCTCACCCCACTGGATATTGCAGTCCTTAATATACAGGTTTGTTCCTTAAACCTGGGCCAGTCTCCTTTGTTGGAGTCTTGTCTTCTTCTCAGTGTCTTGGTTGCTTGCAGCATAGGAGGGGGCAGAAGAAGGACCCAGTATGTGTCCACTCTGTCTGTCTTATACCCTCAGTCCATGTGCTTGGGGAGCACAAGTCCAGCCATGTCTGGGGGGGCGTTGCTGAATCTCTCCAAGCAAGATTGAGCAGTTCCCCTGGTGTGGCCTCATGCAGGTGCGTCATTGAATTGTAGCTCCCTTGCTGGACAATGGCTGTTGATGGGTTGTTTGACACCCTGCCTGGGCGTTGGTTACTTTCCTTGCTGTTGCCTCTGGGGAGCTAATATCTGGCTGATTCCCCAACTTACAGCATGTTTTAGTGACTACCATACAACACAATTCTCATAACTTCCTATGTATTAAGGATACACATATACGGATAGAGAAATGACTTTCAGCAGATCGTAACCTTTCCCCAATACCTTACAAGGCATGCTTTATATGTAAGATCACGATTATATGAAAATGAGGAATATGGGGGTTACGGTATGCTCCCCCTAGGTATAGAATGTCACACTGTCCCTTCTTCCCCCTTGCTGGAAATGTTATCCTTGTGTCCTGTTGCTGTACCTATGTAAATATTGTGGCACATGGTGTATTGCATGCACATTTCCCTACCATTTGAAGGGCCATGCAACATTTAAGCATAGCCAGGTGAGCAAAGGATGACATTTCAGCCAGAACTCTGATTCTGTGTCTGTGCAGACCATATGCATAGTTGAGTGTGTGTGTGTGTGTGTGTGTGTGTGTGTGTGTGTGTGATGCTCTGAGCTGAATGCTTTCTACTGTAGACTGTGCCCTGGTTCCTCACTCATGACTAATGGAGTCAGCCCAAATCACTAGGAATTAAATGTTTCTTAAAAAAATCTGTTAAAACAGCAGAGTTGTTCAAATCACGCAAAAGGAGGAAATCTGAACTCAAATCCTCACACCCTTGTAGCTTCAGTTTGAGATGTAGAACACCCTGAAACAAACAGGGTGGGAGGGCTGGTCATTCTACAACCTTTGTAACACTCACTATTAGCTATTTATGTAGCCCTCCCCACAATCCCGTTTATCTGCATATCCACAAAAGCCCCTCTGTTCCACAGTCACTGTCTGCAACTTCACATGATTCCTACGCTCTGCTGGTAACATCCTACCCACTGAGGTATTGAACAGTGCTGGAGCTGCAAGCTGCCTATGGGAGTGAGGAAGTGGGTTGGCGCTTTGGACAGACTATTACAGGAGTAATTTTGTTAACTAAGCAGGCAAAGAATTAATTATAAATATATTTTTAAAAAGGAAGCAAAGAATTAAGAGCCCAGTCCAGTGAGATGCTGAGAGCCCTTTAGCCCCGTGTTCAACAGAGGCTCTGTCTGTCTTAGTGGAGAGACGTAGGGGAATGTGATAACTTTCAAGAATCCTGTAGCGCTCTTTTTATCAAGCCTGGATACAAATATAAGGCTGAGACTTAGGCTTGTGTACACTTAAAGAGTGTACTTGCACAGCTGTGTCGGTTTCGAGTCTGAAAAATCTAATCCCTACTGCACACAGTCATGCTGGCAAAAGCCCTAGTGTACACACGGTTATACAGGCAAAAAATCCTTGTCGCGGCACAGCCTCTTGCATTCAGGGAACTGGTTTAAGCTACACCGGCAGAGAACTCTTGCCAGTATGAGCTGTGTCTCCACTAGGGCAGTTTGCTGGTATAGCTCTACTAATAAAGCTAAGCTGCCAAACCTTGTCTCAGCATAGACAAGGCCTTATATCAATATGCAGAGACAGGTCAAAACCAGAACTTCTGAATTTCAGGGTGAGAGGGGGCTTTTTTGAATACACGGATCTGAACTAGCCCTTTTAGGCTATGTCTACACTGCGCACCATACAACGGTGGGGATGTGCTGCTGCAGCCGTGCCTTAGGAAGGTGCTCAGTGTAGCCGCTCTTTGTCGCCGGGAGAGAGCTCTCCCGGTGACAAAATAAAACCGCCCCCAATGAGGAGGTGTAGCTTTGTTGCCAGGAGCATGTCTCCCGCTGACGAAGCGCTGTCCACACTGGCGCTTTTTGTCGTTAAAATTTTTGTCGGTTTTTTTCACACCCCTGAGCAACAAAAGTTTTAACAACGCAAGTGCAGTGTAGACCAGCTTGGTTTGGCTTGGAGTTAGAAGATGCCTGTTTTAGATATGGCTGGAACTTCATAAAAAGCAACTGCTCTGATAAGATTTCAGCCTAATGTTGGAAATCTTTGAAGAGTGCCCTGTTTTGGGCAAGATCTTAGGAGCCTGTGAGATTTCAGCACCCTAAATCTCAAATCAGGTCCATAATTTGGCCTCAAACCTAACTGATATCTGGATCCAAACCATCTCCTCAGTCTGTCTCTACTGCACAGCAGCTGTTTTGCTTTGCTGTTTTCTCTATGGTTCGAAGAAAAGCCCCACCACAACTCAGTGGTAGACCCAAAACTAGAATCCACATTTACTTGCTCCCAGAGCTTGCTTTAGTCACAAGGCCATCCTAACTTCCAGTAAATAGACAAAACATTGAAGAATTTATACATAACAGGTGCATGCTTTCCCCTATGTACCTGAGAGCTCTGTACAAAGGGTCCTTTATAACTTTATAAGAAATCCTTAACTTATTCTCATTTTAAACAGAGAGAGAGAGAGAGAGAGATTTTAGGAGCAAATATTTCCCTAGCATTTCATTTAATTGTCCAATTCACTCAGTTATAACTTTTGAAAATTCCAAGATCATAATAAATTCCATTTTACTGAAATAAACAACAACGTGCCAAAAGGGTGATGAATTATCACCGGCTGCGCGGTAGGGTAGGATGACAGGAGGGAAGCGTGAGCCAGCTAGAATGTCTCCAATGTGCCACTTCTTCTCTGTGCTGCTACTTGTCTTCTGCTTCAGAAATGCAGCTTGTGTATTAATACCCTAGTGAAAAATGAGCTCAGGTAATTCCAACTATGAGCATGCACTCAGTCCTGCTGGCACAAATGTTTTCCCTCCAGGTCCAGAGCTCAATGACACACAGGCTTACTCATATCTTGACCACACACATCACTACTACCCAGCAACATCAGCCTGTGGTTTTTTTGCTGTTGGATGTTCCATAGTAGGTCCAACTCCCACTCAACTGGCTGTGCCCTTGCAGCACTCTCAGGTACATACCGCTGGTTCTTGAGCAGCAAGGATTTGGACTATTGTCATAACGTATATGTTTACCAGGGTTCAAGCTATGTCACACTTCTGTGGGGGGGAAAGGCTGAGTGGTAGTTTGCCTGAACTCCAACCACAGAACAGACTCCCCCCACGCTCCCAAACTCTACCTACAGTCCTAGAATGGGATCTTTCTTCTAATATGGGAGTTCTCAGTAGTCTCCAGAGTTAGTACCCCACACTGAGATGAAGGGGCAGGAGACTGGGTGTCCCAGTTATTGTTTCAAGAAGGGAACACTGCACCATTTCTCATTTTTAAGACTACGCTCACAATGGTAAAGGCTAGAAAGGTAGGGCTTGTCTACACAGTGGGGTAACGCACTGTAGATAGGTGTGATTTCTAAAGTGCACTAATATCTTGTACATTAATTGGTCCATGTAGACCCTGTTTGGCGTGCACTAAAGGTTCCCTAGTGCCAGGGCCATTCATCACTTCCGGGACTGACCTGTCACTTCTGGGACTGACTGCGCCGGCCAATCGGGACAGCCCGCAGGGTCCCCCAAAGCATGGGGCCTGGAGTGGTCGCTCTGATTCGCCATACCCTAGGGATGGCTCTGCCTACTGCCCTTTAACATAGTACTGTTTCAAAGTGCACTATGTTAAAATGCACAAACATGGTCTACATCTAAATGACAGAAAATTCCAGAGACAGTGATGGGACAATCAGAGCAGAGCTGGCCCTGGTTCAGGACAATCTCTTAGTCCAGAGATTTAATCAAATATCTCTCTTTTCTGGAACCCCGTGCATCTGATCCGTTACTCAACAATCCTGAGCTGGTGTTTTGGGCACTCACAGTGGGGGGAGGCAGATCCAGGCATATAGCTACAAGTGACAGAAGGAGGAATGTTTCGCAGTTGCAGAACACAGTAAGGAAAAGTATTCTCATATCCTCAATGATACTGTGCAACACTGTGTCTAACATACCAGCTACATTCATCAGGATGGTACTTGTTGTGCTGCCAAGTTTACCAGTGGGAACATCCTGACATTTAACTAAATTTACAAGAACAGCACAGGAAAAGGAATTATAAAAAAAAGGTACAGCTCCCCCTACTTACCTTGCTGACATGATTTTACCATGAGGGTGTCTTAAATGAACTGGTCCTGCCATTGTTCCCATAGCAAAACCAATGCATTACAATGGAAAGTTCAGTCCCCTTTTGGTGCAACTATCATGGCAAAACAACTTTAATAGTAAATGGGCATGTGGGGAGAAACATGGAGGTTTTAAATGAGATGGGCCAAGACCAGAACTCTAGACATGACTATCCCCAGGCTTTGGTGGAAATGAGACGGCAGTTGAAATATGGATCTGGTATTGAATTTTTGCATTGTGGCCTCATCTCTACTTGAACCATTCACTTTCCTTTCAATTTTCAAAAAAGTTCAGCATCTCAAACAGTTCTTTAAGATCTGCTGTCAGCGATTTGTTATAAACTGGCCACTTATAACAAATCACGTCACTTAAAATCATTTGAACTATATGCTATTGTAGTCTGAATGTTCTTTAACTAGCAATGAGGGATTCTGTGTTTTGTTTAGGATTTTAGGATACACTGTATTAGGGATTATCAGTTACAGCAATAAAAAGGTATTTTGTTTTTGGAAAGAGTTATATATATCCGTGTCCTTTAGTGTTTCCTTAACAACCCTGGAAACTTTTATCTCAGGAAGAACACACTAAGTGGGCAATCAGCTGGTTATTATAGCAGCATCCCAAAATCCATTTTTCAGGGTAACAGACCTACACTTTCTTTCCTCTTGCTCTTGCTCCTAATGTATTTAAAGAACCTCTTGTTATTGCCTTTTATGTCACTTGCTAGGTGTAACTCATTTTGTGCCTTAGCCTTTCTGATTTTGTTCATACATGCTTGTGCTATTCTTTTGTACTCATCCATAGCAATTTGTCCATGTTTCCACTTTTTGTAGGATTCCTTTTTGATTTTCAGGTCACTAAAGAGCTCCTGGTGGAGCCATACTGGCCTCTCACTTTTCTTCCTCTCTTGCCTTCGCATGGGGACAGTATATAGTTGTGCCTTTAATATTGTCTCCTTGAGAAAATGTCAGCTCTCTTGAATTACTTTTCCCCTTCCATTTTCTTCCCACGGGACCTTATCTATCAGTTCTCTGAGTTTATTAAAGTCTGCTTTTTTGAAATCCCTTGTCCTTATTCTGCTGCTCTCACTCTTTCCTTTCCTTAGAAATCATGAAGTCTATCATTTCATGATCACTGTCACCCAAACTGCCTTCCACCTTCAGATTTGCTACCAATTCCTCCCTGTTAATCAGAATCCAGTCTAAAATGGCTGTCCCCCTAGTTAATTCCCCCACTTTCTGGAACAAAAAGTTTTCCCCAATGCATTCCAAGAACTTACCGGAAATTTTGTGTTTTGTCATATTACTTCTCCAACAGAGGTCTGGGTAGGTAAAGTCCCAAATTACTATCAGGTCTTATGTTTTGGATATTTCTGGTTTTTGTTCTAGAAATGCCTCATCCACCTGCTCCTCCTGATTTAGTCATCTATAGTGGAATCCTACCAAGACATCTCCCCTATTTGTTATCCCTCTTATCTTTACTCAGAAACTCTCCACTGGACTCCCTCCTACCTCCTTCTGAACCTCAGAGCAAGTGCATTATACATTAAGAGTATATATACACCTTGTCCCTTTTTACCCCATCTGTCCTTCCTGAACAAGCTAAACCTCTCTATAGTTAATATTCCAGTCCTGAGGCTTATCCCACCAAATCTTTGTGATGCCAATTAAGTCATAATTTAACTTAGGTAACAATACTTTCAGTTCACCCAATTTCCCATATGCCTTGCATTTGTGTATACACATCTAAGATGTTGAGCAGATTCCCACACTGATTTCCTTCTTGTTGCTCCTATGACCCTATTGTAATTAGCCACCTCTATACCCCACACCAATCTAACCCTCTGTTAAGGTCTCCTTTTTGTTTTAATACGTATGGGCTTTTGTCACCTGCCCCCTTGGAACCTACTTTAAAGACCTCCTTCCTGGGCTGGTGAGCCAGTGTGCAAAAATGCTTTTCCCCTTCTAGGTCAGGAGGACCCCATCCCTTCCCAGTAGACCATCTTCCTGGAACAGCAACCCATTGTCAAGGAAGCTGAACCCTACCCTTCACCACCATCTGCACAGCCATGTATTCATCTCCAGGATGTGCATGTCCCTTCCTGGGAACTTACCCACAAGTGGGAAGATGGATGAAAGCACAATTTGTGCCCCTGACCCTAGCTGCCAGAGCTGTGTAGTCACTGATGATTGGCTCTGGGTCAGTCCTGGCAGTATCATTAGTGCCCACGTGGATGAGCAGAATATATACTAGTAGATATCACAGCACAGAGTGGGGCAATGTTGTTTTTCTTCTGCATGAGGCTGGTAAGGCTCCCCTTAGAACACTATGTACAGTTTTGAACACCTCGGTAACAGAAAGATCTTGACAAACTGAAGGGAATTCAGAGAACAAGAAAAATAATGAATGGGCTAAATTATGAAGAAAGATTAAAATAATTGAATACTGTGGTCAAATGAACTCTCATTAGCTCTCACTAATTGCTATGGATCACCACTGAAGTCAGTGGGGTTCCATGCATGTGGATGAGTGGAAATTGGCCCTGTGTGTTACACATACAGTAGCTTGGCTGAGAAACAACTAGGAGTCCTGAGGACAGTCTTTAAATATTTGAAAAGTTGAAATGCCAGAAAGGGAGAAGCACTGGTTTGGAAGTTCTTGGAGATATAACTTGGAATAATGCAATAAAATGGAGAAGAAGAAAACTCAGCCTGAATATCCGAAGCCATCTCCTAACAACAAACTCCATTAGACTGTGAAATAGGATCCCAAGGCACATGGTGAAAGCTCCATTAAAAATGTCATGGGACACATCACTGAAAGGTCTAACAGCACTGCATTAGAAGAAGAGATGGATGGACTAGGTCATCTCAGAGGCCGTTACCAATGAATAGGAGTCTATGAATATCTGGTTTCATGAAAGTTTTGAGCCTATCAGAAATATAATAGAAAATGAAACAGCTGTTTGCATTCTCTCAGCTTCTTTTCATTCTCCTTTTCTCCAACCTACTGGCATGCCCTAAATCCATATGCACACAAACCATACGCTCACATTGGTAGGACCAATATATCAAACAGGATCTTTCCCATCAGCTACCTCAGTGTCGACTTGGCTGAAGTATACTAGGACATGCAAATTCATCCCTAGTGAAACTCCACTGACTTCAATACAGCTACACCAGGGCGAATTTGGCCCATTACAGCATATGTTTTGTCTTAGAATTGTGTGTGTGATGGGAAAAGTTTGCAAAATGGGAAGCCCAGGGCTCTGTACCTTAGAAGGCCTGACAGCACCAATGTATGGCCAGACCATGCTACAAAAGTTGAATAAATCATATATGGACCTTGGGCTGGCCCTATGCAGGGGATTGGCTTTCACCCTTATTGAACAGCTCTTTGATGACAAAGGTCTTTGAGAGTTGCCGCCATTCATAGTTGCTAGGTCAATGTCAACTTAAATTTCAAATGTGGCATAACGTGAGGATTTCCAGGGTCATTCATATAAGTATCAATTCTCATCTTCAGTTAAGTACAAATTGGTAGCAGTAGATTAAAGGTGACCTGCACAGGATTTTAAAGAGTTAGGCCTTCATCTACAAGCGGTCCTTGCTTTTTATCTCATGAATATAAGGATTGCAGAGTCTGGTCTTCTCTGGTCTCTTCTTTGCCAGAGGATATGCTGAGTGCCTCTGAAGATGTTTATTGTGAGCTCTTCAATCTTAATTGAAAGGGCAGTATTGTTGAAGCTTTAGCAAAGATGTCCTTTATCCAAAATGTCATTAGTCACTGAAGTTAACAAAACCAAAGGCCCAGATCCTCCCCCGAGGCCATGTGCCAAGCATGCTGGAAGTGACTTTAAGTCACATTTATACTTCCCCTGACCCAGAGACCAAATGCAGACAAGTCTTTGCCCCCATGCCACCGTCCACTCCCTCTACCCTATGCACACAGAGTGGGAAGGGTAGGAGTCAGTGCATCTGCTCTAAGCCACCCAAGAATCCACTATGGAGTCTTCAAGGTACTGGTTAAGACAGTTTTAGGGCAGCTTTGGTCTGCAGGAGTGACATAAAGCAGCTGAAGCAGGGCCCAGGATGTGGCTCCTAATTTACAGACTGCTTTGGGATACCTTAGGTGTGAAAGGCAGTTTATAAATGCAAGATACATTTTTAATATTATCAACATTACCTACCTATCAGCTTGATCTGTGATAGTTTGGAGAGCAGCATTTAAGTGTCTCCAGAAATTCAAAAAGAGCGAATAATTCATTTATTTTAAACACACCCACACACCCAGAGTTTCATTGTGGAATTCATTTCTCTCTGAGGTTATCTTGGCAACAAGTGTTGCCACTGGAGGTGTGTGAAAACCTGGGCAACAAAAGGCAAAGCTGCTCATTTTTATTTCATTTAACCACACACTCAAACGTGAGCTCTTGTGGCTGGGAAAAAAACCCCCACCATATTTGATTAATTTTTGTCTTAAAAACAGGCCTTTCCTCAAGCTGTTCCTGAACAATATGGGTCCCATTGTGTGAGAAAGGTGGCTTTGAAATTAAAGTTCTATTTGGGGGGATGTTTGGGATTTCAAAATAGCTGTTTAATTTTTGCAGAAAAGGAGCACTTGAGGAGATACAAAATCACATAAAATGAAACAGCAAACAATCATCATACAAGAGGTTGTGGAGCAAAACATTCACCAGTTTGTTACCTCTATTGCCAGGTTTCCAAAACCAAGATTTTGGTCCTACAAACTGGGTATACCCCTGCGTTTGAATCTATGCAACTTTGTTTGTGGTCAGCAGCCTGTATGCTTGGAACAGCTTCCGGAATCGAGGCCAGATTTTTAAAGATTTAGCTAGAAACAGGAGTTAGGCTTGAGCTTTTGAAAATCCCACTAGGAGCCTATCTGCATCTTTAGGCCTGTAAATACCTTCTAAACCTGTCTCGAAGAATGATTCTGATCTCAGTTACTCCAGTGTAAATGAGGAGGAACTTACTTGAAGGCAACAGAGTTGAGAGTTTAGCTGGTTTAAGTGAGATCAAATTCTTTTCTCAGATTCAGCTTCATAAAGCCTGTGAGACTCCGCAAGGTCAACGTGGTTACACGGGATTGATTCCAGTTGTAACTGAGAAGATAGTTTAGCCTTTTGCCTCTGTTACAATGTGTCTTTCTTAGGTGGATGGAGCGGATCCGAACAGTTAATACTGTATTTAAACAGCAATTGGTGGAATCATCCCCCCCACCTCCTTGTATGGACTCCTTCCATCGATAGTCTGGCTATATTCACTTTGGCTGAGGTTCAGGGGCTATTCTGGGAAAATCCAAAAGCATCCACAAAACCAACAGCAGGTTTATTATTCACGTAGTTTGCCTTTATTTTTTACTTACTGAAGACTTTAAACAAAATCAAATCATCAATCCAGACAGCTGCTCAGCTTCCCCAGTCTTTCTTGGAAAATGGAAATAACCAGCTGTGTCAGTAAAACGCTAGCCAGGTAGCATCATTCACGCAAACTTAATATCAAGTCTACAGTGTAATTATTATGGAATTTATTGTATTTTTCTTACACTGGCTTGTTGCTGTGGATTCCTGAAGAGATACTCTCCAATTCTTTCTTGTTTGCATTTCTTTTCTCCCTTCCCACCCCTGTGTTTTGTGCAATATATTCTAGCTAGAATATAACATTTCTTGTACTGCTGTTTTCTCCCTCTCCTCTGTTACTTATGGATGCCCAGCCAGTGGGCCTTCCCTTAAAGAGCTGGCCATCAAGGATGAAAATCATCCTTGTGCAGAGGCCCCAAACAAGGTCTATGCATGTATTCTGAGAATTTAAATGGGATGTAAGTGATGCCTAAGTTTTGTCCCAAGCCTGTGCACAAGGCATAATTTCACAAGTTGAGCCCATTTGGCGATGAATAATCATTCCCAAACCAATCCTGATGGCTGAGAACTTGTTCATAGTTTGTATGCATCTGCTGAATAGTTTGGACAAATAATTTTCAGCCAATGTATTGTTCACCAAGTGCAGAATTTGATTAGATGGCATTCATTTTACATACTCTACAACTAGTCACCTCACTAGTATAGTATTGTTTCACTTCTTTGGCTGAATTTTCTTGAACACAAGGAGTGTACAAGGTGTTTTACAGTTATTCCAGCTATTTGTATAGCAGAACTTTGAATCCCTCCATTGGGTTCCCAAGAAAAAAAAGACCCGCCATTGGATTCTCAAGAAAAAAAGAATAGGCAGTGTAATGGAGGCTTGCTCCTTTACAGGCTAGAGGCCTGCAGCCTGTTAGTAAGCAGGCACCCCTGAGTAGGGAGAAGGTGATTTCCCTATAAACCCCGGCAGGAAGTTGCAGAGGAGGGAGATGCCCAGGGAGATTAGAGACTCCTGGGTCTTGGCTGGGACAGACTACAGGCAGGAAAGGCCTGGGAGGAGCCCTGATAAGAAGGTGAATGCATGGACTAGAGGAGGCTTTATTTTGAACTATTTTTGATGAAACGATAGAAGACTCCACAGGAGAAATAAATACTCCAGCCAGGTAGGGGTGAGGGTGGCCTGTCACAGCAGGGAAGAACTACAGCGAATAGACTTGGAGGGAAACAGAAGCCTCAGAACTGAGTTTTTTCTTCCGTTTTATGTCAGTACATTAGATCCTAAGAGAAGAGCAGGCCACTCACTGACATGCAGACAGCTGTTTGTGAAAAGAATAATCTTCCAGCAGGAAACCCAGAAGAACTAGTGGAGAAGTTTCATTCTCTTCCTAGACTTGAATGACCATTTGTTGTCTATTTTTCCCCACTATTTTTGTGGTTTTTCACAGTTCCACAATATATTTATGTCAGTGTTACTTCAACTCCAACGTGACGTGTTTATTTGACGTCTAATAAAGATCATGAATCAGAACTAATGTTGTACTTTAAACTGTATTTATTTATTATGTTAGGGTAAAATTTACCTGCATCTAGACAGACAGTATTAGGTATGTGGAACAATTTAGTGAGACCTGAGTCCTATTTGAAGGCTTACAGGATGCATAGGCCTTGTGCTTGCCCTATGGACAGAGATTAGTTTAATCCTTAAAGCACAAGAATGCTCCCATTCTTCCAATGGAAAGGGAGCACCCAGATGTGTTTCCCATACATGTTTTCATAATTGACTTAAGCATGTGCGTACATGCTTTCCTGAAACAAGGCCAATGTGAATTCCTTCACGTATACTGACTTTCCATTAGTGGTTTTTGATACCTCTCAAACCAAACTCAGCAAAACCACGTAAACAGGTCTAATGGAAAGGACAAACATAAAGGGGATATTTTATTCAGTGAGTTGCGTTTAGATAGTGGGTCTCACGCTGTAGTTTGGGAGTCATCAATGATCCATGGTGCCTTTCTTGTGGTCTGTGGGGGGAGGGATAGCTCAGTGGTTTGAGCATTGGCCTGCCAAACCCAGGGTTGTGAGTTCAATCCTTGCAGGGGCCATTTAGGGATCTGGGGTAAAATTGGGGATTGGTCCTGCTTTGAACAAGGAGTTGGACTAGATGACCTTCTGAGGTCCCTTCCAACCCTGATATTCTATAAAGAAATATTTTGAATCCACATGTACAAGAAAGAGTGCCTAGGCCACAAGCCTAGTTTCACTGTTAAGAAGAAAAGAGGAAAATTAGGAACACAATCCCAAAGAATGGGAAGGGAACTGAGGAAACAAAACAAGACATGAAGGGATGGAAGCCAGCACTGGATAGATCGTTGATTTTGAAACAGTCCAATTGTTTATACAAGTTAAGGCACATTACAAATTTTGTTTTGAGAGGAGAAAACAATACATTCAGGGTTACACAAGAATTGCTTTAGTACTTATTTTGATTTTAAAATTTTACATTTAGTTTTGTATCTTAATAACAGTAGAGGCACAGTCCTGCAGTCCCTACTTATGCAAACACTTCTTACTCAGAAAGTCCTATTGACTTCTGTGGGACCATTTCTAGAGTACAGACCACTCACATGAATATGGCTTGCAGGATCAGGCTCTTGGTCTTGTCCCATAATCTCCTTCTCTGCTCAGCACAGTTTTAATATGGCTGATACTTCTTGTGGTGTTGCTGCTTGTGATGAACCATGTCTACAACCAGCCAGCCAGTGGCAAACGTTGGAGACTGCCTCTCTTTCTCTATCCCTATTCATCACTGGTACCAAAGTGCACCATGAAATCAGGAGATGAAACCCAGCCTCGGGGCACAACAAATCACACACAAGATAAACTATTTATCCTAAATGAGAAACGGTATTGACAGCTGGTGAATATCTATTATAAGTGAACAGACTGGCATAGAGTGCAAGTGGGTTATTATTTCTTAAGTGTATATTAGTTCATTTTAATATATTTCTTGGTATGATAAGATGCACTGGTATGCAACAATGTCACTTGACTTGCTCCACTGAACCCCAATTAACCTCAAGACACAGCATCAGATATGTCAGCATCAGTTTGTGGATATCCAGATAAAGCAAAAACAAAAAATTAACAAAACCCCCCAAAACAATACTTTGATGGAGTGTTTGCAGGTACACAAAATGCCTAATGAACCACTGCTTGCTCATGAATGGAGGTCAGATTCAAACCATAGCTGATTTCAAGTGCATCTGAGATGAGCCTTTCACACAGTTCTACTGAGAAGGTTATTGTCAAAAGAAGAACAAATATTAGCAATAAAGATAGGAATGACATTATTGTCACTTATGGTTCTCTAAAGGAGAAGTTTTCTACATTACCCCCAGAGTCCAGATATTGCAAAACTGCTCCTATTCCCCCACCCCTTTTTTAAAAAATTAACTAAAGCATTCTATTGTAAAATCCAAGATCAGAGGCAAAGAACACAAAGATTACAAGTCAAGATGGCCAGCAAAAGAGCATTTCCGACCACTCAGCTTAATATTCTTATTATAATCATTGGGGAACTGGCACAGCAGGCCCTTAATAGCCACCCATGGTATCTGGATACCATAGTGATGTGTGACTAGAAATACACAGAGACATAGAATAGAATGGGCTCTAATCACGTAAATGTTAGAAGCAGCTATTTTGGGCACAGCCAGAAAACATGGATTCTTGCTGCCAATTTGTACTGTAGTTTCTAACCAGGAAGTGTGAAGTATATTGCTGGTAATTCTCACTGGCACAAACGCCTCACATCCCAACTGTGTGTGACCAACAGAAGTCCCTAAGGAGGAACATAGAAGAAAGTACAAATATATTTCATGGGCATTAATGAGCCCTCTGGAGCTGGGATCTTGTTCTGCCTACTACAGAGATAGCAGCCAATGGCATCTCAGATGGTGGCTGAGAATCCAAGCTTCCCCTGTGTCTGGAGTTGTTCCAAACAAGGTAATTTATTGGGGTCTCTATCTACTTTAAAACAAAATTATAGGGAATCCAACAAGCAAGTATCTAAAGTGGGATAAACATATACCCAAGAATATTCTCACTGGAGAATAATGTAGCTATGTCTTTCCATTAGCATTCATATTTACATAGTTAGGACCTGTTCTCTTCTCTCTTTATTCCAAGACAAAACTACAATAGAATGGGAGTTAAATTTGAGGGTACATACCCATAATTTAAGATTAAAACTTTACAGGGATATTGTATTTATCCCCAAAATACACATTATAAACCAAAAGCAGCCCACTTTTACAGATCCAGACTAACACGGCTACCCCCTTGATTATAAACCATAAATTGTTAGTTAAGACAAAATTTAAGGGAAATCCAAGCATGTTAAGGTATGGAAGAGCAGTTAAGGCACCCAAACAGCCGTAACTCTGCCCTACAGAGATGCCCTGCAATAATAATACAATTATGATTGATACATACTAGTGCAGGGATCAGCAACCTTTGGCCCACGGCCGACCAGGGTAAGCCCCCTGGTGGGCCGGGCCGGTTTGTTTACCTGCCGCATCCACAGGTTCAGCCGATTGCAGCTCCCACTACCCGTGGTTCACCGCTCCTGGCCAACGGAGGCTGCAGGAAGCGGTGTGGGCTGAGGGATGTGCTGGCCGCCGCTTCCCGCAACCCCCATTGGCGTGGAGTGGCAAACTGCGGCCAGTGGGAGCTGCGATCGGCAGAACCTGTGGACGCGGCAGGTAAACAAACCGGCCCAGGCTGCCAGGGGGCTTACCCTGGCGGGCTGCGGGCCAAAGGTTGCTGATCCCTGTACTGGTGTTTGTGGTATCAGCTTATATTAAACTGATTTTATAGACACATTAGGTATCAATTTTTACAAACATCAAGGGGCTAATTCTGTTCCCCACCCTGGTCTCTATATGCTGTTTTATGTCTGTCACTTGCATTTAAAGGGTGACACCAGCACATTTCCACTGTCACCCGCTCATTCTTCAAGACACTCGATACTCACGTTTGGAGATTGAAATGGCCACATGCCCTGGGTCCTATCCCAAAAGAACTGGGCAGATAAAGGGAGAAGAGATAACCTTGGGGAGAGATTTGGACAGAGAACTGAACGGGGGAGTGAGAAAGAGAGAGATACAAAAACAATTAAGTTATAAAAAGAAAGGTAAAGACAACTGAAAGTACAAATTAGAGTTTTCTGGCAGGAAACATGTAGAATAGGAAAAGATAAAGGAAATCAGTGGGGAAAAATAAGGGACATGGTTTAAAAAAAAAGGTGTAAGAGAAATCCTGGCCCCACTGAAGTCAAGATTTACCCAAGATTTTTAATTAGTGAATTAAGTGATTTAACAGTGATTTTGCTGTTTCAAGGACAAAATAAAATCTGAGAATATCTCCAGAATGCCCCTCCCGGCCCCCCCGCCATCTCACACACATCTTGTTTTGGAAAGTGTGACAGTTATTTTGATTAATTTTAGTTTGAATCTGTAACTTCCCAGTCCTTCCTCTACTTCCTATGCTGAGGATGAGGCTTGGAAACACCTGTTAGTGACACATGAGTCACAACAGTGCCCCAGTGGAGGCCACTCTGGGCCACTGCGCTGAGTAAAGGCATTTATTATGAACTATCTATTACTATGTGGAGTACATGTGAAGGCATGTGATGCTGAATAGATTTTATTGGCAAAAGATTGCGGTGATTGCACTATCCCAAGCGGTGGAACCACAAGTGAGATAGATATATTCCCCATGAAGGAGCAATGCACATTTGTTAATATGCCCAACCTACCATCTAATTTGTTTGCACCATGGATTTGTCTTCTCCTGTTACACTTTTGTATGCTTTTCTGAATTGCCTTCTGCTCCCGCCTCCCCCCCCCACACACACACACTGAAGGGCATTGATTACTTTGGAAACAAAGATGTCATCGGTCTGGGCAGAACTTTGACATCCGCAACTGCAGAAACAGTGCAATTTATGCAAGCATTTTGTAATTTATAACATGATTTGAGATGGGGATGGGGTGATTATGCTGTCCAGGCATGTGTTCCACACACATTGCAAATTGCTGGGCCACATTCCGCACGGATTCACACCTATGCAACTCCATTGGCTTCAATGGCTAGCACAGGGCATAAGTCACTGCAGAATTTTATCATCATATTCTGTTTTAGTGTAGCTGAAAATTGCTTTGACAGCTAAATAAGCTTCCTTGTTTATAACCAGCTTTTAACTGACTCGGCTGCATTATGAAGCTTTGCAAAGAGTTTACTTTGTAGGACTGAGTGTAGATGCTCTGAGCATGAACAATTCAGCATGATGAGCTGCACTCATTTTACATGATGCACAGGGCTGTGCAGCCTTCCTGTCTTTAATGTGTCTACGTTGATTTGTGCTGTATGTTTTCTAGTCTTCAATATCTTTTAAAATTTTTGCTGGATCTTTCGACTCAGTCTCTCAAAACTTTCCTATATGGTCTTGGGAGAATTTTCAATCCATTCTGCATTCTGTATACAAAATCGTGAACTAAGAGAGTCCATTTAAAATAGTTCTCGAGCATGCATGTCTTGGAATTATCTATTGTATTCTTGCCCTAACCTATTAATTAGTATTTGAATTATTACGGTCATACTAACAGACTTCAATCAGGATCCGAGCTTGTTGTTTTAGATAAGTGATCATTGTCCTAATCAATACAAAATTATCAGCGTTTAGTCCACGATCCTACAAGCAGCCTCACGGGGATGGACCCCTGGGCACACCCCGTCTCTCTGCAAAGTCCTATGAGTCCATGTCAGTAAAAGGAGCTGCTTACAGGATCACGACTTTTTACTGGAATTTGAGTGAGTTATGTAAGCCATGTTGACTGTCTTCTTTAATGGGGCTTGTCTCAGCAGCTCTGGTGGTCTCTCCTCTCTAGATGAGCTGGCCCTGGCTGGTTGCATGCTTCTAGCCACAGCTTGTTTACAAGTTAAATTAATTCAACTGCATGCGGTGTTCTACCTTCTGGCGTAGCATATATTTAAGGCACTTTCTTCTGGCTTTGACAAACTTTGCATCCCCATTCCGTGGCTTTACAAACATGCGGGATTCATTCTGATATGTATACTATGAGGTTCTACATAAAGACGACTAAGGGCATGATCCCGTGTCAGCTAAAGTCAATGGCAAAATTCCTGTTGACTTTGCTGAGCGCAGGAGTGGGCATTTCATCTGATTGCGCTGGGCTGAAAACCTACCTTAGAGGCACCATTGGGGATTTTGCTTGAGTAATGACCCCAGAAATTGGTCTTCATGTGTCTTCTGTGCCATCAACTTTTACTCAGTCCATACACTCGCAAAACTTTAATTTGCAATGAGTCCTGCATTTGTGTTGATCATTATTTTAATAGTTCTGGAGATATAAGCCTTCTTCTTACAAATTTGACATTTGTCAGACAAACTTCTCTCTTATCCCCTAAGTCAAAACCGTGCCTCATTTCAGATAATTTGAAGAACATTTTATTTATTTATTTGTAATAAATAAATAAATTAAATAAAATAAATAAAAGAGCAGGTCATTATTTGAAAACATAACAACCGTATTTGCTCCTACTCATATTCCTAATGTGCACATTTCACAAAAACTGTCAGACTGTGTGCTAATTCGTTGAATACATTTTTAACAATCCACAATGTGCCTGGATCTTCTTTGTACTTGCCTAGTTCACTTAACTAGTGAATTCCTGATTCTTTCATCCTTACAGAAAACCATGGATTCTTGCCCACTACCAACACTCTGCGAATGGTTATACGAAGGTACATGCAATAGCCAGGGGGCGAATGGGAAAAGTTAGAGCAAAGGTTCTCAGACTGACTCGTAGTTGTTTTGTTCTACAAAACTGGCTTAGGGGGAAGTTTTGGGATTTTGCAAGTTCCGCTGGTGAAGTTTGTAAGATACTTAGAAACTCTGTACATTTCCATGGCAAGTTCTTGCTCCAACCCTTGTAAACTTGGCTGAATCATCAAATGTGCATGTGAATCATTGTGCAACCTGCATTGCTTCATGATCAGCAGGAAAACTACAGTGCAGCTGAGAACAATACTGTCTAACTCAGCAAGATGCCATTTGTTGTTATGCACCATGATTCGACACTGTAATTTAAAAAAAAAAAATTGCAACAAGCTAGAAAGAAAAAAAATAACTGAGGTTTGCCAGGAGGAAGTAACTTGCTTGGGGGTTGGGTGTTCAGCTAGAAAGAGAGATCTGCACAGTAATGGAGAGGAAATGAGAAGTCAGTTGCATAAGTGAAGTTAAAGAAGTAAATAAAAAATAAAGAACAGTTTTGTGTATCATGAGGCTTTTTCTTCACTTTCCATTAATGAGACAATAGGCTCATCCATTCTGTGAATAGAAACAGTACCATGAGTCCTGGGGGTCCAAACAAAGCTAAGCAATGCAGCTGGAAGGAGGAGGAGGATTTAAGAGGAAGAATTGTTTGATGGGTAAGGCACTGGACTGTCATTGAAGAGACAGATATACAATTCCTGGCTCTGCTACTGACCTTTGTTCAACATCTTCAGTAATGATCTGGGTGATGGGATGGATTGCACCCTCAGCAAGTTCGCGGCTGACACTAAGCTGGGGGGAGAGGTCGATATGCTGGAGGGTAGGGATAGGGTCCAGAGTGACCTAGACAAATTAGAGGATTGGGCCAAAAGAAATCGGATGAGGTTCAGCAAGGACAAGTGCAGAGTCCTGCACTTAGGACGAAAGAATCCCATGCACCGCTACAGGCTGGGGATAAGTGGCCGTTCTGCAGAAAAAGACCTGGGGGTGACAGTGGACGAGAAGCTGGATATGAGTCAGCAGTGTGCCCTTGTTGCCAAGAAGGCTAACAGCATATTGGGCTGCATTAGTAGGAGTGTTGCCAGCAGATCAAGGGAAGTGATTATTCCCCTCTGTTCGGCACTGGTGAGGCCACATCTGGAGTATTGCATCCAGTTTTGCCGTTCTCCCCCCCGAAAGGATGTGGACAAATTGGACAGAGTCCAGTGGAGGGCAACGAAAATGATTAGGGGGCTGGAGCATAAGGCTTATGCAGCCGCGTAGCCAGGTGGACGGAACAGGGGGCGCGATCCAAAAAGAAGGCGCCACCCTTGCGACGCTTTTACTCACCAGGCGGTGCTCCGGCGGCCGGCCCTCGCTCACTCCGGGTGTCTTCGGCACTGAAGGTCCCACCGCCGAGGTGCCGCCGAAGACCCGGAGCGAGAGACCCGGAGCGCCACCGGATGAGTAAAAGCGCCGCAGCGGGTGGCGCCTTCTTTTTGGATCGCTCCCCCTGTTCCCGCAACAGAGGAAAATTTAAAAGGCGCCAAGACATCGACAAGGCGCCACTTGTGCTCAGTGCAGGAGCGGCCGCTGCCCCGCTCCCCGCAGCTACGCCACTGGACTTATGAGGAGAGGCTGAGGGAACTGGGCTTATTTAGTCTGCGGAAGAGAAGAGTGAGGGGGGATTTGATGGCAGCCTTCAGTTACCTGAAGGGGGTCGGTTCCAAAGAGGATGGAGCTAGGCTGTTCTCTGTGGTGGCAGATTGACAGAACAAAGAGCAATGGTCTCAAGTTGCAGTGGGGGAGGTCTAGGTTGGATATTAGGAAAAACTATTTCACTAGGAGGGTGGTGAAGCACTGGAATGCGTTACCTTAGGGATTTTTAAGGCCCAGCTTGACAAAGCCCTGGCTGGGATGATTTAGTTGGGGCTGGTCCTGCTTTGAGCAGGGAGTTGGACTAGATGATCTCCTGAGGTCTCTTCCAACCCTGATATTCTATGATTCTCTGTGAACTTGGACAAGTTGCTTAATCACATGTGGATAGTACTCTTTCCCTACCTCACAGGGGAGTTGTGAGGATAGATTCACTGTGGGTTGGGAGACCATATAAATAGATGATTAGCTTGAATACTGAATACCAGCAATGAACTGCTCACAAATGATCTACAGACCAAAAATTATTGGGTAAATCCCTTTCTTTACATAATTCTGAATAAGGAATAAATTTGAGAAAGTTGCTAGCTACCTCTTGGAACTTAATGAATAAGAAAAGAGGCAAAATTCATTGAGTAACATCTACACATTTGCTAGGGGTAAATTCTCCCCTAAGATCTGAATGACGGCTTATGGGCTTGATCCTGTTACTCCCTGCTGTTACTCACCTGAGTAAAGGCTTTCAGATTGGGCCCACTGATTCTCAAATTATGCTGTATTGACCTGCATTGAACTCTTGATAGACAGGAGGAGAATATTACTCAAAAGAGACATCTTATATTTCTTAATTTAAATAAAAAGGTCCAAAAACTAAATGCTGATGCTATTAACAAACTTCTATACAGGTGCTTTTTGGCATCTTTAATTTTACAGATTGCTCTGCTAGCAGAAAACTTGTTCATGATGCTTTGATACTTCTTGAAAAAAAATGGCATGTTAGAAGTAGAATTAGGGGCCCAGTTCTAGATTAATTTATACTGATTAAGTCAGTGGCGTTGCACCAGAGTATGTGCGAGCAAAATCAGGCTTAATTAGGGCACGCAAGGCTGCATCCAGTGTGCTACCCAGCAGAATCAAGCAACTACAAAAGAGGAAGAGAGTTCAGAGGTTATTTTTATGGGTTCTTTAGTGTGGATGGCAAATGCCTTAAAAGACTGATCAACTTTCCCTGGATTCTAGAAGTGGCTGCAGTGAAATCTACCTAATTTGTTTAATTTCGGAAATCCTGAGATTTAAGAATCTGTGTGTCATCCCAACTCTCCAGCTAGCCTGCAGAGACTCTGGCCCTGGCTACTAAGTGACCTTTGATAAGATTAATGTTTTAGAAAAGCAAAGCATGTGGGCATGACTCTCTCCTCCCAGCATTGCCTTTCGTGGCATACTAGGATAGATTTTGTGCATGTATGGGTTGTCCTTGACTTGGAAATAGCAATGACAATGCCATAGAGATTTTTGGTCTTCATTCTTCTTCATCTGGTCATTTTTTTTAGTTGTTGCTGGATTGCTACAGGTTATTCATCTAGCAATTAAATTGCTTTTGGTAATTCAGGTAATTTGTACACCTTCCCCTTTGTTGTCACTGCAGTAAAACACCTGGTGCCAGATCCACAGCTGTGTGAGTCAATGTAGCTCCATTGACTCTGATGGAGTTACATCAATTTACAGCAGCTGAGGATCTAGATCATGATGTCCATAGGAGTGCAGGGGAGTAATTGGGAGCAAAGATTGGGTTACTTTGTGATGGGGATTGGATGAAACTGATCTTGTAGTGCACCTAGCACAACACGTGAGCCTGTTTAGTCTGGCCAAACGCTGAGCTGTGAATCGGGTATAGATGGATGAAGCAGGAATATTGGTAGTATTCTGGTCTGGACCAAAAAACATGCAGTCTGTGATCAGTGAAATCCACGTTAGTAGGAGAAACAGGAAACACCGGAAAAGTCAGTGAATTGAGACAGCCAAATGACCATCCTTTTATCTTCTGGGAATTTAAACTCTCTAAAGATTGGGCATAAGATTATAGTGATTTTTAGTGGGGGAGGTTCAGTTTTTTGGTTGTGGGGTTTGTTTTTTTCTTCTTCTTTGTCATCTGTCTATATCCTAAGAAAAATTCCCAGGTTAGAGTCCATGTAAGCATCAGCTGTCTAAATCCGTAGACAAGTAGCATTAAGGCAGATCAGTACTTGTATAGGAATACTTTCAAGAAACACTAAATGCTGGTATTTTGGGGTCTGATCCTACAAACATGTTTTAACTTGAGTCATGCCATTGTCTGCAATGGGCCTGCTCATTGTAGGAAGCACTAAGATCAGTATGAAGTGTTTGCAAGATGGGGCCCTGTGTTTGTAAAGTGTTTGGGGATCCTTCAGGATAAAAAGCTCTGTTCTGTGTAAGTTTACAATGGTATTGTTACCACAAGTACTTAATCTTACAAACATTGTGTGTTTGGGCTTCCAAAGTGCCCCTTCCAAAGTCAGTGGGAGCAAAATAAGTCAATGCTGTGTTTATGAAAATCCCATATGTCAAGTATGTACAGCTCCTAAGCACAGAACAGCTGCATGACTGTTAAACTCCCTTTGGGGTTTCAGATTAGGGGTCAATATATGTGAGGAGACAGGGCCATATCCCTGCCTCCTCCTCTCCTCTCCCTGTCCCCTTTGTGGCACCACATACTCTCAGGGGAGAAAGGAAGTATCAGGGGCTGCAAATCTACCCACTCCTTGCACAGGCAGTGCAAATGGAAAGAAGCTTCTTATTTCTCCCCACCCTGCAGTGTGCAACCACATATAGACCAGGAAGAATCTAGCCTGGTCTATATATCTATATGGTCTAGCCACAGGGAAGCAGTTTGAAAGCATTTCTCTGACTTTAATGAGATGGGAGAAACCAAAGGTAAGGGCAAAGTAGTAACAGACTCCTCATTCTCTAGTTTCAGACACACACACAAGGCAATTTTACACAGCAAATTGCCACAGCCCACATCATCTCTTCCAGTAGCAACACACAAAGATGTTCTGCACCCTCTATGAGCAGGGCAGAAGTCCACATAATAAAGAAATGATTGGTGGGGAATCCCCATGGCCCCATGACAGGACAGCACTGGCTTTATTACTAGTAGGATCTTCCAGCTCAGCACATTTTGCCCTGCTGTAAACAGAAATTGCCTTGGGATATTTAGAACAAGGTGCAGTATTTAGTTATGGAACGGTGCTAATCTCTCCACAGTGAAGGTCAAAGTAAGCTTTCTTTTATAAGCCCTGTTTAAAACTCACATACATCCCAACCTCTAACTTTAGCAGAACAAAATCCATTGACATGCTCCATGCGTGGTGCAAGGCCAGAGCAGGAGCTCAAGGCAAATGTGACAAGTCAATTCTGAGCTACGAGAGTTCAGAGCTACAGCATGCCTATAAACTCAGCCCTGAGCAAGGATGGTGTGGTGGCAGCATCACCCGAGGAGTAACCCCACCAGGCAGTGGGCCTCTGACACACCTGTCTGAAGGAGAGTTCTCTCCCTGCTTCCCTGTTGCAGGGGGCAATAACTTCCTCCTGGCCTATTCCAACAGCAATTACACCTCCCCTGCTGAGCTCACCCCAAAATATTTTAAACACAAACATTGTGGCATTACCATGCCACTTAAGGCCATCACATTGCTCATTCTGCATGTTTCATCCTTTCCCCCTGCCCTTTGTCTGTGTGACAGGGTTGAGCTTGCCAGCGGTGCAGCCTAGAGGTCAGGTCACTGGGTCCCAGCTCTCCCCTGGCTCCAGTGTCCCTTGGGGGACATCACTCAGACACTGTGGTATGTCCCCCTTCCAGTAGGTAGCAATTCAGCCCTCCAGCGAGGTCACCAGTCGAGTCCACCCCCATTATGGGGTAACCATGTCCAACAAAATGTATGTAGTCCAACATTCCAACAACAGAAAAGGGTCTTCAGACAACCTCCAGGCCCCTGGGGGTTACGCACCCTTGTCTCATGGCTTTCAATGTCGCTATTCCCCCTTATCTTCAGGACGAGACGTTTGTTCCCTCTTCACAAGAGAGTGCTTAGTAGGCGAGTCCAGGCCTTGCTCCTTCACAGGGCTCCAGCCCAGAGCCCTACAAAAGGCAGTGATAGCAAACACCCCAGAGTGCTTTGAGACTGCCTCCCTGGGCCTCTTCCTACCACTTTATTCCATGGCATGATCAAAGCCTCACAGATGATCCATGAGAAGGGTTCCCTAGTGCTAGGGAAAGGCTAGTCATAGAATCATAGAATCATAGAATATCAGGGTTGGAAAGGACCTCAGGAGGTGATCTAGTCCAACCCCCTGCTCAAAAGCAGGACCCATCCCCAATTAAATCATCCCAGCCAGGGCTTTGTCAAGCCTGACCTTAAAAACTTCTAAGGAAAGAGATTCCCTCCTCTAGGGCCTGGGGAGGCTGCTATGTGCAGCCCTCTCCCCTGCAGCCAGAACACCTACTTCAGCCTTACTAAGGCAGTCCCAAAACAAGCCTCTCCTACCTACCCTGTGTCTCTGGGTCTCTTTTAAGCTCCTCCTCCAGCTGGAGCAGGCTCCTTAGGTGGGCCCGGAACTGTTCCTTAACCCCTTCTGTCCCAGTGTAGGGTTAAGACACCCCATCACAGTCTGTCTTGTCTCTTTAGACTGTAAGCTCTAAGGGACAAGGCCTGTCTCTTGGCCCATGTCTGCCCAGTTCCTAACACAGTGGGGCCCCAATCTTGGCTGGGACGTCCGGGCACCCCTGTAATACAAATAATTATAAATAAACCTCGATTTAATGTTACAGAGGGCAATTTATTAGATGTCATTAAACTTGAAAATTGATTTCCAGCACAGGGAGACTTTGGGGAGATGGTTGATGCTGCTCAGATGCTCTTTCCTTCTTTGGTTTTTGTGTGTTCCTGGGGGTATGGGTTATCTGTTGGCTTTGCTGATAAGTTTATCAGTAGCTGAGTGTAACACCCATTTCATTTTTACTATATATATGGGGCCTGTTTCTCGGGTTGGTCAGATAGGGTTTAATGCCACTGTGGCATTTAATTTCAGAAAGAGTAACTATGCAAAAATGAGGAGGTTAGTTAAACAGAAATTAAGAGGTACAGTGACTAGAGTGAAATCCCTGTAAGCTGCATGGACACTTTTCAAAGACACCATAATAGAGGCTCAACTTAAATGTGCACCCCAAATTAAAAAAACACAGTAAAAGAACTAAAAAAGAGCCACCGTGGCTTAACAACCACGTCAAAGAAGCAGTAAGAGATAAAAAGGCATCTTTTAAAAAGTGGAAGTCAAATCCTAGTGAGGTAAATAGAAAAGAGCATAAACACCACCAAATTAAATGTAAAAATGTAATAAGAAAAGCCAAAAAGGAGTTGGAAGAACAGCTAGCCAGAAACTCAAAAGGTAATAACAAAATGTTTTTAAGTACATCAGAAGCAGGAAGCCTGCTAAACAACAAGTGGGGCCCCTGGACGATTGAGATACAAAAGGAACACTTAAAGATGATAAAGTAATTGCGGAGAAACTAAATGAATTCTTTGCTTCAGTCTTCACGGCTGAGGGTGTTAGGGAGAGGGTGGAGATGGATGGCAGGAGAAAGATCCCTAGATCATTACCTGTTAGGTTCACTCCCTCTGGGGCATCTGGCATTGGCCACTGTCGGTAGACAGGATACTGGGCTGGATGGACCTTTGGTCTGACCCACTATGGCCTTTCTTACATTCTTATGTAAGATAGGGTTTATGCCAGTGTAACTCTATGCCCTTGCCATGCCATTTCTTCCCCCCCACTTGCCCCCTATGCCCTGCTTGGGTGAGATTGTTAGACAGAATGCTGGCTCTGTTGGCACCAGAGAGCTCCTTCATACTTGAGGAACTCACAAACTGGCCAGAGGTAGCAGCTAGGTGGGCACTTTGTGGAAAGTGCAAATGTCGAAAATGCGAATCAGACTCAACGTATTTGTATTGTTTAGACTAACTGAGATTGGTTTGTCAATATCAGCAGATAAATATTACCTTTGACTGAAATTCATTTCTGATGCGGAGGGTCTTTCACAACACTTAAGCCCAGCACTGGAACCCGGCAGTGCAAATGTAAGCAGAGCTGCTACGCAGGGATGTCTGAATATCCCCTGGATGCTGCTGAAAGGGTCTCCACGTCAACCATGAATAGACTGTTGCAAAGGCAACAACAGGCATGGGCAGGTGCCACAAGAACCATGTTTATGCACACACATTGGTTCCAGTACCCTATGCAGAGGATCTGGGCTTAGCTTGTCCCCAGGAATAGGTGTAGGTTCACCTCTCCCAGCTCACCCGCACTTCTCCCACGCACCGCCTGATCACTCAGGCTGCCTGTAGGAGGAATATATTTCACCCTTTACAAGTGCATTTTCATCAGAAATGAATTCCAGAACAGAAGGCTCATTGACACCTTATGTTGGTTCAGTGATAGCTAATCTACTCTGGAAGCCATAGAGAAATCAGTTAAGAATTATAGGAATCTTACTAACAAGCCATAACAGCTTCTGGGCACATATTGGCAGCAGTGTTATACCCCACCCTTAACCAAATATTTCATGTAACTTCCTGGGAGCAACAAGGCAGCCAAGAACCCCTCTGAAGTGAAACACACAGAACTGAAGTGACTAGCTACTCTGTTTTTAAGTGCACAAGAACTCTAATTTTAAAAAATGCACAAAGTTCAAAATGCCAAATCCAGACGGGCATATATCCATCAAGGGCCAGACAGGCTTGTGGCCAACTCATAGGGCTAGGATTCAGAAGATCTGGACTCCATTTCTGATTGTTGCACAGATTCCCTGTGCAAACTAGGTCAAATAACTTAACTTCTCTGAGCCTCAGTTTCCCCAAATATAATCTGAGGGCAATGGAACAAATGCCCCTGCTGTTACTCCCCTGAAGTCAGTTATGCCCTGGCTAAATGTGGTCATCTGGCTCAGGATCAGGGGGTTTGTGCTGTAGAGCTAAAGCAGTGGAAACATTTGGGCTTGGGCTGGAGCCCAGGCTCTGAGACCAACCCCTTCACAGCTGATCCAGGCCAGCTGGGGCTGTGCCATGGGTCTTTTATTGCAGTGCAGACATATCCTTAGAGTCACAGAGTTTTAGGCTAGTAGGGACCATCAGATCATCTTGACCAATGGTCCCCAAATTTTTGAGGGTCCACCAGGAGCCACAGCTGGGAATGGGGTGTGGCTCCCGGGGGGGTGGGGGAGGAGAGACATGGATGGGATAAAGGGGCTAAGGCTGGGGCTGCAGTTGGGGGTGGGTCTGGGGCTGGAAGCGAGGCCAGGGATGGAGCTGCAGCCAGGGGCAGAAGTGGGGCTGGGAGCTGGAGCCATGGCTGGGGGCAGGGCCAAAGCAGAGCTGGGGATGGACCGGGGCTGGGTGGCATTACTTCCCCTCCCCCCTTAGGGGCTGGCCCTTGCCCACCACAGCCCCCTGAATGTCCTTCATGCCCCCCTAAGGGGGTGCGCCCCACCGTTCTAGTCTGATCTAGTCTGACCTTTTGTATATGACTTAATGCTTCTTTCCTGCTCCCATTAATATTTATAAAGTACTTTTAAGTCTATGAATGGAAGACAGTATATGTAAGTGCAAAGCGTTATTGCATGGAGTTTTGCAGTCTCGGTGGAGGTTGGACAGTAATTAGATGAGGTAGACAAGATGTGCTTTGGTTTAGTTTAATTCGCTGTTTTTGCTACATTCAAAAAAAAAATCCATCAAATTGTTCTGAATGAATGTTCTGACAACCTCAGGCTAGGAACATTTCTAGGAAAATTGTAGAGATGCTTTGTTCCTGAAGCTTGGAGAGTGCTGCTTGGCTGAGGATACTACAGTGCCAATATGTTTTCATCATGAATTTGAATGTGCCCTCTCCAAATGCAGAGGTATAAATAGCCTTCATAGTTACTACAGTTTATCTTGACCTTGTTGCCCATCAGTCTACATGCTTACTCTGTTGACATGCTGCAGCCTTATTGCTCTAACCCTGAACACTTAGAATCATAGAATCGTAGGACTGGAAGGGACCTAGAGAGGTCATCTAGTCCACTGACCTGCACTCATGGCAGGACTAATTATCTAGACCATCCCTGACAGGTGTTTGTCTAACCTGCTCTTAAAAATCTCCAATGATGGAGAGATTCCACAACCTCCCTTGGCAGTTTATTCAAGTGTTTAACTACCCTGAGAGGAAGTTTATCCTAATGTCCAACCTAAATCACCCTTGCTGCAATTTAAGCCCATTGCTTTTTGTCCTATCCTGAGGGATTAATGAGAACAATTTTTCTTCCTTCTCCATGTAATAACCTTTCATGTACCTGAAAACTGTTATCATGTCCCTCCTCAGTCTTCTCTTTTCCAGACTAAACAAACCCAGTGTTTTCAATCTTCCCTCACAGGTCATGTTTTCTAGACCTTTAATCATATATGTTGCTCTTCTCTGGACTTTCTAGAGTTTGTCCACATCTTTGCTGAAATGTGGTGCCCAGACTGGACACAATACTCCAGACTTAACACTGTTCAGTCTGCCGGGTCATGCAACATTTGTTTGTGGGATTTGGTAAAGGTAAAGTTATGTTCAGCAAAATCAGTGCAGATTGCTATCAAGATTGCAAACTAACTTCAAATGTGACGATATATATCATAGGCATGCTTTCTTTTCTGAGGGTAGTAACTTACAATGCTTCCTACTGATGCTTGAAGAAGGATGAGACCAATAGGAAAAATGAAACCTCTTTAGAGGAGTTAGATATATTTTTAGAATCACATGTCTGCCACTGACAATATTTTAGACAAAATATATGCCTATAATACAGACTTTGAACTGTACTCAACATTATGAAAGTGAGATTGTTTTTAGTGAGGGTTCCATAAACAGAGGAACAAAGCTGGAACAATTTGTAGATGTCATCAAAGACTGGAATTTTAGTTATTTTTATAATGCAACCAGCACTGACATATTGCCTAGCCATCAACCTCCATTCCCACATTAAGAGGTGTATAGTAAGGTGATTTCAATGGGCACTGGATCAAATTTTCAATGTGCCTCTAAAAATGGTACAGCTATTTTTGCATTAAAAATTCTGCCTTTGCATGCACATTATGAAGAAAATGGAAAGAAAGCACCGGGGAAGGAGGATTGACTCATTACTAAGGACAAACGGACTATGAGGAAAGACACATGAGGTTCTATTCTATGCGCTGCTACTGATGGCTGGGTGACATTGGGTAAATCACTTAGCCTCTCTGTGCCTCAGTTTCTCAAGCAGTAAAAGAAAAGATAATCCTTATCTCCCTTTATAGCTTGCCTTGCAATATCAGGTAAAAGGCACTATTGAAGCGCAAAAGTCACATGGTAACATTTTAGAGACCTATTGAAAGTTTGCCCCTTTAGTCTTTGTTTATGAAAAACTTCTTGACCTCAAGATCTGAAGTTGGCCCTCTACAATTTTTTTCCTTTGTGACGTTTTGAATAGATTCTTGGGTGGCAGGTATTAAAGGCCAGGGCAAGCTAAGCCACCCCGACCCAGGTTGTGGCCCTGCCCATGTCGGCTCGGTGGCCGACACAGGTGGCCAGAGACGGCACTAGGCCCAGCAGCCCGGCCCGGTGCTTGGGGGAGCCGACAGCTCAGCCGGGTGCTTAGGCTGGTGCAGCACTTGGGTGGGGGGGCTGGTGGCTTGGCCGGGCACTGGGGCCAGCCTGGCACTTGAGAGGGCCTGCGGCTCGGCCTAGTACCAGGGTCGAGAGCCAGCAGCTCAGCCTGGTGCTGGGGGGGCCAATCAGTGTGGCATGGGTGGGCGAGCCATGGCTCCTCTGGCTGCAGGGGTGTGTGTCTCAGGGCTCCTCCAGTCATGGGGGGGTGGGGCATTGGGGCTTTGGCATGCGGGGGGGCGGGCAGGGCATTGGACGGAAGGGGTGGGGTAAGCGGGCTAGCCTCCCTGCAGGGAGGGTTCACCTGTCACATATGAATAGACTAATACAACTTTGCACATTCCCCAAAGATACTGAAGATATTTACAAAAATACAAACCATATTGAATTATTAAGCTTTGCAACACTTTGCTCTGGTAAGGATGTATTATTATGCCCATTTTTCTGATGGGAAAACTGGCAAGTGAACAGACTTGCTTGGACCACCAGGAATGAAACCACAGCCTCATGGCTTTTAGTCCTGTACCTTAAACATAAGATAATCCTTCTTCTTAAGAGGACTACTTACCACTTGGCATGCATGCTCAGCAGCTGCTCTGCATTTAACCATGTCCATCATATTTTGCAAATGGGTAATCAAAGAGGTTTGAGATCTTTAGGCAGGGGATGTTATGTTCTACGTTTGTACAGTGCCCAGAAGTATGGGGCCTTTAGGTGCTACTGCAATATAACTGTATAATAGGCTAAATAGGGCTAAATTCAAATCTACTTACACATGAGGGTTCAGTTTGCACCCTTCTGAGCCCAAAGGGATAGCTGCACTGCTTGGGAGATATACATGGGGAATCAATGGCAGCAATTCTGCTCCTTCCCTCATCTGGGAATTACAGCAGGAAGGGCGGCTTTACAATCTGATGATGGCGGCTATAGAAATGTTTGGATATCGTAGAACTGAGACCTTTGCATTCTAAGTTCCACATTGTCTTTTGGATCAGCGGTTTGTGGTCATTAAAGGTCACTCTGTGCTCTTCTGAAGAGTGACGATGCATAGCCCCCTGCCTTCTGATTAAATTACAGTTCCAGTAACTTTTATACATTTAGTGCATTCTGCTTATACAGAAAACTTCTGCAGTTTCAATTGCATATGTGTATTTTTCACTTGCTATCATAAACTGCCGTAGAGCTTCATCATTTGTTGTTAAACAGCAGCCACGTTTCTGCCCAGAGGTGGCTGCATTTCAGAAGTGGAGGAAATGCAGGCTGTATCTACAGTCTGGTCAACATTTTCAAAAGTGGTCACTGATATTGGGTGCCTAGTATGAAATATCTAATAGCGGCCTAAGTGGTTTACCAAGGTCAAACAGGCTATCTATGGCAGAGCCAGGTTTAGTACCCTGGTCTCTGGAATGAAAATCCTATGGCCTATCCTTCTTCTAGTCCATTTTTCTCTTGATCAGTGCAAGATTGTTCCCTACAGTAATTTTTCCAAGAAGCACGAATATAGATCCCCATAGCATATGTTTTAAGGGTCCATAATCTTTGGGTATTTGATCTAGTTTCATAGATTGCAGGCTCTTACAACCTCAGATTTCATAGGATAATATCATTAGCCAGAATCACAGCTGCCCAATCATAGAGGCAGTTGCCTATGGCAGCACAATGTTCATTCAGTGACTGTTTAATATATGAATTGGCTGCAGGGCTCAGAATGGTGGGCAGTTGCCAGTTTGTTCAAGAACAACAAAAACTTCTGAGGAAGTGAGCTGTAGCTCACGAAAGCTTATGCTCTAATAAATTGGTTAGTCTCTAAGGTGCCACAAGTCCTCCTTTTCTTTTAACAAAAACCTTGTAGATGATGCTGATGGTTTAAGACAAGCCAGCTGGTTGAAGCTGCTAGTATTGAGCTCTCCTGCTGCCCTTTTGAAAAGAAGATGCTCCTTTCTGCCAGTTTTGACGCAACTCTACTGACTATTAGGGAGTGAAAGGAATAGTCATGGATGTGAGTGTCTCTTCAGATGGTAATGACCTTAGGACACATGTGGTCTTTGGCTACACATGAATGTTTCCTGTTAATGTCAATGGGAGCCATGCATGCATGCATCTAACGGCACCATTTGACCTCTTATATTAGCCACAGGGATTTCGAGCTGCTTTGCAAACTGCTTGGGCAACCTACTACATTAAGTAGTTTTTGGCCTCAGTGATCAGCAGGACCTTGGCAGCCCTAGGACTGATGCACCTGAAAGATTTCTGATAGAAGGGCCTAAGAGAATATTAGGGAGAAGGAAATAACAATTAAGTTAATTAATTAACTTAATCTAATTAAGTTAGCAAAGTGCCTTGGAGAAAAGTTCCTTACTTCAATGGTACCATGACATTTCCAACCCACTGTAAGTAACAGCAGCAGGGGGATTACAGGGAATGAATGCAGGGAATTTACTCTGTCAGAAGAGAAAAGAAATGTGTGAAATTTACAACTGATTTCTTCCTTACAACTAAATCATGTCAGTTTGGAAGACTTACTAAATATTCTTAGCCAAGGTCTTTATTTTCTCAGCTGAGGAGGTAAATCATCCTCCTAAACATGGTGAAAAATCCCACTGGCCTAGCATGTTTCATTATTATTATTTATTAGTTGTATTCCTGTATCACCTAGGAGCCTTAGCTAGGCACAGGACCCCGCTGAATTCCCTGCATCCAGTACAAATGTAAATGCATTATTCCTATTGACATAGTGTGTTTGGCACTGAAAAAAGATGTCTTTCTCATTTATTTCCATCCTCCAATCTCTAAGATTTGAAGCTTTGAGGTTTATGTGTGGTAAATTGTTTTTTTTTGAGAGAAAGCCTTTCAGTATACTGCCTGTTTAATAATACTAATCCTTCCACTCAGGGCACCTTTCATCCAACCATTAACTAAGCTCTGCAATGTCCCTGAAAAGAATATATTGTTATACCCATTTCACAAATGGTTAAATTGAAGCCCTCAAGATATTAAGTGCCTTACCAAAGTCATAATTCAAATTAGTGGCAGAGTTGGGAACAGAACTCATGGATCCTAGTCTGACTCCTACTTGCCTGCTCTATCCACTGGACAATACTCATTCCCTTGTCTAAACACTGAAATGGTGTGGTTGACCTGAATTTCCCATCTGAATTAGACATGACCAGTGCCGGAGACATCTGCCCTTTCTATGATGGCTTCAGGAAAGAATTTCTGAAAAGCTATAATTTATCTTGAATTGAAAGCCTGTGAGGCTGTAATATTGTTGAGGAAATAGATTTCAGGAGTAGATGGAATCCAAAGATCCTGCATTATTAATGATCATTCATTTTTAATTTGCCCTGCTGGTTACTAACCACAACTGGTAGCATTCTTCATCTTAACTCACAATGTTATGAATTACAACCTGAAGAGCATGTTAAAAGAACGTAACCTCATATAACCTGACACTGTGAATACTAGCGTTGACCCTGAACCAAAACCTTGGATCTGAACACTTGGAGACTTTGGATCTAGTTCAGACTCATCTCTAGTGAGTGATACTTCCAGAGTTAAAATAGGAAAGTTGTACCAAATAAAAGCCCTTTCCATGTGTGTATTTTTCTTCGACTCTGGGAAAAAATCAAAACTGATGAAACTATTGTGGAAGTTTTCTGATCCATTCCAGCTGCTGGGAAGCCTGTGGAAGTCAAGGTAACACAATGGCGTGTTGTGTGGTGTTCCCTCCCACCTTCTGCTTCTGTCCCTCACTCCAGGAAGAGTATAAGAAAATAACATAAGGATGGCCACACCGGGTCAGACCAATGGTCCATCTAGCCCAGTATCCTGTCTTTTGTCAGTTACCAGAGCCAAATGCTTCAGAGGAAGTGAACAGAACGGGGCAATTCATCGAGTGATCCATCCCCTGTTGTCCAGTCCCAGTTTCTAGCAATCAGAGGTTTACAGACACCCAGAGCATGGGGATGCATCCCTGACCATCTTGGCTAATAGCCATTGATGGGCCTATCCTCCATCTAATTATTTTTTGAATTTAGCTATACTTTTGGCTTTCTACTGCTACGAGCTACTTCTTTAGCTCAGGTGGTAGAAGACCTGATGATGATGAATGATGATATGGGTGATTATATAGGTAACCTTGTATCAGAGCATTTACTCCCCCAATCTCCTTACCAGAGGCATTTACTCCCCCAATCTCCTTATCAGAGATAATTCTCCTGCTCCAATGGTGGTGAGGAAGTTGGTAACCTGGGTGGGGAGATCTCTTTCCCTCTGGTGGTAGACAGGGCCAAAGCAGGATAAAGCTGGCCCAGGAATTGCAAAGCTTGCATTGGGTCATGGGTCCCCAGGTGGCATCTTGTTTTGCTTGTTCTTGAGATTAGTCCTAAAAAAATGAGGTATCTAAAGAGGCTTTTAGAATAGTTGTCTGTGCCCATTTCCTCGGATTCGTTATCAAATTATGAATTCTGGCTTCTCACTCCTGTTGGCCTCACTTCTTCCTTGCTACCGTTAGATACCATTAGGTAGGCTTGGAGATCTGTGCTCTATGACTTTCATTTACTCTTCACTGCATTTGCTAATGGCATCGTGCTATATCCAAGCTGCCATGTGAGATACTAAGCCGTTTGTAGGTATGACATTATAAGGAGGAAAAACTACTTTATTTTTTGTTTGGATAAAGAATAATCACCGGTTCTTTCTTTCCCTCTGTCTCATGCTATTAATAAAATGCATGTGAGAAATATACAAATATACAACACGTGTGGAGCTCATCAACATAACTGATCCCTGGTTAGAATACTTTCCATGCTGTGTGTCCCCATATAGCCCATCTTTCATGAACATGTGACCCAGAAGAATGTGTCATCAAGTAGTCACCAGGCTGATGAAAAAAATTCAAGGGAAACTGAAGCAACATAGCCTCTTCTTTCAACCTGCATTGAGCTTACTGCTAATGCTCTCTGTAAACTACAGTGACATTAAAGAGATGTTGGCAGCTTAGATTTACTCTAATTTTACATTTTGTAAAATAGGCTTTTATAAAATCTAAGATCCTTCCACAGCTTACCAAAAAAAAAAAAAATCTAAAAAAGACTAGGTTTTTAAAATAAATAATCATTCCTTTTCAGTGTCTGAAAGCCAAAGTTGCATCTTTAAGACGCTCTAAATGAAAATGACTATTAATGTAAAACTGACATCATTGATTTGATTATTTTTCATTGTGCAAACTGAGAGAAATACAAAAAAATAAACCAGGCATGAAAAAGAAAAGTATGCTGGATTTTTAAAATTCCTCCACTATTCATAATCAGGTGTGTTGTTAAAAACACAGGGTAACAAAGACGTTTGGTTGTGAGGTGTGCTTTTTAATTAGCCAGTCTCATTTTAAGTCTGATGTAAACATTTCAAATCCGGGACGTTCAGACTGAAAGATGAAACTCCGTGAATAAACAGTTTTGTCTAGAATAGTAGACTCAAGAAAGAAAGAGTTCAAGAAGACCACTTAAGTGATGCAAGCCATCATCTTGCCAATGCAAGATTATTCCCCATGGTATATTTGCTAGCGTTTTACCCAGTCTAGTTTTAAATGGCTGAAATGATGAAGCTAGATATAGAAGCTGTTCCATTTCCTGCTGTACATGAAATGTCCTCCCAATCTCTGTGCAAAACCATTTGGCAATACGGGCCTATTGTATAGGTTTATGCCTTCAGCTAAAGACTCTGTTCTCAATTAGGTCAGTTGTCTGCCAGATTTTCCTGGTGTCTTTCACGCATATAGTGCACATGTTTTTAGGGATGAGAACATGGATTTGATTAAGTAGCAAATTGGTGCTCTCCCAGATGTCTAATAAATTGCACATTAATTTCCAGGTTGAAATATTACACAAACCAACTTTAAAATGAGGAATCCATTAGAGTTAATGGGGGAACATATGTTTGTTAGAACAAGTGTTCAGAATACCTATCCTGAAGAAAGATTAAATGCAATAGGTTGGACAGTGGAAAGGAAACAAAAAATTAAAGAAAATAGCATGGATTTTTTTAATGAAACCCACTCAAATCCTATAGGAAGAGTCTACTACAGTGGAACCTCAGAGTTACGAACGCCAGAATTGACGAACTGACCAGTCAACCACACACCACATTTGGAACCGGAAGTACGCAGACAGCAGTAGAAGAGAGAGAGAGAGAGAGAGAAAAGCAAATACCATACAGTACTGTGTTAAATGTAAACTATTAAAAAATAAAGGGACAGTTTAAAAAAATAAAAGATTTGACACATTCAAAAATCAGTCGGAGAACATTTCAACCTCCCTGGACACTCAATTACAGACCTAAAAGTCATAGAATCATAGAATATCAGAGTTGGAAGGGACCTCAGGAAGTCATCTAGTCCAACCCCCTGCTCAAGGCAGGACCAATCCCCAACTAAATCATCCCAGCCAGGGCTCTGTCAAGCCTGACCTTAAAAACCTCTAAGGAAGGAGATTCTACCACCTCCCTAGGTAACGCATTCCACTGTTTCACCACCCTCCTAGTGAAAAAGTTTTTCCTAATATCCAATATCCAAGTCGCAATCCTTCAACAAAAAAACTTCAAAAACTGACTCCAACGAGAAACTGCAGAACTGGAATTAATTTGCAAACTGGACACCATTAAAATAGGCTTGAATAAAGAGTGGGAGTGAATGAGTCATTACACAAACTAAAATCTATTTCCCCATGCTAATTTTTCCCCCTACTGTCACTCACACCTCCTTGTCAACTGTTTGAAATGGGCCATCCTGATTATCACTACAAAAGATTTTTTTCCTCCTATTGATAATAGCCCTCCTTAATTGATGAGTCTCATTAGAGTTGGTATGGCAACACCCATTTTTTCATGTTCTCTGTCTATATATCTATATCTCTCTCTATATATATATCTTCCTCTGTATTTTCCACTGCATGCATCCGATGAAGTGGGTTTTAGCCCACGAAAGCTTATGCCCTAATAAATTTGTTAGTCTCTAAGGTGCCACAAGTACTCCTCATTCTTTTTGCTGATACAGACTAACACGACTGCCACTCTGAAACCTGTTTCTGTGCTTGTTTCATTTAAATTAAGATGGCTAAAAGGAGTATTTTTCTTCTGCATAGTAAAGTTTCAAAGCTGTATTAAGTCAATGTTCAGTTGTAAACTTTGAAAGAACAACCATAATGTTTTGTTCAGAGTTACGAACATTTCAGAGTTACGAACAACCTCCATTCCTGAGATGTTCACAGCTCTGAAGTTCTACTATATTGGGCAGTCAAATTGATAAAAGAAAATGACTGTGGTTTCACTGGTAGTGTAGTAATTTATTTTAGCAACATTATAGTTCATTTAGACTATACCACGTATTAATAGATCGGAATTGACCTCCTATTGGGAGTTGCCATAGGATGTCTAAGGACAAGATGAGGCATGGAGACTGAGTTGTTTGCACGCTCCTATAGTGGCTGGGTACACTTCTGTTCTCAAAAACAACAACAGATTTGAAAGTAGCTATACTTGAACAAAAAACTTCAGAAGCAGACTTCAAAGAGAAACAGCAGAACTAAAATTCATTTGCAAATTTAACGCCATTAATTTGGTCTTGAATAGGGACTGGGAGTGGCTGGCTCATTACAGAAGCAGCTTTGCCTCTCCTGGAATAGACACCTCCTCATCTATTGTTGGGAGTGGACTACATCCACCCTGGTTGAATTGGCCCTGTCAGCACTGGTTCTCCACTTGTGAGGTAACGCCCTTCTCTTCATGTGTCAGTATATTTATGTCTGCATCTGTAACTTTCATTCCATGCATCTGAAGAAGTGAGGTTTTTATCCACGAAAGCTTATGCTCAAATATATCTGTTAGTCTTTAAGGTGCCACCGGACTCCTTGTTGTTTTTGTGGATACAGACTAACACAGCTACCCCCTGATACTTGACTCCTGTTCTCAGTTATTCTGGTTCAAATATGGAATAACTCCAATAAAGTCAATCAAGTTACCCTTCTAAAAAACCAGTGTGAAAACCGAAGTCCACCCTACTCTGTCCAAGTTACACTAGTGGGGCAGTGGAGAGGAAACCTGCATCTCAGCTGACTTCACTGTACCTGTTCTGTAGGGGCCTGATCTCACTCCCAATGAAGTAAAGTTGAATTTCCTCACTGACATCTCTTTGTATTCGATGAGAGTCTGAATTAATACAGGGCCTCACTTTGCAAGATTGTGGAGCTGGTATCTTTCACTAGGGGGAAAAAAGGTGAAAAAAACCTTTAATGGTTTAAACTGAGACTTATGTTTCTAATGATCATTTGTGTTTACAAGTTTAGTGTAGTTAATGACTGAATTGTTATTCATTTGACCTCTATGTTTACATTTCAGCAACTCCCAAATGAATGTAGGAAAAAGGAAGGAAGAAGGAAATTTGAGATACTTAAGCGCTCTTGGAAAACAGGACCCCGGCTTTCCGCCATGCCTGATCTCCAAAGCTGGAGAAATACGCCTCTCTGGCCGACACCTTGAGAGTGAGGGGCTATGAGGTTCAAACTCACACGCTGATCGTTGGAGCCCTGGGCACATGGGAGCCCGGTAACGAGCAAGTGCTGAGAGAATGTGGAGTCTGTTAATGCTACACTTGGCTGATGCGGCAACTCATGGTGTCAGATGCCATCAGGTGGTCGAGGGACATCTACACAGAATACATCACCGGACATTGGCAATACTGGGAGGAATGAGCTGGAGTGCCGATGAGAAGCGCGTAGCTCACGAAAGCTTATGCTCAAATAAATTGGTTAGTCTCTAAGGTGCCACAAGTACTCCTTTTCTTTTTGCAGTCAGGAAAGGAACTCAAATACTTTCCTGATGGACTGTTTTTTCTAAATGGACAACGTATTCTAAATTCTCAATTACTGAGGGACAATCTTCACTCACTGATATATTTTGCTTTCCGCCACCAATTCTCTGTATTACTTTTTTCATTACTAATGTACCCAAATACTTGGATGCTAAATATCTAAACTGTATTCTTAAAAAAAACAACAAGGAGTCCTTGTGGCACCCTAGAGACTAACAAATTTAATTGGGCATAAGCTGTCATGGCCACAAAAGCTTATGCCCAAATAAATTTGTTAGCCTCTAAGGTACCACAAGGACTCCTCATTGTTTTTGCTGATACAGACTATCACGGCTACCACTCTGAAACCTGTATTCTTAAATTCATTCACCTAAATTTGGGTTAAAACTGATTATGCATTATATGTATCTTATGACTTTAAAAACAAACTTTGTATTTGTGGATAATCTAAGCACTATACCCAGATGTAAACACTCTTTCCTCAACCTGTATATTATATAATTTTAACGTGAGCTTTAATAAAATTTGTATATCTTACACAACAAAAGTTTTCTCTTGCTTTCTCTACCTAGAAGTCTATCACAGGTCATTTGCTGGGAATCACATGATTTTGTTGATAACAGCCTTCTCCTGCTCTGTAAACAGCTGTAAGTGTTAGTTTCACTTTCTAATTCTCAGGCACTAATCATAACCTGCCGCTGTTGTGTGTTGCTTTTCAGCACTGCAGTGGAAATTTTATGGAGTAAATCCCACTGATGTAAATAGGAATTTTGCCACTGACTTCAGTGGACACAGGATCAGACCCTACATCCATCCATCCGTCTGTCCATCCATTTTTCTGAGGTGAATTATTTTTCCAAACAATGTTTTAAAAACAAACAAACATGAAAACATTTCTATTAGCTGTTGTTAAACACTCAAAAACTACCCTTCTGGGCCTAACACAGTCCCCCTTAAAGTGCTGGTCTCACTTATCGTGGACTGAAATCTCATTAATTGAATTATTAATGGTGGCATTGTTGGCAAAGAGGCTAATTACATCTAATAATAAATTGCACTGCTAGCACCTTCTATCTGAAGATTTCATTGTGCTAAGAATATGAAAGAATGGATTAATTTTAATTTTCTCCAAGAAGAACATAATACTATTATTGTTGTTGATTATTTGTATTGAGGAAGGTATATCATTTAGGGTGATCTAATACTTTGCTAGTGAAGTAAAAACAATGAGGAGTCCTTGTGGCACCTTAGAGACTAACAAATTTATTTGGGCATAAGCTTTCGTGGAACCCACTTCATCAGATGCATGGAATGGAAAATACAGGGGCAGGTACAAATTCATGAAAAGATGTGAGTTGCCTTACTAAGTGTGAGGTCAATCTAACAAGACAATTCAATTAACAGTAGGATACCAAGGGAGGAAAAATAACTTCTGTAGTGGTAATTAGAGTGGCCCATTTCAAACAGTTGCAAGAAGATGTGAGTAACGGTAGGGGGAAATTAGGTTTAGGTTTTGTAATGACCCAACCACTCCCAGTCTTTATTCAGGCCTAATGTAATGGTCTAATGTGATGGTGTCCAGTTTGCAAATTAATTCTGCAGTTTCTCGTTTGAGTCTGTTTTTGAAGTTTTTTTGTTGAAGAATTGCCACTTTTAGGTCTGTTATTGAATGACCAGAGAGATTGAAGTGTTCTCCTATTGGTTTTTGAATGTTATAATTCCTGATGTCATATTTGTGTCCATTTATTCTTTTTCATAGAGACTGTCTTGTTTGGCCAATGTATATGGCAGAGGGGCATTGCTGGCAAATGATGGCATATATCACATTGGTAGATGTGCAGGTGAATGAGCCCCTGATGGTGTGGCTGATGTGGTTAGGTCCTATGATGGTATCCCTTGAATAGATAGGTGGACAGAGTTGGCACTGGGGTTTGTTGCAGGGTTTCGTTCCTGGGTTGGTGTTTTTGTTGTGTGGTGTGTAGTTGCTGGTGAGTATTTGCTTTAGGTTGGGGGGCTGTCTGTAAGTGAGGACTGGCCTGTCATTAATTTACCAGCTGGGTATGCCTCAGGCTTTCTGCAAGATCTTCAGTAACTCTTGCTTCTGACCAAGTTGGATGTACCTGAACCATGGCTTCTCTCACTATATTTTGGCATTCCATCTTCCAATCCTGGTCTCCAGTCAATGGAAACCACCCCACTGACCCTAGTGGTACTGGAATCAGACCTCTGGTCCCAGTGGAAATTCAGAAATACACCCTGTACAATACTGAGAAAAAAGTTAAGCAAACATTTTTGAATTTGCTCAGTGTCTCTCTTGTCATTCTTTTGGGATCTTTGAAAGGGCCAATATTGGATAGCTGTGTTTTAGCAGGTTATTATCTAATATAATCTAATTAATTATCTAATTAATTATGAATGAGATTTTAAAGAAACTAAACAAACTGGGGTGAAATCCTGGCACAGCTGCAAAACTCCCACAGAGTTGAGTGAGGCCAGGATATCACAGATGGTCTCTACTTTAAAGGTTTGACAAGCTACGGGCTCAAGCCGTACTGTCGTGGCTATTCTCAGTGATATCAGTGGGACTATTCACATTAGTGAGAGCTACACTTGGGAGTACATGTTTGCAGAACTGGGTCCTAAGTTAGAACTGCACATAAGAAATGATGACAACAGACAAGGAAGGGGAGAGATGAGGGCAGCAACAAATATGAAGATGCAAACCATATCTATGTAGTTAGTTAGATGCTACATATGTAATGTAGTTGTAACTGTGCCGGTCCCAGATATTAGAGACACAAGGTGTGTGAGGTAATATCTTTTATTGGACCAACTTCTGTTGATGAGAGAGACAAGCTTTCAAGCAAAACAGAGTTGGTCTTCTCCGAGATGTTTATTTACACAAATAACATATGCTACATATGTTAAATATGAAGCTTGTAAGAACATGGTGAGAATTTACCTTGCTATCGCAACCTGTGGATTCATTTGGACCTCAATTTTATAGGTCCCCATCTTTATAATGAGCTGAACTGCATCCCTATTAACTTCAAAAAGTTTACATTCAGATCTGAAATGTGTGTGTCCAGCCTCTCCCTTTGATATTCATTCTGAAACCAATTGAAGGAGTCTGATTGCATTGGTCAGATAAGATGGCTAATGTTCTCTTAACAGCCTAAAATGTCTTTACAATGTGAAAATATTCTGCGTAGGGATGACTCAGAAATTACCATCCTTGCCAACTTGGAAGGCCCTAGGACGTTTGCTTCAAATGGTGTCTTGGTAACAAATGTATAGGTCACATTTACATACACAGTTCCATACATAATGAGATTAAAGGTCACAGCTTCTCAGAAAAAGCCCAGTTAATACTGCTATATAAAAACTGTCTGTTGTCCACAAATAGAAAAATCGCATTCCACAGGGGTTTCATTAGATGAATTGAGCTGTCTGTATCCACCACAATAGCAAGAAGAGCTGCTTGTTTATTTTTTCATGTATTTATTAGAAGTTTTTACCCTGCCTAACTGTTGCAGCTGTGTGCCTTCTATTCCATATGGCTGGAAGTTGAAGTTAGACAAATTCAGACTGGAAATGAGGCATTTATTTTTAACAGTGGGGGTAATTAACCATTAGAAGAATTTACCAATGGTAGTGGTGGATTCTCTCCATCACTGACAATTTTAAAATCAATATTGCATGGGCGGTGGGTGAATCATGGGCTCGGGGAGGCTAGTCCCCGGCCTGGGCCACCCCTTCCACCTGAGGGCCCGCACCTCCCACCCCTGCCCCCTTGAAGCCCAGAACACCCACACACGGCCGCCAATCCCCCACCCCAGGACAGGGTCACCGTTGTGCCTCCAGGTTCACAGCGCCGGGTGGGCAGTGCGCAGGCCCCCCCACCCGCCCCAGCCCCAGCCCTGGAGCACCAGGTGGCCCCAGCCACTCCAAGTCCCAGCTGCCCTAGCCCCAGCTGGCTTCCCAGAGGAGGTGCAGCCTCTCTGGGCTGAGGCCAACAAGCAGCAGGAGGGGGCTTGGGGCAGAGTGTGGGCAGGGCCACGCAGGGCTGTTTGGGGAGGCACAGCCTTCCCCAGCCTATTATAGGCACCACCCATGCAAGATTGGATGTATTTCTATCAGATCTGCTCTAGGAATTATTTGGGGAAGTTCTATGGCTGGTGTTATACAGGGGGTCAGACAGTGGTCCCTTCTGCCTTGAAATCTATGAGTCTCTGAACCACATGAAGGACTGAGGAAGGTACTGACTTAAGGTAGCTACTGGTTTATCTCCAAAACACAGGATATCCCCACCACGAACAACATAAGCCTGCCCCCACCTGCACTGGCCCCACCTGTGTGTGCCCGCTTCTACCTGTATCAGCCCATTTGCGTGAAACCCCACCCCTACCTACTTGAGCCCACCCCTGTCTGTCTCATTCCACACAGAGGAACTGCTCCCACCCCTGTCCCAATTGGTGTCCTCCTGTGTCCACAACCTCCTCCTGTCTTCTCTCATTTTCACTGGACAAAAGCCATAGCTGATGCTAAGTCCCTACCTGACAGATACAGTGCTCCACAAAATTAGGAATGGCCTCCCTAGATAGACTTATAAGGGATAATTAAGGGCCAGATCCAAAGTCCACCAAAGCCCACAGGAGTCTTTCCATTGTCTTCAACAGACTTTGGATCAGACCCTAAAAATGTCAGACCCTGATCCTGCATTCCTTACCCAGGGAAAACTCCCATTGACATCTATAAAAAGAAAAGGAGTACTTGTGGCACCTTAGAGACTAACCAATTTATTTGAGCATGAGCTTTTCTGAGCTACAGCTCACTTCATCGGATGAATTTTCATAAGGAGTGGAGGAATAGGCCTTTAAATATGTGTGGTATCGCTTGGCTAAGAAGGAAACATGATAATGGTCTGTTTGTTTTAAAGGTGTCAACACCAAAGATACAAATAGGTGCCAACTTCTCCTGGCACTGGTGGGTGCTCGACCCCCCTCACCTGTCCCGCCCCCATTCCAACCCCTTCCCCAAAGTCCCTGCCCCAACTCCGGCCCCTCCCTGCCCCACTGGACACCTTCCCCAAATCCCCACCCAGCCCTGCCTCCTCCCCTGAGCGCCCCACATTCCCGCTCCTCCCCCCTCTCTCCTGGAGCTTGTTATGCTGCAAAATAGCTGTTTCATGGTGGCAAGCACTGGGAGGAGAAGCGGGGATGTGGTGTGCTCAGGGGAGGAGGTGGCGGTGAGCTGGGGCGGGAGGGTGGGGTAGGGAGCTTGGCTGCCAGTGGGTGCAGAGCACCCACCAATTTTTCCCTGTGGGTGCTCCAGCCCCGGCGCACCCACGGAATCGGCACCTATGCCATTTACGGGCAGTATAATTAGTAATAGTAATAGTAATTAGGAAGGGAAAACTTACACTGCTTATCAGTTTAAACTTCCTGACAGTGGGCTCTATTGGCCTGAGGAATAGTCTCCCTAGGCAAGGGTGGTAGTGGGGCATTTGAAAGTAGTCTGGAAAACCAACTAATAAAAGGTACAATGGAGATCAAGTCTATGCTAATGGGGAGATGGACTGGATGAGCTAATAGGGTTTTTCCATCTGTAGATTATATTTTTCCAAAACTAGCAATCATTTGAGTCATCCTGCCCAGCCACCCCACAAAATATATGTCCTTGTAAAATGTACAAACGTTCATTATTTTGGATGGAAACTAGTCGTGTGTGAAAATGCTGAGAGCATCACCGAATTTCATTGCAAAATATTTGGGTTTTTTTTCTAGGTCATTTTGGTGACAAATTTTATTTCCATACATATTTATATAGGAAAGTAAAACACACACACACACACTTGAAATATTGCATGTTTTGGTGTGAAAATTTATATTTGTCCAGCTGAAATGTTATATTTTTACATTCAGCTTTTGAAAAACACACCAGTTTGTTTATTTAAATTAAAAAAAAAATAAGACTTTTGCAGGGAATAGATCATTTAACTAACTTCTGGAAACATCCTACTAAGGTAAGGCCCCATGAGCTTATACTGCACCTGCTCAGGACTCTGGGGTTGTTACCTCACTACAAATAATAGACTAGAAACTGACTTTAAACAGGCATGAAACTGACACTTTCAAGTCACTTTCACAGTATTGCCAACCCCAAATGTTCATGAATCAGACTCACCAAAAATCATGAGATTGGTTTTAAAATCATGACATTATGTAAAAATAATAGATTTGGTGTTCTTTTTATTCTGTTTTTTGAGCCTTTAGGGTGCACTGGGGTCACATTTTGAAGCTTTCTCCACAGCCATAAGGGCTAGATACTTCATTTATCTTTAAGAATGAAGGCTGAAATCATCACATAGCACTTGACTTCAGGAGCTGGGGCTCTAAGAAAAACAATTATCATGAGACTCATGACAAAACCATGAGAGTTGGCAACACGACTTTCACTTCTATTTAAAGGCTAGTTACTTTTCAGAAGGCTCTTAAACACAACACTACAGCGATTGAGTTGCAGTTCTCACAGGAGAATATTTAAAACCAAACACCAGAAAAATCTGACATTTTAAAATTGAGAAAAAATTTGAGACTTTTGAGGTATATCAGGGCCACTGCAGGCAGGCAAGGAATATAAACAGGCACCAGAGCTCTGGGCAGCTCTTCCTCTTGAAAGAAAGTTGGAGGGTCAAATCTTCTAGTCCTTAATCAAGTAAAACTTGTATAGCCATCAGCACCTCCACTCATAGATATTAACATGTGCTCAATAACTATATACTTCATATTTAAATATCTGAGCTATTTTATCCAGGGCTTCACATTTTATACGCAATGGCTCAGGGGCTACATTTTCTGGCATATTCTGAACTGTGCTGAGCACACAGATGGTGCTCAGTGAATAATACAAATCATGACAATAATGGTCAACTTTATGGACTCTGTGGATGCAATTTCAGTTCTGGAATTGGCCTGGATACAGCTGGAACCCTAAGAATTTGAGACATAAACACATCTGATACTCATATGACACTTTCTCATTCCTTCCTTTTTCTCAAACTCAGAAATAGTTTTCAGTTAAAATGTAAAATTGCACAGCAGCCATTGCTCTACAGCCCACCCTGGGACAAAACTGCCGCCCTTGGCGGTTAAATGATTTCCTTCCTTCCTTCCTTCCTTCTGTGCTGCTTTTCATGCTGTCAGCATGACATCTTTCCCAACTGCCTGGGACCATTTGCTGGAGTCTCAGAGAACTGGCCTTCTTCGCTTTGCTCCCACCTATCAGAGCCCTCTTTTTTGTTTGTTTGTTTTGTGTAGCATGCAGCAGAGAGGTAGGCTGGTTCAGTGGATAGGGAGCTAGCGCAGAGACACCTGGGTTCCACTTCCTCCATGGACTTCCTGTATGACCTCAGGCCAGTGGTTTGGGGAAGAGTTTCAAAGCCTTTTAGGCACCTTCTAGCTACTTTTGAAAATCCCACTAGGTGCCTAAATACCTTTGAAAATCTGGACTTTAGTCTCTCTGTGCCTCAATGCCCCATCTGTACAATGGGGATAACAGCACTGCTCTGCCTCACAGAGGGGCTATGAGGAGAAATATGTTTCTTGACTTTAGCAAAGCTTTTGACACGGTCTCCCATAGTATTCTTGTCAGCAAGTTAAGGAAGTATGGGCTGGATGAATGCACTACAAGGTGGGTAGAAAGCTGGCTAGATTGTCGGGCTCAACGGGTAGTGATCAATGGCTCCATGTCTAGTTGGCAGCCGGTATCAAGTGGAGTGCCCCAGGGGTCGGTCCTGGGGCCGGTTTTGTTCAATATCTTCATAAATGATCTGGAGGATGGTGTGGATTGCACTCTCAGCAAATTTGCGGATGATACTAAACTGGGAGGAGTGGTAGATACGCTGGAGGGGAGGGATAGGATACAGAAGGACCTAGACAAATTGGAGGATTGGGCCAAAAGAAATCTGATGAGGTTCAATAAGGATAAGTGCAGGGTCCTGCACTTAGGACGGAAGAACCCAATGCACAGCTACAGACTAGGGACCGAATGGCTAGGCAGCAGTTCTGCGGAAAAGGACCTAGGGGTGACAGTGGATGAGAAGCTGGATATGAGTCAGCAGTGTGCCCTTGTTGCCAAGAAGGCCAATGGCATTTTGGGATGTATAAGAAGGGGCATAGCGAGCAGATCGAGGGATGTGATCGTTCCCCTCTATTTGACATTGGTGAGGCCTCATCTGGAGTACTGTGTCCAGTTTTGGGCCCCACACTTCAAGAAGGATGTGGATAAATTGGAGAGAGTCCAGCGAAGGGCAACAAAAATGATTAGGGGACTGGAACACATGACTTATGAGGAGAGGCTGAGGGAGCTGGGCTTGTTTAGCCTGCAGAAGAGAAGAATGAGGGGGGATTTGATAGCTGCTTTCAACTACCTGAAAGGGGGTTCCAAAGAGGATGGCTCTAGACTGTTCTCAATGGTAGCAGATGACAGAACGAGGAGTAATGGTCTCAAGTTGCAGTGGGGGAGGTTTAGATTGGATATTAGGAAAAACTTTTTCACTAAGAGGGTGGTGAAACACTGGAATGCGTTACCTAGGGAGGTGGTAGAATCTCCTTCCTTAGAGGTTTTTAAGGTCAGGCTTGACAAAGCCCTGGCTGGGATGATTTAACTGGGAATTGGTCCTGCTTTGAGCAGGGGGTTGGACTAGATGACCTTCTGGGGTCCCTTCCAACCCTGATATTCTATGATTCTATGATTCTATGAAATAGGTGAGACATTGTGAGGCACTCAGATACTATGGTGATGGGGCCACATAAGTACCACACGTAGAGGGGGAACCTCTCTACACCACTGCTATCCCTTCCCTAGGTTTTGGCCCTTTCTTTTCACCAATGCCCCTCAAATCTCCCTCTTTTTTGAATGTAACCTTGGCTCAGACGGTTTAGCTGTATTTCTTCTGAGTCCCCTGTGTTCTCTCTTCCATAGGCGCTGCCCCAGCCCTGCCCCAACTCCACCCGTCCCCACCCCTGCCCTGCCCCCATTCCAACCCATTCCCCAAAGTCCCCGCCCCAACTCCGCCTCCTCCCTGCCCCATTGGACTCCTTCCCCAAATCCCCGCACTGTCCTGCCTCTTCCCCGCCTCCTCCCCTGAGCATGCCACATTCCCGCTCCTCGCCCCTCCCTCCCACAGCTTGTTACACCACGAAACAGGTGTTTCATGGCGGGAGGCGCTGGGAGGAAAAGCAGGGACGTGGCATGCTCAGGGGAGGAGCGGAGAGGAGGCGGAGGTGAGCTGGGCCTGGGGGGAAGCTTGGCTGCCGGTGGGTGAAGAGCACGCACCAATTTTTCTCAGTGGGTGCTCCAGCCCCAGAGCACCCACGGAGTCAGTGCCTATGCTCTCTTCCACACCCCCAACCCTCTGCAGAGGGATTCCTGTTTTACAGGCTCATCTAAGGACTGACTTCCAGATTCTTAATTTAATTACCAGCCCTTTCATATCTTGCTCACTCTGCCTCTGTTTGTAAACAAAATACTGCCCCAGGTGCACCTCTCCTCTGCAGAACCCACATCCCAGACTATTGCTGATCTGTGGTTAAGAGCTCTGCCTGGGACCACACCTTCTGTATGAAACTGGGGGGCGGGGAAGGAGTCCCGTCCTTCCCCCACCCCACCCTCGACACTCACCCTAAACGGTGCCCCTGCCTAAGGGCCGATGTTGACGGTGCTCTGTCGACATAACTTCTGCCACTCATGTGGGGCTGGAGTAATTAAGCCAATGTCAGCTTAGAGAGGCGACATTAGAGAGCTTACAGTGGTGCAGCTGCGCCACTGTAAACTCCCTAGAGAAGCCGGGCCTTTAATTAAGAATTCAGTGTCCCCTGCCAAATCAGATACTTTGAAAAATAAATCTACCCAAGGCCCACTGGCATACGGGTGTATTACCTTGGGTGCGACCGTTGTCCCTATTGCCCAAGTGGCCAGCCAGTAGTCAGGGCCTTGCAGGGTTGTTTCCATTAGGATGAGAAATTGGTGTTCTGAGTCAGGCATATTATTAGTCTGAGCTTGTTTACCTAAAAAAATGTCCACAAAGTCCTGCTTCCCTGAACACAGTAGAAACCAACAACAGCAGGCAGTCTCCTTGCTCAGAAATCTCTACCAGTCTAGCAAGTTCTGTGCCCAAGAACCTCTGAGTCTCTGCTTTTCCTCAGGGTCACATTCACAATCGCTTCTGCTGGCTTTCTCTGTCTCCACCACACACTGTGTGCAATCAGTGTCCTCGCCCATGTTTGCAACCTGAGAAACCCAGGGTCCACACAACTTAGCTCTGAGCTGCCAAGCAGTTTAGTATCCCTTTTTACTACATCAAGGGAACTGATTGCTCTTTTTGTTGAGCCTGGAAGAGAATTCTTGGCACACCCACTGGCTCTAATGAGGTCTGAGGATATATATGGATCTAAGGTGCACCTGCTGTCATTCATTAATACCTTTCAGCATAACACTATTAAACAGTAAGCAAATACTGTACCATGGTATTGACTTTCCCTCAGCGTTTCCTACCTTTGGCACATAGACAGCAACAAAAATATTTATATCATACTGAAGTAGACATTTGCTTTTTAATGGTGCCCCAGGTTGCTCTGTTAACATTTGGGGCCAATTTCCTACACTGACAGACACCTCTCCTGGGGAGGAATCACATGATTCTCCCACTCTCAGACCAGGCATTGGGCTGCAGTCACTGTGTACCAACTGAGATTTCCTCAGCAGGCCTAAGTTAGGGTCAGTACCTGCAGTTCTACTCCTTGGGATTTGAGACTTGCATTATCCAGTGACCAGACTGTCTTCTTAAAGCAAAGTATTGTGTATTTGGATCTACACCATTTCAGAGAGAAAGATCGTAGAATAATAAACAATCTATATGGGCCTGTCTTCCCTTATACCATCCCCTGGAAAATTGGGGAGGCCCCAGCTGCTTCAGATATTGTTGCAGGATTTGTATCTGGGTCAGTCTGTTTGCCCTACAAACAGCTCACTGACAAGTTCTTCTTCTCTCGAGAGAGAGAGTCTTTTTAACTGTTTGGTGTCCCTTTGATCTCTAGGTTCCCAAAACAGCAGTGTAATTTTGGAGCCTGGAAGTAGCATCTTCATTACTAATAGGTTGGCCATTGTCTTGTTATTGCCCCCAAGTATTTATTGGGTGGCAACTTATATAGAGGGATTGTGTTGCCTTCCTGCATGTTTTTCCAACAGCCCTCTTTTAACCTAAATTAATATACTCTTCCATGAAAGCCCACTAACCCAACATAGCTATACAGCGACTATTCATTGAACAGGTCACATGCAATATTCCTAAGATTACATATCAGTATTCCTGGGTTATTACATAGCAGTTCCACATGTGCACCTCAGCTAATGTAATGCTTTACACCTACACACAGTAGGTGTAAAGCAGTTATTCAGCCAGAAGTCTCCATTCACTCATGCCAGTGGTAGCCTTTGCACAGGGATAAATAACACAAGGCCCAGAGGAGGGGAGAAAGAATCGGTCCCCAGGAGTGCAATGAAATACAAAGATAGACTTAAATTGACTGCTGGCATCCCCTAATTTTGGAGGTAGAGTGTTCAAATGGACTATTCATGCTAGGCAGAGCCACACAGAATATCTGTATGTAACAAGATGCTCTTTGTAGCTAAACTGCAGACAAACAACTTGGTGGAACTTAAATCTGGATTTGCTGCTAGCTCATTCTCAGATTCTGTGCTTTTTAAACTGTCTTCAAGGTGGTTCCATAGCTGCAGCACAACATAAGAGGTCAATTCCTCGAATCTTTCCCCTCCACAGCACAGATCTGCCCTATGCCTATGACTATTGTCCTAAACTTACTGCCGTTGTTTAACTTTGCAGCTGACCTCAGTAATATTCCAATATAACCGTTTTCAATGCAAGCAGACAAGGTATCTCAGCTCTGAGGCAACACGCTGGAATTTGGGAATGCACAGCAGATGCTAAGCTGTACCCGCAGCACCTTGGAGCATCTCAACCTTTGTACCTGTCTCTGGTAAACACAGACCATCGTTCTTTGGTACAAGGGAAGAACATGATCACCAATTATTTTGTATGTGCTACACGAGTTAACACCCTTTATGGAGTTAAAGGGGCCAAGGCACAAGAGGACATTGCAGAAGGTGAAAGGATTTTTTTTGTTTGTTTGTCTTTGCTCTGCCTGTGCTACCCTGGCTTGCGTGTGAGTACGTGAGCCAGACAGGTATAATCCCATATTACAAGGAATCAGCCTCCATGTGAGGTTTAAGCATCTGACTCTGGCTGCTGCCAAAAAGAGAGATTAGGCTGAAAATGTTGCAGCATGAAAGACAACCACTGAAGTCAGTATTATGGCCTTCTTGCCCCCCGGCCCCGGCCCACAATGAGGGGAAAAGCCCAGCCACCTGGCACTGGAGTTCAGCAAATGAAGAGAAAAGCAGTTAAAGCTTCTTTGGAATGAAACAGGATCCAGATAACAACAAGAGGCCATTCTCTTGAAATGCACAGTGGGTTTTTTTAAGCACTTGCTCATCGTCCTGTAACTGAATCAGTCTTCTTCCACCACCAGGGTTTGGCTGACGTACACCATAAGAACCAGGTTTATTTTAGGCAGATTGATGCCTGAGAAAAGACAGTTTCCTCCACAGGCCTTAAGAAAGGGAAATCTTTCCACTAGAGTTAGAGATCCTGGATGTAGGGGTTTCTTCTACAGAATAAAGACTTGAAATGTATATTTTGGTTGTATGAACGAAACCACCATGAAAAATCATCACTAGGAACTTGATTCCTAATTATTCCATTCCTGCACTTCTGGCAGGGATAGGAAGCAGGGTTCAAGTTGGCTTTAAAGCCACCTTTGTGCTCCCAGTATTGTGAGCTCATGCAGAAGGCCTGGTCTGTGGCTGGTGTAAACTAGAACATCCTTAGGGCTGCTCTAAATTATTCTCTGCTTCCCAGGTGCACTATAGGCCCAAGGAAGCAGAAAACTGCCCTAGTGCACTGCATTCTAGGCATGGCTCCCATGCTGGAGGTTTGATGCCAGCTATGTCCTTCACAGGGAGTATCCACAGGCGACTGTTTCCACCCCCTTTAAGGCCTTTTTATGTTGCTCTGGCCTTGTAAAGGCGCAAGGTAAGCAAGACATCTTCCCTTTAAATATGGTGTAAATCTTGTTATAGGGAAGTTCATCCTGCGAATGTGAGCACGTATCTTCAGTTGTGCCCCAGGTCACTGTAATCTTTGAATTAATTCACTAAGAGGCAATATTAAAGTAAAGAACCATCAGCTTTACTGAAATGCTTCTCACTGAGCTTCAAGTTCCTATGGAATGAAACACCAAATTGTCCTGTCCCACCATCTGTAAAACCTTTAGCAGAATTGACCAATATTGCCCCTGGCCCCATGTCCTGCATCTAAGGCCAGTGGTGAGCTGGAGCCGGTTCGCACCGGTTCGCTGGAACCGGTTGTTAAATTTAGAAGCCCTTTTAGAACCAGTTGTCCCTCAGACAACCAGTTGTAAAAGGGCTTCTAAATTTAACAACCGGCCAAAAGTGGCGCCTTAGGCACCAACTCCGTGGATGCTCCGGGGCTCGAGCACCCACAGGGAAAATTTGGTGGGTGCAGAGCACCCACTGGCAGCTCCCCGTCCCGCGCCCGGCCCCAGCTCACCTCTGCTCCACCTCCGCCTCCTCCCCTGAACGCGCCTCCCCGCTCTGCTTCTCCGCGCCTCCCTCCCCCGGTTTCCCGCGAATCAGCTGTTTGCGCGGGAAGCCTGGGAGGACTGAGATGTAGGCGGCAGCTTCACGCTCAGGCCCGGGGAGGTGGAGGCAGAGCGGAGGAGAGCTGGGGCTGGGGGGTGTGAGGAGGGCCGCCCGCACCGCAGCAGGTAACCCGGGGTGGGGCGCAGGGGACTGCTCCCCGCCCCAGCTCACCTCCGCCTCCCTGGGCCTGAGTGCGAAGCCACCACTTGCTTCTCAGCCCTCCCCGGCTTCCCGCGCAAACAGCTGATTCATGGGAAGCCGGGGGTGGGGGTGGAGAAGCAGAGCAGGGCAGTGCATTCAGGAGTGGATGCAGAGGCGGAGCGGAGGTGAGCTGGGGCCGGGCGCAGTTCAGGGAGCTGCCAGTGGGTGCTCTGCACCTGCCAAATTTTCCCTGTGGGTGCTCCAGCCCAGGAGCACCCATGGAGTCGGTGCCTAAGGAGCCACTTTTGATGTGATCAGTGGGGGGAGCAGCCGCTCCCCCTGCTTCCCCCTAGCTACGCTCCCCCACCCCTAGGAGCCAGAGGTACCTGCCAGATGCTTCCTGGGAGCCACCCCAGGTAAGCACCGCCGGGACTTCCCACCTCGCCCCCTGGCAGGTCCCTCTGGCTCTTAGGGGCGGGGTGGGCACCCACTAGGATGGCCCACGCTATACCCCCTGCTGGTGGATGACCTCTCCTAGTTTACCTCATGGAAAACCGATGGTATGTTGCCTCCCTCTGGACTTTACAGCAGGATAGTTAAGACCTGTTAGTTATCATGCTATAAAAAGCCTACCATTAGCAGTGAAGACACACCCTAAGTGTGGTCTCTACTAGAGAAATTGTTTCTGACACCAGCTCATGGCCAGCCTATGCCCCAAGGGGGTGTGTGCAATTGCCATTGTGATCTTTACCCAAGCCGGTGCAAAACACAGTGGGTGTCCATAAGAATCACTGTAAATCATTCACGCTGCTGGGAGTCATCAATGGATTATGTTATCTTCTTAACCTGCTATAATGATTAGAATGGCAACCATTTCTAAACTCTTATCTAGACCTAGTTAAACAAGCTGGGCTACATGTCTGTATCATTCAATTTGTCAACTAAAATGACAATAAAGCAATTTCCTGTTTAGCTCTGAGTTCATTCACATTTATGCTGATCCTGAATAATGGTGCTTACTTGACCCTTGCTACTCATACAATGCTCAACTGGGACTGAGATTGAGCTGAGTCCATCAAACTCACTGAACTTGTGGACACATATTTGGAATCTCTGGGCCAGAGACCGGTCTCAGCCATCACAGTGTAAATCTGAAATAACTCCATTAAAGTCATAAGCCTTAGTCTTTGTGCCACAGGTGCTGTGCAGAGACAGATATTAATTGCAGCGTTCTGCCAGGTTTTGTTTTGTTTTTTAATCTTTTGGAGCACAGTGCTTTCTAAAATGTAGATCAAGACTTGGTTTTGTTAAAATACATTCAAACCTTTAACATGAAAAAGGGTTCCCAGTTTGCCAGTCAAATAATAAGTTTAATTCTTACATCACACTTTATTTGTAGGTCACAGTGTAGTTTATGGTTGCAGCTTATCTAACAGGAGAAACATGAAACTAAAGTTTTAGAACAATAAAAACCTTCATGTCACCAACAACCTGCCAATGAATCATATTCTTGCAGTCAAGTTCCATTCCCCTGAAGGCAATTTGCAACAGAAATATAACCACACCCCTGGCTTGCAAAATGCTGGTTTAAGAAAACATCAAGCAGATCAATTACCTGAACAACTTCACCTGATAGTATTTCAAGTTCTGATGATTACTAGTCTTAATGGTGAAGGTTATTGACCTAGCAGGCATGGATCTGTTTGCTTCTGTGCCTATGATTCTTGAGGTTTTAAAGGGACACATGTCAAATTTGGCCATATACAATTTCTAAAAACAAGCTTTTACAAAACTTAAGACGAATAGAAATGGGTTAATGTTTTTTAAATTTCCAACAAAAACTTAACAAAGAGTAAACCTTCCCCTGCAGCAGTTGCAATCAAACATTACAACAAGATGTTAGTACCTGAGGACCTATGAGAGAGAAATTGACGAGAAACAGAAAGTGAATGTGACTAGTCTATTTTCATTGCCCAAGTGGGAAGAGAGGCAGAAAGCAAACAAAGAGCATAAATAGTTAAAAATAAATTAAGTGTTCTTTGTAACATATGTAAGGACATTGATTTTAGTAATATATAATTATTAATTATTTTAACGTGATATTGTACCTTTAAACTCTGCACCAACTGTATTTTAAAGAGGAAACCCTTCTTATTACAAAAAGCAATAGGTTTTCTAAAGAGGACGAAGGATGGAGGATGGGAAAATGAAATACTGAACTAGTCTTATAAGGGGGATGTCGCTGGCACATAGAATCATAGTACTGGAAGGGACCTTGAGAGGTCATCTAGTCCAGGGGTTTTCAAACTCTGGGTTGTGGCTCCACAGAATTGGCCGCTGGTGGACCAGAGATGCTTTGTTTACCTGCGGTGTGCGCAGGTATGGCCTATCGCAGCTCTCGGTGGCTGTGGTTCGCTGTTCCTGGCTAATGGGAGCTGTGGGAAGCAGCGTGGGCTGGGCACGGTATGTTTCGCAGTAAATCTGCCCCTGGTCCACTCTCCTGCACTCCTAGCAGGACTAAGTATTATCTAGACCATTTCTTGACAGGTCTGTCAGAACTGATGTTGGTGACATATTATTTATATGTACGGTTGCTGTTAGTGTTTCATAATTGATAAGAAAATGACATCTTATCTGCAACGTGGGTGAGAATCCTGAGAGGCTCTGAAGCTAGAACAGTCACTGGCCACAGTTCTTATCACATCAGAGACATCTGTGACTGCGTGTATGAATTTACTATAAAAACACATCAAATCTGCAGCTTCAGAATGAGACAGCGGATTGTGAAGTAGTCAAATAACCCACACACCCCTATGGAAAGTGCAATGGAGTCTTCCATTTTCTCTGAAGGGGGAGGGAGAGAAACCTTGGCTATGCCAAAATTATAAATCATCCTTTCTCTATTAACCAATCACATCCTCTAGTGGGCTTCCTCATGAGGCCTGTGGTTTTGATAAAGGTGTCTGTTCATACAAAGAGCAACCAGCCGGGCTCATTCCAAGCTGCAGCTTGTGAGCAGATTGGAATATACAGTAATCCCCTTCCTTGCAGTTTTGGTCAAGAAAATCTCAATAAATGGGAAGAGTGGGGATGTAAGGTGAGCAGGGGTTGGAGGAGTACTAATAGAAAATAGTTTGGGACAGATTTTGTGTACTGAGCCAGAAGAGACTTCAGTTTCAGGGGAGACTGTGCTAAGCTGACAATTGGATGGTACCACTTCAAGGGAAGGGAGGTGGTATCATTATCAATCTATGCTAAGGAAAAAAATCAGATGGGTTAAAACTGCTATCACTCAAGGCCATACTAGTCGCTGCTGTATCCCTATTGTATTTGATGGAGTCACATCAGGGATAAATTTAGAATATAAATGATTTGTAAAATAGGACACATTCATCCCTGGTATTGTTCTTTATGGGCGTGCCTAAGAAATACGCCTGTGAATATAAGAATATCTCTATTCCTTAGCTCACGTGAGAGCTGCTTAATGTGTGACTTCAGAGCTCACTTGTCCTGAGAAATGAAGGAGGGCTTTTATAATCCTAGAAGCAGGGGGTTGGACTAAGCCCTGTGTTACACTGAATGAACACTTCCCTGCATGAATCCCTTTCTGCCGTATTTAAACTTTCATCGAAAAAAAACAAAACAGTTAGCTTTTGTAGCTGCAAAGAAACACCTCTGAACATGAACTGAACCATGATGGGAAACTGCTGATGGAGAGTCTGCACAGCAAGACGGGTATGAAACAGTAAATTCCCGCTCAACTGAAGTATTAACTCTGAAGTATTAACTAATGGCAACTCCCCGAATTATGCTACATTGTTAACCATTTCACTGCTAATCATTTTAGTGGGCACATTTGGAGATTGTGAGTAAGATTTGGCACATCACCATTATTTCTCCTTTTTAAGCATATTAGTACTAAACACACCTATTTTTTTTTAAAAAGTAGATTTTTAATATTGTTTCTAATAAATATACGTATATTACATATATACAAATATACATATATTCTCAAGTACATCTACAGTACCAGAAATGTCAGGCATGGACACCGATACCAAAACAATAGCGACATCCACCTAGAGCCCTCCTCATATGCAGAGGCTGTAAAAAAACCAACCCCACAGTTGATTCCTTGATTTCGAGCCCGATGAGGCAAAAGACAAACAATTCATGGAGGACAAATAAAGAAAGGTTCATTCATTGCATTTGGAACTGGGATCTTTAATGGTCACCAAAGGAACAAAGATAACTAAGTAAATCTTGACAGGTTTCAGAGTAACACCCATGTTAGTCTGTATTCGCAAAAAGAAAAGGAGTACTTGTGGCACCTTAGAGACTAACCAATTTATTTGAGCATAAGCTTTCGTGAGCTACAGCTCACTTCATCGGAAGTGAGCTGTAGCTCACGAAAGCTTATGCTCAAATAAATTGGTTAGTCTCTAAGGTGCCACAAGTACTCCTTTTCTTTTTAAGTAAATCTTGTAAATATTAATCTTTCAGGGAAAACAATATTCCCAACAACTGGAAGCCTGATAAGACATTGGATTTTGCCATCAGTTTGATAGGAATCTCTTTAATTTCCTTAAAATATGCCTGGAAAGGGATCAGGAAGGGGAGAACATGTGCTATCATTCAAGGAAGTCAATTCATGTTATTAATAGGAGAGGTGAAACATTGATTGTTTTTTGGTGCCTTTTTTATCATTATTATTTGCTAATGGCTTTAAGCACTGGAGTCAAATGTGAAGTCCTGTACAGTATTTCTAAAGAGAATAGTTAGTTCCAGCAAGGATTGCAGTAGCAGGCTAAGCTTCACCATACTGCCCTTCCTGCCAACACATCGAACTGACTCTGGAGGGACAGCTTTTAAAAAGGAAAGAGGACTCCATTGGCCTCTTTGCTAAGGCTGCCAATAAGGATTTCAGTTACAGAGGTGGGTTTTATGGTGTGCCACAGGGAACTGACCTGAGACCCCACCACTGTGGTCATTTCCCCAGGCCACTAAAGCTTCAGAGGGCAGTGTCGTACACATCCGTGATTAACTGGTAGAGTCCTTCTCCAGGAGGTGATGACTTCCAGGCTATGTCTACACTCGGAGCTGGGGGTGTGATTGCCAGCTTGGGAAGACATACTTGCACTCGCTCTCAATAACCTTGCATGCTAAAAACAGTAACGTAGCTGTGGGAATACAGGAGGCACAGCCAGCAGCAGCGTGGGCTAGCTGCCCCGAGCACGAATCCACCTGAAGTACAAACCCACCCCAGAGCTAGCGGAAGTACGTCTCCTTGAGCTGGGAATCAGACCCCCGGCGCCAAGTGTTGACGTACCCTTAGCTACTATTGACCTGGGCTGCTTTTGAACTCGTGAGCTGGAGGTCAATCCAATCTCCTGAGCCTTGTAGTTCCCCTCTTATGTATTTATGAGAAGGAGACTCAACAATGAATTTATCGGCAGTGAGTGAACTCTAGTGAGATAAAACTGGGTTCTTTATTGAAGGACATATATAAATGGAACAGCTCCCAGCAGCCCCTGCAATCTCCTTCCTTCATCTCCCTCTTGTGATCTGACACATGTGTTACTTTTACCTACTTTTGCTCCATTTAATTAGCACCAGTACTTACAACAGCTATGTCCTAGGGTGAGCACATCCTATGCACAAAAGAAAGGGATAAGGGTACTCAAACCTCATGCTCCAGAGCATATGGTAATTGCTTGATTGAGAGAGGATGGAGTTCTCTTCCCTTTAAGTACTACACATAAATTGAAACACCTGTCCTTTGTCCTGTAGAGCTGAAGTGGGCTATTTAAAATGAATGATTTAAGCCCTGGTCTACACTATGAGTTTAGGTAGAATTTAGCAGCTTTAGATCGATTTAACCCTGTACCCATCCACATGACAAGCCATTTTTGTTGACTTAAAGGACTCTTAAAATCAATTTCTGTACTCCTCCCCGATGAGGGGATTAGCGCTGAAATCGACATCGCTGGGTCAAATTGGGGGTAGTGTGGACACAATTCTACGGTATTGGCCTCGGAGGCTACCCCAGAGTGCTCCATTGTGACCACTCTGGACAGCACTTTCAACTCAGATGCACTAGCCAGGTACACAGGAAAAGTCCCGGGAACTTTTGAATTTCATTTCCTGTTTGGCCAGCGTGGTGAACTCAGCAGCACAGGTGACCATGCAGTCCCCACAGAATGTTTCTACGCTCCCACATCATCTCCCTCCTGCGGTTATCGCAGATTAGAAGGCAAAAAAACTGCACTCACAATGACATATTTTCTGAGCTCATGCAGTCCTCCTGCACTGATAGGGCACAGCTTAATGCATGGAGGCATTCAGTGGCAGAGGCCAGGAAAGAATTGCTGTGTTTGCTTAACAGCAAAAGTATCATGCTTCACTTGCGATCCTGCCCAAGCCAGGTCACTGTGTCACATGCACTCCATGCTGTGTCAGCCTTGGGCAGGGGCATGACCGCTTCGTGAGCGGGAAGGCCATAGATATAGACATTGCATTATGTAGCTTCTGTAGCTAGAGAAAACGTTCCTGTACATTCGGCAAAGTCTGTGGCAAAAAAAGAGAAGCCCCATGACACACCAAACTATTCATAATACACAACCACACTTTACATAAAGTATAATAGGGACCACGCGAGGGATACAGTCAAGTTGGATTTCCGTAGTGTAGTGCTTATCATCTTCACCTAACACATGAAAGGTCCCCAGTTTGAAACAGGTCACTGTTCCTTTTTCTGACTCACTTCCTGCATTTTTAGTCTTAGAACGGACCATGCTGTGAAATTTTACTTTGAATTATATCAAGTATGAGTTAAATAATATGGAAGCTCTCTCCAAGTTATAGTACCGGGTTCCTTACCCTTTCAGCTGCTCTCATAAATTAACATTTTTGTTAGGGGCGGGGGAAAATTTTCATGAAGCCTTTTATAGGGACTAAATGCTATCTAGGACTCTGAAATAATCTTAACGTGGCCCATAGAGTGCAATCCTTTGTTCTAGATTTGTCATTCCACAAGTTGAACTGCTCCTTACTACAGTCCAGGCTTCATGAGCCATGGGAGCAAGGGGCAGGCTGGGGTAGGTGCGACCGCGCGGTGCTGCCGGCTGGGAGAGCAGCCTGAGGCAGAAGCCTCCTGCTCACATGATATTCCAGGCAGGACTGAATCTCCATGAGACAAAACTTAAAAGAAGAGAATGATCTGGAGTCACTCCCATTCGGTACTCTAAGAGGAGGATAGTCATGTCTGTCCAGGCGCCCCGATCGATCTCATCAAGGTCTGCCAGGAGCACCCAGGAGATGTATGGTGGCTGACAGTCCTACTGCACCATCTGTCACGAAGGCAAGGAGCTACTGCTGTGTAGCAATGCAGTACAGCATCTGCCAGCAGCAGCCAGGAGAGGTATTGTGACAGTGAGCTGAGCAGGCTCCATGCTTGCCGTGGTATGACAAGCATGGCAGCGGGCTGAGAGGGGCTGGCGGATGGAACCCCAGACCAGCAGCGGGCTGAGCAAGGCCGGCAGCCGGGACCCCGGCTGGCAGGAGCCGGTGGATGGAGCCCCAGACCAGCAGCAGGCTGAGCCGCTCAGCCCGCTGCCGGTCTGGGGCTCCGTCCGCCAGTCCCGCTCAGCCCGCTGCCTGCCTGGGGTTCCGAATATCCAGGCAGGCAGCGAGCTGAGCGGGGCCGGCAGACGGGACCTCAGAAAAAAGGCACAAAACGATGGTCTGCCATTGCTTTCACCAAGGGAGGGAGGGGGACCTGATGACATTTACCCAAAACCACCTGCGACAAGTTTTTGCCCCATCAGGCATGGGGAGCTTAACCGAGAATTCCAAAGGGCAGCAGAGACTGCGGAAACTGTGGGATAGCTATCCACAGTGCACCGCTCTGTAAGTCGATGCTAGCCAAGGTAGTGAGGACGCACTCTGCTGACTTAATGCGCTTAGTGTGGACATATGCAATCGACTGTATAAAATCGAATTCTAAAAATCGACTTCTATAAAATCGACCAAATTTCGTAGTGTAGACATACACTAAACACTTTTGTTAAAGACAGGTGTAACTACACTTTTAAGAAGAAGCATTCTTTACTGTATAGTTCCATGCAGTTGTGAAGGTGTTCTGTAAACCAGGGTAAAGTTTGCAATGTTGTAGCTGTGTTGATCCCATAATGTTAGAGAGACAAGGTGGGGTGAGGTTAAATCTTTTATTGGACCAACTTCTGTTGGTGAAAGAGACAAGCTGACACAGCCCTGAAGAGCAGCTCTGGGTAAGCACAAAAGCTTGTCTCTTCCCCCAACACACAGTCCAATAAAAGGTATTACCTCACCCAGCTTGTCTCTGTGATAAAGTTTGTTCTTACAAGGCTTGTCATTAAATATATCATTTTGGAAAATTATCGGAGATTTTATTTTTTAAATGACTCAGCACAAGTCAAGCTGATCGTGAAGGTCATGAGAAGCCAACAGAAATATGCAAACGCAATTATTGCTAGGTCCTTTTAAACCCTCCAGGACAAGGGGGAAATAAAATGTCCTCTGTTCTGAAGCCAGATAGTTTTTAACACCAGCTTGCTTTATACGTTTCCATGTTTCTGGCTTTTTGAAATTTCCATTGATGTGTAAATACACATAAAAATGACTTATTAACCCTCTAGAAGAAGGCTGTTTTCTGGGTTGAGTTACACCTAAATTCTGAGCATCAAAGGGAAGTACATCTGCTTTTAACGATATCTTACATGAGGATATTTGTAAACCAACATGGTGCAAACAAAAGGGGCCAGATACGCAGCTGGTGTAAATCTACAACGGAAGTGTCAGGGAAGCCTTATAATGGCATTTAAATCTGTCAAGCCAAACTTTTCAGTAATTGAGACACAAGTGCCACCTATAGAAAATGTCAGTGGACATGTGTATCTTTATAACCTTCACTGCTGCTCTAGGTTCCAGACTTTGGAATCAAGATGTTAATAACAGGAGCCATGTTCCTCTATTACAGGGGTGAGGAACCTTCTCTATCATGGGCCATTGACCCACAGAAAAAAAATCAGTTTGGGGCCACACACAGCCCTACGGGGGGTGTGGGTGGGGGGAGGCTCAGGGCTTCCGCTAGGCTCTGGGGTGGGGCTGGGGATGAGGGGTTTGGGGTGGAGGAGGGGGTTCCAGGCTGGGGGTTGAGGTGTGGGAGGGGATGAGGGCTCTGTCTTGGGGTGCAGGCTCTGCGGATGAAGAGTTTGGGGTGGAGGAGGGGGTTCTGGGCTGGGGCAGAGGTGCAGGTGAAGGTACGGGGTCTGGGAGGGGGTTCGACCTGGGACAGGAGGTTCAGGGAGTAGGCTCCAGCCAGGTGGTGCTTACCCCAGGCGGCTCCCAGGCGGCAATGCAGCAACGCTAAGGCAGGCTCCCTGCCTGCCGTGGCTCCACGCAGCTCCCAGAAGCAGCTCGCCTGTCAGCCCCTAGGCAGAGGGGCCAGGGGACTCTGAGCAGTGCGCACTGCCTGTGCCCGCAGGCAAGACCCCTGCAGCTTCCACTGGCTGCAGTTTCCAGCCAATGGGAGTTGCCGACCCCTGCCGGGGGCAAGGGCAGCGTGCAGAGCTTCCCTGATCGCCCATGCTCCATGCTGGTCGCTACCGGGAGCTGCGCAGAGCTGACCGGACTTTTAATGGCCTAGCAACCCTAGCTTCCCCGCACAGTGGGGTGAGCCAGCGCTCATGGCTTCAACCCCACATGGCGGCGCCGAGGCTCGGGGCTTGAGACTTGCCATGGGCCATAGGTTCCTCACCCCTGCTCTATTAGAATTCCCTGAAACAGATCTCAAGCTGCAGGAAGGGTCCAATCAGCTTTTGTGGGATTCTGTGCAGAGGAAATCTATCTATGGTACTTATATGGACCCCATTGCTGCAGTATCTGAGCAACTCACAATCTTTAATATATTTACCCTTACAAGTCCAATGTGAGGTAGGGAAGTACCTTTATCCCCATTTTATGTTTGGCAAACTGAGGCACAGGAAGGCGAAGTGACTCACCTAATGTCACATAGGAAGTCTGTGGTGGAGAAGGGGAGTGAACCCTGATCTCTCATGTCTTAGGCTAGTGTCCTAATCACTGGACTATCCTTCCTTTCATCCCAAAAGAATAGAGGATCAGATTAGAAGGGAGATAGCTCTATGAAAGGTAGACATTCAAATTGTTTGAGTCCTAAACTCACACAAAGGAACAATTTGCTTGAGCTAAAAATGTCAAATTACCAGAATATCCATATACCACTCCCAATCCTAAACTCCGGACTCCGTTTTTAGTCACTCCTTGTTGAAGCAAGATATCCAACCTAAAAAAGGAGTTTTGCCCACGTAAGGAATTTCTGAAAACTGGGTTTGGGATTTAGCCTTTCATTTGTTAACCGTACTGTACCTGGTTTAGCCTTAAATTTAGGCTTATGAGCCAAGAATTTAGCTTTTGTGTAATATCTTTTACGTGAGATTCTGTACCAGTTGCAGTCATGATGTTCTATAAATAATAATTAAAATACAATAATTTACAACACTGGAAGACTTGATGACTTGGGAGACTATTATGGGACATGAAGCCTTTTACCTCAAGATCACCAGCTGGAAACCCGCGCAGGTCTGTAATAGCTAGAAGCTGTTACCAACTGATAGCTTCTTTGTGAAATGAGTTGGTGACAGGCTCAGTCTAGTTCAACATCTGGCAGTTGGCAATATCAGATTAAGACAATCCCTACCCTACAGTGCTCACAGTTTAGGAGGCAGACAGAAGTCCATATCATGCAAGCATTAACTATGGGGGTAGTGCTTAATTAACTGGAAGCTACCCATGGTAGTAAGCAATATGTCCAATTGTACCTGTCTTCAGCAGTTGAAACCTCTCCAGCTCATCATCAAGGATCTACAGCCTATCCAGAAGGATGATCCCTCACTCTCACAGACCTTGGGAGACAGGCCAGTCCTCGCTTACAGACAGCCCCCCAACCTAAAGCAAATACTCACCAGCAACTACACACCACATAACAAAACCTCTAAACCAGGAACCTATCCCTACAACAAACCCCAGTGCCAACTCTGTCCACCTATCTATTCAAGGGATACCATCATAGGACCTAACCACATCAGCCACACCATCAGGGGCTCATTCCCCTGCACATCTACCAATATGATATATGCCATCATTTGCCAGCAATGCCCCTCTGCCATGTACATTGGCCAAACCGGACAGTCTCTACACAAAAGAGTAAATGGACACAAATCAGATGTCAAGAATTATAACATTCAAAAACCAGTTGGAGAACACTTCAGCCTCCCTGGACACTCAATAACAGACTTCAAAGTGGCAATTCTTCAACAAAAAACTTCAAAAACAGACTCCAACGAGAAACTGCAGAACTGGAATTAATTTGCAAACTGGACACCATCAAATGAGGCCTGAATAAAGACTGGGAGTGGGTGGGTCACTACAAGAACTAAAAACTAATTTCCCCTTGCTAATTTCCCCCTACTGTTACTCATACCTTCTTGTCAACTGTTTGAAATGAGCCACCCTGATTACCACTACAAAAGTGATTTTTCGTCCTGTTGATAACAGCCCACTTTAATTGAATTGTCTCGACCCCCCACTTGGTAAGGCAACTCCCATCTTTTCATGTACTGTTATATGTATCTTCCTACTGTATTTTCCAATCCATGCATCTGATGAAGTGGGTTTCAGTCCATGAAAGCTTATGCCCAAATAAATTTGTTAGTCTCTAAGGTGCCACAAGGACTCCTAGTTGTTTTTGCTGACACAGACTAACACAGCTACCACTCTGAAACCTGTCAGAATGCACTGGGAAACCCAGAGGAAGGTTTCAGCTTGGCTGGGACATTTTGTGTTCTTATTCATTATCATTGTACTTCTTGTAAGCATCGTGGAAGAAGCGAGCAATCAGGAATGATTTGAACAATAGTTTTATTAGGGCTAGATTGTGACTCCATCCATACACAAGGATAGGAGAAAGTGAAAAGCTCCACACATAGATTACTTGGACCTTGGATCCAGGTGCACAGGAGTAAGCAATGCCCAACTGTTTCCTCTCCAGAGCAGACTGTTGAGGAATCGATAGATTTTGGCTCCATGGCCCCCACCCCCATTCACATGTACTGGTCAGAGTAGCAGAGCCAGTGTAGTGGGATGTGGGGAGAGTGGAGGGGGATAGAAGCTCCTTTGGAATGGAAAGGGGCTGGAGGGATAGGAAGGGGAGTGAGAGGAGGTAGTGACACTCAGTCTCAGGGGGAGGGGAGGGGAACTGGCTCCAGGCTGGGATGGAGGGTCCTGAGAGTTCCTATCTGCTCCCAGGCCCACTCCAGCCCCTCCAGGGCCCACTCCCCATCCTAAGCCTGAATGCTGTGGTGACCCCTCCGATCCCTCCAAGTCCTGCTCTCATCCTCCATGTATATAAATATTTCCATGCTAGTGAGAGGTGTGCTAGCCCCTCCTCCTCTGCCAATTCTGCTGCCCATGGGGAGGGTAATAAATTGTCCCTGGTACAGGCCAACTAATCTCTGGGAGCAAGAAGGAAGCAGAGACGGAACCTGTGATCAGCAGTGTGTCCCTCATTCACAAGGCCTACCTCCATTGCAGTAAATGAAGCTACATTAACACCAGTTGAGGACCTGACCCACCCAGCCTCCAAGGGTGACCCTTGGTGGTGCAGTTCATGCCTCACCCCTTGCCCAGGGTTCGGCCTAAAGACAAAATCCATCCCGTAATTTAAGTGCCAAGGATGCACTTGTCACTGTGCAGGGCTAAAATTAAGGGCTTTATAGAGCACCAAGTACCCTCTCTCCTCCATGGAGGTGGTGCCCACAGATCACAGATGAGAAACACATGGCTACATTCTTCTCACTTTCACTTGTGCTTCTCCCACTGACATCAGTCTAGCTGTTTCCCCAGGACTATAACTACCTAATTCTTAAAAATTACTGACTGCCTGGATCTAATAGTCTCAAAACCCAAACACATTTTTAGCAGTGGCCTGTATATCAAAGAGTCATAACAATGAGTTGCTTATGATGCACCAGTCTCTTTTCTTTGGATCATTTCCTTATTGAACCCATGATGGCAGAAAGTCAGACATACTGTAATTTGGCAGTGTTTCATGGATTACACTCAGTCACATGAAAATGAAGGCAGAATCTGCCCTACATACTTCTGCTATTTTCTTGTGTTCTGCCAATTTCAAAATGTTTGGTCATGAGATTTGCAGTTGATGTTAGTTTAATTAAATTATGATGGGCTTCCCCCTTCCTGCTAACTAGCTCATAAATCTGTCTCTCCTCTTTCCTGCACTAGAATTATGTAGGGTCTTATTTGTCCACTACTGGAAGATCAAGTAAGTGACATGATACTTTTCAGCTGTATATGACTCAAACAGCTTTCTAAATGGCCAACTGTGGACCAGTACAAGCAGTGGCTATCGGCCACTGTCATAGACAGGATCCTAAACTAGATGGACTATTGGTTTGATCTAGTCTGGTAATCTCCATGCTCCCCAATGTGCTTAAGTACAATTCAGACAAACACAAACTAGACATGGACCTGAGCTACCAAGTTCAGATCCAAACTTCTCCAAACTCTGAGGAATTTGGATTCCAGTTTATGTTTGGGTTCCTCTCTATCACAGATACATATGGGTAGCAGAAGAACTGGAGAACATATAACCAACAGCAGCACAGCTGGCATGCGGGACCTTCCGTGTTAAAGGCATGAAGCTCTACCACTTGAGCTAAAGGGGTAAATCTCCAACTTGGTAGTTGTAGCAGACTCACAGACCTCTTCTGTGGGCCAGCCACTAAAAAGGGGCAAAGACACATGCTCCTTACTTGGGTGACATGCTCGGCATAAGAGAGAAGACGATCAAGGGAAGACTTACTGAAAGAAGTAAACTTTAAGGAGGGAGCTGATGGAGGGGAAAGAGCTTGCAGTTGAGATTGGAAGAAGATTTTACTGTATAGGAATAAGTTAGTACCCCTTTAAATAGTTTCTGAGCCCTCAAGTAGTGCTCACTGTGTTCTGTGCTTTTAGAAACTACCAGAAACTTGCCAAAGCAGCAGTCTGTATGTAACTAGACCTTGCATATATTGAGCAAACAGTTATTAAGAACGCAGCCCTGCCCTTGTGGTTTCTTCAAATTATTTGTTGTGTAAAAAGCAAGACACACAAAGACAAAGGGACTTAAGGAGATAGACTTAGGAAGAGCACAGATCATGTGTGCATATATACGAGTGCATATGTAACCCACACACCTCCTGGGTGTGGTGTTCTGTCCCATCTAGTGGGAGAGAGAAAGAGAGAGAGATAAGTCTGCTCTACAGCCTTAGCTAAGGGCCATATGGTTTTTAGCTCATGCAACAGAGGCTCCTGCACTAAGCTCCAGAGGTCCCAGATTCAATCCTGCCTGCCAACAACCGGGGCCTGTCAGCGTGACACAGGCACAACGCTAGGAGGAAACAGGAGCTGAGATGGCACCATAGAATGCAGAGCTTTGAAGGTGAGGACAAGGTGCCTGAACTTGATGCAGAAACAGAGATGGAGCCAGAGAAAGGATTAGTGGGAGGAAGAGTGATATGGTCAGAGCAGTGGGAGAGGAAGGTCACTTTAGCTGCAGCACTTCGGATGGAGCGGAGAGGAGGCTGCTGTAGTCCTCAAAGCAAGAGCTGATGGAAGACTGGACTGGGGTTTCAGCAGGGAGATTGTAGAGTGATACGGAATCAGAAGTGACAGAACTTTCCCAGAGTCCTAAGATGAGAGCGTGGATTTAAGTTACCTCTCCAGCTGATGGGTCAAGTGGTGACTGTGCACCGACCAATGCTCCCAGTGGCATTGTGCTCAAGGCAGGCAGAAATTCTGTCAGAGCTGGGGCAATGCAGGCCTGAACTGCCCCTGATACTTAGCCTCACAGGTGCAGCTCTATTCACCAGGCTCCTCCTTGTCCCGTTCACTGAATTCACCATCATGACTGTACATTCATTCCTAGACTAGGAATGAAGGACTGGGATTATGACTGATACACCCCGGTATAGGTAAAGGTGGAAAATGCCTTATTCCCTCCTCCCACTTTCCAAAATGCACCCATCCAAGGCTAGCTGCGATCTGACCCAGATGTGGAGAGAGAAGGGAGATGTTAGTATGAAGATTAAACACATTTAACTTATAAACAACACAGCCAGTACAGAGCACAGCTACTGCTAATGGTATAGGCAGCTCCAGGGCCAGACTGACTGCAATGGAAATCAGGAGCAACTCCATAAAAAAACATTCAAAGTCACCCCAATGTGAGATCACAATCAAGCCCACAGCACGTCTAAGGGACCACTGATAATGTGGTACTGATTCTGAAGAGATGTGACCCGAACCTTGCCCATGCTTCACAGCAGCAGGGTTCACTAGGAGTGCAGACAACATGGTGTCAGTCTCGCTGTTTGTGAAGGAATAGAAAATCCCTTCACTGCAATATGCATTTATTTCCTGTCTTGAATTTAAGGGCTCCCTCGTTCTCAGGTTTTTATAGCTGCCTGCCTATCTCAAGCACAGGCCAGTTGTTTCTCTCAGCTCCAGTAAATACATGTGTGAAAAGATGGCTCCTCACTTGCAATTCAGAGGCAATGTTGACAGGTACAATAAGTTCAGTAGAACGGTTCAAGCTGCAAGCAGCTTTTTGCAGCCAGGTTCAGAGAGAAAAAGACCACTTATTCAGATGGAGATTGGGGTTTTTTTGGTTTATTTTTTACACATGATTCTCCAAGTGTATTGTCTTGGTTGTGGTACATGATAGGACTCAGGAGAGCTAGAGATTGTGTCCAAGTGGCCTGTAAATGAATACAAGTTAATGGGACTGTGACGTTCTGTACCTTGTGGGAACACTCTACACCCCCATGTTCATCCTTATAATTGTGTGGTATCTAATGCAAAGTTTGTCATGTTGTGTGTCTCCAGAAAGCTCATGATGTACTGAGCATTGTTGCTATGGTAATGTTATAGTAACGTTATAGGTTGTAATTTCATGTATATAGGTTGTAATTTCACGTATATAGTTATGAGGCGGAAAATGTGTCCTCATGGCTTAAAATAAGCCCAGACAAAAACTCTCCAAGAGCAGAGGGGCAGTTCACACCTCATGAGGGCATGTATGGGACAAACCCAGCCCAGCCTTTCACAGGAACAAAGGACACTGGCCTAGGCAACAACAAAGGATCTGTTGGACTTTCGAGTGAGTCACCCCCCTTCCTTTGGTCAGTTTGGAACTGCAATGAGGTAATGCTCACCTGACTCTGAAGTGGGGGGGCAAAGCCAAGAGGCAAGAAAGAACATTATAAAAAGGAGAGACGTTTGCCAGGCTCTTCCTCTCTCTTCCACCTACATCTACAGACACCACACCAAGCGACTGAAGCGCTGATCAAAGGGGAGAGCCTGGCTGAAGGGCAACCAGCCAGCCAGTGGTGAGAAGCATCTAAGTTTGTAAGGGTATCAAAAGTGTTAAGATCAGCTTATAATGCGTTTTGCTTTTATTTCGTTTGACCAAATCTAACTTGTTATGCTTTGACTTATAATCACTTAAAATTTATCTTTGTAGTAATAAATCTGTTTGTTTATTCTACCTGAAGCAGTGCGTTCGGTTTGAAGCGTGTCAGAGACTCCCCTTGGGATAACAAACCTGGTTCATATCAATTTCTTTATTAAATTGATGAACTCATATAAGCTTGCAGCGACCAGCAGGCATAACTGAACACTGCAAGATGCAGGTTCCTAGAGTTGCATCTGGGACCAGAGATATTTGCTAGTGTCATTCGGTTGCACAATCTGAGGAGCAGCTTACATGCCAGAGGCTGTGCGTGAACAGCCCAGGAGTGGGGTTTCTCACAGCAGAGCAGGGTAAGGCTGGCTCCCAGAGTCAAGGACTGGAGTGACCTAGCAGATCATCAGTCCAGATAACACTGGAGGGGAACGTCACAGGGACTAAATTTAAAGTGTCTCAATCCTCAACAGTAAAAGCCTCTACAATTCATTTAACATTTTCTGGTTATGAAAGGTGGGAGAGGGGAAAGAAGGAGGTTAGTGCTGTACTCTTTTTGAATTCAAGGACACTGCTCTGAAGCTTGTCAGATTTACACTCCAGCTTTTTAATTCAACTTGACAAGTATCAAGTCTTTGTACTAAATGAGCCTCATTGAATAGACACATGTACTTCATGGAGTGCAGTGCCAATCTCACCTTGCTGCTGCCCATATGAACATGGTTTAGATCTGCAAACATAACCAGGAACATCCATGTCCCAAAATATTATCCCTGCATCTTGATTTAGCTCCCTATAAAATGGATCATATATTCAGGCTATAGAAATTCTGAGAAGGGTGGAGGAAGGGAGAGACCAATTTGTTTCTGCACTAAAGAATCATTAAACAAACACTAACAACTACAGATAATATTTAGCACTTACATAGCGTGTTTCAAATCTCTCTCTTCAAATGCTTAATAGAAGTTGATAGAGGTTGTTGGCCACATTTTACTGATTGAGAAACTAAAGCAGAGAGACATTAAGTGATTTGCCCCAGGTCACTTGTGTCAGGAATAGTAAGGAATAGTGCCCAGATCTCCAGTGTCTCAGACCAGTGCCAAATCCATGGGACCACACTACCATGGAAAGAGTGTTCACATGAACTTTTGTTTTAATGGAATTACATCACTGTGAAACTGGATTAAATAGTGTGTTGGGCCCATAAGGTCAGCTGGTTCTCCTTTAGACACTGTTTCATTGACATGATCACAGAATTCAGATAGATTAAAGAGGCATGATGTTTTTACGGAAGCCAGTGGCTTTCATGACATGTGCATATAGTGGTTTCATACTTCATCCACCAATTTACCTGGCAGTGAGATAAGACTCACTGGTACGAGCACCCCAAGCACCTGTTTCAAAGATAGATACACCTTTTGCTACTCTCCAGTCCTCTAACATAATAGCTGTTTTTACTGAGAGACTGCAAATTGCAACATTTGAGGCAGCACAAATAACTCTAAGCAAACAGACTGGAGATTTTGGGATCTCTTCCCATCCCTACAAGTAACCAGTAAGGAGAGTGGGAGAAAGATGACATGCAAAACATTTTCATTTCTTCTCAGGTATCTGGGGGATGAAGAGGTGGAAAGGAGATGTTAATGGAGACCAAGAGAGATGCAGTAACCACACTGATTCTCAAGGTCCCTATCATATTATCAGCTGATTCAAGTCCCACATCTGTAAGTTCTTAGTCCAGGCAAGTAGCTATCCTGTAGTGCTGAATCTGTAGTAGAGGCAGGGTGTTGCTCCTACTGATGAGCAGTGGGACAGGTCCTCAGATGTTCAGAAGTACCCAGATGTTCGCAGAGATCCTCACAGCATAAGCCAGCAGCAGTCTAGTTCTGCCACTGAAGTGTCCTGTAAGTGTAACTAAAACTTCTGGGGGCTCTGAGTCCTTTTCTACACTAAAGGGAAAAGTCGATCTAAACTAAGCCATTTGAGTTACGGGAATAGCGTAACTCAAATCGACGTAGCTTAGATCTATTTACAGAAGAGTCCACACTATGCGATATTGATGGGAGACACTCTCCCATTACTCTTCTCGATCAGGTGGAGTACAGGAGTCAACAGGAGAGTGATCGGCGGTCGATTTAGTGGGTCTTCACTAGACCTGCTAAATCGACTGCTGGTGCATCGATTGCTGCAGCGTCGATCCTCTGGTAAGTGTAGACAAGCCCTTAGTAAGCAAAGAGCAATCCATTTTGGGGGGGGGAAATGAGTGGTTACAACAGTCAACCACCTTCTGCACTTTCAATCATCTCCAGCCCTTATGCCATCCCAAAAACTCAACTTCCTTCAGAAAACCTCCATCCCCCAATTACCAATATTCCCAACTCCTCCATTCCACACGATGACCCTCTACTGAGCACCCCTAGCTCCCTGCAACACCTTCCCAATGCACAACCCTAGAATCAAATCATTCACTTCCCACATTTGACTCTCCAACAAGCTACAGTCACCTTCTTACCTACAGCCTTGCACCAATAGACTGACCAGGAGCACCAGCTACATCTTCACAGCCCTGAAATACATCCCTGATTTGCTTCCCTCTTTGCATTACCACTGCAGGCCCCTACTCTTCAATGGGCCACCATTACTCTCTCTCATTGGTGCCATCTTCTTTGAGGGGTGGAAGTTTCTCCTTTTTCATAGAGAAACTTCACTGGTTTCAGAGGGGTTTTTTTAGAGGAGAGGGGGAAGAAATGTTAATAGTTTCATGCCATGCAAAGAGAAGCTCTGGATAGCCAGGGATGCCAGAAACTTGTTCATGCCCTAAGCAACATTTGATGGTGTGGGAAGGATTCATCATATGTTATAATTACTATCATCATCAATTAAAGCTGTGACCCCATGAAAACATGTTCCCTAGCCATGTAGATTAAAGTAGATTGAAACAGGAGGGAAAGTCTCATCTCACTAGTCATTAAGGAGGGGGTCTGAGGAAGAGTACTGGCTACCCAAGCTGCCCCCTTTGTTAACCCCTGGGCATCAGAATTCTTTTGCACCACACCAGTTCTCTCACTCACTGAGATGACCTAAAGCAAATTACAGGGGCAGAATGTCTGGCCCCTGTGGGCTGTTGCTCTTTTCACTGTAGCACCTCCTAGCATGAGGCCATAGAATTGCTGGGGACTTCACTTCTAGCACCCCACTGCCATAGCCACTTCCTTGGCCCCACAATAGATTGTCTGGGTCTTCCATGACTGGCCGTGTCTTCCATGTGACCGGCCAAGTCACATTAAGTTCAAGCCCCGCCCTTTTGCAATAGCTTCAAACTAATAAGTCTTCTGCCCTTCTCAGCCAATCTAAATTCTTCTGTGTTGCCTCCACTCCTGGGTCCTGCAGCATTCTGCCTCTGCTGTTTTTGTTCAGTAGGACTCCCTTACTGCCTCCCTTCCCCAGGGACACTGGCAGTTTACCTCAAAGATCTCCCAGAGAGGCCCTAAATTAGGGTTTCACCCACAGAAGGAACCTGTTCCTTGGCAGTCTCTTCCAATCCAACTTCCTTTAGGCCTTTCCCAGAGAGGAAACTCTTCTTATGCCTCTCTTCTGAGTCTCTGTTCTCTAACTGCATTGTCCACTCAGTTCATATAGTCTTGTCCTGACCCTTTCACAGCTGGGGACATTAATTATCATTATGCTGCCATATTACCAGTCAGCTGAGGGAAAACTGGAAAGCCAAGGCTCAGCCCAGCTTGCCTTGAGGGCCAGCTAATCTGTTGACAGCCCAGTTATATTTGCCTGCTCTCAGAATTTTGATGTCCGTATATACCATACATTAAAATTACTACCCAGATCTGAGTGTTTAATTTTATCCTGAATTGTGAATTAACCCTTTCTCTCTCAATGACTGGTGGAGGTTCCATCCCATATACTTCTGAGTTTCTTAACAAATGAAATGTGCTACTGAATGTTCCAGGTATATCCAGCAAGAATACAGCTGCTGCTGTAGGCTGAGCTGGCTAGTTTTCCAGAAAGAACACTCCCAGTGTATTGTGAATTTGTTGAATGCTCCACATAGGCACTCAAGTCGGGCTTAACCACTGTGTTACTACAGTTATGAAATCAATGGCGTTACAAGTGTAAAACTAGAGTAACAGAGTGGTGAATCAGGCCCTCAGTCTATGGTGATGAATGCAATATAAATGCTTAGGTTGATCAATCAAAGATAGATAGATCGATAGATAGATCTGGGTAGAATGCACTTACTGTGCTGCTGCTACATACACCAGGAACACCTGGGTAGAACGTACCTGCCAGGCTGAGGAATGTTCCAGATCTGACTGGGCAAAGGACACCTGCTAAGCTGCTGAATGTGCAAAACATGTTCTAGCAGCTGGTTGATCGTAATGGAATATCAACAGAACATTGACACCACAGCTGCTGATGCAGAGGGACCAACAGGCAAAGGACCAAAATATACAGTAGATCCAAGCTAGGGATCTTTTCAGCTCTGTTGCGTCTTTCATTCTTATTTAGAGGGCTTTCAGGGCATCCATGTATGCTGGTCCAGAACCTTAGAGTTATCTTCAATCCAGGATTATGTTTTGACGATCAGCTACATTCTGTCATTCAAATGCCCTACTTCTATCTCAGGAATGCTGCTAGATTATTGTTTGTGTTACCCCAGGGAAATGGTGAGATGCTGATCCATTCTTGGGTTACATCTTGGCTGGATTCCTCACACTGTCTGCTGACAGCTTTAACAGGCAGGGCCATGAATACATTGCAGCTTAATCCAAACTCATCTGCAAAACTGCCACCTGAGACTAAACGTTCATGTCTCAGTTTCACCAGCCTTTACATCCCATCAGCAGTGCTGCCTCAATTAGGCAGTGTATTGATTTTAACAATTCCTCTGTTAATACTTAATGCTGTTCATTTGTCTGATCCTTCCCCGCAGAATACATTGCTCCAGGCCCAGCCTTTCAGTTTGCTGCTGGTGGACTGTATTAATGACCCGAATAAGAGTAAAGAGCAAGCTAATTAAATTCATAGACAATCGGTCTAACCCGGGAGGTATTGCAAACACCAGGACAGAGAAATAATACAAAGGGTGTTACAAATATAAGCATGTAATAAATGAAATTCAGCCTAGGAAAAGGCAAGGTAATACATCTGGATGAAAATAATATAAAACACAGATGTTTAATAAGAGAATCATTGGTTAAGTATTAATGCCAAAAGGGATCACAGGGTGATAGTAGACAGTAAATTAGATCGGAGCTTGCAATGCAACATGGTTTTAATAAAAACAACCTACACCTAAAGTGATTTGGAACTTTATTGATCAGGAGCACTGCACAGCCTCTCTATAGCTCATTGAGAGCTGGGCATGTCAGTGCCAGCAATGTGTCAAAAGTTGAGAAGAAAAGGATAAAAATGAGCGATTGATTTATAAGGAATTATTAAAAGAAGTAAGTATGAGTGGCATGGCCGAATGGATGAGGGGAAGAGTATAATAGCTAGCCAGGGTCTGGCAGGTGAAAATACCAAGAAAGGAGAGGAATCGTTTAAGGAGGTCCAAGGAGTCCAACTGGGAAAAATGGAATGAAGTTTTGAAACAGAAAATGTAGGATGACGATCCAGAAAAATGTCCTAATGGTGAGAACTGTTCAACTGGAATAAGCTCCCAAGGAAAGTAGCAGCAGATCCCTAATTTGTGTCATTTATGGGCCAAACGGGATTAACTATTTTTTTAAAAAATTGATAACGTTTATAAAAATAACTGGGCTGGATCCTAAACTGGTGTAAATCAGCATAGCTCCATTGAAGCCAATGGCAATTTATACCAGCTGATGATCTGGCCCCTGTGCAGACCTCCTGTAACTCACAGGCTGTGAATTATGAGTTGTCATTTACACCATCTTCATTCTGCAGTATTCCCTTGTCTTTTACATTTTTTTTATTTAATACTTGTTTTAATACATATGTCAGAAAATTGAGGGTGACTGTGAAATGCTCAGGGAGATTAGAAAGGCTACAAAAAGAGAAAACCCAATAAGAAGGTGAGATTTCAACTATCCCCATATTGACTGGGTACTTGTCACCTCAGGACAGGATGCAGAGATAAAATTTCTAGACACCACTAATGGCTGCTTCTTGGAGCAGCTAGTCCTGGAACTCACAGGGGGAGAGGCAATTCTTGATTTAGTCCTAAATGCTGCACAGGATCTAGTCCAAGAGGTGAAGATAGCTGAACTGCTCAGTAAAAGCAACCATAATGTAATAAATTTAACATCCTTGGGGGGGGGGGGAAATACCAAACAAACTTACCACAGTTGTATTTAACTTTAAAGAGGGGAACTACACAAAAATGAGAAAAAGGCTCTTTAAAAAGTGGCAAAAAGGGGCAGAAAGGTATCCTTTAAAAATTGGAAGTCAAATCCTACTGAAAAAAATAGAATCATAGAATCATAGAATATCAGGGTTGGAAGGGACCTCAGGAGGTCATCTAGTCCAACCCCCTGCTCAAAGCAGGACCAATCCCCAACTAAATCATCCCAGCCAGGGCTTTGTCAATCCTGACCTTAAAAACCACAAAGGAAGGAGATTCCACAACCTCCTTAGGTAACCCATTCCAGTGCTTCACCACCCTCCTAGTGAAAAAGTTTTTTCCTAATATCCAACCTAAATCTCCCCCACTACAACTTGAGACCATTACTCCTTGATCTGTCATGTGCTACCACTGAGAACAGCCAACTGTGGTTTGTAATCTATTGCTTAAATCAGTCTCTGTACCATATGACCGATGGCTAGCTAATGTAACACTGATTTTTAAAAAAGGCTCCGAGGGCAATCTTGGCAATTACAGGTAGGTAAGCCTAACTTCTGTGCCAGGCAAATTGGTTGAAACTATAGTAAAGAGCAGAATTATCAGACATATAGATGAACATGATACGTTGGGGAAGAGTCAGCATGACTTTTGTAAAAAGAAACCATGCCTCACCAATCTATTAGAATTCATTGAGGCAGTTAGCAAATATGTGGACAAGAGTGATCCTGTGAATATAGTGTACTTGGACTTTCAGAAAGACTTTGACCAGATCCCTCACCAAATGCTCTTAAGAAAGTAGGCAGTCGTGGGACAAGAGGGAATGTCCTTTCATGGATCAGTAACTGGTTGAAAGATAGGACACAAAGGGTAGGAATAAATGGTCACTTTTTACAGTGGAGAGAGGCAAACAGCTGGGTCCCCCCAGGGTCTGTGCTGGGACTAGTGCTGTTCAACATAGAATCATAGAATCATAGAATATCAGGGTTGGAAGGGACCTCAGGAGGTCATCTAGTCCAACCCCCTGCTCAAAGCAGGACCAATCCCCAATTTTTGCCCCAGATCCCTAAATGGCCCCCTCAAAGATTGAACTCACAACCCTGGGTTTAGCAGGCCAATGCTCAAACCACTGAGCTATCTGGAAAAAGGGCTAAACAGTGAGGTGGCAAAGTTTGCATACAGTACCAAATCTGACTGTGAAGAGTCACAAAGGGATCTCATAAATCTGGATGATTGGGCAACAAAATGGCTGGTTAAATTCAATGTTGATAAATGCAAAGTACTGCACACTGGAAAACATAATCCCAACTATACATACAAAATGATGGAATCTAAATTAGCTGGTTTCAGAGTAACAGCCGTGTTAGTCTGTATTCGCAAAAAGAAAAAGAGTACTTGTGGCACCTTAGAGACTAACCAATTTATTAGAGCATAAGCTTTCGTGAGCTACAGCTCACTTCATCAGATGCATATCGTGGAAACTGCAGCAGACTTTATATATACACAGAGAATATGAACCAATACCTCCTCCCACCCCACTGTCCTGCTGGTAATAGCTTATCTAAAGTGATCATCAGGTGGGCCATTTCCAGCACAAATCCAGGTTTTCTCACCCTCCACCCCCACACACAAATTCACTCTCCTGCTGGTGATAGCCCATCCAAAGTGACAACTCTTTACATAATGTGCATGACAATCAAGTTGGGCTATTTCCTGCACAAATGCAGGTTTTCTCACATCCCCCCCCACCCCCATACACACACAAACTCACTCTCCTGCTGGTAATAGCTCATCCAAACTGACCACTCTTCCAAGTTAAACCAGAACATCCGGGGGGGGGGGGGGGAGGGGGCGGGCGTAGGAAAAAACAAGGGGAAATAGGCTACCTTGCATAATGACTTAGCCACTCCCAGTCTCTATTTAAGCCTAAATTAATAGTATCCAATTTGCAAATGAATTCCAATTCAGCAGTTTCTCGCTGGAGTCTGGATTTGAAGTTTTTTTGTTTTAAGATAGTGACCTTCATGTCTGTGATTGCGTGACCAGAGAGATTGAAGTGTTCTCCGACTGGTTTATGAATGTTATAATTCTTGACATCTGATTTGTGTCCATTTATTCTTTTACGTAGAGACTGTCCAGTTTGACCAATGTAAATGGCAGAGGGGCATTGCTGGCACATGATGGCATATATCACATTGGTGGATGTGCAGGTGAACGAGCCTCTGATAGTGTGGCTGATGTTATTAGGCCCTGTGATGGTGTCCCCTGAATAGATATGTGGGCACAGTTGGCAACGGGCTTTGTTGCAAGGATAAGTTCCTGGGTTAGTGGTTCTGTTGTGTGGTATGTGGTTTTTGGTGAGTATTTGCTTCAGGTTGCGGGGCTGTCTGTAGGCAAGGACTGGCCTGTCTCCCAAGATTTGTGAGAGTGTTGGGTCATCCTTTAGGATAGGTTGTAGATCCTTAATAATGCGTTGGAGGGGTTTTAGTTGGGGGCTGAAGGTGACGGCTAGTGGCGTTCTGTTATTTTCTTTGTTAGGCCTGTCCTGTAGTAGGTAACTTCTGGGAACTCTTCTGGCTCTATCAATCTGTTTCTTTACTTCCGCAGGTGGGTATTGTAGTTGTAAGAAAGCTTGACAGAGATCTTGTAGGTGTTTGTCTCTGTCTGAGGGGTTGGAGCAAATGTGGTTGTATCGCAGAGCTTGGCTGTAGACGATGGATCGTGTGGTGTGGTCAGGGTGAAAGCTGGAGGCATGCAGGTAGGAATAGCGGTCAGTAGGTTTCCGGTATAGGGTGGTGTTTATGTGACCATTGTTTATTAGCACTGTAGTGTCCAGGACCAGGACTCTTGTGTGGACTGGACCAGGCTGAGGTTGATGGTGGGATGGAAATTGTTGAAATCATGGTGGAATTCCTCAAGGGCTTCTTTTCCATGGGTCCAGATGATGAAGATGTCATCAATATAGCTCAAGTAGAGTAGCGGCTTTAGGGGACGAGAGCTGAGGAAGTGTTGTTCTAAGTCAGCCATAAAAATGTTGGCATACTGTGGGGCCATGCGGGTACCCATAGCAGTGCCGCTGATCTGAAGGTATACATTGTCCCCAAATGTAAAATAGTTATGGGTAAGGACAAAGTCACAAAGTTCAGCCACCAGGTTAGCCGTGACATTATCGGGGATAGTGTTCTTGACGGCTTGTAGTCCATCTTTGTGTGGAATGTTGGTGTAGAGGGCTTCTACATCCATAGTGGCCAGGATGGTGTTATCAGGAAGATCACCGATGGATTGAAGTTTCCTCAGGAAGTCAGTGGTGTCTCGAAGGATGTCAAGAATTATAACATTCATAAACCAGTTGGAGAACACTTCAATCTCTCTGGTCACGCAATCACAGACATGAAGGTCGCTATCTTAAAACAAAAAAACTTCAAATCCAGACTCCAGCGAGAAACTGCTGAATTGGAATTCATTTGCAAATTGGATACTATTAATTTAGGCTTAAATAGAGACTGGGAGTGGCTAAGTCATTATGCAAGGTAGCCTATTTCCCCTTGTTTTTTCCTACGCCCCCCCCCCCCCCCCCGGATGTTCTGGTTTAACTTGGATTTAAAGTTTGAGAGTGGTCAGTTTGGATGAGCTATTGCCAGCAGGAAAGTGAGTTTGTGTGTGTATGGAGGTGGGTGGGGGGGGTGAGAAGGCCTGGATTTGTGCTGGGGGTGGCCCACCTTGATTATCATGCGCATTGTGGGGAGAGTGGTCACTTTGGATGAGCTATTGCCAGCGGGATAGTGAGTTTGTGTGGGGGGGTGGAGGGCGAGAAAACCTGGATTTGTGCTGGAAATGGCCCAACTTGATGATCACTTTAGATAAGCTATTACCAGCAGGACAGTGGGGTGGGAGGAGGTATTGTTTCATATTCTCTGTGTGTATATAAAGTCTGCTGCAGTTTCCACGGTATGCATCCAATGAAGTGAGCTGTAGCTCACGAAAGCTCATGCTCAAATAAATTGGTTAGTCTCTAAGGTGCCACAAGTACTCCTTTTTTTTTATCTGAAAGATGAAACTGTTAAGAGTTGAGTTCAGGCACTGGCATTTCTCCTGCATCAGCTGAAGACACATGAGATATCTAAAGATGTGAAAGTTGCTGCATTATGACAATTTTGTAGGTTTCAGAGGGAAACACAGAACTCTTTACTTGGGTCATGCAATGTGAGTAGCAAGGAACTGGCTCAGAGTCATAAAACTTTACATATTGCACTTCCATTTGTATTGTACAAACATTAGGTTATCCTCACAAACCCCCTGTGAGTCAGATTAATATAAACCAGTTGGAGATATAGAAAGCATACAGCCTGCACATATGCTTTGTGAATGACTCAAAGTTTTTAATAGAATTTCATTGCTTGGTTTTAAAAAGATTTCCAGTTCATCTTGCTCAGTTTCATCAAAAAACGTGAACAATGTCATGTGAACGATTCATCCAGGCTGATGAATCTCTCAAACTGCTATGACAAAGTTCCTCCTCTACCTTGGTGGGTCTTGTGCTTATTGGCTGATTTGCTCGCCTTGGAGCTTCACGGCAGCCCGCATTTTGGCTGTTTTCATGAACCCACAGTCCAGGTCAACTCCTCCTGTGTCTGACCAGGAGTTGGGAGGTTTGGGGGGAACCCGGGCCCGCCCTCTACTCTGGGTTCCAGCCCAGGGCCCTGTGGAATGCAGCTGTCTAGAGTGCCTCCTGGAACAGCTGTGCAACAGCAACAACTCCCTGGGCTACTTCCCCATGGCCTCCTCCCGACAACTTCTTTATCCTCACCATAGGACCTTCCTCCTGGTGTCTGATAATGCTTGTACTCCTCAGTCCTCCAACAGTATGCGTTCTCACTCTCAGCACCTAGTGCCTCTTGCTCCAGCTCCTTACACGTGCACCACAAACTGGAGTGAGCTCCTTTTTAAACCCAGGTGCCCTGATTAGCCTGCCTTAATTGATTCTAGCAGCTTCTTGATTAGAACACCTGCAGCTAACCAGCCCGTCTGTCTTAATTGTCTCCTGATTGTTCTGGAACCTTCCCTGTTACCTTACCCAGGGAAAAGGGACCTACTTAACCTGGGGCTAATATATATGCCTTCTATTACTCTCCTGTAGCCATCCGGCCCGACCCTGTCACACTGCCCAGATTTGCATGAAAATCCACTATCTTCTGGAGCTGTGCTGGAATCATGTGAGGGATGTGGTTTTCGTACTCTGATGTGCAGTTCTGGCAATCTCAATTTAGCTTTGCTTTGAAATTGTTGGGTTCAAGTGTGTGACTCAGAGTGGAATCTGGGGGTGTGATGTGTTTGAATTCACATAGAAAGAAACCAAAGAAATCCCCAACGTTCAGATACCTCTCCCCCTAAATGGAGGGACATGCTGCTGGGCTGAAAGGTGATTTCATATGAAAGACATGCCCTTCTTGTATACCTAATCCAGGAATTTAACAGGGATTTTTAAAATAACTATATTTAGATGTGTATGTTCTGCAACATCAGCTTTATTTAATTTTCCTGATTACTGAGGAATGAATTCCACTCCTTATATGAGATACTGAGCATGGATCAATGGCCTGTTCCTTCTTTTCAAAGGGGTAGGGTGTGTTTTTGTTTGTTTTTTATTTGTGTTCTGGGAAGTGAGTTTAGCCCTGGTGAGAGGTTCTGGCTTGAAGCCCTGGAGACTGAAATCTTGTGATGATTCACAAAGCTGGTTTAGTAGTGGCAGTAGCAATGCAAGCTTTGCCCCATTTCCTCCTTCACTATGCCTGAACCATCAGATGGAGTGACTATAAGGGGGCAAGAGAGGAATTCTTTGGCCCATTAGTCTTTGGCTTCCCTGCTGGGGTTGTCAACAAAAGAGGCAAATATGACAGTGGGTTTTGTGAAGGGACACCTGTCCACCAGGAACTGGATGGAGAGACCTTCATCTCATTTCATGTTAGACCCCAAATAGCTAATTGATAATAGTATCTTAGATTCTTCAATCTCTGGTAAATCACTAAGTTTGTTTTATGCATATTTGATCTTTATCTATTTTTTAAAAATACACCATCCAATAGCTTAAGGGTACTTGCAGCAGAAGGTGAAAAGGAGTCGAGTATTTAGATTAGGATAATGGAGCCAAGACTTCTGGGTTCTAGTCCCAGTTCTGCCACTGACCTGCAGTGTAATCTTGGGCAAATGACTTAACTTCTCTGTGCCTCAGTTTGCCCATCTGCAGAAGATGTATAATACCTACCTGCTGGACCCCATAGCTGTGTTGTGGTTCTTATAGGGTCTGATCTTGCAATTCATTGCATACAAGGTACAGCAATGCATCTATATGAAAGGAATTTCAGGGATTGGGGTTTTAAGGAATCTTTCTGTAAAAGGTCTGGGTGATCTTCAGAAAGATAGTGCTATTATTATTCGTTAGTTGATACATGGGGAAAAGAAATGGATGTGTCCTACAAAGACCAGATTAAACATACGTTGTAAGATTTGCCAGTTGAGTCTCAAAGAATTGCATCAAGAGATTTTTACTAGCCCAGCAGTGAGATAAAGGAAGTAAGAGAGAGAAATGACAGTTTGTAAACTGAGCAAGTTCTCATTAAAACTTCTTTGTTGCTTAGTAATCAACGGTAGAATTGGGAGAGAAATAGTTTTCCTGTCCTGCAAAAATTTTTAAGATAGCAGAAAAATTTCCTATCCTGATTCAGGATGAGAAGTTGAAATCTCAAAAATTTTCAGGTTTCAGAGTAACAGCCGTGTTAGTCTGTATTCGCAAAAAGAAAAGGAGTACTTGTGGCACCTTAGAGACTAACAAATAGCTCACGAAAGCTTATGCTCAAATAAATTTTTTAGTTGGTAAGGTGCCACAAGTACTTCTTTTCTTTTTTCAAACATTTTCATGAACCAAAAATCCATGCCCCCGCCCAAAAAAATTGGTTCAGGTCAACTGAAACATTTTATTTTGATTCTGACCAGTTTGAAATTCTTTTTTAAACTGTAATGAGCTTACATTTCTAAATGAAGGGTTTCTTAACTGGAAAACGAGTTTCTCATTTCAAAAATGTTGAAATGAAATGTTTTGATAAGTTGAAAATTTGTCCAAACCAACCTTTCCCCACAAAAAGATTTGGTTCCAATGAATTGGCATTGTCCATCAAAACATTTTTTTGTCAAAAAATTCCCAACCAGCCCTCGTCAGTGGCCTTTTTGAACAAACAATTTTCAACAAGACTGCTATCGTGGTAACATTTGAGAGTCTCATGGAGAAGCAGAGGTGTCTATTGATTAAAGCAGAGGATTGGGACTCCGGAGGTCTGTTTCCTAATCCTGTCTTTGACACCAACTTGCTGCTTGACATCAGGCAAGTTACTTAATTTTTTTGAGTCAGGGCATGTCTATACAGAGAATTAGTGTGCGGCAAGCTGGAGTGGAAATCTACAGCGCTCTAGCCTGCTGCACAGAAAGGGTAGGTCTACATTGCAGCTGGGAGTGAGCCTCCCAGCCTGTGTAGACAGCCTTGCACTGCTTCTGCTTGAGCTCACACTAAAAATAGCATTGTGGATGTTGTGGCATGAGCAGCATCTCAGGATAGCTACTGAGCTCAGACCCAGGAGGTTAGACAGGATTGGACTCACTTGGCTAGCCCGAACCACCACTTGTGCCACAATGGGCATGCTATTTTTGGAACACTAGCTTGAGCAGAGCTAATGCAAGTCTGCCAACCTGGGCTGGGAGGCACGCTCCCAACTCTGTGGAGACAAACCTGTGCTGACTGTGTGGACCATCGGTCAGAGTGCAGTACAGAACTCCGAGTGTGCAGTAGCAAGGTCAACATGGTGACTTAATGCACAGCAGCACAGAGTGCAGTAGATTTATACCCTACTTTGTTGTGCACTAAGTCACCATATATACAAGACCTCAGTTTCTTCATCTATACAAAGTGGCTATTAAAGCTTACCCACTTATGTGCTTGGATAAAAGGCAATATATATGTGCAAAATGTTACTCTTCTACTGAGAGGTAGACAGAAGCTATATTTTGCTCTCTGTTATTCTCACACTTCCCAATTTCATTAGGATTAGCACAGATATATGTGAGGGCAGAATGGGGCTCAGTGTATTCAGATTTAGATTTAACAGGGAACTGGAATATTACAGACAGCCTTATATTTAACCTCCGCCTCAGTTAGACGCAAATACATGTCATATTTTCATCCCATAGCTAAATACAAGTTAATTGCAAAGTCCTAAGCCAATAACAGAACTGTCCAATGAAAACCTTATCTGCCCCAAAAATATGTATCTGCTTACAGTATCATTTGTTAGTTAAACAAAACAGAATTATTGTTGCTAAGAAGTTAATATTGTTTAAGATTTGCTGGCTAACACACGCAGCACTTTTCCTGAGTTCTCCCTATGGAATTCAATTTCTATTCTCTCTTGGGCTGTTTTTTCATTTTGTTTTGTTTGGGTTTTGATTCGTTTTATCCCTTCTGACTCCTCTGGGGCTGATGATTTTTCTTTGGAGAATTTTCTTGTGAGTTGATGGGAACTTTTGGAAGAAAGCATGAATTCTGGACAATGTGGTGAATGGTAAAGTCACTCAGGTTCAGGAGAGGGGCAGAACACAGGAATACATTCCAGAAAAGTGGCTGTAGTCAGACCTTAGTGCTCAATAGTATTGAACTGGAGTCTTTATTTGAGGAAACTCACAAAAACTCAACATCTCCTACTGTCTTGTTTTTCTTTTCTTCACTATTTCCCTAATGTCCTTTTAATGTTCTCAGATGTGTATTGCCTGTGCTCACGCCTGTTCTGTTGGCTGTGATATGTTCTAGCTGATGGTCTATTTGAAGCACTTTTTTTCCCTAGAACCAGGGAACTGTGTGGTACACAGGAATCCATATCAGAAAATTAGTGGTTCATTACTGGGAACAGTATACAAGACACCAACTGTGAAAATGTACAGTAACTTGTGGCCAGAGTATTTTAGATTGCAAGCTCTTGGAGAAAGAGATTGCTTCCTTTATAACAGGGGACAACACCTCGCCCATTTTGGGTACTACCACATTACAAATGACGGATAATCAGCTGGACATGAGCTCCCAGTGCAACTCTGTGGCCAGAAGTACAGAGGTGCCACCAACTGATAATGAGAGTCACAATTTCTGAGTAAAACTAAACCTCACTCATGATCTCATGATAAAACTCAAATGTCAGGATTTTTTTTTTTTTAATCAGTTTTGGCACAAATGTGTTTCCACTCACACAGGAGTTACCCCAGCCTAAACAAAAGAATGTGGTTCCTCCACCAGGCAGTTAATTCCAAAGTACTTAAAAGACAATGAGAATTCAATTCATTTACATATCAGAATAACAAAGCTATCAAGCTAACAAGAGACAGGGTGGCTACACACCAGCAGGGAAGAGAAACTTCAACAGAGATATAAAGAAGGGAGGAGGGCCAACCTTCAAATAAGGAATTGAATCAAATGAAAAAAAAATCCTGACATCTGAGTTCTAAAAATAAGGCTTAATTTTACTTAGAAATCCTATCAACTACTCTAGGCATGGCTGGTTGGGGCTCCAGCTGTCAGCTCCCACGAAAGCTGCTCCCCTGCCAGCCTGGGAAGTGGGACCCCACTGCAGACCCTGAAGGCCTGGGGAGGGTGAAAAACCCAAAGGAGCAGAGGTGAGGCTGGGATCTGCAAGGGGGTTGAAGTGAGGAGGGTGGGGGGCTGTACTTATGGTGGGTCCTGAGCAGATGGGGTGAATGCTGGGAAGTGAACTGTGGGCAGTGAGGGTCGATGGGGTAGGAGGCCTGAACAGATGGGGTGGTGAAGATGGGGCCTGGGGGATTCAATTGAGGGGGGTTGGGTCAGAGGAGAGAACTGATGGGTAAGGCTATGATTTAGTCACTGAGGTCATGGCAGTCATCCGTGACTTTACTGGACCTCCGTGACTTCTTCCACTTAAGCTGTCAGCAGCTGAAGCCGGGGTTGGAGGCGGGACTGTGCGCCCCTGCCCTGCTGCAACTGGGGCTGGATGGCTGGAACCAGGACCCTGCAGGCCCTGTCCTGCGGCTTGCGGGTGGAGCGATGGAGAGGGGCTGCAGCCGGGCTGTGCGCCCCCCTCTGCGGCCACTGGAGCCAGGGCTGTGCCCCCCATCCTGGTGAGGGTCTTGGCCTGTCAGTCACCCCTCCCCTGCCAATGGGACTCCATTCCTCCCCCTACTTAGCCCTGCCCCGGTTATTTTTAGAAAAGTCATGGACAGGTCATGGGCTCTGTGAATTTTTGTTTATTGCCCATGACCTGTCCGTGACTTTTACTAAAAATAACTGTGACAAAATCTTAGCCTTACTGATGGGGAATCTGGGGGACCGGGTTAATTGCTGGGCATGAGATGAGCAGATGTGGGGGTGAGAGCTCCTGCAGCCGAGGCCAAAGTCACCTTATCCAATCCATGTGGGAGAGTAGGTAACACTCATTGTCACATGCACGCACTCTGGGGATGGGCAGTGGAGTTCAAAACACAAGAGACTGATATAAAAACACAATATACCGTAACCTTTCTTTAAATGTTATGATTTTGGGGCCAATCTCATGATTCTGGGGTGTCCAACTCATGATTTTTGATCTCTGGAAGTTGGCAATTCTGTTAATGCAATTGTTGGATGCATAAAGAGGGGAATCTGGAGTAGGAGTAGAGAGGTTATATTACCTCTGTATTAGGCACTGTTGTAACTACTACTAGAAGACTGGTTTCAGAGTAGCAGCCGTGTTAGTCTGTATTTGCAAAAAGAAAAGGAGTACTTGTGGCACCTTAGAAACTAATCAATTTATTTGAGCATAAGCTTTCGTGAGCTCACGAAAGCTTATGCTCAAATAAATTGGTTAGTCTCTAAGGTGCCACAAGTACTCCTTTTCTTTTTACTAGAAGACTGTGTCCAGTTCTGATGTCCACAATTCAAGAGGGATGTTGGAAAAACTGGAAAGGATTCAGAGAAAAGCCATGAGAATGATTAAAGGATTTGGAAGACATGCCTTCTACTTGGAGACATAAAGAGCTCAATCTATTTAGCTTATCAAAGAGAAGTTTAAGTGGTGACTAGATCAAGTTCCTCCCAGGGGCACAGAAATCTGATCATAGAGGTCTCTTCAATCTAGACAACAAAGCTATAACAAGATCCAGTAGGCGACAGTTAAAGCTAGATAACTGCAGACCAGAAATAAGTCACACATTTTTTAACAGTGAAGGTAATTGTTCCAGCAGTTAATTTACCAAGGGTTGTGATGGAGTTTCCATCACTAAAAATGTTAAAATTAAGATAGAAAGTTGTTGTTTTTTCAGATATGCTTGGAACTGAAGCAGGAATTCATACAGGAAAGTCCTAGGTTCTGTCATGCAGGACCAACTAGCAAATCACAATGGTCCCTTCTAGCCTTAAAATCTATTAATCTAAAATCTATTCTGATAAAGAGCATTCATTTTGATTAAGGTCTTTTTTCTTACACTTCAGGGGTTAGATGTTTCACTGCTTGACTTTTTCATGCTAACAATTTTTCAGTATAAGTGCTGATTAAAAACATTGGCTTGACAGCCCTACAAAATGAGGCCTTTCTATGCTAATTATCTTCAACAGATATGGCACTGGAGGGAGCAGAGCAGGTTACATTATACAGGAATCAATTTGCAAGCACATAGAAAACCTAACTTTGCTTTTCTTTTAGAGCAGGGGGAGTCAATTATTTTTTGTCAAGGTCCAAATTTCTGGGTCAAGGTACAGTCAAGGTTGTGACGCTGTATCTCGGGGGAACACCCTATACCCCCATGTTCATCCTTATAATATGGTTGTGTGGTATCTAATGCAAAGTTTGTCGTGTCAGGTGTCTTCGGAAGGCTCATGATGCACTGAGGATTGTTGTTATAGTAATGTTATAGGTCGTAATTTCATGTATATAGTTATGAGGCTGAAAATGTGTCCTCATGGCTTAAAACAAGCCCAGGAAAAACTCTCTCTCTTCCACCTCCATCTACAGATCACCACCAAGTGACTGAAGCGCTGATCAAAGGGGAGAGTCTGGCTGAAGGGCAACCAGCCAGCCTGTGGTGAGACGCATCTAAGTTTGTAAGGGCACTGAAAGTGTTAAGATCAGCTTAGAACGTGTTAGAATTGTTAGAATGTGATATTACCAAACTTTTTGACTAACTCGTCTGGGTTTCAATTTTGTTAATAAATCTAAAACATGAAATGCTTTGCTTATTTTGAGGTTCGCATGATAATGTTTTCCACAGCTCTCAAAAATATACTGCAAAAAACTAGCCAGTGAATATACTTGGTCCTGCCTCAGTGCGGGGTGGGGGAGGGGAGAGAGTGTTGGACTTGAAGATCTCCCCAGATCCCTTCTAGCCATACATTTCTATGATTCTATATATCTTTGCCTTCTGTTTGATAGATTCAGAAATGTTTAACTGTGTCATAGGACATACTGCTAACAGCTAACTATAATTCATCTTTGGCTCAAGTGGTAGGATCCTGTATTTCTGGAGCAGGAAGATTTGCATTCTACCCCTGGTGTTACTATGAAGTGCCATCTGGCCACTTTGTACAGCATAGTAACAACGATGAGGTTCCCAGATGGCCCTGGATTTCTTACAATATGCCAGTAATCCCTCAAGAGAGCTAAATTCCCAAACCAGTGTTAATTTAAGAGCTAGGTAAAGAAGATTCAGCTCTATTCCATCCTGAAGAGGATTAGATCATTTGATTATTTATTATTATTAACTGGAACAATTCCAGGCCCAAATAAAAATGATGCAGTGAAATCGAAAGGACATTACGTATCCTAGAAATACTACTTCTGCAAACAATTAAACACAATCACATACACAAGAGAATAAATAAAAGGAACCAAAGTACCTTGATTAGGATAACAGAAGCAAGAACTGAAACCAAGTCTTATTCAGGGAAGGAATCTTCCCTTCCTCCTTCAAACAAGTGATAATCCACATCTCTGGTTGGGTAGGAGATACCATCCCATCCTGACAGTTGATGACCTGGCCTCATTTATACACAACTTTGTCTCTGCCTGTTTGGACTGTAGTAATGCATGAAGCCATCAGCTCTTCAGAAACTCCAAACAGTACAGAACGCTGCACTGCGTCCCTTTGTCAACATGGGTTACTGCAAACACATCACTCCTGTCCTGTGCTCCCTATACTGAATCAAGTTCAAGGTCTTGGTTCTTTTGCTCAAGGTGCTCAATAGCCTGGGATCCGTATATCTTAAATATCACCTAGTGCTCTGCACTGAGAGCTGCAGTTTACAACTCCTCTCTTCAAGCACAATGGAACTTTCTATCACCAGGGTAAAGCCTGTCTATGAAGGAGACAGAGATTTCTTGGGGGCTGGTCCTGAACTGTGGAACGAACTCCTGAAGAAATTAGGGACCATCACAGGGGTGTGCTCCTATGGCCTGCCCTTCTTAAAATAAACATGGAGTATGTGTATATATGGATGTTTAAAAAAAACCAACCTACCAAAACAGAACACTCCACTGCACACACAATTCTCTCCCTGGGAGAGGATGGAAGAGAGAACAAACCACATATGATAGATGTTAATCATATCATACAATGCACTACTAGAATACTGGAAGGCACTCAGGCAGTATGGTGAGAAGGACAGAATAAGAACCTATAGAGAATAAAAAAGCAAGTCTCCTGACTCCCAGTTCAGTGCCTTATGCACTGAATCAGGATGACTCCACAAACACAGCCAGAGAGAATTCCTTCACAAATCCAGAGACTGCATAATTTTATTTTATTTTATTTATTTTTGCAGCATTCATCCAGCCCTTCTTCACAACAGGCAAAGCTTCCACTGATTTTAATGGGAGCCATATGTATGCATCTATTCTAAGTTCAGGATATCCACTATTAATTCTGGATTTTCTTATATAAGCTACTATCTACTTTCCATCAGGATAGCCATGCAACATGGCTGGAAAAAGAGAAACAAAGGGTTGGGGGTTTTGGGGTTTTTTTTTTTTGTTCTGTTTGGTTTTCTTGAAATAGTTGGTCCAACACATTTGTAAACGTTGGCTAGAATTACATTCCAAGTTCCAAGAGTAAACACTTAAACTAGCTAATATATATAGAAGTGTCCCTGCTCTTCCAATGTTTCTAGGCAACCTTGCAACACAAAGTTACAAAGCACGGCTATTTGCTCAAAAACATTTTCAGCTATTTCCTCTGATTTTTCTTCATGACATTTTCCACTAGGCGCTATTTGTATTTCACATCAGGAAGAAGGGGATAGGGGTGGGGAATGAATGTGAATGTTCTGTTTCCGCACACAAAGAGCAAAACCTTCACTTTCAGACTAAAATGAGTTTTAGTTTAAGGGAAACAATAAGAAAGAACAAAAAGAAAGTCTCCAGAATAGACTACGGCCCAAGTGACTCCTCTATAACATGCTGCAGCAATTCTGAAAACAAAATGCCTTCCTAACTCGACAGACAGCAGAACTCTTTAGAAAGATTTAACAGTTACATGGCCACGCATGTCACAGTGAGACAGTCTCAAAAAGCACTTGGCTAAGATGGAGTAGTTTCATTTTGATAAAAAAGTTCACACTTTTTGTTTTGACATTTGTGATTTGAAACTTTCTGAATTTTTGGTTCCATTAAGTTGTTCAATATTTTGAATTTTTGTTCCTATTCAGAACAGAAACTAATTTCCAAATGTTGACATTTCCCAGGATGCAAATTCTGTTTTCTGAACAGCTTTAGTTCCAACCTCCATTCAATTTTTTTTCATTTGGACATATATTTGTGATGAAATAGAGCCTATATTCAAAATAAACATGTCAATGGAAAATTTTCAGTTCTTTTTTTAAAAAAAAATTAGTTAAAATGATTTTTCTCAGTATTTCATTTGTACAAACATCACATTTCCATGAAAAACTTTGAAAAAAATTAGGTTTGTTCCTTTTCTTCCAACTTTTTCAAAAAACAGTCACCATATTCAGCTGTTGCAAGGCTGGCTGGTGAACAAAGCAGCTGATGACTTCAAAACTGTAAAGTCAATTCCTACTTTCCTTATACAAGCAATGAAAATTTTGCCTGGGCCCGTAATTTGGCTAACGGTTCTTTGTGATTTGGAGTTATGGCATTTCATGGCCCTAATAATCTGTGGGTGAAATAGGAAAAGTAACAACTGATGTTAAGAAAAGTCAGAGATTAATTTGACAAGTTTCACTGAACGTTCATGAGTCTATCAGGTCACAAGCGTCTCCAGCACAAGCATGCATTGGCTGATCAGACCATGAGGCCTGATGCTGTTGCTAGCTGCTTTGTGGAAGCAGCAGTCTTATGCAAATTAATCCTTTTATGAGTGTCTCATACACCGCAGGTTCCTCCATTTACCATGGAGGAAGTCGTGGGTGGAAAGGGAAAATGTTGACGAGCAAAGTGTATAACCTCACTGCACGATTTGTTTTCCCTGAAGTTGTTTATGCTGCGAGCTGAGTTTCAGAAGCTGGAACATTGAGGTCAGCATTGGATTTCTTTGGTGTTATGTTTACTATTTGGCCCCAGAGCTACTATCTGTGATTAGTCTTGCCATCTAGTGATAATAGGTTAAGATTTCAGTCTTAAATGGAAAATTGAAGCTCACACTCAAGAGTTTTTCTTCATGTGAGCGCACAATTGTGGCATGTTAGGTTCAGGGAAAGACATCTTTTTCATGAACCTAATGTATTTCAAAGGTGCTGACATAAACTCCTAGATAATCACATCACCACTTAAATCCCCAAAATGGCACTAATGAATGGCAAGGTGGGACCATGTGGGAATTTCTCCCCACCCCTCAAGAACCCCCTTCAACCTTTAAGGCCTTTCACTAACACAGTCCCCATCTGATGGTTGTGTTTTTGAGTGGGTTTTTTTTCTCTCTCTCATGCTGATCCTGATCCATGGTATGGGAGATCAGCATGGAAAGAGGGTTCAGTTATCACTCTGAGGAGAGAGGCTTTGATTTATATTTTGCATTGCTTATATCATAAAGCTTGTCCTGTAGGCCAGTGGCTCTCAACCTTTCCAGACTACTGTATGCCTTTCAGAAGTCTGATCTGTCTTGCGTACCCCCAAGTTTCGTTGCACTTAAAATCTACTTGCTTACAAAATAAGACATAAAAATACAAATGTGTCACAGCCACACTAGTACTGAAAAATTACTGTACTTACATTTCAGTGTATAGTATATAGAGCAATATAAGCAAGTCATTGTCTGTATGAAATTTTAGTTTGCACTGACTTTGCTAGTGCTTTTTATGTAGCCTGTTGTAAAACTAGGCAACTAACTACCCTCTGGGAGACCTCTGCATACACCCAGGGACACGCATACCCCTGGTTGAGAACCACCACAGTAGGCAGTGGTGCTGGAACTATTTTTATGGTGGGGGTGCTGAAGGTGGAAACAATGTATTTGGGTTGTTATTATTACTTCAAGCCAGGGGGTGAGGCAGCACCTCTAGTTTCAGCACCTATGCCTGTAGGCCTTGGTCTGTGCAGGGTTATTTGTTGTATTATTACTATTGCGACAAAGCTCTGTCCTTGCCTCCGTGGGTCCCGCATTTCCTGGCGGATTTCGCTAGCCTCAGAGGCTCACCGTGACCCTGCACATAACCCTTCTCTCTCTAGAGACAAGGGTCACAGTCTACTGAGCCATTTTCATCATAAGCCAGCAAGGGAGGTGAGGAGAAGTTATCCTTCCTTGCACAGTCTCTGTCGTCTCCCAGTCTCAGTGATTAATCAGGGGGCAAAGGTGGGGGGGGGAGCCCAGGCCCACCCTCTACTCTGGGCTCCAACCCTGGGACCCTAATAGTATCAGCTGTGGTAGCTGACCTTTTAGAAACATGACATGTACAATTCCCTGGGCTACTTCCCCCACAGCAGCCCTCACTTCCTCAAGCTCCACTTCACCCTTACCTCAGGGCCTCCTTCCTTGTGCCTGATATGGTGTGTACTACTCAGCCTCTCCAACAGCACAACTTCCTCCCACAGCTCCCAACATGCACACCCACCTGACTAACTGGGAGGCTTTTAACTAGTTTCAGCCAGCCCCTGATTGGCTTCAGGTGTCCCAATCAACCTAGCCTTCTCCCTGCCTTCTGGAAAGTTCTTAATTGGCCCCAGGTGTCTTAATTGACCTGGAGCAGCTGCCATTTCACTTATCCTGGTACTAGGGATTTGTTTAGCCTGGAGTTAATATATCTATCTCCCACTACTTTTCCAATAGCCATCTGGCCTTGCCCCGTCACACTATCTAGCTTTCATGATAATACAAGAAGAATGTCCGCATGTCCTTCTGTTCCAGTTTATATGTGGGGACTGTAAGTAAACATTCGATCTGGGGTCATTGGCAGAGAATATGGAAAAAAGGGAACCCCATGATACCAATTTACAAAGTTCTGACTCTAATGACACTTTAATAAGTAAGGACCAAACATTACCAGAAAAAAATGTAAAGGACATAAAGATCCCATCTTTGAATCCAAAAAGAACAAGAGAGGAGAAAATATTTCCCAAATAAAGCAAGAATTGTTTCCCAAGGGAATGGTTTCAAAGATCACCAGGAGGTATCAGCTGCTGTGTAACTTTCATATCACAGTGTATCTCTGCACCAATGGAAACAGTGCTCAAAAGAAGATGTTCTTGTCGGTAAAGCATGGGGATTAGGGGTCAGGAAATTTCTGGCTCTGCCACAGGTTTCCTGTGTGACTTTAGGCATACCACTTAGCCATTCTGCACCTCCGTTTCCCCATTATAAAACAAGGATAATGCTGCTGGCCTATTTAATATGTGCAGGGCCGATTTTGAGATACAGTTCATGATTATTTGTGAAGTGCTTTGACATCTTGGGTTCAAAGGCGTTGCAGAAGAGCACAGTATTCATAGTGGCTTTGTCCTTTTGACACTGCTGTAATACAGAAAAGGGTCTAAGTTTTACATTCTTGTGACATGTAGCAATGGACGATTGGTGCCTACCTATCTGTGCACTCTCCAGCCATTTCACAGTGGCAAGCCATTCTGTGTTTGCTGCTGTCAAATTCTCACCTCAATCGGCTGAGGTGTTTGTTGTTTTCCCTGTAAGGTGGTAACTGGAGCACGAGCTCGCACAACAAATAAGTGTCACCTCCTTGAAGGTTTTGATAAACAAATGTCTTGGCAATAGCTGGCAGTTCATGGTTATCTCTGCGGCACACAGAGCTGATTTAAATTTATTTCCTTAACATCAAAAACAGCTGGGGCAGGCTGGGGTTTGCTTGATGAGAAATAACTCCTCATGTGGCCACCCCTCCCTCCATGGAAAAAATCATTCATCCATTTAATTGATCAAAGAATATTACAGGGGCAAACCCCTCCCCAAACTTTGCCAATTCCTCAACAAAATCTGGACCTGTGAAGAAATTCCACCTGACTTTAAGAACACCAACATTGTTACAATATTTAAGAAAGGGGACAAATCTTTGTGCAGGAACTACAGAGGTACTGCCCTCTTCTCCATCGCAGGGAAGATCCTTGCCCCGATCCTACTAAGCCACCTACTCCCCCTTGCCGAGGAACTCCTCCCCAAATCACAGTGTGGCTTCAGACCATTCTGAGGCACAACTGACATGATCTTGTGGCATGACAGATTCAGGAGAAGTGCAGAGAGCACCACCAGGAACTGTTCATGGCATTTATCGATCTAACCAAGGCCTTTGACTATCAATCGCACTGCCCTGTGGAAGGTGCTGTGCAGGTTTGGCTGTCCACAGAAATTCATTTCCATCATCGGACTGCTCCATGATGGGATGACTGCCACCATTCTTTGCAACGGCTCTATTCATCATTCGCACTGGTGTCAAGCAGGGCGGTGTCATTGCTCCAACACTCTTCTCCATTTACCTTGTAGTGATCCTGATTCTCATCCATGACTACCTTCCTGATGGAATCAGGATTGAGTATCATATGGATGGTCAACTCCTCAATCTCCGACGTTTCCAAACAAAATCTAAGATCATAAGACTTGGCATCACTGACTTCAGTATGCAGATGACTGCATCATTCTTGCATACACAGAGGCCGACCTGCAAAGTACCCTAAAACTTTTGCAGATGCCTATCAAAGCCTGGGTCTCTCTCTCAACATCAGGAAAACCAAGGTACTCCACCAGCCCTCACCTGCACAAACTACTCTTCATACTCCACAAATCACCATCAATGGAGAACCCCTAGAAAACATGGACCACTTTCCATACCTTGGGAGCCATCTCTCCCAAACAGCCAGCATTGACACAGAAATTGAATACAGGATCCCCTGTGCAGGCACATCCTTTGGAAGACTATTCAAACAAGTATTCAATGATTGGGATCTGAAAACAGGCACCAAGATCTTGGTTTACAAGGCAGTTGCCATTCCCACCCTTCTCTATGGGTGTGAGACCTGGGTAACCTATAGACGACATCTCAAGTGGCTGGAGTGGTTCCAACAGCGCTGCTTCAGGAGGATTCTCAGGATCAGCTGGGAAGACCGATGCACTAACATCAGTGTTCTCTCTGCAGACAACATCAGTAGTATAGACACGCAGGTCATGAAACACCAACTCCGCTGGGCTGGCCACTGTATACGTGTGCCTGACGCTCGCCTCCCGAAGCAAGTACTCTTCTCTCAGTTAAGTCAGGGAAGAAGGGCTCACGGAGGGCAGCAGAAGTGTTTCAAAGACATACTGAAAGTACACCTTAAAAAGGGAGGCATCAACCCAACAAACTGGAAGGACTTGGCATGGAACAGAACACAGTGGCGCCAAGCCATACACCAAGCCACAACTCACTTCGAGAAGAACAGATGTGCTTATGAGACAGAAGCAATGAAGGAGGAAAGAAAGGATACAACAGTCCAGCCAACAACTATGTCTCCTCCAAGATTACACCTGTCACTTCTGTGGGAAAACCTGCAGGGCACGAATTGGGCTCCTCAGCCACTTAAAAACCCACCAATGAACTCCCTTGGCAGACATCATCCTCACATTGAGGGACAGCTGAAGAAGAAGAAGCTTGGCTTGTTTAGCCTAACCAAGAGAAGGTTAAGGAGAGATATGATTGCTCTCTATAAATATATCAGAGGGATAAATACCAGAGAGGGAGAAGAATTTATTTATTTATTTATTTAAGCTCAGTACCAATGTGGACACAAGAACAAATGGATATAAACTGGTCATTGGGAAGTTTAGACTTGAAATTAGATGAAGATTTCTAACCATCAGAGGAGTGAAGTTTTGGAATAGTCTTCCAAGGGAAGCAGTGGGGGAAAAAGACCTATCTGGCTTTAAGATTAAACTTGATAAGTTTATGGAGGAGATGGTATGATGGGATAACATGATTTTGGCTATTAACTGATCTTTAAATATTCATGGTAAATAGGCCCAATGGCCTGTGATGGGATGTTAGATGGGGTGGGATTTGAGTTACTACAGAGAATTCTTTCCTGGGTATCTGGTTGGTGAATCTTGCCCATATGCTCAGGGTTCAGCTGATCACCATATTTGGGGTTGGGAAGGAATTTTCCTCTAGGGCAGATTGGAAGAGGCCCTGGAGGTCTTTCGCCTTCCTCTGTAGCATGGGGCACGGGTCACTTGCTGGAGGATTCTCTGCTCCTTGAAGTCTTTAAACCATGATTTGAGGACTTCAATAGTTCAGACATAGGTGAGAGGTTTATTGCAGGAGTGGGTGGATGAGGTTCTGTGGCCTGCATTGTGCAGGAGGTCAGACTAGATGATCATAATGGTCCCTTCTGACCCTAATATCTATGAATCTATAAGAAGAAGAAGGACCAAAGGGCTGGACGATGGCACCCTACACTAGGGGTCTTCACTCTCTAGAGAGAGTGGAACTATGTTGTAAGGGGATCAATGCATCTGTAGCTTGAGGAGGAGTGGAGATCAGGCAGGCAGATCCACTTGTCATTCCTTCCCCCTCCCCTCTGGAGTGGGCACATAGGAACCCCAGAGGCTTGTGGTTGCATTAGCACCGACGGGGTAGTCGCACTCTTACTCTGTGGTCTAAGAGGATTCTTTCCTCTCTTATCCCAGCTTGTGTAACCTCCGTTTCCCCCTTCCCAAACCATGCACAACCTGGTTACTTGGGCTGCCTTCTGGGAACAGGATTTGGCCCTTAAGAAGGACCTGACCAAAGCCAATTGAAATCAACGGGAGTCTTTCTAGTGACATCAACGGGCTTTGAAGCAGGCCCTGATAAAGGAGACCAATGATGTGTGAAATTCCATGGCCATGGAAAAGGCTATATGCAGCAGAAATGAGGGGATGAGAAGTGAAGAGGCTGAATCCATCTGCCTAAGGGCTTGTCTACCCTGGCAATTTACAGCACTGCAACTTTCTCACTCAGGGGTGTGAAAAAAACACCCCCTTGAGCGCAGCAAGTTGCAGCACTGTAAAGCGCTAGTGTAGACGGTGCACCAGAGCTGGTAGCCACACTCCCAGCACTGGCAGCTACGCCCCTTGTGGAGGTGGAGTCTTCTAGAGCGCTGGGAGAGCGCTGCTGCAACCACACAAGCCACGTTAAAGCGCTGCTGTGGCAGCGGTTTAGAGTTGCCAGTGTAGACTAGCCCTTAGTGGTGGTTTTGCCTGAAGAAGGGCTGCAGGATTGGGCTGATCAATGATGAAAGCAGCTCCCCGCCCCTTCCTTGAGAGAAACAAATCAGACCGACCAACAGAAACCATTGGGAGTGGGTGTGTTTGGAGAATTGGCAGCAAGGCAGCGTTTCACTCACAAAGAGTAAAGCTGAATGCAGATTAAGTTGAACAGGTGGAACTATGGCTGTGTGTACACTAGACAGCTTGTGGCAGAGGTGTACCGATGCAGCGGTGTCTCTGTAAGATCTCTTGTGTAGCCACTCTATGCCGAAAGGAGAGGACTCTCCTGTTGACACACCCAATGAGCAGCAGTAGCTCTGGTGTCTGGAGAAGCTCTCCCACCGACATAGAATCATAGACTCATAGAATCTCAGGGTTGGAAGGGACCTCAGGAGGTCATCTAGTCCAACCCCCTGCTCAAAGCAGGACCGATCCCTGACTAAATCCCCAACTAAGTAGTGCTGTGCACACTACCACTTATGCGGGCGTAATTTATGTCACTCAGGGGGGTGTTTTTTTTCATGTCCCTGAGCAACATATGTTTTGTTGACATAAGTGGTAGTGTAGACATGGCCTTAGTTCAATCCTGTGCACTGCTCCATCCATGGGGCTGAACTCCATCCATGGGGCTGAACTTCCAGCCTGACTCCTCATATTGCCTGTTTTCATGGTGTGCCATCAATAACAGCCCCTCCAAGGAACATGGGCCCACTGACTCCAGTTCCACTGATACAGAAAGCAGCAAAATCCAGGGCTCCCAGCAATGCAGAAGCATAGGAAGCAGCCGTCGATATACAACTAGACAGAAAAAAAATATTTGATTCCTGAAAATCTGGATGATGTTTATTTTAATCCAGTTTGTAAATCTCAAGAGTGAAAACACAACAAATTGAAACCAGTTAAAAGAGATGGGCCAGATCCTCATTTGGGGACAGTGGGCATAGGTCCATGGACTTCAACAGGGCTATGCCGATTTATACCAGCTGAGACCAGCTCACATATTATGCCTGATTTATTTTTTAAGTAACAGCAAGAAGCCCTCCTGGATCTTTTTCCCTAACAAAGCAAAATACTGGGCAAAATTCTGCTGGCTATAATCCTTCAAATCTGTCCTCTTAGGGGTGGTTACCGTCCCAAGGGGAATTAACAGAATATAGTCCCTGCCCTCAGGAGAACACAGGGACTGCAATTATGCAGTCATAGCCCCTGGCTAAGGGTTGCAAGGTGGGGGAAGAAGAGGGAAGGGTCCTTGCTAGCCAGAATATGGTTTTAGAAGCAGATGGAAGGTTTCATGGATGATCTCCCTGCTGAAACTATAGCATATGGATTGGTGTAATCTTCCATTGTTGAGAGGAAGTTGAGGGGGGGGAAGAGAGATCCTAGCAACTGAAAAATTGGGCTAGTTGCTGTCTTCACATATACAGCTGACAACCCGGCAGTATCTTACATGCTAAAAATAAATAAATATAATACATGGCATCAGCACCCCTCATTATCCACTTCAGCATCCCAGAATTATCAGGTAATTACATCTCCTTTCTTTCTTTTTTGTGCTCACTCCACACTGAATAACTAACAGCTACACATCTACCGTCCCTGCGTGAAATACCTGCGTGACTCCCCTACATGCATGTTAAAAAAAAAGAGCTCAGGCTCTACAAAAATCATGAGACAGGAAAATGAAGAGATAAAGTCTCGTCAAACAAGTGGCCACACCTGGGCAATCTTCATTCTTCTCTTTCAGATCTGTATCTCTCCAAGGACGTGGCATGACATGCTTGGCAAAGCCTAAGAAAATATAAAACACCTCGCTGGCTACAGAGTGATCCAGTTCCGGAGGCAAAATTCACATATGGCACAACTTTGACAACTTTAGTGGAATTCCTCCAAGACTGAATTTGGCCCAGAGAACCTATGTGGATACAAGCCTAGCCCATTAACTGCAGAGTTGGTCTAAGCTGCTGCACCTGCTGGCACTTGCCTGGGTTCCATTCTCTCCAGCAGTCATGTCCAATTCATCACTGTGTTAGCGAGAAGGAACGAAGAAGTCAGGCTCTTACCATGAATCAATGGCATTCCCTGACTGGAATACTATGTTCCGTTCTGGGAACCCTACAGCAGAAATGGGCAATGAAAATGATCAGAGGTGCAATGAGACACCTATCTGAGGAGAGGTTGAAAAAGAGTGGGGCTATTTCGTTTAGAGAGGAGACATGATAGAATTATATAAAGTCATGAATGGTATAGAAAAACAAGCACTCTTATTTATCCTCTGTCATCGTACAAAGGGACAGGCAATGAAATTGAAAGGCAGCAAATATACAGATGATAAAGGAAATACTTGGTAGTAGCCACTGGTAGAGACAGGGCAAAGGACTGGATGGACCCTGGCTCTGATCCAGAATAGGGATTATTTTCCTACTATTTATTTATTAGGAAATTTTCAGAGGTTTACAAATCCTTGACACATGAAGATCAGAAACAAAACAATAATCACTATAACAGTGAGCTTTTGATTAAAGAGACATCATACAGTAATACAGTAATCAGATCTCTCTGTTTAATAGGTTTTTACCATATTACACAAGGATCATCAGTACAGCACTCACAGCCAAGGGATTTCTATGTTTAATCATGTCTCCTTGGTTGGATATAAAATAAAGATGGGCCCAAACTGTAAAATTTGAGATTTGGACTTAGAACATCTGAAAATTCAGGGATATTTTGGTATAGGGCCATTGACTTAAACGCCCTCTAATTTAGTGCCTGATCCAACTCCAATGAAGCAAATGGAAAGACTCCTATTGACTTCAGTGGGAGATGATTAAGGCTCATAAGGAAGTTCTGGAGTCTGCTATGTGATACAGAGAAGATATATTGTATCATATATTCCATTACCTTTTGTCAGTGCAGAATCATGCCTTACAGTCTATTCTCCATTGCCCTGTCCAATTCAGTGTTAACTGTCTCTGGAAACAAGCAACCCACCACTTTCCTCAAGAGGCTATTCCACAACCTAACAGGTCTCAGCCCTTGGGAACCTTTCCTGTGATTCCGCTCACATTCATCCCATTGTTCCTCATTAAAGCCCCAAAACTATTCCTCTTTCATCTTAATCAATACTCTCTACATTTCTCCTCACAGGACAAGTCTGGTTATTTCAGCCTCTACTTGTGCTGAGCACTGAATTTGGAGAACTTAAGAAAATTGCTGCCAGATTCATGTTGATTACACAAACGTTGCTTATTCAGTCAGATCATTCTTCCCAATTCAGCCTGATCCAAGCTTTTATGAAACCAGATCTGCACTCTCACATCCTTGGCCCCGACCAAGAGTCAGGTCTATTTATAGAAATTCCCAAAATCATAACATTTCCAGGAAAACATGCCGCTTGTGGGAGTTTTAAGACTTGAGAAAGTGTGAGTCAGTCTGAAAGAGAGAATAGGGGCAAGGCAAAGCTCTGCAAAAGAAGATGAGAACAGTGCTTCCATAGGCAAGGTTGTTCCTTCTGATGGATATTGGACCGGAAAGAGAACAGGTTCAAGTTGTAACAAATACCACTCAGAACAGCTCATCTCAAGTAGGATGTGCTCAACCCACGCAATGATGGAAACTCCACAATGAATAGCTGATATGCCAAGAGCTGGTATGTTCCTGAAAAGGTGAAGGTGATTATAGACAACAGAGGTGCGATGACGGGGGGAGGGGACAGTTCTTTGCTGCATGTTCTGACCCCATCTCTTGTCCCCAATTAGCTCAGTGCTGGGTAATAAAGGGAGCGCTCTCACTAATACCCTTTCCTGGAGCTGCCAAAGATGAAGTGATTTTATGGCAGTCTTGACACCTCTCTTCACCCTTTTAGAACATGGAGTTCCCTGAGCACTGCTGATTTGGTTCAGCTAAGTTCATTAAGGGGCATCAGCAGTCTGTGATGCTGGCATTAAGCTGTCCATTAGTATTACATCCACTGCGTTTTTTTTATAGCAATGGCTTGAAGTGACTGACAGATTTCAGATGCACGAGGAGGAATTTCTGAACACTTTGGGCTTTTGTTTTCTAAATGTGTTTGGCTCGACCACTAAAACTCATTTGAAAATGAAATGTACACTGGTGTAGTATAAATATATCTGCCATGCTGTACATGCCATTCAGCTGGTGAGCAAGAGCGAGGGCCCCAAACTCAGAATCCTCCCTGCATGCCCTGCCTATTTTATGCATTATATGTTCAGCAAAGTCTTCATCAATGCACTTCAAGGTCTTACTTTTAGTAACTAGAGCCTTAAATAATTTAGGGCCTGCATTCCTGAAGAACCCCATCTCACCTCATGACAAAATGGAAGTAAAATTTGGGAGGACTAGGACAGAGGTCCATCTCAAGACATGGTCTGGAGAGGATGGGAAGCAGGTCCTTTTGTTGGGTGGGTTTGTGTCTCTAGATTTCTCTGCCTGATCAACATACACTAAAGTACAATGGGGATATCGTTCAGGGCTAGGCTCCTGTTGTGGTTATGTGTTGGGTTGTGTGCATGTTGTGGAGGTGGGATGTGGCAGTTTGAAAGGCTCATCTACTGCTTTAATTCAGGCACAAAGTTTCGTTTGGTTACTCGTGTTCAGTTCATTTTTCGTGAATGTGCCCATTGGTGTATTTTCACCACACAGAAACTGGCACATTGGTGGTAAGAATCTAGTGTAGAATTAGCAGAATCCACCATTAGGCTGTTAAAATCCCATGTCTGTGTGAGATCTACACATTCCTGAACCTTAGAAACTAACCAGGACCCTAGTGGTCAGAAGGCTATGGTTTAATGGACCCTAACTGATAGACGCCACACTAAGCACAGTGCTTTGCTAAATGGATAAAGATTGTGTTGAATACTTGCAGATACATGGAATCATGGTAATATATAAAGGGAAGAAAACATATTAGTTCATCTAGTCCATCCAGACTCAGTGCAGGATCATTCTATTCTCCAATACTTTGATCAGTTTGTTTCCAATGCCTTAAACAACAGGGCTTCCACCATAGATCTTGGGAGATTATTGCACAGTCTAGTAGATCTAGTGATTAGAAAATATTTCCTGAGATTCAGCTTATTCCTTTTGCCCATTTTCATCCCCTTACTCCTGTTGTTCAAGTCATCCCCTTTCCTGGAGCTTACAGTCACCCTCCTTTCTCCGCGCAGACTGGGACTGGTTATCTCAGCAATTACTGGCTCTTAGATCTGCAATTGGAGAACCCAGGAAAATCATTCCAAGAACCATATTGTTTATGGTTACCAGAAAAACCCACCACTAATGAAATTATATTTCTTAACAATTTTTCCTGATCCATGCTTCTAAAATTGGATCATCCCAGTTGTGTCTGAGAGCCAGATCTATCCACACAGGATCCCAAAATCATAACCAGGAAAAGATAGAAATAAGTTTGAATTGGTAATTGGCAATCAGGGATGGCAAGCCTACACCTATTTCTGCCAGAGCTCCAAAGCCCATTGGAACTCTCTGAGCCCAGTGAGTTTTGGCTTTTTCATGTAATGTTAAGTTTTCTAAAAATAGAATGGAACAATATTTCCATAACAGTGAAACTGAAGAGGTTTCAGAGTAGCAGCTGTGTTAGTCTGTATTCACAAAAAGAAAAGGAGGACTTGTGGCACCTTAGAGACTAACCAATTTATTTGAGCATAAGCTTTCGTGAGCTACAGCTCACTTCATCGGATGCATCTGATGAAGTGAGCTGTAGCTCACGAAAGCTTATGCTCAAATAAATTGGTTAGTCTCTAAGGTGCCACAAGTCCTCCTTTTCTTTTTTTGAAACAGAAGAGTTTCACTTAAAGGCATCTTAAGCCAAGGAGGCACTGGGGAGTCAGGCACAAAAAAGTTAAGGTTACCTCAACCAACTTCAAAAACTCAGTCTGTGTTTCTTCATCCCAGGAATGAGTTGGTGCTTTGGGTTCCTGGTTTCTTATGCTTTGGTCTCATGGTGCTGTGCTCTCTCTGAGGAGAGTCTCCCAACTTCATCAAACACATGACAAGCTACTCTTGTTCAGTAGCCCACTTGTTATATTTCAGTGGATCTATTCAGTGCTGAGGAGATGAACTCAGGGTTCTTGCTTATTAATTTGTTCTTTGAGCCACATCCTGGTTTCCAGCCTGCTCACTTTGTGCTGTTCTGGTAACTCCCAAGGAGAATATGCTGGCTGCGTCTCCGCTGCTGGGGATTCCTATGCCTAGGGTTCCCAACAGATTTAAAGCCAGCGAAGATGACCCTTCCATCTCCACTGCTGCAGCTCCCACATCACAGTCAGGAGGCTGGACCATCCCCAGCTGGCAGACATCTCCTTGGGAGCTGTTATCAGTTCGTGGAGTTCAGAGAAGTCCCCAAGTTGCTCTAAGTTCTGCTGGGGCTAGGATACACCTGGCACCAGGGCTAGGAACTGAAATCAGTTCTCTAATAAAGCCTTTCCTTCTGCTGTGCCTTGTCTTTGCTTGACACAGCAGAGTATATGGTATTATTATGTTTGTTTTAAATGTAACTGGAACCAAGTGTTTGTGCCCCAAGGTCTGATATTTATGCACTTATATTGTGCCTCCATCCCTTCACACCTGCAACACTTTAAGCTTCAACACCCTGAGCAAAGCAAGTGATTATTACCACATCCTCCATCATAATAGGCGAGTGGAGGTTCACAGATTTGCCCAAGGTCTAACAACAAGTTTGTGGCAGAGCTAGGAATAGACACAAGGAGCTCAGTCTATTTAGTTTAACAGAGATAATATTAAGGGGTGACTTCATTACAGTCTGTAAGTGCTTACATAAATAATAACAATTTAATAATGGGCTCTTCAGTCTGACAGAGAAAGGTATAACATGATCCAATGGCTGGAAGTTGAAACTAGACAAATTCAGACCGGAAATAAGGTGTACATTTTTCACAGTGAGAGTATTCACCACTGGAACAATTTATCAAAGGTTGTGGTGGATTCTCCATCACTGACAAATTTTAAATCAAGACTGGATGTTTTTTCTAAAAGATCTGCCCTAGGAATTATTTTGGGGACGTTCTAGAGTGTGTATAATAGAGGAGATCAGGCTTGATGATCTCAATGGTCCCTTCCAGCCTTGGCATCTATGCAGCTCACGTTTGAAACTCAGGACCCCTTTGACATGTGACTTTCTATTTATATCTTTTTCCTCCCAGAGAGTTAATTGGATTTCAACCTCTTGTCTCAGTCTTTCTTTTTTTCTTCTCACTTGCACAGGCCGAGAACAAATTCTGTCAGCCTTGGTGCCATGAGTTCTTTTTTATTAATATTTCAGTCTGAAATCCTGCTGAGGCTTTAAGTGATGGTCCCCGTCATGAACATCAAGAGAACATTATGCCTGGCTAACAAATACCGAGGGCCTGATTTTGATCCCTACTCATGCTGAATGGCACCTTACTCCATGGAGAGTCAATATCCATCAGAGGTATTTATCTATGCAACTGAATGCACCTTAAGGGGGGCTCAGCATAACAGCAGTTGGTGGCACTGTGTTGACTCACTGGGCTCCACAAGTACAGATTTCATGGACATCAGCTATGCCATGAACATGCAGCACTGAGGATAGAAATAAGGGCCCTGTAAAGAACCCTTACAGCCACTCTAAAGGTCCTTTACCTGCCAGAGAGGTCTAAAGGGGCCTTAATGTAAATAAAGGTCAGGTCTTTTAGCTCTAGAAATCATAGAATCGTACAGCTGGAAGGGACCTCGAGAGGTCATCTAGTCCAGTCCCCTGCACTCATCACAGGACTAATTATCTAGACCGTTCCTGGCAGGTGTTTGTATAACCTGCTCTTAAAAATCTCCAATGATAGAGATTCCACAACCTCCCTAGGCAGTTTATTCCAGGTCTTCACCACCCTGACAGTTAGGAAGTTTTTCCTAATGTCGAACCTGAACCTCCCTTGCTGCAATTTAAGCCCATTGCTTCTTATCTTATCCTCACGGGTTAAGAAAAACATTTTTTCTTTCTCCTCCTTGTAACAACCTTTTATATACTTGAAAACTGTTATGTCCCCTCTCAGTCTTCTCTTCTCCAGACTAAACAAACCCAATTTTTTCACTCTTCCCTCATAGGTCATGCTTTCTAGACTGTTAATCATTTTTGTTGCTCTTCTCTGGACTCTCTCCAATTTATCCACATCCTTCCTGAAATGTGGCACCCAGAACTGGAGACAATACTCTAGGTGAGGCCTAATCAGAGCAGTGTAGAGCAGAAGACTTATTTCTTGAGTCTTGCTTACAATACAGCATTCCTACTAATACATCTCAGAATGATGTTTGCTTTTTTTGCAACAGCGTTATACTGTTGACTCATATTTAGCTTGTGGTCCACTATGACCCCCAGATCCCTTTCTGTAGTGCATATATAGGCCTCTACCAGTTGAGCTCGATAATCTCGGTTACTGTAGTAGTATGAGGACCTGTATCATCTGTGGGTCACAGACATTAGAGGACAACATGATCCCCTTCCTCGGGCAAGTCTGTCATTCCATTCTGCAGAAGGCACAGACCAGTCAGTACATTATGTGTGAGAAGCTGCATCTAACCTAATTCTAAGGACAAAACTCTCCTCCCCGATCAGCCCTGAAGATCTTTTATCTGCACTATGAACCTCCACTCTGCTTTCATTCTGACCACAGGACTCCCATGGATGCACAAGTAATATACAAAACCATAGCAGTTTATGACACAGAGAAGACCTTGGCTATAAGACAGGCCTGCTGTATTCATTTCTGTTTGTGAAAGTCACCCTTTCCTGCTATCTCCTCCTCCACTGGTTAATTCCTCCGTCCTTCCATCATACTGAAAGACCTCTAGGACACTGAACAAGTTCACGTGGGGGGAAAAATGAGCTCTGGCATGAAACAAGAGTGGTAAACCATGCAACAGGTGCGACGAGAACAATTGCCAGACAACAATAGAGACCCTTTTTTGTCCTCTGGAGAAATACCTTCCTACTGCCAGCAGCAATCGTATACACACCACTTCGGTTTCTAGATATGGATCTGCTGACACTTTCCTCCCTCATTCAGTGCGTCGTCCCTCCCTGGCACCCAGCAGCTCTCACAAGAGGAAAGTTACTGTGTTTGGGAAGAACTTGGCACCATGCTAAATGGTACATTGACAGCATACTTTCTTCCCTGGGCCCCTGTCCATACACAAATCTCTCACTGCGTCACTCCCAGTGAGAAAACTAACACCAGCGTTCTGCTCTGTCGAATGGTAAGCCTGAGAGAGCAAATATAAAAAGCATTGCCTATCGGGGGGAGATAGGGGATGAGTTGATGTTTGAAATATTCAGGGGCAGATTAAAATAAAACAGTGATAGGGAAAAAATAGAAGGATCCTAGAAAAATACCCATTAATGTGGTAGACTGCTGCACCATTGCATATTGAACCTAGCCTCTTGGCACCCCACCCCCATATCCTGTACACAGAGGGACAACTCCTGGAATCCTTATTCCAGGCCCCATTTTCCTCTTCTATTATTATTACGTATCTGTACTACAGTAGCACCTATTACAGGCCTCAGCCAACATCAGGGCCCTATTTTGCAACACCAGGGCCCTCTTTTCAAATATGACAGACAGCCATCTTGGCAAATCCCAGGATTGAACCATGAACCTCCAGAGCCAAAAACAGGAATCTCTGTAGCCTGAGGTAAAGAGCCAGCCTGTCTAGCTAGGAGCTAAACAGGCCAATATCCTCTGTGGATTAGGAACAGATGGTGACATGTGATATACTGGCTTGTGGGTTACACAAACACATAGAATGAGCCAGATCATGCCATGCATAGCTTACAATTTAAGCAGACAAGACAAAGGGTTGGAGAAAGGGTCACAAAGAAGGCTGTCACCTGGGGCATTGAAAGATTACCTAACTTGCCCCAGGACACACAGAAAGCTGGTGGTACAGCCCCAGAATTTATTCAGGTCTCCCGAATACCAGCCAAGTGCCTTAACCACAAGACTGTCCTTCCTCCTTCAATGGAGTTTCTCCTGAGTTCACCAGTACGTAAAGTCCAGACACAGCTCTCTTAGAAGACAATGAGACTTGCTAGATTTGGTCTGGAGAAACTAATAGCAACAAGGGAATGGTAACTACCTTCAGTCTAGTTCCCCATGGGTATTTTTCAATGCTGTGAAGCCACCCTTGTTTCAGAGGTAGGGCAATCTCTGGCAGATGTAGCATGGAAGAGCTGTATCTCTGCAGGCATGCCTGGCTCTAGGTAGCATGCTCCTTCTCCAGTTTATTGAGCCCTCAATATAACTGCATTCCTCTGCCTTTAAAAAGAAACTAAAGTTCTATTTCAACATTTAACAGTGAAATCAGATTGGAGAATTTTAGCCGTGATCTTGAGAATTTTAGTTTCACATAACACAAAACTGGTAGCATGCATGATCAGCTAATCACATGCTAAGTTTACCATCCTGCAAGACGTCGTACTATTGTCATCTAGATATTATAAACATGGAGATTATCGGGCTTTGTTTGAATACAGCTCACAGAATCATCCTTTTATGATCCCTCCAGGCCATTCCCCATGAATAAAAAACAAAAAAACAATTGTACTTATTATAGACTTGAAAACAACTTTGCTTTTTCAGCCGCAAATGTATTTAAATTCTGATCGTAATGAAAGGGACAGCTCTCTATTTGCAAAGCCTTCCTTGACCAATTACCTACTTCAAAGAAAAAGGTGAGAAATAGAAATAAAGCAAGATTACATATTTTTCTGTACTACCACGTGCACTGTCTATTTTCTCCACGAGGCCAAATGGTGATGGCCAACATGGCTGAGGTTTGACTGAACTAGAGAGTGTTCAATGTATTTCGGCAGACTCTCCAGGCATTGCATTTCTGAGCAATTATAGTACTTCTTAGGTGATGTAACAACTAAAACATGAAACCAGAGGCTGAGTGACTTGAAACACCCAAGCATTACCTGGCTGCCGTTGTGGAATGGGATGTATGAATCAAACCAAATGAAAATCAGGCTTATATACATTAAAGGCCTGAAGTTTCTGGTGTTCAGCATCTCTTAGGATCAGCCCTTTAATTCGGCATTGTTAAGACAGTCATGATGTCACTGGCAGCCAGTCACAAAGTTTCCAACTTTGTCCCATCTTCTAAAGTTATTTCATTATAAGAGTGTTCCCCACTCCCCAGCCGTCTCTTTAAATGTTTCTTTGTTGTGCTGCTGTGCATGATTCTGTCAGTCAGGCACTCACTATAAATTCAGTTTTATGTTTATAGCTATATTTTTTGCTCCTGCCACATAGTAACATGAAGGTGGGGGGTTTCATTCAAATGCCCTGTGGTATAATATTTTTTCTGAGAGCCAGAAGTTGCTTAATCCACACAAAAAAGGTAAAAAGAAATTGTACCCACAAATATTGTGTCATGCCGAGCTCCTTAAATTGCACTATTAAAGGCCTAATCTGTACCCTCATGCCCCTGTGCCCAACCTGTACAGCTGAGAAGTCCGTTCTGCTACTAGGGGTAGCTCTGTGGATGGGGAATTAGAGCTGGAATCTTTGTCCCTAAGATTCACTACTGAGGTACATAACTTGGAGATCTACCCAAGTATCTTCTCAACACTCCCTAAGCTCCACCCATTCTCTCGCAGCATGGACTGAATTGACCAGAATACCTGGGATGGTTTCTCTGGGGAGAAGGTTTTTCTTTGATTGTTCCAAAGTCTTAGTTCAGAATCTGGGAGGAGATGTGCCCAGGGGAAGTTTTCTGAAGCGATCAGCAGCACTGACCTGCCTCTGTTCCCATTAATTCAACGGAACAAACTCCATTGGCAGAGCTGGGTCAATGCTGAGAGAATTTGAAAAATCCCAGCCTATAGTTTCTGAGCAGATCCTCAGCAGGTGTAAATCAAACCATTGACTTCCCTGGATATATGTTGATTTACACCTGCTGAGGATCTCGCTATAAATGATGGCTTCATTAATTTAAGCATATTTTAAAAAGCAAAATTACAAAGCCCTGAAACTAGCATGTTTATTGAAGAAACAGCAACTACCGCTAAACTCCAGCAGCACTACCAGGCACTGATATGATATTTCTATCCTTTATGTCATCAGTGCATGAGTCATCTTTTGATATTTCTGAGGCTGACAGTTTGCTTGAAATCACTGCCCACGGATTATATTCATATGGAGGTTTAAAACATTTTCTAATTCTTTTTCCTTCCACCCCACTGAACACTGTTAATCAAGTTATTATTTTCAAAACACATTATATTGTAACAGTGGCACGCTCTGCATGAGAGGCATTGAGTGGGTTGGACTCCTTCCAGCCTCAGTTTTCAGATGACCAAGATGTTCTTGTTTTTGTAATAAGGTGCTCTTTATGTGTGTGGAATTCACAATTTCTTTTTATTTAGGGAAAAACCAAAGTCTCAGTTCTAAGCTATTTTGTTTGCAAGGGTTAAAGGAGTGGCGCACACAGCTGGAGAAACTCAAACTGTCTAGCTGGTCTGGCTTTGTTGTTCATTCACTAAAATGATACAGATCAGACCTGTGTTTCTACACCTATTTCTCACTTTGGGCTTGTCTACTTTACCGCTTAAGTTGATGTAACTTACGTCACTCGGTAGTGTGACGAAAACACCCCCCAAAGCAACATAAATTATATTGACTTAAAGCGTCATCTACACCGCGCTATGTTGACGGAAGACTCTCTCCCGTCAACATAGCGCATCTTCAGCAGATGTACTATATTGGCACAGCTGAATTGATGCAGCTGCACCAATGTAGCAGGGTTGTGAAGACAAGTCTTTTGTCTCCCATAGTGTTATTCCTCAGGCCTTCTATGAAGACCTACCGGTAGTTATTCCATTCTGGAGCAATAATATACAACATTCTTAGTCTCATGCTGTGTTTGGACTAAAGTAAGCCTGATAAAATCCATAGTTCAGAACTTTGGGTTATTTGAAACCTGGATCCAATTTTTTGAGTCTTGAGTCCATCTGTCGATTTGGCTAACATTATGTGAAACATGACAGCTTCTGTTTGCAGATGATCATGCAATTTTTTTCTTTGTTTGCTTTGTCTGGGCTTCATGGCCCTTTAATTTCACTCTTGAGTTTTGGGTTCAAGTGAACGTTAGCTAAAAGCATCCAAAACAACCAAGCCATCCATAAAACCCTAAAGCAGCCCTCATTCCCCCTAAAGCTTGACCTCAAGTTCACCTGGAGCTCAAACCTATTGTTGATTGAATGGTTTGTAATCCTCAGGATCCTTCTGACAATCTCTAACAAAACATGAAACCGTTTTCACATTTTATTGTTTTGAAGTTTCATTAAAAATTGTCACACAGATGTAGTTATGACCAGAGAGGGTTTTTACAAATACAGATATGTAATTGATCTTTGTATAGATGGCAGACCTGGTCAACATTCTTTCATCATAACATTTTTTAATGAAAAATGTATTTCTGACCAAAATGAACGTTTTTTAAAAAATTGTTTTGGCCCAAATTTTCCATTTTCTTTTAAACAAACAAAACAAAACAAAAAGTTGTTTTCTGTAAATATTTTCAGTTTTCAGTGGAAAAAACCTTTTCAGTTAGCTCTTCAGTTAAAAAAAGTTTTTAGTTAAAAAAAACAATTATAAAACCTGAAAAATGTTAATGATTATAAAAAAAAAAGCTTTTTATTCTAAATTTTCTGTGAATAGTAATCAACTTTTTTGACAAGCTCTTATATAAATATTTATTTCCCGTTGGCTTCCTCTTCTGGTGTCCTTCCACCACAATCATAGGTTTGTCCAGTGTTGGACACATGCTATGGCCCACCCTGTAGCCATGGCAAGATCTTTCATAGTTTGTCCAGGAGCTGGCAGACCAGCAGATGTTCCATGGTTTGTGTTTCACCACAGTCACATTGGAACAGCCCCACTTCCACAAATTTACTTTTGTCCTGCCAACTCTTGTTGAGAGGCCATCTGTTGGCTAATCTTTTCTAATCTATCAATTCCTGTGCCATCTTAAATCTATTCATGACAGGACAAAGACAAAGAGTTTGGTCACAGGTCTGAATTTCTCCAGAGTTCAGAAGTGTTCTCTCTACCTAGGGATTATCATCATGCTTATCACTCTAGTGGCTGAGCAGATCCAAGGGTTTTATTCAGCCAGAGATACCATCCAGCTACAAAATTCAGATCCTGATACAACCTTCTCTGAAGATCAGGAGCTGTTCAGATCTGGGGAGTGTGTTTGTTCTCACAACTCCTTTTATTGATCTGAGATGTTTTTAGACAGCCTCTCCTCTTAAACATGTTTAAAGAAGGAAAAGCCTGTGGCACCAGAACTAAACAGAAACGTGTCCGATAGACCAGGGGTTCTTAACCTTTTTCTTTCTGAGCCCCTCCCCCCCAAACATGCTATGAAATCTCCATGGCCCACCTGTGCCACAAGAACTGGTTTTCTGCATATAAAAGCCAGGCCCGAGTTAAGGGGTAGTAAGCAGGGCAATTGCCCACAGCCCCACTCCACAGGGGACACTGGGAAGCTAAGTCACTTAGGCTTCTGCTTCAGCCTCAGGTGGCAGGCTCAGGGCCCCAGGCTTCAGGCCCATGCAGTGGGACTTCAGATTTCTGCCCTGGGTCCCAGAAAGTCTAACACTGGTCCCCCTTGGTGGACCCTCTGAAACCTGCTCGCAGCCCCTGGTTGAGTAGCACTGCTACAGATGTGTAAACAAAATACACAGTAGGTTTAGCTATCCACACTGAGCAGTGTATTCGAACAAGTCACTTCAGATTATGCTTTTGCCTTTGAATCGGGTTATAATTCTTAGCCTGTGTTTTGGTTTTAGTTCTGTTGTTTTTTTAAAGCCAGTTGCTGGACCAGAAGTCCCCAAAATTCAGCTCACTCATTCTGTTCCAATAAACATAATCATAGTCTGGGACTGGAAGAGACCTAAATAGGTCATTTGGCCCAGTCCTCCGCACTCAAGGCAGGACTATGTAATAACTGGACCATTCCTGACAAGTGTTTGTCTAACCTGTTCTTAAAAATCTCCAGTAATGGAGATTCCACAACCTCCCTAGGCAATTTATTCCAGTGCTTAACTATCTTGACACTTAGGAAGTTTTTCCTAATGTCCAGCCAAAACCTCACTTGATGCAATTTAAAACCATTGCTGCTTGTCCTATCTTCAGAGGTTAAGGAGAATAATTTTTCACCCTCCTCCTTGTAACAACCTTTTTTGTACTTGAAAACTGTTATCATGTATCCCCTCTGTCTTCTTGTCTCCAGATTAAACAAACCCAGTTTTTTCAATCTTCCCTCATAGGTCATGTTTTCTAGACCTTTAATCATTTTTATTGCTCTTCTCTGGACTGTCTCCAATTTGTCCACATCTTTCCTGAAATATCTCCCCCAGAACTGGACACAATACTCCAGCTGATGCCTTATCACTATGGAGTAGAGTGGAAGAATTAACTTCTTGTATCTTGCTTAAAACACTCCTGCTAATACCTCCCAGAATTATTTCGCTCTTTTTTTATTTCATTTATTTATTCATTCATTTATTTATTGCAACAGTATTACACTGTTGACACATATTTAGCTTGTGATCCACTATAATCTCCAGGTCCCCCTCTGCAGCACTCCTTCCTGGGCAGTCATTTCCCACTTAGTGTGTGTGCCATTGATAAAATTCTGCATTCAGAATTCAAACTTGACTTCAGTGGGAGCTGCACAACACATAACATGATTACCATTTGAGCCCCCACCCCCAAGCATACACAGTCATTTTCATCCAGCCCTGCTGGTGTGCCCTGCAGACTAGAACATCCCACCTTTTAAGCCAGCCTAGTAGAGGATTTCCATTTGCTGGCCTCCATGCATAGCAGTGGCTGGATGAGAAGGGTGTAGTGAATTCCTAAGGAGTCACTGTGAAGTTCAGAATGCAATTTAGGGTGGGGAATTGGCTTGACAATACTCCTGCCAGGAGGGAAGATAAACAGCTCTCTCTCAGAGCCACGGCCAGGTCTTTCCCATAGACCTGTTGGCAGTGGCATGGAGTGACATACCATTTCCTCCCTCTGAGGACTCAGAGCCAGGCTTCAGTAAACATACACCTCCACTTCAAGAAAAGGCAACTGACTGCCACCGCCATGATTATTCATCTCAGCGAAATTCCAGCAGCGAACATCCTGTCATACTGTGATGCAAGCAGTAGCAGGGAGCACAGAGGTGCCCCCATATGACTTTCTTGAAGAGAACCCAGAAACAACACAGACAGTACTACCTCGGGGTGTAACAGGACCTACACCATCAACTGTGAAGGGCCTTCCAGCATATCTCCCCTCTCAGCTGCAGAAACATCCTTCCCCAACCAGATTTTAATACTGAAAGCCCAACAAGATCAAGTACTTCATGGAGGACAGGGTAGTCTACCCCTCAACCAGTGAACCTGCTCAAAGGATTGTTCTGCCTACTATTCTGCTGTCTCCTTATTGTACTTCTGTCTTTCCTTTGAGTTTAGAACTGCCCTTTTGTCTTCCCTTTAGCTTTTGGATGTTCCTTTTCTTTTTAATTCTCTTTGACTCTGGACTGGCTCTTTTCTTTCTCTTTGGCTGTATACCTGGCCTTTACTATCTTTCCTGGCATTAGAATGGCCCTTTTCCTTCTATTCTTGGACTTTGTTTTCTTAAGGTTAGGTGTATGTGTGACTCTAGTTTGTAAACAAATTATTATTAATTATCATTATTAATTATTATTATTAATGCTAGTGAATCTAAGCATCTCACAAGTATGACAGAGTCCCTGATAATTCAATGCTACCAGAGTTGTCTATTAAAATTTGCAATGACTGTGAAAAAAAAATCCTGTTTTGATGAAAAACAAATCATTGTGTGGTTTCTCCTTGTGTGTTTCTGTTCTCCATGGAAATAAAAGCAGAAAACTGCTATTTTTCACATACTAACTGGAGGAAAACAATTATTCTCAATGTGAAAATGGTGCTATTTTGCATACAGCAAGAGTCTGAAAACATTTCTGCCATCCACCATTTTTTCACCAGATACTATGGTGATAAGTGCGGTATAAAAACCTACATAGAATAGACACATGAAATTTGATGGTAGAACCAGTGACTTAGATCTTACTATTCTGTGCACATTTTCACCACTGGAAATCTCAGGGCCAGATTTTCAGACAGAGTAGGTGCTCAATAGCTCATACATATTTAGTGGCTTAGACTTGCATGCTAAATTAGACTTGCATGCTAAATTACCTGATTTGAGCATGCAGTCATGGTAACTGTGTGTGCAAAATAGGCGTGTGATTGCAGAACTTGCATGATTGCAAATCTGAACTTCACTTTACATGCAAGAGAAAATCAAGTTTCATAAAGCTCCTGTGAAATATATTTGTCCTGAGACTACTTTGCTTATTTTGCTCTGCAGAAATACAGATACACAGACTATCACTGAGGCTAGCTGCTAGCCTCCTCCTGCTTTATTACAATGAATGTAGTGCTCCTGAAAGGTGCTACATTGGCAGCACCGAAGACTAAAGGCCTCTCTGTCTGCACAGAACAATGTGGCATAGGAAGTTGCATGGAGAGTCTTTGCCTACTCCGTCCTGTTAATGTGCTTCAGTCCTGACCGTGTGCGACCACCTCTAGGGGTGAGAGGGAAGCTCAGCCTCCTTGGTTTATTTAGTCCTTGGCGTCTCTCTTGAGATTGCCAATAAGTGTCAGTTGTGATGGGGGATTTTATGATGCTGACATCTGACCAAGTAGGAACTGGACTGAGCCCAGCATTTCTTTTTCCATGAACTACCAACCAGCTGTCACAGAGTAATCTTCAGCTAATCCTGACATAGACTAGTTTTGAAATAGTGACCTAGTGGTGAAAGGTTCTGAATGCCCTGAATGACTCAGTCCTATAGAATAATAAACTGCCTAATGCCACCCTGTTCCATGAGTGGGCCCACTCAGACTGCAACCTTAAGTGCATCGTTTATCGTCAAAGACATACACATACATCTCCAGAATTCCAGCATTCACCATTTTACACAGTGAGGGAGGGGAAGGCTATGTCTGGATAGCACTGGGGGTTATTTCCATCAGTGCCACCACACGTGAATAGACTTGACAGCATTGATCTAGGCCCGGTATGGTCCCCACCACTAGGCTTGTAGGCACATATGTGCTACTTGCCATCTCTTATCAGATTGCTCTTACTAAATTTCTTTCAAACTCGGAAGCAGCCCAATTTTCAGGTCAGTATTTAGAAAGCTATGGGGAAAATGTTGCAGCCCTTGCTCATGCAAAGCTGCCATTGACTTTAGTGGGAATTTTGCCTGAGTAAGGCCTGAGTGGGTATCTCAGGATTTGGACTTACCTGGTTTAGTTTTAAAGTAGCCAGTACTATATTTTCCAATATCTCTCTTCTTTTTTCCCCTATCCTCCCAATTTTTCTTTTATTCCTGCTCCTTGTTCCTCTCCTTTCCTCCTCATTTCCCATCCCTTCGTTTTTTCTTTCCTTCTCTTCTTTTCTATCCAACCTTCAGCATTTCTATCCTAGTGAGGTTCCCAAACTAGAACTATTTACCCAGTCTTATCCAACCCAGGATCCAAAGGAGGATCTGATTCCATAGCACACCTGCTTTGAATTTGGTTTTGCAAAACCAAACCCACCAAGCCTCTTTTTCCACTCTCTGCCTTCAGTATACTGTCCCCTGGCCGAGTTTCCCTTTATCTCTTCTCTCCCTACCTTTGCTAACAATAGCAGATGCTCTGCAGGCGAGTGTATTTTGCAGTTCCTGGTAATAAGTTCCTAACCGAGTTAAGAGATGAAAGCACATTGTGTGTTTTTGATTTACAGGCTGTTCAGTGACATTGCTTCTAGGGGACCCTGTAAACAAAGAAAGGCCTGTGGCTTTATAGAGCATGGAAAGTTTTCGCTTCTTGTAATGGAGAGGTCGGTCTGGAAGAAATTCAACTTCAAGGTCTTTTTCCTTCTTTGGGGCTTGTCTGAAACATATGGGCCACTCAGCTTGGCCAAAGAGTGGTGCCCCCAAAACACTCCTGATCAGCGTACAGGACAGCTTCAGCTGTGTGCCTATGTTTCTGCATCTTGACAGGCAAAGCAAAAAGAGGTGGGGCTGTGATGTCAACACTCTAGTATTTCCTCATCTGGAAGAGTCAGCAGCCTGGAGATTTCAATTAATGAGCGAAACAGCTGTGACTGGCAAGCAGTCAGTCATCCCAGTGTTTGTGTGCATCCATGTGCCCCTCTCTACGAAACTTCCAGTCCAGGAAAAACTTACCCAACACTTCAGATTTAGATCAGATGAGTCTGAGACAACACCCCTTCCACACCCACAGCTGAGTTTTGGAGAGGTTCAGATCTGGACCTTAACTTTGCAGCCAACACCCATTTTCAACCAATGAAAATCTCAACCCTCTTACCTTTAATTTGTTCCTCTTGGTTTTCCCTGTTATACTGCTGACTGGTATTGAAGCCAGGGGATCATTCCTTTCTACCCCCGCCCAGCCCCATTTTTCTTCCTACTAAAACCAGAAGCCATAATGGGGATATGCCAGCCCTTTGTGTTTCATTGGTTTGCAGTGGATACCCAGGTCCTTTTATCTTCTTTAACTGGCAGGGATGCGGTGACCAGGGCCGGCTCTAGGCACCAGCTAAGGAAGCTGGTGCCTGGGGCGGCACATCAGAAGGGGCAGCGCTCCAGCGTTTTGGGGTTTTTTAAAATTTTTTCCTTCCTCGGCAGAACGTTGGCGGCAGCTTTTTTATTTTTTTGCTTCGCTGCTTGGGGCGGCGAAAAAGGTAGAGCCGGCCCTGGCTGTGACCTCACCTCCCTATTTGCATCACTTCAAGGCTATATTCCTGCTATAAATGATTAGGGGACTGGAACACATGACTTATGAGGAGAGGCTGAGGGAACTGGGATTGTTTAGTCTGCGGAAGAGAAGAATGAGGGGGGATTTGATAGCTGCTTTCAACTACCTGAAACGGGGTTCCAAAGAGAATGGATCTAGACTGTTCTCAGTGGTAGCTGATGACAGAACAAGGAGTAATGGTCTCAAGTTGCAGTGGGGGAGGTTTAGGTTGGATATTAGGAAAAACTTTTTCACTATGAGGGTGGTGAAACACTGGAATGTGTTACCTAGGGAGGTGGTGGAATCTCCTTCCCTAGAAGTTTTTAAGGTCAGGCTTGACAAAGCCCTGGCTGGGATGATTTAGTCGGGGATCAGTCCTGCTTTGAGCAGGGGGTTGGACTAGATGACCTCCTGAGGTCCCTTCCAACCCTGATATTCTATGATTCTATTCCTTCCAAGTGGGCGATATCCCTAAACACTGCTCAGAAGTTCAGCTACTTCTATTCTGCTGTTGAGCCTGATGGGGGATTTGTTGCTGGATGGGGGTGTCCAGTTCACTTTGATCTCCTCCAGTCAGGTGTTCCACATGTAAGCAGAGTCACCCTTCTGCCAGGCCAAGTTGATAGCAGCAAGGGCCGGGTTTAGTACACAGGGGTTCCCTCTCATCAAAGCAAATGCAAAACTGGCTGGAGCCCCCACCCAGTGACCTGGGAAAATCTTACACACCCCTGGGCGCCTCAAAGAGGCAATACTTCCCCTCTCGCAAGCAGAGTCTCCGGGTAGCAGAGAGTCTTTAATAACATGAGGTAAACAACATCAGCATTAAATTGGGGAAACACCACAACTAGTGTTCATTAACCAAACCATGAGCAAAGACCCACCCCAGCAAATTGGGCCACATCCTTTCCCTCGGGTTCTCGAGTCCCAGAACCCAAACGTCTCTTGAGTCCAGCAATCCACAAATCACCCAAAGTCCAAAAAGTCCAGCCCCAGAGTTCAAAAGTTCATCTGCAGAGTGTTACTCCCCAGTCTGGCTAAAATGTGCCTGTGTGTGGGGGAAAGAGGTAAGGGGCACCTTACGTGTCCTGAAGCTGACTGCCCCACAGGGCTCTGTTCTGCTCCGCTGTCTCACGACCGGCTCCGCTTTGCACAGCTCGCTGTCTCACAAACACTCCACCATCTCACAAACAGCTCTGCTCAGCTCGCCTCGCCACTCCGCTGTCTCACGAATGGCTCCGCTCTGCACAGCTCACCTCGCTGTCTCACAAACACTCCACCAGCCTATCCACAAACAGCACCACTGCACTCTAGATCTTCCAGCTCCCCACTACTTGACACAGCACTCAGTGATTTCAGCTCATAGTAGTAGGAGCCTTAGTGCTGGTGCACCATAAGGCCAAAGTGAATTCAGCACAGTGCCTGTAGCAAGACTCTTAATAGACCCAAAATTAGCTCTGACATGCCACAGTGGAGAGAGACAGAGGTGCAATTGGTGTTTCAGGCCCTCACAAAGGGGCCCACACCACCAGGTACTAATACCTGTCTCAAGCCTCTCTCAATTCACAGAGTTTTGGAACCCATGTCCCTTGCCTAGCGAGTGCTACTTAGTTGATGGTGAGTCCCTCCATCATAACAAAAGGCCAAGTACAGTTCCAAGCACAGTTCCCATAATCAGGGTAATAACAATTTATTCTTCCTGCCCCAATAACAGAGACACTGGGGATCCCACAACAGCCAAAGTGACCATTTGGGCAGTTATGGCCTCATTCTAGGCGGGGTGGGTGTGCCTATGCAAATGATATCAGCCCCTGAAGTTCTTTTCCACAACTTGCCACACCTCACCACCAGATGTCAGGGTGGAGCTCATCCTGACTCTGCTTACACACAGCTAAGATCCTACCATTGCCCTTTGCACCTAAACTTTGCTGTGCTACACCATTGTGACTCTAGTCATTGGTATTGACAATGTTCATTTTTGTACTTGTGATGGGTGAAGACCGTAACTGCATGAGCGGATCTAACAGAAGAAAGAAGCCAGAGTGGGAAAGAATAAGCTTCCACACCAGTGCAAACATCTTCTGTAATTGCAATGGGAGAAATGCCGTAAACGATTTTGCCATGAACAGTCAATCTCCTTTTCTTCTCCAGCATTGCACACCTCCCTTTGAATCAGGCCACAAAGAAGGACTGGAACCAGACCAGAATTTACTGCATCTTGGCTAAATACTTAAGCAAATGTAAATTGTCAAGAAGTACAACAGCAGCAAGAAATGCATTACTGAGTTTCATAGGAATAGAAATAAGTAAGAGATGGCTTAGTTTACAGAACAGAGAATCCTCCAAGACCATAAAATGAACAGGGGTAGCTAAGCACTTTTTGAAACTCCCACCCTATGGGTCTGCTGTCAATTGTTAACTGCAGAAGCATGCTATGACTCACCCCCTCTTCCTGCTGTGCTGCTATTATCCACCAACATCTCACTGAAATCACTGAAATGCTGATAACAGAGAGGACATAAAATCTGGAATCCAAGCACCTTTGAATTTCCAGGAGAAAGGGTGTGTTTGGATTTGCATCTCCACTCCTCTACGGTTTTTGGTTCCAAATCAGAATCAATATTTGCTGCTTCCAGTTTGGATGTGGAAGAAATCTGATGGGAAAATATGATGGGCACTTTTAAATGCAACCCCCCCCCCCAAGACAAGCCTAAACCTAAGCTGGATTCAGATGTGAACCCCATCTCCTGGGCCATTTTCTAGTTAATATTAGCATGCGTCTTCTACACTCACGGGCCACAGAAGGTGCAGTCTACCATTCAGAATGTCCAAGGGTTTGTAATCAGAACACGAGTCAGGAGAGCTCCCTCCACACTAGGTGGTGTAAAAGTCAAGAGGACTTTCATCTTCTAAAGAGGCAGTGGGCTCTAGTGTGGATTAAGCACAGCGCTGAGACTCAGGTATTACTAAGCTCTACTCCACACAGCTCTGCCACTGTCTTGCTGCGAGGCCTTTGGGAAAGTCATTTAATGTCTCTGCACCTTAGCTTCTCCTTCTTGAAAATGGAGATCATAATATTTAGTGACCTAACCCAATGGGGTAGAAGATCTGGGTGATACTAATGTTCGTACAGTGCTTTGTAAATGGGCATTTCTGAGTATTATCCGCTGCCTCCTAGGTCACAACCTCAAGGCCATATGCTACCTTCTGCCTACACACAGAGTCCACTGACATCTCTGGGATTTCTCTATGTGCCTTGAAACCAGTATTAATTACATGGCATCAATATAGTAAGTGTGGCTTATAGCCAATATTATTTACAGAGCATAGAAAGTCTCCGGCATGATGCTACAGGAGTGCTGTGCCAAAAACACAGAGCGAGCAAGAGAGAGAGAGAGAGAGAGAGATCTCAGGTTTGAATGGTTTCTAGTTTGGAGTTGGAAGAATACAGGATAAGACAGATGTAAACACTGAAGGGAGCAGTAGGTTGTCACTGTAGCTGGAACGCTTCATGCAACAGTAAGGTCCGAGGAGGCATTTTTTTTTCTGTCTGGTCCTTACGCTGTCTTTGTGACACTGTGACTACAGGACCTCTATCAGCTCCACAGCACCACAATGCTAGGAATGTGCTGTGCCTTTCTAGGGTTTTTTGTTGTTGTTGTTGATGAATTAGCCATACAGAATGGTGGAGTTCCTATGATTATGCTTATTGAATCCACGCTTGCTGGGGGTGCATGTTGCTGGGCATGCATTGAATCTGCACCTCCATACTGAGGAAGGTAGCTATGAGCATGTCTGCACTGCTTGGGTCCATACTGCCAAAAGCATGGCCAAGTGGCAAGTGTACACTTGGCTCAGTGTACAACCGGGGGCAGATTCTTAGGTATTTAAAGTGATTGAGATTGAAGGCAGCCCTGTAGGGACTGTGTGGGATTGGAAACCAAAGGTGTGTCAGATGTAGCAGGCTGAGTACCACATTGTGCCACTAGGTAACTTTAGGAGGGACTTGCATCCTCACAGGACCTAGATGGAATCAGATATGGATTATTCTTCCTGGTCAAACATCTCTGCACGAGAGTCAAGCAAACAGGGAACATAGCACACACTTAATCCTATGGGCCCCACATGGAGCAGCATCTTGGTTTTTCTCTCCCTCCCTAAATACCAGCCACCAACTTCCCATTCCCCCTCAATGGGGAGGGGGAAGTGGTTTGAACAGAGACTGCTGACTCTGGGAGTAAGAGTCCTTGGCAATGGCATAACACTGATAGCTCCACCTACCGTTTCACGAGCCTTCCCAAAGAGCTGGAACCTCAGGGCACTTGCATTCCTTGCAGGTTCTCAGCTGGATGTTTTGCCCCCATTTAATTTTATAGGAGTTACACTTGCTTCACATAACAGTACAGTCCTGGCCCTTTAATAATCCTGCAGCCCTGCAAGAGAGAAGTTAGAGGAACTCAACAAAATGCACCCTGTAGAGCAGGAAATCCCCCGAAGAGCCAGTGGGAGTTTTAAAAGGCCACAATCGCACAAAGTGCTTACCCAGCAATGATAATCTGCCAGCTCAGGACATGACCAGTCCCCCAGCCAGTTAAAACAGGTGCTGTCATCCACAGGAGCAACTGTGCCCATCCCACTGGTGCAACTGTCCAGCCTGAGCCTCCCTGCCCAGCGCAGGCAGGATTGCTCTTGTACCGATAGAAGGCCATCGTGTCTCCATTCCCCCATTTTCCCCCAGAAGAAACAGGATTGCACCTTACAAAGGGGCCACGGTGCAAGATACTGCAGTTCAGTTCTTACAACTGCTGATTACTCAAGAAAGAGAAGGGGGAAGAGGAATGAGAGCAACTACAGCTGCAGTGACACAAGCCTTGTGTGTCTGGGGCTGTAGCCATAGGAATTTGCCCTTAAGGTAGCTGTTAAGTGACTGTGCTCAGCTGGAGTGCGCTACTGTCTGGCTCCACTGTTCAAAACCCAGAGCATTAGTTTTTTTCCGATTTCCTCCTGCCATTCAACTGGGGACTGAGGATTATTATTGTTTATATTGCAGTGGTGCCTAAAACACGCTGGGTGCTTTCCAAACACAGAGGAAGACACGGACCCTGCCCTGAAGGGCCATGTACAATCTGAAGAACAATCAGTGTATTATACAAGCTTCCACTTCTGCAAACAAGCATTCCCTTCTATTCAGAGACCCATCTCAGGGGCTGTGAGAGGATCACACAGTCCATCTCAACTCATGCCATATAGCAGGATTGGTTTCCTCATCCCAAAGTCATGGCTGGAGGTTGGAACTGAATCCACGACTGGACAGCTTGTTCCAATTGCTATATGACTCTTCTTGGAATTATAAAGTTTTCCCCTGATATTGATCCTAACTGTTTCCTGCTACTGCCTAAGCCCATAATAGCTTTTTCTGTCCTCTTGCTACTGAAAATATTTGATCTGCATCCTCTTTAGCATGTCCTACCATGTACAGTATTTGTAAACAACTACCCTGTCCCTTCAGTCTGAACAAGCCCAGGGTTCCTGGTATTTCCTCATGTGACAGAGCACTTTGGTGAGTCACCACTTGACTCTGGTTAATTTGTCTAGTTTTAGCCTAGTTAACACCAGTGAATGATAAACACAAGAGAAATCAATACAAACACAAGGATCTCTCACCCTTAAATATATACAGTATGTTTAAGACATTAAATATCTGCATCAAAGCTCTTTACAATGAAGCCCCAGAACATCGATATGAGGTAGGTATGATCACAGTTTTAGCTAAAAATGGTGATAATAAAGTGAGGCAGAGAAGTTAAGTGACTTGCCTGAGATAACAGAGAGTCAGTGTCAGAGCTGGTAATAGAATCCAGGAGCTATGACTCCAAGTCTTGTGCACTAACCACTTGGTAACACTCCCTCCATCAGTTATACATGTGTCTGTATAAATGTATTCAGTGCTGTTCCTCTGTTAGGACCTACCCTGGAATCAACGCTATATCACCACCTTGCAAATGAAATACTTAGAGTGAGATTCAAAGGCCAATAGCTTATGAAGCTCATTCACCAGTGGCTCTCCCACAACTGGAAGAGGCTGTCTCTTTGTGGGATGACTGGCAAGACCAATTTTTTCTAGCACCATCCTCAAGGATTCACTAAAAGCATGTGGCATATTTTTGTAAAAGATTGTGACCAAAATTTACAAAAGCACAAAATAATTTCTGGTGCTTCCAACCTGAGTGCCCAGACTGACACTTGAAAGGGGCCCTGATTTTCCATTGCGCAGTCACCATTAGAAATCAGACCCCCTTTACACTGTCCCAATTTGGGCCTCCAATATCACGAGCCACTTTTGAAAACCTTGGCTATAATTAGTGAGCAATTGAAAAAGTGGGCTTGTATCTAGGGGCAACGTAGCATTAAGCAGAGAGGTGTGAAAATATTTGCATTCAGACCCCAGAAATAGAGTGACTAGTCCAGGGTTGATCACTTCAATTTAAGGAGGGTTCTTTGGTGAGATCAAGTCAATGTAACTGTTATACCATTCACGTTCCCCACTGCAGCACGGCAGGGAACAGGGGTTGTGGCTGGAGGAAAGGTGTGACCAGAATGCTCTTGTGCTACGCCAATCCTTGCTTGCTTTTTTTGAATCTATGGACATGGGGCAGCTCTAATCCAGTGCAGGGGCATATTGGCCCTGCACAGAGCAGCACCAACATCAGGAGGGAGCAAAGATGAGCAGCCTTTCTGTACATCCACTCTATGCACTTAAACCATAGCCTACAGCCATCTGTTTCTTCTGCTTACCCCTTATGCGCCTTGTCACCACCAGGAGTCCCCGCCCTCTCTGACATAACAGTGATGATTGTGATTTCACCAACAGAAAGATGTGATTAGGGGCTGGGAATATGCAGGGGAGCCCTCAAAGAAACAAAGAGCTAGTTTGCTTGCAGATACCGTTAGTAATAAAATAATTTACCACGATTAAATATAAAAGAACGTAAAGTTGTTAGACTGGGCAGAGTATGCGTATGTGCACGTGCGCATATGCTGACAGGCTGCTTCAGTTACTGCATGGCCTGGAGAGAGTTAAACTGGGAACCAGACGCTTCACATCTTTGAGATGGAGTTCTGGGAGAGGAGTGTGTTGAAGTACAGGGGAGACAAGGGCCAGTGCTGCACCCAGGGGGGCTAGGCTGCTGGACAGCAGGTTCTAGCTCTCCGGAGAGGATGTGAGATAGGTCTGTACCCTGAGAATGTGCCTAGGGACTCCGAGATTGGGGCAGTGCTTAGACTCTGTTCAGACTCTAGGAGCTGGAAACACCTTGGGCATCTAGAACCCAGAGGCTTGGATTCCCCCCATGGTAGTCCTAGTGGGTGCTCAGTAGGATCTGTGATAAGAGGTCAGTTATTTGGGGTGGCCTGGAAAAGATCCTGAGCCTTGGAAAGATACAGAGGCAGCAAGATGTCCCACCTTGTGACCGACCACATAATAATGACCCTGCCGGTGATCACAGAACAACTGGTAATGTCTGAGAAGAAGGTGAGTGGGGACATTAATTAATTAATTGACTTGCTCCAGGGATGGGGAGGCATAGAACTCCCTTGGCCCTGGACCCAGGGGACACTCTACACAGCGGCAGGACCCCATCAACATGCCACACCATGTAGCCAGAATAACAAAGTGAAGACTTTGCTGGATCAGGGAGCCGGAGACAGCCTTTCAGAGTTATATAAGGGACACTGGACTTCACTCCATTCTCACCACCTCGCTATGGCTTGCTTGGGGTTAAAGTGGACAGCTGAGAAAATGTTCCGTGAATTCACTTGTCCACAGCACTTGTCAGGCAAACTCACAGGCTTGGCTGGAGCCAGAGGAAGTCACGAATGGTACTTTTCCAGTGTTGGGAACTAATAGAAAGACCACAACCAGAACAGCTGCTTTCTCAAGCCTCCCTGCCTAACCCTTGGGTGGGGGTATGAACCACGTCGCTTCCCCTGCCAGGCAGACTGCTTCCTAATTCTTTGGGGAGGGGAAAGGGGAACTATCACCACAAAGCAAAGGGAGCCTTCACTTACACGGTTAGGTCTGAGATGGGGGAACCCAACAGTCTGCACCTGAGAGATCACTCTTAGGGCTGGCTAGAAAACCAGAGTTCTATTGCTTGGAGACAAATGGCGGTTTCACAAACTGTTTTCATTTTGCATCAGCACAAAAACTGCATATTTTTCATGAAAAATAAGACAAAGGCCCCAATCCCTACAAATCCAATAGCCTGCTGGGTCAGGCACTCATGTGGGAGAGCTAGGCTCAGGTCCCTGTTCTGCCTGTTTCACATCCCACCTGCGTGCCCTCACCAGCAAGCTCAATGATCAGGCTCTTTGTCTCTCTCTCTCAATCTCTCCTGCCGGAGCGGTTACACCTTGTATAAATAGTTAACTATCCACAAGACCAGTCTTCCTCCCACATGGAGCATATGAGTGACAGCTACAATGTCACATGTGAGATGACATCAGGTTAAATGGAGGAGCATTTTCAGTTCCTGTTTCAGCTAAAATTCCCCAGCATTTCGTTTGTCTGAAGAGGCAGGCAACGGATAGACCATGTTCTGATCTCACCTGAAACAGCTAATATCAATATTATAGTGACTTCTAGAGCAAGCACAGAATAATGAATGTCAGCTTAACCACTGTGATGTCAGAAAGCAAAGAATGATGAACACACCCATGCTGGCTGTAGACAAAGCCTGCCCAATGGGGCTTCAGCACATAGTATTTAAGCGTATGGAATGTCTTACTGGCAATGCATTTTCAGCTCTGTATGTTGAGACCTATGTTATGTTACAGGAATATTTTGCCTCAACAGTATAAATTGATGTCTGGAAAGGATCCTGGAATCAGGCGTTTAAATCATACAGATCAAATCAATCTCTTTAATATTGGTTACAGGGGCTTTGAAAGCAGTGTGTCCCTTTCCTTACTTGGAAATCATGTTAGGAAGTGGACTCCGGTTGGTTCAGATGGCTTTGTTACTGAGAGGTGTCTTCACAAGCAAGATAAACTGCTGGTTAGCCTCTTTGTAACAATAAATATGGGTACTCTGCACTTCTAGAACATCTTTCAACAGAGGCTTTTGCAGCACTTTACAAACATTAGTTACCCAAAAAGTTCCTCCGACAAGTAACAAAAATTGTAAATTTTGTTTTTTTACAACAGCACATCAAAAATAACTCTGGGCAGAATATAAACATAACAGGCTGGGGTTGCTCTCTCCAACATGGACAATCCATTAGACGTAAGATTAGGAGCCTCATCTTGCAACACTTCCTTGTTTGAATGGTAACTTCAGGGAAAAAACTCATGCTAGCAAGGATGTCTCATGAATAAGGGACTGCATTATTGGGCCCTCTAACTACACAAACACTAAACAATGTTCCTCTGCTCAAACAAAGGGAACCCACATTCTCGGAGGCCTCATTAGGTTGCCTGTCTCCAATGCCCTGGGCAGTGCCTCTGAGCTGCCACTCAAATAATTCAAAGCACACAGCAAACAAACAAAAACAATCCGAGCATCTAGTGTTTGCTTATCACGTTTGCCTAAGTGGGTTGGTGGGGGAAATGGTGAGTGGCTCGCAGTCCCACTACCAGGCACTTTACCTACAGCCTCCCTCTCTTTATAAACCCCTCTATTAGCAATGCAGCACAGCTCCCTCTACTGGTCAGACTACTAAAGGGATCCACAAAAAGAAAAGGAGGACTTGTGGCACCGAACCATGCTAATTGTTCCCTTTGGTGCTAGCTTCCTCTAGCTCCCCTATTCTAACATCTATGCTAATGTCACCTCAGTGTCTTAGATCCTCAGACCCTAGACTGGGTGCATTTCACTGATAAGGTTTTTGACAGATTGGAAAAGGTGAATTTTTTTCTGTGGCCGTTCAGTGATTAGGATTAAAGGGGCTCACCACAGTGGATTAAAAAGGTCTTTGGTCACAGGCAAACAGCTACAGTTCAGACTAACAAGATAAACCCTTCTCGATTTCACTTACCTAGTGGAATCAGACACAAATGGCTAGCAGGAAAGCATTTCTGAAGAGGCTGAGCTCACATATCGGGGGCATTATGACATTGGCTTCCTGCAGTCTTCTTGACATCACATTGTCATGATATATAACAGAATGCTGCTAGGCTTGTGTCCTTTTGGTACAGTGGGGATCTGCCGTCTAGCTCCTTTGTCTGTTTAATCGTTCCTTTCTTTGTTACTCTAGAGCCATCGAAATCCCACCAAAATAGAGATTTAATAGACGTAAAAGTAAAAACACTGATGCCCCAAACAGCCTTGTGTGGCCCTGCCCACGCTCCACCTCCATGCCCCTTCCTGCTTCCTGGTGCTGTGCTGCGGGGGGCTCTTCCCTCTGTGGCTGGGGCCCCAGGCTGGGGTTAATGAGTGCTGGCCTGCGCTCTGGGGCTGCGCGGGGAGGGTGCCACCCTCCCGCCCAGTGCTCTGGGGCTGGGGAAGGGGGGCTCTGGCCTTCGACGGGAGGGGTGGGGCCTTGGGGAGAAGGGGCAGGCTGGGCCAAGGGCTAGCCTCCCCAAGCCCGGAGTTCACCCACCACCCATGGATACCTGTACATACAGGTTTCCAAAGAAGTAATCATGACTTGAAAGGGAATAAAATTAGGATTTGTTCCTCTCCCTGGTCAATTGTCTATCCCCTTTTTCTCTTCTTTTGCTTCTTTATAATGTATAAAGAAGGCTTAAATATTGCTTTCAATTTTTTCTGCCTGGGTTTTGTCTTAGAAATATATCAGGAATTTCAAGTCTGGTCTGGCTTTTGTCAGAGCACACAAAATGTGTGAGCACTCTCAACCATCATATGAAGGTGCAAGCACGGTTGACTCTTTAACTAAAAAATCTTTTAATCCAACTTCTTATAAGATGTTTAATTTAAATAGATGTTAATAAAAAACAAAAAAGGCAGAATTTTAAACTGTCTGAATAAAAATCACTTCTCTCAGTTAATCAAGTTTAACTTCGTAGTGTCTCTGATGTTCTAACCCCACCAGTTTCCCATCTGGCCATAGAGGCTTTGTCAAAACCAGGGTAAACAGGACCTGAAACAGGACCTAATGTATTAAAAACAGTCTTTAAAACATCAAAACCAAAATAGGTTTGGCCTTATTCACACACCACAAATGAGAAAAGAAATTAAAAAGGCACAAACCCATTTTTTCTAAAAGTAATCTTGACTTAAATATACGTGCCAGATCGGCAGCTGGTATAAATCAGTAACAAACCACTTGTTTGTTACTGATTTTGTGAAGTTTGTGACTTCAGTGACTCTATACAGATTTACACCAGTTGAGGATCCGGCCCTTCATGTTTTGCTCTTTATCTGTGATAAAATGTAACAGAGAGAAATGCTACTTCTTTCCATTTCTTGCATTAATCCTCTCAGTCTTCCGAGTTATCATGAAAAGAAAACAATGACAAATTCTAGCCGGCTGCCTAAAAAGCCCAGAATGTCAATAAATCCTTTGGGCCTCCAAACGAACTGCCTATTATGCAATCCCACATCCCTGCCTGTAGGCATGCAAACCCTTAATCTGCTAAGGAGAGGGCAATAGTGAGATCCACCCAATCTTTGGAGCCCCCGGGGGAAGAGATTGTTGCTACTTATGTGAAAGTAATCTCCTACTTTGTTTGTAGGTTGTTTTTTTTAAAAAACAAACTTTTGTCTATCAGATGCCAAAAGCATTTAGCATTAAATTGTAACTGGCTATTAAAAAACAACAACAGCCGCACACACAGATGGAGTTTTGCCATCTAAAAATAAACAATCATTAACAGCAACTAATCCAGGAAAGAAGGTACAGTTAGTGATGGTCACCTAGCTGACACAATGAATTAGACCCAGTGCTGGTCAGTGGCATGGGAGACAGACAGACAGACGGAGCCCTCCATGTCTGCCTGTCTCTCTGTTGAACCACAGCAAATTCCTTGCTCGTATCTTCTGCTTAGTTTTTCCATTATCCTTCTGCAGGGGAAATATTTTCTTGACAAGACCTCTCTGAGGTTTCTGGCTAGCCCCCTCATCCCGCTGAGCCAGTCCCTTTCGTTTACAAACACCATCTCACAGCCAGCTGAAAATGAAGGATTTAGATTCCATTACACTGTAATCTGGGCTGGATGATATCCGTTTCTTTCCAGCGTTGAGGTGCCCAAATACAGCATTCACCTATAGTTGTAATTTTGCTGGTAGAATACAGCACAGAAAGTGACTTGCATCCCAGGTTCATTTCATGATGGCTCTGTGTGCCACCCAAAATTTCACTGACCTTTTTAGGTGAGTTTGCCTCAATATTACACTGCATGCTCCTGCCCAATTGCTTTCCTGGTATCTCCAGCTTGTTAAAATGATGGGATATTTTTTCCTCAATGTACTAGACCTGTCCACTTCCCCTTGTTTCATCACATTTTATTTCCTGTCCATTTGTTTAGCTCCTTGAGGTTTGTTTCTCTGAACTGGTTGGAGCTTCTCTGCCTCACCTCCCAATTAGTCTGCTTTCTCACCACCTCTTCCAGATGATCAATAAAGATGTTAAATAAAATTGGACTCGCTCAACACTGATTATTTGACTGTAGGGTAGGAGACTTCTCACTCGGTACACCGGTGGGTCTTACCCACTTGCTCAGGGTCTAACTGTTCACCATATTTGGGGTCAGGAAGGAATTTTCTCCCAGGTCAGATTGGCAGAGATGCTGGGAGTTGGGGGGGGACTTCACCTTCCTCTGCAGCGTGGGACATGGACCATTTGCTGGTATGAACTAGAAGCCTTTAAATCATGATTTGAGGACTTCAGTAACACAGCCAGAGAGTATGGGCCTATTGCAGGGGTGGGTAGGAGAGGTTATGTGGCTGTAGTCTGCAGGAGGTCAAACTAGATGATCATGATGGTCCCTTCTGACCTTCAAGTCTATGAATCTACCCACTCAGAGCAAAAAGTTTCAGGTGATAGAAGTGCTGTTATAGTGGTGCTGAATGAACTAGGCTCTGGGGGAGCGGCCCTGCATCAGAAGCATCATTTGCTATGGGGAAAGGGGAGCAGTTACCCACCCTCCAGACCTTGGTTTTCCCCCTCACCATACTTTTTATAGGTCTAGATGCTTCATTATGTCTTCCACTTTTTACCTTCCATCCTTCGCAGGATATAATCTAATCACACATGCTGACACAACTTTGCCCTCTCACCATGAGTTTTTCTGAAATGGTACCACCGCCTGTATAAAGGAGACTGCATGCATACTCCCATGCTCAAACTCAGGCAAACACGCACAGATACCTGCTCCCATGTAGCATTCCTTCTCACAAATATACACACACAAACTCACATACGCAATCACGTACGTATGCACATTCATGCACATATGCCCATGCAGGCTTGCACACAAATACTCTCACATGTAGTGCACACAAGCTCACAGTCACACACACACATAACCACAAATACACAGGTGTGCTCACACACCATACGCATGCAGTCATGCAACTACATCTGCACACTCGCATGGGCATACCCAGTATCCTGTTCTCACGTGCTAACGGTAACATACACATGCTCATTATGACTACATGTGTACACAGACACATCCTCACAAGTATACACACTCACACTTCCTCATATATTCACATGCAAGCTCACACCCATGTACACACAAACCAATGTTCACAAACACACACACACACGGACGTTTATCTTTGTACACATATGCTCACATACACACACACGCTCTCATTCATCACTAGATCTAAACCTCTAAAATATACAAAGAGCATTTTCAAGGACCACCTAACTGGGAGAAGGATGGTAGGCTGTGCAGAACAACTTCCGGCTGAGATCACCTCAGCCACCCCCGCTGCCAGATCAGCCAGGGCAGGGATCCCGTAGGGCTCATCTGATAAAGCTGTCCCATAGATCATGATAGTGCTAGCTGAAGGTTTGGTTCTGGTAACATGCACCAATAGGGCCTAATTCTCTTTTGTCCTATTGCCCTTTTACAGTGGCAGAAACAACCTAGTGGAATACACCTGGCATAAGGCCATTCTCTGGCCAGAGCACAGGTGCCAGAATGGTCCCCCTCCTATCCCTGTGTATAAGACTTAGAGGGGGGCAGGGAGGGCCATTCTGGGGGAAGAGGCGTGGCCACAGAACAGCACTTTCTAGATATTCTCAGGTTTCAGAGCGGTAGCCTTGTTAGTCTGTATCAGCAAAAACAGCAAGGAGACCTCATGGCACCTTAGAGACTAACTAATTTATTTGGGCATAAGTTTTCGTGGGCTAAAACCCACTTCATCAGATGCATGGAGTGGAAAATACAGTAGGCATGTATAAATACACGGTACATGAAAAGATGGGAGTTGCCTTACATGAAAAGATGGGAGTTGCCTTACCAAGTCGGGGGTCAGTGCTAACGAGACAATTCAATTAAGGTGGAAGTGGGCTATTCTCAACAGTAGAATACTTTGTAGTGATAGTGAGGCCAATGTAATCAGGGTGGCCCATTTCAAACAGTTGACAAGAAGGTGTGAGTAACAATAGAGGGAAATTAGTTTGGGGAAATTAGTTTTTGTAATGACCCATCCACTTCCAGTCTTTATTCAGGCCTCATTTGATGGTGTCCAGTTTGCAAATTAATTCCAGTTCTGCAGTTTCTCGTTGGAGTCTGGTTCTGAAGTTTTTTTGTTGAAGAATTGCCACTTTCAAGTCGGTTATTGAATGTTCAGGGAGGTTGAAGTGTTCTCTGACTGGTTTTTGAATGTTATAATCCTTGACGTCTGATTTGTGTCCATTTATTCTTTTGCATAGAGACTGTCCAGTTTGGCCAATGTACATGGCAGAGGGGCATTGCTGGCACATGATGGCATATATCACATTGGTAGATGTGCAGGTGAACGAGCCCCTGATGGTATGGTTGATGTGGTTAGGTCCTATGATGGTGTCCCGTGAATAGGTATGTGGACAGTGCTGGCAATGGGGTTTGTAGCAGGGATTGGTTCTTGGGTTAGTGGTTTTGTTGTGTTTTTGTTGTGTGGTATATTCTCAGCTGCTCGTACACCATGGGCAGCCCAAGAGTAACTTATTCCAGGGGCCAGTCAGACCCACAGAAGCCCCAAGAATATGAGGAACTGAAAGGTAGCTTAAAGCCGCCTTTACTGGGAACTGGGGCTAACTGGATACTGCCCTCTGGTCCACTTTGGCACTGGCCACGACTTGGCAGACAGCCAAAAATCCATCTCATGATTAAGAATAACAATTATCTTGATCTATGCTCCTTGGAACTGCCAATTGCAGCCAATGTGACTGTCAGCCAGATCTGACCCTCATTATCTCCAGTCCATCCTAGTCTTTCTAAGGTGCCTGTCCTCATAGCCTGCAGTTAAGCAGCAATACACAAACTGCTACCAATCCAATTTGTGATCACCAGGATTTGTCTGGAAATGTTGACTGGGAAGCACCAGCTGTGACAGGGTTCATAGATGGAGCTAGTAGTCTATTAAGCAGCGATCTCCAGGATAGCTGAATCCAGGCCAGGACTTAAGGAGACCCTGAGTGGTCAACCTAGGTAGCAGAGGTGAAAGAGAAATCACAGGGTCTGTGCCCAGCAGCCTCCCTAAACCACCCCTTTATATTAATTACAACAGCCTCTTGTTTGTTCTCTGCAGCGAGAGGCACAACAAGTACTGATTTCAGGTGTGTAGGAAGTTTGACACTGGGCAGCCTATTTTAATACACATATATTCTTCTAGACCAATTCTGTTTAACAGCCATGGAGTCTATTTTAGTGGATGAAAGAAACTCTGGCTAGAATCTTTCAATAACCTTCTTCCCTTAATCAGAGATGGGCCCAAATCAAAATCCTGAATCCAAACATCCCCTGAGCATTGCGGAAGTTCATCTCTAGGGTGACCAGACAGCAAGTGTGAAAAACTGGGACAGGGGATGGGAGGTAATAGGAGCCTATAAAAGAAACAGACCCAAAAATCGGGACTGTCCCTATAAAATTGGGACATCTGGTCACCCTATTCAGATCCAGCTCTGAACTTGGAACCAGGCCTCTTTTTTCTTACTTGGGCTAAACCAAAAGCTCCAAGGCTTGTTCAAGGAAAGCCCCTGGTGGGCCGGGCAGGTTTGTTTACCTGCCGTGTCCACAGATTCGGCCGACCGCGGCTCCCACTGGCCGCGGTTCACCGCTCCAGGCCAATGGGGGCTGCGGGAAGTGGCGCGGGCTGAGGGATTTGCTGGCCACCCTTTCTGCAGCCCTCATTAGCCTGGAGCAGAGAACTGCGGCCAGTGGGAGCCACGATCGGCCAAACCTGCGGATGCAGCAGGGAAACAAACCAGCCCGGCCCGCCAGGGGGCTTACCCTGAACAAGCAGCCACCCTAGTTTGAGAACCACTGCTCTACACCCCACTCCTAAACATAGGCGAAACTCTTTCTACCTTAGGGTTTAATGTAGTGCCTGTGTCTGTACTATCTTAGCACTTCCCAGGTAAATTAGGTCCTGAGTGGATTTCAAGGAGTCTTCTGCTCTTTTCCATGCCCTGGTTATAGGACATTCTGCTTGGAGTAGACACAGAGACATTTTTTTTAAAATCATTCCAGTTATTATGGAGAAGATTTTTCCAAGAAGAGGGCCATGCCCTAGGTGCAGTCAGACTTCAGAACACTCTAATCCCCTCCGGGAGCTCTTTCCGCCGCTGAACTCCCTCAACCAATAACACTTTCTATCCAGCTTTAGTAGCTTCATTGTGCCTTTGTAAGCAGTGTTGTTCCAGGCAAGTGCAGTTGTGTTGGTGGGATATGGATGGAAATACAGGAGCTGGATCCTGACCCATTCATGGCTTTGACAGTCAGGACAAGGGTCTTGGGCCGGCAAAGAAAGGGGATTGGGAGCCTGTGGAAAGATGGAAGCCCAGGCTGGCAGGGCCGGCCTTAGGGAAAATGGCACCCTGGGCAAATTTGTATCTTGGTGCCCCTGTCCCCTGTCGGTGCAGCACCTCCACCCATTGCCCCTGGCCCCCGTGGGTACCCCCCATTGCCCTTGGTCCCCATGGGCTCCCCAGGTTCCTCAGCTCCCCTTTACCCATAACCCCTGCACTATGCCCTTTGCCCTTAACCTCAGCACCCCCCATACTAACTCCTCTACTGTGCCCCTTCACCCCTAACACCTGACTCCCCTACTGTGCTCCTAACCCCTGCATCCCCCTCCTGCACCCACAGGGGGAAATTGACCTGGATGCATGGAGTAGTTTGCATTGCTGCTCGTTCCCCACCTCCAACATTGCTCCTCTGCATCCCCCTAGAGGGCTGTGAGGGGGGCGGCAAGGAGAAGTGTCAGGGCTCCCTGCATCCAGGTCACTTTCCCCACCTGGGCTGTGTAAGGGGAGGACAAGAGAGCAGTGGCCCAGGTGGGGAAAGTGACCTGGATGCTTGGAGCGCTTAGTGTTGCTCCTCACTCACCCCCTTACAAGGGGACACACAGAGGAACATTGGGAGAGCAGGCAGTATATATGTGTCACCGCTCCCCCCCCCTCTATGTTCCTCTGCCGGGAGGAAGCTGGGACACATCTGGGTGCCCCCCTTGCGGCAGTGCCCTGCCTGCCGGGAGCAGTTTCTAACTCTACACGGGCAGCGCGCACCTCTGGACTGCCACATGGTGCCCCCTTGACCATGGCACCCCAGGGCAGTCACCTGGGTGGCCCACCACTAAGGCCAGCCCTGAGCCCAGAGATGATATGATTTTAGCACCCCATCCCACAGAGGAGGTGGATGGCTGCATTCTGCATGAGCTGGAGCATCTGTTTCAGCCCCACCTATCTCCTTAATAGGATTTTATATTCTTCATGAGTTTAATATGGGAAATATGTACCCCAAAAAAAATCATTCCAAATCATGACAGTGGAAAATCTTTAAAGCTCCCAAATCCCTCTAAATCCCTTGACAAGATTCAGGATTTCTCACTGTAAGATCCTTTGGTTAATTTTGCCACTGACTTAAGGTGCACATAGGAGAAAAAACAACATTCCCTGAAAAACATTTCTCTTTTAGTGCCAACTCCACAGGACCTGAATAACAGGGAGACAAATGCTCCACATCAAAGAATCAAGAACAGCCACACAAAGTTCCTGAGCCCAAGAAATTAATAATAATTATAATGTTTTTGAATGAATGTTAGTTACCAGAGAGAAAATTGTTGTTTCCCAGAATTGTTCCCATTTGGCAGGACTCCTGATTGCTTAGCAGAAGAGCTTTTATCAGTGAGTTTTTCATAACCTCTACCCTTAAAATCTGGGGAATGTCTTGTATGGAAAACACAGAATGCACTAAAATTGAAAGCGTTCCTGACTTTCACATTCACGGGCACCAGCAACCTCTCCTCCCCTTCAACAATTCACCCACTGGACAGGTAGGAGTATATTAGGATTGCTTCCAGGACAGTTTTTGTCTAGCTCAGCTCATTCTGAATGCTGGATGAAATTGAATGGAGCTAAGCAGATTGCTATTGGAGAAAAACAAAAGATTTCTATTTATTTTCAGTTGCATAAAGTGGTGAACTGCATATCCATAGGATACAGATTTTTTCCCATCTGGACTGTGGTTTCAGATACCCCCATGTCTCTAGTGCTTGAAAGCCATTTATTGTTATTATTTAATATTTATATTGCAGGAGCATTTCAAGGCAATTTGGGGGAAGTTTTCCCTGCTTCTGCCCAGGCTGCTCTTCTTCTATAGATAAATAGAGGCATGCTGCCCCCCAATAGCAGGACTTGTGTTCACACCAGATGCCTGCATTATGTTGATCTCCATTCCTTAATTAGCAGAAGCAAATGAAACCAGAAATTAGCCTAATGGTTAAATTGCTTTCTATTATTATTAGATCACATAAAAGATATGATCATAACTATTTTCAGAGTAGCAGCCGTGTTAGTCTGTATTCGCAAAAAGAAAAGGAGTACTTGTGGCACCTTAGAGACTAATCAATTTATTTCTCTTGTAATTCTCTCCTATGCTGGGAATAAATGCACATTTTGATAACTCAGCTCACTGGTTAAAGACTTCAAAATCAAAACCTGTAAAAGAGGGGACAGCGGGAGATTTTGAGCCCAACCTGCAACTAAGACTCACAATTAACCTTGTTCAAGCAAATAATCCCATTGAAATAATTGTATCAAATCCTGAGGTTCTTAATCAGTTTTACTAAGTCCTTATTCACACATAACTCCCAATGACTTGTATATTCATTGGGCCAGATTTGGATCTTTGTTAAACCAATGAAAATCCAGACTAACTCCATTGCCTTCAATGAAGTTGCTCTTGATCTGAACCAGCGTAACTGAGATGAGAATTTGGCCCATTGACTACAGGGCAAATTTGCCTGAGAAAGAACTGATAAAAGCAAAGTGAGGCACTTATCTTTTGGCCCAATGTAGGTTGCACACAAGTAAAATTGGTTTTTTTTGTTTTCCTGGAACTAGTTTAATAATTTGCAGTTGAAAAAGAATCAGAAAACAAACCTTTCCAGTTCAACTGGCCTTGAGTCAGTTATATTTTCTTTAAAAAACAAATTGTGTTTACCCAGTTGTCATGGGCAATGAACAGTTACTTGAATGCTGATGCAAGATGTTTCCTTTAATTCAAAGAAAATCCAAACACTGCACATCTCTACAGACAAGAAGAGCAGAGACAGCCTTGCACATTCTGGCTTGAACACTACAAGGAAGGCCAAAACTGTTCAGTGAGTTTCCAGCGCTTTAGAAACCAAACCTCACTACCTTTGAGCTCATTGAGTCTGATGGATCCTAGCATACAAACACAGTCACCAAGCATCCCAGTGTGCGTCAGAACTCTCCTTGATGAGCACTGCCACACCAAGCAGCTACTGATCAGAAGTGAGGTTGACCCAGTGTCCCTATTCAGCCTTCTGTTTCTACAAAGCATTAGGTTTCCTGTTCTACTAAAATGTAACCATCTCCAAACTCGAACACAGGAACTCTTTCAACGCATACAGCAACACAACAGAGCAGTCCAGGACAGAAGGTGAAGGATACGGTACCTAGAGGGGGAGTTTAAGCAGGCAGAATGTAACTAACCATTTGGGATTAGCCCAAAACACAGCGGTTTGATTCAATCTGCTACTAATCATAGTGGGCCAACCCCTGGATCCTATTGAAGTCAATGGCAAATTTCCCATTGACTTCAGTGGAAGGAGAATGTTATTTATTTGTTGCAATTCATAACATCTAAAAAGGAGTCCATCTGCTCTTCAACATGACACTATTTGAAGCACCAATACAGAAAAACCAGCAGCCACTCACCCAGACAAATTCCAACAAAACTTTATCCCAGTATAACCCAGTAGGCAGAACTTTACCTTCCAAACCTTTGTTCTCCATAAACAATCAACCTATATTAGGCTCTAACCCAGAGGTGGGCAAACTACGGCCCGCGGGAAACATCCGGCCTGCGGGACCGTCCTGCCAGGCCCTTGAGCTCCCAGCTGGGGAAGCTAGCCCCTGGTCCCTCCCCTGCTGTTCCCCCTCCCCCGCAGCCTCAGCACGCCACACCGCCAGTGCCCTGGGCGGTGGGACTGCGACCTCCTGGCTGGCAGCACGGCCGCGAGAGCCACCGGCCTGCCCTGGTGCACTAGACTGCGTGGCTCTGAGCGGCATGGTAAGGGGGCAGGGAGCAGGGTTGGGGTTGGATAAGGGGCAGGGGGGCAGTCAGGGGACAGGGAGCAAGGGGCGGTTGGATAGGTGTGGGAGTCCCGGGGGGCCTGGCAGGGGGCAGGGGGGTGGATAGGGGTCAGGGTGGTCAGGGGACAAGGAGCAGGTGGGGGGACAGTGATGGGTCACAGGTTCTGAGGGGGGCAGTCAGGGGCTGGGAAGTGGGAGGGGGTGGATATGGGGCGGGGGCCAGGCTGTTTGGGGAGGCACAGCCTTCCCTACCCAGCCCTCCATACAGTTTCAGAACCCCAATGTGGCCCTCGGGCCAAAAAGTTTGCCCACCCCTTTTCTAACCTCTTCAACCACCTGGCCAAAAAGATAAGCCTGGCAGCACATCCTGAAGGTCAAGAATCCCTGATTATTTTGCACAAATTAGGCTCAGTGAGGCTAATAAGAATATCATATACACATTTGTAAACTCCAGGCAGTGGACAAACAAAGCAGAAATCACCAAAATTAGATCCTGGGCAGTAATGAGTGAATCTTAAGTTTGCAAGTCCAGTTCAGAGAACACCTAAAATTCTTGGGGCCAGCTCCTCAACTGGCATAAATAGGCATAGCACTGCGGCCCTGGAGCTTATCTAAAAGTCACTGGGACTGGTTTGTGTGGAATCCTACAAGATTATGGGATTGCTACTGATAAAATAGATAGATATTGCAAATCAGTTTAGGCTCTTTGGATGAAAGGCACTACATAAATGTTGGTCATTATTTACTACCTGCCAAACACAGCAGTATATACAAGGGCATGACAGGAGGCATGCCCTTCCCTGTGGTGTGAGCAGACAAAGCTGACATGCTATAAATACACAGATGTATTTTTACATTTGTTATTGCGAAGCCAGGATGGTCATTGGGATGCAGAAATGTTGCTGAGATTTTTTTCTAGTTATAATTAGACTTCATTACTGGCCTAATGTAATAGCTGGTGATACAGTCATGTGCATTTGGTTTAAAATTACATGTACTTGGGCCTAAATCCTGCCCCAAACCTGAATAATTAATCTGACTTTGGAGTGACAGTGGAGGCGTACTCCATTCACTGCTACTATACTCTAATGGCTGGAGCAGCCTTCATGGTTCACGTCCTCATCCCTTCCTTGGGAAGATGCTCCTTGTCAGGGATCCTCCAGTCCCACCTATATCCTGGCATCACGAACCTCTGCAGAGTTATTTTCTGTGGTATGTAAGGGAGAGCATTCTCCCTGCAGGGGCTCTTGGCTTGCTGACTCCCTACCCCTACACTGTGGTTCTACCATGTCTGGGGTTTTCTTCACCTGAGGAGATTGGGGCAGGATTTACCGAGACCAAATGTGATGGGAATGCTTTCAAAATCTAAAAATAAATAACACCTGTCATTATAAATGATTAGGAGAATCTTCTAAGCTTAAATCTTGACTGAGCATGGAATTTTTTAAAGGTTTCTTTGCTGGCACTAACCATCTACATTCTGTGACTGACAGCATGGGAACCATCTTAAGCAAACTGCTAAGAGCTTTTCTCAGGAGAATGGTGACATTGGTCTCTGGGTGTGAAGCTGACAGGCACATAATCATACAAGGGAACTTGCTGGAGCAGTTCCTCACTACAAATCCACAAGAAAGTGGAATTAAATGATTGGAAGTGACAGCTAGAGAGAATCATGCCTGTCTCTGTTTAATCTTCCTGGGAGGATAATGTAACCAAGACAAGGGCAAGGAACAGCTTATACTGCTCACCACTTTGATATAGCTCTTTGGGCAGGGCATTTTTTTTTTTTTTGATCTTGCACAGTGCCAAGGACATTGCTGATGTTAAACAAATAATAATAAGCTTACTGCAGTTTAGTACCCATAGCTCTCACATTGTTGTTTTAGCCACTTCTTCAGCCACTATGCGCCATGATCGGAAAGGTGAACTCTCGTGAAGAAAAGAAAGCTGGCTGGTGCACATGCAACTCTATCAAGGACATCCTCCAAGGAAAAATCAACAAGGCAGCATGCGCCAAGCTCTTGAACTCAACAGTACTGCAGTACTACTTGCACGGCAAGGCTAGAGGAGCATCAGCTGTCTGTCACAGAGAGGGCGATGGAAAGAAGAATTCTGGGGATTTCAATCCACGACTGAGTCCCCTGTGAAGTGATCAGACAGCAGAGTGGAGTGCAGGATGTCGTTGAAAGCAGGCACAGTAAAATGCGATAGGCCAGGCATATAGCTAGGCTCACTGACAATCAATGGACTGCAGATGTTGCCAAGTGGTACCCACGAGAACTGAAAGGACCACTCAGCCAACCTCCAAAGAGATGGGAAGATTTTACGGTGAAAAAGCATGGCTGCACATGGAGAAGGAAGGCCAGGATAAGAGAAGAATGAAAGACTTCTTGTGATCAGCGCGATCTATATGAGGACCGAAGGACCAATCGATCAAGGTGACCAAGGTGACCTCTCACTTGCACACAGAAGCCCTGATTTTTGGTCCCCAGGTTCCAACAATGCTTGTCCAATTTCTCTCTCTCACACACACACCCTTTGCATGCACATACTGGCACTTTTGTACCAGCATGCACTGATAGAAGATTCTAACATCCGCACATCATTGATGTAGTAGGCTCATGGAAACTCCATTTGCCCATGGTGAGGTCCCACTGCAAATCAGATGTAGAAATGTAAAGTCCATTGCGCCTTCAGACACTGCAGACCTCGCTCCCTTTACTGAGCTAATTTGTTAGAACTCATTAGGATTTTACTCATTCATTCATTGAAAATTTGGAGAGGGTCCAGAGAAGAGCCAAGAAAATGATTAAAGGATTAGAATACCTGTCTTATAGCGCTAGACCCATGGAACTCAATCTATTTAGCTTAACAAAAAGGTTAAGTGTCTTGATTACAGTTTATAAGTACCTGCACAGGGTATAAATCTTTAATAATGGGCTCTTCAATATAGCTGAGAAAGGTATAATATGATCCAATGGCTGGAAGTTGAAGCAAGACAAATTCAGACTGGAAATAAGAGTAATTAACCATTGGAAAAATTTACTAAGGGTCGTGATGGATTCTCCACCATTGTCAATTTTTAAATCAAAATCAGATGTTTTTCTAAAGCTCTGCTCTCAGAATTATTTGGGGGAAGTTCTTTAGCCTGTGTTATAGAGGAGGTCAGACTTGATGTTCACAATCATCCCTTCTGGCCTCGGAATCTATTAATCTATGAATTAGAATCTTGTTTTCAGTTTTGATCTGAATGGACCATTCCATTGAATCATAGACTGAAAAGGCTTTCTGGGTCATCTAGTTTATTTTTTTATCAATTCCAGATCGTTTCCTATGGTATCTTCATTACTATAAGATGTAGGTTAACTGACCAAGCTCTTTTGCCCTGTCTCTTATAGAGGAATTCAAGGAAAGTGATGAAAACCCAATCCCTTAGCAAACTATTGTATTCCACAGTTAAACTGATTTTATTGCTAGGAAATAATGTTACCAATGACTAGCCTAGGTTTTGATTTGCTCAGCATCATCTCTGACTTCTAGTTTTGCTTCCCACAACAATTCTTTCCCTTCCCTTCTTTCCTGATGATGCCATTCAGATATTTGTAGACTGTTTTCAAATCACTTCTTAATCATCTTTTAGAGCCTGGCAGTATACATTTAGCTCCATTAACCTTACTTTCTTTAGCTGCTACTCTGCAAGGTTAGTCTCTCCCATCAGATCACTCTCCATCCTGTCCCCCCAGTATCTGAACATAGAATTACCATACAACCTAGAAGACACTGAGTAGTCCCTAGGGGCATTTCGCTTAAGTCAATGGGCTGACACCAGGAATGAGTCTGGCCCACTGTGAGGAAGTCGACTGTAATCCACTCCCCTTTGCAATGTAGCACAGTAGGGTGGGGCAACAAGCCTAAAGAGTTGTTTTTGCTTTTTAGAGGACAAATATCACCAGCAGCAGTCCGTTTGCCCAGCCACACTACCAGTATTTTCTCTTTGAAAGAGTTTCAATAGAGGTATCCCTCAGTAATCATGGCTTTTTCATTCTGATGCCCAAAAAGATTCCTCTGAGTTACTTTTTGTAGAATGAAAAGGCTTTTTTCTACTCTCCAATCTCTACTCCTGATACACACTCTCAATTTTTCTTTTTATATTGTACTTTTGAATTATGTTTTCTTTCAAAGGTTAAAAAAATTGATTGCATGAGAATGTCACCCTCTTATCAAGGAAATCTGCTACCTATTTCCCTCCATTGCTATCATCAGTTCAGCTCCACCAGTGTTAACATTGAGAAAGTGTCCCTAGTTGTCAACAGAACCAAAGCCAAAATTACTGGGTGAGGTTCTTTGGCCTGTGTTACGTAGGAGGTCAAACTAGATGGTCATAATGGTCCTTTCAGGCCTTCAAATCTAGGATTCTATAAAAGCCACTCTGACTCAGTGGAAGCTATTGTTACTTTCTGTCTGTCTCCCCTGGTGTTTGCCTAGTTCTTCTTTGTTAACACAACCCTTTGCTGTAACCAAAGAGCAGTAAAAACACATGCACAGAGTACAGTAGTAGTTCTTTTCTACATCTGGAAGAGCAGAGGCAGTTTTGCATGCTTGGGGCAGAGACAGGTGTGGGTTCTCTTCCTGGGATCAACGTAACTAACAAATTCTATTTGCTTCTCTTGTGAATACACAAATAAAGATAATTGACTCTTTGCTTTGTACTTCCATTTTTATTTTGACTCAGACCAAAGACCACATATGGGTGTGACCTGAACTCAGTCTCCCTTGATAAACTGCTTTTTATGCCATTCCCATAATGAATTTAAGACATCAGCTGTTAATACTGCTGTGGCCTGACTGCGTCCTTCCTGGTGTTAAAAAAAGAATTCAGAGAACTCGGTTAATACTCGCAGCTCTATCCAATTTAAGAAGAGGATTTCAAGGCCCAATTATGTCACTTATTGGCTGATTCTGAGCTGGGACTGTAAACTGTGTTGGAAGCTTTTGGGACCGATGGAAATAAAATGATACACACCAGTACAAAAGCTCTTATTTACTTTACATGTAATTTTCTGCATTCTCTGTGCTGCCATTGCAAACTCCTGCTTTTGTATAGGAATTTGCCTCTTAACAATGCAGCTTCTTCTGTCTGATCCTAATGTAAAGGTATATTAATGATACTTTGTAATTCTATAGCTCCTTTCTTCTGAGGATCTCAAAGCACTTCACAAGGTTTAATAATAAATCCATTTTAATGGATGGAAAACTAAGACTCAGGAAGGGAACTTTCCAAAGAAATCTGTGGTAGAGACAGAAATAGAACCTAGGAATCTTGACTGCCAGCCTCCTGATGTAAACCCAGACCCATTCCCATCCCATAGCAGAGAATAGAACAATGGAGTCCTGATTCTCAATCCCCTCCTCTAACCAGTAAACAATTTCTCCCTAATGGCATTGTGATTCTGATAGTGCAGTCTGTTATCAAGGGAGTTGCAGTTCAGCACTCTGGACCAGATTCACCTCTCAATTATAACAATGCAAACCCTGAGTGAATCCATTGAAGTGAATGGCACTATTCTAGATTTGCACAGGTTCAACTGAAGGCAGAATTTGTTCCTCTGAATTTAGTGCAAGATCAAGCAGGCGAAGAAGATGGTCTCAGAGAGAGAAAAAACAAATCATATCTTGACAAAAATAGCTTTGATAATTAGTGGAAGGGACAGGGGAAATCATGAGGATGGCACAAAAGGGAAATTGAAGCATATAATTTTTTCATAAGTGGATAAGGAATCATGGGGCCTGATTCTGATAATTATTATTTGTATCATAGTAGCTCCAACCACGAGCAGCTAAGGGTGCTAAGCATTATGCAAACACAGGGCAAGAGACAGTCCCTGCCCCCAAAGAGCTTATGCTCTAATAGAGAAAGGGCGTGAGAAAGGGAGTTTACGGTCCTCATATTACAGATGGGGAACTGAGACTCAGAGGGACTAAATGATTTGTTCACACAGGACAGCTGTGGCAGAATGAGAAATTGAACCTCCACCTCCTAAATTGCTAGACTATAGCCTTTCCCACAAGACCATCCTTCCTCTCGCCTTGGTGTCATTTGGGAGTAATCCCTGGATGTCAGTGGAATGACACAGGTAATACCCATGTAAGTGGGAGCAGAATCAGGCCCATGTGCTTCAGAAATGGAAAGTGGAAATGACCAATTTGGTGATCTTCTGTATCTCCCTGGCCAGTGCAGGATTGTGTCCTTTAGTATATTTGCTAGGGCTTTACCCATTCTAGTTTGATATGGATCTTTCACGTGATGCGTGATGGTAAAATAACTTCTTCCTAATGGGAGGCAGAGGGAGAATCTAGATAAGTGGACGCTATTTCAAGCAATTAGAAGAGGTTCTGCAATTATTCTGGTTATATCGACATCATCTCCACTCTGAGGTTGCTCCGGGACATGCTATTGGTTTTTGTGGATTCCAAACATTTGTAATTCAGAGTTAGTTTAACTGCTTATGAATTTGTACCCAAACTTTCAGAGCAGCTGACAACATCTTTTAGATTTTTTTCTGAGCAATGAGGATGAATACTTACATTTGGTCAGCTGGATTAGCCTTTTAAGGAGGTGTCATCACTGAGGTACATTTGATGCAGATTTGCAGTGAAGCGTTCTTTGAACCTCTTGAATATCTGAAAAAGCCTATGTATTGGTGAGTGGCAAGGTTTGGCAGCACCTGCTGTTCTTTAATGCAAAGAGGCATGCAAAGGCCTCAGCTGTATTTGTATGTTTACACTGCAGTGGCCGTTCCTTGGTTTTGCAGGAGTAATGCTCATCAGGAAATGACTCCAGACATTTTCAGAGCTTGAAACATGCTCTGGATTTTTATACTGAAGTCCATTTTGGATGACTTGAGCGAACCACGGCCACTGGGAGCTGCAGGTGGCCGTGCCTGCGGACGGTCAATGAAAACAAACTGTCTCACGGCCTGCCAGCAGATTACTGTCCCCTTTCAGTCTTCCCTTCTCCAGACTAAACAAACCCAATTTTTTCCATCTTCCCTCATAGGTCATGTTTTCTAGACCTTTAATTATTTTTGTTACTCTTCTCTGGACTTTCTCCAATTTTTCCACATCTTTCCTGAAATGTGGTGCCCAGAACTGGACACAATACTCCAGCTGAAGCCTTATTAGCACAGAGTAGAGCAGAAGAATTACTTCTCATGTCTTGTTTACAACACTCCTGCTAATACATCCCAGAATGAGGTTTGCTATTTTTTTTTTTTTTTTTTTTTGCAACAGTGTTACACTTGTGATACAGCAGGGCCAAGGAGTAGTGAGAGAGGGGAAATATATAAGCCCTCAGCTAATTAAGGCGTGGTTCCTTGTAGACTAGGGAGGGTTGCTACAGGTTCATTGGAGCACCTGTGTGAATTAAGGCCCTGTCAGGAACCTAATAAAACCGCCTGCTTCAGGCAGTCAGGGTTTGTGAGGAAGGAGAGAGGACTGGAGTTTGGAAGTGTGTTGCTGGGACTTGAAAGACCAGAGAACCAAAGGAAGGGAGACTCCCTCCTGCAGTGTCAAGGCCCAAGGGTAGCTCTACTCAAGGGGGAAGAGGGTAAGAAACCCACAGGGGCTGAGAGGGGCTGAGGCTCAGGGTGAGGAGCAAACCCAGACCCCTTCCCTCCTCTACCACCTTCCCGAGCCACTAGCAGGGCCCTTAGTGCCCCAAGAGCAGGGACAAGGGGTGGCATCTTAGTCCCCCACCAGGAAAAGTGTGGGACCCACCACACCACCATTGGCCATTTTGTAACACAATGTTGACTCATATTTAGCTTGTGATCCACTGTGATACCCAGATCTCTTTCTGCAGTCCTCCTTCCTGGGCTGTCATTTCCCATTTTGTATGTGTGCAACTGATTGCTCCTTCCTAAGTGGAGTACTTTGCATTTGTCCTTATTGAATGTCATGGGTTGATGGGCTGATGTAGTAGGGCAATTCCTATTTCCTAAGATCAAGAATAAAGATCCTTTGGGTCCTTTTATTATCATTGTTTTGATGTTAAAAATACATCATGATATGAGGGGAGAAGATGACCAGAAATTCACAAATCCTCCTATCTCAGGCATGCCTAAGCATGAGGCCTGTAACCTAAGTTCCCTCTAAGCTGCACAGCTGTCTATTAAGCCCCTCGCAGGGGCTCAAGGCTGCAGCAGGGAGAGATGCCTCTGCCACAGCATGGACCTGCTGTGGCGGGGAGAGGTGCCTCTCCCTCCCTCCTCCAAGCCCATGTGCTGCTGTGGGGAGAGAGAGCTGGGGGGAGTCCTCTCTCCCCACCGTAGCCCCTGGGCAGCCTGCACCCCAAACCCTTCATCCCTAGCCCCACTCCAGAGTCGCAGCCCCATCTGGAGCCCTGAGCCCCTCATCCCCAGCCCCACCTCAGAGCCCTCACTCCCCCCCCACACACCCTAATCTTCTGCCTGAGCCCTCTTCCCACTCTCCAAACCCTCAGCCCCACCCCCACCACATGAATTTTGTTATGTGCACCAATATGGAGCTGATGTGTCACACATCACCCCCATATTGGTGCACATAACAAAATTCATTCCGCACATAGGTGGGAAAAATTAGAGGGACCCCTGCGTAACTCATCATTTCAGTTCAAAATGTACCACCAGACATTATCCCACTGTTTGTTGCCACCAATGGAAGTTGGAAATTGACATCAGAAATGATGAAACAGGAACTGAAGTTAAAGAAAGCTTTGCAAATGAAGAAGGTTATTGCAAGACGCAACTGTGATCCTCCTGTGAAAAGCACTCACCCCAATAGTTCTACTGATGTGAACTGGCAGCCCATGTATCCAGTGCAGCTTTCCATTGTTGGCATTCTGAGACCCTGCCCGGTGCGATTTACAATTCTTTTGGCACCATATTTGCTTAATTTTTTCAGTCTATAGAAGGAATCCCATAGCAGAGAATTGGCAAAGGATCAATGAGCTCTCAGTGACTGCACTGGGCTATTCCCTGATGGGAACCTGGGGCGTAATTTGAACACTAAAGTTGCACCCTGGTTTAAACCCATACCATGTGTCCTTGCCTTCTTCCATATGATGAGCACAGCAGTTTCGCAAGAACTGCAGTCTCTGTGCTGGAAAGGAATGGGACTGGCATATCAGGGTGTGGTGCAGGTCAAGACTGAAGTGCATGGGTAGAGTTGAGTGAGTTCCAGGGTTAGACTTGCAGCTGGTACTGAGACTAGGTTGAGCTGCATTGGCAGAGCTACGGAAGAAGGGACCACAGAGCTGGACTATGCAGGAGTATTACAAGTCAGGGTTGAGGTGCATTGGTTACAGGGGCAGTGTGGGGGGGCCTTGTGCGGACTGATAGCCACCCCAAAATTTGCCTTAGCCCTCCCGTAGTCATCCCATAGCAGCCGCCACTCTCTGGCCACCCACCTCCGAAGGCAGAGCAGAGACAGCTGTGGCTGCTGGCTAGGTGCCCAGCTCTAAAGGCAGCGATGCCACCAGCAGCAGCGCAGGAGTAAACCCAGGTGGGCGGGGGGAGAGCAACCCCCCAGCCTGTGTCCCCGCCCACTTGAGTGCACCACCCAGGGCAGGTGGAGGGTCCAAGACTCCCCACAGCGGCCCAGACTGATCTGCTTCGGCCTGGGATCCTGGGCCCCGCCCCCTGCTGTCACTGTTCCCTGATTGCACCGCTGGCCCCAGAGCCAGGTCCCCCCACCAGGCCATTTCTTACCAGCTGCAAACAGTCAAAGGGTGGTGGGGAGCTCAGGAGCAGCAGCAGAAGAAGGAGATGGGGGAGGACTGTGGCTGCCCGCACCATGGCATCAGCTCGTGCAGCAGCCACCCCACACTGCAAAGGAGCAGGGCCTTGTGGTGAGGGGGGGGCACAGCCTCCTCAATTTTTTGTCTAACCCGCTTCAGCCTCCCCATCCCACTAGGGAGAGGCTGGCGCTGCCCCTGATTGGTTCTGTGGATGAAATGAAGCTGGCACTGGGCCTGGCCACACTCAGCCTCACTCTAAATTTCAGGTACTTCCAGGGAGGAAGGGTGTTCTTGTGGTAAAAGGACTAGCCTGGAACTCTCGATTTGATTCCCAGCTCTGTCACAGATTTCCTGGGCAAATCACTGAATCTCTCTGTGCCTCAGTTCCCTACCCATTAAAAGGGATATTAACACTCCCCTATCTCACAGGAGTCTTCCCAGGATAGATCCATTAAGTTTGTAAGGTCGTCCGACACTACAGCAGTAGGGGCCATATATGGTAAGTATCTAAGTAGATCAGAAATGGGAATTACCATGTCACGAGCACTCGGGTTTACAAGCTTCACACAAAGAATGAAGCAAAGAGACGAATGGCAGAAAAAGCAGGAGCTAAAAAATGAATGATCAAAATAGCACAAGAATTACATTAAAACCCAAACCTAGTGATGAAATGACAGAACTACCACAGCATGCAGCAGTCTCTCCCCTGCATTTATTCTGTCTTTTGTGCATGGTCTGACCTACTTGGTATATTTTCCCCACACTAAGGCCCTACCACTAAGTATCTTAGAACCCTCAAATCGCATTCCAGATTTATAATGGCAAAGCAGCTGTCAGCTTAGAGTCCTGCCATAGTATCCCTCCCATCTGTTCATCTATATAGCATTACTGTCAATGAGAGCAGGAAGGCTGAAACTGTATCAGATGGAAGGATAGTAACTTGCTGCAGGACCCACAGGGCCAGATGATATCATTTGCATTTCCAAGAGCCTTGGAATCTTCCCTGTTCTTGAAGAACAGTGGGCGAGAGTCCAACCAGAAGAAGGGAGAAGGGACAAAGGCAAAAAGGATTAAAGTTCAGTGGTGCAATGGTGGCATCTGAATTAAACAACACAGACATCCCCAGTTTTGTCGGGAAGTGGACATTGGACTCCTGGGTGGGGCTCAGGATCACTTGAGACCTTCTTAGAGAGGCAAAGCTGATACTGTAGCTTTCCCAGAACATTCCCTCCGCCTCCAACCCTGATGTGCTATTAGGTATCAGCCATATCAGTCAACCTTGGCCGTTTTAAATCCATATGGTGAAATCAACTCAGCTGAAACACAAACTTAGCTGAGCAGAAGCAGAGGCTCCTCCTGAATATATTAATTTGTTAATGTTTGCATAGTGCTTTGAAGATGAAAAGGGCTACATTACAGTTAAGTAGTAGCTCTGGGCACAACCCTGAAGCCTTTACTCAGTACTTAGACTGGCAAAACTCCAAAAGGAAGTTAATGGCTTGTTTGCCTAAGTAAGGATCGAGTAAGAAAGGGGTGGGGACTTCAGAGTTTGGCTCCAAATGAATACGACTACCTTGCGCTTACAGAGCACCAAGAGGTATATGTCTCCTTTCACCAAGGATCTGAAATCACTTTACAAAGATGGGGAAGCAGATATGGAGAAGTTAAGGCTACATCTACACTACAGACCTTACAGGGGCACAGCTGTGCTGCTGTAAGGTCTCCTGTGTAGTTGCTCTATGCCAGCAGGATAATTAAACTAACAAGCAGGGGTAGCTATGTCAGCAGGAGAGCGTCTCCTACCAGCACAACGCTGTCCACACCAGCGCTTTTGTCAGTAAAACTTTTGTCTGTCAGGGCAGTGTTTTTTTCACACCCCGGACCAACAAAAGTTTTACTGACGTAAGTGCTAGTGTAGCCATAGCTGATCTTGCCCAGGTTCACACAGTCTGTAGCTCAGCTGCAAATAGAATCCAGGTCTCCTGACTCCTAGTCCCTTGAGCCAACCACTTGATTCCCACGGTCCCCTTCTCATTTGGAAATCACTGCCAAGGAGAAAAAATAAAGAAATTTGTTGTTAGCAAAGTTGGCAGCATCACCCATAAGTCTGGGTCAGGACCAGAGTGTGGGAAGAACCCCTGGGATTCCCACTTCTTGGGACCATGGATGTCAGATAAGGAGGCAAATGCATTAGATGTCTGCGTGGGTGTGACTGGTGCTCTGTCTCCTGTTACTTCATTCATGATACAAGTGGAGGAGGCTGCAGATGGGGAAATGACAAGCCGTCAACAGTTGCTAAGGGAGTTAGAAGGAGCAAAGGAAATTCCCATTCTCTACCCTAATGAAACTGAAGAGGCATGACATTGCCCCGTCAATACCATTCAGCTTTAGTAAAGGTGCAGCCAGATCCAAGTTCCCATAGTCCTCTTGCCAGCAGACTGTGTCCCTAAGAAATAGATGCTTGACATTGTCAGGGTCCGTTCCCTTATCCCCCGCCCCCCACCATTATACCAACTGGTCTGCTCCTCGTCTACCCTGCAGCTTCTGCCTCTGGGGGTAGATATGACCAAAAAAACAGAAAACTCTTCCAGGGCAGCATAAACTCCTCATGCTTCATGACTAATCCTTCTGATATGCATCCAAAGCCCAGGTCCCAGTTCCATTACCCATGCCATAGACACACACACGATCACTCTGAACTCAGCCCCCCAGCCCATGCTCAGTATTTTGGTGCTCTATGACATCCATTTCCAGCAGGTCCTGGAGTTGCTATCTACTTGTCTTGGACCATATGAAAACTCCTAGTGCCAGTGTAACATATTCTCACAAATTCTTTTTCTGGCAGAACATGGACAGCGGAAGGCAGAGATGCTCCCATTGGTCCATACTGTTATACTGAATGCCAGCGCAGACAACCCAAACCTCTTAGAAGGACACAATACATGCATCACAAACAGCTGATCTCTCAACTCCCAGGGTCCATCTGGTGTGTGGGTAGCTGCACGATCAGCAGAGGGGACTATGACGCATGATGCTATTTCTGGATCGCTGCTTTATAATTTTGTATTTAACCTCTAGACCTTTGTTTTCTGCGGGCCAAAACCTTCCCTGGGGAAAGCTATCACTGAGGTCAATAAACCAAATCACATGGTCTTTGGGCAGTCATATTCCCTTTGATTTCAGTGGCAGCTTTGTCTGAAGGCTTTTCTACACTGAGGGTATGTCTACACAGCAAAGAAAAACCCAGGACTACTTAGTAATCCACCTCACCAAGAAACAGTAGCTAGGTTGATGGGAGAATTCTCCTATCAACCTAGCGCTGTCTACACCAGGATTAGGTTAATTTAACTGCATTGTTCGGGGTGTGGATTTTTCACATCCCTGAGTGACAGTTATACCGACCTAATTTCCTAGTGTAGACCAGCCCACAGACAAAGGAATGTATATTTGATTCTCTGACCAGCCTGATAGTCACTCAAAGACAACGAAGGTCCAAATTTACAGGTAAGTAGTAAACAGGATCATCGAGACAGCAGGGGTGTAGATGGCAGGGAACAGAACAATTTGCATTTTAGCAAAAATAAGTGGTGGGGGGAAAAGAGTATGGAGCCTCCTTCACCACCAGAATCCATGCTTCCTCCCTGCTTGAATACACTTAACTTTGAGGGGTAATCCTCAGAAGAATCCATGTCAAAGGTTCACTGGTCTATAAAGACAGGAGACCTCAATATCAAGTGATGAGCAATTGAATCAACTGATTGTATACAATATTACGGTGTTATAAAAGTGTATAGAGTGAGGTCTTTTCTGAAAGCTAATGACAGACTGGTGATTAAATCATTGTGAAAGGTATATAGTACACTGCATAAGGATTTATGGAATCTCATTCCTATTGGGCTGTACAGTCTACCCCGACAGAAGGGAAGGTCACAGCTATCTACCTGTCTTCTGTGTAAATTAATCATGGTGAAATCAGAAACAATGGAAGCCCCATTTACATAGAAATCCTACCAGGGGATGGGGAAGCCCACTGGAAGGGAAGAACAACATGAGCTGATCCTGCTTTTTGAAACAAGTTCACTGAACTTTGGAACATATAAGCAAGGACAGAAGCCATCTTTGGCATCCATCATGAGACAGACACCAGGTAACAGAGCTCTTGAAAGCTGAGAAAGATGGCTCCTACAACCAAGGTGGGGGGCAGTTTGAAGTCTCTGGAACAGAATATAGGAGAGAAACCTCCTTAGGCAAAGAAGACAAGGGAAGCCAGCATCTTGTACTTTTGTGGAAGGTCCTGGCTGAGGGAAAGATAGCCATAGCTGAGAAGAAGCATGACTGAGGAGAGAAGCCATCTTGAACAAAGCCTGTATCTTGCTAGATTAAGTTTTAGACTTTTAGATGAATATTTGGTTTTATTTTACTTGTAACTCTTTCTATATCCATTCCTTACATTTTAACTCTCTTAACTCCATGTATATTTTGTTAAGAAATTTATTTCATTTTTACCTTAAACCAACTCAGTGCTGTGTTTAAAGGGAAGGGTGTATTTACCCCCAGTTAAGTTATTAAGCTGTGATGTGTTTTGTCTCTTTAGAGGAGCAAACAAACCATATTGTTTCTCTGAACTGTCCAGTAAAGAGCTTGAGATTGCAGAGCACGTGGTTTGGGGAAAGTGTGAGACTGGGGTGTGTTGGGGTGTGTTGGGGTGACCCTGCTGGTTGTAACCAAGGCTGGTAGAAGCCAGAGAGGGGCTCCTGAGGTCAGAGCTGCTAAACCAGGGCTGGCTGCACAGCACACAGACACTCAGGATGTGATCTGCATGCTGGTAGGCTGGTTGGGAGCTACCAAAGCAAAGCATTGCAAAGCACCCAAGGTTGCAGGGCAGGCAGTGACAAAACCCCTCACTGGTTTGGCTAGCACCCCAAAATGTAAGAGTGTCATCTGAAAATTTTATAAGCATTCTCTCCACTCCATTATCCAAGTCATAAATGAAAATATTGAATAGTGCCAGACTCCGGTACATCACTAGATACTTCCTCTCAGTTCGACAGTGAACCATTGATAACTACTCTCTTTCAACCAGTTTTGCATGCACCTTATAGTAATTCTATCTAGACCACATTTTCATAGTTTGTTTATGACACTGTTATGTAGGACTCTGTTAAAAGCCTTAAAAATCAAGATATATCACATCTGCAGCTTTCCCCTTATCCACTATGCCAGTAACCATGTCAAAGAAGGAAATTAGGTTGGTTTGGCATGAATTATTCTTGACAAATCCACGCTGCCTATTCATTATAACCCTGTTATCCTCCAGATGCTTACAAACTGATTGTTTAATTTGTTCCAGCATCTTTCCAGGTATTAAAGTTAGGGTGACTGGTCTATAATTTCCCAGGTCCTCTTTGTTCCTGTTTTTAAAGATAGATATTATGTTTGCCCTTCTCCAGTCCTCTGGGACCTCACTCAGCCTCCACAAGTTCCTGAAGATAATTGCTAATGGTTACAAGATTGCTTCAACTAGTTCATTAAGTACCTTAGGATGAATTTCATCAGGCCCTGCTGACTTGAATACATCTAATTTATCTAAATATGCTTTAATCTGTTCTGTCCCTATTTTGACTTGCATTCCTTACCCCTTGTTGTTAATATTGATTACCCATTAATTACCCATAACTCACTGAATCTGGGGGCAGGAGGATGAGGGGGAGGAAGGGAAGTTACTCTCCTTTTCCTCACATGCCTGAAAAGTCTGTGCATAATGTGAATATTTTGCTGCACAGTGTTGCAAGGTCCTGTTCTGGGCTTGATTAAATCACAGGATTCTTTGCTGGAATAGAAAATACTCCTAGCCTCCTTAGCCCTTGACACAAAATGTTTGTTTTGCTTCCAGTCTCCCAGCACATACAGTAGATAACACAGAAAACACTCAATATAGTTGGAGTTCACTGCAAGGGGAATGGAGAAGAGAATTAGTGCATAGCGAAACAAAAGCTCACTTGCAACTTTTCCTTCTGCATTGCTTGGTATGTGTTATTTCTCAACCAGAGTAAGGAGGAAATCATGCGATTAATTAGTCCAACACTGGTGTTCAATGCACAGGGCAAAACCCACCTCTGGTGGCCATAAGTGAGTTAATATCCAACTCCATTTCTTTTCATCCCTACCCCATCCTCATTCTGCTCATCAAAGGGGATGACAGCCTTTTCCCTAGACCTATATAGGCACCATCCACACAGGTACACTCACACAGAAGCACATTTACAGAAGCAGTCATTTGTGTCCTGCCTGAAGGTACAGGATCCCACAAGAACACAGATCTCCCTGTGAGGTTGTGAATTTAAATCAAAAGCCGTAAACACAGAGTGCAGACTAATAGTAATTGTCCTGCAGGAGCACTCTAGTGTTAATGCTGACAAATGTCCAACACAAGGGACCTAATTTTGTCGTCAGATACCTGGTTGCAATCCTTATTGAAACCAATGAAAGCTGCACCTTTGTATCTGAGGGTAGAACTGGGCTCCTGAGTTACACCCGTGTTTCTAAGGGTATATTTATGCCCAGTATTCTGAAGTCTGTGCTAGAGAATTTAGGCTCAAAAGTTGCATCACTTTCAGAGTGTCATTTTCCATGAGACTTTGCAGGTTACACAATTCCTGCAGATGCTGTACATCTCCATGAAAATGCCAATCTCCTGTGACTCCCTCATGGATCTCAGCAACGGCCAGATCCTACATTCCTTGTGAACCATGAAACTCCCATTCACTTCAAAGGGGATTTGTGGTGTGCATGATTGGATCAACAATCTGCACCCCCTACATGCACATGCATTCACATAACACTCATATGCCCGCGCACATATGTACACACACATACACTTCATTAGCACCTCCACTGAATAATTTAGAATTCCCAGGGCTCACAGCTCATTCAGCTTGTTTTGTGAAGCTTACAGTCGCTGTCTTTCCTCTACATGCATTTAGGGACTGTTCCTACAGGCTTAATTCACCCAAGTGGGGCCACTTTTATATGAATCAGGGCTGCAGGCTGGGCGCCCACTGGGAACGTACTGTAGGTCTCTTGCAGCCGCAGGAGGGGAAGGAAGAATACTCATTCCAAATGCTAATTGCACTTTGTGATTCCTGACTGCAGTTCTTCTGTGCTTGCAAGTTCTCATTTCTTTTTTCCTTTTGCTCCAAACAGACAATTTAATCTGCCTGAGAGAACCTTTTGACAGTGTATCGGTCTGTAACAAGCTCCTGCTGGGAGCAGCTGGACTGGTATGCAAGGATTGGAAAGGCAGACCTTTCCCTTCAGAGAAAGCCAGGAAACAGAAGGTTACTAGCTCAAGACAGGGAGTTCAGGCTGAACCTGGCATGGGTCTACGGAGCAGCGGCGGCATCTCTCCACCCTATCCTCAAATTTGGCCTTCAAACCTTCAAACATTCTGGGCTGTTGCCCACTGCATGAGATGTCATCATGAATGAGTATAACTCTCAGAGCTTGTGTAATTAAATTGCTGCCTGGAATTTGCTGAGCCTACGACCCACCTTCTGTGCATATAAGGCAGGCCAGAGAATCCACCCAAGAAAGAAAGCTAATGGAGCTGCTTCACCCAGCGAACCATCTTTGGCGCTATAAGAGTAAATGTGTTGATGGGCTAGAGCGGGGGAGGAGGGGGATGGATGACAGGACACACAGGCACCCTTCCCCATCAGTGTACACATAAGGCAGCTATAATTTAGCCCCCAGAGCTCCAGTGCATGAGGAGAGTGGAAGGACAGCTAGAGCTGACCAAACCCAAGGGGGAGTGTCTGCATGTGGCTGGGCATAGCTAGACCCCAGCACCCTGAGCACTGACCAGCACTGTAAGGGTATGTCTACACTACGGAATAAGGTCGAATTTATAGAAGTCGGTTTTTTAGAAATCGGTTTTATATATTCGAGTGTGTGTGTCCCCACAGAAAATGCTCTAAGTGCATTAAGTGCATTAACTCGGCGGAGCGCTTCCACAGTACCGAGGCTAAAATCGACTTCCGGAGCGTTGCACTGTGGGTAGCTATCCCACAGTTCCCACAGTCTCCGCTGCCCATTGGAATTCTGGGTTGAGATCCCAATGCCTGATGGGGCTAAAACATTGTCGCGGGTGGTTCTGGGTACATATCGTCAGGCCCCCGTTCCCTCCCTCCCTCCGTGAAAGCAAGGGCAGACAATCGTTTCGCGCCTTTTTTCCTGAGTTACCTGTGCAGACACCATACCATGGCAAGCATGGAGCCCACTCAGGTAACCGTCACCCTATGTCTCCTGGGTGCTGGCAGACGTGGTACGGCATTGCTACACAGTAGCAGCAACCCCTTGCCTTGTGGCAGCAGACAGTACAGTACGACTGGTAGCCGTCATCGTCATGTCCGAGGTGCTCCTGGCCACGTCGGCTGGGAGTGCCTGGACAGACATGGGCGCAGGGACTAAATTTGGAGTGACTTGACCAGGTCATTCTCTTTAGTCCTGCAGTCAGTCCTATTAAACCGTCTTATGGTGAGCAGGCAGGCGATATGGATTGCTAGCAGTCGTACTGTACCATCTTCTGCCGGGTAGCCAAGAGATGAGGATGGTTAGCAGTCGTACTGTACCATCTTCTGCCGAGCAGCCATGAGATGTGGATGGCATGCAGTCCTTCTGCACCATCTGCTGCCAGCCAAAGATGTAAAAGATAGATGGAGTGGATCAAAACAAGAAATAGACCAGATTTGTTCTGTATTCATTTGCTTCCCCCCCCCCCGCCCCCGTCTAGGGGGCTCATTCTTCTAGGTCACACTGCAGTCACTCACAGAGAATGTGCAGCGAGGTAAATCTAGCCATGCATCAATCAGAGGCCAGGCTAACCTCCTTGTTCCAATAAGAACAATAACTTAGGTGCACCATTTCTTATTGGAACCCTCCGTGAAGTCCTGCCTGAAATACTCCTTGATGTAAAGACACCCCCTTTGTTGATTTTAGCTCCCTGAAGCCAACCCTGTAAGCCGTGTCGTCAGTCGCCCCTCCCTCCGTCAGAACAACGGCAGACAATTGTTCCGCGCCTTTTTTCTGTGCGGACGCCATACCAAGGCAAGCATGGAGGCCGCTCAGCTCACTTTGGCAATTAGGAGCACATTAAACACCACACGCATTATCCAGCAGTATATGCAGCACCAGAACCGGGCAAAGTGATACCAGGCGAGGAGACGACATCAGCGCGGTCACGTGAGTGATCAGGACATGGACACAGATTTCTCTGAAAGCATGGGCCCTGCCAATGCATGCATCATGGTGCTAATGGGGCAGGTTCATGCTGTGGAACGCCGATTCTGGGCTCGGGAAACAAGCACAGACTGGTGGGACCGCATAGTGTTGCAGGTCTGGGACGATTCCCAGTGGCTGCGAAACTTTCACATGCGTAAGGGCACTTTCATGGAACTTTGTGACTTGCTTTCCCCTGCCCTGAGGCGCATGAATACCAAGATGAGAGCAGCCCTCACAGTTGAGAAGCGAGTGGCGATAGCCCTGTGGAAGCTTGCAACGCCAGACAGCTACCAGTCAGTTGGGAATCAATTTGGAGTGGGCAAATCTACTGTTGGGGCAGCTGTGATGCAAGTAGCCCACGCAATCAAAGATCTGCTGATACAAGGGTAGTGACCCTGGGAAATGTGCAGGTCATAGTGGATGGCTTTGCTGCAATGGGATTCCCTAACTGTGGTGGGGCCATAGACGGAACCCATATCCCTTGGCACCGGAGCACCAAGCTGCCGAGTACATAAACCGCAAAGGGTACTTTTCGATAGTGCTGCAAGCTCTGGTGGATCACAAGGGACGTTTCACCAACATCAACGTGGGATGGCCGGGAAAGGTACATGACGCTCGCATCTTCAGGAACTCTGGTCTGTTTCAAAAGCTGCAGGAAGCTTTATTCCCAGACCAGAAAATAACTGTTGGGGATCTTGAAATGCCTATATGTATCCTTGGGGACCCAGCCTACCCCTTAATGCCATGGCTCATGAAGCCGTACACAGGCAGCCTGGACAGTAGTCAGGAGCTGTTCAACTACAGGCTGAGCAAGTGTAGAATGGTGGTAATGTGCATTTGGACGTTTAAAGGCGCGCTGGCGCAGTTTACTGACTCGCTTAGACCTCAGTGAAACCAATATTCCCACTGTTATTACTGCTTGCTGTGTGCTCCACAATATCTGTGAGAGTAAGGGGGAGACGTTTATGGCGGGGTGGGAGGTTGAGGCAAATCGCCTGGCTGCTGGTTACGTGCAGCCAGACACCAGGGCGGTTAGAAGAGCATAGGAGGGCGCGGTACGCATCAGAGAAGCTTTGAAAACCAGTTTCATGACTGGACAGGCTACGGTGTGAAAGTTCTGTTTGTTTCTCCTTGATGAAACACCCTGCCCCTTGGTTCACTCTACTTCCCTGTAAGCTAACCACCCGCCCCTCCTCCCTTCAATCACCGCTTGCGGAGGCAATAAAGTCATTGTTGCTTCACATTCATGCATTCTTTATTCATTCATCACACAAATAGGGGGATGACTACCAAGGTAGCCCAGGAGGGGTGGTGGAGGAGGGAAGGAAAATGCCACACAGCACTTTAAGCACAGCACTTTAAAAGTTTACAACTTTAAAATTTATTGAATGACAGCCTTCTTTTTTTTGGGCAATCCTCTGTGGTGGAGTGGCTGGTGGGCCGGAGGCCCCCCCACCGCGTTCTTGGGCATCTGGGTGTGGAGGCTATGGAACTTGGGGAGGAGGGCGGTTGGTTACAGAGGGGCTGCAGTGGCAGTCTGTGCTCCATCTGCCTTTGCTGCAGCTCAACCATACACTGGAGCATACTGGTTTGGTCCTCCAGCAGCCTCAGCATTGAATCCTGCCTCCTCTCATCACGCTGCCGCCACATTTGAGCTTCAGCCCTCTCTTCAGCCTGCCACTTACTCTCTTCAGCCCGCCACTTACTCTCTTCAGCCCGCCACCTCTCCTCCCGGTCATTTTGTGCTTTCCTGCACTCTGACATTATTTGCCTCCACGCATTCGTCTGTGCTCTGTCAGTGTGGGAGGACAGCATGAGCTCGGAGAACATTTCATCGCGAGTGCGTTTTTTTTTCTTTCTAAGCTTCACTAGCCTCTGGGAAGGAGAAGATCCTGTGATCATTGAAACACATGCAGCTGGTGGAGAAAAAAAAAGGGACAGCGGTATTTAAAAAGACACATTTTATAAAACAGTGGCTACACTCTTTCAGGGTAAACCTTGCTGTTAACATTACATACATAGCACATGTGCTTTCGTTACAAGGTCGCATTTTGCCTCCCCCCACCGCGTTGCTACCCCCTCAACCCTCCCCTCTCCCCGTGGCTAACAGCGGGGAACATTTCTGTTTAGCCACAGGCAAACAGCCCAGCAGGAATGGGCTCCTCTGAGTGTCCCCTGAAGAAAAGCACTCTATTTCAACCAGGTGACCATGAATTATATCTCACTCTCCTGAGGATAACACAGAGAGATAAAAAATGGATGTTGTTTGAATGCCAGCAAACATACACTGCAATGCTTTGTTCTACAATGATTCCCGAGTACGTGTTACTGGCCTGGACTGGTAAAGCGTCCTACCATGAAGGATGCAATAAGGCTGCCCTCCCCAGAAACCTTTTGCAAAGGCTTTGGGAGTACATCCAGGAGAACCATGAATGCCAGGGCAAAGTAATCCTTTCACATGCTTGCTTTTAAACCATGTATAGTATTTTAAAAGGTACACTCACCAGAGGTCCCTTCTCCGCCTGCTGGGTCCAGGAGGCAGCCTTGGGTGGGTTCGGGGGGTACTGGCTCCAGGTCCAGGGTGAGAAACAGTTCCTGGCTGTCGGGAAAACCGGTTTCTCCGCTTGCTTGCTGTGAGCTACCTACAACCTCCTCCTCCTCCTCATCTTCTTCGTCCCCAAAACCTGCTTCCATATTGCCTCCATCTCCATTGAAGGAGTCAAACAACACGGCTGGGGTAGTGGTGGCTGAACCCCCTAAAATGGCATGCAGCTCATCATAGAAGCGGCATGTTTGGGGCTCTGACCCGGAGCGGCCGTTCGCCTCTCTGGTTTTCTGGTAGGCTTGCGTCAGCTCCTTCAGTTTCACGCGGCACTGCTTCGGGTCCCTGTTATGGCCTCTGTCCTTCATGCCCTGGGAGATTTTGACAAAGGTTTTGGCATTTCGAAAACTGGAACGGAGTTCTGATAGCACGGATTCCTCTCCCCAAACAGCGATCAGATCCCGTACCTCCCGTTCGGTCCATGCTGGAGCTCTTTTGTGATTCTGGGACTCCATCATGGTCACCTCTGCTGATGAGCTCTGCATGGTCACCTGCAGCTTGCCACGCTGGCCAAACAGGAAATGAGATTCAAAAGTTACCGTCGAATTGTGTCCACAGTACCCCAAATTCAAGCCGGCAAGGCCGATTTAAGCGCTAATCCACTTGTCAGGGGTGGAGTAAGGAAATCGATTTTAAGAGCCCTTTAAGTCGAAATAAAGGGCTTCATCGTGTGGACAGGTGCAGGTTTACATCAATTTAATGCTGCTAAATTCGACCTAAAGTCCTAGTGTAGACCAGGGCTAAGTGTGGTAAGAATTACTTCACTTTCCCCAGCACCTAGAAGGCTTCGCATAGGTACTGCTGCTCCGATAGCAAACTCCAACTCCCGACCAGCCCAGCTCTGCCTCTTATGTGGCATAATTTAGCCCAGTGGTTCTCAAACCATCAGTCATCCTCACCGCCTGGCCTGAGGGTCACAGGATGAACCCAACCGGGGGGAGCCAGTGTGTTTGGGTGCAGATATCTATGGGTCTATGGGAAGGTCTCTCTCTTACAAGATTGTTCAGATTATGAAAGAGCTAGGGAACGTACTTTGAACCTACAGACTCATCTGAATGCAGCCCCCTGTATCGTCCAGTGGTTGAGCTATTTCTGGACTAGCTTATAGACCCTTCCCTACTGCCTATGACAATTTGACCTGTCTTTTAGGGTTTCGAAAAGCTGTGATGTGCCAGCATCTGGGTTTCTTATGTAGGTCTGCCACCTGGCTGTCAGAGGGATTAATCAGTTTATATGCTAGCTTTGACCCTGCTGGAGAGAGAGGCTCCATCTGTCCTTGCTGTGACCTTTAATGACTCGGGCACCAGGCCCAAGTATTTTTGTTCTAGCGTCAAGTGGGTTTATTCGTGGCTGATTAAATAATCAGGCGAAGTGTTGCTGGTTTAAGTAAACATTTTTAGGCCTCTCCTGAATGTGTTCACTGAGTGGATAATAATGATCAGAACACTTTATGCTAATATTGCACCTTTCATCCAATGCCATCAAAATGCTTCACAATCATGGAATTCATTATTAATATCTTTGTTTTTAGAGAAGGGGAAATGAAGGCACATAGAGGTGAAGTGATTCAAGCTAAGGGCTCATGAGTCATTGGCAGAGCAGAGAATAGAACCCAGCACTCCTGACGGCCAGTCCTTGGCTCTAATAACTGGACAACATCACATGCAGAAGCAACAATAGAGCTTCTCAGTCTCAGATGCTGAACTTGGAGCTCCCTGCCTCCCAGGCAATTCCCTTCACTCTCCCCCATCCCTTTTGTTGTCCCACAAAGAGGGACTTTGTCTGTGTTTGGTAGTGGATAAGGTGACTGGAAGTTCTGATATTATTGTGACCGTCCCGATATTAGAGGCTTAGTTGCCTATAAAAGACAATGTCACCACCCCCATCCCCCGGAAAAAAAAAGTGTCCCAATTTTCCACACTTGCTATCTGGTCACCTTACTGGAGGAGGTGATGTCACATGGGGCATAAATGGGGTAGAGAGACAGCTGCATGACCCTAGATCCTTCCTAGCCCTTAGGGTAAACATACTCCTGTGAGTTAAGCTGTACTGGATTCCTTGAAAGCTACCTACCATCCTCCCTGCTCCCATGAGCACTGCAGTTGGCAGCAGGAGCTGTTCAAAGGTACAGAGCTGCATGGTCAGGGAATACCATGGGGGCTCAAGAGTCTCTGCTCCCACTGTAATCACATCAGGCAGGAGAGTTCACTCAATCCGGCCCCATGCAGCAGCCACTGGATGACCTTCCCCAAGCCAAGCAGCACATAGCTTTATGATGAGTAAAGGAACAGGGAGAGGGTCATCAAAGAACAAGGGTAAAGACAAAGAAGAAGAAAAAAGTAGATAAAAATACATAGGAAAAGAAAAAATGAGACAAGAAGGGACTCAAAGAGCATATACACAAGGATGGGAGGGAGACTCAGAACAGAAATGGTAGCAACTGCCAGGCATGGCATAAAGCGACTCTGGGGGCTGGCCTTTGCTAATCAAAAGAAGATCTAATCAAAACAAGACAGGAAACCACTGCCTTGAATGTAACCTTGTTTACCCTCTAAAAGAACCCATCAATGCTCTTCTCATGTTGAAACTATCACCAGATGATCCCCCCAAAATGTCATTTTCCATGAGACCCCGCATAGACGAAGTTGGAGAATTTGTAACTTGCCAGTGTGAGGGGTCTGGGACCAGTCAGGAGACCCTCAGGACAGCAAAGATCAGATACCTCATGAGTTGACACACTGGAGCTGTGACCCTTGTCAGGTTTATAAAATGGTATTGTAAACTGTAGATGGGATATTGGTGCCAATCAGCTGTCATGAAGGGAGTTAGAGAAGATGTGCATGGCTTTAAGAAGGTGGCATTAATTTTACTTTGTGGAAGCTCAGCATGATGTTCAAGCATTGTGTGCTTTTGGGTCTAGCTTGTTATATTATCTTGCCAAAAAAAAAAAAAAAAACTCTGAAGACTTTCTCCTACAAACAAACCCCAGCTAAGATGGTGGTTTGGTATGTCTCCATGAACATAGCCTCATGAGAGGCAGCAGTGTCTGATGGATGCAGAATTTTGTTTCTTTTGCACTGAAAATTGCCTGTGTGATGTTTTGTCCATAGCTGTGGACACATTTTCACTCGTCAATTAGCCTAAAGCTCTGTCACAGTGCTATCTTTGAAAAAAGATACATTTTTTAAAAGAAAGATTGGGCCTGTCTGACTTCTGTGTGATGGCCAGTGTGGGGGTATTCAGTAAATATCAGAAGCCTAATCTGAAGAGACCATTCTGATTAGTCTCAGATCATCTGGCCAAATTCTTTGCCGCATAGTTGGAAAATTAGAAGGAATCCAAGTCTGAAAAGCACAAAGGACTGCAGGGTTTGTGTGTGTGCTGTAGACCAGTGTTTCTCAACAACCAGTCTGTGGACCGGCACTAGTTCCTGAGATTTTCCTGACATGCTTTAGGGCAGCAACAAGCCAGTCTCTGGTATCAAAAAGGTTGAGAAACACTGCTGGAGACTGTATGGTGGTGCATTAGCACCAAAGGATAAACCATTCAGCATCCTGAAAACCTATCAGATTCATGCATTTTGAGGGAAAGTTGGCAGCAATTCCTTTTTTATGAAATCCAAAGATATTTTATTTTAAATAGGAATGGATATAGAATAATTTGGGTTGAAAAGAATGTCTGGTTTTTGTACTGTGTTTGTATAGCATCTGGTCTATGACTCGGAGTTCTAGATGCCACAGTAATACAAATAAATAATAACAACAAAGCGGGTCATCTAGTCTATACCCCTGCTTCATGCACAGCAGGAGTGATTTCTTTATTCCACAGTCCTCTCTACCATATAGGTGTCTCGTCTATCTTTGATCTCCAATTACACAGATTCCACAATCACCCTTGGCAGCTTGCTCCATAGTCTAATTGTCCTAACAGAAAGGTTTAACATTTAACCCATATTACCTTGCTACAGTTTAAGCTGATTTTGTCTTGTTCTCTCCTAATAGGCTAACAAGTATAATAGATCCCACACTTCTTTTGCTCTTTTCAGCAATAATAGAAGGTTTTATATACTGTTTCCAACTTGCAAAATAATGGACTAACTAGGTAATAAATCAAGATTTAATTAAAAGATTAATATTTATTTTATTTAATTAAATTATTTAATTTGAGTAAAATATTAATATTAATGCTCTGTAAAGGTTGAGAAATCAAACACCAGTGAATCAGGACATTCTAAAGGGAAGGTGCCAAATTCTGCTCTCAATCACTGCTGTGTAAATCTGGAGTAACTCCATTGGCTTCAACAAATGGGTGGATTTATAGTGAAGGCATGGCAGCTGGTAGATCTGGATTATATCCCTGGCTGTGGTACAGAGTAACAGAGCCTTATGTCAGGAAGTTACTCATTCAACAAGCCTTTGCTTAGTCATCATTAGCTGTGACTTGTTTGTTAGTTTAATTCTCTAAGTCAATGCAGGGCACTCTGAAACCTATTTAAGCAAGTCCACAAAAGGGTGTTGCATCAATATAATTAAATCAACTTAGAGAAATGAGTTCATTAAATCAGTGCAATTTCTGTGTGTAGATTTGGTCTTGGTGGAAATGAAAATGAGGCCCAATGGCTCAGATCTCGTGGAAAGGACTCTTTGCAGTTCCCCGCATACAGTTTCTTCCAATGTCTTCCTTTGGGACAGCAGGTTTGCTCCCTCTCCCACAAGGTAAGAAGCAAGGGCATCAGCCCCCAGAATGTGTTCAATCTCCAAGATCTTGGTGAATCCGGCCAAGACCAAGACTATCCATAATAAGGGGCCTCTTAGTGGTGCTTCTTCTATGGTGCCTCTTAGTCCGCACTAGTTGCCCCTAGTTCCTTGCCAGAATGATTCTGGTGGAACCCTGTGATATGATTCCCCCCAGCTGTTTGCTGCCCCATACAAGAGTGGGGGAGGGTTCTGCAGCATAGAGGGGACATTTGTTAGATATTAGGCCTCAGGATGCTCATTCCCTCAAAAGAATCAAGTGTGATGATATGCAGATGACTTTTTTAAACAATAATTTAAAATCCCACTGAAATAGGACTTTAATAAATTTGGGTATGTGGACAGCTAACAAGTCTGCATCAATGCAACTTCAGATACAATTGAGATCAGAATCTGGACTCCTATTGCCAGTGTTCATCAGTTTCCATTGCCAATCTATTTCCACACTGATCCTGAAGCCAGAAAGAGAATACTGCCATGTCTTAAATCAATCAGATGAAATGTAAAGCAGAGAGATTGGAATTTGTTTTAATCTCTAGAAAAAATGCAATCAGTTGACATGACTACTGGCCTCATGACATTTCCTGTTGCTGCTATTCTTTATAGCAAGACGCAAACTAGCTGACACTGCTGTCCCCAGATTTAATATCAATAGCTACTGGAAAGCAGAGATAGACCCTGGGATCTGAACATCCCTGAAATTTGAACCTGGCTCTGAACTTTCTGGCCATCGTAGGTGGAGTGGCATGCTGCAATGTGGGACAATATACAACAAAGTCCCAAAATGAGGGACAAAAAAGAATTATTCATGCAGGAATCATAAAATGCTGTGGGATTCCTTCCTCTTCAGTAAAGAGTTCCTTCTACAACATCAGCACAGTGAGTCTTATTTTTGATGTAAATACTCAGCAATAAATAGGAGAGCACATCAGATTTGCCTGGAAGGTAGTAACTTTGTGACTAAAATGAGCGTCATCCCCTGAAATGTAAATCAGCTGAGAAGTAGGTTTTGCAGCTCAGGCCCATCTCTGCAATGGGGGGAGACAGTGTTGATTAGGGCAGACGAATGGATCTCTGTGAACAGATTTCTTAGCAAGCTTCAGTCTTGCAGGGGCTATGAGTGATGTGCTGAGCAAAGCAGGATTACGATGTGCTATCAGTTTAGGTGGGGTGGTGGTACTTTAATTGAACTATGGTAGTAAATAAGCCAATAATGCTTTAAATCAGTGGTTTTCAACCTTTTTTCATTTGCAGACCCCTAAAAAATTTCGACTGGAGATGCAGAACCCTTTGGAAATATTAGACTGTCTGAGGGCTCCCAGGGGTCCACAGACCACAGTTGAAAAGCCACTGCTTTAAACTATAATGCCACTGATAATTGCCATCTTTGTACTAACAAAACAGGTACTAGATGCATCCACAGACTTTACTAGCCTCTTATAGGTCACATTAGAGAAGACATTGGTTATGAATTATTAAAATAAATAGTCTAGAGCTTATTTCAAGATCATATAATTGAATAACTGAATTGTGGGTTCTGAAATCCAGATCTGAATCCAAATCTCAGCTACCCTAGGGACTTGTGTTTGTTTGGGCCCATTTCAGAGTTAGTACTTAGCCAGGATTATTAGATCTGAGGCCAAACTTTCCCAGAGATTGGATATGTTTGAATCCAGGGTTATGGTTTGGCCCACTGGAGCAATATCCTTAAATCATGAAGCCTGGATATAAATCTCCACAAGGTGTGGGGGTGAGGATGGACCCAAAGTTCCATTTTGGGTCATCTCTTATCATACCCAGGGAAATTGCATAAAAAAAAGTAATTCCCCTAATTATGCACTTAATCCTCAACCCAGCTCTGGTTGCTTTGTGCTGTAAAGAGTAAAGCACCCAAATAACTGCTATAAAGCAACAGCTGAGAACTTCTAGGAGAGAGCCATGCATTCCTCACCTCCTCCACACAAGCAGAAGATTGGGAAGGGGGCAAGTTAAGGTAGGAGTGGCAGGCAGGACAGAATGCATTGCACTCTGTCTGTTCCTCAGCCAGCAGAGCAGTCTCTAGGAGATCACTGCAATCACCCACTAGAACTAAAGCAGCCCTTAGGGGAACTGGAAAGGTGTCTTACAGCCAACCTCCTCGCTGGCTCTCTTGAGCTGTGCGGAGTGAAAACTCAGTGCAGCTGAGGATCTGTTCTATGTCTATTGTAACCTTCTCTGCCTCAAATAATTTTCTCATCACTATCTAATGACCTTATTCAACCTCAGTTCATTGGTAGAGAAATGGTTTTCCCATGGAATCTCACACCCAAATTGTATTGTTGCAGGTCTCTGCGGACTTGCATTGAAATAATTTTTCCATGTAAACTGACATTACAATCCCATTGTCACTTGGCCCGGAAGGTTTGCACTGAAATAATTTCTCTATATCTCATATATTAATGCCATTGGTCCCCACAGATTGCACGGGAACAGTTTCCCCATGTGCAATCTTACTTTTTAATGCCATTGTCTTTACAGACTAGCATTGAAATGGTTTTCCCATATAATTTCACACTCAAATATAGCATCATTGCAGGTCCCCGCAGACTTGCATTAAAATAGCTTTCCCGTTATAATAACACTACATAGGTGACATTTTTGTTGTTGCTGCTGTATAAATGTCAGAGGCAATTTACACATTTTTTAGTGCATCGAAGGTCCCAGGCATGGCAAGAGACTGTGTCATTTATGACAAGCACCAATAGTTAAAATACTGACCCTCCGAAAATAGTGCCAAGCCCCACTTATTATAAACCTTCGCTAAAGCAGCATGGCTGCAACAGCTCCACTAACAATGCAGAGGTGTCAGGCAGTATCTCTCATCTTTATGTTCTCATCTTTACAACTCTGATTTCCACCCACTTCTGGTCTCTCTCCTTCTCTCCCCTACTCTGACATGTGTTCTCCCTCTCTCTGTGCAGTCTTTGTTCTCTCTGTTTCTTCAAAGCCTCTCTTCCTCAGTAATTTCTTGTTCTACACTGAGCTACTAAAATGCTATTCTAAAGGCTTAATACAGCATCTACCAGTTCATTTTCCCATGTTGCTTCTTGCCCTCCAAAAGAAAAGTTGAGATTAGCAGGCTAAACCACAGTGCAACCAACCCCAAGCGGCCAAAATTCTAGAGTCAGACCTCAAAAATTCGTGAAATTGGTTTAAAAATCATGAAACTGTAAATAAAAACAAACAATATGTGAGTTCTTCTGGGTTTGATGCCATTGAGAAGTAATGTTTTCTAGCTTTTCTCTGCAATCAAAGGGTTAGAAACTTTTCTTAAATGAAAGATGAGATTCTTACAAAATAACATGATTCCAGGAGCTGGGGCTTTAAGAAAGACACCAAATATCATGAGACTCATAGTAAAACTGCAAGAACTGACCAGACTGAAATGATAACTGTCATTCAGATTGCCCCTCCTCCTCATTCCCTGTTGTGTCGCCTCATTTCAACTCTTCTAAATGAACAAAATGCAAGTGCTGGATAGCTTTCTCTCATTTCCTCCCCATGAACCTCAAGAGGATTTTGCTAGCTCTTAGTTTGCCACCTCTCTTCAGAGACGCTATAGAAATATAGAATTCACTTGTGCTTCCCATAGAACGTAGCCCCAAATAACGTGAGGGGAGGAACAATGGAATGGGCTTGTCTGTGGCTGGAAAGCTGGGTAACCTTTAGTCAGTGTGATAAGTCTGATAAAACCTACACTTCCTCCCTACAATCAGCACTCAGCACCCCTGTGTCAAGGTGAATAAAACATCTGACTATATCACCCAGAACATATTTTGCCATGATACAATGGCCTTTTCCTCAGAGAGTTGTAAGGGGAAAGGTTCCTGCTGAGGCCCATTGCAGCTGGTAGCTGCTAATACATTTTGCACTACATGAAGCACACAAGGGACCAAAGCCACAAAGCTCAGAGGCAGATCAAGATTTTGGATCCAGGGTTTTTTTCAATCCATTATCGTGAGAGGTCCAAGAGGTGAAGTTTGGATCTGTATTTGAACATTCCCAAATTCCAATGAGGTTCTTGTTTGGGGTTATAGTTAGTAACTGTATTATTATTTGTGTTGTAATGACCATCAGCATGGGTCATCAGCAGGATTCTAACCTAAGACGATAAGATCCACATTGCAGACCTCTGCCCCTTAAAACTACAGGAGTAACTCTATTAGCCAGTAACAATAGTAGGCTGTTATCCATTAGAGGACTAGCAATAAGAGAGGGCAGTGACACATAATTTTCCCAGATGTTACAATAGTAGCCAAAGCACTCCGCTCAGAAGCACGGTCTCATTGTGCTGAGCACTGTATAAGCACTTAGTAAGACAAAGGCCATTGTATCATGGCAAAATATGTTCTGGGTGATATAGTCAGATGTTTTATTCACCTTGACACAGGGTGCTGAGTGCTGATTGTAGGGATGAAATGCAGGTTTTATCAGACTTATCACAATGAAGATGCAACAAACAATGATTACAAACAATAGGAGAAGGAAGAGGCTAATGGTTAGGACTGGCTGGAAAACAATAATTCTGTTTCATGAAAATCTTCTTGTCAGGATGGTTGAGCACTGGAAATAAATTGCCCAGGGAGGTTGTGGAATCTCCATCACTGGAGATTTTTAAGAGCAGGTTAGACAAACACCTGTCAGGGATGGTCTAGATAATAATTAGTCCTTCCATGAGAACAGGGGACTGGACTAGATCAGAGGTTCTCAACCAGGGGTACATGCAATGTTCCCTCTGATTTTTGACCGTCTGTGTGCGCAAAAAATTTCTTCTGTGCAAATTGCTGTGCTTCTGTGTAAATTTTTGTGCGCACGGTGTTTCGCCGTGTGTGCAGGGTTTAGGATCTGTGTGCGCGCATATGCACACAGCTTAGAGGGAACAGTGGGTACATGTATCCCTGCAGGTACATCAACTCATCTAGATATTTGCCTAGTTTTACAACAGGCTACATAAAAAGCACTAGCTAAGTCAGTACAAACTAAAATTTCATACAGACAATGACTTGTTTATATTGCTCTACGTACTATACACTGAAATGTAAGTACATTTACATTCCAATTGACTTATTTTATAATTATATGGTAAATATGAGAAAGTAAACAATTTTTTCAGAAAGTGTGCAGTGACATGTTTGTATTTTTATGTCTGATTTTGTAAGCAAGTAGTTTTGAAGTGAGGTGAAACTTGAGATACACAAGACAAATCAGACTCCTGAAAAGGGTACAGTAGTCTGGAAAGGTTGAGAGTCAGTGGACTAGATCAGTGGTTTTCAAACTGTGGGTCGCGACCCAATACTGGGTCACGGAATATCAGGCACTGGGTTGCAGCTGCTCTGATTAGCACTGCTGACCAGGCTGTTAAAAGTCCCGTCAGCGATGCTGCCCGGCTGAGGCAGGCTAGTCCCTAACTCTTCTAACACTGTGCTGCGCCCTGGAAACAGCCAGCAGCAGGTTTGGCTTCTATGCGGGGAGGCCATGGGACTCCATGCACTGCCCCCACCCCAAACACCGTCTCTGCACTCCCATTGGCCAGTTCCCAGCCAATGGGAGCTGGGGGGGGGGCGTACCTGCGAGTGAGAGCCGCGTGAAGCCACTTGTGTGCCTCTGCCTAGGAGCTGGACCTGCTGCTGACCACTTCTGGGGTGCAGCATGGTCCTCAATACCAGGACAGGCAGGAAGCCCGACTGGGAGCCATGCGAGGTAAGCCTGCACCCCAACCCCATGCCCCAAAACCCCTGCCCCAGCCCTGAGCCCCCCCAACCCACAGCCCCTTCCTGGCCCCCAAACCCCTCATCCCCAGCCCAGAGCCCTGACCCCCTCCTGCACCTCAACCCCCTGCCCCAGCCCTGAGGCCCCACAAACCCGGACCCCCCTCTGCACCCCAAATCTCTCATTCCTGGCCCCAGCCCAGAGCCTGCACCCCCAGCCCAGAGCCCTCACCCCCTCCTGCACCCCAACCCCCTGCCCCAGCCCAGAGTCCCCTCCTACACCCTGAACCGCTCATTCCTGGCCCCACCCCTCGGCCCTCACCCCCACTCCCCAACCCTCTGCCCCAGCCCTGAGCCCCTCCGACACCCCAAGCCCCCCATCCCCAGCTCCGTTGGGTTGGTGGGCATCAACAATTTTCTTCAACTGGGTCACCAGAAAAAAACTTTGAAAACCACTGGACTAGATGATCTCACAAGGTCCCTTCCAGTCCTACGATCCTATAAAGGTTTCAACATTCATTCTGGTTCCAATGTGGAATAAAACCAAGACTTTTTGACAATGTTCATGAAAAAAAGAGAAAGCAAGAGAATATCCAATGGCCTGGGGACTAGGGCACTCACCTGGCATGGGGAGGACCCGCATTCAAATCCTTGCTCCAAATCAGGCAAAGCACTTCTTTAACAAAACTTTGGTTGGGCAGGTCTTGGAGAGACTATCTGGTCACCGAGAGAGAGAAACCCACCCCAGAATAGCCAACAGGCCAGTGATTAGGGCCCATGGTCAGCTCTAAGTCCCTGATCTGAGTCAGGCCCAGCGGGGACTTGAACTTGTGTCCCCCACAGCCCCGCCTAGTCTCTAGCCACCAGGCTATCCTGGGGTAGGGCCATCTCTTTACCAGAAATTCCATCCTGCACCTGAAAAAAGCTCTCCCAACAAACTGGCATTTTCCATTGAAAAAATGTTTCACCAAAAAGTCTGCAGCCAGCTCCAGTAACGATAAGATCAGGTAGTTACACAAGTTAGCTATTGTACAGTTTAATGATTCTGAATAATGTCAGCTATCCATAACGGCTGCTCTACCTAGCCATCTGTCGTCGGCTGATTTCTTGTGGGCATCGCAGCAGAAGTGGTTCTTGAGGCTGGACTTTGATAAGATTGAAGCTTTGTTCAAGTTCTACTATCAAGGCAAATGAGGTAGTATATTTGCAGGTAGAGGCATTCTTAAGAATAATTCCAAAATTCTCCAAATCTAATAACAGAGTTTTAAGCCATCACTGCACACGCAGCCTGTGCTGTGTGTATCAGATGCTCCCCAGGATCTGGCCCATCATTTTTGCATGCACTCAATCTGTCCTTTAGCACAAAGTGTACCTTAGGCAGTTCTTATGTTCCATGGAATTACAACTGTGTTCTTTAATCTAAATGTACACATGAATAGCCAGTCACTTCATTAAGATCAAAGCTGTGATAACGACCTCCCAAGGAATTCATACTGATCACATACTTAACAGGGAGAAAATATTAAAGATTAAATTATGCACATATTAGCTAATGATCTCTTAAGTTATTCTATGAAGATCCCTTGGTAATTAGAATTAACAGGAGAAGCAGAGCATGAGAAAAGAAATCTCTCAATGTCCCCTGCATGCCGAGCATTTAGAAACCCCAGATTCAAGCTACATTTTAACTTGGGGGATACTTAAATGGGCACTATCAACAAAAAACTCATAACACTATAGACTACTCAAACTGAATTTTCAAAATCTAAAGTATTAATATGCTGGTGGTTCCCTTATTTCATTAGGCTGAGACTATCAACCTAGACTGGTTAAGTTTCACTTGTATTTATAGAAAGTTTGGTCCAAATTCTCAGAGACAAATACATAAGGGCACCATGCATACTTTTTCACATTCCTAACTGAGATGTGAATATCCCAGATGTACATGTATGTACAACCTGATTAGTGCACTTTAACCAGGTACGCACTTATTGGAAAATGTAGGCCTCCGGAGTCAGTTTCACTTTCTGGTTTTCATGCAATAGCACAAATCTTTTATTTGGATTCACACCACCTCACTGCCCCCTAAAACTGCCCCTCCATTTTATCCTTGACATTTTAAAAACATTCACAAATGCTTTTCTTGTCATAGTAGGTTTTGTAAAACACTTTTGTTAAAGAGACTAAACCTTGGGCCCAAACTCTAGCTGGTAGCATGTTCCTTTAATCCTGGACAACACATGACATTGTGAACACACAAGGATCAAGTGAAAACAGAAATGAATACAACTTGATGCATTACAGCACAGGATCAGTGACTAATTCCAGCTTCTGTAGGCGATGGCTCTGGGATGCTGTCGGAAAACATCAATGTGACAAGCAATATGTTGAGCGTGAATCACAATTTCAGGGTTGTTTGTGGTCATGGAACAAAGGCAAGATACAAAATGTCGCACAGGGTAGATTCTAGGCCTGACTCTAAATAATAAACAATCTTTTTCATAAAAGCAAACAAGAAGCTGATTATCTGCCTTTAGAACTGGAGCATCTGAGCCTGTAACATCTGTGGCACCTAACGGATGAAAGCTGAGTCCATCAGACAGAGGAAATGGGCAACATCTGTGAATCTGTGCCTGTTAAGAGCTTGAAAATCATTTTCTGTCCCACTTTAAAGGTGGCTTAATAATAAGAATTTTACTAAAAAGAAAAGGAGTACTTGTGGCACCTTAGAGACTAACAAATTTATTTGAGCATAAGCTTTCGTGAGCTACAGCATCCACTGAATGCATCCGATGAAGTGAGCTGTAGCTCACGAAAGCTTATGCTCAAATAAATTTGTTAGTCTCTAAGGTGCCACAAGTACTCCTTTTCTTTTTGCGAATACAGACTAACACGGCTGCTGCTCTGAAAAGAATTTTACTGTTAATGCATTATAGAAATTGAAGGTGAGAAATCTGTTAGATTATCTAGCCCATCCCCATGCTTCTGCATGAAAGGTTTTGTTTAAATATTAAACAGCAAAGTTTTCCTGATGTCAAACTAATATGGAAACTGGTTTATAAATACAGTCCTGTACATCAGCAGCTAGCAGGGACCATATTATTGCTTCTAATTAACCAAATAGACCAGGAGTTGGTAAACACTAGGTGGGGCTTAAGAAAGATGTTGAAAAAAAAGAGAGAAAATAAAGATGATGGAGAGCTGGTACATAAGACAAGCGTATATTTACAGTGGGGCAGTCTAATAAACATCCACATACTGGGGCCTGTTGTAATAATTGGGGCATAGCAGGTCTAATTTAATTGATGGAAAGTGGTTACGGTTCACAAATTTTCACATGATTTGTTATATAAAACTGTTTAAGAAAACATGTGAGAAGGAGACAGAAAGACGGAATTCATTTAAACAGAAAGGGTTTACTGATATCATTCAAGGACTGTGTTAAGATTATGAGTGGTAAACAAGAGGAATAGAGGATAGGAAATTAATGAACCAATATTGGTGTGTTAGAAATTAAGCCTAATTGGTGGATGAAATGAGGGCATGAATTATCCCACCCATTGCCTGTTTGGGACCCTTAAAAAGAGACTTTGGGGGACAATAAAAGAAGAACCTTTATTTTACCATCACTGCAGCTGCATTGGAAGGATTGTTGCCGTGACACCAGATCTTGAAATTCCATTGAGCACACTTGACCATCATTGCTGCACCAGTAAGGACTCAAACCTGGTACATGTAGGATGACCAGATGTCCCGATTTTTGGGTCTTTTTCTTATATGGGCTCCTATTACTCCCCACCCCTTTCGCAATGTTTCACATTTGCTGTCTGGTCACGCTAGATACATGTGAGATTGTACTCTATCTTCCCCTCCCTTATGTGCTCCTTTCTGCTCCTATCTTCTTCCTGTCCTCTCTCCTGGCTTTTCCGCTGATCCTGAAATCAATTGTACTGCATGGCACCTAATGTAGCAGGATCTGACAACCCCTCACTGGTCTGGATTGCTCCCCAGAATGTGACAGCATGACAATACAGTCTTTAATTATATAATCACTTACTATTTTTTCCACAGGACTCCAGCCTGTTAGAAGTGGAAATGGGTGGGAATAAGCAGGGGGGTGCAGGGAAACAAGACAATGATGAAAAGGAATCCAAAGAAATGTGGCAGGAAGAGGTGGGGACACAGGGAAAGACATGAAGAATGGATGGGTCACAGGGAAGGATGTGAGGACAGAAGGGCCCTGATCTGCCCAACCCATCAAACCACACAGCAACTACTCAAATTCTTATTTGTAAAAGAAGAAGAAATGTGCCAAACTAGCAGTCGTTCAGTTGACACTGAACTACTGTTTTCCCCAGAGCAATATATCACTGCATAGCTGGGCTCTGGAAGGGGCAGAGCACAAGGCCAAAAAGGAAAGGGAAAAGAGAAGGAACACAAACCTATGGGCATGTCTACACTGCAGCTGGCAGTGAGCCTCCAAGCCCGGTTAACACTGGCATTAATGGGACTCAAGCTAGCATGCTAAGGATAGCAGTATGGACGTTGTGGCCCATCTGAATCTCTAGGATTGAAAGCCTGAGCTCTAACCCAAGCTGCAACATACATGTTGCTATTTGTAGTGTCCTAGCTTGAGTCTGTCTACCTGGGCTGGGACGCTGCAGTATAGACATACCCCATGACACTTGGAAAGTCTGCATCTGCAAGTGGAAGTCACCCGCACATGCAGCAGCCCTGCCTTACACAAACCTCATTAACATGGATATTAGAGGAATCAACATGGGTAGGAGACTACTGATCCCTATTCATTCTACAAAGCCACCTGGACACTCTGTCCTCTCACTTAAAAAGGTACTACATCGGCCACAGTGGCTTTCCAGATCATGCACCCATCCCATTATAATGAACAACCTAAACTAGTCATGGATAGAAAAAAAATATATATCGGCATGCAGATGAGGCTGTCTTGTTTTGCTTTTGAGGCTCACACTTTTAAAACTGCAAGCACAAAAATGTGCATGCAATGCAAGTTAATGCGTAATCTGCATGGGCACTTGCCATGGATGCGAGTGATTACCCAACTGGTACGTGCAATTGCAGTCATTCAGTGTATATATTTTTTAAATCTTTTCATATTTCAGAATTTTTTAAAATATCCAAAACAGGTTTGAAAAGGGCCCTCAGACTAAAGTACTGAAATCTTTACCCAGTTCTGCTTCTTTACAAAGTTATATAACATTTGCTTTATAGTGTAACTGAGAACTTTATTTAAAACCCTCCACTAATTAAGATGACAATTTATTATGTGCTGGATGACATGTATTTTCTTTTAGCTGTTTTGAATTTGCCACCTTGCAATTTAATTGAATGTCCCTTTGTTCTTGCAGCATGGGACAGGAAAAATAGAAGATCCTAATATGCCTTCTCTATAATATTCATTATCATAGAAAATCTTCAAATTCTGTCATAAAAACAGCCATAACGGGTGAGACCAAAGGTCCATCTAGCCCAGTATCCTGTCTTCCAACAGTGGCCAATGCCAGGTGCTTCAGAGACAATGAACAGAACGGGAAATCACCAAGTGATCCATCCCCTGTCACCCATTCCCATGTCCAGAAGAGGTGGATGCATTGAACTAAAGGGAAAGGGAATTGAGACGACAGGGGAAAAAGGCAAAATTCATCAGTCTTTTTGTCTCAATATTGGATTGGGTGTCAGGAACTTCTATGTTTTAATTCTGGCCATCTGACACCCATTGTGTGTGCACCACTCTTCTCTAATACCCTGGAATGTTATACCTGCGGAAGTATTCATCATTTCCCACTCACACAGAGTAACGGTTTGTGTTTTTGGAACTGCAGATCATGAATTCCAGCTGTGTCTGTGTGTGGGAGGCCACGGAACATTACACAAGCCATTATAGTACAGTGTATCACAAGTTGCCGCAGCAGTTGTCAGGGTACTGTTTAAACCCTATCGTCTCTAACTGCCTCCTGTAGGCATATTCACCCATATGCCATGGAATCAAGAATAAGCCAGTCCCATGGCTGTAGCTGAACATTACACAGCTGACATAGCCCCAGTCTTTACCTGATGGCTGCCCCATTCAGTTATATAGCTGATCCACAGGAACAGAGAGGCAGATATACATAAGGGGCTCTCTTCTGCTCCTATTAAAATCAGTAGCAAAACTCACGGATATCAGTGGGAGCACAATTTAGACCTCACTTTCAAACTTTGTGCAACATTGCCATCTAGTGAATGAAGTATTGGAAACCCAGGCCATGCTTTCTCAATACATTCTTCCATGCACATTGTGCTATGTAGGTAGGATGGAGTGGGAAGACCAGCCACCCACCTGCAACTGAACATGCCTTTGCTTCTTATTTACAGCTTGCATTTCATATCACACAGGAATTCCCTGCCATTCATCCTCTATTATTCTCATCCATCCATAAAGCCATCTTCAAAAAGGTTTTGTTTATTTCTGCCTGGAAACGAGCCCGCGCAGGACTCTTCAGAGCAACAGCTCAGAACCAAAATATTCTAAACATTTAAACACTTTCTGTCCCACAAAGGGGTTTTCCAACCACCATGACCAAGGCTTTTTGGTGGGTGTTATGTACACCATATTTGTAATTGGTTGGATGGTGACTAAATTATGGCTATATAGATCAATGGGGCTTAGACATAATAATACAAGTAATAATCAGTCTGCTTTTGTGTCGTGGCATTTCAGGTGAGGACCTCGAGGTGTTTCGCAAACATTAAGCCAGGCTCCCAACCTCAGGGGGAGCTCGGGAAGTATTTGCGCCACTTTACAAGTAGTGAAACTGAGACTTCTGGGTCCTACTCCTGGCTCTCCCGCTCGTTTGTTGTGTGGCCTTTGACAAGACAACGAGGCCCAATTTCTTTAAAACTCTGATTTTGGCTGCCCAGCTTGAGAAACCTGAGGTGCTGAGGTCTCACAACTCCAACTAGAGACAGCTGCGGCAGTTGCGCTCTGTCTGAAGGAGACAGACCCAAACAGAGACACCCCAAATGAGTACCTGGGGAATGGCTGATAAAAAAGCCTCCCAAAGTCCAGGGATGCTATTAGTGCTAATATTATTGCCCAAATAATTATTGCCCAAATCCTGCCCTCTCCACTGTGTTTGTTAATTGAGTGATACCTCGGATGGATTGGGCCCATAAACCTCAGTGTGTAAACTTCACGATTACGAATAAAAACAGTCACCACCTGCCCAAGATTAACTCAACTTGTTTGCCTCAGATGTATCTGATGAAGTGGGTTATAGCCCACGGAAGCTTATGGCCAAATAAACTGGTTAGTTTCTAAGGTGCCACAAGGACTCCTCATTGTTTTTGCTGATACAGACTAACACGGCTACCCCCCTGAAACTTGTTTGCCTCAAACTCTGAAAGAGGAACAAACTCAGCATCATCATATCCGTCACCGGAGACATAAGGCGCTCTCTACCTAAACATATCACATCACATCCTAATGCCACAGCTTTATTACAGTAGGGTGGCCCAGCAGGCCAATAAATAATTAAAACCAGTGGCTAATGCATTTTTCAAAGCAAGGAGGAACTTATTGAAGACACCGTGCTGACAATGTTCATGTTCTTGGAATTAAGTGCTCCCCCGTAGGTTTTACATAGTTTGTTTTAACAGTGGAAGCTCAAGAAGATCTGCTGTTCTTCCTTTCTTCCTCCCTTCCTGCTCCTGACCCTGGGGAACAATGCATTGCTAATAAAAACCACAAAGACCAACCCTAAAAACAAATATCCGCTGTTGGGCTAGCCAGGTTTGACTTTTGAAAGAATTTGATCTGAGTGGTAATTACTTTTCATTTTTCAATCTGTACAAGAATTTAGTGCTGGGGAGAGGCACCCGACCATTTATCTTCCTATCCCTTCACCAGTCCATCCATCAGCACTTATAAAGCATTCATGTAGGCAGTGAGTTATTTGGGCCCATGGTGCCCGTGCTCCACCAATATTCAGGAACATGGGCCCAGCTCCACCAATGTTGGGGCTTATATTTTCAGAGCCATCCCGTCCATAGGATGGACTGGGGCAACCGCCCCGGGCCCCGTGCTTTGGGGGCCCGGTGTTTCAAGGGGACGCGGAGTCCAGGGTGGTCTGAGGGGCTAGGGGGGGCTTGGCCACAGCAGCAGCTCCGCCCTGCATCTTCCTGTCCCTGCTACACCCCCACCCCATCCCCATTCCACCCCTTCCCTCAAGCCCCTGCCCTGCCTCTTTCCAGTACCCGCACCCTTCCCTGAGAAACACAGGGAGCCGGCAGAGTGGAGCAGAGCGGAGTGGGGAGGGTTGGGGCTGAGTCACTCACTGCTGCCAGCGCCAGGACCCCTGCTAAATCCCCAGGCTGCCCTGGATCCCGCATCCCCCTGAAGCGTGGCACCTCCCCCCACAAAGAACGGGGACCGGGGTGCTAGCTCCCAGCCCAGTCCGTTCTGCTTGGACCCGTTCTGGGCACCACCAAAAATGATACAAACCTAGCACCCATACGCATTCCTCACGGTAGCGGCAGTGCTACACCCGAAAGCCCTTTGTTTATTCACCAAGCAGACAGACAGAGGCAGCGGTAGTGCAAGTTTCCTATGCACACGGCCCCATTCGTATACCTCCACCATACCTGGAGAGAGCACAAGTAGGCCTGAGTGACTCTTTCATTCCTTGGCCTCTGTCCTGAGGTTATGCACTGTGTTTTTCCGACGGGGAGAGTGGGTGGTGTGTGCGTGTGAAGGGCTGGGTGCTATTCTGACATATTTCAGCTGGTTGAGATAACACCCAAAACAAAATAGCCCTGCCCCATGGCTGTGAACATTACCCACAATACCAGTCACCAGGGATTGACAAGCACAGAGACTGGCAGAAAATAAACAGCAACTGGGAAATTCACAAGGGCATGCAAAGTAGTACAAAACAAACTCAGATCCCCAAAGGGGAAATGCTAAGAATGCAGGCCATATTTACAGAAGCGGGACTCAACCTTGGGAAGCAATGACTCCAGAAAAAGACTTGGGGAGTCATGATGGCTAGACAGTTGAACAAGAGCAGCTCCCAGTGAGATGCTGTGGCTAAAAGGCCTAATGCAACCTATGGATGGATAAACAAAGGAACACTGAGGAGGAGTAGAGAGGTTAAATAACCTCTGTATTTGGCACTGATACGATCACTACTGGAATACTGTGTCCAGTTCAGGTGCCCACAATTCAAGAAGGGTGTTGAAAAATTGCCATGAGAACTATTGAAGGATTTGAAAACATACTTTATAGTGAGAGAATCAAGGAGTTCAATCTACTCAGCTTATCAAAGAGGAAGTTAACGGGTGACTTGAGCAGAGTCTATAAGTCAGGGGCATGGCCAGGGCCTAACCAATTAGCCCACCAACATCTGAACCTGTATGAATGCCAGCTGAGAAAGTGCCATCCAGCAGGGGAGCCAGCCCTTCCTTGGCCCCACTAGTGCTGTGTCCTGCTGGCCCTTCCAGGCAAGTCCCCTTGGACAGAGCGCTGTGCATACCCTCGTCCCTGGGCTCTGCTGACCTTGATACTACGGGAGCAGGCCTTGTCTGGCCAGTGATGCTTCCCAACAGCCTGTGGTTAGGGGTTGGGCTATGGGGCTTCTGGGCTGTGTTCCTGCCCTTGCCGTGGTCTGGCTGCATGCCTGGAGTGAGTCACAGCCCTTTCCCACTAGCTCCCAGCCCAGCTCAGTGGCTTTTTTGGAATGGGATCCAGCTTCTCTTGAGGCAGAGGGGTGTAATGAGCCCAGGACTGGGGGCATTGGACCAGGATCCAGATGCCCCCAGTGCTGTCAGGGCCTTGCCCCATGCCCAGTTCAGCACTGGGGCTTGTGGCTGGCCTCACTAGTGCAGACTCCATCACTCTCTTCCCTGTACTGACAGAAGCTCCCTCCCTTGGGGCTGAGGGCTCCTGCCATGCTGATGACACCCCCTCCTAGCCATGTGAGCGCTCCTCGTCGTCAGGACACACAAGTCGGGAGATGCCTATCTCAGGGAGGTTCATGCCAGCAGCCCAGCTGCTGTATGTGCCAGTTCTGGGTCCGAGTAAAGGATTCTCTGGCCTTCTTGGAGAGATAGCAAGGTCGTTAGGACTCTTGGGTTCCATTCCCTCCTCTGTTGCTGGCTGGCTGCATGTGCTGGGGCTGGGCCACGTCCTTTCTCTTGGCCTCAATTTCCCCTGGTGTCACTGAGGCTGCTGTGGATGTGGAAGGAGACAGCCCAAGACATCTCAAGCTCTCATGGGGCTGTGACCATGCACCCCCATCCAGTGCGAGGGGTAGGTTGTTGGGGTGCTGAGACTGGGTGCTCTGTAATCGCACCCTGTCTAGCCCTGACAATCTGGCTCATGACGCAGAACCACAGCATACTGGTGACCGAGTGCAGTGCCATGCCCTTCCTGCCTGTCAATGGAAGGGAATCTGGGGCTTGCTCTCCCTTGCGGCCTGTGCCCCCCACACGCCCACATCAGCTGATGGAGTTAAAAGTCAAACCAGCCTGGGATCATGACCCCCCGCAAGGGGCTGGAAAGCCATGGTCTGCATTTCTTGGGCCCAGCATAATCGTGGCAATAACATGACACCTCCAAGGGATGAGCTAGCAGGATTGGACCCTGGTGTCTGCTTTGATCTGCCAGCCAATGTGCTAGGTTGTACACTGACTGAGGTTCTCTCTGGGTCTGCAAAGCATGGTACAGCCAGCAGGAAGCAGTTACTCCATTGGGGCAAAGGAGAAGTGTCTGTGTGCGGCTTCTGGGTCCACACTGGTGGTGTGGCTGTGCACTGTTATAAGGGAGCACCCAGTGTTTTTGGGGGAGGGGGCAGTTCTTGCACTCCAATACAAGGGGGTTGTCATGGGGTGCATGCTACTCACTGCTCAACAGCACCTCCTCTTGGTCATCTGGGGAATTAGCTTGCCACTGTCCATGTCCTCTCCTGAAGTCACTCAGCCCATTGCCTCAGTCATTCACTCTGTGGCCCCTCTCACTCTGGATAGGAGCTGCAGTCAGGGCCATCCCTAGACATTTTAGTGCCCTACGCAACACCCCCCTGTGGGCGGAGGCGGGGAGCGTGTCCCCAGGCCTCTGTGGGGAGCGGGAAGCTGCACCCAAGGTCTATTGGGGGCATCAGCAGGCTTGGGGGGTAAGGGGAAACTGCCCCCCATCACGAGCCGGTGGAGTGAAGTGGGTTGGGGCCGGGTCGCACTCACGGGGTGGTGGGAAGTGGAGTGACCAGGCCCCGGCCTGCTCCTCTCTGCTCCCCTGGCTCTCAGACTTGGGGGGTACAGGAGAACTGCCCCCCAGCACTCATCGGCGGTGTGGAGTGGGCTGGAGCCGGGTCGCCCCACTTCCTGCCGCTCCGTGAGTGCAGGCTGCGCCCAACTCCTGCTGCAATCCCCCAAGACATAGCTCAGGGGAAGGGGTGGAGTGGGGGCGAGGCTGGGGGTGGAGCAGGGATGGGAAGAGGCGGGGTGGGGATGGAGCACAGGCCGGGACTTTGGAGAAGGGGTGGAGTAAAGGTGGGGCTGGGGCGGAGCAAGGGTGGGAAGAGGCAGAGCAGGGGCGGAGCAGGGGCCAGGGCTTTGGGGAAGGGGTGCAGTGGGGGCAGCTTTCCTGGCCAGCTGAGGTCACCAGGGGATCGGGCTGGCCGCTGGAGCAGCATGCAAATTTCCTGGTGCCCTACACAGCCGTGTAGTTTGTGTATGGGTAAGGACGGCTCTGGCTGCAGTGCCTCTTCTTCATGGCTCAGCCCTCCGGCCAAATCACTATCATTCTCCCCTTCTGGGGTCTTATCAAAATCTTCTTCCTCAAAGTCTCAGGCAGTCTCTATCTCCATGGTGCTGACTGCACTACTCGTGCAGTAGTTCATAGGGGATCCCAGGCCGGCCCGCTAAACCAGGTTCCAATCCTGGGACCCTCAGACCAGCAGTTCCTTCCTTCCCCTACTAGCCTGTACCAGGTAAGGGGGCCATAGAGTGGGGTGGCTCCTGCATGGATCTGTGGGTCTTGGTGTGAATAACCCATGGTGGAAGGAGAGCCACAAAGGGACCTGGCACACTGCTGGGGGGCAGCCTGGTGGAGCAGTGATTTAGGGCCCTCATGGCTCATGTGCTTTCTGTGACATCAGACCTTTGGTCATGGCCTAGCCACTATAAATGGGGGCCCACCCAAATGTCCACTCCTAGCTACACCATGGCTGTAAGTACCTACATGGGAACAGAAATTTGATAATAAAGGGCTCTTCAATCTGGCAGACAAAGGTATAATAAGATCTAGTGGTGGCTACCAGTCAAAATTAGAGAATTCAGACTAGAACTAAGGTGAAGATTTTTAACAGTGAGGGTGATTAACCATTGGAACAATATACCAAGTGTTGTGATGGATTCTTCATTACTAGAAATTTTTAAATCAAAATTGGATATTTTCCTAAAAATATGCCCTATTTCAAACAGGAATTAATACAGGGAAGTCTTCTGGCTCATATTATGCATGATGATTACAATAGTCCCTTCTGGGTTTATAATCTATGAATCGATTAAGTGGACTGCAACCCTTTTGCAAGCAGTTCACTTTATCAGATGGTAATAACATTAGAATTTAGTGGGCAGCCTGCCTGATAGCCATAAGGGAAAAAAGTTGTCTATTATCATGTACATCCTATATTATTTTGGAGTAGGCTGATGTGCTCACCTTCTCTCTCTCTGAAGAGTCTAGTTCAACAGTGCAGGTAAATGGGTGTTATTCTTTCAGCTGGTGGTCTTTGTTCAGCAAGGTTGCCTTGAAGCTTCTGGCCCCCTACACAAGATTAGAGAATAACACTTCTTATGGAGTCAGAGATGGCAGAATTTTTTTAAATAATCATAGGATTTTCCATCTCAGGTCAGACCACTGTCCAGTCTAATTTAGTCCTGAAGAATTGTGTTCACCCTCTTGCCTAGGGCATATACGGGTTATGCTGGACAATATGTGAATATCATTATTTCCCTTTTCCATTATCATTGCTACCACCACCATAGTAAAAATAGGGGAGGAGAGGCTGATTTAGTCTGACATCCTGCCTCTAGCACTAGCCAGTATTGGATGCCTCTCCTTTATGGCAAAGGTTTTCACTTACAGAGACCTTATAAACATCACATGAAAAGGATTTCAAGTGAGGAAAGATATTTTCTTCCTTGCCTGCTTCTCTTGACAGGCAGGGATGTAAGCAGCAAAGCCACATGTCCTGATTTCTGCCTCCTTCAAGTTAGAAAGAGAGGCAGAAGCACAGTTATTTAAAAGTTATGCGCAGAGATGTTACTGTTGGCATTTTTTTGTAGGACACAAACAAGCCTCCAGTGTACTGGCACCTCTGGGCCTTTGCCCCTTAGATCCCCAAGCAGTCAGTTGTTTCCAGAGCACCTGTTATAATGGGATGTTATAAGGAACCTATTACACATCTCCATTTACTTCCTGAATTCAGGATGGACTAGAAACAGAAACACTGGGATTGCTTCCTACTAGGTATTAACATAAAGTCTAGCACAATCAGATCCTGATCTCAACTGGGGCTTCCAGGTACTACCAGAATACAAATAATAACAATAACAGAAAAATGCATGGTTCAGTGGTCTGAGAATAGGACTGAATACAAGGAATGTCTGGCTAATCCTAATCCTGGTTCATATAGTTCCTCCAGTTGTGGCCTTGGGTAAATCACTTAACCTCTGCATTTCATTTCTGTACCTCTAATCTGCCTGTTGCCAAAATATCTAGGACTGGTTCTGGGAATTCCTGTCTATTTGAAAAGAGTTTGTGAGGGTTAGTTAATGTTTGCAAGGTGCTTTGAAGATGTAAAATGTAATCATCTGGGGATTCCTGACTGGGGTGAAATCTTAGCCTCATTGACTTTAGAGGGGTCAAGATGCTACCTCAGGACTTTGTAACAACTAGAGAGTGTCCCTCCTGAATACCCATCCTGGTTTACACTTGCTCCAGTGCATGCTGGGACAGGACTTTGGGAGTTCAGGAAGCACTGATGGAGACCAATGCCATACAAATAGGATTAACAATACTCCTAACTACAAACCAATGCGATCAAATTTTAAAATTAGGAATTCCCAGTAGTCTGGGACACAACACTGGACACTGCCATTTAAGTGTTCAATACTACATTAAATAATAATTTTAAATAACAGCTAGAGTAATTTTGAGAATACATTTGGTCTTATACATAATTAAGTGGATTTTTGAAAGAAGAGTTATCCTCAAGAGTAGGAAATGTTGGGAATCACTCAAAAACACCTCTTCAGACGATATTCCCTGCCCTATGTCAAGACTGAAGATGCCCAGATAAGAACCCAAAACTTGATTATCACTCTGGAACTTCAAGGCATTTTGAGCATCACCCACGTCTAGCCATTGCATCCTACATTCTGCATGTCGTTGCATTTACTGTAAGGCAGTGGTTCTCAAACTTTTGTACTGGTGACCCCTTTCACATAGGTAGCCTCTGAGTGAACCCCCCCCTTATAAATTAAAAACACTTTTAAATATATTTAACACCATTATAAATGCTGGATGCAAAGGGGGTTTTGGGGTGGAGGCTGACAGCTCGCAACCCCCCATGTAATAACTTTGCGATCCCCTGAAGGGTCCTGATCCCCAGCTTGAAAACCCCTGCTGTAAGGGGACAGCATGCTGCAAAAAGCTATGTTGAAATACTTGCACAGATGGATGCAAACATAAAACTTCCTTTCCTCTCAGCGCACAATCTCCTCTCTTCCCACTCACAACAGTTCTCTTATTCTGCCAAAGAAACAAGTCAAGCAAAGTGAAATGACTATGGCACAGTCTGTGTTAGCTACAGTTGCCGCCTACAGCAGCCTAGTGAATTAACAACAGCCATTTCAGATGAAGGGTAAGAAAACCTGAGTGTACTGCTTTTTTGTGACAATTTTAGGAGAGTGCACAGTTTCCTGGGAAGAAATGAAGAAAAGCAGAAATTAATGCAAATGCTTATGTCAGCATCTGCATTGCACATCACACTCAAAGGGTATTTCGCTGTTTAGGTAGGGCCTGTCTTTGGAAGTGAAACTTTTTATACTGATCAATCAGGGAAGGGTTATAAATAAGTAAATTGGGTCTATTGGAGATCAATCTTGTAGGGTCTGAAACATACACAAGACAATGGACTTTTTTTCTTTCAGAAATAAGCTGCTCCTATCATGGGAATAGTCTTTAGGGCTTGTCTACATTTACCATGGATTGATGCTGCGGCAATTGATCCACCGGTGGTCCATTTAGCGGGTCTAGCGAAGACTCGCTAAATTGACCACTGATCACTCTCCCAACTCCACCCGAATGAGAAGCATAAGGTAAGTTGACGTGAGAGTTTCTCCCATCAACCCAGCATGGTGTAGACACCACAATAAGTCGACCTAAGCTATGTCGACTCCAGCTACATTACTAACATAGCTGGAGTTGTCTAACTTAGGTCGACTTAATCCCGTAGTGTAGACCTGCCCATAATGTTAGCTGGGACTGCAGTTAAGAATTAAATCTGAAGAAAAATGTGAGTTTTGCTACAAGCCAAACAAATATCTTTTAACTGCACTATATAAGGCACCAAAAAAGATTTGGAGAGGTGATGAACATAACTAATCCACGTTGTCTAACTGAAATTTCTTTAGTCATCTGATACAGCAGGATTATAGATCTGACATATGACAAGATCAGGCATCAGTGGGACTACTCACCTAACTAAAGACAGCAGGACCAGACCCTTTGATCTGGGAATTGCTGTATATGTCATACATGCTTAGCAATAAATTATATAATTAAATCTTCACTTTTCCCTGGTACTTTCAGCATTAGCTTCACCACTCTTGGTTCATATTTTCAAGTTCCTGAATAAAACACACAGGGCATCTTTGCATCTTCATAACATTTTAAAATAAAGTTCCTACACTTTTTTTCAAGAGATCTATTGTTTTTATTTGTTTAACCTAGTTATAAGCCAAGGGCTGAAATAAATCTTGGCTCCTCTGAATACAGTGGCAAAAGTCCCAGAACTTTATAAATCTTGACATCTGAGAAGTTTCTAAAAAACCAGGATCATTTTCATCATCCCATCACATGGCTGTAAGAATGGTCTGTTGATCAGAGAATCATAGAAGTTATGGAAAAGACTCATTGTTGGCTCACCTAGTCCATCCACCCTCAAGCAATGTAGGATTGCTCTCCATAGCATATTCTCCACTGATTTGTCTCATCTAGTTTATCATGTGACCAGGCTAGTGGTCTGTTCATCATGCAGTTAAGCTGGTGGTTTTCTCAACACTGAAGAGAAGTTCAGGGATTAATGTAAGCCCTGAGTGAAATGAAAATTCCTTTAGCCTTGGCTCATGCATTGTAAAACTCCCACTTAAATCCATCTCATTTCAAGTTCTATTTTGTTAAAGAATTAAAAACAAAACAAAATCTGTCTTAGGCTGGAAAGTTTTACATTCCACTGCATATGAGGGATGGCAACGTGCACCTTGTGGGCCAAATACAGCCCACACAGAGTTCCACAATGTGGCAGTTTTAATCTTCAGTACAAAGGAGAAGCCCACAGAGGTTATAGATCTGAGCATGCAGTGTTCCATCTTGCTCTGAGCAGAAACAGGGCATTGCATGATGGGCCCTGCAGTTAATGAGTACACTTGCAATCTACTACATCTTATTGCACTCAGACAACCAAGTATTGCCACTGATTTCAGTGGGAGCAGGACTGAACCCTAGGTGTGAACCGCAGATAGCTAGCAAGTAACTAAAAGGGATCTTAGTTGCACTAAATTTGCTACCCTTCAGCCCACTGATTCTTCTTATGTGCTCCATATTTATAAAGCCTTACCATGCCAGAACCTCTTTGTTGGTGCACCAGCTTCATCCATGACATCGGTACAGATGTTCACATAGTATTTGTGAGTTTATTGCCACTGTAGAACCAAAAGGGATGGATACAAGATTGTAATTTTGTAGGGTCTAAAATATTACATATTGTAATTTTCATTAAATGTATGGGAATAAAAAATGTAAGTTGTAGTCTTACAGTATTTTAGTTCCTGGATGGTGGAAGTAGTGTGGGAAGAAAAAATGGTGTGTTATATTGTCCTTATAACTGGTTCCTTGAAGCATTAAAATACCTCATGAAAATTATAAACACAAATGCAGATTTATTCAGCTTTATTTGGGTTGTTGTGGAATCCAAAGTATCAGCCCTACCGTAAAGGTATGTAAACAGATATAGCCCAGAGATTACTAGAGATCAGAAAATTTCATCTGGAACTGTAAATTAAATATTATTTCAGAGGTAGCTTGGAAGATACTAGAAATGACCCCCACGCTGCAAAATTTGGATCTAGATGTAAATTTCCTCAGTGTTTGAAGATGGTCCAGATTCTCAGTTTTGGCCTATCTGTGTAGAAAATACCTGACATTATGTCAAAAGGGATAAGCAGTTAGACAATTCCTGTGCTGCAGAAGAAGTGTTTTTCACCACTATCATAGAATCATAGAAATGCAGGGCTGGAAGGGAGGAGGCCATCTAGTCCATCCCTCTGTGCTGAGGTAGGACAAAGTATATCTAGACTATCCCTGACAGGTGTTTGTCTAATCTTTTATTAAAAACCTCAAATGACAGGGATTACAAACCTCCTTAGGTCACCTGTTCCAGTGCTTAACTATCCTTAGGCTTGGTAGAATTTGATTTTTTTTTTTTTGGTAATTTCAACAGATATCAATATTTATTTTTATTTTTAAACAATTTAAATAGTCATGGTTTCACAGGAGGGGCAAAAGGGGGATGCTGGTGCAGCTATGGGGCCAGTGAAAGTGGGGTTTTCAGGGGGCTCCCTGTGCAGCTGAGGGGCCCAGTTTACCATATCCCTGCAGATGCTCGGTACAGGGGAGGCTGAGCCCTCCAGGGAAGCGGAGACCCTGTTTGATTACTACTGAAGGATTTTTTTTCATTGATTCATCTATCTGTGTGTGTGAAATTGATGTTTAAAGATGATTAACGGTACAAATCAAATCCTACCAAGCCTAAACTATCCTTATAGTTAGAAAGTTTTTCCTAATATCAAACTTAAATCTCCTTTGCTACAAACTAAGCTGATTCTTCTTGTCCTACCCTTAGTGGACTTAGCAACAATTGATTACCACCAACCTTTTACATATTTGAAGACTTATGTTCCACCTCAGCCATCTCTTGTTTTGACTAAACAGGGCCAGTTCTTTCAACCTTTCTTCATAGGTCATGTTGTCTAAACCTCTTATCATTTTTGTTGCTTTTCCTTGGTCTCTCTCCAATTGCTTTATTTCTTTCTTAAAGTTTGGTGGCTAAAACTGAACATAGTACCCCAATTGAGGCCTCACCAGTGCCGAGTAGAGTGGAAAATTACCTGCCATATCTTACATACAACACTCCTGCTAATACCAAACAGAATGACATTTGTCTTTTTCTGAGCAGCAATGCACAGTTGACATTCAATTTGTGATGCACTACAACCCCCAGATCTTTTTCTGCAGTACTGCCGCCTAGCTAGTTATTTACCATTTTGTATTTGTGCATTTTAATTTTCCTTCCTACATGTAGCACTTGGCACTTGTCTTCATTGAATTTTATCATATTTATTTTGGACCAATTCTCCAATTTATCAAGATCATCTTGAATTCTAATCCTGTCCTCTAAAGTGCTTGCAACCTCTCCCAGCCTGGTGTTATCCACAGATTTTATAAGCATACTCTCCTCTCCATCAACCAAGCCATTAATGAAAATATGGAACAGTACCAGGCCCAAGACAAACCCCTGCAGGTCCCCACTTGATATGTCCTTTCAGCTTGACAGTGAACCATTGGTAACTACTTTTTGAGTAGGGTCTTTCAAGCAGTTGCATATCCACCTCATAGTAATTTCATCTAGACCGTATTTCCCTAGTTTAGGGAATGTCATGTGTCCCTTAGGAGAATGTCATGTGTGACAGTGTCGAAAACCTTAATAAAGTTCAGTTGTATCACATCTACTGCTTCCTCCATCCACTATTGTAGTTACTCTGTAAAAGAAGGAAATTATATTAGTTTGCCATGATTGGTTATTGACAAATCCATGTTAGCTATTACTTATCTTCCAGGTTTGATTGATTGTTTAATAATTTGTTCCAGTATCTTTCCAACTTAGGCTGAGTGGTCTGTAACTCCCAAGGCATTCTTTCTCCCCTTTTGGATGACCCTGTTTAGGACCATGTCTGCCTTTCATGAGTTATCAAAAATAATCGCTAACGGCTCAGAGTGCTTCAGCTAGTTCATGTATACTCTAGGGTGAATTTCATCAGGCCCTGCCAACTTAAGACCATCTAACTTATCTAAGTATTCTTTAATTTGTTCTTTCCTTGTTTTGATGTGAGATCCTTCTCCCTTGTTAATATTAATTGTGCTAAGCATATGGTCACCATTAACTTTTTTTTTTTTTTTTAGCAAAGCTGAGCACTTCACTTCAGCATCTTCTATATGATCTGTTATTAGCTCTCCTTCCCTCATTAAGTAAGGGGCCTACTCTTTTCCCCATTATTCTCTTAGTCCTAATGTATTTATAGAACCTATTCTTTTCCTTGCTAGTTGTAAGTCATTTTTTTGCCTTTAGCCTTTCTGATTTCGTCCTTACCGGCTTGTGCTATTCGTTTATACCCATTCTTAGCAATTGTCATTGTTTCCACTTTTTTAAAATTTATTTGCAGGTCTGTAAAGAGCTCTTGACGCAGCCATATTGATGATCTCTTACCATTCTTTCCTTTGCATGGGGCTAGTTAGAGAAGATGTATAGAAGAGGAGGAGAAAGGGTTGCCCAGCACAATCCACACAGATGTAGCTGGAAGATAGAATTTTCCGCTGTTTTATTTGTATGACAAGTTCCACCACTAACTGACTTTTGATAGACAAATTAACTCTTGAAAATTGAGGCTCAGAGTTCTGATTCCAAAACAGATCAGTTACCCAAAAAGAGATCTGAAAAATAGGCAGGGCTAGCTCTTGAACAACCTTGGCCCCAGTACAATGGTATCTGGGTGCCAACTGAAGCTCTAATACAAAACTGTGGCTTCAGTAATTTGTAAGGAGTGTAGCTCCAGGTCCTTTAAACTTTTAAATTCCACAATGAATCACATAGCACCTAATAATGGAGCCCTTACATGTAAGACTCAGTAGGACTTCTCTTGAGGAAGGCAGTGGTGCCAATTACGGACACTGGATCTGGGTTCTACTCCCAGCTCTGCCACTGACTCACTATGTGATTTTGGGCAAGTCCTTTAATCTGGGTGCCTCATTTACCCTATCTATAAAAACTGACATAATGATGGTTACCTTTGTAAAATGCTTTCATGTTTATGGATGAAGTGTGCATAAGTCCTTAGTATTATTATTCACGTGAGGGCTCTTCATCTCTGTAAACTGGCTGCTACTCTACTCTAGCATTTTTCTGAGCAATCTAAAACTGAGAAGGAACCCCTCCAAGGTACAAGGTGATGGTCAGGAATTGTCTATCCGTAGGATGATTTAATACCAAAGCAAGAGGTGAGACAATCTTGCTGCCCCTTGCCCTGAGCCAGACAGCATCAGGCTTTCAGCATAGCAAAACACAGAGTATATCCCACCCTTACGCAAACTGGCAAAACAAATCTTTATTTGCAGGAAACTTAGGCTAGTGACCCAATGGAGACCAGCCCCTGCTAATCTGCCTGCTATTGCCTCAAACCTCTCAAAATTCCCAAGGGCCTACTGGTCCCTTAAAGTGGAAAATGTTCTGATTATTTCCTCACAAATATCCAGCTCATAAACACAAGAGAGACACTGAAGGGAACAGTTATGCAACGAGGCCTTATGGAAGAGAAAAAGTGCTCAAGGCAAATTGGCCATTTACATCATGTATTTTCATGCTCTGTAATATCTTGCTGCAAGATTTTCACATTTCTGTTGCGACTAGAGATGGGTGAATAGGCTTGGATGAAATAAATAAAATACCCTGCGTGAACCTTCACCCCACACTTAATTTGAATGATTTACTTTTAAAGCTCATACACATTTGGTGATTTCTGCATTTTTAAAAAATCATGTGCCCCCAATATCATGGTTTCAAGTGGCAAAATTGGGTTTGATTTCAAATTTCCCCAAAATGCAGGATCTCTCTGATCAGGTAAGTGTGTGGGTGGGAGGGAGGGTTGGCCTCATCTCCAACTAGAAGCAGAAGCAGCAAGAAAGCTATTTCTGTAGTATCAATGGCTCTCACAAGGAAGCCAGATTTCCCAGCTGGAGGCTCAGAGAGGCTTCCAAAAATCTGGATATTCTTTGGAACTGAAATGTCACAGCTTCAGAGGTTCAGCTATCATTAACTGTAACCAGAAAAAATAAAGTGTTAAAAGGATAAAGTGTGAACGAGATATGACGGTTGCTTCCACAGAGAACCTGTGGAACAGTACAGTCAACCTGTGGAACTCCTTGCCAGAGGATGTTGTGATGGCCCAGACCATAAGAAGATTCAAAAAAGAACTTGATAAATTCATGGATGATAGGTCCATCAATGGCTATTAGCCAGGATAGGCAGGGATGGTGTCCCTAGCCTCTGATTGCCAGAAGCTGGGAATGAGTGACAGTGGATGGATCACTTGATGATTACCTGTTCTGTTCATTCCCTCTGGGGCACCTGGCACTGGCCACTGTTGGAAGACAGGATACTGGGCTAGATGGACCTTTGGTCTGACCCAGTAGGGCCATTCCTATGAAGGGCTACTTTAAGCACAAGCCAAGCAATCTGAGAACTGGTTCAGTGCATGTTCTGCAACTCAGGAGCTTGTCACATCTCCCTTTGGAGCAGCTAAAAGAAAGTTGACACCTTTCACTCCCTCATCTTCTCTTTCAGTATCAGAAAAGGACTGGGGAGGCAATCTACTGGCTGATCTCTTCTTTAGCAACAGGATCCGAGAAGAAGGCAGTTTGTTACATAATTCCTTCCCTTCCCCACTGTGGGAGACTGGAGCCCTGCTTTTGCTTGTGGCCCCATGAACGTCACACCAGCCTCATGCATCGCATTTCGGTGCGTAAGCATTATGTTCAGATTGAGAAAGCAGCTGTCTCTTACGTATATAGTTTATATAGAGCTTCAGAGATTTGCTTAATGTGATAGATCTAGGCTGCCCATGATTCCCACTCCATCAGACATCACTTCTTTGAAATCAGTGTAGTGTCCATAGAAACTTTATCACTATGCAGATGTTTGTCAAGTGCTTACTGATGCTTATGATTGCTCTCCCTCCTTGGCTGCTTATGAGTCAGAAGAGTGAGAAGCACAAATGAATGACTATATCAGCTGCAATCAGAGTATGCTGCAGCTGACAACACTCTTACTAGCCTTTGGCTACAACAGAAAGAGCCAGAGAGATTAGTTCAATGTTTTTCTTTACTTTCTTAAAAGTTCTTCTGTGTTAATCAGACAAAAGAATCACTAGTATTGAATAAGGTGAAGGATTTGCCTCCTTTTCAAATAGGAATTAGAGATTACAAGATGCTGCCTTATATTAAAGGACACGGCAGCAGGGTCCAGTGGATAAAGCACTGGATCAGGAATCAGCAGATCTTTGCTTTCTACATTGACTCTGACCTATGGCAAGTCACTTCATCTCTTTGTGCTGCAGTTAACCAGCGTAGAAAGAGAACAACTACTATGTGGGTGAAACAAGACAATCACTGTCCTCTCGAATGAACTCGCATAGAAAATTATAGAAGACATAACCACCATATCACCTGTAGGTGTATGCTTTTCATACAGCGATCACTCTCTATCTGAGCTCTCATTCCCATCCTCAAAGGAGACCTACACAACATCTTCCAAAGATGAGCTTGGAAGCTTAAACTCATAACTTGGCTAGATGCTAGTATGCCAAAGTCAGCCTGGGCAGCTATAAGAGGGTGGTGGAAGGCATATACATTAGCACCAGAATGATAAAGGCCTTTTTCCCCATAAGCCGAGAAGGGGTTACCTCAGGCCAATTCAGGACTCCTGAGTCCAATTAAGGGCTGCCTGAGACCTTTAAAAACTCTTCCTCTGGTGAGAGAAGGGGATAGCGAGACAAGCTGCTGTGGGGCTAGTAGGAATAAGGAAGAAAGGTTGCTCCAGGATGGAGGGCTGCTCTCTTCCTTACAGGGGAAGCTACAAAACAGACTGTCTGCCGTGGGAAGGGCTGGCACCCCAGAGCCAATAACAAGGCCATCCACCCTCAGAGTGAGGGGAAGAAAAGGTATTTTCCCTTGTCTTCAGTTTGAATTGGTTTCTTTTTGTTTTTGTGTGTGTGTTTTTTTTTTTTGGCAGGGGGCATTCCATCAAGCCCACCACAGGCTTCTCTAGAGAATACCGGGAAATAAACTGCCAAGTGGGAGAGTAAACACCCTCCAGAGTGGGTGGAGGTTACTTACCCTAGGCGCTCACTGCCAGAGGGGGAAGCACTGAGCCTGCTGAGGCAGAGGCGGTGCCTTGCCACACTGGATACTAAAAATCATGGACTGAATGAAGTCACAGGATTTATGTCTTATTACAACAATCTATAATCCACTTACCCCTGCCCTCCCAACCTACCCCTCCCCCCCACACTTCCCCCTCCTACAACTGGAGAGGTGTTTTTGGACTACTTCACCTTGAATGGTCCCTTGAAATATATAAGCTCGAAAGTTTGTCTCTCTCACCAGCAGCAGTTGATCCAATAAAATATTACCTCACCCACATTTTCACACATGAAAGAAAAGGACACAATGGTTTTCATTTAAGCTTACAGATGTGGTTTGGGGACTGAAGCCAGGACAAGTAATTGCTACAAATCTTTCCATTTGACTATAAGGAGAATTTCCATTTACCAGTACCAGTATTAAGTCATTTAGCATATATGTAGAGCAGCCATTAGAAAGCAACATAACACTTGAGCAGGTTTGAATTGCACCAGCAGAGGGCAATAGTGATCTATGGCTACTTTAACTAGTATATTATAAGGACCCTGTTAAGAACTGTTTAATTTTAATATAGTGTCTTCTGTTGGTTTGCACGAGAACTTCCTCTCTTGCCTTAATTAAGCAGGCAACTAAAATTTAGCCTGGAGGAATGTATCATAAACATATCTAATTTAAGACAAATCAGATTAGCTTCCATACTTGTTAACACTTCAGTTCTTCCCCAGATTTCTGCTAATCAGAAGCATGCAACATCTATACACCTGGAAGAGGTAGCAATTTTACTTTAAAGTCCTGGAAGTGGACAATCTAGAACATAGCAAATCATTTCACAGACTTTCTGACGGCAAGGGCCACAGTCTGAGATGGAAGCCACAGGAATTATTTGAGGCAAAAAAATTAAACCATGTTCCTTTAATTGTGACTAACCTGTGTCACTGCTATGTAAAGAAAAGAAAAACAAACTGTCAACTTTTATGATGTTAGGAAGAAACATGATTATAGCAATTAATTGTTAAGGATGAATATGACAAAGTCAGAGTCACCTGATGCAGAGATGAATTAAAGTACACCCTTTCCCTGGTTCAAGTTTCTTCCCTACAATCATAATTTGAAGGTCTAGAGGAAGACTGGGTACACAGCTACAGTTAGGCTGATGCTCAGAATTACGAGTCTTTTAAATTAAGAGTTTATAAAGGAGAGAATCTCAGTTTCATCAAACAACTGTTTTTATCAAGGTTCTCTGTAATTTACATAGAGTGCATTGGGGAAGCCAATAAGTGATTCATGACAAAATTTTAGACAAGCATTTTGTGTTGAGCGATACACTCACAAACACATTTGGCGTAATGACTTGTGTGGCATTTGTGGGGATTTTGTTGCCCAAAGAAGTTCATAAAATGAAATTAGAGCAAAGGAAAATTTAAAATTGCAAGGAAAGTGTCTCAGTTGTGAGGTCTGTTAGACAGTGAATGATGGAGGATCCCTTAATGCATCAGCACCCTTGACAGCTATAGGATTTTGCACCCACCCAATCCCAAATTAGAGATCCTCCACCGAGAGAACACCTCCTCCACCCCTTCAATTGAGCAGTGGGGTGTTATGACAAAGGTGCACCAGCTGGAGAGAAATGGCTTGCTACTGGGAGATCAAGACAGACCAGGGCTGCCATAGAGTCCCTTTAAATGAGGAGCCATGTGCTGCCACTGGCTAAGTCTGTGACTACAATCAGTCCATAAATAATATTCGCAAGGAAGTGGTGAAGCCCCATTGGTTGGGTCACTTAAAAGTGGACTAGGCAATTATTAGAGAATATATTGTAAAGAGCAATCCTGTATTGGCAGGGGGTTGGATTACATGATTCAACCGGCTATAATTTGAGGAAGTTATGCTTGTAAAGCACTCTGTTGCTAAGGTGTCAGATGAATAAAGTATAATAATAATGAACAATTAGTTTTAAAATTTAAGAAGAAACTAGAGATGCAGAATTATTATTTATATAATAGCATTAGGGCTGTACCCGGTATTAGACAAAGACGAGCTCTGTGCCCCCAAAGAGTTCACAATCTAAAATATACAATAGCATATCTACATAAAAGTTATAAGGCCAGACCCTTATCTTGCAAAAGTCAGATAAAGCTTCATTGAAGTCAGTGTTGCTATGCCAATTTACTACAGCTGAGGATCTTGCCCACTGCAAAATATTTCATATATCTCCAGAAATAATCATTTGAGGTCCAAAAATGTTAATGCTTTCTTTCTAAAGTTTAAACTATTTTAGTAATTGCAATACAAATGTGTATTATTGACTATAAAGCATTATATGCACTAAGGGTCAAATTCGCCCTTCTGATTCACACAGTAGGTTTAGATTCCACTATTCTATTATCCTCCATGCGTGGTGCAGTCAAGAGAAGTCCTGTGGATAGTAGAAGAGAATTTTGCCCCAAAGAAAGTGCTCATTTGAATAAGTGATTCCCACCAAATCTTTTCATAGGATTAGGCAGAATTTTCTGAAATACCTTATTCTGCCCCCAGAGGCAGTTAGTCATTTTCCCAAAAGGCCAGGTGATCCAAATTTTGAAAGTGGGCCGTTCTCTCGTTCAAACATATTTAGGTAGCAATGCAAAATTTACCTCAGAAGCAGGTAACTGCACCTCTTTCCTTCAATAGTTTGTTTCCCTCTCCAGGCCACATCATCTAGTCCCTTCCTTTCACCCATCTTTGTTTCCCCCCCTTCATCCTGCATAAAAATTTGGCTTATATATTATCATTTTTCATTTGAACTTTCTATTTGCCTTTCCCATTCTTTTTGTTTAGTATATAAAAAGAACATCCTCTTTAGAAACCTGGAGCACAGCATTGTGCAGCCAAGTGCTTTGCAAACTTCCCTGTTGTGGATGACATGCACATTTCTCCTTTGCTATTCTATGCCTGAGCCCCTGCATAGCTCTGCCATTGCAACACATTAACCCACCTGTACTATGTACCCTTACTATTCAAGCCAAATCTCTCCTTTGCAGGGAGTACCAATCTTGCCATAATGATAATGAGGTAACAGACTTAGCCCACCCAAACTCGCATGTAATCTAACCCAGATTTGAGGAAGGATATTTAAAAGATGAAGGCTATCCTACCCATAGCCCCTCCCCACCTTAATTATATTTCTGACAGTATAGTGTGGAAGTAGAGCCTACCTTAGATACAGAATGAGAAACTCTGGTGAACCAAAACATAGCCTATACAATCTGTCTGTAGGTAAGAGTTATCAACTGAATGTTTAATGCTGGTCCTTCCTCCTTCAAAAAGCCAGATTTGATCCAAGCCATTTCCATCGGCTCAGAAAGAAAATAAAGAACAATATGTTGACAGTAACTGGAAATAACAAGTGTTTGTCATGTTTTAAACAGAATTTGATATATGTACACTCAGAAGCTTAACCTGTTTCTAATGCTGAGCTTTAATCACACCAAGGCTGGTTCTCTACAGAACACTGAAGTCAATGGTGGTGATAGGCACAACTGGCACATGCATGCTTTCTGTGCTGCCGTTCTTCAAGCTAAGCTGTTAACCACAATTGTTTTTTAAATGGTGTACTTGTTTCACTGGTGCTATTAGCAAAGTAGCCAGTCAGGATTTCAGGAGTTTGAATCAGTCATAATGCAGGCATGGGGTGGAAGGGGACGTTGCCCCCTGCCCCGAACTGCAAACCTTGGGCAGCCATGGAATTTGCCCCCCACGCATGGTCCCATTGGCCTGACTGGAGCTGTCCCCCCAAATATAGAAGTCAAACTATGCCTATGAATGCAGGGCACATGTACTAAACTGTTTTATATTTACTCTGCCCCTGAAGTCATTTGTGCCTATGTAAATATCAAGACATATTTGGATGTCTAACTCTCCTGCTCAGCATAAGTAATTAGAATCACATTTGATGGCAGTTTTAAATTAAAAACAAATGACTAATTTGAGAAATATAGGCACAGCTCAAATATATATCACTGATAAAATCAGGCAAGGTGAATCAAGCTTAAACCTGAGGGAACAGAGCACCATCTAGTGTTTTGGGTGAGTTAAAATTCAAAGATCAGCTTCAAATTAATCTACACAGAAAAATCACAGACAAACAGTCATGGGGGAAGAAGCAGTTGTAAACCGAACACCCATCCTATGGAGAGGCCTTTTGGGGCCAATTGGCAGGAAGTGCTGCACCTGTTTTGAAACACCACATTAAATACCAGCAGCAGACAGTAATAAGGCAGAGTTGCACTGCACCAGAAGAAGCCATTAAGTGAGGAAGGTTAGATGTTTACATGTTATGAGCATTTCCTAGTCTGCTGTGCTGAATGAGGTTCACCTGCAGGAAAGGTTTGAAAACCACAGTGGAAATGGGACATATTGCCTCCACTGTAGATCAGTAGTAAAAGGAAGCTGCAGACTCTTCCATAAGAGGAGCTCTCCACAACTGCACATGGGAGCAGGGCATCCTACACCTCATCAAAGGCAATACAGGTAGTGAATAGGAGTCAGTGCAACTTGAACAGCATTAACTCATGCATGGATATGAATGTAGGTCATGGACTGCAGCTGCTCTCCTTACCTCACAACAGAGTTGACTTAGAGCAGCAGAGCTTCCAAGGCAATAATCAAACACAGCATAGACAGGGAAGCTTGCTAGAAAGTCACTGGTTCCGTTCTCCACCAACCTTGTTCTGCTCCCTTTCCCTTCAGTAGAAGAGAGCATATAAGGCTACATGAGAGGCCTAAACACAAAAGCATTATTCTTAGATTAACTATTCTTGCATGTGGAGAGGACTAGAACAATTTGCCTACCTAGCATGTTCTTTGCACCACATTCTAAAAGTTCTACGGCTGTCAACAGAAGACTCTATTTTTTAAATGGCATAATTAATGCACTGTAGTTACCTGCAGTAATTTGAACTTCGTTTCAGCTATTGTTTCCATTTCACATACTTGAAGATACACCTCTCACTGTAAATGTAGGAAAATCATACGAGAGCTCCTCATATCATGAAAAATACAGAAAAGTTAAGTTGAGATATTCCACTGAAACTATAACTGGCTTTCTGCCCAGGTTCTCTTGAAATGAGGGGAGCAGAAACATACAGAACAGATGCAACCTGGAGGTTCTTGACAATCCTTGGCATAAAAGGCAGCATTTTCTCTTTTTAGAATACAAACCCAGAAGTAGAGTCTCACACATCCGGCACTCTTATTACTCTGGCCACATAAACTAGGGGTACTGTAGATCAGAAAGGATGTTCACTTCTAGGAGAAAGCTATTCAGGACAGCAGCTTGTACTGGCAAATATTATAAACTAAAATGCTAAACATACACTATTTGAGAAACAGGCCCAGTACAGAACCAGCATCCTCAATCTAGCCCAGAGAAATTTATTGAAATGGGAAATATACCCCAATTAGGTAGCTGGCCTTTTATAACTCATAAATTTGCATAGATACCTAGCTCTCATACAGTCCTTTTCAATAGTAGATCTCAAAGCGCTTTACAAATTTGGTTGGTATCATGATTCCCATTTTACAGATGGGGATTAATGGTCTTGCAGAAACTGCTATGCACTGTGGCTTAAACAAAGCCACAATTTCAGACACAGATGCTACGACTCCCATGCGTCAGTGCTTGCTAGGTTTAAGAGTCTAAAGAAAGCAAGTTCCCTTCATTTACCAGGATCACACCTTCCAATTAGACTGCAAGACACTGGTGACTACCTATACAAATTGGACAACACAAATGGTTGATATTCAGACAACAAATCCTTTCAAAACTGATTTTGGATACTAGTTACTAGGACTATCCCAGTGTAAAGCAGAAGACTCCATGCTTTAGAAATCATGAATGGTATGTGCATACACAAGGATACATGTTAAGAAACTGAGCACAAAACAGCCACCTCTGTATGACTGATACAACAGTGCCCTGTATAAAGAGTCAGTACAAGCTGCAACCCTTGCAAATTAGAGGAAACAAAGATGCAATGCAACATAAAAAAAATTAACCTCTTCCATAAAATAACTATAAGTGCATTTAATTCCACAATAAGTTGTAACTTGTAAATACGATGCATGTTGAAGGTTATTTTTATATACCAAAAATTGATGACAAATCAATAATCCAAAAGATAAACCATATTTATTTAAAAAAAAATTCAGAACTCAGCAATTGCCAAGATTGCAAAACTGAATAGATTAATTTACTGATTTGACGGACACCTGTATTATAGCATTTAAATTTACTCTTTGAAAACTAAACTGTCTCACACCATTGTCTTTTGTCATTTTTGAGGGTTATTTTCAAAGATCCACATGCCAAGGAGGTACAAAAAAACAAAAACAAAACACAAACCAACAATATCATATAAAAATATGCAGAGTTTTACACAGAAGCGTGAGCTGAACAGGAGCCTTATCTCAAAGCGAGCAGCTTCCAACCAGGGCAAATCCTTTGTGGTTTCAGCCAACCCTCAGTGGGGGAGCTACAAGCACAACGCCGTCACCTCTGACAAAAAGCATTGGAATATTCCTCTTGGTAGACTAAGTGGAAGGAAAGGAAAACGTAATTTACACAACGCATCTGAGAAATGTAACCAGCTTTAAATTCATGCTCAAAGAAAGAGATATCAAAGGTTCATAAAAAGCAAGTTTTGAGGAACTACAACTTAGAGTCTTATCCACACACTGAAAAGAGCAATACAGTTAGCAGGCAGGTTTGCTGTAGCTTTTACTTTGATAACAATTTGCCTGAAGTTGCTTTAAATCAAGTCCTGCTCAAATCTAGCTAGCAAAAATCAATTTTCATCTGTCAATTTTAAGTTTTTTAGATAAAACATTTAATTTAGAAAGTACTTTCAGTTTTTCTTTTCTCAACCACAAATACATTTAAACCCTTACTTTATAAATCTCTTCATAGGTTTCCTCATCAATCTCTATCGTTGTCACAGTCTCTTCAACATCACCCAAAATCATATTTAAGTGCTGATCATAAGCCTGTGCGAATGAGACCAGTTTCAATTATTTTCTTTATAATCTGTACCACATACAACAAAAAAGTGTTTAAATCTTTGTAGATCAAAGCAGTTCAAATACAAACTAACTAAAATGAACGTAACTTTTCTTAGTGTATTTCAACTTGGACTCATGAATAATCAATTGCTTTGACTGTCAAATATACCAGTATTTTAACTGGAGTGTTAATTTCACCTGCACTAGTGAACACAGTACAACTGTTTTCTTTTTACAAATTAATTTTCTTTCAAATAGTTGTTTCAGCTGTCACATACTTTTACCAAATTATAGTTGCACAGGTTTAAGATTACTGAAGTTATATAGGTAGGGCCCTACCAAATTCAGGTTCCATTCTGGTGAATTTCATGGTAATATGATTTTTAAAATCATAAATTTATTGGTTTTAGATATTTAAAACTGAAATTTCAGGGTGTTGTAACCGTAGGGGTCTCAACCCAAAATGGGGTTGTGGGAGTGGGGTTGCAAGGCTATTATAGGAGGTTGTGGTATTGCCACCCTTACTTCTGTGCTTTGAAGATTTGAAGCTTTCAAGATGTCATAAAAGAACCTAGGCAAAGGCCTTAAAGTGGCTCTCTTAATTTAGTCGTGTATGAACAGTAAAAATTCACACAATCATCTCCACTAGGGGTGTGAATACAGTTTAAAAAGTTAACCATTTACATGATTTAAAAATGTTATTTAAACGGTTAACCGTTTTAAGCAGTTGGGGCCCATATGGCCAACATGGCTCAGGCTGCTGCGGGCAGCGCAGCTAGCCCCGCTCAGCCCAGCTGAGGTTAGCGGTTAACTGGTAAGACTACGCTTCCCGGTTAACCTTTTACATCCCTAATCTCCAGTATGCACACTGAAACTGGATCTACCTGGGGCCAACCCAGCATAGCGCTCAGAAGGCCTAATCAGAGATGACCATTCTCAACACATTACACCAACATGCCATAAACCACACTGGTGCTGAAGCCATTTCAAGGATAGCCCATTTGGGACTTTGAAGGTGAGGACTATACCACATTGCAGTGTTCAGGAGGGATGCTTTGACTGACAAAAAGCCAGATATCAACTTGTGAGAGTAAGGGACATGTCATTATCACTGAAAGTTGCTTGAATACAGACTAGACTTCTGTAGGATATCAGCCTGAGCCCAAATACCATTATTTTTAGAGAATGTTTCAATACCTACTTTTTATAAAGCTCTTTTCATCGGTAGATTTCAGATTTCAGATTTCAAAGTGCTTTATAAAAAGGTTGGTATCATTATCCCTATTTTACAGATGGGAAACTGCAGTATATAGAGCTGAAGTGACTTGCCCGAGGTCAGTGGCAGAGGCAAGAAACAAACCCAAGTGTGTGCTGAGTTCCAGTCCTGAGTTCTATCCACTAAGCGACACTGCTCTAAAGTAGTTTAAACTAGATTTTTCCTAAACCATCATGTTGTAAAGACAACTGGTAATGGCAGAAAAGAAAATCCAGCACCTTGTCATTCTAAGAACAGAATAAAAGACAAGGATTTATACCTTTTACAGGTACCCATACTCAGGTACCAAGAAATGCTCAGAAAATGTGTCAGGCACAAAAAAAACTTCTACACACTTTAAATAGATCGTAAAAATGAACTTGAATGGAATGCCACAAAGCAACCAACCTTTGAGTATAAGTTACCTTGACTTTTATATCTACTGTTTCATAGTTAAAAGTACACCAGTGTTAAATCTTTCCAGTGTTTCACTTACATGTAATCTACCTCGAAGTTCTCGGTCATTCCTCATTTTCACATAGATTCGTTCATCTAGACTGAGTCTGATCAGATCCAGTGGCTCCTCTACAGTATTTGTTGTTTGTTGCTAAAAAAACAGAAAGCAGTTTTCACAGTAACTTATGTTCAAAAGCAGTCTCTCTCTCTCTCAGGGATAGGATAAAGTACCCCTCACCTTCATCTCAGTCATTTGATCCAACGCAAGCTGGTAACAATCAAAAATCATTACCATAAGATGAGCATTTGGTGGCCGGTATGAAGTGACACGAATTTCAGTCCACTTCCTAGTGGACAGGCACTACCACCACAATTGGTACCGTTTACTGGCAGCCTTAGTGACAGGCCAGAAACCTGAACAGAAAGGGAACCAAATATGCCTTTCACCCTCAAAGTTGAGCTTGCACGGTCAGGTCTGAGATACCTTGGCAGGGGATGTAGAGAAGCTTACACTGTCACTGACTATGCTGTTCTCATTGGTGGATAATTATTTGTATTATTGTAGCACATAGCAGCTCTAGTCATGAACCAGGACCCCTCTGTCCTAAGCATTGTGCAAACAGAACAAAATGGTGGTCCTTGCCCCAAAGAGATAATGCATTGGGGTCTCCGGGGTAAGTGTCCTGTATTTTATATTCCTTCACAATTATTCCTTCAGCTTCATTTTCAACAAAACAAACTGCAATAAAAGTAGGAAACAAGGCCATGTATTTCTTAAGCTTGATAATAGCACTGCCAATACTGAGGTTCCAGGAGACATAAAACAGCACTGAAATGGCACTAAGACCACAAAGAACAATGCAAGTTAGATTTTTATTTTTTAATAAAGATCATAGTAAAGACTGAAACAAAGGAAAAAATTCTGATGTAAAACACAGTAGTGAGAGGTTAAAGATTTGCTGCTCCATAGGGAACATTCAGTCTGCCTCACGTCAAAGGTTGCAGCTTTCTGCTATTTCTTTATGTCATGCCTCCACTCTGACATAGAATCATAGCGGATTAGGAGGAAACCTAAGGAGGTCATCTAGTCCAACCCTCTGCTCAAAGCAGGACCAATCCCAACCAAATCATCCCAGCCAGGGCTTTGTCAACCCAGGCCTTAAAAACCTCTAAGGATGGAAATTCCACCACATCCCTCGGTAACCCATTCCAGTGCTTCACCACCCTCCTAGTGAAATCGTTCTTCCTAATAGCCAACCTAGACTTCCCACACTACAACTTGAGACCATTGCTCCTTGTTCTGTCATCTGCCACCCCTGAGAACAGCCTAGCTCCATCCTCTTTGGAACCCCCCCTTCAGGTAGTTGAAGGCAACTATCCTTTTTCTGTTCTGCCTTAGCTTACTAATTCAGGGGAAAAAAAGCATCTCATGTCACTCTTGAGCAAGTCCCTCTGGTTGAGCAAGGACTGAAGAGTGGTGGAGGCATGCTCTGAAGCAGTGGTCACCGATCCTAGAGAATCTCCCAGTCGATAGCGATCTCCGGCAACAGCGGGCCCCATGGATGGGGGGTGTCTCCCTCCCCACACCGCTCCTGCCTGCAAGCACCACCTCTGAAGCTCCCATTGACCAGTAGCGGGGAGCTATGGCCAATGGGAGCGGCTGGGGTGGTGCTTGCAGAGAGCGACAGTGCACAGAGCAACATGCCCTCCCCTCCCCCAGGGGCACATTGGCCCCTTCTAGGAGTGGCATGGGGTCAGGGATCCTGCCTTAGCCTCACTGCACTGCCGACTGGGAGCTGCCCAAAGTAAGTGCTGCCTGGTGGGAGGCCGTGCCCCAACTCCCAGCCCCCTCCCAAAGCCAGTACCCCACACCCCCTCCTGCACCCCAACCCTCTACCCCAGCTCTAACTCCCTCTCCAAGCCTGCACCCCAACTCTCTGCCCCAGCCCAGAGCCCCTCCTGCACCCAAACTCCCTCTGAGACCCCACACCCCCTTCTGCACTCCAGCTCCCTGCCCCACCCCGGAGCCCCCTCCGACACCGCAAACCCCTCAGCCCAGAGCCCACACCCTCTCCCAACCCTCTGCCCCAGCCTGGTGAAAGCGAATGAGGGGAAAGCAGCGAGGGAGAAACGGCGGGACGGAGTGAGCAGGGCAGGGCTTTGGGAAAGGGGGGGGGTAGATCCCTTACATTCAAAAAGTGATTTGGGGCATAAAAAGGTCGGAGGCCGCTGCTCTGGAGGGGGCTGTATCCAGCGCTTCTTTGCTGGAGGGCCGCAGCTCAGCTAGACAGTGAGCGTCTGAGGCAAGCTGGGGCGGGCTGAGACAGGGGACACTGGGGAGAGCAAACAGTGAGGGGACCCCCCCCCCCCCCGGTGAGCCTCATTCATTAACCGCCCCGGCACGGTCTGAGCAGGGGAGAAGCTGAGTAAGAGAGGGGGCGTGTAGCGACAGCGACCAGGCGGGAGGGCGACCCCGCTGACGGGGGGAGTCCCCAGGAGAGGGGACCCAGCCTCTGGAGGAAGGGGAGAGCCTCGCTCGACCCCACGCACGGGCCCCAAACGTGGCTCCCGCCAAACAGTGAGAAAGGGGCGAGTGGCTCACCTGGTCCACTTCGTCCGCCATCTTTCAAACGCCAGCCCCGCCTCCTCTCGCGAGACTCTGTCACCCCTCCGGGAGGCGCCGGCGAGTCGGCGCGTAGGAACGGAGGGGGGTGGCGCCACGCATTGCGTCGGGGAGGAGGCGTGGCGCGGTCTCCCAGCGGGGGAGGGGCAGTTGCGCCGTTCGTCGGCCCAGGCTGGCAGAGGCGGGGCGGGGCGGGGCGGGGCGGGGCGGGCGCTGTCTGGGCCCGCCCCCCAGGCAGGGCGAGGGAGAGAGAAGCCAGGGGGCGCCCAGGCTTGTTCTCAATGGTTCCCCAACCCCCTCCCCCCGCGTTGTTCTGCCCTAGACGCTCTATGCGAACAGGGCCGGTCACTGGGCCTCAGTTTCCCCGCTCCCCTGACCGCCACAGGGGGATAGGTAGGGTGTAGCGCTGGGCTCCCAACGGGCGTGGCGAAGGGAAGCAAATGCTGGTAGACCCACGTTACAGATGGGCAAACTGAGGCTCCTTTGGAATTACTTTATAACGGCCTCAGTAGGCGCAGGAGCGGCCAGCGTGGGTCAGCCCAAGGCCTGTCTGCCCCGCAGTGGCCAAGTGCTTCAGCAGCGTTGCCCTCCGGCAGGCGCACGGGGGACGTGTTAGTGCGAGGCCGCCTCGGGGCTGTTCAGCCGGGCGACCGGCACGTGTGACCGGGGCAGCTCGCCAGCCCCTGCCCGCAGTCACTCCTGGGGGGCAGGCAATGGGCACACGGCGCTCGCCCGGACTGGGGCGGAGCGGACACAATGGGAACAACCTCTGCCAAGAAGGGGCCACGAGTGAGCACCGTCCAACGGGCCCCTGCAGCGCCCCGCACAGAACAACGGCCGCCCCGCCATCCTGCCCTAGGCAGCTTTGCGCAAGTGGGATGTGACGGGCGCTGTCTCCCGCCCTTGCGGGCTGCAGCCCAGCCGGCCGGGCCGGAAGAGACGTCAGGCAGAAGGGGAGGCGAGAGCAGAGGTAGGAGCCGGCTGTGCCAGCCCGGCCTTCCCAGGGCCTCTCTGCGGCTACGGGAGACTTCGGGGGCACATGCTCTTCGGAGGCGGGGAAAGCGTGGAAAGGCCTTGCCAAAGGAGGGGCGGGCTGCCTTCACCTCCGCCGTGTTTGCTTTGTGTCCCCCGCCGGTCTCTGGTTGCACCCCTTGAAAGACGCAGCTTTGAAGAGGAAACGGCATGGGAAAGAAGCGCAAAGGTTCCCTGCAGCAAGAGACTGCCAGCAAGAAATTAAAGGGAGAGCCTGCTGCAGCAGCCACCAGGGCCCCCCAAATTCCCAGGCAAGAACCAGAGGGTGAGTGTAGAAATAGACTCTCTCTTGGCCAGAGCCTGTTACAAGCTGTTGCATAAGCATCATGGAGAATATAAAATGAAGGCGAAGCAGCACCTGGCACCAGATTGCAGAGTGGGGGAGGGAGATTGCCACTTTCCCCCAACATGCTCCTTTGTTATTACTTTAAAAATGACTTTAAAATGCTCCCTCTATGCTGAAGGACATTTAAAATCTCACTTGATTTTTTGGACTTTCCCCTCATTTAAATGTTACCGTTTTTGCAAGCCTTTGGCCTGCTGTCCAAAGTGCATTTCTAATTAGATTGTGAAGAACAAACCAAATTTCCCCCTTAGTGTTTATTTCTAGCTGCATTCATTCTGTAACATCCGTTTTCCTGTAGGGTTTTTGTAGGAGTTAAAAAAAAAAAGTAAAAGTTTATTTAGAATTGTTTTTGTCTCTATTTGTCTGTTTAGAGCTGAATAGAGCCTTTGAAATATTTTAAAGAGCAGATATACCCCCTTTAAAAACACAATCTGTTTTCATATCCACTAAATAGTGTAGTGTTTGCATTTCACTCCATCTGCTGATCTGTTGTCTATTATACAGTATGTAGTCATGAGATCATGGCTGATTTAGCATTTTTTTGTCCGCCTCATTTAAATTATACAGATGTTACCTAAGCAAGATAGTTTCCTCTCTAGAACTTAGAGAAGTGCTTACTGCTGTCGGTAGACAATCCAAGGTTTCTAAACCTTTCCTTTGTCACAATGAAAGAAGGCAGGATCAAATGATTTGGTCTGACAGGTGCAGCTAAGAAGAATGAAAGTTCTAGGGTGGATTGTTGCTGGTGGCTTTTAGTAAATGTATGTCATTTCAACAGATCTTTAGGGCATTATGCTCTGTGTAAAATATAAGCATGGAATTCAGGCCATTCTTAAATCAAATGATAGTAGAGTTTGATTGTACATCTGCTTGTGGAAAAGGCTAACTGAAAGAAATTCTATAAAATCTTAAGGCCTGATCCTGTATTTCTTGTGCAACCAACACTCAGGCTCATAATTAATATTATGCTATGGTATCTTCTACTCCTTCACCACATCTTCCGTGTGCATAATTTCTCTCTGGATTTCACATAGGTGTAGAAGATGATGTGGTGAGAGTTCCAAGCAATCTGTATCATTCCTTAACTTGTGAGAGAGACCCTAAATTTTCACATGGTGTCCTGCTTTTTTGTGACTGCTCTGTCCAATATATTGGATTTGGTCCTGCAAAGTGCTCAGCACCTTTAACTCCTGTTCAGTGAGAGTTGAGGATACCTGAAGAGCCTCAGAAAATCAGGCCTCTCATAAACACACCATTTAAGAAATAATGGTTTTGGAATCTGTGTAGGTCTTGATACAATGTTATTGGACCCTGGTGTCTATGTAAAACCCTATTAAAGACAGGAGGCTACTTTGTGGGCTCAGGAGTGTGGTGTCACAGAGCAGTTCACAGGATTGGGACCTTTGTGTTTTTGGTTTGTTTTTTTAAATGGAATGTTTAAAGTACAAAAGCCTCTCTCCTCAGTAAATTTTCTCTACAAGGTTGTTTTTTAAAAATTTCATTGAATTTGAACCAATTTTACTGGTCTCAGAATAGGGTCCATTGTGGATGCCCACCAATTCATGCAGTATTGCCAACCTCAGATGTTCAGAACCATGACTCAGGCCCCCAGAATGCATGGGATTGGCTTAAAAATCATGAGACTGTAAAAACATAAGAAGGTTGTCTTGTTTGCCTTCTGGAGTGTTGTTGTTACTTATTATTTATCGTACATTTGGGTCACATTTTCAAGTTTTGCTTGACTGCCTATGTTACGCTGGGGGTTGTTCTAGCTTCCATAGCAGTCCAGTATGAAGAGGGTGCAAAGGGGCACCTTAGACCCCCCCCCCATTTTCCCCCCGGGGTTGTGAGTTCTGCTGTGCCTTCAGCAGCAGATACTGCAAGACTTGCAATAAAATCGTAAGAGTTGGCAACTCTGCTTCTGATATGTATTTACAATTGCACTGGTTTGCAATTGCTTGGTCCTATGTGAATTGACTTGAAATAAGAAAGCTTGTTTCAGTAAAATTGATAAACAGAGTCAACAGAGATCTCTCCAGTTTTCTTGCTTCTCTCAGACTTCCAGAAGCTGTAATTTTATAACAGATAATCTCTACTTCATTAGGAAATAAAAATCTAGGTCCTAATCCTAGCTAGCTCTATACATGCAGAGGATCTTAAAAGTGACCTTCAAAGCTTTCTCCAAAGTGGGATCATTACAAACTAATGAGGTGAATGTCGGACAGCCACAGGCAGAGGAATATTCAGCTAGTAAATTACTGTAAATGTAGCGTTGGAAAAAAAAATCATCTCCTTCAAAATTACCGTACATTGGCTGGTGTTTCTCTGCTATACTGACCCAGAATGCATTGATCTGTAGGCCTGATCCTGCACACAGTTAAGCACATAAGTGACTTCATGCAAATAGCCCTTTTACTCATGCATTGACTTCAGAGGGAGTACATGCATGATTAGAGTAACTTATATATGTGAGTGTTTTCAGGAACAGTGTGTATGTCAGCTTGGACACCAGCAGTCTCCCTGGAATATGTAATAACCCATAAGGGATTAAATAACTGGCATTTTTTTCCTTACATAGAGTGGCTTTGGAAACCTCTTATAGATATAAAATAGCTATTCCTATATACTGGATACCAAATAAAATAAATTCTGTGGAGCCATGCCATATCCTGAAAAAGGAGGAAAACCTGGCACATTGCATGACGGGATTGTGCCCATCAATCCCATCTCATATGTACATAGTGCACCCATCACAGTGGGCTCAGTGGTTTCACTGTGATGAGGAAAGCATCTTGCTATTGTTACAGGAGAATCTTCAGAAATGCTTTAAATCCATCTTGCAAAATTCCACTTGTCTGGGAAAAGTAACTCTTTTGAGATAGGTGAGAACAATATTTGTTTTTCATCCACCATCATATGTAAGGGCAGGTATTGTCCATCTTGTGTATTTTGGGCTGCTAAATTTCCCTGATACTTTTGCTTCAAATGCACTTTTTGGTAAACACTTCACATTTGTTATGAAAATATTCTCATAGGCAGTGTGTTCATTTTAAGCCTGCATTTTCCCCTGCAACCTGTGAGTGATGTGCTGGCTCCATTGAAGTTGATGGGAGTTTTATTATTGACTGAGTTCTGTGGGGCTAGGATTTCGCTCTTTGACATGTATTTTTCCCCTCTGATCCATTGCAGATGATTTTGAAGAGGAAAAGCCCAGTATGAAGAAGAAGCTCTCAAAAGTTCTTGGTGGAAATAAGAAGAAGAAAGGAGATTGTGACACTGAAGTTCATAGCCTACCAGGTAGATCTTCAAGGCAAAAAGGAGGAAAATCAGTAGCGAAGGAGGAAAATAACATAACTGTAAAAAACAAAGGGGAAACGTGCCGGTAAGTTAATCTACAGCATCAGCATAATAGTCTGGGACAATATTGTATTCACTGTTAAATGTGTTTAGTTAGAGCCTGATCTTGCAAATACACACAGGTTCCTTTACTCACACTAGTAACCTCATAGTTCCACTATGCACTTGAGCATAATTATTCAGGTGTATGGTTGTTTGCAGGATCAGGCTGTTGGAATTCATTCTGGGTGGAAAGCTAATATTTGAGACGTTTTCGAGTTTTATGTAGCGCAAATAATTTAAATTTTATATGGAAGTTGCCTAGTAATTTAGGCCAAAAATTCAGGTTTGTTTGTCCCTAAATGAGGGTAGGGAGGAGGAATGTAACCTAGGACAAGAAGAAATGGGCTTAAATTGCAACAAAGGAAGTAATAATCCTGCCTTGTGTGCAGGGGACTGGACTAGATGACCTATTGAGGTCTCTTTCAGTCCTACACTTCTATGATTCTATGACATTTGTATTTAAAAATGTCAAAGAAGCTTTTGTGTGGACTAATAGCAGGAAGTGAAACTGATCAGTCTTGTTTCACTGGCCAACCTGAACAAAATTTACTAAAATAGTAAAACAGACAGTTCTAATTCCTGTTCTTTTTATACTGATGATGCTTCAGCAAGATTAACAGTTCTTGAATTCTTTAAGGCCCTGATCCTGCAAAATATTATATGGAGACAGAACCTCTGCATCTATGTAGAGCCCTGTTGATTTGGGATCTTTTGAGGGTGCAGGTATCCATCTCCCTGGAGATCCTTACAGAATGGGGACCTAACATTACATACTGCACTGGGAAGAATATTTCCCTATATTTACTGTTCTACCTCTATTTATGGTAGGATATTTTACTTTACAAGTACAGATGCATTGTTTGCATTTGTAGTTTGCTTGTCAAATATTTTAAAGCTTTGCAGCTGTTATTTTTAATACAGATATATTGTATTTGTTTTTCTATTATTTTAATGTTGTTTTCCTCCAATTTTTAAACAAACTAGCAAACAAACTACACTAACTCTTAAAGCCTTTTTTTGTTGTCTTTTGTAATCTTTATAGTGCTTTACCAAGCCCCTCTCAGAAGGAGACGACAATGAAGAGAAAATCAACTATTAAAAAAGAAATGGATGAAGATGATGATGGAGATGGAAGTGAGGATGAGTGGGAGGATGTGGAAGGTAACAGTCTTTTACAGTGGCCTTATCAACTATTATGCTCTAAATATTGTCATATACTGTTGTTCTCAGTGATGATTTATTTGACTCTGGTGCACCAATCTTGAATTCAGATAGTTTCTATACTCAGTATTACAGCTATAGATTTTTTTTTAATTGAATCTCTTCTATTAATATTATAAAGGATCTAATCTAATATACAGATCAAGATTTTGAACATTCCAGTGTTCATGGGTGTTTAAAGATGGATCCAAACTAAAATCAATATACTTACCAGCGGGTGGCATTTTAGCCTCCTATTATTCATCCACAAACAGTGGATAAAGGGGCAGCCTTGCCCCTCTTCTAGAATTTCCTTTACTGCTTACTTAAATAACATAAGATTCCTAGCAGAATTTGCCCCTGAGTTTAGGATTGCTCCCTGCAGAACCTCTCTATCCTGCCCCTCATTCAGTCTGCCTCAGAAAGACACTAGGGACCCTTTTATGTATGGTAGTTGGTGTTACTAAGACCCACCTAGTTTAGCTGCCAGTGTCTGTGAGCAGAACAGCTCTGCATCTTTATGCACCTGATACCTATTAACGTGTAGCAATGCTGTTACCCAACATGTGGCACTCCCTGAGCTATTTGTAAATATGAAATATCACCTTATGCCGAGAGAAGCTTACAGTGAGTCCAACAGAAGAATCAGACTGTGATTTACTGAGATCGAGATGGAGACTGGGCAAGTTAAGTCATTCAGTCAGATACCAGTTAGTTGACCATCAAACCAGGTTATGAAGACCAGAATTGTATTGTATTTTAGCTGTAAATGCATGCCTACTAAAGTGAACTCCCTACTTAAAAACACTCCTGAGTCTTGTCAGTGCTTTTGAACTGATAGAGAAGGATTTAGCCTCAATGTAGGAATAAGGTGCCAGGGGAAGAGGAGCTCCAACAGACAGAGGGTGAAGTTAAGAATACCAAAGTTATGGTAGAATTTTGACATTGTTACCGTACGTAATAATATCCCTCTACCACAGAACACATGGTAGAGTCCCAGAACATGGTACTTTAAATAGGGCAGCAGTGCTGTAGAGAAGGCTGCATTCTCAGCTCCTACCTAATGTGGAGTACCCAGTTCAAAAAATACTAATGAAGATTATTTTACAAATAACTGTCTAAATTTATTGTTCCTGTAAGGTGCCATCGAGACAACTCTGAAACCTAAGTATTGTGTCCCCAGAACAAACACAGCATGGCCCATAGCAATGCAAAGCTTCCCTTATGCTGCTCCACCAGTGTTCCTCAATCCACTTCTGAAGTAATGATTTGTTCTTTGGACTTTCTGCTAAAGGGGGTTGATTGTGATGGTAGTATTGTGAAAGGGAGACCTGTCTGCTAGAAACTGGACAGTGTCAATACCTTGATACTAAAGCGACTGGCATTTCATGAATACCTTAGATACAGAATATCTGCTCATTTAACACAGGTTACTGAAGAGACACCAAATGGCAGTGACTTTTGGCAGTTCAACTTTGGCTATGTTTGAACAGGTGAACCAGAGAGGAGACTCCCCAGGGCCATTGATTCCATGGGTATTAATTTTAATTTTACATTTCCAGAACTTGAAGATCCTGTCCTGGATAAATCAGGAACAGCTGCTGCCCTTCCTGCGCTAGTGTTGCCCAGCAAACCAGTTGAGATAGAGATTGAAACTCCAGAGCAGGCAAAGAAAAGAGAGAGAAGGTAAGATCAGTTATACAGAGGAGGCAGCATAGGCCAGTGGGTAGAGCAGGGGGGCCAGGAGTTGGGAGACCTCTCAGGTTCCAACTCTGGTCACTGTCTGGCTGTATGACTTTGTCAGCTGGGGTAAATGGTCATAGCGCCATTGACTTGAAGTCACTGGAGTTATGATCATTTAGACCAGCTGAGGATCTGTCCCCTGATCTTTAGATGTGCTGAGCATCCAAAACCTGAATTGAAGTCAGTGAGAACTCAGGGTGCACAGCACCTTAGAAAATCAAGCCCTTAACTTCACTATGCCTTTCTGTGTCCCCATGTATAGGGATAGGGATACTTACTTTTGTAAAGTGGTTTGAGATCTGGGGCTGTTGTAATGTAACTATACAGTACTATGACTGTATATATCTTCTTTGTCTTTTCCCATTTTTAATATAGTAGTACCCCTTCAGTAAATTCAGTTAGCAGCAGCCCTCTTAGATCCTGTCACAAGTTTGGGTAGTGAGGCTAGGAATTTACATCTGGTCTTATAGATATATGAATACTAGTTATAGGTGGAATCGTGTTACCTGTATGCTGAATTTTTCTTTCCTAATTCACATGGGTATTTGGGAGGGTTGAGTAGGTAGGTAGTTCATGAAAAGTGCTAAATAAGTATTAAGTATTTTTTATTGTTTGTTTGTACCTCCTTACACTGGCAGCTCTTTAAATCAAGGCACTAAGTCTCAATAGTAAGGTATATAGTGCTCACAGTTTTTTAATCACATCTGCACCTCATGACTATTTGCATAGAATTGACTGAATTCTCCCAAAGCATGCACAGATCTTAGCATAAAACCTGGAATTGATTCTCTGACGCATTCTCTTTTTTGATTATTCCGAGTCCTGGTCAGGAATCTGGAATGGTAGGTCCACAGGGTATTACAGCATTCATTTTTTTATAACACTGCAGAGAGAAAAGGAAAGCTGAGTTTGAGACCTATCTCCGGAGAATGATGAAACGCTTCAACAAGGAGGTTCATGAAGATACGCATAAGGTGAGGGTCACGGAAGCAACATGGCAGAGAGGGTACAGATCATGAAGACTTCGGAACAGTTGTGGTATGTGATTTGAAAAGGCACAATGACATTTAGAGCCAATTCTAATCTGTATGATTCATGGACATGCCTAGAAACTAAAGGGAAAAAGGAAAGCAAAGTTCCAATCAAATTCACATACAGGTTTCTCTCTGATCATCATTTGGAATCCCCTGCCGCTTGGAGAATCTGCATTTCTGGAATTCAGGAACAAAATAGATGTCAGTGGTGTATATAGGATTAGTTACTGAACTGGAGTGATTCCCACTCATATTCATGGAGTTAAACTATTCATCACATTTGAGGCTGGTGATACTGATGAGCATGAAAGGGATTTTGATCCGGATCCTCAAAGGTATGTAGGCACCTAACTCTCATTTACATCAATGGGAATTAAGTACTTACATACCTTTGAGGATCAGGGCCTTTATCACCTTCCTCTGGAGCACCTTCCTCTGGAGCAGGGTAAGATGGCCTTGTGTTCAAAGCACTGGAGCTCAGGAGATCTGGGTTCAATTTCTGTTTTGACACAGATTTCCTCTGTGCCTCAGTTTCCTATTGCTAGATCCAAGGATATGACTTTCCTACTTCACAAGAGCATTGCAAGAATAAACCCATTATTGTGTAGTGCACAGATACGATGAAAGCGGCCAGATAAGTACCTAGATACATTGAGTTAAATTAGGAAGGCATAAGTACATAATTTTACCGTTGTTTTGTTATTGGCAGATCTCCTTCCAGCTTCTGTTCCAGTTTTTGTACTGGCTATGGGAAAAGGGTGGGAAATCCAGTACAATGAAAAGTACTTAAAATAAGGACTAGCTTTTGACTTCAAAATTGTCTTTGGAGATGAATATTGCTTCTGCTCTCAGGTGAAGCAATGACAGTTGTTTCAAATGTTCAAGACACAAAGTTGGTTTTGTATCTGTTTTGTGCCTAGTCCTAGAAAACAAACGATGTGAAGTGTTTAAATCAAAGCTCATCAGTGTTTCCAGATGGTAGATGGATGCATGGCTGTCAAAAAGGGAACTTAACTGGCATTTCATTTTGCATTAATTTCAGGTATAGTTTAAAATCTGCTCCTCCTTTTTTAGCTATCTTTATTTCACGTCCCTAATAATTGTGCCATGGAGAGGGAATTGAAACAAAGATCTTAGAACTGACAATTTGAAGACAGAATTCCAACGGAGGCCACAGAAATTGTAGTCACAAAAGGCCACATTGTCCTCTGGCTTACATGGCCACAATTCCTTTGAGAATCTTGGTATCTCCTTCCTCGTATAGCTATTGGGTCAGATTCACACTGGTATGTTAACTGTAATGGAGTTGCACCTGAATTAATATGGCTTGTTGTATTAGCTGAAGAGCCTTTGTATTTGCCCTATCCCTGGCTGTTGATGGAGGAGTAAAGTCATTCATTGAAACAGCCAGTGTGTTTGGTACAATCTTAAAACCTATTTTCTATCTGCTCCAGGTTCACCTACTATGTTTGCTAGCAAATGGTTTCCATAGGAACAGGGTCTGCAACCAGCCAGATCTTCAGGCTATTGGCTTTTCCATCATTCCCACCCACTTCACTAAAGTGCCTGCAGGTCGTATAGACCTTCTCTACCTTTCCAACTTGGTGAAATGGTAAGAACCTTCCTTGTAATCTAGCTCTCTCATGTTAATTATTGAATTTTTGATGCAGCACAAGGAGAGAGATCAAGCTGAATGAGTGTAGTCATCCAGACTCAAGTGATTTATCTTGTTAAATACTAGTGTGGGGAAAATCCCACCCCCCCCCCCACCCCACACACACTTTTTTTTTTTTTAAAAGAGGGGTGAACTATGAAGAAGTTATTCAGGAAACTAGACACTAAGGTGAATTTGTCATTCTTCAAGGTTTGTTGCAACCTTCACTATCAACGCTGAACTCTCTGTTGATCGAGAGAGCCTGCAGTCCACTTTAGAGAGGCGCTTCGCCATCTATGCTGCAAGAGATGATGAAGAGTTGATCCATGTGAGTGACTTGAAGTCTGGAAGCTCCCAAGGTTACTTGCTGGGGTTGGATGCCAGATCACTGGGGTAGAATTGCTGCTGTAGAGGTTGCAGGTTAGGCTTAAGGAGTGGGGCTGGATTTGAAGAAAACTGATAGATCATCTCTGGGCCTCAGCTTTCTCTTTATTTTTTCCTGTTTTGAACGTAGCCCTGGTGCTTTGAATGACATATGTGCCTTATAACCTGAAGAAGCACCCACTGGGATCCTGCTGTGGTTAGCCCTTGATTCTAAGCTGTACCCAACTGAAGGCCTGATGATTTTGGCCCTCTGTTCTAGGCAATATCCACTTGCCTTAATGTGTAATTGGTCCTGATGCTGGTGGCTTCACAATAAGTATGTGCATTGTTCAAAATCATTACCCCTGAGTCTGCTCTGGCAGTGCAAAGCAACTACAAAGTCAGATTAACCAGCTCCCTATTCCTCTTTTGTGAAGCAATTCCTAGGGGGTCACAGCCCCTTCTTGGTTCCCAGTTTAGGGGGTTTACCTGGAAAAAAGAGTTGTGATGAAGGTGTTACTGCATTGAGGCAATCCTCAGCAGTCAGAATGACCCTTTGAGGCCAAGGGCAGCCAGATGTGATTTAGAGTAGCCTGAAGGCTTTAACTGACCACTACTTTTTAAGACATCTGGCAATAAGTCAGCCTGTGACTTTGGAACTGGAGTAGGGGCAAACTAGTCATGTCTTTCCAGTTCTTATAGGGGTTGCTGGTTAAAGAAAAATAATTCATGAGCGGAAAACCGAACATTGAGGGAAGGCTTCCCATCCTTTGGGAGAGCAGCATATGAACTGCCATTTTGCAGGCATTCTGCCCACAACTCCGTCATGCTCCTTGGAAACCTGGGAAATTGCAGCCTTCGTCTAGTTGTAGAATGTCTTTGCTGTGGCTGGAGATGTAAAAATACCTCTAGCTAGGAACTGAGGAATTAAGCTTACATACGCTGGCGGGAGAGGACCACAGACAAAGTGAACCATGCCTGAGTTTGAACACTTCTGGTTTGAATTTATCTATTTTTGCCCATTTCTGCTGAACTCCCACATAACAAAACAGTCAGCAGGTCACCACTGATACTAGGTTACAGTCACTAAACTACCATTGCAGTGTCCATATGAATGGCAGATGTTTCTATATAGTAACATCTTGTTAGCATACATAATTTATTCAATCCATCCTTAAAAGAGGTGCCACTTTGTCTCCTTTAGCTCTGTTTACCTCAGGAATGAGGAACTGAGAGGAAAAATGGTCCAGTGTTGGGGCAGTAGACTAGGACTTGGGAGAACAGGGTGCAAGGCCCTGTTCCACCACAGACTTCCTTTGTAATATTTGGGAGTCATTTAACTTCTTTATGCCTCTGTTCCCCATCTATAACATGGGGATGTTGTGAGGATAAATACATATATTGTGAGACATTCAGACACTGTAGTAATGGGTGCAATGTAAGTACCAGAGACAATTGAAATGAATCTTTATCAGCACACATTGCACCAGGTTAAAGATCTGGATGAAACTTGACTTTTGGGTTGAACTCTGGCTCCAATGTGGTTTTAAGCTAGTTGTTCATACTTAACCACCCCCCGCCCCCCCCCCCCCCCAAAAAAAACCCCAACCCTCAAGTTTTTTCTTTTTTCTTAAACAGATATTTTTACTTATTCTACGAGCGTTACAGTTGCTCTGCCGGCTTGTGCTGTCTTTGCGACCCATTCCCCTGAAAGAGCCAGCGGGAAAGGTAGGGTTAATTGGGATTGTGAAATAAAGGAATTGACTATTTTAGGAGTCCACACTCTGGCCCAGAGGGTGATCATTAGGAGTCACATGATGTTAATGAAGAGGGAAAAAATAGGCTGAATATCAGAGAAATCTTCCTGACAATGAGCTGTATTAGGGCGGAGTTGCCAGAGTTTAACGTAAAATGTGATGTTAAACTGATTTAGCTAACAGTAAAGGCTGTGTGGACACTCTTATTTTGGTTTGAATGTCTTATTTCAGTTTAGTTTATACATGTTTCTTTTCAAATTAAGATGAATAGAAATAAACGAGGTTTAAACTTAAATAAGAGTGTCCACACAGCCTTTGCACCAATATAAATTGAATAAGTTTAAAGCCACACCTCAAGTTGAACTGATGCGACTGAGACAAGGATTTAAGCTGTAGAATGTCTTCCACCACTTTTCTTTGGAGACCAAGTTGCTTGGGACTTTTAAAACTAGGCTGGATGAAACTAGAGTTGGACTGAATGATCCAATAGGTCTTTTCCATCTCTGACATCTGTGATGGAGACTAATTAACAAGCTCAGATCCTTTAAAGACAGCCAGCCTGTGTATCTAGGCAGTGTTCTCATCTCTGGGTTGGGAACACAGAACACAGCCTCTTGAAGCCCACCAAATGGCCCTACCCAGCTGTTTGACTTTAGGTTTATGGTTCCCTAAAGCTTGCATATTAACAGGACTACTGTACTCACAAAACTTTGTTCTGCTTCCACCTAACCCAGTTAGTGGAAGTTGGAGTTTGTTAGACAAACATTATTTATTCTAGAAAAATCAAAATCGCCTCTTTTTTGTTTTGAGGGCAAGAGCTCCTGCAAGAAGCACTCTGCCAAAAAACCTAAGGCTCCGTCAAGAAAAAGCTCCTGCAAAGGAGCCAAGCAACAGGAAACTCTGTCAGGGAGTGAAGGAGCTGACAAGGAACCAAACACCTCTGGGTCCAAAAAGAAAAGTAAGTCAAGGGTGATCAAGGATTGCCAGGAACAAAAGGAATCCAGCGATGATGAAAGCAACTTGGGGGAGGGGGAAGAGGAAGGAGCACGCAGGCCCAGAAACAAATGCCAACGAAGAGTGACCTTGAAAGTGTCTTACAAAGAGGAGAGTGGAAGTGACGAGGGCAGTGTTTCTGAGTTTGAGGCTTCGGAGGAGGAAGACAGTCATTTCTCTGATGAGGATTTTGAAACTGTCTCTAAGAGGCAGAAGAGAACATCAGGGCCCCATAAAGCAAGGGTAGTAGTTGAAAATAGCAGGAAAGCCAGGTCTTCCGAACCAAAAGGGCCCAAGAATTCAGGTGGAAATGAGCAATTGCTGGCAAAAGCAGCTTCTCCAGGCTCTTCTAATACACCCAGGAAGAGGAACAAAATAATCTCTAGTGACGATGATGGGGAGCAGGAGGTGGTGAAAGTGACAGGCACAGATCAGTGGTTGGAAATCTTTGTTGAGCGGGAAGACAGGTGGGTGTGTGTGGACTGTGTTCGTGGCATCGTTGGCCAGCCCTCTCTGTGTTTTAAATATGCCACCAAGCCAGTTTCCTATATTGTGGGAATTGACAGCAATGGGCATGTAAAGGACGTAACGCAAAGGTACGACCCAGCCTGGATGACTTCGACAAGGAAATGTCGTGTGGATCCTCAGTGGTGGGAAGACACGCTGGAACCATATAGAAGCCCCTTTGTGGAAAGAGAGAAGAAGGAAGAAAGGGAGGTAAATGGACACCAGACATTCAGTGTCATTTCATACTGAGAGCCAAATTCTGACATCCTGAGTCTGGCAAAGCTCCCTGGGAGATTTTCCCTTAGAAGGGATGCTGGGATTTGGTGCCAGAATATTTGCTGTATTCATATGTGGGTGTTTTAAATCTGGGAACATATATGTGTATGTTACAAGAAATAAAATAAAATGGAAGCTGTTTAGAAGAGAATCTGGAGAGAACAAATCCAGAGGACAACCCCATTTGTAATTTGTTGCATAGAATAGCATTGCCCTTGTCATGAAACACTTTGAACCAAGTTAATCTGTGGTGTAATTCCATCATCACCAAAGGAGATACACCAGGGATGCCTTTGGTCATTTGGATTACCTGCTTTTGTATGGGTTTCTGATTTTTTTTTTTTCCCCCCCGATCAAGTTTATAATACAATCTGTCGTCTTTTTGTAAAATGCTGGTAAATTTTTGTAAAATGCAAAAGATCATTGAATTCACTATTATTTGCATGGTTCACACAGTTTCTAGTTAAGCTTCAAGACCAACCTCTGCCGACAGCCATTGGAGAGTATAAAAATCACCCTCTTTATGCATTGAAGAGGCATATCCTGAAATATGAGGCCATCTACCCTGAGACTGCTGCTATCCTAGGATACTGCAGAGGAGAGGCGGTATATTCCAGGTGAGACCTACCTGCTTGTCATATTGTAAAAATTATACAGGTAGCTAAATTGATTGAATGTCAGCAAGACAGTTCTGTGTATTTTTGCAGTCCATTGAAAGAGTGTAGACAGTTGCTTTGTTCTGGCCTCTTTAGAGACTGTGTGCACACACTGCACTCCCGGGACACCTGGCTGAAGGAAGCTCGCGTGGTGAGGATTGGGGAAGTGCCCTATAAGGTAAGGGAGCTTGGAATCATGTCAGTGCAATGTGACTGCGCTCTCTGGATAAATAGTCATTGCTTTTATACCTTCTGCACAGACAAGATTTGCACAGCAGACTCTGTGACCAGGGCGGTGAGGGGAGTGGGAGGAGTCAGAGAGATGCAATTCTTTCCCTCCAGGCTGCAGGGAGCTGCCCTGCTGCTGTGGATCCGTCAGCCAGCTGTGTACCAGCTCTACCCAGAACTCCACTATGTGTTCTTCACACTCTCAGGGACCATCCCTGTTTGGAGGCTTCCTGCCTAGCAGAACTGCACTCGTTTGATTCTGTTCAGAGCCTTCCAGGACCCTTCCTTGAATTGGAGGATTTGGCCCCAATTTGCTCACAACATGCCTAGGTGCATCGAGCATAAGCTATAAATTACAGATGTCAAAGCTATGGAATGAGCACCCCTTTCCTCCCAGACCCTTCTTTTTCGGTCTCCCAAATAAAATCTGAGATCCCAGATTAGTGTCTGTTTGTTTGTTTCTAAAGTGTGACAAATGCAGCCATTGTGTTTGCACAGATGGTGAAAGGATATTCCAACCAGGCAAGGAAAGCACGACTGGCAGAGCCTTCGAACAGGGAGAAAGATGATTTGGGGCTGTTTGGCCTGTGGCAGACGGAGGAGTACCAGCCTCCTGTGGCAGTGGATGGAAGGGTAGGCAAGAGGGAAGAGAGGGCGGTGTGTGTGTTGAATGCAAAAATCTGGAACAAGGACATAGGCTTTATTTTCCTAGAGCATCTTTGAGTGTTAGAGGTAGATCAGCTTCTGGATCCCAAAGTTCTGGGATTTGTAGATTATATTGGTTAAGTGCCCAAATTTTAGTCCCACCTTAAGTAGGCCTCCATTTTTATGATTGGAAATAATTATGGAGTTCTGTGCCTGCAATTCAGGGCTTGCAAACATGCGGAGTTATTCTTGATTAACTTTGTAAGTGAATTAAGTTAATTCAGAATAAGGCACTCTCTTCCAGTGTAAGAGCATCCACCTATGGAGAAAATTGTAAATAGTTAATCTGCTTGAAATTCCCATCCTACCTTATTCTGGATTAATTTTCATTTTTAATTTTCAAGCCCATAGTTACAAAGCACAGATGGTAACCATAAATCAGGGTTGTCTATGTAGCTAAAATGTAGTTGCAAAGTGTGGCCAATGTCTGAATATATGGCTTGTGTCCTGAATATTAAAGAATTGTTGCCAGTGTTGCTAATCAGACACTCAGAATAAGGATAACTAAGCAGATACTTGTAATGTATCTATTTCTGAATAAGAGCAGGAATTTCCATTCATCTCCTGACTGAGCATGAGGCTTCACTTTTTATTTTCATTTTTCAATAACAGGTTCCCCGGAATGAATATGGAAACGTGTATCTCTTCCTGCCCTGCATGTTACCAATAGGCTGTGTGCAGCTAAAACTTCCCAATCTGCATAGAGTGGCACGGAAACTGGACATTGACTGTGTTCAAGCCATCACTGGATTTGATTTTCACGGTGGCTACTCACACCCAGTGTACGTGATGTGCCTGCTTTCTGTTTTGTTTGACCTGTGAGGATTTTTGTATATTGCATGGTGGGTGCTCCATGCTAAGGGTATATTCCATGCCATTTTCTCTGTCAGCTGCTGTAGAGGCAGGACACCTCAGAGCAAGCTGTGGCACATGACATCACAGAATTCAGCTCAACACGTGTCCTTTCATTTCCATTAGCAGCCTGCTCTTGCTCTGGAAGAGTAGGGAAACCACCCTTGCAAATGCATCATGTGAGATACTCTGCTTTCTCTGTCAATACTCAGTAGTCTTCGGTCTATGATGCATCGATACGTATTGGCCTGCTTCCTTTCTTCCTCCAGCACTTGGCCTATATTGTGGGTGCATAAACTGATAGGTGAATGTATTCTCCTTTCCAGTACTGATGGCTACATAGTCTGTGAAGAATACAAAGAGGTGCTCGTCGCAGCCTGGGAGAATGAACAGGCAGAGATAGAAAAGAAGGAAAAGGAGGTGAGAATTGTTTTCACAGGGTCCTTATTTTTATATTGAACAATAAGTCACCTTCACTTACAGTTATGTAAAATAACAGTCAAACGGGGTTGCAAGCATTAAACACAGAGCTGAGCCAATGTAAATGTGTAGTGGTCACAATCTTACATTTCAGTAGAACCACTTGTCCAGATGGATTCCTAAAGCACTTTACTCTGTCTGATATCCAAACTGCAGGGATGCACGTGATCCATTATAATAATGCAGCCATCTCTGAGGTGGACCACAGCAGCTGTTTAACAGCACACAGCAACGTTACACGGTTGTTCAAAACAAAGTGAAGAATCCATACCCTGAGCTAAATTTTAGGCATAATATAATTATCCAAGTTGGAATTTGCCAGGGAATGAGGGTCAGCAACCCTGCTCATTCACAAATAATTATAAATGGCCATGATATTGGTGTTACATTTAATCCAAATGATGGCCCCTCCAGCAGCCCTGGATAGTGGGGCATTGATTCAGTACTGACTTTGAGAAAAGTGCCCAATTCAGTATTGACTCAGAGACGAATGCCCCATATCCTGCAGCATCTACTGATGATCTTTTGGGGCCTCCTACATAAATATATAAGACACTGCTTAGTTTGTGAGATGTGACAGCAAAAAGCCATGTTGGCTGCTGATAGTGAGTAAAATGGTATAAAGTTATATGATGGAATAAATACAATGATTCCTGTACAAACAGATACCTCTTAAAATATAATGATGTTTGGTTAATAGGCCTACTGAATGCTCAGGAGTGATGCAATACATTTAAATTAATATACAGAATTTCTCCGTTTTGTTTAAACACCAAAGACTGTTTGTATGGTTCTGAATATATCAGAATTCCTGACTTTAAGGATTTCTTTTTTTGAAATAACAATTCCACATAGAAAAGAGAGAAGAGAGCACTGGGTAACTGGAAATTGCTGACAAAAGGACTTCTCATAAGAGAGAGACTGAAGCAACGCTACTGCAGAAAGGTAAGAATCTGTGTGTATATCTGCTACTTGTAAGGACTAAGGAGTTTTCCAAGGCAGAATTTGCCTGCCAGGTAGTGCTAAGACTGTCAGGAAAATGGTAGCAGTGGAATTTGTACTGGGTTTGGAACAAGAATTTAGCTCAATCATGTCAGTTGAAATCTCATCCTTGTTTAACATAACACGAGCACTCTGCAACCAGGCAACATGGTTTTATATTATGGCTCTATTGTTCTGACATCATATCCACTTCATATTTTGGATTTCTTAGTCCAAACCACAAATGTAGTTTTCAGAGGCATAAAGTGACCTGTGTTGGTTTGGGTTATGAAGTGAAATGATTCTGTCCTTAAATATGTTTTTCATCATGCTCGGTGATAAGTCAGATTTTAAAGCCGGTTTATTCTTACACTCTCTTGACTAGTGAATATTCTTTCTGAACTTGAATTAATGCTGCACATACGAGACATGGACTGATACTGCTTTGTGTAGAGAATTACATAAAATGTACCGCTTGTCTGTTATAGATCACTCCTGATAACTAGAGCAGCATCTTCCATGGTGATGAGACTATTATGACAAAAAAGGACTCTTAAAAAACACCCCCTAACCACAGTTGCCAACTTTCACATGGTAAATAAGCACCCAGGCTTTCACAATAAGGCAAAAATCAAACTAATCCCATTTCAAAACAAGGCCAAAACAAGCTAATCCCTAAAAACCCCAACACTGTATGTGACTAGATCCCCCCAGCGTGCAGTGTGGGACTGTGGTGGGCCTGCTGTGCCTCGCTGACTATCTCCCCTCTGCTTGCCAGGAGCCAATCAAAAAAAAAAAAAATAGCAACAAGCTAAAAGCCAAACAAGCTATAAGCCAAAAACTAGCCAACAAGCAACTCCCAAATCAATTAAGCCAAAAACAAGCCCAATTTCTGCATTTTTTTTTTTTGTGGGTTTGGCAAGTTTGCCTCTAACATTCATGCTTATTTTTTCCAGAGTGAGGCATCCGGATCCATGATTGAGAAAGGAGCTGGATTTTCTTCTGATGAAGAAGGGGAGCCAAGTTCAAAGACTCCAGCTGAAGATGTGGTGGTTTCTTGGCCTCTGAATCGGCAAGTGGAGGAACAAAGAAAAGAGAAAAAAGGCAGAAAGAGCAAGCGGGAAAAGAAGGGAGAAGTAGCACACTTGTTCCCCTTTGAGAAGTTATGACCAGAACCCAGGCCTAAACTCTTTATGTTCAATTTCCTGATGCAAGGATGAAGGTGGTTGGTTTCTTTAAAACTATCTTGTAAATAATTTCAAAGCTAGAAAATGTTTGATGTTTTCTACCAGTTGCCTGCTTGATACTGAATGAGTCAAAATTATATAAATAGAGCAAAGAGCAGATGTGGAGGTAGATAAAAATACATCACAACAGGAGCATACCAACCAGTGTGTGCTTTCAGCTCTCTTGTATATATGTATTTCTGATGCTCAAAGGTGGACTCTTTCCACAGGGTAATGTCAAGCCCTTCTCTCTGATCTAGCATTGAGAGTTCTATAAAGGTGAAACTGGATTTATTTTATCATTTCTTTTGGAGTCATGGGTAACCTTTTTATCTGTGGAGCTTTGAGGGACAGATTTGTAGATATCATATCCTTCTCACAAGAGTGACCCATTGCAGCTGTTCTTCCCCTTTGACAAGTATTGTCACCCCTGCAGTACACCTATTGCTGCATCACTTTCACAATCTCCTTCCCACAAGTCTTGTTTACCAACAAACAGAAGCATGTGTAGCTGCTATTCAGGAGTCCCTCCTGCACTCTATTACTGGCCTATTATCGCTATTGGTAGTTAACCCATATTGTTTCAAATCAGCAGTGCAATAAATTTTTATTCCCATTTGTAGTCCATCATCACAAGGGTGGAAATGATTAAAAAAAAATCTTTAAAAAATGCAACATGACAGTGTCCCAAATTATCTCAAGACTTTTCTCTCTCGCGCTCTCAAAAGGATTATGGAGGCAGGGAAAAGATCAAGGACTGAAAAGTAAAATAAGTCAAAACTACACTTAAGAAATTTCTGTCCTTTGCAAAACATGTAAATGTTAGCGATCTGCCAGGTTTTGAGGTGCTATTGATTTTTTACATCACCGCCTTTATCATTTAACTAAAATAACTTTTCACCCTTAATGTTTATTTACTGTCTGCATATGGCATAGCTTGGACAACAAAAGCAGACCAAGAACTTTCAGTTTGGGGCAAAATTTGCAAGAGCGCCATTGCCAGAAGTAAAAGTCAGTGGGACTTAAGCACTTTTGAAACTGTTACCTATTGTCTATAGCAAGTTTCACTTTCTCTCTCTTTAGCATAGTTCTGGGTTTGTATTCTAAACACTGTAAAAGAATGTTTAAATCCATGCAAACTGTTTATGGGGGTTTTTTTTAATGAAATAGTACTTGATCTAGACTAATTATTTTTAGAAAACCTATAGTTGGGCCTAAACAGACCTAAATTTCTCTTTAAGAAAACTCCTGGTTATGGAGGGAATGCAGCAATGTTAAGAGCCTGCTGCTTCCTTGCCTTATGCCATGGGCTCAAACTCATAACCCCAGTAGAGAGGTTAAAAATGCAAGGAAAAAAAGCTTTAGTACTTATGTATATTTAGAAAAATATTTTTATACTGAATTTTTGGAAAAAAATAGTGTTTGCAAAGATCAATCCTATGCATGGTCCCTGTTATTTCTATGGGTCATTCTTTAGTGCATTTATCTGTATTCCCAATGAACAATTATTAAAGGAAAAAGCAGTGACCTCAGACAGCTTAGTTGTCATTTTTGTATTACAGCAGCAGTATCACCAGTCCTAAGTGTTCAAAACATGTAAATTTGCGTTTCTTTACATTCTGTTCTTTGAGCTTTTTAAGGTTTATGTTAAGTTTTTTTTGAACAAAGACTAGAAATGCTTTTAATGAAAGCTGAGATTCTCAGGTAAGTACTTGACTGCAGATGAGGCTTCAAGAAAAACTCTAGGTATTGCAAGATTTGACAATACTGCAGTAATTACCAGAGGGTCCCTTTGGGGTCTGGGTCCTCTTGTGCTATATGCTGTGCAAATACATGATGACATGCTCATACACTGAAAATGGTTCAGGGTAAGGACCAGAATCCAACTCACTGAAATTTGTGAGTCTTTCCATTAATTTAAATGGATCTGAAATTAAGTAACAGCTAGGAATAAATGGAAGATGACTATGGAATCCATTTGCATGGTCAACCAATATCCTAGGAGATCTAACAGAGCTTCACATAAATTGAATTTTGGACTGTATCACTGGTGGAGGTTCCTAACCTGTACAGCCAGCATAAGAGAAATTTTATTGCTGCAGTTGTTACTATAGAAACTTTTGTATATATGCAATAAAAGCACCAATTCTGGCTATGTTGCTTAGAAAAAAAATGCACCTCTGGTAACATGGAGTTTTGCTTCACATTATTTGTGTGTGTAAAGTAAGCTACTGTGGATGCATACTTAAAATTGTTCTGATTGTATAATTAAGCCTAAAGCTCTTAAATATTTAATCCAATGGAATTAGAACCATTATAATAGTTCCAGTTCCATTGTATAATGCCTTTCAAAGGGTTGTGGAGGTAGGAATGTTGCTGCAGTTAAATAAGGAGAACTGGAGGTCCTGGTGATGTCAAGGAATTATGACGTGATTGGAATAACAGAGACTTGGTGGGATAACCACATGACTGGAGTACTGTCATGGATGGTTATAAACTGTTCAGGAAGGACAGGCACGGCAGAAAAGGTGGGGGAGTAGCACTGTATGTAAGGGAGCAGTATGACTGCTCAGAGCTCCGGTACGAAACTGCAGAAAAACCTGAGTGTCTCTGGATTAAGTTTAGAAGTGTGAGCAACAAGAGTGATGTAGTGGTGGGAGTCTGTTATAGACCACCGGACCAGGGGGATGAGGTGGATGAGGCTTTCTTCCGGCAGCTCGCAGAAGCTACTAGATTGCACGCCCTGGTTCTTATGGGTGACTTTAATTTTCCTGATATCTGCTGGGAGAGCAATACAACGGTGCATAGACAATCCAGGAAGTTTTTGGAAAGCGTAGGGGACAATTTCCTGGTGCAAGTGCTAGAGGAGCCAACTAGGGGGGGAGCTTTTGTTGACCTGCTGCTCACAAACCGGAAAGCATTAGTAGGGGAAGCAAAAGTGGATGAGAATCTGGGAGGCAGTGACCATGAGTTGGTTGAGTTCAGGATCCTGACACAAGGAAGAAAGGAAAGCAGCAGAATATGGACCCTGGACTTCAGGAAAGCAGACTTCGACTCCCTCAGGGAACGGATGGGTCCGATCCCCTGGGGGACTAACATGAAGGGGAAAGGAGTCCAGGAGAGTTGGCTGTATTTCAAGGAATCCCTGTTGAGGTTACAGGGACGAACCATCCCGATGTGTCGAAAGAATAGTAAATATGGCAGGCGACCAGCTTGGCTTAACGGTGAAATCTTAGCAGATCTTAAACATAAAAAAGCTTACAAGAAGTGGAAGGTTGGACATATGACCAGGGAAGAGTATAAAAATATTGCTCGGGCATGTAGGAATGAAATCAGGAGGGCCAAATCGCACCTGGAGCTGCAGCTAGCAAGAGATGTCAAGAGTAACAAGAAGGGTTTCTTCAGGTATGTTGGCAACAAGAAGAAAGCAAAGGAAAGCGTGGGCCCCTTAATGAATGAGGGAGGCAACCTACTGACAGAGGATGTGGAAAAAGCTAATGTACTCAATGCTTTTTTTTGCCTCTGTCTTCACTAACAAGGTCAGCTCCCAGACTGCTGCACTAGGCATCACAACATGGGGAATAGATGGCCAGCCCTCTGTGGAGAAAGAGGTGGTTAGGGACTATTTAGAAAAGCTGGACGTGCACAAGTCCATGGGGCCGGACGAGTTGCATCCGAGAGTGCTGAAGGAATTGGCGGCTGTGATTGCAGAGCCATTGGCCATTATCTTTGAAAACTCATGGCGAACGGGGGAAGTCCCAGATGACTGGAAAAAGGCTAATGTAGTGCCAGTTTTTAAAAAAGGGAAGGAGGAGGATCCTGGGAACTACAGGCCAGTCAGCCTCACCTCAGTCCCCGGAAAAATCATGGAGCAGGTCCTCAATGAATCAATTCTGAAGCACTTACATGAGAGGAAAGTGATCAGGAACAGTCAGCATGGATTCACCGAGGGAAGGTCATGCCTGACTAATCTAATCGCCTTCTATGATGAAATTACTGGTTCTGTGGATGAAGGGAAAACAGTGGATGTATTGTTTCTTGACTTTAGCAAAGCTTTTGACACGGTCTCCCACAGTATTCTTGTCAGCAAGTTAAAGAAGTATGGGCTGGATGAATGCACTATAAGGTGGGTAGAAAGTTGGCTAGATTGTTGGGCTCAACGGGTAGTGACCAATGGCTCCATGTCTAGTTGGCAGCCGGTGTCAGGTGGAGTGCCCCAGGGGTCGGTCCTGGGGCCAGTTTTGTTCAATATCTTCATAAATGATCTGGAGGATGGTGTGGATTGCACCCTCAGCAAATTTGCAGATGATACTAAACTGGGAAGAGTGGTAGATACGCTGGAGGGCAGGGATAGGATACAGAGGGACCTAGACAAATTGGAGGATTGGGCCAAAAGAAATCTGATGAGGTTCAATAAGGATAAGTGCAGGGTCCTGCACTTAAGACGGAAAAACCCCATGCACAGCTACAGACTAGGGACCGGATGGCTAGGCAGCAGTTCTGCGGAAAAGGACCTAGGGGTGACAGTGGATGAGAAGCTGGATATGAGTCAGCAGTGTGCCCTTGTTGCCAAGAAGGCCAATGGCATTAGGGGATGTATAAGTAGGGGCATAGCAAGCAGATCGAGGGATGTGATCGTCCCCCTCTATTCGACATTGGTGAGGCCTCATCTGGAGTACTGTGTCCAGTTTTGGGCCCCACACTACAAGGATGTGGATAAATTGGAGAGAGTCCAGCGAAGGGCAACAAAAATGATGAGGGGTCTGGAACACATGACTTATGAGGAGAGGCTAAGGGAACTGGGATTGTTTAGTCTGCAGAAGAGAAGAATGAGGGGGATTTGATAGCTGCTTTCAACTACCTGAGAGGTGGTTCCAGAGAGGATGGTTCTAGACTATTCTCAGTGGTAGAAGAGGACAGGACAAGGAGTAATGGTCTCAAGTTGCAGTGGGGGAGGTTTAGGTTGGATATTAGGAAAAACTTTTTCACTAGGAGGGTGGTGAAACACTGGAATGTGTTACCCAGGGAGGTGGTAGAATCTCCTTCCTTAGAAGTTTTGGATGATTTAATGGGGGATTGGTCCTGCTTTGAGCAGGGGGTTGGACTAGATGACCTCCTGAGGTCCCTTCCAACCCTGATATTCTATGATAAGGAAATGTCAAGGTTTAAGCAACTTGCTCACAGCAAGTCTGTGGCAAACTAGGAACCAGAACCTGTCTTCAAGTTCTAGTGCTCTTCTTAAACCACTCCACTGTGCTGCCTTTTATATATAAAGTACCTTACCCTGGATACTAGTAATTCAGGTAATATGAACATGCCTCCTGAGAGTGAAGTATTTGAATGTAAATCTACAACTAAACAGTTGCCTTTTTCTCAGTGTAGTTTTAGTAATGAGCTGGTTTGTCTAGGAGCTAAAAGCTGTATGTCTCCCTGTATTTAATAGTCTCCAGAAGAGTTCAGACCAGCTGTGGTTACAGCACCTTTAGCATCAAAGCCCAGTTACAAAACCCAAACACACACACCATCTGAGAATTTTTTTTTAATAAAACATACAAAAGTTCAGCACTTCCATAGAAAACTATTTCAAGAGTCTCCATTATACAGTAGCTGAATGCTGGTTGGGGTTTAAGTTTGGAAAGTATCAGTTCAACACAGTGTTCCCCAAAAGAACACCATTTGAGGTACTGGAAGATATACTGCAATGATTAAGTAGCAGACAAACACTGCATAAGTTTATTAATTGACTATTTGTATATCCAGGCAACCTGCCCAAGAGCCTATTCCCACTGACTTCATTGGGGGCAGATTAGGGCCCTAGAGCCTTGAAACTGAACTGACAATGGCTGGATATCAACAGGAATAAAAGGGCATTGCCTAATGATTATTGTTCATTCAAGTAGCAACTGCCCAAAGTTATATTTTACAAGCCATTCTTTTTAATAGTTTTGTGCAAAAAAAATTCAAAAATTGCCCCATCACTAAAGACTTGGATTCTCATCTTGTAGTCAACTTTTAAATAGTCCTTGGGCTGTTAGATAAGTTACTAATGCTAATAACCTTGGTAACTATAGTAACTGATTTTAAAATTACATGGTCTGATTCCTTAAACATGTTGACTATGTGTTAAGTGGATTTAAGGTCTATACCTTCCACATTCCTCAGCTTTGGTTTAGTTTCTCCTGTTTAAGATCCTGAGCAAACAAAAACCCTTTCTCAGATATATTCAAGTAAAATAAATAATGTAGCAAGGGGAAGGAACCTTTCTTGAAGTTCTTAACTAGACTTTAAGGGATAAGATTTTGAAAATCAAGGTTGAGGTCAATGAGCTACCATATTCCTCCATAGAATTAGGTATTCTTCTTAAACATCAGTTGTGCTTACAAAAGTGGAAGCACAGGAAAAAAGCAGGCTGAAAGACAGCCCTAAGTTGTTAGCAGCAAATACACTTAAAAATACAAAAGGGGTTCCAAAAACGTAAGTATTGGTGTTAGCAGAAAAACGTAAACATGAATTAGTGAGAGGTTAGATGTAGAGTTGCTTCTTCCCCTAACATGACCAAGCTTAACATTTAGGTTTACAAAACATTAACCAATTTTTTAATGATTAATTTCAATTAAGGTTTTTAAGTATGAGGCCCTTGCAAACCCCGAAGGAGAACGTTTAAATCCAAACACTACAGCTTATATAAGTACTCAGTTTGTTTCTCAGACATCTTTCCTTAGCCAAACTAAGTGAAATGAAAAAAATAAAGGGGGAAATAATCAGTTTTTAAGTACAGGAGTTTACATTAGTTTTACAGGTTACATCAGTTCTTAGTTTCAACCGGTTATGTTTTTTGACCTTAGACTATCCCTTTAAGCAGATGGAATTTTAAATCAGTTTTAAAGTTTTACAAAACAAGGTAGACATGCTAGCAATTTTAGGTGCCCAAATGAGACCCCTTCCAGGGTTCTGATTCAGTGAAGGCTCATCCCTTTCTGAAAATCAGGTCCGTTTAAAAGGTAAATTGAGCAGCCGAAATCCCTAGTTACTTTTGAAAACCTTATACATTATACCTGGTTTTCTAACTACTGAAAAATTAAATGCGTAACACAGCTTTCACTCATGTGAAAGCAGCATTTTGTCTATGAACATGCACTTCAAAACATTGTCAACATAAGTATATTTCTCCATGTACATAAGAAAATAAGAGGGAATAGTTAAATGAGAGGCAAACACACAAAATCTGGTAGAGATTGCACATCATGGATCGCATAATTAAATCTGTCCCTGTTCCCCTGTGGATAGGGCACAGCATTGCTCTTTTAATAAGTAAAGATTGGCAAATAGCAGTTAAGTAACAAATGCTACTTCCTCCTCTAAATACACAGAATATCACCCACTCCAAACTGCAGCTTCTACAGTTACGTTTTCCCATGGATGTGTAATAAACATACAAAAAATTGCACCTTTGTCTCCTACTGGACTCTCTGGTGCAGGGAGTCAAGATTCTGAACTGTAATGTGCCTTAAGCATGTCATAATAGCTTGAAACATGATAAATGCACTAGGATTCAAAGGGTTAAAAAAATAGGGTTCAAGTACAAGGGGAGAGAAAAAAAAGGAATTCTTCCATCATCACTGATGCTTCTTCGGTGGAACCCGGGATTTTGCAATCACAATAGGAACGGCAGACAGCAACCCAATCAGTAGAGCCCAGAGTGGGCGGTAGAAGAGCCACCCCACAGAAATAGTTAGCAGGGAGAGCGAGGTGGCTGTACAAAAAGCAAAAGCTTTAAGTCCAATATTAACCAGATCTCGAACAACAGGAAGCCAATCCACTGTGGGTGGGAAGAAGAATTAAACAGAAAATGAAATATTTGACAGTGTGAACAGCTGTAAGCTTTTATACTGCTAAAAATTTGTGGTTAGAGTCCACATCCAGCTGCCAGTGAAATCTACGAAAAGACTCCCATCCATTTCAATGAACAATGGATAAGGTCTTTCCACAGTCCTTTCAATCAGAGGATCGCAGATCACTTTACAAACACTGACAAGCAAAGCCTCAACATCTCTGGGAGGCAGTTAAGTGTCATTCCCCTTCTCTTCAGATAGGGGAAAGTCAGGGAAAGTAGTTAAATACCAGTTCCAAGATACAACAGTAATGTATGGCAGAGCTGGGAATAGAATTCAAAGCCTCCTAATGGCCAAGCCTGTCCCAAAGCTACAAGGCCATCCTTCTGCTTATGTATAAAATACATAGGACAGAGGTGTGTGAAAGTCACAAGAGGAAAGACTAGGTATAACTGGTCACATTTCACTGAGAACTGGAGATTGCATAAACTTCTCTGAAGAGTCTCAAGCATCGTGAATGTTTCTCTCAAAATATGGGATAGATGCTATTTCAGAGCAAGAAGTAGCTCTGGAATTCAATTTAAACAAGTTTAATGTAAAAAATGCTCTTTTGCCAAGTTTATTCTTGTAAAATTTGCCTTAAACTAAAATACAAAATTCAAGGACCATTTTTTAGTTCAGTGTCTGTACAGCGCCTAGCACAGTGGTGGCCTGGGACTCAAGGCATTACTGCAATACAAATCACAACAATTCAGACTTCAGGTACATAGCAGTTCTGTATTTGGAAACAATAGCAGGTCTGATAGAGCTGCATGGGGAAGTCTTTAAAGAACCTGCCCAGCTTGTGTTATCAGTCTGTGACTGGTAAGCACAGGGTAAGCATCCGCTGGGGACTAGACTGAGAGACGAGACTATGAATTGTGACCTAATCCACATTTCAAATTACATGGGTTCAAATCTCAAAGTTCTGATCCAGATTTCATACATCCACAAAGCAGATGTTTGGATCTGGGATTTTGGTTCTGATCTTTATTGATTTAGAAGCCAATTGCAAAGTTCAGATCCAGATTCAAATTCTGCACCCGCCAAAAAATTAATTTTTGTGTTTTGGTCATTTTGTCACTAGGATCCAGCATTTTGAGTCAGGTCCCGTCTCTAAACCGAGCTCTGTTTCTAGTAACAGACATACCCAAAGTGTGAAGGATTCTGGTCATAAGGTTGATGCCTACAAACATCGCCAGCCAGCCAGCTGCACGGAGACCCCAGGTCTTCATGGTGTTACTTTCATGCTCTTTTTGAAACACCTCCTGAAACCCAAACACTGTTATACATTGCCCATTTCTGGGGTTCCTTCAAGCCCCAAATCCTGCTGCTTCCTGAACCTTATGAATAAATACATCACAGGGGATCATGCTTGTCAATATTAATGCTTCCCAAGAGATACAGGGCCATTTGCAATACTATCTTGGCTACTAAAAGTGTAGCTTTTTTCCCCTCCCTCAACAGCAGCCCAACATGTTACAACAGTGGCCAAAGGGCAGGGCCAAGGCCATCTTTGTGGAGTCCTAACTTGGTCCACAACATTTTCTGTCACACCTTGTGATTAAAGGTGAGAACACACCTGAAAAGTGCACACGTGTTGTTGCTGATGAACTCAAATAAGGAGCATCCATTTCCCTACCAAGGAAGAATCAGATACACTAGTTTATTAAATGGTTGTATACACTTCTGTAAAGATTGCTGCCTTCTCTCTCTCCTTATCCAAACACATGCACTAAAATCAGCAACCTCCACTGGGACCAGGGAAAATTGTAGAAGATTTGCATATTAATTAATTGTGTTGTTTTTATTCAGAAGAGATGCATGTGTTTTGCTGACTAGAAATTTGGGCATGTTTCAAAAACAAGACACTGCCTAGCAAACAGTTTTAGTAAAGGAGATTTTCAGAACCACATGTACAACATTAATGAATTAAGTTCATACATGCTTTGAGATGCTCTGCAACTGCTTATAAAGATTTTATAGTAGGAAGACACCTCCTGGAAACTACTTGTATCCTATTTGGACCAATCTCTACATTGGTGGTGTCTCAGTTTCTGCTGAAGTAAAAATATATTAAGGGTCACATCTTACAACAAAAGTTGTTACTATTTCTTATCTCTTTCAAGACCAGCCTGAAGCAAGAGCCAGTTCACCAGCTTTTGGGAACTCAAATACTTGGCATCAAGGATCTTTGCAGCAAGGCACAAAACAATCACTAATGGAAGCCAACCTGCCAGGGGAGTAAGTGAATCATCAAACTGCTGGAACATGCAGGGTTTATTGCAACCCAGTTAATTGCCAGAGGGTTCCCACCCAACTGTACTAACAATAATTGTATTTCAAACCTTTAGGTCCCTTAAAAGGGATGGATTTTGGAAGGGGTGAGGATGGAATTACAGGCTTTAATTAAAAAACTAACTTATTTTAAAATATCACCTTTAGAAAGTATTTGGGTGATCATGAAACAAACAGATGGCAAACAATTGGGGGGGGGCAGGGGGACAAAGAATGCCATTTACAACAGAGCTGTTGTAGCTGAGTTGGTCTCAGGACATGAGAGAGGCAAGGTGGGTGAGGTAATATCTTCGGTCCAACAACAGACATTATTGTACCCACAGTCGCTCTCTCATTTACAGCAGAAGGAAGCAATAGCAGAAGGAAGTTATTTTGTGTGGTAACTTTTGCCACAAATCACACTTTAATGAGCAGGAATGAAACAGCCTAACTGGCTACTGCTGATAGGGTAAGAGTACACAGCATTTGCATTCTTCTGAGGCAAAGTCAATGTTAGGCACACACAAAGACCAGGGTGGGGGGATGAGGGAGGTGGACACAGGCTCACAACTGTCTTGTCCTCCAGCAGTGAGATTAGAGGCAGGAGAGGCAATACTCAGACCAGATTTCCTCTGTCCAGCATCAGACTGGTAACTTACCACCCGATCTTTCCCCTGCAAATGAAACGTGAAGAGGGAGGAAACTCACTGTCCCATTCCCTGCTTCTTGCTACCTCCTCCAGTTTCAATGCTAGCTGTCTCCAATAGTTTACTCATGCTGTGGGATAACTCACCTTAGCAGAGAGATCACCAGGATAAAGAATCTGCAGGACATCTCCAGACTTAGTTTGGTATGAAACCAACTGGTCCCCTCGCTGACGAGCAATCACGGACACCTTACAAGAGGCAGAGGAACCAATCAAAGCTTTACTCGTTACAGCACTGGGGCCTTAGGGAGCAAATCACTGGAGAACCTGAAGATTTACCACATCTGCTGGGCCCAGGTGGGACTTGTCTCCGCTCAGACCCGCATAGAAGAATGAAACACGAAGGTCTCCCACCTGGAAATACGTAAATCACAAGTTAATAAAAATTTACTTCAACAAAAAATTCCCAGTGAAGCCACTCTGCACGGGAACATCATGGGAGAATCATAGAATATCAGGGTTGGAAGGGACCTCAGGAGGTCATCTAGTCCAACCCCCTGCTCAAAGCAGGACCGATCCCCAATTAAATCATCCCAGACAGGGCTTTGTCAAGCCTGACCTTAAAAAACTTCTAAGAGAGGATGCTGTGCCATAAGGCTTTGCACCAGTATATGAGACAGCCAGGTAGGATTCCTGGCTTGTGATTTTTCCAGGCTGGGTTGGCAGAAAGTGAGGACTGCAGAGACAGCATAACTCAAGTCCCAAAGGAGAGCAAGCTTTATGCCACTTTCCCCTGTCTGATTTAGGAGTGGCAAGGATGGGCTCCCAAAGAGAGTTACAGCTAGCTATCCTCAGCCGCAGGCAGGCAGCGCCAGCCAGCAGTGACCTGGCTCACTCATTACTGCGTTCAGTTCACTTGCACTGAGTAGACCTAACTCAGACAGACCAGTTAGACACTAATGAAACCCACCTATGTGAGAATAGCAGTAGCCCTGCTCCTGTTTCTTTCCAGTTAAAAGCATCTTCTTAGCCTGTCAGTCTAACATACGGGAAGAAGACACTCAAGAAGAGAAAGAGGAGGGTAAGGGCAGGATAAGAAGCTCGTTTGATATACAGAAATTAATCACTCTTCCATTAGCTCTGCAGTCAGAGCTAAGTGGGCAAGCTGCTCAGCACTATGACATGCATTGATTTCAATGGGAGATGAGAGTGGTGTGCATCTTGCAGGATAAAACCCTACATTTTCTTCAATGAATAGATTTTAGTTGCTGCCTTGATGATCTCTGCAAAGCCCTTTCATCTTACTTCTGGACGCCTGGGATTCTCGCTGTGATAAAAGTAATCTTCTCTTCGAGTGATGTCAGCATGCGGATCCTTCAGTTTCGACAGGCTCATCTGCTTAAAACTGTCAATTTTCTCAATAAGACCTAAGCAGAATAAAGAGCCAAATGTAGGTCTCAGGTGGTGCATTGACTTCAGGATCCATTGTGTTAGCCCTAGACAGCCATTTAAAAGTCTGCCATCCCAAAAGATAATGAACCAAAAGCCATCTGCAGTGCAATTCCAATGAGCTTAATGGTGTTACACCAGTGATGAACTTGACCCAGTGTGTATTTGTTATAATAAGTAAAAAACATCCCTTACCTTTTGAAAGAAAGAAACTGCCCACCTGGACATCAGGAGCAATTGCAGTGAAAGATTCCACAGCCATGGCACTTGGGGAAAAGAAATAATCTCTGTATAAATTCTAGTATTATGAGCACACTCTTGACCAACAACATAGAATACACAGAAGCACAAAATACTGATCCATGCTGACAGACAAAAACCTGTGAGTGTGAGAGTGTACCAGTGAGTTAAATAACTGCCATGATGTAAAGATAAATACATTAGAAGATTGTTAGGTGCTCAGATACTATTAATGGTCCTATTACTGTAGTTACTAAGGTCAGAAGGGGCAATTATGATCATCTGGTCTGATTCCTGCATAACACAGGTCAGAGAGTTATACCAGGTGATTTTTCACATCTAGCCCATAACTTCTAGTTGAGCTAGATCATCTCTTTTAGAAAGCTATTTAAGACTTCACATGATGAAGAATCCATCACATCCCTAAGTAACTTGGTCCAAGGGTTAATTACCATCATGGTTTAAAAAATGAATCTTATTTCTAAGTCTGAATTTTCCTAGCTTTAGCTTCCAGCCACTGGATCTTGCTATGCCTTTGTGTCTGCTAAATTAAAGAGCCCTCTATCAGAAATCTTTTCCTCAAGTTGGTACTTAAAAACCATGATCAAGTCATAGTAGTAGCTGAAGCCCCAGTAATTTTGGAAGCACCTACACGTGCTTAATTTTACTACCATAAGTAGTTCCACTGATAACTCATGGCTGTAAAGCAAACCACATGTATAAGTGTTTGAAGGATCAAAGCCCAAGATACATACAGATAGAGCACCACCCTACAAAAGAAAGAATAAATTCAAAGGCCACATCTTTTCCCTACAAACTGTTTCTTAGAATTTGAGTCTCTCTTACACTTGTAATAGCTAATGAGGTGATAATGCACTTTGACACATTTAGAACTGACTTGAAAGATATAGGTTCTCATCAGAAAGGCATGAACTGTAAATTTTAGTGTTCAAATCGGTGGGTTTGAGTCAGGCATGTAACTCATTTACAATGGCATTCACAGCTTTTATGGTTTGCACCATTTGACTCTGGGCTGCTACGTATTTTATTGTTATTCCTGTGGCAGCCCTAGAAGCAGAATGTGATTTGATTTAAAATAATAATCTTTGGTTATTATTAATTATTAATTTTATAATAATAATAATATTTTATATTATAATATAATATTATTATTATTATTATTATTAATGGTTGGAAAATGTCAATAAAAAACAAAGGAAAACTAACACATAACAGTCCCTCCACCCTGCCATGTTTTCTGACCAGCTCTAAGTTATTTGCATAGCTCAGGGTGCCAATTTGTTAAAAATACATTGAATATATTGGAAACAAAATTCCACTTGCATAAAAATGCTTCAGTTTATGGGACACTTGTGAAAGTCCAAATCTCCAAAGCAAAGATGCAGAGATTTTTCAAAACCCCAAATGCCATTTTTCCCACCTATCCTTATAGACATTCTTTGCCACATCGCACCACTGGAAAATGCTCAGATACTACCATGATGAAGGTGGTATCAGAACCTGTACGGAATATTATTTGTATTACCATAGTGCTTAGGAGTTTGTAAATCAGAACCTCACTGTGCTAGGCACCGTACAAACACAGGACAAAAAGAAGGTCCCTGCCCCAAGGATCTTATAAGAATAACTCAAAAGTTAATAAGTCAATAAGTCAAAATGTGGCAGCAGGGAGTAATTAAAAATAAATTATGCCTTGAGTGATTGACACAAACAAGTCTGTGATCTTGCATATGCTCTGTCAAAAGATGCAGGCACTACTGCATCTGGCATGACAGTCACATGAGATGTCATTCTATTTTTGTATTTTTAATAGCTCCATGCTTCATTGATGGATTATGAAAGTCAGAAAGGAATCCTTTCTAGTTTTCCTACTTGGAGGCAGCACACTCCAGAGGCACAAGAATACAGTTGGAAGTCAGGAAGACCCCTGCCTATTAATTATTAGCTAAAATATAAATAACTTAATCTTGGCTCCACTGTTGATTCACTGTGGTACCCTTGGGAAAATCCCCTCCCCCGCCCTGTCTGTACCTCAGTTTCCCCACCTATAAAATAGCGATAATTCTCACCTACCTCACAAAGAGCTGAAAGGACTAGTCAGTTAGCATGGGTATCAAATTCAAAAATATTATCTTACAGAAGTCAGAATTACCTGGGGTTTTTATGGCCAATCTCTCGATCAAAGTTTCTGCTGTTCACAACTTCTGATTTCCATTCAGTGTCTAAGGAAAATGGGATACAAGTTGGGAAGAGAAGAGTTAAAAACACTAAAATCAAGAATGTTCTGCTTAAATGCTACAGAAGGACTGACAAGTTTTAGGCAACGTGCCTTATACTTGCAGTAACATTCTTTACACCAAGGTATATATTTAAAAAAGGTACCATATATACACCTGCATCTCATGACATATTTATAAAGGAATGGAAAGATTTAGGGAAAGGCTACCTGGTGTGAAATCCTGACTCCACTAAAGTCAATGGGAGTTCTCAGACTGACTTTAGTGGAGCCAGGATTCCACCCCTGGTTCCCATCACTGGACGATTTCTGGCTGGCTGAGAAAGGAATAACTGTTCTGCTGGAATAAGTTGCTTCAGTGTGGTGATACAGCAGACAGAGAGGGGAAGAAGCCCCAGTAGGACACAATGTTGTGCTACTGTCTTCACAGCAAAGAAACACAAAGCAGCTTCTTGAGATTTTCAGCACTGGCTCTGGCAGCTTCCTTCTTACTCCTGCAGCATCATCATCTCTTCCCCCTTCTTTCTGTAGCTCATCTGCTGAATAAGGAAAGCTCCATATTTCCATGCAGGGACAAAGACAAAGCAAGGGATCCTCATTAAAGGGTGAAGTGAGGGTGCTTGCATGGAATGCTCTCATGTGTGACCTACTGACAACTATTGGTTGGAATACACCAGTCTATATTAGTTCCCTTCTAATGTAAAGCAGCTCCTTTAGCTCACAGCCACCAGTTCTGGTCCTGATATATCTCCATAGCAAGGAGCTCTGTATTCCAACAGGCTGATAGTATTTTTTATAATCATGTACATGGCTTGTTACATACCCACATTACATGCCCACGTGCTTGAATCAGGGACAAATGAGGCTCAGAGACTCAGAGTATTTGTTTTCTGCCATCGGGTAGCTCAGAATTGGAGGGAAATAATCCTCTCTACAGCTTCTGCCAGATGGGCATTATAGTTTTTGCCAAATGCTTGTCAAAAGGCGGAGGCACTCAAGATACTGGGCGTTTCCACTGGCTGATACCAGTGCCTGAGCAGTCTCTCAATACGTTGAACATAGAGCATGAAATACACATGCCATTCCTCCCAGTCACCCACTCGGACTATCCAAGCCTGAAGACATAGCTCACGAAAGCTTATGCTCTAATAAATTGGTTAGTCTCTAAGGTGCCACAAGTCCTCCTTTTCTTTTTGCGAATACAGACTAACACGGCTGTTACTCTGAAACCTGGGATTTGTAGGTTATTCATGAACAGCGTCCCAGTTGGTCCCCATCTCAATTACCTCATGGAACAAAGTCTCTGCCATTTGCTAAGGGAGCATGGAATGAATCTTTCCCTGTTCCTCCAAACCCCTTTCTTCTCATCCTAGCAGGGTACTATAGGACTTATTTTTAAATCCGCATGCAAACCCCATTTTGAATTCAAAGGGGGAGAAATGCTTTTGTACTGTGCACTGATGAACTTACTATATGAATATCTTGTTTCTTTCTTAACTTCACCATTCTCCTCATATTCTCTGCAGAAGAAAACACACAGCATGAAGGTCAGGACAGGGCCCACCGCACAAGTGAAACATACAGGAAGCCCATGGGAAATGAAGCACAAGCCAAACTTATCTTTAGAATGAAGTAAACGTTTCCCTAAATAATAGATTCTGAACAGCAAGGTTGGGGGGATCCTGCAGACAGGTATCATGAAGTGGCACACACCCTGCCTTTCCCCTATAGCTAACTGGAAGGGAGGCGTCCACTAAATTAGTGCCAGGGAGCCCAATATGGGAAGGACTGAACCACTGCCCTAAACCAAGGACTCTTACTGGCATTAGCATCATATGCACATTATAGGTAGTTACTCTTATGGCCAGGTGTAGAGTATAGATACCTATTCTAGAGTAGAGACAGTACCCAGCTAGCACAGGTATAAATAGCGGAGTAGACAGTGAGGCACAACTATGGCGAGTAGGGCAGAGATTCCTACACACTGTAGGGTTCAGGGATATACCTTACACAGCTCTATACCACACCCAACCAGTGCCTCCCAGGTCTAACACTGCTGCCTCCCTGCTGCCAGAGCCTTTCCCTCCTGTAGTGAAAGGCTCCGGCAGCGGGGAAAGGCTCTGGCAGAGGGGAGCTACCAGAGCCTTTCCCCGCAGCTGAAGCCCTGCACTGTGGCATGCTACACACTGCAGCGACAAGTGCGGATGTAGCCTGCCTTTCACTGCAGTGCGTAGCTACATGTGTGGTGCCTGTACTTTACACAGTGCCGTAAACGCAGACTCTCTCTAAACTGGGGACCTCTTGTTTTCTGCATCTTCAAAATTTTCTAGATGATTGTTTTCTGTGTGTTATGACAACAGTTTCCCAAACAGTGAGTCCTGATTCCACACCCAAAGCTACAGACATCCATAACGAGGTTTTTATTATAACAAATTACGTGTTGTTGTTTCATGTCAGTAAAATAATAAAATAAATAATAATAATAATGCTTTGCTCTTCTATTGCACCTGTCAGCAAAGCAGCTAAAAGACCTTTCCTACATTCACTCTTGAAAGCTGCACAGCCCACTGGGAGGAAGGTACCACTAAGATTATTACAGACAAATTCCAATGAACTGAAAGTTTTGGATGACCCTGAGACATTCAAGAAACTGGAATTTACAGAAATTAATTTTGGTTTTTATATGACTGTTGAAATTGCAGGGGGGAGGGGAAGAAGAAGTTTGGATAATCCCAAATTCAGACACGGTTTTTCCTGTGTAGCCATTTTATAGATGGGCAAATTGAGACAGAGGGAATTAAGTGATGTGCCCAAGGCCACATACTGAGTTACTGGCTGTTGGTAGGGCTGAGAATATTACCCATGAATCTGGATTCCCAGGCCTCTTTTCTAACCAGTATATCACACTAAATATATTTTAAAACATTTTAGGTTATGTTCAGAGCATGGTATTGACTAGACACTTCCATAGAGTTTAAGGTCAGAAGGGACCCTTAGATCATCTAATCTGTTTACGTTTCACCTAGTTACCCATTCATTGCATTCCAGCCAATGATCAAGGGCTGTAGTTTACCACAGAATTCACATTTTAAATTGTGGCTTTTATTTGTTCTAAGAAAGTTCATCATTATTGAGCTTGAGGGGAGGAAAGGAAGAATCTATGTTTAACATGGAGAGGTTTCCAGATCCAGCAGAAGCCATTTAAAATGCATTTACTTTTTGGCGAAGGAGGTCAAAAATGAGCTTGTGCCTCCATTCTGGAGTTTGAGAGTTCAACAGTGGGGAGAGTTCAGCTGGGTGATACCAGAAAGCGTTCTATACTCTGCAGCTAGACTTTGCGCTTAAAAAACTTAAGACATCAGGAGCAATTGCTTCGAGATTAGGGGCTGCAAAATGATGAATGCAGGGAGAAGTCCTAGGCCGGGGTGGCCAACCTGTGGCTCCGGAGCCACATGCGGCTCTTCAGAAGTTAATACGCGGCTCCTTGTCTAGGCGCCGACCCCGGTGCTGGAGCTACAGGTACTGACTTTCCAGTGTGCCCGGGGGTACTCACTGCTCAACCCCTGGCTCTGCCACAGGCCCTGCCCCTGCTCCATCCCTTCCTACCCCCTCCCCGAGCCTGCTGTGCCCTCACTCCTCCACCCCTCCCCCCGCCTTCTGCATGCCACAAAACAGTAGATCCAGAGGGAGGGGGAGGTGCTGATCGGCGGGGCTGCCGGTGGGTGGGAGGCACTGGAAGTGGGGGCGGGGGGACTGATGAGGGGTTACTGTCGTATTACTGTGGCTCTTTGGCAATGTACATTGGTAAATTCTGGCTCTCTCTCAGGCTCAGGTTGGCCACCCCTGTCCTAGGCAATACTGAGCCACAAAGACCCATGGGAGTCAGCAGGGTTCCGCAGGGGCACATCCGCATTGATCAGTCTGTAAAATCCTTAGTGCCACTTTTAAAAAAAAATTGATTTCTATACTTTTTAGAAAAGTGTATTCAACTGTTTTTGTAAATTATAATAAATTATGCATGTATAGATTCTACTGACATTGCCTACAACAAATTAATATTCCAGGAGCCTATGGAATTGTATCAGAAAATAGAAGGTAAAAGCCACAGCTGTATCTTAGATTGCAAGAGGTCTGATATAGTACTATATGAGGTTAGGGGGTGGGAAAACATTTCACCTACTGCTGGAGGTTGTTGGGATTCTCTTAAGACTCTGCTCCTGCAATGGGGTCCACCCGCATAGAGCTCATTACAGGATTGGGGCCAGAATCACTAAACCAAAATTAAATGTAGGGAAAATTAAAGGAAACTGAAAACTCAAGGGCTCTTGGGTCATCACGTTACAACCCCCTCCCCCCCCCCCCAAAAAAAACACACACAAAAAAACGTTAATTAGCCAGCACCTTTTCCTTAAATTGTAATTGGATTCTGGTAAGAAGTAAAAATAACGAGCCTACGACTTACTTGGAGTCTTCATATTCTACCCACTGATACATTTCCACCTGACGTTTCAGTTTGACAGCGTGGATGGAGAGCCCATAGCTGGGATCAAACAAAGGCTATTAGGATATAAATAAAATACAAGTCAGTCTAAAAAGCTGTATCTCAGATAACTCCAACTTTTTATTATTGATTCCAGCAGAGCAGATACCTGTAAATTTATCTTGGCGAAATCTCAGTTTATTGTGATGAAAAAGTAAAGGGGGTGTCATGTAAAATTTTTCTTTCAAAAACACTCTGAAATAAAAATTAAAAGAAAAAGGCCCTGGTGACATGCAGCAAGACAGACGATGGAATAAAAGTATAACAACGCATCAGGAACAGTTATTTCTCTGCATTTCTATGCTGTAGCTTCTTTCATCTGAGGATCTGGAAGAATTTTACAAACATTAACTAAGCTTCCCAAAATCACGTGATAAGATCCATTTTGTGGATGAGACACCACATTTATCACTGTCAAAAGTATGTGAAATTCCATGAAGCCACAGAGATATCTCAGTGATGGACAGACTGTACAAATCTTTTTTAAAAAGGGAGCACTACACCCTATCTGCTTATACCACTGGTGAATTTGACCTGAAGAAACTGAGACAGCAAGTCATTGGCACAGCAAGGAAATAGAACCAGGAATCCTGGTTCACACTTCTAACCATTAAACCATGCATGAACCCATTTGAAGAGAAACTTTTATTCTTTTCTGCCAGCTGCTTTTCCATCACATTCTCTCTTTCAAAAAGAGCTGACAAACAACATCACTATCTCTGGAATAACCAGAAGATGCACAGCCTCTGCAATGCAAGATCCTCAGGACTTTGTGTCTTCAGGAATGCACAGCTGGCTCCCAAACACACAGCACAGGAATGGGGAGGAACATTTTCAGATGGGAGGTTTACAGCCCACAGTAATATTTCATATCAAGGATGCATGGGTTTAATCTGGCGGTAAAGAGTTTTTCTTCCTTTTAGTTCATGCATTATTTTCAAACCAACTATTGTTTACCTACCTTTGATGTTCTAAGGGCACCCGACAAGTGCACTAGTTTTCCCTCGTTCTGTTGGGACACACTGTGAATATTGTCAAGAGGGACCACAAGAGAAAGCCCCTCATCAAGGGAAGTGGCTGTCTTCAAGGCTCGTCCCTGTAGTCAATTAAAAAAGAGAAAAAAAACCATGTGGAGGTATAGTCACACACTGCCACTTTGTGTTAGTTTAGTAGGCGTTGGAGCCACAGCTTCCATTCAGTGCTAATAGGTTCGGCCTCCATGCATGTAACCAAGGAACACACCTGCACTTCCCAGCTGTCGCAATCTTATGTCTGATACTTGAGAGTAGTACTTATTTGTGAAACTAACCTCACCGATGTTAGTGGAACTACTCATGTGCACAGGGATTACTCCCCTGAGTAATAGTTTGTGGGATAATCAGACTAGCAATAGCAGGTGGCACCCTTAAAAAACAACCACCACCCACTACCCATACATGTAGCTCTACTGAAGAAAACAGAACTGCTCCCGATTTACACTAGCATGAGCTATCAGCCCAGCAATGCTTATGTATGTAACACTCACAATTACTTTGATGGACATTGCAGGCACATACAAGTTGAAGGCTAGGACCCTGAAATTATTCCTCACCTTTTACCTTACCTGTTGTTTTTGAATAACTGCAATGGTGGTACCATTGTGAGTCTGTTCCACTGTCCAATTGTTCTGATTTATGATCTAGCAATTTTTTCTTCCCTTATCTCCTAAACCTGTGAACAGTTCCCTTCCTTCATTTATACATTGATGGTTAGAAAATGTTGATGAAAATCTGAAATGAAATTTCACAAAATTCTGCTCCCACCCCAAAGTTTCCAACCAGCTCTAACTATAAATACCTTCAGGATAACAGATTATGGCCTCAATCCCACAAACTCTTATGTATGCAATTAACTTTACAACCATGAGTAGTTCTGTTGATTTCAATGGGACTTCTCATGGTACTAAAGTTGAGAACATGCATGTTTGCAGAAGACAGGGCCCAAGATTATCCTAGGAATTAATCAAAATAGATCTGCCCAGTTTGGCTAGGTGCATTAAGTTCCTTTCATGTAAGTACAATGAAGCTAGCTGAAAATTTAGCCTTGCAATATACCAAGAGAATGAGGAAGCAATGAGAGAGTAAAAACCAGGCTGGATAAAAATGATCACCCCTGCTCGCTGATGGTAAGTCATTTTCTGAGACCGGTGAAACAAGTCAGCTAGATAACCTCCAATTCCCATATTCAATAGTGATTCATTCTGTGCTCCTGCAGCACATCAAGTCCCTTCTCACTACAACTGCCCCTCAGCTGTACAGCACAAAGCAGAAGTTACATACACAGAGGAGGTGCACTAGCACATAGCAGACACATGTAAGTCCAAACAAACTCTTCCAATCACACTTGTCATGTGCTGTTGACCCACCTTTCTCCCCACTTCCCAATCAATCCACTCCTCTGCCAATGGATCTTATTTTACTCAGTCATATCCTATCTCTATTCTCCACACTCAGTTCTAGATAAAATCTCCATATACAGCTCTGCCATCCCATATCATATCCCCCTGTAACACCCCCACCTTCTAGGGGGTGTTACAGGACCAAGGATCAGGCTACAATTCAGGCTCTTCCACATGCATGACACCTCTCTCAAGTGTAAATTAATAATGAATCCTGGAGACAATCTGAACTGTTCAGCAACCTAGTGTTACAAATATTTTAGCAAGAAGAGCTTTGTCTTGAATAGCATTGGAGTTTGGGCATAGAGGTGAACAAGGAATTCAAAAGTCAATATTGTTTTACTTACCTCATTGGTAAAAAGAAGGTAGAAAGAGAGAGAAAATGCCGCAAGTCCAATTAGCATCCCTCCAGCAGTGTCACTGAGTCGCTCCAGAAACCCTGGCTTGGGCTCACTTGTGATTTTCACATGTTCTTTCTTGCTGCTTGTGTCAGAGAACTGATAAAGAAAAACAAACACTAAATAACTTCTTAGCTAAGGCAGAAATTGCTTTGCCACTCACGGGGTCCCTTGTTTAAAAGGCGCATCTCCTGATTTAGAGCAAACCTGATCTCTGTCCCAGTTAAACATTTGTCTCATCTCACTTTTATTACTTTTAGTTATTTATACCAGAAAAAACTGTAAATAAACAGAGGTTTATTGAATAAGGTAATTTACACAATAATAGCCCAGTGTATTCTTTAAAGCTGCCTGAGATAGGGTTTGTTAGGTTTCTCATTTTGTGTCAATATCACATATTTGGGCCTTGGCAGGTTCAATTATATTCCTGGTGTCCCTGCCATATAAAAGTGGAGCTGAGACTAACACATAATATTTTACATCACTATGGAATAACTGAGTGTTTTTCAAAAGTAAAGACCTCTCTCCCTCTTATGAAGCATCTAGGGCAATAAATGGAGACAGCTGATTTGATCTAAACACATATTATTCTATTGTCTTCAGAGTAAAAGCAAGGTAATATTGGAGTGGAGGCACTCGGTATTTATGTTGGTGGTGAGGAATAGCTAGAAACAGTTTGATAATTGCTTTAGGTAGCTAAATAAGATTCGCAGGTTTGGGGATGTTTTTTAGAAAATGCTCAGGAAGGGAGTGGCCCTCCCACCACTTTCTGTTCCGATCTGAGCATTGGCTAGAACACCATTTTTATATCCTACATGCAGACTGACTCTTACATCCACACACACACTTCCCGCAGCACCATGAAGCCACCCAGCTTAAACACAACACGGGAGAGGGGCGAGGAGACTCCGAGGTGCCACCGCAGCCCGGAGGGAGAAGCAGCCAGCGGGCAGGGGCGAGTCGGCAGCGGGGTTACGGGGCGGGAACGTGAGTTGTTCCCCACCCGGACTCACACACTTACATGCCCGGACATCTTCAGCCTCAGCCGGGCGCGGCTGAAGCCCGAGCTAACGCAGCAGAGACGGGCCACCCGCGCTGAGCTCGCCCCGCCAGGCTCCGAGCGCAGCGAGAAACTTGCCGCCCTAGGACACAACGTCGCCTACAGAACTTTAGCCCGGCAGCTACGCCCCAGAGCAAGGCATGCTGGGAAGCGTGGTTCCAAACTGAGAGTTGGCGTAGGGCATGCTGGGAAAGGTAGTTTCAAGCTGTGGCGCCGCCGTGGGGCCTGCTGGGAAATGCAGTCCACGCGCGCGAGAAGGGTGCTTCGGGCGAATCCGAGCCGGGACAGCTCGCTGTCACAGGGCCCGATGGGAAACGCAGTCCTGTTTCTGTAAGAAGCGCGGCAAAACGCAAAGCACGCCGGGATAGGCGGAAGGGTGACCGGCAAAGCTCCGGGTCCTGGCTGCGGCCCCGGCTTCCCTAACGGCTCCTCCGTTGAGCTGCGACCGATTGAGGTCGCTCTCAGGCTCTCAATCAGGCGCGGAGCCGGGCAGCCCGGGGTCCTTCTGGGAGCGGAGTGAGAGGTCGCAGTGTGGCGCGCCGGCCGCCGCTGGTTCAGGCGCTGGCGGGGACGGACGGGTCGCTGGCTGGGTCAGTCAGTCAGTCAGTCGCCGCGGGCCGGAGCTGCGGAGAGACCACCCCGTCCCTCACCATGTCCTACTGCAGGCAAGAAGGTGCGTGGCGGGGGGAGGGCCGGCCCTCCCCTCAGTGCTGGGGGGGGGAGGGCCCGCGGGGGCGTTGTGTGAAGGGCCCGCTCTCAGGGGCGGGGCACGGCGCGGCTTGGGGGCGCGTGAGGCGGAGGGCGGCCACGGTGACCCCGCGTGGGGTAGAGAGCACGCGGAGCCGCCTTCCTGCCCGCACGTGGGGACAAGCGGCGCCCTGCGCAGCCGTCACGGGCAGTACTCCTTCGAGGGCCATAATTCACGGGTGCAGTGCGGCTGGCTGGCTAGCCTCGGGCGTGGTAAAACCAGGAGCCCGTCCCCCGTGTTTGCGTTCGGTTTTTTGAGCCTTTAGGGTTTGCTCGTGTCCCATTTTCATGTTTTTTTCCCCCCTCCTCTCAATCATGACCGCTAGGAGCTTCTTTTATTAAAATATATATATATATATATGTATAGTTGAGTCTCTTCATTCCAGCAATTGCGATGTTAAGAAATACGTCGCCTATCATGAGATTTGTGATAAAATAATGAGAGTTGATCTCTCACTGGCACAAGATGTCCCTGAGGCCAGAGGTTTAGTAGGCATCAAATAAGGCTTAGGCATATGTACGCATGGTAAAAATACCCAGTTATGCTACAATGTAAAAAATAAAACCCTTGCACTTTGCAGCATAAGCCATTTTATAGCAAGCGTTAAATAAGAACCTACTCTCAGGGCTAGTCTACGTGGTGCCTCAGGGGGTTGGGTGAATTCTAAAACATGCCAACGTTCTGCCCTAAGCATTTTAGGATTCACACCCCTCTAGTGCGCATTGCCACACTGTGTAGATGAGACTTAATTGTCCACTATCTGGTTACCTTGTACCTTCCTGTGAAGGGCTGGTGCTGTCTGTGCTGGAGATGCAATACTGGGTTATATGGACCACTCATTCAATCTGGCACTGTAATTTCTATGTCTTTTAGCCAGATTGCACTGTGGTTGTGGTAGCTCTCGCTATCTGAGCTGGGTCAGTACTCAAATGGGAGAACAAGGAAAACCCCAAAGCTGCACAGGATGGTGTGTAAGACATACCGGGAGCATGCCAGTTTGGCTCCACATTGATATCCTAGTATGGCACTACTGGGTGCGGGCTCGAGGGTGGGGCTGGGGATGATGAGTTTGGGGTGCAGAAGGGTGCTCCGGGTTGGCCGGGGGTCTCAGGGTTCGGGCTCAGGCTTACCTCGCGTAGCTCCTGGTCAGGAGTGCAGCGGGGGTAGTAAGGTAGGCTTCCTGCCTGTAGTGGCACCAAGGACTGCGCCTCACCCCGGAAGCGACCAGCAGCAGGTCCAGCTCGTTGGCTGAGGCTCAAAAGCAGCTCTGTGTGGTTCTCACCCACAGGCACCACCATCCCCAGCTCCCATTGGCCGGGAACTGACCAATGGGAGTGCAGAGCTGGTGCTTGGTGTGGGGGGCAGCGCATGGAGCCCCATGCGCGCTCTCCCTCCCGCAAACCCGGCCTAGGAGCCGGACCTGCTGCTGGCCACCCAGCTCTGAAGGCAGCATAGAAATAAGGATGGCAATACCACAACTTTCCTACAGTAGCCAGATTTCACAGTCTGTGACACGTTTTTCATGGCCAGGAATTTGGTAGGACCCTATATATCATACCTACTGCTTCACCGCTATTCACTAGGCCAGTAACTCTGTCGAGGAAGGACATTAGGTTGTTGTGGCATGATTTTTTTCTTGAAAAATCCATGCTGGCTATTCCTTATAACCCTGTTATCCTCTAGGTGCTTACATATGGATTAATAATTTGTTCCAGTATTATTCATGGCTGCAAAGTTTGCTTGACAGGGTGAAGGGTTTGCAGTCATGCACTCTACGGTGTTTGAAATAGCAATTGCCACAAAGACACTTCACACATCTAACTGGTATATTTCAGACACATCGAAATGAAGATTAGTAAATATTTCACCAAACGTTTATACATCTTGTAATTTGTATGTGTCCACTAATGGCAATCATGTTACCGAGAGCTAGGAAAGCCTTAATTTCTAATCCTACCCTCCCTGTTGACTCATTGTGGTAGCTTCAAGGAAATGTGAGATAGAAGGAGGCTATTGTATATCACCCTTTCTCTTCCCTCGCAAATGAAAGATTATTTCCCAATGAAGTTTCCAACATTTCCTTTTGGGAGACTATTCTGCAGTCTCATAGACTTCAGTTAGAAAAATTTACCCTGAGAATCATCCTAAATTTCCCCTAAACTTTCCATTACTCTAGTTTCAGAGTAAAAAGAAAAGGAGTATTTGTGGCACCTTAGAGACTAACCAATTTATTTGAGCATAAGCTTTCGTGAGCTACAGCTCACTTGTATACCCTTGGACCTTCACAGTGAGTTCTATCTTTGCAGTGTTTACACCCTTCAAATCTTATGCAGACTGTATTTTTCTATCCTTGATAGTGTTCACAGCACTTCCCAATTTAATATAATCGGCAAATTTAATGTGCTCTTTACTTTGTTCATGTAAATCACTAATAAAAATATTAAATCCATCCCTAATACAAAAGATCCCCTCAATAGTCCACTAGACACTTGCCTGGAACTCAGCACATGTGCCATTTATCAATACCCTTTGTTTGTGTCCCTTTAGCCAACTCTGTCCATTTGATGATATTGCTATCCAAGCCAGTTTTCAACTTTTCAAAAAGAACAGGAGTACTTGTGGCACCTTAGAGACTAACAAATTTATTTGAGCATAAGCTTTAGTTTTACTGGCTACTGTAGGGAAGTTGCGGTATTGCCATTCTTAAATTGGTTAGTCTCTAGGTTTCACAAGTACTCCTGTTCTTTTTGTGAATACAGACTAACACGGCTGCTACTCTGAAACCTGTAACTTTTCAATGTCCCTGATCTTCAGTGAAATGAGCTGTGACCTTGGGTTACAAATTAAGAGCTGCCAGTTTCTTGTTTAACTAGACTGTAAACAGGATATATACAGAGGTGCACCTGAGTTTTAGTTCTTATGGTAACTCAATTGCAAAAATCAATAAATTTTTGACAAGTCACAGTCAAGACTGCCTAAAAGTACTACCTGCTCTGTAGCAAATTACCTTACATGCATATTAGAAAGAAACTTCTCCACAAAGAGCAGTAATTCTTAAGGTCACCTTGACGGTAGCCATGCTTGCCAAGATAAGACTAATCACTTTGAATGCTTCAGGGCATAAGATAAACTCCTCCCTAAACCCTGTGGTGTCTGCCCCACATCATCTCCCAGCTCCAAACATATAGCATTGTGGAACTCTACTCCAGTGATGTGCACCCTAATAAAATCTGGCTACAGCTGATTAGATATATTATGGGGTTTTTTAGCTTTCTCTGTTGGAGGAGGAATATTGAACTACATGAATAAATGGTGTAATGTGGTACATAGTTTCTTAGTAATTGACTGATGGTCATTGTTTTTTCTATGCTAAACTTTAACCAGTGCTAGCTAGTTAATATTTTAACTATTAAAAAAAAAAGTTATCTGGTGTTTGACATCTGGGAAAGATCAGTAGGAAGCTAGTTACTTTGCTTTTAAGTTATGTTGCATCTTCATATGTGGCGAGTGCGATAGGGGGTTTGCAGGTGTTCTTAGCAAGCCAGTGGTGCCTTATGGCTCTGACCTTCAAAGCTCACCTGAAATTAGCCACTACATTTGCCGTTTTTAGCTGCCTTAGTATATCCTAGAGGAAATCCTGCCTAGATGCCTCAAGAGAATATGGTTTGGGTCCTGTCTTTACTGTCTAATGGGACACTAAAGTTCAATGCAGAGAAACAAAATGTGGAGAAACAAAACAATTCTTTGCATCAGTCTTCATGGCTGAGGATGTGAGGGAGATTCCCAAACCTGAGCCATTCTTTTTAGGTGACAAATCCGAGGAACTGTCCCAGATTGAGGTGTCATTAAAGGAGGTTTTGGAACAAATTGATAAACTGAACAGTAATAAGTCACTAGGACCATGTGGTATTCACCCAAGAGTTCTGAAGGAACTCAAATGTGAAATTGCAGAACTACTAACTGTGGTATGTAACCTATCATTTAAATCAGCTTCTGTACCAGATGACTGGAGGATAGCTAATGTGATGCCAATTTTTAAAAAAGGCTCCAGAGGTGATCCCGGCAATTACAGGCCAATAAACCTAACTTTAGTACCAGTCAAATTCGTTGAAACTGTAGTAAAGAACAGAATTATCACACACATAGATGAACATGATTTGTTGGAGGAAGAATCAATGTGGTTTTTGTAAAGGGAAATCATGCCTCACCAATCTGCTAGAATTCTTGAGGGGGTCAACAAGCATGTGGAAAAGGGTGATCCTTTGGATATAGTGTACTTAGATTTTCAGAAAGCTTTTGACAACGTCCCTCACCAAAGGTTCTTAAGCAAAGTAAGCTGTCATGGGATAAGAGGGAGGGTCCTCTCATGGATCAATAACTGGTTAAAATATAGGAAACAAAAGGTAAGAATAAATGGTCAGTTTTCAGAATGGAGAGAGGTAAATAGTGGTGTCCCCCAGGGGTCTATACTGGGACCAGTATTGTTCAACATTATAAATGATCTGGAAAAGAGTGGACACAGTGAGGTGGAAAAATTTGCGGATGATACAAAACTACTCAAGATAGTTAAGACCCAGGCAAACTGTGAAGAGTTACAAAGGGATCTCATGAAACTGGATGACTGGGCAACAAAATGGCAGATGAAATTCAGTGTTAAAAAATGCAAAGTAATGCACCTTGGAAAACATAATCCCAACTATACATATAAAAGGATGGGGTCTAAATTAGCTATTACAACTCAAGAAAGAGATCTTGGAGTCATTGTGGATAGTTCTCTGAAAACATACACTCAATGTGCAGCGGCAGTCAAAAAAGCTGACAGTGTTGGGAATCATTAAGAAAGGGATAGATAATAAAACAGAAAATATCATATTGCCTCTAGAAATCCATGGTACGCTCACATCTTGAATACTGCGTGCAGACGTGGTCGCCCCATCTCAGAAAAGGTACCGCAAAGAGAAACAAAAATGATTAGGGGTATGGAACAGCTTTCATGTGAAGAGAGATTAATAAGACTGGGACTCTTCAGCTTGGAAAAGAGATGACTAAAGGGGGATATGATATGATATGATGTCTATAAAATCATGACTGGTATGGAGAAAATAAATAGGCAAGCACTGTTTACTCCTCATAACACAAGAACTACTGGTCACCAAATAAAATTAATAGGCAGCAGGTTTAAAACAAACAAAAGGAAGTATTTCTTCACACAATGCACAATCAACCCGTGGAACTCTTTGCCAGAGGATGTTGTGAAGGCCGAGGCTATAACAGGGTTCAAAAAGAACTGGATAGGTCCATCAGTGGTTATTAGCCAGGGTGAGGAGGGATGCAAAACCGTGTTCTGAAGTGTCCCTAGCCTCTGCTTGCCAGAAGCTGGGAATGGGTGACAGGGGATGGATCACTTGATAATTATCTGTTCTGTTCATTCCCTCTGAAGCCCCTAGCACTGGCCACTGTTGGAAGACAGGATACTGGGCTAGATGGATTATTGGTCTGACCCAGTATGGCCATTGTTGTGTTCTTTTATAACTTTAATTCTGAAAGGTCTTTTCACATAAAGGGTCCCTAATTTTTTTAGTGTCGTTCCTAGGTGTCACTGAAATACAAATAATAGTGGGTCCTGGAGTAATTTCTAACCCCAAGTCCATGAATCCTAAGAGTTGACTCAGAATCTCTGATAGATGGACACCTATAGTAGCCTTGAATCCCTTCAATGAGGACCCCTCTACATCTCCCCTGACATCAAGTTCTATTGCCTAACGGCTCTTATAAAGATGTGAATATTTTTCCTAAATTACCCTGCTGTATCTTAAGCTCATTATGTCTTGCTCTGTCCTTGTTGATTAATCAGAATAAGTGATTCCTGTCCTCTTCATACCATCTTTTATGTATTTGTAGACAGTTATCCTGTCTCGCCTCAGTCAACCTTTTTTCTAGATTGAACGTAGCCTGATTCTCTTAACCTTTCCTTGTAAGTCTTATTTTCCAAATCTTTTTGTCATTTTTTAGCGGCTCTCCTCTGAACACTCTCCAATTTGTCTTTTTTAAAATGTGATGCCCAAAACCGAACACTGCTCCAATTGAAGACTAACCAGGGTCAAGTAGAGCAGACTCATTAGCTCTTAAAATGAATGCATCTGTTTACATGCACAACAGTTCAAAAGCTCGTACTGTGCAGCGGCTTTGTAAGTGGCTTGTTTTGTCTCAGCTTAATCCTTTTTCTGAACTCTTGCTTTTTGTCTTTCCTTAAAATGTTAGGAAAAGACAGAATTATATTTGTAACCAAAGAGGACCATGAGACACCAAGCAGTGCAGAACTGGTAGCAGATGACCCCAATGACCCTTATGAAGACCAAGGTCAGTAACATTTGGTAAGAGGATGGTAAGACATATATTTAACAATCTAAAGTATTTTTGTGGCTCCCATTTAAATTAGTGGAGTAAGTCCCCAGAGAATCTCTAAAAGCTAGGTCATTCTTTTTCCTAATGCAGTACCATTAAACTTACTCTTTAACTTTAACTTACTTTTTACTTTTAAATGGAGACATAATCCTTGTCTGTGTGTGTTCCCCTCTCATATTATCTGGACCAGTGATCTACTAGGTCACTCCAATCCTTGACTCTGGGAGCCAGCCTTACCCTGCTTTGCTGTGAGAACCCCCATTCCTGGGCTGTTCACGCACAGCCTCTAGCATGTAAGTTGCTCCTTGGATTGTGCAACCGAATGACACTAGCCAATATTTCTGGCCCCAGACACAACCCCAGGAACCTCCGTCTTGCAGCATCCAGTTATGCCCGCTGGACACTGCAAGCTTTTATGAGTTTGTCAGTTTAACAAAGAAATTGATATGCACCAGGCTTGTTATCCCAGGGGGAGTCTCTGACATGCTTCAAATCAAAGACACTGCTTCAGGTAGAATAAACAAACAAATTTATTAACTACAAAGGTAGATTTTAAGTGATAGGCAAAAAGTCAGAGTGGTTACCAAAATAAAATAAAAGCACGCAGTCTAAACTCTCAATCCTATTAGACTGGGCAACACCCCACTGGATATTGCAGGCCAGTCACCTCTGTTGGAGTCTTGTTTTCTTCTCAGTGTCTTAGGGCATGGCTGCACTTGCATAAGTAGAGCTCTGGGAGTTGAACCCGCCTTCGGAGAGCGCAGTAGGGAAAGCGCTGCAGTCTGTCCACACCGACAGCTGCAGGCGCACTGGCGTGGCCACATTTGTGGCACTTGCAGCAGCATAGGGAGCGGTGCATTATGGGCAGCTATCCCAGCATGCAACTGACTGCAGCGTGCTTTTCAAATGGGTGGGGTGGGGTGGAGTGTGTTGTGTGTATGTGGTGGGGAGAGTGTGTCAACATGCTGTCTTGTAAGTTCAGACCCCCCCCTCACTCAAAGCAAACAGTAAATGTTTGCTTTTTCTCAGAGCTGATAAGCAGCTGGCTTCTCCAGAATGGAGCTTTGAAAGGGCATTTCCGCATTCCTGCAGCCGATTTCACAATAATGACAAGAGTGGCCACTTGACTTTCGGGGATTATGGGATGTTTCCAGAGGCTGATCAGAGCGCAGTAAAGCAACACCTCGTTCACACTGGCTCCGCGGCGCTCCAGCGGGGGCGCAGCAAACGTTATTCCACTCGCCAAGGTGGAGTACCAGCTGCGCTTTAGCCGCGGAGTCAGAGCACTCTACGTGCCTTGCCAGTGTGGACAGGTAGTGAGCTAGTGTGCCCAGGGCTCCTTTATTGCGCTGTAACTCGCAAGTGTAGCCAAGCCCTTAGTTGCTTGCAGTGAAGGTGGGGACAGGAGAAGGGCCCAGTATGTGTCCACTCTGTCTGTTTTATATCCTCAGTCCATGTGCTTGGGGAGTACAAGTCCAGGCATGTCTGGGGGGCATTGCTGAGTCTCTCCAGGCAAGGTTGAGCAATTCCCCTGGTGTGGCCTCATGCAGGTGAGTCATTGCATTGTAGCTCCCTTGCTGGACAATGGCTGTTGATGGGTTGTTTGACACCCAGCCTGGGCGTTGGTTACTTTCTTTGCTTTTGCCTCTGGGGAGCTAATATCTGGCTGATTCCCCAACTTACAGCATGTTTTAGTGACCACCATACAACACACTTCTCATAACTTCATATGCATTAATGATACACATATATGGATAAAAGAAAAGAAAAGGAGTACTTGTGGCACCTTAGAGACTAACCAATTTATTAGAGCATAAGCTTTCGTGAGCTACAGCTCACTTCCTCAGATGCATATCATGGAAATATGGATAGAGAATGACTTTCAGCAGAGCATAACCTTTCCCCTGATACCTTACAAGGCATGCTTTATATGTGAGATCACAATTCCATGAAAATGAGGAATATGGGCGTTACAGTACGCTCCCCCAAAGACCGTTAATCATGTCTTGAACAGGTCTAAGAGGAGGAGTTAACGCAGTTTAATGCCATACAGTAGCTTAGTGTTTCTCTAACTTCTTTATTCTGCATGTTTTCTAATGGTCCCCCTTCAGCCTCAACTACTTATTCTACACCCAGTAACCCATTTCAACAAGTACTAAAACTATTTTCCTCCTCCTGTCACATAATGACCACTCTAAAGGGATCCAGTTGGCACTAATGCTTTAAGAGGCAAGTAATTTAACATTTGCAGTTTGGAACTGAAGTTTGCCAAAATATCATGCAAGATAAACCAGTACTGTTGCTAAACCGTTCACATCTGCAAGTGAACAAATTTAAGAACTCTCTGCTTTTACTATTGCTATTTATTCTGCTTTTTGTGAGACAGAATAACATGGGATTAAGCCTTGTAAAATCATGGTTGCCTTGGGCAAGTAATCTTTTTTTCTTAAAATCGGTGAGTAAAATATCTTAGTTTATAGTCATGGTAAAAGCTGAGTGGATATATTTTGACCCAGGCTAATAAATGTCTGTGAAAATTTAAGACTGGATTTGGGATTTATTGGATTGCTTTTATGTTCACCAGGCACAAAAGGCAACTGTTTGAAATATGAGTGCCAGAAGTTGGGACCTGAATGGAAACAATCTCATTTTTAGAGGTGCTATTACTATTCACAGCTCCTGTTGAAATCAATTGGAACTGTGGACACTCAAGCAATTCTGAAAATTGGTTGCTTTTATTTGGGTGCATAAGTTCAGGTACTCCAGTTTGAAATTTGGCTGTAATGTCTACTTCAGTTTGCATGAATTGAGGTATACTAAGTATCAAGTCTTGTTGCCTCCAACTTTGACTGAAGTTGAGCTAAGTTGTTTCTTTTCCCAGCTGAAAATCTGCTAAACATACAGTAGTTAGCAGAAACTCTGCCCCTAGCATTTTAATCTCCAGGGGGCAGTATTCACACATCATTTAGCACTCAGAAAAGGATATTGGTGGTACAAACAAACATACAGTACACAATCTAATTTGAACCATCTTTTCCTGTATAATTAAACTTTTTTGTTTTCATACATAGATTTGTGCTAAAATGAGCGTGCATTACATACCTGCACAGATTCTGAACCTGTTTACAGCAGTATTCAGAGTGAACACATCCTCAACATGGATCCTTTGACTTTTGTAATGATCTAAATGAAAATTGGGACAAGGGAATAGAGAAATCTTTTGACTTTAGATGCTACATGTATGTCAGGTGAACAGACTTCTTTCAGATAGAACAGTAACTTACCAGACTCCTTCCCATAGCATTCTTGATTCAAAGTCAAAAGTTTCTTTTGAAGTTTAGGACAGTACGGTGAGAGATGCTCTGTACCCCAATCTCTCGGCCATCAGTCAGTTCACCCACTCAGAAGGCTGCTAGAATCTATGAAGTGGGGCGATATTCTGAGGTATTGCTCAGTAAGGATGTGATAGCATATGTATGTTAGAAAGAACATTTAACCCTGGTGTGTGCAGTTGTTTAACCCAAGACATTTAGTATTAGCCCAGTATCTGTGAATTTAAGACAATGTTATGTTTAGGTGGTAGGTTGAGAGAACAGCCCATGTGGAACTTCTTGTGAAAGCTAGTAATAAAAGATGATTAAACATAACTTCACAGTAACAGGTAAGTAGAAACAGACATTCTTACACAGTACTTGATGATGTACCTCAGATAAGGTGCTCAAAATAAGTTCAATTGGCCTTCTCAATATATGGGACTGGCAGGCTTGGTGTGATTGAGGTTAACCTTACACCCTTTCTGAGATGAAAAGAAATAGCTGGTTTCCCCCTTAAACTTTCCAGTGTGTGTGTCTTTTTTCTGAAAGATGTGTTGAAGCTAAAGTTTAGTGTCTGTCAGGAGTTCCTTTACCCCTCATATTTTCAGGCAGGATGTGTTACTAGCTAAGAGCCAATGCTCAAACAGCAGATTTGTTTTCACCAATCTGCACAATAAGATTTGTCAGCATCTCCTCTATGAAAACAGTGCATCAGCTTCTAAAGATTTCAAGTAGAATCTGGTACTGGCCATGAAATCCAAACTATTTGCATCTGTTTTCTTCTCAATTTATGTCTGTATATACAACTCCCTGATTATGGAGAGGAGAATAGAGCCCACAGTATCTACAAATAGTCAGTTCTGTAATACAGTTGACCCTTATATGAAAAGCATTTTCTGAGAGAAATTTATCTGATCAGCCAGTTATTGTACTCTGTGGAAAAAACAATGAGGAAATGTATTTAAATGCTGTCTCAAATTTTTAGAAAAAGCCGTTTTAAGTATAGTGTTAATAGCCTGTGATGGGTGATCTTTTTCATTGATTAATATAGCGGTGGTAAGATCCCAACTCCCTTCTGCCTGGCCTGTCTCTCTTCTGCAAAACTAGACTACCAGAAATAAAGATCCCACCACAACCTCACATCTGGAGAACATATAAGCTCTTGGAGATGTTATAATGCATGTTAACAGTTCATAGACTGATAAGTCACCTTACGTGGTGTATAACTGAACAAAAAAGACTGCTGCTTATATTGGCAAATTCTTACATTCATGCAGTCTTGGGATATAGGAAGCTGCTTCAAGTCTTCGAATATCTCCCGTTATCATTGTAAAGACAGTGTGTTGGAATTTTTTTAAGTGACACTTCTGTTCTGCACTAGAAGTCATGTCTTCAACAACCAGGGCTTCTCTAGTAATGGGGTGTGTGAATTTAAACTTACCTTATTGGAACTGAGCCATAACAGTTCAGGATATTTTGAGTTATATTACTAATTATGGTCCAGCAAGCCAGTGAGGTTTGCTGTATTGTCAGTGCCAGATCAAAAGAGGGAAGAAAAGGATCTCTTGGCGTTGGTGTGATGCAGAACAGCCATGCAAGTGATTCGAACATGAACTCTGAGCATAGTTGTTCTCTTGGGACCTGTAAGGACAAGTTTCTGTGTTGTTCTTTCATGGCAGTGGTTGCACAAATGAAGTTAGTATGTCATAGAGTCTAGATTCTTTCCCAGTTGGACAGCCTGGGCAGAATTTTAAGGTGGCCAAGACAACTCATCTGGAAGGGCCAGTGAAATTGCCATGTTTATGTTGGATGTGGAGGGGCTTTGGTGGGAGGGAGATATGTATCCTCTCACAAAGCAGTAATTCCAGCACTTTAGACCACCTGCTAGCTGTACTCTGGATTTATATTCCCAATTTGGCCTGTCCAGGCCTATTATGGGTGGGGAAGGAGAGAGAAAAGGCCAGAAGCTAGTTGTGTTGGGAAAATCTTGCAGTGAAAAGGATATTTTATCCTTGTCCTTTCCATTAGAAATACATATGATCCAACATGAAAGTGGTTTTTGCATTAAATACTGTAGTATGCTTTTTTGAATATGCCGTGAGTTGCTGCCAAAATTTAAGGGTTTTCTCAAAGTTTCTCACTTCAGTTTTCCAAAGCTACAACAATAAAACAATCAAATAAAAAAAATAAACAATTCACATATCACAGATTGCAGTTGTATCTGAGTGGAGTGAAATCTATGGAGAGGAAAGACATGGGCAAAACATTTTGAAGCATTGTAGGGCAGGAGCTCTAGTTTATTGTGTGGTTTTTATTTAAAAGAAAATTTGGAAAAGTCTTTAGGCGATCATAAAGTAACATGCAGGTTTTTTTAATTTAGCTTATACTTTGAACAGGAGATATGATTTCCAGTGTTCAACTTCTGTGGCATAATTCACAGTAATGGCCCTTTTGATCTTTTTTTACTGTACTATACACAGAATAATCACATTTAAAGAGGAATATGATTATTATATTAAGTCATTAATCTGCACTGAGTCCTAATATAATGTAAACCTTTACATTTATGCAGAATGTGATCATTATTTTGCAGCCTTCCTAACGCATGGTATTACAATGCAAAACATAATTGTTGTTGTAGCTCCAGTTGTTAAATTCCTCTTTTAAATCAAAGATTATCTTTATTAAGTTTCTGATCAATAGTTTGCATAGGAAAATCCTAATTATATGCTGTTTCTCTTGGGTAAGATATAGGTGTATTGTTCTTCTCCCCTTCTACACTGTCAGTTATGAGGATTCAGTTACAATTATTAAAATGTCTGGAGCCCACTTTCTAAGCCAGAAGTATTAAAAGTACAATGGGCAAAGCTGCAGATGATTCCCAACTAAGTGGGATGGCAAAGTGTGTGAGAGATTTTAATTATAGCTTTTAGAACATAAAAGCAGTACCTAAAGTTACATTGTGACTCTCATTATAACATCCTTTCTTCGCAGGGGTGGGCAGGGCAAATTGCCTAAGAATCTCGTCATCAGCATTTGAATTACCGAAAGATGAAAAAATATTTTTCCCAATCTAAGACTTTGCTTTTTGCTTCCACATGCAAACAGATGAATATTACAGGTGTCAAATTTTTCAGGGTGACTGTTCCTAACTGAGGACCTGTTCCTATCACTTGCAAAATCTATATAATTTAAAATTGAGAAACCTGTTATAATTGTTTTTAAATAGTTTGTGCATGCCAGGTGACTTTTGTGAATGTTACAGCACTGTTAGCATAACTAATGTCTTACGTAGAAAGAGTTAGTTAATCACAAAAGATTCTAAATAAATAGATTTCAGTGTAAAAGCAGGTTCTGTATTGAAATAATTGTCTAGTGGCAGGAGTGGTTCCCAAAACTGCTGGTGAAGGCACAGGCCCTTCCCTTAAATTTCCCATTACACAACAAACGAGGATCATAAACAGACCAAAAAAAAAAAAAAATCAGCGGAAGGAAAGGATGCTACAAGATCAAGTTGGGTACATGTCTTGACAGTTCCATTAACTTTAGTGCTTTTGTGGGTTTTTTAAACTTTTCATAGGTGAGACAGTAGAAGTGAGTTTTGAGGATAAATTTATGACTTGACTTCCTCTTTGCACTGCAAGAGAGAATTGTGTGGCTTTCCAGTCTTGCTAAAGAAACCAGCAGAGCTTTTTAAGCTCCCAGTCTTCAATAACTTAATTTTGAAGAGCCTACAAGTTCCTCAAGGCTAATTGTTTTGGGGTTTTCCTGAGGTTTTTTTAATGGGGAGCGTGTCTGAAGAGGATTGAGAAACTAAAATGTTAATGTTTTGAATTTGAAATATTCAGAAGTAAGGAAGTTAAAACAAAGGTTCTCCTAAGAATGTTAACTCATCATCATTGCACCTTTTGCAATTTATATTCCTGTGTTTTAAAGGTGTACAAAACATAAATATTAAGTGCCCTTATAAAATATACAAGATATGCCAAACTCATATTCACTTCTTGCATTCTGGGTATTTTAAATTTTTAGATTCCAATGCCAGAAGGGACCATTGTGTTCATACAGGCTCACCTCTGTGTAACACAGGCCATAGAACTTCCTCAATATAATTATTGAGTAGATGTTTTTCTAAAAGATATAATCTTAATTTAAAAATTGCAAGTGATGAAGAATCAACCATGACCCTTGGCAAATTGTTCCAAGATTAATTATATTCTGTTAAAAATTTATGTCTTCTTTCCAGTCTGAGGTTTTGTCTAGCTTCAGCTTCTGGCCATTGGCTCATGTTATACATTTGCAAGATTGAATTACCCATTATCAAATATTTGTTCCCCATGTAGTAGTTATAAACTATGATCAGGTCACCCCATAACCTTCTCTATGTTAAGCTAAATAAATTGAGTTCCTTTAGTCTGTCACTATAAGGTGTGTTTTCTAATTCTTTAATCATTCTCATGGCTCTTCTCTGAACCCTTTCCAATTTATCGACACGCTTCTTGAATTATTGACACCAAAATTGAACAGAGTATTCCAGCAGAGGTCACACCAGTGCCAAAAACGGAGGTAAAATAACTCTTTTTCTACTCAAAATTCCCCTGTTTATGCATCCAAGAATCACATTAGCCCTCTTGGCCATAGAATCACACTGGAAGCGCATGTGCAGTGACTCTATCACAACCCCCAAATCTTTTTCAGAGTCACTGCATCCCAGGATAGAGTCCCCCATCGTGTAAGTGTGGCCTACATTCTTTGTTCCTAGATATATCCTTAGGTGTATTAAGACGCATATTGTTTGCTGGCGTCCAGATTACCAGGTGATCGCACTTGGTCTGTATCAGTGACCTATCCTCTTCAGCATATACCATTCCCTCGATTATTGTGTCATCTGCAAAGTTTGTCAGTGATAATTTATGATTTCTTCCAGGTCACTGATAAAAATGTTCAATAGCCAACAACCAATCTTTGCGGGACCCCACTAGAAACACATCTGCTGGATAATGATTCGCAGTTTGCCGTTTGAGACCTCTGTTAGCCAGTTTTTAATCCATTTAATGGGTGCCAAGTTCGTTTTATATGATTCACGTTTCTTAATCAAAATGTCATGCAATACCAAGTCAAATGCCTTAAAAAAGCTAACAATGTTGGGAATCATTAGGAAAGGTATAGATAATGAGACAGAAAATATCATATTGCCTCTATATAAATCCATGGTACGCCCACATCTTGAATACTCCGTGCAGATGTGGTCACCCCATCTCAAAAAAGATACATTGGGACTTGGAAAAGGTTCAGAAAAGGGCAACAAAAATGATCAGAGGTATAGAATGACTGCTGTATGAGGAGACATTAATAAGACTGGGACTTTTCAGCTTGGAAAAGAGATGACTAAGGGGAAATATGATAGAGGTCTATAAAATCATGACTGGTGTGGAGAAAGTACATAAGTGTTAGTTATTCCTTCTCATAACACAAGAACTAGAGGCCACCAAATAAAATTTATAGGCAGCAGGTTTAAAACAAACAAAAGGAAGTATTTTTTCACACAACACACAATCAACCCGTGGAACTCTTTGCCAAAGGATGTTGTGAAGGCCAAGGCTATAACAGGGTTCAAAAAAGAACTAGATAAATTCGTGGAGGATAGGTTCATCAATGGCTATTAGCCAGGATGGGCAACCTCTGTTTGCCGGAAGCTGGAAATGGGCGACAGGGGATGGATCACTTGATGACTACCTGTTCTGTTCATTTCCACTGGGGCACCTGGCATTGGCCACTGTCAGAAGACAGGATACTGGGCTAGATGGACCTTTGGCCTGACCCCATATGGCCATTCTTATGTTCTTATAACGCCGTTGGATGATTTTAAAAAAATGATGCCCAGCAGAACGCCACTTACAAGCATTTAATAAAGGGAAGACTTTAGAGGTGCAATAGATAATAGATATACAAGCTCACATTACAAGCCAACTGCAACAAAAGTCAATATTCCAAGAATGAATTTATAATGTTAAAGGGAATCCTAATGCAGATCTCTGCATCTCTGATACAACCTAATTATAGGCACTTAAGTAGGTTAGAGAGGACAAAACATGTATTACCATAAGTGCAGACATTTTTATTTGTGGTTGTGATATCAATTTCCATTATCTAAGAGGGTTTAGGTTGGATGAGCTCTGCAACGAATTGCCAGCCTAAGCCCTGGATCTGTTATGATGCCAATTGAGTGGTTTTCAAGCGTAGCCTCAACTAGTATTTAACAGTAGGTCTGGATTAGAGGATCAATGTGCTGCAGACTACCTCCAGAAGAAAAAGTGCAATTTACTATTAGTTCAGAGATTACATTAAAAAAAAAAAAAAAAATCCTGCCCACTTGCTTCATGTAAAAGGATGTTCTATGTGCCCCTAGTGGTGTCTGGGTAGAATTCTAGCTAATATACTATATCACTTTTAGTGTAGGGAGACTCCTCTGTGCCTCTGGTCCACTGGGAACAAAGCTCTTACTCTTGTTCAGCTTTCTTTTAAAATGTGGTTTCTGTGCAGTTGGTATTAGAAGCTTGTGTCTTTTAATGATGAGATTAGTGGAGTTATACCTATTTTTCTACTCTTAAAATATCCAGGAGTAAGCGCCAAAGATTCATGTGTGGAAAGTCATAATTTACAATTGAATTTTCTACATCACCATGCAGTCTTGAGTTTTAAAACTAATAATTTCTGTTTCAGATTGGAGAGTTATATGACAAGGAATTTTATTACTGCAATGCCCTGATCAGGTTATTTTCAGAAAACTTTTTCTATGTTCTTAAAGTATTTGAGACACAGCCAGTCATTTTAACAGTTGATATTCCGTAATTTCCCTCAGTGACTTCAAATTCTAGTTTGGTCTATTTACAAAGCAAAACCATATTTATTTTACACTGCAAGATCAATCTACATTCTTTCTGCTTGATATCATCCCTAGCAATAGAGAGTCTTCAACAGGCTGTCCACCTTTTTTTATGACCTCCTGCTTTCTCTCCCCCAACCCCCCAGCTATAGTTTGCCAAAGATGCCATGATGTACTGTACTAGCTACATCTTGTCCATGAAGGAGATTGAATTTTTTCCAGCAGGATAAGTGACAATTCTGTGAGCATGTCCAAAAGACCTATGCATGACAATGTTCCAGTCTTTGGGTAGTAAATAGTACTTCCAGCACAGAAATGGTATAACGGGGACTGTGCAGTTTACTATTAGACTTAGTGTAAAACAGATAGTCTGAATTCAGTGCCTTCTGGGGTGCTGAACCAAACCCACTTTGCTTCAGTTGTAAAAGCTGTTTTCTCCTGGCCTGATCTGGTTGAATGGACGTGAACTCCAGAGACTCACAAGATTCTTGAGCAAAAAATAGTAAACGTTTTAAGTGTGTATACTACAGTGAGTGCTTAGCTATTTTTTTCCCTACTTTGTTCATTTTTGTTTTTAAAAATAAAACATGAATTGTGGCCCTCGAGCACTTGGGGTAACATAACCTATAGGCCCTGTGCAGATAGAATCTTCAGAGAGAATCTTAAACTCTAAGAAGTCTCTCCTGAGCATGTGCAAACTTCAAATAAATAAATAAAGCATATAACTCAGCCAAATCTGGGCAGATTTCCACAGGGACAGCAAAAGACACATCCCTGATACAAAGGCCACTGTCCTTCCAAATTTCAAGTCCCTGTCACTAAAGCTTTTCAAAGAAAAAGTCACCCAAATTTTTTTAACATGGGCAAAACATCTTTTCCTAGCCTTGTTCTCAGCAATGGCTGAAGCTTTATGGCTTAAATTTTCAAAAAATAAATTCAACTGAGGCAGACACTCATCAAGGAAAACTTCAGTTCAAACAGTTAAAAGTTTGGCAACATAATAAGTGACTGGAAACAGGGACTTATAGTGGTAAGTATCAGGTGACCTTAAGTTATCATCTTCTTGGGGGATGAAGGCTAGTAGCACAACCTATAATAACATTACCAATTTACTTTATTTTATTTTTTTACAAACTTACGTTTCTTGATATTGTTAAGCTGTTTAACTTCTTGCCTTCACGTTTTGTGTTTTCATTCCTAGAATAGATCTTGATATCTTTTTCCTGTGATGTTGTCATTGTGTCCTCTCTTCTGTACATTGTCTTCTCTGTTTCCTTCCCTATCATTTCTTTATTCTCCCAGAGACTGAATTGGGACATGAGCTAACCTCTCCTCTTTCCCTTTCTCAGCAGTGAGTCATACAGGTCAGAGTTGAGGCACAAAGGCTAGGCAATAAAGGGTGGCTTGCACTGCCACTGTTGATTCTGTACTGGTTTTGTGGATATAATAAAGAACCTCAGACTTCAGTGCTGTCGCCCAGTACATTTCATAGAACAAAATTCACCTAAAAACAAAGAAGAAAACCTATAGGGCACCTAATTTTTATTCTGTCTTTTGTCTTTTTGTTCAGGATTGATATTGCCGAATGGAGATATCAATTGGAATTGCCCGTGCCTTGGTGGAATGGCTAGTGGTCCCTGTGGGGAACAATTCAAATCGGCCTTTTCCTGTTTCCACTATAGCACAGAAGAAATAAAGGGATCGGACTGTGTGGACCAGTTCCGGGCTATGCAGGAGTGCATGCAGAAGTATCCAGACCTTTACCCCCAAGAAGATGATGAAGAGAGAGAAAATCAGAGCAAAGATTTGGAAACTACTCCTACAGAGGCTGCAGTAGCCAAAGAGGAGAAGGGATCTAGCTAATGAAGATGCATGGAGGCTCTTGTCTCCACTCCTTAAAATCAGACACATGGACGTTTTGAAAAGTGTCTGTCTTTTGAGTCTTCAAGAAGTGTTTCACCTTTAATGTTCTATACACTGTGTTGTATGAAATAACTTATTACAGGAGCAGAGACCTCAGCCCTGTGGTCTTAAAAGTAAACACTGCAGAAAGAGCAAGTCTATATGTATGTACTGTGTAAACTGTTAGTGGGTACAGCCACTGCTTTAAAAAAAAATTTCTCCAGTTCTCAGTTTGCAGATTGGGTTGAATAATGTCTGTAAAAGTATAAAACATACTTCTTTCAACCAAAAAGTTCCATTAGCCAGTGTGTCAGGTCTATATCCATTTCAGTTCATTCTGATCAGTAGTTGTTCCTTTTCAATGTGTTCTGTGCTGTTGATAGGAAAAGCTTTTTGTGGAATTTCTTAAAGCTTCTCTGCTGGGGAGTAGCCCTTAAAGTTGGAAAGGAGCTAAGCTTAAAAGTTGCAAACGCCATAATTTCAAATGGCACTAAAAGGTATTGGCTGCATATACTACTGATTCCAGGTAAAGATTTCCTGAAAACTAAAGTTAAAATGTGTGGCTTTTTAAATGTTATGAATTGAATATGGCTCTTGCCTTTTGAAAATGGTGGTGTGTTGAGCAGTTTTTGATAAAACTATCAAGTGAATGGGAAGAATGCTGATCACTGTGTTCTTTTGTTCTGAAAGCCCAGCTTTTGGGGTCCCTCTGTTAGTGCCTGTTCCTTCTGTATAGACATGTTCTTACAATATGCCATTGACAATAAAATTGAAATGTTACCCGGAGTAACACCCTCAGAGCAGATATTGTGACTTGAGCAGATATTAAAAAAGCAAAATCTTTTTACCTTGCTTAGAAGCCTGTCTCATTGTTTTTACTCACCTCCCAGAAGTCCATAGTGGCTATGAAGCAACAAGAACCTCTTGCCATAGTCCATGAATCATGTGAAGTTAAGTATATGTAACATGAAAGATATGATGATTTGCTTTAGATTTGTATATGGACAGTATATTATAAAAATTACATTGGATTACAACTTGCAGGTCAAAGGGATAATACATTTACCACCCTTTCCACTAGCAAAGAGACGGCCATGATAGTCAATGTGATACTGAAGCCTTGGGTAAGATCCCTTTCATAATATGAAAGTACCATGTGTAACTTGCCTTTACGCTCATTAATCGGTTGTTACCAAAATATAGCAAAGTACATTTTACAATAGCACTAATTCGCTCCAGCAGGTGTTTCGCTCCAGCAGGTGTGATAATGTTTAGATACTTGCCTCCCTTGGGGGGCTGAAAGCCTTTGGCTTCATCACTCAACACTGTTGATATGCCCTGTATCAATACTTTGGTTTAGTGTTACTTTCTTATTAATGACAGGTTTCAGAGTAGCAGCCGTGTTAGTCTTTATTCGCAAAAAGAAAAGGAGTACTTGTGGCACCTTAGAGACTAACCAATTTATTTGAGCATAAGCTTTCCTGAGCATCCGATGAAGTGTGCTGTAGCTCACAAAAGCTTATGCTCAAATAAATTTGTTAGTCTCTAAGGTGCCACAAATACTCCTTTTCTTATTAAGTTATTTCAGTGTAAATGGACCTATTTATTCTCTTCTGCTAGCCTCTAAAGCACTGTCTGCCCTCTTTGAATTTCAATAGTAGTTGAATCTTCATTCAGGATTAGGTAGTTGGTAATAACTCAGTCCTGGGGGGCTGAATAGCAAGTATTCTGGGCAGACTTTAAAAGAAGCAAAGTGTGCGAAAGTTTCAGTCTGTGCATGAAACAGTCAGCAAAACAGTTGCCAAGTTAACAACCTGAGAAAGTGGGCACAAAAGTGACAGTGATAAACCTTGATGACTAGGCATTTGGGTCATGGAGAAATGAAATTTCAGACAAACAGAAAAATACTGAGCACTGATAACGAATCACGTGTACCTGAACCTTTGTCTTTCAAAAGGAAACCCAGCTTGTGATTTGTTAAAGGAATACCAGAGTGTGAAGGAGTGCTCTGTTCTCAGAATTGCTTGCCTGTTGTGCTTCTGTGGTGTGCTTTTCTTTCCCACACTGCCTTGTCACCTTGCTGCTTTAGGATTTATTATCTGTAACTGAGTATTTGAAGCATCTGTGTACTGAATGCATGAGTTCTAGCCTTGTATTTGTGTTGCATCTCAATCCATACTTCAGTCCCTTGTCAACCTGTCCCATACTGTCAAAAATCATTATGTATTTGTTCCTAGTTGTACCTTCTGTATGCTGTACAAACAGGAAGGAGCATATAGTCCTTTCCTCAGAGAGCTTACATTTTTAATTTCCTAACTAAAACAATGTCAACTTTCAGTATACAATTTTACAATTAAGAGTAGATTGGGTAACTTGTCATAAATTAAAACTAAGTTGCCTCCTGCCATTTCTAATGGCATTCTAATGCCATTTCTATTGTTCATAATTTCTTGTTCCAGACTCTGTGCACTGTCGATCAGTTACCGTGTTCTACCCCAGTGCATTACGCTGGATGATGAAAGGATTGTTGTATTTACAGCATATAGCTTAGCATACTTTAGGGTTTCTTTTGGCCTAAATTATCTGTAGTGAGATAGTGCCTAGGAGTCCCAGTCATGAACCAGCACCCCATTGTGCTAGGTGTTGTATTAAACAGAAGAAAAGGATGGTCCCTGCATCAAACAATCTAAGTAAAAATTACAAAAGTGTCTATATGTACACAAGATGTGTAGATAGCCAACCACTTTTAAAAGCTCCTGAGTATTTCATAAAAGGGAATTCTGGAATTGCAGGTGATGATGGTTTACCTTTTAAAGAGAACTCAATAGAAGTTTCTTTCTTAACCAGAAATCTAGAAGTTAGTGGCTAAAATAATTGAGCCACCACTCATTCTTCATGCTGTCCCTTAAAATGCAATTACACTTTGAAAAGTGGCTCTAAAAATGGAATAATTACACTTTTATTTTTCAGTGACTTGCAGATCAATTCTGCTCAATTTCCAAAATTTTCTTTTTTTGACCACTTCTAACTGCCAGCTCTACAAACTGCACTTGAGACCTAAAAGTCTGCTAAAGGCTTATTTAGTGGAGAGTGATGCACAAGCCAAAATATAGTATGCAATTCATTCTGTGTAGGTTCTTGCACTGCTTTCCTCGTCATGGTATGTGGGCACAGTACTCTGCTGTGTTAACAGTAGTAAAACAGTGTAAAAAACCCTTGCTTTTGGGATTTAAAATCCATTAGTCATATAATGTATTTTGCACTTACAGAAGAAGTATGGGGGCTCACTAACAGAGCAGATGCTTAAATATTACTATTTTACAGCTGAAACAATTGAGGCACAGAGAGGCTAGCTGACTTACCCGTAGTCTTGTTGTCACTGGTAATTGCAACTAGAATCAGTCTCCAGAAGAGTTCTCTCTTCTGATTAATATCCATGTCCTTAGAAATATTAGAAAAATTGTATGAAGAGCCTGCCTACTCAGGATAGGAAGGAAACTTCCTAGTTTTAAATGGATGATTACCACTTGATGGTTATCTGTTCTGTCCATTGCCTCTGAAGCACCTGGAATTGGGTCACTATTGGAAGACAGGATACTGGGCTAGACGGACCTTTGGTCTGAGCTAGTATGGCTGCTCTTATGAGGAGAGAGGGACAGATAAAAGAAACAGCTGAGTGTTAGTGGGCTACAGATCGTTGCTATAACCTTTCCTTTACTTTATATGTTAACATGGGTATTTGTGCAAGGCTGGTACAACTCCATCATACTACACCTTCACCACTACTACCTTTTGTTGGTGCTGTTTCTCTTTTATACATGCACGCTCCAATTTAAACCTATAATCAGTCAAGGCTATTTTAAGAAGTAACAGATGATAAAATGCTTCTCAACATTATATGGCAGGCTGGTGAAATTGTAGACAAGGGGTCACTTTTATTAGTTGCTGGAGATAGAATATAGACCTGCATGTGGCAAATATTGCTGCTTTTTCAATTTCTTTTGTTTACTACTTTTAACAATATGTACTGGATCTCTGCCACAAACGTACCTTATTTTTTTTAAAGTGGCAGATCTTCAGTGTCTGATCTGGGATATTCCTGAGCTTGTTTTGCAGAGGCCTAAAGGAATTGTGGACAAGTTCTATGTAAATTTATTGCATCACATTTATCTTTAATTTGTTAATAAAGAGCTTATGAGTCAGACAGTAAAGAAGACAAAGTGAAGTTGCTGACCTAACCTACACATGAATAAAGATTTATGGTTGTGTACCTGGACTGCTGACATCTGACTTAGGGTTTTAGGTATGACCCATTTCCTTAGGCCTTGTCTACACTGGCACTTTACAGCGCTGCAGCTTTCTTGCTCAGGGGTATGAAAAAACACCCCCCTGAGCTCAGCAGGTTTCAGCGCTGTAACGTGCCAGTGTAGACAGTGCCCCAGCGCTGGTTGCAGTACCCCTTGCAGAGATGGGTTTTTTAGATCGCTGGGAGAGTTCTCTCCCAGTGCTCTGCCGTGACTACACTAGCAATGCTAAGCGCTTTAGACGTGACCCTAGTGTCTTTCCTGAACAATTCTTTTTAAATATAATAAACAATTACTGATTTAATTAACCTTTTATTTAAAAAAAAAATCTTTTTGAGAGACAACAATACACCTAAATGTTTGGAATGAATTGTCTGTTAAAGGGTTGCCAACAATTGCATCCGTTTTATGCAGTCTTAACCAGACAAAACCTAGGTCAAAAAGTCTTTGAAGGACTTTTTGTTTGTTTAATAGTAGGTAACATCCCTCTCCACCCAGTTACCTCCTTTTAACGCCAGTCTCCTTACAGGTTTTGATTGAGAGGTCAGGGTTCTGCCTTCATCTCAGCAGGGTGTAACTTCCCTTTTTTCTTCCCCTATGAATATATTTGGCGGTGCCTCCACCCCCATCACGCCTCATTAGCAAGATCACCAGGGCAGCTTGGCAGGAAAATTCTAACCACAGGCTAACGCCCCCTTACTTCCAGATAGTTGGACGCTCCCAAGAAGTAACCCAAACACATGCAATATATTCAACAGAGTAATTCTATTAAACATAAAATAAATATGACAGGGTAAAACACTACTCTGAGTCACCAGTGTCATGATAATACTGATGAATTTCCTCAGTCACATGACCTCAGAACAAGAGTAAAATTTAGTGTCCCATTGCTCCGTGTACTTTGCGGGGGCCCTTGATGACCTGTGAGAACAAGATCATCTGTAGCAGCAAAGCAACTTGGCTGACTTGGTTCAGTACAGTCCACAAAACTCTCACATGGGTATAAGATGGTAAGTCCCTCCCCAAGTTTAGTAGGCCGCAGATAATAAAATCCCCAAACCTTTGCCCCCTAGCTTGAGGACACAATGCAGGGGGACTATCAAAGAATTTCCCTGACTGATAGTACCCCGCTTAGTCAGGGAAACTGTTTGATAGTCCCCTGCTTAGTCAGTTTCCCTGACTGACTAAAAGATGGTATACTCACAACTCCACAAATGATCCTCCGGTTCAGAGATGAATCATTCTCGACTCCTCAGCAACTAGTTGGTAGGCATCTTCTTCATGCAGGAATCGAGCTGTTTCTGTTCCTAAGATTTCCCGTCACCGCAAAGGAATGTAGTTGCTCTACTAAAATCTGAACTCCAACCTCCTACCATAGTGCTCACATACACTCACAGCAAGTGGGCACCCCAAACTAGCAGCAAGAGCAGTATTTGCTACATAGTAACTGAGTGGATCTAGGGTGCTGGAGGGCTAACTCACCTGGCTGGGTAGGGAGTTTTCCCAACAAAATTGTATGCATTGGGGAGTCACCTTGAATGGGGAAAGGACCAAGCTTAAGACTTGCTGCCAGGTATCCCGAGGCCAGTTCTTGGGCCCCCTGCATGCAGGCCTGGGACTCAGGACCTCTCACCACATAGCAAATCCTGCTTTTGCAGTGGCTGGCTCCCGACTCCTCCAAAATGGCTTCTCCCCTCTCCAGTGCTCCCATGGTAGGGTATCTCGCTTCCTATTGATCAAGCTAGCTCTTCTTACCAGGCTTTTTTTTCCTCAGTCATTTGACTCTACCTCCCTCCTTTTACTCAGTCGCTGCTCCTCCTCTTAACAGGCATACTCGTGGCTATACAGGCACCCTGCTATCCTCCCCCTACCCAGTGGGCGCCCCAAATAGTCTCTCTCCTCTCTCCCTCTTGGTTGCCTAGCAGACTGCCTAGTCTGCCCTTGGCACCCCTTCCTCCCAGGGACAGTATGCCTCTCCCTGAGTTACAAGCACAGACAGCCAGGAACCAAGTAAGCTCCTTGGGGGTTACAATGGGACTTTTGAGGTTTATTTAATCATATCTTTTTTATAACGCTGTAAATAGGTATTCCTTTTTAAAATATCTAACACACTTTGCATCTTTACAACAGATTAGCTAGAACAAGAGTGGTGTTCGCAAGGAATGAAGACAGTATCAAAAGCCTAGATATATCAAATATATGGCTTTCTCCTTATCCACAAGGCTTGCTACCCTGTGTTTTGACATTGACTGTTGCTTATCACATTATTTTTAAGTGCTTACAAATTGATTGATTATTTGCTCCATTATCTTTCCGGGCACTGAAGTTAAGATGACTGGTCTATAATTCCCTGGCTTGTCCTTATTCTCCTTTTTATAGATAGGTATTATAGTTTCCCTTTTCCAGTCTTCTGCGATCTCTCCATTCTCCATCAGTTCTCTAAGATAATGGCAAATGGCTCAGAGACCTCTTCAGCCAGTGCCCTAATTATTCTAGCATGTATTTAATCAGGCCCTTCCAAGGTGAAGACATCTAACTTGTCTAATTAATTCTTAACTTGTTCTTTCCCTGTTTTAGCCTCAGATCCTACTCTACTTACCTTGATGTTCTCTATGTTCATCATCCAATCACTGCTAACTTTTTTGGTGAAAACCGAAACAAAAAAGGCATTTAATACTTTGCTGATTGTTGCGTTTTCTGTAATTGTCTTTCCTTCCTCATTGAGTAATGGGACTACCCTGTTCTTGGTCTTCCTCTTGCTTCTAATGTCTTTGTAAAATGTTTTCTTGTTACCCTTTATGTCCCTAGCTTGTTTAATCTTGTTTTGTGTCTTGGCCTTTCTAATTTTGTCCCTAGATGCTAGTGTTATTTTTTTATATTCATAATTCTAATTTGACCTAGTTTCCACTTTTTGTATGACTTTTTTTTGAGTTTCAAGTCATTGAAGATCTCCTGGTTAAACTAGGGCGGTCTCTTACCATACTTCCGATCTTTCCTACGCATTAGGATAGGTTGCTTTTGTCCCCTTAATAATGTCTCTTTTAAAAAAAAACTGCCAACTCTTCCGAAGTTGTTTTTTTTTCCCCCTCAACTTTCTTCCCAAAGGATCTTTCCTACCAGTTCTCTGAGTTTGCTAAAGTCTGCCTTCTTGAAGTCCATTGTCTTTAATCTGTTGTTTTCCCTCCTACCATTCCTTAGAATCCTGAACTCTACCATTTCATGATCATTTTTACTCAAGCTGCCTTCCGTGTTCAAATTCTCAACAAGTTCACCTCTATTTGTCAGAATCCAATCTAGAACAGCCTCCCACAGTTGCTTTCTCAACCTTTTGCATTAAAAGGTGATCTCCAATGCATTCCAAGAACTTGTTGAATAATCTGTGCCTTGCTGTATTATTTTCCCAATAGATATCTGGAGAGTTGAAGTCCTCCATCACCGCCAAATCCTGTGCTTTGGATGATTTTGTTAGTTGGTTTTTGTTTTTTTTTAAAAAGGCTCATCCACCTCTTCTTCCTATGTAGGCGGCCTATACTAAACCCCTACCGTGACATCATCCTTGTTTATTACCCCAGAGACTTTCAACAGGTCTACCTCCCACTTCTATCTCAACCTCAGTGCAAGTGCATATATCTTTGATATACAACATAATACCTCTTCCCTTTTTTCCCTGTCCGTTCTTCCTGAGCAAGCAAAAACCTTTTATACCAGTATTCGAATCATGTGAATTATCCTAAGATGTCTCTGTGATGCCAATTGTATTGTAATTGTGATTATTCACTAGTATTTCTAATTCTTCCCATTTATTTCCCATACTTCTTGCATTAGTGTACAGCTATCTAAAATGTTCATTAAATTTCCCCTCTATATTCCCTCTTGTCTCCTTTGTCCCTGCTATGATTACCCACATTCTCCCCAGATTCTGACTCTTCACCCACGTTTCCATGTTCTGGACTTATCTGTGGGCTTTTGTCGCCTGCCCCCATTAGGGTTGCCAGGTGTTAGATTTTCAACCAGAAAGTCTGGTCAAAAAGGGCACCTGGCAGTGTCCGGTCAGATGTACCGATCAAACACCAAAAGTCCAGTTTCCACAGACGGGAGGGAGGCACTAGGTCATCGACCCATGCCAGCCCCTGCTCAGTAGCCCTTCTTTCTTAGAACAGCAAAGTGGGGATGGGGTTGGGAAAGAGAGGCTCACCAATTTAACACGTGCCTGGTTTTGAACAGTAGAAAGTAAGCAACTGCAATGCATGGTTATTTTTACTCATGAACTTTTAAAAGCTCAGGCTGCTATTAACATGTTAATAGTATCAGTAAAAGGCTGCAATTGGCTTTGTACCCGCCGCCACCAACGGTTTAAGCCAGAGCAATTTTTTTCATATGTTTTGATCCACTGGAGGAGCCTGCGTAGCGCATTAAAATGCTTGGAATGTTGCTTTATTTCCTGTCATTTGCTGATTTAATTGAAATAATTAATAATGGGCCTTTTGTCCTACTTGTTGGGGTGAGTGCAGTGTTGTTGCTTTAAAAAAAAAACACTTTTGCAATTCAAGGAAAATAGACTTTGGAGTTGGCAGTTTTCCACCACTGGTGTCAAGGGGTAATGTGTGACAGAGGCTTCCTAATAGTGAACTGTCAGCTTCTCCTTTCTCTTATTAACTTTATTTTCTGCTAGGATCGTTGGCCTTTATTTTTATTTTTCTCTCTCTCCCGGCTCGAATTCCGTATCCTTAGCATAAACCGCACTCAGAGGCCGAACATAAAGAGACCAAAAGGAGAGGCAGTCTCTAAAACAAGAGTAAATGCACAAAAAAAGAAAAGCGTGTTACAGATTAGCGTCAATATATCAGTGAGCAGACAGCTCATGAAGGCTCCATGGCAGCCAACACAAAGAGCATTGGAAGATTTGTAGTGATTGCTCATTGACGATTAGCTCGGATCCCATAGCAGTGAGGTGAAGGGGGAAAGTGGGAGTAGGATTTGCTATACCAAATCAGATTATTGGTCCAGCGGGTTTGGTGTCTTATCTCCGGAAGTTACAAAAACCTGATACTTTGCAGGAAAAACCCCCACTCGTAATACACTTACCCACTTGTTTACTAGTGTACGTGGAAGGAGGAACAAGAACAAACATCCAAGTGACCAGTTTACATCCTGAAGCAGCTCCATGACATAACTTTTGTAGCCATGGCAGCTACAATAATAAACAGGCATTGTATCTCCTCAGTTAAATATGGAAAAGTCCTTAATGCCTATGATCTTTGCTCTCTTTTAAAAAAGTCATTACAAATGCATTAATTAGATATGGGTTTGAGCCAGAAAGCACAGACCCAGATCTGAGCTTCCCTGAAATTCAGCAGTGTTCAGAGACTGAGTACTGAGCCACTTGTTTTATAGATACTGAAGCTGTTTGTGTTGTTATGCACCACATTGTTCCTGTAATTTAAATTCAGTTAACAAACTGAGAGTCATGTACTTGTAGAGCTGTGACACATGGAACTACTTTAGTTAAAGGGGTATATACTGTACTGTACTTAAGGGAGTATATACTTTACAGTACTATTGCAACCACTTCTGTTGGTGATAGAGAGACAAGCTTTCAAGCCACACAGAGCTCGAAAGCTTGTGTCTCTGACCAACAGAAATTGGTCCAATAAAAGATATTACCTCACCCCCCTTGTTTCTCTAATATCCTGGGACCAACCTGGCTACATATAGTACTACTTTCAGATACATAGGCACAAATTCCCATTGCTAAATTCTGCCTTGGTAAATCAGCTACCATTAGCTTCAATGGGAGTTACACCTGTCTAGGCAGAATTGATTTTATTGTAATAAATCCCCTGCAGTTTATGCCAGCAATGAATATTGCCCCACAGTTCAAAAGGTCACCTTCTTATTGACATATTATGTTATATCATGTCAATAAGACATGGATTGAAGCCTCAGTGTTGTTCGTTGTGTTAATCATCTGCATGCAGAGTAAGGCCTGCTGAGAATGGAGGTGCAAACATCTCAGTAGGAAGACCTGCAAGGATCCTGAACTCATAATATGTCCCGAAGAGCTAGCACAAAATCAATGCCAAAGTCACACTGCCAAGTCTCTGTGATGCATTTATTTTTGTGTATTAAAAGCAAAAGTAATTATGAACCCCAAAAAAGTAGTAGTTTTAAGCCTACATAAGTTTTGGGCAGACCAGAGTCAAGGCTTCTCCACCCACCTTGAACTTGTATTTTGTTGTGCCTGATGCCTGGTGTGGGCAATAATTAGGCTCTAGGGAGTGACTTTGGAATGTAGTGATGAGCTTTAAGGTCCCAAACTTGCAAGCATTTATACATGTGTAATGTTATGCTCCTAAGTGCTACTCATATTACTAAAGTTAAATACCCATATAAGGTTTTGAAGGACCTGGGCTGAAATTCTGAATTAATATGCTGTTGATACAAGTCATCAGCATCTATTTTTGACACTTTCTTTTGTGTGTTTATCATACACACAAAATATACATATTAGTTTTTAAATAGTGAGAATTAGCTTGCTAGGAAAATTGGTACAATTTCCTTAACTAAATTCTTTCCTCCTGTTTCTTTTACTCTGTGCAAGACTATTGAACCAAGAGTTTGATGTCTGGAATGTTTCAGGTTTATTAACTTCAACAGAACTAGTGTAATTTGGCTTGAAAATCACATAGTTTAAAACATAAAAACCCAAACTCAAGATCCATATACATTTCTATCAGTATTTTTAATCAAAGTTTAAGTACAAAACAGAAAATGTGCACAACACGTTACAAATAACACAATCACTTTTCCAGGTTTGAGGAACCCTGGAGAGAACACCATGTGAATTAGATAAATTCAAGGAAAGCTTACATCAGGCAGCACTGAAACAATCTGAGATACACAAATGGAGAACACGACAGAGAAACCTTGCTCTGTATAGCCGTTAGAAGAATGAGCCACTCTTGCCAAAGTAATACAATATTGTATGTAGGTCTGTTTGCCTTCCTTCTGCCTCCTTCCTCCTATCTGCTTGCTGTACCAGTGTACAAGAGCAGGAGATGCAGAAGCATGATTAAATACAACATAGCAACCTTGCATATTGAGCTCAGCACTCACAAAGAACTACCTAGTGAACTATTTTGATCCTTTAAAGTTCCCTACCAAGACTAGGATAGATGTGGCCACATTTTATTTGATACGTGAGCTGCACAACTCTCACAGATAGTTGCTCTGACTTGAAACTGTCCTAATGGTGCTGCTGCCTCCTCTCCACATATGCGGCTGCTTTCAGCCTATTACCTTCCCTGCCCCAGTTTAACTCCTCCAGTGCTTTCCATACTTTTCTTGGGGGTAAACGCTATTATTTCATCATTAGGCAGGGCCTACCAGCTGTCTTTGCTATTTCTTGACATGTGATAACAGCTAGCGATAGGGCAACCTGTCTACTATGGTTTGGGTTGGATTGTTCGTATGACCATTTTCAGTATTGATGCTGATGACTGGTCTGTGTTGACTTCCTGCTTATTGCTTCCTGCTCCTTGTTTCTGTTTGTTTCCTGGTTCCCGCTCCCTGAATTCAGTGTTCCATTTCCTGTTCTTCTGTGTGTGGGTGGGTGTGCACATGTGTGTATGTACACACAGTTTTGGGCGTGTGCAGTTACGCTGAGCCTTCTGCTACATACCTGCCATTTGGACTGTTGCTGACTTAACTGGTTTAGGGTTATTACATGTTTTTGATTGACCACCTACCTGTGTGTCTTGATTTGATTTCCTGGTGTTTGGGGTGCATCAGAATGTAACACAGCTGCCCTGTCTTTGCTGCTTTTTGGCAAAGCTGATGATCGGACAATCTGGTAGAAAGTACTGGAGAGCTGTATTCAGCAACCCCTGGACAAGACCAACAGATTTCTTTTCCCATTTCAATAGGTGCATCTTCTTTGGCAGATCCTCTTGTTAGTTCTGTAGGGCCTTGTTTGTTCTGGTCACAGGAAATACATAGCAACTACTTCTGGGAAGTATTGATAGTGTCACGTTGTCTCACAATAATCTTCTTCTGAGCCATCACAGTATATGAAGGTTTATTTTTTTCCCCCATACCCAAGATAACCAGCCCTTTATACAGTCTTAATTCCATTGCAAATAGTGAACTCTGTTCTCACTCAAATCTGTGGAGTTCATTTGTACTTTGGACGTTTATTTTCAGGCAGGCTACATGCTTTATAGCACTGCAGAGCATGCTGGTACTATTGTTTGGCTGGACACTATAGTTCTGCATAATTTTCAGTTTTGTTCCCCATTCTTTGACTTTCTTCTTGGGTTAGTTAACCAGAGATCTCATGAACAGCTGGGAATAATAGCAAAGTCAACTTGCTCTTAGGCTGACCATAACTGGCTTCTGTACCTTCAACCTGTAGGCTCACCAGTGTCACACGCTGGTGGGGTATCTGCTTACCCTGAATGACTGCAAAGCAGAAGCCATCAGACAGCAGTTAGCCTGACAGTCAAAATGGAATGTGTAGTATTTCTAAGTAATGGAGATTGTAGAATAGGAAGTAGACTCAGCTCTCCAGCCACCATCAAATAGGATGAAAGAGAGGAAGGGGAAAAAAAACCTATGCATATTTTTTCACATTTGCCCTCAGTTGTTCCCCACTCCTCTCACATTATTGTATGTCAGCTGATTCACTTTTGGAAATGTTTGGCTACACAATGGAGAATGTATCTGAATGCAAAAAAAAAATTGTTAGCCTGATTGTTTTTATTACAATGGACCCCAAGGCAAGTGATAGAGATTATAAAAGTACCTTTGTTTCAAATCTCCCATCTAATATTGATAGAACACTTGGGAATGACATTAATGAATATTTTTCATGATGAGACAGATCCCTGGTTATAAGAAATGGCTGCAATAGATTCAAGAACATAGTAGCTTGACCATTAGTGACGTAAATGTATTGGTCCCACTCTGGTTTGCAGTGGGCATTTGCATATACCACAAAGCCACCACAGTCTGGTACAAATGGATGAATATGGTCGGGAATCACCTAGTTGAAAGTTGGTGTTAAGGTACATTGCAAAGCTGTATGTATAAGCTTGTGATGGAGTATTCATTCCACACATCACCTGGAAGGGTTAAGATAGCTGGGAAGAGGCTAATTAACCCAGTAAACTGTGCCTGGCAGAGAATTAGGCTGGCCAGGCAAGCCCTAATAGAAGATGAATTTCAGCTGAGCAGGTGTAGGCTGGTCTCATACAAAACCAGCAAGCTGAAAACAGAAGGGGTTGTAGGAGAAGTAGTCTACAGTCACTCCCTAGGAGGAGGAAAGTGTGTTTGGAATATAAATTGGCAAGAAACTGAAAAGGGTGAAATAGCAGAGGGAGCTCTACTGGTAACCTGGGGTGAGGGGGGTAGAGCTAGGGGAGAAAAGTAGGAAGAAGAGCAGGGAAATAGCATTGAGGTCTGGGGGTAAGTGGACCATGGTTGCTGAACAGAGTCCCTATGCTGGAATCTGGAGTAATAGGCAGGCTGGGGTCCCATAACCCCCTTCCCCCCCCCATTCAAGAAAGTGGCATAGTCTTGAATTAGAGGATGGCTTGGAAAGGCAACTGGACAATTGATCTGGAGAGACTTTGGTATTCTGGAAGGGGAAACATGTATAGTGACCTGGTCCAAGGGCCAAGTTATGGAGAGGGAGCATGCTGAGTCCCAGAGGGTGGGAGGGGCCACGATGAGAGCAAACAATAGGTCATCAGATGTGGATGGAGCTAATCACCTGAACAGCCAGGAGGAGGCACCCTAATGGTGAGTGTAGCTTTGTAATGGGGTTCACATAACCTCCTCCCTTACATATAAGATTAGGCACATAGAAACTCTGTAAGCGTGGAATTCATATCCCCTTGAAAGGCTAGTACAAGGCCCTCTGAGCTGGTGATTCCCCACTTCCTGTAGTAGCCCTACATGGAGTAGGCAGGCAGACTGAGTGGATGCTGCATAGTGGGCTCCTACTGATGCCAAATAAACTGGCATGGAGGAGCGTATTGGTGGTAGATCAGAGGAAGGGCTTGACTGGACTATGTGGATTCAGCAGCCTGCACGCTGAAAAGAACAAAGGCACTGGTCACTATCCCAGCCCATAACCTGAAACGGTCGCTGCAAGGGGTTCCCTTCTCGGGTTCCCACAAAAAGGGTAAGTTTCACCCCTGGAAATTAAAATAGCTGTGGGGGGGAACCTTCTAGTCCTGTGATTTACACCCTCTGCAATGCCATTTAGCTCAATGGGATAGCACTTGGGTAAATGAGAACAGAATATGACCTTCAGCAGATAAAAAGCACACACAGTGGTAAATATAAATGCATTTGTTAAATGCCCTCAAACACATTCTCTCACCCTAGGCTTTACTTTATTGAAACTCTTCCTAATAGGCCCTTTGAGAATGGACTGTAAAGTCATCTAAACACATCATTATTTTTAATGGTCTTTAAAAGAAGATGACTAGCTAATCCTTGTAGTCAGTCTCATTCTGGACACAGGAATGAAAACAATATCACTTGATTGCTACTCAACTTAATGGGCTGACATTTTAAATAAAGCCACTTTAGTGGTGCATAGTGTTTTATTACATTAATTAAATGCCTAATCAGAGATGCCAAATTCTTGGTTACTGCTTTAGGTAGCAACAAATGGATAATAGTGACTTTTTTCTTCCTGCCATGATAGGAAAAAGAAAACACAGCATTTGTGCTCCTTAGGAGAAAACAAATTTTGGGGAGGAAGTGGGGTCAATGTATACGCTCAGATGGGAACCTCCATCCATATCATAATGTGTCCCATGAATACTTCTAGTTAACTATGAAGTGGGGATGACAAGTTCTATGCTAGTTTCAATGTGAACAGGACATACTTCTAGGCTGGGATCTGCAAAGGTGCCTAAGGAAATTGGGCTCCGATGTCCCACTTCATTTCTATGGGAACTGAGTGGCCTGGGCTCCTTTGAAAATTGAACTAAATACAAATAAAGGAATCCCCAAGGTACTGTGTATATTTACTTAAAAGCACAGAAATCTAAAACAACTAACTACCGAAATAACTATGTGGAGCTTCCTTTCCCACAGCATAGCTTTAAAACTGGAACAAGCCTATAGTTAAGTGACATTATCCAAGGGCAGTTAGATCCACTTGTGCGTGAGGCAATATACTGTATGGACCTGATTTTGAAAGGAGCTTCTATTCAGCTCCCCATTTTGTGCCTGCAAATTTGAAGGTATCCTCAATGTTATTTGCAACCAAACAGTTTGACATCTAAGTGATATTGATTGCACTTGCATTTACAAAACTTCAGGCACAAAATGGAAAGTTGCTTTTAACAGGGCCATTGTAGGAGCAATAATGGGTTTAGGAATATTTCATCAGTCCAGCTAGCTAACTGACTGAACCTCCTTTGAATTCACAGCCAAACATAGGATGAGGTCATGTTGGCCTGAGACAATATATAATGCATCCATAGATTGAGGGGACTGGGTGAAGGGAGGAGGGAAAGGTTGTTTATGTAAACACACACTGCGTCACTTCAAGGTGATGCCCATCCAGAATTTCACTTAAGCTGGAAGAATATTCCAAGAAATTTCTGCTGGTCTTCTCTTTACAAATGAACTGAAATGTGTCCTTTTGCTGTTCTGATGTGCATCAGGCCCTACATAAAAGGAGGGGTAACAAACAATGGAAATAAAAAAGTAGCTCTGGCATTCCAGGATCCCCGGTCTTCAGATTCTTGTCACCCAACTGCATTAGTTGAATGTGCCGATAACTTATCTCTTTCTCATCAGATGCTTCATAACCCAGACCCACCACTTTCTTTTCATGGCTATTGGGCTGTCCCCTAGATTCCTTCATGTCACAGTGACTGAGTGGCATGCAGATCAAACCCCATCTCCTCTTCCTGTAAGCATAGACAAAGATGTGCAAAAGCTGCATATATGAACAAACCAAAAAAAAAATCATATCTTTGAACAAAGTTCTGATTGATGCTTCACTTATCAAAGGAACATACTCCTTTACCCTCTCAGTTTGGTCATGAGTTTCCTGTCACTTGGGCAGAGACCAGGAGGAGATTGTTCCCTTCCCCCTCCCCATGGTACTCTGAGGAACTCACATTTCCATGGACTGGCTTCTTACTAACTGTGGAGCAGACTAAAATAAACCTACTGGGGACTCCTTCTGCAGAACAGCAGGACTTTACTTAGAGTGGAGATGCTACCACCCCTGCTTCTCACGCTAAACAAACTTCAAGCACAACTGAAAGGTAACATCACTTGACTATTACAGTACAACACACAAAGGGGGCAAGAGTAACAGCAGACTGAAAACGGTAGCGAAAATTAAATAATGAGCATGGCCTCAAGGGCATTGATCAAAATAACAAGGTAGCTGCCCTATAAGACATCAACACCTTGCTTAATCCTCAAATTGGCACAGCCTGCTGCCCGTTCACACCTCTATCTACTGTAGCTTCACAAACTCAGATCTGGGCCAGCTTCCATCACCTTCTCCTATGGGTGTGGAGCTGCAGCTTGACACTACTGTACTGGCTCAAGGCTTTTTAGCAGCAGTCATTCTGAAACCTGTTGTGTGACAGTACAAATAGCAAAGAACGAGGAGACCTTTGATAGAATAGATGAGTGCGGTGCCAGGATTCCACACTGAACCAGAAGTGCTTTCACATTAGGCATTGACTTTGACAACTCCCATCTATAGAGGCCCTCACCAGATAAAGTTCCAGCGTTAGTCTCTGTGCAGCAATGTGATATTTTCACTCGAGAAAGCAACGTGTCTTATACTGAGCTAACTGCAGTTTGCTTGGTAAATAAAAATAACTCAGCTCTTTTCAAACAAATCAAGTGTCATCTGACATGCTGACTGTTCAATATTTTGCCACCTGCAAAGCTGAAATTTTTTTGCCCATTAATGGCCACTTAAATAAAGAAATGACACCAGAGTAATGACTGCACTATGCAAGCGGTTTATAAGTATCGATACCAGATTCATTCCTGAAGAGTGGAAACACATAAACCATAGCTTCTGCTTCTCCTCTGAGAGTGAATCTCTGGGAGCTGTGAAAATGGCTTCAAGCTAAGAACTGTGATTTGTAACCTACATGTGATGTGATGTGTTAATTTCATATAAGACAGTGTGTAATTATGGAAGAAAAGTTATGTCCAAGGATTCCTGGTTTAAACACATAATGAGGGAAAGGAGGGTAAGTCCACTTTTGTTCCCTTAGCTAGGAAGGTGTTGCATGGTAATATATGAACTAGCTATACCTTTCACCACAGTGTTATTAAAATATAAAGTTTATGACTTTAACTTCTGAAGAAGAAATTATTTGCACCCAGTTCGAAGAATGTCTGCTACTTGTTTTCCCAAATATGCCTTCCAGGGTTTCACCAGACTGTTCATATTCACGAGGAGTTTGCTGGTCCTTGAGTCCTCCTGGCCTGCTATCAGGTAGTCTGTTCCTGGTTAAAAAAATAATTACTTAAATAAATAAAACAGAGGAGTACCTACTTAATATCTCCACTCCCCGGGGAATCAGGATCTTGCACCTTAGCTAGCTTCAACCTTTTTTTTTAAAATGAATATTCCAGGTTGTGCGCATACATTTCTATGTGCATACATTTTCTTTGCACTAATTCCTCTGTACACCAGCAATACATTCTAACATGCGTGTGCACATATTAGAACCTTCACACACAAACCTTAGTTGTTCCAAGGGGTTTAAGACCTTTCAAAATCTTAACACCCACACCAGCAAGCGATTGGGCTTGATTCTGATCTCCCTGTCACTGGTTTTTTGTTGTTGTGGCGTTTGGGGTTTGATTTGGTTTTTACACCAATTTAACTCCATAGGTTTCAGTGGAACTACTCCTTGTTTGCACAGGTACAAGTGACAGCAGAATCAGGTCTTGCCAGGTGTGGGCTGGTTTTGAATGTGAGAATTCTAAAGCATCCCTGTTAGATTATCATCTGCACACGCAACTGCTAATGTACAGAAAATGTGCTAGTTCATACAAAATTGTACACCTTCAAGGAAAGGCCAGACTGAGGCACCACGGAAAATCACGATGTTTTGCATTAAACACAGAGGTGTTTTTTTGCTGTGTATTGTATCGGGTATGATATGTAAAATTCCCTTACTGTTCAGAGGCCCTTGTAACAGCTAAAGCACCTTGGGGCATGTTATGAAGGGAGCTGTGTCCCTCTGAAGTTATCTTGATTTTGTTGGTTTAATAGCACAAAACACAAGTGGAAGGTGCAAATTCCCTAGTCATTAAAACACAACAAAGAAACATCCGCCAACTGAAAAGGATGGCTAGATTTTGGCTCGCAATTTACACTGTCTTATTTTCAGCAACGTGTGTGCATTCCTATCCATACGCCTGGTGTGTGTGCGCGTCTGTTATTATGTATCCATTTGTCTGCTGTGTCAGTTTCTCTTTTTTGTTTGTGCCTTATTGCATATGGCTGTTGTATGGAATCTGGTTGCTTGTGTATTTATGTCATGTGTATGTGATTGCTTGATTTTTAATTGAAATGAAGCTTGGACATCCATCTGCGGGAGAGGGCGGGGGGGATTGGCAGCCTTTCTATATCCAACCTGTTAATATCCAAAGTTTTATTACTTCGGGTTCAATGTGTGGAACAAAACTTCTGGATGATAGGCAAGGGGGGTGGGGGAAGGTACAGATCTTGCCTTCCCTCCCCCATCATAGCTGAAACCTGCAGCAACAGAAAGACCACATTGTCAGTCAGTGTTTTCTGGTGAGGAACAAAATAAACACAATTATTAAAGCGCCTGAGCTGAGACAGTGTTCCGATTGGCTGGTGAGCAGTCTAAAGGGCTAGATTAATCTGTGTGCGCCACACAGATTAGCTGAAATGGCTGTTTGACATGACAACTGCCAGCTCGGTATTCTTCTCGTACAACAATGCACATTCTCCTGACACAATAAGGATCTTTAACAGCAGCTCAGGCAACTCCAGGAAATGTAACCACCACATCCCCATAGGATTAGAGGCATAACCACAGAGGTGAGACACCCAACTGTGATCAGTTCATTAGCAAGACACAGATACTGCTAATGATTTATTACTCAAGCGGACAAACCCCACTATTATACTATAAAGTTTATTAAAAACACAGGGCCGAATCCCCTGATACCCCCAAGTATGTGTAGTGATGAAAGGGGATTCTGAGGGATTATACATTCCCTATGTTCCCTACTCAGCAGCCCTGCAATTTCAGTAGAGGCTGCTGTTGCAACCCCGCTCCCTAAGAAGGACTGAGGCTGATAGTGATGGGAGTCACTGGCCTTGGCTCACTCCTCCCTTCCCCCAAATCCTGCTCTGCAACCCCTTGCACAGTGGAAGCACACCAATTTCACTGCAGACAGAGCACTCCACAGCCCTGGAAGGGGAGAGAGAGGGCAGTATTTACCCCCAAATTATACTTCTTCGGCCTTTAAAAATCCTGAGGTTTCCTATGCTTTTTTTAAAGAAATGCTCGTTCATGTGCAAAGCAGAGGGCAGCTCAATAGTTTATTCTGCCGGGAGTTACTAATATGGAAAGCAGAAGGTCTTTCTTTAGTATCCATACAGCAAATCCATTGGTAGCTCCATAAGTAAAGTTTTATGATTAAACTCTAAAGGCTGTGAGATTAAATATGGACTTCCTGTCATCAGCCAGGGAAGAACATACAACACAATGCTGCAGAGACGGTTGGGCAGGAAGCCAGATCACCCTGCACAGCAGAAAGCCCTGCTGACGACAGTGGCAGTTTGGACTGGCATTGGTGGCTGCTGCTTACCCTTTACCCCTCCCACCGCCACCCCGCTCCCTCCTTGCTGGAAGTAAAGTGATGGGAATGAAAAGCTAATATGCATGCAGAAGTAAGGGAAAAGGGGTGTGTAAAAATCATGAGCCGAATAAAAGCAGGGAATCTCAACATGAGTGAGCATGTACAGTGAAATTCTCAGTGGGTAGAAATCGGCATAGAAACCTGAAGTCAATGGAATTATGCTCATTTACACCACGTGTGAATCTAGTGCATAATTTTGTGATGAAAATCTAGTTTACAAACTTATTGTGAAGAACTGGCTAGTGTGCAGGTGCATCACTGCAGGTACACTGGCTAGCATCAGAACTGTACAATAGTGTTTCAGGGGCCCCATACTCCTAACAGCTAAAGAGAAACAAGGGGGCTGGACTCCTTATGCCCTCTCCCCTCCTTGAGCTTCTGTGAAGGGTCGAACACAGTCTAACCCTATATTAAACACATCTTCACCAACCCTGACCTACAGCTCCCACTGCTGAGCAGGGAGCCCTGCAGCTGTTTAATGGTCCACAGCTATACCATAAAAGAGTTTAGGACAGGAAGTGTAAGAGAATACCTTAATCATTTGCACCACAGTCAGTAAAATGTATTTGACCAAGTTTGAGTTACATTGCTGAAGTACAGCTCTCAGAGACCATATAGTGCATCCCTGCAAATTCAAACCCAATTCCTCACCTGGTGGTACAGATAATGCAAGACCCAAATCATTTTTGAGAGGGCACAAATCATTTTGGACTGATTGGAAGAATTCACACTGGATTTGATTGGACTCAGCCAATCCCAGAACAATTGGCTCTTTTGTATGTAGCTGATTTCAGATGAGAATTTGCCTTAGAGCTCAGGGTAAGCCTTGGATTTCAGACCAAATACAAGGAATTCTTTCACTCAGCATGAAAGTGTGTTTAATCTGTTCAGAGGAAAAAATGTAGGGTAACTTATCTAACAAGTTTTTGTTTTAGAATGTGGATAAGTCCCCACTCTCCATGGTGTAAGGCACAGTAGTGAAACATGATCCTTGGAGACACTGTTTAGCTCATCCAAAAAAACCCCAAGTTACCTGTCTCATTCAGGGCCTGATCCTAAGTGGTGCTGAGCACCTGCAGCCTTTGCTGAAGTGAATGGGAGCTGTGGGTGCTCATCACCTCTCGGGATCAAGCCCTTTGCTGCCTACTTGGATGAAAAAAAGAAAGCAGGGTCCAAAAGACATTTCCAGACTCCAGTTAGCACAGTTAAAGGCACTTACGTGGGCTCTCTAGCTCATCTCCCCATAATTATCCACATGGGATTTCAGCTGGGGCAATACAAATATTTCTGTCTCCAGTCCACTAAATTGCTTGATGGGAAAGAAGGCAGTAGTGAGGGCTCTGCTGAAAAATCCATCCATTCAGCTACTAATAATATTGCTTTCTGGCATAGGCACTGACTCCGGGGGTGCTCAGGGGCGGGAAGAGGCAGCGAGGGCCGGGTCTTGGGGGAAGGGGTGGAGTGGGGGCAGGGCCTCTGGGCAGAGTAGGGGTAGCGCACCCACTGGGAAAAATAAAAATCAGCGCCGATGTGCTTTTCAATTTTTAAGCTGTGCAGTGCTGCTCTTGTGCCTCCAAGACATCATTTGGTTCCTATTTCCCCCTTGTCCTGCAGGGAAGTAATATGCACCAGCCCTTTTGCTGGCACAAGTTACTTCCCCTTCTGTGCCATCTTGGGTGTGGTATTCAGAGGTATGGAGTGGCTCTACTCCCTCCCTACCTCTACTGGCTCTACTCCCTCTACCTACCTGAGGGGGAGGGGGAATAGCTGCTCGTTCTGGTGTTGTCACTAGTTCATACAAGCCCCTCCCCTGTGCAGGTGCACAGCAAGGCTCCCACTTGTGCCCTAACTAATTAATCCTCCAAGTCCTCTGTGAAGTAGATAAGTTCTGATAAACATTAGCTCCACTTGACACATGAAGCAATTGTGGCAGAGGGTTTCTCGTGCCCACAGAGGGAGTCATTGTGAGATGGGATTCAAGGAATTCCTGGACCAAAAGTCTGTGCGTAAACCACTAGACAATGCCTCCCTCTCTAACTCTCTCTCTTTTTCTTTCAAACCTGTATATTCAGAAGCGTAAATCTAATGTAGTAATGAACTGAAATGTGAGATCTGGATTTATTTACATTCTAGGATTGCATTATGGTTAACACTGAGATTGCATTTCCTTTTCTCTATGCATACTGTATATGATGCAAGGCATGTATGCAACGGCAGTTTTGCCCTAGATTCTATGGCACTGTTGTGGGAATTCTGCGGTGGCTACAGATAAATGTTTAAAAGGGATGTTTTTACTGAATTAAATCTAAAGGTGAATAATCCAATCAGCACCGAAGCCCCTGTCTCATTTATTGTGGCATTAAATTCATTTATTGTATGTTAGCCCCATATTTTGAGTTTCCCACATGCTGCAAATTGTGAGCTTTAAGTTTCAAAGTAACAATACATTAAGATGTCTGGGGCAGTTCACACCTCACAGCTATTGTTTCAGGCTGTCTTCAAACTCAGAAAGGCATCACTGAACCAGTTTGAACCTGCTAGAGCTGCTGGCAGGACTAACTGCCCCCCAGCCCTGCACTCCCCAGCTCTGGGAAACAGATTATGCCTGGTCACTGTGCAGATGCTTGGGCAGTGAAGGGAGAATGGGTCTCTGTGCCCACTCCCCTGTAGCAAACCCACCTCAGGGAGGCATAGTTCAGCCCTAACTATTTGAATAAAGGATTTCTCAGTTATGTTTCTCTCTTTAATACTCCAATAAGCGTACCAGCTTTACTCTGTTAATCTGTTCATTTGCTTTATGTTACCCGGACCAGCTTTTCCTCAATGGATTATTCCAGCAGCATGGTCAACTAGTGTAGTTCTCACATAGGTGCCATACCAATACAATTTCATTAGCTTCAATAGCTGATTTACACTAGTGAAAGTGACATAAGAATTGGGAACATTAATACCTTAACAACTGACATAGTCTTTTCCCCACAGAATCCACGCCATAAGCATTTAATACTTACCAGGATTGAGAATGGGACATGTACATCCCCTGTTGGTCCAGGACTCCGGATAGATACTTCTGTTACTCCGGGCAATTTTCACTTTGCCTGATTTCAGGACCTTCTTCACCTTCACTACAACTTCCGCATGGGTTCCTTTGTCATGAGCTGATAGGATTCTTGCTTTTATCACTGCCAGAAAATACACACATGGGCACAAACCAGTAATTCATTTCAAAGTAAGCAGTGGTATTTTCCTTATATGGCTAGAGGGTAGAATGTTAGGGACTGTTGGATGAGGCACAAACAATCATGTCAGGGACTCTTGGTCAGGGACATATGAGCATTCTGGTTCAATCACAGCACCCATTTAAATGAATCTGGGGAAGGAATGCTGGATTTTTTCAATTTAGACAGTTAACTAATCCCTTCCCAATTTTATCAGCTCATCTCCAATGGGTTGCTGCCAACAGCTCAAAAGTCATAGGAAACCTCTAGGGTATGTATAGTGTGATGGGGTGTCCACCCCACACAGGAGTGGAAGGGGTTAGTGGAGGCTTCATGGTCCTAGCATGCCCTGCCCCAGAGTGGAGCAATGGAGGTGAGTCCTCCAAGCAGCCTAGAGTGGCTGTTTGGGGTGCAGCCAATCAGAGAAAAGCTTCAGGGAACAATCAATCCAGGCCCAACAAGGCCATATAAGAGAATCTGCAAGGTAGAATAAGTTAATGGCTGCTGGGAGCTCAAGGAGTGAGGACTGTGTCCCTAGCAGGCTGAGGGAACTGTAGCACCTTGGACAGAGCAGCTGCTGGCAGGGACCGGGGGAGCAAGAGGGAGCTCCTGGCTGGCTGCTGGGACTGAATGCCCTGAGGTGAGGGCGAAGAAGGTGTTGGGGCTGTGAGGAAGTGGCCTAGGGAAATGTAGCAGCATTGGGAGAAATTAAAGAGTCACAGCAGGAGGTTGCTATCTTCAGGGTCCCTGGGTCAGGACCAGGAGTAGTGGGAGGGCCTGGGTTTCCCCCCATCAGCCACTGGGGAAGTGGCCTAAATATTGAACTTTGATACATCCCAGAAGGGGGAAACACTGATGGTGACCCAGTCGAAGGGCCGAGTCATGAAGTGGACTCTCTGGTTCCTGGAGTGATGCAGATCTGCAGGCAGAGACGATGACAGGAGAGGTACCTCCGGAAGAGGGTGCACCAACTGGCAGAGCTAATCCCCAGGGTGGCCAGCAGAAGGCGCCACTGTGGTGAGTGGAACCCGTGATAATAGGAATGCCATAAAAAACAAAGAAAGTCCAGCAGCCAACAGTATGATCTTAAGCAAACTGACTCAGAGCCTGGGCAGATTTTTGTTTGGACATTGGAAGGCTTGCAATAGATTTACATAGCTACAGTCCTGAGCCTTTAAAATTCCTCCTGCCCGCTGTACAATAATTCAGTGTTAAGCAATGGAATTCACGCTGTAGGGCAGGAAATTTCCTACTGGAGTGCAGGAATGCCACATGACTAGAATTCTAAGATGATAATGATATGCTGGAAAAAGCTACTTTGATTTGTGACCTAACAGGGTTGCCACTCCTCCTGATTTTGCAAGATCATCCAACTTTCAACAGGCTAATCCCACAAATAGGCTTTGTTTGATCACGATGTGATTATGTTGAGTCAAAATGTGGTGACTTTTGGTGGCCATGACCCTTCACAGAGTGATGACAAGACATAATTGCTTATTTGCCAGGGTGATAAATAAGGTATTGAGAAACAGACACAGCAAGTTTATCCTACAGGGCAAACTGCAAAAGGGTGGCAATCCTACTGCAAGACCTATAGAATGGGTTCTGAACCTCAGGGTGATGGGAGTAGCAGGCAGGTGTCAGGGAATCCTGACCACCCTGCCCTTCCTCTATTGCTAAATGGGAGGGAGGTGCTGTGCAGACAGAAGAGGAGCACCAGAGGAAAAAAGGAGTCCTGACATGGTCTGCTGGTCTACAGCACATACACATATAGGTGTAAGCATGTGCCTGAGTTCAAGAAGGCCATGTTGATTTGCTTGGCATTGAAGAAATCATCATTACAGGAAGTATGCTGTCCTCTGATCAGCTCTTCCCAGGACTGGGAGGTATCACTAGACAAAAAAGGAGGAAGGAAACCGATCTATGATTTCACAGGTACCAGCTAAGAAAACAGTGGAATGATCATACCATGAAGGCACATCAGCCACTTACCATATGCGTATTTCATCTGGCAGAAATCAGTGACACTTCCGAGCTCTTTCTCTTTGCACACACACTTTTCTAGTGTAGGAACCGGAGACCACAAGGGGTTGAAGAAGGGCCAGAACATGAAAGAGAAAAGCAAAGCAAATGATGTTCATTCATATACACACACACATCTATGTATAAAAATTGCTCCAATTATCTGAATAAACACAGATGGTTAAAGAAGATTTCAGAGTGAGCTCAGTTATTTGCAAAGCTGGTTCTTGTTAAACAATACAAAAATGGTTCTGAAATCTGGTCCACATTGTGAAGTAAAAAGCGGTCTGCATCGGGTCCATTACAGAGTTCATAAACTGATGCTAACAACAGATAAATCAGAATCAGATCCAGGTGTGAATAATGTAATATAAATAATGCTGTTGTTAGATGTCATATGATAAGCAATATTAAACTTTATCAGTACTTAGATGGAAGTCCTCTAAGGAAAATCCCTGGTGCTTCAGGACATGTTGGGGATTCAACAGGAGGCACGTTTTCCTCTGAGTCAGTATAGAACCAGCGATGAACTAACTGGTGCTGTCTGTAATATGCTATGTAAAACTGAGGTTTTGACCACTTTTAGGCATTAAAGGTTCCACTATATTGTGTTGGACTAATTTCCCTCTTACTTTAGCTGAATACAATATACTTCTTTACTGCCTGTCCTGAATTGTTGCTTAGTGTGGCCATAAGGTGTTCTTAAAAGCACCTACATTCCATCCCACAGGTGGCTGCACTTCAGCCATGGATCAAATGATCCTTCTACATATAGCATCTGTAGTTCTACAAAGCAATTGAAAGATTCCAAAGGGCACTATGTAAATCAATGAATAATACAAATGGGAAGCGTATTTTTCACTGAGATTTGATTTAAATTATGACTTTTTCATTTCTTGACTGCAAAGCCAGAGTTGGATAGTTCAACCTGCACTGGAAAATACAAATAACCAGCACAGTTCAGATCTCTCCTTGAACTCATCCTGGAGTGTCCTGACAAATAATCAGAGCTGGGGGCAAAGAAGTCTCAGACCCATTCATGGGATGCTCACATTTGCCTCCACATTTGAATAACTTATGATGCCACCATTATTCTTTTACATCTCCAATATGCAGGAGCAGTTTTGATAGGATATGAGAGGAAATGGTGCAGGGAATAGTCCTACAAAGATGCAAAGGATCAGACTGGACAGCTATATGTGGGCCAGCTATATTGTGGCTTTAAGTTTCTGAAGGGTGCCGTAGGGCTGCAGAGCAGGCTGATGCAGCAGCCTCGTTCTTCCCTTCCTTCACCCTCTCCTGAGCTGCTGTCCTGTGTATTGTCTTGTGTTAGACTGTAAACTCTCTGGGACAGAGAACCTATCTTAGCTATCTTTTTACTCTCTTCACTCAAGTAGTTAAAGAGGAGGGAAGACTTATATTTTATAGGCAGTCCTTTGTTTATGTTGTGATTTTTAATTTATGGGATAGACACCCAGAACACTAGATGGACACCTTCATTTTAGAAATGTGAAGAAACAAATCATAAATAAAATAAATATATGCATTTGTTCAAAAGCCGTGCCTATTTCTAGCACTCTATAAGAATTATTTATTTATTTAATAAACACTGAGCGATGGATTTTATAACGCTAAACATACCTGGATGTCTCAATGCAGAAAATCCCTGCTCATGATCATTCCATTTCCACTCATCGCTTTCATTGGCTGGCATTTGTAGGAGGTCAGGGATTCGCCCACCCATGGGGATGTTGAAAAATGGCTCATTTTCATAACTGGAGGAGATAAACATAGAAGAAAAATCTCATGTTAGGATTTCTGATGTTTAGCAGGGAGGAAGCTACCACCACATGGCAGCAGCATTCAGGGCCAGAAAGGAACATGGCCTCAGAGGCCATGATGAGCAAACTTAATCACACATCTAGTCTTGAATGCAAATAAGAGCAAAACGGTAGAGAGACTGCCCTATAGAGAGACTACAATATCTGGGCTTATACTTCAACTTCACTGACTCACACTGTGAAACACTTCACTAATGGTCCTTGGGACTGAATTCCTGCAGTTATCTGTCGAAAATGACGAGCACTGGAAGCATCTGTGCAGGCTTCCTCACACCACCAGTGATCTAAAAGGACTACCACTATGGATGGAAGAGTACTTCAGTCTCTGTGGGCCATTCAGGCTTGGCCTTTGCTGAGTCTGTCACCAATTAGTCACGTGTGTGTCTGTGTTTTATGTGATGAGAACATTTGCACACTAGGAATTGGAGTGAGACTCTCCAACTTGTTTCACCTAGGCCACAGAGCACAGCAAGCTCTTCAGATGCTTTCATTTACTTTTTCTAAAGCAAACAGTAGTTTCATGGACACAAGCAGGGTCATGGAGTTACCTATCATAACTAGAAAAGACCTTTGCTTCAGAACTGCCTTTAAAGAGTATTATGGATGTACTTACATGGAAGCAGTCAAATGGCATCTGAATGACCCAGTGCTGCAATCCACTCAAATTCAGGTGGATGCAGAGAACTGTCTTGTTTCCCCTATTACCTCCCCCCACTTCCTTGAATTTATGCCATCTGTGCAGGATTCCAAGTGTTAATCAGAGTTTCATATTAAAGGCCCAAAAGTGAGCCAAAGGATTATCTCCCCATAAAAGAGGCCTTGTTTACCCATTGAAACAGTTTCCAGTGTGGGGGTCGCAGTCTCTGGCACAATCACAAGGATGACAGCCATTTTCTCCAAGGCCCCAGTATCCCATAAGGCATCTGTCACAGTTCGGGCCTGCCACGCCTGGCTTGCAGTAACAGAACCCCGTCTTTGGGTGGCACCGCCAGCTTCTGCTGAAGGTTGCATTGGCCGATCCCATAGGTTGACAGGAGCAAGCTAACAAGACATAAGAAGTGATTGAGATGATATCCCAAGGGTCAGCAATTTAGGTGATGTTTCTGCAAGGCTGATAACCTCCATGGGTCCCACTCATTCCCAACAGCCAGTCTTCTTACATCAGCACTGAGAAGCATTGTATTCTCAGGCAGCCTTGGTTCAAAATGGAAATGTAATTTTTAAGCATTGGTGGGGTGTTGTCTCATTCAGCATAACAATGGATTCAAAATAAAACCCGAACTGCTAAATGCTCACCTGAGACCGATTCATGTGCCAGCACCATTTCCTGTGGCCCAAATCCTTCCCCCTGCACCAATCTCAAATAAAGAGTGTTATACAGATATGCAGTAGCCTGTGTTACTGGTGTGGACTCACTCTGCAAGTAGGTGGGAGGGGCAGGCAAGTGAATTTATAAAACACCTGACTGGGCTACCATGTCTGGGGCCCCAAGGTGCATACGTCGCCAGAGTGGGCTTCCCATTATGCCCATCTGTGAACTTGCCTTTTGGATGGTATGTGGCTGTAGGCTGTGGGTTGGAAGGATTTGCCCCGTGTGGGGCTATACAATAAAATAATATAAATCAGTCATAGTCTTCTGTGTATGCACAAAGACCTCTCAGGTGCCCGCTGTGCTGCACACTTGCACCACAAGGGTCAGAAGCCAGGCTGTTTAGCGCTAAGAGCACTTGGTTGCAGCATGAGGGATATGTTTACAACAGTGGGCAGCCGTATAATAGTGCCCAAACATTTAGAGAGTGAGAGGGAGAATATTCACAAGAGAGAGAGAGGATTTGCTAGTGTGATATACGAGAGGATGTGCCAAGCAAGGAGATGAAAACAAGGAGGAAATAATTTTGGCTGAAGATCGGGATAAACAGGCTCCCCAGGCTAGTGTTGGAATTCCTACTGCTAGGTATATTTTAAACTAAACTGGACAAAACACTAGTAAAAGTACAACATGAAAAGCAATTCTGCACTGGCCGAGGGAGACAGACCAGACAACCGGATAGGCCCTTTCCAGCTCTAGATTTGAGGAGTCCATGATTCTGCTTTAGTGAGAGCTGTAGGGCCGTAGGTTCTCTTCCCAATGTGAACTTGAAGTTTGCATGCACACATCAATGGATACATTACAAGAGGGAGGGGGAGAGAGAGAGATCTCCAAACCCATTGTGTATATTTCAGTTATGACCATTATCTGCTGAGTGCAGCGAGAGAGGGGACAGAAGAGCCAGGTGCGGCTCTCTGATTCTGGTGCCATTTCAACACCAGCCCTGGCATACATCAGAATAGTCTGGAGGCTGCTGTAAAGTAGAGCAGCTGGCTATAGCCTCCAGGGGCTACTACGCCAGCTAAGACAATTTGGAGCTCAGTGGTGTTCTGGCCATGCCCCTAACAAAGTCTCCATGCCAGGGGCTTTGGGGAGTGGGTGAGGCCAGAGCTGACTGTGCATTAGCTGGGACACCTCTCCACCAGGGGAACTCTCAACTGGGGAGATCTGGCAGACTGCCAGCCCCTTTGTTCTGTCAGGGCAGCTCTACCAGGCTAGATCACAAGAGAGGATCTGGCCCGCTGACATCTGATGTTTGAATAGGTTTGGACAAATGGAGACTTGAGCTGAATCTTCACCCCAAACTCAGGTCCGGCTCATATTTTAGCTCCCTCTCATTTTTGAACATTGTGACACCTCTTGATTTCTGCTGGCACCAAAGCCTGAAGTGCCAAGATGTCACAATTTCATCCACCTGCAAGAAGGAAGAAACAAAAATCTTGGGGATAAGACCTGCCCTAACAGGGATTTCCAGTCAGATGTTGGACACCCAAGATGTTTGGTTTAGGGGCCAGCCTTTTGGACGATTATCTTTATTCCAGTGCTTTTGAAGTTTGCCTATCACTACTGCTGATCAAACAACTTTTCTTCCTGAGCTCACAGATAAGAGACCAAATGAACACACTGGTTCCACACGTCCCTGTCCAAGAAGGGAGCTCTATGAAGAAGGATAATGGCAGTGATGGTGGATTTACTTTCATGCGCATCATCATGTTTGTTCTTTAGAAAGGAAAAATCTCTTTTGGGAATACTAATAAGAGAAAAAGCAGTGCCCAGCAGTTTGAGTAATGGGCATTTTTCTTGTGATCTTCCATTAGATATTATATTTTCACCCTGTCCTAGCTGTGTTCTTCGTGCCAATATTTTTAATAATATTATTATACTGTGCTGCAGAAGGATCCTATTCAGTTGTTTTCAAGGGAACATTAGCACAATAGCCTAAAAACAGAAAATAAGCATACTATAATGAGCAATTTATTCCACACAATGAGCTTGTTGGCTAGTGGCACGGTAGCATCAGGCTCTACTGCTGCCGTCACACAGGAGTCTTGATCCTGAGAGCAATCTGAGGGTTGTTGTTCACCAGGATTTGAAAATCAGGTGTAACATCACAGGGCACATTTGCACCAACGTTTCAAAAGTTGCTTCTGATTTTTGGTGCTCAGCTTGAGACAATGTGGCCCTGATTTTCAGAAGTGCTGAACACCACTCCAAAAATGGAGGTATCTAATATTAGTTGACATTTTTGAAAATGTTGTCCTTGGTCTTTGGACATGGGAAATGGGTGCTTTCCTCATTAGAGATAGGTCTGAGACAAAAAAAATCCAAACTTTGCCACAGTCTGGGTTTGTCTGAATCCTTGTTCTTGATTTCCCCTACTATGTCATTAGGATCCAGCTTTCCCAAAGTTCACTGGTATTTGGATTGAGAGTTTTAGTTTGGATCTATCTCTGTTCTTTACAGATTGTTCGGTCTCATCTCTTGTCTTTCCAGGTTTCTGTATCTGGAGCCAGATCCTCAGCTGGTGTAAATCAGTGTCACTCCAATGAAGCTATGCTAGCTTACTCTAGCTGAGGACAGGATGTCAGATAGGTGGAGAATGTGAATTTCACCATCCCAGCCAAAGGGAAAGTGCTCCAGTGGGCCGTGATTTATAGCAGAGGCCAAGGAGGGAGGTAGAGAAAAAAGTGCATGTATTTAGTTCAGGGATATAACTAAGGAAAGTTGATGGTCCAAAAATGAAAAGCAGGCATTGCTTCCAGTTAGAAGCTTTGGCAGCTCTTGACTGGTCATAAAGCAAAACTGAACAAATAAATGCATGACACTTTCAGATGAGTTACACAAGTGGCTCACAAATGCTTCCCTCAGTCTGTGTTTATTTAGCATATCAACTCGGGTGTGTGCATTGTCTGGCTTTTAGAGTATTATGACCAAACTCACAATTCTGAGGCTAAGGTAACTCCCAAAATATGAATCTGAATGTCACATGCTGAAGGGCAGCTGTTGATGACCAGGTTTTATCTGTCAAATAACATAACAGGTTTGATGATAAACCTCACAATTGAAGAGTCATAAGTAAGTTCTTACAAACTGAGTTTTTTGTATTTCCCAGTGTTTGTAACTAAAATGTCTTTCTCTGCTGATTTTTGCTCTTTTCCCTTTGGCAAACCCGAGTTTTCTCTCCATCCACCTCTTTCTAATGAAACACAAACCAACATGACAATGGATGGTTTACCTCCTTTTTGTCAAAGGATGTTAGGGACAGTGGACAGACAATTCTGGCACAGAGCTGGCTAGTTTATTTGTAGGGCCCTACCAAATACACAGCCTTGAAAAACGCATCACAGACCGTGTAATCTGGTCTTTTCTGTGCTTTTACCCTATGCTATACAGATTTCACAAGGGAGACCGTTTCTCAAATTGGGGATCCTGACCCAAAAGGGAGTTGCAGGGAGGTTTCTAGGTTATTTTGGGGGGGCGGGGTCACGGTATTGCCACCCTGCTCCCGGCCAGCAGCCGCCGCTCTCCAGCTGCCCGGCTCCGAAGGCAGCGCCGCCGCCAGCAGCAGCGCAGAAGTAGGTGTATCAGTACAGCAACCCCCCTCCCCACAATAACCTTGTGACCCCCCCATAACTCCTTTTTGGGTCAAAATCTCCCTGCAATTACAACACTGTGAAATCTGAGATTTACATAGCTGAAACCATGAACTTTCTGATTTTTAAAATCCTATGACCATGAAATTGACCAAAATGGACCATGAGTTTGGTAGGGCCCTGTTTATTTGGGTTCTGCCCTTTACAGCAGCAAAATATTTACACTACAAAATATTACATGGTTGTATCTTAGAGGTGGCTGTTGTTGGTCACTGAAGTATCCCACATGTCCACTTGGATTTTTATTGGCAGCTGCAGTTATAAGATTTTTGCCAGGATGCTGTTGACAGAGAGGGAACCAAGGAATGAAAGCAGTCATAAAGCAGATAAATATTTGTCTGCTCTCAGCACAGATGTCTCCAGCTGTATCTTAATTAGATACAGATGTTAACTATAATATTAGTTGCAACAATGTGGTTCCAACCAACATGAATATAGCAGGCATGTAGTACTCCAATGAATTCATACGTAAGAGACTCTCAGGGTATGTCGACACTGCTATTAAAAACCCACGGTTGGCCCATGCCAGCTGACTTGGGTTCATGGAGCGTGGGCTATAAGGGAATGCTTAATTGCAGTGCTAGATGCTTAAGCTTGAACCCTGGCTCTAAGGCTCTGCAAGGTGGAAGGGTCCCAGGGCTTGAGCTGCAGTCTGAGCTGGATCGTCTACACCACAGTTAAACAGCCCCTTAGCCTGAGCCCTGTGAACCTGAGTCAGCTGGCACGGGCCAGCTGCAGGTTTCTGGTTGCAGTGTAGACATACCGACAAAGATAACTAACCTTTCATTTCTGTCAAAACTACGGTGCAAAACACAGTTAACAGCAGATTCAATCTTTTCCAAATTTCAAAACAAAATCTTTGGAATCTGGAATATAATCCCAACCAAATTCGAACAATTTTTAAAGCGGGTCAAATGTGGGGCCAAAACCACTCAACAATGTCCCGTAAATCAAGGAAATTAGATACACTACAGGCTGTGCGGGTGTGGTCACCATCTGTGTGGCCGACTGAGATATTGACTCTAACAAAAATGTGATTAATCCCAAATATTACAACTGGGAGGTTCACAGATCTGTCTAGAGGGGAAAGAAGGGAAGGGAAGGGACAGCTTTATCGATGGGGTGCGTGTGTGCATGCGCACATTTTAATTTTCAAGCTGATTGCTAGAGTAAAAAGCCCATTTCCCTGAAGACTTTGGCCTGACGGTCCTACATACTTGCTTTTTTTTCCCCCTTGGATAAGCAAAGGGTGAATACAAAAGATGGTGTCAGTTCAGAAGTATCCTATAAGCCTCCAAATAAGCCACAGGAAAGAGCCAAGGATACAGCAGCTTTTCTGACCACTGGCTGGGAAACGATTCGGCTTCACGAGGCTTCTGACTCAAAGCTCCCATACAAGCCTATATCCAAACTGTTTAATCCTGTGTTGTCACCCGCAATAACAAGCAGGTGTGTGCTGGGCTCTGTGGCTCTTTTCATGTCCTTTTCTTTCTTTCTTTTTTTTTTTTTAATCTAAGCAGTGTCAAAACAAGGTTCTGTGCATGACCTGGCTCCCATTCATCCCCAGCTGCCAGGAACAGCAGAAGCAAAGAGGTCAGAGACAGGCGATCTCTCCAGATGAAAAGGAATGGCAGAATCATATTTACATGTTAAATCTCAGCTGGGATTTTTTTTTTTTTTTAAAGCAAATGTCTTTTCAGTCTTGTAAATGGAGAAGTCAGGGAAGGGGGATCTGGATAGCAGCAGTGCAGCCAGTTGTTATACAACCCTTTTCCCCCCCTAGCAGTGATTAAGAAAGAATGCTGCCGATTATTATGACTAATGCCTAAAGATTCCTTCTGGGCCTTAGCAGAGTCCTGCTAACTTTTTGGGGGCTGTCGTAGCTTAACCGAGACTTTGCTCTGGATGGAAGAGCACTCTCTTAAAGCATGATTTCTCAAAAGGCTTAACACAGCGTTTCATTCATCTTTTTCATCATCTTTTAGTTCCCAGGTCAGTGTCTACTGTAAATACTGGGTGAGTTTTAATCCCCTGTATTTCTTCTCCCTTCCACACCAATGTGAAGCCAAGAACCACGTTGCTCACCCCGAAAGCATCCGTGCAGTCTGCCGTGACCAATTCATTATGGCTCTCTTCATCATTTTCCGAAAACATTTAGTTATTTAATGTTGTGACTCTGGTACTATTCGGAGGGTTTTCTCAGCCAATGTGAGTGGATGTGTAGGAGGTGGCATGCCCAATCCTTCACAAAGCTATTCACCCAGATTTGGTAGTTCTTCAGGTCGTGATCAGCAGGCTGAGATGTGAGAGAAATGCACCTCCATGGGTTAAAGTTCACTATGGGATAAATCTTCAACCCTGTGCCAAGCTTCCGTAAATGCCCTTGCATTGGGGGGACCCTGTGGGGTGAATCTTTCCCCGCACCAAACCTACTGTTGCTTCACCCAGTGCAATGCTTCTCCTCCCCACAACTGTTGCATCGGCGGAGTATGGGGGCTCTATCTCCATTAGTGCCTTCACAGGTAGTGTCACTGGTCAAGCTAAACAGTGATAGCAGAAGAGTGGGAGATTTCCTGAAAATTACCTGTGTAGATGCAGCATTTTACACCCGCACCGACCCACACCCCTCACTGGGAAATTTGTGGAGCTCAGCTCTTAGCTTCAAAAAGCTGCCCATTTAGATAACCAACTGAATGTCTTTGTAGGAATTCTCCACTTCACCTTTAAATAAGATAGGAAAGGGCATAGACTAATACCCAGTGAAAATACGTCTCTCTGAACAGGCTCTGAAGACTGAATGTTTCTCCCTGCTCCACACAAATACAACCACAGTTCACAAATCAGCCATGAAAGCTAAGGGGGTTCTCTAGAGAGGAAAGTGCCTACCTGTTCCTTAGGTCAGGAGCCAGCAAACAGTTAAGCACTGTGTGTGACTTTAAGTGTGTGAGTGATCCCTTTGACTTCAGTCCCACATGCTTAAAGTCATGCATATGTGCATAAGTGCTATGCAGAATTGGAGTCTTAATGCAGAAGTTATACATGATGGGAACAGTTGCAGGGAGCCTTCTATTGGCATTAACCATCTTGCTGGGAAAAACGCTATTACTTAAAATGCTGCCACCACAGGACTAGCTCTGTTTGAACAGGGTATATTTCTGCTTGTGTGACTGCATCCTTCCGAAATGTTTTCCTGTTCGTTTTGCAGAACATTGGCAAGATGTGCTGAGAAGGTGGTACCCAGACCAGACAAAAGAGTTGTAGGTAGGCTCAGGGTCTGATTTCACCCGGGCAGCCTGTTCTAGGGTTTCCTCACAGATAGGCTGTATTTTTAAATAATGTTTTCTCTTCTCTGCTACTCTTTAATGTTCCTAGCCTTAATGATTATCTCATATTACACACAGTGCTGGTTACTACACTGTCACCTTGCTGTCAAATAAAAGAGCTTGTACATTGATTCTTTCAGGTGCCATAAGACTTGAAATCTAATCTACTGGAACAAGAATTTATTCTCATTACAAATCTTTGCATACGGCAAGTCCTCTCAGAGCAGAAACAAACCAGCAGAAAAATCCCTAGAAATCTGGGCATCATCAAACACAATTGGGAAGACAGCCAAGGAAGCCCTGCCTCCTCCCCTGATCAATGAGCTTTGTCGCAAGGTTAAGAAATCAAAAAGAAAGAATTGGGGGGAGACAGAGCTGGCTCTAAGATCCAATGAAAGGTGAATACAAAGGATCAGAAACATAGGGCATGTTGTGCCCGGAATGATCAAGCGCTATCGCAGGCCAGCTGGTCCCAGCAAGAAGCGCATGTGTAACCCAAATGTCTAGAGAAACCTTGATCAGGGCTGTCAAAGGGGCAGGAGAACTTCAGAAGCAATGGCTGACAATGGGAACGAACATAGGTGACAAAGGAGGCAGTTCTTCTGTGTTGACGACTGCGTGGACAGGGCTGGGGGAGGAATCATGATTGCATAGGGGAGAGAACAAGCTTCATCCAGAGGCAGAGAAAGGGAAGTATCCAAGGGGAGGGAGAGATGAATGAAATGACGGATTGTTACAAACAGAAACCTTCCTGGGGAATACTAGATGGGATCAAAGGTGTCAGATGTGGGTGAGAGCTCAGAGGCTCAAACTCCCTACCCATCCCCTGCAGCCAATATTATTCATGTTTGTCTGTGGAGAGAATGCAAAATCAACCTGTGGCTCCTTGGAGCCTCACAGCAGTTAGAACATACACCCATGGACGCTGTAGGCCCCTTTTGGGTGAGATACAGATAAACCCAACTAAATAAAATGTGTGCCTCGCTAGCATAGGAGCATTTTAAATGCAAACGCAACCAGAATAAAACTTTCCCTAAAAATAGAATGGCTTCAGATAATAATTTTTTTTTTTTTATATCAGACCATTCCACAATCCCACACCAAAATCAGACTTTGGTGCCAGAGTCAGGAGGAAAGTGTCCTTGACCAGGAAACCAGAGCTCGCAAACAAGGGTCGGAGGAAAGGATAATGTATTTATGATGTATTTCCACAGATACCTGTAGATACTTTTAATGGGCTGCATGTCTCAGCTCACTCTGTAAAGTGTAGACCTAAACAACTTTCACCATTCATTTGCACTGTAGTATATTGGACTTACGTTTGCAGACCTCTGGGGAAGACATAGGTTTTCCCCTATCTCTGTAAAATCCTGGTTTGCACCTTTGACATCGATGTCCCTCCGTGTTGTGTTTGCAGTTGTCACATACTCCACCGCTGTGTTTCCCAGATGCCAGCCAAACACTCAGGTTGAAGTGACAGCTATCAGCATGGTTGTGACAGCGGCACTCTGTTAGGGAGCAGGGAAATGCATTTCTCACTCATGTTTATAAAGCACAGAGCCTACAGTATCACTTATGTGACAGTTTCATTGAAATGAACTTAGGACCAAATTAATTTATGCCAAACATTTTTCTTTTGCCTGCCTTCCTGGGTTTACATTAAAAACAGAAATGTCAAAGCAGAATGAAACTCCTAGTAAATCCCAAGAAAGACTGACAGTCAGGTGAAAAAGCCAATTGTCACGAACTGTATACCTTATCTAAGTATCTAAATTTAATTACAGGTGGGCCTGGACCAAAACCCCACGTCTGAACACTGCCTAACTTTGGGAAAGCTAAGATCCAAATCTAGATCTAAACTATGCGTCTTGGACCATCTTTTCTTTTCGTGTTGTCCTGTTTATTTCCACCTGTAGAACTGAGCCCTTTGGGCCATAACAGATCTATCATTACTACAGCGAGTTGAAAAATTCCTGTCAAAACTGGTTTTGGACAGAAAATTGGGTTTTCAACTAAATTATTTTTAAAGTGTCTGTTTTTGTCAAAAAACCAAATGCCTGAAAACAGAAATATTTTGGCCCAACCCCCAGAATTCAGATTCAGATATGCTGCCGCAGTGCCTTATGAAATTTGTAGTTCAGTTGGCTCATCTCCCCATTCTCTATGGCTGGGTTCCTCAGCTGGACTTCATCTTCCATGATGCACCATAGCTGTACGACTCCCAGGATACACCACTTCTCCTCAGCAAGAGGGGAAACCATGAGGCACCATGGAGAGGCAGTCCAACCAGGCAGCCCTCCTGTAGAGAAGAAAGGGAACATGAGACAACTGAATGACAACTCACATGAGGCACTGTGACAGCATTTTAGAATAAAAATATTTCAATATTTGGTTGAAACATTTTGTTTTTTGGCCAAAATATTTCAGTTTTTGACTGAAAGATTTCAGATTTTGATTCACCTTGGAGACTAACCAATTTATTTGAGCATAAGCTTTCGTGAGCTACAGCTCACTTCATCAGATGCATACTGTAGTCACAAAAGCTTATGCTCAAATAAATTGGTTAGTCTCTAAGGTGCCACAAGTACTCCTTTTCTTTTTGCGAATACAGACTAACACGGCTATTACTCTGAAACCAGATTTTGATTTTTCGCCATATTGTCAAAATTTTCCGCAGAACCTCCCCTGTGTTCCAACCAGCTCTAGCCACTCATAATTTTGCTTTTGCAACGCAAATATAACAAAAAGATAAAGACTTTTCAGGATTGTTTCAATGTCCTGCAATTCTAGCTTGAAGCATGCAAGCTGATTGTACTAAAATTAATATATGTTATAGTAAACCTGTAGCCCTCATTAGTAAACTTGAAAGTCCACTTTATTTTCCGAGATTGATCAGCTATGACTCTGTCTGTTCTGCTCCAGTTAGAATCCCCCACATTAAAACACTGTTGGCTTTTTTCCCATCCAGTTTAGACTGTAAACTGTTTGGGGCAGCAATGCTATACTTTGTGTTTTGTAAAGTATGCACACCTTTAGTGCTAGAGGAGGAAAAAATAGAGATGGACAGATTTGATCCAGAGTTGGACTTCACTCCAAGGTTCTGGGGTGTTTGGATCCAGGGTTTTGGATGAGTCCACCATATAGACATCAAACCTCCCTAAGTCTCGGAGTGCTCAGAACTGGGGTGTTGTTTCAGACCACTGTATAAACAAATTTAGATCCAGATCCAAGTTTGGATTCTGATTCTCACCACACAATGCCCTCGTTTGTTTGGGCTGGGGAAGGGGAGGGGCTGGAGGTTGGTTGAAATCCATTTCTAGTTATTAATAAATACATAATGTAATTATATCTCATATTAAATATAGACTTGGAACCAACTCAAATCAAAACATTCCTGAAACCTTGTTCCCATGCACATGCCAAGGACAGAGATCACTGAACATTTCTTTTCCCCCCATTAAACTTATCCCCTTAAGCTTTCTTAGCCTACTGCAGCTCTGTAGACACTCATGCTTGGGAATGGTGAAATGAATGAGGGAATGTTTCTCTTTGAAGAGCAGAGTTCTGCCTTGTATGTTCTATATTGCAATAGATCAAATAGACCAGCTACATTAAAAAAATACATTGATTGAAAGGATTTTCTAGCAGTTACCTAGCAATTCATTCCCCATCTGCTGCAAGAGCACCATAAATCCAAACTGGGTGAATTGTCTATTATAGAGCCTTGCCTACTTGGACAGTGATTTATTGCCCTGACACATTAAGGCCCCCCCCCCCCGACCCACTCCCCCCGCCACTTACTTCTGCATTCATTTGGTGCCCCAGTTTTTCCATCTCCTGGCTTCCAAGGCTGGTCATTATATAATGGTGCACACCTCTCACAGTGGTTCCCTGCTGTGTTGTGTCTGCACACACATGTCCCATGGACCTGTCAGGGAAGGAGAATACATTCAAGCAGCTGAAAGAATTAACAGGACAGAGCACAGCACAGCCTCTGAGCGAGGAGGATTTCTCCTGCACAGTTCCCCAGCACTCTCACAACGCCAACACCATCCATCTAGAATTTCTATACATTCAGCTTTATTGCCTCATGAAGTCTCTAATAATGTGGGTTCATTCTCTGCCCTCCCGTAACTCTGGGGTCAGATTCTGAATGGGTGATGAGGTGTGCCAGGCATTTGATGCCCCCTGCTGGAATAATAATACCTGGCTCTTATATGGAGCTTTTCACCATAGATCTCCAAGTGCTTTACAAAGGAGGTCAGTCAGTATTATTATCCTCATTTTACCCATGGGGAAACCGAGGCACATAGTAGGTTGGTGACTTGCCCAAGACCACCAGCAGAACCAAGAACAGAACCCAGGTCTCCTGGATCCCAGTGCAGTGCACTAGCCACTAGGTCACACTACTCAGGGTGTAGGAGGTAAGGTAAAAAAGGGTGGGATGCTTCCTCCAGGAGGGCAGTCCTGCGCGAAGCAGGGACAGGGGAGGAAGGATCTCCCCTGTCTTAATCCAAAAGCACAGCCTGGTCAGAGGCCTAACTCTGACTGCTTATTTTGATTGAACCAGTGAATGATTGAAGCCCTGCTGCCTTGGCACACCCTGCCCACCTTTTGGGTGAAAAGAGCAGTGAGTTTAGACCTCCAAGAGCTCCTAGAGCTTGCTTCCACCCAGGATCAGCTGCTGGTGGAACCAACAATAATTGGTCCAGCAGCAGCTAGAAGGGGTGGAAGCAGGCAGAAGCCAATCAGAGCCCAGCAGGCAAGGTAAAAAGGACTGGGTGCTTCCTCTAGGTGAGGGAATTCTGGGTGAAGCTGGGATGGGAATGTGGGGAAGGAAGGTTCTCCACTGTCTTAATCCAAATGCCCAGCTTGGTCAGGGGCCTAACTTTGACTGCATCTTTTAGTGTAGCCAGGAAAATATTGTTTTGTTTTAAAGGGTTGAATTTAAAGCCCCGAGTTGGATATCAGTGGAGTGCTGTAAAATTAAAAGGAGCTCTGCTTTGCAAGTTGCTCTGCTAGTTCAAGTGAACCTGTGACAATGGCAACAAAGCTCTCCTTCTGGGTACCCAGTTAGCAAAGTCATTACAAGGCTAACATGTGAATAGCAAAACCATATATTCACTTCGGGAGGAGTGAGCGGAGGAGAAGAGCTTCCCTCAGAATAAGAGATGCTAGTGTAAGTGTTCCAAGTAATCGCACAGTACAGTATCAGATTGTGCATTAAACAACCACCACTAATGGGAGCCAGGGGGCTTCTTGTCTTCTTTGCCTGCTTATCTGGTATTCCACTGTACTACTGTCCTGTTAAATAGTGGAGAGCAAAGTCTTCCCTCTATGCATTTGCCACAATGTCTGAGTGCATCCAAGAACTGGTAACACCTGAGCACACAGAACTCTACAAATCTAGTTTCTTGAGAACTTTTGTGACACAAGAGCGTCTTTTAAAAAGGGAGAACCAAGTTCTCTGCTTGCAGGGTCTTGCAAAGGAAGGAAGAGAATTACTTTCAGAAGAATGAATCTCCTTCAGGAAGTGCCTGATATTTGGCCTAGGAGGCAGGAGATGGAAAAGGTAAACTCACAAGTCACAATTCTGCTTTTCCACCTGTCAGGCTAGTGGCTATCCATCATTGACATGTACATCACGGGAAATGGTCTTAACAGCAGGGCAGGTAATGCCAAGAAGTCAAGAACTTAAGACTCCCCTCCCTTCTTGCACACTGGTGACTAAGCCCTATAGCCACATGGTCACAACTCTGGCCCAGTGCACGTGACACAAAAAGTGAAGACTGAGATTTCATTTTTGACTGGAGCGTGAATCTAATTTTATCCTTTAATCTCACCGCTAATGTGAGTTATAATTTTCCATAGCCTTTCCTGAAAGTCAGATTTTATATTTGAACTTCTAGTTTCCTCGATTCCCCACCCTCATCATTGTAGGTAATTTGAGATGATGAGAAGAATGTTAAAAAAATAATAGTTACCTTAGCATTCTCTCCTATCCCAACCCCAGCTCCCTGCAGCAATTTGCTCCCTATTCCTCCAGTTTCTAATCCTCTCAGACCAGATATTTCATGTAGCTAGCAGAGGGGACAGGCTGCAGCTGATGCCACTGCTCCTCTACAGCCAGCTGGCAGACTGACCGCCTCACAGAGCGGTTGGCTGCCTCCTCACGGAAGAATGAACACAGACTTCAGGGTATGCATTTCTCTCTCAGAACTCAACACCAGTAATCCTCAGGGAGATGCGATATTGAGCACATTATGTGGTGTCTCTCCAGACCAGGATGCAAGACGGTCAACCATGTCACTCCTAAATCTGATTTCAAAAGGGTCTATTATGGTCATTTAGTTTGACCTCCTGCATGACAAAGGTCACAAAATTACATCCCATGATTCCTGAACTGAGTCCAGTAACTTATAGTTGAATCATAGCATATCTATGAGAAAGACACAGAGTCTTGACTGAAGGACCCCAAGTGATCATTAGAGACTCCTTCATACTTTGACTGCCCAATATCAAGTATCATCCACACATATCATTGTCATGAGCAGTTGAGAGAGAGAGATTTATCAAATAGGTCTTTTCCATCTTTAATTTCTCTGATTCTTTAATTCCTGAACCCTAACCATTCATATCTGATGTTAACAGACATAAAATGATTAATAAAGAGCATGCAAACCACACTTGAAAAGAGAGAATTCTAAGTGGCTGGAACCCTTATGTAAAGCAGAATATGCATAGTATTTCCATTCAGTTCTACATCATACCTCACTCTTTTGATTTTCCCTCAGTCTGGTTGGGCTCTTTTATCTTTTTAGTAATTGTTGTTGTTGTTTTTGCTGCTGCTCCTTGGCTGCTGTCAGTGTATTTCATTATTTTGCTACTGAATGAAGGTTAAGTTTGGAAGCCATCCAGAACTGAGCAACTGTTGCTGATTCGGAGAAAATGTTTGTCTTCGGGCTGTGTATTCACTTTGTAGTGTCGCCAGAACAGTTTTGGACATAGCAGTTTGCAACCATGTCAGTAGCAAGTCATTTACAGGCTTTTAGGAAGGGCACCATTTGTGGGTAGTTGAGAAACAGTGAAACATTCATCTGCCCGTTCTGCCTCAAACTAATCCCCGTTGTCCTTATGACCTCCCCAAATTGAGAGGTGCATGCATGCTCTCTGGTTCCACAAAGGGATTTTTGGCTATATCAGATGTCTGTGATTTCTGATAATATCATCAATATTTGAGCCTTTGAGGGAAATTCATGAACCAGTTCGATCATTTTGTGTGGTCAAATGAAAAAAATATTTTAAATTTTTCAAGCATGCAAAGCCCTAGGGGACCAAATGGCAGAGGGAATTAGTGATGAATTGCAGTGCTTTCCACATTTAGGTCACCAGTTCAAATCCTGACAAGGTTAGAAGTGACTGAGGGCTATTACCCATTCACATCATGTGTTGTTGGACTATGTGATATGAGTAGGTTGGTCTAAGTTCATGTCTGTATTACCCCTGTCATCATGACTGTTACCCTTGTAGGCATTCTCCAAGGAGAATGTCCATCCATCCCAAAGAGCTTCTGTAAAACAGGATTGGCAGGGGAAGGTGAGCTAGGAAGTTGGCAGTGTGGCACCTGTTCTGTGGATAAACAGAGGGCTTCAGTCTCCCAGACTGCTAATGAATCAGCATTCCCCAAATTCACTAGAGAACAACAATGAAGAAAGTCAGTAAGGTGGCCTGTATGAGTTAGGTGAATCCACAGGCTGGCCAGACCAAGTCACTTTCTGAACAGTGACAAAGGCATAATGTAGGGAATGCTGTGCGTGATCTCACAAAGAGACAAAATTTATACATTACAACAAAGGGATGTCATAGAGTGAGCTGGGCCTTTGAGGGTTTCAAGTCGCCAATCTGGCCTTTGTCTGGTACCCAATCTCCTATGTCTGCAAGTCAAGCCTGCTGGGGGATATTTGAGAGCTGCCTGTGTTTCTCTGTTGCCTAATCCATCAAGCATCAACTTCTTGTCTGCACCTTCAAGCTCATGCATGACTCCACCCCAGCCAACATCTCAGTCTGGTTTCTTATCATTTTCTGTCTCTGTGCAGGCTTGACTTTTCTGTGTCTTTGGGCAGGGCTGCCCTCGTCTGTCTTGTATAGCGATGAGCATATTGTCAGTGCCTACCAAATAGCATGCAAATAATAGCTGCTATGTTGACATAAAGCCCGAGGAACATAGGACATTACAATTACAATAATGAGATGCAGTAGGTCATCTGGTTCCAGTGATTGCCCCATTGAATGGAGACTGGCTATTTCAAGTGAGGAAGAGAAAGGAGGCTCAGTATATTACTGGGTCAATGCATTAACCTGAACTTTTGCCACAGTTCAAATCTTCTCAGATCAAATGGTGAAAATGAGTTTGGTGGTCACATCCTAGATTCTTTTGGTCCACATCACAAAAGCACAAAACACTTTGGCAGGAGTGGCCAGCTCTGCTGGGAAGAGACCCGGAACTGGGTTTCAAGAGAGAAGAGAAGTGTTTTTTGTCATACCTAAAGTACATTATCAGAGATCTTTGGATTCCCAGCACAGACATAACAGGTTAGCACCAGGGAGTACTGCCATGGCTGTGTAATGGAGAAACTTGAACAACATCTGTTCACACCAGTGGGCCAAATTCTCCTGTCACTTATACTAGTGTGTAAATCTGATGCAACTCCACTGACTGTAATGGAATTACTTGGGATTTACAGTGGTCAAACCAATGTTTGTGGCTATAAATTCCTTCCTTTATCTCATTTTACAGTACTCAGTTAATATTAACTACTGATAATGATAAACAGTAAAGTACATTCTGGGTGATATTGTTATTTTTAGTTGGCGTGTGAGGCTCATGTAGCAGAGTGCAGGGAGCTCAGCAGCTGGTATACTTACATTGTTACTGTGGATATTCACCTGTACAAAACAACTGCCATGACCCTGGGATTTGCTAGAGTATCAGTGTGGCTTGAATCAAGTCTAATTTTGGACAGCTTGTATCGAATGGAAACCAAATAAACACCCTCTGAAATTTGCTGTACTTGACTCTTTGGAGAGATAGATGTTGGTCTCAAATGGTCTTTGATAGTTTTAAACAGAGCTGATTATTTCTTCCCCTCCCCCATCTTTAAAAAGAAAAACAACCCCCTGAAGGCAATATAAGGAACATTAAACCATTTTACCAGCCCTAAGGGTATTTACAAGTGCTTCCAATCAAAGGTCTCTACTGGCAGGAGTAGTGTGGTTCTTTCACAGAAGATGAAAGCAGCAATTAAGTGATTAAAATAACCAAAAAAGCCCCAACCTACCAGTAATTAACCAGTTAAGCAATAAAATGAAACTACCGTACTTTTGAATGGCTTACATTTCATTCTTAACCATTACATTTAATAAAAGGCTGTGTTTAAAAGTTAATACAGTCTCAGATAGGGAGTTAGTTTGTAACCCCATCACACAAAATAGTTTAAAGTCAAAGAAGTGGAGTAGAAGTGTTGCTTCCTACAAAGATGGTGTGTGTGTGTGTGTGTGTGTGTGTGTGTGTGTGTGTGTGTGAGAGAGAGAGAGAGAGAGAGAGAGAGATAGAGAGGCTGCTCCCTGGCGTGTGTGTGGGGGTGTGTGTGTAAGTAAGTTACAAAGAATGCTCTTTCAGGCCTTGATTCAGGAAAGCACTTAAACAGCCTTCCTGAATAGGTAAGTTTCCTGATTCAGAGCCTTAATCATTAATAAAAGAGATTTCCAAGACATTAATAAGAGTAATTCAGCACCACATGTGGTTCTTGGCAGAGGGATGTGGGAAAGTATATTTTACTTGAATTTATAATCCTAGACTACATGCTCACTGTATGATAACATGGTCACCAAGGGCTTTATCATGTTTGTTGCTATGCTGTACACCACAGCCACTCAAAACTTCACACTGACAGCATGGACGGAACTCAGATCCTCTTGCTTTAAAAGCACAGATCCCTATTTCAGCCAACGGAGAATCATAGAATCATAGACTATCAGGGTTGGAAGGGACCTCAGGAAGTCATCTAGTCCAACCCCCTGCTCAAATCTCCATTAGATGTTAGCTACAGGATTTATGACCCCAGGTTGAGTAGTCCAGCAAAGGGCAGCGGACACAGAAAGATGCCATGCATTACAGTATATTTACAGGGTACAGTCAATAATATCAGTAGGGGCTCAGCAAATTAGCCTTCTTTGTAAGAAGGAATGGGGCCAACAGCCGAATTTCATTCAGCACTCAGCAGTAGAGTGGGTGCGTTCCAAAAATGAGGGCGCTGTGAATCAATCTGACCTGAACCCTCACCCAAAACGCAAACCCAAACACTGGTGATTCTAAAAAGTTTGATTAACTACTTTATTCATTACTTTTCATTTTTAAGTGCCCCTGCAATTGTAGCTGGAAGTTAAAGTGTCAAAATACCACTGGGTAGGCTTTTCTCAAGGTATTCTAGTCCATCTGGGAGTAGGAAGTAGCAGAAATCCTCTGAGCGTGCCTGCTCTTTGAGACTTTGAGCTCAGTTTTGGAGACCCAAGGAACTCAGAAACTTCAGAAATACTTTGCAGAGGAACTCAAACTACTGGGTCCTTATTTTAACTGAAATGAACTTCTGAAATGAACCTCTGAAACTGAGAGATCTGTCTACCATGGCCCTTATCAGTTTAATATCTGCTACGTCCTCTATCTGAAAGAAAAAAAGAAAAAAACCTGACCCGTTTAGTGCTGCTAGATGTACTAGCAGGGAATAGTCCACAAGAAATTCATACCAGGACAAATGCATTTTCCAGACTGGGATGGTGTCAGTCCCAAAGTTGGAGGGTATTTGAATCAGGGGTTTAGGTTTTGCCCATAATAAAGGCGAGACTGTTTAGAACATTCTGGTCTGAATCTCAAACAATTCCAAAGTTTAGTGATGCTGCATTTTGGTTTGGGCCCTGTTTCTAGTGCCAGGCAACAACAGAGATTTAGCTTAACGTAGGAATGTTCCTCACAGTCTACATGAGATATCAGCTACTTGAGCCATGTCCAGAAGCCCTTACTCAGATTTTACTCAGTCACTACTTAGGCAATATATCCATTGACTTCAGTGGGAGTTTTGCCTAAGAAATTCTGGATTTGGCCTTTTAGATGGGTCTGAACATTCATCTCTGGCCTTGGATTAGATCATTTTGGGGAACTTGACTGTCACTCAGGGTATATCTACATTGCAATTAAACACCCACTGCTGGCCTGTGTCAGCTGACTCGGGCTCACGGGGCTGGGATTACTGTGCTATTTAACTGTGGTGTAGACATTTGGATTTGGGCCCTGCGAACCCGAGTCAGCTGACACAGGCCAGCCATGGGTGTTTAACTGCAGTGTAAACATACCCTCAAAGCCGCAGTTTTGAAGTCGGTTCTCATCTGTGGCTCACAGGGCACCATACTGCATGGAGCCCTCTGCTCCACCACAGCTGCTCCTAAGAAAATCCAAGTGAACCTATCTGTGATGCTAGCTATGGCAGCTTCTCTCTCAGACAATATCTGAAACTTAGCCATCTTTCTTCATCCACTGCTCCAGCAGGGAGTCCTGGAAAAACATTGTATCTAACATGGCTAGCAAACGTGCCAGGGATATAATGTTCTTTACGTGTGGTCCATGTAACTTAAACAAACTACTTATTGTTACATAGTCTGTGTTATCTCTTCCTGTTCTTTCAAATGGGGCGCACCAGACCCTGGAGTCCTAATTCAGTCCTTATTCAGGCAAAACAGTAGGGAGACCCTAGAACTCATTCTGAGGTAGCCTACAATACATTAACATTTCTGATGATAGTCACCTAACTGAGGCTAATTTTTCCCCTAGCAAAAACTGCTCTTTGAATTGCCATCTTCAACAGAGAGCAGCTCCTGGCAGCGCTGAGTCTTGGAAGTCACATAGTCTGGCACAACTTGGATCCATCAGAGACTGTGGAAACTTAGTTGGAGAATTATCAGTGGAACAGCACAAGGTATTTTGTCAGGAGATAATATTTGTAAGGGGGATGACAGCCAAGTCACCAAGCAAAGTGCTGTAGAAAAACAAGTTTTACCCTATGTAACCCTTGTTTCAACTCCCCCTTACCCCAAACAAGAAACTGCAGATAGGGCCAGATCCTTTTCCCATTTAAATCAATGAGAAAATTTCCTTTGGCTGAAATTGTGTAGGATCAGGCCCAGAAAAAAGTACAATTCCCCTCTGTAAACAAGATAATAAAGAAGAGGAACTGATGTCTGAGGCAATTCATGTGAATTTCCTGGCAATGAGGGCACCAAAAACAAACAAAACACCCCCAACACTTGTCAACAGCCAGTGGTTCTGCACTGTGTTTTATAAATCATTTTTTTGGATACACAATGATCTTCCTTTGTCCCATATTTATTATTGTTTCATTTGCACTAAAAAAAGAACTGGGAAATATTTGGCAAATGGACTGGAAGCTTGTCTAGAAGCCATTCACTGTCTGCGCTCTCTGTCTGCACTCTAAGCTCCTTTGTATGTTCTAGATGTACGCTAGGGGAAAGGTTGGTCTTAGCTACCATCTGTTAGCTAACTGCAACCTAAACGTGACCACTGTTCCTCATGCCCTACAGTGTCCTACAGCAAGGCCCTCAGCACATCACAACAGCTATCTTTGCACCTCCTACAGAAACAGTATTTGGCGAGGGAGTCGGGGAGGGCTACTTTCCACTATGTCCAGCAATGAAAAAAACATAGAAAACATAAGAAAGGTCCACCTAGCCCAGTATCCTGTCTTCTGGCAGTGGCCAATGCCAGGTGCCCCAGAGAGAATGAACAGAACAGGTAATAATCATGTAATCCATCCTCTGTCTCCCATTCCCAGCTTCTGGCAAACAGAGGCTAGGGACACCTTCCAGGTCCATCTTGGCTAATAGCCATTGATGGACCTATCCTCCGAGAACTTATCTAATTCTTTTTTGAACCCTGTTATAGTCTTGGCCTTCACAACATCCTCTGGCAAGGAGGCACACAGATGTGCCTGGTCAGGGCATTCATTCCTTTCTAAACTGGTGCCAATGTCCTGCACTTACAACAAAAATGCTTCTCTGTAACTTTCATGGCATCACCCAGCTTCAATAAGTAGTTCTCCTTCACTGACATCCATAAAAGATCCACTCATGTAGGGTAGGGTGACCAGATGTCCCAGTTTTATAGGGACAGTCCCGATATTTGGGGCTTTGTCTTATATAGGAGCATATTACCTCCCACCCTCTGTCCTGATTTTTCACACTCGCTGTCATGTCACCATAATGTAGGGAGAACCAAATGTTGTAGCCCGTGCAGAACTGAGAGAAGAATTCTGCCCTTTGAGTGTAAACCTAAGGATGCTACAAGATGATGCATAAATCATGTTTCATATCTTTGCAGCATCTGCCAAATGACTTGGGGGTAAGAGAGGAGAAAGGGAAAACAAGAAAAAGGGTAATTGCTGCTGCAAAAAAACCCCAAATTTGGGATGTTTGCCCATAGATTTCTTGGCCATCACTTCTTCTCCTTTTTACTTTCTGCATTGAAATGGAAGAATACGCAAAAGAGCTGGATCCAGGCTTTTCACCTAGTCTTGTGTCCCACCTATTTGACTAAGGAAGGAATTTACAGGAACTTTGTACAGAGAAATATGAGCGTAGTTATAGAGATTATGCTAAATTTAACATAGGAAATATCAGATGCTTCCAGACAAAAATACCAGTGAAATAATCCATAAAAAGCAAAACCCAGCATTGAGAGGAATAGTTTATTTAAAATGCTTGTATGCTCTGCATTTCCTATAAGTACCATATATTAAATAATCAAAAGATTTAAAAAGGCTTAACAATCTTAAATCTCAAGATGCCCATTGATTTTCTTTATTAATATGTTCTATAAAACATCTTCCGCCACACGATGGGCACTGCACCTTCAGGGGAATTGGTACAGGGATCCTGAAGCCCATCCTCAGTTCTCATTGAGTCCTACCCAGGCAAACCACTCACCCTTGTCTCTCAGTGTAAGTACTAGGATACATACTTCTTGTTGTCTCCTGGGGTATGAGTCACTCATGAAATCTATTTCATCAAAACTATTTCACCTTCTGCCCCGTGAAGTCATTTGATGGCACAAAACCCCTGTTCCATTGAGACTAATGGAAAAAATAAAAAAAAGAGACATCCAGTCATAGTTTACAATGACTGTGCCAACAGCATGCACAATATTGTGTTTTCCCTTTTGACGGGTAGGGTTTATTCTTCTACCAGCTGTATTCATTTAATGAGTAACTCATCTATTCTATTTCACCATTTGTATATTAAACAGTTTGCAGTAGAGAATTTGTTCTTTAAACAGTGTTTTTTCTACAGTTATGTCTTAAACGGGTCCACATTTACAGTGGGTGGATAACATCACCCAATGCTAGCATACATAAGATGCTTGATTTATACCATGGCTAGTAGTGATTCAGAAAAAATCTTTTAAATATTGTGAAATTCATATGATCTTTATTAATTGTACAATATCTAACTCTAAAAGTAGAAAACTTAAAAGACACCTAGGAATATCCATTCCAGACGAAAAAAACCAGAATAACACACGCACCATATACCTATATGGACATGAAATTAGTTGTGGAACGGGTTTCTTGAGTCTATAATGTCAGAGTGCATCATGAATAAAGTATGTATGGCGCTTTTGTTTTCAGATCCCATTATAGAGACAGAAAGCCTTATGGAAAACCACAGAGCTGTTGACTTGTGTTGCTGCTCCTGGTTAAATGGCTTGAATTCTTGGCCTGGAATGTATCTTTTTTGATGTCCTTGGATAACACACTATATTTGGTTAACATAATTCTCCCATGACTGTTATTAAGGTTACTCCATACAATATGTACAGCTGAATCAGTATTTAGACAGTAATGGGGGCATTATTGGTAGTGAAGTCTGAATAGCAGCATTCGAACACCCTGCACAGCTTTAAGGCTTTGATTCAGGAACACATCCTTATTCAGGAAAGCACTAAAGCACATACCACAGTGTAAATATGGGCTTTCCTAGATCAAGGCCTCAAATTTTATTCCAAAGTGACTGTTGAAGATTACATTAATTATTAATCTCTTCACTATTCAGCCAATTAACATTCTACTGAAAACTATAGCACACAGTATCGTAATTGCTCTATTTGGACTGGAGCATGTATTATACATGTACCTGGCATGTATAATACCAGTGAAAAGGTTAGGAGTTTGAATCTGGTCTCCTCATAAAATGTAAAGGGCTACTGTGAACTAGGGTGGTGTCAGGTAAATGGCGCACGGAACCTTTGAAGTAAATTCAGGCTTAGCACCATTCAAGAGTGAACTTGTGGTATGTATGACAGATCCTTTTTATCCTAACCTGTTTTAAGCTGAGTGGAGGGGGAAAGAGAATCACCTTTACATTCTGAACCTTGTGCTACAAGAAGGTTAAGTAAATAACAAAAAAATCTTACCAGAAACTTGGTAAATTTGCACTTATTCTGTCTTTTTTTTTTTTTTTTTAAGTTTGGTTATGAATCTTATCACAAGCTGATCCAAATGTGTCACAAAAAATAATTCCCAAGCTCCTTGCAAACCTGGCTTTTCTCCAGAGGTCAAGACAAGGCTGGGCTCAAGACCACCTGCATTTCTGTTGAGACTTTCACTTCCTCTCTAGTCCATTATCCAGAAAATAAAAGGGATGTCCTGCCTGATTTTTCAGTCACTAAACACCCACAGATCCCATTGACTTCAGTTGGAGATTTAAATGCTCAGCCCCTCGGATAATCAAGCCCAATAGTTTACACACTTGAGTGCACGAGGGTGCGCAAAAGGAGAAGAAATCCCTCCAGATTGAAACTTGGGATGTAGTGTCAGCACTAGAGCAAATTGTTGGTCCAAGTATCTAAAAGAACAGCCAGGTAGATATTAAAATTAAAAAGTGATCGGAGTTTATTACAAGCAAATATGTTCTCGGCCACATTTTGAACCACTAGTCCCACAGTTGTGCCCCGAAAACATACATGCACATAAATAACTGCACTGGCAAAACGTTCGTTTTCTTTTTCTTTTCTTCTTTTTACCCTTTTTATGTTCCCTTTTATCGAGAATATTCTCTGTTAGAGTCACAAATGAGTAACAAATTATTTGTACAGAAGTCCATTATATATCAAGACAAAGATTAGATTGAATGGGTCAAGCTAAGACCTTTCAAAAAAACCAATAGAACATTGACACATTGCTGTGATTCAAGAGAAGGAACAACAAGACCAATCATGCCTCTTTCTTCTGGCCTGGTATCTAGAGTCAAACTCTGCAGTGCCTAATCAAGCAAAATTTTCATTGAAAATAATTGAAGTATTCCACAGTTATGAATTTGGCTGTAGGACTCTATAATTAAACCACTCACACAATCTTCTTCTCCCACCAATAATGCTTAGCATCTGGCTGAACCAACAAAACCCAGGAAGTTCAGAGTCAAAAGCTGAAATCATAACCATAACACAACTACTTGTGCCTTGCAAATTCAAGGGTCTCCAGTGGTGGGGATCTCCGCTATCATTTGCACTCTAATACAGTGCAAAGTAAAAATGGAATTTCAAGCAATACTTTTAATGTCCTAGCTTGCGGTAAATGAGATTCTTTGCATTGTTTAAAGAGAGATTTCCTTATGTGATTTAAGACAGATAACTAGAACAGATTTTAGAGTAGCAGCCATGGTTAGTCTGTATCCGCAAAAAGAAAAGGAGTACTTGTGGCACCTTAGAGACTAACAAATTTATTTGAGCATAAGCTTTTGTGAGCTACGCTCAAATAAATTTGTTAGTCTCTAAGGTGCCACAAGTACTCCTTTTTTAGAACAGATTTTGAAATTCCAGAATTTCACGGGCAATGTTTGGGTCCAAGGTTTTGGTTTATCTCCCTGCTGAGATACGAGAAGAGGTATATCAGCCACTATATTTGGATCTGGATCCCAGTTCAGATGTCAAACCTCTCCACAAGTGTGGGTATGTTCAGATCCAAGGTTTTGGTTCAGGCCTATCTCTAACACAGATCATGTTTGGAACAGCTTTTAGTGTTATATAGCCCCTTCCATACTAAGAAGCAGGTTTAGGTTTCATTGATGTGGATTATCAGTGGTACCCTATTTTAAACTGTTATGGGGAAGATGGACAGGGTCTTATGGAGAAGCCTCTCTTTGTCTCAGGAAGCACAAACAAATACAAATTGAAGTAAACTAGTGAATTTCAAGAACTCACCACATTCTCTGTGTTCCCTGTCCGATTGGCAAGCTGACATTCTTCTGCATGCCCATTACAGAAGCAACTTCCCCGGACAATCAGATCATAGATAGCATAGTGGGCAAACCTCTGGGGTTTCTCCAGCAATCCCAAGCCTTGGCAGGGACACTCCTGCCTTTTTAACAAAAGGAGGCGCAGGTTGGTGAGTTTCAGGAGGTCTTGGGCCTCAGGACTATATGGGTCTTCAATCTTGTTGGTTGGAGTTAAGGCACGATAGATCACCTAGGAGGCAAACAGAAAACACATCCTTGAGGAGATGCAGCACCCCTGAATATGTGCAGTCCAGACAAACGGGATGCTCAGGAAAGAATAATAGTTGCCATTTGGGAGGCTTCTCACAGCCTTAGTCATGGTTGACATGTATGAGGCACCAGGTAGTGACGGATTGTGACAACTCAGACGAATACCGGGGTTGTAAATGCAACACTGTCCACTTTTCTACACCACTTTCCACCTGAGCATCTCAAAGCATTTTAAGAAAATACCTTCAGCCTCCCAATACCTCTGTGAGGTAGTCTCACCATTCTAGAGTAGTATAAACCGAGGCACAGGGAGGTGAGGTGATCTGCTCAAAGCCACACAACTGGTCTGTGATAAAGCTGAAAATAGAATCCAGGAGTCATGAGTCAGTCCCCGAAACTAACAACCAGCAAACACAGCCTGTCACACCACTGTTAAACATTAGGATAAGCAGATCATTTTAAAGGCTGAGCCAAATTATTAATTAGGAGGGGCTAGAGAGAGAGAGAATCTGCAGTATTCAAACAGTTAAAATCCACGAATAAAGGCATCCTATTGCTGCTGGACATAAGAGGCAAGGTTATTGTTTGTTTGGAGTTTCCATGTTGCTGAGAAAGGCTATTCATATTACAGATTACAGAATCCCAACGGAATAATAGTTTTTTTCTTGGTATCAAGACTCTGATTTTGTGTTTAACAAAGGCTGCAGGAATATGTCCTGTTTTAGCTTGGATTCCACTTTGACTCTTCCTCTCTTCAGGGTCTTTTTTTTTATATTGTGAGGGTGAGTGGTGGAGATAGAGGGGTGACAGTGAACTAGAGAGCTGGTCGCATTAGTTCCCAGGCTTAGATTCCCTTTTCGATGTGCTGTCTCTGATTTGAGAGCTATTTTCTCCTCTGGCTGAGTTTTGCCATCATAGCAGAGGTACTTGCCCTCAGGGTTCTTTGGCCCTGCTTTATGAGTAGTGACAGTCTCTGTCTGACTAACCATATTAGTGGAGTGAAAGCTTTGTTTCCATAGGGATTCCCTCTCCCTCTCCCTCTCTCTCTCTCTCTCTCTGGATTTTCTTTTTTTGTGGACAGACAAGTTTAAATACCTGCTGTGTGTAAAATATTTCTTCTGTTCCTTTTTGTTTGCAGGGGCCAGAAAAGAACTGGTGGTTTGTGCCTAACAGATAACTCTGTTGTGTGTTGATGGCACATGGGAGATAAACCCCCTTAAAATAACAGAGTCAGCTGCCTGACTCAGTAGCAGACCGACACCTGACAGAGTTATGCCACAGTGCCAACAGCACATTTCATGCCTTTCCACAGCATTTTCTATTTTATAATTTTCCCTTTTTTTTATTCTCTTCTTTTATTCTGCGGAGCCATCCACAAAGTTGCAAATGACCCTGTCTGTTCAGACCAGAGATGTCCACATTCCCTTGTTCAATGGAGATATGGGCAGATTGCCCAGCCTGTGCAACCCAGGTGCTTACATTCCCCTGATCAATGGAGCCATGATAAAATAGCCTAGTCCTTTCTGCCCAGATGTGCACATTCCCCTGATCAATGGAACCATAAGCAAATGGTCCATTCTGTTTAGTCCATGGGCCCAACATTCCCCTGATCAATGGAACCATAGGTCAATGACCAAATCTCTTTAGAACAGGATCCTTCATTTGCTTATCAGTGGAGTCATGGGCAAATGACCCAGTCTGATCGACCCAAAGATCAACATTTTTAGACTGATAGAGCAATGTGGGAATAGATTGGTGTATTCACTCCTAGTTCCTGGTGTATTCACTCTTAATTATACCATGTGCAAACCTAATACCTGACACTTCTCTAGAGCCTTCTGACATTAAGTGTCTCAAAGCAAGTTATAAATAATAACATATTAAGCCCTGAAACAACCCTCTGAAGGTCTCTCATACTGGCACAAGGGAGCTGAGGCCCAAAAAAGTTGATCAGTCTGTTTAATCTGTCTTCTTGTCATCCCTGTACAAGTTCCATTCTTCATATGTACTAGCAAGCCACTAGGACACTTGAGAGACCACAAGTTTGAGAAAAAAATATTTTAGTGGCATATTGCTCCGCGACATGTCAGCTGAGGAATGGTGACTGGCATGGGGTAAGAGCTGGGAGATCTGGGTTCTAGACCCAGCTCTACCACAGCCCTCCTGTATAACCACAGGCAAATAATTTAATCTCTCTGTACCTCAGATTCCCTATCTGTAAAATGGAGGCTCATAATACTGATCTACGTCACAGGCTAGATCAGGGATTGGCAACCTTTGGCACGTGGCCCATCAGGGAAAGCCGCTGGCAGGCCGGGACGGTTTGTCTACCTGCAGTGTCCACAGGTTCGGCCGATCGCAGCTCCTGAAACGGCTTTCCCTGATGGGCTGTGTGCCAAAGGTTGCCAATCCCTGGGCTAGATTGTGAGATTTAATTCATTAATATATGTGCAAAGATTTAGGATTTTCAATAGAAAAGTGCTATAGAAGGTTCAAAGAAGTATTTTTACTATAATTACATATCCTGAATCATATTTAAATCTGAGGGAAATAGAAGTGCATTGGCATATGCTAGCAATACATTTGGCCCTGTCTAGTGTAATATTAGAAATCTCGTATATATTAGTGTAAGCCACATTTTTCAGGTAGTGATTAGTGATTTGGGTATCCAGTTAATTGCCCATCCTCTCCAGATATTAATAGGTATCCTATGTAGCAATGAGTTCTTTAGGCTGAAAGAACGGCTACAGGGTGCTAAGCTCTCACTACTGCTCTGCCTGCTGTCATGAAGGTGTTTTGCATTTCCTTTCTTAACCTGCCAGCTCAGAAAATACTCGGGCTCCTTGTGAATTGATTGTTTTGCAAATATTTTCATTTCAGGCTTTGCATCTCTTCAGGGGAGTTGCTTTGACATTTCCAAATCCTCTTAGAGCTCTGAGTATCTACCCATCAGCAGAGATGTTAATAGCTTTGGAAGTCCCATAGGGATCATGGCCTCCATTTATGGAACAGCAATATTCCGTTCCATTTGAGACACAAGAAATTGCTTACCTGATTTATTCATGATGTACTTCTGCTTTTTAGAATAAGTTCAGTGGTGAGATTAGAGTTGTTTATCCCAGTCTCTCCCAAAGAAAGATTTTTACAACATTAAAACCTAATTCCAGTGACATAACAAAAGTGAACTCATATATATGTTCTTCCTGGGCTCAGCAATCACTGGCTCCTTGCTAGCCTTGACTATTACAAGAATCACAGAAACTGAAGGTCTGTCCACACTAGGGAAATTTGCACCGGAGTAGCTAACGTAGATATGTTGCACTGATGCAAAGTGGAGTTTGAACTGGTGTGACTTACTCTGCAGTATGTCAAAGAAGAGCAAATCTTGTTTATTACAAGTGCAGTGAGTCATTAAGGGTTTGCACAGGTGTCTGGAGTGAGTCACCTGAATGCATGCCCCATTTTGCACTGGTGGAGCACACCTTTAGCGTTTGATTCCATTTAGCAACACCAGTGCAAATTTCTCTGGTGAACACAGAGTCTGAGTTTCAGATTCTTCAATCCATCACACTCCCTGGAGGAGAACCCTGGTCTTTGAAACACTGAAGATAAAATCTGCTAGACACGAATGATTGTGTAGTTACTGTTTCTTTGTTGGCTATTATTATTTTTTCTGACCCTGCTTACATTTTATTATTGTTTTGTCATTAGTTGATCAATTGTTTTTTATATATGTTACGGTGAAGGCCAGTAGGCATAATTTAAAATACTGGTATTTATCAGGTGGGATCTGACATCCCATCTGATATATGTTTCCAGGAATAATTCATTAATAAATACAACCGTCTACTAAAAATGTTTTTGCTAAAAAAAGAGATGATAAAATGTTATTTGTTTGTTTTCATTCCATCGGAACGAATGAAGCCCTAGTTAGAAGCCAAATATATCCAATGATTGTATATATCACTTATGTGCTGTATATAGATTTTTTTTGTGACTTAGGAAGACACTAAAGTCATTTCAATTAGTTACTCATTTTATATTGTATGAGGAAGTACAAAAAAAGAGGCAAGGTGTTCTTGTGGCTAAAGAGATCTCCTCAGACTTTTGGGTTTTATTCAAAGCCTTGCCATAGACATCCTGCATGGCCTTAGGCAAGTCACTTAGAGCCTGTTCCTGCTTAAATCCATGGGAACTTTCCCAGTGACATCAGTGACCTCAATCACTGCGTGCCTCAGTTTGTCCATTGGTAAAATGGGGATAAGAACACTTACCTCCTTTACAGGAGGTGAGGGGATTGATTCATTAATGTATGTAAAGTGCTTTGAGATTCCCAGATGGAAGATAAAGTGAAAAATATTAATTTTAACTATTATCAATATTTTTTAAAAGGTGGCCATCTAAATAATGTCTGTGCTGGTGGTTTGAAAGATCACTAGATTAGAAGTGGATCTACGGCTTAATAAACTTATAATGCCATGGGCCATGGAAAGAGATAGTCTACACTGAAAGCTCTCAATCAATTATCTGATGCTCTGAGATCTGGCCTTATCATTAGTTTACAGGGCTGGGTTGTGCATTCTGAATTGTACGAGGCAGATTCTTGGCATACAAATAGACATTTGACTTTTACATTTTGTTTACCTTATGGAAAAATTGATTTGTTTATTAGCTTTCCCTGGGTCAGTTGCAAGTTTGGCATCCCGACTACGTTCCTGGAAAAAGGTCAGGAGAATGTAATAAACAATTGTGTCGTTCCTATTATTCTGATGCCAACTCTTGATTCAAAGATGGCTTCCCAGTATGTGACATTCATCATAAGGATATTCTATTCTATTTAAATCCATCACTGTGGTATCTGAGTCTTTCTGCTACCACGCTTTTTGCCCTAAAATTTTGAGTACCTTTCCCCAACATTAGTGTGTAGGTTTAGTGAGAGTTGTCTATGCATAAATAAAGGACAGAGTCTTCTCAATTTTCATTACAGATCCCACCCTGATAAACGCTGAGCAACTCCCATTTTCCACTGAATTTGATTGGAGTTGTGGGCTCTCAGCATCTCCTTAGAGGCTCTCAACATCTTATGGAAATAGATCGTAAGTCTTGAGTTACTCTTATTACCAGAAACTGAAATTGTAGCTGAAAGCTTAGTAAGGATTTTCATGCTTAAGTGCAGATCTGCTATCGAGTGCCCATTCGTCACCTTAGTTCCCCCTCCCGCTCACACTTCTAATTTTCATCAGTCATTCAGCCATGATTCATAAAGATGGAGATTATCCTTAGGGTGACCAGATGTCCTAATTTTATAGGGACAGTCCTGATATTTGGGGCTTTGTCTTATATAGGTGCTTATTATTCCCCCATCCCCGTCCCGATTTTTCACACTTGCTGTCTGGTCACCCTAATTATCCTGGTCTGCCCTGACCATCCTAATAGCCAGGAAGTTAGCAGAATCCAGTTCAAAACTAATCAAGACAGCCATCTTTAGGGGATGTGTTTTTCTGTTCACCAGCTAGCACAGCATCATAGTGGATGATATTTTATCTCCAGTCAAGAGGGTCATCTTCATGCAAGAGACAATGTCTCAGATTCTTGATTTCTTGCCATTCACTGAATCCACGTTTTGCTTCTCCACTCTTGAGGCCGCTAATTCTGTTTTTTTAACATGATCTCCCAGCCTGCAGTAGTCAGAAAAGATGTGGACACAACAAAAGCTCCCCTCATAGCCTCAGGTCAAGGAATATGAGTCACGCATGCAGGGAAGTTCCTATGCATGCCCTCCTACAAAAGAAGATCCTTGTGCAGAACAAAAAATGAATATTGCAAATCATCACTAAGATATGCTGATCACGTTGGCTTAATGAGGACAATAATGTCCCTGCACTCAAAGCATGCCCATCAGAAAGAAGCCATAATAAAAACTTCCATCAATTCAAAATGTTCTTCAGTAGTAGGTTGCTTGCAAGTTGATTTAGTTCTTAAGGGTGTAGTAAGCATTTTCACCTCTCAAATTTTCCTACCCTTTAACAGATGTTATATGATCAGTTTAATGGAACTACAGTGCTAAATGCATTATTCCATCCTGCAATGCAAGAGTAATCTTTGTCCTGTTTTATTCCATCCTGCAATGCAAGAGTGATCTTTGTCCTGTTTCAGAACATCATCAGAAAAACACATCATTAGAAACACAAAGAAATCCCAGTTTTCTTTTTAGCTATTTGAGCGTCTCATTGATTCGCAGAACAGGTTGGCTCCAAATCTACGGCATTTCCATCCTCCCACTATGGACAGTAAAACTATGGAGCAATTAAAAAACAGAATATGGCAGTTTATTAAAGAAATATCTATGCATTTAATTTTTGTTTTGCACCTATGATCCAGTTAAACCCAGCTACAAAGTGACACCTTGGATTAATTCTATGCTTTCCAACACAGTGAGGGGGCTGATACCTCTTCAACTTGCATTTGCTTTGGGCTATCTCAGTGAGCAAATCTTCCATTCAACATCTACCCTTGTCATCAGTATGGTGGCTCCATTTTGGATTCAGAATATCCAAAACATTTCTCCTAAATTCACCTCACAAGAATATTTTTGAGTACCACAAGCTACTATTCCCATTCTACAAAGTGTTACATTCCATTTGGTAAGAATTATAAAGCACTACGGAAGGAGTATCCAAATTTTGGGCCACAATAGCAATTTGCCAGGAGTCTAAGGATCATACCTATGCAGGGCAATCCAAACAGTATGTCAGAGCAGCTTTCTGCTGCTGATGGTTGCTGTTGCTTGTTGGTGGTAGAGTAATGCATAGTCTTAGAGGAATGATTCATTGCTTAGAGGTCAGAAGACAATGGGAAAGGATCCTGTGTGATGAAGGAAAAACTATTTCACTAGGAGGGTCGTGAAGCACTGGAATGGGTTACCAAGGGAGGTGGTGAAATCTCCATCCTTAGAGGTTTTTAAGGCCTGGCTTAACAAAGCCCTGGTTGAGATGATTTAGTTGGGGTTGGTCCTGCTTTGAGCAGGAGGTTGGACTAGATGACCTCCTGAGGTCTCTTCCAACCCTAATCTTCTATGATTCTATGAAGGTTAGAGATGGACAATACTGAAATGCCAATCAACTCCCTGAATGGATGACCTAGGCTGGATTCTGATGGGAAATGCACCACTGCCCATCACCAATGCCATTTCTTCTCTACCTTTCCTATGCAAAGCTTGTCTGAAAGATTTCCAAAGAACCAACCTGCAGAACAGAGATCTAACAGAAATCTAAGCTGCCACTGTCTTGGTGATCATAGTAATATATAGAAAACCACAGAGCAATTAATAAATTATCTTCTGCATGGAGTTAAAAACAAAAACCATGTAAATTATCCACCAGGCTAATAACTTCTCATACAAAGAGATTTTTCTCAATTGAGACTTGAAAAAAGAAGTGGGAGCTTCTCCAAGCTTTTACATAACAGCGTGAGGATGAGAAATCTATTTGGTATCTGCTGCCCGGCATGTCAGGACTCGCAGAAATAATGCTAGAAAAACAGTGTGTTTTTCTGGCTGGTTTTCAAGGTGCCAAACAAATATCCCTGACATGGCTCATTATAAACCTGGTCAGAACGGGTTGCCACTGGCTCTCTGCAGTTCATATAACAGGGAGGCAGGCCCCCAGACCTGTCCTCTCTCAGCCCCATTTGTTTCTTCTAGGTTCAAGTCACCTTCAGACACAATCCGCTCTGTCTCCTTAAGCTTGTCCTCCAGAGAAGTGAGGCCTGGCAGTGTTATCCACTTGTTTATTCTGCTGGTGTTAACTACTTCCCGCCAATATGCCTCTGCATTTTCTCTCCTCTACAGCTCAAGTTAAACTAAACGCTGAACAGACAGCCCTAGTCATAACATTCGGGCACTTGCCTTCAAGAGTGACTAATCCCTCATCGAATCCTTTCCAGCTGGAAGTTGGAAGAACCCATGGATCACGCTGAGCTCTGTTTGCTATGCCTGCTGCAGATCTCCTGGACATTTCACTAGAGCATTCAACTCTGTCCCTTGCACCTCCGCTATTAGGGGGCTTGATCTTGCAGAAAGATGAGCAATCCCATTTGTCATTGACTTCAATGCTTTGTTGAATCAGACCCTTAAATAGCTGCTGATGCCTCATTGAAAACCTTGTAAATTATTAACGTATCCACATATTGCAGGTAAAGAGAGGGCTCTTCCATCTTTAATTTAAGGGCATTTGCCTGAAAATAGTTTCCCCTGCTTAAAGGGGCACCAAAATGCAAGTTCGCCCAGGGTGCCATATTCCCTAAGGCTGGCCCTGCTTAAGAGATCACCTGGTCCTGCTGCTTATCCCTTTGCGGAGGCCTTAACATTGTCAGTTCTCTAATCGTTGTGATGCCACAAGTAGATTATGGTGTCAAGTGGGAGGAATAAGCAATGGGTCTAAATCTTGCAGCCCTGACCTCTCTGTCCCTAATCAGGAAAAATTATCATTGTAGTCAATAAGAGTTTTGCCTGAGAAAGGACTGAGCAAATATTGTGCATGGATATCCCTCTTCCCACCCCTTTGCAGCACTGTCCTCCTCTTTCTGGACTCAGAACAGGACCCTCTGTGGGTCAGGGATCTGTATGTCCAGGTATGCTATGCACACATAACCCTGTCCCCCGCATTGGTCCCTATGAAGGAGCACTGACTTTTGAGAAGGTTCCCCCAGTGTGATGAAGAGCCTTCTCTGGGCTAGCAGCTACCCAGAGAGTTTCTAGCAGTGTTGCTCCATGGCAGTTAGAGAGGGAACAGAGACCCGGGGCCTCCATGGTGATGGCTCTGCCCCATGTTTGAACAAATTGGTGCTTGTGAAGCAGAGAGCTGCACCCCCTTACACCAGGTCTGAATTTGACCCTCACTGTGTTTTTTAAAATAGGAATAATTAAAAATCTGTTAGCTTAAAAGTGACATCTTTGACAAAAAGGCAGCACGGGGTACTTCCATACCCAAAGGGGTCACAATGGTTTAGACAATGAAGAGTGTACAGGTCTTCCAACCAAGGCACATTTCACATGTTGCCTAGGAACCAGTTACCTTATTCAGGCATACACAATTCCTCTCCCCCCGAGTGAATTCCAGTAATGAGCTTATTATATCACACTTCATTGGTGTCATCTGTCACACAGACACACACATAAATGGATGGGCCTTTGATTTAAAACTCACTTATACTCTTCAGACCCAATTGCGTAAGGTCTTATTTCTGATCATCAGCTCCTGAGGCTGTAAGTGGGACACTGTGATACAGACCCTGCATGTTAATGTTTTCCTTTTACACAAACATATTCTTCTACAGAGAAGAACATTTGTTTTCATTTCCGGATGCTCTAGTTTATTTAAAAATGCGCTCCTGATGTCCCACATCCTTGAATGCACGTGCTGTCAATATGCAGGTTCAAGCATCCCCATCCTTATCTCCACCAGATGGGATCTGAACTCCCAGGCTTCTGAGCACACCAAAGTCTGACTGCAGTGTTGAATTAATTTAACCTTTTGCCTTGGCCACATCTTCATTTAAACTGTCTGACCCTAACGATAATATTAGTGTTGGTACCTACATACAATAGTGAGTGGTGCATTAGAAATGTAGACATATAGACAAGTAGTAAAAAGTTCCATCTACTGATGCATAATGCCACACAGAAGCATTACTGTAGACAGATGTTTTACTGGAGGTGAACAAATCTTCTAAAAAATGTTATTCCATAGTTTTATGCTGGGGTTTGGGTGAAGCTGGTGGGCATAACAGCCATCTTTCATTCAGGCTAAATGTAAGAAGCAACTAAGCTCCTTTTGGAGTAAAATAGCTGAAGCCAATAGGAGCCACTGCCCAAAACACATGCCACATGCAAGGCTGGTCAGGAGCAGAGCTATGTGGATGGAGAGGTTTCACTGGGGGTTGAATGCAAACACAGATGGCAGAATACTGCTTTGGTGGAGGCCTGTGTTTATATGTGAGCAGATGGAGCCAGAAACATCACAGGCATAGACAGAGAAGGCAGCAGAAAGCCAAGAATAGCTAGAGAAGAATTTGCAATGTGATCAAGAAAAAGGTAAAAGAGAGCTTTTGGGGTACAGTGCTGGCTGGAAAAAGAGGCTTGGAATAATGAGCAAGGAAATAGTCTCCTCTTGTTTGATTCTTACTGTGTTCAGGGAAACAGAACTTTGTTTACATTCTTTGTAAATAAGCAGGTTTGCATCAAAGAAATCCCTGACACTATTATCAATTTCTCCTCCTAACAAAAACAACCTGCAAGACCTTGAATATTGGCTATCAGCTCAGGTCAAAAGGGGTAACACTAGCATCTTAATCATCTTAACATTAATTGGTGACTTCAGTTGGGAACAAGTTAGATAATTTCTCAGAAGTTACCAGCTTGTGCTATGAGTTCACCAGCTCTCATGCCCTACACCCCTTTTCCTGGGGAAGGCTCTTCAGCAACTGGATGTGGGAACTCCAAAGAAAACAGAAATGCTGCAGGAAATATCATTGGGGATTCCTTAGGTGGCACTCTTCCTTCTGAGTCAGTATTGAATCAGGTTTCAGAGTAGCAGCCGTGTTAGTCTGTATCCGCAAAAAGAAAAGGAGTACTTGTGGCACCTTAGAGACTAACAACGAACGCTTATGCTCAAATAAATTTGTTAGTCTCTATGGTGCCACAAGTACTCCTGTTCTTTTTAGTATTGAATCAGTGTCCCAGGGGCACTGTGCAGATATAGGTGACGTCTTTCGACTAAGATGTAAAAACTGACCACATGTGGTTAAAAATCCCATGGCACTTTTTGTGAGAGTAAGTCTGTTAGCTCAATGGTTCTGATCAACTTTCACTTTTGGTAACTACATTCCACCTCCTTTCCTCCCTCCATCTGTTTCATTCGAATAAAAAGTCTGGTGTGTCATGGTGCTGGCTCAGAATGGGTAATGCCTTTGTACCCCAGACATACCCACATTGCAGTGATGATGGTGAATTAAGTGGTCCTCATAAAGTCTGTCCATAACTTCAGGATCCTTTGGGATTATGGGTGCTATATAAATGAAAGATTATGAATTGCAATGCTGCACATCAGTAATCCTCTTCTCGTTCTCTGGGAGGATGTTGGATCGTGTTGCTCTGTGCTGCTCTACACCTGCAACATTTCATTGCAGAGGTGGCTGGACTTCAATAGTGGGTGAAGTGACCCTGTCTGTTTTTTAGTTCATTCATCAGCTTGTAGAACTATTTGGGATCTTCAAGGTTGTAAGGTCAATGTAAATATATTATTAATAATAATAATCTACATTTCCAGCACATATATATATTGGCTAGATGATACATGGAACCTTTTTTGCTACACCAACTGAGATTTGTCATTGCAGAGGCTTGTGTTGGATGAAGCTTTTACTGTTTGATTTTCTGCCCTTCACGTCTCCGATTTAATTTAGCAGCAACACGTGGCCTTAATGATATTCTCCAAGGTTAAATAAAAATGTGAGCACAAACCAAAGTGTTACAGAGACAGGGGCTTTTGTTACAGAGGCAGGGGAAGGAAGTATTGTTTGTGATTAAGGCCTGTGACTCAAGACACCTGGATTCTACTCCTAACTTTACAAGAAGCCTCCTGTGCGACCATGGGCAAATCACTTCACCTTTCCACGCCTCAGTTTCTCCATCTGTAAAATGGCAATAATGCCATTTATGTGTGTTCTGAGGTGTGATGCATTAGATTTTATAAAGTACTAAGAGCCTTGATCAGAAGGTGCTATAACAATGCAAAATGGTATTAGGTGTTCAGAGAGTATTTTGATGGGTGCAAAAGAAATAACGAAACGGAAAACATACAAGTACAGTTGTCTTAAATGCAACTCCACTCTCCTTATTTCATGTTTTAAAAAAATCATATTCACTAATTAGAAGAGCTACAACTCAAACAACAGGATGGTCTGGGAGTCAGATCAACTGCCACACATTTCCAATACATGCACCATCCATATGCATAGGTCATATGCTGCCAATGCACAGGGGTGAATTTCACTCTTCACCCCTCTATGCGTCAGCTTCCCAGCCTGAAAATAAGGATAATAATTCCTTAACCCTTCAGGCTGTTGTGAAGTTATAAGCACCACTGGAATTCCTATAATTTCATTTTAAGCAAACCAGGGCATCACCTCGCACATCCTCGCTTATTTTGCAGTGAAGTCCCAATGCCAAACCCGGGACAGCATGATCACTTCTGTGACTACGTATTGTGATGCCATAAATAGGACTGTGACCTCATTAAAGGATCTTGGAGAAGATGTAGTTGTAAGGCTCTCGGAGGCACTTATTCAAATATGAATATCTCTGATTATAGCCAAGTGAACCTAAGAGATGTCTGGCCATTCTTGTATAACTGTTCTCTTTTTCTTCTGATTTGTTCACATAACATAAGAGAGGCAATAGAGTCTAATGGAGAAGGCATTGGACTTGGTTGGAGTCAAGAGACTTAGATTCTAAGCACGGTTATCTCATCAACCTGCTGTGTGATCTTAGGAAAGTCACTTCTCTTCTCTGTGCCTTAGCTCCTCATCTGTAAAATGTGAATAATGATACTTACCCGCCTTGCCACCTGAAGTGCTTTGAGATCTATGGACAAAAAGTGCTATACCTGTACATGAAGTAGCTATTTTATTAGTAAATAATTAATAACTCCTCTTTAAAGAGACTTTATCAGTATAAATATATATTTCTTTAAAATAATCTCCTTTTCTATCTAATGGCACCTTAGAGGATTAACACAGAACGAGTTTTACAAATCTAATTTACTGTTCAATATTTATGCTAGATTCCCATTTTTCCCCTAACTTCACTCAACTTGGACAATGAAACTAGGCGGGATAGTTTCACTTCCTGTTTTTAAACAGTTTCACTTCCTAATCCTCAGGCATTAGCAAAATATTGTATGTGGCAACACTGAAAGTGACTGTTTACATTAAAGGCGATTTGACTGACCTAAAAAAACCCATGAAAGCATTTGTATTCCCTTTCTTTTACTGAAACTTCCTCTTTGTTTTCCCTTCTCCTCTTCTTTTATTTTCTTAATGTAAAACCTAAATGTTTTGCCTACCTTTATTTACTGATTTGGACAGTGTCCCTTTCAACACGTAGTCCCTGAATTTTAGCCAGTTTTTAACTGACCCTCTAAATATGGTCCAAATGTCAGTTATCACTTACCTCACCTCGCGTGCAAGGCACCGCATCTGAATACCTGGAAGTGCACAGAGAGCCCTCTTCAATAAGATCATCTTGAAGCCCAAACGTTGCTGTACAGTTGACAGAAAAATATCTGTAGGGCCTCCAGGTCTGTCCATTGTCCTGAGACCTCTCCAATACCATAGCAGCTGGGCGAGGTGACTTGAACACTACTATGACATGAGTCAGGTAGAATGCTGTTTCCAAGTCCAGCCTGATTTCTTCCCTGTGTACTCCTTGTGCAGACTGCCACCAGGAGCCAGGGTTTAGGAAGAAATTATCTGTCATATCAGAGGGAAGGTGGGAGTTATCAGGCTGATTGGCATTGCATTTAGTGCATCGGGGCTGCCCACAGCCTTGGGAGGCCCAATGAAGGAGGTTCTGGTCTGGGTAGAAGCAGTAAAGTTCTGTGCTGTTCTGCCCACATGTGGTAAGAGAGACTGGAGTCCTGCCTGTTGCTAGATTCCCTACAGGAGGATTGCAGGAGTGGCCATCACAGCGGAAGGTTCGTAGCGTTACTGGATCTGAAATACAGTAGTAAGAAACAAAACTAAACAGAATTTCTCAGGCCGCTCTCATTATTAAATATAGGGAAAGAGATACAAACTTCTGACAGTCTAAACCATCATGGAGACACTTGTTCATCTATACCACTAAAGAATTGTCAGAACATTCAGCACTACAACTGAGGACAGATTTTTTGAAAGAACTCCGCGTGGTGGGTGCTGGTCTCTTCAGAAAATTTGACCTACTTGTCACAGTGTTAGTTTCTGGGTGAATCTAGCCTTATTTTAGGTGCCTAACTGGGAACTGAACTCTTCTGAAAACCTGGCCCCAATTGTCAACACTGAGCACTTAAAAATCTGGCCTTGATCTCTTCTGAAAATGAGTCTTGTCCAGTATTACACATCTATATATCTCTTTAATATTATCTCACTTTTGTGTTATCTCACTTTTATTGTACCCTAGTGAAGCTATGCACCTACAGAACAGGTATACTCCATGTATTCTATATTATTCGTTTTGCAAAAGTGCCTACAGGCTCCAATCAGGGATTGAAGCCCCATTGTGCTGGGCTTTGTACAAACATATAACAGAAAGATGGTTCCTGCCCCCAAAATTAAGGCCAATATTTTCACATATGGGTGCCTAAGGTTAGGTACCTACATCCATATTTCGGCTCCACCTAAGTGGCCTGATTTTCAGATGTGTTGAGCATTAACATCACCTGGAACTGTGGGGTTTTAGCAGCTCTGAAGTATCAGTTCCCTCATTTAAGTACCTAAATATATTGTCAAGTGATGAAGTTCAGGCAACCAGGTTTGCAAATGCTGGACAAAATGTTTAGAAACCAAGTTCTACTGATTATACATTATTTTTTTTCTTTACAAAAGTTCTACTATTTATATACTTATTTCTTTAGAAACTAAGAAAATTTAAAAAAAAACTAAAAAAACCTAATATTTACATTTGTTCATCTCTCTAGTTCCTATATGGAAATCATTAATACCTTGTGACATTGAAGTTATAGGTCTCTCCCAAGACCTTATTATCAGTCTAAGGAGAATCATCTTTTTAATGACATACGACACATTCTTCATTTCTTAACGGTCCAGAAGGAGTTAAAGTCTGACCTTACAAGGTCATAAATCTAATCTGAGAGGGGGTCACAAGTCAAACCCTAGGACTCTGTACAAATCCTACAGGAAATAACCATTTCAGAGAAACTTGGAATGGCCTTAAATGCTTAGTAGTCTAGGAGAAGTTCAAAGATCAACTGTTCGTTCAAGATTTAGCAAATTATGGGCCAAATCCTGAAATCCCTATTCGGTTTTTCTTCTGTCCTTACTCAGGCAAAATACCCTTTAAAGTCAAGTTAGGCCTGGGAAAAGACGTGAGGATTTAGCCCAATAAAAATATGGAAATCATAAGCATTGAACCATAAAGTCCAATTTATGGAGAAAAAAATGAGCCCAGCTCATGTTCCTTGTTTCTCTTCTGTCCTTCATTTTGAGGTAGATGGTGGCATTTATGCTGCAGATCTCAGGAGTGAGTGGTGAGGATCTCTACTGGTCTAAGAGAAGCTCTGGACACAGATTGTGTCTCAGACGTACAGGCAGGTGCAAAGTCTTTAGGCAGGGGTGCTGGAACAATTTTTATAGTGGGGGTGCTGAGAGCCATTGACCCAAACTGTAAACTCTGTATAGAATGGAAACCACTTCAAGTCTGCGCACCCCCAGTTCTAGCACCTATGTCTTTGGGGCTGCCTTGTGAACATGTGTAATACGTTTCCATGCCCCCCACAAAGTGCTGGCCGTACTATGCAGACTAGTGCAAAGAGGGGGCAGAGCCAAAGGCCAGCCGTGCCCCAGCAACCTTCTCCTTGCAGGGTGGAGAAACAGGAACAAGCAGTTCCTCAAGCCTGCTGGAGCCCTGATTGTTGGAGCCTTCTTGCACATGCCTCCAACACTGCATTGTTGAGCAAGGGCCTGTAATGATCTTGCTCTTTGCACCTTTGTCCCGTATTTGTGTACCACAGGCTAAAATGTAGGAGTCGGGGGGACCAAACTATCAATCTGGCATCTTAAAGACGCAGTAAATTAACTGAAAAATTAAGAAGATTTTAAAAAATATGTGTATCAATGGAGCTCCAAGGCCTGCTGATAATAATAGTTCTACAGACTAATACTGTAAGTGTATTGTAATGAGAACCAGAAATCAGGCACAAACCATAATCTCTTGGAGTCCAAAATGCAGATCTTTTTCCCAAGATTTTCCCTTAATATCATGAATTCTTCAAAATCCGTAGTACTGGTCAGCCTTTGCAGCGATTTCAAGACATTCAGTTTACCCTGATGAACACACTAACCTCGCTTAGTGTCTGAGCCAAGTGTACTGTGCAATATGGGCTCAATAACCATTTTGTTCCGACCCCTTTTCTGGTTGCATCTCATCTTTTGTGAACCTAAGTAGCAGTTCTGTGTGATGCCGAATGAGGCCAATAGTCCAGCTAAGTACAAGTCAGTACGTGCTGATAGGTAGAGCTAGAAATATTTCAGTTTTTCTTGCTGAAATGAAAGACTGAAAAAAATGTTTCAGAGCAAACAAAATGTTTCATTTCCAGATTTTTTAAATCCTTTTTTGGGGGGGAGGGGAAGGGGTAACTAAATCTAGCTAAATTTCTAAATAAAACACCGTTTCACAACAAAAAGTCAAAAGGTTTTGTTTTTAAAATGTTGAAACAAATCATTTTGACTTTTCTAATTTTATTTTCTTTTTTCTCAGTCAAAACTGCATTTTCCAGTGAATAACCTATTCATCCAAAACATTTTGCCTAGCTCTCCTGATGGATTTTCTACCACAGCACAATATTGCAGACTAAGGGAAATGAACATTTTCCTGTTGAACACCCCAAATCAAGAGAGACTTAAGGGGAAGACTTGTATTGATTTATCAATATCTCTGTATCTAGGGTTTCTACACAGTACATTCCCCTTGTAATCTGTCCTTTATGCCCTGCCCTGCACTTGCCTCTCTTCGCAGAACAGAGAGAGTGATCATGGCCCATTTCATTTTGGTATCAGTTTTTATTTTTAGATGTCGTGTCTTTTAAGGTTGGAGGTCCAGAAATCTGGAGGTTTTTTTGCAAATGATGTAACCTAAGTTACATACTTTATGAATTATTTTATTTACATGAATGACAGCAAATATCCGGATGATCAAAACTTAACCACGAGAAGGCTCCAGCATGGGATGAGTTTTAAGAACATTAGGACTACAATCCTGACTGGCTATGGTATCTCGCTGGGTTGGTGTCCAGATAACGCTGGTGGTGCCCTCAGGCTCTGGCCCTCTCTGCTCCTTGTCCCAAATTGGGTATAGTACTGTGGTTGGGTTGCTAACCCCTGGTGCTGGCTGCTGCTTGCCCTGTGTTAGGATGGTGATCTGGCTACTTCCTGCCATCAGCTGGAGATGCTTCAGCCAGGCTGCTAGCTCCTGACTGGGTGACTAGCTCTGCCTAGTGCTACTTGGCTGGGGGTCTCTGGCTCAGGCTCTGCTTGTTACTCCCTGAATACAGCTTACAAGTTCCTGTGGCCAAGGATTACTGGCCAGAGCACTGCCTGTGAATCAGGCCCGCAGCCAGACCAGAGCTGCTCTCTCAGTTCCCATGACTCACCCGGGGCACACCCCCGGAACCTCAATTGGTCCCATGACTCACCCCTCGAACAGAGCCAGCAGGGACTCATCATTCAGGCATGCCGCAGCAACTCAGCTGCACTGACTCATCCTGTAAGTAAGGTCCTACTTAATTTGCGATATTGCGGAAATTGAGGATCCTGCAATATTAGGTTTCCACCATAATTTTTATTTTAATTGGCTTACTTTGCGCAGACCACAATTTTGTATACATTTTGAGGTTTGCAACGCACACTTTTTTCCCCATTAGTACAGTATAACCCCATTGGTGAGTAGAGTCCTTGGTTGGCCAACAACTGCTCTGACTGGCCTGCCACAGTTTTGATATATTTGCTCTCAGGTTATCAATTGTCACTTTGAACTGCATCTACGCATTGCATGGTTATGGGAGAACGTCAGAAGGTTCAGAAGCTTAATCTGAAAGTTTGTCTGTAGTTTATGTGAACTTCTCTTTTTCTGGGAAAGGGCTTAGAGATCTTCTGAGGTCAGACACCTGGACAAGGTGTCTAGCGCTTCCTGGTTTCGGCCTTGTTGCTGCAGTCCTGAAGCCTTACAATTCCATCTGCTCTGCAGGGTGAGTTCCATTGAATAACACTGAGTTCTTTTTTTAAAAAAACACCTCGCTTCTGGCAGATGAGGTAGAATTTTAAGGCTCTCAGACTGCAGTGCTCTGAGGATATCTTTTCATGGCATTTTGGTATCTGAATTTCCTTATTTTACCTAGCCTAGCTTGTTAATGTCTGGTCTCTGTCTTGTGAGGTTTCATTAATGAGCTCTGAGACCCTTGGGTGAAAGGCATTGTAGAAATGGAAAATACGGTTGTTCCTGTATTAAGTTTCTGTGTTTAAAATGGATCAGATATTATCACCTCAATGTGGTCAGTGCTGTACAAACCAGAGCAGAAGACATTGTCTCTGGTTCCAAAGAGCTGACATTGGACTGGTCCTACCTACTTCATGCTGAAAGCCTTCAGTTTGTATTGGCCATAACTAGAGTTAAGAGCCTTTAGTGCTTCTCAGGATCAGGCCTTGAGTTAAAAATGCCATTGAGACATGTAATATACCATATGGCTAGAGGAAGGTCAGTCTATAAAGTTGTGTGGACAACTGTCTCTCTTTGGTGAATCATCATGGAAAGCCTTCACAGAGTATACAGCAGCAAAGATTTGAAGGAAGACACAAATCATTTGGTACCCAAGGAAAGGGAATGCGGGAATTCTAAGTATTAGAAACAGCATGGAAGAAATCATGGAGCCAAGAATGGGTGAAAGTAAGGACAGGAAACTGCTGTTTCTTTTAGTTCCTGTTGGTGGGCTATCAGTCTGCTACTGAATGTTCTAACTGTATTTAATGACACATGGAAAGTGAGAAAGAATGCAGTTGCCCTTCTGATCAGCAATGACATAGAAGTTTATCTGTTTTGCCTGCTAATGCAGCAACAGCAATATACAGTTCCTGTCTGAACTGCTGTGTCATTAGGAAAAAGGAGAGCACAAACTGCAAATTAGCGAAGGGGTGTTTGAGGGAAGGAGAGAGAGGGGAAACGTTCTGCAGTCGATTGGGAGCCTTGCATTTAAAGAAATCAATCTGCAGGAGCTTGCTCGGCCTCCTGATAACAGATCACTCAATTGTTTCATGGCTATGACCTGAAATGTGGAGTCAGAACGGCGAGGGCACTGCTGAAGAAGGGAAACAGCAGCCAGGAAGCCAGCAACCTCCCCCGAATGCCAGGAGGGGCTCACTGAATAATTTATAAGAGGCTAAACCATCAGACCAGCGCATGGGTGCTGCCTATTACTGAGGCTGATTAACTCTGGCTCCTGCGCTGGATGGCTTGGCCCAATAAACGAGGCCGTGTATTTATTTATTTATTTGTTGCTTCCCTAAATGCTGTGCAGTGAGGCAGCAGCTTTGTGGAGGGCGGCTGGCAAATGACAGTCTCTGATGATTATTGAGCCATTCAATTGGAGATGGCTCACATGGCTGAAAGGACGTACTGGACAACTGTTCAGGCAGCAGTGGCTAACTTCAAATCCCCATTAGCCATCAGAGCCTGACAAATGTTAACTGAAGCCATATTAAATATTAAAAAGTGCATTTTTCACCCTCTCTAGAGGCCTAAACAGAAGAAATGGCACCAGGCCACTCATTTGGGGGCTGATCTAAAGCCCATTGCAGGGAATAAAAAGATGCCCATTGACTCCAGTGGGATTTGGATCAGGTCCTTTATTTCTTGTCAACATAGAGGACCACGAAACAGTGTTTTAAATGTCTTCAGTTGTTCAAATCACAAAGTTCTGATCCATATTTTGGACACCCTAAAAATCTGGGGTTGTCCCTAGCCTATCTCTAGTATTGGTGGATTCACTACAGCTGCGTTTATGATAAGCCAGTTTCACACTGGGTGTGTGTGTGTGTGTGTGTGTGTGCAGATTTCACTTGTTTTACTCTGTTTACCTGTCTTCTTAACAGCTGAAACAGCTGTGGTTGGGAGACTGATGTCTCTAGGGTTTAGTAATGAGCTATAGACTCTTTAGCTTCCCTTTGATAGCAACCAAAACATTTTAGCATTTGTTGGCTGGTCAATGGCCCCTGTGAAATGAGTTCGGTGGATCTCAGTCCATTTACCAGTGGCTAGATATTCACATCACAAAAACCTCTCTCACAACTGGCACTAACAGTCCCCCTTTGCTACCTAAGAGGCCAAAGATTGTATGAGCCGTGGTGACTAGACTATCTCCACTCCTATGGGTAGTCCCATTCCACATGAGGGTTGTGGCACACCAGCAGGAGGTAAAAGATCACATAGAATATGACAGAGTATAAGAGTCTTAGACCCAATGTCCTGGCCAAATCCCAGCTCGACCAATTCCATTCTGCTTGTCTAAATCCCTCCTACAGTCTCAATTATATTGAACACGGCTGGCGTGATTTTCAGAGGTGTTGGGGACTCACAGATCCCAAGGAAGCCAAGCCACTCTGCTAAGTTAGCCCACTAGTGCCCATTGGCAAAAGCAGAATAAGCAAAAATCTGTGCTACTTGGCATTACTTAGTGAAAGTCTGACAGGTAATTATCCAAGGTCAATTTTGTTTCAAAAAGAACATACATCTGATTTTAAGCTTTGTGCTACAAATGGCCATTTTTGGCCAACCCACACCCCCTTTTGGAGAGCTGCCATTAGGAACGCAGCCATGAAGAACCGCCCACTCTCTGGAGGGAGGGCAGAATGCTGGCAGATCAGATCGTAAGAGCGTGAACTGCTGTCAGCCTTTCAAGCTGACCCCCCACTCAGGACACTTTTCAGAGCTCGGCAATGGCAAAGGGAATAAGGCCCTGAGTCTAACTGAACTAAGGCAAGAGAGAGCATGAGTTTCAAAATTGCTGACACCCTCAATTTCACCCTTACTATGTTACCTTTAATGGTCTAAGGGACCATGCACTGGCAGAGGGCATGCATCCGACATACATACCATCCTCCATCAGGGTGCTTCAATTCTGGCCAGGAAGGACCAACTCCCAAGGCAGGGAGGGGAGTTTATTGTACAGTATTTTGGCCAACTATCTGAATAAACAGCATGCGAGTCCTTTAAAATGTCATGACTCTTCAGCTAGATTGCCCAATCTTCAACCTTCAGAGCAGCACTAGACCTGTTTTGTCTTTAACCGCTAGGTCCCACACCCTTATGCTCTGTGTGTCTGTAAGACAATACAGAAAAAAACAAACCATTCCAGACCTTCTGAGCAATCTGCTTCATGCTGCGGCTCATTAAAAATTCACTCTGGCTCTGCAAATCTTACCCAAGGCAAATTTCAGCTGCCTTTACGATAGATTTTCCCCTAAATTCGTTTTTAACTATGTGTTCCCCAGATAGTACCAATAGGTCGACAAATGACATTTCTGTACACATCCCCACTTGTGTGCTGCTGGGATAGTCTCAAGCAGGGAAACTAGCTGTTGCCTCGGATGAGAGACTAAGGGGCAGGAGGTGTAAATACATGATGGGAGATTCTATGCACTTCCCTATAACCTTTCCCTATAATGCTGGGATAGCCAGACTCTGATCTGATTGAAGATAAACCTCTGTATGATGTAGGAGAATATTTCTCTGGTTACTGTGGTTTCAGTTCTTTTTACCTTAAAAAAATTTGCAGTTATGGAAATCTAATGTCTAATCATGTCATAAAATATAGTCTAGTCGAGGAATAACCTGTGCTGAAGCAATCTTGTCTGCATCTGATTTTAACAGAGAGAGGCAGAAAGCAGAAAATGTAATTATTCTTCAAGACACTGTGTGGAAAATGATGTTATCAGCGCAATACTCTGGACACGCAAGTGAAATTTAAAGCAGTCTGTAGCCTTCTCTAAAGAGAGAAAGAGAGATCCTAAGTCAATTCCCTGATGAAAAAGACACATGAACCAACCCACTGGCTCCTCTCCTGTTTTATCAATACTGTTTTCATATTTTTCTGATCTGATCACCTTAGTTCATCATAATTCAACCTGTTTTTTATTATTCTTTCAACCTTAAAGATGTATTAAACCATGGCAGGCAAAGCTGTTCTTCCACTCCAATGTCCAGTTTCCATGCCCTCAGGGGAGCCATTCTTTATCATAATCGAGATATTTTTAGAATCCTATGTAAATACCAGTGCAGTTTAATCAAATATGAAAAATGTCCAGCTGCTATGCATTGGTCCTAGTCCTACTGACTTTCAAACATTAACCATTTTAATTTAAACTTGCCCATCAAATCCTGATCAAAGTAAGAAGAAACTTGAGTGAATGGTCTACCTTATACAGTACCAATAATATTTCCTAGATAGAATGGCTCTATCTTTTAATTATTTTTGTAATAAAACTAACCGTAACATAGTTCAGATCTTTTCAGCAGTGCCATCCAAAGAAACTGGCGTCTGACTCTTGTCCTATCTAAGAAGATAGTATCCCCTATCAAAATAAATTATTGGAATATCTCGATTCTTCCCCACCCATCCACTGAATTCTTTCTTTCTTTCTTTCTTTCTTTCTTTCTTTCTTTCTTTCTTTCTTTCTTTCTTTCTTTCTTTCTTTCTTTCTTTCTTTCTATAAAGACAATATGTGATTTTCTTGTAATAAAATGAGCTGATAAATTGCACATCCTATTTTAATTCATAGGAAAGGAGAATGGGGTATATAGGAGGAAAGAAAAATATGTATATTGGTTGGCCCAGATTCCTTGAAGAAAGAAAGAAAGAAAGAAAGAAAGAAAGAAAGAAAGAAAGAAAGAAAGAAAGAAAGAAAGAAAGAAAGAAAGAAAGAAAGAAAGAAAGAAAGAAAGAAAGAAAGAAAGAAAGAAAGAAAGAACCTTACTAAGAGACTTTAAATATCTACTTTCCCTTCTTCCATCCCCTGCTCTTTTTATTTTTTTTAAAGTTAGGTTTAACTGTCCCATGGCTGACAATACTGACTGATTTTTGCTTACCTGCCTCACCGTGACCAGAAACAATGTATTCCAAGAACACAATCAGCATGATGCCTTTATGCTGCATGTCTGTAAGGGGGAAAATATCTGTCCTTAGTGGAGCAAAAAGAATTTCATAAATCTACAGGTTTGGTGTCTGCATGTTCTTTCTTTCTTTCTTTCTTTCTTTCTTTCTTTCTTTCTTTCTTTCTTTCTTTCTTTCTTTCTTTCTTCACCTTCCTCTCAGGGCAGGGGTCCTGGCTGGTGTCTCATTCTTCTTGTTTTATTTAAAATCCAGACAGCTTTCCAGGTCTCAGATGGCTTCTATATGCGTGACCCACATTGCTTCCAAATAAATAAATGAATGGATAGATGTTACCCCTTTGCATCCAGAAAGTAGGTGAAATTCACATCTCTGACACAACCCTGAGACAAACCATCACTGAGGAAGCAAAGCAAAGCTCAGGTCTCCGGTCAGATCTGATAATATGCAGTTATTTTACTTGCTCTTTTAATCTTTCACTTTCATTTGCGGTCCTTGCTTCTTGGGTCCCCCGCCCCCCTTATCCCCTCCCTACGCCCCCCCCCCCCGCTGCTAATGGGGGTGCAATTAGGGGCTATGCACCCTTGCTTTGTTGTGAATTTTGTCCTAGACAGTGCGCTCTTCCCTTTTGCTCCCTGAGGCAGAGGGTCATAGGAAGAACCAAGTTTGCTTTTCTTTCTGAGAGATGATCGGACAATTACTCCTCTCTCTCTCTCTCTCTGTCCCTGCTCTCACTTCTCCACCAAGGGGCTAGCTTCACAGACTGGTCGTCAAAGGGTAATAATGAAGTCACCGCTGGTGTCAATGCACACAGAATCGATTGCCCCCTTTTACTGTTCTTCTCTGCCTCCTGGGACTTGATTTGTTCCTGGAAATTATGACAGATTAGGTTCTTGGTGGGGAGGGGTTTTAGGGGGAGCATTTGGTTAAGGGGAGCTGGGGGTTCGGGTGTGAGAGGAGGGGATTGGAGGAACTATTCCTCCCTCCCATATGCCTTGCAGAAAAAAGGGGGCGAGAAAGCCTCCCTTTTCCTATCTGGACAGGGGTTTCGCCCCCTCGTAGTGCTATTTAGTAATCTTCAAGTTTTCTCTCTGCCTCCCTTCAGCAGCTAGCACATCTCTCCGTCCTAACTGACCAGCTCTGCCCTCCGGTCCTGTCTGGCTGCAAAGGGGATTATTATAACATGTGATCTTCTTCCTGTTCTTTATACGTTTTTTAGAGGCGGCGGGTTGGGGGGGGGGGGTGTCGTTTCCACACACCCTCGGCTGGGCTTGTGGCCGATCCTTGCTTCAGATGCATGTCTTATTTGTTTGCCAGCCGTCTCTGCCTCCTCCAGGAGCCAGGCTGGGGGGGTGCGGGGAGGGGAGAGGTTAGAGCAGGCTTGTCACTTTCAACTCAGGCGCGCCCCAACTTTGCTCCTGTGCCTTTAAATTAAATACCCAGCATGTGAGCCCGGGGGCTCCTCCCACCAGCTGCTCAGCTGTCGCCTCTGCAGCGCCCTCTATCAGGCAGCCGGGCAAACGACACCTGCCTGCTGCAGGTTACTAACCAGACAGAGAGAGCGGGGAGCAAATAGCATCCAAAGCAAGGAGGGAGCAATGAGCTCAGAGGGTAGGAGGGGATTTCAAAACCAATTGCAACTGATCCGCTAGGCCAACCTGCCAGGCAAGATGTGTTAGGTGTGTGAGCCCCGCTTTGTACAAGGCACAAAATGAGACAGTCCCTGCCCCAAAGAACATACAGTCTATAGCCCTGAGCTTGCAAGCAGACAGCAGAGCCACACAAGCAGTGCCTGGTCCCAGCTTTAGGACTCGTTTGTCTTCATGGGGGCTGGCAGAGGGTGCAAGTTGTTCAGAGCACAGAACTCATTGCTTGAGGGCCCAATCCTGAAAACACAGCCCTGTCTGACTTTTTTTCAGGTGACTAGTGTGGGCCTGACTCTTGTCTTTCTTAAACCTACCTTATGCCAGTGTCACTCCCTGGGCTTTTGGGGAGTTATTCCTGAGTTAAACTGCACTCCTGAGACAGAAGCAGGCCCAATGGGAATCTAAACAGGAGAAAGGCAACTCACCTGCCTGAGTGTTTGCAGGATCAGATCTTAAAATCAGAAATAAAGAATCTTTGTTACAGTGGGAAACCTAGGGAAGGGAGTAACTGGGGAGGGGGGAGAGAAGGTTATTCGTATATTTTTGTGTATTTTCCCCCCTTCTTTTAAAACTGCTAGAATGTTGCATAATTAGTCACCTATTATAAACCATGTGAATACTGTCCTTGTACTCAGACCAGCAGGGTTCAGTGGTAGCAGAGGATGTGCAACACCTCACAGGATCAAGCTCCATATAACATTAATGGAAAGCCTTTCTTCACAATGCACTGTTATCAGTGTTTAAGATAAGAACATAAGAATGGCCATACTGGGTCAGACCAAAGGTCCATCGAGCCCAGTATCCTGTCTTCCAACAGTGGCCAGTGCCAGATGCCCTGGAGGGAATGAACAGAACAAACAATCATCAAGTGATCCATCTCCTGTCACTCATTCCCAGCTTCTGGAAAACAGAGGCTAGGGACACCACTCCTACCCACCCTGGCTAATAGCCATTGATGGACCTATCCTCCATGAATTTATCTAATTCTTTTTTGAACCTTGTTATGGCCTTGATCTTCACAACATCCTCTGGCAAGGAGTTCCACAGGTTGACTGTGCATTGTGTGAAGAAATACTTCCTTTTATTTGTTTTAAACCTGCTGCCTATTAATTTCATTTGGTGAACCCTAGTTCTTGTGTTATGAGAAGTAGTAAACAACACTTCCTTAACTACTTTCTCTACAACAGTCATGATTTGATAGACCTCAATCATATCTCCCCTTAACCATCTCTTTTCCAAGATGAAAAGTCCCAGCCTTATTAATCTCTCCTCAGACGGAAGCCGTTCCATACCCCTAATAATTTTTGTTGCCCTTTTCTGAACCTTTTCCAATTGCAATATATTTTTTTTGAGATGGGGCGACCACATCTGCACACAGTATTCAAGATGGGGGCATACCATGGATTTATGTAGAGGCAACATGATATTTTCTGTCCTATTATCTGTCCCTGTCTTAACTATTCCCAGCATTCTGTTTGCTTTTTTGACTGTTGCTGCACATTGAGTGGATGTTTTCAGAGAACTATCCACAATGACTCCAAGATCTCTTTCTTGAGTGGTAACAACTAATTTAGACCCAATCATTTTATATGTATGGTTGGGATTATGCTTCCCAATGTGCATTACTTTGCATTTATCAGCATTAAATTTCACCTGCCATTTTGTTTATTGCTGCACTTATGGAAAAGTCCAGTAGAATTTAATAGCAAAAAATAATAACCTTTCTATACATTTTTCAACCCTTCTGTCAAATTTAATAGACAATAATATCCCTGTTGTAGGATTCTATAGGATTGTTCAAGGAAACCTATAAGAGAGGGCATCATTCTCTTTTAAATGCTATAGGTTTTCAGAATAATTTCTATAGAACATTATTTAATTTCTTAAGAACCCTACTGATTTCACCCTTTTACACCTCATAGAACGATGGACCTTAAGTCTGAGATGTTCCCATTTCACACCTGTTCATTCTTTTAATATTTTTTCTCTCTCTTTTTTTTTTCCAGATTATGGGCTCAATCCTGGAGTCCTTACTCAGGTAATTCTCCCAGTGGATGTCAGCACAGAAATAGGCTGTGGATCTGTGAATGCAACAAGGGCCAAAAAGCAGCTGCACAATTTAAACAAAGGTTCAAAAGTAAGATTAAAGTTCATGTTTTGTGTTAAGAGGAAAGTCACAGGAAGCATATTTGTTTGTTTGTGATGTTTGAATGGGAAGAGCCTTAGCCACTCTGGTTGTTGTTGATCATGGTGTATAAAAGCCAGGTAGAAGAGAAACCTTATTTTCTCCCTGCTATTATTATGTAGCACAGCAAAATCAGTAGCAATATTGAATAGACTGATATATATTCTGTTTAAATCTGTTAAAATTCAGGAACATATAATAACAGGAACCTATGTGGGGTGGCATCCTTATTGCTATTATGGATAACAGCTGTTAACAGAAAGAGAAACTGGTCAGGAGTGAGGTACAGTACTATCTAGAGGTGTGACAGAGAAAGCTCCCAATATTCAGTTATGAGATTATAGACAGGTCAAGGCACAAATCATGGAATCGCTACTCAGACAAATCTCCTTTTGAAGTCCAGCAGCCTTACTTTGCGTGGAAGGCAATGTGACTTTGGTGTGTGCAAAGAATGTAGGACTGGACCAAAGGTATCCCAAAATGTTAGCAGAGCAGCTGCAAAAAAAAAAAAAAATTCAGAGAATAAACAGCAAAATGGTAAATGATTCATTATTCAGGGAAGGAGGGAAGAACCAATGGGACTTCACAGTGTGAGTAGGTGTGTCGCCTGGGGTGTTTGTCCTCAGAACTTGGGAGACATGTTTGCAAAAGCCACAGGGTGGGCTGTTCTCTCTGAGGTGATCTCATAGCTACTGCACATCCCAGGTGCTTACACACCTCCCTCTCCACTTCTCATTCCCCTTGAACCAGCCTTTTCTTCATCTCCTATTTTCCCAGCAGACATGTCTAGCCTGGAGGACATTTGTGGGGGGCTTCCACTACATCCCCTGCCAGAAAACAGAGGGCGAAAGAAAGGAGTACCTCATGCTCCTGTGAGAACCCCCAACCTCACTGCTCAGGAAGAAAAGGTAACATGGGGTTTGCGAGACCAAGCTTCCCTTCCCACCAGATACCAGCCATCCAAAGCAGCAGGGCTTCTGCCTCAAATGCTCCGCAGGGTTTGGCAGCCAAAGTACAAGGCCACTAAATAAGTTTCTTTGTGGCTTTAATATCACGGAGCTGTCAGCTAACGGACAATGCCGTGGGGACTTGTCTGCTTTCACCTCATTGCTTCTCCCCAAAGAAAAGCTTGAGACACGTCGGTGGGGCAGTGTGGGAGAAGCTTGCACAGAACTTTTTGGTGCTTTCTGGGGTAAATGGGACTTTAGGCTCTGTAGCTGTCAATCTAGCACTTTTCACTGGACATTTTATGAGCATCCCCTTTAAAAAAAAAATCCCTCGTGTATGCGTACAAGGTTTAGCCCACAAAATTGATCAACACAAAGTATGGAAGCTCAACACCTGTTTACTAACCATCCGCATACATTCCATTTTGGTTTTGCATTTTAAGATGTTACAGGGAGAAATATATTTAAAAGCCTAATCAGAAACGTCCTGGTGTTCTCTGCTGAGGCACAGACTTCTCGGGTTTGGGTTAATGATTTGTTCTTGGTTGTGCAATTCTATCTCTTTTTTTTGTTTGACTAGGTAGCTTGCACTGTTAGGTAATCGTTAGGCTCAATCCTTATTAGAGATTTTTAAAATTTTAACAGTTAAAAGGTTACATTAAAACAAAAGTCAACAGGAGTTTTGCGTGTTCAAGGGCAGCAAGTGGGTTCCTTAATGGTCTGAAAGGCCATCTTTCATCAGATAATAATAGCAATAATAATATAACATTGTACTCTTCCCCCCCACCCCCCATGCTAGACACACAGGGACACATTCACAACTGATGAAAGTAGGCACAACTCCATAGACTTCTTTGGTGTTACAACCTGCTTATGTGAGTGTTGAATTTGCACTTGAGGTCAGATTCTTTCTGTCCATTTCCACAAGCAAGGAGGAACCAAAATAGTTAAAAACCAGCTAGGGTGGAGGTGTGTATCTGGGGAGACCCAGATCTCAGATCTCTCCCTAGGTCCTTGGGACTCTATGGAAGCCCCACTTCTAAGGATTGAGACACCAGGGGTATTTGGAACAAAAAGAGAACAGCCATGAGAGATCTAATTAGGAATTAATGCTGCTTTGAGCAACATTAGTTACTGAGGAATGCTCTCCTCGGCTATTACAGCACAGCCATGGGATGGAGGTGGGGGAATTAATGGTTCCGTGGCTCTTGAAGGAGCCATGCTGCCAGGAGGAGGGGAGATCAGTGGAGCTGCTGTGAAGAAGCATATGGTCTCCATAGATGTTCCGAGATCTCTATGGACCTACAGATATTCACCTTTTAGCAGGCCAACCCCTCCCCACCACCTCCCATCATGGAGAGATCCTCACCCTTGTTCTCTTATGAGGCAGGAACTCTATGAATGGAAACTAGTACAGTTTCCTGCCTGCCATAACCGCACAAGGAAGATAATATGGATCATGGGCTCCACATTATTTCCTCAGGTCAAGTATTTTCTGGGAACAAACCCCCGTGGAAATTGGTTTAGTCCCAATCTGGTTTCCAGCATCCTACCCTATTCTCTCCCCTCCTTATCAATAACAGTTAATAAAAGAGGCAAAGAGTCCTGTGGCACCTTATAGACTAACAGATGTAACAGAGCCTAAGCTTTCGTGGGTGAATACCCACTTCATCGGATGCATGTCTTGGAAATTTCCAGACGCAGGGATAAATATTCAAGCAAGAGTCAGGCTAGGGATAACGAGGTTAGTTCAATCAGGGAGGATGAGGCCCTCTTCTAGCGATTGAACTAACCTCGTTATCCCTAGCCTGATTCTTGCTTGCATATTTATACCTGCCTCTGGAAATTTCCACGACATGCATCCGGCGAAGTGGGTATTCACCCACGAAAGCTTATGCTCCGATACGTCTTTTAGTCTATAAGGTGCCACAGGACTCTTTGCCACTTTTGCAGATCCAGACTAACACGGCTACCCCTCTGATAGTTAATAAAAGGTCAGGCTGGTTGTGAATCTTTTATTGGCCTGTTAAAGATTTAAAAGCTTCCTTTCTGATTTATTTGGCTTTTAATCCTCCACCTTTAAACTCCTAACAGGTTTAGAGTCTCAGCTGGTATTTATTTGATACCTGAAAGCCCAAATCCCTTCCATGCTTAACAAATATAGTCTTTCTACAAGGTGGTTTCAAAACCTTGAGACAGGATTTCAGCCTTTATCAGTGATGTGTAATGCTGGGACTATCTGGAGATTTTTCTTTGTGTGCAATGATACATTTATTTTCTAATAAAAATAGCTAATGAGCAAAGGAAAAAAGTAGTCCAGCGACTCAGCTGGTATGGAGTCAATGGAGCTATACTGACTTACACTTGCTGAGGATGTTTATATCCCTTGGGGCTAAGTTTTTCTGTATTTGCAATAATAATTCTAAGCCATTGCAATGTTTGTTTTCGTGTGCCTCTGTTTCTGGTAATAATATAAAGCCTTTAAGTGAGATTTAGAAAAAGCCATGTGTCTTGGGGCTTGCTGACGAGATATTCAATTCTCCCTACCTTACAATATTTAATCTCCTTCAATAAACCAAACCATTTCTGAGGACCTATTTTGTTTATAAGTTTCCTGAGCTCACTTGCTTCCACTTTCATGGCCGAGTGCTTGAAACAGCCATATCCTCTGTCTTTCCCTCCCCGTCTCAGAAAGCTCAAGCTTTCTGCTCTTCAGCTTCCATCTGTCAAGCTAAACATTCTGCAGACAGAAAGCTTTGATTGGAGTATCTTTGCTAGTAGTTATAATGTAATAGGCATGGGTCAAGAATTTCAAAAATAGGAGCTTGAAGTGGCCTCTTTTGAGAAAGTGCAGAGCCCCCCAGCAGCTCCCTTTGACCTTGGTGGAGAAGTGGGAGGACATTTGACCTCAGTGGGAACTTCTGGTTGATTAGCATTTCTGAAAATCAGGCCACTGAGTTAGAAATCCACATATGGAAGGAGGAGTCTAACTCTAGGGTTCTGCTTTTGAAAATCTTAGCCATAAAGAACACAGCTGGACTTTCAGAACCCATGTGGAGTTAACAACAATGGCCAATCAGAAAGATCCACTTTTACTTCTAAACTGAGGTCATCTGTATTGGATGCTATTGAGAGAGAATAACACATGAAACCCACAATCTCATTTTTACAATCACTTTTCAGAGAATAATCCCTCTATAAATGCCTTATAAACACCAAATCCAAGAAGATAAATGGGAGGGAAAAAAAAGTTAATCTCATTGTTAAAGAACAGAACAAGGAACCAAGAAATCAATGTGACTTTGGGTGTCACTTCTCTGGGCTTCAGTTTCCCATCAGTAAAATGTGATAGTGACCTACCTCCCAAGGAGGTTGTAAGGCAAGAAAAACAACCTGCTAGTGGAGTGCTTCAAAATGAGAGCAAAATATTAGTCATGATCCACCATGCATGTCTAAGAAGGAAACTTTGTGTCAAGTTCTTATATTGTACTTAGGTGACCAGCTTGAAATACTCTCAGCAAATAATTAGTTCAAGGTGGGGTTTTCAAAAAAAGTCTAAGTGACTTAGGAGCGTAAGTCCTATTGACTTTCATGTACACTTTCAGTGAGATCAAAGTCTGATTTTCACAGGTGTTGAGCACTTGCAGCATGAGATGAAGTCAATAGGAGTCGTAAGTACCAAGCATCTCTGAAAATCATCCTCTTCATCTTTTTCTCTGCTTGCAGAATAGTCACAGGGAAATTTTGATTTCCAGAAATGCATTTATTATAGATGAAATTCACTCATGTGCTAAGGTCTAGCACAAGGCTCCATATTTTGATGACATAGTGGGATTTAAGTGATGTAGAGGGCAGGAACATACAGAATTCAAGATATGCTGCTTAGTTGTGATTGGTCACATAAGTCACATGGTATTGCTTATCTTCCCTGATTGGACACACATACAAGCGCTTTTGGTGTCAATACTTTCATCTGAGAATTCACTTTGGTTTCTGCAAATACAAGCACATGCAACTTTGGAATTCGTTTGCATGAATGTTTGTATTACAAAACTCAATCACTTGGATGCTTTTGGAAAGGGAACACAAATAGGGCATAAGGTCAGCCAAAAAAAGCCAAGCAGATAGTCACAAAAATTTTTTCACATCATTTGCCCAGCTCTAGTATTTACTTACATGTTAAACTGTTTGAATTTGCCAAGCTGTATTTGTAGATTAGGTAAAAATATCCCTAGCAATCCTATTAGACTACAAATAATGCAGGATATTTATTGAATAACTCTAGCCAGGTTAGAAAAATAACATTTTCATTCCTCCAGCACTTGATAGTCAACATAGAACACAGCCATAATTCCAAATGTTGCAATATTTTCCCTTTTCCTGTTACACATTTCCCCCCTGGCCACACACACACACATAGAATTTTATCCCAGATAATTGTATTTTATTTTTAAGAGTGTGTGTGGCATTTCTCTTATTTGAAATTCTCCAAAGCTAAATTGTTGTAGTTATGGCTGATTGCAGCTGTTATGTCAACTAACAAAAACACCCAACCATATCATATATTAATTATAGCTGGGATTTTTGTGTTAGCTAGTAACATGCTCTTGAAAAACAACTGCTTATCTCGGTGCTGGAGGGGTAGTTAAATTTGAAAAAATAATTTGCATTTTCTACATCCAGTGAATGGAATTTTTTTCTCTTTTCTTACTGTCGATAAAATGGCAAATTCCAGCCCCTGGATTTTATTGGCCACATTCTTAGCTGGTGTAAATGGTCATAGCTCTGTTGACCTCAAAGAGGATCTGACCCTACGTGCTCAAAAGCAAGCATACCTATGCCAGGAACATTTTCTTACATAGTCATCGTCTTGTCTTTTCTGGCAGCCCTTGTGGATGCTAGTTCTCATTGAAGCCTGTGGGAGTTTTGTGTGTTGAAGGCTTGCAGGCTCAAGTGGTGAGCTAGCTGGAGAACTCTAAACCATAAAGAGCAAACCATGGCCCATTGAAGTCAACTAGATTTGCCACTGGGCCAAGGCTTGGGTTTTGTATGGCTTTTAAGGGTTTTTGCCAAAGTGTCTTGTCTCCCCAGAACAATTACTATGCTGAGAATAAATAGGTTGAGTCTGTGGGTTTTCACTGTTCTCTGTTCTAAGCACCATTATTCCCATATTGCACTACTCCAGTTCGCATTCTCTATAAATTATCTGCATCCATGACTCCCTCATGCAGCCACTAGAGGGTGCTGCAAGTGCAGGGTATATGTGCTGTATTCTCCCCTCTCCAAAACAAGAGTCTCCCCCATGGTGAGATGTTGTGATCTCATCAGATCTTAAAGCAAACTATATCTCCACTCCCTACAAATCACCCAAATGAAGCTATTAAGTTAAATATGGTTTGAGACTATCTTCAGCGGAAAGCAGCTTGGATAGTGCTGCCATTTATAATGCAAGTGGAAAATCTTTTTCGTGACCTTTGTGTGCAATTAGCCTTTTAAAGGTTGTAAAATCTTTGGCCTCATTATGGCTCTAATAGACCAGAATGTGGAATACATATTGGCTACACGATTTAACAAAATGTTACATAAAGATAATAGCATATGCGTATCACCTTTCATCTCAAAAGATACCAATGTGCTTTGCAAACTATGGGCAACATCTCTGCAGGCAGAGGGAATACAGTGCCTTAGCACAGCTTCCAGAGTTTGATTCCATGTGCAAGAATCAGTTTAATATGAAAATACACCCACCACTGTAGAAAATTGTAGCAAATGCATAATAATGCATAGCAACACACTCTGCAATAGCTTGGGACGAAAAGTGATGAGAATACTTATCCAACTGGAACTTAGGCAGGAAGACTCTTAGGCAAGCAGCATGTAATGTGAATTTGCCCTGACACAGGGGAGAAAACCCTACTCTTATGGAACGTGCCATGAGATCTTCAACGCCCACCAGAGCCCAGGACCTCATTGTTGTCATTTCTGAACAATAGCTCCTTTGGCAGCACAGCGCCCCCTAGCACAACAATGGAGATTGGTTCAGTACTGATTTACAGGAAAGAACACTACTTATGTCCAAAGCCACCTCCTGCAATTCCTGTTGTTTCGGGCTAGATGTGCTGAACAACTGAAAATAAAATAACTCCACCAAAATATAACTTTAAATAACCTTATCAATTCATAATTTGATTTTCTCACTGATGGAACAGTAATAAATATCTGATAAGTATCAAAAAGAGTATGTGTGATTTGCCTAAAATCCCACCCACCTGTGATTAATTTGGAGTTTAAAATTTCACATAAAATATACAAAATTTTGTATGATTTCTCTCACTCACGTTCATTTAGGTTTATTCAAATGTTGGACGAAATGGCTTTATTCATTCCAACAATTGATTTTCCAGTAATTTCAAAATGCTGCATGTTTTACACATTTTATATGTTTTCCTTTCCTGAAAAATAGTCTTATTTTTTCACATTTTTGTTCAAAAACTGGTCCATTTTTAATTGAAATTGGTCCTGGTTTTGCCTAAATAATATGAATACCTTAGCGAGGCTTTCTGTGAAAATTAATCCATTTTCCAGTTTGTAAGGAATGTGAAAAACCTTGAATTTACATTTCATTATGAGGATTTCACAAACATCTAGTGGTTACTTTTAATGGGAAAGATCCTACAAGAATCCACTATCAAGTGTAGGTATCCTGCTATGAGTATACTCTGAGTGAAATTTATCTTTATGCAGAGAGCCCGAACAAGACCTATGCATCACTTAAATCCCATTAAAGTCCTATTTTGAGCAAGCCTTCTGCATATAATTTTGCGCATAACAAATTGAAACTGCCTCATGTCTACTGGATTTTTACTCCCTCTGTGGGATTGTTCCTAAAAATTCCACCATCATAACTTGACTTACAGAAGCAAAGAACAAATATAAAGAAAATGTGAACATTTTCTTCTGTATAGGGTTAGAAATGATGGGCAAACATCTTTAGAAATAACTAGGTACACAAGTATTTATGGCTAATCTTTACTTAATTTACATACCATACTTGCATTAAAATTAATGGGAATTACATATGCACATTGAAAAGATAAAAAAAAGACCAGAAATTGCACCAGACTGCGAATGGAATACTGCACATCATGGTGTTATGGTTATTTATTGAACATCTGTGCGTAGCACCATATGTCTGAAATTTTACCAAAAGTCTGAAGACATGGTTGCTGCCTTCGAGTTGAGCTGAAGCTTGTTCTACTCCCTATTGTTGGGTTTGTTTAATAAACATCTTAGAGGCTCAGATTGTCTAGCCCAATCTAGTCCCTTTGTGCCACTCCGGAGGTGCAAAGGGGCCATAAACTGGCTGCATCCCCACAGTTAAGGCTTCCCCTGGCCTCTGAGAGCCCTCAACTTGTTTAGAGATAGCAAAGCTGTGTCCTGTACCACTGCCTTCCTGGCTGAGTGTAGTGGGATGCTGGGGGCAGGAAAGGAGTGGCCAGAACCCTACTGCCCGGTTATCTTCAGCTGGCTCCTTTGCTGTCCTCCTCTCCCTCTACTGCTGTGGTTGATGGAGACTGGGCGTAGCAGAGAATCTGAGCCAGAGTATTTTTCTGTTGTGCAAGGATTAGGATGAAGAAATATCATCGGAACTGCTCAGCTTTCTCACTTCTTGGGTCCTTATTCTTTTAAGGGCAGTAACCTTGAATACTCTTATGATCTGGGCAGGTTTCCCATCATTTCTCATAAAAGCTCATGTTGTTATGATAACCACCCACCTCGTCACCTTCATTTTACCCTTGCCGTTTTCTTTGACAGCTGGCTTTGCAAAATGCTTTGCGTTATTTCCCACCCGAAGTCCACAAAGAGCTGGCGCTGGAATTTGCAGAAGAGCTCAAGCTCTACGGCCACATATACATGTACCGATTCTGTCCAGAAATTGAGATGAGGTAAGGCTGGGAGGGCACTTTTCAGAATTGCAATCAGTTGCCACTGCCATGCTTGTTGTACTCTGGATATGAAATTCACTTCTGTGCCTAGGGCTAGCCCAAAGCCTATGCCCCAGTGAGGCCCCGCTTACACCCATCTCGAAACAGTGTCAAGACATATTAATGACCTGAATCAATCAAACAAATAAATATTGTGCCTTGTATGTAATTAGAAATCAGTAGCTTTGTTCATATTGAGCCTCAGTCATAGTTTTGGAATGCTACCCCATAAGCTGCATAACCGAGGTTCTTCATACTCCGGGCTCTATATTGCTCTCTAGCTCCACAAAATTCCCCTTGGCATTAGTGAGCATTCCACTGTCCAACCAGGGAAATATTGTGGGTGGCCACGAACTAGGCCCTCCCCTCTCTATCTCTGATTATACTGTGCTCCTTATTTAAAAGCAGGTCTACTCTGGAGACATTTACTTTGGGCTCTTACATCATCAGTTCAAGCTCCTGGAATGGTTGTAAAACACTTGGGGTGAAATTCATCTCTGTGCAGAGAGACTGCACAAGGCCTATGCACCACTGAAGTCTGACACATGGCCACATTCAGAGGTCCTTGTAGTGTTTCACAAGCATCTGAAGTACAGTCCCAACTGTACGAGCTCTGAATAAGTCTTATATGCACTGCAGCTTGTGCTGAAGCTGAATTCGGTTGGCTGGCAAAACTCCTCGGTTATTATTGCTAGACTGTAGATTTCAATCCAGAGACTGCTGGAATGTTGAAGCCAACAATTGGTGAATCAGAGGGAGAGGTCAAATGCCCTGAGTGGCTTTGGATCCACCTATTTGAGAGACAGGCTCTCTCCTCATGCCACATAGGAGAGGCTTCAGAGCTGGATCCCCCTTGATTTAAAAGAGAGGTAGAGCATTCTCCATGAGGGGCCCTCAGCTTTGGAACCTGCTGCCTGAGCCTGATCTGAAATATACTAGACCTGTTAACATTTGGAGAGTGCTGTAAGGGGCAATACTTTACTCAAGCTTTCAGAGAGGGGCAAAGGTTTGTGGAGCAGAGCAGTTTTGTTGAGGGCCTGCTGGTGGGTTAGCTGTTGTTTCTAGTCTGATTAATTGTGTTCTAATTTGTGTCAGACAAGGTCATGTTTAATATCTTAACAGAAATCTAAATAAATAAAACAAGTAACTATAAAGCACTCAGATTTGTGCAGACAACTGTGTCTCCAAGCTCTCAGCATGAGACTGGGGACAAATTCTGCGGACCTAAACTAAGACAAACTGCACGCTAAAGACAATGGGAGTTTTGTCTGAATTGGACTGCAGGATTGGACTCTAGGTAGCACAAAGCACTGAACACTAAAAAGTTGGGGACGAACTTGCCCTGACTGGGATTGGATTAGATGGCCCACCAGATCATTTCCATCTCTAATGTCAATAATTCTTTGATTGCATCAGATACTTTTTATAGTGTGTTTATTTTTCGTTTTCCATTTTTATAACAGTTTCTTTGAATCTCAAAAATAAAAAGTCTGTTCTTTTCCACCTGGCACACTTTGTTTTCATTTGTTTATTTGTGTTTCCTATGGAATGTGGTTCAGCGTGCTTCTGTTTCATTAATATCCTTGTTCACATAGCAACATTCTTTGTGTTAGCAGATATCAAAGACCAGGGATTGTATGGTTGCTTATGAAACCAGTCCCCTGCACTGAGGCAGGACTAAGTGTTATCTAGACCATCCCTGACAGGTGTTTGTGTAAACTGTTCTTAAAAACCTCTAATAACAGAGATTCCACAACCTCCCTAAGTAATTTGTTCCAGTGCTTAACTACCATGACAGTTAGGAAATTTTTCCTAATGCCTAACCTAAATCTCTCTTGCTGCAATTTAAGCCCATTGCTTCTTGTCCAGTCCTCAGTGGATAAGGAGAACAATTTATCACTTTCCTATTTATAGCAACCTTTTACATCCTTCATGTCCCCCCTCAGTCTTCTCTTCTCCAGACTAAACAAACCCATTTTTTTTTTCAATTTTTTCCTCGTAGGTCATGTTTTCTAGACCTTTAATCGTTTTTGTTGCTCTCTTCTGGACTTTCTCCAATTTGTTCACATCTTTCCTGAAGTGTGCTGCCCAGAACTGGACACCGCACTCTAGTTCAGGCCTTGTTAGTGCTGAGCAGAGTGGAAGAATTACTTCTTGTGTCTTGCTTACAACACTCCTGCTAATACATCCCAGCATGATGTTCTCTTTTTCTGAAAACAGTGTTACACTGTTGACTCATGTTTAGTCTGTCATCCATTATAATCCTGGATCCTTTCTGCAGTCCTCCTTCCTAGGCAGTCACTTTCCATTTGGTATTTATGCAGTTGATTGTTCCTTCCTACGTGGAGTACTTTGCATTTGTCTTTATTGAATTTCATCCTGTTTACTTCAGACCATTTCCCCAGTTTGTCCCGATCATTTGAATTCTATGCCTGTCCTCCAAAGTACTTACAATCTCTCCCAGCTTGGTATTGTTGCAGACTTTATAAGTGTACTCTCAATGCCATTGTCCAAAACACTGTTGAAGATATTGAATAGAATCAGACCCAGAACAGATCCCTAAGGGACCCCACTTGATATGCCCTTCCAGCTTGACTGTGAACCATTGGTAACTACTCTCTGAGTATGGTTTTCCAACCAGTTGTGCACCCACCTTATAGTAGGTTCATCTAGACTATATTTCCCTAGGTTGCTTACAGTATCAAAAATCTTACTAAAGACAAGATATATCACACCTACTGCTTCCTCCCTTACCCACAAAGCTTGTTACCCTGTCAAAGAAGCATATTTCATTGGTTTAGTATGATTTGTTCCTGACAAATATATGTTGACTGTTACTTATCACCTTATTATCCTCTAGGTCAGTGGTTCTCAACTCTGGTCCACCGCTTGTTCAGGGAAAGCCCCTGGCGCGCCGGGCCGGTTTGTTTACCTGCCGCGTCCACAGGTTCAGCCAATCGTGGCTCCCACTGGCCACGGTTCACTGCTCCAGGCCAATGGGGGCTGCAGAAAGTGGTGTGGGCCAAGGGACATGCTGGCCGCTCTTCCCGCAGCCCCCATTGGCCTGGAGCGGCGAACCGTGGTCAGTGGGAGCTGCGATCAGCTGAACTTGCGGACGTGGCAGGTAAACAAACTGGCCCGGCGCGCCAGGGACTTTCCCTGAACAAGCGGTGGACCAGGGTTGAGAACCACTGCTCTAGGTGCTTACAAATTGATTGTTTGATTATTTGCTCCATTCTCTTTTTGGGTACTGAAGTTAAGATGACTGGTCTATAATGCCCTGGCTTGTCCTTATTCCCATTTTTATAGGTAGGCGCCATATTTGCCCTTTTCCAGCCCTCTGGGATCTCTCCTATCCTCCATGAGTTCTCAAAGATAATGGCAAATGGCTCAGAGATCTCTTCATCCACTTCCTTAAATATTCTAGCATGTATTTTGTCAGACATCTAACTTGTCTAAGTAATTCTTAACTTGTTGTTTCCCTATTTTAGACATAGATCCTATCCCATTCACACTGCTAATCTTTTTGGCGAAAACTGAAACAAAGAAGGCATTTAACGCTATGGCCATTGCTGCGTTTTCTGTTATTGTCTTTCCCTCCTCATAGAGTAATGGGACTACCTTGTCCTTGGTCTTCCTCTTGCTTCTAATGTCTTGGTAAAATCTTTTCTTGTTACCCTTTATGTCCCTAACTAGTTTAATCTTGTTTTGTCCCTTGGCCTTTCTATTTTTCTCCCTACATGCTTGTATTGTTCTTTTATTCACTTTTCAGTATTGACCTAGTTTCCACTTTTTATATGACTCTTTTGAGTTTCAGATCATTGAAGATCACCTGGTTAAGTCAGCGTGGTCTCTTACCGTACTTCCTATCTTTCCTACAAATTGGAATAGTTTGCTCTTGTCCCCTTAATAATGTCTCTTTAAAAAACTGATAATTCTCCTGAACTCCTTTTTTCTGTAGACTTGCTTCCCATGGGATCATACCTACCAATTCTCCCAGTTTGCTAAAGTCTACCTTCTTAAAGTCCATTGTCTTTATTCTTCTGTTTTCCCTCCTACCATTTCTTAGAATCCTGAACTCTATCATTTCATGATCACTTTCACCCAAGCTGCCTTCCACCTAACCTCTTCCTTGCTATTTGTCAGAATCCAGTCCCGAACAGATTCTCCCCTAGTCGCTTTCTCCACCTTCTGCAGTGAAAAGTTGTCTCCAATGCATTCCAAGAACTTGTTAAATAATCTGTGCCTTGCTGAATTATTTCCATAACAGATGTCTGGGTAATTGACCACATCTATGATATCACCTCTATCTTAGTGCAAAGTGTATACAACTTTGATATATGTATCCAGTAATCTTATGTTGTAATAAATTATTTTAAAGTTACCCAGTACTTGCTATGTTATTCCCACAAACAAACGAAACCCTGTGCATTTTTTAAAAATGACTTTCCTTCTAGTTTGGCTGTGACTACAAGACATTTTCCTCTTTATCCTGCAGAATACAGGTAAACAAAAGGAAATATACCCAAGGGATGAGAACAGCTGCTAAATCTACACAATACACATTTTCAGTCTTGGGTCAGAAGTTGGTCAGCCAACGTCTGATCAATGTAACTGGCAGGTTTCATCCGAACCTTTCCAGATTAAACATCTTTCTATATGAAGCAAAAGCCCAGCCATCAAGGGTCTGTGTGCAAATAGAAGAAAGATGGTTTAGACATGTAAAACATGCCACGTTATCTTTCCTGCCAGAATGACCTTCCAATGGCCATAACAACTTTTCTGCTTGTGGAACAGGAGGAAGCAAAACAGTGAAACCTTTTTATAATGGTTACACTTTCTAATATTATTTGATTTGGGTTAGCCCCTAGAGGCCCCAGACCTGTTGTACTGTGCCCTGTACAAGCATATAAGAAAAAACAGTCCTTGCCCGGGAAAGCTTACACTATGAGGAGATATTTAGATGTCTTAGAATAAATTGGTGGGAAGGAGAGCATAGGGTAGCAATTAGATAATTACAGTAGTTAGCCTTGAAGAATAATCTTGCTCTGAAAAGTGGCTCTGTAGAAATACCAGTGTGGGATTCTATGTACATTATGCCTCAATGATTTCTGGATCAAAAGAAAATGTGGGTGTTTTTTCCCCTAACTGCCAGCCTTGCAAACTCAACCTAGGAATGGAGAATCAAGCTGGAGTCTTTTCTTCTCAAGCATGAGCAGAAATAACAGAGGTGGTGCAGGCCAAACTATGCCACCAGTGAAACCTTTCAAGCCCCATTGTCTTGTGCGGAGTTGCACAGATATAACTGAGTGGCCCTGTAATTGGCGGAGTAAACAATTCAGGTGATGGGGCACCAGAAATATCCAGCTGTCTTTGTGCTGGTTCTTCAGGGCTCTCAGGAGTAATATGAACTTGCTTATGTCAATCAAGTTAGATCCCACTTGTGATTAATTGATTCAACAATTAATGGTAGAAAAGTGCTGAATAAAACTATTTGCAAATATTCTTGGATTAGCTCTGATCAATCTCAAATATGTTAACTCAATTTACAGAAGTCTTTTCAGGCATGGGCTGTGTTTTGTTTTATTTTTTCTTTCCTTATTAATCAATATCTGCAACTCTGGGAAGTTTGGTGGCAGTTAAATATTTCATTGCAGTTTTTTTCCTTCTCTTTACATGTGCTTAAGCAAAATCCTCCCTAATGTCTGTGTGTGTTTGTTTCAGAGCTTACCCCATAGAGGAATATCCTTGCAAAACCAAATCAGCTGCTGCAATAATGCACATGATCATGAATAATCTGGATCCCTCCGTGGCCCAGGTAATGTAACATGGAAATAAAGGGATAGAAATTATTCACAGAACAGGAGCAAATCTACAAGTAATTCCCTCCGGATATGCTCGCATATAAATGGAGTATTTTAGGACCTGTGCAAGGTTTATGCACCACTTATTCCCATTTAAACCCTCAGTATAATGATTAAATGGGAGTGAAGTAGTGCTGCATAGACCTTGTGCTGGTCCTCTACACAAGGGTGCATTTCCTCCATAACATCTGTAGAGCTGGCTTCTATGTGTGTTAGTTAAACCGGCCATTTTCAGTATCTGCAAGAGAGTGTATGTACAGCGTGGCATGCCAAAATGATACTTTCTGTGGGACTGATCCTCCAAGGGTTCCTGAGCATCTCCTGGGGGGACTGAGGGCCAGCCACTCCCTTTGGCTTCAGTTGGGCCTGAAAGCACACTGTGTTTCTCAGGGTAGGGATCTGTGTAGGGCTTAGGCCTGCCAGTCCCATATGCTGTAATCCTAATGACTTCAGTGGGAATTATGCATGCAAGAGGCATGCAGGGTTTTTAGATGGTAAAGCTATGATTTTTATAAAGACCTTATCACCGACCACAATATTCCTCAGAGTTTTCAACTCCTGTTGGATCACTCTGAGGTTGAGATGGTGACTACTGGAGTCCCTTTAACTATTTGACCGTTTTTATTAATTAGGCTCTGATGTCATGGGAGTCTGGAGTACTGGCTGGCATCTGGAGACCCAAGGTGTTCAGTTTGGCTGTGGGGAGGGGAAGGGATTTTGGTTGTTCAAATTAACAGGCCTCTGTATGTCAGTAAATATAGTAAAAGTATTGTCTCCTCCCTCAAAGAAGCCCACAGTGGAAGCCAATGAGTCAAGAAAGCACAGCAAGATGATCTCATGGAGGTTATAGCTCCCCTCTTGTGGGGAGCTGGGGGGGCTGTGGAACTTGGAGGGTGATGCTTCCTTTCCCCATGGATACTGGGGATCTGCAGGCAAGAGACATCCCACCCCACCCCCATTCCAATCAATGTGGGCAGGAGCCATACACATAGATGGCCACCCTTTGAGTGGCAGGGCTGGCTCTCATTCCACCTAGTGGTATGGTTCCTCTTGCAGCCATACTGCTATTGGATGGGTGCTCCTGCCGCTGCCACGCCCACTTCCCCGTAAAGCAATAATGTTTTTGATTTCACTTGTCTTCCTTTCCTTGTTCTTTTCGATTCATTGCTACACACACTTGTTGTGCCTTCTCTATTTAGACTGGAAGCTCCTTGGGGAAAGGACCATCTCTCACTATATATTTACAGAGCGACTAGCGCAGCGGGGCCGGACTCTGATTGGGGCTGCCAGGCACAACAAATTAATCAGGGCTCAATCCTGCTCCCATTGAAGTCATTGACTTTAATGAGAGTAGGGTTAAGCACTCAATATCTTATGTCCTCAATATATATCAAAAAGTAGATGTTAACCCTTTCTGCATCTTTGAAAGTGCAGCATGCATCTCAGAAGCAAGATCGCTCACACTGACTTTAAGGAAGCTTTTTGCATTGCCTGCCTAGTTAAAAGAATAGCAGCCAAGGATTAATTTTTGTAATTTGGCATATAGGTAACCACATTTTTGCAATAATTAATAGCCCTTATTCTAAGGGAGAGATTACAATCCACTGATTTGCTTAAATTGTCACTTTTACTATGATACTTTCTGGTTTCAAAAGTCAAGAGAATGTTGATGCAAAAATATAACGAGTTGAATTTAACATTAAATTAATCTCTGGGATTGTTAAAGGAATCATGCAGAAATGTTGCAGGAAAGCACTAGTTTTAAAATCATGAAAATGTGCCTTTTTTAGTTTCCCCAGGAGCTTGTAACTTACGGAGGAAACGGACAAGTCTTCAGCAGTTGGGCTCAGGTATGACATTGATACATTTGCAACCAGAGGTCTTGTGAAAAAGTAGATCAGATTCATATTTCACCCACCGGAACTCCATTCTGCTTAGGCAGAGTTTGTGACAAATTCTTGGCAGTCATTGTCTCGTAATATTCCAAAACATCCCGTCTGAGTAGATGAATCCTGAGTTATGAACTGTAGAGATGTACAGAGCTTTATTTAGTGAGGAGAGGACATGCTGCCAAATAGGAATGTTGTGACGACAATTGAGTATTTTAAGATAATTTCTTTTCTTTCTATCGTACATTTGCATGCGCCTCTGGTTTGTTCACATAATTTTAGAGGCAAATTGAATCTTAATATGTAATAAGGAATATTTGTTTGTTTCTACTAATTTCACACTAGTTTGATAACATGCAACTTACTAATAATGACTTAAAAAGCACAATCTTGAGTCTGTTTCCAACAATATCAAAGAACAGCTGAAGACATTTCATAATTACTAGCTGACCATTTCTTTGTCCAGTTTAGCTTCAGTTTTGGTAACATTGAATTATATCTCCTTTGATAAAGAGGTGTGGTCGAGGCTTGAGTCTAAATTCTGGGGCTGGAATGTATAATGGATCCTAAAGTCCAAATCTGAGACCTAGGGTCAAGGCCAGGTTTGCAGAACACAGAGGAAGACACGCACATTGCCCAAAAGCTCAATAATCCTGAGACATAATGTCAATTCTCCACTAATGTACAGATACTCTTCTCAGGCCATTGTCTGTGGGAGTTTGCTTTCCCAGCTAGATGAGAAGATTTCAGAAGCATTAGGTGTTATTCTACTCATAGAACAAGCGTCTGCATACTATATGTTGTCCCCATTCTTCCCAGTAATGGCATGCAGTACAGTGTAGTTGTCACACAAACACTTTGCAAACACTGAAATTTGCACATAAAAAAACATTTCAATGAAATCACTGACATCAATAACATGGGTACTCGGTTACATCCTATACAAGGGCAATTTAGTCATTCAGAACCAGATTGGGTACAGTTGCTCAACAGGGATGAAGTGGAAGAACATTCAATGAGCAGCTCTCATGTGCCCCTATGGACAGCAGGGCACAAATGCAATTGCTGTGAGCACAGAAACTGCCCCCTCCATGAATCTTCTGAGGCACAAGGTACTACAAAGGGGGCAGAGAAGTGAAAGGAGGAGTTGGGGCTATAGTCCTTCCTTGCTGCTGGTAGAGCTGGACAGGTGTGCAGACAGGAATATGCTGCATCCCCTGGAAAGGATGTAGCATCAGGCATGCACCTCCCCCTGCAGACTGGAAGATCTAGTTGGAATTCTGGCTCTAAAGTCCTCCCAGAGCTCACCTGAAGATGGTGCACGTTATTCTAAGGCTTCCTGTACCTCTCACAAACAAAAATACCCTTAAGACAGAAATGCATTGGGTCAGATGTATCCCTGCTGAAGCTTCTCTGACTTTGGTCCCTTGTTTGTTTTTCAAAAAATACATTAACTTACAGGAGTACTTGTGGCACCTTAGAGACTAACAAATTTATTAGAGCATAAGCTTTTGTGAGCTACAGCTCACTTCAAATTTGTTAGTCTCTAAGGTGCCACAAGTACTCCTTTTCTTTTTACGGATACAGACTAATATGGCTGCTACTCTGAAACCTGTCATTAACTTACAGGTAGGGGAATATGAATGATCTTGTGGTTATGGCACAGGTCTGGGAGATGGGAAACCTGGGTTTTATTCCCAGTTCTGTAACAAACTCCATGTGTGACCTTGGGCAAGTCACTTGTGCCTCAATTTCCGAGCCGATAAAATGTGGATTGTAGTCCTTACCCCCACCAGGGGCTTTTTGAGGGTAAATTGATTATAAATTACTTGTGAGACCCTTTTCCTGTTTTAGTGTGAACAGCACCTCCAGTTAAATTAGATGCATGCATGTGTCTCAGAGGCTGGTATGCCTCAGGGCAAATGTGAGACAACAAGGTGAAATGCAAGCAACACAAAATTTGATAACACTCTGTCCTTTCTCGATTTCCAGCTGTCTTGTCCAAATTAGATAGAGCTGTGAACTGCAGGAGTTTCACTGCAGAACAAACAATGCTTTTTTGTTCCTGGTTACTTAGAGTAGCAATCGGATGAATGATTGGGTTGTAATAGGAACACTTTGTTCTCTGTGTTCATGTCATGAAATCAGAGTGCTTTTTTTTTTTTTGCCATTGCAAAATTTATCCTGAAAGTGCTGACATCATCTGCACAGCCCCTTGCTTTTTCCAAGTAGATTACTAAAGAAAAATCCATTTCTGGTTCCAAATTTCCCTCACTTTAGCCCCACCAGCCTCAAGACTTAAAATTGTGACCTGGGCTATTCTTTTCCACCAAGAAGGCCAGGATGGGTCTTGCTTTAGAGACAGTCATTGCTGCTTGCTAATCAGCCAGAAAGATGGTGGTTGTACATAAAATATAGCAAAATGTGACTATTTTGTGTGTTTTCAGTCCATAATCACATTTTGAAAATTCACTTGAAATCATATGAACGTTCTGTGGGAAAATAATGGACTTGTGTTAACTCTGCAGCCAGTTTATAGACTAAGGGACAAATTTTGCTCTCTAGTGTACTTCCAGAGTAATTTTGCAGATGATGTTGGGAATTTTTTTTTATATATCTGAATGTGTATCAAGGACCGTATTTTCTTTTATCAAGAGTTGATTTTTGTTTAGGACGAAAACTTCTTTCACCTTCTAGTGCCAATTGTAATCCAGATTTATTTCAAAGGCGAGAAGCCGTAGGAGACCTTGCAATCTTGAGATTAATGAGGTTTGTGTGTGTTTTCGTAGCTGTTATTTTAAAGAGAAATTTTTAGCATTTGGCCTTGGGAAGATTTTCAGAAAAGTGCCAGAACCAAATGGCTGATTTCAGGTTAAAATCAGGACAATTCAAAAAATGATCCATTAAGTGCTAGCAAGTCATTTCTGAGTTTTGTACTGGAGAAAAATACTGATTTTTTTGCTGTTCTTTCTGGAGCTCATTCAGAATGTTCTCACTAGTAATGTATGTGTTTGCTGTTGAGCAATGTCCTTCTAATAGACCTTATTAAAAGTAAGAATGTAGCAAAAGTTCTGGTTGATTTTCTATATATAAATACACTATGTTAGCCACACAGCTGTTATTATACTAGAAACTTAAGAGCTCTTGGAAGACAGATCATTGCAAGATAGAAACAGATTCACTAGTTTTCCTTTGCTTTAATTTTCAGTTCTGGTTGGTGATGCACTATTTGTCTGAGATGACAGAAGAGCAAACTTTAGTGATGTACAGTGGACATCCTTTGGGCCTCTTCCCCAGCCATCGGTATGCACCTCGATTAATCATCACCAATGGCATGGTGGGTATTATCATCTCATTCTGTTTGCCTCATCTTAGGCTGTTTTTAAACTTATTCCTTATTAGATTATCATTACATGAATAAAAGAAAACGCGTAAGTCCAAATTCTGCCTCATTTATTCCAGTGCAACCCTCTCTACGTCAGTGGGGTTGCATTGGGATAATTAAGGGCAGAATTCTGCCTTCATCAGATGGCCATGTTTTTCTGTCAGAGTTAGCCTAGGGCAGATTTGAATGAGTGACCTAGAGGTGGTTTCTATGTTCCATTGTCAGTCTTCTAAGCCATTCAGTCCTCATCTCTTCATATCTCCCTACTGTATGTTCCACTCCGTGCATCCGATGAAATGGGTTTTAGCCCATGAAAGCTTATGCCCAAATAAATTTGTTAGTCTCTAAGGTGCCACAAGGACTCCTCGTTGTTTTTGCTGATACAGACTAACACAGCTACCATTCTGAAACCCATTTCTTCATCTGTTATTCACGTGGACAGGTAATTACCTCTGTAAGATTTGAAAGCAGGTAAGCTGCATGACAGATGAGTCACTTTTTCCATAATATTAGAACATATGGAGCCAAAGCCCCCTTCCTTACCCTTGGGATTAGTCCCATTGATGTTCATTGATTTACTACTGGCATGAGTAAGTCTAGCAGAATTTGGCCTGTGGAATAGAACCATTGCTATGTTCCAAAGCTTTATTTTTTTCTTTTTAGGTTATTCCCAACTATTCCTCCAGAGATGAATATGAGAAAATGTTTGCAATGGGAGTTACAATGTAAGATATGCTTCATTATTACTCCTGTTTCAAAGGTTTGCAGTCTTATATTAACTAAATCTGAGTTAGAGACCAGTTACCTTTTGATTAAAATTTCTAATATAGATGAACTTTAACTGTGTTCCATCACTAAAGTAAGCTCCTGATTCAGCACAGCACTTAAACATATGCTTAATTTTAAGCATGAGTGATCCCATCTGTGCTCAGCAAATGATTTAAGCACATACTTAAGTCCCATTGGAACTTAAGGTTAAACACATGTATAAGGACTCAGCTGAATCAAGGTCTAAAGCCTCAGTCATGACCAAGACATGATATTTTTGATATTTTGGGAATAAATAATGTGATTGCATTTTATTTTTTCATTGCTCATCCAGTTTATGGAGCAGGGGAATTGTTCACTCAGTTATCCAAGAGTTTGCATGTCATGGTGAGAATTAATAGTTGCAGTGCTGTGAAAGTCAAGGGGAAGTAGGTGCACATAAATAAGGAGCACATATGAAAGGGGTTAATATGGAGCATGAATATGGAGGTTAGCATTCTCAAAGGAACCTAGGCGAGTTAGGAATCTAGGGTAAAATTTTCAAAAGTACCTAAGTGATTTAAGTACTAAGTTCCACTGAAAGTCAAGTCACATGTACACTGCAAAACCAAAACCAAAACAACTCTCTGCAGCAAGTCTCAAAGCCCAAGTCAACTGACTTAGGATTGCAGGGCTTGTGTTGCAAGGCTCGACATAGCCATGTAGACGTTCCTGCTCGGATTGGAGCACTGGCTCTGAGACCCTCTCCCCGACCTGGTGTCAGAGAGTCGGCTCCAGCCCAAGTGGGAATGTCTACACTGCTCTTTTTTAGCTCCATAACACAAGCCCAGCAGCCCAAGTCAGTTGATCTGGGCTCTGAGACTCACCGCAGTGAGGTTTTTATTTTTTGCAGTGTAGACGTCTCCTAAATCACTTAGGTGCTTTTGAAAAATTTATCCTCTGTTTTCATTGACTTTCAATGGGGATTCAGTGTCTACATCACTTCATCAACACTGGGAGTCACAGCCAGAGTGCTTAGCCCACATAAAGCCATGTTTCCATTTTACTTGTCTGTGCTGCAGCTGTGCACTCCCAAAGCTCCTTTTATACCCATATTTGACCTTCTTGCAATAAATAACCAGCTTTGGGCTTCTGAGGTGACTCTGCCATTGAAGTTCAGCACATGGAAGAGTGGCGAGATATTGCCATGGTTTCCTCTTTTTGATGGTGCTGGATAATCACTTACTCATAATGCAGACAGGATTCAGTTAAATTGTAAACTTGATAATATCAGGTTTTCTAACAACAGAGAACATAGCCACAGACAATATTGTTTTCATTTTAACCTTATTCTGAATTGAATAAAATGGACATCATTGTGTTCACTTCAACTGATAGGTATGGACAGATGACAGCAGGGAGCTATTGCTACATTGGACCACAGGGAATTGTCCATGGAACTGTGGTAAGAGATTTGGGGAGGGTTGTCTGCATTGTCATACATTGTCTGCGAGACAGGTGGTGGGTGCTGAGTTGATATCAGGATGCTCCTGACTACTAAAGGAAATGAGTTTTGCCACCTCATTAACAGAACTTTAGCTCCCCCCAAACTCTTCAAATCAGAGATGGAATCATGATCCAGAGCCATAATTTGAGAGTGTCTAGATCCAGGGTTTTAATCTGGGCTCATCTCCAGTAACAACAGGTAAATTGGCTGAACATGCATTGTCCTAGTACCTAGTACCAGTGATGAGCTGCTAAAATCTTAACAATCGGTTCCCTCCTCACCCCACGAGGGGGTCGTGGACTGCCTCCACCCCCCGGGACCCCTGCCCCATCCACTCCCTTCCCCTGTCCCCTGACTGCCCCCAGAACCGGGCAGGAGGGTCTCGTGGGCCACTGTAGTGGGTGCCCACCGCGCCCTGCCCCTAAGAACCAGAGGGACCTGCTGGGGGGCGAGGTGGGGAGTCCCAGAGGTGCTTACCTGGGGCAGCTCCCAGGAAGCATCCGGCAGGTCCCTCTGGCACCTAGGGGCGGGGGAGCGTAGCTGAGGGGGAGCAGGGGGAGCAGCCGCTCCCCCCCCACCGATCACATCAAAAGTGGCGCCTTAGGCACCGACTCCCTGGGTGCTCCGGGGCTGGAGCACCCACAGGGAAAATTTTGTGGGTGCAGAGCACCCGCCAGCAGCTCCCTTCCCCGCGCCTGGCCCCAGCTCACCTCTGCTCCGTCTCTACCTCCGCCTCCTCCCCTGAACGCAGCGCCCCGCTCTGCTTCTCTGCCCCATCCCACCCCGGTTTCCTGCGAATCAGCTGTTCGTGCGGGAAGCCTGGGAGGGCTGAGAAGCAAGCGGCGGCTTCGCACTCAGGCTCAGGGAGGTGGAGGCGGAGGTGAGCTGGGGCGGGAAGCAGTTCCCCTGAGCGCCCCAGGTTACCTGCTGCACTCCTTGCACTCCCCCCCCCGGCCCCAGCTCACCTCCCCTCCGCCTCCGCCTCCCTGGGCCTGAGCACGAAGCTGCCGCCTGCATCTCAGCCCTCCCAGGCTTCCCGCGCGAACAGCTGATTTGTGGGGAAACTGGAGGGGGCGGAGAAGCAGAGCGGGGCGGCGCGTTCAGGGGAGGAGGAGGAGGCGGAGGCGGAGCGGAGGTGAGCTGGGGCGAGGAGCTGCCAGTGGGTGCTCTGCACCCACCAAATTTTCCCCGTCAGTGCTCCAGCCCCGGAGCACCCAGAGAAGTGGAACCTAAAGCACCACTTTTGGCCAGTTGTTAAATTTAGAAGCCCTTTTAGAACCGGTTGTCCCTTGTGGGCTTCTAAATTTAACAACCGGTTCCAGCTCACCACTGCCTAGTACATTGAATGTAACTTGTTCTTGATCCCTCATTTTATTTAGTATTGAAATACAGTATTTTGTTGTCTGCCAAATTCTTCCTGCATAGTGTCTCAAAATCCTGTCTAAAGATTTGTGTGCACAGATTCTGTAACCCATGAGTATATCCACAGACTCCTTCGGATTGAAAGGAACCTTTAATTAAAATGTATTCCATTCCCTGGCCTCATGGAGGGATTGATTCTGGCATCCCTAAACCATCCATGAGATTTGGATGTCTCTTGAACATGTTCAGGATCAGGAATGATGAGTCTACAACCTTGCTCAGCAGCTTGTTCTATTCTTTAACCATTCAAATAGTTTCTCCCGATATTGAATGTAAATGATCCCTTAAACCAGTTACATTGTGTTTCAAGCATTACATTTTTGCAAAAGGCTGGGAAGAGCACTTGACCCTCCTAAAAACACCAGTGTCTTAGAGTATCTTAACCAATTCTACTTGTAAACAAATGTAGGCTTAACAAATACCTAATCAATGCAAAAGTACAATAGAGATACAAACATGTTAAATATCTTTAAATTTTCAGGATTTTAGGGACAGGGGTTACCAATGATTGCTTTGTTCTGCACTGTGTGTTAGCTAACAGTGCTGAATGCAGGTCGTCGCTACTTAGGCAAGGAGGACCTGGCTGGGAGGGTGTTTGTCACCTCTGGTCTTGGAGGGATGAGTGGTGCTCAGGCTAAAGCTGCAGTCATTGCTGGATGTGTGGGGATCATTGCTGAGGTAAGACCAACACCTCTTTGTTTTCATTCTGTATTTCCTTTGCAGGGTTCCTTTATACACTGTCTCAGATCTCTCTACTCTCTTGGGGCTTGTTCCTCATTCCTTTCAGTTTGCCTTCCTGTGCTAAACTCCATTCTGATAGCATCTACGCCTGCTCAGTTATAAAACTCTCTACCCCACAAATGTGTAACTGGCAATAATTGTGTCAAACATGCAATTTATGTGATCCTCATTAAAAAAAATATTCTCCCCCAACAGCTGTGTACCCTTCCCATTACTTATTATAAGCTCCTCTCCCTTCCCTAAAGTCCTCCACCCTCTATAGTTTGTTTTCAGTTCCCTGTATTTAATTATAAGCTCCTCAGAGTATGGACCTTGCCTTTTGCAAAGTGCCAGGTACATGCCTAGTGCTATTTAAGTAATAAACAATCATTCTCTAAGTGAGCCAGTTTTTAATGTTGGGGATAAATTCGGCCCTAGTATAAATAGGCCTAACTTCAATGAACTTGAGTGGGAATTATGCCCTTTTATACCAGGACTCAGTCTGGCCCAAGGTATTAAAACAGGGGTGAGCATAATAGGGTTAATGCATCTAGCAGCCTCATCAAGAGTTATAAGAGAGCCTAATGGTAGACTCTCCCCAAATGTACGGACCCTTCCCAAATCTCTTACGACAGTTCTGTGGACTATTCCCTGTGGTCCAATGGAGCAATAGCTCCTTGCTGTCACCTGTCCCCTACCTATCACTTTCAGTGAACACAAAGATGTCCCTTTTATTCAACTCAGAATAAGGCAAAAATGAAAATAACATTTTCTGTAGCTATGTTATCCGTTGTGATCAAGTTCAAATCTTAAATGAATCCTGTCTGCATTAAGAGTAAGATATTAACCACCAGCAGCAAAAAGAAGATCCCATGTCAATAACTCACCATGGTTCCATGTGCTTAACTTCACATGGGAGTTTCACATCAAAATCTTGGAATGTACTAGTTATTTTAGTGGGATTTTCAAAAGTGCTCAGCGTTGGCCTTACTCTGCTCCCATCCAGGTCAATGGGAGTTTAAGTCACTGGGAGTTTTACCATTGACTTCAATGGGAGCAGATTTAAATCAATACCAAGTGCTTTTGAAAATCCCACCCTTAAGCAAGAAGGCCCATCACACTTTTGATCAGCTAAAGACCACTGGGGCAGCACGTGTCTCAAGCCTTTATCCCAGCAAGTCCTGATCTCATTATAGTGACCAGATATGAAAGGTCAATACAATTTCTCTTTCAAATGTTCCATTTTGGTACACAAAGCTTGGGGCTGCTTCATTCTGTGCTTCTGCATTTGGACTTTGAACACCCTGAACCTGCACTGAAGTCTTTTGTGTCAGTCCCCGGGTGTACCTTCCCAAATGCTGTAGGGAGTGGGCAGCCAGGGGCTGGTTCCCCTCCTCCCCTACCCCTCTGCCCCCAGCATAATTTAGAGCAGCCTCAGAGCTGTTCTAAATTATACCAATTTATAAAGGACTCTTAGAGGCAAGTACTTTGTCTGGGGAATTGCTAGAGTGCCTTTTCCTCTTCCACCACAGCACACCACTGATGTGCAGCCTCAGCCTGGGGGAGGTGGAATTTATCATTTGGCCCAATGGGAGCATTGCCTGTGCAAAGATTGCCACAATGGCTCATCTATTTGATCCCCTAGAGCAGTAGTTCTCAACTCCGGTCCACCGCTTGTTCAGGGAAAGCCCCTGGCATGCCGGGCAGGTTTGTTTACCTGCCACGTCTGCAGGTTTGGCCGATCGCGGCTCCCACTGGCCGCTGTTCGCCACTCCAGGCCAATGGGAGCTGTAGAAAGCGGCGTGGGCCGAGGGACGTGCTGGCTGCCCTTCCCGCAGCCCCCACTGGCCTGGAGCGGTGAACCGAGGCCAATGGGAGCCGCGATCGGCCAAACCTGCGGACGCGGCAGGTAAACAAACCAGCCCAGTGCGCCAGGAGCTTTCCCTGAACAAGCAGTGGACCAGAGTTGAGAACCGCTGGCCTAGAGGAAAGTTGTCTGACAGTTTTTTTAAAAAAATGAGAGCAAGTAGCAACACAGCCTCTTCTCTTATTCCCACCTAGAGTAAGATCAATTTTTAATGATATTTTGCTAATATTAGCTACCTTTTATCTGTAAGTTAAAGACCACTAATGCATTAGCAATCAGCACACTGGATGTTATGAGCCCATTAGGTTTATAAAATGATGGATAAGCAACACATCTAAAAGCCAAACACTAGAATTCTAATGTTGATAAATGTAAGTATCCATAAGACCAAAATAAAATCCACCCAGATTTGAAATATAAATAAAGAAAAACAATAAAGTCTCTTAGGGCCTGCATTTTTCAGTTGTTTTTAAGTTCTGATGCTCCTTATAATGATTCTGTTCTTCTAAAGTTTTCTTTGGTTTCTAACCAGAATTGATCAGAATAATTTTCTATACTCCAAAATGTAATAAACAGAGATCAGGCATAGACTAGGAATAATGGGGCTGTTTCATTATATAATCATTTATTCTTTTTCTAAAGAATATAAATACAATTCTGCTCCACTGAAGGGAGCTGAAAGATCAGTTTATTTCCCTTTTAATTTTTTAACAAACTTTTCAACTCTATAGAACCTCATCCTGTCCTTCTTACTTGGAGGGAAATATCAGTCACATTTCACACTTTATAGTAAAGTTACATTTATAAACTATTTCAGAAGAGTTAATAAATGATGAATCAAGGTTATAAGTATGTTATAGAAATGAATAGTATAGATAGCTGTAAGCACATCAGTAGAAGGTCATGGGTTCAAGTCGCATTTGATCTGACACTGAAAGGGCACCTCCAGTTCACCCAGCTGCAAAATGGGTTCCTGATTCACTCCTTTTTGTACCATTGGCTATGAAACTGGTGTGCCTTAACTGTGCCGGCCCGATGAGGCCATTGGCTTGGTGGGAGGGTGGATAGGTGGTTTTTGACATCAGTAGAAGGAGTTATAGATGTTTAAAGGCAAGAAACATATTGAACTATGGCAGGGTTTCTCAACCTGTGGGTCAGGACCTCAAATTAGGTCACCAGAATGTTTCAAAGGGTCACATGGCAACTCCTGTCCCATGGGGCTGGCTGGGCTCACCTCCCTGCTCCAGGTAATGCAACCTCTGGGATCCCAGTGCCACTCAAGTTTGGCCCAGCTGTCACGATGACAGGAGTCCAGATAGGCCAAATCTGAGTGAGTGGCGCTGCAACCCCATGAGCCAGGTCACAACTCCACTCACACAAATTTGGTCTAGTCAGGGGGTGGGGCCAAAGCTGAGTGGCATTGCAACCCCGAAGGTTTTAATGCTCAAAGCAGAAAGCCAAGCCCAGCCAGCCCCACAGCATAGGAGCTGCAGGAGCTGCCACTGTGGGGTGAGTGCTGGGTAGGGTTGCCAGGGAACGCCAGGTCAAAAAGGGACTCTGGCAGCTCCGATCAGCACAGCTGACTGGGCCGTTAAAAGTCCGGTTGATGGCACGTAGCTCGGCATGGCTCCTGGAAGCAGTGGCATGTCCCCTCTCCAGCTCGTATGCATAGGAGCAGCCAGGAGGCTCCATGCGCTGTCTCTGCCCCAAGTGCCGTCCCCGCAGCTCCCATTGGCCAAAAACCACGGCCAATGGGAGCTGCAGTGGCGGCGCCTGCAGACAGGGCAGTGCGCAGAGCTGTCTGACCGCACCTCCGCATAGGAGTTGAAGGGGGGGCATGCCGCTGCTTCTGGGAGCTGCTTGAGGTAAGTGCTGCTGGGAGCCTGCACCCTGACCCCCTTCCGTGCCCCAGCCTCCTGCCCCAGCCCTGATGCCCCTCCTGGCCTCCGAACCCCTTGGCCCTCTTTCTCATTTTTTAAGATCAGGTTCCCTGATAACTATTATTATGCTAGCAAAATGCTGCAATGTTTGGGTTGCAAACCCTGCATAGGTATGTTGGAATCAAAACAAAAGCGGGGTTTTTTTCATATCTTCACTTTGGGGCATAAACTACCTGCTGGGGCCTGTTTAAACTATTATGCAGGGGTATAGGGTTGAAGAGAATCCCTAGTGTAACTCCACTAATCCCATGGAGTTACTCCAGGTGTGATGTGAACCCATGTGGTTGATGTCATTTTAAAACCTGTTGACTCGCTGATCAAAGAGCATAAAAGATTTTCTAGAATCTGATGAAAAGGAAGTTAATTTCTTTGGGTGTGTTGGTGGGGTCTATGAAATGAGATCCAAGACCCTATCAAGATAGGTCAGAAATACAGTATATAGGATACTATAACACAGAGGATTTAGATAGTCCAATCAGCGCTGCACTCAGACTTTTTGAACTGTAGTATCAGAACCCATTTATTTGTCATGTACCAGTCTGCATTCTTTTTTCCATCACGGCTGTTTTGCCTGGTACTAAAACAGCATACCAAGAGAAGCAGTCTCCTCTGTGTAACTGACTTCTTAGTCTGCTGCTCCACTGGTGTTGCCCCAAACCAGGGTTTTTTAATGATATGCCTAATCAGTGACATGGGAATTGAAGGAACGTTTCACACACTGAAATAACTTGGCAAGAGGAGGCTTTCCATCAACTTTGATGGGCGTTAGATCAAGCCCCAAATATATAACGTTTTTTGTTTACGTATCAATGGTTTGGTGGCTGGAAATGATGGAAAGAAAATGCAGGGGGTGGGCTGTGGGAATGCATGGCAGTTTAAATGGGTTATTGTAAAATTGTGGGGGGGGGTCATTGAAAATCTGAAAGCAGAAACACTTTTTGTTTTCAGTTTTTCAGTTAAAACATGAACAATTCCAAGAGAAATAAAAAAATTGTTGTTAATTTTTTTTGTGGGGGAAAAATGTTTCCTAACCAGCTCTCATTAGGATTTTGTTTTTCTAAAGCCAGGTTGGTTTGGATCTGGCTCAGTGCTTAATTTGTGCTAGGGCTTGCCAGGGCTGAGCCCTGGGACCTCTGGGCTTGGCAGTTCATATCCCTGGCACCTCTGGGCTTGCCATGTTGTTTATGAAAGTAAAAAAATTGCTTGAGCCCCGGCACCTCTTTCATTACAAATTAAGCAGTGATCTGGTTCCCATTTTATTAAAACTACAAAGGTTGGCGTTGGGAGGTGGTTGGAGAAAATATTCCGCTCTTGTTCCATTCCTGGTTTGAAACAACAGAAACCAGAACTGATGGAATATTAGAAGCTAGAAATAAAAAACAACGATTAGCTCACCCAGCCCATCACCTTGAAGCCAATGCAGGAGTGTGGTCTTATGTACATTTGTTAGTGTTTCATCCAGGATTGTTTTAAAGTTAAAGATGGATTGGAGAAGTTCTTCCGTAGGTGAGATGACAGTCCTGAAATAATTATGCAATTTGTCCCAGGTTGATGAAGCTGCACTTTTGAAACGTTACAGGCAAGGTTGGCTGATGGAAATCACTGATAGCCTGGACCACTGCATTGCTCGGCTTAGGTATGGCTCATGAAGTGCTGTGTTTGTCCCTATGTGCTAAATCCTGCTCAAGGGCTGAAGTAACCGCAGCAGCCCTTGAATTCCCCTACATGGGTATGCAGGGGAGGGGTTACAGGATCTCTCTCCTCATATCACCTCTGCTATTAAATGAGGTAAATGAGAAGAAAATCAGGCCCGTGTATTAGAAATTCAACTCATGAATTCCCTGTCTTGTTATTATTACTCCATAGCCCCTTACAGAATCACTCTGGTTTGAAAAGGATGAGCTAGGTGAAAGTATAAAATCTCCATATTGAGGTTGTGGATTTAAAGAATATTGTTGAGGTTTTTAAGTGAAAGGAATGGTATTTGGCTTGCCGGCACCGTAACCTGTTCACTATTAACAGCACAGTCTGAGCTCTGTTTGCTCTGAAACTCTTTCAGACAGAAAGTCTGTCTGAATAAGAACACTGACTCTTCAGTGCATTGTCCAGTTCCCGGTACAGTGCCTAATCTTGTATTGTTTATGCACCTAGAACTCCCAGTCTACTCAAGGAATCCCACGCAGCATAAGGATCCTCTTGTCAGTTTAGGTTGAAAGTGTTCATCACTCCTGTCTTGCTGTTTGAACCCACATAGGCTTTTCTCTGCTCTTTTGAGTGACTGCTTTGGTTGTTTATGTGTAGTTTGTAAACTGCAACTATCCAGATGATGAATTTTCTTCAACCATTTCTATTTTTACTCTATTATAGAGATGCAAGAGAGAATAAAATTACCCTTAGTTTGGGCTACCATGGGAATGTGGTAGATCTTTGGTAAGTACCAGATGGTAGATGGCACTTTTCCTTGTTAGTTAGCCTGGAACAATGTCCAAGCTTGTAGACAAAGGGAATTGTCCTTCAAACCAACCATTGAAGCTACATCTTGACTCTCGGAGGTAAATCTGGTGTCCAAATTCCAAATGGGTGAATTACATTTTGCCGACCAAAGTACCCCTTTTAGGCACAAGGATGGATAACTTTGGTTTTGGAAACCAAAGTGGGGTCTTAATAAGATAATTCATTGGTAATCAGAAACTGGAGAATGGTGTCTTAATGAAAGACAACCCCTTGGTCATCAGAATATTGAGAAAAGAAATTTGCTGCTTTAGTGGCTTGATCCAAAGCCCACTGAAATCAGTGACAAGCATTATTTATACTTCTATCAGGCATCCACCAACAGACATTGCCAATCCAGGATATCCTTGTAATATTATAAAAAAATCTCTAGGGATATTCCTGAGAACTTCTAATTGGTGCTGCTGATGCTCACAAGAAATATAACTACGAGGTGATGCCGGCAATGGCAGCCACCAGACAAGCAGTCTATATATTATCTTTCCTCACCATAGGGAGAGGCTTGTCTATGAACTTGATACAACAGGAGAACAGCTAGTTGATCTTGGATCCGACCAAACCTCCTGTCACAATCCATTCAGTGGAGGATACTACCCCGTGCAGCTCAGCTTTGAGGAGGCAAACCAGCTCATGTCTACTAATCCAGGGAGGTTCCGTACCCTGGTGCAAGAAAGGTAAACAATTACCTGATTCATAGATTCCAAGGCTAGAAAGGGCCATTGTGATCATCTCGTCTGACCTCCTGCATAACACAGACCATAGAACTTCCCCAAAATAATTGCTAGAGCAGATCTGTTAGAAAAACATCCAGCCTTGATTATGCAGGTTTGGTTGCTCAGCATTTCTAGGCTCAGTGTTTATTTTGCTTCTCCAGTGACCAGATTCTTGTCTTCCCCATAATAAGACTCATAGAATCAGTGGGTCAGATTCTGCTCTCAGTTCTCTCAGTGTAAATCTGGAGTAATGCCATTGAAGTTACACTGGTGTAACTCTTTTAGCTCCTGTGGCGTGACTGCTTTCACACAGATGTAACTGACATAGAATCGACCCCACAGATTCTAGAAAGAGAAACGGTCTATCAGATTGCTTAGTCCCTCTACCTGCCATTGCAGGGTCATTCCCTCTTGTATAAGAACTAAAGTCTGAAAATATCTGCTTGGATCTATTTCAACCATATATTGGGCTTTGTAGCCTATGTAAGGTACCTAGCATGTGAGTTAGTTGTTATTAAACGTAGAGAGCAGAAAATAAACAACATCCTTATTTTGTATTATTTCCAGGCTTGCTAGTAGCTTCACTAATTGGGTAGGAGCAGGGAACAGTGCTACTGTTCTTCACTAAAACCCAGCAGGTGCTTGCAGTTACAGAAGTTCTTTGGCTCTGAGTGCTATTACTTTTCACTCCTGCTGTTCTCCTTCCTCTTGGAAACACTCCTGCTGAAGAGGTTTTTACCATTAGAGGCTAGAATTTGTGTTTGTCATCTGTTTGGCTTTGGCCCAGGGGCCTAAAATGATGATTTCGGTCTCCCAGGTCTTCATTTTAGATGCTGTTCTGAGGGCGATGCTGTCTGTAACAGCAAAGCTAATTTCCAGCAGGACCTTTTTGTAAGATGAAGAATAATTTAGGGACCCCAATCTCATTGGTTATGCTTTGGTGTAATTCTGTTGATTTCTGATTTACACCATTGCAAGTGAGATTAGAATTGGGAGCTGTGAAAACAAGCAGTGAAAAGGGTACTCTCAAGAATAGGCCTAGGGCCTGATTCTCTTCTTAATTAGCAATTTAATTCCATTGCCTTCACTCATGATTTATACCAGTGAAAGCAAGAGGAAAATTAGGCCCCTGTATTGGCCAAGGGATGGACTAAATAATCTACTGGGATCTTTTTAATCTCTGTTTTTTGTGATTCTATTGTAGTCCAAGAAACAGGTGGAAACTGCAGCCAGTTCAAAATAGCCCAGACCTTGTGCGTGCTTTTAAGGGCTAGCAAAAGGAAAAGAAGCAGAGAATTGCAAAAATCTCCAAAGAAGGGGTCAGAGAGGACTGAAGCAGTTTCATTAACTTCCTGATTTTTGATCTAAAACCAAGTTAGCAAATGACTTTGCTGGAAGTGGACTTTATTTTTGAGACCGTTACAAATTTAAGAGCCCTAGCTGTATTGCTTTTGAGCCTTTGCCAGTTGCTGGGGGGGTTTCAGACCATAACCACCGGCACTAGGAATTAAAGAATGAGGTTACAAAGATTAGCAGTGGCTGTGAAATTCTCTTGCTGCCTGAAGTTTTTAGATCTCTGTTCTAGAAATAGGGAGGAGGAAGGAGACAGTGATGGGAGTTGCTCACATTATATAATGGTCTGAAGTTATTTGGCCTTTGGTAGGTTTACCTCGTCACTGGAAACTGCCAGCTCTGTGCTAGGAGGCAGTCTCTAGCAGTACCACCTTCTGCAATTTTTCCTGTTAGATCTCAGGAGCTGTGTTGGCTTTTTAACTGGGTGGCAGACCTTCGGGAAATACTGTTGTTAATTTAGCAGGTGACACTCTTCACCCTGGCTCAGTACTTAACCTGTGTTGCAGCTTCTTGCTAGCAGGTATGGTGCTGATACAGGAGGTCTCTTCTGGATAACCCATAAAACCAAGCTCCTGATCACTTGTGGTCATTAAAGATCCAATGGCAGTTTTCATAATGGATGGGTGATAACCGGGCTGTGTTAGCCAAATGCCTGTTCAGGTACAATAACCACATTCTGCTTCTCTGAATTCATCTCTGTAGTTTCAGCTAGTTAAGATACTGTTCTTCACTGCCTCTTCTGAGCTGATGGGCAGTATTGCTGTGTGCTGTTAAACATCTGTTGTGTTCCAACCCAGAGCTGGCTGCATTTCTGAGCTGGAATAGGTGACTCCTGTGTGTTACTTACCCTACCTCACAGTGGTGTTGTGAGGTTCACTTAATATTTGTAAAGCATTTGGAGAGCTTGGGATAACAGGTGCTACAGAAGTGGAAAGTATTTTTATTTGGTGTCTGGTGGGCTTAGAACATGGATTGATCTTGAGTCTTTCAAAGTCATCTATCTAACTCTCCCCACCTTTTCACAGCCCAGGGCAGCAATGCTAAGGTGTTTGTGACATTAACCTTTTATATAAGTGAATGAATCTCAGAGCTAACTTTCTGCCTTTTTATTTTCAGTCTGAGGAGACAAGTGGCTGCTATAAACAGGCTCTCTGATAAGGGCATGGTGTTTTGGGACTATGGCAATGCTTTTCTCTTGGAAGCTCAGAGAGCCGGTGAGTAGGTGCTGGCTTTCCTAGATGTAACCAGGGCACTTCTCTCCTTTCCAGCAGGTAACATATAGTTCATTACCTTTGTTAGAGCAGGTCTTCCAAATGGAGTGTATCGGTAGGAGTCAGTCCTGCCTGGACGTTAAATTGGTGCCATTCTTTTTCTCATGAAGACTAGTGGTATTGGGCTTTATTCCGTAGTGTTTGTTTCTGATTTTCAGAGGTGCTGAGCCCCCACAGCTCCAAGTGAAGTCAGTAGGAGAAACTGGTGCTCAGCACCACTGAAAAGCTGGCCCGTTGTTTTTAAAGTAACAGCACTGACTTTTTTGTGGGGTGGGGGGTCGATGGGAAGCAAAGTCTGTCTTTCCTCAAAGGAGAAAAATAAAATACACATTTCTGAAGTGTCCTCTAATGGCACATCCACAACTTTGCACCCAATGTTGGGCACAGATGATGGACTCCAGTGGCCAAGCTTTCTAAAGACAAACCTCCATTCTGTGGGCACAACTGCCGGCAGTTGAACTGTGGGCTCCAATCTGGACACTCATACCTCCATTCTACACAAGGTAACAGCATCCCAGTCTGAAATTTGCAAAATAAGGCCCTAATCCTGCAGTTGCCTCAGTGTGAGTGGATTCCTATGCAGAGCCCCACTGGTGCAGGGGTCTGCCTGTGTGGAGGCATTTTCATGACCAGGGCCTAGGATTATAATTCCCCTCTCTGTCCCGCTCCTCACAACGCTTATTTTTTATTTAATGTCCCTCTCTATCCTGGACAGGAGGGGGTGGCAAATGTTACAGTTCCAGATGGCCCCGCTGCCCTTAAACTCAAGCCCACCAGAGATTTACAAGGGAATCTTCTAAAGCCTTCTTAGCATTGCAAACAGACCCTTGCGGCTTGTCAGGATGCAGATCAGACAAACTGAAAGTACAAAGAAAATGTAGCAGACATCTGCCTTTGTTAGGGGTAGAATATATTGCTCCAGATCCTTAACTGGTGTAAATCAGTCTAGCTCCATTGAAGTCAGTGGAGCTATGCCACATTACACCCACTGAGCATCTGGCCCAATATATTTCCTTCACTAAACCTGATCTTCAGGCTAGGTTCTGTGACTGGTAGGGCATCAACATTTAAAGCACTAGTGATTTTCACCCTTAATCATTGTGTAACAGAAAATGTCTAAGGAGACAGCTTCAGGATTTCTGTTTTTACTCCATTGCATCGTTAAAGCATCAACATGAAAAAGCTGCCAAGACATCTCCATGCAGAGTGGTTGCTTAAAATATATGAACAAGGAACATGTTTTGACCCCTTAAAATGTTTGGGGAGGGATTCCCTCTTCAACTATGGCCCCTTCACAATGTACAGTGGCTGTAAAAGTCCCTTGGCCAGCCAGGGAAAAATTTCTCTGGTTCAGGCACTGTACTGACTAGCCACATGCTGATCTATGAGGTCCCCTGGTTTAAAAGGCAGGGCTAAGTGAGGGACAAACATTCTAAGTTGCTCTGTGTTACAGAGCTGGTGGTGGGCGCATGGCTAGCCCACCTTTGCACCTGCCCTCCTGAGATACAAGCCTGGCTGGGGCAGGTTCTGCCCATGGAGCAGCCTAGAATTGGAAGGGCACAAAAGTGCCTTCCCTCTTTCCCCATGGGCTATGCGTTTTGTGGCGCAGCACAAAATCTCACCCCAAGGGCTTCAGGTCACTTTTTAAGCCTGCCCTGTTGATGCTGCAGGATTTGGCAAGGGTATTTTCTTTTCTTTTACAAGCTGACATTTTAAAACTAGAAAATGAAAATAAAAAATGAGCCATTTAAAAAAAATAAAGAAAAGAAAGCAGTAGGGACGGCTTTGAGGATGTCTTGGGAGGTGGCTTCTGCAAAATATAGGACCTCTTGAATATCATTAATTTGTTTGGTTGCATTCAGCTGCCGTTGCCACTCATTTATTCCCTGTTTTCTTTCTTCTAACAAGAATATTTAAAACAAATAGAAGAAATAGTGAGTGATTTTAAGAGAATTTCTCTTGGAGCCTGAAATGTTAAGGCCCAGGAAAGTATAGTGTTTCTAAGCCGGGGAGATGCCGAGGTGGGCCGGCTGGGTGTCAGTTTGCTTCTCTGCTCTGGTTTAATTTATAGCAGCCTGTATTGCTTCCCTTGTGGGAAATCCCATAGAAAGGAGGAAGAGGGAAGAAATCACAGAGGTCTTCCTATAGATTTTTCCTGCCTTTTTCAATTTAGGGAGGGGGTTGTTCATCCCCATGGTATGAGCTGTGTGACTTTCCAGAACCCCTGGTATATACAGGAGGCCATGGCCTTCCATACAGAAGCCTTTTGTCTGAAAGCTGATTCTGGGATCCTGTTCCCTCTACCCATCCAGCTCTCTGGCAGAGCAGCTCCAATGGAGGACTGCCCTAACCACAGCTGCCTCCATCATTCCCTTAAAAGAAGATCCTCTGCTGCCCACTGACCTCCCCATAACCACCCAGTCCCCACCCCTCTTTTCACACAGCACCTGTGAGAGGGATCCCGGAGAAGGAAAGTGCCATCAAGCAGAGGTCTGACCCCCTTTTTCGGTGTGGCAGGGGAAGAGCTGAGCAGGCAGGGATGCAGTCGGGCATGAACTCAGGGTACAATCGGGCCCAAGTTTGTAGCTCTTCTTCTCATCAACTAATCTGCATTTAAAATCCTTTTGCAGGTGCTGATGTCGAGAAAAGAGGAGCCAATAAAACAGAATTCCGATACCCTTCCTATGTTCAGCACATTATGGGGTATGTTGGAAGGAATAGATAACTTGGGGCAATGAGCTATTTCCATTTACTGGAGAAGTAAAACTACAAACTGGACTGCTTTTTACGAGAATATCCAAAAAATATGTTAACTCGGAGACCCCACTTACATGGCCAAATCCTGCCTAGTCCCATTGCAGAGTAAAATGATGGTGATGGGAAGGGGGCTTCAGCAATGAATTATCTAAGACATCCCATCATGTCTTGGTTCTATGTCACTTGCACTAGTATTACCCTTGTGTGGGCCACGTGCTCATTTGCACGGGAGCAGTGCCCAGCATGGCTAAGAAGAATGTGTGTATGCTGGAGCAATGTAAAACAATCGGAACAAGGCCAAGAGTCTGGCCTATGGACACTGTTGACTTCACTGTGGTTATTCCTGATATACATCAGTGTAATATCAGAATCAGGCCTCCGGGGACATCTCATATGCACTAAGGCAAGCAGGACTTGACCCTTAACAGCTCAGTAATTCTGGAAGACATTTATATATATGCAGAAAGCAGAGTTGGCATTGCAGCGGTGCCCTGTTGGTTTGTGGCTGTATACATAGATTTGCTACCTCTCACTACTCTGGGGCGAGACTGACTCCTTTTGGATTAGTGGCACAATTAGGGTGGCCATTCATGCATTCCCAGAATACTAGACATATCAGTCTTCCGGGAACGGCATGAGCCTGCTCTTGCTGGCATAAACCTTTCCCCACTGGCATGACCTTGGCCACACATCCAAATCTGGCCCTTTCTGTACCCATCCACAGAAGAGAGTGGAGAAGTCTGATCTGGTAGCATTCTACCTTACATTGCACTTACCGGGCCAGAGAATCTGGCCCTTTCTGCTCCCATTGTGCTCAGGCTGGCCCCTCGTCCAGTATCCTATCAGTCCTGCTTTTCTAGGGTTTGTCCCCTATCCAGTACTCAGACAAAACTGGATGTGGTTTTGTCCAGTACCACTTTTAAGAGTATGCTGCTTCGCCCCCACTGGTGTGACCTCAGATGCACAGTGCATGGAGGTTGCCATTTTTAAGGGCGTGCCACTCCACCGCTCGCGATATGACCTTGGATGCATGTTGCATGCGAGGTCACACCACTCAGGGGGAGCCATTTTTAAGAACGCACCACTCTGCCCCTGTGCAGCATGACCTGAAACGCATGGTGCGTGTGAGGTCACACCACACATGGGGAGCCATTTTTAAGAACGCACCACTCCACCTCCACTCACGTGCCAGGTCACGCCAGCGGGGACTAAGCAGCACACTCTTCAAAAGGGCATCCCCATCTGGTAAAACCACATCCAGTTTTGTCTGAGTTCTGGATAGGGGACAAACCCTAGAAAAGCAGGACTGTCCGGTTTAATACTGGACGAGGGGCCAGCCTAAGCACAATGGGAGCAGAAAGGGCCAGATTCTCTGGCCCGGTAAGTGCAGTGTAAGGTAGAATGCTACCAGCTCAGACTTCTCCACTCTCTTCTGTGGATGGGTACATTTACACCCACTTTGCATTCACTTTCCATAGCTATAAATGACTAGACAAGGGTGCAAAAGAGAGGCTCAATCAAGCCCTCACTCTGTAAATGATTACAGGTTCATCTGTGGACATTAAAACAAGGAGCTGGGTGTTCCTCTTACACTGGTGTAAATCAGCTACCCTGGTGTAAGAAAGGAGAGAACCAGGCCTCCAACATCTTATTTTATGAAAGGACCTTCAGTCAACTGGGGAACACCCTTGTTTGATTAACAGCCTTGAGTTTTCTATCAAAGGCTGTGAGCACTACAAGTGTGGTTGCAATTTTCCCCACACCCACTGATGTCTTGGTGAGACAGCATTGTTTAAATTCTGGAATAATGATCCCAAGTGCTTTCTGTTTAGATTAGTTTGTTTGAAATATTTAGAATTCTTCCATCTTCAGTTAATGAAAGAAAAGCATTGCTAACTGCCAGGATAAATCAGACAGGAATTTCAACTATCTCTTAATGAAACATGTTCTCTTCCCAGAGACATTTTTTCCCTGGGATTTGGACCATTCCGCTGGGTTTGTACGTCAGGTGACCCACAGGATTTGGCTACCGCTGACTTAATCGCCACGTCAGTGCTTGAAGATGCTATACATCAGGGAGGTAGGATGTCAACTCTTTTTCTATCATAAAAGGTGCAAATTTCTTGAAGAATGGGGTGCAATCAAAGGAGTTTAGTGTGTCTTTCAGACGAGACCTGAAAAACCAAGCTCTTGTCTGCTCCACATAGGTATTAAAGTCAGTAAGGAGTGCAGCCAATATTTATGACTTACAAGCACTATTTAGGGGGTTTATGGAGCCCAGGGCTGCTATTAGATGCGTAAACTGCAGCTGTGACTAAGAGCACTATTTCCCATCTGCACATGGTGTGGATTTTGCTGCATCTATCCATGCCTTTGTCAGCTTGAGACTCAGCTAATAATAATAGTAGTAATACCTAGTTCTTATTTAGAGTTTTTGATCAGTAGAGCTCAAAATGCTTCACAAAGGAGATCAATAGTATTGTCCTCATTTTACAGATGGGGAAACTGAGGCACGGTGTGGTGACGTGGCTTGCTAATGGTCACCCAGCAGGCCAGTGGCAGAGCCAGAAATAAGATGCAGGTCTCCTGTGTCTAGTGATCTAGCCAATAGCCCAGTAATGCGCTGCACCTGGGGCTAGGCCTTGAGAACTGGAGGCTAAAGCTGGGGTAGAATGAAGTAGCCTGCTTATTAAGTAGGCTTTCATGTCAAGAGTACATGACACCAGTGCTCTGGGAGCTGCACTGGCTGTCTGTAGAATTCAGGAGGATGATCTTAAAGCCGGAAATAGCTTGAGAACAGTCCGCTTACAAGACCACCTCTCACCCAGCATATGTGATGATGCAGTTAAAGTCATCAAAGGTGCTCAAGCTGGAGACAGTTCCCTCAATTAAACTGAGAGGGAGCTGCTGGCAGGGCACTCACTATGAGGGCCCTTCGACTCTAGAATTCACGTCCCTCCTTGGTCTGCCTATCCCCAGATATGTTAATCTTCTGGGCTTGCCGCAAGGCTCCTGTGTTCTCCTGCAGGAGAGGCTTTGAGGCATTTGTGAACTGGACTGAAGTAGGGGAGTGCTATTGCTTTGTGCTGAAGGGTTAGTTCCTTGCATGGACCCTGAATGATATTGTGTGATGTCATTTGTGTCATGGCATCCACAGCTTTAGGGGATGGGCACCTTTGGGGTTTTATGAACTGAAATAGAGGCCAGGGATGCTGATGTACCTCTTTACCCCTGGGTGGTTCCACCAGGTTGTATGTGAGGCCCCCAGGTGGGACAGTTTTAGGGAGCCCTGTACATCTGCTAGCTATACCGTACCTGTTATTAGGATAAATGCTCAAAACATTGTTGTCTAAAGCTGTCCACCTGGCACCTTTCGTAAGCATTAAATGCACTAAAGAAAATGGTCAAGATAAGTCCTCACTGGGATGTGTTTATTGCAGAAAAACAAAAAATGCATTTAATCCAGTAGTTTAATTTCTGTCTGGGCCTCCAGCTGATCTCCAGTTTTGTGGGTGCAACTTCGTGCTGAGAATTAAATGTGGCCTCAAATATCTGCACTTACCCTTCCACCCATTTTGAATCCTCACTACCTGATCTGTGGTTGCAGTTTTGATGGCAAATAATTTTTTCCCATCATTCTCCCTGTACAATGCCTGTACAATTGACAGCTATTTTTGAAAATATCGGGCCTGATTCTACTCTCACTTTTATACAGTCAGTCTATCTATCTATGGTACTTATTTGGTCCCTCCGCACTGTAGTATCTGAGCACCTCACAATCTATGAATGTGTTTACCCTTACAACACCCCAGACATGGGGCAGTACTATTGTTCCCTATTTACAGATGAGGAACTGAAGTACAGAGAGACTAATTTCTACACTATGAAATTAGGTTGATTTTATACAGGTCAATTTTTAGAAATCTATTTTATACAGTCGATTGCGTATGTCCCCACTAAGCCATTAAGTCGGCGGTGTGCATCCTCACTACCATGGCTTGCATCGACTTATGGAGTGGTGCACTGTGGGTAGCTATCCCACAGTTTCCGCAGTCTCCGCCGCCCATTGGAATTCTGGGTTAAGCTCCCAATGCCTGATGGGCCAAAAACATTGCTGTGCGTGGTTTTGGGTACATGTAGTCAGTCGCCCCTCCCTCTGTGAAAGCAACGGCAGACAATCGTTTCGCGCCTTTTTTCCGTGCAGACCCCATACCACAGCAAGCATTGAGCCCGCTCAGCTGAGCTCACCGTCACCACTGCTGTTGGGTCCTGGGTGCAGCTGTCAGCAGACAGTGCAGTCGGACTGCTAACCGTCATCCTCCACCGCTTCCACTGCAACTCTGCTCTCCTGGTGCCATGAATCCACCTCGCAGGTCCTCTCGTTGTTCTGTATAAATATCTATTCTCCTGGCATCCGTTGTCGTCCACTGCTTCTGCTGCAACTCTGCTCTCCTGCAGACGCCATACCACAGCAAGCATGGAGCCCACTCAGTTCACCGCTACTGTTGGGAGCATTGCAAACACCTCGCCCATTATCCTGCAGCATGTGCAGAACCTGCAAAAGCAGGCGAGGAAGCGACAACAGTGCGATCACGATAGTGATGAGGACATGGACACAGACTTCTCTCAAAGCACGGGCCCTGGCAATTTGGACATCATGGTGGTAATGGGGCAGGTTCCTGCTATGGAACACTGATTCTGGGCCCGGGAAACAAGCACAGACTGGTGGGACCACATAGTGTTGCAGGTCTGGGATGATTCCCGGTGGCTGCGAAGCTTTTGCATGCATAAGGGCACTTTCATGGGACTTTGACTTGCTTTCCCCTGCCCTGAAGCGCAAGAATACCAAGATGAGAGCAGCCCTCACAGTTGAGAAGTGAGTGACGCAAGCCCTCTGGAAGCTTGCAACACCAGACAGCTACCAGTCAGTCAGGAATCAATTTGGAGTGGGTAAATCTATTGTCGGAGCTGCTGTGATCCAAGTAGCCAACGCAATCACTGAGCTGCTGCTATCAAGGGTAGTGACTCTGGGAAATGTGCAGGTCATAGTGGATGGCTTTGCTGCAATGGGGTTCCTTAACTGTGGTGGGGCGATAGATGGAACGCATATCCCTATCCTGGGGTTGGACCACCTTGGCAGCCAGTACGTAAAATGCAAAGGGTACTTTTCAATGGTGCTGCAAGCACTGATGGATCACAAGGGACATTTCACCAACATCAGTGTGGGATGGCCAGGAAAGGTGCATGACGCTCACATCTTCAGAAACTCTGGTCTGTTTGAACAGCTGCAGGAAGGAACTTACTTCCCAGACCAGAAAATTACCGTTGGGGATGTTGAAATGTCTATACTTATCCTTGGGGACCCAGCCTACCCCTTAATGCCATGGCTCATGAAGCCATACGCAGGCACCCTGGACAGTAGTAAGGAGCAGTTCAACTATAGGCTGAGCAATTGCAGAATGGTGGTAGAATGTGCATTTGGACGTTTAAAAGCTTGCTGGCGCAATTTACTGACTAGGTTAGACCTCAGCAAAACCTATATTCCCATTGTTATTGCTGCTTGCTGTGTGCTCCACAATATCTGTGAGAGTAAGGGGCAGACATTTATGGCAGCGTGGGAGGCTGAGGCAAATCACCTGGTGGCCAATTACGTGCAGCCAGACACCAGGGCAATTAGAAGAGCACAGCTGGGTGCCTTGTGCATCAGAGAAGCTTTGAAAACCAGTTTCATGACTGGCCAGGTTACAGTGTGACAGTTCTGTTTGTTTCTCCGTGATGAAAACCCACCCCCTTCGTTGACTCTGCTTCCCTGTAAGCCAGCCAACCAACCTCCCACCTTCAATCACCACTTTCAGAGGCAATAAAGTCATTATTGTTTCAAAATCATGCATTCTTTCACCACACAAATAGGGGGAAAACTCGCAAGGTAGCCTGGGAGGGGTGGGTGAGGAGGGAAGCACTGGATAGGGTGGTGGATGAGGGGAGGAGGGAAGGACAAGGCCACACTATAGTTAAAAACTTTATTGAATGCCAGCCTTCTATTGCTTGGGCAATCCTCTGGGGTGCAGTGGCTGGGTGCCCTTAGCCTCCCTCCACCCCCCTGCGTTCTTGGGCATCTGGGTGAGAAGCATATGGAACTTGGGGAGGAGGGCAAGCAGTTATACAGGGGCTAGAGCGGCAGTCTGTGCTCCTGCTGCCTTTCAGGCAGCCCCACCAGATGCCTGAACATGCCAGTTTGCTCCCCCGTTAGCCTCAGCATTGCATCCTGCCTCCTCTCATCGCGTTCATTTAACGCTTTCCTGGACTCTGCCATTGTTTGCCTCCACACATTCTGCTGAGCTCTTTCAGTGCTGGAGGACTGCATGAGCTCTGAGAACATGTCATCACGAGTGCGGTTTTTTCACCTTCTAATCTGCGCTAGCCTCTGGGACAGAGATGATAGGGGGAGCGTAGAAATATTTGAAGCAGCAGGAGGAAAAAAAGGGAGAGTAGTATTTAAAAAGATACATTTTAGAGAACAAAGGGAAGACCATTTCACACTGATTCAAGCAATTCACATTACATAGCACATGTGCTTTTGTACAAGGTTGCATTTTGCCTCTTATATTGAGTGCCTGCTGGTTTGGTGTGAGACATCATACATGCTCAGCTGGGCAACAGAATTTGGCTTGCAGGCAGCCATGGTAAGGCAAAGGGTTTCGGCTTCTTCAACCTTCATAACATGTGGGAATGGTTTCAAACAGCATTGTCCTCCTTTCCCATACCAAGCAAAGCCCGTTAGGTTGGCCATTTAAAAGGAGGGGCTGCAGTTTTAGGGTGAATGTTCAGCACAACCCCCACCCCAATTCTCTGGGATGATCGCTTCACACACACACACACACCCCGCGTGGCTAGTATCAGGGAAGATCCCTGTCAGCCAAACGCGAACAGCTCAGCATGAACGGGCCTCCCCGCACCACGTGGCTAACAGTGGGGATGATTTCTTTTCAGCCAAAGGCAAACAGCCCAGCAGGAATGGGCACCTCTGAATGTCCACTTAAGCAAATTTCCCGTATTTCAACCAGGTGACCATGAATTATATCACTCTCCTGAGGCTAACACAAAGGGATAAAGAACGGATGTCGCTTGAATGCCACCAAAGCTGGGCCCATTCACTGCAATGCTTTGTTCTGCAATGATTCCAGACTACTTGCTACTGGCTTGGCCTGGTAAAGTGTCCTACCATGGAGGACGGAATAAGGCTGCCCTCCACAGAAACCTTCTGCAAAGGCTTTTAGCTCCAGGAAACCTTCATGGAGATGTCCCTGGAGGATTTATGCTCCATCCCCAGACACGTTAACAGACTTTTCCAATAGCTGTACTGGCCGTGAATGCATCCCAAGTCTTCAGGGCAAATTAATCATTAAACACACTTGCTTTTAAACCCTGTATTATATTTACAAAGGTATACTCACCAGAGGTGCCTTCTCCAGCTTCGTGGTCCAGAAGCCCACCTTGGGAGGGTTGGGAGGGTATTGGCTCCAGGGTGATGAACAGTTCCTGGCTGCTGGGGAGAAGGGATTCTCCGCTTGCCTGCTGTGCGCTATCCTCAACCTCCTCATCCTTCTCCTCATCTTCCTCATCCACAAAATCCTCATCCCTGTTGCGTGAGACTCCCCCCTTGCAGGTGTCCACGGACAGTGGTGGGGTAGTGGTAGGGCCCGCCCTTAGAATTGCATGCAGCTCATCATAGAAGTGGCATGTATGGCGCTCTGACCTGGAGTGACCCTTTGCCTCCTTTGTTTTTTGATAGGCTTGCCTGAGCTCCTTAATTTTCAGGCAGCACTGCTGTGTGTCCCTGTTGTAACCTCTGTCCATCATGCCCTTGGAGATTTTGGCATATATATTGGCATTTCGTCTTTTGGAACGGAGTTCTGCCTGCATGGATTCTTCTCCCCATACAACGATCAGATCCAGTACCTCCCGTTCGGCCCATGCTGGAGCTCTTTTGTGATTCTGGGACTCCATGGTCACCTCTGCTGATGAGCTCTGCATGGTCACCTTGCATGATCAGCTTGCTACGCTGGCCAAACAGGAAATGAAATTCAAAAGTTCTCGAGGCTTTTCCTGTCTACCTGGCCAGTGCATCTGAGTTGAGAGCGCTGTCCAGAGCGGTCTCAATGGAGCACTCTGAGATAGCTCCTGGAGGCCAATACTGTCAAATTGCATCCAAACTACCCCAAATTTGACCCAGCGAGGTTGATTTTAGCGCTAAACCCCTCACCAGGGAGGAGTACAGAAATCGACTTTAAGAGCCCTTTAAGTTGACAAAACAGGCTTGGTCGTGTGGACGGGTGCAGGGTTAAATCGACCTAACTCTGCTAAATTCGACCTAAACTCATAGTGTAGCCCAGGGCTAAGTGACTCGTCCAAGGTAAGTCTGTGGCAGAGCAGGGACTTGAACGCACGTCTCAGGCTAGTAACCTAACCACTGATGAATAAGACCCCGATTTTTTCACGGAGGTCGTGGAAATCATGGAATCTGGGACTTCCAGTGACCTCTGTGACTTCAACCCGCAGCAGCGGGAGCTGTAGGGTCCCTCTGCCACGGGTGGGGCTACCCCAGAGCTCTGAGCTGTTGTGGGCGGCAGGGGGATCCCAGAGCTCCGAGCCGCTGCAGGTGGTGGGGGGACCCTGGAGCACCGGGCAGCAGGGGGACAGACGTGCCAAACCCATGAAAAAAATGTAGAAATTGGGCTTGTTTTTGGCTTAATGAGCTTATGAGTTGCTTGTTGACTAGTTTTTGGCTTGTAGCTTGTTGCTTCTTTTTTTTTTTATCTGCTCCTGGCAAGCAGGGGCAAGGGGGGAGAGAGTCAGGGTGCACAGCGGGCCCACCACAGTCCCAGACTGCACGCCGGGAGGATCTAGTCACATAGAGTGTTGGGGTTCTTAGGGATTGGCTTGATTTTTGGCTTATTGTGAAAGTCGGGATACTTATTTACTGCGTGAAAGTTGGCAACTGTGGTGCTGTATTGTGTACCAGGGCAGCATAAATACACAACAACTTATCTGGCATGTGATTCATTCTCCAGTCATTTTTTCCATCCCAGAATGAGCCAACACATGACATTTGAATGTTTCACACTGTGTATATACCAAATTAATTGAATATTGTGTAAGTACATGCGTATGAGTGGGGTGTGTGTGTATAGATACATATATATATACACACACAGAGAAATGCATGGAAAGGATATGAGAAAGCACCTCTTACAGGCAGTAAAGGTATTGGAATGCTATTTGTATTTTTACATTGATATAAAAATGGTACTTTAAAACCCAGCAGATGGGAGCAGACTTGGGGGCAACTCTGTTATTGGATTTTCTGTTGTGCTTGGCAGCACAATGGAGAGAGGAATTCAGAGAGAATTTAAAACTGAACTTGGATGGAAAACGCGCTTAATAAACACAGCCTTTCATGGATTCCAGTTTGACCTCCCATGGTCTTGACTATTCTATTTGCTGTTTAGCCATTGTAAATATATACATGGCCTAAACCAAAATCCTGCATCTGGCCATCCCCTAACATCAGTGGTATTCAAAAGCTAAACCCAAATTTGAATTTTACAGATTACAGTAAAAGGTTGAATCAAAAGACGGGAGCCCAACATCCTGAATTTTGGGGAATTTCAAATTCAGATCAGGACTTTCAGTCTGGACTCCTCTCCAATTTTAGTGATGCGTGTTACTGTGTATTATTGTGTATATTTCCACGCTTGACCTGTAAAACACTTGTGACACATGCATATTCTGTTTAAAATCTGTGAACCCACAACAGAGGAGGAGAATGGTACATTATTGTGTATATTTCCATACAGCGTGGTAATTGTGTTTAGTATCTGAGATCAGGGTGGGATGGGAGAAGTAGAACAGTTCAACCAATGGTAATAAAAGGGAGGAGAATGGTTTAAACCCTCTAGGGACTTTGCATATTATTGTGTATATTTCCACGCTTGACCTGTAAAACACTTGTGACACTTGCTGGGAAACTTGACTTCTCTGGATCAAGGCCCAAATGGCAGTGAGATAGTAATAACTAATTTAAATGAGGAATTTGCTCACCACCCTAGTCAGAGTTTGACAGGGTTGGACAGCAAAAAATAAATTAAAACAAACAAACAAGGAATCAACTTCCTTGCTGATGAGGATTATTTTTGTAAGATCAGAATGTGCTTTAAAGCCTAAATAAAGACCAGTATCTGTGAAATACCAGAAGCAACACAGTAGCCTGTCTGATTTAGGAACATATTCTTGAGAGAGACGGCAACAGTTTAACAAATGAGAAAGGCGTGGAGTTAGTCCAAGGTTGAGCCACAGCAGCTCAAGAAGGAGCGTCAATACTTTCAATCCCAGCAGGTCAGATTTAATGAAAGGATGCTATCCCCCACCCCCACAGAACTAACAGGAAATTCAACATGGGACACACCAACGTTTAGAAAAGAGAGCCTGATAATGTGTCGGGCTCTGTAGAAGGGTCAGATTTATTTAGTTGTCGTATGTCCCCATAGTCTTAGTTGAATGACAGCAGTTTTCTCAACTAGCTCCTCTTAAGGAAAAGACCTATAGAATTCAGTAGAGAATGAGGTCCTTTCTGTAGGTTTATGTGAACCCCTGGACTGAATAGATAATTATACTCTATAGGATATTGTTTTAAAACTATCGAAAGGATCTCATTCTCTATTAAATTCTGTAGAACAATTTTTATAAACCCTTGTAAAACTTTAATAGTACCCTAAGGTTGTCATATCTATTAAATTCTACAGGATGTTTCCGTAACAGTTTTAAAGTTCAGTGCAAGTCTTCTAGGAAAGGACGGTGCAAGCAGATGTTTCAGCCTTTACTCCTTCTGATTATAAGAGCTGACATATTAATCCCTGCTGCATAATTTAGAGACACTCATAGCCAACCCATAAAGCACTGAAACTTCCTTACAGAATCATTAAAACAATCTCGCGTCTATCTCACTGCTAGTGCAGGCCTGCAGTAATGTATCTTTCCTATGCAGAAATTAATATATTTTACATTTCTCTTTAGCAATATATTAAACCTGATCTTCAATATCGGGCTCTTTCCTCAGTTTCTAGTTTGGCTGTTCATATTTGCCTGAATGTACACCTTGTGAAAAGACAATAGTCTCAATACTCCTCACTTACCCCCATGAAGCCCCCTCTGGAGTCAGTTTCAGACCTCATGAGAGTCTCTGGGCCAAATTCAGTGTTGAGGGAAATATTGGTATAAGTTACATGCCCATTGTAAGTTGGTGAGGAAATGGGTGTGAGCTGTATAGTGTAACATGTACTGATTTGGCATTCAGTGGGTGTGCAAATTATTGTACTGTACTCACCAAGGGGCAGAAGGAAAGGTAGAACAGCAAAAACACCTAAAAGGAAGGTGCAAAATAAAGCAGCCCCTACTTTATTTTACACCTTCCCTCTATCTCGTTAGTCACTTACCTGCTACAGTTACCTTCAGTCTCATCAACATGTTAGATTTGTATTATAACACCCCCACTCATGCCAGACTGATGCACGCTACACTTCTTTGCCACTTATACTCATTTTCTAACCTTACACTCCACATGTAGCTCCCCCTTCCATTTCTGTTGCTGCTCAGTTTGACCCAGTGACTTAAATGGAGTTACGTAGCTGTAAATGAGAGAATGTGGCCCACTGATTACAACCGTTGTACCAGATTATGCTTTCAGATGCACATAAGCAACTCCCTTTGAAGTTCCATTGCTGGAAGTTCAAATTGCTAGAAGGAAATACTTTTTCACCCAGTGTGGAATTAGACTTTGGAACTAATTGCCACTGGATGTTGCTCAGGCCAATAATTTAGCAAGATTCAAAGAGAGATGGGACATTTATAGGCACAGCAAGAATATCCAGAGCTGTTATAGTTAATGTGAACAAAAGTATTGGAAACCTCTTGTGTCTGGGTTAAATCAATCCGTTATGGATTTGGAAGAGCGCTTCAATCATCCTACACTTGCCTGCTGCAGGATTTCTTGTACCTTCTTCGAAAGTAACTGGAGCTGGCCACTAGATGGGCTGCTGGTCTGATGCAGTATGGTCGCTCCTATATTCCTCTGTTGCGCCTGTGTTGAGGGTATGGTTTGAACCCTGGAGATGTTTTATGAATTCCGTAGTATTTAGAGCATGTTGCCTTTATTTTTCTAAACCTTTTGGTTTCTTGGTTTCTCTTGCAGTCAGTGCATCTGTGAAGCAGCAATACCACGACAATATCCACTGGATTCGGCAAGCCGGGAGGCACAGCTTGGTAAATACACAGCCTCTTTCTCGCATGCGGCCATACCAAAAAGCAGGAAAGAGGGCCCTCGTGAAAACTCTGACTCCAAACACTGCCCTGTCCACCCAGGGGTGTTTGAAATCTGATCCTAGCTCCGGATCCAAACGTTGTGAATGGCCCCATCTTCATAATGAACCAAACTAACACCTCACCCTCTCAACTTGGAGATATTCGAAAACTGGGTCTACAGCCAACTTTTGTGGCTCGAGTCCACCTCTATTTTTCAACAAAGCATCATAGGCTCATAATACACTTTATTCATAACTAGCTTCCCCTGAGCTCCACTGCTGAAATCTGACCTTGAAGGAGCTGTCCTGTCCCCCTCAGGACTGCTGTTCTAGTCCTGTAACGCTTTTTACAGGAGAAGGGGGGAAAGGGCTATTTCCTCCTATGGCATTGTGTATTAGACAGACTCTCTCTTTTTAAAGCACAGTTAAGCACCACAGCCAGTTAACAGTGGGCACTTCAGGATTCAAGCATGCCATCCCCCAGCTGGAAGTCAGACTAAAGACCACAAAGTAAGGGATGGATGGGAGCATAGCTATGTGAGACAGATGTTCGATGTTCTTTGTCTCCAGATTTCTCTGCCCTTCCAGCCCACTGCCACCACCACCGGTTCCAATCTCTGCTTCTCAGCTGTTGATAAGGGGATTGTTGATAGGGGATTGTGGGCCTGACAATGAGGTTGATTTAAAAAGTGGGATTTACTGGACTGTAGCAGCTAATTAGAAAAATAAGTCTCATTGTGCGAGTGTAGATAAAACTCAGTTCAATGGGGTGGGAGGGGGTTAATTTCTTATTTCTGGTTATTTCCAAATTAATACTCCATGCTTTCTCCAGCGGAGGGGGCAGAGTCTACTGCTGGGGTCTGGAGATAAGCCAGTTGCAGACAGAACGTTATCACTCTGACATTTTCATTTTCCAGGTAGTTGGCTCCCAAGCTAGAATCTTGTACTCTGATCGGAAGGGTCGTGTGTCTATTGCGGTGGCTATTAATCGAGCCATTGCTGAGAAAAGGATTAAGGTACGGCTTTTCCCACTCAATGCAGCTTGGTAATTGTGTTTAGTATCTGAGATCAGGGTGGGATGGGAGAAGTAGAATGGTTCAACCAATGATAATAAAAAAGTATATTAGAAAATGTAGAACCAAATTCTCTTCCCTGTTACACTGGAACATATTCAATGAGAGGAGAGTCTGACCAAGAGAATGTCTTCATAGATACCACATTTAATCCCCAGGCCAGAAATCTGCCTGGTGTTGTGTATGGGCGTCATACAGTCGACATTCACTCACGTTTCATATGCTAGTGAAAAATTAAGAGAAACTAACACAGTGTTTGATACTACCAGCTTTGTGCACGCTGGCTGGTACCTTACTGCAGGAGTAAGATACTAGTCAGTGTGAGTAATGGAGGCAGAATCTACCCTGTTGAAATGTAGTACGTGTGCAGGAATTTGTACATATTGGGATTTTCTAAGGTCTCTGGGGCTTTGTATATGATTGTACAGCAACATAGCACTGTGGGACCTAGATCCTGGGCACTGCTGTAGATAATACACACTTATTATTGCAAAGAATCTAGGGCTCATGGTTGGGTTCGGTGGTACATGCATAATAAAGGCTTTTACACTACAGCAAAACTATGTGGTATACAAACCTCTGGTGAACAAAATTGAATTCTTGCTTTTATTCTCATGAAAGGTGTTTAAGTGATGCATGCTGTGGTGGCATTTTGCTCCCTGTATTTTAGTATGATGGGGCCTGGCATGCATGTTTTTCTATTCAACAGAATAACATAATCAGCATGTGTGTTTGTTTTAGAGAGGGTTCTGAGCCCAGTCTGATCTCCAACCCCCCAAATCAGACAGGCGTTCAAATCCAGAGATTCAAACCCATCTTTACTATTTTTGTTGCTCATAAAATCTAAGGGCCCAATTCTCCTCTCAGACAGGTTTTATAACAGTGTAACTCCATTGGAGTTGCTCCAGATTCACACTTGTTTAAGTGCACTTGGAATCAGGCCCAAAGATGTTAAATCACGCGTCTCTGTCTTTCCAGTGTCAGAGCTCAATTATCATCATTTTTAAAGAAGCAAATTCATGTAATGCTTACAATGAATGTCATTGGAGCAATATCTGGTTTTTGTTACTCAGAAAATGTTTAACATATTTCAAATACCGTTCATCTTGTCAGGATTCAAAATGAATGTCATTGCAAGCTAGTCTTAAAAACTAAACTTGGCCAGACAAACCAAGCCCTCGGAGCTATGAATGTCAAGGGCAGGCTTCCATGCCTTTTGGATTTTGTTCTGTATCTTTTTCATCTTTTCAGAATCTCCATTCCCCTTCTCAGCCATTCTCATGAGCTGGCCATAGAGATGCCCTTGAAGTTACTTCATAATTCACTGGCAGAACAGAGCAGAGTGAGCAAACTGACTCCAGATCGTGCCAAGTCCATGGAGTTACTGTGGTGTAAAACTGGCATAAGTGAGAGGAGAATCAGGCCTGATCAAATGGGCTAGATATCCGCCGGCCAAGAAAGATTTATCTGAGCTGTAGGAAGCTGTTAGTTTTCAGTGTTCCCTTATTTTTAGTTTATTATTTATTAGCACTGATTGGAAATTTTCTGGTGGAACAGTTTTCACTGGAAAATGCCCATTTGACAACATTGAAATGTTCCAGGGGAATGTGTCTATTTCGACAAATTTCCAGCAGAATCCTGTCTGGTTTCCTGCCAGCCTGCCCAGGCTCTCTGCTCCTCAGCAGCCCAGGCTCCCGGGGCCTCCATGCTACTGGGTCCAAGGCAGCTTGTCAGGCGGAGCCGGGGTGCCCAGGGTTTTCAAGTCCTCTGAGCTGCTGGGCTCCCCATCTGGTGGGCTGCCAGGGCTGTGGGCAGCTCAGGAAGCCTCAGAAACATTTCCAAAAGGTCAGAATGAAATCTCATTTTTTCTCAATGAAATTTTGGAATTCTTGTTCTAAGAGAAATTTCAAAATTTCATTTCTTGTTCTACTTCTCAACAACATTAATTGTTTTGGAATTTACTGTGGAATGGGATTTCCAGTTTCTACCCAGCTCTATTATTTATATTGCAGTAGCACTTAGGAACCCCGACATGGATCCAGACCCTATTGTGCGAGGTGCTGTACAAACACCCCAAAGAGCTCACAATCTATAGTGATGTTTAAGTTACACATATGTGTTGCTATTTGTGGTTAAGAATCAATGAAAACAATACAAGATAAGCTAAAGGCCTGATCTCACAAAGCTTTGATCACACAGGCGGTACCTCTGCAGTCAATAATATTCTATGAATAAAGAATTCTCTGTGAGTAAGGTTCACGGGACTGGTCTCTCATTTTGGATAGCATCTTTCATAAAAACAAACAGTTTCCTTAAATGCTGTAGAGTTACAAATATAATTGTACTAAATGATAAAGTTAGAGTTAAATTATAAAATGAAATGTGGAGCTTTTTAAAAGTATCTATGTAATCTCTCATAGCCTCAGATATTATACTTAATTTCACATTTTCAAAAATGTTGCAAATTCATGAAGAAATATGACTTTGCCCTGTTTTTTGTTGTTCTGTTTCGCATGAGGATTAGCCAATTCCACAAAGTCTTTAAAATTTCAGATAGCAGTCAATTCAGATCAATTACTTGCCACATTTTGCTTTTTTTTCTAGTGTGAAAATATAATTTTTACGCAGAGCTCTCAAACGAAAAAAAGGGCCCTTCATCTCTGGGTGTGAAATGATGGTGATTTTCTCCACCAGATTTCACACACAAAAAGTCAGCATTTATTTACCAGTTATAATAAAAAATTAGTGACAGAGGGAGAAGGAAATTAAGAGGATTAGGGTAGGGAGTGACGAGTTCTTTTTAGATGAGATATGAAATGAGATGGTAAATCAATAAGGTGGAGAGTGAAATGTGCAAAAAAACAGTCTGTGAATGACAGAGTTGACAGTCTGTAGGATTCCACTTCCTTGTCCTTGGTTTCTTGCAGGCACCGGTTGTCCTGAGTCGAGATCACCATGATGTGAGTGGCACCGACAGTCCTTACAGAGAGACCTCAGACATTTGTGATGGATCAGCCTTTTGTGCAGGTCAGCAGAGCAGCTGAGACATATCTGTCTAGGCAAACAAAAGAAATGGCTTAAAACAAGAAATTAGTTTTTATAGAACAATTTAAATGGGTTTTGTTTAACCCTTTCATCCCAATTAATCGGATTTCCTGTTATCTTGACATGGCGGCTTTATGGGATATAATTATGTTTCAGAAATTAGCATGGAACTAGTTAAAGTAGAAGGGCCCTTGGTAACACCAATGCAAATCTAGACTAATGCTACAAAGTCACTGGCATTATTCTAGATTTACACTGGTGTAATTAAAGAGTAGAATCTGCCCCAGCTGGTGGAACATTATACCTGATTTTGATCTTGCACCTGTGTAAATCAAAGGAACTCTCCATGGAGTTACAGCAGTATTAACCTGGTACAGTAGAAATAAGATCAGAATCAGACCTTGTGTGTACAAAAATGTTTTGAACAGAATTGATACTGACACAGCCCTGTTCATTTTACTCTGTGCATTAACGAGAAAATACAGTTCAGATTCTATGAGCCAGCCCTGTCATCGGGGAAAATGGGCTGATGGTTGATACACAGCAGTGAGAATCAGGAGTTCTGGATTAGATTCCAAGCTTTGCCACCAAGCTGCAGAATGACCTTGGCTAAGTCATTCAGGTTCCCTTTTCAAAAGGGGCCTGTAATTTTGGGAGCCCTAGAACCTGATTTGTAGAGTGCTGAGCGCCAGGGGAAAATGAAGGTGCTCAGCACTTCTGAAAAACAAGCCCAAAGTATTTCAGATTTGGCATCCAAAAATGGAGGCACTCAAATCAGTGCACACTTTCAAAAATGTTGGCGTAAATCTCTCTCTCTGCCTCAATTTTCCAACCATAAAATGGGAATAATAATAATAATAATTTGTATGCCTCGGGGTGTTGCAAGGTGTCATGAATTGCTGATGGTGAAGTGCTTGGAGGTCCTTGGATGCAAGGTGCTACAAAGCTATAAGGACAAAGTATTCTTAGCAGGTTTCCAGAGTTGCAAAATTTGACTAATTTGTCGGCTAGTTGAGGATTCCAGTTTGTAATGGAGGCTCATTTTTTTAAGAGTGAAATTTGCTTATCAGTGTTTAATAAAATTGTTTTCTTGAATTATATGGACCCTCTTGAAAGATCTCCTCCAAAGCCCATTGGAATCAATGGGAATCTTTCTATAGTTTTCAGTGGTCTGTAGATCAGTCCCTAGCTCTCCAAGCTCCTAAGGACGAGCTCTCAGAGAGAGTGGGGGAACATTTTAGGTCTCTTCATTTCTCTTTTTTCCCCCCTCAACACTGCAATATCTGGTAGTTTATCTGAACTGGCCCATCTGAAGTCCTCTCATTACTGAACATAGGGATTTTCTGTAACTTTGGCCGATCTGTTTTGGTTTTGCATTAAGCAGTGCAGCCTGACAATCAGGGTCACCTCAGCCCAGGCAGATTCTGTTGAAGAAAGTGTCTTTCCGTGCTGTCGTTCACTCAATTAGTGACCTTTTCCAAAGCAGAGGGCTTGCAAATTATTGCATCATTGCTCTGCTTGCCATGCTTCCCTCCTAATCTTGACTCTGCTCAGCTGTTTGCCTGAGAAGGGAATGGAAGTTTTTACATGTTGAGTGTACACTCTTATCCCTCTTGTCCCCAGTGCCATCTGACAAAGTAATAATTATGTTAACTGGGTTATTAAAGTGACATTATGCCAGACAAGATGATGCCATAATGAAAGCTTTTGGACAGGGTTTTAATATGGATCAGTGGATACATTAGCTAGTTCTTACACTGAATATGTATTACATACACCATTGCAAATGTGATTCCAGGGGTGTGTTTGTTTGTTTCTTTGGGTTGATTTTGAACTCATAAAATCAAAGCACTTGCTCTGTTGTTCCTGAATCAAAAATCCTAGGGTTTTGTTTTCACTGGGATCTAGCCCGTCATCTTCTGGTGTGCGCAATGTCTTCCACATATGCACACTTCTGTGTGTACTTCGATGTACTAAAATGTACATGCAAAGCTGAAATTTTAGAATTGGATTTGCAAGTGTAAGTGCCCGCTGTTGCATGGGCGAGTGTATATTGTGTGTTTATGTGCACTTCAGAGGAAGCCATGCACTGAAAATCAGGCCTCTAATTTATTTTTTTGCTTTTTTAAGTGTGATTTTTAAAGAAAGAAATATTCTAGGTAACTTCTGCAACTTCAAATCATTAAGGGTTAAACTCACTCTTGTACAGAGGTGCGGGGCAAAGCCTTCACACTACTTAAGTCCCATGGAAAATCTCAGTCTTCATTGATGCACAGGCCTTTTAGCTTGTTCTCTGCGCGTAACAGGGAGCTGTGGTCTGAGCACGGGCTTGGTAATCGGCAACTCCTGATTTCTTGTCCTTGGCTCTTCCACTTTGTGTCTAGGGTTTCAAAAGCATCGACTAATTTTGGATGCCCATGCTGAAGGGTGCCCAGGGTGAGACCCCATAACTGAGGCATCCAGAATTATTGCACTTTTTTTAAAAATTGGGGCCTTAACTTCCATGCCTCAGTTTCTCTGTTTGTGAATGGAAATGACAATACCCACCCAATTCTGACTTATAACTGAGGGTTATAATTAAATAATGTTTCTACCATGAAAAGTGCCACATCTCTGCAAAGTCTTATCTATTCCAGTGAAGTTTTAGAACTGGAAACTTACATCAGCCTAGCTATGTCTCTGAGGGGTGTGAAAAATCCACACCCCTAAGCAACATAGTTAAGCAGACCTAATCTCCAGTATAGACAGCTCTAGGTCAACAGAAGAGTTATACCGCCAACCTAGCTACTGCCTCTTGGGGAGGTGGATTACCTATGCCAACAGGAGAACCCCTCCCGTTGGCTGTGCTGCTGTAGCGATTGAAATGCCGACATACCCTTATTTACTTATTTTCTAGTTTTCTACAGTTCCTCTTGCATAGGCCTCTCGTTTTAGATCTCCACATTATCAGTGTATAAAGAGCATGACAATCCTGAGCGAGCAGAGCATTCTGTGATACTGACATGTGTTTCCTCCTGTGTGGAAAGAAAGAGGATGGAAAAAATAGTCTCTTCCCTTTGCCCTCCCCCAGACTGAGAAAAAGCAATGAAGTAACAACAAGCGTTACATGAAATAAATGAAGCATTCTGGTGCTGCAATAACTCATTTCCTTTCTTCCTAGATATGGCGGTACAGAATTTTGTAGGAGATGCAGTTAGAGGAGCCACTTGGGTTGCCTTACACAATGGTGGTGGAGTTGGCTGGTAAGGAGAACTTGATTTTGTTTGAAGGGAAGAGCAGTTCCATCCAGTTGATGTGTGTGTGTGAGAAAGAGAGAGAAGAGTCAACATTTGCTACTGCGGCAGCAAAAGGCCATGTTCATGGGAAAAATGGAGGTTTAGGGAAGGGAAGCTCAAAGTGTATATTATAGGTCGAAGAGTGGTGTTATATGACGCTTTTTTAATTAATGTCCATATGTCAAGAAAAAGTGTTTTAGACATTGGCCATAGCACTATTTGGGAAACTTAATTTGCTAAACAAGGACAGACTGGCTTAGTCTTTTTGAACAGACCCCACTTCCAACATTGTCTTCACACATGAAGAGCCAGAGTGTTAGTGGATGGATTGTGTTTAGGTTTCCCCTTAAGCTGCATTTAAATCTGTGACCTTAGGACCCCAATATAACATGCCCATGTGCTAAAGTGCAACAAAGGGTTACTGATACAAAACAGCTCAGGTGCCAGGAAACTTTTTTCTGTCCTTCTTCATTCAGTTCTTTGCTCCTCTTCCCTTGCTCAGGCCTGGCAGGATAAAAGGCAGCAGCAATGCAAGGACTGGTTTGAACAACAGCCCCCTTGTCGCATTACATGCTGAACCTGCAGGGATTTCTAAAGTGAGAAGCAGAACAATATGATTGCCATAGAGAGAGATGGGGATGTATATTTTCAAGAGAATTCTCAGAGGTCACATTCTGATCTTGGTTACACCAGTGTAAATCCACAGTAACTCCACTAACAACTTACTCTGGACTGGCACTTATCTCAGATCAGAATATAGTAGCTGCCTAAGATGACTTTCATCATGTAATCTAAGCACCATGGATAGAAATGCCTAGCTAGGTGGAAGCATGGCTAATAAAATATTAAGAGGATGCTTTTTTGCTTTGTTTTGTATGATTGTTCAAACTACTCAAGGATGGTTCAGATGACTCATTTCTAGCAGATTTCCATTAATAAAAGACAGAGAAGTTGGAAGAACAAACTAATGACGATCAGGCTTCCTGTTTCAGGGCATAGGATGATCACCACTTACAATCTGGAAAAAAGTTCTTCCCCCTACCTGTGCGCACGTGAGTGTGTTGTTAGAGCTTCGTGCCTTCTCATGTTAAACAATGCCAGAAAAAAATATACTAAACTAAATTATGGCTCTTTAACCTAGGCCTTGATGCAGCAAAGCACTTTAACATGTGAGAAATCCCAGTGACTTCAGTGGGACTACTCAAGAGCTTAAAGTTAAGCACGTGCTTAAGTGCTTTGCTGGATGGGACTCTATGTACTGTGATGATGGGTGCTCTGTAAATGTTGCAGTAGAGAGACAGATTGTTACGGTATAATATAGCAATTTGTTACAGCTTTTCTATTATTGTTGAGGGCTGCATTCTGTTTTCAGTTACACCAATGTAAATCTGGAATCACTCCATCAACTGCAATGTCAGGTTCACACTGGTGTAGCTTCAAGCAGAATTTAAGCCTTGGCTGTTTCTTTAGGCATCCTTTGGCTCATTTATAAGAAGCAGAAAATTTAGTTTTTAAAAGTGTTTAAGAATAGTTTTCCTCAAAATATAGCAAAAAAACTGTCCTCTTTCCATGAATCTCCATGTTCATGGCATGAGCTTCCAGCAAACACAGCTAGAGGGTGGTATTTAGGGCCAACTGGGCCCATCTGCAAACGACTTACTGGAAAACTTGTGCACTTGAGTACTCTGGGTGTACAGTTGTTACATAGATCTACTGGGTTTATTATTGATTATTAATAAAACAAATAAAATTACATCATCACTCATACCATTAAGTTTGGCTTGCCTTATCCACCCAAGCAGTCCCATGGTATTGCTTGGGTGAGTCAGGTAGGAGCTGTAGGGCGTTAAATGTGACAGTGTTTTCTGATTGACCCTCTAGTTCGCAAGTTTAAGGTAGTTGCCTGTAGTATAGGGGTGTCTGATCAAGGATTTCAAATCTGTGAAAGAAAAATGTTAATACTGCTTTGCTGTCATTTATTTTTCCCAAGCTCTGTAGGACAGTGTCTGACATTTCACTAGATGTCCCTTTCCCCCCAAGGTCACTGCAGTAGGCTGCTAGTTTCGATGAAATCTCAGCCAGGCCCATGACTTTAAGAGCAGGAAAGTCTATTGCAATGCTTGTCACCAAGACTGCAAGTCTAACGTATGCTAGCAAGTTTGGAAACTACAGCTAAAAATGTAGTGTGAGGGGCATGAAGTTACTGGTACTTTGGCTGGTTGCAGTGTCTCTAGGCTATTGTCCAGTGGAACAGCATGTTGCTGAGAGGGGCACAGCTTTTGCTGTTAAATGCTGTAAAGAACCCACTCTCCTTCCAACATGTTACAGAACAACTGTACAGAGAACCAGAATTAAAGAGCTTGCAACAGATGTTATCCACAGAGGCACTGACTATTATGTGGCCTTGTTAATTAGAGCTAAAACAATCTCCCATTTTGGTTGGTCAGATCATTCTGTCTACATTATTCTAACTCTAGTGATTTCAATGGAGTTATTGCTGACTTACACCTGAGTGAGATCAGAATCGAGGCCATAGTCTTGAGAAAGTCAGACACACAGGGTGAAATCGTGGCCCTGTTGAAGTCAATTAGAGTTTTGCCATTGACTTCAGTGGGGCCAGGATTTCATCCATAATGTCCGTTAATTATAATGGAGGATATGTCTCTAAATCCTCAAAACTGCTCTGAAGATCTCAACCTTAGGCTGTAGAGATGGAAAACAACTAGATCCTGAGCGAATAATTCATAATGAGTCATTTCTGTGCTGAATTTAGACTTTTTAGTCAGCTGCTGGAAAATCTGCCGAAAGATCACTATGTCCATGAATGTATTTGTTATTTAAATGGATTTGTATTTAGGAATTGTTTATTCTATGCATTGATTGTGACTGTTCAAACTTCAAGTGATTGAAAAGACTATCTAGTCCAGTAGTTCCCAATTTTTCTTTCTGCAAATGACCCCTTTGGCAGCTGCCTAAACGCCCTGGACCCCTTTCGTTTTTCATACGTCAGTTTCATGTTGGCCTTTACACTTCATTTTATCTGTATTTCTGTTTCTCCTAAATGGGGGTATTACTTTCCTGTCTTTTAGAAGTGACATGAGTCTTGACATCTGTGGCAAAAAAAGTACTTCTAAAAAACCCTCACAGGGAACGTGTGGTCCTTAATGGTACTATTGGAATGCCCCTGCCAGCCTGGGAATACCTCCACCAGTGCGACCTCTCACGCTGTTTGGAGGATGCCATTTTGAGAACAAAATGGCATCCTCCATGCAGCAAAACTGCCAGAACACAGTTCTGGCCCTGGCTCAAGGGACAGACCCCTGTATAACGCATGGTGGACCCCATTTTGGGAATCTAGTCCTACTTCTTTTGCTTGAAGAGTGCATGGGCCAGATTGGGATCTCAGTTACACTAATGTAAATCTGGAGTAACTCCACTGACTTAAGTGGATTTACACCAGTGAGTAGAATGTGTGTCAGAATGTAAAACAAAGGGGGTGCTTGCAAAATGATTCAGAAAATTAGCAAATGGAAGTTTACTGGAATCCAAATATTCATGGAAAGGCAGGTACTGGTAACCCAGCCTACCAACTGCCATGGATGATTTGGGGTTGGGTATTTGGTACAGTACCTGACGGGCTCATTGTTGCTCACTTTACTCATGGGGGTAGACTTGGCCCTCTGTGATGAAAGGGTTTGGCTTCCACAAAGAACGTTGGAGTTGAAAATTGGGCCTGTCCTTGCACAAGCCTTAATAAGCCACTATACTGAGACTCAGATGTCGTAACAATGTCATGTTATTAGATGCTGCAGTCGGAGAGCTTTCTAAAAGCCTTAGCACTGCAGTGGTTCTGTTCTGTTTACCTGTATGCCACCCAGTCTAGTTGGAGCTGCATCCTCCTTGCATTTGCTTCTTGGGAGAAAGGGAGGGATAATAGGACGTTTTTCCTAAAAAAAGATACAGTCCCCAGCCATTACAAATATATTTGATTTCCTTGCCCTACAGAGCCAGATGCTCTTTGGTCCTCCATTTTCATCCAGCAATGTTGCACTTCAGCAACTGAGAACCTGTGTTGCATTGTAAAGACTGCTGGGGACATGAGAAATCAGCTGGCCCTGCAATACACAAATCTCCTTGTGCATGGTGAAAATTAGCCACCTCATCTCCTTCATCTCAGTCGATGTAGGCTTTTCATCTGTGTGATTTATTTTTCCTCTTTCATTTCCATGATAACTGATAAAGGAGTGTATGTATATACGTATGTTAGGAAGAAATCAACTTGACATTGGAATGTTTCTGTTTAGAGAATTCAGAAAAGAGGATCACAGTTTATTTGGCAGCCAGCCTTCGCAGTAGATGTTTTGTTTTCACCAGCATTGTTGACAAATCTGATGCTTCTTCCTTATACGGCTCAAGAAATGTTTTTCTTCCATTTTGATTCACTAAGTTATAACCTTGTAACACAAGCAAAAAACAGGATTTGTATTTATTTAGCTGGATCTGCATCACATGCACTGTTGATGTGGGTACAGAATAACTCAGGCTTGGCCATAATTATAGCAACTGAATGTCATTGATTTCTCGAGGCCTGTTCATTTGCACTAGAATATATATTAGCATGAGGTCTGTGTAACTGTAGTGACAAAAAAGCAGAGGTAATTTAAACATTGAACTACACAGTTGACAGTGTGACATCTTGATTGTGAGAGGGGCCTGGTTTTCTTTGATCACCTTACGAGGAGGCATCTGGAAATTATAGGAGGTAGCTTAGGTCAAAATGCCACATGTTTCTTTAATTACTTGAAAATATTACCCAATGCTAATGAAGGCAGAGTACTCTCCTTTAAAAGTGAGAGGTTTTGTTGGCAAAGCCATCCTAACAAACATGACTTGTTTGGGGTTTAATTTATGGGTGTCTTTTTAGATGGTAGGCCAGATTCTAACCAGCTATTCCTGATGTACATTGGTGTAATTCCATTGAAATCAGTGAAGTTGCTTTGGATTTACCTGAGTATTATTGAGATCAGGAATCTAGCGCTTAACTTCCACGCTTCAAAGAATTGTCTTTGAGATGTTGGGCTCAGAGGAGATCTTTTGCCATTAAAAAACATTTCTGCAAGTGTTTTGCCAAAGAGACTATTTTACAAAACAAAACAAAACAAAAAAACTAGACATCTAATTTTCTTACTGTTCTATATTAGTAGTGGGATGATCTGAGATATTAAACCAGGTCCTGATCTCATTTATACTGGAGTAACTGCATAGAAATTAACAGGAGTTACACTGGGTTTACATGGGTGTACTTGAGAGCAGAATTTGGAATTCTGGCTAGGTTATCAGTCACACTCAGTGGACCAAAGACAAGGTGGGTGAGGTAATGTCTTTTATTGGACCAACTTCTGTTGGTGAGAGAGAAGCTTTCAAGCTTACACAGAGCTCTTCTTCTGGTCTGGGAAACGTTCTGAGTGTCACAGCTAAATGCAAGGTGAAAGATGAAGTGAGCTGTAGCTCACGAAAGCTTATGCTCAAATAAATTGGTTAGTCTCTAAGGTGCCACAAGTACTCCTTTTCTTTTTGTGAATACAGACTAACACGACTGCTACTCTGAAATCTGTCATTTAGCATAAGTAGTTAACACACATTTCAAGGGACCACTCAAGGTGACGTGGCCTGTTAACACTCCTCCAGTCATAGGGAGGAAAAGAACAGAGAGAAAAGGGGGAGAGTGAAGGAAGCAGCTGTGGGCTTATACATAAGGCTACGTTTTAGTTATGGGTATTTTTAGTAAAAGTCATGAACAGGTCATGGGCAGTAAACAAAAATTCACGGCCCATAACCTGTCCATGACTTGTATTGTATACCCCTGACTAAATCTTGGGGAGGGGGCAGCCCAGGGGTGCCACGGATGCTCGTGGGGGGGCAGCCCAGGGGGTGCTGTGGGTGCTTGGGGTGGGCAGTTCGGGGGTGCTGCGGTTGCTCCGGGGGGGGGGGGCTGGCAGGCTCCCTCCCCAGCTCCTTGTAGCTCCCCAGAAGCGTCAACGTGTCCCTCTCTTAGCTCCGTACCCTACCCCTGCCCCTGCCCCAAGCGCCAGCTCCGTGGCTCCCATTGGCTGGGAACCATGGCCAATGGGAGCTGTGGGGGTGGTGCCTGTGGGTGGAGGCAGCGCACAGAGCTAGGAGCTGAGGTAGGGACATGTTGCCGCTTCTGGGGAGTCCCCCAAGGTAAGCACTGACCAGAGCCTCACCCCCTCCCACACCTCAACCCTCAGCCCACTCCCATATGCACCCAAACTCCTGCTGCTGCTGGGGGTGGGGCTGGCCTGAGACTGTCCCAGCAGCGGCTGGTGCAGCTGGCCTAGGAGTTGCCCGAGCTGCTCAGGTGGCCCCCTGGCCAGCTGCACTGACCAGTGCAGAAGTCACGGAGGTCCTGGAAAGTCCCGGAATCTGTGACTTTCATGACCTCCATGACAAACGTGCTGCCTTAGTTATCGATTATTGTAGGAGGCCATAAATCCAGTGCCTTTATTCAGTCCTTTCCTCCATATGACTGGAGAGGTGTTCACAGGCCACTTCACCTTGAATGGACCCTTGAAATGTATTTTAACGCCTTATGCTAAACAAACTGTTCCATCTTGTATTTAGCTGTGACACTCTGATTATGGGAGTATGAATAGGTCGGTTGGTCTGTCTGTCTAGATCAGGGATCTCAAACTTGAATCACCACGAGGGCCACATGAAGACAAGTACATTGGCCCGAGGGCCGCATTACTGATCCCCGCCCCCGCCTGTGCTGCCCCTAGCCCCGCCCCTACTCCACCCCTTCCATGAGCCCCCGCCCCACCCCACCTCTTCACCTCCTCCTCCCCCCTCCCTCCTGGAAAGTGCTAAGTGCCACCAAACAGCTGTTTGGTGGTGGGAAGCGCCTGCAGGTAGGCAGAGGAGTGGGGATGTGGCGCGCTGGGGAGAGGGGAGTCTGGCGGGCTGCAGGAAATAACCCCACGTGTTTGAGATCCCTCATCTAGATACCAACAGAACCCCCATCACCATACTATCTGAATGCTAGACCTGAATGTAGCAAACATGAAAGGCTTAACCTTTAAGAAGCCCTGTGACTTTAGCTCTTTAATCATCAGGAATGCTGGCATTTCTGTATTTGTTTTGTTGTTTTTTTTAAATAAAGCAAGGGCTATGTGGAACATACTGTTCTCAGGAGACTTACAGCGGGCTTAGCTTCTGGCACTGCCACTTGGGTCAGGAATAGGTTTGCTGGCTCATAGTGTGGGAAAGTACAGAATGGGCTTCCTACCCTTTTCTACACTAGGACTTTGGTTTCTTGTACTGCTAACTTTCCATCTTTTAAGTACAAAGACTCACTGATGGCGTCCTGTATCCAATTTCAGCAATACTATCCAGGCCTAATTTAGATTTTCTCTTTCCCCCGGTGCATCTGATTGGAGGGATACCTTATAGGATTGGTTTGTATCATTTAAAAAAAAATTTTTTTTTAAATGTAAATACTTGTATTTTAAAGGGGAGAAGTGATAAATGGAGGATTTGGCCTTGTTCTGGATGGATCAGCAGAGGCTGAGGAACAAGCTAAGATGATGCTCAGCTGGGATGTTTCCAATGGAGTAAGCAAAATCTGCCTTCTGTTTTGACTTGAAATATTGCTTTTCTTCTTCAAAACATAAAAAATGCTTGGTGTCCCAGGAATATGCAAGCTGTACCATGAAATAGGCAGAGTAACTAACTTTGCTAACTCTTCTCTGATCGTACAATTTGTGGGCCTGATCCAAACCCCATTGAAGTCAGCGGGAGTCTTTCTATCAACTTTAGACAACTTCAATGGGCTTTGGGGTCAGACCCTAAAAAAGAGACCCAATAAATGTAGGGCTTTGGGACCGTATCCTGGGAGGTCCAGAGCACCCTGAACCCCCACTGAATTCCCAATGCATAAAAGGCCTGTTTATCTCCATTATTATCTTTATCAATGAGAGTTTTTCCAATATTGTCAGTAGGAAAAGGAGCAACCTCAAGATACCTTTACATTAGGCACCTGTGGCCACTTTTATTCCTGGGTACATGCCACAAGTCCCTCAGTCTAGAGTTTAGTACTAAGTGCTAGTTATGTGCAAACACAAATCAGTTTATTTAATTGAACTGCAATGGACTATGAGCTTGGGTTGAGTTTCTTTGGCCTGAGGGAGAGTGTAACACATACTAACACAGAGTGTTTGTCCTCCGTTAGTACCTAGACCAATATGGGTTTATGACTCTATTCTCATGCTTGGGCTACTAGAGGTGGTAATTTAGATCAAGTAGGAGTAGCTCATGCTTTTTAGATCCAGAGGTCCTGGGTTCAATTTCTGTAGACAACTCCCCACAGTGGCATAATCACATACAGCAAAATTATAAAGGACAAAATTTGTTGCGTTTTAGGAAGACTTTGCCTATTCATAATTACTTGATGTGTCTCAGACCATCTGAGGTGATTGCTTGCCAATTCTGGTGTGGTCTGTTTTTGTTTTATTTCTCAAAAGAATTTGGTGAAGACGGTTTCCTTCCTTGCATTAGATCTGAAAACGGGTTCTCTCCAGAGAACGTGGTACAAAAAACAGTAGGAGGAACAATCCACATGCACTCCCTGTACGAGATCTGATAGAACAGATAAATCATTGAAGAAGAAGGAAGAAGATTAAATTAATCTCTAGATTTGAGTAATGGAGGCCACTGCTTAACAAGCATAATTTATCAGAGACAGCCTATAAAACAACAGTCTGGTAGAAGATTTACTTGCAATGTGATTTATTGCATGCAATAGTACAACTTCTCAGTGCACTGTTTAAAAAAGACAATCTTAGAATATTGCCTATATTCCTACATCCAAAAATGGAAAGAAATTGGACAGTACACTAGAAAATACACTGCCAGGAATAATCCTTTATATGCAGGGGACATTGACTAGTAGTTCTTTTATTTTTATAATCCTCAAAATGTATTAGTTCTAAATTGATCACGTGCTTAAGTACTTTGCTGAACTGGGATCTTAAGCATTTGCCTATTTTAACAGCTTTGAGTCTGACCAAATACTTCAAACACTGATTTGTAATGCATAACAAAATAATATTTCTAGGCCCATTGCACCTTGGATTGTGCCTGTGTAAAGACTGAGTAAGGAGCTCAGGATTTGGCCGGTGATGTTTGTGTTAAATGACATAATGGATACATGATATAATAAATTAATACTTGAGAATAGTTATATAGCACCAATACACTCGTGATGAGGCTAAACCAGCAAGTTCAGATCTACGTCTGACCTTCTCCAAAGTTCAAGGAGGTTTGGCTCTGTCCTCCTTCAGACCTATTTTACAAATAAATCTGAATCTGAATCTTAGCATTTCTTTTAAAGTTTTTGATCTGGTCCGTGGTTTGGGCATAACTTTGCCATAGACATTCTGAGCCTTCCAGTTCTAGAAACTATGGGCTGAATTCTGCTGGTGTAAATGGCTACCACTCCATTTACTTTAGAGGAGCTAGAAGGGAGTTTGGCCCCTTGGTTTCAAATCTTACCTGGGGTTCAATTTGAAAATATGTGCAGTGCTGTCAGGGTCCTTCCATGTAACTCTTTGTCCCATGATAAAATCAGTGATTGGTTAAGACAGACTTCAGTCTGAAACAGCAGCTAGTTTTGCAGATCTGGATTGAGATGCATTAATTTTTCCTTGTGAGGGACTTTTGCAAAGCATCTTTTTACAGTGTGCCTTGCTCTAGCCAGGGCTATAAGCCCCTAATTTTTAACTGGACTAAAATGCATCAAGACCATCCAAAAACTTTTTTAAAAAAAATGCTTAGGGTGAAAGAGCAAATGATTTCTTACATTGGTAAAGAAACCGGGAACTAGCATGAGTTTGGTAGATTTGTTATAATTAAATTGTGTGCGTGTGTATGGGGAGAGGTGAGATGTGGGGAGATACAGTTGCATTTTTACATCTATTTACTTTCACTATGTTTGTGATCTGACAGGTAGCTAGACGCTGTTGGTCGGGCAACAGCAATGCCTATGAAACAATCTGCCAAGCGATGGAGGAGACTGGTAAATTAAAGGTGACTCTCCCACACAAGGTGGTAGACGAAAGCATTTTGGAGCAAGCCCTGCATCGTTAATTGCATTCTGAATTCATCGTGCTCCTTTCAGACACACTTTGAAGTTGATTTCTTGTTACCCAACCTCACTCTCTGGTAAGATAATAAATGCATTGCAAGTGTCTCTTCCATGTGAGCAGTTCTTTTCCTTCATCATTAGCAGGGTACTGCGGAAGCTCCCTACATTTAGGGTCTGATCTAAACTCCATTGAAATAATTGGGAGTTTTTCCATTGTCTTCATTAAGACTACTCCTGGAGGAAGATACTATTCAGTGTGAATAAGGGTGTTGGAATCGGGGCCTAACAAATTAAGCTACATAAAAAATATCCATTCCTGTCTGACTGTTCAGAAATCTGAGACGTCCTTTAGTCTAGTGCAGGGATACACAGACCTCAGTGGTTCAGTAGCCAAATGAGTGATCAACATTGCCCTAAAGAGCCAGTTGTGTGAATTCATTGTTTCATTGGCTATTTGTATATGTATATATATATAGACCAAGTGTTGTTGTTTTATCCATTACAATTGGTTAATAACATAGTAAAGGCATCCTGACTGGTTAATAACTTAGATTGGTTAATAATTAAGTCACACAGTGTTTTAATATCGTGCTGCAAAGAGTTGCAGGAGACACATTAAAGTGCCACTTGCAGCTCAGGAGCCTCAGTCTGAGTATCACTGGTCTAGTGGGTTGAGTATGGAGTTAGGGATCAGGAGTTCTCAGTTCTACCTTGTTCTGCTATGGTCTCACTCCACTGCCTTAGGCAAATCACTTCACATCTTTGTGAGGTAAATTCTGCCGTTATAAGCACGTTCATCTCCCATTGGCTTTGACTGGACTTGTGTCTGTTTATGGCAAGGCTGGATATGGTATTCTGTGCCTCAATTTCTCCACATGTAAAATGGGGATAAAAACACTCACCTCCTAGGACATTTGAGAATGAATGAATGTTTTCACAATGCTTTGGAAAGGAAGCACACTGTCTACATACTCTGTATGATTGTCCAGGAGCTGCAAGGCAGGGGGAAGATGTACACCTTGCCGAAACATGGATACTGCCCTTCTTTGGCTCACAGTGAGGGGAAAAGAATCTGACTAACCCTGCTTTTGTCCTGGCATAAAATATCTGCAGCTACTAATTGGTTAATTTGTATATTTAAATTGTGTCCTCCTGTTATGTAGCTTCATTTTTCCATGTTGAAGACATATTGTCAGCCTTTGTCATTCCTGTTGCTACTCTGCACCCAAATCCTTAGACCTTTGTTTGCAAGTGTCATCGCCTGCAATCTGAATGTACCAAACACATGGTGTGTCGTTCCAAAGCAATTCCTGTCCATTCCCTTCAGCCTCACAGACTGAAAATTCAAAGGGAAGAATGACTTTGTACTGAGAGTAAATTGACATATCCATAATTGCAGCTGGCATTTCTGATTGTTGTGTAGATGGCAGCCATTTTGCTAAAAGCGTAAGAGATATTTTGTGAAACTGTGTCCCGGCAATAGCTTTTGGTAAGAGATTAAACCTATTACTATCTTGCTTTTAATATGGTTTAACCACAAAGGCCTGATTAAAGTTATATCTGGATCAAGACCAATATGTTTAATAGTTAAGGCCAAGATTTTAAATAATAGTTCCTGAATCCACAGTGTTTTTAGTGCTGGCCAACTTTTTTTTTTTTTGCGGGGGGGTGTGTGTATTGTGACAAATTTTCTAATTCAATGAAAAAATGGGGAAAACATGCATATCTCCCCCTCCTATTTTTAGACCAGCTGTAATACACACACACACTTCACACGCACAGGTGAACTGCTCAGAGTATAGTACTGTATCAGTACATGGTATTTCCCAATTATTTTTACTGTTAGATATTACCAGCCCCAGCCAATTGAACAGTTATTAGGATTTTAGCTGCTGGTGATATTATTGATTAAGCTGCTCACAGGACATTGAAACCCTTAGCTTTTGTCAAAGTCCCCATTTGAGAACATTTCTGAATGGACACCAGTTTCTTCAATTTTTGTTTACATTCCCTTCTGTTTCCTAATGTATTAACAATGATTTCATGATTGATGGCTCTCAGCTCCATCAGAGTTCTCACACACGCAGTCTGAATGTGGACAAGGGGTTTTAACATCTCATTTAGCAGTTGCAGAGTTAGACCATTTCTTATCTGGCACAAAAACCACTGGCAAACTGTGTGTCTCATCCCCCTCTAGTGCTGGTCCACTAGAAGATGACAACCTTCTACTGGAAACAGTACATTAGCTCACATGGCATTAAAGGTTCCAACACTGCTGATGACCCATGTGGGTGTCAATGTGATGCCACATAATGGAATTTCTGAGGCAGGGATAGAATCCAATTCTCCAGGGCAGAGTTCAATTGCCTTACCTGTCAGACGAAGAACATAAGAATGGTCATACTGGGTTAGACCAATGGTCCATCTAGCTCAGTATCTTGACTTCCAACAGTGACCAGTGCCAGATGTTTCAAAGTGAATGAACAGAACAGGGCAATTATTGAGTGATCTATCCCCTGTTGTCCAGTCCCATCTTCTGGAAATCAGAGGTTTAGGGACACCCAGAGCATGGGGTTGCATCCCTGACCATCTTGGCTAAGAGCCATTGATGGACCTATCCTCCATGAAGTTTCCTTTCTTTTTCCTATCCTTTCTGTTCCTGCAATCCCCTGCCTCATCAACTGTACACCTTCCAACTTCTGCAACAAATGAAGCAGACATTCTGCAAAAAACAGCCCTTTTCACTACACAACCCTGAGTCATCCCCAGTGCAGGTCCGATCCTGTGCACTGAATGAGGCAGGGGGCCTGTGGAAAAAAATACTATATAATATAATTCAAGACTGTATTATAATGCATGAGTAGAAGGGAGCAAATCAAATTGAACAGATAACCTTAATTCTGGCATTTTGTAACTTTTGAATATTTGATTTTGCGCCCTTGACATTCTTTTAACATAGTTTTTTGTGTATTAGTATATGTATATATTAAAGTGATGCATACTGAATTGTCTGTCCTTGGCTTGATAGCTGGAATATTGCACCAGAAACAATTGGCCATATAACTACATCACAAACCCACACACAAGTTGGTCTTCCTTTGCCAGCCATGTTTCTTCTGTGCTGTTGGAATGCAGTTTAAGTTCAGCTTATCTGTGAGTAGTCCCAACTAGTTCCACAGTCAAAAACTAGGACTTGCTGATCGCCAGATTATAAATAAAAAAAGACTTGTCAAATTACTATAAGACTTGGGTGTGAAAACATGTTTGTGGAAAATATTCTTAGGCTGACTTTGGGTATTAAAATTACATGGGCTGAAGCCAAGCTATTCTGTTTTCCTGTATATAGACAAGCAATTTGATATTTGCTATGAAACAAAGGAATTTTTAGTGCATCTACCTGCACCAGGGTTTGCCTGGAAAAAGGGTCACCTGAGATTTGCACAAAAGACAGAACACGGAGTCTCTAATTGAACAGAAAGCAATGCCAGAAATAGAGACTGGGAAAAGAACAAGGGGGGTAAGCACTAAATCATTTCAATAAAGTTAACATCAAGGCCAGGAAAATGTGTAAAACAGCTTCATGAGTTGTTGTGTGGGCCAAATTCAATGCCGGTCCAAAGTGGTGCAATTCCATTGAGTTTGACCCTGTGCGTACACCCATCCATCTGAAGAACTGTGATGGATTTGCTCTTTCCTAATAGCTGTCTCCATTATCTGAGCAAATGAAGCCACTTATTAGATTGATGGAGGCCTTTTGTTCTGGTCTATACTTGAAGTTCTATCAGCATAGCTACATCGGTCAGCGGTATGAACAATAAGTACACATACCCAAACCAACATAGTCATGATGACATAACCCACAGCATGGATGCAGCTATGTTGATGAAAGAGGGCTTACGTCAATGTAGCTAACGTCGTTAGGGGAAGTAGTGTTCCTAGGTCAACAGAATATCTCCTTCTACTAGCATAGGCTGTGTCTACACTAGAAGGTGATGCCAGCATAGCTATGCCAGTATAGTCTCTCTAGTAGACATGGCCTTAGAAACTCTGAATCCTAAACTCTAGTCTCTTTTGTGTCTCTCAAGACAGACTTGGATTTTTAGAGCATTATCTCTATGGTCTTCTGCTCCAGCTGTAGTGAACACTATTGCTGTATGAGGTTCAAAATGATACAAAAAATTAAGACCATATTAAAAATTGTTTGAAGATCATCCAGTAGTTTTCTTTCATACAACCAACATTACTCTGCAGCAAAACCTAACCTTATAGACAGGATGGGCTTCCTTTCACACAGTAATTCTGTACAAAGCCAAATGTAGATTCCCTTACTACTTCTGTCCCATGCCCACCAAAAACCATGCTGACAAAGGATTTGATGTAGCTTGATGTAATTGGAAGAAGCTATGCGCCTTGCATCCTAATCCTAGCATTAAGGTTATGTAATAATGTTTTGTTCTAATTATCAGTGAAAGGTTGGATTTTTATATATATAACAATGAGTTTATTTCTTATGGGCTGCCATTAATTCCTCAATCTAGATGTGACTTTTGTATTTCCTATGATTGATCTGCCTGCAATGTTGAGTTCAGATTCAACTCAGTTCCTTTTCAGCCATGATGGACCTTTGTTGGGACTAGCGTGTTCTTCAAACAAAGATTTATCATCCCATCCTCTATGGGTTTCCTGTGTTCTTTTTTGGGAGTTATATGTACTGTTTAAGACCATATCTTACTTTCCCTTTCTGCTTTGGGGCTAATGCACAATAAACCAGGTGAATGCCAACTCTCTGCACCCTATTAGTATCTCAGGTGCCATTGTAAAGTACAGCATGCTCTCATTCAAGATTATAAGTTTTCTACTGATCACATACCGTACTATTTACCGCTGTATAATCATAGAAGATTAGGGTTGGAAGAGACCTCAGGAGGTCATCTAGTCCAATCCCCGGTTCAAAGCAGGACCAACCCCAACTAAATCATCCCAGCCAGGACTTTGTCAACCTGGGCCTAAAAAAACCTCTAAGGATGGAGATTCCACCACCTCCCTAGGTAATGCATTCTAGTGCTTCACCACTCTCCTAATGGAATAGTTTTTCCTAATATCCAACCTAGACCTCCCCCACTGCAACTTGAGACCATTGCTCCTTGTTCTGTCATCTGCCACCACAGAGAACAGCCTAGCTCCATCCTCTTTGGGACCCCCCCCCCCCACTGCCTCAGGTAGTTGAAGCCTGCTATCAAATCCCCCCCCGCTCTTCTCTTCTGCAGACTAAATAAGCCCAGTTCCCTCAGCCTCTCCTCATAAGTCATGTGCCCCATCCCCCTAATCATTTTCATTGCCCTCCGCTGGACTTTCTCCGATTTGTCCACATCCTTTCTGTAGTAGGGGGCCCAAAACTGGATGGATGCAATACTCCAGATGTGGCCTCACCAGTGCTGAATAGAGGGGAATAATCACTTCCCTCAATCTGCTGGCAGTGCTCCAATATGCCATTAGCCTTCTTGGCAACAAGGGCACACTGTTGACTCATATCCAGCTTCTTGTCCACTGTAATCCCCAAGTCCTTTTCTGCAGAACTGCCGCTTAGCCAGTCGGTCCCCAGCCTGTAGCAGTGCATGGGATTCTTCCATCCTAAGTGCAGGACTCTGCACTTGTCCTTGTTGAACCGCATCAGATTTCTTTTGGCCCAATCCTCCAATTTGTCTAGGTCACTCTGTATCCTATCCCTACCCTCCAGCGTATCTACCTCTCTCCCCAGCTTAGTGTCACCTGCGAATTTGCTGATGGTGCAATCTATCCCCTCATCCAGATCATTAATGAAGATGTTGAACAAAACTGGACCCAGGACTGACCCCTGGGGCACTCCGCTTGATACCAGCTGCCAACTAGACATCGAGCCATTGATCACTGCCGGTTGAGCCTGATGATCTAGCCAGCTTTCTATCTACTTTATAGTCCATTCATCCAAACCATATTTAATAAACTTGCTGGCAAGAATACAGTGGGAGACCATATCAACAGCTTTGCAAAAGTCAAGGTATATCACAACCACCATTTTCCCCATATCCACAGAGCCAGTTATCTCATCAAAAAAGCAATCAGGTTGGTCAGGCATGACTTGCCGTTGGTGAATCCATGTTGACTGTTCCTGATCACCTTCCTCTTCTCCTAGTGCTTCAAAATGGATTTCTTGAGGACCTGCTCCATGATTTTTCCAGGGGTAGAGGTGAGGCTGACCGGTCTGTAGTTATACAATATACAGCTGTAAATACACAGGTTAACCAAATGTCCTGGGAAGTGAAAATTGTGGTAGATCAAGATTGCTACATATTACAGAAGAACAATTGCCAGTTTACACATCCACAACATAAGTAGCTATCAGCCAAAATTGCCAATCTGTGCTTTGACCTATATACATAATTATTTTGAAAATACTCCCATTGATTTAAACAAGAGTTGAATTGGGCCCAAAGTTAGCATCTTGATAGCTACCTCTTACAACATCATTACTACCTTTTGACTTCAAAGATATTTTTCTCAGTTTAATGGCATTGGGTGACTGTTTTATCATGAATAAATGCCCAGCAAATACATCAGTTCTTTGTACTGAAGGAATTTTTAAGATATAAATTTAACCTAATCCTCATGTGAAAATCCACTGAGGAAAAAGGCTGCCTAAGGAAATCTTTATTATGAATATGTTAGATTCATTTTCATTATTTCATACTAGTTATGTTCTGGTAGTGTGCTCAGACAACAGACAAAAAGAGACAGGGTCCCAGACTCAAGGCTTTTATGATCTGGGCCTGATTCTGCAAACTCTCCCACGCTTATTCCTACCAGAGTCAATGGGCGCACGCATACCTCTGGGTGTAAGCGTTTGCAGGACCAGGCCATATGTCAACAAACAACAGTACCCAAACATAATCTCCATACAAGATTTATTGGTTGAGGATCAGACCTTCTTGCAATCAGTTTTAGTTAGGCTTGTCTATTTACTAATTAGCATGAGCAATGCAAGATGGCTGATGGAATAGTAATGAAAGGACTTAAATGAACCCATGAGTAATTCATCATATTTAATAATGTGATATATATGTAATTTTACTAATTGTGATACATTTTGTACGTGTATAGCCCTTTCAGCTGAGGATCTCAAGGCATTTTACAAATGTGAACTAATTGAGCCTCATGATACCCTTGCCAGGGAGGTAAAGGAAACAGGTTTCCCATTACTCACCACTGGGGTGAAGCAGTAGCTGATTAAGAGCATGCTGAAACCATATGCAAGTCTTGGGCAAAGGGTTTTTTTTCTGAGCTCATCTGAACCTCCTGCCTTGTCTTGCAGAGAAGCCAGAATTCTGAAGGTGTGATTGCTCAACCCCCTTCCATGGGGAGATTGATGTCATGTCTAGGATGATGTCTTCACTGTTGGAGAAACCTGTGAGGGGGAGAGTGCACTTATTCAAACACATATGCAGTCATAATAAAAGACACCCATGCAATGACTGACAGAGTAAATGAATTTCTGTAGCAATGTCCTTTATAAAGCTTGCCCCATTGTGAAAGTCCTTCCTTAACTACAAACAGCGTCTTCACGTTCTTCTCCTGAAGACAAGGCTGCGTGTTCTGAAAAAGCTTATGCACAGTTATGGCTACAGGACATAAATCCACAACTTGAGGGAGAATAATTAATCTGGGGCTTCAGTTTTTTATATCTATCACTGTAGCTGAATTGGTGTTTCATTGAGATTGGTGAGGTCTGTGGTTCCAGAGAGCTTTCATAGCATCTCTCTGGTGTGTTGTACACAGGAGGGATTTTTGGTTTGGGTTTCTTCCTTAGCAATGACAGAGGCCTGGAATTTTGCTAACAATCTACCATGCTTCATTTCCCACTCTCCAAACACAGATACTCCCAACTTGTTGAGAAGGATTCTAGGCCACATGCTATCCAAGAGGCATTTCCTAAGCTAGGAAAAATGGTAATAAGCATTACCACCAGAAGCCATCCAAAACAATTAGATTGCCAGGGCCTTCAGTGATGGGACGCTGCAAAGGTGCCCTACCACAAGGAAAGTATGAGTAACTCAGACATAATTCCTCCAGGCACTGGGGGCAATGTCCGGCTTGCCTCTGGGGTTTCTAGTGCTGCTGTCACCACCACTTATAGGTCTTATGTATCAGGAGGACTGATATTGTGGCTTCCCCTTTGCACAAGCATATTATGGAAGGGGGTCTCCTTGTGTCTCTAAACTCATACACTGCACAAGACTAGCGTGAGTTGAAACCTACGTGCCCTTATTACGCACCCATATTAATACACTACAGGAGGCATTCACAAATAATAGGAGCTTGTTAATTTAATACCTGAATATTGTTGGAACTATTATCAGTGAATAAGGGTTCCACATAAAGAAACAAGCCTTGGTGCTCAAGATTAAATGCTAAATTATACTGTGAAGAGAAATTAAAGTAATTTTTAAAATAAATGCAAAATAGAACTGTTGGGCTAGTGCTATAGCATCATCTACTGGCTGTTTCTCAGAATACCATTAACATCTAAATTGTAGGTTTCAGAGTGGTAGCCGTGTTAGTCTGTATCTGCGAAAACGAGGAGTCCTTGTGGCACCTTAGAGACTAACAAATTTATTTGGGCATGCCTTATGCCCAAATAAATTTGTTAGTCTCTAAGGTGCCACAAGGACTCTGTGTTGTTTTTATCTAAATTATAGTTAATTTGCCCTTTTTTGCCTGAAACATGACATAATTTTCTTTTATATGGAGGCAGTGGGAAGGGAGACAGGAGAGGGCTAAATTCCATTTTCAGTTATGGTCTATGGGCTGGAGCATATGTTTTGGACTACATATTACCCTCAAATCACAGCAGCTGTCTGTGATATCAAGGAGAGGTTTTGCACAAAGATCAAGGATCACATATAGCTTTTATGTAGTAACTAAACTCACTTATTCAACTGACTTCAGCATCTCTCAGTGGGAGAATTTGCTTCTCTTTAGGAACCTATTTGTTTCTCCTCCTTCCTCAACCTCCTTTCTGTTTCTTTCCCTCTTTCTTGTCTTTCCTCCTTCCTTTGTTCTGCTTTTCCCACCACCCATGGGGTTCATACTGACCCAGTTCCCCATAAACTGATCAGCAATGAAAGTTTATGATATGTCCATCGTCAAAATTAGGCTTTTTAGAGTGACATCCTTATGCTTTGAACCAAGGACTGGTGCGGTCACATCTCTCAGTCCTGGTCTACACACAGTTTTTGTACTGATTTAACTATTTTGATTAGGGTGTGTGTAATAAATTACTAAATAGTTAAAGCTGTACAACCTCGACTGGAGACATAGTTATACTATAGAGAGAGATGCCTTATACTGGTTGATAGCTTATTCCCATAAGCATAAGGAGCATAAAGTAATACCAGAATAATCACCTTTTGATATACGTATGTTTTCAAATGGATATATAGTTAAAAGCAATACAAAAATTGTGTTAAGTATTGTTTCTGGCTGTTTACAAAATTAGGCAGACAACACAGCATTAATTACACGGGGTTCACATTTGGATTGGCAGGATCACTTCACAACCATGAGAGCTAGAAGAAACATATTTTTCAGAGTTGCTCACACTCGTGATTTTATTGTGAGCCTTGTGATATTTTCTGTGTTTTAACCTTGTGAACTACAGGTTTCTCGTGAATTTTTGCACTTGTTCCAAAGGGTTGCCATCTTCCATCAGTTTCAACAGGACTGAAGCAACAGGCAAGATAGCCAATATTTTCCTACAGATTTTGCATGAGGAAGTGTGGCTACCCCCAATAAAGATGGCCATTGTTTTCAATGGAACGGAAGTTAAGATACTGTAGGAAATTGTGAAAAGGAGCAGCAGGGAGCCTGGGAGGGGGAGATGGAAATATGGGGATTCAGAACAGAGAGAAGAGGATGTTCAGGGGATGGAGGGGGGCCCAGGAGGTTATCAGAGGGGAAACTGGGGAATATGAAGAAGTAGCAGGGTCAGAGGGGTTCTGCGGGGCAGGAGGAAGACTGAGGCGTGTGCTGGGGAATGTGGAGGAAAGGTGGCAATTAAAGGGGGGATTGGGGAGCTTGGGGTGCAGGAGGAGACAGGAGACTGTGGGTGCAGAAGGGGAGCTGAGAGGAGCAAGGGAGAAGGAGTGGGAATTGGAGGGGGCAGGCAGGGCCAATCAGAGCGGGGGCCAGGAAGGTCATTTGGCCTGGGCCTCAAGCTCAAAGGAGGCCTCAGATTTAGACACTGATTAATTTTTTGACATTTGAGAAGTTTCACAACTTGTTTTTATGCGCATCCCTATCAGACCAAAATGTGACACACTCTCTCAGCTTACAGAGTAACAGCCGTGTTAGTCTGTATTCGCAAAAAGAAAAGGAGTACTTGTGTCACCTTAGAAACTAACCAATTTATTTAAGCATAAGCTTCCGTGAGCTACAGCTCACTTCATCGGATGCATACTGTGGAAAGTGTAGAAGATCTTATTATATACACACAAAGCATGAAAAAATACCTCCTCCCACCCCACTCTCCTGTTGGTAATAGCTTATCTAAAGTGATCACTCTCCTTACAATGTGTATGATAATCAAGGTGGGCCATTTCCAGCACAAATCCAGGGTTTAACAAGAACGTCTGGGGGGGGGGGGGGGGGGAGGGGAGGTAGGAAAAAAAAAGCGTAGAGCTGCCAATGTAAGCAAGTAAGAGATGTGATTTGGTAAAAGACATAATAGGAAGGGGAGTGCTGGCGGGGGGCACATGCCAGGCAGAGTTTAAATCTCACAGACCAACCCATGCAAGTTATTTCTAGATCCCCAGGAACTGTAAACCAAGCTCAGGATTTGGGATTGGTGACGGGGCGCGGGTGGCAATAGGGACTCTGCGCTCTTTGCCTGCTTTGGTTTTCCCCCGGCCCGCGCTCCGCTCCAGCCCCAGCGCTCCAGGGAGCCCCTTCCTCCCTTCCGTAACACCACCGTGATCCAGGTGCCGGGTTTTCCCCCGCGCCCCGCCCGGCTCCGCTCTGGAGTTTCTGTTCCGGGTTTCCCCCGCCTCCCGCCCGGCCCGGCCCCGCCCCGCGGCTCCGGTTTCAGCCGCTGCTACAGGGACCCCCAAGATGGAAACGCAGGGGCTGCCCGCGCTGGAGGCGGCCCAGGCCCGGCCCGACACCCAACATGGCGGCGGTGCCGCGGCACCGAGCGCCCCGCCCGCCGGCCGCCTGCCCCAGCGGGAGCCGGAGCCGCCGCCGCCCGAGTGGGACCCGGCCGCCGCCTCGGGCCTGTACATGAGCTTCCCGGTGATGCTGCTGGAGGAGAAGCAGGAGCCGGGCCCCAGCGCCGCCGCCGCCGCCCCCGGGCCCCCCCCGGCGCCCGGCCCCGACAGCGACGGGCTCCTGCTCGTCTTCAACCTGGTGCGGGGCGCGGCGGAGCCGGGGGCCGGGCCGGGCGGCGGGGAGAGCGGCCGCACCGAGCCTCCCCGGGGGGAGCAGGAGGAGGCTCCCGGGCCGGCCCCGCCGCCGCCGCCGCTGCTGCCCCCGCCGCCGGGCCCCGGCGCGTCTGCTGCGCCGCTCCGGCGGGGAGCGGAGGCGGCGGAGGGCGCGGGCCAGGCCGGCGCGGGCCCCGGCGCCTTCTCCGGCACCATCACCATCAACAACCAGAGCCTGCTGGTGCGGATCGAGAACGGGGTCCTGACCCTGGGGCCGGGCGCCGCCGAGCCGGGGCCGCCTGCTCCCGCCGGGGCCGCGCCGGAGCCGGCCGCCCCTCACGTCCCATCGCCGCGGCCCAGCCGGGCCGAGCCCCCCGGCTCTGAGGGGGAGGTCGCGGCCCCGGCCTCGGGGGGCTCCCGGGCGCTGCTGGTCTATCACTGCCCCGAGCCCCGCTGCACCGAGACCTTCTCCCGCAAGCAGCAGGTGCGGCTGCACCGGCAGGCGGCTCATGGGGGGCCCGGGGCGGGCGGCGGCGGGCGGGCGGCGCGGCCCTTCGGCTGCCCGGTGCCCGGCTGCGCCTGGTCCTTCGCCACCGCCTACAAGCTGCGGCGCCACCTGCACTCTCACGACAAGCTGCGGCCCTTCGCCTGCGCCGCGCCCGGCTGCACCAAGCGCTTCACCACGGTCTACAACCTGCGGGCGCACGGGCGGGCGCACGAGCAGGAGGCGGCGCACAAGTGCGAGGCCTGCGGGCAGCGCTTCCCCAGCGCTGCCCGCCTCGGCGCGCACCAGCGGCGGAGCCACCTGGAGCCCGACCGGCCCTACCGCTGCGAGTTCCCCGGTAATCGCCTTCTCCGGCTGGCCTCTGGGTCTCGCCCTTCCTCTCGGGTCTTACTGGGGATGGGGGTGCGCTTCGTGCCTAGGCACTGGCACAGTCCCATGCCCCGAGAGACCTACACCCCGCCGGCCACTCTCCCGGGTGAAACTGGTCTGTGGACGCCCCAGCCCCACCTATGGTCCAGGGACTTGTGAGGTCTATGCCGGGGGCCTGCCTGAGAGAAATGGGCCGGGAACTGAATTACAGCATTGGTGGGACCACTGGGGGTCACCTGCCTCTTTGGAACAGGGAGGAGAGCTGGTTTATGTGGGGAGACTTCATAGAGCAGCTGCCTTGCTGGTGGCAGGGGTATCACAGTTCTGACCCAAGAGGCAGACATCCCCTTTAGACACACCTAGAATTGTTCATGAATCAGTCCTGTCGGGCAGCTCCCTAATTAAACATCAAGCAATGCTGATCATGTTCAGACCCATTAAGGGGTGTATCTTATGCAATATTCTACATAACTTCAAATAGTATATGAATGTGTCTCATCCATTGGTGATTGAAGGAGGTTCTGTTTCTAGCCCTGTCATGAACAAATCAATATCTTCACAGCCTGCCAAGCAATCTTTTCAAATAGTCTAAATCATGGATATTTTTGATTAAATGTAGGTGAGGTACTTACTTGAGCACTACCATACTTCAGTGTTTCTTTGGGATCAGCTGGTATATTTATATGCAAGGATGGCTAACCTGGAGTCCCTTCTTTAGACTGTCTTGTAGGTTTGATACCATGCTTATCCTGCCTGATGGTCATCTCTAGCTTGCTTAATAACAGGTTTCAGAGTAACAGCCCTGTTAGTCTGTATTCGCATCCGATGAAGTGAGCTGTAGCTCACGAAAGCTTATGCTCAAATAAATTGGTTAGTCTCTAAGGTGCTACAAGTACTCCTTTTCTTCTAGCTTGCTTGTGCTGCCACCTTTCTATTTCCATCTGATGTTTGGGATGGACAGTTGGAATCTTTTGATCTCCATCTTCTGTCCCTTGTCGGAGAGAGATATCTCAAAGTTTTCTGATTGAATAACAGCAGAAAGGAAAAGGATATCACTCAACATATCCACATTAGACTTACATAGTGCTTTGATCAATGTACAACAATAGTAGAACAATTTTTTAATCTGTGAGCACTTTCCTCACTGTTGTCTTCTAATCTGTTGATGTGCATCAGTCCACCAGCTTTTCTAAATGACTACATCTTCTTTTTTGAGCAGTGTATCTTAAATTATACTGGTTCTGCTTTTCTCTGTGCCCAAAACATACCATGTCTAGGTGGATATTCAATTCCAGCCCATAGTTGCAAACCCTGAAGTATGGTTTAGAGCAGGGGTTCTCAAACTGGGGGTTGTGAATGACCCCTCGGGGTCGCAATCCATCAGCATCCACACTTAAGCCCCACTTAGCCTCCAGCATTTACAATAGTGTTAAATGTAAAAAAAGTGTTCTTAATTTATAAGGGGGGGGGTCACGCTCAGAGGCTTGCTGTGTGAAAGCGAGTCACCAATCGAAAAGTTTGAGAACCACTGGTATAGAGTTTTTTCCTATTTTGTGTGTCACACTGAGCTAAGATGATGTTCCCCTCTTTCCATAGGTTGTGAGAGAACCTTTATCACAGTGAGTGCATTATTTTCTCATAATCGAGCCCACTTCAGAGAGCAAGAACAGTTCTCCTGCTCTTTCCCTGGTTGTAGCAAGCAATATGACAAAGCCTGCCGACTGAAAATCCATATGAGAAGTCATACAGGTATTCATCAGGATAGTTCATAAATTGGGTCAGCTGAATGCATAAAGAAATAGTGGGTCAAATGCCGACTCAAGCTTTAGCCATTTATAAAAGCAGTCTTTACAAACCAAACGCCAATAAGAATTTTTTAAAAATGTCAATAGAAACACCCCTGAAATGTTTGTGACCAAGAGTTGGAAGAGCGAGAACCTGAAAATGACTCTAAACAACTGTCCGTGACTTATAAGTGACAGTCAGCTTCATCTTGTCAAGTTAAAAAAGAAACTTAAGTTAAAAGTAGTTCTATACCTTTCCCTCTGTCTTCTGTCATTTTTTGTGGCTTTACAATCACACTTCCTTGTCTCGTAACAGTCTTTTTCTCTGTTGTTACTGTGTGAAAGATTATGGAAACAGGAGGAAATTGACTATAGACCAAGTGCTATCACTTGCATAGAGCAAACTGCAAGAGTAGAGAAATATTTTACTAATTTTAAGTGTTTACTACAATAGTTGGTAAAAACCTCTTCAAGGAGAAGTGGATTTTATTGACTTTTTAAGTGTACTGCGTTTTAGTTTGGACAACAAAACATAACTGAGAGAAATGGGTGAAAAACAAACCCACACAAACTGCTACATAAACAGTGAGAAGCAAATTGGGTTTTAAAAAATCTGGTTGTCCAAATTAATATAGGGCTATCTCCTGCAGTTGGATCTATGTAGGTGGATCCATGCACCCACATAGAGTGCCTTCGGGTTCCATGGAAGCTTAGGGGTCTGCCCATGCAGATCCAATTGCAGGACATGGCCAGTAGAAAAGGAAACTTGTTTGATAACTGTAAAATGATATTTTAATTTCTTTAGCTTTTTAAAGTAACTGAGGGTATGTCAACACGGGGGAAAGACATTGCAGTGAGTCTCAGAGCCTAAGTCAACTGACTTGGGCTTGTGCTACAGAGCTAAAAATAGCCATGTGGACATTCCTGCTTGGCAGTGAAACCTGAGGAGGGTTTCCGAGCCCAGGCTCCAGCCAGAGCGGGAACGTCTGCACTGCTATTTTTAGCCCCTACAGTATGAGCCTGAGTCCAGGGACCCAGGCTTGGAGACTCGTTGTAGGGGGGAGGGGAGGATTGGGTTGCAGTGTAGATGTCCCTTAAAATTCTCTGAGACTTCACAATATCAGCATGTATTTTTGTTACTATATGATTAAATGTGACTTTTTTTTTTAGGTGAAAGGCCCTTTATCTGTGATTCTGAAGGTTGTGGCTGGTCTTTCACCAGCATGTCCAAGCTACTAAGACATAAAAGGTAAAAAAACAAAAAGTAGTTATGCTTAAAAACAAAACCCAACACATATGTTTAGCCAATGCGAAGATCTGACAAGTAAGCTGTTTTAATGCAGATAATTGTTTTAAGAGTGAATTTTAAAATCAGAGTGGTTGTAATTGATGCTAGAAATGAGAACGTAGTGAACTTAAGTTTGGGAATAGTAATCTCCCTTTTTTGTAGGAAACATGAAGATGACAGGAGGTTTACATGTCCAATAGAAGGCTGTGGGAAATCCTTCACAAGAGCAGAACACTTGAAAGGCCACAGTATAACTCACCTAGGCACAAAACCATTTGAATGTCCAGTGGAAGGTACGGTTTGTTTGTGGTCCTGTGTGCTGTTACTAGAGCACATGAGGCTTTGGTAGGTGCAAGGTCCTGCCCAGTTAAGGCTCAATGAAGGAGTGGAGCCTTGGGTATTTCAAGTCATGTTTTACTTTTTTTTAAGCCTCTTTGTAGCTTATTTTTTAAAGAACATCTAATTGAATAAATCACATTGTCCCAGACGTGAAGGAGGCAGGGGAAATGGCTAGCAGGTCATTGTCACTTGATTTTTCTTATCAGTTAGTGACTAAAGGAAATCAACTTTAGATTTAAGACTGTGATACTGTCCAGACACTATATTTATCTTTTCAGCTGACTAATTGTACCCTAGGGATAAACTGCTTGTGAAAAATTATTTTGATGTGTGGCTGCAGGAGGGAAGAATCACAAGCAATGTAAAAATGAAGATGTTTGCTCAGCATCTGATTGCTGTTCAGATTAATCTAATAGGCTGGTTGGTCATATTTAACATGGATAGAAAGTCATGCAGAAGAGTTATAATGGCCTTTTTCTATAACTCTGTAGTACATTTACCCTCCAGTACTAGTGGTCACCTTGGGTTGCCTCTTCCAGCAAAAAGGTCTCTGTAGAACTACAAATATCCGTTAAGGGATAATTAAGTGGCTAAAGGTATATGGGGAGCTTACAGATAAGACCCGTGGTTTTAAAATGAATACAAGCAAAAGATTTGTGGATCCATCTGCTGCAGGAAATCATTGAGGCACAATCTCTAGTGGGATTTTTTAAAAGGGTTTAGATTATAAGTGTGGTATAAATAGACCCAATACCATGTACCCAACTTCCTGGCTGAACAAGGAACGTTGATACTTACACTTCATGGCATAAAACAAAGTGGTTTTTGCCCTGTGGTTGTCAGGAAGCATTTCCTCCTCATGGTTTCACCAGTGGCCATTATCAAATGCTTCTATTTAAGGTGCCTTTGTGGCACTTTTCACTAAATCATTTGGGTTTTTTGCTGCTCTTGGAAGCAGGATGCCGCACTAGATGCATCAGCGGTCTGCTCTGGTATGGCATTTCTTCTGCTCCTTTGAAACTCTGCTTCTTTGCTTTGTGCTGCTTTCTTCAACTTCCTGTATTTATGTATGGCACCCGTGCTCAAGTACTGCAAGTTAACTAACTAGAACATTTTATTTATGTGACTTTGAGCTGTTTACTAGAGAATTCTAAATACTAATTTTAAGTTAAAACTAAGAAAGATTCTGTAATATGCTGTGTGTCATGTTGCAGGTTGTTGTGCAAAATTCTCTGCACGCAGCAGTTTGTATATTCACTCCAAGAAACATCTTCAAGATGTGGATTCATCGAAGACCCGTTGCCCAGTGTCCAGTTGTAATAAATTGTTCACTTCCAAGCATAGTATGAAGACTCATATGGTCAAACAGCACAACTTCAGTCCAGGTATAATATTTTAGCCTCAAAATATGGCTGGGGCAAAGGGAAGCCTAAACACTATGTATATCAGGCAAAAACTGTGGGTAAAATCCTGGCCTCATTGAAGTCGACAGCAAGACTCTGACTTCAGTGGGGCCAGGATTTTTTCTCTCTATGTACATAATATAAAATCTATAGTGGGAACTGTGACTAGGGTTTGGCTTGTGGTTTTCAGAAGTCAGTAACATCTTGAATTAATTAGATCTTGCTCTTGAAGCTTTTTCAAAATATTCTTTCTAGAACCTGATAATGAGGACTTGAAACCAAAATACTCTTAAGTCCTAATTTGTAGCATGGACCATTTTGAGGGTATTTTGGAGAGTATAAGTGTATGTAGAAATTCCTGTGCTAAAAGGAAGCTATGTTGTCCAGCAGTATGAACAAATAATGTTACTGTATAATTGTTTGCTGGACATGAGATTCTTCATCACAGTGGAACATTAGTAAACATTGTTAAAGTAATTTTGTCTTTCAGTGATGTGGCAAACTTAAAAATTCATCCTACTTCTATCTAGACAACTAACTGACGCGCACTAAGACAGAGCTCAAAGTCCCACCTTGGTAGCATAGTGAATAGGAAAGAGAGTGAAAATTTTTTCAATGTTCTAAATATATATACACAGATGAGACACTTCTGTACAATATTTTTGATAAGGCTGGAAGGAGGATACATTACGAAGGAAACTAATACTTGATTGAAACAATTTTTCTTCTGATTGGGAAATCTTAACATTTACTATAAAGGTGAATTTGTTTTTCTTTGTAATTCTGGTTTAGAAAAGTGGGTTTTATTTAGGAAATATTTTTAGCCTATAATTTTCAGGATACTCCGTCTTCAGACGTTTGCATGCAGTGTGTTTTCTTCCCTATTAAATTCTCATGTGTCTGGTACAAGTGTGTTGCTTCTAAACACCACAGTTTCTGAGGTCAGTAATGTTGCTTCATTTATTTGTAGTGCATGTAAACTTAAAGAGTTCATCTTACCTGTTCTGGAAGAAGTATCGGTATGTTCTATTAGTAATTAGGGCTTCTGTGTATTCCCACTTTTGAGTGTTGCACCCCTTCAGCCACAGGTAGTGGCACACAACCTCCTTTTGTTTATCATTCGTCTGTTGCATTTTCAACAAGTTTAATACATGTATTGTATTTCAGATCTCTTAACCCAGCTTGAAGCAACCAGTTCCCTCACACCTAGTAGTGAACTCACCAGTCCAGGACAAAGTGACCTCAGCAACATAGACCTTGTGTCCCTTTTCTCCAATGTGTCTGGTAACAATTCTGGGATTGCAACAGATATGGCTTTAGTAAACTCTGGAATTGTCACCATAGACGTTGCTTCAGTAGGTTCTACTCTTGGTGGAAACCTTTCTGTCAGTAGCAATTCCCTAGGTCAAACAGTTGACCCTTTGATATTGGTGACAAGTAGTGATATTCCACATAGCCTGGACAGTTCTCTCTTGATGGGCACCACTGCTACAGTTTTACAGCAAAGTACTTCAAATCTGGATGATGTACAGACTGTAAATGCAGAAGCCTTAGGTTCGCTAGCATCTTTATCAGTGAAGAATTCCAGTCAAGACCTGCATGGTTTGACATCCAGCAATAATCTAACGATAGACACTACCACTTTGACCCCTTCCAGCAGCCTTGGTGGAAGCAGTGGACCTGAGTTACTGACACCAACTAAAGCTGAACGAAACTTGCTTCCTAGCTCGGATGTTGTTGGTCAACAGGAAGGCAGTAAAGTGGTGACACAGTTTGTGTTCTCCAACCCTCCAGGAAGCTACAGTGCTCAGAAAGAAATGGATCTTAGCACAGTGACTTGCAGCTCATTTTTGGTATGCAGTAACTATATTCAGTTGTCCCCAGATGACTGAAGCATCTTAACTTTGAGGATACTCCAGTGCTGCTTGCAACTTACGAGCAGACCTTTCATACTGATTTACCCAATTACATGGGTTTTTTCATGAAGGATGTAGAACTCTGTATTGACTAAACATGTTGTTAGACATGGATTCAACATGGTGAAAATTTCTTTTAAAAGGCCTGAATTGTGAGGGTGGGGGAGGGAGGACTGTGCTCAAAGTTTAAAAAAAATTTAAAAAAATTCAAAATTAACCCCCCAAGGGTGAAGTGGGACTAACAAGAAAGCATAAGGAGGGGACTATACGGTATGTCCTGTGTGTATTAGTTTCAGGGAAGGGTTTGGGCATGGAAAGTAACTGAAATTGTTAGAATTATGAGAACGAAGACTGAGACTATCTTTAATACTGCTTCCAGAAAACCATTCCCTTCCCCTTTCCAGTACTGTGTAAAGATAAATGTTTGTTTTCAGTATAAAATGTTTCCTTTTATCACAGCATGACCTTCCTGAAAATGCAGATAAACATGGAAGTGTATTTAACCTTAGATGACAGATACATGCAGGGACCCATCAGAATTTTGATTGCTACTGTTTGAGAAACTTACCAATTTTAAATCCTAACCAAAGATGAATATACAGGATAACATAAAAGATTATGAGCAACCAGCAATTTGTTAGTCAGCTTCGTTAGCTTAATTGGTTGTTTCAAACATGTATAAAACATATCTCTTGTTTGATTAGGAGAGTGGTGGATCTGCAAGGACAGACTACAGAGCCATTCAGCTAGCCAAGAAAAGAAAACAGAAAGGGAATGGGAGCAGCACAGGTGAGGAGGCATTTTCCTTGCGGAATCTAGTAACATGCAATGAAATGGGAGCACATCTCTTTCAAATAGATAAACTTACTTTAATCAGCCACAAAGTCAGAGTGAGGTGTGCTTTTTTTTGAGGATAGTTAAGATCTTCTTGCATGGAGTTTCAAATTCACTGAGTTTAAAAAACCCACACTTTAGTTTTCCCTTTCTGTTAAAGGGACCCTGGTAGGTTAAAGTTATATTTAAACTCCCCCTTCCCTCACTCTCAATATCATTTACTTAAATCTACTCGTAGGATTATCCTTCAATGTATTAAAACCAAAACAATTTAAAAAATCTAATTTGCTATTTGTGCTTTTTGTCCACTCTTGGCGTTTCATTTTACTCAGCAGGGACAATGAATGAAAACAGACTCGTCAGTTTCACTTCTAGGCCTGGCTCTAGCACAGTGCTGCAGTGTTAATTTGCAAGCGCTGGAGGGGAATTTATTTGACTCTTTTTAATTGAAACCTTTCTGTTAACATTGAGTCTGAGGTAGCAGATTTTTATAAAACACAAACACTGGGCCATAGTTTACATAACTAGCCCATTTGTTTTTCTCCCCTTAAACTACAGTGGAACTCATAGCTGTCTGTTGATGTGCACTAAACTTTGCTTTGTTAGGTCAAATGTGTTCCATGGCTTGCTAAACTTGCCTAGAAAAAATAACGAAACAACAAGAGACAGCTATTTGAGTTGCAGCTGCCCCCAAGGGGAGAGGAACATTGCACTACACAATTTTTTTCCTTACGTTTCTTGTTGCCTCCTATCTCCGAAAATCAAGGTGACAGTTGTTTTTAGTTATGTCTTGAGGTAAGCAAAGGGTTACACTTCCAAATTAAACATTATTGTATCTCTTGCTTTATAGCACTATGCATGTATGCACTTCTTTTTAAAAATTCTTTCTTGTCTAGGAAATAGAGGACTATCCTTCTTTTTGTCTGTTTATGAAGTGATCTGTAATTATGGCAGCTTGTCCAAAATGCATGCTTGGTGATATCCTAGATTGAAAGGACACTTGATTGAATTTGCCCCTGTTCTATAAAACAGAGCTAGAAAATTCCCAGTTCCCTTCTTAAACAAGATTCTTTGTATCATGTCTAATGTGTCACATACCAGTAACTTAGTGACAGCCATTTACTTTCGGAGCCAATTAATCCGCTCTTCTTTTTGCTGGTATAGAGTAATAAAAACTTCTATACAGTATTTCAAACGAGTCTTGCATTTTAAAATGCATGAACAAAATTTAAATGGACACTCAAAAGTTGAAAGTCCTAGTTTAAAAATATTTACCTGTAACAATTGAAGTAAAAAACAAAAAAACACTTGATAATTGAAAAGATCTAATATGTATTATCCTCAAATTATGCTTTTTAATTTTCTTTTGGCATCTTATTCAGCATGAACAATGAAGATATTAGTGTTGCTTTTAATCATCGTATTTTCTTGTTCTCCTGGTAATATTTGATGTCTATATTGAGAAATATGGAGGGAAATATTTAAATCCAAACTAACACTTCACTGAAATTTAAACAGAAAAAAATGAAAATATAGACTACATAAAAGTTTATAATCTCTACCTTTGGGCCTATCTACTTTAATGGCCTTAGTTGGTTAATAGTAAAAGGAGACAAAGTAACTAGAGGCAAGGGAGAAAAGATGTTTTCAGATTAAATTTGACAAGTTCAAAGGAGAAACTTACCAAAGCATCAGACATTCCAACATAATTAATAAAATAACTTTATTTCAGCAGCATCAAATTCTGGCCAGAGGAAAAGCAAAGGTGGTAAAGTGAGTCCTACCAGCTTCTCATCTACCAGTCATGGCAATCGATTGTGTGGCAACATTATTTTGCCAAATGGAGGCCTAACAATAAGGGATCCAGCCACTGGCGCACAGTATGTGCAAATTCAGCTACTTCAAGTAAGAATACATGAATAAACATACGATCTACCCAGTTCTCTAATGATTTGCCAGTTCATGTAGAAGAATCTGACTGTCCTTTCAAATCTGATATAGTCTTCTCCTATATTAATATTGTGATTGTTGCATGATACCAAGGTACTTGGTGAGTAATGTATTGCTGACTTGTTTTTAAGGCTGTTTCCCAAAAGGAGCATTTTTCTCTCCTCAGGGTGAGAGTCCCTTCACACACTTATCGCCAATAATAGAAATGTTTTTCCAAGCATCTTAAAAATAATTACAAAAGTAACTGGAGTGAAGAAGGCCGGTTCAAATGGTTTTCTTAGAGAGCCACTTCATGGGAGGACCTTATACCTCACCCTTAGCTGATAATGAAAAATGAATGCTATAGTATAAACTAAAACGCTTCTGTAAATATTCCCCTTATTCATGCACATGTCGGGGGCTGGGGAGGAGATTTAGACACTGCTAAGGTGATGGGGAGACTGAGAGTTGTGAAGTGGCATGGCGGAAGCCTTGGGGGCAGCACTGAAAAGCCACAGGAGTAGCTGCACTGGAGAGGGGCCTTGAGGAAACACTGTTCAGGAGTGAGAACAGCCCCAGGAGTGCGAGCTAGAAAGGAAAGATCCTGCCCTGCCCTATATGCCGTAATAACACACACACAAATTACATTATTCTTCGAGTGCTTGCTCATATTGACGGCAGTGAACGTATGACCCTGCCGATCCAGCGCCTCCTCAGTTCCTTTTTACTGCCATGGACGGTCATTGGAACTGCAGTGGCTTGCTATTCCAAGTGCTCCTCATTTCTTCTAGTAGTTTAGTTTGGTAGCATTAATAGTTGTTAGTTTATAGTAGTTAGTGTAGGAGTGGGGGTTCTCCCCAGCCCAACTTTCCTGTTCCGCTTGGGGCATGCCTCAATCCCAGGGTTTTAAACCCTGCAGATCCTGCCATAAGCCCCCACAGCTCTTGTCTTAAGTGTCTGTGGGAGGTGCACCAAATTGACGGGGTGCAAGAACTTTCAGGGGTTTTGTCCCAGGACGAAAAAGGAGCGAGACTTTCGCCTGAAACAGCTGCTGATGGGGGCGGCCCTTTGTCCCCAGCCAGCTTTCTCACAACAGGATCCGGAGCCGAGCTCCTCCATGCAGTGCACTCTGGGCTCCGTATGGGAAGCGGTGCCAAGGAAGGATGCTAGGCATAGCGACCCAAGGCCGGCAGAAGGCGGTGCGGCACTGCTCCCATTCCCCAGTACCGCAGAAGTGGCACTGCAAGCAGAACGGGTTGATTTCTGGCGCTGAGGACAGCCACCTTGGAAAAGCGCCACTGGTGTGCGTCCTGGGGAGGAGCACCCGGCACCAACAGACCAGGAGATGACACCATTGACTTCAGCCCCGCAAGGGGGGCAATCGAGTCTGGTGCTAGTGGACTCTGGGCCAGGTGGTGGAGGACACTGAGTTGCCGGACACCTTCAAGGCCACAGGGGACTTAAGTGCCTTGATGGCACCACAGTCCCTGGCCGGTTGGGAGAAGCCTCTGGTACTGCAGCGCGTGGCACCGTCTCAAGGCAAGCCCACGATGTTGATGCAATCAGCTGCATCTCTGCGGCACCGCTCTGACTTGTGGCACCGGTCCCCAGCGTGGCACCCTTGTCCTGGCACCACTTGACCTCTCGCCGGCACTCCACCTCGTGGCACCACTCTCCAGATTCCTGGGACCAGTCACAGGTACAGCTCTGATCAGCACCACCCTGGCCTTCATGTTCCAGGTCTTTGTCTTCTGAGGTGGAGTCCAGGCATACCAGACACAAATTGGACTGTATGCATCGGGATGTGGGTGCAGGGCCATAGCAAGTGCAGTGACAAGTGCCTGTGCAGTGGCCATTCTGCACCCTGTGGGCATACCACTAGGCCCAGGGCACCCTCCCCTAGGGGTTCTGAGGTGACACTGGTGCAGACCACCCCACCACTCCCGGAGCTTGCTCCCACCACCATCATGGACCCTGGGGCGGTCAGTGTGGAAGGAGAGGCTGTGCAGGGTGTCCCCACAGCCCCAGAGTCCCATGGGGGCCTTGTACCCCCACTGGCGTCGTCATCGTTCTCATATGAAGTAGTTGCAGGGACCTCTGGCTAAGGACCGCCCCCTGTAGACATTCGGTCCCACTAGGACCTGCCACATAGGGTAGCGTGCAACATGGGCCTGCAGGCTAAGGAGGTGGTGGAGACGGAGGACCGGAGGGTGGATATCCTGGCCCGGGAAGGTCCATCGAGTGTGGCTCTGCCCCTTATCAAAACTATACAGGCCAACACAAAGACCCTGTGGCAGACCCTTGCCTCCATTCCTCCAACTGCAAAGGGAGTCGAGAGGAGGTATATTGTCCCTGCTAAGGAATATGAATATCTTGACATACACCCGCAGCCCTGCTCATTGGTGGTGGCCGCGGTAAACAAGCGTGAGAAACGGGCAGCAGGCTCCTACCCCTAAATCCAAGGACTAAGTGGCTGGACCTGTTCGGCCAAAAGGTCTACTCGACTGGGGGACTCCAACTCAGGATTGCCTGTAATCCGTATTACAGGATTGCCTGTAAGCAGATACAACTTGAATTCCTGGAAGTCCATGTTAAAGTTCAAAGAACTAGTGCTGCAGAGTCCAGGGAGGAGTTTGGGACAATTGTTGAAGAGGGCAAGGCAGTGGCACGGACTTCTTTACAGGCTTCACTGGTGCTGCATACTCAGCGATGCGTACCTTGTCCTCCGGGATTGCCATGAAGGCGAAGCACCCGAGGTGCAACATACCCTGCAGGACCTGTCATTTGATGGGGCAGGCCTGTTTGCAGAGCAAACTGACTCCAGGCTGCATAGCCTTAAAGATTCCAGGGCTACGCTGAAATCGCTGGGGGTGCATACCCCGGCCACCCAGAGAAAGCACTTTAAGCCGCAGCCTGTACAGCGTCCCTGTCTTCCATGTCCTAGGGAGGACTTGTCTAGGAAGCATGGCAGGAATGGCAGGCATAAGCCTTCCCAGCCCCCATCCAACCAGGGCCAGGCATGTGCTTCTTCAGGCTCTAAGCAGGCCTTTTGAAAGTGCGCCTGGGGGCAACATACCAGCTAACAGACCGGGTCCGCAGCCCTGTTTCCTGTCCCTTCTATCCCACTTCTACCATGCTTGGTCACAAATAACATCAGATTGCTGGGTCCTTCACACGGTAGAAGTGAGATATTCTGCCTGCCCCCATCCCTCTTCAGGGACCCTTCTCACAAGCATCTCCTCAGTCAGGAGGTCCAAACTCTCCTCACTGCAGGGGCAGTGGAGGAGGTTCTTCAGGAGCTATGGGGCAAGGGATTCTACTCCCATTATTTCCTAATCCCCAAAGCAAAGGGGGGTCTCAGACCCATCCTTGAGCTGCAATGCCTCAGTTGCGTCATGAAAAAGCTGAAGTTTTGCATGGTCTCCCTGAACACAATTAGCCCTTCTCTGAATCTGGGAGATTGGTATGCCGCCCTTGACCTCAAGGATGTGTACTTCCACATATTGATACAACCCGCCCACAGACGCTTCCTCAGGTTTGTGGTCTGTCACAAACATTACCAATTTACAGCCCTCCCATTTGACCTGTCCACAGCCCCCCAAGTGTTCACCAACTGCATGTGAGTCATGGCCACCTTCCTCCGTTGGAGGCAGCTAAAAGTGTATCCTTACCTTGACGACTGGCTGCTCTGGGGGACGCTCCAGGGACCAGGTGGATGCACAGGTCCGTTTCGTGAGATCCACCTTCGACAGGCTGGGTCTTCTCCTCTAAGAGAGCAAGTCGACCCTGGTCAACTCAAAGGATAGTTTATCATGGCAGTGCTGGTCTCGAACTGGGCCAGGGCGTTCCTGCCAGAGGCTTGCTTCTAAGCAATGACTGACATCGTACAAAGCCTCAGACAGTACCCCACCACCACAACAAGGGGCTGCCTGAGGTTACTTGGTCACGTGGCGTCTTGCACATGTGTGGTACAGCACGCCAGGATGTGACCCAGACCTCTGCAGGCTTGGCTCGCATCAGCCGAATGCCTGGGGCTCGACAGTCTGGATTCTGGTCACTGTCCTGGTGCAGGACCTCGCGTCCCTACGCTAGTGTCTCAACCCGCAGACAGTGTGTGAGGGAGTCCCCTTCCACAAACCTCAACCCTCTCCGTCCCTGGTAACGGACGTGTCAGCGCTGGGTTGGGGCACGCACCTGGGAAACCTTTAGACGCAGGGCCTATGGTCCCAAGACGAACTCTCCACATCAACCTCAAGGAGCTGAGAGCGGTCCAACGATATGAGCATGCCACACCTTTCAAGCTCATCTACAGGGACAGTGTGTGGGAGTCATGACAGACAACAAAACTGAGATGTTTTACATAAACAGAGTGGAGTCCATTCCTCTCCACTGTGTCAGGAAGCCCTCCCAACTATGGGAGTTCTGCATAGCCCACTCCATTCACCTGGAAGCGTCTTACCTCCCAGGTTCCCAGAATGAGCTGGAGGAGTACCTCAGCATATCCTTCTACAACCATGAGTGGTCTGTCCGGCCAGACGTGATGCACAGTATTTTCGGGAGCTCCTCACCTCTGGAAATCGACCTCTTTGCCACATGAAGCAACAGAAAGTGCCTGCAATTCTGCTCTTTCCAGAACCACAGCCCAGGCTCTCTGACACATTTCTCCTCCCCTGGACGGAACATTTTGCTCTGAGTTTCCTCCGTTTTCCCACTCATGCACAAGGTCCTGCTCAAAGTCCGCAGAGACAAGGCAGCGGTCATGCTGGTGGCACCAGTGTGGCCTTGTCAACGCTCGTACAGCTGGAGCTGTCGGTGGATGCCCTGATTGCATTGCCCCGGTCCTGGACGTGGTTACTCAGGACCACGGTCACCTTTACCACCCTGAGCTCCAGTCCCTTCACCTCATGGCTTAGAAGCTTCATGCTAAACCCCATGGAACTCGTGCGCTAAGCAGGTTAGGGAGGTCTTGCTTGGTAGCAGGAAACCTTCCACCGGGGCCATCTACCTGGCCAAGTAGAAAAGGTTTGCAGTCTCATGTATTCAGAGCCGCACACCCCCACTGCAGGTGCCCAAACCGCTTATTCTGGAATACCTACTGCACTTGAAACAGCAGGGTCTGGCAGCATCATCCATCAAGGTGCACCTGGCAGCTATCTCTGAATTCCATCTGGGAGCAGCTGGGCGCTCTATCTTTGCCAACCCCTTGGTTGGCTGTTTCCTCAATGTCCTGGAGTGACTGTACCTGCAGGTTAGACAGCAGATCCTGGCGTGGGACCTCAGCCTGGTCCTTTCCAAGCTAATGGGTCCCCCGCTTGAACTGCTGGCGACTTGTTCGCTCCTATACCTGTCATGGAAGGTGGCCTTCCTAGTCACCATTATTCAGCGAGGAGGGCCTTCAGCTCTGAAACCCTCACCTCCAACCCTCTCTACACAGTTTTCTTCAGGACATGGTGCAGCTTAGGCCTCACCTGGTCTTTTTTCCAAAGGTTGTGTCCCAATTCTACTCCAACCAGGACACTTTTCTACCTGTCTTTTACTCTAAGCCTCATGCGAGTAGCCAGGAACGGAAACTTCACACCCTGGACGTTCAACGGGCGCTAGCCTTTTACATCGAGTGCACAAAGCCGTTTCATAAATCGCACCAGCTGTTCGTGGCAGTGGCAGATCGGATGAAAGGGCTCCCGGTCTCATCTCAGAGGATTTCGTTGTGTATCCCATCCTGCATCCGGATGTGCTACGAGCTAGCTAAAGTCCCTGCTCTGGTGCTAACGGCGCATTCCACAAGGGCGCAGGCCTGGGTCCCTATACATGAAATCTGCAGGGCAGCAATATGGTCCTTTGTTCACACCTTTGTTTCTCATTACACCATCACCCAGCATGCCAGAGATAATGCAGCATTCGGCAGAGCGGTGCTTCACTCAGCAATTCCATAACTCGGACCCCACCACCGAGGTAAAGTTTGGAAGTCACCTAATTTGGAATCGATATGAGCAAGCACCCGAAGAAAAAAAGGTTACTTACCTTTTCGTAACTTGTTCTTCGAGATGTGTTGCTCATATCCATTCCAAACCCACCCACCTTTTCCTCAGTTGGAGTAGCTGGCACAAAGGAACCGAGGAGGCGCCAGGTCGGCAGGGTCATATATTCACCACCATGGAAGCGCCACTCAAGGGGGCTCCGCAGCTGACCTGACAAGTGCTGCTAGGGGAAAAACTTTCCAGCAACTGTGCACGCACCTAATTGGAGTGGATATGAGCAACACATCTTGAAGAACAACAGTTACAAGAAGATAAGTAACCATTTTTTATAAGAATATTAAGGCTGCCTGTGAGAAATCTAATAATTCTGTCTTCAGAGCAGGGTTTGATTGATGTGCTGTAAGTGAGGCATTGGGCCATGCACTGAACCATGAGGAGAAAACAATATTGAATAGCTGCTTGCTAAGTGAGCACTGTCTTTTCTATTCACTGAATGAGGCTGGGGTTCTGTGGGGGAAAAATTCTATGTGCTCATGGCACTGGGGGGTGGGGGTGGAGGAGGAGGTGTTTCAAAATAAGTTGCACGGGGAACCTTAATCCTGGCAGTTTGTAATTTTTGAATGTCTGACTTTGCAGCCTTAATGTTCTTTTCATGTAACTTTTATGTGCAACTTCCCAGAGCTTTTTTTAAAAAAGCAATCTGAAAAACCAGATTCCATCATGTCATCCTAGTGACACTGGTCATCAGCAGCACTGTTGGTACCTTTAGATCCACGCCACAGACCTCTACCACTTAAAATAACAGACTGATAGCAGTAGTAGATTGTAATCCATCTTCATGGATCAGCACTGGGTGGGATGAGACACGTTGCCTGAGGGCTTCACAGATATTTGCTAGCAGCAGACTAACGGTGAGACTTGGAAGTCTTGGATTTCATTCAAGGCTCTGGAGGGGAGTGTTCTCTAGTGAGCACAGAGCCTTCTGCTAGGTTCTCCCAAGCTTGACCTCTTCTTGCCTCTTCCTCTCTAAACTGTCTCTGTCCCAGTCCCATTCTTCTCACCTTAGGTGACTTAGGTGGTTTTCTCCTCCATGCTGCTAATGCATCAGCAGGGAGGACATTGAAAGCAGAGAAGAGACATGAATTCAGCCTACAGAAGCTAGAACTACAGTTGCAGGGAAGACCCCGTTCAGCACTTTGCAGGGCTGGAGCGTGCTTACTGTGGATGGAGTCCTCGCAGAATGAAAATGTGAATCTCTACTGAGCATTTGTGAATTGAGAGCCTTAAAAGGTCAAATTTGGACAGATTTTCATAGGAACAGCAAAAGTCACATGCCACATGCACAAGGCCCTGCCTTACCTAACTTCAGGGACCCGCTCCTAAGCTCAGGGGGCACTGGAGCTCTTCAAAGCAAAGGTTGCCAACATTTTTTAACATGGGCAAAGCAAAGTATTTTTCCCTGGTCTCATTTTTGGAAACAGCCGAACCCTTCGGCCTTATTTTCTCCATCCGTCGTGCCGCCCCCCACCCCCAAATATTCAGTATGGAAAATTTCTGCCCAAATGGTTAAAGTTTGGCAGTTATAAGCAGTTGAAAAGACAGGGTCTTCTAACAGGAAATGTCAGGCAAGCTTCCACCCTACATGCTGCTATCTCACTGGGGAGCAGTAAGCTGTTGGCCAGACCTGGAGGTGTTTGGTTTCCAGAGGCCGTTCAGCTCACCTACCCTTAGTATGGGGTGAGCCACGTGCAGAGCTTTTCCTCTTTTTTCCCCCCATCATGTGGGTTGCCCCAGGACCACCACTTTAGTAGCACAATGGCCTTGAAGTGAACACGTAGCTTTTGTAGTAAAGTTCTTGAGAATCTGCAGCTCCCACATGTGACTGAGTACTAGGGGGGATTGGTTCACCTTCCATGAAACCACTGGAAACATTTCTTAGGCCTCATCAGCCTTCAAAGCTGGGGTGCTTTAGGACACTACCCTTTGTAAGGTCTTAGCCAGTAAGGCACTTTTCACCTTTCCTGATTTTTTTTTGTAGTGGTGAGAGTGAAGCTTGCTATGTGATAGGAGATACTTGGAAATCTTATGTTTGCATTATGTTTTTCCCTTCACAGGATGATCCCACAGGAGAGGGAGACTTGCCCTTTCAGCTCAGCTCTCAATCTTCCTCATCACATTCTCAACTTACAGTGGACTTACCTGTTCATATCCTTCAGGTACAGCACCTTAGAACTCTGATTTCGGTTGTCAAGTTAGATACAATGAAAACAATTTTGCACCGATGCTTTCGCTGTCCTGCACTACAGAAGTACTCTACTTTCAGACCAAAGTCTAATTTCACAGTCTCTAGCTCTTGACCACAAGAGGTTTGCCATTTTTTTTCCCCAAGTGCCCCCATTTTTTGTTTTGCCCCAAAGGGTAACATCAAGAAAGACGTTCCGTGACTGTTATGATAGGTGGCCAAGAAGAGAGGGGAAAACTGGGAGCCAGACTTTCAAAAGCGCTCTGCACTTATGGTTGTGGGGCTGGATTTTCAAAAAAACCTCTGCTCAGATTTAGGCACCCTAAATATGATGTGACCAGATCTTCAAAAGTACTCTGTACCCAGCCGCTTCTGTTAGTAATAGCGGGGCTGTTGCTTGCCAACTGCTCCTGAAAACATGACCACTTAATGGGTGCCTGAGTGGAAGCTCTGCTGGATGCTGAGTGTCAAATCCCTAAACAAGTACAGATTGAGCCGAAGTGATAGTTCCCAAAAGGAAAGTGAAGACATTTGTAGATCCTACTCTTCCATAGTGACTGGGATTCAAATAACTCCAGCAGCAACAGGGAGTGATATTTTTAAACAGACACAATCTAGTGGCAACTACCAGAAACATAAAACCCCTTTAACAACTTGGGCTACTACCAGAGAAATACCTTTAGTGGCAGCTGGGACATGGAAAATATCCCTGCACTAGTAAAAGTGTGCAAGAAAACCACTGAAGGGAAGGGAACTGTCTTTTACCCTGCGCTCTGAAAATCACCTTTGGATAGCAGCGTGGGTCTAAATTCATTCATTTTTTGGAATATCTCTTACCACTGTACTTCCACCAAATGCCACTTGCATCCCAAAAGCATCCTGTGCAAAGACAGCTGAAAACTGTCTTGCTACCTATTCAAGATACTCCTAATATCTACTATTCTAACAAGCTGTTTGTCTGTGAACATGGACAGCTCCATAACAGAGAACCAAGTGCTAACATCTTCGTGGAGAGAAATAGATCACTTTTTTTATGACATTTGTCAAGTTAATTGCAACATAGTATTTGAGCCAAATATTAATACCTTTTCCAGTAGAAAAAAAAGTGGTTTATATAGCTTCTTCCCAGAAGTATTCACATCTTGAACAACCCTATAATAAATTGGTGGGTTCAGAAGGGGAGTTGGGTTATTTCAAATTCTGAAGGGTTAACCTGAAGGGAAACAATATTTTTTAAATGGTCAATTATTTTGTTTCTTTTGTCAGCAACAGTCAGGATCCATCCCTACCCCATCAGCATTTTAATGAAATGCTGTTGGCAATCCAGCTAGATCAGTGTGCAACCCAAGAGTGGGACAACTTTAAATTTACTGTGAACAGTGCATTTGGCTTCTTTGCATAATCTTGAATTAAGTTAGAAGATAAAGAAATATTACAAAAAAGGGAATGTGTGTTACAAGCAATGAAAACATAATGGGGTGAAAGCTTTGTCTGAATTCCAAACTTTGTTTACTTTGTTTTGACAGGAACCACACAACTCCACAGAAGACGATGCAGGTTCTGATAACTCTCAGTTCACTGGAAGCACAATAAACTTACAGGACCTGGAATGATTGTTAGGAATATTAATTCGAAAACAGAATGGTGCAATCGTATCTCGACAAAGCAAATATAGCTGTATTCCAGTTTCTCAAAAAAAATATGAAAAGTAAGAGTACGTGACTATGATCACACACTTAGTGTCAGTTACCTGAAAAAAGAATTAAAAAAGAAAAGAATCAGCAAATCCTACTTAACATGCCTGTGTAAGAGATTCTTTCTGTCTTGTGGTCAAAGATGCTCGGGGCAGACTTGCTGAAATCCCATTGTAGAAAAGTGCCATAGCTATTAAACTTCTAACCAGGGTAATAGTTTTCCTGTTTTCACAAGAAAGCAAATATTTCACAGCTAATGAACAAATACAAACTTAAAATCTTTCATGTGACTTTTAAACTTTTCCTCCATTAGGAAAGGTCTCCTATGTGCCATGGGTGATAAGGAATTAAAAAAAAAAATCCTGAAATTTTTTTTCCCAAACTTGTTTCAGACATCTTATATGTTGACAGCAAGTTGTGATAAAATTATTTTACAAGGCAATGTAGGAAAGTAGTGTCCAGAAAGCAGGGAGAAGAAATGAATTAAAAGTCTCTTGGATAGCAAACTGTAGATTAAATATTAACTGTGAATGAGTTTTGATCCCTATGTTGAGCTTCCCCCTCTCATTCATCCTGAATGATATTTAGCTGAATTCTTCCAGCAAGAATTGAAAAAAGAAAGCTTTGTTAGAGAACTATACTCTCCATTAGCAATTAGCTAATGTTCCAACAGCATTTGACAAGTTAGATCTGTCTTAACATTTCCTATTTTGGTGGAATGTTTGACAGCCACTTAATTCACAGCACCTTTGTTATGTCTTTATAATACAAAAAGTGTTGCCAGGTTACTCATAACTAGCCACTATCGTTTAGTCTAGATTTTAATGAAGATCATTCTATCTAGTGACCATAGTGTCCAGCTGGCCTACTGATTATGCAGTTGTCAGAGTTTTTAGAGGGAGAGGGAAAGTATTGTTAACTAGGAAGAATTGCCTCATTTGAAAAATTGCAGTTTCTAGAAGAATAGGTATATGTACTGTACTAACTGAATTGCATAAGCCTGAATAAGCATAGGGTTGTGTAAATTCTCAGTGGAAAAAACAAAACACCTTTTGGTTATTAAATTTTAAGGTAGTAACTTAAATGTTTATGCTGATGTATTGAATGCCTATAAAATTATGTATAGGACTTTGATAAAGGGGTGTGTGTTTTTTTTATTCTCAATGAGTTGTGTGTATGCACGTATGTGTATATATTTTTTACAGAATAAGATGTCATGCAGAAGAACATTGCGATCTTCCTAATATTGCACATATTTATTTATTTAGTTATACTGTTGTTGAATTCACCTGAGGTTGTTTAGAAATGCTTTTACTTCCTGTGCCTTTTGAACTATGTATATGTCCGGATAAATACTTTTTTGTTTCTGAGACTTGAAAGAACTATACAGGCTATTTTCACTTCAAACTCTGATTTGCAGGCAGTATTTTATCCTCTGGTTGAACTAATGTTGTTTTTCTGTCTGTGGTGGCTAAACAATTTGAGCATTGGATATTCCTATGCTCGTGCCCAAGGGATCTCTAGCCTGCCTCAAGTGAGGTCTCCAAGCCAGAGTGAGTCAGTGAGGAGATTTCACCCACTTGTTGTGGGGACTGCTGTTTTGTTTGATCATGGAGTCCAATGTGGAAAGATTAAAGGGGCTTATGAGTCATCTGCAGGAGCACAGCACTGTTGAACAGACTACTGGGTCTTGCTTTAGAGCAGTCGCTAATGCTGTCCCTGGAAGCTGTCACCCTGAATGCCAAACTCCTCTGATCCTCATGGAACCATACCAGTTGTTCTTAAGAAAATGGCAAAGAAACATGATTTCTTTTTATGGGACTTAAAACTCCATCTGTTTCTACTTCTGAAAATGTACCTCACTTGGCTTTGTATATGAATGTAAATTGCTAACTGCTTGGGGCCGAGACTCAGGTTAATCGGCTTGAAGTCCGTTGCTGGCAATGGACATCTGAAGAACTGCTGGTGCAAAAGGATTAATAAAGCTTTTTTTATGGTCACTTTGGCATTGGGTTTGTTCTTGATGTGAGTAATCTTTTTGTTGTTGCAAAGATATATGCTATTGGCTTTAAAAGTAATGCTGAACAGCTTTTCATCTGCAGTGCTTGTGCTTTCATCTTGAATCTTGTATGTTCAATAGTCAGGGTGGAGCCTGTACTGAAACTCCAACTCCTAGAAGGGTGTTTCCTTTTGCGTAGGCTTTGGGTTTGTGACAAACATCTGTTTGGAACCTAGCTTTATCTTGCTGTAAGTAAAGAGGTCATCCACCTGTGTAATGAATGTGATTTCCTAAGATTCCAGGGATATTACGACTGACTTCAATTCTATGAAGAACCTTGTTGCTGACAACTGGCCTAGAGGCAAAATGGGGGAGAGAGTTCCGTTTATTTTTCTAAGTAAACAGTCATTTAAAGCAATGCCAAAATAGCTCTTGACTCACACAATAGGCTCCAGTGAAACGAACTACTCTCCTGGGGAGCAGGGTTAGCAAGAGAAAATGGGAAATTTTGTTTAATTCATTGCAAAAATTGTATATAATTCTAAGAATCCCAAACTAAAACATTCCCCAGTCAGGTTGGTACAATGTCTTTGTATCTCATTGGTGCTGTCCTTAATTTACAGCCTTATTCGGGGTCTTAAGTAAAGTAATAGAGAGCTTCTTCGTTCTCTTGATCAATCAGTCCTTGATCCTCATCTTCTTTCTCTTTGATAGGCACTGGCTCGGAGCGGAACATCAGCTTTCTGCCAGTCTGCAATGAACCAAAATGCAATGGTGGTGAGAGAAGAATAGGTTGGGAGCAAATGCAGGTCACTACCAATGTTTATATTGCAAGCTTGTGCTAAATTTTTAGGACATGTTACGGTCCCTCTAGTGTTAAGTTTGTAGACAGAAGGTCCCATAAACCCCTCTGGAAAAACGAGAGTGGGTGTCTTAATTCTTTCAGTAAGACAGCTCCTGGTGGCCCAGGGCTGTCTGTGTATATGCTATTGCTGATTATCTAGTGGCTAGATTTGTACAAAGGCACAGCACTGCAGCCTCCACATTCAAAATATCTAGTCTAACTGAAATAGCTATCCCATCATGGTGATGCCATACTTCAAATGGTGAAAGAAATCGGTAGTGAGACATGTAGAGAATCTGTTTTCCACTGGTTGGACCACATTACTTGGACTCAGACTGCCTGTGGCTTATTCCCCACTCTGCCACTGATTTCCAGTTTGACCTTAGGCAAGTCACATTGGCACTCTGTAACAAGTTACTCATCTGTAACATGGACACAATCACTTGTTTGGTGTGCAGCTGCATTGAGAAGTTTATGGCTAGATTCTTCAGTGGTAACTCAAACTGAGGCCCGTGGAAGCTGTGGCTCCTTACCGCTTGCGAAGAGTGGGGGTAAGATTCTGTCCTATGCGTCTAAGGTGCAGCACAGAACTCAGCCCAGGAGGATAAGTGGGGCTAAGGTGCCTTTAGGCCACATTAGTGCCCCCTTGATCCTGGGCTACTCCAGGGATTAGAGTGGCTCCAGGTGTAACTAAGTCCTGGGGGCCTACTTAAGATATGGCAGCCTCCCAGAGCTGCCCAGAATCCAGTGTTGCATACTACAGCAGTGCAACCACATCCCTTCCAGTGCTTCTGAGGGGCCCTCAGAAGGGAGCCTGTGGCTCTCTTGTAGTTCTTGTTCAGGGGCTTCCATATGAAGACAGGGATACTAGGGTCCCTTTACGCTACTCTGGCCCACTTCTCCATTGTGAGGGGCTGCAGCAGGGGTGAGGATCTCGCTCCAGATCCTTAATGTCTGTGTGCACTGCGATTTTCCATTAAACAGTGCAGTATAAGTGCCAAGTATTATCAGGAATTGCTTAGGTTACCTTTTTCTTTATATCCGCTTGTGCTCTTTCCAGTGCCCGTTGCAACCTCTCCTCCTGCAACTGTCTCTGTTGTCTTACTTTTTCGTCCCTCATCCTTTCAGAGCAATTGAGCAAAATGGGAATTAAAATGATGGACTTTGCCCAGCAGGGTATTTTTTTGACCCCAATTTTCAATAAGAAAGGACAAATCCCCCAGAGGTGAATGTTTTGTGATACAGTGCCCACTCCATTTAGTACACGGGAATTCTGCAGTGCAAGTGAGACCATTCTAAAGTGCAACTGATTTCTCCCCCAACAGTCTCTTCTTCCCCTCCCCCCTCCAAAAAGACCTATTTCATTTCTCAGTGGAGACAAAGCAGCCGTGAACTGAACAGAGATCATGCTTCTATTTTGGGATCTGTCACTGACTTTCTGTGTGCATCACCTTCAGCAAGTTACTTGCCCTCTCTAAAATAGGGCTAATGGCATTTGTGGGGTAACGATACTTACCTGACACAGTGTGTCCTCACACCAGTGCAAAGTGAGTATAAAATGCTATCTGATCAGCCTGGTAGGGGTTTATACCCAGTTTGCCCTTGTGCAAATGACTACACAAAGTGGCAGGGCAATGGCGAATCTGATCCACTGTGCTCTGCATGAAAAGCACGGGGGGGTAACTGGTAATACAAAAATAATCTGCAATGACAGACTGTCCTGGCTGATTAAGTGCAGAGGGCTTCCTCTCTTGTATAGCCACTACAACTGAGAAGCCAGTGTGATTTCTCCCCCGCTCCTTCTCAAAATACTGCTCTAATGTTAAACCCTTTCAGTTAGGGTAACTTCATTTCCTGGCATTTTCTTTTTCTGCAATGGTGTGTTTTTTTTTTTGTGGTATGGTTTTTGTTTTTTGTTTTTGTGTGTGCTTTTAGTCTAAATAACGCTCATGAAGTGGCACAATGACCTTTTTGAATTCTGAGGAAGGAGATGGGGGGGAAGAAAGTTCATATGTTTGTTACTGAACTCTTTCTGACACTTCCAAGTTTCTTCCTGCAGCTCTGACCCAGACAGTGATCACACAGTCTGATCGCTGGCTCACTTCTTGGGATGTAAACGATCATCTCTATTCAGCTTCTCAAGTTGTCAATGAGAGTACATCTAATCTTAAGATCATAGATGCGGTGGGGAGGAGTATGGTATTTTCTACTAATGTGGGTTAGCACTTTGGGCCTTTGCAGAGGCAAAAAATTGAATTTAAAACATGCCAGTGTTGTTAAATTTCCCAAATACGGTACTGGAGAATAAGTTAGGATTTTCACACATGCCCTCCTATCTTTTAGCATACTATCTTAGCAAGAATGATCAGTATGAAAACATAGATTTAACTACAGCAAGAAGTTTTTTCTGCCTGATCAGTTTATATTTTGCTACTATTGTATCTCCTAATTTCTTATTAGAATTATGGGTAGTAATTAAGTATTGATAATGTGGGCTTTTTAATATACCTGCTATTTCTTCCTGATTAACTGACACACAGAAGCAATTCCACTGGCTTCTCTTTTTATCTTTTGGAGTTTGAGAAACGTTAAACATTGAAATGCTGGCGTGATCTCCGTGAAACGGGTTGCACCACAGCCAGAGCAGAACTTCCTCTTACCTCATCCTCCGTTCTTTTTCTTTGGCTTTCTCCGCCTGCTCTATCTTTGCTTGTGGGACTCTCTCCAGACACTCCAATAAGTCATCTAGTTGGTGTTCTATGACTGTTAGCATCTGCAGGGTTCCCAGGTTGGCCTCGTTTTCTCCAATGCAACGTCGATAGACCTCCGTCACCTTTTTGTTCAGACTCACCAACATTTTGTCCTGGAGACAAGGTAAGGGGATGGTCCTCAGCTGCTGTAAACTGTCACAGCTCCTGAGGACCTGCCCAGCGTAATCTGCTTAAACCCAGCCCAAAAATTGAAATTAACATTTCAATTCCCTCAATAGAATTCAGTGCCTCATTTCACGTTTTGATACTTTCAGCATCTAGTTCCGTTACAGGTAGATTTTTGTATAGGGAAAGGATGGGTGCTAAAACCTCACTGACATTCTGTACCTTGTGGGAGCACCCTGTAACCTCCATATTCCTCATTTATATACAATTGTGATCTTGCATATAAAGCATGCCATGTGAGGTATCGGGGGAAAGGTTATGATCTGCTGAAAGTCACTTCATCTAAATATATATAGTTAAGGCATATGAAGTTATGAGATTGTGTTGTATAGTTGTCACTAAAATACGCTGTGGGTTTGGGAAGAGCCCAGATACTAGCTCTCCAGAGGCAATGACAAGGGAGGTAACCAATGCCCAGACGGGTGTCAAATAACCCATCAACAGCCATTGTCCAGCAAGGGAGCTATAATTCAATGACTCATCTACATAAGGCCACATCAGGGGAACTGCTCAGCCTTGCCTGGGGACTCAGTAATGCTCACCACACATGCCTGGACTTGTATCCTCCAAGCACATGGGACTGAGGGTATAAAATAGAACACAGTGGCCACATGCTGAGCCTTTCTCCTCCCCACATCTATGCTGCAAGCAACAAGGACACTCAGAAGACTAAAGACTCCAGCAGAGAAGACTGGTCCAGGTTTAAGGGACAAACTTGCATATTAAAGACTGCAATAGCCAGTGGGGTGAGAAAAACTGCTTAATCTAGATATTGCCCAGTTTAATAGGGTTGAGAGTTTAGACTGCATGCTTATATTTTATTTTGGTAACTGACTTTTTGCCTATCACTTAAAATTTATCTTTTGTCATCAATACATTTGTTTTACTGTTTATCAGTGAGTTTGCCTGAAGTGTTTGGTAAGGATGCTTGCTCAGGCTTTGCAAAGGCTGGTGTATATCCACTTTCCATTGATGAAGTAGTGAACCAATTAATAAACTTGCACTGCTTGTCTTGAGAAGTGCAAGACTGTATTCCTGAGGTACAAGGCTGGGAGCAGGGGATTTGGCTGGTGCCTTTCTCTGTGTGATGCATGAGTGGTTCTGGGAGCATTCATGTGATCTAGCTGGGTGTGGGGCTCCACGTGCAGTTGTGCTGAGTGATAACAGTGCCTGGAGGGGTTTGCTACTTGGCACTAGCAAAGTATTTTGAGAGTCAGCCCAGGCTGGAGAGTTAAGAGGGCACAGCGGTCCCACAGTCCCAGGCTGCACCCCAGGGATCCCATCACATTCACCACTGGAAATCTGAAGTCCTCTGTTTGGTCACAGGCTAGAGTTATCATGAGAAGAAGCAGGACAGGCTACTCCTAGACATATCCCTGCCAATCTCTCACTTGCTTAGGGTCTTGCTCTCTGCACACACCTGCACATCTGCTTTATACTCTCCAAAGGAAAAGACTCGTGCCTTCAATTCCAGGTCTGCTGCTGTCTCCTCTTCTTTGATGATGGAGGCTTTGAGTGTGGTTGCAAGCTGCTTCAGCTGTTTTATCTCACGGTCCCTAATCCAGGAGAAAAGGGAGGCGTTTTTTAAAAGGATCTTTCTTGGACACAACTTTCTTCCGGTGTCTTTGCAAACAATGGCTATAACTCCTCCAACCATCAGGTGGAGCCTGAACTTTGTGACATCACTTTCCTCTGTAAGGAGACTGGCTGGTAAATGCATTCAGTTGAAATTCTATTTCCAAGAGCTAGAGAGGACTCCAGGTCTCTGGAATAGTATTTTCTGTGCATTGGGGGTAGGAGTTAATTAAATGGTGAAAAGTTTCAATATGTCAAAATAGAAAGATTCCTACTTAAAAAAAACAAGAGGCTAATACACATCTAAACCATAGGATTATTATTAGTCATGTCTATTGCAGTAGTGTCTAAGGGCCAGCCGAAAGGGGCACCCTATATCACTTGGCACCGAATAAACGCAGAGTAGTAGAGAGTCCCTGCCCTGAAGAGCTTACAATCTAAATATACAAGACAGACATAGGTGGAGGAATAAAATGCCCATGTGGCTTCCTGCAATTTAAAGACTTTACACTTGGATTGCCTGTTGACTTCCACTAGAGAGGATTCTCATTGGAATTATCATGGATAGTAGTTTATCCTGTTGCTGTAGTTTATTCCTGGCTGGAAGTCCTCTGTGCAATGCTGTACAGAACCTTTTGAGCCTTAAATAGTAGCAACACATGGCGAATGATCAGGAGTGAAACAAGGCTCACTTGCTCACCTTTCCTTTCCGGAGCCTACCACACCAATTCTGTGACCCCCTGTGAATAGGGGACCAAAAGACCAACTCAGAGCTAAAGTCAGCCCTCTGTGGCAGCACACAGACAGACCACTGCCCCAGTAGCACCCCCTCCAATCCTGTGGTGAAAAGGCAATGTGGTGAATGCAGTTCATCTGATTAACAAAGTGTAGGAGAGAGACTCCTCTTTCATCGTGTACGGCATGGCTTATACATTACTTTACCATGATCCTTAATGCTATGATCTGTGGCAGGGGAGACCCCAGGCATTCTAATGCTAGAATATATGCAGCCTCTTTCAGCCACTTACATTTTACTTCGCGTAGTGGTGAGAGTATGCCGGAGCTCATCCAAGGTTTCCTCAGTCTCCTGGGAATTCTGGATTAGGGACAGGTTCTGTTCTTCCAGCTCAGTGAAAATATGCAGCAGCTGCTGGGGATCAGTAAAATATAACTCCGGCTCCTGGGATGGGAAATACAGAATATGGGTGTGCATCCATCTCGCTTGGTGACTCTAATTTAGCAGTTTATTATATGAATGCTGAAGTTTGGTCTACACGTCATAATGTTAATATATAGTTATTACATAGCTTGTTACACGCAGATCAAGAAGTGTCATCTGTCCTAAAGAACTTAAATTCTAAATGAACAAAAACAAGACATGGGTCCATTGCTCAGGAGAGAGTGGGTGTGCGGATTAGTCATGGTGGAAAGATGGGAGAAAGAGTCCCTCGGCATGTTGAATTTTACAGAGGGCCTTGAAGGAGAGTGGTCTGGTTGGACGTGTGTAAGGGAAGTGCTCCAGCAATAAGGTTCAGCATAATAGAAGGAAGGCACAAAGTTGGGAATGAGACCAGATGATGGAAGGAGGAATTAAGGATTGGGAAGAGCATAGATGGAGATATATCAGCAGGAGCAGGCTTAATCTGAGGAGAGGGTTGAATTTGAAGCTGTAAGGGACCCAGTGCCAAAGATGGGATTTGAGGAATGGGGGGCGAAGTTGTTACTATGTAGGAGGATTGTTTTAGCAGCAGTGCTGGACTGATAGAGGCATGCATTTTTGGACCTGGCTCCTTGCTGTTTTGTTCGTATTGCGTGGGTTGGGTTGTACTTCCTAATGCCTGTGAGCAGCATTGCTCTAGAATTGCCTGAACAGCCAGGCAGCTTACAGACACCCCCCCTCCCCAAGCCATCAGTGCCATGGGTCAGTCAGCAAGATTTTACTGCCTTTCTACATGGCTTACTCTCTATTCACACCCCCACCCTAGGAGTTTACATGTCTCCTTCAGAGCCCCAAACAGGCCCTAGTTCCTCAGTCTGATGGGGAATTAAGGGGGGCTGTGGGCGCTACAGAGCTTGTGTTATAAGAAGGGAGTGCCTGTGACAAGACAGGGTCTCCTAGCATCTATATGCAGTTTGATTCTGATATCTGAAATCCCCTCACGGTTCTTCTCTCTGTTACAGGGCAGCCTGTTCCTTTAAGGGCAGGACCTGGCTCAGCCAGCTCAGTTCCAGGGCTCATCCCCTTTTAAGGTCCAGGAGTTGTAGTTCCCCAGCTGAATCACATGACTGGGAGGGGTCATGTGAGTGCAGGCTGAAAGTGGGACCTGCTATAAATGAGGCAGCCTTCAGACTGGGCTTGTCTCTGTCCATTGTTGCACTGATTTAATGGGAGGTGTGATTTTTTAAAATAAGTTTTATTAAACCGGTGCCACAGGTTCTGTGGCCACTCTTACTGTGCTTTAGTGTAGTCGATTGGGAACAGGTTTACCTTGAAATAAGCCACTCTGAAACCAGAGTAAAAGTCCATGCAAGGAGTAACTAAACCAATACATGTGTATGTATACAACCCCTCAGTAAGAGAGTGACCAAGCTGAGGCAAGACCTGAGCTGGTCCAAGGCAGTGGGTTGGAGAGACCTGGAAAGAGCAGCAGTTTGGCAGAGGAGGGAGAGGGCCTAGGAAGAGCGAAGCAGGATTGAGGGCAGATGCTGGTATAGGGTCCCAGGGATGGAACCCAGACTAGTGGAAGGGTCTGGGCTCCCCCACTGTGCCAGCTGGAGGTGATGTGGAAATGGCTGCAAACAGAGGACGGAAGCTGTGGCCCAGAGGAGGACCCCAGATAAGGTAAAATGTGGAAGGCTTCTGACCCCATATGGAGACTGGGTGAAAGATTCTGGGTCTCTTCATTTTGTCTGGTCTTTGTTTACCCCATAAAGGAAGGACTTTTTGCTTTGGCTGGAAGATCCACCTACTTAAATCACCAAAATGTTAAAGCACCCAAGGGCCTGAAGAGATGGGGAAATGAGATACCAAGCTGAGGTGAAACTGAGGCATGCATAGTTTGACATTGGACCAGGTAAGAAGCCACTATGTCCCAGTAAGAACCCATTATATTCCTCTCTCAACATTCCCTGTCTTCACCTCCCTGCAGTGAGGGTTTGGAAGGTCCTTTACTGCCCTTCACCCTCTTAATTATTGCTCCTAATGTCCGCAGGCATGAAGGTTAGGAAAGTAAAAGATTAAAGACAGCTGCTACCAATAGGCTGTTTGAAACCAGCCATAATTGGCCCTAGATGATGACTGAAGCAGAACAACAGTGAACATATTAACAATGCAGGGTTCCTTATACCAACGATAGCTGAAGTTGGAAAAGACTGCTGCAAGAGCCCAGGCCCTCCCTTTGCTCTTGGTTCCTATCACCTCCTGGGACCATATATCCTGGGCAGCTCGCTGCCCTCAAATGAAAAGAAAACCTCACTTGATTTTCTCCTGGGAGAGAGAAGGGGGGGTGGGGAGTGAAAATCGCACATGACAAATGCCAGTCACATCGTATAAAGCCTTCTGGATTGGCACTCAGATGCTGCGGTGAAGAGGGCAGTGAGAGAACCTGAACAGAAGTGAGCTGTAGCTCACGAAAGCTTACGCTGAAATAAATTTGTTAGTCTCTAAGGTGCCACAAGTCCTCCTTTTCTTTGAACAGAAGTAGTTGAATTTTAGATCAATTTTAGGATGAAGCCGGGCACGTTGTCAGCAAAAAGGTAAGTACAGGGTAGCTGCAGCCACTAAGAAGCCCTCTGGGGCAAAATACTAAGGGGTTGATAGGATTTGGTATCCTACGTCTAAAAAGGCAGCTGTTAATGGTGCACATTTGGTCTGCTGCTGGCTCCCCAGGCACTTTCATGTCTTTACTTTCCACACAGCATTTCATTTTATTCTTAAAGAGGGAGGGAAACGTCTCATTTAATCAGCTGAGGTTCGTCTGGGCTCTGTGCAACCCGACTGCGGTGTAACATCCTTTAAGCAAAGGGAGTGATATACTTCTCTGTACAGATGTACTGCTTGCAACAAGTCTGGGCAGCGAATATCATATTTGGCATCAAAACATAACAGTTTAAAAGTACCTCTTCATTCAGCAACCGTCAACGTTTTTAGGACCTAAATTTCATGCAGATGCTGTGTTCTAAGTTAGAATGAATGGGTGATGGGACAGATTTTTTTTTTAAAAGGTGGAGGCTTACATACACTGATACAAGTGTGCAGTGGGGGGCAGTTACTACAACTGCAGGCACAAAAGGCCATTTAGATGGCTGAATAGTCACTTGTGCAATACTCAGTTCCCATATGTAACTGTGGCTATTGCAGCTTTGAATATGTTGGCTTTCAATAGACATTTAAAGCCAAGAGCAGGCTTTTGGTTTTTGATCCGTGCCTGTTTTAATGATGATGGGGATTATGAAAAGATGAGGTTTTAAAAATCTAATATTCACCATTTATGCTGCAAATTTACTTTTCTGCATTTTACTCCGCTCTGTCATTGGTCTGTTTCATTTTTGTCTCCCATGAGCTAGCCTCCATGCAACCCCCAAAAAACAAGCTGCATTGTAAGTGGCCTGGGAGCAGATGTTGAAATTTAAGGAGACCAACCACCACCTCTATTTACAGTTGTTTAAAATATCTCTTTACAAAACTTCAATTTTGGACTTAAAAAAAATCACTTTATAATAACAAAAACCTTAAACACATAGTCTGACTGGTGGCAAACTGAGCTGATCCTGGGTCTGCTAAAGGCAAAGGAAATAAATGATTCCCTTGGTTTAGGTATTTATATTACACTCATCACTAAGGTATCCTAAAAGAAAATAAGCATCCAGCGTTGTTATCATTAGATATAGTAACTCCACAATTCAGCAACTAATGGTTGGAAGGTATGGGAAATCAGCAAAACAAGCCACAGATGGAATGAGAAGACAGGTATCATGTCTGAGTAGTTCAACATAAGGCTACTGACCTCATCCTCATCCTCGTTTTCAGAGAAGGTTGTACTCTCCTTCTCCTCCTCCATTGCTAGGGCTGCAATGCTCCTGAAAAGGTATTTCCAGTGACAGGCACTTACAGAATTGATTGCTTAAGCCATGTTAAAGGAGATCTTGTTAGCTAGCAGCCAGACTCCTAGTAAGTTAATAACTGCAAACCACCTCTGGTTGTAGCTGTAAATAGCTGGCAATTTACATTTCTTTTGCATGTTACCTATCTGATTTTAAATATTAACTCCCTGAATATTCGCAGGGCTGGGTTCTTTCTAGGCTATTTGTTTTATGGTATCCCCTAGGAACCCAAGACATGGACCAGGCCCCATTACACTAGCTGCTGTACAAACAGAACAAAAAGATGGTCCCTGCCCCAAAGAACTGCCAATATCAGCCTTTCTGGGTTCTGTTCAGCTGTTGCAGAGCCATTTCCACTGGTATTGTAACAACAGATAGTCCTGAACCAAAACCACTAATTCCGAACACCCTCAACCTTTAGGGGAGTCTGGGATCCAGCTTTGGATCCGAATTTGACAGCTGAGCCCTGCTCTCTATAATGGGTTGAATCAAGGGCTTGATCCAGTGGTCTGTGGAGCAGTGGTATGGAGTGGGTCTGCATGTATGCTCCATACAGGGTTGCAGCAGTGCTCCTAGGCAGAGGGGTTTCCACACAGCTGGAGCCACCTGCAGAGTGTACATCCCTGTTCCCTATACCCTGCACACAGGAGAGAAAGTGGGCAAGTTGAAGGCATGGCAGAGTAATATATTCCAAAGCAGGACCCCCGGGCCATTAATGAACAGTGCAGCAGTTTATTTCACTGCTCCAGCAAGGAATAAGCCCCAAGTGCATGATGAAGAGCAATAGGGTGAGAGACATTGGACTGATGCCAGCAGCAGACCCTACTCATCAGCCCTTGCTGCTGCTGCTCCATACACTCTCTTCCATGTCCTCTTCATGCCACAATGCGGCAGCTCCAAACCCCCTCTGCCCCAGATCACTCCTTTTGGGGAAGTTTACAAATGGATCCGGATCCAACAGATACCAACGGGTGCCACAGTATGCAATGGCAATTTGGTGAAGCGCCACACCTCTACCCAGAAGGAAGTTTTGTTGTGGGACAAGTGCCTTTTGCCCTAGAATACCACTGGGTGGCAGTCTGAGGAAACAAACACTTTAGCCAAGTGCTCAGCTGGTGTACATCTATTGAGATCAACGGGGCTATGCCAGTTTACAGCACTGAGAATCTGGCCCTCTGAGCACTTTGATTTGCTCTAATAAGAGAGCCAAACACATTAACTGGATGGTTTTCCTAAAAACACAGAAGGTAAATAATACTCACGCATACCTGTAGCTACTGTCATCTGATTGACCGCTCTCCTATATTTACATTGATCGCCTTCACCGGGTATCTCATACTTACTGTCGTCTTGCCGGCTGGAATTTAAAGCTTTGCTTTGAAGGGCTTTTGCTTGGCCTGAGGGATTCCCTTCTCTGCATGATTTGGCTTGGGGACCTCATATCAGGGCCTCCTGAAGAGAAATCAACAGTCTGACATCCTGTATAGCCGAGATAAGGCAACTTGCCACGTCTGGTCCGGGGTGTTGCATCCTGACCTGAACACAAGAGGAACAAATCCTTAGAAGGGAAGGCTGCACACAGTGAGGAATGGCAAGAAACTCTTCCTGGGAGAACTTACCCTTGGGCGTGATGGGAGAATGGGAGATTTTTTCTTCTTTCACTTCAGAGGGCATTTTCATTGCCTTTGTCTTCATCTGCTTTTTTTCATGCTCTTCCCGCCACTCCTTCGGAGAGAGCTGGTAGAGGAAGTTCTTGTACATCTTGTACTCCTTCAAAGTGTCTTCAAACCTGGATATCTCACTAGGATGGAGGAGCAAACGGGTTGCACTACATTTAATAGCAGTTAAAAGCACCATTCTGAAGAAATTCTATCCTGAAAGGCAGCTCTACTCTGACAGCGACTATGTCAAAATGGCACCGTCTTGCTCCACAGACCCGCTGCCTGTGTGCATTCCAAGTCTGAGCCACAGACTCAAGGCCAACAAGTTTTTAACTGCTGTTAGACCTGCACAGCTAAGAGGGAGCGAGCTAGCATCCATGTATTTCTTCTTGTGTATCCTCAACATAAGGGGTCACTCTGTTCTGACCCATTACCCCTGCACAGGGGGTCAGAGTACATTGATACAGGATGGGGAGCTCCAGAGGTGAAAGTAAGCCGGTACGGTGTACTGGGAAGAGCCGGTGTGCCACACCAGGACCGGCTTTCCCAGACAGCAATGTAAAGCCCTGGAGTAGTGGCGGCAGGGCTCCGGCAGAGATTTAAAGGGCCGGGGAGGTAGCGGCTGCCAGAGCCCCAAGCCCTTTAAATCTCCACCTAAGCCCTGCTGCCCAAGCCCCGGGGTAGCGGCGAGCCCTGGGGTAGCGGCGGCGGGGCTCTGGAGGGGATTTAAAGGGCCGGGGCGGTAGCGGCAGCTGGAGCCCTGGGGCCCTTTAAATCCCAGACAGAGCCCGGCCGCCGCTACCCCAGGGCTCGCTACCACAGCAGAGCCCCAGGCCCTTTAAAGCTCTGCCAGAGCCCAGAGCCCTGGGGTAGCGGTGGCAGCCGGAAGTCCCCAGGGCTCCTCAGTGATTTAAAGGGCCCTGGGCTCCACTGCAGGAGTAGCAGCTGGAGCCCTGGGCCCTTTAAATTGCCCCCAAACCCCGGGGTTCCCAGCCGCCTCTGCAGCTGGTAGCTTGGGGGTGATTTAAAGGGCCCGGGGCTTGCAGCCGCCACTACTGCAGCTAGGGCCCAGGGATTTAAGGCCACGCCTCTTCCGGTTGAGGCCACGCCCCCTGCTCAGGACTCCGGTGTACCAGTAAGTCCTTTAACTTACTTTCACCCCTGGGGAGCTTTCAACACACACTAGCCGAGGAGGAGGAGCTATGGAGAAGCCCTGCCTCTTGAAGCTAATGAGAAGAGGGGAGCTCTCCTCTGCTTTTAGTAGAAGAGCGGGTCTTCACTCCCCCAGTCCCACCTCACCCCTACTTTAACCACTGCTCCTCTGAGAGTCAGTGAAGGCACCTGTAATACACAGGTGTCCTCCAGGGCCTAATTTGGCCTGTGGCATCTTTAGCTGTAGTGGAGATGATGGATGAGATCGAAAGAATCCAGCTTGACTCTGAGAACCCAGCCTGGTTTGCAGGGCTGGCTTTGGCAAGTCGAGCAGATGTCATTCAAAAACCAGAGACAAAGCATGGAACCCCACAATGCCTTTTTTACAGAGCAGAAGCACACCTTCATGGCTTGCAGGAATCACGAGTAGACTATTTGAAATCCTGTAGCCAAAAAAAAAAAGTTAGGTTGGCACAGCACATGGTGAGGGATACCGCCTCTGTCACTTCTTCCACTGAATCCGTTCTGAAGCCACCACTCCAATTAGGTCCCTGTAAAGGCTCCCAGAGGAGATTGAGGGACACAATATAGAGCTGTCGGCTGAGAATCAATGCCAGCCCCCTACAATACAGAGCTCATAGGAGGATGAGGGCTGAAATGTCTTTCAGTTAGGAAAGATTTCCTGTTGCAGGCTTCCAGAAGAGGGGTTATAAACAAGATCAGGACTGGCTCCGTGGGCCAGTAAGAGTGCTGCCACATGAGAGAGTGGAAGATCTAATTCACATTCTGAGGTGCCAGGGTAGCTGGGCTGGGAGTGCCAAAGTAGCAAGCGTAGTCATGCAGGTTTGGGGGAAGGGAACCTTTATGGCCGAAAGATGGAGCAGTGTATTAATGAGCTGCATCCTGTCGTCCTTTGCTGGGCGTGAGAACTCTGAAGATGGAGAGAGTAATGAGTGGAGTGAGAAATTTGGTGTTTGGAGGACGCCCTAATCTCTACCTCAATGAGGAAACCAATAGCTTCATTCAAGTTTGAGATAGAGAAGACTTATTTCAGAGTAACAGCCGTGTTAGTCTGTATTTGCAAAAAGAAAAGGAGTACTTGTGGCACCTTAGAGACTAACCAATTTATTTGAGCATAAGCTTTCGTGAGCTACAGCTCACTTCATCGGATGACTTATTGGATCATCTTCCCTGTGCCAAGGTCAGGTTGTTCCGTACAGTGTATATTCCATGAAAAATACCATAATAATATCTTTTAAACCTCAGATCTAAGTGAGTCAATACTAGAGATGGGGACAGACCAAAACCTAGATATGGTCAGACCCAATCTTTTGGAAGTTTAAAATCCATTTCAAATGTCATTGCTCATACTCTGTCTAGCTATAACCTTTTCTAGCTATTATATCAAATCTATCTAGTTTCACAGACAGTGCAAGGCGTTCATCTACTATCCATCTACTCCAAGATTATGCAACAAGTAATGTAAATGGGAGAGCAGATTTTCCTTCTGTCTCTGGAGATGAAGGCTAAGTTTTCTGAAGATGAATGTACACAAAATTTGTACTGTATATACGATTACATGTATGTTGTGTAATGGGATGTCAATGGCCAATTCAGCAAATGCATGATCGTTTGTTTAAAAATACCCAATTTGCAGACATAATTGAAGTAATTGGGCGTGCACATTTTGGGGTGTGCATTCACACTTGGCCTGTTTTTTAAAAAAAATCAAGCTCCAAGAGTCTCCCAATCAACTGTGCAGGGCTTTGTGCAACGTTCTAACTCTGAGAATGGTCAGACAACGCCCTCCATAGAAGAACCTGCAATAAACAAAATCTCAGCTTGTGGTAGATCTAATATGGGGAAATCCCTTTTATATTCCTGACGTGGCCAGGTTCTGCTCTCAGCAATGTTGGGGTAAACCTGAAGTAGTGCTGTTGAAACAGCATCATGATAATTGAGCAACTGCCATGCAAACGTCTTGACACGCCAGTGAAGTCAAAAGAGTTAATCCAGATTTAAGCCAGCATCAATGAGCACAGTCCCAGTATTTTAAGGTAAAGCCAATGCCCACAGAGACAATCCCAAGTCTTCTCTAAAACCCTGTCCATGTTATGAGAGGGCACTATCGAAGTTTAATAAAAAAGCTTGATGACCAAGCTTTAGTGTTGTAATTTGAGAAGCTCAACCTTTCCTTTCTGTGTGTCATACTCCAAGGCTACAGAGTGAAATTCAACAGTGCCATAAACTGGTACATCAGTGGGGATGGCACCCACTTACACCAGGACTGAATTTGGCCCAGTTTTGATAATTCTCCCTGAGATTATGAGAACAACCTGACTGAGCACATGGATGGGGTAACCTGCCACCCACACAAACATTTAAGGCCCCTTTAAAGTTTTTTTATTTTTAGCCTGAGGAAGGGTGGCGCAATCGGCTCAATGTTATCGGATTGCATTACAATGTGATGACATTGCAACATGAAGTTGCATTGTTCCATTACACAGCTATTGTCTCATGACAGTTTGGCTTCAGATGACACTGACAGCACAAACTTTTAAAGGTGGCAGCCCTCAGGATGCAGCTCCTTAAGGTCTGTTAAAGGTTCAAGCTATTCAGTGACACTGTTCGCTGGGTGATCGTTACCTTTGAATGCTCATCATTTGTGCAGTAAGCTCCCGGATCTCGATTATTTTCTCTATCTTTGCTTTGGTTTCTTTTTCAGCACTAGGGAAGAATGCATAAAAATAAGATTGCAAATGTGCATAGAACCACAGTTGTAGTGGGGTGGGAGAGAAGTGTACAGAATAGAGGAAACAGATGGAGCGGCAGGAAATCTTTATTATATCTGAAAATGTACTCTGCCGACTCTCTGTTGTGAAACTGCTTTTGTGATACTCCTGGTCTACTGGATTGACATCAAACTCATGTCACCCAGCTCATTGGCAATATGAACAAACCAAGTCACCTTTGAGCCAAGACCAGAGCTGGGGTTAGGGGTGGGGGACGAGTGAATGGGGTTAAAAGAATTTCAGATCAAAAGGAATGTTCAAGTTTGCAATGAAGAGAGATGGCAAAAAAAACCATCTCCTTCCCCCATTTCCCATTGTAATTTTAAACTTTTTTTTAAAAAAAAATTCTACTATTTACTCACGTCTGAAACAAGGGGATTAGAACCAAGTGTTCCACCCAGACTTTGAGTTACCAGTGACACTATGGTAGATCCATGTAAGTAATTATTATGTTGCAGTACTGGACTCAGCAAACAGAGGATAACAGTAGTTGTTGAGACATGGAGGTACGGGCTAGCAATCAGAGCACATACCCAGGTATCCTGGCATGCTAGTATTCTTCTTACTAGCCAGTCCTGAAGGCCTGTGCTGCTACATCTATACTACCATTGTCACTTGTGCTAGCTAGATGAAAGCTATCCCGGGTAGGCCTACCTGTTCTACAATCACACCTTCACTTACAGATTCCCTTAGAGGTCCCTGAGGGCGGGACCTTTGCCTGGGGATTAGACTATAGTGGCATTGCTGCATTACAACCCTTATCAATGGGCAGGGTGGCTGCCCCATCGATTAAAGCAGCAAAAAAAGGGGCCCAGTCAGCAGCTGTTTGAGGAATCTCCCAGCAGCCCCACTGCAGGTGTCCACCCCCATGCAGGGCAGCAATAGAAACAACCTTCACAGGGTGGTGAATCCCCCTTTGGACTCAAACTTGGCTTAAGCCAATGATGTCGCTTGACTGGGCAGTGAGCCTGAATCAATCAATCTTAGAGCTCTGCAGGGAGAAGTCTGGGTCTGTGTGTAACCTCTAGTGTGGGTACCCAAACAGACGTGCCCAGAGACAGGGGCATGAACCTGCCGCCTTGCCACATGCAGAACTCCCAGTGATGCTCCTGGGAGCACTGTGTGTGCAGCAGAGACCCTGGCTGGGGAGCCCCTTCGTGTCCAGACATCCATGCCAAAGCGTCTACGCGTTGCCCCCACCACTTGCGTTACGTTTTCAGCGCCTGAGCAGAGTTTTTATCGTTCTCCTTCAGGAACTCGTCAAACATGGCGGCGTCCTTCTCCAGGTACTGTTCAGCCTTTTCCAGTTTTGCTTCCTCTTCTGCTGCTAAATTCTCCAGCTTCTGAATTTCATCTCTCTTTATTGCCACAGCGTACTGAAATCAACCCAAAAGGGCAACACGGTGACTCATGCTAGCTCCTCACTCCGCTTGTTCCTTCGAATTCTGGTTTAGCCTGGTTCTTTTCTGGCTGCTGCAAACATTGTTACATCAGCCACAAACATACACACGGCTTCACAGTGCACCTTCGCCCGGAGGATCTCAAAGCACTTTGACCCCCATGTGCTGATGGGTGGGCTGAGGCAGGGAGATGCTTAATGATTCACAGAGCAAGTCAGTGCTAAAGCTAAAAATAGAACTCAGGAGTCCTATAACCCCCTTCCCTGCTCTAATCACTAGATAATACCATTGATTTCAACTGAGTTATATTGGCATAAGATGGGAGTTGTATTTGTGAATCAGGTCCAATCTGTCCACACACTTACACTGTCATCATCACCGCAGTGTCCAAGCACATCACAGTCATTAATGACTTTATTCTCATAACAGCCTTGTGCAGGGGGGAAGTATTATCCTCATTTTACAGATGAGGAACTGCGGCAAAGGGACATTAAGCGATTTACATAAGATCACATAGTAAATCTGTGATAGAGCCAGATATCCTGAGTCCCTCTCCAGTGCCTTAACCACAATACGAACACACTCAGCTAACGAGGCCTGATTAGCACCTCCCTGCTCTAACCACAGGACATGCTGCATATGAAACAACACACAAGGAAGGAGCTTAAAATAGGTTTTACATAAATCACATTCGTAAACCAAAGCCAAATACCTGCAGCAGAAACATCTGTCGCTTCTTGTCTATGTATTCATGGAGCATCTCTTTTTCCACTTGCTGGTCTGAAAGCATGAGACAAAGTCGTGCAAGCTGGAGGTAGAACAAGTAGTCAAATGACCCGACAAAAGGAGGCGTCTATGCAAAATCGCATTTACTAGCGAGAGCTCATTGGAATGGGCATGGGCGTCTGCACTTGAGGCCTAAACGAGCAGGTACAGAATTAAGCCAGCTCACGCTGGGTGTCTTTGTCTGCTGGAGGAGGGAAAAAACAGGAAGTTGAATGGTAACAGAAAGTGAATTAACTTTGTCCTTGATTAGGAAAAGGAGAAAAAACTCAGGAGGCTTCTGGCACTTGGATGGAGTCACAGGGTTGAATCAGGATAATCTCTGAAGCTGAGAGAACTAGATAATTCATTGCTTTAAAAAGCAAAGTGCTGAACCTTTGTGGTTTTCAGTCTTTGTTATTCAGGTTTGTGCTCATCACTGCAGTTAGTGCCAAAGCAGAAAAAAATGGCTTGCAAAGCACGCAAAAACAAAGCAGAATTTTACTTGCAGAGGTAAAACCTTGTGCATGTATTTAGCAACAAGAAAGTACTAAGGATGCTGAGGTGGAGTTCCTGGACTGGTTCTCCAATCTGTTACACTGGTTTTATACTGATTTGAATGGAGTTACACCTGCATAAAACTGGTATAACAGAATGGAGTGTCAGGCCCCCATAAGGGCCAAATTAAGTCACATTGCATTAATGGCAAAACTCCTATTGACTTTCATGGGATCAGCATTTGGCCCTAAATGCAGACAAATATAACCTGCTGGATCATGGTGGAATGGAAATATCTCCATGACCCACAGCCTAACCTTGAGCCTTGGGAGCCCCAGACCAAGCTCTGTAATGACTCGCACCCCACGCAACACTATTGATGACAACTTTTTGCACAGGGTGTAAGATAAGGCAGAATTTGGTCCACTGTGTTGTAATAAATTTCTCTGTGTGCCACATATAAGTCCTTATGTACATACCTATAGTAGAGACCAGGTGCATGGATATTGGCCAGCTATGATAGACGACTGTGGTGCCTGCATGCTAGAGGAACTCAACTTAGTGATCTATGAGCTGCTTCTGAAGTGAACAAGAATATTTGCAACTCTCAACCCTTCTTTGCTTCTTTGTTACAGTCCCACAGAGAACCTGATGGGATGTTAAGTCTAGCAAGTTCTCTACCTTTGGTGACCGCTATCTTCCAAGAGATACTTTCTTGGAGAGCTTTCAGTCGCTTTGCTTCTGCTGCCAGTGCTCTGTCCTCTGCGTCCTCCTCCTTCTGGAGCTCCTTCTTGAACCCCGACTGCTTGGCATTCATCATAGTGGAATAGGTCATCTTCTCATGGACTTTCAAGGTCTTCTTTCGCTCACGTTCCTAGGGGGAGACTTCAGTTATGTAGACAAGTTCTCCTAGTCAAGTAGTCTGTCCAGTACACTCTTCAAATGACTCAAGAGATTATTTTATAATCTAACTGATCTCCCCACTAGTAAGCTTTTCTGATATTTAAATTGGCTCAATTTCATCCTATTACTCCTAGTGATACTGCCTTGGAGCCACCAAAATAATTGGTCTCATTCCTTGAAGCTGATACCCAGCAGTGTGTACACTGTTGCTACATCTCCTCCCCTGCTAGATTTTAAATGTATGTATTGAGTGCCTCGTGTTTCCCTTTGTGGGTTATTTCTGAGGGGGGGGGAACTGGCAGAGTCTCCTATCCATTCTTCTATTACAGGGCTACCATTTGTCCCCCTACTCAGCAGAAGAGGCTGATCTCGGGGAACTTCTCAAATGTAAGGGACATGCATACAGAGGACTCTTGCCTCCACAGTGCTGCCTGCCTCCTGCAGTCTCTTGAAAGCACAGACCCTACAAGGGTTGTACTACTATGGACTCCCCTGTGTCCTTCCCCATTTGTGGTTCTGGAGCCCTGAGGAAACCCCTCCAGGTCTGTGGGGAAGAAGGAAGCATACCACAGAGCCAGCTCTCCCCAACTTCCAGGCCTCACTAGTCTGCTCTCGGGGTTCCAATTCCCCTCCTCTTACGGACAGAAGCCTGCAGCCCTAAATTAATCTGTCAACCTTAGCATTCATTTAGCTTGTGGTCCAGCACAAAACCAGCATTAGTATATGGGCTCTCCAAGTCAAGGGATGAGTCTGATTAATTGTAAAACAGGAGATCTGTAAAACCCAAGGCTGCTACAGAAATAAGTAATCCCAGTAGCCTCAGGAGCCTCCCACAGGAATGGGAAATCCACCATTATATAGAAGGAAAGAAGCAAAAGAGCAATAAAAATAATCTTCAAATACCTGCCCAGATTCTCAGCTGCTGTTAATCAGCCTGGCTCCATTGACTTCAGTGGAGCTACTCTGATTTACACCAGCTGAGGATCTGGCCTGTAATGTTCTTTCATACAACAAGTTTTGTTAAGGCTGCCATCCCCTTTCGAATGCACTGCAAACATCTTAGCTTTTGCCTTAGTTGTTATACATACCACCTTAGCCCTTTCTCTTTCCTTGTCTCTCAGTAAGAAGATATCCATATCCGAAGGGATTTTAAATGGGTTTTTCCACATCGGAAACGCCTCATTATCTATGCACACAGCAAGAAACAGAACTCGATTAGCAGAATCTCAGTGTGGTGATAGCTAAAAAGGCCAATTTCAAAATATAAAATTCATGGGCAGTGTTTTAATCTGAGTTACCTCAGCACTATCCAACATATTTTAAAGGGACGCCGTCAATGTATAACCTGGTCCTTTTGCTAGGGGAGATGGGCATTTTAAGAGTAAACTGTTCCTGAAGTGGCAAATTCACAATGGGCCAAATACTGTGTTTTGTCCTGAGGTTTTACTGTCCTTACTAATTGTTTACAATGGACGTTTTGCCTTGAGTAAGGGCCTCAGGATTTGGCCATATTAAAGGAACTTCACTCTATCAGAGATCACTATTGATGGGCCCTACGGGGTATAGTTTTGGGAATTAGCACATTTGCAGCAGTTGATCTTTTGGGGAGGCTGTGTTGACAGAGCAGAGATTTTACTGTTTAGCTACACCCACCTCGCTCTCTCATCCAGTTCCAGTGGGCCAGTTCCTGAAGTCCTTACCCAATGTTTTACTCAGCTAAAGCTCCCACTGATGACATTAGAACCTGCCAGACTAAAGGTTGTACAGCAACCTGAATAAGCACCTGTAGATCTGGCACGTGGTTAACAATTAAAAGCTGAAAAGAGTATCAGGACCTTACCTGAAAGTGAAGACTTTGTTTCCACTCCAGAGTTGGTAGAGGGAACCCCAGAGGTTGGCACTGTTTGCCGAGAAAATGTCCTAGCCTCTGGTTCAATACAAATTAATATTCAGCCATCAATAAATCAATAGTAATAAGCAAAATTGGCAAGAAGGCAGGGCAATACTTGAATCCATAGACTTAATCCCCAAGTCTTGGCATTTCCTTGCTTTTACAGACATCAGAAAGGGGGCTTTTGTTACCTTTTAATTTCTCATAGAAAGATGCAACAGTAAAGCTTCTTCCTATCTTCTGCAGGATGCTTGGGTTGAGCATGTTTTTCAAACATTGATAGTAGGGCTTTTCCAAAGGGAAATTAACACAATACCCTGTTGTCAAATCAAGGCCACTTTCTGATCAGAGAGGGGCTATTTCTCACATCTTGTCCTGAATCTTGGGGTGACTTTGTAATGTGAATGAAGATTGATTACAGAGCTCAACCATTAACTCCTTTCACTAGATTTTAATGAAATTATAACCCACGGCCTTTGGACAGAGTGACGGTACCATATCTGCCTGTCTTAAGGAACCAGTACATCCATAATCTAGGGTTCCTTTCTGTAATATAATAATATGTGCAGTGCACATATAGGGCCTGAGCTGAACCCCTTTTAAGTCAATAGGAGTGTTTCCATGGGCTTCTATGGGGTTTGGACAAGGCCCACAGGTGCAAATTTTGCCATCAGCAATACAAATCCAAATAACTCCATTGACAACAGTGCAGTTATTTTGGATTTACACAAGTAACTCAGAGTGGAATTTGGTATACAATGTTTTAAATGCCCCATAGTGGTACTTCCAATTACATTACTATGTAGGATGGGAAATGCCTGTTGGACTATACCAGAATGCTTAATAGGAACTTGAACAGGTTGGTTTTGGTGTTGTGTTTCCTACATCCAAAGAGCAAAACATTCACTTGCAGTCTAGATTAGTTTTATTTTAGATGAAAGAATATAGCAAAGAAAGAACAAATATCAAGTCTCCATAAGAAAGGAAAAAGAAAGCATCTCTCACTCTGTAATATCTTCTTTTTCAAACCCCTCACTGTCCCACTCCCAGCAGATGGTTGGGCAGACTTTTTACATTGAAAAGGTGGAGAAACATGATCCAATGGGTGAGTCCTTGATAGTGGGAAGTGAACCCCGTGGACGCTAGAGCTAAAAGCTTGCACCACTACCACCTAAACTAGCAAACTCAGCTCTCTTAGCCAGCACCTGTAGAAAACTCAAACTTCTATGTGATCCAGCCACAAGAGGGGGACAGAGAGCCACACTCAGAAAGTGTGGGTTACACACAGAAAATAAAGTCCAAGGCCTGGTCTACACTACATGGTTAGGTTGATGTTTTCTGCCTTGCAGCAACCTAGCTGTGAAAAGAACAAGGAGTCCTTGTGGCACCTTAGAGACTAACAAATTTATTTGGGCATAAGCTTTCATGGGCTGAAACCCACTTCATCAGATGCATGCAGTGGAAAATACGGTAGGAAGGTATATATATATACACAGAGAACATGAAAAAATGGGGGTTGCCGTACCAACTCTAACAAGACTAATCAATTAAGGTGATAATAATAGCCCACCTTAATTGATTAGTCTCATTAGAGTTGGTATGGTAACCCTAATTTTTTCATGTTCTCTGTATATCTATATCTATATATATCTTCCTACTGTATTTTTCACTGCATGCATCTGATGAAGTGGGTTTTAGCCCACAAAAGCTTACGTTCAAATAAATTTTTTAATCTCTAAGGTGCCACAAGGACTCCTCGTTCTTTTTGCTGATACAGACTAACACGGCTACTGCTCTGAAACCTAGCTGTGGAAGAGTCTCCACTTAAATTTGTTTCCCGCTGACGTAAGTGATGTAGTAACCATTGTAGTAACACCACCTCCCCAAGCGGTGTAGAATCATGGTCAATGTAATTAGGTCGATCCAGTGTCAGTGTAGACACTGCGTTGCTTACATCAACTGTTCCTCGCTTTCAGGAGCTGTCCAACAGTGCCCCACACTAACAATACAATTGATACAAGCACTCCTGGTGAGAAGCTGCACTGCTGACACGGGGAGCCAAATGTGCATAGCCCCAAGCAATTTAACAGCTGCACTGGTTGTATGCCGATGTAAGTTAGGCTGACATAATTTTGTAGTGTAGACATGGCTTTAACTATGTATACCACTTTTGGGAAAGGAGGGACAAAATAAAACATAGGGGGTTTGTTAGTAATAAGCCTTATGGTCTCTGTCTTTCCTTAAAGACATGAACATTCCCACGCATGCCATACACCACACTTCTAAGTGCTCCAGCCAAAACCCACATTTCATCATTAGATTTATGCTTTGCAAGCAACAAGTTACGAATTAAAATTCTTACTGGAAATGGCTCCAGAGCTGGACGTTTCCTGGGACACAGTCAAATGCGAATAGGACACCACAGACATGCTGTACGAATTCCGTTCTGATGACTTCTCGGGAAAGGTTTAGATGGGCAGTTGGCTGAGTTTTATATTTTCTGCGATAGAACCTAGGGGGAAAGCATAATGATCACAATATAATTATCTATAATGTACAGACAGAAGAATGATTGTAGTTTATCATCAAAATTCACCCACAATCAACAGACACAATTGCCATGCCTCCTTCCTTTGGAAGGTGACTCCTTAGGACAAGTTCAGATGGGAATCAGTTGCACTGGTGTAATTCCACTAGAGTCAGTAGGATCACTCCAGACGTGCACTGGCATAAAGGAGAGGAGAAAATATTGACTGCCATTTGCACTGGTTTTAAGGCTATATTTTAAGCAGTTTCATTTGCATTGCCACCTACGCTTAAAACAACCTCCCACTTCCTGTACAAAAAGTGGTCTCCACCTTCCCTTTCCAACCCTGCCCCTTAAAACCCCAGACTCCTTTAAAGAAGCTTTCTCCATCACAGAAACTGGCTTTCACTCTCCTTCTGCATTAGGTCCAAACCACGAGTGTCACTGGGTTAGCACCAGCTCAAAAAGAAGAAAGTTCCCTACAAAATCACCCTTCCTGCAGTATCTGGGGTTTCTGTAGGGCTAACCCTGTTTATCTTGTGAGCCCTAAGCAAATCCCAACTTGGGTGGTAGCTGTGTAATCCAAATTCTGCTGCATGGTGTAAGAAATATCTTGGTCATGCAGGGCAACTGGGCAAACACAACAAACCCCTAAAAGTGCAAACCCCTCAATGCTCACTTGGCTATCTATAATCCAGAGCTGTGCTACTCCAGAATGCAAAGTGCCGTTTGCCCGGTGCTAAGCACTTTCAATTCCCATTGAAATGAATGAGAGTGGAGAGCACTCAGCATCTTGCAGGGCTATATATGTGTGCACTAACCATTTATCTGTGACGTTCTTTGAGATAAAAGGTGCTTCATAGGATAGTGTTACACTGAGAAAGACTGATGAGTGCAAGGATCATAAGTCTATTTGAGAGTGGGTGTGAACGCACCCTTCACTTGAGATAGTTGTAAGAAGCACTTCAGGACCCACACCTAAAAAAAGAGCTAACAGAATCTGCCCAGAAACTAACAACATGGTGAGGAGGGGTCCACTGGGTATTGTGACCAGGTATGAGAAAGAGAGGGAAGGCAGAACACAGAGACAGACAGAAGGAGCAGCTGAAAGCGCGGTATCTGACCCTGGAAGAAACCTTGGGTCATGGGTGCAGACTGAAAAGAATGGTCTTGGTGCTGTGAGAAGAAGCTGCTTCCTACTGTTTGATTCCGTGTGCATTCAGAGAGACAGGAGGACTTTGTAAATAAACAAAGCTGTATCAAAGAAATGCCTCTCACCGATTTCTGTTCCCAACGGGAACATCTCCAAGGCTACAAACTTCCATTAGCTGCTCGGGCCAAAAAAGGGGCAACAATAATAAGGGTCCTTCTTTAACCCTGTTCCTAAGGTGTGGATACATTTTTTTTCTTTTATAAATCTTATTATAGATTGTTTGCACAGCACTTTGTAAATTATCTAAAATGTTACCTAAGTGCTAATAGGGTTAGTTATTAAGATCCATAATGAAAAAATGGTATTAAAATCATTTGGTGTCTCTTTCACAACCTTTGACATTTTAATGGTTCCACAGGTCTATACCGTCACTCACTGGTGCCAAAGTCAATTGATAGGGAATTACCATTTTTAGTTTACTGATAAATTTACCTGCCACATTTCCCTAGCATTAAGGTGCAGTGCACAAAAATGCTGAATGAAACATACACAATCAGTCTAGAAATAGAATTAATAAGATAAAATGTAGGTTAGTTTCCAAGTTCCCAGAGCATTGGATGGGCTCAAGTCTTGAGCCAGCAGCAGGTAATTGAGAAGCAGACGGGTTAGGTTTCCCTGGCTTCCAACAAAACACACACACATGCATACACACTCACCCACCCGCAGGTAAATCATAGAATCATAGAATATCAGGGTTGGAAGGGACCTCAAGAGGTCATCTAGTCCAACCCCCTGCTCAAAGCAGGACCAATCCCCAATTAAATCATCCCAGCCAGGGCTTTGTCAAGCCTGACCTTAAAAACTTCTAAGGAAGGAGATTGTAAGATTCATCAGTGCATGGAAGTTCCTAGTGAAACATACTAATGCCTCCAACTTTCTGTCTCAGTGAAAAGCTGTATTTGCTGTTAAAAACCGTAGGAGGGGAAAACGCAATAAAAATTATACCTCCCTTCTTTGGCTTCTCGCCCCAGTGACTACCCTACCCGCTCTGATAGCAGCGTGGGTCAGTTGCAGCCGGGCAGAGCCATGCACCTGGAAGAATGGCACAGAACCGTGCAGACTTTGGTTAGCTCCGCGGCTTCGTTTGTTCTCCACTCTTGTTTATGTTGTCAAGGAAACCTTCTCTCCTGTTGCCCGGCAACTGTCTACGTCATAAAGGAAAGAAGAGCTGCGTCACTTTGGTGCGCTATTCCAGAATGATGGGGAGGGCAGGCAAACTAGCTAACCGGCTGCACTTGCAGGAGGGTGGGTGGTAGCAGTTCTAGGCTTCGCAAAACAAGCGAGTAAACCGGCGGCAGGGGCAATTTAGTTGCAATTAAAGATATTGTGCATGACTATGAAGTTGATAAACATAAAGCGGCCACAAGTTTCAAGAAAAATCCATTGTAGCTGCTTTTGCAGGTCTCTTGAGCACGAAATTGCGGTTAGCGGCAACTGCGGGTCTCTTGCACATAAACCAACCAAGGGGCTGCACATGACGTGCCACTGTGTTTGGTAGGTGTTTGGCAGGATTCATTGCAGGTTTCTTTCTACTGATTTTGCAGAGGTTCTTCTTTCCCTGGATAATAACAGTCTAGGGACCATTTTCAGAGGCAAAGAGGTATATTGCTAATCATGCATTTCTACTTCTTATTTTTAGTGGAAAGAATTTAACCCTATCTCTACAAATCTTATACATAGGGAGACAGTTTATCTAAGAGGTTAGAGCAGGGCCTCCATCCAGGCTTCTAAACCTGACTGCAATTTTCTGGCTGTGTGACTGTGAGCAAGTCACTTGACCTCTTTGGAGCTCAGTTTACCCTTTCCCCAGCTGTAAAATATGGATAATTAAATTTAGTCACCTCAGAAGGGTGTTGTTTGGCTTACTAAACTAACAGCTGTAAAGGACTCATCAGATGAAAGGTGCTGTAAAATATTATTATGTCATACATTTATAAAGGCGTATTGGAAAAATATGATTTTGGGGAATGGGGGGAGGGAAAGGTATCAAAAACCCCTTATTTTCTCTTTGTTGTGCCCAAAGGGAAAAATATCGGTTCCAGATATATCAATGTGCTTCTTTTGTGTTCTAGGGATTAGCAGTTGAGCTTTCTAAAACAGCAATTTCTGTGTTACAATAGATTTCTAGATGGCTTTACCCACCTGAATAAATCATACAGCATGACAAATAACAGGATTTGTTTTTAAAAAGAGCAAACTCCTATTTAATGTGTTATTTTCCATTGTTGTGGATCGCTAAAATATGGGACTCACTGAGCTGTAAAGTCTCTCTCAATAATTCAAGCAAGAGGAGGATGTTGCTTATAAAAGAGGAAACTTCTGTTTACCCCAAACAAATACTTCAGCATTTGGCAAAAAAATACAGGGTAATCTTATGTTTCTGTAAAGGAATCTTTTAGTTGAAAATTTCCCAGTTGTAGTAGAAGATTTGAATCAGGAGAGAAATTGAAAAATCATTTTGCGTATTAAAAAAAATCAAGGAACAAATTGTACTGCAAATGCAATTCTCTAAATGTAAATAGCCTTTGGAAGTAAGGATTTATAATGGAACTGCAGATACAGAGCTGTAGTGGTATGCATAGACATCACTGGAGTGCATAACGTAGGAACCTAGGAGATTAGGACAGCTATAGCTCTAATATATGGAGTCATTTCTCATAGTGAATGATACAAATTCTATAGCTATGTTTCCCTTCCATGCAACCTTGCTAAACGTTTATTAATTAATATTAGAACACACATGATTTAAAAAACTGATCATTACATTATCAAATTGAGAGAAAGTAGGTAGCTTTTCATGAAATTTTTTTGGCTCATCACTCACTTCCTGTAAACTCTACAAGTGTTTATGTTATGCTTTTCTTTGAGGGCCCATAGATTCATGATTTTTAAGGCCAGAAGGATACTAGGGGGTCTGTTGTAAGCAGCTATTAACTCTGTTAATGAATGTAATAAATTACATGTGCACATCATGGGGAAAACCTGCTTTATAAAGTGGTCTGTGCAACTGACTGGTGGTGTAGCTTGTTAGTTACTTTCACATAGTTTCAAGGATCCATAGTGTGACATCGGGATACCATGTCTACGAGTTTGTTAAATGTTTGACATAAGGGTTATCAATACTGTTTCCTCATTCTATGTTTGGTGAGAGCAGAAGCCCAGGTGTCAGTGAGGTAAGATTCACTTTTAGTAAGATGCCCTTATTCATCTAATAGATGTGATAGCGGGAGAATTGTTACAGCACAATAGTTCGTAAGGCATGGCTAGAACATGGGATTGGAATGGAAGGATTTGGAGTTCTAGTTCTGTCTTTGTTGTTGGCTTGTAATTGATCTTGGACAAGTCACTTGATTTCTCTGTGCCTCCGTTTCCTCATCTATAAAATGGAGCAATTAATACTTATCATCATCATCATCACTGGGGTGGTGTGAGAGTTAGTTAGTTGGTACTGGCAAAATGTTTTTAAATTGCTGGCTGAGAAATACTATAAGAGATGGGAGCCATATAAGTATCTACAGAGACAGAAAGATATGACTGCAAAGTAATATATATTTATACCAGGAAGCAGGCATGCATCAAGTACACTGGTCAGCTCGGGGTTCATTAGTCTCCACCATTCCTTTTAACTCTCTCAAGGGTCTCCATTATTAATTTATTTTACTTTAGATATTATAAAATGTAACTGTGCACTAGACAAACAGGAAAGGACTAAAATACAAGCCGAATGGCACAGAAATACTTCAAGGCAGTTTGAGTATTTTCTCTCTGATCCGTTCAGCTTTATATTCTTTGCTGGGTTTGGTGCTGTAGAACCTGAAACAGCCAAAGAGGGAAATCAAGACCTGATATTAATAAGGTTAAAAAAAATTAAGGAAGGAGAAATCCTACCAGCTGATATTCTGTGCTGTACTTCCAGGACTCTCTGAATTCCTTCAGGGGCCTGAGCAGCCTCTAATATACAGTAGAGTAATAGGTGCTGTTCAAATTTATTGTAGCCTCCCAAGGACTGACTATGGGCAGAACCCACACAGGGCTCTGCATTCTGGGCTATGTCCCATGTAGAAGGACTTGCAGAGGGGCCAGGATAAAGCTGGCTAGAGTGGTCCTATGCTGTGCCTGTGCCAGAATACACACTCGCCCCATTCCCTTGGGGGGGGCGGGCGGAGGAGGCTGTTTTTGGCTCCTATATCATGTTACTATTGCATAGAGGGACTAGAGTAGGGAACAGAATCCCTCCCATTTTTTTATTTTTGAACAAAGCTTTATTCACAGTACACAATCATATGAGCCTTTAAATGAGTAATGGTTGCCAACATATCCTGTCTGGCTGATCAAATGCTTCTTAATAGTTCAAGTTTCTTGCATATGGGTGACAGAACATAAGGCACCAAGAGCCTGACCCACAGCCACAAGACTCTCTTTGACTGCGATGGGCTTTGGGTCAAGCTCCCCAAAAGGGATGTTGCCTGAAATACAGGATGGGTGGGTCATCTTCACAGCACAAAAGAATCCTCTTGCTCTCCAGAAAAGCCCTGTGGTGAAGGAAGGTTGGGATGTCTCGTGTTTACAGCAGGACTGCCGTTTCTAGAATCCTGATGTGATTCTTTGATCGTGTTGGGCCCCCTCATCTACCACTGATTGCTGTTTACTGTCTCACCGCTCCCAGCTGAGCATCCTCTTACTGCAGGGAACCTGCATCAGTTGCAAAGGGGGAGGCTGATTTCAGGGGACCTTGGAACAACCGCACTGCCAGAGCCCACCACAGGATGTCATCAAAAGTTGCTTTTCAGCCGCTGGAGAGAGACGGATTTGGTTGAAGGACCCACATTTCTCACTCGTGGTTTCTCTTTGCACATGTGTTTGAATTTCACCTTGTATGTTATGAATGAGGGTTAAACACAATCAGCACAAAGAAAATCCTGTTCCATCCCCTGGATGTTAATGGTTAAATTTCCCAAGTGATAAATTCTGTAAGCAGTTTTGAAGAGGCCATCAAGATTCTGTGAGCAGAGTTTTAATTCCTGTTAGCAGGGTGATTCAATAGAAGAACCTTGATTTAGTATGCAGAATTGTAGATCCTACCCTCCAGGATGCTATTAGCCTAAAACCAAAATGGGACTCTCTTGACTTTGCTTCCCACCAGGATGGTCCCCCATAAGTAGGGCCCTACCAAATTCAAGGTCCATTTTGGTCATTTTCATGGTCACAGGATTTTTAAAATCGTAAATTTCACGATTTCAGCTATTTTAAGCTGAAATTTCACAGTGGTGTAATTGTAGGGGCCCTGACCCAAAAAGGAGTTGGGAGAGGGGGGTCATAAGGTTATTGTGGGGGGGTTGTGGTACCTCTACCCTGACTTCTGCGCTGCTGCTGGTGAGGCGGTGCTGCCTTCAGAGCCGGGCAGCTGGAGAGCGGCGGCTGCTGGCCGGGAGCCCAGCTCTGAGAGCAGAGCCGCCGCCAGCAGCAGCGCAGAAGTAAGGAGGGCAGGGTACGGTATTGCCACCCTTACTTCTGCGCTGCTGCCTGCAGAGCTGGGCCCCCAGTCAGCAGCCGCCGCTCTCCAGCCGCCCAGCTTCAAAGGCAGCGGTGCAGAAGTAAGGACGCCATGGTCTGGTATTGCCACCCTTAATTCTGCACTGCTGCTGGCAGGGTGCTGCCTTCAGAGCTGGGCTCCTGGCAAACAGCTGCCGCTCTCAGCCACCCAGCTCTGAAGGCAGCACAGAAATAAGGGGGGCAATGCCGCAACCCCCCTAAATAACCTTGGGACTTCCCCTCCAAGTCCCTTTTGGGTCAGGACCCCCAGTTTGAGAAACCCTAGTCTCTCCTGTGAAATCTGTATAGTATAGGGTAAAAGCACACAAAAGAACAGATTTCACGGGGGGGGGGGGAACACCAGATTTCATGATCTGTGACTTTTTTTCATGGCCGTGAATTTGGTAGGGCCCTACCCATAAGGGGATTTCATTTTATTTTTGCAACTGATGGATTAAACTGGAAACTGTCACCTGCCAAAACTCCAACAGGGAATCTGACAAACTCGTGGCTTTTCTATGGTGGTGTTTGTGAGCACTGGCTGTAGTTACACTGATAAGAGTGGTATGTGCTGAGCTATTGGGTTTTTTCCCCTGGCCATAATCAAATCAGTTGCACTCCCTTTCTCGCTAAAAGGCGTAAATTCTCAACATCTTGTGGTTGATGGCAACAATGTGGAAGTGGGTCAATGGTTTTTCAAACATAATGCTTATTGTAGCGTCCCTTGTGGAAGAAAAGACTCCACTGTAATGAATATAAACTGTATTCTTTATTGAGGCTGTTGGACACAGACAAACTCTGTGGTTCTCTCTAGCTCTTGACTAATTGACTAACACAGTCTGTGCTGTCTAGTGTCAATACATAGGGCCTCCTTAACTCTGGGCCTGGATTAATCAGTTACAGATTGGACTACCGACTACAGCACGCTTATCAGCAGTGTATAGGGCCTGATCCAAAGCCCACTGTAGACAAGGGAATGATTCCCATAGAGTTGAATGGGAATGTTCACTGTTAGATTGTTTTTTATAAATTACATTGTTCAATTGCAATGCCATTTTTGAGTTTCTAGCAACACCTGGGCCCCAAACAAAGTTTAGATCCAAATCCACATTTCCCTAAAAGTTCAGGTGTGTTTGGAATCAGAGTTTTGGTTTGGCCCATTCTAGAGATAGCCACAAAGATGAGGCCCATGAGACTACTCTAGTCCTGTCTGTTATTCCAGTTCATTTTCAGGGAATAATTATTTTCCTCAGGACCTGCAGAATCTGTCCTAAAAGGATTTTTGTTCTGATAAAGGTCCCACTCTTCCAGGCTTCCCCCATGGAATTCCCATGAATTTCAATGGGAGTGACACACATGTAGAATGTAGCCAATGGGAAATAACTGTTTACAGCAGCCAGTGGGGTGCAGTAGCCAACATGCCCCCATACACATCCATGCAGTTTCCACTGGGTATCCCATCCCAATGGCATGAATACATTTGATCTATCTATCTAATTTAAATGGCTACTATTACTGTAATATCTGAACACCTCACTATTTCATCCTACAACACCCCTATGACTTATCCCAGTACAGTTATCTGCATTTGACACTGATGGGGAAACTGAGGTGCAAAGAGGTCAAGTGACTTGCCCATTGAAGTCTATACTGTGGAGCAGGGTCTTGTATGCAGGTTTCCCACCAACTTCAGTAGCTATTTAGTTGCAATGGAATCCCACTTAGTAGGAAATGCACTGACACTGCTAACTCACTTCAGATGGGCCACCCAACAGGTGTCAAATGGTAAGAGCTTTCATTCATTACCTATTCATTACCCCCAACTAGGGACTGCTCAAAAAGCTTCACATCCCATGCCTAATCCCTTAATCTATCCAGGCCAACATCTGCTTGAATACACGTAATTCTATGTACCAAGATGTCAGCAGATGTTGTAGCTTGTTTTCCAGTGAAATGTCTCCTCTTAAGTAAATATTACATTTAAGGTTGCTTTCCCTGTGGTTTTCCTACCTGCGGTTTGCGCAGTGGGTCAATGCCCTGCTCAGAGATAAGAGGAATAATTGCTACAAGAGCTGTTTGCTGCTTTCCCCTAAACGGTTAGGTGGCTCATATACCTGTAATTACAAGACTTGAATGCTGCTTAATATCTGGGGAAATTTTCCGTAAGTGGGGAATTTAAGGCAGGGGTTGAGACTTGGCAGACTGGAAGGGCTTATTTATTCACATTTCAGTGGTTCATAAATTGTAAATCTGTATGTAATTTAAACATCCAGCTATCAAAAGGTCTTGTGAGGAGGGTATTGGTGAGGGGGATGACAAATAGACTCTCAGATAATTAAAGGAATGCCAGTTGCAGGTCAGCAAGAAAACTCTTCCATTATTATTTTTCTTTTAATAGAGAACCCAGACTTAAGATGGCTGCTGCCACCTCACGGGTAAGATACGTGTGGGCTGTGTGCACAGCTACAGCAAATAACAATACACAACAATGTTTCACTTCTTTTAAACAAAGGAAACGTTTCCAAGGAGCAACAGAAATCAGAATAGCCGTCTAAGGAATTCTGTCTCCAGACAAAACCAGACTCAGAATCATTAAAAAGAACAGGTGCAAGCTAGAACATTCGTTGGAATAACACGTCATCTTTTGTCTGTTCTCAGGCACTTTTTGCTAAAAATCTGTGTTCTGGCTAACTCATGTAATCGTTTCACAGGGAGCGTTAACCGTTTAGATGTTTCATTAATATATTATGCAAATTATATATTTGAAAGAGCATCGTAAGACCTCTATAAATAGAGCTTTGGACCTTTTTTCAAGGTCCTGTTTAGAATTCTCCGGTTAATAAATCAGGCCCTTTAAAAACAGTATTTTCAAACCTTCCTTCTCACATTGTTGTTAGTAAAGTGATCTGCTTGGCTTTCAGAGAGCTTGTGAGAAGGCTGGGCAGAGGGCCAGCTGCTGTCCTTAACCAGATGTATTGAATTAAGAAGACACTGCTTCTATAACCTGTGCTAATTCATTCCCCTCAGCCAGAGTATGTTCTTGTGTACTTGATGTACAATCTATAGAAACAATTTCGCTGACATCAGATATGCTTATAAATAGAATGTCTGCCCCACTACAGTTCTGTAGCTATACCAACAGGAACAAAACACCCGTAAGTGTTGTACTGTGCCTGGAACTGGGATGCCAACAAAGATTTTCCCCTAAAGCATCCAAATTCAACCACTCCTGGAGGCAAGGTACTGGACTAGAGGCACATAGGACTTGCCAAACTGGAAGAGATCAATGTCTCTACCTAGCTGTAGACTCCTTTCTCTTGTCCCCTTGCTTGGGGTGTGTGTGACAGGTTTGATTTGGATGCTTCATCTAAGTCTTCCATGGTTTTCTTCTCTCCTCTGCTTCTCCATGTTCCGTCCTCTTCTTCCTTCCATCGCAACCAGAACCTTCCCCATATCTCTCTTGTCTCAATACAATTCCAGGCTCTGCGCCTTTCTGACCCTTCAAGTATGAGTAACCCTGATCCTCCTGGCCTGGACCCAGTGACTCCCATTCCTGACATGTATTACACATCATATAGTACATTATTAACTATAATGAAACCCAAAGCAATTATTAACTCATCCACTCTATCAGCTCTCCAGACTTCTTGCTTAAATTCCAGAGGTCTAGTTTTCAAATCCATTTTCCCCAAAATTTGAGGAGTGCACTTCTCCCTTTTACAACTAACTAGGTGGTTCACTTTTGGATCCCCTATTCCCCAGCCTTTGTAGCATGTCTGGTTTAATAGCTGTTCTGTTGGAGCCAGTGTCCACGGTTCCCATGCATTTCACAGATCCTGTTGCACACTTAATAGGCAGACTCCCATTATTGTTTTTTAACTGTCTAGACCTTAAAGAAAAGAAAAAGTGGGGCTAATCCTTGTACCTCCAAGCTGTACCCCTTCATCTGGTGCCCCATCCCCATTTTCCCAAACTGGGAGAGGGGCTTTCACTAGACACTGTGGTGCTCTGTCCTGGCTTGCCTTAAATTTATAACAGTCTTTTTATGGCCATTTTTTTTCAAAGCATCAGCATTTAACTGAACTGCTTCCTTAATTTTTGTATTATTGCCAATTTCCCTTGTTTTATAAACCAAATTTAACACTTTTTCTAATCATTCAAAAATGTCACAAACCAGATTCGAACCCCCCCTCTTATCATACGTATTAGACACAGTGCTGTGCTTGGAGGGCTCATGACAATCAACTTCAATTTTCCTTACTGCAGCTGCTTCCTCTTCTGGTGCTCTGCTGCAAGGAAAGATTCAAGCTCTGTGGCAGTTTCCATAGCCCCTCACAGTATCTTTGGCCTCCTTTTGCTGATCTGCAAGTCTGAGTCCAGCTGAGTGTCTATAAATTGGTCCATTGTCAAGGCATTTGAATTATTATTATTTGTGTTACCGTAGTGCCTAGGAGCCCTAGTGATGGACCAGTATTCCATTGCACTAGCCACGGTACACACACACACACACAACAAAAAGATGGTCCCTGCCTCAAAGAGGTTACACAGCTGGTCCTCTTCCTGGCTCCAGCAAACTGTCTTCCCTGGGGCAAGTGGGGACTTTGTCCCTGTACCCCAAGACTGCGCCTTCCATTTACGTCTAAGGATGAGCACAAAGTTCTCCATTTACTGCAGGTGTTAAAAAGTTCTTAATTCAAGAGAGTCTTTGGCACAGTGTCTTGGTTTTGGCTTTATTTGCTGTCTTAAGCTCAAATATTTCTGTTCATTAAAGGGCTGAGCGGGCAAGGTGCTGAGCACCTCCAGAGGGGTACTGGAGTGCCTTTACCTCTTGCTGAAGTCAATGGACATTGTAGATGCTCATGATTTTGCAGGACTGGGCCCTTAATCTGTATTACTATTTTTTTTTTCGGTAAAGCACTTGGGTTAGCTTTGGCAAGGCAGACACTATGTACATATGAATTATTAATATTTTATTTTTTTCATGGTGCAAATGGTCAAAGTCACACCTGTCCTCTCCAGCTAGTGAGAGTCAATATATTAGCAGATGTGGTGGCCAGATATGTCTCCCACTGTGTAAGAGATGCCACCAGACATTGTCCAGGTTCTCCCTGAACCTGCTTCTCCAGTGAACTTTCTTTTAACATCCCCTCTTGGCACAATATCTGAGCTCTCCAGGGCACTGTGTGCAATCCCCGATTTGGACAAATGGCTGAGCTTGATCCTGCCAGAATGATGTCAAAGCTTGCAACAATGTACATCATTTCAACACTGGCAGAGCTAAGGTCTCTGGGCCGGATGATGGCTGCTGCTGCTGCACAACAGAAATCGGCCCATGACAGTTTGATCCAGCCAGCACAATTAATAGGTTACCAAATGGCAGCGGGGTTAGCTCATGTTGCTTTGTGAGTGGAAGGATATCTGCTTACACGATTGGCCATCTCCTGCAAATTCCAGCTGCTCCAGAGGTCATGAAACCTGTGATTGAAAGTGGATGGGAAATTGCTCTTTAAAAGGAACATAATCTGGCTGCAGCCTGGACAGCTGCGGCTGGGGCAGCAGCTGATATAAAAATCCAGAGATATTACTGCCTTTTCTGGGGTTGGGGGTGAGACTGTGCCCCGGGCTACTGTGACGATCATGGAAGGGCAGCAAATGGCTTGAGTGATGGTGAGCCGTAAATCACCAGGGCTAGTACGCCCCTGGAGATAGACTCTAGACTCATCTCCTTGTGAGCAGTATGAGGAGAAAAATTCTATTGTCACCTAATGACCAGCTCAAAACAGTCACTGCTGGTTAAACTCTGCTGAGGTTCATAGTGACAAAGAAAGAGGATAATGTTACAAGCAATGGTTGTGAAAAGTTTTGATAAAAATGAGGCAACAGTCAAAAGTCTCTGTTTCCTAGAGGGAAGATTCATCCCTGGTGGCACAGGGAAGAAAGGGACACTTTCTGACATCAGTGGAGAGACATCTCCTGACCAAGCAGAGGAGAGCTGGTGTTTCTGTCACTGAGAAATGGTGCCCGGGCAGGAGCTGTAGCTAACCAGGAGCCCTGCCAATATGTGATGCGAAGTGGATGCAATGAATCAGTCCATCAATGGACCACATTAGCCTTACCAGCACCTCAAACAGTGCCCTCCCCTGCTGGCCTCTCACAGCCATGCCATCCCCTGCTTTACACCTGCCAAGCCCAGGTATAAAGCAGGGCTGATTCTAGCCCACTACCGATAATAACACTGCTTCTGATTCTGTCCCACAGTCAGCTGCATATTTGTCTACTCTAGTCCACGCTGCATTTTGACAGTTCTGGATATAGAAACAGAAGCTTGGTGTTTCTCATTTGCATATTGGCACCCAGAATGCCCAACTGTTTCACAACTACTTCTTACAAGGACACTGACAGGTCAAATCTGGGTCTCAAATTTAGAAACTGTAAAAACCAGCCTTTACAAATCCTCCAACCAATCAGAAAGTTTCTAAAAGCTAAACTTTCTATGGAAAGCTTATTTTTCTTTAAACAGATATAAACATTCCCCAGCAGTCCGTGTACTCTGAGCATGGCAGCACTGTGGTAGTACATAAGAATCAGAAGGATAAACTGACTAGAAGTTGATTAGAAACAAAAATGAAAATGTTTAGTCTGTTTTCATTGTCCAAGGTAAGAGAAGTGCAAAAAGGGCACCCACAGAAGAGCGTAAAGCAAATCTACTAATGTTTTGTGTTTTAAAGAATCAGTTTTAACAGTTTAGTGTTAAAACAGGTAAAAACACAGGTAAAAAAATATGTAACTGGAAACAGAACTGAGCCAAATCCTCAGAACTGACCAGTGTGAACACAGGAAATTTGGATTGAGATCCAGACTTTGCATCTGTCCCTTATATCCCTATAATGGGCACTATGCTGAGACTGCTAGGAAGATTGCTGATTAGTACCAATTGTGTTGGTATTTCTGTGGGCTTGTCTACACATGAAAATGTATCCAGAATAAGGTAAGGTGTGAATTTAAAACAGATTACCGGTAACTATTCCTGATTAGCTCTGTGTGGAAGCACCTATTCTGGAATAAGAATACTTTATTCCAAATTAGTTTATAATCAGTTTACAGATGGGGGAAACTGAGGCGTGGAGAAGTGAAGTGGCTTGGCCAAGATTACACAATAAATTAAAACAGAAATAGGGGGAACGGAATCTGGGAATGGAAATGATAATGCTTTACTCCCAGCCACATTCTCTGATCCCTGGACCATAGCCACTCCCTCTCTAGTAATGTCTCCTGGAGAATTCAGCTCTCAGTTACATCTGTGGAGTCCCACTGACTACAGAGGCGCTACAAGAATGCCATCAAAGGTAGAATTTTTGCCCATGGGGTCAGTACAGCAAAGAAAATTGCTTATTCGTGGTTCATGACGTTCATCATAAATCAGAACTTGTCCCAAAACAACCTCTCTGATCAGAACACCCTCAAATTCTGAGTTGAACCAATAACTATCTGAACCTCGAACTCCATGGTAAATCTAATAATGGACTAGAAAACACTGGATGTGAACACCACTGACCTTTGGGCAAGAATGGATCCAGATGGTCTGACTCTGTACCTTGTGGATTGACTCAGTTGCGACTAAAGGCTAGTAAGGGTGGTGCTCGGGGGGATGGAGGGGAGAATACAAGATTACATCACAATGTATTTTTGAATAAAAATATCTCCTGGGATTTTTTAAAAAATATTCTACTGAGAATATACACTCTGTGACCGTCAATCACCTCTCAATAGCAGCTCAGTAAAAGACTATCCAAAATGAAGAAAATTGGGCAGAAACTCCAGCCAGTGGTGCTGTTCTGAAACACGTTATTATTTTGCAAGCTAGTCTGGAAGAATTGGTCTTGCCAAATACTAAAACTGGGCTTCAGAATGACTGCTGAGTGCATAATTAATCCCCAGGAGCACGGAGTCTGGACAGATATAAAACAGAGCAGAAAAAATGTATATGAAGAATTAACTTTAAGAAACAAGCAAGGGCATTAGTCTCATTAAAGTTATAGCTCATCATTCATTTAATTTTATTTCTGTGGTGAGCAGAAACATTTTTTTAACCCCAGCAATGAAGCAGGATTCTTCTTTCTTTTTCAAAGGCAGCTGGAAATTGCTGTGTATAATGTTGTTGCTTTGATAAGATGTTTGATCAGAAGTTATTCAGTCCATTACTCACATGAACATGAATCCACAAAGAACTGCCAGCCAGAAAAGCGGTTCTTGCTTTCTGGAGAAATCCATGAAGGAAGGGGTTGGCCATCATTGGCATATGCCCAATGTGCCCAACTGTTTAATGGCATCATCATCATCAGCCAGGTGGAGAGCCGGTAGCCTGCCGTCAAAATAAGTCAGTGGGCATGCAACAGTGATATGCAATATAGTCTGAAATTGGTTGTGTGACTTTTGACTTTCAAGGGGTTGGTGAGAAACAGGGGTAGAGCTGTCCCCCAAATCCTGACCCCTGCACAAAGCTTCGTAAATAGGGTTTGTGCAGGGCTTGGAGTAGCAAAGGACCACTCCTCTGAAGTTGGGGAGAACCAATGGCTCCTGTGGTTTTCCTGGAGAGAACCATTGTCCGTGGCTCCTGCCCTACCCTTCTGTCCATGGCAGGGAGGTTGGCCAGTGAATCTGCACAGTTGATGTTCTACCGGCTATGCTTTCTATCTCCCTCCAAGTGCTACATCTTCACACAATGTTGAGGAGAGAATCATGATAGAGTACTTGCCCATTGCCCATCCACAAGGTGAAGGATTTGGCTCTTGCTTGTCTTTGGTACTGAACAACATATCCATTACTAGACCGACTTTGATTGGTGAAAGAGAGAAACTTTTGAGCTTACACAGAAGTTGGTCCAATAAAAGACATTGCCTCACCCACCTCGTCTCTAATATCCTGGGACCAACAAGGCTACAACCACACTGCATAGAACATTTCAGTTACTGCTCTAGTCACTCAAATGGATTTTCCAGAGACCCACCAACAGGCAGACTAAGGGACTGTGGTCTTTTGCTCCCATTACCATGTTAGCAGCAGTTTACTAAAAACACTATTCACAAAGCAGTGCCAGTGTCACTTTGCATGCTTGGTGCTCAAAAAAGTAACGATGAAATAAACCACATTAATTCTAAGAGGAATTGCAGTAATAATAACAAGAAATGAATCCAATAAAGTATAAAATCAGTCCCCCTGAGCTATTCAGTTGTTTTCAGTGAATTGATTCCCCTGTGGGTTAAAAGTCCTGAAGACCAAAGTTCTCTGTCTGTTAGAGGAGGCTCTGAAGCCAAAGCCTCAGATCTGAACATCCTGAATTCTGGGGAAGTTCAAGACTTTGCAATTCAGGCCCATTCCTCCTATTTAGGTGACCCTCCTAAGAGATTCAGCACAGCTTCCAATTCTGCTTCAACCCTGGCCAGGAGAGGTCAGATCTCCAGGTGAGAGAGGAGTTCAATTTCCTTGTCCATCCAGTGTTTGGCCTCTCCACAGAGACTGGGGCTAATTAGTGTCAGTTGCAATGCTGTTTTTTGACCTGATGTGGCCACGTAAACTGGACCAACGTTTTTTGCATCTTGGGCTGGAATTGCATTGGTGGTGAGGCAAGACACTCTGTACCCCATTTGCCAACCTCTGGAGTTATCCTTACCGTTCCTCACTTTAATGTGAATCCACAAAGAACAGCCACGCAGGCAGCTCTTTCTTGGGAAGTCCAGCCAGGAAAATCAGTTTCCTAGTTAATACCAAGCCGGCGCTGGCAATGCAGGATGGACGCACGGCAGTCATGGCTGCTCAGTCCAGTAAACTTTGTTTCCAAATCCACTGGCCTCTTCCCAGTCTGCAAAGAGGATCAATTCCCCCAACTGCCTGCAAAGGAAGCTAAACACATGTGACTAGATCTGACATATTCTATCCAGGAGAGGGCAGGGAAGCACAGCTTATTACAGACTCACTACTGAACAGGAGCCAGCTGTCTCAGTGAGATTGTTCCTTCACATCTTCCAGTCTACTCGGCTTTCCTCAACCCAATACACTTGATGCAGGCATTGTATAAAAGTCCCCCTAAAGTGGTTGCAAATGAGTTTGCAACTCTTACATCCGCTCCTGAGCTCATTTTCACAAGGGCTAGTTCTGACCAGGGCTCGCCTATTGACTGTTAGTTTTGCTTTTGTTCCCTCTTGCATTGGGCCTGACCAGTTACATGGAGAAATGGGTTCCAGTGCTGCTTGGGAACCACAGAGCTCGGACTCGGTTTGACATCACTTCAAGTTCAAGTCAACAGCGCCAGCGTCAGAACATTTCCGCCATTGCTTTAGAAATGGATCCATGTCACTGAGAAGAGCAAAAGGACCCACTGCCCATTCGTAATTTTAATGGCCCCAATTTCGCTCTTGGATACACCTGCGGAACTTGCATTGAAGCAAAGGAGGGTTTTGTGCATGCAAATATGAGGGAAGAACTGTGCCTAATGCACACCCAGGAAAAAATGGCATCTAGACATTTTGCTCAAATTGTCTCGCTCAGCATCTGACTAAACAATGAATTTGGAAAACAAAGAACCTTTGCCCAGATCCGAAGCCTCTTTGATTTTCCAGAGGGCCCCAATATAACAATCTGAAATGGGCTTCTTCCTTCGTGTCTCCCTCTGGGCCTGTGACTCAGACTCCGAGAGGCAACATCATTTCCAACCCAGCAAAATAAAATAATAAAATGCTGTCTGTGCAGCACAGGTGCCCTTGTGAGGCCAAAGAAATTTGGCCCTGCGGTTACTGTTCCTGGTTCCACCTTGTCCTGCAATACAGCAGCAGAGAATAAACACGTTCTTTGTGTCAATACTATTGTAGCACTAACAGGACTTGCAGTTCTTATCTGCTAATGTTCAAGGACTGCAAATTAATGTGATCGCCACACCACTACTGTGCTGGAGAGCTTAACAGGTTTCCATTATTAATCCACTTTATAGCTAGGCTCCAGGATTGAAAACATATATGTCTTGGTGCTGAAAAATGAGAGCCACAAGATCTCAGCTGGGGAGAACTATTTATTTTGCAGAACATAGAAAGTATTGATTTGGGAACTTTTCAGTCATAAAAGTCCCAAATAAAATCTGAACATTTTTTAGCCTGATTGTTTTGTGCTTCTGTCATGGAAAAAGTGGCTGTGATTCATAAATCACATATAAATGTGTGGGTAATTGATCCAGCATGAGGACCCTTTGTTTTGCTAAATGGCCATTTGCTTCAATTGCTTTTTAGGAGTTTGCTGCATTGGCAAGTGGGAAGCAGCTGGGGCTGTGAGTATGGCAGAAGCAAAATGCGTAACCTTTAGAATTTGTCTACGCTACAGAGCGTTGGCTGTCAAAGCCTCCTAGTTTAGACTCAGAGTAAGCCTGCAGAATGGCTATACTATCTCCCCAAAATACATTATCTACAGAAGCTCTTGCGTCAGTATAGTTGCATCTACACCAGGGATTTACCGGCGTAGCTCTGTCGGCTACGGGATGTGGGTTTTGTTCACAGCCCGAGCTGACATAGCTATGCTAGCAAAACTTGGCTGTGTAGACCAGGACCAGGAAAACAAGGAAACTACCTTGCTCAACAGTGACCTCTCTGGTTGACCATTGTTTGAGTTCAAAGACCGTCTTCTCCAGTCCCCCGCAAAACTGAAAAGTTGGTGATGGTAACGCAATACTTCGAGAATACTCCCAGCTCACACACATGCATGGTAAACCTGTTGAAAGAAGGAAAAAAAGCAGTCCACGTACAAGCTGGCATGTTCAGCAATATGCAGACACAGCCAAAAAATTCACACTGCAAGGACAACTCCTGACTGCAGACAGTGCTTAACTTATGCCAGGGCTGAGCCGGGCCCAGTACCTCTAGGCTTGGCAGTTCATAGCCCCAGCACCTCTGGGCTTGCTGCATCAGTTATGAATGTAAAAAAAATTGCTTGAGCCCCAACCTAACTGCTTGAGGCAAGCCCTGGCACCTCTTTCATTACAAAGTAAGCACTGATTGCAGGGAAGGGACCAGAAAACCTCACCGGTCCTTTCAAAAAAAGGTCCAGTCGCTACTTCCAATGATTCTGTGATACATTAGCACTGAGGAAATTCAGACCACAGATTAACTTTTAGAACATGTGATCTTATCATCTGTGTGTCTGTCTATATCAGGGGGGGCCAACCTGTGGCTCCAGAGCCGCATGCGGCTCTTCAGAGGTTAATATGCGGCTCCTTGCCTAGGCACGGATTCCGGGGCTGGAGCTATAGATGCTAACTTCCAATGGGCCGGTGGGTGCTCACTGCTCAACCCCCTGCTCAACCCCCCTGCCCTGAGCCCTATCCCCACTCCACCCCTTCCCCCAAGGCCCCTACCCCTTCCTCTGAGCCTGCCATGCCCTCGCTCCTCCCCCACCCCCACAGAGCCTCCTGCGCACGTGAAACAGCTGATTGCAATGGGCGGGGGGAGGGAGGAATAGGCGCTGATTGGTGGGGGCTGCCGGCAAGCAGGAGGTGCTGGGAAGCTGATGGGGAGCTGCTGACGTATTACTGTGGCTCTTTGGCAATGTACATTGGTAAATTCAGGCTCCTTCTCAGGCTCAGGTTGGCCACCCCTGGTCTATATGTTTGTCTAGGCATTTATGCCAAACTGATCACCAAAGATTGTGACGCTCCAGGGAGGAAGGAAGTGAAATGAGGAAATTTGCCAGATAAAATCTACATTTAAAAAAGAGCTGAGAGAATGGCAGAACCAATTCTCTTTTCAATCAAAGATAATCCGACACCAAGTCCCAGGTGCAGTGATTGTGATGGTTACCTGTATTCTTGTCATTCCGCATTGTGCTATGGAGGTGCTGAGGGAAACATAACTGATCCGTGATGTTTGCATAGTGAAACAGCTATTGCATGAATACAGAAACATCACACCTGTCTTTTTACTTCACATTGGATTTAACTTCACGCTAGTCACACATTTCTGTGCACAAGGAATGGGCACGGTTCTGTGTTGGTTTCTGCCATTTGGCTAAAATCACGTGCTCTCATTCAGCCCAAGTCACTGTGAACTTCAGTGGAGTTGCATAGATTTACTGCAGTGGTGGATTTGTCTCTTTATCGTCAAGACAAACTAAAGGTCCAATCTGAGTCACTACTCAGGCAAAATTCCTATTGATTTCAGTGGGAGTTTTATTTAAAGAAGAACAGAAGGTTCCAGGCCTAAGTTGAAACAAGCATGAAATTGACACCTGCACAGAGAGCAAGCACAAGACTTATGAACCACTTAAATTCCACTTAGGTGGAAGTCTGGCTGTCTACACAGTGGTGAATTTCACCCAATGTCAGCAAATATTTATAAAAAGTGTGCAATTATTAATAGTATTATAGTATTTATGTGCAATTAAATGTGCTTTGGAGGATGGGATTAAAATTCAGAATGATCTGGACAAACTGGAGAAATGCTCTGAAGTAAACAGGATGAAATTCAAAAAGGACAAATGCAAAGTACGCCATTTAGGAAGGCACAATCCGTTGCACACATACAAAATGGGTAATGACTGCCTCGGAAGGAGTACTGCAGAAAGGGATCTGGGTGTCATAGTAGATCACAAACTAAATATGAGTCAACAGCGTGACACTGTTGCAAAAAACCAAACCTCATTCTGGGATGTATTAGCAGGAGTGTTGTAAGCAGGACACAAGAAGTAATTCTTCCCCTCTACTCCGCACTGATAAGGCTTCAGCTGCAGTATTGTGTCCAGTTCTGGGCGCCACATTTCAGGAAAGATGTGGACACATCGGAGAAAGTCCAGAGAAGAGCAACAAAAGTGATTAAAGGTCTAGAAAACATGACCTGTGAAGGAAGATTGAAAAAATTGGATTTGTTTAGTCTGGAAAAGAGAAGACTGAGAAGGGACATGATAACAGTTTTCAAGTACATAAAAGGTTGTTACAAGGAGGAGGGAGAAAAATGGTTCTCTTTAACCTCTGAGAAGCAATGGGCTTAAACTGAGCTTTAGGTTGAACATTAGGAAAAACTTCCCAACTGTCAGCGTAGTTAAGTACAGGATCCAGTTGCTTAGGGAGGTTGTGGAAACTCCTTCACTGGAAACGCCTGTCAGGAATGGTCTAGTTATTATGTAGTCCTACTTTGTGTGCAGGCGACTGGACTAGATGACCTCTCGAGGTCCCTTCCAGTCCTACCATTCTATGATTCTATAAAGGACTCAAACTCCATATGATCCCTTGTATAAAGAAACCTATAGGCCAAAATCAACATATAACCACTCTTTCATGAAAGCAACAATAGAAACTTGGGATAGTTTATTTAGAAAGCCAAGCCCATACCCATCATCTCTAATACCCATAGTAGATAATATAAAATGTAACCCCACTAAAAGCCTGGGAAATTTTGACATTTGAGAACTTATAGGTATATCAAAATTCAGCCAACTGTTTAGAGACAAAACATTTAGATTACCTGATGAAATACAACTTGCAAAAGACACCAAAATTCCACTATATCGATGCCTGCAACAGACACTTTTCAACCTCCCTGCACCAATGCAAACCAAAGTAGAAAATTGATGGAATTTGAAAAATCACTCACTCTATCGATTCTGCATACGGGCTTGCTTTCTGTTCTATACAAAGTAATCTCTAGCTGTTACTTAGAGGAAATAACTACATTCATGAAAAGTTGGAAGGTTGATGTAACATAGACACCAAAACTGAGGAATGGGAGAACAAATGGAGCTATAGTCCCTACACCTCAACAAACACATTAATCAAAAATTACCATTAAATTTTTTTATGAGTGGTACTTAACTCCCCATAAAATTAAATGAATTTATAGTACAGGGACAGGCAAATTCTGGAGAGCATGTAATGAAATGGGGGGATTTCTCCATGTATGTTAGAGGGGCCAACAAATTAAGACATTTTGGAAAGCCGTAAAAGAGAACAGGGTGTTAGCTGTCAGAAAACCCCTTAGTATTTTTATTAAATTGTCCTGAAAACCCTGCATCTTATAAACGTCACAGAATCATAGAATCATAGATTCATAGAATATCAGGGTTGGAAGGGACCTCAGGAGGTCATCTAGTCCAACCCCCTACTCAAAGCAGGTCCGATCCCCGACTAAATCATGCCAGCCAGGGCTTTGTCAAGCCTGACCTTAAAAACTTCTAGGGAAGGAGATTCCACCACCTCCCTAGGTAACGCATTCCAGTGTTTCACCACCCTCCTAGTGAAAAAGTTTTTCCTAATATCCAACCTAAATCTCCCCCACTGCAACTTGAGACCATTACTCCTTGTTCTGTCATCTGCTACCACTGAGAACAGTCTAGAGCCATCCTCTTTGGAACCCCCTTTCAGGTAGCTGAAAGCAGCTATCAAATCCCCCCTCATTCTTCTCTTCCGTAGACTAAACATCCCCAGTTCCCTCAGCCTCTCCTTATAACTCATGTGTTCCAGTCCCCTAATCATTTTTGTTGCCCTCTGCTGGACTCTTTCCAATTTTTCCACATCCTTCTTGTAGTGTGGGGCCCAAAACTGGACACAGTACTCCAGATGAGGCCTCACCAATGTCGAATAGAGGGGAACGATCACGTCCCTCCATCTGCTGGCAATGCTACTTATACATCCCAAAATGCCATTGGCCTTCTTGGCAACAAGGGCACACTGTTGACTCATATCCAGCTTCTCGTCCACTGTAACCCCTAGGTCCTTTTCTGCAGAACTGCTGCCTAGCCATTCAGTCCCTAGTCTGTAGCGGTGCATTGGATTCTTCCATCCTAAGTGCAGGACTCTGCACTTGTCCTCGTTGAACCTCATCAGATTTCTTTTGGCCCAATCCTCCAATTTGTCTAGGTCCCTCTGTATCCTATCCCTACCCTCCAGCGTATCTACCACTCCTCCCAATTTAGTGTCATCTGCAAACTTGCTGAGGGTGCAATCCACACCATCCTCCAGATCATTTATGAAGATATTGAACAAAACCGGCCCCAGGACCGACCCCTGGGGCACTCCACTTCATACCAGCTGCCGACTAGACATGGAGCCATTGATCACTACCTGTTGAGCCCGACAATCTAGGCAGCTTTCTATCCACCTTATAGTCCATTCATCCAGCCCATACTTCTTTAACTTGCTGGCAAGAATACTGTGGGAGACCATGTCAAAAGCTTTGCTAAAGTCAAGGAACAACACGTCCACTGCTTTCCCTTCATCCACAGAGCCAGTTATCTCATCATAGAAGGCAATTAGATTAGTCAGGCATGACTTGCCCTTGGTGAATCCATGCTGACTGTTCCTGATCACTTTCCTCTCCTCTAAGTGCTTCAGAATTGATTCCTTGAGGACCTGCTCCATGATTTTTCCAGAGACTGAGGTGAGGCTGACTGGCCTGTAGTTCCCAGGATCCTCCTTCTTCCCTTTTTAAAAAAAAGTCATAAAGAACTGATCACTCATCTCCTAGCTGCTGCTAGAATTACTGTAGCAAGGTGAAGGAGTACTTGTGGCACCTTAGAGACTAACTAATTTATTTGAGCAAGGTGGTGGAAGAGGAGTAACTCACCTAAAACTTTTAACTGGCATCAAAAAGTGTGGGAAATTCTGGAACTAGAAAAACTAACTTATCGAGTCAGAGATCTACTGGAGACAAGCAAAAAATATAACTACTGAGAAGGCTGGTGGAACTTTCTGAAATTTGCTGGAAGAGGGTCATCGCCCGCCATCAAACCTGATAGCTTGAGAACTTTTTCTTAGTCCTAAGGAAGCAAGAAACCCCTTCAACAATAGTCAAAATTAAATTCAAAATCAATATCTTAAAGTAAGGAAAATAGATAGGAGAAAAGAGGTTTGATAGGACAACTAAGTAACAGATTGTGTATTTAAATATAAGAAAAAGAAAAGTTTGGACCTAAACATGAGATAATGAAAGACTTTAACTAACACTACCAACTGACAAGACAGAAAAGGAAGACAAAGAGTAGAAAAACATCAACCTCAGTAGCACTAAGTTGAAGAAAGCGACTGGTAGCAGGTCTCGTCAATACAACTTTAGGTACTTCCATAGGCCAATTTATAATTGTGTTTGTGGGTATATAGAAAGTGTATTTCTATTAATGTTGTAGAATAAGGTTTATAAGATTGCTGTTATAAAAGAATGGATCTGTTAATAAATTAAAATAAAATAAAATATAAAGGAATCATCTTTAGCATGTGGAGGACAGTGTTGAGAGTCCTCTAATGCGTCCCCATCCTTATATTTCAGTCATAATGTTGCTAAAATTAAGGCTCTGATAAAAAATGCTTGATTTTGGTTGTTCCTAAGATATTAATTACAGTGTGTGTGAATTTCACATTTGTGCAATGGGGGCCACATTAGGAGTCCTATTTAAGTCCCATTTAGATCCTATTTTGAGGTCTTGGAACTTAGGTGCATAAGCATTGTTCCTGGTCCCTTTACATGGTGGTGTATTTCACACATTCTCAAGCAATAGAGCACTTGAATTTAAAGTAAACAATAAAGCAGGGAATTTGCAAAGTCTAATGTGGATAAAAATATTTGAGGCCAAATTCTTGGCTGGTGTAACTCCATTGCATTTAGCCCTTGATATATCTAACATATATCAAGTGTGTGTGTGTGTGTGTATATAGTATTCATTGAAATATGTAAATGTAAGTGTGTGTATTCTTTTTTTTAATGAAAATACTTTTCTTTTTTGAATTTAAACCATCCCCTTCAGTGTTGGAAACTGAAACACAGGCATATGTGTGCAGAACAGCTGAAAAATGAGGGTTCAGTCTAGTTTCACTGGGTAAACTGGTGACATGCAAAAAAAAACTAAACCAAACCAAACCCACCAAAAGGAAAACTGACCATAAATTATGTAAAAATGGTTTTTTTTCACTTTTAATAATGTATTATAATAGTATTAGTAACAAAAAATAAGTATTCTTTAAAACCCTTCCTTTGAATACTTCTAGCTCCCCTCCCCACCTGTTTTCGCTACAAGTTTAATCATCTTGTCTTCATCTTCGGCTTCTAGGTTCTGCATAGCTCCACTCCTCTCTGACCTGATTTTTTATCACATCATACCTTGCCCTCTCCTCTCCCCTAATTAGGGTGACCAGACAGATAGTTTGAAAAATCAGGATGGGGGTGGGGGGTAATAGGAGCCTATATAAGAAAAAGACCCAAAAATTGGAACTGTCCCTATAAAATCAGGACATCTTGTCACCTTACCCCTAATGATGCCAGCCTCTGTGCACTATCCATTCACCCACACTTACATACAGCTGGCTCCATGTCTTCTTTTACCCCACCCCTCCCAGCTATAGTGCACCAAGCCATTATCTCAGGGGTTCTCAAATGGGGGGTTGGGACCCCTCAGGGGGGTCATGAGGTTATTACATGGGGAGTCACGAGCTGTCAGCCTCCACCCCAAACCCCGCTTTGCCTCCATCATTTATCATGGTGTTAAATATATTAAAAAGTGTTTTAAATGTATAAAGGGGGTCGCACTCAGAGGTTTGCTATGTGAAAGGGGTCACCAGTATAAAAGTTTGAGAATCACTGCATTTATCCTCTGTCCATTCATATTCTACCTAAAAGCTCCTTCTGAGATGCTCCCAAGAAATGAGTCAGCAAGAGCAATTTCCCACTGTGTTCTCTCTGTTCTGTGTTGTCTTATTTAAGCTATAACCTCTTCAAAGTAGGGACTGTCTGTATTGTGTGCCTGACACAAGGCTGAGCAGATTGTTGGCAGGCACTTAAAACCAATTGAGTGGAAGGATGGTCTAGTAGTTAAGGATGGGACTCAGGAGATCTGGCTTTAAATCCTACTTCTGCCACAGACTTTCTGTTCCACCTTGAGCAAGTGGCTTAATCTCTCTGTGCCTTGGTTTCCCCATCTGTCAAATGGGGATAATCAAGCTTCCTTTCTCAGATCCTTTTTCCTGCCTTGTCTATTTAGGAGATAAGCTCATTGGGGGCAGTGACTGTCCCTCGGTACAGAACAACACAGATGGGCTTTGATGTTGGTGATATTTAATGCAAATCATTGAGAGTATTTGTTGCTGTGATCACTTTAATCATTTTAATCACTTTAAATTTTGACATGGTCCTTTTCCTGGTGTTCAAACAGCTCTGCTAAAAATGGATCAACCTTTTGTTTAAAAGAAGATTTCAGAGTAACAGCCGCGTTAGTCTGCAGTCACAAAAAGAAAAGGAGTACTTGTGGCACCTTAGAGACTAACCAATTTATTTGAGCATAAGCTTTCGCGAGCTACAGCTCACTTCATCAGATGCATACTGTGGAAAGTGTAGAAGATCTTTTAATACACACAAAGCAGGAAAAAATACCTCCCTCCACCCCACTCTCCTGCTGGTAATAGCTTATCTAAAGTGATCACTCTCCTTACAATGTGTATGATAATCAAGTTGGGCCATTTCCAGCACAAATCCAGGTCCCCTCCCCGACCCCCCCCCGCCCCAGTTCAGTACGTTTGTCCTGCATCCTTTCCGAACAGCAGTATCCCAGGGCCGGTCAGAAGCCAAGGACAGACAAGGCAAGACTTAAAGAAAGGGAAATGGATTCAGATCCATTCATAAGACTGGCATGCGTCTTGAACATTTCCAGCTTTGCAGACTACAATCTGCACTCAAACCAGCCTCCTACCCGCCCCCACCAACCCACACCGGGCCCTGTTAGAGAAAAATTCTCCGTGTGGTTTCTTCCAGGTTTTGCAGTCCTCAAAATATCCCCAAGGTATTTCTACCTCTCATTCACATGATCTTCACTGTCATGGCTCAGAGATCGAGTAAGCAGGGAAGCAGCCAAACATTCCTGCCTGCGCTCGGTTGGCTGTGATACAGACCAGGAGGGGGCAGGCAGCAGAGGGAGAGGAGGCGGAGGGGAAGGCAGAGGCAGAGGGAGGATAGGGTGCCAGATGCTTCCATTGACGACAAAACCCTCCGGCCAGCCCCTTTGCTTCTGCTTTGGCCAATGACGTGAGCGGCTTTGGTCGAGCCTCTTTCAAGCCTTCCTCTGCCTTCACTGTGATAACCTCCCTGGCAGTCATGTGACGGGGATATAGTACTACGCTAGCGGAGCTAAAGGACACATCAGCGGCCCGGCCAGCGCCGTTGCGAATCGGGACCCTGCCTCTAGGCAGTTTTCAGGGACAACATTTAACAAGCCCCCTCCCTAGGAGCGCTGTGGGGTTTGGCGCTTGCTGGGGGTGTCGCGCTGGTTCTGAATGCCACGAGGAGCGGCTGCCCGCTGGGATCTTGCTTGTCTTTGATTTGGGGTGTTGTTGTTTTTTTGGGGTGTTTTTTTTTTTTTTGGTGTGTGTGTCTGTCCAGAAAAGTTCAGGTAAGGAGTAAAGGCACGTTTCTCACCCGCAGGGCGGGGGGGCTCTGTGTCCCGTAGCGTAGAGCACCCTGCCTGCAGGGGGCTGGCCGGGTTAGCGCTGCCCGCTGGGGCCAAGGGAAGGAAATCTCCGGGATTGCTGGGGGGGGGGGTCCCCGGGAGGGGGGATGGGAACATGCTGGAGAGAAGCTCTGGGATCAGCGTTGGGGAGGGGGAAGGAGGAGATCCGGATTTGTTGAAGTGCCGTGCAAAGGGGGGTATGTGTGTGTGTGTGCGGGGGGGTCCTTCGTGCCATCCAGTCCCAATGGACTCTGGAAGATAAGACCCCACAAGCTGGCTGTATTTACAGGGGCTCCTCTTTCTGCAGGGGGCGGGGGAGCTGGTCGGGCAGGAGCCGGGGCGATGTTTATAACCATATGTTGGCCGGACTGGCAGCGAAGGGACAGTTTCCTCTGCCCAGCGCTGAGACCCGCTTCATTTGCAAGACGGGGCCAGGAATCACCCCGCTCTCCAAGCCAGGAGCCTGCCCGCTCTCTGCCGATGCAATGCGCCCCGGGATTAGACACTTTACCCCCCCCCAGTACCCCTCCCCCCGGACGCGGGGGAGGATTAGCTCTTTGCAGAAGGATAACGAGTAGATGGTTAACCCCCCCCCCCACACACACACACACACACTCTCTTTTCTTTGCACGGGGGTGGCCGCACCCGGCGTTGCGATGCATGGATGTGGATTGCAGAGGTCGGTTGTTTTGTGGCTCCGGACAGGAGCAAAAGGGAGACATCCCTCCCCCCCCCCCCACCGCCCCGCAGGAGAGCATCGGGCTGCAAAGCTCAAGCCCATCTCCCCCGGGCGCGCCGGGAGACGCGTGCCCCTCTGCGTGCAGGCCGGCCGGGGCTGCTCGGGAAGGCGCTGGTGGGGAGCCGGAGCCGGAGCAGGGGGAGGCTGTGTGTGCTCTGCTTGCAGGCTGTTATGGCAGTGTTGACAGGCGAAGCGGCGAGGCAGGGTTACTCTCGGTCAAGCTGAGCTCTGAGGCAGGGGGGGGGGAGCAGCATCAGTGCACTGGGTTCCTTCTCTCCATGTCCAGCCCCGCCAGGTGGGCTAAACACAGCCGGGCTCTTCAGCCATGAGTGCAGAGGAAACCCCAACTCCTGGGCTGACTCACAGCCTGGCAAGGCCCGAGGGGCTCTGAAATGCAGCATCCCCTGTCCCGTCTTTCTGCCCTGTGCAGCGCATCAGTTGCCGGGGCTCCATTCACTAATGAGAAATTAGCATAGAAATGCCTGGAACGAATGTGTGATCAGCATGTGCTTGCGACCGAGGCAGCGGATTATTGTTTCACCATCGCTGCTGCCAGGGTTGCTGTAGATTAAAGTGTTCCCTCTGTAAGAGGGCAGGGGAAAGTGGAAGAGCTTTTCAAAAGCCTGCTTTCTCTAAAAGTGTTCTGGGGCGTTTGCAAGCTGTGGAATGAGGAAACCAGATGAGCTGGAAAGCATTTTTCTGAACTTCCTAATAATGCTCAGGCTGTCCCCTAATACCACCCCTTTAAAAGTAGCTCTCACCAGATCATGCTGTATCAAATGCGTCCTCTCTTTAATGCACCTTGCAAAGGTAATTGTTGGCATGACTACTTTGTATTGTAAAATGTACTGTAATGAGGCTCCTTATCAGGAAAATTACTTTGGAGAACTAATTTCAGTAATGCGGCTCCCAGGCTGCTAATAGAAAATGGATTTTTCTATTTTGAAAATGCCTTTATATGTTAACTGGCTCCTGATTTCTTTGAAATTCAAGGCCCACAGTGTTTCAAAGTCACTTTATAGTCAGCTTTATGGACCAGCTGGAGCAGGATCAGGCCCTTCCATGCATTTTTAATCCTCAGAGAAAACCGATTTTCCTGGAAAATGGTTGTCAGCATATCCACAGCTGCTGAGCAAGCACCAATTGCCAAAATATGCTATTGGTGTTATCAGTTGTGTGATATGGTATTTCCTACGATGTTGTAAACATCACCAGGAATAACAGGCTGCTAAATTTCTGCCTATCTTTCAGCAAGCCGCTGAGGCCTTGACTTTTGTAATTTTTAATCTGAAACATTGCTGTACAGGGGCATATGTGTTCTATCCTTTTGTTAGTCAGTCACTAAACAGACAACTGTTAAACAGAACAATGTGACTCTGGCATAACATGCAAGAAAACAAAGCTGAGAACTCTTTTGCAACTTGGAGACCATAGTGCTGCTGTCCACTGTTAATCAGCTGCTACATTTCACCCCAGAGGTGGCTGCATTTCAGTGGCATAAGAAGTGAAGCCTCTTTTATAAATCATTTTGGAATGCTTATGGATGCAAATGCTGTGTATAAATGTTAGATATATGATATAATCATTATTTTGTATTAACCTAACTGGTTCTTGTTTCTTTGCAAATGTCTGGTTTGGGCCATATTTTTAGCCGCAGTACTGAGGGTCTTTTGCTCTTTAGATTGGCCAGTAGTGTGGCCATTTTGTCATTTATTTCAGTGGGAGCAAGAATGGCTTCCAGATTGAAATGGACATTTAAGAAATCTTTACAAAAAAAATGTTTTTCTATGCTGTTTGCTGCCACTCAGATACTTTCTCTCTCTCTCTCTCTCTCTCACACACACACACACACACACCAATCTCTCTTCAGCAAAAATGTCTTGTGTGCAAAATCTTTGTGGTCACAGCAATAGCAGTGAGAGGTTAGAGCTGGAGCAAAATGGGAATAGGCAGGATTTGAAGCCATCTGCCATATGGGAATGTGCCCTCCCCTCTGCCCCACATTAAACTGTGGTTATCTCTGCTTTTGAGGCAAGCAAGATATTAATCAGCGAACCCTTTTTAGAAGCAATAAAAGATTCACAGAGCCAGATTCTGATCTCTGTTCACTGGTCTACATCTGGAGTAACTCAGCTCCACTGACTTCTGTTGGAGTAATTGAATTTGCACTGAGATCAAAATCTGACTTGTAGTCCCCTAGGCATATTTCAGGTATGCTGGCAATCACTTTTACTATTAGAAATGATTATATGCTAAGGTCACAGAACATGGACACTAACCTTTGTTTGAACTTCCTCACTTTGAGCACAGGTGAGTATTTCATTATCAGTTTGCAAGAATAGATGACTGACAGTGGATGCAAACCAGGAAAATGTACAATTTGGCTTTTAATTCCCTTTTCTTTGGAACCACCACCACCCTCCTCCACACATAAACATAAATAAGGAAGCTGTAGCTTTAAGAAGTGTGTTTTTACTTTTACTTCCTGTGGAACATTAATAGACTGATGCTGATGGAGCATGTGAAGGTTGCTGTGCAGTGCATCAGCTATAGATTGAGTGCACAGATTTATTTTTATTTCCTCCTAGAAGACAGAGACAGAGGCAAATTGCAGATCAGGCAGCATAGGTGCCCTGGAGTAATAATAAACAGTTCCCACCCTTCCCAAAACCGGACACTATTGACTATTCATGGCAAAGTGTCCACAGCACAGCAGCAGAGCCTGTGGAAAATGACAGTGTGCAACAAGCTTGACTGGCATTTCCTTCATGCTCGGTCACATGCCTTCTGATTGCCTGTCCCTCTCTCTCAAACACACCCTTATTGACCGATCAAATTATATCTATCGCTGCAATCCACATACCTTCCACAGGGAGGCGTGTTTTATTATGTACATAGGCAGCTCAGTTTTCAGTCAGTCACCTTGAGCAGAGGGGAGGGCCCACGGCCAGTGTTCAGCAAAGTCTGCACATCTGCATTTTAGCTCCCTAAGAGTTATATCGTGCAGCCGTCAAGCAGTGTTTTCTCAGACAAAACTCCCAGTAAGACTGCTGTGCCTGAATTGAGGGCTGCAGGAATTGCATTGGCTTCAGAGGGAGTTTTGCCTGAGGGTTGCAAAATAAGCGTCGGAGCCTGTCGTTCTTTATTCAAGGGAGTAGTCCCACTGACTTCAACCAGAACACTCAAGTGAGTAAGAGGTTGAAGGATCAGGCCCATTGGCCCTACTAAATTGCGTGTGTTCAGAATATAACAAAATGCAGTCACTTGCTGTAGTCACAATGAGTTGAAATCCTACGCAAGAGCTTTGTTCCAAGTTCCCAGTTTAGAAGTTGGCACCATGTTTAGATCATCTCAAGGCTGTGTATTCAAGTGACAGGCAGCGTGGAATAATGAGGTGACACTCGCACAATCAGCTGGCCTGCCAGCACATGGTAATTAGCCCAGCATGGTGCCAGTCCTATTAAGGGTGATGCAGGTGATGATGACGTTAGTAAACTGATTCATTACATCTGGAAAGGAAAATCTTACTAGTAAATGCTGAAGCACAATAAATATTTTTGGCTCCTAGCAGATTGGTCCTTGTATTATGCAGATTAGCCTATATTTGAATAACTGAGACAGTGAAAAATAAAGTCAATGGAAAGCTATAAGATAAGGAAAGGATAGTATTCTTTCATGGACACAAGTTATAAACTTTATTTTTATTTGCTTTTTGGGTGGTAAAAATTTCAACACTTCCCCCCAACCCCATTCCCTTCTTTGGCTCTCTGTTTCCTTGTCAGACAAAAGATTATAAATGTATTTCCTCTTGCCAGTAATAGTCTGAGAAGGCACTGTAAATCTACAGAACACTTAGTTGTGAAATGATTTCTGAAAGAATTCTTTTGCAAACATGTGGTGCAATCTTGGAAAATGCCTAGGCACTCAGAATCCTTTGGGGGTGATACAGCAATATGAAAGCATGTAGCAACATGTGTTCCCAGTGAAACTGCATGCAGTTGACTCTCATTTAAGCTGGAGAGATTTGTAGGTCTAGTGCATGGAGATGAATGATTAAACCTGACTTCTGACTGTCAATATTTTTGTTCCCTATATTCAGGCTTTCGCTTGAGCTTTCACTGTGTGGTATATGCTGGTGGGATATCCGTAACAGATTATCCAGGAATGGTGGATCACTTGCTTCCGGCTGATGAATATTTTTCATCCACAAGGTCCCCTGTTGGATACTTTGGGGACATGATGGCCGGTGGGAGGTCATACCAGATGCTGCCCTCACCGGTGTCAGAAGATGACAGCGATTCTTCAAGCTTTTGCTCTTGTTCCAGCCCCGATTCCCAGGTTCTCAGCTCTAGCTATGGAAGCACATCTAGCGCTGAAAGTCAAGATAGCATTTTAGACTATTTACTGTCCCAGGCTTCCTTGGGGAACACCCCTGCCTCTTGGTGGGACAAAAGGAGACTTCAACCAGTAGTGAAAGAGGAGTATTTCAGATTGCCTGAGTTCACAGTGGATATGGAAGATTCTGGACCATTTCAGCCCACACTTGAGGAGATTGAGGAGTTTCTGGAAGAAAACATGGAGTTGGATCTCAAGGAAGGGCCTAAAAGTGAGACCAAGGACTTGAGAGCTTGCAGCCAAGTTTCTGTTGCTTCAGTCCAGCAAAAAGACCATCTGGCACCTAGCGTTAATTTAAAAGAAAGTAAAAGCGAACAATCAAGTAGCTCAACAGAAGGTAGCGATGTTTCAAATGGAGCACTATCCCTGGAGGGAGGGATACCTGTCATGCTCCAAATTCAGCCTGTACAGATCAAACAAGAGTCAAATACAAGCCCTAGTTCACAAGGACCAGCACAAGAGAATATTAAAATTGCACAGCTCCTAGTCAACATTCAAGGACAGACATTTGCACTTGTGCCGCAGATTGTTCAGTCATCCAATTTGAACTTGTCTTCTAAATTTGTCCGCATAGCTCCAGTCCCTATTGCTGCAAAGCCTATTGGGCCAGGAGGCATGATCCAGGGTCAAACGGGGATCATCGTGGGCCAGAAATTTCAAAAGAACCCTGCGGCAGAACTCATTAAAATGCACAAATGTTCTTTCCCTGGCTGTACCAAGATGTACACTAAAAGCAGCCATTTGAAAGCGCACCTGAGGAGACACACAGGAGAAAAACCTTTTGCATGCACGTGGCCCGGTTGTGGATGGAGGTCAGTACTGTGATGCAGTAGTACTCCGTATCCAATAAACATATCATTCACTTGACATAATATGCCAGCCAAACAGGTTTGAACCAAGTTCATTTATAAACAATTTTGCTGTTCTTTGAAACCTGTTTGGTTGGTTTTAAAATTAAAACCACTTTTCTTAATGTTAGGGACTTTGGTGTGTTGAATAGCAGAACATTACTGTTGACATTCACTGTACGAAAGTCTAAAAAAATACCCCAGTGACTGGTATTTCATTTCATAATGGCCAGATTAGACTTGCTCCTGCAGATATTGCTTTGTATATTCATTGGTCCCATTGCAGCATACTATCTCCAATGTACCATTGATGCAAACTAGGACACACAAAGCAAATTGGGTCATTGGAGCACAGTCACTTCATTACTAGTACTACATGATTATATGTATTTGGAGATTCAACTACGTGGAGGTCAAATACAATCAGTGAAGGGCTATGAATGACATATATGCTTAATAAAACCCTAATAAAATTTTAAAACATTATAAGCAATTTTGTAATTTCCAGAATAAAATACTAGCTTGGGAATGCTGTCTCATCATAGGGTATGCTACTCCAATTTAATCTGTGTTTATTTTATGTTCTGGTTTAGAAATGTATATTAGTGCTCATCCAGATGTGCCCCTGAGTGTTGTACATTTCAAAAGTAATCAGTGAAAACAATCAGAAGGGGTGGTTAAAAATTTTCTGTCAAAACTTTTCTTCAATGGAAAATTGAGTTTTTGAATAAGTAAAAATTTACTTTAGCTTTAGCTTTCCTCAAAATTTTTGATTATTTGTTGGAAAACTGGAAACTGACAAATATTTCTTTTGTGATTAAAAAGTTGAAATTTCCCATGGAAACCCCTTCTCCTCCATTTTTCAGTCTGCTCTGGAACCCAGCCAGTTTCTTAACCGAGCAATGAAACTTCATACACTTTGATGAAAACCAAACATCATCTCAAATACCACCTGTTAAATTATACCAAAATGATTCGAAAGACTTGGCAAAAGGAAAAACATCCTGTAGTGCTTTGGTGAGCAATGTGTGGTTAGGAAATGGGTCACACTCATTGTGAACTGAAGAGATAAGAGGAGAGACATGAGTAAAATTGCAGGTGTGTGAGATATAGGACCACTAGGGATGGATGAATTTGTTTGAAAGGAAAAAGTCGGAACTAGTCTGAATCTTGTCCCTTTCCTCTAACTGATACACTGAGCTTTCCCCATTGCCACTAGGGCCGAGTGGATCATCTATAGCTAATACTTCCTGTGATCAGTTTCCTCCCTTTTCTCATTCATGGAGGCTCCATGAGCAGATTGCAATTTTCCTTCATTGATTTGCTACCAATGAAATTTTTCACAAGCTTTGTTTACTTCCAGCCTTGTGATTCAAATGAACTGAAATTCGACTGTGTCTCTCAGTTGTGATTGGTCACATAAATCACATGGCATTTTCCCATGCCCTCATTGGCATAGCATCATCCTTTCTATTTGACTTTCAGAGTCAATGCTTGCAAGGAGCATATTTAAGATTTTTTTTCTGCTAGTATCTGTGCAAACGTAACGCTTGCTTTCCATGAGCCATGATGCTGGTGAAACTTGATTGTCCAAATTTTTGTGGAAGGGGAACAAAACAAAGGGTTGAAATTTGGCCAAAGTTTAATTCCTTTAAAAAGCTGAATGAATGTTTGTGGGAAATTGATTTGCAATATTCAGCTAACCACTAGTGACAATGGTCCTGACCCAGGCATATTTGAGGTCAGAAGATGACTTGCCGGGGCTCTGATTGTGTCTCTATCTGATTCCGCATTGATTTCAGCAGTGCAAGATCAGACCTCAGGAGTCTGTGAATTGTTCTTTTGTGGATGATCTTCTGTGGATGTATCTTATGAGAACACTGGTATTGTCCAGAATGTCAGTCAAAGGTGAATGATTAGGAATGCATAAGCAGCAATATAGACCAATATTCCCTGGGGTGCCTCCCATGAAGTGACACCAAGGATGAGTGTAGCCTCTGTATGTCCACAACCTCACAAGGGTTGAAGTCTAGTGTGAACGGTGCGTAGCAAAAATGCCAAGAGGCATGTAAAGAGAAGTACCGATCCAGATGGTGAGTACATCTAGAACCTGTAATTTAAAGAGCCAAATGCTTGGACAGCCATAGTTCTTTATGGGCAGAAATCCAGTAGAGCCTAGGGATTAAATAACTTCCATACAAAAAAGGCTTGTTTCTGGCTGTTGGATGTTTTTCCAAACCCCTCATTGTGGTTGCATCTTTGCACTTAGGATAACTGAGAGCATAAGCCAGAACCCCGGATTCAAATGCCCCATAACTTTGGATGAGTTCTGATCCCAGTTTGAAATTTTTCAGCTGGGGCCCATCACTAACATAGACCAAGGAGGGGGCAGACTTTCAAAGGGGCTGTTTCCCTCTATCACAAATCTCTTAGAACAAGCTTGAGATTCCAGCACTCCCATGTGTTCTTCTCAGACATCAAAGTCAGATCTGCAGTGACATACCATAGCTAGAGCAGTGAGCACAGAATTACACAGTCTCCTTTCATCAGTAAAGCATGTTTACCTTTTCCAGAAGTTCAGGGAGAGCTGTGAGCTCACATGACTAAGTCAAGTACATCTGGAGTCTGTTCTCAGTTTTATATCATCCCAAATGAATTTATGCACTGAAATTCTGCTGCTGGTTTCTTCCACGTTCTTTTCCTTTCTTCTCTGCGTGTGTATGGTGTATTTCTTTTTCAGCAAAATGAACTTAAAATCTGAGTTCATGGAAAATAGTAATTTAGAAAAATGCTGCTTGGTATCATTTGAGTCATAGTGTTTAGCTACAAGGGGGGTGTCTGTGTAAAAGCTTTTCCTTCTTCCTGTATGGACAGAACAGCTAAACTAAAACAAACTCCCAACCAACCGTATGTCATCTTTAAGTGTAGCAAAGCAAAGTGATGGGAAAGGTTAAACTTTTGCAAGCCTCATACAGCATGGGATTCCCAAGTTCCTTTCTGAATGCTGACCACTACCAACTTTTGCCCCTCCATCACAGAACGCGAGAGCTGCTCTTTTCAGTCTTAAGCAATATGCAAACAGCAGAGTACAGAAACTGCCAGTGACCCATTTAGTCCAGTATCCTGTTGTACCAGTCAGAGCATTGATCCGTGTCAGACCAGGCTACACATTACGTTCATCTAGGTCAGTGGCTAATGCCTGCCACTTCTGAGAAGGGCAAAACCATGAAACTCACACCTGAACTTCAGTATCTTATGTAGGAAATTTGGTGAAGACAGATGCAAGCTACTGCACTTTCGAAGGAACAGTTTAAATGGCTGGTAAACCATGCTGATGAATCTGAGTTAGTTGTAACTTCTCAAGATGATGATCTTGGCAATGATAGAGTATAGGCAAGTTGCTGGAGTTGCCTGCTCAGGGCACCACAATGGCCCAAAAATGTGAATAAGATTCTTGGGGCTGATTCTCATTTACACTGAGACCCCTCTACACTGCATAAAGATGTGGCTGTGTTAAAGGAAGCTTACTGTGTGAGGCTGTGTATTTCCTGAGCACACAGTGCGTTACAGGACATAAGGAAAGTCCAGATGCCGTAACTCAAGCAGGAGGTGTCGGGGGGAGGGGGAGAGATCCCTGTGGGGATTCCCTCGCCGAGATAGATCCCTCACAACGTCCTGTTAGGTAGGAGGCTTTTCCTTCTAACTTAAAAGGCCACAAGGCTCGAGCCCAAGCTTCTTGGATCCCCAGGGACACCTGCGAGGCCTGGGGCATCCACACAGAGACCCTGTGCTTCTGCTCTGGCCCTCATACAATGTGTTGTTTCCCCATCCCTCTACCATATTCCAGCCCCTCCTCCCTCAAACTTGCCCAATCTCTACCGTCTGCCCTAGCTGGCATCTCCAGAATGGCATAGAGGCTTCTGCAGGGTCTTGAGGATGGGGAAAGGTGCTGTGGAAATGGTTGAGCCTTTCTTCTGCATGGGAAGGGGGAGATGTGCCTGAGGAGCCCCTGTGTTTGGATCTTGGGGTCACTATATGGTGCCATTATTGTTCTTTATTGTAGCTCTCGGGATTGTGGCCACATTGTGGGCACTGCCCCTCCCTGTGTCATAGGAGTGGTACAGAAAGGGCTAGTTGGATGCTCCCTTTCCTACAATACAAGACGAAGAAGAGCGAGGGCACACAGTGACATTTAAAAGGCAACAGAAAGGAGCTACTTTATTATGAAACTTCTAGTTAACTGATGGAACTGGAATGTGCAAGAGGTCAGACTAAATGATCACGATGGTCCCTTCTGACCTTAAAGTCTATGAGTCTATAACTCAGCGCGACTGGATATTTTTAGTCCTCGTATGATTGTTATTTGTTGGAGCAATATTCTGCTTTGTACCCTCCTTTGTTATTTACATTCTTGCACCCCCCACCACTCCTGCTCCAATGCCCAGAAAGTGCACTTCAGCTCTCAGGAGCTGAAATAATTGTGCTCTCTGAATCTCCTTTCTCTTTGGGAGGCTACTTTATTTCTGAATTTAGAGGGAAACTGTGAAGGGCCGACAGGCACCCTCCCAAGTCCCTGGCAGCCTTGCCTTTGAAATAAATCCCTCAGGTGGAAAATACTTTCACCTGTTCCCGAAGTGAGAATTCTAACAAGATGCAATCACTCCCTTACAAGATAGGTCTCCCTTGAGCAGAAGCTGATAGTCTGTCTAAATAGCGTGATTCAGTTTCCTGACTGAAGCCAGCAGGTATAGTGGAAGGAAGGCAACAAACTCAGTGTCATTCTGCACTTACAGGGCTACATTCATCCTTGGCCCATCTCCATCAATTGCAGTGGAATTACAAGAGGGGTGAATTTGGCTCCTTCTGTTTGTGTGAGATTTCCAAACAGTCTGTCTTTATTTCGGAGGAGCTGTCATTTCGTAGGTGCTGGGATTATAAAATTTGGGCTGCTTATTTGTAAGTGGGGCCTCTTTTTCATTTGCTACTTGTTTGAATTTGGAATTCCATCAATTTTTTTAGACTGTAAGGCGAGACGGGACCTTTATCGTCATTTAGCCTGATCTCTGAATATCGCAGGCAATAGAATTCTAGCAGCTTTCCTGTTCTAACTTTTGGGTTGTTTTTTTTTGTAAACACAGGGAGAGAGAGGGGGGTTTATTTCTGTGGGGCCCGGTAAGGTGATCTTTCCACGAATGCTGGGTAACAGCATTGCAACATTCTTACTTCTTCAGCTAAGGGCGTCGTTATGAGGTTAAGTGTATTTTTATCATATTAACTCACAGTAGCGTCCATGGCTCACATAACACACACATCTCTGACATATGACTCCCTCCCCTCTCCCTTGGTGCAATTGCCAGGGACCCATTGCAGTTGTCTTGCTCTGAGCTTGTTTCAGGTCCTTCCATCCCACTTTTCCTTGTGTTTTATAATGATACTGACAACACAGAGACCTGGATGAGGCAGCCCTGCATCTTCCGGCTCCTGCCTCTGCCATGAGGATTGCTCTGTGTTTGTCTCTCAAGGACCTCTCTCCTGAGGTAGATTTCTCTTCCACCTGAGAAAGTGACTACCTTTCCTGGCAAACAAATCAGTTCCTTGTCCAACATGTCTGATCCCATGTCTGTCAACTTGCCACTATGATATGTTGGTGAGGTCCTAGCAGCTCTCAGTCTGCAAAGTTCTGTATAGTGTATGCTGCCCTTCCCTTTCTCTCCTGTTGAGTTGCTCTGAAAAGTTTCTCAGAGTCCTATGATCTCATGGTTCTTAAAGATAATTCCTTTAAGGACACTGCATCAGGGCCAGCCCAATGGAGGAGTTTCACAAACAGTTCTTGGTCATGTCAGTGTTCCAGACTCTGGTCATGGCTGGGTACCCACTGCTGGAAAGGGCTAGCAGTGTTAGAGAGAGAAGTGTTCACAGGTGCAGATGGGCCCAAATTCAGCCCTGAATCACGACACTCAAGAATTTTGGGAAAGTTTGGAGCTGTATCAAAATCTTAACTATCCACTCTCTCTGTAGTGGACAGTGAAATAAAAGCTTAGAATAAAAAAAAAATCCTAAATCCAAACACACCAAACTTTAGCAAAGTTTGGATCCTGACTATCAACTGGTAGCATGGGATCATCTCTAGCTGCAATTAGTATGTATTTTCTTACATGAAGAATTTAGAGTGTGAGCTGTAAAGTCTCTTTCCACCTGAAATGGTGCTCTTTATTTCCCCTCCAGAAAAATAGTATATTTACACAAGTGGTATTGTGTTGGTTTTGTTCCACAAATGCACATTTTCCCACATGTCCTTTCCCCTATTTATTCAGCAAACACTCATGACTTCATGTATTTATTGTAAATAAACAGCTGGTATGGTTTCTTGAGAGTTCTTTTTCTATGCCACTCTCTGTTAGTGTTCTGGCAACTCACATTCATCACCCTTTGTTGGACAGCAGCTCTGCGTGCATCCAGAGGGAACTGTCTTAGCATGACATTGTTAACACTTGGGCTCCCAGCACTGGTCTAGGCTAGAAATAGCACCAACCCAGCCGCTCGGTCCCAAGGTTTAGCTGGTTTATCTGAGTTTAAAATGGGCCTCCGAGATTCACGATGGCTATTTGGCGACTATTCCTTGGCTGTTGTGGGTGGGAGGTGTCTAAAAATAAAACGATATTGGGGAATCTAATTTTGGTAACTGAGGGCCAAATCCTTATCTCCATTTGTACCAGTGCAGATCCAGAGTAGCTGCAATGTAGTCAATAGAGTCATCCTGGGATTTACTCCAGTATAACCGTGAGCCGGAATTGACATTAATAGCCCTTTATTTAATCCTTTGGGAGAAAAGTTTCTTCTTTTCTTAGGTCAATTCAATAAGCCAAGTGGCTTCAGAGTAAGCATGGCTGACTCTGCCTGGGTAGTCCCTCACATAGTATCTGGCCACGGTCTCACAATCTCGTTGTGATTGAGGATATTGCCATTCCTCCATCATTCTGAGCATGCCAAGGTGAGACTGGCAGAAGCCTTAGCTTTGGAGCATCGGTGGTGGTCTCTGCACAGGAGAGGCCCAGAACTGGAGTTTAAGGAAGATGCTGTGGGTTAGAATTGATGTGCATTGGCAGAGCTTTGTGGGGTTTGGGATTGGAATAGCACGGGGTGCTTGCTGCAGGTCAGGAGTGATGATGCATTAGCCGGGTTGTGTGTATGTGTAGTCAGGGGTTAGGGTAAAGCTTATACACCGGTAACCCCTTTAGGGCCTGTCTCCTGTCATTGCTATCAGTTCTAATTTGCATGAGCCCCAAAGAATGATGCAATGAAGTGTAGTGTGTTACTGCTGTCCTCTGCTGGATAGAATGAGAACTGCTCGACTGTATGTCATGGGCCTTATACTGCTGACATATTCTCTTTTAGCTTAAGTGTTTGGGCTTCTGCAGCAGGAGGACTTGAGTTCTATCCCTGATGATGCCATGAAGTTCCATGCATGCAGCATGGGCCATGGAAAAGTAGCAATGGCATAAAAGAATTAGCAGCAAAAATCTGAAGAGGGTTTTCTTTTCTAAACCTCTGCTTGCAGGTTCTCCAGATCAGATGAGCTCTCCCGGCACAGACGCTCCCACTCTGGAGTGAAACCTTACCAGTGTCCTGTCTGCGAGAAGAAATTTGCTCGAAGTGACCACTTATCCAAACACGTGAAGGTGCACCGGTTCCCTAGAAGCAACCGCTCTGTGCGCTCCGTGAACTGATTGGTCCCACCTACCCCTTGCCACCTGTCCGTCCCGGAACAGCCGACAACAGCACTTTGCTCACTATATTTCTTGTGATAATTTATTTGTCTCCATAGAACGGTCAGCGCTGTTACTTCACACTACCACCTCTGAATGTTTTGTGTCCTGCCAACATGATTTGAGAACGAAGTTCTTTTGGGGGAGGGTGGGGTGGGTTTTTTATTAATATTATTATTATTTTATTTTATTTTCCTTTCCTTCTATCTTTCCCTTTGCTGCTGCTTCTTTTTGGAAATTACAGTGTTTTATTTTTAGCTGTTTTCTGCTGCACAAGGCAAATTTATGGGCTACTTGCTGCTAGTTAATTATAGTCCTGGCATTCCTGAGGGCTTTGCTCATGTACAGAGCCATTCATTGTGAGTTTTTATTAAGCTGGTCTATTTGTCCAGTTTGGAAACAGTAAATTCCTTTTGAAATGAAAACAGCTCCTTTGTTTTTGAGTCGCCTGAGCCAAGGATTTGGGGGGGCAGGCAAAAGGAGGAGGAGGAGGAACAGTTGGGAGATGGGGAGTAGTGGGATTGGAATTTGGGCCTCTGATTTCTCCAACACACCATCCTTCAGTGGTCCTTGCCGTTCATAACTTGGTCAGCAAATCTCGTGCACCTGGAAACTGGATCTGACAATGTCCTTAAAACAAAAAACCCAAACGCTCGGCCCAGATTCAATGGGCTGGAATGAAGGCCTTTCATTATGGATCCGTGTAAACTGCCTGCATGCCTTCCATCTTACGTGGTCAATGTGTTGAGCGTGGGGGAGATGCCCACATATTTAAGGAACCAGTGATTACACCTTGGCTCTGGCTGAAACTGTCCTCTTCATTATCAGGAGTGTTGTCTAGTGGTTAGAGCAGGGGAGCCTGGATGTCAGGACTCCTAGTTTCTATCCCTGGCTCTGCTGTTGTCTCACGGTGTGACACTGGGCAAGCACCAATCCTGAAAGGTGCTGGGTGGGCATCTTTAACTCCCCCTGACTTCAGCAGATGCCTGCAGGCTTGGGCCCTGAATCTCTTCATAGCTTGGTTCCCCCATCTGTACAATCAGGATAATAATACTTATATCCCACCCAGGAGAGATTGTGAGGCGTAATTAATGTTTGTAAAAGCACTTTGAGAGCCTTAGCTGACAGGGATCTTTAAGTGCAAAGCATTATTTTATTATTAACAGCCATGTCAGAGTGTCACACAGCTGGGGTGAGTGAATGGGTGGGAACAGTAGAAACAAATACATACGGTAGCTACCTAAGTGGCTAAGAAGGGAATTTTAAACAATAATCAGATGTTATCATAACAATATTATGTTTGTGTTTCTTTTTTTGTTTTTATTTTTTAACTCTGCCAATTGTAGGACTCTTTAGAATACAGTAGAATTCAAAAATCAGAGATGATTATATAAAGGATATTGCATTTCCTTTCCACTCACAGATGGCATCTGTCTGTCTTCTTGTCAGCCAAATGGGAAATAAAACACTGCAATTCTCACATTAGTAGGTAGAAGTGGAGAACATACTGTATGTAAGAACAGTAGAGCTAAAACTACCTTATTTTAGGAATGCATTCCTTTTGTCCTCTAGAAATTAATATAAATGAACTATCTTTTGTTGACTGGTTTATCTCACATCCTATGAATGTATGTAAATAAAACTGTACATAGATGCATATCTATATAAAATATCTTTTAATAACATATCAAAATTTGTGTAAATTGGAAACAAAAATATCTATAATGCCAGTGTACATAAGTTACAATTCTGTATATTTTCTTTTGTTCTTCATAAAATATATTTACTTTGACAATAAAATGAAAATGGAAATTTTAAATCCCTTTTGAAATGATTTTTTTCCCCCAATCATGTTTGAGAGAAGAAATTAGATCTTGAGTTTTGTTTCACCTGGACATAACTTCTTAGGTATGGGGTGAAAGGGTGAGGCTGGAGTTGGTCCACAGTGAACTTCAGAAGCTTTTGTGATCCTGATAGGCCCAAAGTTAACTGTAGTGATGTTTGCTCTGCTTCATGTGACAGGCATAGGACCAATATTCAGCAGGGACCAGAGCTCAGAAATTATTGGGGGTCCTGAGACATTTCTGTTCCCCCTTCTATTCTATTTAAGTTTTCATGCCATGCCTGTCAGTCACTGTGGTGCCCTCTTTGGTATCTGACTGCCATGGAACATATTTGCAGTGCAAATGTGGTTAACAAATGAAAAGCTAACAGGGCTGAAGGCAGTGGGGGTCTAGTGGTTAGTGTGTAGAATGAGGACTCAGGGCTGCAGGGTTCTAGCCATGGCTCTGTCAATAGCTCGCTGCGTGACCCAGGGCAAAGTACTGAACCACTCTATGCCTCAGTTTCCTCATCTATAAAATGGGCATAATGATACACCACAGAAATATTGTAGGGGTTTAATTATGTTTATAAGATGCTAAGATGAAAGGTGCTAAAGAAGAGAAGGGATTATTATTAGTAATAATAGTCATAGGGCTAGATTGTGAAATTAAGCAGCCAGTAGGAAGATCCTGTATGACATAACACAGATTTAATTGCTAATTCACTTTGGTTTGATTTTCTTGTGAAAGCCTTATATTCAACAGAATGGTACATGAGATCTGAAAGCCCTCCGTGCGTCTGGGGAGGAGGACAAATTCTGTCCTGCTTTCTACTCCTCTTTCACAGAATTGGGGCATAAAATATGCTCCTCTCACGCTCTGCACAGAGGACACCTGTACTGCCTGGAGCCTGTCTGTCTTTTCACCATTTGAGGAGGAACTCAATGATGTATTTCCTGTCAGCATTGTGTCTGCATCTATGCAGGAACTGCTATACTGAGTCAGACCAGTGGTCCACATAGTCCAGAAACATATCCCTAGTAATGTCCAATACCAGACTAACTAGCACTTAGGGACAGTGTATGTTATTTTCCTGACTCACAGGTTACTCCACCAAAAGATACTGACATATGACTCAAGTCTTTCTATAACTTTGATGGTGGTCTTACAGAATCCTTGCATGACCAACAACAAAGCTCAGGAATGCGTCAAACCAGGTTTCGGTCACCACTGTGTGTTGTTAACTCATAAAATGTGGGAAGATCATAGTCCTAAAAGCACTAGACTGCTGGTTGCATGCAGGCTTTGAATAGTAAACATTCCCCCCTCCCATCCACTCTCTTTACAGATGTTATATATTAAACCAGTTACTTTACATTAACAAACACAACAATCTCAACCCCATCTTCCTTGTAGCTCTGATATGAATATAACTTTGCAATCTACTCTAAAATGAACTGGAAGCAGAAATTCTTATGCCTCTGCAGTAGAAGGTGTTTAAAGCAGAACTGGAGTTATTAAAAAAACCTACTATTAGAACAGAGCAAAAGTGAACATTTTTTTAACCCTAGTCTGGGTCCTGTTGCAACCTAGAATATTTTGTTTTCCATGAAATGGCATATTCACATTTCAAAAAAAAAGTGTATGCATTAAGAAATGTGTATGCCTGATTGTTAGGCAAACTGATATCGTTCCAAAAGAAATTTGAAAACTTTGAAATTTTTGCTCAAAAATAGGGCCATTTACGGGGTGCAAGTCGTGCCATTGTTGAGTGAAAGTTTATAATGTTTCAGGGGATTGTCATGAAAATTGGACAATTTTTGAAAATTCCAAATGAACTTTTTGAATTTTACATAGACTTACTTGCATACATCCACCTATTGTGGACATAGGCCCTGATCCAGTAACGCATTTATGCAATATTTAACTTTGGATTTCTGAGTTGATGATAATAGGACTACCTATAGGCTTGAATTTAAACATATGCTTACGTTCTTACGTCGATTGGGACCATAACTGGAGACACCTTAGCTATGTTCCTTATTCAATAAAGCATGTCTTTTCAGCAAAACACTGAAACACCTTATCTTTATGAACATGCTTAATTCCTATTGACTTCAGCCATCTGCAGTTGCAGTCTAGAAATATAAATAAATGACATATTGACCCTAACATAAATCTATAAGATGATGGTCATGATCCCAAGGTTTGTATGTTTCTCTAAAATATTTTAATGGCCATTTTTGGTTGCTGTCATCTTAATTTCTTCAGAGTTCAGTGGAAAAAATATATTAAATGATAGAAGGTAAGAAATAAAGTCTGATGAAGTCAAATGCAGGCATGGCATAGGCATAATAATAAAGGGATGTTGACATTAACATGCTTGACATATATCTAGTTTACCTTTGACTAAATGGAAGCTTAGAATGGTTTAGTGATTTGTCCAAGATCACACAGCAAGGCTGAGGTAGAGCTGGGAATAGAAATAAGAAGTCATGAAACTTAGTCCTCTGCTCTACCCACTGGAGCGGACCACATGTAGATAACACACATTAGATTACAGAAGACAAAGAGTAACAGAACTTAAGGGCGGGACATCAGATAAGAGAAGGTCAGAACAGGGCACTAGATAAAGTCAGGTTGTATTGATAATTATTACAATGGGAAAAGATGCCCACGAGAGAAAAAGAACCAGTTTGCCAAGCTCCTGATTTCCTGGCTCACTACTTAGCCTGGCCACACTCACTGGGTCTGGCTCTCCTGTTACTTACTTCAGTTTTATATCAGTGTAACTCCATTGGCTTCAGCGGAATTACTCCCAATTTACACCCATGTGATGGGAGAATCAGGCCTGGTCTCAGGCTCTGATTTGGAGTGGTCAATATCCATGTGCGTCAATCCACTAGCTTCAGTGGGCTGACTCGTGATTAAGGGTAGCAGAACTGACCCTTCTGGGAGGATGTCAGTATTTGTGTATATTTTTTTCTCATTACTGTGGGGACTGTCGCACACCAAGGATTGTTGCAGTCTCTCTGCTTCCTTCCCCTGGGATTTCCTGATCTACAGGGTAAATGGTAGGAGGAGGTTGGAACAGTTTCTCCTTTTCTAACATACCACTTAGACATTTAAACCAAACAAGCAGGTGACTTCAGAACAAAGCAACTGGCACTGAGCCGAGGTTAATGACTACAGTGATCTCCTTGCTGTTATGTAAGCATTCGTGTTTTGTAACACGGGAACTCAGTGGCTCCAGCTTGCTGATCCTGCCATCCCCTTCACGAGAAATAGCAAAGGTGTGGACAGGAATGTGGTTTTCCTTTTCCCACCTAACAGCACCTATTAAATCTGTCCTGTTTGGTTCACTGAGCATTACACATTGTAGTAAAATGCCAGTTGTTCTCTTATTTAGAAATACCATAGATGTGGCCCTTCTAAGGAGCACAGGCCTGATTGCTGCAGATGCTCACTGACTTCAGTGGGAGTTGTGGGCATTTAGCAACTCACAGGAGGTGCTCAGCACCTAGCTGGATCGGACCTATAAGGCCTGATCTATCTGCCATGGAAGTTAATGGGAATCTTCCCATTGCTTTTCATGGGAGCCAGAGTGGGTCCTTAATCTGTTACAACAATACTTCCCCAAGTCTATATTGTGCTCTCACTTTTTTGTGGTGAAGCTGACATGATCCCATTTAAGGTGGCCCCTCTTTTCTCTAGATAGGGCTGAATGATCTCCTTGGCGAGCATGCTGCTGAGAGCTTTCATCAATGTCCCTATCCTACCCTTAATTTTATTCTCCTAAGGAGTGTGTATGTCTTGGCCTGCATTCTGCTAAAATAGGGTCATTCGTAAGGTTTCCTATGGTTTACAACAACATTAGTAAGGCATCCTATGGTTTCGAACAACATCCGAGAAGGTTCCTGCCAGCTGGAGAAGAGGGCAAGGTTGCATCTTTCTGCTTAGTTCTGCAAGCCAAAGTATTATGTAAAACAGAAATGAAATATGTGAATGACAAGTTAACTCTTTGAAAGACTGGGAGACATAGGGCCTGATTTTCCTCTCACTTACACCAGGGCAAATAAGGAATAACAGCTCCATGGATGTCAGCGGAGTTATCACAGTTCTGAACCTGGTATTAATGAGAGGTGAATCGGACCTGTTGTTTTTCTGGAAAAGAAAGGAGAGCAGGAGGTATGTTAACAAAGGGAGGTATTCTCCTGCCTCCTCCAACATGCACAGAGGTTTGGGCCTCATTTATACAGCAAAAAGTACCCCTGCCTTCCTATTATATAGCCCTGCAAGAGGGTCCTTGGTGGAACCATCACAGCAAAACTAGATTAGACCCCAAGAGGGAGAAGAAGCTAGTGGTTAGAAATGGGGGGTTGGATGAAAGGATAACAGGGGTCTCTTCCTGATGTTGCAACTGCCTCCCTGTGTGACCTCAGGGAAGTCATTTAACTGCCCCGTGCCTCAGTTTCCCCTAGTGTTAAATGAGAATAATAGATCTGCCCCACCTATATATTATGAAGCTTAATTCATGTGTGCTTTGAGCTCCTTAGATGAAATGTGACATAGGAGTTACTATACAGGGGTTTTTAGCACACACCTTGACATAGTGTCTGAGCACGTACCAGCAGCGCATCTAAGTAAAAATATAAACCACTATTATTTTACCTCTCAAAATATTCCGGCCAAAATTCTCAAACCTAAGTGCCTAACGGGAGGTTCCTAAATCTCTGGCTAGGCACCGACATAAGAAAGGCATGATTTTCAAAAGCACTGGGTAGCTGCAACCTTCATTGACATCACTGGGCATTGGATTGGGCTCTCAGAGTTGATATAATGTTCTGACTGGAAAGAGAAGTAGCAGGCTATTGTGCAGAAAAGACTCCAGGCATTTTATAAAACCAGCCTCCAATAAGCGCAAGAGTGCCACGGAAGCCGGGTTTGGCTGCCGGAGAGCTGGCTTTTCCTGAGCATTCTAAAACTGGCAGCCAGGTCGTCGCCCACTTTTTGTTTTCTCTGATGCGTGTTCTTTTTCCAGAGACAGCGCGCCCCAGACCTTGGAGAGCAGAAATTAGATTCATTCACAGGGAAGGTCCCCAGTGGCAGATAATGAGGGTAAAGTGTTTGCAAATTCAGTTATGCCAGAGAATGGCCACAGTGGGATCAGTGCTGTTTGGAAAGGGGGCTGTGCGAGACAGAGCAGGAGTTATAGCACGTGAGCTTCAGTGTGCACTGATTCAGAAGTTCCCCTCATTGGCTGTTTCAGAAAGGGAGCATCCAATAGGGTTTAAGCTGCTCCACTGGAAAACCTGAGAGAAGGTGATGATTCTACATGGTGAATACCTGCCCAGGATAGGGAACCTACCTGATGTGTGGAGATGTAAATTATACCTGCCGGCCCTGGCTTTTCTGTAAATGGCCTCTGAAATGGAAGAGGTGGATGATCATTTTGTCTTCCAGAAGCAACCAATGAAACATCTGCCCCCTACGATGAGGTCTATAATCAGGTCCTTGTGAGTTTTGAAGTGGGAGTCCCAGCAGCATGCTGAAAGGTGGAGGGGTCACCTGCTGAGGTTTCCTTATCGATCTCAGTGCTATTCAGGAAAGTTTAATGGAAAAAGAGGGGTGAAGGGCTTTTTTCTATCAGAAAAGAGAGTCTGTAATATGTAGCTGACAAGTATATCCGGTAAACCCTTCCTCTTCTTGTCACAGGAATGAATGAACCAACTCGAGGAGGGTCATTCACTTGCCATCTGGAATAATTTTTCTGTTCACGATGAATAACTGGTAAATAAACATGCTCTAATAACACATTTCTCCTTAAGAGTTCATGGTTTTCTTTGAATATGAGCTTCTCAAGGACTCCCAGGTTGTTTGAGCCAGTGGTGACCCCATAGACATTATAGCTGAAAGTGTGCTGTAGATAATCCATTGGTGTATGATATATGTGACACCCATGAAATATTTAATTCAGATAAGACTGTGGCTTCCAAGCTGATAGAAACCGTGTGATGCCTCAGGGGATGACCAGCAAAGTGGAGTTGGTCCTGATGGCATAAGGTTTGAAACTTGATATCTTCTGGAGCACCATGGCGGGTGGAGTACTGTGAATCCAGAGCACTCTGAAGTCACTTTCTCCAGTTTGCTCCTGCAGTTTCATTTCATCTCAGTGGAATAAATCACTTACTCTACATTAATAATAATAATAAATAGTTGGTGGCACTTCTTTAGCATATTTCATCTCAGGATCAAAGTGTGCCTTACACATAGGAATGAATTAATCCTTCCAGACCCTCTGCAGAATAAGAACTGTCTCCATTTTCAAATGGAAGAAACTCAGAGACAGAGTTTAAATGACTGCCCCATGATCACACAGAAAGCCAGTGGCAGACGTAGGAATAGATCCAAAGTGTCCTGGTTCCCTGCCCCAGGCCTGTGTCTTAGCCATTTGCCTGTACTTCTTAAAAATCACTTCGTGTTTTTTTAACTCCTCTCTGATCTTATAAATACAATTGTCCCAAGCAAAACAGAGTGTGACAGAAATAGAACTTTTTGTTCCTTGAGTTCAGATAGAGGTCTGCACCATATATAACTATGGTATGACAAAGTCACCAAATGTGAGTTATGTTTGGCCACATTCCCAGTTGAGTGGATGAAAAAGGCTGTATTCGCTATGTCCACGTGGACGATTTGGGGCCCCATTCATTCTTGCCCTGTGTCACAAAGGAGCCTAGGAAAGGCATAACCCATCTAAGAACTGCTCCTCCCAAATATCACAGGACCAACTCTGCTACCTCTGGAGGAACCTGAGAAACAGAGGGGCATTCCAAGGAGGACTGGGGGAAAGACAGGGAGTAGCCAGGGTGGTCCTGCTCCCTGGCAATTCTGAGCCCCTGAAATAGCTCATAATGGCCATTGCAAGAGGGGCTCAAGTTAGCACAGGCCTCAGGGCTTCTCTACCTTGTGCTAAGGGCTGCATTGGCCCCCACAGTCCCTGAACAGGGGACGCATCAACTAGCTTCCCTCCATTCCTATACCAGTGCCTATCCAAGGAATGAATCTGGCTCTTGATTTAGAATGTACATTGCACCATACAGCAGCAATAGTTTAATCTTTAATCCTACATGCGATCAAGTGAATGTGGCCGTGACCCTCAAAGGTTTACCTTGGCTAACATTGGAATCATAACTCTCTTTTCCTTACAGCTGCCATTCTAACTCTTCTAAACCATCTTGGATACTTTCTGCTGGTTGCAAGTGCCCCCACATACTTTTCTTTAAAAAAAATCCCAACTCTCTGCCCCCCCCAAAACCCCAGCATTGGTCATTCATTCACTATGTCTGTGGACTAAGTTGTTATCTATTAACACAAACATTTTACTTGAGTAAGAGTTCCTGTTTTGAAAGTTAGTACAAAGGATTTCACTGGAGTCAGTCTCTGGTGGTTGGTCTGATCTTCCATTTAATCTCTGTAACTACATAAATTGTGTTAAAATTAACAAATTCCACCCTTTGTTGTGAACAATTCTAATTGCATTTTTAAGGCAGGTTTATTGGGTCAATAAATAACCAATCCGTGTCTAGAGAGAGATGCTACTTAGGGCCAGATTCTTCCTCTCTTACCTATCATGAGTATTATTATTTTTTCTATTTCAGTAGTACTTAGAAACTGGAGCCTTATTTTGCTAGGTGCTATACATGTGCATAGCAAGAGACAGTTCCAGACTGCTTACAATATCACTGGACAAGACAGACAAAGGAACTTTTATTAACCCCATTTTACAGCTGGGGAATTGAGGCATACAGTGATCAAGTGACTTACTCAGGGTCACATAGATAGAACTAGGAATTGAAGTCCGAACTCCTGAGCCCCAGTTCAGTGTCTCAAACACAAGATCATCCTTCCCCTCACAGTAGCTGTCTCCATAAAGTCCCGTTAGGCAACATCATGATTCCACCTAACATAGGTGCCTAGCATGGAGGAGGATGTAAACACTTGCACATCTAGAGTTAAAGGCCACTTAAAACAGCAGCCCTTGTGCCCGAGGAAGGTACTTCTCTCCCCTAGTGCTCTTCTCACTCATTCTCTCTCCTCAGAGTCAAAGGTCTTTCACTGGTCAAAAATTTTCCATCAAATCAGGATGGTTTTGATTGTTTGCAAGATTGTGGGGTTTTGACAACATGGAGATTTCCATGGAAAATGTCTCTCTGTGTGGAAGATTTCAGGGAGGGGTGACTGTCAAAAAACTGAAAAATGATCAGATTTCAGGGACCAAAATTTTTTTTTATTTATTTTTTACCAAAAAACCAAAAACAAAAGAAACCCATGAAAAACTTCATAGAAAATTTTTGCTGAAAGCAGAAACAGTTCTACAGAAAATTTTCATGGCAGAAAAGATGTCAGTTCCCACTCAGCTCTACAAATAGCCCATTTCTCAGCCCGGTGGCAACAACCTCTCAGGGCAACAACATGGCAAAAGAACTTTATCTTCAATGGACCAATTAAACTGGCTCACATCACTAAGAAAATTCCACAGAGCGCAGCAATGAAGAGTCTATCAAGCCCATTTGCATACACTGAATGAGTACAATTGGACTAAAAAGTAGCTCGAAGTCAGGTAAGTTCTCTAGGGTTTTCCAGCAGCAGAGGCAGCAAGAAGAGAACATTGTAACTGAAGATATCACTACCTGTATGATAAACAGCTTAGACACTAGTGGAAAGGAAACTCCAGCACCACAAGTAGCTTCAGGTGGTGCTGCAGATAGTCAGGGTCCTAATTAGCTTTCACATGGAGGTTGTAGTATGCTGTCCTTCCTTGCTGTCCCTAATTCACATATGTGCTGTTCAAGTGATATTATCCTCCATTGTACCAACAAGGAAACAAATGCAGTGGTTTGCGTGGGGCACCCCTTGACCCCTAGGTAGAGTTAAAAACAGAACCCAGGTCTCTTAACACCCAGCCCATAATTATTCTGCTAGACCCCAGCCCCCCCACTTGATAAATGGGGCACGTTTTGGAGACCATCCCACGCAGGGCACATGTGTGTAGGGCACATACTAAAATATCTGTTCAGGATGAAATCCAAGCCTTAGGGAAGTCAATGGCAAAGCTCCTGTTGACTTTAAGGGAGGCCAGGATTTCAGCCTTAGTTCTTACTCAAGCAAAACTCCCATCCAAGGTTTCAGGTTATTGTCTTGTACCACAAGGCTGACCCTTTAGGGGCTGTTCCACCCAGCCCCGCCTGTGACTAATCAGCTGCCTCCCAGCTGAGGCTATGAGGCCAGAGATCAGGTGATAGTTTGAAGATTCCTCATTCTCATAAAAGCCAGCGGGTAGCTCAGTTGAAGGGGGAATGCTGCAGGGGGTATGATAATCATATAGGAGTCTCTGGCTTAGGGGAAAGAACTCTGTTTATGTATGACCATCAGACAGATGGTCTGCAGAGCGTAATCCTATAGGGAGTAGATAGGCTCACACACAAGACAGTGGGTCAAGGGGAAAGGACAGGGTTGATGGTGGTGAACTTGTGTTCAATAGTTTTCTTCTGAAGAAATAAAACTCAGTCTCTGAAGAAAAGGGAGTGGAATCCTATGGCTGGAAAATGTTCTTTGGTATGCAGGTTTGTGAGTTAGCTGAGTGGCTTACACTGTGTGTAAAGAGCAAAGCAAAGTAAAGAAGGGACCCAATGGAAATAAGTGAGGTTGGAAATCTACACCAGTGTTTGATCACCATGGGGGAGGGCATGTACTCCAGCAGTCATCAGCTTAAAGCAACAATTTTTAGGGGTTGTTGAGCAGAAATGTGACTTACCGCTTTAGATTATTTGGGGTATGGGGGGGCTATTTGCACATCTGTCTGTGGCCTGATCTATAGTGCTATAAAAGTGAGAAGTTTTCCATGTGTTTTTATTTTATTATTTTTAATAAATTTCTTCTGGGAAAAAAATGCTGGTTATATAAAGTACAGAACACCAGGCACAGCTCTGTCCAACCACATGTGCTGAAAGTCATAAACAAAACTACAAGAGTGGAATAAAAGTCTGGGGCCTCTGAACAGGAGAGATTTCTAGTACATGTCAGGGTCCAGATTTTCCTACTTACAGGCCAAACGTCACCATGACAAAATGCAATAACATAAATAAAAATAACTTCCAGATGAGATGTATGTAATGTTTTGTTTTGTTGGCATTTATGCTTATTTGGCTGCAATTCCCAACCACATTTGTTTACAGCAACCATGTAATAGTATAATAAGAAAAATACTGTTTGTTCATACTGTGTCCTTTGTCCCAAGGGACACAGGAAGTGCCATGCCATCCACTGAAAGGCAGCCTTCTCTTGGGTGGAACACGACAGTTGTTTTATAACAGTGTATGGCAACACTGCATAATAGTTTAGGATAGGAAGCAAAGAATACTATATCCAGTTCATGGGCGGGGGGAGGTGTTTGGCATATGTTATGTTCATGTGGGTTACACTTTTCATTTCCTTTTATTAACAGTATATACTGTCCTATTCTGGGAAGAGGTCAGTGTCTCTATTGTGGGGAGGGTGGAAGGGGTAGGGATAGAAAGTGGAGAGTTAATGCATCAGACAGAGTACGAGTGCACACATTTGAAATAGCTAACTATATCGAGGGAGGAAATTCAAGGAATCAAAAAGTAATTATCCAAACCAGAGTTAGATAAGGATCCAGTGTTCACACCCCTACTGTTGTGAACATTTCTGTGAGATTATAATTGTGATTTATTATTTGTATTATCATAGTGCCTAGAAGCCCAAATGTATCCCACCCCTTAGACAGCATTAGAACAGTTATACATATTTAGTTCCTTTTGTTGTGATCTTTGCTCATAAATCAATCCCTCAGACTCCTAGATTATGCTTGATTAGAATTGTACACTCCTCAATTGGGGGCAACATGAAGGGGACAGAGTGGGTAGTGCAGTTTTCAGCAACTTTCATACAAAGAAAAATCTTCTGTCACATTTGGCAAATTCTATGGTAGTTTGGAAGATGGTTTTGGCTGTAGGAGTACTCCATGGACTGATACCTGTGAGAGCAGAATTGTTGTTTCACTTCCTAATTTCCCCCAGGTAATAAGAAGATGGGATTACACAGAATCTAGTGTATAGCAAAGAGAGAGTCCTTTTCTGACACCCTAAGGCTAAAAACAGGGCACTGACTTAGCGTGAGCGTTTCTGGTTTCCCAAAAATGTTATAAAAATGGACCAACTAGGCAATAATTCACCTCTCTCAAGATAACAAATTAAAGGCATGATTCCTTCTGCGGGGTCATGGTCTATTGTACTGCTGGGCCTGATTCAATGCTGATTTACCCTACTGTCAATCAGGAGTCACACCATTGAAGTCAGTCGAGCTGCATCAGTGTAAAACTAGTATGAGATCAGAATCCAGCCCATTACCCTTATGGGCCCAATCCTAGCAGTTGGTGAGCAGCAAACATGTTCGTGTTTGTTGAACAAATGCTGCCCTAGGAAGGCTGAGAGAGGTGGGAGCAGGTGTAAGAGCAGTGAACTGCTGCCATTGCTCACTTTCAGAGCTTCAGTTTACAAAGCACGTAGGGAAATGACTTTATCACAGTTAAATTTAGGCTTTAAGGGTTTGTGTTAAAGATGGTGTGAGCAGGCACCTTTCGCAGACTGGTCTACAAACAGCCCATGCAGTCTAAGCCCAAACTGATTTCCCTCCCTGGGGTTTGGCTTTAGAAAATAGCAAGAAGATAACACAACAGCAAAGTTCAGCTCAGACTTTCTTTTCAGGCTTCACTGCTCCTAGGGTGTCTTGCTCAGGACTGTTCAGATGTACCCTAGTCTCCTCTCTCCAAAAAGTCACTCCTTTATATCCAGGTGTAGTCTGAGCCACCTGCCTCACTGAGTCAGCAAAACCCTCTTTATCTTTATCTTTTTTTCCAGAAAGATTAACACCAGCTAAAAAAGCAGGGGTGTTTCAGGCAAACATTTCCAACCTGTTGTAAGGCTATCTGGAGTGACTCGTGACCATGAGTGCTTACCTCAGGGCAGACTGTCAGAAAACAGGGCAGACACCCCAAACTGGTGGTCTGATCTATGAATAGATTTCACCAAGCCAGTGACAAATGTGAAATCCAGGATCACTAGACCAATCTTACCATGGAGTCACAGAGGGTCCCCTTAGACTCTCCAGTCTATCTTGCCACCCAGACAAACTGGACTTTGTGATAAGAGGTCACTTATACCAAAAATCACATTACATTTAGGTTGCTTCCATTCCCAAGAGACCAGTAACTTTCCCCAGATCAATCAGTACTCCAGATCTTACACTAAAGACAGTGATGGCAGCCAATTCTATAGTAAATCAACTAAAAGTGCATTGGCTAAGAAAAGGAAATGAGAGTGATTGAGGGATTAAAGCAGATAAAATATATGCACAGGTGAACCACAATTTGTAATTCAAAATGCTGGCAGTGATGTAATAAACTGCCAGTTTCCCAAAAGTCTTCTCAGGGTACCCAGATTATCTCTGGGGATCTCCACTTTGCATCTGGTACACTTCTCTATAAGAGTCCAAACAGTCCAGAGATGCTGGATCTTTCCTTGAATCCATACTTATAGCTGCTTCTCACAGTTACAGTCTTTGACCTCCGATCATCACACACTATGATCACGTGCTTTGAAATTAGCACTTTTCTGTTAGAGTTCTTCATTTGCATTCCACAAGGCTTCTTCGTTACTTGATGGGTTATTTAGTTACAGCGGTATCCACAATGTAAATGCTTGCTGCTACATTATAAAATGGGATACAGATAAGTGAAAGCAATGCAAGTAACATTCCACTAGTTTTCATGAAATTTAAACACCAAATACACACTTATAAATTTAACAATCACTTTGATCTGTACTAATACGCAAATGAAGTGGCCTGGGGCTCTGGAATGAACTGGCACCTGGTCTGCCAGCATCATACCTGTTACAGAAGTATTTTTGATCATTTCTTTCCCTTTGTGACAGGTTCCTACTATTGTGGTGAAGATGTAAAGAACGCATGGAAGGAGGCTCTGGAAAGAGCAAACCGAGTGCTTAAAATAAGCCTCATTTAGGGTCCCTGAGAAGGGAAGCCTACGAGTTGGCATTCAAATATTATGGTGATGAAGATGGTGCATGTGCTTAGAAAGCAAGACAGCTAGATGGATGAGGGGATGTGCCCATGCACCCGCCTTCTCACAGAAAGTAATTAGCAGTATGCATAATAATGAATATCTCCTGTATTTATGATGCAGAAGTCTTACTGAATGGGAGTCCATTGAAATAGACATAAAGTGCAGCGTAACTTTTCTATGCACTTTTAAACACCTCTTGTGCTTGACCCCAGAGTGGCAGTAGTCAGTGCTGGGTGAATGATCCCTGAATATATTATATACAGATATAGATTTGCCCCAATCCTGAAGCCCTTACTCAGAACTGGAGCTTGTAGACCAATTAGTTACAAATAGTGTTTAGTTATGAGATTTTCCCCTTTTGGGGTTGGCAAGTCATTCACATTTTCTTTGAATGTTTTTATTATTCATCAATATTTGCCAAAGAGTTTGAATAATGAAAAATTATCAGGCCGGTGACTTCAACTATTCAGTGTCTGTTAGTGGTGGTATCCAAGTCAAATGATAGTATCTTTGCTCCCTGATTAGGTTACTGAAACATGCTGAACAGGAGGCTAACAAACAACAAAGTGGAAATAACGTTTTCAGGCAAATGATTTATGTTGAAATTTGTGAAACATTTGCCATCCACAGATCTGTGAACACTGTGAGTCCACCAATAACAGCGAACCAAACTCAGCAATTTTATGTGCGAGCGTAACCTTTTTATACTATATGGCAGCTCCAGTTATACTTTGCTCAGGCAAAAACCAACAAGTCAAAGCCTTAGGGTCAGACCCTCAGTGGCCGCTCCACGCATATGCCCTAAGAGCTACTCTATCAGGGAATCCAGGACTTCCTCTGCCACCTTCCCAGCTCCTCCCACCTGACTTCCTGCTCAAGTTTTAAAGAAACAGCACATATGTCCTTCCATATGGAAAGGCGAGCTCCATGCATGAAGGCATACCACTTGGCACAATCTAAGCCCATGTTAGGGGACAGTGGAAAATAAACATGGTTAAACCAGGGTTCCTTCGCATATTTGTAACATGCAGGGTGTTTTGTTTTTTTCTATCTGCAGTGACAGGAAGGGATCATTTTATAACATGGCTGGGCCTCCCAATTGTGTGTTACAGCCCTGTTGCATATGATTTATTGATTTATTTATTTTGCAGAGACTTAATGCACAAACTCTTTGTCCATGTTGAAATCACTGAACACAGTCTTATCTCCAATTTCCTCTGCGTTTGATGAACAGAGGGAGAAGAACAGGATGATGACAAGGACAATAAGAATTGGACATGATTCGATGGAGTGATGTGGGTGGGCAACAGCCTCAGAGACCCAAAAGGTTTTGCCCAGGGTCTGCTGACACTTAGTCAGAGTCACAAGGCAGACAACTGTCATTTTCCATTGAACTGAAATCTTCAGCGCGATTGGGAAAGCTGAAATGGAGTGGCAACATCTCACCACTCCCCAAGGAAAGTCTGTGCTAATGTATGCTAGAACATGAATGCTTTGTCTCCGTGATGGCACATGGCTATTCTGATGATTTCCAGTATGGATCAATAAATCACCAGACAGAATGAATGTTTAGTGTCAGGTGGTCATACACAGAAAATCAGACCTTTTGAAGAATGTTTTCTCGGGCTGGGTGAGACTTTGCTGGTAGGCTTGGAGGTAGAAGGTGGGCAGTTTTCCTCCTGGATATTTTCATTAAAAGATGGGGTGAATCAGCTCCAGAAGAGATAGGTATCATAAAAGAAATAGAGGACCACATGTAAAGCAGCACAGCTCCTTTGATTTCAATGCATCATTGACCTCAGTGACTTATGCTGATTTACACTAGCTGAAGATCTGGCCAGGGGTGAGTGTTAGCTTGCCGGTAGCTCAGCTATGACCCGCCTTACCTCACCTTTAAACTAGCAATGGGCTTGTTAAACTGGCCAAAGCTACTATGTTCCTACTGGCTTTTCAGAGGTGGTACTTCCTTGGGTGAAAGAAACAGCATGGGGGGTTGGGAAGGCAGTGCACCGCCAGATCTTTGAGACAGCACTGGTTGAAGATCACATTTGAGGAAAACACCTGTCTGCACTGGAGGTAGGTGGGTCATTTCATCCAGCACCATCTTTAGTTCCAGTCCACGTCCATGTGCCCTGACCTCCACCAAACTCATCTGCCAACTGTTCCATGTCTTCTGGGCTCAGTGCATAGAGGAATTAATTTCTGGAATTCATTGCCACATGATAGAGCATGGTAAAATTGAAAAAGAATTAGACGTTTTTATAGATACTAAAAATATCATCCACAGTTATATTAATTAGGGCAAACAATATCATTGCTCATGCTTAAAGACATAAACTGACCATCAGACACATAGGATTAGAGGAAAAACTTCCCACATAGGCATGTTATTGCAAAATTGCCCATTATGGTGGTTTTGACTGCTATCAGAGACAGGAAACCAAAATATATGGACCTATGGTCTGAATTTCTATGAAAATTCCTATGGTCCACAGTTATTTCTGAAGTGGCTCCACCAGGCAATTGGTAACATAAATTGAGCTAAAGGTTTTTAAACAAATAGCAGGTTCAAGTTAAATATTAACTTTTGGTCATTCCAACTCTGATAGCTTTGGCCTTCATGTTGATCATTTAATGTTCTCCTTTTTGTTGCCTCAGCAACTGCAGCCCTAGAAGACCTTGATTTTCAGTCAGCAAAAAAACAAAGCTTGTGCTGAAATTTGTTTAGGCCTCTGTTGATAAGTGTCTGTGCTCCGAGTCCGTTTTCAGACAAACAAGGCCTGGTGCTGTTGGAAACTGTACGTGTGTTTTAAAGCAATTGTTGCATAATATTACCCAGATGTTTCAGAGCCTCAACACTGTAAAATCAAATATCTTCGAATTCATATTCTTCCTCTTCTTCAACAAAATGAGTGACACCCACCACGTGATTTTAGCAATCCCATAGCATAGTATGATTTAAAAAGCTAACACAGCAGCTGTTCATTAATCACACAACACACAGTTAATTGTGCAAAGAACACGTATGCCCTGTTTGTTGCACTAGTAAAACATATATATGCAGAATGGACTGAATTTACAAATGGTGGGCTCATAAATTTCTCCCTCAAAATATGTACTTTCACCCATCATGTTTCCAAGTATCAGATTTGCATTAGAGATGGGCAGAAAACAAAACTCCAGGTATGAAGAAATCCTCCCGCTCTGCAACCCAAAATGTGAGGCGTTAGAACTCAGTCCTGGATCCAGCACCTAATTTTGCAAACGTGTTCTAGGACAGATCTTCAGCTGGTGTAAATTAGAGAAGCCCTGTTGACTTCAATGCAGCTGCACCAATTTACATCAGCTGAAGATTTGGCCGTCCATCTTTATAGTGCCCCAAAGCAATTCCCCTGACTTTTGATCCACATGTTGCAGTTTGAGTCTATCTCAATAGTGCAATTATTTGCCCTGGCAATTGTGTAGCACCTACATCTCTGTTGGCATACTTGATGTGGAACATGGGTACATAGTGTGTACATGCACAACCTACACACTTCTCTTTCAGCCCCTTTGGACATCTCTGTTGTAGATGTCGATACCTTTTTGAAACGGAAGGCTACAGATACAGGGCTCAATACTCATTGAAGTCACTGGCAAAGCGCCCATTGATTTGAATGGTGCAGGTTCAGGGCCATGTGGTTTATTCCATGTTTCACATCTGACTTTTAACATAAAGTTTTAGGGCCTGATTCGAATCCCATTAAAAGTAAAAGGAAAAACTTTGTATGAATTCAGTGGGATTTGGATCAGACCCTTAGTCTTTTGATATTAAAGATATTGGGGCCACATATATTCTGACACTAAGATGTTGCCACTCCTACTGGAGGCTTACATTGATTCTGCTACTGCCCCCAAACACCAGAGAATAGAAAAGTGACCATCTTGCCATCACTAGGCTTCCCCAGAATTTGGTGATCCTCAGATCTGGGGATTTGGTTTTGGTTTCTCTCTTCCAAGAGGAGTTTATTGATTTCTTCACTTTCTGGAACAGACTCTGAAAGGACACCACACAGAGACATCCCTGTCAGATGTGTTTTCACACATATCCACCCTGTCATTAAAACAACAAAAATCCCCCCCACACACACACACACATTTGGCCCTAAGCTAGCCTTAGCTTTTAAATTAGGTTGGAAAAAGCTCAAAGGGCAACAGCTGTAAAACCATTGTGAAGCAAAATACAAATAAACCAAAATACAATAAAGCCGAAATTAAATCAGCTCTTCACGTAACTCTGGCAGATACACACATGCACACGCTAATGGCCAGGCAAGCTTGGTGGGGCACTGGCCTGCATATCACTCAAGGCTCAAAATGACAACATTCTCCTAGGAAGAAGGGAAAGAAAGGGAGCCAGCTTCCTGCATCAAGTGAAACAATAATCCTGAGCTGCAAGAAAAAGCTACCAAGTCTTCAGATGGTGAATTATTTATCCATTGACATGGAACAATACACACACTGTAGTCAATGTGCAAGATTCCCAATATGTGTTGCATTAGAAAGCAAAGAGACTTAGTTATATAATTATTCATTTTTCATTGGGGGGAACACCAACGCCCTCCCTAATCTGCTTTAAAACCTGTTATTACCCACAAGGGACTCTAAATGTCTCCAGGCAGCTCTTTTGTAGGTGATCGGTTATTACAATATTAAAACTGAATGATGGTGCTGGTGAAAGGTGCCCAATTCAAGCCCTGGAATCTTTTCAGAAACCACAGAACAGGTCTAGCACCGGCTATATCTAGGCATGTCTCCCCGGAAAACCTCCTGCAGATGGGCTCCTGTTCCTTTTTTCGTTTCTTCCCATGTCCATTTCTATAGGTCTATATAAAGTATAAGCTCTTAGGGGTAGGGGTCCTGTCTTCAAATCAGTCTGTATAGCACCTTTCATAGGGGTGCTAGGTGAATAATAATAATGTGCCTCGTTGCCAGTGCAGAGGGACCCACCTTCTGAAGGTCAGTTTTCCTGCCCTGATGAGTGATGGGCTTCAGTGCTGAGATCACGAACAAGGGTGCCTGTTAATGTCACACATAACTGTGGTTTCCATGATGTGGACTCCTGTCCACTAGGAACTGGACTGAGATGAACAATCTCAATTCACAGAGGAGTCACTGAGCTGCTGTCAGATTGTAACCACTTCCTACTGACCTGGTCTGGATTGGCAACAGTTACCCAGAGGGGAAAAACTTTGTATCTTGTTACCAAACCTCTGAGCTAGCTCTTAATTATTTTAATCTTTAATTAGAGGTAGGTTACTCAGTTAACCAGTAGAGACACTGCCAGCCTGAGAATAACAAACATGAATGCCTCTGCAGATAGAGAAACCGAGAACCTAAAATGCCACCTTTTTAGAAGGGACCCAGTGAGCTGGCATTGAGGGGGTGTGTGGCATTGCCAGGCAATGGGACATAAAATAACACAGCATCACATGATGTGTTGATCTCAGTCTTCTTCTTGGGGCAAATGTTTAGCACCTGCTTTACCTGCTTCACAACCCATTACTCACTCCAGGCAGCCCCTTCATAGGTGACTGGTTATTTACACAATATTAAAACTGACTGGTGAGGCTGGTGAAAGGTGCCCAATCTTCTTTGAAAACTCAGAACCGGTCCAGTTTCCTCTTGGTGGGTCTCAGTCCAATTCCAAGCGGACTCGTGTCCTCATCACAAAACCCACCAAAACAGTTAATTCTAATTGACTCTTTGCTGGCAGTCCCAGTAGAGAGGCCAAGGGCTGAACAGAGTGAATTCCTCTTTTAGGCCTACAGACAGTCCATACAGGTCATGGTTGAGGCACATTGCATGGCCGCTGCCTGTTCTGTGGATCAGTAGAGAAGTTCAGACTCCAACTCACTCCTTCTAGCACCTTCCATCAGCATTCAGTTCACAAACATTCTATTTTTTAAATGACGGGGATGCAACATTACAGAAAGCTGTATCCTGAGACCATATCTAGGGTATTCAAAGGGAAGGCTGGAATTCTGCCTTGTTTTACCCACATATATCAGTGCACAGGCTACTTCGTACAAGATACGATCTCGTCAGCACCTGGGTGTTATGGAGTTTGGTATAAATCCCAAAGATCTAAGAGACTCCCATGATAATCAGACACAGTGGGGAACGTTAGAGACACAACAACAGTGACATGGATTTTTCACAAAGTTTGCCATGAACCTAATTCACTCTCAGACTGAGGATCTATGCAGTCAGTTTGCATGCAGCCATTCTGTGCGAGGCACAAATATATCTGAACCGAAACACCACAGACAAGATACTGAAAATAAATCACCCATTGTTCACCTGAGGAAGCCATTGTCAGCTTTTGTTGTGCCGGTCCACCCTAGTAAAAATACAGTGGATGGGTGCAAATGAAATGGGTTTTTCAGCTGATTGTGGAGAAGACACCATGAACATTACTTGGACTTCAATGTGGAGGGCAGAGTAGACCTCATTGGGTTTAATGACACATGAGACTAGCTTCAGGGCATGGCTACACTTGCAGATGTAGAGTACTTTGAGTTAAACCAGCCTTCGTAGAGCGCAGTAGGGAAAGCGTTGCGGTCTGTCCACACTGACAGCTTCAGGTGCACTGGCGTGGCCACATTTGAGGCACTTGCAGCAGCATTGGGAGTGGTGCATTATGGGTAGCTATCCCAGCATGCAAGTGACTGCAACCTGCTTTTCAAATGGGGGGTGGAGTGTGACAGGGAGTATGTTGTGTGTATGTGGGGGGAGAAAGAGTGGGTTTTTGGGGGGCTGAGAGCATGTCAGCATGCTGTCTTGTAAGTTCAGAAAGCAGCAGACCCCCCCCACCCGGCCTTTCTCTCTCACACACAGCATTCCACACTATGGTTGCTTTGTCTCGGAGCAGATAAGCAGCCGGCTGTCAGAAACGGAGCTTTCAAAGGGCATATCCGCATTCCTGCAGCGATTCCAAAACAATGAGAAGAGTGGCCACTTGACTTAAGGGGATTATGGGATGTTTCCAGAGGCTGATCAGAGCGCAGTAAAGCAACACCTCGTTCACACTGGCACTGCGGCGCTCCAGCGGGGGCGCAGCAAACGTTATTCCACTCGTCAAGGTGGAGTACCAGCCGCGCTGTAGCCGCGGAGTCAGGGCGCTCTACGTGCCTTGCCACGGCGGACGGGTAGTGAGCTAGTGCGCCCGGGGCTCCTTTATTGTGCTGTAACTCGCAAGTGTAGCCAAGCCCTCAGTTAGACTGAAAATTGACTCTGAAGTTGATTAAATCCACCCTCTGCACAAGTTCCCTAGCTTTACACACTTGAGGCTGCTGTTGTTTTGCAGAAACTACTCTGAATTAAGGAAAGTACTGCTCCTGATAAAAGTATCATAAAACACATTTTTATCTAGTGATAGCAGTTCCAGAAACAAGCGAAACAACACACATGAAACTTTACACTCTCTTTACAATATATAATCAGCCAGATCAGCCAGTCAATGGTAAATAATGTAATAAAGGAACAGCCTGTGATAGCTCCTTTTAGGGCCTTTGCCTGCTTGGTTCCATAATCTGAACTGCATGGCAGCTCCCCTTTCCATTCTTCATTCCCTTTATTATCTTGGGGGTGGGGAGAGGGGAGATTGCCAAATTTGCTCTTTGCCTTCACTTTCCTTGCCCTTACACAATTTTGCTGCTAAGCACATTTCTGAACCATCTGATTACTGATGAAATACCTTGCTTAGATGACACATTTCATATGCTCTCACTGCCGTATTATTGCAGGGACAGTTGTTTGCTGGCCTGGATGTAAGGCAGGGGCATGGGTCCTTGTGCATCTCAGCAATTTGAAAGCTTCAGACATGAGTTAGTGGTGACTGTCATGCTGGATAGGAATCCACATCTTCAGCCTGAACAAAACAGCATGTCCAACTCTGCCAGAACTGGATCCAAACACCCTGAACTTTGAGAATTCACATATGGATCTAGATCTGACCTTTGCACCTCTGATCCATGTGAGTTAAGAACTTACCTTCCTAGGAGGTTGGAATCAAATCACTGTAAAGCCATTTTGTGGTGAATTTTCTATGAGTTGCAGTTGTATCAACTTGCACCCACACTTTGCAGTTGCAAACATCTGCATTTGCATTAATACTTGCTTGTACCCTTTAAACTGCACGTACTGGGGTGGGGCTAAAGTGCGGGTGCAATGCAGAGATGTGTGTGCACAGCTGTTAGACTATTTAAAGGGTGCTGACAAGGGTTGGAATTTTTAACAGGGTTTTCTATCTGCAAAGAGCAGGTGTAAGTAAGTGTGTGCGCAATTTGGTGCATAGTCCAGTGGAGTAGAGGCTGGATAGAGGTTCAACTGACAATTTACATTGCAGTGGTCATGGTGAGTTCTATGATTTCATTGCATCCTTTTGTAGGCACGGCCTACAGGCATTGCGTCTCCATACAGAGGACAAGATGCTTGGTCAGTGCCTGAGGGCTGGACTGTAGTGTCTGAGAAGTGAGTCCTCCCTAGATGAGGGGTTAGGGAGAATGAAAAGAAGGAAAGGGCTGTCTCATGTGGCATTACTGCTGAAGTTTAGGAAACTGTAAGGAGATTAACTTGCTGGCTATTCTCCGGTGTGCCACATGCATTTAAATTTTGGTTAAATGGTTGATAAAATGAAACAGTTTGATGCACGCTATGAGTCTAATGTTACTAACTGTACAGGTGCAATTGTCTGCACAAAACTATGCATGAAATTGTATGCTTAATTTGTGCACATAGTTGTCTTGTTTACACAGAGCTGGAACTAGAATGCTGCTGTCATCACAACCACTCCAGTTCCTTCCACAGCCAACTCCTAACCAGCCAGAGGGCCTAGAGAACATAGGAACAGAAGACCAGCCATACTGGGTCAGACCAAAGGTCCATCTAGCCCAGTAGCCTATCTTCCGACAGTGGCCACTGCCAGGTGCCCCAGAAGGAATGAACAGAACAGGTAATCATCAAGTGATCCGTCCCCTGTTGCCCATTCCCAGCTTCTGGCAAATAGAGGCTAGGGACACCATCACTGCCCATCCTGGCTAATAGCCATTGAGGGACCTATCCTCCATGAATGTATCTAGTTCTTTTCTGAACCCTGTTATAGTCTTGGCCTTCACAACATCCTCTGGCAAAGAGTTCCACAGGTTGACTGTGTGTTGTGTGAAGAAATACTTCCTTTTGTTTGTTTTAAATCTGCTGCCTATTCATTTCATTTGGTGACCCCTAGTTCTTGTGTTATGAGAAGGAAAGGAAAGTTTTTTCTCATTGTATTAGATTCCTTTTCCCTGTCACTTATCGATTATATAATCTTACTACATTATTGACTTCTTTGCTTTCAGCTTCCTCTGCACAAATTAACAGCTCTGCAAATTGACTGCCACACCTTGGGCTCAAGTTAGTTCCTGTGCCTGGTTCTTCCATGTAGAAATGCCACCTATTGCATCACCATCACAGCCTACGTTTACCAGTACGCCTCTAATCCATGAGTGCTTGCATAATGCAGGAGGCCAAATTTATCCCTGGTGTAACTCCATTGACTTCAGAATGGATTTGGCGCCAGGAGCTGAGTTTCCGTAGCAGTGCCATCCATCTGGAGATCTTGGCCATCAGGCCTCATTGTGCTTGGAGCACAGCTATTGCTTTCTTAAGCAGAGAGTTGGATGCCCGATTCCAAATAAAAATGAATGGGACTCAATGTGTCCAAATCCCTTATCTTTGAAAATCTCAGCCATAGGCTCTTGACAGTGCACACTGATAGCTACTTAGTTTCTTCAAGCGATGCATTGTCCTGGAACTGTTGCCATGGTTCACTGAACTGGAACGTTGACCCTCTGTAGCTTTCGTATTTGGACCTTATATCTGCTTAGCCAGTCTTTCACTTTAACCAGTGCATTCATGTGGCACACTTTTAATCCCTCACTGCCTCTGAAGAACAGTAATTTTAGCTGAAATCCTGGCCTCGTTGAAGTCAATGGTTGTTTTGCCATTGACTTAAATGAGGCTAGCATTTCACCTTCTGTCCCAATGAGAGCACTGAGCCTTCTCATGGAAGAAGTGCTTGCATGTATTATGTGCAAGGTAAAAAGGAGATGAGCTGGGCAGCCTGATCCTGCATTAAGGAAAGTCCCATTGCACAGCTACCGAGTAGGAGCCAAAGAGGGGAGCATGTAGCTAAGCATCTAATAAACACATTCATTCTCCTTAGACCCAACCATTCTATGCCCATGACATACTGGGGGCTTTTTGCAAGAAAGGTGGAAGGAAACACGACAGAATAGGAGCAGACTCCAGCTCCAAACTGGCACTTGAGGGTCTTGGTTGGTTGCTCTTGCATTCTTATCTGTGCTTTTGGTCAAACAAGGCAAAGGGAATAGAACAGCTAATGGGGGCAGAAGGGAAAAATCATCCATAAAAGAAACTGAATGTTGAAAATAATGCAAACAATTCTCTAGTGTGAGCGTGAGTGTTTGTCTTGGCCACAGATCTAACCTAACAACTCTCTCTCACTATGTTGCCTTTTCTTTCTCTTTTTTTGACAAAGCTTTGTGCCATATAGGATGGTTCCTCAGGCTGGAGGAAGTAGTGGAGGAGTGCGCTACATCCATATCAATAAACAGAGGTGATCTTGGATTAGCGATGACTAAGGCAGGACATTCTAATAATCTGCAAATATCTGAAGTCTGTAAATATCAGAGAGAGAGAAAGTGGATTTACTTAGGGTGTTACAAGTGGAATAATTAAGAGTAATAGGTAAGACTAACCAATGGAAAATTTAGGCTTAAATATCAGGAAGTTTCCTAACAGTGATTTCTATTAGACTGTAGAATTTTCCCATAAGGGAAGTGGTGGAAACAGGAAACCTCATATTTTGAGACATTTTTCAAATTAGATTGGATCAAGGTACTGAAGAATAGACTCTTGCAAAGAGAGATTAAGTAGATAATCTAATAGCCTTTTTTTTTGTCTCTAAAGTATCTTATTCTATAAACCACACAATGCATGGCAGACAAATCAGTTATATTAAAAATGGATTAAACACAATCACAGATCTTTTTAAATGGTTTGTGATCTTAAGCATTCAGTTTGTCTGAAAGAATTAAAGTTTCTAGCCCATATATTGCTGTAAACTAGTTTCATGGAGTATACTTAATAGGCATAAAGCCATTTAAAAGGGACTTCTCTGGGTCCTTGTGCTGGATAATAGGAATGGATGTGAACTGATATGTTTAATTTCTGTGTGAGCATGAGAAGGAATAAAAAAGCAAATGCAATTTTTAAAGGTCCCGAAAGGACAAAGGCCATGAAATTGTTCTTTATATTAACTTTTAAAAATGTATTTGTGTAGCCATTTGTTTGATGTAGTAGAGGACAACTACATTTGTGTTTTAATTATACAAACGGATACAGTAACAGAGCAATTAGAACCTGATCCAAAGCCCCTTAGGTCAAGCAGAATATTTCCATCTGAATCCAATGGGCTTTGGATCAGGCCCTCTAAGAACCAAGTCCCAGAGCCTGATCTTGCAACACTTCCTCACATGACTAATCCTTAACCCACATGCAAAGCATGGTTGAAGACAATGGAACTACTCTGAAGAGTAAGGATTGCTCACATCTCTGGATCAGTTTTCATTCAGTTTGTATTCGGGCAAAACTCCAATTGACTTCAGTGGAAGTTTTGCTGGAAAAGGACCTCAGGCTTTGGTCAAATAGATTGTAGCCTCATTGATTTCATTTTTCAGAGTAACAGCCATGTTAGTCTGTATTCGCAAAAAGAAAAGGAGGACTTGTGGCACCTTAGAGACTAACCAATTTATTTGAGCATAAGCTTTCGTGAGCTACAGCTCACTTCATTGGATGCATCCACAGCATTTCATTGGAGCTACTCCTCTTAACAGAGGTGGGAGAGGAGATTCAGACCTTACAAATCTGTGCACAATTCATTTGGACTATTTGGAGGTGAGAGGGTAGACGTTTCCCTTAATAATTCCTGAGGAGTTTGCTATACATTGTTATTAGGGCTGGCCTTATCACCCAAGGAGGGAAACATTTTCAGTGCCTGCCCTGCCCTTCTCCCCCACAAAAGGTGCAAGCAAAACAACAAATAAATGGAGGAACACATGGGGATTTGTTGCCCCTGAACGTTGGCTCTGAGGGTGGCAATCCTGATCATCTGACCCTGGTTTTTGTTATAAATTATTATTTGTATAAAACTAGTGCCACAAATGGGTGAGGCATTCTACAAGTAAATTGGAAAGCAAAGTCCCTGCCCCAAAGAGCTTACAATCTAAACAACAAATTCTCTTATTAGGGATCTATCTATCTAATCTATCTATTGTGTTTATAGGCCACAAATCACCATCATGTCTAGGCACAACTAGAACCAGATTTTACACCACTGAGCTATTGAAGCCCATTGGATTTTGCCGTAGGTACTGGAGCTGGGAGTGTGGCAGCACCCCCTGACTTGAAGTGGTTTCCATTATATCCAGGGTTCAATGGCTCTCAGCACCCCCACTATACAAACTGTTTCAGCAACACTGGATTTTGCTACTGATTTCAATGAAATTAGGTTCAAGCCTCTAATATCTAGGTTTCTCAGTCCATGCAGGTGTCCCTATTCACTAAATTCTACTGTACCTGTTTTTTAAAGAGAGTTTGCAAGAAAGAAATGTTGCTCCAGAATTTCAGCCGGGGTAAATGGGCATAGCTCCAGTGGAGTAGAGTTGGACTTTGATAGAATGCCACCAATTTTTCCAGCTGAGGATCCTGCCTCTTAAAAATAAAGCAGTCTTTCCTCCTTTCAAGGTAGTGATAGATCAAGGCATAAAAAATGCCCACCCTTTTTTTTTTTTTTTTTGCTGCCCATTCCGTTTTCTGTTTGGAAACGTTTCTTTCCATGACTGTGTTTAAGCAATCAGAGATATTACCTTAGTCCTAGATGATGAATCTAATAAAGAGTGATGACCTGATGTTATAAAATACTCCCAAGAAAACAAATTTCTTATCCAAAATGGAAAAAAAAATTAGTTCAGATTGTAAGGATAGGTAATTAAAAACCTCCAGAAGCTGAACTCAGCCCTGTTGTAACATTGTGAATCATGGACTGTGCTGGAACAATGAGCTCCTATGATCAAGCACTGCTGAGGAGGAATCACATAAAGGAAACAAAGTTTACAGTTTATCATAAACAGCCATGGAGTTCACCTCTCCCTCCTGGGTCAGATTCTGGTTTTTTGCATCACTGTAAATCTAGAATAACATCATTGACTTTCGAGCAGAATCTGGCCCTCTGTCTCTGGGTCCTACCATGCATGTAAGAGCTCAGGACCATGCAAGATTGGGCCCTATCTCTTTCTCTCTTTGTTTAAAACCACTGAGGACTGTGTGTAGGACTAGTGGTGACATGTGGAAATTTACGTATGAGGCATTGTTCTACTGATTAAACATGTGGAAAACAAGCTGATCCCAATTCTGTCCTCCATTCCACCCCACCAATAAGTGAAGACATGGTCTGGCCCTCTCTGACTCTTTGCCAAAGGAAAGGGGGAGGACTTCATCAAAGAGCCACACATTCCTCATCACCTTTAACTGGGGTTCTATAAAAGGAAGACAAGAAATAGGTCTGGCAGTGAGGTGGTGGACAAGGTCTCTTCCCATAGCTCTTCGACTTAGCAAATTAGCCAGCTGGTTTTTTTACTTCATAGTTAACTCCAGCCAGGAGCAAAATGTTGGTCATGGCCCCTAACTGCAAATCATCACAGACAACAGAGATCCTATGAGCATTCAGAACAAAGGAAATAGGTCACTGTTACATAGGGAAAATTTGTGGTCTCTTAGAACAAGGGCCTGGGAATCAGGACTCCTGGGTTAGAATAATAGAAATTAAGGGCTGGAAGGGGACCTTGAGAAATCATCAAGTCAAGCCTCCTGCACTGAGGCAGGACAAAGTAAATCTACACCATCCCTGACAGGTGTTTGTCCAGCCTGTTCTTAAAAACCTCCATAATAGGGATTCCACAACCTCCCTTGGAAGCAATTCCAGAGTTTAATTACCCTTATAATTAGAGTTTTTCCTAATATCTAACCTAAATCTCCTTTCCTGCAGATAAAGCTCATTACTTCTTGTCCTACCTACCCTCCTACCTCAAAATGGAACTTTACTTGAGTTTAGGACTTCATGATTTCTCCCATGGTTAACCTACTTGCCATGCAGATTCCCACAGAAATCTTTTCTAATGGCCTCTGATCAATTTTTAAAAATCACCATGTCTTCTCTTTTGTTAGATATTATTCATAGCATTTCAACTTTCCCAACAGTGCCTTTTTGGTTTTTGTTAGTCTATATTTTAGGCAGGAACTTTAGAGGCCTAAGCAGCTTTATTGGAACTTTCCTTTGACTATTGAGCAATTAGATGACAGAACGTTACTCAGGGGAAGCCAGTAAACTGCATAATACTTCTGTCTTTGCGAAATATTACACACAAATGCGTGCCTGCAATTTGGTGCTATCTTCCCTTTCTCTTTCTAGTCAGAGCCCCTGAGGGCATTGAGCAATGCTCCTGATTTATTATCTATGTTGAACATGTAATCAGCTGAACTGGCCAACTCCACATACAAAGATATTGGGTCAGATTTCCAAAGCTAAGCATTCAATTGCATATGAATATTTGCATGCAATGAACTTATGCATGCAAATATTGTGTGTGTGTGTGTGCGTGTGTGTATACAAATCAGGTTTTTGTGTGTGCACACAGCCAGTTAGACAATAAATGGTCTGTGTTTTTGTGCAAATACCTGATTTATATTTGCAATCGTACACTGCGGGCATGTGGGTCCCTAACTTTGAAAATTTGGCCCTCTCATCTCCTTCAGTTCATTCCTATCTAGAGCTGGGTGAAATTTTTCAGCTGAAACTTTTTTTCACTGAAAAATGCAGATTCAGGTCAACTGTAATTTTTGTGAATTTGTGACAATAATGGCTAATTGTTTCAGTTAAAATGAAAAAAGAAAAAAATCAGAAATGTTAATACAAACCACTTGACATTTCCTGAATGGTTGAATTCACAAGGGGATTTAGGAGCCATTCACAAAATTAGAAGGGGTGTAGTACCAGTACCCAGTACCACTCACTCAGTACCCATACCACTCACTGGTTCCCAGAACCACTCACTCATGCCCAGTACCACTCACTCGGATTCAAATCCCCATTCCAAAAGCTGGGTTTCCCACATCCCAGGTGAGTACTCTAACCCTCCGATTATTATGTGTTGTGAAGTGAGTCTCCCTCAATCTCTCCTGTTCAAGCTGTTCTAATTCGCATAAATTATTAAATATTCTTTGGAGCAGGGATTGAAATCCAGGTCTTCTCCCATGCAGGTGTGTACTCGAACCACCAGATTACAGTCATTATCTCTCTCTTTGCTTCAATGACTATTCAGGTCTATTCCTATCCCCCTGCCCTAGCATTCCACTTTGCCTGAGAAGAATCTGCTAAGAGAGCTTTAGTTGAGCAAAGGGTATTTCCTCCCTAAAACCTTCGAGTGTTTTTCTTAATGCTTCAGAAAATAAGTGAATTCTGTAAATTCATTATCCAGTAGGGTCATTTGGCTTCCTTCACGTGAGATCACAAGGCTCTGTACCTTTGTCGGGGTAAGAAGTATGTATTCCAAACAGAGGTCAAACAGGCTCAGATAGAACTACACGGAGAAAGATTTTACAAGTGAAAAGTTCGTGCTGCCATTCAGAGAAGTTCATTTCACAATCCTATAATGGCTTGGTTTGTACGTCCTACTGCATCTTTGGGCCTTTGCTGGCTCCATGACAGTGATGCATGAACAATATGTTACTAATCAAAACTACCTGGCAAGGCTACCCAAAAAGAATACAGCTAGGAATAAATAAATATATGTAGCAAGGGAAATGATGGCAGCAGCCAGATTTCAAATAAACTAATCTCAGTTTAAATGAAGCTTTGATGAGCAAAGATTGAATGATGAGCTGGATATCATATGGTATAAATAATGAAAACATCCATAGTTATATTGGCTAGGATAAAAAAAATCAAAAGAAAGAGTAACCCTCATGCATCAATTAACTCATGGGAGGTAGGAAGAAACTTCCCATGTGGGAAAGTTATTCCAGTACATGGGGCTTCTTTAATCTTCATTTGAAGTGTCTCTGGCTGTTACAACCATATGAAAGAATTCAGAGATTTAAAACACAGCCTGAGCCCAAACAGTCATACATATTTTGCCTTAGCCCCACTGGGGTTTCAGGGGGGATAGCTGAAACTTTGGACTATATTATAAGCAATAATAATAAACCTTTGCAGCTTTCTAGTGTCTTTCGTCCCAGATCTCAAAGCACTTTCCAAATATTCAAGCATTACACCTCACAGCCCATCTGTGTGCAAGGTACCGGTAATAATCAGCAGCAGCCCCATTTTACAGATGGTGAACCAGTGGCACAGAGAGGGAAAGTGACTTTCTAAGAGCTCCATAGCTAGTCAGTGGCAGAACTAGGAATCGGATTTCAGAGTAGCAGCCATGTTAGTCTGTATTTGCAAAAAGAAAAGGAGTACTTGTGGCACCTTAGAGACTAACAAATTTATCTGAGCATAAGCTTTCGTGAGCTACAGCTCACTTCATTGGATGCATTCAGTGGATGCTGTAGCTCACGAAAGCTTATGCTCAAATAAATTTGTTAGTCTCTAAGGTGCCACAAGTCCTCCTTTTCTTTTTGAGAACTAGGAATGAAAGCAAGTGTTCCTTCTCTGTCTCGCACTCTAACTGCTAGAACACATTGATCTTGACAGACCTGAGTGGTGGTTTTGTTCACCAAGCGTTTCAATGTAGTGGGGGACTGTTCTGCACTGTAAGTGGTGTTTTCAAGCCCTGGTAAACAGCTTTCTGTGCCAATTTATAACACTAAACAAAGGAGCACACTAAGAAGGCTACTACAAGTGGACTCAAGGTAAGACAGGCTGCATGGCACCAAATGCAGATACAACACACAATAAAGTATTTTCAGAAGTGCTCTCAGCAAAGTCAGCTACTTAGCTTACTGTCAGATTCAGCCATTTATATTTCAGTAAAGCAAGCTCAATTTCACTGTGTTGTGAATTTCTGGGATAGGGCAGCATTTGCTATGAGGCCCACCGTTACTTGGTGGGACTATGCTGGTAGAATCATAGAATCATAGAATATCAGGGTTGGAAGGGACCTCAGGAGGTCATCTAGTCCAACCCCCTGCTCAAAGCAGGACCGATCCCCAATTAAATCATCCCAGCCAGGGCTTTGTCAAGCCTGACCTTAAAAACTTCTAGGGAAGGAGATTCCACCACCTCCCTAGGTAACGCATTCCAGTGTTTCACCACCCTCCTAGTGAAAAAGTTTTTCCTAAAATCCAACCTAAATCTCCCCCACTGCAACTTGAGACCATTACTTCTTGTTCTGTCATCTGCTACCACTGAGAACAGTCTAGAGCCATCCTCTTTGGAACCCCCTTTCAGGTAGTTGAAAGCAGCTATCAAATCCCCCCTCATTCTTCTCTTCCGTAGACTAAACATCCCCAGTTCCCTCAGCCTCTCCTTATAACTCATGTGTTCCAGTCCCCTAATCATTTTTGTTGCCCTCTGCTGGACTCTTTCCAATTTTTCCACATCCTTCTTGTAGTGTGGGGCCCAAAACTGGACACAGTACTCCAGATGAGGCCTCACCAGTGTCGAATAGAGGGGAATAATCACGTCCCTCGATCTGCTGGCAATGCCCCTGCTTATACATCCCAAAATGCCATTGGCCTTCTTGGCAACAAGGGCACTCAGTTGACTCATATCCAGCTTCTCGTCCACTGTAACCCCTAGGTCCTTTTCTGCAGAACTGCTGCCTAGCCATTCAGTCCCTAGTCTGTAGCGGTGCATTGGATTCTTCCATCCTAAGTGCAGGACTCTGCACTTGTCCTTGTTGAACCTCATCAGATTTCTTTTGGCCTAATCCTCCAATTTGTCTAGGTCCCTCTGTATCCTATCCCTACCCTCCAGCATATCTACCTCTCCTCCCAGTTTAGTGTCATCTGCAAACTTGCTGAAGGTGCAATCCACACCATCCTCCAGATCATTTATGAAGATATTGAACAAAACCGGCCCCAGGACCGACCCTTGGGGCACTCCACTTGATACCGGCTGCCAACTAGACATGGAGCCATTGATCACTACGTGTTGAGCCCGACAATCTAGCCAGCTTTCTATCCACCTTATAGTCCATTCATCCAGCCCATACTTCCTTAACTTGCTGGCAATAATACTGTGGGAGACCATGTCAAAAGCTTTGCTAAAGTCAAGGAACAACACGTCCACTGCTTTCCCTTCATCCACAGAACCAGTTATCTCGTCATGGTAAGATCCATGCCCTGTAAAAGCAGAGCCTGTTTGGATAATGCTGTTAAAGCTACAGCCACCTGGGGGCCTCAGGTATTTGGGGGGCCCACAGCACTAGGGACAAGTTGAAACATAAGTGTAATCAGGAGCATGCACGGGGGGGGGCAAGCAGGGGCACCCCCAATATTAATGTAAAATACCTATTTCTGCTCCAGCCCCAGCTGCTGCTCCAGTCTAGCCACTGACCCAGCCCTGGACCCAGCCCCAGCCACTGATCCAGCCCCAGCCGTTGCTCGGACCCATCCCTGGACCCATCCCCTGGACCCTGATCCATCCCCAGCCACTGCTCTGGCCCTGGAACCAGCCCTGGCTGCTGACCTAGCCCCCAGCTGCTGCTCTAACATGACCCTTCAAAAGCAGTCAAATTTCAATTCCTGCACGCACCCCTGAGTGTGATGTTCTTTCTATTGCAGTGGCACCTAGAGGCCTAATGCAGGTCCCTGCTCCAGTGTTGCATGTGGTGGCATTTGAGCAGCTTTTTTCTGACTGAGAGCTGTGGGGGGATAATTAGTGCAGCTCCTCGGAGAGGAAAGTTGGTGCAGTGATAGATTAGCCTGGGACTTGGGAGAGCAGCATTCAATTCCCTGCTGTGCCACCGACTTCCTGTGTGACCTTGGTAAGTCATATAGTCTCTGTATTCCTCAGGTGTAAAATGGCTCTTCCTGCCTTCCCTGGGTATTGTGAGGATAAATACATGAAAAAACAGCTTGCAAGAGGCCCAGCTACTGTGGTGATGGGTGCCATATCTAAGTACTGAACATAGAGTGGGTAATGACGATGCCTTCCCTCTATCACAGAGCACATCACAGACTCTCCTTTTCTCCTGGGTCACAGGAAACCTTCACCCATGATTAGCCTAACTACTTCCACAATTTCCACCCAGGACATTACATCACACAGACCTACCACCACCTTCCTCAGGTGGCATTGCAAAGGAATTAGGGCAGGTGCAGGAGAGGAGACTGTACTGGGCACTGCACCTGGCTGGGGGAAGGGGACAACAGAATGACTTAGTAGGGGGGATGCAAATTTGTCTGAATTGTGTATAAACGGCTCATGCTGTGATGGAAAAGGAAACAAGGCAATTGGACTAAGGGGAGAGAGAGAATGATGGTGTGAATCAGCTCTACAAGGTACTGTAAGGAATTGCTTCTCTACATAAATAAAACCAAAGGTTATTGGCTTACCCTTGAACTTTGTCCTTGGCTTCATTTAAGTGGAAGTCATTCATTTAAGTGGAGTCCAGATCAGAGGAATGTATCACAAACAGCAGAATCATTTAGAGACCTCCAATGGGATTGCACTGTCAGACTTAGCTATAAGAAAAGGAGGACTTGTGGCACCTTAGAGACTAACAAATTTATTTGAGCATAAGCTTTCGTGAGCTACAGCTCACTTCATCGAAGCTGTAGCTCACGAAAGCTTATGCTCAAATAAATTTGTTAGTCTCTAAGGTGCCACAAGTCCTCCTTTTCTTTTTGCGAATACTGACTAACACGGCTGCTGCTCTGAAACCAGACTTAGCCATAGCACCCATTTCAGCTATATGTTGCAACAGTAACAACCAGCTGGCAAGACTCCAGCAGAGAATGTGCTTTGTTGCAGCTGAGAGCCCAAAACCATGTATATGGGCTTATTCTCAGTTTAGGTGGTAAAATCTTTAAACTTTTATGTTTAGGTTCAAGACTGGTGTTATGTGAAATGTTTTGCAAGGTTTCAGGGTGTATATAAGTGGGTGGATTATATTGCCCCATTCCATTTTCTTACAAAACCACCAAAATGAAATATCAAGGTCCTAAGTAGAAGCTGTTTGAAGCAGGGAACAGAGGTGGTGTCTTCTGCGAAATTGTAGTTGTGTTCTGTGTCATCTTCATGAAGAAATCAGCACTTCAGTATCCCCTTGCGGGCTCCATTTTACAGCATTTGTGAAGGACTCTGGAAAACCAGAGATGAAAAGGTGCTCTGTTTATTGATGCATTTATTCACAGAAGTGGATGGAGACCCTGCAGCTGTGCAACTTCAACCAAGAGCTGGTAGAGCATCAGACATCCTAGAAAAACAATCATTATTGTTATGTAAAGATCTCCCCAAGAATTCAAATCTCCCAATTAGACATTTTTTGGCGAGAAAAAAAAAGTCTTGAAATTGTCATAATATTCTGCTTTGACATTTTCAAAGTGAAGTTCATTTTTTGGTTTGAAATTACTTTTTTCATTTTGAAATATAGTTAATTTATACCAAAAATAGGTTATCTTTTAAAGATCAAAATTGAAATAGAACATTTCAATGGACCCAATCTGAAAAATATTTTGGATTATCAGTTTCCAAATGAGATTTTGAATTTTTGTCCTAATTTGGGCTGGGAAAGTCTCAGACTCTCATGGGATGGGAAAACCATTTCCTGCCCAACTCTATGCATGAGCTTCTTTTACTGGTCCCACTGCAACATTTAGGGCCTGATCCCAAACCAACTGAAGTCAAAGGGAATCCTTCAAGTGACTTCACTGGGCTTTGGATCTGGCTTTTAAATACTGGACCCTGTTGCCAGAGTTGTTCATGCTCCTCCTAACATTATCTATGAAGCATATGCCCTTAAAAAGGAAGTAAACGAACTAGAGCTACATTGTTTATCTTGGAAAAAGAAAAATGGTGGAGGGTGCTGTCTGGTGGGAAATTCAACAGTTTTCAAATGGACAAATTTGGTGGGGAAAAGCTTGTTATCTCCAAGCTTCTAAGAAGTTTGCAATCAATGGAGTGTGAAATACACATTTTAGGACCCATTGTTTAACTTGGTGTGAAGCTGGTGTGTCACTGCAACAGTGCCCCCTTTGGCCAGGAGGAACATTGTGCCAGGGTTCATTCAGTCTGGGTTGGTGATCAGTCAGTTCCTCTTGCTAGAGGACATGTGCTTTCTCCTTATTCTTGGCAGAATCCTGGTGCCCCAGGGGTCTGGAAACCCCCTCATTTTTTAAGTCTCTCAGGGGTTGGTAGGGGAACCCAGGCCCACCCAGTCCACTGTTTTCCTTCCAGCTCATGGCCCTTAAGCCAGAGAGGCATAATTGGGACTTAAGTCCTGCAGTACTCTGAGCTCCTTCCTACTTCCCCTGATTTCTGTAGGCTTTCAGCCTCTTGGTCCGGTTGTCCCTTCTCAGGGGCTCTCTCTGTGTGGCTTCTCAGAAGCTTAGTGGCAGGAGTTCTCTTCTCCAGTCTGCTTGGTCCTTTGGCAGTCGCCCTGCCCCTCTGCTTCCCAGCTATTTTATTCTCCCAGCTGCTGTGAGGCTGCCAGTCAGCATGGTGCTCAGCTTAGGGTTACAGACTGGGTTAGAATCAGTGTAGAATTAGTGCACATGAGGGTCCCAATTAAGATTAATGACACGGCTCAGTTTAGGGTTAGGATCTTATTTTTGCTTAAGGGTCCCAGTGATTCTGAAGTTCAGAGCTAGAGCCCTGCTTGCTTCTATGTCCACTATTCACAGTGGGAACCATGAGGCTAAGGGTAAATGTCATCTGTTTGCCAAGAGTAGAGAGAATATGAAGAACAAACATATCTGGGGAGGGAATGTTTTCAAAAGCTGAGAGTATCTAACCATGAGAGGTAGCATCTCATCTTCTGCACCGCTGTCCTATTTATACTGTACTTAACAGATTGGATTATAATGTCAAACCCACCTTATCGCAGCAAAGAAATACAAGCAAGTAGCTCAGAAATGTCTCCCCCACTGCCACAGACATGGTGCAGAAGTGCTGAATTCAAAACTGCCCTCTTAGATTTTAAAACTCCCTATGGATTCACTCCCCCAGTCTCTACCACTACAAAATCTCCATCCTTTCCCTTTGATTGGCCTGTGCATACTCGACTTCTTCAGTTATGCCCTCCTCCCTGTACCCTTCCTATGAATCTCCAAAATCAGGAATCTCTCTTTCAGTTGTTCTACCCCATCTATCTGGAACAGACCCCCATTCTCTCCCGAAGCCACCAAGTCAATTCCATTCTTTAAGGGCCAGATTGTTTAAAAACTGCCCATTGGTTTTGTGCAGCAGATTGTGGGTGCTCATTTACTTGCCTGTGTACAGACCCTGCCTGCACCCACAAATCAGGTCCTTTGGGAGCAAAACTGTGCCTGGAAATCACTGTAGGTTCAAAACTGCACCAGCAAAATTGCAGAGACAGAGACACATTTAAAACTGGGCTAAATATCAGGCCCTGTCCCCTACTTTAAAATCTCCCTTTGTTTATGATTGACTTTCTCTGTATAGCATTTAGTGGTGCTGGGTAAGAAATTATAGTATATAAAAATAAAAACCACTGTATGTTTGAACACTCTCCAATGTCTTTCTAGGGACATCTTGTTCTCTCCCTCCTTCTGTCCTTGAGGTATCAGGTTTCCTTGTTTACAATCTGTCCAAACAAGGAGCTGGAATTCCTAAAGAGTAGCAAAACAATATCACGTGACTGAAGGCTTATTTCCAGGAAATGAAGTAGAAGTTCCAGAAAGGCGAGTTAGCACCTTACTCTCCCAAAGAAAGAGGAAAAGGTGAGTGGTTAGGCCCAAATGGACTCTCTGAAAAATCTCACTGCTGGAGCCTTAAATACAGCTGTAAGAAAGAACCTTCTGTTTGAATGCAGTTTCTCATACATGTCAGTTTGTTCTTCCTTTATATTGTCTTATTTAGGGACATTCTGCATTTAAACAGGATTCCTGTTGCTTGGGCGTTAATCTGCTCTTGGATCTGATTCCTCATCTGGAATTATGATCTTGTCTGTGCTATCGGAATCATATGCCATTGTAAATTAAGACTAGGAGGATGGTTCACTCTCCACTGGCACAGTAACTGGAAACAAAGACAAAAGCCACCTTAGTACCATATGCCTGTGGCATAACTCATACAAGGCTTCAGCCAGCAAAGAATCAATGAACTATAACTGGCTCCGTCATGGACTTCCAACTCCACACCAAGTGGAGTTTGGATGCATAGGAGAACTGAGCCCTAGGACTTACATGCCAGATTCAGCAGGGGAAGAAACTGCACTGTGAAGGAGGACAATCCTTATTTTAAAATAAATCATAAATATACTAGCAAAGAATGTTGGGAAATACCATCTGAGGCCATTTCTTTTAGCTTACATGTCCCTTTTTTCAAGTTTTATCTGCTGCCGAAGTCACAATTTAAAAGCCAGATACAAGTCTTTCAATGGTGTCATGTCATGATTCTCCTACCTGGAATTTGCAGTGCAATTGAAAAATTGGGTGCATATATGAACCCTTAGGTGAGCCTAAATTATGACTGATCCCATTGAAGTCAGTGGGAAAAGCTTCCATGGGTCTTCAGGGGGAACAAAATTCTGTCCAATGCACATAGACTTTGATCCGGTAATGTGCTGAGTATGCTGGCTTGGATCCAGCAAAATGCTTATGCATGTGCTTAACTTGAAACATGTGAGAGTCCCACTGAGGTCAGTGACATTGTGTATGTGCTTAAAGTTAAGTACATGACTAAGTGCTTTTCCAGATCAGGGTGGTGGACTCAGCACCTTACCTTACCCTCTGTACACTTAATAAGCATGAGACACTTTGATGAAGGATTATGCATACAGATGCTTGTAAACAGCGATGTGTATTACTGTCTCATTCCTAATAAGAAAAATGCATTTAGCACTGTGAATGGATGTGACACCATACAAACATGCCTGTATGCCCAGGTATATATATGCCAGTTTCTGAGCACAGGTTTGCTGATGTAAATCCAGAGTAATTCCAAGGAAGACAATGGAGTTACTACATTTTTAGGGCTAGACTGTGGCTTTATCCCCAGCCTGTGCTGGGGGCTAAGGAGGTACGAAAAGACTGTAATACAGCCAAAGCCCCCAGTTGGAATTCTAGCTGAGTCAGTGGGTTATATGCAGCCAAACAATGATTCGGGATTAGTATAAATCAACAAGTTTGGCTTTTACTTGCCTTGGGTCTTATGTAACAAACTGCAGGCTTGAATCCAACATGGTGGATCAATGAAAGGTCTGACGCTGTAGGGATTTGTTTTTCAGTAACATTGATAAATCAGTGTTGCAAGATACCCAGCTCAGACTTGGAGTTTGGCTAACTGATGGTTGTGAAATTTCCAAAGGCGAACAGAAAAAAAAATATATCAAAATTGTCAATGCAATCACCCTCAAAACAGTAATTTTCTAAGTTCATTAACACTGGACACAGTGATTCACTTTAGCTGGAGTCCATGGAAAGTCATTTCTAAATATATCAGCTAGACGTCTGACCCTAATGTTGGAACAAATTAAATCTGCTTGCGTGAGAGTTCAAAATATAACATTTTGGCACAAGAGCCCAAGTTCTGTCCTTGGCTAATAAACAGTCTGACTTAATATTGGGATTGTGTCAAGCAATTGGACAGTGGGTGTTGAACTGAGCCATTCTGAAGAACATCTGTAAGTTGAAACCAAGCAGCAAGATCCAACTGGAACTGGAATGCTTGTATAAGGGGACTGTTGCCCCCTTACTAACATTCAGTGGGGGTGTTTTGGTTGGCTAGCTCCCAGTACTAAAAGGGGAAGGGTCTATGGGAAATCAGGACCCTGAGACTGACAGCCCCCAGGAACAATGGGGAGAGGCCAATGCTCCAGGTCAGCCTGAATGACAGGGTGGGCAGGCTAATCAGGGAGTCAGGAGGCCAGGGAGGTCCCGTCCTCTGTGTGAGCTGGAATTGCCTGGGTCGGACAGAGTGGGCCCAAGCTAAGCTGGGGAGCAGAGCTGGGCCAGATCCAGAGGGACCGGAAAAGCAGCCCAGAGAGAGCAGACCCTGTCCTGGGAGCAGAGCTGCAGCAACCAGAGCCAGAAGGGCCAGAAAAGCAGCCCAGGAAGCAGGTCAGTGCTGGGAGCAGAGTCACAGAAGCAGCCTGCAGAGCAGACCTGTCCTGGGAGCAGAGCTGCAGCAACCAGAGCCAGAAGGGCCAGAAAAGCAGCCCAGGAAGCAGGTCAGTGCTGCGAGCAGAGTCACAGAAGCAGCCTGCAGAGCAGACCTGTCCTGGGAGCAGAGCTGCAGCAACCAGAGCCAGAGGGGCCAGAGAAGCAGCCCAGGGAGCTGGAGGCAGAGCAGCAGCAGCAGTGCAGAGACAGAGTGGTGGAGCTGGGGCTGGAGCAGTCCGGAGCTGGGTTCGGTGAGCAGCTGAGGAGACCGAGGGGGACTCTGGGCAGCAGGCCCAGCACAGGGAGACGCCTCAGCCAAGAGGCTCTGCAGGCCAGGCTTGGATCGTAACCCCGACAGGGCGGGGGCGACACTAGGAAGAAGGGTCCTACCACTTAGAGCCTGAGAGCGTGTGGCCACCACCAGAGCAAGTGTCCAACCCACAGCATCCCTGCCGCACAGCCAGGGCCTGAGGAGGAGGCCTGGGACTTACAAGGAACAGACTGTGAACTGCCCTGACATTCCAGAGACACTGTTTGTGATGTTCCCTGCCACAGAGCGGGTTGATGTGTTTCCTTTAATCTTTCCCATTTTTCCTTATTCTTTTTAAAATTAATTGTTGATTAAATAACTTGCCTTTGCTTTAACTTGTATGTAATGGTCAGTGGGTCAGAGAAGTGCCCAGTGTAGAGAGAGTACCCCGGAGTGGGGACACCCTATCCCCTGTCCTAGGTGACCACAGCAGGGTTGGGGGTCGAGCCCAGGGCCCTGCCTTGTTGGGGTTACGAGGACTCTGCCAGACAGGAGAGTGGAAGGGGAGTCCTCAAGGGCAGGGAGGCCACTGGGTAAAGGAAGTGGGAGCGAGGATTCAGATCCTTTCGCTAGCCCACTTCACCGGGGTAGTGCAGAAGACAGGAAAGTTCCCCACAATAGCAGGACTATTCCCCCGCTTACTCTTGATTAATGATCAAGATTGAAATGAGGGATCTTGCTGTGAAACAGCTCCCAGGACTGCATTGGTGCTTCAAAGCATTCTTCGTCAACTTCTCAGGGAACTATGGTTTTAGTTGCTATGTATTAATGAGAGGACTCCAGACCCCTCGTTCAGCATTTTAGCTGCACCCTTTGGCATATGACTTAGGGTTATTGCCTGAGACTTCCAGGTACTGTGTTAATTGGAGTTCTTCCCCAGAGTCACCTTCAGAGACAAACCCACAGGAGCAAGAATTTCCTGAACGAAGTCATACCAGTTTGCACTTGCTTCCAGTAAAGAAACTAAGGCTAGGCCTACCTAGCTGTGCTGTTTGGACTATGAGGGTATGAATATCAGGGCATGCTAAAATGGTGTGTTGTGACTGACCCGTGTGGATGCAAACTCAACGTTTCCTAGTTCACACAAATGTAATCCTGTTTGAAGAGAACTTCATGAACATGCACTAGGAACCTTTAAATTCACCTCTGCAGTGTCCACATGGAGGAGTTACAGTGCAGCACTTTGGTGCGCACTACTATTCACACCCCTGTTGTCCACACTGCAAGGCAGTGTAGACAAGCACTACTAGAAGAATAAGGAAAAAAAGTGGCCAGGATAAAAAGCATTGGAAAATGTTTCTAGCTCAGTTTGTTTCCTATTAATTATTATTATTATTCATAATATTTAACAACACACCGCTTTCGTCATATCAGGGCTCAGCGTTTCTCTCTTTGGCATTGGAGGGGCCTGGGCTAAATCAGTCCTACTGTGGAGGTTTAATTCTTCACATTGATTTATTTACAGTATTTACGGGATAGGCCCCAGGGTTCGGCTGAGAGGGCTTCTTTAAACAACCCCTCCACCCTCCCCCCAAAAAAGTACATTTCCTAATTCCCACTGGAATACTGCTTCAATTTGTTCTGGCTACCAATCACCAGCCACCCTTTCTAATCCACTCTGGGCCTAGCTATGCTGGGAACCAAGGTCCTCTCCCCGAACAGAAATAAACAAGAGATTTCCCTGACAGGGAAAAAAGAGCTCTCTTTCACCTAGGAGAAGCCTTTTTCCCTCACTGCCCACAATTCTTCTGCAGTGCTCACTTTAAAAAGAGATTTTTAAAAGTCACAGGCTGCCCTTAATTAGACTTACATGTCCCTGATGAACCAGAGGTACCCTCTTTCAGTTCATAGGAAAAAGGGCTTTAACTTTTCAAAGACTGGTATACCTACTTTCAGCCACCCTCCCAGAACTGTCAGGTGTGACATTGTCACAATAACATGTACAATTATTTACTTGTATTGCTGTAGCACCTAGAAGTCCCAGTCATGGCCCAGGCCTCCATTGTGCTAAGTGCTGTAAAAACATGGAACAAAAAGACAGTCCCTGCCTCAAACAGCTTGATCAGAGCTGACCAAAGGCTTTATTGTACCACTCATATCATTGTCCTCCCAGGCCAGCATCCAGCTTCCAGTAGTGACCAATACCTGGTTCTTCTGAGGTACGTGAAAAACCAACTGTGTCATGACATACATGGAGGGATAATTTACTTCTCGACCCTTTTACTCCTCTGCAGGTGAACAGAGGCATGACATTGCATTATGACCATTATCATTTGCGGTACAAATGGTTGGTCATAAAATGATCCCTTCTACAAAATTTCCCACCAAAGTTTTTAGCCAATAAAAGCTTCACTTCTGTGACTTTTGTTCCTGTTTCAGGATTCTAAACACACATGTATCCTGGATAAACCATAGTCTGATAATGAAGCTGTACATTCAAATGCCCCTTAAAACCTACATGTCACAACTTGGCCCAGTCTGCCTCTCTGGGTGGCCGCCGGTCCTTATGAGTGGACTCAACCTCTGGATCCCACATGCTTCTAAACCCTCTGTGTCTGGATGGAGTCAGGCCTCTGTTCCTTGCTCTGGGTCTCTGAGGTGCAGGTGCAGACCCTATGTCTTCCACCTTTCTTTGGGACATGGAGCTCCACAGCCCAGCTGCCTTGAACCCTGAAACCAGTGCCCCAGCCCCCCTGAGCCTCTAGTTGCTCATGCACACTCATTCAGGTTTCTACCTCCTGCGGGAACTCCAAGCTTCTTGATTAACTGCTTCTGTTACAATGTGGCAAACAAGCAAGGAACACTGACTGAGCAAAAGAATTTCTCACCATAGGCACTTTACTCTTAAAAAGCACTAGAGAGTTACAGGATCTTTTTGCTCTATGATGGCTTCTCAGCCATAGTCCTTCAACTAGGTGCCAGCCCTCTGATACAAAATAGACGTTATAATCCAATAGTGTAGGTTACACTATGAAATGAAGGTCATGGTGAAGGTCACAAGCGAAGATGGAGGTTGCAATACAAAATGCAGTTCACAAATTGATACAGCCATATCCCACTCTGTCACACCAACTTCCTTCATGAAGTTCACCAACAATAATCCGTGTCATCAAAAATGCCGTCATCTACTCAAACATCTACCACCTTACACTCTGCATCAGGGGTGTCAAATTCCTTCTTTGGACAGGCTCCGAATTCTATGTTTAGTTATGGTCTGTGGGGCCAGAGTACAAATTCCGAACGATGTGCTGCTCACAAAGCACAGTGGAATGCCTACCGATGTAAATCAAGAGATCAGGTTCCCCTGAATATGGCCTTTTTGTAGCAACAAAATGCTTAGTTATCGCATTCATCACTCAATGAGAAAATCTGCTCCCCTTATGGCCACCACTGTTCCTGCCTTTTATTTCTCTTCCTTTCCCATCTTCCTTTCTCTCCCCCTCCTCTGTCATCATGAGTCTCCACAGTTCTTTTTTCTGCATTTCCTTCCCTGATGCAACTCCCAAGTTCCAATCCATCATGCTTCCCTTTCACCCTTTCTCCCCATTCCATGCACAGAAGTGAGACCTGGCTAACTAGTTAATGTTAACACTCATGTGTCATCGCTGGACTTTACTGTTGATCGTCCAGTCAGATTCATAGGGGAAAGGGAAGTTTTCTGTTCGGAGTCCTTATTTCAGATTGTTTGCAGTCTAAGGCTGACATTACTGCAGTGGTTGAACCTGGTAGGCAGTTGACGGTAATCTCTGCAGCCATGAGCGCTAAGAACTTATTTTTAAAAAAAACCCCAAAATCTTAGATTCTGGAGCATCTGAATATGGCATGTGGGCTGGATCCAGGGAACAGGCTGTGGGTTGGACACCTCTGCTCTATAGACATCCTCTGAATCACAGTCCCTAGCTGTCTGATTTGGGTAGTCTCTCTATCACCATGACTTCCTTTGAGGCTAAGCCTATTATCAGCACTTAATAAATAAATAATAAGAGGAAGAAAACCAAGAGCTGGAGGCCACACATGGCAGGCCTATGGGGAGAGAAGTTGTATGAGTGAGGTTCCCCTTAGAATTCCTCCACGGGGAATGGGTCAGCTTCATAGAGGAGGGGGTTCAGTCCCCAAATCCTGCAGATCTCCTAAGATATCAGCCAGATCAATCTATTTATCTCCTCTGTTAGACAGATTTTTTTCAGTGAAATAGACTTAAAGAACACAATCTTTGCTACTTTAGGTCAATTAACAATGGATTTTGGTGTCTCGTGTGTGCTGTCCCCTGCAGCTCCTGCAATGGGTGAATTATCTGGCAACCTTTAGCAATTGCAATTATTATTTAATTGAGTCTCTCTGCATCAGGAAATGTTTGTTAATGACAGATGTACTCAAGGATATCCTTGTGAACATTTGCACCATGTTGCTAATGGGAGGCTGGGAGTATTTCAGACTAAGGGGAAACTGCTAATTTGGAGTGGTGTTTCCATGTTCTGTTGGTGACCTTTATATAATCACAACCAAAAGCTTATTTTGCACTTAATTGCTCCATGTCTCAGTTTACCCATCAGTAAAATGGGTCTGACACAAATGCTATAACTTCTGTGGAGTTCCATATGGGTGCAGAGAACAGCAAGCAAGATCAAGAGCCGTAGGCCCCATTCTTGCAATCTAATCTGCCTATGTGCATCTAATTGCAAGATGTGGCCAAAGTTTTTACTATCTTTAAATCGAAGTAAAATGCCTTTAATGGGGATCTGCATAGGTGCAGGGGTGACGGGTCCACCCTGACTGTGGCAGCTTGCAGGATCGGAGCCTAAGGTTATATAGTTATCATACAAGAGATTCCCATTTTATTTTAGTAAACATGTCAGTCTTCAATATTTTTTAATTAACATGTTGATATTCTACATAGTTCTGTTTTGATGTTATATTGGAATGTGGATATAAAGACTAAAAGGAAGAAAAAAGAAAATGATGATGACAAACATTGAATTTTGCATAGTTGGCCATAAAACTAAAAATACCGACCTGCTGCACAGAAGTCTCGTGATGCAATTAGCAAAGGCCAGATTCTGATCCTCTTACTTATGCTGAATATTATCTTGCTCGATGAAGTCAATGGGGCTACTCATGGAGTAACATGCTACTCAGCAGCGTGAGTAAAAACATCAGAATCTGGTCCTTTCTACTTGCAAAGTGCTTTGAGATCCTCAGAAGAGAGGTGCAATGGAAGGGCAAAGAATTATTTCCTTCGACGTTTTATGACTCCTGTATGCAAGTTTGCAAAATGAGATCATGTGCTGCTGTGCTGAACTTCACACCGTCCTTGTTCTGGTTCCTAGATCTGCCTTTGTGATGGCCACTTCAAGGACAATCCACCCTCAAGAGATCTATGTGCAGGCTGCAGAAGTTTAATTCAACCCTACTGCCCCTCACTGATAATACAGAATGTTTTTTACCCCTATGTTTTTTCCAGCTCCTCCTAGTTTAAAGATCAGTGAATTAGTTCTGGGTGCTTTGATGTCAGCTATTCCATGTCCTCTCTAGGTGATCTATTACTTCCAGGAACCCGAGGACAAAACCACATGTGAAATGATCCCACTCCAGATGGACTTTGCGTTACCTAGCAAATGGTGAATGGAGTTATAGGGCCCTCTGTTAATTTCTGAGCCTGGGTGTGCACTGCACAGGCAACAAGCGCAGTGGACAGAGAGTGTTCTGAAGAATTCTGCATGACTTCTCTCCTGATGGTCAAGGAATGGAGTTGCTAAGGTCCTGTATATCAATCAACCACGGGGTACCCAGTGTGCGTGCAGGCACAGTGTCAGGCAGGGAGGATGTGGGCTGGAATTGGGAAAAATGGCAGCCCTAAACGAAAGAATGGATGAAAGCTCTGCTCTCCTATTGAGACAGAGCTAGTTTGCCTCCAAGTCGAAGCACTGACAAGGTGCAAGATTTGGTGGAGCTTCGTGAATAGTGAGAGACCCTATGTTTGGATGTACTTGGACACCACAGCACAAGAAACAATTTTAAAAAGGAAAAATAAATAGTTTCAAAAAAGCTGAACCCCAGGAAAAAACAACTCGATGTCTAACAAAGCCTAATTCTATCCACTTGCCACTTACTCGAGCTGGCAAGACAGAATCCCAAAAGGCAATTAAAATCAAGTCGCATAAGGCCTTCACTGCATGGCAGTAGGAATACAGGGCCTATTCTCTGAATGCTGGTCACAGCTGTTAAAGAGGTTGAAGGAATTTGTCTCTATTTCTGTGAAACATCTGCTTAATAAGCATTTTGTGAGAACATAACTTACTGTAATTTAAGGAGGCAGAGCCAGGATTCAGCATGTAGTCGTTATAAATATGCATGACTTAGATTGACTGATGAGCCCCAGACCCACTGATTTAGTTTGATCTGTGGCTTGTCGTTCAAAATGTCTACTAGAAAAGTAGAGACCATTGGTCCCAGCTCTGACTGCAATTACCCCAGTGTAAATCTGGTGGAATTCAATTGACTTCAGTGGAGTCATTCCAGATTTACACCAGTGTAAAAGTGATCAGAATCTGGCCTTATCTCTTTGCTAAATCAGCCTCGAAATGACATAAAATACTCAAGAATGGGCCAAGAGGAACCGGTTACTTTTGCAAAGGTTTTCCGTTTGGGCTGCAAGTTTGCAAACCCTAACCTTCTTCCCCTCCCCCAGTGATTGCTCCTCATATCTGTAATCTGACTCCTCTCCCCCTCGCAGTCTGACGAGTAAAAGCAAAGGATTGCGATTGCAGGAATGACTGCGCGGCTGGAGGAACGACTGGTTGGATGGGAAAGGCTGCCCTGCAGATCTCGCCTGTGTTTCTCCTGGCAGAGAGCTGCAGGTGCTCTTCCCTGTGGGCTGGGGCTGTTTATCTGCCTCTTTGACAAAATTTGTTAGCCCACAGTGACCAACTGCACATTTTTTTTATATAATCAAAGAGTAAACAATTAAGAGTGCCAGATCAGTTGTCTGTGCCAAGGGGTAACTACAGTTCAAGGGACCTTTTACTTGGTTAACAACAGGTTGAGCTACGTTTCCTCCACGCCCTCTGAACAAAGCCACCTGGTGTAATGCTTGCTAGGCCTATCCAAGCAAGAACTTCGTGTGTGTGGCTAAATTGTACATTCTAGCAAAGCAGATTCACCTTGGAATGTTGACAGCACAGACCAAACACAAAGTTACCAACAGCTGGACACGTATTTCTAAGCAAGCAGCCCTGCTCACCGTGTTTGCCATATGATTCTATCCAGCGTGAGGTGCTGGCAGAGGGAAGGGGAGTCTTGTGGTTAAGGCACAACATTATGAAGCAGAAGGACTGGGTTTTGTTCCTAGCGCTGCCACCACCTCTATGCCTCCGTTTCTTTTAATCTGTAAAATGGGGATAGCAATACTGCTCTCCAACATTGTAGCAGTGCTGTGAAAATAAACTGATTAATTGCGTCTAACGTGCTTTGATATCCTAGGGTTCCATGGGGATCTGTTCTGGATCCAGTGTTTTTTAACCTCTTTATTAATTACTTGGATGTAGGTATAAAGAGCCTACTGATCCAGTTACAGAGGACACAAAGCTGGGGGGATTGCCAATACTTTGGACGGTAAAGCTGAAATTTAGAGGGATCTTGATAAATTGGAGAACTGGGCTGTAGACCACAAAATGAAATTCAGCAAAGACAAATGTTAAGGTGCTACGCTTAGTGGGGAAAAACCCAAATGCACAAATACAGAATGGGGGGAAACTGACTGACCAGCAGCACTGTTGAGAAGGATCTGGGAGTTGTGGTGGATCACAACCTCACCATGAATCAGCAATGAGACGCTGTTGCAAAAAAAGCAAATGCAATTTTAGGTTGCATTAACAGAGGCCTAGCATGGAAGTCACGGGAGTGACAGTACCGCTCTACTCAGCACTGGTTAGGCCTCAGCTGGAGTACTGTGTTCAGTTTTGGTCACCATTGTACAGAAAAGATGTAGAGAAAACTGGAAAGGATCCAGAGGTGAGTGACAAAGATAATCAGAGGAATGGAATGCAAGTCATCTGAGCCGAGGCTGAAGGAGCTGGTATGTTTAGTTTAGAAAAGAGGAGATTAGGGGGGACATGATAGTGATCTTCAAATATTTGAAAGGCTGCCATAAAAAAGATGGAGAAAAGTTCTTCTCTTTTGCCACAGAGGACAGGACAAGAAACAGTGGGTTCAACCTACAGCACAGCAGATTTAGATTAAATCTCAAGAAAAACTTCCTAACGGTAAGAACAGTAGGACGACGGAACAGATGGCCTAGGCAGGTAGTGGAAGCTTTTTCACTGGAGGTTTTCGAGAGGAGGCTGGATAGCCATCTGTCTTGGATGATTTAGACACAACAACTCCTGCATCTCGGGAGGGGGTTAGACTAGATGACCCTTGCAGTCCTTTCCAACCCTATGATTCTATGACTCTATTATGGAAGCACTGTGCAGGTGCTACTGGTACCTTAGAAATACCATGAGAAATAGGAGAGATCACCTTCTAGTGATGTCTGCTCATGTGCCATCCCTCTGAAGCCCCCTTACAAGGAGATTTGTTCGAATTCTTCACGTAAATAGTTGCATTTACCTTGGCACAGATAGGAGGTGCTGTCTTGTTGGAAAGATGTGTCATCATCAAATTTAAATTTAAACCTTAAAAAAAAAAATGAAACCATTAGGACCGTGGAATTTTTTGGGAACTGGCTGGCTTGTGGAATTGGTGGTGGGATTTTGAACCTTTCAGCTCCCATGTTCAAACCCAGCACAAGTTAACAGAAACTGTATTATCATCTGGCAGCCATTTGGTAGCTGGCGTGGCCTGTGTTGATGAGTAACCCTGTTAGCCCAGCTGTATCTGTTTCCCCAGGTTACTATTGTAGTGCATTAGGGCGCAGACCATCTTTCAGCTTCTCCAGAAGCTACTGCTGAGGTTTCGGTAGCACTTCACCCTACATCTCTTCCTTTATGCACTCCCTGTCTGTGGCTCCACAGAGACATGGAATCTCCTTGTCAGCCACCTCCTGCCATTGGCCAAGATGGCCACACATTCGTCCAGGAGGAGGAAGCTCAATTTGGAGGTTCTCTGTGGCTGCTTTTGGCCCCTACTCATCTCATGTACCAAGGCGGAGTTCTTCTGTCTGGCATCCACTGACTGTTCGGGTGAATTTCTTCTTGGAGCAGTAAGCACTGTCTCGAGTCTCTGCTCAGGATCCCTGACCAGTTCCCTCATTTGATGCCTATGTCCTACACTCCTGCTCTTTTCATTTCCCACCCCCCACCCCCCCGGAATTAATTGATGGTCCAGTTGTCCTGCCCTCAACTGAGGGGGAAGGCCTTTAGTTATAGGTAGACTCTGCCCACCTTTATCGGACATCAAATATGCCATCACCTTTCACTGGCTCTAAATACATTTTCAGAAATTGGGACTACCCATTTTGGTGTTCCAGGAAGATGCCTAGTATTGAATGACAAAGAAAAGGAATGGGACCCTATGTGTTTTTTTTTTCTCTAGGATATAGCTTTATCTTTACCCTTTTTTCAACATCTTTGTAAAATATATTGCTTTTGCATTAATAATCTGGGAGAGGGTGAAGGGGGAAAAGAGGCAGAGGTAGACTGATGGTTTGGCAACTTTATCAGTACTGCTGGCAGGACCTAAAGAGGTTCAATGACTCATGGATTTGCAGTGACACTATAAAACTTGCTTGAACTGTGCACAATGAATGTTAAACAACCCTCTGAAACTCAGCAACAGTGCTCCATTCTCCATTACACCAAAGTCTCTGGGGGCTGCTACCTACAACCAGCCCTGCATTCTCGGTCATCCTCAAATGTTGGGGGCCCAAAACTGCCCAGGATGAATGCTGCATTCTGTACTAACCTAGGCCCCAATTCCGCAATGACATCCACAAGAGTCCATGTGGGTGGACCCCACTGAAGTCAGGGGCAATTCAGAAGGTTGCAGGGGTCCACCTGAGAGCTCTCTGCAGGACTGAAGCCTTGAAGTTTCCAAGACCATGCTCAGAAATAACCTTGTATTCTCTATTCCAGTGAAATCTCTGTGCCTGCTGCCCAGTTCCTGCTCTGAATTCTCTCGGATATACTCATGTTTTTAGGCTTGTTTTCTACACTTGCTGCTGGCAATTTAATCACTCTCCTGGGGTTTTCCATTCACCATCCGGAACATGAGAGAGGTAGTGAATTTGGAAACCTCCTTGTCCCCCTTTTAGACTGAAAAATTATTTGAGCTCAATTTTTAAGGCAGCATGATAAATCAGAAATAATAGCACGTTGCATTTCTATAGTTCCTTTCCCCCAAAGATTTCTAAGTAGTTTAATAAGTAAACATTAGTGAAGGCTCGTGATGGGCTTATCAGGGAGGTAAATATTAGAGCTAGGTGAATACTTGTAGCAAAACGTGTTTTCACTGAAATTTTGCCTGCTTTTGAACACTGGTCAGAAGTATTTTGTCAAAATCTTTTTTTTTTTTTCATCAGGAAAAGCTATTTCGGTGAAACTGAAATTTTGATTAAATTTCCTGTTAGTAAAATATTTGAAATAAAAAAATATTTTGGAACATTTTGAAATTTTGTTTCCAGTTTTTTTTTGTTTGATGTTTTTTCATTTGTATATATTTTTATAATTTTCACATTATTTCATGCCATCAGTAATAATAATAATAAATATGCACTACTATTGACACATCATTATATGACATCATATATTAGTTGAAATATTCTGTTATCTTTATTTATTTTATCTTATTTTTAAAATTGTTAATGGCAGCTGCTACTCTGTACTGAGTGAACCATCTTATCTTCTTTGTTAGATGAAAGGGTCTCCTGTTTGTGTGGTAATGAAACAGATGTCCCAAGTGTCAAACTGTTTCACTCCCACACAAACAGGAGAAACTTTGATCTAGAGAATAAGATAAGTATACTAATCAGAGGAGCAGCTGTTTTCATTATCCTTGTGTTAGCTTGGAATCATTTTCCTAGGATATTGAAAACGGACATTCTGAGTTTCGATCAGCTCTGCTGCTCTTGAGCTTACTGAGCAGTCACAAAATTGGAGCAAGTTTTATGAATTCTCACATTAGGTGATTTAGGGTTTGTGGATCTGAAAGCCAGAAGGGACTCACTCCTATGATCTAAAGCAGATGCTGCAATGGAACTCACAGCCACATAGCTTAATTCCTGCCGCCCATGCTAATTCCCAGAACAAAGCACCATCTTGCCACACTTCTGAGGACTGTGAAAATTTTGTGCCAATGATTTTTTTTTTTTTTTTAAAGTTTGACTAGGGATGGTTTGGAATCGAATGATCACACCCATCATACGATGTTGATACAATTTCCCTGATTGGCTGAACCTAACTCCTGCAGTGAGGAGAGTCAGCGGAAGCCATTTTCTCAGAAAGAATTATCTGCTTACCAGGACCGGCTCTAGGCACCAGCAAAGCAAGCACGTGCTTGGGGTGGCACAATTCCAGGGGCAGCATTCCGGCCATCCCTTTTTTATTTTTTTTTGCTTGGGCAGTTGCGGTCTTGGAACTTGGGGTGGCAAATTTTTTGCTTGGGGCGGCAAAAAAGCCTAGAGCCGGCCCTGCTCTGAACTAGCTAGGAAAGAAACCTGAATGCCTGATGTTTTTCTAACTACTACTCACAAGGATCAAGGGTCTGATTCTGCTCTCACTTACGCTGGAGAAATTTCATGTCAGAGGAGAAGGCTGCCCTTCCACCAAACATGCTGGAGGAGATGCTGGCCAGCCATCTTTCCCTGCAAGAAGACACTAGGTAGTGTGGCGTGGGGCTTGTTAATATAATTTTTATTTGTATAGTTCCCAGTATTAAGTGCTTGCTTTGTTGGGCCAGGGTTTGTCACAGGGTGTGTTGGGTGGATGGAGAGGCATAAAGTGTCTGCTTGGGCCCTCCACGGTTTTGGAAAGCCTGGGGGAGTATCTCAGTGATGAGCCTTTTGGTTCAGAATCCCCCTTCACTGGATTAATATGTATCTTTGTTATGTGAAAATTGGTTGCTGTGTGCTGATACCGCATGTCATTTGGCCTTGTTAATACCATCTACTTTAGGTTCTTGTTTGGCCTCCATCACCATAGTATCTGAGCACCTCATAATCTTTAATGTGTTTATCCTCACAATGCTCCTGAAAGGCAGGACAGTGCTATTATCATATTTTATAGAAGGAACAACTAAGGCACAGAGAGGCTAAAAGACTTGTGCAAGGTCACACAGAAAGTCTGGAGCAGGGACCGTTATCTGGGCCCCTCAAGTCCTGGGCTAGTACCCTAACCCCTTGACTATCCTTCCTCTCTCAATACTGAGGTGATGCTTTTAAAAAAAGTGCATTTCCTCCTTGTGGTCATGGAAACAAAAATTGCCAGACGTAGCTGGTTTGGTATGCCCATGTGAAATTTTATATGCCTGCGTTTCTGAAAGCCTGATGTTTCTGGGTAGAACTGAATTTCTCATGCCAACTTATGAAACATTTTGGAGTCCTGCACAAAACAGAACGGTGGAAAATCTTGTGCAAAATGTGTTTTAGAAAAAAAATCTAAAAAAATTTCCCTTCTGCACTAGAAAACAAGTATTATCATTCTCCTTGTTCAGCTGAGGAACCTGAGGCAGAGAGTGACTCAAACAGTTGTCCAAGGTTATGTAGCGAATCAGTGGCAGAGCTGGGAATACAACCTGTTAATTTTGGATTTTCAGAAGGAACTGGTGATTTTGGGTGCCCAACCTGAGACACATTAATGGAGCCTGATTTTGAAAAAGTGGGGAGCACCTACATGTTGAAAACGAGGCATCTTTAAGATGTCTCTGCTGGGCACCCAAAGCTGAGCCACCTAGAATAACTATTTAGTTTTGAAACATCTTAGCCCTTCTTACTCCAACTCCGCTCACTCCTTTACTAGGGAGGAATTGCTATGGGGAGCTCCTTCCCACCTGTATAACCCTGATGTGTGGGATCTGCCACTGAGAAACAGATTTTCCATTTCTCTGTTGGAGCATGCAGGTGAGAATGGAGGCTTGGGGATTTGTAAGAAAGCTCCTCCCCATTTGTCTTCAAACAAATACCCCTGAACAAGAGATGTTACCTGAAAAAAACCACAAACTTGAAAATGCTGCCTTTTGCATGCACCTTACACATGTTATTTTATAATAGATCTTGCCACTCTAAGGAGACTACTTGACAGGCCCAGGATGGATGCAGCAAGAGAAATTGTACTGTGGTATGATTTGCATATTAATATGGGACTCAATAACTATATTTAATGACTAGCCAAGAGGCAAGTGTTGATGAGCATTTGTGGGTCAAAGGGGGTCTGTGTGGCTACATCCAGAAAAGAGTTGCATGTACAAATTCAGTAAAACCTCAATCAGCATGTTGTCTTTCTTCAGGATAAACCTGTTATTCCTTTCACCACACTTCAGGGTGCATGCTGAAACACAAAGTTCCATTTGTTCTTCTTAGGAAAAAGGGAGTGTCCCTGTGAATGGGATGGTTTCATTTTGATTAAGCATAGATGGTTAGGTTTCTAATGATCTCTGCAGCTTTTAGAGCTTTGAACTCCATCGCAATAACCATAAGCAGAAAGTGGTGTGTGTTAGGGAGAGAGAGAGTACAACCATGGGCATGTGTTTACATGTGTGTGGTGTGTAAATGGAATTCTGTTTTCCCAGCCTATAGGTTTCATGATATTGACCAGTTCACTTTGCATGCTGCTCACAGTATAGCTTCTCAAAATCTTCCTTGAAAGCAAAGCTGGGCAAATGTGGAGGTGAAGGTGGGGGTTCCACAGAAATCATTGACTTTCTGTTAAAAAACAGAACAAAACCCTTGTTAGGTTTTTGGCTTTCCAATGAAAATTTTGAGTTTTTCATAGAAAGGAAGCACTTCCCACAAAAATGTTCATTTTGGCAAAACCCCAATTTCCTACTTAAAAAGTTTCAACAGAAAATTAGCAACCAGCCCAACTTAGAAATGCCTCAGTTCAGATTTTGGCATGCTGTTGGTATATTTGGTAGATTGTTGAGCTTCATGGCAGAAGTCTTACCTGATTCCTACAGGATCTCACTCTCTAGTCTGCTCCCTGTCAGAATCCCCTAATAATATTTATGATGAAGAGGGATTCACTGTTAGAGTTTTAAGACCTAGAATTCTGAAGCTACTACAGGACTGGCTGTTTTCTGTCATCTTTACTCCAGTTTTGTCCGACCTCACTCTGTGTGGTGTCAACAACTTCAATGGGACTTCTTGTGGAATAAGGTTCTACTCAACCGGAGTAAAGGTGGTAGAAAGTGAACTTAGGCCCTGATGAACAAACACGCATACACTTAGCCTTACATCTCTGAGCAGCCCTATTGAAATCAGCTACTCATGATAGTAAAGTTAAGCATGTGCACAAGTATTTGCAGGATTGCAGCTTTGGTGGACAAAAGCCAAGAATATTCCTGAGCATTCATAATTTCAGGTTTTAACAGTCTGATGTGTTTTACTGTGGATCCCTTCCTGAGATGTTGCGTTCCCCACTCTTGCCACATCCCTTCAGGAATCTTTCTGCAAGATATTGATTGGAAAAGAAAAAGTTGAAAGTGGAGGTGCAGGTCTCAATGACAGTTGCTCTTTGGAAAAATCAGTTTTTAATTTGATGAAGTAATTAACTTTATTATTCCTTACGGGATCTATAACAATGCGGCTGGGGTTCTCCACTTCTAAGGCACACCAAACCAGCCAGACAGAGAAGACTTCGGTTTTACCCCACTGGCTAACCAGAAGTCATACAAGCAATTCCCGCAGACACTCCAATTTCCCAGTATCACCACCAGCAGCCACTTCTTATGGGGATGAATGATTACGAAAACCAATACCCCAGTAAAAGGAAAAAGGTTCTCCTGATCCCAAAGGACCAAGCCCCAGACCCAAGTCAATATACCAGTCAGATCTTACCCACAAATCACGCTGTTGCCAATCCTTTAGAATCTAAAATCTAAAGGTTTATTCATAAAAAGAAAGAAATATAGATGAGAGCTAAAACTGGTTAAACTGAATCAATTACATACAGTAATGGCAAAGTTCTTGGTTCAGGCTTGTAGCAGTGATGGAATAAACTGTCAGTTCAAATCAAGTCTGTGGAGTACATCCACAGCTTGGATGGGTCATTCAGTCCATTGTTCAGAGCTTCAGTTTGTAGCAAAGTTCCTCCAGAGGTAAGAAGCAGGATTGAAGGCAAGATGAAGGAGTTGCACCTGCCTTTTATAGTCCTTTTGCCATGTGGCTTGTGCTTCCTTTGTTCCAAACACAAGCTACTCAGCACATGGCATTGGAAAACCTTAGACTTCTGTCCATAGGCATGTCCCTGCATGCCTTGCTGAGTCACAAGTTGTATCTGCCTTCTCTCAGTGGGTCAGTTGTATAGTTCATAGTCCTTAATGGGCCATCAAGCAGGCTAGGCAGTGCTGATGCCAAATTGTCTGGGGTGTCACCCAGAAGCATGGCACAAGTTTGAAATACAGACAGTATAGAGCCAATACTTATAACTTTAAATACAAAACTGATACATGCATACAGATAGCATAATCATAACCAGCAAATCACAACCTTTTCAGAGACACCTTACTTGACCTCCTTTGTACAAGATTTGGTGCCACTATATGACCTTGGTTGCAACAATGATCTATACGGTCACAGTTCATATTAATAATGTCACAGGGTCCTGTTCAAACTCCTCCTGATGCACAGAAGGCTTATGTACATAACTCCCCAACACACCAGTGAGATAACATGTCCCTGAGGTGATTGTGGATTGGAAAACTAATAAAGAGGCCTGCTTAGACTCTGGGATACTATGTCTGTTTTGCCATGTGATCTTTGAACTAGCCCTCTACTATGTAGTTTAGCAGGGATACTTGAACTTCCAAAGACTGTACTCTACGTGGTGACTAACGGACATAGTGGTGATTACAAGCTTAAACTAACAGCATCCCAAGCTGCCTGAAATCCTCTTTAATGTTGTACTCTTTGGTGTGTGATTTAATTAGTCGGTTGTGTTCTTTTCCAGCAATGCTGGATGAATCACATTGTATTTGGTTTTAAATTAAGTGAGTTCTAGCACCAATGAATAGTCACGGGATTGACACTATGGAGATTAGAGAGGGGCCTTGGTTGTAAAGTTCAGAGCCCCAGGCAAACTTCCCAATGTTTGGGAGTGTGATGGAGGGCCAGGCCAGGCCATTATGGAGAATGAAAGCATTAGTCATCGACCATGGTGTTAGGCACTGTACAAACAGCTTTCTTCCCCCACTATTCCCAAATGTGTGCAAATGAGTGTTTGGAGAATAGTGCCTGTTTTCCATATAATTAGAATATTCTTATGTGCACAAGGGTATTTGCTGTTCTCTTTTTTTAAATTATTTTTTATTCTCTGTTCTGCTTAAAAAGTTTGTCATGCAGTCAGGGAGAAGAAACCAATGCCACATGAGTTACGTGGCTAGCCACACATCACAAATGAAGTCTAGTGAACGGTCCATGAACACCCTGTAGGCTGGAAACTGCTTGCCCAAATGATTTGGCAGCTACTTACAGATAAGACATTCACAAAAATATGAACCCTTTTGCAAGCAATTTGCAAACAGAAACAAGGGTCAAATTAATCTGAAATACATAATTCAACTAGCCCCAGCTAGTTTACCTCCATCGAATAGGTTCGCTCTACACACTTGTTCCTAAAATCTGGGCCCATTATTGACAAATGACAGGAAGGGGATACATGCAGTGTAGTTGTAGCCCTGTTGGTCCCAAGATATTAGAGAGAGACAGTGTGGCAATATCTTTTATAGGACCAACTTCTGTTGGTGAGAGAGACAAGCTTTCGAGCCACACAGAGCTCTTCTTCAGGTCTGGGAATGGTACTCTGAGCATCACAGCTAAATGGGAGGTGGAACAGATTGTCTAGCATAAGTAGTTAGCACATGTTTAAATGATCTTTCAAGGTAGAGTGGCCTGTTAACACTTCTGCAGTCATAGGTCAAAAAGCAGTGATTAGCCATAAATCCGGTGTCTCTGGTCAATTTGAGCCCATTTTAAGCTGTTTAGAACAATCAAGTGTAATGGTACATTAGTAGAAGATGTCTTCTGATTCCTGCTAGACGTGGCACTTGGAGAAGTGCTCAGTAGATACTTGTGTATTAATTTACTAGGTCTATTTATAGCCTTAAACTAGGTTTACCCTCATGACAGATATTCTTGGAAAGCCAATCACATAGATCAGTAAGAAGATAGCCCAGACTGTCACCTATATGCTAACCAATTTATTTGAGCATAAGCTTTCGTGAGCTACAGCTCATTTCATCGGATGCATTCAGTGGAAAATACAGTGGGGAGATTTCTATACACAGAGAACATGAAACAATGGGTGTTACCATACACACTGTAACCAGAGTGATCACTTAAGGTGAGCTATTACCAGCAGGAGAGCCGGGGCGGGGGTGGGGGGGTGACGACACTTTTGTAGTGATAATCAGGGTGGGCCATTTCCAGCAGTTGACAAGAACGTCTGAGGAACAGTGCGGGGTGGGGGGGATAAACATGGGGAAATAGTTTTTTACTTTGTGTAATGACCCATCCACTCCCAGTCTCTATTCAAGCCTAAGTTAATTGTATCCAGTTTGCAAATTAATTCCAATTCAGCAGTCTCTCGCTGGAGTCTGGTTTTGAAGTAATACTTCAACAAAAAAACTTCAAAAAAACTGCTGGTAATAGCTCACCTTAAGTGATCACTCTCTCATTACAGTGTGTCTGGTAACACCCATTGTTTCATGTTCTCTGTGTATAGAACTCTCCCCACTGTATTTTCACTGCATGCATCCGATGAAGTGAGCTGTGGCTCATGAAAGCTTATGCTCAAATAAATTGGTTAGTCTCTAAGGTGCCACAAGTACTCCTTTTCTTTTTGCGAATACAGACTAACATGGCTGCTACTCTGAAACCTATATGCTGTAGTCTGAAATGCCTACTCCATGGGGGCCAGTGTGTGAGAGTCCTGTATCCTGTGCAGAGCTGTGTGGAACCGAAAGTGGAGGAAAAGCAATGAGGTGGCTACAGACTTGGTCTGTTCTATTGTGCATATGCTTCTTCCAGTTGTCCCAGGCCTCCCTTAATAAACCATGCATCTAATAGCTAGTCTATTGCTCTCCTACAGTGATTCCTACTGGGAAGTTTCCTTGTATTGTAGCAAACCAGCATAAGTTAGAATGGCCTGTAGAAGAAAAAGCCTTTCCAGAATTCTGTGCTTTCCATCATTGTATCTAATCTGTTTCTATTGTGCCCATCACCATGGTATCTGGGAATTGTATGGCATTTATAGATAATCAATTTGTAAGCACCTAGAAGAAAATTAGGTGATAAGTAATAGTCAACATGGATTTGACAAGAACAAATCATGTCAAATCAATAGGGTGACCATATTTTCCCAAAGGGAAAACAGGACACCCCCGGGCTGGCCCAAGACCCTCCCACCCCCATGCAGGACCAGCCCAAGCCCTCCCTGCCTCCCACTGGGTGTGGGGCTGTGCTGAGGTCCCCCTCCCTCCAGGGCCAGCTCCAGCCTCCCGCTGCACTCAGGGCTGCCTGAACCCTCCCTGCCTTCCACCCATGGCCAGCGTGAGGTCTCCCTCCCCACTGGTGCCTGGGGCCGGCCTGAGCCCCCCTGCTGTCCATCCATGACCCCCCACCTGCCTGTGCAGGGGGCTGATCTGAGTCCCCTCCCCGCTGCCCACCTGCACATGGGGCTGGTCCTCCAAGCCTGCTCTTCCCCACCTCCCACCCATGGCCCCCTTCCCCCAGCACACGGTGTTGTTCTAAGCTCCTCCCCCACGTGCGGGGCTGGTGGTCCCCATCCCGAGCCCCATCCCACTGTCCGCCCACGTGCAGGGCCACCCGAGGCCTCCCTCTCCTCCACTGCACGTGGAGAGGGCTGGCCGGCCCGAGCCGCTCTCCCTAGCCCTCCCGCCAGCACAGGGCTGGTGTTGCTATTTGCCTGACCCTGGCATGTTTCTCTCCACCTTGCTAGGGGTCCCACCCCACATTTTTTACAAAACTGGGCATTTGTCCCGTTTGCTCTTGCCCACTGACGATCAGTTGGCAAGAGCAAATGGGACAAATGCCCAGTTTTCTCAAAAAAGTCAGGACAGCCGGGACAATGCCTGAAAAAGGGACTGTCCCACCCAAAATGGGACATATGGACAGAGCTATCCCTAGGGTACAGTGAATCGGGATGGCCTCCCCGGGGCTCTGTGCTTTGGGGGGCCCCGTGCTTCATGAGTAGGTGGGGAGGCGAGGCAGGAGCTGGGCGGGGGATGTGGACGAGCAACCCTACCACCTCCACCTTCCCCCAGCGCCTCCTGCCCACTGGTGGGCCCTGCCGATCAGTGGCCCCCTTTCCCTCCCAGCACCTACCACCTGCCTTGGATCAGCTGTTTCCCAGTGTCTGGAGGTGCTGGGGGAGAGGAACGAGGGTGCAGTGTGCTTGTGGGAGGGGGCAGAACTGGGCAGGGAAGAGGCAGGGTGGGAAGAGTGGGGCAGGGTCTTGGGGGAAGGGGTGGAGTGGGGGCGGGGAAGAGCTGGGGGGAAGCACCCCCCAGCAGACAGAAACTCGGTGCCTATGTCCCAGGCCCCGCACGCCCCTAGAGATAGCCTTGCATATGGTCACCTTACAAACCAACCTAATATTCTTCTTTGACAGGGTAACAAGCCTTGTGGGTAGGGGGAAAGCAGTAGGTGTGATATATCTTGACTTTAGCAAGGTTTTTGATACTGTCTCACATGACCTTCTCATGAACAAACTAGAGAAATATAGGCTTGATGTACCTATTTTAAGATGGACGCACAGTTGGTTGGAAAGCATACTCAGAGTAGTTATCAATGGTTCACAATCAAGCTGGAAGGACATATTAAGTGAGGTTCTGTCTGGAGTCCGGTTCCATTCAATATCTTAAATGATGTGGAAATGGCATAGAAAGTACTCTTTTATAAAGAGTGCAGATGATATCAAGCTGGGAGGGGTTGCAAGCGCTTTGGAGGACAGGATTAAAATTCAAAATGATCTTGACAAACTGGAGAAATGGTCTGAAATAAATAGGATGAAATTCAATAAGGACAAATGCAAAGTACTACATTTAGGAAGAAATAATCTGTTGCACACATACAAAATGGGAAATGACTGCCTAGGAAGGAGTAGTGCAGGAGAGGATATAGGGTTATAGTGGATCACAAACTAAATATGAGTCAATAATGTAACACTGTTGCAAAAAAAAGCAAACATCATTCTGGGATGTTTTAGCAGGAGTTTTGTAAGCAAGACACAAGAAGTAATTCTTCCCCTCTACTCAGTGCTGGTTAGGCCTCAGCTGGAGTGTTGCATCCAGTTCTGGGCACCACACTTCGGACAAATTGGAGAAAGTCCAGAGAAGAGCAACAAAAATGATTAAAGGTCTAGAAAAAGTGATCTATGAGGAAAGACTGAGAAAACTAGGTTTGTTTAGTTTGGAGAAGAGAAGACTGAAGGGGGACATGAAAACAATCTTCAAGTACGTAAAAGGTTGTTATGAAGAGGAGGATGATAAGTTGTTTTCCTTAACCACTGAGGACAGGATAAGAAGTAATGGGCTTAAATTGCAGCAAAGGAGATTTAGATTAGACATGAGGAAAAAAATTCTTAACTGTCGGGGTAGTTAAGCACCGGAACAAATTACCGATGGAGGTTGTGGAATCTCCATAATCTGGAGGTTTTAAAGACTGGATTAGACAAACACCTGGCAGGGATGGTCAGATAATAATTTGTTTTGCCTCAGTGCAGGGGCTGGACTAGATGACCTATCAAGGTCCCTGCCAGTGCTACATATATATGATTCTGGTGCTGTTTATTCCTTTAGGTGTTTAACTTCTTATAATACTTGCTACTGGTCCATATATTTATTTTGGTGTGAAACAGGCCTGCACATAGGCCTCTAGACCACTGAAATCCCACTACAGTGAATGGTGGAGGACCTTGCACTGGCTGTGTGCACAGGGGCAAATTCCACCCAGGGGGATTTCAAGTTATTATGAATATAAAAATGCAGGCAGTTCTGTAAAGTTGTTAGCACAATATAATCTGCTGTGCACTGTTGGTGCGGGCTGGGATTTTGAAAGGAGCCTAGCAGACTTAGATGCTCAGCTCCCATTGAATTTCAGTCAGATTTGGGAGCTGAACTCCTTTGAAAACCCCAGCCTGGGGCCAGAAGTTTTCACTTGTGCAAGTTTCCATAGAAGCAAATGGGAGTTTTCCCTGAGTAAAGTCGATGTGAAAACTGAGTAAGGACCTGAGGATTTGGCAGAACCATTGGCTGCCTATGTTAATGCAACACTCGAAGGGAGTAACTTGTCACCATATTATTAACATTTGTTCTTTATTTGGTGACATAGCTTGCAGCAAGGGGCAGTTAATTCTGCAGCCACGAATTGGAAAGCACACAGGGCCTTGACCATAAGTTTGCATAATGTCTCCCAGAGGCCAATCCTGCACACACCTCTCCTCGACATATCTGCTACTCAGAAGGCATAGGACTTGGGATCAGTGTGTCATAGAATTATATTTGTCAGGATCTCCTTCTAAACTGCCATGGGAGGTGAAGGCAAGTTGTAGCAAGAGTAATAGATCTGCCCAGATTCACTGACCAGCTCCCTCCCACGCTGAGAGTGGGCTGCGGCAACTACAGGGTAATAGCCATTCGCTGACCAGGGGCAGAGTAGGAGTAGGAGTTACTCTTTAAATGCCATGGAATTGTGTCTTGGACTAAGGATTTTGGTATGTCTGTTCAACACTGCAACATGCAACTTCTGTAGGGTAACCAGGGGTCCAGTTTTTGACTGGAACACCTGGTCAAAAAGGGACACTGGCAGCTCCGGTCAGCTGTTAAAAGTCCGGTCAGTGGTGCTGTGGAGTTAAGGCAGGCTAGTCCCTACCTGGCCTGGCACCGTGCTGCGCCGTGGAAACGGCCAGGAGGTCTGGCTCCTAGGCGGGGGGGGGCGAGGAGGGGGTTCTGTACGCTGCCCCCGCCCAAGCACTGGCTCCACACTCCCATTGGCCAGGAACCATGGCAAATGGGAGCTGCGGGTGGTGGTGATGCCTGCGGGCAAGAGTGGCGTGGTGCAGAGCCATCTGCCACGCTTCCACCTAGGAGCCAAACCTTCCAGCCGCTTCTGGGGCACAGTGCAGTCCGGAGTGCCAGGACAGGCAGAAAGCCTGCCTGAGCCCACCTGCTGCGCCGCTGACCAGGAGCCATTGCAGGTAAGCCCATGCCCCAACCCCTTGCCCCCACCTAAACCAGAGCCCCCTCCTGCATCCCAAACCCCTCATCCCTGTCCCCACCCCAGAGCCTGCACCCCCAGATGGAGCCCTCACCCGCCTGCACCCCAACCCCTTGCCCCAGCCCAGAGCCCCCTCCCACACCCTGAACCCCTCTGCCTCACCCCCCAGCCTGGAGTGCCCTCCTGCACCCCAAACCCCTCATTCCCAGCGCCACCCCAGAGCCTGCACCCCCAGATGGAGCCCTCACCCCCCCATACTCCAACACCCTGCCTCAACCTGCAGCCCCTCCCCCATTGTGAACCCCTCATCCACAGTCCCACCACAGAGCCCACACCTCCAGCCAGAGCCCTCACCCCCTCCTGCACCCTAACCCCCTGCCCCAGCCCGGAGCCCCCTCCCACACCCTGAACCCCTCATTTCTGGCCCCACCCCAGAGCCCACACCCTCAGTTAGAGCCCTCACCTCCTCCTGCACCCCAAACCCCTGCCCAAGCCCAGTGAAAGTGAGTGAGGGTGGGGGAGAGCGAGCCACTGAGGGAGGGGGAATGTAGTGAGTGGGGGGCATGGCCTCAAGGAAGGGGCAGGACAGGGGGCGGGGCTCGGGGAAGGGGCAGGGCTAGGATGTTCAGTTTGGTGGGATTAGAAAGTTGGCAACCCTAAACTTCAGTGGGCATCAAAAGGAGCTACTTTTCTTGTAATTCACTCATAAATGTTCCAGTTCCCATAGTTAATAATTGCATTGTACTCTTGAAGACTCATGCTTCTTCTCAAGCTCTTACATTCACTGGTTTTGTCTCGATTAGAAAAATTCAGACCCATAAATCCCCATGGGGGCAACTCCACTGGGGTAGTAATGCTGACAGCTGTAGCATATTTAAGGAACAGGCATCTTTACCACCATGTTAACTGCCTCTGCTCAGTTCCAAATTATCCCGGTGTAGATCTAGCCACAGAGAAATCAGCCAGTGGGGAATGAGATCTCAACCACAAGCAGGGGCAGCAGAATTCCAAGTGGAATAGGATCTTTCTTCATATTTTTCTGTAGTCACCATGTGTGAAATCTTGGCCTCAGAGAAGTCGACGGGAATCTGGCTATTGACTTCAGTGGAGCCTGGATTTCACCATGAAGCATTAGTGTGGAGGGAGTTAAATTTCTTGTGCTGCTTTCCATTTGCAAATATAGGGCCAGATCCCTGGCTGGTGTAAATCAGCATAGCTACATTGATTTCACTGGACCTGGACTTTCTTCTGCCAGCTAAGGATCTGACCCACCGTCTTACTTTTTCCCTCAATAAATCAACACACCACTGCCTTGTTGAGCCACTAGCCAGGCTGCAAACACAGCTCAAATAGGTGTGGGTGTCTCTATCTATGTTCATCATTTGGGGATTAGATTAGCAATTTCAGACCGTTGTTCTGTGATCTTTTCATAGCTAACATAGTTTGGGATAAATCGTATAGTGGTAACTTGCTCTGTAGCATGCCAACGCATTTTTAAGAGCCCTTTCAAAATGTAAAGTATATAGGATAAATTAAAATCTGCCACCTACTCATAGTAAAATAAGCCTGTACCGGGAAGCAAATAGCAGGTTGCTTCTGGTATTTGAATAGATGACTGTGTATGTATTGTGCTATGGTTTACTTAACCATTGTAGTCATTCCTATTTAACAATGTTTGCTTGTGCAATAAAGATGCAGAAGAGCACATGATGTAAGATCTTGCAGACAGTTCAGACACCTCTGAAGCTATGAAGTAAGGCCAATTGCCTTAATACAGTACAGTATTTTAAATCATCAGGAACGATGCCAACTAAGTATAATACAAACTCCCAGTGTACTATAAAGGTTTCTAAATCAGGACCTGATTTTGTATAACCTTATGAGATCTGAAAACTCGATGCACTTGATGTGAGTAATCCCTTTGAATTTAATAGCATTTCTGGGAATAAGAGACTACTCCTGTGCATCAAGTTTTTCAGGATCAGGCCCTAATATTTGATTATTTAATGCAGACCTTTGATAACACAGAACCCCATTACAAATGGAAATGTATTTATATCTTTCACAGTAGCAATAGCTATAGTTAGGGTTGCAACTCCACTCCCATGTTAACCCCCTTTTTGCTTGTCCATATTTTCTCAAAAATTCTCCTATTGGGTTGGAACTTCCCAGTTTCAAGGTAATATATTTTTCTAGAAAAAAGTCTGAGGTGAGAGTGTTCTGCAATTTATGAGTCAAATGCAGGAAAATTATATAGAAAAGTGTCTCTGTGTAAATATTCTAACTCCCTAGCACACAACTCAAACATCTGAATTTTAAATCTTTAAATTTAACAAGAGGCTAGATGTTTATAAGCAATGAAGGAGTGACAAACTCTGGTGCGGGAGGGGGGGAAATGTAATAATTAAAATGTGCTTACTTACATGTGCAGTTGAAATTTAAGTGCTGCATCTACTACCTGGTGATGAGCGCTCTCAAAACCCTCAGACTTCAATGGGTGTTGAGTGAATGCTTAATGTTTCTCATATTTCAGGGGTGAAATCCTGCCCCCCCCCCCATTGAAAGTCCTATTGACATCAATGGAGGCTAGGATTTCACCCGAGGATCTTAGGTTGTGTTCACACTAGGAAAAAAAATATCACCTTGGAATTGAGACCAATTCGGGGATGTTTCAGCTAAATAGAAGAGTTTTGAAGAAAATATGGAAAAGAAAAAAGGGAGTTAAACTGGAAGTGGTATAGAAACTGTTGTATTAATTTAGATGGAATAAATGGGCCAACAGCGTTAACACAAACCAGTTGCTGTCCAACATTAAACTGCGTTAAACAAGGTCTGGGATTTGGTATAGAGAGACCTCAGCCTGCTTCGTACCATGGCAAACACACACTTATAACCTTTTATTAAAGATACAGAAAAGGAAAAACTCCTTGTCTGACCGTCTCAGATGGTATCAAAGGTGGTAATAACTGTCCTATTTGGGGAAAAGTAGTTAGATGAGATGGGCTGGAGCAATTGCTGCTGCAGTTACAGTCCAATCCTGCTTAATCTCCAGTGGTATTTGGGATTCAGTGGGAGCTGCACTGGTAGGGGTGACGATGTCTTGTGGATCTCTCTCTCTGGTCAGGAGACCCCTCAAGATTAGGATGAAGAAGGTTCAGGGTCCTAGGACACAGAGCGGAGTGGCAGCCATGTTGGTGAAGCTTGCTTCAGTAGCCTCCATCTGTTCTTCTGTGTTACCCCCCCCCCACAAGTCTTTCTTCAAGGACCCAAAAAGGGGGTGATATGTGGAATAGCCCATCCTCTCATTATTTTGTCCATTAGGCCTAATAGCCAACACACCAATTTTGGTTAAATAATTTCCAGTTCCACATCTGTTTTTTACCAAGCATGATCTTACGAGTCATGAGTTACATCAGTAGGCCTTTTTGTTTAGACTAATCCAGTCTCCCTTTTGCACCTTTTCCCATCAACATTTGTTATCATAGATTATTGTGGCATCTTATGAATTTTTACAACTGAGCTCACAATTAGGGTAAATTTGTTGGCCCAATGATCATGACACAACCCTAACAGCAGCTGTTGCAACTGTGAAAGCTATAAAATACAAGTCCATTTTTAATAGAGTGCTGTGTTACTATTGTAGGGTGTTTACCATATGAGTGCTAATGTGGTAATTAACTCATAGTAAAATCCTGGTGAAGACAAAGACGGTCTACATTTTAACACGAGTTAGCAGGTCAGGTGAAACTCTAGGCTTCTTCATAGTCTTTCACTTGACCTGCCAAATTGTATGTGTGACGGGTTGCCCCCTGGCTCTGCGATGCCACCTGATATACTGGGGTCCCACTGAGCCAGCCCGTTCCACCAGCTTGGGCTCCCTCATCCTGTCCTGCTGTGCCAGGTCCTCAAGCCTTCTCCAGCACGAGCGCTCACACACACACACATAGGGACACACCCAGCTGCAGAAAGATACACAGACACTAAGATCAGCCCTGTATGGGAAGATTCAGCTCGGGAATTGCCAAGCACTCAAGTGCACACCTCCTTTGGGATGCAAACCCAAAATTATATTGTCTTGCACTGTATAGAGATCTATACAGCGTACGCTCATGAAATTTGCTCCCTTCCTCACTGTGAAGGAAGATATGCACAGCTTTTTGCCCCCCCCCCCGTTATGAATTGCACAAACTGGGTTTCAGAATAAACAAAAAACAAATTTATTAACTACTAAAGGTAGATTTTAAGGGATTATAAGAGATAGCAAACAGATCAAAGCAGATTATTGAGCAAATAAAACAAAACACACAAACTTCACTTAACACACTAAATTAACTGGTTAATAGTAGCAAATTCTCTCCCTAAATGTTGTTTTATGCAGGTTGCAGAGTTTCTTGAAGGTAAACTGCACTGCTTGCAGCTTAAATTTTTAGGTATTCCTTTCACAGGCTGACCTTTCTCACCTGGGCTCGCCCCTGCCTCTTCCCCCCAACCTTAGTTCCTTTGTTTCTTCGGGAGTTTTCAGCAGTCTACCTTCTTGGGCGGGAGAGGCAGTGGAGAAGAGCCAAGATTAACTCACTCCCCAGCCTTAAATAGGATTTGCATATGGCAGGAATCCTTTGTTTCCCAGTTTGACCCTCACCCCCTCTTAATGGAAAAAACTAGATGTCCAAGATGGTGTCCACTACCGGGTGATATGATCACCTGACCCTGCAGTGTCAAAGCAGCATCCCAGGAAACTTCTCAGGAAGGAGGGCGATTAGTATCTTCAAAGTCCTATTGTTCTCCCTAATGGCCCATTCCATGCTAATTGCATACTGTCTGGTGAGCGTTCCCCAGGTGAAAACACAGTTGTAATTGTTACATAGTCAATATTCCTAACTTCTGATACAGAAGTGATACATGCCTACAAATTGAATAATCACATTCAGTAAATCATAACCTTTCCAATGATATCTCACATGACCCATCTAGCATAAAACCTATCTTAGTTATGCCATATTCACATCATAAGCATATCTCAACTAAGAATATGGGGCGTAGGGTCACCGTATGCAAACTGCAGACTGCCTTGCCTCCACTAGGCTGTGTCTCATACTAATTGCCATGTGTTAGCTAACACATGGTAAACAAACACCTTCCCCCTCCCCACCCCAGCCAAGACAAAGCCTGCAGGGCCTGATCCAAATCCCACTGAAGTCAAAGGCATCTGAGTTGGGGATAATGGAGTGCTACCCGGGCTGAACGTGTCTGTTGTTTAAATGGATGACTTCAGTCTCAGGATCTGCCAATCCTGTGCCTTTCAGAAGCATTACGTTCACACAAGTGCATATTTTGAAGACCTATGGCCAGATTCGGATCTGGGTTATGGTGGTGTAAATCTGGACTAACTCAGCTGATTAGCTGAGTAACCAATACCAACCTATAGTGCCATGAGCAAAGCAGGAAGTCTTGGGACATAATGAGCCAGCAAATAGAACAGTGGCAAGCCACATTGTGCAGAAGGCAGATGTCACTGTGACTTTGCTTGATCACCATAATATAAAAGGGGCATTTGTCAGCCAAGTAAGTTCAAACGATAATATGCAACCAATGGCTGAGAAATCCTATGAGGTATTTGCTTAACTTGTTGCCTCTAGGCGCAGCAGTAAATATGGTATTGTATTAATTTCAGCAGAGCGGCACTAATAAGGTCAATTTGTTTTATTCCCAGTTCCTTCCAGGTAACCTTGGGCTGTTTATAACTGTGCCATGAGATTTGTTTCAATTTGTCTATAAAAATTTAAGAAGACAATAGAGGAGAGGAGAACCAAAGAGACTGCTAGATAACATAATAGTCTTTCCCATCCCATAGTTTATGCAAAAGTCTGTATGGAGCGCACCATTCTGTCGATCTGTCTTCATCTCCTGCAATGGAAAACCCAATATGCCATCTTTCAGGTCAAGGGTTGAGCACTACAGCATCTCCTAGTGTACAGACGATACCTGTGGCCTGATTTTTTTCATAGCTGCTAGGCACGGACAGCTCCTAGTGACGTCAATAGGAGCTGTGGATGCTCGTCTCCTCTGCAAAGCAGGCCACATTAATGTCTGTCGCACCTCCCACTTGAAAGCTCATCATGCTCTGCATTGCAGAGTTAGAGAAATCAGAGCTCTCCTGCCTGTGGCAGAGACTTTCAAATGGCTCAGGACAGAGATTAATCTGGGTTGAAGATTAAAGGATGGTGTCCCAGCCCCAAAACCTTTCAGCAGCCTAATGTTCGCTACATTGGTATTAAGTGATGGTGACAACTCTCAAATGACTCATGGGTCAAACTCTCACACCAGAGGGGAATGGCTCTAATTGCTTTCAGTTCAGAAAAACTGACCACAGCAGTTTCTGCATTATCTGCTAGATCATGCCCTCTCTCCCATCCCTCCACGGATACAGAGGATAGTGGACACAATAGAACAAGAGTGGCTTCAGTGAGGGAAGGGAGCCAAGACATGGGGAGCTCACATGGAGAATTCTTGTCCCCTTGTGTACCTGTGAAGCTGAAGGGACCCATCATTCCCAGCATGGAGGGTGGTTTTGGAGTAGCAAGTCCACCAGAGAATCCCTTCCACACTAGGCAGAATGACCACAAGGGCTGCTCCATTTCTGAGGCTGAGTAGCAACCACCTAGCAGTGGGGCATTCAGTCTTTCACAATGCACAGGCTCTTTATTCAGGCTGCAGCTGGCCATAGGGCTTGACCCTATGAAGCTACTGTTTGTAAAGCGCTTTGAAAATATGAGGTGCTCTATAATTGCTCAGTATTATTAACAATAATGACCTATGTTACTATGCCAGGTATTGCAATAGTATGCAATATATTTGGGGACCATATTGTTTTAAGTGCTTGAATGTTTTATGTATCATTGTGAGCCAGGGATTGTTGTAACTCCAGAGTGAGGGTTACTACAGCTCCTCCAGGAACTAAAAACAGTGGGAGGTTACTAAGACTAGTCACTGAAAGCGTAAGCATGTCCAGGAAGTTACCACCCCATGGGAAGGTTCCCATATACTGGTTCAAAGTGGGGTTTTCAAAGACCAACAGACAACAGGGCTTTTGGTATAAAAGGGCTGCGTTTAAACTGCCACAGGGCTTGTGTCAGATCCAGCAAACAGATGGAACCTTCTGTCCAAGGAGGGCCCCAACCTTTGTAGAAGGGTTGGGAAGACTGCAGCCAGCTAGGGCCCCGTAAGACTGATGGGTGACCCCGGTAAGCTTCTAGCATGTGTGTAGAAAATTTTATTATTTTTTATATGTTTGCTCTGAAAAGTTTTCAGTTTAAGAATAAATGTGCTTGCTTAGAAGGAGGGAGGTGTGGTTCCCGGTAACTGTTGGCAATACACTGCTCGTAGCCCTCGGAGAGAAAGCAAAGGCCAATGGGGGCTGCGGGAAGGGCGGCAAGCACATCTCTCGGCCTGTGCCGCTTCCCGCAGCCCCCATTGGCTGAGAACGGAGAACCGCGGCCAGTGGGAGCTGCGATTGGCCAAACCTGTGGATGCGGCAGGTAAACAAACTGGTTAAGCCCGCCAGGGGCTTTCCCTGAACAAGCGGCGCCCCTAGTTTGGGAACTACTGGGTTAAGGGATGGTGGGCAAAGGAATATGTCTGACTATCTACAGGTGTCTAAAATATGTTAGCACCAGGGAGGGGAGAGGGATTGTTCAAGGGATATCCAAGAAGTATACATTGAATTAATGTGATAAAATTGAATAAGAGAAATTAAGGGTGACTATCCAGAAAAGAATCCTAGCAGTGAATTCCAGGAGGGTGTTATATCTCGCCAAGGAATATGATGGTAATCCTATCCAACCAAATGATTTTAAACTAGGCTGGGCCCAGATCACAAAGTTGGGATCCAGATCTGAACTTCCCCAATGTTTAGAGTTACATGAGTGTGGGGGATATGGTCCTGTCTGTGGAACTGGATGAGACACTGGGGAATAGGATGTTGGGAACAATCCTGTCTTATCTGGGGGGAAAAGGCCCAGGTGACCTGAGAAGGACTTTCCCTGTCCAATTCCTATGATATCTCTTATCTTGCCAAACCTGAGAGAGCCCTCAGATGAATGACATAGATAACTGAAAAGAAAGATAAACACGTGGCATTAAAATTCACCTCTCTAAGACACATTCCTGTCAACTGGACAGTGTGGCTAATTTCATGTTTCACCTTCCTCTGAAGCATCAGATATTGGACTCTCTCGGAGGCAAGATACAGGGTGAGAGAGACCAGTATTCTCATGTAGTATGGCAAATCCTATTGTATGTTCCTGGGAACCTGGAGGAAGAAATTGCAAGGTTTGGTGGGAACTTGCTGTTGATGTCTTGAGGAAAAAGATTTCTGTTGCTCTAACTAATGGGGGATGGATAGAATTTGGGCCTGAGGCAGCATGCACTGCCTTAATTGCAACTATAAAATCCACCCCTTTGTTACTGATAGAGAAGGTGAATCAACATTTGTTTCCTAGGTAAGGTGACCATATGTCCTGTTTTGGCCAGGACAGTCCCTTTTTTCAGCCCTGTCCTGGCAGTCCTGACTTATTTTTGTTGTTGTTGCAGAAGTGTCCCATTTGATCTTGCTGTCTTGATCAGTTGGCAAGAGCAAATGGGACAAATGCCCACTTTTGTCAAAAAAGTGGGGTGCGGTGTGGAGGAAGATGCAGGGGCAAGTGGAGATGCCAGCCCCACAAGTGGGGGGTAGGTAGGGCATGGGAGGGGTAGTGTTCCAGCAACAGCCTCTTGGGGACGGGGGCTTGGGGAGAAGGGTGAGCGGCTAGGCCAGCCTCGCCGGGGCATGTGTGGCCTTGGGCGAGCGGCTGGGGGTGTCCTGTTTTTCCTTTGGGAAATATGGTTACCCTATTCCTAGGTGCTAGCCTACACAATGTCTCTGCTGCCCAGCCCAGATTCACTCTCCCTTTGGGATTACATGATTTCACAAGACTCTTGTGCTTTATAATAATACCTAACACTCAGACCTTCAAAACACGGTGCTTCCTTTCTCCCTGTTCAGCAGAGAAAAATTATTTCCTTTGTGGGTCGAGGCCTCAGCAAGAGTAGGACTACAGCCTGGAGTGAAGCTTGTGAAGGAGAGAGGGATTAGGAGTGCAGGGCCCTAGCCCCCAAAACATTTAAAAATCAGAGCTGTCCTTGTAAAGTATTGACAACCCCACATGTGGAAAAGTATCCTTGTCATATCTGCCTGGGATTGTGAGCCCTGGCCAGTGCTGCTGTGGTTGGCATTAGTTGTCCCTCTGCATATGATTGTCAGCCCAGCTGCCAATGACACTCTCGTCTGTGTGTGACAATGTCTCACGCTTGGATTTCAGCGTAACTTGGAAACCAACAGGCCTGTCATTGTGTGTTTCTCTTTATTTATTGCAGCTCCGTCTCTCCCGCATCTGCTTGAGACGGGCAATCCTGTTCCTGTTCCCTCCACACTCTGGCCGTGCTCACTAACAGGCAGCAAGACCATAAAATGTCTGGAGTTGCAGAAATGTTTGGTTCCCAATCATTCGCCAGATGCTCCAGATGGACTTAACCAGTTAGACCAGTGGTTTTCAACCTTTCATTTGCGGACCCCTAAAAAATTTGAAATGGAGGTGCGGACCCCTTTGGAAATTTTAGACCTTGACTGCAGAACCCCAGGAGTCCACAGACTACAGGTTGAAAACCACTGAGTTAGACTTTCTACCTCCTATGTACCTTGAGAATAGATCCACCGTGTTCCTGTGTGATCAGTGGTAACTGAATAATTGCATGCTAATCTTCTCGGTGGGATTATTATTGTAGCTAGCATTTGAATTTAGGACATGGGGAACTTCTTCGTGTGTTGAATGTTGCTTAACCTGTCCAGGTTAATTGACTCTACATGCACACCAGTGTAAAGTAATGGGTTTCTATTTGCCTGCCCGAAGAGTGTAAAAACAAGAGGGTTTAAGGCAAATAGAGCTGATTGAATGGGAGAAGTAATCATCTATAACAATTATATATTATAATTTACAGTTATCAAATATTACCAACCCCAGGCATTCCAAAGCCATGAGGCAGGCTGCACCAAAATCATGAGAGTGGCTTAATCATGAGATTTTTTAAAAATTAATTCATTTGGGGTTCTTTTTGTTTGCCTTCTGGTTTTTGAGGCTTCAGGGTGCACTCAGATCACATCTGCAAGCTTTTCTCCTCAACCAAAAAAGGCTAGAAATGTATTGAGCTTCTCACCTAATCCCTTGACTCCGTGAGCTGGGGCTTTAAAAAGAACACCGAATATAACAAGACTCATGATAAAATTGCAAGACATGGCCTCCAGGAACTTTATCCTGTAAAAATAGTGTTAACAATTGGAAGGGGTGTGTAAGATTGCCCTCTATTGATTGGAGACATAATTGCTCCATTGTTTGTCATAGGACCTATGCTGCTAACTGCTAATGGAGATTCTCCTTTAGCTCAAGTGATAAGAACCTGCACTTTGGGATCTGAGTTCTATCTCCAGGTTGACATTTTGAGAAGTGTATGCATACTGAGCTGTGAAATTCTCAGGAGGCCATGCAAAGTATTTATCCTGGGTATTCATGTCTTTTCTTTTTTACCTCCTTTGTATTGGTACTCTGTAAAAACAAAACAAAATCCATATGTAGATGGATAGAAAAAGATAACTTTTTTTTAAAGCTATTAGACATTTTTGACTGACAAAACTTTCCATCAGAAATGGGGTTTGATTGGAAGAGGTATTATCAATAGAAAAATGTCAGTTTCGATTAACTTTTTCAACTGGAAAAACAGAAACAAAAAATGAGGTTTCCAGCCAGCTCTATTTTAAACTTGGAAACAATGTGACCGTGAAGACTGGGCAGAGGTGCTGGGGAGAGAGAGGGAGAGAAGACAGGTGGAGCTAGTCAAACATGAGCAGGCAAAAATGAGTTAGCAAGTATGTGAATACATGGAATTTACTTTTATTCCCTTCCTGTTTTGGAGCTCTCTGCTGATGGTTGGCCTTTCAGTAGGGGTTATAATGTTTACATATCATGCAGTGACTGTCCATGGCTAGAAGCATGATACAAGGTATTCATACGTTCTGAGGTGTTTGCTCTGCTGCTTGGCTGTGAATTTGTTTCTTCATGCATTAAAAGTGGGAGCTAAAGTTAGTAGAAGAGATAAAGAGAGAAATCAGGGATACAGAAGGGTGGAGGACCAAGTTCTGGACCTTGTGGGAGTCCTCTGAAGAGGGTCTTTATAATGGAGCCCCCATAAAGTACACACACAGAGTAGTTAGACAACTTCTTTTTCTAAAGAGATTTTTATTATGTAACTATACCAAATCCAGGATTTATATATTCTGCAGTTATACGGGTTTTGCATATCCGTCTATGGTATACAATAAGACTAACATCTCTACCCTCCCGGGAACTTCAGCAATTGTCACTCTTCTTCACGCTATGGTCACTTGGAATTTCATAGCAACTGCAAGTGCAGAATATGCTCATCTGGTTCGAAAAGCACAAGCTCATACCACTTACACTGTAGGAGAATCTGCATAGCAACATGGGGCCTAAAACACAAAGATGAGCAGTTCTAATTCCATCCAGTAAAGGGCAGTGATGTGCACAAGGGCTAGTTCTTCACAGAATTATTAGTTTAGTGGCAAGAGAGGTTAATTCTTAGAAGAACATTTTACCTCCCTCCCGGTAGATAATGTCATCTGAGGTAGCTGTTATAAAGCTGAATGTTTCTGTTCCATGAATTTATGAATACACAAGTTGTCTCTGTGTCTTTGTAAGCAGCAAGTGACAGAGTAAGTCACTATTTGGCTGTCAGATTAACTGAGACTATTCAGAAGAAATCCACTTAACATGAGGGTGGTGGAGAAAGGTGGCACATAGCCAGGGCATGCTGGGATGGGAAACAACTACATGGCTCAACAAAGACACATTTGGGTGGGAAGCAAAATGCTTCCTGCCTTGTTAAACTTAAGAAGTTAAACTCCTTATGTCTATCTTGCTCTGCTGGTAGATAGACCACCAGGAAATTAATGTTAAGTAAGAGGTTTAGGAAGACAGAACTCACTTGCTTAAGGATTGTCAGGGATGGCGTCAGCCAGAACTTTTGCATCAGCAGAACTGCATTCTGAGCAAGATATATATATTTTTGAAGACAGACAGAGCCCTGCCGCACTAACAGCTAGTGTAGACGTAGCTAGGTTGATGGAAGAATGCTTTCGTCAACCTAGCTCCTGTCATTTGGGGAGGTGGTGCTTCTACGGCAACATCAACAATATGGGATTATGCCAGTATAGCTACAATGCCATAGCTATGCTGTTATCGTCCCTGTCGTGTAGACATGGACAGTGATTCTGACCACTCTCAATCACTAACCCAACTGCTCTGGCCAAATTATTCTTTGTACAGTTACATTCTTCCTCCCTCAGTTCTTTCTGTGGGATGGATGGAGTATTCATCACTTCCTGTTAGGTGTTGCAATATAGGGGTGGTGGTCTCTGTTGTTCTCTGCCCTTTTTCACCCCCAGAGGTGGCTGCACTTCAACAATAGGTGTGATTCCTGTGTAGGGAAAGCTTAGGAAAGCCGTCTGAGATCATTTGGGGTAAAAGATGCGCATGTATATGTACAAGTTATTATAAATATAATTCTTTTCAGCTGATCTTTGCTGTGTGATCTCACGATATACTGTATAATGTTAAATTGATTCATCCTCTAAACTAATTTGTGACCAGATATTAATTTTTGCTGATATCTGAAATCTAATTCTCCCCTGTGCAAATGTTTATCATCCCCGGAATTCTAACCTTATCTGGGCCCATCCAGAGACTGACAAATTAAGAGTCTGGTTTTATAAAGCTCTGAGAACAATGAACTCATTTTAAAAATGTATTGTAATGAACTGTTTGTGTATTTATTTGCCACTGGCAGTACTGCAGTGAATTCGCACTGCTCAGCTTTCTGTCAGTAAAAAGTAAAGAAGTACTTGTGGCACCTTAGAGACTAACAAATTTATTAGAGCATAAGCTTTCGTGTTGGCTCTGGGCTGCTAACAGCTCGGGAAGATTCTTCTTTAGTTCTTGTGGTATTGATCTTTATTTGAGGAGGAATTTCTTAACTTCTATCCCCGCTGTCATCATTAAGTTCCAAGTGGTCACGATTTGCAACATAGTGATGAGTCTTAGGTGTCCCCAAACTTGGTCCACTGTCTTCTGTTGAAGTCTCATAGAATGAATGATATTAAGATAAGTGGAATCCTGAAAAAGGACTGCATCCTTCGTGTTTGGGTCTTGCTAACCTGGAAAGACCAGCATGTCTTCACAGTACATATTACTGTGTCTGGAGGGAATAAGATTGAGAGAATTCCCGAAACACATAACTGCAAATGCATGAGCAATGTGTGTAGTATTATTCCATTCAACAGGGCTGATCCATTACTCAGGGAAAGCTGCCATTCCAGTCAAGGAGAGATTTGTCTGAGTTAAGACGTGCATGATCGAGCCCAATAACTTTAAGTAAATCCGGATCTACAATGAAAGAATTGGGTTTAGAGGGATAGCCTCAAAATTAAAGATACATATTCCAGAGCATCCTTGAAAGGATGGTGTCATGCTCCCAGCAGTGATGCAAGAGCGTGAGTCCCAGCCTCAGGGCAGACTATTAAAAAACGGGGCACAACCTGGAAATTGGTTGAGTTGTAAACTTAGGGCAGATCTACACTACAAATGTACATTGGCGCAGCTGCGCCGCTGAAACACGTCATGTGAAGATGCTCTACTTCCACCTCTGGGATAGGCAGGAGAAACTCTCCTGCTGACATAGTGTTGTCTATGCAAGGGGTCCAGGTCAGTATAACTGCATCATTCAGGGGTATGGATTTTTCACATCCCTGAGCAATGTAGTTATACTGAAGTAAGTATGTAGTGTAGACCAAGCCTTAGATTTCATCAACCAATTGCACCAAGTACAAACTCCTCAGGTACTTTAACAGCCTTAACAGAATCACAGCCAGTCCCTTCTGTCTTGCCACACAGGTGAGCACATCTCTGTGGTAGATGGCCCCTTACACCAAGAATCACAGCAATATTCAGGTTACTCCTAATTGCAAAGGACTAGTCACTTACCGCAGGTCAACTGCACTTAGATCTCACACCAAAGACACTGCTTGTAGCCTATCCTATAGTAAACTATATGAAGATTTATGGAATTGGAAAAGGAAGTTAGAGAGTTATTTACAAGGGTAAAGTAAGGAAAATAGATACACAAATGAGTTACAGTCTTAGGTTTCAATAGGTAATTTAGACTTCCATAACCAGCAAACTGTATTTGTTCTTTAGGGCTAGCTCAGGCTAAGCAGTTGGGGGTCTCTTGCTTATGCGCAGAAAAAGGTTGCCCCCACAGAGTCCAAGCAGCTCAGAGATCCTTAGTTCCTTTGGTTTGGGGCTTTTATCCCCCTCCTGCCGTGTATTCTGAGCTGCAAACTCAGCTGATGGGAGGAGTCCACTTGCCTGACTCATCTTCACTGAGAGGAGAACAGGACAACAATATTGTAGTTGATGACTTCTCAGTCCAGATGTAGGGAGTATGCTGTTGTAAGATCTGACTGTCTTGTATCGATGGGTCTCCTCTTTCAGGAGGGGCATGACAATTTTTGTAGAAGAGCAGTTCTTCACACTTGTTCATGTCCCTTCCCTGTATGGCAGTTCAGACACAGAGGCTCACAACTGCTCAAATATTACACTGCCATAGGGAACACAGATATTACAAGTAAGATTAATGCATGCAGCAACTCACAAGCATTCAATGCAGTCTAACATTAAGCATTTTCTTATCATTCTAATTCCTATTTTGTCACTATCGACCCACACATGAGCCAGACAAATTCCACCTATATATCTATTAGTGTCCACTTGGCATGAGCTGGCACCTAGTCTGTCAATAGCACAGTTGGTAGGCAGTAAACTTCCCAGGCCTGCTGTATCCAAGGGCTGGTAGTGCAGTGCTTTGATGTAGACTAATCTTTCACTTACAAACTCTCCTCCCTACCAGCTCGGAGGTTGAGGCAGCCATAGCTGGACAAATCAGAATCCTTGGGAATTAGGAGATTATCTTCTCTCTGTAGTCCTTCCATGTTTTAACCAGTGTCAATAACTGTACAGAAAGGGTATAAAGGGATGTCTGGAGGTGTAGTCACCAGGGATTCGGGTTTGAAAGTAAATTCCATTTTAGCACAATCCAGAGCTTTTCAGAAGTATACTTATAGTTTAGAAGGCCCATAAGGAGGTGAGCACCACGAGAAGTAGTAAACTTCTTTCTTCAGTCTGAATGATGCTGTCAAAGATTTCATTTAGAGCTGGAATAACATATTTTCCCCAAATCAGAGCCCTCTTGATATAGTGGCATCTAGATTTAAGAATAGAGCTTGAAAATGCTGAGGTTTGGTTGTGTCAAAAAGCAAATTCTGGGCTGCTGTATAGATTTCATCAACCAACTGCACCAAGTACAAACTCCCCATTCTAATTCCCTGATAGCCCTAACAGCAGTGGGATGAGCGTGACTGTCAGATGAGAATTTTTGTTTGCTTAGCATAGCTTTCCAATAAATTAGAAAACACATGGGGTTTGATTAAACTTTCCTTGGAAAAACAGTGGCTTTAAATTAATGGAAAAAATATTCCAAGAAAATTTAGTTTTGAGAAACCCTAAAGTATTATTATTTTTTTAAATCAGTCATTCTGTGGAACCAAAATACCAGCTGGTTCCAAGTTTAACCACTTTTCTTGTAACAGACATGAGCCCAAGCCATAGTATTCATGTATGGATCTGAACTTCTCCACTATTTAGGGGTGCTCAGATCTTCCAGCTTTGATAGACCATCCATAAAATAGAATATCACTGAGTTCTGCAGCAGGGACATAATTCTCTATGAAACTCTGAAGACTATTTACAGGAGTCTACAGAATATCACTTGTTTCATCCTGACTAGATTCTCTAATTATTTATTTGTATTTCAGTAGTACCTAGGACCCACAATCAAAGATCAGGATCCCATTCTGCTTGACCCTGTACAGATAAGAAACAAAGACAGTTATTGCCCCAGAGAGCTCACAATCTACATGTCAGTTAAGACACAATAGAAGGGCAAAAAAGACAAATGTGGTAGGAGTGAGCTGGAAAGATGAGGTAACAATAGGAGCTTAGTTCAGCAGAAAAGTACAAGTCACAGTCTGTAATCTGGAATCTGTCCCTCCTATCTCTGAGTCTGAATCCAGTACTGCTAACCCTAAATGTTCAAAAATCATGAGTCAGCACCCCCCAAATCATGAGATTTTTTTTTTTAAATCTGATTTTTAAAAAGAAATATTTTGGGTTTTCTTTATTTGCCTTTTGGGTTTAGAGCCATTAGGTTACCCTGGGGTCACATTTTCATGCTTTTCTCTGCCCATGAGAGCTAGAAACTTACTTTTTTTATTTTAATGAAATCTGAGATTCTCATGCAATCACATTACACCAGAAGCTGGGGCTTTAAGAAAAACACCAAATATCACAAGACCTGTTGTGATGGGGTGCCCACTCCACACAAGGCACAGCAGGATAAATTAGGTCAATCAACCTGGTAGGCTGCACCTGGGAGGAGATTTAGGCTTGAAGGACAAGCACTAAGTGATGATGGAGCCCAGATGGGAAGAAGCAGGTTAGGCCTGTACAAAAGGAGGAAGCTGAGAACTGAAGAGTGCTGTAGGGTAAGTAGTCTGCAGTCACTCCCTGGGAGAAGGAAAGTGTGTTTGGGACTACAGTCTGGCAAGATGCCAAAGAACAGAGTAGCCTCCAGTTACTCCCTGGGAGGAGAGTGTTGGGGCCAAAATACTTAGAGGAGGGGGCCAGAAGAGAAGGGATGTCAGAAGGAGTCTATGGAAATAGCAACAGGGTCTGGGAGCAAGCAGACTGTAGTTGCTAGATATAAGATCCCTGGGCTGGAACCTGGAGTAGTGGGTTGGCCTGGGTTTCCCTACCTGCTGCTTGGAAAGTGGCACACAATGTGGCCCTGGACTGGAAGATTGTGTGGAGTAGCATGAGGGCAACTGATCCACTGGGACTTTCATACACTGGAAGGGGAGGACTGTACAATGACCTGGGTGGAGTCACAAAGAGGGAGCACTAGAGTCCCGGAGACGGGCCATGGTGCGAGGAAGGGTGCATCAGACTTGAGTAGACCTAATTCCCTGACCCAGCCACAAGGAGGCACCCAACAGTAAGTGAATCTCATGATAGCTGTGATTAAAATCATGAGGGCTGGCAATATTGTGGATCCAAACTTCCCCAAATCTGCGCGATGCTTAGATTGGGAGTTTTGGTTTCGGCCCAGGTCCTGTCAAAGACTTCAAGCATTTAATGAAACTATAGGCTGTATTGGGAGAGTCCCATTTGGTTTTCTTTTATTCTTCTTCATTCTAGTTATCTGTTGAGGTTGTGTGTTTGCTGGTGGGGGAAGATCAAGTAACAAAAGGGCCCTTCCTTCCCTTTCTACTCCACTCTCCCCTCTGAATGATAAAGCCTAACAAACACTACAGTTATGGGAAGAAACTGAACACAAAGGAGTTTTAGCAGGAACAATCCCTTCTGTCAACTAGCAGCTCATATTTAAGCCCCTGTTGTGGTTTTGTATAGACAAAGATAAATGAATGTGACTTGCTGAAAAACTAATCTGGCCTTCTCAAAACATATTTTTCTTCAGAAAATACCACCATTATAAAGAGAACTTGTTTTTTCTGTGTTAAGGGGAGGTGGACAGGAGACTGAGTATTTGTAGAATTTCACTGGTTTCTTTTTAAATACGATTTCCAGTGTCTTCCGGAACCCATACACACACCAGCAAAGTGACATCATAGTAATATAACCTTTATTTATTGATAATTCAGATATTTTAGCTAGAGCTAGTTTGAAAATGGGTTGTTCTTTCTGTGGAAAATTTAGACTTTGTCAACTCCACCCCGCTACATTTTTGTTTGAAAATCCAGGGTTCAGGTTTTGATTTGAAAACCTGAAATTTTTTGTGCAAAGCAGACATTTTTTTGTGAAAAATGTCATTTAGTCAAAGACCCAGTTTTCTACTGAAAAGCAGTTTTAATGGAAAAATATTGACCGGCCCTAATTAGAGGTAGAAATGGATTAAAACTGAAACCTCAGCTCCCTACAGAAAATGAGGAAAGTGACCAGAAAAATGGAAATATAACCCTTTCATAAAAAAGCAATAGGAAATACACCTTGGTGGGCTGAAGACTTTTGGATCTTTGCACCTTTTAGAAATGCAAGTATACAGGCTGTTACTATACCACGGTTTTGGATAGCTACCGTAAGAGCAAACAAATGGAGGAATATACTCACTGGAGAGGTCAGGAACCTGTGCAGCAAATACTACCCCTTGAGTTCTGTAAGGCATGCTGCGTATTATATAAGCCATAATTCAGAAATTGTTTTGCAGTGTGCTTCAATAGCATCAGGATATTTGCTTGCATAATTGAGTGTTTTCTTCTTAAAGCCCATTGATATAATTCACTGTAATTTGTATATTGAATGAACAGAATCCTTGCATTCGGACAGGGAGCTGTTGCCATCAGACGTAAACTACAAAGGCAACAAGCTGCAAAACACACTCTTGTAGGAACTCCAAGGGTTGGACTTCAACTAATAAGAGTGAGGCCATTCTTAGTTTCTCCTCAACCCTTAATTTTCTCTCCTGTGTGCACTGCAGGCTGGAGCTTGGTGAAGTTTTTTCAGATGAATAGTTTATTCAACACAAAGTGCCGTTTTAGTCAGCCTGGAACTATTCATGAATTGGACCCGGATCATTTTGACTAGTCACAAAATGACTGGAGGAAGAGGAGGCAGCAGTAATGTTGATGCCACCTCCGCCCCTTGTGCCCCGTGGAGAGGATACACTGGGCTGCACGGGTGAACCGCTCTCAGTTCCTTCTCAACTGCCTTCGGACTGAGACAGGGCCCACTTTGCTGTGTTTATTAGACAGTAGTTACTTAGTTCTAGTTCTTATGCTTTTCTCCATTGCTGGGGTTGTTTTGGACTCTTATTACTGGGGATATGGTGGGATCCCCAGACTTTAAACATAATTCTTTCTATCAGGAATCCTTCCTGGTTAGCAACAGACACTCTAAGTGTCTTGCATGTAGGGTGACCAGTCAGCAAGTGTGAAAAATCAGGACGGGGTGGGGGGTAATAGGAGCCTATATAAGAAAAAGATCCAAAAATCAGGACTGTCCCTGTAAAATCAGGACATCTGGTCACCCTACTTGCATGCTAGGGGATACCCAAATGCCCTCAAAATGTAAAATCTGCTCTTCATTTAAAAGGAGATCCCATAAAAACAGGGAAATAAAATTTAAACTCCTCATAATGGAGCAAACCTTGAAATCAGCTTCCAACCAGAGTTCTGAGACCCTCCCCCCCTATACATAATGGTCCATCCACCACTGGATCCTGGTCACCGAGAGCTTCTGTGGGTAAGACTGTTGCTACCCCATTGGCAGCTGTTGTAAATGGACAAAGCTTATTTGACTTCAGTTGAATTTTGCCCATTTACTCCCATAGATATTTCGCCCATGGTATGACTCCTTTCAGGCTGTTTATCTTTTGGGTTTATAATTATTTTCCCTCCACAGCTGGGAACTGTGTGTGTGTGAGAGAGAGAGAGAATGAGAGAGAGAGAGAAAGAAACTTGGCCAATTAAGGGAAAGCCCTTGATAGTTTGCCAACAGAAGTCCATGATGGGAACCTCTCTTTCCATTGACCTGGATACAAGCATGTGGAAGATTTGTTTATAATCACCCATTTGTGTGCTGGTACTCAAGATGTATTTCCAAATATAGTCAAATCTGTGGGTCAATGTCCTCTCTAAAGTCACTGCAGTAGTAAGATACAAAAAGATAACCATGTGTTGTATAGTTCAGCTGTATTCTCAGAATTCTTAAAACCACAAGCTTAATGTTATGTTTTACCATCTGGTTTAAGGCTGTCTGCCTTTTAAAACCTAAAGGAAAAGAATTATTATACTTCTAGCTGCCTAAATTGCTATTTGTCACAGTGTGTTCATGAATCTTGTATATTCTGCACTATTTTTTTAAAAAAGCATTATAAATAGTCTGTGTTCAGCCTCTTACTCCCAGCAGACTGCAGTTTGAACTAGTTAGTTGTTTACGGGAAAATATTTGTGCATTTTGAGAGCCCATTGAGTCAGAGAAAGCCATATGGAGTGGTAGAAACTACTAGCAAATATTTTCCTCCGATGCAGCTAAGTGTGTAATAAATCCCCATAAACATGAAGTGTGCTGAGATGAGGCAGCAAAAATTGGGTTCATTAGGGCCTGGTTCTCATTTACAAAAAGGGCATTTTATACCAGTCTGGCAAAGTAAAAGGGCCATAAAGTGTAATTTACACCTATATTAAGGCCTGAGCTCTGTAAAGGAACTTTAGTGTTAATGAGAATCACTCATGGTCTCAACTCAATGACTAGATGATTAGGGCTGGATTCTGAATTTAGTTATTCTGGTGTAAATCCAGAGTCACGCCATTAACTTCAATGGAATTATTCCAGATACACGCGGGTGTAGCTGAGCTCAGTCTCTGGTTGCATGTGTGACGTCTTTGTGACATCCTTTCCTGTTCTTGACTAGGACTATAAAACAACCAAATAAGAGACTGCTTCTCAGAGAGTCCTTTGCAGTGTTTGTGTGCTGTGTATGCTAGGAGCTGCACTTTGGTAGTTTAGTGAGTGCTGTGGACTATCCATACATTTCAGACATGATCTATGAAGCTCACAGTTAAATATCTCACTATTGTGTTCCATGCTTCGATATAAGGAGCTCTCAGCAACCAGGGACAAAACTGTAGATTTATTTGATAATATGAGATTCCAGCAAAAAGGCCAAATAAAGAAGCATTCACACCCCAGAATCACATTCGGCCTAGAACATGTAGGGAAAGAGTGTGATAATGAATTTGGCTTGTTACTGATCTATTGACTCTGGACCAAATTCTGATCTCGGTTTTGCTGACGTCAGCTGGATGATTCTATATTTGCACCAATCTGAGGCCAAAATTTGATCCTCTGTCCTTAAATCCTTGATTCTATTGTATTAATTTTTGGTTTGTTTTTTAAGCCAGAGTTTACAGCAGGGCTGTGTCTAGTCCTAAGTGAACAGTCTGAAAGCTTCTTTAAATATGTCACATACAAATCTCCGATCACTGAGGGCCAGTCACTTACCTGTTAGTAAAGAAGAGTGAATTAAAAAAACTGCTGCTGGTGAGGAATTCCAAGGATTACTGCCCATGTTATGGCACAGATGTTTATGTGTTGACTTTGCTCAATCCAAGATTAGTTCACAGAAGCTGAGAAAGCTCTAACTATTGCCTGGGTGTATTGCCAATGGCTGCTTTGTGATGAACTATGGTACTTTTCCTGTCCCCGAGGGAATAGAAACGGAAATGTACACTTTTGTATAATTAATAATCCTAAAATTACAACATTTCCAAATTGGTAGGGAATCCGAGGATTATTTTGCACCTAAACTAGAAGTATAGTCTTTAAAATGCAGTGTTTACATGTAAAATCATCAAATACAATGAGATGAGTCAGTAGTAACGATACAATATTGTACAATTTTCTGTGTATAAAATTCCATGATTCAGTGTATAATAATGAAAACAATTGTCTGCCTAAATTGTCAGCCCATTGAAACTATTCTTTCCAATATTTTACACCCCCCACCCACCCCTCCGCACACAGTGGAAACAAGATCAGACTCAGTGACTCATAACATATTAAAAATATAGGGCTTGGTTCACCACGCCCTTACACTGTAAGTGTGAATCTGAAGTAGCTCCGCTGAAGCTGTGGATGTAAAACTGGTATAAATGAGAGTAAACTCAGGCCCGTGATAAATATAAATAGGCTTGCAAAGATTAGATTTTTATTGGTAAATGTCAATAAACATCGATTTCACTGTACAGACACAAACCAACCAAAAAAAAGTCCATCAATGATAACTGAAATTTACAGCTAGGCAAAGTAAGAAAAATGCTTCTTGAGAACTTATTACAGTCTGATTTAAGGCTATTTACTTTGTATATTTTGACATGTGATGTTGATGGTCTGGTTTTTTTAAGTTTTAAAGCATTAACTTTTTGAATCTCAACGTCTACTGGCGTTAAATGATTGTCTGAAACCCCTCCCCCTCCTGATTGCTTGCCTCCCTCACAATTTCCCACAACAGTAATGTTTTAAATTGATAAAAATTTTAAAAAATGCTTAAAAATAAATATTTATACTGTCGAAATTAGTCTATCAATAGATAGATAGATATAAAAAGCCGAAGGCACTGAGCATCTCCTATAGCATGGATTCTAAACGCCTTCAAATCCATTAGCTGGATGAAAGTTGAGGGTATTCACCTTGTGGGTGGTGCTGCAGGTTTGGTTCTTCCAGGGTAACAGTCTAGAAAGGTGAGTGAGACTGCAGTGGAGGGAATGTCCGTCTGTCACAGGGATAGTGGTATTGTTTGTATTATAGTATCACTCAAAGATCCCAGCCACAGCTGGGGACCCTTCTCTGCTTGCTGCAGCAAAGGCATAGCTAGACCAGGTCCTTTCCACAGAGAGTTTACAGTTTAAGACCACTTGCAAAATACACAGGTGATATAAAATATATAAATGATCTGAAAAAAATACAGTTTACTTTTCCTGTGTTATATGAATGACAATCAGTTATCCCACAGTGCTGCATAGCCTAGCCATCATTCGTAGGCTGATTTTTATTTACGCTTCATGGCAAAAGTGGCTCTTGCGGAAAGATTTAAAGGAGGGTAAAATGGCCTTATGCATTAGTTCAGGGACGGTGTTACTGGGAAGTACTATAGCCCAGGAGACAGTACAAAGATGGCAGGATAAGAGTCAATGGATTCAAATCACAGCATAGCAGATTTAGATTAAATCTCAGGGAAAACTCCCTAAGGGAAAGAACAGTAGGACAATGCAGCAGATGGCCTGGGCAGGTCATGGAACTGCCTTCAGAGGAGGTTTCCAAAAGGAGGCTGGATAGCCATCAGTCATGGATGGTTTAGACACAACAAATCCTGCCTATCCTGGCAGGGGGCTATGCTAGTATGACCCTTGCGGTCCCTTCGAACCCTGTGATTCTATGATTGTGAGACAAGTAGAGAAACAGTGGCCAGGGTTGGTGGTGGTAGTGGAGCAGAGAGCAGGAGAAGACAGCACAATAAGCGATGAGTATGAACGGGCAGAGTTGTCGTAAGGACTAGAAGCTTGGTGGTGATGTGGTAGAAAAAGGGGAGCCAGTGGAGATCTTCATAGAAGAGGGGTGATCAGACTTGGAAGATGATCTCAGCTACTGCATTTTGTATGGACTTGTGGGGGGTGTTAAAGCTAGAGAGGAAGTGGTAGCGGTGGTGAATATGGGGTATAAGGATGAGGACATAGACAAGGGTTTTGCAGAATGGACAGAAAGAAAAGTTTGGGTTTTAGAAATGTTAGGGAGGAAGAACTGGTAAGATTTGGACACAGCTTGGACGTGTGAGGCAAGGGAGGAGTGGAGAGTAAGATGCTGCTGGGTTACAGGCCTGAATGACAGGTAGGCTGGTGATATTGTTAGCTCTGACAAAATAAGGGTAAGTGGAGAGGGCTCAGAAGAAAGTTTAGCCATTCAGTTTGGGATGCTAGTTGTGACCCTTCACTTTGGGGGTGGTCTGGGATGGGAAGTAAAAAATACACAGCACCGTGGAGAATAACCGTGGTTTGCTAATTCCTTACTTGCAAACCAAGTGAGTGGTGGTGTTTCTAGGGGTTATTGCACATGCCAGGCCCATGTAACGATTGGCAGAAGTGGATGGAACTATGGATAAATATAACAAATCACAATGTGTAGCTTCTGCTCAGTTCAACACCTGTTCCTTCATTTGTGGGAAATGTTAAGATTTGCTGAATGGACCTTTTACTGAAATCTTTATGCATAGTGAGCACATTGTAATATTTGGGAGGTCATTTTAGATGTTCCTGTTTGGGTTTACATATAAATTAGTCATATTGTAACTATTCCCATGAAGCTCAGTATACGGTTTTGAGAAATATTTAAACAAGAGCACTGGAAACTTAACTGAAAGGAGTACATCTTGGGACAGACTCTGCTGTTGGTTGTGGTGGTGACAATTCCATGTAACTCCATGAAAATAAATTGACTTGTTATTTTGGTCTTACACCAGTATAACTGAGATCACACTCTGCCCTTTTTGTGTGATGAATGCCAACAATTAATTATGGACATTTTTATGTTCAGGAAATCTGTTTCTTGTAATAAAATGGACAAGAGATGAATGTGCCATGTTAGAGAAGTTTTAATGGCATCCATTTTTTTCCTACAAAAGATTATGCAGAGACTTGTGGTATTTATATATCCTTTTTTAAGTTTTAGGTCATGGAAACTGAATGGGATAATGTCAACAGGCAATTGTGTCCAAAAAAGGAAAGCACAAAGGAAAATCTATAAAGTTACTGATCAAATAGGAAGTGTCTTGTCCCCTTAAAATGTCATGGTTACATAACAGTTGTCTAAGACTGATTCTAATATCATGCATAGAACTGAATCTCTGACTCAAAGGCCCAGGGACTGAATGATTAGTGTAAAACTGGTATGAGAGGAGAAGTGGGCCCTATATCCTTTCACCTATCTCCACTATGGTTCTCATGAAGTATCTAGTACTAAGCTTCCTGGGCCTCATAGAGCATGTCTACACTGCGATAAAACGTCTACAGCTGGCCTCTGTCAGCTGACTCGGGCTCACTGGGCGCAGGCTGCAGGGCTATAAAATTGCAGTGTAGACATTTGGGCTCAGGGACTCGCCTTCATTGCAGGGTCCCAGAGCCCAGGCTCCAGCCCGAGCCCAGAAGTGTACAGTGCAATTTCATAGCCTCATAGCCGAAGCCCAGCGATCCCAAGTCGGCTATCATGGACCAGCTGCGGGTGTTTTAGTGCAATGTAGACTTACCCATGGAAGCGTCAGTCTCCCAGTTGGTATCTACTCTTGACTATGTATCTTTCAGCTGGCAGACATTATAGTTGGCCCTGAGGGTGGGATCAGCCCTAAAAAAAGGTGAAAATAAGAAACATCCAATGACTGCCATCTTGCCTGACATACTAGGATTGAACTGAGGACCTCCAGTGCCAAAAGCATGAATCTCCACAGCTTGTGAGGTTGAGGCTTAGCTCAAGCAGTAAACTGTGAACTAACTTGCATCCTCTGTGGATCAGGCACAGAGGGGAATGCATAACGCACATTGACCAGTGCAAGTGTGATACCCTCTGAAGTCGGGTTACCACAGTTCTCATTGACTTGATTATCTTAAGACTGTCCTTTATCCTAGGAGGTAAATCAACTGCCCACAGAGAATTGAGGATTCTCATTTGGCAGTAGCTAGAAAACACGTAAGACATCAGCCAGGAGATGGAGAACTTCAATAATGGGCTAAGTCTGCTCAGAGCATCTAGCTGCCACTTGTCAGATTCAGCCATCACCCAGTTTCTTTCCTAGCTTCTGTGTTATCTCTCCACCTTAGTCACTATCCCACATTCCTCATGCATCTCTTGAGTTTAGGTTCTTGTGCTCAAGTTTTTATTAATGTATCAGAATAGCTGTGAGAACCTATTATTTGCTTTGGATGTTTGCATAATCTACAACTCTAGGATCAAATTCTGCTCAGCAACACCAGTGTAGATTTGGAGTCACTCTAATAAAACCAATTGTTTCTCTGGCTTTTAACTGATGCAAACTCAGATCAGAATTTGGCTCCTGAGTTGCAGGTTAGGATTAAGAAACACAACCCTCTACATAAAATTCATCTTACAACAGCTAAGCTCAGACAGAATGTACCAGATACTAGGTTACAGTTCTGAATAGCTTTGTCTCAACTGTCCATTAACACATTACTACTACACATATGGGAGCTAAGTGAGCCAAAACACTGAATGGAAAATTAATATATTAAGAGATAAGACTTTTAAAAAAGCAAGGAGACACGGTTAAAGTTGAGGAGGGATCAAGCTGAATCCCACGCTAAAATGACTAGGCCATATTCTGATCACTCTCACACAGGTTTGACACTGGGGTAAATCTGTTGAGTCAGATTCTGATTTCACACCGCTAGAAATATAGCGGTAACCTCATTGTCTCCAAATTACTCTACCAGGGCAATCTAGTTTAGAATCAGGCTTTGTGTTCCAAAATATCACCGACAAGTGGAAAAGGATGTATTTTCCTCGTCTTCTGCCCTCCTAGTCTTTCTGTCCAGTGACCAGCTGTAATAGAACTTAAAATCCAGGCTGCTAGGCTAGTGATGCTTCACTTTGAGATCATGGACACACAAGAATGTGTGAACGTCAGGTCTATCTTCTCTATTCCAAAATAATCGTTATTGTTCTCCAATGTAAATACTAGGCCCAGTATGTCCTTGAGCATAATGTAGCATGACAGAGCCTAAAAGCAGCAAGAAGAACAAAGGGGTTGGGGCAAGATCACCTTTCATCAGTGATGGACAGGGCAATAGGTGTAGTCAAGAATTAAACCAGACAATTGGCATTGTGCGTTATATGGATAACTTGCAGATTAAAGTTTCTGCTGACTAGGTTTGGAATAGTTGAGAGATGTTAATTATAAAACAAAGGCAACCCATAAAATTAATAACTAGGACAAGGATGATGTTAAACTCAATTAACTAAAAACAAAACCTATCTCTGTCCTGTGACTTTTGTTGTAAGCAGTGACTCCAGTTGGGACATACAACTGTTGGGTTGAATCAGGCTTAAAAGCCTCTGTGGTTTCCTTTCCAGTTATTTCCTTTCCAGTGGATGTGGAGCTGGGGGTTGCATACTTGTGCTGACCAGAAGTCCCTCTTCACACAGCACTAGTCTAGGGTGAGGCCAAGTCTAATCTTATCAGATTCTAGATCTACTCATCAATAGAAAAGGTACTGTGGGATGACACTGTTTGTTTAATGGGGATCTCCATATTGTTCATGACAGTGGCATAGCATCATTTTTATACCATGTATGCTGCAGGCTTTTCATAACCATCTGTGAAATTCTAAATATGGCAAAATGTGAGGGGTAAGTGACACAATGGTCTTGTATTACAGAAGGCCTGGTTTGAAGTCCCAAACTTGAGTCTGAAGTGAGAAAGTTTGATGGCGGTCATCCTACTTAACTTATGCATATCACCAAACAACCACTGAGCAGATCACAATTTAGCATAACTGGTGCCCTCTGTTTGCTAGATCCAGACTTGAATAGCAGGCTGTTCTGCAGGGCTGGAAAGAGATGTATTGGCAGAGTGGTGTGTGGGAGGTGTGCTTAGCTCATACCCAGCAGTATGCTGAGCTCAATCCAGTCCTATCAATCACACTTTTCCAAAAACTAAGACCCTGACTCTGCAAAGTAGATTCATAGATTCCAAGGCCAGAAGGGACCATTATGTCGGACCCTCCGTATAACACAAGCCAGACAACTTCCCCACAATAATTCCTCGAGCAGATGTTTGAGAAAAACATCCAATCTTGATTTTAAAATTGTCTATGGTGGAGAATCCACGATGACCCTTATTAACAATTGGAACAAAATGCTTGCTCTGACATGTTTAAAAATTACTCATTTCCGGTCTGAATTCGTATAGCTTCACCTTCCAGTCATTGGATCATGTTATACCTCTGTCTGCTAGACTGAAGGGCCCATTATTAAATATTTATTCCCCGTGTAGATACTTATAGACTGTAATCAAGTCATCCCCTAACCTTCTCTTTATTGCGCTAAATAGATTAAGCTCTTTGAGTCTGTCACTAGAAGGAATGTTGTCTAGTCCTTTAATCATTCTTGTGGCTCTTCTCTGAACCCTCTCCAATTTATCAACATCCTGCTTGAATTGTGGGCACTAGAGCTGGATGCAGTATTCCAGCAGCAGTTGCACCGGTGCCAAATACAGAGGTAAAATAACCTCTACACTTCTCCTTGAAATTCCCCTATTTATGCATCCCAGGATTGCATTGGTTCTTTTGTCCACAGTGTCACACTGGGAGCTCATGTTCAGCTGATTATCCACCCTCATCCCCAATTCTTTTCAGAGTCACTGCTTCCTAGCATGTGAGTCATTATGAGATTATACATGTGCTTAAAGCTAGGCATGTGCTTCAGTACCTCATCAAATGAGGGCCGTAGTTCTCTAACACATTTCAACCCCCCCCCGCCATATTTCTAAGAAAAAAGTAATAAAATTGATCATTTTCTTATGTAAAATACTGTGTGTGATGTGTAGTAGTATAAGTATATTCTGATGTATATTTATAGCAAAATATAACACCCCCATGTAATAATGTATCCACTGTATTGTAATCTGAGAAACCAGCACTGTTGGTTAGTCTAGACCAGCGGTTCTCAACTCTGGTCCACCGCTTGTTCAGGGAAAGCCCCTGGCGCGCTGGGCCCATTTGTTTACCTGCCGTGTCCGCAGGTTCAGCCGATCGCGGCTCCCACTGGCTGTGGTTCGCTGCTCCAAGCCAATGGGGGCTGCGGGAAGGGCGGCCAGCACGTCCCTCGGCCCACGCCGCTTCCCGCAGCCCCCATTGGCCTGGAGCGGCGAACTGCGGCCAGTGGGAGCCGCAATCGGCCGAACCTGCGGACGCGGCAGGTAAACAAACCGGTCCGGCACACCAGGGGCTTTCCCTGAACAAGCGGTGGATCAGAGTTGAGAACCACTGGTCTAGACTATCCCTGACAGGTGTTTGTCCAACCTGTTTTAAAAACCTCCAATTAAGGGGATTCCACAACTTCCCTTGGAAACATAGTCCAGAGCTTAACTACCCTTAGAGTTAGACAGATTTTCCTAATATCTAACCTAAATCTCCCTTGCTGCAGATTAAGCCTATTACTTCTTGTCCTACCTGCAGTGGGCATGGAGACCAATTGATCACTGTCCTCTTTATAACAGCCCTTAACATATTTGAAGACTGTTATCAGGTCCCCATCTCAGACTTCTTTTCTCAAGACTAAACATGCCCAGTTTTTTTTAATCTTTCCTCATAGATCAGGTTAGTCCTGCTTTTGGCCAAGATCGGTTCTTCAAGTGCCCTCTCCCTAAAGTAATTAACACAATACCTTGATGCTAAATTTGACTCACTCTCCAGAGCGTCTCATGGATTCATTTTCTTTCGCTTCAGTTTGGAGTCATTTTTGAGCCATCATCATGCTGACTCATCAGGCAGAAAGATTCGTGCTACTAGTTTCTAAAAAGGTCATGTAACAGATCGCCAAATCCTACTCACTTTACAGATTGGAACTAGGTACATCTGACCATGTACAATGCAATTCCCACTGTTGCCAGTTGTTTGTTAGGCTTAACATTAGTAGCATGTGCTTTAAAGCCTTGCCTTCAGTCTCCAGTGTCCATTTACTGACTTCCTTCCACCTGCTTCACCAAGTAATTCTGATCATTTCCTTTCATTGTAGCCGATGGTGCTTCCATCAGAAGCGCGAGATTGCTTGCAGCCATTGGGAGTCTTTCAGTTTCTATTTTTTGATTATACAGTTTTTGCAAACAAAGTTCAGACATGCTGTTATGCACCCATAGCCCTATCTAAACTATTTACATCTAGCTCCAAATTAGTGGTTAAAGAACATTTTGAAAATTTACATCAGTCACAGTAATTGGCTGGCTGGGATGTTAATTTGGCATTAAATAGGTTTGCATGGAGCCATTCCAAGTTTTTCCAATGTTAAAACTATCATGTTCAGCAGTATACTGACAACAGGTGTCCTGTTTTTGCCAATAGTCGTCCTAAGTTTACTGACATAATGTGGTGTTTGCCAACATACCGTGAATGTTATGATTGACTATTTTAAGACTATAGTTTGTAATGGAGTAGAGCCTCTTACAGAGGATACCTGGTAGCGTCAGATGGAAACAGAACATACAACGTGTGTAGCAGTAAAGAGCACTCAGTAAAGCTCTTGTTAGGAACACAAGGATATAGGAATTGCCATTTCTGATCACAGCAGTTGTCCATCAATTTGAGGATCCCACTCTCGGCAGTGCTGAGTACCAGATGCTTCAGAGGAAGGTGTAAAATCCTCATAATAGACTATTGCACAGTAACATACTTCGGGGGATGTTTCTTCTTAATCCCTGGCAGTTAGTGGTTGGCTTATGTCCTGAAGCCTGGGGTTTGATATGCCTCATAAATGTTTATCCTAGCTAGTGCCATGGGGGCTGTTTAGTCTTAATATCCATATAAATGTCTAATGTTTCTCAGATTCCTACCAGTCTTTGCTTTAGTGGTATCTTGTGGTGGTGAGTCCCCCAGATTAGTTATGCACTATGTATATTTAAAAAATAAATCTTATCAGTTTTAAATGTCTTCCCATTTAATGTCATTGAGTGAGTGTCTGTTACTCTTGTGTTATGAGATGGGGAAGTCAGAAGTGGCCTAATGGAATTGACTGACCAATATGCCCAGGGAGAAGGTCGCAATAAACATTTTCAATGTAAGGCTGGGTGAATGGCTTTAAGGCCCTACTCCAAACCTTCCATGTATTTCCAAAAATCATATTTCCCAAAGGGGAATAAACCGATTGGTATAGATCGGTCTAGGTAAGTGGTTCTTGGCTCCTCCACTCAGCTCCCTTCCCATCTACCAATATGGGAAGGGCAGGGTGGTTGTGACCCCTTGCTCTAGGTCCTATTTTCAGGTGGAGATGCATAAAATTCTGACACTTCTTTAGTGACATTGAAGTCAATGGAGCTATGGCAATTTATACTAGCTGAGGGTCTGTCCTACTGAGAACACGTATGACACTTAGATATGGGGCAAAACTCTGACTTTATTTTGAAGTAAACATAATAATTGGAGTCAGTTGATTTGTTGTGGATAATTTCAGATGAATTCAGAATGATTTTCAGGATTTGGGCATTTTTTTGTTGCACAAATGTTTTTCCATAATTTAACTTGTTCTATAGATAGCCGAACAATATTCAGCAGATAACGTTTTGAATGTTTTCCCTGTCCTTCATCCAGTGGACTATTGATGTGTGTGTCTTTTTTTTAATTATTCAGCCAGCTATCACAGTAATTGCATGTTGAGCTATTAGAGCTTTAGCAGTGGAGGATAGCTAATATGAATGCTATTGGCTTCCAGGGGAAAAAAAGCAAGTTTAATTGGTAACATCCCAGACAGCTTCTGCCAGAGTCTCCTGCTCATTTTTTCCTTCATGCTGTTGATTAACATAATCTTAACAGGAGTTCTTCCAGATAATTTGATTTTCAAAAATCCACAATGGCATCCTTACTCAGTTGAACTGTTGGCAAGCATGTCATTTTCAGAATACTATTCTCTGTTCCTGTCTCTAACCTATTATTATCCACCAACAAGACAAGAAATCAAGGTGGGAGGTAACGAGTGAAAGAAAAATCTATCATCCGTTTGTCTGTCCTAGGCATTTACACGTCTCAACACTGAGAACAAAGCGATTGGGGCTTACATGTGTAGTATGGTAGTAAACAATAGAAATGACTGGGTTCAGGACTTTCACAGATACTGTGTTATGCTACTTAGCATAGGTCCTCTTCAAGAAAAATCTTGTCTGTATTCAGGATGCTGCAGTTTACATGTTCTGATCTCCAGCCCTTGCTTTGCCCAACCCCTCCAAGAGAGCTACAGGAATGCACTGTGTATAGTCTGTGGGTAAAGCACAAGTATGTGCTGGTCTTAAGCCACAAGAACATCATCTTCAGCTCAATGGTTGAACACACAATCTGTAAACTAATGACCTTGGTTCAGTGGATGGCTGTGTTTTCAAGTTAGGACTCTCAATGTCTGGGCTTTCACCTTCTTAAATATAGAAAGTAACATTCCAGTAACATTAGACAACTGGGGATCTTAGTGTTTAGAGATAAACATAGAATTTTAGGGCACAGACTTACATTCTCTTTGCTCCCAAAACTCCCGCTGAAATCAGTAGGAGTTTAGGAGGGGAGGGGGGAAATGAATGCAGGATTGAGCACTGCATGTGTCAGGCAAGCTGGATCCCAAAATGCTTTACAGAGTTAGGGCTTGATCCTGCCAGCGGTTACTCTCATGTACATGTAACCCGCTGGTCAATTACAGTGGGTTATGCGTAGCCTTGGCACAATTCGATAGTTTTTTTAATAATTTCGACAGATAAGATCAATGTTTATTTTTAAGCTTTTTAATTTTTTATTTTATCAATGTACATTTTCACAGCTTTGCTTGGAGAGGAGGGGTCAAGATCACATGTCAAAATACACACAGTAAATAGCTTTACATCAACACACAGGGCTTGTCTACACCACACAGCTTAAAAGTCAGCACGTGTACACTCTCTTTTTCGGTACTTTGTCCACACTTTTGCCGACAAAATACTTCCAGCCCCGTGAGCGGCATTAGCTTTGTCGGCAGGAGAGCAGTCCTGCCGAGAAAGCTGCGTTCACACTGCTACTTGCATCAGCAAAACTTTTGTCTTTTGCGGGGGGTGGGGGGGTTAAGTACCCATGAAAGACAAAAGTTTTGTTGACAACTTCACAGTGTAGACAAGCCCTAAATAAGTTCTCAAGCAGCATTTTTCTTTCTTTGCCTATCTGTAAATTTTTATGATCATCCATGAAAATATTTGTCATCCGTTTGCATGTGTATGATGAAATTGACATTTACCGATACCAATCTAATCCTTCTAAGCCTAGTTCTGTGTCCTTCTCTGGGCTTCACCCACTTGACTTGAGAACCTAGCTCTATAGCTGAACCTGTAGAGACGTATGCTTTCAGCACCAGAGAGCCCCAGAAGCATAAGTCTCTACAGCTTGAGCTATAACGCTATTCCTTGTCAGCCAAAATGGTGGCCTTCTCACATGTCGTTACTGCCATGTGGCATCCCATAGGGTATGTGTCTATTGCACATTATGCCTGGGCTCTGGCTCAGGTTTGAGCCCAAGCCACCTCTTCTGTCCACACACAAATCAGTCTGATTCAGGTCAGCAAATGCTCAGGATCTGGGTCCTACGACCTTGATAGGGGGCTGGTTCAGAGCCTGAGTCCCACTGTGACTTGGGTGCAAGCCCTGACATTTTGCTGTGTGGATGCAGGTCAAGCCGCAGACCCGAGTCAGAAGGTCTTCATAGTGCAGTATGGACACATTAGCACGGCTGTGGGACCCAGCTCCAGCAATGGTAAACCCAGGTTTACAATGCAGGGTAGAAGTATGGGATCGGTGCTTCTAACTCCACAAGGCTGGGTCCCACAGACCTGGACTTAGTTTACAGTGCATTTGAAATGGGCATAATTATTTGCAGGACTGGAAACTTAAATAGCACCAATAGGAGAGAGGCAGAGACAAGGGAGAAAATAAATCTTCAACTGAGATTTCCAAAGAGATAAAGCCTCTGTGTTGCGTTACCAACCCTCCAGGATCGTCCAGGACTCTCCAGGAATTAAAGATTAATCTTTAATTAAATATTATGTCATGTGATGAAACCTCCAGGAATATGTCCAACCAGAATTGGCAACCATTGGGTGGAGAGATATGGTTGTGCTGTATATGGGCCCTGATTTGCTTTATAGACACATGTGCTTTGGGGGTAGTGTAGAGTTGCAGAGCCCAGGGGACCGTTAGGCGGCACTATGCCTCCGGAAAGCACAGGGTCCCCTGGAGCTCCCTGGCAGGCAAGGGGAGTACAGCTGTTGCACCACCTGTCAAGAGGCTGCACCGTGTGCTGTCCTCCAGAGCTGGCTACCCCTTTGCGTTGGCTCAGACTGTGAGAGGCACTAGCCTGCCCTATAATTGTTGTGTTCATGTGATTGTGTCTGGCCCCCATATGGGGGGGCGCTCCTTGTGTCCTTTCCTAGGCTTGTACATCCACGCAGGAGCTGAGCGTAGTCTGTCCACGTCTTAGTTCTAGAATCGCACAGAGGAAGTGCGGTAGCCTTCAAACATCCCAGAGCAACGTAATTCTTGTTTTCATGCCTGTCTCAGCCTAAGAAAGAAATGTATGTTACCAATAATGAAAACCATCTCGGGTTGTAAACAGGGCCCCTTGCATAACCGACAAATGGCTACAGAGCTGGGTTTGATTCAGCCTCTGGAAAGAAATGACAAACAAAACAGAAAAACCCTCAACACTTTCAAAACCAAAATAAAATACTGACTGGCCACTGCCTACCTACCTACAAACTATCTGTGACGTCGGCTGCAGAACTTCTTTTCCAAGCAGAGTCCTCCCCTTGCTCCAGCCTAATTGCCTTGCCAAGGCGGATTAACTGTTTGTAGGCTACACATCCTGTTATGTATTATTTTATGGTGGCAACATTCTTCTAAGAGCTTGTCTGCTTGTGGGGGAGCCTGGAATAACTCTGCGGACTAGAACGGCTGAATAGCTCTTCCACACTAGCTTAGTGCATAATAAGCGTCCGCATAGAGAGTTAGCGCAGAAGAGCTATTGTGCTTTTGACTACACACCCTAGCTATTTCTCAATAACTTCACAGTGAAGTTCCCATGTAGACAAGCTCCACGTAGAGTCTGGGCTCAAACCAAACTCACAGATCCAAACTTTCCTGAATTTTGGAAAAGTGTAGATCAAATCCAAACACTAATCTGGCGCATCTCTAGTACTCAGTGTTAATGTGGATAAAGTTGCACTTTCATTTATAAAAACTAGTCTTCCTATTCAATTTTGGGTCAGTTTCTCTGCTGGGCTAACCACTGGTCTTTGTGGAGTTCCATCAGCTGAGAATCCAGCACTTCGTTGCCTCTAGTGCTCTGTTTTTAATGTTCTTTTCTCTGCCCCATCCACAATAGCAAGGGAGTAGGACATTAGGGGAGGAGCTGGGAACCTGGATTCTATTCCAACTCTGCCAGCTGTGGGAACTTGGGCAGTCACATCACCTTTTAGTACTTCAGCTTCCCTATCTGTAAAATGGGGATTATGATACCTTCTTTTGTAAGGTGCTTTGAGATCTATGGTGAAAAGCATTTTATAAGAAATAGGTAGGAGTAATAGTATCGGTTATTACCTAGATATACTGAGGTAGATTCCTTCAGCTACCTTATACTCAGAGATCAATAGAAGCATATGCTAGGAATATACCTTGGGCAGCAGGGTGGGAAGGTGTGTGTGGAGAGAGCGGGTTTTTGAAGGCTAACACATTTTTTTGCACGTGTGAATGGCATTGCACATAAATGTGAGAGACCAAGAGGCATCAAATGCATTCAAGTCAAAGAAGTTTCACTGAAGTAACAGAGAGTAGAATTCAGTGCTGGGCAAACTTCGCCATGTGAATCAGAGGCACTACCTTGCCTTCAACACCAACTCATAGTCCAGCACTTTAGTAGAAAACTCTATGGGAGTCGTTTCATAACTTGTCCTTGTAAGAGCGCGGTCTTGCAATGTGCAGGGCATGTCTGGAGAGCTGCTAAGTAAGTACCAGCTCCCACTGATTTCAGCAGTACCCAGGATATGCTCTGCAGCTCTAGGGTCAGGCACTAAATAGTAACCAAGCTGAGAGCTTCCCAAACTCATTTCACGTGTGGATATTTTCAGCTTTCCAACCAGGTCTCTAGAGGCAAAAGGCTAATACATCATAATTCACTCTGTGGTCATTCTTCCCCCTGCTCCCCCCTGTACTCTTCCCCGTAAGCGCTGCTGCTCATGGCTGTGAAAACTGATGTTCGTGAAGGAGGATAGAGGAGAACTGATTTCCTTTGTGTGCATTTTTCTGTGCTGAGGTTCTCTATGTCTCCTTCCCAGCTGAATAGTTCTATAACATGTTCTATAACAATTTATCCCCAAATAAGCTTGGGTTTAGAAGACAATCAGGAGAAATCTTTAGATTGCCTTAACACAGGTCATGGGCAGGAAACCATAAAAGTCAATAGAAACTGATGTCCTGTAAATCTTTTCATCTTGTGATCTTAATGTCAAACGGACTTAGATACTTCCTGAGCCATTTCAACTCAGTTAATATGTTTATGAGCTAGATTATAAGGGTACAGTGTGGGGGAGGACAAGGCACCTTCACTAGTGCTCCTGCATGTCCTGCATAAGGACTCCCTGCTCCCTAATTACTCCCCAGAGGAATCACAGGGCCCCAGAGTGGGTGGGGAGGGGAGTAGGGAGCATAGGCAGAAATAAGACTCCCCTTCTCCTACACCAGGCATCACAACTGGCCAACCACACTGTGGGAGTAGGTTGTACTCCTTAAGGGGATGAATCCGTTTGTGTGCTCCTCAGCATATAGGGAAACTCCCGGAGTGCTTCCCGTGATCCTCCTATAGCAGTGCAGATCCTAAAAGGCACAACATAAGTGCTTATTTCAATTCGATATTCAGTTGCATGTGAAATATAAGAGGGAGAGCTGTATTTCTGGCAGAGAAGACAGGACCAGGCATGTTGTTATTGGGGCAACAAAGATGACACTCAATATCCATATTAAAAGAACATAGGAAAGTTAAAACTATATGGCATATTGGAGTACTTTCCTGAGCCATATAAATCATGCAGCTTAGGAAAATAAGATTATGCTACACTTTAATGTTACACTCTCACATTGTTGGTCATTTATACTGTTTGTTTGTACTTCACTCTGCCTGGGCATTGATGCTGGACTGGTCAGTTTAATTTGCATTTCTGGATCTGTCTGTTAACACAATGCTGTTCTTTGGGCTTCCAGCATTGCAGGGAATGTTTAGATTTTTTTCCCTCCCACGCTCTAAATGTTTTAACTGAATATTTGGGGGGGGGGCGGGCGTTTCCTGACACACAAGCAAAAAATTTTCTCCTAAATGCTTTGACGTTACAGTAGTGTCTTCAAGAAATTTCCAAGCTTGCATTCAATGAATCAGCTTTGCCGTACAACACTTAATAAACTTCACAAGTTCTGCTCAACAGCCAAAGGTACGAAAAAGAACGAAACTGTCTAGGAAACAGAAACACCGATGCTGAGTGTGTGTTTGGGCTGTGTTCTGCCCTGTTAGATTGTTGTATATCTGAAGTAATTCCACTGAAGTCCCTGACACAACTGAGACCAGAATCTGGCCCAAAGTGTTTAATCTATGTCCTTTGGGACAGGGTTGAATCACATTCAGTTACTGCTTTTGTTACTGAACAGTCTGACACTCACTTGTTTTCTTTAACCACATGAATAATGGATAACTTTCTCTTTCGTAGCTCAGAATTAGAGACCTCGACAGCAGCAAACCCAGTTAAACGACTACTTTTAATATTTATAGGAGAGCAATTTGTCTTGCTCCAGTGTGCATCTGTTCTTGACAAGAATTAACGTTGAGCTTCGTATTCCAAGTCTGTAACAGGATCTGGGGCTTGGATAGCAGTTAACCTGCTTTGGTATAATGACATCATCCCAAACGCTTTGATTGTGATCTGGAAGAAGCTCCACGTCAATAATCTGTCCTGTATGGAAGGACAGGTGTACTGTAAAGGAGTAATATAACAAAGTCAGGTCCGTGCTTGAGATTGCCTTACAGGGCCAAAGCAAAGATCACAAGAAGTGGGCTCACAATCTCAGCATGGGAAGAGATTTAGAGCAGAAGGTTCAGATACCTCAGGACCGACTGAAACGTATGGCATTCTTTAATTGCGCTAACTCTCATGACATTTATATATTTAACTTATCTGTAATTTTTCAGATAATGCATGATATTCTACCTGTAGGAACACACAAGAGGCCCAGCACAATGTTATGCTTTCTGTGCTTTTATTATTTGTATTACAGTAGCACCAAGTAAATTTGTTGTGCTAGCCGCCGTGCACGTTAGCGATAATTCCTGTGCTGAGGATTATTGTTATTTACTCATATTACAGTAGTGTCTAGAGGCTCCAACTGAGATCAGGCTCCATTTTGCTAGGTATTCTACAATCCCTTTAAAAGAGACAGCCCCTGCTCCTAATTGCTTACAATCTAAATAGACAAGACAGACAAAGGTTGGTTAAAAAAGGAAATATTCTCATCTCCATTACATAGATAGAGACCTGAGGCACACAGCTGAAGTGACATGCCCAAGGTCACAGAGGCACCCTGTGTGGCAGTAGAACCCTGATCTTTGGAATTCCAGGTCTGTGCCATCACCGCAAGACCATCCTTCCTCTCCCTGCCTTTGTCCCAACACAAAGAGAAAATGGATACTTCTCAAACTTGGATTCAAGGTCATTTGGACAATTATTGACCTGAAGTGATATAGTGCAATATAGGACAGTAAACCAGCATCTGATCTTGATGACACTGGTAAAAACCCAGAGTCACACCACTGTTTTCAATAGAGTGACTCCAAGTTACACAGATGGCACAAAGACCAGAATCTGGCCCAGGGAATATTCCTAACTGGATGACAACATTCCAGTTCTGGGGAACCTTTCCTTGGAAAAGTGGAAGTCACTTTGCCATAAGAGGGGCTCTGCTGCATAAAGGACATGCAATGTGATTTCCCAGCAGGGTGATGGTAGAGCATCTCTATCATGTCATTGCATGGCATTTGTTGGTGACATCTCATCCCTTATTATTACATTTAAAATATTGAAGAAAAGGGAAGTAGAGACAGAGGAATCTATACCTGAAAGACAACACGTCTCTCTCCTTTTGATGCTTGGTTGGGTCAGATAATTTAATACTAGGGCCAGACAAAACATTTCCATCAAAACTTTTTTTTCAGTAGAACATTGGGTATCCAGCTAAAAACATTTTCTAGAAAGTGTGTTTACTCCTCAATTTTTCCATTTTCTGTCAAAAACCCAAATGGCCCAATTTTTTGCTTTTGGGTTGCCAAAACCAAACATTTTGGGGGTTTTGACAAAAAGTTAAAATTTCTGCAGGGGCACAAAACCCATTTTTGACCAGTTCTATTTAATACGTAGGCTGATCATCTTGGAGTTACAGTTTTAAAGTGTGTGATTTTTGGAACATCAAACAGAATTAATTCCTACAGAACAACCCCTCCTTCCCTGCCATCTTCCAAATCCCTGATTATATTAAGAACAGCATATACTGTAGCTAAGGACTCTGGCGACAGCATGTCAGACATGTACAATTCTCTTGCCAGAAGCAAGGGATATTCTGGGAAACCAGCCAGGAGAAACTTACAATAAGCAGGGCAAGAGGTATACTGTATAAATGTGAGACTAGGGTGGGATGGTTGGACGTGGACACATTTGGGCTGGGTTTGTGTTCCAACTCCATAGCAGCCTCACTTAAGCAACACCGAAGCAAAGCCATATATAGACGCCAGGGGGTTGTGTAGATCTGTATGTGTGCGAGTATGTGTATATATATATATAAACCTGATTAAGAAAGAGACATGTCACTCTTGGTCAGGTTGACACTTGAATCAAAACTTGGATACATATATCAGCAATTCCCAAATAAAAAGGATCTGGCTTTCTTCAATGCTGGTCATATGACTGGATAGTGAGTGGGAGCCAATGTAATATAGAGCAAATGAGCAGGGAAAACACATACCACAATCAGCAAACCATTTCAATTTGTGGCCCCATCCCCTTATTTCTGCATCTCCTTTTATGCTAAAATAGGGTTGAATAAACAGTTCCAACCAGCCAGTAGAATCATCATTGTTATTAAATATGATTTATTTACTACGTATTATGTGTCTCTGAAAACACATAGAAGACCCACTCCCTGTCTGGGGGTTCTTGCATCACATTCAGGCAAATAAATACGATGTATAAGAAACCAGTATAGTAAGATGTTAATATGAAGGTAAACTGGCGCAGAACAAAATGGGTTTATTTTTCTCATAAGCCATGTGTGTGCTTGGGGTTCAGGGGGAGCATGCATCTCTGATAAACAGTACAGCAGAATGTGTATCTACATACAGAAAAATAAGACGCACTAAAAGAAAATATATATGTGTATATATATATATATATAATATATATAAAAAATATATATATATATATAAAGAAAATGTCCTGCAAACCCCTCTGATGAAAAAAGCAGCTGAGGATGAAATTCCAAAGGAGTAGAAAAGGGAAGAAAACAAACCCTTGGAATCCATGCATTCCAGACATAACATCCCAGAATAGGGGAGAGGGGGGAGGGGAGTTTGCTATTTGAAAAAACAAAACAAACACTAAAAAAAATATATTTTGTAAAATAAGGGCTCATGTGTTTCTCCAAAACCACCAAACGCCTTTAATTCCAATCCCTTCTGGTGCCAAGTATGTTGAGGTAACCACATTGTGCTATTTGAAAACAGGCCTTCTCATTTAAGAACTGTATGTTGACTAGGCCTCAGGTCTGCTGAAGTGCAGCATTATGAAGTGAGTGATTTCTCTTCCTCATTTACTCTCTGTATAAAGACCCTACTGAGTTGGGCTGAAGACAGGGTTGAGAACATTCTGCACTGTACAGAACGTTTCCAAGATCAGGGATGGTATTTGTCAACAGGTTACTGAGCTTTTTTATACTGAGCATCCCACGCAGTGTGGGCTCTTGGCTCCTGTGTCCATGAAATTCATTCTTTCTGCATTGATTCCTTGTTTTGGGAGGGATGTGCTCAGTTGGGCATGATAAACAATTTTTAGATCTGTCACTTGTTTTTATTCACAGATTTCAAGGCCAGAAGGGACCACTATGATCATCTAGTCTGACCTCCTGTAAAACACAGATCATAGAATGTCCCCAAAATAATTCCTAGACAAGATCTTTTAGTAAAAACATACAATCTTGATTTTAAAATTGTCAGTGATGGAGAATCCATCACAGCCCTTGGTAAATTATTCCAACGATTAATTACTCTCACCGTTAAGAATTTATGCCTTATTTCCTGTCTGAATTTGTCTAGCATCCGCTTCCAGCCATTGGATCGTGAGGGTTTGTTGGGACCCTCTCCTTGCTAGTGGGAGTGGATGAAGGTGCTTTCATGTGGTCCCATTCATTTCTATTTTGGAGGTACCTAGGATGGTTTGGGGCAGTTGTTTGTCTAACCCAATGGCTCTGTCGTGATGTACTGCAAGTGCCAAGTTTGTCACCTGTCACAGGGTGGCACTTTAAAGGGAGGTGGGTGTCAGCCGCCCCACTGGTGACAAGTCAACTGTCATCCCCAAGTGGGGAAAATGAAGACCGTCATGTTGGTGTGACGGGTGGGTCATGTGACCAAGTCAAGTCTCTACTTTAGGTAGCCCAGAGGCCTCGGGAGAAAGGGGAAGTGATGGCAGCAAATGGCTGCAGAAAGGCTGTGAGGAACCAAAGGAGCTCATAAGGCAGACAGAGGCCTGTGGAAGTCTCCAGATAGGAAGGCCTTGGGAGTGCCTGACTAGGAAAGAGCAGGGAGTACCCTTAAGGATCCTAGAAGATGGGCAGAAGAATTAGAGGAGAGGAAACAGACCCCTTGAGAAGGGACTAGGCCCAGATTGAGCCTGACTGATTTGTTTGCATGCACCAGAAGGGATGAAGGTTTCAAAAAATGATGTAACCAGAAGGCCAAGTCATTGCAGCAGCCAAAACAGGCTGTGGAGTTTTGTGGAGCCCTGAGAAGGGGGGAAACTGAGTCAGAGCAACTGCAGCCACCCCAGGCCACAAGGGAGTGCTCTGAGGCAGCAGCTCTGCAGCATCACCTTTCCTATCAATATGTATCTGAGGCCACTGGCAGAGTTAATAAGGAAGAGTGAGCTGTGGTATATTTAGTATGCAGAAGGTACTAGCTCCATGTTGTCGTTACATCAGACCCAATGGGATGTGATGGGTCACATTCAACATGGCCTTCTTAATTTTCCCCATTGCCTGACTCTGCAGCATGAGGCATGGCCACTTGCAGGTTTAAACTAGTATAAATGGTGGATTCTCTGTAACTTGAATTTTTAAATCATGATTTGAGGATGTCAGTATCTCAGCCAGAGGTTCTAGGTCTATTACAGGAGTGGGTGGGTTCTGTAGCCTGCAATGTGCAGGAGGTCAAACTAGATGATCATGTTGGTCCCTTCTGGCCTTAAAGTCTATGAGTCAATGCAGAGGAAGGAATAAACTTGGTGTCGTTCCAAAAATGGAGCAAGAATGATGGCAAAGTGGGTCAGGCTTAATCTAGATGAGGCTGAAGAGATGGTGGTGGACTGGAAGAAGCAAGTGGAAGAATTGGTGAGGGTGATCACTGCACCCTTGGTGGGGGGAGTGTACTTGCTATCCCTAAGTCAGGTTTGCAACTTTGGAGTTTTATTAGAACCAAGGCTGCTTTTAGGAGATCAAACATCACCAGTAGCCAAATATCATCTCTTATTTCCATCTGGCCAGAAAAGCGTGCAACCCATTTTCATGTCTTTGTCATCTGCTGTAATGCACTGTACATTGGGAAACTCAGCAAATGCAAAAATACATCCAACTGCCCATTGAGCAGTGTGTCATGCAAGGTGCATATAAACACCAGTATTCTGAGAGTTGCACTGGCTCCAACTATATCTCATGGCAATAAAAAACCCAAAGCACCAAGTCTCTGAGCCCAGTCAATTGACTCTGGCTCATGGGGTTCAGGATGTGGGGCTAAAAAATTGCAGTGTAGACATTCAGGCTCAGACTGGAGCCTGGGCTCTGAGACCTTCTCCCACTGGGGAGTTGCAGAGCCCAGGCTCAGACTGGAGCCTGGGCTCTAATCTGAGTCCAAACATCTATGCTGCAATTTTTAGCCCTGTAGCCTGAACTCCGTGAGCTCGGGTCAACTGACCAGAGCTGTGAGACTCGGTGCCACGGGTCTTTTATTGAAGTTTAGACGTATGCTCAATGTTTAACCTATAAATGGTTTGGGACCTGGTAATTTGAGATCCCATCTGTCTCCACATGGCATGGGTGAGGCAACCATGCTGAAGTGCCTTCTGTACAGATGCTGACAGGGTGTTCTTTGTGAGTATCTCTTGACTGTGCTTCACTCCTTGACATGCCAGAGCCTAGATTTGTTCGCTTTCTGGGTATGCTGTAAAAACTATGTTCTTTCACATACTTAAGAAGTTTGAATCTCATAGGTATTGTGGGGAAGGGGCTCGGGGACAGAAATCAAGAGGTGACTTAAACAGATTGATTGGGCAGCTTTTGATTTTTATGAGAGAGTTATTTAACTGGAAATTGAAGTTGGAAATTGGATGAATTGATACATTGTTACCAATTGATATATAGGTTACCAAGGAGGTTGTGGAATCCCTATCATTGGAGGTTTTTAAGAACGGGTTAGACAAACATCTGTTGGGGGTGGGTCTAGGTATATTTGGTCCTGCCTTAGCATAGGGAATGAACCGGGTGACCTCTCAAGGTCCCTTCCATTACTACATTTCTATGATTGTGCTGATGCATTACAGGTTATTTTTTCTAAAATTTTGGTAAGGGCATAGAGCTCTGGATAGGTGCCTGAGAAACTGAAAAAATGCCTAAAGAAACGACCACCTGCTCCCTGGTGTATGTCAGTGGATGAAACAGAGACATATTTCAGTCACACTACAGTGAGACCAAACTGATTTACTTATACACAGTAAGTCCGCATTGATAGTAAAATTACATTTCCTGTTGGAACATTCAGTTTCTGTTCAGTAGATCAGACAAAATCATTCCTGGAGTTCCACATGTGATTCTGTGTCGCCATGTCTCATGTGTGATTCCTATCAGGCACACTATGAAATTGACACCAGGGATCAAATTCTTCTCTGTTGCACTGATGTAAGTCTCAAATGGTGCCACTGCAGTGGCTTTGGTTTTCCAGCAGGTGTAACTAAGAGCAGAACTTGGCCCTACAACAAGGTACAATTGTTTGTTTTTTTTTAAAAGGAAAGAATATTGTACAAGTTTATTGAAGGGTTATTGTTTGGAGCTGGCAAATTTTGAGTCAGTATAAACATGCATGTTTGCCTTTCATGTTAAATACTAAATAAGCTGTGGCAAAATTTATCATACACAGAATTCTTTTTTCAAGACTACTCAGTTTCACATGTTCTTCTTTGTCCTAAGATCATGCTATTGTTCTCTTTAAAGCTTCCTAGGCCATTAATCTACCCCTGTAGTTTCCAGCTGGCCACTGGATAGGTCAGCTGGAAATTACATTGCAGGAGACTATTTTGGTCTTGGGAACACAAAAAAGGAGTGCGGAGAAGCTCCAAATACTGTCAATTTCTCCTTCAAAATGTGTAACTAAATAAATCAACAAAGGCCGTTTGTTACTAAACCCTCTAAATATATCTGCTTGAGGCCAGCAAAAAACGCTGGGCATCGGGTGTTACGTTCCACAACAGCCCCTGGTCTCCAGCTGAAGTGCAAGTCTTTTCCGCTCTTATTTCAATGCTGCTCTGTTCTCCTCCTTTGTCTTTAACTATCCACCAGAGTCTAGTATATTGGATATGACAGTTCAGAATGTTTATTTAAGGATTGATGGCACTGGCAGCAGTATGAGCCACTGTAGTGTTAAGGATCCATCAGCCTTTCCATTACAGCCCCTCCCCATTGCAGAGGATTTATAGACACTTTGTTGCGGGGTGGGGGGAGCCAATAAGTAAAATAAAGATTTATTTTTCTCAAGAGGAGTTTTTGCAGCCAGATCCTCCTCAGTATGTGGCTATTTGGAGAAAACAGAAATCTTAAATCCCACCAAACTCAAGTGCTGGCAGTTTTGTCCTTGTATTTTCAAAATCTTGTGCATGGCTTTAGATGCGTAACTATAAATTGTTTAAGCATGTTTACTATTTGTTATTTATGTAGCACTGAATGACAAATATTAGTGTGTTTAAAACAAATGACAGCAAACCTAAAATCAGCAGATAGAGCAGGATTGTATGCTCTTCAGGGTGGCTTGCTCGTGCAATGTTAATTCAGCCCTTGGGTTCTTTATGCATTATGATTACAGTCTTTAATTACATGATCATGTACTATTTTGCACCCAGCCCCTGCCTCATGCAGGACATGGGATGGATCTGCTCCGGGGATGAACCAGAGCTGTACAGTGAAGGAGACTGGTGTCTGTTAGGACCTCTGCCTCATTTGTTACAGAAGTTGGAAGCCGTGTAGTGAATGAGATGGGGATTACAGGAAGAGCAAGGGGGTGGTTCATGGTTAAGGCAGTGGAATGCTTCCCTGGGGAACTGGATGGTATTTCTGATTGTGCCACAGAGTTCCTTGCTGGGCAAGTCACTTACACTGTTACCAAACTTTCCACAGCTGGTCACTCACTTTGCGTTCTTCCTTTTCTGGGTGCCTGACTTGCTACACTGGGGTCTGCTTTGCAGCACTTCTAAGTGCTCACATCTGCAACTGAACTCAAGGGGAGGAGTTTGTTGAACAGAGAAAGTGCTATATAATGCTACGCTGAAAATCAAGTTCTAGGCATCTCAAATTGGACACCCAACATTAGTGGATGTTTTTGCCTTAATCTCTCTGTGCCTCAGTTCCCCCTATGTAAAATGGGGGTAATACCACCCCGTCACCTCATAAGGGTGTTGTGAGAATAAACTATTTAATCTTTGTGAAACACTCGGCTTCGATAGTTACGAGTGCCATAGACAAGGCAATGAGGAAATTTAATGGTGCAGAATTCAGACGGGGGTTTGAATAGTGTTTAATCAATAAGGCCTGGGGCCACGTATTGGACAATGAGGAGAAAGCAAAATATTGACTACCTGCTCAGCACTGTTCCTCACTGAATAAGGTGGGGGTCGATGGCAAAAACAATCTGTGACCATGTAATTAAAGACTGCATCATAACGCATATGCACAAGGAGGCTGATTTCAGGTTGCATGGATGACCTTAATTCTGGCATTTCCCAGCTTTTGAGTGCTTGACTTTGCAACCTTAGTAATGTTCTGTTAATGCAGTTCTTATGTGTGGAATATACACATATTTATTTTGAAAAACTAACAGAAGGGCTCACATTGTGCAAGTCCAGTGTAACAGGTACATTTACCTTATCACCTTTTCATGTCCTGGCTCAGTACCTGCACACTACAGTCCACTGCTGAAGGGATTGGTAGGTCTGTTTAAGTATATGTGACTATGATGCCCTCTAGTGTTTGGAAGCCCAAGGAGGCTACAAAGCTTGACACTACTACATCTAATGGAGATTTTCCCCCCTCCATCAAGTGAGAGAGGCCTGTGATTTGGGATCTCAAGCTCCTGGATTCTACCTCCTAGTGCTGTATGTGTGTAGTTTGAACTATATGTTGTTTGTGGTCGTGGTCTTGGTTTGGGTGCCACCAGTCTGTAACAAACATCAGAATTATATGCTAAAGTGCATACATTTTCTACTGGGTCCCGAGGACCTTTGGCTCCAAAACCATATGTCACTTGAGCTAAAGGGGAAGCACTGTTACCTGTATTAGCATTAGGCTTTATATCCTTTATGGACCTCCCAACCACGAGAAGCAGACATAGTCACATAGTGTACATTTCAGCAGGCCTGACATTCCATGTACATTAGAGCAGGAGTGACACACACACACAGCCAGTACATTAAGTGCAGCTGTGTAGTTAGATGGGCAAGTGCAGAAGGCATTCACAAGTGTGTGTGTGTTATGCGTGCACTGCATCCATGTGTATTTTTGGTGGGCCCATCTATTGCATGCATGTTTAGAAAAATTAGCCCAAACCGTCTGCCACCTGATTTGTGTAAAGAATTACACCTAGGAGAGGTACAGTGTGTAAAGGCATGGGGGATTTTATGCTTTCCCCCTTTACAATTTAGGCCTGATTCTGATCTAAGTTACCGAGATCAGTAGCAATGCTCAGTTACAGTTCCTATAAACCAGCCATAGGTCCATTAATGTCAGTGAAGTTACATCAGTATAAAACAGAGATTGATGCGATCAGAATCAGACACGATATTGAATTGTACAAGTCAGGGTTGGCTTATCTAATCCTGCCCCCATGCGTTTTTCCTCCAGTTTAAAGCCATATTGACCAATTTGTTTTCAGCTACACCTAAGTAAATCTGGAGTAACTCCCGTGACATCAGTGTGGACTCAAGACTGACACTGGTGGAACTGAGAGCAGAGTTTGGCCCAAATGTATTTTACTCTTGACCCCCTTTAATGAGATTGTCTTGATAGCCCTCTTGGCAAGTAATCTCACTGTGTAATTGGTCTTACTTACTATATAACAGAGCAAAATGGTTCCGCTGAGCCTTGAAGGTCATGAAGTTTTTGATCATGCCAATCCCTTTTTCTGGGTAAATTTTTCAAAAGCAATTCCTTTCCCCTCTTTGAGATGGATCAGTGACATAATAGGCATCAAAAGGGAATTTGAAAACATTTCTTAAAATGTGGACCAATAATCTGACGAAACTGTAACAATTATCTTGTGTACCAAAGTTCCTCCTCTACCTTGGTGGGTCTTGCACTTATTGGCGGATTTGCTCGCCTTGGAGCTTCACGGCAGCCCTCAGTTTGGCTGTTTCCGTGAACCCACAGTGCAGGCCAACTCCTCCTGTGTCTGACCAGGAGTTGGGAGGTTTGGAGGGAACCCAGGCCTGCCCTCTACTCCAGGTTCCAGCCCAGGGCCCTGTGGAATGCAGCTGTCTAGAGTGCCTCCTGGAATAGCTGTGTGACAGCTACAACTCCCTGGGCTACTTCCCCATGGCCTCCTCCCAACATCTTCTTTATCCTCACTATAGGACCTTCCTCCTGGTGTCTGATGATGTTGTACTCCTCAGTCCTCTAACAGTCAGCGTTCTCACTCTCAGCTCCTAGCGCCTCTTGCTCTCAGCTCCTTACACGCGCACCACAAACTGAAGTGAGCTCCTTTTTTTAAACCCAGGTGCCCTGATTAGCCTGCCTTAATTGACTGTGGCAGCTTCTTGATTGGCTGCAGGTGTTCTAGTCAGCCTGTCTGTCTTGATTGTTTCCAGAAGGTTCCTGATTGTTCTGGAACCATCCCTGTTACCTTACCCAGGGAAAAGGGACCTACTTAACCTGGGGCTAATATATCTGCCTTCTATTACTCTCCTGTAGCCATCCGGCTCAACCCTGTCACACTTGATAGTTGCTGTCTGCCAGATAAATTGCTCTTAATTCACAGTTCACTGCAGTCCAATAATCTACAAACTAAAACAAATTTGCGTATTATACCCTGATGGTTTATGAGTGCCAGAACAGATTTGGCCACATCCGTGAAGCTCATTAGCTGGGACATTAGTAATCATCTCTCCAGATTATGCAGCTCCCCACATAATTTGACACTGTTCCCCTTAGGACCGTCTTTGCTCAGGAAAGACAAAGAAAGTCACGATCGAAGTGCCTTGGCAAAAACTATATGGTGAGTGGGTTTAATAATGGAATATTAGATATGCAAATCAGGAGAGAGGTGCATTGACAGAGCTGCATGGATTTCCCAGAAGTGAAATGCAATGGGAGGTGCGGGTCATGTTTAAGACACACTGGCAGAATTGCAGATAGTGGAAGGGCTAGCTGTTTGAGCTTATCTTCCTGCTTCTGTGCCTGGCTAGAGCTAGTGTAATGAAAATGAGAGACTGAACTCTGAATTTCACTCCAAAATTTAAAAACAAAACAAAAAACTCTCACAATATGAAGTGCACAAATGAATACTTAGGCTACATACTTAGGCACAAATGAATACTACATCCGCTGTGCTTGTCACAAGCCATTTCCACTGGAAAATTTGATTTACGATCTATGCAGAAAGCCTTGAGTGAATCTCAATCTAACATTTGACCATGCAGTACATATTTGTTCATAGCTCTTTCTAGGAAGGATCTGTCTCATTTAGCATTCAACACACTCTTTGTTAGCAAAATGCTCAAATCATCTGGAATTCAGCTGTTGCTCTCCCGCCCCCTTTCAAATCACTGAAGACATAACAATCTCCAGAAAAACATAACGTAATGGCTGTGCAGAGAGACCACTGTGCTATTCAATCACAAAGAGCTATCATGTAAAATGAAAAGTGGCATGGATCTGAGACACATTGGTTGTTTTTTTCAAAGTTTTTCTTGCCTTCCTTAAGTAGATGAAGTGATAAATCCGCTAACAATGAGTCGGTGATCAACTAACTGCCCTGTTTTTTTAGTAAGAAAATGGAACTTTTAAAAAGATGTTGTAATGCCCTTGTCTTGGCTGGTGTTGAGATTGGAGGAGAGGTCTTTGGATGGAAGAAGTACACGCTGGACCAAAGGTGGCACAAACATAGCTGGTTCAGCATGAATTCTTTGCATCAGTCTTCACTGCTGAGGATGTGAGGGAGATTCCAAAACCTGAGCTATTCTTTTTGGGTGACAGATCTGAGGAACTGTCCCACAATGAGATGTCAGTAGAGGAGTTTGGGGAACAAATTGTTAAATTAAACAGTCATAAGTCACCAAGATCAGATGGTATTCACCCAGGAGTTCTGAAGGAACTGAACTATGAAACCTCAGAATTACTAACAGTGGCATGTAACTGATCACTTAAATCAACTTCTGTGCCAGATAACTGGAGGATAGCTAATGTGATGCCTATTTTTAAAAAAGTCTCCAGAGGCAATCCTGCCAATTATTGGCCAATAAGCCTAAATTCAGTACCAGGCAATTTTATTCTATACTACAGTTTCAATCAGATTTACCAGTCACATAGATGAACATGATTTATGGGGAAAGTCATTTGGCTTTTGTAAAGGGAAATCATGCCTCACCAATCTATAAGAATTCTTTGAGGGGGTCAACAAGCATGTGGACAAGGGTGATCCGGTGGATATAATGTACATGGACTTTCAGAAAGCCTTTGACAAGGTCCTTCACCAAAGGCTCTTAAGCAAACTAAGCAGTCATGGGATAAGAGGGAACGTCCTCTCATGGATCAGTAATTGGTTAAAAGACAGGAAATAGGCTAGAAATAGTCCATTTTCAGAATGGAGAGTGGTAAATAGCAGTGTCCCCCAGGGATCTATAATGGAACCAATGCTGTTCAACATATTCATAAATGATCTGGAAAAAGGAGTTAAAAGAGACGTGTCAACATTTGCAGATGATATAAAATTATTCAAGATAGTTAAGTCCAAAGCTGACTGTGAAGAGTTGCAAAAGGATCTCACAAACCTGAGTGACCTGGCAACAAAATGGCAGATTAAATTCAGTGTTGATAAATGCAAAGTAATGCACACTGGAAAACATAATCCCCATTATACATACAAAACGACGGGGTCTAAATTAGCTGTTATCACTCAAGAAAGAGATCTTGGCGTCACTGTGGATAGTCCTCTGAAATCATCCACTCCATGTGCAGCAGCAGTCAAAAAAGCTAACACAGTGTTAGGAACCATTTGGAAAGGGATAGATAATAAGACAATAAATATCATAATGCCACTATACAGAACCATGGTACACCCACACCTTGAATACTGTGTGCTGTTGTGGTCAACCCATCTTAAAAAAAGATATATAAGAAATGGAAAAGAAACAGAGAAGGGAAACAAAAATGATTAAGGATCTGAAACAGTTTCCAGATGAGGAGAGATTAAAAAGACTGGGACTCTTCAGCTTGGAAAAGAGAGGACAAAGGGGGGATACGATTGAGGTCTATAAAATTATGACTAGTGCGGAGAAAGTGAATGGGGAAGTGTTATTTACCCCTTCACATAACACAAGAACCAGGGATCACCCAATAAAATTAATAGGCAACAGGTTTAAAACAAAGAAAAAGAAGTATTTCTTCACAGTACACACAGTCAACCTGTGGAATTCATTGCCGGGGATGTTGTGAAGGCCAAAACTATAACTGGGTTAAAAAAAGAATTAGATAAGTTCATGGAGGATAGGTCCATCAATCACTATTAGCCAAGATGGTCAGGGAGGCAACCCCATGCTCTGGGTGTTCCTAAGCCACTGACTGCCAGATGATGGAACTGGACAACAGGGGATGGATCACTTGGTAATTGCCCTGTTCTGTTAATTCCCTTTGAAGGATCTGGCACTGGCCACTGTCGGAAGACAGGTTCCTGGGCTAGATGGACCATTGGTTTGACCGAGTATGGCCTATTTTTTATGTGCTTATGTTTATGAGACATGGGAGGAAAAATTAAAGTAAAAATGAGAAGATCTCAGTAAGGGAACAATCATCTCTTACTAGAATGCAGTTATTTTGAGCAGATGAAGAGTTGGTGTGAACTCCTGGAGTATTAGGAGTTGCGTTTTCTCACCTTATTCCGCCTTTGGCTTCATGTCGTCTGTTATGCTGCTCCATGTCTGGATCAGTCTCCCTGTTGAGTACCTTCAGTATTCTCCTTCAAGTCCTTCTTGGAACTAATTGGTCAAATTCAGAAAGGAGTTTTGCACAAAAAGCTAAATTCAATAGAATTAATCTGTTCAGATTTTTCTGCTGGAAAGATCCTGAAACAGTTTCCCAAGAGAGAAATATTTCAGTGTCCTTCTCTGTGGAGATCATCAAATTTCAAACCATTCTGAAACCTCTTAATCATAACACAGTGTCTCTTTCTAATATAGATTTGAATTGTTTTCCAGCCAGCTCAATGGCAGCTATATTCTTCCATACCAGTAACCCTAAGTAATTCAGAGATAAATTAACATCATGTCATAAATATGTTTTTACTTTATATCCTGGTGGAGAGGGGAAACCCCAGCCAAATTAGAATCTGAAACAAGCTTTTTAAAAATAATTCTGGTAACTCTCTAAGAAAAATGGCAGCTTTACACTGTTTGATTATTGCCATCATTGACTGAGCTATGAAAGGAGGCTATGGATGGAGTTTCAGCCTTATTTCCAGTCAAGAGCTATTGGATTCCAAGTTTCTTTCAGCTTCTTGTAACTTGAGGAAAATTTGGATTTTTTTAATAAGATGTTGAAAATCAAGTTCTGCGTAAATTGCACACAGAGAGGTATGAATACTTCCTTATATGAAATTGCAGCATGCATGCGTGTGTGCGCATGTGTGAATACATGCTTCTAACTTGCACAATCCATCCCTCAGAGCAGCTTGGTGGCTCACGATTAATTATTATCATCACTCCTTGTTGTTTTATTTGTTGAGGGCCAAAATTAGGCCCAGCTTTTTACAAGACAAAGTTCCTGTCCTGATGAGCTAACAATCTGAAAGAGAAATGCAGGAGATGGAATGCACTTGGAAGCCCCAAGGAAGAACTGGTTTGGAGATACATAAATTCTCTCTATAGAATCTCTCTCTGTCTCCCTCCCTCTCTTGTTTGAGTTGCTTCCTGTGAGCACCGTGAAGACAGTGAGTCTTTAGGGGAGTCTTTAATGAGAGGGTTTTGTTTGAGAGAGCTGTGATCTGAGATTAAAGGTGAATGAGAGAGCAAACCACTTGTGAAATCTGCCTTGTGAAATTCTTCTTAATGCCCTTCTCACTGAGGAGGAGTAGAAGGAAGACTCCTTGCAGAAACAGAAATGAGAAGCAGGAGCTGGGTAAAAGTAGGACTAAGGTACAGCATCTTTCATGTAAACCTACTCCCAATATTCAGGCTGGTCCAGCAAAACACTCTAGCACGTGCTTAAGCACTCTGCTGAATTGGGGCCTTAATAAGGACCCTATGCCTACCATGCAGGCCCCCTCAGCTCAAAGGATCTCACACCTTCTGCATCTACACTTACTTATACTGAAGGACTATGGGACACAGTTAGTTGGAACTGTTGCCTAGATGGTGATGGTGATGGGCCCAGACTCTGAGGCCTAGATGCAGTGCTGGAAGAGTATAAGAGGGGAGAGAATTTAAAGCATTGAAATTCTGTTTTCCCCTCTTTCACTCCCCCGGTTATTAAAATGCTTGTATATTCGGCTTTTCTCCTACCCTTAGTCCTGCAAATCTTGTCTCGCTCAGGCAGCGTCAGAATGGGAACAACCTCCTTACGTTCAAGTCAATTCAGCTCATAGTGAAGGTCCCAAATAAAATGGCTTCTTGTTCTGTTTTCCCCTAACCTGAATCGTTTGTAGAGACTTGGCATGGCCACTTAATCAGAGGCTCCTCTGCGGTTTTGAAGGCTTGTCTTCCAGATTTAGTATGTGTCCAACTCATTTCCTAGTTTTCTGTTCCTGGTACAAAATCCTCTGCCAGTTTTGTCAGCCAGTACGAAATGTGGACAGTGGATTCCAGGCATTTGGATCTAAAATTTGTAGATCATTATAAAGTAATAAGTAGGAACTTTTACTATCCTTGGAGAGGTTTTTTTATATATGTATATATAATTGCTGGCTGGGCTTGCTGACATGATGGAGTCTTGAAAACAACAACAAGTTTCCTCATACTGGGAAGAATGGAGAATATCTTTCTGTAGACCTCAGTGACTAACTTCAGGCTGGCATAAAATTATATCTGACCATGCTCAGAGTCCAGTTCTAAGCACAAACCACACAAAGGGCAGCTGAGGACTCTGACCAGACAGTGAATCACAAGTCCAATCCAGCAGGAAAACTGGAGGATGAGGAGGCTATATCATGGCAAAATCCCATTCCCTCACCACATAAGGCCTCCATCTGGTATTGGGCCCTAGAAATAATTGCACCAGCTCTGGTCATGCTAAAGGGAGAGACAAAAATATGTGTTAATAAAAATTGGACCAAACTCATATCCTAAATCCAAGCTCCCTGACTTTTGTGCCTTGAGTCCATTGCTAATGAAAGAAAATTACCTTTGTAGATTGGCAGGTAACTTATAGTGGAGAACAATCCATGGTTTGTTTAATTTATGTGGTCATAGCATACAGGGGAAAGTCTTTTAGTTGGATAAGAAATCATCACTGTTCTACCTGAATTCACCTGAGTTATATTGAACTGTACTGGCCTTTGACGTGACGTGCTGTGTCTAATCCATCTAGGTTTTTATGTCATGACCATCACCATTGGTACCTGAGTGCCTGACATACTGACATTTCTTCCAGTCTGTGAAGACTCCTTTTTTGTTTTCTTTTCTTTTTTCCTTCTTCTGCTATTTTAGGGAAATGATGAGTTGGTCAAAGAAGTGGAAGGGGCTTTTTCCCACAGGCTACCAAAGAGTCATCACATGGCTTGTGAATAAGGTTGGAAGTGCTAAACAAAATTTTTTTGCCTTAGTTACTTACAGCTGTCACTTTCCAGTGTAGACTAGCCCCAGCTTGCATTGCTGAGGCATCTGCCTCAAAGCCCAAATCTGTCATCTTTACTTAAAGTAAGTTGCTCCATGGGTTTTGATAGAATAACTTGTGGAGTAAGGGCCTAACCCAAAGCTCAGTGCAGACAACAAAAAGATTTCTAATGACTTCAGTGAGCTTTGGATCAGGCCCTTCGTTACTGTGAGACAGGGTGGCAAAACAGGCTCGTTATGTTATGGTGTAACACGATGGTGGTATTAGTCTGGTTCCTAATGGACAAGCTTCGTCATTATTAAATCAAATACACAGTTGGGGCACACTCCTTGTCCCTCTCCAGGGGATCCACATGAGGATCCTCTCATCTCCTAGAAGCGCACCTTCTATGGCAAATTTGAAACATTGTTGGAGGAGCACAGAGGCAGCTGCGCTGCTGCTGCCCACACAATTAGAGTTTGGGGATAATTCAAAGACTGCAGTCTTTAGAGTCAGTGTGATACCCTTCACCCGTTCCAAATGTATTCCCATGGAGGGGGGCGGGGGAGAAGGGAGGAAAAAACATAATACAGATGGCTTGAAATCAAAGCCAATCATATAGATAAAAGCAGGGGAGCATGGATAATCTGAGTCTTTGATTTAAAGTGTGTGAGATTTCCTACAGCAACTCGATCTTTTTGGCTAACAAAACAGCTGTCGACTGAAATCTCTGTGACTGCCTTCAATTGCAAGTTGCACTTCTCAGCTGTTACTGTTTAGCAGGAAACCAGTAGATTATTGATTGTGGGGTGGGGTGGCCGATGTTTTATCAATGATTTAAATAATCAAGATACCTCTCTTTCCTTCAGCCCACCTCACCCCCTTTTGTGGTAGAACCCTGTGAGAGAGCAGGGGAAGGGATTCTGTGAGAATTTTCTTGCCCATGTCATTCCACTGGAGGGGAGCAAGCTGCTACAGAGCAAGCCCTACGGCCTGTCGAAAACCCTGCAAACCTTCAGGGATATGCATGGAAACCCTGTATCATTTTGTGACAGACTGGTCTATATGTGTACAGGCTTCTATCACAGTGTCCTTCACTTGGCAGCGTAATCACCATTCTGAAGAATGCGACCTACATGTTGAGTTTGTATGTGACTGCCTTGAGATGTCAAAGGGAGATGTCAAGAGACTAATTGTTATAATTCCTGAGTAAAGCTGATTGAAAATTTGTTGATGTATCTGAAATGTATGATGAAAACACGTCAGTTTTGACAAAAATTTCTTCGGTCTAGGATGTGAGAGAGTGTGGGAGCTCCATCCCAGAATATCCCAGGGGTTGGGATGCTCACTTGAGATGGAGACGACCCATATTCAAGTTCCCAGCTCAAGCCAAGCAGGAACTTGAACCTAGACGGCCAACATCCTAGGTGACCTCCCTAATCTCGAGGCTTTTGGCTATTCTGGTGTGTGTGTTTTTCTCTTTTTTTCTCATGGGGAAAGAAACTTTGAAAGGTCTTGTTTTCCTTCCACATAGAATGGAGACAAATTCCAAAACCTCTACATTTTACACAGAATAGAACTGCTGTCTTCCACCCAGCCCTATACCTGACACCACCCTGAAGGGACTAACATGAGAGCCGTCAAATATGATGGTCTTCCATTCCAAGGGATCTGCCCTCGGAACAATTGATTTGCTACACAGTGTGGTTAGGCTGCAAGAACTGTTTTTCCCAGTTTGAGCTAACCATTTGATTGAGATTCTGAAGCTAACCAGTGGGTCGCATGACAGAGAGGACTGAAACTGTATTTAAGGGGAAGATCTGCTCTTGCCTCCATCACTTTCACTGGCCAACCATTGGCAGGGGTGACAAGTTATATGGGCCCATGGTGCCCGTGCTTCAGGAATATTCACAACATGAGGGCCCATCTCCACCAATGTTTGGGGCTGGGTCTGTCCCCGAGCCCTGCCTGCCACCTACCAGGCGCCTTCCCTGGAGGGTCTCCTGGCCCTGCCTGCCACTCCTGGGTGATTTAAAAGGGCCCAGGGGCCCCCCGCTCCCACCACCGGCAGTGCAGTGGGGCTAAAGCGGCTTGCTGCCTGCCCTCGCTCCATGCGGCGTGCCACTCCGGAAGGGGCTGGCATGTCCTTGCGGTCCCTGGGGGTGTGTGTCTCTGCACACTGCCCCCGCCCTGAGCACTGACTCTGCCATTGGAACTGCAGCCAATGGGAGCTGCGGGGACAGTGCCTGTGGGCAGTGGCATGTGGAGACCCCCGGCTCCCCTGCCTAGGAGCGCTGCCAGAGGGGTGTGCGGGTCGCTTTCGGGAGCCGCCTGAGGTAAGCGCTGCACCCCTCATTCTCTCCCACAACCTAACCCCATGCCCCAGCCCAAAGCCCGCACCCCGTACCCAAACTCCCTCCCAGAGTCCACCCTGCACACCCCCTCCTGCACCTCTACCCCCTGTCCCAGCCTAGAGCCCACACCCAAGCTCCCTCTCGGAGCCCACTCAGCACACCCTCTCCTGCACCCCAACCCCGTGCCCCAGCCCAGAGCATGCACCCAGCACCCAAACTCCCTCCCAGAGCCTTAGGCAGGTGGGGGGCGCAGAGTGGGACTTGGACCCATTCTGGACACCACCAAAAATTATACAAACCTGCCACCCCGACCATTGGCCAACAACAGGACTGCAGGAAGGGCCTACCCACCTGACACAAGGGCTGGGCCTAAGTGCTCAGAGAAGGAGTGAGCATAGATTCAGCGGGGAAGGCATCTAAGCTTTTGTTGTTTTACCTAAAGGTCTGTAACGTGTCTGCTTTGAGAGTAAAAGCTTCAGTGGTTTTAGAAACTCCTGAATAAAGCCTGTGTTCCTTAGTTTATCTGCCCAGGGTCCCCAAGGAGATAAGCTGTAAACCAGAGCACCCACCACAGTGGATCTCAGAGGGGCGTGAGCATAAGTGACTCTGGAGGCTTGCGAGGTCAGAGCACTTTTTTTGAGGGCCTAAGGCAGTTGAACTGCAGAGTCCTCCATCCCAAGGAAGATGGCCAGAGAGGAGGTCTGCACTGGGGAGTGTGCCTTGGTGACCCAGACTTAGAAACATTGTCTGGACTTTGCTCAGACCCAGCTGATTTGGAAGTATGGGGGATCCAAAGGTTGAGTCCAATACAGCAGATTGTGACTGTCCACTTACGGGACTCAATCAGGTGTATGACCCCTCCACAGAAGCTCTATGCCAGAGGTGCCCCTATCCCCTGCGGCCAGTGTGACTGCAGTGGAACTGTGCTACCAGGAATGACTCTCGGCCATAGCTGCCCTCAGGTTCCCCCCACTGTGGCAAGGGCTTCAGGAAAGTTAATACAGCCCCAGCTGTACGACCTGAGCTGGATCAGAGGGGGAATGAAGTGCATCCAAAGTGGGGCCACTCTATCCCTGCTTCAGCCTGCCTAATGCCACCCTTCTCTTCAAATGGATCCTGACCCTGCAGAGAGCTCCCCAGCATGTCTTATGAAGTGTTAGTCAGAGGTGCAGGGGGACAGTGTTGCAGAGCTGGCATATTCTCTCTCCTCCCCTCCACTTCTTTTAGCCCTGTAACAGGCATCTCCCACCACATCAACCCACCCATTGGGTCTTTTATATTCAGGCTCTCATGGTTTGTGGCAGTTAAAGCAGAATTAGAGCAGTGGGATATGCAGCCTGCCATATTATAAATGAGTCTATTAGAGGTAGTGAGTGATTCAAAGAGTGCAATGAAGAGTAATGGATTTTGGAGACGCCATCCCCAGGCAGTTAAATAAAGGCTCACATCAAGTTTTTGAATAGTTTTCCAATTCCTTTCCCAGTTTTCTATTCGCAAGACCAATAAAAAGAAGAAATCCTCAACTTGCCAGTTGTCACAGCCAATACAAAATGTGCGTAACAGATGCTGGAGACTGGACCCAAACCCGTGTGCAGATAGTCAGATACTAATAAGAAGGTGACTTCTACCAACCTTGGAGAATTCATTTTTATACTATCTGGCTGGAGTTGCTGACACAGCGGAGTCTGGAAAACAATAAAGCCATGGTTCCTCTTAGCAGGAAGGAGAGATCTTATTTCTTTAATGTGTCTGAAATGGCCAATTTCAATTTCCTCCATAGCTTAGGAGGGAGACCAAAATATTAATAATTGAAAATAGAACAATGAAAACCAGCAGGAGGACATAGTTGAGGTGGTTACAGGTGGAGAATACAGAGAGTTAAATCCTGAAATTAAACCCAGGGTCATTTAAATGAGAAATTCTGAAAGCAGTTTTAACTCTGATCAGTTAGACAATGGAATAATTTGTCAAGGGAGATCACTGAGGGCTGGTCAGCAGAGGTGTTTAGGAGTAGGCTAGATGAAACCGTTAGGAGATTGGAGGACTAGCGGATATGCCTGAGGGATGCAGCATAATGAAGGGCAGGATAAAAAACCAACCATTTTCCCTTACACCTTTGCCCTATCTCATGATGCAAGACTAAAGGAACGCTTACTGCAATTACAGCCAATAAGTGTGAAATATGTGAGAGGAGATACTCTATATACAGTCTACAGGCAACCTGCGGAACGTGCTACTGCAGCAGACAGTTTGTGGCTGGATTGTAAAAAGGACTGGGTTAATTTTATTACTCCTGTCAATAATTGTGGCAAAGGATGCTCACATACCACTGTGATGAGTGTGGTTAAAAATGCCTAGACAGAAGTTAAGACAGTGTTACAAGGTTGTTCAGATATAATGCTTCAAGGGATTAGTTTGTCAACTGCAAGGAATGAGTTGTAGGCATCTTTACTCTGTGCATGGCATTGCACAAATAGACTGGTGCAAGAGCATTCTGGGTTTTTTATTTGTAAATCAGTGTCATTCCATTGACTTGACTTCGGTGAAGCGCTGAAGATTTACACCACCCTTGCTTTGACCCTTGCTTTGAAAATATCACATATTGGTCACTACTAGAAGCAGGACACTGAACTTGATGGATTGATGATCAGCAAATCCTGTAAAGCTAAGTTCTTCTATGAGGAAGTTAATTTAAAACTCCTTCCCATCTCTACGTGTTCTCTGGAGCAGTATAGACAACTACAGACAAAACGTGAGTCAAAATGCTGAGGCTGTAGCTTGGTAGCATTTGCAGGAGAAAAAATAAACAGGAGCAATAATTAGACAATAGAGACATCTGGCAACTACAGTCGGGTTATAATAATAATTTTTAAAAGTGTGCAAAAAACTTTCTGAACTCTGGCCTTCAGTTGCCACTGTCTTGGAGCGTGTGCAGTTATTGACACCTGTGCAAAGTGGGTGTAAATCAGAATGGCTGCATTTCACAATAAGTCTACGCACTCTAAATAACGCTACATAACAACACAAGGAGTAAGCAAGGGAAGAATCAGGCCACCTTTATATTTAGAATATCTGCTCTCTCCCATATTATGGGCCAAATTCTCTGATGGAAAAACTCCACCGAAGTTAGCGGTGATATGCTAGCAAAGTATTTGGCCCTGAAGACGTAGTTCAGCTGTCCCCCTGATACTGGACAAAGGCCCTTATTTTCGTGTCACCTGCATCATTGTAAATCAGGAGCGTCAGTATTGCAAACAATGGAGTTATACCCACAGCATGCCAGTTGAAATGAGAGGATCCTCAGGATCAGACTCTCTTCCAATTCTGATGAGTACCATTTTTTGAAAAAAAAAATTGCGAAAATATTCATAAAAAAGGGAAATACCCTGTTGCATTCAAAAACAATTCCGTTACTTACTGTATCTCTCCATTGTTATTTATCAGTTTGCATATCTTCCAGCCTGGAGACATTTATTTTAGCTCATTGACCTTGGTTAATCTTCAAATCCATTAATGTTATTACAGTGTATTTCAAAACTTCCCTGGATGTAATTGTGTATTTGTGTTCGTGTGTGTGTGTGTGTGTGTGTGTGTTTGTTTGTTTAGTTTGAGTCAGCAGTTTAGAGTTTGTACATAAGTAATATTTGCAATACCCAGTCCTAGAGGGGTTTTTCAAGACAACAAAGTTATTTCATATGTGCAGTTAAAAAAAAACAGAAAAATTACAAACATCTGTATTTTCTCTAGAGAGACATAGATTATTGGTTGCAATGCTGTGGGATGGAATTTGCTTCTTTCAGCCGGCTGAATCCATGTGCCCTTGCCAAGAACGTTTTACATTTCCCTTTTGCTCGGCTGCTGTTTCCAGTGTTGGCACGGGATCTCCTTATTATATTTATTTCTCGGAGTCGCTGGTTCCAGCCTTGGCATTTACCGCATTTGTTGTACTTGTCTTCCCACCCCTCCTTTCTGACATCATTCGAGTGAGATCAGGAAAAAAAAGAAATTTGGAAACTCTAGCCAGGTACAATAGTGTAAAAAAAAAAAAGAAGTGTTGATGTAGCAAGTGAAACAATGGACTCCTGGGCCAGTTCTGGGCACAATATTTCTCCAAGAGGTGCTTTGCTGTTGACTTCAGTGGGATCAGAATCGGGCACTTAGCGAGCAGGAGACATGGACCTGCACCAGGGAATCTACACAGTAACTTTTCCAAAGTTTGGGAGTGTTTGGATCTGGGAGGTTGGTTCTGGCCTTTCCCTAGTTAGTATGTGGAATACATACTAATTTGTGTGTGCATAAATGTACAGAGCTTGATCACACCATATAGGCAAAGCCTTGAGCCACCCTCTCCCAGAGGAAGCTTGCAAAGGGATTGCTATTGTCTTGGGCCCTTGCACAAGATGTGTAAGTGGTTCAGACTCCTCACACTCTCCCTCTTCCCAGCCATGAATATCCCATAAAAGAGCCAGTAACAATCTGGTTCACAAGGGCTTCTTTCCAAAGCCATAAATATCCAGCTGTTATGTAACAGGGTTGGTGGATCATATGTTTTCAGCAGGACAATGCTCCTCTATTTGTGATAATTTCTTGGAATCCTATGGGCTAGAACTCACTTTCCACCAGGTGAGAGGCAATTAATCAATAAGACCCTAGACCAGATTTTGTTCTGTTCCGCTGGTATAACTCTGGAGTGACTTTGTTTAAATCAGTGGTCACTCCCAGTTGTCACCAGTTTGACACCTTTTATGTTTTGCTTCTGATTTTTAAATCAAAAAGGAAATTCAAACTGAAGAGTGAGCAAATTAAGAGCCTTAATTTTCCTATTCATTTTCCCTAACTTTTTATTGGAAAAAATGGCACAAAACGAGCCTGAGAGTCGATATATGATGGATACTATAGCCTCTCTGGAAGGCTCACATGAATTTGTCACACAACGCCCCCAACATAAATCAATCTGCACCATAGGGAGATTACACTTTTAGTACAAGTGTACGTGTTAAGAAATTGTTCTGCAAGTGTTACATGTACATATGCAGTTACTAATTTTCAATCCTGAAAAACTTGGCTCATTCACATTACTTTCTGAAGTAACCAAGAGAGCCTGGTCCATGTTAGGAAATTGACAACTTTGCCAAATTTGATCCTGAAAAAATAGTGAAGTCAGCTGGGCGTTACAGAAGCACAGAATGTCCCAAGCTGGTAAACTTTTTATTTTATTTTTCCTTTACTTTTATTGTTAGCTCTCATATAAGTTAAAAAGACAGCTTGTCTCGGAAAGGGTGAAACTCACCCCATGCAGTGGGCCAACACAAGGCATATGTGGAACTTAAGCTTTCAAAATAGAATTTGAGTTGTGCATGTATAACCCATTGAGCAGTATGTATTACAGATCCCCACATGAGTCCAATCCACAGATAATGAGAGTCTGTTACAGGCCCAGTATGCTCTTTAGCTCAAACTGTAGCAGCTCATGCTTTTAGCTTTAGAGGTTCCCAGCATGTCAGTCAAAACAGACCTCATACTGGCCCTCTACACCAGTGGTTCTCAACCAGGGGTACATGTACCCGAGGGGTACTCAGTGCTCTTCCAGGGGGTACATCAACTCACCTAGATATTTATTTTACAACAGGCTACATAAAAAGCACTAGCAAAGTCAGTACAAACTACAATTTCATACAGACAATGACTTGTTTAGACTGCTCTATGTGCTATACACTGAAATGTAAGTACAATAGTTATAGTCCAATTGATTTATTTTATAATTATATGGTAAAAATGAGAAAGTCAGCAATTTTTCAGTAACAGTGAGGCTGTGACACTTTTGTATTTTTATGTTTGATTTTGTAAGCAAATAGTTTTTAAGTGAGATGTAACTTGGGAGTATACAAGATAAATCAGACTCCTAAAAGGGGTACAGTAGTCTGAAAAGGTTGAGAGCCACTGCTCTATTCAGGGTGATCTTCACTGCAAGTTTGTGGAAAACAGATGTAGACATTTTAAAATTGCTCCTGGCTTTAGACCTGGAATGGCATATTTTATCCTGGCACAAAGGTTTATATTATATTAGAAATAATTGTAATGGGCCAGATTGTCTCCTCTGCACAAAAAAAAAAAAGTAAAGGAAGGACAATTCCATGAAGGTTCCCCTCGCAGAGCTTCCCATGGTTTGTAGCTTGGGAGTTCAGAGTCTGCCCAGGATGGAATGACCATCGAATCCAATCCCCAAATCCAGGTAGCTCAGAGAACAGCCAGAAGCAAAAGCTGCCTGTCAGTCTTTTACACTGTAAACTCTCTGAGGCAAGGACTATTTTGACATCTGTCATGTCTAGAAAACAAATAAGCTTGCTCTAAAATGTGTGGACTCTAAATTGACAAATCTGCTGTTAATCCAACACCTTTTAAAATATCTGGATTATGTGAGGGGAAAGTTGTTTTAAAAGCCAACATTCTAATGATTGCTTTACATGAAAAAACAGAAGGGCTCAGGATAAGGATAATATTAACACTTATATGGTGCCTTACCTCTTCAAAGCACAGTACAAACATTAACTGACTCATCCTCACACCAGCCCGGCAGGCTGGGTAACCCAGTGCAAAACACAAGCCCACAGAGGTTAGAGGTTTTACATTAATGCCCTGAGTTTAAACTCTTGCATAATTTAAAGCAGGGGCAGCTAAAATGCATCTTGTGGACCAAAGGTGGTACTCAGAGTCCTTAAATACTGCCCACAGCCTCCCTCCTCTGTTTCATGGCTGAGTGAGGATGAAGCTGGGTCAAATGGGGGCTTTTGCTGCTAGTGAGTTCAGTCAACAAACAATCTAGATATTTAACAAGTAAGATACGAAGAGCAATCAAAGTTATGGTCTTGGGCATTCAGGGCTAGATCCTCAATTTGGGCCAGAGCTCTGTTCAGTGCAGCTCAGGGTGTAGGGCAAGTATGGCTGTATGCCACCGAAGTTACTCCAGCTTGTAATGATTTTGCTCAGAGGTTAAATCATCTGGAGGTTGCTGGTGTGGGTAGCATAGTCAGGTCACTGCCAGTACCCACATGGCAGGAGGTTAAGAAGGTGACCACATCCTGGCTGTGCTGGCTGTATGCCAGCCAGGGATTTCCCCACGCTGGGGGGACGGGGGAGACAGGGGACAGTTGAAGGGCGCCTTTAATGGTCCCTGTGGGCCAGTGCATTGCAGCCAGGATCAGGCCGTGAGTGTTTTTTAGGGATGAGGTCTATTGTATGCAAATTAGGGGTGGCTGGTCACACTCTTGGGAAGCTGCCAATGGAGTCCTCAGTGGGGTTCTCCCTAGTTTACATGAGCTAGAGAGATGGCCAGAGCTCAATGACCAGGTCCATCTAGGTACAGGCACGCTCCCTCCAGGTTAATCTAGCTTCAAATGGTTAATTAAAGACGGTTCTGAACCAAAGCCCCAAATCTGAATACCACCAAACTATGGAGTGAAGCAGAGGAATCAGAACCTGAACTCAGATTCAGATTTGGTTTTTTTACAGCTCGCAGCTACTTCTATAAGGGGTCAAACCAGACATCCTTGAACTTTCTGGATGTGAAACAGATGTGGTGCCCAAGGGCAGAAATCTCACAAGAACTGCAGATCTTACAATATTTCTGGCAATTTGGCTGAAATCTCAGGAGAAAGACTTGTGAGAGTTCACCATTGCTAAATCAGAATCCTGACCCAGCTCTGGCTTTGAACATGAACTCTAATCCAAATCTGAACAGCGCCTCTTTGGATATCTCTCCCTCAATCCAAATGCCACCCGGTTTGGGGGCTAGAGGAATTCAGACTTGATTCCCTCAGATATGAACATGTCCCCATAGTTTTTGTTCCTGATAGGATCCAAGATCAGAAGGCTCCCATTTTCAGGACCTGGTTGCGGTGCAACTCAAGATGTACAAATCTCTTGCAATGCTTTTTTAGCTCACAGAGTCAACTGATCTCAAGAGATTTCTGCTATTTGGGTCTGACAATCTTGAAAGAATAGCTTGCAAGTTGCAACCTCTTGCACTGAACCCAAATTCTAGCCCTGGGTTTAGTTTTGAATACATACCCTGAACCTTATGTAAGCGGGGGAATAGTCCCACTATTGTGGGGAACTTTTATGGCTTCTGCACTATCCCGGTGAAGTGGGCTAGCGAAAGGATCTGAATCCTCGCTTCCACTTCCTTTACCCAGTGGCCTCCCTGCCCTTGAGGACTCCCCTTCCACTCTCCTGTCTGGCAGAGTCCTCGTAACCCCAACAAGGCTGGGCCCAGGATTCCAGGGGGGCTCGACCCCCAACCCTGCTGTGGTCACCTAGGACAGGGGATAGGGTGTCCCCACTCCGGGGTACTCTCTCTGCAGTTCTCTGACCCACTGACCATTACATACAATTTAAAGCAAAGGCAAGTTATTTAATCAACAATTAATTTTAAAAAGAATAAGGAAAAATGGGAAAGGCTAAAGGAAACACATCACCCCGCTCTGTGGCAGGGAACATCACAAACTGTGTCTCTGGAATGTCTGGGCAGTTCACAGTCTGTTCCTTGTAAGTCCCAGGCCGCCTTCTCAGGCCCTGGCTGTGCGGCAGGGATGCTGTGGGTTGGACACTTGCTCTGGTGGTGGCCACAGGCTCTCAGGCTCTAAGGGGAAGGACCCTTCTTCCCAGTGTCGCCCCCGCCCTGTCGGCGTTACGATCCAAGCCTGGCCTGCAGAGCCTCTTGGCTGAGGCATCTCCCTGTGCTGGGCCTGCTGCCCAGAGTCCCCCTCGGTCTCCTCAGCTGCTCACCGAACCCAGCTCCGGACTGCTCCAGCCCCAGCTCCACCACTCTGTCTCAGCACTGCTGCTGCTCTGCCTCTAGCTCCCTCGGCTGCTTCTCTGGCCCCTCTGGCTCTGGTTGCTGCAGCTCTCCTCCCAGGGCAAGTCTGCTCTCTCTGGGCTGTGCCTCTGGCTTTGGGGCTGCAGCTCTGCTCCCAGGGCAAGTCTGCTCTCTCTGGGCTGCTTTTCTGGTCCCTCTGGATCTGGCACAGCTCTGCTCCCCAGCTTAGCTTGAGCCCCTGCTTTCTCCTTAGTTCGGTCCCACTCCATCTGACCCAGGCAATTCCAGCTCACACAGAGGACGGGACCTCCCTGGCCTCCTGACTCCCTGATTAGCCTGCTCGCCCTGTCATTCAGGCTGACCTGGAGCACTGGCCTCTCCCCGTTGTTCCTGGGGGCTGTCAGTCTCAGGGTCCTGGTTTCCCATAGACCCTTCCCCTTTTAGTACTGGGAGCTAGCCAACCAAAACACCCCCACTGAATGTTAGTAAGGGGGCAACAGTCCCCTTACACCTAGCTTAATTCCAGTCCAGCTCTTCTCTTCAGTCCATCTGTGCTGTGCCTCTCAGGATCCATTTCGATAGATACAATACATGTACTTATGTACGTATTCTGCAGTCATAGGGATGAGTGCTTTCTAGTTCCTAAGGTAGGTAGGTAGATCTTTCATAGACGTACTATATGAACGTGTCTACACCATATGGAACAATAAATGTAAAGGTAAAATTTTCAAAAGTGAAAATTAGGTGCTTAGGAGTCTAAATCTCATTGAAAGATTCTTAAATCCCATTGCCTTTCAATGAGACTGAGCATCCTGAGTACCTAAATCACTTTTGAAAACATTACCCTAAGTCTTTGGAACTGTTATGAGCAGGTATCTGAATGTAGTTTGCAAGATGAATATAGGGCACACAACTTGGTCAAGTAAATACTGCTTAGCATTTAAATGCCTCTTCGTTTGGAGGTTCACTCAGCAAGGCCTTGCTCAATCTGTTTGATAATGAAAGTTTAATAATCTCCATGTGTGCATCCCATGCAAATATGCTTTTACTGGATTAGCACATCAAGGGACTACAGCAAAATTAGAATTTGAGACCCATCACAAAGAGTAATGAGAATGAGCTGTTGTAACAATAATAATAAAAAGACAGTAACAACTGAATTCAGCACAACAGAGTCACATTGTGTTGGGCAACACAGTTAACCAAAGATTGATGTGTCACAGGAGATGGTATTCTTGGTCCAAGCAAATGCTGGACAGCTTTCCTGTTAGTCCACCAGCTGCAGTTTAAAGAGGAAATCACATCTGATTTCTGCCTATGGATTTTAAGGGGGCCACATGCAGGTGGAATTATATTTTTTTATTATTATTCAGAGTGCAGTAGTACTCACACGGTATTAGGGTCTGTGTAGACACAGAAGAGAGGACAGATCCTTCTTGAAGAGTTTTCCTATCTTAAAAAAAAAAAAAAAGTTGTAGAGCGAGGGAAAGGGGGACAACACACAAGCGAAGTGGTAAAGGAGATGACTAGTACCTGCCTTGTTAGTTTTGTCCTTGCCTACATAGACTATCTCCAGCTGCCCCTCCGCTTGGCTACTGCGAGTTACTGATCTAGCCCTCCTCCATATCTAGCAAAAATTACTTCAGTCTGTTTAATTATCATTCTCATGCCCAATAAATACCTAGCAAATCCTTCCTCTTACCCAAGGCCCCTCTTGTCATTCCCCCAGCACAGTGGAGCCAGCCTCTCATCTTCTGGTGCTTCCCACACCACCTCATCCTAGTTATACAAATAGGCCATGGACCCAGGGGTACATCTGACATTGCAGGGTGTAGGTTCAAAAGGGGGGGAGCCAGTTTTCTGCTGTATCATCACCTCACAGAAGAGGTATGACAGACGTGAGGAAGTGTCAAGTACTGGAGTTTGCAAGGGCTGGTCAGGCCATGAGAACCCCTGATCCATCCCTTCAGGTCCCGCTGATGCAGGAGGAGTCTCTGTCTGTGTTCTTCACAGGGCTCCCTTGGCAGCATGGGGCCTGCAGGGGTACTTTGCTGGTAGTAGATCCTAGCGAGGGCCTGCAATTTGGGCCCCCTTTGATAGGGATCACAGAGTGTGGGTGGGGAGCACAGACAATTGTTTAAACAACTGTGTAATGCCCATTCACCAGTGCCTGACTCGCCTCCTGGGTCACTCTCTGTTGTGAGCTGGGTCTGTGACCCCTTGCTACATAGCAAGCTTTTAGCCTCAGTTACAACCGTGTTTGTTTATATGGTGCTCATGCTCTAGGTCTAACAACACACAGCACACAACATGACCCAGTTAATTCCTGAACCAGGGAAAAACCAAAGTCCCCAGTAAAACTCCCACTGCCCTACCCCCTCCCAGTGTACAATAAATAAAATGGCCACTCAAAACACATGGAGCTCAAAAGAAAATGCAATGGGCTTGAGCTTGGATTGGAAGGGTGCCAGGAGACAACCTCTAGCTTGTGCTGAGGAGAGCATTTCAGAGCACTGTCACTGGGAGCTCTTTGTGCTGTGTATCTTGATAGTCAGATTGTTCCGCCCTTCTATGTCACTATCCCATGCTCTCTTTTCTTGATTTCTAATCATGAAGAATTTCATGATTCTTCATGTCCCCTTTTTACTGCAAGAACAGTGTGTAAGGGCAGCCTAGCGTCCAGGGCATGAAGGGTCTGATCCTGAGAGGCCCTGTGCACCTACCGCTCCTACTGTGGCAAAACCGGAAATCATCACTCGCTTTTTATTGAGTCAAAACTCTTGCTAAATTCAATGGAGCAAGCCCCAGGTCCTTATTCTGCAAACTCCCACTCCACTGAAGTCAGTGGCTGTTTGTCTGAGTGAAAAGTAAGTGTAAAGTGAGAGCTGTAGTTTCTTGGTATCTTTCAGGATCTCTCCATAATATTGGGTTTGTGCCTGAGTCATGCTGAATACCTTCAACGCCCACTGAAATCAGTAAGCATTGAGGGTGCTCAGAAACTCATAGAACTGAGCAGTTCCCTTCTCTGAGTCAAATCCTGACGTCTTTACTCGGTTTTTATTCAGTCCTTATGCAGGATTCACCACCTCTCGAGAACATAAGAACGTAAGAATGGCCATACTGGGTCAGACCAAAGGTCTATCCGGCCCAGTATCCTGTCTGCTGACAGAAAAGGAGGACTTGTGGCACCTTAGAGACTAACCAATTTATTAGAGCATAAGCTTTCGTGAGCTACAGCTCACTTCCTCAGATGCATATCGTGGAAACTGCAGCAGGCTTTATATATACACAGAGAATATGAAACAATACCTATTCCCACCCCACTGTCCTGCTGGTAATAGCTTATCTAAAGTGATTTCCAGCACAAATCCAGGTTTTCTCACCCTCCACCCCCCCACACAAATTCACTCTCCTGCTGGTGATAGCCCATCCAAAGTGACAACTCTTTACACAATGTGCATGACAATCAAGCTGGGCTATTTCCTGCACAAATCCAGGTTCTCACATCCCCCCCACCCCCATACACACACAAACTCACTCTCCTGCTGGTAATAGCTCATCCAAACTGACCACTCTTCAAGTTAAAATCCAAGTTAAACCAGAACATCTGGGGGGGGGGGGTAGGAAAAAACAAGAGGAAACAGGCTACCTTGCATAATGACTTAGCCACTCCAAGTCTCTATTTAAGCCTAAATTAATAGTATCCAATTTGCAAATTCCACACAAAGATGGACTACGAGCCGTCAAGAACACTATCCCCGATAATGTCATGGCTAACCTGGTGGCTGAACTTTGTGACTTTGTCCTTATCCATAACTACTTCACATTTGGGGACAATGTATACCTTCAGATCAGCGGCACTGCTATGGGTACCCGCATGGCCCCACAGTATGCCAACATTTTTATGGCTGATTTAGAACAACGCTTCCTCAGCTCTCGTCCCCTAAAGCCCCTACTCTACTTGCGCTATATTGATGACATCTTCATCATCTGGACCCATGGAAAAGAAGCCCTTGAGGAATTCCACCATGATTTCAACAATTTCCATCCCACCACCAACCTCAGCCTGGTCCAGTCCACACAAGAGATCCACTTCCTGGACACTACAGTGCTAATAAACAATGGCCACATAAACACCACCCTATACCGTAAACCTACTGACCGCTATTCCTACCTGCATGCCTCCAGCTTTCACCCTGACCACACCACACGATCCATCGTCTACAGCCAAGCTCTGCGATACAACCGCATTTGCTCCAACCCCTCAGACAGAGACAAACACCTACAAGATCTCTGTCAAGCTTTCTTACAACTACAATACCCACCTGCAGAAGTAAAGAAACAGATTGATAGAGCCAGAAGAGTTCCCAGAAGTTACCTACTACAGGACAGGCCTAACAAAGAAAATAACAGAACGCCACTAGCCGTCACCTTCAGCCCCCAACTAAAACCCCTCCAACGCATTATTAAGGATCTACAACCTATCCTAAAGGATGACCCAACACTCTCACAAATCTTGGGAGACGGGCCAGTCCTTGCCTACAGACAGCCCCGCAACCTGAAGCAAATACTCACCAACAACCACATACCACACAACAGAACCACTAACCCAGGAACTTATCCTTGCAACAAAGCCCGTTGCCAACTGTGCCCACATATCTATTCAGGGGACACCATCACAGGGCCTAATAACATCAGCCACACTATCAGAGGCTCGTTCACCTGCACATCCACCAATGTGATATATGCCATCATGTGCCAGCAATGCCCCTCTGCCATGTACATTGGTCAAACTGGACAGTCTCTACGTAAAAGAATAAATGGACACAAATCAGATGTCAAGAATTATAACATTCATAAACCAGTCGGAGAACACTTCAATCTCTCTGGTCACGCGATCACAGACATGAAGGTTGCTATCTTAAAACAAAAAAACTTCAAATCCAGACTCCAGCGAGAAACTGCTGAATTGGAATTCATTTGCAAATTGGATACTATTAATTTAGGCTTAAATAGAGACTTGGAGTGGCTAAGTCATTATGCAAGGTAGCCTGTTTCCTCTTGTTTTTTCCTACCCCCCCCCCCAGATGTTCTGGTTTAACTTGGATTTTAACTTGAAGAGTGGTCAGTTTGGATGAGCTATTACCAGCAGGAGAGTGAGTTTGTGTGTGTATGGGGGTGGGGGGGATGTGAGAACCTGGATTTGTGCAGGAAATAGCCCAGCTTGATTGTCATGCACATTGTGTAAAGAGTTGTCACTTTGGATGGGCTATCACCAGCAGGAGAGTGAATTTGTGTGGGGGGGTGGAGGGTGAGAAAACCTGGATTTGTGCTGGAAATCACTTTAGATAAGCTATTACCAGCAGGACAGTGGGGTGGGAATAGGTATTGTTTCATATTCTCTGTGTATATATAAAGCCTGCTGCAGTTTCCACGATATGCATCTGAGGAAGTGAGCTGTAGCTCACGAAAGCTTATGCTCTAATAAATTGGTTAGTCTCTAAGGTGCCACAAGTACTCCTTTTCTTTTTGCGAATACAGACTAACACGGCTGTTACTCTGAAACCTGTCTGCTGACAGTGGCCAATGCCAGGTGCCCCAGAGGGAGTGAACCTAACAGGTAATGATCAAGTGATCTCTCTCCTGCCATCCATCTCCACCCTCTGACAAACAGAGGCTAGGGACACCATTCCTTACTCATCCTGGCTAATAGCCATTAATGGACTTAACCTCCATGAATTTATCTAGTTCTCTTTTAAACCCTGTTATAGTCCTGGCCTTCAGAACCTCCTCAGGCAAGGAGTTCCACAGGTTGACTGTGCGCTGTGTGAAGAACTTCCTTTTATTTGTTTTAAACCTGCTGCCCATTAATTTCATTTGGTGGCCCCTAGTTCTTATATTATGGGAACAAGTAAATAACTTTTCCTTATTCACTTTCTCCACACCACTCATGATTATATACCTCTATCAAATCCCGCCTTAGTCTCCTCTTTTCTGAGCTGAAAAGTCCTACTCTCTTTAATCTCTACTCATATGGGACCTGTTCCAACCCCTAATCATTTTAGTTGCCCTTCTCTGAACCTTTTCTAATGCCAGTATATCTTTTCTGAGATGAGAAGACCACACCTGTACACAATATTCAAGATGCGGGCATACCATGGATTTATATGAGGGCAATACAATATTCTCCATCTTATTCTCTATCCCTTTTTTAATGATTCCTAACATCCTGTTTGCTTTTAAGACTGGATGCCTTTTTGGAAGGTATGCTTTCGTCAAAACAAGTTATAAGGCTCATTGCAGGGGTAATGGATGAAATTCTATGGCATGTTTTATTCCGGAGGTCAGGCTAGATGATCGAATGTTCCCTCCTGGCCTTAAAATCTTTGAATCTATTAAATCCCCCCTTGTTTTCAGTGGGAGTATCACCTGAGTAGGGACTTTGGAATCCAGCCCTATAAAACTCTCATGCAGCTTGTCATCCTGTTGGCAAAGAGCACAAATAAAAGCCAAAAGTGCCACTGATTCCGCGCCCCCTCCCCCCCCAAAAAATACACATACACATATAGAAGCCTTATTTGAATAGATGCTGCTTCAGGGGGCATATGATATACAGACAAACTTAAAAACCCATTCTGAGGGGGGATAAAACTGTTGAGTATTTTTCCCCGCGTTCGTGGGACCTGAAAATGCAAACTCAGTGTCAACACCTTTGGAAAACAGTGCACGTTTCTGTTTATTCTGAATCCAAACCTTTCCATTAAGCAATGATGTGGTATTGAGATCAGCATAGCCTTTTTTCTTTACTATGTACTTGTTGATAAACATACACGGTGTTTTTTTAAAAATACAACTATTCATTTTAAGAGACAAACTTCTCCCTCTTCCTAGTGGATTTTGGTGGAGGGGAGGGGGAAGTGTGTACTTCCTTAAATAAATATTTTCTCAATCTTTCGGGGTATTTTTTTTTCAAGCAGTGGGTTTTAACATTTTTTTAACATAATTCTTTACTGTGGAAAATGTACAGTGTTGTTTTGGCTGGACGGAGCAAAGCAGTGGGTTAAAATTTAGCACTTTTAGTAGCAAAGAGATCTCTCTTCTGTGAAAGACAGGATTGTATTATGTAACTGTCAGGCTGCCAAATACTTACGCTGGCAGTGGTCAGCTTTCTATGCACCATTGACATCAAAATCTAATGAGGTTTGATCCAGAGAAGGGATTTGAAAGGACGCCCTGTTTTTCTTCAGTCTTCACAAACTGAACTTGTTTAGAAAGGGGTGGGGGGGAAGATACAGACTCTTGTTTGAGGAAACATAGTGGTTTTTCGCTGACGTTTCGACTGTTTATTGATTGAACAGCAATTGCTCAGAACAAATAGTTTCTATTTACGGCGTTTATCATGTCATCTAACCTTGTATGAGGGCTCATGACGGCTGTGGAGTCAATGCCTGTGTGTGTTCCACCTACAGAGGCGTCATGACAGCTTACCTTAGTAATGATGTTGCCTAATATTTATATAGTAGTAGTATTTCATTAGTTGTATTGCAGTAGCTCCCAGGAGCCCAACTCACGGACCAGGTGTCCATTGTCCTAGGTGCTGTACAAACACAGAACAAAAAGATGGACCCAAAAAGCTTACAGCCTAAGTACCAGCCAAGAGACAACAGGTGGAAACCGATGGATTGACAGGGGGTCCCAAGGAACCAGTGACACTGGATTTGTTAGCCTCATAGGCAGCTGGCTCAGTTCACCAGCTGCCTAACTGTTGTGTTTTGTAGGCATCATGGTGAAGGAGAGGTTTTTTAAGGAGGCATCAGAAGGAGGACAATGAGGTAGCTTTGCATGTGTTTGCTTGCAAGTGTGAGGAAGCACAAAGCTGCTTGTTTGAAAATGTAACAAGTAGGTGATGGAGGCTGGTGTCACTGGCAGTGTGGAGGTGAAATGGATATCTCAGTAATGTATGCAATACTTTATACATATATAGTACCTTACATTTTATGGGCACTGCAAACATATTAACTAATTTCCACCTAATTCCTTTGAGCTCAGTGTCCTTATCCTCATTTTACAGATGCGGAAACTGAAGCCTGGAGGGGTTAAATTTCTTAACCAAAGTTACCCAATAAATCAGTGGCAGAGCTAGGATTACAATCCAGGCAGAGGCAATGCGTAACTCTTGATGGTGGGGGGACACAATTTAAAGATTCCAGGGGGGTGGGGAGGCACGTGACTGCCTTGCATGTCGCCTCTGGGCTGAGGGGCAGCAGCTTCGGGGAACATCTCATGGCAGGCAGGCTCTGCGAGCAGGGGACGGCTCCAGGGGGCATCGTTGGCCACACTGGGCTTCTTCGAGGAAGAGGCAGGAACACATCGGGACTCAGCTCAGAGCTGTGCTGCCTGCTCTGTGTGGGGAGCACCCAACTGAGCAGAGGTGGCTTGTCTCAAGGCGCAGGGCAGGGATGGCTGCCGGTCAGTGAGCCAGCCAGCACCCCAGCTTCCACAGCGTGGAGAGCCAGGAGCCCGAGTGGGTTGGACGGCTCCCACCAGCTTCCAATCCGCCGGCTCCTGGCAGGAGGCAACAGTTTGAAAACCTCTGTGCTAAATGGAAGGCAGAAATCGGGGGTTGGGGGGCGCATGACCCTGTGTGCCCCTCCCCCCGCGTCCCCGTTGAGACCTGTTTTGCTGTTACCTGCGTTCCTCTGGAACAGTATTTCTGGTCAGACTATCAGAGGTATGTTATCCCAAATGGACTTTGACAGTTGTATTATGTTCCTACTTCCATCTTGACGCTCTCAGTACTTTCTGGCCTGTCCTACTAAGTCCCAACAAAGCTGTTCAAGAGAAAAGGGGAGAGTCCTGGTTTATTTTTTTCCTCTGCTGGGTTTCTGCCATTGCCAAGAATCTCTCATAAATTCGGCACATGCAGAACCAGAAACGCATCAGTACAGCAGTACAGTAAGTTTTGTGTTTAGATAGCTATTTGCACAATCTGTCTACCCAGTGTATGCTAGTGGTATCCATGTGATAAATTGCACAACCATATGATGAACTGCATTTCTCATGCACCATTTGACCATCTCACCTGTTCTCTGCCCACTAATCCACCTTTTGCAGGACGACTCCTAACCTCCCAAAATTGTGAGCAGCTCCAAACAGCTGCTGCTTTTCTTTTTTCTTTTCTTTTCTTTTCTTTTTGTAAGTCAACCTGTTACTGAAATGAGTTTTCTGTCTCCCCACAGGTTCCCAGGCCCAACGTAGGGTTGCCAACCCTGCCAGTTTGGCTGGGAGTCTCCCAGAAATGGGCTCGATGTCCCGGAGACTACTGAAGCCAATCCTGGAGATTTTCAGCCACTAAAAGTTCAGCAGTGCAGCAGGGCTAAAGCAGGCTCCCTACTTGCTCTGGCTTCCCGCCGCTCCCGGAAACGGACAGCATGTCCGGCAGCAGTTCCTAGGCGGAGGGGCCGCCAGGGGGTTTCTGCATGCTATCCCCATCCCAGCGCCGACTCCCATTGGCCGGGAACGGGGAACTGTGGTCAATGGGAGCTGCAGGAGCAGTGCCTGCAGGCAGGTGCAGTGTGTAGAGCTGCCTGGCTGCCTCTGAGTCTAGGAGCCACTGCTGGACATGCTGCTTCTGCTTTCGGAGGTAAGTGCTGACCAGCCAGACCCTGCACCCTGAACTCCCTCCCACACCCCAACCCCTTCCCCAGCCCTGAGCCCATTCCCGCACCCAAACTCTCTCCCAGAGTGCACCCCACACACACCCCTGCACCCCAATCCCCTGCCCCAGCCCCCTCCTGCATGCAAACTTCCTCCCAGAGCCCACACCCCCGCCTGCACCCCAACCCCCTGTCCCAGTCCTGAGCCCCCTTCTGCACCTCAACCCCCTGCCCCAGCCCCCTCCTGCACACAAACTCCCTCACGAAGCCCGCATCCCACGCCCCCACCTGCACCCCAAACCCCTGCCCCAGTCCTGAGCCCGCTCCTGCACCCCAATCCCCTTCCCCAGGCTCAGCCCGGAACCCCACTGCACACTGCATAGCCCTCTGTCGCAGCCCAGAGTCCGCATCCCCTCCCGCATCCCAACCCCCTGCCCGAGCCCGGTGAAAGTGAGTGAGGGTGGGGGAGAGCGAGCATCAGAGGGAGGGGAGCTGGAGTGAGCAGGGGTGGGTCCTCAGAGAAGGGGCGGGGTTTGGGGAAGGGGCAGGGAAGGGCGTGGGGCAAGGGGGTTTGGGTTTGTGAGATGAGAGAGTTGGCAACCCTAGCCTAAAGCCCAGTGGAGGTAAAATTCAGTCCAGGCCAGTGACAGCTTTTCTAAACATAAAAATGTTACACATTAAATATCCAATATTGTTACCTGGCAGACCTTGGAGATTTCGCCCAGAAGAAACAAGAGCTCTCCAGTAGCATACACAGCTGCCTCTGTTCTAGTCCTGCAACGTACTGAAATAATGGACTTTAAATCTGTGACAAAAGTTTTTAGGCCAATTTTAGAGGCCTTTTTGGCTCCCTCTGAGTCCTGTATAGTTGGACTCATGTTACTTGACCTTTAGAAGTGCAGAATACCCAGTGAATTCAAAGGGAGCTGCAGGTCTCAGCATCTGTGAAAATCAGACCAGCCTTTACAGGCAGCGGGATATGGCAAATAGTCCTAAGAAACATTTTTTTAAAATCTATAAAATGTTAATAGTTGTAAGATAATGAGAGCTAACTCCCCAACACACATTAGAGGGTCACTAAGAATACTGAATACTCCATGGCAAAAACAAATCTTAAGTGCACACAAATGTTGGCCTCCTTAGAGATAGTGGGGCCTGTTCTTGTCCCAGATGAGAGGCTCCAGTGATAGGGCCCACGAAGCAACTATAGAGCGGAGACGTCCCAGGACTCAAAGTCTCTGTGTAAAGGAGAGGTTGTGGGGCTGGTGGTTACCAGATCCACACAGGTTCTGGGAATGGGACCCAGATGCTTCTGAGGAGGGCAAGATCAGCCAGTCCTCTGTCCTAGTAAGGGTCTCTTCTTTCTTGTGGTCTGCTCCTCCCTTCCTCTGTTCCTTGTGTAGCCGTTTACACCTGTGCGGTGTGAGGGTCAAATGCTACCAAATCAGAATGATGACGTTTTACACCCACTTTGCCTGGATGTCTGTGAAAGGGAAAGGCAATGGAGAATCAAACTTTTGGTTTCTGTCCTGCCGTCCTCCTCCTGCACCGCCCTGTAACCTCATAGGCAGGGCCGGCTCTATAGTTTTTGCCGCCCCAAGCAGTGAAAAAAGATTGCTGCCGAGGACGGCAAAAGGAAGAAGCTGCCGCCGATTTGCCACCGCGGCCAGAGGAACTGCCACCCTTTCTAACTGCTGCCTCACGCACCTGCTTGGAACGCTGGGGCCTGGAGCCGGCCCTGCTCACAGGCCATAAACTCAGAGCCTTTGGTCCCTTGTGTTAGCAGCAGGGACCAGAGCTTGCAGAAGATAAGCTGAGTGCTCTGGTCAAGCCCCTGTTCCCCTTGAAGCCCTAATATTGACATTTCCAAACTCCTGAGCTGACTCTCCTCAGCCTTGTTCTCTCCTGAGCTTTTGATTAATATTTGGTGACCTTCCCTAGCCTCCACAGGCTACTTTCTGAAGAAGATGGCTCTTTTATTGGTATGGCAAGAGGAGTCCAAACCCTGTCTCTAATCAGAAGGCCTTTGAGCAGTTTTTGTTCTTGAAAGTAGAGCAGTATTTACACGTGCCCCTTGGCTCTACAGAGAAATACTGGCTTGGCTCACAAACAAACTAAAAATCCCCCTGTGGGTTACGTATTGGGTAGGCCATAATTGTTTTACAGCAGGACAGAGTTAACTTCTTGCTTAGGCTCCTGGTGTCCAGGGTGAAATAAAAAGGCAAGCTGGGAACAGAAGGTCCAGTCAGGTTATCAAAGGGAATACAAGAAACTCTGCAAGAGGTTTACTCAGTGTAACAGTAGCCAATGGAGTCAGTGGACACTTACCCCTGCCATGTGTCTTTTGTGACCTTGAGCCACATCATGTGATTTGGTCCAGGAAATAAACGTCGGACTCCTACCAGCATATCAAACCTTTACTAAGCAGTCAAATGGGTTAACAGAAAAGTCCATTTAAATAGCAAATAACTTGATGATGAAAAGCTCTGGCATGTTGAAGGGATCCATAGTTGGATTGTTAGTGTATCGGAACATACCTCCCAAGGCTTCATTAAGCTCAGTGTTTCAGAGACTTGCAGTCAGAAGGACAAAAACCTTAGTGCCAATATCTAACAAGCTTCTTGAGCCAAAGATAATTAAACCTGAAAGAGTCACAAATGACCTAGACACCAGGAAACTAGGAAAGAAGAAAAGCTCCATCAAGAATGCCAGCCATACCAAGTGGGAGAGAATGTTAGATTTCAAACAGAAAGTGGCTGGCTTCTATACCATCTGCATCAAGGTCATGTATCATAACCAAGCACAAGCGACAGCTCTACCGACCAGAAATCGAAACCCAGGCGGTTTTCTGCTTTTTTAGAGCATCAAAAATGCTACTGACAATGCATCTGTCCTGGCAAAATCAACACAAACCCACCCAGTCGCTGACAATAAAAAACATAAGGAGCAGCAAATATAGGCTACAAGTGGCACATCCACCTCAGTGGCAGAACCGGCCACTCCAGAAGACAATGTTTTGAGAACAAGCAGTGGCCATGTGATCAGAGTGCAACTGAGGTTGAGATTATTGACAGGTGTTCAATAAGAAGGTGGAATAATCTTCTCCTCTACTATAGAAGGCTTCTGGTTGTCCATCTTGACTTCCATCGTACATTGTTTACAGTATTGTCAACCTCAGTGTTAAAAAATCATGAGGCAGGCCTCCCAAAATCATGAGATTTGCTTAAAAATTAAGAGATTAAAAAATAAATGTCGAGGAGTGTCCTTTCTATTAATCTTTTGTGTACACTTGCGTACAGCTGAGATTCTTTTGCAGTCAATTGATTTCAGGGGCTGGGGCTTTAAGTAATGCATCAAATACTGTAAGACTAGTAATCTCAGAAGCTGGCAACACTGTGTTTTGCCTCTGTTTATTATTAATGGTCTCTATTAATTTTTGATCTTCTCTCATTTTCTTTTTGAAAATGTAAGAGTAGCCACTGCAATTAGTGGACATTGGCCTCTGCCATATGACTGGCATATTAACCTTTGATAACTTTGATACCTATCATGTGACTGGGGGCAGGAAATAAATATCCGCTTCTTATCAGCCCACCTGAGAAGATAGTACCTATTTTCTAGTAGTTGCACATCTTGTTTGTGACCCAGGCTGTGGTTCTTCTGTTTCCTGGTTATGTAAAACTGTTTTGTTTCTGTTTCCCTTGGTGAAGAAACTTCGTGTCTGAAAAGGTGGTTGTTGGCTTTTGTTTTGTGTTGTTTGTTTGCTGATCCAGCTCCACCAGAATTGTTTCTAAATGAAATGTTTGTCAAGTTTCCCATAAGGCATCAGTGACTCAAGCCAGAATTCAATTTTGTGTGGGCAGAATTGCCACATAGCGTTCAAACTGTAGGTAACAGTGTGCCCATTTGACCATAGTGGCATAAAATGAGAAGCCATAATTGAAAATGTGGGTAATTGTTAATAGCAATATTCTTGCTAGATGAAGAATAAAAAAGAGATAGTAAAACTATACTGGCTTTGTTAGCGCTATGGGTAGAACTGGTCAAAAAGTGGAATTTTCCTCCTGATATATTTTTTTTTAAATTGCATCCTGATTTGGGATGAAAAGTTGATATATCGATTTTTTTCACAGAACAGAAATTCCCCCCACCCCCATCCCCCAAAATCAATTTTAAAATGTTTGAAATATTTTGTTTTGACATTTTTCAATCAAAATGAAACATTCTGACATTCCTGAATCCAAATGTTTCATTTCAGTTTGTTGAACTGAGTCAAAACATTTAATGTTGGGTCAGTTTGACATTGTCCTCCCAGCTCCCATGGTGCCTCATGCCTCCATTGTCTTCTATGGACCAGGCTCCCTGGCTGAACTACGTCTCCTATAATGCACCATGATCATGGAATGCCCATGATGCACTTTGGTGTTTCACCCAGAGGGGACACCACAATGGATCATGAGAGGTGTAGTTCAAACAGGGATCTAAGCCCATAGTGGAGAACGGGAACACGAGGTACCTGAACTTCAACTCCCAGGAGGCACCATGGGAGCTCTGGGGAACATAGATTAATGTTGAACTGACCTGAAATTTAGTGTTTCAATTAGTTCAGTAAACCAAAATACTTTGATTCAGGCCAGCCTGAGCTGAAATGAAATATTTTGCTTAGATTTCAATGGAAAATTTCTGAGCAGCTCTAGCTATGGATATAGGCTTTTCAACTACCCTATGCATCAGTATGATGTGGCACAGCTGTACTAGTTATAATCCATTACCTGCTCAGCCAGCCAGTTAGTTACCCAGAGTTTCCCCAGTGTTCTGAAGCACTCTTATTGTAATGAATGAAATCATTTTGCAGCTAACAGAATCCTGATTACCATTGAGGCTGGAGGTTGGTTTTCCTGCTTAAAGAGGGAAAGTAATTTATCATCTGTTAGTCACAGTAACATAATCTATTGGCCTAATCTACCATTCCAGTTAGATACTGGTCTAACTGCACTGATTGCAATGGAGTTATGTTGCAACTGGAGTAATGGAGTGATGAATCATTCCCTATATTTTTAATGCAGAAAACAGTTATATACAAATTAAATTTGAATGAGTTACAAAATGAACCTATTCCATTTGGGGCACATCTAAAGACATAAGGATGCCCTCTTGTTTACAGTACAAATGCCAAAACCACAGTACTTGGCCTCCAAAGTCATTTTCCCAGGCAAAGCGTGAGATATCATTTATATACTCGCAAAACAGCCCAAAACAGCCCAAAGATAGTGAAGTCTGTGAAACCTTTACAATGCCGTTTATAATAGTTGTTTCAATGCAAATGGTGTGACAGAGGGTGAGGAAGGATGTTAGCCTGAAACTTTGGAAGATCGCAAATATCTTTCTTGAAAATATATATATTGATGTAGCTTCCATGGGCTTGGGAAAGTGAAGGAAAAGCACCAGACTTGGCGAAGCCCAGCATACAGGTTTGATTCCCAGTACACACAATCTGGCTTCAAATAGTGCCCAATTTTCAGGCCAGGTTGTTTGTCTGGGCCTCTCTGTTTTGTTCTGCCCACACTCTGGAAGCATCATGAGTCTGAGAAGCCAAGGCAAACATTAAATGTTCGTTTTTCACTGGGTTATGCTTGGCTGACATTTCCTGAAGGGAAGAGCTTGGGAGTAAAAAAAATAAAAAAAACCTTGATATTTATGGGGCATAATAATAATAATAATAAAAATAAAATTTCATAAAGAGGGTAATTCAAATTTCCCTCTTGGTTCTGAGTAGCTATTGGGAGAAGTCGGCATTTTGTACTGAAGGAAGGGATTAGTTTTCTAAATGTCAGGCAGAGCATAGGTTTTTCCACAATATTATTTTGGGAACAATTTTAATATTTACTTCCATATCTCAAAGCCTCACTATGGAGCACAGAACTTCCCCTTGCATGGTTCCTACAGGGCATAAACAATCTACTGTTGCTTAGCTCTGCCCTTCAGGGAAACCCATTTTAAATGGCTACTTCAAAACATGTAGCATTCTGACTTCCATATCAAACCACGTGCAGTTGGACCCTGTTCCAGCACCCACTGAAGTCAACAGAAAGATTCCCACTGACTTCAATGGGCATTGGATCTGGGCCTTGGAGCAAATGACTCAGCTGGTGTGTGATTCATTCAAATACACTTTAATACAGACAATATGGCATCAAGAGTCCATGGTGATCCAGTCATTAAAATTACTTTAGACTAAAAAGAATGTAACTTTAAGCAAGCTTCATGAGATACCTGTACATTCGTATTTTTCAACACAGTAGATGCAGAGGCATATCTGGAAAAATGTATATGGTCTGTCATCAAGACCTACCTAGATCAAACCAGGGGTACTGTATACCCATCAACTTACATCTCTTCAGTTGTTGTTCCTCTGTGAGGGAGAGGAGCCCTCGATGCAGCCAAATGATATATCCATGGATATTTCCAGCTATGGGGTCTCTCTGAGAGTCTCGCACAGAAAAGTGACCTAGACAGTACAATAGGAGATTTAAGCCTACCTAAAATGGCCTGCCTAGATCACCCTGAGACTTAATTGATTTGATAAATCCAGAAAGGCCGGAGGAGTGAGGGATGCACAGAGGAGGCAACCAAACAAACATAGTCTAAAAACCCAACAGCACCATCTTAAAGTCCATATGCCTCTTTATAGGCTGCTGATGTAAAGGGGGTGTGATCTGGTGTTAAAATAGATTGAAACAGGAGGCGGAGTTCTCATTGCATCTGCCAAGGAAGAGGAAGTGCTGTAGGGATGCGCTCCATCCCTAAGCTAGGGAAAGGAGGGGGAATTGCACTCCTTCCTCTCAAACCTTCCTCTGACCCCAGAGTGCCATATAAATGTATTGATGCTCAAGCCAGTGAGTAAATGTGCTGCTTCCTTGTGAACAAGTTGTGAGCATTGGGAGGATCTCAACTTACAGCTCCACTCAGAGGGCATCCTGTAACCAAGCCTTGTGGTCATGAGGGCATGTGTTTCAAGAGAGCTGTGGAATAGATAAGCAGATGGCCTGCACCAACTGTTACTGGAAAAGCCTTTGGACTACATCCAACATGTGATTCTTTATGGAAAGAGCGTGTCAACAGTGTGTCTCAGATTCTTATTTTATGAGTCTCCTCTAAAAGCAGAGACATGAAGGGGGAGAGAGCTTCTTTCTAAGGATGACTTTTACCCGACACCAATACTCCTGTTTTGCCTGAGGATCCATTTAGTGATCAACATCAATCAGGCAAGGCCTCCACAACACGGATGTAAGATACACAGTTCTGTATCACCAACATCCTGGTGATGCTCTAGGCCATAATTAGCAATGGTCCTACTTCACATGGATATTGAACAACACTTGACAGAACTCTGCATGGTAATTCTTAAGTATACTGTATGGAGGAGCAGGAAGTATGTAGTTCCATGGTATTAACCCAATAAGTCATTTGCTGCTATCAGGTAGGTTACAAGTTCTAGGCTTAGTTGATATTTGTTCCCTACCTTACACAAAAGCATTTGAACAGCCTGAGGTTTAGAAACAGGGTAGACGTTGGATATGTCTACACCGCGAATGGCAGCCTCAAGCAGCGCATCTCAGAGCCCAGGTCAACAGACCTGGGCTTGCAGGGCTCATGCTATGGCACTAAAAATAGCTCTGTAGACATTGGGGTTTGGGCTCTGAAGCCCACCTCCTTCCCTAGGCTTCGGAGCCTGAGCTCCGGCCCAAGCCACAACATCTATACTGCTGTTTTTAGCACCATAGCGTGAGTCTGAGGGTCTGTTGACCCGGGCTCTGAGACTCACTGCCGTGGGCTGGGTAGACATACCCCCAGAAGAAGAATTATATTCTGTGACCACTGTATCCCAATGGAAACCATGACCATGATTTTCAGAAGCAATTTCTGATTCTGGAAGCCTTTTTTATTTTTGGTGCCCACCATAGGGAAACCTGTTTTTTGAGAAAGTACTGAGCACCCACACTTGGAAGATCAAGCCCCTTTGGGGTGTCCCAAGCTGGGCACCCAAAAATTGTGAGATCCAATATCACTAGCCACCTGAGCCATATCTCTGACATTTCAAATGAAAAATCCAGTTATTAACATTTAAACAAATTCTGTTCCTCTCATAGTATAAGGGGGATATGTTTTTAATGATAGGTGGGATTGCCTTCCCTATGTCAGTTGGCTGCATTGCAGACTTGTCATCAATACTCTTTTAGCACAAGAATGAAACAGATTTGCTCCATATGTCTCATCCCATACATTGCCACAATACCTGATTTAGCTGTGCCCATGGTCCTGTGATTCCTGTGTCAGTGCAATGAGAGCCAGTAAATTGCAAGCACTTGGCAATAGCAGGAATTATTCCCCCCTGAAGATATTGCATTATATTCCCTGGCAAAAGAGAACATCTAATGGAGTACAGATGATGTGAATTAATCTTTGAATAAGCACTTAATTTGCGGGCCAAGTTCTGATTGCCTTTTTTGGAGTATTCTCAGAATGAACATAAAAAGATTACAAGATTTGTGAATGCAATCAGTCCCCTGGAAACACTGGCAGTTGGCTCAGTTTTGGCATTATTTTTTCTGAGCAATTAAAAACACTTATAGAGACTCAGAACACTAGCATCAATTAGTGGGGTTCTACCAGAGTAAGGTTTAGAATTGTTTCAACTCACAGCAGCCACTAGCCGTAGATGCGGAGGGAAATGATCCCATGGAGATATTTCCTATGAAAAAGTCCTTTTATTTTTGCACAGGATGCTAGAATTGAGCAGTTTGGCCCATCTACAAATAAATGGATTAAAGTAACTGAGATAAGAGCATTTAAATTAATCCCTCCTGATGGGAATACCAGCTTTCATTAGACTAAACAAGAGAGCACAGTACAACTGTATATAATGATTTCCATACAAACCTCTTTCCAGAATCAGTGAGAGGGCAGCAGAGAGTATATGACGGTAATTACAGAAAACTGTGGTTAAAAGAACATTGAATATATTTGACTGTTCACAAACCAATTAATGAAATGAAAGGGAAATTAAGACGCACAGGCTAAGGAGAATTTTTTTTCCTTGCAAGGCAGGGTCGCCTTCCAGTCAAGACGCTGGCCTGGGACTCAGGAAATATAGGTAGAATTCTGGTATCTGCCACAGACTTCCCTGTGTGCTCTTAAGAAAATCATAAGAATAATAATGCTTCCATCTGCCACCATGTATATTTAGACAAAACTCTTTGTGGATGGGGCCATCTCTTACTATAAGTACGTCTGTACTGCAGCTGGAGATGTAACGTACAGCTTGAATATATGTGTACACGCTAACTTTGACCAAGCTAACATGAGAAAAATAGTCTTGTAGCAGCAGCAGCAACATGAGTGGTGATGAAGGCCAACTGCCCAAACACATGCCTAGGCACTCAGTTGGGATTGTAGTCAGGTGGCTAGCCTGAGCCACTGCCCATGTTGCTGTGGCTATGTTGCCTTTTTTTAGCCTGCTAGCTTAATCAAAGCGAGTGCATGTACATCTACCTGACAAGAAATTACATTTCTAGTTGCGGTGTAGACTCTCTGTACGGTGCTTAACCCATTGGGGCACCAATCTTGGTTGGGGCCTCTAAGTGTTACCCTAATATAAATAATAAAGTCAAGATGATTTTTGAAAGAACAGCCAATAACGTGGAAAGGTGCCATATATAGAACTGCTGTTCCAAACAATGGAAACTGCACCAAGGAGATTCTTCTACCAGCAGTGTGGAGATTTTGTGTAGTGAGAACGAGAAGGTAGGTGCTGGATGGCCACAGAGAATGGGAAGAGTAGCGAGAGATGAGGCCTAAGAGCTAAGACTAATCAAAAATGTAAAGGCCCAGGTGACAGTTTGGAACTGGTTCCCGAAATGAACAGGGAGCCGGTGAGATGGTTAAGGATGGGCTTGAAGCAGTCAGACCCCTTTGTATGGGTGAGAATGCGAAGAACAGCGTTCTGCACCTGCTGGAGTCCAGAGAGTGAAGAGCCTTAGAGAGAGGAGACTGCCGCACTCCAAGGAAAGAGGAAATTGAGGTCTAGATGAACGGAGGGAGAGTCAAAGCATCGGCATTCACAGCAGAGGTGGTGACCGGAAGATTTACAGACTGCGCAGTTGTGGGAGGAGAAGGAGAGTACAAGGTGAAAGATGATGCTGGAGTTGAGAACAATTAGGGCAAAGGGAAGATTTGGATGGAGGATGGGGAGGAGTGGAGCTATGTTTGGGGATGATCCTTTCACCCCTCTAGTCTTTTTTGGGCACCATTATAAGATATGCTACATTGATTTCTTCAAAGCTCTGCTTGCCAGGCTTTCAGCCACATGTGTACGTGATTACTGGGAGGAGGAATTTTTTCTCCCCATCATCTGCTATGATTGTCCCTTTAAATCTCCCTGTGCAATTAGTCCTTGCGACAGAACAATGCTTTAGTAGCTTGCTCATATTGTTAGCCACCAAAATTGAGCCTCTGATGGAGGAGGTTGCTGGGCCTGGCTTTGAATATCCTCATACCTGATCTTGTCCTGACACTTTATATGGAGTAGCTGACTGAAAGGACAGGAATAAAAAATGTCAATTGTATTCTTCGGCCTTCTTCAGCACAGATATTTCACTTACGTACAACAAAGTTGGTAAAACCGTGATTCTGTAGATATGTGGCTTCGTAGCAAGGTGTATGTCACAATGTCCCCAGAGAGCGTCCCTGAAGGGTCCAAATCATGGCAGCAGCGGCTGCTATACAAGCAACCACATCTTTCAAGCATCCTTCAGCATTGTCTATGACACTGCCCAAATATTTGACAGCTGCCACCTGTCTGGATAGAATAAAATTGAGCTGGTTGTAATCTGGAGCTGGAGGTTGTTCCGTGGTAATGGCTAGAGACTTAGTTTTGTCTGGATTAATAATCAGACTAATGCATGCTGCTTCTTGCCTGAACAGATCTGCCATCAGCTACAGCGATTCACCAAACTGAGCCAACAAGACAACGGGATTAGCGTATTCAAGATCTCAAAGCAGAATGGTTTTCAGCTAAGTGCCATCAACAGCTGCCTCCTCAAGCTTACCCATCGATCAGTCAATACCGATAATGAACAAAGATGGTGCCAGAACACAGCCTTACTGACCTCACATAGAGATAGGAAACTGGCTTTCTTGGTACAGACATATTAGATTCAGTAGCTTTCTTGATATGGACATATTATAAGAATGGAAGACCTAGGAATTCTGAAGCACGTGTACCAAGGAATGCCACAACACAGCCATCAATCACCTGGGCACCAATAGCTTCAGCGGCGTGACAAGGTTGCCAGGGATTGACATAAACTGAATACCCGATCAGACCACCTTAAGTACCTTGCCAGAATCGATCTGGGTGTGAGTCAATTTGCAAGGAGGCCGCATCCCTTTGGGAATGTGCCATGGTGGTGGAGATCAATATTGCTAGAAAATCTGCCCATTGACCACACCCACACCACTAGTTTAGTCCCCTTCATCTTTTCCTAGTGCTTTCCTACTCACCTTGGCTCTGTAACTCTCACGTATCTCCATCACTAGGAGGTGAAGGACATGCTTGCTAAAGCATGGGATAGGGAGTCAGGAGATCTGGATCTTATTTCTGGCTCTGCCAATGACTCTCTGAGATTGGGGGTGAAGTTACTTAATTTCCCTGAGCCTCAGTTTCTCCATGTGTAAAATAGGATAACAACCTTTACCTATGTCATAAGGATGGTGTAAGGCTTAATTCCTTAATGGTTGTAATGCATTTTGAGATCCCTCAGCAGAAGATGTTGGAGAGAGGAAATGTATTACCTATTTAATATCAGTGTTCAGACACTCAGTAGTTTCTCAGAGGGTCTTCAAAATATAATATTGATCTCCATGTGATATGGGGGCGGGGTGTGTGTGCTATACATGGGCCTATGCATCCTCTTTTACAATAAGCTTTTTCCCCCCCCAGTTAAACCCCCTGTGACAGAATCAGAGGGCTTCTTGTCTGCTTCAAAGCTGTCACTATGGGTACGTCTACACTACGGAATAAGGTCGAATTTATAGAAGTCGGTTTTTTAGAAATCGGTTTTATATATTCGAGTGTGTGTGTCCCCACAGAAAATGCTCTAAGTGCATTAAGTGCATTAACTCGGCGGAGCGCTTCCACAGTACCGAGGTTAGAGTCGACTTCCGGAGCGTTGCACTGTGGGTAGCTATCCCACAGTTCCCGCAGTCTCCGCTGCCCATTGGAATTCTGGGTTGAGATCCCAATGCCTGATGGGGCTAAAACATTGTCGCGGGTGGTTCTGGGTACATATCGTCAGGCCCCCGTTCCCTCCCTCCCTCCGTGAAAGCAAGGGCAGACAATCATTTCGCGCCTTTTTTCCTGAGTTACCTGTGCAGACGCCATACCACGGCAAGCATGGAGCCCGCTCAGGTAACCGTCACCCTATGTCTCCTGGGTGCTGGCAGACGCGATACGGCATTGCTACACAGTAGCAGCAACCCCTTGCCTTGTGGTAGCAGACGGTACAGTATGACTGGTAGCCGTCATCGTCATGTCCGAGGTGCTCCTGGTCACCTCTGTGAGGTCGATCAGGAGCGCCTGGGCAGACATGGGCGCAGGGACTAAATTTGGAGTGACTTGACCAGGTCATTCTCTTTAGTCCTGCAGTCAGTCCTATTGAACCGTCTTATGGTGAGCGGGCAGGCGATACGGACTGCTAGCAGTCGTACTGTACCATCTTCTGCCGAGCAGCCATGAGATGTGGATGGCATGCAGTCCTTCTGCACTGTCTGCTGCCAGCCAAAGATGTAAAAGATAGATGGAGTGGATCAAAACAAGAAATAGACCAGATTTGTTTTGTACTCATTTGCTTCCCCCCCTCCCCTGTCTAGGGGACTCATTCTTCTAGGTCACACTGCAGTCACTCACAGAGAAGGTGCAGCGAGGTAAATCTAGCCATGTATCAATCAGAGGCCAGGCTAACCTTCTTGTTCCAATACGAACGATAACTTAGGTGCACCATTTCTTATTGGAACCCTCCGTGAAGTCCTGCCTGAAATACTCCTTGATGTAAAGACACCCCCTTTGTTGATTTTAGCTCCCTGAAGCCAACCCTGTAAGCTGTGTCGTCAGTCGCCCCTCCCTCCATCAGAGCAACGGCAAACAATCGGGCATCTGAGAGTGCTGTCCAGAGCAGTCACAATGGAGCACTCTGATGGGGCTAAAACATTGTCGCGGGTGGTTCTGGGTACGTATCGTCAGGCCCCCGTTCCCTCCCTCCCTCCGTGAAAGCAAGGGCAGACAATCATTTCACGCCTTTTTTCCTGAGTTACCTGTGCAGACGCCATACCACGGCAAGCATGGAGCCCGCTCAGTTAACCATCACCCTATGTCTCCTGGGTGCTGGCAGATGCGGTACGGCATTGCTAAACAGTAGCAGCAACCCATTGCCTTCTGGCAGCAGACGGTGCAATACGACTGGTAGTCGTCCTCACCGTGTCCGAGGTGCTCCTGGCCACGTCGGCTGGGAGCGCCTGGGCAGACATGGGCGCAGGGACTAAATTTGGAGTGACTTGACCAGGTCATTCTCTTTAGTCCTGCAGTCAGTCCTATTGAACCGTCTTATGGTGAGCGGGCAGGCGATACGGACTGCTAGCAGTCGTACTGTGCCATCTTCTGCCAGGCAGGCAAGAGATGAGGATTGCTAGTAGTTGTATTGTACCATCTTCTGCCAGGCAGGCAAGAGATGAGGATGGCTAGCAGTCGTACTGTACCATCTTCTGCCGAGCAGCCATGAGATGTGGATGGCATGCAGTCCTTCTGCACTGTCTGCTGCCAGCCAAAGATGTAAAAGATAGATGGAGTGGATCAAAACAAGAAATAGACCAGATTTGTTTTGTACTCATTTGCTTCCCCCCCTCCCCTGTCTAGGGGACTCATTCCTCTAGGTCACACTGCAGTCACTCACAGAGAAGGTGCAGCGAGGTAAATCTAGCCATGTATCAATCAGAGGCCAGGCTAACCTCCTTGTTCCAATAAGAACGATAACTTAGGTGCACCATTTCTTATTGGAACCCTCCGTGAAGTCCTACCTGAAATACTCCTTGATGTAAAGACACCCCCTTTGTTGATTTTAGCTCCCTGAAGCCAACCCTGTAAGCCATGTCGTCAGTCGTCCCTCCCTCCGTCAGAGCAACGGCAGACAATCGTTCCGCGCCTTTTTTCTGTGCGGACGCCATACCAAGGCAAGCATGGAGGTCGCTCAGCTCACTTTGGCAATTAGGAGCACATTAAACACCACACGCATTATCCAGCAGTATATGCAGCACCAGAACCTGGCAAAGCGATACCGGGCGAGGAGGCGACGTCAGCGCGGTCACGTGAGTGATCAGGACATGGACACAGATTTCTCTGAAAGCATGGGCCCTGCCAATGCATGCATCATGGTGCTAATGGGGCAGGTTCATGCTGTGGAACGCCGATTCTGGGCTCGGGAAACAAGCACAGACTGGTGGGACCGCATAGTGTTGCAGGTCTGGGACAATTCCCAGTGGCTGCGAAACTTTCGCATGTGTAAGGGCACTTCCATGGAACTTTGTGACTTGCTTTCCCCTGCCCTGAGGCGCATGAATACCAAGATGAGAGCAGCCCTCACAGTTGAGAAGCGAGTGGCGATAGCCCTGTGGAAGCTTGCAACGCCAGACAGCTACCGATCAGTTGGGAATCAATTTGGAGTGGGCAAATCTACTGTGGGGGCTGCTGTGATGCAAGTAGCCCACGCAATCAAAGATCTGCTGATATCAAGGGTAGTGACCCTGGGAAATGTGCAGGTCATAGTGGATGGCTTTGCTGCAATGGGATTCCCTAACTGTGGTGGGGCTATAGACTGAACCCATATCCCTATCTTGGCACCGGAGCACCAAGCCACCGATAAACCGCAAGGGGTACTTTTCGATAGTGCTGCAAGCTCTGGTGGATCACAAGGGACGTTTCACCAACATCAACGTGGGATGGCCGGGAAAGGTGCATGATGCTCGCATCTTCAGGAACTCTGGTCTGTTTCAAAAGCTGCAGGAAGGGACTTTATTCCCAGACCAGAAAATAACTGTTGGGGATGTTGAAATGCCTATATGTATCCTTGGGGACCCAGCCTACCCCTTAATGCCATGGCTCATGAAGCCGTACACAGGCAGCCTGGACAGTAGTCAGGAGCTGTTCAACTACAGGCTGAGCAAGTGCAGAATGGTGGTAGAATGTGCATTTGGACGTTTAAAGGTGCGCTGGCGCAGTTTACTGACTCACTTAGACCTCAGCGAAACCAATATTCCCACTGTTATTACTGCTTGCTGTGTGCTCCACAATATCTGTGAGAGTAAGGGGGAGACGTTTATGGCGGGGTGGGAGGTTGAGGCAAATCGCCTGGCTGCTGGTTACGCGCAGCCAGACACCAGGGCGGTTAGAAGAGCACAGGAGGGCGTGGTAAGCATCAGAGAAGCTTTGAAAACCAGTTTCATGACTGGCCAGGCTACGGTGTGAAAGTTCTGTTTGTTTCTCCTTGATGAAGCCCCCCGCCCCTTGGTTCACTCTACTTCCCTGTAAGCTAACCACCCGCCCCTCCTCCCTTCAATCACCGCTTGCAGAGGCAATAAAGTCATTGTTGCTTCACATTCATGCATTCTTTATTCATTCATCACACAAATAGGGGGATGACTACCAAGGTAGCCCAGGAGGGGTGGTGGAGGAGGGAAGGAAAATGCCACACAGCACTTTAAGCACAGCACTTTAAAAGTTTACAACTTTAAAATTTATTGAATGACAGCCTTCTTTTTTTTGGGCAATCCTCTGTGGTGGAGTGGCTGGTGGGCCGGAGGCCCCCCCACCGCGTTCTTGGGCGTCTGGGTGTGGAGGCTATGGAACTTGGGGAGGAGGGCGGTTGGTTACAGAGGGGCTGCAGTGGCAGTCTGTGCTCCAGCTGCCTTTGCTGCAGCTCAACTATACACTGGAGCATCCTGGTTTGGTCCTGCAGTAGCCTCAGCATTGAATCCTGCCTCCTCTCATCACGCTGCTGCCACATTTGCGCTTCAGCCCTGTCTTCAGCCCGCCACTTACTCTCTTCAGCCCGCCACTTACTCTCTTCAGCCCGCCACCTCTCCTCCCGGTCATTTTGTGCTTTCCTGCACTCTGACATTATTTGCCTCCACGCATTCGCCTGTGCTCTGTCAGTGTGGGAGGACAGCATGAGCTCAGAGAACATTTCATCGCGAGTGCGTTTTTTTTCTTTCTAAGCTTCACTAGCCTCTGGGAAGGAGAAGATCCTGTGATCATTGAAACACATGCAGCTGGTGGAGAAAAAAAAAGGGACAGCGGTATTTAAAAAGACACATTTTATAAAACAGTGGCTACACTGTTTCAGGGTAAACCTTGCTGTTAACATTACATACATAGCACATGTGCTTTCGTTACAAGGTCGCATTTTGCCTCCTCCCACCGCGTGACTACCCCCTCAACCTTCCCCCCTCCCTGTGGCTAACAGCGGGGAACATTTCTGTTTAGCCACAGGCAAACAGCCCAGCAGGAATGGGCTCCTCTGAGTGTCCCCTGAAGAAAAGCACTCTATTTCAACCAGGTGACCATGAATTATATCTCACTCTCCTGAGGATAACACAGAGAGATAAAGAACGGATGTTTGAATGCCAGCAAACATACACTGCAATGCTTTGTTCTACAATGATTCCCGAGTACGTGTTACTGGCCTGGAGTGGTAAAGTGTCCTACCATGAAGGACGCAATAAGGCTGCCCTCCCCAGAAACCTTTTGCAAAGGCTTTAGGACTACATCTAGGAGAACTGCAAATGCCAGGGCAAAGTAATCCTTTCACATGCTTGCTTTTAAACCATGTATAGTATTTTAAAAGGTACACTCACCAGAGGTCCCTTCTCCGCCTGCTGGGTCCAGGAGGCAGCCTTGGGTGGGTTCGGGGGGTACTGGCTCCAGGTCTAGGGTGAGAAACAGTTCCTGGCTGTCAGGAAAACCGGTTTCTCCGCTTGCTTGCTGTGAGCTATCTACAACCTCCTCCTCATCATCATCTTCTTCATCCCCAAAACCTGCTTCCGTATTGCCTCCATCTCCATTGAAGGAGTCAAACAACACAGCTGGGGTAGTGGTGGCTGAACCCCCTAAAATGGCATGCAGCTCATCATAGAAGCGGCATGTTTGGGGCTCTGACCCAGAGCGGCTGTTTGCCTCTCTGGTTTTCTGGTAGGCTTGCCTCAGCTCCTTCAGTTTCACGCGGCACTGCTTCGGGTCCCTGTTATGGCCTCTGTCCTTCATGCCCTGGGAGATTTTGACAAAGGTTTTGGCATTTCAAAAACTGGAACGGAGTTCTGATAGCACGGATTCCTCTCCCCAAACAGCGATCAGATCCCATACCTCCCATTCGGTCCATGCTGGAGCTCTTTTGCGATTCTGGGACTCCATCATGGTCACCTGTGCTGATGAGCTCTGCATGGTCACCTGCAGCTTGCCACGCTGGCCAAACAGGAAATGAGATTCAAAAGTTCGCAGTTCTTTTCCTGTCTACCTGGCCAGTGCATCTGAGTTGAGAGTGCTGTCCAGAGCGGTCATAATGGAGCACTCTGGGATAGCTCCCGGAGGCCAATACCATCGAATTGTGTCCACAGTACCCCAAATTCGAGCCGGCAACGTCGATTTAAGCGCTAATCCACTTGTCAGGGGTGGAGTAAGGAAATCGATTTTAAGAGCCCTTTAAGTCGAAATAAAGGGCTTCATTGTGTGGACCGGTGCAGGTTTACATCGATTTAACGCTGCTAAATTCGACCTAAAGTCCTAGTGTAGACCAGGGCTATGACTCAGAACAAACTGAAACAAGCTCTCCCGACTGAAGTTAGGTGTCCGGTTACAGATTTTCTCCTTTCATAGGTTGCCACTCCAGTGGAATAACAGGTAGGTCTAGACACAGGGCAATTCAATTTGTAGCAGAATAAAAAGAATAGAGAAAAGAGCAATGGCCCTGCAACTAGGGCTGATAAAAGGTAATACATTTATGCTGGCATAAAACCCAGAGTATGAATGGCCTGATTTTCAGGGATGCTGTAGGGTGACCAAATGTCCGGATTTTACAGGGACAGTCCTGATTTTTGGGTCTTTTTCTTATATAGGCTCCTATTACCCTCCACCGCCTGTCCTGGGTTTTCACATTTGCTGTCTGGTCACCGTAGGCTGAGTGTCACAGTTTCAGGGTTAACTGCGGCTTTGAGCCCACTCCTGGTCTACCTGGAGAGGGCACCCACTTATGATTTCAGGCTCCCAGCCTTTACCTCTCTTGGGCAGAGTCCTGCGTCTTTCTGCCTTCAGACTGGGGGATTAGGCTTGCAGTCCCTCTGCACCTACTGTGATTTCCCCAACAGGTCTGACCGGGGCCCAGCACCTGGGGTTATGACTGTGCATACCCAGTTACCAACAGTCTTCACAAAGCATTTATTTTCATTCTTAGGACAAAAGCATTACAGAGAAAACATACAAAACACAATAAAAATCCCTATTGCTAAAACCTTGCCGGTGGTCACCCCCACCTCCAGCATAAGGCTCTCGTAGGTGTCAGTCTTTCAAACCCATCAGCTGGGCTTGCTCTCCTGGTTACCAATTTATCAGGTTTCTTATCAAGAACCAGAAGCCTCTTCGGGAAGTTCAGCCATTTGTACAGTTTGGGCCTTTGATCTCTGACCTCCTGTAACAGGTAATCACTATTCAATGATTCAATTTCCTCCTCAGGGGTAAACTTTGAAAGGCTGATTTTTTCCATAAAGGCACTGGGTAATTTTCATGAATCACCCCCTAGTGGTTCCAGATTCTGCAGGAAACCCACCCTCTGTGAACCAAGATCACACAAATACACAAATGGCTGTATGTATTTTACAGCTCACACTGGCCCATCTCATTATAATGGCTTTTGGGGGTTTCCTCTTTTAAACACAAAACATAATATAGTCCCCAAAGATGTGCAAGTGGTTACAATATCTGTCACATCTCCTCCTTAAAGAAGCTGTTACTAGCAAGGATGGCTTTCCAGCACCCAAGGGGGGCCCACTGACTTATTTCCTGGACAGACCATCAGTGACCAAATTTGTATTCCTTTTGACATAAACCATTTCTATATCATACGTCTGGGGCACAAGGCAATGTAGTATTTAGCAATTTAGCAATGTAGTATTTGTCTCTTTCCTTTGATGCAACCAGGTGAGTGTGACTATATACAGTGAAATGACACCCAAAAAGGTAGGGCTGTAATTTCCTAGGGCCAACACCATTGCCAAATATTCATTTGCAATTGTTGCATAATTTGCCTCTGGGGGAAGCATTTTCTTGCTCAGATACACTCCGGGATGTGTCTCCCCCTTTTCATCGCTTTGCATCAGCACAGCCCAAGCCCCTTGTCAGAGGCATGGGTGAAAAGCATAAAAAGTTTGTGGCAGGCCATGCTTACTAGAACTGGGTCTGTACTCAGGGCTTCCTTCAGTTCACCGATTGCTCATTGACACTGTTGGGACCCAATGACCATGGCTGGCTTACCCTTTTTACATAGATCAGTGATGAGAGCAGTCAGAGTACTAAAGTGAGGGACGAATCTCCAATAATACCGTGTCATCCCAATAAAGGATTGTACCTGTTTTCTTGTCTGGGGAGGGGGCCAGTTCTTGATCACCTCCACTTCTGCAGGCTCTGTTTTTATGCAGCCCTTCCGCACTCTACGGCCAAGATAGCCCACTTCTGCCACCCCCTACGCACACACACACATTGCATTTCTCCACCTGTACAGTTAGGTCAGCTGTCTGAATGCTGTGAAGCACTCTCCTAATGTGGGTCACATTCTCTTCTATACTTAAACATGTAAAGCACAGGAGAGTACTGATCATACAAAACAATAAACATTACATGCATGTCCCTCTCTATCTCACTCTTCCTTTGATAGTCGTCAGGGGCCATCGGTGTCCAGGCAGGCAGAGGTGTCCCCTGCCTCATGCAGGCTATCACACGACAAGTGGAGAAAATGGACTGGAGAAAATGGCCCCAATTCATCACACTGAGCTCTCACATTTCATTTTGGCTTCAATGAGAACAGGAGCACTCAGCATCTCCAAGAATCTGCCCATTAGCTTATTCACCCAATAGTCTTCTTTAGCAATGAGCTGGGGGAAGGGGGCTGGAATACAGTTCATCTCTTTTGCTGGGCAGCAGGGACTTTCACAGCTTGGCAACAGGCTGCGGAAAGATCTTCCTCTTTTGCAGGCTTATTTTTCTGTTAAATCTAGTGCCTTTCATTTTCATCAAGGGTCTCTTTGTTTTTATATTGTGGGGCAGAGTGAAAAGAAAGGTCTGATCAATTTACATTAGACACTTCAGTGGTTTGTTATACCTCAGTCAAATCCTTTCTTACTGTGCTCTTTTCTATTGTGTACAATAAACATTTAGATAATTATTTGTATTGCACCAGAGCTTAGAGGCACCAATTGTGTTGGAGACCTCTTGGCTGGAACTGTACAGGCACTCAGGAATAGATGGCCCCTGCCCTGCAGAGCTCACAATCTAATAGACAAGACAAGCAAAGGGAGACACTTTTTATCTCCATTATACAGATGGAGAACTGAGGCACACAGATAAGTGACTTGTTCAAAATCATACAGGAAGTCTGTAGCAGAGCTGGGAATAGAATTCAGGTCTTCTGATTCCCAGTCCTTTGCCTTAACCAGTAAACTATACTTCCTTTCCTATAGCCAGCCCTAGATGTGGTACATATTTTAAATTATTACTCAAGCTAATCTATTCAGTTCCAGATATACTGATATGTTTTGCTGTAACTAGACTTGGTGAATGTTTTGCAAGGATTTTTTCCCTGTGTAACGATTTACATGGTTATACAACCCTTGAGTTTCACTTGCAGATTCAGGTTCATCCAGTAGGATGAATGCACAATTCAAAGTGAAACTGACACGTTTCATTAAGCTCCCCGTGTATTGTGCATAGGTTTGGCAAAGGGTCACCTGCTTTATTCAACCCAGACATACCATATGATCAGCTGTCACAGACTTTGCAGTAAAACGGGAAGGAAACCATAAAACATGGTTGAATAATAATTGCTGCTCTCCGGGGACAGCAAGAATTTTCACTTTGAGCTTTGACAAAAGATTCACAGGACCCAAAACCATAATTTTGTGCAAAACTCAGCTGTTTTCATTTTCCACATTTGAACAGTATACATGGTTTGGCGTTTCTCTGTAAAGGATTCACCTTGCATTAGCTACAATCTGAGGTTCTGCTTTAAATATTGCCAGCTGTAATGCACACACATTTTTGTGGAAGAGTGTATCCTTTTAGTTAGGATATCATGAAAAACAAGTGAAAACACCACATCCTGCTGTATAATTGCTACTTTACATGACACATCATATCACTTTGTTGTAAGGCTGTGCATTTCTATAGCCCCTTGCAGCAGAAGATCTGAAATCTCATTATAGACGTTTATCAGGCCAGCCAGCTTCTCCATGAAATAGAAATGTATTTTTAGTATCCCCATTTTACATGTGGGGAATCAGTATGCAGAGATAAATGCCAAAATATTCAAGGGTCCTCTAAATTTGAGTGCCCAGTTTGAGACATCGAGGAAGTGATTTTTCAGAGATGCTGAATACCCACAGTTCCTAGAGAGAACTGCAGCTGCTTAGCACCTCAGAAAATCAGATTTTAGTTGTTCCTGAGGGCCAAAATTAGCAGATACTTGGAAATCCAGGCTTTAGCAAATTGCCCAGAGTCAGACAGCAAATCTGTGGCAGAACTGGAATTGGAACCCAGATCTCCTGGTTCCCAATCCCATGCGTTAGCCACTAGAGATGCTGTTTCTGATATCACTGTGAGCTAACTGCATATTGTATAAATAGGCCACGGCTTCTGTAGAGAAATAATCAGAATCCTCTTAAGTGCTGATATACGGCACCTATAGATGCTCACAGAATTGCCAGTGAAGAAATCATTGTATTGTCAATTTGCAAATAAGTGAAGCATGCAAACACGCTGCTGGAATTCGTTCAGCGCCTGCTGTTTATTTTGACTGATGCCAGTTTGTAAAATGGTGTAAGCTATTTCCATTCTAGAGTCATATTCTCCACATGGGAGAAAGACTGGATAAGGAACTGTTTCCAAGTGAAACATTCTATTCTGAGGCTTGTTAATCCCATTTTCTTCACAATAACTGGGGGCTTGCCCAATTAAAATCCATACCTGACTCTGAAACAAGAAGAGGGAGTAGCAAAAATGTACAATTTATAAATCAGGCAGATCTTAAATTCCTATTTGCACATGTGTAGAGGAATAGCTACTACTGTAATGACCCACACGTAACCTGGCCGGTATGGATGACGTTTTCTTGAAAGAGTCAATGTGCATCTCAAACTAGTGTTCCATTAACTTCTACAGTTTAACAGCCGCACGTCCAATCAAATCAATATGTTGGTGTAACTAAGCTTCCTGAGAGCCAGATTAACTCCCGGTGTAACTCTATTGACTTCAGGATAATTTCACTAAGGATGAATTTGGCCCTTTGATTTCTACAGTCAGCGGGGGAATGATTGACCCTGGGTGTGAATGACAGAATGTAGATGTCTGACTCCTTGGTTGTGCCTGTAAATCAGGTATGTCTCTTACTATCAACTGTACTTGCAGGTATTTGCAGGTGCAAAATTCTGGGTGCTACACTGAAAGCCAGGTTATGGTGCCAAATCTTCTGATTTGTCTGAGTCTTGCTTTGTGCACGATTGGATGACAGCGAAAGGAGGCAAATGATGCCTCTCAACCACCTCTGAATTCCCCTGCTTCTGTGGCTGATCTAGTCCACCTGGCCTCCCAACACAAATTAGAGAGCCTTCAGAGCTGCTGTGAATTATTCCCGGCTGCCCTTGTCCTACGTAAACTGTTCTAGGGATTACTGGATTGTAAGTATGTCCTGGCTGTATTTCCTTTCCCCCCACCAAATGTATCCCCACTATGCCAGGAACAGGTATGGGAGTGCAATGGCAGCCATTACAATGGTTCTTTGCCTTTGGGGAATTCCTTCAACACAGGAAAATCCCCAGAGAGCCAGGTAAGATGACGCTGGGGCCGAGGACCTGGCCTGTGACCTTTACATTTCCACATTGTTTAGAGTTGGTAAAATGGAAAACGGACCTTTTTTCATCACAAAATATCAGTCTCCAGTGGGAGATATGTGAGCTATTTGCACTGAACAACGCAGCTGGTCAGAACGTGGAATTCCATTTCCACGAGAAATTCTGATTTTTTTTCAGCACTAAATCTTGACATTTCCAGTGAAATGGGAATTCCAGAATTTCATTTTAAAAAAATCAAATTGACATTTCATTTTAGCTTTTTGAAACAAAATTGACAGGGCTCCTCGATCTGCACAGAGACCTGGCAGCCCTGCTTCCAGGCTCTCTGCTGTGCAAGCTGGGACTTGCACTGGGGCGCTCAAAGGCTGCCAGGCAGGGAACCCAGCAGCCTTGGTAGCTCCCAGCTTGGTGGCAGCCCACCAGACAGGTTGCCAGGGAGGTGGCTGAGCTAGTGGGGAACCAGAATATTCAATGAAATGTATATGTTCCCATAGAACAATTTGATTTAATCAAATCTGCATTTTCCAATGGAATAATATTCGGTCAGAAAATTTCTGACCAGCTTTACTAAGCAACCTATTTCATCTTTAGCCCTTTGTCTTTTTCCAAATTTTCTGCAAACTTATTTCACAAATATTCATTATTATTTTATTACAATAATTGTGATAAAGCCCAGGAGCCCCAGTCGTGGAGCAGGACCCCATTGTGTTAGATTCTGTACAAACACAAAACAGAAATACAGTCACTGACCCGAAGAGTTTACACAATCTAGGTGTATGATGAGAGGTGGAGATAGACAGACAGGAGAGCACAAGGAAACAATGAGACAATATTGGTCAGCATGATCAAAATGGTCTCAGCTGCCTAATCACTGTCAAGTTTTTCAAAGTTCTCTGAACCAAGCTCTTAGCATCAGAATTTGTCATTGCAATACCAGCTATCTTTGAGTGAATGCACAGGTCTTATGGTATGTATCTGTTCCCTAGGTGGAGGCACTAAGCTCGTAGAGCCAGGTTTTAGGTGCAAATACTGGCATTTACAGTACAGCCAAGGATCTAGCCTATTAGGCCAAGACTTGCTCAGTGCAGCAAGCCTAGTAATAGGACCCATATTAGTTACAGGGAGCCCCCTTCCCTGTTTTCGATACCTAACAGACCACCTCTCTCCTAGCATTCAAATCTGGCAGCTTGGATCTAATGGGTCGTTTGAGCTGTCATTCCTTAGATGTGTTAGTCTAGGGCCTTGTAACAGACCATTCTTACTGGAGGACCTTCCACTTTGGAATTCGTTGGTCCATCAGCGCATCTGTCCATGCCAGTCCATTTGGCCATTCTGCAAGAGATGGCTTGTGGGGAGGGGCCTGAGTTGGGGTATAAGGAGTCATTTTGCTTTCATTACCTGAGATTGGCTCAGCTGATGGAGTGTGTGTGCAGATATAAGAGAGACAATGTAGGGAAGGTAATACCTTTTGTTGGGCTGTGTCATTCAAACGCGTCTTCCTCCCACCAACAGAAGTTGGTCCATAAATGATATTGCCCTACCTACCTTGTCTCTCCTTCATCCTGGGATCAACATAGCTACAACACCACCATAAACAACTATGCAGACGTTGTTATTTACTGCACATGTAGATAAGAGGTCACGATAGGAGAATTTTTTTTTTATAAATGGTAAAAATAAGTAATGAGCTGCCCCTACAGTTGTCATAGCTAGATAGACAGACAGACAGGGCTATGGCCTACCCTGAAACCAAACCAACTGGATTGCATGGCTGATGAAGGAGCAAACCACATGGGGTCATTCTCAGTAGCTCTGTAGCCTCTTCTGCTGCTCTGGGAGCATCAAAGATGGGAATTCTCCCTGTATAAAGAGGCTCCAGAAGATATGCCAAAATGGCCCTACACAGGCCCCACTCATAGCCCCCAGCATTTCAGGAGTGGGGAGGGCATTAGACCAGTCAGAACTATAGCTATTCTCTGCTTTCCAGAGCCCCTAGGGAGCCATGAGAAACCAAGTGGAATTTAGAGTAACCCTTAAGCTGCTCTAACTGCTGGCAAGAACTAAATGGCACCAAAGGGCTCCAAAATGAAAGAGGTGGCTTTCCTTTCCCCCCTCACCTATTCCTGAGCTAAATTCAGGAGTGAAGGATCTCAAAATCAGAGCCTTGTTCTTCATTTGCTGCTCTTCTTGTATTATTGATTCAGAAATAACCAGGTGGTAGTTGGTATTATCATCAGTGCTACCATTAGCCTGCACTGGGTGTGTGGGTGTGGAAACAAGCTTCCTCATGGACTGAGGGAATGTGACAAATGTAGGCTCATACTTTGTTTGATGCTCCTAAAGTGCTTTCCCCAAATAGAATCACTTTCCTCTTTTAGACAATTATGCTATTTTTTTCCCCCTTGTGAAGAAGCTCTGCTGTTTCCCCAGGTTTTCATGTCCTTGTGGGCACACCACCATGTAAACTGTTCCTCTACAAGGTAGGAGGGTTTGATATTCAAGAATGCAGCAAGTTAGTCCTGTTTAATGTGAATTCATATTTTTACAAGTTAATTTTTCAGGGAAACCCTCTGCAAATGGAGTATCTTTAACTGAATACATTTGTTAAAAGCTTTTGATCATTAAAGGGCAGTTTTGTTTTGACAAGTGACTCAAAATGACATAGTATATTTCCTGTCTCAAATAAATGTCTATCATATTTTCTGAGATTACAAATAATAGTAGCTACCAGAGCTGCAAACTCACCCTGGGATCTGAGAGTGACGCTGGATCCTTTCTGGCAAGTACATTATCAGCCTGAATAATGATGCTGTAGGTCCAAATTCTGCCCTTAGTAGCTAAAGGCAGACTTTAGGGTTTGCCCATAAGTAACCAGGGACAGAATTTGACCTTGAAAGTGCAGTTTAGCTAGTAATCCTGTTGGACAATTCACACAGTCACAAATGTTCAAATAGTGAACACAAACTTTTACAGGAACTCGCCTTCAGCACACAACCCCTTGGGTCACTCCTCCAATGTGTGTGCAAGTCACGACTTATGAACACACATATTGGAAGGAGAGAGCTTGAATATATAATTTGGGTAGGCACATGTTTAACATTTCTGTGTCTCAGTTCTCCTGTCCATAAAATGTGAATAATAATGCCTTACCCATCTCTCAGGCGTGTTGTGGAGCTTAATGGATTAATAGTTGTAGAGTGTTTTGAGATCCTTAGATGAAAGTGCAGAATATTAGTACTGAAGAGTTAAAACTGGGGCAGGTATTGAGTTCATGAAAAATCCTTTGGGACAATGGTTTGACAAACACAGCGCAGACAAATCTAAATATACCCCATAGCCTGCGAGCCTGAAGAGGATGGCTGATCTTCTCTTCATTTGCTGTTCTTCAGCATCTGTTGTTCTGTGTCTTTGTGGAACAGATTTTCCCATTCAAAAGTGGCTGCATTTTATTTTTGTTTTAACTTTGCTTGGGAATGCAGAGCAACTCAATCAAGAGGAAAATACACCATGAAAAGCACTGAAAGCCTTGAGGTCAAGGATCTGAAGTTACCCACAATATTAATGACAAACCAGTGGCTGCACCATGGCAACGGACAGAAGAATACGTGGCATGGAAGCCATAAGCAATGTGGGGCTGTGAGAGAACACAACCACGAGAAGAATGGAAATAACATGATGTTCTCTCTGTTCTGTGCTGGGACAGTTGTGTATGGGCTAATCCCTAAAGGTGGTGAATCCAGGATTTTCAAAAGGGTCCTGCAACAGAAGGAAATAGAGGTAGGAGCTGGAGTTGCACTGCCAAGAAGCTTAATTTCAAGAGGGATAATTGGAAAGGGGAGGGAGGAAGGATGCAGGGGCTTATGGCTGAATTGCTGTGGATTCTCCTCTGGGATCATTACAGGGAAAGAATGAATCACTCTGAAAAATCACAACCTGCCTGACTTGATTAGAAATATGAGCCTCCAGTCGCATCCCTTGCTAAAGCTGGGAATTAACACCAGTAAGTTTTCTAGTCTTTGGAGGGTGTCAAATTTCCTATGGAGACGAAGAGAAAGAATCACTTCCAAAACAGCCTCCAGATCATAGTCTATTATTTACTTTTCTTTTTCTTTTTCTTTTTCTTTTTCTTTTTCTTTTTCTTTTCTTTCTTTTTTTTTTTCTTTTTTTTTTTTTTGGTTACTGGGACATCTCTGTTGCTTTGCAGTATAAGCAATAAACAATTGCTGACAGTGCAGGCCAGATTGTCTGGCTCCTATATGGCCTACAGGGAACAAGAGAGACAGCCTCCTCCTCCCCACCTGCCCATGCGCAGGGCTCTGGTACAACTACAGTGTCTGACGACATGGGACTAATGCCCTCTAGCCTTCTTAAAGGAGGCCGTACCTTAGCCATAGCCCAGCTATCACCTCCATGCCAGCCAGCAGATCTGGTGTTGGATGGAGATGGGGAGTGCATTGTATATGCTCTCAAAGGGTGATGCAGAATCCACTCCGACCCATGCTAGACTGGAGCTCTCAGAGGCACTTTGGATTCCAGAAGTAAAATACCTTCTGCTGCGATGTGGCTCTGTACTTCCCTCTAACTGGGGCTAAGCTTTGCAGGGACAATCGAATCCTGATGGAGCTGAGGCATTGACCCAGTGCCCTGCCAGAATTTCAATGTGGGTAATTACCATTAGCCTTCCATGGAGGCTCCTGGACCAAGTCCTGCCCTGCTATACATTGTGTTCATCTCCACTGATGTCAGCACCGCTGCAAGTCGTACAAGTCAGGGCCAGGGCCGTGAGAGTCACAGAATGATGTGGCTTCCTCTCAGGCCATCGCCAGTCAGCCAATAGCTTTCTGGTGCAAGGACTATTGATCTGCTAGGAAGTCAATGGCCCCCTAAATATTTTAGCTTACAACTGGCACGTGTCTGGCCACCAAAGGGTCTGAACTATCACCTGCCAAGTTATTTCTTAGTTTATTTATTCTAAATATATTTAGGACCTAATTTTCCAATACAGGCAGAATTTTGGGCGAGATCCTGAGCGGGAGAAAATTGGCATAGCTCCACTGCAGTCCATGCCAAGAGTCCACGGGCGCGATGCCTGTCCACAGTGGCTGGAGCTCCAGCCCAGCATGCCCAATTTGTGCATAGAAGTATGCACTGACCTATCTGGTGTCCTGCACGGATGCCCAGCTTTCTCTCCACTTTACCTGTGTGTGCACATTAGAGATGCAAGAGTGCGTGTGATTTTCTACAAGTGCATGTCTGAAATTCAGACCCTTATTTTCCTACCAAACCCAAAGCACAGGTGAGCTAGCTAGTGACTCAAAAGCGGGCCACTGTAAACTGGATCACCGAACAGCCCCAGGTTCTATTCTACCATAACATCTGTTGCCTTCACATTCACTCTGGTCACTGGCATCCAGGTGACTTCGTTATCTTTGTGAAGTGAAGTGAGGCGGAGAGGCAGGGGTTGGGGAAAGGCCTATACAGGGAGCTGTCCACAGGAGCTGATCTTTTAGAGAAACTTGATTAAACAATTGAGAGGGAAGAGCGAAAAGAAGCAAGGAAGGGGAATGGTGGGGGGGAGGGGTTGGACAGCTTGACTTTGAAGAGGAAACAAGAGCGACTCAGAAAGCAGCATGACCTTGGGAAGGACATTAGACTCTGGTGGGGGCGGGGTGGGGGGAGGGATCTACAGCTGAAACTGGAGAAGAGAGCCAACTAAATAAAGTGTGTGATCTGGATAAAGGCAAGAGCTAGGGAAGCAGCGAGCTTTATTGTAGCTTCTGACAGCAGCAAAGGATTTCTTAGCACTTGATAACACCCATAAGACCCCATTGATGGCATGAAAGCAGTAGCTCAGGAGGGTGTTGAATTTGGAAAGCAAGGGTTTTGCAAAAGTATTTGGGCACACTCAGGAGCAGTCTTTTTTGCAGCAGTCTTTGATCACTGGCAAAAAGGCTGGATTAAATGGCAGAAAGGGAACAGGGAACAAGACGTTTAGCTGGGACATGCAGTTAAGAAATGTGAACATATTTCATTCCATTTTTTTCTCCATCCCATCCCTGAACAGCTACTGAACTCCCCTCGAGTGTTTTCACTCCTAGCAGCATCTGCAAGAACAGAGGGTCTAACTGTTAGTAAAACAATACAAGTCGGGGTAATTCCCTGGAGCCCCAGTGTATTGTCAGGAAGAGCAACTAGAGAGGGGAAAAACACCAAAGCACAAACCGCACTCATCGACTGATGAATGGTGGTAACACTCTCTGTTTCTGACATCAGACTCCTAGGAAAAGATCCTCAGGAATGTGGGGCCCGTGGCACATGATGGACTATTTCTGGTTTGGCCCATCTTCTGTATGCAGCCTGTTCCATACTCTCCCTGCTCCTCCTGACAGGTGGAGGGCTGTGAAATGCAGCTCACCCTGCAGCACTTCTTGTTCTTGCTCTGCGAACAGACTGTGGCGTATATGAATGTGACACACATGGAGGTTCATCATATATCTTCAGGTGACAAAGTCCCAGGGTATGATCTGCTCCATTCTTTCCAGCAATGATGCAAAAATGATGCATGTGGTTGCTGGCGTGCTAAGACTCCCGCTAATGCATTCCCATCTGGGTTTACATATAGACCTGCCTCTTCGCGCTCATGCAACCTAGCTCACAGTGGGTTATATATAAGATGTATTTAAAGTCCATTGCCAACCCCTGATCTATAAAATAAAATCTGCAAAGAATAATTGTCGACTGAGAGCTACTCGTGGCTCAACCAGGGTCAGGTTCCTGGGTCCAAGTTCCGTTGAAGTCGAGCCTTCCGGGAGGCATTTTGCACCATGCAGGAATGGGATCAGAACACATGACAGAAGTTGTTAAGTGTGTTCATGCACGTAGGGCCCAAACCTAGAGCTGAATATCTTCAGCTCCTCTTGGCTTCCACTGGAGATAACCATGCTCACCACCTCACAGGCAGGGTAGGCAATTCAGTACCTTTCAAGACTGAGCTCTTCTTTCATTCATTTCCAAAGGGTTCAGAACAGATAGTGTCAAAGTTCACTCAGTTCTTTATACTCATCTTCCCCAGAGAGGATACCTAATGATGGAAAGTATCCCAAAATGAGGAAAGTGATGAAAAGCCAATATTGTCTCCATGGTCTATTACTGATGAGCCTCAATCCAAAACCTGGATCCAAACAAGGCTGAACTGTGGCTGGCCTGATATCTGTAATAGACTGAACCAAAACCCTGGACCAAACACCCTTGAACTTGGAGGAAATTCAGATGCAGATCCAAATTTTGCGGCTGAGTCCCATCTCTACATAACCTGCGTAGAGTCTTCCGTAGCTAGACCTGAACAAGCTGTGTAATAATGATAATAATACTGAGCAGTTGTACATATTCAAGGTGCTGCATAAACATTAACTAATTAATCCTTATAAGGTTCCTGGACGTGGTAGGTGAGTATCTTTATCCCCTCTTCTGCAGATAGTGAAACTACACAAAGAGGTGAAGTGACTTACCAAGGCCGCATAGTGATTTGCTAGCAGAGCCAAGATTTGAGCTTGGGAGTTTGATTCCCAGCTCACTGCTTGTTCCTCTAGATCAGTGATTATTAACCTGGGATGCATGTGCCCCCTGGGGGTGCGAGAGGCCCTTTCTGGGGGTGTGAGACGTGCCAGATTTTTTTAGAAGGTAAATCATGGAAAACACAAATTAAGTACAGGCACGTAAGTACAACTACAAACAAAAATATATCTAGGTTTAAAGAACTGACCTACTTCAATGATTTTTGCTAAGGGGTGCAAGAACATAGTTTGAGAACCAAAGGGGTGCAGGCTGCAGTAAAGGTTAAGAACCACTGATCTAGCTCATGCTTTGCTTCTTTAGGGATCAGAGTAACAGCCGTGTTAGTCTGTATTCGCAAAAAGAAAAGGAGTACTTGTGGCACCTTAGAGACTAACCAATTTATTTGAGCATAAGCTTTCGTGAGCTACAGCTCACTTCATCGGATGCATACTGTGGAAAATACAGCAGATGTTTTTATACACACAAACTATGAAAAAATGGGTGTTTATCACTACAAAAGATTTTCTCCCCCCCCCCCCCCCACCCTACTCTCCTGCTGGTAATAGCTTATCTAAAGTGATCACTCTCCTTACAATGTGTATGATAATCAAGGTGGGCCATTTAAAGCACAAATCCAGGGTTTAACAAGAACATCTGAGGAGGGGGGGGCGGGGCGGTAGGAAAAAAGGGGAAATAGGTTACCTTGCATAATGACTTAGCCAATTCCAGTCTCTATTCAAGCCTAAGTTAATTGTATCCAGTTTCCAAATTAATTCCAACTCAGCAGTCTCTCGCTGGAGTCTGGTTTTGAAGTTTTTCTGTTGTAATATCACAACTTTCATTTCTGTAATCGCGTGACCAGAGAGATTGAAATGTTCTCCGACTGGTTTATGAATGTTATAATTCTTGACATCTGATTTGTGTCCATTTATTCTTTTATGTAGAGACTGTCCAGTTTGACCAATGTACATGGCAGAGGGGCATTGCTGGCACATGATGGCATATATCACATTGGTAGATGTGCAGGTGAACGAGCCTCTGATAGTGTGGCTGATGTGATTAGGCCCTATGATGGTGTCCCCTGAATAGATATGTGGGCACAGTTGGCAACGGGCTTTGTTGCAAGGATAGGTTCCTGGGTTAGTGGTTCTGTTGTGTGGTATGTGGTTGCTGGTGAGTATTTGCTTCAGGTTGGGGGGCTGTCTGTAGGCAAGGACTGGCCTGTCTCCCAAGATTTGTGAGAGTGATGGGTCATCCTTCAGGATAGGTTGTAGATCCTTGATAATGCATTGGAGAGGTTTTAGTTGGGGGCTGAAGGTGACGGCTAGTGGCGTTCTGTTATTTTCTTTGTTAGCCCTGTCCTGTAGTAGGTAACTTCTGGGTACTCTTCTGGCTCTGTCAATCTGTTTCTTCACTTCAGCAGGTGGGTATGTAGTTGTAAGAATGCTTGATAGAGATCTTGTAGGTGTTTGTCTCTGTCTGACGGGTTGGAGCAAATGCGGTTGTATCGTAGAGCTTGGCTGTAGACAATGGACCTTGTGATGTGGTCTGGGTGACAGCTGGAGGCATGTAGGTAGGCATAGCGGTCAGTAGGTTTCCAGTATAGGGTGGTGTTTATGTGACCATCGCTTATTAGCACCATAGTGTCCAGGAAGTGGATCTCTTGTGTGGACTGGTCCAGGCTGAGGTTGATGGTGGGATGGAAATTGTTGAAATCATGGTGGAATTCCTCAAGGGCTTCTTTTCCATGGGTCCAAATGATGATGATGTCATCAATATAGCGCAAGTAGAGTAGGGGTATTAGGGGACGAGAGCTGAGGAAGGGTTGTTCTAAGTCAGCCATAAAAATGTTGACAAACTGTGGGGCCATGCGGGTACCCATAGCAGTGCCGCTGATTTGAAGGTATACATTGTCTCCAAAGCTGGGAGTGCTGGTAGCGTAGGGCCTGAGGAGGGAGTCTACATAGCCAGACAATCCTGCTGTCAGGGTGCCAATGCCTGAGATGATGTGGCGTCCAGGATTTCCAGGTTTATGGATCTTGGGTAGCAGATAGAAAACCCCAGGTCGGGGTTCCAGGGGTGTGTCTGTGCGGATTTGATCTTGTGCTTTTTCAGGGAGTTTCTTGAGCAAATTCTGTAGTTTCTTTCGGTAACCCTCAGTGGGATCAGATGGTAATGGCTTGTAGAAAGTGGTGTTGGAGAGCTGCCGAGTAGCCTCTTGTTCATATTCCGACCTATTCATGATGACGACAGCACCTCCTTTGTCAGCCTTTTTGATTATGATGTCAGAGTTGTTTCTGAGGCTGTGGATGGCATTGTGTTCTGCACGGCTGAGATGGTGGGGTAAGTGATGCTACTTTTCCACAATTTCAGCCCGTGCACGTCGGCGGAAGCACTCTATGTAGAAGTCCAGTCTACTGTCTCGACCTTCAGGAGGAGTCCACCTAGAATCCTTCTTTTTGTAGTGTTGGTAGGAAGGTCTCTGTGGATTACTATGTTGTTCAGAGGAGTGTTGGAAATATTCCTTGAGGCGGAGACGTCGAAAATAGGATTCTAGGTCACCACAGAACTGTATCATGTTCGTGGGGGTGGAGGGACAGAAGGAGAGGCCCCGAGATAGGACAGCTTCTACTCCTCCTGAAGGTCGAGACAGTAGACTGGACTTCTACATACACCTATTTTTTCGTGGTCTATGTGTTTAAAAATATCCCCACTGCATTTTCCACTTTTATGCATCCGATGAAGTGAGCTGTAGCTCACAAAAGCTTATGCTCAAATAAATTGGTTAGTCTCTAAGGTGCCACAAGTACTCCTTTTCTTTTTGTGAATACAGATTAACACAGCTGCTACTCTGAAACCTGATCACTTAAGGTGAGCTATTACCAGCAGGAGAGCAGGAGGGGGTGCGGGGGGAACCTTTTGTAGTGATAATCAGGGTGGGCCATTTCCAGCAGTTGACAAGAACGTCAGAGTTGTTTCTGAGGCTGTGGATGGCATTGTGTTCTGCACGGCTGAAGTTATGGGACAAGTGATGCTGCTTTTCCACAATTTCAGCCCGTGCACATTGGCGGAAGCACTCTATGTAGAAGTCCAGTCTGTTGTTTCGACCTTCAGGAGGAGTCCACCCAGAATCCTTCTTTTTGTAGTCTTGGTAGGAAGCTCTCTGTGGGTTAGTATGTTGTTCAGAGGTATGTTGGAAATATTTCTTGAGTCGGAGATGTCGAAAATAGGATTCTAGGTCACCACAGAATCAAAAAGGCTGACAAAGGAGGTGCTGTCGTCATCATGAATAGGTCGGAATATGAACAAGAGGCTGCTAGGCAGCTCTCCAACATCACTTTCTACAAGCCATTACCCTCTGATCCCACTGAGGGTTACCAAAAGAAACTACACCATTTGCTCAAGAAACTCCCTGAAAAAAGCACAAGAACAAATCCGCACAGACACACCCCTGGAACCCCGACCTGGGGTTTTCTATCTGCTACCCAAGATCCATAAACCTGGAAATCCTGGACGCCCCATCATCTCAGGCATTGGCACCCTGACAGCAGGATTGTCTGGCTATGTAGACTCCCTCCTCAGGCCCTACACTACCAGCACTCCCAGCTATCTTCGAGACACCACTGACTTCCTGAGGAAACTACAATCCGTCGGTGATCTTCCTGAAAACACCATCCTGGCCACTATGGATGTAGAAGCCCTCTACACCAACATTCCACACAAAGATGGACTACAAGCCGTCAGGAACACTATCCCTGATAATGTCACGGCAAACGTGGTGGCTGAACTTTGTGACTTTTTCCTCACACATAACTATTTCACATTTGGGGACAATGTATACCTTCAAATCAGCGGCACTGCTATGGGTGCTCTCATGGCCCCACAGTATGCCAACATTTTTATGGCTGACTTAGAACAATGCTTCCTCAGCTCTCCTCCCCTAACGCCCCTACTCTACTTGCGCTATATTGATGACATCTTCATCATCTGGACCCATGGAAAAGTAGCCCTTGAGGAATTCCACCATGATTTCAACAATTTCCATCCCACCATCAACCTCAGCCTGGACCAGTCCACACAAGAGATCCACTTCCTGGACACTACGGTGCTAATAAGCGATGGTCACATAAACACACCCTATACCGGAAACCTACTGACCGCTATTCCTACCTACATGCCTCCAGCTTTCATCCAGACCACACCACACAATCCATTGTCTACAGCCAAGCTCTACGATACAACCGCATTTGCTCCAACCCCTCAGACAGAGAAAAACACCAACAAGATCTATATCAAGCATTCTTACAACTACAATACCCACCTGCTGAAGTGAAAAAACAGATTGAGAAACAGAGCCAGCAGAGTACCCAGAAGTTACCTACTACAGGACAGGCCCAACAAAGAAAATAACAGAACGCCACTAGCCGTCACCTTCAGCCCCCAACTAAAACCTCTCCAATGCATCATCAAGGATCTACAACCTATCCTGAAGGACGACCCATCACTCTCACAGATTTTGGGAGACAGTCCAGTCCTTGCCTACAGACAGCCCCCCAACCTGAAGCAAATACTCACCAGCAACCACACACCACACAACAAAAATACTAACCCATGAACCTATCCTTGCAACAAAACCCATTGCCAACTGTGCCCACATATCTATTCAGGGGACACCATCATAGGGCCTAATCACATCAGCCACACTATCAGAGGCTCGTTCACCTGCACATCTACCAATGTGATATATGCCATCATGTGCCAGCAATGCCCCTTTGCCATGTACATTGGTCAAACTGGACAGTCTCTACGTAAAAGAATAAATGGACACAAATCAGATGTCAAGAATTATAACATTAAAAAACCAGTTGGAGAACACTTCAATCTCTTTGGTCACTCGATTACAGACCTAAAAGTGGCAATTCTTCAACAAAAAAACTTCAAAACCAGACTCCAACGAGAGACTGCTGAATTGGAATTAATTTGGAAACTGGATACAATTAACTTAGGCTTGAATAGAGACTGGGAGTGGATGTAAAACTATTTCCCCATGTTTATTCCCACCCCCCCCCCTCCACCCTCCAGTGTTCCTCAGAAGTTCTTGTCAACTGCTGGAAATGGCCCACCTTGCTTATCACTACAAAAGGTTCCCCACCCCGTCCCGCTTTCCTGCTGGTAATAGCTCACCTTAAGTGATCACTCTCCTTACAGTGTGTATGGTAACACCCATTGTTTCATGTTCTCTACGTATATAAATCTCCCCACTGTATTTTCCACTGAATGCATCCGATGAAGTGAGCTGTATCTCATGAAAGCTTATGCTCAAATAAATTTGTTAGTCTCTAAGGTGCCACAAGTCCTCCTTTTCTTTTTTCAAAAAAAGAGAAAAAGTTCTGTGTTGCTCTTCTGCTGGGCTGCTGTCCTGACTCTCGCACAGGGGAAGTCCGATGCCATTCCCCTGCCATATTGTGTCCCATAAGTGTCTGCCAAAGAATGCCTGGTGCAAAAATAAACTATGGCAAGCGCTGTCTGTTTCCATTACTGTATGGGGAATGACTGTCTTATGTAACTTGTGGGGTTAAACCATCTCAGAGATCAAATATAAATATTGTTCTGCTGTGGAATGTACTGGGTGGCATAGTTAACATCTTTGTGGCGGATGAAAAGTCAAAGCATATCACGCAGCATAGGGTTTACTGGGTATGTGTTAAAGACTATGTGTCAAAGCCTGATATTCTTACTCTATTTTTACTCCAGTCATTACTCAGACGAAACTCCCATTGACTTTAATTGGAAAAGCGCCTGTGTAAAGACTTCATAGGGATTTAGGATCTGGCTGTATCTCTGCTGAATTTTAGCTTTAGAAATTCCATCTCTTGGAGTTTCTGTGCATAACTTTAAACTCCAGTCATTGCTAGCAGTAGAGGGCCAGAACCTTCGCTGGTGTAAATTGGTGTCACTCCAATGAAGTCAGTGGAGCTGTGCCCATTTATGCCAGCTGAGTAGCTTGCCCTCAGAGTGTTTATCTTCTACTGCTCTTATTATTACAGCCTCTGTGAGCTATTTGGCAAGAATTCAAAAATCTACCAAGCAAACCCCCCTCCAATCTCAGCGCACCCCCTGCTGTTTGTCCCCTGGCTGCTGCCACCGCCACTGTTTTCTCTGAGCTGGGGCCAGAGTTTTACACAGAGGTAGCAGACTAGAGATCAGCATTGAACGGCCCCTGGGGAGAGGCTGGCCTCTGAAATGAAATATATATGCAGTAGATGAAACATTTCTATGAAACTGAGTTGAAAACTGGTACCGGGGGCTATCTCTGTAGCTGGGAAAAGGGAGGTCAGGTTCTTTGTTTTGTTTCAGACCGTGGTTCAAGTCTTGCATGCCTTGCTCAGGGGGGATTCGGTGAGGCAAACAGTCATAGCAAGGCAGCTGCAGACAGCAGTGTGGCACAGGAGAAGGCTCTCACGCCAGCAATGGAGGACAGGGAGGAGGCCTGTGCTACCTGAGCAGAAGGTACAGGACAAGGAGTTGGGAGAGGGGAAATACTGGTGGTGCATCATTATCCCCTTTTTGGCACCCTTAAGCTGCATACTCTGAACCGGATCCTGAAGTGTATGAGGAGCTGGTAGAACTATCAGGGAGTGGATGTGATGTGGTTGCACTCCCCTGAGCAGTGAGTTTGTGTCTTGAAGGGATTTCGCGTTTCCCCAAGCTGCACTATTGACAGCTGTCAACTCACTGCTAATTATTAAACAAAGTCAGGGGGATGGTCTGCTTTGTTCTTGGCTATCCCTCATCCCTCCACTTCCCAGGGACCTGTGCTCATCCAAAGTGATCTGTCCTACTGGGTTGCAACACGAAAGCTCCTGGCCGAGATTTTCAAAAGTGATCAATGATTTTGGATGTCCATCATGAGACACCTTAAAAGCAGCTGATTTCCAGAGGGTGGGTGCTCAGCACCTTCTGCAATCAACCCTGGGAGTCCCACTGTAAGCTTGTTGCTAGGGGCCACAAACATTTTTTAACACCCTGTCATCTAAACTGGCAAGTCTAACCAACACAGTGCTGGAGACAGCTGCCAGGGCTGGAGACCCATCCTGTACTAGGATTGCTAGCATTGCTAATATGTGAGGAGCTGAAAATTTCCCTACTGTAGACAAGGCCTTAGTGTCCAGATTGCAGGTCGCTTACCCTTTTTGATGTGCCAAGCTAATGCAATTATTGGTTCAGCCCACTATAGAGGTAGGAATGAGCTGCAAAATTTGGATCTGGATACAGATGCACATCTGAACTCTCCCAAAGTTTTGAAGAACTTGGTTCAAGGATTTTTGGTTCAGGTGCATTGAAATACTGTTCTTGGGGAGTCTGCAGAAGCAGTAAGCCCCAGAAATCCACTGTGTGGGCCTATTCTCATGAGACTTCTGGTCCAATTCTGAAAACCCAAGAAGCCTGGATAATATGGATAATAAAGTTTATTAAAACTGAGCCTCTGATTCTTTTTGGCTTCATCCTTTATTACATTTAGTATGTAATTAATGTGAGATAATATACTTTAATTCAGTGATACCAATGGAAATACTCAGCACTTTTAAGTATCTTATTTCATGCTTATTAGTGATTCACCATATACAGTCAGCCTGGAGCATGCTAGCTAGGACGTTTATACAGATGGGAATGTGGATCCAGATCTCAAATTTCCCAAAAAACAGGGATTTTTGGATATGAATTTTTGGTTTGTAAATTCTGGGAATGTTTCAGAGGGCTCTGTGAAGATACTCAGTAGAATACTCTGAAAGCAGGGGTTTGGGGGTACCACTATCAGTTACTCATCTGATTCTAAGATAGGCAATCTGGAGATCCCAGAATGCATGGCGGCGCTTTATCTACTCCCAAGAAGCTCTGGAGGCTTTTGTACTTAGTGTCCAAATTGAATTCTATTCTATGAATACAGTAGCAAAAGGCAAGTGTTTTCCCAAATAGTTGCCGAAAGCTAAGGGTTTAACATGGGGAAATATTCTTATCCCAAGGTTTCTTTTGCATCTGCAGATTGCCTTCCTTAGATCTCCAACTGCTCTGATGGTTATATACTTTGCATTATGGTAAAGCATACCATACGTCTGTAAGTAATTCTTTGGTAAATGTTCGAAGCATAGCAGCATAAATGGAATTACCTTGGCACAGTGATACTCACAGCGAGGCTCACAAGCCGCAAGTGACTATTTAATGTGTCTCCTGCAGCTCTTTGCAGGTGCAGCACATGAGATTAAAACACGGTGTCATTTAATCATTCACCAATCAGGAGGCTTTTACTATGTTATTAACCAATTGTAGGTGATAAAATAATAATACTCAGTCAGTTATTTTGCTGTGAGAATAATATAAATTAAATATTTCCCCGTCATACTGTTTAAATTTGAATATATAATACTATAGTAAATGAAACGAGTTCACACTACTGACAACCTGTGGAACTGTTTGCCAGAGGATGCTGTGAAGGCCAAGACTATAACAGGGTTCAAAAAAGAACTTGGTAAATTCATGGAGGATAGGTCCATCAACGGCTATTAGCCAGGATGGGCAGGAATGGTGTCCCTAGCCCCTGTTTGCGAGAAGCTGGGAACGGGAGACAGGATGGATCACTTGATGATTACTTGTTCTGTTCGTTCCCTCTGAAGCACTATTGGAAGACAGGATACTGGGCTAGATGGACCTTTGTTCTGACCCAGTATGGCCATTCTTATGTATGTATTGTGGCTCTTATGAGTAATCTTGATTGCTAATTTGGCTCCTGAACCACTGAGGACTATCATTCCTTGGCATTTTGTGTTGCTACACTAGAATACTGAATTATTGGACCTGTGAAAGCATCAGTGAAGGGGAATAAGGATGGTTTTGTGGTTAAGATACAGGTCTAGGAGCCAGGTGATTTGGGTTTTATTCCTGGCTCTGCCACAGACAGCCTATGTGACCTTGGGCAAGTCACTTAACTTCATAGACTCATAAGACTGGAAGGGACCTCGAGAGGTTTTTCTAATCCAGTGCCCTGCACTCGTGGCAGGCATAAGTGTTATCTTCATCCTTGACAGATGTTTGTCTAACCTGCTCTTAAAAACTTCCAATGATGGAGATTTCACAAACTCCCTAGGCAATTTATTCCAGTGCTTACCTAACCTGACAGGAAGCTTTTCCTAATATCCAGCCTAAACCTCCCTTGCTGCAGTTTAAGACCATTGTTTCTTATCCTATCCTCAGAGGTTAATGAGAACCTCCCTCCTCCTTGTAACAACCTTTTATGTACTTGAAAACTGTTATCATGTCCCTGACTCTGTCTTCTCCAGACTAAACATATCCATTTTTTTTTTCAAACTTTCCTCATAGGTCATGTTTTCTAGACATTTAATGATTTTTGTTGCTCTCCTCTGGATTTTCTCCAATTCGTCCACATCTCTCCTGAAATGTGATGCCTCAAACTGGACATAATTCTCCAGCAGAGGCCTTATCAGCACAGAGTAGAGTGGAAGAACTACTTTTTGTGTCTCGTTGACAACGCTCCTGCTAATACATCCCAAAATGTTTGCTCTTTTTGCAACCGTGTTACACTATTGATTCATATTTAGCTTGTGAGGCACTATGACCCCCAGATCCTTTTCTGCAGTCCTCCTTCCTAGGCAGTCATTTCCCATTTTGTATGTGTGCAATTGATCGTTCCGTCTTAAGTGGAGTACTTTGCATTTGTCCTTATTGAATTCCATCCTATTTACTTCAGACCATTTCTCCAGATTATTTTGAATTTTAATCCTATCCTCCGAAGCCTCTCCCAGCTTGGTGTCATCTGCAGACTTTATAAGAAGAAAAGGAGGACTTGTGGCACCTTAGAGACTAACAAATTTATTAGAGCATAAGCTTTCATGAGCTACAGCTCACTTCATCGGATGCATACAGTGGAAAATATAGTGGGGAGATTTTATATACACAGAGAACATGAAACAATGGGTTTTACCATACACACTGTAAAGAGAGTGACCAGGTAAGGTGAGCTATTACAAGCGGGGGAGGGGAGCCTGTTGTAGTGATAATCAAGGTGGGCCATTTCCAGCACTTTACAAGAACAGTAGGAGGGGAAATAAACAAGGAGAAATAGTTTTACTTTGTGTAATGAACATCCACTCCCAGTCTTTATTCAAGCCTAAGTTAATTGTATCCTGTTTGCAAATTAATTCCAATTCAGCAGTCTCTTGTTGGAGTCTGTTTTTGAAGTTTTTTTGTTGAAGAATTGCCACTTTTATTCCCTGCTTGAGAAAACCCAGAAGTAGATTAGCTTTGGGTGTTACAGTTGAGAACAGAGGTACATTGGCAGGGCTGTTCCAAATCAGGGAGCTTGCAGAGAACCAGCCACCAATACTTGGCTCTAGCCAGTTTATTTAGCAAGCCCTGGAAATTTCCTAGCCTAAGGGATAAGCCAGGATTGTCTCTTTGGGGAGGGATTGCGATGATGTGCAGCCCCTGAACGGGATACAAAGACAGCAACACTTCTTGACACCTCACAATTCCTTGCTGTACCTGCACTGTGGCCAAGCACAATACGGCCCTTATTAGGCTACCAAAAGTGTGTCACTATTGCCACCCAGTTATCAACATAAGGACCTGAGATTTAACAACACACCAACTGAGGAGCAGCAGCTACCCTGAGGCACTTTCATTCTCTAACTCAGTGGTTCTCAAACTTTTGTACTGGTGACCCCTTTCACATAGCAAGCCTCTGAGTGCGACCCCCCCGTTATAAATTAAAAACACTTTTTTGTATATTTAACACCATTATAAATGCTGGAGGCAAAACGGGATTTGGGGTGGAGGCTGACATCTTGTGACCACCCCCCCCAGGTAATAACCTTACAACCCCCTGAGGGGTCCCGACCCCCAGTTTGAGAAGCCCTGCTCTAACTGCAGAGCAACACATTTCATTGCAGTGCAATGACGTTCATTGTAACCCCAGCTACTGATTCTGAAATCCAGCTCTTCCCCTACAGCCAAAGGGCACTCGCACTCAGCAGCCATGCTGGCTCACATTGGAGCCCTGCCCCATCCAGGTTTTTTTACATCATTCTTACTTTTCGCTTTTGATGTGCATAAAATGGAAGACAGGGGTAAGTAGCTGGAAATGAATGGCTTGTGAACTTGTAGTTAGCACTAATGGAAATTATGCACAGATCATTGCAATGGCATCAGACCTAGGACTTGAGCCTATCTAGCATAGGTGCAGCATGTTGCTTGGGAAAGTGCAAGGTAAATAGTACGGGGCAGAGTAAACGTTCAGGGGACTCCATTCCTGCATCAGTGAGACTGCTGCTGTGTGGTCACTAAGCTGCTCCTGCCTAGGTACAAGAGTAATGGCCACACCCCACCTGGTTGATTTTTACCTTGCAATCTTGAGAGGAAGGAAGGAAACGTTCAGGAGACTTGGGATTTACTACTGCTAAGTACGGAGGATAGATGCTTAGCTCTTAACTTTCTGGGCACCCACTGGCCTACAAACTTGGGGACCCTTTTGCGCATCATGCATGATCTTGTCGGAATAAGGCTGCAGTGTGCACAGAGGCTGGGCAAACTTCCCTTAAACAGCTCTGCAAGTGCTGCCCAATTCTGATGTGCAACACGCCCTTGTGTTCTGATCCTGGATATCTCTGGAACTCACATTACCAGTCATGCAAAAGAGTAGTTCTGTAGTTTGGACTGAACGGATGAGATCAGCCAACTCATTTCCATTTTCAATCTTAACTGGAATTCCAACCATCTCTCCAGAAGCCCATAGCTTCTCTTGGTCCTTGTAGTCCGCTTCTTTGTCTGCACCTTGAGAGACAGAGTGAAAGAGAGACAGACTAACGCAGAATATCCATCTGTCCCTTGCTGAATGTATTATCACAATCAGCTTATAGGCCTTGTTGTGTCAATGTGTCTAACTTCTGCAAAATCCATGTTTGAAAGTAACCTCTGGTAGCTATTTCAGCTGCCAGCACACTCTAGAGAAGGGACAGTGGCTAAAGAAGAGCAATGATGGGAAGTAAAAGTGGGCCTGGTGATATACAATGCTTTAATTTGGAGAATTCCTCCACCTGACATTTGGGTTCAGTTTTGATTTAAGCTACCTAAATATTCAGTTTAACTGAACTCCATCATTTTAGCAAAAGGTTAAGGAACTGCCCTGTAATGTTTGTTCCTTTAAAGACATGACTGGATGATAATGAGTCAGTATTTACCTAGCTAGTTATTATTAATTAGCCAGTTCCATGTATCTTCCTTGCTTTTTTGCAGTTGAACATAGATAATTAATCTGATGCATTAATGATCAATGAAACACATCGAAGGCTTTCAGATGATGGTAAGATAGCAGTGGGGGAGGCTTACTGCCGACACGTCTGGGAGTTGGTAACCGCTACACATTGAGCAGCTAAACTATCTGAGACACATATTAGCCCATCTAATATTTTGGAGGTTTTTAATGTTGGGAGGTAAGGAAGAGGCATTTTGTTTTGTGTTCAAAAAGTCTGCTTGCAGCACAAGTGTTAATGATTTTGAAGATCATTTAAATCTTCCAAGTAGAGCTGGTTGGATTTCTTTTTAATTTAGATGCAAATTGGAAAAAAAAGGGGGGGGGAACATTTTTGACACAGCTTTTTCTGGGGGGTTTCCCCTCCTATTTTCAGCCAACTATAGTGCTGGCTGAAATTTTTCAATTTTTTTTCGTGGCGTTGGAAAGGGGAGGTAATTTTGGAGAAACAGGGTTCACAATCGCCATGCAGCCTATTTTTTACTTTCAAGGTGGTGACTTTCTTGGTGATTGGGCTATTGTGGTGCTGCTGTGCCTTTTTAGAAAAGCAGCCAGTGGCCACTTCCATCCTCCAATCTCTTTGGTCCAGGCTGAGCCTGAGAATCCTGAAAGAATTCTCAACTGATACTGGATGAAACCGCATGGTAGGTCTTGTGATCTGCTCTCTGATAATAAGCATAAAAGGACGGCTAGATCTTTTTCACACCTGCATGGGCCTCACATTGGGGTTTTAGCTTCAGGATCTGGCATTCAGCTAAAGGAATATTCACTAGGATTATGTTTCAATGAGGATTCACGGCCAGAGTTTCCTGGGAGGGCACAAATTCTTCAAAAGTTCAATAAACTATTGCCCTCTCCTGCTCCACACTCTAAAAATGGCTTCTGCCAGTTCTTAACGTCACCATCATTTTATGCTTATTATCAGAGAGCAGGTCACAAGACATAACATGCGGCCGCTAATGCAGCTGCCTCCAACCAGGCCAGACCATTACAAATATAGAAAGCACAAGGGTCTCATACCTATTATGGCTCTTGTTACTCCCAAACACTTGCTGCCAGATCAGAGTTTCCAGCAGGCAGAAAAGGGAACTGGTTCTATTCACAAGAATTTATTTCTTTTGTATCATTGTACTGCATTCTTTTATTTTTTTTTGGGGGGGGGGAGGTGGTTCTAAAGCATATTCTTCCCCGTTAGCCCATCTGCGCAGATGCCCAGTTCAGAAGTATGCTTTAACTGTCAATCCAAGGACTTTAGATTTTTTGCCCACAGATACATAAATAGATCTCTCCTTAAAGATACCAGAGCTATTTTGTATTCTATTTGTGGCAGAAAGATGCTACTAATGGAATAAAAATCTGCAAATACGATATGCGCCTCTTCAGCACCTTCCATGTAAGTATCTCAAGACGCCTTACAAACATCCCCAAATTAAGATATATAGTAGCCCATGTTGGGTGGTTAATTTTAGTTAGCCAAGTTTTACAGATGGGGAAACTGAGGCACAAAGGGCCAGCTTTTCGAAAGTATTCAGGTGCCAAAAGATGCAGCTAGGCGCCTGGCAGGATTTTCCAAAGTGTCTAGGCAGATAAGGCTCCTAAAGGGACCTAGGCACCTAAACTGCTTAGGCCCCTGAGAAACACTTACCAGGTGCCTATCTACATCTTTAGGGACCTACATATCCTTGAAACTCTGGCCCAAAAGCCTAAATATTGGTCAAGGATACACAGCAATTCTGTGGCTGAGCCGAAAGTAAAACCTTGCTCTCTTGCCTCCAAGGTTCATATTTCAACCACTAGACTGTGCTGCCTGGCAAGGACATATACATGTTAAGCTCCTGCCCTCTTTCTGCAGGTTCGAGGCTTTCAGTAAGGAGTTTGAATTAGCCACCTCAGCATGTCTCCTGTCCTAATAGCTACAAATCCTCATTGTTCCTGAACTGGCTGCCTTGCAGATAATATAAATCAGTCACTGCTGGTAGCAGAAAACAAGGCTCTGGTTATGGCCAGTGGCACAAGGAATGTCAGTGATTTGTTTAACAGTCAGTGTGCAGGTTTCTGAAAAGCCAGTTCAGGTGATGGATATGTAAGGCCTTTGGCTTTAGAAAATTAAAAAAAAAAAAAATTTCTGGGAATTTATCATTTATTTAAAAGAATAATTAAAAGATGGGTGAAAACAGGTTAAAAAAACTAAAATGAAGGGCCAGAAGGGGTGAGAGGTTCCCAGTACTCATGGGGGGCAGGAGGATGAGTGGCGTCTGGTACACCCAGGGGATAGTAGTCAGGGTGAGGGGTCTCTGGTACTCATGGGGGTTAAGCTGGTGGGGGGACTGGCAGGTGCCTGATACTCATGGGGGGCAGAAGGTGGAAAATGAAGGGTTCCCAGTACTCTCAGGGGCACAGTGGGAGCCTTCCACTCCCTGGGGCCAGTCACAGCAGCGGTCGAGCAGTCTCAGCTGCCAGGACCTGGCTGCCTCTCTCACTCCCTCACTCCACAGGGAAGCAGACAGGGCTGCGCTGAAGGGCAGGGGTCAGGAGGGGGCTCTGTCTGGCAAGGAAAGCAGATGGGGGCTATCACTCAGGTCCCTGCCCGTCTCGCTCCCACCCTGTGCAGAAGCAGTCGCCAGCCAGCAGTTACCCTCTTGTGTGGAGTCGTGCTGTGGGGACTCTGTTTGGGGATAACTGGCTCTGGGGAGTGCTGGCACTTGCAAAATCTGTGTTAAAATCGGTAAAACCTGAATACTTGCTTTTCTCAAAATCTGCGAAATTACTGGGGAAATTCGGTACAAACTGAATTTGTACGCGTATTTGTCCGAGGCCTTGCTAGTGAATGTGATGACTAGGCTAGGTTTCTCAAATGTTGACATCCAACTTGTACTTACAAAACCTACATGTGTACCTGTTGCATACATAATCTGAGCATTTGCACACACTAAATGAGTAACTGCGTGCAAACAAGAACGTATGCTCCTCACAGCTGTCCACTTTGCAAACACAAATGCAGGATTTCCTTGCACAATAGTTGTCTATGGTAATGTTGTCACGTAGCTTTACTGTTATTTCATATTGATATTGCAATAGGGTCCTGGTCACAAAATCGGGATCAGGCCCCATTATGCTGGATGCTGTACTAATACGTTTAAAGACACAGTCCTAGCCCTAAAAATCTTACTTATATTTTTACTGTTGTTATTAGAAGGGAGAAGGGACTGGACATGAGGAGTGCTGGGAATTTTTAGTTTTGTGGGCACAGCAGGAGAACTGAAATGCTGAGAGTTTGTTCCTGGATCTGCCACTGATTCATATAGTCTTAGGCCAGTCATTAAACCTCTTTGTGCCCCTGTTTCCTTAAATAGTACATAAGGATAATACCATCTAACTAACAAGGGTGTAGTGAGGCCTAATTAATTATGTCGATACAGCTATAGCACCTTTCATCCGATGATCCAAATGCCTTTTTTCAAACAGTAAGTAATGTTCACAACAAGCCTAAATGGGTAGGTTGGAAGGCATATACAAGAACTATGTACCTGCCCCTGGAATAAAAAGGAATATTACACAAGAGTTTAGCTAGCAGAAGAAGAGAGGAAAGAGACTGCATGCATTTGAACAGGCAGTGGAAATGTAGGTACATGGAATGTAATACACAGGTTGGAGTTTGGGGGACGCTACCTTTACTCTTACAAAAACATGCCGTGGATTTACATTTCGTCCAAATGATGGTACCTCCAACACCATAGCACCCTCATACACTGGAGCACAGTAATAGTGAATCACCTCTTGCTGCAGAATCATGGGGTTTCTTGGAGGTCTCCCCTTCAGGCAGTGATGTGGTCATGCCTGGCTTAGCCCGTGGCAATGGACAAGGTTGACAAACAAAGTAGTATGCACATACTCATTCAAAGGATTGTTTCTCAACATGGAAAAAATTTCCCAGCAAATCCTACACAACAGTCTTCCAATGGCTCTGAAAATTCCTATCTTCCTGTGCTCTAGGAGGCTATTTAATTCTTAATCTGAGGCTTTTGAAGGGGAAAAGACCTATAAATGGTTAATATGTAAATTACCAGACCACAGCTCTGTGGAGGACTATGCCTAAAAAGGCCACAGAGGGTAGTGGCACGTTTTCACATAAGAACACAGCAGTCCCCAAAGAAGATACTGCTGGTGTTAATCTGCAGAGGGTGCTTCCTGTTAAATATAGAAACCAGTTTTCCATCGCATAAGCCAGTTCTAAATAAATACATCTTTCTTCAGAAAGCCTGGCAAGGCCCCAGCTGCACTAAGCAATAACACCTGGCTGTAAACCTTGGGAGCCTAGTGTGTGCAACCTGCCAAGCTGGTGGGTGAGCTGGGAACCAGGGACACCTAGCTCTTCCCAATTAGAGGATCGCTCTAATTGTTTTCAGAGCTCTGGGGAGGGCAATGAGGCCAAGTGAACAGATCTGCTCTGTGCATTGAGCATTTGTTTCTGTCTTTGCTCCCTACCCTCTCTGGACTGTCGAAAAAAACTGTATTTATGGGAGAGAGTCAACAGGGGAAATTAGTGCTTTGTGGGTGGGAAAAGGGAGGAAAATCATGAAATATAATTAGAAGTGCTACCTAAAGTTATTGCTTTAGGTGTTCAAAATAAGGGCCCAGTTCTTCAAACCCTTATTCACATGAGTAGACCTTGAACTGCTCAAATACATGAGCAGGAGTGGGCCCTAAAGAGAGCAGATAATTCAGAAAAAGGACTGCATTGGAACAGTGGGAGAGAGTGCTGTAGGTAGTGGTTAGAGCAGAAGAATTGCTGTGGGACGACTCTTGGATTCTATTTCCAGTCATGCCAATGACAAGCTGCATAACCTCAGGCAAGTTGCTTAGCTTCTCTGCACCTCAGTTCCTGATCTGTAATGTGGGAGTGACAATTCTGATCTTTAACAGATTTATTAAATCTGTTAGTCTTTAAGGTGCCACCGGACTCCTTGTTGTTTTTGTGGCTACAGACTAACACGGCTACCCCTCTAATTCTGATCTTTGTCACATAGCTTTATGAGGCTTAGCTAGTTAAAGGATAGTTAATAGCTAGTAAATGTTAATAATAATTGATGTGAAGAAATTAAAGCTCTGGGTATGAACAAGCCTGAACTTTGAGAAAGTTTGGATCGCGATCCATATTCTGCCCTTCTCTAAAAATAACAGTAACACACGTTGCTATTGCATTTTATTTTTTTTCCAAAATGCCATCCCACCATTAATTGATCTGCTTGGGGATCCTGTAAATTGCTTGGGGATCCTTGGATAGAAAGTGCTATAGACGCATAGAATATGATTATTATTCATGTGCTACCCAGCTCATCGGTCCACAATACTTCCTGTGGATGAAGTACAAGGGAACTGAAATCCATGCACTCGCGCACACAACCTGAGGCCAGGGAGTGGAATAGTTGCAGCACAGGTTCCATAGCTGCTAGTGCAGCCCCGAGGCTGGAGTAGTGGCCAGACCCCTGCATATCACTTATTCAGATGTCAGAGCAAGCGGATCCATGTAAATGTATATAGCCCCTCTCTGCCAAATCATGTGAGCTTAGGGCACAGAACCTTTCTGGCATTAGGCATTTGCTGGTGGTACCGGTTGTGAGCCTTTGGCAGTGGGAGGGCTTCGCAGTTCTCTTCTGAACCAAGGTAAAATTAACCAATAAGAGTTTATGCCCTGAGATTTGATTGTCCCTATTTTAGAGCCACATTCTGAGAGGGGTGGACTTTGGAGTTCAACGGATTGAGATGAGCTCAGCACCTTCCAGGATTTCAAAAGTGGCCACTGAAACGGCAAATGCAATGATTCACATCTGAGTTTTTGCTGGTGCAAACTGCATCTGCATAATACCCATATGCAATCTGCATGTACAAAATGGAAGGTTCAGATATGTGAAAATGGAGGTGAGTAAAATTCAACCTGCAATTTTAGAGGCTGATTTTGCAAATGTGACACCCAAATGCTGAATTTCTTTAACTGCCACATATTATATTACGTATCATTTCCTTTGTATTTTTGAATGCCTCTTTGTAATAATGGCTCCATCCATGCTTAGGCTCCATGATCCAGACAAGCCTTGACCTCTCTGCTGCGACCATCAGCTAGTGCCAGGTCAGCTATGAGGGGGGGTTCTGTGCTGTGGACATCTGTCCACTGGGAACTGTACTGAGACCAACAATTCATTTCACAGGCCTCTGAATAATCATCAGACAGTAATAATGTGCAGTCATTACTGATCTGAGTAAGACTAGCACTGGCAACATGGAGCTGAAAGACTCTTTCTCTCATAACCAAATCCCTGAATCATGCAGTCCAGTCCAGATAATTTTGATACCATGTCTGTCATCATTCGAAAACGAATTTGATAACATGTCTATTTTTTCCACAAAACTACAGATTGTGAAATACAGGACCGAGCTAGCGTTCAGTAGAACAATTTATCTATTTAAAACAACAAAATATGGTAAGAAATTAAATGCAGAGGTTCAGGAAATAGATCAGCAAAACCCAAGGATAAAATAGGTGCCTGAGGAAATATCCTAACGAACTGGAAAGACACTTCAAAACAATCATTTTGTGAGTCACTTAATAAAATCACTTTAATACGTATGTGCTCTGGGGAATAAACCATCTAGATCTGATTCCTCTTAACTATGAGGCATTAATCTGTGGGAGGAGAGGGTTGGAAGGAAGCATTGTTCCTTTTCTTTCAGGGCAATGATGTGTTTCTAAATGTATTTAATGGTGCCCAGCATACCATAGGGCTGAGTGCCTTAGAACGATGGATTATTTTAACAAGTGCAAAAAAGAAGCAGTAGAAAGATACAGAACCATTGCCTCATGTATTCATAGTAGGAAATCCCTCTCAGACTGGACTGAACAGCAGAAATGATAGCATCCTTGCCGATCTTTGGAGCTGCTTTGTTCCAGCAGAGAGTCCCTCTCCCCTTTCTTAAAGCCCTCTCAATAGCTCGTAAATCTGCTATGAAAACACATGGTTACCACTCTGTGGTCTACTGTGTCCATACACAGTCAGCACTGCACACCATTACATAGTAAGGCAACTTAGATTGCTCTCGTTCCGCTTTCTGGGGAGCAATTACTACAAAATCTGAGACCACTGGAAAGACTGAGTTAGGCTGCTAGCATCCTTTACTCTCCACGGTATGTAATGCCCAGTTAACGGATGTCTAGAAATAATGCCTGATATATGCACCGCAGATGATGCAACCTCCAATATCCCACTCAGGAAGGAATTTTAACTAATTAATCATATGAGCTGAATCAGAACTGGTGCTAGGCATAAGCAGACTAAGCAATTGCTTAAGGCCCCAAGCAGCTGAAGGGAGTCCCCATTTGCTTTTTTAGTATGTGTTGGGGGGGGGTTCAAAATATGCCTGCTGAGGGACCCCAATGGGCTAGCACTGACTCTGAGCGGAATATAATGTATTTGTTAATATCACTAAAATACTTTGAAGGTGAAACATGTTGGATAAAGTCTAAATACTATTTCTCCCGTCCATGGCTAGGCATGTTGTGCATTTCTCTGTCTCTTTACTTTGAAACATCAGCTATTGGGGACACTGGATTAGATGGATCAATGGTGAAAATCCTAATAGACACAGGTCATCGCCAGGGCTGGATTAACACAGGGGCTTTAGGGGCTGCAGCCCAGGGTCCCGGGCTGAGGGGGACCCTGGTGCAGCAGGGCTCAGGCAGGCTGCCTACATGCCATGGCCCCACCGCTCCTAGAAGCAGCCAGATGCTAGCACAGCAACTGGCCAATGGGAGCTGCGGGGGCAGCACGGGCAGCGCACAGAGACACACTGTCCCACTTCCCGCGGGGCGCTCAGAGACGTGCCAGCAGCCAGCCGCTTCCGGGAGCAGAGTAGGGCCACGGCATGCAGGCAGGCAGCCTGCCTGAGCCCTGCTGCGACACCAGCTGCGAGCCACCGTGTTAAGCGCCTCCTGGCTGGAGCCTACAGCTCACATCCCCTCACACCCCCCCTCACACCGCAACCAACTGCCCCAGGTCAGAATCTCCTCCTGCACCCAAACTCCCTCCCAGAGCCTGCACCCCTCACCCTCTCATGCACCCCAACACTCTGCCCCCAGCCTGGAGCCCCCTCATAGAATCATAGAATATCAGGGTTGGAAGGGACCCCAGAAGGTCATCTAGTCCAACCCCCTGCTTGAAGCAGGACCAATTCCCAGTTAAATCATCCCACCCAGGGCTTTGTCAAGCCTGACCTTAAAAACCTCTAAGGAAGGAGATTCTACCACTTCCCTAGGTAACGCATTCCAGTGTTTCACCACCCTCTTAGTGAAAAAGTTTTTCCTAATATCCAATCTAAACCTCCCCCACTGCAACTTGAGACCATTGCTCCTTGTTCTGTCATCAGCTACCACTGAGAACAGTCTAGACCCATCCTCTTTGGAACCCCCTTTCAGGTAGTTGAAAGCAGCTATCAAATCCCCCCTCATTCTTCTCTTCTGCAGGCTAAACAATCCCAGCTCCCTCAGCCTCTCCTCATAAGTCATGTGTTCTAGACCCCTAATCATTTTTGTTGCCCTTCGCTGGACTCTCTCCAATTTATCCACATCTTTCTTGTAGTGTGGGGCCCAAAACTGGACACAGTACTCCAGATGAGGCCTCACCAATGTCGAATAGAGGGGAACGATCACGTCCCTCGATCTGCTCGCTATGCCCCTACTTATACATCCCAAAATGCCATTGGCCTTCTTGGCAACAAGGGCACACTGCTGGCTCATATCCAGCTTCTTGTCCACTGTCACCCCTAGGTCCTTTTCCGCAGAACTGCTGCCTAGCCATTCGGTCCCTAGTCTGTAGCTGTGCATTGGGTTCTTCCATCCTAAGTGCAGGACCCTGCACTTATCCTTATTGAACCTCATCAGATTTCTTTTGGCCCAATCCTCCAATTTGTCTAGGTCCTTCTGTATCCTATCCCTCCCCTCCAGCGTATCTACCACTCCTCCCAGTTTAGTATCATCCGCAAATTTGCTGAGAGTGCAATCCACACCATCCTCCAGATCATTTATGAAGATATTGAACAAAACCGGCCCCAGGACCGACCCTTGGGGCACTCCACTTGATACCGGCTGCCAACTAGACATGGAGCCATTGATCACTACCCGTTGAGCCCGACAATCTAGCCAGCTTTCTACCCACCTTATAGTGCATTCATCCAGCCCATACTTCCTTAACTTGCTACACCCTCCTACACCCAAACTCCCTCCCAGAAAGAAACTAATATAAGAGCTGTTCTGAGGTAAGAAGTAGGCTATTTTGAATTAATTTAACTATATTCTACATGTTTTAAGACTGAAATGTAACCACAAAACAGCTTTAAAAAGCAAGTTTAGTATAGTGTTAATAGCCTCAATGCCATAATTGTGATCATTTTGTTTTAAATTAGGAAAAAGACTTGTATACAGGAGCCCCACAAAATCTAACAGCGCCCGGGTCCACAGGAGAGTTAATCCAGCCCTGGTCATCGCACTCCCATGTTCCTTGCATGTATTGATTAAGAATAGTCTTATGCTAGAGATTGGCTCGAGCCAAAGTTTCAGACTGGGATTCAAACCTCACATTTAGAGTTGGTGAGGTCAGGGGTTTAGTTCAGCCCATCTCTCTTTCCAATGTGGTGGTTGTTTTTTTTAAATAACACTGAATGGTTTTGTCTCCAGTTCTCTCTTAGGGATGCCTACAGGGGAACCACAAGAGGGAGCTGAGCTCTTTTTGTCCTCTCTATGGGCTGTTCTGAGAGAGCACCCTGCCCCTCGTAGATGGGACGGCATCTGGAATGTTTTGCCTCTACAAGCGTTCCCCATCGAGATGCCATCGCCTTTGCAGTCCTGCCCTGTGAAGGTTTGGGGAGCCGGGGAGCATGTTTATGTTTTGCCCTGGCGTGGCTGTGACAGCGTCATAATTGATCGGCCCTTGTGGGGGAGTATGAGACTGTTTGTGTTCCTCACTAAAATAGGGAAATGGCAAAATAACAAACATACACAGAGAGTGTGAGTCCACATCAGGCTCTTGGTACAAGGCAGACGAATTCCAGCGCAGGCTCTCACCAGCATTTTCTGTGTTGTGGAAGTGCTGGCACCCTGAAATGTCAGGTCTCAAAATGGACATGGCCTGATGTTGTTTGTGACAGTTTCCTGGAAGTGCCTCTTGGATACAGGCCCCCTCACTTGTGCCTCCCCTCCATAAATATGACTGAGAGAGGAAGACCATCTAAAATAGGTCGTTGTTATGCATGGAGAGAGCCTTGTTCCTTAAACCCTTGGTTTCCAAGTAAACAAGCTTGGGAGGTAAATTAGCAAAAGAGGTTGATTCATTAGCAGCAAGGCAAATCTGTGCACTGGAGAGGTGCCCAACTCCCCAGAGAGATTTGCATAGCAACATGCTTCTCAGATCTGAACGGAACAAGATCTGTGACACACAGACTAGAACTGTTTCACAGTCACATGCTGGCTAGGCTCATTGCTTATCTCATGGGGTGTCCTCAGAGTATCAGCTGCTCCAACCCCACATGGGATTACAAAGAGGTTAGGAGGGAGCATGGCCAGCTAAATGTCTTCCAGGGCAGGGGATACAAAAAGGGCCTTCTCCCCACAACCTTTGAAGCCAGAAGACATTCAATATGTGAAAAGGATTTCAGATCCATTTTCTTTTTTAAAGCTAGGTCACCACTATGGCTGGACTAAATGCTTCGGATAAAATCTGTCTGTGCAGCTATGCTGATCTGTCAACAACACATGTTATTGACATGTTTAATGGTATTGAATGGCCCCATTGCTAGAATATCTGAGTGTCATGTACTAAATTAACAGCAACTTAATGTTTAGCTGCTAACGGACTCTACATATCACTCCTCGTATCTTCTGTGCCCCTATCCCGAATGAGATCATTTCAGGCAGTGGTTTTCTCCCACAAGGAACAAAGCCAGGGCATTCTTCTTCTGGCATCATTACAGAGGGAAGGCTTGTGCACAGAGATGAACCCTTTGCCTTGTGGAACAAGCCAGAGAGGTGAGAGGGGAATTTAGTCTCTGTGGCCCGTTCAGTCTTTTAGCTTCTCTGCAAATGCTGCTAGCAAATTGCAATGGGGCCAATTAGTACCAATTATCATATGGGCACCTGTCCATGAGACAGGAATGGAAATCCACAAACACATTTCACATGGGCCACTGAACAGCTGTCAGATTGTAAAGATTTCTAACCACTGCTGACCTGAGCCAGATTTGAACCCCTGACCTCCAAATGACAGGCTTGGAATCCCAAGACTATGAGCCCTCCAGTAAATCAGCATGCTGTACAATGTATTCCATTGAGAGTGGGATTGAACAAGATGTCACGCTATGCTGCTGCCATCTAGTGGCACATTGGTACGAGTTTCCCATGTCACCTGAGTATCATAGAAGAGCAAATAAATTCATGTGGGTAACAAAATGGGTGGAAATCACACTAAAACCTAATGCCCTGAATGTATTAAATGCATGTGTGATATACAATAGGCCTTATGATGTACAGTCTTTTGTACATTATTACATTAGTAAAAACAATATTGACAGAGGATTTTTTTAACTAATATTCGTGGATCTTATCATCCTGGGCCTTATCTGTGTTAAAATTAACTTTCAAATTTAAATTCAAAACAGAAATGAGACGTATAAAGCAATAACCAGATATATGTTGCTGCACATTCCTGTGGCCTGTGTTGCTAATAATGATCAATATTTAAGTGTCTTGCTCATTGCAGGTTTTTGCACTTTTTTTGGTGGGAGGACGAATTCTGTAAGGGGACGACTAGATAACTGAGCCAGCCAGCTTCAGGCAGAATGCCAGCTCCATTCAAGCACAAATACAATTTAGTAGGTGGAGCAGCCACATTGCTCTGAAGACAGCATACCTACATAAGCCACATTTACCCCCTTCCGGTTTTGACCTTATTGGTGACTCAGACATAAACCTCAGCTTACACTTTCTCTCCAAACTTGGCTGTTCCTAGGGCTCTCCTTCAGGACGACCTCTGGCCCAGTCTCAAGTTCCATCTGTTCTTGAAAGAAGTTCCAACCCATTTATAATTTGGTTGGAGCTAACTTGATCTACATGTTAGTCATGATTTAGCAATAATTCCACTACTCCTTCTTGTAGGACTCAAGCACCGGATAACAAGATACCTCAACAGATGACCCTACACAGAATCCTAGGGTCTGATATACCATTAAATACTGGGAACCAACTCAGTTCTGGGTCTGGCTCTTTCGCTAATGAACCCTGATCAACCAAGCAGCTCACAAAGATGCAGACAGGGTTACCCAGATAAAAGCTTCCTTTTCAGCTTTTCCAGTTTCGATGGTATACGCAGAGTCCATTTCACAATCTCTCTTTCTTGTGAAAGTGACATTGAGTTGACAAAACTTGCTGAGGACATACAGCCATTTGAGTCAGTCAAGAACAGAGACGGCTGTGAGGAACTTCAGAGGAGAGCTGGTGGGAAACTTTCCACTGAAAAGCTTTCCACAGGAAAATGCTGAAATGACAGAATTGAAACGTTCCATGGAAATATAGGATCATAGAGTTTAAGGCCAGAAGGGACGCTCAGATCATCTAGTCCGACTTCCTGTATATCACAGGCCACAAACACCATCTAGCACCCATACACTAAACCCAACAACTGAAATTAGACCAAAGTATTACAGCCCACAGGAGACTAAACTATTATGTGCCACAGGCAGAGGACAGGAGGGCCCAAGGTGCACCAGTGCCCAAGGCCCCCATAAAGGCAGAGAAATAAGTGAGATATACCCAGATAATCCTGGCAAGTGACCCATATGCAAATGCTGCAGAGGAAGGGGGGAAAAATCCCCAAGGTCACTGCCAATCTGACCTGAGGAAAAATTCCTTCCCAACCCCACATATGGATATCTGTTAGACCCTGAGCATGTGAGCAAGAACCAGCCAACCAAGCACCTGAGACAGAAAAAGCTCGGTGCCACCTCAAAGCCATAGCCCTCTTCATCCAATGTCCCATTGTCATCTGTGGCCATCGCTGATGCTTCAGACAGAGGAGATTAAAAAAAATTGTTAATTCTATTGAAATCTCACAGAAACCAGGTAGGTTTCCTGCCAGCTCACCCAGCTACCTCCCCGGGCTCTTTTTCTTTACACCTTTCAGAAGAATGAAAGGGTCCTCACACCTCCCAAGGTGTGTCTTTGCTGCAGAGTTAACACAAGCTCTTACTCAGGTGTTTCCCCAACCTCTCTCCCATCCACTCACAAACCTCACACCCAAGTCCCTGGTGCTTTAAACCCAGACTAGCTGGCCTGGGTGGGGTTAGAGCTTAGATTCTGCTTTCACTTGGGCTGGTAACTGGCCCACTTTGCAGTGAGAATGCAGGCTAATTACTTAAAGGCTGATAGTCCTCCAGTATTTTCCCACAAATTCCCCTGTGCTCCCAGGACAGACAGATTCTCCCAGAATTCACTGAGCACAGCTCATCTTAGTGCAGCACAAAGAACCACAGGCTAGGCCCCCAGAAGTCCTAGTGACACACATGAGGAAGTGAGGACTCAGTAACTCAAGTATGGCTTTGCAGTGTGGCTGCTCAGATGCAAGTTAGGCTAACCTGAGTGCTCAGACCCAGGTGCTGATCACCTGAGTTAATTCTGCAGTGAAGACATACCTCAAAAGGCACTTTACAGATAAGATATCTCTTAAGTAGCCTCCTGCTAGCTAGCTAACGCTGGCTTCACTTTTACTGCCGAGGGCAAAAGAGACTAACCAGAGAAAAGTTTTTGATAATACGGATCCCTAAAGTGATCCTGGGAAGAAAATTATTTCACAGCAGAACCGAAGGGGCCACCTTTATCAGGGTGGGAAACAATACAGAACAGAATATAGGAAAGGGCTGATAGCTTCCTCCCCTCCTGGCTAAAGTAATAACTGCCAGGAAAATTACTTTCCAGGAGAGAAGCAAAAGTGGAATAGTATGAATGGGGGAATAAAGTGCTTATTAAGCACTAAGTGAAGGCTCTGTGGAGGGAGCAGGGAGAATAGAAGAGGTCAGAGGAGAGAGATGCTATGGGTTGGAATCCTAGCTGGAAACAATCCTCAAACTCCTTCATAGTTCTCAAGGCTGCTACCCGCACTCTGGTAGGACTATGGAAAACTAGCACGCAGGAATTCTAGGTTGGTGAGGACAGAGAACAACTTAGCACAAATTGGCCTCCTGTCTTTGCACCGTGAGATGAACACTGTCCAGGTTCTGCTATGAGCAAATGACGTGCCCTTCTTTCTGGAGAACGGGAGAGCATCTAGAACTTTGATCACTCTCTCTCCCACAGGAGCCAATCCAATAGATACGCTGCGCTGGATTATGATAAACGCAGGGTTTCTGTGACACTAAGTCTCAAGCGAACCACTACCAACCAGCTTATACGAACCATGATCTTCTTGGCCATGCAGGAGCAAGGAGCGTGAGCTTGGCTCTATCTCAAATGACTTTCTTTATTACCCTCCAAATGAGAGGCATCAGAGAGGATGCATGCACTGCAGGGAAGTTCCAATGCCTCCCGAAGGCATCTGAAACCACCCCTCTCACCTGTCTCTGTATCTGCTCCAGAATTTTTTGTGTTTTCAGTTTTCCATAGAGGCTGATACTCAGTGTACCCTGCTTGTACTCTATCCTCTGAGATGTTTACTTACTGAGATCCTTGCATATATCAGTTTTCTGCTTAACCCTAAGGCTTTATTTCAGCTTGATGGACAGATGGTGGAACTCCCCCTACTTGATCAGAAGGGTCTCCTTCTTCAGCAACGGTCTGCTCTTTGCTCCTTGGTGATCTCTGTACACCAGCACAGCAGTGTTGTCTGCATTTAGAAGAATGCACTGACTGTGGCAATGACTTTTTGAGATTGATCAGTGCAAGATGGGCTGTTGTGAGCTCTAGCAGGCTGATGTGAAGAGCCTCTCTGAAACAGTCCATCTTTCTTGCTTTGGCTGTTTACATACACTCCTCCAACACAGCAAACTGGAGTCAATCACCTGGAGTCTTTCTAGGTCTTGCAGGGCATCTCTTTCAATGGGAAAGCTTCATGCATAAGCTGCCTTTGATATTGTTTGCTGAAGGGTGTTGCTGATCAGCACACAAAAGACCTTGAAGAAGATGGTGCAGTACTATGACAGTTCTGCTCAAACTTCTCAGCAGCACCGGCCCTAGACTAGCTGCCAGCAACTGGCGCCCTAGGTGAACCATGCATCGGTGCCCCCATCCCCAAGGGCAGATCTAGGCTGAGGTTTTCGGTAAACTGGGAAACATTTTGCCCCATTTTTCCTTTTAATGTCTTTTAAGCATTTTTTTTAAAAAACAGAGGCCTAATTATTCAGTTTGTCCATCCGTCTGTCTCTCCAACCAATGAGATCAGATAAAATAGAGGCACAAAATTTTCAGAATAGATTTGTACACAACAGCTAGATGATATTTCAGTCCGATTTCAAATAAAAATGCATTAAAAATGTAAATTATAATTTTTATTATTATAAATCCAAAATCATCCATTACACTATCCTGCTTTACCTGCCATTACTACCACATCCAATATAGAAAGAAATAAGAAAACTCTTCAATGAACTTTAACCTGTATTTACAAAACACTCTGAATAAAAAACACTTTGTGCTCTTAAAACATGACTTTTCTTGCTTTAAGTTTTGAAAATTCAGTCACTAGTTCTTTTAGATCCAGTTTTCCAGCTATTTCATGCTCTGTTGACATTGTGGCAAGTCCAACAAGTCTCTCTTGCACCATTGTTGAATGCAGATAGGTTTTTATCAATCTTAACTTTGAGAAGCTATGTTCCTCACTAGCTACAGAAACTGGCAAAGTTAAAAGAATGTGTAGAGCTATAAAGATGTTTGGAAAACTGTCTGTGAGTTTATTTTAACAAACAAACTTCAGTACTTCTTCAGGAGTGGAATCTTTCATAAGTCGTCTTGAAAAAGCCTGAAGCTCACGACACAAATCTGTAGCATCAATGTCTTTTGAATTTTCATGAGTCAATGCCAACTCCAGTTTTATACAAAATTCTCTTAACTGTTTTGCTGTTTTCTTTTGCAAGCTGCGGATATCATATAGAAAGCCAAATACTGACTCTAGCTGCTGCATCTGTTGAAATCTTTCGTCAACCGAGTGAATAGCAGTATCAAGGACTGCGAAGCAGAAATTCACTTTGAACCTTTGTTCTGGGTTCTGAATGGGTGTGTCTTGTACTTCATATGAAAACTGCTGTTTCTTTTGCCAAATGCAAACTGGCTCTGGTTCAAATTCTGTCGGAAAGTCTATTTCTTCAGTAAGCTTGAGAGAATCTACCAGTATTCTTTCAAACCCTTCATCACTTCTGAATGCCTCCAGAATATTTTTACTTTGCTGCAGTTTTTGAATAGCAAAATGTATGTTCAAGTTCTTTTCCTGAAGCTGCTTACTAGTGAGGTTAATTTTGAAAAGGATATTATACCACAAAATAAGTGAAGTCACAAATTTGAACTTGGAAAGGCCATTTGCAAGAGCTTCTGCATCTGAACGTGGCCAGATGATCCAGTAAAGGTAATATCATCAGAAATTTCAATTAGGGCATCATATATGTTTCCAAGTTCATAGTGAAGAGGCTTCAAAGCATCAATGCGACTCTCCCATCTTGTCTGACTAAGTGGTTTCACAGTTAGAGAATTCATATGGCGAGTCAGAATCTCCCAACGGCATGTTGAGCCTGAGAAAAACACATAAACACGTTGCACCAGGTAAAAAAAAAATGCTTGCCTCCAAACAGCATCTAGCAGCATCACTGACAACCAAATTCAGAGAATGCACACTGCAAGGAATGAAAAAGGCCCCTGGATTGATTTCCATCATTCTCTTTTGCACACCATTGTCTTTACCCTTCATAGTACTCCCATTATCATAGCCTTGGCCAACATAAGTTTTTTCAACAGATAATGACATTGTTTCAAGCTCTTGTAGAATTGTTTCAGTCATAAATGCTCCAGTCGTTTCCTTCAGTGGTACGAAACCCAAAAAATGTTCCTTTATGAGCACTTCAACATTATCTTCATCTGTAGACTTTTCCATACTCACAAAATTATGATCATCGTAATTTGTTCAACATGGCTCACATCTGGTGTAAAGTCCAGTATTATTGAAAAGTATTTTACAGAATGGGCAGCTTCTATGATTTTCTTTTTAATGGCATTTGCTAGGATTTGAATCAGTTCATTCTGCATATTTTATCCTAAGTAATGGACCTGTGTTTCATGATCAGTTATTTTATGTAGATGCTCCTTCATGACTGGATCAAACAAAGCTAGGTATTCAACAAATTTTAAAAAGTTTCCATTACCTAGAGTGTATAATTTTTCATTTCTACCACGGCTGCGGAATGCTAAATTTTGCCCACGGGAACTCTCACTAAAGCAATCAGATGCTCTAATATTTGTGGCCAATATTCTTCTTTTTCCTTGATCACAAGTAAATTTTCTTCATCGATAATTTTTCCTGTTTTCAATCGTAATTCAAGTTCTTTCCAATTTTGAAAACATTCCAAATGTTCTGTACTTCTTTCATGTGAAGAGAGAATTAAAGTTATGTTTTTCCAGTCCTTCGAACCATTTTCAGTAAGTGATGTACCAATTGCTTGATTTCTAAACAACTTGCAGCAAAAGCAAAACACAGAGTCCTTTGACACTGAATATTGTAACCAGTTTTGATTAATTTCTTCCCCATTAATGAGTTTCCTCTTGTAATGCTGAGCAGAGAATTTTCTTTTATTTCCATCCTTAGGGAAAGGAAATTCATGAACTTGTTCAGGTCCATGTTCCACGAGAATTTGCCGCACACTGTCATCACATCTGGGCTATGAAGCTGGGTCCCCATACTGTAACTTTTTTGTAACTTCCTCATCCTTTCTTCCTTCTACTCCATTTACTTCAATTTCTGCATGTGTCTCTGAAGGTGAATACATTTTCTCCACTTCCATATCAGTCTGATCCTGTGAGCTGCCTTCATCTAGAAGTAAGTTTCCATCATCTTGAGTTTCCAAACTGCTTTTTTTCCGGATGTGAGCTACCCTCATCTCGAAGTAATATACTTTCATCTTGATGCTTCAAACTGCTTCCATGCAGATGTGAGCTAACCTCCTCTCCAAGTAAAATTATTTCATCTGGATGCTGTGAACTGCTTCCATCTTTATTTGGATTAAAGAGAAAATATTTCAGGAAGGATCCCTGCTGTTTTGCTTGGTCCTTTTCCTTCTCAGCCTTTCGTTTACGATACTCAGCTCCTGAGGGTTTTCTTTTTCCTCTTTCCACCATGAGGCATTTGAATACTGTTATGTACTGTGCTCCCGACTGCAAGCATTATAGCGTTAAGGATAGCTGACACACCCATCACGTGGTTGGCAATTTAAACCACATTACAGCCATCCCAACACATCTTTTCACTGCTTAAAGGTTCAGTGATTAGAAACACACAATCACTTACCTATTAAAACAGTCAGTTACAGTGTTTACATGGAAACAAAATTATAAAGTTATAACCCGTTATAACCCGACACCGGTTGTTTGAAAAGTAATCCCCTTCTTCACGGTTACCCACTTGGAGTGTGACGTCATCACTTTCTTAGTCTGTTAAGCGTTAACGCTGTTACATTTCTTTTATGGACCTTATTTATTACATGTGAACCAATTATAACAAAGAAAAGTTCATAATTATACAGTCTGATAATAACACTAAGGTTTAATAAAGCTTAAAGATACTCACATTTTGGATTTATAATGCTGAGTGAAAGACATTGTTCTTTATTCTTTGGTACCAAGAAACACAATTTTCCACAGTATTCACTCAATTCTTAACCATCTATCTGCGAAGTGTGTTAAAATGACCATTTGACATGTATCAACTCGCGATATCTCCACTCTATATGAATTTCTGGCTATGCAACCTTGATGTATATTCGAGTTAGGTGTCACTAGCATTGCAGCTCTTGCCACTGGTGGATGTGTTTCACTGTGGCTGAGTTATTGCTTATCAAAATTGAGCAGTGGGTCATCTTGACCCTACATTGCAAATTGAAAAAAAAATTCGCTAAAATATTATTTATTTTTGCAGTAAATAAAAGATTTGACATATTAATAAATTCTCAGAAATGTAGAGAAATGAATTATAATTCATATTCCCGCCATACATGCACAGGAATTAAAATAATGACATCTTCGTTATTTCATTTGTATTTTTGTCATCTTTTTCTTTTTTTTTTTTTGATTTTTTTCCCTTGAATTTGGCGCCCCGTTTAACTTGGCACCCTAGGCGACCGCCTAGTTTGCCTATATGGATGGGCCGCCCCTGCTTCTCAGATTCCAGAGATTCATAATTGGCAAATGCTTCTCTTCCCCAAGACCCACATTATAGACTCCCGCAGGAATCTGTGTTGCCCACTCCCCTTTTCAATAACTCATTGAAACTCGTTGGAGAGGTGGTGATACCATTGGCTCCTGATATCCAGCTCTGCATATCCTTGTCGTCAGCTGCAGTCAACACCATCACACAGATGTCTGACTTTGTCACCTATAAAGTCCTCTGCCTGCCATCAAACAATATATTTCTTGTCCTTATGTCCAGAATCTAAACTACCACACACAACTCCCTTAAACAAAAGAGCACTAGTGTCCTTTAGTATTGATTCATAATACTGTTGTAGCATTTCTGGAAGCTGTCATGATGTGCACCAGTACCGCAGAACACTGTATTATTTATTTTAATTTATGTGCTGAAACCAGTTCTGACTTTCCTCATAATGAAACTTCTCAAGAGACTTCCCACTTGCTCTGTAGATTCTTCAGGTTCAGCTGTAAACTGATAGTATAATAAGAGCTACGAGTCTTAAAATGTCTTGTCAAGGCCACTATTTTTAACTGGCACCTCATCCCCCCCGCCTTCCCCTGGGGGAAAAAAAACCCTTCTGACCACTGTAAGGGAGGCATCATTTGCAAAGAAGATAAGACACACAATAATGCTCGGTGAGCTGAAATTTAAGCCTGATCATTTTAGAAATGACGTTCAGAAGTAATGCATGGTCCCAGCACACAAGCAGCTGCAGGGTTTTGTTACTGTCACTTGCAAAGGCTCACAACACTCAAGTCTACCCTGCTTAAACCATGGGCTCACAGGCCAGGAGACACCATTCTGTCCTTATGAAACCTTTAGCATAACAACCTAACCTCCAGGACCGACTTCGTTCAGATACAACACAATTCTGGCATTGAGGTAATGATTCTAAATCCTGAATTATTTTGAAAATTTAAACTGCATGATTCAATCAGTTCGCATGAGTGCAATGCTTAATGGGATTTGCGTGCTTATATGCCAGGAGTAGTAAAAACACATTGACTCTAGAGGAGGTTGAAACAAATATCAAGGGGAGAAAACCTGCTCTCACTGAAGTCAATGAAGCCAGGATTTCACCCAGGAAGCTTTAAACATGTGGTATGTAAACACTTTAAAAAATGAGGAAATTTCTTTCTCCCCTTCACAGCTGCAGCCTCATTCACTCAAGCCAGCGCTGAAAGTTTTAGCTTCTAACAGCATCTATTATAGAATCATGGAATTGTGGGAGAGAAAAATTCTGTCAGATCCCATCTAGTTCTCCACCAAAGGCCTAAGCTACACGATCGCAGCCTTCAGTATATTTTCCAGTGCTTTGTCCAGTCTAGTTTTAAATGCAAAGGTGGCTTTGATTACTTCCTTTGAGAAGACTTTCACAATGTGATAGATCTCACTGTCGGGCAGTTTTTCTTGATATCCAACTGTTTTACTGTCCTAAGAAAAAAAAATTCCCTTTGAAGTTACAGACTGAAGAAATGTTTTTCGATGAAAGAAACTTCAGCAACTGCCACATGCCCTTTTTGACAGGTTTTAGAGTAGCAGCCGTGTTAGTTTGTATTCGCAAAAAGGAGGACTTGTGGCACCTTAGAGAGTAACCAATTTATCTGAGCATAAGCTTTCTTGATTGTACTTGGCTAAAGTATATGTTTAATGGAGATTTTCTACTATCTATTTTTATTATCTATCTTAGATACTTATATGATCCCTATTACCGTAGTATCTGAGCAGCTCACAAAAGGCTATATTTATGCTCACAGCACCCCTGTGAGGTAGGGAAAAGCTATTATCCTCATGCGACAGGTAGAGAACTGAGTCACAGAGAGACTTGTAGTTCTTATTATACTTATCAATTTACAGCTGAGCTTCAGGAATCGACAGAGCACGTGGGTAGTCTCTTGAGAAGTGTTACTGGCGAGGAAAGACAGGCCTGGGTCCAGCTCATAAATGACTGTTGTGTGTGTGTGAATATACTAGCACTTATATTGAAAAGTAACTAGGTAAACACTGGTTTCAGAGTAACAGCCGTGTTAGTCTGTATTCGCAAAAAGAAAAGGAGTACTTGTGGCACCTTAGAGACTAACCAATTTATTTGAGCATGAGCTGTGAGCTGTAGCTCACGAAAGCTCATGCTCAAATAAATTGGTTAGTCTCTAAGGTGCCACAAGTACTCCTTTTCTTTTAGGTAAACACTGTGTCTTGCTGTTTTGTTAATTACTGTCATTATTTTGCTGAGTTTTCCCATGTTTTGTGGATGGCTTATGGGGAGCTGAGATTTTGTGGTGAGTCTTTTAACCCTTACATGTTTCTCCATTTTTGTCTTATCCCTCTGTTTCCTTTGAAACTCATTCAGCATCCCTTACTCACCTCATGTAGTATGCATGTAGGTCCTTTGACGTTTAACTTTTTTTTTTTCTGTTTGTGTCTTTATTTCTCATTTAAAAGGCCGGCAGGAAGCATTTGGGGGCAGGTTCAGAGCCAGAAGGACATAAGATTTATAACCCTTTCCAGCCCCTGATATACAGGGAAAACCCCCTTTTCCTTCAGATCCTCCTTAAAACTCACTTCTTCTGGGAACACACTGTTAACCAGTCAAAGAGCTGTTGCACAGCCATCGTAACCAACACAAATACTAACTGCGCTTCAAGCTGCAGAGCTTCTACAGATCAGTCAGTGTACCTTGTGCGTGAATTGTTTCATCTATGTAAACCCTAACCCTGCAAGTCAGTCTGTGAGTGGACCCTCTGCATCTGCATAGACCTCCATTAACTTCAGTGAGGCACTGAAGGGTTCAGGGATCTAGCGACCAACTTGCAAGATGAGGGTCTTCAACTGGAAACTCCTTGAAGCAAGAATCATATCTCCTCCTCTGTGTTTTGTACAGGGCCTAGCACACTGTTAGTGATTAACAAACAATGAATAACAGCTGCCATACCAGAGCAGAAAAATAGACCATTTAGTTTACTGTTCTCTCTCCAACAGTCGCAAAGACAGAATGCTTCAAAGAAAGATAAAGCCCCTCTCTTCTTGTGATGCACCTAATAATGCTAATAGATCAGAAGTAAATCTCTTGGCGGGAGCATAAGATTGTGGAAAATAGAACTCCTGAGTTTTTATCATAGTTCTGATGATGGACTCAGTCTATGGTTTTGAGTAAGTAAGGCCAACATTTAAGGCAAATTTTTCAAATGTAGATGCCTAAAGGTAGGTACCAAACTCCACATTTAGGCCAGGTCTACACTACAGACTTATATCAATATAACTATGTTACTCAGGAGTGTGAAAAATCTACACTCCTGAGCGACGTAGTTATGCCGACCTAGAGTGACCAGACAGCAATTGTGAAAAAAACGGAACAGGGGGTGGGAGGTAATAGGCACCTATATTAGAAAAAGTCCCAAAAAACCAGGACTGTCCCTATACAAACAGGAATCTAGTCACCCTATACCGACCTAATCCCTGGTGTAGACAGCGCTTTGTCAGTGGGAGTGTTGACATAGCTACTGCCTCTCCCCCAGGTGGATTAAGGACACTGACAGAAGCTCTCCCTCAACTAAATGAAAGCACCCTGACTTGGACTAGATGACCTCCTGAGGTCCTTTCCAACCCTGATATTCTATGATTCTGTGATTCTGATTCTGACTTTGAAGTGCTGGGCACCTCCAGGTCCCATTGATGTTAGTGGAAGTTGAGGCCCTGGTGCTGCATAATTGAAAAACCGCGCCTCTCTTGTTGTCAGGTGTCCAGGCATGGTTTTGGAGCACCTATCTGTATGCACCCATCCTTGCGGGGCAGGGCCAGAGGCTGGGCACTGCAGACGTGGGGGGTTGGGAAGGATACGCACTGCAGGGTAGCAGTAGGCGCTGCAGAAGTTGGGGGGGGGGGGTGCGGCTTGTACCGGATTGCAGTCGCTACCAGCGCCAGGGGCTGCACTGAGGGCTGCAGCCGGGCCAGCGGCGCCGTCGCAGCTTGCCCCAGCTGCGGCAGAGCAGAGACTTGGCCTGCGGCGGAGACCGGGCCGCCGCCGCCCTCGCCCCGGGCCTGTCGCTCACCGCCCGCCCCTCGGCAGGAGCGGGGCAGGGCCTTCCCCAGCTGCTGCCGCTTGCTTTTCCGCTCTCCCGCCGCCCCGCTGCGGCGCTTCCGGCTGTAAAGCGCCCCTCGGGCGGCGGCAGAGCCCGGGCTCCAGCTCCCCGCCGCGGCTCGGAGCCCGGGCTCCAGATGTGGCGCCCTCGCCTCCTTCGTTTGCATATTGTCCAGATGCGCCGTGCCCCCCCGTCCCCCTCTTCGCGCGGGGGGAGATATAGAGAGGCCTGCCCTGCCGGGCGAGGACAAAGAGCTGGGTGAGTGCCGGGGACTGGGGGTCTCAGAGACTCCCGGAGCCTCCCCCAGCCGCTTGCTCCAGGGTACTGGAACCAGGGGTGAGGGTGCTGCCCTACCCCCCGGCTTGAAGTGGTTTCCATCATAGGCAGGGTTTACAGCGTGGTTCAATGGCTCTCAGGAACCGCACTGTACAAATTGTTCCTGCAGCCTGGCTCCAGCTGTTTCCCACAGCTGTATTTCCTACCCCTTAGCTCCTCCCATGCTGTTTTCTGTGGGCTGTAATGCTTTGGTCCAGTGGTTCTCAACCCATTTACCATTGTGGGCCGCATCCAATGCTACCTAGAGGGCCCTGAGGATGTCAAATGGGCCACAGGTTAAGAACCACTGCTTTGGTCTAATCTGATTTGATGGGTTCAGCGTGGGTGCTGGGGGTGTTGGTGGCCTGCAATACACAGGGGATCAGACTAGAGTGGTCCCCAAACTGGGGGGGGGGAGGAACATCTGGGGGGTGTGGCGGAGCCTGGGCCAGCTCCTATGGGGTATGGGGAGGGGAGTGCTACCCAGTCCCACTCTGCCCCCAGGTCTGCTCTGGCCCCCGCTCCTGGCCCCTGCTCCTGGCCTTAGCTCCAGCCCCCTCTCCTGGTCCCTGCTCCCAGCCAGAGCTCTGCTCCTGGCTGCAGCCTCCAGCCCCACTCCCAGTCACAGCCCCTGGACACAGCTCAGCCTCCAGCTCCTGGCCATGGCTCCACCCCTGGCCCGGAGGGGGCGGGGGGCAGAAGCACGGACACATTCCATTACTGGTAAGGGGGAGCATGAGAGGAAACGTTTGGGCACCACTAGACTAGATGGTCTGGTCTCCCAAGGCTTCTGGCCTTAAACTCTGTGACTCTCCAGATGTTTGCCAAGCTGAGAGGAGAGTTGAGTGCTACCTGAACTAGAGGAATTGAGGGTTAGGCTGCATCTGTCTGAGGCCTGCATCCCATGCGTTCAATCCACAGCTCTCTGAACTGCAAATCATGAAACATCAGCCAGCCAGTGACCAGGTACTGGGTCAGACCTTTAGGATTGGGAATCAGTTCTCTGTAGCCTTTATAATGAGCCTGCCAACATGGGGCCCAGTTAGTGCCAATTTTGACATGGGCACATGACCAAGGATCGGGCTGAGACCACTCTATTTCACAGAGCCATCAAATAAATGTCACATTGCACTATTATCTACCACTAATGTGGCACCATAGTTAGGCATGGTAGATGTTTTGCAGACAGATATGATCTTGAGGTCCCCATATTTGTGTGTGTTAGGATAGATGTGAAAGAAGGGTATAATGGAGATCTGACACATGGTGAAGTAAATATCAGCTCATCAGCTAATGAGTGACTACTTGCTGTAATATACATTTGTACTGCATTGCTTCTCAGAGCTGGCGCTAGGTATAAGCTGACTAAACAATTGCTTAGGGCCCTGAGCAGGTCACGGGCCCCCATATTGATTATTAGTATATGTTGTGAGGGGGGAACCCCAAAATACTCCTGCTTAGGGCTCCCAATGGGCTAGCTCTGGCACTGCTGCCCCCTACTGGATAGAATATATCAGTTTCCTATACCAGGTAAGGGCCTGAAACTACAAATTGCTGAGTCTGTTTCTGAGTCCCCCTCTCATAATCATTGGGAAACTCATGGAGTGTGGGAAGCAGGCACATCCATGGCCACAGGACTGGATTGCAATCTCCTTAGTGAGTGCCTGGCCTTTTACTGAGTGAGTGCTGGAATGCATGGCAGGAGGTGTGGCATGACCCCATGCCAGTGCAGAGAGATGGGATTACGGAGAGGGAAACCAGTGGCCTGGAATGAGAGGCTAAATGAAAGTCTAAAAGGACCAATACTTGGATCAACTAGTAATCTGTGCTACTGCTTGGAGGAATAGGTAGCATTTTGCCCTAAAGCTGATGGGATGGAGGTAACCGTGTGGTTGAATACAAAGGGCACCTCTCTCTCTCTCAACAACAATAATAAAAAAAAACACCTCATGGGATTCTCCCTTTTATCATCTCTCACTTTGGCCTGTTTCTTGTCTTGCATCTTTAGAAAGCCATTGATTTGAGAGGATCAAGATGAAAGAGGAGGAAGCTTGGCAGCGGAGGAAGGAAGGCAGGACGAAAAATGGAGAGCGATCCAGGCACAAAGCAAAGAGCAAGGGTAAACACAAGGACAGCAGACTTGGCAGCCAGGAAGCAGAGGATGTCCCTTTGGTCTCACTGCAGAAGCAGCCAGCTGAGGGGAAAGGGCCCATGGCAAAGCTGCAGGACGAATCAGCCATTGCAATTGGCCTGCAGGTGCTCCTGCCGTACCTGTTAGCAGGGCTTGGCATGGTCTTGGCTGGGATGGTTTTGGACTATGTTCAGGTAAGGGTAAAAAGCTCTTCTGTGTGTGGTGTCCTGTTACCAGGCTTCAGAGCTCTTGCCTTTTCTCCTTTCCTGGATATGCACAAGTGACAGGGTTACAGCAGGTTGGATGGATATGGGAGAGAAGAAGGTCTCCCTTTATTTTAGATGTTCATTTCCTTCCCCACCCCAAAATTCAATCCAGCATTATACAGCTACTTCTGCAGAGTGCTCTGGCTATCACTGGGTGAGGCCTGTCAGATGCCTTGTCCTGCACTTCCCATGGAGACTGAAGGCATCACTATAGTGCTTCCAAGCCCCAGAGCTCCCTAGTGCTCTTCTTAGTGCCGAGTGCAACTTGCTGAGCACCCAGTTGCTCTCCATGTTTGTTTCTAAGGCCTTCTAATGAACAACTTGTCGCTTTCCAGCCTGTGTAACACGTTTTCTGTCATAGACACTACTTAAAGTCTAAGTTCTGATTAGACTAAGAACTAATTTTAGGCAATTTACATTTAGAGTTACAGTTCATGTCTGCAGTACAATCAAGAGGTCACAATGTGTTATTTCTAATGGGTAGTGCTTTTTCAGCTTTGCATTCGTATTTTTCCTCCCTGTGTATTTGACTAGCAAGCTATCAGGTCAGCGTGCCCCTTTGTTATCTGATATGGTGACACTGAAAGCCCTGTGCTGGTATTGACAACTTTCACAGAGTTGGAGTTATTTCCCTTCAGCCCCTTGATTACTCTTGTGGTGTAAGGAGATCAACTAGGACCTACAGAAGCAAAGGGCATTGCCTCTTAAGACTGGCACAGTGTCCTTAATTCACCAATTGATGCCAGATACTGCAGCACCCATTATCCACTCTTGTAAGAACCCTCCTAGAACAGAAGATGCTATGTGTCAGTAGCTCAGCAGAGCGCCTCTGAATTTAGAATGTCCTTCCTGATCCTGTTTTTGTCTCCCCCTTAATGGAGTTTTAACATATAAAGGGTTTTTAATTTGGTTTTTAATTTTTAATCTCTGTTTTGATTTTTCCTTTTTTATTAGTAACTGATGATTAAGATAAATTACCTTTTATCTAATGTTCACACAACCACTTTACAGATCATATATACAGTGGCGGGTGAAGTGTTTCCTGAAAGGCGGCCACTTCTGGGGAAGTGTGTGCCAGTTGTTAAACAGATGCACGGCAAGGTCACTCTGTAGTTTAGAACAGGAAGTGAAATGAATTCCTCTATCTGACAGAAATTACAAACAATTATATGTGAATAAGAATACATAGTACCCTTCCCTCTCATGCCGAGTTCCTTACCAGTCAGGGAAGAAATCAGCCCCGTGCAGGCTCACTTGTGGAAAGACAAGCACTCCATCTGCTAGCACTTGGGAGTCCTGATGAATGTGCACAGCCCAAGTGAATGTATGGCTCTTTCCATCCCCGCCATGGATGGACTCATTGCTGCTTGGACTCTTCCTCCCTTGTTTGCCTCCCCACCAGCCTAACTTATCCCAAGCCACCTGTTGCTGCGGCTTCTGCTGAATGAATAGGAACTCAGCATTTCCCTCGTGGTCCTTTCTGGCCTCCTCCCTTATTCACTCAGGGTCTGCCTGCTCCCAGCCCACCTTGACATAAGTGCTCCCTCCTCTCCTTTTTGTCGCTGCTCAGATAGAGGGAGGGAGATAAATAAATTAAAAAACGATATTGAAATAATTCGCCCCACACTGGCAGTGAACTAGCAGTATCAGTACTGTTCTTATTCCTAGACCCCACTGGTGCTTAACAGGCCTGCCCTCCAGTGATTTGAACATGGGGGGCAGGAAGGTGGCCAGCCACACTGTTGGGGAGCGCTTGTGCTACCATATTCTGCAGCAATGATAAGTCCCATCCAAACAAAATATGTTTAAAATCTTGTTCTTTGGCATTTTGTGTCTCTTCCTCTGCTCCTCTTAGCGCTTCTGATTTTCTTTTTGAAAGTTATTCAAGAGGCCCCAGTCAGGGGTAAGAGCCCCACTGTGCTAGGCGTTGTCTAGGCATATAACCAGAAGTGGTTTCCTGCCTGAAAGAACTTAGTTTAAGCAAAATATTACCTTGTGGGATGGTTTGTGCTGGAAGGGGTGAGGCTCCAGATATATGACTCTCAATCAGAGGTTCCTTAAGTGTACAATAAAAAAGCCAGTGTGCAAACATGGGCTGCTTGAGTTAACTATGTTTTCTGCCTGTCTGTTTGCCAGTTGAATGCTTTTTATTGTGCTTACTTAGTAATGGAGCATGAGGGAGAGTGATAACCTCATTCACCCCAGCTTGCCAAAGCTTTAATATAGGACATACTAGCTATTATGTCCCTTTATGGCACTGGGTCTTTCAAACAATCTGATACTCTCTTTATACTGACAGGTTTCAGAGTAACAGCCGTGTTAGTCTGTATTTGCAAAAAGAAAAGGAGTACTTGTGGCACCTTAGAGACTAACCAATTCATTTGAGCATAAGCTTTCGTGAGCTACAGCTCACATGCATCCGATGAAGTGAGCTGTAGCTCACAAAAGCTTATGCTCAAATAAATTGGTTAGTCTCTAAAGGTGCCACAAGTACTCCTTTTCTTCTTATACTAATGCTTTTGCCTATGAATGAGCAATTCACAACCTACAGTGACTCTTTAGGACTGTATATTGTTTATCTGCATACATGAATACAAACCCCTGAAATCCTGAGGTTGCTGACTAGAAGCAGCTCTGCATTTGTTACTCACTTGACCTCGGACTTCTGAGTGGAACCAGAGCTTCATCCTATTACCTTGAAGTTCTTGGTGGGAAGAAGGAGACTGGGTCATAAAACCCATTTTGTAGGCATTGGAGAGAGCTTCTCTGTTTAGTCTCCCCTGTTCCTGTCCCTTTCAGCTCTCCTCCAGCAGGGAGGATTGAAACAACCTCCCCTCTTTGCTTCCTGACAGCCACCATGTGCTGCTGTTGGTGGAGTGCCAAATCCCACGGGCTTTGAGGATACTGCCTCTCTGCATTGCTCCTGGTGCATTGTCTCTGGGAGCAGCAAAGGATTGAGTCAGGAATCTGGAGCCAGGGTTCTTGTTTTGTGGCCTCTAACACTTACCTGGAGATCCTTGTGCAGCCAAACCCTTTAGACTTGATAATTGTGTGTGTGTTTGTGTGAATTTAGGGCTGGGGAAGGTATCCATTCTCCCAGCCAGTGTGCTTAGCTCTGGGGACAAATGCTAGTTCAGAGTCCGTGGTCCATGTGTCCTTAAATCTCCTTGCTGAGAATGCCCATTCAGAGGCCAGCTAGTGCCAAATATAGTGATGAGGGTTTTTCAATGTTGATTTTGAATGCTAGGAACTGGACTGAGACAAGCAAACTCTTTGCACTGGTCATCAAACAGCCAGCAATTTCTATCACTACTGACTGGCTGAATTTAAACCAGAAACTGATCAGTGAAAGGCTCCCTATCCAATTTCCAATTCCTCAGGCCGTCCAAACCCCCTTTTATTACAAATAACTTATATATAACCTTTTGACTCCAAGACCCTAACATGCCATCCAAATTATTACAGAGAAGGCTAGGTATAAAGTGAAGATTAAAAAAAAACACTTTTTCAATTGAAACCAGATTATTTAAATTAAATACAACTTTATTTTAAAAACATTTAAAATTAATTTTGAAATTTAAATTTATAATCTATTAAAATCATTTAAATACAAAAAATTACATTCAGTAGTTGCTGCCAACTTTGAAAGAAAGTCAAACTGAATTGGTGGCAGCCACTAGCTAAGCACCTGGGAGCAGGTTATGTGTTAAAACAACTTTTGACTGCAGAGAGAATATTTCCTTCATTTCAGTTTATTCAACTAGTTCAGTTCAGTGACTAGGTCATTCAAAATTAAGATGCCAATTGGGAGTTGAAAAAGCAGGAAAGCTTGTTATTTTCTCTTACAGTTTACAAATAGAAACCAGGTGTGAGAGGATGAGATCTACTAGTTCTAAAATCTTGAAGGACACAGACATTTTGCAGATGATACTAAACTGGGAGGAGTGGTAGATACGCTGGAGGGGAGGGATAGGATACAGAAGGACCTAGACAAATTGGAGGATTGGGCCAAAAGAAATCTGATGAGGTTCAATAAGGATAAGTGCAGAGTCCTGCACTTAGGACGGAAGAACCCAATGCACAGCTACAGACTAGGGACCGAATGGCTAGGCAGCAGTTCTGCGGAAAAGGACCTAGGGGTGACAGTGGACGAGAAGCTGGATATGAGTCAGCAGTGTGCCCTTGTTGCCAAGAAGGCCAATGGCATTTTGGGATGTATAAGTAGGGGCATAGCAAGCAGATCGAGGAACGTGATCGTTCCCCTCTATTCGACATTGGTGAGGCCTCATCTGGAGTACTGTGTCCAGTTTTGGGCCCCACACTACAAGAAGGATGTGGATAAATTGGAGAGAGTCCAGCGAAGGGCAACAAAAATGATTAGGGGTCTGGAACACATGACTTTTATGAGGAGAGGCTGAGGGAGCTGGGATTGTTTAGCCTGCAGAAGAGAAGAATGAGGGGGGATTTGATAGCTGCTTTCAACTACCTGAAAGGGGGTTCCAAAGAGGATGGCTCTAGACTGTTCTCAATGGTAGCAGATGACAGAACGAGGAGTAATGGTCTCAAGTTGCAGTGGGGGAGGTTTAGATTGGATATTAGGAAAAACTTTTTCACTAAGAGGGTGGTGAAACACTGGAATGTGTTACCTAGGGAAGTGGTAGAATCTCCTTCCTTAGAGGTTTTTAAGGTCAGGCTTGACAAAGCCCTGGGTGGGATGATTTAACTGGGAATTGGTCCTGCTTCAAGCAGGGGGTTGGACTAGATGACCTTCTGGGGTCCCTTCCAACCCTGATATTCTATGATTCTACAGTGATCAGAAATAATTGGTTCAATTCACTAACTACAGATAATACTTACTTCGTTTAATAAACAGGTTAGTTTTAAATGCAAAACATGTTTTGATAAACTTTTTGGTATCCTTTTTTTCTTGCATTTTCAGCACATTTATTTAATGAAAACAAGTAAAATGCAGTTTTTGTGTATTTTAATTGAATTTGCATTTCCATCCAAATGGGGCTTGACACAAATCACATTTAAAAAAAGTTAATCACCAGATAGTGAATAAGAAATGAATCATTTGCCATTTTCTAAAATAATAAAAAATATAAAAATGAAGAATCTGAATAATTGTATGTTAAGCTATGTAATAAATATATATAGCTATAGTGTACCCTCCTGGTTAGTAGAAAGAAGGACCAAATTTAGAGTAAAGGCTATATTTAGTTGCAGATCAACGTGGATTAATAGTTATCAACCAGTGAGAATCAACTTTTCTTCAGGAAAATAACTTAAAAGTTCAAATTCAAAACATGATTAAAATTGTTGATTTAAACCAAGGTTTCCTGTTTGCTGATTTAAATTCATCCATCCTGTCACAGAGGAGCCCTGACAAAACACCTTCCACCCCCAAGTTTAGATAAGTTTGGATCTGGATTTGAGCTTTACAGTTTAGGCCCATCTCTACAAAGAATGATACAAATTATACAAAACTAGCATAAATTGGCGCAACCACACTGAAGTCAACGGGCGTATGCCAGTGACTTTGGCCAAGTATCGTTAAGCAGAAAGCACTGAGGTGAAGCTACCTCTGGGGTGAAACGCAAGAGCTATTCAGCAGCATGCAGCAGTGCTGCACTAAGCTTTAGGACAGGAAGTGAAAGAGCATATAGTAGCTATTGGAAACTTGGAAACTTTTCCCTTTTTCCCCCCATGGTCTAGTGCAGGGGTCTCAAACTCAAATGACCACGAGGGCCACATGAGAATTAGTACATTGGCCCGAGGGTACATTAGTACATTGCACCTCGCCCCCCGCTGCCCCGGCCCTGCCCCAAGTTCAGCCCTTCCATGAGGCCCCGCCTCTTCCCATCCCTTCCCTGCCCCCATTCCCAGGAGGGGTTCAGGGTGCGGCAGGGGGCTCAGGGCAGGGGGTTGGGGTGCAGGAGGGGTGCGGGGCGCAGCCGGGGGTTTGGCTGCAGGAAGGGTTCGGGAGGTGGGCTACAGGCCGGCGCACACCGGAGGCAGGGCAGGCTCCCTGCCTGCCTGCCTGCCTGCCCGCCCTGCCCCCACACTGCTCCAGGAAGCGGCCGGAACCTGGGGGAGGGGAGGGACAGGGGTCTGTGTGTTGCCCTGGCCGCGCCTCCAGGCACCACCCCCACAGCTCCCATTGGCCGGGAATGGGGGACCGGGCCAATAGGAGCTTTGGGGGAGGTACCTGGAGGAGTGGCCAGGGCAACACACAGACCCCTTGGCCCCCCACCCTTCCCAGGTCCCGGCCGCTTCCCAGAGTGGCGCGGGGGCAGGGTGGGCAGGCAGGCAGGGAGCCTGCCCTGCCTCTGGTTCGCGCCGGGCCGGAGCCGCTCTTGGTAAACGCAGGGGGACCGCAGGGAGCTGTCGGGCCGCAGGAAATAGCCCCGCGGGCTGCGTGTTTGAGACCCCTGGTCTAGTGAGATTATAGAGCTACCTTAAATAAGCTCTTGCTGTGACTTTTATCTTGGTCTTTTGTGAGCTAGCGGAAAGTTGATGTGATGACAGCAGATAAGGGTATTCGTCTTTGAAGCTCATTGGTTGGTTCTGTGGAATTTTTTTAAGTCAATCATTTAGAGATACAGGCGACATAAGCTGATTATTCCTTCCTGAGCTCGTACACCACAGACAAGACTGGAGAGGGGGGAGCAAAACGGAGGTCAGGCGGGGCAAACGTTCTCACAGCCAGTACAGCTTTGCTGCCTTCCCTGATGGGAGCTGGGTCATAGCCGTGGTTGTAACAGGCGTGGACTCCTGCTCTCAGAGACTTTGAGGGAAACCAAATGAAAACCTGGATATTAATTGCCCCACCCCTTGGCCTTGGAACGGTGAGAAAAGTTCAGTGCCCCACGTGCTGGGGTTACTTCAGCACCAGCTTATATATTAAACCATTGTATCAAAGGCAAGTCATGCTCTGTGAAGAAATGTAACCTCAGGAGAAAGGACACCTGTGCCTTTGAGAACACTGAGGGATTCCTGCGTGGCCTGTCACTCTTTGCACAGGGACTCTTATGCCATAGCCTGAGGAGCAGGTCTTTCTGGTTTTCACTGAGCTGGGGGAAGCTGGAGCAGAGGTGGGATCATCAGTATTTATTCACAAACATCTCAGCAATCTTTCTTTCTTCTCTTTTAAATTCTTCTGGAGGTAACATGGAGAAAGAGCTTCCATGAGGCTCCTCTCAGTCTGAGCTCAACCAAGTCACGCTGATTTTGGAAGATAAGCTTGCTGTGGCTCTCTGGAAGGGAGGAGGAGAAGAGGAAACAAAGGACTGTGGCTTCACTGCCAGGTTGGGGAGAAGTGTCTTCAAACTGTGGAGCAAGCAGCTGGGAGTGTGGTGTGTGTGATTTCCTGGCTTTTTTTCGTGCTTTGCTTGTTGAATATGGGTTAATGGCATTTGACCATGGTGTTCACCCAGCTACAACTGGAGCTGTGCTTCCATGGGAAGAAACTGAGAGGTTTCACCTGCAAGCTGACCAGGTCAGCGAATGGATTTCTCCCAGAGACGTCCTTCTCCATTGCCGTCCAGATCTTTGTGCCATTCCTCTTGGCTGGTTTGGGCATGGTGGCTGCTGGCCTGTTGATGGATGTTGTTCAAGTACGTATGTGTGATTAAGCAGCTTAGTAGCAAGGGGCTGGTTTGCCTTGGTGACCTTGCATATGCATTTGTAATTCATGTGTCTAATAAGCATGATTGCCATCGGGTCCTGCCCAGGCTAAAGAGCATCCTCTTTGTGTCAATATGTAGGAAGAGCTCTTCCTAAATCAGGGTGTTTGGCTTTGTATTTAGGGATGAGCGGCTGGACAGACAGTACCCTAGGTACGGTAGAGGAACGGTTCCTCCCATTCTGTGCCCAGCCACGCATTTTGGGGCAACTTGTATGAAGCTGCACCAGGCCACAGTACTGGGATCAAACAGATGCTATAGCATATTCATCTGTTGTACCATATTCATTCTATCCCCCACAGATCACCAGTGAGAAAGTTCCAGGTCAGAGCTGTGGTTAACATGTTCACATTTTGAAGCAAGTTTATCATTTCAGTTCTTGGATACTAGAGGTTATTTTCATTGATTATTCTTTAATCTTGAAGGCACTCAGCTATCCTGGTGATAGGCACAGAATAAGAAAATAAGACTAGAATCTAAACATTTCTGGGCCAGATTCTGATCCCATTTACTTGGGTATAAATTCAGCATAACTCCCTTTGACTTCAGTAGAGTTATGCTGGATTTACACTACTGTGCCCAAGATCAGAATCTGGCCCGTCTAGCTTTCCTTTGTACTGGTGGCGCAAATAGAAACTCAAAATTTGATCTTGTTTGGGTACCTTATGTGGGTGGATTTGCAAATCAGAATGTTGGCACAGCTTCTGCTGCTTTCAGACTGTTATGTACCGTGTTCAAAAGCAAGCTGGAGTTCATAGGATTCTCTGGCACTTGTACCCCAGCAGGAGCCATGTACGGGCACTGCTTTATATTTGGGGGGGGGGAGTCTTGCTCTGTCACTTGACCAAGGAAAATAATGGTGCAAAGAATGAATTGATTCAAGGGAATATGATGTGAGGAGCAGTAAAGAAAGAATGGCTAACTGAAGTAGTGTATCCTGATGCTGAACTATGCCTAACAACCCACCTGTGCTCTGCTCCAAGGCACACACCTACCTTTTAGCCTTACAGGAGCTCCTCTCCTTAACCATCTCCCCTGTGCTATATAATAATACTTAGCACTTACTTATCTGCAGCCTTATCTTTCAGAGCAGGATACAGGCATTAAAATACTAATCCTCACCAAGTCCTTGTCAAGTAGGTAAATCTTAGGCTTCGTCTACACTAGAAAATTAAGTTGGTTTAACTATGTTGGTCAGGGGTGTGAAAAATCCACACCCCTGAGCGATCCATTTAAGCCAACCTAAGTCCCTCTGTAAGCACTAAGGAAAATTCTTCTGTCGACCTACCTACCACCGCTCAAGGAGGTGGATTACGTACGCTGACAGGATGGCTTCTTTTGGCGTAGGTAGTGTCTACACAGAAGTGCTATAGCAGCTCAGCTGCAGCATTTTAAGTGTAAACGTTCCCTTAACGTAAAGTGTTAAAATCCTTTGGAGTTGTTGGAAAGCGGGATCCTGTTCAAGAATATTGCTGTACCTTTGTATCTGTCTAGGTAGAAAATATATAACACACACTTGATGCACACATTCCAACATACTGCACACGTGATATAAATACCAGACTCTGTACCTAATATATACTTAATTTATTTACACATTAGGGTCTTGGAAACTTGTACAGGATGGTCCATGCATTAAGCAAAATAACAGGGAAAAGTTTCTAAGTTAATAGGAAGAGAAACCATTGGACAGTGGAATTGACTCCCAGAGGAGGTGTAAGCATCATTGCTGCTATGAATCAAAAATAGCTTAGAGGAGATGTTTCTGCAATAGATTGCAGTGTTGCCGACCCCAAGCATTCAGAAATCATGAGTCAGACCCAAAAACATCATGAGATGACTTAATAATCATGAGATTTCAAAAAATAATATATTTGGGGCGCTTTTTATTTGTGTTCTGGTCTTTGAGCCAGTAAGATTCATGTTTTCTAACTTTTCTCCACAACAATGAGGACTAGAAATTTACATCCTTTTAAAACAGGCTGAGATTTTGATGTATTCATGAGACCCCAAGAGCTGTGGACTTAAGGAAAATACCACAAGACTTGACATGAAATTGTGAGAATTGGTAACATTGAGATTCACCAACCCCAGAGGCCCTTTCTAGCTCTCGTAACTGACTCTGTGCCCCGCCCTTTAGCAGGAGCTGGTCTGACACTGAGAAATCTGTTTTAAAGGATTTCCAGTTACTGCAACAAAGTGCTTTCCAGCATCCCCTTATTTACCCTTGTTAGAGAGATGTGAACACACAGAAACAAGTACCACCTTGATAATGGAAGTGAATGCTGTGTAGTGAGTGTACATGAGTTTACTTACACTGCTCTTGTTTTGCCAAACAGCAGCAGAGTGGCACTGTGCTGGAAGCTGGGACTGGCTATATATAATTTTCAGGGCCCTACCTTGCTGTAAAGGGGCATGTAGAGGCATGTGCCTCCTTCTCTGGTCCTACTGCCAAAAGATTGAGAGGTGAGTTGCCACTCCACTCCATGGATTATAAGTCTGCATGGAACTCCCAAAAGCACAGGGCCACAAGCAGTTGCTTAACATTGCAACACTCAGGGTATGTCCACACAGCAAGTGATGGCTCATGGCAGCAAGTCTCAGAGCCTCATCTAATGCTATTGGGCTAAAAACAGCTGTGTAGACATTGCGGCTGAGACTGGAGTTCAGGCTCTGAAGTCTACCCCCTCCCTTGGCATCTGAGCCCGTGCCTGACCATGTACGCCACTATTTTGAGTGGCATAACATGAGCCCAAGTCTGTAGACCTGAACTCTGAGACTTGATGTTACGGGCCGCTACTTGCTATGTAGACGTACCCAGAGAGTCTTGCCACTGATTTCAGTGGAGTCAGGATTTCACTACCAATATTTTGCAAGCTGTGAATGAGTGAGGGGAAGAAGGAAGGCAGGTGGAAAGTAAATGCCTCCGTATTGTGGCTGCAAGCACTTTCCCATTTACATGGCTTCCTACAGAAGGCATGGAGGTGGGAAGTGCACCAAGCTATGCTCTCTATTTTTGGCTGCTCTTCGAGATAACTCCTTTATTCCAATTTGCAAGCTTAGCCAGGGAGAGAGGCCACACTGTTTCTTCTGATCCATGGCGATAACAAGCTGGGGAGAGGAAGTGGCTAGATGCATTCCTGTGGGCCTTTTGAGACTCTAGAAAAGCAGATACAGTCAAATGAACAGCTCTCAAATCAGAGGCTAATGCAGCAGCAAAAAAATACAGTAAATCAACTTCTTTTTTTAACTGCATCCCATTTGCTTTACCAAGTTACCAGCTAAATAATAGCAGAGGGACAGAGGAATTAAAAAGTGTAGGCAAGGGAGAAATGAACTATACAGTCAATTTCAAATTTGAGCTGAGAAGAGTCAATGAAACCTGTTCTGTACTCTGTCACCCCATTGTAAATTTCCTGGAATTGTGCACCCGCCTATTTCAGGGCTGAAGTTGGCACAGTGATAGGTTCCAAATGCTAAATGATAGCACAATCTGAGATATATGCAAATTAATCTATTTGTACTTTAATTTAAACAGATAGAATTTCTATTGAGGCCCAAATCTTCAGCTGGGCTTGACACAACTAGAGGGGCTGGGAAGGTGGTTGTAAATCAGCTTTGTGCATCCCCAGTGAGTAGCCTCAAGGCTACTCTAGGATGCCCTGACTGGTAGCAGCCCCTCAGAGTCTGTTCCTCCCTCTGGGGATAACCAGAATGGCTCAGTGCTCTAGTCATGGCCATGATTTGCTCCCTGCACTGGGGGCGGAGTATGGCTTAGAACTGCTCTGGCTAGACACTTCCACCTACCCCACAGGAATTTGCAGCCAACATGTTGAACCGTCTTCCAGACTGCTTTGCACTGCTAGAGAGGCACCAGCCTTGCAGACTACAGGTTGGTATCTGGCCCACTGTGTTACATTAATGTGAGGAATCAGATTTGATCCAGGAGGATTACATTTCAAGCATGAACATTCAGGAATAAAGCTTCTCTTTCATCCTCAGTGAGACACTGTCCACATTATAGCCGTATGCATGAAGTATTCTTCACCGTTGGTTGCTAGTAGCACATGAGATTGTTAGCACTGACAGGGATTTTTATAAAATTATTTGCTTTATGCAATGTATTATGTTTAACTTTTTCTGCTTGGATTAGTTTGGACAGTGAAATGAGGGAGGTCAGTTTTATTTTGGGTTTCTCGTGAGTTTCGCTTCCTAGTTTTGTGACATTAACACAGTGTAGGCTTGCGATACTGCAGGGGGATGTTCACGTTCCTCCTAAACCTGTTTTCACTTCACTTGGTGTTGGAGGAATCATGAAAATGTTACTATTCTTAGACTCAGTCCTGAAGTCTTTATTCAGGCATCTCCCCTGCTCCCTCCCAAACACACACACACACACTTGGGCTGCAGTCCTGACCTGCTGCACCCATCTGTTGCTCCAGACCGACTGCCCAATCCTGCTCTGCTAATGCAGCTCAGGACTGAGATGCCACACCATCCAGTATTCCAGCCCTGAGCTTCTCCGACAGCACAGGCCAGCTCACTTCAGTTTTGCTCTGACCCCAGTGCAGATGTGAAAGGCCCCCGCCCTGCTTTTGGTCCTGTACGCCTATGAAATGCCACAGAATCTAGCTGGAATATTCCACCTGGGAAGCTGTCATCTCTGAGGACTGTTCCTCTATATCACTGGTTTTCAATATTTTTTTCATTTGCGGATCCCTAAAAAATTTCAAGTGGAGGTGCAGACCCCTTTGGAAATCTTAGACATAGTCTGTGGATGCCCAGGGGTCTGCAGACCACAGGTTGAAAATCACTGTTCTGTGTTAACTGGTTTCAATCTTTGTGTTTCATTCAGTTCAGATTGTAAACTCTTTTTGTTCAGTTTATACAGCAGTTTGCACAAGGGGGGCTAGTCCAGTATGGGGCTCCAGGCACTATTGCAGTACAAATTATAATAATTAATACTGCCTTTGGATTCCTGGCATGTTACTAATGAGACTCTCTAATGGGGGGAAAATGAAGTGATCTGAATATTGTGGGTTTTTTGACTTTTTTTTTTCATTTTTAATTAATTGTCCATGGACCCACAAAGTAATTCATATAAAAGATACAATATGTAAAGCGAAGCATTGCGAATCGTACAAGGCACTCCATTAACTTAGCCTACTTTGGCTTGAAGCCTGCAGGATCCATGCAGGAATCTGAAGAATACAATAGAAACTCAAAAACATATTCGCAAAAAGAAAAGGAATACTTGTGGCATCTTGGAGACTAACAAATTTATTTGAGCATAAGCTTTCGTGAGCTACAGCTCACTTCATCGGATGCATATTGGTATGACAAACCATGATCCTTAAAGTTGGCCTGCAAAAGAAATTAAACACTTGTGTTTCTGTCCTTTTTTGGCTTCTTTTTATGTATAAAACCTGCAAGCTTGGGGGAGGTGGGGTGGCAGGAGGTAAAGTTATGCCTGTTCTTTACAGGAAGAAGATCAAGTCTGGTCTTTCCTGTTTTTTCTGGAAGACTCACTGGAAGGATCAAATGTGTACTGGAGGGAAGCTTTCTTACCCCTTAATTAAAGAGGGGTGTTTGAATCTTTAACAAATATCTCTTTTCTTTTTTTCCACCCCAAATGTATTTCAGGTGTTTGAGTTAGGTGTTGACAAAATCAAACAAAAGTTAAAGACTTTCAGGTAGTATGACTAGTACACCTTCCCCACTCATGTTAGCTCTTAACATCCCGTAGCTTATTTTTCCAGGTCATCACTACAGGAGGCTCAGAAGAGATGTTTTGCCCACCACCTTCCTCACTTGTAGTGGGTGTTTATTAAATTAGGTCTATTTGTGGCCTGATTTTCAAAGGTGCTGACTGCCTGCAGATCCCAGTGTCTTCAGCTGGATTAAAGTCTGCTGAGATGCCAGGCCACTGACCTCTGGACAATGGTGTCAGTGGGAGATCCATCCACTTACACCGGGGCTGAATTTGATCCTTGTATTCCTAACTGGCTCCACTGGGCAACAATGAAACTGGAAGCGACATTAGGAGGAACTTTGATAGTCCTCCTCAGTTTGTCCCAGAATCAGATTTCCCACAGTAATTGAAAAGGGGTCTTGTTGCAGCACTTGGATCAGTTTCAGAATAGCTCTGCAGACTTCAGAACCTTCTGATAAGCTTGTCTGGTGTGTCACTCCTCTCCAAGAGGATCTCCTCTGGCTGCAGCATGACTATCTGTTAACCTCCTGAACATACAGTAGTTCAGTGCATGGCCAGACGTTATCTTTAAAGGTATATTCAAATAAGTTGCACATTATTTCTGCATTAGTCACTGAAGCCACAGTAGAATCTCAGAGTTATGAACACCTCGGAAATGGGGGTTGTTCGTAACTCTGAACAAAACATTCTGGTTGTTCTTTTAAAAGTTTACAACTGAATATTGACTTAATACAGCTTTGAAACTTTACTATGCAGAAGAAAAATACTGCTTTCCCTTTATTTTTTTAGTACTTTATATTTAACAGAGTACTGTATCTGCTTCTTCTTTTCTTTTCTTTTTTTGTCTCTGCTACTACCTGATTGCATACTTTTGGTTACAAATGAGGTGTGTGGTTGACTGGTTTGTTCGAAATTCTGGTGTTAGTAACTCTGAGGGTCTACTGTACTTGAGATTTCAGATCGTATAGAATGTCACAGTTTGAAACATCAGCTTCATGTAACTCAACTCAAAGGCAATCATCGGAATATGGGGATTGCCATACTGGTTTAGACCTGCAGTCCATCCAGTTCAGTATCCAGAAACGCAGGGTGGGAAGATGCTTCCAGGAAGGTATCATCCTAATTCCTAATAGATAGAGATTGTCTTAAGCCCTAAAGCACAAGTATTTTTTATACCCTGTTCAAAATCTCTTTGTCTTGACTGTTGTGACTCTGGATAATAATAGTCATTAATAACATCTCTTATTTGTGTAGTACCTATCTGCCCAAGAGATCAGAGAACACTTTGTAAACTCAAAAATTGTTTCACGCACCATCAGATTACAGCTGCCTCTGGGGTGGAGCACACCAGTTGTTCACAGTGCATGCCTTATGTTTTAGGACAGGAAATGAGCCAGGGAAGGAGAACACCTATCTAGGCAAAATGGCATTAGATGAGGTTGACGTTCTTCATGTTGCCTTCCTTTTTAGCACTGGGATGTGTTTCGGACAATTACAGAAGTTTTTATCCTGGTTCCTGCCCTGGTTGGCTTGAAGGGTAACCTTGAAATGACCCTGGCGTCCAGACTCTCTACTGCTGTAAGTGTAAAAGCTTTGGGGGGAGTGCGGGGTTTGAGCAGGAAGGAATCCTTTGACCAACAGGTCCTACTTTCGCACATGCGCGCACGTGTGTGTGTGTGACCGAGAGAGAGAAACAGAGACCCCATCCTCTTCTGTGTGTGTGTGTGTGAATCAGAGACCCCATCCCCTTCCCTGCTAAGCTGAAACAAGGTGTTTCAGGCGGGGGGAGTGTTAAAAAAGGTTCATCCCAATTCTGCAGCTGGTCGCCTCTTAAAGGATGATTCATCCATATGTGTCCAGTTGCCGGTGGTGGAGGGTGTTGCAAAAATTGAGAGAGACCAAAGAGAACATTGGTTGTACGCACAGTGGCTACCAGTGCTGAGCTGTGGGCTGCACTACTGAGATGTCTCCCCTTATGGCCACTGACCGTTATGGGTACTGACACTTTCCTTCCCATCCCTGGCAGTGAGCTGTCCCCGCAGACCAGCATGTGGATGTCCCTAAGTCCCCACAAGACTTCTTGGGACCGTTAGTAGCTTCGGCAACTTATGGCATGATCTAGCCCCTCTGGCAGCAGCATGATCTGTCCTTTAGGAGTCCTTTTGTTGGTTTGTGGGATGCCCCTACTGCAGGTCTGCCCCTGAGACAGGCCAGGCCACAAAACTGCTTGTAAAGAATAAATAGTAACAAACAGTTCAGCTGTGCTCTGTGCACGAGGTGACAGGTTTTCTCTGCTGAGTCTGACAGTGGGTTGGACTGGAATCTGAGTAGCCTGAAAAAGAAAGATACTATTTGTCATCTATAGCCTGCTTCTTCCTTATTCTGAAGGGTATTTTTTTCCCTTGTGGGAAGAAGGCTGCGTTGTTTTTTTATTGTGTCGTTTCCCTTCAGTTTGCACAGCACAATCCATCAGTAGTTTCCATCAGCAGCACCAGTAGAGATGGGCCCAGGTGGTTATGGGCTCTGTCAAAGGCCACAGTCAGCCTCCTGTATCTGGCAGAAGTGACTAAACCATGTGACTCTTCTGAGCATATTTCCGTCTCTCGGCAGCACTGAGCTCCTGACGCTGTACGTCAGCGTTTTAACAAGCAGGCACCTGAGCTGCGAGCCTGGAATTTGCACACTCGTCTGTAGCACCTGCAGAGCTTGCACGGGGATGTTGGCACTAGGTGGGTGCTCACACGTGGGATCAGCTCCTGCAGACACAGTGCACACAGCTCAGGTACCTGCCTTGGAAAGTCTGGCCCAGCGTGTCTGCTGATATCCTACCCCACCTGCAAGAGACCAGAGCTGAACTCTGGTGCCCTTCAGAGGCTAGGGCAGGGGGATACTCATTAATGAGAGAGGGGGAAGTGAGGAAGACTGGGGACACTGGCTAGCATCTTTCATCATGCTGACGTTCACTTACTCCCTCCTAGAGGGTCCAAGTGAAACCCTCTTGCTGCCAGTGCCACAGGAGTTCTTTCACGTTCTCTTTCACGTTTTCTTTCACGTGCCTTTCACGTTCTCTCTTGATTTCCAGGCTAACACTGGACAGATGGATGATACCCAGGAACAGTGGAAAATGGCCACCTGCAATTTAGCCCTGATTCAGGTAAGCAGCTCCAGCTGGAGCTGGAAAAGGCTCCTTTCTTTTGCTAAACTGCCCTCTCAGGCTGTTCCGTCTCGTTACATTCTATAGTGAGTGTTTGGATGGAATTGGGATTTTCTCTTAGAGGAATTCAGCTGGAGTTTGGCTTTCTGGGGTGCAGTTTCCTGAATGTGGGGTGGAATGATCCCCATGTCTTATTAGTGCCATGCTGGTGGTGATGAAGGGGATCGCAGGCTCCTGTGTATGTGTTCAGGGTCACGGACCCCACATGGAACTCTGCCTACCAGCTGATTTTTGCCCAACAGGTACAGGCCACTGTAGTGGGGCTGCTGGCTGCCATAGCTGCTGTCATCCTGGGAGCGATCTCAAAGGGGCACGTGGAGCTGAATCAGGCTGCAGTGCTCTGTGCGAGCAGTGTGACTACAGCATTCATAGCTGCGCTCTCCCTAGGTGAGTCTCGTTAACCCCACCACACCCGGTAATTTGGGCCAGTGAGAAACCACCCTTTCCATGCACATCTGCTCTCCATGGACTGTTTGCTCTTTTCCCATCTGGGACACTGTTCAGTAGCTGACATGAAACGATTTTGGGGTCTTGGTGGAACTTCCAGTGGACAGGCAGCCAAATCCCAAAATATTACTGGATTATTAAAATCACCACCACAAACTGACACCTAGGGAGGCCAAGGACTGAATGCACCATAGAGTGAGAGCTCCCCTCGCACCCCTAGTTAGGAGACAAGATGTGATGGGGTGAGCTTGCCCTGCTTCATCCATGCTGTACCTCTTCTGTGAAGAGAAGACTTCAGTCTCCAGGGAAAGTCCAGAAACCACCTCATCAGCCTCCTCCTGGCACTGGCCAAGGTGGTGCCATCCATCAGTCCAAGAGAAGAATGTTGGATGTGGGGGTTCGCTGTGACTTTGGGGCCTTTTTTGGGTTCCTCATTCATGCACACACATCTGCGCAGAATTCTCATGGGTGGTGTCTACTGACTCCTTGAATGCCTTCTTTGAGCTGCAGGTGTTGTCTGCTCTCCTCCGCTCCATGTCCCTTTAAATTCCTTTGTTTTGTGTCTGTGTCCTGCACCCCCGTCCCTTTTTGTTCATTTTTGTCCCATGATCTGTTGATTTCTGGGTTCTGTGGCCTCTCTCACACCCAAAGGGTGGGCCATTCATTTGCTCTGCCCCCCGTGCCAGTCGTCAAACAGCTGGCGCCATCCATCCGCTCTAAACTCTCACACACATTTTTGTTTTAAAGACAGAAAAGAAATTCAGTGTGTTCCCAGTGCTCTGAAAGTTCAGACACTCCTCCCCCACTGGGATTCTCTTCAGACCAGTTAGGGCTGGGGCTCATTCCTGCTGCAGGGCAGCAGCAAGGGGTGCTCTATGTTAAAAGCACCATTCTTCAGAGGAGTCCCTTCCTGTTTCTCCCTGGTGGCCAATCATATATCATTTTGAAGACCCCAGGGAAGATCTTTGAGCATATCCAAAGCCCAGTGTTCCAGCCAGCCAGTAAATGCAGTTCACTGATTAACACACATAAGTGCCCATCCAAAAGCTTTGGGTGCTCCATCTTGCAGTAAGACTGCCTGTAACACTCAGGGCTGAGTGTGAGTGACGACTAAGTGCAGAGTGGGTGTTGTAATCACCGTGCTGCCAGGACGTGCGGTAAATTGGTACCACACTGAAAAATGCCCTGGGTTATCTGAAGCATCCGATGAAGTGAGCTGTAGCTCACGAAAGCTTATGCTCAAATAAATTGGTTAGTCTCTAAGGTGCCACAAGTACTCCTTTTCTTTTTGTGAAGTATAAAGGGTACTTCATGCATACACGCACTGCTCTTTTACAGCATCTCTCACACACACACACTTCTCTCTAAGAGCATGTCGATCTAGGGAAATATGGTATGCTTTTGATAAGGGATGGGAAATGGCTGTCAAAGCTGTCCCTTTCCTCACGGAAGGTCAATGGTAGATTAGTATGATCGAGTGTTTAAAGCATGGGGATGGGAGTCAGCACTCTTGAGTTCTGTTCCTGGCTACAGATTCACTTTTTGAACTTGGACAAATCACTTCATTTCTCTATCTGCATGGCCCTCTCTGTGAAATGAAGATAATGGAGCTGAGTTCTTGGCAGGCCGTTCCACAATGATGTCATTATAAGGAGGGTCTGGTTAAAGGGAAAAGTAGGAATTCACACATCTGCCACAAGAGAGCAGCATGACATCCTTATTAGTGACTGAGTGGGCAGCAATGTGTTGTGTATCTAGGGTTGCCCAACCCTCCAGGATTGTCCTGGAGTCTCCAGGAATTAAAGCTTAATCTTTAATTAAAGATTGTCATATGACGAAACCTTCAGGAATACATCCAGCTAAAATCGGCAACCCTATGCAGTAGCCTTGCACACATGGCGTTGTCTAAGAAAAAGAGGATAAGTCAGAGCGTACAGATGTTCCTAGGCCAGAGTCCAAGAACAACAGAGGTGCCTGTGCTGAGGAGCACTAGACAACTTCTCAGAAGTTTATAAAAACCTCACAGCTTTTATTAACCTCTGTTCCTCCAAAGAATTGACTGGATGTAAAAAGGAAGGACTTTGCTGACACACATTCAGCTAATGTTAAGGTCTTTCCTAGCTATGGTGACAAGTTGCTGTTGTGTGGACATGTGTAGTTAAGGAAGCAGGTCGTGTTTGTGCATCGAAGGGAGCCAGGTGATTTGTGTCATGGGGGGAAGGTGTTTTCGGGGGGGGAATTGTGTGCACGTGTTAGAGGGGAGGGGCTAGTGTGTGCACGTGTGTGAGCTGTTGTCTGGAGGTGTGGTGTTCGGAAGAATGGAGTATGTTCCAGGCACACATGGAGATTCAGCACTCGCAGGCCTTTGTGAGCAGACACAGGTTTCTGAGCCAGAGAGTGTTCTCCTTTCCTGGCCTGCGTCCCCCATGCCATGCCAATGGTGGTCAGCAGGGGACGCAACAGTGGTCAGGTGCCTCGGGGCAGTGGCAGAGGACAGAATGCCATGGGAGGCTCGAAGGACATTGGATCTGGGCTTGTTTTGGAGGCTGGAGATCAGCTACTGCCCTGAACAGTCACAAAACACTCAAGTCAGGCTGATAAACGTGTCTGTCAGTTGACTTGCCCACAGATAAGAGTTTTGTCTGATCTCTGCCAAGGTCTCATTTCCCCAAAAATGAACTGTTGCTGCTGCTGTGACTCTCCAAAGCATTTTGCTGCGCTCTGTTCTGGTTTGCACTGCTGTAGCAGGACGCTCTCTTGTTCTCAGAGTCTGACTCTCACCTGGCCTTTGGGGTTTCTATTAATAAGCCAAAATTCCATCCTCACCAACCAGCAGGAGACTGTGCCCCAGATCCTGAGCTGCAGCTGAATTTTGCTTAGCCCACCTCAGGATGGGGGGGTGTACGTGGCTAGAAGCTACTTTTATACCCCCTTGATCCTGAAGCTGTCCAGCCTCCAGGCCACATTGTAAATTAGAGCAGCCCAGAGAGCTGTGGTCCCCAAGCAGCTGTTCTGGCAGCCAGGGATCGCTGGGGGAAACGGATGCCCAGCCAAGACCCTTATGCTGGGGATGTGGAGCTGGCTTGTGACCTGCAGTGGCAGCCCCATGCCACTTAAGAATTCAAAAGCAAGTAAAAAACTCTGAATAATACTGAATGCTGTTCTGGAAAATGCCTTTGGGCTGTGGAATCTAGATGTGACCCCAGAGAATGGCACCTCTCTAGTCCCCTGCTACTTCTGCCTGGTCTTGAGTACCCACTGTGTGCATAGCTATGAATGTGCTTTGTTCCTGGTCCCACTTTAGGCCAGTAGAGACTATCTGGCAGGGATGACAGCATCTACATTTGGGCCATTCAGTGCTTTCTGCACTGAGCCGTGGTGTTTGCTTTGTTGTGTATGGACCCGTGGCAGAGCCGTGTTCTTCAGTACAGTGAGAACACTAGGCACATTTCCTGAGTGTGATCAAACTCCACTTGGATGCTGCACCAAGTGATGGGCAAAGGCAACTTTAAGCCACCATGGGCCATCCCGGAACCAGGGCAGCCCTTGGCACAGTGTGGAGCAATGGTGCCAACACAAAAAACAGCATCATCCTCTGTGTCTGAACCCCTGGTCTGTGTCTTCTCTAGGTCTAGTGATGATCGGCGTGATCATCGGTGCGAGGAAGGTGGGGATAAACCCAGACAACGTCGCCACTCCCATAGCAGCGAGCCTTGGAGATTTGATAACCCTTTCTCTGCTAGCAGGAATCAGCAGCACCCTCTTTAAATACATAGGTAAGGTACATAGCAGAGTCTCTGCGGCTCAGCTGTCGGGGAAGCCTCCTGCTAGGGAGAGCTGTTCAGTTGTGGAAGGGAAGCATCCACAGTCCTGGAAATGTTGAAGCTAGACTGGACACAGCATTACAACAGGGAGTGGTCTTGTAGGGCTGTGGAGGTGGGAGATAGAGATGGAAAAGGCTTTGTAGGTAAGTCCTATGACTGTCCGGTCTATTGTAAGGGTTTTGGGACCATTCAGTGGAATGGAAATAATGTTGTCCAGTGGTTAGAGCAGAAGACTGGGATTCAGGACACCTCGGTTCTAGTCTTGCATCTGTCACTAACTCACTGCAACACTGGCCGAGTCACTTATGCTCTCTTTGCCTTTGCACCCCCACATGTAAATGGGAATAATGCTCCCCACCTCATAAGGCTATTGTGAGGCTTAGCTGATGTCTCCGGTCCTCTGGGAGCACAAAGCATTATCATCATCTTGGAATGGGGGAGAGAATATATTCTCCTAAGAGACCCTCTTTAGGCCAGTGCTGTGACTGCTGTGTTAACCATGCTCTGAGGGTATGTCTACACAGCAGCTAGACACCCGCGGCTGATCCGTGCCATCCGACTCGGGCTCTCGAGGCTCGAGCTGCGTGGCTGTTTCACTGCTTTGTAGACGTCTGGGCTCAGGCTCTAGGACCCTGCAAGGTGGGAGGGAGTCTACACAGCAATGAAATGGCCCCGCAGCCTGAGCCCTGAATGCCTGAGTCAGCTGGCCTGGGCCAGCCACAGGTGTTTCTTTGCTGTGTATCCATAATCCTAGAGGTGACAAATGGGTTAAAAACCTTGGCCCGTGAACTGCTTCTCCTATATGAGCCTGGAAAATGCACAGTACATTTTTGGAACTGGGGAGAAATGTGATTTATGCTTTAATTGATGTTTGAAAATAGCTAAGCAAAGTACCATGGGCCTGACCTAGAAAGAGAAAAGGTTCAGGGCTGGGTTGTTTTTTTTAAACAACGTCTGTTGAGGATGTTTTTAAAAAATGAAAAGTTTGTAACAATTAAACCCAAAGTTTCACTGAAAACTGACAGCAGAAATGGTGAGAGAGACAGCTTTTTCCTATTCCAATAACTTATTCCATATGCCTACAAATAGGAGAACAATTGAATCCATATCCCAGAAAGAAAGAGGCTGGGGGAGGTCCAATAGTCCTTTCATTCTAGTTCTCCTATGCTTCAGAAATGTATTTATTCAGTGTGCAGTTCCCCAAGATGCCATGCCAGCTACCTACACAAAACTGGCTTGGCCTTCTGCATCTCCACGTCCAGTAATCTCTCTCCGGGACTGCATTCTGGAGTAAGGTGATAACATATACCCTAGTGTACAAATACAGTAATGAGCAGCCGTGAATTTAGGGGGCTATCATTGCAGCTGAGTAGTCTGGCTGGAGAGGGCATAAATTCTGCTGGAGTTTTATTCAGCAGTGCTCTGGCAGAGGATTGGTTACGTTGTGTCAGTCACTAGTGTGACATCACCCAATTGGTGGGTTTTCATAATTCCCAGGTTTCCAAACTCTTCTGTATTTCAATGGAGGTGAGAGGGAAGTGGGATAGGGTGTGTGACCCTGCCTTGATCAGAGAAGTATATTCCCTTAAGGACACTGAGTCATGGAAGGCCCAGAATGTTACATGCCTTTGAAAGTTACATTTTCCCCTGGAGGTATAATGCTCTCGTTCCAGTACAGTGTTTTATAATCTTTTAAAATCAACATGTCTCCTTCCAGTTCTAAATACTTCGGGGCTGATTACACCACCCTTCCTCGCGCTGAATAGTATTTCGCTCAACAAGTAATAATCAATGGACTGCTTGCTTAGTAAGATACTACTCCTGAGTAAGGGTGACAGAACTGGGTCCAAAGGCCTGACATACAGATTCTAAAGGGAATCTTTCCATTGATTACAGTGGGCCTTGGATCGTATGTGATAGATGTGAACATCCTGTATGTGTGGGGTTTAAAATTAAGCTAATTGCCAAATGCCCAAAAGAGCAAGGGGATACTTGGCATCTGACTCGGTTGGATGTCCCATCGTGCGTCTTTGCTTCCTGTCCTAGCTGGCTTGAGGGGGTGCTATGCACTGTTAAACAGCTGCCATTTGCACCCCAGAAGAGGCTGCATTTCAGTGGTGGGTGAAGTGCACTATGATAAGTACCTCCCTGTGTAAAAAAGCTTTCATAATGATAAGATACTATTCTAAGGCCTGGTCTACACTATGGGGGGGGATCAATCTAAGATACGCCACTTCAGCTACGAGAATAGCGTAGCTGAAGTTGACGTATCTTAGATCAACTTAGAATCACTTACTTCGCGTCCTCGCGGTGCAGGATCGACGGCCGCCACTCCCCCCGTCGACTCCGCTTCCACCTCTCGCCCTGGTGGAGTTCTGGAGTCTATTGCAGAGCGATTGAGGATCGATTTATCGCGTCTACACTAGACGTGATAAATCAATCCCCGATAGATCGATCACCACCCGCCGATCCGGTGGGTAGTGTCGACGTGGCCTAAGAAAGTTAATCGTGTCTTACATGCATTTTCCCAAACATATTGTCAGGGCCTTAGGTTAGAAATGTATCAAGCTTGCGTTATATATTGGAATACCTGCAAAACCTATGTTTTACCATGCCCAGCTTTGGACTTAATACAGAGAGCAGATGGAGAAGCCCTATAGACAAATTATTAGCATCTCAAAAGGCCTGGCACAATCCCCATCTCTTGAAGATGTTTCTGGTGCTGAGTCATGTTTGTTTTCTTGTAGGGCAGCATTTTTTAAGTGCCATTTGCTTCTGAAGGTCGTTTCAAGGTTATGCTGCTGCCAAAGGGAAATGTAGCTAATAGAAATGAACATAAACCAGCAAGTAAAAATCCTGCCCCTCAGCTGTCTGATGTATGGAGCATCAGAAAACAGCAGTTGTCCATCTAGTCTGCTGCCCTGGCATCAGCAATAGCCAGTGCCAGGTGGTTCAGAGGAAGGGGTGAGATGCCCCCTCATGTCTATTTATGGCATAAGTTGCCCACAGGAAAACATTCTTCTTAGCCCCAGCGAGTTAGTGGTTGACTTATCCCTGAAATAAAAGGGTTTATATCCCATATACATTTCTATCCAGTCTAATGAAATGGTGTGGACGTCGTGATTCATATCTATCTAACTTGATTTGAATCCTCCTAATCTCTTGGCCTTTGTACTTTCCTGTGCCGGTGAGTTTCGGAGGTGAATTATGGACTGTGGGGGGAAAAAAATATCCTGGATGATGTGATTTATATCTTGCAACATGAAGACTTCAGTCCCAAGCAGTGCTTCCTTTCTTTCAGTCAGTCAGGAATGTAATGGTGGTGTCCAGTCAGATTTTACACTCTTATGCAATTGGAGGCATGTAAATCGCATTTAACTTTGAATTTCTTTTCCATGCCAGATGTGAAATACCTTTCGCCTTTGATCTGCGCTGTGTTTGTTATCATGATTCCTCTTTGGGTTGCTATTGCCAAGCAAAGTCCATCTATTGCTGAGGTCCTGAAGTCTGGATGGCAGCCGGTGATTGTTGCAATGAGCATCAGCAGGTAAACCTAGGAACCACCCTTCTCACTCCACACTCTGCGAACATCTTTTTCTCTTTCAGGGAATAACAGTCAGCCTAATTGAAGGTCCAGGACAGTGCCCCCCCCCCCCAAAAAAAAAATATTCTGCCTGTCTGAGATTCCAGTGATGATTTATAGTGACATGGTTTTAAATTCTCTAGTCTCAGGACCTGTCATTGTTAGAGGCGCTTTGATGGATCAGTGTGTTCCATAAAACAAACACATCTGCTGCATAGTCAAATACAACCTGTATAGCTGTCATTATTATTGGTATTGTGGTAGCACTTAGAAACCCCAGTCGCGGATCAAGACCCCATTGTGTTAGATGCTGTACTAACACAGAACAAAAAGGACAGTTAGTCCTTGCCTCAGTCTCTGTATTCTGCGCCTGGTAACAGATGATAGGTAATAAGCTTTTATTTTGTGTCATTTTTAACAGCATTGGTGGGCTGATCTTGGACAAAACTGTAACTGACCCAAACTTCGAAGGCATGGCAGTTTTTACACCTGTGATTAATGGTAGGTTGAGGGGGGTTATGTTTTTGTCCTTTCACCTCCAGAGGGCTGGGTTCACTTGCCGGCTTACGTTACCAAAGAAAATGAGACTTGTGGTCTCGTCTGGTTTTTGCTTTATCCACATCACACATTGCAGAACAATTGGCACTTTCAGGTTACGTCTGCCGTGCAGTCAGAGGTGTGATTACAGCTTGTATAGATATACCCAGACTAGCTGTAATCTAGCTAGTGTGGCTAAAAATAGCAGTGAAGACGCAGTGGCATGGGCTGTACAAGCCCAGAACCCTAGGTATCTGCTCATGCTCCTAGCTTGCTCTGCGGTCTCTGCGAATCACTGCTATTTTGAGCCATGCTAGCTAGGTGAAAACTCGTGTGAGTATGCCAAACTGAGCTGCAGTTGTACCTCTGATTCCAGTGTAGACATATCCTCAGATCGGGAGAGGCTCTGGAGTGGAATAGCAGGGAGAGCTGCAGGTCAGGACTGAGCAGAGCTGTGGGGAGGAAGCCTGCATAACCCCAGCTGACTACATCTGCTGTTAGCCTGTCTACACCACAATTAGACACCTGCAACTGACGATGCCAGCTGACTTGGGCTCTTGGAGCTCAACTAAGGGGCTCTTTAATTGCAGTGTGGACATTTGGGCTCAGGTTGGAGTCCAGGTTCTGGGTCCCTGTGAGGTGGAAGGGTCCCAAGACTTGAGCTGCAGCCTTAGCCCAAACGTCTACACTGCAATTAAACAGCCCTTTAGCCTGAGCCGCACGAGCACAGGGGCAGCTGTGGGTTTTTAATTGCACTGTGGACATACCCTGAGTTTCATGAGCATTCAATCACTGCAAAATATCACAATAAAACTCCTTTCCTTCCAATCCCAAATCAACAGTCTGAGCTGTGCAATCAGTTCAAGCTTCTGATACACATTGATGATCAAGATTAGCCAACTGTGGAAACAACCTGGGCTTTTGGATTGATTTTTTTCTGATATAATGTTTAATGCAAGTTAGGCTCATTCTAGAGGAAACCAACATTCATTAAGAAATTACAGCGTTGTTCCATATGCAAAGCATTTTGTCGTCTAGCAGCTCTTTAAATTGCAGCGATTCTAATACCCACAAGATGTCTTGCTAAACCTGTCTACCTGCAATGTAAGCCCACGGTTCGAATTTAGGCTCAAGCCTAACCCTGCTTCTGACTACACACAAATCGCACTGACCCAGATCCCATGACCTCATGGGGGTGGAGGGTCCAAGCCTGAGTCAAGCTGGGACCCAGGGTTCAAACCGTGTTGCTTTGCAGTGCAGATGCTGCCCCACTGGACTTGTGCTCTGGGAGTCCACCAAAAGTATTCCACAGTCCCATGGGCCAACTTTTTTTGTACTTTGGACAGTCAAGTTTGGTGGACAATCAGCTTTTCCCACACTACACAAAGAGCTAGAGTGGCCATCTTTTGGCAGATCACTCTCCCGTCGACTCCGGTACTCCACTGGAACGAGAAGAGTAAGGGGAGTCGATGGGAGAGTGTCTCCAGTCGATATCGCATAGTGTGGATCCCGTGGTAAGCAGATCTAAGCTACGTTGACTTGAGTTACACTACTAACGTAACTCAAATTGTGTAGGCTAGATCAGCTTTCCCATGTAGTGTAGACAAGGCCTGGGATATGGGTGGTTGGACTCGAGGCTGCATAATGCAGGGTAGATCTTGGAGCTCCAGGCTGGGACCCAGGGTTCAGCAATTCCTAACCTGGGGTTACAAATGAGTGTAGACGTTCAAGCCCTAGATTAACAAACCCAAGGTCTGCTAACTCAGGTTCTATTAACTCTGATCTTACTTTGCAGTGTAGACACACCCTTTATGACAAACCTTTTCTAGTGCTATCAGCCAAAAAGCTACATTAGGAAATCAAATCAAAGCTATTCCATTGATCAGAGCTCATAAAAGTTCTCACAGATTGCTAGATATCTGAGAGAACATTTATTGGCCCAAAATCATCTGCAGAATTAAGCATGCCCCTGTTTTGATGCAACTCCCTGTTTGCATAGGCAAAGATGCCCAGGAACAATTTGAGGGTTCCCTTTCAGGGAGTCAGTTTGCAAATATCACCCTTTAGGTCATATTATTTTTGGATCAGGTCCTGAAGACTTTACTCGGTTTTCACTCAGGCAGATTTCACCTTCAGTGACAGAGAGAGAGAGAGAGAGTGCCTGAGAAAAGAAACAAGTAAAAGCTGCAGGATTTAGCTCATTATTATTTTATCCAGTGCATCCCATTCCCTCCGCCACACACAGGTACATACAGACCCATAGGCAATGCAGGATTGCTCCCCAGAATATAGTCAGTGGTCTAATGGAGAATGTAGCAGCTATTTCATGTTTGCCAGAATTAAACAATTGGGAAGGTACTAATTGCCTTTTAATTAACCAACATGGTTAGGGCTGATTCATTCTCATCTGATTCTTTCTCACTTAGTAAGTGTGTCAGGTGCTTCCAAATGAACAGGATGATCACGGTCTGTTTCACTTGTGATTTAAATAATAAAGTCTCTCTAGCTGAGTCCCTCCAAGAAGCAGAACTGAGAGCAGCAGCTGCCTTTGCACCGGCTGTTTGCACCAGGTGTTTCCCAGAGATCAGTTCATGCCAGCTGGAGATCATGCAACATTTGACTTGTCATAGCAAGCAGAAGGTCCAGGGGAGAATGTTTTATATAAAACCACCAAAAAGAGACATTCATCTGAACGTTCCTCTTCCTGTGATTTTTGTGACTGTTCCTAGCATGTGAATAAAACAGCACCACAATGACACATGGGTTTGGGTTGATCTCTTCTTAACCACCATGCCCACTGCGCATCTGAGCAGATACAGGTTGGCCAACCTTCTGCTGAGTCCCTAGAGACCAATGCATTGTATGTGGCTACTTGCTGCCACTAGGAGAGAGGCTTATGGGATTGTTGCATTTTGCACTTGCAGGTGTTGGTGGGAATCTGGTAGCCATCCAAGCCAGCCGCATCTCCACATTCCTGCACTTCTGGAGCATGCCTGGAGTCCTGCCCTACAAGATGAGGCAGAACTGGCCCAATCCATGCACTACGTTCTTCATGTCAGGTAGACAATGAACCCCAGGTGTGCACATCGCAAAACCCATCATCCCAACGAGAGCGCCCTTTGTCACCCTGGCTGGTTAAGGACCGCATGGGTTGTGGAGATGGCGCTCCTCTTCCTTCCTGAGAGGGGGAACCTCCAGGGCAGGATTGAGGTACCTTGGCAAAGGGCAGGTTGGGGGAAGCTTGTTCCTACTAGCTGTGCTGTACTTGCTCCGTGGATGGACAGGGAACACTGGCCTCCAGAGTATCTGTGGCTGGCAACAAATCATTTGAAAAGAAACTTCAAATTCACGCTCAGGGCGAGTCACCCATTGTAACTGGGACCGTCCTAGATGCCCCAGTGCATGAATTAGAAGCGGACTGAAGCACGTAGTGGGGCCGATTCTGATCTCACTCATGCTGGGAAAATCAGGAGTAGCTCTGATCAAGGCAATGGAGTTACACTGACACAAGCAAAATCCGAATCTGGTCTGTTACTTTTAGATGACTGGCTTATGTTGCTTTTCCGTTGGAAGTCTGTGCGCTGACGATAGGGCAGAGTCAGAGCTAGGAAAGTGGATCACGGTGATTCATAGCAGGAGCTGAGTGGGGACCGGAGCTGCGTAGGATAGCTGAATGAAACAGCTGTGGGAAGTTAAGCAAGAGGATCAGGAGAGAATCAGGGAGCTGAGTATGTATGTAGAACATGGTTTTATTATGAGGTTAATGCCAGAAAAAGCTGCTGGGGGCAGTCCCAGAAATACTTTATATGGTGTGAGAAGTGGGATCCAGAGGGGTGGATGAAACAACTAGATAGTTACTCACGATACCTAATGTTATATTAAGGAACTGAGTATCCTTCAGAAATGAGTTGTCAACAGTCCATATCTCTCTCCTACTCTCCTGGCAATGGTATTTAACATCCACAAATGTGTCTGTGGTCACTGAAGGATGTACAGCTTCATGCTTCTTTCCCCCTCAAGCAGTAACTGCTCTGGTTCATTTTAATACATGTGTTCTCTCCAGGGGTGAATTCCAAGTCAGCCCGCGTCCTGTTCCTGCTGGTTATCCCCGGACACCTGGTATTCCTGTACACCATTCGCCTGCTGCAGGGCGGGCACACAGCCATCACCGTCACTTTTGTGATGTTTTATCTGACTGCTGCTTTGCTGCAGGTAATAAAAAGAGTCCAGCTGAGCTGAGGGTGAATCTTTGCCATCCTCTGCCTGTGATTATATGACACACAACCCCGACACCACAGTTGAAGTTGTTTTAAAAAAAAACAAAAAACTTGCTATTCTGCATATCCACCATGGCAAAACCACTCCCACAGTTGGAGCCAAATATGAAAATACATGCAATAAATTACAGCACCGGTAATGGAATCTCAGCAACATCACAGCTGATTTCTAGGGGACCTAGTAGTGAAGGAAACACTAGGCGTGTGCTCTTTTTAGTTGCATTATAATCTATGAAGACTAGGAAATGATGCAGGGGGAGGAGAGTTGTGCTTGCTATTTTTTCTGCTTGGTTTATTCCCTTTAGAAATGCCCAGTCTTGTGGTCCCTGATATGCTGAGATGTCCCTTGGAGGACCTAGAGATACGGAGTGGGAGAACTCTCTCAATATTTAATTGAATTAAAAAGGCAGTCTTTAATCTTTAACAAAAGCTTTTCCTACAGCTGGTTATCGGGATCTTGAGGTAAATGTGAATGAAAAACAAATAAAACCACAAAGATTTTTAAATAGTCTAGATAAAAATCACTTCTCTTTTCAGTGACTCAGGGTTCACTTGCTTGGTATCTTTGATGTGATAAAAACCTACTAGATCTCCAGTTGGTACCAGGGAGACTGCCAGGAAAAACGAGGTAGACAAGACCCGAATCGCTAACGTAAAAGAGAAGCATAAAACCTCTGCCTACAGAAGTTACCTTCTGCGGGCTGGCCCATTGTTTTTCCCTACATTTTTAGGCCCAATCCTGCTCACACTTACGTCTCCCATTGTCTTCATTGGCAGCAGGAACTCCATCCCTCCATCATAATGACAGTATATTCTAGCAATAGGTACCATATCCCAGCTGCATGCCTGTCACTCGCTGACCGCTGGGTCTGTCTTCTCTCTGGACAGGTGGGAATCCTGCTCTACATGGCTGATCTAATTGTGCGACTGGTGTGGAGGAAGGCCCTGGATCCAGACAACTTCTCCATCCCCTACCTCACTGCCCTGGGCGACCTCCTGGGCACGGGATTCCTGGCACTTTGCTTCCGCTTGGTTTGGCTCGTCAATGGGACTGAGATGAAACTGCGAAACTAACCGGACATCTGCTGCAGTGTTGGTCCATTGCTGCTCCACCAAGCAAGTCACTCAGTATGGTGCTTTAATATGGTCCAACAAAGTCGTTAGAGACTACTTCTAAGACTAAGTCTTTAAACTGAACGGGTCTGCTATCCTTGCCCACCCCTACTGACCACTGCAGTGCCTTACAGCTGTCTAATTTAGATCAAAAGAAGCAGCATCTGTCTGGATTTATCCAGCTTTGAAAGTGACCTAGCCATCTTAAAACAGTGTACTCTGTCTATGTGTGCATCTATAAAACCAGGGGTTAAGGAACACAGGTCATATCTTGGCAAATCTGCATTTTGATTGGCTTAAAAATGTATGAATGTAACCACCTGGTAAGTAGGAGACTAATTCACTCCCCACTGAAGTCAATGGGAGACTTTCCATTGTCTTCAGTTAGTCTTTGGATCAGATCCTAGATGAGGATGTTGCAATGTCTCTGATCAGCAGTTAGAGCCCAAGTAATATTTTCTTGCCCCTCTTCCTCCCCAGCACATCCCTGGGAGCAAGAATCAATAAAGGCCTTAAAATTCTCTCTCCATAACTTCTGTATTCAGGGTCTCAAAGAGCATGTTCCCCATTGGATTGCAACTTAAGGAACATCTGTTCAGTAGTTTTTATGGTTTATGGAAACACAAATAAAATGTAAACCATTTCGTAGTGGTGGGGGTGGGATTGCCATTATTTTGATGTTGCTAATCGCTGATATTGGCACTGTACTAAGGAACTGTTAGATCACTAACACCTAGACCTGCACAGCATGGACCTTTCACAGCTTGGGTCATATTTCAGCTAGGATACATAATCCAGCCACCCCTTCAAAAAAATACCATTTAGCATAGAAATGTAGGACAGGGTGGGACCTTTAGAAGCCCTCCAGGCCAGCCCCCCATGCTGAGGCAGGACTAAGTAAACCTAGGCCAGTCCTGCAAGTGTTTGTCCAACCTATTCTAAAAGCCTCCATTAGGTCACACTGTTGATGCTTGTTGATTTCTGTAGAAGTCTTTGGTTGGTGGTGTTCCCCAGCCCTAAGAGAGGAAGCGGGGAACAGTGGTTGAGGGCACTAGCTTGTGAGACTAAAAACCACAGTTCAGTTCCTTACTCCGCTACAGCCTTCCTCTGTCACCTTAGGCAAATATGTGGGGCCAGATTTTTAAAGAGATATAGACACCCAAAGATGTAGGTAGGCAGCCAAGGAGATTTTCAGAAGTGCCTAGGTGCTTTGTGAGACATGTAATAGATGCAGCAGCTGGAGAGATTGCAAACTGAGTTTCAGTAGGGTTTGATTCAGTCTTTAAGCCAAACTTGTGATCTGGCTTTTGAGCATGCTAAAGTTTTAGACTGAGATTTTTCAAAGGAGCTTATGAGAATTAGGCAACCAGCTCCATTGAATATGAACAGATTTGGGTGCCTAACTCTGTTAGGCCCTGTTGCACATCCCAGCCTTAGTGCTGTCTGGATCTTCCTATGACAGACCATTACGAAGAAAGTATTTGCAATATTCAGATCCCAGTTTAGCTTGTGAACACCCCTAAAATCCTGGGCTGTTCAGCTCTGCGGTACTGCTTGAGGCCCTGTTCTGTTTGAAAACATAGCTCCGGTGACCCCTTTTTCATTCACAACGGTAAGTGCTGCAGCCCTGGCTGAATGGAACATTAGCTTCCCGGATAGCTGCATTTCAGCATTCACATCCCATTGTCCTCTAATCATGGCCCCTTATGCGTTACTAACCATCTGCTGCCTGTGTGAAGTCAGCACAATTCAGTTTCAACCATGAGCGGACGTGTGGTAATTGCAGCAGCGTAGACAGGAAGACGGGTTACTTGCATTCAAACTGAAACATCAATTGAGCAATTACAGATGTGTAGGGAAGGGGGCGCCGTGCAGTCTAGGAGTTTGCAGATCTCAAGCCTGTAACCAATTTTTTAAGAAGTGACTGTGATGCTGGCTTGAGAGCCTCTACAGAACAAAGTCATCCCACCACAGACCAGGTACAGCATGGGCAGCAGCAGGGCAAACTTCCTGTGCCGATTTTCTAAGGACTCCTTTGTTTTTGCTATCTTCCCTACTAGGGTGGGGATCTGAGCAACTTAGGCAAGCCTCTTCCTAGTGTGTTAGCACAGTCCAGCAGGGACAAAAAGGAACCTACAGGTGGGAGCCTCATGATAAATCTTTCCCTATTTTAAGAGGAGCACTAAATAGGTGGTTGCTCCCATCATCTGCCCCTACAGCAGTTTTCCCTACAGATAGTCACCTGGGGAAATTCACACTGGTGCAAAGGGCCAGCACAAGCCCAATGCACCCATGTTGAGGACTTATCTGGTGCTGGCCTTCTGCACGGGGTTGAATTTTACCCCTAGTGACTGAGCCAGTCACTTTCCTGATTTATGATTCCCAGTAACTGATACATGGTCGCTCTTAGAACTTAAAGCAATAATTCACACTTCTAATTTTTTTTCTAATAAACAATATTTCTTAATGACCAGCTTTTTCTGGTTGTAAATATTGACAGTGTCCTTGGGCTGGAACATGTAATCAGTCCCAGCTGTGTCCTATTTAAACAGGCATGATTGTCAAGCAAATGCTATACCTTTTGACTGATGTGTTTTTGTGTAGGACGGTTTGACAATCCCAGATGCGTCTCTGTGGCTGAGGCCAATATGCCTGGGGCATAAATAGCACTGACAGGGGCTGTTCGCTAAGGTCCGAGGTCTGGCCATACTGAAACTTTTGCTGTTTGGCCAAGCAGCAAAATAATTCTGTTGCTGTATTGGTGTTTCTTTTCTATCCTCCAGAGATATGATATAACACAGTGGTTCTCACACTCTTGATCAGGACCCCAAAGTGGGTTGTGACCCCATTTTAATGGAGTCGCCAGGGCCAGCATTAGATTCACTGGGGCCCAGGGCTGAAGCCGAAACCCAAGGGCTTCAGCCCGGGGCAGCAGGGCTCTGGTTCTGGCTCTGCTCCTCCACGCCCCCACCTAGGGTTATTTAGTAATTTTTATTGTCAGAAGGGGATTGCTGTGCGATGAAGTTTGAGAATCGCTGAGAACAGGAGAAAATGGTTTCTGTACAAGGGGCTTTTTAAAGTGCGTATTAAAGGGACATTTATTTGTCTTCTAAACCTGTTTTCTCTCTCTGTGTGTGTGTATATATATATATTTCAGACCTTATTTCAAAAGAGCTTCTATAACAAGAAAAGAAAAGGAGTACTTGTGGCACCTTAGAGACTAACAAATTTATTCGAGCATAAGCTTTCGTGAGCTACAGCTCACTTCATCGGATGCATACAGTAGAAAATGTAGTGGGGAGATTTTATGTACACAGAGAACATGAAACAATGGGTGTTATATGGTAACACGAAAGCTTATGCTCTAATAAATTTGTTAGTCTCTAAGGTGCCACAAGTACTCCTTTTCTTTTTACGGATACAGACTAACACGGCTGCTACTCTGAAACCTGTAACAAGATTTAGCTTTAGTGCTAAGGCAGCAGGTAAATAGGCTGATGTGCACGTGACCAAATTTGAAAATGGGCCTCAACGTGGGGAAAATACAAGCAAGTCCCTTTGTGATATAGACCTGATCTTGGTGCTAAACTGTTAACTCATTTCTGGGATTTATTGATGCCGGAGGTCCTGATTTTCTGTGTCTTGCTTTTTGTGTTGTCATTCATATCGGTGCAAAGAGGATTTTCTACCATTCTGTGGTGGTAGCGGTTTTTTTGCATTTGCTTTGCAAAGATATTATAACACAAAGTTGAGGGCAGTGGGGAAACAAGCCCCAAAAAGGCGGACGTGCAACTGTTCCAGGCATAAAAATCCTCTTGGCTTAAGTGGAAGTTCTTTGCCTGGAGCACTGGCACGTCTGGGTCCCAGAACTATACGTAACTCGGTGAAAAGCCACGTGAGCCTGCATTTAGATGGATCTAGTATCCAATTTTAAAAGGAGGAAGGGGCGGAGTCCACTTTTCTCTCCATTTTTAAACCTTTCTTGTGAGAACAGTGAAAAACATGGATTGCCTTGGGCAGGGATAGAATGAGATTTTTCCAGTAATCTGAAAGGCACTTGTCTCTCAGGTATCATAGAATATCAGGGTTGGAAGGGACCTCAGAAGGTCATCTAGTCCAACCCCCTGCTCAAAGCAGGACCAATCCCCAATTTTTGCCCCGATCCCAAATGGCCCCCTCAAGGATTGAACTCACAATCCTGGGTTTAGCAGGCCAATGCTCAAACCACTGAGCTATCCCTCCCCCCAAATGCCCAGTTCACTTTAGAGTCATTCTTGCCATGACAGCAGCATGTTGTAAACTGAGTAAAACCCAGCACTAAGATCAACAGTTCACACCGTCAGCCATTACTAATATAACCCTTCTGCCCGTCAGAGTTGGCAGCAACAAGGGCCGGGTTCAATATCTAGGGGTTCCATTCCAATAACACAATGCAAACCGGCTCGAGCCCCCACCCAGTGACCTGGGACAAATATATACCACCCCTGCTGGGCGCCTCCAAGAGGCAATACTTCCCCTCTCGCAAGCACAGAGTCTGAGTGTAGCAAAAAGCATTTTAATAACAGAGAGAAACAATGTGGCATTATGTTGGGGAAACACCACAACCCATGAGCAAAAAAACCCACCCCAAGCAAATTGGGGCATGCCCCTTTCCCTTTGGTTCTTGAGTCCAGCAACCCCAAAGTCCCAAAAGTCCAATGACCCAAAAGTCTCTGTCCCTGGTCAGGGCAGCCCCAGAGTTCGAAAGTTTATCTGCGGAGCTTTACCTCCCAACCTGGGTGGAGATGGGGGCAGGGGTAAGAGGCACCTTACATGATCAGAAGCTGAGCGCCCCACAGCTCCATAGGCCTTCGCTCCGCTCCACCAGCCGCCCCATGAACTGCTTTGCTCGGCTCCGCTCTGCAGCCCACCAGTAGCAGCAGCAGCTCCCGCCGTCCCACGAACTGCTCCGTGTCCCACCAGCAGCTCCCACCATCCTATGAACTGCTCCACCAGCCTGTCCACAAGGCACTCCAGCCGTCCCGCAAACTGTTCCACACTATAGCTTCAGGCTCCCCCACTACTTTACACAACACTCAGTGATTTCAGCTCTTAGTCAGGTCAGCTCTTTGGTGAATGCAGCTTGTAGTAGGGAAGCCGCAGTGCTGGTGCACTATTAGCCTAGAGTGAGCTCAGCAGTCTGTAACTAGACTTCTAATGAAATCAAAATTAGCTCTGATATTCCACAGTAGAGAGAAGAGGAAGTGCAATTAGCATGTAAGGCCCTCACCAAGGGGCCCATACCACCAAGAATTAACTCTCATCCCCAGCCTCTCTCAATTCACAGAGTTTTGGAACCCATGACCCTTGCCTAGCGAGTGCTACTTAGTTGATGGTGTGTCCCTCCATCATAACAAAAGGCCAAGTACAGCTCCAAGCATAGTTCCCATAATCAGGATAATAACAATTTATTCTTCCTGCCCCAATAACAGAGACACTGGGGATCCCACAGCAGCCAAAGTGACCATTTGGGCAGCTTTGGCCTCATTCTAGGCGTAGTGGGTGTGCCTATGCAAATGAGATCAGCCCCTGAAGTTTTTTTCCACAACTTGCCACACCTCACCACCAGATGTCAGGGTGGAGCTTATCCTGACACTGCTTACACTAATAGTAATAAGGTAGTTACCACGTCAAAGATACGCTCACTCAGCCTCAAAACCCCATCCCTGGAAGCTAAGCATATAGTTGGCTGAGAGAAGAGAAGCTCTACATTCAACCTGAATCACATTTCTCCATCTGGATGTAAGGTGATAGCCTTTGAGACCCCGTTTCCAAGCAATTCTAAAGTTGCAGGGAATGGGTCAGGCACCCATAGGCTGAACCCAAACAAACTCGATGAGAATCAGAAAACCCCATAGCACTTCAAGAGTTGCTCCTTGGTCTCCCTCCTGAGAGCGTCTTAGCAGCTCTGGGGTGCAGTCTCAAGCCTTCCCTACACTGTGAGGGGGCTTATTCCTTCACCCACTTACTTCCCTGATCCTTTTCGCATGAACAGAGAGTAACAATACCCGAAGTCCAAAGGTGCAAACAATTCGATGTTTATTGGGGTGAACGTCCAGCAAGCATGAGTCCAGTTTCCTTCCTTAGTGTCCTCCTTCCCAGCTCTGACACCACAGAGCCATACACCTGTGTCCCTGTTCCCATTCCTGCCCTTAGCCAAACATGATTCCAATTTCCCCACCCCCATTCCCTGTTCCCATTTCCCCCTTTAGCAAAACATGATTCCAATTTCCCTACCCCCATTCCGCACACACCCACTTCCTGCTTGACTGCAGACTATATAGTAAAACTTGAGTTCTGCTTAGCTATACCTTAACCAATCATTTTCCTGAAATTTAACTAACCAATCCTAACATATTGTAACATGATTATGTAACCAATTATATCCCACCGCCTTAATTAGTTTACACCCAGCAAAATTAATTATACAGCAGTCAGAAACAATCACAGACCCAGACAGAGATTATACAGACAAACAATGGCAAAGTGGGAACTATAATGACAAAACAATACAGAAGTGAGGATTTCACATCCCAGCTATTGATAAGTGAGTTCTTGCCAGACAGGATGCTATCAAACTAAGTTTCCTTTTACATCTTCTGGGCACTTCCCTTTCTCTGGAGGCGATAGACTTTATCGGGACAGGATTGTATTCCTAAGAGCCCAATAGCACCTTATTTCAATGTGACTAGGTTGGAATGTGAGGATGTGACCGGTCACTTCCCAGCTTTGGCTGCCTCTGCTGCTTAGCCAAAGGCCTTAGCCTGAGAACAGGGCCTCAGACTGTCACAGTAAGAGAAGGCCCTTACACCAGCAGACAGTGATTTTGATTCTCTCTTTTATACCTCTAGAACTAGCCAAGTGATAAGAATACACCTAAATTCTTAGAGTATAGGCCTTTACAGACAGGCCTGAATATCTATATCCTAACATACACTACATAGTTTTGCCTTTTGCCGACAAAGCAGTGGAGGTGCACACACTGCAAAGCTACTTTTAGTGGCAAAATTCTGTTGTTTTGCATACAAAAATAAAACCGCCTCCACGAGAGGCATAGGGCTATTTGCGGGAAAGTTAAAGCAACGTGTTACTGTAGATGCTGCCGTTCATTATGGTGCCATAACGGGCCTACCCCAATATCCCACAATGCCCATCGTGACCACACTGCTCTCTGTTTTGACCGCTGCTGCCCTGCATTCCAGCTACACAGGCATGAGCCTAGGGTTGCCAGGCGTCCGGTTGTCTCGGGGAACGCCCGGTCGAAACAGGACCCTGGCAACTGCAATTAGCACTGCTGCTAATGACGGGGCCATTAAACTGCTAATAATAACTGCTAATGACGGGGCCATTAAAAGTCCGGTTGGCGGCATGGCGGCGCCCACAAGCGGTCGCCAGGTCCTTGCAGCCCCTAGGCACGTGGGCGGCCGGGGGGCACTGCGCTTCCCCCACCCTGAGTGTCAGCTCTGTGGCTCCCATTGGCCGGGAACCGCGAACAATGGGAGCTGCAGGAGTGGCACCTGCGGGTGTGAGGGCAGCGCTCAGAGCCTCCCTGGCCGCCCATGCACTTAGGGGCTGCAGGGCCCTGGCAGCCCCCTCTTTCACCTCAAACCCCTCATCCTCAGCCCCACCCCAGAGCCTGCACCCCCAGCCAGTGTCCTCACCGCCCCCGGCCCCCAGCATGGAGCCCTCTCCCACACTCTGAACCCCCCAGCCCAGCCACCCCCCCCACACACAACCCAAACTCCTCAGCCCCACACTGACCCCACACCCCCATCCAGCACCTTCACCCCCTCCTACGCCCCAACCCACTGCCCCAGCCCAGCCCCCTCCCACACACCCCCCAAACTCCTCATCCTCAGCCCCCACACTCCCCGCCCCAGCCCGGTGAAAATGAGGATGTGAGTGAGGGTGGGGGAGAGTGAGCGCCGGAGGGAGGGGGGAATGGAGTGAATAGCGGCAGGGCCTTGGAGACGGGGCAGGGGCAAGTTAAAGGTGTTCGGTTTTCTGCAATTAGAAAGTTGGCAACACTCCCCCCCACTGTGCCCCCAAACCCATTTGCTCCTTTCTCCTCCCTCGGCCCCAAGATTGGAGAAGCCCTGTCTCTGCGCCTTGCCAGGGCGTACAAGCTCTTCCAGTCCCAGGGCCCCAGCAGGGGTCCATGTGCTGGGGCTTCTCCTGCCACGCCCTGCGCTTGTGTGGGGGCCCAGGGTCTGGGCACTGGGGCATCTCCCGCCCCGCTCCCCCAGCGTGTCTGCCAGGGATCAAGTCGGGGCACTGGGGCTTCTCCTGCTGCCCCACAGCTTCTGCCGGGGATGGGGTCGGCAGGGAAGGGGAGGCACTGGGTCTTCCACTGTCCGGAGGCTTCTGCCGGTAGGGGCTTCCCCTGCCGCCCCACATCTTCTGCTAGGATGGTGGGGGAGGGGCTTGGTCTTTCCCCCGTCCCACAGCTTCTGCCAGGAACAGGGTTGAGGGATGCTGGGGGGCTTCTGCCAGGGATGGGGTGGGCGCGGGTGTCTTCCCCTGTCCCATGGCTTCTGCTGAGGAGCAGAGTCGGGGCACTGGGGCTTTGCCCAGTGGCAGGGGCACTGAGCGGTGGATTTTTTTTCTGGGGCCTCCCAGTTGACCAGAGCCCTATCGGCCCAGTGGCTAATCCGCTACGGTCAACAGCGCAGGGTGCGGCTCGTTGGTCTGTGGGCGAACTCGGCAGGAATCCTGCTCTGCCCAGCACGAGGAACACGGGCAGGCACAGCGGGCTGCTGCTGCAGAGGGGACATGGGGGAGCTCCTGCTGTGCTGTGCAGATTGCTTTGTCTGAACTTAGAGCCAGCATGTCAGCCCCCGCAACACACACACTCCCCCAGCACACACTGTGGGGGGGGGGGTGAGAGAGTGTGTGCTGGTGGGGAAGCATGTGTGTGTGTGGGGGGGGTGTATGTGAGAGAGACAGAGTGTGTGCTGCTGTGTGTGTGTGTCTCTCTCACATACACACTGTCCCAGTTCGCACACGGTCTCTTCCGCCCCCACCCCTTCAGTTGAAAGGCAGTTGGCAGTCCAGTAGGCTGTCCATGGAATGATGGGATGGAAAAACCTGCCTCCTCCGGCACTGTACCTGCCCCATGAGGCACCGCAACCCCTTCCTGAAGCACCCCGCGGCCAGTTGCACAGTGGGATAGCTACCCCCAGTGCACTGCTCTCTGTGGGAATGCACAAGCTGCTAGTGTGGACGCAGTCTGCTGGCACAAGGAGCGTAGTGTGGACATGCAGCAGCGGTTTAATTAAAACAGCTGCTCTATGTCAGTGTAACACCGACAGACCCCAGTCGTTGGCAGGAGGGCGTGAACGGGGGACCTCTGGAGCTAAATGCATGAGCCTCAACTCGGTGCCAGTAGAGGGGAACAGAGCACCACCCCCAGGAGGTGTGTGGGTTACATCAGCATACCTTTAGTCAACAAAACTCTATAGTGTAGCCAAGACCGCAACCAGTCAGGGTAGCCCGAGGGCGAAGAGAGGCAAGGCAGTTTTATGGCTCCCTCCCTCCAGCATGCTGCCACCACAGAACCTGCTCCAGGGTGAGGGAAAGCGCGTGCGAGAGAGAAAGCACCAGCCAGGCGCCTGTCCCTTCACAGCCAGGGGGCAGAAAGGGAGTGGGAAAAGGAGATACACAGAGTCCCTGTAATAGGCATAGAAGTAAGGTGACCATATTTCCCAAAGTAAAAAATGGGACATTGCGTAGGGCTGGCCTGAACCACCTGGCATTACCACATGGCCCAACCCCACAGCGCCGAGGGCTACGGGCTGGACACCTCGCCACCCCCCCCAACCCTGGGGACACACCCCACTTTTTGGAAAAGTGTACGTTTGTTCCTTTTGCTCTTGATCAGTTGGCAAAAGCAATATGTGACAAAAGCCAAGTTTTGCCAAAAGAAGACAGGACATCCGGGATGGGGCTTAAAAAGGGGACTGCCTTGGCCAAAACGGGATGTATGGACACCCTACGTAGGAGGCAATGGGCAGCACACAGAGCCCTTGCAGAGAATTGGATAGTCTGATATCGAGTGAGGAGGAGGGGTTAACCGAGGACACACAGAACCTGGTGGGCAGAGGAATGGGGGACGGGGTACACAAATGCCTTGAATGGGGGTGGGACATGTGAGACCCTGGGATGCAGGGGAGAGGAGACCAGGCAACACACAGAATCTCTGGCATGAGGAAGGGCGTTAGGAGGGGTTGCTGGGAGCCCCTGAAATATTGGGGGAGGGTAGGGTAGCACACAGGCAGGGGGTGGGGGAAATGAAGGGCTGCAAGGAGTCACAGGTGTGCGCAGTGAGTGCAGAGTCTAGCAGTAATCAAGTATGCACCCCTCTAGCATTATCTACAGTTTAGAGGTGGGGCAACAGGCCCAGAGCAGTTAAGGCTCAAGCTCCCACAAGTTACAGGCAGAATAGACCACTGGAGTGTCTGCTGCTCTGCCATCTAACCCACGCTACCACTTCCACTGCATCCATCGCAGAACAAAGCACCACAGGCTTGATTCTGCTCTGGGAATTACGTCAATAGAGTTACAGCAGTGTGAAGCCACTGTGAGAGGGGACTCCCCACCCCGATTTCATGTTCAGGTGGCCCGGGCTGCCTGGTGAACTAGCACCTTGCCCCATTTAGCCTTATTTACTGAAAGCATCTGGTTTAGAGGACTTAAAGCCAGAACTCAAAGGGCTTTAGATGCCTAATCCACAGGGAGTTAGGCACCTGCATCCTGTTGCAGAACTGCAACTTCAGTGGAGTTACTCCTGCTTTACCCCCATGTAAGAGAGCAGAAGTTACCCCTTTCCCTTGGTAAGATCCCCTTCTTGTTCCATTATGCCTTCACAGTTGAGGAACAAAAGGGCTGGGACTGCAGGAACAGCCTGACCCGTGGCCGGCTGAGGAGCATCACCACTGCAGCTAGAACTTGCTTTCAGCAAAGGAGGCGATGACTTCGGCCTCCTACCGGAGGAGGGAATAGGGTTGGTGCAGGGGGAGAGGGGGAGCAGTATTCCCCAGCATACACTGCCCCCGTAACCTCACCAGCGGCGGTCATAGCATAAGCCAGTGTTTTTCCAGAAGCAATGCCTGGTTAGAAGTGTAGCATTCTCCCAGGGTGCAAGAGCCAACAGGTAAACACAAGCAAATCTGGGGGGTGGGGGGGATGAAAAAACCTTCACGACGAACACTGCCTCCAAAGACATACTTGACAACACAGCTGTAATTTTCCCCTTCACAGGAAGCCTGTTTATTCCTCCAGTTGGTTAAACAAGGCAATCAGTGTCACCCAAGAAGCGCTGAAAGGAAACCTTGGCATCACTGAATCTCAGTTTTGTTTCACTGGCAGAAGAACCTTTATGTCATTAAATAAGCTGCTGGGCGGGGTGGGGGGAGGGGTGTTTAATATCAGGCTGTACAGGAAATATGGTTTATGGTCTGAAGAATGAAGAGCAGTGTAGTTGGGACTGCTTAGAGAAAGGCTCTGTCTTTCCCTTCGCCACTGTGATGCCAGAAAAGCAGAGCATTAAAGCCATCAGTTTTTTTAAGTTTATAATATATACGGTAATTTGCATTTTTATGCATTTGTATTGCAATAGCACCAAGAGATCCCAAATAGGATCTGGCCCAGTTGTGTCAGGTATTGTATAAACACACAGGAAGGCCTGGCCCCTGCCTTAACATGTTTACCGGAAGCTTTTCCTCTATAGATCTGAAAGCATTTTTGAGAAGCAGGAGTAAGTACCCGCACACCCATTTTACAGTTGGAGCCTCTGAAGTGCTGAAGGAGAGAAAGACCAAAGTGGCCCCTAATTTTTTGGATGCCCAACCGCAACTGCTCAGCAGTGTCAGGCAGCCACAATGCCAACTGACGTCACTGGGTTGTGTGGCTGCACCGCAGCACTGAAAAATTAGGCCGTAGGCATTTAAGGTTGGACATCAAAAGAAACAGAGGGTACTTCTGCCAATATGGGCCTAAGTGAGTTGGAGAGTCACACAGCAATGCAGTGGACTAAACCCCAAGTTTCCTCATATTGCTCAGTGTAAACTTGTCAAGGTTGTGAGACCTGAGAGTTGATCTTTTGCCCCTCCTTTCGCATGTGTACAGCACCTTTCATCCAGGAATCTCAAGCCACTTTGGTAAAGATCATGACACACACACACCCCTACTTTACAGCTCACAACACAGGGCTTCTGAGCCACCCTTATCACTAGGCCACATCCCCTTCCTCTTGTTTAAGGATTTGCTGCTGTTGAGGGAACTGTACATTCCCCAGAACTCACCCTCTGCCATTTCAACACCTTGACTCAAGAGCTGTGTCTCTCACAATGCCGGATAGGTATCGCACAGGTGGAAGCATCTTACGATCAATGGGAAGGATTCAATTTTTAAATAAGTACCATCTGAGGGCTTGTGACTGAATGCACCCCTGTATTCACAGCCTACACACTATTGTAATAATCTTTGTACAAAATCAAAAACTAGTAACTCACTGGTCAATGATATCATGGTGAAATAGATGTAGCAACATGATCTGTAAAGTTACAAATTCCCCCTATATGATGGTGGTAGCACATGTTCAAACCCACATACCCCTGCTTAGGCAGGAGTGGTTTAGCAGGTCTAGCTTAAACAAAGGCATGTGTGTTTAATCTCAGTTTATGTATAAGTAGTAAACAGGGTCCTTGAGACAGCAAATCTGCATTTCAGCATACACATGGGAAAAGAAAGAGCACAGGGACACCTGTACCCCCATCCCCATGTTGCCTTCTTTGAGTAAATTTTGCTTTCAGGGGTAAGCCTCAGACTAATCCACTTCAAAGGGGGATTGGACTATAAAAGTGAGGGGCAAAAACACACCAGTCTCTCTCTTGCGTGCATATGCCCTCTCAGACGACAGAGGAACCAGCCCTTTGGCCTTTTGGGGCAGATCCTGACTTAAGAATTCAGGCAGCCTGTTGCTAGGATCGTGGAAGGATTTTTACCTTGAACCCAAGTCTAGTTTGTAAAGTTTTAGTTGCTAGAAAGCATTTTGTCTTTATTTTTCTTGTAACCATGTCTGACTTTGCCTTATTCTTCTATTCACTTATGTTTAGTTAAGTACACTGAGAGAGATGTTGTTTTATTTTTTAATCAAAACTAATCCGGTGTTTAAAAGGAATTTTTTGGTAACGCCAATTAAAGGAACGAACTGTTGTGTATTGACCCCTTGCAGGGGCAACAGCTCTGTACTATCTGAGTACTCTCTACTTTCCCAGGAGAGGGAAAATATAGGACTTGGAGTGCGTTGTGGTCACCCTGCAAGTAGTAACCAAGGCTACAAGAAGCCAGAGTGTGGCTGGTGTGTTGCTGACAGGAAGCTGGGGTCAGGGCTGTGCCTATACACAGACACTGTGGGTGTGACCTCCATGCTGTTTATGAAGTGCCCAAGTTGGGAGCTACAGCAGCAAAGCATTGCGGGACACCCCAGGTTGCAGGGTAGGTGGTGATACAACCCTTCACTAGTCTGCATTGCACCCCAGAATATGATAGGGCTGCTGTTGTTTTTTACAGCAGGATTTGCACATTCATTCCTCACATACGGCTGAGCTGACCTGGATTTTCCATTCATTTCTATTCTCTGACAGCGACTAACCCAGAGTTAGCTGCCCAGGGTTTGAAGTGATTTTCCTTCATGCATACAGCCAAGGTACAGCGCACTCTGCTAAGCTAATTGTGGGGTACCTGCTGGTGTCACTCAGCCAAAACCGAGGGTTCATACAGAATCTGCCTTCATGACACATGGATACGTTGTTCAGTAGGGATGAGGTCAAGCCACAGTCCAGATCCAAACTCTACCAAAGTTCTGGCTGTGATCTCAGCCCAGACCATGCCAAAAGTACAGTGCATTCCCCCTTCATCTAGGCACAAATCCCTTTATTCCAATGGGACAGGATTTGGCTCTCCAACTGCAAGGCTAGTTACTTACGGTGGTAGGGGGTTACTTTGTCACTCCATCAGTGCAGATGGGGCCATTAAAGGAAATTTAGGAGCCAACTTCACTTTATTTAAATAGCTGCTAGTGCTCAGCTTGCTGCTTTCACCCTTTGGGAAGGAGGCTGGGGCAAAAGTTTGTTTCTCAAGCAGAGGCAGCTCAAGATTAAGGACCCACCCAGAACAAATGAATAAGAGAGCCATGCCCTGCACGAGAGAGAATTAAAGTGGAGCAAAAATATAGAAATCTCTCTTCTCACACCACACCGTGAAAAACGGCAAGTCCCAAAGCAAAGGTTCAGCCCGTGGCATGGTCCATGCAGCCAAAAGCCATAGGCAGTGAACAGAAGAACTGGATCAATGGATAACCAATGTGTAGCTCTCTTGTGCCTACCAGTCTGGGCACCTGCCATCATATTCACACAGAGCATTCCATTGAAAAAAGTGTGACTGATTTCTAAAGAATTCAGCAGGCCCTCTGTGAGGGAGATGGGGAATAGAGTCACAGAGAGACGACACAACTAGCCCAAAATCACACAGAAAGGCTGTGTCAAATCAGGGAATTAAACCCAAGTCTTCCGAGTCCCAGAACAATCCTTGGGCTTTACACACAGATTTCTACCTGTTTAACTAAAGGTTTGAATTTAAATTGATTTAGCTAAACCAGTACGAAAGTCTGAGTGGATGCTCTTGGTTTACTTCAAATGGGAACAGGCTTAAATTAAACTGAAATAATCCGCTCTTAAAGCACAATAGGAGTGTCTACACAGGGGTTTGCACCGGTGCAACTGTGGGTGTAGACAAGGTCACAATTCCCATACTACACACTGGCCTTTCAGCAGGGTGAGATTATCACAGCAGCTACTTCTGCTCTTTCCAGTAATTAGATCCAGTTTTGAAGTTTCCCAGGGGAGCGGGAAGGGGGCAGAGGAGAAGGAAGATTTATTACTCAGCTGCCTGAAATCTTTGGTTTTATGTTGAACTGAATTGATTACAGTTCCATGTCAAGCGCCCTCTGGAGAGCGCTGCGTTCTACAGCAGAGTAAGGGGATGAACAGCTGGCCATTTGGTGGCAGTTTATTGATTAGTGCAGTGAGAAAGGGGGCAGATTATATCCTTTTATGCAATGCACTGCACTCTAATTGACAAAGATTGAAACCACATGAAGTGCCTTGGACTCCTCAGCACAAGGGAATGATAAATGGTTTGCTGCAGCTGCTCCAAAGTGGGGGGCTTTGCGGAGAGAGAGAGATAATTAATGCAATTCCAATTAATGCACCAATCAGGTCAGGAGAAATAGAATTCTATCACATATGGTGACAAGACAGGCACACAGAAAAGTGACTGTGTAAAAATGGCCCCAATTAGCTCCAAAGATCGATTTTTTTGTTGTATCTTCAAGTCACAGCTACAGAGCTTTCTGCAAAGACAGATTTTCCTCCTGCTAGCTAGGGGAGAAGCAGCTAGATGCTATACTGCTACATACCTCAACAAACTCACCAGCTAAAACCTTTGCTTCTCTAGGATTCATAAACACATTGGCACCATGCATGTGAGGAAGTGGAAAAGTGGAGTACCATGATGTTCCTGGCAAACGTGTATCTCCTCAGAAGAGTAGGTCAGAGGCACTAAAAGAAAGGAACTAAGGAGTAGAAAGCTGGGCCTTTGTGCCTATTGCAGAGGATTTGGAATGAAGAGACCTGGGTCTATTCGTGGCTCTGTCGCTGATTTGCTGGGTGACTTTGGGCTGCTTCTCAGCTTCCCACCTGCAGAATGGGAATGATACATGTCAATCTTGCAGGAACTTAAGTTATGAGGTTTAATTCATGTCTGCAAAGCACATGCAGGTCCCTGGCTGGATTCTGCTAGAGAAGAGTGAGGCTCAGATACCATGGTGACAGGATCTAAATAAAAATGAAGGTAGATAATTAGTATACGACATCCCAGCTCACCTGATGCACAAGCTTTGAAGGTGCTGATGCTGTTGGATCTGAATTGAAAATCTGCAGTATACCAGGGCAATTGACCATCACTGCCTGGAGAGCAGAGTCTGGCCGTGGTCAGAATTAAGGAGAATAGGGCTCACTCAAGAAAAGCCAGCCAGCTGCACCAGGAGTCTCCCCATGTGTGCCCGGTCAGCCACCCTGCCTAGAAGGAAGGGTAGGAACTTGTCTCTTCCCATCTCAGCTGTGTTCCTCGAGCTCTCCTTGTCCTCCTGCATCTTCTCTTCTGCGGCCAGCAAACTTTCCTCAAAGTTTGGCACAAGGCACCATGCTTGGCAGTGAGAGACCCTAGAAACGGTGCTTCTGCTCTGGGTCCCAATATGCTTCTCTGGCCCGACCTCCCTTCAGCCTCATCATTACCAGACTAGCTCCTCTCTGCATACAAAGAATCGGTGCCTCCATAGTCAGAAGCAGGTTTGCTATACGTAAATCACTTTGCTATGATAGGGCTCTAGCATCTGTTCTGTTTGGATACATTCACACGCAGGCTACTAACTGCCCTGATTCAGAATCCTTTGGAGAGCCCAGAACCACTGACTTCCTCAGAACCTGTTATCTCCATGTTCTCTATAGAGGTGGTCATCACCCCATGTTTCTGATTCACTCTCTGGGTTTTTGTGGGCATGTCATCCATCAACAGCCACCATCTTAGAGTCATGTTTCCAAGAGAAGGCAAAGTTTTGAGTTGCATAAAATCTTCTATGCAATCTGAATTCCCCCAGAAAATGTCTTAAGCCATGAGAGAAGGGGCTTAGAGCTGCTAGGAAGATGGAGGAGAGTGGATACGGCTCAATTTTTAAATACCACTCACAAATCATGGGACATAGTGCCCAGAATCCCATAGGAAATTAAAAGGATTGCAATTTTCCTAGCTGGCCTCATGGTGTCTCCATAACTCCATTTGGATCAAACAGACACAAATTGGCTTTCCCACACTTACCTCTGACAGCAGGGACATGAGAAGGGGCAGTTACCTTGTAGCTGTGGTAGGGGAAGGCACAAGGATGGAAATATGTAACTTACTGTCCCTCTTCACCACTCAGCATGATACCAGTGTGTTGTCTCCTCTTGATGGAACGGGCAGTCCTCACCGTTCTCTTTTGATACCAAGCCTGGACTCACGGGCCCTTGGTCATGGGCTGAATTTGCTGGTTTGGCTTGGCAAATGCAAAGCATTTATAGTACATGGAATGCTCCAACCCAGTCAGAACTCACTTATCTTTGCAATAAAAAGAGGCCATTTTCCATGAGGGTATACAGATTTCAGTTCACATCAACGGGAATGCTAAAGGCATTATTTTGTCAAGAATAAAACCAAGAGTTCAACAGCAACGTAATGCAGAATGATTGGTGGAAAAAACCCAATGAGGGTGATATTTTCAAAAGCACCTACGTTATCTAGAAGCAAAAGTCCCATTGACTTCCAATGGACAGTTCAGCATTGTATAGAAGGGTTATAAACTTCATCCTTCCATTGTCCCCTTCCTGAAGGGACCATGTCTATGGGTGGTAGGGTACTTCCATCTGTCAGGCCCATTTGGGCCTGGTCTCTTGGCTAAGTAATGGCATTCAGGGGTCCAGTTTTGCTGATGTGAATATCTGTCTGCCAGGACAGGGACTGAGATCAAACAGCTATCAAACTGTGACAACTTAAAGATGAAAGGCAATGCAGGCCATTCCCCATCCCGAGCCACCCAGTCCTCATATACAATCACAGGGAGTTCAAGTTGCAGGGGGGGAGGTTTAGATTGGATATTAGGAAAAACTTTTTCACTATGAGGGTGGTGAAACACTGGAATGCGTTACCTAGGGAGGTGGTAGAATCTCCTTCCTTAGAAGCTTTTACGGTCAGGCTTGACAAAGCCCTGGCTGGGATGATTTAACTGGGAATTGGTCCTGCTTCGAGCAGGGGGTTGGACTAGATGACCTTCTGGGGTCCCTTCCAACCCAGATATTCTATGATTCTATGATTCATGGGTTTTAGCCCATGAAAGCTTATGCCCAAATAAATTTGTTAGTCTATAAGGTGCCACAAGTACTCCTCATTATCACAGAGATATTCCTTGTCAAATGGTGTTAAGTGCACAAGCACTCTCAATAGTGAAGGTCCTAACCTGGCTCACTGGCACAGTCATCAACAGTAGCCAGAAAAGGAAAGACCAGACAGACAACACCGTAGTGGGGTCTCTTGTCCTGCTAAGAGCAGGGGTTGGAGTGCGCTAGTACCAGCCACCACATTTCTGGACACTTCCCTGGTTTCTGTAAAAGTTAAGCTTTCATTAAAAAAAAATAAAAATAAACCAACCCACCCACCACATTTCTAGATCTTATGGGTACAAAAAACAAAGCAAACAAACGTCAAATTGTCGTGGTGAGTCTGAAGAAGCAACAGCTTTAAGAGGTTTGTGGATTGCTCCATTCAGCTCAATGGGGTGCTAACTCTGAAACCTACCACGGACAACCACTGTTGTAAATGTCGTCACTGTGACCTATGGCCCAGATTTGAAAAGGTATTTTAGGCATTGCTGTGTTCAACATTGCAACACCAAACTGATTTAGGAGCCTCAATCTCATTTTCAAGTGATTCAGGCACTTGTAGGTCTAAATCCCATCGACTGTCAATGGAACTTAGACTCCTAACGGCCTAAATCACTTCTGAAAATGAGATTTAAGCTCACAAATCACTTTGGCATTGCAACGCTGAGCATAGCAATGCCTAAAACACCTTTACAATCTGGTCCTAGGTCACTATTGATCATTTTAGAAGAAATGGCCACCTACTCTGGTGCTGTGCGTGGTGTTTAAGTCGGGTGTCAGCCTTTTGGTGTCCTAAATCTGACCCATGACTACAATCAATTATCAAAAACATGACACTGTGTCACAGAAATGTGAGCAAGGCAGGTTTTCAACAGGCACGGGCAAAAGATGGCCAGGTAATGTAAGACCAATGAACACAAACACCTCCATGCAAAAATTCAATCCAAACCTCTGAGAAGTTCAAAATTCATTGGTCACATTCGGTAATATTTTTATATGTTTCTGTGCTTCTGGGTTTCAGGTAGATAGAGAAGTGCCAAAATAGCCTAAGAAAGGCCATTTTCATGAGCTCTCAGATCCAGTCTGGCAGAGCAGTTCTGATACTCCAGATCATCATCTGAACTTTTCCAGTGCTCATCCAAACCCAACTACCAAACTTGATGAGATTTTCCCAGAGTTGGATTTCACTTTGGCCTTCCAGAGTGTGATAACCAAGGACAGAACTTCCGCATTTTAGGAGCAGTTCAGAAGCAGAGGGCAAAAGACATTAAGAAATAACAAGCTGAAAAATACTCAGTGAAAACATTTGTTTTACAAAGACTTAAGTCTGAGCACAATGGAGTTTTATAAAAACCTTGCCACTGTATTGCACTAAGTCAAGTATTCACAACAGAATCAGCAGACACCACTGTACAGTAATTCTGCTATCAGCATGTTTACTTACAGAGGAGATGCTCTATATGCAGAGCCAAAGCTGAATTTAACAGAGTAAAGACTGAAGTGCTGTTTTGTCTAAGCAAATCCATCTATCTGGACTGGTTGGATATTAAAATCTTAGGTTTTCTTATTTCTTCTTCAAGTAATGAATTGTCCAAAGCCAGCCAGCCAACAACCTTCCACTAGGTGTCTATGTCTATGTTTTGTTCTCACACACACTAACACACAGACACAGACTCTCTCTCTTGCTCTTCCCCCAACCCTTTCCGGAAATCTGCGTCATCTTTTCATAAGTATCTCCCATTTCTATAGTGCATCCCCTCCCAAAGTGCTTTACAAACAAACTGATACACAAACAATGCCTGGAAATTGTTTGGTCCAACAGTGAAATACGGCCATCTCTGGAGTGAGAAGCATCAGCTACACCGCATAGCAGGAGGTGAAGAAGAATATTTGGTAGGCCACATTTAAGCAGCCAAACTGGAATTTGGCCAGGACACAAGGATTAATACTATTGAACATTTATATTATGGTAGTCCTTAGAGGGCAACCAGATTGTACAGCACTTAACACAATGGGACCCCAAATAGATGGAAAATAAAACTGTCCCTGACCCAAAGAGCAGTTGACAACTACTCTTACACATAAGGGTCATGGGGTCTTTAATTACCATATTTGGTCAGGACACACACACACAATATCTAGGCCAAATCTTCTGCTGGTGTCAATCAGCTCAGTTTCACTGAAAGCAATGCAGCTTCATCGATTTACAATTATGAATCTGTCCTTCTCTTTCTATATGTACATAAAACAAAGTATTTAAAATTCCAACTGAGCATGAGGGAGAAGCAATAAAAACAGGCTTTGCCACAGAGAAATACTAGATCACAAGACGACATCGATGGTTCACATTCCCCCTTCCTCAATCAATGGGAAAGGGAGTGGCTTGGGGGAAGGGAGAAGAACAAAGAAAACAATACACAAATTATTGCTTTTCTCATCATCCTATGCAAAATTCTGACAGACCTCCTCCCCATGCCCATCAAAGGTTGAGATCCCTCGTGACCAGGCTGCAAACAACTCAGTTAGTGGGACAGGCCGTGAAGGGAGCCTACCCCGATAAGCAGCCTTCCCAAGATTCAGATCCGCAGTGAATTCTCTTAGCATCTAAAGGAAACACAAAAGTTGACCGTTTAAACAATAGCAGCCTGCTTCTGTGAACAATCTACCGCAGGCACTGGAATGGGCTAAGGGTGCTTCAGCCCAAGCATTCCGCGTGCTAATCAACAAGGCAGCCTCTCGCCACATGGTCAGTCCCAATGAGGGCGTCGGCATGCGATGCACGTGCTTGAAGGGGAATGGAGAGGCAGAGGGGAAAGGAATTAACTAAACAGCAAGCATGTGGGGAGAAGGCAGGAGGTGTCTTGAGTAGCTAAGAATGAGTGAGGTCCCCAGTTCTCTAGGGCCCCCCTACCACCACCCTCATCGGAGGCGCAGGTATGACGGGATGGAGTAGTTGAAGAGCAAGTAATCCATTTTGTATAAATTAAAGAGTCTCCTTTGGTAGAAGGGGCTGATGTCCTCGAAGAACTGGGCTGTCATGTCGTCTGTGGTCCTGGTGGTCTTAGAGGAAGAGGGGAACTTAACACTGGCATCGGCCCCTACCAGCTGCAGGACGTAGTTGGCGTCCTCGGCCAGTGTCTCGTACTTGCCCACCACATCGTAGTGAATGATGCAGGGGTGGCAGAGCGAGTGCACCCGCTCCCAGTGCTCGTTGAAGGGCTCCTCAACTTGTGTGCGTGGGTCCAGCAGGTAGTAGACGAACTCCTTGAAGCGCACATCATCGCCACGCTCCAGGGCCTCGTTGCTGGGCTCCTGCCGGTGCCGACGGATGATCTTGGTGCCGTAGCGCTTGTGGAAGGCCGTGTTGTAGCGGCGGGTGAACTTGTTGCGGTAGGCCGAGACCAGGCGCTCGAAGGGTTCTCGCACAAAGATGAACTTGAGGTAGTTGCGCAGGCGATGGTTGATCTCGGGAGTGCTGTACTCGGAGAGGGTGCGCAGGTTGGACGAGACATGGGCCTCATTGGCTGGGATTTCCAGAGGGTCCCGGTATTTGCCCTGTCCAGTCAGAACCATCATGACTCGCTTCCAGTTGGTGCAGGCCACCTTGGGCACGTAGCAGTAGAGCAGCCCATGCACGTCATCCACCACCAGGTGGCGAAGATCATCGCGTGTCAGGAGGCGCCGCTTGCGGGTGTAGCGACTGCAAACGCTGCTCAGCAGGTCCCGCCTCTGCTGGTGAGTGGCCTGCACTGATGACTGCTCAAACTGGGGAGAGACAAGAGGGAAATCGTTATTGCCCAACTGAACTTAAAATGGAGTTGGGCTCCAGCCAGACGTACTGAGTTCAGACATGGAAATCAGAGCATGAAGTCCATGTTCCCACTCTGCTCTGGTGGAACACGCTTTCCCCTCCCCAGCACTGGGCTCTGCTTGTAGGCTGTGGAGTTCACCTATGTGGACTTTTTGCCTTAGCTCTGAGCTTTGATTGCTGTGAGGCACTTGACACTTAGATCCAATGGGGAAAAAGGAGGAGAGTGGAAGCAAATAGAGAGAGAGAGAGAGAGAGAGAGCACGCGCTTGTGAAAAATGGAGCAAAGAGAGAAATTCTACTTTAAAAATTGCTATAATACATACACACTAAATATAGACTGGCCACTTGTGCTAGCACAGTTAAGGGGTCAGGACGGAGTTCGTAATACAAGGAATTGGCTTCCCTTTGGCTAGGGAAAAATTAAATTGAACTGAGTTACCCATAGAGGAAAAACCATGAATGTTGAGGGGGTGTTTTCAAAGGCCCAAGGGGCAGCCTGGTAGACGTCCATTGAAAGTCAAAGGGATTTAGGCACACAACCCTCACTCGCGTCCTTGGAAATCTCTCCTTGAAACGTGGGGGCAGGGGAGTTTTCAACCAGGAAGCTACAATCCCTTCCACCAGCCTTGCTTAGGAGCCTGCCTGTGCAGCCTCTGTGGGATGGGGTCTGGGGATATTCTCAGGGCTGGTGGCAGGCTGGGTGAAGGTGAGTCTCCAACACATGGCTCAGCTCCCATGTTAGGGGCTGTTCTGGCAGCTGGGACATGAGTCAGATTCAAGTGCACGTTTTCAGAGAGGTGTGGAAAGCAGCAGGGAACTGGGAGGGAGAATGAGCTGTTTCCAAGTCCCATGCTTTCTGGATGGCAGAGTCAGGAGCCCTGCATCACCCAGCTTTGTCAGCACTGCCTGCTCCTTAGGCTGGAGCCTTTAGGGTCAGAACATCCTTGGGTTTCGTGAGAGGGACATTTATGGCTCCGGGAGCAGAAGAACGTTCGGTCTCTAGCACCCCCTTGGAGCTGGCAGCCGGGATTGAACGTGCACGCCTTGCAGGGACGAGGGGCTGCTCGGGCTGTGGCTGGAAGGGAGCATGACCCACAGAGCGGCGCGGACTGAAGGCACAAACCATTCTGAGGCCTGCCCTGTGCCTAATGCAGGAAGCAAAGAGGGGGCCTTTGGCACTTGCCCTGCAGAGGGTGTAGGCAAAGGAACAGCCCCCTTTGAGGGCCTCCTGCAGTGCAGAGGGGAGTGAAGAAACCCCATACAGAGATGGGAAGGTAGGAGGGGAATGAGAGGCTGTCCTTCCTTGCACAGCCAGACAGCATCACCCTTGCTGCTAAAGCCATCTGCTGGGCTGCCTGCTGAGCAGCCCCTCAGAGCTTGGATTGGCAACACCCGCAGCTCCCCCAGACTGGGGGGGTGGGGGGCTAGACCTGCCTTGGCCTCAGTTCTCCCCCGCTCACATTATTCTCCTGAGGTCAGCAGACGAGGAAAGCAGATGCCCCCGAGTCGTCTCAACGCCACCCCCCCCCCCGTTTTCTATGAGGCCAGCTCAGCATCTGTAACTGGAGCGGTCCCACCGGCCGCAGGACATGATTGTGATCACACCTGTCTTGAGATGCCTCCAGCAACCCAAACACCCTCCCCCATTCCCCCCACTTCGCATCTCTTTCTGCCTGAGCTGTCTGCAAAGCCAAGGCTTGGCGGAGGTCAGCACGTGTCCCCAGGCTGGGCTGTGCAGGGCAAGTTCACTAACCAGAGACTCAGATTCCTATTCGGGGCCTTCCCTCACCATTGCACAAAGCCTAGGGACGTCTCTCCTCCTCCTCCGATGCCACATCCCCCAACACAGCCCCGCTTTGCAGTAGGATGCAGGCAGAAGGCTCGGGTTTCAGCCCAGGAGCGCTTCATTTACATTTTCTTTCTCATCCCTCAAGTCTTCGAATCCTCCTCTCCTCTCCTCCCTGAGCCTCCTCTCCCACCAGCTCTACTGCTTTGCTAAAAGCCGAGCAGAGATGTCTCTGGATCGAAATCTCAGCTTACCCCAAAAACTTTGGGTAAGATCAGCTCCAACTTCACGCCAGCCTCTAGCTCTGTAAACCTAGAGCTGGGGAGGTTTGGATCTCTGAGCTCTGTAGCAGGGGCTCCCCTCTCACGGCAATGTCTTAAAACCACTAGAACCATGCGATTTCAAAGTAAAGCCACTGGCAGGACGCTAGATCCCCTCCCTCTCCTGCCCATCCGCTCCCATCAATGCTGGCAGAGAGGGAGAAGACAACTGCTGTGGCTTCTCCATACCACTCAGGGCTGGCCCTATAAGGGAAACTGCAAGGCTGGCAGAGTGTTACCAACTCACAGACTATGATGACAGTTAAGTAACTACCACTCCCACTGCTAAAAGAAACCTGCTTTTGTGCAGCTGTCGCTTTACCATGATGATGGCTCCCATGTTGCAAGCTGAGTGTGTCTTCCACTTCAGACTCTGCTCCTCCAGACAGGCACCCCACTGTCCAGGGGAATAGCTGCTCGCTGTCCTATTTCTGTAGCCTGGGATTCACTTTGTTTCCCTTCACACCCCTCTGTTCCTGCACCTTTCACCACCCAAACCACAGAGGGATGGATCTTCCACAGGACTGGGAACAACCCCCATGGCTTGGCATTTGAATTGGCCTCCCTCTGAGCATCCCCTACAGTTTAAACTGCTCAGCCTTGTCTACAAGGCCCTACAGAGCTCCTTGCTGGCCTACTTCTCTGACCTGGTTGCTTATCGCACCATCTGCCTCCCCCCCTCCTCTTCCTCCTCACCAATAATGCCTCAGAGATGAGTCTGTTAGTTCTTTTCTCCCGCAACCATCTCCTGCCCCTTTCTCCATGCCACCCCCAAGGAACACCCTTCCTGTTCCTGCTCTCCAAGCCACCTCAGGGGTTGACCTGCACAGGTGTGACAGTGCTCTGGCAAACTGCTCCTTTTCTTCTGCGGGTGCCCCATGGGGAGATCAGGGGATGCTGCAGGCCAGGACTGAGGTGCAGCGGAGCCAGATGGGGACCCTGGACTACAATAACGGGAGCAACTGGAAGTCAGGCTTGAGGTGCTTCAGCTAAGACAGGGGGGACCCCTGGACTGGACTAGGAGGGTGCTGTAGGTCAGGACGGAAGTGCATTGGCAGAATTATGCAGGGAAAGCTTGCACAATGACCCTCCCATTTGATAAACATGCCCGTATTCTTTCTGGGTCTCCAGGTATTTCCCCCAATATTTGTGGACCTTAAAAACTCAAGAATAATAATAAAAAAAGGGTTGCCTTAAAATCATTCCATCCCTGTAATCAGGTTCTGGCTGGATGCTCCTTCAGTAGCCAGCAAGACTGGGATCATTATCCTGTCAGCCCAGCTCACCACGCATGGAGAGAGTTCCCGCCTCATGAGGTAAGGTGCAGCCAGACCTTTGCATTCCTCACATTCTTGCTGCTGAAGCTTCCTGACAGCTGTCCGCCATTGTTACATCACCCCCTCTCCCCCAGGAGCCCGTTTGCTTATCCCAGGCTGCCTGCATGGACCCCCAGCCAGCCTGCCAGTCCCTGTAAGGCTCACTTCAAGATCCTTCTTCGGTTGGGCAGGCAAAGCTGTGAGTGCTTTGCTAGCTGGGAGCTTTCTAAACACAGCACTTTGGACCCTGGGACCCAATACAAGCCTTCCATCCCATTGATGCTTTGCATTCAGGCTCCTACACTGAAACCTGCAGATTCATTACTAGAAGTTGCACTGTGCAGGAGGAAGCTTTTACTGGGAAGAGCTCACCACCAATGCAGGTCCATAACCTTTGTAGATGTTTATGTGGGTACCATTTAGGCAACTGAAACCACATTAACATCCCTGTTCAAAACCATAGTCAGCAGGACCCATACTAATTGTAAATTGAAGCAGGACTGAAATAAAAGTATCCTTTGTCTGCTATTCACTCATTTTTTTTCTCCCAGCAGGGAAATAATGGGCCAGATCCTGAGCGGGTATAAACTGTCATAGCTCCACTGACTCCTATGACAATTTACACCAACTGAGGTTCTGCCCCACTGTACCTGGCTGGCTACTTGGAAGTCACGACATTAGCATCTTGTTCGTGGTGTTACAGATACGGCCGAAGAGGCATTTTCATTCTTAGCCCTGGATTTCAGATACTGTAACTTCCTGAAAACAATCACCCTCTGGCTTGAAATTTCTCTTGTGTGGTCTCAGCTCAGAGTTTGGTTTTGTTTTTTTTAATCTGTAGCCATTTCTGTGCGTGAAAACAGTACAGAGCATCTCATACTATAGTCAAGTGCTTTTTCTGTACTTGCTCAAAACCATGAGGGATGGAGGGATGGCTAAAAGTGTGCATGCCCAGCACCAAAGAAATGCAGCTGCATTTCACCAGTTACCCAATGGAGTAAGTGCCCGCCTTGTATTTATCTCTGTGCAAAACGGCTCCCTTCATTTCCTTCTTTTTAAAAGCCAAGGACATTAAATATCAGTTTTTAAAAACCCCAACTACATTCCTGGAGCAGTAGTCTGAGGCTTTGAATGCACCAGAGCCAAGACATTCCACATTTACCATTTCCCCAGAGCAAATGTAATGCAGCCACACAAAGGCATAAAAGCTATTACATGGGCATAAGAGGGACTCATTACAGTTGCCATGGGAACCATTAACTGCCTTTCCTGGAGTTGTGTCCATGTTCATTCTCAACAATAATGCTGCACAATGTGGTTGTGGAGGGTGAACTTGATTTCAGTGGGATGAGTTTTAGGCTGCCCCACACACACCTGAGAGATCAACATGGTGAGGATGACATGGATAGTTCTTTCTAGATCTCTGATGCCTCCAGGCCCCTGGTCCCTCCATGGCTGCTAGCAGTTGGTCAGCCACGTGACAGTGTATAACCTGTAGAGTCTGGAACTCTGGCCCAGAGCAGGGGTGTGAGGAGTGGCTGATACCCAGGATATCCTGAGTGGCACTACTGCCCCATTACGATGCATTTATGGGATGTTTGGGAGTTGGTGAGGTGAGCTGGTGTCATGCCATCACAACCCAGTGCCATGGTGATGCAGATTCACAGACCCAGTTGGGGGCTTGTTGGCTAGGTAGTTGGCAAACCAGGACTCTCCTAGAAAACAGGGGGGCTGAGTGGAAACCCCAGCTGAGGATTATGTCAATTTCCCCTGAATGTCATGTCATTGCCCCTCTCTGACAGTCAGAATGCTCTGCCTGGGCATTATGGGAAGGAAGGTCAATGGAAAAACACCACAGCGAGCAGCAGATCCCCACTCAGCAGTGCTGATGCAGAAGTTGGTCTCTCAGTTTCTGGGTCAGCCGTAGCTAATAGCATCCCCACTGACCCCCGCATGACACCCCCAAAAGTCAATGGATGGGTAGCTGTGTCAGGCTCTGGAGAGAATTATGGCCAGCCCTCCTCATTTGTGGAAAAGTTCAGGGAACCTTTGAAGATGTGGTAGATCCCACAGGATTCCCCCCCCGAGGCCTTCCCTCGGGCTCCTCATCAAAACACTGTCTCTCTCTCTGCTCTGTGCTGCTGCTCCTGTCCCATGAGGGGGTTACTGTCCCCTCATTCTCAATCCTTTTGCCTGGACTGCTAACAATAGATGAAAACACCTCAAATCACGCAAGCCCCTGACAGTGACAATGGAGCACCCAAGCCAGGGGAGAGTGGAGAAGCCTGTCCCTCCCTCCCCTGCTAGCTTGGGCCACTGGGATTCTGTGCTGGCTGCAGGAGCCAGGCCTGCATGCGTCTTCTCCCTCCCCTTGCCGGCAGCCAGGAAACCTGGGCTGTGCAGTGAAAGGAACGAGCTCCATTCATTCTCCCCCTCTGCGAACCATCTGTAAAGTCAACAGTGTTCAGACAGGAGCCCAAAGGGGAGGTATGTGCTGAATTCTGAGCTGGTCTCTGGCAGCGGCTGCTCCTGATGTGCTTGCCAGCCACTCAGAAGGCTGGGAGCCCAGAGCCCATGTCCAAGAGGGCAAGAAGCAGACCTAGAGCTCTGGGTCGGACAGCTCAGCTTAACCCTTCCCTGGTGAGGAAGAGGTTGACAGCGGCTCTGTGTTTTCTGGGATCGCTGGGGAGACGGGTCCCGTCAAGGTTTCAGAAATGGCAGTTAGTGTCCGCATGTCTTCCGTCAGGATACATGGGTCTGGCCTTCCAGCCACATGCTTAAAGGCGTGCACATAGCCTGTTTTCCAGTGAGATGCTGGCCATCTGAATGGGAGGCCAGGTGGGGGCTTCCTTTAAGAATGCTCTGACTGTAACAGGGATAGCGTTAAGCAAGACAAGGCTGTTATCCTGCATTTATTTGGCCTGTTCTAGCTCTTAAGGATCTCAAAGCACTTTACAAGGGTGAAAGAATTCAGGGCTGGAGCATGCACAGGGAAAAAAAGGTGGGTGCTGGGCACCCACCGGCAGCCCCCCCATCAGCTCCCCCTCCCAAGCAGCTCCCATCCACTGGCGGGCCATGCGGAGCAGCGCCTCCCCATTCCTTCCCGCTCCTCCCGCCTGCTGCGATCAACTGTTTTGCGGTGTTCAGGAGTCCCGGGGGGAGAAGGGGCAGGAGCAAGGACACCGCGTGCTCGGGAGAGGGCTGGAACTGGGCAGGAAGAGGCGGGGCGGGGTGGGGCCTGAAGGGAAGGGGTGGAGTGGGGGCAGGGCCTGGGGCAGAGCCGGAGGTCGAGCACCCCCCGGCACTTTGGAAAGTCGGCGCCTGAGAGGTGTGGTATAGCTGATCATCTTAGCTAGTGTCTTGCTGGGACTAGGGCTTGGGTGGAGATGAGATGGCTACAACGCAATCCAAAGATGACTGCGATTCACTAAGGCCGTGTCTACAAGTACAGCGCTGCAGCTGCACCACTGGTGAAGATGCTCTATGCCAACAGGAGAGAGCTCTCCCACAAGTGGCAGAAGCTACATCGGCAGGAGAAACTCTCCCACCGACATAGGGCTATCCACACCGGCGCTTATGTCGGTGTAATTTATGTCACTCAGGGGGATGGTTTATTCACACCCCTGAGGGATATAAATTCTGCTGACATAAGCTGTAGTGTAGACATAGCCTTAGACTGTAGACTCTTCGAGGCAGGGACAATCTTTCTGTTCTGTCTGTACAGCACCTAGCCCAATGGTGCCCTGTTCAGTTATCTTGAAAAATATGGCAGAGGTGATCTCAAGATGGTCAGGGACACAACCCCATACTTGGGGTTTCCAACTGCCAGAAGTTGGACTGGACAACTGCGGATGGATCACTCAAAATGACCCTGTCCTGTTCATTCCCTCTGATGCACCTGCCACTGCATGCTGTCAGAGATGGGATACTGGGCTAGGTGGACCCTTGGTCTGACCCAGCATGGCCATTCATGTGTTCAGCGGGGGAAGATTTTACCCATCTTTTGTGCTGTAGAATTTGCTTTGAAATCCTCAGCTAGAGTACCATTGTTGGATCCTCAATTACTGTACCTCAGCCTGGCTGTGCCAGGCCAAAGGCAAATAAAACTGCTTGACACAAGTAGCAGCAGGGGTCTGGAGTACTTTTTATCACTGATAATTATCTAGAAGGTTGTGACCTTTTTCAGATGCTGCCCTTGACACCTCAAGGTCAGGTTGTTACTGCAAAGCAGCCTGTGTGGGGCTGCAATTTAAGAACACACTAAATGTCATTAAATAACGGGTCAATTCCCTCCAAACCCCCACAGATTCCCCACCCCCACCTTTCAGATCCTTCATTTTCCTCTTCAAGTTCACCCACCTGGTCACTGTCGTAAAGTGCCTGGAGTGGATTTCGGCCTGACTTCCCGTGCCAGCTGGTCCCCAGAATCCTATCCTCTGCAGCTGGAGAGAGAAGGGTAGGGGAGAAGAAAGCAGAGCATTTTACTTCCCTCGCTACTGCCTCTCGGGTACAGATGCTATGAACGAGAGCAAAGAGCTCCCAGGAAGAGTGTCTGGGTTAAATATGGGTTGGTGTCACCTTCGATTTAAGCCCATTCAGATTCTTACACTGAACGAGCAACTTGTCCCCTTCCACCACTTGCCAAGCTGTCTGTCACCCTGGGTGTGACGCTTTGCGAAAGGTGGTCACCTCTGGGTTAGGATTTACTGGATTCAAGTCCCACATCACATACTCAAAGGTGTCAAAGCGCTTCTTGCTGCTGCCCACATGTGGGATTGCTAAATGCAGATCCAGGTCTGTATATGGCCCTACACACCACATGAAAGTTCTGGAGCCAGCTGATGGTTAAATACATTATACATTTATAAAATAATATTTTCTCTATAGCCTTCCAGAAATGCTCCTTGCATATCCAGGATTGCAAATATCGATGCAAGTATCCCTAGGACATTGCAAAATAATGGCTCATCCAGGAGTGCACAAAAATATTAACAAAGGGTATCCAGAAAACTCAGCTACAATAATGGGAGAGAGAAAAGCTCAGGCGTGCTTTTGGGAAGACTTCATCGCTAAAGATACGCAAGGAGCATTTCTGGAAGGCTACAGAGAAAATATTATTTTATAACATTATACATAACATCATAAAAGCCCTGGGGTGTCTTGGAAAAGTGTGCTGAGCACCCCATTGTACTAGACATCTTGCAGGCATTCATAAAATTCAGGCAGATGTGTGATTTTTAAATTGTTGGTGTCCCATATAACACATAGGGAAACTGAGGCAATAGGTGCTCAGGATTTATGAAAATCAAGCTATAAGTGACATGCCCACAGTGAATCAGTTAGAGAGTACGGAATAGACCTAGAAGTCTGAGTTCAAACTCACTGCCTTATAAACATGAAAATCTCTCTCACACACATACGCCCTGCTGTTTATCTGAGATTTAAAAGAGCCTGGTCAGGTTAGTAAGTGTATTTGTAATACAAATTTCCTTATCCCTGTTCTTTGTATCATCTGAATTACTGAAAGTTTTCAGAACTAAAATTCTCAAATTTACTTTTCATGACTAATGCTGTGTTGTGGTTTTTTGCATGTTTTTATTTTCTGTATTTCACTAAATTGTACTGTAAGCCTACTCATTATTCCTTTTATTTTGTTTCTTCTAGTCAGTTTCATGTTCTGGCTCTCCATATTAGCAAACTGTTGCAATGTTTGAACTGCAAACACTTCATGGGTCATGTTTAAAATCAAAGAAAATACTATTTACATGGAATGCAAGAAAATGCATACATCTTCAGAATATTTCTGCCAATAAACAAAACCTAAGTTTGGGGTACAAACATTTCATGCATGTCCTTTTAAAATAATAAACCACAAGTAAAAGGCAATTGCATTTCACAACTTCAGTTGCAACTGCCGAGTAACTTGACCCACGTGGACATGAGAAATACCACTGCCCGCTGGGCTGCATCAGCAAGGGAATTACTCAACAGGACGTAACAGATAGCAATCCCAACTGTTTTATCTGACAAAAGGGTGTAACAGCATTTGTGCTAGGCAGTGATAGTGGGACAGACTAAGGCAGTGGTTTTCAAACTTTTGTACTGGTGACCCCTTTCACACAGCAAGCCTCTGAGTATGACCCCCCCTTATAAATTAAAAACTTTTTTTTATATTTAAAACTATTATAAATGCTGGAAGTGACGCGGGATTTGGGGCGGAGGCCGACAGCTCGCGACCCCCCACGTAATAACCTCGTGACCCCCTGAGGAGTCCTGACCCCCAGTTTGAGAACCCGTGGACTAAGATATACATTTCCAGGCTCAGGTCACTTGCTAATTAATAGGGAAGTTGTCAAGATCCTTAACCATTATAAATCTGTTTTAAGTCTTACTTGCTATTTTAAAAAAATTGTTCAAGTGTTTGAAACTAAAGAGCCTCCTGCTCAGTTTTTATTTCTCTCTATACTACATAGATACCCTGGTTTTGTACTGGAGGGTTGTTTAAACTGGTGTCAGACTCCAGGATAGATGCTACCCGTCTGCTGTGTTATTCCAATTTCCAAGGCAAGTGGAGATACTGAGGAAAAGATTTCATTTATGAGAATAATGATGTGTCTAGCCCTTAAAGTTGTGAAAAACGTTCCAAATGTGACTTCATGCAGTGCTGTCTGCCTGAGTCTGCTGACAGCCTGAAACAATGGCTATCAAGGAAGAGTGAGATACCTTGTATATGTCAGATTGTGTTGACTCTGGAGCCTAATGGCAACAATTGAAATATGCACATGGTTAACCATTTAAACGGCTGGTCGGTGTAGCAGAAACATCCAGCTCATGCATTTATCCACAGCTGATTGATGCAGGGCAGCTATGAGCTACCCTCCTTCAGGCCCCGTCAGTTTAAAAAACTGCCCTGCTGTAAATGGTGGCACCCCAGAGCACAGTTCTATTCCCCATCCCTCATTTGGATTCTAGGATGCCTCGCTTCCTGCCTGAGGGACAAAGATTAAACGTGGGGAGCAGGGAAAGCTTCCCTTGGGTGTCTACTCTCTGGTCACTAGGAGACATGGTAATTGTTGCTCATCCTCCTCCTCTCTGATCCCTGCTCAGTGCAGTAGGGAGGCAGAGACAGTGCTCAGAGAGAGGGGGAGCAGGATGGAGCTGATCAGGAGCCTGGAGAGAAAGGAGGAAGTCTGCGCCACACAACAACGTCCCTGCTCAGGCCTGGGAAGGAAAGGAAGAAAGCTGATCAGGAGTAGTGGGGGAGGTTTAGGAGATCAATCCTCTTACATTCAAATCACCCCCAGCCCAGGACAGAAGAGGGGAAGAGGGAGAAGAGGCAGGGGAGGCCAAAAGGCAGATGAAGAGAGTGAGAGAAGCAGAGAATGCCCAGGGGAAGATAGCATATCTGACCCTGTGTAACCCCTCGTGATGTCAAGAGGAGCTGCTCTGGCTTATGTTGGGACTGAAAGTGGCCTTTAAAAATTTAGTTACTGCTAGAGATGGATTCAAACCAGAATCTTGATTCCAAATCCCCTCAGCTGTTTTGGTGGGGAGGGAAGATAAATGAGAGTTAACAGTTTAGATTAGAATCCCACCCCTACCCCCCGCAAAAAAAATCCCAAACAGTCAGGGGCCTGTTTTCCAGTTCTAGACGGGACATGTGAAAATCTCCCGGGCACACCTGATGTGATGTGATTTCTGCCTCTTTTGGCCAAAATCTCCCAAGATTTGGATGCCATGGAATAAATACACCTCAGTGTTGATTCAGCCTGAATCCTAAACAGCCTGATACCAAGTCTTGATGCAAGCCCAGTAAATGGGACTGCTCATGTGAAAACAGGTGACAGGATCGAGCCTGAAAGGACATCACTGGGCACTCTGCTATGCAAGTCCTGCATCAGGGCCGGCCCTAGCTTTGTGACCTCCCACCACATAGCTCTTGGTAATACTATAAGTTGGCCCTCTCCATAAGATGAGGATGCCCCGAAAAGTTCAGCAGCCCAGTGTTGCAGGATGCAGGTTATAATTGCTGCAGAGACATTTTAAAAAGCAAAGCAAACATGTCTCATGGAGGTTAAAGCATGAAAAGCATTCTGCTAATATTAGGGTTTGAAAATATACCTGTTTTCAGCAAGCTAATTTGGGGTCTAAGACACACAACTGTAGTCCTTTTGAAATACAACATAAAAAAAAAAGACCCCACTTTAAGATCTCAGCACCAGCCACTGCTAAATCCATATACGCATAGGAAATGACACTTCCTGCAGCGTTAGATGATCAAGGAGTTACTCAACAGGAGGTAACGGGCAGTGGTGCTAGGTTCCTCCATCCAATGTAACCGTTACCCCGCAAGTGGGTGTAACAACATCTGTGGTGAGGAGAGATGAGGAACGGGCCTGAGGCATGCAGTGCCATGCTGCAACACTTGCCCAAGGGGTTAAGAGTCTGCATTGCCAGGCTGAGTCATTTGCAAACGAAAGGCAAATGGTCCTGGTCCTTTTAAAAATCCATTATTTAAAACCTGATTGTTACAAAGAAGAAATAATTTTTAAAAAGTGAAAATCTGAAACTGCAAGTTTCCCAATGAGTTTTATTTCCCTGATTTCATAGAATCATAGAATATCAGGGACCTCAGGAGGTCATCTAGTCCAACCCCCTGCTCAAAGCAGGACCAATCCCCAATTTTTGCCCCAGATCCCAAATGGCCCCCTCAAGGATTGAACTCACAACCCTGGGTTTAGCAGGCCAATGCTCAAACCACTGAGCTATCCCTCCCCCCAATTTGTTATTGTAGGGTTGCTTATGAGTACTAGGCCACTCACACTGGCTTGTTGTTAGCTGTGTTGCCATCTCTCATGATTTTTTCATGAGCTTCATGATAATTGTTTTCCTTAAAGCCCCAGCTCCTGGAATCAAGTGGATATGTGATGATGTCAGCCTTCATTCTTAAAGAGAAAGCAAGTTTCTAGCCCTCGTGACTGTGGAGAAAGCTTCAAAATGTGACCCCAGTGCACCCTAAAGGCTCAAAAAGCAGAAGGCAAAGAAAAAGAAGCACAAATCTATTATTTGTACATAATCTCCTGATTTGAAAGCCAATCTCATGATTTTAGTTGAGCCTGACTCGTGATTTTTGAACATTTGAAGTTGGCAATACTGTTATCGGGGTGCCTGCTGATTGTGGGGGATGCACAGTGGTTGCTTGTGAGCACTGGGATGGCCAACACTGCCTTTTATTCAAAATAGCATGGAGGGATTTGCTTTGGAAAATAACATGCTCACAAATCGTCACATTTCTAGCTGCAGGAAATAACTGTACCACCAAAGACTAACTGCTGAGGTTGACCTGGGGCCCTAGAGTCCACAGGGCTTAGTTTAGCTAGGCTGGAGGCAAGGGGGCTTTAGCAGCAGTATAAGGACCCTAGTAAATAGCATTGGTACAGGGTCCTGTAGGTCATATGAGGAGCCAGCTCTGAGGGCTATCTGCTCACCAGGCAAGAGCCCCCGCCCCAGCACAGGAGGTACTTTTGAGCAGAACAGCAGCATGTTGCAGGCCAGCCAGAGGGGTGCGTGGGGAGTGGAAGGAGTTGCGGGCAGGGCAGATCTGCCCTCCAGCAATTTGGTGCTCCTGCGGGGCCACTGGAGTGTGAGAGGGGTTGGTTTTAAGTGCTACAGGTAAGTTTGAAGGCAACAGCTGCAAAGCCATTGAAGCAGAGGTGCAATTTAGACCAGGGACTTCCCTATCCTGCACTGTTTGCTGCAGTGTCCCCAGAAAGCCCCTGAATAGGGCAGCTGAAAGCTGTCTCCCCTTTGTCCCTACACCAGAGCAAGATCTGGCCCAGAATACACCCCTTCCATAGATACAGATACCTGCAACAGCCTGGTCAGCTTGGTCACAGGGCACGTACTGTGTACACTTAAAAACGGCTGTTGCAATGCTGATGGGGGGGCCTTAGAGCTCTGAGCTCGAATGGGCAGCAGCCAGGTTGCAACATTTCATAGCTCTCAGCTGGTTTAGTTTTCACAAGCGATTACGCCATCCCCTGGACTAGGCCCTTGCCAAACTTTCATGATTGACGTCCGGGCCAATTCAGCTTTTACAAGCACATGCACCAGAGGAAGCATCTAACCCAGAAAACTTCTGTTTGCTTTACACTCTAATTCCCTAGAAGAAACGTAGATGGGCTTCCCGGCTGGGACAGTAATGCAGCCAAGTCCCAGCTCGCAGCAATGTTTAAAGCAGAGTTTGAAACCCCCGGCGAATGGGGCCGAAGCAGCGACTCAACCGCGAGTGGCTCAGCTAGACCTCACTCGCTGGCCCAGCAGTCACCAGCAGGACAGGAGCTTTGAAGTAATATGGCTGCTGAACAGTAATGAGGGGGTGGGTTCTCTTGGAGGCAGTGTCAGAGCTGCAAACTCAGAGGCGGGTGGCAACATTTCACAACTCACGCCGTGGCAGATGAAGACATGATCAATGGAACATGGGCTTTGTAGTCGGAAGGAGCCTCGGTGCAGCAACGAGGCAGAGCAATAGGTGATGGCACCAGGCATTGAAACTATACAGAACACTCACTCGCCAACAGAGGTCACTGACTCTATGTTTACTCTACATGGGCTCCACGGTGTATCTGTGTAACAAAGAATCCAGACCTGCAACGCCCCCTGCTCCTCTGGCCTTGGGTCTGCTGCCCGCACTCCCAACTACAGCTCTTATGAAGCCCCTTACTCCTGAGCTGCAGCACTCCCCGCTATCCTATTCTTGGAACCAACTCCCTCTAACGGCTCTGTTCATGTACTTCAATCCCACCCTCCAGCCCCCAGTTATTCCGGTCCTGAACTTCCCTACAGACAGCTCCCCCCACACAAGCCAAAGCAGACAATAGCACAGCCCGCGAAGGCAGAGCTCTCAAGTGGCTTCCTATTGAGCGCTGGCTAAACTGCAGGGACTGAGCCTTGAACTGGAAACCAGTATAGGGCTGGAGGGGAAAGAAAGTCTCAGGTTTTTATTCCAACCTGTTTCTTCCATTCGGTTTGGGATGAACCATGAATTAGAGCAGGGGGCAGGTGGGGAATTATATTTCTGACCATTTATTGTTACCTTGGCTTCACTTCAAGAGACTGAGTGGAAAAAAAAGCCCCCACGGTTCTGCTTACAGTGGCTAAGTTCCCGGGCCGGAGGTACCCTTGCTATAGTGGCCTCTGGGCTCTAGGAGGTTGAGGAAGGGGATGAAGCCAACAGGTAATGGAATAGCTGACAGTGGGGGGAAATAGGGTAGATTAATGGATCCCTCTCCATTTTGGGATCACAGCTATAAGTACAGCAGATGCTCCATCACGCGGGCCGTTCCAAGATCATAATGTCTTGGCTCCAGTTCTGACTTTACAGCCCGTTAGTGACTTTCCCAGATTCCACATCCAGCCCCCTCCGCACATGGAAATCCCCGAAAGGTTTCGCATAGCCACAGTTGTTTCCATATGCAGGGGTACAGTTCAGCCAGCTAGATCCAGTTCCTATAGGGAAGAAACCCCACACCCCTGCACGTCCCTACCCCATTTCTCAGACAACTAAGAAATCAATGAGGATGAGGGTGACCAGTGAGGATGGGACCAAGCTGCAAAGTTGGGACCCAGTGCCAAACTTTTCTAAGGCGCACGGGCAGGTGGGGGCGTGTTTGGATTGGTTATAAAGTTCAAAGGCTTATCTTCGCCATAGCCTGGGAAAGGGGGACAGAAGAGATACAGTGGGCGGGTGTGTGACTGGGGGAGATGGGAAGCAGCAGAGAAAACACTTGTAAAGGAACCAGAGCTAAGCGGTACCCACCACATGATCAGAGACTAGAAGGAAACACAGGTACTTTTTAGAGCTTTCTGTGCTGCTGTTGCTTTCAATCTTCCTTGTAGAGCTTGAAAAAACAAATAAACCAATCAACCCACACTCCAAATTCTACTAATATTCCACCGAACACAGAAGCTATTATCCTGCAGCAGTCTGATAGCAATAATTGTTCTCAGTCTGGGGTTCAGCTCTTTCACTTCACTCTCTTTGGAAAAGGAGAAGGAAATCAATTTTACAGGGACATTTCTAGGCTTATTAGTCAATAAAGTGGGCAGAAGTATTACAGGATGCTGATATCCCAGGGAATGCTTTGAAAAACAAGGTGTTTAAAAAAGAGTGGTGCTGCTATCAAATCTTATTTTCTGCACTGCAGAAGAGTGCATGAGAGGGAAAGCCTTGTTTCAGGCCTCCTGTCTTGATTCTATTCCTCTGCATGCAGGAGAACCATGGGAGGTACGCTGTATCGAACAGTACAACAAGACAAAACAGAAATTGTGGTACCCAAACTGCAGTGAACTGGTCAGATTCTGCTCTGAGTTACACTGGTGTCAATTTGGAGCAACTCTGATTAGCATGTTTATTATGGTAGTGTGTAGGGACTGACCAAGATCAGGGCCCTATTGCACTTGGGAGCATGTGAACACAGTAGCAGAGTAAATGTAAATTAAACAGTAAATGCAATGCTGAAGTGAACACCCGAGCTGGGGATTTAGACAACTGTTCCCCCTGCAGGAGCCGGAATCCCCTACTGCTCAGGGCAGGCCAGGGCGCACCCACAGGAAATACTGGACCACAGTCAAGAGAAGAACGTCTGCATCCTCTGTCCAACGTCAACGGGCACATCGCGAGCAGGGGAAAGTTGCTCCATGTGTTGATTGAGGGCCTGCAGCCAGGGCCCACTGTTCAGCTGGAAGAGGAGCTAGGAGCTCTCAGTGCTGAAACAAAGGCATGGCAAGCAGCCCTCCAATGGCGCCGTTTCCCCCTGCTCCCAGCATCTGTTTTACAGAGCGAGTCCATGTGCTCTAGGGAAGCGATCCAAGGAGAGGGAAAGAGGTTGATGATTCTCCAGAAACCCAGGCAAAGACCATTGAGCAGCAGCAGATGACATCACGGCCATCGGCAGCAACAAGCTTTCCCTGCACTCTTGTAACACTGCAGAGACAAGCCAGTACTGGCATCAGGGAGACAGATTCTATGGGTCCATGGGAATCAGAGTAATAATATCTAATGGGGGCATGGTGAGGATTTGCTAGCTAGTGCTTGGAAGAGGAAGGTCTAGATAAGTATTATCGTAATGAGTTGGCTGGTAACCCACTACCCTGTATGGGAGAGAATGAGAACTGCTCAGAACTCCCCAGGTCCTATCTGTGTCATCAATGAGAACAATAGCTTAGTACGATTCAGAATAAAGACCTACTTCTGCTCGCACCCAACCCAATTTACCTCCCCTTGGCCTGCTACAGTGATTCACTAACCCCTTTGCATCTCTACAGTGCCAGGCCACTGAGGAGAAGGTAGGAAAAGACAGAGGACGGAAAACACAGAAGACTTTTTCCGCAGCAAACCCAGGACCAAACCATACCACAAAATAGAGGGCTGTCAGAGTTCTGAAGATGCAGATGATGTTTTTGGAAACACAGACTGGAATCGTACCTATATAAAGCTAGACGTTGGCAGACGAGGCTGGTATGGGCTGTGCAGAACCAACACCAGCGGCGATTCAGACCCAGAGTCTGTTTTATCTCAGCAGCCGACGTTCAGATTAAAGGTTTCAGTTTGGCTCCCAGGGGAGGAGATATGGGCTTGTGGGTAACAGAGGGGAAATGTGACTCAGAGGCCAGCAAACTGGCCTAGGACCCAGAACACGTGGGTTCTATTCCTGGCTCTGACCTCAGCTTGCTGGGTGACCTTGTGGCAAGTCACTTCCCCTCTCTGTGCCCCAGTTTCCCATCTGTAAACTTGCCTCCTTTGAAGAGCGCTTAGTGGCCTACAGGCAAAAAGCACTTTATCAGAGCTAGGGGGTATTAATTATTATTATACACAGTACTAGGAATCTGGAAAGCTGGGTTCTGTTCCCAGCACTGCCACTGACATGCTGTGCAACTCTGGGCAGGTCACTGAAGACCTGATTCTCAAAAGGTGCTGAGCACCCACCGTCCCCATAGAACTTGTGGGCCCTCAGCACCTCTGAAAATCAGGACCTTCAATGTCCGTTTGCCTCAGTTTCCCCATTAGTAAAATGGGAATAAACGATATTTACCTCCCATTCAGGGATGTGCAGACAGGTTAATGTCTGAACAGCGCTAAGTATTCTGCCACAGGAACCAATGCCTTCAGTGCTTAGAAAACGGGCATATTCTCTCTCTGTCTCACACACCACACAATCTCTAAAGGGTTAATCCTGGTAGAAGCACTGATCTCCATATTGTTGCCTAATACACACTCACTTTATCCCTCATTTCCTGTTGTGTCTATGCAAGACCTAAAAGAAGAAGAAATGATAGCTCTTCCTGGAAGTCAGAAATTATGGTCTTGGGCATTAATTACGGTCTGTGACTCCTGGAGGCAGAGAGTCTGAAAGGTGATTGGGAGGAACTGCTTGTATTGGAGGAAGACACCATTTTTATGGCAAGCCTCAAGTCACCCTTCCTGGGGACAGCTTCTCTCTTTTCTTCCTCAACATTTTGAACAAGATCCAAAAAAGAGACCAAGGAAAAACCACTGAAGAAAAACCACAGCAGGCCAGCCTTCATTCTGGAGACCCTGCATTCCAAAGCACGTTTAGGTGTCAAGTAAAACGAATTTACTGCTCTGTACTTGGCCCTAACATGCATAGAAAAGCTACTACCTAGAGTGATCAATGTTGGTCCAAGACTGGAACAGGAGGGGTCTGAAAGTCAGGATCGAGGTGCATCAGCAGAGCTGCGCTGGATAGGAACAGCAATGTGACACAGCTGTTTCCAAAGCAGCCCTCAAATTTTGTGAAATACACAAGAATTCTTAGCACTTTCCATTCACAGATCTCAATGTGCGTTATCAAGGTGAGCGAGCATTTTCACTTCATTTTTCACACAGGAAACCCGAGGCACAAGGATTAATTGACTTGCCTAAATCACACGGCAAGTCAGTGGCACAACTGGGACTAGAACCTAGACCTCTTGGTCACTGTTGATGGCCATTGGATCACACGGATTAGTTTCTCCAAATTTTGCTACTCCCTCCTCCCTCCCCTGAAATATGAGCAAGTTTGGGAGGGACACAGTTTTGATGGATAAGTGACTTCCAATAGAATCCACCCGATTACAAGAATAAAAGCACCATGCACTAAAGCAACTTCCTTGCTAACAAAGTAACCGCACCAATAAAAACAGAAACATAGAACCCTGTGGTCCAATTTAACAAAGGAGAACTGAGACCATACTATTCAATATGGGGGGAGGTGGGGGGGAAGAGGGAGAGATCTGCAGCCGTTGTTTAGTGATTGTCTCATTTTCGATTCCAAAATCCAAAAGGAATTAAAACTGGAAAAATATTTCTGCACAGTCTGCACAATATTTCACAGAGTGAAAAATCCAGACATTTTGCAGTCTGAGCTCAGTTTTCCATCTCAGTTTTTGAATGACGGCTGGAGTACATGTTCCAGTTGATGTCTGGAAGCTGTGACGCCGCATGTGGAAAGAGCATGGCAGCAACAGCATTCTCCCAGGGTGATGGTCCCTGCATGCATAATGGATATTATATACAGCCATGATCTGCCTAGAGGGGTGGAGCACAGGCACTGGGGTGAGGGTGGGGTGTAATATAAATAGACAAAACAGGTCACCCAGGAAAAACATTACACAGAGCCAGGACTAAAAACTTAAGAGGTCCTAGCCCCAGCTCTGCGCTCTAATCAGTAGGTATAGACAGACATAAAGCTAAAAAGTCTTTGTTTGTTTAGAGAGCTCCAATTTATCTGCTGCTTCAGGGTAAGTGGAAAAGGAGTGGCACTCACTGACGCTCCACCTACAATCCAAGCTCCTCCCCACTCAACACACCTAAGCAAGACATCAAATCACAGTACATTGTGCTGATCTTCATAATATAATGACAGGTTTCAGAGTAGCAGCTGTGTTAGTCTGTATTTGCAAAAAGAAAAGGAGGACTTGTGGCACCTTAGAGACTAACCAATTTATTTGAGCATGAGCTTTCGTGAGCTACAGCTCACTTCATCGGATGTAATATAATTGACCCTTTCCTTTCTTGTGTGCTTTGATCAGCAGGGAAAAAGGGTAATATTTCTGGCATTTAAATTGCCATCAGTCTTCAGAGTTTAGGCCTCATCGGGATTAATAAAAGCAGTTCACACGTCTCTCAGAGATACTGTTTCAGGAGGTCTGCAAACTTGGGCACACTTCACTGCACAGGTTCACTCTTTGGAAGAGTATCTCCACAACCACAAAGACTAGAGACCCCGATTCTCAGAAGTGCTCAGCACCTTCATTCGCAGCTATAGTCAATGGGAGATGCAGCTGCTCAGCACCTCAGCTGAATTTTTATTTCTAAATGAAAATTTAGATTTTTGGAACACAAGAGAGCCACCTCCTGAAAACCGATGAGCCGGCCCACTTTGACTCCTGCTATTAAACTTCATGTTGATAATTGAGTGATTCTAAAGAGCGAGTAACATAAAAGGCATTTGCTTATTTAAATTAAAATTTTCCATAAATCCACTGTATCATCTGCTTGGGTTGTTAAATTCACACATTCCTTACAGGTTTGTGAGCGCAAACAACAGTACTCCCCTGGTGCAGGAGACCCAGGAAGTGAAACTGACTAGAAAAAGGAAGTGAAATTGACTGGGTTTCATTGAAGGTTCTCCTGTAACACTGGGTCCACTGGCTCACAGCCTCCTCCTAGAAAATGCATTTTTCCCCACATTAAACTGCAGGATGTCACTGACATGCAAGTGCTCATGGGCGACAGTCTGAAATTAGCGACTCTTCCTTCCCGCACAATCCTGATTTGCATCCTTCCAAACAAGATTCTCTGTTCTCCAAGCAAGGGCTTGGGACAAGATGCATAGAAGCGCCTTACCTCTGAACCAGAACATATAAGCCCTTGCTGTCAACATGTTTGGTGTCACTAAGTAGCCTCATGCCCCATTACAACAGGTGCACTTGAGATAGGAGTTACACGTTGTAGCTGGATTGTATATGTGGAGGTATCATTTTATGGTCAATAACAGCAACATTTGTTCATGCACATAGAATCTCAGGGTTGGAAGGGACCTCGGGAAGCCATCTAGTCCAACCCCCTGCTCAAAGCAAGACTCAAGGCAAGACCCAAGTGTGATGAGCTGTCTGCCCCACACAAAGGCCTGAATAGGTTAAAACAGGCTGATTGCACTTGGAGGGGAGCCAAGGTCTGGTAAGGCCTTGTGGCTGATGAAGCCCAGCTCGGGGAGGAGCTGGGATAGGCTTATAGATAGGAAGTTAGCGGTAGGAGAGGAGTTCAGGGAGGAGCTCTGCACTCACTCCCTAGTGAGGAGGGAGTTGACAAGGTAACAAGGAGAAGTTCTAGGAGGACAGCAAGCCCAGGAATCCTGCATGGGACTACAGACTCAGGCAAGAAGCCGAGAGGGGGCAATAGCCCTGGGGAGTGGAGGACACTCCCGTGGTAAACGCAGAGGTGGGCCAGACAATAGGGAAGAAAAGTAGGAAAGCGCCTAGGGAAACAGCAACAAAGTCGGAGCTTGAGCAGACTGGTTGCTGGGCATAAGGTCCCTGGGCTGGAACCTGAAGTAGTAGGTGGGTGGGATCCCCAGCCAGACACTGGGAAAGTGGCACAGGCTGGGTAGAGGATCAGAAGACTGGCTGAGACAGTTTGTCCAATGGGGCTTTGTTACCCCAGAAGCGGAGAACTATAGTGACCTGGCCAGAAGGCCGAGTCCCGAAGAGGGAGGAACCCGAGTCCACAGAAAGTGAGAGAGACCACAGGGTGAGCAAACAAAAGAGGGGCGTCACACCAGTCGAGGGCTAATCCCCAGATGAGCCACAAGGAGCTGCCCCAGTGGTGCATAGTAAACCCTGTGATGCTGAGGATGGGGCCCCTCCCTCCTCACTCAGCTGACAGAGAATTTGCATGCTGCGGTATCCTGCCTGGGAGGTGCCTTGGGATGGGAATATCATACTGAGCAGCAGCAGGCTACTGTAAACTGCAGGGAGACAGGGATGCAGTGCCAGTTTGCTGTGGATACAGGCAGCTCCTCAACAATCAGCATCAGATATTCCATCCACTGACGACCAGGCCAGCAATATATACATTGCTTTTACTTATTCCTTCACTCTGCAGACCATGATCCGTTAAAGGGAGGTTGCTCCACATTTCTGTCCGCTGAGGTATATGGAGAAGCCCCAGCTGTCTTCAAAAGGAGACTTTCCCAATGCTCCAAGTCTTGGCTTGCAAGCTAAGGGAAAAAGAAAAGGAGGACTTGTGGCACCTTAGAGACTAACCAATTTATTTGAGCATGAGCTTTCGTGAGCTACAGCTCACTTCATCGGATGCATAAAAGTGGAAAATGCAATGAGGATGTTTTTATACACACAGATCATGAAAAAATGGGTGTTTATCACTTCAAAAGGTTCTCTCTCCCCCCACCCCACTCTCCTGCTGGTAATAGCTTATCTAAAGCGATCACTCTCCTTACAATCTGTATGATAATCAAGGTGGGCCATTTCCAGCATAAATCCAGGCTTTAACAAGAATGTCTGAGGAATGGTGGGAGGGTTGTAGGAAAAAACAAGGGGAAATAGGTTACCTTGCATAATGACTTAGCCACTCCCAGTCTCTATTCAAGCCTAAGTTAATTGTATCCAATTTGCAAATTAATTCCAATTCAGCAGTCTCTCGCTGGAGTCTGGTTTTGAAGTTTTTCTGTTGTAATATCGCAACTTTCATGTCTGTAATCACGTGACCAGAGAGATTGAAGTGTTCTCCGACTGGTTTATGAATGTTATAATTCTTGACATCTGATTTGTGTCCATTTATTCTTTTACATAGAGACTGTCCAGTTTGACTAATGCACATGGCAGAGGGGCATTGCTTGCACATGATGGCATATATCACATTGGTAGATGTGCAGGTGAATGAGCCTCTGATAGTGTGGCTGATGTGATTAGGCCCTGTGATGGTGTCCCCTGAATAGATATGTGGGCACAGTTGGCAACGGGCTTTGTTGCAAGGATAGGTTCCTGGGTTAGTGGTTCTGCTGTGTGATATGTAGTTGCTGGTGAGTATTTGCTTCAGGTTGGGGGGCTGTCTGTAGGCAAGGACTGGCCTGTCTCCCAAGATTTGTGAGAATGATGGGTCGTCCTTCAGGATAGGTTGTAGATCCTTGATAATGCGTTGGAGAGGTTTTAGTTGGGGGCTGAAGGTGACGGCTAGTGGCGTTCTTTTATTTTCTTTGTTAGGCCTGTCCTGTAGTAGGTAACTTCTGGGTACTCTTCTGGCTGTCAATCTGTTTCTTCACTTTAGCAGGTGGGTATTGTAGTTGTAAGAATGCTTGATAGAGATCTTGTAGGTGTTTGTCTCTGTCTGAGGGGTTGGAGCAAATGCCAACATTTGCTAAAAATTGGGACGGGGGGTAGGTAATAGGAGCCTGTATAAGAAAAAGACCCAAAAATCAGGACTGTCCCTACAAAATCAGGGCATCTGGTCACCCTAGGATTCTCTGTACTTTAAGCAGCAGAAACCAGAGGTCTGCTGGCCTCAGATGGCCCAAACACCTTGGAATTTGGAAGTGTTTGCAAAGCAAACCTGAATTTTGCAAATGGCTTTTTCTCCCCATCGTGCTGAACCAGGCCCCCATATCCAAGCACTGAGTGGCCTCTGGATGTGTTTAAAATCCACTCTGAATTTTGTGGCATGAACCCATGTTTATTAGAAAGGAGTTCGATGCAGAGAGAGAATGAGATGGGGTGGGGTGGGTGGTCTTCATGCACCTAGGATACTGAACAAGATGTAGGTCAGGTCCGAGAGTTTTAGGTCCCATGCCAAAACCTGGGACTCATGACTCAGCTGGCCACTTCAGAGGGGTCCATTAAAATCACATTTATTTATTTATATGGAGAGGAGTTCCTACTGTCTACGTCCACCCACCCTAAGCTTCAATTTGAGAGTGAGTTAGGTTCTCACATCAAATGTCAGTCAAAATGAATGTGCTTTCACCTGGATTTGCATCAAAGCCATCAGTGGACCTCAGAGCACCGCAAAGTAGAGAGGGTAACCTGCCCCAGAATTTGGAGGGGGGCTTTTGGGGTGGGGAAAGAGGAGTTGCGTACTGAGATTTACATCTGGTCCATTGTAGAGATAAGGCCAGCTGCAGAATTTGGATCAAGATCTGGGTTCAGATTCTAAACCATTTTGTTCCCCCTTCCCTCAGTTAAGAGTGCACTGGTCTATGCCTCTAGCTGGGTTTGTCTCTATGCAGATGGCTCAGGGAACCAAGACTGGGATGAAATCCAAGCCCTGAAGTGCTTCCTGTGGCTCTGGGTTTCATAGCCTCAGTTGTGCCCAGTCTATCCAGTGGTGCATGTCTGTAGCAATGCAATTCTGGCATCCTACTCTGTTGGGCTGGCTTTATTATAATGTGCAATACGCTGTAGGGATATTTCATTCCTTTGGAACCTCTGCACAGGTTAGCCTGGTAACCTAGGACCGAACTGTGCCCTGGAGTAAGCAGGAACAACTTGCATTAAAGTCCATGGGAAATGCATCTGCTGGCACCAGGGCTGCATTTGGCTCCACATCACTCTCTGCTTTGTCCCTTCACACTCATTGCAGGAAATGGCAAGATTGCCAGTCAGGCTCATGACGAACAGAGGATTATTCTCCTTCCCCTAGCTTTCAGGGTAGTAGCCGTGTTAGTCTGTATTAGCAAAAAGAAAAGGAGTATTTTTCCTAACATTCAAAAAACAGTAGGAGAACACTTCAACCTCTCTGGTCAATCAGTAACAGACTTAAAGGTGGCAATTTTGCAACAGAAAAGCTTCAAAAACAGACTACAAGGAGAAATTGCTGAGCTTGAATTAATATGCAAACTAGATACGTACCATTAACTTGGGTTTGAATAGAGACTGGGAGTGGCTGGGTCATTACACATATTGAATCTATTTCCCCATGTTAAGTATCCTCACACTTTCTTGTCAGCTGTCTGAATGGGCCATCTTGATTATCACTACAAAAGTTTTTTTCTCCTGCTGATAATAGCTCATCTTAATTAGCTAGCCTCTTACAGTTGGTATGGCTACTTCCACCTTTTCATGTTCTCTGTATGTGTGAATGTATATATACCTTCTTACTATATGTTCCATTCTATGCATCCGATAAAGTGGGTTGTAGCCCACAAAAGCTTATGCTCAAATAAATTGGTTAGTCTCTGAGGTGCCACAAGTCCTCCTGATCTTTTTGCAGATACAGACTAACACAGCTGCTACTCTGAAATCGGTTTAAAGGTGAGCTTGGCTTTCGGATTTCTCTGTGAATAGGGAGGGCAGTGCTGCCAAGTCAGGCACTAGATGAGTTTCCCACCTGTAGCAATACCAGTATAGCTCAATCCTGGCCTAAAGTTCCCCCTTCTCCCCCATCTCCTCCCTTATCCTGGATCTCCTTACCAGCTCTGCTGATGCACCTCAATTCTGACCTGCAGCAAACCCTGCTATCCCAAGTCTACCCCCTCGAACCCCAGCTCCTCCACTCATTCCAGTGCCGGAATGCTTGTCTTGTGTAGCAGGAAGGCTAGAGTTTGGCAGGAGGGTTAGGGAGACTGAAGAAGGCTCAGGGTTGGGCAGTGCAAAAATCAGGATACAGCTTAGAAAGGGAAGTTCATAGAATCATAGAGGATTAGGGTTAGAAGAGACCTCAAGAGGTCATCAAGTCCAACCCTCTGCTCAAAGCAGGATCAACCCCAACTAAATCATCCCAGCCAGGGCTTTGTCAAGCCAGATCTTAAAAACCTTTAAGGATGGAGATTCCACCACCTCCCTAGGTAACCCATTCCAGTGCTTCAACACCCTCCTAGTGAAATAGTGTTTCCTAATATCCTAGACCTGCCCCACTGCAACTTGAGACAATTGTTCCTTGTTCTGTCATCTGCCACCACTGAGAATAGCCTAGCTCCATCCTCTTTGGAACCCTGCTTCAGGTAGTTGAAGGCTGCTATCAAATCCCCCCTCATTCTTCTCTTCTGCAGACTAAACAAGCACAGTTCCCTCAGCCTCTCCTTGTAAGTCATGTGCCCCAGCTCCCTGATCATTTTCATTGCTCTCTGCTGGACTCTCCAGTCCGCTGGACTCTCCGCTGGACATCCCTTCTGTAGTGGGGGGCCCAAAACTGGACACAATACTCCAGATGTGGCCTCACCAGTGCTGAATAGAGGAGAATAATCACTTCCCTCGATCTGTTGGCAGTGCTCCTGCTAATGCAGCCCACTATACCATTAGCTTTCATAGCAACAAGAGCACAATGCTGACTCATATCCAGCATCTCATCCACTGCAATCCCCAAGTTCTTTTCTGCAGAACTGCTGAAGTTGCCTATCTATGTACGTAGTCATGTCCTCTGAAGCCCTGCAGGAATCAGAAATTAGAGGATTTTTTTTAAAGCATCCTCTCAAAAATAATGTAACCTGATCATTTATAGCCTTCCAAAAAGGGGGCACAGTGGGAAAGCCAAGGTGGTAATATACATTAGCTGATAACAGGCAGTCTTGCAACAAGTATCCAGAGGCACCTCTCTGCACAAAGTATTCACCACCACATGGAGCAGAAGGAGCCTGGCCATTCACCACTAAAGGCTTTAAGGGCATCCAGGCTGCCCAGAGAAGATAGCAGAGTTCTCAGACCCAGGACCAGGGGCCTCACCAGAGGCAGCAAAAACAGTGCCAAGGAGAATGGAATGTGCTGAGCAGAGGAGTCCAAGACAAACCAAGAAAAACTTGGGCATTTCAGACAGTGGTGCTGTGGGGGACACACACATGGGCACTAGACTGAGAAACCCACCAATCCCATTCCCCACTGTAATCCAGATTGGGAGCTGAACCCAGGGAACTGGAGCTGACAGCCCCCCTCCTAACTGGCCCTTCTTATGGTACCAATGAATTAGACACATGCCATTCAAGCCTCCTGCCCTAGATCACACCAGAGGGGGTTCAGCAGCCTGGTCTAATTCTCACCATCTTGCCTCTTCCACAGGAAAATGTGAGCGAGAGTCAAAGTGGCCTTGTCAACCAAAGCACTGAGCTCTGCCCTGATACAGCAGCCTTCTGAGCAGCAGCTTCCAGCAACACTCCAGACGCAGCCCCTGCCAACCCTGGCTAGGGAACAGAGCTGGCACCTATCATCACTGTGGACACAAACACCTTTCTGAAAAAATAAGGAGCCAGCATCCCCGTCTGACAGCATGTCTTGTCTGAACACTTCCCCGCCCTGTTAATCCATAGACTGAGCCATCTCACCTCAGCCCTGGGCTCCATTTCCCTTCTTCAGCCTAGTGTGAGTCTGGAATGACTCCATGGACCGGGAGGGTAACCATGGAATCAAACTAGTGAGGTCTGAATCCAGCCCCCTCTCGTCACCTTTCTGGGAGATGCCTTTCTCCAAGGCCTGGCAGTCCAGGCTGCTCAGCACCTCGGAAAATCAAGCCATTATTGGTCCAAGGTCCACTGGTTACAGGAAGAAGGTGGGGGTTAGGAGATCTGGGGTTTAGTCCCTGCTCTGCCGCCGAGTCCCTGGGAGACCTCAGACAAGTCATGTCCCTTCTCTAGGAGTTAGTTTGCTCACTTCTAAAAAACCAGGGATCCTAGTCTTCACCCACCAACCGGAGATTTAAGGATGAAAGCTCTGTATAAATGCAAAGCATTTTTCTTTTTTTAAAAAGCACGTCAATCTGCTTTGAAATGCTTTTGATTAAAACTGAAGTACGCCCTGGGCTTTGGTTATCTGCCATGCATTCCAGTGCACTAAAACCATCTATAAAACTGCAGCCTTCACTCCGGAGTCTAGTCACTAGTAAAGCCTTGTCTGCACGCTCAAGGTGTACTCGTTTCATTACATAGGTATAGTTGAAGCAGCACAGCACCCTAATGCGGGCACAGTTATACCCGGGTAAAGGGAATAAGCTATTCTGGTATGAAGCACTTTTATACCACTATAATGGCATCCACACAAGGAGGTTGTAACTGCTTATCCTGGCATAGCTTATTCCCCTTTCTAGTATAGCTATGTTGTGAAGTGGTGTGATCCTTGACTGCCGGGGCTTTTGTCAGCACAGCTCTTAGCGCAGACAATAATACTGGACTGGCTTGTTTCACTGGTGGTGGGTGGCTTTGCGAGAGTGGTACGCAGTGCAGCTTTGCAAGTACAGCTGGGTCCGCACTAGTGTCGTACATTTGCCACTATCGAACACTAGTGTTGCTACACTGGTAAAGTGCTCCTAGCAGAGACATAGCCTAGTGTCGCTATTCCCACAGGGGAAGGGGAAGGGGCATGGTACAAGGCGCTTCTCATCAGACACCCTGGGTCCACAGTAGGGGTTGTACTGGTATTACTATGTTGGGAAAAGAAAATCATCCCCCTATTTGATGTAGTTCTGCTCGTACAACCATCTGTCTGTAGACCAGGCCTCAGTCTTCACCAAAGTGGAAACGTTGATAATGCTCCAGCCAGAGGCTTACGTGTTCCTAGGGTGACCAGATCACAAGAGTGAATATCGGGACACATGGGGCGGGGGGAGGGGGGGAGCCATGGGGCCAGGGGCGCAGGATCCTGGTTGCGAAGTCAGACCCAGTTGCAGGGCAGGAGAGTGAAGGGTCCCAGTTCTAGCCCTGGCTCCAGCCCCAGCCACACAGTCACAGAGGGGAGGCCCACAGTCCTGCTTTCAGCCCCAGCTTCAGCCACTGACAGCTGAAGCAAACTACATCACAAAGATCTGGAATCAGTGAGTGTCATGGCCCCCCTGACTAAATTGTAGACTTAGCTGTAATCCATATTTAAACATTCAGATTTATTTGTACACTAAATAAACAACAAGGGTAAAGGGCAGGGTTTTTTATTCAGTCAATAAATCAACTTCCCAATCTGCATACCTCTCAGACATGGCTGAAGTCTAGTACTTCTTGGATGACTTTGCCATAGTCATAACTTCTGTGCAATCACAAAGCTGTAGAAGTCCTTGCAATGCACCCAAAAATTCATTTTGACAAGGGTTTCACACTGCACCAAGTCTATGCTGCTTCAATTCCGGACATCAGTCCATGCACCTTTCATGATTGAAAATACATGCTCTATGTATTGCTTACTGGTATACTGACACCACTGGTTGACACTGGTATACTGACACGTATGACACCAGCTTTGTCACGTTCAGGAATTCAGTGCTACCGTCCTTGTTTCTCAGCACTTGAGACCAGAGTTCCCCAACTGAGTATTTTCCAGGCTCCAACTTGGACTTGAGTACTGTATCATCAAAGACATCATCAGAGAGCTGATCAAGATCCACTGTTTTAAGTAGGTTTACAGCTGTCACGGCCGCAGACAGATCCTTGTATTCAAATGCCCTATTATCTTTGATGTTCAAGCACTGGGTATTGAACACGTAGCCAGTTGTTGAAAAATCAGACCATTTCTCCAAATATAGGATCAACACATCGTCAAATTTCATGAAGTCTTTCTGGAGACATGCAGCAGTGACAGGCAGCATCTCAGATAATGCATTTTCAACTTTGGAGCCAAAGAATGTCATTCTTCCATTGCTGAAGTTTAATTCTCAGAGTATTCATTATGCCATACATTTCACATGCTGTCATACGCTCATTTTCCAAACAGAGCACAGTATCATTGAAGATTTTCAGGACTTTCTGGAGGAAAAACAGATGAACCTCAACTTTGCTAGGCCCCTAACCTTGTTCACCGTTTTCCATGTCCGAGAACAGCATCCATAGAGATTATGGGCACTCGTCACTGGCCAGAGAAACAAAGTAGCACTTAACAGCCTACCACATATTTACAAGCCTGTTTACAGCTGGGAAAAGACTCAACCAGCATGTCAGAACGTGGCACAGTAAAGTGGCATACTCCATATCCACAAAGTCAAACGTATTCTTCAATGCTGCTACTCTTTTCACAGAACTGCTGAAACGATTGACCGTCTTAATCACCAGAGTCTCAATGTCGACTTGTAGGGTATTGCTAGCATGTTTCACGGCATTGTGCACAACATGGGCAGGGCAGTTTGCAGGCAAGATATTTTTGTTTTTGTTTTTTTAAATTCTGGTACCCTGATTGCTGCTTTCCGTCATTCACGTTTGCATTATCAGCACAGTAGGAAGGCACTTGGTTCAGGTCTAGTTTGCGTGTTGCAAGTTTTTCAAGTAACGTGTTGCTTATCGCCTCCGCAGTCTCTTCACTTTGCTCATAGAAGTCTAACAGTTTACCGTGGACCCCATGTTCATGTGGCCAGTATCTCAGCGAGAAGGGGAAAGTTTTCACATTGCCCTTGTTAGAGGCACCTGTGGCAAGTGAGGAATAGGGACCATCTGGCTTGCTGAAGTCTCTTTAAAATCCTGTCAAGAGCAGGGTCAGCACATTTTTGATCAATGCCTCCACTTTAGTACGGCCACAGCCGACGAGCTTCGCAATCGTTGAATCTGGATACACGGTAGGCACCAGTTTAAGTTCACAGTCACACGAGCGATAGGAGTGCTGATGGACTACTGTGTGGTTTGCTCAGCAGCGATAACCTTGTTACTGAAGGCTTCGTTTGGCCTGCTGGAAAAATTTAAGACAAGGGTATTGCTCTTGTGAGTTTTGGTGTTTTGGTCATGTTTTTTGAATCAGCATGATGCTTAACATTGGACTCACCGCCATGGCAAATGCTAAATTCTTTCCTGAGTGCTTTACAAAAGGCTTTTGAATCACACTCGTAGGATTTCCGAATCCAGGTGTAAGTGGTTTCCCATTCTGTCCTGTACCTACACTGTCTTTTTTGGTTTTTGGGTAGTTGTCTCCTCCCTTGCCATTGCCATTTTGGGGTGGGGTTTTCGGCTAAAGACCGTTTGCTAGATAGCTAGCCAGCCACTGAAAAGAACCACGCAGTCTCTGTGCTTCTTACGTGTTATTACATGCCCTAGGGTGTGCACTGTGGTTCAGAACTGAAAAATACATATCCCTACTGTAAATTGTGTTACACCTGAAAACAACCTGAAAAACCAAAATTGCCAGTAGATAACATAAAGCGCAATTAGGTTTAATGGGACATTCCCACCCGGGCTCAATTGATTGGGGTGGGTTTTCCTCTGTTGTCACTGCAGAGTGAGTTTCCCAGATGGCAGAGCTTTAAAATAAATGGGCGACTTCAGTTCACTTTGGATCGGTCGGATCCCAAAGCTCATTCGCCAAGAGCGGGTTTGGATCTGGTGCAGCGCTAAGCTGAAGAGCTGGCAGGTGACAGCTGAATTGAAGTGTGACTTTTGTTCCCAGCCTCAAGGAAAGGGCAGCTCTTTCCAGTACTGAGTATACAATGGTGCTGCGCCCCCAGACCCCACCAAGCCTGCTGGCTCCTCTCCGCCCTCTCCCCTCTCTGCTTGATGCGCAGGGGCTGGGACTTTCAGGGCAGAGCCACTCCCATCCCTGCAGCAGCCTGAGCATGCTCCACTGTATTCCCAATGCAGGCAGACTCCCAGGTGCCGACGTGAGGCCCTTGGCAACAACGGGGTCGAGCACAAAGGATGGGGCGAGGTTCAAATGTGCACACAGCAGACAGCCTCCCCCGTCCTGGAGCAAATGAGACTCTGCTGGCGAAAGGCAGCAGTGGCATGAGCCTGGAAGTTTTGGACCCAGCAGCAGTCCATGTTTGGGGGAGGACTGCCCCTCGACCCCAGCTGCCTCACACAGCCAGCACCCTGCGGATCCTGCCCCCCCACGGGCTCTGTCCCCTGTTTTATGGGCCCCAGTGACCCGAAGGCAGCCCCACATTTTCACGGGCTCCAGCCCCCTACATTCATGGGCTCCAGCAGCCCCCTCCCAGGGCTTCTCCCTTCCTGAGTTCCATTCCCCTATAGTTGGGCCCCCGGGAATCCCCGCCCCCATTCAGGAGGTCTGTGCTTTTCACACTGTCCCCTCTTGGACCACCGCGCCCGATTGCCTCACACACGCAAGCCCTGATGTGCTGGGGTGGATGGGCAGCACTGGGCAGGAGCCCCAGCCTGCTCCACTGGCCTCACAATGACACCAGCCTATGTCCAAGGGAAGAAATAGGTCAGGGAGGAATAAAGCCGAGGGAGGAGGGGCAGAGGAACCCTTCCCTGGCCGCACTCACTGGCCCTGCTGGGAGGTCTCTGGCTCCTAGGGTCAGAGTGGCGGGGGGGGGGGGGGGTCTCCAGACTCTCCATGTGCTGCGCCCGCCGCAAGCGCGAGCTCCGTGGCTCCCATTGGCTGGGAAAAGCGCCAATGGGAGCTGCTGGAGCGGGGCTTGCAGGCCGGAGCAGCGTGCAGAGCCCCCTGTCCTCTCGACCCTACGAGCCAGAGGGACCAGCCGTGGGTGGGAGGTCCCGGTGGTGCCTACTGGGGTGGCTCCCAGGAAGCATCCAGCAGCTCCCTGTGGCTCCTAGGGCAGGGTTGGGGAAGGAGGGTGGGGAGCGGCTCTCTGCAGGCTGCCCGCGCCTGCAAGCCCTGCCCCCACAGCTCCCATTGGCCACGACAGAGCACTCAAGGCGGGTGCAGCATGCGGAGATCCTCCTCACCGCCTCTATGCCTAGGGGCTGCAGGCTCCTGCCAGCTGCTTCCCTGGTTGGGCCTGCCCCACGTAAGTGCCGCCAGCCCGGGACCCCAGGTTACGTGCGAACTAGTGCACAGCAGGGCCCGCGCCAAAATATCAGGACAAATGGCATCCCGACCGATGTATGGTTGGGACGCGGGACAAATAACTTAATAGCGGGACGTCTGGTCACCCTACATGTTCCCGATTTAAAGCTGTTCTGTGTGGGTAAAATAAAATAAACCCAGAAATTAAACCAACAGAGTGACTTGGACTTGGCAGAGTCAGACACAGCCGGTAGCACTCGGGTGCTGGAAGGGCTAGATCTCGTACATTTGCCACGGCTACATAACCCAGCACCTTTCTCCAGCCCAGCTGAAAAGGGCAAGCAAAACAACCCTCCCACTCCCCTTCTCGGCATTTACACACCCTTCAGTTGACAAAAGAGAAATGCAGTTTCAGGGAAGTCGCCCACAAAAGTGAAGACAAGGCCGCCTGTGCGATCAGACCCAAGCTTGGAGGATAACAGAACGGTGCACAGTGGGGCTTCCACTTGAGTGATCTACCCCAGTGAGGTATACTGCACGTGTGTGAGCTCTGTACTAGACTGTCACAGCACATCTATAATGGGCAGTCTAGCCACAATAATGTAACACCTCCCAGACACAGACACCACAGACATTGGCGGTTTTTACCATCTGTTTCCTGACTGAGCTTTCTACAGGCTTCTACCCGTTCCCAATCTCTGCCCCCATGTGACATCAGAGCAGCCAGCCCCAGATACAGAGGCGGATTATGGTTTTGTGGGGCCCTGGGCCATGACAAGTGGGGGCCCCTCCCCACCCCTTCCACCTGCAGTCCCCGTGGCACTCTTGACAGGGAAATGGGGTCAGGGCACGGGGGCTTGCCCCGCTCTGCCCAGTGCTCCTGTCGGGGAGTGGGATTGGGGCGTGGGCAGACGGAGCAGGTCAGGGTGAGGGGGCACCCATTTTTCCAGAGCCCCTGGGTGCGGGCCCAGTTGGCCCAGTGGCTAATTAGCCACTGCCCACATACACAGTGCTGTATAAAAACATTTAAAACATCTTTAGCCACAATCACAGCATATGGTTTCTCCCACTCTCCCCCCCCCCCCGCCCCCCGGTTCTCCTCTTCTTCAAAAGACTTTCAGTAAGTTTTTTTAGTCACCAGGTGGCCAGTGACATTGGAGATGCTTTTCAGAGGCAAACTCTCTAAGCCCTGGAACCAGGGGTGCTGGCTCCTGCACCCCCAGGCTTGAAGTGGTTTCCATGATATCCAGGGTTCACAGTTTTGTTCAATGGCTCCCAGCACCCCCACTGTACAAACTGTTCCAGCGCCCCAGCCTGGAACTCCGGCAATTCTCACACTGCCATCCACATTCAGCTGCTTCTCCCCTGGACCTCTTATCAAGTGGCATCCCAGAAGACCCTTCCTCACTCATTAACATGGACTCGTCAGAAGAATTGCTATGGGAACTGGTTTACAGTTTGACCCCTCCAGCGTCTGAGAAGGACCTGGTTGCACACAGCTGGGCAAACCTGCTTCCCCCGAAAAAAAGGAAAGGGAGCAATTTTCTGACCCCTCCCACCACATACAATTGCTGACTTTCCCCTGGGACAGGCCGATCTGTAGCAAGTTGGGTTGGGCCTGTGTAACAAACATTCACTCCTCTAAGCTTAAACAATTCTTAAGACACTGTAGCTGCAATGCCCACCTTGACTGCTCCATTACAGATAGCATCTGCCTTAGGATCCTGGGCAGGACCCATGAGATGAACTTTAGGGGGACTTGACAGTTGCCATTCCACCCTGAACACCCCTGATCATTGGAGCAGGGATGACAGCAGAACAATCTCCAGGATTTTCCACAGCACTAGAAACCAAGCAGGGGGGTTTCACATCATATTGAGTCTTCCCACCATGACTTAGTTGCACAAGAGGTTCACAACTGATTGGATCTTGCGTGTCTGCAATTTGCACGCTATCTTGTGTCCCACCAGCAGCGCCTCTCTCAGGTGAGCCACCAGAGAGCCTCCCCACTCCGAGAACTGACCCTAGCAGTTCTCAGCTGAAAGTTGCTTCCCCCATTTTTACAAGATCCTTACTTACCGCACCAAGGCATAAAGGGCACTTGAAGCCTCTGATAATGTTTGATTTTAAAGCCAAGGCAAACATTGGCTTGACTGCCCCCTCGACCCCAGAACCCACGGTAGAATAAGAGTTACCTGGAAACTCTTGTTTGTGGGCCAGGGAACAGCAAGAGGTTTGTGGTCATTTGCAATAGTTTTCTTTCCTTTTAAGTCATATTAAGGGGCAGAGTTACGCACACACCCTGCTAAAGCAGCAGCCCTCACCTCTGTATGTCTCCCAAATATTAATGACCACACCAAGGCTTCTCTTCAGTTCCAGGGCTGTGTGAACAGCTCGAGAGTAATGTGAGGTGCCTGGGGTCCCGTGCGGATCGTGAGAGTCTTTCTAGCCAAAAAGCACACTTTGAAGGGTCGGAGGAGTCATGGTTTTACATGGGGATTATCCAACCAATTGCACTGAGTTAATCAGGAAAAAGCACCAACTCCTCCAGGGATGTGCATTTTTGGCTGGAAGAGGACAACGCTGTTGTTCTAGGAGAGCAGGGCTGCCTAGGAGGATGGGGAGAAAAGGGAATATGCATAGGACAGGCTAATCTACAACCTCCTAAGCGCTTCTCTAGGAGACACTGATGGGAACGGCTGCCTGCATGAGTGCGTGCACATTAGGGTGACCTGACAGCAAGTGTGAAAAATCGGGATGGGGGTGGGGTGTAACAGGCACCTATATAAGATAAATCCCTGAATATCGAGGCTGTCCCTATAAAAATCGGGACATCTGGTCACCGTAGCACACATCCTGGTACCTGCTGGGTTCCAGCCACACAGGCAGCAGATTCTGCCAGAAGCAGCACCGTTACTGGCAAACATCGGGGTAGGGAAATGCAAAACTTTTCGAGATTGAAATTATCTACCCCAAAATACCAGCAGATCCGCCTGCACCTGTGATGCTGAACCCATGACTTCAACCAGCCTTTTGGATGGAATGTAAAAGTTACCAAAGACTTGACTTGCCACAGTTAATGGTCCCAACGCATTGTTTGAAAGATCCAGAGTCCAGGCCAAATTCCTGGAGGAGTAGTTATGTCCGTTTAATTTAACTTCCCCTGCAGATGCGGTGGGAGAAGATATTCTTCACTTCTGCTCCCCCAAATCCCTAGTGTACATAGATACACAGTTGCCACTTTCCACCCAACAGATAGCTGCATTCCAGCAATGAACAAATGAACTCTATACATACAGTGGTCTCGATTTACCCCTGAATCCCAAGAGGGGACAGCTGAGCTTTAGGGACGATTCACAGTAGGGAGGCCAGGGAGTGTGCGCTCCACTGTGCTTCCTTAGGATGGGAGGAGGGTGCGGGATTGACAGCTTTTAATTTAGTTTGGGCTCCAAAGGCATTTGCTAGGGGAATCTGCTAAATCAGCACATCTCTCAGAGACTCTGGGTATACCCCATTCCCAGGCAGCACCGCCCACTTCTGTGGATCTGGACATTATCATGGCACTGTACGCTTTGCAGGCTGGAGCATATGAAAGGTTGACGCTAGGGAATTGCCGTAAGCTATAAAGTCAGAAATCAGACATTGAGACGGAAGGACACGAAATACCCAAGCCCACAGTTAAGTCATCTCAGAGTTGTGGGTTAAAGTGGAAAAAAAACCCAAAACGTAAACCCAAGCCAGTTAAGATGCTCCATCCATCTCTTGTTCTGCTATAAGGAAGAGAAAATGGAGTGGGTGAGGCAGGTTGCACCACAGAGCGTCTGCCCTTGCCTGTGAATTTCTTTCCCATCTGGGTGCATTTTTGGAACCTGCCTCTAGTCTATTTTACAAGGGCACCACCAATTTTAAAAACATCCCTGCTGCCTGAAGGTTAATGCCCTACTATGTTAAAAAGTATCATTGAAGAGGAGGAGAATGGATAGAGACCAAGAGATTACAAAGGTGTTTGCCTCCATATTTTCCAGTTCGTTTACTCTGGGCCGGATCCAACGCCCTTCCAAGTCAGCGGACAGCCCCCGCATTGACTTCAACGGGCATTGGATCAAGCCTGCTGAGCGTCTGGCAGTGCTCTGGGAATGGTCAGTTTCAGCGTGTCCCCTGCAGAGACAGTTCCCTCATTTCCACCTGAGTGAAGGGGGGAAGGGACTGGCATTCAGGGCCTACTGCGGGGGTGCTGAAGACCTACAGCTCCCATTGGTGGTAATAAAAACTGCAGCTCCTGTCTGGATCAGGCCCCTGCTGAACACAGTTTGCATTTAGGTACCAGGTAAATGCCCCAGAGTTTAAGAGAGCAATCTTAAAAACACGCACGCAACCTGTGGCCTGTCTGGGAAGCGTGGCCCTTTAAGCCTGATACTTGATCTGAAGGTTCCCCTCCCCTCCACCCTGGTGGAATCGTCCTGGTTAATACCCTGTCACCCAGACTGGGAATTTTCTGGCTAATGCCAGACACAATAAAACTGCAGACAAGGTGCATTCACTCCCACACTCACTGCCACCAGCTCTGGGTTTCTCTGCCTGGAGTCGGCTCAATACAAACAGATAGACTTGAACAGGAAAATGCCTTCCCCAGCTGCCCAGATGCTGCGGTAACCTTTGTGAGGGAGGGACAGCAGCCCTGCCCAGCCAAGATGCAGTGACGGGAGCCTGCTGAACTGCACAGATGTGAAAGGCTAGTGGAGGATGCTGCTGTGAATGCAGGGCCTTCGCCTGTGCTCCCACCCAACACTTTGAACAGGTCTCTGCTTTCCCTCCCACGACTCCCGCAGGCAGAATGCTTCAGCCGGAGCTCACTTGAGGTCAGTTCAGATCCTTCACCCTCATTATCTCACACTGTGTCCACTACAACTGCCTCCTCTCCAATCTTCTTGACGCCCACCTCACTCCCCGCAGCTCCGCTCCAAATGCTGCGACTAAGATGCCTGTCACTGCCTCCTGTACTTACCTCTCCCCACCATGTCAGATTCAGACTTCTGGGCCTCACCTTTCAGGCTTGTCACAACTTCCCTGTGCGCTGTTGTATCTGATCGCATTGCCTGTGTCCCCTTCCCTCCATCCCCAAGGCCAGCCTCTAACCCCCGTTTGCCTGCTTCTTCCACGAGCACCTCCATGCTTCCTTTCCACGCTGCCCCTCATGTCTCCCAAACTAAGTCACTGCCCTGTCTTTCTTCACATCCCTCCTCCAGGCTCATTTCTACCACGATGGTGCTGACTGATAACAGCAATGAAGATCGCTGCTAGGGATTGCCTAATATTTCTCTGGCCTATGTAAGAACACTGCTTCTCTTTCTCCTCCTCCTGATTGATTGTTATGTTCACTTTGTGGCAGCTTGTCTTAATTAGATTGCAAGATCTTTGGAGCACATTTATTCTGTGTCTGTGCCATGGAGGGTCCCACTGATCAGGGCCTCTAGCTGCTAATATAACAAAGTTGAGCAATAATAATTAAATAATGGGACAGCCCCACCCAGCACATACATACAGCTAACAAACTGCTATCGCAAACTCTTGGCTGGCCACCCTCCCTTCATAGTGAAGTAGAAGGAGAGCTCCGAATTGTTCCACAGCAGTGCAATTGACACAGGATATCACTGATGCCAAGGGTGGGAATCTAAACAGAACTGGACGTTTATACGGCTAAAGAATACAGCCAGAGTTGCAATAAAAAAATATCTTTCATGCTTCAGGGCATGACCCTAAGAGTAAGGGGCTCACTGGTACGAGGTAATGAGTTTCAGCTGGCCTGAGCAGCTCAGACCAGTACCCCAATTCACTGATGTCATGATCTGTATGTAAAAGGTGTCATTAAAGTTTTCCAATGACACACTGGGGATTAATATCATTGTAAGAGGCATATATTAATGCTATACGTGGCCTTATGGATGTTCTCTGATATTATGTTTTAAAGTCTGTATTTGAACAAAGTACAAAACAGGCCTGCACAGATCTTGAATACAAATAAGTAGGGGTAACCAGTGACAACGGGATTACAATTTACATATGTAGTAAATGGAACCATCAAAGCTCCCAAGGGGAGTCAGCATTTCCAGATCTGAAGGACTGTGTATTTGCTTGTCCGGCCTGCCTGGTTGTCAGGCAAAGACAAAGAAAAGAACATTTACATGCAAAGTAAAAATAGCCACCAGGAGAGCAAGTGTGGAAAGATGACCACTTAATCTCGATGGGGGCTGGAGATGAGACCCCATGAAGCCTTCCTGATTCTTGAAGCAAGGTCAATGAACTTTGAGATATGCTTTTCAAAAGTTCACTGGACTACAAAGGGAAGGACAGAAGATGCCTAAGTTATCCATCTCTAGAGACACGCAAGGGACCAGAGCTCTTGCAAGCTGAGAAAGATGGGTCTTTCAGCCAAGGAGGGGCTGAAGTCTCTGGAAACTTAACATAAGTGAGAAACCTGCTGAGGCAAAGATTTTTCACCTAGGAAGACAAGGGATACCAGCACCTTGTCCTTCTGTGGAAGGTCCTGAATGAGGAAAAGTCAGCCACAGCTGGAAATAAGAATGACCGAGGAGAGAAACCATCTTGAACAAAGCCTGTATCTTGCTAGATAAAGTTTTAGACTTCTAGATGAGCGTTTTGCCTTTTATTTGCTTGTAACCCTTCCTAACTTGACATCCCTTACCCTATGTCCTGTTGAGAAACGTGTTTTATTTTTACTATAAACCAATGCAGTGCTGTGTTTGCACAAAAGGGAGTGTTTACCCCAGTTAAGTTAATAACTGTGAGGTGCTTTTGTCTCTTTAAATAACAAATGAACTTTATTGTTTCTCTGAAACGTCCAGCAGAGGGCTGGACACTTGAGGGCACATGGTTTGGGAGAAATTGGGAACTGGGAGTGACCCTGCTGGTTACAACCAAGGCTGGTGGAAGCCAAAGTAGGGCTGCATAGAGGCTGCTGGGGTCAGAGCTGCTGAACCAGGGTTGGCTGCATCACACACAGACACTCAGGGTGTGACTTGCATGCTTGTTGCTGATTGCACTGCTACAGACTAGGGACCGAATGGCTAGGAAGCAGTTCTGCAGAAAAGGACCTAGGGGTTACAGTGGATGAGAAGCTGGATATGAGCCAACAGTGTGCCCTTGTTCCCAAGAAGGCTAACGGCATTTGGGGCTGTATAAGTAGAAGCATTCCCAGCAGATCGAGGCAAGTGATCATTCCCCTCTATTCGGCATTGGTGAGGCCTCATCTGGAGTACTGTGTCCAGTTTTGGGTCCCACACTACAAGAAGGATGTGGAAAAATTGGAAAGAGTCCAGTGGAGGGCAACAAAAATGATTAGGGGGCTGGAGCACATGATTTATGAAGAGAGAGTGAGAGAACTGGGATTATTTAGTCTGCAGACGAGAAGAATGAAGGGGGATTTGATAACTGCTTTCAACTACCTGAAAGGGGGTTCCAAAGAGGATGGATCTAGACTGTTCTCAGTGGTAGCAGATGACAGAACAAGGAGTAATGGTCTCAAGTTGCTGTGGCGGAGGTTTAGGTTGGATATTAGGAAAAACTTTTTCACTAGGAGGGTGGTGAAGCACTGGAATGGGTTCCTAGGGAGGTAGTGGAATCTCCTTCCTTAGAAGATTTTAAGGCCCGGCTTGACAAAGCCCTGGCTGGGATGATTTAATTGGGGATTGGTCCTGCTTTGAGCAGGGGGTTGGACTAGATGACCTCTTGAGGTCTCTTCCAACCCTGATATTCTATGAGTCTATGATTGAGAGCATCCCAGGCTGGGAGCTGCAGTAGCAAAGCATTGAGAGGCACCCAGGGTTGCAGGGCAAGCAGTGACAACCCTTTAATGGTCTGGATTGCATCCCTTGAACTCCATGACACTGTCCTCTTAGGATTTCCTGGATTTCCCACTTAGGCATGTGCTACCATGAGAGACCGCATGCTGGAGTAGCTGGAACACTAATCGGAACTGCTCAGGTTGCTCCTAATTCTCCTTACAGTGAAAACTCTACTTCAAGTATAGTTCTGGAAGATGGGAAGGGAGAAAATGACTTCACCAGAAGAGAGTCCCAACCTTCACAGTTATTTGAGCTTTTATTCCAAATTAAAACACTAACAAACTAGGGGAAAGTCTGTCTCGACCAGAGATGGCCTTGTTCCAAACACACACACACACACACACGGCTGAAAACTAGACACAGTTTCGGCTGACAGGCCTTAGGCATCATGCAGTTGAGGAAGAGGTGCCTTACCAGCCCAAGTTCCTACTTTTTGCTTGCACCTTTCAGTGGGAGCCTGTGGTAGCATGTCCTCATCTCATGAGCGCCTCCTTGTCGCTAGTCACAGCATTGCACAGGGTTATTTTCTCTGGTGCCCCCTACTGGGCTCTCCCTGGCCTGCGAAGGCTTTTCTCAGCCTGCATCTTCTCCCAACTCCACTTGTGGGTGTTCTGTGGCTTGGCCCTCCAGCCAACCACCCAGAAGTCTACACCCCTTCCAGGGTAGCACAAACAAGTCCAAATAAAAATAGAAACACATTTTCAAACTAACAGCCCTTCACCCCCTCAGGCTTCACTGCCCTTCCCTTGTTAGCCCTATCTCAGAGCTCCCCTACAGAAGCCTAACCTGCTCCAAGAGTCTTCTTCCACTGCAGTCTCTCTCCAACTGAGCTCCCTCAGTCTACTTAGCTCCAGCTCCTCCAGTTAATCACGCCCAGCTGTGGAGCATGATTAACTGGGGTTCATTCCCTTGCCTGGCAGGTGCTGCGGGTTAAGCCCCATCACAGAGCCAGAAATACAGACCATGTTTTTCAGACAAATTAGTAGTGCAACTGCTCACATGGCGACCACCATGAGCCATCGGACCATGCAGTTACCAGATGGGCAGATGTAATAGCTTTGTGCACAAGTCAGGCATTTGTCCGTGTGTGCATTTTGCCCACCAAACGGATATAAACATCTGGCTTGCAGCTCTTTGTGCATTCTCCGCTGGCTTGGCAGCTAATAGTTAACACTGGAGCGGTTGCTATTCCCAAAGCTGGGACGCTATCTACTGCGGATAGTTTTGCAGCCAATTCTTTCCCACACACACCATATACACTCACTAACCCTCAGGCTGCCTGTGAAGGCTCCACTACCTTGAACGGCTGTGAGTTTTAAGGGCCGCCATTAAGATTTTTACAAAACGTGGTGTTAGTAATATACAACTTTAGACTCTTGATACTGAATGAGGTTTGTACCTTTAAATCTACTTGTTTATTTCTGCTGCTTGGTTACAGTTTGCAGGTCATTCACCTTGGGCAATGAAACTGGCCCTACTTTTGTGTTTGTCAATTTCACTCCTCATCCTTCCCTCCTGCCCAACCTCTGACAGAGTGCCCCGACCTGACCTCTGAGAGCCCCAATCAAACCAGCCAGTTTTCAGGCTTTAACCAGATTTCTAAGGGTTAAGCAATAAGGACCCCTGAGTCAGCCCAGCTACTAACAGCCACTGGCCCCAGAAGGAGCTGTGACTTATGAAGATCTGATTGCCAGAAGACATTACATAACAGCATTGAAATTCTATGCTGCTGGAGAGCCCAAAGGTTTTTTTAGCCTTTCCATTAACAAAGAGAAGAGGAGATTAAAGCCAGGAACCAAGAACTTCCACGTGTTCTATAAAACCTTCTCAAGAAAGGAGTTAAGGTAGGATAAACCTATCTGTTTGCAAACCTTAGCTTGGGTTTATTTTCCTACTGGTAACTTATATTCAGATTCCAACCGGTCAATTGTCACACCATCTCAGTGCGGTATGCATCAGGTGCTGGGATCTAGCACACCTGGCCCCAGGTAGGTGGCCCTCTCCCCTCCTAAGGATGAGCAGTGCTGAGTCAGGGTTTTTAAGGTGAAAACATTTTTTTTCAATCCATTTACTCAAACCAGTTCAAGAATCAGCCAAAGAATCTCCAGCCAAATGGCCTAAAAGGACCACAGCTCAAGCTTTAGCCCACAATAAAGTGGGCAAAGAAGGAGAATGGGTCCTTGTCAGGGAAGCTGGATCCTATTTGCCAACAGCCCAGGGTCATTCCTGTGGCTGAAGACAGGAACCAAAGCTAATGGAGACTGATCTGAACAGAGGCAAATACTGGCTGGCTCTTTCACCTACCCAATACTTACCTGGACGTCTTCAATGGTTAATTTCTCCTGCAAACCCAGAAAGAGGCCTTCCAAGAGTGGTGTCCCCAACACTACCACCCAAGTCAGTCATTCTCCTGGTTCTGCATTGCAGCCGCAGCAGCATATGGATGAGAGCTATGATGCAAATCTAAACTACGAGCGTTCCCATTCACTGTCAATAAACCCTTTCCAGGCCATTGCTTCACAGGAATTGTACCAGCAGCGCTCACCCTGTCAATGCAGAGGGTGTGACAGGTTGGCAGATCGAGATCCGTCTAGCAGCACCCAGCCTGGATGCCAGAGCGCAGATTTTCAAACGAGGAGGCTGGCATCCCACTCACAGGCCAAGATTCTTCTGTGCACATGCAGAATGTTTAGGCGATCCATAATCATATGGACTCACAATCACTGGGGCCTGTGTATGCAGGCACACAGCTTCACTAAGCCCTTGGACTCAGACTTTCCAGGTAACTGCGCCAACCTGTCAGATTAAGAGCCCAGCTGTACCAGCCAGTGGCCACTGCTTCCTGTTCCACTGTGCTCCAAGCCCTGGCCTTGGGATTGCTGTGTGGGAGCCCAGGATAGTGGAGGGTGCCGAGAGTTAGGATCAGGCATTCTTGCAGAATGCTGGCCAGGGAGCTTGCACAGTGCCTGCTTGTACTTAGATTTGGCTCAGACTTTTTTTTTTGGCTTTTGGTCACTCGTTTTCAGGCACACGACATTAACACTCAAAAAATGCAAGCAAGAAAGAAACATCCCGGATGATGTATTGCTCACAGACCCAGCCTCCCTCAGAGGGATGTATATGCCTGGCTGGTATGTTTCTAGCAGCCAGGCCAGCTCCCCATATGGGACTGATAAAAATCACAAAGCAGGATATAGGAACCAGATCATGAAAAAGGTAGACTCAGCAAATCCTTTCTGATAGCACCAGTTTACTAGTGGTTACTCCTGCTTTCCCTTTGTTTATCTCTGGGATTCTTAGTGCTTCTTCAACTATAGGCCCAGTTCAGATCTCTGATTAGATTATTTCCTTTTAACATATGATTAGTTAACCTGTGGAACTCATTGCCACTAGAAACAGAGTTAAAGAGCTTAGCTTTAAAAAAGGACTGAAGATTTATATGAATAGACACAGTTGTATTAGCTGGGATAAAATTTTAAGAACATTAGGGCATAAACCAATCATGAAGCCTGGTGAAAGTAGAAATTCCCCCTCGTGAGAATGTTATTGCATAATTATCCATCATGGAGTTTCCTATGAAGCCTGTGGCATGAGATGCTGCCTGAGACAAGGTACCAGGTGAGACAGAGCAGTGGTCTGATCCAGTATGACCAAGTTCCCACTTCAGTTATCATGAAGCAGCATGGATATCCCAGACTTCTCAGCCAACGGAGTATCGGAAAAAGGGTCCGAGAAGAATTCAAGCATTTCCAAGGTGCCTATCAATGTAGCACTGAGACACCATATACATAAGTATCAATTCCATTTGGCTGTCTGAACAGCTGCAGTATTTGCCTCCACGGCTACTGCACGATCAGCATTAAGCACGCTGTCCTGTTTAGCTCTCTGAGACACTTGGTCTGCAGAAGGCGCTACAGAAGGTCAGTTTCCTTTTCCAGGGGGGAAAGCAGTTTAATGGCTAGTTCAGGGGCCTGGGAGTCAGGAACCATGGATTCTCTTCCCAACTGACTCTGGGTATCTGGACCTGCACCTGTTGAAGTCATTGGCAAGACTCCTACCAACTCCTACGGACTTCCAAGTGTCCTCTGTCACAGATCTAGTCAAGCTCCCCACTGTTGGATATTCACCAGAGTGCTGTGAGGAGATCCAAATACTGAATCCCAAGTGCCCTTTGCCTGCTGGGGCAAGGCTGAATTTAGGCACTGTTCCTGGCTTTGGGTCTCTAGGCACTCACTCCAGGTGTGGGCCTCTTGTTGACACCCTTCTTGGCAGGGAGAACTGCAGGGTCCATTTGCCTAGGCCCTGAAACTAGTGTTGTCTCCCCACAAGCCTTCCAGCAGCTCTTGCACATTCCCCAGAATCCGACTGAAGGTGTGCACCTTCTGGTTTACAGTTCACCTCCTCGGGGGTATGTGATAGTGAAAGCCAACAGACTCACTGACAGACTTTGCACAGGATTCTAAACACCTTTCTTCGTTACTGAGTAGCCAGAGAAATATACCAATCTATACAAAACAACACACACACCTAGACACATTTCCCTGTCTCAGGTTCCTCACCATTCTGGAGAGTTCTTTGGGATTGGGCAGAGCCCTCTGGGGCATCTAGGATCCTTCCTCTACAGTGTATGACTTCTCTTCCAAATCATGGAGTCTTTCCAGCTCAGCTAGTTTTCTCTGACTTTAACTGGCCCACATTTAAATAAGACCCCCTATTGCGAAAGCATACCCATTTCTTCCCTTCTCCTGCCCCAAGCTTTCTGTCCTGTCTCCATGGAGTCTCCCAGTCTATGTGTCCCTCTGCCAGCACCGGGTTCCTTTGTTCTGCTGATGCTGTTTTTCTACTCTTTACTTCATCAGCATCTCACAGACAAGCAGAAGGACGGAGCTTCTTCCAGCTCTAGCCAACCTCCTTAGCATACCAATTGTTTAACAACTGTGTTCTGGACCAAAGTTGGCAACTCTCCATTGTATTTGGTCAGGGAGAAATTACTTACAGCCTTGTCAGCACATGGTAGAGACCACATCCGCCTAGATGCATTCCATGAGGTAACAATTTTTATAACATCAACCAGAGTCCCTATATAGTACAGTCAGATCCCCCAAATTGTCACACCCTTCAACCTCCCTGAAGTCCAAGGGAGATAAGAATGTAACTCCCAGAGCCAGGAGTGATCCTGGGCAAAATACGTCAGGCCCTATCCTTCAAAGATGCTACTACCATGCATAGCGCTTACTACCATAAATAGACCCATTAGCTTCTATCGGACTCCACCTAGCAAGCACCATGCTTGGGAGCAGGTATGTGCAAGACTGGGTCCTTGATCTCTTTGTGCCTCTTTTCTCATTTGCATCAGAGGCATACTATGCAGGTGTCACTGCTACCCATGGAGAGCTATTCACAATTTCATGCACTTCAGCTCCTGATTTAGAGGAAAGGACAATGAGCATGGGGGAGAGGGGTGTTATTGAAAATCTGCTGAGCACTAATTAGTTCAAGCTAATTTCCTGAATCCCTGCCTCGCGGGAAGTCCACCTTGACACAGGACAGACACAGAAACACCCACCGTGAACAGTTCCAAATAAAATATCATCTTTGATCCGTATGTCAGTCACCCTGCTTCCTGCAGGGTCAATAATTCATCACACAGAGCAGCTAAATAACATCTGGTCAGAGACCAGAGCTGGATCATGTTTCATACTTGTGGTGGGCTGCAAATCCATGCAGTCTGCAGAACGTCTAAAGAGTGACAACTCACATGGAGCTGCCTCCAAGGGACAGACACGGAGACAAGGGAACGCAGCAATCCCTTTCAGACCCAATGCAGCCCAAGGCTCTCCACAAGAGCAGAATTAGGAAAGAACCCAGGAGGCATCCACAATATGCAGGCAAATTAGTCAGGACGTGCCATTCACGAAGTGAGGAACAAGCCACAAAGACTGTACAGCCAACAGCCAGTACCTGAGTCTCTGTCACTTTGCAGTCATTTCTGCGGTCATTTACACTAGTGCAAAGGGCTCGTAAAATGTTAACTGGTAACATTTCACACACGCTTTGCACTCACCTTGCCCTGGAGCACGTCACAACACAAGGGACAGGACAATGGAGATTCAGACCTTCAGAGGAAGAGGAGAAGGATCTTTAAATTTTTAACTCTACCAATCTATCCATCCTGGTCTGTCCAGGGAAAAGAATTCCAGCATAAAAGAGCAAGGGATGTGTGAAAGCACTTTAGTGTGGAATGTGTGTATGATTGGGATAGATACAGGACTAACAGATCCTGGCTAAGAATACACAGATTGTAAGGAGTCTGTGACTATCAGGTCCCATCAGTATGAGCGTACCAACCATTTTAATATGTCGTATCAGCCCCAAAACTTTGAACGCAATGTGCATTTCCAAGCACAGTCAGAACATAAACTAACTAATGTTGCCCCTTTTTAACCAGAGCAGCTTGTCAAAATTCAGCACCCCTGGGACGTCCCAGTTGGGAGTAAATATTGATGATGGAGATGGAGTCTGGTATCTTCTTTGATGCAGACTTTTTTATTTAAAAGAAATGTACTAAGTCCTGCTTCTCTGAGCACAGGAGAGACCAAAACCAAAAGGCGCAGTTTCTTAGCTTACAGCCCCAAGCTTCACTCGGCCAGCATACCTGACCCCAGCTTCTCTCGAGGCTTCTCCAGGGTCACACTATGCTTACAGGCTGCTGCTTGGTTTTCTTGCACTGGCCAGTCAGTCTCTCTCTCTATCACACACACACACAGACAGTACTCAGCCTTGTCAGAAAAACCCATCCATCCAATCTATCCAGAACTCCTGGGTGGATTCACTACCCTTTTTGTACTAAGTGGAATCCTGTGATTAGTTTATCCTGACAGTTATATCAATTGCAGAGAGCATAGGCGCCAACACTATGGATGCTCTGGGGCTGGAGCACCCATGGGGAAAAATTAGTGGGTGCTTAGCACCCACTGGCAGCCAAGCTCCCCCCGCCTCTCCCACCTCCTCCCCCGAGCATGCTGTATCCCTGCTCCTCCACGTACCTCCCAGTGCTTCCTGCCCAGCTGCCACTAAACAGCTGTTTGGCGGCGCTTTGGACTTGCCGGGAGGGAGGGTGGAGGGGTGGGGACATGGCACACTCAGGGAAGGAGGCGGAGAAGAGGAGGAGCAAGGGCTGGGACTTGAGGGAAGGGGGTGGAATGGGGGGGAGGACAGTGCAGGGGCGGGAAAAGGGTGGGGCGGGGGGGGGTCAAGCACCCACTGGGCAAAGGGGAAGTCGAGGCCTATGGCAGAGGGTACTCACACTCAAGCTCAAAGACAATGAGGAGTCCGGTGGCACCTTAAAAAGATTAACAGATTTATTTGAGCATAAGCTTTTGTGAGTAAAAAATCCATCTTCTTCAAATGCATGGAATGAAAATTACAGATGCAGGCATAAATATACTGACACATGATGAGAAGAGAGTTACCTCACAAGTGGAGAACCAGTGTTGACCAGGCCAATTCAATCAGGTCTCAAAGAGGTCTGTTACGGATCCAGTCTCCAGTGTCTCTCAGCATATCATAATTTATGCATGTGAGCCCAACACCAGAACCTGTCGTGGGCAGCATGGTTTTCGGTGGTGCTTGAGGAAGCAGCTACGCAAAGCACAAAACAGCTAACACGGTGAGCTTGGAGATCGCTCGCTGTGCGCTACGGCACAGCTTTGCTAGGTACAGAAAAGCATCTCCAGGACATGCCAAAAGGCCTTGCGTGAAGCTAAATTAAACAGGCGCAGTGAAACTAAATAGCAGCAGCACAGGGGGAGTGATTAAAAGGCGGAGAGCTACGTCTTCAGTGGAGATCTGTCCAACTGATGAGTCAAAGAGATACAACAGAGATGGATCAGCTAGTAAGAAAGAGAGGCTGTTCCAGATCATCAGAAGACCGCAAGGTTTTTGCATTGCAGGGTGACACTGTACGAAAAGGCTGGTATTAGGGGAGGGGTAGGAGCAGTACGGAAGCAGAGAGAGACACACAAGGGAACAGTCAGCCGGAAACTAGGACAGTTTTAAAAATCAAGCAGGAAGGCGACAGATTTTTATCTTAGTTTTGACATGAGCCGGGGAACCAATGTAGCTGTGTCAAGATGTGGGTGTTGTGGTTGTGCTTCCTCTCACGGATCAGGTGGGGGCAGTAGCATATCCCAGGGCTTTGGTATACAGATAGCTACTGAACCCTAGGTCAGCAATAAATGCAGTGGTAAAAGCTATCAGAAAAGAACCTTTCTTCTTGTTCAAGACAAAATTAACCATATAACCATACCAAACGCCAAAGCACTGGAGAGCTATAGGAAATATAAGTGGCTTCCAGGCCAATGACGGGCAGTCAATGCCACACTTCAGGAACTGCCTTTATGGCTTAGGCAATCAGTGGTTTTCCTACACAAACAAAAATCCCAAAGGTTTCATGAACACGCTCTAGGGCCTCCTGTAACAAACCTCTGGGCCACAAACAGGAGACACCAACCAGTCTCCGACATCAGTTCTTTTGGCTCCACATACACAGGCCTTCATCCTTTGAGCTAAGAAAGAAACTCTGTTCCCTGTAGTAACCATTAGGGGTTTTATATCCGCAGTGGAACCCCAGTAACTAGAGGGCAATGGAGCTGCATAACTTGAGCAGGGCCGGCATTCTAGTCAATGGAGGGAAAGCCAGGCAGCTCTTAAGCGCATAGAATCAAGTTTGGAATTCAGCAGATCTTTGACTTATTCCAAGAGTCAGCTGGCCAGCAAGCTTTCAAAATGCCTGAGTTGTAAATGATTGCCAGGGTACGGTGAGCACAGAAAAGCTTTAATCTCCCCCAAACCCTACACCAAAGCACAGAACCTGTGGCGAGAGCACTGGTGGAGTGAAAAACTACGATATTTGCAATGCTAAGAAAGAAACGCTGACAGAAAGCTGAGGGTTCATTCTGGTCAGCCTACTGGTCAGCAGGTACAAAGACATTCCCTGGACCTCAGGCTGTGGTTCTGTCCGTCTGCACTAGCTAAGGAGAGCAGGGCTGTTGACGTATGTAGACTGGAGCCCTCCAAGGAAAAGGCAAGTTGCTGGTGATTCAATAGCGCGACAGTGCTGTAGCATGCTGCTTCCAGCCTGCAGAGGAGTGTAAAGCAGAGGCCCCTCTCATTTGCGATCATTCTGGGGTAGAGGTGTCAACCTCAGTTTCTTGACTAACCTCCACTCTGGATAATCACATACTGTCAGTCAGAACTGCCCCCTGCCTGCATGAAGTATTCTTCAGCAGTCCCTCTACTCAACCGCTCTGTATGGAAGAAGGAACTGTTCTAATGGCTGCTGCCCCCTAGCCCAGAAGTGGCTGCATTCCAGGGGTAGCTGATACGAGTTGAGCTTCTTTATGTAAAGTCTGTAAATACCTCAGTGCCTGCAAAAGGGGCCACTTCACTCATTAAGTTATGATCATATTCATACCAACTCTTAATGGTACTCCAAGGAACGGGAGATTCAGCACAAGTAGTTTATGACACCAATGAACTGAAGTTTTGATTCAGGGCTTTCTGCACAGAGTCCTTATTTCACTAAACACCTTTAGATGTGGCTCTGACTCTTCTCAGACGTGCTAGACACCCTCCTCATTGCATTCAGCTGCCTTCCCAAAAACATATAAATGTTGCATTAGCTTTGTTCCCTAGGTTGTTAATAATTTTTTTTTAAAGCAATGCATCAACATTATTCCACAGGCTGGTAGATTTCCAATAAATCACAGGGAAGGAGATGAGCTCAGCTGACCAATGGCCACCCAGGACTTTCAGTTAGCTCCCAACAGACAGGCTCTCAGCTCTCTCGCATACCTGCCTAACCTCAGGCTTTAGGCCCGAGACTGAGGTTTTGCCTGCATGGAGGGGATTTCATTGGCGGCTACAGGATCACTACTAGGAAAGTGATATTAGACAGAAGACAGAGTCCAAGCAGGCCATAAAGGAGACAATGCTAGAGGTCTTGATTCCCACCACTGGCCTTTTTCCCCCCCAACAGCACAACGTAGGCTATTCTCCCCTTTAGAAATAGATTTGATGGGTATTTGCTCTTTCAAGTGGCACTGGGCAGGCCAGAAGTAAAATGTCAAGCAAACATGGTCCATTGTAGGCAGCTACATGCCATACCCCGAAGGACTTCGGTGAAAGCAGATATTTAGAAGGAGGTGAATAAACAAGAAGGATCCACAACAGGCTCGCCGGGGGATCATCCCCATCCTAGCGAGAGTTCTTCACAGAGCGTTCCACAAGCAGAGCCAACAGGGCATGCACAAACCATCCAATATAAAGAATGGAGGTGTGAAAAGTAAACAGTTTAAAGCCCTGCAGCTTTCCCAGGTTGCTCCCTCTCAAGAGGCAGTGGGGATATTTACTGTCAAAGGGTTAGCTGTACTTAAACATGGGGACTTAGAAAACGGGGAACACTGCAGAATGGAGGGGAAAATAAATCAGTATCAAGTTATCCTAACTAAGCATGGGATCAAACCAAAGCCTCTGACCCAGACAGGTATCTGGACCTCAGTTGCATAGCAATATACTCTCTAAAGATAACAGATTATGATGCCCACAGTCTGCCTCCTTTTCAAGGGTGGGAGTGTGTGCTAGTGGCTAGATCAGAGGCTTGGGAGTCAAGAACCTGGGTTTTATTTCCAGCTGACTCCAAGCCCTCTCTTGTATCCACTGACGTCAACAGCAATGATTTCAATGCAAGTGGAACTAGCCTTGATCCTGCAAAGTGTTGAATGCCCTCAACTCCTAAGGAAGTCAGTGGGAAATAAATTGGGCAAATCCCGCCATGCCTTGTGGGGAGAATACTTCCCTATCCGCAGGGTTGTTGTAACAATTAACATTGGCACAGTGCTTTGAGATCCTCCATCAAAAGGCCATGTTCAAAATAAGTTAAATTATTATTACTGGATAATTTCAGGTCCTGTGCCATAGTACAGCAAACTGAAACCAAGGTTCACCTTTCCAGGGTGAACTGCAAATGAGAGATACTGGTTAAGGGACCCTCAAGGCACCATATAAATGTATTATTAAGCTGCGATATATCAAAGAAGCTATCATCAACTCTCTCTTCCCATGCACAAGAGCGCATTACTTGTGCTCTGTGTTGCCAACCTTTGCACTGCCAATCTCCTACAGACCTGTCTGTGCCAGTTCTCATGCCTCCTGGGTTAAATGTGTGTATTGTACTCAGCCAGAGTAGACGGTTAGATCCTGAGGAGAGGGACCACATCATAGAGTTGCTTTGCAAACACAGGAAGGAGCAGCAAGAAGTAATTAAATGAACCTGGCACTAAACTGCTTTCAAAGAGACAATTTTTTCACATCTAAAAATGTGTGCGTCCCCAACTTGCACACACAACTGTTGATACACGTGTGCAGGCTGGGGCTGCAAATCTTAATTCACACGTGCATCCAGGGTTGGGTACACACAAAATCTCTCCCACTGGTGTGCCATGACTATTATTGTGCACACAACTCAAACCAGTTTTGTGCATCAGCCCTTTCTATGTGCAAACAATGGCAACTGCATGCCCAAATCACACCAATAACTGTTCACCTATATTATCTAGTCTAATATTTATTTCATTTTTAAAAATTTCAACAGCAAGAAGAATGTCAGGCCTGCCTTAGTGTGTGTTTAAAATGCACAAGCTGACGGTTGTCATGGGACAACTTAAGAACAGCTACTGTAGTTCACAGCATGTGGCATCTTTTGCATGCAATGAATGGAACAAGAGTTGGACCCCAAACATAAAGTTCAAGGACCTGCCTTTTCCTGCCTGTAGTCATCTACACCTGGGCAACAGGAGTGGCTAACTCTGCCATTCTGATCTGGTAGCATTTCTCACCCACTTTCCACTGGTGAATATGCTTACACAGGGTGCAGAGCATGAGTGAATCAGGCTGCCGATGCAGATCTGAATTTCAGCTCTGGGCTTGTCTAGACTAAGGCACAAACACCACCTGACAGATGGGTAGCCCTGTTGCTCAATGCAGTACCGGAAGGCACTCAGAATATGCCTACACTGCAATAAAAAACCCACAGCAGAGCTGAGAGCCTGGATAACTGACTTGGGCTCACGCTACAGGGCTAAAAATAGCAGTGTAGACCTGCAGGCTCAGGCTGAAACCTGGGCTCCAAGAACCTCCCCCCTCACCAGGTTACAGAGCCCAGGCTCCAGCTCAAGCCTGAACAGCTCCACTGCTGTTTTTTGCCCTGTAGCACAAGCCCCATGAGCCTGCGCCAGTTGTCCCAGACTCTCTGTCGTGGGTCTTTTATTGCAGTGTAAACATACCCTCAGATACTACAGTGACAAGCACAGTATAAGAACCTATACAGAATAGAAATCTGCCCTGATGTAACTAAACTGATATAGTTACACTGGTGCAACTCCCAAATTTAGACATGCACCAGTGACTTACCCCTGCATTTGGGTAAGTATGTTGGTGCAAGCCCGATCCTACTGCTGCAGCACATCTAAACAGTGTAGCTACGACAGTGCAAAAGCTTCAGTGTACACAAGGACCCATGGTTGATGGTGGTTCACAGCTGGCCTTGTGATTTGGGCCAATCTCTAACTGCAGATGTTCAGTGAGACCTACCATCGGATTGGCTGATGGTCCGTAAGTGCATTTTAATGAGAATATGGGCATCTGTCCAGATGTGTCTAATAAACAGAGTCAAGTAAATAAAAGCCACTATTATAAACAGTTTTATAACAAGTTCTGGGGAGCGTTGTGGTTGCAGGGGGATTAAAACAGAGTTGTAATGCTTTAAATTAAAATATACATGGAAAACAGCAGCCAGGTAAGACAACTCATCACATGATAAATTCCAGCTCCCGTAACAGGTTCTGTGACTTCCTTTGGGGGAATTCTCCAAGCAGCAGCTGATGGAAAAGTGGTTTTAATAATTTGGTTTTACAAATGAGGTTCAGATTATTTGTCCATCAAGAGAGTATTCAGTTGCCAGCTTCAGACTGGCTGGCAGAACTGTGTTCTGGACAGTGCATGATTCTGCCTGAACTGGCCCAGCCAGTTGTCCTCACTGGATTATTCAGAAGCTCTTCCAAAAACTGTGTTCAGTGCTGCCCCTGCTTGGGGTGTACTTCAGAGTCAGGTCTCTGTCAAATGAAAGTGATGGCGGGAAAACCATGAAGCTCAGCCTTGTCTGCGGGGAAGGTGGCTTGAAAATTTTCCATCAAACCTGGTTTTTGACAGAAAAGTGGTTGTTTTACTAAATGAAACTTTTCACCAGAGTCTCTGCCTGCTGCAAAAAACGTTGACTTTTCATCGAAAAACCAAAAATCAAAAACTCTTCAGTTTGGGGGTTTTCTTTCTTATGTCACAAGAATGATTTTTTTCCTTCTTTTGAATTTTTTTGTTTTTTGTTTTAAATCGAAAAAATGTTGAAGTTGAAAAAGTTTCCACTAAAAGAACTCCATTTTCCAAGCAGCTCTGCTATTAGGCCTATCGTCTACCTTGCATGCTACCAACTCCCAGTAACTTCATGGTGGGATTGGGTCCATCCTGCTATCAAGACATAAGCAGTAATTACAGAATCAGAACCAGATCTGTCCACCAAGAGGGTTCCTTTTCTCTGGTTGAGCTTCCCGCTGTTTGGCTGGTAGGACAGCCATTCTCTCAAGACTCCCCAACTATGTGAAACTCCATAGATTTAAAGGTCAGCAGGGACCATTGTGATCACTTAGTCTGGCTTCCGGCAACGTTTCACTTGTGTTAGAAGTGAAGGCTGGAAGTGGTATGCCAGGGAGGATTCTGCCTTCCTGTTTGTTTAATGTACCTCACTCATCAGCAGAGCCTTGGGGAACATCATCAGATTAAAGACACACATTGACACATTTATCATACTGGCTCCATAGAGTGGCCAAATGATGACTGGTGCCCAGGGGATACATCGATTGCCTGGCATGGCTCTCCTCACTACAGCTCGTACCATTTAGCCCAAAGACGACTTCAATCCTGTGATCTGGGCACATGTCGCAGCTATCGGAGCTGCATCAGCACACACACAGCCACATCATCCAAAATAAGACTCTCCTACTTTGCTTCCCCGAATATAGAGCTCTCCCCAACCATCTCCTCAGCCCCACCCAGGGGTTAAGGTAGATTGGAACAGTGCCTGTCAAGGAGGAGGGAGAGTTCCCTCTGCTTTTAGCCAGGGGATGGAAATTTGTGCTCTCCTCACTCTCCCTTACTCTAACCCTTGCCCTCATCAGAAAACAGCTGGGAGAAAGTACTGTGTGACTTGAAGATCAGTAAATTTGGGCTCTGGCCAATCAATGCCAGAAGTGAAACAGTCACAGATCATCTCACTGGGAATGCCCTGCCTCCAGCCCCCCTCTCCATTAGATATGAAGGCTGCTAGCTTGCTGGATCTCCACACATGCAGTAATACACAAGGGATGAGCCTGTTTCAGAGAGACCCAGGGACCCAACCTGAGTAAAAAGAGTGAACTAGCCAGCAGACATTATTCATGAGATGTAGCCCCAAGCCGGGTGCACTGAATGAACCAAACCCTGGGATGAAAAAGGCCTGGATCAATATGGCAAAGACCCCAGGATCACCATCTTCGGTCTCTTTTCTGCAGATTCGGAATAAACTTCCAGACAAGCTAAGTCCCACACTTGCCCTCTCTCAAATCTCTTGCAATTATCACAGACCGTCAGGAAACTGAACAAACCCAAGAGGGACTAGAAAGCATTCCACATGAAAGGATTGGCCCTCAGGAACATATGAACTTCATTACGGATCCATGTTCGAGTGCAGAGCCAGCCAGTGAGTCCACAAGAGTAGGTCACAGATTCTATGTTACACGCCTTCCTTTCAACACAAGCAAACGCAAGCAGTGTGTGGGAACTGGCATTCCAGACGGTGCTATCTAATGCCTCTGTTGACATACTGGCCAATTGTTTTAACAGCGCACTAGTATATTGCCTCTTACAACTCAGTTACTGCCTCTCGGATTTCATACAGCTAAAAACCAGAACATGAGCTGAAAAAAACTCACGCAACTCATCTGCAACGAAAGCAAATGGATAAAAGCCCCGGAGGGTCCCTTATATTTTCACACCAGGACCTGTCATGTTGCACAAACCAAAGGGAAGTCAGATCAGCACCGTTATCTGGAAAGATTTAGAGTTGGGTCGGTCAGCTGCTAAGAAGCTCTGAACAAGCAAGCCCTCTGTGCACAAAATCCCAGTTGGCTCCAGCAGGAGTTCCAAGCACAGAGAGTTTGCAGGACCAGACTCAATACACAGGTGAGTACCCAACGAGGTAAGAGAAGGCAGAGCATGCGTCTCTTGATGCTACTTGGGATTTCACTTGCATTCATTTGCTAGTGGATAGCAAAGACAAGATCAACATTGCATTTTTTTAAGACATAAGACAATGATGCAACCCCAAGTGGACATTTGGAGTAACTACAACACAATGGTTTGAGTAGTATTGGGTCATTCTGATGTATTCATTTAGCTGAATTATTATAATTTAAAACTAGGAAGGAAACACGGATCCTATTGAAGGCAATAGGAGTTTTACCATTATTTCAACAGTGTCGGATTTTACCCTAATCTTTGAATGAAAAATAAACTTTTTTTAAAAAAATGCAGAGGAACTGTTGTCTAGGTAGGGTTGCCAACAGTCCCTTATTAGCAGGAACATCTCTTATTTCTTCATCTCTGTACAATAAGATCGGGAGTTGCTGAGTGCAACAAAAAGCCATAAGAAATAGCCCTGGCGAATGTAGGTGAGTACTCATTATTATTAATAAATTAAATAATAAAATAATAATAATATTGGGAGGTGAGGTGCTAAGAAAACATTCCTTTATTTTTGAAATACAATGTTGGCAACCCTCGTCTAGTGGTTTGAGCAGACCATGGGGGGAGGGGGTTGGGAGTAGGACCCATAAATCCTATTCTTAGCTCTGCTAATGCCCCACTCCTGCAAATACTTACACACACGCTTAACTTTAAGCACGAGTAGCCCCATTTAAACCTAAGCCCATGTGTATTTGCAGATTCGGGGCCCAACTCTGTGTGGCCTTGGACAAGTCACTTAACAGCTCTATGCCTCAGTTTCCCCCAGCTGCAAGATGGGTGTAATAATATTTACATATGCCACAGGGATGATGTAAAATATTATTTAAATAATTATCATAAAGCACTTTGAGCACCTTACCTGAAAAGCACTAGGGAAGAGCACACTATTAATTTGTCATCAAGAAATGTTGAAAGATATGAATTAAAACATTTTCCCCGCTCCCCCAGTCTTAGTGGCCAGGCCTGCAGTAGGGAATTTTAGGGGGAAAATTCCCACTGATGCTACCACTAGTACAACTGCACTGCTGGGCATTTTCCCAGTGGGGACAAATCCAGAGTTGACTGTGACAGCTCACTCTGGCCAAGATTTTCAAAAGTTACTATCAGTTTTGGGTGCCTAATTGAGACACCTTAAAATGGCCTGGTTTTGGCAGATCTCAGTACTCTTTAAAAATTAGCCCCCTTTAAGACACCTCAAGTTTGGGACCCAAAAATGGATGCACCCAAAAATCATTCGTCACCTTTGAAAATCTTGGCTTGAGTGACCTAGCGAGTGTAGTGTCCGTTAGAGCCACTTTGCTCAAAGGAGATCATGGGTTTATTAACTATGTACAAGGTAGAGGTGGGCCTGGACCAAATCCCCCCCCAGATCCAAACTCCACCAAATTTGGATCTGGATGTGGAAGATCCAAAATTCAGGAGCTTGGGCTGATATCTCACACAGCGTAAACGCCACACGAGGAGTCACAGCTGGCGTGAACAGCACTGGGAATTAGTTCTAAAGTCACACAGCCATGTCTTGAAAGCAAAAAACAAAAACCGAGTTCTTCTGTGAGGAAAAGCACAACAGGTACGAGCAGAAAATAGGCTCATCTTATAGCTACTGTGTCTCGAATCACTCAAATGAATGGATGTTCAATAGGATTTCAATATTTTCCATAACGGAATTCCTCTTTTCCCGCAAAATCTGCTTCCCATCGAGCTAGGATGCCTCTTACAGTTGGTAATATAGGAAGGCCAACGTGGTTGCATCTCCCTGATACTTGATCACAATCCCCACTCCAGCTCACTCTGCCACAGCTGGGCTGCTTCTGCGGGTCTAACATGAGTAAAAAGTAGCAAAAAAAAAACCTTTTAATGGCGACAATGTCAACAGCTGGGGCCAGGTGCATGAGGGGAGCAAGACAGGGCCCCTTTACATGGGCAAGTTTCAGAACAGAAGCTTTAAAGGAATGTCAGCTATGCTGCAAGTTTCACTTTCCCTTTCTTTTCTTAGGCATTATTTCACAACCAGCTGCAAATATTAATGGCTTGTACAATATCAGAGCGTGTGCGACATCAGGGCCCCTTCTGCCATTCCTTTCATTAACGTTCAGGTCATTAGGGGATGTAATTGTGAATGCAATTCAAGGCTTTATAGGAGATGCAGTACCTAGGACACCAGACATAGAACTTAGTTGGAAAGAAATAGCTTTCCCTGAGCTTACTGGGTGCCAAAAAATTCATGAGCTATATGCTGTTGTGGATGGGCAGCAAAAGTCCTCCTAAAGTCAGCAGAACCTGTGTGCTTGGATCAAGGGCGGTGTAAGGCCCTGGTGTTGGCATTCAAAGGCATCTTTGGAGGTTCAACAACTCACACCAACAGCTGGACTGCAAAGAACTCTAGAAAATGCAGGATCATAGAATATCAGGGTTGGAAGGGACCACAGGAGGTCATCTAGTCCAACCCCCTGCTCAAAACAGAACCAATCCCCAATTTTTGCCCCAGATCCCAAATGACCCCCTCAAGGATTGAACTCACAACCCTGGGTTTAGCAGGCCAATGCTCAAACCATTGAGCTATCCCTCTCCCCACACCCTCTGCAGTATTGGGTACTAAAAGGCTGTTTAATCTAGGGCAGAAAGATACAACAAGAACCAATGGCAAATTCAAATTAGAAATAAACCCTCAATTTTGCAACAGCAAGGGAGATTAACCACGGGAACAAAACTCCTAAGGGAAGTGGTGGATTCTCCACCTCTGGAGGTCTTCAGATCAAGATGGATGCCTTTCTAGAAGAGCGGTTTAATCAAACAAAGGTATTGGTCTCAATACAAAGGAAAGCGGATGAAGTTTAGTGGCCAGTGACACACAGGAGCTCAGAATAGATGAGCTAACACTCCCTTCTGGCATTAAATGCTATGACTGTATGAATACAGCACTTTGAATACATTAGCCGAAGCAAACCCCAATCCTGCAAGGCACCCTGAACTGCCACTGGAGTCTAGTAAACAAGGGTGCAAGAGTCAATAAATGCACAGAGGAAAATCCTGACTGTTTTGCAGCCAGAGGGGGCTGGTAGTAGCTACACATGCATTTCACTACGACTCCGTAGCCCCGTGGGCCTTCACCAATAGACAGACACCAAAGGCACGAATTGAAATGCCTTATGCACAAGGGGCCTGTTGGTTTCTCCACTCACTTATACCAGTGAAACCCCATTGGCTTCAATAGAGCTACTCCTGATTTACAATGGTTAATGGAGAATCAGGCCCCGCAGAGTCATATGTCCCTTACAAAGCTTTCTTCAGAGACTTTTCTCTTTTATATAGGAAATATTCAAATTCCTGTGGGATGGAGTGGCCATTTGTTTAACCACTTTGGAGACTGCAAATGTCACACAAAACCTAAAACATTCCTCAGCTTGGCAGTGTGGAAAATGCCAGTACGGTGAAGGTTAATGCAAATTGCAAACCCATAGGTTCCCCTGCAGGACTGTTCAATCAGCTGGGCTCACTCCCACCCTGGTTTTGCTGAAGTTTCAGTGGGGTTAAATGGCACAACGGTAAAAACCCAAGCATCTGCTGGAGCCCACTCCACTCCCATTGTTGCTACCACAGGGGAAGCTGCACCAGGGTTAGCTCTGATGGGAAATCTGGGGTGGACAAAGCTTGTGGAGACACAGCCAATGAGGCACAAGCTCAGTAAAAGCTGGAGGAGAAAAATAGAGGATCAGATTCCGACGTTGGTTACACCAGAGTCAATCCAAGACCTCACTGGACAGACACCAACGTAAGTGAGATCAGAGTCGAGCTCAAAGTGTGCATTAGATTCCAACGCTAAACGTTTATTTCAAGAGGTTTTACAAAGAGTTACATCTGTATTTTGTAATTCTGGCTAAAATCAAATGTGTTACCAAGTTTAATATCAGATGCATCCTCTCCCCATGACAAAGACTAAGGTCCAGATTCTGCCCTCGGTCAGACACGTGTAACTCTGGAGTAGCCCGCTGAAGTCAGTGAGTTACGCAGGCTTTACACTGATGTACTTGCAAGTAGGATTCAGCCATACAAGCCTGATTCTGCTTCCACCAAGGACAACGGGGATTTTGCCTTTGACTTTGATGGAAACAAGTTTGATCCCTGTATCCTGCACTAGCAAGGGAGATGGATTGTGGTCAGAGGCCTTGTCTACATGGAAACTGGAAATGGTAATTCACACTTTTAGTTACAGTAGAACCTCAGAGTTACCAACACCGGAGTTATGAACTGACCAGTCAACTACACACCTCACTGGGAACCAGAAGTATGCAATCAGGCAGCAGGAGAGACAAAAAAGCAAATACAGTACAGTACTGTGTTAAATGTAAACTATGAAAAAAATAAAGGGAAAGCAGCATTTTTCTTCTGCATAGTAAAGTTTCAAAGCTGTAGTAATTCAATGTTCAGTTGTAAAACTTTTGAAAGAACAACCATAATGTTTTGTTCAGAGTTACGAACAACCCCCATTCCCGAGGTGTTGGTAATTCTGAGATTCTACTATATTTTAGTATAAGTCTGTGCATCACACTCTGACTTCGAAATAGGAGTGCCCTATTTCTATATGACTTGTTATTTCAGTGCCAGCTGCTCCAAACAGAGGCATATTTAAAGGTGGGAATTTTACTGATTAAATTATTTCTCTTCCATGCAGATCAAGCCCTTTAAGTGCTTTTCTACATCTAATAAGATGATCATTTGTCTCTCTCAGCCTCTCACAATTTTAAGCCTTGATTCCGGCTCAAATGATGGCAGAATCTATATGTGCCTTTAGCACTGATCGATCAGTTACAATTTACGCACTTTAGGTTTCATGTGAAATACAATCTGAAGAACCTAGCTTAGCAACAATGGAAAAACCATTTGATTGCTTCGAAGGGGACTTGTGGGACTACCTCTTGCTCTGGAATGCTTTTTTGTAATACTAGAAACACATCAAACAACTTAAAGAGCCACTAAAAACAAATAAAAAATAACCACACTTCTGTCTGAAATTGGTTACCTACTATTGCTACAAACAACACCTAAAATCTAAGTGATAAATCTCAATTTTATCTCAACTAAGAGAAAATGATATTTTTCAGCTTGCTTGTTTTCTGCATTTGACAGCACTCAATCTACATAGGGAAAGGGAGCTGCAAAACCACAAGAACTGAAGAAGGACACGGAGGAGCAGCTGCAATACTGGAAACTACCCTTAACTCTCATGATTTCAGATTACAAGCGTGTCCCTGTGACTCATTCAATAGTCAGGAGCGATGACCATTTATACCACCTGAGGATTTGCCCCTATCTCTTTACCTGCAAAGAAACCTCATTTTATATGAAATATGCTCATCTGTGAGACCTCTCAAAAATGATACCTTTTCTGAATTAAGGGGATGTTCCTTGCATTGAGGGCACTTAATTTCCAACAAACTCAACAAGAGGCACTCAGCACCTCGCCAGCATGAGTTCCAGATAGGTAATTAAATTATCTCATTCCAATGCAGTTGTAGTGATTCTGTCACTGAGTTTGATTGCCTGAACCAGCAAACATTTTTGCTCATGTTTAACTTTAACCCTGTGAGTAATTCCGTTCAGATCAATACCGGGAGTACTCATAGGATTAAAGTTAAACATGTGCGTAAGTGTCTTCAGGATCAGCACCCATGAAGGCATCCTCCTGTTTAAAAAAAAAAAAAAAAGCTACAGTAAAATCACATAATAGACCAGATTCTCCTCTCAATTACACCAGTGCAATTCCAGTGAAGTTAATGTAAAATTTGGCCCTCTCTCTGTTGGATGCATAGATACTTAAAAAGGAAAGGAGTACTTGTGGCACCGTAGAGACTAACCAATTTATTTGAGCATAAGCTTTCATTAGTCTCTAAGGTGCCACAAGTACTTATTTCCTTTTTACGAATACAGACTAACACAGCTGCTACATAGATACTTAACTGATCCATTGCAGCATTTTTCTACTGAATGTTCCAAATATCAAAATCATACCTCAGATATTCATTTTAAAGTATACATTATTGATTAATAGAAAACTGAATGCAGTTTTCTAGGACTGCACAGCTCGTTTAGTAAACTTCTAACAGTAAGCATAACACACACACACAAACCTAATACACTTTTCAAATCAGACACTATTTAGCCAACAAGTTATGTATTTTTATTTTCAAGAAAAGAGTATTAAAGTGATGGAATAACTACTATAAAATGGAAATTACATCTCATTTAGTCCAAAGTGGTAAAAATCTACTAACTTCTGTCCAACAGGTATTTTGAATTTGAGGAGATAACTTTAAAAGCACCATTGATTAATCTCTGCTGTTATCAGAAGACATCAGTGCATTGTTAAACTATGGGAATTACCTAATAATATCTCTTGGAAATAGGAAGCAATTCCTTTTTCAAGGAAAGAGCAGAAAGCAGGCAGTGAAACTTCTCACCCTTTTAGTACAAGTCTGTTTATTTTCTAGTTCTGCTCCTATAGGATCTTCTCCCCAAGCACAATGTATTACTGACAACAGACATTAAAGATATTCCTTTCCATAGGGGACAACAATTTAACTGGTTTTTTTGATGCACTTCAATAGGTCTAGGTGTGACATATGACACCTGAGACCTGTTCCATTCTTTCACCTTTGTTAGTCTGTATCACATCATTAAAGACATTTTAATTCAAATACCGAGTGCAGATTTTAGATTGGTGTGTTCCTTGACTTCATCAAATCAAATCTACTCTACTACAGGCAGACATCTGGGAACAGATCCAAAAAAAGTTGTTTTTTAAAATGGATATTTGAATATGTAAAAAGAAAAGGAGGACTTGTGGCACCTTAGAGACTAACCAATTTATTTGAGCATGAGCTCACGAAAGCTCATGCTCAAATAAATTGGTTAGTCTCTAAGGTGCCACAAGTCCTCCTTTTCTTTTTGCGAATACAGACTAACACGGCTGTTACTCTGAAACCTGTCATTTGAATATGTGAAATTCATATATCTATTAATTACACTCATCGCATTTTCCTTCCCCTTACAAACAAGATACAAAGTGAAGGTAAATGATTGCAGCTGAAAAATACGTAAACGCCAAGTGTATTCCCCAGGGAGTTTTCACTCATTCAACATAAGCAGGACTTTATGTGCAGTAAGCAAATGCCAGCTGGCCAGACTGTCTCTACACATCTGGCTCTGAGCACACAACGAAGTGCATAAACCTAACTGCACCTAGGTGAACGTCTGAAACAAAGGGCTCGGTTCCGAGTTCAGAGCCAGCGAGTAGTCCCGCTGATCTCCGGGGAGTTCCTGCGGACTTAGGGCCCCACTCCCCTGGAAGTCAGAGGGAGTCTTTCCATTGATCTCAGCGAGACTCGGCTCAGCCCGTGTCCTGCTGTAACCCCCGAAACCGCCCCTGGCCCCAGCGGTCCCGGAGCCGGGGACGTTGCGCTCTTTGATAGGCGGGTGGCTCCTTGCAACTGAGCAGCCGAAACTTGGGCAAATTCAGCGGCGCGCCCACACCTCTGCAGGGCGCAGGTTCCCCGAGCGCGGGACGGGGAGCCGGGACACAGACACACAGAGAAGGGGCCGTGCCGGGGGAGCGGGCAGAGATCCGGCCGGCTGGGGTCTGCGACCATGCCACTCACCTGGGTTCAGGCTGCTTTGGAAGTAGAAAATCACCAGGAGGAAGGAGCCCAGACAAGTGGCCAGGACCATCCGCTGCACCCGGCTTTTCCTCATCCTCGCGGCGGGGCAAAGCCAGCTACAGGGGCGGGGGGGCTCCCCTCGGGGCAGCGGGCGGCCAGCGAGCTGCTTCTGCTGCCGCGGCTGCAGCTGGGCATGGCCCGGGGGGCGCTGGAACCCGAGCCCCGCCCGACGCGCCGCCGCGGCCGCCGCTGCCCCAGGGCACAGGGAAGCCTCTCTCCACACACACACACACCGGGCTGTACTAACCCGCTCCCGGCCGGGGGGGGAGGGGGCGGGTGAGAGGAGGACGGGCGCACACACCTGGGCAAGCCCCGCTCCCTTCCCGGCAGCCGCTTTGGGCAAAGGCCCTGCCCGCCGTCTGGGGGGTCCCAGCCCGGGAGGCGCGCTCGCCTGGCTCGTTTAGGGGGCCGGCTGGCAGCGTCCCCCCCGCCCGCTGCATGGACCCGCCCCGCTGAGTTACAGACTCGCCAGCGCTCGCGGCGAGTTCCCGAAGTTGCTGGGCTGGGACTGGCCGCGCTCCAGCTGGGGGCTCCGCGGGGGAAGCGGCACGTGGACGGGAGAGAAGCCCTGGCCCGCGCCCGTGTGTGCAGCGATTGCCCCGGCCGGGGGAGGAAGGCGGCCCCGCGTGCTCGCTGTTACAAAAGATTCCGTCTGGCAGCACCTCTGTGTCCCCGCGCGGCGGCGGGTCCTGGCACAGACCTCACCTGGCTTTCCACCTTCGGGGTCGGCTCAGCGTTTCATTCAGCTCAGAAATCTCGCCCCTTCGTCGGGCTTGGCTCACTGGGTTAGACAACTCCAGCAGCCGGGCCAAACGCCCAGCCCCCCCCCCCCCCCCCCCCCTGCTTTCCTATAGCATCTAGTGCAGTGGGCCCGGAATCTCAGTTTGGGCCGAAAAGTGCCATTGTAACCCAAATAACAACAACGATCAGACAATTGAAGGCTGGTCAGTTTCACCTACTAGTCACCTGGGAGCGGAAACAAGGCTGTAGTTTCTGAGCTGCAAAGAAGGCAGAGGAAAGTTCTGACCAACCTCCAGCACCTTCCTGCAGCGCAAAAATTGCTATTGCCATTAAATCACAATTGTTTCCAATAACATTACACATTTAAATGATCACTCGCCAATAAACCATATAGGACTGGACTAAAATACCCTGGGGGCAAACAAAGAGCTATGAATAATTCCAGTGCCTTGAGAGTTTTCTATTCGTCAAAATACCCATAAGAAATGTGAAATACCCATAAGAAGGACATACTGCGTCAGTTCAAAGGCCCTCTAGCCCAGTATCCTGTCCCCTGACAGTGGCCAATGTCAGGTGCCCCACAGGAAATGAACAGAACAGGTAATCAAGTGATCCATCCCCCGTGGCCCACAAGCAATACCTGGCTTCAGATTTTGTCTCTTCATATTTCCTAGTTTAAGGCTAGCCTTATGGAAATATCCTGTAGAATTTAACAGAGAATGACACCCTTTTCTGTGGAGTCACTAAATCAACCTATGGAGTTCTATAGAAGAGACATAACTCTCTATTAAATTCTATAAGTTTTTAGAAACATTTCTATAATATTCTATTGGTTTCATCTGTATTAAATAAGAGGGGAATACACAGATAACTTTTGCCTTCCTCTTTTTCCTGAAGATTTCTTATCAAAGTAATATTACAAATAGATACATACAGTGATGTGGTAGCCTTGTCAGTCCCAGGATATTAGAGAGACAAGGTGAATGAGGTAATATCTGTTTTTGGACCAACTTCTGATGGTGAGAGAGACAAGCTTTTGAGCTTACACAGAGCTGGAAAGCTTGTCTCTCTCACCAACAGAAGTTGGTCCAATAAAAGATATTACCTCACTCAACTTGTCTCTCTAAACGTGGATACAGAAATAAAATGCAGGATTTTTCTTTCCAAAGAGGGGGCAAATGAGAACAAATTAAAGAGTGAAGGGCTTAGAATAATTATTTTTGGGTTGGGAAGCATGAAAAACAGCAGTTACTGGCCTAAAGCAGGCATGTGTTAGGAGTAATAATAGGCAACTTCAGTACCAGTTGATAAATGCAAAGTACCAGGCAAACTGGTTGAAACTATAGTAAAGAACAAAACTGTCAGACACATCGCTCAACATAATTTGTTGGGGAATAGTCAACATGGTTTTTGTAAAGGGAAACCATGCCTCACCAATCTACTAGAATTCTTTGAGGGGGTCAACAAGCATGGGGACAAAGGGAAACCAGTGGATATAGTGTACTTAGATTTTCAGAAAGACTTTGACAAGGTCCCTCACTGAAGGCTCTTAAGCAAAGTAAGCTGTCATGGGATAAGAGGGAAGATCCTCTCATGGACTGGTAACTGGTTAAAAGATAGGAAACAAAGGGTAGGAATAAAAGGACAGTTTTCAGAATGGAGAGAGGTAAATAGTGCTGTCCCCCAGGGGTCTGTACTGGGACCAGTCCTATTCAACATATTCATAAATGATCCGGAAAAAGGGGTAAACAGGTGGCAAAATTTGCAGATGATACAAAATTGCTCAAGATAGTTAAGACCCAGGCAGACTGTGAAGAGCTACAAAAGGATCTCTCAAAACTGGGTGACGGGGCAACAAAATGGCAGATGAAATTAAATGTTGATAAATGCAAAGGAATGCACAGTGGAAAACATAATCTCAACTATACATATAAAATGATGAGGTCTAAATTGGCTGTTACCACTCAAGAAAGAGATCTGGGAGTCATTGTGGATAGTTCTCTGAAAACATCCACTCAATGTGCAGCAGCAGTCAAAAAAGCAAACAGAATGTTGGGAATCATTAATAAAAGGATAGATAATAAGACAGAAAATATCACATTGCCCCTATAAAAAGACATGGTAGGCCCACATAGAATCATAGAATCATAGAATATCAGGGTTGGAAGGGACCCCAGAAGGTCATCTAGTCCAACCCCCTGCTCAAAGCAGGACCAATTCCCAGTTAAATCATCCCAGCCAGGGCTTTGTCAAGCCTGACCTTAAAAACCTCTAAGGAAGGAGATTCTACCACCTCCCTAGGTAACGCATTCCAGTGTTTCACCACCCTCTTAGTGAAAAAGTTTTTCCTAATATCCAATCTAAACCTCCCCCACTGCAACTTGAGACCATTACTCCTCGTTCTGTCATCTGCTACCATTGAGAACAGTCTAGAGCCATCCTCTTTAGAACCCCCTTTCAGGTAGTTAAAAGCAGCTATCAAATCCCCCCTCATTCTTCTCTTCTGCAGGCTAAACAATCCCAGCTCCCTCAGCCTCTCCTCATAAGTCATGTGTTCCAGTCCCCTAATCATTTTTGTTGCCCTTCGCTGGACTCTCTCCAATTTATCCACATCCTTCTTGAAGTGTGGGGCCCAAAACTGGACACAGTACTCCAGATGAGGCCTCACCAATGTCGAATAGAGGGGAACGATCACGTCCCTCGATCTGCTCGCTATGCCCCTACTTATACATCCCAAAATGCCATTGGCCTTCTTGGCAACAAGGGCACACTGCTGACTCATATCCAGCTTCTCGTCCACTGTCACCCCTAGGTCCTTTTCTGCAGAACTGCTGCCTAGCCATTCGGTCCCTAGTCTGTAGCTGTGCATTGGGTTCTTCCGTCCTAAGTGCAGGACCCTGCACTTATCCTTATTGAACCTCATCAGATTCCTTTTGGCCCAATCTTCCAATTGGTCTAGGTCCTTCTGTATCCTATCCCTCCCCTCCAGCGTATCTACCACTCCTCCCAGTTTAGTATCATCCGCAAATTTGCTGAGAGTGCAATCCACACCATCCTCCAGATCATTTATGAAGATATTGAATAAAACCGGCCCCAGGACCGACCCTTGGGGCACTCCACTTGATACCGGCTGCCAACTAGACATGGAGCCATTGATCACTACCCGTTGAGCCCGACAATTTAGCCAGCTTTCTACCCACCTTATAGTGCATTCATCCAGCCCATACTTCCTTAACTTGCTGACAAGAATACTATGGGAGACCGTGTCAAAAGCTTTGCTAAAGTCAAGAAACAATACATCCACTGCTTTCCCTTCATCCACAGAACCAGTAATCTCATCATAAAAGGCGATTAGATTAGTCAGGCATGACCTTCCCTTGGTGAATCCATGCTGGCTGTTCCTGATCACTTTCCTCTCATGCAAGTGCTTCAGGATTGATTCTTTGAGGACCTGCTCCATGATTTTTCCAGGGACTGAGGTGAGGCTGACTGGCCTGTAGTTCCCAGGATCTTCCTTCTTCCCTTTTTTAAAGATTGGCACTACATTAGCCTTTTTCCAGTCATCCGGGACTTCCCCGGTTCGCCACGAGTTTTCAAAGATAATGGCCAGTGGCTCTGCAATCACAGCCGCCAATTCCTTCAGCACTCTCGGATGCAACTCGTCCGGCCCCATGGACTTGTGCACGTCCAGCTTTTCTAAATAGTCCCTAACCGCCTCTATCTCCACAGAGGGCTGGCCATCTCTTCCCCATTTTGTGATGCCCAGCGCAGCAGTCTGGGAGCTGACCTTGTTAGTGAAAACAGAGGCAAAAAAAGCATTGAGCACATCTTGAATACTGTGTGCAGATGTGGTCACCCCATCTCAAAAAAGATATACTGGAGTTGGAAAAGGTTCAGAAGAGGGCAACAAAAATGATTAGGGGTATGGAATGGCTGCCATATGAGGAGAGATTAATAAGACTGGGACTTTTCAGCTTGGAAAAGAGACAACTAAGAGGTATGGTATGATATGATGTGATAGAGGTCTATAAAATCATGACTGGTATGGAGAAAGTAAATAAGGAAGTGTTATTTACGCCTTCTCATAACACAAGACGAGGGGTCACCAAATGAAATTAATAGGCACCAGGTTTAAAACAAACAAAAGGAAGTATTTTTTCACACAATGCACAGTCAAACTGTGGAACTCCTTGCCAGAGGATGTTGTGAAGGCCAAGACTATAACAGGGTTCAAAAAAGAACTAGATAAGTTCATGGAGGATAGGTCCATCAATGGCTATTAGCCAGGATCAACAGGGATGGTGTCCCTAGCCTTTATTTGCCAGAAGCTGGGAATGGGCAACAGGAGATGGATCACTTGGTCATTACCTGTTCTGTTCATTCCCTCTGGGGCACCTGGCATTGGCCACTGTCGGAAGACAGGATACTGGGCTAGATGGACCTTTGGTCTGACTCAGTATGACCATTCTTATATTCTTATGAGCTTTTTCATATTTATTAAGGCTAATACAGTAGTCATTGTGATCCCAATCCTGCACTATCAGTTAAAATTTTGCCCCAATAAGGCAGGATTTGGCCCACTTATTATTAATCATTTTATATAGTGCTGTGGTTTAAATGAATGTTAATCTTGGAAGCAAAATTAAGCAGAGTAGATATATCCTCTAGTCCAGTTCCCTTTGGGTCAGATTCTCCTTTTACTTACAGCAGCATAAATCTGGAGCAATTCCACTGATTTCATTAGAGTTATTCCAGATTTGCTGAGGTTGGACTGAGATCAGAAGCTGACCCTGCATTTACATTTATATCAAAGTGTGATTACTCAGTTTACATATTTCGTGAGAACAAATCACACACCACGGTCTAGATCGCAAATGCGTTACAGCTGACAGTAAACTATCGCAGAATTTGCTGTGAAATTGAGTACAAGGGCTTGATTCTCCGATCAGCTACACAAGAATAAGTTGTGAGTAACTATCTTGAACACAGTGGTGTAAAACTGATGTAGGATTGTACCTTACAGCACAATATAGTGGAGGCAACACTCTTAGCCCCTGCCTTGAGTTGAGTTGAGCATTCTTTAAAGCAACCAAACAGCAACCTCTCCATTTAATTAAAGAGAGGTACTGACCAGCTCTGAATGGGAGACTTGGGCTGAAGGCAGATGCAGAGTCTGCGGGCTCAGGGCAAGAGAGAAAATTACTAAACAGCTGATGATGATTTATTACCTGAAGAACACTTCCCTATGAAAGACTGAAATTCTAGATTCTAATTGAAGAGCCCCATTATACACCATGGACTCAGTGAGCCAAATCTTGTTCACTCTTTTCATGTGACTGCACTCACTGGGATCAGTGGGATTACTCATGTGAGTAAGCAGAGCAGGATGTGGTCGATCATCAGTGTTCAAAGCTTCAACACCATCATCAATAAAATGCCATGTGTGGTTTCTTTCTAAACTCAGCTAGTTTATTTTGGTCATTGCAATATGAATGATTGAAAGTCAGTGTTAAACACACATTTTTTCTTAAGATTATTTTCCTGCTCCCCTGCAAGAATACAAATCCTTTCATGTGTCTCTGGTTATTAAATACTTACTATTAAAAACCAGGTACAGCTCAAGGTGTAAAAGCGAGCCACCTATAATGTCTGTCAAACTAACGCTGGATTGTAAATTGACGTGTGTACACAGTGGGTCTGATTCTGCTTCGCTTATACCACCATAAATCAGGAGTAACATCACTAAGTAAGTGGGTTTACATTGGCACAAAACTGGGGTAAAGCAGAGCAGAATCTGGCTCCAGCGCTGAACTAGTTGCATGCTGACTTTTGCTAGGACTTTTCCATGCTAGTGTCAGGCAGGCTCAAGAGGCACCATACAAATAATACGATGATTGTGACCCTGATGTGCTTTCACTGCATTCAGTGGCACTGTCTTGTCCCCAGTGAACAACACATTAACCTCAGCTAATCTTAACAGCTAACCTAATAGGTTAGGCTTCTGGTGTCCTGAGATCAATGCCTACCAATATTGTCTCACTGTTTCCTTGGATTGCCCCACCAGTCTATATCCATTTTTTGTCTTATCTTATACTTAGATTGCAACTTAGATTGCAAAGAGATTGGGGCAGGGACCATCTCTTTATTCGTTGTTTGTACAGTGCCTAGCACAATGGGGTCTTGGTCCATGACTGGGCATTACAACAATACAAATAATAATCATCAGCTCTAGGAGGGGCTCAAGGATCAACTCTCCTTGTACAGGAGCTCCGGGGAAGAACTATAAGCCAGCTAATGGGGGAGAGTGGCTGAGGAAAAGTTAGAGGCATGATCCCAGGCCAATAGGAATTAGTTGGGGAAAGGTTTGTGGGCTTATGTTAATGTGGTCTGATTTCTGTTTATAAACATTCCCCCTTTAGGAAAACCCCTGGCTTACTGCACTGTTTTTGTTTCTGCAGAGTCTTTTCACCATCTTAAGGTTCCATAGGTGGGGGAGAGGGTAGGGACACTTGTTATTTATTTATTTTATTTATTTATTTATTTATTTTGAGAACAGCACTTTACTGCAGACACAGGGCAGACACTACTTCTTCTTGGAGACACTGACGGTTCTGGCCCGGCGCCTGGTCATCTTGGTGTGCTGGCCCCACACGCGCAGCCCCCAGAAGTGGCGTAGGCCCCGATGCACCTTGATTTTCTTTAGCCACTCCAGGTCCTCACGCAGTTTGCTGTCCAGCCCGTTGGCCAGAACCTGGCTGTATTTGCTGTCTTTGACGTCCTTCTGCCTGTTGAGGAACCAGTCGGGGATCTTGTACTGATGGGGGTTCTGCATGATAGTGATGACACTCTCCACCTCATCATCTGTCAGTTCCCCAGCCCTCTTGGTCAGGCCAATGTCCGCTTTCCTCAGCACCACATGAGCGTAGCGTCGACCCACACCCTTGATGGTGGTGATGGCGAAGGCGATTTTCCATCGCCCATCTATGTTGGTGTTGAGCACTCGCAAGATACGCTGGAATTTCTCAGGGATCACAAGAGACATGGCGGCTACTCCGCATTAAAAGGCAGTTACTTAGTCACTCACTCAGTATAAAGTTACAGAACAATGAATATCTGAAGCAACCAAACCAAACTCCTCAAGATCCTTCAACTTCGCAAGGGAAAAGAGGTGGGGTTTGAAAATTGAATCCATATCCAACATTTTTAGCCTGAGCCCGAGTTTTAAGTAGAAAAGGACCAGCTTTTGACAGGTGTTTAGGCTGTCTCACGGAATTTTCAGAGGCGCCTCAGACTTTTGAAAATGCCATGAGGCGCCCACTTGCACCGTGAGTAGTGGTAAGCAAAGTGTTTTGGCCTCAACTTTTTTTTCGGTGAAAAATGCTGGTTAACTGAAACATGTTGTGAATTCGTGTCTAATTTGCTGTGTTGCTTTGGTAATCCCGTCCTAGCCTCCCCAAAACAAAAAACAAAAACCAACCCACCAAAACCACATACCCAAAAATGTTTTGGTTTAGACATTTTTGAAAGAAAATGTTTTCATTTTCAGTCAAAATTATTTTTCTTTTCAGATTTTATTTCGATTTTAAGAAGGTTAAAAAACCCTCAATAATTAAACAAAATGTTTTGCTCAACCCACAACTTTTTAAAGAAAAAATTCAGGTTTCAAAAAATAAAAATAAAATAAAATATTATATTGGGGTGACCTGAAATGAATTTTTGTTTTATTTTTGATGTTTTGGTTCGGCCACTGTACTGGAAAAATCAATTATTTGCACATTGGGAATCTTCCAGTGCCTAAATACCTTTGAAAATCTGGCCCAAAGCCCACAGGAGTTAATGAAACAATCAAACTCGTATAGGAGTTGATGAAATAATCAAATCCTTAGCATTTACTAGATTTTTTTAAAAGTTGCAAAGCTAAAAACCAGGCAAGGATCTGTTGGCTCATGCTGTCCCTTGTTTATATTTCATGCCAAAAGGGTTGGGCACTGGAATATTTGTGGTCATATCAGTGTATGCTGGATTGCACTTTACATGTCTTGAGGTCAATATGCTGTTAAGAGCCCAAGGGTTAGATGAGCTAAGGGTAAGAACGCTGTTAAGTTGTGATATGCTAGGTATTTACATTCCATTGTAAACGAACTCTGCACCCACTGTAAAGTCATTTGGTCCATCTGCCCTTAGAGCATGTTTGCCACTTTCTGAGTGCCTTGATCCTGAAAAATGCTCAGTCCCCCACAGATCCAAGGGAATTGTGCGTGCTCAGAACCCCTTGAAAGGGCAAGTGTGCTCCAAGGAAGGATAATAAATGTATAACATGGGCTCTCACACAGGTGTCAGTAGCTTGCCATCTCCATGTTTCTATCAATCTTCTATCTACAGCTCCCATTGCCACAATATCTGAGCACCTCACAATCTTTATCCTCCTGTGATGGAGGGAGTTGCTATTATCCCCATTGTACCAATGGGGAACTGATGCACAGAGAGGCTAAGTGACTTGCCCAAGGTCACACAGCAAGTCTGTGGCAGAACGAGAAACTGAACCTAGGTTTTTCAAGCCCTAAGCTACCACCATAACCACTGAGCCATCCCTCCTTTTCCAAACGGGGTTGCAGGTCCCAGCTAGATTGGCCGCTGTATGGAAAGGACAGGGAATTACTGACCTATGATCTATACACATATATTACATATTAAAACAAAATCTATCTGATGGCTGTTCAGTGGCCTATGTGAAATGAGTTTACTGGTCTCAGCCCAGCTCTTAATTGATGTATGTCTGCACCACAAAACCCACCACTGCATTAGGCACTAATTCATTGTTGCCAGCCTCATCAGAAGCACCGAACACTGAATTAGAGGTGCCTGGAGATTAGAGGTGATCACTCTAGTTCAGGGAGGAGGCCCAGTAGCCAGGCAGTGCAGAAGGAAGCTTGCGCTGCTACTTGCCTGGGTTGGGTCTGTTCTATGGCTGAGCAAGCAGGTCCTTGTGTCTGCCAAAAATGCAGTGCCTGCAGTCCATTGCCTGTAGGAGATGCTTCATCTGAATTATAGAAGCTCATCACTAACCCTCCCTCTGCGTGCTCCTTTGAAAAGGCTAGTTGCTCCTCGAGTCCCTTATCACAGAGTGAAATGAAGCCTAAACACTGGGTACAAGGATGAGCTGACTGCAGATTAAATAATCATTCGTTTAATTTGAAATTGGTTAGGAATCTGCAATGATACATCCACAATGTCTCCCAGGGCCCCGTTCCCCGGCTGTCCTGGAAAGCAACCTTTCAGGACCGTGTTTTCATTTCACCCCAACTTGCTTGATTCCTGCTCGATTAGGCCAATGTAAACGGCTTTCACTTGGCATTGGCAACAGCGCCACCTGCTGAAGTCCAAGCATCAGTTCACAATGTGCCTGTCAAGATGAGGGAGTCTTATAAACAGACGTTAAATGGCTTGATGTGATACCCACTGGGTAGCTCAGCCTAGTACCTAGGGAACTACTCAACGTGTGTCTGTACATCTCTGAATTAAGAGCACTTGCTTTGGATTTTAGACTTATTTTTCCTATTGACTTGAATGAGTCACATGACTAAGAGCTTGGGCATCATCTGCTTGTTTCTTAATACATTGCATTTACCTAGAGATTTTCATCCAGAAGTGCTTCAGCTAATGACAACTGCAGGAACCACTTCATCCACTTCTAAAATTCTGCCACTTCTGGGGTGGGATGTGGCAGCCATCTCACAGCGAACTGCAGGGTGGCGCAACAGCGTAGGGTGGGAAGTGAAGGAAGTAGAGTCATATCCAAATCAAAGTGCTTGAAGGATTTAATAAGGCAGAATGTAATTACCAAGAAGGGAGGACTTCTACTGGCAATGGGGAATCATGTGGAATGTAAGTTTAAATGGCATAAATGTGGGGGTTTGAGGGAAGAATTGAAATATGTTTTTTCTGCAAAGTTTAGTTAACTAGCATCCTCTATCTGTGAATAAATGAATGCACACACCCGAATTTGACTTCAGCAATGAATTACTTTCCTCCCCAACTTCACTTTGTGCACATTCCCATAACTAAAGGCAATCAGAAGCCGTTACCTACACCCTACATACGATTACAAAAAAAAATACACAGTGTATGTCCTATGAAAGAAGGGCCCAATTCTGCCACATTTACAAATTAACAAGAGTGGGCCTTATCCTGCAAACTCTATCAGGTGTAGTGCAATCACTAGCAGATGTAGTACTCAGTGTCTGAAGTAGTTCCACTGAAATCAATGGGCCTGATTCTCCATTTTCTAGCACCTGCTATAATCACTTTCATCGGTGCAGAGTGGGTATAAACATGACCACTCTGCTATGATAGCATTTTAAAACCTACTTGGCACTGATGTAAATGACTTCACAAGGTTCAGGGCAATGGAGAAATCAAGCCCAATAAGCAGTGGTAAGTGTTACAGGATTGGGCCCTATAGGAACAATAGGAAGGATCAAGAGTTAAGGTTACCAAGGCCCAGCTTTCCTCTGGAAAGATAACCCAATAGTTATAACATAAACAAAGCAATGGGAGGCTGCATGTGTGTCTTCTAAATCTAGGATCACATTCTGCAACCTTTACTCACACTGAGTAGCTCCTTACTCATTGAGTAATCCCATTGACCTCAGTCAGACAATTTATGAAGTAAGATGCCAGTCCGGCGAAGACCAACAAATGTGCTTATCCTTACATAGTGTGTGTAGTCCTGTTAGCTTTGATTGTGGGGTGACACACAATGCATAAGGTTAAGCAAGTGCATACATCTTTGCAGGTTTGAGGCCTAAGGTAGTAACGCTTGGTAGGGCTAAGAGAGTCTGGTGCTTCAGTGACCAGAGGTTGCACCCTTGTCATTTTCAAGTCTTGCTGCCATTTCAGTTTAGAAATACAAAATCCTAAACCTATAGCACTAAGGAGGGCTCCCAGAGATCCCTTTACAATTGGCTCTTGGAAAATACCTGTGGAGACAGTTTGTCAGAAGAAGACTGAAAGTTTGGGCTCATTCTTCCCATCAGGGACATGCTGGACTTTTCAAAACTAGATTTCAGGAATTCATTCCTTCAGTCATGTCTGCCTCTGAACTTCTTTACTGAACCAATTTAAAAACACTGTAAAAATAAAACGCAGCAGCTGGGGCAGTGGGGGAACCAATCCAAATGGCAGGCTCTGGGAACCTCTTGCTGCCTGCAGTGCTCAGTCTGCTGGAAATACCGCGGCTATGTTGAAAACAACAGCTAAACCATTTTGTTCAGCTGATGGCAATTGGGGATTGTGTTTGCTTTTTGTAGTGGGGATTTATATTTGTATAGGGTTCCACGGTAACATAGGGAAGGAGCTAATTCACTGCGGACATCTGATTTACAGATTCATGTACAGAAGGACATGACAGATGCATAACGGAAAACTAATTGCCCTGACTCTCAGAGCACACTGGCAAAACTGGGACGTACGGTTGCGCAGTTCCAGCAGTGGGAACTCTGGTAGAGGGAAAAGTTCAGGGGTTGTTGCTTCTGTGTCACATAGGCCTGCACTGAGGTGAGCTAGATGACTCAATGGCCAATGTGCCCAAGCTTCCGTTTCCACTACACTTTCCACGGCTGCTACCATGGTTGGCTGCCCCAATGGTGAATTACAGGTCTGAGTGTTCCCCACACACAAACAAGGCTTGGGAGAAAAACAGCCCCCATCTTTTAAAAAAAAATCTCTCTGGTGGTGGGAATTACTGGTCTAATTTTCCCAGTTATTCTTTTATCCCCCTATGGTCTTGTCTACACTAGGAAAGGCAGTCCCCAGATTCAGGCACCACTGCAGCTCCCCTGGGAGTAGCAATGAGGTAAGCCCTTGTGAGACAGGGCTCAGGAGCTTTTACCACTATGTCACGAAAACTCACTCAGAGCAAGTGAAACACCTCACATCTGTAGCAAGTGTCTGACTGGTACTTTCACCCTGTTGCAGCGGCACCATGGCTGGCTGTTGCTGGAATATGAATACTAGTTGTTTTTAGTAAAAACGAATCTTACCCATCCTGTCCCTTTCCAATTCTTCCTGTCTTGCAGTGCAAATTCCAATGACTAACACAGAGTTCCTACATGGGTGGGTGGGGGATGAGTGGGAGTTGGTACATCTATATGCATACACTCCAATCCACATAGCTCTATACTTCATGGCAGGAGGAATATTAAAGGGGCAGATTTGTAAATTGTAGGACAGATAAAATGACCTGAATTTATTCAGAGCAACATCATCTCACAAAGCAACGCAGAGCCAACTCCATTACCACACACTGATGCAGCATTGCAAAGGTAGAGTCACAATGTGATAATTCAGGACATAGGGCAAATTTTAAAAGTTTTGGCAGCCCTGGAAGAGGGAGGGGAGGGTCCTTCTTGTCTTTGTAGAACCCGTGGGAGATTGCCCTTCTCCCCTTGATGCTCCTGATCCTCAGTGACACATTCCGATCCCCAGAAGAGAAGGATATCGCTACCCTCCATTGGGGAGCCCATCAGCATGGATAAAGGGTTAAAATAATTGTCTCCATTTTCCAAAGAAAAACAGCCATCTCCCCATCTCGACACCCAGGGCCCCAGTACACTCATCACTGTGACACACACCAGGACCAGAATGCATGTCACCATGACAACCACACAAGCGATAGCACATCCAGCACCATGGTACCCACTTGGCCACAGCAGGCCTGTCATCCTCCGTGCCTGCCAGCTCCAGACTATCTAGGTTCTTACACTGTGCCCATCACGATCCAACTGGGCCACAGCACATGTAGCGTGAGGCCAACCCTCCATGTATCAGACCAGCTGTTCTTTTTGTAATGCAAATAGTGTACTTGTATTTAGTTGCTTTGGTGGAGTGGGAAGCAGGAAGTGGTGGGCCCTATCCAGATACCACAGTCTGCATCCATAAGGACACACATGGATATTGGTGAATGAACTGACCATGCTTATCTATCACCAAGAAGGAGGGGTCTGGAGCTCCACCCTACACATGCTCCCTTAACTGCTGGAGCAGGGTTCCACTGTTGTCTCTGACCACGTGGAAGCCAGCATGTTCCAGAGAGCCATTCCAGTGGATGTTCCGCTGGGCACATACGTATGTCCATAACAGCTTGGAAGCTAAACTTTGTTTTGTTGCAAACTGAGAAACACATTATATCGAGAAATGCACAAACAGACAAAACACAATGTGCGGGCAAGCATTTGTCAAAACAGAAGAGGAAAGAAAGCACATGACACACGCACAGCCAGGAACATGCACGTGTGTCCTATGAGACACAAAACACCCTCCTCCACATGCTTACTCAGATCAGGATGGGTTTGACACTAGAACTGTGTTAAAATGCCATTCCGATTCTATTCCATCTAGCTTCTCAGACAGTGTCCATCCCTGACAGTGGCCCCCCTATGCTTCCATTTTCAGTGGAATACCCAGTTCCTCATGTTCCTGTATTACATTCCAGATCACAGCTCCCCGCCCCTCATAAAGATCTTGTCTCAAATTGCTTTTGAATAAGCCTCTCTACTGGCAACACGACAGCAGAGACATCTTTAACTGTAAGTGTGTGATTTAATAAGTTACACTGTCAAAGCAATTTCTCCCCAACAGAATCCAGCTGGCTCAGGAAGCAGAGATGCCATGTGTGCTTTAGTATGGGGTATTCTAGTGACGCTAGTGTTGGATAGCGGTAGTGTAAACAAAAGCCAGCCTGCCTCTGGGATACACTGTTTGTGTCTAGGAAATCAGCACATGTACAGATAGATCTTTGTTTTGTGCAAAATAGCAGAACAGACAAGAAGATGTCCCCAGGTACGAAAGCCACAGCACAGGCAGGACAGAAGCAGCCAACATGTGTCATCTTGACATATATCCTCAAGAACCCCAGTAAAGGGGTTCTATTCTATTCTGTTTCGGTTTTAGTCTGCACTTAGCACCATAGTTACTCAACCCCTTCCAGTGATGCATTAAGTAACGTGACTAAATCTGTGACGTGTTTGTTCTCTCATCCTCTCCCCAGGGGGAGAAATGTGGATAGTAAAGTGTCTCATTTGAGGTCCATGTCAACAAAACACATCTTGCACACAGAGAGGAAGGTGGTGAGGTTTGTCATGGTCCCTAGTTCTTGGAGGAATTCATTCCCTCACAGTCCCTGAGAAAGCTCCTGAAAGACGGAAATTGCTAAGGAACAGTGAGCAAACCCAAACAGGGTCAGAGGTTTGAGCTGGTTTGGGTGCCTATCCGAAGCTTAGGCACTCTTTGTGAGGGGCCGAGGCCCAACCAGTTGAATCTCGCTACCTGCCTCCCTACCTTTGCTCTGGAGAATTCCTCCCTAGCCTAGCACCCTCTTTTCATCAGCAGGAGTCTATACAAGGAAGGATCCACCACCTCCTCACCTTACTCTCTGCTGGCAGCAGGAGTCTTCCCTTGGTAATCTTTCTTAGGTCCAGATCCTGAAGTCTTTGCTCCATTTATATTCTGTCCTTGCTCTCCTTAACCTTTCAACAGTTTTGTCTGATGAAGGTTTTCAGGGTTCAGACCATAATTATTTTAGAAACAGTCACTGTGACCTATGGCCATTTAACCTTTTATCTCCTATCAGAGCGCTTCACAAACAATGAATGTACAGACATGTTATACCCCATTTTACAGATGGGGAACTTAGCCACAAAGAGATTACATGCCTTGCCCAAGATTACACAGGAAATCTGTGGCAGAGCATATTACTTGAACACAGATTTCCTGCAACCACATCAGTACATTAAAGACAAGAGCATCCTTCCTCCTTTCACACCCATCAACCAGGAATGACACTTAATAAGCAAGTCCACGGTGCCACTCATTACCATGGGGAGTGGAATGCTATTGTAGCAAATAGCATAAAGGTATGATTGCATCTGAATTCAGAGTCACTGACAACAAACTTTCATCACCTACCTGATGGGCAGTGACCAGATCCTGGACAGTATCATTAATAGTAACACATTTTGTGAATTAATGCCTCTTTGCTGGGACCCCTCTGTGGGAATTACTGGGACTTCCTCTGCAGATCCTAATCATGAAAGTGCTAGAGTGGCAGTTAGGTCCACACACAGATTCCCAGCACCTTGGGAACATTTTGCTATCACTAAACACGGTCTGAGGTCACCTTAATCAGTGATCATCTGATGTGACAGCTACTTGCCTCTTTTCCTTCGACCAGTCATTCTGTGGGGGGTCGCAGGACAGTGTAGAAATATGGATTATGCGGTGCAAAGCCAGGTCCTGCGGAGCAAACAAGTGATCTACTGCACTTTGCCAGAACAATGGCTGGTGTGTCACGGCACTCCAGCAACCCCCTAGGGGGCGACAACTACAGCTCTGAGGAGACCACAACCGAAGCACGCTGGTGTGGGGGAAGCCTGCACATCTGCTGCCTCTTCTGCAGCAATTATACGGATACATTTAAACCTCCAAGGCTTTCAGTCAAGTTCCTTTCTTGAGCTCTAATCACTCGAGTTTTGTATTCATATGGCAGCCAGAATCGGAAAGCAGTTGGCATCTTGCAGGATCAGACTATAGGGACAGCACAAAAAGGGAGTTGAAACATTTTGGTCCTGCCCAATGCTAGCAGGTAACATCTGGACAGCTGCTTTGCCAGTGCTGACACAGCTAACAGGATTCCAGCATGCTAGGCCAAGGGAATTCTCTCTTTCAAGCCCAGACCAGTGGTTTGAGTTAAAGGATTCCATAAAAGGGAGAGAGGCCTCTGAGGTGAAACCGTAAGCTTTGTCTAAATGATGCATGACCTAAGCACAGTGCTTTGAAATGATTTGGCTATAGCTGGATATGACTAAAAGGGAGAAAGTGTTTGCCCCCAAAAGCAGGGCTCCTTCATTCATTCATGCGCAAGCTCAGGCTTGTTAGTTTAGAACATACAATTTAAGAGCCAGATACTCGCTGGTGTAAATAGCTGCATGACTACGCCCATTTACACAGCTGAGAGTCTGGCCTGGGAACTCTATCTATATATACACATACACACACACACATTTGCTGAAAAGGAAATCTGTTAATAACACATTTGAAGGGAGTTCTCCTCACAGAAACCAGGCTGCTGATTATCCTAAGCTGTATTTTATTTCTTTGTACATTTACAGTGCAATAGAGAAGAGCCTAGTATCTCTTAGGAGGAGTTGGTAGAACCGCATATAGTTAAGGTTGACCAAACCTTTCCAACCCTGTTTTCAGTTGTTTATAACTTTGCCAAACCGTAATCATCTAGGCTGAAATTTTCCAAGCCAGGTGTTTGCCTCAGGCTTTTTTTTTTTTCCCCCTGAAAAGTTTCAGCTAAAACGGCACGTCTGTTTCTGAAAACAAAAGCGGGCGGTGGGAGGGAGGAAGTTGTTTTGCCCATATTAAAAAGTTTTTACAACAATTTCAATGAGACGCTCTGGTGTCTCCGTGCTTTGGAGCAAGGTCTTGAAAATGGGCAGGGGCGTAGGCTGTGTGTTAGGGATTCACCTTTTGCTGTATCCATGAGAAACCATCCAAATGTTTTTTTTAAAAAGCATGCAATCATGTAATTAAAGACTTCTAATACATATGCACAAAGGGGATGAAGTAAGCTTGCTCAAGCAACCTTAATTCTGGCATTCCCTAACTTCTGAGTGTTTGACTTTGCAAACTTTTAATGTAGATTTTGTATACAATTTACCACTTACTCTCTTTCTCTCTCTCTCTCTCTCACACACACACACCAATATAAAGAACTAAGAAAGACATTCAGACAACTTTGAATGTCTCTGATGCATTGCTGGTTTGTGTCACTACCTGGAGATTGTGTCTACAAGGCTTTTGAGACTGCTAAGAGGGAGTTAACTTGCACCTCAGGTATTTGTCTCGCTGGAATGTGGGTCAGGGGAAGGAGTTAACTACAAAGTCCTTTTCTGCACCCCAGGAGACGGTATCTCAGTGGCTATTCTGGGAGATTACACACTGATCTCAAGGCCCCCAGTGGCCAGGCACAAATGGAGGACTGACACTGACTGCTCATCACCAACTAGAATAGCCTGGTAATAGCATGAAGTTATGTGCTGGCTTCAGGGAGCATGACTGGATAGACTCCATCAGCTCTAGCTCCTATACAGCTTGGGACATTAGAAAGCATTTTATCTAGAGAAGGCATGCTGGCCAGAACACCCAGGCTGTCCCCAGCTCTTAACAAAAATTGTCATTGTGATCTTTAAACTTCCCCCAGAGACGCAGAATTGAAACAGCTCAGCCAGAGGACGTCGCGTCTCATGATTCAGCTGTTTAGAACTGCAGTGCTGGGAATAGGTATGAAGTTCTGGATCTCAGGTCCTGTCAGGGATTTAATCCCACAGCATTCTAGCCCTGAGCAAGGAAAAATTACCCCTTGATGGGATGTATACATGTCTGTGTGGAGGAGGGGGGGTTTGATATGTAAAATAGGTGTAAAGAGATAGTAACTGATCAGGTTGATCATGACTAAGTCTACCAGTATATTGTGTTTTCCAAACTGCTCCATTCTCTGCAGCTCTCTTCGCTGTCACTTGTGTGTCCATCTGCAGTGGTTCTGGATACAAAAGGGAGAGACTGACACAACCGATTTAACAGATGAAAGCCACATCCAAACCGTCTGACCTGGAGAATGGCCGCTCAAGTCAAGCACCTGCCCCTCAACATTAAGTGGATGAGTAGAGGAGTGCTGTGGAAATCCCACTGACCATAGTATGAGTGCAGAGAGAGACAGGGGTAAGTCTGCAATTCCAGAGCCCTCTCTTAATCAGGGGAAAGATCCAGAATGATCTTTGCTCCACTGTCATGGCCACTGACCCCCAGCCATAGAGACTTTGGTTCGGCTCTTCATGGGGATGGAAAACAAATTTATAGAACCTACCTAGTGCTTTTGTGGGAGAGGGTGAATCCTCCCCCATTGCCCCATATTCTACTCCTAAAAGCTACCAGCAGGCTGATCCATCTTCCACACCATATCTCCCTTGCCCGTGGGTCAACTACAGAACAATTCAAGGTGCTGCCCCATCTCTTTTCAGTGCCTGTGAGCCACCATGTCTCCTTAGCACGCCAAGCCGCTGGCAGTGTAATAAACCCGTCCTTTAAAAATGGAGATTGCAATGGTACATTCAAGAGGAAGCCACTGAATGACTCAGGTGCTAAAGGAGCACTCACAGAAGATAAGGCCATTGCAGAGAAGCTAAGTGGATTCTTTGCATCTGTTTTCACTGCAGAGGATGTGAGGGGGATTCCCACAACTGAGCCATTCTTTTTGGTGACACATCTGGCAAACTGGCCCAGACTGAGGTGTCAATAGAGGAGGTTTTGGAACAAATTGATAAATTTAACAGTAATAAGTCACCAGGACCAGATGGTATTTGCTCAAGAGTTCTGGAGGAACTCACAACTGAAATCGCAGAACTACTAACTGTGGTATGTAACCTATTGCTTAGATCAGGGGTTCTCAAACTGTGGGTTGTGACCCCATTTTAATAGGGTCACCAGGGCTGGCATTATATTTGCTGGGACCCGGGGCCGAAGCCCGTGTCCCACCACCTGGGGCTGAAGTCGAAGCCCAGGGGTTTCAGCCCTGGATAGCAGGGCTCAGGTTACATGCCCCTGCCAGGGGCTGAAGACCTTTGGCTTTGGCCTCCCCTCTGGGGTGGTGTGGCTTGGGTTTTGGGCCCCCCAACTCAGAGCGGCTGGCAAGCTCAGGCTTCAGTCCCCCCTCCTGGGGTCGTGTAGTAATTTTTGTTGCCAGAAGGGGGTTGTGGTGCAGTGAAGTTTGAGAACCGCTGGTTTAGATTAAGGCCGCAGAGGCAATCCTGGGTACAGGATGATAAGCCTAACTACAGTACACCGCAAATTGATTGAAACTATAGCAAGGAACAGGATTATCAGCCACCTAGATGAACATGATATGTTGGGGGAAGAGTCAACATGGCTTCTGTGAAGAGAAATCATGCCTCAACAATCAACTAGAATTCTTTGAGGGTTTCAATAAGCATGTGAACAAGGGTGATCCAGTGGATATAGTGTACTTAGACTTTCAGAAAGCCTTTGACAAGTTCCCTCATCTAACACTCTTACGCAAACTAAGCAGTCTTGGGATAAAAGGGACGGTCCCCTCATGGATCAGTAACTGGTTAAAAGATAGGAAACAAAGGGTAGGAATAAAAGTGAAGAGAGGTAAATAGCGGGGTCCTTCAAGGATCTGTACTGGGGCTAGTGCTGTTCAACATATTAATAGGATCTGGAAAAGGGGGTAAACAGTGAGGTGGCAAAGGCTGCAGCTGATACAAAATTACTCAAGTTAGGTAAATTCAAAGCAGACTGCAAAGAGTTACAACGGGATCTCACAAAACTGGATGACAAAATGACAGATGAAATTCAGTGCTGATAAATGCAAAGTAATGCGCATTGGAAAACATAATTCCTGCTACGCATACAAAATGATGAGGTTTAAATTAGCTGTTACCACTCAGGAGAAAAATCTTGGAGTCATCATGGATAGTTCTCTGAAAACATCTGATCAGCAAGCAATGGCAGTCAAAAGAGTGAACAGAAAGTAAGGAAGCATTAGGAAAGGGATAGAAAATAAGACAGAAAATATCTTAATGCCACTATTTAAATCCATGGTACGCCCACACCTGGAATACTGCGTGAAGTTCTGGTCACCCGATCTCAAAAAAGATACATTGGGGGAAAAGTACAGAGAAGGGCAACAAAAATGATTAAGGGTATGGAATGGTTGCCAGATGAGGAGAGATTAATAAGACTGGGACTTTTCAGCTTGGAAAAGAGACAACTAAGAGGTATGATATGATATGATATGAGGTCTATAAAATCATGACTGGTGTGGCGAAAGTAAATAAGGAAGTGTTTCCTTCTCATAACACAAGAACAAGGGGTCACCAAATGACACTAATAGGAAAATCAGTAATATTTGGGTACAAATCAGGCTGCAAAAGAAGCATGGCACTTTGAAAAATGTTTTAGTTTTACTGCAGAGTTAAGCGGGCCTGGCTGCACTCAGGCCTAGCTAGAAAAGCTTTCTGTCTACTCCAGTTCCAGAGACAGTTAGTACGGTAGAAACCAGATAGATAGGGGAATCCTGCTGGAGACCTGAAATGCTTTAACAAAAACACACCTGTTGGAGATCCCACATCAATAAAAGAAAAATGCAGCTAAACTTGCAGACTGCAGGCAGGAAAAGCTCCCATTGGCTCCCATAACAGGTTTGAATTCCCAAGTTCCTCAGGATTAGGCCTCACATTGATGATATTAAATTACATTAAACAAAATATTTGAAAAAAAAATGTCCTCCTTTACTTACCCACCAGAGTTTTGGGTTCCCCCTCAACTGGTGAAGCTCTTGCACAGACCTGCTCACAAGAACGCTGGCTGCAAAGTGGCTCCACAACTTTTTGCCGGAAGAAAACCACCCAGAGTGACCATCCCCTGAAAATCAGCTTCAAGCAAAGGAGCAGAGAGAGTTTGGACCTTCTCCAGGCACAAAAGATGTCATTCGGATGCTCTGGTGATTGGTGCCATAGAAATACCCTGGATAGAGAGAGATGCTACAGTGATATTCTTAATTATAGGTGGAGCGGTGGTAGAGCTTGTAACAGGGAGATCATTGACAGCCCAGGAGACAGCGTCTCCCTACTCTCAGTTCTGTTGCCCAGCATCACAGCAGCTGACAGCAGCAACTGCAGGAAAAGTCCTGCCCAGCCTTTGCAGGACCCGGACAGAAGATGGAACCTTAAGTGAATTTGGCTGCCAGACTCTAATAAGTCTCTACTGAGCATGTGCAAACGGTGATTTTTCAGAGGCCAAATTTGGGCACTTTTTCCTGGGAACAGCAAAAGGCACAACCCTAACACCAGAAAGACCCCCACCCCTGCCACATTTCGAGTCCCTGATCCAAAGCATAGAGGCATGAGAGCTTCTAAAAAAAAGTCTTACAACCAATTAATTAACACGGGCAAAAAAATGTATTTCCCCCAATCTTGTTCTCAGAAATGGCTAAACCGTTTTTGCTGAAATTTTCCACAAAAAAATCAGCCTGAGGTAGACACTCAGCATGGAAAATTTCAGCCCAAATGGTTAAAGTTTGGCAGAGTTATAAGCAACTGAAGATGGATTCTTATAATGGGAAGTGTTGGAAAACTTCACCTATAGATAGAGCTACATGCGCCACCTATAATAAACATGATGCCGAGGCACTCTGGCGGGCACGTTAGAAAGGCAGCCAGCCAGACGCTTTACTAACATATAAAGCAGTGTATGAAACTCAGGAAATGCATCGCCGCACAAGGATTTAGATGTTAGTGATCTCATCCTCTCTTGCATAAACACAGATCTCTGAATTGAAGTTTTAACCCTTCTGATAGCTTTTAATCTGTGATCTTTAGCTATACATATGCATTCTGCAACCTTCCCTCAGATAGAGAGAATATCATTTTAAAGCATTTCATAATGCATAATAAAGGTTAAATGAATGGTATTCTGATACTCAGTCTGGGCAAAGAGAGCGGGACTGGAATAGCAGGGGGCTCATAGGTCAGAAGAGAGGTGCTTTGGCAGAGCTGTGTGTGGAGGCAGAGGACACAGGAACGGAGTAGTAGAGGACACGGATGTGGATTGGTAGAGCTGTTTAGGGTCCGGGGCTGGAATCGAAGGTAATGCACAGATAGGGATTGGGAAATGCAGCAGAGGTGGTGGTGCCCAAAAATGAATATGAAAGCATGCTGCAGTCTCCAGTGCATTGACAGAGCTGTGCAGCAGCTTGCAATTGGAAAAGCAGGGGGTGCATCACAATAGCTGCATAGGGGTACACACCCTGCCCACATTGCAGCTGGCTTCCGCCATAGGTCTTGGGCCTTCAGTTTTATGAGCATTAAATAGACTCTCAATCTAAAATCTAAAATAAATTAAGCAGTGAGAATTTCTGACTGCTCTCTGGGTTAAATGGTTCTGCTGACCTGAGGGGTCATGGTCTTGAACTGCTAGCCAAGCACCTCCCACACGCAAACCAACTGCTCCAAAGGAAGAAGTGCTTTACCAAAGCAATGATGATTCAGAAATCCACATGCCTTTAGCAGGCTCAGGGTCCCGGTTTCACATTCTGTGCATCATCAGTGAAAGCAAAAGAAAACCAGACATGAAATTGGAGCTCTGATCACACATGCAGCAGAACTTCCTGCAGCCAACTCCGGGCATTAGCAGAGAGATGAGGCAATCCAAACAGAGAAAAGAGCCTGCAGTGGCGATTGTCATTTATGCTTAGTAAAGGGAATACTTGAGGCTGCGTAGCTAAAAACCAAAAGGGTTTTAATGACCGGGTTTAAGAAGACTGGATTCAGAGAAGAGGCACTGTTGCCAGGCAACAGTTTATGGAAGTTTATGGTTTGTTATGGCAAGACAGGTGCAGCCAAGTATAGAGTGAATCTTGAGAACCTGTCAGTCAATGCCCTGCTGGTAGCAATGGATTAATTTTCACTATACTTCCTTGCTTAGAATAAGTCTCTTTTTCAAAAACCTTCTCTCATACGGCTAGTTACCGTAACCTTGGCTCATAGCCTCATTAAACCACATTCTGATCACCCTCATTCAAACACCGAGGCCCTGTCCACACCACTGCTGAAGCTGTTGTAGAAACAACTGTATGTAAATATAGCTAGGTTCTAGGTAGATTTTCTTCTGAGAAGCATCTTATAACCATATTGGAAAAATCACAGTCTACGTTACCTAATGTGATAAAGTGAGCATTTTTGGTAAGGTTTCTTCTGAAGCCTATGTGTGCCTCAGTTTCCCTTATACTTTGCACAGTTACCTAGTTGGGGGAGAGGGGAAAGGACTAAGGTTGGTCTCAGGGCAGGCTGAGGGCGTGGCTACACTTACAGCGCTGCAGCATCACTGGTGCAACTGTGCCTCTGCAGCCCTTCAGTCAAGGTGCTACCATGCCTAGTTAATCCACCTCCATGAGCAGCGGTAGCTGTGTCGAAGGAAAAAGCCCTCTTGTCGACCTGCTCTGGGGGTTAGGTCGGTATGACTGCATTGCTCAGAGGTGTGGATTTTTCACACCCCTGAGCAATGCAGTTACACCGATGTAAATTTGTAGGGTAGACCAGGTCTCACGAAAGCTTATTCTCAGATAAATTTGTTAGTCTCTAAGATGCCACAAGTACTCCTTTTCTTTTTGATTTAGCAGGACTCTTGGACAGTAACAGACATAACATTTTTCAGAGGAACAGCCGTGTTAGTCTGTATTCGCAAAAAGAAAAGGAGGACTTGTGGCACCTTAGAGACTAACCAATTTATTTGAGCATGAGCTTTCGTTAGCTTAGCCTAATGATGAGAATCATTGTCTGTTCACTACTGTAGCATAATTCGCTGGTATGAAAAGGCTGATATTGCAAAGAAATAAAAGCTGGGTGTGCAAATGAAAGACAAAACCAGAGAGTGAAACCTTTGATATTTTCTATTCCATTCATTTATTACTTTTACAGTTTACTGGAGTGATTTGACCTCTGACTTGGGTAGTTTCTGGCAATTAATGAATGGGTGGTTGGATTGAGGGCTTGAGTTTTCAGGCAGGACTACATAAAAGCTGTTGGCTTCAGTGAACAAAAAACAATTTGGGGTTGGGGGAGAATTTCAGTTCATCTGTTTTGCAGCCCTCAGTGTTGGGTTCACCCCGGCTCTCCACACTGAAATTTTACTTCAGATATCTTCAAGGAGGGGGCAAGAGCTAGTGGACTTTACCAGCCTTCTGGAGTCTTCACATAGTGGGTTCTGGGCCACTCTCCCCCTCTCAAGATCTTTAGATGGAGGCAAGCCCTGTCAAGTAGTTCTGGGCTGACTGAATCACCTCAGATCTCAGATGGTGGGTAGCGTAGAGCTACCAGGCATCCTTCAGAAACCTTTCTGTTATTGGGAAGCACAGCAAGCCTGCTTGCCGGCTCCTCAGATAATGTCTGGTGGGAAGAGAGGACCATCTAGCTCCTCCTCAAAGACTTTTGTTAGGGGAGTAAAGGTCCCCTCTCGCATAAAAATGGCTACAGGTTAAGGGAGACCGTATGCTGTTTGTTGGGAGGCCCAGCCCAGTCCCAGGTTCACATGAAATGGTCTAGAGGTCAGTGCACACCCTTGAGAGCTCTGCTCTGGTAATGAAACCAGAAAAGCTGGATTTTGGCATAAAAGTTTTCCACGACCCTACTCCCTAGTTCTCAGCCTATCTGGTAATTAACAGCTAGAAAATGCGACCCCCCTTTGGCTATTATTGCTCACTGAATATTCACTTTGGTGCTAACGAGTATCAACCATGGAGTATTAACACAAGATTAAAGAGAGAAAACAGGTAACAATATAGCTTGGGAAAAAAGATCACATTACAAAATGCAATCTGCAGGACTAGAAAAGTGGTCTTGTTATGGTGTTAGCCACCCCTGGAAATGCCTTCATAAAGCGAGAAGGTGTTGCATTGCTGCAGGAGGCTGAGAATGCTTGTGCACATTGTGGGGCAGAGTTTGAAGCACCCTTTTTTTTTGTTTGGGGAATCGGACACTCAGTAACCTCTCTTCCAGTGGGCTGCTTACAGGCGGGGTAGAGGATATTGAAGGAGTCTCAGCATTCACCAAGATGTACCTCCTGAAAAGAAAAACAGAGACAGAGTCATCTCCAAGTGATTGATATTAAGGTAAAGATACATGTCAATCTTTCCGAATGCTAATACTGTAGGTACTATGCTTGGAGGAGGTGGGCACTCTGTATTCATTTATCCATGCTCTATGACAGGTTTCAGAGTAGCAGCCGTGTTAGTCTGTATTCGCAAAAAGAAAAGGAGGACTTGTGGCACCTTAGAGACTAAGCAATTTTTTTGAGCATGAGCTTTCGTGAGCTACAGCTCACTTCATCGGATGCAATGCTCTGTGCTCCATGCTCTATGATCATCCAGTAGCAGAAAGGGCAGTTGTTGTCAACTATATGGAGCTAAGTCAAAAGGGGCTGTTAGGAAAAGCAAGCAGGAAATGAGATAATGACTAGAGGTAAGATACCTCTGGGGAAAATGCCACAAGGACCATTAGGAAAACAATGGCTGGGCTGCTAATTAGGAAGGGCCCGCCTCCCAGGGCTGGCAGACTAAGGTCAGAAGGAGACAAAACAGTTAAAAAGTCCCTCTTTGAAGAGAAATGGGGACCAGTTGTCAGAGAAAGAGCCTGACACAAAGAGAGGCTCTGTGGAGGAAGTCTGAAGAAGGTAGGCCTACCTGACTCACATCAGGGGGGAAAGTAAGCATTAGGTACATAAGCCACACTGTTCTCCTATGACAGGTTTCAGAGTAACAGCCGTGTTAGTCTGTATTCGCAAAAAGAAAAGGAGTACTTGTGGCACCTTAGATGCATTGGATGAAGTGAGCTGTAGCTCACGAAAGCTTATGCTCAAATAAATTGGTTAGTCTCTAAGGTGCCACAAGTACTCCTTTTCTTTTTACTGTTCTCCTATGCTATGTTTCAGAGTAACAGCCGTGTTAGTCTGTATTCACAAAAAGAAAAGGAGTACTTGTGGCACCTTAGAGACTAACCAATTTATTTGAGCATAAGTTGCATCCGATGAAGTGAGCTGTAGCTCACTAAAGCTTATGCTCAAATAAATTGGTTAGTCTCTAAGGTGCCACAAATCCTCCTTTTCTTCCTATGCTATGTGGTGTTCCTACTGTTAAGAATAAATGATACTTTATTTTGAAGAGGCTGATTGGTCACAGGATACCACTGTTCACAGCTCCTGAGAAGTAGAACTGCAGATACTGAAACTCTGGCCTGTGGTTAGCACACAGAGGTCTGCAACTGAGGTCCTGGTGTAAGAAAGGGAGAATCACGGGGTTTCACCCCACAAAAGGTGACAGCTTGAGGCTCATCACTTGTGGAGGTGCATTCAGAGTGATGCAGCTAGCCCTGTAACCATGACATTATGCATGCTCTTCAAGAGCTCTTGAATAAGCCAGGCAGTCGTATCAGAATTATACTAATAGCTTGACATGGTTATCAAACAACAGCTCCCTTTACTACACCAGAGTGAGCTCAAATATCTCTGGAGGATCAAGCCACAAAGCAGACTCTCTCTTTTAGGCAACCTTCTGCATCACTGCTTTACAAACAGCCACAACAAAGTGTTGGGCAGAAGGAGACACCAACCTGGTGTCTATATAACACACACATTCTGAAAATATCTTGATCAGAGTTTTCTTTGTTGGGTACTTCTCAGCCACCTTTGTTCTGTGCCCATTGAATCATTCATAGGTGCAGGCAGCCACCACCTGCATGTCCAACTGTCTAGGCTGCTGTCTACTTACCCTAAAGGCCTGTTCTCTGCTCTCAGAGTAGTGTTCAAAGGGGTGGGATTTTCAGACTTGGGCTCTGCATGTCTCTGCTGCATATGCATAGTGCTGGCTGAAATGACCTATTCTCACTTCATGACACCTGGTAATTTGGCAGATAATTTCCTGGATTGCTTTGTAAACACCTGTCATTTCTGCTAAGAAGTGCAGCTTTCTGTGCTGCTGTTATTACACCTTAGATAAAATTGTGAATTTGCCCCAAACAGAAATTCCGTTTTTTGCTGAGAAATCTGACTCTTACTTTTGAAATAAAATAAAATTCAGGGTGAACATGAGAACCGTTTTATTATTTTACACATTTATGAAATGCAATTTTTTCCTTTCCTGGATTTTTGCCAGCAGTGAGATCGCTATACGCATCTTTACGGAGGGAATGATGGGATCAGACTGTAGCCAGTGAGTGAAGCATGATGGGAATAGGAAAAGCCTGGGGGAACAGAGTGATTATTCATCATGGGTTGGCAGACACAGAGGGCTTCTCTACTTACCCTTTGCTAGGGATTGATTTTGTTGGCTGCAGATTTCTCTCTACAAGGAGGCTGCTTGCTTTGCCGTCTTTAAACAAGCCCTGCATCGTCCTTGGGTAACGCAGTTTTGCCTCCAGGTCATGTGTGGTCACAGGTCCCCAGGCTAGTCTATAATATCACATTAGATTACTTTCAAATAATGGGGGTAAAAGAAGATTAAAAAAACAAGATGAAAACATGAGTTATTAAGGCATACTTAAGAATCAAAAAATATAGGGTCCAGCTGGAAATCTCAGTTCAGGGGAGACCATTGCTCCCCTAAGAAACTGATCTCTAACGGAAAACTATTGCCTAAGGATTTAAACTTCTCCCAAAATCAGATTCAGTGGCTGCTTGATACTGTGCAGTGATACTGCTCTGCCCTAGAAGTGGCATTGGAAGAGGCAGCCTCTGCTTCCAGCCCAGGGCTGGAACGCAATGTTCGGAATCAACGCAAATATCTGAGTGAGATCGGGTAGCTCCCTCCTGCCCCAAACTGAAAATTCCTTGTAGTTTCCATGAGTTTCCTGGAACAGAACCTCTTTTGGTTATAGGGCTACACTTATTGTTCAGTGCTTCTGTCTGCAAGGGTGAAAAACATGATAATTTGATTTAAACAAGTGAGGCATCAGACACAGGTAAGCAACTGCAATATGAAACAGTCCTCACAGTCTCATGTTACAGGAGGACTGGATTTTAATCCTCAACCCGGATATACACTTGAGTTCAGGATTCTGGAATCCCCTTCTCCATTGGCATAACCCTCTGTGCATTGGAATGTTCTTGATCTCAGGGAGTGCAAGGGGAGGCAGGAGAGGAAGACAAATGGCAATGAATGGGCATCTTTCTTCTCTGGCAGAGAGGAATATAAACATTGTCCCTAATTTGCACAAGGAGCAGCTGATGCGCAGAGGTGAAGTGAGTTGCCCATGACCACATGGTGAGTCGCTGGTAGACCAAGGAACAGAACCCATGCGTCCTGATTCCCAGTCCCCTCTTTAGCAGCTAGCCCATGTTCCTTCCCCTTCCTATAGAAAAAAGACTCCAAGTGAAACTTTTGCCATAAAAGGGAGTGCTCTGCAAGAACTCTTGGATCACTTGTCAAACTAGGAAATCCTACAACCAGCAAAAGGTGAAAAGTGCTGCAGAGGCAGCAAGCTCAGTGCCTGCACAGTGTTGGGAGAGAGTGTTTCATGAAGCTTATGCTCAAATAAATTTGTTAGTCTCTAAGGTGCCACAAGTGCTCCTTTTCAGATGCTAGAGTAAAACAAGGTATTTCCACCCTGGAGGATTCTGTTTAGTGACTGGCCCAGTATCCTGAAAAGGATGAACTTTGGTAGCTATGAAAAGAAAGTAGGTCACAAAGGGACAAATTATTTTATTAAACATCTCTACTGGCCTCAGAGCTCTGCAGTATTCAGCAAAAACCTGTTCCTCTTAGCATTACCTTTAGGCAGAAGCTCTTTGAGGTTGGGACTACATGTTTTGTTCTGTGTTTGTACAGCACCTAGCACATTCTGGGTATTACAACATAAACAGAAGCAGCAATAGATACTGTAACATGGCTTAAGGTTCAAAATACTGCACCTCACTAGGGTGTAGCTCACGAAAGCTTATGCTCAAATAAATTTGTTAGTCTCTAAGGTGCCACAAGTACTCCTTTTTTTTTCATGAAGCACCGTGTATTCTCCTTTCTTGACCAAAGTGCAGCGTTGCTGAGTTCTAAAAGGATTCCTGCCCAGTTCCCCTCAGCTGGGAGGCTGCCTGTTGGAGGCTTGAGTGTGAGGAGAGGGTTTAAAGGAATCACTGAAAGAGGGAAATGCAGAGGGGGGGAAAACAGTTCTCCAGTGCTTGCACTGTCCCATTCAAACCCTTGGCTTGCACCCAGAACTCATCTCATTGGTCTTCCAAAAAACAAAAAATGACTGAATGCTGCGAGGATGGTGCTGCTGCTCCCCACATGTTCAAATCAATCTATTACAAAGCTAATGCAACTCAGAAAAGGCCTTTATTTTTTACATTCAGCCTGTGAAGCATTAATGTTTCCCGCTGAGTAATTCACTTGCAAAGGAAGAGTGAGCTGGCTCAGAACCTGGATTTCTCTGGGCTTACTGAATGTTTTGTTTACCTGTAAGGAAATTCCCTGGAAAAGTTGATGGGGGCCTCCTGCATCACAGCGCACGGATGGGAAAGGACATGGGACTTCTTGTGAGGCTGCATCCAAGCAGCAAACTCCGTTTCAAAGAGGTTTTCAGAAATCTGCAAATTCTGATCTAGGGAATGGAAAGAGAAAGCTAGAAGGCTCGTAATGTATTTTTATATACAGAAATGAACTCAGACATATATCTAAACTACCACATCTCACCTGCATGGGTCTCTATGCCTGGGAGTGAGAGAGACACTAAACTCCAAGCATTTGGGGAAACTTTAAATCACTCAGCATTTTATTGCATTCTTTTCCCTTAACACATTTCTTTTACTTTGTTTATTAAGCCCCTCTCTAGCACTCTATATCCTTATGTATTGAAAGGCTCATTGCATTGATTAAAAAATACTGCTTACATGCAGGGTTCTACATAGAGGGCCAGATTCCGAGGTGATGCATAAAGGAGCATACCTTACATGTCAGGAAAAAGGAGTAATTGGATTTAAGGGAGCCCAGGTTGGTGTCACATTCCAAGGGGCCAGAAGAGAGGAGTGTAATAGGAAAAGCATCTTCCAAAGAGTGTAATAAAGGTGGGAATTAAAATAACTACCGTGTATTTTAACTTACAGCTTCTTCTGGCTCCTTGCTATTTATGTTAAGCCAACTTAGACTCCTTTGGACTCACTTCCTGATATGTAACCTAAACTACCTATTCTAGTCTCTCTCTAGTCTGTTCCATACAGAGTCTTAGGCAAAGCACATCACCAGGTATCTGAGCTCCCTTCCAGAGTAAAGGGTAAATCTTACACAGCACCTCTGAATTTGGCCTAGGCTTTTGGGGGAATCACTGCAGCAACACAGTATCTATGGGAGTATGGATTACATGATTTTGGCAGTGTATTCTTTTATTCAAACACACATCCCTAACCTAAACACCTGCCTCGACAGCTCCGTTCTCTATGCTTTAATACTATCTTAATTAAGGAAGAGTGTGAGATTTGTTTGATAAATCTTCTCTATCTGGCATTTATAAACTGAATATTTGGAGATTGAAATCGACTGAGACTGAAACAGATCGAAACTATTTCCTTTAAAATTGCAAACAGCAATAGACTGAGCTAAAGGAAATTGTAGGACAGTGGTATTCTGTCTTCTATGAAAGAAGTCCACTTACCTGCCTGTTAGGGCTAAGAGAGAATTTAAAATGGAGGATCTTACAGTGAAAGACACATTGAGTTCTCTCTCACACAGGTCTTGCCTGCAGTAGAAATGCTGTTACCCGTTCAGGGCTGCTGGAACAATTTTTATAGTGGGGGATTGTAATGGATATACATGGAAACCACTTCAAGCCAGGGAGTGCGGCAGCCCCCCCAGCACCCATAGTTCCAGCATCTATGTACCCATTATTCCCAAAAGGTAGCACTTCCCCACAGGTGCTTGCACAAATGGAAAAGAGCTAGTGCAGGCTGACTCAGGTGTTTTTATCACAGTGTCCTGTAACCCTGCCTAGAGCACTGCCCCTTGGGAATAGTCAGTAAGGACATTTCTAGTAGATGCTGCCATGGAGACTTTACATTAGTTTAGATTAAGGAAAATATTATTTTGCACTGAAAGAATGTGCTTTTCTCTTTGCTAATAGTCACTGAGTGTGAGAGGTAAAACCAGCAAAATAATCACCCTAAAGAGCTACAAACCAAGTCTAAAATGTGCCCAAAAATCCAAACAAACCTATACTGCTTCAGCCAAGCTTTTATTTACCCACGAGAGAGAGCTGCCATCCCCACAGCACTGATGGTTTGGCCAAAGGGCCTTCCCACACTGATGGGCCAAAGTAATGGTTACAGCTAATCCATCTAAAGGGCCTATTCAATACATGGCAGCCAATCAGTAAAGAGCCTGAGAAATGACATCAGAAGATATACCTTTGGCGTCACAATCAGGACTAAATCTTCAGTGCAGGGTATATTTTTTCTCTTGATGTCATTAGGCTGCTGATTGGTTGGCCTGCTTTCAACAGACTTTCGATATAGGACTGTTCGGATTGGTTATTAAGGATTACTCTCAGCTGGCTTTAGACCGAAGAAGGGATTTATAGAATCTAATATTAGTGGTATGTATTTAAAGATGGATTTTTGTAAAATCTCAAAAAGAAAAGGAGTACTTGTGGCACCTTAGAGACTAACCAATTTATTTGAGCATGAGCTTTCGTGAGCTACAGCTCACTTCATCGGATGCATGCCGTGGAAACTGTAGCAGACTTTATATATACACAGAGAATATGAAAAAATACCTCCTCCCACCCCACTGTCCAGCTGGTAATAGCTTATCTAAAGTGATCACCAGGTGGGCCATTTCCAGCACAAATCCAGGTTTTCTCACCCTCCACCCCCCCACACAGATTCACTCTCCTGCTGGTGATAGCCCATCCAAAGTGACAACTCTTTACACAATGTGCATGATAATAAAGTTGGGTCATTTCCTGCACAAATCCAGGTTCTCTCACCCCCTCACCCCCCTCCCAAAAACCACACACACAAACTCACTCTCCTGCTGGTAATAGCTCATCCAAAGTGACCATTCTCCCTACAATGTGCATAATTAAGGTGGGCCATTTCCAGCACAAATCCAGGTTTTCTCACATCCCCCCCACCCCCATACACACACAAACTCACTCTCCTGCTGGTAAAACCAAGGGGTGAGGGGGTGAGAGAACCTGGATTTGTGCAGGAAATGGCCCAACTTTATTATCATGCACATTGTGTAAAGAGTTGTCACTTTGGATGGGCTATCACCAGCAGGAGAGTGAATCTGTGTGGGGGGGTGGAGGGTGAGAAAACCTGGATTTGTGCTGGAAATGGCCCACCTGGTGATCACTTTAGATAAGCTATTACCAGCTGGACAGTGGGGTGGGAGGAGGTATTTTTTCATATTCTCTGTGTATATATAAAGTCTGCTACAGTTTCCACGGCATGCATCCGATGAAGTGAGCTGTAGCTCACGAAAGCTCATGCTCAAATAAATTGGTTAGTCTCTAAGGTGCCACAAGTACTCCTTTTCTTTTTGCGAATACAGACTAACACGGCTGTTACTCTGAAACCTGTAAAATCTCAGTAAATTACTCTTAATTTTTCTGATTAATTATATCCCTTGTGGTGCTGTAGCTAGAGCTGAGTGAATGCTTCCTTGGGAGTAATTTCCTTGATACATGTAACTTCTTTTTCTGCTTGAGGACAATTTACAAGCAGATCATGATTCCCTCACATTTGTTTTTAACTTAAATTTACCCCACAACATTTGTTTGTTTTTTTCTCTGTGGATTGATCACAAACAGTTTGCTGCAAGTATTGGCTACTCAATATTCCACTTTTGTGATTGGTTACAAAAGTCCCATAGTCACAAAAGTCCCATTGCTTTGTTTCTGTTCCTTGGTTATAACTCCTATATGCAAAAGAAAGAGCGAGGAAGCCATTTGGGCTTTGGAGTAGATAAACAGGATCAGGGAAATTTTTGAAACATTAAACGTTTTCCCTTCCGGATCAGCCAGACCTTGCCAAAGGCATCGTTCCTAGAAAAAACAGTCTACTGTAAAATTTAGTGGAGGGGTTCTGAGGTTACATAATTTTTTTTCTTATCACATACACACAAAGTAAGTGAGTCTGTGATTCTAGCTGTGAAGGAGGCAGTGAGCTGACAGTACGGCTCATGTGCCAGGAATCTGGCCATGAGTTTAGGGAACACTAACTGTTGTGTCAAACAGTGAGACATCCACAATAAAATATACTAGGCATTTTGCATTTATTGATTTGTAATTTTCACCACAGTTGAAAATTGTTAGTTGTTTACCCAGACTAACTGCAGATGCTTGCACTGTACTACTTGCAAAGGGTGAAGTCAGATCTTTTAATTGTCTCTGCATCAGGGCTCTCATGAAGGGTTTTGTCAGTTTAAAACAATCGGCAATTATTTTAGTGTGCAAAATTCAAATTCACTTTGAGTATTCACGCAAATAATACTCTATCGTGTGTGTGCTCATAGAATCACAGAATTGTATTAATGTAGGGCTGGAGGGATCTTGAGAAGTCATCAAGTCCAGCTGCTTGAACTGTGGCAGGACCAAGTAAATCTAGACCATCCCTGACAGGTGTTGGTCCAATCTGTTTTTAAAAACCTTCAATGACGGCAATTCCACAACCTCCTTTGGAAGTCTATTCCAGATCCTAACTACCCTTATAGTTAAAAAGTGTTTCCTAATATCTAACCTTTATCTCCTTTGCCTTAGATTAAGCCCATTGCTTTTTGTCCTACCTTCACTGGACATGAAGAACAATTGATTACCACCCTTTATAACAGACCTTAAAATATTTGAATACTTATCAGGTCCCCCCTTCAGTCTTCTTTTCTCAAGACGAAGCATGCCCAGTTATTTTAACCTTTCCTAATAGGTCAGGTTTTCTAAACCTTTTATCATTTTTGTTGCTTTCCTCTGGACTCTATCCAGTCTGTCCACATCTTTGCTGAAATGTGATGCCCAGAACTGAGCACAGTACCCCATCTGAGTACTCCTGAATAGAGTGGGACAATTACCTCCTGTGTCTTACATATGACACCCCTGTTAATACAGCGTTAATGGAAAGCAAAGACAAAAGGGCAGAGGTGAAAGCAAAGGTGAAGTGATTTTTTTTAAAGTCTGAGCCTATGCACAGAAAACAAAAGCACTGTGCTATTGCTTGAGAACCAGAAAATGAGACTGATTAGAAATGAGAATGAAACAGACCAACCTAGTTTTACACTTCAAACTTTACTTCTTTGCATTCAGTTCATAGCATAAATGGTGCAAAGCAAAATTGATTTTTAAAATTCCTTCCATTTTAACAATCTAAGATGTTGCTATTTAACACAGGTAAGGAATTCAAAGAAGTGAGTTTTTGGTTGACCATGTCCCTTTAATTATTACATTCTGACACAGCACAAAGGGTAACTGCAGGCCAAAACATCTGTGGTGTTGAAAGTCTGACTGTTCTTTCCCTTTGGGAATAAAAACTTTTTATTGTTCTTTAATCTTATTTGGATTATTTTTGGACATGCATCAGACAGATAATTAAGTTATTAAGGGTGAGTCAGACAATGTTTTCTTGATTTTTAAAACCCATAACTTACAGTCTTTGATCCTACAAAAGCCTCACTCAGGTTAGTAGTCCTTCTGACCCAGATTTTTCAAAGGTATTCAGGCATTGCTGCACTCAGTGTTGCAATGCCTAACTGATTTAGGAGCCTAAATCTTATTTTCAAAAGGGATTTTAGGCACTTCAAAGCCTAAATCCCATTGAATGGCTCCCAAGTGTCTAAATCTCTTTTGAAAATGAGCACAGCAATGCCTACATGTCTTTAAATATATGGGCCTATGCTAATAGCCCTATGAAGTCCAATGAAACTACTCAAATAAGAAAGGGTTTGCAGGATGTGGCCCTTAGATTGTAAACTAGTTGGAGCAGGGAGCTGCTTCATTTAACTGTAAAGCACCATGCACAGCTATGGCAGAACTAAAACATAACTATAAAAACAATACTGTAGAAATAACAGATCATTAACCAAGGTTTTTCCCATCCCCCAGCAGTTAATCTAGGAAATTTATTCTACTGATTCATCCACCAGTGGTAACTTGAAAAGTGCTGTGACACGCAAGCAACAAAAGATCCAAACTTTTGCTTTGTACAGTAATTACAGAACTAGAGACAGACCCTCAGCTCTGCCAGGATTTTCTAAAAGCAGAACTTATGCATAACCCATATACTTACGGCTACTCTTGGAAGAGACACCCTTACCAAATAAACCAAGGCAATGAGTTTTTGGGCAGTAGTGGATATTTATTTCTGACTCTGGAGCACAAAGAGTAGAGCAAGTAAAACTCGGCTGTTTCATTCTGCAAAAACTCACTCAACATTTTGTTGGGTTTTAATCCATGTGGGTTAACAATTGCTCCCTGTCCCCAGATTTAGAGCTGAGTTTGGGGTTCAAAGAAAGCCAAAAGCTTACAGGAAAGCTCAGTTTCACCTATTCCCATACTGAAACCAGGCAAAGTTGCAAATTTCACCTAGTTTTGATGTCAAACCATAAATCAACCCAGGTTTGTTCACAAGGTTTGTGAATTCTAAATTAACCTTTTTTTTTTTTTGGCACATGATGCTGGTCTGAATTTTGAGCAGGCAACAGAACCAGGCAAGTTTAATGCGGTTTTGCATGTCATTTGGGAAGATTTATTATGTTTCTACTAGTACTATTTCCATGCCAAAACCACATGGGATGAAGAGAAGGGAGAGAATTAGTGAAACTGTTCTGAAACAAGGTGACATGAGCCTCGCATACAGAAGATTAACCCTTTAAAGTGGCAGCACAAAGGCTGGTAGGCTTCAAATGAGATACACAAGTTGTGTTTTGGTTGGCCAACACATTGCTCTCTGCCTGCCTGCTGCTGGATGTCTTCGTATGAATAGGTAGATTATTAAAACACAGTACTCAACAGTCCTGTCCTTGGAGCACTTGACAGAGCAGAATTCTTTTGTATGTTTCAATACACTGATTGAGCCTAACAACAAAGCAGAGTGGAAGGATAATGCTATGTGCCTGTGACAAGGTACCCAGCAAATGCAAAATGCCTGGGATAAGGAATCCAGTACTCTGGGCTGGCAATTGTACATTGTTGTCTTTGTTTCAGGACAACTGAAATAACTGACAGACTCAGAAGTGTATATTTTTATTTTTAAGGTATCTTTATGGTAGGGAAGTTTGTCCCAATCATTCACTACTACAGTGCTGGTTTAAATGGCATGTTTTAAAGCAGTATAGACAATAAATCAGCTAGACAAGGCAGGAGTTGCTGCACAGAATGTCTGAATCAGAAGCTCCAAAAAATTATTTTAGAACTTACTGTTCACCACAAAAGGAGAGAAACTACTTATTTTCCTTACTAATAAGCTGTGTTGTCAGCCTTGACAGAAGTAAAAATAACTAAAATACTACAAAAAAGGGAAGGGTGTGTGTCTAAGTGTAACTGTATCACTGCCCCACCCAGTACAATGGGAAAGAAATTAACTGGGTAGACCTACATTCCAGTAGCAACTCAGAATGACTACAGCTTTATTTCTGTGCCTGGAGATATACATATTTTTTATAGGTGATCATAAGAAGGGAGGGAGAACCAGCTACCGCTTGAACGAAGTAAGGCGAGACAATGCACACAGAAAAAAATAGAAACATGTTTTATATAAGGAATTTATCTTCATGTCTTTCTGGAAAGTTTCAGCATGATTTCTGAACTGGAAGGGCACAGTGTAAATAGCAGAGATGGGTACAGACAGGAACTTCTGATCTAAGGCACCATCCAAACTCTGGGGAAGGTGGGGAATCAGAGATGAATGTTGCAACTTGGGCTTTTCTCTGAATTGTGGGGAAGTTTGGATTTGGATCAGATGACTCTGCTCCATCTCTAATAATATGGGGAATGAACATCCCACTTTTACAGGGGCGTCCTGATGTCCTGGCCTATTGAAACCATTGTTTCATTCGAATTCATAATGCAGCCTGTCTGCTACCCAAGTCTCCAAAGCAACCCCCTTCTCTTGCACTGTTGTCCTTCCATAAAAATGGAACTCAGGGCCCTCTTGCCTCTGTATGTGGCCTACATGATATCTTTCCCTGTTAAAATCTGCATTCTTAGATGTTCAATGGAGATTGTTGGGTTGCTTCAAATCACCCGAGAATCAAATATACGGTTCCCAGACTCCACTGCATACCAGTGCATGGGCTGTACACTAGAGAAGAGCTGTGCTCGGGCCTCGCACAGAGGCTGTTGGATTTCAAGTTCTTCTTTAAAGTAGGAAGTGGATTCTGAGAATTTTCAGAGTGGAAGGGAGAAGGAATGTACATGATCCTGGAGGGGGCACCTGGTAAGAGTTTTGTCTGTATGAAATGCCGTCTGATAGAGCTGATGGAGGAAAAGATCCGAGGTTTGGAGATGCAGGTGGAAAGTCTAGTAGAGTTTAGGAAGGGGTTTGAGCAGATTACGGAGCAAAGACATGAGGTATCTGAAGGGAAAAGCTCAGACTTGCAGGTGGAATCAGGGCTGGGGAATTCTGAGGGGAGACTGGGTGAGGAAAGTGGTCAGTGGAAGCATGTGACTAAAAGAACCAGGCAGAGGAAAAGACGGGTTAGTGAAGGAGAAATAGAGCTCAAGAATAGGTTTGCAGAGTTGGAAAATGAAGAAGGGGCTCAGCAGGTAGTCACTGAAGGTGGAAGGGCAAGGAAGAAGAGAAGAGCGGCTAGTCCTATAGGAAAAGGGGAAGAGTTAATGGAGATTACACCAAATATGAGCCCCAGGAGGATACAGGATGGGTTAAAGAGGATTACAACGGAAAATAGGAATGGAAAGAACTTGCACCAGAGGGAACAGGGGATAGACTGGAGAATAGCACCGTCACTAGGAAAAGGCAGGTCTATGTGATTGGGGACTCTTTACTGAGAAGAACAGATAGGCCTGTAACCAGAGCTGATCCAGAGAATAGGAGGGTGTGCTGTCTTCCAGGTGCTAAGATACGGGATGTAGACCTGAGGTTGAAAAGGATTCTAAAGGGAGCAGGAAAGAATCCCCTAATTATCCTTCATGTGGGAACAAATGATACGGCTAGATTCTCGCTGGAAAGTATTAAGGGAGACTATACTAGGCTGGGGAAGATGCTTAAAGGAAATCGATGCTCAGGTGATCTTTAGTGGGATTCTGCCTGTTCCTAGAGAAGGGCAACAAAGGTGTGACAAGATTATAACTATCAACAGATGGCTTAGGCAGTGGTGCTATAAGGAGGGCTTTGGGATGTATGGCCACTGGGAGGCATTCAGGGACAGAGGACAGTTCTCTCGGGATGGACTTCATCTGAGTAGGGAAGGAAATAGACTTCTAGGATGGAGGCTGGCACAGCTGATTACGAGAGCTTTAAACTAGGAATTTGGGGGAGATGGTTGGGAGATGTCCAGGTAATCTCCACACCGGATTTTAGCATTGAGAGGAAAGAAAACGAAGTAAGAAAGGATACAGCCGTGGATAAGAGGAAGGGCAGTGCAGATACCAGTCTAATAGGTGATACTGGCTGTAGAATGACTGTGCCTCATAGGGTACAGAATGTGAGCGAGGCCAAACAGCAAAAATTAAGATGTTTGTTCACCAATGCGAGGAGCCTGGGTAACAAAATGGAGGAACTAGAGCTACTGGTGCAGGAAGTGAAACCAGATACTCTAGGGGGAACAGAAACAGGGTGGAATAGTCGTCATGACTGGGCTACAGGGATTGAGGGGTCTGTGCTGTTTAGGAAAGACAGAAATAAAGGCAAAGGTGGTGGAGTAGCACTGTCTATCAAGGATGAGGTAGAATGTAAAGAAATAAGAAGCAATGAAATGGATAATACAGAGTCCGTCTGGGCAAAAATGACATTGGGGAAGAAAACTATTAGAGCCTCCCCTGGGATAGTGCTTGGGGTGGGCTATAGACCGCCGGGATCTAATTTGAATATGGATAGAGCCCTTTTTAATGTTTTTAATAAAGTAAATACTAATGGAAACTGTGTGATCATGAGAGACTTTAACTTCCCAGATATAGACTGGAGGACGAGTGCTAATAATAATAATAGGGCTCAGATTTTCCTAGATGCGATAGCTGATGGATTCCTTCAGCAAGTAGTTGCTAAACCGACTAGAGGGGATTCCATTTTAGATTTGGTTTTGGTGAGTAGTGAGGACCTCATAGAAGAAATGGCTGTAGGGGATAGTCTTGGCTCAAGTGATCATGAGCTAATTCAGTTCAAACTGAATGGAAGGATTTACAAAAATAAATCTGCAGCTAGGGTTTTTGATTTCAAAAGGGCTGACTTTCAAAAATTAAGGAAATTAGTTAGGGAAGTGGATTGGACTGAAGAATTTATAGATCTAAAGGTAGAGGAGGCCTGGGATTATTTTAAATCAAAGCTGCAGAAGCTATCGGAAGCCTGCATCCCAAGAAAGGGGAAAAAATTCATTGGCAGGAGTTGTAGACCAAGCTGGATGAGCAAGCATCTCAGAGAGGTGATTAAGAAAAAGCAGAAAGCATACAGGGAGTGGAAGAAGGGAGGGATCAGCAAAGAAAGCTACCTTATTGAGGTCCGAACATGTAGGGATAAAGTGAGACAGGCTAAAAGTCAAGTAGAGTTGGACCTTGCAAAGGGAATTAAAACCAATAGTAAAAGGTTCTATAGTCATATAAATAAGAAGAAAACAAAGAAAGAAGAAGTGGGACCGCTAAACACTGAGGATGGAGTGGAGGTCAAGGATAATCTAGGCATGGCCCAATATCTAAACAAATACTTTGCCTCAGTCTTTAATAAGGCTAAAGAGGATCTTAGGGATAATGGTAGCATGACAAATGGGAATGAGGATATGGAGGTAGACATTACCATATTTGAGGTAGAAGCGAAACTCAAACAGCTTAATGGGACTAAATCAGGGGGCCCAGATAAGCTTCATCCAAGAATATTAAAGGAATTGGCACATGAAATTGCAAGCCCATTAGCAAGAATTTTTAATGAATCTGTAAACTCAGGGGTTGTACCGTATGATTGGAGAATTGCTAACATAGTTCCTATTTTTAAGAAAGGGAAAAAAAGTGATCTGGGTAATTATAGGCCGGTTAGTTTGACATCTGTAGTATGTAAGGTCTTGGAAAAAATTTTGAAGGAGAAGGTAGTTAAGGACATTGAAGTCAATGGTAAATGGGACAAAATACAACATGGTTTTACAAAAGGTAGATCGTGCCAAACCAACCTGATCTCCTTCTTTGAGAAAGTAACAGATTTTTTAGACAAAGGAAATGCAGTGGATCTAATTTACCTAGATTTTAGTAAGGCATTTGATACCGTGCCACATGGGGAATTATTAGTTAAATTGGATAAGAGGGGGATCAATAGGAAAATTGAAAGGTGGATAAGGAATTGGTTAAAGGGGAGACTACAACGGGTCCTACTGAAAGGTGAACTGTCCGGCTGGAGGGAGGTTACCAGTGGAGTTCCTCAAGGATCGGTTTTGGGACCAATCTTATTTAATATTTTTATTACTGACCTTGGCACAAAAAGTGGGAGTGTGCTAATAAAGTATGCGGATGATACAAAGCTGGGAGGTATTGCCAATTTAGAGAAAGACAGGGATATCCTACAGGAGGATCTGGATGACCTTGTAAACTGGAGTAATAGTAATAGGATGAAATTTAATAGTGAGAAGTGTAAGGTCATGCATTTAGGGATTAATAACAAGAATTTTAGTTATAAGCTAGGGACGCATCAATTAGAAGTAACGGAGGAGGAAAAAGACCTTGGAGTATTGGTTGATCATAGGATGACTATGAGCTGCCACTGTGATATGGCCGTGAAAAAAGCTAATGCGGTCTTGGGATGCATCAGGAGAGGTATTTTCAGTAGGGATAAGGAGGTTTTAGTACTGTTATACAAGGCACTGGTGAGACCTCACCTGGAATACTGTGTGCAGTTCTGGTCTCCCATGTTTAAGAAGGATGAATTCAAACTGGAACAGGTACAGAGAAGGGCTACTAGGATGATCCGAGGAATGGAAAACTTGTCTTAGGAAAGGAGACTCAAGGAGCTTGGCTTGTTTAGCCTAACTAAAAGAAGGTTGAGGGGAGATATGATTGCTCTCTATAAATATATCAGAGGGATAAATACCGGAGAGGGAGAGGAATTATTTAAGCTCAGTACCAATGTGGACACAAGAACAAATGGATATAAACTGGCCACCAGGAAATTTAGACTAGAACTTAGACGAAGGTTTCTAACCATCAGAGGAGTGAGGTTTTGGAATAGCCTTCCAAGGGAAGCAGTGGGGGCAAAAAATCTATCTGGCTTTAAGATTAAACTCGATAAGTTTATGGAGGAGATGGTATGATGGGATAACATGGTTTGGTAATTAAATATTCATGGTAAATAGGCCCAATGGCTTGTGATGGGATATTAGATGGGGTGGGATCCGAGTTACCCAGGAAAGAATTTTCTGTAGTATCTGGCTGATGAATCTTGCCCATATGCTCAGGGTTTTGCTGATAGCCATATTTGGGGTTGGGAAGGAATTTTCCTCCAGGGCAGATTGGAAGAGGCCCTGGAGGTTTTTCACCTTCCTCTGTAGCATGGGGCACGGGTCACTTGCTGGAGGATTCTCTGCTCCTTGGAGTCTTTAAACTACGATTTGAGGACTTCAGTACCACAGATATAGTTGTGAGGTTTTTTGCAGGAGTGGTGGGTGAAATTCTGTGGCCTGCGTTGTGCAGGTCAGACTAGACGATCATAATGGTCCCTTCTGACCTAAATATCTATGAAGGTCAATGGTGGAGAAGGGGAAAAGCTGGTAGACTAGAAAAAAATGAGATCTGGAGAAGCATAGTGGGAGGTTACAGGTGAGTATCTACCACCACAATAAAGCACTCCATCAACCCCCCTTTATATGCTCCCTAGCAACAACTGACCCAGAACGGACTCCCCTTCTACATTTCAAACCTTCCCACTCATCCAAATGACTGTCATAAAAGTGAATGTTAGGGCTGGCTGTGTACAGTAACTCTGGGGACTTCAGCCTTATGGAGAACTTGGTGTTAGTTCCAGGCAGTCATTTTACAAATTAATGTGGTTTGCTTTGCTCCACACTTGAAATGAAGATTTTCAAAAAGTTAGTGCAGGCTTGAAAAAATGTCACCCATCATTTGCATCAAGCCGTAAATATGATGCATATGATATCTGTTTCAATTAGAGACATACCTATGAAAATAGACTTATTTTGGGTGCTGATTTCTCCTTATTCACAAGTCCTTTCCCTACCTACGCTTGTCCCATGTGTAAATATTACATGTTATTGGGAATAAAGAGCCTTACATTGCTGGGAAGTGGCTGGTTGAGTACAGAACCAGTGGCTTGTTGGAAAGTGGAGGTGCTGCAATTTCTGGAGCTCCAGTATTGCTCGCTTCTTCTTTGCATGCTCAGTCCTTTCATTTTCTTTTCTTCTCCAGGTCTCCAATCTGGAGATGAGACAGAGACACATGGTGTTTTCAGCTAGGATGCTTGTACACCTGATCTTATCTTCTCCATTCTCCCAGTTTGTTCATAATAACAAGGGGCTAGGATTAGACTAGTGAATTTCAGTCTCCTTACAAACACTATGACAGGACCATGCCCTGAGAGAGCCATTGCCCTTTCTGCTTCTGCCACACCTACATCACAAAAACGAGGTGTTAGAATCGGTATGTTCCTCTGTCTACAGGCTATCGTCAGCAAGGATGGGTCTTGTTGTTCGAGTACAGGACTAGAAGTTAGAAGAGCTGGGGTCTGTTTCCGTCTCTGCCACTTTATGTGATCTTGGGCAAATCACATAGGGCGCATTTTTCAAAAGCAGGGTGTAATTTGTTCCAAACAAGACAACTGCAGCCCTCACTGACTTCAGCTGAAGTTGTGGGTGCTCAGTATCTCTGTAAGTCTGGCCCCAGATGGCTAAAGTTGGGCACCCAAAATTAAAGGACACTTTTTTAAATTTGAGACCTAACTCATCCGTACTACCTCAGGTCCCAAACAGCTAAAACAATGCTAGCCTATCTCACGGGGTGCTGCAATGTCAATGGCATGGTTTGAGATCCTCAGATGCTAGATTTCAGAGTAGCAGCTGTGTTAGTTTATATTGTCAAAAAGAAAAGGAGTACTTATGGCACCTTAGAGACTAACAAATTTATTTGAGCATAAGCTTATTATGCTCAAATAAATTTGTTAGTCTCTAAGGTGCCACAAGTGCTCCTTTTCAGATGCTAGAGTAAAACAAGGTATTTCCACCCTGGAGGATTCTGTTTAGTGACTGGCCCAGTATCCTGAAAAGGATGAACTTTGGTAGCTATGAAAAGAAATTGGGTCACAAAGGGACAAATTATTTTATTAAACATCTCTACTGGCCTCAGAGCTCTGCAGTATTCAGCAAAAACCTGTTCCTCTTAGCATTACCTTTAGGCAGAAGCTCTTTGAGGTTGGGACTACATGTTTTGTTCTGTGTTTGTACAGCACCTAGCACATTCTGGGTATTACAACATAAACAGAAGCAGCAATAGATACTGTAACATGGCTTAAGGTTCAAAATACTGCACCTCACTAGGGCTTTATCACTCCAGCTCACATTGCTACCATCTTTCTGTTGATAAATTTTCTTCCTCAGAAAGGTCCTAGGGAGAAAAATTCAGCATGACTCAACTGAGAGTTATAATCAAGAAACTGACAATTATTTTTAATATAGAAACTTAGAGATTGTATTTTTGAGTCGTTTTGTTTGTTTAAGAAATTGACAGAATCAGGATGCACTAAGAGAAATGTTCTTTTTAAAGTTTTTATTTTTTACCTCTCAAATAAAACAAACCTAATTTTCTCTCTCTCATAAGGAACCCTCTCTCTTTATCTATGTTCATTTTGGAATGGCAGCCTTATTAAGTTAGTGAAAAAGACAGCATAGGATGTTTTATAAAAATCCCGTAGCCACTCACTCACCTTTTTACTTTGTTAATTTCCAAAGTTGCTTCTTTTTCCTGGTTGCGCAATGTCACTTGAGGCAGTACTGCTATAAGCTCATGACATGGAGGCCATTCTAGTTCTCTTTACAACCCCGATCCCCCAATCTGACCTGAACCATCATTAATGTTTTACCTTATCAGGGGCTCTCAAACCATTAATAGCTCAGCAGAGACCGTGTGCGCCTGACAGGTTTTAAGAATGAAAACTGGGTGTTCGAGTGATTAAAATAAAATCTGATCATCTAACAAGGTCTTGTTTAAAGGTGGCACAGTGGCTTGTGCAAGCAGCGATTCAATGGCAGAGCTGGCAGATCAAACCTTTACACAGGTTCAACAAAAGCCGTTTTCATCTCCAGCTCCCCCGCACTCAAAGGCAGGGCAGAGCTGCCCTGTACTATTTGTCAACTTTGTATACACATAGTCACCACTGTTACCATTTGATTCAAGCAGAGGGAATGTGGTGTGAAGACCTTGTTTCTCAGGAAACTGTTCAGGTTTGTAAGGAGATAAGCATGCTCAGTAAAAGCATTTTGGAACCGAAGGGAACAGAATAACTGGCACTAAACAGAACTGGTTCTTTAAAACATGAGTGCTCCTTTTATGGTGCAGAGCCAATGGAGCTAGGGAAGCTAGTTTTTACCGTGCTTTACAGATTATCTGCTAAATGATCAGCTATATGTTGATGGCAAGATTTTTATACCAAGAGATGATATAAGAGGCAGATAAAAGCTTGGTTTTCAGATCCTCAGGGTTTGGAGTAATGGCTGTTAGAAAAAATCACCATTTGAATTGCAAAAGGAACACATTTGATCCAGGAGTCACTGAGAGAGAGAATCAATACAGAACAGCATAAAATTTATTTACACAAAGTCATTCTAGTCTTTATTGCTAAAAGCTTTACAGCTTCTAACAGAAACATTTCTCAAATAGAGCACGCTTAACTTTAATCCATACACTGTTTTTCTTCCTCCTTTGGCTACTGATAAAAAACGCTGTGTTTAAATATGGGCCATACAATCCAAAGTGAGATTATATGGCTCCACAAGGATAAATTCCAACCTGGGAAATGGTGCCCTTCAAACATAAAAGATCAGTTGCTGGGTTCTGGCTGGGAGGGTGACTCCCACATGATGCTGGCTCTCTTGTACGTGAGGGGATGAAAAGGACAGTAGCATAAATCTTACACTGAAAGTCATGGGTCTTCAGGTGCAGAATGGCCCCCTAGATGTTTTGTTTAGTAGGGTTTTCTCATTATTTCATCCAATTCTTTATGGCCACATTCAATATCGAAAAAGAGAATTACAGTAAGACTGAAAATTCTGCAGGACAATACCCTAGCCACTGGGTTATGAGGTATTCAGGGGTGGAGCACTCCCAAGCTCTTCTGCTGAAGCTGTTCCACTGCACATACATGATTTGTCATTGGCACAGGGCATAGAAGCTGACTCTGGAAAATACTAGTGGCTGCGCCACCAAAAAGCTCAGGGAGGTGCTTGGGGGAGGGCAGAGAGGGGCGGCGGGGGGAGGGGCGGGGCCTCGGAAGAAGGGGCGGAGTGGGGGTGGGGCCTCGGGGCAGAGCACCCCAGGGAAAACTAGAAGTCGGCACCTGTGGCACAGGGTTTCAAACTTGGGTCTCCTACTTCCTAAGTGAGTTCCCTAGCCACCAGGCCAGAGAGTCAATTTCATTCTCTGGCCTATGACCATGGCAGTCTCTGAGCTACTCCTCCATATGAAAAATGAGGCTCGTTGTGACTGGTTCCTTTACAGCAAATCAGGTGTGCCCCTATGATGCCTTTGACCAAAGTTAAACACCATGCTATGGTTAAAAGTACAATCCCTCTGTTTGAAAGACAGTATTTGACCTTTCAATATCCACAAGAAATTCTCTGCTCCCTGAGGTTGGCTACTAAGGGCAACATTGTTCCCCAGTTTTATAAGCAGGATGCTCTAAGGGAAGCCTGGTGTTCTTCGTCATTCTTTCCCCTGAGGCTGTATCTTGGAGCTGCAAAATGATGTCTAGAAGACCATGCTGTGATGCTGCTGCCCAAATTTGCTATTCCTTCCCCTCTCTACAAACACATCCTTTTTGTCACAAGGAGCACACTAGCCTCAATTAACTCACTATCTCTGTGTCATTTAAATGACCCGACGAGGAAAAGTAGACATCCTCAAGAATAGATTCCTGTGCATTTCAATACAATGCTGGCTCATAAGAACGAAGCCGAAAAGCAGGGATCGCAACCAGCACATGGGTGCTCATGAACCAAGACAAAACTAGTATGTTCACAGGAAGAGGGGAGAACATGCCCCATAAGGACCAGGCTGTGTCTAGCCCAACAGGGCAGTGTAAGAGCCAGGCTCCATCACAGCCCTTCTGTTTGGGGACGGGCATGCACTGTTTCCTGCATTACTGGGAGCGCAAATATTGGAAGCATGTGATGTCCTGGAGTTTCCCCCAGATGCTGTAGCTCTGCTGGATCCAAACATGGGCCAGTCCCTAAATGGCACAATTTGGCCCTAATTCAGCAAGGTATTAAAGCACTGGCCTAACTTTAAGCATATGAGTAGTCCAATTGGCTTCAATGTTTGTAAGAGTACAGTGAAGTGAAGGGGAGACACCCCAAGCTGGAGGCACTTACTGAGTTAGGAATTCATTACATGGTGACGAGGGAAGAGAATGGTTTTGGAAAAAAAAAAAAAAGAATATGCTCTTTGGGGCAAGACTGTCTTTTTGTTCTGTGTTTGTAAAGTGCCTAGTGCACTGGGGCCCTGGTCCATGACTGAGCCTCTTGGGCACTATGATAATACAAATACTAAATAGTAACAATGAATAATCTGTCCTCCTCCCCACCTGTTTCACTGAAGTGTCTTTCCTGAGCTGCAGTCATTGCCAGAAACATACACAGAATACGATGTCAGTGTGAAATGCTTTGAAACACTGTCACAATAGGAACAATTTTCTCTAGGGAATGAAATCAGACTGCAAAGTTATTTTCTGTCTGCTGAAACATGAAAAGAATATGAATGAGATTACATCTGGCCCTGGGTATATAAGAGAGCAGAACCAGCCTTAACCAGATTCAGTTTTCCTTCAGTATCCTTCGAAGAAATTAAAAATCCCAAAGAAATCCTGAATCTGGCTAGATGTCTTATAAAAGAAACCACATTCTTGCCTAGCAGAAACAGCGTGCCTTTGATTATTTGGAAACACATGACTTAATCATCCCATTATGCATACCTTTTCTCAGCTGGTGCCAGAGCCTGAAAAAGACAGAGACAAGCATTAGATAAAACAACATGATTTCTAGCTAAAGAGATTGGAGTCAAAGGGTCCAACCCTGCATAGGGCTGAGCATCCTCAATGCCCATTGACTTCTCTGGGAGGTGTGGGTGCTTAGTACTTAGCAAGATTGGGCCTAAAGGGAGCCCTCTCCCCTGAACTGATACCAAGCTAGATAACTAAAAATCTTTATCTTCTTAAGTAACTTCCCTCCCTCAAACAAAGATCCACAACATGCAAAAAGACCCATGGGCAAAATGACTGGTGCTAACAAGTTTCAGAGTAGCAGCTGTGTTAGTCTGTATTCGCAAAAAGAAAAGGAGTACTTGTGGCACCTTAGAGACTAACCAATTTATTTGGGCATAAGCTTTCATGAGCTACAGCTCATTTCATCGGATGCATTCAGTGGAAAATACAGTGGGGAGATTTATATACATAGAGAACATGAAACAATGGATGTTACCATACACACTGTAAGAAGAGTGATCACTTAAGATGAGCTATTACCAGCAGGAGAGCGGAGCGGGGCGGGGTGGAAGGGGGAAACCTTTTGTAGTGATAATCAAGGTGGGCCAGTTCCAGCAGTTGACAAGAACCTCTGAGGAACAGTGGGGACCTAAAAGTGGCAATTTTTCAACAAAAAAACTTCAAAAACAGACTCCAAGGAGAGACTGCTGAATTGGAATTAATTTGCAAACTGGATACAATTAACTTAGGCTTGAATAGAGACTGGGAGTGGATGGGTCATTACACAAAGTAAAACTATTTTCCCATGTTTATCCCCCTCCTCCCCTCCGCTGTTCCTCAGCCGTTCTTGTCAACTGCTGGAAATGGTCCACCTTAATTATCACTACAAAAGGTTTTCTCTCCCCCCCCCCCACCCCGCTCTCCTGCTGGTAATAGCTCATCTTAAGTGATCACTCTCCTTACAGTGTGTATGGTAACACCCATTGTTTCATGTTCTCTAGGTATATAAATTTCCCCACTGTATTTTCCACTGAATGCATCCGATGAAGTGAGCTATAGCTCACGAAAGCTTATGCTCAAATAAATGTGTTAGTCTCTAAGGTGCCACAAGTACTCCTTTTCTCTTTGGTGCTAACAAGTCACTGTTCACTCATTTTGCCTTGGCTGCAGCCCATCCCCCTGTTATTTGTCTGTATAGTGCCCACCTAGATTATGATATCTTCAGGGAAGGGACCTGGTCTTCAAACCCTTTTGTAAAGCAGCGAGTGCACTGTTTGCACTATACAAATCATAAATAAATTAAAGAATAACTCCCCTTTCTCTACGCACAGGCTGCTAGTCAGTGACAACGCACAACACGGTGCTTTGATTAACCGCAGGCACTTCATCAGCTGCGGTTAACACACGGAGCTACAATTTTTCCTGCTTGGAATACCTGGTATGCTCCCATCTGCAATGCCAGATCCTTTCCCTTGCTAGCCTTAGTGGTAGAGCACAGCTGAGATGCAACCAGGACCCAAGAGAAAAAGGCCCAAGAGAAAAAGTTTGCTGTATCCTTTAACCGCATTGTTGCTAAGAACATTGAGCTTCCTGGTCTCTGTGGCAACATGCTCTTTAGCACACATGACACATTCATGTTTATAGTGCTGTGTTATTGCATGAATGGGGAACTAGCAACTGGAACACATGGCTGCAAATCCCAGCTTCCTAATTCTTCTGCTCTATGCCATTATGTTTTGGCAGCCATTTTAACCAAATGACCTCAATTGCTAATGAAAAGAAATAATCACTTCTTTAAATCCAGTCGGGAATATCCACATGAGCATGAGCTCATGAAAGATGCCAGTTTGACAACACTGGAAACCTTATCATCTCTGCAAAGAGTAAGTACAACATAAGAAGCAGCAGGACAAACTTCCCATACAATACCCCTTGCTAATGTGCCTCAATCAGTAATCTGGTGATCTAAAAGGGAAAGGCTCTGTATCTCATTCCCAAGCTCCTACATTCAGTGCTTAGATGGTGTTTAAAGGCAACAGAATATCAAGGAGGGCTTAGTTCCCTGACACGTCATCCAGATGCAAAACGTGCAGAGTATGCCTAGTACTCAGGTGTTTATTGCAGATATCGTTAACAGTCTTTGCACATATTGGGCACAGGAAGAAACCAGTCCATTTACTGACAGAAGCAGCAATTACTCACAGGCTGCAGAGAACAGAAATAATCCCTACCTTTATGAACATTTAAAAAAAAAAAAAAAAAAGCAAAGCTTCACAGCAGCATGGTTCTGAAAATGAACTGAATGACTTAACTAGCCCTGAGATCAGAGTTCTGTGTCTTTCACACAGGAATCATGAAGGGATCAATAGCACTCAATGCAGAGCAACAAGCTGCCTTTCTGATACTCATTTAGGTTTTGGTAACGTTATCAGTTCTAGCTGCGCACATGCAGAATCCCGAACTCAGAGCTGGCAGTTTTCAACAAGAGCATTTTGTTTTTTAAATGCATGTATTTATCATTTTGAAGCCCATACATGCCTCCAGCCCAGGATTTTGGATTTCAAATCATTTTGATATTTAAAATGAAAAGCATTTCAGTTCAACTTTCAATTACAATGTGGAAGGGCTGCAGAAAAGCCTCTTTGCAAGCATTGCTGCAACAGTTGAAACCAGAAGAAGTCCTCTTGCTAACAGGTTATAGCTGCTGGATTTGAACACATAGGAGTCTGGGGAAAAGAGCTTTAGTTTGGAACTCTTTCCCCTTTTGGTCTGAAAGAACCCAAATCTGTTGATCCTCTCCACACAATGTAAATCCCCTTTATTTGAGCAGACTCTCTATGTTAGTTACATGGTACCCATTACTGCAGTATCTAAACACCTCATTGCTTTAATGTATTTCTTCTCACAACAACCCTGTGAGGTAGGGCAGGCCTATATTATCCCCATTTTATAGGTGGGGAACTGAAGCACAGACATACTAAGTAACTTGCTGAGGATTACACAGGTAGTTTATAGCACGGCAGATAACTGAACCCTGTTCCCTTCAGTGGTAGGTTAGAACCCTACCCACTGTTCCATCACTCCCACATAAGTACATTTGTTATTTTTAACAGCTAATGTTGAGGTTGAGTCATTTCGTTTTGATTGATATTGGCTCCCCTGTTCTTGCATGTTTCCAGTAAACATGCCCAGATAGATTATTACAGATAAACAGCAAGAGTGCTATGAATCAAATGAATTACTGACTCCAGGACCAGTAAACATCCACTACAATCAGAATGATCCTGCAAATAGGTGCCAAGCCAATTCATACCACCTCAACAGCAATCCCTGTAACCAGTGAAGCTGGAGCTCTGCTGGACCCCAAAGGGAATTTGTCCAATCTGTGTCAGCAGGGACAAGGGTGGCATTGCATGGATCATTGTCTAAGGGAAATGGGTTTTAAATTGGAGAAACACAATCTTCAGGGAGTCAGACAGGAAGCACTCTGGGGTTCTTAAAAAATCTGAACATGCGTAACATCAATACCACGAGCCATATTTTCAAAGCAGAAATTCTGGTCATGAAAGTCTTTGGAACATATTCCCAATGATAAATGCGTCTTTCCCCCCCTTGTTTATCACATACCTCAGGTGGAGGAGTAGGAATCATTTTTTCTGCTGGCACAGAGAGGGAAAAAAAATAGAAAAATAAGCAAGAGCCAACACGACAAAAGATTTTATAATCTCTAGCTATTAATGTTACTTGTACGTTTCTTCTGCCTTTGCATTTGTGCCCTGTCTCATGTTCCCCAGCATATCACTCACAATAGTGCAGACACTGGCCTGACCTTTTAGAAACATAAAGCACTGAGTGTGTTACTCTCCATATAAAACAAATGGCATTTTTGCTCATGTTAACACAAAAATAGGGATGGGCCCAAAAAAACCTGAATTTAGGATTGAAATCCAAACATAGAGATGAATTTTGCAGCTGGTCCATATTTTTATAATGGACTGAAATAAACATCTGGAATGAAACACCCGTGAAGTTTGGGGTGCTTGAAAATCCTGATCCAAATTTTTCATCTTGCGACCACCTCTACTCTGACCCCCTCTAATACAAAATGTCAGTGATTCTACATGTACAAGTGCATTTGAATCTCTCCAAACATGAGATGCGAGCCAGCCAACTGGCCTATCCAGGAAAATAAGTAGTTTGCTGCTGCAACACTACACACAAAAATGGGGTGGGAGATGAAGAGTGGTGGACCTCATGCCCTTCGGAGGCTATTACTGAAAGCTCTACCTTCAGGAGATAAAAGGGGATTAACCCAGGGAAGACACAGGTAGACAACATGTAAGCACTTGAACAACTCAATACAACATTAGTCCAGGCAGGAGTCTATTAACAGTGTCTGATGGAAGCAACTGTATTATTTATTAAACTGACAAGTTCAATCGGCTGCTTTTATACCAGTATAAAGAGAGCTATTGTACTTTCATGTCCTTTTAAACACAGAGAATAAAGTGTTCCCTGGAGTGCTTTCATGAGCTGCCTTCGATTAAGAGTTCTTAGAACATTTGATATTGTCAGAGATCAGCTTGCCAGAACCCCAAGTGGATTTGCAGCTTTCACAAAAGAAATGAGGATGACAGCAATTATAATTAAAAGTAGGCTGGAGAATGAAGGACCTTACCTGATGTGTACTTTACTTACTGTACCTAAAGGCTAGGCTGTCAAACATGGGGGAACTAACCTGCTTTTACATCGTTGGCAGAAATGTCAGAATTGGCATCATATTATCAGTGACTGATGCCAAGATGTTATTTCTCTTCTCAAAGTGCTAATTTTGGTGAGATGTTTGTGCTGCTTTCTAGAATGTCAGCAATACAAAGGAACGGAGTAGTGCCTAACTCTGAGAAGTAGACAGTCCATGACATATGTCAGAGCTTACATGGAGGTGTAAATTATCAGAATAAGACTAAAGGAGTACTTGTGGCACCTTAGAGACTAACCAATTTATTTGAGCATAAGCTTTCGTGAGCTACAGCTCACTTCATCGGCATCCGATGAAGTGAGCTGTAGCTCACGAAAGCTTATGCTCAAATAAATTGGTTAGTCTCTAAGGTGCCACAAAAAAGTACTCCTTTTTGCGAATACAGACTAACACGGCTGTTACTCTGAAACCTGTCAGAATAAGACTAAGTATTTCACATCCCATGTTTTAAAATACAAAAGGAAATGCCTTTGCACAATATCTCCGATCTACAAAGCACTATGCAATTTGGATCCTGGCTACCTTAGCCACTGTCACCTTAGCCACTGTCTTTCTCATCATGTTTTATCCCAATGGTTAAGATCAGCAGGGGTGCATCAGCTAGCAAATCCTAGATAAAAGGTCTGGGAGCTGGTGCAATGGGGTTCTCAGTAACAGGCTTTTGACTCTGGAGTTTGTTTTCCTCATTGGCCTGACAGAGCCTGAGTTGGACTAAGACTTGCTTCCTTATGTCATTTTAGATCCTGATGTATGTGATTTGATACTTTTGTGCACACACCAAGAGGTGCATTTTATAAACTGTAAAATAATAATTAGTTATTTAGGGTGGATAAAGGATGTTAGTTCCAATAGCATTTGCGCTGAATTTTGACAGTGATACCATTAATGCAAAAAAAAAAAAAAAAAAAGGGAACATTCTTCTGGGATGTATTAGCAGGAGTGTTGTAAGCAAAATACGAGAAGTAATTCTTCAGCTCTACCCCACGCTGATTAGTCCTCAACTGAAGTATTGTGTCGAGTTCTGGGTGCCACATTTCAGGAAAGATGTGGACAAATTGGAGAAAGTCCAGAGAAAAGCAACAAAAATGATTAAAGGTCTAGAAAACATGACCTATGAAGGAAGATTGAAAAAATTGGATTTGTTTAGTCTGGAAAAGAGAAGACTGAGAAGGGACATGATAACAGTTTTCAAGTACATAAAAGGTTGTTACAAGGAGGAGGGAGAAAAATTGTTCTTCTTAACCTCTAAGGACAGGACAAGAAGCAATGGGCTTAAATTGCAGCAAGGGCAGTTTAGGTTGGACATTAGGAAAAACTTCCTAACTGTCATTGTGGTTAAGCACTGGAATAAACTGCCTGGAGAGGTTGTGGAATCTCCATCATTGGAGATTTTTAAGAGCAGGTTAGACAAAAACCTGTCAGGGATGGTCTAGATAATACTTAGTCCTGCCATGAGTGCAGGGGACTGGACTAGATGACCTCTCGAGATCCCTTCCAGTCCTGTGATTCTATGAAAAGAAATTTCTATGCTGTCATGGAACTTTCTGAAAATCTGAATGCCACCGTTATCCCATACTTCTAGATAACAGATCAATAGAAATGTATACCATCTACTTTGAAGCCAGAAAACTAACTTTAGGAAGCACCAAATCCATTGGGGACATAGAGACACAAGTCCCCCTCATAAATATCTTATTTTTTCTAGAATATCATAACTCTCAGTATATAAGCCTAGCAGAATCAGAGCTTTCATTGCAGCTCCATTAAGCTCACTCCAGCTGGACCAGCAGTTGCTGAGCACCATCATGCTTTCTGCATCCGCTCTGGAAGATTAGTCTGCTACTTTTGCAGCACATCCTGCAGACTCTGGCCAGACTCTGATCTCAGGAATAGCTGAGTAAAGCCAGAGTAACTCTATTAAGCTCAAATACATGGAGTTACTCTGAATTTACACTGTTAATAAGCTCTGAATTTTGCCCCACATCAAACCCAGTTCTCTCGTTTGCTGCTGCCAGGCGCTTACTGGTAACATAGAAAAATAAGTATTTTATGATGGGGCCTTTTCAGCCACGAGGTTTGAATTTCATGACCTGACTACTTTCCCCCACCCCAATTTCAGTAATAAAGGCAAACAGAGCTGAATGGGATGCTTTGCCTTTGTTCAATTATATTCCCCTTTAACCTTTTATTTCTCCTCTAATTCAAACCCTTGTGGAATACAATGACCTAGTTCTTTGAAAAAGAAGGTACAATCAATTCATTCATGGGCATTAGCCAATAGGGGTGCTCACAAGAGCACAAAGAGTGAAGGATCCCCTGCTCCAAGCTTCATTTCTGAATGTGCAATAGGCTGTTGCCAAATAACTGAATTTTTCTGTAATATAAATATTTGTAAATGTAATCTCCAGTCTGCCCCCGCTTTATCCCCACTGACTCTAATGGGCCTCATGGTCAGCGTTCAAGATCAGTAATATAGAAAGAAAAGGAGTACTTGTGGCACCTTAGAGACTAACCAATTTATTTGAGCATAAGTGAGCTGTAGCTCACGAAAGCTTATGCTCAAATAAATTGGTTAGTCTCTAAGGTGCCACAAGTACTCCTTTTCTTTTTGCGAATACAGACTAACACGGCTGTTACTCTGAAACCAGTAATATAGAAAGATTTGGCTTTAGAACAAAGTTTAAAAACAAGCAGGGCCTTTGCTCCACCTTCAGGTCAGTGAAGGACATTGCATGGCAACAATGTTTCGACAAATATTTGGCTGAAGAATTAATACAGCTCTTGGGAGGGCAAAGGCATTTGTTGGAAACTTCTAAAACACTAATATTCTTAGTCAATGAAACAGACCATTCCTGGTTCAAAAACAGAGTGACAAATTTACTAAACACTGGTCGTTAAATTCGGCCCCATTTATGCACCTGACAATCACATTGGAGACAACAGGTTGTAAACCAAGAGAAATTTAGAAAGAATACATCATATTTCAACAAATCTGAGGCCCTTTAGAATTTCACAGTTGCCACATGTCCACTTCATGGCTGTCACTAGACTCCACTGTGGTCATTCAGAACATCCCAGCAACAGTGGAGATAACAGAATACAGATTTTCCTGCTCCAAAAGCACAGGCCCCTACCGCCTGAACTCATAGAGACCCTTCTTTAGCTGTTAGCACTATAGGGTCTGACTGTAACACTGAACAGTCCTGCTTCCATTGTGGCAATGACTTGGGATAGAGAGCTGTTAAAATCATCTAGATTTGTCAGTAAACTGCTGATATTGGCACCTGCTCCTATCTCTTGCTGTCACTGGGAGAGCAGGGGAGCTATGTGGAGAAGGTGCTCTGGCTGCATCACTCTGGTTAGAGTTCTTGAAGGATTGCCCTAGGACTTGAAAGTCTTGTCTATATGGGGAGTTATTCTGTAATAAGAATTCCAGGTTAACTCCCTGTGCGGACACTCTTATTCTGGAATAAGAGTGTTTTATTCTGAATGAGATTAGATTCCAAAATGGATTAAGAGTTCCTTATTCATAAATGGATTAAACCAGTTCAGAATAAGGCACTCTTATTCTGCAATAAGAGCATCCACACATGTAGTAAATCAAGAATAGTTAATCCACACCCTATTTTATTCCAGATTAATTTTCATGTGTAGATAAACACTTAATCAGGGACACTCCAAGGAGTCCTCCTAAGAGTCTAACTATAGAGATCCTGCCTACAGCATATTTTCCAGCTCATCCAAAACTATAGATATGTGGCTAGGCAATATGATATATAGAGTGGAGCTAAGTAGGCATTCACTCTAGCCATATTTCTATGACTGTGGGCAGTTGAGGACCATGCTTTAGGAATGTCTGCTATTGTCAGGCAGTACACTGTGGGGGAGATGAGGAAAATCAAGGAGGGGGAAAGGTTAGTGAGGAAACCCTGGGGAGCCAAAGAAAAGCAGGGGCAGGGTAGATACTTGGTAGGGGGGCAAAAGAGAAAGTGTGCAAATAAGTCACTGTATGTTCAAACATCCAAATTACATCACTGTATGATGTATAAGGCTCCAGATTTCTGGGCCTGCAGTCTTATCAGGTATGATGATATTCAACAATTTATACTGTTTATTTAATTATAAAAGAATTTTAGTTCCTATAAGGTTTATCATGAGCTATTTGATTCATTACTGCAAAATGTTTATTGGGATCACATTGTGAAAAAGAGAATGTTAATGTCTACCATTTCAAGTGCAAACTTATAATAGAGTTGGAATATCTGACCTCACCTATAGGAACAGCTGAAAGGGCCCGGGAGACAGTCTTGGGGTCTCTAGCCATCATGGCGTTCTGATTTAAAAAAAATAAATCAACATTTTTCTTTTTTTAATAAACAAGCGGGGAGATACACTACAGTAGGTTGGCCAAACTTTACCCAGCACAGACCACAAGAGCCTCAGCACAGTAACCTATGTGTATTAAATGGGGCAGATTGTAGCTGTCTGACAATTAGTACAGAGGTCTGTGGAGACTACAGGTTCAAGCATGTAATACTCCACTTGAATACTGGGACCTTGCACTGTTAATCTGCCAAGTTTGTTAATATTAGCTACAGAATTTCTCTCTCTTCCCCCAATTTTATTGGCATGGGCAATTCTGGAAAAATCTGCGAGATAGCCTGATTCACATGAAAACATTAATCATTTGTTTAATAAATCTGACTTAAGATTTGTATTTAGCAAAACTTGATTCTCTTCTGAGTTATCATCTTATAGAATCACCAATTTAAAGGAGGCTTCTGTGTATTATTAATATTCATGAGTTTTCTGAATGAATAAAAAACTTCCACTGTGAAACTGGAATCTAAATTGATCACCGAGCTCTGCCATCCTGCCATCCAACAGCAGTTGAGGTAAACTGGTAACATTTTTGGGAGAGCACCTATGTTTGCAACAACAGGTACCTGCATCTCTGAGGAAAATCTTTTATGTTTTGGAGTACGTGTCTTTCTCAGACCAGCACCTTCTGAACTGGATAATTTCCTGGGCACAAGCTTCTAAATCATAATTAAAATAAGGCAAGTTTAAGAACATATTATATAAGAGCAAACTCCACAAGTAGGGAAACACCCTGTTTAGTAGCAAGGAATATATTTTTAAAATCATATTAAATTGCTATGGGTTTTTATTAGAGATGGGCCCAATCAGAACCTGAGATCTGAACCCCTCAGTTTTGGGGATGCTCAAAATCCAAATCTGAATTTGGAATTTTGTGAGTTGAGCCCATCTGTAGGCTATTACTCACAACCAACTATGTTAAAAGATCATTAAGGTTGCAAAGGCAAGCACTCAAAGTTAGAATATACCAAAATTAAGGTTGTCTGTGTGACCCAATCTGGCTTCCTTGTACATTTGCATTATAATACAGTCTTTAATTGCATGATCACATACTATGCCATTTTTTTCCACAAGGCCCCTGCCTCATTCAGTGCACAGAATTCATGGTGCTCATGAAGATGAGCAATTATTTAATATTTTATGTTCTCTGAGTCCTTACTGCTTAAAGTGTGGCACTAGGACTTATTTACTGCACACTGTTCACATCCTATTCCTCCTGGACTTTTCTATGGCACTTATCATTAATGTATCTTAGCTACCAATTTTAGGATTGTTGTAAGAACTTAATAAAAACCCTTCAGAAATAGTAATCACTGTTTATGACATGCGTCATTGTGAATGCCCCACTAATACCAACTGTAGCATTTATGGTGATGGAGAATACCTTTTCTTTGCCGGATGGAAATCTGTCGCTCTTTGAAGATTTTTTCTTCCTTTTTTCAGAACCTTCAGAACAGGGACAACAAGAACCTGTAATGTGACTTGTTTCTGTGAGGATTGTCTGTGTGGGCATGAGTGCGTGGATCAGGAAAGAGAAAGCAGAGCTGAACTGTGCACTGAGTACTTGTGGCACCTTAGAGACTAACCAATGTATTTGAGCATGAGCTTTCGTGAGCTACAGCTCACTTCATCGGATGCATACCGTGGAAACTGCAGAAGACATTATATACACACAGAGACCATGAAACAATACCTCCTTCCACCCCACTGTCCTGCTGGTAATAGCTTATCTAAAGTGATCATCAAGTTGGGCCATTTCCTGGATTTGTGCTGGAAATGGCCCAACTTGATGATCACTTTAGATAAGCTATTACCAGCAGGACAGTGGGGTGGGAGGAGGTATTGTTTCATGGTCTCTGTGTGTATATAATGTCTTCTGCAGTTTCCACGGTATGCATCCGATGAAGTGAGCTGTAGCTCACGAAAGCTCATGCTCAAATAAATTGGTTAGTCTCTAAGGTGCCACAAGTACTCCTTTTCTTTTTGCGAATACAGACTAACATGGCTGTTACTCTGAAACTTATGCACTGACTGTTGAAGAAGCGCTCTATGTAAGCTCGAACCAACAGAAGTTGGTCTAGTAAAAAAGATATTACGTCACCCACCTATCTCTCTCATATCCTGGCACCAACAACGCTTCAACAACACTGCTGAGTGAATAACAGATCCAGAAGGCATTTTTCGAATATGGGGCAAATCCTGCTCCTTACTCATATATGTACTCCCACTGAAGTCAGGTCTTGCATGAGTAAAGCAAGGAGAATTTGAACAATGCTCATGCTCCATCTCTAATCAAGTACTTACATATTAGTATAATAATAATATTCCCTTTTGTAGCATCTTCCATCAGATCTCAAAACACTACCAACATGAATGAATTAATCCTCATAACACTTCATATAAGCATTATGTATCCATTTTACAGACAGAAAAGTTGAGGCACAGACAGTTTAAATGACTTGGCCATGGCTATCAGGAAGTCAGTGGCAGACCCAAGAATAGAGCTCAAGACCCTGGTCCTGCACTATGAAAGTCAATGTAAGTTTTGCCTCTGATAAGAGTAGGCTCATGCCTGGGGAGAATATCTGTAGAACTATGATATACAATAAAAGCCAACAATAAAAGAAGACTTTTAATACCTGTTTTTCTCTTCATCTGTAAAGTCTGAGTTTTGTCCAAACAGAAATCTCCCTCTGTTAGAAGATTTTTTCTCTCCTTGTCTGTTTCCTCACTGACTTGCTGCTGTTCAGTGCTTGGGATTTGCTGTAGCAATTCTGTATCAGTGGATTCCCTCTCAGCTTCAGCAACCTGAACAAAAATAAAGCAGGCAGGTGTTGGTTGTTATGGGGAGGAAAATGCCCAGTTAAAAAAAATCCCTCTCTTATCCCTTATTTTTGAAACTATCAGCTTGCAACATGGCAAATCCAGTCAGTACTGATTAAGGGCAAAATCCTCCTTTCAGAACCACATTGTGGATCTTGCCTTCAGTATTCTGTGGTCTCTACCACTGTGGATCACACTGTCAGGAGTTCCTATGCATAAGGAAAGCCCAATAAGCAAACTGAGATCTGTTATATGGAGATGAAATAAAAATATTTGCCCTAAATCCAGGCAATTAGAACAATATTCCATTAAAAAAGTCTTTGGCTGCCTTTCCATAACTCTCTACAATGCTGCTTGTAAAACCCACAGCTGTATCACAGACTCATGCCCTTTAAGGTCAGAAGGGACCATTGTGATGATCTAGTCTGACCTCCTGCACATTGCAGGCCACAGAACCTCACCCACCCACTCCTGTAATAGACCCCGAACCTCTGGCTGAGTTACTGACATCCTCAAATCATGGTTTAAATACTACTAGTTACAGATTATTCATCATTTACATTAGTTTAAACCTGCCAGTGACCCATGCCCCATGCTGAAGAGGAAGGCAACCAACCCGCGCCCCCAGGGTCCCTGCCAGTCTGATCCGGGGGAAAATTCCTTCTTGACCCCAAATATGGCAATCAGTTAGACCCTGAGCATATGAGCAAGAACTACCAACCAGACATCTGGGAAAGAATTCTCTGGAGTAACTCAGAGCCCTCCCCATATAGCGTCCTGTCTCCAGCCATTGGGGATTTTTGCTACTGGCAGTCACCAATGGGCCACATGCCAACATAGGCAGTCCCATCATACAATCCCCTCCATAAACTTATCAAGATCAGTCTTAAGGCCGGTTAGGTTTTTTGCCCCTATTGCTCCCCTTGGAAGGCTGTTCCAGAACTTCACTCCTCTGATGGTTAGAAACCTTTGCCTAAGTTTGAGCCTAAACTTGTTGATAGCCACTTTACAGCCATTTGTTCTTGTGTCCACATTGGTGCTTAACTTAAGTAACTCCCCTCCCTCCCTGGTGTTTATGCCTCTGATGTATTTATAAAGAGCAATCAGATCTCCCCATGGCCTTCCTTTGTTTAGGCTAAACAAACCAAGCTCTCTGAATCTCCTCTCAAAAGATAGGTTTTCCATTCCTCGATCATCCTAATAGCCCTTTTCTGCACCTGTTGCAGAATGAATTAAACTTTCTTAAACATGGGAGACCTAAACTGCACACAGTATTCCGGATGAGATCTCACCAGTGCCTTCTATAATGGTACAAACACTTCCCTGTCTCTGCTGGAAATACCTCACCTAATGCATCCTAGCTCTACATTAGCCTTTTTCATGGCCGCATCACATTGACAGCTCATAGTCATCCTGCGATCAACCAATACACCTAGGTCTTTCTCCTCCTCTGTCACTTCCAACTGGTAAATCCGCAGTTTATAGCAAAAATTCTTGTTGTTAGTCCCTAAATGCATGACCTTGTACTTTGCACTATTAAATTTCATCCCATTTCTATTACTCCAGTTTACAAGATCATCCAGATCTTCTTATGTGATATTCCAGTCCTCCTCCGTATTGGCAATCCCTCCCGACTTTCTGTCATCTGTAAATTTTATTAGCACACTTCTACTTTTTGTGCCACGGTCAGAAATACAATAAAATTGGTCCCAAGACCAATCCCTGAGGAATTACATTCATAACCTCCCTCTAGCCTGACAGTTCACCTTTCAGTATGGCCCATTGTAGTCTCCCCTTTAACCAGTTTCTTATCCACCATTCAATTCTCATATTAATCCCCATCTTCTCCAATTTAACGAATAATTTCCCATGTGGAACTGTATCAAATGCCTTACTGAAATCCAGGTACATTAGATCTATCTACTGCATTTCCTTTGTCTAAAAATTTATTTATCTTCTCAAAGAAGGAGATCAGGTTTGTCTGGCATGATCTGCCTTTTGTAAAACCATGTTGTATTTTATACCAATTACCATTCACCTCTATGTCCTTAACTACTTTCTCTTTCAAAATGTGTTCTAATTTTTGTTCAAATTTGAACAGTATCAATTGCACTGACTTTTATTTGGTGAAAGGGCTAGTATTTGTGGTTTCATTCCAGTGCTGTGAAGAAAAAAAAACCCTAAAAAACATTTATATTATTAAACTCTACCCTGTATTTGAGATGTAATCCCAGGGATTAAAATAGAAACATTCCCAAATTACTTTCTGAGATGGTAAATGTACAAGGCAGTAATAGGCATTCTTGATGAGATGCATGTCAGGCTAAATTCTCAGGCACAGAATTTACTTGTGCTCAGAGTTCTTCCAGCAGGTGTCCCCATAACAAAACAGAATTATGATGAATTATTGTGAACTCTAAGTACACTAGCTGTGTGTTAGAAGGCCCGAGTTTAATCAATGCACTTGAGAAGGGACCTCAAAATGACTTGCCAATATACAATTGAGTCATCAGCATTTCTGCTTTCCACCTTGATAAAAGAAAAGGAGGACTTGTGGCACCTTAGAGACTAACAAATTTATTTGAGCATAAGCTTTCGTGAGCTACAGCTCACTTATGCTCAAATAAATTTGTTAGTCTCTAAGGTGCCACAAGTCCTCCTTTTCTTTTTGTGGATACAGACTAACATGGCTGCTACTCTGAAATCTGTCACCTTAATAAAGGCGGTGTTGTGTTGAAGGAAGTCAGACACGACACACTGCTGGACTCTGTACAGAAGTGTGAAATGGTTTCATACAAACCTCTTCCTCAGGCTGGGCCTCTGAACATACACTGAGTGGAGAAGAACATGGGGAGATTCCAAACTCAGGTATTTCCAAATCCACAGCCTCTGCAGGTCTGGGGCCAGGCAAGTATTTCATATAATCAGTCAGGATCATTCTTTCAGAGACTGGGAGAAAAGAGAAATGACTGCTTTAGTTATACCATTTGCTACTACACCCTATACACCTTAAGAGAATGTTATAGGGAAGCTTTATGACAGGCTGGAAAACAGTCCTTATTAGAGTAAGAAGGGATCTCAGGATGTTTGTGAATCAATATTTCAAAAGACAGGATGCTTAATAAATGCACCTGAGAGCCTCTGATGCTCCCACACATTCCCTCCCTGGTCCACACACAAACTTCCTCCTCTTAATGGGCTTAACGCTCCACACCCAGCTCAGTGGCAGCTATTTGGGAAGGGGGAGGGGGGGCGCTGGAAGGAGAGAGGAGGCTCTGAGCCAGCTAACCTTCTCCAAACATCTACATTCCTATTTAAGGGATGACTTGCTCCCCACTCCCCTCCATTCTGGTGTTTTTACAGGAGGAGAGGGCAACCAGAAAGCCCACTCGTCCATGAACTACCATTTGTGGGTATGTGAAAGTCAATGGGACTTGGGCTCTTAAGTGCCTAAATCACGGTTGAAAATGGGACTTAGGAACTAAGGCACTTATGTGCTTTTAAAAAATGTACCGTGGATCTAACAACAGGCAGATGTTCAGGAGGTAAAGATAGTGCGGTTTTACTTCCCCCCGGACCATTTGCAGAGGTAATGAGCATCTGCAGCTCCCATTGACTTCAACTGGAGTTTTGGGTGTACAGCAGACACCTGGTGTGCAGGGTACTGTGAAAATCTGGCCTATAGGGCCAGACCTTCAGCTGGTATAAATCAGTTTAGCTCCACTGAAGTCGACAGAGCTACGTCAATTTACACCAGCCGAGGATCTGGTTCAAGGTTTAGGACGCTACCAGATTTACTTTAGTTCTTGAATAAACAGAAGTAAAAGAAGGTAGAATTGTAGAAAGAATCCCTTACGTTCTGCCTTCTCTTGCTCATCTATGCTGAGAGGTCCAGGTTGAAACAGGAAGTCAAATACCTTCAATGAAGTCGCTGAGATACTGGGAGAACAATAAATCCGGGAAGGGGCCAGTGGCAACTTCCAGGACAGCTGGTGGATGACAGAGGAGTATACACATATAGCAACAGGTAATGTACAGGTAATAAAATGTTAAATTAACACAATACTTGCAGGTTCACATTGCATTAATGAATTTCCCAACCAACTCAGTAGAACACCCTCCTTTATATTTTGGGTCCTACCTAGGTTGATTGTGTCCCTTTTGACAGATGCTCTGTTTTTAGGGCTAGTGTACACTAGAAGCACTACAGTGGCACTGCTGTAGCACATCTGATGTAGATGCTCTGTATAATAATGGTCTGTATTTTTAATATATGTAACACTATTATAAATGCTGGAGGCAAGGCGGGGCTTGGGGTGGAGGCTGACAGCTTGTGACCCACCATATAATAACCTCGCGACCCCCTGAGGAGTCCCAACCCTCAGTTTGAGAACCCCTGCTCTATGCTAACAGGAGAGAGCTCTCCCATCGGCATAATAAAACCACCTCCACAAGAACCAGTAGCTATGTTGGTGGGAGACATAGCACTGTCCACACTGGCACTTAGGTTGGTGTAACTTACCTCGCTTGTAGAGATGGCTTATTCACACCCCTGAACGACATAAGTTATACCGACATAAGTGGTACTGTGTACAAGCCCTTAGAGATACTTACATTTCCTAAAGGGATCAAAATGTCTCAACACGTCTTTACTTCCAACACCATTTTCAGATTTCAAAGAAACTTAAGTATTCAACTAAGTCTAACCTTTTCTCCGCCCATTGGTGAAACCAGCAATTCTGTTGTGAAGTCACTGGTGAAATTAAATCCCATGTAAGGCACCTAGAGAAATGGGAAAAAGTTGACGCTCAGTAATCATAAACCTGTGAGGAAAATGTTTCCCTTACACACATACACACAGCTTGGTGAGGCATTCTTTTTGGTGCCACTCATATGCATGGGTTTCTAGTCATCAAGTCATCAGCTATGTCACATAAAAACACTGTATATGGTCCATAGATGCAAAGTCTCATTGGAAGAAGCATTTATTCTCAGTGGGTGAAATTCATCCCCCCTATTGGCACAAGACTTATATGCCACTCATAGGTTTAACCCAAAGCTCAAGTGGTGCATAGACCTAAATGCTCTCAGGAAAGTGCTGGAAAGTGTCTCTATAACTCCTGAGAGAATTCTGAGCTACTGCACACGTGCATAATTAATGAGCACCACTTTTTTTTTTTTGCACAGAAAAAAGCTTCTGCCAAAATACTGATGTAGTTCCACCATTTTCCCACCAGAGGGCACTGTGGCACAAGAACAGCAGCAGCTCCCCACCAGGGAGGGAAGAGAAAGAGCTGCCTTCTTCGCAGTGGACCTTGTCAGGAGACAGGGGCTATGGGGAGCCAGACAGTGTGGGGTACTGGGGGGGCATCAGAAAGGGGTTCATAAGGGCTAGTGGGGGAGGACAGACTGGGGCAGAGGCTGAATGGGAGTGGAGGCACAGGGCCACAAGGGGGAGGGAGATTCAGGGCCAGATGGGGTTGGGGCGGGGGTGCAGAGCTACATAAGGACAGTGTGTGGTGGGTGGGGCACAGACACACATGGGGACAGGGGAAGGGGATGCAGGGTCACATGGGGACAGGGACAAATGTGCCTGACTGACTGGGGGAGTCTAGGGGTCAGCAAGGGTCTGCATGGGGGAAGTTCCCTAATAATCCCTCCACACTCCCCCACAAAAACCTGTTCCATACTTTTCCCACCCATATCCAACAACCCTCCAAGTTCACACCCAGGCTCCTTCCCAGCAATTTACTTCCCTCTCCCTTAGCTCCTCTGTTACCCCGACTACCCCAAGCCTTTGCTGTGCTTCTGAGGGGTGCGGGAAACATGGTCCTGTATTGTAGTTTAAATGAATTATTACTCAGAGTTCTGTATTAATATGCCTAGTAAGAAATCTATTTGTCAAAAAAAATAATAATTCCTGAATCTTTTTTGTTGTCTGTATTGTTACAGACATACTTGCGGACAGATATTTTGAAATAAATGACCAAAAAAATTGAAACTGGTGTGATTATATTGTGTTATTTTGATAAATAAAATATGAAGAATTTGAAAATATTATGTGCAGAATTTTTAATTTTTTGGTGCATGAGTACTCCCCCAGGAGTACTCTATATCATTTGTATTAGGAAGAGCCACCATTATGACATATTAACTAAGAATGTAGAGGAAAAACTCAATACTTGCTCAATTGTTAAATTGTAGGAAATGTGGCTATTTTATCTTCCATACCACTATGATCCAGAATGTTTTTTTGGATGGGTGTTTTTAAATTTACAATGTGTAAGGTCCTAGTCACCAGTATACAGTGCTGTGAAAACGTACCTATAAGAATTTTCCTCCACAGTTTTCAGAATAAAATCTTAGCAGATAAATAAAGAATAAGTGATAAGTATATAAATCTGTATTAGAGCTGGTCAAAAAACCAAAACACTTTTTTCCCCAAAAGTTTTCATGAACATTTCACTTTTGTTTTTCCTTAAAATTCCAAACTTCAGTGAAAAAATGATAAACATTTCATAATTGAATTTTTAAAAAAATCAATTCCATAGCGGTGGAACTTGAAAAATTGAAAAATGTTGGCAAAAATTTCATTTAATATTGAAATTTTGTATTCTATATTTAATAGGTAGAGAACATGTCAGTTTGGAGTACTTTCAGGTTAGCTGAAAGTACAAATAGTTATAAATGTGGGTAGTTGAACATGTTAGTGAATTATAATAAATCTGGTATATATACAGGGAGTTATGTTCAGAAATACAAACTCCAACAAATGGAGAGAGATCACAGTCAAGTGCTAACTCATTCACCCAGTCTAGCACATTTTCTGTCCCATGTAATAGGAATAGTTCACTTTTCTGGAGTATGCAACCATTTCTACTTTTAGAGGTAATGCTTATTAGTGAAATAAACTGAGACAATAAATCTGCTAACTGAACAGGTTTTCTTATTAGGAAATACATATCCCAGCTCTGGGTTTTACATAATATTTTTTCCACCACCACTTCCTACTACAGAAGGTCAGAGAAGAAGCTGCCTTAATCCTGGAACTGGGGCAGGAATTATTGTTCTTCACTGTATCTAGCACATGGTAGCAGACATAGCTGCTAGTATCAGACGTTCTTCAGTGGAGCTGGTTTATGTTGTGTCTATGAGTGCTATGGCTCATTCAGAATTGTTTTCCCTTGTATATTTGATAGCAGTATGGGTTCAAGCAACTAGAACATACCAGATAAGAGTCCATGTCAGTGACTTTGGAGACATCCGTTTTTCCTTCCTTTTGGTAATTTAAAGCTTGGTTTTCATAAATGAAGGACTCTGGTGAAGATATCAAAATATCACAAGAGTGGTATTTGTATAAATATATTTAAAAGGGCCATTGCCAAGCCAAAAAGTTATATATATAATATCCTTATCTGTGTTACTACACTTAGATTACTTAAAAATGAAAAAAATTACAAATTTGATGTACTTTTTACAATTGATGCTAGCTGTGTTTTGCATTCACTCATCCTTTGAGTTCATTCAGTTCAAATAGTAAACATAGACTGAATTGTTTCTGGATTCATTTCTGGATCCTATGCACAACTAGAACAATGCTGTTATATTTGGACAACAAATGTTGTAGGAAAAAGTTTAAAGTGAAAAAAAAAGTGTTTTCTTTTAAATGTGCAAAAAAATCATGAAAACATTTCAAATAACATTAAGATTTGTAAAACTATTTTTTTTTTACAAAAGTCAAATTTGGGTCTAAATGACCCAAGATTGCTTGACTTTTAGAAGAATAAGCTCTTTATAATTTTCTTTTTAAAAGAAGTCAGGCACTCAACTCTGACTTGCAGATACTATGTCACTGTGAAATAAGGGCTCATGTAGGAAAGCAACACCCAGTAAAGTGACCAAAGTTAGACTTAAATCTAACTGTGACCCAAATTACCATCAATTCATGACTATCCCTTTTGTTAAAGCACTGTTCACAGCTAATATGGTGCAATATATTGTACAGACACTGAAAATCATAACAAATGGTTAAAAAAATCTGATTCCTAACAAGAGAGTAAATGTATCCACGTAAGACTGTCTGATGTCATACCTGTTGCTGAGATTCCAGAGACATCTGTATCTGTCGCTGAGATACCCAGTGCCTTACTGTGAGGCAAGATGTAAAGATCATTTCTGAAAGCCACTAAAATATCTCCAGAACTATTCAGGAAACAAGCAGAGCTGAGAGTGTTATCAAGAAAAATGTCGGCCACCAAATTCTTGTGAATATCCCAGAGTTTCACCATGTAGTCCTCACTGGAAAATAAAGGAATCAGAATTATCTTGTGAAATAGTCTTAATGCTGATTTTAGTAATTCACTGTGGGTGAAATTTTCCCTTGTACAGAGGGCCAACATGAGTTCTATGTACCACTTAATCCCACTAAATCATGAAAGTAGGGTTTAAGCGGGACATAAGTGGTGCAAAGGTTACATGTGGATTTCTGCCCAGGGAAGAATTTTACCCTGTAGGATCAGTGAGAATCCATAAGGAGAGGGATTAATCTGGGTTACCTAGTAATTTTATTCCAGTCACAAACAAGTAGATTTCTTTAACCAATAATAGCCAAATTAACACTACAAAAGCAAAGACATTCAGAGTTCAGGAAGGAGCAGCATTTTATCATAGGGACTTTCATGCAGTGAAAGAGTTTACTTAATATAGCATCTACAACGTCAAAAACAATGTAATAAATTAATGAGGAAATAAGCCCTTCCTCCATTTCTGAGAATGGGTTTAATTCCAACAGATTTTTTTAAAGGAAAAATGTACTCCAGATGACTGAATGTCCTGAAGACAGAAGGCATCTGAATAATCATACACTTGCTGTGTCACAGGCAGCTGCCGTGCAAACTCCTCAAACTATGCACCATCTAGTAAACCTCATTCCTATTCTGAAGCATTTGCCTCAAAGAGAAAGAGGAGTGTTCAGTCTCTGCATTCATTGTCAGCCTTTGATGTCTCTTCTAAAATTGCCAACAAAGATTCCAATTAATCGCTAATTGTGAAGGAAGGTTTTATGTTGGCCAATAGGAACTGAACTGAAACCCACCAATACTGGTGCAATTTCTTTATATTTTATTTCCTTTAAACAATAGCTTAGCTTGCAAATGAAATTTCCATTGACAATGTATATGTGAAAACAATGAGGAGTACTTGTGGCACCTTAGAGACTAACAAATTTATCTGGGCATAAGCTTTCGTGGGCCAAATAAATTTGTTAGTCTCTAAGGTGCCACAAGTACTCCTCGTTGTTTTTGCTGATACAGACTAACATGGCTACCACGATGAAATGTATATGTGGTTGTTCAGACGCTTCCCTGGACTGGTTTGATTATCTCTGAAATCTCACCCCCACATTGTTCCTATCCTCCTGCAGTTCTACTTACACTGATATTTCCTAGGTATTTGCTAGATTGAAAATGGGGATGAATTTGGTCCATTATGTCCATAAGTAGTATTCCCAGCATCTCGCTTGGAAGGGGTCTAATAAAGCATAATTTTACCGTGATACCAATACCAAAGTGATGTTACCAAGCTTGAGTTTATTGCGTGGAAAACCTATTGCACCAGCTGTAAGAGTATGAAACATGTTATCAGCCAAATGATAGGTTTTATACGTTTCATATGGATGTACCTGAGCTTCCATCCTGCACAAAACCCATCTGATTACCGTATAAATAAGGAGACGATGTTCAGTGCTTCACCTACCCACAGCTTAGAAAGAGAGAGAGGGTCTTGCAGGCATCCACTGCTACCACAGGGCCCTTGTGATCATTTGCAGAATCATGACTGAAATCTGGTTCTTCATTTTCCCCTTAGAGACAGAGAAATATAATTTGGACATTCTGAATACCTGACTTTGAATTCCTCTCCCTTGACTGTATTGATGGTCACCCCACATGTCATTGGATAAGTAGTTTTCCCTAGATTTGCAATGGAGTCTTGGATTTCACTTATAACCATGTCATCATGAGGAGTTAATGCTCTCTACACTGGTAATGTACAGGGAAACACAACATTTGCTAAGATTGCATTAATGTACAAGGCTAAACTCAATTCATAGAATTCAATTTTTAAAATCAAAGTTATTTCCACTGTATAGACCTGCTCCTTGGGTCGAGAGTTCTGCCAATATTCCCATGATAGATGCAACCTTGTTTAGACATGGATTTTGTTAGTACAGCTCTAGCAATTTTCCTGACCATTGTGATCATGGAGTTTTTTTCCTCAATCCAAGAACCATGTTAGCAAATTTGTGCTATTAAGCCCACCTATATTACGGACTTTTACTGAGGTTTTAACAAGGATGTAACATGGTTGACTCCATACTATCAGATGGTTAACACATAGAGTAAGATCCTGACCCCATCAAAGTCAATGGCAAAACTCCCATTGACTTCAACAGAGCCAGAATATCATTCATGATTCCTAAAATGAGCAGGCAAATTGTGTTTTGACCTCACTCATGAGCAGAGCTGCAGCATAATTGTCGACCTAAAGCCAAGTTATAATACGGTATTGCTGCTATGTGAAGAGCACTGTTTAATTACATCAGTGTAACCAGGTTTGTCAATCCTCCTAACATAACTCCAACTTTCTTCTACAGGAGTACATCAAAACAGTCATTACAGGGCTGTCAATCTGGTACCTTTCACCACCATAAAATTCTCTAAATTATATTTATAAAATTAATAATATAGAAAGAAGACTGAATAGAGTTAATCCCATTACATGCAGAGGCCGTTGCCAACTCTACTCCCACAGCCTTCAATTTGCATAGTATTATTCAGAACACCTTCAAAATAGACAATCCTTTGCCCCTGGCACCTGCAGCTGAAACAGCATGGAAGAGCTACTCAGCCTTCCCAGAATGCACTGTTAAAATTATGATTCCAGGCATGTGATGGGTGTGGGTGGGCCAACAGTGTGCACAATACAACCTCATTGCTTTTTCTTATATCCTATTTCCATGTCCCGGCCTTTCATTTCTATGTTGCTTATTTAGATAAGCTCTTTGAGGCAAGGCCTTTACCTTCTTATATGTCTACAAAGGATTTAGCATGCTGTTTGGTGTTATATAAATAAATAACAACAGTAGATCCACAGACTACTGGACCACCAATACCACAATGACAGTCAGTCTAGGGGAGCAGTTACATGCTAAAGCCTTGGACATGTTAATATAATGATGCCCTTGGAGATGTCCAGGCTCAGTTCAGGGACAGAGTTAAGTCTTATCTACACTAAAAATATAACTATGCTGTACCAGGATAGGGGAAAACAGGATTCTAAACAGGTCCCACAACACAGGTGTAAGTGGAATGCTGAAAGGCCCTACCCATCTACAAAGTCTATGTTATGGTTTTGAATAGGACTAAAGAACACAGTTCTCAGAAAAAGAATCCTGGTACAAACCAGTGAGGGAAACTATTAGTACCTTAATAAGCAATAAACTGTTTAAATGCGTTTTTTGCTTGCATGATTTCAACTACAGCATGGGAAGGGTCAACCAATTTTAGAGCCAATTAAAAAAACAGATGAGATAAAATGTACCTTTGTATCTCATGTATAATACAGATGTGATTCAGTAAGAAAAACGGAAGACTTCTAATAATCAAAGTGTGTGGGAGTGGCATTTACATAGGCAGCAGGCCATTTATGTGCAGAAATCAGGTTAGACCCGGAAGAAACTCCATTTTGCCAATCATGTGGATGTTACTCAACGTTTCGAGAGAGCCCTAGGCTCAGCCCAGCCCTTTATGATGAGAAGGCAATATAAATGTGAATGTGAAACTTATTTTATTAAGCTATCGATGTTTACTTTATGAAAAGTGCATGCGCTCAGTTCTGATGAAACCACAGGACTGTCAGTTCACAGGACATCATGAGAATTGTAAACAAGGTCCAGGTCCCCTGGAGAAGGTAAAATTAGGGGCTACTCTATACAGAGAGTGCATGTCAAGCTGGGGTGTAAATCTATGGCACTTTTGCCTGCCATACACTAACAGGCCATGTGGACCTTACTACTACATACTGTTTCAAACAGCAGTATATCAAAGCACAGTAGTGTAGTTGGGGATAAATGCTGATATAAAATGATTTTACCTACTTCTCATTTGGGGAATATGGAGGTTAGTACAGTTAGTTTATCCACTTTTTTTGTACCACTACACCACTGCAGTAGCTGGGTCAACATGAGAAACCCGCATCATGTGATGCTGTACCTATCCCATGAGGCATTGCAAACCTTTCCCAAAACACCCTGTGGCTAGTTGCGCAATGGCATAGCTACCCACAGTGCACTGCTCTCTGTGTCGATATAAGAGCTGCCAGCTTGGCTGCACTCTGCTGACAGAAGGAGAATAGTGTGGACATGCAAGAGCCATTTAATTAACGCGCTTTAATTAAAGAGGCATTACTTTTGTCAGCAAACCTCTGTAGCGCGGACATAGCCTTAGTGCTGGCAGGCTAGAGTTAGATTTACACCCTGGCTTGCCTCTCACTAAATTGCTGTATAGACAAGCCCTACCTTAGCTGCAATGAAAATCTGTTTTGTTAACCTTTCTGATTAGGGTTGCTATCAATCATTTACATATCAGGAATTCTCATAGAGACCTGTCTGGTTTTGGCATCCATTTGATCTTCTCTTCATGCTGTTACCACAGCAACTAATACTTGAAAGAAAATCTCTTAGCAAGCTAGTTCTTCAGATTGTCTCATCGGGTAGGGATACAACAGAAGTGGGGGCTCGAGGCAGGTCTGAGAACCACTTACCTACATCTTTCTTAAAGAAGGTTTCAGTGTTGTTATTCTGTTTCCATCTTTTTTCTTTTGACAAGATAAGCATCAGCACTTCACTTTTCTTTACTAAACAATACTCCCTAGGTCTATGTCTCAGTAATGATCTTGCTGTTAAGCCTGCTGTGTAGACTAAATAGCTCTAAAAAGTTTGCTTTCTACATTAAATTTCTAAATCACATACAATTTGGATATTTTGTTGTAAACATTACTCCAGAAAGTGATTGAATAGTGGCAAAATACCCTTGCGGAAACAAAAGATATTACAAACAGAGATAGCTCTGAGCTGTGAAAATCAAATACTGACTTCCCCAAAGTTGAAAGGGGTTCATATCCATCTTACAGAGGTTGACCAAAGTTGGGAAGTTGAATCAGGAGCCAAGTTCTCCAAAGTCTGAGGGGATTCAGACATGGAGTTCCAGTTCTTTACACGATATTTCAATGCTGTGTAGGACTAGGTACAGGATCTAAGCATCAAGTTGTTTTGAGAAGGAAAAATATCTCAGTAGTTGTAGCAGAGAATACTAAATGGGCTAATTAAGCATGTGGTCTTCACACTGCGGGTTGGCTGAAGTGGGGTTGAGTTTTACTTTTGTCTAGGGCCCTAACCAAATTCACGGTCCATTTTGGTCAATTTCACAGTCATAGGATTTTTAAAATCATACATGTAATGATTTCAGCTATTTAAATCTGAAATTTCACAGCATTGTAATTGTAGGGGTCCTGACCCAAAAAGGAGTTGTGGGGTTTGCAGGGTCATTATAGGAGGGGTTGTGGTACTGCTACCCTTACTTCTGCGATGCAACTGGTGGTGGTGCTGCCTTCAGAGCTGGGCAGCTGGAGAGAGGCAGCTGCCAGCAACAGCGCAGAAGTAAGGACGCCATGGTCTGGTATTGCCACCCTTACTTCTGTGCTGCTGCTTGCAGGGCGCTGCCTTCAAAGCTGGGCAGCTGGCCAAAAGCTGCCGCTCTCCAGCCACCCAGCTCTGAAGGTGGGGCAAGAAGTATGGGTGGCAATATCACAACCCCCCTAAAATAACCTTGCAACTGCCCTGTAACTCCCTTTTGGGTCAGGACCCCAGGTTTGAGAAACACTGGTCTCTTCTGTGAAATCTGTATAGTATAGGGTAAAAGCACACAAAAGACCAGCTTTCATGGTCTGTGACACATTTTTCATGGCCATAAATTTGGGAGAGCCCTATCTATACAACATAATAAGACTGCGGATGCTAAATTCTAGCTTTTTGTTTTTGCCTTGAACACCAGTGTTATTTTGCATCTCTGTTCAGGCTGGCTGCATGCCCCTACCAGAGCCACCTGCACAGATTAACTGTGCCAGGATCATGAGTAATTCAAGTAGGGAAGGGTGAGTTAGTGACTGCAGGCAAATGAGGTGCGGAGGTGGTGGGGTCTGCACCAGTATATGCCAACCACACCCTTACTCCCCTCAACCAAACCTGGTTGTTTTGGGTGGGACCAGATCAGGATGCCACAGCTGAGCCCCTGATTGTCTTTCTGGGGAATCATTATCCATAGCTCAATATCCAGAACTCAGCCTACTGTAGTATAGTTTAAAATATTCTGTGTCACATGAGTTATATGAACAAGAGAGAAGAGTGCTAATGGGTACTATGCAGAGAAGTAGGGAGCATAGAACATGACCCCAAAACCAAAAACATGGACCAACATAGGTTTCAGCAAAACTTTGCCCCTCTGTAGAACTTGTATATGCTCTTTGATACAAGAGCATGAATAAAACTAGGTGAAGTATTTGTAGCAAAAAAAAATCTTTTTTGATTACAAAAGACCTTTTTTCTACTTTTGAATAATTCATGAATGAACTTCAATTTCTAAGCATTTGTTATTCAAAATTAGCTAATGAATGTTTTATGCAAATATATTTCCACCTCAGGATTCTCCTCACAACTCTTTACGGAGGCTTTTGCTTTGAGTATTTGCAATTCAAGCTGTGTGCCTGGTCACTTATCTCATGTGTTATTTTTTCTGCTCCCTTCCTGGATGACTGAACTTTTAAAAATAAGAGTAGGGTTCAAATAAATCACTCAGGCTGTTCAATCAATGTCAAAATAACTACCCATAAACATTTCTGGGATGAACCTGTATTGGGAAAACTTTCACATACTTATCAGATAATTTTTTGCCATCTTCAAATATTACTGTGAATAACAAAAAAATCACCACTACAAATGCTGTATAAAGCAACTTTAAAAGGGCCCAAAATGCTGAAGTGAATTGGAGGTTTTTATTTCAGTGACTGTTCAAGGATACTGCCTGAAGCACGAACACCACAGAGTGCACAAGGTTCAACTTCTGATTACACACACAAAGCCCTGGTAAAGTTCCTTTTGGCTGGACAGTCACAAGGCTGTTGTGTCTGGAGCCCACCTCTTTAAGCCCTTGAGTCTGAACAGAGTCCAGGCACTGCCTCTGGCTGAAGTTTCTAGGAAGAGGCCGCTCAAGAGAATCTACTACCATAGGTAAAACTTCAGTTTGCTGACACCCTCTTCATAAACTAGGGAGGCAGATTTGGCCTGGCCCCATCTCAGTCATGAGTAGTGGTGGGGCAGCCAGGCCAAAGTTGAGTGGCATTGCAACCTGGCATATGGGGTCACAACACAACTCAAATTTGGCTTGTCCATCCCTCCAGCATGAAAGGGGATGGCCAAGCCAAATTGGAGTGAATGGCACTGTGACCTGGCAAACTAGGTTATAACCCCACTTAAATTGAGTCCAGCCACCCCTCTGTCATGATGGAGGGGTGGCTGGGACAAATCTGCCATCCTAGGCAGCTTCCCAGAAATCTGCCACCCTAGGCAGCTGCCTGTGTTTCTAGGCACACTTTTGGGGTGCAGATCCTCTGTCTAGTACCCCTCCTGAGAGCTGAGACCCCACAGTCCAACTGCCTAGATGCTGGGACTAACACGACCCCTCAGACTTTCCATAGCTTAAACACATCCCCTCTCAGAATTGCATGGTGGTCTGGGTTTACAATTTAATAGCGAAGCCAACAGACACACTGACTTTGCACAGAATTCTAAACAAAATTACTTCTTACTTAGCACAACAGATCGACAAAATAATAAAACAAAACCATACGCATTTCCCCACCTCAGGTTCCTCATCCCTCTCTGGAGAGTTCTCTGGGCTTGGACAGGGTTCTCTGGGGCGTCCAGGATCCTTCTCTTGCAGCTCGTGGTTTCTCCTCAGAACCATGGAGCCTCTGTCTTTGTCTAGGTCAGCTAGCTTTCTCTGACCTTGGTTGATTCCCCTAATAAAAGGGACACCCCTGCAACAAAAGCAAGCTCCTCTCTTCTGCCCAAAGCTTCCTATGTCTTTCTCTGAGAGTCTCTTGCATTTATATGTTTCCCCTAACAAAACCTGGTTTCTTTGTTCTGCTTCTGGAGATTTTCCACTAACCTCACTATTTAATACCTAGGTATGATTATGATTATTAAAGTCTGAGTACGATCTTCAGAATTTGGCTCAAATTCTGAAAGACGAGAATAGCAAAATCCTAATTCCACTCCCTCTGTCAAATGGAAAATTACTCCAAATAAACAGGAAAATATTATTAAGGAATAAATACTGCAAAAAACTACTGAGTAAAAATTGAGCAAGTGTCTTAGGATTTGACCCTTCAGTTACAGTGATTCACTTAATAATAGAAAAAGTACAATTCCCATTATGAATAATGCCATCAGATACCATCTGATGTTTATATCTTTTCATCAGCAATGAAACCATCACCCACGACTTCCAACCTGTGATGACAGAGAACTATTATTCCTTTGTTTTTTTAATGAACCTTACCTGGTTTTTTCTCATTTTTCTCCAACAACTCCACTGGGCCTTCAATATGAACATCAAAGACATTTACAGCTCCAGAATGCAGGCCAAGGAACAGTGAACTGTTCTGAAACTCCAAAAATCTAAAATTATTTTAATTGTTAGCATTTACAGGTTTCCTGCCGTCATTTACGAATGGACTTATTTTAAGCTCTTCCAGAAGACACATACTGTACCAGGAAGTGAGATGGTACAGGCCCACTCTTGTGCCATCTTCCACCCTGGAGGCCTAAAAAGACTGCTACCCATGATACATGGAATGCCCTCCCAATTCTGATCTATCAAAATACCACCCTTCAAGACTCTCTTTATGACTCACCTCTTCTATGATGCCCCAAAGTATTGTTCGTAACAGTGATTATTACCAGAGAAATCTTTTAATGTAGCATCAAGACACGCACATACCAAATCTGAAAAACCACAGTAATATATGCAGTTCCTCACCCTACTTCACTTCCTACTGTTCATTAACCCCACTGATCACATCACATCTACATTTAGATCCTTCCCTAACTGGGGCAGGGTTCTCCCCAGCCCCAACTGAAAAGCACTTAGGCACACTTTGTAGAAATAAACAGGGAACATGGGATTTGTTATACCAGATCAGAGCAACGGTCCCTCTAGCGCAGTAGCCTATCATCAACAGTGGCCAGTACCAGAAACTTTGAAGGAGATGCCAGAAACCCAGCAGTAAGCAGTTAAATAATAAAATAATAACAACAATCCCCTCAGTGATATATTGTATATTTATACCCGCTGATAATCCACAGTTATTCTTGATACTCACAATCCTGGTGAAAACCATAGTTTCATTCGAGATATTGATCTGGTGAAGCAACTGCAGGGCAGGTAAACTCCAGATCTGCACCAATTTGTATTCCAACTCCTGGCACATATTTATCAGTTGATGGTGATCTCTATCATGTTTTAATTCAATTACCTAAAACAGTGAGTGCTGGTCTTTAATAGGGGCTATTCTTTGGCAGACACATACTTGATAGATAAACCAATCAATACACAAATCTGGACCAGAGCCCTGCAGTGGGACTGGGATCCTATGGGTCCCACAGGACCAGCTGCCAAAATAGCAGGAACGGGCAAAATTTTCTTTGTTGGGATTGGATGGGGGGTGGAAACAGATTGGTAATTTGCAGGAAAATACTAATTTTTTTTAAAATAAAGGTTCTAATACGTACGTGTAAGCGAGAGATAGAAAGAGATTTGATGTCTATTATAACAGGCATTATTTTTTACATGGTTTAAGCAAGATTTGTTTTATTCTTTTAGTGGTATAAATTATATCTGAATTCCATTTATATATATCAACTGACAGTTTGTTTTTTCAGTAGCATGGGGGAATCTGTATCTCTTCCGGGATTTGCGGATCTAAGGTTTTTGTGGGTGGGAGAGGGATAAAAATGCAAGAAACAATGTGGGAGAGGGTGGGAGTGTGGGAAAGGGGGGCTGGACCAGAGTAGGATTAAAAAAATAGTCCCGTGCAGGGCTCCAGTCTGGACCATATTACCATATAAAGTAAAGGAATGTTAATTTACATTTGTTACTACTTCCAATCTCATCCCTTTGCTCTGCCAATGAACCCTGCCTCACTACTCCCTTTCTATCCTTCTCCCTCTCATTTCATTTCTGCCACACAATCCCTTATTCCTGGAATTCTCTTCCTATATTAATGCAAAAGACCCAGCCTCTCTCTCTTTTTTTCGAATTGCTCCTCAAAACTCACTTTTCCCACAAAGGCTACAAACACTAATTCCTCCTACCCACTATAGACTCAACACATATCTGCTTTCACAATAAGTTCCAAAGGCCAGGAACCTTTCTTCTATGCCTCATATGAGGTTTGTCATTTCATATGCTAGCACTGTTGGCCAGATGGGGGTGACACACCTACAGCATTACTCTACTATAATTACCAGTTAAGTATGCCAGCAGGGGACAGGGTATCTGCTTAAACCCTTCTTGACAAGGGAAAAACAGAGAGATGGAAGAATTAGTATAGAATTTGTGTACAGGACTCAATGACGCATCTAGAAATCCTAGCTGAAACGACAACAATTTGTAATAATGACTCAGTTTCTGAGTGAGATATTGAAGTGTATGTAAGTAATGTAGCTCCCTTGAGAAGATTCCAGACTGTGAAAAGCTCTTGAACTCCTTTGTATTTGACAGTGAAGTTGCTCTGCCTTTGGAAATAGTGGACCAAATTCAGCACACTTACTTCACTGAGGATAATGGAGCTACTTTGCATTTACACCAATATTCTGAGTCAGAATCTGGCGAATTTGTGCAAGAATACCCAGAATTATTCTGTAATGTTGTGTGTGTGGTAGGTTACATTTCTGAAGCAAGACAACCGATTGGTCTGTACATTCGGTATTAAGGACAGCCATAGTACAAGAGAAGAGATAGTTTCTTATTTTTATATCTAGCCTTATCCAGCTATGTATGTTTTGTTATGAAACTCTTTTAATAAAAGAAAGGCTGTAAATTCAAAGTACACTTACAGGATCTTTATAGGCCTTCATCTCATAATATACTAGATTTTGTATTGATGTGTGGAGAAACAGGATTCTCCCATCCTATTCAAAGAGAATTGCATTATACTCCCACAGATGAAAAAAACAGATCATACTATCAAACACATTGCACATGTAAATCTGAAAAACTAGACCAAGACCATGTTGGCAAAACTAACACAACTGGAAAAAAGAGTGAACAGAAAACACTTTATTCTACATGCTCATTTCCTAATGACTGTTAATATAATATAACCAATAGAACCAAAACCAATGCAGCTTTTCAGTGAGTCACATCTTGTCAATCAGTAATGTAACACCTGCATGTAATGATCTTCCATTACTAAAGAACAGGCCACGGAATCTAAATTGCATCACACATCAGCAGTTGCAGAGATTTCTGCTATTCCCCTTCCACTGGACACCTTGCTTAAAATAGTTGTAAGAACACAAGGCCATTTATAATCAATTCACACTTTTGGAAGTACATTTCACAAGGTTCCTTTTCCTTACATAGGATAAGAGATCTAGAGGAAGATGCAGAAAATTGCTCATGTATATAAGAATGCCTCTGCTCAGGGAGATACTGATTCAATTATTTTAACTGTTTTTTTAAAAAATGGCATCTCTGACTTTTGAGATATGCATGCAGGTAGGTGGATGAGATACTAAAAAATTAAAGCACATTCACTGGGAACCTTGAAAGCTGCCAAGTTAAAATCTTCATTGGAGGCTAAAAGAGAACAGGAACTCTCAGTTAGAAATAGTTTGTCACAAAGTCATTTCATGGGGCACACAGATTCTGTAATTTTCCTGGGTTTTTAGTCTTTGCCTGCACTGGGGATTTGCCTCAATTCAAGCCATCAGTGGCTGGAATTGAAGCAGATTCCTGATGTAGACAAGTTCTTAGAAACAGTAATAAAGCTGGTTTAAGTCAGTGCTGCTGCTCCTGTTGCCTTTGGCAAGGCTGAAAGCTGACAAAAAGGCAGTATTGGCCTTTGCCTGCACACTTAATATGGAGTTGAACAAGGATAGTAATTTTAAATGTTTTAAAACTAGTAATTATATTTTATTAAATGGGCTAGAACAAGTTTTGTTGAAAAATGAAGGCTACAGCGATAAAAATAACAAGCCCCATGACATCGACATTTTACTATAAATTCATTCTTTTTGCCTTTTTTCCTCCTTATGATCAAGTTGATTTTTTTACAGCTTATGACCAGGAGACAGTAACAAGATTTCATATAAGATTATTAATGTTAATCTTTGGGGGGTTGCCATGAATACAAGCTGAACACATTATTTCAATGGAGTTAGGTGCCCAGGTGTTTTGAAAACTCTACTAAGTGCCTATCTGCATTTTTAGATGCTTAAATACTTTTGAAAATCTGGCCCTTGGTGACCATCAGTTTGTAGGAAGTGTATTCAGCACTCACTGACCAAATGTTCAAACTTGGGTACCTAATGATAGGCTTCTAAATCCATATTTAAATATTTAATGCCAAAGAACCTGTTTTTCAGATCACCTGCAGATTCTACTGATTGCAAGGTCTTTTATTTTGCATATTGCTCTGGGTTTAGATGGCATGACATAGTGTTTCTTGAGGGCCTTTATTACAATCTCTTATTTATACACTCACACCCACTTTTTCACATGCCATCCAGCTTCAGGCAAATTCCTCAAGTACAGAAACAGGAAAATTCTGTGTAGGACAGTCGGAACAGAGTATTTTCATACACATTTTCAAAGTAGTCAGTTTATTAAGCCCATAATCCACATGTAAAGCAATGGGCTGACCTGGCCCAAATTTAGGTACCTCCCTTTAGGCACTCAAATTTAATCACAATGTTTACATCAACTCTAAAGTTTCCTAGTGGCTTTTACATAATGAGTGCCTCTCCCTGATGGAATAGCGTGCACTCCTCAATGTATCTTCAGAATTGTCAAGTCAGTTAATTTTAATATCTGCATATCTCTGATTAATCAGAAATATTTGTTGTGCTTTTTACCTGCATACCAAGAACCAGAAATTCCTGGGTATCTGCATACACCAGCCCTTCATCTATCCAGTAGCATATTGGGGAGGACAGGCTGCAGAGACATTCGCATCTCACTGGATCTCTTACACTCTCCTTTCGAGTATGTTGAAAATATTCATTCTTCTGTACATAACTAGGAAAACATTGTATTAGCACAAAGAGAGTTTGTAAAAAATGTTCGCAGGTTGTCAGACCCACACATCAGAGGGCAACTAATGAATTATTTAATGACATTTAACTTAGCAGCAGATCACACCAACCCTATTTTTTTTTTAAATATAGAGACATGCAATATTTTTAGAAATCTTTACATATACACATGCTCTAGAGACTGCATGCTCAGCTACTGCATTCTGGGCATCTAATTTGCTGTTTATACATGATGTAACAAGGAGGAGCACCCTTTAGGTCATTTGGCATCCCTAGGTCCACAATGGACATTGTCAGCTACCTCGTGGCAATATTCAGTATGAGGAGTCTCAATTCCCTTTGCTCTTGACTTGCTGCAGAAACTGCTAATTCACTCCTGACCAACCTCCTCTGCAATCAGAATCCATTACCCTCTGAGGTGGGCTGACAGAAATTAGCCCAAATTTAACAATCCCTTCTACATTCATTTCAGGCCATCTTATAAAAGGCTAATTTTATTTTTTAAGTTCACATATTTTAAAAAATTTCATTAGCATATTATTAAAACACAGGAAAACAATTTAGTAAAAGTTAGCTAGTAGTTAAACTCAGCCACACCTTAGACAGACATTGCTAAGTGGGCATTAAGCTGAAGGTACAGTATATGGCAATATTAGCTATGGCAAGGCTGAAAAAGTATTTTAGCTATTCCACAGCTCAGTGGTGCTCTTAGTTCAGTGTTGCAGGAGTATATGTATACAAAGCAGAAGCCCTCTATTTAAAGTAATCAATTTCAGGTTATTTCTGTGGCATATATCATAGTAGTATGTATCCTCTTTAGAAATGCTCTTCTATCCTTTGAAGGAGAGATGAAAGTTCTACCCAGCCAACACACCAGCATGGGGGGATATTACTCGTGAGACAATAGTACCATTATTTTTTCCTATTCTACAGCCCATATGATTAAGTTAACTTTCAGTTCTAAACACACAAACTCTTTTATATTGGCCTGTGTCAAAGTCCCATTTCCTTCTCAGTTCACATAGATACTGGACATACATTTCATTATGAAAAGAGATGCTTGCTGCTGAATTGCATGGATTACATGTCTCTGTGTTAAAAACAAATCTAGTGTTGGTGTGATCTGATGCTAAATTGAAGGCTATTAAAAATGAAAATTCCTAACACTGTGATGAATATAAACAATTAGTGTGGCTCTGACCACCTGTGAACATCTTGTACAAACTCTTACTTTCTATCACTGGTGCCTAATTCAGACAATAACAGCTGAAATGTGGGATCACAGGTTTTTTTAAACTGATGCCATACTTGAAGAGGCTCATTTGTGCTTTATGTCAGATGTTGTATCTAGATATACGGGGAAAGTACAATGTACAATAAAATGCCATTGCCTAGTACCAGCAAACAAATAATTTACAGAACATTTGGCTCAAGTCATTCCGAAATCTTGATACGACACTGATCCATTTATTAGATTCACTATCATTCTAGATTTGGGATGTACTCAAGACAGACAACATTATATTTTATAACTTTCAGTGTTACAATGAAAGCTAGTCAGAAAGTGGAATTTCTGTCCTATGGGAAATTCTAACCTTTTGAAATTTGTTTGCATTCCAAATTGGAATAAAAAGTTGAAATTCCCCCCCAAAATGTATTTGGAAACATTGAAAGATTTCATTCTGATAAATTATAAAATAATATTAAACATTACATATAATATATATTATCAATTATTAAATACATAAATATACATATAAATGAAATAAAATAATAAATTTGAAGCAATTCATTTAAATATGGTAAATATGTTAAGTCAAAACAATTCATTTTAACACTTTTCCATCAAAAATGTGGCCACAAATCAACATTCCCACAAAAAGTTTCCATTTCAACAAAACTCCATTTTCAGATGGAAAACTGTTCCACTGAAAATTTTTCAACCAGTTCTAGTGATAACGGATATCTCATATTGCAAAAAGCCTTTGAAAATAATGATTTAAAAATTCAGCATTAGCAACCTGACTCTTGAGAGTATTTCTAACTAAAGTAGCAGTGTGCTTACTGAGGAAAAGAAAGTAGCAATAATAATAGTCAATACTACTTAATGGCACATATCCACCATTAGTTTAGGTGACGCCCATGCAAGGCAACCTTTAATGTAACTCCTAACATGAACAAAGCCAGCTGAAGTTAAATTCGGTCTCTTCTTCCTCTTTAATAATCCCAAGATGTGCAGTTTCCTTACTGACCCATGGCTAATACCTTTGTCAGTGCCCTGATCATTTCCTGCCTTAACTGTTGTAACTTTCTTCTCTGGGTTTCACTGTCTCTCACTGGCTCCAATCTGTCCAAAATGTCACTGTCAAACCAACCTTCCTCTCCTGCCATTGTGACCCCTTCATCGTCCTCCCTCAATTCTTCCACTGACTTCCCATCTCTTACCACTACAAATTCAAATTCCTTGGCCATACCTTATCATCTTGCTCCCTCACTTATTACTGCTCTCACTTTCCCTAGCTCCATCCCACTCCCTATGCTCATCCCAATCTTTTCACTTTATTCCTCAGCTGCTCTCTTTTTCCCATTCTTGTTTTCGTACTTTCTTACAGACTACTCCATTTTTTCCTTGTTCTTATCCACCAGACAACACCTCTTGTCACCTTATTAATTTTCTTCTGAACTGTGTGTCATTTTATTTTGACTGGTTTCAGAGTAGCAGCCGTGTAAGTCTGTATCTGCAAAAAGAACAGGAGTACTTGTGGCACCTTAGAGAATAACAAATTTATTAGAGCATAAGCTTTTGTGGGCTACAGCCCACTGTATGCTGTATGGGGCAGGAAGAATGTATTATCTACCTTTGTAAATGACTGATGCTACCTCATTTTTAAAAATTCATCAATATACAACTAGTTCAGAAAATAAAGAATGAATCAGAAAAAAACCTTTTCTGCTGCTAAAGCAACAGAAGCCCATCAGCAAAGTAAGGAAACTCACGAGGCTAAGGGGTGTTTTCTGTTTAAGTGCTGGTGTATTTCTTCAATAGTCCACACTGCTGCCCTACATGCAGGATCAGTTCTGAAATAAAAAATACCCCAGTGTGAAAATTTTAATGGGATAATACATCTGGAGTATGAACGCACTTATGAGTTAATTGCAGCAGTAACATATCTTTATTCCAATGAAACGATTGAAAAGCCTGATCACTACAACACACAATATTCTGGAATTGTAAATAAGCAATAAAGAAGATGAGAGAGAGAGTGAGAGAAAACCAGGGTAATGTACTTATTTCCCGTAAATCTTTGAACATGCCTTGTGTGCTGAGTTGGGCTGAGATCCAGAGCAGACCTAGTCATAAATATTGAAATCCTCTCTCAGTATGTATGGAGGTAAAACTTTCATTGGAGCCAAAGGAAGTTTTGTGTTAGTAATACATCTGGTCAGAAAATACCACAAAGGTTGACATTTCAATGAAAAAATTGGTACTTCCCATTTTCCCACCAGTTCTACTGAGGAAGATCTGAGGATCTGGTCCACAGAAGTTAGAGACTGTGGCTCCAATGCATAAATGGGATCTTAAATTCTTTCCTCAACTGGTACTAGAGTTAATCTAATGCACCTCCTGTCAACGCAGGATTGTTTCTTATATGTGGGTGTACACAATTGGAGGCTTTACCCCCCAGAAATGTAGAGACTGCATTAATAAAGGAAACACTTAGTCTGGAACAGGAGCTACATCTTCTTCCCTTTCCCCTCCACCCCGTAATAAAAGCTGTCTACACCCCTGTGGTACATTCTCTAGTATTCTGCCCAAATATCTCAAAATTTAAAAGGTCCTGCTACAAGGAAGTTTCTCCTCTTTAATTTCCTTTTATTACTCCTAGTGACCCCTCCCTTATGTCACCCTAAATAATTCCTCTTCCTCCGTGGTGTTTGTATTCTACAATTGTCAACATTTATCACTGTTAATGGTTTGGGAAATCATGTGATTTGGCTAGTACAACATGGATGATGAGAATACCTAACTCATACATCACTCTTTATATTTTCAAACACTACACCTGAGTTTGTCAGCCATCCCAGAACCATCCCTGGATTCTCAAGTAATCTGCAAATGGAAAGATTATTAAGGTGATGTTTTCAGAGTCCAGGAAGCAAATTTTTGCTATTGCTGCACCAGAACAATCTCTGAGTATTAGTATTTAATAGGGCTGTTGATTAATCATAGCTAACTCATGCTCATTAAAAAAAATGCGCTAATTAAATTTGTGACTGAACTCCTTGGGGGAGAATTGTATGTCTCCTGCTCTGTTTTACCCACATTCTGCCATTTATTTCATGTCATAGCAGTCTTGAATGATGACCCAGCATATGTTCATTTTAAGAACACTTTCACTGCAAATTTGACAAAATGCAAAGACGGTTCCAATGTGAAATTTCTAAAGATAGCTACAGCACTGGACTCAAGACTTAAGAATCTGAAGTGCCTTCCAAAATCTGAGAGGAATGAGGTGTGGAGTTTGCTTTCAGAAGTCTTAAAAGAGCAACACTCTGATGAGGAAACTTCAGAACCCAAACCACCAAAAAAGAAAATCAGCCTTCTGCTGGTGGCATCTGACTTAGATGATGAAAATGAACACGCGTCAGTCCACACTGCTTTGGATTCTTATCAAGCAGAACCTGTCATCAGCATGGATGCATGTCCTCTGGAATGGTGGCTGAAGCATCCAGGGACATATGAATCTTTAGCACATCTGACATGTAAATATCTTGAGATGCCGGCTACAACAATGCCATGCAAGTGCCTGTTCTCACTTTCAGGTGACATTGCAAACAAGAAGCAGGCAGCATTATCTTCTGCAAGTGTAAACAAACTTGCTTGCCTGAACAATTGGCTGAACAAGAAGTAGGACTGATGGGACTTATAGGCTCTAAAGTTTTACATTGTTTTATTTTTGAATGAAGGGGTTTTTTTTGTACGTAATTCTACATTTGTAAGTTGTGCTTTCATGATAAAGAGATTGCGTTATAGAACTTGCATTAGGTGAACTGAAAAATATTATTTCTTTTGTTTTTTACAGTGCAAATATTTGTAATCAAAAATATAAAGTGAGCACTGTGCACTTTGTATTCTGTGTTGTAATTGAAATAAAAATATTTGAAAATGTAGAAAACATCCAAAAAATCTTAAATAAATGGTATGCCATTATTTTTTAATAGTGCGATTAATCGTGATTAATTTTAATCACTTGACAGCCCTAGTATTTAATATGTACATTACAGTAGTGCTCAGATACCCTAATCAGGATCAGAATCCTCACTAATGGTAGGTGCTGTACAAACACACATGAATACATAGTTCCTCACCTCTCCATTACAGAGCTTTGGGGAACCTGCATCTCCTCCCACCCCAAACACTTTTCACATTTGTGCATCTTCAAAGCTTCATAACATGACTACTAGCCTACTGGTAGATGAGAAATGACAGAAACAACATGAAACTCTCCATCCCCACAGAACACCTGACATTTTAAATTGTATTTTGTAAGGGCCATTTCAGAGGAAATTTAGACTAAACCCAGAGGAGAACTAGGTGTAAGATGAGGCTGTGGGTTAATGCACTGTTTTCATTTCTGGAGATACAGGTTAAACCCTGGTGTAAATCACAAAAGAAATAAGTTTGATGATCTCAGCCTATGGTGGATGTTTTCTCCCAGCACAATCACTCAAGATAGGTTAGGGTGACCAGATGTCCCGATTTTTGGGTCTTTTTCTTATATAGGCTCCTATTACACCCCACCCCCTGTCCCGATTTTTCACACTTGCTGTCTGATCACCCTAAGATAGGTTCAGGAATGGAGTGGCAGTACTACAGGTCACAACTGAAATGGACAGACAGAGGACTAAGCAGAGCTGTTTGTGTGTCGGGCATATGAACAGAATAAGGAGAGCTGCAGGTCACAGCATTCTCACAGTTTTAAAACAGCACACCAAGGAAGTAAACGAAAAAGCACAGAAAAAAACTAAAGGTTGGGTAAAACTCTACAAACCCTATTTGGTCTGATGTGTTGTTCTGAGCTCCACTCTCAGAGAAGTGAGGGCCCTCTTGCCATGCCTGGCCGACATGGAATCCATACCCTATGCCTTGAACACTCATTCCAGCACAGAAAAGAAAAAATGAGACGAATTAAATATTGATGCACAAAGTCATCGACCTGCTAGGTAACAGGACGCAAGGCTAGATCTGCACTGTTTTGTGTGCAATCCTGTTGATCCAAAAATAAAACCCAAACTCTCCTATAGGAGTTTTCATTCTCTTGGAATCATTCTAGAAACCGAAGCCTTCCTGAGTGATTCAGCCAAGTTAATTTCTCTGTGCCTCAGTTCCCAATCTATAAAATGGCAATATTAAACTTCCTTTCCCGCTCCCATCCTTTGTCCGTTTTCTCTATTTGAATTGTCAACTCTTCAGGGCATGGACTGGCAAACTACATATGTACAGAACCTAGCACAATGGGGTGCTAAGCTTCACTGGGGTCTCTAGCTGCTACTGTAATGCAAACAATAAATAAGAAAAAGATCTTGTACTGAATACTACTGAAGGGAAAATATCACAATGCTCAGAAGTATCACACCTATTCTGTGTATGTACTTCTTGGTTTTAAATATTATGGAAATTCAGCCTTTGAAATGCAAAGAGACCGATGATTGCACAACAGGACACCCTCTATCTCTATCATCAGTAGTATGCAACACCTAGTCACTGAGCTGTGGGGAAAGCTGCAAAACAACAAGCCATCTCCCACTCACCTAATCGCAAAGTTAGATAAAGGAGCAGAAAAGTCAGGTTTGGTCAGGTGTGCTAGAATCTCATGCGTAAGCAAATTAACCCCTGTGATGAAGGAACAATGATTAATGTCCGTGTCTCTATCCCTGCTCATCTATTAAATCAGGATAATGTGCCAGTTCTTACCAAACATACAGTGCTATGAATTCCAAAATTACCATGTCTTTTATTCACATAAATCTATGATGGGACTCCTTTATTGGCTCTGGATTTCATAACCTCGAGCAGCAAAGGGATTATTATAAAAGCTCTCCCACTAATGCTGGAAATGCAGGGAGGAAGAACAACTCTAATTCATCTGTTGCCCACATGGAGCACTGTCCCACCATTGTTAGTTAGAAGAAAAGTACTTGAATGCTTTCAGCTACACAGATGATTTAAAGGCAGAGGTTTGTACTATACATTTTAAGTGCAGTTCTGAAAGAAGATCTGTTCCTTATTTGTATTCCATATCATACGTAAAACCTTATTTTTGTCACTGAAGTGAGTAATACCTTTTACTCAAATCAGCAGTGGAGAGCCAACACAGCCATGAGCTGGATTCTATAATATCTCATGAACCATCAATAGAATTATTAACTGGGTTTCAAGTACAAGGCTAAATTCTACCTGCACAATCTTTATTACCAGCAATGAGTACAAGCCATAAGGAACTGAGCTAGACTTTCAGACCAAAGGTCGCGCTTGCAGGCCTAACTTTCTATTTGGAAACTAAGCAGATTTAATAGAGTCACCGAGGGCACATCTACTCTGCAATCGTGGTGTATGACTGCAGCATGTTTAGGCATACCTGAGCTAACTTTAATATAGTTAGCTCAGGTACTAATAGCAGTGAAGCTATGGCAGCCTGGGTTTCTGTGTAGGCTATGTGATGCTGTATGAATTCTGGGGGACACTTGAGGTTATGAATACTAATATTGTAAAATTGCAATGAATTGTGCCAGATATGCCATGTAAGATATCTGTAAAAATGTTAGTTTGCCAAATATGATAATCTCATTTATGTGTTTGTATCACATTTGTATATTGAGTTATAGATATGTATCTATGTCTGTATTACAAAACTTGTGCCATGGTTCTGGGTGACCCCCTCCCCGCCCCAAACAGTTTGGTGTCAGCTCTGCCTAGCCTGCTTGATGGCCCAAAAGGGACCATCAGCTATACAACTGACCCACTGAGAGAAGGCAGAGGATACAGACTCAGCAAGGCATGCATGGGACATGCCCATGGACAGAAAAGGCTTCCAAGCCATGTGCTGAGCAGCTTGTTTTGGGAACAAAGGAAGCACAGGCCGCATGGCAAAAGACTATACAAGGCAGCTGCATCTTCTCCATTTTGTCTTCAGTCCTGCTTCTTACCTCTGGAGGAACTTTGCTACAAACTGAAGCTCTGAATAAAGGACTGAATGACCCATCCAAGCTGTGGATGTATTCCAGAGGGACTTAAAAGCCAGTAAATCATCAATACAGCTAGGAACCTGATATATGGACTTTGAAGTTTTTGTATGTATGTGACTGTGTTACCATTTAACATTTCTCTTCTTGTTCTTTCTTTTCCTTGATAATAAACCTTTAGTTTTAGACACTAAAGGATAGGCTGGCAGCGTGGTATTATGGGTAAGATCCAAACTTACACTGACCTGGTGATGTGGCTGACCCTTTGGGGTCAGAAGAACATTTTGTATATGTGAGCAGAGTTTAACATAACTTCTCAACTAGGTGCTGATTGGGAGCCAGAGACTGGAATGCAATAAAGGGGGCTGTGTGATTTCTTTTTTTGCTTCTTGATAACCAGGATCAGAAGTGCAGTTTGTGACTGATTGGGAGGTTTAACTTCAGTGTTACCCACCAGTATCTTGGGGAGTATCTGCTCTTCCTTTTCAGACTGCCCTGAGCTTGGCATTTCTAGTGAGTGCTGCCCAGGCACCCTGGGTCACAGGCTATACCTGGGTAATCACTTGAGCGACTAGCTAGCACTGAAGTCCATGCTGTCATAACCTCACTGCTATTGGTACCTGAAAACTAGTTCATGTAGGTCTACATGTGCTGCACTCACACCTCCGACTGCAGCACAGACATACCATGAGAGACACTAAACATGTACCCAATTATTTATAAAATCCCTTTCCAGATCAGAATCACACTTTCATAATATTTTGTTCTCATTTCATCTAAGGGTCTCAAGCATAAAACAATCAGAGACAATAAGGACCATGTTCTACCAACTTTTAGATATACACTAGCACGTTGGTCTTGAGGCAAATGCATCAGCACTTGTTTTGTTCTTTTCTTACCTCCTATGGCTGTTTTTACTCTTCCCCTCATTTTATCCTTAACTTTCCACTCCACTGTCCAGTATGTACATTAGACTCTCACTTCTAGGTGAGAAAGGGACAATACTCTGCCAAAATTAATTAAGCCACCATGGCCTTATCACTTTCTAGTCATTCTTACTTGACCCCTGCTGCCTGTCTTTCATCTGAGTATTAGGGTATGTCTACACTACGGAATAAGGTCGAATTTATAGAAGTCGGTTTTTTAGAAATCGGTTTTATATATTCGAGTGTGTGTGTCCCCACAGAAAATGCTCTAAGTGCATTAAGTGCATTAACTCGGCGGAGCGCTTCCACAGTACCGAGGCTGGAGTCGACTTCCGGAGCGTTGCACTGTGGGTAGCTATCCCACAGTTCCCGCAGTCTCCGCTGCCCATTGGAATTCTGGGTTGAGATCCCAATGCCTGATGGGGCTAAAACATTGTCGCGGGTGGTTCTGGGTACATATCGTCAGGCCCCCGTTCCCTCCCTCCCTCCGTGAAAGCAAGGGCAGACAATCGTTTCGCGCCTTTTTTCCTGAGTTACCTGTGCAGACGCCATACCACGGCAAGCATGGAGCCCACTCAGGTAACCATCACCCTATGTCTCCTGGGTGCTGGCAGACACGGTACGGCTTTGCTGCACAGTAGCAGCAACCCATTGCCTTCTGGCAGCAGACGGTGCAATACGATTGGTAGTCGTCCTCGTCGTGTCCGAGGTGCTCCTGGCCATGTCGGCTGGGAGCGCCTGGGCAGACATGGGCGCAGGGACTAAATTTGGAGTGACTTGACCAGGTCATTCTCTTTAGTCCTGCAGTCAGTCCTATTGAACCGTCTTATGGTGAGCGGGCAGGCGATACGGACTGCTAGCAGTCGTACTGTACCATCTTCTGCCAGGCAGGCAAGAGATGAGGATTGCTAGTAGTCGTATTGTACCATCTTATGCCAGGTAGGCAAGAGATGAGGATGGCTAGCAGTCGTACTGTACCATCTTCTGCCGAGCAGCCATGAGATGTGGATGGCATGCAGTCCTTCTGCACCGTCTGCTGCCAGCCAAAGATGTAAAAGATAGATGGAGTGGGTCAAAACAAGAAATAGACCAGATTTGTTTTGTACTCATTTGCCTCCTCCCCTGTCTAGGGGACTCATTCCTCTAGGTCACACTGCAGTCACTCACAGAGAAGGTGCAGCGAGGTAAATCTAGCCATATATCAATCAGAGGCCAGGCTAACCTCCTTGTTCCAATAAGAACGATAACTTAGGTGCACCATTTCTTATTGGAACCCTCCATGAAGTCCTGCCTGAAATACTCCTTGATGTAAAGACACCCACTTTGTTGATTTTAGTTCCCTGAAGCCAACCCTGTAAGCCGTGTCGTCAGTCGCCCCTCCCTCTGTCAGAGCAACGGCAGACAATCGTTCCGCGCCTTTTTTCTGTGCGGACGCCATACCAAGGCAAGCATGGAGGCCGCTCAGCTCACTTTGGCAATTAGGAGCACATTAAACACCACACGCATTATCCAGCAGTATATGCAGCACCAGAACCTGGCAAAGCGATACCGGGCGAGGAGGCGACGTCAGCGCGGTCACGTGAGTGATCAGGACATGGACACAAATTTCTCTGAAAGCATGGGCCCTGCCAATGCATGCATCATGGTGCTAATGGGGCAGGTTCATGCTGTGGAACGCCGATTCTGGGCTCGGGAAACAAGCACAGACTGGTGGGACCGCATAGTGTTGCAGGTCTGGGACGATTCCCAGTGGCTGCGAAACTTTCGCATGCGTAAGGGCACTTTCATGGAACTTTGTGACTTGCTTTCCCCTGCCCTGAGGCGCATGAATACCAAGATGAGAGCAGCCCTCACAGTTGAGAAGTGAGTGGCGATAGCCCTGTGGAAGCTTGCAACGCCAGACAGCTACCGGTCAGTTGGGAATCAATTTGGAGTGGGCAAATCTACTGTGGGGGCTGCTGTGATGCAAGTAGCCCACGCAATCAAAGATCTGCTGATATCAAGGGTAGTGACCCTGGGAAATGTTCAGGTCATAGTGGATGGCTTTGCTGCAATGGGATTCCCTAACTGTGGTGGGGCTATAGACGGAACCCATATCCCTATCTTGGCACCGGAGCACCAAGCCGCCGAGTACATAAACCGCAAGGGGTACTTTTCGATAGTGCTGCAAGCTCTGGTGGATCACAAGGGACGTTTCACCAACATCAACGTGGGATGGCCGGGAAAGGTGCATGACGCTCGCATCTTCAGGAACTCTGGTCTGTTTCAAAAGCTGCAGGAAGGGACTTTATTCCCAGACCAGAAAATAACTGTTGGGGATGTTGAAATGCCTATATGTATCCTTGGGGACCCAGCCTACCCCTTAATGCCATGGCTCATGAAGCCGTACGCAGGCAGCCTGGACAGTAGTCAGGAGCTGTTCAACTACAGGCTGAGCAAGTGCAGAATGGTGGTAGAATGTGCATTTGGACGTTTAAAGGCGCGCTGGCGCAGTTTACTGACTCTCTTAGACCTCAGCGAAACCAATATTCCCACTGTTATTACTGCTTGCTGTGTGCTCCACAATATCTGTGAGAGTAAGGGGGAGACGTTTATGGCGGGGTGGGAGGTTGAGGCAAATCGCCTGGCTGCTGGTTACGCGCAGCCAGACACCAGGGCGGTTAGAAGAGCACAGGAGGGCGCGGTACACATCAGAGAAGCTTTGAAAACCAGTTTCATGACTGGCCAGGCTACGGTGTGAAAGTTCTGTTTGTTTCTCCTTGATGAAACCCCCCGCCCCTTGGTTCACTCTACTTCCCTGTAAGCTAACCACCCGCACCTCCTCCCTTCAATCACCGCTTGCAGAGGCAATAAAGTCATTGTTGCTTCACATTCATGCATTCTTTATTCATTCATCACACAAATAGGGGGATGACTACCAAGGTAGCCCAGGAGGGGTGGTGGAGGAGGGAAGGAAAATGCCACACAGCACTTTAAGCACAGCACTTTAAAAGTTTACAACTTTAAAATTTATTGAATGACAGCCTTCTTTTTTTTGGGCAATCCTCTGTGGTGGAGTGGCTGGTTGGCCGGAGGCCCCCCCACCGCGTTCTTGGGCATCTGGGTGTGGAGGCTATGGAACTTGGGGAGGAGGGCGGTTGGTTACAGAGGGGCTGCAGTGGCAGTCTGTGCTCCAGCTGCCTTTGCTGCAGCTCAACCATACACTGGAGCATACTGGTTTGGTCCTGCAGCAGCCTCAGCATTGAATCCTGCCTCCTCTCATCACGCTGCCGCCACATTTGAGCTTCAGCCCTGTCTTCAGCCCGCCACGTACTCTCTTCAGCCCGCCACCTCTCCTCCCGGTCATTTTGTGCTTTCCTGCACTCTGACATTATTTGCCTCCACGCATTCGTCTGTGCTCTGTCAGTGTGGGAGGACAGCATGAGCTCGGAGAACATTTCATCGCGAGTGCGTTTTTTTTTCTTTCTAAGATTCACTAGCCTCTGGGAAGGAGAAGATCCTGTGATCATTGAAACACATGCAGCTGGTGGAGAAAAAAAAAGGGACAGCGGTATTTAAAAAGACACATTTTATAAAACAGTGGCTACACTGTTTCAGGGTAAACCTTGCTGTTAACATTACATACATAGCACATGTGCTTTCGTTACAAGGTCGCATTTTGCCTCCTCCCACCGCGTGACTACCCCCTCAACCTTCCCCCCTCCCTGTGGCTAACAGCGGGAAACATTTCTGTTTAGCCACAGGCAAACAGCCCAGCAGGAATGGGCTCCTCTGAAGTCCCCTGAAGAAAAGCACTCTATTTCAACCAGGTGACCATGAATTATATCTCACTCTCCTGAGGATAACACAGAGAGATAAAGAACGGATGTTGTTTGAATGCCAGCAAACATACACTGCAATGCTTTGTTCTACAATGATTCCTGAGTACGTGTTACTGGCCTGGAGTGATAAAGTGTCCTACCATGAAGGACGCAATAAGGCTGCCCTCCCCAGAAACCTTTTGCAAAGGCTTTAGGACTACATCTAGTAGAACCGCAAATGCCAGGGCAAAGTAATCCTTTCACATGCTTGCTTTTAAACCATGTATAGTATTTTAAAAGGTACACTCACCAGAGGTCCCTTCTCCGCCTGCTGGGTCCAGGAGGCAGCCTTGGGTGGGTTCGGGGGGTACTGGCTCCAGGTCTAGGGTGAGAAACAGTTCCTGGCTGTCGGGAAAACCGGTTTCTCCGCTTGCTTGCTGTGAGCTATCTACAACCTCCTCCTCATCGTCATCTTCTTCGTCCCCAAAACCTGCTTCCGTATTGCCTCCATCTCCATTGAAGGAGTCAAACAACACGGCTGGGGTAGTGGTGGCTGAACCCCCTAAAATGGCATGCAGCTCATCATAGAAGCGGCATGTTTGGGGCTCTGACCCAGAGCGGCTGTTCGCCTCTCTGGTTTTCTGGTAGGCTTGCCTCAGCTCCTTCAGTTTCACGCGGCACTGCTTCGGGTCCCTGTTATGGCCTCTGTCCTTCATGCCCTTGGAGATTTTCACAAAGGTTTTGGCATTTCGAAAACTGGAATGGAGTTCTGATAGCACGGATTCCTCTCCCCAAACAGCGATCAGATCCCGTACCTCCAGTTCGGTCCATGCTGGAGCTCTTTTGCGATTCTGGGACTCCATCATGGTCACCTGTGCTGATGAGCTCTGCATGGTCACCTGCAGCTTGCCACGCTGGCCAAACAGGAAATGAGATTCAAAAGTTCGCGGTTCTTTTCCTGTCTACCTGGCCAGTGCATCTGAGTTGAGAGTGCTGTCCAGAGAGGTCATAATGGAGCACTCTGGGATAGCTCCCGGAGGCCAATACCATCGAATTGTGTCCACAGTACCCCAAATTTGAGCCAGCAAGTCGATTTAAGCGCTAATCCACTTGTCAGGGGTGGAGTAAGGAAATCGATTTTAAGAGCCCTTTAAGTCGAAATAAAGGGCTTCATTGTGTGGACGGGTGCAGGTTTACATCGATTTAACGCTGCTAAATTCGACCTAAAGTCCTAGTGTAGACCAGGGCTTAGTCAAGGGCAGCCTACTTAACAAGTATTTAGGACAGCTACCTGGGTATCCTCAATCATCAATTAAAACTGTGATGAATTCCTTAAACTGGTTCAGGCTAGCAGGGAAATTATCTTGGTCACTGTTTGTTTTTTTTTAAAGTTTAATTTGTCTCCTTTTATAATGCACCCAATGTTTATAGGTAAAAACCTCCAGACTATATATACATTGTAATTACAAGATACCAACAATAAACTAAGCATCATAGGCTTCTTTTGGTGCTGACTATTCGCTGTTATTAAAGATCACATTGCACTGTTCTCAAGAATAGGATTGTTAACCTTGGTGTCCTACCCACATTGTGGCCAAGGTTCTAATGACCTAAATTCCCTTCAGGGTTTCAGCTGAATATATTATCCTTCTTCATTTCCTGACCTAAATTGCCACACAATGTTGTTTTTGTGGTTATATGGTTCTGCTCTTCACCTCAGATGGTGGATGAAATGATGTCTGTGTATTTTTAAGCTTATAAACTCTTTGCATCTTTCATGCCCAAAGATCCCAATAGAAATGTCAGACTGTTATAATTATCTGGTAGGAGACCAGCAAATTTGTTTTCAGTTGAGACCAGCAAATTTGTTTCATTCCTTAAAACCCCCACTTCATCACAAAATCAGAAACCTGGTCTCCTGTATGCTTCAAAATGCCTGCATGCCAGTTGTTCAGCTCACCCAACTGGCAGGGATAAATATTTCCCAAGTATTAATCCAAACTGATCATTGGGCATTAAGGGCGGATAAACCTATAAATCACTTGGCTGATATTTTAACTGAAATTTTGCAACTCGCTGAGCACATTGTTGGAAGCAATGCTTTCCTGGCCAGAGTTAAGATTTCACAACAATAGGCCTCAGAGTTGAAAGGGGAGTGAGGGCTTAATGTGGTGGGGAAAGAAAGCACAAACAACAGCTCCATTCTATATTGTGTTAAGAAGTCAGGCCTACAGTTTCTGCCTTAAGTGTGGTCTCTTCCACGTTTTGCTCACTGGAGATTTAAAGTAGATAATGGATTTGTCTGTCTCTATCTCCAGTGTTTGCCTGGCCTCAGATTATTATGGTCTGCTATTTAGTCAGCTCCAAATGTGAAACAAAGTGAAAAGTAGCTGAAAAATCACTTTATTAATTAAAATTATATAGGAAACAAAATGTATGAAGACATTTATTAATTGAAATCCATAGACTATCTGGTAATGCTGCCCATTTTGTCCCTTCAAATGACGAAAATGGAGTACAGTCACAAGTAATGAAAACACCAAATTTTGAGGGCTATAAGAATGGGATAAATGGGGAGGCAAAAACAAATAAGCCAATTTTTTAGCTTGCCTCAAGCCAGCTTCAGGTTTTGCAAGACATTAATTGAAATAATCTATATTTTAAAATGCTCACACAAGTATTTGCACCTGGTCAGGCTGGTTATGCAAATGCACCTCTCTTTTCTGTTCCCTTGTTCCCCATACTGCTCCAACTCTGGTTTGCTGTTTATTTGCCTATGGCATCTTGACACAATCCTTGATTATAAGCTCTCTCTGTACAGTGCCCTCATCAGGGCCTCTAGGCACTACAGCAATACAAGTAATAAAGGTAATAAAACTGCACTCTCACAGTTGCCTAAACCAATCAGACAGTAAGGTGTTGCTTGGCAGGGGGAATTCCTTGGAGGACAGTGTGGCAACTGCAGAAACTGTAGCCCTATTTATCATATGAGCTTCCTAAGCACCACACTAAGGCTATGTCTGCTCTGCAAACCTTACAACAGCATGGTTGTGCCAGCTGCATAGTTGAAAGGTGCACTGTGTGGCTGCTCTTTTTAACCGGGAGAGAGCTCTCCTGGTGACAAAGTACAACCACCTCCAACGGGGGACGGTAGCTTTCTCACCGGGAGCATAGCTCCCGCCGACAAAGCACTGTCCACACCGGTGGTTTGTGTCATTAACATTTTTGTTGTTCAGGGAGATGGTTTTTTTACGCCCTGAGTGACAAAAGTTTTAAAGATGAAAGTGCAGTGTAGGCAAAACCTTAAGTTTAAACAATTCCAATAGGTAAGCAAAGCCCTATTAAAATAAAAAAGTACTTTTCCACTCCTTTTTCTGTAGCTGAATCTTTCTTCTTTTCTGCTTCACCTGCCTTCAGTTAAGGCTATGTCTACACTAAGAAGCTTACAGCAGCACAACTGTATCACTGCACCTACGCCACTGGAAGGTCTCCCATGTAGCTGTTCTTTGCTGGCGGGAGAGAGCTCTCCTGCTGGCATAATTAAATCACCCCTAACAAGCGGCAATAGCTATGTCGCCAGGAGAGCGTCTCCCACTGACACAGACCTGTCCACACTGGAGTTTTTGTCAGTGAAACTTATGTCAGTCAAGGGGGTGCTTTTTCACACCCTGACCGACGAAAGGTTTGCTGACAAAAGTGCTAATGTGGTCATAGCCTAAGTTATAATCAAGGCAGGGGAAGCGGCATCATTAGAAAGGAGAAAAATGTCTATTACACATAAATGCCTTGGTTTTCAAGCAGTGATAGGAAGGGAAACACAGGGTTAATGCAGTACATCCCCTTTATAGTGAAATTGTGGCTTTTACAGAATAATTTCTCTGTAAAATGAGGTTCACACTAACAGGAATCACAACACATTTAAAGAAGTTGAGGCTTTCATACTAATTCACCAGAAACAGGTTTTGCTGATAAGGAAATGGGGCTGTGGGAGAAAGAAAGAAAGAGAATTCTTGCAAACTTTCTCAGAGAGGAAGAAGCAGTGTGGACAAGACTTGAAGCCAGGAACTCCCATATTACAATCCCAACACTGACAATTATGCCCCACTGCAGGCTACAGTAGGCTACAATAGCCCTACTGCAGGCTACAATAGCCCATGCCGCCACTTGCTGCTGCCTGTGCTACCCCAGCTAGACTGCTATTTTTAGCGCACTAGCTTGAACAGTGCTAGAGAAAGTATGTCTACACAGGCTGGGAATCTCATCCCCAGCTCCAACTGTAGGTGTAGCCTCAGTATCTCCCTATATGGGGGTGTTTCTAGTTATCTATCTCACAGGGGACTCTCAGGATTAAGTAGCTGTTGTAAATACAGTGCTTCAAATATGAAGAAAGGCTATTTTTATGGTTAATGGATGGGGAGCTGGGAAATCTGGGTTCTATAAGCAGCTCTGCCACAGACTTTCTGTGTGACCTCAGTCTAGTCACTTCGCCTCTTTGGGCCTCACTTTTGCCATCTGGAAAATGGGCAGTAATAATACTGATCTACCTACCCAATATTCATTAATATTAAGATTTGTAAAACACTTTGAACATTTTCCAGAATACACTGTCTTCACCTAATACCAAAACATCCTACCCATCCAGTGTAATGAAAAGAAAACAAACAAAAAAACGAATACAACAGAGTGAGAAATGAAAGAGGCTAGAAAGCAGTAAATGTTTAGTAAAATGGATGTAGTACCTCGCTGTGTAGATCCATATATCCCAAGAAGTCAGGAGGAAGTAAATTGTTCCACTGGTTCGATTATAGGCAAAGCTGAGAACTGACTGGAGCGGAGAGGGATAGGGAGGCGGCAGCACGGTACATAACTTTGTCCCATTATTCAGAGAGAAAATTCGTAAACTTAGGAAAGAAAAACAGAAGAAAGTGGTAAAGGGAAAAGGTTAATGAAGAGTTGTTGTTTAATCAAGACACAGGGATGACACTTCAATTCATCGTCCCCCAGTAACTTTAATGTTCCGTGCAAACATCCCCTTTTAAATGGATGGGCCCTGTTATTTTAAAGTGAAAAATACCATGATTTTTCCACTCACTCAAAGTTAAAAGCTCTCATAAGCTAATACACTTCAATGGAGTTAAAAGTTGTGGTGCTATTTTTTCCAGTACTGTAATGCCAACATTTGACCATTATAAACATGGGCAGGTACGCTGTTCTGCTCAGTTTGCACAATCTGGAGGTCAAAACCAGACACTGATACTTTTTTCCTGTGTGCGTGATTTTCATTAAGAATATTTCACAGGTATTTATTTTGACTAATAGAACATAAATCTCAGAAATAGTGAAAATTTGTAACCCATATTGTGTCAAGCAAGCAGATATCTTCTCTATTTGATTAGTTTGTTACTTTACAGTTTTAAACAGGCAGCAGCTAAAACCCTTTGATATGGTTGAATGTGGTGTTTATTAATACACACACTTTACCATTTTTCTATTGAAGTTTATTACTACTAGTGGAGGTGCAATCCAACCAAAAACCCGGATCCAAACCACCTCAAACTTTCATTAGCACATGTAGTCAGACATACCTGTTATCAGAGCCCATAGCTACCACCCTGCTGGATTTCCCATTGGCACCACAGAGGGACAGATCCTTAATCTGACTGCTGACACGAGTCCAGAATTTGGTAAAATAGTTCAAGTCATACACATGAAGATTGCGGGCGGAAGAGCAGTACAGCAATTTATCCTCAGCCAGGCCCATCCAAACAATTCCTTCAGTGAACAATGATAAACTAAACAAAAGATAAAGTCCCCACAAGCCAAAGAAAATTATGAATTAAAGTAAGTCAGAAGCAAGTTACATCAATTACATTAGAGTCCAAGTTAAACTACACGGGACATTTTTCAATGTTGGCCATGTTCAGCTAAAAAGAATTCTTCACACCAGACTCAAATTCTGACAATTCCCTGGGGAACTCAGAGGGAAAAAAACTGGAACCAATTCCAATCAACACTGACTGCTTTAGTGACCTTGGTGAATCTGTTTTGCATGCCACAAAGATATGGAACTACCATGTACTTACATGATAAGTAAATACTGAGCTAATTCCTGCAGGTTATATAAAAATGTTACTAGAAATTATAACACTCAAGGGGACACAACCTTCATTTCTAGATCTCATGATATCCCTTTAGACGTTAGTAAAAATTATGTATCTTATTGAATCACTTAAATATCAAGTAATTGATGTGAAGGTCTCCTTAAAAATCAATTATATGGTATGGGGCCAATACCTCAAAGCAGATTCAGAGCTGTATACATTATTTATGCCTTGGGAAATGCCATACTTTAAGCATTTTTTAAGAGGTAAAGATTTATTTATTCATAACCGTACAACAAGCTCATGAACTGTACATCTTATTTTTTCTTTATAAATTAAACACTTCTTGCACACTGTAGCTCTTGTATAAATAGTCAAGGAATTATAGTAGAACTCACTATTAAAGGTGAACTGACCCTTTAATGAATAAGGCCCTGCGCTGCAAATATTTATGCATGTGTTTAACTTTACTCACCAAATGACTTTTTGTTTTGAATTTTCCATCAATTGTATTTTAAAAAATTCAAAGGCATTAAATGCTCGAAAGCTAAACAAAACATTTTGATTTGGGTTTCACCCAAATTGCTAGTGAACTGAAAAATCCATTATTTGCACAGTTCTAAACAGAAGCTGTGCTAAAGAGATCTTCACCATCTAATGAGCTGAGAATAGCGGAGATACATACCTTTCTATTTAGCGGGGTTTCTTGCCTTATGGTCAGAGCACCTGGGCATAGATCCTCAAAGATTTTTAAGGTGCCTAACTCCCACTGAAATAAAATCCATTGGAGTTAACTGCTTACATACCTTTGAGGATCTGCGCCCTGATGCTCTGAGATGATGATCATCTCCTGCAAGTTGTTGAGTAGCCTCAACTCCTCACAGGTTCAGCCCCAAAAGAATTGGAAAATAGAGCCAAACTGTGGCAATATTCTTAGAGGCATATAATCTACAGAGATATTTATCTTACTCCTTAAAGATTCCTTATTTTTCCTTTGAAATTCATCCAACATGCCATAAAATGCTACAAATGCTAATGCTAGAAATGCATTTTAACTGGATTATATTTCATTAGTCGTAAGCGGTGAAACTTACATAAATAGTATGGCCTTTAAAGTACCTGTAAAACAGCTGCATTGTATCCAGGGACCAGAGTTTCACTGTCCCATCCAAAGATCCAGAGATAAATAAAGACAAAGTGTTTGGGTGGAGGAGGATGTGTGTGACAGACCTGGTATGGCCATGAAATACATGCAACAAACTGCCCTGGTCATTCCAAGATTTTACTGGTTAAAATAAAACAATAACCATCAATCAGTAAATAAATGAGAATTAAATTATGAAGAAGCCAAAATAAACTACACTTCTTTGTCTCTGGTTATTTTACTGAGGACACCAAAAACCTGATTATTCTTCAAAAAAAACCCACCCCCAAACACTAAAAAACACCCTGTAATTTTGCTTTTGATCTAATACTGTATTTTCTCTCCCGAGTGCTAATGATATACTCCACTGTGAAGAAATGCACTTCGTTAACGAAGGAAGTCAATTCATGGGAGTCATGAACACTATGATTTCTGTGTTTTTGAAAAACATTTATGACTTTAGTCCTTTTCATCATGAGCATCCCTGATTTTCCTAATAATTATCATGAGAAAATCAAAACAGAGTGGTTGGGCATTTTCTCATGCTTTAGCCAGGGTACTGAAAAGGAGGCCAGATGCTTCTTTATTTGGAAAAGTCTGGAAAGTAACATTATCAATTACCATTCAGAATGTGCCTGCTTATTCTTACAAAAGAAAGAATGATTGCTGATAGAAAATAGTCAAATCAAAAACTATATCACATAGAGTTGGTAAGATGATGAATGAAAAACACTACTGCTTGGAGGAATTGCTCCTTCAAAATTTAAGTTGACAGGACGTACTGTAGGGCCCAATCCTTCAAAGGACCACGTCCTTCCATACCATGAAGCTGAAGGCATTTTGCATCTTTTAGGATGTGCTCAGCACCTTGCCATTATCCCAGAAAGTGATTCCTGGATTCAGTGGAGGATAACGGGAAGATATTTTTGGGAGATTAAATATTAATAAATAATGGATAAGACATTCATCTGCTGAACTTTTTTGAAAAGCTCTAGGAGATCTACATTCATAAAGAAGTCACACTTTATATGTTAAGATTTATGTTTGGGTTCAAATGTTAACAGATAACATTTCTATTTATGAAAATTCAGAGAAACACAGATGATGATGATAGGAAAGACTGCGGTCCATTAATTTCTAGGCCCACCTGTTATTGCAAGAAATTGATTATGTGACACAACACGTGACCTGGACCGTGTGTTCTCCAGAGAGGCAATAACTACGAGACTCTCTGCCAGTATGGCCTACAGAAAATTTCCTTCATGCCTTCAAATGTGGGAGCAAGAATTGCTGTAGTTAGGTTTAGAATTAGAATGTCATTTATACACTGAAGCACTACTGCTGTTTTAAACTACTATCACTGCTGTCTCATTAAAAACATATGGTAAAGTAAGAAGAAACAAAGAAGTGTGATCATAGGCTCAGATGCTTTGTTCCTGTGTGCCACCTTACTTTCAGAGTCCCTGGAGGAGGTAAGCAAAGCATTGGAGTATGATGAATAGACGCAGGAGAGAATGGTACTTTGGTGAGCATTGGTTAGCTGAAACAGTAGATTCCCTTTGGTATCATAGCAGAAGAGATCGCAATTAGAAAAGCAATAAAGTCTTTGCATATTGACATCAAGCGCCATATTTGTACACCAGATTTGCCTCATGTGTGGGAATTCTGCACTATATTAAAAAAAAAACATGATTAAGACTACGGCAACACTACTGTACACATTTAAATAAAATGATAGAGTCATTTGGTTTGTGAAGTTTTTTGCACACTACAAGACTACACAGTTCATTTTATGAAAGCTGCTGGATATATTTTATTTTTTTAAAAAGCATGGTTTCCTAGAAGCTGGTAATGAGCACGTTTCAATTGATTATAGTGTTCAAACAATTGTCTAATCATCACACACACTATGTTGGGAATATATAATGGTGTGTTTTAAAGGTTTTATTGACACTTGTTTGGCATGGCCACATAACTAACTCATGGATTTACTACTGGTTAAGCAAATCTGATTATTCCAAACAAATGCCAATAAAACTTTTATAGTATACCATCCCAGGCTAAATAAGTTTACATAAAAACTATGTTAGGAATGTTTGGAGTTTTTAAAAAGGTCACAGGGGTTATTTTTGTATTACTCTGTGTGTAAAGCAGTGGTGGGCAACCTGCGGCCTGTCAGGGTAAGCCGCTGATGGGCCGCCAGACCATTTGTTTACATTTGCACGGCTGCCTGCAGCTCCCACTGGCCATGGTTTGCTGTTCCTGGCCAATGAGAGCTGCGGGAAGCAGCGCGGGCCTGGCTGCGGCCATTAGGAGCTGCGGGCAGTCATGCAAATGTAAACAAACCGTCTGGTGGCCCGCCAGCGGCTTGCCCTGATGGGCCACGTGTGGCCTGCAGGCCGCAGGTTGTCCACCACTGCTGTAAAGCCAAGAGCCCTACTTATTATAAGTCCAAGTCTACTGGGTTCAGAAAGAGCCATGAAACCATCCTAAATACCTTCTTCTACCTACAAATTACACAAATTGAAAGTGCAAGATCTCAGTTTTCCGGGACTAGAAGCTAGTCCTTGATCCCATCGAGAACCTGCGAATATCTACTTTCCAAAGATATAAAGCTACTGTTTCTAGTTCTCAGTGCCATACGTAAATGGATTGTAATATTAGATGTTTATATAGAGAGAAAAGCTGACACTGGCCCAGGATAGAATTTACTTGTCCTGAGCCTCAGACCAGTATAATTTTTGGAAGCGCACAGAGGTGGGGAGAGGAATTTCACACTTGGGAGGAGAAGGGGAAATATTTTTCTGGAAGGGTGATTTGAAAAAAAAAAAAAGGACTGCTGGTTGAAGCTACTCAGAGTTTCAGAATGTTGGAATAAATACAGGGGAGATGGATTAGTGGGCAGAGTGCAGGTGAGGCATTCAAAGGTGCATGATAAACTCACTTAGCACATGGTTTTGAATAGAAATCACATAGCTATTACTTCCAGATATGCAGTGTATGTGTCTATGAATATACACAATGTACAATAATTCATAATAAGTTATATTAACATTATAAAAGCTTTCACAAGATACAGCAGTTTGTCCTGGGGCTTGCTAAGAAAAGTGATATTAACAAACATGCAAGTGTCACTTTTCACAGCAGACTTACTAGCTAGCTGGGAAGCTGTGAAAAGTGATTCTTGTATGTTTAAAGAAAAGGAGGACTTGTGGCACCTTAGAGACTAACCAATTTATTTGAGCATAAGCTTTCGTGAGCTACAGCTCACTTCATCGTAGCTCACGAAAGCTCATGCTCAAATAAATTGGTTAGTCTCTAAGGTGCCACAAGTACTCCTTTTCTTTTTGCGAATACAGACTAACACGGCTCTACTCTGAAATCTGTCATCTGGTATGTTTGTTAATATCACTTATCACTTTTCACAGCCTCCCAGCTAGCTAGTAAGTCTGCTGTGAAAAATGAGACTAACAAACATACAAATATCACTTTTCACAGCATTGTTTTTATTGAGTCAGCAAAAAAAAAAAAAAAACCCCACAAAAAAATCCTACATAAATTAATTATAATGTTTTGGATGTGTATATGTGCATATTTATTTGTTTTTCCTAAAGTTAATTAAGTATTAATTATTTTAGGAAATTAAGTATTTTAGGAAAAAGTGTCAGCCAGCAAGAATTGGTGGCTGCACTCTGAGGCCACCAAAAAAATTGTTGCGAGAACCCATGTATATATTCACTCTCTAAACTCAAATAATCCGTTTACCTGGGGAAAAGCTTGTAATTGGACATGTGAGCTGCATTAGAGTAATCTGTATTTTCTGTTTCTTTAAACTTCCAAAACTAAAAGAAAAAAAGAATACAAAGATAATTTTGCAAGCTTGATTTGGTACTTGAGTCTAGAACTGGAAATCTGAATGTCAACTATCAAAACCTTTTCAATAAGCCATTAAGCTCTCCCATTACTTCCATACTGACAGACCTGGATACTTCAAAAGACATAAGCCTAAAGTAAGAGCAGCATTAACGAGAAAACACTTATGAAACTTTTAATTTGTTTTGACAGAAAAAAATGAAGTGATGATCACATGAGATAATACCTAAGAAACTTCATCACCTCAGAAATGCTTCTCCGCTGCATTGACTGTTCTCTTTGTTCATCATGCCAACCCAGCTATTAGTGAAACTAAATAAACCAGCCAATCTACAATATTTTCTCCTCATTTTCTTTTCAGAGTAAATAGAGTATTGGTGAAAGGTGCTGAATTGACAATTCTATAGACCTGTACTTATATATACACATAACAAGTACAACAAGGGTGGTGGCAATGCAAGTTTCAGCCCCAGTGATCTAACTGATCTCTATCCTGGAAGATAATCACCTCTAGTGGAGTGGGAAGGGTTTAGTTACCATAGTGCATTCAGCCCTTGGTCTCTCTGCTGAGACTGCCACTAAGTTATGATAGTGTTTTTGTGATCTGGATATCTGACCACTAGGAAATTAATTGGCACAACCACGCAGTCATCAGATGGTAACATCCTTCAGTCACTGTTGACCAATGTTGGGCTCAAACCAGTGAATTAAGTGTGAAAGTTCCCCTGCTCAATCCACCAAGGCCTACAGTCTCCCTTTGCCCTACATTAAATTCATGCTTGTGCTTCCAAAATGTTGCACGAGAAAATTCAAACCTCATCTGAGGTATTCCCTTACCTTTACTCCTTTGATTCCTCCTGTAATGAGTTCATCACTCACAGGATTGAATACCATACGTGTTAACAGACGTGACTCCATGTTTTCTACTGAGCAGATCTCTTCATAATTCTTATTATACACCTGATGAAAAGAAAAGTGATGTTCACAAATCATGCCAAAAAGGCTGTGGGTAATTAAGGCCCTGATCCAGCAAAGCATTGAAGTCATCTCTTTCTAGACTAAGGCCTTTGAGAGCAAGGATATATGTACCATATATAAAATATATGGTACAAAACTTTTCAGAAACTTTGTCCTCACTGACAGACTATTTATTTGAATTTTTAAAATTAAATTATAAACAACAGATAAATGCACATCATCCCCCACGGTGAATTCACAAATGGCAGGAATTATAATTTTTTCCTCTTTGTAAACTTTACTGTAGCGATGGAGACAATCAGAGACATACAATTAATGGAGATAGGCACTTATGGGGTAAGTTGGGCTGTATTTCCATCTCCTCCATTGGTTTTCAGCTACTATGATGACATGAATCCTAAAATACCCAAAATAGGTTAGATAGATTAAGCTAAATAGAGTCATCACACAAAGTGATAAAAGTCATATTTCTCTCACTGTAGTTCTACTGAACTTGTACTGCTTTCCATGCCAATAATGGATGCAAAAATCAGCCACTCTTTCTCCTTCAGGAGTTTGTTGTTTTCTTGCAATGTGTAATGTCATACTAAACGTCAATGGAACTAGTTTAATAAACTATGATGAGAGAAACAACTGGGTCAATCTGTTGGCACAGTGACAATGTTGAGCTTTGCTGCACAGATGAACTGAGTTCACACCATGAACACAGGTTCTTGATTTTAAAATGGCAGAGGTGCAAGTACTGCAGAACAGAAATAAACAGCTCAAGAGATGGAGAAAGTGGCCGCAGAATGGTTTTGTATTACTCCAGCAGCAACTTCTGGTGGACTATTGGACAATCAGAGGAGGATATCCTGAATGGTCTGTAATTACTCTGCACTATCCCCTTCCTACCTGAATCCTGGATACTACAGTGCCATATAAGGGTTTTGAGACCTCCTCCTTCATGTATCAATTAGTTCAAACTGCCAACAGAGCTCACAAATAAACTCAAAATCAAAACAGCTGAAAAAAATAAACACAGCAGATAGTAGGTGGTTTTACCTTAAGAGCATAGTCTCTTCTCAGTACAAAGTAAACGTTGAATTTTTCACAGTAAGTGATGCTTCTCACTGTGTTGAATTGGTACTTGTGAAAATCTATTTCCCTTTTAACTAGAAAAACAAAACAAACCCCCAAAATACAAAATCAAAACACAAACTGAAACAATGTCTAATAAATCAGTCATGTTCTTTTTCCAGCACAGAATATTTTATAAAGTATAACGTTTTGGTGCAGGTGAAAAATTGCCTACTATTTTTAATATATATATATATATATATATATATATATATTATATATATATATATATATATATATATATATAATCCTACTTATCTTAGCAAATTTACTTAAAATGTCTTTTTTTTTTTGGTATGGGAAAATACATGGTGCAATAAAATATATGGGCAGGAGTTATTGCCACAGGTTAGCCTTTTGGTGGCTAAGCAAATAGATCATTAGGGGAATTATGGGTATGTGTTGTTTCTAAAGGATTAAAGAAGCATTTTCACAACACAAATGGAAAAAAAGTATATAGCAAAAAAAAGTCATTTACATTCCATCAGTATTTTTCAAGGCTTCTCCTACTGCTTTTCAGACACTGGACTACACTTTCAAAAAAACGTCTCCCTGTCTGATTGGAACTATGGTGTCGCAGATACCATTATATGGTAACTTGGAACTACGGATGTTTAAAGGTGACCACTGAAAAAACACAAGCAAAATACAAGTTTGCTCATGCATTTCAGTCTTTGCACAAAAAATCCCCATTTCTGTGCACGCAAATGTGTGTTTCTAAAAACATATACATTTTGCAAGCACAGTTAGCATGGACATTTAAAAACATGGATCTTTTGGTTTGAATAAGACTATTTTTCCCAAATGGTATCCAGTGGAAAGTTCTTGCACTGAAGTAACAATCTCTTGTAACAGGACAGTCTAATAACCACTGTTGCCACACAAATTCTTATGAAGGCTTGAATTCTTTCGGAGCCATGCTGCAGTTCCCGTAGTTTTGATTGCTTATTCTGCACTAATTACATTGGCAAAGCTCCCATAAACACCAATGAACGTTCCATTCACTGAATGAACGAAGACTATGCAGTCAAGATTCACATTACAATTCTGAGTTGTAGACTACATAGAAGAATTCTGTCCTGTCAGTTTATTGTTGGATCCATGGGAAAGAGGACATAGCTTGAGAGGAAAGAAGCTCATACTTGATCTTCAGTCACATTCAAAAGAGAACAGCAAATGAAAAGCATGACTTAGGTTTGGGGCAGACACCGTACATTACTCTGCGTTTGTAAAGTATCAAGCAAAATAGCACCCTGATCCTAACTGGGGTCCCCTAGGCACTACTGCAATACAAATAAAATAAATAAATAAATAAATAAAGTAGCAGTAGACTTTCCCCAATAGGCAAGAAACTCTTCAAATTCAGGGTTATAATAATCGGGTTTATGTTGTCATATTAATATTAATATATTTTAAGAATTATTACTATAATAAAATAATAATAATAATAAAGGATGAGTAACTGTAAGAACCGCAAGGGACACTAAATTGTTTTTCATTGGAAATTATATTGAAATTTTAATGCCATTAATTTTGAAAATCATTTTTATTAAGCGTTTTAAATTATAATTTTTTTTAGTGCTCATAGATTAAGAAAAACCTAGAGACTGAAGTCTTCTTTCTACAAAATAGGTGCAACATGAACAACACAGCAATGGAAGCTTTCTACACGCTGCCCCAATAATGCTCCTCAACAACAAAGGGACAACATCTACGGACGACGGAAGAATTCAGTGTCTGTGGCCCATCCAATTTGTGGTGCCTCTATTGAAATTACTGTCAAAAGAGCCAATTAATGCCAACTGAAGTAGCTAGTGATAGATGGACACCTGTCCACTGCAAACTGAACTGAATCTCCCAATTCATTTCAAAGAAGAGTCATCACAATTTCAGGGCATTTGCTATCAACCTGGGCTGAACTGTTAACTTAATAAGTAAAATATTCTGTTATTCTATTTCCAAGTTCCTGATCCCATCCCATCCCCTCAATAAATGTTTTTAAAAATCACAGTTATGTTATTCTGATGTGCAAACAAAACCAAGAGTAACCAATGCCTACTTATATATGCTGCTTGTAGGTAATGAATGTATAATAGTATGCTGCAGCCCAAGGGTTTTTTCATGAAGGCAAGTGAGTGTAAATCAAAATGAATGGAACAGGAAGATGATCACACCAGGAAAATATGTCCTAACTACAAAACAAAGTTTGGACATTTGCTACATCTTTAATCTTTTATGGAGTTCAAGGCAGACTGACCTCTTGAGCCTGACAGATAAAGATCTCTCTCACCTACGGTCTTAGAAGCAAGTAAATCCAAGCTGAAGAACCCTTTGCCATCCACGAGGATCAGTCTTCTAGTCTTGCTGTTGTAAGTCACTAAACAGAATTGTGAAGAGGACAGTTTTACTGCTTGACTGTGGCTAAATGTTCTAGGAATGTTGGATCAAAACATACCTTTGTGTTACTGAACTAACAAGTTTTCCCTAACATTATTTATGAACAGCTGAAGCATTTAAGATAAGGTAGAAGAGCAAATTTATCTTTAAGATGTTCAGAACTGTTGGACTAATACACCTCAGTTTGATACCTTAAAATGTTTCACTGAACTTGGCATTTACTTTAAACCAGCAATTAAAGGTAAGCAAAACCAAAAAAAAGTCTTTGGAATATGTGACATTTTTGTCTTTACTACTATACATAATGCTTATACAGAGAAACGCTCTCACTGACACATATTAAACCAAGGCCTCAAACTAGATACCAGTGGGTGGCTTGTTTCTATCTTGCACGGGCACCGTATAAAGATTTAATTTAAACTTTGATTATATCTATAGGTCCATTTTCAAGAGGTTATGCCAAGTGCTAGGGAGTTGCATGGCTAGCCACCGGCAAAACACTTTGTTAATACAGGAGTAAAATTCTCTCTTTTCCATATTTCTGTGACCTCTCCCTCCCATCTGACTCACTCCCCCCCAACACCAGATGCTTCAGTATATTTTTCCATCATCATATTGTCAGACTTTGGTTTTCCTTTTTATTTAAATGTTCCTCTGTCCCCTTTTATTTGACTAGAATTTGCTGCCTCTTACCTCCTATTATATCTAAGTGTTGCTGGGTAAAGCTTTTAACCAAGTAGAGGCCAAAGGTAAGAAAGCAAACGGCCTTTGCAGTTACTTCTTTTCCTGCAATTCTGCAATAGGGAGAATGATCTATTATTTCACTATTTAGAATTGTACAGGATATCAAAGGGTACTTGAAAAGATGACAACAAAACGTGGCAGTCAGTAATGGAGTACATTTTAACCAAGGGTAGTGGTAGACTCTCCATCACTGACAATTTTAAAACCAAGATAGGATGTTTTTCTAAAAGATGCTCTAGTTCAAATAATAATTAATTTAGGAAAGTTCTGTGGCCTGTATTATGCAGGATGTCACATTAGAGGACCACAGTGGTCCCTTCTGGCCTTATACCTACAAATATCCATTCTCATTTCTCTTTGGGTGGAGATGTTCTCTGGAGCTTACATAGAGCTCTGAAAAGCCCTTGGTTTCCCCTCCCTTTAGTCTTCCTATCCTGGAACCCACAATCCTACTAAGCAGAGCAGGATGAGACTGGACTTTGTAGCTCATAATTCATTTGTCTTAGCCCCGAGGGCACTGTGGAGCCTTTGAAGCATTCCAGGCTTGCGGAGAGACCAAACGTTGGACTGAAGACTCCACTCTGGTTCCAGTAAAGCATTATAGGCCCCGTTTTAAGAAGCATTTAGTACCTAAAGCTCCACCAGAAGACAGTGGATGTTCAAGTCCTCTAAAAAGGGCCTATATCTCATCAGGGAACCGGACCAGCCCATCCCTCATCTCTATACATACGTACACTTTCAAGGTCTCTTTTAATTTCTGGTCATCTTCGGATACATTTAGATCATCTAGAAAAGATAATCTTCACAACAACAAATTAGAATTAGGTTACAACAATGGGTAATTTAAATAATACATTTCAATTTATCGACACCCAAAGTCCCTCCAGGAACTCCAAAGACAAATAATCCCCCTGTGAATGGATTCTTCGCCTTAGGTTTTTGTCATTAATTTTTCAGTTCTATTAATTGCTAATGATTCCCATAAGAAGCCCACATATATTGTATCACCCCAGTCCTCTAACACTTCTGACCCAGGAGGGCTGGATGGAAATCATTAGGAGCTGAAGCTGCTTTTAAGCAGCCAAAAGGGTCATTGCAGAGAAATAAGCTTCCTTCCTTTCAGAGGTTTAACAGCTTCTACAGTGCTCTCAACCACTGCTTCCTGCAGAATCCAAGGCCAGAAAAAGGAACCAAACTGAGGTTGCATGAAGACAACAAACTAAGCTGCTACTGATTCAGCCAGTTTGCATATCTAAGTGATTACTGTATTTAAATACTATCTTTAAAAGATCATCATCATCAGGATAAAATACTGTATGTTCACTCACTGTTACACAAAGTTAGCAGTTTTATACGGATCTCAGAAAAGTGGTGTGAGCATTGGCCTGTTAAACCCAGGGTTGTGAGTTCAATCCTCAAGGGGGCCATTTAGGGATTTGGGGCAAAAATTGGGGCTTGGTCCTGCTTTGAGCAGGGGGTTGGACTAGATGACCTCCTGAGGTCCCTTCCAACCCTGAGATTCTATGATTCTATGAAATCATACTCATTCAAGGTAAAGTCATAGCAATCCAAAAAGGACACAGGGAAAATGTTCCCATGTTCTTAATTTGCATGTTGATTCTATCCATTAAATTCACCTTTTCCTGCAACTCACTGCAGCATATTCATTAGGCTTTTTATGAACAGCACTATTGATTGATTTGTCTAGTTCCATCTGGGAAAGTTGTTAGCCAGTAAATGTGGAACTAATCAGATCATTGAGAAGTTTCTGTCTGATTTCTGGTAGTTTTCTCTCTGTCATTAACCCACAGAAGGTTAATCTGAAATTTAAAAGTAAAAATGTTAGCGTACATAGAGAAAACAGGATTTTCTGCCAAATGAAATAGTTTTGGGTGCTCAACCTGAGTCCAATTTTCAGAAGTCATGTTATCATTTGTGTTGCAGTAGCAAGTACATGGAAGCTAGAGGTGCTCAGCACCTTTGAAAAATCAGGCGCAAAACCAGGCACTCAAAATCAATGGCCTATTTAAAAAGTGAGACTGCAAGTGACTTACTCAATGGTACACAAGAAGTCTGTGCCAGAGCTGAACACAAAAATAAGGTACCCTGACCTGAGTCCTGTGCCTTAACCAGACCATTCTCCTCTCCCCAACTCCACATCCTGTACTCTGACCACATGGGCCAACCTCTCTGCCCAGGTAGAACTCTCTGGACCTGAATGGACACTCTGCAAAGATCAGCTAGTGGGACTAAGGCTTTAGTCATTCCTGTTTAAGATTCTTTCACTCCTTTTAAGTTCTCTTTGTCATCTTAAAAGAAAAATCCAGGAAAAAGCTACTGTAATTTCTCAACAGCCTTTAAACAGGATCTCACATAATGCTAATGTAGATTAGTTTCTGGCTATCACCAAACAATTGTTTTCAATTACATAGGGCTCTTAACACTTATACACCATTGAAATCTTAGGAGTGCTGTGCAAACATTAAATAATCATCTCAACACTTTTATGAGTTAGGAAAGTATCATTATCCCCAGAGAGGTGAAATGACTTCCCTAAAGTCACCCAGCCAATCAGTGGCAAATTCAGGCACAGAGAAATCCGGGGTTTACTGCTCTTGACCATTTTATTACTCTGCTAAAGATTGGGGGAGGGGCAGGGAAATAGAATAGCCTGATAGTAAATACTTTGCAATCCAACTTTCATTTTCCAGTCTCCTTCTCCCCAGGCCAGCAAGGATCTGGAATGCAAAGAAGCTGCCACTCTAAGCAATAAAGGAGTGACTTGGATAATCCTTCTCCTTCCAGCTGGGAGGGGGATCATCAAACATCAATTAAATTAAACTTTAAAAGAGTGATAAAAATATAATCGAGCAATGGTGGCTGTAATGAGAGGCCTGGAAGTGGCAGTGGAAAAGTGGGAAGGAAACAGAGATGTGTTTGAAGAAGGGGGGGGTGCTTTCTCTGGAATTGGCAGTGGGGATTAGGTAGATGGGAGGAAGGGTTGTCCTTGCTGGGGGACTCTGCTAAAATGGACAGGAAACTGGAGGAGCAGGAAGGAGATTTTGGGAGAAGGGAAGCTGGGGGCTATTGCTCTGAAGGAATGGGGGAAGGTAGATAGGATGCTGGAACTAGAAGGGCAGAGACGTTCTAGTTCTGGAGGGAGTGAGGATAGCTGGGGCAGCTGGAGGGGCAGGGGGCTCTTGCTCTGGAGAGGGATGGGGGTAAGCAGATGGGAGGCTGGAGGGGCAATAGGTTCTGAAGGAGGATGGGGGTGAGTAGATGGGAGGCTCCGGAGGAGATGGGGGAGGGAGCTAGACAGGTGGCAGGCTGGAGGGACAGGAGGCTCCGGAGGGGGATGGGGGTAGGCAGGTGGGAGGCCGGAGGGGCAAGAGACTCCGGAGGAGGATGGGGGGTAAGCAGGTGGGAGGCCGGAGGGCCCAGAGGCTCCGGAGGGGGATGGGGGGTAGGCAGGTGGGAGGCCAGAGGGGCAAGAGGGTAGGCAGGTGGGAGGCCGGAGGGGCAAGAGGCTCGGGAGGGGGATGGGGGGGTGAGTAGATGGGAGGCTCCGGAGGGGCAAGAGGCTCGGGAGGGGGATGGGGTGTGAGTAGATGGGAGGCTCCGGAGGGGCAAGAGGCTCGGGAGGGGGATGGGGGTGAGTAGATGGGAGGCTCCGGAGGGGCAAGAGGCTCGGGAGGGGGATGGGGGTGAGTAGATGGGAGGCTCCGGAGGGGCAAGAGGCTCGGGAGGGGATGGGGTGTGAGTAGATGGGAGGCTCCGGAGGGGCAAGAGGCTCGGGAGGGGGATGGGGGTGAGTAGATGGGAGGCTCCGGAGGGGCAAGAGGCTCGGGAGGGGGATGGGGGTGAGTAGATGGGAGGCTCCGGAGGGGCAAGAGGCTCGGGAGGGGGATGGGGGGTGAGTAGATGGGAGGCTCCGGAGGGGCAAGAGGCTCGGGAGGGGGATGGGGGTGAGTAGATGGGAGGCTCCGGAGGTGGTTAGACAGGTGGGAGGCTGGGGATCTCTTACGGAGGAGGGGGGCGCTAATTTTGGTCCGGGGCAGGTGGTGGGAGACGCGCTGTATTTAACCGGGGGGGTGATTAGAGGGGGGCTGGGCCTGCTCCTGGAGGGAGCCAGCGGTTGCGCCCCGACCCTCGCGCCCGGGGACGCGGCTGCAGCAGGGTGCGAGCGGCGCCCCTGGCCTCCGCCTCCTTGCCCAGAACGGGGTCTCCCCGCGGCAGCCTGGCCCGGGAGCGGCAGCTGCGTTACCTGGCAACGAGCCCCATCCGGCCTGCGGCCCTGGGCGCTTCCCCGCCCCACAGTGGTGGCGGGGGGAAGCTTCTGATGGGGGGGGGGGAATTTCCCCAGCGACCCTCACGATCCCTCTGCCTCCCACAGACCAGCGGTCAAGCCTCCCCAACCAGCACAGGCCCAAACTTCCCATGCCCCCGCACAGATCCCCCAAACTTCCCCCCGTTCTCCCAGCACAGATCCCCCCAAACCTCCCCCCCACAGATTCCCCAAACCTCCCTTCCCCCCGCACAGATCCCCCAAGCTCCCCCATTCCCTCAGCACAGATCCCCTCAAACCTCCCCCACCAGCACAGACCCCCTAAAACCTCCCATCCCCCCCACAGATTCCCCAAACTTCCTCCCCATTTCCCCAGCACAGATCCCCCACAAACTTCTCCCCATTCTCCCAGCACAGATACCAGCGCAGATACTCCCCTCCCTTCCAGCACAGATCCCCCCCCCCCAAATCTCCCCACACCCTCTCCAGCAGATCCCACCAAACCTTGCCCACCCCCTCCACCACAGATCCCCCCCAGGGGTGGCAGGTTTGTAGAAATGTTGATGGTGCCCAGAACCCGCCCCTGCCCAAACTCCGCCCCCCACCTGCCTAAGGCTCTGGGAGGGAGTTTGGGTGGGGGAGGAGGTCTGGGGTGCAGGCCCTAGGCTGGGGCACAGGATTGGGGTGCAGGCTCCAGGAGGGAGTTTGGGGATGGGAGGGGTGCAGAGGGAAGGGGTTCAGGGTGAGGACTGTGGGGTGTGGCTGCAGATGAGGGTTTGGGGGTATGGGAGGGGCTCAGGGCAAGAGTAGGGGTGTAGGGGTGAGGGCTCTGTCGAGCTGGGGGGCTTGAGGGGTTAGAGGGGCTCAGTTTGGGCAGAGGGTTGGAGTGCAGGGGGATGAAGGCTCTGTCTGGAGGGTTTGGGGGGTTAGAGAGGCTTGGCTCGGGCAGAGGGTTGGAGTGCAGGGGGGATGAGGGCTCTGTCTGGGGCTGGAGGGTTTGGGGGGTTAGAGAGGCTCAGGGCTGGGGCAGAGGGTTGGAGTGCAGGGGGATGAGGGCTCTGTCTGGGCCTGGGGGGCTTGGGGGGTTAGAAAGGCTCAGGGCTGGGGCAGAGGGTTGGAGTGCAGGGGGATGAGGGCTCTGTCTGGGGCTGGAGGGTTTGGGGGGTTAGAGAGGCTCAGGGCTGGGGCAGGGGTTGGAGTGCAGGGGGATGAGGGCTCTGTCTGGGCCTGGGGGGCCTGGGGGGTTAGAGAGGCTCAGGGCTGGGGCAGAGGGTTGGAGTGCAGGGGGATGAGGGCTCTGTCTGGGGCTGGAGGGTTTGGGGGGTTAGAGAGGCTCAGGGCTGGGGCAGAGGGTTGGAGTGCAGGGGGATGAGGGCTCTGTCTGGGGCTGGGGGGTTAGAGAGGCTCAGGGCTGGGGCAGAGGGTTGGAGTGCAGGGGGATGAGGGCTCTGTCTGGGGCTGGGGGGTTAGAGAGGCTCAGGGCTGGGGCAGAAGGTTGGAGTGCAGGGGGATGAGGGCTCTGTCTGGGGCTGGAGGGTTTGGGGGGTTAGAGAGGCTCAGGGCTGGGGCAGAAGGTTGGAGTGCAGGGGGATGAGGGCTCTGTCTGGGGCTGGAGGGTTTGGGGGGTTAGAGAGGCTCAGGGCTGGGGCAGAGGGTTGGAGTGCAGGGGGATGAGGGCTCTGTCTGGGGCTGGGGGGTTAGAGAGGCTCAGGGCTGGGGCAGAGGGTTGGAGTGCAGGGGGATGAGGGCTCTGTCTGGGGCTGGGGGGTTAGAGAGGCTCAGGGCTGGGGCAGAAGGTTGGAGTGCAGGGGGATGAGGGCTCTGTCTGGGGCTGGAGGGTTTGGGGAGTTAGAGAGGCTCAGGGCTGGGGCAGAGGATTGGAGTGCAGGGGGATGAGGGCTCTGTCTGGGGCTGGGGGGTTAGAGAGGCTCAGGGCTGGGGCAGAGGGTTGGAGTGCAGGGGGATGAGGGCTCTGTCTGGGGCTGGGGGGTTAGAGAGGCTCAGGGCTGGGGCAGAGGGTTGGAGTGCAGGGGGATGAGGGCTCTGTCTGGGGCTGGGGGGTTAGAGAGGCTCAGGGCTGGGGCAGAAGGTTGGAGTGCAGGGGGATGAGGGCTCTGTCTGGGGCTGGAGGGTTTGTGGGGTTAGAGAGGCTCAGGGCTGGGGCAGAGGATTGGAGTGCAGGGGGATGAGGGCTCTGTCTGGGGCTGGGGGGTTAGAGAGGCTCAGGGCTGGGGCAGAAGGTTGGAGTGCAGGGGGATGAGGGCTCTGTCTGGGGCTGGAGGGTTTGGGGGGTTAGAGAGGCTCAGGGCTGGGGCAGAAGGTTGGAGTGCAGGGGGATGAGGGCTCTGTCTGGGGCTGGAGGGTTTGTGGGGTTAGAGAGGCTCAGGGCTGGGGCAGAGGATTGGAGTGCAGGGGGATGAGGGCTCTGTCTGGGGCTGGGGGGTTAGAGAGGCTCAGGGCTGGGGCAGAAGGTTGGAGTGCAGGGGGATGAGGGCTCTGTCTGGGGCTGGAGGGTTTGGGGGGTTAGAGAGGCTCAGGGCTGGGGCAGAAGGTTGGAGTGCAGGGGGATGAGGGCTCTGTCTGGGGCTGGAGGGTTTGGGGGGTTAGAGAGGCTCAGGGCTGGGGCAGAGGATTGGAGTGCAAGGGGACAAGGGCTCTGGCTGAGACTGGGGATAAGGTGTTTGGGTTGTTGGAGGGGCTCAGGGCTAGGATAGAGGGTTGAGAGTGCGGTGGGGGGGTGAAAGCTCTGGCTGGGGGTGTGGGCTCTGGGGTGGGGTGGGGCAGGGCTGGGGATGAGTTTGGGGTGCAGGCAGGCTGCTCCGGGACAGGGGCCAGAGAGGAGGACTCCCCCCATCCCTGGCAGGAGCGAGCTCTGGGAGAGGAGCCCCCCTTTCCTGCCCCCCCCAGTAGCACACTCACCCCCACCACTGTCACTGCATGTGCTTTTAGGGCCCCTCTCAGGTCCAGGAATCTCCCTCACCTCCCACGTGGTGGGTGCCGGGGGCGGGGGGGTGCTGCGTGCGCCTCCTCCCCTGCTGTTGCCCCTGACTGTAGCCTCACTGGGGGTGAGGGATGGGGCTGCCTCCTTGCCCAGCATGGGGCAGGAATAGTGACTGCAGGCGGGGGGGGGCGGAAGGGGGGGCTGGCGGAAGGGGGGCCCTGTGCTGGTGGAGGGTCCCACCGGAAAAGGGAAGGGTCTGAGGTGGAAGAGCAAGCTCAGTCAGTCTGCCCTGGCAGTGGAGATGGGGGGCACTAGGACCCCTGCGGCAGCAGTTGCGGCAGGGAGGCAGCATGGAGCTGCAAGGAAGAGGCAGAGGTGGGATGCTCTGCTCTGGGCCCGGGGAGGTGCGGGGGGGGGCAGCAAGAGGGGCTGGGGGACACTCAGGGGAGGCACGGGGAGGTGGCAGGTGGGGCCGGGAGGGGGACACCTAGCCCCAAATATTGGTGGAGCTGGGCCCCTGGGCTCTAAGTATTGCTGGTGTTAAGGCACCAGGTGGAGATATAACTCACCGCCCCTGTACCCCATCAGCCTCCTCTCCAGCACAGATCTCCTCCAATTCCTCCAACACAGATCCCCCAAGCTTCCTCCCACCCCCTCCATCACTGATCCCGCCCAAAACCTCCCCTCACCCTCTCCAGCAGATCCCCCCAAACCTTCCCCACCACAATCCCTCACCATCATGAGACCCCCCCTCATCCCTCCTCTCCTCTCCTCAGAGTCCCCACTGGCCTACGCAGGGAGTGACACTGACACACCAGATTTATGTAAATGGTTAGGTGTGAATTTAAGAGCTTTATTTCACAAGGCAACAAACAGATTGATTAGGCTGTTTCTATGGGGACACTCAGGGGAGGCACAGGGAGGTGGCAGGTGGGGCCGGGGGGAGGGACACACCTAGCCCCAAATATTGGTGGAGCTGGGCCCCTGGGCTCTAAATATTGCTGGTGTTAAGGCACCAGGTGGAGATATAACTCACCGCCCCTGTACCCCATCAGCCTCCTCTCCAGCACAGATCCCCCAAACTTCCTCCCACCCCCTCCATCACTGATCCCGCCCAAAACCTCCCCTCACCCTCTCCAGCAGATCCCCCCAAACCTTACTGTCCAGCCAATGAGTTGCTGGATGCTCATTGTTAAGCCAGTGGTTTTCAACCTGGGGTAGCTGTGGACTGTCTAAGATTTCCAAAAGGGCCTGCACCTCCAACTGAAAATTTGTAGGGGTCTGCAAATTTTAAAAAAGGGCTGAAAACCACTGCTGTAAGCTATTTCCACCCAACCCAGACAACATCCCTGCTACCCCTCTCCTCCTGAGGACCCTAGGGCAACATGCCACTTTCAGAATCCTATTGAAACTTTTTTTTAAGGAGAGTTTTCAATTTATTTTTAAAATATTTTATTTTTTAACAGGGGAGCCTAAATACAAGCACAGGATCCTTCTTCATCTCACCAACTTTGTATTTTAAGAGCCCAGTCCTGCCAAGGCACAGGCATATAGTACTTTCATTCCTGAGATCCCCTTTGAAGTCAGCAGAACTACTTAAGTGAATAAAGGTCACTTACATGATTCTTGACATGATTCAGCCCTAAATGTGCTCTACATGCACATGTGGGGTTTTTTTTGTAGTGGGGCAAAAGCGTAAGGCTTTCCTTATAAGCCATCAACTTCTGTGACAATATCCTCTTGTTTACACACAGAATTCCTTGCCAATTCCATCCCACTGCTGTCCCCTTTTAAAAACTACTGTGCAACTGATTTTCTTAAATTAATCTTGAACAGTTTGTAGCAGCTGCCATTTCTATGCAACCACCTGTTTCTCTGATTAACATACATGCAAGTACAGAAGCACTGCAATAGTGTATTGTCATAAAAAGGTGCCAGCACAAATTTTGCTTGCCTGTCCATAAAGCAGCAAATAAATTTTTTACTGCTCCTGACCTGGCAAAGGAGATATAGTTTAACTTAATTTTAATCAAAATAGTCCATCCCAACATTAGGGAGAACTTATAGCATCTTTCTAATGTATTAATTCCTTCACCCTTAGCGTGTTCAAATTATTTAAAACAGATCAATGTAGATAAAGACAGGTTTTCAAATGCCACACCAAAAAGTGTCCATTATATTTTATAATATTTTTATAACATAAGGGAAATTATGCCAAATAAGAAAATATTGCTACAATTTTTGTATGATTATAAAAATATTGCAGAATAGGATAATTGTGGCAAAATACAAAGTATTCCTAAACTGAAGTAAGTTTAGGAAGTAAGTTACCAAGTCACAAGTAAGTTACCAAGGATCATGGCACAAATATGTACACATTACTCTTCTGTTTTATCCTCTTAAATTAACATATGTAGGAGTAAACTTTTTGAAAGGGTTGAGTCTTATTGAAAGTCAGTGTGACAAATAATTTAGTTACCTAGGATATTTTTGAAAAAAAATAATAGTTGTTCCTAGTTAAAAAGACAAAATCTAATCAAATTGCTAAACTGATTTATGGGCAGTTTAATTAATTAAAACTGTAAACTTTAAAAATCTAGTTCCTTTTTTCATGGCTCGTTGTTTACTTTTCCCATCTGGTCATTCAGAATCAATGTTGGTTTCCAGGTTCTCATGGCTATGAGGTTTGGACTGCAAACGCTGCAGAGGAGTGTTTGTTTAAAAATCTGCTGTTTCAACTGGAAGCGTTAAGTGATTTTTTTTTCTGTGAAATATTTTTACTAGACCTAGTTTTTTTACAAGTCTTTACAAAATCTAAATGTAGGGCCAGATTTATTTACTTCTATTTAAGAGTTCCTTTAAATAGAAACATTAATTGACTAATTTACAAAAATATTTTCTAATGAATTCCTTTTAAATAACGTATTGTGGGTGATTTGTTGGATGTTTTTTAATTTTTCTAAAGCCTATGAAAGAAGATTCAGAAGACTTTCTTCTCTTTCACTAACATTTAAGGACCTTTTGGGCAGGTCACTAATAAAAAGGCTCAGACCCACCTCTCAACTTCCTTTCCTCCCTCCCTACATAAGTCTGCTTCATGCCTGTTCATGTTCAGCTTTAGTGCTGTTGGAAAACAATATCTAGCAGAGAGAATCTGATGAGGAATTTACATATGATGTTATGCTAGTTGATAAAACAGGAAGTACAACTGACCAGCAACATTATTTTGCACCACTGTCATATCAAATGCCCAAACAATATTTTCCCCACTCAATCTCAGCGTAATCAAAGTTGTTATAAACAATATACATTTTAAAAAGATGATGTCATAAATATAAAGGGAAGGGTAAACACCTTTAAATCTCTCCTGGCCAGAGGAAAAACTCTTTCACCTGTAAAGGGTTAAGAAGCTAAGACAATCTCGCTGGCACCTGACCAAAATGACCAATGAGGAGACAAGATACTTTCAAAGCTGTGGGGTGACGGGACAAAGGCTTCTCTCTGTCTTTGTGTTGTTTTTGCCGGGACCAGAGCAGGAATTCAGGTCAGAATTCCTGTAAAAAGTCAGTAAGCAATCTAGTTAGATATGCGTTAGATTCTGTTTTGTTTAAATGGCTGATAAAATAAGTTGTGCTGAATGAAATGTATATTCCTGTTTTTAGAGTAACAGCCGTGTTAGTCTGTATTCGCAAAAAGAAAAGGAGTACTTGTGGCACCTTAGAGACTAACCAATTTATTTGAGCATAAGCTTTTGTGAGCTACAGCTCACTTCATCGGATGCATACCGTGGAAAGTGCAGAAGATCTTATTATATACACACAAAGCATGAAAAAATACCTCCTCCCACCCCACTCTCCTGCTGGTAATAGCTTATCTAAAGTGATCACTCTCCTTACAATGTGTATGATAATCAAGTTGGGCCATTTCCAGCACAAATCCAGGGTTTAACAAGAACGTCGGGGGGGGGGGGGGGGTAGGAAAAACCAAGGGGAAATAGGCTACCTTGCATAATGACTAAGCCACTCCCAGTCTCTATTCAAGCCTAAGTTGATTGTATCCAATTTGCAAATTAATTCCAATTCAGCAGTTTCTCGCTGGAGTCTGGATTTGAAGTTTTTTTGTCGTAAAATAGCGACTTTCATGTCTGTAATCACGTGACCAGAGAGACTGAAGTGTTCACCGACTAGTTTATGAATGTTATAATTCTTGACATCTGATTTGTGTCCATTTACTCTTTTACGTAGAGACTGTCCAGTTTGACCAATGTACATGGCAGAGGGGCATTGCTGGCAAATGATGGCATATATCACATTGGTGGATGTGCAGGTGAACGAGCCTCTGATAGTGTGCCTGATGTTATTAGGCCCTGTGATGGTGTCCCCTGAATAGATATGTGGGTACAGTTGGCAACGGGCTTTGTTGCAAGGATAGGTTCCTGGGTTAGTGGTTCTGTTGTGTGGTATGTGGTTGCTGGTGAGTATTTGCTTCAGATTGGGGGGCTGTCTGTAGGCAAGGACTGGCCCGTCTCCCAAGATTTGTGAGAGTGTTGGGTCATCCTTCAGGATAGGTTGTAGATCCTTAATAATGCGTTGGAGGGGTTTTAGTTGGGGGCTGAAGGTGACGGCTAGTGGCGTTCTGTTATTTTCTTTGTTAGGCCTGTCCTGTAGTAGGTGACTTCTGGGAACTCTTCTGGCTCTATCAATCTGTTTCTTCACTTCCACAGGTGGGTATTGTAGTTGTAAGAATGCTTGATAGAGATCTCGTAGGTGTCTGTCTCTGTCTGAGGGGTTGGAGCAAATGCGGTTGTATCGCAGAGCGTGGCTGTAGACGATGGATCGTGTGGTGTGGTCAGGGTGAAAGCTGGAGGCATGTAGGTAGGAATAGCGGTCAGTAGGTTTTGGGTATAGGGTGGCGTTTATGTGATCATTGTTTATTAGCACTGTAGTGTCCAGGAAGTGGATCTCTTGTGTGGACTGGACCAGGCTGAGGTTGATGGTGGGATGGAAATTGTTGAAATCATGGTGGAATTCCTCAAGGGCTTCTTTTCCATGGGTCCAGATGATGAAGATGTCATCAATATAGCGCAAGAAGAGTAGGGGTGTTAGGGGACGAGAGCTGAGGAAGCGTTGTTCTAAATCAGCCATAAAAATGTTGGCATACTGTGGGGCCATGCGGGTACCCATAGCAGTGCCGCTGATCTGAAGGTATACATTGTCCCCAAATGTAATATAGTTATGGGTAAGGACAAAGTCACAAAGTTCAGCCACCAGGTTAGCCGTGACATTATTGGGGATAGTGTTCTTGATGGCTTGTAGTCCATCTTTGTGTGGAATGTTGGCGTAGAGGGCTTCTACATCCATAGTGGCCAGGATGGTGTTATCAGGAAGATCACCGATGGATTGTAGTTTCCTCAGAAAGTCAGTGGTGTCTCGAAGGTAGCTGGGAGTGCTGGTAGCGTAGGGCCTGAGGAGGGAGTCTACATAGCCAGACAATCCTGCTGTCAGGGTGCCAATGCCTGAGATGATGGGGCGTCCAGGATTTCCAGGTTTATGGATCTTGGGTAGTAGATAGAACATCCCAGGTCGGGGTTCTGGGGTGTGTCTGTGCAGATTTGATATTTTGCTTTTTCAGGGAGTTTCTTGAGCAAATGCTGTAGTTGCTTTCGGTAACTCTCAGTGGGATCAGAGGGTAATGGCTTGTAGAAAGTGGTGTTGGAGAGCATACAGAATGGAGAACAGAGAACTGCACTGAACTCTGGGACCAGAAAAGCAGGGAAGCACTCCATCATGGGGAATCTCTGCTCTAGATGTTAATGAACCTACGCCTGCACACACCCAGCTCAGCAGTTATCAGACCAATTCTAGTAATGAATCCTTAATTGATATCCAAAATACTGAAGCAGCCTAATTGCATTGTGAGCTCCCTGGAAGGAACATCATCCATAGCCAAGAGTGATCAGCTCCTACTGTCTAGCCTAAAGAAAACCCAAGTCATCAGTTTACCCTTAAACAAATCTAATGTCCTCCCTTGATCCATTGTATTTTCCCTACAAAAAGCCCTCCTCACACTCCAATAAGCGTTCTGATGCACGGATCAAAACTCTGCATCAGTTCTACTGGGATTTCATCTTCTCCTGACTGATTGTGCTGGGGGCTCTGCCTGTCTCCAGCACTTGGGACCCTTAGCTACCACCAGTTCAAGCTTCAGGGAGTGGTGAGTTTTTTTTTTTTTTTTTAACCCCAGGTATTAACCTTTAATAACATAACTTATGTTGGTTTAGGCTCTCCTTGTGTAGTTATCACTATTATTCAATAAATAACTTTTATGGTTAAGTCTGTTGCTTCTCTCTGAACTTTACTCTTGTGTTTTTAGCTTCCCCATTTACTCTGCAGCAACGCTTCATTTACCTAAGATAAAATACTGTGGGGTTTGCTCATCCAGTGGGTTACTACCAGTACAATTATGATGTAAAGGTGGGGATAGGGACATGCTGAACATGTGACATACGAGGGTGGCAGCTTGAAAGTGCTGCTTGACTCAGACTACTGAGTCCAGGGGCACATAAGGGTGGCCTCCTGGAAGTGCTGTTCTGCCCAGGCTTACGCTATTCCAGTGCGGTACCTTTAGCACATAAGGGTGGCAGCTTGAAAGTGCTGCTTGGCCGAGCCTATTGAGCCCAGGGGCATATATGGGGGTCAGCTTGAGAGTGCTGATTGACCCGCTCCACTCAGACTTGCTGTTAGTGTGGGTTCATCCGATTCTGGGACTGGAGGAATCCAGCCCTGGGGAACCTAGGTCCTGCAGAAGGGAGAAGTAGAGATCCATACGAACACACAAGTGACACAAGCAGTACATCAATAGAATTACTAAAACCCCCCAGCCTCCCCAGAAGAGTAACCCTTATAAATGGGCATACCTCGAAGTAACAGACATATCCGGTAACAATTGAGAATTTTATTCTCTACTCTTAGTTGGACTATCTTGTATGTGTAGCAACACTAAGTAAAAAGTACATCTGGTCAAGAAATGTGTCCCCTCCCCAAAGTAGAGCACTGACAAAATGAAAAATCCAGTTTTTATCAAAATCTTCTGTTGGAATTTTTGGGGTTTTGCAGAAAAAGAAAAAAATTTTGAATGAAAAAAAAAAAAAAAAAAAAAGGTCCTTGCCCATTGCCAGAAGTTTTTTTAAAATAAAAAAATATGAAGTGTTCAAGGAAATAGACTTTCCACAAACTTGCACCATGTCAAAACACATTTTCCATTTAAAAATTTGACGGAATTTTTTCAGCCAGTCCCACTTAAATATCACACAATATTTTTTAAACAAACAGTTATCCTTCTAAAGTCACAGTAAGATACTTCAAACTGTATCTGTTAGAAAAACCTTGGCCTTTTCCTCATGACTCAAACACAGCTTAGCTTGTGAAACGATGACAGAGGTAAAACTACCTGTTCAAGTGTTACTAATGACAAATTACAATACTCAAGCTGTAATTACAGTCAGAGTCAAAGACTATGTTGCACAAACTAATTTATTTTCATATTTGCATGTGCTATAATTACTACCATTCCTGCATTTGGAGACATTTCTTCCAGTTATTAGTAAAATGTGCAGCTTTGGTGTTTATTCACTGCTTCAAGAGACATGATGCACATACAGACACAACCTTAATTATAAAGCAGACACAGACATTGTTTTGGTTAACAGCAGGCTGAGTAATATAGTTGAATTTGTTTCCAGTTACAAATAACTTTGTAGATTTACTAATATGAAAGTGCAACATGAAAGGAAAATGTTTTGAGAAGCATCTAATAAGGAAATAAATGCATCTCCATTACTATCAATGCTATAGTGTCTGAACTTAAATCAGATACTACAGTGACTGGCATCCATAACCAACCCCTAAGCTAGATGTAGCCTAGATTGATTTGCTTTGAAAATTGAACTTAAATATAACAAACCAGACAAGGGGGTTACTCTCCTGTGAACTACTGCTGAAGGTCAAGAGTGCTATCTTGAATGAGAGTATACCAATAATCTACTAGCAGAGATCTTGACATGGCTTAATATCATGAATGACTGCTTAGATTAGTTTACCAAAACAGGCTTGGAATTCTATGCTACTTCCCCAACTATGGAACATTTTCTAAGGAGATAAAAATAAAGATTGTAAATTTCACTTTCTTGTTAAGATTTATCCCCTCAATTACTAGACTGCTCTGTTAAGAGTTTTGTCCTAGTAGACATTAACTGTAGAAACTAAGCAGCGTAAGATGCTAAATGCTAGTATTTTCTTTACAAATAGGGAATGGGAAGAATTCATCTCACTCCATCCATTTTGAAGAATGGGCCTAGAAATGTCATTTCTATTTTGATAATAGTGAGATCACAATCTAGAACAAGGTTCATTCAGCCATTTACCATATAAAAATACTATAATGTTTTGCTATAGCCTCTTAGAACTGCAGGTATTTCTCCTTGAAGAGATGGTAGTTGTAGTGACCAGTGTAGAGACAATCATGAGCTCACAGAGGGAACTTAAATCCACGTTACAGGAACTAAGTTTTCAGATTGTCACTGAAATGTTTCAGAGCATGTTGAGCAGGGTTTAGCACCAGAGAGAATTTGATGCCCGAGCTAGTGTTTCATGCCCTCTGAAGCACATTGCATGGCCCCTGATCAGAACACAGGATACTGGGCTAGATGGACCACTGGTCTGACACAGTATGGCCTTATGTTGGATGAATACTGCCCCTGCAACGGAGCTGGAACATAAGTATGCTTTCTCAGGTAAGTTTCAGGCTAAGGTGTCTAGTATTTTAATTGGATTAATGTATTTCACTTTTTTGCCATTACATGAGACTACCACATTGCTTTTTTTTGAAAAAAAAAAGCAGATTCCATCAACTTACCAAAGGAAACTCAAGACAAACATGAATAGAGGTTTGTCTGGACAGGCTTTTCTGCCATCAAAACAAGGAAAATACTTTTTAGATCCTGTGCTTACAGAGAATATGAAAAGAAAGTACCTAGTACTTAGAATCCTTTGTTTACCTGGCATGAGAAGGGAAAGTCCTATTTGACTCATATTCCCACACTATGCTGAAATCTTTGGTTGCTCATATTAATGCAGTCATGTCTGTAATTTATCTGTGATATGCTCCAGCAGTGAAGTGCAGCATTCTATTGTAGGATACCTAGTAGTTGAGAGGAATAGGAGCTACAGACATGTCAACAAAAGGGGAGGATTTAGCAGGTACCCAATTCAATTCTCTGAGGGAATCAGGCTTCATCAAAGCCTTTAATTTATTCCAGGTATAGTTCTGTAATCTAGCAGAGCACAAGTGAAGCTCCCAAACCTGCCACTAGAGTATTTTGACAATACTAGTGTGACTCACAATCCCCACTTGCTGTGTCTTTCATGATGCTTCTTGACATACAGCATGCCTGAGAGATCCTGGTTATGAGGGATGAGGATCCTGATGCTGGAAAGAAGGGCCTGCTGAGGATATTATGCTGCTGCTGGTCTGATATTTCCTCTCCTGAGAGGTTCAGGAGCTGCCATGCAACATCCAAACTCCAGGAAAGTAAAACACAAAGCTTGTTAGAGGAAAATGCTGTTGCAGAGACTGGCACACCAGTCCTGGTGATAATTAGGTTGAAGACCAACAAGCCCATTAACACCACGCTCAGCAGAATGACTGAGTTTTTATTTCTCGAATCCTAATTCTTTTACACAATCACATTTGATGCAAGCCTGATATCTTTAAAGCAGAGATCAGAATGGCAGCAAGGTTTCATTGTAAGCAAAAGAGAAGTGCCACTGATTAATTGCTACAAGCAGAATGTTCCTTGTGAGCAGACTGATACCATTTTTAACATTCCTCTTTGTACAAACTGTTTATTGTACATCTCTCAACCTCTTCAGTTAATACGTAGAGGCTAACTATACAAGTATTGGCCATAGTTTATAATAGATTGATAAGCATGTTAGACATAGGTAAGAGTTTATAAACAGCGTGCTTGTACGTTAGATCTTAATAGGTTGCTTATGACTAGAGTCCACCAGGACAATGCATCATCTATTAATAATTAACCTTTAATAAACTATAAATAAAATCATAATGTAACATGTGACCTGAGCAATTTATGCTGTCATTTACTGCTTATCAAATCATGATTTTAAGAGTAGTAACTTCTGGAATCTGTTTCTTCTGCTTGCTCCTCCATTCTTAGATCTTCTGTCTGGTTGTAAATTAGAATTTATATTGCCACTCAACTCATCCAAGCACATGCGCCACACAAAGCAATGTATAATTTCATTGGTCCCCTTTTAAGCTGTTACAACTGAGTGATCCAAAGCACAGATAACCCCTGCACATGTGGTATCCATGTAAGGCTGCCCAGACAAGACTTATGCTCAGTATGTTTCTAGTACATACTTTGCAATCATCACTTCAGCAGTGATCTAAACTCTCAAGTAGGGTTGGGCTTGGGCAATATTGATATGGGAGAAATGAAAAAGAAAGGTCAGAGAGTTCTGCAGGTAGATGGTACTGTTAAATTCAGTAGACCATCCTATTTTTGAATTAATAATAGCTAGGGCTTTACGGCATTTGTGGGTACTGCAGTGTGCTTCCCACCCCCACAGTCAATCCCAAGTGATAAAAAAACCAAGAACTGTTAGTATTCTAGCACCTTTTGCAACAAATGTTGATGCTAAAAAACTAGTCAAATTCCTTATGCATATATTTTATATACTCAACATTTCTGCAGTTTTCAATTGCCAAAGTTATGCTTAGTTCTTCCTCCTGAAGTGCATACAGTTCCTGGTACCAAATTGAGGTCTTCTTCTCCACTAAACTTTAGTATGCAAAGAGTGGTCCTTCCATGTATACAGACTGAGTAATAAATATGATTGCATCTGTAACTGCTTAAGAAAAATCTTCCAGAAGTGTCAAGAGACCTAGTTCACTGGCTCCTGAACAAGCTTAAGATACACAACCCCTTCTACCCAGGACAGGTGCCATATAATGTATGTAATGTATCTTGATCAAAGTATTTGACATATCATATGCAATTGTTCATTTATTGAACTTTAAATGTCATGATACACCATAGATTAAACAGTTAAAAACTATATAAGACAGTGTTCAAAATAGTCTTTCAAAACATATTTGGACAAAACTGAAGCACCAAATTCAAGCACACACTTCCCCAAATTAACATGAGAACAAGGGGGAACGGTTTCAAGCTGCTGACTATACAGGAACTACACAGGGCATGATAGCACGAGTCACTGTTCTCTGCTGCAAAATATAATTTAAAGTAGTAGTAAGTTGTTCATTAAAGTCCATAAAGTGGATTCTAGTGCCTAGTGGTGTAGCCATTTCTCTAGCTACTGTATTAATGGAACAGATAACACAGGGAGAGAAGACCATAATCGAGACTCCAATTTTATTAGATAGACCAGAACTGTAGGTTAGATTACTTTTACATGATGTAATATTTTACACATTGGTGTGGAAACTAAACTTGACACTGTCAGCACTGATTAGGCTCACAGATTGCAAGGACAACCAACAAGTTTTAGGAGCTTTTTCAATATACTTCAGCTCTGACCCACAAGATTCCTACTATTAAAATCCTGTGCTTCAGGAAGATATTACTAGTTATGGTAGCAAAGCAACTATGAAGTAAGAAAAGATCACAAAATTCTCTCACCTGTAACTTATTTGGTACTTGAGCCAGGTCTTTAGAGGTTAAATGCGAGTGCATTAGCTGCACTGCCTAGCATCTGTATTTGATTTATGAACTTTTTTTAAAACTAAGTCAAGAACAGCATTAAAATCCATGTTAGTCACTGCAAACACAAAAAAGTGACCCAACATGAATTGTAAAATGAGCTGCTGGCAAGAGTAATACAATTATACAGTCATTCTTATATCTAAAGCATTCATACAAAAAACACTGGAACCCAATGAGTTAACTTTAAATTAATTATGCAACTCAAAAGCTCCTTCAGAAGGAAGCTCAGTTTTTTGACCATACAAAGAAGTTTCCTAAGTTTGCAAGGTAAGTCATCAGTTGTAGCTCACCTCAGAATGGGGCTCTGAGCCAAAACTTCAAAAAAGCACTCATGTGCCACTTCCAAGCAAGTCAGGATTTATAGTTTGCGTTTTCCCTGCTGTTGTATTCTTTCCATTGCCAACATTATCTACTGAGGAAGCTTAAGAAATGCATCATTTCTAGTTGTAATAGGTTTGATGCAACTGCTGCTTTCATTTATTTTACTCAAGTGTATTTCACACTTCTTAAGCCATCCAAAGAGAAAAATGTACATGACAAGAGAAAGATAAAAACAGCAGGGTTTAACCTCAGCATCCTGCCTGAGTGACATCTTTTCCAGAAGATTTTGTAATTTCCATTGTAGTGAACACCTGTAAAAAAAACAAAAACAATGACTTTTTGGATTTATTAATGCTTTATGCAGTAGTCTAAATGGCTGTTGGTTGCCCTTATAGTATACCACAAGCTAGGTTTCTACAAATGTTTAACTAGGAAGACAAGATGCAGACTGCATAATTACTTATTTACAAGAAATGTCATGCTTTGTATATTAAAAGGCCAAAGTAACATTGGACTTCCATCAAAATATAAAATAAAAATGTTTAATGTGATGACATTTTAGATTTAAGTCACCCTGGGTCTATTCTCTTCCTGCACATGGGTAACTTCCCTCAATATTAAGTATTAATTAACTCTTGGTTTGAAAAAGTTGAAGTATCCCCCTTACCTCTGCACATGTTGGATGTATGCCTATTGTTTCATCAAGTAATTCTTTCGTGAGACCACATTTTATTGCTGCACCAAAACCTTGGGTAATTTCTCCAGCATTGGGTCCAAGAACATGAAATCCTATTACACGGTTCTTTAAAGAAAGAAAATTAGGTCAGAGCAAAATAGGTTTTGTATTGGTGAAGTTTCATATTCATATTTGAAGAGCGACTTCCCGTTCACTGAAGATGTGTCTCGAAATGAACGGAGTCAACAGTACACTTGGCACAGATGCTCTGAGGCATCTATAAGCATCAGTTAAGTCAGTAAATGAAAGCTTCAAGTTCATTTCCAGTCAAATTAACCACTGGGGGGGTATTCATTAGCAATACCCAGAATGCATTTTAGAATTACTAAATCAAGCATTGTAATTCAGAAATACAGCTCAAGATGAAACATACGATGTCTACACCATGCAGCTTTTAGCGACATGGCTGCGTTGCTACAGCTGTGCCACTAAAAGGTGCGCAGTGTAGCTGCTGTTTGTCGGCAGGAGAGCTCTCTCCTACTGACAAAGTGCTGTTCACATTGGCACTTGTCGACAAAACTTGTGTCTTTCGGGAGGGTGTTTTACTAACACCTTTGACCGACAAAAGGTTTGTCTTTCACTTGCCAATGTAGACAAAGCCTAATTCTGTACCAGCTGGCTCATTATTCTAGAGCAGTAGTTAACCTTTACTGCAGCCTGCACCCCTTTGGTTCTCAAAATATGTTCTTGCACCCTTACCAAATATCGTTGAAGTAGGTCAGTTCTTTAAACCTAGATATATATTTGTTTGTATATTATGGTAATCGTTAAAAAGGTATAATATTAATAAATACATAGGTTTGATGAAACAAAGTAGTTGTACTTACGTGCGTGTCCTTAATTTTTGTTTTAGATGATTTACCTTCTAAAAAAAAAATCTGGCATGTCTCGCACCCCCAGAGGGGGCATCTTGCACCCCCAGGGGCCGCATGCACCCCAGGTTAAGAACCACTGTTCTAGAGACATACAGTGCATTCAGATTGTTGCTGATGTGTGAAATAGTACTGTGTTTCTTTATACGAAGGCAGAATTTAAATACCTATTCATGATGCCTGCAAAAGTTCTATTTAGAGAACTTTGGCTATTTTTCTTCCCCTCTTGTTACTGATGTGAGTCATGTCTATTGTACGTTTCAGTTTATCAACTTAACTGGTTTCTGAAGTCACCGCTGGCTGCAGTGGCAAATGAGGTTGCAGACAAGAATAACTTGTAGGCAATAGTAAACTGGCAGTTATCTTTAAGCAACAAAAATTCTGTATGAATTTCCCTTGTGTATTTTATTAAATATAAATGACTCAGCAACAGGATTGTTTCAAAGTAGAATGTGTATATTTCCCATGAAGAAGTGTCAGTGTTAACAGTTATTGCCACACTGAGTCTGGCTACAATACTTAAGGCAGGATACCAAATACCTCATAATACAATATTAATTGTATGTGAACATCCATTTACTTTGCGTTTCAAAAGAGGTATCTGAAATTTACACTAGGTACTCCCTTTCCCAGGTGTTTTTATATAGTTTCTACCGTAAAGTTGAACATGTTACAGTAAACTAAAGTGCCTCCCTCAACAGCCTGGCCCCTGCCCCTCATCTGCCCCTCCCACTTCCTGCCCCCCTTAGAACCTCCAACCCCCCCCCCACTCCTTTTCCCCTGACTGCTCCCCCACCCCGGGACCCTGCCCCCATCCACTCCCCCCCCCGCCCCCGAGTGCCCTGCCCCGACAGGCTCCCTGGGACTCCCATACCCTATCCAACCACCTGCTCCCTGTCTGCCCCCTGGGACCTCCTACCCTTACCATGCTGCTCAGAGCGGCGGCAGCTTGCAGCCCTGCTGCCCAGTTGGAGCCAGCTGTGCTGCCTGTGTGGTGGCAGGGGGACAGCAGGGGAGGGGCCGGGGGCTAGCCTCCCTGGCCAGGAGCTCAAGGGTCAGGCAGGACAGTCCCGCGGGCCATAGTTTGGCCACCTCTGATATAGCTAGATACAATATAGTATTTAGAAACAGTGTTTCTGCTCCCAGCCACCAGTCATTTTTATGCCAAATTATCTTCCCTGCTAGAGTATTTTATATTTCTCCAAAAAAGTCTTCAGGGTTGGGTCTGTTATGTATTAGAAGGTACCAAGTATTGTTGCAGCTAAAAGCATATTGGGCATATGACAAAATCCTGTTTTTCCTATTAAAAATGTACAGTGCAGAATTTTATAACCAGAAGCAAGTTTTCTATCCTCAAAAAGAGGCAGAAACTGAACAGAAAGGGGTATACTTCCTTAAGAAAGTTAGAGACTTAAGAATATGCAAGTTTAAACACGGCGCAAAAATGCATGCAACACAAGGTCACTTAAAGAAAAGGAGTACTTGTGGCATCTTAGAGACTAACAAATTTATTTGAGCATAAGCTTTGGTGAGCTACAGCTCACTTCATCGGATGCTCACGAAAGCTTATGCTCAAATAAATTTGTTAGTCTCTAAGATGCCACAAGTACTCCTTTTCTTTTTGCGGATACAGACTAACAAGGCTGCTACTCTGAAAAGTCATTTAACTGGAACCGAATGAAAGGTGAATTTCTGAAGTACCAGAAATAAGGAACAACCACCTCCCAAAACTCACTCTAGAGAAAAATCCAAACACAACTATACCAATCCACCCCCAAATGAATGTTATCAAATTGAGACAAGTTTCATAAGGCATTAATCTGGTGCCAACTACCAACTGCTCAATCTGCTAGACACAACCAAATGTTACCTGGTGGATCAAAAGAACATGTTTAAGTTCTTAATAAAATGTACTTGGATTCTGCATTAATAGAATGTGTGTCTGGAACTGGCCATAAACTGAGACTCTGGCCTCAAGTCAATCACTAAATATATGTTCTTGAGTCTGTAGCCTCAGACTTTTACTTCTGAGGTTAACACATGCTCAGAGTGGAGACAAATTCCAGATTTATAATACATACATTGTCGTGTTTATTGCAGATTATCTTTGCATAGCAAGTATTGTTGTCTCTGCTGGGTACTGTCCATTCAAGAGGCCAAAACAAAGTGTGATACACCTGCAAGGATCAAGAGGAAGTAGTGTTAAGACTAAATTTAAATTATTTTAATATATTCTATTTATAAGCTTCCTAGTTTGTAACCAAACCTCTAACCTACTAGCTACCCATTTCTCATTGATATTTGATGGCACTACTCTCCAGTTTCTAACTGGACTTAGTGCTCCATCCACTCTCCATCTTCCAAATCAAAGAGTTTATATGTAGGGCTAGTAGCATTACCTATTGAGTTTGCCTGACATTTCCCAAAACATCCTGTTTTCCAGTTGCTTATAACCAACTATTTGGGCAGGAGTTTTCCATGCTGGGTGTTAGCCTCAGGCTGAACATTTTGGGACAATTTCAGTTAAACCAGTTCAGCCATTTCTGAGGGCAAGGGTGTCTTTGGAAAGCACCAGTGGTTTCCCATGCTTTAGAGCAAGTATGGCCTGTGTGTTAGGGATGCAGGAAGTCTGTCTCTTCTGTGCTCTCAATGATCCCCTCTGGCTGACACCCTGGCAGTGTAGAAGTCCCCTCTGTCTGAGTCAGATGGCACAAAAGCTGGACTTATGACATTATGGGGAAGAACCGAGGCAGAGACTAATTGGCTGGGCAAGGAGGAAAGGTCTGGGAGCTGGGGAGGAAAGATGGGCAGAACAGGAAACCAATGGGTGTGTAGGGAAACTAGGACTGGGAGAGGTGGAGACTGAAAACATGAGTGGGCAACCAGAGGCTGGGGGGGAGGGGGGGGAGGAAGGGAAGGGAAGGGAAGGGAGAAGAGACAATGACAGATCCAGGTAGTGTGGAAGAACTGGGACAGGCAATTGGATTTACTGGGCAACGAGACTAATAGCAGAAGCCAGTGGTGGGGAAAAAAAAGACTAGAACAGGTTGGAAGGGAAAGGGCAGAAGACGGCGCCTGCTAGAGGACACTGCCCTCCAGAGCCTCAAATGGAACCCAATATCCCAGAGTCGCACTATTTCCTCTATCAGTATAGATCTGTGTAATCCATAGGCAAAGTGTCCCACCCCTCTGTAGTGCTGGTCCACAGATGATTACAACCTAATACTGCTATCAGTTACTCAGTTAGCTCAAGTGGCAGAGGTCTATACGTTCTAATCCTGCTGCTGAACCATGTGGGTTTGGCGCACATGATGGGATTTCAGTTTTCGTTTTTCCTTTTAAGGAGGATAGGAAATTTTACAAAAGAACTACTTTAGAAGAACAGTGAAGTTGCAAAATCAAGCTCTTAAAAAAGAGAGAATAGAAAAGGCTGCCTGTGTATCTTTAAATTCACTACCCTTATGCATATGCATTATGATAGTCTGATCATATAATTCAAGACTATTTTTCCTACAGAACTCCTGCTTATTCTATGCAGTAATGGCTATTGCTCACTTAATGAGCATCCATCAAATATTTGATCTTCATTGTTCAACGCATATCCCTATGTCTCATTCACTACACATTGGTCAAACCTTATTCTGAAGATTGAATTATTACATTTCCTCATAAGTTTTTCTATGGTGCTCATCACCACAGTGAGTGCTTCACACACATTGAGTTTATTTTCACAACATGCCTATGAGATCAGTGGTATAGTCCTTTTTTCAGCACTCCCATCTCACTCACTATACACATTCCAACTGTTGCCACCAATGAGGCAGGGATCTTACAGACTAGTCTTTCACTACATAACCCTTATTCAGCTCCACAACCATCCACTCTATCCACTGAATAAGACTGGGATTGTGTGGAAAAAGTACATGATCATGTACTTCAAGACTTCATGCATATACATGATAAAGGAGCTGAATTATGGTTGCACAGGTAACTAATTCTGGCATTTTCTAACTTTTGAACACTTGACTGTGAAACCTTGATATTCTTAACATAGTTTAAGAGTAATAAAAAAAGTATAAGCTTGGCCATTGCGATGCTTTGTTTAGCATTCCAATTAAAAACAGTTATAAGTTTTGTTTTGGTGTTTTGTAAGTGTATCTTCAATAGTTTCTGTTTGGTGCCAGCTGCCTAAGATGCTCTGGTTGCCGCATATGCAATTAAAATACTGTATTTTACTTAAGAACAGCCATAATGGGTCAGACCAATGGTCCATCTAGCCCAATATCCTATCTTTCGACAGTGGTCAATGCCAGGTGCCCTAGAGGGAATGAACAGAGCAGAACAGGTAATCAAGTGATCCATTCCCTGTCACTCATTTCCAGCTTCTGGCAAACAGACTAGGGACACCATCCCTGCTCATCCTGGCTAACAGCCATTGATGGACCTATCCTCCATGAACTTATCTACTACGTTTTTGAACCCTGTTATAGTTTTGGCCTTCACAACATCCTCTGGCAAAGAGTTCCACAGGTTGACTGTGTGTTGTGTGAAGAAATACTTCCTTTTGTTTTGATTTCATTTGGTGATCCCTAATTCTTGTGTTATGAGGAGTAAACACTTATTTACTTTCTCCACACTAGTCATGATTTTAATAGACCTCAAATCATATCCCCCCCTTAGTCGTCTCTTTTCCAAGCTGAAGAGTCCAGTTTTATTAATCTCTAATATGGAAGCTGTTCCATGCCCCTAATAATTTTTTTGTTCTTTTCTGAACCTTTTCTAATATATCAGTTTTGAGATGGGGCGACCACATCTGCATGTAATATTCAAGATGTGGGCATACGATGGATTTATATAGAGGCAATATGATATTTTCTGTCTTATTATCTATCCCTTTAAGGATTCCCTACATTCTGTTTGCTTTTTTGACTGCCGCTGCACATTGAGTTTTCAGAGAACTATCCACAATGACTTCAAGATCTTGAGTTGTAATAGCTAATTTAGATTACATTTTCTATGTACAGTTGGGATTATGTTTTCCAACATATATTACTTTGCATTTGTCAACTCTGAATTTCATCTGCCATTTTGTTGTCCAGTCACCCAGTTTTGAGAGATTTTGTAGCTCTTCGCAGACTGCCTGGGACTTATCTTTTTTTCCCTTCTTTTTTCGGGGGGGGGGGGGGAGCGGAGGGGGGAAGGGAGAGAGAGAAAAGAGAAAGAGGAAAGAGGAGGAGAACAATAATGGAAAAATTAATACTGATTCCCTACCTGGGATCTCAGATATGTTTTGTATACTTCAGAATGCCAATGCACCATTGCCTGAATTGCACTAGCCCCCAGACCAACTGGGCTGAGGCTGTTGCTGCCGCCGTGATCCCAAGTGAGTGGGAACCAAATTCATGTGCTGGGAGCCCCAACCTCACCAGTCCCCATCTTAAAACTGTAACAAACTGGTATGTTGTGAGGGCACTCCCTTCAGTGTGAATAAAGAGGGGCCCATCCCTCTCTGGTCTTATTACCATGTATGCCCTCACAGCCCCCATCAAGTAGATCCTGGGCTTGCCACCGTCCTTTAGAGCTCTCCCTCTCACACACATACAATTTGAATTGCATATGCAGCATCCTAAGTATTTCAGTCAGCTGGCACTAAAATTATAGTAACTTCCAAGTTAGTGCTGAATTATAAAACAGAAACTAGTAAAAACAGAGTGCCACATAGCAGCTCCAAATAGAGAGTATAAGGTGGGTGCAAAACTGGTTGGAAAACCACTACCAGAGAGAGTAGTTATCAGTGGCTGAGTCATGCTGGAAGGGTATAACGAGTGGGGTCCTACAGGGATCAGTTCTGGGTCTGGTTCTGTTCAGTATCTTCATCATCAATGATTTAGATAATGGCATACAGAGTACACTTATCAAGTTTGTAGATAATACCAAGCTGGGAGGGGTTGCAAATGCTTTGGAGGATAGGATTAAAATTCAAAATGATCTGGACAAACTGGAGAAGTGGTCTGAGGTAAATAGGATGAAATTCAATAAGAACAAATGCAAAGTACTGCACTTAGGAAGAAACAAAATCAGTTGCACACTTACAAAATGGGAAATGACTGCCTAGGAAGGAGTACTGTGGAGAGAGATCTGGGGCGTAATAGTGGACCACAAGCTAAATATGAGTCAGTGTAAGGCTGTTGCAAAAAAAGTAAAAAAACATTCTGGGATGTATTAGCAGGAGTGTTGTAAGTGATTCTTCCACTCTACTAAGGCCTCAGCTGGAGTATTGTGTCCAGTTCTGGGCACCACACTTCAGAAAGGATATGGACAAATTGGAGGGAGTCCCGGGACGAGCAGCAACAATGATTAAAGGTCTAGAAAACATGACCTATGAAGGAAGATTGAAAAAAAATTGGGGTTGTTTAATCTGGAAAAGAGAAGACTGAGGGGACATGAAAACAGTTTTCAAGTATGTAAAAAGACTAACAAGGAGGAGGAAGAAAAATTGTTTTTCTTAACCTCTGAGGATAGGACAAGAAGCAATGGGCTTAAATTGCAAGAAGGGAGGTTTAGGTTGGACAGTAGGAAAAACTTAACTATCAGGGTGGTTAAACACTGGAATAAATTGCCTAGGGAGGTTGTGGAATCTCCATCATTGGAGATTTAAGAGCAGATTAGACAAATACCTGTCAGGAATGGTCTAGATAAATCAGCCCTGCCATGAGTGCAGGGGACTGGACTAGATGACCTCTCGAGGTCCCCTTCAGTTCTATGATTCTATAGATCAGAGGGAAACATTTGGCACTACAAGCATGAATTCCAGATTTGAGTCTACAAAAACAATTCTATTGCAAATACATTTGTGAAAACCTTACTAGGAGGAGGGAGACATAAGGAACTGGAATGAAGATTAAATCAGAGTCTAAAGCCCATGCCAGCAGCCCAAGAATTGGCCAGGGAGGAAAAGTGAAACAGTTTACAAAGGAACAGGGCAAATAAGAGTGAACAAAAAACAGAAAATAGGGGACGACTTAGGACCTCATCACCTAAAATGAACATGCAAAGGCTTGTGGCACACAAGGGGATGAATAACTTTTTGGAGTACTGGTTCAAAGAATTTTACAGCGCTGTTCCAGTGAAGTGAAATTACCTTCCCTCATCCAATTTGGATTTCCCAGAACTCCAAGAGCCACATGGAACTATATCCCTAAAGTTAAATGCTTCTGGATTTTTCAGACACCAGGTGTCTGAGAAAAATCTTTGAATCAGCCCAACTTCTGTTGGTGAGAGACAAGCTTTAGAAATTGTCAGCTGTCAAAGAAAATACTTGACTAATGCTGTAAGATTACACCAAAGTGTTTAAATAGGGATCTCCTCAATACTTGTAATGTTCATTTAGACCAGTAGCTTCTTGAGAAGGTACAATAGCACATTTAAACAGGCAGCTATGAAATGAAGACTTCAGCTTCTCACCTCTACGTTTTCCTTTCCATATTCTTCAATGGCTCTCTCTTCAGGTAATCCACAACAGCCATACTCCAAAGGAGTAAACACTGTAGTTGGTACATTGACATAGTCACACTAAAATTAAAAGAATTCAGTTTTCTTTATATTTACATATTCATATGCCTATGTAGAGACATTTTAAAAAAAGTGAACAAGCTGCACCACCAAATCATTGTCATAGTAGCACAAGACCCAAGACTCTCAACCAGCACCTGCTAATCTCTTGAGGTAAATACCATGGTGAAAGTGAAGTTCATATTTTCCACAGAATATGATCTTACCTTTATAAAGCTACCCCCAAAAAGTCTGCGAGCTAGAAGCTTGCCTGCCTGAATTGCAACTGGGGTAAGTTCAAGTTTTCCATCCAAGATATCTCCAATAGCATAGACATGATGCACACTGGTTTGTTCCTCGTCATTTACAGGTATTTTTCCATTCCTTTTGGAAAAAAGCCCAACAAAGTGTAGATCAGTACTCTGACCTTACTTTCTCAATTCAGTTAAAGACCTATTCTGCTACACAGAGACACTAGAATACTTTCAGGCACTGCTCTAAGAAAAGAAAGAAAGTATTTATGCCAGCTCTAGTTAGAACATAAACTCCTTGGGCCACAGACTACTGCCTTTTCCCTCCCATACAATGCCAAACAGTCAGTACCTAAGGGGCCAGATTTTCACCTCTGCACACAAGTGTAAATATGAACACCACCACTGACATTGGACAGAAATCAGGATCTGTCCTTCTATTTGATTATTATATAGCTTGCTGAAGTAATAGACATCTCCCTCCTAAGCAAAAGTCTAATCTATCAGCACAGATGACAAGGGAAGTATTAAGAACTATTCAGTCAATGGGCACTGTTGCTTTGTTCATAATGCTAACTTAAATCTGGTTAAACCAGAAAAGTGAATTTAATGAGGTTCAATCAATCAGAAAAATGAAACATGAGTCAGCCTTACACAAGCAGGTTATTAAACTATTTTAGCATTTTAAGGGCCCTCTCTAAGAAATGCAAGTGTAAAGCCTCAGTTTAGTGGATGTATTCCTGCTAAATCTCTCATACACAGGCTAAGATTGTTAATCAGTAAATGCTGGTAAACCGTAATTCAACTGTACACACATATGGATGAAAAAATATTTCTATTGACAATTAGAAAAGTTTAGACAGGCAAAGTAAGAAAAGCTGCCTGAGAACTTAGTCTGATTTATGGATGTTTACTCAGTATATTTTAAACATGTGATGTTGACAACATCTTTTAACAGTTGTAACTTTTTGAATCTCAACTTGTCATTAAACGAACACCCCACTGTCTAACACCCTGTAATTTCCCACAACTGAAACATTAAAAAACGCTCAAAAACCATACACATTTTTATAATTTCGCCAGATAATATCATTCAAGTTTCCCAAGCTTACTCATAGGTCAGTGAAGCAAAAGCATTACAGACTACATCAGAGTAACTGAGGTAAAAGTAGTTGCTTGTAGTTTTATCATTTAAAAAAACCCAACACTTATATGTGCTTCAAAGTCCAGTTTTACAGGAGCCCACACACACACACACACTAAAAATAGTGGTTTCTAGAAAAAGATAACACCTCATGCTCCCTTTCTTGGGACAAAAGCTATTGAAAATCTCCATGCTCAACTGACAAGTATCATAAGCAGGAATTTCAAAAATCAGTATCAATAGTTACTGGTAGGGTTAAGAAGCTGAGAGCAGTTCTGAAGTGAACATGCCAGACAAATTAAGATACTCACTTTTCATTGATTTTGACACCAATCTTATCTAAACCAATGTTTCTGGTACAGGCATCACGACCAATAGCCATCAAAACCTACAAAAAAAGTAACAAAACAAAAAAAGAAGCTATCAAGAACTCCTTTCTATCAATGTTATTCCAAGTATTCTGTTTCAATTTTTCAATGAAAACTAAGCAAGTGAACAACTGAAGCCACACTTCCTAAAGTTGCTTAAAATGTGTAGGTGTCAGTAGTTAGCAGCAAAAAGATTACCTTGATACTAGAATAATAGTCAGAACAGACAACTGGTAACATATGACACCATCTACAAAACAGTCAACCCCCTCGTAGCAGAGTTAAAGTTTCAGCAATTCTGTGGATAGAGTTGCAACAGGACAGAATATCAAAGTCTTGTTATTTTTCTATGGAACGTTGACAACGCTGGCAGGTTGCCAGAATTATTGAATTTCTTATTGTACCTCCCTTCCTTTGTTTCAAAATAGTACAAATGATTTAAGAGTTTTAATGATCATTAACATGCATTTTACTTTGATACAAATACATATTTGTGGGCATCATTTAGTGCCTGATAACAGGGATATATTTGTAGTACAAAATTGCTTACAGTATTATATTCTCCTTCAACAGTGTCTGGTCCCTCAGTAGACTGTGCTACCACTTTTAGTCTTCTAGGCATGCCTTCCTCCAACCTTTCAATCTGTAGGAAAGAATTAATAATCTTAGCCAAGTTACCTTAACCAGCAGAGCCTTATTACACAACATATACACTACACACCTTGCTGAATGTTCAGCAATAAAATGCTTTTAACATAAAAGCTTGGCCATACAGAATTTTCAGCTTATCTGCTATAGAGCTGAACTTTTTTTCTGGAAGACATTTTATCACAAGACACTTGCATTCTGGGTAATCCTTTCCTTTCAGGCTGGCTATTTAGCAAGAAAGAAGAGAAACAAGTGAAAGTACTTGCCCGAGTAGGTACAAATTTCCTGATGAATTTAACACCATGAGTTTCCATGTAGGCACCTGCTCTCTCTGCCATTTCTTGGTCAAAGCCTCGAAGAAGGATAGAGCGCACCATAACTGTGACATCCAAACCAATGCCAGCAAGAAATCCTGCACACTCCAGAGCCACATAAGAGGCACCCACAATTAGAGTTTTGCCAGGGCAGTAAGGCAGGGAGAAGAGGTCATCGCTGAAAAGCAACGCAGAAAACACCATTTTACAATTCAGCTGTGTTTCAATTTGCATGTGCAAAAGTAGACAGAAGGGAAGTCTTATTAACCGAGACTAACATCTCATCTCACCTAGTAATGCAGTATTCTTTATCTCCAGGGATACCCAAATATCGGGGCCTTTCCCCTGTTGCTAGGACAAATGTCTGTGCTGTGTGAAAAGTTTCCTGTCCTTTCCTGGTGGTTGCCTGGAGATACACAGGAAAACAAAAACAAACCAAAAAACAAAAACAAACACAAAAAAACAGAATTACAGAACTATTGTATTCTTAGATGCCAGGAATAACTTGTGAGTCACAAGGCCTACTGCCAACAATAAAAGCCTCAACTTTATCAAGCAGCTGATAAATGCAATAGGATTTAGAAAGGAGTCTTGATAACAGATGGAGCCAAGTGAAAAGCCATTATACTGTAGAGATACTCTTAAGAAATCCTTTTACTGAACTATATGGTAACATCCATTGTTAATGGGTTTACATTGGGAAAATACACTAGACTACACTCCCCACACTAGCTGCATTGAACAACAGTGATCAGCTGACTTGGGCAGGGCTCAGAAGGTTTAAGCTAATAACTTAGACTGAAAGTTTCTTAAAGAACTTGAAATAAGAGTTCGATGTTGATGCTAGCAGCAAAACAGATGGTTATCCAAGTAATTTTGAGGCTTGTGTAGGAGTAGACTAGAAAAGTGCTTTAAGACAGGCTGATACCGCAGTTGAGAAGAAAACAAAGGATGGTTTAAGTTTCCCTCAACTTCAAAGACAGTCAGTCTTTGGGACTTCATATTGCTAAATGCCTCTTTTTGAAAGGGGTTTGAGAAACTACAAGTCAAACCTGGGCGAAAAGGAAGGTCAGATTTGTCCTCTTGCATGTAGCAGCTTAAAAAAAGTCTGCTCTACTTTCCTGTATTGATGGCCCAGCTCAGTACCAAACTTATATTAAATGAACAGCTGCAAATTGAATTTCTTCTATAACATTGGTAAAAAATAAGCCAACTAGTTTTACTCCTCATTCAGTGTAACCTGGATTTAAATTGTGTGACTAAATCAAACTAACTACATCAGGGTCAAGCAGCTGTATCCAGTGAACCTACATGATGTAAAATTTTATTCATTGCTGCATCCCTAACCTGGGTAAACCCTGGTCCAATCTGATAGTCAGCTATAATACCCGCTGTGCAGTACAAATTAAGTATATACTTGTCTTGTGGCTTCATTCCTATGCCAATACACAGAATACTATTCCAACTCCATAATATCATGGAAGGGATCTGAACTTGAGGAACAAGCAAGGTTTTGGATATGGCTCTTTATGTTTCTGATCGGTAGGCCATTTGTGTGTTTTCTAAAATTAACACTCCTCTTCCAAACTAATTTTAATGTTTTCTTGGCTCAGTATGCAGTATTATTCATAGTTACTCACTGAGATTAAGATCCAATTTTCAGTGACGTTATGAGGCAAGAGGCAAGTTACAAGAAGAAAGTAAGTTTTAACTTGAATCAACTATCCAGGGATTTTGAATAAAAGATACAGTAAACTCCTGATTCTTACATGCTATAGATTTAAGTTAACACCAATTATCTATAAACATTAAGGCAATTTAAGAGTTATGTTTCATAGCTTTTCATTTAAAATTTTGGAATCAAGTCACACAGTTGTTACATACTCAAGCTCTACCTCTCTACTTATGCAAGATTCTCTATTTGCAGATCCCCACATTACTTCTACATAACTGGTATTAGTATGCAAGTATTATGACAGTGGTTACTGGAGTATAAATCTACTTAAATCAGTAAATTATTCCTCTAATTTTAATTCTTTAAGTGAGATAAGTAAAGTATCATACAATAACTCCTCACTTAAAGTCATCCCGGTTAATGTTGTTTTGTTGCTGATCAATTAGGGAACATGCTCATTTAAAGTTGTGCAATGCTCCACTATTCTGTTGTTTGTCTGCCTGCTTTCTCCACAACTGGTGGCCTCCCTACGCTCTTCCCCCCTCCCCCCACCAACGCCTCCCACCCACCGGCAGACCCCACGGATCAGCACCTTCCCCCTCCTGCCAGGGGCAATCAGCTGGCTTGCAGCATTTTGGGGGGGGGGGGGGGAAGAGAAGGAGAGAGGGCTCAGCGCACAAGCTCCCCCCTCCCTCCTGAACACGCAAACCAGCTGATTACCCTGGGGGGGAGGGGAGGAAGTCCTCGCTCCTCCCTCCTAAACACAGCAAGCCAGCTGATTGATTGCCCTGGGAAGAAGGACCGTAGCCTGCCTGCGAAGTAAAGGGGGAAGAGGTGGGGGAAGCGGGGAGGGAGAGAGAGAAGAGGCGGGTCAAGTGTGGGGGCTTGGAGGAAGGGGTGGAGCGGGTGGGCTGAGGGTTGAGCCCCCAGCCCCTGGTGCTTGCAGAGTAGGGGAAGCTGCCGCCACTGCTGTGCAATGTGCTTCTCCTAGCCTACAGTATCTTCAGCGTCCTTGTCTGCCTCATCTCCAGTGCCAGTGGGCTGTGCCTGTGTAGAGTAAGACATGGGCACCTCCCAACTATAGTACTGTACTGCTGTAAACGCACAGCGCATGCAACTACTCCCCCTGCCAGTGATTCACTGTTGCTTTAAGGCCCAACGGCCCGGCTTGGGAATAGGGCTCTACACCAAGTGCTTGCGAGGCCACCAGCTGCCTGCAAAGCCGCTGCGGGTGGTGCACAGCAGAGGCCCTGCCTTACTACACAATAAATAATGTTTTATCTGCTCCCTCCTCTTTGCTGGAGGGAGGTAAGAACACAGGGGGCAGCAGCCTGCCCAAAGCAAGTTACAGGAATAGCATTCCAGCGCCTGCTTCGCTGTAGCAAGGGGGAGAAGTGGCGTAGAGATGCACAGAACCTGGCCCTGCTTCCATGAAAGCATGTGAAATACACAGGAGCTTTGCCATTCACTTTAATGCCAGCTGCATGTCTCTACCCCTGCATGCACACAGCAGAGAGGGGCACAGCCCTGCAGCAAGTGTTAATTTTCCTCCTCTTACTACATTGGCTGCAATGCTGCCCGGATCCTGAGTGCATGGTTACTAGGGGAGATACAGCAGGGCCATTTTTCCAGGGCACCCTGGAAGAGAGGCCTTTGGTCCTCCAGCAGGGCTCCTGTGAAAGTAAGAGCCTCCATAACTAGTCCTAGCCTAAACCCACAGGGCTTCCAGAAGGGGAGCAAAATTACCATGGAGAAATGACACGGTTTTCCAAATTCTCTCTTGCAATAGTTGCCTGATGTTGCATGACCCTGGCCACTCCAGGCTGAAGGGAGTGAGGAGTAGCACATGTTCCTCCGGACGTGCGTGCATGCATCACGAGTCAAAAACGTCCAGCAAGTGATAGTGGAGTGCCTAGCAGTACCAGTAGCACCAAGAAAACTATGAAAACCCTTAGTTTAAAATTGTTTAAAAAACTTATAGCTGTATTAAATTGCTTGTTTAAAATGTATATAATGCCTTTTGTCTGTCAATTTTTTTTCCCCACTGCAACTTAACATCTTCCCCTCTGGCACATTTACATTAATTCTTATGGGGAAATTGGATTCGCTTAACATAGTTTCACTTAAAGTCACATTTTTCAGGAATATAACTACAACGTTAAGTGAGGAGTTACTGTATTAAGCTGAAACCTTTTACATACTAGGTTTCAACTAAAGAGTAGTTTTAGGACATATGGGGAGTGATTCTTAACAGGTCAGAGAAAATAAGCCAAAGCTAAACATGCAGCAGCTACCTTTATTTTGTGTGGTTCGATAAATTCTGCATAGGCATTGAGGTATGTCACAGTCTTCTCTCTCAAGGACACCCTGTAACCCCAATTTAAAGAGCCTATGTAGTTCTGAATTGCTTCTACCATGGTCTCCCAGTTGTGTTTAACTAAAAATAGAAACAAAAAGCTTTACAGTTAAAAAGAAACAAGTATAAACACACTAACTTCATGAACGTCAGAGGCTTACAGTAAATTGTAAAAATAGTTGCTAATTAGTCATAACTCAAATTATGGCAATACTATAGGTTAAGCAATGCCTCACTAAATTAGCAAGCCCAAGTAGAATACACATACACATTTCATGTAATAAGTAACATATTAAAGTTTTTCTAGGGATACTTCATATCCATCAGACATAAAAAATGGCTTCTCTCTTAGCACTACTGGCAAAGTTATCTGGGTTTATGAAACCCAACTACAAGTAACCCAACAAGCTAGGTTATGCAAGTTATGGTGGAATCAAGCCTCAAAACAGGTTTAAGCGTCTTCATAAAGAGATCTTGGGGGAGAGGGAGGGAAAAGTTGTTCAAGTGGCAAACTGAATTCTATTTAGTCACTTCAATACTAAAAGAATTCTTATTTAAGCTCAAACAAGAGTTCTGATTTGCATCCTCCCCCACCAGTGTTCAGTGTTATTGACCTTGCTCATCATACTCCCAGCCAAATTTCCTTGAATCTTGAAGTGCCTGTCCCAGAAGTGCAGCTTGATGCATGAGTTTCTTAGGAATACAACCTACATTTACACACGTGCCACCAAGTCCTGTGATGGAAAGAAAGAAAGTTTATTTAATGTTCTTACCAGCATTAACTTTAGATGTGCACTTCTGTCTTTTATGACATGCTCTATGTACTCCACTGTCTAGCCATCCATTAGTATTACTTTCTGTACACATGCAAGCAATGGATGGAGAACTTCCTTTACAACTACATACCTTCCAATGCAGTATGTAATTGGACAAGGTTGACAAAGTAACATTTTTTACTTAAGCAATAACATTTTAACTCCAATACCAAGCAGGTTACATAAGTAAAGCTTTAAGCATAGGCCCAACACATTCACATATATAAAGTAGTTTTGGATTAATTCACTGCCACTTATTCTGTAGTCAGATAAAACAGAATGACACTTTCATGATACCTAAGAAGTGCAAGAGACCACAGTCTGCAGTGTTAACCATGCCTATTCTATGGAGTCAGAGACAGAGCTAAATTTCAAAAAAGAAATGAAGGGCAAACATTCCTCTTATGAGTGACTAAGAAATTCAACATGTGCTTTCTTCAGAACAAAAGAAGAATACTTCTCTACACAGAGTTTACTTATGGAAAGGACCACCACTAATCTGTTCTATAGGAGCCAGGATCAAAAAAATGTGAAAAACAGCAAAAAGCAAGGTCAAGGGAAAGTGAGGAATTCTGGAGACCACAGGAAAAGCATCCACTTCGAGGTGCTTGTAACACCTACTGTAGAAGTATGGTCCCCTCGGGCCTATGAAATACTGAATGTATCACAGTGCTAAGCACTTCAGCTAAAATGGTAAGAGATGATACTGTAATTCAGCCACTCAAGTGTAAAGCCAATTCAAACTAACACTTTCATCTAAGGAGCTCAAAATGTGCTTTACAGATATCAGCTTCCCTATAAGTGATTAAAATGTTTAAGATTTAAAAAGGGAAGGTTACGTAGCAAAGAATTTAGTGAGAACGTGAAATCCAAGAGTTGTTAATAAGAAATTGAAGTAAATAGTGAAATGCAGGCTGGATAGAAAAATCCATCTCGAACAGGCAGGTTGAGTGAGGTTTATTTCCTCCATCATTTACGTTGTAGAATCACAGCCTCATGTCCATACAAGTACCATACTACACGAATGCAAAACCTTGAAACTAAATAATTTAAGCAATGCTTGACATCAGCATTTTAATCTATGCATATATATTGTGATTTGAGGCTAGGACTGCTTACCCCATGAAGTACCCGAAGGTGTTGGTACAACATAATCTAGCACCATGACCTTTTTTCCTAAGGCAGCAGCTTCCTGTATTAAAAAAGAAGTCAGATATGAACTTCTCTATTGCTTTTTGATGCTAAAAGCTTTCCTTGATCATTTAAGCAGGTCCTCCAATGTGCTTGTCTGATGGAAGGCAATTCTGATGACAGTCGTAGTACCACTTACCCTTCTCTCCGTAATGCCATCAGTGCTTGTGATAAGTGTGGGAATTTTGGTAATACTTTTACGATGTTCTTGTGCACCTCAGTTCCCCTGTGCTTTGTACTACTATGCAAAGGAAAAGGGACTCTGTGTCAGACTCATGTGGCTGCCTGGTAAGAGACCAGAATAATTAATGAACTGAATAGAGCCTATGCATGTGAATGGAGGATCTGGAAGAAACTGAAAACCTCAATGGCTGGGACACTCACACCTAGCAATCTACAGCCAAGAGGAGATTCCCTGCCACCTCTCTGCAGGTAAGCACAGCAAAGGCCCTAAGCTGAAGAATGTGTGAAGGTGTCAAATGTCTGACAGAGCTGGATACACGGACACAGGAGGAACCTGGAGACCAACAGTATGTCTATACTACAGTTTATGTCAGGATAACTTAGGTCACTTAGGGGTATGACTAAACCATCCTCTTGAGCAACATAAATTACAGCAACATAAGCACTCGTATGCACAGCACTATGTTGGTGGTAGAGCCATAGCTTCTACCATTCATGGAGGTGGTTTTATTATGCCGATGGGAAAGCTCTCTCCTGTCAGCATAGAGAGTCTTCACCAGATGCACTGCAGCAGCACAGCTGCACCGGCACAGCTGTGTCACTGTACATTTAGACATGCCCTAAGAACAAAAGGGGACAGAGGGCCAAGATAATGTCAGGGCAACAGGACCTGGCAGAACCCTAGCTCCTACCAACAGGAATCATATCCTAAGCCTGCATCTCACACTAACCTAAAGACTTTTTAGATTCTGTATTCCAGGTTATTAAAATTGGTATCTTGTTTTAAAAAGGCTTCTTACTGTTTTTGCAGATATTTTATGCTCTGAAGGGGTAGGAACATGTCTCCCATAGGAATCTGGCTTGGCTGGACTTATTGAAGGGAACCACAAATAACTGGGCCTACAGGTACCAGCTTCGGAATCATGGAGGCTGTGGGCCTTTCCCTGTGGAATTATGTGGAGCCTTTGGGTCTGGCACACTGAAGGGCTACTTCGAAGAGACTGGTTACAGGCTGGGGCATAGACCAGACCCTGAGAATCTATGACAGCACTTAACTCAATCAGAAGCTGCAGAGGAGCAGAGCAGCCGGATTTTCACTTCCAACCATCTGAAGATATGTATCACACCTGGAGAAGAAATATCTAGAAGCAACCCTATACAACAGCCTGCACTGTCAACAGTAATTATCTAAAGAGAATGTTATGCATATGTGTTTGTCATCCCCCTGTCCTCCACTGCCCAGCCAAAAGTACTATCAATACTTTGAACCTTCAACCCTTCTAAACAAGCTACCAGAAACAAAGGCTGCTGTTTCCTTAAGTTCCTTACTTGTCCAGGAAGAAGTTGACAAAGTTGAAAGACTGAAGCAAAAAGTGACTATCCTATGGGAAAGAATCTGGCCCAAAGTTCTGAACTATGAGCTCCTGAAGGAGTGCATGTTACACTACAGTTACATCAGTGTTCAGCCCATTAAATTTCAAATGAATGGAAAGACTCATTGAAATGTAGACTATATTGCATTAGAATGACAGGTGCACAGAGCAACAGAGTTTCAGGAGAAATCTTACATGTACAGTTGATATATAGGCAAAATTCAGTGTACAAGTGCAAACTCAAGTGCATACCTTGGAACATGCAAGTCCACCAGAGCCACCACCAACAACAATAAGATCGTAATCATAAACTTCTGCATCATCTATGCAATTCCCTAGCACATTCTGCAATGAGCCACTCTGGGAAGCCTGTAACAAACATATGGGTTACTCACACAGCTATATGTTCAAGTGTGAATTACACAGCTTTTTCATGACCTAGGTCATAGTGTCTGATGCTTCTACCCTAATTTTGGATTACTTATTAAAGAGGATCATTAGCACGCAGTTTTTCAAATCTGAGGGCTAGAAAGGGAGTTCTCACATGATACTTAAAGCTCACAATTATAGAACCTTTCACAGGACTGTGTTCTCATTTTCTGCTTCTAAAGTTATATTTAAGTCACACAGCAAAAGCTACATACCAAAAAACCAAGTCAAGAAATCACTGATGACCCATTGCTCACTCCATTTGTAATTCTACTTATTGTATAGAACATCAAGCAGGCAGGAATTTAAAAAGGTTGTAGCAGGATGGAACAACTGTCTCTCCTTTTAATACTGATTTTTTTAATTTCGTTTCCTTCTTGACATTATGGGACTGCAATAAGTATGCATTAAGTTAGTTCACTAGCATATTTTGAAACCAGTGGTTGCAAAAGAGGTATCAAGTGACTAGACTGTATTTAAAAATGGAGATAAGTTACTTAGTCAATTCATTTCTAGTCACAGCTAATTTCAAACTCAAGAAAAGCAAGATTACCTGAAAAGTTTTATCATATCCACCTATGTGTGTTCCATTCACAAACACATTGGGCACAGCCCTCTGGCTAGTCACTTCTACTAACACTTGCTGAATATTGGGTCCATCATCTAAGAATTAAAAAAAAAAAAAACAACACACACACAAAAAAACATACACCACTATGAGAGAGTTTGAAACAATCCTCACTGAAAGTGCACTTAAATGTATGTTTTTTTTTTAAAAACTAGAACTGAAAAAACACATCACAAGGCCTCCATAAAATCAACGTATTTGTTTCAGACATGGCAAGTTTGTAGACACATTCCTCAAAAGCACAAGCTTTGAAACAAAAGAAGATTTTTCAAAGATTGTACCTCCCCACAAGAGTATGTGTCTTGATAGATGGAATGAATTGAAGCTTCACAAACCTAAATGCGAGATGGTTTCCAGGTGGTGTTTAAGTCAGAGTTTAGAAGTAAGCCATACATTGCTCGAGACCTGGTTATTTGAGAGAGACTACCTCCCTGCCTATGTATATTGCCACAGTCAATATCAGTGGAGGCATTTGAGCTAACACACACACACACCCTGCTGGCAGGGTGTTCTTCATTAGGCCCCCTGGGCTTTGGAATTTGTTCACCCCTTTGTTGGAAATAGCCAGAATCCATAGACCTTCTGGGCACGGTACTACACTAATTTCATAGGGTCTTTTGGAGACTAGATATGTTACTTCAGATTAGTTTTTAGGGAAGGCAGAGTATTTTCTTTTGAAGCTTCAATTACTGCTGGTTTTGACAACAGTTGTCCTTTTAAACAACTGTCAACATGGAACGTGCTCTGGATAGGCACCTTCTTGGTGGCTTTATGAAATCTAATATAGTCCAGCCAGTACAGGAAGTGTGTGCAATTAATTGTGGGAATATACAATGCACTTTAGTGTTATTTATTCCCAGAGACAGTGCCAATAATCTCAGGAGCTGCAAATGAAGTACAGCCTTAATTATTAAAGAGCCTTAACACACAATCACCATCCCAAAACGTAAGATGGACTCAGCAAATCCATATGTATATTACAGTTCCCTTTGTCAGACTAGGATCCATTTACTGTGCGGGTACCTCTCTAGTTTGGAGAGAATGCTAAACCAAAAAGGGAAACTTCAGTGAGAGTCAGTCAGTACATTTAAAAACTATTCAACACAATGTTATTTTTGGACGTTTTATGAAGTATTAAATTGGTAAACAGTATAAATAGCGAAGTTTTAAAATCAAAATATATGACCACTGAAGTTTCTAAATATATTCAGAATCTTTACAACCAATCAGCCATCTTTACAGCCAATTAATGCCCAGTAAACCCCTTAACTGTTTTTTCAAGAACAAAAGTAATTTTAACGTAAGACCGTATTGTAACCTCAAAACTCCTGGCTTTAATAAAAGTTGGCACTGGCTACAGCCTAAGCAATGAAATTTAGTGTGTCCCCTCCCCACCCCCAACTTCCAATGACTAGGCAAATTTCTTCACAAAGGTCGCTTCTAAGTCAAGTAAAACATTAACAGTTATCTGGGAACACAAAAAAAGTAACTTAGTTTCCCTGCAAGACAGAACAGTGGGTAATTTCCTGACACAGCCATCAAACTTCTATTTGATTAAATAAATCAAGATTTTTAAAAAAAAGTGCCTTGTGATATAAGAATTTAGCATGCATTTTAAATGCTATTGTAACTTTGCACCAAACGAGGCATCATTCAAGAGAGAATTAGTGTCTCTGATCAGTACAAGAAAGTTTATAGGAAAAGAGTGGCTTAAGTCAGATGAAATATATATCTATGCATCTCAACACGAGCTGTCATTTTTACTTACCAGTTAAATCAAGTTCCAAAGCATAGAAGTCTACTCCCATAGAATGAAAAAGTTCTTTCACCTGTAACAAACCAGAATAGTTTCATTTGATATCTACTATCGTGAACACAAGGGCACTGCATTTTCACAAGTCAAAGATCTGATATTTCGATGTAGTTTAGGACCAAGATCTGCTATTGAGCATTAGTACATTAGATACAACTGTTTTAAGACACTGAGTTATGCAGATACTAAGTCATTACTTCCAAGTTAATTTTCAGAAGCAGCCCCTTTGCTATCTCATGTGATTTCACCACCACAGGTGGTACATTCACACTACAAACGATAGTGTGACTAATGCAAGTAGGCATGTCTGTCCTAGCTTTATTCTAGCTATTGTGGTTAACAATAGCAGCAAAGCCATGGAAGCCTGTACTTCACCACCTGTTAGCAATCCAAGTACATACTCAGGGTCCTTGGCAAGCTTCCTGAGATGGTTCACCTACAATGAACTTATGGCTGCACTAGCTGGATTAAAGCAATACCTGTGCTACAATCACATGTTCATTTTCGGTGTAGAAGTATGTTTAAGTAATCAACAGGATTCAGACTTTGGTATCCAACCCCATGCTTCTTCTGAAGGAGATGGGAGAACTTTGTCTACCAAAAAAAACCTTAGTAGCAGATTGTCTTTTTAACCCCTTATATCGTGTCAGAAGTAACCAGACCAAGACATCTTGAGGTAGCTGCTTTGAAGTAGATGTAGAGGATAGAAAACCAAAGGGTCATTTGGTAAACAGATATACACATATGGCCAAAGAGTCTTTGGGGATGGGAAAGTTTTGTGAGGAAGCTATTAAGTAGCAAAATTAGGTTGAAATCTAGAAGTTGTACTTTCACCATTAACTGCACAGAAAATTACTAGATCCCTGGCTGACAACCCACACCAGGATTAGGAACACAAATTGCCATCTCTCTCAATCTTCAGACTTGGAAATGAACAGTGACCCTCAAAATGACGGACATCAATTTTTTTTAAAAAAGCATGCAAAAAAAATAAACGGAAGATTCCTGTTTTTGACCTATAAAATCCTACATGGCTAGGTAGCTGCATTATTGAGAGACTGAAACAATTACCGTATGGAACAAAGGAGAGGCAATTTTTTTTTAAAAAAAATAGGCATCAGGTTTAATACAAACAAGAAGTACTTTTGCCACACAGTGGCAAGTTAAACTGTGGAACTCATTGCCACGGGATGTTGATGGCCAAAAGTATAACTGGGCTCACTCAATAACTATATAAAGGATAGGTCCATCAATGGCTATTAGCCAAGATGATCAGGGATGCAACCCCATACCCGCGGCAACCCTAAACTTCTGACTGCCAGGAAGGGAAGATGGGGAGAGGCAATTAGGGATTTAAGAAAGAGTGCTGATCGCAGATTTCTCTATGAGGGGCTCTCAATTTTGTTATGTTGGTTCCAAAGGAGCATGAGTATTTGGGCACTCTGAAAGGGCTGTTTATGTATACTTTTAGAAAAGCGGAGCTTGATGGGACTAATATTTATGGAGTAGGGGTCTTTAGTCTTTTGGGTGATGCCAGTGAATTATAACTGCTTAGCTGCTGTTTTACTTTAAATTTGTATTAAAGCAGCCTACAGGAGACAGACACCTTTTTCATGAAATAAATACAGTAGAACCTCAGTTACGAACACCTCAGGAATGGAGGTTGTTCATAACTCTGAAATGTTTGTAACTTTGAAAAAAATGTTATGGCTATTCTTTCAAAGTTTAGAACTGAACATTGACTCAATACAGCCTTGAAACTTTACTATGCAGAAGAAAAATACTGCTTTCCTTTAAAAAAAGGAAAAGTAGTTTACGTTTAACACAGTACTGTACTTGCTTTTTTTTTGGGTCTCTGCTGCTGCCTGATTGGGTACTTCCAGTTCCAAATGAGGTGTGAGGTTGACTGAATTTGTTACTCTGAGGTTCTACTGTAGAACAAACAGTTCAAGTGTGGCAGCGGCAAAAGACACCACTGAACTGCTCTACTGCTAAAGTATAGCAAGAACAAGAGAACAGAAGAGTTTTCAAATAGTTACACTCGAGAAGGGAAGGTACGTTTGTCCTTTAACATTTTAAATTTTAATTTTAAGACTTTTTAACTTTGCCATCTTTATTCTCAGCCATAGGGTACTTTTCCTACAAGATCTAACTAAACTGTACAGAAGGAAGACATTTGCAGTCTGTATATTGATTTGTAGTATACAAATATGCATCACACTTGAATTCAACTAATGCATTTGTACACAGACAAGAAATTCCTTACAATTCTTACACAGGAAACAAACAGTTAGGGGACAAACATTACTAGTGAGTTACTTAACACTAAGTTTCATACGGAAAATAACTTGGAACAAAGGCACTATAGTATGACAATGCACTTTTTAAAACTTTTCCTGGCAGCATTTGCTCTCATTACTTCAACCTGTTTAGCTACTTTAAACTCCACAAGGTGGAGTTAGCTAATAAGCAGTGTCCTGGGTCTGCTGTTTCATAAGTCAATTAGCATTATGTAACAATCTAAATTGAGCTGACCTGACATGTCATTATGCATTTGTATAGATGCATAATATACTAGCTGAGGGCATATCATAATCAGCAGTCATGTGAAGTTGTGGTTATTCTGTGTATCAAGTTGCTTTTACATGTCAGTATAGAGACTGCTAGCATTTATAAAAGTTTTTCCATCTCATCCAGTATCAATTTCTCCATGGTTGCAAGAATTTAAAATACATGCAAGTTTTTCTTGACTGGCAGTAACTGCAAGAAAGTTAAATTCTGATAACTCCATTCCTGTCTACCACCTTCCTTCTCATCTTACCATGAAGGATTTTCCGCTGCAATGGGTCACTGTTTCTTATTCCTGCTCCTATCTAATCTCCTAAAAGAGCCAAAGGAGAAACAGAAGATGAATTTTCTTGACCTCGTTTGTTCTTTCAACATACTCTCTCCACCCTCTTCCTCTGCCAAAGAGAAGACACACACTAGAGACCCTTATTCCACTAAATTTCCTCAAGCATCTTTCCTTGCTCCAGATTTACCACCTGTCCCTTAATCCAGCTCCATGCATGTTCCTCCTTCTCTTCCCGCACTAAGCCCAGAGCCAACATTGCTCCCCAGCCTACCTGCAGCAGTACTTGCCCTTCCTCTCTCTGGGACAGTAAATATAGTGCTCCCAAGAGCTGGCTGTTTCCATGGAGCCAAAAAGGCTACCTAAAAGGGAATCTGCCTCAGCAGGAAGGAACACTAATCAGCAACAAAGTTCTAGACTGACGCCACACAGATTTGTAGTAGGGCTGTCAAGCAATTAAAAAAAATTGTGATTAGTCATGCGCTTAAACAATAATAGAATACCATTTATTTAAAATGTTTGGATGTTTTCTACATTTTCAGATATATTGATTTCAGTTACAACACAGAATACAAAGATATAGTGCTCTTTTTTATTATAAATATTTGCACTGTAAAAAACTAGATAGTATTTTTTCAATTCACCTCACACAAGTACTATAGCGCACTCGCTATATAATGAAAGTTGAATTTACAAATTTAGAATTATGTACAAAAAACTGCACTCAAAAACAACATAATGCAAAACTTTAGAGCCTACAAGTCCACTCAGTCTTACTTCTTGTTTAGCCAATCAAGTATGTTTACATTTGCAGGAGATAATGCTGCCTGCTGCTTGTTTACAACGTCACCTAAAAGCGAGAACGGGTGTTTGCACGGTACTGTTGTAGCCGACGTCGCAAAGTATTTACGTACTAGATGCGCTAAAAATTCATATGTCCCTTCATACTTCATCCACCATTCCGGAGGACATGCATCCATGCTGATGACAGGTTATGCTCAATAACAATCCAAAGCAGTGCAGACCAATGCATGTTCATTTTCATCATCTGAGTCGTATGCCACCAGCAGAAGCTTCATTTTCTTTTTTTGGTGGTTTGGGCTCTGTAGTTTTTGCACCAGTGTTGCTCTTTTAAGACTTCTGAAAGCATGCTCCACACCTTGTTCTGCTCAGATTTTGGAAGGCACTTCAGATTGTTAAACCTTGGGTCGAGTCCTATAGCTATCTTTAGAAATCTCACATTGGAACCTTCTTTATGTTTTGTCAAATCTGCAGTGAAAATGTTCTTAAGAAGAACATGTGCTGGGTGATCATCAGAGACTGCTATAACATGAAATATATGGCAGAACGTGGGTAAAACAGAGCAGGAGACCATCACAAATTTAGTTAACACTTTTTTTTTTTTTTTTAAATAAGCATCATCAGCATGGAAGCATGTCCTCTGGAACGGTAACCAAAACATGAAGGGGCATACGAACGTTTAGCGTATCTGGCAAGTACATACCTTGCAATGACGGCTACAAAAGTAGCAAGCGAACACCTGTCCTCACTTTCAGGTGACTTTGTAAATAAGAAGTGGACAGCATTATCTCCTACAAATGTAAACAAACTTGTTTGTCTGAGCAAGAAGTAGGACTGAGCGGACTTGTAGGCTCTGAAGTTTTACATTGTTTTGTTTTTGAGCGCAGTTATGTAACAAAAAAAACTACATTTGTAAGTTGCACTTTCAAGACAAAGATATTACACTCCACTACTTGTATGAGGTGAATTGAAAAAATACTATTTCTTTTGCTTATTTTTACAGTACAAATATTTGTAATCAAAATAATATAAATTGAGTACTGTACACTTTGTATTCTGTGATGCAACTGAAATCAATATTTTGGAAAATGTAGAAAAACCATCCAAAAATATGTAATATACATTTCAATTGGTATTCTATTGGTTAACAGAACCATTAAAACTGCAATTAATTTTTTTAATCACAATTAACTTTGAGTTAATCGCATGAGTTAACTGATTAATCGACAGCCCTAATTTGTAGCCATTTCCCCTCAACTGGAATAGCTCTTGGAGCACCAGCAACAGGTGAAACGGTAAGGTAGAAAAGAGAGTCTTTAAAAAAAATTTAAAAAAAAAAAAAAGACAATACCATCTAACTGGACCCCAATACATTCCTAAAAAAGGCTGCTAACACTCTACAACTACTATTGCAACTGTCAATAGACCAAACAGAACTGCGAAATAGTAGACAAAGCGAGGCAGATGAGCATCAATTGTTGGATTCCTTTCTTACTGGGTATTTCCAATACAGGTTTCAGAGTAGCAGCCGTGTTAGTCTGTATTCGCAAAAAAAAGAGTACTTGTGGCACCTTAGAGGCTAACCAATTTATCTGAGCATAAGCTTTAAGTACTCCTTTTCTATTTCAAATACAGACTCACCAAGAAAAAGAATCCTCTCCAGAAAAACTCTGCTATGCCTAAAAAGAGATTTCATCTACCACCCTATGATCACTTCACTTGCTCAAAATTCTGTAAAAAGACTATTAGAAAGATTTTTGAAAGTCTAAATAAAACTTAGCAACATATGATGATATTTTCAGGACCCAAGATGATGTTCTTATCTGAAGTACCTACTACATTTCTGACATTTTACCTTGGACCTGAATTAAGGTCTAAATGTAATTTTATGTCAGCTAGAACAAAAACATGATCATTGGGATTCTTCTTTCTACAGTAATATTACAAGACTCCATTGTAACATCCCACTTACACACACAGATCCAAGTTCAGGGTATGAAACCAGAGGAATGACTACCAAGGAACCAATTTCAATGTAAAATGCTACTAGAAGTTACTGCCTAATATTCCAACTTTGCTTTTCCTCACCACACAAGATTTTCAAGTTTTAAAAAGGTTTCACTTTTAAGTGTCAATTCAACAAGTATTTGAGAATCAATCAAGATGTGCCTAAATCTGCACCAAGATTCTGCAGTTAGAATTTGACAGGCAATTGTTTATGATGCATAGGGAAGGCCTTGCACGTTTGTTTTTCTAGCTACTTTCATTCTCCAGTTCAAGCTTAGCTTTGTCAGCTAGCTAAGCAGACTAGACCTAGAAAGTCATAGGTAAGTATTACCAAGTAGTGCCAAAATAAAAATCCTTGTTCTGGCCACTGCAATGCTCAGCAACTTCTTTGTTTATTATAACACTGATTACAGTATTGCCATAATACAGAATTACCATTCAACAACATAAAAGCAAGTCAGTGATAAGTCAGCCTTTCTAACAGCTCACAGGTGACAGGAAGCTCAAGCTTGGTGACAGCTTAGCTTCATCCAGATTGGTCACTAAAGAGATGCCCTCTGCTTGAGCATTTGAGGAACACAACCAAAAAAACCCCACAAACCCGATATCCCTGAATAGTGGCTTTAAGATTGGGCGTAATACACGAAGCGGTGCCTTGGGTGGCATTTGCCCACTTCCGCCCATTTGGTCTCCGCTAACGCAAGCGGCGCGAGCTCCCGTTTGCAGTTGGCCGGCTCCTCGCGCCAGCGGTAAGTTGGGAGCCAGGTCCAAGCTCTGGAGCGCGAGCTCCGTTTGAACGGCAGCCTGCGACCAATCCCTGCCCTCGGGGGGGGGGGGGGGGGGGGGAGAGAGAGGGAGACATTTGCCTCCAGGCTCCCGGCCACGCTCAGGAAAAGGCGTGGGGCGCTCAGTGCAAACCCTCACACCAGCCTGCTGCACCGGGCCTAGAGCCCACCTCAGGTCGCCCTGAGGGAACCCGGCCGCCCCAGAACCAGTGATTAGGGCTCCTCCCCGCCCCCGCCGGGCCCGAGCGGCAGAGCGCGAGCCCCCTCAGGGGCAACTGCCGGGCGCAGCCGCCGTGAGGCCTCCTCCCGCGGGACGTGTGCGCGGCAAGGCCCACCCCAGGCGCCCCCCACCCGCCGGGCCGTACCTTGTTGCAGTAGGGGCAGTAGCTCTTGCTGAAGACCACGACCCGGTGGGAGCTGATCAGAGTCCGGACGCGGAGCCGCAGCGCATCCCAGTCCGGCAGCCGGACCTGGCCCGGGGGCGGCATGGCAGCAGGAGGGCGAGTAAAAGGCAGCTCTGCTCGCACTAGCCGACGCGCGCAGATACCGGTACTTAGTGGCCCTTTAGCCCCGCCTCTTTCCTTCCGGAGAGGGCGGGGGGGGAGGAAGAAGGAGGCTGGAAGAGTCTACTCGGGATGAGGCCGGGGTGTGCGTTAACCTACACCGTCCATAGACTGACCAATAGACTGAGCCTAGGAGGGAGAGTCCAACATCAGCCCCGCCTCGCCCCGCTAGGAAAACTTGGGACAGCCCAAGAAGGGAGAGCATGCGCACTACGCAGCAAGCTCCTCCCGTTGTCTGGGTGGTGTCGTCACCTGCAGATAGTATAGCTTCTGTCCTTAGGGCTCGTGAATTCTAGACCCAGCTCTGGGAAGGGAGTGGCCTCCAGTGATTTGAACCAGAAAGGAAGGACTCCTGGGCGCTTTCTCTGTCTGTTTCAGAGTAGCAGACGTGTTAGTCTGTAGCCGCAAAAAAACCCCCCAAAACATAAAAAACAGGCGTACTTGTGGCACCTTAGAGGCTATGATTAGGGGACTGGAACACATGACTTATGAGGAGAGGCTGAGGGAGCTGGGATTGTTTAGCCTGCAGAAGAGAAGAATGAGGGGGGATCTGATAGCTGCTTTCAACTACCTGAAAGGGGGTTCCAAAGAGGATGGCTCTAGACTGTTCTCAATGGTAGCAGATGACAGAACGAGGAGTAATGGTCTCAAGTTGCAGTGGGGGAGGTTTAGATTGGATATTAGGAAAAACTTTTTCACTAAGAGGGTGGTGAAACACTGGAATGCGTTACCTAGGGAGAAAGAAAAGGAGTACTTGTGGCACCTTAGAGACTAACCAATTTATTTGAGCATGAGCTTTCGTGAGCTACAGCTCACTTCATCAGATGTTTACCGTGGAAACTGCAGCAGACTTTATATACACACAGAAATCATGAAACAATACCTCCTCCCACCCCACTGTCCTGCTGGTAATAGCTTATCTAAAGTGATCAACAGGTGGGCCATTTCCAGCACAAATCCAGGTTTTCTCACCCTCCACCCCCCCACACAAATTCACTCTCCTGCTGGTGCTAGCCCATCCAAAGTGACAACTCTTAACATAATCAAGTCGGGCTATTTCCTGCATAGATCAAGGTTTTCTCACATCCCCCCCGCCCCCATACACACACAAACTCACTCTCCTGCTGGTAATAGCTCATCTAAACTGACCATTCTCCAGGTTTAAATCCAAGTTAAACCAGAGCATCTGGGGGGGGGGGGTAGGAAAAAACAAGAGGAAACAGGCTACCTTGCATAATGACTTAGCCACTCCCAGTCTCTATTTAAGCCTAAATTAATAGTATCCAATTTGCAAATGAATTCCAATTCAGCAGTTTCTCGCTGGAGTCTGGATTTGAAGTTTTTTTGTTTTAAGATAGCGACCTTCATGTCTGTGATTGCGTGACCAGAGAGATTGAAGTGTTCTCCGACTGGTTTATGAATGTTATAATTCTTGACATCTGATTTGTGTCCATTTATTCTTTTACGTAGAGACTGTCCAGTTTGACCAATGTACATGGCAGAGGGGCATTGCTGGCACATGATGGCATAGATCACATTGGTGGATGTGCAGGTGAACGAGCCTCTGATAGTGTGGCTGATGTTATTAGGCCCTGTGATGGTGTCCCCTGAATAGATATGTGGGCACAATTGGCAACGGGCTTTGTTGCAAGGATAAGTTCCTGGGTTAGTGGTTCTGTTGTGTATGTGGTTGTTGGTGAGTATTTGCTTCAGGTTGCGGGGCTGTCTGTAGGCAAGGACTGGCCTGTCTCCCAAGACTTGTGAGAGTGTTGGGTCATCCTTTAGGATAGGTTGTAGATCCTTAATAATGCGTTGGAGGGGTTTTAGTTGCGGGCTGAAGGTGACGGCTAGTGGCGTTCTGTTATTTTCTTTGTTAGGCCTGTCCTGTAGTAGGTAACTTCTGGGAACTCTTCTGGCTCTATCAATCTGTTTCTTTACTTCTGCAGGTGGGTATTGTAGTTGTAAGAAAGCTTGACAGAGATCTTGTAGGTGTTTGTCTCTGTCTGAGGGGTTGGAGCAAATGCGGTTGTATCGCAGAGCTTGGCTGTAGACGATGGATCGTGTGGTGTGGTCAGGGTGAAAGCTGGAGGCATGCAGGTAGGAATAGCGGTCAGTAGGTTTCCGGTATAGGGTGGTGTTTATGTGGCCATTGTTTATTAGCACTGTAGTGTCCAGGAAGTGGATCTCTTGTGTGGACTGGACCAGGCTGAGGTTGGTGGTGGGATGGAAATTGTTGAAATCATGGTGGAATTCCTCAAGGGCTTCTTTTCCATGGGTCCAGATGATGAAGATGTCATCAATATAGCGCAAGTAGAGTAGGGGCTTTAGGGGACGAGAGCTGAGGAAGCGTTGTTCTAAATCAGCCATAAAAATGTTGGCATACTGGTGGTAGAATCTCCTTCCTTAGAGGTTTTTAAGGTCAGGCTTGACAAAGCCCTGGCTGGGATGATTTAACTGGGAATTGGTCCTGCTTTGAGCAGGGGGTTGGACTAGATGACCTTCTGGGGTCCCTTCCAACCCTGATATTCTATGATTCTATGATTCTAACAAATTTATTAGTGCATAAGCTTTTGTGGGCTACAGCCCACTTCATCTGTGACACTTACTCCCTGTGCAAACTCATCACTTCTGTCCTGTGTTCCTCTAGCTTCCCATCTGTAAAATAGGAATAATGGGGTTTTGGTTAAAAAAAAGAGATACACAAAAAGAGACTAGAGACCAATAAAAGCTAAATGTTCAGGTGACTGGGCCTTTGCTTTTTAGCAGCTTATTTGTATCTGCCTAGTCTCCACCCAAAGAAGTGGCTACACATTTAACACCCACATCATTTGTGCTTTTTTCTTTTCTTTTTAGCAACCAACTGCAAAATTATCTGATTGCTGCTACAGATGGCCAAGCTGCAACTTTACACCTAGATAACTAGCTGCAGATGATGTCTAAAAGACCCTGTAAATAGTGGGCTGTAAAGATATCTCACTTATGAATTCTATAGAATGAGAAAATTGGGAGAAGCTGCCATCTACAGGACAGATTCTAACAGCGCAGTCTTTGTGTGTGGTCGCTGTGATTCATTAAAAAGATTGGGCCTGAGGGAGAGTGAGGGAAAGTAAGGGGAAATGGACAAATCCTGCAGATGGATTGAAGAAAGCAGCTTGTATACACGATGTGTGTTCGACCTCTTTACAGTCAAAGCTCCTTATATAAAAACACATTTTAAAACAGTCAAGTCCTGAAAAAACACTCCTGTGGTCAGGCAAAACTTGTGAAATCATTTTTTAAGTTGTTATATTAATGGATAGGGAGTCTGATAGAATGAGCTGGAGGCTTAGAGCCAGGAACTCTGTTACTCTGTGGTATTGGTCAAGTTTCTTAAAGATGACCCACTGATGGGAAAAATGGGTTTACTTAGGATGCGTAAAGAAGGCCCCGCTTGTTTTCTGTATAAGGAATTCAGGCCTTACCTACCCTGGAAGACTTTGTGGTAAATTGGAAAACTAATGAAGGCTAATAACAAGAATCAAGCAAGTGATAACTGAACATTGAGAGAGGAAGATATTTGCTAAGACTGTTTAAACATTTATAGTATTTGTTAGCACTCATTTAACTCTAATGCCTAATGAACATTTGGAGTAAAGGACATCATTGTTAAATATATATACTCCCACATGTCTCTGCAATTAAGATGTGAGAGCTCACAACACACATCTGAGACTTCTATGAAGTCCTCCAGCAAATACAGTAAAGACCTGACTTGACATTCTTGATAAAGCAAAAACAGTGTTGTTATAGCTGTGTTGGTCCCAGGATATTAGAAAGATAAGGTGGGTGGGGCAATATCTTTTATTGGACCAACTTCTGCTGGTGGAAGAGACAAGCTTTCTTTCGTACCAACAGAAGTTGGTCCAATAAAAGATATTACCTCATCCACTTTGTCTCTCTAAAGTAAAAAACAGACAGGAAAATACATTCCCCCTCCTCCCCCAAAGAAACCTTTCATGTTCTCTTTATACATCACAAACAAAATAGGGTGTAAACCGAACTTGAAAAAATCTTTGCATATCTCCATTGCCTTTAATCTATCATTTGGAAAATGAGAGTAAAAGACTTGCATACATAACTCTCAGGTTATATGAAGATAGGCTCAAAGTAGCTCCCTTATACATTGTTAATCATGGGGTCTCAACCTGCAAATGGTGACTCCCCCACCCAGAGGTTTCGCAAACACCCTCCTATGTGTTATGACTTGATGGGGAGAGATCCTAAAATTTATGGGAGGAGTATTCTGAAACATATTTCTATTGTAGCATGAGGTTGCTGTATGGAAAAGTTTGAGAATGACGGTCTTAAATATTATATACTTTGTCCTATATTATTGATAAATTAAGATGATGGATGATTCAAAAACCTTTTCATTCTTCCTGGCTACAACATCAGGTAGATGGGTTTTTTGCCTAATTCTGGCAGTGATAGTTCAGTGGTGGAGCATTGCTTTTTTTTTTTTTTTTTTAAACTTATAATTCTTTGTTCTATCAGTATTGCTGTGTAACCGAGTGAGGGCAGAGCTGGGAGGCTCCACTAAGTTTCAAACAAGGATTAAACATTGTTCTGAATAAGAATAGCAATTTGCAGATACATGAGAGCACTAAGATATAATTACCAGTGCTATCCGCGCTATCAATATTCATTACTCAGGGCATAAGTTGATTTCCAGCTGGAGTCAGGAAGAAATTCCCCTTCTCTTTCCTGGATACTATTGCATAATTAGGTGCACAAAGAGGCAGAGTATCACAGAATATCCAGGTTGAAAGGGACCTCAGGAGGCCATCTAGTCCAACCCTCTACTCAAAGCAGGACCAATCCCCAATTTTTGCCCCAGATCCCTAAATGGCCCCCTCAAGGATTGAACTCACAACCCTGGGTTTAGCGGGCCAATGCTCAAACCACTGAGCTATCCCTCCCCCGCAGAGTAGTTACATCTCACCCTGAAGCATCTAGCCTTGGCCCCTGTTGGGCACAGGATTCCAGACTCAACTAAATAGACTATCAGTCTGTTCAAGAATCATAGCAATTCCCGTGTTGCTATGAATAAAAGCTGATGACCCTAGAACAGCAAGAACCACCCAATGCAGGATCTGGTTATTTCCTCACCTTTGGTGGATAGTTTTCTGATAGGTGGCAATGCCCCAATATAATCTCAAGAACCCACATCTTCCCTCAACAGGCAAAGAGCTCCGAAAATGGAAAGGTGACTTGTGTTTTGGTGGGGAGATCCCTATGACTGGAAATTCTTGCTGACTCTCTTGCTTCCCATTCATGTTTAAAGAGAATGACAATTTAACTTGAAGTCAAAGTTGGAAAATGGGAAGGAGCAAGCTTCACCACTGTCTTCATCCCACCACCTAAAATAATAATTCTCTTTCTGAACTGCTTACACCCCTATCTACAGTCTCGTCTGGAGTAATGGAGGACACATCACTTGGCCAAGATGAAAAAGTAGGGGCTGTTTTCTCCCTCCAGACTGATCTAATGCCTCCGCATGCTCAGCCCAAAACTGCATTGACATCTCTCGCTTGAATCTTGTTTATATCATAGAATCATAGACTTTAAGGCAGAAGGGACCATTATGGTTATTGAGTCTGACCTCCTGCACAACGCAGGCCACAGAATCTCACCCACCCACTCCTGTAACAAACCCTTAACCTATCTCTGAGCTATCGAAGTCCTCAGATCATGGTTTAAAGACTTCAAGGTGCAGAGAATCCTCCAGCAAGTGACTCGTGCCCTACGTTACAGAGGAAAGCAAAATACCCCCAGGACCTCTGCCAATCTGCCCTGGAGGAAAATTCCTTCCCGACCCCAAATATGATGATCAGCTAAACCCTGAGCATGTGGGCAAGACTCACCAGCTAGACACCCAGGAAAGAATTCTCTGTAGTAACTCAGATCCCACCCCATCTAACATCCCATCACAGGCCATTGGGCATATTTACCACTAATAGTCACAGATCAACTAATTGCCAAAATTAGGCAATCCCATCATACCATCCCCTCCATAAACTTATCAAGCTTAGTCTGTGTGGAGAGGTTTCCAATCATTCTAAATTATTTTTCTTGGATCCTAGAAAAAAGATTCTGCTAGGCCCTGGAGGGCTTCTTCTATTTCCAATATCTCTCCTGATCCTTATTTTCCATCCAGGATTGTCTTCTGACTTTTCCTTTTATCCACACATGCCTTTGAGCATCATTCATTCTACCCTTACACTTAGAACAGTCCCCAAGCAGTGTCTGCTATGTGCCCTCCCTCCTATTCCTCGAAGCACCAAAGGTATAAAGCTCAGGGATCATAGCCAATATACTGTCGGTCTGATTTTGCTCCCACAAGTAGTTTAGCTGTTGTCTTAATTTGAAACAGGATTGGGCCTTCTGCATTTTTCTTTATTGCGCCCACTTGTGTTTTTAAACTATAAGCTCTTTGGGGCAGTTACTATTGTTGGCTCAGCACATTCATCAACTGCCCACCATTGTGTATGTTGACAGTTTTATATAAAAATTGATAACACTTTGCAGCTATTAATGCATCAAGCCTCGTAATATCCCTGTATGATAGATATTATCTGCATTTTGCAGATGGGGAAACTGAGGCACAGAGAGGGGTGAAGTGACTTGCCCAAGGTCTCCCAGGAAGTTTGTAGCATAGCTGATAATACAGCCCAACTCTCAGTCCCATGCTTTAAGCACAAGACCATCCTTACTCTTATTTAAGAACGTCAAAAAATAATTGCAAGAGCAGTAATCCCACCAGTGATGGAAATGGACCTAATGGGAGACATCTGACATGAGTGATTTTATTTCTTTTTGACCATATGTATATATCATTGCTGTTCCAGGAGCCTTGAAAAATGGGATTTGTCTATTACTTTTATTTTAGTCTTAATAATGGAAGAGTCCTAGATTGAGAATGTTTCTAGCCACATCACAAAGAAAAAAATATCCCTTGGTTTAAGTTTTGCTGACTCTCATGGAGCCTCCATTTCAAGTTAGCTATGAACACAGACAGATACAATCCCTGAAACCTGTGGGTTTCTGATACAAGGTGCAGGTACTAAAACTATCCACCATACCCTTCCTCACAACTATCCAGAATTGCCTGTTTAGTTCCTCTCTGTGAGTAAGTTTCTCTCTCTCTCTTTCTCTAAAAGAGATTAAAGTAACCAGGTTTTACTATCAGAGATTGTTATCAGATGGCCTGGCCCAACAGATGGGAACAGGGAGTCAAAGCCAAGGGTCAGCACTGGAGTGAGGAGACAAGCCAAGAGTCAGAGCTGGAGTCACAAACCAAACAAGGGCACAGGGCTGGAACAAGGCAGATACAGGGTATAAGTACTAAGTAACCAGCAACATGCTGCTGTTGATCTTAAATGCAGACTTGTAGGCACCTTGCATCCAATTGGGCAGGCTGGCCGATCAGGTGATTCTACTGCAGCTCAGCTGGGCTCATTAATTGGCCGGAGGCGCAGCTCACCCCCATCCCTGACCCCTGAGCCTTTTGCGGTGTGAGGGAGAACCTGGCTCATGCTTATCTCGAATGAGCCAGGTTGCTGCTCCTATTCCGGCTCCTTCAGAACCTCCTGCTGAGGTTCTGGCTGCACTTTTCCCCACACCTGTTTATATTTGCACACCCTGTCCATGGCCCCATCAAATTGCAAGACCTCCTCATCAACCTTCTCCTGGCCCTGGCCAAAGTAGCCATCTACAACAAGTAGCCAGGAGGAGGATGTGAGACGAGGGGGTGCTCTGTGATTGTGGGGCCTATTTCCGCTCCTCCCTGGTCTCATGCATCTGGCCAGGGTTCCTTTGGGTGGCATCCGCTGGCTTCCTAGATAGCTTTGAGGAGCAGTGGGTGCTGTCTGGGGTTCTCTGCTCAGTGTCCACCTCTGGATCCCTAGTTTTGAACCTGTGTCCCTCACTCCTGACCCTGTTATTCCTTAGTTGTCCCCTGTCTTCATTTGGTTCCGGGTCCAGTAGTCCCTCCTGCAAGGCTGGGGGAGGGGCCTTTAGATATGGGTGGGCTTGTGCCTACCCACCTCCCAAGATTTCCAGTAAGGCCTGAGGCCAGCTAGCCCCAGGTTCAGCTGAGGGAACTGAGGCCCATAGCTCCTGACAGCCAGGGATATTCCTGAAGAAGACATTCTGTATAGCACCTAGCACAATAGGGTCCTTCTCCATGACTAAGGGCTCCTACGCGTTATGGTAATAAAAATGATAATTTCTGCTCCCTTCATGCTATCAGAGTGGTGTAACAGGGCTGGGACAGAATAGAGAGTTTCCCCAAAGACGGTGAATAAGAAAGGGTTTTTGTAGCTGTGTTGATCCTGGGATATTAGAGAGACACAGAAGGTAATATTTTTTATTGGCACTCTGAGTAAGTTTTCCAGTCCTGAAGAAGAGCTCTCTGTAATCTCAAAAACTTGTCTCTCTCACCAACAGAAGCTGATCCAATAAAAGCTATTATCTCACCCACCTTGTCTCTCTAATATGAAAGAGAGTAAGACAGAGCAGTACAAAAGTCCTAAACTGGGGCCCTATTCTCCTGCCACACGAGTGTGCCAATAACCCTCATTGACTTCTGTGGAAGTTGCCAGTCCTGTAGGAGGGGAATAGGGCACATGGGATTTTTAGCATTAACATTTCACAGGAAAACAAACTACATGTGCTGTTATGTGGGATCAGCCCCCCAGTCCCTCCAAATCACACTGCAGTTTTGGAGCTGAAGGCAGAAATAGAAAGTTGGTGCCTTCTTCAAAATGGATGATAACTGGCCAACCTTAGATTGCCACATCAATCAGTCATATGTAAGGAAACAGCTCAGGTCCCTATCCAGGGCCTTGGGCCCCCCCTTTGTTAAGATTAATGATGAAAGGAGAGCGCCATTCTGGAGACCGTCGGAAGCCTAATTTGATATCTAGTCATTTGGGTGACATGCAAATTGCCTCCATCCCAGAATGTATTGACTAATGTTCGTGGCAAATAATGTCAAAAGCCTTTAGGCAAGTTCACAGATTTTGGCACCATTAAGTAAATTATCACTGACTGCGACAGCATGTGATTCGCATAATAACCGTGCACTCCAAGCTAGGGACTGGGATGGGATTTGAAAGGCTTTCAGACAGTGAGGGCTAGTCTAGACTACTGCGCTACATCAGCGCAGCTGATGCACTATGCCAATGGAAGAGCGCTCTCCCGTCGGCATAATTACTCCACCTCAATAAAAGGCGGAAGCTATGTCAGCAGGAGAGTGTCTCCTGCTGACATAGCATGGTGTGGACACCACTTTAAGTTGATGTAAGTTACATCACTCAGTGGGGTGGCTTTTTCACACCCCTGAGCAACATAACTTACATCAACTTAAGCAGTAGTGTAGACAAGCCCTGAGAGACTTTGGCATAGGGCTGAACCTCCATACACTGATGAGATGGGAAGAAAAGCTCTTCAGCTAAGAAGCAGAACTCCCCAGACTGGGACAGGCTTAGCTGGCTTTGGTATACAGGTACTTTAAAAGGATATATGTCAGCTGGGACTTAGATTTCACTCTGGAGAGGCAAAGGGTCTGCCCACTCCACAGGCACTCTCTCCTACCCCATCTCTCCACAGGCCCACGAATCTGTGTATAGGGAAGGGTTAGGCTATGGACAGGAGGTGGCAGGGCTTGGAGGGAGTGCATGTAATTAATGGTGAATAAATCAGGGAGTCTGAACTCCCCGCTCTCACCACTAGAGAGGGAATGGGGTTGAGACACATCAGCAGGGCAACGTAGAAGAAATTTCCTTTCTGCTTCCAGTTCTGTACCTGTTCTATGGATAAGCAGACTTGAGTCTCCCAGACTGTCAATCCAGTTCCTGTCAACGGCACTGAGCTCACTGAAAAAGTGTGCAGGGCTCCAAGTGTAGAATGTATTCAGAGCTGACTTTCAAAGCTTCTGGTGTCTCAAGTCAAGAAAGGCTACTAAGGTCCTATGTGGAGTCAAACCCAGGGACATTTACTTCTTTGAGCATGGTGTCCACCTCGTTGAATATTTTGAGAGCCCTTAAGGTCAGCCCTAGTAGTACAAGTATATGCCAGTGTAGTATATGGTATTTGCACCGGTTACCTAGGGACAGAAACATGGGAAGTTATATGCTGCCAGGACCATATATAGCCACTAGTGTTTTAAAGGTTAAAAAGCAGGAGGAAATTGCCAAATGACCCCTATGTCAGAACCTATACTTTCTCATTCTATCACCATTACAACAACATATAAAAGTGATGTATGTGCTTCCCAGTAAAGCACATCAAGTTCTACCTGAAAATTAGAGGCAAGGATGGATCCAAACACCCCTGAACCTTGGGAAAGTTTGAAACTGGACCCGAAGATTGCAGCTCAAGCCCATTTGTAATAAAAAAACATAATATACAGACAGGACAAGATATGCTCATCACAGTCATCTGTAACTGTCACCTAGAGGGTAGACTGATCTAATAACATGGGGAGCATTCTCTTGATACTAGATAGATTGGATTAGATACAATATTCTTTACTTGGGGCTATTTTTAAAGACAACTCAAGAGGTGCAACATGTATTATCTCTATAGCCCAAAATGGCCTGCAACCCAGGAGCCTCGGAGACCCATGTCCCAGAGTGGCAGTTATGATCAGCTGTCTGCAGAATCGGACAACAAGTCATACTTTGCTCAAGTGTCCTGATCTCTGGAACTAGTCCCCATCTTCTGTTTCCTAAAATCAAAGTTTGGTCACCTTTAGGATGAAGTACAATATATATTTATTAATGCTCAATTTAACAGAAGCTTATTGATAGTGTTTGGGGTGGGAAACTGACTATCTAACTAGTATTTTTTGTAATGGCTGTTTTGTACTTCCAAGATGGATACACATAGGGATTCTGCATAGAGAGAACAGTGTCTTGTGGATTTCATCTCGGCGTCGGAAGCCAGGAGCTCCCAAGTTCTGTCACCGACTTCTTATGTGGCATTGCGAACATTTCTTAAACTCCGCTTGTTTTGTTATCAGTGAAATGGAGATAATATTGACTTGGAGTGTTGCACTGATTAATTCATTAATTTTTGCACAGGGCTTTATTAGTGATATGTATTTTTACAGAAGTAGAGCATTTTATAGAGACATCCCTGGTATGGTGAGCTAAGAAATAAATACTAACTGTTTGTACCTTGTGCACAGTGCATACATACTATGCACTATTTTACCCAGCATAGCTTCAAGAAATATGTGCACAACTATATGATTTGGGCCATGAAATGAACTCTGACTGACACTTCAGAGTTACATGCCAGGGATCCCACTATCACCTGACAATCTTTGGCTCCATGGAATTACGTGCAACACTCTGTACCTTAGCTCTACTAATGCACTCAGTGGGATGGCCAGAAGGGCAGTAACTTAGACATCCAAGGCACAACATTGTTCTGTTGCCTAAAACTGCCAAAGCTTGCTGTGAATACTCATCATGAGGGCTGGGTTCAATCTTGCAACTGTACTCCACCCAGGAAACCCAGACACTTGGCACTTACTCTGCAGCCCAGGAAAGATGAGGTGCATTATGGAAAGCTCTGGGGGATGAGCACTATCTTTTGATTAATTTATTGAACAACACATTGCTGTTAGATTTGCCAGAAGGTAGTTGTTAGGGGGCTTATTCCTTCACCCACTTACTTCCCTGGTCCTTCTCGCATGAACAGAGAGCAACAATACCCGAAGTCCAAAGGTGCAAACAATTCAATGTTTATTGGGGTGAACCTCCAGCAAGCATGATTCCAGTTTCCTTCCTTAGTGTCCCCCTTCCCAGCTCTGACACCACAGAGCCTTACACCTGTGTCCCTGTTCCCATTTCTGCCCTTAGCCAAACATGATGGATAGCTCAGTGGTTTGAGCATTAGCCTGCTAAACCCAGGATTGGGAGCTCAATCCTTGAGGGGGGCCATTTAGGGATTTGGGGCAAAAATTGGGGATTGGTCCTGCTTTGAGCAGGGGATTGGACTAGATGACCTCTGAGGTCCCTTCCAACCCTGATATTCTATGATTCCAGTTTCCCCCTTTAGCAAAACATGATTCCAATATTCCCACCCCCATTTCCCACATTCACTTCCTGATTGACTGCAGACTATATAGTAAAACTTGAGGTCTGCTTAGCTATACCTTAACCAATCATTTTCCTGAAATTTAACTAACCAATCCTAACATATTGTAACATGATTATGTAACCAATTATATCCCACCACCTTAATTAGTTTACACCCAGCAAAATTAATTATACAGCAGACAGGAACAATCACAGAATCAGACAGAGATTATACAGACAAACAATAGCAAAGTGGGAACTATAATGACAAAACAATACAGAAGTGAGGATTTCACATCCCAGCTATTGATAAGTGAGTTCTTGCCAGACAGGATGCTATCAAACTAAGTTTCCTTTTACATCTTCTAGGCACTTCCCTTTCTCTGAAGGCGATAGGCTTTATCAGGACAGGATTGTATTCTTAACAGCCCAATAGCACCTTATTTCAACTTATTTCAGTTATCTCAGGATAACTTATCTATGTTATAAAAACTATATTGTTTCCATCTACCAAAGTCACCTTCTTATGCTAAGTTTCTTACAAGAGCTTCTTAAAAAGAGAAAAGAAAAAAAGAAAGACTAGAAAGGTCTTTAATCTTTTAGAAATACAGGAATTTGGCTATAGTTCTAAGCAATCCCAGTTCCTTTAAGAAGTCAGATTCTGCACATTTCCCAGGAGTGGTTTTTTTTATTCCAGTCAGTCATGGTGAGGTAGCTCAGACACACTAGCAATGCAGCAGTCACGGCCCTGGGTTCTACTCCCAGCTGCATTCCTTGCTTTCCGTGAATTTCTTTATCCGTCCTCAGTGACTACGCCACTCAACTCGAGGGAGAGAAGGTCCGTAGCATCAAAGATCAATATTACAGGGAAGGGAATATTCACATGTTTCCTGCCATTCCTGTAGCTAGACCAATTTATTTTATCCTGCAGCAGCATAAGAATGCACAACGGGGAGGGCTGGCTCATAAATTCAAAAGCACAGATTTATACATTGTCTTTTGTCACAGATTTATTAGCAGTTTGTCTCTTAAAGTGTACTTACATGGCTTTTCCTTTAGGCAATTAAATGCTATTCTGTACAGAGCAGGCCAAAGGTCCAGGAGTGCAAATCACAGACACCAAAGAAGGCCACCATTCTGTGACTTTGCCCAGTTGAGTTAAATGAATTGCTCAGTAGTGATGGGTAAAAGTTCAAAGGATCAGAGGTTTGGATAAGCACCTCAAATTCTGGATGTTTTTCTGAATCTCTCAAGCCTGCCAAGTGGGGTTGGATCTCCAGTAAGAACAGGCTTGCTTATGAGGTTGCCAGTACCTCCTTCTTCAGGGTGGCAATCCCACAAGATAAGCCTTTCTTGTGGTTATTTGGCACTTCCAGGCCCGGCCAGAACTGAGGCATGCAGAAGAAGCACAAAAAGGTGAAATAGGGGGGAGGGCGGGAAATGACATTACTTGAACTTTCTCCAAACTCAGAAAGGTTTCACAGTTCAAATTTGAGTGAAGGTTCAGGTAGATTCTCATTTATTCTGAACTGCTTTGACCAGCCCTGTTAATTATCACAAACCCCAGATACAAGTGTCACCAACTCTCACAATTTTATCATGATGCTTACAGTATTTGTTTTTTTTTCTTCAAGCTCCAGCTTCTGGAGTCAGGAGATTATTTGAGAATCTCAATTTTTGTTTAGAAAATTAAGTTTGTAGCCCATCTGGTTGCAGAGAAAAACTTGAAGACATGAACCCTTAAAGGCACAACCACCCAAATGGCAAATACAGAGAACCAAACATTTTTTATTTTTAAAAATCTCATGATTTTCAGGCCCATCTCATGATTGTGTGGGGACTGACATGATTTTTGTATGTTTGGGGTTGGCAATACTGAACCCTTGAAATGTTAGAGTTTGGCATCTGATCCTGGCTCTGATCCAGAGTTTGTACCTGGTCCCCCACTCCTCTAGTGGGTTAAACCAAAAATCCAAATCCAAACATCCCTGCGTGTTGAGGTTTTTGCAGTCTAGCTCAAGAGCTGAACCCTATTGCTTGAGTGCAATTTGAAATAATTATCCTGATGCATCTCCAAAGCAAAGGGGGTGCTGCCTCCTGGATACTGGCTGTACTTCTTGGGGCCTGCATGTTCAGAAGCACATCCCATCTCCATGAGGGTTTCTCATCACCTCTCTAATTTATTTTATTCTTCATCTATCAAGATGAATCTAAGTGCTCTACAGTGAAACCAAATCTAAAAATCTAAATCTAAGCAAATGCACTTTCTGATTTCAGTCAAGCAGAATCAAATGCAAGCAGCTTTGGGCAAGGAGAGTCAAAGTGCAACTTGTGGTCCTCAGCATTGTACAATGGGACCTTTTGTCCACGCTTCTCTTTAACAATGGTCCAAAGGGACTACTGGTCCCAGCATGCCATGCTCTAGCATCTCAATCAAGAGGAAGCACTGAATGTTGTGACCTGAATTCTCCCCAGGCCATACCTCTATCATAAGGTGAGGATGGCTGCCATCAACTCCATTTTATGCAAATTAGGCATGGCTTGGGAGTCCGGGCAGGTAGCCAGTGTGGCCCTTTGGCAGAAAAAGTTTAGAGAGCACTGCAAGTTCATGCAGTTTTGTCTCATGTTGAGTCTTGTGCTCCTGTGCAACGTTTTGTAGCCTTAAACTGGGGAGAACTTGCCCCCCCAAAAAAGGCACCATAGTAACTAGCTATTTAAGTTACATAATTGGTTTTGAAACTCTGATAGGAGCTGAGAGACAGCAGGGCCAAGGCATAGGAACTCCTGGCACATGGACACTCACTGCTAGTTTTTGAAATTGCTTTTACTGTCCCGTTTACGGAATCCGTTTTGTTATTTTGACTTCTCGCCGGCAAAAGTGTTTTAACTTGGATGTTACTGACTCATTGATGAGAGCTAACAAACCATCTGCTTATTTCATTTTGAAATAGGTAGCAAAGCAGGACTATTTTCTTTTCCATTTTCCTTTTTAACATGTCAGAGAAAAATGCAGCAGAGGGCAGTGTATTGTTAGGTTTTAGGGGAATGTTGACTGAATTATGCTGCCTGGATGGAAGCTGGGCTCATTTTACTGCCCGTAGAACAAAATAACGGAAAATTAAAACCACTTCCACCAAACATGAGGGTTTTAGAGTTTAAAAAGCAGTCTTCTTTATGTTGTAATGACTTGGCTGCATTAATTTTTATAGTCATAGGAAAGTGCTACCATCAGTTTCTTTTTCTAGTATGTATGGTTCTCAAAGGCAGCCTCATTAAAAAGGGATCCTGGAACACAGATGGCATAAAGCAGGCTGGCTACCTATAATAATGTAATGTTTTATCAATTACTTAACATAGCATTTTTAAACCTGAAGGATCCCATATTAGATATGTATGCATGGAAATGCAGCTGGCTCTGTGGTGGGGGAGTAACCTATTGGCACACCGTGCACTGCACAGTAGTGGGGTGGGAGATGACATTATGGCTGACGACACTGCAGCAAATCCCTAGTCATAGGAAATGTGTTATGGGCTTTTTAAATGTTTTTGTTCAACAAGCATGGTTGTGGTTCAGAAGGACCTCCGTCCGCAAATAACCTAAGGTATTTATAACACACCAGTTGCCATAGAATCTATCACCAGACAGTAAGCTGCATGAACACCAGTTTACTTTCTTTAGAAGAATGGCTTTGATGCTGTGGGGAACCAAGCCTGTGGTTTTAGGAAGTCTATTAATTGAGACCTGAGGCTTAGACCACAAAGCCATCTCCCCTTGCTGGCCTTTACCACTAGGAGAGCTTCATTAAAATGGTTAATGAAGGCCTCAGTACAGTGATGGGAGAATCTCAAATGGTTAGGAGGTCTGGTGAGATAAGCACCATGCATCTCTGAACCTTCTCTGAACAGTGGCCCCAGTTCAACAAAGCACTTAAGCATGTATTTAACTTTAAACCCATGCATGGTCTCATTGAAGTCAAAGGGCCTACTCAAAGCTGAGTGTGTGCTAAAGAGCTCCGCTGGATCGGGCCATGTATAAACTTGTAGAGTCTGTTAAACTGGGCTTGATCTGACAAGAACAGAGAATGCCAGTTCTTCCTAGTTCTGGTCAAGGGTTGGATGTCCTGCAAGGGGATTAGTCCTGCTTTGAGCAGGGGGTTGGACCAGATGACCTCCTGAGGTCCCTTCCAACCCTGATATTCTATGATTCTATGACTATGTCCCTTGCTCTTTTCAACATAATTTCAGCACTTCTCCTTCTGGCCCCAGCTGGAAACAGAAAATGCAGAGGCAGCCACAAAAACAAACACCTCTGAAGTCTTCAAAAAAGAAGGAAAGAGAGAGAGAGAGAGAGAGAGAGAGAGAGAGAGTCTTCCCCCCCCCGCCCCCACCTTTTTCAGGTAATGATGAGATTATCCTAATAACAGTGACCATGCTTGTTGGTGGCATTATTTAGCTGAGTGACCTGGGTCTCCCTGTCTGCTCACATACAGTTCAAAATGACCTTTAAAAAAATCCATTTCTAAAGATTCTCTTTGCTTCAGAAAGGTCCGACTTTAGTAGCTTAAATTTAATTTTGCTCTTGCAGGAACTGGGTTGTGGGGGTGCGAAGGTTATGCTGAAGATGCTCACAGTGAACTAATAGCAGGTAAAGTATCATTTGAAAAAAGTGAGTGGAATGCACATGCTCATTGCACAGAGAAAATTAATGAATTTTCTTCCCCTAATTCTTTCTCCCTGGTTTGAGTTCCCAACTGGTGTCTTTTGCTGTGACTGACAATGAATCTGCCCCTGCGTATGTTAACAAAACATATTAGCTGTCTCAGTGGTTATAAGGAATCCCAGGTCACAAGAACAGAGACACCACAGTGGCCAACTGCACACATACATATGCATAGTGAAGCAAATACAGGAATCTCAGCTCCAGCAATAACACATGGGCTACTGGAGAATCTCCATTGCCTGTCAGTAGTAGTGTTAAGGCTTATTGTCTTTGCAAGTCCCCAGCCATTAGAGGGCAGTATGATCACAAACACTTTGATGAGTTTCGATTCTGCCCAGTAGAGGCAGCAGATGACACGTACACATCAGCTAGTACATTACATGGTGACAGTTAATCTGCCACCCAGTAGGGAGCAGTAGCTAGACTCCAATTTTTGTGCATCTCCCATAATAATAAAAATAATTGGCCTCCAGGATATGGTGGTGTGAGGGCCAAGGATGTTGTTGCAAAGGGAAACCTTTACATGACTGCAGTGATGGAATGGTTAGGAGGTTAGCCTAGTACTGAGCTGTCGGTTCAATTCCCTGCTCTGCCACAGCCTCCCTGTGTGAGCTCAGGTAAGGCACCTAGTTTCTCTGTGCCTCAGTTCCCCATCTGTGCAATGGAGGATCATAGCACTGCCCTGTTTCACAGGGGTGTGGTAGGGACAAATACATTGTCAGATGCCCAGATAGTGGAGTATAAATACATAAGGAAAGGAAGACGTTGCTGAACTGCCTTCACTGCAGCCATTAGCAGAAAGATGCTGTAAACATACAGTTAAGGATAGCATAAAATCCCTCCTTTACCTGTAAGGGGTTAAGAAGCTCAAATAACCTGGTTGGGACCTGACCAAAAGGACCAATAAGGGAAGAAGATACTTTCAAATCTGTGGGGGAGGTTTTGTTTGTGCTCTCTTTGTTGTGCTCTCTCGGGACAGAGAAAGGGACCAGGCAGGAAAAAAACCTCTCCTAAAACCCTACCTGAAATAAGCATCTAAGATTACAAAAACTGTAAGTAAAGCAAGGAAATGCATTAGATTATCTTTTGTTTTAGCTAGTGAATTTTCCCTATGCTAAGAGGGAGATTTATTCCTGTTTTTTGTAACTTTGAAGTTTTGCTTAGAGGGGAATCTTCTGTGTTTTAAATCTTATTACCCTGTAAAATTACCTTCCATCCTGATTTTACAGAGGTGCTTCTTTTACTTTTTTCTTTATAATAAAGTTCTGCTTTTAAGAATCTGATTGGTTTTTAGTGTCCTAAAAACCCAAGGATCTGGTCTGTGCTCACTTGGTTAACCTATTGGTTGATATATTATTCTCAAGCCTCCCCAGGAAAGGGGGTGAAAGGGCTTGGGGGGATATTTTGGGGAACAGGAACTCCAAGTGGTCCTTTTCCTGAATCTTTGCCTAACTTACTTGGTGGTGGCAGCAATACTGTCCAAGGACAAGGAAGAATTTGTACCTTGGGGAAGTTTTTAACCTAAGCTGGTAGAAATAAGTTTAGGGGATCTTTCATGCGGGTCCCCCATCTGTACCCCAGAGTTCAGAGTGGGGAGGGAACCCTGACAGATGCTGTCTAATCCATCTGCCTTCATGCTGCCCCAAGTGAATGGCAAATAAGCCACATGTTATCATTATAGTCCACAAAAAAAAAGCTAAAGCCAAATGCCTGGGTGAAGCCCCCTCTTCCATGAAGTGCTATACAGCACCCCACCTTTCCCACTGGATGCCACCCAGCTTTAGCAATTTACATCAAATAGGACCAGGATTGAAACCGTCCCTCACTTTAAAAAAACCCCAGGAGCTCTCCCTGTGAACATTTCTAATGTTGACTGAAGGCTTTCAGATGCCAAGGTCCATGGAAGACATTTTCTCCCACTGATGCAACCAGCTGCTTGGCCGGGGAAAGCTGGAATGAGTTGTGCTGTAAGCTTTGGATTCACCTCTGGTCTTGTCACTTGGTTAAACTGCTGATAGGCTAACGGAGGCTGCCTTGCCCTCCCTGGACATCTGAGCCATCTGTCTAGGTTCCCAGATGAGAATGAAAGAGACAGGGAAGGGGATGGGCAGGCAAGAGTGCCCACGTGTAAGACCAAACGTATATGCCAATAAAGTTGAGTCATGCGGGACTGGCTGGTTCTATCACCACTCTGGGATGGAAGGTGTAAACAGCTCATTGTGAGTTGATGACTACATGGTGCTTTGGATGAGTTTTTGCATATAGATGTCTCACTTCTTGGCTCTCCACGGCAGGAAGATGACTGATGCTTTGTATATATTGGCTAGGTAACAGGCTACCCATATTTCAGCCGCAGTGTGTCTCAGAGATAATGTCCAACAGGAGATTCCATTAGAAGCTTGACTGGCTAACCAGAAACAATAACTAGATGCTGAGAATGGTATATCTGAAATGGCTAAAACAGAAAAATCTACTTGCGGTTCCATTCAAAGACTTTATTGGAAATACGGTAAGAGTTCCTGGGTTCTTTATTGTTAAGGAGTAGTCCTCTTGTGTCCAGGCATTTGATGCATGATGTCAGCTCCCAATGCCCTTATTTCGACTTGGTCCCAGGAGTCCTGAGATTCTTGGTTTTCTTTCTTCTGCTACCAAACAACAGATCTATTTTAACAGCAGCTAATTCTCCACTGAACCATTCTGATAGAAAATGAGGAGTTTAATATAATCCCATCACCCCCTCTCTTAGGAGAGAACTTGGACTTCCACGTTTTGCCTTCTTGGATATGGCTGCAAGCTCAACTTTTGTGTTATATAGTTGGTAGTCTGGGCTGTCTAAATGGCCCCAGGCAGAAAGTCAAAGACAGGTTTTAAGGCTGGATAAAGTATTTCACCCACTGTATAATCCCAAAGTAGCCTGGAGGTTTTGAGTTGTTTTGTACTGTTTTTGATGTAGAGCTTACATGAGGCTTTATAAAGAGATGTTGCTTTCTCAGCTAACACTGCAATAGCTTATGAGCTGTTCTGCAGAGTACCCCTTTAGCTTTGGCTCTTTGCAAACAAACCAGTCCTCCTCAATGCCCTTTTTAGTGTTTGGGATGTGTACAATCACAAATACATACATGCTTGTGTAGTGACACGCAGACCTAGGTACATGCATTCACACCCACACATACATTTGAACACTCAGATGCAAATCACATGAATACAGACACACACTCTTGTGCAGATGCAAAACAAATGGACATAGACAAACACATATATACACAGAAAAAATCATGCCCACAGACACACATGTGGAGAGATGTATGTACATACATACATGTGCATAGACATACACACCCCTATGTACTCGTACACACACTAGGAGATGCCTTCTAGGCATTGATCTTCAGATCTAATTATTAGACAATTTTGATCCATTTTTTCACTCTGTCCTTCCAAAAACCTATCCTAGTCCAATGGACTTCAATAAGACTAAAAGGTGTCTACCTGTTTTCCTTCTCAAATGTCCCTACTGATAACTTTCAAACATTAACAGGTACGATCAACACTGGCTTTTGTGTTTATGTACCTATTGCTCCATCTACTTTTCTAGTCAGAGCCAGTAGAGTGACTGTACAATGACCTCAAGAGAGTCCATATTGATCATCTCTCAACTGATCTGAACCTTCAGCCGTGTTCCGTCTGTTTCTAATAGCACCACTGTTAGTGAATGTTGTGGAATCAGAACATAGCTGATGATGCTGTTGATACATGACCTAAAAAAGAATCCAGCTGCCGCTCCGGTGACAGTATGGACTCTTCAGGGCAAACAGGCATGAAACAGTAAGTGACCAAGCACAGGAGCAGGTAAATAGCTTTAGAAGGGGTCACTTCAACATCAGCCCTCATCTAAACTCTTGCCTCATGTAGCTTGTATCCTGACTAGTGAAAGCGGGGCCTGCAACCAGTTCCTTAGCTACCTGAAAGGAAAACTACCTCTTCCTCACTTCCCCTCTCTCTCCTGAAAGAGCGTGGATTCTCCTCTGTCCGTTTATTCTTTAGGTGCCACCTTTGGAAATTTGTCTCGCAAGTCATGGCACCATGTGTTGTTACACCATTGTGGATCACAAGGGAAGTGGCATAACATAGGTAGGAGGTAAATGAGGGCAAAGTTCTCTTCTCTGACCTTTGTTTTGGCTAGGGCTTTCTGGAATATGAAGGGAGAATTTTGTGGCTAGGAGATCTGGGGTGGGGACTGGGGGAAAGTATTTTGCAAATAAATTGGCTATGTAGCCCCACTCTGTTGCCAGAGCAGAGCAGAGAGGGCTGGTATCCAAGAATCAGGCCTGTAGTTCCAATTTGGATCCATCTCTCTTTCTAATAGAGGCAGACAGAGAGAGGGATGGTTTGAATTTGTGGGGGTGGGAGGGAAACAAGAAGTCAGGGTTTTGTTCTGTCAAATCCAAACCTGAGCTGGTTTGGCTTTAAGACCCTTTTCATCGAAACCCCCAGCATCAGGGCCATCAGCATCAATAGTTTCTGTTTGGGACAGTTCCTATACACATGGTAACCCTGTGAGTCACCTTATGGGAAAGGACAAATTTTCCATCCCCTTTGGGATCCTGTCTCTAGCTGTTGCCAAGGTTGGATGGTTCAGTTAGATCTCTCCTCCAGTTTTCTGCATGGGCAATTGTGTAAGGCTGCATTCCTGGAGTGGGGTGGGGGTGGAGATGTGACAGATTTCTGTTACCAATCTGCCTGAGGCGTCAGGTGATCAGGCTGAGGCCACAGGATTGTTAAGGGAGGAGATGACAGAACACACCAAGTGTCTAAGTTTTAAAGCTTTATTGATAAAATAATAAAATAACAGTGGAGAGTGATGGGTGCTCCCCACGTCACTCAGAGGAAGGAAGAAAGCGTTAGTGCCCCAACTTCTAACCTACTTTCATACTCACACACTCACTACCCGAGGCTGGCCAGGCCTGGGTGTAACGTAAAAAGAAGAGGGGGAAGGGTGGACGGGAGTTCTGTCCTGTGCGCATGGGTCATCCGGGGTCTGCTGCTGATCTCCGAATTGCTCCAGCTCTCTGGAGGGTTTGAAGTCCTGGGTTCCTTTGGGGGTGTTCCATTCCACGACCTCTGTTCCTAGTCCTCTTTGTGCCAGTCCAAATCGGCTTTCTGTGGTCTTCTCTGCTTTCCCAAAACACAAACGGCTCCAGGGACGCAAAACTCTGCTCCCCCACTTGACGTCTCACCGGTGTTTTCCATTTCTGCAGTCCTGGTTCAGTGTACTTTTTCTTTTTTCATGGCTGGCTGTGGCTGGGTGAGAGATAAACGCAGCTTCAGACTTTTTCTCTAGCGCCGTGACCTTGGACTGGGGCCAGCGTCTTATCGTCGGACTGAGCTTGCTAGCTGCAATGTTGAGTTCTCTGCTCTCTTTCTCCTTCCCCCTTTGGCCTCTCGTAGCCTGCAAAAGAATCTTCCACTCCCCACTCACACCTTTGACCCTTCCCAAATTGCCCTGCGATGCTTGCAACAGCGTTAGCAATATACAATGCATATACAATGCTGATCTGCCTCCTCCAGGGGACCCCCTGAGGGGTGGGCCATTGGGGTGTGACAGGGATTCCCTTGACCCATGTGCAATGTGCTTATGTCCTGAAGAATGAGGTCTGCTTCACCCTAAAGCAATTATAAAATGATAGATATTTTGCTATTCAGGGAGTGTGATTGCAACACTTGAGAGGTTAATGCACCAGGGAGGTGGCTGGTGCTTTCATGCTGCTGTGCTGTATCAAACAGCAGTTTCCAGGAAGATGAATATCCGTAACCGAGTAGCACAGCAGAGCCCAAAGCCTGTTCAAAAGAATTCTTTTTGATGATCTGGTTTTATTACTTTCAATGAACTGGAGTCTCCAAGGTGCTGGTGAATAAGGGATGCTGTAAAGCAGTGCCTTGTACACACGTTTCAAGCTGCGTCTGCTGATGCTAAAGGGGATGAAAGAGAAACTGCTTAGCAATGACCCTAGGGCCTAAACCCAGCTCGAGTGCTCCACAAGGCATTTGCTGAAACAAAAAGATCTGAACCATTTGCACTGGGACATGGTGGTGGGGACAAAGATTATGCATTTGCTTTCCCTGCTGGGAAAAATAATCTGTTTTCCAGATATAGCACATGGCTGGTGTTATATGCTTCAGAAACATGCATTCCAATAAATAAAGAAATTAAAAAAAAATCAAATCAGAAACAGGCTATTGTGAATTTGGGGCTGTATTTCCATCCAGACGTTTCTGGTGGTTTCATAATAAACCATGACAGAGGCTAAACTGGCCAGAACCCCTTAACAGAAATATAGTCCTTTAATTCACAATTGCCTTTTATATAATCTGTATTTAATACAGGGATTAGAGTAAAACTCACCACAAGCTATTGTGAAGGGGTTGACTTACTGTTAATGCATCCTTGTGGCCAGGCATGGGATAGCCTGTCACGTACCTCCTGCCGATTGTTGCTTTGGGCCTGAAGTGGTCTGTGTCTTCCTCTGACTTGGCCCTCTGGCCAGGTCACTTTAAAGTCTCTCCCCTTCCGGTGTAGTCAACAAACAAAAACAAGGGGAATGAGTCCAAATAAACTGAAATCACCAGTAATTGTGGGAAATGGCCTCCTCCGCTTGAGGTGAGTCAGCGTCTGGCACTCCCTTTCCTTTGGGAGGGGCTGTCGGACAGAGTTTGGCTGGGGAGCTCCTGCCTTCAGCCAGCCCTCTTTTCAGGAGCTGAGTGCTGAAAGTCTGCTCTCCTCTCTGGTCTAGCATCCACTGAGCTGGGGTCTCCCTCTTAAGCTCCTCCCTCCAATCCTGACATTTCTCACAGGTGTAACAGGGCAGAGCCAGCTGAGCCCATATGAGCTCTTCAACCCCATGTTGTCCAGTGTGGGATTTGTATACCTCATCGCACCATTCATAAATGGAGTCTCCCCACTGACCTGTGCAGTGACTCAGTTTTATTGTCTTCATTGAACAGCTGGGGAGATTGGGGACACAGAGGGATGAAGTGACTTGTCCTAGGTCATGCAGCAAGTCACTTGCAGAACTGGAAATAGATTCCAGGTCTGCTCTCCCTCAGGGCTGTGTCTTAACCACAAGGCTCCCCACCCCCTTCCTTCACAGTGACCCACAGTACTGAAGAGTCTGTTGAGAGAGATTTTTTATTTGCAGACTCAAGTTTCAAGCTAGTTCACATCAGCTTCCAAACTTATGCATCACTGAACTGAACTTATGACCCTTCTGAAGTCCTCCCATCCTGAGCTGACCTAGGCTCCAATCACTGCTTTCTGGACGTACCATTATACAATACTACCCTGCACATTGCCGCTCAGTGCTTTCAATTTGGAATTCAGATCATGTGTATGCTTTATAAAAGGCTCTCTACTGTGAACCTCAGAAACACATATGCACTCTCCAACTGTGTGGGTTTTCTTTTTCCTGCCTGGTGCACAAATTACTCATTGTAACTGATAAATGAACGGAACTGTGTAACCCTCTTTATAGTTTACAGTTTTTATAGTGCTTTGCTGCCATATGTTATAAATTCATGAAGCAATTGTAGTGTATAACAGGTTTGTTTGTTTGTTTGTAAATTTTAGTTATATAAATTTTAGTTATAGTTCTTGCAGCTGTATGTGTGTGTATATATATATATTTCTCTCTCTCTCTCTGTCTTCTCTGTGTGTGTCTCTCTATATCTATATGTGGCCACATTCAAATTCTTTCTCAGCAGTTTCCCTGGAATCGCATTGTGTATCATAGCTTAACATAATCGGATGGGAAGCACTTTCTCTTAATATCTGAATAAGTAACACTGCAAAGACAAGAGGATTTTAATCATCAATAACCACGGTAGTTACAAATTAAATATCTGAGCTCTTGGAAGCTCATTCATCATAAATATCCCACAACATCTGTAACAGAGAAATGCATGGCGTCACTGCCAGTGGTGAACAAGATACATTATTAAAGGGCCATAGTTACTGCAAGCAAGTTTAGACAAACTGAATTATAATAATAATTAATAATACCTAGTTCTTATATAGCTTATAATACCTAATATAGCTCTTAAGCAAAGGGATGTTAGGACAGGCACCCCATTCTATGAGGTTGTAATCTACTTGAGAGAGGAGAAAGGAGGAAACCAGGGAGGAATATGCACAGCAAGGAGTTCACCTCTGAATAGGATGGATCATAGGTAAGGCTGCGAGTTTCTCATGGAGGTCACGCATTCCGGGACTTTCCGGGACCTCCAGGACTTCTGCAGTGGCCAGTGCGGCTGGCCCGGGGGCCTCCTGAGCAGCACAGGCAGCCCCTGGGCCAGCTGCACCGGTAGCTGCTGGGGCAGACTCGGGCCTCTGCACCCCCCCCATGCCCCAGCAACAGCAGGAATTTGGGTGTGGGAGGGGGCGCAGGGCAGGGGGTGGGGTGCAGCAGGCGGTGGGGTGTGGGAGGGGGTGAGGGCTCTGGGTGGTGCTTACCTGGGGGGCTCCCCAGAAGCAGTGACATCCCCCTCTATCAGCTCCTAGCAGACGGCTCCATGCGCTGCCTCTGCCCGCAGGCACTGCCTCAGCAGCTCCCATTGGTTGCGGTTCCCGGCCAGTGGGAGTGCGGAGCCGGTGCTCAGGGTGGAGGCAGTGCGTGGAGCCAGATAGGGAGCCTGCCAGCCCCGGCAACCCTTCCCCCAGCACCAGCGGGGGTCGTGGGCCACGCGCCGCCGCCCACCCCCCCAGCACTAGTGGGGGTTCTGGGCCACGCGCCGCTGCTTGCCCACCCAGGCACCAGTGGGGGTCCCAGGCTGCTCCCCCCACGAGCACCCGTGGCACCCTTGGGCCACCCTGAGCACCTGCTGCCCCCCCAGCACTCGCAGCACCCCTGGGTCGCCCCCCACAAGTTTTAATCAGGGGTATATAGTACAAATCATGGACAGGTCACGGGCTGTTAATTTTTGTTTACTGCCCGTGACCTGTCCATGACTTTTACTAAAAATAGCCATGACTAAAACGTAGCCTTAACCTTAGGAGCTGCCATCTGGGAACATACCAGTGTACAATACCCTGCCTCTGGCCACACCAGATCATACCACCGGTCCATCTTGTCTGGTAGTAACTTACAATATGCCTGATGATCCTGGGAAAGGAGAATAGGCCACCTACTAGTTTCACTTAGCCAATTGTCTAAAGTTTTAGATGAGGAGGGGTTCTCCCATTGGCATAGGTAATCTACCTCCCTGAGAGGCAGTAGCTAGGTTGACGGAAGAATTCTTCTGTCCGTTTAGCACTGTCTACACAGGGACTTAGGTTGGCTAATCTACATCGCTCAGAGATGTGGATTTTTCACACGCCTTAGTGACATTGCGGAGTTGATCTAGTTTTCTAGTGAAAGTACCTATGCTACATTTGTGCATCTGTATATTAGAGAAAGGCTAAACCAAAACTCTGGAAGAAACACCCCTAAACTTTGGTGGGTGGGAGTTTGGAATCTTAACCTGGATCTGGATTCAAATCTCACAGCTGCCCCTATTTCTGTGCTAAGCTGAACAAAGCTCCCAGGTCTGATCACCTTCATACTTTGGCAGGCGAATGTGAAATCCAGTTCTTCATTTTGCATTGGAAATGCTGAGGGCTCAGCACTTTTGAAAATCAGGCCACTTATTTAAGTGCCTAAAAAGGACTTAGGAGTAGAGCTGTGTGAAGAATGGAGTATTTTGTTCATTGGCAATGCTGAAAAAAATTGAGTTGGGTCAAACTGAATTTTTTTTTTTTTTTTTTAATTTTGGTGATTTGAGAAGTAAAAACAAAATTAAACATAAACAATTTGGCACAACTGACATGAATTGGCACTGTGTTTTGGTGGTGCTACATCTGCATTTTTTACCCCCAAACAACATTTTGGACGAAAAATATCACCCAGCTCTACTTAGGAGACCGATGTCAGCCTCCTGCTTTTGAAAATTTTTGGCATATGTAAATTCTATTATTTGCATATGCAAGTGATTATATGCAGAAAACTGCAAACGTACCAGCCACATATTACAAGCCATAACATAAAATTTTGGGCCAGTAACGCTTTGTTCACAGTAAACACTTGTGAATGCTATTACAGTGGATAACAACTGCTCTCAATTTATGCCAAATCAACACCTCTGGAGGGGTAAGCACAGACATGAGTGCAGTGCAATAGGCCTGGAGCCAAGAGACGGATATCAATTCTTGGGACGTCATAAAATGAAACATGCAAGAGTGCTATAGTCATCTGACATAAGCACCCCTCCGTCGCTTCCCGCAAATACTTTGAAAATCTTCTAAAGGAAAAAAAATTGCAGCTTATAAAGTTATCTCAACATCTCATCAGCTCACATTTTGATCCTATCCAAAATAACAGCAAATGACTCATCTACTGCGTAAAGGATTTCACACTCCCAGTTGCATTTCCCCATTGATGTCACACACTGAATGGTGATACAGCACCTGGTTGCACTTGATCAAGCAGAAATTGATGCGCTCAAGTCCCATGCTATTGTGACTGTCGGGGATGGGGGAGGGGAGGAGAGAAAGGGAACGACACCCACCAAATAAAAAGAGAAAAAATAAGTCGGCTGCCTCATTCCTTTCTTTATGAAGTGAGTAAGAAAGATTAAATAATTTAGTGAGTCATTGCCAAGCCAATGAAGCTTTCACAGGAGCAACCCAAAGAGATCCTTGGAATAACAACAGAGACTCCTCCTGCCTAATGGGTCTTGAAAGAAATTGTGCTGTCATGGAATTTGGCCTTGAAAACAGATCTGAGTCTTCCACTGTATGGGTGCTGATGGCCCAGCCTCATCCTTCATTACTAACACAGTGCAGCCCCTTTCCAATGCTACAGATCTCATAGCTGCTTCCTGTTCTGTGTGCCCTCTGCTGGTGATGGCAGAAACAACTTGGTTGTTCTTTGGCCAGGGAGTTGGGCCATTGGTTTTGGTATTTTGGCAAACCGCACAGTACTGTGGAAGTCAGACAGTTCTGAATGGTTTCCAAGTACTGCTAAGGAATTCTGCTAGCCAGAGTCATTTTGTGCATTAATTGGTCTTGCTTACTTTCAGATCTCACGAGATTATTTTGTTTCCCTGACAGGGCTGGGACTGGGCCTATGTGCATTTGTGCTCTGAGCAAGGAGGAATTTAGCAACCATGGCTCCCCACCCACTTACCCCAACAACATTCTTGGTTCTTTGTCTGTCTACTCCTTCAAAAGGGAGCTCCTTGTTTCTACTCAGGAATGGACACCCACATTCTTTTGTTCTCCACATGTGCTTCCAGATCTTTTCCATCAGCTGGAGCAGTGTCTCAAAGAGGAGCCATGGAAGCCAGTAAAGATTCATAGATTTTGAGGCTAGATGGGACCACTCTCCTAATCAAATCTTACCTCCTGCATAGGATAGGCCATAGAATTTAATCCAGTAATTCCTGCTGCAGTGAAGGGAATTCTTCTTTCCTGCTGTGGATGTGAACAGTTTTGATTTAGATACATCAAGTGACAATGAGTTTACTACTTTCCTTGGTAAGCTGTTCCAGTGGACAATTACCCTCACTGTTAAGGATTTGCACCTTTATTCCCGTTTGAATGTTTTTAAATTTAGCTTCCAGCCATTATGTCTTGTTATGCCTTTGACTACTAGATTAAAGGGACCTTTGATCTCAGATAGCTTCCCCTTGTCCAGATACCCATAGACTGTTTTGAAGTTGCCTTGGATCTAGAACTGTTTTCTAACCCTCTGAAGTTCATTGTGTGAGGTGTAGGTGGGTGTTCAGAGCACGTTAGCTCATTATAGGGATCAGCTGCAAAGTTCAAATCTGGATCTGCCTTTGGATTCTTAAACTCTGCCCCCACCTCTAAAGTCTCTACCCAGAGAAGAGCAATTGAAAACTGGCCTGTTGGGGAATGCCCATGGTGAGCCCATGGCTATTCCAGGGAGGTCTCTTTAGATGTGACATGTGTGATACAGCACGGCCAGAGGGCAGCAGGAGAGCAGTTTTTTTTTTTTTTTTTTTTGAAGCCGAAAAGAATTTTATTTGTGTAACACTTACAAAGAATCACCAAAAAGGATAAAGCAAAACTATGCAACAAAACAAAGGCAAATGCAAGGTATAACACAGCAGCCTTCAGGAGGGAGAAGTGTTCAGGCTAGCCTGGGCCCAGAGTGGGGGGGCTTCCTCGACACTCGTGGTCTTCCACCCCCTTGAGTTACCTAGTGCCACGCCCAGTGTCACCGATTATTCCTCTCCTGAGAGTGCCCGACAAGATGGGCACGGCTGCGGGGTGAGCGGTTTGGGGGTGGGGGGGACGTATACCCACGTGTGATAGGACAGCAGGAGAGTGTTAGAAGGGAGCCTTATTCTCTGTACCGGGAAGAAAGTTTGCTATAAATTAATTAAAGCACCTGAAGCCAATTAAAGCACCTGAAGCCAGTCACATAATAAAAAACCCCTGCTTCAATCAGACAAGAGGAGTTGAAGCAGAGTGGATTGGTGTTGGAGCAGAGAGCAGTTTAGAAGAGTTGAAGTAGAGTGGATTGGTGTTAGAGCAGAGGGCAGTTTGGAGGGAAGCAGAGGAGAGTTTGGAGAAGTGCTGTGGTGGGCTAAGAAGTCCAAGACCCTAGGTAAAGGGACACCTGGTTTGTGCAGAGGGAGGGCAGGAAGCCCCACAAGCTGAAAGGCAGGAGAGGGAAGTAGCTCAGGGGAAGGAACCGCTAGTTCTAGTGGTTTACCGCTATCCCTAGGCCCCCTGGGCTGGGACCTGGAGTAGAGGGTGGGCCTGGGTCCCTCCCTCTCCACTCCTCTCCTCTAGGACACTAGTGGGGCAGTTAATACCCCAGTTCAGGGGCACGAAAGGGTGCCCTGAAAACCACCCCTCCTCTCCCCCGCAAAAGAGAAAGCATGAGACCCATCATAGTAGTGCCGGCAATTTGCCACACATGCCATATGGATGCTGGCTTTCTCTGACGGCCTCTGCTACCGTGTGTATAGTTAACAAATGTACTCCAATACCGCAAAGTGGAGTATGCTCAGGACTGCAGGTGTTAGAGGCAATGTGGATTTCCTTTCCATTGGGATGTGGCTTTCTGGTTGTTAGTCACTGCTACGCTTCCGATAGGACTTCTGCACTAGTTCTCTGCTGAACACTACAGTCCCTGGAATGCCAAGCCTGCTTAGCCAATTTGGGACTAAAAAGTTCTACTCTTGCAAGGCATCAGAAAAATATGTATATTTTGCTCAGTTACTTACACACTGCTCTCAATACGCTTGACCTAACTTTAGCCCTCATCTCCAAACTTCTGGACAGAGAGCCCAGCTCTTAGTGTGGTGTTTTTCTATGGTGGTATATAGCAGTGATGGGTACCATGCACCTCATTAAATACACAGGCATTCCTGCCCATTACAATTTAACTGAATTAATAGCAATATAAGGTGGGATTAAATCTCAGGTCTTCAGGTGATTGTTCGGCCTGTTCAGCTAAAGAAACCACTGTGCTAGCACAGGGTCAAGTCTGTAGGTTACCCACCATTGTTTTGGCTGCTTTAATGTCATTTGCCTTGCCCTTTGGCTGATCTGTAGTCTCTCATAGGGTTCAATCATCCAACAGCTGAGCTCCCATAGTGAGGTGCTCAGTGCCTAACTCCCCCTGAAGTCTGCTGCATTGAGAGTACTCAGCTCCATGCAGGATCAATCCCTTAATCCATCCCTTTGCATGGACATCCAACTCCCCAATTTGGAACCTGGGAATTTCCCAATTGCTACATTGCAAGAGCTTAAGTGAATCACATTTATGTTTCTTATCAGATCCCCAAAGCCCAAAATATCAGAGTTACCAGGTGCTGAATTTATACTTCTATGTGCGCCAGAGTCTGTGTCTGTGTTCAGGGATGATATCCAAGACAGCAGTTACTGTACAGTAAAAAAGTCTTATGAAGAGCGTTCTCTCAGCCATGGCATTTTAGAATCGGAACACCACTATCAGATAAAGCAGGACTGACGTGCAGTAGTGCCTGCAAACTAAACATCAAAGCCACGTTACAGGCATCCATGTAAAGCACACTCAGACATATGAAGTAACATGTCCCAGGGGTTTGTGTATTTCACCCCCACACTGACCGTAGCTGAGAAGAGGATGATTTGCATGGATTTCTGGATCTGATTTACAGTGAAACTTTGCATCATTTTAGCACAGCCTCTTTCCCCACACCTTGCTCTGAACAAAAACGTGGTTGCCTTTACAATATTTCACAGCTTATGAAACACACATGCCCGTTACATTCCTGCCCCCAGCGAATCAATTGAAAACATAGAATGAGCTGGGTTGTTTTAAATGACTCCCCCAAGTCCAAGAGGTCTATATAGTTAACAATAAGAGACTGAGTGCTCTAGAAGAACAAACTTGGAGTTAGATGTCAGGAAATCCCGGCTTCTCATCAGGGCTCTACTAGTGATTCAATATATGTCTATGGACAAATCCTGTCTTACAACCTGTTGTTCAAACTACTAGAAAACAGTGGATTCCCAGCATTAACAAGAAGCAACCAATTGAAATTAGTACACTGTGAGTCTCTATCTAAGATATACAAGCCCCCCATGACTGTACTAACCAAGTGCCTCATGATCTCTAACATGTTTATCCTGACAACAGACATAGGAGTTAGGAAAATTCTATTATCCCCATTGTATGGATGAGGAACTGAGACAAAGAGAGGCTAAGTGACTTGCCTAAGGTCTGAGGCACAGTAGGGAATTGAACCCCAGTCTCTCAGGCTAGTGCTCTAGCCACTGGACTGTCCTTCCTCATGGTGGAACTAAATGATGAGTTCTATTTGCTCCTCTTGCGTGATATTGATGTCTATTGTGTTCAAAGCTTTCACAGTGTTCCTTTTGCTAACTATGTGGGGTACAGCTGCTTTAATAGAGTGACACTTATCCAGTGCCAGATGTTCCATCGTTAAGCATCTTTTACTGTCAGAAGCAGGATGGGACTGCAGTGGTCATGCAGTGGCTCCATGTTCTGAGACTGCAGTCCTGAATGAGCCTGAGCCGCGAGAACGGCATTGCTGTTTCTGGACACCAGGGGTTAGGCACATTAATATTCAATGCCATCTGTTTCCACTGCAGAAGGTTTGCTCCAGATTTACTGCATTCCCATTGGGTAACCCTCATTTTACCATAGTTTGTTATATTAGCTGACATGCACTAAGGGTGTCACAGTAGTTTATATAAGGTTCCCACACTGGTACCCTAAACAGTATGTTTGAAAAGATCTGTTCGGAGCTGAGCACATACAATCATTTATGTGATGAATTTAGCCTCTTTTTCCAGATGGTGGATTAGCTGGCAGAAGATATTGCACATTCTTCCAGTTCATTTGTTGTTTGAGTTTGTTCAATGAAGCTCTTTTCTAATTTTTTACCCAGGGATTAACTGTGAATATTTGAAATTCAAGATCAGTTGTTTAGCTGTGATTGGTTGGGTAAATAACATGGTATTGTTTCTGTTATCTGGTTGGCCAAGTAAATGCACTTCTGATGTGAATACTTGGGCATGCAAATTTCAATTTGATCTCTGCCAATCTCATACTCATCCACTCTCTGTATATGTTTACCAGCAAAATCTTTCTCAGAACTCAGATGCATGTAGAAAGTAAATGCAAAAGGGGCATTAAGACAGCCCAAACAAATTCATTTAAACAGTTAAATGAGTATTTGTCAAAATTTTATTCTGAGCCCATCACTCAACTATCTGAAGCACATCATTGGTCCAGCTCTAGGGTTAGTAGCAATGGTGAACTAAATGCAGACAGAGATGTTGTGATTGTGTATATGGCCAAACTGTACCAGCAAGAAGTGCCTGGAGAGTTATTCTGTACCATGCCCAAGACTAGAAGAATGATGTGAAACTTTAACTCTGGTTTATGAAGCCTCTTATGGCACCCCACTGCTAGATTCAACAAACCATTTTGCATATATTTACTGTCTTTCTAGCCCATAAAAGCTGGCTTTCCTTTATTAACTACAGTTTACTGCTGATTTCAGCAGAAGCCGATAATAATGGCAGTGAAGCTGTACTCATTTGAAGACCCAAGTACATTTCCAGATGTTGGTCATGTGACCAGTCCTTGTCAAACAGTAATTGTATGTACTGTGATTGCGAAGTCGGAGACAATAAATAACCCCCTCCAGATGTTTCTGCTATCACATGTGCTATTGTGGCAATGTGAAAGTCCTTCCTGCATCCCTTGCCTGTCATTTCCTATTGCTGTAACTTAGCCAGCTAATATAAAGCTTTGTCTCAGAGTGGCTTCCAAACTTAGAAAGTGCTGAGCACCCTTAACCCAGAGGGAAGTGAATGGCAGTTGAGGGCACTCAGCTCATTGCAGGATCAGCCGTCTATGAATATCTGGAGTAGTGGGAAGGCAGTAGAAAGGGGACATTTTTAGGGCTGATCCAACAGTTTGCTGAGCCTCTTGGTGGCAACCTGAACTCACAGAGAATATGGTCCTAATATTGGGGGGTTGTGGAAAAGGGCTGAACCAGTACTGCAAACATTTGTATTCAGACTTTCTGAGCCCAGAAGCTTATCTGGGGGAATTAGCACTTGTGAACTTGGGTCTGTCTGAAGATTTCTGTGAATGGTTCTTCCCCTATGCCCTGTTAAGTAAAAGTAGAGCTGGGCAAATTTTTTTTTTTGGCAAATAGATTATTTGTTGAGAAAATGCAGCAACGATCCACCCAAAACTATTTGTGACTTCATGCTGAGTTCGCCAAATAGTGTCGACCAAGACAAAAATAAAATAAAATAATCAAAATGTTTCAGCAGTGCCAAAATGAGACATTTGGTTTCAACCCAGCTGGAAACGTTTTCAATTTTTAGATTTGCTGAAAATCTGGGGTGGGGTGGGGGGATGAGAGTTTGACCAGAACTGGAAAATCCATTGTTCAGCCAGATGTAATTGGAAGGGGAAATTCAGAATGGACATCATTAAAGATCATTGCTAGAGGCTGGGATAGAGTCTTATAAGGAGGCACATTTGAGGACGCATGTACTCTGCCACTGCACTTTTCTATTCTGGCTCAGGCGTGTGGTCTTTTTCCACACCAAGGAAGCTATTGAATCTGCATTGCTTTCCCCACGTGAATAACTTAGTAAGTTCAGTGCCCTGGAATTTATCAATCATGTCAGATGATGGCTTTGCCTATGGATGTAAACACACAGTTATTGCCAATTGCTCTAAAAATCCATGCTTAGCATGGTTTCAGAGTAGCAGCCGTGTTAGTCTGTATTCGCAAAAAGAAAAGGAGGACTTGTGGCACCTTAGAGACTAACCAATTTATTTGAGCATAAGCTTTCGTGAGCTACAGCTCACTTCATTGGATGCAGCTCACGAAAGCTTATGCTCAAATAAATTGGTTAGTCTCTAAGATGCTTAGCATGTTTTCTCCTTAAGATGCTATTTTTCACTCTTTTTTGCAAACAGGATATGTTCAGTGCTCCTCAAAGGCATTGTGATGCCAGGAGAGGAAAGAGAGAGGGAGGGATTCTCCCCATCTATAGGGCCACTGTAGGGTTCTATCTCAAACACAAGCTGCCTGGTGCTGGTGTGGGCTACCTCACAAGCCCAGGCATAGGACCTGTGAAGGAGGCTTAGAAAGGACAGGCTGGGGGCAGGACTGCTGTGCATGCTGCTGTGGCCAGTCTGGTTGGCTGTGGGCTACAGAGCTGCTGTAGTTTAGACCAACTGCCCGAATTATGCTGGCTGCTGTTGTGAACCCCGACTGATCCAGAATCTGGAGGGTGCATAGATGGCTTAAAGCCATCCCCTAAGTTGGGCCAGTGTGAGCTCCACTTCTTGGAGGCACAGCACACTGTCCCAGCCAGAGAGTGTTGAGTAAATCCTACAGCATAGTTGGTTAGTTTAATGATAATCTTTGTGCCTATGGTACCTTCCAGCCAAAGTTCTCAGAACTCTTTACAAGCATGGAATGATTCTCAAACTAATCCTGCGAGGTGGGTAAGAATGTATCTGTTTTAGAGATGGGGAAATTGAGACAGATAGGGATTGAGGGCCTAATTTTGATTAATTTGCATGCACAATTATGAACACATATCTAGGGGCACAGTGAGGCTAGTTTGCACACATACCCAACTGACGTGCACACACACATGTCTATTGGTGCGCTCAAGCACAGTAACTGTGCAAACTATTTACACAATTGTATGAACATTTTTTTGTCCATCTAATTGCATGTCTGCAGTTAGGAAAAATTAGGCCCTAATAGGCTCACTTAAGGTTTCGTAGCAAGTCATCAGCCGAGCTAGGACTCAAACCTGTGCCTAGGCTCTCATCCCCCTGCCCCGAATGAAACCAAACCACGTCACCTTCCCTTGCCTGAACCATTGCTATAAGAAGACAAGAAGACTCCCAGGAAAGTGCCATGTTTCTAAAGATGCTCACACCTGCGGTGTTGGAGGAGGGGTCTTGCCCTGTTTTAAGCTTTATCGCGTGGCTGGCAGGCATGATCCAAATTGGAAAAGAGAAAAGTCCTGAGCATTGCATAGGGAAATCAAAGCACATCTTTCCCATGTACCCACTGTACCATGCACATAGCCACTGTGGTGATGAGTTCTGACAGCATCAGCTTATTAAAGTTCATTCCTGACAAACAATATAGCTATAGGTAATGGGTCGGGGGGGAGGGCAGGGGAAATCACATACTGTTAGCTATGACAAGGTAACCTTTATCAGGGCATGGTGCTATTAATTGCTGTAAAATTCCAGCTTGAAATAGGTTCATTTGGCTTTGCATACACTGCCCCCCTCACTTTTGCTCTGGTTTGACTTTGGCAATGTAATTAATTTCCCCTCCTCTCCTTCCCTGGAGGCCATTGTCTATGTCAATCTACAAACCATCAAGCAGGGATGTTTTAGGAGTCTCATGAACAGCCCTACCTAGCTTTATCCTCTGAAACCTGTGCCTGTTTCATTTCCCTCTGTGCTCTCAGCCTCCACCAGCCTGGGAAGTAGAATCCTTTGCGTGAGTTTGTTTCTGGTTCCCGCTTTGAGCACAATAGAACACAATTTATTTTCATGTAACGTCATTTGTTCAACAGTATCGCAGTGGTTTCATAGCCAATTGCACGTGGCATGCACTGGTATGTGTTTCTTGTGTGGCGTTTTTGTGATGAGTCCACTAGCAACTGGACCAAGAGTCATCAGCTCATTTCATAGAAGCCACTAAACCAAGGGCTCTCAACCTTTTTCTTTCTGAAGTCCCCCCCAAAAGGCTATAAAAACTTCACAGCCCACCTGTGTCACAACAACTGTTTTTCTGCATATAAAAACCACGGACGGTGTTAGGGGGTAGCAAGCAGGGCAGTTGCCCGGGGCCCCACGCCACAGGGACCCTACAAAGCTACATTGCTCAGGCTTCGGCTTCAGCCTGGATGGTGTGACTCAGGGCCCCGGGCTTTCTGCCCTGGGCCCCAGTAAGCCTAATGCTAGCCCTGATTGGCAAACCCCCTGAAACCAACTTGTGGCCCAGCAGGGTGCCCCAGACCCCTGGTTGAGAACCACTGCACTGAACAACCATCAGATTTGAACGTTCAGGTCATGAGCAGCCCAACCCAGATTTGAACAGGGGACCTAGAAGTATAGAGCTTTGGCCTTAATTTTCAAATTTAACTAGTGATTCTTGGTGCCCAGTTTGAGTCACCTAGATGGGGCCTGCTTCTCAGAAAGTGCTGAGGAGCTGCCCTCTCAAAATCAGACCTCTTTAAGTTGTGTCAAGTTGGGCACCCAAAAATAGAGGCTCTCAAAATCACTAGTTTTCGAAAATTAGTCCTTTGTCTCCAGGTTCCAAACCCTGAGTCTTCCACGTCCACCGCTTTAGTGCATAGAGGAGATCGAGGCCCCTTTGTGCTAGCTGTTGTCCAAGCACACAGTAAAAGACAGTCCCTGCCCTGAGAGCTTACACTTCAAATGAACAAGATAGACAAAGGAAGTATTATTATCCCAGTGTGACAGGTGGGAATCTGAGGCAGAGAATGATTTAGGGTAAAATTTTCAAACCTGCCCATGTGATTTAGGAGTCTTAGTCCCATTTTCAAAAGTGACAGTCTCAATGGCCTTTAGGCACTTCTGAAAGTTTTAGTGTAAGTGACCTGCCCAAGGTCATGCAGGATGTTTCAAGCAGAATCAGGAACAGCACCCAGGTTCCCTGTGTCCTCATCCAGCATTGTGAGCACAGGACCATCTGCCCCACCAGAACTCTCCCTTTCCTCACAAGCTGAGAAACAATGACTGAATGACTCAGAACAGATCTTGGCCATGGAGGAGTTAATATAATTACTCTGTATTTTGGAAGATAAGATAAAACAGATCTGGAAGGAAAAATATAATCCGTAAATCAGAAACTGATGATTTATGTGATGCCACCTGAGGAAAATTCTCTAGCTCTTCTATGCTTGGATCTTTCAGTGCTGCCTTCCAAGGCTGAGAAAACAAATCCAAATATGCATATGAGACTGTGATAATGATTTTCTGCTACATGGATTACAAAGATGTATTTTTGATGCATATGTATTTAAAACATCTTATCAGGGCTTTGAGTCCCCTGCATAATTTGATCAGCAATAAGTAAGACGTGGGTACTCCACATGAACAGCAAAATGTTAGAAGGTTAAAGAAGTGTATTACATCCAGTCATGTGATTGAGCAAATTAACAATGCTGTTCTTCTGCTACAGATGCAGACCCCAGAGAAAAGATCATGAAGTGATCTTGCTGGGAGAATAAATCTAATTTTTTTTATGGACTTGTCAGCTTCTGCAATTCGACTGCAGGGACTGCTTTCCTTTCAGTTGGGTTTGAATGTACTTTGGAATTTTTATTAAATGTTTAAATGCTTTATATATATACATATATATATAAAATGCAGTGACATTTCCTGTGCTTGTCTGATGCAGCAGTAAAAGAGAGTTGGCACCAAAATCTGTCATTTTGGAGTATTTTCCCATTAGTTCTCTTTGTCAGTAAAGTACACGGCATGAGTCCCTGGCATATAATTTCTTCTGACATTCAATCAAAACAACTGACCTAACATTTTAGTCCTGACACTCAGATTACGGGGCAACTTCAGAACAGCTAACCACTCCCTTTTCCCTCTCTTCTACCTCCTTTCCACTCCCCTCCCTATCTCCTTCTTCTTTTAATGCAAGAGTGATCGCTCCTTGTCAGACTGGAGCACGTAGCTGTCCCGTTAAGTGTCAACGTGTAGCTATCAGCATGCAGCAAATTGTGCTTACCCGGAGCAGTGGCTGATGGGATGAATGGCAGCATGCAGATAGTCCTGTCCTTCAGAACACAGGATGGGGAAGAAAGGCCAAGAGTTCCCACAATTACTTTTCCTTACGAGCGTATTACGGTGGCAGGTTGAGGGATTCATGGAGCAGAGGGCAGGGAGGGAGAATTTAAAAGAAAAGTCTGAAAAACTGTGCTTAGTTATGATTATAATTAGGGCTGTCAAGCAATTAAAAAATTAATAGCAATTAATCGTGATTAATCGCACTGATGAAAATTTCAGGTTTCAGAGTAGCAGCCGTGTTAGTCTGTATCTGCAAAAAGAAAAGGAGTCACAAGTACTCCTTTTCTTTTTACTGATGAAAATGAACATGTGTCGGTCCGCACTGCTTTCGATCATTATCGAGCAGAACCCATCATCAGCATGGACGCATGTCCTCTGGAACGGTAGATGAAGACTGAAGGGACATATGAATCTTTAGCACATCTGGCTCATAAATATCTTGCAACGCCGGCTACAACAGTGCCATGCTGTTCACTTTCAGGTGACATTGTAAATAAGAAGCAGGAAGCATTATCTCCCATAAATGTAAACAAACTTGTTTCTCTCAGCAATTGGCTGAACAAGATGTAGGACTGAGTGGACTTATAGACTCTAAAGTTTTCCTTTGTTTTATTTTTGAGTGCAGTTATGTAACAAAAGTTGTGCTTTCATGATAAAGAGATTGCACTGTGGCACTCGTATGAAGTGAATTGAAAAATACTATTTCTTTTGTTTATCATTTTTACAATGAAAATATTTGTAATAAAAATAATATAAAGTGAGCACTGTACACTTTGTATTCTATGCTGTAATTGAAATGAATATATTTGAAAATGTAGAAAAACGTACAAAATATTTAACAAATGGCAATTGGTACTCTATTGTTTAATAGTGCGATTAAAAGTGCAATTAATCACGATTAATTTTTGTAATCATGATTAATTTTTTGAGTTAATCGTGTTAGTTAACTGCACTTAATCAACAACCCTAATTATCATGAAAAAGAAACAAAAAGAACGGAACCACTCCCCATCCCTCTAACAAAGTGTTCCTATCAGCTGAAATCAACAAGGAATCATATGGTTTAGGCTTGTAAGCCCCAGGACCCCACTTTGCCCTTCTCCAACAAGAACTGTCGGGAGGGGCAACTCTTTGAGGTATCTCCTCTATGGCTTCATACTTGTAGTCAGTAGTGGGATCACCTCTTTCACCCTTGTGGGCATTTTGTGCTGAAGTGTGGGCATTTTGTGCTCTGTGCAGTTTGTCTCAGCACCCCAAGATTGAGGCTGAAGTTTTCAAAGGGGCCTGTGGGAGTGAAGTCCCCAACTCCCATTGATGTCAGGCCCAGTGAAGTAATTTGGTTTTCATGCTGTTGTTGTTTTGCAATCGTGTTTTTATGGTGAAACTTAACAGGCCTTAAGCTGTCATGGATCGGTCCATGCACCTGCCATTAATGCTATAACAAATTTGTGCCCACCAAGGATTTCATGGTTATCGCTATACTGCATATCTTGGCCACTTGGGACTTCATGAGGCAAATAGGATAGAATCCAGCTACTCTCACTCCAAAAGCACAGGCTCCTTCCACATCGGCTTCAGGATAATCTTTATTAGCTGCTTGCAGTATAGGGCACATGTAAGCAGTTCTGATTTGACTTCAGCAGGGGGAAGTGCTGCACAACACACTAGCCATTTCCTTACAACGAGACTGGGAGTTTCATACATGGCTCAAGGGCTGGATACTGCCTTGAAAGTGAAGTTAAAACTGACTATGGAGAAATGGCCTGTACTTAGTCAACCGATCTACTCCCTGCATGGCTGAGAGTTATCACTGCTCACTCTACAGATGAAACCAAACTTAGCAGACTGTGTACAACTACGGTAGAATAAAATGGAATCTGTTCATCCTTAATCTCTTTCCATGCCTCAGTTTCCCTGTCTGTAAAATGGGATAGTTGCTGACTAGAGATTAGCCTGAGCTGTAAAGCTGGGGTCTCCATCTGGGTTTCTTGCACCCTCCAAATTCAAGACTATTCAGGGAGGTTGGTTTGTTCCATTACACAACTAGGAGACAGCTGTAAAATTTGGATATAGATTCAGGCTTGTCTTCCAAATCCCTCTCCCACCCAAGACAGAGAGTGCGTTAAGCTGTGGGGGTTTGGTTTGGGCCCATTTCTACTGCTTCTCTCACCAGGGTGGGGGACAGGGGTTGTAAGCTTTGATTAATAAGTGTCTGTAAAAATGTTTGGGTTTGACAGCCAGAGAGAAAAGTTGTTGCAAAAATGATTATCATCATTATTTATTATGCCAAAGTTTGATTGTTTCCAGAGCCTATTCCCCGCAGATCCTTTGGCCGCTGCAATAATACAGAATAGTCCCGGCCTCTGCCTCACAGGCTTTTGTTATGCTAATAATGTAGAAGGCCTGAACTGTAACATACAAGAGCACAACCCTGGAGGAGCGCTGGAACATTGCTCTAGGGAGAGCCTTGCTGTTATTAAACTCTGCCAGACTGCCAAAGACATGGCGAGGCTTTCATGAAGAGCTCTAAAGTGATAAGCACTGCTTTTGCCCTTATGCCACCTCCAACAGTAACAGCAGCTGTTACCAAGCCAACAGTAAAACAAACGAAGCATCAGCATTGAGGCTATGAGATTCTGCTAAGGATAGGCACTAGCTCTAGGAGGCTTTTGTGGGAAAGCATGGGCAGCGAAATCATGGAGTGGCTTGTGTTGCTGGCTTCTTATGTACTGTACATTTATCTGGAGGTGGGGGTCCTCAGTCTTCTCGGAGAGCCCTCCATTCAGCCTCCTGGCTTAGTGCACTGCAAAGTGAAGCTAACAGGTTGTGCAAAAAAGACAACACTGGGAGGGCACGATCCAACTGCTACTGAAATCAGTGGGAATCTCCGTTGCCCTAAGAGGAGCGGAACTGGGCTTTTAGCAAATAAAAATCTCTGAGCTCCTGCAGCTTCCACTCATTCCACTCCAAACTCCTGTAAAACAGGTTTTGAAAAGTTCAGAACCTTGCACAAAGGTTTGGATCAAGTTTGCTGCCAAACCTGTGTGAAGCCTCAGGAGGACTGTCCATTTATCTGAACCAATAGGGCCCCGCCCTAGTATGGAAGCATGTTACTGTGCATCTCCTTAACGTTAAACCAGCTTCATCTTGCAGAGGTCTTTCCATCTATAAACTATATACCTAACCCAGTCATTGAAGGCCAAATCCTAAGCATCAAATGTAGCTGGAAAGACTTTTCCATTACACAGCAGTGCCAGCCAGGGCAAATCTTGCTTAGGCACAAAGGCCCAGATCCTGCAAGGTGCTGAGTAGCTCCAGCCTCCTCAATTCAAAGAGCAATAAAACAGAGCAAAGGAGATGTGTGCCAGTTGTCTTCTGTTTTGTAATCTTTGACCTCTCCTGTTCCTTCACGTGACTGCTTTTGTCTATGTTGCAAGATCTTTAGGGCACAGAGCACGTCTCTGGATAGGTTTGTACTGCACCTGGATTTAATAATAATAATAAAAAAATTCCTGATTCCAGCTGGTGATCAATTTCTCAAAGGAAACTTGAAAATAACTTTTGTGATATTACCTTAGCCAGTGACACTGCAGCTGATAACTGCCTCAGAAGGGAAAAAAAGTCATAACAAAGGCCAATGGCTGGAAGCTGAAGCCTAACATTCAGATTAGAAATAAGGCCCAAATTTTTAACGATGAAGGTGATTAAACATTGAGACCATTGTGGGGTGCCCATCTCTTAATGTTTTTAGCTCAAGACTGATTGCCTTTCTGGAAGATAGCCAGACATAAACTACGGGTCTCAATAAAAGGATAACACGGTGAAATTTAATGGCCTCTTATGTAGTGATCAGTGGTTTTCAACCTGTGGTCTGCAGACCACTGGGGGTCTGCAGAGTATGTCTAAGATTTCCAAAGGGGTCCATACCTCCATTCAGAATATTTTAGGGGTCTGCAAATGAAAAAAGGTTGAAAACCACTGAACTGGATGATCTAATGGTCCCTCCTGGCTTAAAACTCTATGAATCTGTGAATAATATAAATATCATAATCTATTCTCTAAAGCCCCTATTCAGCAAGGTACTTAAGCACGTGCCTAACTTCAAGCCTCAGAATATTCCCATTGACTTCAGTGGGACAACTTACATACTTGAAGGCAAGCATGCATATAAGTCCCTTTCTGAATCATGTCCAAAGGCCCTGATCTAAAACATGTTGAAGTTGTCTTTTAATTGCTTTCAGTGGGCTGTGGATCTGGCCTGAAAAACAACTCATGCTTTCAGAAAGACATGAAGGGGTTAGTAAATTCAAGATTTTTTCATACTAACAATATTTTGGCATGTCTATTAACACCCATCGCCCGAGAATCTCAAAGCATTTTGCAAACATTGATTCATTACTTAATTAAACTTAAAACACAGTGATCTTTAGCAGACTGGCTTTGTATCTTCTTCAAGCACCAGGTATCAAACAAACAGGTTACACTTGTGAAGCTGATAACTTTCCCACTTAAGTTGTTTTTCTAACTCCACTTTGAGTTGTTTTCCTTCAGTACAAACAATTTTTGTAGCAGTTTTTAAAAGGAAAAAAAAATACAATCCCAGCCCACTTCCTTATTTTGTTCTTGGTGCTAGAAATTAAAGTATAAACACTTTATCTGCACTACAAATACTATTACAAAGTGGTATGGTGCTTTAATCTGTCTTCCAGAATGGTTTTCTTTAAAAAAAAAAAATCATGCTTGAAGTTCTTCATCTTAATTCTTGCACTAGTTACCATAGGCATGACCGGCAAGTCTGGCCTCACTAGAAAAGGTTTCTATTTTCTTTTTCCTGATGCTCTTATTCTTTGTATGACATTAGAGTAGAAGCAAGATGACAGATGTACCCACAACCTGGTAGCTCTCTGTGGAGGAAATGCTTGCTCTCTGGAAAGGTGTGTGTGTATATTATTGTGGAAGTGTGCTGAGGGCTGCTGAAGGCTCGTATCATATGAAGGTGGGTAGGAAGCGGACACACAAATAATCTGGGAGACTATTTATAGTCACAGGAAAAGGTCAGACTGTGTTTGATCCACATTAAGGGTAGCTTTTACCAATCCTGCCTATCCTGAGGCTGAACTGCAGTGCAACTGCCTATCCTTTGCTGGTTGTAAGCAGAAGAGGACTAGGGAGGGATGCTTAGGAAGATGAAGCTGGATATGAGAGTGAGAGAGACCTTTTGGAATGCAAGTAGGGGCACCAACAGGAGGCATCCACTTAGAAATCAAATGGAATATTAAAAGGGAGTACTATGTTTCCCAGAAAACAAGCAGAGAAATTAGATAAAAACATAAAATACCCTTGCTGGAAAGTTGCAACGTAATACTACTTTATTTCTTAGAATTCAAAACACCACAAGAACTCCAAAACAGAGAGAGACAAAACAGGCTGCTCCCTAAGGCAGTGAGATGCAATTCATCCCACCTTGCTTGAAGCTGGCTCTTTTCAGACTGTCTGTCTCTGACTGATTCAGATGACCCAGGTCACATGGCTTCCCTCAGAACCCCCTAGCCTGCAAGCAGAACCATAGGAAGACCCCATTTTTTGAAAGATGGCATCTTAGATTTAGCCCTTCCTAAAAATATTTGCAAAGCCAAGGGGAAGGCTTGTGATTGTGAGGAAACATGTGCAGTAATGATACTGACCATGTTAAAAGAAAATGGACTTTCCTAAAGAGTAATGTCCTGGAAGGATGTTCCATTTCCATTCCTCGCCAGTCCCTGAAAAGCTACCCTACTATCTGCATGAGAAGGAGTGCATGCTGGGACAAAGCACTTGAGGAAGTCACCATTCCAAGCAGACCACCATGTACAATAAAGCCATTCTTTACACAATACTGTGTCTCGGGGCCAGAACCTCAGCTGGTGTAAATCAGCATAGTTTTATTGACTTCAAGGCAGCTGAGGATCTGGCTCAAAGTACCTAGTTCAATTAATTACAAGTCCACAAGGAGCTGGGTACCACACATATGGACACAAAATGATGAATGGGAAAATCACTTTATGGACAATTTCAAAGCAACAGTGATAGGAGCTCTCAGATTTTCCCTACCAAAATACACCCAAACCATCTGCTTTCTTTATGCCACCCCCGATTTTTAGCAAAAACCACTCAAAATTCAATGAGAAAGTGTTGTTATTTTAAATTCATTTGCTATGTGCAGACAAAGTTAGCATGTGCATCTAGTGCCTACAAATTAGCTAATTTCACATTTTAACAAGGGATATCAAAAGTGTAAGTTAATACATTCTCATTGAAAATGTCATGAATTGCACATTCCCCAGCACTATATATTCAATAAACCTAATTACTGCAGCTATTTACCTTTGGAAGGTTATGTTTACAACAAGAAAGGCTAGAAACAGTGTTTTTGTTTTGTTTTTAAACAAAGACTCCTAAGAAAATAAAGGCCTGACCCAAAGCCCTTTAGAAGGACAACCATTGACTTCAACTGGCTTTGGATCAGGCTGTAAAATCATCACCCACCTTGGGGGCTGGATGACTTGAGTTCTGCTTAGGGCGTTGGCTTGGAAAATTCCTGGCAGACTCAAATCCTTTGGGATTCCATGGCTGCTTAGGTGCTGCCTGCTTAAATTTGGTTGTGGGAGGAGGTTAAGGACTTGACATTTCAGACATTCGCATTTCCCCACAAGGAATTTATACAATGGCGAGTGAAGTCCTGGTGGCATGGTGAACATCAGGAGCAATTCAGACAAATCTGAGGAGACGGCAATCCAATGGATATAGAGTTAGTGCCCATGTTAGAAGGTCTGAAGGATGCCTGCAACTTTGGACATGTATTTGAAACCAGTTCTGTATGTGTGTGCGTGGCTCTGTGTGCATCCTAAGCTCTATTTTGAGCAGTTACTAGCACATGCCTAAAAATAAGACCTGCTGGGTCTACTGGTTTTCCTTGCTGACCATAGATTTTTGGCAGGTACAAGTCAGCTTGAGCAATCTATTGTTTCTTTCCAATGCTGGGCTCAGTGCTCAGTATGGGAGTTAGCAGTGGTTTGACAGTAGGGTTTAGTGCAGAATAACTTTTTAATGGGAAGGTACATGCTGCTGAGAGTATATGCTTGAATGTATGCAAATATGTGCAAATGTATGCAAATTTGCTATCTTTTTTTTCCCTTGAGGATGTTGGCAGGTATGAAAAGATCTAAAATTATCCAATCAAGAGGAGCGATAGGAGAATGTCAGAACGTTTAGAAGCCCAAAGTTTGGGTATTTATTTAAATGCAGCTGTGCTTTTGTGAGGTCTTCTTTCTCCCCACCCCACCCCGATCTCCCATCCAGAAATTAGTCGCTTTCCCTCCTCCAGGAGGAAAAGCTAAAATCACAGACATCTAACTGGGCTGTGGGCACTGACTGAATGTGAAAACTGGTGGCCTGCTGCTGAAATTGAAGGAGTTGGCAAGTCTACAGTGGAGCTCATTGCACTAGCTTTTTCTGTCATTTGGAAATTCAGTGACAGAAGGATGATTTTCTAGCTAATTCCTCTCTGGATTGCTCAGATACAAGCACCCAGGCATTGACATTTTGCACAAAGCAATACTTGATCCAGACAAACAATACAGCTATTATATGATTGCAGGGTAGGATTCGCCATCTTTTTTAAAAAATTTTTTTTAACCAAGGTATTCTTCCCCACCACCTGTGATAGCCATTCAAAATGTTTAACATATTGCATCCTCACAATTAAGCAGTATCGGATTTGATGAACATGCAGAACACTGAGTTCATTTAATAACTTTAAATGTTAATGTACAAGGGATATGAAATCATTATACTAAAAGGCTCTCAGTCAAGGAGTTTAGACCCCAAGCTTGACCTACCTAAGAAATGTGAGTTTCTAATGGGAAGAAAGTCCTCAGGAATGTAAAGAGCTGCACAGTAAGTACAATTTTAACCCCCAATCACTGAGAAAGTTAAAAACCAAACTCACAATAACCAATGATGAGAGACTGCGAAAAGGCTTGGAGGCTAGGTTTGGGTCAGATTAGAAATGGACCCAAACCAAAATCTTACATCCAAACCGTCCTGAACTTTGGGTGAGAGTGGTTTGGAATCCTAACCTGGATCCTGTATCTAGCTATTCTATTCTCCGTGTTTATAATTGGCCAAAGAAAACCCCTGGATCTGAGTTCTGGAGTGTTTGAAATTGGGATCTGGAACTGGATCCAAATGTGACTTGGTCCTCTTTGTAGCTTGGATTGACTTCCACAAGTTGAAGATGCTTCTGTAACCCTCATCCAAACTATCCCCACCCTGGATCTGCAATACATAACTGGAAATATCACATGCACAGATTTTCTTGAGGAGATATTCTGTATTTCCTGCTTTTGGCCAGGCCAGAGGTGTTGAAAGAACAGCTCCTCTCATGGCATTTTGGCCAGATCCAGTTAGTGATGAGCTGTGCAGTGAAAAGTAAAGGTAGTGTGTTGAGGGGAAGATAGGTAAACTGCATTGAATCTTAAAAAGGTTTGGGTTTGGTTTGAGTTCCGGGTGAAGGTTCAGGGTGAGTTGTCATTTGATCTGAATCATCTTCCCAGTCCTTCAAATCAACCTCTGTTTTCGCAAGACCTGCTATAGAACTAGATTAGGCTGGAAAGTGAAATCAGTTTTCTCCCACAGGCTGTTGTTCTTCCCTGATCCTTCAGTGCTCACCCTGAGAGACAAAAAGACTTGGCCACTGGGTGTCGCTAGTGTTCCACAAGAAAACAACTGAACAGCACTGGTATGGCACTTCTAAAGATACCCTATGCCAGGGGGAATGGAAACAGCTGTAATAGTTACACCCCGGAAAAGGAAAATTAAACCTTTGGGCCACTGGTTGCATCGTTATTCAGGACTGTCCCAGATTTTTCAGACAGCATTTCCCCCTGTCCACTACAGTCAGACCTTTTGGAAAAACACACAGTGGATTGACTACCATAGTTCATTGCAGACACAAGAAGTTCTGGGGTAGTTAAGAAAAATGAATGGAGGTTTGTATCAACCCACAGCATGAATATTTACTCAGCTTTTTATGCACCTACTGGGTTCAATTTCTGAAGGCCCACTGTTGGAATGGGATTAGGACAGGATTGGGCAGGGATGGTGTCCCTAGCCTCTGTTTGCCAGAAACTGGGAATGAGCAACAGGGAATGGATCACATGATGATTACCTGTTCTGTTCATTCCCTCTGGGGCACCTGGCATTGGCCACCGTCAGAAGACAGGATACTGGGCTAGATGGACCTTTTGTCTGGCCCAGCATGGCTGTTCTTATGTCCTGGTTTTGGTCCAGATGAATTTTTGTACCAGATCTTCTTAATAAGGTGCTGTGTTCTGTCTATTTTACATGTTATATGTGCACTGTCAAATGCCTAACGTTTTCTCTTAGGAAAACTTTACAGTTGAAATTGACATCTCCTGGCATGCTAACCATGTGGGCCCAGTAACGTTGATTCAGCACCTGTCTTTTGGCAGTTCCTGCAATCCACAGCCAGTGCACTTGGTCCAAGGAAGGATTTGTATCCTGCTGCAGCAATTGGTATTTCAAATGAGTTTTGCTTCTTGACCTTAGAAGGAGGGGCTGGGGAAGCTGAACCTTTTCTCAAACTGTTATTCATTCAGGAGACAGATCCCAGCTGCATGAGACACAGTCCCACCAACTAGGATCCAAAGTCTGCTCACTTGGGTTAATTTACAGGACAAAAAGGGGTCCCAGCAATGACTGGGGGAGGGGAATGATCATATTGCTCTGATGGCATTTCCCACCAGGATGCTATCAACATTTTGGGATTTGGGCAAATGCAACACTTTCTTCCTGGTTTGCATTCCATTGGGGTTTATTGTATCAACATTTGGTCTAATTATCTTCCTCCTCATTTGCTCCTGGGAGTTCTCTAAGTGTAAAGAGATGATAGCTTGTCTTTTCATCTCGGAAGGCTCAGCATGATCCACTGGAAAAAAAAAAAAGAGAGAAGAAAAGCTTCTAATATGTAGGCTGACTCATCAGGAATTTGTACTGCATTTTTTTCCTGATGGCATGTAAACCCTAGTGGAAAAAAATATGCTTTTTCAAAAAAATGGAAAATGCTGTTTATTTAATAGTAAATAATTTTCCAGCAAAAGGCAATGATACTGTTCTGCTTCGAGGTGCCTTTCAGGCAGCCCCATATGAATAGTTACCAGCAGCTTTGTCAATGCAACACACTCAGAAGGGAGCAAAAATACGGCCACACTGTGCCTACCTTGCTTCTATTGCATTATGATCTGTTGGCTATTTTAATACACAGCGGGTCAGGTGAAGGAAGCCCAGGAGATGCATAAGCTTTTTGCACAACAAGATGTAGATCTTAACAGGTATCTTTAAACTGTTCGGTATCATTACCAAGCAGTCATTGAGGGCAGCCATGTTGTCTGGTTTTTTTGCCCTGGAGGAAATTCTGCACTTCAGAGTCCTGTGCTCAAGGCCCCCACATCCAGCAAAGAGGAGGATTGAACTGGAGTCTCTTCAGAGCCCATTAATGGTATTCCTTAATAAGCCAGAGAGATCACTCTTGAGTAGTTCTAGGCATTCCCACTGTGCCTGGTCTTTCAAGGATAAGATGTGCTGCTTCCACTGTTCCCCAGGTCCTACCAACCCAAGGGATGAGAGCCCAGGGCTGGCAATCGCATATGGAATCATTCATCTTTAGGTCACTGATTCTAGTCTGAGATAGGCTGGTAGTGACTGAAAATTGCTACCATCTGCCAACTGCTTAGTGAACTGCGTGAAATGTGCCATTGGATTTCTCAGTCCAGCCCTTAGTGGATGAGTGTCCGTCTCACAAAAGCTCACTATTGCAATTGACATTCACTGGATCTTTCATCTTTTTTCCTTGGTCTCTGGAGAGATGCCAAGGACTGAGCCTCTCTCATCCCAAAAGGGAATCCCTCCATGTGCCAACACATGTCAGCAAGGCAGCTTCATGCAGGAAACTTGCACTCCCATTGCCTGTGCTTCACTTGTTCTGTGGACAGAGGGTTTTGTCTCCTGGGCCTCCATGCTGCATGTGAATGGATGGGACACAGTAGCACAGCGGCATCCAAGCTGAGATGATGCTGACCCATTCAAATACCCTCTCTACAGCTTTGGGGACAATAAAGTCACATTTTTCAAAGGTACTAAACCTGGCTTCCAATTTTGTTCCTGAGTAGCAGCCGTGTTCATCTGTATTCGCAAAAAGAAAAGGAGGACTTGTGGCACCTTAGAGACTAACCAATTTATTTGAGCATAAGCTTTCGTGAGCTACAGCTCACTTCATCAGATGCATTCAGTGGAAATGCATCCGATGAATGCATCCGATGAAGTGAGCTGTAGCTCACGAAAGCTTATGCTCAAATAACTTGGTTAATTTTGTTCCTGCAACTTTGCACCCATCGTAGTCTCTGAGCACTCTGGCTGTCTAGTTACTGGCCTGCAGGTGCAGACTGATAGTCAGTCGTCTAACTGTGCCCGCTGTCAGTAGTGAATGCAGCCAGGGGGACACTTTTAAAAATGGGGATCAATGCAGTGTCCTTTACTGGTTACACCCAGAGAATGGCATTCAGGTCTTCCAGGGCTCATTATCTGCTCTTCTCCTGAGTCACTGTGTTGTAACTTCACCTCTCTAAGGCCTGGCAATTGTTTTGAGATTAACTGATAGGAGGAGCTGCTAAAGTGCAAAGTATTAGTCTAGCACATTCCGTTAACTCACCTTTGAACTTGCCTCAGCTCAGGTCCTCGCAGTCCCTGCTATTCTGTTTGGAAAGGGGTGGCCTAAGGTTTTGCTGGGAGGCTTGAATTCAGTAAACTCCAACATCCAAAGAGAACCCACCCTGTCTACTCCCCCTGGCCTCTCCAAAAGCTATGGCACCTTCACTTTCTTAACATAGGTTTCAGAGTAGCAGCCGTGTTAGTCTGTATTCACAAAAAGAAAAGGAGGACTTGTGGCTCCTTAGAGACTAACAAGTTTATTTGAGTCTTTAGGTGCCACAAGTACTCCTTTTCTTTTTTCTTAACATAGATGCCTTCATCAGCGCCAAGTGGATTGCCCCATAACTCCTTCAACCTGGGATTGAGTGAATCCTAACTGCAGTTCGTTGGGGTTATAAATTTTGTAGCTGTGCAAATGTCCACCATGTTCCCATGTCCACTGAACATTTTGAACCTCCAACCCAGATCTGTTGGGTGGATCGGAGATGGGCTGCACTGTGTACCTTACATGCCCTAAGCCCAATGGCTCCTCAGTTTGTTGCCTGCTTTCTAAAGTACCGTGCCCTCCTCTAGTGTTAGTAAACACTACGAACTCTCAAAACACTACAAAACTCCCTGCTGAGCCAACAGAGAGAAAGCAGAACAGGAACAAGGGAAAATATGACACCCTCCGCTAATAGATGCAGAGCAATGGAAAACAATTTTGCCAACTAGGCAACTCAAATTAGATCTTCTCTCGGAGGAATAGTGTCGATCTGTAGCCCTTATTACAGCGTAATGCTATTTACCTAAAAGTTTGTGTGTGCATTTTAATGAATTCATAAAACCCGGACTGTAAAAGCCCCATGGGGAAACCTGGCAGCTCTTTAATTCAGCATTAAAGCTCAACTGATGTCAATGGAATTGATTTCTGCGCATAGAAATTGCATTCGTTGAATGAAAACTTTAGCCCTTACCATTCCCCCTTTTAAAGCTCACTGTAATACAATTGGCTTCTTGAGTCAGGTTCAATTACATGTTGAAAGTTTATAATCTGGTGTGCTGAATGGAGGCTGTGAAATCAGGAGAGAAAACCTGGCTAACCTGATTAAACTTTATACCACAACTAGGGCCAGAGAAGTGGTGGGGAAATATCTCCTCTGAAGTGTTCACTGTGTCCTGATTATGGTTTCAGATTTTTTTCTGGTAACAATAGCAATGACCTGAATGTCTCTACTAGGAGTTCAGAGCTACGACCTAATTTTAAAGTTTTCCTCTTGTAGCAGGGTGAAAGCTCCAAACTACTGTGGGCCTTGAAGGGAAGGGAAAGATTTGGTGACTCAGTTTAATTCAGATAAACAGCCAGAAATTTGGAGTCTTATCTCACATTGGCAACATGTATCTGGGTTAAACACATCCACATCATCCTGATTTTGGATCTAAGGACTCTGTATGGATCTGTGCAGTTTTGATTTATGTGGATTCTTGCTACCTGAGTTTTGCTTTGAGTTTGGGGACCCCCCCCCCGCCCAAACTCTAACCCATATGCTGCCAAAACCAATGTACGTTTTATATGGTTTCCATCCCAAATCAAAACCCGGCTTTATATTCCCTCAAAACCCAATCCCAGTCCTGGAGAGGGTCGTTAACTTTTGCCAATGTTTCAGCAGATTGGGTTTGTGACCAATCTCTAATTCTGGGGTTTATTTCCAGAATTGCTCCCAGCTCTCATATGAATTTATTCATTCTGGAAATCTGAAGAGAACTGTCCCCTCTTTGTGCATCCTGGTTTGGGTCAGATTGACATTAGCTTGGCATGTGTTTTTTTTCAGGGCTTCCAGGCCTGGACAGAACCAAGAAACACATGGGATTAAAAAATAACACAACCTGTCCTCCAAAAACGCAGTCAAACAGGCTTGATGTTTGTTCCAAGTTTAGGGAGAGAGCTTGGCTCAGGTGGTGTTTTACTGGAACCATTTGGCTCATCCTGAAATTTCCACTTAATGTACATTGCCTGGAGCTACCTTCCTGTAAATGCCAAAGTGAAATGCTCATTACAGTTTGTTGGTCATATGCAAAGAATGATTCCATAATAATGATATGGAGCACTTCCATGGCATTTTGCAGCCAATGACTGCAAAACTCATTACAAACATTAACCCTCACAATATCCCTGTCAGGCATGTGGTATTGTCCTATTTACAGATAGGAAAAGTGAGAAAGAGAGAGATTCAGTGACTTGCCCCGAGTCAAAGGCTGAGCCAGGGATAGAATGCAGATTTCCAGACACCTGCTCTGTGCTTTAGCCTCAAGGCTGTCCTTCCTCCATGTTGCAGCCTAGACATGTCTGAGTTCTCAGTATCCAACATGTCTTTAATGTGATGCCTGAGCCTTCGTCTGAAATCCTGTGTCTCCATTGGAAGTCCCTTAACCATTTTGGGACTCCCTGTGGTCACCATAACAACAGCAGCCCAGTTACACTTTAATCCCTTAGTAATGGGTAATGGTGCCTTAGTGTACTGCAGGTCTCTTTGCTGTGATCAAGTCTGCTGATCCAGTAAAAAGCAAACCCAATTAACTGCTGTTAAAGGCAGGTCAAGGGCCTGAAATGCCACGTTTCACGGGCCTCATTAGGCCTTTCCTAGAGAGAGCATTTAGAGAGGCTCTAGAATATCATGTCACAAAAGCCATGCCCTTGGTGAAGTGACATCAGCGAGGTTGCCCTCAGAAGTCTCACCCAGTAGAAAACATGGGTCAGTGATCTAATGGGTATCCAAACACCTGCTACAGCAGTACTTAGAATCATAGAATATCAGGGTTGGAAGGGACCTCAGGAGGTCATCTAGTCCAACCCCCTGCTCAAAGCAGGACCAATCCCAACTAAATCATCCCAGCCAGGGCTTTGTCAAGCCTGACCTTAAAAACTTCTAGGAAAGGAGATTCCACCACCTCCCTAGGTAACACATTCCAGTGTTTCACCACCCTCCTAGTGAAAAAGATTTTCCTAATATCCAACCTAAACCTCCCCCACTGCAACTTGAGGCCATTACTCCTTGTTCTGTCATCTGCTACCACTGAGAACAGTCTAAATCCATCCTCTTTGGAACCCCCTTTCAGGTAGTTGAAAGCAGCTATCAAATCCCCACTCATTCTTCTCTTTCGCAGACTAAACAATCCCAGTTCCCTCAGCCTCTCCTCATAAGTCATGTGTTCCAGTCCCCTAATCATTTTTGTTGCCCTCTGCTGGACGTTTTCCAATTTTTCCACATCCTTCTTGTAGTGTGGGGCCCAAAACTGGACACAGTACTCCAGATGAGGCCTCACCAATGTCGAATAGAGGAGAACGATCATGTCCCTCTATCTGCTAGCAATGCCCCTACTTATACATCCCAAAATGCCATTGGCCTTCTTGGCAACAAGTGCACACTGTTGACTCATATCCAGCTTCTCATCCATTGTAACCCTTAGGTCCTTTTCTGCAGAACTGTTGCCTAGCCATTCGGTCCCTAGTCTGTAGCTGTGCATGGGATTCTTCCATTCTAAGTGCAGGTCTCTGCACTTGTCCTTGTTGAACCTCATCAGATTTCTTTTGGCCCAATCCTCTAATTTGTCTAGGTCCCTCTGTATCCTATCCCTACCCTCCAGTGTATCTACCTCTCCTCCCAGTTTAGTGTCATCTGCAAACTTGCTGAGGGTGCAATCCACACCATCTTCCAGATCATTTATGAAGATATTGAACAAAACCGGCCCCAGGACCGACCCCTGGGGCACTCCACTTGACACCGGCTGCCAACTAGACATGGAGCCATTGATCACTACGTGTTGAGCCCGACAATCTAGCCAACTTTCTATCCACCTTATAGTCCATTCATCCAGCCCATACTTCTTTAACTTGCTGGCAAGAATACTGTGGAAGACCGTGTCAAAAGCTTTGCTAAAGTCAAAGAACAATACATCCACTGCTTTCTCATCTACAGAGTCAGTTATATTGTCATAGAAGGCAATTAGATTAGTCAGGCATGACTTGCCCTTGGTGAATCCATGCTGACTGTTCCTGATCACTTTCCTCTCCTCTAAGTGCTTCAGAATTGACTCCTTGAGGACCTGCTCCATGATTTTTCCAGGGACTGAGGTGAGGCTGACTGGCCTGTAGTTCCCAGGATCCTCCTTCTTCCCTTTTTTAAAGATGGGCACTACATTAGCCTTTTTCCAGTCGTCCGGGACTTCCCCCGATCACCATGAGTTTTCAAAGATAATGGCCAATGGCTCTGCAATCGCATCCGCCAACTCCTTTAGCACTCTTGGATGCAGCACATCTGGCCCCGTGGACTTGTGCTCGTCCAGATTTTCTAAATAGTCCTGAACCACTTCTTTCTCCACAGAGGGCTGGTCACCTCCTCCCCATGCTGTGCTGCCCAGTGCAGTAGTCTGGGAGCTGACCTTGTTCGTGAAGACAGAGGCAAAAAAAGCATTGAGTACATTAGCTTTTTCCACATCCTCTGTCACTAGGTTGCCTCCCTTATTCAGTAAGGGGCCCACACTTTCCTTGACTTTCTTCTTGTTGTTAACATACCTGAAGAAACCCTTCTTGTTACTCTTAACATCTCTTGCTAGCTGCAACTCCAGGTGTGATTTGGCCTTCCCGATTTCACTCCTGCATGCCCAAGCAATATTTTTATACTCATCCCTGGTCATTTGTCCAATCTTCCACTTCTTGTAAGCTTCTTTTTTGTGTTTAAGATCAGCAAGGATTTCACTGTTAAGCCAAGCTGGTAGCCTGCCATATTTACTATTCTTTCTACACATCGGGATGGTTTGTCCCTGTAACCTCAATAAGGATTTTTTAAAATACAGCCAGCTCTCCTGGACTCCTTCCCCCCTCATGTTATTCTCCCAGGGGATCCTGCCCATCAGTTCCCTGAGGGAGTCAAAGTCTGCTTTTCTGAAGTCCAGGGTCTGTATTCTGCTGCTCTCCTTTCTTTCTTGTGTCAGGATCCTGAACTCGACCATCTCATGGTCACTGCTGCCCAGGTTCCCATCCACTTTTGCTTCCCCTACTAATTCTTCCCGGTTTGTGAGCAGCAGGTCAGGAAGAGCTCTGCCCCTAGTTGGTTCCTCCAGCACTTGCACGAGAAAATTGTCCCCTACACTTTCCAAAAACTTCCTGGATTGTCTGTGCACCGCTGTATTGCTCTCCCAGCAGATATCAGGGTGATTGAAGTCTCCCATGAGAACCAGGGCCTGCGATCTAGTAACTTCCATGAGTTGCTGGAAGAAAGCCTCGTCCACCTCATCCCCCTGGTCCGGTGGTCTATAGCAAACTCCCACCACGACATTATCCTTGTTGCTCACACTTCTAAACTTAATCCAGAGACTCTCAGGTTTTTCTGCAGTTTCATACTTGAGCTCTGAGCAGTCATACTGCTCCTTTACATACAGTGCAACTCCCCCACCTTTTCTGACCTGCCTGTCCTTCCTGAACAGTTTATATCCATCCATGACAGTACTCCAGTCATGTGAGTTATCCCACCCAGTCTGTGTTATTCCAATCACATCATAATTCTTTGACTGTGCCAGGACTTCCATTTCTCCCTGCTTGTTCCCCAGGCTTCTTGCATTAGTGTATAGGCACTTGAGATAACTCGCTGATCCTCCCTCTTTCTCAGTATGAGGCAGGAGCCCTCCCCTCTGGTGCGCTCCTGCTTGTGCTTCCTCCTGGTATCCCACTTCCCCACTTACCTCAGGGCTTTGGTCTCCTTCCCCCGGTGAACCTAGTTTAAAGCCCTCCTCACTAGGTAAGCCAGCCTGCTTGTGAAGATGCTCTTCCCTCCTTTGTTAGGTGGAGCCCATCTTCTTGGAACACCATCCCATGGTCAAAGAATCCAAAGCCTTCTCTCCAACACCACCTGTGTAGCCATTCGTTGACTTCCACGATTCGACGGTCTCTACCCAGGCCTTTTCCTTCCACGGGGAGGATGGACGAGAACACTACTTGCACCTCAAATGCCTTTATCCTTCTTCCCAGAGCCACGTAGTCTGCAGTGATCCGCTCAAGGTCATTCTTGGCAGTATCACTGGTGCCCACGTGGAGAAGCAGGAAGGGGTAGCAATCCGAGGGCTTGATGAGTCTCGGCAGTCTCTCCGTCACATCATGAATCCTAGCTCCTGGCAAGCAGCAGACTTCTCGGTTTTCCCGATCAGGGCAGCAGATAGATGACTCAGTTCCCCTGAGGAGAGAGTCCCCGACCACCACCACCCGCCTCCTTCTTGATAGTCATGGGTTTTTCGTGGCAGGGCCAGCCACTGTTCTCATTAATCAGTGGTGTCCTTCTCCCACTCACATCTCCATATGTTTTCTCACCCATAAAATGACCTTCCAATCCCAGCCCACCAAGCCACCACCGTGGTCTCATTCAAATCACCCCTAAAAATTTCTCTTCTGTGGTGCCCAGAAGAAGTGAGTTAATAAGAAATAAATATGCTCCTTTCTTTCAGTCTCTCAGCATATCCTGACTTCTCGGTGTCTCGGTTTCAGACTGTAAGCTCCCTCGGACATGAACTGCCTCTCTTTGGTGTGTCTTGAGCAGATCCAAATATGTTGTTGGTGCTTAACAAATAGCAGTTAGCAATAATAATATAAATGACATGAAAGTAAATATCTGGCTTTTCGGGCCCTCACAGACACATAGATGTTAGGGATGGGAAAGCACAGGCCAAGATTTCTGAAAGTGACTAATGATTTTGGGTGCCCCAGTTGAGATGCCTTACGGAGCCTGATTTTGGAAGTTCAGAGTATCCACCCTCGGAAAACCCAGGCTTTCGTCCATTGCTCACTCCCATGATTTTTACTGTGCTTTGTCCAGTCTGCATTTAATTGAGTAGCCAAATGAGGCTCTCTCGGCTTCTCTTGGGAGGCTGTTCCACGTCCGAATCAATCTCACCCTAGGGAAACTTTTCCTGATATTCAGCTCCTAGTTTCCTTTGCTCAGTCTCCCCTTGTTACTCTTAGTTATACTCTCCTTTGGACCACACTACACAATGCTTAACAGCCGTCACTTACACATTACTGACATTTTTGTGCGTGCTGTGTTACTGCCATTAATCAGGTATCCCAGCTGAATGCAGCAGACATTAGGACAGACACTAATGGGTAAGAGAAGTAGAGCAGGTGCAGAATTGCAGCCAGGGAAAGGGTTAATTGCTCTAAAGCTGATCTTCTCACAGGAGGTCAGCAGGAGTTCTGCATGGAAACACACATTGATAATCAATGGCTCACAATCCCTCTGACCTCCTTTTCCCTATTGATTCTAGCTGGCTTATGAGACCTGGTTAGGGTGCAGCAGGGTAGCAAAAGAGAAGAGGGGGTTTAAACTCCAGCTGAGAACAGATTTCTATTTCCCTTACTCAAATACTAAGGAGAGATATCCTTAGCACAGCCCTAATCCCTCTCGTTTTACAGGCATAACCCACTTTGCTTTGTCGGGTTTGCTGAGCGACATGGTTGGGATGTAAACTGTTAGGAAGAAAGGAAAAGCAAAAGGGCTTTTATTTATTTATTTTTCATTCAGATCTTTTTTTTTTTTCTTCCCTGTATCATCAGCTTTAGGCACCAGGCAAAAATAGCCATGAAATATGGAAATGTCTCCTTCATAGCACAATGATTTTTAAAGGCTTCTGCTGTGCAAATGCAGCTGAGATAGCCTTCTGTAGCCTCCTGTCATCTTCAACTGTAACAGCGCTTCCTTGCTATTTCACTGAATAAGCAGATACAATGGGAAACTATTCACCAAACTAGACCACCACCAAAAAGCCATTAAAGTTCTGATTTAAACTCTCCAAAAAGGATGGAAATTCACAGCAAAATAACAGGCACCCAGGATCTGCTCACAGCTGGCCATCACCCTTCACACTATCCAACTGTGTCTAATTATTGGATGCTTGGAGCTTAGCTGTGAATTTCCAGACTTTAGTGTGTTTAAACCAAACCCTTGATAGTCTTTTCAGTGGACTCCTTTTTTCAACAATCTGAAGATTCTTTATTTTTTTTTCTCCCCCCACCACCCCCCATCTTTCTCTTCATGTCAGTTTAGTGCTAGATGGACAGGTCTGGAGGCTGAAATTGCGTCTTTGCAGTAACTGCAGAATCCTCTATTTGCAACATTTGATAAACAGGTCCTGCACAAAGGGCAGCAATGCAACCTTCTACACTGCTCTGCCCCTGGGGAAGGATCCCCCTGTATGGGGGGTCAGCAGTTCCTGTTCTATGGCCTATTCAGTGGTTGGCTGCTCTGCTGTGATGGCCAGTTAGTGCCAGTTCTGATGGCCACTTTGGTGATGTCATCATTAGGGATCCCCTTCCTCTCCCTTCCCTCCACTGGACAGATATCACATGGAAGTTACTTTGGTCATTGTGTGAGAACCAAAGACTAAGACTATGTCTTCACTACAGCAGTATAGCTGGGGCACTGCAGCTGAGCTGCCATAGCACCATAACGTAAACCCCTTTGTTGCTGTAGTAACCCACTTCCTCAAGAGGGAGAATCTTTATTAGTAAGGGTGTAGGGCCTATGACACACAATTGAGGATTTCTGATTCTCTCCAGTACAGGGCAGTGGCACACTAGCCAATGGACTGCAGTGTTGTTTGCCATTGTACAACTGTGTTATATAGTTCAGTTAGTTAAAAGCAGACGGTGGGCTCTCAGGGATGCCATAGTCTCCAGGCACTGTCACTCCTGCACTGCTATAGCATTTGTGTGCACTGCTAGCTGTGAGATCATTAGGGTGGCTGGGCAGAGGGACCCCAGGATAGGAAGCTAGCAGGTGTGAGCAGTGGAGCCATCAGGTGCAAGCACACACACAGACATACCCACACCTCTGGAATGGACAAGAAAGTGATACGTCTGTGGGGTGAACTTACCCAAGTAGCAGCCCTGCTACATCTGATGGACATACATTTGTATGTGTGCCCTACACAAATTGAGCCAAATTTGCTGCCTGCATAAGCTGGTGCAATTCTCCCAAAGCATGTACCAGCTGTGAAACTGGCCCATTATCTCAGCTGAGATTCAAACCAAGATCTGCATGGTCCACTGAAAGTGGCTTTTCCAGGTCAGACAAAAAGAACCTTCCCTTGGTTGAGCTGGTAGGAGCTTTGCTAAGCTTCTGTGAGCTGGCATTTGCTCTTGGCATATCTCACACCCTCCATCGCATGCCCTGCAATAGTGGATAAAATGGGCTGGCTATAATTAGGGATGTTTTATGGTTGGTATCACAGAAGGTGAGGCATAATTCACAGTTTGGTTTTTATCCAACTCCCCATAATTCTCTTGGGCAAGGCCTTTAGTGTGAAGAACACCCTAGCATTCCTTCCAGGGGCCCTCTCACACAGGCAACTCTTAGCAGGCTCAGTTTGATCCTGACTTGTGACTACTTGGAGCAGACATGCTGCAAAACAAAGGATCCAAATCCTGAAATAAGGAAACGAAATGAGGGGAACATGGTAGCTTGGGAGAAAAGCAAAGGGTGTGAAAAGAAACTTGAACGATTTGAAGCAAATTGCAGGATTTTTTATTATTATTATTCATCTGATACTTGAGGATCATTGTGGACAAGTGTGCTTAGCTTGGCTTTGCTTTATGGGATTCTTTCTGTCTGGGCTCATAACGGAGTCCACTCACCCCTAGGCACCCCTTTCTGGACAGGTGTGACATTGCAGCTCTCACAGGGCTAGAACCCCTTACCACCAGTCACACGGGCACAGTGGTGGTTTCTCTTCCAGTAACTCAGCCATCTGGTCAGGTCACCATCTCCAGCCCACCCCTTTTGGGTCACCATGTCCCAAACTAGAGTCCCCAGAATGTCTTAATGCAAAAAAAAAAAAAAAAAAAAAATCCTTCTTCCTTTCTGGGGCTGTTCCTCAGCCTGTCTTCCAGGTTCAGCCTGCAGCCTCCTGCTTGGGCTGGTAGTCCTACCCTCTATCCTGGGTTCTGCCCAGGGCCTTATACTGCACAGCTAGGTCAGCTCCTTTCCCCATAGGGCAGGTTTCCCTGGATCACTTCTTATCTACCTCCCCTCTTAGTCGCTCAGTCTCTTTCCTGTTTGATCATAGTCTCTCTCAAGCCTCCCTGCTCTGAGCTTCCTTTTCCGTTCTGACTCTCCTGAATTCTGTCTCAGGGCCATGCAGGCGATTTCTTGCAATCTCTTCCCTCCAGTTCTGTCACCAGCTGTATCCTGTCAGCCCTTAAACCTGGCTCCTTTTATTCAGGAATCACCTGATTGTTCACAGGTGGGGATCATCCTGTAATCAGGGGTGGCTTAGCCCCAGGCTCTCTAGCCCATGGGCAAACCACCTTGTTATAGGGCTACACTGGAGATATCTGCTCCTCCTCCTTTGGACTATATGCCTTGTGACTATGGCCTGTGCTTTCTCTCATGTGATTTGCTTCCTTGATTTTGATTTTTTCCTTCAGTTCTTGTTACTTCACAGCTGGCCTCCCCATTCCTTCCTGGGAACTCCCCTGACACCAGTATCCCATTGCCCAAGCAAAGACAAACCTGCCCTCAGCACACACAGCTACATCTGCCCAACACCTTGTGCCCTGAGCATGTGATATTTTCTCCCTCACAGTATAATGTCTCATGGAAGAGGGCGGTGCTATTTCCAGGGGTGTTCTAGTCAGTTCGAAACTCATCATCACTTCTGTGGCTACACCCTGGTAGACTCGCAGGCTGGAGGTTATACTCAGTAAGGATACCCATGGGTGCCTTATTGTGCTGGGGACCTTGAAGAGGCAGCCTGCAATAGCACAGTCCCCAGCAACTGAATCTGCTTACCAACATTACTTCTGCTGCAGCCACTCTGTGCATCACCAAAAGGGGACAGAGTAACAGCTGTGTTAGTCTGTATTCGGAAAAAGAAAAGGAGTACTTGTGGCACCTTAGAGACTAACCAATTTATTTGAGCATGAGCTTTCGTGAGCTACAGCATCCGATGAAGTGAGCTATAGCTCACGAAAGCTCATGCTCAAATAAATTGGTTAGTCTCTAAGGTGCCACAAGTACTCCTTTTCTTTTTACCAAAAGGGGAGCAGCTCAGGCGTCACTGAGACAGCTGGAGATAGGAGGAGTCCTTGTGAGGATGGGACCTGAGACTTCTGGCTTTGAGTCTCTATTCTGCATGCCATTGCTCCTGCTGCCAGAAATGCATCTTCGAGACAGAGCAGATTGTAAGTCGTAAAGACACCAAGCATACTTCCCAGTGAAATCAATGAGGGGTTCTGCCTAACAAAAATCAAGGCCATACCCTGGCCCTTACATTGTAAGCTCTTCCTGACATGCAGTCTGCCCTTATGCGTTCAGTAAGGAGCCACGTGCAACTACGTAAGTAATCAATACAATATTATTATTCATAATCATAGCTAACTGAGGACAAAAGGTGACAAACAGAATCGGAGTGTGTGTGGTATGTGCAATGTGAGAACAGTAACTTTTGCATTTCCCAAATATTTTTAAGTTTGCCACCTTAACGTTGTAGTGCCAATAAGGCAGGTATTTAGTGACGTTTCACATGTCTGCATTTCCATCAAGGATCTCAGACATTAACTAATTGACTAGGTTTTACAAGGCTCTTGAGAGGTAGTTAAGCATTATGATCCTCATTTTGCAGAAGGGAAAAATAACTTGTGAAAAGACATAAAACCTAATCCTGGTCCCACTGAATTCAATGCCACAGTTCTGATTGCTTTCAGGGGGACGAGCAGTGGGTCCCAAGAGAGTGGCCTAAACATCACTGGAAATCAATGGGAGACTCAGGGATAGAACTCAAAAAGTAGTACTGACACCCAGTCCCCTGCTGTAACCACTAGACTTCACTCCTTTCCAGAGTTTACAATAGAATTCAAGGGTCCTGACTCTGAGTCACCTGCTCTAACCAGAAGACAAAACTGAAAACAGACACAAAGCTTGCAAAGGCACTCACATCCTCCTTCCTGAAGATTTTCAGAGTCATGATTAAGGCTGCTTCAGGCTCCCTTATCCCTACCTATTATGTTTCGCAGCATATAAACAGAGAAATTAGACAAACAATATAAAATACTCTTTCTGGGACATTACAGTGTAACACTACTTTATTTCATAGAATTCAGAAGGATAACACACAAGATCCTAAAACAGAGAGAGACAAAAATGGCTGCTCCCTGAGATGCACAACTCAACTCACCTTACCCTGGGCTGTCTGTCTGCAGACTGACTGATGCCAGGTCCAGGTCAGACTTCCCTACAGAGCCCCCTGCCTACAACAAGACCAAGTAAACCCTTAAAAATTAAAGTGATAGACCACAATTTTAACAGTTTTCAATACGCCATACTGCTAGCAATCCAGCCACTTCAGGTGAGCTCCAGCTCCATTTTTGGGCAATGGAAAGGCTCCCGTTGACTCTGATGGGAGATGGAGCAGGCCTTTGGTACTCTTGTGTTTTAATTAGTGATTATAATCTTTCATGGCAGAGTTCCTCTTTCCAGATCACCACTCAGGAAAAGGAAAAGAACAAAGCTCTCTACGGAGAGTCACTTTTTATTGCAAAGCTGAATAACTGTTTCTTGATTAAACTGGAGTTTAAAATAAACCTTGCATAGCAAAAGGATAAATTTGTTGGTGCAGGTGCTGAGTACAGAACTGTTAGGCTTTTGCCAGTCACACCCTAGTTGTTACTGCATCTTGCAGACTATCGTTACCCTTCCTACACAGGCTTACCCACCTCACGTAGTCATCACTAACCCTCCTCCCACAACACACACACACACACACACTCACCGCTTCACATCAATCAGCTAGTGCCTTCCACTGGCGTTTGCCCTCTGGCAGCTGTTAATGTTGCTGGCCCCTTTCCATGTCCAAATTAGGCGGTTGAGTTTGCACAGTTGCCATGTTCCGCAGTGACTGAACTGGGAGGTAAGCATGCCAAGGCAGCAGAGAGAGAGAAGCACTGTTCCTCTCAGATGCTACCTGATCATGTGACTTTCCGCGAATTTCGCAGCACTGTGCAATCTCTTCTCCGTGCAGTGACAGGAGGGCAACTCAACCCTTCCTCAGTACCTGGCTCCAGCACTTAAAATGATCACAGCAAAGGCACAATTTATCCCTTCCCCACCCATGTCATTTAGATTCACATAAGCAAGCAACTCGCAGCTGAAATTGCTCATAGAAAAATAATTTAAAATTGATTCACTAATGCTCATTTACACAGAATTCTTAAATATGATAAGTACATGAAAGCAGAAGAGAATAGATCTGAACAAGAGTAGGAGGATGTTGAAAGCAACTTTCGAGCACTAGTGAAGTCTTTTGTCTAAATATGTTTAGACAATGTGAAAAGTCAATTTAAGAAGCTAGGATACATACAGCAGCAGCAAGAGAAGAGAAGTCTAGGGAAAGCAGATAATCCTGGAGTGAGAGCTTCTTTAGAGCCTTGGACCAGATTCTGATCTGGAGTAAAGCTGCAGTAACTCCACAGAAAGTCAACAGAGATGTTCTACAATTACACAAATGGGATGAGACTATTCCCTCCTGCACCTACACATTATGTACCAGTTCTGGCTCCCTCTACTTAGAAAGGGGCAACATGACACAGGGCCAGATCTTCAGCTGATGTATATCAGCACAGCTCCATGCAAGTCAATGGAGGTATGCTGATTTATATCATCTGATGATCTGGCCCTATATAAATCAACATACATCTGTTGAAGTCACTACAGCTCTGCTGATTTACACCAGCTGAGGAGCTGGCCTACAAATAAAACTAAGAGTACAGACTAAAAAATTGCAGTTGATAAGAAGATAGGCATTGCCATAGCAAAACAGACTAATGATCCATCTAGTCCAGTATCCTGTGGTATCATGATGAACCCATGATCCATTAAAAGTCCAATATTCTGTCTCTGACAATAGCCAGTGCCTTATGCAGAGAGGGAGGAGTTAAACTCCCATAACATACCTAATTGCGCAGAACCTTAGCAAGGGAGTCCCAAGGCAATTACTTCCTGGCCCAGCAACTGATCAGTTTACACTATGAAGCATGAGGATTGATAGCTCTGGTCATATTATTTAATAAAGATCCATTTAAATAGTCTATCTTAAAACCAAAAAAGAGGGTTAGTGAATGCAGAATCTTAAATTATACAGCTCACAGCTCTGATTTTCATGCTAACAAAAACAGATCAATGACAACTGTGAGGTATAATTGGAAATGTAAGAAAACTAAAAACAGCCCTACAGAGCAAAAGGTAATAAACACTCACTGCTGACATAGAAACTGCAGCAGTGGTATCAGAGGAGGAGGAAGCTATTGAATGGAGATTGGCTTGAACAGAATCCTTGGCTGTAAACAACTGCATGCTTTGCAGTGTTTGGGATGTAGATCCAGATCCTAATTTTGGGTCATGGACCTATTTGTATTACTTGCTGAGCCATGTTAGAAGTTCATATCTCCCAAGTTAGTGCATCATGCTCTACATTAGACCTGATTCAGCTTTCAGGGTGGTGTTCTTCTGACAATAAACACACCTCACTTCTATTAGTATCAGAGGGAGACTGGGCTACTCAGTGTATCCAGTGGAGGGGAGTCACGTGTGCACTGCATTAAATAGAAGGACCCGTGGTCCCAGAATGCCACGTGCTCTCAAAAGAACTTTAGAAGAGGGACAAGAAGCACACTCAGTACTTGGTAGTGAAGAGCTCAGACAAGCTGCTTGTTGATGAACTATGGGATGACTGGTTTCAGAGGAACAGCCGTGTTAGTCTGTATTCGCAAAAAGAAAAGGAGTACTTGTGGCACCTTAGAGACTAACCAATTTATTTGAGCATGAGCTTTCGTGAGCTACAGCTCACTTCATCAGATGTTTACCGTGGAAACTGCAGCAGACTTTATATACACACAGAAATCATGAAACAATACCTCCTCCCACCCCACTGTCCTGCTGGTAATAGCTTATCTAAAGTGATCAACAGGTGGGCCATTTCCAGCACAAATCCAGTGACTGTCACTGGTATGTGGTGTAGAAGGAGGCGATACAGGTTAGTACCACACTGTGGTGAGGCACTGCTGTTAACAGCACAGCACTGAAAGAAGAACAGGAGGACTTGTGGCACCTTAGAGACTGACCAATTTATTAGAGCATAAGCTTTCTTGGGCTACAGCTCACTTCATCGGATGCACAGAAGGGAACATATAGTAAGAAGAAAAATATATATACAGGCAGAGAAGGCGGAAGTTGTCATACAAACTGTAAGAGGCTAATTAAGATGAGCTTTTATCAGCAGGAGAAAAAAACTTTCGTAGTGATAATCAAGATGGCCCATTTAGACAGTTGACAAGAAGGTGTGAGGATACTTAACATGGGGAAATAGATTCAATATGTGTAATCACCCAGGCACTCCCAGTCTCTAGTCAAACCCAAGTTAATGGTATCTAGTTTGCATATTAATTCAAGCTCAGCAGTTTCTCCTTGGAGTCTGTTTTTGAAGCTTTTCTGTTGCAAAACACTGAGAGTCAAATTTACAAAGGTTAGAGGTCAGAGTGTGCCAAACTGCTGTTGTGATTGTGTATGCAGTTACCACAGTTGCTCATGCATAGTGGGTCAGTGTGCATGTAAACCGCTAATGAGGTGCCTAATTTACAATTTCCAGATGCATTTACCAGATTTTCACACCCAACTATGGTATCCATTCACACATTTTGACCTACTCTAGGCTTCTGTCTTTTTGAAAATGTGGCCCTAAAGGAATAAGCTTCTCAGTCCTGAATATTTTTTTCTTTTTAAATTGCCGAGTAATTGCTAATAAAGTAACTTCCTTCTATCTGTGAAACTATACATTGCTTGTTCGTCAGGCTTGCTGGAGAAGGTTTATATTGAATTATACTGCTACATTCTTTTGTGTTATTATTTGTGATGTATTTTTAAGACATGCCAAGGACGCCTAGAACATAAGGATAGGTGTCCAGTCTTAGCATTTGTATAAATCAAAATAAATACATAAAATACAATATATGGGGATTAAATTCAATGAAGGGATCACTGGAGTGGGAAGATGTTGGGGCATGTTACTTGCTTGTTGGGAGCTGAGAAATAAATCAGCACAGGTAAATTTCAAAAGGTTCAGGGCTCAGGAGGGTTGAGCATGCCGTTTGGATGGCTTCCAGACCTTGACAGAGGCAAGACATCTCCTGGTTTCAGACCCTAATTTCAGCACTTCCAGCCACAACCCAGATGTGTGAAAATGAACAAAACAATCTAGAGCTTAACTATCTGTTTTCTGCCCACAGTAATTGTTCATAGTTCAGGTTCAAGTTTATGGGTAATGTTTAGGCTGGTTCTTATTTTAGTCTGAACTGGATCTTCATGACTTCCTATCCCACATCCAAACAACAGCCATAGGCCTGAAGACTCTGCTTGTGAACACTGAGGCCAGATTCTCATTACAGATACAGACCTGTGAGTTTTGGTTTTTTGCAGTCTGTTTATTGATTGTCTCTGAAATTGTGTGACATGGAGAACATTGGGTTCCAATAGCTTTGAAGCTATCCACTGAATATTAACCAGCTGTGACACCCACCATTACACTGTATGTGAAGCAGCCAAAATGTAAAATAAAATTAAATACACATGAGCTACACCAATCTATGGCAACTGCAGCAAAATTGTATCTTGCCTTCACTGGTTATTGATGTTGATAAAGAACGCAGACATTTCCAAAGTACTGCGACAAGCTCAAAATACAGCTGTTGCCTGATTCTAACTTCACTGTCACTTACTGTTCAGGGACTGTCCAGAGTTCAGCCTCAGGATGTAAACTTCATCAGAACTTCCTAGCGTCTCATTTAATGAATAAACAGCTTAGAGGTGGAAAAGCCGCTTCTCTTCTCTGCCTGTCCCTATGGTATATTTTCTAGCGCTCTATCTAGGTTAGTTTTAAATGACTCACACATTTATATCATTTAAAACTAGAAGGTGGTTGCTTGAGTGGGGCCAGTTCTGCAAATCTTACTCCGTTGCGTAGTGCTTATGAAAATAGCCCACTCAAGTCAATGGGACTACTCCTGTAAATAATGACAACTCAATGGGAGTAAGGCCCTTAGTGATCTGAGGCAAATGGAACATATACCCACTTGTTCTTTGTAGATTGCACCAGCTTCCAATCTGCTCCCAAATGTGATTCAAGGTGTTGACTTTGCTTTATGCAGCTCTGCATGGTTTAGAACTTGGCTGCTAGAAACGCTCTCTGTCCCTCTGGACCACCCCAAAGGTGGAGGTCAACTCGGCTTTTCTGCTGACCGTCACTAGATCTGAAGGTGAAGGGACTAGAGTCACCTGAGAGTCTTCAGCTCCGGAACTCACTTTCTCCTGTTGATTCAACAGACCCCAACAACTCTGAGTACAGAGCCTGGTGTAAGGTTTGTCTTTGTACTTGGGCTGGAGTGGCTGGGTGATGTTCTGAGGGGGAAAGTTTATGATTGATACTGGTCGTTTTGTTATGCTGTGGGTGGTTCTATGATCATATGTATTCTTAGAGGTCCAGTAATTTATAAATAAATTAAATAAACAAAAGTGAAGGAGATTCCACCTCTTTTCTTGGGATACATTGATGCAATAGATATATTTAAACATCACAGGCCTTCTTTTTCTCTCATCCATACCTGTGTAAACCAAACCAGAGTAACTCCACTGAAGTCAATGGAATTACACCAGTGTTAACCAGCATCAGATCAGAATCAAGCCCCCATATGTAATATACCTATCTCTGTGGTGTCTGGGCACCATCCAATCTCACATGGGTAAAACAAGGTCTTTACTTTGTTCTAACTTAAGCAAACAGCAAACTCAGTTGGAGTTTGCCTGAATAAGGACCAAGTAACAGGTAAGGGCTATGAAGTCCTACTTTTAGGAAATGCTTCCAAATATTCAGCCTACATGTTCATTTTCTTATGTCATTACACTGCTACTCGTTGCCCCCTTAGATCATCCTAAACAGTTCCTGTTATCTCTCTTTGGTATTTATTCTTTTCCAACATTGGCAGATGGTCACATTCCACTGCCCACCCCTCAGATTTGTAGCTTTGTACATTTCTGATTATTGGCACTTCTTACTCAATGTGTCTTGGAAACTTTCAGTGTTCAACTTTCCCATTTGTCACATGGCTTTGTTTCCTTCAAAGCCATAAAAGGAAATGATTGGTTAGCAGCCAGGGCTACCCATAACCCTTTAAAGAACATATCACCATTGAGTGGATGGAATGAAAATCTCTCAGTCTGGAGGAGGACAGTCTTTCAGCACATCCTCTTGCCAAGAAAATAAATGTGGCAATTGGACTTGTGGGGGGAAAAAAATCACTAATTATCTATGCAAGCCTGCTCTTAAAAAAAATTAATTCAAAATTGGAAGCCCCCAAAGAATTCAAGCTAACGTTCCCTTTAAATCCTGAGGTCATCATTCTGATTTTACATGCACATGTTTTATGCTGGTATAAGTCCATTGCCCAGAGTGGTGTTGCTCCTGATTTACACCACCGTAGGGAAGATCAGAATCAGCTTCATCAATGGGAGTTGCAGGTGCTTAGCATCTCTCAGGGCTGTGACTTAGGAAAAGTTCTTTGATTCATCCAGGAAGAGTTTTACCTTTTTTTCAGAATTTGTCCTCTGGGCTAAAGTTGTTGTCACAACATCATCCCGTGCTGACATTGCATCAGGGCATAAAGATCGAGCGTGGTGGAGCAGCATTACAACATGTTGACTTTAGCACGGGACTGGGAGCTTGGGGAGCTGGGTTCCACCCCTAACTCCACGCTGATCTGCTGTGTGGGTCATTTCCCCACTATGTGCCTCCCCACACCCTTATCTGTTTTGTCTGTTAGGTTGTTAGTGTTTCAGGGCCTGGACGGTCTCTCATTCCGTATATGGACAATGCCTAGCACAGTGGGGCCTTGATCTTGATCAGGGCCTTTATGTGCTAGTGTAATACCACCGCGACTCAGTCTAATAATATGTCACGGCACTGAAATGCCAGGAATTAATTGGGAATTTATATTCCTGCAAGCAGGGCCTGGTGGACAGAGCTGTGAAAATGGGGATTCTCCTCAGGTGCATGGTAACCATACACTGATCAATAAAAACCCATTAGAGAGCCCTGTGGAATATAGACAGACAAGGACTTCAGACTAGTCTGAGCATTTAGAGCCATCGCTAATCCATGTCTCCCCACACCTGCAAATATTTGATTGCCTAACAAATATGCTATTAAAGTCCCTGATGAAACTTGGGGACCATTCGATTTCCCCCCATGAATAATCTACTGGGGGATCATTCACTGTTTGCAATACAGTGATGAGTGCATAGTCTGAACAAGCAGAGCTTGTTGAGAACGATGTTTAGGGCTTCCTGCTGGCCTTGTTGCTAAGAAACAGAAAAAACTACTGTAATAGTTCCTGAGTGTGGAAGATGTGTTGTTAATAGGCAGTGTCACTTGCCCTGGGTAATCGCCTGAAGTCTGAAAAATTGCAGTGAAACATATTCTGGTACCTAGGCATCTTGGGGGCAGACTGGTAGTTAAATGGCCTGTGGTGTTTGTGGAACAAATTTGTAAAGGGATTTAGGCACCTAAACAGGCAGATAGGTGCCTAAATCCACCATATAGGCCTTGCTGACATTTTCAAAGCTGCAGTTTAGGCACAGCCCAACCCCCTCAGGTGCCTAAGTCCCTAAATGTCTAATTTTCCCCAGTCAGCATTTTCAAAACAGCCTAAGCGCTGCTGCTTCTGCCCAGTTAATGAGCTGCTCAGAGCCCGAGCTCAAGCCGAAGCCCCGGAGGCCCCAAAGCAGGAGTCTCACGCTAGGCAGGGCCCAATCCTGTAGGTGGGATCTGAGCATGCCTAAGACTTGATACCTGGCAGACCCTCTGCAGCAAGAGAGCTGGATACTGACTGGTGGGAGTGTACATGGGGGTGGGGGCTGCTGAGGGTGCAGGGAAATGAAGAATGAGTATGAAAGAGAACTCAAACATGAGCAGGAGAGAAACAGAGAGAGAGAGAGAGATGAGAGCACATTAGCTAGGACAGGGGTTCTCAACTTTTCCAGATTACTGTACCCCTTTCAGGAGTCTGATTTGTCTTGTGTACCCCAAGTTTTGCCTCACTTAAAAACTACTTGCTTACAAAATCAGACATAAAATAGAAAAGTGTCACAGCGCACTGTTACTGACAAAGTGCTGACTTTCTCATTTTTACCATACAACTATAAACTAAATCAATTGGAATATAAATATTGTACTTACATTTCAGGGTGATACTTGAGCCTGTTTGTCACTTGTGAGCCTTGTCTGAAGCTTGAGCCCTGCCACCCAGGGCTCAAGCTGATGCATCCAATGAAGTGAGCTGTAGCTCACGAAAGCTTATGCTCAAATAAATTGGTTAGTCTCTAAGGTGCCACAAGTCCTCCTTTTCTTTTTGCGGATACAGACTAACACGGCTGCTACTCTGAAACCTGATCTAGGTGAGTTTGGATGCTCCCTGGAAGACAAATGCATACCCCCAGGGGTACACGAATGGTATATCCCTGGTTGAGAACCACTGAGCTAGGGCATGGGCTATCTAAACAGCTGACCTGGTTTAGGTGCTTAACTCCAGGAGAGGGTTCATGGCTGAGGACCCCGAGCAGAGGGAAGAGCCTCTTTCTGGCCCATCAGCGTGGTGCACCAAGTCACTCTCTTAGGTGCCTAAAGCCCCTTTCCTCTCCCCACCCCTTTCCTCAGCACTTCATGTCTGGCAAGCTCAGGTGGCTCCCAGTTCAGCTGTCTGGCTTCTGCAAATCCCTTTCTTAGGCACTTAAGTATCCCATGCACTCCATGGAGAGCCTCGGTAGCATGGAGCTGCCTAACTCAGAGCTAAAAATTCCACCAAGCAGCAGGTTGTGTCGGGGTTAGGCACTGCTCCACTCAACCAAGCAATGCCTAAATCACTTTAAAAAGCCAGCCCTGTGTGTCTAGAGGTCTAGGACTCATGAGGCTATTGTCTGTAACTCCCACTAATTGATTTAGTAGGAGTATTTAAGACAAGATGGGCTAAAGACATTGCAGGCATAATTCCAGTGAAAGCCCTAGATTAGCAGCATGGATAAATCTGGCCCAAAGTGATTAGATATACAGGACCAACTCCACACCTGGATTGAGTGATGGTAACACCAGTGAAGATGCACCAATTTACACTGGACTTGAATAAGACGCATAGTCTGAACTCACAATGCAATTTCTAATGGGATCACAGCTGCTAATCCCCTGGGGCCAGGGTACTATCCCTTTAAGTGTCTGCTGAGTCCTGCTCTGTAAAATGCGGAAAAATGCTACACACCTTAATCTTACTAGAGCAAATCTCCTTAGGCCAAATAAATCCCCAGTGTTATTCCAATTGTTAAGAGAAATGTGGTCTCTTGTGGCACTAGGAATGTCTATGAATATGTGGCACAAATGCTTAGATATCCCTGCTACAGGCATAGATAAAAACCATAGATATGTAGATCGATAAGAAGTATCCCCAGTAGGATAAACATTTCTGGGCATCTGGACTGGATGACCCTGAAGCAGATGCCTCTTGGAATGGCATGTTCCTGTAGCCTAACCTTCAGGAAGAAAGTTGGTTATGTATGGAGAAGAGAAACACTTGACACAGGCTGAAACAGCACATATCAGCTCTTTTTAACAGTGGTCTGTCTTTTTGTCCTGTAGACTGACCTACTTTTAAGCAAAATGAACAGAGGTATTTTTCACTGTAACTTTGTCATTTCCATGGAAACCCTGTCTAAGGAAGTGCTTGTGTGAGTGTTTGGGGGAATAGTACGTAGAACATAACATTTCCTATAGTGGATTGGACCACTGCTCCAGGAAGTCCAGGATGCAGCATCCGGTAGGGGTCATTTCCTGATGCTTCAGAGGAGGGCGTACTCCTTGCTGGTAGCACCATGTTGTGTGTACCAGATGTGTTTGAATCTGTACGTTTGTGCACACTGAGACACCGGCACTTAGGGAAACTACTGTCAAGATTTGCAACAGTGATTCGTTAAGGCGGGGGGCGGAGTGCAACCACAGATACCTTAAAAGGGTCTCATTTTCAGAGGCGGGTGTCTCAGCCCTTTCTAAAAATCAGGTCCCTTGATGGTGTCTTAAGCTGGACATCTAAAAATGGAGGTACCCCAAATCATACCCCTTTTTGAAACTCTTGACCGGAAACCTCCTTGTTTTCTATTGAGAGGTGAGGTGTACTTTCAAAGAGTTTGAAGGGACTACCAAATCTTCTAGTCTGACCTCCTGTATATCACATTACATTTTACTCAGTTTCCCTTGTATTGAGTTTGGCAGAAGCAGTGTCAGTCTCTCCCTCCGTTGCTTTGCCAGTGGCCACAGACCAGTAACTTGTCTCTGATTAAAGTGCATCTTCCAGAAATGTGCCCCGTCTTGATTTGAAGACCTCAAGAAAAAGAGAATCCATCCACTTTCCTTTAGTAGTTTGTTCCAGTGGTTAATTACCGTCACTCTTAAAAATTTGTGCCTTATTGCTAATTTGAAGGTGTCTGGCTTCAGCTTCCAACCATTGGTCCTTGTTATGCCTTTCTCGGGTAGCTTTAGTACCTACTATTTTCTCCCCAGAAAGGGACTTATACACTGCAATCAAGTCACTTCTCAATCTTCTTTTTGCTAAGCTAAACAGATTTTCAGTTTTTCAATGAAGTCTAAATTTCCCATGGAAAAAAAACCTCATTTTCCAAACAGCTCTAATAAGCAATAGCTCAGTCTCTATATCAAGTAAATTATGAGATAGACATTTTTCATAGATTCATACACTTTAAGGCCTGAAGGTACCGTTATGATCATTTAGTCTGACTTCCTGCATAACACAGGCCATAGAATTTTACCCAATAATTCCTGTAGCTAGCCCATAATGTCTGAATGAACTAGAGGATATCTGTTAAAGAGCCATCCAATTTTGATTTAAAGATTTCAAGTGATGGTGACTCCACCATAGCCCTTTTCAAATGGTTAATTATCCTCATGCTTATAAAACTGTGCCTTCTTTTCAGCTATGTGTGGTAGTTTGGGGAATTGGGCCCCTGCTAACCTGAGGAAGTTTAATTTGCACCTGTGCCCCCAGAGAGACATACTAGTGACTGATCCATTATTCACCCAGCCTCCCCTCTGCAGAGCCACTAAATATGTTGTTTACTATTCAACAAAGAGCAGCTACCATTTGTACCAGTGATGATCAATGAATCTGTGTTGATCACTGTGCACACTTCAGGAGGGTTCCACTCCAAGTAATGGTGGGAAACAGTGCAGGGGAGATAAAATCAGTCTGTGCAGCCTACATTCACATGCAGCTTTTGCTAGAGCCGAACCAGAGCCAAGTGGCACTGGATCTACCTCTTGTTCTTTGATTAAGATTATGTTCTAAAAACCCCAACAACTTTATTATCACCAACTGCAAACAAAACACAGGTGGCTGCACAGTGAAACCCCATATGGGGACATCAACATGAAGGAGCTGGGGGATTCAATAAATAGAAAAGGCATAATAAATATGTTAACAGTTGGATGTGGACTCTTATGCTGTCGGGTTCTTTCACTAGGAAGTTGCAAAGATGATGCAGAAATGATCAAATAGGAGCAGAGAGAGAGACTCTGACAATGCCAAATACACGCAACAATATCAGTACTAGCCTGCAATGTCAGTTTGAAGATAATTAAGCATGGGGAGGGGCTGAGTGAAGGTCTGAAATGCTTTACCACGCCCAGCCGTCTATTCAAGCTTTACACATGTTCAAGGGATCTTTATTCCAATAGCTAAAGCAGCACAAGTGCCTTCCGTAAAGGTTCAGGCTCATCCCTCGAAGAAGTTAAAGACAGGAGAGTCGCAGCTTAGGAGTTCAGTGCAGGGTTAGAGCACCGAAGGAGCCACTGGGGTGGCATAAATTATTTTTAAGGCAGTGCACTAGAGGATGTCAGTCACCTTGTGCTATGCATTGCTCCCAGATATAATGAAAAGATGGTCCCTGCCCCAAAGAGCTGAATAGCTTCGAGGCTTGTGAATCCTTTGTCTGTGCATTAACGCTATGAAAGGACTACAGCTGCGGTGAAATTTTTGTCAGATGTCTCCTCTTCCCCCTACAAGCAGACTACAAGTTTGCTCTTGTTCTTGCTTTGCTCATACAGCTGCTACAGTAAATCTGCACTGCCGAGAATCTAACAAAGGCCTGGATGGGTTGGTGGCCAGAACTACATAAAACTACATACTTATATCCACTATACCCGCTTAAATACTGATATGGCTCTTATCACCATAGAACAGGGGGGGCCAACCTGAGCCTGAGAAGGAGCCAGAATTTACCAATGTACATTGCCAAAGAGCCACAGTAATACGTCAGCAGCCCCACCCCCATCAGCTCCCCCACCCCGCTCACAGCACCTCCTGCCCACTGGCAGCCCTGCCGATCAGCACCTCTCCCTCCCTCCCTCCCCACACCTCCCTATCAGCTGTTTTATGGGGTGCAGGAAGCTTGGGGGATGGGGGTGGAGGAGTGAGGGCACTGCAGGCTCAGGGGAGGGGGCAGAAAGGGGTGGAGTAGGGGCAGGGCCTGTGGCAGAGCCAGGGGTAGAGCAGTGAGCACCTCCCGGCACATTGGAAAGTTGGCGCCTATAGCTCAAGCCCCGGACTCGGTGCCTAGACAAGGAGCTGCATATTAACTTCTGAAGAGCCGCACCTGGCTCCAGAGCCACAGGTTGGCCACCCCTGCCATAGAATCTGAGTACCTCACAATCATTAGGGGATTGAATCCCCACTACACTCCTGTCAGGAAGAGAGCTATTATTACGCCCATTGTATGAATGGGGACCTGAAGCACAGGGCAGATCAAGCAACTTCCCCAAGGTCAGACAGGCAGTCTGCGGCTGACTCAGGAATCAACTCTAAGTCTCTTGAATCCCAGTACCCTACTGAGCCCTATCCACCATTCTTCTTATTTATTAAAGGCTTTGATCCTGCAAGTCCTGGAATATGGGACAGGAGGGAGGGCAAGGTTGTGAGCAGAGGCTTTGCATGGGTGCAAACAAGGTTAAGTGCTCAGGTTAATCTTCTGATGTGAGTGGTAGTTAGCTTCAAGCACACTGACCATGCCTCTCTTAGTCTGTGGAGTCTCAAGTAAAGAGATGAAGGGCGTGGGTGAAGAAAGAGTGAGTTTTGGGGACATGGTCTTAAATACCATCCTGTTGAGCTAATTAGAACTTTAGCGACATTCTCTGCTCTTAAGCCTCACACTGGCTAGTAGGCAGGAATGGTTTGGTAGCTGGCTGCCCGGCAGTCCTCTCAGTATTGCAGGATCAAGTTCCCTTGCACTCCTTGTCCTGCTCAACACTTTTCCCATGCACTTATCTGAACCACTCTCCACGCTTGTGCTGTGCAGCATCAAGGCCTAGGTGCATGCAATGAAAAGGTCAGTTTCCAGGAGGCCTGTCTCTCAATACATTGGGACTAGAAATGTGGCAATCAGACTTGTGACCTAAATCATATTGGACATGCTGCCCTAATCTCCAGAATATAAAATTGTAAGGAAAGAATTACAGCTAAAGCACACATCAAATTCTAGAACGCTGCAGTGACCCACACTGGAGAAGAAAGGCCGGGGGGGGCGGGGGGAGGAGAAAAGATTTCTGTGGGACATATTATTAGAGCAGATTGATTTCTAAAACAACCCAAGCAAACCAACCAATCAAAAACCCCGCCCTGATTCATGATTGTGTTTTACAAATAAAAGGGCTCAGTTTGGTTTGTTGTAATATTCTGGGTCATGTTATTTTTTATTCATGAGAATTCAGCAATTGCACAATAATAATAATGAATGCCAAAAATGTCATATATTTTAGCAGGAATTATTATTCACCTAACAATCTACACTGGGTATATGTGTGCTGCAGTATTCATGGTTAGCTAGTCTCCTTTTAAGCACTTCCATCATCCAATCAGAGAGCAGAAGCAATACTGTGTGATTCAGGTGACCAACCACATAACACAAATAATGAATGGAAACAAAAGAGGTAAACCATTTGTGAACAATGCTTGGTCAGACAATTGTACGTTCATGCTATCTGGCAAGTGTTTTCAGATAACAGACACATGAGAACCATTTCTACATCATTCTGGTTTGGTTCTCAACCATTTCCATACCATGATCTCATGTTGCAAAAGAAAATAGTTTTAGAGCCCCCACCCCTCCTATCTAGCCAAAAAGAATAGGGAGGTGGGTGGAGTGAATCCCCTAGGCCTGTTTGTGATTCTGATAGGGGTTAGAACCCATGCATCTGAAGATAATCAGGATTGGTTCACACATTATTTACTAACCAAAAGGGGAATTCAACTCAAAAAGAAATCTTCACACTGTATCTTAGCCCCATGCAATATGGAATCAGTCAGTGTGATGTGGGGGAGTCGGCTGCCTGAAAGTTGTGGCATCTTTTGCAGAGGTCTGCTGCAGGTGGTGTTGCTTACTGCCTGTATTTGCAGAGTGGACCCAAACTTCAATATTTTGATAAAGAAACTACATGCTGGTGAAATTACTGTAAAATAAATCCAGTAAAGGGAGATTACTCAATACCAAGGAATATCCTTATCTGCACCTATATTAAAAGAAAACAACAACTCAAAACCATTCAGTTATCCTCTTCTTGATCCTCCACATCAGCTTAGGTTAACATTTCCTTGACATATTTATAAGGAAAAGCTAATTGTCATGTTGGTATGTTATACAACAGATAAGTAGAATAGCTATTCCTAGGACAGGAAGGGCCCCCAGATATGTCCATGAAGCCCCCTTTACCTTCAATGGGAGCTGAGTGTGAACATTGCTGTGTGACCTTGAGCAGGTCATGTCCCTGCCCAGTGCCTCAGTTTCCCGATCTGTAAAATGGGTTTAATGACACTGACCTCCTTTGTAAAGTGCTTAGATGACAAGTGCTATACAAGAGCTTTGTAACATCCTCATCATCTTCATCATTATTACCTCTGATGGCAGAATTTGACTTTCATTATTAGCCCAATTAAAATGGCACAAGTTGTCACGGCAATACATAGTGGCAATATTTTACAGCTGCACCCAGGTTGTACAGTATAATTATAGAAATCAGAGATGAAAAAGACTCATTAGACTATTCAGTCTGCCTCCCTTCTCAATACAAGATTGTACCTTATAGAAGATCATTTAGTGTTTTGTCCTGTCAAGTTTTACATATCCCAAGCAATAGTGCTTCCACCACTTCAGCCTACTGACCAGCCTACCGTATTTTTAATGATTTGTATTATTTATACAATGTTACAGGAGTGCATAGATGTCACTGCCAAGAAGACTTTTCCCTGAAATACACAGAGGTGGTAAATCAACTGCAAACTATAATCATAGACAACTGGTGCCTCCCCATATGAAAGGGGAACAATCTAAAGGGGAGGACATGAGACTATGCCTCCTGTCTCCTCTGCCCAGTGACACCCCCCTGCCCCTCCGCCCAGCCCAGGGCTGTCGTGTTCTCCCCGCCCCACATTACCTGGCTCTGTCCTTCTCTCCCTGTGCCTTCCCCTGCATGTTCAGCTGCTCTCCCTGGCAGCCAGGCAGGGAGCAGGACAGAGCTGCTTCTGCCTAAGGGTATGTCTACACTACGGAATTAGGTCGAATTTATAAAAGTCTTTTTTTAGAAATCGGTTTTATATATTCGAGTGTGTGTGTCCCCACAGAAAATGCTCTAAGTGCATTAAGTGCATTAACTCGGCGGAGTGCTTCCACAGTACCGAGGCAAGCATCGACTTCCGGAGCATTGCACGGTGGGTGGCTATCCCACAGTTCCCGCAGTCTCTGCTGCCCATTGGAATTCTGGGTTGAGATCCCAATGCCTGATGGAGCTAAAACATTGTCGCGGGTGGTTCTGGGTACGTATCGTCAGGCCCCCCTTCCCTCCCTCCCTCTGTGAAAGCAATCGTTTCGCGCCTTTTTTCCTGAGTTACCTGTGCAGACGCCATACCACGGCAAGCATGGAGCCCGCTCAGCTAACCGTCACTGTATGTCTCCTGGGTGCTGGCAGACGCGGTACTGCATTGCTACACAGTAGCAGCAACCCATTGCCTTGTGGCAGCAGACGGTGCAATACGATTGGTAGCCATCATCGTCATGTCCGAGGTGCTCCTGGCCACGTCGGCCGGGAGCGCCTGGACAGACATGGGCGCAGGGACTAAATTTGGAGTGACTTGACCAGGTCATTCTCTTTAGTCCTGCAGTCAGTCCTATTGAACCATCTTATGGTGAGCAGGCAGGCGATACGGATTGCTAGCAGTCGTACTGTACCATCTTCTGCCGGGCAGGCAAGAGATGAGGATGGCTAGCAGTCGTATTGTACCATCTTCTGCCGGGCAGGCAAGAGATGAGGATGGCTAGCAGTCGTATTGCATCATCTTCTGCCGGGCAGCCATGAGATGTGGATGGCATGCAGTCCTTCTGCACCGTCTGCTGCCAGCCAAAGATGTAGAAGATAGATGGAGTGGATCAAAACAAGAAATAGACCAGATTTGTTTTGTACTCATTTGCTTCCAGCCCCTCCCCCGTCTAGGGGACTCATTCCTCTAGGTCACACTGCAGTCACTCACAGAGAAGGTGCAGCGAGGTACAGCTAGCCATGTATCAATCAGAGGCCAGACTAACCTCCTTGTTCCAATAAGAACAATAACTTAGATGCACCATTTCTTATTGGAACCCTCCGTGAAGTCCTGCCTGAAATACTCCTTGATGTAAAGACACCCCCTTTGTTGATTTTAGCTCCCTGAAGCCAACCCTGTAAGCCGTATCGTCAGTCGCCCCTCCCTCCGTCAGAGCAATGGCAGACAATCGTTCCGCGCCTTTTTTCTGTGCAGACACCATATCAAGGCAAGCATGGAGGCCGCTCAGCTCACTTTGGCAATTAGGAGCACATTAAACACCACACGCATTATCCAGCAGTATATGCAGCACCAGAACCTGGCAGAGCGATACTGGGCGAGGAGGCGACGTCAGCGCGGCCACGTGAGTGATCAGGACATGGACACAGATTTCTCTGAAAGCATGGGCCCTGCCAATGGGAAACAAGCAGACTGGTGGTGTTGCAGGTCTGGGACGATTCCCAGTGACTGCGAAACTTTCGCATGCGTAAGGGCACTTTCATGGAACTTTGTGACTTGCTTTCCCCTGCCCTGAAGCGCATGAATACCAAGATGAGAGCAGCCCTCACAGTTGAGAAGCGAGTGGTGATAGCCCTGTGGAAGCTTGCAACGCCAGACAGCTACCGGTCAGCTGGGAATCAATTTGGAGTGGTCAAATCTACTGTGGGGGCTGCTATGATGCAAGTAGCCCACGCAATCAAAGATCTGCTGATATCAAGGGTAGTGACCCTGGGAAATGTGCAGGTCATAGTGGATGGCTTTGCTGCAATGGGATTCCCTAACTGTGGTGGGGCCATAGACGGAACCCATATCCCTATCTTGGCACCGGAGCACCAAGCTGGTGAGTACGTAAACCGCAAGGGGTACTTTTCAATAGTGCTGCAAGCACTGGTGGATCACAAGGGACGTTTCACCAACATCAACGTGGGTTGGCCGGGAAAGGTACATGACGCTCGCATCTTCAGAAACTCTGGTCTGTTTCAAAAGCTGCAGGAAGGGACTTTATTCCCAGACCAGAAAATAACTGTTGGGGATGTTGAAATGTCTATATGTATCCTTGGGGACCCAGCCTACCCCTTAATGCCATGGCTCATGAAGCCGTACACAGGCAGCCTGGACAGTGGTCAGGAGCTGTTCAACTACAGGCTGAGCAAGTGCAGAATGGTGGTAGAATGTGCATTTGGACGTTTAAAGGCGCGCTGGCGCAGTTTACTGACTCGCTTAGACCTCAGCGAAACCAATATTCCCACTGCTATTATTGCTTGCTGTGTGCTCCACAATATCTGTGAGAGTAAGGGGGAGACGTTTATGGCGGGGTGGGAGGTTGAGGCAAATCGCCTGGCTGCTGGTTACATGCAGCCAGACACCAGGGCGGTTAGAAGAGCACAGGAGGGCGTGGCACGCATCAGAGAAGCTTTGAAAACCAGTTTCATGACTGGCCAGGCTACGGTGTGAAAGTTCTCTTTGTTTCTGATTGATGAAACCCCCCACCCCTTGGTTCACTCTACTTCCCTGTAAGCTAACCACCCTCCCTTCCTCCCTTCGATCATTTCTTGCAGAGGCAATAAAGCCATTGTTGCTTCACATTCATGCATTCTTTATTCATTCATCACACAAATAGGGGGATGACTACCAAGGTAGCCCAGGAGGGGTGGTGGAGGAGGGAAGGAAAATGCCACACAGCACTTTAAAAGTTTACAACTTTAAAATTTATTGAATGCCAGTCTTCTTTTTTTTGGGCAATCCTCTGTGGTGGAGTGGCTGGTTGGCCAGTGGCCCCCCCACCGCGTTCTTGGGCGTCTGGGTGTGGAGGCTATGGAACTTGGGGAGGAGGGTGGTTGGTTACACAGGGGCTGTAGTGGCAGTCTGTGCTCCAGCTGCCTTTGCTGCAGCTCAACCATACACTGGAGCATACTGGTTTGGTCCTCCAGCAGCCTCAGCATTGAATTCTGCCTCCTCTCATCACGCTGCTGCCACATCTGGGCTTCAGCCCTGTCTTCAGCCCACCACTTACTCTCTTCAGCCCACCACCTCTCCTCCCGGTCATTTTGTGCTTTCCTGCACTCTGACATTATTTGCCTCCACGCATTTGTCTGTGCTCTGTCAGTGTGGGAGGACAGCATGAGCTCAGAGAACATTTCATCATGAGTGCGTTTTTTTTTCTTTCTAATCTTCACTAGCCTCTGGGAAGGAGAAGATCCTGTGATCATTAAACACATGCAGCTGGTGGAGAAAAAAAAAGGGACAGCGGTATTTAAAGAGACACATTTTATAAAACAGTGGCTACACTCTTTCAGGGTAAACCTTGCTATTAACATTACATACATAGCACATGTGCTTTCGTTACAAGGTCGCATTTTGCCTCCCCCCACCGCGTGGCTACCCCCTCAACCCTCCCTCCTCCCCATGGCTAACAACGGGGAACATTTCTGTTCAGCCACAGGCAAACAGCCCAGTAGGAACGGGCTCCTCTGAGTGTCCCCTGAAGAAAAGCACCCTATTTCAACCAGGTGACCATGAATGATATCTCACTCTCCTGAGGATAACACAGAGAGATAAAGAACGGATGTTGTTTGAACGCCAGCAAACATACACTACAATGCTTTGTTGTACAATGATTCCCGAGAACGTGTTACTGGCCTGGAGTGGTAAAGTGTCCTACCATGAAGGACACAATAAGGCTGCCCTCCCCAGAAACCTTTTGCTTTGGGAGTACATCCAGGAGAGCCGCAAATGCCAGGGCAAAGTAATCCTTTCACATGCTTGCTTTTAAACCATGTATAGTATTTTAAAAGGTACACTCACCAGAGGTCCCTTCTCCGCCTGCTGGGTCCAGGAGGCAGCCTTGGGTGGGTTCAGGGGGTACTGGCTCCAGGTGCAGGGTGAGAAACAGTTCCTGGCTATCGGGAAAAGCGGTTTCTCCGCTTGCTTGCTGTGAGCTATCTACAACCTCATCATCATCATCATCTTCTTCGTCCCCAAAACCTGCTTCCGTGTTGCCTCCATCTCCATTGAAGGAGTCAAACAACATGGCTGGGGTAGTGGTGGCTGAACCCCCTAAAATGGCATGCAGCTCTTCACAGAAGTGGCATGTTTGGGGCTCTGACCCGGAGCGGCCATTCGCCTCTCTGGTTTTCTGGTAGGCTTGCCTCAGCTCCTTAAGTTTCATGCGGCACTGGTTCAGGTCCCTGTTATGGCCTCTGTCCTTCATGCCCTGGGAGATTTTGACAAAGGTTTTGGCATTTCGAAAACTGGAATGAAGTTCTGATAGCACGGATTCCTCTCCCCATACAGCGATCAGATCCCGTACCTCCCATTCAGTCCATGCTGCAGCTCTTTTGCGATTCTGGGACTCCATCATGGTCACCTCTGCTGATGAGCTCTGCATGGTCATCTGCAGCTTGCCACGCTGGCCAAACAGGAAATGAGATTCAAAAGTTCGCAGTTCTTTTCCTGTCTACCTGGCCAGTGCATCTGAGTTGAGAGTGCTGTCCAGAGCGGTCACAATGGAGCACTCTGGGATAGCTCCCGGAGGCCAATACTGTCGAATTGTGTCCACAATACCCCAAATTCGACCCGGCAAGGCCAATTTAAGCGCTAATCCACTTGTCAGGGGTGGAGTAAGGAAATCGATTTTAAGAGCCCTTTAAGTTGAAATAAAGGGCTTCATCGTGTGGACGGGTGCAGGTTTACATCGATTTAATGCTGCTAAATTCAACCTAAAGTCCTAATGTAGACCAGGGTTTAGAGAACCTGGCTGGGAAAGGCTGGCTGATTACCCATTAGCATCGTACCTTTAACTTTCTTAAGGAGACGCAGCAATGTAAGAAATATTCATTGAGAAGCAGTGTGGAACTAACGGTATTAGTCACAAGCAGGAAGAATCGTGCATGAGATGAACATCCCTTAACTTGCTGTATCCACAAAAACACCATGAGTGGGAGCTCTGTTATCTTATTGTCCTAGTCAAATTCTTTCTCACTTGCTCTCTTTCTTTCAACACAGCTTTACTTCATTCTCCTGGGCTGGAATTCTAAGAGGGGTTTGACAATTGAAAGAAAAAAACCCACAAAAATGTCTGGAATCCCCCTAATTTTCATCACTGTTTTCTGCCCAGCTCTAATAAGAGGAGAGGAGAGGTGAAAGGGTTCAGAGAACGTTAGGCATGACATGGAGAGAACCCTAGCTATTAGGTTAGAAAGGGACTGAATCCTTAGCTGCTTCCAAAAGGAGATTCTTTTTTATCCCAGGGTTTTGCTCCAAGAGAGTTGTAGGTATAAATGGAAAAGTTTATGTAGCTCTGTGAAGAAGGGGGTTGCGGAAGGTTGCCATCTGTATGTGTTTTCCTCCAATTGAAGCAATGTCTGATGAGAGCAAAGGGAATGGTTAAGACTGTAAAAGCCTGACGTAGAACTGAAGGTAGAGCTGGTGAGAAAACCTTTGATGGAATCATTTTCCATGGGTCAATGCAGTTCTGTCAAGATTGAAAAGCGTCGCAAAAATCACGTTGATTTCACCAAAAGTTTCATTTGGGTTTAAAAAAAAACAAGGGGGGGGGGGAAGGAGACTCTCCAACGATATAGAAACATCCCGTTTTGATATTTTTGGAATGAAACATTTTGCGATGATTTTTGATTTTGAAACTTTTAAATTTAGTATTACACAATACATTACACGATAACACATGTTTAAAAAAATTGAAATAGAAACAAAATATTTCGATTTTGTCAAGATGAATGCTTTCGCGTGGCCCTAAGCCATTTTTTTCATGGAGAATTTTAAAATGTTGGGGCTTGCTAATCTGAACAATTTTTTTTTTAAATCTCAAAATCCTGTGACAGATAATTTCCATCCTCCACACAGCTTTAGTTGCAGGAATTAGTCTAGGTGTGGGCAGACAAGAGGAAACGATTTGCAGTCTCAGGCTCCTCTCACCAAAGGCTTCATGATGAACCCTACCTTGTTAGAAGGCTTGTTTTCATTTTGGCTAATATTATTGTTTTACTGATTTATCTTATAAGCTAATAAACCAGCATCTAGAGGCTGCCTAATTTAAAGGATATTATCCCTTATATGCCAAAAACTAATGGAGAACTTCTGCTAGCTGAAGACCAGGAGCTCATGAGGTCTCTCCCCCTTAACTGCTGGCTGGGATGTCTATATGACCTTGTCCTATTGGGATCCAGGAAGTGGGTGGGCGGAGCTTGTCCACTATGAAAGGATCCCTCCCCAGCCTAAGGGGGAGATCCACAGGGCCTGGAGAGCCAAATGATTACGGGGGACAACTCATGAAAAACAGGGACGGGAGTGCGGTCAAAGGGTCAAACGAAGGGAACCGGATGGGGACACCGAGCAGAGAACCCCGGACAGCGCCCACCGCTCCTCAAAGGCGTCAAGGGAGTCGGTGGACGCCGCCCAGAGGAACTCTGCCCGGAGGCGTGAACGGACAGAGGATCGGAAATAGGCCCTGCAGTCGCAGGAGACTCCATCGGCCAACCTCCTCACCCTGGTTTTATAGATGGCCACTTTAGCCAGGGCCAGGAGGAGGTTGACCAGGAGGTCCCACGACTTAGTGGGGCCACGGTCTATATGACCTTGTAGCGGGGTGGTCCCCCGCCCTGGCCTTAAAGGGCTTAAAACAGCCCAGGAGAGGGCTGTGGCTGGGAGCAAGCGGTTCCCAGGCTGCTTGGGGGAAGCAGGCTCAGCTGTGGCCACGCCCCAATAAGGGCTCAGCTGGCCCTTATAAGAGGGCAGTGGGCTAGGAGCAGACACTCTCTCTCTGCCTTTAGAGGGAGAAGGGCCTGGCTGCTGGGGAGTGTACCTGGGTACCTAAGGTGGAGCAGGGCTGGGGGAAGGCCAGAGGAGCTGGGGAGCTCCGGCCTGGAACCCCCTGCAGGCTGCAGGCCTAGTGTAAGGCCAAAAAGGGTACTGAGGTTGCAGGGGGCAGCCCACAGGTAGGCAGAGGCAGCAGGTCCAAACCCCCCTTACCTGGGATGAGTGGCTTATATACTGCAGTCTGCCCCAGTGAACGGGGTCTAGATGGTGACTGGGCAGTAGCTATATACTGAGGCGAGGTGGGGATAGGGGGTTGGGGGTTCCCCTGGGAGGGGGAGACCCAGAGATTGTGGGGCACTGCCAGGGGGCAGCACCCCAGGGAAAGGGGCACTGGGGTCTGGGAGGGACATGGGGGCCAGCGGAAGCGAGACACCGGCCTGCAGAGGGCGCTCCGGAGGCTGGAAGAGCTAATTCCCGGAGAGACCAGCAGGAGGTGCCACAGGGGTGAGTCCCGCACCGTTACAGACCTGCTGCCACAGATTTGCTACAGTATTTTACAATTTCATACCTGGAAAAAGTTCTCATGCACTTGCAAATTCCACTTATCCACAGTATTAATAGTTACAACCATTAAATCGATTTACACATACATGGCTCCTTGATAAACTCACAAGGACAATATTTAATCAGTGTTTCTTCCGATAGCCAGTGTAGACACACGTTATGATCTCATGTTTAACTGGTGGGTAGTGGACAGTGGGAGAGGATGAGTCACAGAGCTGAAAAGAGACCCATCAGACTGCTTCCAGACTTTTTTCATTCCCTGTTACCTGACAGTCTATGGATCACGCTTTCCTCCCACTATTTAACTGGAAAAAATGAGCCCTTTCACAAGGCTGGATGTCAGCAGGTATCCAGATTGTCCCTTTATGTTCTTCAGGCTACACAGTTCCCTGGCTCCATCTTTATGCTAATAAAGGCAGAAGCCTTGTTACTGGCTGATCTTTTCCTTCAGAGTTCCTTAGTGTTAGATGTTATCCAGCTATCCATCCAATTCAGGGTTTTTATAAAGTAGCTATTGGGTACCACAGACTTTTATCACAGGTAAAAAATCAGTCTTCACCTAACAAATCTCTAACTAAAGTCCGTCTCCTTAGCTCAGAATTCTGCCCCATTGTGAAGAACTTTTTCCCCACAACATCTGGGCTTTAGGTACTGCATAATGGGGATTTTCCCAGCCTCAGGGGAGCATTGACTCAGGTGACATGATATGTGGTAAGGCTTTGCTCCATTTCCATGTTTGATGCTTGCATCTCCAACTATGGTTGCTAAATTGATAACCATTACTTTTATTAATCTCAGGTACATTAATTAGAAACAAGTCCCAAAATATTTGATATCAAATCCCTCCCTAATAGAGTTTCAACAAGGATGAATTTTGCCAATTCTTTAGGAGTATTAAAATGACATTTCATAAGAATGGGAACTTCTTTTGGAAGCAATATGCTACATTTCTGAGATCGTGTATGCTAGAAGATGTAATTTCCCAGCAAGTTGTGTCATATCAGCTGAAATCCAACTATACAACTCTCAAGCAGCAGAACTCAACATTTCAGCTCAACTTTAAAGAAAAGGGCATTGGTGCCCCTGATCTGGATATTTGCCAGTAATTCCAACAAGGCATACCTGGCTGAAGGATAAAAACAGCAGTTTGTTGATGGCCAGATTATCACTTAAGCAGTTCAATACATAATTAGATGGAACTATAATGAGCAACTGCAGAAAGAGAAATCACAAAGTGCAGTGCAAAAATATCTGATCACTGTGAGGAAGTGAGCTAGCTGAGAAAACTGAGAGAAGAAAAGACAGCTATGCAATTTGGTTTGACTGTACTGTATACCATTCTGAAATTTTAATGACAGAAAAACAAATCTGGAGATAGGAGTGTAACTAGTACTACATTGCTTAGCTATCAGAAGGAGATGGATCTTAAAGAGGAAAGAAAGAAAGAGAAAGCAAATGAGGGGAATTAAGAAGGAAGAGAAGAATGAGAGTAGATGCTAAAATAAAAAGCACAAGTAAATAATATAATATCTAGTTCTTACAGAACTTTTCATCAATAGATTTCAAAGTGCTTCACAGAGGAGACAATATCATTATCCCCATTTACAGATGGGGAAACTGAGGCACAGGGCGAAGCCATGACTTGCCCAAGATCATCCAGCAGTCCAGTGGCTGAGTTGGGAATAGTACCCATATCTCCTGTGTCCCAGACTGGTAGTATATATATATTAGGCCACACTGCCCAATCCTGCAAAGTTACTTGTAGAGCTGGTTAGAAAATTTCAGAAAATTTGAAATTTTGTCAAAAATGTGGTAAGAAAGTACTCATGGGAAGCCTACTAATGATAACTCACCTGAGAAAAAAGACAAGGTATGTAAGGTAATATCTTTTACTGGATGATAAATATCTCCCACAATTCATCTTTCAAGATTCATGGGTCCTACACTTGCCTATTACAACATGTGGTGTACCTCATTCAGTGCATTAACTGCCTCAGTAAGAACTGTGTGGATAAAACCAGACAATCACCATATTCTCAAATTAACTCACACAGAAAAATAATAAAAGACAAGAACACCATATTACTCATGTGTGAACACTTTTCACAAAATGATAATTCCATATCTGATCTTTCAGTACTCATCCTCAAAGGAAAACTACACAACACCTTCAAAAGATGAGCCTGGGAACTTAAATTCATAGCTAGACACTAAAAACCATAGCACTGGTTTCATGGCTCATTACAACAATCTGTAATACACACCTGCCTGCTAACCCTTAATGGTTCACTTCAATCGGTTTTGCATAACAATCTAACTCTTATGGGCCACTTCCTCACAAGTGGCCTTCTACAATGTTTGTTATCCCTTAGGCCATATCTACACAGTTATTAAATCACATTTTTGTGTGTGTGCACACCTGGCTCCTTGTGTCGGTGGACTTGTACCAATTGTATTGTCAGTGTGGGGCATTATGGATGGCTCCTGGAGGCCAGTAACAGTTGATAAAAGCAATGCAGTGTCTACACTGACACTGCATTGACCTAATTACATCAACCATGACTCTACGCCGCTCAGGGAGGTAGTGTTACTAAAGGCACGTCTATACTTGCAAAGTTACAGTGCTGCTCAGAGAGTGCCAAAGGAAAACCGCTGTTGTGTGTTCACACTGACAGCTGCCTGCCCAATATCGTGTTAACACTTGTGGGGCTATTCAGAGCAGTGCACTCTGGGCAGCTATCCCACAGAGCAACTCCTTCTCTTTTGTCACTAAGACTTGTGGGAAGGTGGAAGGGGACATGGGACATCCTGGGTCCTGTCGTGATGCATTGCTTCACATCCCAGCAATCCCTGTGCTTCCGTCCACATTTGGCGCCATCTTTCAATGGTTTGTGTACTGCGCACCCTGCCCTGTCTCTTTTGGGCTGTAGGAATGAATCCCGAACTATTGACCAGTATGCTGCTTGCACTGACGAACACGTCACGAGTGGCCGTGGAGTTATTCCTTAAACTACAAAGTCAAGAGGAGTGTGACGTTCATCTCGCCATGCGTAGTAGCTATGACACAAGATTGCTTGTGGCATTCACGGAAGTGCTGACCACAGTGGAATGCTGCTTTTGGGCTCGGAGAAACAAGCACTGAATGGTGGGATCACATTGTGATGCATGTCTGGGATGATGAGCAGTGGCTGCAGAACTTTTGCATGAGGAAAGCCACATTCATGGAACTGTGTGATGAGCTCACCCCAGCCCTGCGGTGCAAGGACACGAGAATGAGAACTGCCCTGCCGTTGGACAAGCGCATGGTGATTGCACTGTGGAAGTTGGCTATTCCAGACTGCTACTGATCGGTCGCTAACCAGTTCGGAGTGGGAAAGTTGATCGTTGGAGTCGTGTTGATAGAAGTGTGCAGGGCCATTAATTGCAACCTGCTCCAAAAGACTGTGACTCTGGGCAACATGCATGACATTGTGGATGGCTTTGCACAAATGGGCTTCACTAACTGCGGAGGGGTGATTGATGGCATGCACATTCCAATTCTGTCACCAGACCACCTCGCCACCAAGTACATAAATCACAAGGGGTATTTCTCAGTGGTTCTCCAGGTGCTTGTGGATCACTGTGGGCATTTCACAGACATTAACGCAGGCTGGTCCGGACAGGTGCATGACACATGCATGTTTCGGAACACTGGCCTGTTGAAGAAGTTGCAAGCAGGCACTTTCTTCCATGACCAGAAGATCACTGTAGGGGAAGTCAAAATGCCCATTGTGATCCTGGGAGACCCTGCCTACCCCTTAATGCCGTGGCTCATGAAGCCATACACAGGGCAACTTGATACCAAGCAAGAAGCAGTTCACCAATAGGCTGAGCAAGTGCAGAATGACTGTGGAGTGTGCATTTGGCTGTTTAAAAGCCTGCTGGCGATGCCTGTATGGGAAGCTGGACATGGCCGATAACAATATTCCTATGCTTATAGCTGCATGCTGTACGCTCCATAGTATTTGTGAAGGGAAGGGTGAAAGCTTCACTCAGGGCTGGACCGCAGAGGCTCAGGACCTGGAGGCTGAGTTTGAACAGCCAGAGACCAGGGCTATTAGAGGGGCACTGCGCGGGGCCGTAAGGATCAGGAATGCTTTGAGGCAGCAATTTGAAGCTGAAAGCCACTAATATTTGTTGCTATGCTCGGGATTGCAGTGCTTGTAATGCTAGGAGGTGATTGGTGCACATGATGCAAGAAGGGCCCTTAACATAATTGTATGTTGCTTTGTAGTGCTTTTTTTGCTTTCACTTAATAGAATAAAGATTGCTTTCAAACAAACACAATTCTTTTATTGAAAGACAACAACCAGAGGAGAGAGTCAAACAAAAAAATCATCAGCAGGGAGGGTGATGCGGGAAGGGAAGGTCTCAAGAGGAGAAGGGGTCCCAGGACTGCTATAGATTTGTGTATGTCCAGGGATCATACCCAACCTTCTCCTTTGGAGTACAATGCAGCGGGTGATGGACTTCAGCAGGGCCAAACTGCAGAGGGATGAGTGTTGAGTGCAGTGGGTCATGGGAGTCCACACTGCTGGACTGTGAGGAGGGAGGAGTGGAATGCTGCGGGTAGACAGTGGAGCCAGGAGGTTGATAACAGTGTGTTGGTGGTGTGTGTGTGGGGTGCATGGGAAAGAGTTTTGTGACAGTGGCTGCAGGAGAGGGTGGCCGCAGAGCTGCTCGGTTTGAAGAGCTAGTATCACCTGGAGCATGTCCACTTGGCGCTCCATAACTGTTAAGAGCCACTGGCTTCTTTCAGGTGTGCCGTGTTCTCTTTTCGGTCCTTCTTCTCACTGTCCCACCACTCCTTCAATTCTTTTTTCTCGGCGGTGGAGTGCAGCATAACCTCACACATAAAGTCCTCCTTAGTTCTTCTTGGACACTTCCTAATTCTGCACAGCCGTTCTGCTGCCGATAACAAAGAGGGAGGCTGTGCTCCCAAGGTCATCTCTGTGAAGCTTAAATGCAACATTTTACAGAAGCAGTATTGTTTGCACACAGACAACACTGTTTCAGTGGTTTAAAACATAGCCTGTACTCTCACACCTGTCACTAACTGGCTAATCCCAGGCAAGCACACATGAGCCACAAGACCCCCACAATGGTGAGTAGCCTCAGGGGCAGGGTAAATCACTGTTTCAGGACCCTGCTGTACACTGGGCACGTGGTTCTTGGGCAGTTGGGGAGAGCCAGCACTGTAGGGTGAGCTTGATAATCATTCCTGTCCCCCCACTTTCCTCAAGAGATGATCATTATGGAAGATATCTCGCTGCTGAGGGTGAGCAGGGAATCAAGGGAGGGTCTTCTCCAAGCCTGAGGCTTCCACCCTGACGCTTATGTGGCTAGCCTGTGTGCAGCAATGGTCTTCCCTCCCCTGTGATGGCACAGGAAAGTTATTGTTAATGGGGCAAGAAACAAAGCAACTCTGCTGAGGAATCTGCGGGAACGGATTGCCCAGTATCTCCACGAGAGTTTCCTGGAGATCTTTGTGGGAGATTCCCGTGAAGTGAGGGAGTCAATCAACAGCCTGTTCTGCTGCTTAGACTGGGCATGAGGTGGGAGACAAGCCTGCTTTCGGCAACCCTCCTGCCCCCAACAACTTGCTTCAGCAATTCCTAAAATCAGATCCACTTACCAGGGGCCTCCTCTCCTGTTTGCGCTTCGCCAAGCTCCGACTGCTGTTACTGGCTAGGCTCCTCTGGGGTAGAAAAGAGCTCCTAGCGTTACCTAGGGAGGTGGTAGAATCTCCTTCCTTAGAAGTTTTTAAGGTCAGGCTTGACAAAGCCCTGGCTGGGATGATTTAACTGGGAATTGGTCCTGCTTCGAGCAGGGGGTTGGACTAGATGACCTTCTGGGGTCCCTTCCAACCCTGATATTCTATGATTCTATGATTCCTGACTGCATGCATCTCTGGCCTCTGAGTCATGCTCTGCCTCTGGGTTCCCCTCCCCGTCTTCATCCAAGATTGCCTCCTCCTGGCTCAGTCCACTCTTGACTGTCACGCAAGTCAACAAAGTATCCACAGGGTCCTTCGCAGTAGAGGTAGGGTCGCCATCAAGTATCGTGTCCAGCTCTTCGTAGAACCAGCAGCTCGTGGGTGCAGCACCGGAGCAGCGGTTTGCCTCCCACGACTTGTGGTGGGCGTTCCGCAGCTCCTTCACTTTGACCCTGCACTGCAGTTTATCCTGGTCATAACCCCTTTCTATCATGCATCTGGAAATCTGTCCGTAGCTACCATAATTCTGATGGCTGGAGCGCAGCTGTGACGGCCTCCTCTCCCCAAATGCCAATGAGGTCCAGCAGCTCAGCACTGCTCCAAGCGGGGGATCGCCTGGTGCGTGGAGCCAGCATGGCCACCTGGAAAGATGCGCTGAGACCACTGCACGCATCACCGAGCAAACAGGAAGGGGGCTTTCAAATTTGCAAGGGAATGTATGGGGTGGGGCTGACAGTTGGTCACCTGAGGGCAGGGCAGTAGAGTTCAAACTGATGGCCAGAGAGGCGAGAACAGGCATTGTGGGACAGCTCCCGGAGGCCAATCGCAGCCCTGTAATCGCCCAGGGTGTCTCCACTGGCACCGCAGCGCTGTAGCCCTGGCGCAGAAAGCTCTGCGCCTCTCGTCGGGGTGGTTTTTTTAGAGCGCTGCATCTGCGCAGTGTCTGCACACTCAGTGGCTTGGCAGCGTGTGCAGCTCGGGAGTTACAGCGCTCAAAGCTGCTTTACTGCGCACAAACTTGCCAGTGTAGACGGGGCCTAAATCAGCACAGAGAGGCACTTACGTCAGCGGGAGCCAAATTTAAGCAAAGACACTTCCACAGCTAAGTCGACATAAGCTGCCTTGTGATGACCTAACTGTGTCGTGTAGACCAGGCCTTAAGCTTAACTATCTGTCCCATCTTGTATCAAGCTCAGGGTATCTCCACAAGGCAATGTAAGTCCAGGGTTAGTGGGACTCGAGTCAACTGACCAGTGCTAGGGAACCCTGGGCTTGAGCATCTACACTATTTAAACCCTCTGTTAAAACTTTTCTAACCTGTGCTTGAATCTAGGGCTCTGGCATCCACACGCCAGTGTGCAGACCTGAGCCACTGTAACCATATCCTAGAGTCTCTAGCACTCCCCGCCCCCAAATGTGGCCACTGTGGGAAAACTTTACTGCCCACCCTGCATGTTACCAGGAAGGAGCTTGCTTTGCAAAAGGCTTGATCTGTTTGCTCCCCATTGCAAGCCCAGGAGAATTTCTGACATTGGGCTTGCAGATAAGTGATCAGAACAGAGCAGCTGCTGTTTGCCAAAGTGGGTGGGCTTCTGTTTAAAATGGAGTGGGATTGCAGATCGTTGGGATAGAGAGGACTAAGGAGGTTGTCCCATGGAATTGTGGGATACTTCCAGATGACTCCAAGGACCCAAGTCAAGCGGAGCCATGGCTACATTGTAAAGCAATAGGGCTCAGACTCTGGGTCCCAGTTTGATTTGAGCTCGGACCTTCCAGCCCTGCAGGGTCCTTGGACCCTGGGTCCAAGGTCTGGGTTAGCATAATTGCGGTGAAGACATGAGTGGGGGTTAGCTTGAACCCAAGCTCAAGTACAGGTTTGCATTGCAGTGTTGACATGCCCTCAGGCAGTCTGATTTCTTTCCCCAAACAGAAGAGCTCTGTGTAGTTTGAAAGCTTGTACCTTCCACCAACAGAAGTTGATCTAATAAAAGATTCACCTCACCCACCTTGTCTCTCTAATATCCTGGGACCAACAGCACTACAACAAGACTGCAAACAACTAAGAAAAAAAGGCCATCACGCACCGATCAATAACAACCCAACTTACTGTGCTCTGAGATAGAAACTCCCCACCTGCCCATTGCACTTTGGGTCTGAACCGTTGTTGGCTATTCTGAAAGTCAGGTTCTTGAAGGACAGGGAACTGAATGGTGTTGTATGGGTGTCGAGCACAGAGTCAGCACCTTATTAATAAATAATGGTGATTATTATAATAAAGTGGAAAGATAGAAAACAAAAAAAGGACGTTCCAAAATTCACAGCAATACTCTCCATTTATAAAGTGCCTGTCATCTGAGGCTCTCAAAATGCTTCCATAAGCCATGGAAACAGGTGCAAGTTAGAAACCTTAAGAGGGGATGAGTAGCAGGAAGAGACTATAAAAGACCAGAGACAGCATTAGTGTAGGAAAAAACCAACTGCAAGATGATGTAATGATTCTCCAAATGCTCTCCAATATGCAGGCATAAGATTTTTGTATTTATATAGCACCTTCCACTGGCAGATCACAAATAGTTTACAGACCAACACAGATTTAGCTTCACAAGGCTCTTGTGTTCCAAAGCTCATTTTACAGATGGCAGAATTAAGACAGAAGTGAAATGATTTGCCCAAGCTCAAGCATAAAGTCTGAAGTAGAACCACAATCAGAACCCAGGTGGTCTCTTGGCTTCTAGTCCTGTGTGTTAACTACAAGATCATCCCACATCCCCTGAAGATTTACCTCTTTTGGAACAAAAAAAAAAAAAAAGCCCTTTTGTGAACACATCAACCATAAGTCCCTCAACAGTCTTACGACATGTGCACACAATCATTGCAGTTCAGTGCACAAGTGGTATCCTGATTTGTGAAGGACCTTAGCTGGGCTATCCCAATGCAACACTACACTTAGGCACTACTAAATCCCTCCACCTTCCACAAGAAGCTGTAATCTGCTCTTGTCCAGGGGAGGATGGAGCCAATATTAAACAGAAACGTCATTGAAAAAAAGCTTCAGAAGGGAACGATTTATACGAGTGACTCTTCTGTATATAAAGAGTGCTTTCCACAGGCAGGCAACACAAGAATAGATGGAGACCTGTCAAAAAATGATACACAGGCAGCTAAGTGAAGCTCTAGCATTCATCAAGAAACAATGTTATCAAAGATGAATAGCTTGGGAACTGCTTTCACGAACATTTACACAGGTCTTCACCTCCTGGCAACACAGAGACATCAAAGTCGTTATACCGCGCTGACTCATAACAGCGCAGGAGAGCTTTGCACAAAGCTTTGTTATTTTTAAATAATTTTTAAAGGGTCTACTCAAAGGTGAAGGGTACATAACACAAAGGAGTTGTTCCAAATGGGTTCAAAGAGAAGTTGTTTTCAGACTCCTTGCCACGCTTTATTAGCGTGGAAATTCAATAATCTCATTAATTACAGAAAATAACGTAAGGTGGATCCGCTGGGCTATGGTACAATTTGAGCTCTGCTTCTGTGGGTAATTGCCAATGACATGTCTGAGAGAAATATCACAGAGATACATAACAAAGGGCAGCTCTGCTTTACAGCATAGATGTTGTTGCTATGGAAACTTGTCTTTGCTCCCATCCTGGAGCTAGATGATTTATGTATGTGTAAGAATTTCTCTTTTGAGAAGAGAGAGAGAGAGAAATACCTCATTCTCTTTCTCTCAATCATTCTCTCTTTATTATAACTACCTATGCATTATAATCATTGTCCATCCATCTGTCCATCCATTCATCCCTTCCTGGTTGTGTTCTTTCTTTCTTTCTTTCTTTCTTTCTTTCTTTCTTTCTTTCTTTCTTTCTTTCTTTCTTACAAATTACACATTTGATGATCTGCGTGTGAACATAGTATTGACACAAACTGGTTTGTGGGTGTGTCTCTGTACACCATTGTCCTCTACGAAGCTGAAGAAGAACTCTTGAATGGTCTGTCACCTCTAAAGTCCTACATTGCTAACATCTACCTAAGGTAGTTCTTTCTCTACAGCAACAGGGGCTGGTGCTTTTGCAGCTGGAAGCCTGAGGTTCTGTCTCTTCCATTGCAGTGAAGTTCCCAGTAGTCATGCAGCATAGTGACAAACATGACATTTCTTCACAGCCATGGATTTGTTAGTGTTTTGGCAGCACAGAAGGAATTGTGGGTTAGGAGAACACACAGCCCCTGTGAGAGTGGAAGACACTCATACGGCCACAGAGGAACTGCCTTTGGCCAGTGCTCAGTAAGTTCTACATAGGTTCAGAGGGCTGGTTGTGCTGGTGTAGGATGTTTGAAGATGGTGGCATTGGGGTGCACAAAGAGTAAAATGGCAGAGGTCCAGGAGCAGTGCCCCAATGGAGCATCATTCCCATAAGGACTCTCCTTGGTCCATTTACTTGCATTAACTCTGGAAAAAGCATCACTGTACAGGAGTGGTCTCTCTCTCTCTCAAACAAGGGATTGAACCACTATCATTCACCTCAGCTCTTTTGCCATTTTACATTCATCTTTCATGGATCTACCCAGCAGGACCCCCCGATGCCCAGCTGGATTTGGGCAGTGTGCAGAGTACAGAAATTTGATATCCTAATCCAGAAGACGGCAACTTTGGGTGTAGCATTTTACTAAGCTCACATTCATGGCCTATGAAATATTTCAGTAGTATGTTTACTGGCTAAGGTGTTTCCAAGTTGAATTGGTGATCTCTTTAAGTACAGTACTGTCTGCCAGGGGGCTGTCAGATGCCCAGTATAGCTACACAAAAATGCATGTCTCACTCCCAACTAATTACTCATTCCCCCCAAACATCCATCAGTTTAAAAACAAAGACCTGAAGCCTCATATTCTGAAAAGTTAAGCTACAGCGGTCAACAGAGTCTGGCCCTTCGTATGAAAAGGGATATAGAATGGGGATGTCAGTTCTTTGAGAAACAGTATGATGATCTTTAAGGCCCTGGTACTGCAAATCTCATGTATATGGATAACTTTATTCTCATGAGTAGTCTTATTGGGGTCAATGGAACGAGACCTCTGCATAAAGTAATTTATGTAGCTATTTACAAGATTGGGGCCTAATGTAGAAATCCTACTCATTTTAATTTTGAGCGAAGCTGCAGACACATATTTACTCACTGTAGTTCAAGACAAATCCTTTGGAAGTCATCAAGCATCCCTATAAGGCCTAGCTTGTATCTGAAATGTAATTTCATACTTGTACTTTTGCCAGGTAACATGGCATTATCCAGACACGATATTTTTTTAAGAAGATGCATATAATTTTTGTTCTCTTGATGGTTTGTAAACAACTGTGCTCTCCTAGGCTAAATCAGGATTTCAGCATTTTAAATTTTCTAAAGAACAGTGTGAGCCTCTTAATCTGAAAGAAAGAAAACCTTCCATATTGATGAGCTCCTTCTTTCAGCCCTGAAACTCACGGATCAGTAAAATTTTCCTCTACATTCAGAGAGTTGATTATAAGCCTAGTCTATCAGTTCTATGCCACCTTGGCAGAGACCTTCAGGGTAACTTTCTTCCACTGAGACCTGCCAGGGTCTCGCCTTTGATCTTGGTTCAGGAATGCTAAATCATGAAATGGAAGCACAGGGGAAACTATTTATGCAAAAATTATAAGAAGAGCCATGTGGCATTTGGAGCTCCTTGCTCTGTAACTTCTCCGGCACCCATCATGTTTTTGCTCTTTTTCAAAAAACATATTTTTAATTCCTGTGTAAGACCAAAGTTAATCTCTTGACACAACTAATCAATTCTTTGTAGCAGACACTTCTCCCCCTCCCCCGGCCATGAATTTGTGGCTGAGAGCTAGCTACTAGCTTCTCCCCCAGCCTTCTCACTCACCCTCAGTTTCCAGTTCCTTAAGGCTGACAAATACCCTTATTAATGTTCCAAAATCAATTATATTAATAAAGCCTAGGGGGAATTGAAGGGTTGCTGTTCCGAACTCACCTTTAATTATCTAGGGTGTTTACTTCCCCCATTGATGGAACTGTCTAACTTTATGAGAGATCACAGACAGAATTGCAGTGCCCAACACACTTGTTCGCCCTGGATATGTGTTGCTTTATTATCATTATTAGAATAGAATTTTACTTCTGTTTTGCATTTGAATGGTGGCTTAAAAACAGTTTCCAACTTAGTTCTGATGCAATATGATCTAGAGACAGTCCCAGGTCCACACTGCATATCACACAGAGTAATAATCCACAATATATGTTCAATTATAACATTGCTCCAAGCCATCCAGCCTTGTTTGTGCAGTAGGCAATGCTCTGTGACCTGCAGCTATACCGCAGTACCTGACACGGGGTATATTACCTCGCAGTAACTCACAGCAAATCAGTTTAAGGTGCATTATGATACATGATCCTTGGTGTGTTTGAATAGCCTGCACTGTGAGTGGTTTCTTTCTTTCAATTACATCCTCTTTGCCACAAGGAACTACTGACAAGAGCTTATTATAAAAATAATCCCCTCAGAACTGGTGGCTTTATAGATGTCGCTTTAATGGGCAGGTCAGGACTGAGGTGCACAGGCAAGAACCACATGGGGGAAGCAGCGCTAGGAGACCCTCGCTCTCATAAGCACTGAATCCACTCACTCTTCCTTTTTTTAAAGAAAATTTAAATGGGTAGATGTTTCCCTCCTAGTTTAGCAAAAATGGATTGATCAGGGATGTACAGGAACAGGGCTGGAGACGAGATTCCAGGACAAATTAATCTTGGGTAGAACTCCAGTGGGGAGCAGTATGGGAGGGGAACTAAACCCTGCCCTTTTCATTTGCCCCTCCCTGATCCTGCTTATGTGGTAGGAATGCAGTCTGCTCATCTCACCAACCCTCTACATGGTGCCAAAACACCTGGCCAGTGTGGTGAGAAAAGACCTTTGACTCAATTCGTTCATTCTCTGCTTGGCTCTTGACTTGACAAGTGCATCTGGCAGATCAAAGGGTGTTGATGGGTTGGGGGTGAAAACAGCACAAGGGCAGGGAGGTTAGGTGCTCTTCTCTGGCACAAGTAGTGCAAGTATGGGAGAAAGGGCAGGAGAGGAGGAGTGAGAGCTAAGGAGGAGAGAAAAGAAAAATTTCCCTTCATCCTTGTGCAGTCTCTCTCCAGCACAGAGAAAATCTCATCCAGCCCCTGCCTGAAGCTTGGCAGCTCTAGAGCCAAGAGGGAAACTGCCTTGAGCCTCTTCCTAGCAAATGTAATCCCAAAAATGTAATCTCTACCTGGTGATCACTGAGCAGCAAGGTTCTTCCCTTGGGATCCCATCTTCCAGTGGGATCAACTTGGATGCAGGTGACAGAGAATGAATGGGAGATTGGCCACTAGAGAGATGGACAAATATAGATAGATGTATTTCCTACCACCCATTGGTGTCTGGAAAGAAAAATACCATTTACTGCTTTAGAGTTAACTCGTTTATTAGATAAGATCACTCAAACCAGTCATCAAACTGGATAATGAGACAGGCCCCATTTCAGGGAGATTATTGCTTTATTATGGATGGAACATTCTGCAGATGTCTTAATTTTACAAAATTCATTTCACATTATCAAGATTTCTTGTCTATCTTATTTGATTTAACATTTGTTAAGAGCGATTTGTCTCTCTCTGATACTTAGGACCCATGCAGTCCAATCAAGCAAATTGTCTGTAATTTAAGGCATTCCTGGGGGATTCATATTAGCATGGGACCTTTTGGTTTAGTTTTTTTTTTAAATACATTCTGCATTCATGATTTCCCTCATGATTTCTTCTTTTATCTGAGTCTTTCCTGCCAATATGCCCATGTAGCACAGTTCTAGATAAATCAGAACTGCAGCGTGAAGTGGCATGAAAGCAGAGCCACAAAAATCTGATTGAAGTTGTAAGCGAGGGAGAGAAATGTGAGCCCATCAGAATCTGAATTAATTAAAGATTTTATTAGCATCTGTCGGCACCTGAGGAAAACTTGTCCTTTTTTTACTTATTTTAAAAGCAGAATTGCATGTAAAGGCATTTGTGGGTCATGCCAGGGAAACCTCAGATTGTTGGGCAACACAGCAGCACCAAAACTGCTGATGGCCCTGGAAAAGCAGGCAGTGGAGCTTATATTTTCCACAATCAATCAGTCCAGGCCGATGGAGCTATTGAAATAATTGGGATCTAACCGGTCTACCCCGAGCTGAGTTGTTCTGCTGTGTAACCCAATCAATACATTTCCAAATTTTGGCATGAGTTTTCTGGTGTGTTCGCCATGGAACTAAACAGGCTGAGGTCTCTGTACTCAAAACCCCAAACCATGGGACCCGAAACCTTGGGGCCCCGCAGAACAGCTGTGACTGGTGGGTGCTGAGCACTCCCTTTTTTTTTCCCCTGGGTGCTTGAGCCCCAGAGAACCCATGGGGTCGGTGTCTATGATACTGTGGGTAGCAACTCAGAGGTGGACAGCAGACTCTGTGGAGATGCTTCTTTCCCTCCCGCACACATGGGTTGGGTGCGAGCAAGAAGGAGTGAAGAATGGGTGCGGCCTTGGCTCTGCATCACAATGAACCAGTCAGCACAGCTGTGCCAGCACACTGGGGGACTTACGCTACACCAGGTAGAGGGGCTGACGCACGGCACTTCCTCGCCCGTAGCAGCAGCAGACAGGGAAGCTGATTACGACTCTCAGCCAAAATCTGACTCCTGATCTGTGCCTGGGATAGCAGAGCTGTGCTGCTCCTTACACTGGGTTTATGGCAAAACCATGATTGAGCCCTTTATGACTAGCAAACATTCTTGGCAAATGGGGCTGGTTCACATAGAGAAAAAAAGGGACATGTTTGAAATGAATAGTATTTCCAAGAAACAACTGGACTGGGACAATCAGGGACAGCACCCTTTAGCACCACCCCAGTGAACATAATGCATAGATCTGGCCACGATCTTGGTATGTATTTGAGCAGACTGCTGCAGGGCTGTATTTTGAAATGAATGTTTCAAACCAGCCTTTGCTGAGATAACTGCCGGGAAGTAGAACCCCTGCAGAGAACTAAAGATTGCCGGAGCTTGCAGCCAAGCAAACCAACATTAGTGGACACCATGACTCTTAAAAGTTCTGTATTAAACTGCCGAGAATGAGGTCAACCAGATTATGTTTGCTTTCGTTTCAAAGGACCTGGAACAGGACTACTTAGATTGTGTGTGTGTGATCTTTAATGATCTTTTCTCCCATCTGCAAACCACAGATTTGGCTTTGAGCCTGTGATCTGCTCAGTAGCACCGTGGCTGAAATACCATTTTCATTCTTGTTTATATTGTTGTTTTTCCTTTCCATTTTGCTCGATTCCTGATTGTTCCTCTCTTTACTATCCTGGCTTATTTCATTATACTCACCAGCAACCACATACCACACAACAGAACCACTAACCCAGGAACCTATCCTTGCAAAAAAGCCCGTTGCCAACTGTGCCCACATATCTATTCAGGGGACACCATCACAGGGCCTAATAACATCAGCCACACTATCAGAGGCTTGTTCACCTGCACATCCACCAATGTGATATATGCCATCATTTGCCAGCAATGCCCCTCTGCCATGTACATTGGTCAAACTGGACAGTCTCTACGTAAAAGAATAAATGGACACAAATCAGATGTCAAGAATTATAACATTCATAAACCAGTCGGAGAACACTTCAATCTCTCTGGTCACGCGATTACAGACATGAAAGTTGCGATATTACAACAGAAAAACTTCAAATCCAGACTCCAGCGAGAGACTGCTGAATTGGAATTCATTTGCAAATTGGATACAATTAACTTAGACTTGAATAGAGACTGGGAGTGGCTAAGTCATTATGCAAGGTAACCTATTTCCCCTTCTTTTTTCCTACCCCCCCCCACCCCCAGAAATTCTTGTTAAACCCTGGATTTGTGCTGGAAATGGCCCACCTTGATTATCACATACATTGTAAGGAGAGGTTTCAGAGTAACAGCCGTGTTGGGGGGGGGGGGGGTGGAGGGTGAGAAAACCTGGATTTGTGCTGGAAATCACTTTAGATAAGCTATTACCAGCAGGACAGTGGGGTGGGAATAGGTATTGTTTCATATTCTCTGTGTATATATAAAGCCTGCTGCAGTTTCCACGATATGCATCTGAGGAAGTGAGCTGTAGCTCACGAAAGCTCATGCTCTAATAAATTGGTTAGTCTCTAAGGTGCCACAAGTCCTCCTTTTCTTATTGTAAGGAGAGTCATCACTTTAGATAAGTTATTACCAACAGGAGAGTGGGTTTGTGTGTGTGTTGGGGGGGGGGGGGGAGAAAACCTGGATTTGTGCTGGAAATGGCCCACCTTGATTATCATACACATTGTAAGGAGAGTGATCACTTTACGTAAGCTATTACCAGCAGGAGAGTGGGGTGGGGGGAGAGAAAACCTTTTGTAGTGATAATCACCCATTTTTTCATGGTTTGTGTGTATAAAAACGTCTTCTGTACTTTCCACAGTATGCATCTGATGAAGTGAGCTGTAGCTCATGAAAGCTTATGCTCAAAAAAATTGGTTAGTCTCTAAGGTGCCACAAGTACGCCTTTTCATTATTCTCCCTATGAGGCTTTTATGCAGACTCTGTAGGTGGAGGGGGAGCTTCCCTGATTTCTTTTTTGCATTTCATGCACTTATCTATTTGGGTAATCAATGCACATATACACACACAAAAGAAAAAAATCAGTAAAAATCTGTTTAGGAAAATATCAAAGAAAATGCAGAAACAGGAGCCCCATGATCTGACTCATTTAAAACTAGACTGGGCAACACTCTGGGCAACACTGTAGGAACAGTCCTGCGCTGGCCACCATGGGATGGACTAGATGATTGAATAGGCCTTTATCATTATTTGATTATATGGCTTCATGGATCCATTTTCTTTAGAGATGCATCCTCACAGCTACCACCAGTGGGCCCAGTATATCTCAATATTCGCATGAACAGCCAGTGGAGGAGCAAGTGATTTCTTGGAAGCCACTCTATCCTCTTCCCACTGTGTCTGAGGCTGAGTGACAACTCTGTGACCCTCCCACCCTTTTCTGACCTGAGGAGCAAGAATCCCCCCCTCCAGAACCCACTGGTACTCATGTGCCACCCCCTTACGTAACACGAAACATGTACACTTTAGCTCCACAAACATCCTCTCTGTCATGCTAGAAGGTTGCAGACCCTGTTTAGAGAGAAATTAACCAAGCAATCATTTAAATGTTTCTCATTGCTAATGATCCTTGATCCATGAAGGCAAACCTAATGACTTTAGGCTACACAAAGCCATTCCACGCTACGAGTATGACTGTTAATATGGCTGCCATCAATAGAACATTTGTAATATAGAGTCAGAAAGAGATCTTTACAAAGCACAGTGGGGAAATGATGGACTTCAAGGGCAATACTGTTTATATAAGCTTGGTGGTGAATCCTCACTTAACCTCCTTTGTGGTACTGTGCAGGCTACTATCTCCGAAGCGATTGCAAAACCACCCTCTTTTGTGCACCTGTCTCATTAGCGCACAGGAGCAGGATCACGTAGCGAGGGAGGGAGGGAGGGAGAGAGAAGCTGATCTAAGAAGCAGCACTCTGCAGCATTTATAGCCATACTGCAGGCAGGGAGTCAGGTGTGGCCCAATAGTAGGGTGACCAGATGTACCAATTTTATAGGGACAGTCCTGATATTTGGGGCTTTTTTTATATGGGCTCCTATATACCCCCCACCCCCCGTCCCAATTTTTCACACTTGCTATCTGGTCACCCTACCCAACAGTGCTTATTTCCCAACAAAGCCCCTTTGAATGGTGCCATACGTAATGTCCCAATATGCAAGCGGAGAATGAAAAATAAAGGGGCGACTAAATGGGAATCTGGAAAGGTCTGGCTTGGGCATATGGAATGCCAAGGAATTATATGTAATGAGCATATTAAGCATGGTCTAGTGAGCGGAACACTGGACTGAAATACATACAGGAGCTGCTGGGGTTTGTTCCCAGTTCTGCTACTGACTCACTCTGTGACGCTGGAGAAGTCACTGAACCTCTCTAGGTCAGTCTCCATCTCTGGCAAATATAGATGATGGACAAGATTCATCACCAGGGGCATAGTTAGGGATGTGGAATATACGTCCCTTGCATCCCAGTGATCTCCAGCGGGAGGCAGATGGTGGTTGTACCTGGAGGTTTTGTTGGGAGAGGCCAGCTTTATTTATACATGAGGATCCCTCTGGGAAATGCACTTCAGATGCATTGCAAGGCCCCCTCCCCAGTGGAGCAGGGGTGGTGGGAAGCTTGTGACATTGTGACTTAATGTGTGTGACTTAATGCAACCGTGGGCCTGTAGCCTGGCTTGTACAGTGGGAGTGAACTGGGCCCAGGAATATTTACTCGCTCCCCTCAGCGTGGGATTTCGAGGATTGATTAGGTAATGTCTGTACAGAGCTGAGAATGTGTCAAGTGCTCAGTGTTATTGGGGCTTTCAATGCACCGCAGAGCACTGCACTTTAAACAAGGGGAGGAGAGCCTGTTGGCAGTACCCAGGGCTGCAACACTGGACAATGCATCACCCATGTCTCTGCCAAGCCTTTGGAGAGGGGTCTGCCGATAACAAAAAGCCTCCCTGAAGTTCTGCACTCTTCAACTTACGCTCTAGGTTTGCTATCAACCTGGGAATAATCAAGAGACCATGCTGGCTACATACGACAGGATGCATTAGGCCCATCTTAGAATGGGTGTAAGAGGACCAATACATACCCCAATACCCAGGTTTAGGCCCAGCTGGCTACAGAGGCAAGTACACTCTGTACCTTCTGAAGGGGTAGTTCATTGATTGAGCAACCTAGGATAGATTGTGCCTTCTCTTCTCCCCTGGGGATGTACATCACTCCTCCATCCCCTACTCAGCACTGTACCTTATTGACCCTGTGTTAGACTTCTCCTACGTGCTTCTGCAGCTATTAAACCAGAAATGATTACAGCTTAACAGGCCAGGAATCCCTTGGCTACCAATTGTTACTGCAGCTAACGACCAGTGCATTCCGTATTAATTATCCTTTACCTACTAAGAAAACTAGGAACTCCTCCTTAATTCTCCTTAATTCAGGAGAATTAGTCGGGTTAGATGATAAAACGGAGTAATAAACAGCAGTGCCTGTGCCTTACACAAGAGAAGTAAGGAAACATAAAGGAGGCTGACTACAGTATTCTAAGGCCTGCTACATGCCTAACTCCATTGAAATCTATAGGAATTGTGCATGGGCCATGATCTGACTCCACCCCCATGCCTCACATCAACTCAAGCTAGGCTGTTCTCCTTGTTGAGGAAAGACTGTTCCTGGTCCTGGGGGGAAGGCAGGGAACAGAATCACACGAAGCCAGTTGCAGAGAGGCTGCTCCTTGCACCAGTATCCAAGGGCTGGCAGCGCCGAAATGAGCCCCTGACAACCCAGCCCAGCAGGGAGCTGCAGTGTGCAGGGGGGGACTTGAAAAGGGGAGTCCGCACCACTGCTGGGGTAGGGAGGCCCAGCCTGCCTGCTCCAGGCTGCGATGACAACCCCCTATTGAGGGCCCTGGGAGGGGCGGGCGGGCAGGATGGGAAGTGGAGCACAGCTGCCCCGGACCAAAACCACAACTTTGACAAACTGTGGCCACCACTTTTTAACCAAAAAAAAAAAAAAAAAAAAAATGGTCTCACAGCCTTAAACACAAAGACTTCAAGATCCGACCCAGTAGAAATTTTGCCCAAGCAGGGATCTTGTGACTGAATTCAGTGTGAAATTTCTCCTGTGATACCTGCCTAAAGGCAAGAGCTGAAGTTCAGTAAATAGAGGGTGAATGGCTCACCCTGTAAATTAGGGGAACACTGAGACATGCGTTAACAACAGAAATTGCCTTCTCCTTAATAAACTACCGTAAGATGTGTAACCTACAACAGGCAAAGGAGACAGGTTTCTCCCTGAAGTTTCTTCATGAATCCCATTTACTTTTCTCCTCTCGTTCCAGTTGTTCTCACACTCCCTCAACACAAACAACAGGCTCAGACATAGACCTATGCCAGAGCTTTGGGGGTTCTTTTTTTATTCTGGTCATAAAGGCTGACTGACCGTGAGTTTGTAGGTGTTTCTGAAGAAGGCGTGCAAAGGAAAGTTTGTCCGACTTGGACTATCTAACGGTCAGCTAGCTCCCTAGTAGAGTTGGCCAGAAAATGACATTTTGATGACATAGGCTGTTATGCTGAGAAAGGGGGCTGGGAAGAGAGACAGAGACTCACACACTTGATAGCCTGGTGGTTAGGGCACTGGCCTGTGGAAGACCCAAGCTCAAATCCCAGCTATGTCTATACTGCCATTAGACACCCGCAGCTGGCCTGGGCCAGCTGACTCAGGCTTGCAGGGCTGTTTAATTGTAGTGTAGACTTTCTGGCTTGAGCTCTGGGACCCTCCCACATTGCAGGGTCCTAGATCACAGACTCCGGTCCGAACATCTACACTGCAATTAAACAGCCCCTTAGCCCCTGGAGCCCAAGTCAGCTGGTAGAGAGCAGCAGCAGGTTTTTAATTGCAATGTAGACATGCAGAATGATCTGGGATGAAAACCTCTGCTCTGAGTCAGACTGAGCAAGGACTTGAATCTGGATCTCCTACATCCCAGGCCAGTTGCTTTGAAACAGAATTGTTATCCTGTGGTTAACTCTACTTCCTAGGGCTGTTATTCTGAGAGCTACCTCTTCATATTTTTTTAATTTCCTTTTTCTATTTCACTTTCAATCTCCTCTCTCCCACTCTGACAATTCCGCCTGGCTGCTTTCCAACAGGCCTGTCCAGTTTATCCCTGTACATGCAGATAATACAAAAGGATACAAAGAAGGCTGCAAATGCAATTATAAAACTGTCTCTTCTGCCCAGGCAGTTTTTAAACAGCAACCTCCCTTTCAGCACTGCTGGAAGAGAAGAAAAAGTAATCTAGAGCCCTTCTAAGCAATGTCATTATTTATTCTGGATGAAATGTCCTGCAGGAAGCTTTAATTAGACCACATGTATGATAAACGAACAGAGAAGGCTGAAGAAAAAAAAAACACTAAAAAGGGTAATGGTGTGATTACTTCTTCTTCTTAAAGTTGTAACTCTTGGAGGTGAACCCAGTTTACACATGGCTTGGGAGCTGGAAGTAGGGACACGTATGTTATGGCAGAAGATAGGTTAGCCTGGCTTGAGCTAGGATGAAGCACAGCGGGGGTGGGACAACTGCCCTCTCCTCCTGTTCCACCTAAATGCTCCCCTGCATTGCTACCCTATGCTCCAAGCCACAATGCCACTCACTCAAATTTGGCATGGCCGCCCCTCCATGTGGTTTTCAATGAAAAATTGGGATTTCAACTAAATGAACATTTTCATGGAAAGTGTCTGCTTACCACAAAAAAAAAAAAAAAAAAAATGGACTTTTTGTTGGAAAACCAAAAAAACCCCCAAATTGTTTTTTCAATTGAAAATGTTTGTGGAAAACCCCTCCATTTTTCTCCCAGATATTTTAAATATAATAACACATGCACAGACACAAAAACACATATGTCTTCGGAAAGCATATTCATATGCCATTTAATTGTTAAATGCATAAAAGCAGGCTAAAGAATTGTCCTAAGATTATCCCTATGCATCCAGATACAGGTCCAAGAACTAATGAGGAACAACACACAGACAGACACACACAGAGTCCAGTTCTGCAACTCATTTTCATGCAAAACTCTTACTGACATTAGAGGAGTACTGTCAGCTCAAATTTGGACCCGTATTTAGATTTTGAGAAAATCTTTTTTAAACAATTTTTTAAACAAAATTTAAGACCAATAAAAATGTTGCCATGTTTTCTTTTTAGGCCCTGGTTCAAGAAAGCACTTAAGCACCTGGTTCACATGGATTTAACGATATGCTTAAAGTTAAGTATGTGCTATCTTGAACTGTGCATTTGAGATCTGTAGATGAAAATACCTCTCTCTTATACGGAAGTTATTATTTTCAGGTCTAATTTGCATGCATGTTTTTTGTAATTGCATGTGCAAGTTATTCACACAAAAATATGTGCATTTTTGCACTTGCAAATGAAGTTGCATTTTTCTTTAAAAAAAAAAAAAGTAGGCCAGTAATTCTTACTTTAATATTACAACATTTTGCTTACATCTTGTGAACTCTTTCCAAATGTACATAAAGTTCCATATTCAAACTAATTATATTGCAGACCTTTAATATTTCTCAAGGGCACCTTCCCGTGTGTGTGTTTTTATGGTTATATTTAAAAAGGAGTATATATGTATAGGGAAAAAAGGCACATAAGCCCATACAGAAGAGAAGAAAATAGTTATAAGACCAGTCTATCACATACTAGCCACTGCTGGAGATAGGACAGAGGACTAGATAGACCATGTGTTTGATTAGGTATGGCAATTCCTACATTACTATGAAGAAAAGAAAGAAGATAGTGGTTCTTTGTGTCTTTTTTGCATGATTTATCATCCAAATGCAAATGGCAGAATATGGCCAAATTTTGCCAGCTACACCCTGCTGACTTCATACAGGGGCAGAATCTAATCAGCATTGTAAAGTGAAGTTCTCTATTTAACCATACAACAAGTACAGCATGGTCAGCAGCTCCAAGCTTCCCACGCATACCTTCGCTTACTAACCTGGCTCGGCCCTGTCCTGCTGTGATGATATCTAGCAATGAAAGGAGGAGTTCTGTCCCCATGTCCCATTCAGCCCTTGGCTTCTCTTGATTATACTGTAATTAACCAGTATAGACAAGGATGCAAATTATTTGGAGGGACTGAACTGAGATCCCCTGCTCATTTCGCCTAGCCCATTAACAGCCATCAGAAGGTGGTGATTTTCAGTCACTCTCAGTCTAGGACCCTTTTGGTCTGGTGATGTGGAGATGAACGGCCTTAGGTCAGTGCCAGTCCCCCCCGAGCCAGGCAGCCTCTCAGGCCTTTTTAACCATCTCTATGAAGATTCCAAATCCTGCCTCTGCTTGTTCATTTGCAGGCACATAGCCTTACCTTGTCAAAACCTCGCCTGGATTTTCATTGTTTGATGTTCATTACGTTTTATGGGTCTCCTGCAGATAGGCTCCCAGGGACTGCTTTGCAAAGGTAAGAGGTAAAACATTTCTTTCTTATACATATTCTGAATAGTTAAATGCATTTTCATGTTATTCCATGTGCTGTAGAGATACTAAATGTCCTTTGCATCTAAATATTGTTCATGAGCCCATCATTAGTCTGGGAGTCTCCTGCAAGTCCCTTTGACTTGAACAGAAGTTGGGGCTGCTCAGAGCCTCTTAGGAACAGGTCTTAGTCATATAAAAGCTTTTGAGTCTCAGATATTCTTTCTACCAAGGTTTCTTCAGATGGGAAAGACAAAGCTGAGCTCACAATTATGACTGAATTTTAGGCAGTTGGCTGAGAGCAGAGTAAGATTTTGCCCAAACCAGAGCCTCATGTTAGTCAATGCTGGTCCCAAGACAGCCTGGAGATCAGCCCAGAAGCCACTCCTGAGGGAGTTGGGTATAAGGGGAGATGGAGAGAGAGCAAGATTAAACATTACAAATAACCCAAAGTGGTAATTTCTCAAGCGATTAATTAAAAAAAACGAATTATGATTAAAAATATTAATCGTGATTAACCACACTGTTAAACAACAAAATACCAATTGAAATTTATTAAATATTGGGCTGTTTTTCTACATTTTCATATATATTGTATTCTGTGCTGTAATTGAAGTCAAAGTGCATATTCTTTATCACAAATATTTGCACTGTAAAAATGATAAAAGAAAAGTATTTTTCAATTCCCCTCATACAAGTACTGTAGCGTAATCTCTTTGTTGCGAAAGTGCAACTTACAAACGTAGATTTTTTTTTGTTACATAACTGCACTCAAAAACAAAACAATGTAAAACTTCAGAACCTCCAACTCCACTCAGTTCTACTTCTTGTTCAGCCAATCGCTAAGACAAACAAGTTTGTTTACATTTACAGGAGATAATGCTGCCAACTTTTTATTTACAATGTCACCAGAAAGTGAGAACAGGCATTTGCATGGCACTTTTATATCCAGCATTGCAAGGTATTTGCATGACAGATATGCTAAGCATTTGTATGCCCCTTCATGCTTCAGCCACCATTCCAGAGGACATGCTTCCATGCTGATGACGCTCATTACAAAAAATAATACATTAATTAAATTTGTGACTGAACTCCTTCGCGAGAATTGTATGTCCCCTGCTCTGTTTTACCTTCATTCTGCCATATATTTCATGTTATAGCAATCTCGGATGATGACCCAGCACATATTCATTTTAAGAACATTTTCACAGCAGATTTGACAAAAAACGCAAAGAAGGTACCAATGCGAGATTTCTAAAGATAGCTACAGCACTCGACCCAAGGGTTAGAATCTGAAGTGCCTTTCAAAATCTGAGAGGGACGAGGTGTGGAGCATGCTTTCAGAAGTCTTAAAAGAGCAACACTGATGCGGAAACTACAGAACACGAATCACCAAAAAAAGAAAATCAACCTTCTGCTGGTGGCATCTGACTCAGATAAGGAAAATGAACATGCGTTGGTCCGCACTGCTTTGGATTGTTATCCAGCAGAACCAGTCATAGCATGGACGCATGTCCTCTGGAATGGTGGCTGAAGCATGAAGGGACATATGAATCTTTAGCACACCTGGCACGTAAATATTTTGTGATACTAGCTACAACAGACTCATGAGAACGCCTGTTCTCACTTTCAGGTGACATTGAAAACAAGAAGCGGGCAGCATTTCTCCTGTAAATGTAAACAAACTTCTTTGTCTGAGTGATTGGCTGAACAAGAAGTAAGACTGAGTGGACTTGCAGGCTCTAAAACTTTACATTGTTTTATTTTTGAATGCAGGTTTTTCTGTTTGTTTGTTTACATAATTCTACATTTGTAAGTTCAACTTTCATGATAAAGAGATTGCACTACAGTACTTGTATTAGGTGAATTGAAAAATACTATTCTTTTGTTTTTTTACTTTTGTTCTTTTTGTACTTTTTTACTTTTTTGTAAGCAAAAACAAAGTGAGCACTGTACTCTTTGTATTCTGTATTGTAACTGAAATCAATATTCCGGTATTTGAAAATGTAGAAAACATCCAAAAATATTTAAACAAATGGTATTCTATTATTGTTTAACAGTGCAATTAATCACAATTATTTTTTTTAAAAATCACTTGACAGTCCTAGTAATCTGTGTGGGCAACATTTAGTACAGCTGTTTCTTCCCTACTGGTTAACTCAATCTATTAGCCACTGATCAGGTTTCCATATTTAATAGAGGGGCCTAAGTAGCAATATTTGGATATGCACCTGGATTCTGGACACTTTGGGGTGTCTGGATCTGTGTTTGTGCGCCATCCCCGTACACAGATAAAAGCTGTTGGCAAAATGTGGATCCAGATTCAGATTTCCAATACAACCATAGTACAGGTGTTTTCAGACCCCCAACTTTAACTTTTGACCATCTCTGCCATTTAACATACCAGTACAACATAGCCAAGCTCAGCAACAACACCCAGGCCTTGTCAGTAATCACAGGGCCAAGCTTAAGCACAAATGCATAAGTTGAAACCCATGCTTTTGCAGATCTCATTCAGCCTCAGCAGCTCATAGCTTGAGAAGGAGGACTGGAGTCAGAGTCCTCACTATTCTGAGGGCCCCAAAGTAGCATCCATCATATATGTTCATTTCTTACCTCCAGCAGCAGCTCCAGCGGGGGGAGGACCTGTGATTTTGGGAGCCCTAATGGTAGCTTTATTGCTCAGGGCCCAACAAATTGCAACACCACAGCTCAGGTGTCTACACTGATAGCTCTGCTCTCCATGGCATTTGGCCATTTTGAATAAGCAGGAACAACTGGAGAAGCGATAACAGGACTCTTATTCAGTGCTTCATTTGTAACAAAAGAGGTGCCAGGGCTCAAGCAATTGTTCTACTTTCATATCTGACGTGGCAAGTCCAGCAGTGCCGGGGCTATGAACTGCCTAAGCCTAGAGGTGCCGGGGCTCAGCCCTGGCAAGCCTTGGCACAAATTAAACACTGCTCTTATTTCTCATGATCCCATCTAGTCCTGTGGCTTCTCCATTCCTCGCATGAAGCTGTTATCTTCAGCTACAACATCATGTCTGGTTGCCATGGAAATGATTGTGATGTCACACGGGGAAAATTATGACTTCAGGTAGCAAACAGGCAGCAGGTGAATAGGACTCTTAGGAAGCCGGAATTTGGGTCACTTCAAATGTAATCCCATCCCTGTTCAGCAAAGCAGCTAAACTTAAGAGTAACTTCAAGTGTGGTTAAGTTTCATTGGCTTCAATGGGACTTAAGCACATGCTTAACTTTAGCCATATACTTAGGTGCTGAATTGGGGCCTTCGTCCCTGCTCCTGCTGAAGTCAATGTGAGATATGTCATTGACTTTAATGGGAGAAAGATAGGATCCCAGGTCTTCATGCAATTATCCTGACCTACTTAGAAAAGGGAAAGAGAAATGCAGAAAAGATCTGCTCTGTCAGCAGCAGAGTCAACTTCAGCTAGTGTGCTTTTCAAAGGTTAACATTAATGTGCTGTATTAACATAAAGTTAACATACTGATGCTTCTGCTGGATGTTCTATGCACGATCCATTCCTGCTGTACATTGATTTCTGTCTGATAAACATAATACACACTGATGAAAGTAGGCAGAACCTGAAGGGAGACTGGCTTATCAGCCACAAACGTCTGGAAGAATCAGAAGTTGAAATCAAAGCATAATAATATTTACATCTTTAAATGGACTTGGAATGTGCATTAAACCAGAGGAAATGTCAATCCAGTCACCTTCACACCGATAATTCATCACCATACAGAATCCTCAGACATTTTTATATTGGAAAAACAAATTCAGTACACAAGAAAGTTAATTAAATTAGATGGAAAATGCCAGGAGTACACTGATATATAGATATACCATTCCCCATACACTCATGAACTTATATGTATCTACAACTACACTTTAGATGTATGATAAAACCCACATACCTATTCTGCACAGAAAAAAGGGGTCATTGATGAGTCTACAGCCAACCTATAGATATATGAGATCCACCTACACTCCGTCTACCTCTAGGCTATACCTACAATCATTCTACTTCAGATCACAGAAGTACAGCAACCGTTCTATAGATAGATGAGGTTAACCATGCCCCAGCCACAACCATCCCATCGACACAATGAGATCATAGGTGTATCAATGTGTACCATTTTCTAGCAAGACAATATTCCATGTTAATCCACCTTATAACCGCCCTGAAAAGACTCAACCACATGTACTGTTCAAGTACCCTGCAGAGACAATGGGAATAGGCACAAACCTATAATTACCTAGTAAAGACAATCAGCTCACACATACTCCCACCACCTGTGGTTCTAAATGAGGAAAAGTGTTAGTTACACTGTTGTATTTCTATAGCATCTCTGGAGAAAAAACAGAGGACATAATGAGCTACCAAGCTTGTGATAAGCTTATATGAGGCAGAATTAAAATGTACTTGCAATTTACCCCTACCACAGTTTCATCAATCTGTGAGGAGGAACACAGAACGGGGGGCACAATTAAACTTTCTCACTTCCTCTTTAATTTGAAGATATGCACACACACACACACACACACACAGAGGTATTTATATGGTTTCACAGCCAGCAGTCATTTACCTTCCTCAGATAGAAGAGAGGCCAGAAGAAACAGATGTAGAATTACAGGAATAAAGACATGCTCTGGTAACGAGAAGCTGAATTATCATGATCCTGACAGAGCTGTGCAAACCTTGTGTAACGAAATCTAAAAGCAGCAGAACTGATGATGATGATTCGGGTATAGTTTTCCCTGGAGGTTTGATGATTTACCTTAAGTTCAAAGTGGAATTCAGCCACTATGAATTCATGGGAACAAACCCCAAAACCGTCATGTGATGATGGGAAACCACCACAGAAAGAGTCACTGTCTTCTACTATTGACCAAGGAATTGTATTAGAAGAAAGACAGTTTTATGACTTTGCTGCAAACTCCATCATTAACCCAAACTGCTGTGTTTTTGCACAGGATTATTTAGGAGTCTCACCGATCCAGGAAGTTATCCAAACTCAGCAAGATGATGAGCACACCTTCCAAGGGACTCACGGCTTGAAGTCAATGAGAATCTTTCAAATGACTTCAGTGAGCTTTGGATTAGATTCTAAATAACCACACATACACACACACACACACACATCTACTGAACCCCAAATCCTTTTTTCATGGCTCCCTTGACCCTCCTTATAATGATGGAGAAACAAGAAACACATGCCCATGCACCCATGCGAAATCAAACCTAGAGAAAATCAAATTTCTAAATAAAATATGTGTCAATCAGGGAAGAGACTCTTGTGCACAAGCTAAATCTGAGCTCACTTCAAATAAGCTTTACAGACAACCCCCCAGTAAATTCTGGCTCTCCTACCTAACATAAGTTTTGGGACCCATTGGGATGAAGGGAGCTACATAATTGCAAGATCATCAATATCCCTGGGCCAAATTTTGAAGTCCACACTCAATTTTTACTCAGTCCTTAGGCAAAACTGTCACAGACAACAGTAAGGTTTTGCCTGAGTAAAGATTGCATAAGAATGAGAATATGAGCCATTCCTTCTAAGCTAAATGGTACTTTGCTTTCATTTTTGAGAGTGTGCTTATGTGTAGGTGGTGATATGTGTGTGGTTATCTTTTCTCTTGGGAGATGTGCTAGTCATCTTGGGCCAGATTTACAAAGGCATATAGGCACCCAGATGTAAATAGATGCCTAGTAGAATTTACAAAAGTGCCTAAGCAGGCTAGGCACCAAACTCCATTCAAAGTCATGTTAAGACTCCTTGCTAGGTTGCATACATAGGCAGCAATAGAAGACTGTTACCATTTGACAACTAGTTGGCACCCTCTGGTCCATCTTTCTCAGTCCTGGGGCAGGTTTCCAGATCTCAAATAGCAACCTTGTTATTGGATGACATTTGTATACAGTGCCATAGTTGTGCACATTTAGCAGGCTCTCTCAGTAGTTCTGTTGGGCAAAAAGACTGACCTATCTTAGGGTTGTATTCCGCTGCCCATTCCTGTAGGATCTGAGCACTTTCCACTTAAAACAATAGTGACAGTGAAGTATCCAGTGCACTTCATGGAATTTCTGGCGCTCCTCCCTTTTTTAAAGTAAAAACTCTATGTGGGGTAGGGATGCGGTTTTAAAAAATATTAATTTATTTCTAAGGTTAATTCATTTCAACTTTGTATTATTAATTAGGATGATTATTATTAGTTTGGTTTAGTGGTTTGGGTTTTTAGGTGGAAGGGGATGGCAATGTTGTGACTGTCATTCTAATGGCGGAATGGCCTTTTTGAAGAGGAAGATTTTGCAGTGTTTCCTACAGCTGGTCAGACTGGATTCTATCAGACTGGTATCCTCACACACCCTTCCTGACAGGAATTCAGGCTTTAGCACAACTAGTCCAGTAGTTACCAATCTGTATTCTCCTATGGGCCGGGGCAAAATTACAGGCCAAATCCAGCTCACCTTGCTCAGGTGGGTAATTTAATCAATGGTGCTATCCATGTGGAACAGTTTACAAGGACTAGGGATAAATATGTTACTTCCTGTCCTTAGGTGGAGCACATCAAAGGGGATCTTGTGTAGGGATAAGGTTTTACCTGAGCCCCACTTTGTCAGGTGAACTTTTTGTGGGTTCAAACCGTGCCCCCAAAATGGGGAGCTGTGCCACTGCAAATGTGTTCCTTGGTTTAAGTCCAAGAATACAGAAAGAGTTAATTTGTTGGTGCTCGACAACACCTTTCAATAACATTCACCTTACACAGAAAAAAAGACATTTCCTTAATTCATAGAAAACAGACTGCCCCCAGAAAGATGTTGAGGGGGGCTATATGTGTGTGTGTGTGTTATTTATTTATTTGTGTGGAGGCCTATATTACTCTCACACGCTGCATATTTTGTAGATACATAAGATTACTATGGCAATAAGGCACTGAAGTGATTGTTTAAAGAGAAATCGGCTCTCAGCCACTGCAGAGTTTGAATTAAACAAAAATAACCCAAAGCAGAAATGTAATAACCTTAAATGATCCACAGTTTTAAGAAGCTTAAACATAATGGAATTCTCTTGGCTTTTCACAAATGTTTTACATACACACAGATAAAAATCACAGTGCCAGGTCGCCCCTGACAGAAGAGGACTGAAAACAGACAATGGTGTCAAAAAGAGAAGATGTTGTTTCCCTCATTTCTTTTTTCTGTCTGTCTAGCTCTTGTATGGTGCTCAATATCATAGTATCTAAGTTCCTTCACAGCCCCAGAGCACCATGCATTTGTGGATCTTCTATATGCAACATGGAAATTGCCACTCTAGAGCAGACTAATGGTTCATCTAGTTGGGTATTCTATTTCCAACAGTAGTCAAAGCTAGATGCTTCAGGTTAGAGGAAGACATACCAGTAACTTTAGTGTCTTTGTGAATTGGGTTTGCTAAGGAAGAGATTTTGGTATTCAGATTGTTAAGGTGGCTAGTCCCCTATGTATCTGATTTCTGAGCCTAGCTAGCCAGGCTTTTCATAGTGATTAGTTTATCTGTGCTTATGGTCTTTGTAACATTTATTTTTGTTTGCAGTTTTCTCACCCCATGACCAATGTACATTGCTTTTATTTTGAGAAGCAAAAATGGATATGGTGGTTTTTAAGTTGTGGCAACCACTGTTAAGTGTGTTAGAGAGGAAACTGGCTTCTGGTCTGAATGGAAATGGAAGCAGGAAAGTAGTTATGGCTTGAGGTGTGACAAGGGAGCTGGCTCTGGTCAATATGGACCTGGGAGAAGCTGGATGAACTTGGGGGTGGGGAATGAGATGCTTGATTACACCTGTCCTAGGTTAGCAAATTAATCATAGGACTGGATGAGACCTCAAGTGCTCTGCACTCATGGCAGGACTAAGTATTATCTAGACCATCCCTGACAGGTGTTTGTCCAACCTGCTCTTAAAAATCTCCAATGATGGAGATTCCACAACCTCCCTAGGCAATTTATTCCAGAGCTTAACCACTCTGACAGTTAGAAAGTTTTTAAATTATTATTAATTTATATATATCTCCTTTTGTCACAGACCTACAAACAACACTGCTTCCCAATATTTCAATAACTATTCCCCCTTATATGCTGTAGCTGCACCTGGCCAGGGCCAAGCCTTTTATTCCACACTGATTTAAATGCAGAGGCAATGTTATTTTTTTCCCCCACATACAGAGGGAAACTATGTACCTTTGCCCTGAACGGCTTTTATTTTTGATGAAGGGAAAACATCAAAACAAGAAAGAACTAAAGTGAAGTGGCGGTGAGAGAGCACAGTGTGTACATCTTCCTGGTGACATGCTGCATTCCTTCTACCTTACAAATGGCAGCTGTCTTCTGCAGACAGCAGGCAATGAAATCATAATATTTACCTAGCTGCACATCCTATAGGTGGGGCATACAAAGTATGGGAAATAGGGCCAGGTAGATGCTGGTCACATATATGGCATTGTATATTCATAAATTTGTACACAGATAAATCATTCAGTTAATTTATAATAAAAAAATTACCTACCTTTCTTGACCTTCACTTTCTGCACTCACAGCAAATGTATGCAGAGAATCTACGGTGTCAAACTGGATTGGAAACAAGGAAACTGTTAAATGATACATGACTCAACTCTACCCAGCTTCCTTGGGAGGGCTAAGATTGAGCAGCAGCAGAAGAATGGATCCAGTGGTATAGTCCCTGAGCCATTGCACTGATATTTTCCTTCCTATTGCAAAATGAGTTGCTTAGAGATGGGCCCAAGTCACTAAGTTCAGGTCCAGGTCTGAACACTCCCAAAATGTAGTGTGGCTTCAGATAGAGCATATCAGGTCCAAAGCATCTAATCTCTAGGTTTCCAAACCATATGGGGGTGGGGGGTTGTTCTCCAGAATTCTTGACAGAGTAGAGAGAAGGAAGTGGAAGAGATTTTCAAGATTGAGTTTTAAGAAATGAGGAAGCTCCTCCTTTTGAGCTCCCTGTACTACCTGCTGAGGATGCACAGGGTCTAAAGGGAGTTTGAGCCTGCTTGGGAATTCCATGTTCTCTCTGGAAGTTCAGCATTGACTAGGCTGTGTGTGAGGGTGGAGGGAGAGATTCCAAACAGCGTTGGAATTCTACTGTCAGAACAAGGAGCACCACACACACCCACACACCTGGCCAAATACCACCCTGGAATCAAAAGGGCTTACAGAATGAGTCAGCTGTAAATCTCAGATAACGATGGACCCAAATCAGAACCTCAGATCTGGTCAGCTAGTGACCTTTGGATCCAGAGCTGGATCTGAATTTAGAAGCTAGGATTCATCTCTACCTCTAGCCCACCTGAACTGAACCCTACAAATCCAACTCAGTCTAGACTAGCCATGAAGAAAGTAGCTGGTAATAAGCTTTTGTTTGGAACCTCTACTCACTTGGGGAAGCAGAAGGTCAGGAAGAGCCTGGCTTTGGGCATCCATCCCTACAGTGTGACTGAGAGGAAGTGGCCAAGTCCAGGTCCAGGCTCTTTAGCTTCACTGAACATGGTGGGCAGCAGCAGAATGTGGACGTCTAGGGGTTCATCTATGCTCTAGTACCAAATAATTTCCAGAAGTCACTGGGGTCTGCTGCTGCTGCTGAGTTTGCAGGTTCCTCAACTTTGATGGGGTCTGCAGCATTGCCGGCCAGCATGGTGCAATATACAGCCCGATGACTGAAAGGAAATAGAAGAAGAATGCATAACCACCATCAATGTAACAAAGAAAATAGTGCAGGAACTTGAAAGAGACTCTCCATGACTGAACAACACACTGTCAGCCGATCTTGTGTGCATGACGGGTAATTAGTGACTTTGATACCTGTGGGGAGCAGGTCATGATTTTGCTGCCAGGAATTTCAGTACGACAGACAAATCATTACAGTAGTCACTGCTATTTATTAATGCACCTCCGTAGTGAAATTTCATATAGTTCTCTAAGAGAAAAACAAAAGCTGTATGTGGGTGAGGAGGTTTTTTTTTAATAGAGGAAAAGGAAAGCTGCTTAGTGTTTTCATACAAAACCTTGTCTCTCCCAAGGAGATGAAAATGGGGGAGAGGAAGAACCTGACAAATATCCACTGAAAACAGTTCTTTAAACCAACAAATCACATTCCAATGCGACTAGATCAGTGAAAATCAATAGAAGGTGATGTTACTCTGAGATACACATATGTGCTTGCCCATCTGGCTTGTCAAATATAGGAACAATATGCTTCCCTCTTAAGAGATGGAGCATGCAGCAAAGAAGCTCTGCAAACCTTGCTGGTATCTGAGGAGATAAAGAAAGAAAAACTTTAGAAGAGGGTTCTTTAGGGGGATGTTATATCCTGGGAAAAGATGAGGAAGTGCCTTTGACCCAAATTCAGCAAAGCATTTAAGCACATGCTTAACTTTAACTATTAAAGCCAGTGGCACTTAAGCATGTGCTTTGCTGAGGTGGGACCTTTTTGCTGAGAGGCTTTGTACATTGTTGTCTCCTGGAGTCTATGCTATATTCCCTGCAAGATTCCATTAAAGACTGCGTGGTACAGGAGTTTCCAGGTGTACATATAATAGCCATAGATACAGTCCCAAGCATATAACTCAGGGGACTTTTATTGGGACATACTGTGTACTGTGTTAGGATCAGAGAGGCATTTATCAAGGATAATGAATAGGTGTTGAAGCCACCAAATGCTCATTAAGTCATTGAGTAGGAAGGCTGAGTCAGTTGAATACATAACTCAATACAGTGCCTAATTCAGTACCTAATAATCACTCGCTTTCTTCAGTTTAAATAGAGTAGATACGGTATGAACCAAGTAATTTACAGAAACTTGAGGAGGAGGAAAAAGATTTACATCGAACTATTTATATACTTGCAATGGCTCACGTACACTAATTTCATTAAATAGCTTCCTCTGGTGTTAGAAATATCTCTGGTGCTTTTTTGGGCTATTCATAAATAGAGGATTCAGGGTACACAAAAGCCCAGTGTTTATTAAGCATGTCATTACCCTCTGGTGGCTGTGATGTGAAGTGGAGATCTCAATCCCATTCCTCAAGGCCAGCTTTGGATAGCTCTCATATCAGCTCTACAATGAGCCCCTACCTGTGAATTCATACAGCCCTCACTGGCATAGTGTCTGAACACGTCACCATCATCAATGGGTTTTATCTTCGACAACACCCCTGTGAGATAGGGAACATTATCCCCATGTTACAGATGGAGAACTGAGGCACAGGGGAGATGAGCTGACTTGTCCAAGGTCTCACAGTAGACGGAGGTGGGAATGAATCCAAGGTCTCCTGAGTCCCAGTTCAGCAACCTATTCATTAAACCCAAGGTTCTCAACTGTTTCTAAGCTGCAACCCACTCGTTCATTCAGGACCCACCCCTCACTCCCCCTGCTATATAGCTGGGATCCCTCTCCCACTTAGCAATACAGGAAGGGCAGGGAGGCACGACCCCTGTTCATAACTCCCTGGTGTGTTGTGATCCTCAAGTTGAAAGCCTCTGCACTAGACCATCCTTCCTTCCCCTTATTAGCAGCCTGAGCAGAGAGGCCAAGAAGTGAATGGGCTGTAGAGACTGGACTCTCCTCTTAGCCCTGGTGTCCATTTGTAGAAAAGGTGAGGCACACTGGCAGGGGACAATGCCTGGTGTGGGAAACTTGACGGGCCGCCATTTATGCTGTTCTGTGAATAAAGACTGTGGTCCACCTGAGTAACAAGCCCGGCACCGCTCGCCCACTGTACAATCATTTCAAAGAGGACCAGGCATCTCTAATCAAACATATTATTGTGCATTGTGCACAGGCACCGACACTGTGGGTGCACCGGGGCTGAAGCACCCATGGGGAAAAATTGGTGGGTGCTCTTCACCCACTGGCAGCCAAGCTCCCCGCCCCACCCCAGCTCACCTCCGCCTCCTCCCCTGAGTGCGCCGCATCCCCGCTTCTCCTCCCAGTGCTTGCCGCAGCGAAACAGCTGTTTCGTGGTGTAACAAGCTGTGGGAGGGAAGGGGAGGAGCAGGAACGCGGCGCGCTCGGGGAGGAGGTGGGGAAGAGGCGGGGCCAGGACAGGGACTTTGGGGAAGGGGTTGGAATGGGGGTGGGGCAGGGGTGGAGGCAGTCGAGCACCCACCGGCACCAGGAGAAGTTGGCGCCTATGGCATTGTGCATAGTTACACCTTCAGTCTTCCTTTTTTAGTTATTGTTTATTCATAACATTTGAGACCTGAAGCTTTTCAAACAAATGTTCTCAATAATTATAGCCATCTCATTTGGAATTAACAAGCCAGCTATTGTATCCTGATTCGTGATCAATGGAATGTTAAAAAAGAGGCCTTATTGAGTTTAATAAGTATATAAGTTGCCAGTTAATGAAGTGAAAATTATGTCACCAATAACTGTGTAATTACATTCTTATTAATGCATTCAAACATCTTGCAGCTTAATTGGCATTTAACAAGCTTGTTATAGCAAGATAATTAGATAGCCATTAATTGGTAAAATACTGATTGACATGTATGTTAATAGACGTGTAGCTTGCTATAGTTGTCTCGCTATATGCTAATTTAATGCTTACATGCCTTTATCAATTAGAGGGTTTAAAATATACAAATTTAATGTATTATAAAGTGATTGTATATTTATTGGTGAAGTCATTTTGACAATCGGTGCCACTGTGACTTTTTTTATCTGCATGTTTATCTCACATTTCAATGTGAGCTCTTTTGGAGTTTATAAGTACTATAATAAATGCATGACTTCCTGGGACTTCATGGTTGTCGCTATGCTGTACATCACAGTCATTGAGAACTTCATAACAGTAACGAAGATAAAATCTGGATCCTCTTGTTCTGAAAGCAGAAGTCCCTACCATATGAGATAATGAAGAATCCCCAGTAGCTGTCTGTAATATAAGGACTATGATACACAGCTGAGCAGTTTTAAGTCCATCCACAGTTGTGCAGTGATGCACAAACCCACTAGCTAGCTTATTATAATAATTATGTCTCTCTATGGCAGGATTGTGTCAGATAGGATAGCTATGGCACTCAAAGGATGATCTGGAGTTACATGCCATCTACTTGATATTAGGGCATGTGATTAATATCTCTTTCTTACTGGGAAGGATGTCACGTGTTAAAAAGACAGATGGCTTAAAGATGTAATATTATTGTTCTTAGTATTATCTTAGCAGCTGGAGGCCTAACCTGAAATCAGTGCCCCATTGTTTTAGGCACTGTACCAATGCATAGTCACAGTCTCTGCTCTGAAGAGCTTGCCATCTAAATGGACAAGACAGACAAAGGGTAGAGGGGGAAAAGGCACATTGCACACATGAAAGGCCACCCAGGTAAACTGCAAATGCTAAAGTGCAAAACGGGCCATCTTATGCCCTCCCATACACAATATGCAGACATACTGGAGTAACCATAGGCTGAATTAGGGCAGCAATTGCATATACATTTTGAAAATCAGGCCCTGAAAGTGCTAAATACAAATAATTTGATATCTACTGGAATAACTCTGCACTGCCGGGAACATGGACTAGAAGATCTATGCCAGCGGTACTCAATTATTTTTTTGTCAAGATCCAAAGTTCTTGGTCAAGGTATAGTCAAGGTCCAGACTCCAGAGAAAATCATTTAAAAATAACAACGATGATAAGTAAATAAAAAGGTTTCAGGGTCTGTTCAAAAGCATCTGGCGGTCTGGGTTTGGCCTGTGGTCCTCCTACTGACTACCCCTGATCTAAGCAGTCTGTTCTTTCACTAGTCTCTTTGATTCTTGAGAATCTCAGAGGGCATGTGATATACACATGCAAAGCACTATATTACTCCTCTGGTGACTGCTAATTAAAGCTGGGCAGGAACCAGATTTCCATTTCACAGGAAATTCTGAGATTTAGAAATTTGTTTCATTCCAAATCAGAAGAAAACCAGAAATTTTGAAGTTTGTTGAAATTGACTTGTTTCTGCAAAATATTTAGCTTTCGACAGATAGGCGTTTTCCCACTGACGAACATTCCATCCAAATCTGAAAATTTCTGACCAGCTCTAATTAACAATCATCACAGGAGCATATTTTACTAATAGTTCTTTATTAGGTAGTAGCCAGATATGAAGCATGCAACTTTCCTGGGATTAGTTTACACCAAGACTATTCTGAAGGTAACAGATGAGTTCATTGTGCGGAACAGGAAATCTAGATTAATCATACCATCATATGGAAAACTGATTAGATCATCGTATATATGCCTCAGCCAGCATAGGATTGTTTCCTATGGTGTATTAAGTTGCAATGATAATGTGTCACTGATTATAATGATGACATGAATATTATAAATGTTGATATTCTCAAGTTAGCACAGCAGGAAGAAGTTTCATTTAGAATTTTGCAACAAATATGTGATTTGCAACATTTTCGAATGATTTTTTTTTTTTTTAAAGACTGGGGAAAATAACTAAAATGACTGTTTCACTAAAAATAGCCATTTTGTGGCCATGGAAATATGAACTTCTCGGTTTTGTCTCAGAAGAGGCAGCCAGCCACATCAACGCTGCAAGGTGTGCTTTTTTTTGCTTTGCTATGGCATCATTCAGCTGAGTGTAGCTAGCTTGATTAACTAGTCTTCAGTGTGGGAAAGTCTAGAAGGGCACTAGGGAGAAAGTTACATTCCTTCCAGTAACTGTAGTAAGAAATGAGATTAAAAGCCTGTGAAAATTATATAGATAACTGTTTGCTCTGCAGTGACCTATGAACGGAACAGTAGATGGTGCTAAGGGTCAGATGAGGTACATTGGCAGAGCGGTGGATGGGTAGACCACGGGTCGAAATAACAAAATATGCAGTAGACCAGGACTGAGGCATCTTGGAAGAGCATTTTTGGAGCGTAGGAAAGTAATTGTGCTGGAAGTTGCAGTGCAGGATTGAAGTGCAGTGGTGCAACTTGATTTGAGTCCAGGACAAGAATAGAAGGAGGTGTGGCTGCAGAGATGATGCGTAATTGTTGATAATGGGGAGCACAATTTAAAGGTTCTGGTACTATGCAGTACAATTCAGGGCAGCACATATAAACCCTGGCTGAAATATGGTGGGTGGGGGGCATGTGACCCTGCATCCCACCCACACATCACCTCTGTGCGGATCAAAACTGGGGTGCATAGACAGCACTGTGTAGGGACCCAGGGCTGCACTAGTCATGGATAGGGCTGTGCCTCTGAATTGAGGTACAATGGCAGAGCTGTATGGAGGTCAGCACAGAAATAGCAGGGGTGCTGCAAGATGGCTTCACCGTGGCAGAACCATAAGGCAGCCCAAGACTGGAATAGCAGTGTGTACTCTGGGTCCCAAATGAGCTGCACTGGCAGAGCTGAATAAGGGCCTAGGGTTGGAAAGAAGAGGAGGAAACATGGCAGGTCAGGACAGAGCTGTACTGGAAGGGGCACGGTGAAGGAAGCCTTTCCATCTCTCATGTCAATGATAAAAACAAAAGAAAACATTTGTATAAAAGGCAAGAGGAGAGGTATCCTATACAGTCAAAAAGGAAACTATTTCACTACTGGGTAGATAAATTCGCATATATCTCATGGATCCTGGGGAAACCCCTTTAAGATAATGGGAACTCATGAGGATGAGCATGGCAGGTGGCTCAAGCCCATGCGTAATACTATCTGTGCTTTCCTTCCCACTTTAATTGGCATTAGCAGCGGAGATCAGGTAGGCAGCTTCTGCAATCATATTCTTACATGCCCTGATTCCCATATGGGATCAGGACAGAAATCAGATTAAGCTTGTTTATGTGTTAAATGTTTGGGAAAAAATGACTTGTTCCAATATGCTGCAAGCAACAAAATGTGCTCCCCCTAACAATCAACCCTGTGCAGGTCTGGAATGAAAGTGAGGGTGAATTCTGATCACAGAAGAGTCCTTTCCCTAGCCCCACTGCATTTCTACTGTTTTGACTTGCCTTCCACCTAGCAACAATAAAAAGGAAAGGAGAAGGCGGAAAAAAAAAACCCCAAAAGCTCCTAGCAAAATGCCAGCATTTTAAATTAAATTTAAAACAGTTTAATTGCCTAATTGCTCAGCTATTTTGTGCAGTTTATTAACAGAAGCAATTCTTCGGCAGTCATGCCAGCATAGCAGAAAATTGGCATTTGAGCCAGTGGGAATTAAAGAGGCAGAGTGCGGAACTAAAACAGAAAGAATGCCTTGAACCTAGTGGAACAGACATTTGAGGTTTTAGTCTCATTTTTATCTCTTTCCCTAATCTGCCGGAGGAAGATCAAGCTTGGGTTTTGCTTGCTAATGCGAGAATGACAGTTGCTCATCACCAGTGTCTCTGCATTTGGAAAAGTACTGGATTTCCTAAGAAATGAATGTCTGAGCAAGCAGTGCATTTACAAAGAAACAAAATGCATTTCTTGCCAATAGTATTGGAATCTTTTAAAAGAGTTAATTTGATGACTTTTTGAATAATAAACCTTGCTATTAAATATGTATGTGTATTCAAACAAAACTAGCAAATCATCCTTGTAAATAAATGCATGTGCTGACTGAACAGAAGAGATTAATATTCAACTGTATTCTATCACACTTATCATATGCTCCTTTCCCTACCACAGAGAGAGATGGAGAGGGGTATGTGGGGGGTTGTGGGAAAGGCAGTTATAATGTAAAATAAATAATCCAACATTTATTGCCTGTAATGGAGAAATTCAATTAGCCAGGAATGCTATTGCTATAATCTTATGGGCTACATTCCATTCTCAATGCTTTCTATAATATAAAGAGGTGGGGAGCTATAAGCATATGCCTCCCTCCTTCTTCAGTGTGCATTCACTAGGAGAATCCTGCCAGGTGTTCTACACCTGCAGTAGAGCTGGCCTATCAGAGAAGTAAGAGGAGAATCCCACTCAAACTGCTTGGATGTCAGTGAACGTTTACCTTTGAGTTATGGGGTGGGCACTGTGTTCATTTATCTTCTTTGGAGAACATTTTTACATGGTCAGAAAAATCTACAATCTAATAGCAGAGCATGCAAAAAAAATTAAAGACTTTGGGTGAAATGAAGGCTTTGTTGAAGTCAATGGGAGTTTTGCCACTGATTTCAATAGGAGTCAGGATTTCACCCCTCATTAATGAAAGAGGTATGCCTAATTTCTGCACGCACTTGCATATGCAAACTGGGTTACTTATTTTGCATGATTAATTGGATTCATTTGCACATGCTACCTGTTGTACATGCGATCAGCAATTGCAAGTGAAAATTAGGGCACAAAGTAGGGCACCTAATTAAAAAAATAAACAGGCCCTAAACTTTATGATGTATTTTCAAAAAAACTCGAAGTTTGCTGGAAATACTCCTAGAAATTGCAGTCCCATCCTTCCCACAGCACGGGAGCACTGCAGCAGAACAGACTGTTCAGGAGCATGTTTTATCACAATGCAAAATGCCTGCCCACTCAGAACTTTTGTTTGCATGATTGCCCAACTCAAGGAACCCCTATGAAATGAGTTCATGATCTCTGCCCAGTACATAGCAGGCAGGGAGGTTTCATCTCTGACTCAAAAGCATCATCACACTTATCACTAATTAGCATGCTCATTGTCAGTCTCAGAGAAAGGCTAAGAATGAATGGACCTGGAAAGAGAACTATCCACTCTGTCTGGATTAAGGCACTTAAGTAGGGTGGTGAATGAAAGCTGGTGCTTTCAGTGCCCGTGCTGTATAAGTAGATCAGTAAAGGAACTCCCATTCAGGGTTATCCATTCGCCACCTAGGCTGACACATAAAGACACACACAAATGGTAAATGATCAATGTGATACTGTATCTGGGAAAATAAGAACACAGCTCTTGCAAGCATTAATGTGAGCTCTGGGTATAATTCCCTATGTATAGCACAAACATTACATGCCAGTGTGCTAACAATCACTGCCACAGTATCTACTGTATTTGTGAATGGGAGGAATGATACAGCATAGGCTGGCTGAAGGTTTTTGCCTCGTAGCATAGTCTAGTGGACACCATCCTTGACTGGGAAGCCAGAGACCTAGATTCTATTCCCATCTCTGCCACTGACCTGCTGTGAGATATTTGGTCTCTGTGCCTCAGTTTCCCCATCTGTAAAAAAGAGATGACAACACTTATCAACACATCTTGGGATCTGTGGATAGAAACTATTTGATGAGAGCGAAGTATCATTAGTAGAGATGGTCAGAAAATTCGGACTTTCACTCAAAAATCTTAAACTCCAAAACTGGGCAATTTTGAAGAAATATTTTTGACTCTCAGGTTTTGGATTTGAAAAATTGAAATGGTTTGCAAAAAAAAATAATAATAAAAAATCAGACAAATGTCTATGAAACTTCTGTTTAGTCAGTAGAACAATTTTCAGTTTAAAAAGGGTTTTGATGGAAAATTTTCAACCAGCCAGAGCTATTCATTAGCTACTGTTTGAAGCAGTAAACAAAACGTGCCTTCTCTTTTGATTAAATTCTCAAAACCAGCACTGTCATTAAATGATGTAGTAATCCTGCCAGTTTCAGTACTGCACTGTAAATGTACAGCAAATCAACATAGATAGTGATCAGGTTTCCATGCCTCAGGCAAGGGACATCCTGCGGCCCTAGTAACTTTCAAAGCAATTGGCTGGGATGTCAAGATTGAGGACAAGGGTAAGTCCTAGCTTGTAGCACTCATCTACCCTCTTTGTGTGTGTAAGAATATGAGATGAGGAACTCATTTCTTCAAGGAAAGGACACAAGTAATTTCTCTGGTGTCCTTGCCTCTGGTCTCAAAAAACGATCAAGTGAGCCTTGTGATTTTCTTGTATCTTCTGACATACAAAGATCACTGCACATCTATTGTCTGTAAAGCTTCTGGTTAATCTCACTATACAAAGTAAATCCATTTTTGGCCTTGTCTTCACTGTTAATGAAAGGTGCATTTTTACTCCGAGGTAACTAAAGGACATGAGCTGCACTGAATTAAAAACCCAAGAAAAGACAAGCACTTTTGTTTTACAATAAGGTAAAATAGGCTAGCTAAGCCCTAGGTAGGGTATAGTTACCTTGATGTAAAAACACACTTTTTAAAATAGCGAAAACAAATCCCAATATTATATTTCCTGAGCTCCTAATACAGGGGTTCTCAAACTGGGGGTCGGGACCCCTCAGAGGGTCGCAAGGTTATTACATGGAAGGTCGCTAGCTGTCAGCCTCCACCCGAAACCCTGCTTTGCCTCCAGCATTTATAATGGTGTTAAATATATAAATATATAAGGGTGGGGTCGCACTCAGAGGCTTGCAGTGTGAAAGGGGTCACCCGTACAAAAGTCTGAGAACCCCTGTCCTAATATCTGCATATCCTCGCCATAGTGTCGCTGCTCTCAGTGCTATAGGCAAAGACAACATTCTCTTGCTTTACACATATACTTGTTTCAGTGACAAATGAAATTTGCTACTGAAACTGACCACCACATTAGCTCAGGGTCACTAGTATCTCTGCTTAGACTCTTCTGCCTGTTGCCACTGCTGTGTTCTGAATACACTGTACTCCTGGGTTCTCAAAATTCACACAAAGAGATAAAAAGGAAGATTGACCACTGATGCTCAGCATGTGCTGGGATCGTTGGCCCTTGGCTTAAGAACACATGAAATAATGCCTTGATGCACCTCAGAAGGAAGAGTTTGCACTCCTGGGATATGTGACCTACTTTTAACTCTTTTTTATTTTGTAATACAGGTATGGAGATTGGCAACCCTAGCCCGATGGTGACATGCACTTCAGCAACTGACTCCCAAATGGGGGTAGTAAAACCTGGTCAAGAGGATGAAGAGTTCCTAGCCATTAAATCTAGATCTCTGTTTTTAGAGACCATATGTCATAACCGGGACAAGGGTGGTCATACCTAGTGGTCAGAGCATGAGTCAGGCAGGGTCAGGTTACCGGTAGGTTAGAGTCCAAGACAGGCTGAAAGGCAAATCAAGAATCAGGCATCAGGAGTGTAGAGAATTAGTTCATTTTGTCATTTATTTGTTGTGTGATATTATGATTAACTAATATGTCATGTCATATATAATCACTGTATGTGGAATAGAGTTAAATTGTAGGATTATAGAAGTATCAGATTGATCAGTAATCAGAAGGGATAAGTATACCTTAAGTAAGTAATGCTGAAATGCAAAACCTACAGGCTGAGGTCTGTAAAATATCAGCTTAGACATACTAGGCCATAGGCTTAAGAAATGCTTGACATAAGTAAGTGACCAAAGAATGTCCCAATGCCACAAAATTACGAAAAAAGATGTGCCAATGGGTGGCATTGCAAAAAACTAACCCTAAGAGTAATTTTAACTACAAGTATCAGAGGGGTAGTCGTGTTAGTCTGTATCCACAAAAACAAGGAGTCTGGTGGCACCTTACAGACTAGACAGGTTTATTTGGGCATAAGCTTTCATGGGTAAAAAACCCACTTCTTCAGATGCATGGAGTGAAAATTACAGATACAGGCATAAATGTATATTGGCACATGAAGAGATAACCAATGTTGAAGGCCAATTCAGGCAGGGTGGATGTGGTCCACTCCCAATAATTGATGAGGAGGTGTCAATACCAAGAGAGGGAAAATTGCTTTTGTAGTGAGCCAGCCACTCCCAGTCTCTATTCAAGCCCAAATTGATGGTGTTAAGTTAGCAAATGAATTGTAGCTCTGCAGTTTCTCTTTGAAGTCAGTTTTTGCAGGTTTTTGGTTGAAGAATGGCTACTTTTAAATCTGTAATTGAATGTCCAGGGAGATTAAGGTGTTCTCCTACTGGCTTTTGTATGTTACCATTCCTGATGTCTGATTTGTGTCCATTTATCCTTTTATGTAGAGACTGTCCGGTTTGGCCACTGTACATGGCAGAGGGGCACTGCTGACACATGATGGCATATATCACATTATTAGATGTGCAGGTGAATGAGCCCCTGATGGTATGGCTGGTGTGGTTGGGTCCTATGATGATGTTGCTAGAGTAGATATGGGGACAGAGAAGGCAACGGGGTTTGTTACAGGGATTGGTTCCGGGGTTAGCGTCTCTGTGGTGTGATACCCCGTAGTCCCATTGTTCTAACACATGCCCTAACCATAGGGTATACGTTGTTTGTAAATACTAATGAGAATAAAAGGAACTATAACTAACCTATGAAAAACAGTGTACCCCAATATTCTTGGGGATCACAATACTAATAAGGAAAAATGCAGAGTGTTAGGTGTAGTCAGAATCACAAGATAAAAGAGGGCTCCCAGATTGGGTAAAATGAGGTCCTTGTGAGAAAACTCAAGCAGGAATCTACTGATGATCAATTGGCAAGGTATCCATCAAACCTTAAGAATATTGTGAAGGATATCTATATTTGTAACTTGTGCATAGGTCTTTATAGGTTTTCTATATGCGTGGGTAATCATAACATTAATTGTAACTTTAATAGTTACTAAAACAGACTAGACCTTGTACTTGTAAATGTATGTGTAGTCCCTATCCTTGGTCTTTTTGTGTTCCTAGATACTCTAAGGCCATGTCTATACTAGCACTTATGTTGGCAAAACGTTTGTCATTCAGGGGTGTTGTCATAAATATAAAGGGAAGGGTAAACCCCTTTGAAATCCCTCCTGGCCAGGGGAAAGCTCCTCTCACCTGTAAAGGGTTAAGAAGCTAAAGGTAACCTCGCTGGCACCTGACCAAAATGACCAATGAGGAGACAAGATACTTTCAAAAGCTGGGAGGAGGAAGAGAAACAAAGGGTCTGTGTGTCTGTCTATATGCTGGTTTTCTGCCGGGGATAGACCAGGAATGGAGTCTTAGAACTTTTAGTAAGTAATCTAGCTAGGCATGTGTTAGATTATGATTTCTTTAAATGGCTGAGAAAAGAATTGTGCTGAATAGAATAACTATTTCTGTCTGTGTATCTTTTTTGTAACTTAAGGTTTTGCCTAGAGGGGTTCTCTATGTTTTTGAATCTAATTACCCTGTAAGATATCTACCATCCTGATTTTACAGGGGGGATTTCTTTATTTCTATTTACTTCTATTTTTATTAAAAGTCTTCTTGTAAGAAAACTGAATGCTTTTTCATTGTTCTCAGATCCAAGGGTTTGGGTCTGTGGTCACCTATGCAAATTGGTGAGGCTTTTTTATCCAACATTTCCCAGGAAAGGGGGGGTGCAAGTGTTGGGAGGATTGTTCATTGTTCTTAAGATCCAAGGGTCTGGGTCTGTAGTCACCTAGGCAAATTGGTGAGGCTTTTTACCAAACCTTGTCCAGGAAGTGGGGTGCAAGGTTTTGGGAAGTATTTTGGGGGGAAAGACGCGTCCAAACAGCTCTTCCCCAGTAACCGGTATTAGTTTGGTGGTGGTAGCGGCCAATCCAAGAACGACGGATGGAATATTTTGTACCTTGGGGAAGTTTTGACCTAAGCTGGTAAAGATAAGCTTAGGAGGTTTTTCATGCAGGTCCCCACATCTGTACCCTAGAGTTGAGAGTGGGGGAGGAACCTTGACAGGTGTGAATAAACACCTCCCTGAAAGACATAAATTTTGTAACATAAGCACTCGTGTGCACAGTGCTATGTCAGCGGGAGATGCTCTAAGTTTGTAAGTATAGACATGGCCTAAATCCAAAGCAAATAACAGAGGTGACTTTCACTCTGTTGAGCTTGAAACTGTAGCCGCCAGAGCCGAACCGACAGGGGCGTACTACAACATTACAAAATTCACCTTAAATAAAATAAAAGGCAGGGTCAGGTTACCAACTGATCAGGGCTGTGCACCAGGTTGCAGATGGCAATCAAATAGCAAAGTTGAGGACAAAAAAGAAGCCAGAGTGGAGGGTCCATCACAAGCAGTGCCTGGAGCAGAGACCGTCAGGCTGTCTATATTGTTGCTCAGACAGCTCCCTTTCATGGCTTCCTGGTTTAAGTACTGGTATCGGTCATCAGGGGGCTGTGAGGGGCCACCAATCAGGTTCTGCTGGGTGGTACTTCCTGCCAAGCCCTGCCTAAGCCTCCTGTGGCAATGAGTTGATGTCAGTAGGCCTGAACCCCCATGATCCCAAGTTCCAGCCTTGCAGGTTTTAACACTTTATGCCTGGGGCTTTCAGAGGAATTAAACACTCACCCCCACTGAATTTCCATGGGCTTTGGGCAGCTGGTGCTTTTGAAAATCCCAGCTTACAGTTCTTGGGGTGAGAACTGATCAGTGTATGGATCAGTACAAGGTGTTGCATCTCCTGTCAGACAATTCAAAAGATTTCTAGCTCAGCTGAATCAATCCCACTCCCTTTCTGTTTCGCATTAATGCTCCCATGTGCATCAATGGTGGTTTCCATTCTCTCTCCTCTAGGACCTTGACCATCTGTGCCACTTATGACCACCACACAGACAGGAGTTGAATTGCTGTCTGTATGCCTGTGTCATGGGGTGCAGACTCACCAAGCAGCACCTTCTGCTGGTCATCTCAGGGAATTAGTATCCAGCCTCCGGAGTGCCTTCTTCAGGCTGGTGTCTCACCTCCCTGGCCCCCCATGTCCCTCCCAGACCCCAGTGCCCTTGCCTTGGGTGCTGCCCCCTGGCAGTACCCCCACAGTTCTGGGTCTCCCCCTCCCAGGGGAACCCCCACCCACTATCCCCAGCTCGCCTCAGTCTTAGGCTACTGCCAGTCACCAACTAGCCCCCGCTCCCTGGGGCAGACTACAGTATAAGCCACTCATCACAGGCGAGGGGGTTTGGACCTGCTGCCTCTGCCTACCCGTGGCTGCCCCTGCAACCTCCGTACCTAATAGGCCTTCCTAGGCCTGCAGCCTGGGGCTTTCCTAGGCCCAAGCTCCCCGGCTCCCTTGGCCTTCCCCAGCCCTGCTCCCAATCTGGATACTTTCTCAGCCCTTACAGCCAGGTCCCTTTCTCTCCAAGCTAGAGAGAATCTCTACTGGAACTTCTGGCTCAAAGCCTTTATAGAGCCAGCTGGGCCCTGACTGGGGCATGGCCCCCAGCTGCCACCACTTTCCCCAACCAGCCAAGGTTTTGCTCCCTTTCCCCAGCCCTCTGTAGGGCTTTTCCAACCCCTTCAGGGCTGGAGTGGGTGCTCACCCTGCTACACCCTGTATACACACCCCCAAATCCTTCCCTTCCCACTAAAGAGTCAGATTTCTTTCTTGGAGGTAAATTGTGTGACATTTCCCTGGACAACATGACCTACAACTGCAGACTTCATGTAACGCCATTAGCTCCACTTTTGGCACTGGCCCCTTTCAAGCTCAATGCATCTCTCTCTCGTGCATTCTGTATATAGGGATAAGCATGTCATACAGCCATACCACCCAAGGGAAAAATTGCAGCAAAGTGCATTGTCACTGGCAAAGTCAAGTAAAGATGCCAGGTCCTTACCAGTAATAGCCTAGTAACAGCAGAAGTGAGTATTATGTTCTTTCCTGTGGGGCACAGAAAAAGAAGAGTTTTGCACCTGTTTATTGTGCCAGAGGAGCACTCCTATTTGTGTGTGGTATAGCGGCAGAGACATGCCAGGGAAATATTTTATCTGTGCACTAGGCACAATCCAGCCTGATCTAGCATTGTCATATCCCTGCTTGCTATAACTCACAGATCCAGAGCCCGTAAAACACCGGAGGTGAGTTTGGGTAGTTCCTTCTCCCTAACCGGGCACTGCTGTAAATCTGCTCTAAGAAGTCTTTTCTTCCAGCTTTTGTTCCACTGCATTTTCTGAGCACTCTCAGAGGAAGTCTGTTTTTCATTACCAAGATGGATTATCTTCCTCATATGGTCACAGTGGAGACTCTGTAAGAGTATAGAGGAGGGGATAAAGATCTGCCCCACTAAGGGCCAGTGAGATGGTATCTTTTGCTGCTTTTTCAGACTTAATGGCTGTGGGTACAAAGAGAAAGCACAGCATAAGATCATCAGAAAATCTCATCGGAGCCCTCTAACCATAAAACACAAGACAGGTCAGGGAGGTGATATTTGGATCTAGATCAGAATCAGAACTAGGATTGTGTTTCAGGCTGATCCAGAGCAAAGGTTCCGGTTCAAATTCGACAGCCAACTCTCACCAGCTGGTCTGTTGATGTTTCCACCAACTTTCATACCCAAAGTGGATCTGGAAAATAGGGCCCCTTCCTATTTTGGTTCCAATTTAAGAACCAAAACGATAGGGGCCACATTCAGATCTGGAAGTTCAAGTCCCACTTCTGCCCTTCAGCGCTTGGTGTTGTAGTACAGATTAGAGGCTCTGCTCAGTGCACATCTCTGATTATCATTATGTCCACTAGCTGTGAAACTGACTTAATGCCTGTAAGCTTCACTGGTCACTGAAATTAATTGGGGAAAAAACAGACCGATAGATACAGCATCCCCCTCCCATAACTGCCAATGTAACTTACAATATTAGTTGTATTCCAAGAGGAAGATCCAATATTGAGCCAATTTCCTAGATTTTAACATTTATTTCCCTTGTGTTTTTAAAATAAAACCCAAAGATAGTTAATATGACAGCCTGGTTATTAATACGATTTAGTTCCTATTGAAAAGGACATGGGTTAGGACTCTGCATGCAGGCCATGTACAATTTCTTCAGAAAAAATGGTAATTTATTTTAACAGAAATGTTTTCTTTGGCTAATCCCCTTCTCCAGGCTGTTCTGCCCAAACAGTTTTTCTGAGAGGGCTAGAGTATGATACAGATCTGATAGGATGCCTTATTTTGCACCAAGTAATTGCATTAATTGGTACAGCCAATGATCAATGTTAATTTAAAAAAACCCAAAAAACTACAAAGGCTTAGCATTGCAAAGCTATCTAGGAAAGTATTTGAATACCAAGGCTGATTTAGGCATATAATTAACCCGTCAGTCTGTAGCTTAGACAAATAACTCCACTCCTCACCACATACAAACACCAGTCCCATTCTTTTCAACGGGGACTGCTATTGGAACATAAAAAAAGAAAATGGAAAGGACTGAAAGTTCGCTAATTCCCTCTTTTCCCTCCCTTCCACTACTGACATTACAGAGAAGGGATAGTGTCAGATATACTTGTTCTACCCTAATAGATAATTCTTGCTCATTCTACAGAAAAAAAGCAAACAACGCAGAAAGGAAGGTCCCATGTGGAATGATCTTTTTCGTGGCCCCAGATCTAGTGGACAGCGGTATTTTGTGCATGTCAGAAAGCATGTTTGTACCCAGTAATACATTATTCAATCCTATTTTTTCTTGAATCATAAGAGTGGATTCTGCCCATATCACTGCAAAGCTAGAAATCTTACGCAGGGATTACCTTTTACCGGTACACCGTACCAGCCCATACCCCCTTACTTTCACCCCTGTGCTTAACTCAGGTGAGGGTGTTGGAATCTGGCTCAAGTGCTTAGCTACCAAGATGCTTTAAATAGGTGGTTTAAACCCATGTGCTTCACTACACAAAGAAAATAACTTGATGAAACTTTCTTTTGACATAGGACCTTTTGAGTCAGTCATTCTTCTCCCATTTTTACAACCATTTTACACTGGAGTAAATCCATTGCCTATAGTGTCACAGAGAAAGTGAAAGCTGAATCAGGCTCAATCTTTTACAGACAACCAGAAAGCGGCATTTAGTGTGAATATGGAGGTACGTTTACCCTCCGATAGTAGGAGCTGCTACAGTACAGTGCGTTTCCCTGCAGACACGCAGATTAACTGTTTGACCTAGTTCCAAATGCAAAAAGTGTTTGTGGCAGAGGCTCATCACAAAAGGCTGCCAAAATACTCTGCCATAAAATACTCAGCAATAAACTCAATTTACACTATAACTTAACACTTCCCTAGCCTCTACCTCTCTGCCAAGTATGACCGCATAACATGCAGTAACCTGCTCTCCATTAAAGCAAAGAATCTCGAAGTTTCCCCTACAGAACATTTCCTTGCAAGATCAACTTGCCTGTCAGTCCTTATGGAAAGTCCTGGAAAGCATCATCAAGAATATGATTCTGTCCATATCTCCCAGTGCACCTAATGCCAGCATTAGATTCGGTGTACCTCAAACTTTTTAGAGGAAAGAAGGGAACTTTTTCCTGTCGCCCAGCCCATGATCAGTTTTATGCCCTGAAGCATGAAGATTAATAGCCTTTAGAATGTCTTCCCAGCCAGCATAAGTGCCATATACCATTCTGAGCTGTAAAGTTAAAATATTAACAGTTATATTATCTTTTATTGTTACACTATCCATGCTTTAAGTCTGATATAACTGATGCTGTTGAGTAGCATATTTTGCTAAAATCCTGAAAAGCCAGGCCAGCACTTCCAATTAAGGAAGCAAACCAGATGTCCACGAGACACAACTATGAGCAGCTTATGGACTCTGTTCAATAGCTACTGGAACTTTGCTCAGTCTTCACCACTTACGCTGTTTAAATGACCTCCAAACTTTGCTTAGGTCATCAAAACCTCCAGAGCCAACACTGCTCAAAAGATATTTAACCTGAAGGGAAACAGGTTCAAATGGATTGAAAAGTAGAGGATCAGCAAATTGCAGCAAAGCACTAAATCTGCCTTATGTTTCCAGAATAATGAATGGATTGTTACTATATCAGTTCGGCACATATATATATGCAGTAACATGCTGTATTAAATTGAAAATGTACAAATAGATTATGTCTCCAGCCATCCCCAGAGGGGATGAGCTAGTGCGGTGACCCCCACATTTTAAACACAGAGATTCTGTAACAGCGTAAGCTCATCTCCAGACAGTTCTGAGACAGCTCCTCATTCTTCTGGGCTGGTAAACTTAGTTATATGTGTATGGGCTCTTAACAACTAAAGCCCTTTCTGCTCTGCACAGACTGAGAAGCCCTGTATCTAAGAAGAGGGTTTTACTGGTGTTCTTGGCCAAAATTACTCTCCCCTGCCCAAAGATGTGCGGTATGCCAGCTGCCACTCTCCTGTCCCAGCACTATCGGAGCTGCTGGAGTGGGTGAAGTGATTGCTGCAGTAAGTATACAGTCTGCAAAGTGCTTTGGAGTGAAAGGCATGTTCTGTATTTAAGTTATTATTTTGTGATAACCAAATCACAGAGAATGGTTCAACGAACTGTTCAAGGATAATCCAACCCAATAAGAAAATAGGTACTCTGCTCCGGAAATGAAAAACAAACCTAAATTTGTTAGTCTCTAAGGTGCCACAAGTATTCCTTTCCTTCTGGTTTGTGTATCTGGAGCTGTGCCCCACAAGTTAACTCTGTGGGGAATATTTACATGGCTCCCGGATGGGCAAATTTGGAATTTTCCTGAAACAGTTCACCCATACCTTAATGTCAATGCTTTTATTTCCTGCTATCCACTCAGAGCAGCAAAACGTGATGTTACCAATGGCAGCAGGGTTGGTAATATAATCAGGTCTTACCTCAACCAGGGCATCCCACAGATCTGACTCTCCTTAATTTAACAAAAAATAAATTAATAATTAACTCAAAATGGTCACCGGGGAATTTAAAATCCCAACATAAAACAATTGTCTTTTGCTGATCCAACTAAAATACTGCCCGAGTTAAGCCCCTGAGCAGGCACAGTTTCTTGGGTTAAGACAGAGATGCCTTTCCCTGACATAGCCTTGTCCAGAACTGGCTCCTTGAGTGAAGCAGACAGTCCTTTTGATCTGACCTGCTGGGTCCTGATTGGCCTCTGCCTGCTCCCGGACCTTCTAGCCGCTGGAGGACCAAGCCTCGCTGGATCTGCCAGCAGTTGATCCTGGGAGGCCTCTCTAGGCAATCCTTTGGGGTCCATACTCACTGTTCTTCTCTTCCAAAAGGCAGTGGGGCCTCTGGTAGAAAGCTGCAAATGCCTGGGACACCCCATCACAATGACCAAGCCCTTTCACCACTGGATCACAGGTTTGCACTCAGCCAGCAGGGTAATGACCACAAGTGACCACTGCCACCTTGAAGACTCTTTGGTGACCTGTGTGGAATGGGCGGGTGGTCTCAGCCCAGTGCCGAATGGAGAATTTCCCATAAGACAGGAACCTTCATCAAGCATTTGTTGGGCCCCTTCTTGGCATTCTCAGCAGACAGGCTAAGGACTGAATAGGCCATGGAGACTGAGCCCCCCTCTTATCCCTGTAATTAAGACTGAGGCTCCTTAGGGCCAGTGTCCAAACAACTCAAATTTCTGCACACTGATCCTGCTATGTAGATTCATAAAGGGGCTTCATCTTGGTGGATTGTCAATCTGACATCCTTCACTAGCACAAAATTCGCTCCTAAAGAATGCAGATAAATGCAGTTAAATCTACTAAGCAACATCTCTCCTCCTCACTCCCTCCCCTCCTACTAGCAACAGCAAAACACATTACCAACCAGGCCGAAATGAAAATTAAGAATGAAAATAATGAAACCCCTCTCCTACCACCATGCTGGGCCTGGGCTTCTGCTCTAGCATTGTACAGTCAGAATCAGCAGGAATAAAGCTGAATATAAGAGGGACTCTCAGGGGCATCTTAAATACTCCTAATGTAACTAAACCTTGGAGTTTCTTTCCAGTGCCAGCAAATGGGACTGCAGATCTGTCCTGTCCATTCAATACAGTCCATGCAGAGAGCTACATACTGGGCCCCCTGCTTCTCATCAAAGAAAAATTAGCAGTGGGAAAAGATCCCTCAAAACATAAGAAATGCATTGACTGCCACAACTGGAACGTGTTCACCGCTTTGTGCCTGGGCACTCAGCCTCTGCCTTTGAAAAGCTTTTTAGATGTAACACCTGGAGTTCATGGCGGTGGGGTGCACCTACAGGGGCAAAATATCCCCATATATTTTCCCATACCTCTTTTTTTCTTTTTAATTAAAAGTGTTTTAGGAGTGAATTTAGTGCTCAGAAGAGAGAGGAGACTAACAGCATGGATTTTAGCCGGGCACCACTCAGGCCGATGTTTTACAGGGATTCCCCACAGAGATCTGCCAAGGCACTTCATTCCCGACCCGTAACGCTCCTCTTCTTTCAGCCCTGGCACTGGGACACAGCTCTGCAAGCATTCCTCAGCCCTGCCTTTCAGCAACCCCTGTTATTCCAGCCCTGAGCCCACAGGCCGCCCTGCAATCCTGTGGCCTGGCCTGAGCAGAAACTGCCAATCATGCTGCGTTGAGCAGAGGGTATGGTATGCTAGGCACAGGGACAGGAATTAGGCTGAAATCAGTCAACTTGATTTCATTTGTCACTGAAACTAGCATGTGAAACTAGGCTGCCCGAGATGAAGGACACAAACAAACACTTGACAGTTCCAAAGCCGCCAACGGGTAGGAATTTCACAAGTGCTTGGCCTTGACCTGGCTTTGCTCCCATTAAAGTCTATAGGACCGTTGACTGCAGTGGCAGCAGAGTTAGGCCGGGGCTGAGCATGTCTGTAAAGCTCATTCAATATTTGTGATCTATGACTCCCACGAGATTGCACAAGTGCATGAAAAACATATGTGACGGTGTCAGAAATGCTTCATTTACATATTTCCTGCAAGGCTTTGTATTACTTTTAGTACCTACTGTCTCAGAAATATATTTTAAACATATGTTTCATATAAGATACATTGGTGTGACATAAATTTGATGGGCCAGTTCCTCAGCTGGTGTGAGCCAGTGTTTTTGTCAGTCAGACATTTTACCATGCATAGGCACCATATGGACCCTACCTATCAGAGCGATGGCTGCACTAGAAGTCCAGACACACAGGCAGAGGACACAGAAGAGTGTGTGGTATCAGCACTGGGTACCTTTATGATTATTTATGACTTGTGTTGCAGTATTGCCTAGGACCCCAAGTCATGGAGCAGGACCCCAGGAGGCTAGGTGCTGTGCAAATGTAACCCACACAACTCCTCGGTGTGATGCTCTGTCCCCTCGAGTGGCAGTGAAATCACTTAGAGATTAGTGCAGGGGTGGGGTCAACCTGGGGCTCCAGGGCCACATGCGGCTCTTCAGAAGTTAATACGCGGATCCTTGTCTAGGCACCGAGTCCGGGGCTGGAGCTACAGGCGCTGACTTTCCAATGTGCCCGGGGGTACTCACTGCTCAACCCCTGGCTCTGCCACAGGCCCTACCCCCACCCAACACCTTCCTGCCCCCTCCCCTGAGCCTGCCATGCCCTCACTCCTCCCCCTTTCCCCCAGAGCCTCCTGCATGCCACGAAACAGCTGATCGGGATGTGTGGGGAGGGAGGAGGAGGCGCTGATCGGCAGGGCTGCTAGTGGACGGGAGGTGCTGGGAGGCGGGGGTGGGGACTGATGGGGGGCTGCTGACATATTACTGTGGCAATGTACATTGGTAAATTCTGGCTCCTTCTCAGGCTCAGGTTGGCCACCCCGGGATTAATGAATCTGCTCTACAGCCTCAGCTAAGGACCATTTGGCTTTTAGCTCATGCAGTAGAGGCTCATGCGTTTAGCTCCAGAGGTCCCAGGTTTGATCCTGCCCACCGACGAACAGGGTCTGTCAGTGTTACACAAACACAGAACAAAAAGATGGTCCCTGTCCCCCAAAGAATGTACAGTCTAAGCACTTAGGCCCAGATCCACACAGCCATTTAGGTACCTAAACCACAGCCTTAGGCACCTATGTCCCAGTTTCAGCTTCTGTGTGATACACACAACTCCTGTGGGATCCTGTAGGAACCTATCTTACTTGGCACCTAAGTTTCTAGGATAAAAGTTCCCTAGGTACCTGTTTCCGCCTCTGAGCATGCACACTTCTGCTTCCTTTTAGGCGTCTGGATGCCTATCTCCTGCCTAAACCCCAGCACAATTCATAAACCAGGGGAAGATAGGTGTTTATAGCTTTTAGCCCATCAATTAGATCACTAGCCTGGGATGTGGGAAACCTGGATTCAATTCCCCTCTCTGCCAGAGCAGGGGGAAAAATGACTTGAACAGGATTTTGAGCTGCCTGACTCCAGGAGACAGGTTCCCATTTGTGGATTGCTAAGAAAAGATAGGTGCATCCCTGCAGCCCAGAACGCGCTGATCTCTGAGAGAGGGACGGGGCTTAGTGCACACTCCTGTCCTTGGCATCTCCCGTTGGCTAGCTTAGATGGTTCCTCATTTAGCATGCTGGCTTTTGTGGATCACATCCTTAGGTGCCTCTCTCTCCACATTCATTGTGTAGGGAGCCCTGGTGCCTAACCCAGGCTTTCGGGATGACAGTGGCGTCCCTGTAATTTTCTAGACACCTAACTTTTAGGTGCTGTGGCACTCAGCATTGCAACACCTTTGTAGATCCAGGCCTTAATGTCCCTCTTACAAAAGGTATAGTTTGCTCTTCAGTTAACTCTATTGCCAACTGGGGAACAGGCCAGATGTCCCATTGTTCAGCTACCACAGTGATGGATGCTATATTGGAAGAAAAGAGAATTCTATACAGTCACTTGTATCTGTTAATAGGCTTGGGAGAATGCTAATGGACTCAATACTTGTGAGCTGAATAACATCACCATCAAGTTCGCACCAATATTTCAATCTTCCATAATGCCACATGCAGAAAAAGAACAGGCAGCAATTCAAAAACATTAGAGGTTTTAAGTTCAACTTGTTGAGCAGATTTTGATGCCTGCAGTTCCCATTAATATTTATGGGAGCTGGGAGGAGAAGAGCCACACACAAGTATGGAATATATATGTATTCCCCTTTAGATGTTAGTAGTATTTGCTGCTATCTAGATCTTATCAGACTCATTGTGCTTTCAGTCAGATTCACACCTCATTTCCCACTGTTCTGTAAATATAGTACAATCACATAATGTTTTAATAACTTCACAGGAAAACTGAAAATAAGGCAGAGATGACAACTTATGGATATAAATTTCAACAGCCTAGTTTTTTTATGCAGTTATTAAATGCTTTGAATTGAACAAGAGACAGGTTCAGAGCTTCGTTTACCAGGGTATTGGAAATACACTGAAGTCCATAACTCTGGGACAATAAAACTGACTTTGTCGACCAATTTTACTTCCATTAGGCTCCACAGTTCAACAGGCAATGATACGTTTTTAAGAAGATCACTGGATCTTTTGATGAATTCCCAGCCTGGCTATTGAGGGTGATTTCATTACATCACTTTCCTTCACAACTGCTTTAGGCAAATATGCTCCTTAGGATGAGTGATGGGGAGGAAATGTTTTTCACCACACATGCGGGGATGCTAAGAGGAAATAAAATCGTTTCTTCACATTAAAGAATTAATGTGGATACGCATTTGTTCTTGAGTCTGAAATTTTAAATGGGCTCATTATGAGCGTACTCTAACTCATCTGTTGTGACTTACAAAACCATGGTATGGACCTTTTGCTATCTGAAGAAAACTATAGTTTGGGAAATTCAATCTGAACCTGGTTCCCAGCCCAAGATTTGTGGTTGATTCCTGTATCTAGGCCAGCCCAAACAAAAACCTCAGATCAGAAAACCCCACATTAGTTTGGCATCTCCACATAGTCCAGAGTGCATGTTTGCTCACATTACAAAATCGCTGCTCCCCGGCAGTGTCTGCTAAGAATAGATTCAGGTCTGGAACAGAAGGATGTGTTGAGATCTGGAATCAGGTGCTTTTCTAAATCAGCATGGAGGTCACCAGGGCTGGAGCAGAAAGGGGCGCTGCAGGTCAGGATTCAAGGGAATTGGCAGAACAAGAAGTGTAGTTACAGAAGGTGCCATGTAAGTGGCTAGAGAATTCACACACTGACTCCTCTCATGCAAAGGAATTTACGTAACAGAGCCACCACTTCTGGAGCACCCCTTTATGGCATAGGGTGACCCGAGAGTATCCCTGCCTCTGTTTTCCTCTCTTCAGGGCTCCTCAATAATTTCACAAAGGTTTTCTCAGAGCCAATAACACCCAGATTCAGGCTGGCATCTAACCACAAACAGTTCCAAAATAAGGTCCTCCAACATCATACATTTTAAAATTTATATATTCATCCTTCCACACTCTTCATCAATACACACCCAGGCCTTCCTTGCTGGAGTCTTTCCTACCTTGGCAGGCCAGTCCCAGCCCTACCTAGCTTGGGACTTTTTTCTTCAGATGTTGCTCTCTCATATCTCAGGGTCTCCTGCAGGAGCCTTCTGGATCTCTTCTGAAGTCCCAGTCCCAATATCTCATTACCCAGGTTTTGCCCTTGTCTATCCTGGAGCTCGGATTGAGTCACATGACTCAGTCACATTATCTCCACCTAAGGAGGAGAGTTGGCAGTGTCACAAGTCAGGTGAGATCCATCTCCCTTTAAAGGGCCAGCCACCCTGTAAGAATAACCCTAATAAAAAGATCCTCTGTGATACATGGAGGCATTAACTGACTAATAATCTGTTGAGCCAGTGGGTCTCAAACTTTTTGATTGGCAATCCCTTTCACACAGCAAGCCTCTGAGTGCGATCCCCCTAATACATTAAACACACGTTTAAATATATTTAACACCATTATAAATGCTGGAGGCAAGCAGGGTTTGGGGTGGAGGCTGACAGCTCACAACCCCCTGAGGGATCCCGATCCCCAGTTTGAGAACCCCTGAGCTAACAGATTAGAAAAAACCCAACACTAGTATGATATGCTGGAACACCACCAACCCAATGAAGATTTTCATGTAGTGTGATGTGGTGGGAGAAAGCCATTGCTTTCCCATTCAACTCACCTGAACTAGTGCCAGGCACAGCAAGGAAATTGTGAAAAAGATCTGGTGCATGCATAATCCGTATGGGTACATGCACACAACAGCTACTGTAAGAGACTCAACACGCACGGCTTCAAACTGATGCTGCAAGTAGTGTAGGTAAATGTACAAATATTAAGCAAAAAAAATCGACAGTGTAAAGATCTACAGGATATAACAACTGTGAGCAGTAAAAAACATGGGCATCCACGTGGGAGGGCATTATAAAAACAAGTCTCATCAACGAGCTTTTTATTATTATGATAGGTTTACAAAACCAGGGCTATTTCTGAGCAAGGGGTAATGCATAAACTGCACCACCCCATGAGCAGCCCAGGCAGGCAGTGTGCCTTAGAGACACACCTCTGTGTCAAAATTCTCCACTGCTCCCTTCCCTCCTCGCTCTGCAGTACAGTCCTGTCCTACTGGCCTAAAGCAACAGCAAATTATGCCACCATCTTTGCCAGTTCAGCAGTGCCAATCATTGTCTTCGAGCAGGGAGGGGAAAGCCAAAGTGATATCCATTCTCTTTCTCTCCCCACTCCCTTGCCCACCTGCTCTGGGAGGGGAATGAGCAGGTATGGAGCACCTGCTTCCTGGAATCTTTGACTGATGTGTTCCCAATTAGTAATTTAAAGATAAGGAATAAAAAACAAAATGGATTCTTTAAGGCTCTTTACACCCAGGGCAGTTACACATAATTTAATTCAGTGGAGGACTGTGAATGACACGAGTGATAGAATTAAAGACTTTATTTAAAATCAAATAGCTAGTTAAGCAAACAGGCATTCCTATAGAACCATACACTGCATTGATACTCACATTCTAAGATGGAATGATGTATCTAGGGGTGATCAGTCCCTGCATGAGAAGGATGGGTATATAATCCTATTTCTAAGGGTACCCTGATGGTGGATGGGCACACCTCTCTAAAATCAGCATACTGTCCTTTTTATACTTATTCACAATAACCCCCTACAATTAATTAGCATTAAGCCTGCCTCTTACCATATCTACCATAATTAAAAACATTGGCTATTTAATATTAAACATCATTAATTAGCACCTGTGTACATGCCATTCCAATAACTATCACTAGAGATCGTATTCCTCTAAAACATTCATATTTCATCTAAAACTCTTTTTAAAACCAGCGAGAACTGAACATGTTTACAACATAATCTGGGCGTATGCTCTAAAGTAGCTCTAACTTGCCTCTGAGCTGTCTCACTTCACTTGTCTCATAGTTTTATCAGGCCTTGCTTGACTATTGTCAAGCCTATTTTTAGGCAATACATTTTCAGGCCAACTTACATTTCGATGCATATCTATATAACACAAACAAGCATCACATAGGCTACATTTTTCCTACACACCCTGTCCCATCTTCTGTGTAATGCACTTAGAGGACATCTTATTCCTCTCACACCCTTGCACTGCCGTGTAGTCTAAGCCACAACCTACGCCTTAACGAAAAATGATTTACGTCAGCAATAGCATGTTTCATGCAAATGACACCCAAAGCTGCTTTTTTAAATTTTTTTTTATTTTACAAAAGTTGCTAAGGGCCCAGTTCTGCACATTTACATTGAATGGAACCGTACACTATTAACAGTCCCACTGAAAGGGGATCATTAATAACCACAAGTGGTCATGCCTTTTGCTTCCCATCCAAAAGGCAGCACAGCACCTCCTGATGTCAGGCCGGAGCATTGCCTCGTTATTCACTCAGTAAGAAGAGTGACACTTATAGCCAACACCATTCCTTACAGCATCTTACTTCCCTTGGGGATCTCCCATTCAACTATTCACCCCGCCCAACCCTGCACAGAGTGCAAGATGTGAGGAGATCACAGCTGGCGACCATCTGCCTGATGTCCTTTCCTGGTGTGAATTTGTCAGAAGATATAAACAGGGGAGAGATTTTAACTTCATAACAGGAGCAATGTACTTGTAAAATATTTACCATATTCAAATAAATAAAGTGACTCTCTTACCCAGTATAACATATAGTGCCTACCGCTTGCTGATAGGTTAATGCAGCTGTCTCCACTTCCACTCACTTTAGCTTCTTTTTAATATACATGCTAGTGTTTGTCAATTAAACGGATACTGTAGCTCTTGAGCTGGAGATGTCTTATCAGTTGTAAGGCAATGTAAATCATCCTAAAGGCCACAGAAATGACACAGTTACTCCTTAACTAAAATCAATAGCTATTCAGCATGGGAAAGGAGGTGAGTGCACACACGCGCACATAGACAGAGCTTTAACAGCCCTACATGAACACCTTGCAGCGTTGGAATTTCATGGCTGGATATCACAAAATTATCCATCATCTAGGTGAAGGGAAAGGGTGGGGAAAAAAGGCCTTATTAATCAATAGCTGATACCTTTAAGCAAATAAATCCCATATTTAGATCCTAAAGAGCTGTGCAAGCATTTGGGAGACCCAGCTGGGATTACGCTAGCAGTTGTGCCACGCAGAATGCTGAGAACGCAAGTTTAATTTAGGGAGCCTTTCATGGAGGATGACCAAAATGAAGCCATAATACAAATCACTTTCCCGACTGTAATCTTGATTTGCCAGAAACAAATTTGCACCCAGATAGTCTAATGCTATAGGGAAGCATTTGCCACAGACCCTAATTTAACATTTCTTTTGGTTTAGTGGGAATTAAATTGTTAGGGTTCTGGGTTTTCTCTTTTCTTTTTAATGTCAAATACATAGCTAGCAGGCACTGCAAAGAATACCCTCCTAAGGGTAAATGGTGAGTGCACAGCTCATTTAAGCCTCGTTTGAGTGAAACTGCTCCTTAGCTCTGCTCTGTGAATCAGAAGGAGAGTGTATACAATCACTCGAAGCAGCAGTAGCATTTCCCAGAAAGCTTTTGGGAACCTGACACAATTGCTGATCAATACACTCTCCAGTTAATTGATGGGACATGGAGGGAAAAAAAAAAGACCATCAATAAATAATCTTAGTTAGGAAACCTAGGTCTGAGGAGAGGTGCAGTAAGTTTAACGAAAGATGTCCAAGCTCTGGAAGAAAAATGAGGAGTGAAGAGAAGAAGAGCATTCTCAGATAGGTGTGTTTTTTGGAGGATAATAGGCTCAAAAGAAACTAAGTAAAAGAACACTAGGGAGATTTAAAACATTGGGTCCTAAAAGGAAACAAATACATTTGTACATTATTATATAATAAATAATGCAGTGGTTCTCAACCTTTCCCCTACCAGGACCCCCTTTTCTAGCACACTGAGGCATGCACAGGGGCCTCCTCCCATTAGCCAGGACCCGCTCCCACTTAGTAATAGGAGAAGTGGAGGGTTGTCATGATCCTCTCACACCTGTTGGTGACACTCTGGGGGTCACACATCCAGGCGGAGCGCCCATATATTACTAATTGATACTTGGTAGAAGTAAAGGTTCACCCAAGGTTCTCACAGCTCTTTGCAGACATTAATTCAATAAAGGTGGAACTCACCTCTGTGCAAAAGGTAGGGTGACCAGACAGCAAATGTGAAAAATCGGGATGGGGGAGGGGGTGGGGGTAACAGGAGCCTATATATAAAAAAAAAGAGACCCAAAAATCAGGACTGTCCCTATAAAATCGGGACTTCTGGTCACCCTAGTGCAAAGTGGCAGCACAGTCCTACACACCCTATGTAAGTCCTGATTTGAGGATAAGTGGTCCATAGATCTTTTTCTGGCCCACTTCACAAGGTTTCATCCAAAACCTGACAGCTAGAATTGGAGTAATGTTGCAAAAACATTCTCAGACTATCTATTGAAAACAGTTAATCACTCGCATTGGCCGTGTTCACTCCTCCCCCTTTTATAGTCTCTTTCAGTGAGCGTTCAGAGCCGAGTTTCACTAGCACGAATGCTCGTGGAAAGTAAACGTGAAGCTCATGGGTTTGAATACTTGCAGGAGCAGACTTTTATATTCCCTTTCCATGGGTATTCCCACCAGAAATGTTCTTAGAAGCGTTACATTCACTTGTTCCAGGAAAAGAAACAAAACCACCTGACTGATGTGACCAATCGCAACTAAGCAAATCCATAGGATGAGTGAGCTTGGTGAAAAATGTCATTAAATAATTTAGAATAATGTTATGCTGGAGTTGAGTGAAATCTGGTGGAAGCTGGTGGGCATCATGGCCCCCCTTCGCCCAGGATAGAAGCAATTAAACTTCTGGAACATCCTTCCAAGGGAAGCAGTTGGGGCAAGAGACATATCTGGCTTCAAGACAATACTTGATAAGTTTATGGAGGAGATGATATGATGGGATAGCCTAATTTTGGCAATTAATTGATCTTCAACTACTTGTGGTAGATATGCCCAATGGCCTGTGATGGGATGTTAGATGGGGTGGGATCTGAGTTACTACAGAGAATTCTTTCCTGGGTGTCTGGCTGGTGAGTCTTGCCCACATGCTTGGGGTTTAGCTGATCACCATATTTGGGGTCAGGAAGGACTTTTCTACCCCCAGCTCTGCCATGGTTTCATTTTGTCACCCTGATATTGAGCGACTCAGTTCCCCCATCTGTAAAATGGGGATAATCATCCTGAAATATGTCACAGGGGTATTGTGCGGCTTAGTAACTGAATATGTGTATAGGGCTTTGGCAGCAAGATTAAAGGTGCTAAGTTAGTGCAAAGCAGGAGAAAGCCTGTTTGATCAGTTGTCACTCATTCAGAATACATGCATCCTTTTTCCCTTTTGGCCAAGGAGCAAACATCATATTGTAGGAGCACCTGGCACTTTACTGGTGCATTTACAAGCCAACGGCTGCCACAGGTTATGATGGTCTTGTTAGCATTTGGTGGATAGAAGGAATCAGTACTATGCTTCACTTGTTCAATCCCTTGACTAGACGAGACAGATTGTGCAGCTGGAATGAAGGATTGTGCACTCCCTCATAGCAGCAGAGAGTTTAACAAGATATGAAGCAGCCATGGCAGAACTACATTAGTTTCTGAGAGGAGGAAAAGTGAATAAGTGTGTGTGTGTAGCAAAGTTGCCCCTTTGGAACTGCCTCTTGTTCTCCTCTTTGATCTAGTGAAGGATGGTGCATACACACACACAGACAGCATGTTTCATTGCTTTGATAAATCCATGCCTCAAAGGCAAGATTTCAAAGGGAATTTTGAAGCGCTGCCCCTCCCCTATCTTGGCTACTTTGTGGGGGGAGGAAAAGTCAGCGTGTCAGCTGTGGAAGATACAGATGTGATGATAATCAGAGATGCTGACGTTGCTCTTGGCACAGCCACTGGAGTGAGAAGGGATTAGAGGGGGTCTCTCTTTTTTCAGGTTGGTAGGGCGGTGAAAGCCTCAAGAGCTCCAAAGCAGAACTGCCAGCTTTATAAATTAGTGCTCTTGAAGATGGGATGAATTATTATCCCTTACTCAGGCATTTGCTGGAGATTCTGAACTGTGGGCAAGGAAAATAAAACCCCAGCTGTGAACCACAAAGACCAGTGTCTACGTCTCTTATTGGGGTGAGCCTGCAGATGAGACTAATGTCTTAAAAGCAGCTTGCTCTGGAAATGTGCTCCAAAGGAGAGGAAGCAATTCCTTGCCTTCCCCTGTGCTGCACCACAGCTGGGCAAGTGCATTCTGGAGGGGGAGGATTGGTTCCACTCTCATCTGAAATATAATATAGCGGCCCCAACTCCTTTTTCCCCATGGAAGAGAGAAATAGTTCCAGTAATATGAACCCATCACATTTGTCAAACTTCAGCCTTCTTTGAAGGTTCAAAAGAAAATGCAATTATCATTATGCCCCAGTTTTGCCTGGGCCTCGCCATGATGTCTGGGCAATTTTGGTTTGCTGGAGTTTTGATCAAAACTTTTGAATTTTAATTCCTGTGGGTTTACATGCTGTGTATTTTGCTTCAATTTTTGGAATTCGGACTAATCCACAGAGTCAAAGGACACTCATCTGAATTAGCAAATTTTGCCCGCTTTAGAGTCACAATCAGGGAAAGTCCCACATTTCATGTTTTATATGAAATTGTAAACCAGCTTAGGTTCATGCCAAAGTCAAGCAGTTAGTACTGTAATCTACACACACTTAAGGGGTGTTAGCCTAAATGGGAATTAGGCCCTATCTATCTGGTAGTATTGGCTGGGAATTTTACATCAATATGTTTTTGCAATGGAAAATGTGGCATCTGCAAAATAGAAATGGGAAAATTTTGATATTGCTGAATGCTTCAATATTTCGTTGGGAAAATTGAAATGGATTATTTTGCTGTGGGTCAGGTCGACCCAAACCAAAACCTTTTGTTTTGTGGAACAAAATCAAGAAGTTCAACAATGAATTGTGGCTGAAGTGCTGCAGTGTCTCATGGGAGTTGAGGTTCAGGTGCCTCATACTGCATAGTTCAGGCTCTGTAGCTGAAATACAACTCCCTGGATGCACCATGTTCTTACCTGTGGCTGAACCACCACAATGTATCATGAGAATCCCATGACTGTGCTGCATCATGGGAGATGTAGTCCGACAGGAGAGGCCAGCTCATAAAAGGTAATGGGGGATGAGGTACATGAACTACTGCTCCCGTGAGGCATTGTGGTAGCTCAGGTAGATGCTGTTCATCATCAAACCGAACCAAAACGAAACATTTTGACATTTCCTAATTCAGTGGTTCCCAAACTTGTTCCGCCGCTTGTGCGGGGAAAGCCCCTGGTGGGCCGGGCCAGTTTGTTTACCTGCTGCGTCCTTCCAGTGGCAGTGGTTTGCTGCTCCAGGCCAATGGGAGCTGCTGGAAGCGGCGCGGGCCGAGGGACGTACTGGCCGCTGCTTCCAGCGGCCCCCATTGGCCTGGAGCAGCGAACTGCGGCCACTGGGAGCCGCGATTGGCCAAACCTGCAGACTCGGCAGGTAAACAAACTGGCACAAGCGGCGGAACAAGTTTGGGAATCACTGTCCTAACTGAATGTTTTTGAACTTTCCATTCTATCAAAAAAAGATATTTTGATTTTTTTTGGCCTGATTCGGGATGACAACAAAATGTTGAAATATCAGAATTTCTTACAGGATGGAAATTCCAATTTTTCCACCCTCTCTAATCTAGGTACTTATATAGTCCCCATCACAGTAGTACCTGAGCACCTCAGACACATTATGTAATTTATTCTTACAACTTCCCAACCCCTCTGGAAGGTAGGAGGCAGTAAGTATCCCATTTCTTTTGTGATTAAATGACTTGCCCACAGACACAAGGAGCCTGAGGCAGAGCTGGAAACAGAACACAGATGTTTTAGTTCCAGAAGACAATCCTTCCTCAAATCCCAGAAGTGCTCAAAGCTTGGCCCAGGCTCAGTCAAATCTCATCCTAAATTCCCTCAGTGCTTGGTTCACCATCACTCAGAGCTGAGCTCCAGGGGCATGTGAAATTCAGCAAGTCCAACTTCCACTTCAACACAATTTCTAGGTCATTGCAGTTTACACATCTGAGCCAAGCCAAGGGTGGCCAGCCTACTCACTAAAACTCAGGCCAGATGTCAGGAATCTGAGTTGTTTCTCAATCTGGGGGTCAGGAATCAGAACTCAGAGGTGGAAACAAGGCCAAGTCAGAAACCAGGTCTTGGAGCCAGGAGACGAGTGCCAGAGTCAGGAACCAGGAGTCAGAAACAGAGGACCAGGCCGAATCGGTAACTGGGTGTCAGAGCCATGAGGCGAAGTGAAGCTCAGGAACCAGGAGCAGCACAAGAAAGCAAGGTTTGTAGCAGCAGCTAGCTCAGGTTCTGCTTAGCTGAACAAACTTCCTGTATCCTCCCCAGGTTTAAATAGGATGTATGGCCCAATAAGGAATTGGGAATGGCCCATCAATCAGGACTTCCAGGGGTGGCATATCCTGTGGGATCTGGGTGAGCCCCGAGGACTCATAACGTGCTGAGTGTTTCTCTTACCAAAGCTGTTAGATGACAGCATGGAGGTGGGTACCACCCCGGGAACCTGCAAACCCCGGTTTTAGACCCAGTGTGCCTTGCGCAAAGGTTTGAACCTTTTGAAGTACCCTCACTGCTCCAGACGAGAGGAAGCGATGGCTATTCAAGCATAAATGAAAAAGTAACCCTTTCACCCTGTTTATGAAGTCTCCCTTTCTGTTTTTTATATAATTTATAGAGTATAAATAATTGCATTCCATAGCTTTTTATGATACAATTTTCATCCAATTTACATGTCACAGCTATACCCATTACTGTCTCCCAGTAATTTAGGATTAGGACACTTTTTTCTGGGCTTCATGCTGACACGTTTTTAGGTTCTGGTCTATTAGGAAAAAAACACATTGTGGGTGCACATAATGCAGATGAGCCCTGCAAATCAAGTCCAGCGACCCACGCGGAGCCCAGACCAAAGTGCTGCCAAATGGCCAGTTCCACGTTCTACTTCACGGAGGGTGAAGCCGCCTCCAGGACCATTTGTCTGCCTCCTTTCTGGCACTGTTTGGCATGGCGCATCTGTTGCTTCAGCTGTTGTCAAACCCTTTGGCAACTCTTGGTGCTTGTTTGGCCTTTGCCAGCCTGATTTGCATGGTGATTTGCATACCATAGCCTTTTCAGTTGAAATTGTGGCTAACAAAACATTTGGCCATTGTTATTCATGATACTTGCTAACTATCCTTCACTCCAGCCTCACATCTCCACCCAGTAGATCAGCACCATTCCCTTCATTCAGCTTCTTCTCTGTGGGCACAGCCTTCAGATTTCATTAGAAGGATTACAGTACAGTAGACCTATCAGTCTTTCAGTAGGGGCATGAATGGTCATCAATCCACCCAGTGTTCCTTTCCTTCAAGCAGACTATCCACTTAGCTCAGCAATTCTGTCCATACCACAATCCTGCCAATTGCTGCCCTAGAGGGACAGGCAGATGGAAAGCACTGATGAGAGAGCTGATTGACACTGCAACTTTTGGAGAAGAGCTGTTATAGCAGACCTGCGAGCATGTCACAGTTACTGGAGTGGCACTGAAGAAGGTGGAGAAAGTTTACATTGGTATGTCAAAGCCTAGACAAGATGGCCAAGCACTTTCCAGCTTTGTTATCACAGAATTAACTTCTGCCTCGAGTAGTGGCTTTCTTGCTTTGTTCCAGTGAATAAGCCTGATGGATGAGATTTCATCCGAGCACAATTTTGTTTAACAACGTAAAAAGTGGCTGGGGCAGCTTTACTCCTAAACTGGCTGTATTCAAGGGCAACATCCTCAACAAGGAATGTGGCACAGTACTTGCAAGGTGAGGGTCTCTTATAGCAGTTCACTCAGCGGTGGAAGAGAATGGAATAGAAGGACCATATGGTACAATTGGTGCCATCCAATAATATCAGCAGTGTCCTCAGCCAGCTCTGTTACTTTCTCATCATTTCACATCAGACCATTCCGTTAGTCCAGTGAATATTTGCCTGTCATTAGATACACATCTCATTTCAGTTCATGCTTTGCGTGGTTCAATTCTGGTCTTGAGAATGCTGCTGAGAGTTCATTTCAAAGTCTTCTTCTATCCTCTGTAACATTTGTCTCTTTTTACCACGCACCAGTCAGTTCTGGCAGAACTGGGCTTCTCTGCGTACAAAATAGATGAACCAATCATCTGTATTAAGGTTCATTTCGAAAGACCAAGAAGAAATGTAGTAGGGATACTTATATGAAATAATGAAGGATGTAAAGAAGACTAATTTGGCTCCTATTTATCCTGTCCCATAATACAAGAACAAGGAATCACTCAGTGAAAGCACTCCTATGTTAATAATAAATATTAAACAATAATAATAATAAATAACCATAATTATTTTTCTATGTGTTTCGCAAGCCAGAGCTCACTACATCATTAAAATAGCAATAAAATAAAATTACAACTTTATAATAAAAAGTACACTCTTTTTGTAAATTATCCCTTATAGAGAAGTTCTATAAAATTCATTAGAAAATGATAAATCTTCTGAAGTTTTGAGGAATGCAATCTTAAAAATTATATCCCTAATACAGAGTACTAAATTATGACTCAGAAAATCTACAGAAAGATTACCATACTTCATTTAATTCACTGGGCTGTGAGTAGAGTGATTTCTATAGAATTCTATTGTCCCTATCTCCATAAAAATCTGTAGGACTTTCCCAGAAGAGATCCCTTTTTGATCAGTGAGCTGGGAAGATGATGTCTAATGTATCTTCACTCTCCAGTGAGACCTCAGTAAGTCTTTTGAGACATCTCTATTGACTACAGCCATAAACTATCATTATTGACTCAATATCCTGCATCCTCTTCTGTACAGCGGTGTTGTAGATCTGGACTTTGATTGATATTGGGTAGAGATTTACCTGAACAGATGTTTTTGCAGCTGCCTGAATTCACCTCTGGCCTTTTCTTTGATTGAGTTCTTTGTGAACTCTTTATGGTAAAGACCACCCTTACCTGATAGGAGAGCCCCAAGAAAGGGCCTCCTCAAGCTCTGTGTCATTAAAATAACACCACATCTCTTTATGAGCTTGATTTTATTTTCTTTAACTTCTATACAGAACTGTCCAAAAATTACAAAAAGTGTTATGGAGTGGGTGGAGCCTTAATTCTACATGTTTATTTCAGTGTTACAAAGTAGTATAAGGGGGTGGGTAGGTCTTGAAAAAAATCACCAAAAAATGTGTTATGTAATTTATGGACAGCCCCAACAGTCTTGGAGCCTTACAATTCTATCTTGCTCTGCAGGGTGAATTCCAATGAAGAACACCAACTCCTTTTAAAACGGGCAATCCCTTTCTGCAAGACAGGTGGAATCCCAAGGTTCCAGGAATTTATTTTATCCTATTTACATTCTGCTTGTTTGTTTGGGTGGGTGTTTTTTTTTAGCTCCCTACCACTTGTTGCTGAAAGTATATCAGCAGATAAATCACATGCATGCTTCCCTCCACATAACAGATAACCTTTAAAATTCTCCTGAAATAATCTTTGAGGATAGCCCAATTTGTTTGTAAATGGTGGAGAACAAGTTACAAGTCCTGAAGCCAGTTTTCTTGGGTGAGGTTCCCAGAGGGGATGTGAAGGGGAGAAGATGCTTGACTCACAGATGGAAAAAAAAAAGGCTTGAAATGTATTGAGGGCTTTACTGCACAAAAGGTTAAACAAAAGGGAGTTATTAAAATAAACCTTGACTGGCCCAGGGTAGTAAATACACCATCCAGCTCCCTGCTGTGAAGCTCTGAAGACACTGGGAGGTGAAAGCAATTCAGCACCTTGCAGGATCAAACGTACTGACAGCAAATTGGTGGTGTCTAACATGCATTCTATCAGAGCGGAGGTGGGTATTCCCAGGAGGTGGGTATTCCCCCAATATTTCTAAACCTGCATGATGACCTCTGCTGTGTTTACACAACATTTTGGAGCCAGAGTAGTTCTGCTTAAAGAATTAAAAGGTGCATTTCTAGTCCACCTGAGCCATGATGGCTGACCGTGGGGACAGAAACTGAAGGGAAAAGCTTTCAAAAGCAGTATTTACTTCAGAAGAATGGGAAGAGGAACAAGCAACCAGCAAATCCAAACAAGTGACCTGATAATTAACAGACCAGAGATGATCACTGCAACTCCCCCTTCCAATCTAATATTTCCGCTGTCAGTGAGAGCAAATCAATGCTGCAGAGAGATGCTCTTTTCATGGGCTGGTTTTATCTTTACAGATCCCAACGTAGAAGGCATCCCTCCCCCCATCCCAGCTATGACTATCTTAACAAGCTGCAGCAAACATCAGTGGATCTCTAAAGCTGTGATTGTTTCCATTTGCATGAGGATGAGGAGAATCAGAAAGCTCATACCTCTTAGCCACTGACAGATGATTTCACCCAACACCCGCTGCTGGTATTAAGCTTTTAAAGGCTGGTAAATCTTCCACTCTATTAAATCCAAACCCATTAATTTCTTACAGGTGTACTTCTTACAGGAAGCGTTGGCTGTAATTTGTCATATATTTTATGGCTCACTCTACCCCTCAGTTCATAAAAACGATCAGGCTTCTCCTTGCCTCACTGGTCGAGGCCACTCTCCCAAATGCCTGTCCATAATCTCGGATGAAAAATGATAGGTCCCCGAAAGGTGATGTGTCAGAGAAGCACAAGAGGAGCTGACACACATGCACATGCGAGGCAGCAATCTGCTGAATTAAAATTGCAGGGATAGGAAGATGATGAACCATCGCGTTGACTCGGCTTGTCACTCTGATGGCCTCGCTCAAAGCAAATAAATAAATTAATAAAAAAAGAGAGCAGAAATATGGTCATTATGCTGAGGACGGAAGCCACAGGGCACAAGGAATCACCCTCTCTGAGCGACATCACTAATAACATAGTTGTCACCTCATGCAGCCGCGCCAGCCTTTGTCTGACCATTGCAGTTCTGATGCCGGGTCAGATCATACAAGGTGCTGAGTACTCTTGGTTCCCTTGGCTTTAATGTGAGCTCAGGGAACTCACTCAGGAGAGGCTCAGTTCTTAGGAGAAGAGGGCCCAGAGAATCACCCTGGTCTACACTAGGGGGTGGGACCGATCTAAGTTACACAACTACGGCTATGTGAAGAACGCAGCTGAAGTCGACATACTTAGATCGACTTACCGTGGTGTTTTCACCACGATGAGTCGACTGTTGCTGCTCCCCCGTCAACTCCGCCTGTGCCTCTCGCGGTGCTGGAGTACAGGAGTTGACAGAGGAGCGCTCGGGGGTCGATTTATCGCGTCTAGTCTAGACGCGATAAATTGATCCCCGCTGGGTCGATCGCCACCCGCTGATCTGGCGGGTAGTGAAGACATACCCTGAGTGTTTTCTCCCTTTTCAAGCACATTTAGAGTCCGCAAGTGTTAAGCTGTACATCTAAGAGTCACTTAAACAAAAAAAGTGAAATATAGCATCCTTGGGACTTCTCCACCCACCTGCTTTTATTAAGGAAGTGAAATACATAAAACACATCTGTGCCAGCTAAAGATTTTGAGAGGGGGATTTTTGTGGCATGCAGTGTAGTTGGGGTGTAGATTTTGGAAGGACATGGCAAGCAGTGGCTGGGTTTCAGGAACTGCAGCCCAGTAGGATAAATAGGAAAAGAACAAGTTAAAAATTACTTGGACAAATTAAAGGTCTTCAAGTCTCCGGGGCCTGATGAAATGCATACTAGAATACTCAAGGAGTTGACTGAGCAGATATCTGAGCCATTAGCGATTATCTTTGAAAAGTCGTGGAAGGCGGGAGAGATTCCAGAAGACTGGAAAAGGGCAAATATATTGCCCATCTATAAAAAGGGAAATAAGGACAACCCAGGGAATTACAGACCAGTCAGATTAACTTCTGTACGCGAAAGATAATGGAGCAAATAATTAAGCATCAATTTGCAAACATCTAGAAGATAATAAGGTGATAAGTAACAATCAGCATGGATTTGTCAAAAACAAACTGTGTCAAACCAACCTGATAGCTTTCATTGACAGGGTAACAAGCCTTGTGAATGGGGGGAAGCAATAGATGTGGTATATCTTGATTTAGTAAAGCTTTTGATATGGTCTCCCATGACCTTCTCATAAATAAACTAGGGAAATGCAACCTAGATGGAGCTACTATAAGGTGGGTGCAAAACTGGTTGGAAAACCATGCCCAGAGAGTAATTATCAGTGGTTCACAGTCATAGTGAGTGGGGTGCCACAGGGATCAGTTCTGGATCTGGTTCTGTTCAATATCTTCATCAATGATTTAGATAATGGCATACAGAATACACTTATAAAATTTGCGATACCAAGCTGGGAGGGGTTGCAAGTGCTTTGGAGGACAGGATTAAAATTCAAAATGATCTGGACAAACTGGAGAAATGGTCTGAAGTAAATAGGATGAAATTCAATAAGGACAAGTACAAAGTACTCCATTTAGGAAGGAAGGATCAGCTGCACACATACAAAACGGGAAAGGACTGCCTAGGAAGGAGTACTGCGGAAAGGCATCTGGGGGTCATAGTGGACCACAAGCTAAATATGATTCAACAGTATAATGCTGTTGCACAAAAAAGCGAACATCATTCTGGGATGTTTTAGCAGGAGTGTTGTAAGCAAGACATGAGGAGTAATTTTTCCACTCTACTCAGCGCTGATTAGGCCTCAATTGGAGTATTGTGTCCAGTTTTGGGCGCCACATTTCAGGAAGGATGTGGACAAATTGGAGAGAGTCCAGAGAAGAGCAACAAATATGATTAAAGGTCTACAAAACATGACCTGTGAGGGAAGATTGAAAAAATTGGGTTTGCTTAGTCTGGAAAAGAGAAGACTGAGAGGGGACATGATAACAGTTTTCAAGTATGTAAAAGGTTGTTACAAGGAGGAGGAAGAAAAATTGTTTTTCTTAACCTCTGAGGATAGGTCAAGAAGCAATGGGCTTAAATTGCAGCAAGGGCGGTTTAGGTTGGACATTAGGAAAAACTTCCTGTCAGGGTGGCTAAACACTGGAATAAATTGCCTAGGGGAGGTTGTGGAATCTCCATCACTGGAGATTTTTAAGAGCAGGTTAGACAAACACCTGTCAGGGATGGTCTAGATAATTAGTCCTGCCATGAGTGCAGGGGACCGGACTAGATGACCTCTCGAGGTCCCTTCTAGTTCTATGATTCCATGAAATAACTACCCTGTTTTCTCTGAGCCTGAGAATGGATCTGGATACTTTAGTAAAGTCCCTATAGAAGTGATGCTGATCATTCAAGGGGGAGCGCTCTAAGACAATGTTGAGTCAGTGCCCCAGCATGGTGCTAAGGTCTGCTGGGAGTAGTTTTGAACCAGTGCCTAGTAAATCCCCAGCGGGGCACTGGGGAGCAGTGTGCTGACAGAGGTTCTCTCTTTCTAATGAGATCTAAAACCAAGGTTCTCCACTCGTGATCATTAACATTCATATAGCACTTTTCACAGGAGTAGGGGTGTTAACCACAGTGCCCAGTTGTCACAAGGTGTCCCTTCACCTACACTGTGAGTACTGCTGCCTAGCCTGTTCTTGTGATTGCCTAGCCACAAACACATGCAGGCTGTTTCCCTTTCACCACGTGGGCAAAGCAAAACAGAAGGAATGACAGGTATTGAGCAGGAGGAGGCTTTCACACAGCTTTCTCTCCTCTTCCTAGCTCATTTTGAGCCCCTTTCTTTGCTTCCCACTTCCTCCCAAACATATGCTCCCCAATCCTGAGCCAATTGCCTCATTAGCGCTGCAATTGTCACCCAAGTGTCAGTAGTCCCCAGCAGAAACTGGTTAATTGACTTCAATGAAGCCTGCAATCTTCCCGGTGCTGCAGTAACCTCAGTGCCCAGGGTGCTACCGATAGTGCTTTGCCGCCCTGTCACACCTGCCCAACCTCCAGATGACATTCTGCCTTCCTAAATCCCTCCTGAAATTTCAATTTGATCCAGTCCCAGACTGTTGTTCAGTTTTCCTGGGCGCTTTTAAACAGCTCTGGTGTACCACACCCGAGGTTGCTGCTTCTCAGTAGCAGTCACAGCAAGCCCTACAGACACCCTTTGTAACATTTGAAAGAACCTTTGCAAATCTTAGTCATTAATGTTAGGCAGGAGCCTGAGCAGATGGTTCTGACTTAACTCTTCCTATTTTCTATTTCAGCCTCAGCTTCAGACTTCCAAGGAGGAAGAGAGAAACTCAGTGGCCATTCCCAGGCAGCTGGCTGAGTTGAGTACTTATGTGCCAGTCTCCCCTGGACACAGGACACACACTAGTGGACACAACTCACTAGTCTCTCTAATAACTGACTGCCCTGGCTACCCTTTGACCGTGCTGATATTTTTGTCAAGCAGACATTCAGTGGTGGGTTGGATCTCTGCAGTGACAGAGCAGCTCAGTTTCATTACAGGTCCCTTTTACACAATAAAAGAGACTCTGTCAGCAATTCTGGCACTCTGCCTCTGGCCATGTGGCTCATATGAAATGCTGAACACTCTCAAGGCAACTGGGAACAGGTAGGCTCTGGCAGTGACAAATAATAACCATGCTGCTTTGCAAAGATGATCCAACTGTGGGCCCTCTGTACAAAAGCATAGATTCACTCTACAGGGAAAGATGTATCAAACCTGCTAGCAATGTTTCAGACATGGTGAGCAGGGAATGCCTGATCATTACTCAACAGCGAATGAGCTAGGACCTCAGCCCTTCTCACTTCAGTTTTAGAGGTTGTCCCAAAACCCCTCAGACTTTATATGGATCAGGATGTTGTGACTGGCCCCTCCCAGGATAATGAAAAGAAAAGGAAAAGAACAAACCTAGATAAACTTTGGACAGTGATGTGTCTCTGAACATTGTGGTATGGGCCCATGACTCTAGTGAGTACAGGAAAAGACAAAGTCAAGATTCTTTCTGTCTGAGGTACTTATATGGCCCCCCATTACCATAGAATCTGAGTGCCTGACAGTCTTTAAGGTATTTTCCCGCACAACACCCTTGTGAGGTCGGTCAGGGCTATTATCCTATTTGTAAAACCACAGTCCAGTTTGGAGAACTGAGGCCCAGGCAGACTAAGTGACTTGCCCAAGGTCACACTGGCAGTCTGTGGCAGAGCCAGGGATTGAACCTGGATCTACCAAGTCCTAACCATTTCTTCTCAAGGCAAAGGGTCAAAGGCTCAGCTGGTTTAAATTGGTGTTGTTCCATTGAAATCAACAGAGCTATATTGGGTTACAGCCACAAGGATTGGGCCCTGAATATCTCAGGACTTCATTCCAATACAAAATGGGTGAACAAGGGGAAAAACAACAATCCCCCTTTTTGAATTCTTTCCTCTGTTTCTAGAAATGACCTGAAGGGGTACAACTGTGAAAGTTCAGAGATGTTTCCTTACATTACCCCCATTAGCATTCATTTAGGCAAACCTTCTTCTGTAGTTCTACTTGGAACTAGCACTAGAATTACTGAAACTTCATGAGAAAGCCTAGTTTCATGTTGCATCTGATGAAGTGGGTTATAGCCCATGGAAGCTTATGGCCAAATAAATTTGTTAGTCTCTAAGGTGCCACAAGGACTCCTCATTGTTTTTGCTGATACAGACTAAGACGGCTAACACTCTGAAACCTAGTTTCATGGGCTTTCTAGCTCAAGTAGGTGCTGAAATCTTCTTTAGAAAGATTGTTCTGAAATGGTTGCCAGTTTCCTTTAGCAGGTCTCAATTATTTAGATAATGGCATTGTAACATCTATGTCCTAGTATAGTCACTCAGATACCACATGGTGGGTTCTTATGTTGAACCTATTCACCCTTTCATTTTTTATTTTTCCATATATCTCATCTATCCAACGTGCTACTATAATGCCCATTACCATGATATACTATGATGTCTAATAGTAAAATTTTGGGTCCTTTCCCATACAGAACCTTTGGAGTGTATACAGTTTGTCTGTCATCAGCAGTATCTGAATACCCCTTGATCACAAATCTGTTGAATCACCACAAAGGTTATGAAATAAGTCTCTGTACAGAGCAGCTCTGCTAAGCTATACTTCTCGTGCGCGCTCTTGCTTTTCCTTTGGATGCTCAGATTTCACAGGAGGAGACGGGGTGGCGTTTGTTGGCAAAGAATCAGGCTTCTTTCAAGAAAATGAGATTAGAGGCCAGAAATTGCTTTGCTTGATATATTTATAGGCATTTGACCTGTTAAAGGCCTAAGTGTGCATGCTGCTAACAGGCTTTAATTGAAATGTGCTTTTAAGTGTCAGTCACAAGGGTCCAATTGAATTGAAGGAAATATGACTTAAAGTGTGTGTTCGAATATGCAGTAGAGCTGTACACAATATTCAGTTCAAACCATATAGTCTTGATTCATTAGAACTATTTTCTGTCCTCACACTATTTAAGCCTTTTTTTGAAAACTTTTCTGCTGTGCACATCCCTTCCCAGTGTCACCAAAGTGGGGGTGACAGTCAGAGCTTTGCCCCAGCCATCAGCACATTCATTCAGCTCTACTGGAGAATCCCTCAGAAACCAGGCTGCAAGGAAGGAAGCAAGGTTTTCTCCTCCATCTAACAAGAACTATTCTGTGGGTTGCTGTGCAAGCAGCCACAGCTTTATCCCCCCCTTTCTGATCACTCCCAATGCTGGTCCCCTTCCATCAACTATATTTCTTAGTGCAGACAATCTGAGGAAGGAGGCAGGGGCTAGCATGGCTTGCCTCACACTCACTCACTCGCCACCTGTCCCTCAGCAACAGCCACACATTGCACTCCCAGCATAGGGCAGTGGAAGAGGGCAGGACATGGGGAGGAGCCAGGAGCTGATGAACAGGTAATGATGAAATACAAGGGAGTGAAAGGAGTGAGAGAGAGAGTTATGGGGAGGAGACTGGACCATTACAGGTAGAAGACCTGGGGAAATGGAGGCGGTGTGCAAAGAAGGAGACAATGGTGGAGAACCAAGGAGATGTTGAGCAGAAGGAAACGTAGAAGAGAAAACACTGATGGTAAAACTAGGGAGGATGGTTTTGTGGCTAATGTAGATACGACTGGTTCAATTCGCAGCTTTATTCTTGACTCACCCTGTGACTGAGGAAGTCCCAAAACTGTTCAGGAGCTTATGTTCTTCTTCCTGCAGAAAGGCATATGAATAGAGCTCTACCTGGCAAGGAGGTGGAAATACCTTCCCAGACGGAAGGAGTTCTATAAATGCCAAAGTATTATCACTACTGTAGGCAGGGGGTGGCAGGCTGGATCAGGCAGTGCTCACTCACTCATACCACTTGTGAGGACAGAGCATAGACCCTCCTGCCCTGAAAACACAGGCTCCCTTGCTTGAGCTAAAGGAGAATCCCATTGGCTCTAGTGGTGCTGAAGCCTATATCCCATGTGGGCATCTAACCACTAGAGGGAGACATGATCACTTTTAACCTTGTCTGACATTACACCCACTAGTGGGCTGTTGTGTAGCTCCCTCCTCTGCTTCACACTGTATAGTATAGACATGCAGGTGAGCATGCTTTTGTGCACATGCATCTGTGCCCCTTCTGGATACACCATGTCATAATTATGTGTGAGAGAACAGGAGAGATAGAGAGAGAGCGCCTGTGTGAGAGGCATTTCCATTCCTTATTTCTAATTCTGTCAGGAAATTCATTTTTTTGCCCCTGTAGCATTTAATCTGATTCCTGAAGTTTCTCCCCACTGTACAGTGCAGGGATAAGGGGCCAGTTACATTCTGAATGCCATTTTGTGACAATTTATGAACAAACAAGCTCCCCATCAAACCAATTCTCAGAAGTGTCACTCCGGGCTGGCGCTGAGCAGAGATTAAACGAACCTTCCTTTCTTATCTGATGTTTTGAATTTTACTGCTCCTCTCTTTCATTAAAAATGAACTGAGGAAGTGGGGTTGGGGGGAGAGGGGGAAGAGAAGCAGAATAAAATAGAAGCCTTTTACATCTAAAAGTCAAGGTAATTATCTCTTACATCCAGCTCACTCCTCCAAGACTTTGAATGAAGCCATCATTAAAATCTGTGTCCATCTGGCAACTTTTCCACATCTAATTAGGTGAAGAAGCCAGTTAATGGATATGTTCAAATGAAATCTTTTAAAAAATATTTTTACTTTCAAAAGATGGTCCATGTACAACCTGGATGCTGCTCACTCTCTCTCTCTCTCGCTCTTCTCAGATGCTTCAGGAACATAAGAAAATAAATTTGGGGAAAAGGTTCTTTTCACAGGTAACGCATCAAGACTTGTGCGGCGAGCATGGATGGGGAGAAGAAGGAAGAGAGCTGGCTGTGAAAAATGGTGCTGTGGTTTAGATTGTGAGGTGAGTGAAAAGGGGGCTGAGGGACTGGGAACTATAAAGCAAGTTGCAAAGACACAGCATGACAAAGTGAGTGGACCCAGTACACCCAGAGAGATCTCAGCCTTTTGGGCAAGTTTGAATTCCTTTGGGTAGGAAGCCCTTTTGAAGCTAGCTAATTGTCCACTGGTACTGTTAGTGTGTGTCCATGGAGGGCTTCTTTTCAATGGTAGGAGTGCGTCTCTAGCCTTTCAGAAAGTCATATGCTGTATTCCTGCAGCCTGGGGAAGAATTCCTCTCATCCATCCATCCATCTACTGCACTGTTAAAGCATCCCTCACCCTAATATCGAAGGGCTGATAGGTGCCATTCTTCCACAGTCCAGAGTAGGATGGCTTGCGGGGATGGTTCCTGGGATCCTCCCCAAAAACTGTGTTTGATTCATAGAGGGGACCCACTTTTCAGGTGAGATGCAAATTTATGGTGGGACTATAGACCCTGTCGCTGTGAGAGTTCATTGAACAGAAGATGAAGAAGAGGGGTGTTTGAAAAGATGCCCTTTTTGCAGGCAGGGTATCACCTTCCCCTCCACCCCAAGCACGCCTTTGTGGTGGAGTACGGTTCTGCTGTATACTGCCCCAGGTTTCCCCTCACTGAGGTAACAATGAGGTCCCTTTAACAGCCCAGTCAAGGAGAAGCCAAACATTCTATAGCAGTGTATCTCTCTTTAACAAAGCTGTCTGAAAGGAGCATTTGTATGACAGTTTAAAGGCTCTTACTTTAGATAAAACTTAAAAGTCCTAAAACAGAAGTCCCTGGGCTCCAGCAGCAGCTCCTCCTGCTGTAAGGCCTCAGGTGACCCTGCTGCCTGGAGAGATCTGCAGGTCTTTTCTGGGCACAGTCTCTCCCAGGCCTTGCTGTCTGGAGAGGTCTATAATTGCTTTTCTTTCTGCTGTAGGAGCACCATTTCTGCCTAGTTCAGATGCCCAGGAAGCTTCCCTTCCTCCAGAGCTCCCTTTCTCCTCAGGTGCTTCCCCAACTGAGCTCTCCTAAGCCTTTTATTAGGCCTAAGTGTTGCTTACTTATTTAACTGCTTTCCAGCTGCTGAGGTAGTTAGCTATGCCCAGGCGGACCTGGGCTGGCTCATTCCCTTCAGTAGCTTGTCACAGGCAAGCTGGGCATCTGACTCCCTTTAAAGGGCAAGCCCTGCCACACCACTCTATACAGAAACGCCTCAAATTCCCAAAGCCAGACCTGTTGGCTAGCGTGGGTGGCGAAGAGACCTAGTATATGTGGTGCAGTGATCCCAGAGTCCCACTTTGGTCATGGTAGCCTGGCGGGCATCAATCTCTGCATGCTGAAACTTCCTTTAAAATGACCAGGGAGAAGGATCTTTTGCAATGTAGCACCTTGTATACCCCTTAGTGAGGCCACCACAAACATCAATCCCCTGCAGACTCAACCTAAGATCACTGGAGAGAGAGAGAGCATGTCTAGTGTGACAGTATCATCATATCCCTCTCCACACTACACGGACCAAGACCCTTGAGATTCTGAACAAAAGCCATCGCCATGATGGAGAACAGTTGGTCTAGATCAGGGGCTCTCAAACTAGGGGTCAGGATCCCGAGGGGGTCGTGAGGTTATTACATGGGGGGTCGCAAGCTGTCAGCCTCCACCCCAAACCCCCCTTTGCCTCCAGCATATATAATGATGTCAAATACATTAAAAAGTGTTTTTAATTTATAAGGGGGGGCGGTCGCACTCAGAGGCTTGCTATGTGAAAGGGCCACCAGTACAAAAGTTTGAGAACCACTGGTCTAGATGGATGGACAGAAGCAGTGATGAAGAAGCCTTCTCTCTTCAGCATGTGAATGGCTGGTACAGATATGGATGAACAAGAGCATCAGCAAAAAAAGCCCTGCAGAGGGCTGAGAATGACCAATAATCAACAATTGATTAACTGGCCCTGTGTCCTTCTCCCACTCTCACCTCAGGACTTTATTCCATGCAGCTTCAGACACCTGGAACCCCTTCTCTAACCCAGACAGCTAAACCTTGACTCGCTCCCCTTCCAAATTCTTCCTTACAATGAGTCTCGTCCCTATAATCTCTAGTCCCAGAGAAGTGGCAGCTAATCCGATGACTGATCAACAAAACTTTACACTCAGCAAATTCAGATCAGAGTAAAACTGTAATCAGACCCCATGCTGTCTTCACTGCTCAGTCACACTGCTTTATATCACATCCCCAGGCCTAAACCTGATGTATATTGTGTATTTAGATTGTAAGCTCCTTGGAGCAGGGGTCTTATCTGTGTACCTGCTTGAAAACGCTAGAATGTGGTTGGTGTTGTTCAGATAATAAGGAATGGGCCAACTCTTCAGATGCAGCCATGGAATGCTAGGCACAGCTGGAGTGGTTTGCTTGGGTAATGCAGCAGTGTTCTGCTGGTATAAAGCTGCCCTAAAGCCAGCTCCAGCCCTGTGTGATCTCCTATAGAGGATCCTTGGATAGCAGAGAGCCACTATAGCAGCTCCTATACCTTCTACCTCCTGCCACTGGTGCAGAGGCATTCCTGTGCCCAGAAGATAACAGGCTGCCATATTGCAACCTTGGGGATGATGGCGTCAGTGTAAATTACAACATCCTTCAGGATGCTTTATCATGCACTGGTGGATTGTCTCAGAGAAGGGATGGATCTCATAGCCTAAGTGAACTGCTTATTTATGTGAAGGGAAGGGATCAAATGTTGAAAGGGAAGGGGGTTTAAGGATAGTGGAAGTGAAGCTGGGAATTGCTGTGAGGAGAAGACAGGAGGTATGAATGATGAAAGAAGGACAGGGCAAGTATCTTTACAATTGGTGTAAATTAGTATAGCTCCATTGAAGACAAAGATGTCATTAAAATCAATGGCTCTATGCTTATTTACACCAGCTGAAGATCTGGCCCTATATGTTCAACTAAAACCAACAACAATCCCTCACTCCCATCCAAAAACAAACAAACTCAAACTTGTAGCTAAAAATAGAGCTGAGTGAATTTTTTTCTTCATTTTTTTTTTCAATGAAAAATGGTATTTTGACATAGAGCGTTTTGGTGTGTGTGAGAGAGAAAACAAACATTTCCATGGTGGTCAGATTTTTTGTTGTTGAAAACGAATAATCTTGTGGTTTCAATAAACAAACAAAAACTGGTTTTGGTTCTTCAACAGAAACTTTACAAATTTAATTAAAAATGCAGCTTAAATTTGTAGTGGAAAATAAAGAACATTTTTCACCCAGATCTACTAATAAGCCATGTACACAGAATCCTGATCACTTTGTTTGTATGTTGCACCTCTTTCCTCTGTTCTTTGTCTCTCTTTATCCCTATGCACTCTTTCAGGCAGAGAATCTGTCTCTCTCTGTGTTTGGAAAGTGTCTAGCACCTTTTAGCACCCCCCACAATAGTCTAAGAGAACAACAACAACCTTGGAGTATAATAATTCCCTAATTTTTCCAAGAGAAATAGTATAAACCTTGTAGATATTGACACGACAGAGGGACACACTGATCTGAAAGGTCTTTTCCATCTTTAATTTCTATGACTGAATTCCCCACAGATGACAAAAGCACTAGAATGATTTTCGTTTTCATTTGCTTCCGAAGTCTGGATCTAAATGTTAAGAGAGCCCACAAGGGTTAATGTTCATTGAAGTTCAACTCTCTAACCACCAACTCCCTGCAGCTCTCAGATTAATATCACTCAATCATCATTATAGCTGGAGATGAGAAAACCTGGTAAAATGAGGCGTGGATGGACAGTGGATTGAAATAGAGCTTGGGCAGGGATTGTAGCCAGGGAGCGCGTAGAGGTCATAAATACTTCAGAAGAAAAGGACTCTAAGAGACAATCATAGCTTACCGCAGTGCCACCCTCTATAAACTGCCATAGATCCTGTTTTGCACCTCACCATTCACGGGCATGTTAGAAAAAGCTGCACAATTCAGATGTCCAGAGTGCGTGAGCAAAGACCCCTTTCCTTTAATGTCACCTCAGCTTTCAGGAACAGTGATTTCTTCAAGGCCACTCAAAGAAGCTGTGGAGCCTATTAAAATATTTCTCATAATCTGTGCTAAATCCACCGCATCGGCATGAACTCTGCCTTGTGCATCTTCATCAACAAAGCAATGTCCCTTTTACCTTTTTTTTTTTTTTACTTTGCCAGCAAGAAAAAGGCAATTTATAATTTTCAGTGAGCACAATCTGGCTGGGATCCAATCCAATCCAGGATCCAAACGTTTGCAGTGGAATTGCTCAAGACCTTAATGTCTGGCATATGGTGTACTGCTTTCATTTCTGACCTGTGCAATTAAGGTCAGTGGTGAAAATCACATTTACAGCACGTCTTTATTAATAACGTTTTATTTAGGGCTGATGATGACCTCTAGGAACAGAGATCCAGGAACCACAAACCAAGCTACAGTGACACACAGAAGCAGTGCTTCTTTCATTCCGTTGACAAAGCTCCAATGTGGATTTTCTTAAGCATTTTGCCCATGGCTATGAAACTATAAAGACCGATGTCATGTCTGGATCAGAATAACAGGTGGCACCCATAGTCTATGCTACAAGGAGATCTGGTTTAACTCATGTGGTGGATTTCAGAGGAGCACGAGCATGCCACCAGGGAATTCCACTTGTTGGATTATTTATGCATCTTTCCTCTCATCACCACCTGTTGACTAGCAGGTGGTTTTTCTTACAATGGCTTTGGGTTTTTCTTTAGGTATATGACAGCACCAAAGACCAGCTGCCCTCCTTTCAGAAAACTTGGAGGTTTGCAAGATTCATGAACCATTGTTTTGAGTTTGTAAACTGGTTTGAGCTTGCAAACCTTTTCTTTGTCCATATTTTTTCCGGGGTGATACATGAAAAAAATAAATCCCACATGTTCTTCTAATTAAAGCAGAGTCCATATTAGGTATAGAAATGGAAGGGCCTTGCCTCTCCAGCTTTCAAAATTAGGCAAAGAAAGTTCACTGAGATCTCTTTATGGGTCTGATCCAAAGCCCATTGATTTCAATGGCAAGATTCCCATTGGTTTCAGTTGGCTTTGGGGCAGGTCCTGTAAGATTTTCTATTTTATTGTATTCTATTCTCATATTTATACTGCACCCATCCCTGTGATATCTGAACACCTGCATATGATCCATGATGTCTCTCTGAGAGCTCTCCCAACCAATGTGAGAATCATCCCAGTAGGCCAAGAAGCCACCATGATAGACTCCTTAAACCATCATGTACTCTGTGCATCCCACTATTACTGATGCTGATTATTCTGATGTCAGTGGAATATCAGATGTTTCCATTTTGCCATATTAAAATGCATATTGTTTTCTGGTACCCAGCTTGCCAAGCAATCCAGATTGCTGTGTATCAGCGTCCTGTCCTCTTCACTATGTACCACTCCCCTCAATTGTGTGTTATCACCAAATTTTATCAGTGATGATTTTATGTTTTCTTCCACGTCATTGACAAAAAAATTATGTAACACAGGACCAAGAACAGATCCCTCCCGGACCCTACTAGAAACATACTCATTCAATGATGAGTCCCTGCTTACAATTACATCTTGAGACCTTATCAGTTAGCCAGCTTTTAATCCATTTAATGTATAACATGTTAATTTTATGGTATTGTAGTTTTTAAATCAAAATGTTGTGTGGTAACAAAGTCACACACCTTTCAGAAGTTTAAGTATAGCATAGCAGCGCTATTACCTTTTAACCCCTTCTGCGATGCCACCCAGACTAGTGAGAGGTTGTGTCATTACCTGCCTCATAACCTTAGGTACCTCATAATGCTTTACTTTTGCAGCTCCCAACCTGGCTCACTCATAACCAGGTCTGGGTATAAGTGCAGTCCTGGTCCAGCAACCCTGACCCCACCAGCCTGTCAGCAACACTCTGGCTTCCACCAGCTTTGGTAACTACTTGCAGGGTGACCCCAAACCACGCCCAGTCCTGAATTTCCCCCCAGAACCTGTGTTCTGCACTATCCAGCCCTCTTCTGGATAGTTCAGATATTAGAGGTCCATAACCCCTGTAAGGGGTTAATATGCAACAGTTTACTACTTTAATTGGAGTTATCAAACAGTTTGGTTTAAAGAGAACCCTGGTTTCGTTTTGATTAAAGAAATAAAACAAGTTTATTTAACTACAAAGAGATAGGTTTTAAGTGAGTACAAATATAAGGCATTAAAGTCAGAAATGGTTACAAGAGAAATAAAGATAAAACACTTTCTGGTAGCTAAAACTTAACAAACTAGACTTCAAGTATCAAGGTAAAGTCCTTACCACCTGCTCCCCAGCAACACTGCTGACCAAAATCTTAAGACAGGCTCTCACTCTCCCTAAAGTCAAAGGCCTGGTTCCTTTGTCTTCTTAGGTGAAAGAGCATGAGAAAGACAGGGAGAGAAAGAAAGAGATTCTGGGGTGTTCTGGGGTGGGCTGTCAGAATCCCAATGTTTATGGCATCACAGTTCATCCCCAATGCACGTCACAAAGACATCCACTGAGTGAGTCAGACCAAAGGGGCAGTGGATTTAAAAGGACATTTCATTTTGTAGTGACATAAGAAATTATTCTGAGACAGCGAAAGGAGATGTCAGAGCCAGCAATGATGGAATGACCCTTGGATATTTAGAGATGACATATTATGAAAAACAATATGTGGGGAAGAGAATGAAATAGAGGAATCCAGTCAAATGCAAGCATGAATTTCTGATTTATGTGATGAGAAATGTACAAATACACAGGGAAAATATTCAGACCACCAAATGGCTTAGGCAGGTGCACACAGGCCCACCCATTCTGATATAAGAATGACTGAAACATTTCTTCTCCCTTTTTTTTTCTTTCCTGTATTTTTGTAAGGATTAAAAAAGAAAAAAATAAAACAATCTATGTTATGCTCCATGTTATTTGTTAAAATCTCAATAAGGATTCAACTGAAAGAAAAGAAAAGAAAAGAAAAGAAAAAGAATACCATAAGCATCTTTTTGCAGTCAAGTACCCTGGCAATCTCTAGCAGTAAGGTGACAAGGAAGGCAGGATTTCAAGACAGCTGATCAAAATATGAGAAGAAATTTTGGAAAAGATGTTTGTGAAAAATATCATCCCATTTTTTCATTGATATTCACTGTTCCAATGGACAATACTGTTGAAATTGCCAATTTCAGAATATTTCTACCAGCTGTAGATTTCATGGAGGTATTGGTAATAGGATATAGACCCTTTGTTGAGAGCTCCATCAGACCCTAAGTGTGGTCAGACACTTTTATCTCTAGGTTGCTGGTTCATGTCCACCCCTTACTCATCATCACCATGGCAAATCCTAAAGGGACGTAGCCTCCTTACAGATCAGGCACCACTCAGATCGATCTCTAGCTGGGTCTTTCAGACAGTCTGGCTGGATGTTTAGTCTATGTCCATCACTGGCAGTCTTATCATACTACTGAAGCATTTGGCACCCAGATGATGGATGGCCGCGAAGTGGCATTTTTGGTAAACACTCCTCATAATTCTTGGTCTTCCATTTTAATAATACGTTCATGTCAAGAAAGCTGCCAAACCTGAACCAATGCTGATGAACACAGATGGTAGATTTGGCTACAAATATCCTCAATGCTGATATTGTCCTACCACATAAAATGGAGCAGCTGCCCACCCCATACTGGTTAGTAGTCATAAACATTCAGTGGATTATCAGTTGATGCCTATATAAAATATCAATCCAATTCCTAGTGATAAGTGTCTACATCACACATAGAAAACCTTCACCACTGCAAGTGTCACTAACTAGCCTCTTTGTCAGTCCTCTCAGGAGACAGACCAGTGACTGAATATGTCGTGGAGTCAGTTGTGCTTCCAGATCAGAATGGAGGCCCTGTTATGGAGAGCTGCAGAAAAAGTTTGCATTGCTACTGCATGCTAGTACCTCTTTTGTTGATTATTAAGAGGAGCTCAGTCTCCAAGGATATTCATTCAGTCTATTTCAGGAGCAATAAATCCACATGAAAAAGTGATAATGAAAACAAATATGGAATGATATGTACATCTTATGTAAAATATGTTTAAAAACATTTGAAACAGTATATGTGGGTTGGGAGCCCTTGGAGCCTGGTGTCCTCTGAATAGCCACACAATAAGCCTTCATTTTATTCTCAGGCCCCAGATGAAAGAGCAAAAAATTGGAGGGTGAAATCCTGACTCCATTGAAGTCAATGAGAATCTCTCCCACACTGGAGCTTAAGTTATGCCAAAAATGCATGTGCCCCACTGAGTGTGAAAAACACAATTTACATGTGCAAGAGGGTGCATACAGGGGGACATACCTGCTTTGCACAAGTAATAGCTGCATCCACATTTTGCAACAGAAAATATTTCCCTTTGGGGACTTCCACTTTTGGTGTTTGGTTTCCTTGCAACTCTCTGAAAAAAAGGCATCTGCTCTCAAGCAAATGTCAGGATTTGTTCTATTTGTCACCACTGTCGTCTTGTTCTTTTTGTAATTTCTTCATCCCCCAGGAAAGTGTGATTCACAAGCAGCATCTAACCACTCTCCAGCTGGGTCTTGACAGAGGCACCAAAAGAGGTCAAGTGACTCATGAGAGGACATTCAGTGACTCATGGGCACAGCAAGGCTTAGACCATAGGAACCGCCTCTGTGCTGAACCTTTGCTGTATGCCCTAGTCTACCCAGATTTCTATTCCTATTGCCAAATTCTCAGAGAGGGCCTTCGAATATATGTTCTCAGCCCATCTGGCTAAGTATGGGATTGAAACAGTTTATTGCTTTTAACAGAACTCATGTAAATCATTTCAAAAGTTTTTCAATATCTGCAATATTTGAAATCAATATTCCAGGCTATATTTAAAATATGTATGTATATATAAATGTAATTGTAAGCTTACTTTCAGCATTATTTGCTCTGGCTTCTAAGCTGATATTGGAAGCAGTTTACCTAACCTGTTTTTTACTTTAACTAGGGGTATTTTAATTTTATAGGGCTGTCAAGTGATTAAATAAATTAATTGCGATTAATATTGCTATCAATCACTCTGTTAAACAATAATAGATTACCATTTTTTTGAATATTTTTGGATGTTTTCTACATTTTCAAATATATTGATTTCAATTACAACACAGAATACAAAGGGTATGGTGCTCACTTTATATTTATTTTTGATTACAAGTATTTGCACTGAAAAAACAAAAAAATATTTTTCAATTCACCTATTACAAGTACTAATAGTACTACTGTAGTGCAGTCTCTTTATCATGAAAGTTGAACTTACAAATGTAGAATTATGTAAAAAATCTCAACTGCATTCAAAAATAAAACAATGTAAAACTTTAGAGCCTGCAAGTCCACTCAGTCCTACTTCTTGTTCAGCCAGTCTCTCAGAGAAAGAAGTTTGTTTACATTTGCAGGAGATAATGCTGCCTGCTTCTTTTTACAATGTTATCTGAAAGTGAGAACAGGTGCTCTCATAGCACTGTTGGAGCCGGAGTCACAAGATATTTATGTGCCAGATGCGCTAGAGATTCAGAAGTCCCTTCATGCTTCAACCACCATTCCAGGGGACATGAATCCATGCTGATGATGGGTTCTGCTCGATAACAATCCAAAGCAGTGCAGTCTGACGCATGTTCATTTTCATCATTTGAATCAGATGCCACCAGCAGAAGGTTGATTTTCTTTTTTGGGTTCTGTAGTTTCCGCATTAGAGTATTGCTCTTTTAAGGTTTCTGAAAGCATGCTCCACACCTCATCCCTCTCAGATTTTGGAAGGCACTTCAGATTCTTAAACCTTGGGTTGAGTGCTGTAGCTATCTTCAGAAATCTCACTTTGGTACCTTCTTTGCATTTTGTGAAATCTGCAGTGAAAGTGTTCTTATAAGGAACAACATGTGTTGGGTCAACCTCGAAGACTGCTATAACATGAAATATATGACAGAATGAAGGTAAAACAGAGCAGGTGACATACAATTCTCTCCCAAGGAGTTCAGTCACAAATTTAATTAACATATTATTTTTTAATGAGCGTCATCAGCATGGAAGTATGTCCTCTGGAATGGTGGCTGAAGCATGAAGGGGCATTCGAATGTTTAGTATATCTGGCATGTAAATACCTTTCAATGCTGGCTACAAAAGTGCCATGCCTGTTCTCACTTTCTGGTGACATTGTAAATAAGAAGCAGGCAGCATTATCTCCTGTAAATGTAAACAAACTTGTTTGTCTCCGTGATTGGCTGAATAAGAAGTAGGACTGGGTGGATTTGTAGACTCTGCAGTTTTACATTGTTTTGTTTTTGAGTGCAGTTATGTAACAAAAAAAATCTACATTTGTGAGTTGCACTTTCATGACAAAGAGATTGCACTCCAGTACTTGTATGAAGTGAATTGAAAAATACTATTTCTTTTGTTTATTATTTTTACAGTGCAAATATTTGTAATAAAAATAATATACACTTTGATTTCAATTACAGCACACAATACAATAGATATGAAAATGTAGAAAAACATCCAAAATATTTAATACATTTCAATTGGTATTCTATTGTTTAACTGTGCGATTAAAACTGAGATTAATCGCCATTAATTTTTTTAATCACGATTATTTTTTTTTGAGATAATCATGTGAGTTAATTGCAATTAACTGGCAGCCCTAAATTTTAACTAGGATTTTTTTTTTAAATGTTTCATTAGCATCCTGTAAGTCCATAAACTCAGTAAAGGACAGTCATAAAAGGTCACACCCAATGCAACAGCCCTGCACATACTGTTCATCTGTGTATCTGCGCACTTACCCGATACTCAACCCTGTAGCCTCCTAGTGCCAACAACGGTTGTTCAGGGGGTGAGGGAAACAAAGGCATGTAGCTTGGAAGAAGCATGCTGCTTGCCTCCACAATCAGGGATGGCTGTGCCTGGAAGTGACAGAACTGTGTGCACTAGCCATGGCATATAAAGCCCGTAAGGAAATGATAGCTTCTATTTCAAATTCAAGTCTTTGCTTTCCACTGCCCCCCACCACACCTCTGAGCATTTTTTCCTCTCCCCTTTTTTTTAAAAAAATCTAATTCCCTTTTAAATGTTAGCGGGACGCTGTCCCGCCCCCTCATCTCCCCATCATGACCTCTTTCTGAGCCTGTTTCCCTGCTGTGTGTAGCTCAGGGCTTCTGTTATCCCTGCTCCAGATTGATTTATCACTCTCTAATGATTCTTTTAGCCATGCTCCACAGCTCAAAGGCCAGCTTCCAGGGAAGAGGGCAAGAGGTTGCTGTGTAGTGCTCTTTGCTTACTTTAATGGCAGTAAACCACTTGAGCAGGAGATGCGACTGGAGGGCTGTGCTTTTTAAACAGGACTCTCCAGGACACGCTTCTTAGATAAGTGAATGTTCCTAGCCAGAAAGTGTCCTGCCTGTTCAGAATAAAGGAATGTGGCCTATACGTCACCAGTGCTTGAGTGAGTGCTCAGTGTTTGATAGACAGAAGGACCTTGTCACAAGATGTCCCTGCGAGTACCGCTGCCTAGCTTGTTCCTGTGGTCTCCTAGCCACAAGCACACGCAGGCTGTTTCTCTTTCACCACGTTTCAAAGCATAACCGAACATACCACAGGCTTACAACGAGAGGAGACTTCCCCACTCGCCTTTCCCAGGCTCACTCTCTGAGTTCCCCTGTAGTTCCTGTTCCTCCCAAATATTTATCCTCCTAATTACTGAGCCAACTGCCTCATTAGCCCAGCAACTGTCACCCAAGTGTCAGTAACCTCCAAGGGAAACTGGTTAATTGACTTCAATTAAGCTGCAATCTTCCTAGTGCTGCAGCAACCTCAGTGTCCAGGGTGCTATAGATAGCGCCCTGTCAGAGACCGGTATATCATAGAATCATATCATAGAATATCAGAGTTGGAAGCGACCTCAGGAGGTCATCTAGTCCAACCCCCTGCTCAAAGCAGGACCAATCCCCAATTTTTGCCCCAGATCCCTAAATGCCCCCCTGAAGGATTGAACTCACAATACTGGGTTTAGCAGGCCAATGCTCAAATCACTGAGCTATCCCTCCCCGCAAACCCGCTCCTCAAACTGCAGCTGCTGGGCCAGCTTGCCTCACAAGTAGGAAACACCGTTGACAAAGGCCTGGAACACGGTCTCCCATTGAGAGAATCTCATTGACACCTGCTTCAACTGTAAGTTCTTTGGAGTAGTAACCACCCTTTTGTTTTGTGTTTGTACAGGCACCTAGCACACGGGGGTTGTGGGCTATGACTTGTGCTCCTACGCAATCCCACAATACAAATAATACATGACAGTACCAGCAATCATCCTTTTGAGAAAACTTTGACCGTTAGAGGATTTCTTTCCACCCTCAAATATTCCCCAACATATTGGGTCAAATTGTGCTCTCAATTGCAGTGTTTCCATCCAGTGTAACTCCACGGATTAGAAGAGTTTCATATGCTCAAATAAATTGGTTAGTCTCTAAGGTGCCACAAGTCCTCCTTTTCTTTTTGTGAATACAGACTAACACGGCTGCTACTCTGAAACCTATCATCATAGCTGTCAGCAGAATTTGGCTCGTTGGTTGTAATTTTCCTTCACCTTCATTAGGCACAATACCATGTCCATTAAACAACTGATTTATTGGGTCCTTTGAGTCCCATGATGTACAGGGTGTGTGCGTGTCTATAAAATACATTTCTGGAGATTTGGGGCTCTTATAAATGTCTGTCTTGATCTGTAGCACCAGAGACAGTATACTGCCAGATTTCCCATGTAACTCTATCAATGCACCTCACACCTGATATGCAACAGCTCCTGCAATTCCAGTCTTGGCTCCCCATGAAACTGTCCAATAGCCTCAATCTTGACATGCATGTGACATCCCCAAGAGACTATGATGGACTGAGTGAAGACAAACTGACAAACTCATTTCACTAGTGACAAGAAATCCAATCTTGAAGTCAGGTCTCCAGAGGAAAAGGCTAGTATATTCAAGTCTTACTATCCTGTAACAGATCTCTTTTAGTAAAGCCAGGATGCTTCCTGGTGCAAGTTCCAAGAGTGTCTCTGGTACAATTCCTAACAGTTGCTGCTGAGCATTAGTCATAAACCTTATCAGGTGATAGACTGTTTGTTCTCCACAAATAAAATAACAAGTGGAGTGGAGATTGCAGCAATGACAATCTGTAAAAGCTTTGCAGTGTTCAAGGTCTTTAGGATCAGTGGAAATTTTCAGTCTTAGAAGCTGAACAGCCCTTCACGTCTCCTCCAGAGAACCTATGGGTCTATCTACGTAAAATAAAATAAAATAAAATAAAATAAACCCTTTTAATCAATACATTAATTAAAATAAACCCTTTACGTGCAGAATCAGCAGCATCAGGTATGAGGAATGGGCCTGTAGAATCAGACCAGTGAAACAGGATTTTTTTTGCAAATCCAGTTGAGACTCTAAAGTATCTCTGAGCAGCTGTAGCTTTGTCTTTTTCCCCCCTCCCTTCCCCTCTTCACATGTTTTCCAGGCATGGTAACTGGAAGAGGGGCTTTCATCTTCATTAGGAGCCATACATTTCTGCTGTCTCATCAGACTCTTTTTGCCACCAGCGCACATTTGTCTGCAATAAGAAAAATAGCTTCCCAGATAATTAGTCTGCTAAAGAATTTTTCTGTGCTCCTTTCAGGGGCTGCTAAAACTTGCATAGAGGATAAACTATTGTAAAAAAAAATATTTGGCATCAGGCCTCCCTCCACCTGCCCCCCCTTTTTTTCCTCACCAGGAGAGGGGATAGATCCCTTTACATGCATGCATATGCTTCTGACAGCTTTTGCAGCTTGTGCTGCCTGAAGACCGCATTAAGACCCCCTGCTCAGAGGACATTGTTCCTGGTAGGAAATACTTCCTTTAAACAAAATACATGTATAACCCTTATGGACCAAGTGCAAACCAAGGCCCTGATGTCTCCCTGGGGCAGCAGAGTACCGGAAACAAAAGCTCTGAGAGATGGGAACTGCCCCATTCGTCTCAATGGGGCAGTGTCTCTAAAATCTTGAAGATGGCAGAGTAAATGTGGACATTAACTATTTCACTGCTGATCATTTTAGCAGAATCAATCAACCACTGTGTTATCTCACACGCAATCCCAACCTGCCTCCCATGGTATGTCTACACTGCATCTGACAGCGAGCCCCCTAGTCTGGGTCCGCACACTTGTGCTAGCATGCTCAAAATAGCTAGGTAGACATTGTGACTTGGGCTGGAGCTCAGGCGCTCAAGCCAGGTGTGGCCTCTAGGCTGAGCTGCAACCCCTACCCAGCCAGTTTTAGTGTGTTTAGCATGAGCTCTGCTAGCATGAGGCTGTGGTCTCGGGCTGGGAAGCTCACTCCCAGAGGCAGTGTAGACATACTCCCTGCATACTAGGCCCCCCAAGCGTCCCTTGCTGAGCTGCTAAAACCTCCAACTTCCCCCTTAATAACGTCTTCAATGCAGTTCTGTGTGGTTGATACAAAATCCTGGGGGAAGAGTAAAAAAAATGTCATTTTCCATCAAAGTACATAACATAGGGGCTGACTGTGTGATTCACTGTAACATTTAATGCATTACAACCCCTCTACTTATTAATTTAAATGGCATGGCCCCGAGATTTCCAGTCTGCTACATCAGGCAGCTACAGAATCTAAGGGACCTTGCTGCAGTATTTAGGTCCAGCATGACACAGAGTACTGCTAAATTACAATGGGATCATTAGAGAATTATTTAATTCCTTGACACTAATAATTAATCAAATCTTCAAGCCCAATGTTTATTCTGCAATGACTAATTGTGCTCTGGCAAACTAGTTTCTGGACTTCATACCTTTGTTCCTGATAAATAAGGAAATGGGAGTCTATATTCCTGAGTTCTATTCCCAGCTGTGCCACCTACTTGCTGGGCAGGATAATTTGCCTCCCTGTGCCTCAGTTTACCCATTTGTGAAATTGAGATAATACTTATCTGCTTCACTGGTGTGAGAGGGACGTGGGTTCTAGTTATACTGGTGTAAATCAGGGATAGCACTATTAAATAGAGTTTCATTAGTATAAAACTCAGGTAAATTAAATTAGGTATCGATAGGTACCTAATAGATAGATAAAAGCATTAAAACATCCTGGATCTACCACCAAAGAAATTGAATGATCACAGTTACACTTTATCATTGCTGCTGTACAGTAAACTCAGATTTTCTTTTCGCTCCTTTTACACTGGAAGAGAGTAGATCTCGGCCAGCAAATAAAATCTCAGTTTCAAGCAAATCTGAAACTATCTTGCATGATATAGTGACACATATTAAAGAAAAAACACAAAGCAATCAAGCAGCAGTGTCATAAATGTACAGGCAACTGAGCACAGTATCACTCCCCAATTCTACCCCTTCTAACCTCCCCCGCAACCCCGGTTCTCCCCTTTTCCACCCCCCACAAATGTTTGTCTCCAGATCAGTGGGAAAGTTAATTAGAACAATGGAGTTTCTGATGATAGAAGATGCCATCTTGATATGATTCTGAGTCCTCTCTGTGCTTCTGGTGAATTATAAATGACAGTGTCAGAAGAGAAGGACACCGTCAGTGACAGTTTGTCAGTCATGCTCACCGTGTGTATGGTTTTTGGATGAGTAGCTTTTTCTCCTCATCTCTTCAGTTCACACCATTTGCTATGTCTTCCCTCCCCTCTCTCCCTGTTCCTTTGCCTTTCATTTGTATCCAGTGACTAAACAGTGAGACGGAGGACAATCCTTTTGTATGTATTTTGTGACTTGTGCACCATAATGGACAGATTTGGACATGGCTGGTGAGTTAAACCTCTGAATGCACCTTTAAGATGTGATAACCCATGATACCAAGCACACACAACATCTCTGGATTCTACTGGAGCAGGTGCAGGAGTGTGATGTCATTTGTGTGTGTTGTCATTTGCCTCCAGACAGACAAGCAAAAAGGGAATCTGACACTGATATGTTTATCACCAAGAGGAGAGTTTATTCTTCCTTCCTTCAATCCATACATCCATCACTGATAAGACAGGTAGGCTGGAGCTAGATCTACATGTTTTGAATTACAGAAGACTACCAAGGTTCACTATTGTGTTAGATCCCCTTGCTAGCCTGGGAGCACAATGGAACAGCATCATCATGGCCTCAGCCCCCTCAGTGTATGGTGACTCCTGGAGGGCAGGATTATTGTGTGGAATGCTAGCTGGCCAGGAACTCAAGTGCCAGCAGAATGACTACATTGTCAGTTTCTTGCTTTCCTCCCACTCATTTAGTAAAGCAAATAGGTGGAGGATGAGGTTAAGAAGCTTTAGGGAAGGGGATGATAAAAACAAGGTGAACCTGATTCTGTAGTGACCTTCCTTAGTGTAAGGGGACTGTTGCCTCCTTACTAACATTCAGTGGGGGTGTTTTGGTTGGCTAGCTCCCAGTACTAAAAAGGGGGCAGGGTTCATGGGGAATCAGGACCCTGAGACTGACAGCCCCCAGGAACAATGGGGAGAGGCCAGTGCTCCAGGTCAGCCTGAATGACAGGGCGGGCAGGCTAATCAGGGAGTCAGGAGGCCAGGGAGGTCCCGTCCTCTGTGTGAGCTGGAATTGCCTGGGTCAGACAGAGTGGGGCCAAGCTAAGGAGAAAGCAGGGACCCAAGCTAAGCTGGGGAACAGAGCTTTGCGGGATCCAGAGGGACCAGAAAAGCAGACCAGAGAGAGCAGACCCTGTCCTGGGAGCAGAGCTGCATCAACCAGAGCCAGAAGGGCCAGAAAAGCAACCCAGGAAGCAGGTCAGTGCTGGGAGCAGAGTCACAGAAGCAGCCTGCAGAGCAGACCTGTCCTGGGAGCAGAGCTGCAGCAACCAGAGCCAGAGGGGCCAAAGAAGCAGCCCAGGGAGCTGGAGGCAGAGCAGCAGTGCAGAGACAGAGTGGTGGAGCTGGGGCTGGAGCAGTCCGGAGCTGGGTTCGGTGAGCAGCTGAGGAGACCGAGGGGGACTCTGGGCAGCAGGCCCAGCACAGGGAGACACCTCAGCCAAGAGGCTCTGCAGGCCAGGCTTGGATCATAACCCCGACAGGGCGGGGGCGACACTAGGAAGAAGGGTCCTACCACTTAGAGCCTGAGAGCGTGTGGCCACCACCAGAGCAAGTGTCCAACCCACAGCATCCCTGCAGCAAAGCCACGGCCTGAGGAGGAGGCCTGGGACTTACAAGGAACAGACTGTGAACTGCCCGGACATTCCAGAGACACTGTTTGTGATGTTCCCTGCCACAGAGCGGGTTGATGTGTTTCCTTTAATCTTTCCCATTTTTCCTTATTCTTTTTAAATTTAATTGTTGATAACTTGCCTTTGCTTTAACTTGTATGTAATGGTCAGTGGGTCAGAGAAGTGCCCGGTGCAGAGAGAGTACCCCAGAGTGGGGACACCCTAGCCCCTGTCGTAGGTGACCACAGCAGGGTTGGGGGTCGAGCCCCTCAGGAATCCTAGGCCCAGCCTTGCTGGGGTTACGAGGACTCTGCCAGACAGGAGAGTGGAAGGGGAGTCCTCAAGGGCAGGGAGGCCACTGGGTAAAGGAAGTGAGAGCGAGGACTTAGATCCTTTCACTAGCCCACTTCACCGAAGTGCAGAAGCCAGGAAAGTTCCCCATAAAAGCAGGACTATTCCCCCGCTTACATTAGCCATGAAGATGCATCTACATGAAGTACAATTTCCATGAGACATCCGATCAGGGATGCAATATGATGCATCTAGGAGAGGAAGTAGAAATACTTTGGATCTGCTAAGAAAGAGAATCCTGAGAGAGGTTTCTGCAAAGAATCGCAGCAGGGAGCCTCAGCCAGCAAAGAAGGAAACATTTGCCCTTGTGATGCCAAACATTGGACTAGATCCTACAAGCTGCTCTGTACATGCAGAATCTTATGCTTAGGCATAGTCCTGTGGAAGTCAATAGAGCTGGGAGCAGGTATCTAAGCATATGGAACAGTCTGCAGGATTGGAGCCAGGGAATATACTTCTTCTGGGGAGCTATGCTGGGTTTGAATGCAGTACTTGGAGCCCTGAGACTTGACTTGGAGTCAGGACAGGAATTCAGACTTTTAATTTGACAGGTGCCAAATTAAATGAACGGTTATAAAAAACAGTAATAAAAAAAGAAGCCAAATATTTGTGTTCTAAATGCGGGTGAACCAGCCCATGACCATGCCTGGAGCAAAGGGGCGCGGAGATTATTGGTTGTTAACTCAAGTCCTATTGAAGTTCATTTTTTAAATGGCTATGCAGCTGCTAAATAAAAACTGAAATTGATTTCTATGCCAATGTCAAGGTCATGTTTCTGCAGTATTATGGAATGCATTAAGCGTTCAATCTGTGTTCTTCAACTTACGAAAAATATAAACGTAGTTTATATTAAATAAACCTCTTCCAGGATCGCTCCCTCGCTCACTTTATCTCACTTGCCCTCGATAGTTAATAGAAAATGCATTTTAATACTGCTGGCATTTTTTCTGCATTTTCTCTTCACCAGGTGGAAACCCTCATTGTCCGGGGATGGGGGGGGGTGTCTAATTCTCTTCTTGCTCACAAACTGGTGTAACTCCATTGACCTCACTCTAGTTAGTCCTCACTGCTGCATCACTGAAGATTAATACAGCATATCTGCCCCTGGTGAGAGCCCCCTGGCCATCCCCATCCACCTCCGCTTCATTCAAGTCTGGAGGAGCAACAAATTCCCTGAGGATGCAGAAGATTTGGAGAGTAGAGTTCCCAACCCTCGTGAGCTAAGCTTCTTCTGATCCAGCCTTGAAACACTTGTGTTACAGCTTCCAAACTTCCACTCAGGAGCAGCCCTAGGCCCTCGCTGAATTGCCAGCCAGGGTGGAAAGTGTTTTCAGTGCCCCTGTCAGATGGCCTAAAACCTCCAAAAATGTCAATGGCCAATCAGTGGAGCAAAATTATCTGGCCAATCAGAGTGGAGCAAAAAAAATAAACATACGGGGGGAAAAAGCCCAGCAGCACAGTGGTATAGCAGCCTCTTGGAAATTGGTGTCCACATCAACTGCCCTGCTTGCCTGCCCTAGAACCAGTTCTGCTTCCATGGGTATTGAATTAGATATTAAATATAAGTCATGTTACACCTCTATCTTTCTTCCCTGCACCCCTGTCAGAGCATGGTGAATGCCCCCTTCCAGCCATTCACTAGGACTGCTATGAGGGGAATCCAAACCACTAATACTCTGGATTCCTGGGTGTTTTAAGCTCCCTGAATGGAGTCCAGCCATAGCCCAAACCTTGAAGACCCTAAGCACAGTCTCAGGGTGCAGACCTTCTACCTGGCGCCCCCTCTAAGAGCTGGAATGTGCTGTCCAGATGCCTAGCTGCTCTGGGTGCAGTGGTGACCCCTCAGAGTTCCCCATACTTAAACACACCTTGTCCTAGAACTCCACCTCCAGGTGTGAAGTATAATTCTCAGGGGCATGCAACAATTGTAAAGCAGTTAGCATACAGAGAGACATTTTGCACAGAATCTAACACAGCTATGCTCTTTCATACTTAATCATGTAAAGTATGGGATAGTACAAAACAATGAGCACTGTGCACAGGTCCCTGCCTCATTTTCCTCACTGTCTAGCTCAGCCTTCCCTTGGGAATCCTTAGGGACCAGGCAGGGAGAGTGTCCCCCTCCTCATGAGGTCTTACACATTGGGTTGGTTCTGCCTCATGGACTGGAGGAAAATGGGTCCTGAGCAGTCCAGCCTCTGCCCTTTTCAAATGTTCAGGCTCCCCTCCCTTGCCACCCTTGCCAGCTTCCCCACATGAGCACAGACCCCTGCCAGGTAACTTCATTGCCAAGGCAACCTCTCCTTGTTAAACTAGCTTTGGGTAAGGACCAGTCTTTTGTCTCGAGTAACTAGATTTCCAACAATTGGGTACTTAAAGTCAACCACACTCTACTATCAGTCTGTATCTCTCCATGTTAGGACTTCAGTAACTGTTACAACCTACTTCTGCTGATAATATAAAGGATGAGAACAAAGGCTATGTGACTAACTCACGAAGATGTGAAGGAACTCCTTAGAAATGTTCTGCCTGGTGCATGTCATTTTCATTTCATATTTCACCTATCAAAATAAGGGCCTAGATGCTACTGCAAAATCCCCAGCCCATCTCTAGCTTTCTTCAGCAGTCTACAGCAGTTCTACAGAGCCAGGGATCTAAGGAGCAGGATTTGGCTTTCAAAAGACCAGACTAGACCAGAACCGCAGATCTGATCACCCCATAGTTTTGGAGATATTGAGGTCCAGATCCAGATCTAAACATTGTGTCTCTACCCTGCTCTAACCCTTTACCCATAGGTCATTTCAAATTAAACTTTATGTCTTTCAGTAACAGTTCAACCCTGAAAGGTGCCAAGGTACTCTGGGCTTCATCCAGCAGAGCACTGAAGTAGGTGCTTAGATTTAAACAACCAGTTGACCATAGTGCTTTGCTGGATTGGTCCCAGAATGCTCAGCACTCTGCAGAATCGCCCTAAATGTGCATACAGCACCTAGCACAATAGGGGCCCCAAGCTGGGTGGAGCCTCTAGAAGCTACAGTTACACAAATACTTAAAAATATAAAATACTCATCATAATAACCTCAATTATTAGGTTCTCTGAACATAAAAACTGCCATACTGGGTCAGACCAATGGTCCATTTAGCCCAGTATCCTGTCTTTGATAGTGGCCACTATCAGAACTTCAGAGGGAGTGTACAAAACAGGGCAATTGCAGGGATCCACCCCATCTTCCCCTCCCATTTTCTGGCAATCATAGATTTAGGATCAGGGGGTAGCCGTGTTAGTCTGTATCCACAAAAACAACAAGGAGTCTGGTGGCACCTTAAAGACTAACAGATTTATTTGAGCATAAGCTTTTGTGGGTAAAAACCTCACTTCTTCAGATGCATAGAGTGAAAGTTACAGATGCAGACATAAATATACTGACACATGGAAAGAAGGGAGTTACCTCACAAGTGGAGAACCAGTCTTGACAGGGCCAATTTGATCAGGGTGGATGTAGTCCACTCCCAACAATAGATGAGGAGGTGTCAATTCCAGGAGAGGCAAAGCTGCTTCTGTAATGAGCCAGCCACTCCCAGTCCCTATTCAAGCCCAAATTAATGGTGTTAAATTTGCAAATGAATTTTAGTTCTGCTGTTTCTCTTTGAAGTCTGTTTCTGAAGTTTTTTTGTTCAAGTATAGCTACTTTCAAATCTGTTACAGAATGTCCAGGAAGATTGAAGTGTTCTCCCACTGGCTTTTGTGTGTTACCGTTCCTGATGTCCGATTTGTGTCCATTTATTCTTTTACGTAGGGACTGTCCGGTTTGGCCAATGTACATGGCAGAGGGGCATTGCTGGCACATGATGGCAAATATAACATTAGTAGACATGCAGGTGAATGAGCCTCTGATGATGTGGCTGATGTGGTTGGGTCCACTGATGATGTCACTGGAGTAGATATGGGGACAGAGGACACAATGAGGTTTGCTACAGGGATTGGTTTCTGGGTTAGTGTTTCTGTTGTGTGGTGTGTAGTTGCTGGTGAGTATTTGCTTCAGGTTGGGGGCTGTCTGTAAGCGAGGACTGGCCTGTCTCCCAAGGACTGTGAGAGTGAGGGATCGTTTTCCAGGATAGGTTGTAGATCGCTGATAATGTGCTGGAGAGGTTTTAGCTGGGGGCTGTACGTGATGGCCAGTGGTGTTCTGTTATTTTCCTTGTGGGGCCTGTCCTGTAGTAGGTGATTTCTGGGTACCTGTCTCGCTCTGTCAATCTGTTTCCTCACTTCCCCAGGTGAGTATTGTAGTTTTAAGAATGCTTGATAAAGACCTTGTAGGTGTTTGTCTCTGTCTGAGGGATTGGAGCAAATTCGGTTGTATCTTAGGGCTTGGCTGTAGACAATGGATCGTGTGATGTGTCCTGGATGGAAGCTGGAGGCATGTAGGTAAGTATAGCAGTTAATAGGTTTCCGGTATAGGGTGGTGTTTTATGTGACCATCATTTATTTGCACTGTAGTGTCCAGGAAGTGGATCTCTTGTGTGGACTGGTCCAGGCTGAGGTTGATGGTAGGGTGGAAATTGTTGAAATCCAGGTGGAATTCTTCAAGGGCCTCCTTCCCGTGGGTCCATATGACGAAGATGTCATCAATGTAGTGCAAGTAGAGGAGGGGTGCTAGGGGACGAGAGCTGAGGAAGCGTTGCTCTAAGTCAGCCATAAAGATGTTGGCATACTGTGGGGCCATGTGGGTACCCACAGCAGTGCCACTGACTTGAAGGTATAAGTTGTCCCCAAATCTGAAATGGTTGTGGGTGAGGACAAAGTCACAAAGCTCAGCCACCAGGTGTGCTGTGGCCTCATCAAGTATACTCTTCTTGACCGCTTGTAGTCCATCCTCATGTGGAATATTGATATAAAGAGCTTCTACAACCATGGTGGCCAGGATGGTGTTTTCAGAAAGATCACCAATGCATTGTAGTTTTCTCAGAAAGTCAGTGGTGTCTTGAAGATAGTTAAGAGTGCTGGTAGCGTAGGGTCTGAGGAGAGAGTCCAAATAGCCAGATAATCCTGCTGTAAGAGTGCTGATGCCTGAGATGATGGTGTGTCCAGGGTTTCCAGGTTTATGGATCTTGGGTAGCAGATAGAATACTCCTGGTCAGGGCTCCAGGGGTGTGTCCTTGTAGATTTGTTCCCATGCTGTAGCAGGGAGTTTCTTGAGCAGATGGTACCAGGAGTTTCTTTTGGTACTCCTCAGTGGGGTCGGAGGATAGGTGGCCTGTAGAATGTGGGGTTGGAGAGTTGCCTGACAGCCTCCTATTCATAATCCGACCTGTTCATTATGACTATAGCACCTCCTTTGTCAGCCCCTTTGATTATAATGTCAGAGTTGTTTCTGAGGCTGTGGATGGCGTTGCGATCCGTACGACTGAGGTTATGGGGCAAGTGATGCTGTTTGTTCACAATTTCAGCCTGTGCACATTTGCAGAAGCACTCTATGTGGAAGTCCAGTCTGTCATTTCAACCGTCAGGCGGAGTCCACGCAGAATTCTTCTTCTTGTAGTGTTGGTAGGAGGGTTCCTGTGGGTCAGTGCACTGTTCAGTCGTGTGTTGAAAATATTCCTTAAGTCGGAGATGACAAAAGTAGGCTTTCAGATCACCACAGAACTCTATCATAGGTTTAGGGTCATCCTGAGCATGAGGTGTGTCCCTGACCATCCTGGTTAATACAACTTATGGACCTATCCTCCATGAGTTCATCTAGTTCTTTAATGAACCCACTTATACTTTTGGCTCTCACACCATCCCATGGCAATGAGTTCCACAGGTTGACTGTGCATTGTGTGAAAAAGTACATCCTCTTCTTTGTATTAAACCTGCTGGAGTCATTTCATCAGGTTACCCTTGATTTTTGTATTGCAAAGCAACAACTCCGAGCATTAACACTGCTAGATGCTTCTTGGACTAACCCTGCATTTCATGTAACATATAATATGCTTATTGCCAGAAAAAAAATCTTTCTTTACCTCATTTATATTCCAGTAAATTCCAATAGATTCGCTTCTGCTCATCTTCTGCTCTTTGCTCTCTCTGGGCTGGTTGTGGGCAGCATGTCCAGATCTTCCAGCACTGGGCTGTCATGGTTCTTCCTAACTGATACACATATTGAAGTCTGAAAGGAGGCTGCATATTGGTAAGAGATTATACGGTGAAATACTCCCCTTTCTCCTAGCTCCAGCTTACAACATTTTTAATGCACAGGGCTTCAGCTGAGCCCTCTGGTGAATCAAAGTCATTCTGTAAAACTGGCACCTCAGCCTTGCGTATATATTTGTCCCTCTATGACTTCCCTGGCATATTTATACAGTTTACTAGTCAAAACGAGTTTCATGCTACACTAAGCCCAGCAGGGTCAACACCTAACCTATGAAAATCAAGCTGTCACTTTTCTCTCTGCTTCATACATCATCATCAACCAAAGCCAGATAATGGGAAGCAGGTTTTGATCCTGGAATGATTATTGTTGCTGCTTCCTGAAGATGGAGCATAAATGGGCTGAAAGCAGGGAAACATGCACTTTTTCTGAGGTTTGACTCCTCAGGGCTGGGGAATGGGAAGAATTGTGTTGTGCCTTATAAACGTGGTATACACACAATGTGGGCAAGGCAGTGGCGTGTGTGTCTCTATGGCAGATGCAGCTGTGGTCTGAGGAGGTTAAACAAAAGCAAAGCACAGAGGGAAGAGAAGGTTTTGCATTCCAGGAACCATGTCAGTGTGAGCAAGGAAACTGATGTGCACACAGAACAAGGGTCAGAAGAGGAATCAGCCAGACTAGCATTCCGTGGCATTCCAACATCCCTCTGAAATATCTTTTGCACTTCTTTTGAGAATAGACAAGCTGATTTGTATAAAATAAGAAAAGGTTTAATCTTTGCCTAATGCTCCACCAGGCCCCAGCCCCCCTCAATGAACCTTCACTGCAAAGTTGAAATGAACCCCATCTGAAATGTAGCCCAAACTCCAACCAACACCAAACTTGTTTGAAGAAGTTTTCCTAGCTTGGTGAAAATGTCTTTCATTTGTGCACTTCCTGGCTGCAGCCAGAAATGGAACAAGAATCAGAAAACCATGCGAAAAGCTAATCAGGTGGTATCTCTGGATCTGTGTTACAGATCTGTGGCCACTGTAATTGACAGTGAGTGTGGGCCGTCTCTCTGATGGAAAAACACAAGCACCTAAAACTGACACTGAAGTAGAAACTCTATTAGGTTTAGTAGCAATTGATCTGACATCCTCTGAGGGCATCCAGCTACTGCAGGGGACAGCTTTTGAATACTTCTAACATGTCAACTACTAGTAAAAAGAAGTGATTTCACATCTATACAAGGCACCATTACCAGGCGAAGGAAGTTCTGATGAGTTCCAGGTATGCATCCAAATTCTGTATTGGAACCAAACTTCCTAACCTTTCAAGGTTTGTGCAGAACCACCGTTCTGCCTGCTGGGCCTTTTCAACATCTCTCCCATTCACATGAGTTGTATAGGTACTCGATCTAAACCAGCTGGCAGCAGCCTCCAAGGGATCACCCAGCAGCTGAGAAGTCATGGAGTACACTGGTACTTTGGCCACACCCCTGGTCACCCAATATGTAGAGATGATGAGGGGGCTTTACCTCAGCTGAGAGCTTCCCCTACTTGGGAAATTGTCAGCTGGCCAGTTATGACCAATATCTGGCATTTTTTGCAGCACCTGATCAGCGCAAAGGGGCCAGGTTGTGGGAGAAAATTTGTCCCGGAATGTTAGTGTCTGCAGTTCAGGGGAGCCCAAAGCTCCTGTTGTGTTTGGTGCAGACATGCATAGTAGCCATTGGGAGCTCAGCTCGAGGTCTTACAGAGCCTGGGACATCAGGAGCCTGGTACAGTGAGAGTGTGGGAACATTTATAAGGACACTAGGGCTATATCTTTACTCTTTTCCAAAAAATGCCCTGATGGTCTTTTAACCTCTCACCTGACATTGCTAGACAGAAGGAGCGATCCATTCTACTCCTCCTCCCCGTTCATGTTGAGCTGAAATATTATTAAAGTGTTGAAAACATAATTAAAAGCACCTATTTCTATTGCAGGGTACACGCTGAGCAGCGCTTTCGGTGCTGTGCTTTCTCCTGCCTCCTGAAAAGTGCAGCCCCAGGAAGCTTCGTCTCAAGTTGTCAGTTTTACGTATTGTTATGTTTAGCATGCAACTGGCAAGCCTCACCTGCGCTTCAATGGAACTCAGCATGGCCCCTGCTATTGATTAATTTGTGCTAATTAAAAACAGCAGTGTTTCTGCAGAAAAGAAAGATGTGTAAGTGTCAATAAATTATGGGAAATTTCACAGATTAAAGATTGCCAACTTCTGCTTGAAAATAACTAAACAAATGTTAATGACTCTTTCCAAAGAACCTGATTCACTCCCAGGCTTTCTGAATGGACGGCAGCTTTGCCTGGGGTTGTCATTGAACTGTTCAGTTAGACTCATGCTTAAAGGGGCATTATGTTCAGGGTGAAGACCCAAAACTTGATCTATTTTTTTTTAATTCATAGATTCCAAGTCCAGAAGGGACCATCTCGATCATCTAGTGCTGTCTGACGTCCTGTATAAAACAGGCAATAAAACGACCTCAAAATAATTCCTAGAGCAGATCTTTTAGAAACACATCCAATCTTGATTTTAAAATTGCCAGTGACAGAGAATCCATCCCGACACTTAGTAAATTGTTCCAATGGCTCATTACTCTCGCTTAAAAATGTATACATTATTTCCAGTCTGAATTTGTCTAGCGTCAGCTTCCAACCACTGAATCATGTTATACCTTTCTCTTCTAGATTGAAGGGCTCATTATTAAATATTTGTTCTCCATGTAGGTAATCTAGTCACCCTTTACCATTCTTTTTAAGTTAAATAAATTAAGCTCCTTGAGTCTCTTTTTATAAGGCAGGTTTTCTAACCTTTTAATCATTCTTGTGGCTCTTCCCTGAACCTTTTCCAATTTATCAACATTCTTCTTGAATTGTGGACACCAGAACTGGTCACAGTATTCCAGCAGTGGTCACACCAGTGCCAAATACAGAGGTAAACAATCTCTATTTGTATTTGAGATTTCCCCTGTGTATGCATCCAATGATCACATTAGCCCTTTTGACCACAGCATCACACAGGGAGCTCATGTTCAGCTGATTATCAAAGTCACTGCTTCCCAGGACAGATGTGTATATTTCTTTGCAAAGTCAATTTAATGATTTAAATTTGTTCATCCTTGTCATCCTCACAAGCCAATGACTTAATGAGATTTTTTTTAATGCCAACAGCATGACAATCCTACAATAAGAAACTAGTGTCTGGAACACTGTGCCCATGAGCAACCCTACAATAACAAATCAGTGAGCATCCCAGCATTCATTAGCAATTCTACAATAACAAATCTGCCATAGAGCGTGTGCCATGGAGGAAAACAAATTTTACAAAGAAAATAGTTTGGGGACAGATTCAGCCCTACTCCTCAGCTGACCTTGAAGCAAAGGCTGGGAATAGAGAGGGTAGCAACATTGGTTTAGGCCAATGCCACATTTGTGTTTCCCCTCTGCTGGGATTGCTGTAGAAAAGTTTGGACCCCAGCTCAGCTTAGAGCAGCCTCAGGCTGAAGGTGTTTGCCCCTTGATCCTTTTTTATCTCAGGGTATATGGCACAGCACTTTATGGTTTCCTTAGCCATGGGTTTTACACCATCCTAAATTTCAAGGTTCAGACTAATCCAAATGACTCAAAACAAATTCAGCTGAAACCACTGAGGTTCACATAGTTTCCACCCAAAGCCCTAAACTAGGACCTCCACCCCATCCATTCCAGGATTCTGTAATGCAGAAACACATGGACTCACCTATCTCTCAGCATGCAGCACTAGTGGGATCTGGAGGAGTCTTCTGGGGGTCCTGAAGCTGCAGCACTGAGACACGGGCAGGTTGCTCATCCCCATCCTTCTCCTGAAGATCCTTCCTCAGGATTTGGGGTAGTGGCGAGTCCTCCCAGAAAGCTGATGATGGAGGGAACAAGGTTGACGATGGAGGGGTCCCAAAGACCCTAGAAGGGGGACTAAAGAACCAGAGATGAAAGGATAATGGTCTACCACTGCATCCAGAATATATCCAAAGTCATGGGGCAGGGAGATATTGGACCTGTGTACAAGGAGAGCTGGGAAAGCCCAAACATGGTTTGAGGTTTGCAGAAATGTACATGAATGTTGGTGAACCCTGGGCCAGTTTTTAGGTTTGTAATGATCTTGTCTGGGCTGGAGATTTGTCCCAACAGCTTTGTCCAGCTCTAGTTATTGTAAATTGTGAGGGAAAACACATAGTTAGAAAGGTGCCTCACCCCATGTCCCTTCCACTGACTGTATGTCAAAGCCTTTTCAGAGCAAAAAAGTGATGTGCAAAGACAAAGCCATGATCAGCAATAATTCTGTTGGTGCAGTATTTCATTAATAACTGACACTTCCTGCTCTGATGCCGTGTCTTGCAGAGAATTAATGATCACATTTCTGGTCATCACCTGATGTATATCAGGCACTCTGTGATTTCTTCTCTGGCCTGGAGAGGATACGGCAGTCCAGAACGATTAGGTACAGGGGTGACATGAACCCACACCCTGAGCAAGGGGTGAAAATCACATTTCTCTAGCATAAGATCAGAGAGGACAGAGTGAATGTACTATGTTGGCACCAAGATACCACGTTGGCCTCAATGGAGCTGTGAATAGCCCCCTGGCACATGCAAGGTTAAACTGTGGAGTTTCCCTTCCATTTTCCTTTCACTGCTGTGATCTCTCTTTCAGGCATGATTACCCCACCCCATCTTGGCCTTATCCTAGCAGGACCTCTCAGTAACTCTTCGCTCTTGCAATGGCCCTTTTGATTTTATCAGGGCCTGACAAAAGTGGAGGAGCTGGCTGAACTGTTGGATCGCATGTCTTGGTTGGGAGACCCCAACTTTCCTTTCCTTAATAAGACATGGCGACCTCATTTAGGTGCAGGAGAGAGATGAGATGGCTAAGGGTTCTCTTTACAGAACATTGATCCTGGTAGGACAAGGTGAGAGACCCTGAACTGTCTTCTAAAACTTGAACCCAACCCAAATCCTGATCCTTTTGTGGCTATGAAAAAGCTCCAGTTAACCTTTCCACCTTGTTATTTTCACACCCCACTTTCCATTGACCAGGACCAGAAACAGAATTGCTAAGTTATGGCAAGAAAGCCTGGCTGCCCACGGTTTCCAGGAGAGTTGGGGGCCAAGTCACTGCTTCCAAATCTTGGTTGGGATCCAGAGCTGTATTTCATCCATGTTCAGAGTGTTAGGACCAATGGGGGTTTAGACCCATTGTTAGTCATCTAGTAATCTTGTTCTGATAAGTGCTGTAGCCTTGTGGAGCTAAATGGAGAAGCTAGTTCAGATGAAGCTGGGTGCTTCTCTGATTCAAGTCTTTTGTGGCTTACCCTTCCCTATGGCTCTTTGTTTCTTAGATTTGGCATCAGGGCAGGAGAGAGGACTTTTTGGACAAGCTCAGTAAAATTCTGCTCTGGTGCTTTGCTCACACAAATGTTGCAGGATCCTAGCGATCCTAGACAAGCCCAGCTGTTGGTAAAGGCAGCCTTGAAAAGCAGATGAAGCCCCCGAAATGTCCAACCCCTGCATCAGTTTAATTCAGTACGAGGGTAGGTAATGCAGACAAAGAGCGCTGAGTATAGAGCTGGGCAAAATTTTTTGGCCCAAACTTTTTTTTGGTCAATGTCATAAATATAAAGGGAAGGGTAAACCCCTTTAAAATCCCTCCTGGCCAGAGGAAAAATCCTCTCACCTGTAAAGGGTTAAGAAGTTAAAGGTAACCTCGCTGGCACCTGACCAAAATGACCAATGAGGAGACAAGATACTTTCAAAAGCTGGGAGGAGGGAGAGAAACAAAGGGTCTCTCTCTGTTGGTATGTTGCTTTGCCAGGGATAGAACAGGAATGGAGTCTTAAAACTTTTAGTAAGTAATCTAGCTAGGTATGCGTTACATTATGATTTCTTTAAATGGCTGAGAAAAGAATTGTGCTGAATAGAATGACTATTTCTGTCTGTGTGTCTTTTTTGTAACTTAAAGTTTTGCCTAGAGGGACTCTCTATGTTTTGAATCTAATTATCCTGTAAGGTACCTACCATCCTGATTTTACAGGGGTGATTCCTTTACTCCTATTTACTTCTATTTCTATTAAAAGTCTTCTTGTAAGAAAACTGAATGCTTTTTCATTGTTCTCAGATCCAAGGGTTTGGGTCTGTGGTCACCTATGCAAATTGGTGAGGATTTTTACCAAACCTTTCCCAGGAAGTGGGGTGCAAGGGTTGGGAGGATTTTGGGGGGAAAGACGTGTCCAAACTACGTTTCCCAGTAAACCCAGTTAGAGTTTGGTGGTGGCAGTGGTTATTCCAAGGACAAAGGATAAAATTAATTTGTACCTTGGGGAAGTTTTAACCTAAGCTGGTAAAAGTAAGCTTAGGAGGTTTTCATGCAGGTCCCCACATCTGTACCATAGAGTTCAGAGTGGGGGAGGAACCTTGACAGTGAAAAATGCAGATTCATGACATGAACTATTTTGAGAATTTGTGTTAGTTTCGCCAAACTGTTTGTGCTGAAAATTCCCCTCTGTGCCCCCCCCACACCACCACCATTTGTTTTAACATTTTCCAAATGAAACATCTTGATTTTTTGGTTCAAAATGATTTTTTGTTTTGAAATTTCCTTCTATTTTATTTTAAGCAATTCAAAAATGTTAAAAAAATGCTCAAGATCAAAATGAAATATTTTGGGTCAAACTTTTTTGCAACTTTTCGATTTGCTGAAACATTTTATTCTCGGCTTGACCTGAAAACACTTTTTCCCTTGATTTTTTTTGGAATGGCCAGTGAATTGAACAATCCATTATTCACACACTGCGCTAGGTGAGTGCGTGCCTGTGACTCGGTGGTAGGGTGACCATATTTCCCAAAGAGCAAACGGGACACCCCCAGCCACTTGCCTGAGGCCTCCTCCCCACCAGGCTGTTGCCCATCGCTGGAACCCTGTGGGTGTCCCCTGACGAGGTTGTTGCCCCTCCCCCTCATGAGGCTGATGCCCGTCATTGTAACCCTGCCCCCCCATGCTGTAACGCTGCCTCCCCGCCCAGCTCTACCTCCCACCCGGGGGGGGGGGGCTGGCATCTCTGCTTACCCGCCCCCACAAGTTCCTTCACACCGCACCCCACTTTTTTAACGAAAGTGGGCATTTGTCCTGTTTGCTCTGCCAACTGATCCAGTCAGCAAGAGCAAACGGGACAAATGCCTCCTTTTGAAAAAAAGGTCGTGACGGCGGGGACAGGGCTTAAAAAAGGGACTGTCCCTCCAAAATGGGACCTATGGTCGCCCTACTCAGTGTTTCAGGGGTTAATAAGGAATGTAAGGAACCCCACACCTCTAGCTTCACTTTAACAGTCCAAGTCAATAGTGACTGAAAGTAATTCGTGCCTGATGGTGGCCTCTGCAGAATGAATCTGTGACCATGATTTGCATATTTCCCCAGTGGAAAGGTGTCCACACTGCCAACACCACCCACAGACATGCGGTGCTGACAATCGCTCTAATGAGGCAGAAGATTGAATGAGCACTGACTGAGCACCCCTCTTGCCCTTATGCCGGGGCATGCTGGCACAGAACAATGTACGTGGGATGTCTGTGATGCTGCTGCCCGTGGGGCAACCCCAATTACGTGAATAGCCAGAAAATGTTATTCCCTCCAGGGCTGTCAATCCAGCACCTTTGGCCAGCCCTCCACTCACTGCAAAAAATAAAGAAAGCAAAGCAAACTGTAAATGATGCTTCAGGGAAGTCTATTTGCTGGGAGGAGCCTTTCATTCTCTGCAGCACTCCAGGGACCTCAGGGAGGTCTTCTGTACTAGCTACAAATTGTGGCTAAATGCGTGGGAAGCCAGTGGGGGCAGCCGCCAAAAATCTATATGGATGGAAGTTAAGCAAGTGGCTGCTAATTAACAATGCAAGTAGCACCGGTAACAGGAGCTGTCAGTTACTGATTTTCAAGTGGGAGGAATGAATTCCCCAGGAAAGAAAAGCGTTATGATACCTGACACAATGCCAGCAAGTATGAGACACGGGGCTTTGTAGTGCAAGATCTATTTATGTCATTCATTACAAGGTTACCTTTAATGACCGTTTCTTGCACTTTATCTTCAGGGCTGTCTGAGGGCACATGAAGGAGGAAGAGCTTAAATGTCAGCTCAGCACTGGAGGTGGTTTAGAAACAGCTGATGACCAGGATGAAGCCCCAGGACACTGGGGGAGGGGACAGCAAACCAGGAAGGTCCTGCCTTTGTCAGGGTGGGTTTAATTAACTCCCTGGTTGCTGTTGCCTTTAATTATCTCAGTGGCTCCTGCCTAGGCCCGGCAGCCTTTTGGTGGTGGACTTGGTGGTGTTCTGTGACGTGCTGGTGTGTCAGTGGAATGCTGATAGTTCTAAGTGGGCCATGTGACTAGCACATGGAGCAGTACTGGAGTTGTCTTTAGCCTCCGCATGCCTGGCAAATGGGCTGTGCTGGATGTATGTGTCTGAGTCCATAAATCACATTTTGCTTCCACATAGCAACCTGCCACATAAAGAACAGCGCATTTCCACCTCTCTTTCCTGTAGGTTTTGCTCCCCTATACCTGCTACATGGGGCTACATGGGAAGTATGTTTTGTCTGATATATCGCATGCTTCAGGCTGTGATCAATTAGTCTCAGAGGGCCCAATTCTATTACCCTTACTCACAATGGAGAGCATCTTACATTATGAATAATCAAGGGAGTACTTGGAGAATAAGGCACTTCTCAGCATGGGCAAATGTGAAGAATTAGGCCCCTTTATTAGTAGTAAACACACCAGGCAGATAAGCTATAGCTTGTCCTTTAAGGAATCTGCTGGAAGGCTTGGTTTGATGTGCCAATCTCCAGGTATTTTCCATTTGGGCTGACGCATCTGGACAAAAATTCCTGTCTGCATTTCAGCCTTCAGATTATCTGACTTAGAACCCTGGACTCTTTCCACGTCCAATTACTGAGTAAAATGATATGCACTATGCCGCACCATGGCAATTGGCAATCTCAAGTCTAAAAGGGGAGGGGGCATATTTTCCTTTTCCTACTAATGTAAAATTAAAGAGCCAGTCAACAAAGTTGCACAATCCTTTTTCCTGTAACAGACATTCTTTTGAATTATTCACCATTTTTCAGGTGTGTGCCTATCTATTTTTCTGTGGTATTTTAAGACATTCTGACAACATTTCATCTATGCCTCACTTTGGCCTCCTGCTAGGTGCCTACAGTCATCCTAACAGCTCACACTATTACAGAACTTTTTATTCCCAGATCTCAAAGCACACTAAGAAGCTGGCTGCATTTATTAACCACATTGCGCAGATGGGGAAAGCGAGGCACAGGGAAGTTAAATGACTTGCTCAAGGTCACGTAGCCAGTCAGTGGCAGAGCTGGAGAGAGAAGCCCAGAATTGGAGTAACTGGAAGTGCTGCAGCTCAGGATTGAGATGCATAAGCAGAGTAGTTGGCAGGAGGGGGCATTAAAAACTGAAACATTGGGGGCTGTTGTAGGTCAGATTTGAAGTGCATTAGTAGAGATGGGTGAAGAGGAAGCTTGCACAGCACCTGCCTTCCAGCACTATGAATCCCCTATGAGTACTAAATTCACTCACAAAAATTTAAAAGAGAGAGAACAAAATGGCAGCATAAAAACAGCTCCATTCTGCCTGGCCTGTCAGTTTCCCTTTATTGCCAGTTTTGTCAGATTCATATCAGGAGGTTTGGAATCAGAACATCTATAATGAAAATTAGAAAATATTAGTTGTTAAAAATGAAGTGTTAAACTCTTATTGGTTGCAGTAGACTTAAAGGTTCATTTGAGTGATTCCCCATGCAGTGAGACAAATGCAACACAGATAAACAATGCTCAGGCAGCTCCGGGTGAGGCTGATGATACATGCACTTGTATCAAAACCTGCATCTAATTTGCCTTTCACTCATTGTCTCCAAGACCTGTGATTTACTTCATGTTTAAAGAGGCAGCTTCAGTATTCAATGACTGGGAGTGGTTTCCAGAGCTGTTCTTCCCTGCTCAGTTCAGCAGGAAAGCTTGGCAGAAAATATGGGAAATGCTACTGAAAATGATCGGCTTCAAGACATTAATCAGATACATAAAATGTTACGGGAGGGTGTTATCTCTTGTTCTTTACCCAAGGCACTGGGGCCTTCCAAGTCTTTGAAGATGTCCCAATTTAGGATCTAGGTGCTGAGGTCCTGTGAGTTGCACCTTCAGTTTTCATTACTGAGGAAACTCAGTATTTTGCAAGAATAGGATATTATTTCTTGAATCCCTCCATTTCTTAGACCACTCAAGACCCGGCACTGAAGGCACCATCCTTCTCTCTAAGAATAACCAAGCTTTTGGGGAATTCCATCACAGAATGTCAGCACTGCTGATTGGCAGGAATTGCAACATCTGGCCTGAAAATACTGCTTTCCAGAAAGCAGCATTTCTGGAGAAAACAATCACAATACAACAGCAGTTCCACAGAATACCAACAGGCAGTTTAAATATGTGTCCATCTCTGCATTCCACAGGGGTTTTCTTTATGTCATGCCTTTCACTGTGAATCAAAGTATTGCCTGTAATCTGGTCTCCAGTCTTTTTACTGAGTCAGAATAACCTTCCTCTACAGCTACAGCTGGAATAAAGATATTTGTACTTCTGCAGATCTCTTAGCCATTTCTATCCAATAAGAATGTAGAGGTGCCTTTTAAGGTTACAAGCTGAAAATGGTGGATGTATTTCCACTTAACCCAATATGAGCATTCTAGGTCTGAGTAATGTCAAGGCAAAGATCTGTGACCTCTGTTAAGTTTGCAGGTGATCTTCATTTTGTTATATTTTAGAGATTCAGTACTAAGATCATTTCAGTTTTACAGAAGCAAAGCTGGTTTTTCCTTCAGACAGACATGTGAAATCCTTGTTGGTTGGAAGTTCAGATGTGTGGTGTGAAAGATGGCTGATTGACACACCTATAATACCCACTATCCTTTTCACTCCTAGCCTTGATTTCACACTAAAGTGACGGGAGAACTTTTGTGTGTAATTGTCCTTTACATGCCCATAGCACTTGCTGATAGCTTTGAAAAAAGTCCATAAAACCATCTCTTCCCTTTTTATTCACAAAATAGTTTTAACTTCTTGCTAAACAAATATCATTATTACTTTTTATCTCTGGAGACAAGAAAATGAAGATGTCCTGTCTAACCCATCAACTCAGTCTCCAATGCCAGATTGCTCCCTACAGTGCTCTAGAGTGCGTTTTCCATCCTATTGTAGTGTTCAGTGTCAAAGGATGGGGCTTCCTCCTCTTCTCTTGGGAAACTATCCCTGGTTACATAGATTTTGTACCTCTATTTCTTCCCTCAGAAAGGGTCATACAATGAGGTGAGAAGTTAGGCAATAATTCCAGATAAATAATTTATTATTTGCTCTTTAGAGAGCAATTAAGTGGATGACATTGGCGGTTTTGTGCTTGGGAGACTGAAAGCCAGATCTCAATCCCATTGAAGTCAGTTGAAAGACACATTGATTTCAATGGGTTTTGGATTGGGCAATGAGTGAGTAAGTCATGGTGGCCTGGAACACAAGCATCCAGACAGAGGCTGGAAGTGCAAAAGAGGCAGCACACAAAAGGCCAGAGGGTGGGGAGAGAGCCTTATGACTAGAACTGATTTTGCTTTTTTTGGTGGAAATTAAAATACTGAAAAATTTCAGTCAGAAGCAGGAATATTTTAATTTGGAAATGCTGCTGTGGCGCCTCATGGAAGCTGTAGTTTGAGTGCTTCATGCCCCCAGTCTCTTCTATAAGCCAGCTTCTTAGTCAGCATATATCTTGGAGAGGGGAGGTGGTGCATCATGGGAGTCCCTGGTCATGCTGCATCATGGAAGATGTAGTCTAGCTGGGGAGGAAGCCTATAGCTGAAAATAGGACAAAAGGCAATCGAACTACAACTCCCAGGAGGCATTGTGGTAGTATTGCCTAATACATATATATTTTTGTTTTGGGCTGAAAGATTTAGGTTTTCAACCAAATATTTTGGTTTCGGGGCATTTGTTTTTTCCATAAAAATAAAAATTTTCTGTGGAAAACAAATGCTTTTAATAAAAAATAATCTTCAAAAATAGTTTTGATGACCATTTTTTTGACCAGCTGTATTGGTGACCCATCAGTTTGACTGAAGGAGTATCACTGACGGACTTCAAAAGGTGCGAGTGTGTATGGGGGGGAGGGTGGTCTAGTTCAGTCCTTTGTGGCCGTGAAAATGGAGGCCTTGACTCATGTATTTTAAGTGTGAGGGATATAAAGCAGCGACTTAAATCATGGCAATGCTAAAGAAATTGTCTGTATCATTCAGTGTGCCACTGCCCAGGTTCCTTCAAAAGGCAGGGGCACACATTCTGACACTCTTACTCATGTTCTCCCTCTAGCAGCCCACTGAGGTAAACAGGAGCACTTGTGCCATAAGATGCTATTCAAAGTGCATAAGGGTATCCAAATCTGGCCCAAACAGTACAACCTATATCAGTTCCCTCAAGCCTTGAAGCCACACACTGGGGTAGGTGTGTGTGAGTGAGAGTAGCGGGTAGTGGTGTCCTTGCCCTATGGCTGGTCTTTCAGGGTATGTCTACACTGCAATTAGACATCTGTGGCTGGCCCATGCCAGCTGACTCGGGCTCCTGAGGCTGTTTAATTGTGATGTAGATGCTCAGGCTACAGCCCAAGCTCTGGGACCCTCCTACCTCACAGGGTCCTCGAGCCGAGGCTCCAGCCTGAGCCTGAACATTTACACCACAATTAAATAGCCCCGTGAGCCTGAGGCAGCCAGCACGGGCTAGCCACAGGCTTTTAATGGCAGTCTAGACATACTCTCAGATGCTCATCATTGGAAAGCAGAGAATCATCTCATCAGGGCTTCACTCCACAACAGATAAGCTTAGTGCAGCAGAGACTAGGTTGATTCCAGCCATAACGAGCAAATCTTGGCCAACCATATGGACTCTTCATCACCCTCCCTTCTTGGACTGACCTCCTCTTTTAGCACAAATCCCTAGCTCTGGAAGGCAGGCACTGTGGGTCAAATATTACTGAAAGCTCCTAAACCCTCTCTGTTAGGCAGCCCTATGCAGGCTAGTCCTTCTTTAAAAAAAAAAAGCACTAAACATTTTCTATTTCAAAACAGATTTCATCTTCCATAGAAAGTAATACTGCCTCCAGCCATGTGTAACTTATTTTTTATCCAACAGAGTATATGGGCTTATAACTAGATCCTGATAGGAACCCGGGTTTAAAACATTATTCACAGCAGGTTATTTGATCTTTATTTGCTGAATGCACTCAGCTGAATCCCTATCTCCAAACAATATGAGAAATAAAATGCCAGGCATGCTTCATTGGCCAGCGAGCTCATCTTGATTTGCAGAGACGATTACATCCCTCTCAGCAGTTTCACACACATGCCACATTCCAGTCACCCCCAAGGTACAATTCCCTCTCCCCCTCCTCATATACACACTTATCCCTTCTCCCTAACCCCCTTAATTAAGTGCTTTTAAAAACACTTCAGAGCTGCCCCTTCCTTCCCACTCACAGGAGTCTTTAGGGATTTTGCTTCCCTTTGCTTGCTTGAAAATGTTCATTCATTCCGGGTACAGTCTGTTATATATTAAGGGCCCGACCCTGTAAAACTCACATGAATAGTCCCAATGACTTAATGCTGAAACCACTCACTCTAGTGGGACTGGTCACGTGGCTAAGGGTTTGTAGGATCATATTCTGCCTTAGCATAAGCAGGCATAACTTGGCTGACTCAGTTTAGCTGCACCTGCTCACACCAAGGCTGGGCTTGTCTCTAGCTGTTGAACATCCCTGTTGCGTATAGCCAGCTGTGCCCTTCCTGACTGCATAATCCAAGCCAGGACCTACAGGCACCTTAGCTGGTGACACTGTGTAGCAAGTCATTTGGGGACCTTGCAAGCAAGGGGGAACCCCAGGCGGTGTCTGTGTCCAGAAACCTCAATATTGAACTTCCTTCATTACTGCCTAGTGTTCATAGGGACACTGCAATCCCCACGGCGAGGTCAGTGATGCGGGAAGAGATTTGCAGCCTCACAAGGGACAGTTAGGTGCCCATCTCCTTTTGGCTTGCAGTGGGAGTTGCCTTTGAAAATCTCCTCTGTAATGTCCTGAGATAATCACCTCTAATTTCTAGACCAGACCTTTGGCCCAACCAAAGCAGAGAACATTCTCCAGAGACTCCTATCTGAGACAGAGTGCATGCCATGACAGGACTTTGGGGATAGCTAGCTAGTCCTCTGCAGACATCCAGAGCAGCAAGATATATTCATCAAAATAGGCAGCCCTTGACATTATAACCAAGACAAAACAGGCAGCAGGACTCTTTTCCAAGGAAGATCTGTGGCTCTTGTATTCTCTTTCCCCTGGACACATTACAAAAGCTGTAAGGCCCATCCTTTGTATACTTCAGAGCTAGCCGATCCTTGGTGTACCCTGCAGGGCCACAGCCAAGATATTTTTGGATTCCATCCTGATCCTAGAGAATGTGTTTGTAACTTATCAGAATATATAACATTCTTGCTGGGGAGTGCAGTTTTATCCCTGATCTTTGCCCTTGCTCTGAGGAGGATTTAGGGCATATGGCCATTTTTTGTAACTATAATTTTATTACAATCTTGTTAAGGCATCCAGAGGCCTCAGGCCATGGGGTAGCAAGGGTATAATAAGAGGCGGACAGTGTGCTTTGTATGTCACAGCACTTGGGTTCTGTGACCTTGAGCAAATCATTTCTCCTCGAGGGAACCTCTCATTCCTCTCCCACACTTTTCCTGTTGACCTTCACACTGGGATTAAAAATCCAACCCTGACGAATGCTGGGCACCCTGAACTTCTGCTGAAGCCAACAGGAAAGCAGGCTGCTCAGTACTTTGGCATCAGCCCTTTAATCTGTAGTGTAAAACTCAGGTTATGCAGTTCACATGGAAGGAAAGCTGAAAAAGATGGGGAGAATTCAGACTATTGCTTTTCTTTCCCAACCGCAAAGCCAGGGAAAAAAAACCAAACAGCCAAGGGTGTATGTTTGCCTGGTTGGATAAGAGTCACCAGCTACAAGATTGGACTATCCCCTTGGGAATGCTGTTCTGCTATTAATAAAAAAAGATAAACAAACCAGTTTTTGCAAATTCATTTGATTTCACTTCTTCTGCTTCAGGGAACCTTGTTCCAGTCAGTAAGCTCTGCAACAGGAGTGTAGGAAGAGGGCTGTTCAGGCAGAGACAAGGGAGGGGAAGGAGAGAGACTCTAACTGCCTTCCTTCCTCATTCTGTCTCCAGGACTGGCAGGGGAATGTCCAAACTGCTGTCAGTGATCAGGGGAATCTGGGAGCCCTTAGATCCACACTGCAACTTGATACACCTGAAATGAGGCCATTATTTATTTATTTATTCCAACAAAAGACTCATTTCCTATAGGCTTCCAAAATTCCCTTCAGGAGTTCTTTTAGCTACTGGCAAATGACTGTTACTTGCCCCCTTGCTGGGTTTGAAACAAAGCCTTCTGCTTTCATAGGGTCTGCTTAGGTTGAGGAGCTATTCAATAGAGCATGGGGTGGGGGTAGGGGTCCCACGTAGAAAGAAGACCATCACCTAATTTTGATAAAGTATAGATGTCCGGATCCAAGACATCAGGCGAATGTTGTACAGCCTAGAGATGCATGCAGGCAGAGAGATTGGGAAACCTGTCGATCGGTTCTAAGTTACTCAGGTTGTTTGGACCATGTTATAGATGGAGTTATGGATCTGGTTACACATTAACCTGTAATAGTGGAAATTCTGTATGCAGGTTAGACATACAGTTGCATGGTGCATTTTAGACACTTGCTTTGAAAAAAGAAAATCAGACTCAGTAGAAGGGCTTGAACCTGCATCCTTGGTCTGAAATTATCCAGCAGCTTTTGCCGATTCATTCTTATCGTAGGGTAGGGTGCAGAATTTCAGCAGGTGAACAGAAAAAGTATTGGCGTTCGCCAAGGTGTAGAGCTGTGAATTATCCATTTGTGAGAGAGAGCTACCAGTTCATTGCCATCTCCAGACTTGGTTTCCAGTTCCTTGGGCTGACAGGAATTTGGAGCACTCCAGAGGCAGCTCATCATAGACCTCTAATGGCGGCTCCCACTTCAGTTCTCTGGTGGAATAAAATCCTCCTTGGTTACAAAGAAGGGATTGTAGAGGGTAGTCATCAGGACCTACCTGGGGTGTGGCAGGTTCTGTGGAGTGGGGGGATGTAGAAGACATTGGGTGTTTGTGGTCGAAACATTCACCTGGGTGCCTGCAGGTGTCTACTTCTCTCAGTATTGTTCATTGGACTCACTTGCCGCCTGGCTTTTGTAAGCAACTCCAGGTTTGAGGTGAAGTGATGAATGGGCCGGGGAAACCAAATTCTCAGGTCAGTACAGCGGCACATTGGCAGCAGGAGGGCATGTTCCATTGCTACTGCTCTTGTTCGACCTGCTCACTGAGGAACCTTGCTGGACCAGCCCATACTCCACCTTGTTCCCACGGCCCGCTGGGGATAGCAGCTGGTGGCTCCTTCATGGAGCTGTGAGCATGGCCGTGTAACCCCTCCCCGACACATGCCCCTTCTGTGGCATCAGGGAGTCCCTGGCACATATTTACTTGGAGTGTGCCAGGTTGCAGCCCCTTTTCTGGCTCCTCCAGAATCTTCTTGTGGATGCATCTTTCCCCATACCTCCAGATCTTTGTACACCCTTTCCGGGGCCCCACGAAATCGTGAGACCTCCTCGTCAACCTCCGCCTTGCTCTGGCCCAGGTGGCCATCTATAAAACCAGGAGGAGGAAGCTGGACGGGGAGCTGCTTAGCGACTGTGGGGGTCTATTTCTGTTCCTCTCTTGGTTTACGTCTCCGGGCAGAGCTCCTCTGGGCCGTATCCGCTGGCTCCCTAGACACCTTCGAGGAGCAGTGGGCGCTGTCCAGGGGTTTCTGCTTGGTGTCCCCTTCTGGATTCCTGATTTTGAACCTGTGACCTGCACTCCTGACCCTGTTTTTCATTTATTGTCCCCTGTAATTATTTGAACCTCAACAGAGGCCTCTAGTCTCCTGTGTTCTCCATCTGGTACCTTTCATCAACACTGCATTGTGCTTATATGAACATACACACACGCACACAAGTTTGAAAAAAGATCATTTCCCCGTTATTTTCTCAGTGATTGTGAAAAGAGAAAGTTATAGCAGCACCGGAGATGGTGTGGATGGCGTGATAACGGCTGCATTAGTTGTAGAAGGGCAGTCAAAACACGATGTGTAATACTCCACCCAGGCTGCCCTTTAATTTGCTGTTACATGGAGTAGAAGATTTGAAAGCATATTTCTGGGTAATTAATTCAAAGAGTGATTCTAACGGCTAATGCTGTCATTTGTGACTGCGAGGGAGGTCTGAGGCTGCATCAGTCAGTGAAGGGAAAGGAAAACACTTGGAGGTCAGAACCAGATGTTAAAATATTTTGACAGCCCACATCCAAGAGGCTAACTTAATGAAATGCTTTAGCCAGCAGCTTCCAAGAGGACTGTAACGGAATCCATTTATTTCTCTCTAGTACGTCACTCAGTAGCTATTGGCTCGGACACTGGACTGGCCGTTAACCACCATCCCCCATCTGGTGAGTGAAGCCATCCATCACTAACAATGCCCAGCAACCTAGATGGTATCTACATTCTGTTCCATAGCGGAGCAATATTAGGAGGGATCTGGTCTCACTTTAAATTAACTCAGAAATTTTCAGTGACACATGACGTAACCTTTAGCTTCACCTCTGCTGACTATTAAAGTCAATGCAGCTAAAGTCCTGCATTGAAAATTTACATTTAGTGGCACCACTAAAGCTCCATTCATGTCCATTCCTACATCTTTCCTTCCTGAGAGCTACTTAATCAAACCATTGAAGCTTGCTTGTGAGCCACTATGTAACTTGTGAGGTCTGTTCACTTCTGCACTTCCTAGGTGTCCACATCACATTTACTAAATGTCCAAAGAGTCCTGTCCCAGCATGCACTGGGCTCAGTATAGAATCTGAAAAGGATTCCCTGGGGTCAGTTTCTTCCTTGGTTTTTCCAGTCTTGGTCAGGAATCTGGAAGGAATGGACCCCCTGCAGCAATGCCCATTGACTTCCATCTCTTTCTTGTGGTTGAGAAAACACCAGGGGTGAAAGTAAGTTAGAGGACTTACCAGTACGCCGGAGTCCTGAGCAGGGGTCGTGGCCTCAACCGGAAGTGGCGTGGCCTTAAATCCCCGGGCCCTTTAAATCTTGATTTAAAGGGCCCGGGGCTCCAGCTGCGGTAGTGGAGGCTGGGAGCCTGGGGCCCTTTAAATCACCCCCGAGCTACCAGCTGCAGAGGTGACTGGGAACCCTGGGGTTTGGGGCTGATTTAAAGGGCCCAGGGCTCCAGCTGCCGCTACCGCAGAGGAGCCCCGGGCCCTTTAAATCACTGAGGAGCCCTGGGGGCTCCCGGCTACCACAGCTACCCCGGGGCTCTGGGCTCTGGCAGAGCTTTAAAAGGCCTGGGGCTCCGCTGTGGTAGCGGCTGCTGGAGCCCCGAGTCCTTTAAATCCCCTCCAGAGCCCTGCCACCACTACCCCTGGGCTTTGGCAGCAGGGCTCCGGCAGGGATCTAAAGACCTGGGGCGGTAGCTGGAGCTCTAGGGCCCTTTAAATCCCCGCCAGAGCCCCGTCGCCACTACCCCAGGGCTTTAAATTGCCACCTGGGAAAGCCGGTCCCGGTACGGTGCACCGGCTCTTACTGGTACGCCATACCGGGGCCTACCGGCTTACTTTCACCTCTGGAAAACACCCAGAGGGAACAGACGTACATGAAAAAACTGAGACCATGAAAAATGAGTAGGAGATTTGGTTTCAGTTTGAATTTTGAAGAAAGGTTTGGGTCATGTCTTATTGTGCCTAAGCCACATTGCTCATCTTTAGAGTTTGTATCAATTCTTGAAATATGGGGTGTTGATAAACGGGAAAGAGCATTCATCGCTTGCTGTCCTAAACTTTTGTGTAGTGTTGTGGTGCACTGAAAGTAGCTGCTGTATTTCATATCAACTCAGAGATGGCCACTTTTGAGTGGTAAATGAAGTGATACGAGTTTGTGTGTAGTTTTTATATGGGTTCTGCTCTGTTTTTCAGTGAACAAAACGTATGGAGTTAGACAAAAAGGAAAGCCAGTGGCGTATTAATGCCTAGGCCGACAAGGCCTAGGCCTAGGGTGGCAAATTTGCAGGGGCAGCAAATTTATAATAGCAGCCAGAGGCTGCTTCCCCCGGTGCCGGTTCGCGCCCTCCGCCCCCAGCCCCGCCCCAACTCCACCCCTTCCCTGCCCCCTCCCCGCCCCTATTGGTCCCCTTCCCCAAATCCCTGCCCCAGCCCCGCTTCCTCTCCTGAGCGTGCCGCGTTTCCCCCCCCCCCCCCCCTTCATGAAGCTGTTTCGTGCACAAGCACTGGCAGGGAGCGGGGAGAAGCAGGACCCAGCGGCGCGCTCAGGGGAGGAGTCGGAGTCGGAGTCGGAGTGGAGGTGAGTTGGAGGGGCAGCAATTATTTCTGGGTCTAGGGGCGGCAAAATCATTAATCCACCACTGAGGAAAGCACAGGAAATTTGCATGCAGACACAGACACACATATTTTATAGATGTTTACATACTTGGCCAGATTTTCACTAGACTATAGGTGTGCAAACACATGCACAAAATGTAATGCATAATTGTATTCTTAATTTACATGCAAACACTAATTTCCCACACCAATTAGGTAATCGCATGTACAACTGGCTGATCGGTTGTATTTGTGCATTCAACTGCAGTTATTGCATACCTAATTACAGACATATTTGGTGCATGTTTGCAAGCGTAAATTGCCTGAAAAGTTTGGCCTTTCCTATAGAATTTACAGTTCTGTAAGGCACCTGGTTCTATAGTGTGAAAGATTATTCACATAAAAACAATCTGTCTAGCTGAACACATTTTTCATCAGCAGTGCTCCAGGAAGGCAAATAAATGACGGTGTATACATTCGTATACAATTAAACCATTACTTACACAGTATATCTCCAGGTACATGAAAAAATCAATAAGGAATGTTCCCAGATCAGCAGCAGTCATCAATCCCCTTTGCAATCAGTAAATATCTCCCTCCCTGTCCCTGCCAAAGGACACAGAAGACAGAACACAGATGCAGTCCTTATATTCCCTTCAGAATATCTGACAAAAAAACCTTTCTCCCCTCATGTGATAATAATGGAACTGACTGGACTGTCAGGGGTGTGCCAGAGCTTTATGCCTGGCTGACCCAGAGTGCAGGGCTGCTATTTCTTCACACTCCGCTGCCTTTTAGCTTCATGCAGAGGTTGCCTCAAGCAGCCCCTGCCAGCCCTCTTGATGTTTTGGACACAGAGTCCTGAATGAGCAATAAGAAGGCAGTGTTTGTGGGGAGTCAGAAGTGCTCTCCTTCCTCTCTCAGCTGGTCTAGCGAGGAGCTCAGGGATGGCTGGACAAATGAGACCTGCTTCCTCAGGAAAAGGAGGGAACATATCAACAACTGTGACGGGACTTTATTTCACCACCTAATTATGATGAGGCCTGGGAAGGCTGAGAAGGATTTTTTGCACTCAATTCCTTCCTGGCAACATTCTTAAACAGAAGAGAACTTTCCCTATTGAAGGCTTAAACAAAGCCTTATTCTGATGGATCTCCAATGTGAATTTAATACACACACACAATATTTAACTGCTAACTATATCCTTTGACTTACAGCTTTGCTTATTCATGATAATGGTGTGGTAGAGATGGGCAGTGTTCAGATGCTGATTAGCTTTACAGTTTGAGGACCAGTCAGGATGCGGAACTGGGCTCTGGTGCATCCTGTACAAGAATATCACTCCCTTTTGGCCCTGAATGGCAGAAATCTCCCAAGATCAGTTATTCCTGCAAAATTCTTCAACCTTGGATTGGAATCTCACCAGCAGCTCTTCTCATGAAATTTCAGTTGCATCCAAATTAGAACCAGAAAATGGAGCCCTTTTCAGTTCTGGGTATGAGTCAGAATCCAAAGTGAATGGGTGGGTTCAGTTTCAGGGATTTGAATTCAGTTTCTCTGCAGCAAGAAAGCATCTGGATATAAATAACTGGTATGGTCCCCCCTTCTGACTAAAGTAAGTGAAACTGGCATAGCATTGAGAGGAAGAAAACAGTTTGATTACTTGAAATTCTTGCCAGAGCTGAGGGACAATACAAGGTCTGATGTCCCATTCAAACACAATATTAAATAAGTGATGCAGGACATAGAACTTTGTAATGGGCCCTCAGCAAGCAGATGAATATTGCCCTTTATGCTTAATAACTATATCTAATTCTTCTATTGCACTTTTCATTGGTAGATCTTAAAGCGCTTTACAAAGTAGGTAAGTACCATTATCCCCACTTCACAGGTGGGGAAAATGAGGCATATAGAAGTGATGTGACTTGTCTAAGGTCATCCAGCAGATTTACAGCAGAGCTGGGAATGGAACCCAGGTTTCCTGAGTTCTGAGAGCTCTGTCCATGATGCCTTCATGCTGTACATTACAACTCCTTATGTATCATTAAGACATATTGCAACTGATAAAAACAACCTTTTACCTGTTACCCTGCCATAACCAATACTGCTACAAGAGAACAAGTTCTCATCTCTTCTGCTTCAGGCATCCTCAGCAAAAATTGCCATCTAGGTTTCAGCTGCAGAGTCAATATTGCACGCCAGTGATGCTGTAAGAAGTAGAAAAACCCCAGCTTGATTTTCAGATCCTGGCCGAGTTTAATTTTGCAGCATTTAGCCGTATGAAAATTTTTCTTTTGATTTGCAAACTGGGCAAATTTAGACTAGCAGCCAGTGGAATCAAATGAAACATGGACCCCTCAATATTATTTTTAGAGTCACTTTTCTGACTGCATCCAAATGTTTTGGATAATGATATTTAAATACCATGGCCAAAATTTTCAAACCTGAACATCTTAAGTGTCGCTCTGAAATCAATTGTTAGGCACTTAGGGTATGTCTACACTTAAAACACTGCAGTGCTGCAGCTGCACCGCTGTAATGCTTCAGTGTAGACACTACCGGTGCCAATGGGAGGTGTTCTCACATTAGTGTAGTTGTTCCACTTTCCTAAGAGCCGGGAGCTAGGTCAATGGAAGAATTCTTCCGTTGACCTAGTGCTGTCTACACCGAGGGATAGGTCGGCTTCACTACATATCTCAGGGGTATGGATTTTTCCACCAATGTAAGTGTCTAGTGTAGACCGGCCCTTATAGTATGTCAACACTATGGAGACTATACCAGCATAACTAGGTCTCCGTAGCTATGGTGGCATGACCTCGTAGTGTAGATGCAGCTGACAGCAAAGGAAGGGCTTTTTCTGTTGGTGTAGAAACACCACTCCCCAAACGACAGTAGCTATACTGACTGAAGTACTCTTCAGTGTAGCTGTGTCTACACTGGGGGTTAAGTGGGCATCGCTATGTTGGTGAGGGATGATTTTTTCACACCTTTGACCTAACTTTTAAGTATAGACCAAGCCTTAAGCAGCTGTTTTCAAGAGTGCTGAGAACCCAGCAGCTCCCATTTACTTTAATGGGATAAAGGCTTAGCACCCACACATTCCAGTGAACTCAAAGAGTGCTGTAGGTGTCCAGCACCTTTGAAAATGGGGCTACTTTTATTTAGGTACCAATGCATGAAATGGCTTTCAATGGAACTCCTGCTCCTAAGTCTGGCAGGTGGTTTTAAAAATTCCCCCCCCCCCAGGTTTGAAAATGTTGGCTAAGTAATATTATTACTGCTACCAACCTGCTAGTGCCCTTGCTTAAAACGTTGCCTTTAACTTCTATCACTGCTGAAGCTAATGTAATGCCCTTTGCACCTCAGGCAGGGCTGTGCTTTAAAAAGATCTGTTTCTCTGATTCATGTCCAGACTATATAATCAGGGATAGGAAAAAAACTGGAACAAAGGTCTTAGAAGTTACCTCCTGGGTTGAGAGAAACTTTCTCTTACCTTTGAAAACTACAGTGTTTTTTCTACTTCGGAAAAAAAAAAAAAGGTGTCTGCAAAATTTCTACAACTTATAAAACTACTGCAGACCTTCTGTGAAATCCCCATGCATACTCTTCTGAGAGGGAGAGGACAAAATATCAGATATCCATCCACACAAAACCTGGTGGGAAGGGAGATCATATACGTTTTCCATCACTTGGATACATATATTTTAAAAAAAGCTAGAATTTTACTTCTGGTTAGTGATGGACAAAAAATTGGTATCGGGCCATCAACATGAGTGTAGCTCCCTACCCATTGTTAGGATGATTTATCTCACATGTGCACATGCACCTGAGCCTGCTAACAGTGGATTCGGGTTGGGACTAACACTAGTGCAGTTGTGTCCAAATAAATAATGCTGAATGTTCAAAAGCCATGTCCTAAGACCGTTGTTTCTTCCTTTTGGTCTTTGTGGCCTGACTGGCAGCCCTCACGGTGACTCTACGAATAGAAATGTGCCTGTGTTTTGTCTGGCACTGAAGAGAAGACCAGCCATGGGACGATGGAGGAGAAAGGGCAATGGCGGGGAGGGGAGAAGGGGGTGACACAGTAGCAGGAAGCACAATGCACAGGGGCTAGAGGCACTAGCCTTTCACATCTGGAGAAGGGAGTTCAGATTCTGGGTTAGACCTCAAAGAGAAATTAGTCTGGTCCAGGTCTCATTTTATCCGCCTATTTGAATATATCACAAAACAACCGGATCCTTAATATGCTCAAATTCAGCCAAATTAACAGTGAGATCATTACCTGGAATATTCGGTGTGTGGGATTCAGTACTGGAACAGCAGCGGGGAGTGGGACGCAGCCTAAAAGTGAAGTGCATTGGCAGAGTTTGTTTCAGGGGACAGGACTGGAATAGCAGAGGGATTACAGATCAAGAATGAGGTGCATTGGTAGAGCTCTACTGAGGTCTGAGGAAAGGAATAATGGATTAAGACGGAGATGCTTTGGCAGAGCTCTCGTGGGTGCTCAGGAATGGAATAGCAAGTAGTATTGCAGGTCAGGGTTAGGAGGTTGAAGGGCAGAGCTGTGTATGGGAGGCCAGGGCAGGAATAGCAGTGAGTGCTGCAGGTCAGGACTAAGCTGGATTGGCAGAGGTGTTTGGGGGCAGGAAATGCTTGCACAGCACCTGCTCCTGCTGTAACTGCCTGGAGCCACTATTAACAGTCCATCACTTTCACAAGAAGCTAACTCGTTCAAAAGCACCTAAAGAAAAAAGACTTTAAAACTTGTCAAAAGAATGATCATTAAAATAGCTGTGCAAGAAGGCCCATTTACATTGGTAGGGTTTTTAAAAGAGCATTTAGATGGAAAGCATATTCCCCACTTTTGTCTGTGCTTGTAGTTTTGTCTGTGCTTGTACTTTTCTCAGGCTATCTGAAATTTCAGGAGTTAAGAAAAAAACATCGCATTGTCTATCCCAAAGAAATGCAATACAATCTGATCTCACCTCTTTCTCTCACGCCTGAATGTGCTCATTTCGGCTTACAAAGGAAAGGCACAAAAGAATGGTAAGAAAAGGAATCAGATGGTGCCGCCCGATACGGTTTCACAGCTGAAACATGAAAACGAGCCCAGCTTCTTCCGCCGACGTTTGAGTCTGGAAAATAAGTTATTATTCTTTTAAAGGGACTTGTTTAAAGGGAAATCATTCAGAATGCAATCAAAAGCCCTGTTTATTGTGACTTAATAGAACAGTTGTCTCTTGCTCCCTAAAGCCAGCTGGAGCTGGAAGTGCTGTGGAGACAGCATACTAAGCCTCCCTAGGAGGAGAGGATGCTAGAGTCATTCTACAGCACACCTTCTGTCAGATCTAGCACTGCATAGACAGGCTGCAAAGGGAGCTCTATTCTATTCTACTCAGGTTCTCATACCTGGGTTCCATGCAGATGTCCTTGTTTGAAGGTCCATGATGAGGGTCCTTGAGGAAGACATTGTGTAAATCAGGGGGATGAAGTTCTATGAAGGGCCTCCCTGGCCCACTCCCCCACTCCTCAAAAGCTTCCCCTCCCCCCACTAAGTAGAAGACTTTGCATTTTATGTCCTGACAATCATTAATTCATATAAAGGGCTTGATTTTTCCTTTTGCACTAAAGTCATTGAATTCACACAGGTGTAAACAGGAGGAGAATCAGGTCCCCAAATCTCGGGTTTATAGGCTCTTTGGCTGGGCATATTTCAAAGGACTGGATCCCTCGGATGTATATTTTGCAGGGCTGCTTTTGCAGGCTCCATTGCCATTCTCTCTCCTCCTCTCCCTTCTCGCACTCTAGTGGCTTCTGCTTTGTCAGGTCAGGGTGAAATCCAAAACAAACTGCAGTATTTTAGTTTTCTATTCAGAAGGTTTTATTACTGTATTGTATCCTGGTGAAACAACAGCTTAACACAAAGTGAAAGTGGGAGAAGGAGAATTACTGGGGAATTTTTCCCCCCCAAAAAAAGTTTTGTCTGGCCAAACCAGGCATGTGCGGCATTTAGTTTTTACAGCATCTGAGCAAGTTCCCTCAACTCCCCTAGTAACTGAGTTAAACTGTCTCAGCAGCCTAATTCACCTACAGTGACCCTGTCATTGCAATTTCTCATGTGTATCTGTCTGGTTTATATCTCAGTGAAGTCTCATCTTCCCAGCCTTTTTCCATAGGTCTCAAATGAAAGTAACTTGTAGCGGAAAGCTAATGGCTTCAGCCAGAACTCTTGAGGTTTCACATACCCAGGCAAGTTGATCAGCTACTCTTTAGTTTAGAGAAGCATGCTATCAACTCTGCAGTGGCTGATCCAGTTCAGAGCCATTGAGGTGGTCTTCAAAAATACTTCGTTTGTAACAATATCATAACACCAGTGTGGTTGAAACTATGAGATAAATGGCCACATTATTGTACACCACTAACCTACAGCTTCCCCCACATCTTCCTTGTCCAGTTGACAAGGTAGTGATAGGCCTGAAGAAATCTTGGATCTGGCTTTGGATCCAAGTGTGCAGTTTGAACTTACAGTGTATCCTATAATAGGCCAAACATGAACACACAAAACTTCAGGGAAGTTCATACTCAGATGAGAATTTTGAACCTCCATATTCCAGGGTGTTTGGATCTGGGATTTTGGTTCTGCCATCTGTGGGGATGTGAAGTTCAGGCTCAGGGGTTCAATTCAGGTCCATCACTAAAAGAAGCCACCATTAAAAAACAGGAAGAAGTGCTGTTCAACAGAAGCCAAGAACATGCAGATTGTGCTATGTAGGGCAGGGTAACTCCTTACCTCATCCCTGTTTCACCAAAGGAGACTATTACTATCTGCATCCAAGACCGGAATGTGTGGCTGCTGGAAGAAGACTGAAGAGCTCTGCTCTCAGATGGGATAATGGGATATGACAAAACAATAGAACTTAGGAGTTTCTTGCTGCTGGTTCCATGGAAAAGGTCCATTGAGTAGGGTGGGTATCAAAGCAGGGCAGGTGTTTCAGGTAGGTCCGTATGGCAGGCTATAGTTGAGTTTTACTCCCAAGTATGAGATAAATGGATGGAATGGCAATGGCTGTCCTTGGACACAGATTGAAATGGGTTGATTGGCAAGACGATTTGTTCAGATGGCAACTGGTTGCCACTGTCTCGGTTTCATTGAGAATTTTCTCCACTGCTGGAAGTAAGTGGTCAAAATGTCCATACCTTGGCTGAGATGTGGAAATCGTTTCCAGTGTCAGCAATACAGATGTCATCAGCATACACATACACAGCCTGACATACCTGGAATACCTCACAGTGAAGATCTCTTCCATTGATACAAAAAACTGATGGGAACCTCCTGAACAAACCTTTTGGTCCTCTGTATGTCTATATTGGCACTGGTGTTTGCTCCACCTGAATACTGCTCTGAGGTCTGGGGGCACAGCCCCATAGCTTGTCGACACTGAGCTGAATTCAGCCACTCGTATTATTAGTGGCTCCTTGAATTATATGCTGACCTCCTGTCTGTATTCATTAGTGCTCATAGCGACATCAGACCTTTGACAAGATACTATTGTTAAGTCTGCGTGGAGAGCTGCAACAGATGAAACAAACTTACTATATCTCGGTTTGACTGATGCCCCAGTCTCAGAGAGGGAACAATGCACTGCACCAAATCAAAGGTCTGCTCATATTCAGGGGAGGGATCTCACTCCTATGGACCAGGATGTGACACCGCAGCTGATGTCTCAATGCTCCTTTGCTATGGAGCTCAAACACCCTTGGACAAGAGCACTATTGGCCTTTACCAAGCACAGATGTTCAGCGCTGCCAGGGAGCCTCAAATTATATCCTTACAGAGTTGAAATATCGATGGGAGAAAGTCTAAGTAACGCACTAAGTAAATTCAGGAATCCATCGCTTCACCTGCCTCCTTCTCCACTTGATGGTAGATCCTGGACCAGCCTCAACAAGCTAGTCTCTGGCTGGATCAAGTTGCCATAACTATGCACTGGCTTGGACTGGTTTCCTCCCATCTCTGACTGCGGTGCAGCATCATGCACAATAATTCATGTGGCAGAAGAGTGCCCAAGCCAACATCTGGAGGGTTGTCTACAATGCCCAACCATCTTCTGGTTACAGAACCTGGACATCAAACTCTGACATCTGCATATGAGAGAGAGTAGTGGGGGTGACAGAGCTCCCCTCTCACTCCTCACAAAGTCAACACCACCATCAGCTGTGTGTGTCAGGGGCTGCTGGGCAACTCAACGAGGCAGGGTTGGAGCCAGTTCAAGCAGGTGCAGGTGGATATTGGTGTGGGACCAGCTGGCGAGAGCAGGCTGGAGGCCTCAGACAGGAATGGGAGCAGGCTGGAAGCCCAGGCAGTCTGTAACACCACAAGGCAGAGGGAGAGTTCCCAGCCGAGCGCTGATGTTGCGTAGAATGGCTCACTGCCATTTCCGAGGTAATAAGCAGCTGCCATGGGAGTCATCTGACTTGCTCCTGGCTTGTGGATTGGCAGCTGCAGGACACCAGAAGAATGAGTCATCACAGGTTCTGGCTGAGGAATTACCTCACAGCGTGGAACATTCCCCCCAGACCTGTGTGGTCAGGGATGTATGCGCTGCATTTAGCAGCATCGTCACCAATCAGCTACCCACCTTGTCAGGAGCACACTCAGTTACCTTCAACAAACAGGCAATGTCATGCTAGTTTCCATTCTGAGGGAACCAATTCTGTTGATGAATACCATCAATGGCATGTGGTGCTGGCCCAGTCCTTGGATCTTCAGATGAAGGCATTCCCTAACCAGAGCACAAAGCAGTCAGAACACTGCCCTCCTTGGGTGGCTGTGGATTCCTCTTGTGTAGAGGTATTCCTGGGTCATGTAAAGCTGGCACAGCTGTCTCTATGACACTTAATTCTTGATTCCCATGCTATAAAGGGGACTTCCAGAACGCATGAGGGATGGGAGAGAGCATAGCTGGAGTTCCTTATGATCAGTGATTGTGAGCAGGCAGAACGGCACCCAGGGGGGCAAGCCAGACAGTGAAATTTAGAGCAATCCTGAGGCTGCTCTAATTTACACCATGGCCTCCACCAAGATTGTAAACAGTGTCAAGCTGGTTTAAAGCCACCTTTCTCCATACTCAGGACCTGTAGCTTGTCCAGACCTGAGGGGCTGGCTCTAAATCTTCCCCTGTGTGGAATATAAGAGAAAAAATTGCTTGCCTTTCCCAAGGCATAATAATGGTGCAGATTTTTAAAATAAAAGTTCTCCTGTTCCAAGATTCAAACATGAGAGCAGCCTGCCTGAGCTTAGTGCCCTCCCTACCCCACCATCACTGCTTGCTTCCTTCTGTTTTTGTACCCAACAGCTGGGCTTGAATCTTGATAAATTACTGAGCCCAACTGAATGGCCCCACCAACCTTTAAACCTTCCCTGTTTGCTTCTACACTCCTACATGGCCAGCAGGAAAATGGGGTAGGACCAGAGAAACTATTGCGGAACCATGATCAAACCTCCGGCAGCCTCGTGGACACAGGTAGGTTGTACATCCCATCATAGCACTAAATATTGTTAGTATTAGGCGAGAGCATCTGAAATGCAGATTAGAAACAAGAGTTTTGCCCTGAAGTTCAGAAGTGGACTAATAATATCAGCAATTCAGAGAAAATTTCTTTACAGAGAGATTTCTTTATTAATACAGATTTCTTTATACAAATGATGTACTGGTGGTTTGAATATCAAGCATCAAAGTCATCACTCTAACTTTAATATCAAGGGGGTTACTTTTTTAATATCTTTTAATATTCCATATGCTGGTCATACAATACATTTCTTTGTATTCTTGTCCCCTTTTATTCTTGTTGTTTGTTCATTTGATGCAGTTCACCATTCACGACTTATCTTCTGGTGGCAATTTAATTACTGGATCTATATTATTATTATATTTTTTAAAAATGCAATAAGAAGTTTCAATACAAAATACTGAAGGTAATTCAGTTTCCATCAATGAGAGAGGAAGGTGGACACAGTCACTGGAAGAGGAGAGAATACTGGGATATAACATTTTTATTAATAACAAATAATAATAAATAAAAATAATAATAAATATAATAGCGCTTTGTGTTGCTTTAGCACCTTCCATCTGAGGTCCCTAACAGCTTGAGAAATATTAATAGTACCTCACTCTTGTACAGCACTTTTCATCTACAGATCTCAAAGTACTTAACAAAGGTGGATCAGCAGCATTACATCTATTCAACAACTGTGGAAACAGAGGCCCAGAGAAGTGAAGTGACTTTACCAGGGTTATACAGCAAGCCAGTGGAAGCGTCAGGAATAGAACCTAGGTCTGCTGAGTCCCAGTCTAGTGACCTATCCATTGGATAGTACCACCCCTCATGTAGTATTACAGACCCTTGCCTTGTATGATAGGTAATAAACACCTCTTTCTTGTGTGCCAAACAACCATCCTCCTTTTCGGAAATCTTTCCTTAAAATGTGGTCCATCCACAGAACCTGAGGCCCAGCATTCCTTTCACAGCTCAAGCTTGGATCTCTCCCTTGTGCATCATATGTGTGTGAACTGCTTATCTGTGTCTGCATTAGGCTGTAAGCTCCTTGTGGCAGGGAGCATGCTTTCTCATATGCATGTAGAATGTCTGGAGCACTTCCAGAGTTGAGAACAGTAACAGGTTAGCCAAGACTCCACACCCAGGCTCTATCTGATCTTTAATAACCTTGTATGGTTAAGATCTTGGTTTTACATCACATTTGAAAGATGATGTCTCCAGCAGCACATTGTCTCCTAGCAAGTGCAATGCCGGGCATTGGGTCCAATGGTAACTTGGAGGGAAGAGCCCCACCTACTGAATCACTAAAAAAGAACAGGAGGACTTGTGGCACCTTAGAGACTGACAAATTTATTTGAGCATAAGCTTTCCTGGGCTACGGCCCACTTCATCGGATGCATAGAATGAAGCATATAGTAAGAAGATATATATATATACACATACAGAGAACATGAAGAAGTGGAGTAAGAGGCTAATTAATTAAGATGAGCTATTATCAGCAGGAGAAAAAAACTTCTCACTAGTACTACTTCCTGGAGCTCTTTAGTGTTTCTTGGAGTCTACAAAGCACAGCACCACCCTCACAAGGTCTGACAGGGGCAGCACAAGCTGTGACCCCAATAATGTGTGGTCAGATCCCTGCAACTGGACAGAGGCCTGACGACGTCGACATGGGTGCACGGCTCTGCAGGATCAGGGGCTATGTACCTATCTCTTCCTGAGACTCCGAATCCATAACTATGTATGTGAAAGATATTATTTTCTGGTCAGCAAAGCGTTTAAAGAAAGTTTTTTTTAAAAAAAATATACCAGTCAGTTTTCTTTTATGTGGCTTTTTTTTTTTTTAATGAAACCACCAAAAATATTTCCGGTCCCCAATTTATCACACAGACTCAAAATGCTCACAGGAAAATGAGAGGGGAGAAAAGGAGCTAGAAAGGCAGTCGTGAAATTGGCATGTGTCTAGTGGAAATTTTTTTTTTATTATTACCATGGAATTATTGTATCTGCGAGCCAAAACAACAGCACTCCCTGGTGCCAATTCCAGCTGTTCCTCTCTTGTAAAATTTATGAGCTGTTTTTAACAGCTTGAATAGATCTTGTGACGGAACTTAGGTGTAGCCACTAAGATATTTTTAATTGTTGTGCTATTGTCAGGTTTCCCTGTGCCACAAAGCATGCTGTTAGTTGGTTGATTAGTCTCTGAGATGCCAGCCTGCCAGGTCACTGAGCTAAAGAAAAAAGTCAATCCCAACTTCTGATCAGCTGCAAATACTTGCTGGGAACACAAACAAACAAAGCCTGCTGAAGTGCTTTTAAATAAGCAAGTGCAATAGAAGAAGAATTCGATAGAATTGTTTGTTTTTAAGCTTCAAAGAGCAATGAGCATAGCACTGCCCCCTGGGGTGACAACTCCACCAGTTTTCCTTTGCTAAGCATGGTCAGGCTGAGCCAAGAGTAGGTTAGCAGTTTGGCAGGAAGTGCACTGGTGAGTCATTTGGTGGAGTCTTCTCTGTGCTGAACCCGAAGCCCATTGTTAGGGCATGCTTTATCCTGCTGCAGGGGCTGCCTTTCAGGCTGGTGTACAACTGAGGTCCTGACCACATGTTGTCATTAGTGATTGTTGGGCACTTGTAAGGACAGGAGTATTAACTGTGGTGTCCTGGCCAAATTTCAAGTATGATCATTACATTTTGCTTTTCTTTCTGCCTCTGTTGCTTTAATTAGAGAAGCTATTCTTCAATTCCCGTCCTTCAGCAACCTGCTCTGTAGTGCTGCTACACTCTTATGATGATGGCGGCCGCATTCTTTCTCAGAGCTGATTGCATTTTGGCTGTGGATGAAACGAGCTACTTCCTGCGTGGGCCGTGTCTATACTAGACTGTCTTTTCTTAAAATCTCCAAGTGTTGCTAGCCATGCAGCTCTAATGAGTGGAGCAGTAGTATAGTCCAGACACCCACCTCTTCACCACCGTGTTGTCTAACCCAGCTCACAGCAGTGCTAAACCACATGGGTGTTAAAACATCCATGGCACCTTGCCTACATTAGTGCTCCCACGGTTGCTTGGTGTGGTTGAGCTATATGGGGGGTTGCTACTGTGCCCCATGCTAACACATCCTGGCTCTTCATCCTCTCTAGTGGCTGAACCATATAAACAGTAATGAGCCTACTACTGCCTTTGCGCTAACAGACCTAGTCCTTAACTCAGTTAGTCGGAGCTCATGCTTTAGATCAAGAAGTCTTGGGTTCAATCCCTGCAGATGAACCAACCACGGATGTGCTGCCATTTTTCACATCACCTCTGGACAGGTCATTGCGGGGACTAAAGCCAGCACTTTTAGACGTAAAATCTTGAGTCTCTAGTGTTTGAGCTAAATTACCAGGGCCATTAGCTCAGCAGCGTACTCAAACCTCCACAGATTTTTCCAGGCACCAGAGTGGGACAAAGATTCACACTCCACCAACAAGGATTACAGAGTGTAGCCTTTTATCGTATCTGGCTGTAACGCAAGAAACCTACAGGCCTGTATCCTGTAAGATATTAGCTGGAGCATAAGTTAGCATAAGTGTGGTTAAGTAGGCCATAACCCAGGCACAGATCAAGGGTTACCTTTAGATTTTGGGAAGTAAGAAGAGCTTGCTGAATGGTAGGAGTTAGAATGTTCCAGTCAGTGTGACCTCAAGGAATCTGGAAGGGATAACCGCAAATCCGCTCAAGCAAGGGGTGATGGCATGATCCTGCGCTGAAATGGTAGTTACTCATGTCAATATGTTAACCTGTAAAATAGGTACACCTCAGTATTATATTGGTGAAAAGGCTAAATATGGGCACAGTAATGGGCATGGAGGACTGAGCATGAGCAGATGATGCTCAGGCTCTGTAACAGGGCAGTCACCATGTGGTCTGGCACTTTTCTTTCCTGGGCCTCTTCCATTGCTGACTGTTTCTTTTCTACTTGACCCTTCAACTCGTTGGGAACTTGGACCATCAGACATTGCATGCTAGAGGCAGGGCTGATCCTTTTGTTTCTTACCACCAGGTCCTCAACTAAGGGTGTGAGTATACAATTCTAAAAGCTTATGTATAGTATGTTACCACAGATCCTATATTATCTTTATCTTGTTATGTGGCTTGGATCTTCTCTAGATTTCTCCATTATTTTAGTAAAGGTATCTAAGGTTTTACTTTGCCCTCAATGTGAGTGTCCTTGTTATCCACCCCGAGATATCCCCACAAGATATTGCACTCCAAAGTGTGAATTCTGTGTAGCCTGATTCGGGGGGAAGAATCTTACTGCAGTCATATCAGTTGGTCATTATTCTAACATTATCAACCTTAAAAGGGTCAGGCAACAAGAATCATGAGTAGACAAGGCCTACTCCTCTATTAAGCACATTAATAATACTTTCTGAGCCCATTCACAGATATGATTCAGTCCCACAGAGATCTTAGGTCAGCAAGAAAATCTGCCAAGCACAAATATGGGACAATAGCCTTAAAACATTTGCCAAATACAAAATACAAAATAAGGGACTTAAAAAATTTAATTAAGGAGTAAATTTGAAAAGATGTGGGATTATTAATTGCTTCCATCTAGCAAAATTGTCTATAACCTCGGTTCCCCTTGTGGCTCAGAGGTAAATTACAGCCATAAAGGAAGCTGGCCTCTTTGGGTATGTGTATGTCTAAACTACAAAGAAAAACCTGGAGTGCCGAATCTCAGACCCCGGGGCCAATTGACTTGGGCTCAAGGGGCTCGGGCTGCAGGGATAAAAATAGCCCAGGGCCAGCTCCTAGACTAACCCCCCCTCCCCCCCTCAGCCCCCAGCCAGGTTTCAGAGCCCTAGTTTGCATCCATCTCTTTGAATACCAGCAGGCTTAATAAGAAACACTAAGTGGTGGGAGATTATAGATTGGATTCCCAAGACTTTGCTCCAGGATGCTGAGCTGCATTAATTGTCAACATTACTGAAGAACCAGCCCACAGAAAAGCATTGCCTTATAGCGGAATCGGCACCTGGTGTAATGTCCTGAGAAGATACCAGTTGTGTTTGGATTAGGACTTAAACACTTAAAGGAGAGGAAGAATCCCTCTTAGGTTTTATGAGGACACCATGCAAGGCAGCTAAAGACTCGCACATTTATACCAGCTCTCTCGCCCTCTTTAAGTTGTATCAATATGAGGCAAAAATGAAAAATTTCCAGTATCAAAATGTGAACATTCCAACCACAACTACTGTATGTGAAAAACCAAGCAGGCTGCTCTATCAGGTTAACAGTATCCATGTTGTCTGAATGGACTGCAAAACAATGATCTGAGAGTCATGGCTGTCTTTCAAATGAAAGATGAATTAACAAAGAGTCTGTCAGTAGGAGACTGCTAGGAAGAGATTCCCATGAAGGCATAGCAAGTGAATAGCATGTGTTTAAAGAGCCCATAATCCTATATTTACAGAACAGTCTTTAATGGCTCATTCAGAGCCATTGCAAAGAACCAAGTAAATAGTGTGGTTAGGAAAGTCTGTTATTCTGTATTTACTCACTAGACCGTCTGCTGTGGAAACTGTGAAGTGCCCCATAGAGCAGAAAGGAGTTTTTCGTTTTCAGCAATGACAAGAGAGACATAGCAATGATACTGAAGATCACAGTTTCCATGGGATCTATACCCTCACTTTTAAACAGCTGCAATAGCTGGTCACGGGAAATGGTAAATTCATCATCACTTAGTGTCTTTACACTGAGATTGGGTTCTTCTAAAATATATGCTCTAATTCAGCCACAGGTTATTGGGCTGGATTGTGTTCACTTACACAGCTGGAAAAATTCATTCCCTCCACTACAAGAATTACTGGAAGCAATGATACAGCCTGTTTTACACAGGAGGTCAGACTAGGTGATGACAGTGATCCCTTCTGGCTGCAAAAACTATGAAATTACGTATCCAAACACAATTTGCACCCTCAATAATTTGTGCCTGGAGGCCCTCAGAGCTTCAACTGCAAGCCAAACTTGCACACAAAAATCAGAGAGTGAAAGGTGTACCTGACTGGCAGGTACACATGACATTGACAAGGAATACTGGGGGCTTTGCATATGCAGATAATTGTAGGTGCAAATGTTGTGGCCATTTCTGAAAATATGACTCTAAGGATCTGCTTGTGCTTGTGCTTTACATTTTCAAAGCTTTGTACCAAACATTAACTAAATAACCCTCAGAACTCCCATGGGAGAGAGGCATGTGTTGCAACTAAGTGAATAATTAATAGCAAACCATTTATGCAATTAATTTCTCCTTTTTTACTGTTTGTGACGTGTCCATGAACTGATTGAATAATGAATAAATTTCATAATTTGGCAAAATTACTCACATTTATTGGGTCAATAATACGTGGTTTGCAGGTGGTTCACAAACCGCAAATATTTGCCATTCATGGTGTGTTGGTGAGTTTGGAGTCATGTGGTCTTGTTGCTCATCTCTGATTGGATGATTTACATAGCCAACAATAACAGAGCACTGGACTGGAACACCGGAGACCTTGGGCCTTGGGCAAATCACTTCGCCATCTCCTGCCTCGGTTTCCCCATCTGTAAAATGAGGATAATGACACTGACTTCCTTTGTAAAGTGCTTTGCAATGTACTGATGAAAAGCACTATATAAGAGCTAGGTAGTATTTTACAACTGAATATATCATTTGACATTTGTTTTCAGTGACTACTCTAACTTGACATTGCCTTCTCTTGTGGATTCACGCTGACAACATTTGAGCACTTGAATGTGCCTGGGGGATGAACACAAAAGGGCCAGGAACATGGTCTGAAGTTTCCCTTTAAAACTGAATGGCTATGTGTGGCAAAAAGAAAAGGACCGTGGCTGACTCAATTCTATCAAGTGTTATCCTTGTTTTGCACATGGGGAAATTCAGACACAGAGAGGGGAAGTGTCTTACCCAAGTCTACAGGGAAAGTCAGTGGCATAGCTGACCCCGGTTCATCTTGAACTATATTCAACTATATTCCTCACCTACATAAAAAAAATCTCAGCGGTATGATTAAAGGCCAGTGGAGCCATCCAGATTTTCCACATTACACTAAAGCTGCTTTTCCTTGATGGCATTCACGGAGGTCAGGCCATTTATATGACGAAAATACATTTGCGTCATTGAATTTTTTAATGTATTTAATTAACACACCGAAATGACCATAAATGAGTGTTAAGCAAATTAATATGAAGCGTCTGAAGTTAATTTAGTGCTGGTGTGACAGCTCTGGAGACTGAAGCCCACTGTCTTTATAGCAAGCAGCAGCATTGCCTGCATTGTCTCCTGCTGCCAATCTCGTACAGTCCTGTCCCACGTGGTCCAGCTCTGTGGTCTGAAATTGCAAAGAGTGATCAGACTCCCTGGCTTTCCCCCTGTGTTCTGAACCTGCCTGTTGATACTGTGAAAAAGACCATTACGAAAATATTGGTCTTTTAAGTCTTAGTTTGGATATATTTATCTAGCTAGGTACCTGGATCTATTTTAATTGATTCCACCCTGGAGTACTGTATATTGGGGCTTATACGACCTGCTACCTGGACAGATAAGGAGATTGCTAATGGTAATCTATTTCTTAATGAATGCCAGGGATGAGTCAGCATTGGTTTTGTGCAAGTGGAACTAGCTCCATTACAGCCAAGCAGTACAGCAAGCTGTCGCCAACTGGTCTTTGTCAGTAGCCTGTGTAAAGTGCATTGGACTAGTTCTTCTCATGCATCTTCCTCGTAAGGATAAGATTTGTTCTATGAAAAGCCATGGTGTGGTCAAAATATAACCCCTCATGCAAAGCCTTATCCAAAACCCACTAAAGTCAATGACAGCCTTTCCACTGACTTCCATGGGCTTTGGATGAGGTCCACACACTCCACTCCCAATGCGTGGAGCTTTTTGCATTGCAAGTATGTAGTGGGTTTTAGTCCACGAAAGCTTATGCTCAAATAAATTTGTTAGTCTCTAAGGTGCCACAAGTACTCCTTGTTCTTTTTGCTGATACAGACTAACACGGCTGCCACTCTGAAGTATGTAGTTGATTCTCATCCCCACGCTTCCATCCCAATATGGCCTATTTGTAGTCGTCCGATCTTTCTGTCTCCTAAAGATTGCTAATCCAAAGCAGTGGGAGGAGTGAAGGTGGAGACAGCTGTTCTAAAACACATTGTTGTCTTTCTTTTCTCAGTGTGTCTTTTCTTTTCTTTTTAGCTGACATAAAAGACCTTATCTGAAAGTGAAACTGAAATGTCTCTATCTGAACTGACTCTGGCCTGAGGGCACACAGGCTTTAGAGATCCCCATCCACAGGCCAAGAGTTTTTGAGGATTTGCACAACCTAGGAGGCCTCTGCCACTGTACAAATGTGTGAGTGTACATGGGCACCAGTTTTGTGTAATTTCTGGTGGTGCTCAGAACGGGTCCAAGCAGAGCCGTCCTGTGATGGACCAGGGCAACCACCCAGGGTCCCGCACTTTGAGGGGCCCTGTGCTTCAGTGGGATGCAGGGTTCAGGGGGGCCTGGGGGACTAGCAGGGGGGCCTGGCACTGGCAGCAGCAAGTGACCCGGCCCCAGCTCGCCCCACTCAGCTCCACCCCGCCTTGCCGGCTCCTGGCATTGCTTGGGGGAGGGGGCGGAAGCTGGAAAGAGGCGGGTTGGGGGGGTGGAATAGTGGCTGGGAGGGGGCAGAGCAGAGATGGGGTGGGGTGGGGTGGGCTGGGGCCGGGTTACTCACTGCTGCTGATGCTAGGCCCCCCGCTAACCTGCCAGGCCTGGACCCAGAGCTGTTCCATCCATAGGACAGACCGGGGCAACTACCTGCGCTTCGGGGCGGCCTGCACTTTGGGGGGACACGGGGTCCAGGGTGCCCAGGGAGGCTAGCTGGAGGCCTGGCGCCGGCAGCAGCAAGCAACCCAGCCCACCCCAGTTCCACCCCCTTTCTCAAGCCTCCTCCCCGCCTCTTTCTGGCTTCTGCCCCCTCCCCCGAGCAACGCCGGAAGCCGGCGGGGCAGGGCAAGTTGGGGCCGGGTCGCTTGCTGCTGCTGGTGTCAGGCCCCCCGCTAACCCCACAGGCCACCCTGGACCCCATGTCCCCCTGAAGTGTGGGGCCCCCCAAAGCACGGTAAGTCCAAATATTGCTGGTGCCAGGCCCACGTTCCTAAATATTGGTGGAGCACAGGCACCCATGGGCCCATATAACTCACCACCTATGTGAGTGTATTGTTGAAGACATGCCAATCATAGCATTTATAACTAACGTAGTTAAACATTTTGGTACAACGTTCACTCCCCTTTGTGTCAGGGTCATCCCCAGGTTTCACAAATAAAGTCTTAAGAGTCTGTTCTTTTAGAAAAATCACATCCCAGGCTTCGGTCCAGCAAAGTGTTTAAACACATGAGTTGTCCCATTGACTTCAATGGCACTACATACATCCTTAAGTGATTCACTGGATCAGGACCCTAAGCAGTGGATATTGGTGAAAGCTGGTTTCCCACTCAGTCCCCCCAAAACAGCCAAAACAAATATCCATGCCAGAAATGTATGGAGGAAATGCTGAAGTGATAAGATACTTTGTACCTACAGGGCATTGGCAGACACATTTTCAGACAATTCTATATGGTAATCAATTGATAAGGAACCAGTGGGCTAAGCAGGACTGGTTGAAAAGTTTCCATCAGCACTCTTTAATCCAATCAGGGAGAGAAACCTATACAGAGAAATGGGAGCAAGAGGCCCCCAAACTGCAACTCCCAGGTAGCACTGCCATGGCATGGCCAAATTAAACTATTGCAGCTTTTTGATTTTTCGCTGCCCAGTTTATAGTCTCCAGGGATCCCATCCCTCATCCCCATTTTCTGATCAGCTGCAGAGCCAAGTTCATCCCTGTTGTGAAGGCACTGGAGAAACTGTTCTGAATTCTGACTTCCTGGGGTGCTCAGTTCTGAATCAATAACTTCGCACCTGGATTTTTTTTTATTTGTTTAATTTTTTTCAAGTGCAACAATTTAACAGGATAAAATCAGACATAAAATCAATATTATCTGTACACCTTTCATAAACATGGGAACAAAAATGAAATCCTCTGGTGACTACGTATACTGTCAACCTTAATATTAAACCTATAGTGCACTTGGACATGGTGAAAAACTCAATTCATACTAGAAATTGGCCCAAACCCAGTGGTGAGCTGGAGCCGGTTTGCACCAGTTCGCACGAACTGGTTGTTAAATTTTGAAGGAGTTTTAGAACCGGTTGTTAACCCGCTTCCCTGCAGGGGGCGCTGAGGCTTTGATGGGCTCTGGCCGGGAAGTGATGTAATTCCTCACCTGGCCACCGGGGGCGCTGCGGGAGCCATGCGGGCTGCCACCTGGCCCTGCGCAGGAACCCTGGTGCTGCTGCCACGACCCCTGGCCCTGGGGCTCCCGCTGCTGCCTGGTGGGTCCCCGGCTGCTCCGCTGGGCCTGGGCTGCGTCCTGCTGTTTGGGCTGCTCCGAGCCGCTCTCCCCGTGAGCACCCACCACCCTGCCCGCAGCCAGCCCCTGCCTCCAGCCACCCTCTGCACCCCCTGCCTGCAGCCAGCCCCTGCCTCCAGCCAGCCCCACACCCCCTGCCCTGCCTCCAACCACCCCCTGCACTCGCTGCCCCGCCTCCAGCCAGCCCCGCACCCCCTGCCCTGCCTCCAACCACCCCCTGCACTCCCTGCCCCGCCTCCAGCCACCCCCGCACCCCCTGCCCTGCCTCCAACCACCCCCTGCACTCCCTGCCCTGCCTCCAGCCACCCCTGCACCCCCTGCCCGCAGCCAGCCCCTGCCTCCAGCCACCCCCGTACCCCCTGCCCTGCCTCCAGCCACCCCTGCACCCCCTGCCTGCAGCCAGCCCCTGCCTCCAGCCACCCCCGCACCCCCTGGCCTGCCTCCAGCCACCCCTGCACCCCCTGCCTGCAGCCACCCCCTGCCCTGCCTCCAGCCACCCCCATACCTCCAGCCCTGCCGCACCCCCTTGCCTCCAGCCAACCCTGCACCCTCCTGTCTCCAGCCAGCTCCACACCCCCTGCCCTGCCCGCAGCTAGCCCCGCACCCCCTGCCTCCAGCTAGCCCTGCCCCACGCCCCTGTCTGCAGCTGGCCCCATGTCCACTGGTGCCCTGCAGTTCCCAGGGCAGTAACCCTGCACACCTGCTTCAATGAGGGGGGCAGGGAGCAGCTGGGACCCACACATGTGCACACCCTAGGGTGACCAGACAGCAAGTGTGAAAAATCAGGACAGGGGGTGGGGGGTAATAGGAGCCTATATAAGAAAAAGACTCCAAAATCAGGACTGTCCCTATAAAATCGGGACATCTGGTCATCCTAGCACACCCCCAGGGCGTGGTGGGGACCCACACATGTGAAACGGAGCTCATTTCTAGTTCAGGCCCATCTTTTTAAAAAAAGTGCTTTACGCAGGGTTAGCATAATCCATATTTTCCCAGACAGGTCAGGCTTTTTGCTTCTTAAATCGCCATCCGGGAGGAATTTTTAAATTTTAAAAATTCCTCCCGGGAAAATACGGACGTATGGTAACCCCTTTGGTACAAAAAATACATACTGGGGCACATCCCTTAAATCAGAACTTTTTATAGGGAACTGGTTGTTAAGATTTTGGCAGCTCATCACTGCCCAAACCAATATAGCTCCCACATCCCCCGATACCCACAAAGACACATGTACAAATGTTGGCCTCTCTTGATAAAATGGAAGCTGAAATCCAAACCACACCTGGTTTTGTTCTGCAAACCCAACATGACTGATGAAGTTGTGCAAAACCAAACCATGGGCTTCCCAGCCTCTCTGGAAAGAAACAAAATGACAGACTCAGAATAATGCAGTGCCTCATGATATGGAAATACTGCTCACTTACAGTGACTTTTGGATTGGAATGAAATAACTCTGTGAAAAAAAATGGTCCCTATTTTGTGAAGTGCTGAGTCTCGTTGCCATTAGGATATCTCAGCAATGCACAGGATCGGTTCCTGTGAAAGCTTTCCAATGTGTTCTTCATCCTGTCCCTAGTGCACGAAATAAAACGTGGAGCTAACAAGTGCACTTTGAGTTCATTTGTTCTGATTGGCTCAGTTTCCGCTGTTCCCCAACAGATAATTAAGTGCATGCATGCACGCACCTTCGATACCGCTCCCGTAATTAATGAACTCTGTATACAGCTGAATGTTAATTGGCTTCAGGCTTGATTGAGGACCACTTTATGAGTAAGAATCTGTGATTCCTCCACCCAGGCTTCTATAGCTGGTCACCAAGAGAAGGCTGCTGCTGCTTCCCTTACTAAATACAGCCCTGACTTCTGGGTGTCAGGTGATTCTTCCAAGCTTTGAATTAATTCCCTAATTCTGTACCATTTTTGAGAAACTGGCTCAGCTGGGTCTAAGGCTCTTCCCTCAGACGTGTTAGCTAATTAAATGTTTTAAAATGCAATGATCAAAGTTATATAGACAGAAGCAATTTTTATGAACTGGTAGCTTTAATTTAAACTCAATTCCAGCAGAGCATGTTGCAATGTTTCGCGCTATTAGCCAATCACTAATGTGGACCATAGAATGGTTAATAAAAATCCATTCAAATCCAAGACATTTTTTGATTTGCAGAATAGCTTAGTGCTCCCAATGCAGATCAAATAATAATAATAATAAAAAAAAAGAAGACAATTCAAGTGTGATTGGATAATCTGATGGTTTTGCTCCCAGTTTATTTTTAATTTCTGGCAGGCGTGATGTTGGAAATTAAAAAGCTCTCTTGACGGTCGAGTGACTCGAATCTCAGACCAGAGGAGATGAAGTGACTGATGCAGCTCTGGGGCCTTTTATTCTCCCCCATCATTACGACGGTTAATAAGAAAAACCTGGGAGGTTGCCGAGCAGTGAAGGCTGAGACCCTACTTCATGTGCCACCCGAGATAGAGCAATAATTATCAGGACAGCTCAAGCTCATTTCTAGTGGAAAGGGAGTGGAATGCTGGTTAAAGGAAAAGCACTAGCTATTGTGCACACTTGGAAAGGCACAGAAGTGGCTTAATGATTTAAGCATCTGATTTAAAACACCTAGACTCCTTGAAGTGATAGGCTCACATTCCAGCAGGGTTGGATCAAGCCTTCTTTGTTCCACGATCCAGTAAATAAATTGAGTTCCATTCAGTTTACTTTGCATGAGTCTTTCAGATAAACCTTAAACTCTGTGCCCTGTCTGCTTTGCATGGATATTAAAGATCCCGGGAGACTTTCCAATCCGAACCTCTCGATTTATCTTACTTCACATGGGAAGTGGGGGAGGGTGTAAACAGCTGGAGACATGCACGGTCCTTAATAGGAAATGGCTTTTAAAGAAAAGCAGTTGGCTCGAGAGGATCTGATCCTAATTCCTACCTGAAAGGTATTCACATAAAAAACCACCCAACCATAACTGGTACTTGTGACGAAGCGGGACTGTTCAGTTTCCCCTATGCAGTTTCCTCAGTTTCCCCTATGCAGTTCTTAAGTATCTAGGGGGTGGGATAAGGGTGTATGATCATTGCAGAGCCCTAGAGGGCAGGTGTGTGCAGGGGTCTGGACACAGAGAATGGCCAACACCCTGTTTCCTGGCAACTGATGGCCTGGGCCCTTCCCCCCTGCAAGGTGAGAGCTAAAGGGTTGGAGAACAAAGGAATCAGGTGACCTCCTGGCTGTCGAAAGGGGAAAGCGAGAGGAGGAGGGGCTGGAGGGAGTTTCAGTTTGGGGGCTGGCTGGAGACATGGAATGAAGGGCAGATGTGGTTGTCTGGCTCACTGCCCCCCAAAATGGACCCAGCTGAGGGGTCCGGTTCTCTCACCTACAAACTCTGTTTTAGACCATGTTCCTGTCGTCTAATAAACCTCTGTTTTACTGGCTGGCTGAGAGTCACATCTGACTGTGAAGTTGGGGTGCAGGACCCTCTGGCTTCCCCAGGAGCCCTGCCTGGGCGGACTCACTGTGGGAAGTGCACGGAGGGGCAGAGGATGCTGAATGCTCGACCCAGGAAGGTGGAAGCTGTGTGAGCTTTGTATCCTGAAGACAGTCTGCTCCCAGAGAGGAGACTTCCCCAGACTAGCTTCATGGGGAGCAGTTCCAGAGCATCGCCCAGGGACTCCATGACAGTAATAACTGACACCCTCATCATCAACAGGGTGGCCAGGGGCTAAATGAACATATTAGATGGGGTTGCCTGGAGGCAGATGCTGTAGTGAGTACTCATCTACTTAGATGGATAGATATATACTCATTGGCAGAGGACAGGGGGATGCTTGCTCTGTCATCACCTGGACTGCATTTGTTTTGTGAACAAAAATGACTTTGCTCTACGGATCTGTCAAACCTAGCAACTAATTCATTTTAAATAAAAAAAACAACATGTGAGAGCAGGTGTTAAAGTGATCTATCAGCTGAAATGTGTGTCTGCCATGTTCCAGATAAATGCTCTGAAAGGAGCAGGCCATGGTAGGAAGGCAGAACATGGCTCTAGTTTGCTGCATAGTCATCTGTTTTGCTAATGGTCCCATCGCTTGCCCTACTCAAGAACATTGTGCTTTCAATGCATCACAGAGGCCACTGAGCATGACTTATGGGTTCGGTTGCTTGGGTGGGTTTTCCCCCCTACCATACAACTGGAGCGATGAAGGGTTGGGAGCTGTATGATATGCAGCCCCGTCACTTTCAATCACTAGTAGGAATCAAAGTGTGCATGGGAGGAATGGGGGATAGGGTGGCTGTTCTCTAGGAAGCTTACCTTTCCCAGTGCAGTGGAAATTTAGGGAGATGTTTAAAATCAGGAGATGCTCTGCAGCCCCTCCCCTAAGTAGGATCTTTCCTTTGCTAATGCCTTCAGTGAGCAACGAGTGTCCGCACCTACAAGTGTCCGCACCTACAGATGTCGAACTCTGTTGTGTTTGAGGGATTAGGAAACAGAGGGGGAACAAAAAGAGCAGTGACTCCCATAATAACTCATGTGCCTGGCAGACAGACAGGCCAAGCTGGGAAGTGAATGTCATGATAATGGGGGTGGGTATTTAACATTTGCCTGTACTTGAACAGGAGGGCCTTTGTCGCTAATTACCGAGAGACGTTAGAGGAGTTGGGATGTATTTAAACCCTATTGTTTGCTGTTAAAACAGGGATTCTTCTTCTTCTTTTCCAGGCTAAGTAGTTAATACATTTTTAGCAATAGTAGAAGGGCACAGTGGATTAATCACTGTCCTTGAAAATAAAAAGTGATTAATTTTAAGGCATGCAAATGGTAGGAGACAGACAGAAACAAGTGGCTGCTGGCTCGCAGACCAGATCAAGGGTAAGAGCATTCATGCCAAGACTTTCCACGTTGACAAGCTATTCAGCATCAGCCCTGACTTGGATACACTAGGGAGAGTAAAGGCCAGGGGGCCTGCCAGGGCTTAGTAGTAGAAATATCCATAATCCCAGATCTGCCTCACCATAGTCATTCACAGGAGATTCACAGGGCACCAACCATTCATGTTTGGTCTATTTTCCATGCCAAAGAGGATGTCAGTTTCTTCAGTCTGAAGAAATGCATCATAATTGCAGCAGCATCTTTGACCATTTAAGTAACTTCTATTCTGTTGAGGCCTCTTTACAGTAACAGTAACACTATACTGCCCTTGATTCCTTCTTGCAGCTATTGTGTATAAGTATCTACAGCTTTGTGTCCAGAATCACTGGCCCCAGGAGGCAGCTAGTTCCCCATTAGTCAATAGCATAACACTAACAATGTCTATAGGCCTACTGGAAATGCCTAGAATCCTGCAGCTGGTGTCTACTTGTTTTCATAGATTTAAAGGCCAGAAGGGACCATTATAATCTTCCATTCTGACCTCCTGCATAGCACAGTCCAACAAGTTCCACCCAGCGATTCTTGCATCAGACCCCTAACTTTTAGCTGAACTAGAGCATATTTTTGAGAAAGACATCCAATCTAATTTGAGGGTTTAACATCTCTACTAGTCACTACTAACTGGTACTGGTCTTTTTTGGCTTCATTTACAATACTGGGAGCCAATAAGCCAAGGAACTCCAGACCAATAGGTAATGTTGCTTTGCTCCAAAGTCTTGTTGGCCAACTGAAGAGAGAATGAACCAAATTAATGATTTCACCCAGAATTTCCACTGAAGAGAACTCATCACCTTCAGCACACATTAAAAACATTAACAGATTACGACGTAATTCCTCCTGTGAGTAAGTGAGTATCACTTGACCTGTTTTACTGAAGAGAGTTCATAGAGAGGTGAAATGCCTTGCCCAGGGCCATCGAGAGCATGTCTAGACTGCAACTAGACGCCCGCGGCTGGCCCGTGACAGCTGATGCGGGCTTGCAGGGCTGTTTAATTGCAGTGTAGACTTCCGGGCTCCGGCTGGAGCTCAGGCTGTAGGACCGGTGAGGTGGGAGGGTCCTGGAGCTGCAGCCCAAGCCCAGAAGTCTACATGACAATTAAACAGCCCTGCAGCCTGAGCCCCATGAGCTCAAGGCAGCTGGCCCGGACCAGCCGCATGGTTTTAGTTGCAGTGTAGACAAACCCTGAAGGGAGTCAGTGTCAGACCTGTGACTGGAACTCATCTCCCTACCTATTTATATGGATTTATCACCACGCTATCTGAACGCCCACTTTTGGGATCACACCAGTCAGCATAAGCGCCTAATAATTAGGGGTAGGCAACTTAGGTTGGATCAAATAAGAAAGAGTCTGTGCCTTCAGCAGGACCGGCTCTAGGCACCAGCAAAGCAAGCACGTGCTTGGGGCAGCACAATGCCAGCCATCCCCCTTTTTTTTTTTTTGCTTGGGCAGTTGCGCTCTCGGAGCTTGGGGCAGCAAAAAACCTAGAGCCAGCCCTGGCCTTCAGCCAGGTCCCTGAAGCTTTTATGTCAGTTGGAACATATAGTTAATCTCTTCCTTTTGGACTTTACGTGGCTGCGGGGAGTGGGGGGTTGCGTTTGCTTTGGTTTTCTTTGTTTTTCATTTCCACAAAGCCTCTGCACTTCCTGATTTCACTTGGGTTTAGAAGTTTTTCCTGAGGTATTTTCAACTAGGCCATAACTTGGCCATACAGGAAACCTTACAGGAAGGCTCCATCTCATGAGATACCTTTTCTAGCTGCTCCATGATTGGATAAACCTTTGAACAAATCTGAACTCGACCTCTGGACACTGTGAGGTTTGCCTGTCACTGAGTGAATTATGGCTGCTAACCACTTTAATTTGGGACAATTTTGAGATTACATGGCTCCGTTGCCTGGTGCCAGTCAGAATTCTGGTTGGCGTCCTTTGTCAGCAGTCACAGCCTGTTAATCAAATGAGTCAGAATGGCAATAAGCAAAGCAGTGCAATAATTGACTTGGAAGGACACAGAGGCCTGGATCAAAATCTCTGCATCACATGATGCCTAATTCTGGAAACATTTCTCAGATATACTGGATGATTGATGGGGGTAAAGGAAAGGAATGCAATGGTATGGAGTGTTGAACAGACATCTACAGGACCCAGATCTGGAAAAGAATAGGCAAAAATTCTGGGGTAGAATCACAGGGAGATCCAAAGATTTAAGTGAGATCTGTGCTGAGTCATTGGAAATGTCTGTGGGGCTTGTCTTCACGTATAGCATTACAGCTGCACCATTTCTGTAGTGTTTTAGTGAAGACACCAGTATGCCAATGGGAGAGCTTCTCCCTTTGGCGCAGTTAATCCACCTCCCCAAGAGGCAGTACCTATGTTGAAAGGAGAAGCTCTCCCACAGACATAGCACTGTCTACACTGGGTGTTAGGTCAGTAAAACTATGTTGCCCAGAGTTGTGCATTTTTCACACCCTAAGTGATGTAATAATACAAATACAGGTCTGTAGTGTAAACCTGCCCTATGTTGGTGGATTACAAAATCCATTGGGGTGGAATACTTCATTACATTTATGTTTCCCTTTTCAGGACCTTGATCTCAGCTCCAATTCCTGTATTAAGCATGGGAAGCTATGAGCCAGCATCTGATATTTTGCTAGTCACAAATCTTTAAGAAGTGGAGCCATGAACATCACCACTGGGAAGTCTCCAAGTTTCCAATCTCCATCTCTGGGAAGTCGCTGGCTGGGCTTGGTGGCTGTATGTATCCTGCATGTTACTGTAAGCAGGACATGAACTAGGACCCTTTTGCCAGATGAGCCAAAAGGCAGTCTACTCCAGATGAGCTAGTAGGAGCTGAGCTAGAACTTTTCTCAGCTGGAAGTCACTCTTAGCATCTATTACAACAGCAGGATTATCTTTCTAGTTGCAAGTCGATGTAATGCTGAGCTGTGACACACTAATTGTGGTTTGCAACTGCTGCGGAAATTGTCACCAGCAATGAACTTAGAAAGGACACTCAGGGAATATTAATATAATTCAAAATAGTGATTTAAAACCATTCCATTCTTCCCACTGCTTTCACACCGTTATCCTCAGAAGTTTGAAACTTGAACTTGGATTGCACACACGTGCAAAGGTTTATTTTTGGAGGGTTGCTCACAAGCGCTGGGCATGTATTTCATGCAAGTGAAGGAAAAGGAGCATTGAATTTGTTTGTGTTAAGGAGAGAAAAAACTCATGTAGAAATCTTTTTTTTTTTTTAAGAGGGCAGGTGAAATGTTAAGCCTATTATAACAAATCCATGTGCTGGAGACAACAGCATAACTATTCCATCTGTCACACACACAGAGCTGGGATCAGAATTTTAATCTGTCAGCTCCATAAATACAGGCCTCTTTCACTCGAGCTAAAGGAGATTTCCCTCTAGTTAGCAGGAATGCTAAGGCTGCTCCACCAACAAGATTGGTGGATTAATGATTTTGCCGCCCCTAGGCCCAGAAATAATTGCCGCCCCCACAGCTCACCTCTGCTCCAACTCTGCCTCCTACCCTGAGCGCGCCGCCGGGTCCTGCTTCTCCCCACTCCCTGCCAGTGCTTGTACGTGAAACAGCTCCGCGAAGGATGGGGGGAACGCGGCGCGCTCAGGAGAGGATGCGGGGATGTGGGGAAGGAGACCAATAGGGGCAGAGAGGGGGCTGGGAAGGGGTGGAGTTGGGGCAGGGCTGGGGGCGGAGGGCACGAACCAGCACCAGGGGAAGCAGCCTCTGGCTGCTATTATAAATTTGCCACCTCTGCAAATTTGCCTCCCTAGGCCTAGGCCTTGTTGGCCTAGGCGTTAATACGCCACCGCTGATTGGCCCCAAAGCCAGCGTAGCCAGTCATGGGAGGGTTCACCTCAATACAAAAGGATCCTTTAATGACACAAAATCGCCGTGGTGACTGCTACAACACCAGCCCTCTCTATGGCTGGTGTAGAGGGCAAGGCTGAGATTTCCTTGGTGCTACCATAATACCCTGGCTGTTATAATAATCCCCTTGGACAGCTGGCCTGGAACACAGCTGGCCCAAAGTCAGGTCAGGCTCCAAGGTGGCATAAAGCCACCTTTTTGTCCTCAGTGAACTGTACTGTATGTTCTTCAGCCTCCTTTGATAATGCCTTGGTGGGAGGAAAGTGGGGGAGCTTATTGTTATTTATTATTATAACAGTGCTTCAGAGATTTCCCTAATTAGTATCATTATAAGTACAGGAATTAATCTCGAAGTCCTGGGCTTGTCAGTTATTGACAATGCAGCAAATTAAAAATTAACTTTAAAAAGAAAAATACACATATAAAGTTTGACAGAGTGTGAAGAAAACCGCATTCTAGCTACCGTCTCAGAGAATGTGGGAGTTTGGGTTTAATCTTTGATGACTGTAGCAGTTTAGAATGAGCTGCTGAAATAAAGGAGGCAACCATGTGCCAGAAAAGAAAGCCAATGCTTATTATTAGTAGATTTATATTTGAAACAATGCATGTAATTTGTCACAGGAAAAGTTTGATGCCCCTGTGCATTCCTTCCACCACCAAATTCTTCCCTTCAAAACCCTCCAGTAATATGTGAACATAAAGTTCCGGCCAATGAACACGGAATTCTAATGGAAAGAAACCCTACAGGAGTGGGGGTATGCCTGACATCCACATTAATACCAAAATGAGTTAGTTGTGACTGATGGTATTCCAGTGAACACCAAAGGAACTAATAATGATTAGGGCCATTATTTTAAAGCATTGCCAAAAAAGGGAAACACTTAGATGTCTTCAATTGTTATCTTTCACGGTGTGCTTACTGCAATGATCGTAGATGTAATTTTGCTTATTAATCAACAGTGTGATGGAAGCGGATACAACTTGAGAGCACATGCATGAGACGATTCATAAAGGCACGTGTCTTATTTGCGGATGTGCCTGAGATTTTATTGCTGCAATTGGGACACAGTCTGACTTCCTGTTCTGGGAGAGAAGGAGGATGACTCAGGAGATTGAAAATGGACTAGAAAGTCATTCATAAAAAAAGTCTCTTATCACTTGTAGGGCCAAATTCTGCCACCTGTTACATTTACACAATCCCTGTTCACTTCAGTGGGACCACATGGGTGTAACTGAGGGCAGAATTTGCCATGTAGCCCCTTTATGTCTGAAGATCTCAAAACCTGGATTTGTGCTGGAAATGGCCCACCTGATGATCACTTTAGATAAGCTATTACCAGCAGGACAGTGGGGTGGGAGGAGGTATTGTTTCATATTCTCTGTGTATATATAAAGTCTGCTGCAGTTTCCACGGTATGCATCCGATGAAGTGAGCTGTAGCTCACGAAAGCTTATGCTCAAATAAATTGGTTAGTCTCTAAGGTGCCACAAGTACTCCTTTTCTTTTTTCAAAAATCTATATCATTACCAATTAATGAAGACTCATAATAGCCCTTTGATAGATGGGAAGACTAAGGCACAAGGAGGACGTGAAGTCACACAATGATTCAGTAACAGAGCTGGAAATGAAACCCAGGAGTTCTGACTCCTAGGACATTGCTGTACTCTCTCGGAACTCTCCATCCTGTGCATTATTGGTTCACTTCCATCACTGGTTGAAAATCATTATCAGAAGTCATTACCCATCTGTTCAATGGCGCTGTGCAGTGCAAAGAATTTGGTGGGTCTCCATCCAGTTTTTAATGGTCAGTTGTAAACATCACAGTTGGCAATAACTGGGAGTTAGTCTATGGGACCTGGGGACAGCCTCTGCACATTCCTGTCTACGATTTTGATTCAACCAAAAAGAGCACTGCCTCCAAATGATCCATCCCAAATTTTACACTGAGCTCAATATATTCTGGGGCAGGACTTTGGGAGCTCAGGTCAGTGCTAGGTAGTTAGACTGTTCCAGAGCTAGGGAGAGCTAATCCATCATGCTCTTTAGAGATGCTCCTGTTATGCTGTGACATTTGGATGACATTTTTTTCAACAAAGAACAAATGTAAGTTTCCACGAGAAGGAGCACAGTGTGTTACTCACTCAGTAGCATTCTGCATCTGAATTGAACACGCGCAACAGCAGCTGCCTCTGCAGCAATGAGAAGGGAACTTCACTATATTTAAAGGCACAATATATAGAAAACAGAATAATAACATCTCTTTTCAGTTACCTGTTCTACTACTGCCACTCCAGTCTAAGCTCCCAGTCTGTTCCCAGCTACCAAGGGAAGAGAAAAGGGGAGAGTTTGAGTATAGGGCAGCAATAAAATGACAGCATTGCTCAGGACACTGTCTTCCCACTTAAATTCATTTTCAACTTTAATTAACCTCTCCTACCCATGGCTACTGTTTTCCTTCAAAAAAGTGAGCTGCTTTTGCCAGCCAGTTGTCTGTATCTCTCAGTCACAGCTTTAATGACTAATGGCCCAAAGTCCCTGATCCTGTCCCCATTGAAATTTACAACAAAATTCCCCATTGATTTCAATAGTGCAGGACGAGATCCAAAATGATGAACCAGCCCTAATGACAACCCAATTGCAAACCCCCAGCCAAACCCTGACTAGATCTTTAGCTGATGTAGACTGGCATTGCTCCGTATGGATGGAGAGATGCTAATTTACATGAGCAGAACGTCTGGCCGACAAGTTGCCACTTGGGATGTGTGTTTCTGGGTGATGCTTCTTATGAGTGCAGCAGCCCACACCATGGAGGTTGGCAAAGGGGGCTTTAAGCCATCTTTGCATCACCTGAGTTCTGGGCCAGATGGGGGCTGGTAAATGAGAACAGCCCTATTTTACAGCAGCCTCCCAAGGGCTGCCTGTGGACTGTGTTGCAGACCAGAATCCCCCTAGTCTGTGCCAGGGAGACACCTCCTTCCATCTTTGGCAAAGCCCCCTCCTTATCCTAGCGCTATCCCCAGCAAACCCCCTATGCTAGGGTTTGTAAGAGAGGCAGCAATGGGCTGGTTATAATGGCCCTACACCAGAAGAATTCTCCCTTGACTATTTGTGGCACCTTTATGGCTCCTGTAAGCCACTGGAGTAACATACAGTGGTCATGGTGGTAGAGAGACCCTCTCCCTTGGTTCTAACTCAGATGTGACTCCTCCCTTTCTCAGACAAAACTCCTCTGGGTTGCTTCATTCTGTCCCACTGTGTGAATGGGAATTTGACTGGTTAACATCAGAGTAAGGCCTCAGGATTTGTCCTTGTAAGAGCACCACTAGTTGGACCAGGGACCTCCCCAACGATTTACCCACCACAAAACATCCTGGCAGGTGAGAGGTTCAATCGTACCTGGATACTTCTGTTACTTGGGAAATGGCTTGTTAGTTAAACAGAATGTTCCTGGGTGAGGTGAACCCCGCAGTGCAGTGCTTCATTTTAGGGACCATGCTACACATTGCAGAAGCAAAACAGAATATATTTATAGAATTAGCTGTAAGGAAAATCATCCAGGCTATTAAAAGCCACATGAACACACTGAATATCATGCATTTTAAATGTACATAGAAAAACATCATTTTGAAGGGGATTATTGTTTAAATAGGCAATACAGGTTCTGGCAGATAAGCCTCTCGCTGGTGTCTTCTCCTATTGTCTCGAGTGCATTATCTCCCCCATACTATTCTCAGTTCTCTCCAGGAGTATTGTCAGAGTAAAATGCTATTTTAAAGGCATATGTTTATGTTTCAATAGACGTTACAATAGCAAACACATCCTGCTGAGACAGAGAGAGAGAGAGAGAGAGAGGGAGGGAGAGACTACATGTCATCTACTGTATTGTGTGCCAGGTGACAAACATTATAATTAGAGACCAGAAGGTAGGAGCCCATAATACCTTCTCCAAACAGAGCACTGGATTGGACTCCACCTTGTTGATTTTGATAGCGTTCGGAGGAAGGATGGCTAAAGTGTTCCAGTAACCCCTCATACTCTTATGCAATCATCTTCCTCTTTAATAACGAGGTATCGTCAACAGCGACTACAGGTCACAGCATGCTGTGCTACATCTCTTTCTGAGCAGCATACTGCATGCCACTTGGACTAAGGTTTATTAGCACAAGACTGATCACTGTAACATCTGACAGGTTTCAGAGTAGCAGCCGTGTTAGTCTGTATCCGCAAAAAGAAAAGGAGGACTTGTGACACCTTAGAGACTAACAAATTTATTTGAGCATAAGCTTCTGTGCTGTAGCTCACAAAAGCTTATGCTCAGATAAATTTGTTAGTCTCTAAGGTGCCACAAGTCCTCCTTTTCTTTTTGTAACATCTGAGAAACCTACAAGATTAAAGATTAATCATATAATGCACCATAGGCGCTGACTTCTACTGGTGTCGGTGGGTGCTCAACCCCGCTCTGCCTCTGCCCCAACTCCACCCCTGCATGGCCCCCTCCCACCCCACCCCCATTCCAACCTCTTCCCCAAAGTCCCCACCCCAACTCCACCCCCTGCCGCCCCCATTCCAACCCCTTCCCCAAATCCCCACCCCAGCACCACTTCTTCCCATGAGCACGCCACATTCCCGCTCCTCCCCCACCACGGACCTTGCTACAGCTGTTTGGCGGTGGCAAGCGCTGGGAGGTAGGCGGAGGACTGGGGACACGGCGCGCTCAGGGGAGGAGGCAGAGGCAGAGGTGAGGTGGGGCGGGGCGGGGAGGGGAGCTTGGCTGCCAGTGCTTGCAGAGCACCCACTAATTTTTCCCCATGGGTGCTCCAGCTCCAGAGCCCCCACGGAGTCAGTGCCTATGTAATGAATGCATCCTTTAGAAGCTAGAACTTTCCTCCTATCAGCTGGATTGCTATGTTGTTTAGGGCCTGGGGGTCCTTTTTTCCTGAGCTGGGTGTTTTGCAGTTTCTGGGAAAAAGCTAGTTTAGCAGTGAACTCTATAGCAGGGAGAGTGGGGCTCAGCCTGCTGTCCCACAGAAGAAAGTTCCATAATTATGCACCTGTCCTTGCCCCAGATCTGAACAAGTTGAAACCTGGGCCATAAGGTTTCCATTGAGCATAGTAGCCAGGGCTGGGAGCAGAGAGGAGATACATCATGATGGGGCCTTGAATTATGGCGACTGCATGGGTTTCAAGCCTGAATTTAAAATGTAGGTGGTTGAAATCTGATTTGTAATATGCACATTTATGCCATACTATGCGAAACCTTTGGCTCCTGGCAAGCTTTCAGTGCAGCCCTGATCAGGGCAACGTTTGAGTGCTACTGATTCTGAGAAAATCACAGACACATGGAACCGTGGGGACAGCATGTTTGTGTGTGCCTTTGCCTCCTACAATCTGTGTCTGGGTATAAGTGTGCTGTGTTTGTATTTGTACAGGGAAAGAGGCGGGAACCGCCACTGAGTCTGTAATTCACTTTGGAAACTGGCAAACATCTTTACAATGTATTTGTGAAAGATATACTGTATAAGGTGAATTTCTAACAAGCTTCCATGTGATTTTCCTCTCTTGAGTGAGAGAAACCTGATAAAGATATAGATCCTTCCTCACATCTTGGCATAAAATCATACCTTATTGGTTTAGATCATTCTGTGTCTTATTTTTATAGTACTAGTGTTTTCTAGTTCTTGCAGAAAATACAAACGCTCAGGAGATCTAATTTTTCTGCTAAATGGATTTTCATTCCACATAGCGTTTTCTCTCTTTCTTTATATAGAAAAACACATACACATAGAGATTTAGCATGTGTACATATACTTGTGTGTGTGTGCACACTGCCAAAAACAGGATTAAATGCAGTGTTAAAATAAAAAATTCCCAGACTCATACTTGAAAATGGCCACTTTTAAACATTCACAACTTTAAAAATCCTTAACTTATGCTCTTCAAACTTGAGTTGATTCTCCTTCCTCAATAAAACAAGCCAAGTTGTGAGTTTCTAGGTGTAGCTATTTTTGGAGCAATGCACACATAACGGTGTCATTGTAACATATGGGATAAGTGTATTTTTATTCATGCTCATCTAACTCAAACAGCTGAGCAGATTTGGCTCAAGCTCTCAATAACAATAACAAAATAACACACAAAGGAATTCATTTGAGAAAATGGGGAGTGTTTTTTCCTTCTGTTTGAGAAAAAGGGAGTTTAGCATGGAATGGTAGCCAGATATCAACACTGAGTACATGGCAAACTTTTTATTGCACGCACACAGCCAGTTTTTGCTAACAGTTATATTAGTCCGGTGGCACCTTAAAGACTAACCGATTTATTTGGGCATAAGCTTTCGTGGGTAAAAAACACTTGTTTTTTTACCCACAAAAGCTTATGCCCAAATAAGTCTTAGTCTTTAAGTTGCTACCGGACTCCTCGTTGTTTTTGTGGATACAGACTAACACGGCTACCCCTCTGATACTTGACAGTTATATTAGTGTAAATCTGGAATATCTCCATTAATTTAAGTGGAATTACAGTACCTCAGAATTACAATAGCATAGAAACGGAATTTGTCCCAATCAACCTAAGCCAAAATGGTTAAATTTAGCTGCCAGAAGCTAGACACCTAAATCCATACTTAGACACCTAAATAAGTGGCCTCATTTTCAGAGTGCCAAGTACCCACAGTTGCAGTCAATGGTATGACTATGAAGGTATATTGGTGTAACAGAGCAGAATTTGGCCTCCAGTCAGGGGATTAAAAATAATTTTGCTCTATTGACTTCCTAATTGGCCAACTGTTTTGGATGTTAAAATCTACTGACCAGCTAGTAATTGGATGAGCCAGACAGACCAACAAACCTTAATTTTGCCTTCTTCTTCTACTTAATTGCTTTCCCCTTAGAAATAGATGCCCAAGGAGCTGATGTCATCAACAGCACCTGCTGGTGAGGTTCAGAACTACCCATGATGCTCCAGCTGCCAGAGTGGATCATGGGATTCTCCCAGACTCTAATAAGGGAACCAATGCTATGGTCCAGAAAGGCAGAGATAATTACTTTTCAAGGATGAACCACTTTCCATAGAAATGGGTTGTTTCATCTTTGCAGCTAAGAACTGGTGTCAGAAATACCCTGTGAGGCACAATGTAGCCGCTACCACTGGGAAACTTCACAGGAGACAGAGAAACCACATAGAAGATCCTAAGAAATGTCTGAGCCCCCAAAGTCAATGTGCTAGCTGCTGTACTCAGCAAGGAAGAAAACATTTGTCATTAAGGAGAAGGCAAGTAAATAGGAAACTGGACTGGGATGCTTATGAGGTAAAGATAACAAGAAAAAACTAAAGAGGGAAGCAAAAGGAAAGAGCTAGGTAGGAAGGCAAGGAATGCAGGTGAGAAGCAGGCAGTGGGTGCACGGGAGATGTTGGAGGAAGGGTAAAAGATGAGTTAAGGTTGTGTTTCTGTCCTTTCCATTTTTTTGGTTGACACAGATTAGAGAGAGATCAGAGCTTCACATTTACAGCAAAACAGCTATCCAGTGGGTTTAAAAACTGAACTCCAGTGGGCATTGTTATTATAACCCTCGATCCGTGACTTTTTCAACCTGAGTGGCAACCGATTTTCATTCTAAACCTCAGCTGTAGCCAAGATAGATCGTACTGCCGAGCCACGCAATTCTGTGTGTTACTCCTCACATACCTAGCACCCAGCTGCAGTGTGTGTATATATACAGATTTCTTAAGATTCTAGTGTCCCCTTTTAGCAGTGGAGAGAGACCGAGAGAGAGAGAGAGAGAGAGAGAGAGCGCTAGTCAGTTCTCATTTAGTTTACTGTTGACATGTACAGTTTCCAGAGTGCATGATGTGATATATTGTTCCTTCTTCCTTAGGACACTGAGTACATGGGAATGTGAAAGGAAAGAAAACGCTTGTTAACCCCTAGGGTGTAATTGGCCAGCAGTGACTGGCAGCCAGCCAAAGGAACAGAGGAAGAGAGAAATGGAGGGAAGGAGAGGGGGTGCATAATGAAGTGCATGCTTTTAATTTCACTTAAGAACTCAAAGGAGGAAAACCTGAGCTATATCCATTGGGGTTGTAATCAATATCAGAGCAGATAACAAAGAGCTGGCACTCAGGGTAGACTCCTGCCTTGCCTGGGCCCGTTAGTTTATTGCTCAGCTTTTCTTTACGGCTCTCTCCCTTTCTGCCTATATTTTGGCTCCAGCTTTGAATCCTTCAAACACTAGGGAGCAGCAGCTTCCTTTGAAACTATCCGCGGCTGCTGCGGCTACCAGCCTTTGCAGTCTGCCAGCTGGTTTAAATAAAAAGAGAGAAGGGGGAAAGCGGAGGGGGGCTGGTGGTGAAATGTTCTTGATGATAATTTGATTGCATGCATTAATGATCAAAGTGTTGCAGACTAATTACTAACACTTACCTCTCAGATATTAAGTTATCATTTATTTTCCCCCCCTTACTTTGCATCTACCCCATGATCATGGTAATAATCTGCAGCCCGACTCTTCTACTTGGATGCCTGAAGACTGTCTCGCAGCGCAGATCAAGAACTTACCTAACGAACGGGAAGGTGCAAACTCTGCAAGTGCCATGGCTTTGCTGTCAGTTGGATGCTCTTTGATTCAGGAAGCCTTGGTCACACCCAGTGGACAGGTGCATGGGAGATTTTGCCAGCGCCTGCAAGGGTTTAAAACAGAAACTAACAAACAAAAACAAGTTTGACTCTACCACCTCCTTGCCCTCATCCTCTGTCTTAATGAATGATCAAGCCCACACAAGGCTGAATGCGACAAAGGTACTTAGCTGCAGTGGAAGGTCTCTCTCAGGAGGCATTCCAGATGGGCAGCCAAGGAGCCGGCCATGCAATAATAATAATAAAAAAATAAAATAATAATAATCCCAAACAATCAGCTAGTGATGCTGTTTCCAACATTGGCTCAGCCTGACAAATACCAGCCTTCTGCCATCTGATAGGGAAAGGTACAAAAAGCATCAGTGAGGTGTCAGAAGGAATCTCTAGGGGTATGTAGCCCATGAAAGCTTATGCTCTAGTAAATTTGTTAGTCTCTAAGGTGCCACAAGTCCTCCTGTTCTTTTTTCTAGGGGTATTGTCAGCTGCCAACAGGTTTGGGGAGGAGGAGACTTTAACATGGGGAAGTATGGGGGGGAAAACTATCAGCAACTCCAGGCAATTTCACAGTTCATTTTGTGCACAAGTCACGGGGGAGATGCCACCTCTGACTTTGTGCATGGTGGCAGAAGTCGGAGTGACCTTGCATCCACTGATGCCTTTATTTATGGAGGCTGGTGCATGGGTCGGTGTGCTGCATTCCCTAATGCCTTTTGCTCGGGGGTTTGAAAGATGTGCCACAGCCTTTATTCATGGCAGAGGGAGTATGGGTTACTGATGCGCCTTTGGTCCAGGCTGTGCAGAGTTTGCAGCCACTGCAGTGTTTAATTCATGGCTGTGAGTGTTTTGGTGAGGGATGGGACTTCCCTGATGCCTTTTTCCTTGACAGTAGGTGGAGGCTGCATGGTCCAGTGCTGTTTTTATTGACAGGGGTGGCTGTGAAAGCATATAGAGTTGTACTCACTTATGACTTTATTCATGATTCTTGGATCTGGGGTAAGAAGTTGCCTATGAAATAATTTTTCAAATGAAGTTATCCTTATTTGTCTGTTACCTGGTTTTACACCTTCCCTTGAATCATCTTGCAATGGCCTCTCTGAGTGATGGACGACCAATTAGCTGGGCCATTTTTCTGATCCAGTTTGGCAATTTCTACATCAACCCAAACAGCCTCCTGCTGTGGTTAACAGAAATAATCTAAAACAAAGGACCGGCTTCTCAGCTGGTGTAAATCAGCTCATCTCTACTGCTGTCAATGGAGTTACATCATATTTACACCAGTTGAGGATCTTGTCCAAAGTGTTAAAGAAGCTATTCCTGGTGAGTTGTACTTTTGGTCCAATTCATACAATTAATGTCACCACCTGAATCTAGTTTTATTGCTACTGTTTGTTGCTAAATTATATTTCTCCCTTAGAGATCAATCCTGTGCTGATTCATGATACTCACAGAGAATTGCTGGGCCCTGGACAATCTCACCAGGTTCTCCATTAAGGACATGATTCCAGCCAGGGGTTTACCATCTGCAGGGCTTGGTGTGTATCATCTCCCTGACGTTTGTACTCCCCAGCACAATAGGCTGACTCCAAGGAGCACTTTGGAAGGCAGCTTCACTGGAGTGCGCACACAGCAGATGAGATGTCACTCTGTTTACTTACACTCACTGTGCACAAACTACCTGTTATTGGCATTGCAGTTACCTGCTGCAGGAAGCAGAGCGCTGCATCTTGAGGATGGTAATGAAAGTGGGTCAGACACTTGCCGTTCCTGGGGCAATCCTTTAGCATAAGAAGGGATTTGCGTGTGCGTGCTCCCCATTATCTCGGGTTGGTATAATCCTTCTCAAAAAGAAAAGGCTTCATAATTTGACCAGAGCTGTCAAACACTCTTGTAGGTATACAAGGATGAAAATGACCTAATAGATGATAAGGAACTTCCTCCCTGCCAAGGTAGGATACAGTCCTCCCGGGAGAGGATGTATCCTCTATTAAACTGATACTACACTTCAGTTTAGCAGAAAAATTTCAGCATTTGTTATTTTGATTGGTTTTCTGCCATTCCATCTCAACCACTGCAGGAGAGGGCCTGATCCTGGATGGTGCTGAGCAGCTGCGGCTCCCACTGGGGCTAACAAGAACTGCAGACGCTCAGTGCCTCTCAGCTAGGGAGGTTATTAGCAAAGGCAGAGGTGGGTAAGAGCATAGAGGGCCAATGAAAAGTGCAGTGGGAAGCAGAGTGTGGAGCGCTGCAGGTACCACAGAGCTATCCACGAGCTCTATTAATATTCCAGGCATCAACGATCTGTAACCATTTTACTGTCATTACCGGCACCTCAGTGAGAGGTAGAAAATGGCAGCAGAATGGAGAGTGTTATAAACAACATCGTTTTCATCGCAGTCTTAAAAACTAGTATCGTGGTTGTCCTTGAAGGACAAAGTGGCTTAAAAGCCTTTGCTCGAAGTGACCTTGTCTTAAACAGCTCATTCCTCTTTGGAGAATTGAAAAGCTGGTGGAAGAAACAGGCTCTTCCCGGGAAAGCGAGGGAGACAGAGCGAGGAATTATCTATGGCCCAAAAAGAGGAGACTACAAAAAAGAAAGAAAAAAGCTTTTTAGCTTAATGGTTTGTGTTTGCCTCTCTGGTTTGGAGGCAAGTCTGTTCTCACTGCAAGGTAAGATATTCTGAGCAGCTCATGGCTTGTTACTCTGTCTGCTTTCTAGGGATCCCCATGGCAATGTTTCTCAAATGGTGAAGTTGGCTGGCAGCCCCAGTGAGACCCCAGCCTCTTCCAGGGAGTTCTCAAGCAAGCCCCGGGGAAAGTCAAGAAGAGAAAGAACAGTCCTTCCTTTTTTATTTATTTCATTATTTTTGCTGGGGTCCTGCCAAAGAAATAATCCCCTAGCGAGTATCCAGAGCTGCAGGCTACACTCGCTAGATGGTTTCCATGTTGGCTGACTCCAAGGGGGAAATGAACCAGCATGAAAGAAAAAGGCTCAGGCAGCCCCTGTTCATATGATTAATTGGAGTTATAGGCAGGGAAGTGACTTTCTAGAGATGACCTCCAGGCGTTCCAATAGTTATTCTCTCTCCAGGGCTCTCTGCTCACGAGTCAAAAAGATGATCTTTCTAAATGCCAGCTCCACCAGGGATCAGATGAAAATTCTGTCTGCCTCTTACTGCCTCACTAGCACTGAAGATTCTCCAAATGGAAATTAGCAAAACAGATTTTATAATGATGATGCATGAGCCAGAAGAGAATCCAGCTCACTGTGCCATAGCTGTGTGAGCTCCTTGGGGAGAGCAGGAGTGAAAATCTGTTGTGTTAGCAAACAAGATGTGTCCTGAATGCACACAGGGGACATATTTATCTTGAGCAAGAGTGCTAATTTTACAAGCATATTTCTGAACTTAATATAAAACATGTAGTCCAATTGCGCAAGTCTTTTTTTCTTCAGTAAAGACATATTGCCCCCATATTCCCATATTAATGAATGTTTTGATTCCTGGAGGCATTCTGATCCTTGTCATTGTGCTTGGCAAATCTGGTGACCACTGATCTGTTTAGAAAGGGTGACTCCACCCTCTGCCTCTTTTCCTGTTCCCTTCTGCCAAGGCTGCTTAGAATAGCAACTCCCCTTCAGCCAGGGCAGTTTGAGTTCTTGGGCTCCCTTCAGAGCCCACCCATGCCATTTGTAGATCAGCAGCAGAGCTGGTCAACATTCCCAATGTCTGCTCCATGAGGAACTCCAACATTTCACAATTTCCTTTAGTCCAGAACTGGACTGAAAAGTCAAATTTTTGAAATTTGCCATGAAATGAAAATGTTGAAAAAATTCATTTTGGAAATATTGAAATGACTTTATCAAAGCATTTTCATTTCAATAAGAACAAAAACCTTCATTTTGACTTTATTGTTTGGACGTATTCCATTATCATATATTTTAAACGATAGAGTCAAAGCAAAGCACCGCAACAATTTTTAGTTCAAGTTTTAGATAAAACTGATACATTCCAGCAACGTGCTTCAATTTGGTTGAATCAGTATTTTCCAATGGAAAACTGTCTCCAAGGACAGTAACTGTCTCCAAGAATCTGAAGAGTATATATGTGGCACACACTAGGACAGTGTGGGTCTTTGTCTCCCTCTAGTGGCTGGTCCACATAAGAGGTTATTGAGCCCATTACAGCTGCCAGGTAAGGCAATTAGTCCTTTTTAAGTTCGTAAGAACATAAGAGCTGCCATACTGGGTCAGACCCCATAGCCCATCTTGCCCAGTATCCTGTCTCTGACAGGTTTCAGAGTAGCAGCTGTGTTAGTCTGTATCTGCAAAAAGAACAGGAGGACTTGTGGTACCGTAGAGACTAACCAATTTATTTGAGCATAAGCCCACTTCATCGGATGCATAGAATGGAACATACAGTAAGAAGATATATATGTACATACAGAGAATCATGGAAAGGTGGGAGTTGCCATACCAACTGTAAGAGGCTAATTAATTAAGATGAGCTATTATCAGCAGGAGAAAAAAACTTTTGTAGTGATAATCAAGATGGCCCATTTAGACAGTTGACAAGAAGGTGTGAGGATACTTAACATGGGGAAATAGATTCAATATGTGTAATGACCCAGCCATTCCCAGTCTCTATTCAAACCCATGACAGCAACCTGTACCAAAGCTTCAGGGGGAGTTTACAGAAAAGGGCAATTTTGGAGTGACCCACTGCTGTCTTCCACTCCCAGCTTCTGATAGTCAGAGGCTTAGGATCACCCCGAGCCTGGGGTTGTGTCCCAGGCCATTTTGGCTAATAGCCATTGATGGACCTGTCCTCCATGAACTCATCCAGTTTTTTTTAACCCAGTTATACTTTTAGCCATCACAATATCCCATAACAATGAGATCAAAGGTTAATTATGCATTTTGTTAAAATGTACTTCCTCCTGTTTGTATTGAACCAGCTGCCTACCCATTCCACCAGGTTTTTGTATTATGTGAAAGGGGAAATAACACTTCTCCATTGATTTTTTTCCACACCATTCATGATTTTATAGACCTGTATCATATTCCCCCTTAATTATCTCTTTTCTAAGATGAAGATCCATAATCGTTTTAGTGTCTCTCCTAGTATGGAAGCCATTCCATACCCTTGATCATCTTTGTAGCCCTTCTCTGAACCTTTCCTGGTTCCACTATATCTTTTTTGAGATGGGGTGACCAGAACAGGACACAGTTTTTAAGGTATGGGCATGCCATGGATTTATATAGTGGCATTATGATATTTTCTGTCTTATTTTCAATCCCTTTCCTACCAGTTCTTAATAGACTTTGTGAGCATTGCTATGATCCATCAATGGCTGTGCATTGAGCAGAAGTTTTTGGAGAACTATCCATGGCAACTCCAAAATCTCATTCTTCAAATGGAAAAGACTCATGCTTTTAAGTTCTGAAGGTCCCACGTTCAAATCCTATCATCAGCTCAAGTGGGGCCAGTTACACAAACACTCACGAGTGAGAGGAATTGTATAGGAGAGACAATGTGGGTGAGGTAATATCTTTTATTGGACCAACTTCTGTTGGTGAAAGAGACAAGATTTTGGAGCTCCACCAAGCTCTTCTTCAAGTCACACCTTATCTCTCTCATATCCTGGGATCAGCATGGCTCTAACGCTGCTGCAGACTGGAATTGTATAGGGAAATGCAAGAGGATAATAATTTAACGGCACTGGGATAAAATGGAGCAAAGGAAAACTTAGTCCAAATATCAGGAAATATTTCCTAGCAGGGAGGTTTGTTAAGCTCTGGGTGAGTCTCTCCAGGGAAATGGGGGAAACCCAGTTCCATCATCATCTGAAACTAGATTGGACAAAGCACAAGAGAACATACAGAGGGGAATAATCCTGCCCTGATCACAGTAGCAGGAGGAGCGAGGGATGCAAAGGATGCACTAATAAGTCTTTTTTGTCCCTGATTTATATGAAATGGTGTCAGCTCCCCTGAATTTACAGTGACGAAGAGGATGTTGCTGCCATCTCTTTCCATTTAAATTAGCAGGTCAGCCTGGGAGTCAGGGTGGGAGAGGAGTGGGAACTACTTAAAACAACTAAGGGAAAAATAAGGACATCTCAGAGGATGAAGAGAATCACTAGGAAAATGGAGTTCACTTACAAACACCTCTTTAGCATAAAGATACTAAAATCCAGCAAGCTGAATACGTGTCTACAAGGAGATAGAATCCAGGTGCTTCCTCAGTAATTAGGTCACTGTCTGCAGATTCATGAATACAGGGTCTCCCTCTAGTAGGCAGCAGAGCATGCTCATAACCTACCATGTATCTCCCAAATCCATCACCCATCCCCAGATAGTTTAATTCATTTAGAAAAACAATTTGTTTTTAAACATCAAAACAGAGCAGCAAATATGACAAACATAGAGCACAGAATATAGTCCTTGACAAATTCCCTGTTCTGACAATTTTTCAGTGTTGATAATTTGTGCCTGGGTGCCTTCATCCAAAGGAGACTACACCATGCCCGCAAACTTTCAAAGTGCTTCCTTCTGCCTACCGACATCTCTCTGTCTTGTTCAGATTCAGATTCAGTCAGCTGTTCTTCACCCCCATAAGCTGATCTTGTCCAAGTCCTGAGTCATCCTGATGGTCATATGTTGTGAAGGATAAGTAGAGTTATGTGTCATTGACAACTTCTTGTGCTAACTTTTGTGCAGATGCTTAAGGCATAAGACTGCTTCCTGAGGGCCCCCTGCCACAGGGAGTAAGTCTGGGGGCAGAAAGGGTATGACAGGAGTGTGGCTGCAGTAGAGAGCACTGCAGAGATTCTAGATAAGGTTAGGGCCCATAGGACAGCCCAGGAAGGCTGCTGAAACGTAGACTGGCCCCCCACAACAGTCCAAATTACACTGGAGGGGCCTCTCCAGTCCCTGGGACGGCCCAGAATTCAGTGTGCGTAAAACCCATTAACCCACCTCCTAATGGGCTGCATGTTCTCTTAGAGACAAAGGAGAATCTTACCCCGACTGTTGAGTGGAGTTGTATTCTGACTCAGTGGAGTTGTATTTATTCACCCAGACAACTAAAATGCACTAAATACAATTTAGGAAATGTAAGATTATTATTACTATTTATTTTAATGTAAATTCAGAGCTGGGTCTAACACTTGTTTTCAAAGCAATTTTGCTATCAGTGGGAGAAAAGCAAATCAAGAAAACGATATTGGTTTTAAAATGCTAAATTGCTTCATCTGAGTCAGTGGGCTTGTTTCCCTGCTTGCTGTGTGCGGCTGCGCGTGCAGTTCTCCATTGTTTTTAAAGACCTGCTTGGCATTGGGTTAATTGATCCACTCAGACTTTGTTCATTAACCTCCTGACTTTAATAAAAGCACTTGTGGAACTCATAAATACCAAGACAAATGGAGATAAAAATATAATTAAATAGGGTTCTTTTTTAGCTATTTTTTTCCCCTTTGGTTTTCTGTGGCTTATAGCTGTGTATAAGAAACCAGAAAAGACAGCGTGTGGTATAAAAGATTTCCTAATTACTGCAGCTAATTACAAAGAAGAGTAAGACCTGATCTAACAAAGCACTTAAGCACATGCTTAACTTTAAACATGTGAATAGTCCCATTGAAGTCACAGGCACCTTAATCACTAGGGGCTTAATTCAAAACCCATTGTCTTCATTAGATTTTGGACCAAGTGTACCAACCCCGCACTGGGCCACCAGGGGCGGACCAATCATTGTGGACCCAGGCGGCCATGCCCCCTCTCCCCTGCTGTGCATGCTCCAGGTGGAGAACCCAGATAAAAGGAGGCAGCCCAGGTCAGTTGGGAGGGGTGACAGAGGAGGAAGGATGTACCCTGTGGGTTCCTGCAATGCTTCTGGCAGTAGAGCCCGAAGACCTGGACTATGCTTCAGGCAACTTGCTGACTGCAGAGACTGCCGGGGAAGCCGAGCCGCCGCCCGCTGAGGAGGCTGCTGCCTGTTCTATGTCCCAGCCCAGAGGGAAGTAAGACCCATAGATGGTGTATTTGTTTTGCCCTGCCCAGGGGCCATATATTGATTGATATATTGCCCTGCCCAGGGAGCTAATTCCCCCAGGGCAACTGCCTGCCCCAGCCTGGAGGCTACAGAGCCATAAGACTGTTTGTTTGCTTTGCCCCACCCAGGGGCTGCAGTCTGCTTACTGCTTTGTCCCTCCCAGGGGGGCTAATTCTCAAGTGTTGCTGCCTGCTCCAGCCAGGATACTGCAGGGCTCTAGACTAGTTCTTTGTTTTGCCTCAAACAAGAGGCTCCAGTGCTACAGACTGTTTGTTTTGCCTGCCCAGAGACTACGGACTATTTGTCTAAGTGAGCCTGCCAGGTGGCTGGGACCCAGTTGCCTGAAATCACCTGCTTAATGATCCTGATGACGAGGTGATGGGGTGCACCAACCCTGCACTGGGCTGATGGGGGCACCCCAGCTTGACGCAGGGCCCCTGTCACACCAAGGCCTAACATAATTTAAAAATGATCATATATATTAGATAAATGAATAATTAATAGTTTTATAGGTGGCCACCTCCTTGACTATCTGGTGACATGGTTTGGGACACAGGAAATGCAACTCAGCGGTGGAATACCTAGCAGAAACATTAAACTTTCAACACTGCTGCACGTCCTTTGAAACAAATTTTAATTAATTTTGAAAATGTTCTGAAAATAGTCGAATTACAATAATAACTCCATCGTACAGCCAATGTTTACATCCCAAAGAAAGAACAGTGACTTGAAAGGCCTAATGCTGACCTTCTCACTCAGACTAAACTCCCACTGGTTTATCAGGGACCATAAATGGGGAGTAGGAATAGGGATTAAGGGCTTGAACCAAAGTCTACTGAAGTCAATGGGAGGCTTTTCAAATCCTGGCCTTGTTGAAATGAATGTGAGTTTTACTGTTGACTTCAATGGGATCAGAATTTGGTCCCAGGAGCAACTCTTGGGTTTAATCGTGCTCATTTTGAAGTCACTTGTAAAACTCCCACTGTCTTCAATAGGAAAACGCTCATATGCCTTAGTTTCATGCAGTTCAAGGCCCCAATCCTGCAATCTAATCCACCTGGGTGGACCGTTACATTCATGCAAACTCCCATGAGAGACAGCTGATCTAAAGGCTTAGCAGAGTTTTCCAGACAGCATCAGATGCTCTTTAATGTGAGCCAGTGCTTCCTGGAAAGCAGTGAAAAATAATCTGGTTAGAAACAATTCTGCTTTATCTGTCATGTTTTCTCATTCGTTTTTATTATTTGGGATATTTATATCTTAAAGCACAATTAAAATAAAAAAAGTGAGTGTAAAAATAAAATGTTTATTCTCTGCATGATTTCTAGGTCAAATTGGCTGTTTACAAGTTGGTTTTATATTTAAGTTACCTATGTGTATTTTTAAAGGCATTTGGGTAGATGCATGTGAAACCATTTTTAATTACGTACACAAGTCAGTATGTTCACACACACTCAGAGGAAAATAAACAGGTAAATACAGGTATACTTTTATCTGGATACAATGTTTCCTTTGACGTGGCAATTGTTATATACAGCTTGGCATGTAGGTGATTGCTGCAACATTATTATATCCCTGTAGAAAGGCATGTTTTTGCCATAGCATTTATCACAGGTGTTTGCTGTGGCATTATTATCTGTGAGGAGGGACGAAAGATGATGTTGTAGAATTGTGTAGCTGAATGTAGGGCTGGTTGGGGAAGAGTCATTCTGTAAAGCTATCACCAACATATGGATGACAGGTTGATGCCCTGGCTGGATGCAGCGTTAGTGACATTTGTCCTTGTTGTTTGAATGTTGTAAATAGAGTGTCAGCTGGCTCCTTGAACAGCTCTTGGGACTGTCAAGTCTGTGATTTGTTCCACCTCTAATTTCTTTTATTTTCTTTAGCCATACTACAAGTGTAGTTCTTTCTTTCCCGAGCTGGAGGGACATTTTCTTGGAGCCATTTGATACTGAGAACAAATCCACCTTTTTGTGCTGTGACAGTTGGAGGGAACGTCCCCTGAGGGCATCAGAGGTCAAGTCTGTATCATGAAGTACGTTTAAGGTTGTAAGCTCTTGTGTACGTATGAGCAGAATGTGGACAAGCATCAAAGCATGTGTACATGAAGACTGACTTACCCATATCCTCTCCCAATGATCATATATGAGCTAGTTTTACTGGTGATTATTAGGGAGTAGAATCAGCCTGCAATTGTTACCCATTGGAATTCTCTCCCCTGCATTATGAGAAACTGGTTGTGGGGACATCCTGGAAAATGTTTGTCCAGATATCGTTCTCTATGGTACCCTGGAGCCCAGCATTCTTTTCAGCACAGTAATAATAATAACGATAATAATAATAATAAAGGTGGAATCTTGGGAGGCCATTCATTTTAATGATTCCTGCTTGGCCTGCTACATTCAGAGGTAATACCAGCTATCTGTCTAAGTCATCTTTAATCTGACCAACTAGTTTGAGGTAATATTTATCATATAAGGACTCTGAGTGCTCATGAAACCATCTCTGCCCCATTCATAGGACTCAAGCTGGATTTCTTGATGCAGATTGTCCTTTTAGTATTGTAGCCTTGCTTTTGGATTTGTTCATTGCGGTCCCAGTCCCTCAAGGTGCTGAATGTTCCTCTCAGGCGCTGAGCATGCTTACCTCTCACCGACTTCAGTGAGAACCAAGGGCACTCAGCACATACTAGGATTCAGCCACTCTTAACCAGAAATGAGGCTGAATATTTGTGTTAACTGGAAGTTCGTTGGCTCTGAAGAGGCTAGGTCTGTGATATACAACACAATATCTTTGGCATACAGATATATCTTGTTCTCTATTACCCCTCTAGTTATGACTTGCATTATTTGTGCCTTACTATAATATATGATGCTGGCTAAAGGCTGGATTGCTCAGGGGAAAAGATTAGGAGCATTCTTGTCTGGCTCCTCTATGGAGTCTAAAAGATTTTTCAGTTAGGCCATTCACCCTGACTGTTAAGAAGGGAGCCATACATGGGGCATTAAGCCAGGACATCCATGTTTTGTCAGCTCCTATGAGATGTGACGTTTTGTCCATTACTCCCTACCAGAAGTTTTCTCCGTCTTATGCTAGGTTAAGAGGATGGCTGCAGAATGTGGGTGACAACATCTGACAACTTTGTTACATTGTCTGAGCCTTCTTTTCCTTATAGGAATCCCAGATCACCCTTGTGCAATTTAGAGCAACCTCAGAGAGGTTCAAAGGCAACCTGTCTGGGAAAGATAGCTCAGCTGACCTGTAGCTAATAAGGATGTTTATCAAAGTTTTCCAGAAAGATTCAGAAACTGCTAGGGGGGATTCAGGGGACTGAGGTCCCATCCTTTGCATTGCAGGCTCTGCTCTTTTGAATCCTGGTGCTATGACTCATGCAAATGAAGAGAAACACAACTTTAAAAAAAAAACCATAGGGACAATCAAAGTGCGCTGAATGTGGGTAGGGGAAAATGTATTTGCACAGTCATGACAGTCATCAGAGCAGTGCACAATTAGGTTCTTCCTCTCTGGTGAGTTAACAATGTTTCAGCTATGGTATCTGCTCAGCACTCTCTAGGATAGTCAGCCAGTTCTTCACATTTAAGATTAACGTTTTCAAAACCAGGGGAAGTTTACATTGGAGAGACCCCCCTCAGGACGTTCCCCGAGATATAACTCCACATTTCACCTAGCCAGCTAATGAATGTCACTGCTGCTCTGCACACAGACTTCTCAAGGTGAATTTATCTGACAGTAACACACACAGACACAAAAACCCACACTGATCTTTTGCCTCCTCAACAACAAGAAAAGGTGGGGGAAATTTCTGTGCATCACGGAATCAGATCTGACTCTCCCACTTACCTTAGGAGCCTAAAACCTAACGAAGAAAAATGGAAAATGTTGACATTCTGTGGGTGTGTATATATAAATATATATACGCACACATATATACATGGGTACATAAAGCACACACTCAAGACATAAACATATAGTTAAAGACACAGTTGAAATGCCATTGTAGTCAGAAAGATGACTGTAAAAGTCGCCACTGACTCCACATATCTGAACCGTTGTGCATCTTTGAGTCACATTTTCTCATGTTCCTGATAAAATCAAGCATTTACTCATGATTATCTTAGGCCTGCAGATGCTATACAGCTAAGGGAAACTGAGCTGGATTGTATTCTGCCTCGCATATCATTAACTTGCTGATTGCAGAATCTATATTAATGGTGTCAGAGGCAGAAAGAACATGTCTTGATTTTACTATAGTCATTGTCTGACTTGTACACTGAGGACATTTGCTCTGGAAGCTAATGAAATAGAATAAAGATTGAATCCAGCCGAGTGACATTTGCAAAGTCGCCTGTCTTAGGACAAGAGCACTTCCAGTGTGAAATGATGAAAGGCCAGTCAGGCTGACAATCCCTAACTCTATAAAGCACCGAGCACAATGGAGGTCTGGTCCATAGCAAGGGCTCTGAGGCATTACTACAATACAAACAACAAATAAAATAATAATCATATTCTGTTTTGCCTCTAAAAGGCATCTCCGCCTAGGGAAATAACCATTCTAGGAATGTCCCATTTTAAAATGTAAAATTCTTCCATTTTAAGGGGGAAGGTAGACGAAGAGTCTTAATAAAACAAACTATTTCCTAAAGTAGCTTTGCTATTTCATATTTCATTGCTTTATAATACAATTACCACCCCAGCTGGCCCGAGGGCCCTTCTTGTCTGGCTGTGCAGTGGCACCGTTTGTTCGCGGTTCATGGGCCATGGAAGAACCCACCAGCCTTCCTTTCACAGTCTTCTAGCCGAGAACCAAGAACTCCCCACATAATCAAAACAGAGACACTCCCTTAGGGCACCAAATACATTTAGAAAACAAGGACAGTCAGCGCTCCATGACCAAAGCTTATCATTGAAGGAAATACTATACAATACTCCCTGAACTGCCTGGCAGAAACAAAACAATGAGATTACATACCCATAGCTCTCCTCAGCAGAAATACTGTGAGAAGGACCCATCTACCTGCAATGAACCCCTCAGGGCATAGATTCTGCATACAAGAGAGCATTCTCCTCTTGACTGCGCCACGGGAGCGTATATGGGAGATTCTGCATGGGTAAAGGCCACAGCAAAACAGTGTTTCTGGTAGGTAAAGCAGGAAACAAACTGGTGCATTGGGATTCCTGGGTTCTATTCCCAGTCCTCCCACTAACTGATTATGTGGAGCTTGGGTAAGTCACTTCAACCTCTCTCGGACTCACTTTACTTAATACTGTAACTGTTCGTATGAACCCTCAAGAAACTTGGTTTCAAAGCTCACCCCTCAGTGCCCATTGTGCTAGTACACACATGCAATTAAAAAAAAAATAGATCCTTCCCCCAAAGAGGCGGAGTCTTAGCATGTGACAAGAGACACCCAGCGATGATCATTCCTGTGTGGCTACAGGTTTGGCAGCTTGGACTGGATGGGTTTTAGGTAGGGCAGCAGAACTCGGGGGAGGGAAAGGGGGCTTGCAGCCCCACAATGAAAATATTGTGGGGACTGATCTATGTTTCCAGTCCCCATGCTTCATTCTTAAGTTGTTTTGCTACATATTCTGGGAACCAGTATCCTCTGTAAACTGTATGCATATGAAGCAATCTTCCACATACCATGCATGCTAAGCTACTCAGACCAGGCTGGGCTTTGTGGCTGCAGGCGGCGGAGGTAAGAGTGGGACCCAGAAGAGTTGGAGTGTCCAATGCCACAGTGCCCAGGATCGGGCTGGGGAGGAGATGGGAACCAGGGTGACAGGGCCAGGGCCAGGAGCAGCTACACCTGGCGAGAGAGACTGGAACAGAAAATATCATTATGTCACTTTGTAAATCCATGGTACGCCTACACCTGTGTTCTGTTCTGGTCACCCCATCTCAAAAGAGATCTATTAGAATTGGAAAAGTTACCGAGGAGAGCAACAAAAACCATTCGGGGGATGGAACAGCTTCCAAAGAAAAGGCTGGGGCTGCTCAGCTTACAAAAGAGAGGACTAAGGGGGGGGGGGGGCATATGAAAGAGGGCTATAAAATCATGACTGGTGTGGAGAAAGTGACTAACGTTATTTATCCCTTCACATAACACAACAACCCAATGAAATTAATAGGCGGCAGGTTTAAGACTAACATGAAGTAATCACACAATACACAGGCAACCTGCGAAACTTATTGCCAGGGGTGTTGTATAAGCCAAAAGTATAACTGAGTTCAGAAAAGAAATACGTTCATGGAGAACAGGTCCACCAGTTGCTATTAGCCAAGATGCTCAGGAACAAACCTCATGCTCTGGGTGTCCCTAAACCTCAGATTTCCAGAAGCTGGGACTGGATGACAGGGGATGGATCACTTGATAAATTGTCCTGTTCTGTTAATTCCCTTTGAAGCATCTGGCATTGGCCACTGTCAGAAGATGGGATACTGGGCTAGGTGGACCATTAGTCTGAAATGATAGGCTTTGGCCAATTGACCCTGGCCATTCTTATGTTCTTAACCACTAGGACCCCCTTCCCAGCCTGGAGCCAGCTGCCTCCCCCTCTCCCCACCGAGTCTCAGTAGTTCCCCTTGCTCCCCATGCAGAGAACCCACCCCAACTTCCCCCTCTGCCCCAACGCTCCCAGCTCCCCATGCCTAGGATAGTGCTTAGTACATTTAGGTTTCAGTAAGTACCTTCATTTCCTCATTCAAAGCAAACTTCAGCTGCCTCTGGTTTTATGGGGTGGGCATGCACTGTCTTCTCTGTCTATCACCAGGACACTCTGCCTATCACTAGAACCAGTGCCATGTGACCAGTCCAAGCTGGCTCAGCTCACAAAATGCATGGTGATGAGCTGCAATGAAATTGCTGAGGCCAGAGGGTGGAAAGAGTACGTCATGCCCTACTTTGCTGTTTTGTTGGTGAATACAAACAAGCCTCATGAGGACAGTTGCACAGTTCACTGCAATTAAGTGATGTGTGAGGCTGGGTTTATACTAATCCCACTAAAATACTATTGCCCTCCAGTGCTTGGGTGAGAGGTGAGTGGGTAGGAGGTGCTTTCCGCACATTAACACTACCAGGACAGTCTGGCTGACCATGTCACCCATGACAATTTGTGAGCTCTTTAGGGCAGGAGCTGACTTTCATTCCATCTGTACAGCGCCTAGCAAAATGGGGCCCTGCCTCCTGATTCAGGCACTCAGGCAATACAAATTACAACCATGATAACTCCAGCTCTTAGCTGTCAGCAGCTGCCCAGAATCAAAGCATGAGAGGAAGGAACTGCTGAGGAGATGGTGTTATGTCAAGTGCATTTTCCCATGAACCCTTTCTCTGCCAGAGGTTGGTGCCCTGACTCCCTTTGTGGAAAATGTGATGAACTGGCACAGTCTGGAGCTGGAGTTTGTCACTCCCATGTCCCTCTGGGTGTTCAGCACTTTGCCAGCTTGAACCCTCACCACTTGGTTTCTCATGATGACTGTTATGGATGTGTGTGCTGCTCAGGAAGCCATGGAAGAGGACAGCTCGTAACGAGGAAGGAATTAAAGTGGTGATTATATATGAAACACTTTTCTCTTCACACAGGGAAGCTGCTCGCTGATTGCTTTTGGCTACATTCAGAGGTTAGTTCGGATCATTTGATTTTATGGTCATGATGACCACTTCTCACTGCCCTGATAGAGAATGAGAGGGGGAGAGAGAGGATGAGATAGGATTACAACCCACATCAGAGGCTTCACAGAAATGTCCAGCCTGCCTATGGGACATTTATTCCCCACTGTGAAAATGACTAGACCTGGATGACACTCCTAATGTCCCAGTTTCTCATTGCTAGCAATGGCTGAACCCCAAGGTCCATCTTGTTTCCCTCGGGAGTCTGCCAAATAGCTCTTATCCCTTCTACTTTTCTGAATAGCTGGGTTTTCCTTTGAACTCTATTCACCTTTATGGACAGATGTCACGATGGGTGCAAAGAGCCCAGTCAAATCTGCTTTGTGTAGCTCCACATCTCAGTAATCTGGGAAATATCAGGTAGATTTCTAATGCAAAGGCCATTTTGTCAGAAAAGATTGAGGTGGAGAAGTATGACGAGGTGAATGGGGAAAACAGATCCTTGTAAAGATCTGAGTCGTGTCTGCAGATTGTGACATAGCCGATGCTATGAGAATAGATACTCCCTGGGTTCTATATTCCGTGACTTTTCCAGTTACCCCATTCTTCTTTACCACTAAGCAATTTAGGCAGGTCCTCTGAACCAACCTAGAAAGCACACACAGAGCTGGGTGCCATGGAAAACACCCAGTCATCCGGGTCCTTCCCCAAGAAAAGAATAACATACACCTTCTCCAAAGGAATATTGTCCCTCATGCTGTGTATCTGGTTCCTCACCTACTACTGAATCCCGTATATTAAGCTTCCCATCATGCTCATTGGGGGTAGATGCATTGTCTACTGACTCACAGCAAAGATTGTAGCTTTCAAGAACCCCAAAGGCCTTCAGGATGTTGTTCTTTTCATGTGCACAAACCTCACTGCTTTGCTTTCTTTAGGAGCTGAAATGGGGCTGATGAATCCCTACCCCAAGTTTCAGTACATAATGATTTACAGGTCTTTACATTGTCTTACCGACAGACTTCTTTTTACATGCAATATTTCTTCAGAGTAAGTAGACTTTGCTTTTGAATGATGTGAATATGTTAGCATGAGCATGACAGGAATTTATGATGTGTGAATTGCCTGCCCATCCCCTAGGACTCATGAAAATATTACACTGCATGAGGCTATCAGGCTGGAGCAATGTTTGCAGGCAGAGCCCAACCAAAATGGCTTTCTGGTGACTGGAGATATTTATGCATTTGCCAACATTTTAGTCTAAAAATAAGGAGAGTTACTCCAGTGTGTGTGGAAGTGAGGAAGGAACTGTAGACTAAACATGGCCATCAATCTGACTGCCTGCTGGGCCTGCCCGGGGGCTGGGAGGGGGAAAGAGGCAGTTAGATCCTAGCCATGACTATTTGCATGCAGTGCCTATATGGTCACCCCGCACAAGTGGGAACTCTGCAAACTGCTCTAGCTGCCCCACCCATTCCCTGCAAGCTCCACTTCCAGACCTCTGCCTTCACCAGAAGGCTTTTGTGACACAACAGTCCTTTGTTTCAGAGTAGCAGCTGTGTTAGTCTGTATCCGCAAAACGAAAAGGAGTACTTGTGGCACCTTGGAGACTAACAAATTTATTTGAGCATACGCTTTCGTGAGCTACCGCTCACTTCATCTGATGCATTCAGTGGAAAATACAGTGGGGAGACTTATATACACAGAGAACAGGAAACAATGGGTGTTACCATACACACTGTAACGAGAGTGATCAGGTAAGGTGAACTATTACCAGCAGGAGAGCCGGGGGAGTGGGGGGAGACCTTTCATAGTGATAATCAAGGTGGGCCATTTCCAGCAGTTGAGCAGTTGACAAGAACATCTGAGGAACAGTGGGGGGGGGAGGAATAAACATGGAGAAATAGTTTTACTTTGTGTAATGACCCATCCACTCCCAGTCTTTATTCAAGCCTAAGTTAATTGTATCCAGTTTGCAAATTAATTCCAATTCAGCAGTCTCTTGTTGGAGTCTGTTTTTGAAGTTTTTTTGTTCAAGAATTGCAACTTTTAGGTCTGTAATCGAGTGACCAAAGAGATTGAAGTATTCTCCAACTGGTTTTTGGATGTTATAATTCTTGACATCTGATTTGTGTCCATTTATTCTTTTACGTAGAGACTGTCCAGTTTGACCAATGTACATGGCAAAGGGACATTGCTGGCACATGATGGCATATATCACATTGGTAGATTTGCAGGTGAACAAGTCTCTGATAGTGTGGCTGATGTGGTTAGGCCCTATGATGGTGTCCCCTGAATAGATATGTGGACACAGTTGGCAACAGGCTTTGTTGCAAGGATAGGTTCCTGGGTTAGTGGTTCTGTTGTGTGGTGTGTGGTTCCTGGTGAGTATTTGCTTCAGGTTGTGGGGCTGTCTCTAAGCAAGGACTGGCCTGTCTCCCAAGATCTGTGAGAGTGATGGGTTGTCCTTTAGGATAGGTTGTAGATCCTTGATGATGTGTTGGAGAGGTTTTAGTTGGGGGCTGAAGGTGATGGCTAGTGGCGTTCTGTTATTTTCTTTGTTGGGCCTATCCTATAGTAGGTAACTTCTGGGTACTCTTCTGGCTCTGTCAATCTGTTTCTTCACTTCAGCAGGTGGGTACTGTAGTTGTAAGAATGCTTGATAGAGATCTTGTAGGTGTTTGTCTCTGTCTGAGGGGTTGGAGCAAATGCGGTTGTATCATAGAGCTTCGCTGTAGACAATGGATCGTGTGGTGTGGTCTGGATGAAAGCTGGAGGCATGTAGGTAGGCATAGCAGTCAGTAGGTTTCCAGTATAGGGTGGTGTTTATGTGACCATCGCTTATTAGCACCATAGTGTCCAGGAAGTGGATCTCTTGTCTGGACTGGTCCAGGCTGAGGTTGATGGTGGGATGGAAATTGTTGAAATCATGGTGGAATTCCTCAAGGGCTTCTTTTCCATGGGTCCAGATGATGAAGATGTCATTAATGTAGCACAAGTAGAGTAGGGGCATTAGGGGACAAGAGCTGAGCAAGCGTTGCTCTAAGTCAGCCATAAAAATGTTGGCATACTGTGGGGCCATGCAGGTACGCATAGCAGTGCTGCTGATTTGAAGGTATACATTGTCCCCAAATGTGAAATAGTTATGGGTGAGGACAAAGTCACAAACTTCAGCCACCAGGTTTGCTGTGACATTATGGGGGATACTGTTCCTGATGGCTTGTAGTCCATCTTTGTGTGGAATGTTGGTGTAGAGGGCTTCTACATCCATAGCAGCTAGGACGGTGTTTTCAGGAAGATCACAGATGGATTGTAGTTTCCTCAGAAAGTCAGTGGTGTCTTGAAGATAGCTGGGAATGCTGGTTGCATAGGGCCTGAAGAGGGAGTCTACATAGCCAGACAATCCTGCTGTCAGGGTGCCAATGCCTGAGATGATGGGGCATCCAGGATTTACAGGTTTATGGATCTTGGGTAGCAGATAGAATACCCCTGGTCGGGATTCCAGGGGTGTGTCTCTGCGGATTTGTTCTTGTGCTTTTTCAGGGAGTTTCTTGAGCAAATGGTGTAGTTTCTTTGGGTAACCCTCAGTGGAATCAGAGGGTAATGGCTTGTAGAAAGTGATGTTGGAGAGCTGCCTAGCAGCCTCTTGTTCATATTCCAGCCTATTCATGATGACGACAGCACCTCCTTTGTCAGCCTTTCAGAGGCTGTGGATGGCATTGTGTTCTGCACGGCTGAGGTTATGAGTCCTTTGTGTGACTGTGGTGAGAACATCCAGACCATCAAACATGGCGCTCCAAATACAGATTCCAAAGTGAATACGGATTCCAAAGTGAGTATCCACAACACTGCAGAGGAGGCCTTGAAATGGCTTATGGACTGTCCCGGGCTCCACTCACTGCAGGTGGTGCTTCCTACTGGCTGCTCTGGGGATTACCGCCTTTCAGGTCTGAGGCCCTCTTCTGCTTCTTGCTACACACCCTGCTGCTGCTCTCTCGCTCTCTCTCTCTGTGGCCCCTCTCTTGCGCCAGGCACTGCAGCCTCCTCTTTGTGCATGGGCCCTCTGGCCAGGTCACTCTCCATGTTTCCCCATTCCTGGGTACCAACGTCTCTCCTGACAAATGAGCTCAGTCTGTCTTCCTGCTCACTAGCCTGCTGGTGCCACTTCCTCAGTGGCTGGTAGGGGAATGCAGGCCTGCCCTCTACTCCAGGTTCCAGCCCAGAAGCCCTGTGATTAGCAACCAAGGTCTGCACTATCCATTTCCTTGCTGTTTTTCCCCTGAGCCTTTCCTACCTTTTGACTCCCTCCAGGTTTGCCAGACCGAACTCCCGCCTCCCAGGGAGTAATGTGGACTTCCCTCTATAGTCCCATAAACACCTTCCTTTACCCAGGGAGTAACTGCAGACTACTCCTCTGCAGGCCCCTCTACTATCAGTCCCCTGGCTTTATAGGAGCCCCACGTCTTCCCACACAGGTGGGCTTCCCCTAATTAGGGTTTTCCTCTCAGCCTTAATTCTCCCAGCCTGCCACCTAATAGGTGAATTGGCCCATCTGGCCTCCATTAATCCTTCGGGGTGAGTGTGGGGTGAACACACCCTCACATGGGCCTACAACTGCTTCCATACACAACAGGTGACCTGACAGATGAGCCCAATCTCTACGCCAGCACTTATGCTATGGCTAGAACCAATGCAGCTGCAGCAGTGCTGGGAAACAGATGCAGTTTTCTGCTGTAGTCTACGGACCATGTCTAAGATTTCCAAAGGGGTCTGTACCACCATTCAAAAACGTGCAGGGGTCCGCAAATGAAAAAATGGTTGAAAATCACCGTTCTGGCATAAGCGCTGCCTAGAGGTGAGGGAGGAGTTCAATCATTATGGGCCAATTAATCTTTGGTGTCTCTGCTGAGATTAGGGACCTGCTGTGGCAGTGGCATTTGTGATATGGACTGATGCCACCCGCTTTCAAAATGACCCCCACACAGCTGTCAGAAATAAGGTCTGTCAGTCAGAGCCTGAACCAGATTTGACCTCCCATAGCCACAGAGCCTATTATTATCCCTTTAGCTATCCTGTTTGTCTAGGCTGCTTTACTTCCACATATTACTTCTTCCCATTAGCCTTTTCTCTCTCCCTTCCTTCTTATCTTCCCTCCCCTTCTCTTCCTTTACTGGTGCTTGGCCTCTCACTGCAGGCAGGGAAATGAAACTAGCTTGGACTTCCGCCTTTCAGTTCCTTGTATCACTTCCCCACTCTGCTCCGTCCAGCTTTTGAACCTCTTCCCCTCTACAGGCATTTTGTAGAAAGCTCTTCAGGCACATATGGTTTTGGAGCACTTCCTTGTTGATTGGTGAATAGCTGTTTACAATCTCCAGGGTGCAATACAGCTGCCTTTCATCTCCACATAGTTTAGGACAGGAAGTGAAGAAATTCTCATCACTGGGATTCACATCTTGACTGTTGTGAACAATATCATGGGACATTTAATAAACGTGAAGTGGAGCTCTTGAAGATGATAGCTTCTCCATGAGCCACATTGGGGAATTGGTTTAGTGCCAACTCAGAAAGAGGAATTGCCCCAACGAGCCTTTGTTATGGCTGGATGAGCCATTAGGAATAAAGAGGGCTGGTTGGAGACGATCAACATTTTGACATAAAAAAAAAAGGCAAAAGAATTTCATGACTTTTTTTTTTTTGACTAGCTCTAGCAGCAAGCAATTTACATGATTAATTAACACTTTTTGTGTGCATGTCTGAAAATTATTTCTAAACCAGCTTTTGGCTTTTACAAATTCATGCATTAGTTGTAATTGGTGGATGAACATTTTATGTAAGCATATTTCAGCCTATGGGTTCTTCACATACTATTTGTGTAGGCTATGTCTGTTATTCATTATTCATGATTAGAGATGGTCCTCTAAAATCACATGGTATTGTTTCTGGCTGAAGGACAGAAACTTTATTGACACGGGTTGGACACTTCATATGCAAGTAGAAGATAGGGAATAACCATGTTCATGCCCAAATACCTATGCTCGGTTCCCTTAAATGTTCTCAGGAAAGAGAACAAAAACAGACAGGAACATGGTTGATTCAACACCCTCTTGAGAATTCACACATTCACGTGCACTGTTTTGCAGTATTTGCCCAGCACTAGACCCCACCCATTTCCTGTAGCAATGCAAGCTCTCCTGGGAGATCTCCTATCCAGGTACTGATCCAGATAGATCCTGTTTGAGAATTGTGAGATCTGGTGGTGATCATGGTACAAAATCACATGGCTGCAGGCTTTGAACTAGCGGCAACAGTGCAGCCCCTCCTAGAGGCTGAGAAGATACTTCTGGTAACAAATGGTGCCTAAGTGAACTGGAGCAACACTAAAAGTTCTTTTGTTTTGTTTTTTGTAACTTTAGCACCCTCATGGCCAAGATGGGAGTCTGCTCTGCAGGCAGCTCTGGCCAAGCAACGGCGCACGCAAGAATGCAGCAGGAAAAATTTCTTCCACCCCAGGGGCACCTGTTCCAAACTCCCCAGAGCGAACACGCACACCCACAGGAAAAGTACAATGGCTATAACAAAGGGAGATATTTATTCACAGAGGGATGAGAGGAGAAAAACAACAAGGGGAAATGTAGGGGGAGCAGCAGAACAGGGTTGCATCCAAACCAAGGCCCCACAGGCCCAGTGGCAGCACAGTCTGAGAGGGCAGACTCTGAGCAATATGTCTGCACACACAGTTCAGGAGACCTGAGCAAAGTTCCAGTTCAGTGCTGAGTCTTGGGTGCTCCTGGTCGTCTTCGGCTCCAGTGAACTTTTCCCAACAAACCCCTCCAGTGCCCTTAGCTGCCGCTCTCTGCAAAGCTACACAGAGCGACTACCTCTCCACTTAACTAGCTACAGCCTCCCTCCTTATTCCCAATGTAGAGTCACGAGCCCCAGTACTGAAAACTCCATGCAGCTCTGGGCAGCAGTGATGCTGGGTCCAGCTCCGGCCTGTCCTTCTTGGGCGATTCCTCCCTGGCACAGTGCTCCTCCTGGCTCCTGTCCTGGGGTGTGCCCGTTCGGCCACCCTGTCCTTCCCAGGCTTCAGGCAGGTTCTCTCTCCTTTCCTTTGTCCAGGGCCTCCAGGTTGCAGCCCCCCAGGCTCCAGAGCCACACCTCCTTTCTCTCACTGCTCCCCCTCCCCAATAGGAAAAAGATTTAACGGGGCCATGCTCTCTAAACCCCAAGGAGTTACATTTTCAATTGGGATCCATGTCCTGTAGCAGTGATAGACAGTCAGTTCAGCTGTTAAACTGCCCCTCACATCCTTTCCTCCCACCCCTCTGTCTGCAATCAACCAGCTGTGTATGGAGGATACAAACAACAACCTGAACAAGAGAAAGACAGGAAAGGAAGGGAAGCTATGTAGCACTCTGGGACTTGGTGCGTGCAGTTGCCACATGAGATCTGAAGTGTGCCAGCTGTTGGGACCCACCTCCACAATCTGCTGGCACAATCGGCACTGCAGCCGACGTCTTTCTTTCTTTCTCTGAAGTTGTGAACCCTGTTATTAATGGTGTTTGTGCAGATTTGACTACCAGCACAATTACCGACATGCACACTTTCACCACTGCACACGAGGGAATGTGGGGCGCGCCCGCTGCAAGTGCATGTCCCCAGAGTGCAACAAGCAATTCTTTTCAATACCAGACTTCAAAGACAGAGTTCTGAGTGAGAATATGCTGGGAACTTGTACAGCATTGAGCACCTCATCTCTATATACTGTAGCCAGAGTGCATAGTAAAGCACTGATCTGTAGCGTATATACCAGTGCTAACCAAGAGCAGGTGAGCGCAAAAACTGCCCTTGTGGCCAACCATGTGATTGTGGATGCAAATAGGGTAGATACTGACTTTCTCCCCTCCCACTTTCAGAGACTGCCCATAATCTATTTTTGGTACTGCTATATTCCCCCATGGTTATAGTAGCTGAATGCATCTTTAAAATATTTTCCCTCACAATGCCCACGTCACACAGGAAGTCCATGGCAAAGTAGGAAATTGACCCTAGGTCTCCCAAGACCAGCCCTGCTCTCTAACTGCTGGACCATCCTCCCTCTCTACGAGGATAACACATAAGGACACACCTAAAGTCATGGAGACACAAGTCCAGCTCAACACAGAGGCACATGTAACAGGAAAGAAACAAAAAAAAACAGCTATATGAATAGAGGAATTTTTACTTTCAGGTAGTTTACTTGCTAGTTAAAGGTCCTGGTTTGCTGGTCCTGGAGGCTGACTCAAACATTTAATCCCAGAGCAGGTACATTACAGGTATCATCAGTGTAAGCTTTTAAAACACATCACAGACCATCAATTTGCCAACCCACTTGCAGCCCAATCAGCACACAGCTGTAGTCTATGTGACATCCTCAGGATCATACAGGTAGTATATATATTGTGTGGATGCGGCCTACATAACCCAAAGAGAGCTACGTACGCAGCCCACAATGGTAAATAGGTTGAAAACCACTGAGCTGGAGGAATCCTTTCTATGGATAAATGGATAGTTTGATCTCTCTGGGACTTTCAGTCCTTGAATCCTTACCAGCCTGGTTTTTGTGCTGTAGAAACCTGTGAACTGGACTTCATTCAGCAATTCACTTCCCATAGGCCAACAAACAGGGCTGCCTAGGACCCCTGATATATGGTCAACGCTCCCTTCTATTCCTCTCTCATACAATATTCTATGCTGGGTGAGCAATGTTGCTCATGAGTGATTTCTCATGAGTGATTTCTAATCAGCTGCCAAATTCAAATTGGACCTTTTCATTTCACTGCTGCATATCGTACCAGATGCAATAACAATAATTTGCTTGCTGGAAAGAGGGAACGTGACTGGCAATGAAAGGGAACTGCCCTGGCCAACCATTCTTTCTGGCTGGGAAGGAGATAGGCGGTAAGAGCACTGTCATCACTAGTGGAAGGAAAATGTTTGGAGCGTAGGGTTCTTGCAGCTCTCTCTGCTGGTCGCAGAGACACAGAATGTTACAGTTTGGGTATTGGTTGTCTCCTCAAGGGTCTGGAGAGAAAGTTATTAACAAACCCAGGTCTTTCTCTCTGAATTTATTCTCTTGCATTTCCTGGTCATTCCCTGCCCTCCATCCAGAGTATATTATGTTTCTTTAGTTGTGTTTTTGCTGAATAATGCCATGGCCAGGGGATCAGTGACAGATGGTGTGGAGAGCTTTTTCTCTGTTTAAAGTCTGCTAAAACCATGACAAAATTGCAACCAATTCAATATGCAATAGTGGGGGGAGCAGTTCCCCCCCTCTAAAATTTCTGCATGCCAGGCACTTGCTCTTCCCTCTCTGAAGCTGGTATTTTCCTTTCTGCAGTAGGGATATATATCAAAGATCCATGATGACTGCTGCAGCATATCCAACCCTTACCTATCATCTGCACAGGGAATGTGTCTGAAAAGCTCCCCAGTGAACATGAAGTGTGCTTAACACTTCAGCCTCCTGCAAAGAACCAAACTACATTCGGATTCCTCTTGGGTAGAGGGACTGGAAATCTCACCTCACCTCTGGAGGCTGCTGCTTCTCATTCGTACTTCTGGCATACTGGATCTAATCTGAACTCTTCTGTGTAGCACTAATGTTATGGAAAATCAGTTGTAATAGACGAGGGCCATTATTGTTCTTCAGGTCAAGCAATCAGTGCAGTTATTTCCTTCCACTCTAATGCCATTATTTGGCTGTAATCATTTCCAGTTGAGCTTGCATGAGAATCAAGTCGAAACTACTCCTGGTCACATTCACCTGGAAAATTTTCAAGATTCTCTTCTAGAAAAATCAAGTCTTCCTTCCTATGAGCGTTAATTAGCTGGGGTCAGGATGGTTAGGCTCTGTTACTTGGTGTAGATTTCTCAGCTTCCAGAGATGCACCCGAGGGAGGGTGGATCTCATTGCACAAGGTTCTCTGACAGAGGGCTATTATGGCATTGGCTCCTGCCCTACAAGTGTGTCATGTGCTTCTTTGTTATTGCTGAACAGTAATGATAAAGTAGGAAAGCCCCCTCCCTTGGTTATCGAGTTACATCAGCCCTCAGCTACCGTTGAGATTAAAGAAACACAGAACATTCACTAGAGAGCAAACCCCAAAACACTACCAGATTTCTTCACTAAATTCCACTGCTTTAATAGCATTTGCTTTGTTTTGACTGACATCCTAGGTTGCTGGTCCATGCTGTACGCGCTGCTGTGGCATAGTGCATGAAAGTTCTTTGCAGTCCTGTCACATTCTGGTAGAAGGTCAGGACTTCAAAGTGAACATCACTTGGGGCTATATGAAGGGCATCACTGATAGTGCATTTTGCCCTATGTCCCTGGTACGTTTGGTAGCAATGTACCAGGTAATATGCATAATATATACTGAGTTTGAAAACCAGAAAGATAATTCAAGCAGGCTACCTGTGTCCCACTGGTGCAACAGGATCTTCCCGCATGGAAGCAGATTTTGAAATAGCTATTATCTGTAGAAGGAGCAACTCTGACCTAATTGTTTAAATCAGCTCAGAGATTCACTCCAACTGCCTCTTTGGAAGCAGCAGCAGCTTCAATAAAGCTATTGTTTGCGGAGACAGATTTGACCTGGCTTCTGTATGCCTGTTAGAAAGCGCCTTCTGTATCCGGACGGTGGTGTCCAAGAGCAGAGGGACTGGTGGAGCAGAAAATCTGAGGCACAGTCAAAGAAGCATGGGGTTGACTTTACTAACCAGGTTTCCCTTGTGCTTAGCAACAGCTCTGGTGGGCCCCTGGGAGTTTTCAGTAGTTGGGAGCCTTGTTCCTTGGCAGGAACATAATGTTGGCTGTTTAGCATGCTGCTGAACCTGTAATCTACAGCCAAGGGATGGCAGATACTTAGCCAAGTGAACAGCAGGCTTGGAAGGGGGTTGTTTTGGAGGGTGGGTTTTCTTTGCCTTTTCAAAAGGGCAGCCTGCAGCCAGGTGACATGATTCAGGACTTGAATCAGGAGATGGGCTCACCATGGATGTGCCAACTCCAAGGCTCTGGGTGCCTAAAAATATGTACCATGTATGATGGGACTTCTGTGGGGTAGGGAGAAAATTCTGGTTTTGTATCAATCCTGTAAGCTCATTCATGTGAAAAGACCCATAGTATTGAACCATGTATTGTGAAGACAGGTGCTGTGCAAGCTTCCCAATCACAGCTGTGCCCGTGCATCTCAGTCCTGGCATATAGTACCCTCTGCTATTCTCAGTACTCTGCCCTGGGTCTCACATAACTGCTAATGACCTTCCATTCTGATCTGCAACCTGAGCCATTAGCCTCAGCAAAGTGTCTTGAGTAGCCTACTGGGACAAGACCTAAGTGTGCTGAGAGGCATATAAATAAGTCAGTGAGTGGATAAAAGGTGGGCTGTTTGCTCGTAAGTGAGCTGAACGGATTTGGGAGGGCCCTGCTTTTCAGGGTCATTAGGGTGTATATGTAATGTTACGAACGCTGGGTATGCACCCAGAGTGCGGGATGCATGTGCAATTGCCTGCCTAAACATGACTGCATACGTAAATTAATGAACGGTGCCTGCAAATGTCAGTTGTGTGTCCAGTCTGCCATTTATGTGTGCAATTAGCCTGAAGCCAGGGGTAGGGGCAGGTGGGGCGCACCCTTGTGCAGGGCCCACTCAAGGTATAGTAAATGGTGCTGGATTAGCAGCCCTGGAAAGTAAAGGCCTCTAGGAAGAGAAGGTGCAGAGACAATGCAAGCCTCCCTCACTCATTGTACGGTATTGCACCTCCTTCAGTCCTGTCCTGGAGCTGCTGTCTCTAGCACTGACGGCAGCTCAACCTCCATGAACAGATCAGTCCTGGACTTCTTTAGGGTACTAGCTAGGCTGCCAGCCAGAGTGTTTGTGGCTTTTGTGATGCGGGCAACTTCCCGCTAGGACTCTGTTTCCCACAGGCCAATCAACAGGTGCAAAGGGAGTTGTGCCTGCTTACAGCTGAGCTGAATTTGTCCCTTTGTCCTTATTGACTTATATGGACCTAATTAATGACTTCGAAGTGAAAGGCTCTTCAGCCACCCAGCCCTGCCTTTTCCCCTCCATACAATCTTTCACACACACACAACTTTAATGTTTAACACCACTCAGTAGCAGAGGTTGCAGCACAGATGTTACTCTCTGACTGCTCCTAACTAGCACTTCCAAATATCTACAGTGAGGGTTTATTCCAGGGGCACCAGCGGTACCAGCAGTGAGAAAGGAACCAGAGTGGGAAAGATTTGGAGCATGGCAATCAAGCTACATGTTTCTACAGCAGTCCAGCCATCTGGAAATGTTTCTTTTAAGATGCTGACAAACATTTCGCTCTAATAGAGCTTGTTCCCTAGTGTACTTTTTTTTTTCAACATTATTATTATGCACTGTAAGGGGCTTGAGGGAAACAGCAGTTTTGCAAAGCAGAAAGTAACAAACCTTTCATGAGACGGGCGATGACTTTCCATAAGGACCTCCAGGAAGCCCTTCATTTAGATTATGAAAGGACGGTTTATTTATTATGTAACAGACATATGAGGTTTAATAATATATACAAGAGGTAAATGGAGTTGCTTTGGAATTTAACTGGCCCATTAATAGAGACTGGCACCACCATTCATTCATTAAAGGAGTGAGGGAAATGCAAGGTATTCCAATTAACATTTCATAAACTGGCTGTAGCCTGTTAGTTATGAGCCGGCATGTGTCATTTTCTTTTTAGAAATTAAATGATGCCTAATTCCCTTGCTGTGATGGAGCTGTCTCCTTTGATAGCATTCAAAATTCCTAAAGAGGCCTTTTCCGAAAGGTATAGAGGTTGGGGTTTGTTTTTTTTTAATTAAAAAGCATTTTACAGTCTATGAGGGCTTGCTTACCCAACATTGAGTTAAATATCCATTAGCTAGATATATCTTACTTAACCACAGCAACTGGCCTGGTACCAGATGAGTTTGATATTTATTTAACAAATAGTGCTGTCTCTGTAGATCTAAAGTCGCGGCTTATTTGAAATACTTAAAGTGTACCCATTACTGTTTGCCCTCAGTGAAAATCCAAGTTCTGGTTACGTCCCTGCTCACTAGGATTAGAACTGTCACAATATTTATTTAACAGGATGAGGAATGCTAAGCCATGCTGCAAACATTGCTGTGCCAATATGAAGAGGAACTTACTGGTTTTAAAGTGTTTCTTTTGCTGTACATGATTTTTCTCTCTCTCCCTTCCTCACCCTCTTATTCTTCCGACCACTGTACCCTCCCCATTTCTCTCTCGCACACTGAACTGTAGGGCTTGCTTGTCCTCCTTCATCTAGAAGACAATGCTGGGGGAAATGTGCTGCATGCAGAACTTTTAAGTGGGCCAGGCAACCCGCATGATTCTACGCCGTGCTGGTCCCATCAACCAGTGGGGAAAGGAGACGGGGATGCCGCTTGCCCACAGAGAGACATTTGTGTGGATGAGGAAATTGTTGCAGCAGCAGAGGTGTAGATGGCACAGGGTGGCTAGCCTGGCTGCTAAAATGGTGGCCCCAATAGGGCACCAGTGGAGAGCCATAGGAGTGGGAGGGTCAAGGCTGTTGCTCCCTGGAAAAGTGATAATGCTGCAGCCTGTAGTACCTGTCCGTGGATGCTCTTACTGTGCATTGCAATCCAGATAGGTTGAGTTGTGCTGCAAGGGGCATATGGAGCCAAATGAGCCCTGCTGCCCTCTGTTGTTGTCATACCATGGCTTTGTCCTGTGCTAGCTAATGCCCTCGCCGACTACATTCCCTGCACAAGCTCTTTCCCAATAGGTGTGCTGGGGTACTCTCCTCTGTACTGAGTTACTTAGCGTGTGCACAAGCTGGATAAACTGGCTGTGCTTTTGAGCCAGCTGTTACTGGGTGTCTATTGCAGCATCTCTCATTTCTCCTCTGGTGACTGCCTGAAACAGTCTCCCAGTCAAAGACTGATCTTTGTCCCAGCACCGTACACCTGTTCCCCTTACGTGGCCAATAGACATTCACCACCATTGCACTCTTCTTGGATTCCCTTTCACCCCAGACCCACAGTAAAAGGTCAGTGCAAGCTTTGTTTTTTTCCTTCAATTTTGGTGAAGCTCAGCTCAACCGAGTCCAGCAGAGGGGAATGTACAGCATAGGCTCCTTTGTCTTGGCCATTCATCAGATTCACTTTTCCACGGGAACTCCTTGTCTTTGTGCGGCGGCACAACATTGAGGAGGACGCTGTGTTGTGGTCACTGGAATCCTGAAAGCCCATTCACTTTGGTGTGCATTGCACCTTTTCCATGCTATATGGGGAGCATGTTGGGTGGGCACACAAAAGATGTCAGCAATAGGAAAACCTGCTAGAGTCATCTAGTCAATCCCCCTTTCCCCATCTGCTATCTCTGTCTCTCTCTCTGAGACACAAAATGGAGATCTTGTCTTCTGTTCAGCTGTTGGCCATTTGTGAAACCTTCTGGATTTCTGGACCCTGACAAGGAGAGAAAGGGAGAGGCATAAGGTTAGAAAAGTCTCTGTACAGAGGCCAATGCAAGGAAAGAAAAGGGAGAAGCAGAGTTCTGAATCAAAAGGCAACGAGGAAGAAAATGGCACTGATAAATGAACTTCTTAACCTTTGAGGATAGGACAAGAAGCAATGGGCTTAAATTTCATCAAGGGCAGTTTAGGTTGGACATTAGGAAAAACTTCCTAACTATCAGGGTGGTGAAGCACTGGAATAAATTGCCTAAGGAGGTTGTGGAATCTCCATCACTGGAGATATATAAGAGCAGGTTAGACAAACACTGGTCAGGAATGGTCTAAATAATTAGTCCTGCCACAAGTGCAGGGGACTGGACTGGATGACCTCTCAAGGTCCCTTCCAGTTCTATGATTCTATGACAGTACTCAGAACTACCATTGTCCTAGGCACTGTACAAATGAACAGAGCATTTTCAGGGGCATATATGTACAAACTCGAGAAGCATGGTAGAGAAAGCAGAGGAGGAGGAGGAAGAGGTGAATGTGGATGTGGAGGAGAGGGATAGTGGTTGCAGTGATGGGGCAGATACATTTGAAGGCAAGGGGAATGAAGATCAATGAGGTGTCAACTGTGAGTATTCCAGCCCCTTCGGGAAGGGCAGAGGTCAGCTTCAAACGTGGGGAAGAAGCTGTAGAGCCACACAGAATCACAGAAACTAGAGACAGAGAAGATAATTCAATATAGGAACAGTGTCATGAGCAAAGCAAACCCAACTGCTCCCAAATAACCCATCCCTGTCTCTGTGCAAGGAATAGCTCAGTTCAAGGGGTCAATTAAGAATGGAGAGACTTATACCTGTGCTGTTGTAGCTGTATTGATCCCAGGATATTACAGACACAAGGCGGGTGAGGTAATATGTTTTACTGGACCAACTTCTGTTGGTGAGAGAGGCAAGCTTTCGAGCTACACTGAGCTCTTCTTCAGGACTGGGAAGGGTATTCAGAGTGTCACAGCTAAATCCAAATGGAACAGCTAAACAATCTGTTCCCCCTTGTATCTAGCTGTGACGCTGAGTACCTTTCCCAGTCCTGAAGAAGAGCTTTGTGTAGTTCGAAAGCTTGCCTCTCTCACCAACAGAAGTTGGTCCAGTAAAACATATTACCTCACCCGCCTTGTCTCTGAGTCCTACAACAGTCAATTATTATTGCAGCCACAGAAGAGAAAACCTGATAAAATAAGCCTTGGATGGACAGTGGATTGAAAGAGAGCTTGGGCAGGGATTGTAGCCAGAGAGAGATTAGAGGCCATAAATATTTCAAAAGGAAAGGACTCCAAGATATGGTCATATCTCACTGCAGTACCTCCCTTTATAAACCGCCAGAGATCCTGATTCACATCTCACTGTTCATGGGCATGTTAAGAACAGCTGCACAGTTCAGATGCACAGAACAAGTGAACAAAGACCCTTTTCCTTTAATGTTACTGCCGCTTTCAGGAACAGTGGTTTCTTCAAGGCCTCCCATAGAAGCTGCTGCATCTATTAAGATATTCCTCATATCTTGTGCTAAGTCCACCGTGTTGAAGTTAACTTGTGCTTTTTCATCAACAATGCAATGTTCCTTATACCAATTCTATTTTACCTTGTCCAGGAGATGAAGGCAATTTATAAGTTTAATGAGCACAATCTGGCTGGGATCCAAACTCAGGAAGGTAATGTTTAAAAGGGAATTGCTTGAGACTTTAATATTTGGCATATAGCATGCCAGTTTCCCTTCCAATCTATGTAATGAAGAGCAGCAAAGTGCTGATTTAGTATACTTCAGTAACGGATACTTGGTGTACTTCAATAAAGTATACTTGGACAACAGACCAAGACTCTGGATGACCTGTAGACACTGGATTATGGGGATCCCAAACCATGACAGAGATCAAATGGCAAGAGAGCTCTGGCTACAGTATGTCTTTCCTTTGTCCTTTTGTCCAGGATTTTGGAACAATAACGATGGAAGTCATGAGTGGGTGGCAACAATGTGAGATTTCTTCAGGCCATGCTAGATGGATGGGGCTATTAATGGTGGATTTCACAGCCATCTGGTAGATTTCACAGCCATCTCTGTAACTCACTGGAAAGCTAAATCCACTTCTAGGATTGCAGTGAGGTTTCAGAAAGACATTAGCTCCATTCCAGTTGAACTGAGCTGATCAGAGTCCAGCTCATTGGGAGTCATTTCTATGAGCCCTCCTGGCTGGACTTAATTCTGCAAGGAGTGAGTGGCAAAAAAATGAAGGAATTAAATAAAACCCTACAGTTGTTGGCATTAATCAAATGGACACCCAGAAGTGAGGAACACATGGCTGTGTCTCAAGTTTATAGGATCTGTAAAGTGGAGATAACGATATGGACTGTCAAGGCTAAAGCCCTACTCTGGCACTTTGAGTGCAGAAGGTGGAGGCCCGCAAGGATTCTAAAAATTAATACTTGCCACTCCAGGCTTGTATTACACTCCCAAGGTTACAGCTTCTCTCTGACCTTGGCTTGGTAAATGCTGCCACCACCCAAATGGAAAAAAACCCCGTGGACCCAGGAAGGAGCACTTGGGAATTCCTCCCCGTGGGGTACCCTCAAGCCCTTTCACCCCACCTCTGGGGAAGAGCTGAGAAAGAAAAACAAACAAAATTAGCGGTTGCCACCAACTAATTAAACAACATATGCACAAACCTCTTAGGGCACCAAAAATCCAATTCCATTCTTAAAAAAGGTAAATTTTATTAAAAACAAAAAGAAAGAAAATACATCTGGAACTTAGGTTTTTGCTAGATTTTAAAAGAGCAATTCCAAAAATTAAGCACCCAAAATAGCTTTCTTGGGGGTTCAGTTTAAAGATTACAAGCAAACAAAAACATCTGGGGTTAGCACAGAGGAGTCCACAAGCCTTAAAAAATAAACAGAAATAAACCTAATCACATCTTTCTAAACATTCCTAATTTCCTCACATTACACAGCATTCCTGCTGCCCCATCTCTTCAGCCCAGAGAGAACAGCAAACAACAAAGGGACAGCTTCTTTCCCAATTTTAAAAAAAATCTAGCCTTCCCATTGGCTCTTTTGGTCAGATGCCCACTTTTTTTTTTTTTTTTTTAAATCTGGGGGACTTTTTAACCCTTTACAGGTAAAGGAAGCAGAGAACAGCATCCAAGAGGGATTTTACAGCTAACTGGCTGGCTGGGTGTCCATCGAAGGGAGCTACCTCCCCCCTTCATTTATCCCATGGACCTACGTCACAGGGAGAGAATGCATTTGAGACTTAATGAAGAGTCACAGTGTAAATGAAATTGGTAAGTGATGTGTATATAGATGCCCCTGGGTACATGTTTAAGCTCTGGATATGGAGAGGGAGAGTGTGATGGGGCATTCACTCCACACCAGAACAGATGGGGTTAAGGTGGTAAGAGAGGCCAATTAGCCTTAGGCTGCACCTGGTGGGGAGCTAAGGGGCAATGAGACTGATTGAGAATGCCATGCACCAGGGCAGGAATGGGCAGTGCTTCTATAAAGCCTAGGAGTTGAGGAAGGGGCTGCAGGCAGGTGAGCCTGTAGTCACACTCCCTGGTACATGGTGGAGTAGGAGCTGAGAAAGGTAGGTGAGGAAGAAGTCCAGGGAAGCAGCAGTAAGGTCTGAAAGGAATAGACCTGAACTGCTGGTCTGAGGGTCTCTGGTTTGGAACCTGGTATAGAGAGCAGGCCTGGGTTCCCCTTCTAGCCACTGTGGGAATGGTGCAGTCAGCACTGTGGAGATGGAGACTGCCTGAGATTTTGGGAAAGGAGTCTCCGATAAGACCCGGGAAGGGGAGGACAATAGTGATTTGGCCAGAAGTCTAAGCCATGAAGAAGAGGCACTGCAGCTCCAGACTAGCAGGAAAACAGCTGCAGAACGAGTGCCTGGGGCAACGGGCTGAACAATCTCCAGCTGGGGCATGGCCAGTGGTGAGTTAATTCTCCAGATGGACCACAGGGAGGTGCTGCCTAGCAGTGAGTAGATGACCTCATTATAGAGAGATAAAGCTATGCAGCTGTATATGTAATGGGATAGATATCCAACCTGAGATCTAGATATATGCATTCAGCAGAGTAATATGTGTCACAGTCCATATTTCATAAAATAGAGTAGCCAGAATGTGATCAATTCAGTGGCTCAGATTACGTAGCAGCTGTCTACTGTATATTCTACTTTCCTGCCAATTTTGAGATTTAATGGAGTCACTGTCCCTTTTTAAAAAAGGGTGTGGAGTGTAATGATCCTTGATGATAAACACTCCAGCCTGAAACACTGCATGGTGTATAAGCTCCCCCACCCCCACACACAGACACATTCTTATAGCTAATTTTCTTGTTGATGGGATGAAACAGTTCATTTTGGGTTTTTGCTCTATAGATAATGGAAACAGTACAGGAAGATTATACCTTTAAAATTCCTATTTGGGAGGGATTTATATTGCTCCCTTCTCTACACAGCCATGGGAAAGGTGGACCGACAGCCTTCTTAGATAATTTGTGAGGACCTTCATTTCAGTCATGGTACACATCCATGATTCTGGTGGAGAGCACTGTATGATTTGGGTGGCTTAATCTCAAAGCCATGCTCAGACAATGTATGCCAAAGACCTTGTTGCCTTACCATTTCCTAGGGATCTTAGGAACACAAAACCATGAAAGTCTCTGGAATAGACCGTGGATCCAATATCCAGGAAGATGAAACCCCCTCCATGGTGTACCTTGCGAATTGTGCAATGCAGCGTGTCAGATGAGTTCCTTCCTGATGCCTCAGGTGATCAACTAATGCCCCAAACAAAATGTATTTGATTTGATTAGCCTTACTACATACATACAAATATTACTGGTTATAAAATTATCCAACCCATTTTTAAATTCAGACACAGCACATGGCTGTCTAACCTCCCGCAGAAGGGAGTCCCAGTTTGGCATTTGCCTTTACACTTTCTACATTTATGAACGATTCATTTCAATGAGACTCCCTTTGCCGTCCTAGGAAGCAGGATGGTGTACAGAAGATGCCCATCTTGTGTAAGTGCAATTGTGCCACGTTTGACATAGAATGTCCCCCCAAATAGACTGGACATTTCTCATATAGCCCCTTTGGTTTGTATTGCTTTGTTGGTCCAGGTCTAGCTCCACTGGTCACTTGACAATTCAGGGATTTAGGTTTTGATCTCTAACTCCTTTCCAAATTCTCAGGCCAATATGAGATACCAGGTGTTCAGTCTTGGGGGTGGGGGTTCCTGCTCACATTCTGGACACACCCCACCCAGCATATGCATGAAACAACATTGATGGAGTCCAGACTGAGTAGTGTCCAGCTGTCTTCCAGTGGAAGGACGATTGCTGCGTCATGGGTCTTTTAAAGTAGAAAAAGTGGGGGGAGGGGAGAGAGAGATTTTGATGGTTTGACATACAGCTTAGAAGACTTTTCCCTCCATTAGAAAAAAATAAATTTGTAGGCTAAGCCCACCCAATTGTTAGAAGACAATTAAGTTGGGTTAAGGCAAGTTTTTGCTGTATTGTTAACATTATTTCCACTGGAGTTGCATGCATTGCTTGCTGGTTAATGTGCAAATGATCTGAGTCATTAACTACTGAGGGAGCTCAATGGATATGTTGCTACCTATAGCCTGTGGAATTCTGCTTGACAAAAACCAGTCCCGTCTGAGAATAGAACATTCAGAGTTTTTTGGCACCGCGCACCATTTAGTGTCATGGTAACTAGAGAGGGAAAGGACCCATTGAAACAGCTGCTCCTTTGCCCCACACACACCAGAGAAGCCGGAAGAAGGTTCCAGTTAATGCAGGTGTGACCTGGTCAGGCTGAATGCTCAATAAGTGAGAGTGGGTCTAAATAAAGTCTCACTAAGTCAAAGGGAGTGTTTGGGGGGGACTGGAAGAAAGGGCAAGTACAACAATTTAGATGCCTTCTAGACTTATTTGGATTCACATATTAATTTGCTTACAGGTCTTTCTCCTCTAATTTCTATGAATTTGTCCTTTGTTCCACCGTCTAGTGGACATCAGTGTGAGGAGGACCAATTTCCCTGAGTCTCAACCCTAAAGTTGTCTTTTGCTCAGTCTCACTGCCTTTCTCTGAATTTTTCCCAACAGGGGTATGTACTCCCAGCTGCATCCTTGTCGCAGGCAAACAGGGACGTTGGACTTCATTGGTGAGGGGAAGGAGATTTTTCCTATTGTAGTTTATCCAAACCCAGAGAAAGAGCTTAGGTCCTGGCTTGTGCAGAGCCCTGATGTATGCAAATCCCTCTTCTGCTTCTGTGGACCTCTTCTATAGTTTTCTTCTCTCCTTTTAATTCCAGATTTGAAAATAGAATGTGAGTTGACTGCATGGGGATCTCTCATGTGTGCAGCTTCCCATTGTGGCAAATTGAAACTGTTGATGCAAACAGCTTGGATTTATTTATATATTGGGGGGTTTGGGGGGGGGACAGATCCAAGCAAAAAGGGATTTGAGTCTCAAATACCTCTCCCTGGCCCATATTAGCAAACGCCCTCCAGCCCCATCCATGGCTGTTTCTTGCCTGTTTAAAAACAGGCAGGAAATCAAAAAACATTTTATTTTTTTTTATACACCAAGTGTTGTCGAGTTCTGCAGCTGCCGTCAGCCAACCAGAGTCTAGTGCTGAGGCTGATACAATTAATACTTGGTGCTTGAAAACATTAATGTAGCTATTTATATAAATTAGTAACCCGCAGCCCAGGCGGTAGCATTATTACAGCATTACTAATTAAATCACAATAAGCTTAGTTTGCAGTAGTATTAATTATGAACCTGACAGAGTGATACTGGAGATCTGATTGGTCCACTGCCAGTCATTACCCTGTCGGTAATGAACCAGGCAGGCAATGAAAATCAAAGCAGCCTCTCTGACAGAGCCTTTATGGCTTCCCAGGCAGAAGGACAACAATTCCAGCAGCAAACGCATAAAGACCCTTGATCAAAATAACACTAAGAATTGTGCAGCATTAATTGTAGCTAAAAGACACAGGGTTTGTGAGTGCTCCATCTACCACTGGGGTTTGCCTGCTTCTTGCCAAAGGGATTTCCTCCCGGAACCCTGACTTATATTAGATTCTCAGGTAGCAGAAGTGGCTTGTGCCACTGTTTTCCACCTGTGGTTAGCTAGGCTGTGGGCTGCCTTTGCTCGGGCAGTCTTCATTGTAGTGTCACAAGCCTCTGTCCACTCTCATGGCTGTTGAAATGCAGTCCTACTGCACTAGGGAACCTCAGTGGGGTAGTTATTACAGTTGGTTGGGTTTCGTTCAGGGAAGGGTATTGTTCATGGTATCTACTGAGGGAAGCTCCTTGCTAATTTGTAACAGGCTCTTACACTGAGCTGGTCAAAAATCTTCTGCCAAACCAGTTTCCTGTTGGAAAATGCTGATTTGATGAACTCAAAAGGTTTTGCAGGAACATACTGATTTCATCAAAGTTTTAATGGGAAATTATCAAAACGTTCTGTTTCAACTTTAACGTTATATTGTATTCATTTAAAAGGGATAAAGTCAAAATGATATATTTCAGTAAAATCAAAAGCTAATATTTCCAGAATAATTTTGCTCTGCAAAAAATTCTCAGAGTTCAATTTTTCTTCCTGATTTGGGACAAAACCAAATGTTGAAATCTCGGAATTCCCCACAGGATGGAAATTCTGCTTCCCAGCTAGTTCAGTGCTAGCTCAGTGCTCAGAGGGTGCAGGGAAGGCATCCAGTTGGCTTTAGCCATTCAGTGATGTGCAACATCAAGCTCTCTGAAGCACATTTGCATTAATACAGAAGTAAGTGCAGCAAGAGACTTGAACTTACACTTCCATGGATCAGTCACCATCTCTACCCAAGATAGGAAGCAACAGGATTGTGCCAGAAACACGGGCTCAGCTGGGAGATTCCTGGGCTTGAACCACTGCAGACTTACTTTGCTAAGGTGTCCGGTGCAGAGCTTTTCTAGCAGCAGCCCTCTCTCCTGCTTTACAAAAGCAAGAACTTCTGAGTGAGTAGCCCATAAAGTAGAACAAGAGTACACTTAATGACAACCTATGAATGTTTCATTAAGCAAGAAGGTATATGATGGGACCAATACTTAGCATAGTCTGCTCCTGCGTTCCTTCCTCTTGTATTTCTCTTTGTACCTACACTGACGAGCATACCATGGAAACTCAAGCAAGAAAGAGCAAAATCCTCCACTTCCCCATCGATCCAGCACGCTGGTTCTATGTCACAAAGTGTTTAGTGCTAACTGGGCTGGATCATTCCCAGGTTCATGAAACAAGTCTAAATCTTCACTCACAAAAGGTGAGACCCAGATGAAAATGAACTTGATGTGATCCTCCTGGAGCAGGGGGAGCTCAGGGTTATTTCTATATAGGACAAGAACGATGCAGCAGTTGGCATCCAGAGCAGAGGGAGAAAGAGTCTTGGGAAGAGCCAACAGAGCAACATCACGTCTGTGCCCCTTGATCTCAACAGCAGGAGCAAGGCCCTATGTAGTCCGTGATCTTCAGCTATGGAATTTGCTGTGGATCTTCCCCTTTTCCCCCACAGCAGAATTGTCACAGGATATGCATAACTCTCCTTAACTTCAATGGGGGTCTTTGTCTCCTACAGGGGGCAGAATAGGGCCCCATGTTTCTAGCCTGCATGGCTGTAGAGATAACTTAGCAAAGACGACTGAATATAAACCAAAGCAAAGTTGTCCCCTGCATCTGCAGGCATCCTGAAACAATAGGTCTGGGAGGTGTCATCTGCCCGGCTCCTCTCAGTGAGGGGCTCATTCTGAAACCTATAGATAATAGTACTGAGATTGTTAGGTTAACTATTTCACTGCTGGTCACTTTAGTAGAAGCCTCCAGCAAATGCCCTCCTAGATTACCTTAGCTCCTGCTGTCCACTGCTCACCTGCTGAATCTGGCAACCTCCCCACAATGTCTTCCACACAGATCTGCACCATCAATACAGAAATCTGGGGCATATCGAAAGCAGGGAGCAAAGTCAAATAAATTGAATTTAACATGACACTTAATAACACAAGGAACACTGTATGGGTTGCATTATCCAAGGTTAGAGCTACTTCATTAAACATCTCACCTGTTTTTAGAATGTAAATGAAGCTGTCACTGTCTATTCCAGCCAGCTGCATCAGCGTGCTGCAGAATCCAGCCGCCCTGCCGTGCAGAGTCCCTGGGGAGAGAACCTCAGCTGGTGTAAGTCCGTGTGGTCACTGACTCCAAGCAGAGCTACCTGAAGTTCTGACCTTTTACATCCAGCCTGTCACAGAGCTCATGGAGCCTTGACTCTCAGGGTCTGGCTGCACTTGGAGCTGGGAGCGTGAGTCCCAGCTCGCAGAGGCAGGCCCATGCGAGCGCTGCTCACGCCAGCATGCTGACAAAAGTAGCGCAGACAGTGGCCGCACAAACTGGATGTCTCAAGTACAAACCCATCTGGCCCCCATGGGTATGCGCTGGGGGCCGCTACACGGCTGGTTTTAGCTCCTTGGCTGGAACAGAGCGAGCGTGGGTTCATCTACATGCTGGAATCTCTCCGCCCCCAGCTCCAAGTGTAGATGTAGCCTTTGGCTATATAGCAGGGGTGGCCAACCTGAGCCTGAGAAGGAGCCAGAATTTAGGGCCAAAGAGCCGCAGTAATACGGCAGCAGCCCCCCACCCCCCTCCGCTCCACACCCCCACTCCTGGCGCCTTCCACCCACCAGCCGCCCCGGTGATCAGCGCCTCTCCCTCCCCCACCGATCAGCTGTTTCGTGGTGTTCTGGAGGGGAGGAGGGACGAGCGAGGGCATGGCAGGCTCAGGGGAGGGGGCGGGAAGGGGTGGAGTGGGGACAGGGCCTGTGGCAGAGCCAGGGATCGAGCAGTGAGCACCCCCCGGCACACTGGAAAGTCGGCGCCTGTAGCTCCAGCCCCAGAGTCGGTGCCTAGACAAGGAGCCGCGTATTAACTTCTGAAGAGCCGCACGTGGCTCCGGAGTAGGCACTATGAAAAAGGGACACAATGTCCACTTTTCAGGTGTAAGTTATTGATATGGCATGGGTCAGCCAATGCCGCTGTTACACCTAGTCTTACAAGTTCCCTTTCTTAGCACACGAGCATGTTTTAAATCATGGAAGAAATCTAGTGATGTTAGTTCTCTGGGGGAGCTGTGGCAAGCAGCATGGGAGTTCAGCCTCTTCCTTAATCTCACTAGCTAGCAGGGCTTTGGAGCTGTGCTCCGGCTCCGCTCCAGCTCCAGACAAAAACCTGCAGCTCCACTGCTCCGGAGCTGCTCCGTGCTTCAGCTCTGAGCTCTGCTCCAAAGCCCTGCTAGCTAGAGTCGATTCTTGAGGCAGAGCTGCTCCCTGCAAACTGTGTATTAGTGTTTGGAATGATATCTCTGAAAGAAGGAAGTGTTCTCATGCTGTATGTGACCACCTGTGTTCCAGGACTGGTGCACAGAGCGTAAATAAAACATGTTACACTAAGAATATATCCAGACTCCATGTCACTGATTTCTCCTTCAATGGAAAGTTGACTTACAAGACCTCAACATCCACTGCCACTTAACACGGGGCAATAGGATTTTAATGTAATTTTTGGTGTTGCAATAGTGTCCAAGAATAGGAAGGAAGCCATGGGAGGTGGAAGATGGGTCCCATGACAGGAAAATAGGGAGGGAGGAAGGGGAGAACAGGAGCTGAGTGAGGAGAAAGAAGAAACAAACTGGTAACACAAAGCACATACTGCCTCAGCTCAACACACACAGTGTTTCCTGCCAGTACAGCTCTATTTGCAACGATGTTATAAATTGTAATCCACGTGGGTGGATAAAAAGCCCCTTTGCAGCATGTTCTGCCAGGCTCAGGCTGCAGCATGGCCCAGAGCCAGAGCTGCTGGAGATGTGAGGAGCTGTCTGAAGACATTGGCAGGCATTTTAAGGCAGCAAAGATTGAAAGCAAATAATAATAGGCTTCCCAGGTGGAACCTAGTGCTTTTTTAGGTTTGAGTGGGAAGAGAAGGTGAGAAGACCCTGAAGGGGATGCCTGCACTGCCAGCTCATCAGGTGGGATCAAAAGAACGGAAGAGGCGTCTGCAGGGACCTTTGCTCATCTAAAACCCGACTGCGAGCTAGTGAAGTCCAAGTGAACTGGTGGGTGGCTAGGCTAGCATCAAGAGTCCTGGGGAGAATAGGAATGGCCTCACATACAAGCCAAAGATGAGACACTGAGGGGACTTAGGCGAGGCAAAGGGCAAGAACTGAGGAGGGCGGCCTTGGCGTCTTGATAAGAAGCAAGCTCATTCCATATCACGGTCAATGAGTTCTCTCAGAAGTGGGGATGAGGGAAGACAGGGTACTGTCACAAAGCTACCACAGGCTCTAGGGATGACATCCCGTTGGCTGCAGGATATGCATTGGCATTGTCTGGAAGCTACTGCAGTCAGAGATGTGCTTTGCAAAGGCATAGCACCAGTCCAAGCCATCAGCAGTGTCTGCCTAGCAAGGGGGCAGTTCAGGGCATGTTACAACAAACACATACTCTCTCTAGTGGGAGCAAAGCATGCTGCAGCAGAAGGGATACAAGTGCAGGGTCAGGCGAGTTTCTCCTCTTCCCAAAATGGGATTACTGTGAAGGCAGTCACTCAGTATCTGGGGAGTGCCTTGCTTTACTCTCTAGTGGCCCCTCCTGGCCCCCTGAGGTAGTGGCTGGTCTCTTCAAGTAGCCACATCCAGCTCTGCTCAAATAGGGAGAAAAGCCACTGTTCCTCAGGAGCTGTGTGAACCAGAGAAAATGGGAGCAGTGTTTACATTTCAAGAGAGGCTCTAAAAGGGATGAGCAAATAAGTTGCATGGAACCGGAGAAGGAGAAGGAAACAGTAGAGAGAAGCCCCATAATGAGGAGAAAATGATGAGTCCCGGAGGATCCCTTCCCCCTCTCAATAAAGGAGAGACCACTGTGTGTATGTAATGACCTATTTACTTTCCTGACGCCGAAGAGCCTGCCTGTGTATGCAGGGTCACCCATAAAACCCATTTCCAGTGCAGCCCCACGTAGTAGGTACTAAACATCTCCCTGGACTATCACCAACCCCAGAAGAATGTCACCATGGCCATTGTGGGGAACCCACCACAAACAGGCCTGTCTTCAGCATCTTGGGCAGGGATTAGCGCCCCACATTCCTTGATGCTCTTTGCGAGCTGCATGTGTGGGTGAGCGCAAAACTCCCTCTGCTCACCATGAAAATTACCCCAGCTGCATAGTTTAGTTCTGTAGATTACAGCAACAGGAGGAGCAAAGCAGCCAAAGGATTCCGTCAGAATCTGGGTTGAAAGCAGCAGCAGCTGCTGGTATAATAGCAGGCAGCACCCAGCCAGGAGTGACCACACTGAGCTGCTCTACCGCCTCACGTGGTCACATCCCAGCTAGAGCACTGCCAAGCCAGGCTGGAATGGCCGAGCCTCAGCAGGAATCCGCCACCACTGCATTATCCTTCACAGCTGCTGTTCATGTGCTCATTCTCGCCCGGAGCAGAGGCGGGGAGGAGGAGGGGAGCCAGAGCTATTTTTAAACACCCAGGGCAGACCTTGGAAAGCACAAAGTGGTCACAAAAGCATGGGCCATGTTTTCACAGATGACTAGAACTATGAATCAGGCTGCTTTGGGAGAGAGAGTGGTGGCTGCGATATGAAATGAAAGGCTGCAGAGAGAAGCATTGCAGAGCAGAAATAGGTTTAGAGTCCCATGGACGGTACATTAGTTATTCTGTGCAGGCTGGACCCAAGAATTTGTATAAGAAATCATGTTTATTACCAGAGAGGGGCTCAAGCTGAAATATTCAGATTTGGATTTTCCACACCCCAGAGTTCAGGGATGATTGGATCCACAGTTCTATGTAAAAAGTTGGGGCCATTTGGAAACAGATCAGAACTGGATAACTGTTTGGATCAAGGGGTTTTCGTTTGCGCCCATCACAATGTATAGTCCTTTACAAAACACAGAGGAACAAATACATCCATGGTGTAACTGCACTGGTTGAATTTGGTCCATGACTTAAGCTCAGGTTTATGCTCTGAGGAGCTGAGTGTCTAAACTCAATGGAAATAATGCAGACAATTATAGACAGGGTTTGAGGGAAGGAGCAGCTGGAATTGTAATCAATCAGAAGTCAAGAGCTAGGTGAGAAAGGATGGGGCTAGGGAGACATCTCAAAGGGGAAATGAAAGAGGCTTGGTGTACAGGAAGTGGAAGATTTCAAAAAGACAGAGCATGGGGTGGAGAAAGAGCATTCAGGACTGGGAGGGTCACAGGGTCAGAGAGAGATGGAAAACCACACTGTGCCTTACAGGTGAGACAAGGATCTTGGATTTCACGGGCAAAAGTAGAGGGATCTAGAAAAGGGGTGTGAATGTTCAAATCTCCTTACAATTCTTGCACAGCTCCATTGACAGAGCTCTTGATTTAACCACTTTGGTGCTGCAGTTCCCACACTGCAGTTACGTTAGAATCGGTTATGTGGTGCCAGCAGTGGAGAAGCTCAGATACCATGGTGACAGGGGCCGGATAAGAGCTTAAGTGGAACAGAACTGAATATAATGCAGTAGCTGTGGAGCAGTGACTGTCACCCATAAAACCTGGGTGAACTGGTGTTGGTAAAAGAAGGGAGAGATGAACTGTTGGGTCCATGGAGGAAAGACGGGGCTAGAGGGAAAGAGATAGGGGAAACAGCTCTTTTCCTGAGCTCCTTCTGGAAAGCAGCCTAAGGGCACATGCTCTGGGAGCTCCTGTCTATAACTAAGTTGTTAGACTTCCCATAAGCACGCCTTTAATAGGCAAGCAGCATTTTATTACCATACAAGCAACTACATCCCTTTACAACTCTCCCAAACCCTTCCTGTAACACTTCCTCCCTTCGGCTGACCAGCCATCTCCTCCATGCCCTGCCATGCCATCTGTTCTGTAACCCCCGCCCTCCCTCGAACAAAGGAATCAATAAAGATGACCAGAGCCCTTAGTCAGCTGTGGAGGAAGGGGAGGGAGAAGGGGGATAGATTTTCAAGACAGGACAAGTGTTTGCCATTAATATGCAGAATCCCAGTACATCTCAATTACACACCTCCCCCGGGGGCTTATTACAGCTATCCTGGGCAGCGAACATGTGTCAACAGAGGAAACAGCGAAGACTTCTCCAACACATTCCAAAGTGAAATGCGGGAAAAATGGGATCTGAGCCTGTCTGCAGCTGCTGCTTTTTCTTTCTTCCAGCATTTTTCATGTTTAACAACCGTGTACCCGCCCCACACGTTTGACATTTATAGGCTGCGGTTGCAGAGTTTCCATCTCGCTCCGCGTGGGGGAGTCTGGGACAGCTCTCCCACCACATCATGGTTCCATGCAAGTCATTTTGTGGCTTATCTTACAAGCCAACTCACCCTACTTTTTTCCACACAAAGCATGTGAAGTCCCAGAAAGGAATGGCAGTACAGAGGGTATATATACATATAGGAGGGAGGTATAATTCCTCCTTGAAAAAGCCTTTCTACCATTAGGATGACAAACACAACACGGACACTCCCTCTATCGCTGAACCCCCCCTCCAACCACACAAAGAGAACATTAAAAATCTGAACAAAAACCCTACCCCAAGCAGAGCTTTGATCCTGAAAAGGGAGAAGTGAAGAGACCCCATGAGGTTCACTAGGTACTTGCTATTGATTTTACACAGAAGGTACTTGGATACTTTGGTGATGGACAGCAGTATAAAACCCTGAGAGAGACACAGAGAGAAAGAACGCTGAGAATTAACATCTTGTCTGCTCCTGTCCATTCCCAGTTTATCCACTGGCTGTACTGTTGAATATACCATGTGCATCCAAGAAGAACATACCTATTGGGTTGCTTATAGGGGACCAGAATTTCCAAACTGTGTTTTGTCATGTACACCCCGATTTGCATGCATATGTACCTATGCACTGGAGTTTGTGCGTACAAGTCAGGCATGCACAAAAGGGCACACACTCTCAAGATCTTTGTCTGTACCAGGAACTGCCAAGTGGAATGCATTTCTCATGCTGTTGAATACACCTGCTAAAATCTAAGTAAAACACACCCTCTGTGTTGCTTACCATACAAGATACAGCCAGATAGAATGCTGCAGAGGTGCTGGTGAAATCTATCAGGCATTCCAATGAGTTCAGTGGACAACACCAGTCCAACTGACTCAATGACTGAAGGGTTAAGAATGGAGAGATGGATATGGCAAAGAAGCTGCATGATTTTCATTCCTTTTTTGTTTTAAGTCTGACTTTTGGGGACCAAATTCAGAAATGTGGTGAATAGGTGCAACTCCAGCTGAAGTCAATGGAGTAACACCCAGTCTGAATTTGCTCAGTTGATATTCTGTGGCCCAGGCATTGACTCCAGGCTTCCGAGATATTTTTCTGACAAATCATCTATGTTGCTGCACCTTCAATTAACTGTATAGCCCATTCTTTCACTGTTTGCTCGTCTCTCTTTCTATTATCTGAGAATATTTGTTGCTACAATTAGCCTGATGCTTATCCACTGTTTACCTTCTTTCCTTTATCTTACCTAGTCTAGTTGCATTTCCTACCATGCAGGATGGTGTTTGTTGGTAAGAAGTACCTATTTCTATCTTCATCCTTGTCTTTAATATATCGATTATATTTTTGGTTGTTGGTTTCTGGAGGGCAGGAAGTTCCTTATATGTAATCTCCTTCCATATAGCGCCAAGCTTGCAAATGAGTTCATCTCCTGTTTAAGCACTTAATTAAGGGCCAGATTTTTCAAAAGAGATCAGCATCCAATATACTGAGCTGTTTTGCAAATGTGCCCTCTTATTTTGATGCCTAAACAGACACTGAGATCGTTTGAAGATCTGGCTGACTGTCTCTATCTAACCTTCTCGCAACATGACGGACAAAAAAAGAACTATCTGTGGACAGGTTTTTATAAAGAGGAGACACCAGGTTATGTGCAGACCTAACTTGTGTCTGCAACCCCCAAGGTGTGCCGTATTGCAAAGTGGACCATGTTATATTCTGTCCCCTGGCACCGAGAATGTCTGTCAGCAATGAGAAATTGTACTGATGTGCATATGCCAGTCTGTTATTACTACATTACTAAGTACAGGTCTGAATCAAAATCCTGGATCCAAACAGCCTTGGAATTTAGCAGATTTGGATGTGACCTTCACAACTGGTTCCTATTCCTATAAGGGAGCAAACCAGATTCCCACTTTTGAACATCTCCAAACCTTGTGACAGTCCAGATCCAGACTGCAGTTCAGATGAACTCTGACTTGACATACACAATGATGCTTGGTCCTCATGGTTATTTCATGCACAGGCAAATCTTTCTTGTAAGGAGTGATTCTAACCTGCTGTTATTTCTGATTCTGTTTTGAGATGAATGCCACCATCATCTCGTGATAAATTGGGGTTATAGCTGTACAACTTATGAATTCTGACTGACATTGTGAAGTTGTATTATGAAAATGCTTTGTGTCATAAGTGTCCATATGAAAGGGGATCCACCATTGCTGACAAGTCTTTAATGTGTATGCACCAAACAGATACAACAGGAAGTGCTTAAGACTCAATGACCTTTGTCCGGTGCAAACATCTGGGACAATGGTTGAAGTGCATCCTTGGAAATCCAATTAGTTGGCCCACTGAAGGGAGGGAGGAAAGGCAGGAGCAATGTAAGTTACCAGGAGGAGAACAAAAGACACCAGATGACCAGGAGGGTGTTGAAATAAAGGAATGCACTGGAACCAGGTCCAGACAGGAAGTGGGAACACGGGGAAGACAAGAGCAAGGTCACAGAAGCTGGGTAAAGAACTCCATATGAGAGTGAGACCAGTTAGCATGTAACAGCCTACATGAGAAGGAGGGACCTTGACTGTCTGCTTTCTTCTGTCTGCTTTCCTGAACTCAGATGATTCCCCAAAGGCTCACAGGGGAAGGCTGAGATTGCGGGTCCAGATGTTTTATTGTTTTGAATGATCTGTACTCTTCTGTGCTTTACATGATTAAATATAAAAAAGCATAAAGATGTTCGACTGGGCAAAGTGTGTGTGTGCTGTTTAATGCACCACAGCTGTTGTGTGCCCCTGAGAGAATTACACTGTAAACCAGAAGCTTCACACCTTTTGTGTGGAGTTCTGGGAGAAGGGTGCGTTTGAGTGCCAGGGTGTCTGAGGGTATGTCTGCACTGCAACTGGGAGTGAGCCTCCCAGCCAAGGTAGACAGATTCACCACAGTTGGGCTGGAGCTAGTGCCTTAAACTAGCAGCATGGGTGCTGCAGCTCTGGCAGAGGCTCAGCTAGTGACCCGAGCTCAGACCTAGAGGGCCGGGAGGGCTTGGGAGCTGGAGCTGCTACCCAAGCTGCAACGTCCACACTGCTATTTTTAGCATGCTAGCTTGAGCCCCACTAGCATGAGTCTATCTATCTGCCTGGGCTGAGAGGCTTGCAGCCAGCTGAAGTGTAGACATACCCCGAAGGGTCAGTGCTGCATCCACAGCAAGCCTGACAGAGCGTTCCAACACTCAGAGTGGGTGCCAGATAGAAGGTCTTCATTCAGAGTGTGCCGAGGGTCCCCAAGATTTGCGTAGTGGCTGAACTCCGTTCAAGCTCCAGGAGCTTGAAACACCCCAGGGACCCAGAGTGGTAGAGTCCCCTCACAGCAATCCAAGTGGGTCACCAAGCAGGGAGTACTCAAAAGAAACTGTGACACACCTATTTTCCCCTTAACTTGTGCTACCCTGCTATCAATTTTTTCCTCTTATCATAAATGAGAATGAATTACAGGACTCAAAGTGAGGGACTGATAGGCCCAACTAGACTCAGACATGTGTTTATTCATGAACATTTGGATAAGTGAGTTTTTATTTCAAGAATATTCCTGGAAAGAAAAGGCATCACACACACTGGTGAAATTAAACAGCTGTGAGAGTATTCCTGCCGGAAATGCACTCAAGGACATTTTGAACAGTTCTATATAATACTCACACAATGGATTAGTTGAGCAATTATGCTTGTTTGCAGATATTTTGTGAATGGGAAAAAAGGGATAGGTCATCCAATCAGGGGAAAGATACAATACCATGTGACTTAGGTGACCAAATATATAGAATGAATAGTAAATAAAATATAGCAAATACTCTTTGCAAGTAGTTTGCAAATCAACCATCATTTAAATTTATTTTTACAAATTATTCCGAACTGCAAAATTGTAAGTAATAAATTAATAAAAGTCATGACCCATTGGTACATAATTTGGTGAACAGAAAAATAAAATGGGGCTGAATTAGTTGGATACATTACTTGTGATGGATAACTTGATCAGCTCTCTGCAGATGACATTTATGGACACAACTCTTATCCATTCAATGGAAAGTGCTTTAACAATGGTCTGCTCCAGTGCAGAATATCTCGAGAGGACATTCCATCCCCTTAGATCAGAGATGCTTTGAATGGTCAGTTTTGTGGATGAATGGTACCTTTGGATGACACCTACCAAAGATAAACTTTTACTTGAACATACCATAGATTTTGAATACCATGAAAGCCAGCCAGTTCTGTAAAATCTGTGATGATTTTTACACAGTGTCACATACCTTCCCAGGACATGTTAAAATGTTAGTTAGTTATGTTGTTTACATGTTCCAAAACACATAAAGAATAGCTTAGAGGGAGACTCAATTGTTTTGGAAGGATTAGCACCTAGAAATGGAGCCTTTAATCTCTAAGTATTTTATTTAATTCCACCCCAAATTTGCAACTATCTGATGAGCTGTTTGGTGGCCGAGCAGAAATAAGTTAGTGGCTTCAGACCATGTTCTAGGAGACATACATCCACATCACACACTCACAACACCCTGCCACCACAACTGTTTGTAGTTGTAGCAGAGGAACAGGAAAGCTTAGCCTCCATGGCCCATTTAGGTACTGACCTCTCTGCTGAGACAGCAAATGTGAAGACCAATTGTGTTGTTAGATTTTGTGATGTGGATCCAGAAGCTGGACTGAGATCCACCAACTCATTTCACATAGACCACACCAAGCAACCAATGGATATCAGTCATTGTCAGTTTGAGCCTTGATTTAGTGACCGAAAGGCTCTGTATCTCTTATCAATTGTCTGGGCCATCTTGTCTCCTGCTGTGGTATTTCCAGTGCTCCTTTCAGTCTTTGTGCTAAGCATCAAAATTACTACAATACCCTCTTTGACTGGATGAATTTGGTTAGCGTGCTCTACTATTGCTTTGATCTTTTCGGTATTCTGTCATTTGATTGGCTTGTCATTGCACTCCTGCCCCGGCAGAGGATGAGAGTGTGGAAGAGTAGACAGCAAATCAGAGTAAAGAATACTGAAAAAGTCCATATGGTAGAACACCCAGCCATTATTCACGGAACAGTATAGATTGGAAATAGTTATATTCCTGTATCTTATTTGTGTATCAAAAATGTAACTTGAGCAGAAAGCTGCAAAGAGCCTATACATTTCTCAGGGCAAGAGGAGGAGAATTGAAGAATCTAGAAAATAAATGTAGCCAATGGTTCCACCTTGGAAAGTTGGCCTTTTGCATGACCAACCAACCTTTAGAGTTGCAAGAAAGGCCAGCTACTAAGAGAGGAGTGGCAGTGGTACACAATAGATTAAAGGATCCACCAGTTACCCCTGGAGAACTGGGTTCAAACCTGGAAGACATAAATGACACGAGGTGCATGGAAATCAGTCTACATTACAAGACTAACACACCAATGTGGCACAGTCCATACTCAGTCCATACTCAGCAATAATTGTGGGCATCACGGGTCAAGATTAAAAGTGGTATTGGCAGAGATGTGAGAGGAATAGAAGGAACTCCTGCAGGTCAGGTGCATTGAGTGTGTGAAGGGCCGATGACTAGCACAACAGGTGATTGCATACATCAGGACTGAGGTGCATTGGCAAAGCTGTGTAGGAAACCCTGGACTGGACTAGCAAAGGGTGCTGCAGATCAGAATTGGGGTGCATTAGAAACCCTGTGGGAAGCACATGGTCCAGTCCTGGAACAGCAGGGCTGCTTCCAATCATGGCTAAGGTGTACTAGGAGAGCTGTGTTGTTAGCCCCATAAGAATCATGGTTTCCCTTTCCTTTACTGGAGAGCCATTGAACAGATTCATTTCTGTTTCCTGACGCCTGCAGAAAAAGTGAACAGCTTCTTTCTTAACATTCATAACAACTGACTTTACTGAAGTTGTGTGAAAATTAAAGAAAATAAAATATCCTGTTTACTTCCAGACTGAGAGCTTATTGGTGATAGTTGAGTATTTAGAGCCAAAGTAAATAATCCCACAGCACAGAGGGCTGAACAATGGAAAGGACACTGATCCAGCCTCTGCATTAGCTGGCTGCCTGTCACCACTACCATATATGTATAGCAGACTACTCACGGGAAGTTTCAATCTTTCTCTGGCATAGAATTACTCTGCATCTGAAGAGCACAGCAAACCAACAGGAGCTATGGTGCTGCAACAGTTCTATTTATGAGGGCCAAACATTTCAAAGGTGGCCTCTGATTTTGGCCACCTCCATTCTTGGATGCTGAGCTTAAAGACCTTAAAATTCATCCAGTCGGAAATGATCTCCAAAAGCAGTAATGATGAGTGCACAAGAAAAGCCGTAAACCCACAGAGCCATTGAATGCTCATAGATTCATAGACTCCAAGGCCAGATGGGACCACTGTGATCACCTAGTCCGACCTCCTGTAGCACACAGGCCGTAGAGCTTCTGCAAAATAATTTATAGAGCAGATCTGTTAGAGAAACATTCACTCTTGGTCTAAAAATGGTCAGTGATGGAGAAGCCACCATGACACATGGTAAATTATTCCAGTTGTTAATTACTCTCACTGCTAAAAATGTACACCTTATTTCCAGTCTGAATTTGTCTAGCTTCAGCTTCCAGACATTGAATCATGTTAGACCTTTCTCTGGTAGATTGAAGAGCCCATTATTAAATATTCATTCCTCATGTAGGTACTTATAGACTGTAATCAAGTCACCCCTTAACCTTCTCTTTGTTAAGCTAAATTGATTGAGCTTCCCATCACTATAAGGCATGTTTTCTAATCCTTTAATCATTTTTGTGGCTCTTCTCTGAATCCTCTCCAGTTTTTCAGCATCCTTTTTGAATTGTGGACACCAGAACTGAACGCAGTATTCCAGCCATGGTCACACCAGCACTAAATCCAGTGGTAAAATAACCTCTCTACTCTTACTTGAGAGTTCCTTGTTCTTGCATCCAAGCATTGCATTAGACCGTTTGGCCACAGCATCACACTGGAAGCTCGATTATCTCCCAGAACCCCCAAATCTTTTTCGGAGTCATTGCTTCCCAGGATAGAATCCCTTATCCTGTGAGTATGACCTACATTCTTTGTTCCTAGATATATACATTTATCTTTAACCATATTAAAATGCATATTGTTTGCTTGCCCCCAATTTACCAAGCAATCCAGATCACTCTGCATTAGTGATCTGTTCTCTCCATTATTTACCATTCCCCCAATATTTATGTCATTTTCAAACTTTATCAGTGATAATTTTATATTTTCTTTTAAGTAATTGATAAAAATGTTAAAAAGTATAGGGCTGAGAACAGGACCCTGTGATACCCCACTGGAAACACAACTGTTCAGTGAGGATTCCCCATGTACAGTTACATTTTGAGACCTATCAGTTAGCCAGCTTTTAATCCACTGAATGTGAGCCATGTTAAATGTATGCGATTCTAGTTTTTTAATCAAAATATTGTGTGGTACCAGTCAAACGCCTTTGAGAAATTTAAGTACATCAGCACTATTATCTTTATCAACCAAACTTGATATCATTTTTTGATGAGATTACAAGTTAGTATGACAAGATCTATTTTCCATAAACCCATGTTGATTGCCAATCATTATATTCCCCTTCTTTAATTCTTTAGTAATAGAGTCCCGTCTCAGCAGCTCCACTATCTTGCCTGGGTTTGCTGGCTGACTGACAGGCCTATAAACACCCCGCTGATCCCATTTACCCTTTGTAAATACTGGTGCAACACTACCTTTCTTCTCATCTTCAGGAACTTCCACCGTGCTCCAAGACTTATTTAAAATCAACATTAAGGATCCAGCAAGCTCCTCAGCAGCTTTTAAAAAAATTCTTGGATGCACGTTATCTGAATCTGCTGACTTCAAAATGTGGTGCTTTAGTATACACTGTCTAACATCCTCCTGAGACACGAGTGGAACGGAAAGAGTGTCATCTTCATAGGGTGAGCCCAGGTCATCTGGTTTTCCCCCCCCCGACACAGAACAGAAATATTTATTGGACCCTTCTGCCTTTTCTGCATTCATTCTGCATTGATCATTCTACCATTTCCATCCAGTAATGGACCAATACCATTGTCAGGCGTCTTTTTGTTCCCAACACTGTATATTTAAAAAGCTCTTTCTTATTGTCTGTAGCACCTGGCTGTTCACTGCCTCCTGAATGCCCTCTCGTCACTAGGGGTGCCTGTGCAGTGTCTGGCCCCTGTTTTCTCCTTCACATGGCGCTCCTTAAGCAAACTCCACACAGCCAAAGGAAAATCAGAACATTCCCACTTGAGGTCCAATGCATTCCGTCCTCAGGTAACACATTGGCCCTCCAGGCCCCAACCAGTTCAGTATTGCTGTCTCCTTAGTTGGGGATCCATCCATCCAAAAGATCCAGCCATCTTTTCCAGAGCTGGGTCACAGTTGAATGTCTCTGTAGGAGCCAGCTACAGCTTCTCAGTCTTCTGTTTCCTGAGCATCCTCCAGCTTACTGTCAGGCTTCCTACCTCTGGCAGTCTGAGCTACTTTCCCTCAATCACCCCCCCACCCCCTTCCGTGAAGTTTCTTTCTGCCTTTTAAGCTGGAATCACCTGATCTCCTCTTAGGTGGGGCTCATCTTGTAACCTGAGGTGTCTTAGATCCAGGCTCCAGCACCCAAGGGCAAGCCACACTGGCCATAGACTTCTCGTTGGTCCTTTTGCCTCCCTTATCAATTTCTTACAGTTCCTAACTTCTCATTTCTATTCATTACTATCAACTTCCCCTTTCTACCATTTTTATTATACTATAAAGCATTTTATTGTAATATATAGCATGGGGAGAAACTAATGGGTTTAACTGATTTGGGGCAGGATCTGGGAGAATAAAGGGGGAAAAGTTGTTTTCTGACACCTCTATGCCCCCTACCCCTCCCCCCACCTTGATCCTGGGGCTAAACAAGAGATGGTTTGGGACCTAGCTCAAATTAGATCATCTTAAGTGGGGCCATTAAGCCAACTAGGGATTGCAGAGGTGCAGTGATCTGGTTATGCCTTTTCCCCCAGCCACGCCCCAGCATCAGGGTTGTAAAGTGGAGGCTGTCATGACCGAATTGCCAGTTTATGCTAACTGGGATTTCCCCACACCAGAGGAATCCATAACTGACTGGTTAAGCCAGACTTACATCTGCTTGGGGCCGCTGAAGTGATGCAGAGAGGCCACAGGAGGGTCCAGGAGCTGGCTCATGCAGCATTTACAGGATCAGGCCCTATATCATAATAGCAGGCGGAGGACTGATGGACTCCTCTCAGCTGTGTTCCTCTAAGACACCTCTCTTTCTCTGCATGTCACTCCTGGTAAGTCTAATTGGCCTGTCACTAGTAAGCCACCTTAAAAATTATGGGATGTCAACAGCCACCTTAAAGCTCTCTCTCTAGGGAACAGTAACAAAGAACAGGGTAATTGGTCACCCACAGCTGGTGTGTTCATTTACTTAAGAGCCGACATAGGTTCTAAGTTTGACAGAAATAACAAACGTCCTCCTGGCTCACACTGGCATGACCCTCCCCCACACCCCTATCCCCACGGCCCCCACAAAAGTCCCTTACTCATGGCAATTCCTAGAGGGATTCTCATGACATTCAGTTGGGGCAGTGGCTAGGGCTTGAGACTATGTCTGAAAGCCTGATATACACATGCAAGGAAGTTCCCTTCACTTGTATTGCTACACAGGGATGTTGGTATTTTTATTTGCTAAAGAAATTAAGGCGTCATTTCCTGCTGAATTTTAAGCAGGCCAGTAGTTAAAGGTAAATCAATAAGCCAGTTAAATCACCAGCCATATGGCCTGGCACCAGCCTGGGGTATTGGTCCTTTGAACGGTCAATCATTTAAAGCACTGTTCAAACACATACATGCATTGCTATGGTAGAGAAGGGTTGAAAGGCCTGCTGAGTCTTACGGCACCTCCGTCAGCCCAGAACCCTGTCTGCCCCAAATGGAATCATGCAAGCAGCTGCCAGGATTCTCTGTTGCAAAACAGGGTGAGCGTTTCCTGGAGTCCTGCAGTGGCATTCAAGAGGGTCTGTCAAAAAGAGAGCCAGAGGCTAAGATTTCAAGCTGCATAATCCCTCACCTGCGAGGTACAGCCCAACCCCTTCCTATAACTGTTCACCTCTTGCCTAGGGATTGGTGAACCAGTGGGAATAACCCTGGGGCATTCAGTGATCATTCTGTGCCCAAAGTGCTTCCTAGAGTTCTGGTTTCTTCTGTGTTTGGCCCAAACTGGCTGTGCATAACAGCAAGAGCTTCACAGCACCGCACTCAGACTGTGTCCGGGAAGCTCAGCCCTCTGTTACAGATGGGCTCCAGGTGCAGAGTTCCAACCCAGATCTGGATCCAGACTTTCATAAAGATCAGATCCGGGGGTTTGGTTTGGCCCACAGTAGGGAAAGGGGCCAGCCCTGAAGCTGGGATGTAGATTGACATCCAGATCTGGGATTTTGGATTGGGCCTGACGCTGCCTTTTGCGCTTCAAAAACGTTCTGAGGAAGTGTCACCCTATGCAGTGTCCAGCTCAGTTCTTCATGGCTGCTTTTCAGCTCAGCACCCAAACATTTGGAGCCCTTAGCCTGACTGAACCGCTGACTCCATCTGACTCTGGCCCATCCCTGCTCTTGCCCGTCTACCCTTTCTCTGCTCTGTGATGCCTCTTGTTCTACTTTGCTTGCTTCCTTCGTTTGTTCCCCACTCCCCAAGGATGGCAGCACTTCAAAACAGCTTTAGGGATTCTCTGCAAGGAGAAAACAAGGAAACCCAGCGACAACAAGCTAATCAGCAAACAGCTGAGCCGAGGATAAATTCACATGGAAAGCCTGTGTTTGTTTATTACTAATGGGTAACGAAGATGATAACCTTTTAATCCAAAACCATAATGAAATATGCATATTTGTTAATGTGCAACTCTAAAATGCAAATCTTGCAAACACAATGAGGAAGGGTGAAGAAAGCACTCGGCACCAAACCTAATTTATTCCTTTGGCTTCAGACATTTATCCAAATTGAGTTGTGTATGTAATATGAAGTCAAATGAATACGTAATTGTAATGTATATGTATAGCCATTTTCTTCTCGAATATGCCAACTGTTTATCATAATAGGAAGTAATACATATTTTTCAGGATAAAAGGTTACCTATTAAAATATTTTATACATCCCCCTTAAGCTTTTATATGTATAAAAGCTCTATTTACATAGAGACAATATCTGGTTTCCCTTTTGAGATACAGCCTGACTTCAAAAGATATAAAAGAGATTAACAAAGTAAAACCAAGATTTTTATTCAAGTCCTTTTTCTTTTTCCCCTTTATCCAACTGCACTGAAATTAATGAGCTTCGCTGGAGTTGTTCTAAATGGATGTTTTCCCACTTTTTTGTTTTTGGCCCCCCGAATAAATGGCCTTTTCCTGTTGCTCTGTGTTCCCCTCTTATTTGCATATTTATGCACTAGGGACTCAGCTTTATTTTTAACCATGTTTGCCATTGCGCCTGTAAAGCTCCTCATTGCAAGCCCAGCAATTTGCAGGCTACAGCACCGTGAGCTTGGTGTATGCGAGGCTGGCTAGAGCCAACTTGCTCATGTCCCAAGTTGAGATGAATAACAGTAAAATGAGAAAAATAAGACCCAGCTTGAGCCTTCCTTCCTGAGCTCAAACCAAACCGGAATGGAACTTATTTCTGCGATGTGAAAAAGCTCAGGAAACTTTCTCATCTTTCTAGCTATCTCTCAGGTTCTATGGCATCTGAAGTCACTAGTTTGAGCCTGGTCCAAAGCCTACTGGAGTCAGGGGGAGTCTTTCCAATGATTTCAGTGAGAGCATTGGATCAGGCCTAGGGTGACCATATTTCCTGATGCTGAAAACGGGACACCTGTTAAGATTACTCGTATTCTAGCCAGTCCAAAGGCAATCCATCAGAACTATGCAGTACAAACATTTAACTCAACTTCAAGTTGGCTGAGCCCCTGTTAAAAAGAAACACTGCATAGTTGGATTCCTTTTATTTACCTTCTTATCTTTAAGGCTTTCGGGTTCACACGGGGAGAGGTGACACACACACAGTCCCATACACCTCTCTCACATGGGGGTGGGGGATCAACCGACCCTTCCTGCCCAGCACTCTTGGCCCTCTATGTCTGGCTGGGCCACCAGGGAGGACCTGCCAATCCTGGTACCTGGCTCCATGTCTTCCCAAGGCAGCACATGGGTGGGGAGCATGCAGGATCACATGCCCCCTCCTCCTCCCCCCCGATTTCTGTCAGAGTTCACACCAGAATGTGGCCAGCAGCAGCCTTTCGGCACTGTGCGGGAAGGAAGGGAGCCAATTCCAGCCACAGGGGAGGAGATGGGGAAAGGATAACCTGGCCCGTGTGTTCGCAGAGGGGGCGGGATATGGAAGAGCAGTGGGGCTGGGGGGGAGGGGTGAAGGGGCAAAACAGGGAGAGGATAGAGAGAGAGAGGGAGCATGTAAAGGACTGATGGATGGGCAGCAGATGCAACACATAACCAGCTGCTGCCTGGCGCTTGCCCGCACTCACCAGCTCATAGCTTGCAGCCAGTGCCGGCTGGAAATCGGATGGGAGGCGGGGGCCTGCTGGCCAAGACCCTGCATGCAGTGCGGGCTGCACTGACCAGCGGGGGGGTGGGAGGGGTTGGCCACTCCTGAGCTCTGCATCTTCACCCTGCCACCAGCGTTGCACACCCACCCCCATTGTCGGCCACTGGACCCCCCCACTCACTGCTGGTGGGCGGGTGGCTGGGGAGCAGGGATCCGGCTAGCAGCAGGACCCATCGGTACTGATGTGGGGGAGAGAGAAAATACAGGACAATTTGCCCATTTTAAAGAAAAAGTCGGGACACCTGCAGGAGGGCTTAAATACAGGACTGTCTCTTTAAAAACGGGATATCTGGTCACCTAATCAGGCCCTAAGCAAGAAGACAAGTAAGAATAAACTGGATTCTCTTTTAAGCTATCTCACAGCTTCATCCACCTTGTTCTTCCCTGTCTCCCAATTCCCTTCTTAAATCTCCCTCTAGTGTTCAGTTATGTACTGCATTTAGTCATGCCTGACCCATCCCGTTGACATTAAGTACAACAAACTTAAAGTTCATACGAAATAGTTGTCACCTCATTGTTTTTCTTGGTTCTCTCCAGGAGCAGATGTGCCAAATGAAGGGAAGAAGAGGTGGAAATAATAGTAATATTTAGCTGTTGTCAGTACATTTCAAAACACTTTACAAAGGAGATCAGTCTGATTATCCCCCTTTCACAGAGGGGAAACTGAGGAACTGAACAAGGAAAGTGATTTGTCCAAGGTCACCCAGCAGCAGAACCTAGTGTCTCTCAGTCCAGCATTCTATCCACTAGGCTACACTGAAAGGTAGCAGGGAATGCATGACAAAGCCTGTTCTTTATAGCCCCAAATTGTGCAAACTCAAGTGATTTGGACAGTACAGAGAAGCATCCAAAAAACTGGTTGCTGATTAAAACTGAGTGACTTCCCGACATTTTGAAGTGTGCCTAGCATATTCTTTACAAGATGCAGAAAGGAATATTTTGAAATGGACTTCTAAAGCATGAAATAAAGTAAAGAAAGTCTATAGATTTACTCCTCCTCTCTCCATTTCCCTGGGGAAAATAAAACAGTCTTATAAAATATGGCCTGGAACTATTCAGTGGCTCACCCACCCATAGGCTGCAGGTTCAGTTCTCTTCCCTGTCAGGGACCTACAATTCCTTCCTCTAATAGAATTGATCTCAGGAGGCCTGTGGAAAGTTCTCTTACTAAAGTCTTAGTAAATGCTAAGAAGACATCGGTAGGAACCTTCCTGCACTGCTAGGTTGACTGATGCTGCCAACTTCAATAGCAGTCAGTGCCATAATAGGATCAGAGACCTTGAAGTGAAGCCAAAGTTGGAATCAGTCCAGCTACTAAGGATTTGCAGGAGGGGAAGGGGGTCTTTCTTCTTCCTATATTATTTGAGACTTAGATAAATGTTAAAGGAATAGCAGCAAGAAAGCAGCAAGCTTAAATATTTCTTTCAATGCCAACCATCAGTGAAGACCCCACTCTGTGAAAAGGCAGCGTGGGGGGAAAAGACACATTTGCTTTTGTAGAGATCTGCGGGGGGAGCCCCTGGCAGAATAAAAAGTGTTTCACTAAAAGTTTCCAGCCATTTTAGACTCACAAATCCTGACACACATTAATGAGAAATTAATGCAGTGCAGACATTACTGGGTGTGAGAAACCGTCGGTCAACATCAGGAGTGCCTGCCTGCTTGTGAGATGGGGCGGTGGGTTTCCAAAGGGTGAGAATGTTCAGCAGCCTGTAGTTGTTCCTTAAAGAGGAGAGGGTAGTGGTGGGGGGTCAGCTTGGGAATTAAATAGCCTTATTCTGTAGTTTAGTGAACGTGGAGAAGTGGTTACCCTACCTAAGGTTCGTTGGGATGATTTACATTGAGATCCTGTTCTCCTATTCATATTTCCAATGCAAATTGCTCCAGCACCAAATCATATTATCTTAGCAATTTAACGAAAGAGAGTGGGAGGAGAGAGAGACACAGAGGAAGAGACTAAAAATTACAGAGGTAAATTTCACTATTCATCTCTTCTGTTTGTAAAAATGAAACTTAAACAAGGGGAAAATCACCCACTTTGTTACCTCTTCTCTCCTCTCAGATCCTTGGGTGACATTGTTTTAAGCATTTAACTTTTAGAGGGTTCACTCCATTTATTGGCAGCTTTTGAGTGTATCATTTCCTGCTGCAATAGAGAATTCCGCAAAGACAACTTTCTCAGATATAGGTGCATGAAACAGCTGGAGAGGCTGATTTGTCTAACCAGGGAACTTGAACCCCAGACCCTCAGCTTAAAAGTCTGCAGCACTACCAACTGAGCTAGTCAAGCTCACTGCTAAAGCAATAGAAGTGATAGGCAGGCATATAATAGATGGTCCCCTCTCCTGTTGTCTGGGCATCCAGGGCCAGACGGAGATTATGATGTTGCTTGCTTAAGTGTTTTGGGAGCATTCTTTGTAGCGAGCTGGGAGAAGGCTGAAATGTAACCCTCTCTCTCTTCTTAATCTTTTTAAAATAATGAGATCAGGTGACTACAATAATCCCTTTCAAAGTAAAAATATGTACAGGAGAAGAAAGTGCTCTGAAGTGTTAATGCAAACAAAGAAACTGTGACCTCACGTCTCAACCAGTCCATGCAAATTTGCCATCAGAGCAACAACTTGTGGGTGTGGTTTCAGAGGAGGTGGACTTTCTGTAAAAGGAATAGGGAAATCTTTTTGCAAATGCTGCAAAAGCACCTTCCTTTATGGCTTCTGTTGATCCCACACCCAGCAGAATATCTGTAACCATAGCAATAGGCACTGAAGGGTCTCTATTGTGTGTAGAATGGATAGTGGCAGCTGATGGTGTCAGCAGAAAGAAGTATTCAGACAGTACAACTGTGGATGATGAGTGGATAATGAGACTGCAGTCCCAAATCCCAGGAAGAAGAAAATCCAAAACAATCCAGGTAAATCAGGTAGGCAGCAGAACTCAGATACCATGGAAATGGGCATGATAGAAGAACCTGAGTAGAACAGAAGTCAGAGGTGTATAAGAACAAATGTTCAAGCCAACTCAGATGTGAGTGAGACATCACTACATACCATTTCTAATAGAGCTGTACACACAATCTTCTTTCTGCTCAGTCCCGACATGTCCTTCACTGGAGTGGGTTTGCTGGAAAATCAGATTGTGGTTACATTCAATCAAGGAATTTCAGCAGCAGAGCAAGAAGAAAAGGAATCATCTTTGTAACAGAGACCTGACTGATTCTGAGATGGATCAGTAATGGAGACCATGCCCCCACAACCAATGACACACGCCTGAACACCACACGATCCATCTCCCCACGCATGTTCCATCATATGCATATTCTCTACATAATAGCAATATGACAACCATATGATAGTAATAGGACAACCCAGAATCTCTCAAGGATCTGGGGCCCAGCACTGGGCCTATGCTCTCCTACATTCCATGTGTGGAGTGGTAGAGGTGCACATTATAGATAACTTGACAGCTGTAACTTGCAACCTGGTTGGCACTCTTCAATTCTAGGAGGGGATCGTACTGAGTGAGAGATTTGGCCTTTACACACTGCTGTGACACGTAGGAAAATTTCCTGTCTGCCCCAGGTGAAAACTCTCCCATACCTATACCCCCAACATATTCACTGCAAGAAAATAATTATTAGAAATAAGGCTGTCAATTAATCGCCGTTAACTCATGAAATTATCGCAAAAAAATTAATTGCGATTAATCGCACTGTTAAACAATAGAATACCAATTGAAATATATTCAATATTTTGGGATGTTTTTCTACATTTTCAAATATATTGATTTCTATTCCAGAGGACAGGCTTCCATACTGATGATGCTCGTTAAAAAATAATGCATTAACTAAATTTGTAACTGAACTCCTTAGGGGAGAACTGTATGTCTTCAGCTCTGTTTTACCCGCATTCTGACATATATTTTCATGTTATAGCAATCTCGGATGATGACCCAGCACATGTTCATTTTAAGAACACTGTCACAGCAGATTTGACAAAACACAAAGAAGACACCAATGTGAGATTTCTAAAAATAGCTACAGAACTCGACCCACGGTTTAAGAATCAGAAGTGCCGTCCAAAATCTCAGAGGGACGAGGTGTGGAGCTTGCTTTCAGAAGTCTTAAAAGAGCAACAGTCTGATGCAGAATCTACAGAACCCAAACCACCAAAAAAGAAAATCAACCTTCTGCTGGTGGCATCTGATTCAGATGATGAAAATGAACATGCGTCGGTCTGCACTGCTTTGGATCATTATGGAGCAGAACCCGTCATCAGCATGGACGCATGCCCTATGGCAGGGGTGACCAACCTGGGGCTCCGGAGCCACATGCGGCTCTTCAGAAGTTAATAAGGGGCTCCTTGTATAGGCGCCGACACCGGGGCTGGAGCTGCAGGTGCCAACTTTCCAATGTTCCCGGGGGGGTGCTCACTGCGCAACCCTGCCTCTTCCACAGGCCCTGCCTCCACTCCACCTCTTCCCGCCCCCTCCCTGAGCCTGCCATGCCCTTGCTCCTCCCCCTCCCTCCTAGAGCCTCCTGCATGCCACGAAACAGCTGATCAGGAGGTGCAGGGAGGGAGGGGGAGGTGCTGATCCACAGGGCTGCTGGTGGGCGGGGGGCACTGGGAGCGGGGGGGTGAGCTGATGGGGGGCTGCTGACATATTACTGTGGCTCTTTAGCAATGTACATTGGTAAATGCTGGCTCCTTCTCCAGCTCAGGTTGGCCACCCTTGCCCTAGGAAATGGCAGTTGAAGCGTGAAGGGACATATGAATCTTTAGCGCATCTGGCACGTAAATATTTTGTGACGCAGGCTACAACAATGCCATGCAAATGCCTGTTCTCAGTTTTAGGTGACATTATAACCAAGAAGCAGTCAGCATTATCTCCTGTAAATTCTCACCAAATTTGGTTGCCTGAGTGATTGGCTGAAGTAGGACTGAGTGGACTTGTAGGCTCTAAAGTTTTATATTGTTTTATTTGTCAATGCAGTTATTTTTTGTACATAATTCTACATTTGTAAGTTCAACTTTCATGATAAAGAGATTGCACTACAGTACTTGTAGAGGTGAATTGAAAAATACTATTTCTTTTGTTTTTCACAGTGCAAATATTTGTAATCAAAAATAAACACAAAGTGCGCACTGTACACTTTGTATTCTGTGTTGTAATTGAAATCAATATATTTGAAAATGTAGAAAACATCCAAAATATTTAAATAAATGATATTCCATTATTGTTTAACAACGCAATTAATGGTGATTAATTTTTGTAATCATTTGACAGACCTAATTAGAAAGAATACCTAGCACTTTACCAACGTTAACTATCCCAACAACCCTATGTGACAAGTAAGTAAGTCCTGTCCTCGTATAGATGAAGAAACTGAGACAGAGAGATTAAGTGACTTGCCCAAAGCCACTGAGAGAGCCAGTGTCGGAGAACCAGAATTAACACGCAGGAGTTCCTGGCTCCCAGTCCTATGTCCAGACCTCTGAACCATGCTTCCCTCTCAAATCATCTTGAACCCTCATTGTTTCCAAGCTCCTATGCATGAAATGGATCATCTTCCACAGCTTTGATGTCAATATTTCCCTGGGCTTCTGCTGTTCCTTGAGTAAATATGGATAGATCTATCCCAGAAACACTGCGAGTAGTTACTGCTGTCAGCGATGACTGATCCCTCTGTCTAGTCCCAGCGATGATGGCTCTTGAAGTGTGTATATTGATCCCAAGCTTGCCATAGTCATGATGTGGAACATCAACTAGTTTGGAGTGTATTATGAGCCGAGTTGCATCACAAATACCTTAATAGCACAAGTGGGTCACACAGTCATGCAAACCGCACCTCTCTGGCTGTTCCGCTTCCTTTTAACATGCACATTCTGTAATGCTGCACCACTGTGCTTAACACACTTTTTTTAACCTCCTAAAATGAGGATGAAATGAAAAAAAAAAAAAACCAGAAAAAGAATCCTATTTGTCAAAGAAAATAATGGCTCAGTGATTGCGGTGAAACAGAGATATTGTTACTTAGTGATAATAAGAGAAAAAAACGTTGTCGGAATGATAAGGCCATTTCTGCTGTCTCCCCAAGTGATACTATCTCTGCTACCACAAGTCCCAGAATATTGTTAGGATATTTCATGAAGTGTCTTAGGCAGAATAAACAGACCAAGCTTATAGTTAACCCACTCCACCTCCAGCCCTCCTCCCGCTGCACACGGCAGCCTCTGCTTTAATATCATTGTCGTGCTGGTTTGTGTTCCCCAGTGCTTCTCTCCCACTTCATCCTAAATGTGTTGCTGCTCCATGCTTAGCAGATGAGGCCCCTTTCTCTGATAAGCAGCCCAACTTTGTCTTGCAATAGGTCCTCAGCGAGCCTGCCGATCACATCTTGGAAATGTTGTTAAAAGTGCCAGTGAAATGAGGTGTGGGGAGGGGAAGTAATAACACTGAAACAAGGATACAGGGATCCGCTGAAAATCTGCTGGCCCAAGGCCTGATGTTCTTGTAGAGCTTGGAGATAAAGCTGCTTACCCTTATACTAAGAGGCTGAGATTTTCCTCTCATGCCAGCTTGACACCTGAGTGCCGTCAGTGGAGTAACTCCAGATTTATACCTGTGTGAGAGGAGACTCAGACCCTATCCTAGTCTTGTGCACCCGTCTGTGATGTGTGTGTGAGTCTCATGTATATTTGCCTGATGATCACCACTGCAAAGTCAATATCTGTCCACAAAGTGGTAAGCTAAGGAGTTATGTCCTGTCCTAAGCGTAGGGGAAATTGTGTCTCAGATACTGCAATGTAACTCCTGGCAGATGTTCACTTTTTAACAGTGACCCCAGTATATGAGGATGATGATGATGATGATGATTATAATAATAATATTTCTATAAACATAGAAGTTTGTCTTCATGAAGGGTCCAAAAGCATTTTACAGACTTCAGGCTTGAATCTGAGTTCAAAGGAGTTGATCCTGACTTAAGTGAGAATACTTAGACTAGACAGTATCTGTCTAACAACCTCCACCATAGGGTGATCAACTGTGATTGAACTTGGGACCTTCAGCACAGCCTTCTACCAGTTGAGCTAACTCCATTAGCTGATAGCAATAGCAGGATCTTATTCTTGTAGGCCTAACTTGACATGAGTAAGTTAACATAAGTAAGACCTCATTTCTCAGTGGGCATGACTGGAGAGGTGAATGGAAGATTAAGTCCTAAATCAGAGTATAACAAGCATTAGGCTGGAGTCGGACTAGCTAAGATAAGCAGGAACACCCTGGTACTAGGGACAATGGATAAGATAAATGGAATGTATCAGGTTATATTGGAACAGCACATGGACCGAGTATGCTGTACGTGGATTGGTTCCTGAAAAGTAACAGAGCCAATCACGAAGTGCATAATGCAGTGTATAGTCAGGAATGCAGGTGTTAGTAAAGATGTAGATAAAGAAAAGTTTTGCTGTGTAACTTTGGATTTGTGATATCCCCTGTATCCACCCTCTGTCTGAGGGTGGCCAGCTTGGGCATGGTGTTGCTGTGTGTCATATAAAGGTATTTGAGTGATGAATTCCAAAGTCAAACTGAAGTTTTGGGAACCAAGTGGAAGAGGGTCTCAGAGGAACCCAACAAACCTCTGTATGGACCAACCACCAGAGAGAGGACATGACACACTTTCCCCAAGAGGTACATGCCTGACTAATGTTTATTCCACCCTACTGTAGAACGTTATCTAAGGAACAAATGAAAGACCAAATCCAGGGACCTACATCTGCTTGGCATGTCTCAGGGTTGGACTTTCAGCTATTAATAAAGATATGCCATTGCCATCAAAATAAGGACCACATTCTTCCGTTCTGCCCACTAAGTTATGTCATACCAAGGAAAGCTAAGGAAAGGGAAAATCATGCTGGCTATTCTGCAAATCTTGATCAAATCCTTTATTCAGAGAAAGCCTTTCCAAAGGCTAGGGAGGCGGAGGGGGAAACATGCTCTGAAAGAGGTGTGACACGAATATCTGCTTGCAAACAAAATGCAGCCTATTGCTTCCTCCACCATTGAAATGCAGCCATCTCTGGGGTGTAACACAGAAGCTACTTAACAGCACTGTAAGCAACAGTTTAGAGCAAGAAGGGCCCATGCGTATGTATATCTACGATGTATGTTTATTAATTTATAAAATGCCTTTCACCCCTTCTTTCAAAACCACGACTGAAGCTGCAGGAATAAAGATGATCATAGCTCCAGAAATTCCCCAAGAAGAGTGAAGTCAAAATCTTTGGAGTGAAAGTCTGTGGAGAAAACAGAGTTTCTTTTTTTTTAAAGTCAATATTTGAGGCACACCTTGTGAGTTGTGCAGCTGTTGTGGTAAGTATATCAAATACAATGAATCCCCAGATTATCAGCTTTGAAGGCATTAGCTGTTGGAGGAAAACATCCATCCCCAACCTGTAGAATTAGAAAAGGCTAGAGAAAAAAAAAAAAAGTCTTGTGAAACAGTGAAAAAATCCCTAACAATCCATCTGAATAAATAGGGCACAAAGTGTCGGCATTCCTATTAGTGTCTGTCGGTCTCGCTTGTGTGCCTGGTTCTTTTTCCTCACAGCTATTACCTGCTCTGAAATCAAGCTGACAGAGAACTACATAGCTAATCAGGATGGGGGGCAGATGCTCTCTTCAAACGTCTCCTTAAATTCCTAGCTAGAGTCATCCATCTCCTCTTAGGCTCTCTTTTGTATCTTCCTGGGGCCCTTATAGAAAACGGTCTTTTGTGTGGAGTATAACAGCTGGCAAATGCTGATTTTAAGTGTGTTCCTACCTTTGTGGATTGATCATAAAAAGATCAAAGGTAAATAATCTCCCTGGTGCTCTTTTGAAAAGAAGCTAATCAAGTTTGGGGGGGAGAGAGGGGAGGGGTTTAGATTTTTAAAAAATGATTTCATTGTTATAAGTTGGAACATTTTATCCCACCCCTCCCCACACTCCATTTCTCCTTTACTTGCGATTTCCTTGTTATCCTTCTGCAATTTTATTTTATTTTTCATTTAAATAAATACTTCAGTTCTCCAGCCAACATAAGGGAGGGACTCCTAAGCAATCCTACAACACCACCACATTCAAAATAGAGATGGGTATGAACCAAGCATCCCCTCATTCCTATCTGAACACCTCCAAACTCTGGAGAAGCCTATATCCAGGTTCAAAAAGTGGATCCAAGCTTCACAGCTGGTTTATTTCTTTGTAAGGGACAGGTGCAAAATCCCAGGAACAAACACAGCTCCAAACTTAGTGGAAAGTTTGAATCTGTACTCAGATCCAAACTTTGCCACTTAGGTCAATATCCCATTCAAATACACATGAAAAAGTAAAAAAGTTAGCAACAACACTTCAGCCACAAGGCCATCTCCCCAGTCCCAAAGGAAAAGGCAGAGTAAGCCAAACAGCAACTGCTTTGTTCTTATATAGCATTATAGCCACTTACAGTCTGCAAATATGCACGACACTCTGGTCTCTGTTGGATTTGACAGGCGCTGTCCAAACTCCAGCAGTCGGCCTTGAATATTGATAGGAGAGTTTTAGTCGAAGCATTCCCATAAAAACAAGACAACGAAAAACAGGAAAAAAAAAACATTAGAAAGGGGTCACGGCTGGATTTGCTGAACAAATGAGCTCTCTTGTGACTAGGAGATCTCATCAAACTCCTCTCAGTTTTGTTATAGGAAGCAGCATAAGACAATGGCTGACCTTCAAGTACAGCGTGGGAACATGCAGGCTGATGCTCAACAAGAAAAGCCCACCTAGAAGGGTATAATCATAAATTCCCGTAGGAGATCTTTTCCATACCGGTGCTTAATCTCGCCTACAGTATAGTTGTACACACATTTCAAATATATCGACTGCACAGCTACTTTCCAATAAGGCCCCAAACATATTGTAGGCTGTTACTGCAATATGGATTGATTTTGCAGGGTGGGGGGTGAGGGGAGGGGGAGAGGGGGAGGATGGAGGGCTTTACTGGCCTGCAATATATTTCTGGGTTATTTGGTGTACAGACGTCTTCCTTTAACAGATCTGGGCATTGTTGTTATTGCAGTAGCACTATGAGGTCCCACCAAAGGCCAGGGCCCCATTGTGCTAGGTGCTGTACAAACAGGACGAGAGAGGCCCCGTACCAAAGAGTTTACCATCTAGACAAGAGAAAGGGTGGGAGAAAGGGGACATTATTATCCCAGTTTTACAGATGGGAAGCTGAGACCCAGAGACATTCAGAAGAGATTTTCAAAGTGACCTAAGGTGTTTTTAATAGGAATTAGGCTTCCAAATCCCTTAGGCAACTTTGAAAATCCCACCCTAAGTGAGCTGGTCAAGGTCACAGAGAGAGTCTGTGGCAGAGCTGAGTCATGAACCCACAAACCTAAGACCCAGTCCAGGGCCTTAAGCATAAGACCATTGAAGTCCTTTTGAGAGAGGCCGTTGACTTTGAAGTCAATGGGGATCTACCTGCTTGGACCCAGTTATAGGATCAGACGCTGATTTCTATCAAATCTAGACACAAACGCCTGTGGCTCCAGCCCAGAAGCACTCAAGGTCCACTTCCATTTCAGAAGGCTTGCATTGCCATGGCGAGTGGAATAGTGACAACCAGGAAGCTGAATCCATTTCTTCGCAAGGAGTGGATATTTCCAAACAGCAGGCTGGCTGAGCCTCTCTCTCAAAGATTTTTTATCTACCTGTACTCACTGTAGACCTAAACGAGATACATCACTGTACAATTAAAAGTTAAACCCCGTGCCCATCAGTGCTGGATCTGACAGGGACACATGTCTAACTTTATTACCATGGTTTTGTATTTTTTCAGCCTCACCCTACAAACAGGTCACAGTTTTGATTTATATTTTGCCATCTGAAATGCATAAAAGATACGGCGCTTTTGCTTCCCCATTAATCTTCTGAGGGTTTGTTTGAAATTTTATTGAAGGTGACATGACAAATTACTGCCGGAGTCAATCTGTTCTTCAAGAGGGAGTCATTTAAAAATAAAAGAAGAACAGAAAAGAAACGGGTGAATGGGGGGGTGGGGGGGAAGGATGCACTAATGCAGAGTAAATGGCCTCTCTGAATATGTGCTTCAGTTCATATGCCAATGGAGCATCCTTTCAAAGGCAGCGCTGCCGGAATGAGAATGGCAGGCCAATTACCCACACGGCAGGTTCATAGATTCAGAGATAGCAGGGCCTCAAAAGACCAGTTGGGCCATTCAGGAGAGTAAGACTCCTGCATTTATTTTTTTGGCAGAATGGCTCACTACATCATCCTCAGCTGAGGCTGTCTGCAACCTATTCTAGAATCTGTGTAGTGACTGCTTCAGCCACATCCTCCGGGAGCCTATTTAACTGCCCAGTTGTTCCAACTGCCGAGAACATATTCCTGCTGTTTCTAGTCAAAAAAACTTTTCCACAGGGGCTGTTGCTGTTTTGTGAGGCTGAGAGCTAAGGTAGGAGCATGGTGGGTGTATCTACAAATATTCTGGATGTTATTCTGATGTATGTTGTCATGTGACATGTCTCGAAAGCTCATCTTTCCTCGTGCGTTTATGCCGTGATCCACTGACTTTAATGGGAGTTTGATGGCACTAGGTACTTTGCAGAATCAAGCCCCAAATAAACCCTGTCTCAGAAAAGTGTGTCCATTTAAGATAGCTGAGAAGGTACAACTATCCCCCTACAGCTTGTATTCTGTCAGGAATGCGCAGCAGAGATGGCAAAGGGCCTCTAAGAGTATGTGTTCACTGCAGAGTTAACGGGGGTGATTGACACTCATGTTTGAGCACCCAGCTTAGCCCTGGCCTGGGTCTGAGCAGCCATATTGCAAATCCATGCTTGAGTTACCCTGTTCTCACTGATGCTGCACTCACCCGTATGCATTGCTAGGACTTCTGAGGTTATATCCTATTGGTTCCTTGTGCTGCCGTACGCTGATCTGATCTGTGAGTCTTTCCCAATGAATTGTGGGAGAAGTTTTCTGTCTTTCTGGACAATATGGGGGAATTGTGGGAAGGCACTGGAGGATGCAAGTTGTTTAGTCTGTGTCTCACCGCCGAATGGACCAATAGCAGCTCAAGTGGAAGTGGCACCTGAGGTCTAACCCACCCCCCAGCTGGGTCAGATAGCCTAGTTGAAAGCACCCACAAAACTCAGGTGAGAGAGATATGTTTGTAGATGGGACAGGGGCAACACCCAGGTAAGAGCTTAGGCTAAATCTGCGGTGAAGACAGACCATTAATCTTGTCGGTCCATTTTGCACTCTTGGGCACTGTTTCTAGGATCTACTGTGCTGAGGTCAGCCAGGTGAAGTGAACCATGAGTGAAGTCTGTTAACCTGTTATGCAAGGTGAGATGAGACTAAAAAGGAAGTCTGCATCAGAGAGATGTCTGTGCATGTATTATTGGAGATCCAGTGTTCTGCTGCCTTAAAATATGGAGACGACAATGGATTTATCATCCCTCTGATAAAAGGGATCCATTAGAGCACCCCATCTCTGCCCCTGCAGCAACTCATGCCATGATTCTTAGAGATAAATAGCAATAATAAAAAGCTACAGTATTCAAAATGGTGTATTTGTTTCCTTTTGCTGTTTTATTAATTCAACTAGCTGCTAAGTAACTCAAGCACCGTTTGCCTCAACCTCTCACCCAATGGCAACTTAATTAATTGTTAAGTGCCTAGGATCAGAGGCCTCCTGAGCATTGTCTGTTTTGGAAGAAGCGGGAATACCAAGGAGCTTGCCACGGAGCTCTCTTTGTATGTGGCATCTCAATAACTCACTCAAGTGTTTGACTATCTAGCAATCAGGTGGCCACTCGTTGAAAGCAAGAGTTGACAATGAAAAAACCTTGCATTTTTCTCCTCACTGGGATATGTATAGAGCGGGACAAATAGTACAAAAAGCATTTGTTGAGAACTTTATTCAAATCATTTTGAGGTATTAGGTGATTAAATATTTGACCTGTACAGTTCAAATGTATGTACATGTTAATAAGGGACAAGGTAGTAGAAAATAAGGCCCTATAGATGTAGAGATCGAGGGGTGAGAAGTTGGTGCAATGGTGGCATTTTACACCCATTGGGTGCAGAGATAAAGGACTACACAAGGTGCAAGGCAGTGGAGAACCAGGCCCAAAGTTTGTGAGACAAGCACTCTGAAGAAAGAAGGTACATGGCAAAGGTTTGGATAGAGCAGGTATCTCCTGTGACCTCATGGACTGAGATCCCAGTCATTAGTCAGCTGTAACACAAATCTACCCCAAACACTTTCATAAAAGCAAAAGATACTTCCATTATAGCTGATGACTTTTGACTTCTTTTCGTGAGGTGAAAGAAGGCATGGGGCTTTTGGCTCCTATCACAACACACTCAAGATGTGCAGGTGAGTTGGTATAATCAGATTAATGAATGCATTTAAGTTCCCTTTGAAAAAAGACAAAGCTCTATAGTAAGCGTTAAATATGATTATTAATAATATTCACACTTTGCTACATGTTACGTCTCCTACATATTTTAAGATGTTGGAAGGGGAGTTTATTTACACAAGGAATAATGCCCCTGGTATTTGCTTCCATATCTAGTTTCTGCAGACAGAAAACTATCTTCTTGTTGCAAATATAAGGATATTTATCTGCATGAACAACCATTTTCACCACCTCACCAGGGCCAAATTCAGAAACACTTGTGAAAATCTTTGATTTCACACATGTCCTGGTGAAGCAAATATAAGCTGAATCATGCACAGCTCTGGGTAACATGTTTTTGCACTTTTGGTCTGAACTGGTCCTACAGGCAGGTTCATACGGTGAATTTATACTAGAGACACAGCCATTCTGAAGAACATGAATTTGTGTTAATTTAGTATTGGAATCCTTATCTAGAGACAAGTCATTTCAAGTGTGACCTTGCACTTCCTCCTCCATTTACTGACAATATAAGTCAAGGATATTGCTATTGCACACAGAATTGTTTGTTACAAAATTACAGCTGCAAATTATTATTTCCATTTAGACTTTATTTACTGGGAAAATAAAATGTGGCAGAACATGCAATTTTATAACAAGCAGAATCTAACAATTCTTTTAATCACTTAGCCAGCCTTTCCAGGTGCATCTAGGCAGAATGCACCTGCCGTACTGCTGAATTTTCCATATACAATATGTCCAGATAGAAAACACCTACTATTTTAGATACACTTACGGTAGAATGTACCTGCTGTGCTAGTGAACATACCAGGTGCACCCAAGTGGAAGGGGATTGGCATGCCACTAAAGTACAGTACATACAGGTAGAGCAAACCTGGGGTACTGCCAAACATTCCCTATATATGGGATTAGGATATACCTTTTAAACTCCTGGATGCTCTGGAGTTGTTCTAGCAACAAAGCTATTCTAGGTACATCCATGTTGCACACACCTGTTATGCTGCTAATGTTCCAGGGATGTCCCATTAGAACACACCCATTATGCTGCCAGATGGTCTAAGTACCTTCCAACAGTCCATTGGTTTCAATGGAATGCTAATAGTTTGACAGCAGCCCAGCAGTTGTGGTGAGCTTCTGGCAATGAAGGAGTTAAACCTACAGTCAGCTGCAGAATGGCAGGCTGGGATGTGATTTGGGCATACCTGTGCCGGAGTGACATAACAGAAGCAGCATTTGCTCGGGAGGAGGTATGTGTTTTTGCCCAGTTGGCTGGAGAAGTGAGTGATCTAGAGCAGACAGAGCGAGCATGGAAGGCATGACTTCTCTCGTTCCAGGGCAGCTACTGTTCTGGGTTTAGGGGAGAAGTTCTGTATCTTAAGGCATTCAGCACAGGGTGTGGAAATGCTGGGATAGCAGCTGGCTGAGGGGCTAGCTCACTTAGTACCAGTTCATATAGGAGCCATCTGTGCTAGAGAAAATCATCAACAATAAAGGCCAAGTCCAGGGGCATTTGTCTGAAAATCTGAACAAAACAGCAACGATTTGACCTCCCCACAAAGTGGCTGAGCCCGGTGAAAAAGCAGAACGGAAAAACAGGGACCCACTGAGATGAGGGTCAGGGTGAGGATCTGAATGGGACTCAGTCCAACATCCATCCTGGGCAGACACCTTACTAGCACTCTCCTTTTGCTGGATCTTTTTCCTTCCTGGTTTGTCTCCTTATCTTCCTCCTTCTACTTTTACATTTATGATGATTGAATGTAACACACAAGCCATCCCTTTACTGTCCTTTCTGCTCTATACTCTCCACTCTTGCATTCCTTATGGCCATTAACGTCATTTTGGGAATACAGGTTGAGTGAAAGCTGGGATACCAGAAACAGACTCCAAATGACCCAACAGGCTCCAGGAGCCGGTTTACCCACTGAAGGGCTGAAAACAGTTTCCTCACTCCTTTCTGACCAAAACCTGCCTTTGTGAGCTAACAGCAAGCAAAGCCTGATAAGGAAGCCTCTTCACAGTAGCCTGGCATCTCCCATTGTTCCAAATATCTCCTCTCTGCTCTTTCAAATCCTTCAGTTCTTTTTCCAAGGCTCTTACAGTGACCTCCTTACAGACCACATCTCCCACACCGCCCTGTGGTGAGTTAAGATCCCGTCTCTGCTACGTGTCTGCCGTGGAGTGCAGACTGTAATCTTCTAGAGGCATCAACAGTTTTCTCTGTCCCCTGCCAGTCTGCTAGTCTAGTTCTACCTTGTTTTATTTGCTCTGTTGAGGGGAAAAGAAGTTGAAAGTCTGAGAATTTGCATGAATTTAAAGCTGGATATAAGGATGCACACCCACTTGCCTATCTAATATCTGCCCCAGACAGCAGCTTGGTGTTTCAGAACTAGCAACTCTGGCATAAAGAGCAAGCCAGGCACTTACAAAGGGGAATGTTATCAAAGGATATGGCCCCTGTTTCCCGCCAAAATATGAGTTACTTGGGAATGCATCCATTACTTATTCCCCTCATCCCCCTAATAAATGCAGACAGGAAGTCTTTTAGAGGAACAGTTGATGTCTTTGGAGAGGGTCCTTTCATTCTATGTTTCTATCTGAAATGCATTCCAAAGGAGATACACAACTTCAGCCACAGCAACGGAGCTGGGAACCATACAAGAGTATGGGGACAGCGAAAGGGGGTTGCCAAAGACCTATGCACAGTATAGAGGACCTTGCACCATTGAGTTCAAATCCATGCTCCTGCAAAGTTTAAGGATATTTAGGTCACATTTTTGGTTTACCCATTATATAGATGGGGAGCATCTGCCAAGTCCAGATTTGGTTCCAAATTTCCTCAAAGTTCAGGCACATTCAAATCCGAGTGATTCATTTGAGCTCATGTCTAATTCGCACAACTGTTGATAATGCCCATGTAAAATGTAGTGAGTGAAATCACCCTTTCTTGTGAATAGGAACTAGGGGACAGATTTTCAAGAGCGCTCCCTTTTAGACACCTGGTTTTCAAAAGCGCTCAGCACCCAAGGAGCACCTACCATTTTTCTGGAACTTCTGATTTCTGCATGCATAACTCCTAACCCCTGGTACCCAAGAGAGTACCTGTCACAAAGTGTTATATGTAAAACCAGCAAGAAATTCACATACTATCTATTCTCACCAGCAATGCCACACAGGTTGCCCTCTTTAGAAGACACAGGTACATGAGACATACTCCCTGAAAAATACAGTCTCCTGGTGGGGCGTGTGCAGGCAAAGGATTTTGTGACTGGAGAGCAACTATTACAACTGCCCTTCTCCCCTTCTGCTTGCTTACTCCCTCTCTTTTTTTAAAAAAGAAGAGCAGCAGCAAGATCCTATGGACAGCTCTTCTCCTCTCACTATCCACTTGACTCAACACAGGCCATGCTCTTGAGGCTTGTTAGGGAAGGAAAAAAATTCCACCACTGTTTTCTTCCTCCACTTTCTTCTTTTTTTGATTAAAGAAAAGCAAGCAGCCCCCTCCTCCCTACTCTTTGGCTTGCTCCACTATCTTCCCAGCTGGCAGATGCTCCAACATTCCTTGCACGTAAGTGTTTTGCTTCAAAAGTTAGGAGACGAGAGGGAGAAAGAGAGAGAACCACATTGTACAGTCCCTGTTGATAAGGTTCAAAGCAGAGACGCCTCAGAAGCACATGCAGTTGCTTGTTTGCGCTCTTTAAAAAAAAGAGAGCTAAATTCTACGGTAGACATTGCTTTCTCTTGCTGCCATTATCTATCCCTCACACAAGCTAGAGGTAGGGGGAAGGTAGAAATTATCCTGTTTACCTGGCATTATTTTTACCCCCACCCACTCCTTGAAATGTCAGCTCTAAACTGCTTTGCACTCCCATCTTTTCAATGGCATTTGTAAAGAGGAAAAGAAAAAATCCTGCACATGAGGTTTATTTATTATTTTAACACACACACACACCTATATATAAAGCTACAATAAAACCAGCTGGGGCTGCCTGAGAAAAAACCCTACCTACCTTCTCTTGCCTTAACATTTTCCCCCACCTTGTAGTTCTCTGGAGTGTGTTTTTCCTTTTGCCCTTAGTACCTCCCTGTGATTTTCCCCTTCTAATCTAGCACTGGAGTGGCAAGTGAGTGATGCTACATTATTACTCATGTGGGGAATCCAGCCAAGAATTTCTAGGCATAGCAAAATACTCAGAACCATCTGTCTGTTTTGCTAGAGGAGAAATAGGCAAAAACAAATCCTATTAAACTAGCCATTCCAACCTACAGTCACTGGGGACACCAAGATAACACTTCAGTCACTTCCCTGGGATATGTTGGGGTAGAAAGCTCTCCTTTTATTATCTTGAAAGGGGATTTCTAATGGTAGAGAAAGAGGTGTTGGGATCCAGTAAAAGTTAAAGAGACCAGGAAAGATTATCCCCTCACTTCCCAGCTTTTTAATATGCGCATTAATGTACTCAAGATACAATATCTACTCCATAGCCCACGCCCACCCCCCCAAAAGCAATCACCTCAGAGAGCCCAATTTATAACTTTCCTCTCCTTAGGTGGGTGGGCATTTAAGTAGGTACCTTGTGACCTACAGGTGAAAAATGTTAGCTCCCAGATGAAATAGGAGCCTCTCTACCTCGCTCTGAGGTACAAGGTTTGTTAAGATCTAATGTTTTACACCTGTGGCAGGTTAAAACCCAGCCCGAATGTCTTTTCCCCTTTCCTAAGCAATTCAAAGCCTTTCAGCAATAGCTTTGCTTTTGTTTGCTCTTCAGGCGAACCGTGCTGCTTGTGAATGTGCTGTATGCAAAGTGAACACCTGTTCAGATTGTCAAGCCCAGTGGTAATAAGGCTCAGAGTGTCTCATCCCCTTGTAGGTGACGGATTGGGGCAGTTGCTCAGTCCCTTTTGGAGTTTTTCTGAAATACGGCAGCTATAAATCCTCAGCTTAGACAGCCTTTCCTTACTCTCTACAGCATGGCTTCTTGTGGGCTTTTATAGCAAATGACACATTGGAAAAGAGGGGAAGATTATGGCTGGGGAATGTTGGAGAATAGGTAGGAGAGGGGAATTTATCTCAGTGGTAAACAAAGCCTGTTTTCTTTTTTTCCCCTGATTTGTGTCAGGTTAGCCAATGGAGAGGAGTTAAGGATTCAGAGCTCTTCTGAAGATCTGATCTAGTCTTTTTTGACTAAGCCACAAAATGGCCCCTCTGCGATATTTGGATTTTGTGTTTCTCCCTAGACAAAGAACAATTGTCAGTCTGAATGACATGTGGATCAAGAGAAACAATAAACCAAAAAGTGTGCACAAGAAAAGTCTCCATGTGTGTGAGAGAGAGAGCACAGTGTGTGTGTATCACAACCCCACCCCCCTGAAATGTAATGGGGCATAGAAAGCAAGATGGCAACAGTTACATAGCAACATACATCCCATGGGTGGCTTCCCTTTTTAAATCTGAAGCTAGAGATCAGCCAGGGAAGTTCAGATTCAAACTTTATGGTTCTAGCCCATTCTTATAATGGAACAATCGTGGACTGCATATGTGAGCCCACAGCCCATGAGATGTAGATCAGCTTCCAGACAAATCTTCCTGATTCAGCCCATTTCTCATTGTAACCACTCCAGAGTGTGTTCTTTTACGTACCTTTTCGGGGGCTGAGATAAGTCTGCCCTGTGCATTACATAGCACCTGATGACAAGACCTTTCTGCCACATGTGAAACAGACATTTCAAAGTTAAATATCCCGTCCAGTTTCAATTTTTCTTTCCAATACCCGAAGAGATTGTACAACAGTATGGACTAATCACCTGTCAAATTTAATTTCTTAAACTGAAGGTGCTTTAGAGTCATGCGAATGAAAGGGAAAATACGCCATCCAAACCCATTATATTATTATTTTTCATACTAGGACAAACATCTAAAATAGCAGCACTGGCTTTCCCTTTCGTTTAAATGGACAGTAAATATGTTACTGTCAGGCTAGGACATTCTATACAAAGTGTGAGCCTCCAATGTGTGTTCATAGCTAAACTGTAATCTCAGGAATGTCATGAAAATACCAGTAGTCATAGCTAGGAGCAATTACCGCCTCTCCCCGGGGACTGCATCCCAGCATCCCAGCAGGGAACAGACCTGATGATCTCATCAGTCTTTAATCTCTCTAGACACTAGGCTCATTAAAAGAGGGGCTAGTAGCACCATCCCTTGTACAAGTTGCCCAACACTTTCATATTTTTTCAGGGGCTTTTAACTTTGCCAAACTTCAAGCATTTGGGATGAAATTTTACGTGCTGGGTGTCTGCCTCTGGCTGAATTTTTTGGAAAGTGGCATCCAAAAAAGTTCAGCCATTTCCAAGCTGAACCTAGGCAAAACATGTAGTTTTGCCATTAAAAAAAAAAAATCCTGGCAACCTTTTCTTTGAGAAGCTCTAGCACCCCCGTTGCTTTAGAGAAAGAACTTGAAACTTGGCAGGGAGGTGACCTTTGAGTCATAGATGTGCCTTTTTCTGTTCCTGTGAAAATATACCCACATTTGGCACTGTTTTAAGCCTTTCAGAAATCTACATACTCAGCTCCTCAGTCAAGTTCTTAGAGTTTAGCTGCTAAAATCTTGGAAGATTCCATACTCTCTGAGCATGCTCCAGCCTCTCACAGCTCTGAGTTCTGACTAGACTGACATGTGCCATCCCCACAGAGTGAAGCTGGACTCTTCTGTTGTAATTGATGCTCCTGGTTTCTCTGGGCTGGGATGGGGCCATGCATTGGAAGCGAGATCAGGAAGCCTTTCTCTCCTGTGCTCTCAGCTCACCCTCTCCCAACCCCCCTCCATCCCGCCAGTGCTCAGGCAGTGTAGAGGAGGCATCTGTCTGATTCAAATGCAGAGGGGACAAGAGCCAAACTTGGTGAAGGGAAAGGAGCAGATTGGAATAAGGAGCCATGTGAAACTGGGGCTCAGAGCCAAGGGAGAAGGGAGACAGATTGGATGAAGAACCAGGAAGGGATAACTGCAGCTGGCTGGGCAAAGAGACTGGGGACAATAAGTTGGGACAAGGGGAGGCAACTGGGCCAGGCTATCGAGACTGGGAGCGTAGGGGAGGCTGGTACCTGGACAGGGACCCCAGAGAGGGAGATTAGGACTGAATGGGCAAGGAGACTAGGACTGGATGAGAAGCATCAGAGGTGGAGAGTGACACTGGGTAGGCAAGGAGGAGGGGACTAAGTCAAGCAGTGAGGAGTGGGGAAGAGATAGGGCAGGGACAGGCTGGAGCCAAAGGGATCAGGGTTGAGAGGAACAGGCAGAAATGTTTGTGACCACTAGCGAACACTCCCCTCCAGAGGCTGGAATGGAACCCAAGGTTCCTCAGTCTCATCATTCCACTGCTGTCAGCAAATACCAGTGAAACACACTGGTAAAGTATGTGTCTCATCCTCCTTTAGAGCTGGTCCAGATAGTGGATTACAACCAACTACTACTGTCATGGTATGGTTGAGTGACTTGTTTAAGGTCACACAACACTACTGGAAGAGTCAGACCTGGAACCCAGGTCTCCTAACTTCCAGTTGGGTCTAACCATTAAGCCCTATATATATGGCTGGTTTGTGTTTTTTCCCCTCAATCAATAGTATATATCTATATCTATATATAGATATATACTCGTGATTAAGGGGAAAAAACACAAACCAGCTTAAAACAATCTAAACATCATGGTTTGCATACATACACTGTTACACAGGGCACGTTTCTGCTCTCACATTGTTAGTGGTGTAAATCAGGAGTAACTCGACTGAAGTCATTGCAGCTGAAGGGGTGTAATTGAAAGCAGAATTAGTCTCAAGACATGTGTGTCTCCACTGAGTCTTCTCTGCTTTGTAGATAGCCTCACGGGGCAAAAGCAACTGGAGGGGGGAAGCATTTAAATAAACTCCCTGGGTGCTGAGTGATCTCTCCCTCTAGCATCTGTGAACAGGCTTGTAAAATGGCTGGAGTCAGCTGAGCAGATGTCCCTATAAAAGCAAAGAATGGCATAAATTAATTCATTCATTAAGGTAAGAATGTGCTGCCTTTGAGCAAACTGGTGCTAATCTGTAGTTGCTATTTAAAGGAATTGCGATGGTGCACAGAGCAGTTCAGGATGGGCAGATATGAGGGAAAGGGGCTGTTGTAACCATGGGGTTAGTGGGTGCTGATGAAACATAAATCACACACATCACAGGAAGGATTAACATGCTGGGAACATGTTCTTTTTTCCTTTTCCCTTTTCTATTTCTGCACACACAGGAGCTGATTGTAATAGATCAGCGCTGGAAAGGGAGGAAGCACAGCAAGCGTGAAGGTCTGAGTATTAGTCTACAAAAGAAATTAATAAATAGCCTTGGGATGGTGCTCATCTGCGCTTTCTCCACCCACAGCCCTTTCCCTTGCAGTGGATGCTTCTCCATGCAAATACTGATTGCTCAACTGAGACCACTTGCCCCTTCATAGGTGGCTTCTGTCTCTCTCCACTGTACGAGCTCCACAACCCAGCTTTCTCCAATTCGGGGCGAGTGAGATGGGCTGCTCTCATTTTACTGTCTGGTAGAAAAGGGACAGGTCCTGCAATGTGTCCAAGTTCAAAGAAGCTCCTTACTCCTGGAAAGGGATGCAGAAGCTAAGGGCCTGATTCTCCACTGCCTTGCCCCTTGTGTTGTTGTTTATATCTGTGCAAAATGGGCTGGATCCTTGGCACAGCTTGGGGTAGAGGGGTGAAAAGGTGATTGTAAGTCACCATTAGGCTTTCTTCCTACCTCTGATCCGTTCCCCTGGGGCAGGTTAGAGACACCTCAGGGCTGCTATAAGTTATTCCTGTTCTCCATGGCTTCAGGAGGGATTGCTTGATCATGCCCCCCCAATGCAGTGGTTGGGAGAGATGATGTCATAGAATTGTTATGCCAGTTTTATGCCATCTGGGGATTCCTCTTATGCACATGGATTCCTAGGGGTGAGGGGGAAGCCATCTTTCTGGCTATTTGCAGTGCTGGAGTAGTGATAAGAAGCTGCACCAGAGGGAGGATGAGAATAGGCATAATGTGACTTCTGCATTACGGGGGAGCAGCTCCAGTCAGGCCAACGGGGCTGCGTGTGTGTGTGTGGGACAAATTCCATGCCTGTCCAAGGCTGCCCCCCACCCCACCCCCAAACTACACCCATGAGGGTGAGGGCTAAAAAGGTGTAAAATGGTCCCACCATATGAATAACCAATTCTGATTGGGTAGTGTTTTACACACACTTTGCCCATGTGTCAGTGATGAAACAAGGTGCAAGGGAGTAGAGATGCAAGTCCTGGGAGTGTATAATACACTAGGTCCTGGGCCGATGCACATGTCAAGATTTCTCCTTTTCAAGATTCCCCTGACTCCAGTTAAGGCTCCCTCCTATTGAAGTGTCTGAGTATTATGTCTTGCCTGCATGTGAAAGTTAATCTAAGGGTAAAGAGCAAAGACTGAGTTTTGGGAAGCCAGTCTCATTTTAACACTGAGATCTATAGTTGGCTGTGGAGGGGTCTCTCAAGGGAAGAGTTGGCAGCAGTATCTCCTGAGCCATTTAAAACTGGACCGGAGAGATCAGTGGAGAATACAGTGCGGGGAACGATCCTCTACTGGCCCCCGGGGGGGTTGAACTAGATGGGACCTAATAGGTCTTTTCCATCTCTGATTTCTATGATGTGTTGTACACAAAGCAAGAAGCAGCAGCTAAAATCGATGCAGAGCCGGAGCCGAGCTGAGGGGCTTTAATCAATCTCAGAAGTCATTTATTGTGAGGATGCAACAAAGCGACAGATTATCGCTATTACTCAAGAAACCAGAACATGGATAGCAAGAAAGGAGCATTGAGCTCTTCCCAAGCCAGGGCTGGAATGTGTTGTGGCTGCCTCTTTCTTGGACTTAATAGCAGCAGAGCTAGAATGAATAGCAGGGTGGAGGTGGGGGGTATGATTACATACCAGCTACTGATCAATGGTGGATATAGAAAGGGAATGATTTCTTTAGCTCCATAAACTAGAGGGGACTAGGAGGGCGTCAGAGGCAGCTTGCTCAGCCCCCAGGGTGGAGGGAGTACCTTATGTCACTCTCTACTGACCCCAGTGGCTGAAGCTCAGAGGAGCAGCGAGCAGATCTCGGAGAAGCCCTGTCCACAGTCAGAGGGAGGGTTATTGTGATGTGAGTGTTTGGGGGTATCGAAGGAGGAAAGACAAATAAGGGATTATCCCAGCAAAATGAGCTAATTAGCGGGGGACTGCGTGGGTTTCAGGACCTGGGCAGGAGTCTTGGTGAAGGGTTTCAAGTGATTTCCAGCACCTAGAAGAAGGTCTGAGTGCCCCATTTGTAGAGATGGGTGCACACCAAAAAGTCTGCTGTAAACATCCCTAAACTTGGAGAAAATTCAGATCTGAATTCCAACTTTGTGTCTGATCATATCTGTGTCATGGGGCCCAAACTAAAACCTCAGCTCTGAGCACCTCTGAATTCAGAGGAAAGTTGGGATCCAGATCCACACTTCATAGCTTGGGGCCATCTCTCTCCAGCTGTTACTAGACACTTAGAGCAGCAATAAGGGTTTTACTGGTTGGGGGAGGATAATGGTCATGTTGTCTTGGTTGTGACTGGCTAAAATACTACTTGTATAACAGTGGGTAAATGCACTTCAAAACTGATGCTTTTATCAAGTATCAGTGCTTGTCATGGCACGGGTACCAGCTGAGCCTCACAATTTCACAAGTACTGTAATTATCATTACATAGAACAGCATTTGCTAGGGCTATATCTGCAAGGGAAGGGATTGCATATCCTAAGAGAGATTTTCCATCCTTAACTTGTATTAAGTTCAGAATGCAAATATGCTATGTCAGTATGCAAATATTCAATAAGTGTGAGTGTGTGTGTGTGTATATATATATATAAGAATTGCCCAGGAGAAGATGTGGGGAGGGACTACTAAAAGGAGCCCTTGGTTCTTTAATGACTTCCCTCACTTCTCCCCAACCAGAAGACTCCCACTGATGCTCCCACACTGTCCTCCCTTCTACATCTCCCACTGAAAAGCTACAAGGCTGCTTGGCTGCTGCCACACCCCACAGCTGAGAACATTCCATAGGCAAAAGAGCCTCCAGGGTGATTGCAAAGTTTGCCTGGCCCTAAGACTGACTCTGCTGATGGCCCCGTCTGGAAACCCTCCCAGTCCTCCTAACCAAATGACACCCCCACCTGGCACCTGATAGAAATCTCCCTTGTTAACCCCTCCTGAGATAGACATGCACTGAATCCCCCCATCCTGCTGCCAGAAACTTGCCCATTCAAAATGCCCACTGCTCTCCTGGCTGCCAGAAAACTAGCCCCCTTGACAGAAAACACTTACTCTCCCAGCAACTGGGAACCTCAACTCCTCCCACTCTATACACCTGCCCAATCCCCTACTAGAAGCCAGCCACATCCCTTCTGACCCAGAATCTCCACCGATCCAGCTGCTGGAAGGAAAACATCAACAGAACTTCCTTTATATTGTGGCGATGCCAGCAGCTGTGCCCTGCTCTTGGTGTGGATAGAGATATTAAGTAAGTGTTTCAATTTAATAAAGGACCAGATCATGGCTGTCCTATGTGCCTGCACAGCCAGGTAAGGGAGGTTAAGATGCACCCTAAATCCCCTGGACCAGCAACCTTAAACATGAGTAGCAGTGTAGGGGACAGACTAGACTCCACGGGGCCTCTGTCTCCCCACTACACACGTGGGCAGAAAAAGGGCAGAAAAGGAGTGGATGATGGATCTTTGGCTCTGACTCCAAATGCTTAGACAAGGCCACGGGGGGAGTACACTGCACCAGGTATAGGGGCTGGTGCAGGGTGGGCTCGTTGCACCTAGAGAAGAGGGAAACTCTGAGTCACAGTCTGCTCCCTGGGGCCCACTTCAGGGACAGTGCAGCAACAGACTGTCCGATTGCACAGGTCTGTGGCAAAGCCACGATTTAGTCCTAATTTTAAAAAACCATAGTAAGTCCACGAAGACATTCCTGCCCAGCAAAGGGGACAGGGAGGAAGGCCAATTTTTTCCCCCAGTCATTACCTCATTGTTTTCAGTGCTTGTGTATTTTGCATCATCATGTTCAAGTCAAAACATCCATGCCTTAACTGTGAAAACTGAACTGAATGCATAAGCACCTGAGAGGTTCAAAGAAGAAAAACCCAAACAAACAAAAATAATCCTTAATATTTCTTTAATGTCTTTTTTTAAAAATGGAGGTGGAGGAGGAGAACCTAGCAGAACAACCTAACTATAAAAACGCAACTGCAGTTGCTAAAAGCCCAATCTATTTTCAAATGATGTGCTCTAATGGAATGTTGCTGTACATCTTTTGATGAGACAGGAGCCTATTTAAAAAGACAGGCGCCTTCGAATGTGCTTTTAAACCCTGTCTGTCAATTAGAACAACATCAAGGGTTCAGTGGCTGGGAAAAAAGATGACAGTAATGAAAAGCTGGGAGGGCAGGAAAAGAAAAGAAAGATAAAGACAAAAAAAGTAGAAGAAGAGGAAGAGAAGGAGTAAAAGGAAATGAGATTACAAAAAAAGAAAGGTTGGGGGAAGGGGGAGGAATAGAGCAGAATAAAGATTCATGCCCAAGTTAAAATAGATTTTGGTAATTCGTCCCCTAAAGAATATGCTCATTCATGGGCTTGCACTGTGCTGTCTACAGGGAGAGCAGATAACGCAGTTGCTCTCATACAGCCTGCCCCTGTTGTTTTTCAAAGTTGTATAACTTTACAGTGGGGTGGCAAAAGGCACACCTCTTACGCAAAGGCCACTGCCTTGCCAAATGTTAAGTTCCTGCTCCAAAGCATGGGGGTGCTAGAGCTTCTCAGAGAAAAGGTTGCCAGAATGTTTTAACATGAGCAAAATAAAATATTACTTCCTAGCCTTATTCTCAGAAAGAGGCAAACTATTTTGGCTGAAAATTTCTAATAATAATAATAACTAATTCATTAATAAAAAGAAACCTGAGGGAGACACCTGGTGTGGAAAATTTCAGCCCCAAATGTTAAAGTTTGGCAAAGTTATAAGCAACAGAAAACAGGGTCCTATAATGGGACTTGTCTGGTATCCTTAATACCTGCCCTGTCTATAATAAAGTGCCTGCCATCTGAGAACTCATATGACCTCACAATGAGGTAAGTCAGTATCATTACCTCAACCTTACAGACTGAGGAAACTGAGGCACATAGAGGTTAAGTGATGTGCCTGACGTCACACAGGCACTGATGAAGCAAGGTACATAAACACATGCTTAACTTTGAGCACATGCTTAAAAGCAGGCAAGTGCTTAAGCACTGTGCTGAATCTGGGCCACAGTGAGAAAGCAAGGAAGAGAACTCAAGTGTCCAAATGCTCTTTCCCTACTGTAGCCATTAGCCCACGTTGCCTTCTACATCTCACTGCAGCTCGTCTCTCTGCATTCCTACTCCCAGGCGAGGTGAGCTCTTGGGAAACTGCTTGACATTTGCAATTGACTAGCTATCTAGACAGCTAGGAGAGAAAGGATGGCCCACTGTACCTCAGTTCCATCTGTAAAATGGGATACTAGCACTGCCCTATCTCACAGGTGAGAGTAAATACATTAAAGACTGTGAGGAGCTCCGTATTAAAGTAATGAAGGCCATAACAGTATTGTAGGTTGCTCACTTCTGTTGCCATTAGCATTCCCTGTGCAGCAGAGGTCATCACAGTTTCTGCAGGTAAAATGGGAGTGGGGGGTTTAATGCAGAAAAACTTGTTGCTTTGTCCCTTTTATTGTAAAGACCAAGAGCAATCACAAGTAAATGCTCCAAACTCTCACTCACTCTGCTGTGATTTAGATTCTTTGTTTAATTAGTTTCTAGACTGTGCATTGTTTATAGCCATTATTTCAATGTGCCTTTAAAAGTTAGAACATCTAACCTACTCCAGTTCTCAGACAAACTAAATAAATCCTGCTCCTTCCCATTCTATCCCATCACTCACTCTGCCGAGGTAGGGAGGCATCCTTCTTACACGCTGAGTTGTGTATAAAAGGCAGGACATGACTTCTTGAGATTTCATTACAGTCATTTGCATACCATTGAATCCCTTCTCTTGTGTTAAGTATTATTTTAATTATTTGTATGACAGTAACTCCCAGAGGTCCTAACCAGGACTGACACTCCATTGTGCTGTCTTCAGGAGCAAGGCAAAGCCAAACAGATGTAGGCTCCTTGCAGATGCAGCACCACCTCGGTAGAGCTCCAACTAGGTCCATATGACTGGTTGGCTGGCTGTTCCATGTGTACAAACCTACAGCAAGACAATAGAGTTACACTAGCCTAAAAGCAGTGTGACAGGAGACTTCTATCTCTATAATGGGTCAAACCAAATTCTACGTCCCTAGCTCCATCCCCACACAGAAAGGCATTTGGGAAAGTTTGTCTTGGGTTCCAAACTTTCTGGCTCAGTCTCATCTCAAAGCAAAAATGTACCAATGTTCTACATTTCTCTCTGGAAGGCACTTTGTGACTATTGAGTCATCTTAATAACACTGGGTGCTAATTTGGTGCTGAACATTTAGGGTGGGATTTTCTAAATTGCCCAAGGGAATCAGGAACCCAAATCCCACTGGCGCCTAGCTCCCTCCAAACCTTTGAAAGTTCCAGGCTTAATAAATGTTATTATTGCAGTTCCAAAATACCATAGCAAAATAACTAATGGCAGTGCTGGCCACTCATGAATATTAACAGGCTCAGCAAATATTCTCCTATTATCCCCGTGACATATTAGTCCTTACTGGCCAAATCCATCCTTTCAAATTCATTGAAGCTAGTCCATTCAGTCATATGGCTCCGAGGTTCAAATTAACCACTGGAATACATGAGTGCAACTTCACTGAAGTCTAAGGAGTTGCACCCACTAGGACCCTGTGTGTCCAGAAGGGAAAAGGCTGGATAAGTCTCAACCCTTGAGAGGAGAGGTTACCCACAACAACTCTGTTTTGACGTAATGGGGTATTTGTACATTTAACAACCACATCCCCACCTCTATGTGTTGGGTGGAAGTCACGGCATGCTATACCTCTATCCATTCACATGGGGGCAGAGAGGAAGGACAGTTCTGAGGTTAAGGTACTGGGGTATAATTCAGGAACTCTGGGTTCAATCCATAGTTTTTTGCTACATACTTCCTGTGCATACAATAGAGAAGTCACTTAAACTCTCTCTGCCTCAGTTCCTCATCTGTAAAAGTGAGGAAATATACTTCCCTGGCTTATGCAGTGTTGTGAGGATAAATTCATTAATGTTTGTGAGGCACTCAGATGCTCCGGTAATGAGGGCTATATAGTACCTAGATAGAGTGGGTACATTTAAGCAACCACTGCATAAATCTCCAGTCATCATTACCCTGAGAAACCTTCTGTTCTTCTGCTATTTATGATCCCCTCCTCCCAAACCTACCCTGACTATGACTCAACCCACAGTCTTTAAAGTGTGCAGTGTATTGGCATTTATATAGTACATTTCATACACTTCCTCTCAAAGCTTTTTACAAAGCCATGAATTACATACCTGTCACCCACTGAATTCATTCATCCAAAAAAGATGCAGTCATTACGCACTCAGCAATAAGCCTCATAATACTACCCGCCATTGAGTTTTTATATGTGTGCACCAAAGAGATAAAGTTACTTTAATGCCATCGCTGCTATTAATGCAAGAGAGAGCATGGGGTGGGGGGAGAGAAGTAAATGATGGGTGGGAGCGCTGGGGGTCTCTCTCCATACCAGGATGTGAAGATGCAGCATATATTAACTTCTTAAGAGGCTGCAGCTGTAGAAACTTAATTGTGTGAGTAGCAAGGCGTCCTCATTGTAGCCTATAGGGGAGATAATAAAACAATAAAATACTTTGCATTTATTTAGCTCCTTTCATTCAGGGATCCCAAAGTGCTTTTCAGATATGAATTAATTCCCATAAAAACTCCTGAGAGGTTCTCATCCTTAGGACCAAGGCGCAGACAGGTTAAGTAACTTTCTCCAAGTTGCACTGTGAATCAATGGCAGAAATAGAACCCAGGAGTCCTGGTTCCCAGTTCACTTCTCCAAGGAGCAGATTTACTGCACACCCATCTATTTCTGCCACACCGAGGATCAGCAACTGCTCTTTGTAATCAGTAGTCTACTGGGCCAAGTTGCCTTTAACCTTTGTACTAATAACCAAACATGTGCATAGCAGCTAATTAATATCCCTGCTCAACCGAAAACCCTAAAGGCAGACAAAAACCTTCCCGGATTCTGGTGAATTGGGGAGATATTTTTAGAACTCTGTGAAGCCTGTATTTATGAGGGTTCCTGCTTCAAGGACTAAAAATTCCAAATTCATACTGATACAGCTGAATATGCTTCCCAATAAAATCCCAGAACACTCTATAACACAAGATGGCATGTGGGGGAACAAGATGCAATTCTCGAGGGGGGGCAGGTGGCTAAAACACAGCAGGTTTCATCCCAGTAAGGGGAAACCCAGGAGTTACCCAGATATAGAGACAGTTGCAGCATTTTCCAGTCCTTTAAAGGCCGATCTTAGTAGGTGCCCAGCATCTGCAAATTCCTATAACTTCAGTGGGAGTTGAAGGTGCTCAGCACCTTGCAGGATTGGTGCCTTACTGACCTACACAATCAGGGTTCCATCAGAACCTAAAGAACATCTTCTTTCCTACAACCCCTGACTGTCTCGGAGATTCCCACTTCTTTCCCAAGTATAAAGTATGAGGAAGGATGCACACAGCCAGCTCTGCTAACTCCAAAAAGTGGTTTGCTCAGCAGCTGCTCCCTCAACAAAGCCGCTCAGGGTTTAGCCCCTCCCACTTACCTGAGTAACAGAGCTCCGCCTCCTTTAAAAGCACAGCATCCATGTTCAGGGAACAGAATGACCAATTCACACTGCTGAATTGGAAACCATTTTTCCTGCTTGTGCATGAAGACTCTCTCATAATTACTGTACATGGGGAGAGGGGGGAATCCTGGCTGGAGCTATTGATGAAATTCATTGAGTGGGAGAACAGGAGCATCATTTCAGAAAGAATTGGATCGGGAACAGGGAGGGGGTGAAGGCAAAGTTGTGTCAGCAAATAGAACATTATATGTGATTATATTATATTCTACAAAGGCGGGGTTGGGGGATGGCAGCAAAAAGTGGAAAACATAACTGAGTATATAGACCTTTGAAAAGCTGGGCAGGGGGAGAAGTAAACCAAGCTCTGTGGGTAACTGCCCCCCTTCCCCCATAGCTAATGATGCTCCTGAAGGAGAAGTCAGAGGTGGGAACAGAATTTGTGTTGGGCCTCATTCAGCCAGGGAGGAGATTGGTATGTCAGCATCAAGTCTTGGGTCCTTTATTTGGCAGCTGGGCTGAAATTTTCAACCTCAGCCAGGCTCCATCAGTGTGAAGGCTCAGTCCTAGCATAGCTTCTGAATCCAGGTTTAATTGGGGAGAGGCAGTGCGGCAGACAAGCACCTGAGATAACCTCCCTAATATCTCTTCTTCTTTCATTCCATTACTCCAACTGTTACTACTACCTGCAAGAGAGGGTCTTGTTAGGTTAGTCACTTTTACCTATCTGTATATCCTGTCACTGAATCCTACATTCATTTACGGTGCTGCTCTAGCAGAGAAGAAGACAGAAAGAGACAGAATGGAAAGAGAAACCAGGGAAAAGAAAGGAGGGCAAATCAAGGAGGAAAGGCACTCTGGCTGAATGTTCACACTCCACCCACCTTTCCCATTCAAATAAATGAGAAGCCAATCAGAAAATAGTCCTCTCTGTCATATGATCAAGCAGGGGCTATGATTGCACCTGAACAGTTTCCAGTAGGCTCAGCTCATTCTGTAGGGGAAGGAGTCTGGTCACCAACTCAAGAGAATAGCTCCTGTGGAATCCACTCCAGAAATACTGGTAGCCTCTTTCTTCCTAGCCCATGACCCACTTTCTTACTTATTTTGCTAGTGGTTGGAGAACATCAGGTGTTCCCAAAATGCTCAGGAGAATGTCAGATTCTTAGCTTGGGCTTCATTGTACCAGACAGAGATACAGAAAGAGCACTCAAGAGAAAGGGGTATGTCTCTGCACTGAGAACAACTGAATTCTGATAAAATAAGGACTGACCTAAATATTCCTTCTCCCAGTACTCAAACTGAACCTATCTCTGGAAGAATCAAAATCGCAGTAACACTTTGACTTTCTTGAAAGTCTCCCATCCAAGTAGTGAATCAGCCCAATCCTGTACAGCTTGCAAGATCGGACACTATCAAGATAGTATGTCTGCATCACTTATACCAAAGGGAACTACCTACCACAAGTGATTAGGCAGCCAGGCCGATAGATGATTAGACATACATACAGACTGACGATATATAGACAGATGTCACAGATTGGATCTAATTTACATCCTGTCCTAAACTGTTGTGTAATATCATCATTCACTATTAAAAAGTTGCTGCATTCCATCCTAGGTGGATGAAGTCTGTGCTGTATGTACAGAGCCTGGTTCTGGTCTTTCATTTAAATAGATCAAGAGTAACTACACTGAAGTCAACCATCTTATGCTGAAATAAAACCAGTGTAAGTGGGGGTGAATCAGGCCCAAAGTTGGTAAATCAGTTTGTAAATACCTTTTTGATTTTTCTTAATAAAAGGCACCATCTAAATGCAAGTCATTAACTTATGTTAAAATGATACTAATGCTAATATCGCCTTTAGCTCCCTTCCTCTACTGTGGTGCTGAATGCTGAAAAGCTAAAAAGTGATCTAAGCCCCCCATTCAGTTACAATTCCAGGAAATTAATTTGCGTGCCAAACACTTTACTGAATATATAAAAACAACCCAGTGAACACCCAAGTTCTGCATCCTCTGACCCTCACATACCTTTCAAACGCAACACCATGCAGCGAGGAAAAATCCTTCTGCCTCCTCTATTTATAATACCTAAAAGGGGCAAATGCAGAACTGATTTTGCTTATGCTCATAAAACCATACTTCTCCATGGGAATGTAGAGATTAAATATGCTTTTAAAGCTTTCCACAAATGGCAAAGTAAAACATTATGATATCAAAGCAGCAAAGAGTTTGTTACTTTAAGCCTAGTTTTCATAATAATAGACTATAAAGATATTTAGTCTACATTTCTCCAGAAACTTTCATTCCAAAGTATATTATGGAATATTGTTGAGATTTTCAAAGCAATATCGGGGATTTAGACATCTAGTTACCTCTAATTTTAAGTGGAAAATCGAGATCAATGTCTAAATCTCTTATGTCGTCTCTCTACACATACACCCACTCACCCACCCTTTGAGTAACCACTGAAATGCAGCAGCTTCTAGTAAAAACCCAGTAGTTGTTTATCAAACTGCAATGCCACACATCAATTTAAGACAGGAAGCCACGAAGGAGATATCTAACTGGAACTGCAGGAGAAGTTTAGGGAGGCAGGATGCTCTACCTGATATAACCAGGACAGCAGAATGAACATCTTAACTCTCACAAAAAGTCCCATAAGTTCTTTGAGAGCCAAGAGTTGTCAGAAGCTTTGTCTTAACATCTCATAAAAAATATATCCATGAGACAGAGACTCTAGAGCCTCCATTTGGTTAGTACCACCAGCCTGTGCCATGACCAGCATTTAGGATGGTATCTTTGTGGATAGTCTTACTGGATGATTCCTCGAAGTTACCAGCAGGTGTTTCAACTTGGGCTAATCCCACCTGTTAGGACATTGTAAATTGAATGAGTTACAAATAGTAATACCACTGCACGAAGCACCTGTGTGTTGCAGATAGAGACAAGGTGGGGGGATAAAAACAGCAGGAAATTTAAACCTGGCTACAGTTCACAGTGATGTCAAGCAACAGGAAATGAAAGAAAAAAGTGAAGATTTATGAAAAAAGTGGCGAGTGTAATTATTATGTGTGCAGTATTGATTAGAGAAGATCACGCTGCCCCCAAATCGAAATGGCTTTTACGTGTTTGGGCCCATCCCTGATAAAAACACTTTCTTCTCTGTTGACAAGACCCCGTTGCCATGGAAATACAGGACTGGATGCATTGGCAAAGGCACGTTTCGATAAGGCAGGCCTAATGGATGTATTTTCACAACATTCACAGTTCTTTTCTGCTCATTTTCTCCAGGGCAGACTCATCCATTTCTTCTATTTTGCCACTTGATGAAAAAATATCTTTTTAATCTTTTAATTTAGCTTAGATTTCCCCTCCCTCCAGCACTCCGGGTTGGCAATTAAACTACTTATCTGCAGGCGCCACACCAGGGCCGGATCCCTGTTTTTCATTATCAGGCTTTTTTTCTCTGAATCTTCTTTGCTGCTTCCTGTCCATTGTGGTTCCTACTGCATAAGTAACCTATGGCTTCGTGGTCCTGCTACCAAAGGCAAGTATGAGTTGAATTCATTCCTGGTGCAGCTCCACTGAAGTCCTTAGAGCCATAAACAAGACTGTGTGGATTGACACATACTTGCGTACGTAACTCACCGGTGAGTGTGTGACAGATCCTCTCTGTGCCCAGTCTACACAGGGGGTGACTCTGTTACAGACTTTTAGCTAAAGGTGTTGCAACTCAGGCCTGTAACTCTGCGGATCCCTGGTTCCCTCCCCAAGTACCTTAGCCTTCTCTTCATGTGTCAGTATAATAATAGCTGCATCTGTAATTTTCACTCCATGCATCTGAAGAAGTGGGATTTTTTTACCCATGAAAGCTTATGCCCAAATAAATCTGTTAGTCTTTAAGGTGCCACCGGACTCCTCGTTGTTTCTGTGGATACTGACTAACATGGCTACCCCATGATACTTAGCCAAGATGGTGGCCATCACACACACATATCCTGAAATTTGATACAGTAGGCTACCCTCGACTAGAGTCACTGATGCAAGTAGAGTTACAATGGGGTTGTGTTTGTCTTAGAGTGTGATTTCCTGCTTAGTTTTCAACTGGGATCATCATTTTGCAGCTTTACACTTAAGACGATGGGACTGCTCAGGTGAGAAAGTGCTCACCAATGTGAGAAACGGCCTCACAATACGGACCTAAATGAACCTCTTTGTGCCAGACTGTCGCCTGCTGGAAATGGGCACAGTTCCATGGATTTTGGTGCGGCTGCATCCCATTTACACCACACGAGGCTCTTCTATACACATTGCAACATTTTCGTTTCTTTTAAAATAACACGAGGACAGGAGTAGAAATGGGCAAATTTTGCACACACGCATACATTATTCCACGCTCATTTAAATTTTGAAATGGATTTGTTTTCATTGACTTTGAACCCCTTTTGAGTCTGTTTTCCATGAATATCCTACTAAGCATATTCACCAGGAAGAATGTTCATGGAAACATCACATTTGAATGTGTGGAAAGGGAATTTTGAATTAATAAATGCAGTAATTGCATCGAAAAGATCAAGTAATTGCACTAAAAATATACACATCCTACCAGGAGGAGCGAAACATGCCATTTGACGGATGTGTTCAATAAAAACCAACCAAAACACCTTGAATTCTGAATGCTCACAATGGACTGCTCCTGAGAAAGAGTTACAGACGCAGAACTACTACTTGCATCAGCAAATGATTTCAAATAACCAATTAGTTTGAGAAGAATCTACAATCTGCCCAGGAATAATTCACAAACGTAAAAGAGGCAACATTCATCCAATAAATTATTAATTGTGAATTATTTGCCTAGCTCCAGTCAGGAGAAATGGCTCAGGTTATTACTAATTAGACATGGACCCTAGGTCAGTTGTGTGAATCAGGCACCATTATGGAAGTGGCTGAGAGCCATTACTGTACGGTGTCTTATTTTAAAGGAGTTGGGGTTTCAGGACAGTTCCTAAGGGACAAATGTAAACATCACAAAACCTGCCATCACAAGTGTCTGTAATGGATTCTTTTGTTGACAGTGTCAGTGCAGAAGCCAAGGACTGAACAGGCATGGACACTGGACTGTGCTTTCCTATTTCACTGGGCCAGAGTTGTCGACTTTCTGTGTTCCTGGGTGGGTTCTCGATCCACACTCCACCCCAGACCCCAGACCCACTCCACCCCTTCCTCCCAAACCCTCACCCCTGTCCAGCCTCTTCCCACCCCGTTCCACCTCCCCTGCCTCTTTTTGCCCCCACTTCTCCCCTGCCCCTCCCCACACCTCCTCTACGCCGATGAAAAGTTGATCACCAGCGGGTGGGAGGCCCTGGTGTGGGGGAGAGGAGCTGATCCATGGGGCTGCCGATGGGTGCTGAGCACCCACTATTTTTTTCCGTGGGCACTCCAGCCCCAGAGCACCCATGGAGTTGGCGCCTGTTTCACCCCTAGAGGTCAGGGTTCACACACACTATTGGATCCATATCAGTATGTCTACATGGCAAAAAAAGACCTGTGCCAGTGAGTCTCAGAACCCAAGGCATCTGACTCAGGCTCAAAGGCTGGAGCCAGAGCTCTGTTGCCGGGTGTCAGAACTCAGGCTCCAGTCCAAGACCAAACATCCACACTACTATTTTTAACCCCATAATGCAAGTCCAAATCAGTCGACCCAGGCTCTGGGACTCACTGCTGCGGGTCTGTTTTGCAGTGTAGACATACCATCTGTGGGAAACTTGCACTGTTCTGTTTGTTGAGTGGCTACCCAGAGGACTTCAAACAACAGAGCCATCAATCAAATGACTTTAAGCAATTTTTTTTTTAATATAAACAAAGTTCTTGAAAAGTGAAGAAACAGGACTCCTTGGTTCTATCCCTGATTCTGCCTCTCTTGGTACAGCACCCAGCGTAATGGGGCCCTGGGCCATGACTTGAGAAGAGAAGACAGAGAGGGAACAGGATAACATATTCAAATATGTAGAAGGTTGTTATATATATGGGTAGTTAAACACTTTGCCTAGGGAGGTTGTGGAATCCCCATCATTGGAGGTTTCTAAGAACTAGGCAGACATCTGTCAGGGATGGTCTAGGGATACTTAATTCTGTGTCGGAGCAGAATTATAGTGATCACTGGTCCTTCTAATCCCACATTTCTATGATTTCCATGCAACCCAAAGACTAAAAATCACCACAATAATAATAATAAGAATTCTTTGTGACTTTGGAAAGTCATGTTATCGCCCTGTGCCTCAGTTTCTCCATCTACAAAATAGGGGTCATGATACTTACCCAATTTTGAGATCTTTGGATGACGAGTATTGAGTAAAAAGCATTATTGTATCATTATTTAAGATAATATTTTAGACTACAGATACACCGGCGGGTATTTAGAATACAACCCAGGATCAGCAACAGAGAGCAGTACTGGAAAAGCCATAATGGAGAATGGGACTGCAGTGATGTGACTTGTGTTGTGTTCCACCACACCCCACCCCGGTTGTTATTGACAAAATACTGAACCAGCTTTCTGTAGTATCCTTGACAGAAGTGGCAAACCGAAGAAGCATTGCAGTCTCTCCCAAATGCTCCTGGAAGAGTTGTAAGGGTGGGAATGGACCTGAGTAAACAGTGTAAAGTTCTTTCTGAAGTGCAAGAAGGCTGAGCGGGTAGGGGGGTGTTTGTGCACATTATGTGTTTGTGTGTGTGTTGTGCACACTGGGTAAGCACTTCTGGCCAAGATGGTAATGAAGAGTAAGAATGGGAAGGAGTCTTATCAACTAGTTATGCCCCCCACCCCTTGGTTATCTTGCACACCTGAGAAGACAAAGGGAGCAGAGCTACATGAGTTAATGAAATGGTCTGAGACCTTGATGCCTGCCTTATAGCACTCCTTTACTGGTGTTTCATATGGCCCTGCTTCATTGATAAAACTAGTCCCAAGAAGATTTATTCATTTTGCAGGCATATTGTTTTCTCTAAAAGGGGTGATCACTATAATTAGGTGTTTTCCGGTTACTCATATTACTTCTGTCTCTTTCAGATGCTTCTTTCTACAGCAACACAGTATACTGTCTAGAGAATGAGTGAAAGTGAGGACTGATTCTCTCATCTCTAATTCCATCCTTATTAGACCAGTGAAAAGTACAGCCTCTGCCTCTCACAGCTCCCTCATTCTTTGTCCTTGGCTGGCCTGATCTAAGGGCTTACAGAATATGTCTCCTTCTCAAACACACACACATAGACACACACACACATATTTGTTTTATACACATCCCCCTTACAAATACAAAACAAAAATTTCTATAAAACTATATCCCCATGGTATCTTTGTCTATTTATTCAGCTTCCCACCCGCAGTGTGTACATCTGGAAGTTGTTCCAACAAGTGTCCCTTTAACATGTCACTTCCCCCCTTCTCCCTCCGCTACATCCCATACACAGTTTGGAGATCAGTGAGTAGCATCGCAGAGTCCTGAGGTGCACTCGGGTAGGCCTGTCCTAATCTGTCTCACCACTTTATTCAGCTCAGTTGGTGCTGGGTACATCACACTCAGCTCTATTGCTGATCTGTGCGCTACCTCACCATGCAGCCAGTTCCCTCACATCTTTTTGCAAAGTCATTAGTGGAAATCGGTGATATTGCACTCTTGGCACTGGGGCCACAACAGACTCCTTACGCCATATCTATTTCACTTCATTCCTACTACCCCTCCAATTTGGAGTTTGTATGTAGTTCTGGTGACTCCCCAAAGCATCAGTTGGATGAATTCCGGGTAGAAAGCTTGTGCAAATGAAACTCTGTTCCCCAGGTTCACCAAATGTGACAAAGATCCCCTGTTCACCAACAGATGGTAGTAGCAAGCTTCCTACCCTCCATACCTTCAGGCCACACACACACACACACACACAAAACTACTGTCTATACAGCAGGGGTCAGCAACCTTTCAGAAGTGGTGTGCCGAGTCTTCATTTATTCACTCTAATTTAAGGTTTTGTGTGCCAGTAATACATGTTAACGTTTTTAGAAGGTCTTTTTCTATAAGTCTATAATATATAACTAAACTATTGTTGTATGTAAAATAAATAAGGGTTTTAAAATGTTTAAAAAGCTTCATTTGAAATTAAATTAAAATGCAGAGCCCCCCCGGACTGGTGGCCAGGACCCGGGCAGTGTGAGTGCCACTGAAAATCAGTTGCCTACCCCTGCTATACAGTATATATATTTAACTTTGTTGTTAAGTTCCTGGTTCTGTTTTTGGAAGTTCATGCTCAAAGCTGATTGGTACCAACTGAGAACCAAACACAGACTGAATTGTCAGTCCTTTCTGGCCTCTACGACACACAGTGCTGAGGGCAATGAAGAAGGAGATTGGAGTACAGGTTGGTTATTATGATTGTCTCTGTAACAATAATTAGTTGTGACTTAGGACCCTGAGGCTGCTGGGATCATCAGCCACATACATAGGGAACCACCGGATGTTTTTCACACAACTGAATTGCATACCGTATTCTAGTCAAGTAGCTAGATGCACCTGAGTGCATCTTTCCTTTCTGCATCTGGCACCACCAGGAGCGCAAATGTTCTCGTTAATTGCCTGGACTGAATTCTGATTCTTTTACTGAAGAATGTTTTCTGTCCCTTAAACAGCGCAGTGTGAGCACACCTGGAATGGGCCTCATGACAGATTACATTCCTCCCCCATGGGTTGTTCCAATAATGTGCATTTAAAAAAAAACATTTTTCATTCTTAAAACTTCAGTTGAAAAAAATGGATTCTTCCACAATCTGTACAATTAAACTCCGTAGCGGTGTACCAGGTTAGGTCTACTCTGAAATTTTGCTATGTTCTTTAGAAAATTTGGCCTTTTGAGGCAAAAATACAAAATTTGTGAAATGCCCCTGGCTCATCTGATCAAACCTGTGAATTTATCCCAAGAAGTTCATCCTTTTGCAGCAAAAAGCTGTTTCTGTTTTCCCTGAAGTGGGAAACCTGTGGTGACAATTAAAAATGGATTGATCCATCCTGAACATTTAAAAATAGAATTTTTTTAAAAAATTATTATTTTCTGCTAGTTTCCTTGATTCTCATTGTACAACATGCCAAAAATGTGAACTCTAACAATATCTTGGAGCAATTCCTTCTGGGAGTTACCCAGAGTGCATTTCAACTGTGGTCTCAACCCATGAACATTTTGAGGGTACCAGGCCCAAATAGTTGCTGAGAAACCAACATGTAAGGATAACAACAGTAGGTTAGGTACTCCTTCCAGTCAATAGAAGCTAAATTCAGCCATCATGTAATCAAGCTCAATTCAACCAACTGCAGTGTTACTATTATTATTACTTATTATTTGAATTATAGGAGCACTTGAAGGAGCCCACCCATACTGAGGACCCATCATGCTAGGCACTGTACAAACTGTCCCTGCTTCGAGGGGCAGACAATGGGTGGAAGAGGAAACAGAGGCACAGTGAGGTGTCAATAGGGTTGTTCTTGTTTGCATCAAGTCTGAATTGCCCCAGTAGCAGCCAATGACATATCTTGTTGTTCACATTCTTTCCCCCACACATATGCATCCTTCCCCATGTCGCCTTCCCTGTCATTTTCAGTCCACGAGTTATGACCATCCCAAGTCATACATCTCTCCTGCTCCTTCTCCCCCATCCCTTCTCTTGCAAACTTCCCCACATCCCCATGTCTCTGTCTCATATGCCCCCTCCCTCACTCTTCCCTGTTTCCCTTCCACATACACTCTCCCTGTTTTTCATGTCCTCCAATTCCCCCACATAGCCAAGAAAGATGGCTCACATTCCTTGACATGTCAATTAGGGTTGAGGGGTGAGGCTTCCCTTCCATTTCAGAGAGACCAAGCCCACACTGCCTGTCATCTGTAAGCAATATGCTAGACATGTTTCTTTCTTCACTAAAAAAAAAAAGTAATTTATTTTCTAATTACAAAAGAGTATAGGATAAAAAAGAAATGATGACTGCCAGATGGCGAATCACCGTTTAGCAGGAGCAGGAAAAGAGAGGACTCAGTCAATCACAGGGTAAGTGATAAGACACTGCCGTGAACTACCGAAAAGAAAGGAAGCTCATTACACGAGGCACTAAATTATTCTTATTGAGACTTCTCCTCCTTCTTCCCTTCTTCTATTTTTTATTCTGAGCCATAAAGCAAGTAATTCTACTGAGACCCTCTTTGAAATGATTAACATTTCCATTTTAACTTTTGTTTTTTGATTGTGTCCCTGCCATTAATCTCCCTGTCTCTTTCCCTGCCCTGCTATTCACCCCTCCCTCTAACATGCTTCTTCATTCTACTGCTGGCCTGCACCCATGGACGCAGTAATAGAACTTCCTGAAGGTGAGGGGCGCTGCGAGTATTCTGGAGATGGACAGTCAAGTGCATGGGCGGCGGGTGGACCGCTGGCTCGGGGAGGCTAGCCCCCAAACCCCGCCCCTTCCACTGAGGCCCTGCCGGAGCCCTCCCAAGGTGGCCGCTGGCCCCTGCTCCCAGCCCCGGAGCGCCCCCAACCCCAGGCGGGCAGTCTCAACCCCCGCACCCCAGAGCGCTGGGAGGGCAGGCTGTGCAGTCCCAGTCCCGGAGCACTGGGAGGGCGGGCGGCACGGTCCCAGCCCCCCTAGCTCCAGAGCGCCGGGAGGGTGGGCAGCAGGCACAGCCCCAGTGCCAACCCCAGCCTGGGCCAGGGCACAGGGGAACTGGGAAGAGCCAGAGCGGGAACCAGGCGGGAGCCTGGGGGCAGAGCGTGGGTGGAGCCACGCCCGGCTGTTTGGGAAGGCACAGCCTTCCCCAGCCTATGATCATGTGGGTTCACCACCCTTGCCCTTTGGCTGAATGCACTGCTGACACAACAGCCGGTTAGGTTGTTACCAGAAGTACTTTCCCTCAGAGGAGATGTTTAGCTGAGGTCCCTCCTGCACGTGAGTTGCAATGGATGTCCGGGCCCAATGTAAAAATCCCAGGACTCTGGCCAGCATTCTCTATTTCAGGGAAAGAGACTCTAACAACATCCATGGCCATGTGTGAGCTATTTCTGAGCAGCTGTATTTACCTCCACTGCAGTGCCAGTGTCTAAGTCATCATGGCCACATAAAGTATGTCCCTAGGTCTGAATAGCACTCTGTACAACCAAATTCTGTTCTGGTGCTGCATCCGCCTACGCCCTCCCGCAGTGCAGCGTTTCAGTGAGACTGAAGTGAAAGTACAGCCCCTGTTGGGAAATTGCTGTAGAAATGAGAGTGGGTTTACACCACATCTGGACCGAAGATTTCCCATTTCCTTAGGGAAGTTACAGGGAGGCCTGCAAAGATCTGGATGGCTCTGGAGATGGATAAATCAGATTTGTGTGTGTGTCGGAGGGCGGGAGAACTGATATCTCTTGCATCTTTAATCTGATGGGTGGTGCCCTGTTTGCAGCTAGCAACCCAAGAAAGATCTGTAAGGTAGTGTGGTCTAGTGGCTAGGGCACTGGACTGTGAATCAGAAGGTCTCTGTTCTGCTGCTGCTACTGGCCTGCTGTGTGATGCTAGGTAAATCACACCCCTTCTCTGTGCCTCAGTTTCTGCATCTGTAAACTGGGGATAATAACTGACTTCCCTTTGTAAAGCACCTTGAGCTCTACAGATAAAAAGCCCAGTGTTAGAGCCCTGCCCCAGCTTGCCCCTGCCCCGCCTGCCATTCGCTGCATCCCTCCTCCCTCCCCCACCAAACCCTCCTGCCCGCTATGAGACCCCTTCGCCTGCTGCTCGCCTCCTCACCCCCCCCGCCAGATCCCCCCACCCGCAGCAAGACCCCCGCTGCTCGCCTCCTCACCCCCCGGCCAGATCCCCCCCACCCGCAGCAAGACCCCCGCTGCTTGCCTCCTCACTTCCCTGGCCTGCAGCAAGACCCCTGCACCAGCATGCTGATTGCCACCTCACCCCAGCACCTGCCCACCACTTGACTCCTCACTCCCCCACCAGACACTCCCCTCTGTCCGCAGCGAGAGCACCACGCCAGCCGCTGGCTCTCCAGGTGCCTCCTCACTCCCCCGCCTGCAGCTTGCCTCCTCACCTCCCCACCTGCCACTGGCTCGCCGCATCTCTCCTCCCTCCCCCGTCCCTGCAGAGGAGGGATGTGGCGAGTGGCGGGGACCTCAGGAGCGGAGTAGCTGTAGTGTAGTAGACTTACCAGGCAGCAGCAGGCAGCATGAGGGCCTTGGGGAAGGAGTGGAGCAGGGAGAGGAAGAGGCAGGGCCACCACACCCGGGTGGCAGGTTGGCAGTAGCTGTGCCAGGGAAAACTTAGTCTTCCCTGGCCTGTTATACCCGCCGCCCATGGCCTTGCTAAACTGGCATTAATATTAATTGTGTCAATGGGAATTTTAAGAAGCTTTACACTAGTATCGTTAGGCTGGTATTTTACTACCCATATTTCTCTGGTGTGAATCATAGACTGGACACAGCTTTGAAATGAATCAGGCTGACAATGAATACTTTTGTGACACTAATCAAAATAAATCTAGTGTCTACTACTGAAGAGGAACAAAACCTCTGGCACTCTTTTTAAGTACAGGTTTCAGAGTAACAGCCGTGTTAGTCTGTATTCGCAAAAAGAAAAGGAGGACTTGTGGCACCTTAGAGACTAACTCAAACAAATTGGTTAGTCTCTAAGGTGCCACAAGTACTCCTTTTCTTTTTAAGTACAGTCTGCTTTCCAAATTAGCTCCACTCTGCTGTCTTTTGCTGCAGAGAGAGATATCTCCATTTGGGTGTAACAGAGCAAACTGGTTCTCCATAAGTAGGAACCGATGATTTGTAACTGTGGGACCCTGGGGAATGGGTTTTGTGTTACACATCTTTTTCTCTTTATAGGTAGTACAGGAGTGGCTGTGGGAGTTTTTACCTAGAAAGTGCTCTTGGAGGGGTTGAAAGCAAGTAAGCAGTAAGGAAGTCCTTAAGGGAGACTAGAAATACTACAGCATAAGGTACTGAATTCTACAAAGACTGTAGCAGTAATTTATGGCAGGTTGGTCTTTTTCATTTTTGAAGTTGTGTAGGCAGTTTAATAAGGAAGCAGAGATTCCAGTCCATGGGTATATTTTTATTAAAATAGGAGGGGTTTAGCTTTTAGTGGTAAGGGAGACTGTTAATTGTACCAGATCATGAATATGGATACTTTGTTATCAATAAAAATCAAATCTTGCACTTGAAGAGAAAACAAATTACAATTAATTAATCAGTGGAAAACATTTCATTTGATCCAGGAAAAACAGCTGGAACTATCAAATCTAGATGGGCAAATAGGATAATCAAATCAATACCACACTTTCTTATTGGCACAGAGCCACAAGCTATGAAGCAAACGCACATGTGAATCCACTTCATTTCTATTAGCTGATTAGTTATATAATGAAGTTGAAGTCAAACCTGAATGGGAGCCAATCATTCATGTCATCCCCTGCCTGGATCTGTGTCTATACAAGAGGGATGAACCTTCCATACTGTTATTTTACCCGTGTCTGGCACAGCTAATGTCATTTTTGGTACAAATTACACTCCTTCCAGCTGGGTTCCTAGTATCTACTTCTTGCTAATAGGAGGCTTAGTTGCTCTCTGTCTTCTCCCACCTCCACCTTCCAGTTCTATCTTATGGTGGCAAACCCCTTTCTTTACGGCAAACCAGAGCACTCTGTGAAATGTACAGTGTAAGTGGGGGCAGGAAACCAATAATAGCCCCAAAGTGCGCTCTTCCCACTAATCCAAGGTTAGAAACACAAGGGATCAACCCAGTCCATTAATATAATCTTTAATTAGTGCCATTGTCAACAAGAATAGCTGTAAATGACCAGGGCCAGACATGCAGTTTAGTTAATAGGGTATTAACTGAGACTGGATTATAGTGCCCCAACACAGGGTCAGGGGTGCAGAAGGGCAGGGGGGGTTGGGTTGGTTTTTTTTTTTTTTTTTTTGGTGGTAGTTGTTTTTAGTGAAGTTAGCACTTGTTAAAATTACCAGTTGGTCAGCTGTGGACTGCAGACCTCTCTTTGTCAGACTTCTTCAGTGGATAAAGGCTTCTGCAAGGAAGGCTTTCCTCCCCCAGCTCCCAAGTCCTTCTGCAAGCAAACATCATCCTTGTTCCAGAGGGGAGTTCAGTCTCTGGGATACAATCCTTGGCCTCCCTGGTGAGATTTTCCTAGCACTAACTGGCCCTTCTGTGAAGATTTTTGGCAGCTTGGGCACCTGTCTGCTGGGAACTGAATGCACCAGCTCAGGTTCACAGCCTCTCAAAGAGCCATCAGTATGGAAATGGTTTTTAGTCAATAACAACCTGAGCCAGGTTCACACCGCTAACCTGGAGATTAAAAAAAAAAGCAAACAAACCCATCTTCTGTTACTACCCACCCTGAGCTGCCCAGTCTCTAATGGGGGAGAGTAACTGTGGCTGAAGCAGAGTCCACTGACAAATTGAAATCTTTAGAGTTTTATTTATCTACAGTATGCCAGGATGAGCCCATCTACTCCTAGATGCATTAAATAGGCTGATATTATTAGCATTATTCACATGCAAGAAACTCTGCCTCTCTGTGGTTAGAAATATAGATTCCGAAAATGGGCAGTAGCTCTCTTAAATGAAAAGGAACAGGATTAGTGGCTTTTCCACATAAAAAGCCAATGGCTCCAAGTACACTGATATCTATGAGTGCCATCCACTTTTATGTCTCATATGGTTGCTTGTTTTGGACCCCACTAGTGAATGAAGAAAGATGCTCCTATGGTTAGGGAACTAGTATAGGATATGTGAGAGCTGGATTCAAGTTCCTGTTTTGCCACACTTGCCATGTGATCCTGGGCAAGCCACCTAGCCTCCTTGTTCCTCGGTTTCCCATCTGTCATTTGGAGATTAAAGCATTGCCCTACATCACAGGATAAATGTTAACGATTAGGAGTTCCCCCAATACTAAGATATCCTGTTTGCCTACCTAGATTTGACAGTTCCAGCTGCTTTTCCCTGATCAAATGAAATGTTTTCCACTGATTATTTAACCCTAGACATTTCTCTAGGGTTAGATCTGTTATTCCCAGCATTCTGTCCTGTAAACTGGAATAGCTTCTGCCACAAATGATCCTGTCTCTAATTGGTGACTTTTATGTCTCCAGAGTTACATATGGATGCCAGAGTTCTCAGCTTTGTAACATAAGTATCTATTCTCTCTTCTGTTTCTTTGTTTCAGATAAAGACATGGTAATTCTCTACAGTCTCATTCTTTCTGGGGTCACAGTACTCATCAAACACCTTGGTCAGCTGCTCTAGTGTTTCAAGAATTACTCCTGGCAACAGTGTTTTCTCCCCAATGAGAAATTAAAGAAGCTTTACCTTTAGTTTCTCATCTTCATCCCCCTTCATCAGCTCTATAAACAGACTTAATTCTTGCTTTCATTTCTTCTCTGCTTGTGCAAGGTTTTTTGTCTGGAAATCCAGCACTCTTGGTGGTCTAAGTCCCTCTGTTTGCTCTTTTGCTAAGTGCTGCTTTGTTTGCCTGTTAATCACACTATCTTCTTTGCTGTGGGTCTCACTACACTGACCTCTGCCACCATGTTGCATGTTTGGATACAGATATTCAGGCCTGTCTGCAAAGGCCTATACTTTAAGAATTTAGGTGTATTCTTATCACTTAGCGAGGTATAAAAGAAAGAATCAAAATCACTGTCTGCCGGTGTAAGGGCCTTCTCTTACTGTGACAGTCTGAGGCCCTGTTCTGTGGCTAAGATCTTTGGCTAAACATCAGAGGCAGCCATAAGCTAGGAAGTGTATGGTCACATCCTCACATTCCAGACTAGTCACACTGAAATAAGGCAATCTGGGGCTGTTAGAAAGGTGATCCAATCTATCACCTCCAGAGAAAGGGAAGAGCCTAGAGGATATAAAAGGAAGTTTAGTTTGATAGTTTTCTGTTCGGTAAGTACTCACTTATCAATAGACACAGCTGGGAAACCCTTATGTCTTTATAGATGTAGTTGTGAAATCCTCAGTTCTGTATTGTTTTGTCATTATAGTTCCCACTTTGCTATTGTTTATTTGCATGGTCTCTGTCTGGTTCTGTGATTGTTTCTGTCTGCTGTATAATTAATTTTGCTGGGTGTAAGCTAATTAAGGTGGTGGGCTATAACTGGTTAAATAATCATAATAGACTGTATATTTGCATGTTACATGCAAATGTGGAAAAATGACAGACTGTAGTTATTTGTCTTTGGAAATGCATAAAAAGATCCCAGCCAACATACAATGACATGTATTGGGCAGTAAGAGGAAAAACAGAAATGTGAATTGAGACACAGAAGAGACAGGTTTTCTATAGTCGAAGGTTTGTGCAATCATGATACTTCTGGAAGGGATCATCAATGTACAGTTTCTTCTCTTCCAGAAAGAAGTGCTCATTTGATCAAGGAGTTTACTTTGAGTTTTATTGCAAAATACTTGTTGCCTCAAGCGTCTTTTCTGTGGAATAGACTTTTTCCATAATTTTTTCTTGTAATCAGCTTTTTTCCTTAACCAAAGACCACAGTGCAGTCAGAGAAATCTATAGACCACAGATTTTACAGATTTTCTCTTTCCTTTTTGAAGGCTATAATATGTGAGAGTCCTCACTGGCTGCTGAAGGACATGTGGCAGTAAGGGTGTTGCGCAGACTGGCAAGATGGCGGTAGCTGTCGTTACATGGAGGCTGTTGGAGATTTTAAGACCTCTGAATTTTCTGGTCCCTTTGGCCTACAACAGCTCCTGCAACATCCGTCTTATTTCTGGACTCTCCATACGATGTTCCAACCGAGTGCAGGCACCATTAGCTTCCTCTGTTACAAAACCTCTGCTGTCTGTTGGTGATCAGTCACATGGGTGTCCTCTCTTCATCTTTAACAGTGTAACACCCTTACTGGTACATTATGTTGTTGCAGGAGCTGTTGTAGGCCAAAGGGACCAGAAAATTCAGATGTCTTAAAATCCCCAACATCCTGTGAGGACTCTCACATATTATAGCCTTTGAAAAGGAAAGAGGAAATCTTTAAAATCTGTGGTCTATAGATTTCTCTGGTTGCACTGTGGTCTTTGGTTAAGGAAAAAAGCTGGTTACAAGAAAAAATTATGGAAAAAGTCTATTCTACATAAAAGACGCTTGCGCGAACAAGTGTTTTGCAATAAAACTCAAAGTAAAGTCCTTGATCAAATGACCACTTCTTTCTGGAAGAGAAGAAACTGTACGTTGATGATCCCTTCCAGAAGTATCATGATTGCACAAACCTTCGACTATAGAAAACCTGTCTCTTCTGTGTCTCAATTCACATTTCTGTTTTTCCTCTTACTGCCCAATACATGTCACTGTGTAGGCTGGGATCTTTTTATGCATTTCCAAAGACAAATAACTAGAGTCTGTCATTTTTCTGCATTTACATGTAACATGCAAATATACAGTCTGATTTGAATTATTGTACAAACACTTTAAATAATCATGATACAATATGTTAGGATTGGTTAGTTAAATTTAAGTAAAATGATTGGTTAAGGTATAGCTAAGCAGAACTCAAGTATTACTATATAGTCTGCAGTCAATCAGGAAGTGTCGGGGGGGGATTGGAATCATGTTTTGCTAAGGGGAGGAATGGGAACAGGGACACAGGTATGGCTCTGTAGTGTCAGAGCTGGGAAGGTGGACACTAAGGAAGGAAATTGGAATCATTGCTTGCTGGAAGTTCACCCCAATAAACATTGAATTTGCACCTTTGGACTTTGGGTATTGTTGCTCTCTGTTCATGTGAGAAGGACCAGGGAAGTGAGCGGATGAAGGAATAAGCCCGTAACATTGCATATACCGTATGCTGGGTAATAACATGAAAGGACTCCATGCCCATAATTTTAAATAGTTCTCTTAATACAGAGCCAATTTACAAAGATGCTGCAACTGCAACTAGCATTCCAGCCATGTGCACACAGACCGATGTTCTGGTGTTTCCTCCAAACTCCTGCAAAATGTGCTCCTCCATGTGCAGGTTGTTACACTGGGCACAGGTAGGATTGGGCTGTTCATCCTACCTTAAAGTTCTTGCTCAGTTTCTCTGCTGTTAACTACTCCTGGTCCTATTGTAATTAATGGGAGTTTTGCCATTCACTTCAATGAGCCAGAATTTCATCCTCTGTTTCTTTCTTCCTGTTGATCAGGACAGAACTCTCTATACCTTCCTATTTGGAATCAGTCAGCAACTAGGCAAGTAAACCTGCTCCACTGGCTTAGTGGATAGAGACTGAAGTCACAATTTCCACCCCTAATTGTGCATGTTCATGACAGGCCAACAGCTGTGACCTCTGAATCATTAAAATCTGACAAAGGACTTGTTCTTTGGAGAGAAAAGGCTGAACTTTTATCCTGGAATAGAGTCAGCTACCCTTGTGGAGACAAAAGACAGAATCACTCTCTAGTCCCTAAGGAAGCTTTCTGACCATCCTTGGTTACGAAGCTCTGTGTAAGCTTGAAAGCTTGTGTCTCTCACCAACAGAAGTTGGTTCAATAAAAGGTATTATCACCCCACCTTGTCTCTCTACACTATATTAGGTATGCACAGATATTGCTACATCTGTTTGTGGGCTGAGCATTTCAGGGGAGAGGCACATGATAATGTGCGCTCTCTCTCTTTCTCACACACACACACTCCCCATAGAGAAGCTGGCCAGATATGTGTGTGTGAATCGGCGTTGTACTCTGCTTCAAAGGAGCCATCACCATGTCAGTGGCTGATGCAGAGCTGCCCTGACATGACAGCACACATTCAGCTACGCTGCAAAATGTATTCATTATTACACAGAACACCAGTGCAAGTTAAAACACCGTTAAAGGGGCAAGTTCTCAGGGGGCTTCTGTTCATGAGTTCATGTGCTGCAGGGATGTGTGCGTGTGTGCACACAGACACATGCACTGCACACACAGCCTAACTGGGGTCAGGAGGAGGCATTTGCATGTGCAGTTCAATATATGCACATCCCAAATGAAAGGGATATGCCTGCATTTTATATGTGCTGAGACGTACTGACTCTTTAGCTCCCGTTCTTTAATCTAAATGGGCCCAAAAAAAGGTAATTTCTGAATGAAAATGGGAAATTTGGACCAGATCCTCCAGTGCTTTGAGATTGCACTGCTGGTGTGGTTTGGCCCCAGATCTGGGTAAAAGGCCTCATGAGGCTCATCCGAGCCCAAGGGTGGCCTTTCAGTGGAGTGCAGCCAATGAAGGGATTTATGCATTGCATATGCTTCTTGCTGCCAGTGTAGTGGCCAAGAGTTGTGTGGCTACTGAAAACGGGAAGGGAGGTCAGTGTAATTACAGCAGTCCTCAGACTGCTATAACAGCACACATGGCAGAGGTACAGAGCAGCACCATGGATAGGGAGGGGCACAACTGGATGTTTTAACCCATCTTTAGACACCGTCTCCTGACGTGCTCTGGGCATACTGGGGGTATTTGAGCATCTGACCCTTTATCTTCAAATCACTTGCTTCTTCCTACCGGGACAGCAAATTCTAAATACCGGGGCAGTCCTTATTCAGGCAAAAATGGGAGTGTTACTGACAAAGGGCAAGGTAAAAATGGAGTAAGAATCTCAGGATTTGGCCTATGGGAGGTTTAAAATCCCCTGGCACGGAACGGTCCCCCTGGATTATCTAGCCACAGCAGGGCCAAGGAAGGGTGGAAAAGTAGCCTCATCTCTGAATTTCTTGGCTTTCCCCGCCTCCATTTAAACTCTCACTGTTATTTATGTTCATGTCAATTTTTGCAATTACTTATAAATGTAATCAAGACCTCTTGCATGTTCTATCCATTCCAATAACTGAGGTCATTGGTCATCTCTCTAGGGGGCTGGGGCCTTTGACCTGCCCTTAGTATTGTTGCCAGCGTTCTCCTGACATGCCAAGGGACGATGCTGCGGCAGCATGGCTCTCAGTAGCGACATTTCCCCGCACTGCTGCCTCTTCACCATCACGTGGCGAGGGGCCATCACGCCGCGACGCAGAAGGGTTGTGGTGCTGTGCCCAGAGCGTGCCCAGTGGCATTTGCCGAATGAAAAATTCAGAGACATCATGCAGCAAATCAATTTAGAGCACTTTGTTGTTGTTAGTATGTATTTGTATCGCTATAGCGACCAGGCGGGGCCCCAGTCAGCAACGAGGCCCCATTGTGCTAGGTGCTGTAACACATACATTCCCTCCCCAGAGATCTGACCGTATGACTGACGGACAGGTGGAGGAAGTCCATGCGATGGGGGGCTGCCCTAGCTGGTGGTTAGCTCCAAATTCCCACCCCATGCCTCAGGGTAGAGGCCCCTCCTACAGACTGTGGGGAGGCAGAACTCGCTCCAACACCTTTATTCGTAACAATCCCCTTAACCAGCAAAGGGCACTTTTATCAGCACACATAGCTTGAGCGCTCCCCAGCATCAGCGCCTCAGTCACTGATCAGGGCACCTCCTTTCCTGGAGCTCTGGCTTATCCTCTCATGAGGCGCAAGCTCACAGCCTCCACACAGACTGGCTCGTCCCTGGGCCTGTCCTCCTAGCCCTGTGCTCAGACTCCCAGCCGGCTCCAGCAGCCTGCACAGTTCCATCCCAAAAAGCATCCCTGGAGGAGAGCGGGCAAGTAAGGGTGGGATTTCCTGCCAGGTCCCTAGCCAATCAGGACTCTGGGGTGTGGGGGAAGAGAGGGCTCCAGCTGCATAGCAGAGGTAGCGGGTGGGAGGTGGGAAGAGTGGTGTGACTATAGCAGGAGTACATGGTGACACAGACCAGTTACCTGCCTCACTGCAGTTGGATCTGACTGGTTTTCGTATCGGTGTCCAGCAGGCCCCCGTCTCGTCGTTCATGTACTGTTGTCACTACATTACAGGCGAGTCTGGAGAAGGGATTTGACATGGGACCAGGCAGTGGCATCCAAGCGTAAGGTGGGAGATGGAAGAAGATGCAAAGGCACTTGCAGTGCCAGAGGACAAAGGAGGCTGGCATGGTGGCAATGTGGAGGAAGGATTGCAATAAGACCTCAAGCAAGTATTGTGGAGCTGAGTTTTGAAGAGCCTAGAAAGGCCCTTGTGTTGGGTGCAGTGGAGAATGGGGAATCGAAGAAGGGGTGAGATGGTCAAAGCTACAGAGCCAGTAGATGATCTTATCAGCTGCTTTTGGACTGGATCTGAGTGGAGAGGGATTTATTTATATATTCATGAAGATTTGGCAAATCTATCCTAGCTGTGACATACGGCTGTACACAGTGTGACTTCAGGGCTCTTGAATTCCCCTGTGAATTCATCTTGACAGGCAAAGGTCAGATGCATGAAAACCAGATGGGGACTGGACTAAATGACCTCTCACGGTCACCTCCAGTCCTATGATTCTATGATTTGGGGAGAGGAGGGGATCATAACTATGACGAGCACTTTGCACTTTAATCCCACTTTAAAAGAGCCACAGCACATTCATTAAAATCCAGAAATAGCTCTGAGCTGCTTGTACAAATTCAGGTCCAAACTTTCTCAAAGTCCAAAAGTGTTAGGATCCAGGGGTTTGGTTTGGTCACTTAGAAGGTCAGGGGGACCTGTGCTTTCCCAGCCTTTTGGGGAGTTCGCAACAGGGCTTTTGCCAACTCTGATAAAGGCCTCAATGAGGGGGCCAGTTAGTACCAAACAAGCAACTCAGCATGTTGTTAGCACATTGAGATTGGTTTTGTTGAAACTTGGTAATAAGCTAGGTGCTAAAGAGGCAAATAAGTTAGTGCTGTCTTTTCTGTGTGTGTGTTTTCATACTGCACTTATCACAATGGGGTCCTGGTCCATGACTGGGGCTCCTAAGCAATCAATCTACCAGTGATAGTATCTAAGGGCAGCCTAATTCGTTAATGAATGGGAACTCTGTTCTTGTGCTTGTGTTTACTTACAGAATCACCAGCTTTCAACATGTGCCTTGACATATCTGAGGAATAAATATGCTTATGAAATGAATCACATAATATGTGTTTCACTTCAAAACACCTTTCGCTGGGATTTTTCAGGCCGAGGAAAACCAACACAAATCTTTCTTTTAATGCAGTCAGAAATCAAGTGGCCACCTTCTCATTGCTATATGGGGCAGTACCATGCAGGTGCTGAATGCTATTTTGGAAGCCTGGCTATCCACCTCAATCTCCCATTCTCTCAGATTCATTGCACACGGGACCATTGCAGTTACCCCCTTACACATGTGCGTGCGTACACACACATACACCCCCCTCCTAGCAGCAGGGCTGCCAGCCCCTGAGCCTGTGATTAAATGAACACGTGAGTCGGATGTGTGATTATGCTCCTGTGCCCCTATTAAAATATATTAGCAGCAACTGAGAGGCCCGAATGGAGATTTAGCAGGAATTTCTGATGAGGAAAAAGTCTCATGTCTCATTTGTCAAGCATGAGGCTAAGCCCATGTTGGTTAGTCGATGCAAAATTTAATTTACAGTAAAATAAATGATAATAATAGAGTCCAAACATCAGGGTTTCTTAGGTGAAAAATGCTGCAGCGCATTCAGTGTTGATACATTCAGCTCCCATGTAAAAAAAAAAAAAAGTAAATATTTCAACACTTTGGGACTGGCGCCTGCTGAGCTTTAAATTCCAGGGCTTGCTTTGTACATAGATTAGATCCTCAGGAGTTATATTGGCCTCTGCAGCCACTGAATCAAGCTTAGAATATGTTCTTCCAAACAAAAAAAAAATAACCCCCCCATATTGTCCCTCGTGTAGAGAAAGAGCTTAAAGCGTTTGAGAGTTCAAGGTCTCAGTCCTTATCTTCAGTGTGCTATCGGCCTGGGCCCAGGGCATGGAAAAGATTTCCTAAAGCTCCAGGATGTAAACTGAGTTCTACAAGTCTGTTCTTCTGCCACAATGGAACTTTGTATCATTAGGGTGAATCTCATCTGTGCAGGAGACAGAGCTTTCTACAGGGCTGGTCCTAGACTATGAAAAGAACTCCCCCAGGAGCTAAGGACCATCACAGACCTCCCCACCTTCCTCTCCAAGTGCCAGGTGCGCTCCTTTGACCTGCCTTTTCTAACATGGACAAAGAATAGAATGTACACGTCTAAAAACAGTACCAAAACAACACAATCCACTGCACACACAATTCTCCTCCTGGCAGAGGATGTGAGAGAGAACAAACCAGGTGTGACAGGTGGTAGTCAGATTGCTTAATGCAACACTGGAAGGTGCTCAGATACTCCAGCGATGAGGGCAGTAGAAGAACCCACATAGACTAGAACAGAATAGTTTCCTGCACAGTACTCAGAGGAGCAGGAGGTGAGTTCCATAATGATGCTCAGGTGGCAGGAGTCCTAGCAGAGTGCTTGAAGCAAGCAAAAGTTGAAGTTCAAGCAAAGTTTGAAGACCAAAGAGAACATCAGGACTTAGTGGTCAAGTCCTAGGACAGTGCTCAGTGGGAGGACTTGCAGACTGAGAGCTGGGGCAATGCTCAGAGGCAGCCAATGCTCATATCTGAGCTGAATCCTACCTTAATGTTTATGGGTAGAAAGAGATGGAGGAGCCAACTCCTGACATGGCCCTCAGGGGGGGCAGGAGCTCTCACAGCCCATCTCTAGTGACCATCTCCCCTCTTTGCCGAAGTGCTTCTTCCCAGGAATCATGGAAATAGATTCAGTGACTTATCTACAATTACAAAAGGATGCTCTGCCCTGCCTTAGCCACACCCCATAATGTAGTTTGTTACATAGCTTGTAAGGGGGCTCTGCTGCTAGATGTCTACTGATTTGTATTTTTCAGACTCTTTATACCAGTCCAGGTCAGTACCCTGAGATAATGGGGAGAAGCCATTGGACATAGCTATGGAGTAACCAAAAAAATATGGTTTATAGCAGAAGTGGGCCTAGAATCAGGTCTACATCCAAATTTTCTCAAAATTCATGAGAGTTTGGAGTTGTGGTCATGGCTCAGGCTTATGGTCTTGAGTCATGACATTCAGGGTTACATCAAAGTTAATCCAGAGTGACCTCAGTGACTTCAAAAGTGTTCTTTTAAGTTTACACTGCTGTCACTGAGATGAGATTCTGGCTGCAGATCTGGCTCTGAATTTCCCCAGAGTCTGGATCTGGTGGTCTGCTCTGGACTCCAAAGGCCAGTAGTCGGGCCCTGGAAATGGCTGGCAGCTCAGTCAAGAAGGCAAAATATAAAGCTCCAGCATCATTAACAATACCAGGATTTTCAAAGCCAATCCCAACCCCCACATTTCCCTGCTATTTCCCCTTTTTCCTTTCTGAAAACAAACAAACCCAAACCAAGGGTTGCAGTATGAATGCAAAGGAGGGAGAGAGAGAGAGAGCGAGTGAGCATGCTTGTTGGAGAGAATCTCTTTCCTTTGGGCACTGAAGTGTTCTGACATCAAACCTTCTGTCCTCATTAAGAAGCTGTGTGTGTGCCATTGTGACATCTTTATTCACACACCCCAAGACTTCAAAGCCTTCAGGAGATTTCCTTGGTGGGTTTAACATAAAAATATCAGGAGATGAAACAGTGCAAAAGGCAGCCCGGTGCATTCTTGTTTTAATTAGACCTCCGGTGGAGGGGAATAAGGAGAGAATGGTTCAAATGATATGCACATTCAAGCAGACACACACACACACTTACGGATTGCACTATCATACACAGAACACACACAACCTGATCAGCTCTCACCTTTCTCACATGCCCACGTGTCAGGAATGTGAAACAGACGGTGAATTTAGCAATATGATTTTTAGGCATATCAACAGACACGCACTCATGTCAGGAAGAAGACATTGCTGCAGATGAACTGAATTTTACTGTTACACTTCATGCTTTATATTTAGCTAACTAAAAAATGAAAAAGAAGCAAAAGTAAGAGAGAGTGAAAGAAAGAAACTAGTGAAGCAAGCCAGAGAGGTCTTGGAGATTTCAGATAGGAAAGACTAGAGCTGGACAAACGATTAGTAATGCATCGTGTATTTAGATGACATTTCCCTCTTTTCTGTTTGTGATTTTTCCATGATTTTTCTTTTGTTGTTGTTTATTCATAGTTTAAAAGTATTTTCCAGTTAATTTCCATTAATAACTCTCAGTCTGTAGCTTGTTCACAAACAATTGGTGGTATATGAAGTTTGCAATTTGAGCTGTTTTGATTGTGCGTGTAGGATGTGGTAGGTTTCTGGTCTCTGATTGGGTGACAATAACTCTTTAGAATCCAGTTGCAGGTGAAAATGCTCTGAATTACAAATGCAAAATGTAATACTTACTGTAAATGTTCTCTAATATTCACTTAACATTTTCTGTTTCTTTTAATATCCCTGCCAGTAAACTCATTTGCTAGAATGCTCGCGGGAGGCAAACACAAAGGATTGCATTGAAATGAATTTACTTATAATTTTGAGTGAATATTCACAGACATTTTATCCTCAGTATTTAGCCAGCTTTATGACTAAGCCAATTTCTCCTTGCAAAGAATAAACAATTAAAAAAACCTCTCTCTGAAAAGGTTCTCTTCTCCTCTTTAATTTGGTGACACATGGGGAAGCTTTTTTATAGGAGTCAGATCTGAGGAGACAACCCCAAATCTTACTTACCTTTGTGTTTCATATATTGGAACCCAGATTCACTGGGGGATTGCAGCCTGATCCAAAGCCCACTGAAGTCAACAGTGGCCCTGTCTCTAGGATCAGGACTACTGCTAGGTGGTTCAATCTATCTAGATATCTTAGGTAATGGATCAAAACAATGACAGACCCAAGTGCAGAACAAGTACACAGGCTCAAGCTAAAGGAAACCAGGTAGCAGAACAGACAAACACCAACCAAGATTACAGACATCATGGTCCAGAAAGCAAAACAAAAGGCAGAAAGAAAAATGCCTGGCCTCTGGGCAATGGTGCAACGGGTAAGAAAGATAGAATCACTTCATATCCCAATGCTGTGGCCATCCCAGGAAGAGAAAAGCAGTGATTGAGGATGTAGAAATTTCCAGTAAAGAGGAGGATAGCTGCAATGTGACTTCAGTGTACACACACTGCAGAAGAAGGCTGCCAGACATTCTACTCATATTTGCAGTTCTGTTATAGCTAGAGTGCAGCGCCAGCTGCAATCCCAGCAACGTCGGTAAGCAGCAATATTAGACCGGAGAAATGTGACCAAGTGCTGGTGATGTACAATAAAATCATTCTGTGGCCAGTGGGCAAATGCAGGATGTTGACTAAAAACCATGAAAGAAGAGACATTATGGCCTCGAGTGTATAGCAGTTGACCTACAGGAATACCACTCGCTACTGGGCATCACTCTTTGCATACCTCCACTGGCCCCTTCTTCTCTGCTGTATGGAATGTAAGATTTGATGTCTTCACTTTCAAGGCCCTTCGTTGCCTATCTCCACTTTGCCTATCGTCTCTCATTTACTAGCGCCATGTCAAAGCCTGCCTCCAATTGGCTCATGGCACTAGCCATCATCACCCACTTATCAGATGTTCTAACAAGCACATTTGTGCTCTTTCCCACATTGCCCCTTATACCTGGGAGGTGCTCCTTGTAAACCTCCACAAAACCCATCCCTTATCCTCCTTCAAAACCTCCTCAATGCACTCCTTTGCTGGGAAGCCTATAACTAAATTGGCAACACTAGAACCGATACCACTTCTGATCATGTTGCCCAGTGTTGTCTCATTGTCTCTTTGTACTCCCCTCTTGGGTCTGTCTGTGTCCGTCTGTTGTCTTGTGAACTCTTTGGGGCAGGGCTGTCTTTTTGTTCTGTATTTGTACAGCACCTAGCACAATGGGGTCCTGGTCTGTGACTGGGGCTCCTGGGCACTATGGTAATACAAATAAATAATAGTAATAAAAAGAGTAGATTATTTCAATGACACCTGGGATTGGACAGTTCATCGATTTGCACATACTATGTATACATGGGGCCGGACCCTGATCTCAGTGACACCAGTATAAATCTGAATGAACTCCATCAGCTTCAGTGGGAATATTGTGGGTTTACACCAGTATAACTGAGCACAAGCTCAGGGCCATGCCTTAGATATTGCATACAACACTTTACACCTCTGTCAGCCCTAGTAAACTCTGTTTAAATCCCTTCTCCAGCCCTGCAATGAGCTGTCTAAATGTCTCTAGGAACTTTTCCACTGCTTTCCCAAACTTCGCTGCAACCTCTGGCAGCCAGTTCAGGCTTCCTGCATTGCGGCATCATTCTCTTAATTCTAAGAATGGGCTGTTTACTTTAGCATGTCTTTGTGTGGCCTTTATTGTCTCTGAGGATGAAATAGGCAATTTCCCTCATCCCTCCTTCCCCAGCAAGCCAGGCTCACGATGCCTGACCCAGGGTTAATCGTAGGGTTAAACAAGCCATGAAAAATACTCTGGGAAAATGCAAAAGATTTCTCGCTTGGCTGAGCTGAGCAATCTTTCTTTTTTAACGCCGGTGTCATGGGGTAGCCAAACAGACCTTTCTCCCTTTTGTGCAGGAGCTTCTGCTGTGGCAGTGACAGCCCAGGTGAGCTACAGAACGTGTCTCTCTTTCCCTGCAACTCCCTGGCAGCTGCGAAGTACTGCAGTTTGCTCCAGTCCTTTTGGAATGCTTACTCTGTCTTCCTCCCACTCCAGCACTGGATCGAGGAGCAGCAAGTCACAGCTCACTTTGAACATACAGTGGCTCATCAGACGTATCTCAGATGATGCATAGTGTCAGGCAGCAAAGCAACGGACCAGATTTCTTTCTGCACCAGGCTCGATTTGATCCTGCAAAATTCAGAAGCTGATTAGATGGTCCACCTCCCAAAAGCCAGAGAGGTCTTGGGCAACTTTCTGACTTTGCCTGTGTCTTCCTCCTTCCATGTTAGTGGTGCTTCTTTTTGCCTGTCTGGATTCCTTTGTATATAGAGATACCACGGTGATGGGCATGGGATAAAAACCTGGGTGAATAGAAGAACGCATGCAACCTGTAGGGCCAGAATCACTGAAGCTGGCCCAGGAAGGTGCAAAATTACATCTCCCTATACCAAGGTGACCCCCTGCACTCTGAGCAAGGGTAAGCAGTGATATGATAAAAACCTTCCCTGGGAGGTAGGCAGTTTACAAATACAGCTGAGGGAATACACTGAGTGTGCATACCTCCCTGCACCCCTTCCTCCAACCATTCCCAGCCAGTGGGACCAATAGAGGGCATGGTCTCTCTCCACCTCCCTCTCTGGTAGATTTCCCATCATGGAGGCCAATTTGCCTGGGGGTAGCCTAGTCGTCTGCTGAATCTGGCCCTTGGACTGGCTGTAGCCTTCTCATCTTCCTCTGTTGTCCATATCTCTCCTTCACTAATTTCTCTTCATTGTCTGCACCCTGCCCATTCTCCTGCGCTGCACCTTCAAGGCTCTGCATAGCTCTGATCCCTGCTCCCCTCCTCTCTGCCCCAGCCTTCCTCCTGCAGAATTTGATGGCCCAGCTCCAGAGGAGGAGCAGGTGTAGTTTACCTTAGCCAGTTGGAATGGGAGGGTTTAATGTACTGTGAGGATGGATGTTCTGGGCATGGAAATAACTTCCCCTACTTTCACATCACACTCCAGCAGATGTTGTTGAATGTCACTTCAGCCAGCAGTATTTTCCTGAGGTGCCCCTGGTTGCTATGCAGCCAGGGAATATGAAGTGTTAAGGTGGAAGTCCATTATGTGATATGGTGGCTGGATGTCATTTACACCTTCTTGCTACCTCTTAAGGATCTGCCTGCTTAGGCAATCCATCAAATTAACCAGAAAGAGCAGCCATGCCGAATGCTCTGGCTCCCGGATCAGCATCACAGATTCCTCCTGACACTCCTCCTCAAAATGTGCCAGAACAAACCACTTGTGTTTGGAAGTTCAGGCTGTGTAGGCAACCAGCATTCAGCACTGGACCATTTATCAGTAGGCAATGTAGGGAAGGGGAGGGGGGGCTTGCAGAGGCAGCGTGCTCGAGACAAGGAAGGAAGGAGAAGGCCCTGTCCCTGGCTCATGGCTGCGTTCGACCAATATCAACAAGCACCGTTGGAAGGGTGGGTCAGCTCAGCATGGAGACTGAGCAAAATGAAGATTAAAAACTGGTGGGTTGATCCCTCCAAAAGAGAGAATAGTCACTATTAAAGTTCTGATTTAAATCCCTTAGATAGTCATCTTGTTGTGCTGGGCTAGTGCAGGGGTCTGATATCAAGATGTCAGTGTGTTTAAAAAGGCAGCTTATATCTGCTGTGTATGTAGATGAGTTCATGGTGTATAACAATCCATATCAGCCACGGTGCAGCACCTGAGCACGCTGGAGTCAGGTCTTATTACAAAGGGTATAACCCACTCCTATGCTATTGAGCAGTTTACTCCCCAAATTGAGCTCTCATTATATTGCCATATAATTTGGTGGAGTTTATCTTACAGGTGGTTTTTAATTAATTTATACTATTCATTCTTTTTTTCAAATTGAATAGTGGCATGTTCACTTCCTGTCCCAAATTGTTGTATGATGTTGTTACACACTGCTAAACAGCTATCATGTTCCGCTCCAGAGGTGGCTGTATGTTAGTGGTGGATAAAATGATTCTTGTGTATTTAGTTTATAAAATTCTTTGGGATCTTTCAGGATAGAAGCCACCAGAGAAATGTAAGGTATTAGTAGCAGCATACATGCGTGCACACAGACAGACAGACAGACAGACATGCGCATATTTTCCATTTCATATGCCGAGACAGAACATCTCCTTCTCTGATGAAGGAGCCTAGATCTTTGGAGCAGTAACATCCATGAAGAGGAGAATCTTCTGAACATGTGTATAGAAAATGCAGTAGAAATTAACACAGTGGGAATGTTATTGTTGTGAGCTGGATAAGCTATTGTGATTGCCTGTAAGACCAAGGAGACCACAGAAAATCCACCAGCAGGAAGCACTCCTCATATTGATGCATGCAGCAGTCACCTTTGTGAATGTTTGTCGTATTAACCCCTATGATCAGAGAAAACAAACTGATGTGGCTTGGAAATACATTATGTAGGATTAAATAATAGAGTGTACACACACATAAACAAGCAAGAAGCTGAGTTTTAATACTGTGTATCATTATTGGCATGCTGGACCTTAATGGCTGTAATGTCAATGGGCACTCTGGGACCTTTACTCATGGATTATTAAAGTATTAGACCACAGCTGTTATGGGCTATTGTGTCAAGAGCAATTTGAAGAGATGTCTATAGTATGTGGACAGAATAAATACATCATTTAATCAGTGTTGTAGGCACTGTATTCATGTGAATTGTGCACCCTAGCAATCCTTTAGACCATTCTGTAATACCATCTCTTAGCAGGTAGTGTCTTATAGCAACATTGTGAATGCCAGATAAGAACAAGAGGGAGATTGGAGGGAGACCCCGTCAGTTCTTCAGAGGAAGGTGGGGATCCACCATAATGTACACAGCCAGTTGTGCAATACTGCCCCATGATGTGGGGACACTGGGTGCTGATCATTTGATACCCTGAAACATGAAGATTAATAGCCTCGTTTAGTTAGTTAGTTTGCACTGCCTAGGATAAAATAAACAAACTGCAGGTGCAACTTTTAGTCCTGTAAATGTGTGCTCCTTTCCTAACTCTATTTGCTTTGCACATTTCACCCCATGGGACTTCAGTGGAGCATAAGGTCTCATGTTGACCCTCTGCGCTGGAATGAATTTCATACTAAGGTCCTAATCTTGAGTGGTGCTGAGGACCCCTGAGGATCTGACCTTATTATATTCCAATGGGCCTTTCTGAATGCACTGTAAAAGCTGAAGCAAGCAAAGTAGCTGAAATCTCTGTCTGATTAATTCCAGGTGAAGAAAATGCATATATTCGCCATATCTCTGCTGCATGTTTGGTAAGATATATTGGTCAGATCCCACAGATGAAATATAGGGGACATAATAAACCTGCTTGGACACTCGAAGTGTAAGAGTTGCTGCGGGTCAGAAGTGAGATGCACTGGAAGAGCTCAGTGTGGAATCAGGCCTGGAACAGCAGGGAGTGCAGCCGGTCAGGAGTGAGGTGCACTTTTAAAACTTTGTCATTCTCCCTGAGGTCAGCCCTGTTTGATCCTTCATTTTCCTAGTCACTAAACTCAAATTCTAGGGAAGGAAAAGAAATCCCCTGATTTTCCTGACAACACTGAATAGAGTTAGACTTTTCATCATGTCATATCTGGGCCATGGAAAGGCCCCTGCTTTTATTGTGTGACGACATGGAAATTACCGAGTAATTATAGGATTATGCAGTACCCGGTAAATTAAATGTTACCTCTTTACCTTTTATAGAACAAAAAATAACCATGTAATTTCCTAGTGAATTAAGCTGTTAAGGTCTCATGGTAATTATACTTGGAGTCAAAAGCTTGGAGTTCTTCTGGTAGTTACAAGTAAAGAATTATCTTTCATTTTTAAACATATGTTGCAGTCGGATCCCAAACCCTGCATTTCCATTTTAATAACACTATGCCATGCCGAAATGAAAGCAAGCATATGTTTCCTATTGATGTGTCCAAATATAGTGCACATGTTATGTAAAATAGATTGGACATATGCAAAACTGACCCAGATTGTACCAGAAAAAATTATATGGAATGACACGAAATAGAAATAGAGCTAAAATATTATCAGTTGGATCATAATGTTTAAAATCATGCCTCGTTTCGCAGCATGATGGCTAGTTTTCACAGCGACCAAGTCAGTGTTGGGATGTTTTTTTAACATATATGAGCAATATCTTTGAACATAGATGGTGGAACTGGCTGCTTGAATATAACCCAATTGTTTACAAGGAAGTTTAATGAAAGCCCTGAATCCTTTCAGTGTGTAGGTGCATCTCCCTGTACATTGCCCACAAGTAGAGAACAATTTTGTGTGGACTGGAGTGTGAGGAGAGTATCGTATAAACAAACAAAATAGTGAAATAAGCCATTAGGGTTAAACCCTGGCCGTGTCAATGGGAGTTTTGCCATTGACTTGAATGGGGCCAGGATTTCACCCTTGGCCCTATATCTTGGGCCTCCTGTTAGAATTCTCAACAATGTTGGACAAGGACTCAGTCTTCTTCAGAGGTGGCTTGGGGCAGACTCTGTTTCAAATGTCTGCAGGAAGGATATGCGTGAGAAAACAGAGTCTGCTACAGGGCTATTTATTGATCACAGCTCAGAATAACCCTGTTCAAGGCCGAATACAGAGCTTGTACAAGCTCACTCAGCACTGGGGAATATGACAGTCATCCAGCACAAGGGAGCCCATATGTGTCTGATGTATACCAAAGAAACAGGGAAATGTGGTTTTCAGGCTTAAAATACATCCCTTGAGAGCAGACTTGAACAAGTAGGCAGCTTGGATAAGACACAGGAGCCCCCCAAAATTCACAGCACTTTAGCTATTCCCAGATAGCTTGTCCAGTACTTTTCAGGCTACCTAGCTAGTCTTGCTAGGGTAGATTTATTTTAGGGCTGGAAGGCAGGAACTGATCCCAACTCTGTCACTGACTGTGGAGCCTTAGGGAAGTTATTTTAGGCTGTGATTAAACTGAAATGGACGGGGGAGCTCTCCTGGCCCCAAACAAATAAGGAAGGAAGATGTGGGGGAGCTTATTTCATATACCAGTATTAGTGGCCTGGTTTGTAGAGGTGTTGAGAATCTGCAACTCCTTTTGATATCTACTGTTGTTCTGTGAGCTGGTAAAAAAAAAATGCCTCTTGTATTAAAAAAAGTTAGTGCATTTTTTTAAAATTTCCTGCACAACTTTTTTGGTTTTGTTTCCATTTGTTTGTTTTTGACAAACAAATAAAATAAAATAAAATAAAATAAAACTGGCATTTGAAAAACATTGTCAATAAAAGTTTTGGTAAAATGAAAACTGAACATTTTTATCTGAAACCATAAAATGTTACTTAATCCTTTTCCATTTCCAGTTTTTTATCAACAAAATGGAAAATTTCAACCAGAATCCAAAAGCCATTTTTCACCAAAAAATGTTTTGATGAAAAACGTTGACCCGTGCAGGTGCTCAGAACCACTGATAAACCAGGCATTTATATAGGTGCTTAAATATGTTTTTAAGACCCTACCTTGAAGCCTGCGTGTTTGAAAAAATAAAATGACCTCAATACCTCTGCCTCAGTCCGACAGGGACAGTGCAACATTCTCAGCTGCAGTACTTCACAGCGGCGCTGTGTGCATTAATTAGCTAATTTTATAACTTGCTTTTAAATATGTAACATGCTATATAAGTGCTAAGTATGATTATAGCAGCATTACTGCAGACTCCTTCCTGGGGAAAAAAAAAAAAAGATACAGAACGACTGTCAGGGTTTTTAATGAAGGTTAACACTAATGTTTTAAATGTTAACATTTGAGTCTGCATTTTTAGCACAGATTGAACAATTTCACCTACAAGTCATAGCAAATCCGAGCAGTAATTGCTGTGGGTACAAATTCTGCATTGAAATGATTATCCTCTGATCTTTTTATTTTGAGTTTTTCTTATTTTAGTTTAATATTAGCTGGCAGCTCTCAGACAGCCGGTGTGTATTTTAGCGTACCAGCACTTTGAATCTTGTACTAATATTGCACAGTTCCATTGCACGCTGAAACCAATAACAGGCAGTTATTTAAAGGAGATTTCTGTATCCCGCAGTTAAGTATGTCGCAGTTGCTATCGATATGCTGTGGCATTTTGGTGCAAATGAGCTTTTTTATATAACTTTTCCAGGCTTTTTCACAATCTGCCTGTCACTCTTAAAGCTGCATATTTTGCCTTTTGACAAATATTAATAGCCACTCTTTGGTGTTTGATCTAAGAGTTAAAAAAACCACTCTCTAATCTATCTCATCCCTGGTCTCTTGCATATCATCCCTGCAGCCTGACACAGATTATTGCTAGCATTGTGCTTGCCTGGTCTCTCTCCCCTAATAGCCTTACATCTCATTCCAAGAGAGATGAAAGAGTGAGTAGTACCAAAGGGTTTACATTCAATTAATGGGAAAAGGGGAGGGCCTTCAAAGTGCTCAATGCCAACTCTGATTGCAGCAGGCTGCTGACTGCATATCCTATATCAGCGCTGTCAGGATGTGTAAAACCAGCACTTTCACCCCCACACTTAAACTGAACAGGGCGGGAGAGGAAAGCAGAGCCTTAAAGATGGCCTACAAACAAGATGATCATATTTCCCAAAGGGAAAACGGGACGCCTCCAGCCACTTGCCTTCCCACCCACCCCCCACGAGGCTGTTGCCAGTCGCTGGAACCTTGCAGGCCCCCCGCATGCTGGAATACTGCCTCTCCTCTCCCCCGTAGAGGGCTGGCATCGCCTCTCACTGCCCCCACCCCATGCTCCTCCAAGAGAAAATGGGACAAATGCCCACTTTTGCACACACAAAAAGTTGGGATGGATGGGACAGGGCTTAAAAAAGGTACTGTCCTGGCCAAAACAGGACATATGGTCACCCCTACCTACAAAGGAAAATTGGGTTTATGGGCTTTTCTACTGCTTTATGGGTGAAGAAAACCTGAGTATTCCACATAGGACCATAGAATACTTTTTTTCTTCTGCTTGTTTTTCACCTTAGGAATATCAGGAGTATCAAGTCTTATCATCCCTAGTTTTGCAGGCGATCTCCTTGGAGATCTGGATCAGGAATTTTCTCTCAACCCTTGGCTGAAGCATTGAGGAAGTTCAATTTTGGACAAAAGAGAGCTTTCCGTCTAACTTTTTATTCAGGTCTTTGGTTTAAAGAGGCATTATTCACAACAAACAGTGGGCCGAAAGGTTTTTTTAAACAGCCTGTTTAAGCCAACCGATTTAGAAGGAAACATTAGAGGCAGGTTGTTCCATAATTGTTCACTGTGGGAGGGAGAAGGGGGCCAGAGGGGGCGAATTTCCTTGAAGCACTTGGTACTAGCTACCGTTATACACAATGCTGAACTGGAAGGACCACTGGTGTGGTTCAGTATAGCAATTTTTGTGTTATGATTTCTTTGGTCCACACTGTTTTATGGAGAATGGCTATTTGCAAAACTTAGCCCTGGATCAGGATTTGAATTTTGAACCCTCCTGAAGCGTGGGGCAGGTTTGGGCCCAGGTGTTATATGATACATATCAAATATGTCACCGTAACATACAAATGCTGGGAAAAGATGGTGGCTTCAGTGCACCAGGAGTTAAGCTCCGGCTAAGAGTGAGTACGTACTTCCATGTGGCTCAGAGTTTGTTTTGTATTTAAGAGCTCTGACATAGATAGATCCATGCTGGAATTAGACTGAACTCTTTTGAGTGATGCTCAGAGATGACCTTGCATTGGAACTGTTTGGACTTATGGCTATCCAGGCGTGTTTGTTTATCGGGCTGCTTTGCATTTGCCTGAATTTGCTTTTAATATGAACCTTGGAGAACAGAAAGTTCTTGCCTGAGACCAAAACCACCTGCTCCCTGGACTCAGTCACTGCTTCATGCCAATAATATCCTCCACTACTTTAACCTTTTAAAATTCTCTGCATTACTATTGGTTTTGGCCACTCCACTTATTTCTCACAGGTTAACAATGCTGTTAAGAGCCTGGCTGGTCAGTAATCAGCAAACACTGAAAAGGTCAAGGCATGCTGAGGACTGCAGAGGCTCCCCTCTAATTTAGTGTAGCCTGTGACCTTCACTTACCCCTTACTTTAAATGATTGCAAATTAACTCAGGGAGCATAACGGGGGCTTTAGCAATCTAAATGAATTGAAAGAGGAAACTATATCAAAGAGCTTTCCATCATTGTCAAGCGGCACTATCCAGCACAGAGTACACCAGATATGCACACAGACAGAACTGTCTTACTTAGCCAGCTGGGCTATAGCCCTCAGCATTCAAATAAAGCCCCATTAACTTCCCCGATGCTGAGCGACGTTCTCTACACATTCATATGTTGGTACCGTATCACATCATCCTCTCAGAGAAATGCTCACCACGGCACATCTGGCACTCTAGGCCAGAGATTTTTCTTCCTGGTACAGGCCTGGGGCCTGCATGGTTTATGTGTATGGAGTACAAGTGAGGAATTAGACATAATAAACCCAGGGATCACAATACAGCACCCTGACCGTGCACCCACTGAAGTGAATGGCAAAGCTTCCATAGACTTTAATGGTCCAGCATCAAGCATCAATATGCTCATGGTGACAAAACAATCCACCACCAAATGTCAATGATTAAATTTCTGATAAAGTAGCAGATAATAAGAGGTGCACAACAAGATGCTCTGTGACACACACGTGCTCATGCTCGCTCGCTCTCTCTCTCAACCCTTTCCATACTGTGACCGCATGTTACAGTGGAATAAAGTTTCAGGATCCTCACCACTCTCTTTTCTAGCCATAAAAGAAAAGGAGGGTGAACTCAACCTCGGGCTGAGAACTCAAAATCTAGGTTCTTATGCAAAGCACATTACCAGGTTTTGAGCCAGCCGATGTGTCCAAGAGCTACAGCAAGAGTCAGGTAACACGGCTTCCCTTGACACACACCTTTCTAATCCAGCTGAAATCACAAGTGTTAATTAGCAAACCAATTACTGCAGAAAGAGGAGAATGTGTGAGACTTGGATGTGCATGGCTTTGGCATCAGTTCTTGCTGCGTCCAGGAAACGGGCATCAGTTTATATTAAGGTGGTTGTTTTCTTCTGGGTCCACATTTAGCTGGCGCTTTTTATTCCAGGCTGGCAAAAATGGAAAGGGAGTCATTGCTGAGGGGAAAAGGTACATTTCCCCCTGCAAATGTAAAGCTACTTCCCAATAAGAGCAATCCAAAGAGAGAGAGAGAAATTCAAAGCAAACACCCACCAACGTTCTCTCCTAGCAGCTCCACTGAGAGCCCAACCTTTTGCCAGCTTCACTGGTGCTAGGGATGTTTCCCAGCAGCTGCGTTCTGCCATATGCTCAAACGTTGTTAAATACCGCGGTCCAGGAAGGGCTGCTCAGTGTGATTAGCTGGCCGATAGTATATGCTACTCAGTGAATTCCCATGGAGATGGCCTGATTTCCATAGCAACTGAATTCACCCTCTTACCTTTCCTTTAAACAGGCATAAGTGCAATGATGAAAAATACACTCAGGTGTTCTGTAGTCACGGCCCAGTGCACTGTAGAGGCACCATCATGGACTGTAAGAGTCTGGGCTATTACTGCCTTCCTTTCCTTAACTTTTTATAGGGCTACCTGTAGCAAGAAGTGAGTACTGACTGAGAAAGCTATTGGGGGAAAAGTGGGTTTGACACTTCACTCAGAACTTATTTAGATTATGGCAGTACCCAAAATGTGCATGGTGCTTTCCAAGACACAGAGGTAGACACAGTCTCTGCCCCGAAGAGCATACAAAAACTGATGAAGACTTGGGGAAAGGGATGCAACGTCACAGGCACCAACTTTCCAAAGTCCGGGAGGTGCTCAACCCCCGGCTCTGCCCCAGACCCCGCCCCCACCCCACCCCTTCCCCCAAGGCCCCACCTCCACTCCACCTCTTCCCGCCCCCACTCTACCCATGCCCCACCTCTTCTCATCCAGTCCTGCCCCCTCCTTTCCCCCCCAGAGCCTCCTGCATGCCACAAAACAGCTTATCATTGTGAGCCAGAGGCACGGGTGGGGGAGGGTGCTGATCTGTGGGGCCCACCAGCGGGTAGGAGGCTCTGGGGGTGGGTCGGAAGGAGCTGATAGGGGGACTGCCTGTGGGTGCTCAGCACCCACCATTTTTTCCCCATGGGTGCTCCAGCTCTGGAGCATTAGGAAGTCAGCGCCTATGTGCAACATGCAAGCAAAGAGATCAGCGTAGTGACAGGCACAAGTTTGTTGTGGGGTTTTTTGGTTGTTTTTAGTGTTATCAACAAACAAAAGTTCCCTCTTCCCACTTCTGTCCTCTCTTCACACAGCAATTCCCAGGTTCACTTCCACTGTCCTTACCCCCTTCCTCGCTCCCTCACCGTTTTCCTCCTCCTTCTTCCACACAAATGAGCATAAGGGCTAAATAAATGAATCCATACATGGATGACTTTGTCAGGAAGTTTCTTCTCCGCATCATGGAAGAAGTGGGTCTTAAGGAGGGGGTTAAATGAGACAGTAGAGACTTTGTGGACCTGCTCAGCATGCATACAGGACAGGGTAGCATGGAGGAAAGCATTCGGATGGTAATAAGATCCTATGTCAATCTGATGTCTGGTAGAAGGGGGTTCCACAGTCATTGTGGGCCAGCCTCTGAGAAGGCCCAGTTTCCCACTCCTGCAAGTTATTTTCTTGGCACTTGTGACTCCACAGTGCTTGATAATCACATTTGTCATGGCAAGAGAAAGCGACACCATCTGAGATAACCCAGACCCTCTCCGTTGAGGTCCTGGTAGGTCAGAATCAATAACTTAAAGTGGCTCTGGAAGGGAAAAAAGAGTCAGTGCACAGTGCAAAACAGATAGGTAATATGCAACCTGCATTGCTTAGAAGACTGGTGGCCACATGTAGGCCATCAGAAATTTTTGTATGGCACACCATATAGGTACAGGGCTTTGCAATAGCAGAGGCTAGCAGTGATGAAGGTGAGCACCACTGTGGCTAGGTCAACATCCAACCGGATGTGGCACAGTTTGCCAGCGGGCTGAAGATGGTGAAAGGTGTTTCTGGCTCTAGAGGCCAGAACAAAGAAGAATCCTGAAAGAACCAAGCACTGATCCACTGGGCTGATCAGGGAGCAGGCACTCACCGTCAAGGATGCAGTGTTGGGAAAGTGATGTCTGTCAAACTTTGAATGCATACGTGCAAATGGAATCTAACACACTTTCAGATAGAGCTGTGCTGAGTGTCCAGATGCTCCTTCGTGTTCACAGCTGCTCACTGTGGGTGGGTGCAACCTAGGCACCTCTCCTGGAGAATGCTGACCCTAATTCCCTATGATTATTAGCGTTCATCAAGCTACAACAGCCAGCTCAAGCCCTGTGCAGGATCTGCCATGAGGCGCTTACAGCACTTGCAGATTTATTGAAATCTGCTGTGTTTAAAATATCAGGTGTTATGTCTTAGATTTAAATCATCGTAAAGACCAGCCAATTTCCTGCAACCATTGCAATATATTTTGCACCCTGTCCAATAATTTTGAAATCTAAACACAAGGCACCACCTGAAACTCAAACCCTGGGTTGACAAATCTCCTGTATCACATCTCCCCATCCCCGGTACCAGAGCTACACATTTCCACATGGCCCCATCTCCCTTCTGCACCTCTCTTCCCCTTTTGGCCACCACGCCCCTTCCATCCGCCTCATCCATGGATTTCGTTTTGCACTCAACAGACATAATCATTCCTTTCTCCTTTCCCCCTTAGTGCTGAAAACCAGGGAGGAAAGCATAGCAAATTGAAATAAATGAGAGCGGAGAAAGAAAAGGAGAGGAGGGGAGGGAACAGGAGTGGGCTCCCGGACCTCTTCAGTTTAGCAGCCTCAGGGGGCAGGGGGAGAAGGGGAGGCAGGCTGGTGATAATCAGACCAACGCTGGAGCAGAGCGTGCTTCTTGGCAGTGAGTGTCAGGGAGCTTTATTGCCCGTGACCTTCAGAGCACTTAGTGCTGATGAGGGACCGGTGAGGAATGCTCAAATTATCATATTATGGTTGTCACGCGGGATGGAACAGTGTGTTTGTGTGAGGGGGAGAGGGCCTGAAGGAGGGGGAGAAAAGAGAGGCAAGCACCCAACTTTGCCAACAGCAAAGGATGCGGCACACACAAATGAATCTGTTCCCCCACCCCCACGACGAATCAGGACAGGACCATGTCAGACGCAGCCACCGTCCCGCGGCGGGTGGGCTCATGTGCCTTGTATTTATTCAGCCCATATGGGGAAGACAGGCTTAGTTGTGTACTTGACAACCTTGTGAAAAAATGGCAAAATGGCATCTCTGGAGCCTGATGTCCTGCATTCATCTCCAGGATGTGGGCACCAGGGTGACGGTGGCAGAGCATGTGTTTTCATGAGCCTAAAACAGACTGTAATTCCGGGGGGAGGTGAGTCTGGGTGACCCAGATGTTTCCCATGGTCCTGCTCTCTGTGTATCCACATACCATTTCTTCCCCCTCTTCTCTGGTCCTCCGCTGAATTGTCAAGAATCATGGGAGCTGGCTGGGGATTCTTTGTGTATTTCTTATCCTGAAGGAGCAGATGCTACCAGAGTGTCCTTTTGGTTGCTTCCCTGTTTGCCCCAGTGCCATTGATTGTGTGTGCCAGGCCAGCCTAGTTCTGGGATCAGTGCTAGCTGGTGAGCTGGTCACTGCAGATTGCCAGGAGGAGCTCACAACACTGCACTTGCTGTCCGTTTGTTTCGTTTGGGGGATTTCTCAGCAATAGAAAGGCAGGTGTTTGTAAAATTGAAAAAAACCCCTCCAGAGGAGATGAGGTGGGTGGCAGCTGGAAGATGTCCCCAGCTCAGGGGCTAGGCTGTAGCTTTAACCCACAGCATGTGCTGGGGCGGGGCTGTGCTGGCTGACTCTGCAAATTCTTGGTAGCGGCTTTTGGGGGTGCACGGCACTGTGGCAGCTCCATTACCCTGGGGCAGTGGGCGGGCATGTGCTCTGCTCTGAGCTGGCTGGTGCAGGACTATGGAAGAAGTCATGTCTCCATCTCACACCTCTCTGCCCCTTTTGGAGAGGCTAGTGATCATTGCCTGCACTCCCCAGCCACATGGCCCTTGAACAGTGGCATGATGGCTCTGTGTGTGTGTGTGTAAGTAAGTGTCAGTCTTTTGCACCCTATCCCCCTCCCTTATGCACCTGTCCTCCCAGCCAGCCCTGATCTAGCCCTTAATGAGGATGTTGGGGGAGTCTGTCAGGCTCTAGCTCTCGGAAGGTCTGCAGTGTCTCTTTAAAGGAAGTGTCTGTAATAAAGATTTACCTCCAGGTTTAGGAAGACAATTATTGCACGTTAATTAAATATGAAATGACACTTAAGAGCATAGCCATTGCCTTAACAGCAACTGTCTGTAATAATAATAACACTTAGCGCTTACACAGCTCTCTCCATCTACACAGCACGTCACAAACATTAACTAATTAATCCTTGCAACCTCCCTATGAAGTAGAGAGGAGACCACTGGGATGTGTCAGGGGAGTAAGTCTCCTTTGCCACTTCTTACTATCCCGTTGAGGCTCCTTTTCACGCAGCTGCAGCGCTAATGCAGTCACTCTCCCCGTCACGTTGACCCTAGTTTTGTCAGGGGACTGCACCGCTGCTGTAAGACAGGTAAGACCTAGGATGAAAGGGAAACCAAACCAGGGAAGTGACGTGGGCTTGCCCATCACCCCTGATGGTGTCGGGGATAGAATTAGAACTCAGGGTTTCCTGGGTCTCAGGTCAGTGCTCTGTCCTCTAACCCATGTTTCTTGCATTGCCACCCTTGTTAACATGCAGTACCTGGAACTGACTATTGACTTGTGTGGAGAAAGGCCTCAGCTGCAAAGCTTGAATGCGGACAGTGAAATGTGAGGGCATTTGGACCTGGGATTCCAGGTCGGCCCATTAGAAGGGTCAGTCACAAGGTTCTGCTCTGAATCCATACAGCCATAAAATGTGGGGGTCCAGCTCTGTAATGTATATAGTTATTATATCTTATGTTAAGTATGAAACTTTAAAACAAGGCCTGAGTGCACCCCAAGTCCTTCTATGCTGTCATCTGCCAGCTAGAAGGTTGCTCTGATTCCAGCCCCTTCACCTGACTTTGAATGTGATTCAGACCATATAACCCAGCTTCCCCTACAGTATTGCCCTTTAACAGTGTCATAGCCTCTGCCATGGGCAATGGACCCAGAAGAGCTGCAAATTGCAGCTGCCATTTTGGATTCCCTCCTTTGCTGGGCTTTGTCCACATAGGCTGTGGTCTTGGGATACTCAGATTTTTTGAGTCCAGACCTGTTAGAGATGGAGAGGTAGATTGCCTCTGAAATTTCCTGATGTTATGAGGGGTTTGGATCTAGAGGTCTGGCTTGGGGCCCATCTTTAGCTTACCTAAGACAGCTGCAGCACAAGTACCACTAATGTGATCTTCCCACTCACTGCCCTGACCAATGAATCTCCACGTTGGCCTAAAGAGGCAAGAGGGAAGTTCAGTCTGCTATTCTGCTGGTAAATTGTCGTTGCTTGACCACACTTTGGTCTGTTATAAAATATACTCAAGAGACCAAATAACCAATATCAGTCTGGTTTATGGCTTTAAGTCAATAATAATAGAGTACAAGAAAAAAACCCTATACAATACCAGTCTCTGGGAAGCTGCCTTGTTCAGCAAAGTTACATTTGCCTGACGCAGAAGGTGCTCTCCCAAAGTTACACATTCAGCCAGTATTATTTATATGACGATTTTACAAGTTTTGCATCTCTTTGTACATCACTAAAATCCTACCCATCCATTTGTCCCACTTCCCTGACTTATTGTTCTGTTCCTTCCTCATGGGTTGGATACTAGCATTCCAAGTACTGATCTATGAAGGTACTTCTCTAACTTGTAATAAGACATAGAAGGAATATATCTTGATTTTGACAAGTTTCTTATCTGCAAATCCAAGGTGTTATGGGATACTTAGCGTAAGTGAACAGGGCAGTAGTAAAGGTGTCAGCCAGTTTAGGCTATACAACTGATACACTATTTGTGCTGAACGCTATTTGTGCTGGATGTGTACTAATATAGATGGTATAGATAATACACATTATTAATATGATAGATAGATATGCTATCCCGCATATGTTGGTCAATAATTCTATTCCATTCTATTCGATGTTGTACTCATCACCTTGGCATCTGAGCTGCCTGGGACCATTCCTCTCTTGCCTTTCTGCTGGGATGGCCAATAAAGGAGGAAAAGGAAGGCTCCTTAGATCTGAAATCTAAGAATGGTGGTGGAAGCTGCTCCATGAGGCTGTCACTGTGATGCAAGGCCCTGAGTGAGCTGCTACTAATGGAAGGGACGCGTACCCAAGGTTGAGCTGCTGTAAAGCATTGCTGCCGAAACCGGTCAGAGCAAACTCCTCTCTTGTCGAATACCTGCCCTGTATCTGCCTCCCCTACACTGTCTGCCTGGGAATTCTAGAGCCACCTCTAAGGCTGGGGCTGTCTTTGTGTTTGTGTCCTGTACAGCACCAAACACTTCACTGGCACTTAACAGCTTAGTATTAACAAGCCGTAGTGTGGCCCCGTTCACATCACTGCCCAGAATGCTTTTCCAGCTCAGAGATATTTCATAGGTGACTAAACTAGCGGAAAAAATATGCAAAGTTAGGGCATGATGTGCACTTAGGGCTGCAATAAGGAGAGAGGCAATTATGTGTCTCTTTTCAAGCTGGCTTTGTGGGAAGCTTTCCCCATGTTCCTCTTTCAGACCTGTATTCAGCATCAGTTTCCTTAAATAGCCAATGAATATTCAAAAGCTCTTTATTTAGATTAATGGCCATGCACTAATAGTTACACCATCTACAACACAAATCCCTGTGTATATCTGCTAAGCAGTTGTCAAGCCACAGCAATATGTGTTCAGCGATAAAGTCGTGGTGAAGGCATCCCTTGAAACATTTAGGACTAGACTGGAAGGAGCACTAACCACTGCACAGAGCAATTCTTCAAGGGAGAGAGAGAGAGAAGATAACCTCATAAATGCTTTCTGACTCCAAGTTCTGTGATTCAACTGTGATTTAACATACAACTCCATTCTTGAGGCCCTGGTTTTTCAGAAGTTTCTCAAATGAGCCTCCAATTTTGTACCCACTAATTGTTGCCTGTGGCACAGTTTTGTGGGTGCAAACGATTTCAAGTACATTTTGTGGCACTTAGATATCTAATAACAGTTCCTGTCCATGTTCTCAAAGTAGGCTTCCAACAGCTAAGTGATGTACCTAGAATTATGCAAGGACATAGAAATGTGGGTGCAAAATCAGAGGCAGTCTCTGATCATCAGGACCTAAATCTCTATGGGCCAGATGGTGAATCATAGAATCACAGAATATCAGGATTGGAAGGGACCTCAAGAGGTCATCTAGTCCAAGCCCCTGCTCAAAGCAGGACCTAATCTCCAACCAAATCATCCCAGCCAGGGCTTTGTTAAGCCTGACCTTAAAAACTTCTAAGGAAGGAGATTCCATCACCTCCCTAGGTAACCCATTCCAGTGCTTCACCACCCTCCTCGTGAAAAAGATTTCCTAATATCCAGCCTAAACCTCCCCCACTGCAACTTGAGACCATTACTCCTTGTTCTATCATCTGTCACAACTGAGAACAGTCTAGATCCATCCTCTTTGGAACCCCCATTCAGGTAGTTGAAAGCAGCTGTCAAATCCTCCCTCCTTCTTCTCTTCTGCAGACTAAATAAACCCAGTTCCCTCAGCCTCTCCTCATAAATCATGTGCTCCAGCCCCCTAATCATTTTTGTTGCCCTCCACTGGACTCTTTCCAATTTTTCCACATCCTTCTTGTAGTGTGGGGCCCAAAACTGGACACAGTACTCCAGATGAGTCCTCACCAATGCTGAATAGGGGAGAATGATTACGTCCCTTGATCTGCTGGCAATGCTCCTACTTATACAGCCCAAAATGCCGTTAGCCTTCTTGGCAACAAGGGCACACTGTTGACTTATATCCAGCTTCTCGTCCACCGTAACCCCTAGGTCCTTTTCTGCAGAACTGCTGCCTAGCCGCTCGGTCCCTAGTCTGTAGCAGAGCATGGGATTCTTCCGTCCTAAGTGTAGGACTCTGCACTCGTCCTTGTTGAAACCTCATCAGATTTCTTTTGGCCCAATCCTCTAATTTGTCTAGGTCCCTCTGTATCCTATCCCTACCCTCCACCGTATCTACCACTCCTCCCAGTTTAGTGTCATCTGCAAATTTGCTAAGAGTGCAATCCACACCATCCTCCAGATCAATAATGAAGATATTGAACAAAACCAGCCCCAGGACCAACCCTTGGGGCACGCCGCTTGATACCGGCTGCCAACTAGACATGGAGCCATTCATCACTACCCGTTGAGCCTGACAATCTAGCCAACTTTCTATCCACCTTATAGTCCATTCATCCAGCCCATACTTCTTTAACTTGCTGGCAAGAATGCTGTGGGAGACCGTATCAAAAGCTTTGCTAAAGTCAAGGAATAACACATCCACTGCTTTCCCCTCATCCACAGTTATCTCGTCATAGAAGGCAATTAGGTTAGTCAGGCATAACTTGCCCTTGGTGAATCCATGTTGACTGTTCCTGATCACCTTCCTCTCCTCCAAGTGCTTCAAAATGGATTCCTTGAGGACCTGCTCCATGATTTTTCCAGGGACTGAGGTGAGGCTGACTGGCCTATAGTTCCCCGGATCCTCCTTCTTTCCTTTTTTAAAGATGGGCACTACGTTAGCCTTTTTCCAGTCATCCGGGACCTCCCCCGATTGCCATGAGTTTTCAAAGATAATGGCCAATGGCTCTGCAATCACATCCACCAACTTCTTTAACACCCTTGGATGCAGCGCATCCGGCCTCATGGACTTGTGCTCGTCCAGCTTTTCTAAATAGTCCCAAACCACTTCTTTCTCCACAGAGGGCTGGTCACCTCCTGTGCTGCCCAGTGCAGTAGTCTGGCAGCCAACCTTGTTCGTGAAGACAGAGGCGAAAAAAGTGAAGATATGTTGGTTCATGCAGAATAGTGCTTTATGCCTTGAGTAGCCCCAGAGATGTCAATAGCACAATTTGGGCAGTGAGGTAAGCAAGGATACAAGTTACAGATAGAGACAGGGCAAACCCCAAAACATTCATTCACACGTCAAGCCCTCCTTCCCCCAAACTGTGAGGTCTCAGGTAACATGTAACCTGGCCGATCCTGGCTTTTGACTTTGTTTTGCAAACCCAAGCTTTGACTGATGAAATCTGATCAAATAGTGCCACTAGCACTGCTATCCATCTCCAGTTACAGGCCAGCAAAGAACTGAGTGTGTAGGTTTCAATCCTTCAGCTTTCTGGTCAGTTCTTTGTAAACATCATGCGTATATTGTGCAATGCCAGCTTCCCTACCCGGTGTCATGTAAATGCTGTGAGAAACAGTGAAACACACCTACGTAATTTGGAGCCAAATTGCAGCAGGGAGGAAAGATCACTGTAAATAATTCTCAGTGGACTTGGCAATGCCTGTCCTGCCCACGGGCATGCTCCTCCTCTTGGGTTAGCATGGAGTCACTAGAATGCAGCGGTCCCACATCGCTATTCTCACCCCACTCAGTCCGCATCTGGTTTTTCTCCTTCTCACTGGTTAATAAATTGGCTGTTCCCTGAGAGCGGTTAATTTCTTATTAATCGTGCCCATTTCTCACCACGTACTTTGGCTGCCAGCTTTTGAAGGTAATTGCATTGTTATTTAGAAAAGTCAAAAGTGCATTCTTCCGGAGAGATTGTAGCTGTGATCTTGTGCACTGAAGTCTGCGGCTTGAGATGGGGCCTGCATGCGCTTGTTAGCAGCCAGGTGTCACTGCAGGCAATGGGAAGACAAGGATGGATTCCAGGTCTCCCCCTCCCTCCCTCCCTCCACACACGCAAACACACACAAACAGAGAAAGGATTAATAGAAGCCTTTAAATGAAGAAGAAGGGAAAAAAGAAAATTACCGTTTAAAATACATAACACAAAATGTTCCCTTCTGTTAAGAAATTGATGTCGCAAATGACCTTATTAAAAAAAGGTAAAAGGCTTGTTTACTTAAAGCTCGTACTCACAGGCAGAAGGGGAAACGTGGCTTTAGGACATTTTTCTTTCTCCTTTCTCTTTCCTCCTAAATGAGATTGAAATACAGTTTCACATTTGCAAGGGCTAGTGCCCTTTCTGCTAAGAAATCCATTGACAGTCCAATCAACAGACATGTTCTGGTTACAAGAATCAAGCATCAGTCAAACACTTGAAAGCCAGATCCAGCAAATACAGGAGATAATAGTATTGAAAACAGCCAGTGGGGAGAGGGAGAAGTCATTGCAGTATAGGCAGAGGCGAGTGTAGGCAGGATGGATTGGCACATAGCAGAGGATAGAAAGGGAAGGGAATAGTGGAGGAAGGCTAGTGAGATGGGTAGTTTAATGCATCAAGCTTTTGTCTCTGGGGATCAACATTCAGACTGTGCCATGGGCCACAACTGGTAGTTATTTGGATGGACTCAGCCTATCCCACGGGATTTGTATCCCATCCACTCCATAAAAACACTGCAGCTTCTGGCACAAGTTCAACAAACAACACGACTCAGCCAAGACTCCGGAGTAGAATAACATGTGGATGCTTGGCCGAGCAGTGTGGGGGCTTGGGACTGGACCGGCAGTGGGCATTGCAGGTCCACACTGAAGGGCTTTGGTAGAGCACTTTATGGCGGAGGGATCAGGACCAGGATTAGCGAGGGGTGCTGCCGGGCAAGAGCCAAGTGCATTTGGCAGAGCAGTGTGTGCCCGTCAGAGGGGTCAGGCCTGAAATACGCCAAGAGGTGCTGTAAGCGAGAACAGAGGAGCATTGATAAAGCTATAGGAGAAGCTTTGCAGGCAGCCCCCACATATGTGCACTTTGTGTTGCTGAAACTAGCGATTTCAGTCTCTCACAAGCCCCAAAATTTGCTGATTTCATCCCAAAATGTAAAAATCTAAAGAAGATGAGAGCAAAAATGAACAGAATAGAACTTGATTGTATGTACTGTATTTTTAATGTATTCCAGAGCTCTAGCTAGTAAAATACCCAGTGTCTGATTAGAATGGTGAGCCCAGTAGAATTACTTCCTTCCCATGAGTAACATGGCCAGCAAATTACCTGAACTACCTGTAAATCTGTAATCCTCCTTTGGAACTCAGTTCCTGACAGAGAAATTAGGCAGGTGGGATAAGGGAACACTAGTCTTACAAGCCCCCAGTTTTCAGCCTGGGTAGGTTTGCCCAACCCTCCAGTTTTTTGCATCTCTTACCGGAAGCCACATGCCCCTCCCTTCACCCACTCAGTACCCCAGTTTTATTGCATCACTGGGGAAGGGCAGCTTGGTCAGGACATGCCATTTTTAGAAGCATCTTCTTCCATAGAAAAAGCTGCTTTTACATGCAGAACAGAGGAGGGTTTAAAAAAAAATCCCAAAAACTTTAACTCTCTGTTAAAGAAGACACAAAATATTCCAAAGGAATACGGCTCTGATTTGAGCAAATGATAAATGAAAGCAGCATAGCAGCGGCAGGTCAATCAAATATTTATAGGAGAACTCCATCCATTAGCATTGTTGCTGTAATAAGAATGACTGAATGAAGTCAGAAGCGTTTTCAGACCTGTGGGAGGCGCACCCAGCTTTGCATCCCAGAGATCAACCTTGGGAGTCTAGCGGCTTCGCCTTGTCAAGGCAGAGGGGCGGGAGTGGGAAAGGAGAGGCAAAGAGGAGAGACGGAGGGAGACTGTTGGAACCACTAAATATAGTTTGGATTATTCAGAGCCATATTTTAGAATAAATTCTCCTTATCTCCTCAGGCGGCTGAATGTGTTTGCATACTATCGAGGAGATCCATGCCCTAAAAGGATGCATCCAGGGGAGGCAGGGTATGTCTCAGTGTGTGTGAGTGTGTATATATAAGAGGAAAGGGCATCAAGTTTTGCATTCACTAGGAACACAGTTGTTACAATCGGTGAAATGCCAGAAAAGGTTAAGCCACAGCAGCTGAAAACCATGCAGGAAACCTTAGGAAGAGAGCGGAATGGAATGAGGAACCCTATTTTTAGGATCACGTTTTTATGATTTGATTAATATTTTAGGTGGCAGTTATCACATGTTAAAATACCAAATGATCATTAGCTGCCTATTCAAGCACATGCTGCCAATATTTTAACGAGAGGACCTCTTCAAAAATTCCACCCCCCTCAGGTCTATGATTAATACCTGTGTGCCAGGAACAGGGGTGTAATGTGCTTGCATTGAAAAGGGGTGAGGGACTGGGGAATCTATTCATTTGCTTTCACATTCCAGTGAAGACACTACCTTGTGGCCATGATCAAGGAGGGAGGCAGAACTGCTCTGCACACCACATTTAGATGAAGCTACACATTGCTGGAAACGTTTATACGTTGCCAATGAAAAATGTACTCTAAGTCCATCAATAATAGCAGTAGGCCAAGCAAGAGAAAATCAGGTTTGTGGTTAAAAGGGCCACATTTGGGGTACAGTCTAGCCAAGCATTTAAGCACATGCTTATCTTGAAGCATGTGAGCAGTACTTCCTAAATGCTGAATCACACCGTAACATGTTATTCTAAAAATAGGCCGGCTGACTCTGTTAGACACTCTTCCTAAGGTCTCCTGGGTGATTTTAGCTGTTGTGGCTTAACGGCTTCTCCTATAAGCATAGTCCTCTGAGATTAGTCATGTGCTTAAAGTTAAGTATGTGGGTAAGCGCTTTTCTAGATTTGCTGTGCTGCCATTTGTGGGGATCAGATAACTAGTTATTCACAAGTAGTTGGAGCACTGAGTTCATGAAAATGTCCTTGAACCTTGAAGCACCAAGATTTGTGAGTCCAAAACCTCATCATGGAAACAAGTCTTTGGTCAACCTTCATTCACTAATATCTTTACAAAGTTTAATTCATCCAGTCTGGGAGCAGCATCAATACCATGTAACTGAGGTGACCAGTCAGACTGTTCCCACACCATACGTAGGAAGGGCTTGATATTCGTGAACAACCCATACGCTGAAAATTGATTGGCCAAAGTGTTTTGGGAATTAGTACTAACTGCAAAAAGGCAAGCAGTAACTGGGATCAGTGGGTGAAGTGTTAGCAAGAGATACATTGGTGACCGTGATAAATGACAGCATAGCAATGTTCCCCTTGTTTGATCTGGAGTAAAGGATTGGAGCAAAGTCCCTGTAAAAAAGCACCAGATTGAGGCAGTGTCACCTAATGGATAGGTCACAGGACTGGGACAAGGAGACCTGTGTTCAATACCTGGCTCTGTCACTGGTTTGCTGGGTGGCCTTGGGCAAGTCACTTGACCTCCATGTGCCTGTTTCCCCATCTGTAAAATGAGGCTCATGATACTGATCTCCTTTGTAAAGCACCTGTGGGTTCTATGGTGAAAAGCACTATATGTATATGAGAACTGGATATTATTAGTATCCTTGTTAAGGACCTTCGTAAAAACACTGGCCATTTGGTGCGATCTGGTCCATTTTGAAGGCTAAAAGAAAAAGTTCTTCACGAGTATTTAGCCCGACAGATACGTCATCTCTGGGCAAAGACGATTTGGCAGTAGACAGAATGGGGGAGCTCCATTAGTGGCAGGGGAGTCACTCTAGTCAGGCTGGTGATGGAATCTTTGTAAGGGGCTACCCAGACCCTGCTCTCATACATCCCTGTCCCAACCCCACATTCTCTAATGGTTGGTTTCAGAGTAACAGCCGTGTTAGTCTGTATTCGCAAAAAGAAAAGGAGTACTTGTGGCACCTTAGAGACTAACCAATTTATTCGAGCATAAGCTTTCGTGAGCTACAGCTCACTTCATCGGATGCGTACTGTGGAAAGTGTAGAAGATCTTTTATACACACAAAGCATGAAAAAATACCTCCCCCACCCCACTCTCCTACTGGTAATAGCTTATCTAAAGTGATCACTCTCCTTACAATGTGTATGATAATCAAGTTGGGCCATTTCCAGCACAAATTCAGGTTTTCTCACCCCACCCCACCCCCTCACACACACAAACCCACTCTCCTGCTGGTAATAGCTTATCTAAAGTGGCCACTCTCCTTACAATGTGTATGATAATCAAGGTGGGCCATTTCCAGCACAAATCCAGGGTTTAACAAGAACGTCTGAGGGGGGGGGGGGGTTAGGAAAAAACAAGGGGAAATAGGTTACCTTGCATAATGACTTAGCCACTCCCAGTCTCTATTCAAGCCTAAGTTGATTGTATCCAATTTGCAAATGAATTCCAATTCAACAGTTTCTCGCTGGAGTCTGGATTTGAAGTTTTTTTGTTGTAATATCGCAACTTTCATGTCTGTAATCGCGTGACCAGAGAGATTGAAGTGTTCTCCGACTGGTTTATGAATGTTATAATTCTTGACATCTGATTTGTGTCCATTTATTCTTTTACGTAGAGACTGTCCAGTTTGACCAATGTACATGGCAGAGGGGCATTGCTGGCACATGACAGGCCTACAGACAGAAGCAAATACTCACCAGCAACCACATACCACACAACAGAACCACTAACCCAGGAACCTATCCTTGCAACAAAGCCCGTTGCCAACTGTGCCCACATATCTATTCAGGGGACACCATCACAGGGCCTAATAACATCAGCCACACTATCAGAGGCTCGTTCACCTGCACATCCACCAATGTGATATATGCCATCATTTGCCAGCAATGCCCCTCTGCCATGTACATTGGTCAAACTGGACAGTCTCTACGTAAAAGAATAAATGGACACAAATCAGATGTCAAGAATTATAACATTCATAAACCAGTCGGAGAACACTTCAATCTCTCTGGTCACGCGATTACAGACATGAAAGTTGCGATATTACAACAGAAAAACTTCAAATCCAGACTCCAGCGAGAGACTGCTGAATTGGAATTCATTTGCAAATTGGATACAATTAACTTAGACTTGAATAGAGACTGGGAGTGGCTAAGTCATTATGCAAGGTAACCTATTTCCCCTTGTTTTTTCCTAACCCCAACCCACCTCCTCAGACGTTCATGTTAAACCCTGGATTTGTGCTGGAAATGGCCCACCTTGATTATCATACACATTGTAAGGAGAGTGATCACTTTAGATAAGCTATTGCCAGCAGGAGAGTGGGGTGGGGGGAGGTATTTTTTCATGCTTTGTGTGTATAAAAGATCTTCTACACTTTCCACAGTACGCATCCGATGAAGTGAGCTGTAGCTCACGAAAGCTCATGCTCGAATAAATTGGTTAGTCTCTGAGGTGCCACAAGTCCTCCTATTCTCTAATGGTGTAGATCATCCTGGCTCCACCAAAGTCAATGGAGCTACACCAAACTGCATCCGCTGAGGATCAGGCCCATTGTTTTATTTCCTGAGGTTTCAATGCTGTATTCCAGCTGTGCCTCCTCTCTGCCAGGGCTGCAGACTCAGTGAAGCATGGGAGAATCGCACCAATTTGTTAGTTCTGCTCCACAGCCAACACCAGTGCTAAGGGATCTGGAGTCCGATGTGGTAATTCTGCGGGCGATAGTCAACGCAGCACTGAAAGCTGATCTCCTCTTCTGCCACTGGAGTATTGCCCATGCAGGGCTGGTTTATTTTTGTCAGTAGACCAAGCAGACATGACGCAGAAAGGAAGGTGCCTGAGGAAGCAGGTATGTGCAATAACAAGGTGCCATTTCCAGAGTCGTCATTCTGGCCGCAAGCAGCACTTCAAACGTGTCCCAAAGGTACTTGGGGCCCAGGTGTTACCAATTTAGAAACGTTCACTTTGGAGAATGGACTTGGACATGGAGATTTTCTTTCCCCTTCGGCAGTTTCTGGAGCTTTGTGACTTACAGGGAAGTTATCGGCTTCGTTAATGAAGCATATGAGATAGCTCCAGCAAATGCAGATGTCCAGTGCATATGGCTGGCTGTAAAGGAGCTGGGATGTGCCTGAAGTCCCATTCGTTTGACTGGCTGTTCCACAGAGAACTGGCTGCAGGACACACCCACACAGGTTCTGCTTACTGGTGGGAAAAATGATCTTTTGCCCATAGCTAACGGAAAGATCCTGGAAAAGTATTTGGTTCCCAGCAGGGTGGAGGCACTGGTTTAATATATCTGAATACTGTATATTTCAGTTACTCCCTTGCAAGGCCAATGGAAGTCAGTGGAAGTCAAGTTTACTTCTGTTATTCTAATACAGACACTGATAAATGTTATGAAGTTTTAAACATTGAAATTAATGTTAGTTTTCTTTGACTCATTTTAGATTTTCTTTTTAGCTTTTCCATTAGCAGTTTAACCACTCAGACTTTCTCAGTCAGGTTCAATGCACAGCTCAGTCTAACTGGCACTTTATACTTGGGTGGGCACACAGGACTGGAAGCACACACCGGCCAAGACTGTGGTTTATTGGCAGAGCTGTGGGAAGAGTGATCGGGAGAGGAACCAGGACTGCAATAGTAGGGGTTGCTATGAGTCAGAGGGAGGTGCACTGGGCAAGCTGAAACGGGGAGGCTTCCAAAGTGTCTACCCACAATATGCATGTAACTCAACTCCGTGCTGTCAGTCTCTCACTTTCATCATGACTGTTGTGCACTGGGCCTAGTATTTGTGTTTTGCATTTTTCACCATGTTCCCCCTAGTGATTCAGGGAGATATTTATGGGTCCAAAACCCGTATAATAAAGTTACTACTGTGTTCTACAGCAGTGGTCCCAAACACTGCAGCTCCCAGTCATGCTGCTGCAGCAATTTGTTCAGTTGCTATATGACATCAATGGAAATTCTGACCTTCCCAGGATATTTTATTTTCTGTAGAGTGGCCGCATGTTGAAGACACCAGGAGAGACTGGAGATCTGGAATTGTTTGAGGCAAACAAGGCTGAAAGCCCCAAGGACAAATGCAAACACGAAGGTTTATTTGGCATTTCTGGGGTAGCAAGATATTCAGGCTTGTCTGGGCACCTGCTGGCAATGGTCTGATTCTGATCTCATTTACACTGGTGTAAACTGGGAGTAGCTCCACTAAAGCTAATGGAGTAACACCGGTGTGAAACTAGAGTGAGCTCAGAATACACATGTCCTCTGAGAGCCTGATCCACAGTCCACTGAAGTCAGTGGAAATACTCCCATTGGTTTCAGTGGGTTTTGACTCAAGACCTGAATGCATAGTCCTAATATCATAAGCAATAGTAAAATAATCCAAGTTTCCCCTGGCCTATCCTGAATGCTGCCTGCCACATGCCATTTCATTTTACATGTCACAGTTTTTAATAATGCCTCCAAATTCTCTTGGCTAAAGAGGCTCTGGAGACACATCTGAAATAAAAGATTTCCTGTTTTCTCTTCTCCTTGCCTTCAGGTGTATCTGTATCGCAGTGAACTCTTCCTAAACACTAGTCTCTTCAGAGACATTCACAGCTTCATCTCCCCTAATCTAGATCCACCTTTGCCATCTCTAAATAATAATGCAATTACATAGTAAATGAGTAGTGGGGTTGTGCAAGCAGCAAATCTCTGTTCTGGTGATTAAAAAAAAATTAACCCCACTTATAGCTCAGTTCTGAGGCAGCAAAGCTTCCCGGACTGTAGCCATTATGTTTACAGAGTTCCCATTGACTTAAATAGAAAATCTATGCATGGAATAGCTGCAGTACTAGACCCTATAGATACAGTAGAACAAGTCTGCTAATATTGTCTCGCTATACATTGATATAGTGACTTCCATCCTGAAGGATCTACATTCTGGATAAGGATTTACACTCCTAAATGAGCCACCTCCTTGGCTGGCACATCAGAGGACTGAACTGGGAAGCCCCAGAGCTAAAAGCAAGAATTTCTACAGCTTAAGCTAAACACTAAACTGGCTGTTGCAACACAACCATATCCTCTGGGATAAGGGACATGTAGCACATGCTGACCAGTGGGTTACAAAAGCAAGCAGCATCCCACATTGATCCTGAGATATTTTATAGTCACCTTCTGGGGAAGAGATGGAAAAATTTCTTGGTTTCCCCCCGCCTTTGTGTTTGGCCCTAATCTTCCCCAAGTCAGTGTTCCCATCCCCAGTCTTTATTATCTGAAGGGGATTGGATAGCTTGGTGTGTCTGATTGAACCTTGAGCAGTTATTTCATCTCGGAATATAGAACCAAGGCAAATTCACATAGGAAAGAGCACTGGGTGGCAATGCTGCACGCTGGAATCTGATCTCAGTTATGCTGGTGTAAATGAGGATTTAAAACTCATGCCAGAGAGATCAGAATCAGAGCCAATAGGAAGTTCTACATAATTTCCACCCTTCAGGCTGGCTCACTACTCACTGATAGTTTTACACCAACAAAACCACTGATCTCAGCAGAAGTTGTAAAGCTTGAGTCGTCAGTGATCCCTCGGATTTTGAGGATGATGGTCTTCCATAAAATGATAGCTAGTTATTGCAACAAGATGATTGGGTCACAGTGAGGAGACGCTGCTTTGTTGCTGGTGATGAGAAGGGAAGATGCAATCTTGTGCTGGTCAACGAGAGGACATTGGGAATCACAGTGCATTGTGATGGGATGATGCACTGTTGACATGGGATAACCTAGCATTGGGTGGACACTGTATTACCATGCGACAGTGATGCCTTGAGGCGGATAATGCTACAATGTGTTGGGTCTAAGCTGCACTATAGCCATGATTCAGCAAAATATTTAAGCATGTACTCAAGAGTTTTGCCAAATAGGGGCGGACAAGTATGTGCTTAAGCAATTCGCTGAACTGAGGCCAATGGTAGAATAAAGCCGTGTTCCGATTGGGTATTATATTGCCTTGGGACTGCATTGCACTGCAATGACACACAAGTGTGGCATATCATCCTTAAGCTAAATCTGGGACTTCTTAATGCCCTGCAAGAGAGTATGGCTCAACATGAGCTAGACCCCGTGAAAGCTGGATTGTCTCACCAAAGTCAGGGTGGGTGGCAGCCATACTAGTCTCCTTGCTAACACTCCCAGATCATCTGCTCCTATAGCTGACCCACAGCCAGTTGTGTTTTCCAAAAGCTCTCTGCAGCCTCTGATGGGCAGTCTATTTCCTGGAACCCGGAGGAATAATGCCAGCTGAGAAGATGAATTACCAACCTCCAGTGAGGTGGTGGTAGGAGGTGGTGTATATATTACATCCCTAGATGTAGCATTCTGCCATTCAAAACAGCTCTCACGCATGGATAGCACAGGCTCTGCTCAGAACAGTACTAGATGGGGGGATTTTATTCAGGCAATGTCTGAAACTTATTTTTTGTTAAATTTAATGTTAATTAATTGTGCTCCCAGGGGTGAGCTGAAATGACCTCTATTTTTAATTTTTTCCCTTGAGAGGATGTCCTTAAACCCCTTACCATAATGATATGTTCCAAGCCTGGTAAAAAGCCAGTCTGGATTTATTATTCTGCCTCTCTCCTTGTCCCTTCTAATCCTAGTGAGAATGTTGCAATGACTGCTGGTTAGAAAATTAGTTAAGTGAACTGTACACTGTATTCTCCATCTGTATTTTTCCTTATTAGGAAGAAAATGTAGCTCTCGTCCCCTTCTCCTACCCCCCTGGTGGGAACCTTTAACAGCCTGTCGCACCTTGCTTGCAAAATGACGCACACCCCAAAGCCCTAAGGACACCTCCATTTCTAGAGCAAATGTTTTGTATCATGTTTGTAGGGAGAGGTTTGCCGGGACACGGGAATGGTTTGCTAATGATTGACTAGCACTAAAATAATATACCTCTAGGGGACAGTTCTGCACTGGAGAAGTGTGGGGCATGGACAAGGTGGCCATTCTGTTTGGGAAAGTGCATTGCATGGGTAGTTAAACACCCGATGGCATATATTTAAAACATTGCCGAAATGGACCCATTTACGTGATTGGTGAGATGCAGGGTATGCTATCATTATACAATATGATGTATTTCAACATGTTGTAAATCCAGTGGAGTCCACTTGTTCATATAGACCAGTTAAGGGAATGAATTTTCCCTAAAATAAGCTAAACCATTGTACAGTGCCCATTTTAAAAGAATATCTGACAAAAGAATAGACCCGTTAAGAGAATAAGCTCCTCGGGAGTTAAATAGAACAATTCAGGAGGAGGCTGACCTGATAAGAGCGGAGAGCTCTATTAAATGAAGCTATTCTTTGTACTCCAAATCCAAATATATCTCATAAGGGAGCAAAGCTTTCTGAAACAAATCCCTGTGACAGAAATAGAACTTAGGTGCAATGAGCTTGTCTGTTTAATGAATTCCCAGTATTCCCTCTATCAAGGGAGAGAACCCAAGCCTCGAAATTCAAAGTCAATTGTGGATCAGAATGAACACGAATAAAGTGTGAGGGGGCTCAGAGCAGGCATTTCAGTGTGTAGTCCCTCTCCAAAGCTTTTAAGTTATACCTTTTAATTAGAGGTGAATGGATAATTCACTGCAAACAATGTATACAATGATTTTAACCTCTCTTTCTGGCTTCCTGAATATCTGACTATGTGCCATGATTCAGGCCATATTTTTGACAACTAGTGCCTAAAATGCATCAGCAAAACCTTCTTTTGCCCTTGCAAACGAGTTATAGTACTTACCCTTGCAGTCACCCATTGGCAAACGTATCATTTATGGGCACAACTAAAGCACCAAGTCAGCATTTGAAAAGCTGGGTTCTGTAATAAGCCACCTGCTTCATGAGCAGAGCACAGTATGTGTCCTTTTGTTTTGAAAGAGATGTACTTAGGCACCAATGGGGGCCCTGCATGGAGGGAAGGCTGGGTGGGTTTGCTGACCATGTTTTGACTCAGATCTTGAGCTCAGTGCTGTAAATTGTCTGTGAAATAAGGGTCAGGAACCTAGAGCTCAGCCTAGGGCAAATCACGAGTGTTTTTGTCCTGGGAGCATCCAGGCTTGCATGTATAAATGTATTAGCTAACTCACAGTAGGTGGCAATCAATTAACTCAAATTAAAACGCACCAGCGTGGACAAACCCATGGAATTCAAGGGCTTGCAAACTTCTTGAGCTCTGTTCTGGGTTCAAAATATTAGTCTGAGTTTAGGAACCTTCTTGCCCTGTTACTTAAACAGGCAATGGAGCCTTTTACCAAAGGTGATTAAATTATTTTTATAAACATAGTTTTACCCAAATAGGCAGCCTGTTCTATGTAGTAGGGATAGAATAACACTCCTGACCACCCCAACCACAAGCTAGGCTGGCATGACTGGACAGACGGTAAGAACTGCTTATGTCATCATTCACAATTCTCTTGCTTACCCCCAGCTGCTTTATTACTCCACTGGATCTTTTCTCACTCTCCCTTTCCTTTCCTTTTCTATTCCTCCAAAGCAGAACATAAAACCCACAATAGTAGCATTCAAGTAGAGCTTAGGAACCTGTAGTGTTCAGATGGGTTTGTTGTTAAGCCAAAATCATTTCCCCCTAGGAGCCCACTCTGAACATCCATGTTGTGAATGTTACTACGCTGATTACTGTTGTCTCACTGTTACCGTGTGCTCCCCTGGTCTGTTTATTGCACCACGTGTTGTCTCTTGTCTTACAGTTGATTTGTAAGTTCTTTGGCACAAGGAGCATCTTCTTGTTTTAAGTCTGTACAGTGCCTAGCACAATGGGACTGGGACCTCTAGGTACTCCCAGTGTAACCCACACACCTTCTGGGTATGGTGTTCTGCCCCATCTAGTGGCACCGAGACCACTTAGAGAGAGATGTAAAATGAGTCTGCTCTACAGCCTTAGCTAACAACCTATTTATTTGATCACTCTCACTTTAGATAAGCTATTAGCAGCAGGAGAGTGGGGTGGGAGGAGGTATTTTTTCATGCTTTGTGTGTATATAAAAAGATCTTCTACACTTTCCACAGTATGCATCCGATGAAGTGAGCTGTAGCTCACGAAAGCTTATGCTCAAATAAATTGGTTAGTCTCTAAGGTGCCACAAGTACTCCTTTTCTTTTTGCGAATACAGACTAACACGGCTGTTACTCTGAAAGCTAACAACCAGTTGGCTTTTAGCTCATGCACTATGCTCCAGAGATGCCAGGTTCGATCCCGACGACCAGGGTCTGTCAGTGTTACACCAGTACACATGTAATGGGCCAGTGGTGCATCGCCCTTTTAAGGTTCTGATCCTGCACCTGTGAAGTTAATGAGAGCTTTGCTATTATTTCAATAGCCACACAATCAGACCCTGAATATCCCCCACAAGCCTGCCTGGCAGTGGGCACTGCCTGAGCCAGCCTCTGAAAAGGAGTTGGTTTTATTGAAGGGACATTGGAGTGAGGATAATTGAAGGACTGCTGAAAGATGCCAGAGTGACCACTCTGGAGGCTTCCAAACAGGGACAGCAGCAGCAGGGGGACACACACACACACAAATCCTAGTTCCCCACCCCTCATTGTCCCTGGTTCTTTAGAATGAAGGGATAAGACTGGTAAAGCTTCCTAATCGGTCACCACTGCTATTGTATGCATGTCAACAGTAATTCAAGGGCATGACCTTCCTCCTGCTGGTATGTCCCTTTCCTGTCAATTACATCAGCCCAGGGCATGCATTTCACGAGGATTGTTGTACTTCTTGGGCAGCTTGAGGTCACTTGGCTTTTGGCTTCCTACTTCACACCACCACCAAAAGCATCCCTAAGAAAGGCATGGCCTGTCAGGTCTTATAACTTAATTAATTTCTGATTGCTGAGCAAAACATAGGCCCACCTCTCCTGGAACACCTCTGCTGCTCTCATTGGGGGGAGGCAGGGAGAGACTGATCTGTGTATTTGTATTTCATGTGCTGGCATTTGTTTGAATTTTGCCTGATTTCTCTGGCCTTAATGCCTCAGGGAATAATGTATGGGTCCAAAACAATATAGACTCCTAGAAATGTAGGACTGGAACGGCCCTTGAGAGGTCATCTAATCCAGCCCCCTGCACTGAAGCAGAACTAAGTATTATCTAGACCATTCCCGACAAGTGCTTGTCTAACCTGTTCTTATCAAATATGAGATCACGTGTCCTCACAGAAGTGTTCCTGGATGGTGGAATTAACATGGTGAGACCAGATAACGCATTATTTTGTGCTGTAAAAATAGTTTCCTAAGGCAAAAAAAGCCCATGGTTAACATGAGTGCAATTGGATACCAAGATATTTGGGCTTATTCAGCTCCTGTGATGGCTAACTGCTCAGCCCTGCATTTTAGATACAATGGGAATCTATCCTCTCTTATGCACAGGGGAAGACTCCTTTGCACTGATCTCCATAAAGTAGCAGAATATTATAGACAATCTCATGAGATTTCTCCAAGTCTGTCATTTGTTTCACTCAGAGATCCCATAAAATATTACTACCGCTATGTATGTCCCACCCAGGATTAGACTCCGATTACCCTGGGCTCAGAGCCACCAAGACCCTCCCATTTGTAGCCAGATCAGCTATATTCACATTATTGTGCAACATTTGGTACTGACTCTTTGTTTTTACCCAGCAGCTAAAAGCAGAGGAACAGCTGTCCACTACTTGCTTTCTGAAGGGACATCCGCTCTCTTGGGCATTCTGTAGTCAGTCTTTAGTGGCAAGAGTCAAGGCAAAGTTACACTATACTTTTGATGCTGGGTGAGGAGAGGAGCAGGTAGCTGAGCATACAAGTTATTCAACTTGTTAGCTGAAGAGAACTGGTTAGTATCACTGAGATTTACCCAGGGTTTCCCATTGCAGCCCCATGAGAATTACTGCAGAGTGGTTACCAGTGGCGTGCCATGACAGTTCTAGCAAAGCATTCAACAACTCACTTGCATGTCTTAGGTGATCCAAAATGGTGTCCTCCACCAGGGCTAGATTGAATTGTTCCACAGGCTGGATCCAACCCATGGGCCAGCCAGTCGGGTGTGCAAGTCATGCCTAGATGGGACACTACCAGTTGTCACAGAAGCCCACAAACTGTTTCCTACCAGCAACTAGAGATGCAAGTTGTTTCATGCAAGCAGACATTACTTATCTTCAGTTTCAAAACAAGAACTAGTGAACAACCCTAAGCAGTTTTAAGATGGAGTTTGATAAGATTATGAAAGTGGTTATATGCTAGGGTTGCCTGTGATAGCAGGGGACTGGATGGCCCGTAAGGTCCCTTCCATAGGTTGCTAACTGCTCCAGACTCCCCACTGGCCTTCAGCTGACCTGAGCAGGATTTTTTTTCTCTTTAGATTAAAAAAATTGCTTGAGAAACTGTTTCCTTTCTCTGTAATGTTCACACACCTGCTCTCTTCCTGGTCCCCTTCCAAAGCAGAAATACCACCAAGAAATACTGTGCATAGCATATTTCTAAATCGATGGACATATACCTCAAGATTTCCATCCACCTAGGCACCTTCAGAGTCTGATCATGCACCATTTGATGCCAATAGGAGGTTTACCATCAGCTCTCAATCACAGCCACCAAGTGCCCTTTGCTGCAGTATCCCAGTGCTAGATACAGAACTCCAAATGTAAACATAATCTTGCCTCCTCTCCAGTTCACCCAATCTCATATCATTTTCATAGAATCATAGAATATCCGGGTTGGAAGGGACCTCAGGAGGTCATCTAGTCCAACCCCCTGCTCAAAGAAGGACCAATCCCCAATTTGTGCCCCAGATCCCTAAATGGCCCCCTCAAGGATTGAACTCACAACCCTGGGTTTAGCAGGCCAATGCTCAAACCACTGAGCTATCCCTCCCCTTTAAATGTCATTGAATCTAGCTACGTGCATAAACTATGGTCCTCTGCACCCTAGTCTCTGAGCACCTCACAGTCATTAATGGGTTTTACCCTTATAATATCCTCATTTCACAGCTGGGAAAGTGAGTAGCCCACAGTCACATAGCCCACAGGGAGCCTGTGTCAGAGCTGGGTATTGAATCCATGTCTCCTAAATTCCACTGAAACACTCTACCCAATACCCAATCCTATCTCCCCTGATCTACCCAATACCCAATCCTATCTCCCCTGGTCTTCCTTCTCCTAGTCCACTTCCTCCTCCTCTTTATCATTTGCCCATCCCATTTCCATTTCCATCTCCATCTCCAGACAAGAGAGGTCAGGAGACGCTTGGAATATGCTTTGGCTATCTGGGCTCATAGGTACTTGACTCCAAACAGAACCTCCCAATATCTTGAGGATGCACATCCATAATCTGTCTGCTGAGCCACCGGCCTACTGAAATGTCTCATCTCTGATTCAGCAGATTAGCTCCTGGAAATGTCAGAGAGAGGCTACAGATGGCTGCTCTGTGGGGAGAAACTTCCCTGCTAGCCCTGGAAGTTGTTGAACACTGGACCCCAAAAGGGATACTCCACAGTTCATGGCATAAAGGGAGTTGCCTTCTAAGGCTATTACTGCAAAAACACCCCTATGAGTTCTGTTCACTGCAGTCAGTTAACAGAGCATCCACTCAGGCACACAGCCTCTTGGTTCAGTGTTTCTTTTTTTAATTTTGATAACGGATCGGAGTCAAATTAACAACATCTGGCAATTAGTGCATCTCAGTGCTACTCACCTCTGCAGCAAAGTTCTCGATGTTTGACTTTAATTTTAAATGGGTGGCTGTCAGAGAGAATTAAATGGTGCCTAAAGAAACACACAGACATTATAATTAAAGACACGCCAGCCTTGACAGGTAGCTAGAACTAAGTTCAGAATTTCAACTTTTAATAGGAAATCATCTTCAATATACATGTGTGTATGCACACACTTTTCTGCTTCCTTGCTGATCTAGCCCCAGACATTTTTTATGGCTCCACACTTGCAATTAGTTTTCTCCTGGTCTACCAGGTATCAATTGTGATCTGGCCAGTACTGCAACAGAGGCTCTTTTATCTGGGGATATAACACAACCCCATTAACTACAACTCTGCATGTTTCTGGTGATCTGTTCTGAATAACAATCATGATGTTAATTAAAGGATAACACACAAGGAGGAGTGCGTATGTTCCAGGGTATCAGTGCACTCTGGGGGCTGCATAGGTGCCAGTCCGGGGCAACAGACATGCTTGCTGTAGCAAGTACCATTGGCACCATCCCAGCACTGGGCAACATACTCGGGTAGAAATGAAGTTCCAGATTATTAGGATTTCCTCACAGGGCACACACTTCTCATGGTGTCATACCCACCTTCTAGCAGTGTGTTATCACTTCTCATTATGCCCATCTGTCTAATTTAGGCAGGGCCTAATCCTTTTCACTTCAACTCACAGGTATCCACATCATCAAAATCACCAGCATAGCAGGCACCGTCAGGAGACTGAATAGGACCGAGTCTGTGCTCCCATGTCACCTGCTGAGAATGAGAGAGTTGCTTCAGAGCAGTGTTTAATGGAGGCGCTGCATAGGGGAAGCCTGCCTTGTCACTGACCATATGATTAAAAAGAGGAATTCAATCTCGGGGCTGGCAATCGAGTGCATTCCATGTGGTTGGCTTGGAAGTGTATAACTCTAGAGTATATGAGGTCCCAACCTGGGAAAAACTTCTTTTTGGGCTGAAGAATGCAGATTCAGGTCCACCAAAACCTTCCACAAATTCATGTCAAATTTCCTAAATTGTTTTGGTAAAAAAAACCCCCAAAAAACAGAACTTCTAAACATTTTGTTTCAACACTTTTGAAATTAGCATGTTGATTTTTCAATTCAAAATAATGTTTTTGTTTGGAAAAAGAAAAGGAGTACTTGTGGCCCTTAGAGACTAACCAAGTACCACAAGTACTCCTTTTCTTTTTGCGAATACAGACTAACCCGGCTGTTACTCTGAAACCTGTCATTTTGTTTGGAAAGTTACTTCAATTTCATTTAAAATGTTTTCACACTTTTTAAAAAGCTTAAATGAAATGAAACATTTCAGGTCAAACAAAATGTTTTATTTGACTCAAATCAACTTTTTTTTCAACTTTTGGGTTTGCCAAAAATATCAAAACATTTTTGTTTGGGGTCGACCTGAAACAATTTTTTCCCCAGCTTTTCAGAACAGGGAGCAAACCAAAAAAATCAGTTATTCAAACAGTCTTAATGAGGTCACAGGTTCAAATCCCCTGAAAGTCTCTTAGAAATAGGTGTTAATCTTATGCCTTTTGTAGCTTTTCCATCCACTAGCCCAGAATTTAAATAGCCTAGCACCTTGTAACACTATGAAAAGCCAAATGGCACAAAGCTGTGAGGTGCTAAGTATCCCTAGCTCCCATTGACTGAGCCAACATCTTTACTGGCATTGAGCAGCAAACTACTCCATGAGTAGTCCAATTCATACTCTTGAGGGCATTCTGCACCAAAAAAAAATTTCTGCACACAATATTTTAAAATCCTGAAAATTTTATTTGTCAAATAAATGTGGAGGCTTCAGCGTGGCAATGGAGAGCACAGGCCACTGGCTACACAGCTGTGGGAGATCACAGTACAGCTCCCCACCCCCGGGACACGGATTCAGCAGTGAGGCTGAACCCAATCCTGACACAGCGCAAGGATCAGGCCTGCCCCAGAAACACCCCAGGGCCCTGCCCTTCTGTGCCAGGTGCACCAGGTGTGGGCAGGCAGGCTCAGCAAGGCAGAATCCCAGTGTGGAGGGGCTTAGTGGGGGGGATGCAGTTGAGAGGGTTCTGTGTGGGGCAATCTGGGTGCAGGTGGCTCAGTGGGGGATCCGGGAGCGGGGGGGTCAGGCTGCACAGGGGCTTGTTGGGGGCTCTGGGTGCAACAGTCATGGATCTCTGCAGGGGAACCTAGGTGACAGTGGTTGAGGCTCAGCGGGGGGGGGTCTGGATGTTTGGGGTATAGAGCTCAGCAGGGGGGTCTGGGCATGGGGGGCTCAGTGGGATAGGAATCCAGGTGCAGCTGGTTGGGGCTTGGTAAGGTGGGGATCCGGGTGGCTCGTTGGGGTGATCCAGGTGAAGGGGGAATAGGGCTCATCAGGAGCGGGAAAGGGGTTCTGGCTACTGGGGTGGGGGGTGAGGTTTAGCAGGAAGGTCTGGGTATGAGGGGTCTGGATGCACGGGGGTTGGGTGGATGGGGGAACAGCTCCCTGTACAGTGATCCCTCCCACTGCAGCTGAGCAGTGATGGGTGCAGGAAGCATGGGATGGGGGGAGTTTGCAGAGCTTCCTACAGCTGAGGGATACATCTGGGGGTGGGTCTGACACAGGCCCAGATGCTGTGCAGGGGAAAAGGAAGACCCATCCTCCCTAGCCCAGCCGGGATTAACAGCTGAGCCCGATGTAGGGTAGGAGCCACCAGCCGGGTCTTCCCCAGTCCCTCCCCATTCCCCACAGTGATTTACGTCTCTGCCGGCTGCCCTGGGCACCCGAAACATACTGCTGGGGAGGGTCGCATGACTGCTCTTGTGGCTTCCCTTTGCTTCCCCGTCAGAAAGTCGTTTTTCTGTAGGGAAGCAAAGAAATCTGTGGGGAACATAAATTCTGCGCATGTGCAGTGGTGCAGTATTCCCCCAGGAGTAAATTCATTTCAGTGAGGCCAGTTCTGAGCAAGGTACTGCTGACCTTGAGTAAAGGTGTTAGAATCTGGCTCTCAACTTTTAAGTTAAGGCAAGTCTTTGGAGTAATCACCCTTCCTGGTGCGGCATGGCTTACACTGAATATGCAAGATGCCTACTGGGCTTGATTCTGATCTCAGACCAGTGTAAATGGAAAGTACCTCCATTGAAATAATTGGAATTAGACTGTTGTAAAACCTGCATGAGATCAGAATCACGTCCATTTAGTATAACCCAGGGGCTTTGAATACAAGATCGAATGGTTTGAAAACTTGCTTTTATTCCCCTTCCTTCTTCCTGCTGTCTGACTTCTTTGGCAAAAATGTAAAGTGAATGTGATGCAATTTTTGCCTGGCTTTCTAGAGGGGAGAAAAAAACCCCAACAGATGATGGGAATCTGGGAGTGTGTGTGAAGGAATGAGGTGCTTGTAAAGTGAGCACAGTCACCTTCATTTCCATGAATGTCTCCTGGTCAAAACATGATATTTGCTACTGATTTCTCCGCTTACACATGGTGGTGACAGATCTAATTATAACATAAAATAGGCCTGCCTCAGAGAAGCAAAGAGCCAAATTCGTCATGAGTCCAATCCAGGATTCTCTTCATCCCATACATAGGGTTGTGGGAAGTCGTGGAGACCGGCATTGGGGTGTCATGGGGTTTGGTGCAATGAAATTTAACCAGCTCATCATGCGGCAGTCAAGCAGGCTGAGATATCACCTTGGCAATCAGAATGTCCTCAGCCAGCTGTGTTCTTCATTAGGGGAGAACTCAGAGCTGAGCAGATCAGTGGGATGATACGGCAGAGTAATCATCCCACCATCTCCCCGTCTCTCTGCAGCCGAGTGGTAGTAGGGAAGATAAGATGTGTTCAAAGGAGAGTGAAGCTAGAAAAAACACTGAGGGATGGAGCTTCCCATCTCTCTTTCTCTCCTACATTTTCGTGGGCTTCCTACCTCCACACCCTTTTATTTGTCTTCCTCTCTTTCTTCTTCCCTCTCCTTTTTTCCTACGCTCCTCCCCACTTACTCACCCTGTCTCTGATGGATGGAACCATTAGTGGAATCACTGTAAATAATGTGTAAAGTAAGAAGTTACAACGAGGTATCTCATTAAAGCCGCTTCACTCATCTTACTTCCCAATTAATGTGTAAGGCTTCACTGGAAAGCAGTGACAATATGTCACAGCGGCTCACTGTGGCACGCGACAGAAAGTTAATAACCCACTGGCCCTTAAAGGGACCCTATATTGTCAGCAGCAGAAGAGTAAATAAACCTGGGTTTTGGGTAGGCTTTTTGGTTTAGTTTGGGGTGGTTTTTTTTTTTCCTTTTTCCTTCTTCTCTGACCTCAATTCATGGCAAGAATGAATGAGTTTGTGCCAAAATAACATCTCATAAAGCAATCCTGCCTCTGAAACCAAGTGAGACTGGTGTCACCCAAAGGATGCTGGGATTTTCAGCAACATGACAGAACTGATCCATTCTCCCACCCTGTAAATATTAGAGCGCAGGAAAACCCTGCCTCCTTAGCTCCCGTTCTGCTTCTCACCTCTGCTCCTGGCCCCACCTTTTTTTAATATGTGTCCCTTGTGCTCTTTTCTTCTTAGGATTTTGTTTTCTCTGAGCCCCTAAATGCAACTGTACAGCATCAGTCTAGGGGAAAGGCTCCTTTCACGTGTAGTGGCTTGATTTGTCATTACTGTCACTTTCCTCCTTTGCAGGGGTGAGGTTATGTCTGCCTTTCATTCCTCTAAGTATCTTTTCCTTTTTTGGGTGCATTTGGAGTTCTTTACTGTTGTGTTTGCAGACAAGGGATCTGGATCAGGGCAAGGTCAGGAGGAAGCAGGAAGTTACTTAGTGGGCCAAATTCTGGTTTCAAACCCAATGGTGTAAATCTAGAGTGACTCCACTGAAGTCACTGAAATTGTTCCGATTTACCCCACTCTCACTGAAAGCAGAATTTGACCCATTGGTTTCATCAGTGCTGTTTCTGCAGCGTAACTGAGCTCAGAATCTGGTCTACTGTGTGACTTGTCTCTTCTAACCATGCTCAGTATTGAATAAACAGCTGGTTACCTGAGCTCCTGTCTCTGTACTTATATCCAACATAATAATTGGCAGGGGGTATAGAAAATTTACACACACAACCTTTGTTTTTAAAAGTTTCAAAAGTTGTCTTGTGACTGGAGGATAGGACTGAGGAGCTAACACTATGGGTTGTAAGCCCAGTTCTGCCACTGCTTCATTGTGTGACTTTAGGCAAATCATTTATTAACCAGTTTTGGCCTCAGTTTTCCCATCTGCAAAAGACTAAAAAGGCTCATCCATGTTGCCTAATTATTGCTGTAATGTTTGTAAAATTCTTTGAGCTCTTTGTCTCAAGGGCACTATAGAAGCACAAGGTATTATTGTTGTGACTATTTGGATATGTTGTTTATACTGATAATACAAGGATGAGTATAAATGTGCCGTTATAAGATAAGGTAAATTCAGGATGAACAACAAAAAAGGCTTCCCAGCAATGAAATCTGCCAGTCTCCGGCATAGGCTCCTGAGAGAAGCGACAAGTCCCTTTAAAATACAGCTGGACGCAGCACTCCAGAATACACAAAAGATGCACTGCCCAGGCAGGGTGGACAAAGGGGACCTAATAGATCTTTGCTGCCCCTCACACCTAGGAGGGCTAGTAACCCTTTGCAATTGCATGGTTGGCATCAGTAGAGCCATTTATAACTCTTGTGGGCCATGACTGCCGCCTCCAGCAGAACAACAACAACATAGCACTTTACATCTTCAAAATGATCCTCACACACTAACGGGGCAGCTGGGAGATGGGGGGTACTAGGCATTTGCTGCCCCTTGCCAGGTCCCACCCCCTGGGCACACCCTGCCATCTGACGGCCTCCTGCTGGAAAAGAAGAGAAGTGAGTTCAGAGCTCCGGGGGATGCATAGAGAGGCCTCCCATGATCAGCTGCAGGCAGAGCTAGCAAGAGCTGATCCTCCAGTCAGAGCCCAGCAGACCCGATAAAAAGGGCTGGCTGCTTCTACTGGGGGCCTGTGCTGGGTGAAGCCAGAGAAGGAAAGGAAGGATCTCCCTGCCCTAATCCAAGTAACCTGGCCCAGTCAAGGCCTCACCTTGACAACATTGTCTCTGTGAGCACTAGTGTTTATATTATGGACTTTATTGCCTGGGTGACTATTTTGAGTTGAGATTTAATTTGGTTTTCTGTATACTTTCTGATTGTGTTAATTTGTTTTCTTTTCTTGTTACAGTAGGAAAGACCTTGCTGAAAGAGACTTGTTTTTTTCCTCTGCGTCATTGGCTTCTACTCACATACACTGACGTAGAAACACCCCTGCCATGTGCTGCAGTGGACAAATGGTAATTCCAGCTGCAGGGAAACTTCCATTTATGGGGAAATTATCTTGAGAAAGAAACTCTAGAGCAGGGATCTCAAACTCTAATCACCACGAGGGCCACCTGAGGACTAGTATATTAGCCCGAGGGTCGCATCACTGACACCTTTTCATACAACAATACAAAAGTACAGTCAAAAATGAAAAAAATGAAGAGTAATATAGTACGCTATTAAAAGTCAATGTATTAACTTTTTTACAACTATAATGCCAAGAGGGGTTTTAATAAAATATAAACAGTAATGCAGCTCACTCAAATGACAAAACATGCATTTACTTTTAGAATTACTTCGGTTAAAGCCCCCACAGCCACCGCCCCCACTGTACCCCTTCCATGAGGCCCCACCCCTGCCCCGCCTCTTGCCACCCCTCTCCCGCCCCTATTCCAACTCATTCCCCAAAGTCCCTGCCCCAATTCTGCCCCATTCCAACCCCTTCCCCACATCCCCGCCCCAGCCCTGCCTCTTCTCTGCCTTCTCCCCTGAGCACACGGCTCCTTGCTCCTCCCCGCTCCCTCCTGGAAAGTCCTAAGCACTGCCAAACCCCTACTCTAGGTAAAGTTCCCTCTCAGAGGATTGAACTGCACACATGGACAAGAGCCTGGAGAGGCCATAAGTAGACTCTGGGAAGGGAAGAAGGAAGGTGGGCCTGACCTGCAGCCCCAGAGCCCTCACAGGCAATCACACAGTGGCATGAAGATGGAGGGAAAGGGAGACTAGCCCTCTATGTTAGAAGAGCATGTAGCAACTCATGGAACAGCCAGTGGGAAGAAGAGGTCAGTGCTGGGGCGCAGAGTCAAGCTACATCCTTGGCATACCATGTCCCAAGAGCACTCCAGAGGCATTCGCAATGCCAGGAAGGGAATCAGAGCTCCGTGTGCCGCTGTACCATTGGCATTCCAGTGCAGACCTCACGCAAGAACAATAATGGGAGGAAGCACCATCCAGGGTTTTAAAGCAGAGGAACTGATAAACAGGTCTCCTGGGTTCTATTCTGTGCTCTGTCATTCACCCACCATGTAACCGGAGGCCTCTTTGTGCCTCTGTTCACGCATCTGTGTATGGCAGTTGATGATACTGACCCTACCTCCCAAAGCTGTTGAGGTTAATTAAGGAGTGTTTGCAAGTTGCTTTGAGATCCCCCATGAAAGGCACAACAGAAATGCAAACTGCATACAAAGCTTTTTTCCCCTTCTCTCCCCAGGCTCAAATACATTATTGATTTGCTCATTTAACAGGGGCCACTTGTCAAAAGCATAATAGCATTAGCAATACTTGACGTAATAGGGGAATGGAGAGGTCCATGATTAAGTTTAGACAGTCTTGTCTGACTTAGCTAATTGGTTAAATACATTTGCTTACACGTGCAGCTTTGGGCTTTTGGCTTCAATAAGATACAATTCTAATTAAAGCTCAGAGTTGGCCAAATATTTGTTTTCTGAGTATTTTCTTTAATCACGTAATTCATATTCTGCTGTGAGAAGGATTCTGGGAACAGTTGAGACCTGGAATCTTTTCCCTATGGAGAAATTTCTGGGGAGATTGAAAAGGGCTAACATTGAGAAGAGATGGTTTTTTAAAATCCTTCTAACCAGAGGGGGCAAGAAAATGGACCGGGGTGGATTGAGAGAAGATGGAAGCCTTCTAGAAATCTGGGTCTAAAGCAGAATCAGCTCCATGGTGAGTGAAAGGCCTTGCAAGGCTGATGAAATATTTATTGAAGTGATTTTTTTTCCCAAAGGAAGAAGGATGGCCCAGTGGTGAGGGCACTAGCCTGCTCAAGAGACCCAGGTTCAATACTCTGTCTCAGATGCCCTAAGTGACCTTGGTCATTTTGCTTAGGGCCATATTTTTAAAGGTCTTTAGGCACCTACTGGAATTTTTCCAAAGCACGTAGGTGCCCAATTCTCATGCCTAGGTTCTTCTGAAAATGACTAAGTACTGAGCTGCATCTTTGGGTGCCTTTAAAAATCTGTCTTAGTCTCCCTGTCCCTCGGTTCACCATTTGTAACTTGGGAATATAATAGCACTTTCCTACCTCACCGAGTTTGAGAATAAATGCACTACAGATTGTGAGGCACTCCGACACTGTAGTGATGGGAGGGCACATAAGATAGAGGGGCAACCTGGATCTCCAGTTTGGTTGTCTGACAAGATAATATAGTTGTTTCAAATGTTTTCCTGTAACCATGCTGTTCGCAAATAGCCAGGTGAACTCTTCCCAAAATTCAGCAAGGGGTGCAAATTGGCTGAGTGGAGCTGCCAGAGGAATTTAGCATATAAGTGGATCAGACAGGCAAATCATCCATTTTGTCTGCCCTCTGTGACATTTCCCAGGAGAATGAGACAGGTGGGCAGTTTTCATGTTTAGCCTTGGGACTGGTGCACTGGTCAGTCAAAGCACCCAGAATGTTCAGTAACTCGTCTGGATGGTATGAATAACTAATTCCACTTCTCCAGGCTGGAACTTGGTTGTCCAAGGTCATTGACAGCAATATTCTTCTTAGCTTCTTTCTCCTAGAATTGTTACCATTTAGACTTTATCCTCTAGCACACAGTCACTAGGTCAGTCGTAGGGTCATGCACAGATGCCATCCTGTCGTCGTGCAGTTGTCAAAACACAATGCAAGGACTTTTTCCCAGCAGGACATTCTTGGGCTGTTGTAAAATCCTCTCTCAATCATGCCTCCACAGAGCCACACTGTAGGAGTCACATGCCTGGCCACATGGCCACAGAATTGCTTTCAGCTAGGGGGTATGTATATCCCTTGAGCCCAACATTCTCCTGTCCATGGGTATAAATATAACATGGGATCTGACCACCCCAGCATTCCTCTCTTCCTACGGGCTTGAGGAGTTGAAGCAGAGGGGAAGGGGGGGGGGGGTCATCATGCCATGGCTCTTTGGAGGCAGTATATTCAGAGAACAAGAGTTAACGGTGATAAGTAACACCTCTTGCTAAGCCTAGTTTACAGGTCACAGGCAAAACTCAGATCAAACCTAGGTAATGCCTGATTGCTGTTCAGTGGTCTCAGTGCAGTTCCTAGAAGACATGAATCCATGACAACAGGAGTGCTAATTGGCACCTTTATCAGCTGCCTCAGCCCAGGGTCCCAAAGACTGGAGCATGAGTATCTTGAATCCATAACTCACACAGGAATCTTATCAGGGAATCTCATTTGACATCAGTGATAAACACCACATTCACTTCCATCCACTTTGGTTGAACGTTGAGTTGATACCTGTGCAAGGGATCTGTAAATAACAGATTATTAGATCTGCAAAGGATAACTTCCATTGGAGAGAAACTCCTGACAACACCCCCCCCACACCCCGCCCCCAGCTTTTGCCTGGATTGACCTCTGGCTCATTCAGCTGCTGCTCACAGAGCATAAAGGTCCCTATCCAATGTTCAAGTGCAGCAGTAAGCCAGTTGCACATGTCCAGAAAATCCAGCCACCTGATAGGGGTTACTCCTCTAACTGGCCCAGACTAACCCAAGGCTCTGCAGGACACCAATGGGCAGGAAGTCTCAAGAGCACCCAGCAGGTGTTAATGGGGGTGGGGGCTGCCTCTTGTGAACTGTGTGGACATAATAATTACAAGAGTTAATATTACCTTTTTAATGACAGCAATTGGAAGAGAAAATGCAGCCATAGCGCATTAAAAATAACCCTCTGCTCCCACGAAGCAGCAGCTGCATTTGGAGGACTTTGCTCAGTGCAGAGAATTATGGTCCAGCCCCTTGGTTTTCCTGCCAACTACCCACTTTCCCACTTCGCATTTTGATTTTTTCTCTTTTTCTATCTAATGTTAGAGTCAAAGCTAAAAAGGGAGAAAAATGGAAGGCAACGGGGCTCATGAGTAGTATATGAGCAACTAACAGGATTGCTTTATAGTACACACATGGGAATCTTAATATCAAAAGTTTTCTTTAGGATATTGAGACTCAAACCTGCATGTCAATTAAAGTGTGGGTGTGCTCAGCCATCTGACTGTGCAGCGACAGCACGTTCTCACTCAGCAGATCAGTCCTGGATGTATTCAAGGTCAGACATATCGATGCTACTGACAACAATAGGCTTTTACTACTTTCTGCTCCCTTTGGCACAGCTACTGAGAGAGGGAGCTGGATTCGATTCTGACTCATGCAGCATCACTGCCATTGTTAACTAAGTTTTTCTGACCCATTGACTTCAGTAGGCCTTAAAGTTAAGCATATGCTTCAGTGTTTTCCTGAACTGGGGCCCAGGTTCTCCTTGCAGAATCTATGGTCACACTCTATATTCATTTCCACTGAATGCAGCCGATGAAGTGAGCTGTAGCTCACGAAAGCTTATGCTCAAATAAATTGGTTGGTCTCTAAGGTGCCACAAGTCCTCCTTTTCTTTTTGCGAATACAGACTAATACGGCTATTGCATAATGACAGGTTTCAGAGTAAGGCACTGAATTTAGCTGTATGGAGTGGAAATCTGTCAACTTCATGAAAAAACTCGTACAGATACAGACAGCATCTTCCTTTCCAAAAGCAAACAGATGGACATCGTACCAAAAGGACTGAAGGTAAAAAATCCATTACAATCTACATACCACACAGACTATGCTGACAGCTTGTGCCACACGCTCTCAAAGAAACTGCGGAACCACCTGATCAACATCCTCTACAGCAAACAGGGAAAGATTAAGAATGAGCTCTCAAAACTGGATACTCTCATAAAAAACCAACCTTCCACACAAACTTCCTCATGGCTGGACTTTACTAAAATTAGACAAGCCATTTACAACACACACTTTGCTTCTCTACAAAAGAAAAAGGACACTAAACTACTACATGCCACAAGGGGCCACAACAGTGGTTCCCTTAACCCACCCAGCAATATCGTTAATCTATCCAGCTATACTCTTAGCCCAGCAGAAGAATCTGTCCTGTCTCGGGGCCTCTCCTTCTGCCCCTCCACACCCATGAACATGATACAGTTCTGTGGTGACCTAGAATCCTATTTTCGACATCTCCGACTTAAGGAATATTTCCAACACACCTCTGAATAACATACTAACCCACAGAGAGCTTCCTACCAAGACTACAAAAAGAAGGATTCTGGGTGGACTCCTGAAGGTCGAAACAACAGACTGGACTTCTACATAGAGTGCTTCCGCCGACGTGCACGGGCTGAAATTGTGAAAAAGCGGCATCACTTGCCCCATAACCTCAGCCGTGCAGAACACAATGCCATCCACAGCCTCAGAAACAACTCTGACATCATAATCAGGAAGGCTGACAAAGGAGGTGCTATCATCATGAATAGGTCAGAATATGAACGAGAGGCTGCTAGGCAGCTCTCCATTACCCTCTGATTCCACTGAGGGTTACCCAAAGAAACTACATCATTTGCTCAAGAAACTCCCTCAAAAAGCACAAGAACAAATCCGCACAGACACACCCCGGGAACCCCGACCAGGGTTATTCTATCTGCTACCCAAGATCCATAAACCTGGAAATCCTGGACGCTGCATCATCTCAGGCCTTGGCACCCCGACAGCAGGATTGTCTGGCTATGTAAACTCCCTCCTCAGGCCCTACCCTACCAGCACTCCCAGCTATCTTCGAGACACCACTGACTTCCTGAGGAAACTACAATCCATTGGTGACCTTCCTGAAAACACCATCCTGGCCACTATGGATGTAGAAGCCCTCTACACCAACATTCCACATAAAGATGGACTACAAGCCATCTGGAACAGTATCCCCCATAATGTCACGGCAAACCTGGTAGCTGAACTTTGTCCTCACCCATAACTATTTCACATTTGGGGACAATGTATACCTTCAAATCAGCGGCACTGCTATGGGTACCTGCATGACCCCACAGTATGCCAACATTTTTATGGCTGACTTAGAACAACCCTTCCTCAGCTCTCGTCCCCTAATGCCCCTACTCTACTTGTGCTACATTGACGACATCTTCATCATCTGGATCCATGGAAAAGAAGCCCTTGAGGAATTCCACCATGATTTCAACAATTTCCATCCCACCATCGACCTCAGCTTGGACCAGTCCACACAAGAGATCCACTTCCTGGACACTACGGTGCTAATAAGCGATGGTCACATAAACACCACCCTATACCAGAAATCTACTGACCGCTATTCCTACCTACATGTCTCCAACTTTCATCCAGACCACACCACATGATCCATTGTCTACAGCCAAGCTCTATGATACAACCGCATTTGCTCCAACCCCTCAGACAGAGACAAACACCTACAAGATCTCTAGAAAGCATTCTTACAACTACAATACCCACCTGCTGAAGTGAAGAAACAGATGGACAGAGCCAGAAGAGTACCCAGAAGTCACCTACTACAGGACAGGCCCAACAAAGAAAATAACAGAACGCCACTAGCCATCACCTGCAGCCCCCAACTAAAAACTTCCCCAACACATCATCAAGGATCTACAACCTATCCTGAAGGATGACCCATCACTCTCATAGATCTTGGGAGACAGGCCAGTCCTTGCTTACAGAAAGCCCCCCAACCTGAAGCAAATACTCACCAGCAACCACACACCACACAACAGAACCACTAACCCAGGAACCTATCCTTGCAACAAAGCCCATTGCCAACTGTGTCCACATATCTACTCAGGGGACACCATCATAGGGCCTAACCACATCAGCCACACTATCAGAGACTTGTTCACCTGCAAATCTACCAATGTGATATATGCCATCATGTGCCAGCAATGTCCCTTTGCCATGTACATTGGTCAAACTGGACAGTCTCTACGTAAAAGAATAAATGGACACAAATCAGACGTCAAGAATTATAACATTCAAAAAACAGTTGGAGAACACTCTCTCTCTGGTCACTCGATTACAGACCTAAAAGTTGCAATTCTTCCACAAAAAAACTTCAAAAACAGACTCCAACGAGAGACTACTGAATTGGAATTAATTTGCAAACTGGATACAATTAACTTAGGCTTGAATAGAGACTGGGAGTGGATGGGTCATTACACAAAGTAAAACTATTTCCCCATTTTTATTCCCCCCTCCCCCCACTGTTCCTCAGACATTCTTGTCAACTGCTAGAAATGGCCCACCTTGATTATCACTACAAACCGCCCTCCCCCCCCCCCCCCCCCCCCCCGCTCTCCTGCTGGTAATAGCTCACCTTAAGTGATCACTCTGATTACAGTGTGTATGGTAACACCCATTGTTTCATGTTCTCTATGTATATAAATCTCCCCACTGTATTTTCCACTGAATCCATCCGATGAAATGAGCTGTAGCTCACAGAAGCTTATGCTCAAATAAATTTGTTAGTCTCTAAGGTGCCACAAGTCCTCCTTTTCTTTTTACTCTATATTAAGGGTACATTTATAAATATTTTATAAAGGGTTAATACTAATACATATTACTAGATGTAAATCAGGTGTATAGAGCCCAGCAGATCAATAGGTTGCTTATAAGTATGGCTAAAAATAAACACACCAACAGTTGGTATAATATAACTATGTTACAAACATGAGCACTGTGTAACACCTATTACTCTCGTATTACCCACTATAAGCTATTTATAAATACCTTCTTAATATAAAGTGCAAGCATAGGTTTATTCCTGGGGTAGGTTGTCACAGTTCAAGGCAACTGCCCCATATTCCCCCTCCATGATCCAGCAAGAGGACACACTTTCAGGCTTCCAGCTCCCCAGCTGTCACACCTCTTGAGAAGAGAACCATGTCTCTCCCTCTGGGTGGTTTTTTTTCCCCCCTAGGCTACACAGTTCCCTGCCTACACTGTGTTATTCCTAGCAAGCCAGATGACCTAACCAGCCCAGCATCTGCTGCACTTTGTCTGTAGCTGTTGAAGAGTAAGCAATGTGATTGCCCACAGTTGTAAGTTACCACAAAGCCCTTTCCAAGCAAGCTCATTTATTCCTAAGGTAAAAGCATTACAGAAAAAAAGCAATAAAAATGTACGTTGTAGTGGGATGGGACGCACCCCTGTGGTGCCTCCTGCTGGTCGTCCAGGGAATTAGCATTTCCAGCCTCCAGAGAGCCCTCTTCAGGCTGGTGTCCCGCTTGCTGCTGGGCCCGAGTCCCTCCTGGACCCTGGTGCCCCTTTCAGGTCAGGGTGCTGCCCCCTGGCAGTACCCCTACAGATCTGGGGAACCCCCAATCCCCTATCCCCACCTTGCCTCAGTATAGGGCTAATGCCAGTCACCATCTAGCCCCCATTCACTGGGGCGGACTGCAGTATAATTGCCACTCATCTCAGGCAAAAGGGGTTTGGACCTGCTGCCTTTGCGTACCTTTGGCTGCCCCCTGCAACCCCAGTACCTATTTGGCCTTACTCTAGGCCTGCAGCCTGAGGGTGGGGGAGAAGGATGTTCCAGGCCAGAGCTCCCCAGGTCTTCCCCCAGTCCTGCTCCACTCTTGGTACCCTGCTTGGGTCCTAGCAGCCAGGCCCATCCCTTTCTACATCCAGAGAAAAAGTAAGTGTTTGCTCCTGGCCCACTGCCCTCTTATAAGGGCCAGCTGGGCCCTGATCGGGGCGTGGCCGCATCTGTGGCTGGTTCCCCAATCAGCCACAGCTTGCTGTTGTTCCGAGCAGCAGCCTTCTCCACGCCTCAGCCCTTCCTCGCTGCAGCCCTCTCCCGGGCTGCTTTAACCCTTCAGGGCCAGAGTGGGGTAACCACCCCACTACATACCTGTATTCAGATATGCTTACCAGAGATCAACCTCCACTCCAGCAAGGGCATTGGTAGGTAATCAGTTCTTCAAATCCCACACAGGGTTTTCTGTGGTTACAAGTTCATAATTGCTTTTGTTCAGAACAAGAACAACCATAAAGAGTTCACTCTTTCCTTTATATAGCTTGGGCCTTTGATCTTGTTCTCATCTAACTAGGTGATGAGCAGACAAAGGTCCTTTTCTCAGGGCGTAGCTTCAAAGGGCTGGGTTTTTGCATAACTACAAGGAGGGAAATTTGCCTTCCCCTTCCCCTAGAGATTCCCACTGTACTCTGTTTATCCCAAAAGTTCCTTCTTCTCTGGTCCATTTTTCAATATAGTTTTCTGAAGCTTGTAATACTTCTCAAAAGTATTGGCCACACTCTCCCCCCTTGAGACGTTACATACAATTCCACAATAATACATAACATTTGCATTTTTAATATAATGGACCCCAAAGATACTTAAACTTAATTCAGTAAGGTTTTTCAAGGAGATTGCAGGAAATGTCATGTCAATCACAGAGCTGATGATGCATGAGCCTGAAAGCACTCAGCCTGCTCAGATCCCAGGATGAGTTCCAATCCCAGCTGCAGTACCCTTCATTTTGCATGGAGCAGTGTTGCTATTCAGACCTCCTCTTCTGGAGGACTGATGGATATGATGTGTGGCTTCAGATGTGGGTGGAATCCTTTGAATTTTGTTATAGATTCTGGGGCACGTGGTCCCTGGGCGAGGAGGGATTTAGTAAAATAACCTCATTATTAGTACTGAACCATTTATATTGGGATAATGCATAAAGACCACAAGCAGGTTGGGCCCCGTTGTGCTATAGCTCAATAGAAGAATCCTGACATTCCCCTTGTTTTATTTGTATCAGAGAAATCAGACATAGGTTTCCCAAGGGAATTCGTTACAGGACCAGTTCAGGAGTGACATTTAATTATGGAATAATGTATGTTCTTCCCCTACCCCGTTTCTAAATTAGCCGTCATGTCACTAAAAACGTTTCTGTGTTCCACAATCAGTCCACTTAACTGTAACAAAGCAGCACAGATCCATCAAACTCACAATGAGCTCAGCTAATGACTGCTGAAATTACCAAATCAACCCTGCTTCCCAACACCCCAGCCTTTCTCCTGTGTCTCTCCTCAATCATCTCTCTGCTTGTGGCCATGCTCAATGGGAAAGGACCATAGCAGGAAGCACTTGAGCCGAGGTCCCAGAACCAAATGCATTATCGTGTTATCCTTTTGACTGATTATTCTCCAAGCTATCCATTTTGTTAAGAGGCAGTGGATGGGAGGCAGGGGAAGGGAGGTGGCAAAGCTGAGGCCAGCAATAAAATACCAGTATAGTGCATTGTTCCCATTCCCTGATTATGCATTTAACTGCATTTCTAAGCATATCCTTTTTTTTTTCTAAACCAGTGCTCGGAAGTGCAATTTCGTTGCTATTCAGATACAATGTGGCTTCTATTCTCTCGCTCGGTTTTAATTATGTGTCCACTGCTGCGCCTTCTCCAAGCTGGCGGACTCCGAGATTCATAATTTCAGCCTGACACCATAGAAACCACTTAGTTTGATTCAGGACTCTAATGTCATCACTGGCTAGTCTTGAACGGAGCAGGGAGAGAGGGTGTAATTTGAAGGCAGCATCACACAGAAACTGCAATTATTTCTCCCTTTCAGAGGGAAATGTAAACAAAAGGTCATCACTGGTCAGTGCTCTTCATTTCCATTCCTACACACTGACAAGCTGACTTTTTTTGTTTATTATTTATTTCCCCCACCCAACCCACATCCTGATTATTCCCCTCCACACGAGGGCTTGAACTAAGCAGCAGCCAGTGTTACCACACAGCTGAGGGCATAGACTGCACCCCTAAATTCCCCCTGGCAACTCCCCATGCTGTTTGAACATGGTGGACTTACAGAGCTTGTTACAGCACTCCACCACGTTCAGCACTGGTGTAAGCCCAGAGCACGACTTTTGTAGCACTCTGCACCTGGATACTTCAGAGTGATCAGCATGATAGACAGTCCCATCCTCCATCTTGAGCCCAGCAACCTTCCTCTCCAATCAAGATGGAGTGCTGCCTCATGGGCTGGTGGTCGTGGGCTGAACCTAAATACTGATAGGGCTACATGGTGCAACGCCCTGTTATTAGCCGGTGGTCTGCAATTTGGCCACTTTTCTAGGCTAAACCTTGTCTGATCACGGTAGGAAAGAGAGAGATGCTTAGAAAGAATATTGGCAAGGAGAATTAATACTCGCAGACGGTGGAATACAATTTGCTCTCCACTGTTCTGCAAATCCTGCTGAACTAAATGAAGCTCTCCTGATCTCCCCCTATGGCTCAGTGATAGAAAGGAGTTAAGTGAATATAAATGCTCATATCAAATCACAGGTATTGATTTTCTGAGCTGGTAAATGAAGGCGCTTTATCTCCAATGGGAGACTGAAGGTCTGTGTGCCACACTTTGCTCTATTTTCATAAAATGCCGGCACAGTGAAATTCTTTTACCTGACACCTAATAAAATGAAGGGGGACCAGATCCTAATGCCAGTCACATTGGTGTAGACCCAGAGTGACTCCAGTGCAGCCAACGGAGTCGTTCTGGATTTACATCAGGGTAACGGAGAACAGAATCTGGCTCAGGAAGCCGGTCTTGCGTGTAGACCATCCATGCAACTAACATGGTGTCAAAGTTTGACTCAGACTCACAATTTATCAGACCACTCTGTTTTATTAGCAAAGCTGCTCTGCTAATACATTTAGAAGTGAGCCCCTCGAGTGGGGCTTGTGTCTCTTAATTTATACAGTTTTTTGGAGAACAAGTTACAGAGAAGTTACAGACAAAAGAAGAAAAAGATTTTAGTCACCACCCTTCGAGATCCCTGAGACCAGTCACGTATCTTCAATTACCTGCCACCCCTAACAATCTCCTTTAACAGCTTCCAGTTAACTTAACTAATTGCCCTTCACACCTTCCATTCTGATGCCTGCTTCTTAGACGTGCTGGCTCTATCTTAATTGCTTCTCCATTCAAAAGCTAACTGTCCCTACGTGTGCTCCCTCAGATACTTTGTAACATGTTTTGGCATGCCCTCTCATATACAATGTATCCAGCATGTCCCCTTATACAACGTTATACTTATACAATGTTATTCTTCCACAATGGCAATGTCTTTGCATTGCTACAGCCCTCCAGAGCCTGTTGGTGGGGAACAGGCAGGGGTGTTACAAATACACATGTGTGTATACACACACACACAGGCTGCAGTGTAACTCAGTAGGGAGGGAGGAGCTATATAACTCAGAAAGCCCTCCTAGAAAGATAACCTTTGTGGCATTATGCCCCATGTTCTTCATAGAGACATTGTTATGATTTGATTACGGCATAACGATGATGTATCTTATGCAAGATAAGGCACGTGAGATACCACTGGAAAGGTTATGATTTACTGAATATGATTCTCCTATTTGTAGGCATGTATCATTTTTGTGTCTGAAGTTAGGAATATTGTCTATACATCTATTACAAATGTGTTTACACCTGGGGAAGGCCAACTAGACAGAATGCAATCTGTCTAGATGGCTTGCTGGGAAGGGCCATTAGGGAGAACAATAGATCTTAGAACAGCAGTTCTCAAACTGTGGGTCAGGACCACAAAGTGAATCATGACCCTGTTTTAATGGTGTCTCCAGGACTGCCGTTAGACTTGCTGGGACCTGCCACCTGGGCCAAAGCCCGAGCCCCGCCACCTGAGGCTGAAGCCCTTGGGTGGAGCTCAGGCTTCAGCTTTGGCCCACCTGCCTGGGGCAGCAGGGCTCAGGCAGGCTCAGGCTTAGGTCCCCCCATCCTGGGGTCATGTCGTAATTTTTGTTGTCAGAAGGGGGTTGCGGTGCAATGAAGTTTGAGAACCCCTGGTCTTAGAAGATGCTAATCTCCCACCAGGAAGACTTCCTGGGGACACTGCAAACAGCCTCTGATTTATGGCTGCAGGGACATGTGACCAAGTCACCTGGTACTAGACTCCATGCTAAAACTAGAGTTTTTCCACTGACCGGGCGTGGGAATCAAGCTAGGAGACAAAGGATTCCTGCCACATGCAAAAACTATTTAAGGCAGGGGAGTAACATCATCATGGTTCATTCTTCACTGACTCCCTGCCCAAGAAAGAGGACTGCTGGAAACACCTGAGAACAAAAGGACTGGACAAAAGAAGGGCTGAGACCAGGCTAGAGGGTTGTCTGGCCTGTGAAAGGAATATCTGGAGTTTCCAAGAATCTCTACAATCTGCCTAAAACAACATTTTGGGTGAGAATGTGCTACTTAGAACCAGTTTCTTTAGTATATTAAGCAATAAAGAGTAAAGGGAGCCCGGGCTGATGGGTCAGGTGGGCTCAGTGGTACCCCAGTCCCATGTGGCACCCTGAAGGGGTGGGAGTAACCTGTCACAACTTCCTTCTGAGCATGCTAATCAACCAGTGTCTATTGTTTTGCCTGCCCAGCCTGATGCAGCTCCCACTGAAATCAGTGGGCTTGCTTCTGACTTCAGTGGAAGCAGGACTAAGCCCATCGACTCTAAGTTCTCGAGAGCAGAGGCCATGTATTCCTCTGTGCTTTCCACAGCCCTGAGCATGCTCTTGGTACATAACAAATAAGATGGAAGGAAGCGAATCACAGAACTGGAAGGGATCTCAAGAGGTCATCTAGTCCTGTCCCCTGCACTCAAGGCAGGACTAAGTATTATCTAGACCAGGGGCAGGCAACCTTTTTGTCCTGAGGACCGCATCGGGTTTTGGAAATTGTATGGAGGGCAGGTTAGGGGAGGCTGTGCCTCCCCAGACAGCGAGACGTGGCAAGGCTCCCACCCCCTATCCACCCCCCCACCACTTCTTGCCTCCTGATGCCCCCTGGGACTCCTGCCCCATCCAACCCCCCCCCCCCCCGTTCCCTGATGGCCCCCCTGGGACCTCTGCCCCATCCACCCCCCCCGCTCCCTGTCCCCTGACCAGACCCAGAACCCCCGCCTCTGACTGCCCCCTGCTGCCCCATCCAACCCCTCCTCTCATTCCTGACTGCCCTCCCCGGGACCCATGCCCCATCCAACCACCCCTTCTCCCTGTCCCCCGACTGCCCCCGGAACCCCTGCCCCTGACTGCCCCCCGCCGCCCCATCCAACCCCCCCGTTCCTGACTGCCCCCCAGGACACCTGTCCCCATTCAACCCTCCTGTTCCCCACCCCCTGACCACCACCCCGAACTCCCCTCCCCCCCATCCCCACCACTCGCTGAACCCTTACCACGCTGCCTGGAGCGCCGGTGGCTGGCAGTGCTGTAGCCACGCCGCCCGGCTGGAGCCAGCCACGCACCGCACAGCACAGAGACCGGGTCAGGCCGTGCTCTGCAGCTGCGCTGCCCCAGGTGCTCGCAGCCCCCGCCCCCACCCAGAGCATGGCGCTGGCAGCGCAGTGAGCTGCGGCAGCGGGGGAGGGGAGGGCCGGGGGCAAGCCTCCAGGGCCAGGAGCTCAGGGGCTGGGCAGGAGGGTCCCGCAGCCCAGATGTGGCCCGCGGGCCATAGTTTGCCCACCTCTGATCTAGACCATCCCTGACAGGTGTTTGTCCAACCTACTCTTAAAAATCCCCAATGATGGAGATTCCACAAGCTCCCTAGGCAGTTTATTCCAGTGCTTCACCACCCTGACAGTTAGTTTTTCCTAATGTCCAACCTAAACCTTCCTTGCTGCAATTTAAGCCCATTGCTTCTTGTCCTATCTTCAGAGATTAAGAAGAACAATTTTTCTCCCTCCTCCGTGTAACAACCTTTTATGTACTTGAAAACTATTATCATGTCCCCTCAATCTTCTCTTCTCCAGACTAAACAAACCCAGTGTTTTCAATCTTCCCTGATAGGTCACGTTTTCTATCCCTTTAATCATTTTTGTTGCTCTTCTCTGGACTTTCTCCGATTTGTCCACATCTTTCCTGAAATGTGGCACCCAGAACTGGACACAATACTCCAGTTGAGGCCTAATCAGTGAGGAGCAGAGCGGAAAAATTACTTCTCGTGTCTTGCTTACAGCTCTCCTTCTAATACATCCCAGAATGATGTTTCTTTTTTTTGCAACAGCCTTACACTGTTGACTCATATTTAACTTGTGATCCACTATGACCCCCAGATCTGTTTCCATAGTACTACTTCCTAGGTAGTCATTTCCCATGGGAAGGGTTGTTGAGACATGGGACAGACTTTTCCTGCTTAAGAACATACAATGGAGAGTGGTAATATGGTATCTGACCCTTGACTTTCTTCACTTCCATCACTGGTGGACATTCCTTGGTGTTAGCCGGAGGCATATTGTCCCGAGAGTGGTGCCCTTGTTCCAATATGGGAGTTGGTTCATAGCATGGATCTGCCCTTGCCAGGACGGAAAATCCAAAACATATCAGATATTTCCTTTTGTTGGCTCTTTTGCATTCAGGTATTGGGCATATTCACATAAAGGACCTATGGCCCTAGGCCATTCTCCAGAAGCTATTCCCTTGTTGCACAGCTCCCCATACTGTACAGCTGCGGTAATGAGGAAGACAGTGGTGGTGGCAGCATCCTCATGGCTTCAGATCCCATTCTTCTATTTATTCTGTTCTCTGTAGGTTCTTATCCCACCCTCGTAGTATTTGAGTCCCTTTCAGTAGTGCATTAAGTGACTTGCCTAGGATCTGTCCCAGGAGAATTGTTCTCTCTCTTATCCTCTCCGCAGGGAAACAGTTGTATGTGCTGTGGAGTGTTGTTTGGGGGGATTTTTTTGTTTTGTTTTGTTTTTAAGGTACACACCACCAGCATTTGCCAGCTTCCCTCTGCTTGGAAAGCTTTTTTTTTCCAGGTCTTTTGTATTTTTTTTTTCAATCATCTTCTTAGCGCTACAAGTGGAAATGTCTCCGCACACAACTGCTGCATAAAGTGCAAACATCAGTCCTTTCTTATTAAGCTGAAGCTGAAATGCTCATAGACAAGCTGTTAAAAAGAAGAAAGTTTCCACACTGTGGCGGAAAAGGTAAAATGCAGTAATTGTCCAAACCTTTCAAGAAAGGAAATTGCATTGGAGAGGGGAGGACCTTTTCCTTCTGTGGCCGTTTGCCAAAATAATGCAGAGAGACTCACTTAACTTACATATTGTTAGGCGCAGAATCACCTGACTGCCCCGATTCCTGCAGCTTTGTACTACACATTTCAAAATGCAAAGAGCAATTGAATATCCTTTCTTGTTGCCATTTAAATATGTTGTATTGATTTTTTTGTAATCCACAAAAGTGAAAATGATGTCTCAGACAAACAGTGAGTTCCCAGCAGGCAAAATGGATCAGCACGAAATAGAAGAAATGAGAATTGTGATAATGGTGTGGGCCCCAATCCTTGGCTGTGGCTTTAGAACACACTCTGCAAGAGGTGTAAGGTGGCTTTAAGACATTTTTTGCAGGATCCTGGAAGCATTGTGCACAGGCCAGTGCCCCAGCACCTAATCTGCAGCAGCTGCAATGGGCCCAAGGGGCTGTTACAGTAACCACAGATCAAGAGCTCTTGGACACCCCAGCCACACGTCCTTTTCATCGGTCATGCCTCCGACATTGGCCATGGGGTAGGGATGGCATCAGAAACGCTATGTTCAGCTTACCGTTGGGTGATGTTTTCATGGCTGGTGATGCTGGCTTCAGGCCCAAATTGCACTGCTGGAGAGAAAGGATAAAAGCAGTGGCAGGAACTAAGGAGATCTTGGGTCAGTATTTGTCTCTTCCAGAGACTTCCTGTGTGAGCTTGGGTAAGTCACTTAATATTTCTATGCCTTAGTTCCCCATCTGTAGTACTAAGATAACGATATTTCCTCTCTCCCATCCTGCCTCGATCTTATCTGTTTAGATCATAGCAGTATGGGGCAAGGATTAATTTTTACAATACTGCACCTGGTACAATGAGGCACTAGTCTCACTTGGACTCTAGATAACACCATAATGCGAATAACAAAAAACAGCCTGAATGCAGGGGAAATCTGGGCCTGGATTTAGAAAGTGAAACTGATTGTGTCCTTTTAGTGGAAAGATGGGGGAAATCTCCTCTCTTCCACCACCTCCTCCAGTTGTCTCTCACAGAGTTTAAGGCCAGACAGGACCACTAGGTCATCCACTCTGACCTCCTGTTTATCACAAGTCAGTAACACCACCCAGCACCCCCTACACACTAAACCCACCAATGGAAATGAGACCCAAGTAAATGAGACCCACAGGAGACTATGCTATTATGTGCCACAGGCTGAGAATAGGAGGGACCAAGGTGCACCAGTGCTCAAGGCCTCTGCAATGGCAGAGAAATGATTAGGTGAGATATACCCAGATAATCCTGGCAAGTGACCCACACTCACACTGCCATGTATGGCAATCAGTTAGACCCTGAGCACATGAGCAAGAACCAGCCAGCCAAGCACCCGTGAGACAGAATGCTCAGTGCCACCTCAGAGCCCTGGCCCTCTACATCCAATATACTATCTCCCTCCATGGCCATCCCTGATGCATCAGAGGAAGGAGATAACCCCCAAAAAATATTGGGGAGGAGGAATCTCTTCCTGATCCTTGCCAATGGTCATCTGAAACCCTGAAGCATAAGCGTTAGGAGCTTTGTATTTTTTAAATTCTTTTACCTTCAGCAAAGATTCCATCTACGAAACTAACCAAAAGAGGATGGAAATTCCAGAGCTGCAAAATCCCCTGTGAAATGCATAATGGTCTGTGCAGCTTTGCCCGGAAGTTTTCCAATGCAGGATCCAGAAATTGTACATGAGATTATCACGCCTCAAGAGAAAAACCCTAATGGCAGTAAAGGAGCTGAAGTACGTCAAAGTCTGAACAAGTCGATACAGCTCAGACTGGTTCATAACACCCCAGAAAGATAGTCCATATATTATTTAAACTATCCAATTTACTGAGCAGTTTAAACAAGGCTCTCGATGCTGCAATCAGAACTGCCAAGGCTGCCCAGAAAACTTTGAAAAACATTCTGTTTAGAGACAATTCTGTGTCAGAGATTTTTTTGCTTTTAATCATCTCCCATTCTCTAATGCTAGGATCATTTGCATGAAGAAAGGACCTTTGTTCCTGCTGCTTATTCCCCACCTCAGAGCAGAATCCTTAGTGATGGCCTTGCCGTCCTCTCCACCATGTCATATGAGGAAGTCGCACAGCTTTGTGGTCCTTTGAGGACTTGAGGCACACACTTGCAATATCAGCACGCAGAGCAGGAGCAGATGAACTCTTAATAAACAAAGATTATTTCAGAGTTCTTTTGTAATTGGAGCAACATCCCTTGCCAGAGAGAGATTGCATGGCAACTGCCTGCATGGATACCTCTGTGAAGGTAGGGGTCCAAATCCCTCCAACCTTATGGAGCTCCTCTGATTCCTGAATAATGGGGACCAAATAAGAACCTCAAAATCCATCTACTTCCAGACAAAACCAGGATGTACAGCACCCCCAGACACTGTGCAACAGACAAATCAATCTAACTTCTTCATGCTTAAATTACATTTGGCTGTTAGTTCCAGTTCTTGCTTGGGTGACAGTTTGAGTCAGTTATTGATAGATCCAAATCCTTAGAGACAATCTTTTGCCTCTGCTTTTTCAGCCAATCACCAACTATTATGTTTATATTTGGAAGTCAGGTGAGGGGCTCTTCCCTGCCTGGCGTGGAAGTGGTGACAAAGGGGAAAAGGGGTGTGCACACACCAGAGAATTAGCACAACTAGTTATAAATCTAATACATTGGCAAGCACGGCTATCCTTCTGTTGTCCATAAATAATTCATTGGCAAGATGCTTGTAGGAACAGCACTTTTTGGATATTCCATGGGAAACTGTAACCAGTCCTGAGCCCCTGCTGGCTACTAGATTCAAAAGGATCTGGAGAGGAGGCCTCAACGTGGTGGCATCAGCCCCAGAACTGCCAAGATAAGAGATTTTGCTCTCTCCTCTCCGAGATATAGCTATGGCCTTTAGGCAATTTTCTCAGCTCTATAGTGGAGATTGGCCCAAGTTGTTTAGTGCAGATCCCAATTTCTATCTGAACGTCCCCAGTTCTATCAGGTTTGAATGAGGTGTTGTGCCCATCTCTCTGCCTCATTATTAATTATTATCATTATTATTGGTATGACCATAGCACCCTGGGGCCCTAGTCACAGACCTGGACTCCATTGTGCTATGTACTTTACAAACCCAGAACAAACAGATGGGGCCTGCCCCCGAAAGACTTACAATCTAGCTATAAGACAAGAGACAACAGGTGGATTCCAACAGACCCAAGCAGGAGGACAAGGAAACAATGAGAGGACATTGGTCAGCATGGTAGCAGTGGTCCTTTCAGTATGTTTCCCCAGAGGAAGGGGGCAGAGGGAGACAATCTTCCCCACCACATTTCTTTGCACATTTTGTATTGAAAGTAATTTTTTGCTGGTAAAAGATGTTGCCTTGACAGGCTGGGAGACCAACTTCTTCTACTTCTCTACAGAAGAGGAGCAACAGTAATGTCACGGCAAGCTTCCCCCATGAGGCTCCACGAATGTGTCTCTGGGGAACAGGGGAGCTCAGTCTCTGTCGCTCATTCAGTTCTTGGCCATTCTGCTGAGACTGCCAGTGAAGGGGAATGAGGAGCCTCTTAGTGGTTTTTGTGACGTCTCTATGCTGCATTGTTTCATGTGGAATGTTGAACATTCACCAGATGGCAAGGCCTTTTGATCACTCCCAACCGTGACCAGTGCCCAAATGGTGGAAATCTCTCAAAATAACCCATTATCTCATGAGCCCTTCAGCCCGCTTTCATTGTAAATTCTAAACAAGCCCGGCTGGACACTGTTGGCAAAGGAGCACTATTGAAATCGCAGGGCCAGACACTAACCTGAATGGATTTAATTCTCATATCGCAGGAGTGACATGATAAGGTGGGAATTAGCAGCGCTAGGTTGTAATTCCACCTCCACCACTGACTCGCAATGTGGCCTTACAAAAGTCACTCAACTGTTCTGCGATCACTTTTCCCACCTGGGACATCAATGAACACCCACCTTTGAAAAGCACTTTGAGATCTACAGCTCATATTTATCCATATTAGCATTAGTGTTAGCCTCCTTTGACCTGAGTGGATAGCCAAAGCTTACAGCCCTGTATATTGTTTCCACTAGGAAGAGAAATTGAGGCGAGAGCCAGGTATTTTCTTTGATGTAAACTCTGTTTATTCACACAGATTGTATATCAAGTCCTGCTTCCCAGAACACAGCAGGAGACAGTTCCTCTGCTTGCTTTCCAAACCTGCCTTTCCAGCAAGCACTCTGTGCCCAAAATTCTCTCTCTCTTTGCTTTCTCTCAGGGCCACATCACCAGTGCCTCTGTATTGTCTGTTTGGCTTTCTGATTGCTTCTGTCTCTCATAAGAATGGCCATACTGGGTCAAACCAATGGTCCATCTAGCCCAGTGTCCTGTCTTCCAACAGTGGCCAATGCCAGGTGTTTCAGATGGAATGAACAAACTAAGCAATCGGCAAGTGATCCATCCCCTGTCGCCCACTCCTATCTTCTGGCAAACAGAGGCTAGAGACACCCACAGCATGGTTTTGCATCCCTGACCATCTTGGCTAATAGCCATTGATGGACCTATCCTCCATGAACTTATCTGGTTCTTTTTTGAATCTCATTATAGTCTTGGCCTTCACAACATCCTCTGGCAAAGAGTTCCACAAGTTGACTGTGCATTGTATGAAGAAATACTTCCTTTTGTTTGTTTTAAACCTGCTGCCTATTCACTTCATTGGGTGACCCCTACTTCTTGTGCTGTTTAAAGGAGTAAATAACACTTCTTTATTCATGTTCTCCACGCCAGTCATGAGTTTATAGACCTCTATTATATCCCCCCTTAGTCATCTCTTTTCCCAGCTGAAAAGTCCCAGTCTTTTTAATCTTTCCTCATCTGTTCTATACCCTCTCCGTGCCCCCCACCCCCGCTCCACACCCACACACACAGGTCCAAGCCCTAGCTCCTCCAGTTGAAACCCATTGGACCACATGGTTCGGCTTTTACTCCAGTTTTTCATGTGTTTGCGATTTGGGTACTACTGCCACACATTTATCCTGAATGAAAGGCTGTGGTTATACCCAATCCATGTCACCAGGTGCTTATAGAGATGATGGCCCCATATTGCATCTTGCCAGCCATGGCACATGGTGACTGGGGCAGTGACAGCAACAGACTTTGCTAGTGGTAACTTATAAACACTTCCACTTGTTCTTGTCCAGAAAGAATCGTGATGACATTTTGAGATAATAAAATAATTAATCACACTGCACACCTTTAAGCTCCTAAAAGGATCTTGCTGATATCATTGACCAGGACTCAAAGTGGAGACTGCTTTGCAAATAATCCAGTTCAGATTTTACCCAACAACCATTGCCTGCTGGATGGGGATGATTGGCGTCGTTGTGTGGGTCCTGAGACCTCCAAGCCATCTGGAAGCGTTTCAGTACATCCACCAGTGCTGCTAAGTCCTAGCATGTTGATATGAGGCTGCTGGCGACCCAGGCTACCCTACCTTGCTAGCAGGTGTTTTGAAACATTCATGCAAAAGTTTTGGGCTCTGATCTTCAGAAGAAAAGCCCTTTGGAGTCATGCCGTGGAGCCAGAGGGCTGTCTGTCCAGTGCACAGGAGCAGCTAAAGAGAAAATAATACTTTGGGTGCATTTACATGAGAGAGTGTGTGTCGTACTGAGGAGAGTGGGCACTGGGCAGCAGCTCTGGTGATTTCAGTGTAATAGAGAATTTAGGGCTGTGTCTTGGCAGTGACAATGGGGACTGCAGGGTAATGAAGTGTGCATCTGGGCAGTGGCTACTGGGCCCTCAGGCTAAATTCACTAAAATTATACATGTATATAGAGAGACTATTTATAGCATATCACCTTGTATATAGAGAGACTATATATCGCATATCACCTTGCAAGTCATAAAGCAACAGCTAGTTTACACCCTGTGCGTTGGATTTCCCAGTAAGGCTCTAAATGAAGTGTCTCAAATAAGGATTCACTTTAGACTCAATAAAGAGAGTTATTGCTTAATAATGAAATAGGTAGTGGTTATTGCAAACACATTTAGTGAGGTTTAACCACCCCATAATGGGTATGCAGAAGTCGTGGCTTGGCTGGGAAAGCTCAATGAATATCTTTTTAATCATATATTGGTATTTAATCGATATACAATTACTAGTCCATTAAATCTGAATTAAAAAGACACCACTGCATTGAGAGCCTACCCTCATTCTCCTGCATTGCCAGGCTATTTCCACCCATTGCAAATGGCTACCATTAGGGATGGGTGAGACGTTTGCACAAAATAAGCATCAACCTTCATTCAACACTTTTGACCTAGGATCACTGAGTTCCTGGATCACTTTTACCCTTCCCTCCCACATTGGTCATAGTTATGCATGTGATAGGAAGTGCTGCCAGATCCATGGTGAACCAAGAGTCGCCCCCCCCCCCCCGCCCCCGGCACATTAAAAGTCTAGGCTGCAGTTGGAAATTTGAGTTCAAGGCCATAACAGGATCAGGGTTTGATTTCTGTGGCCCTGACATCTCGTGAACTCTTCATGAGAGATTCCTGCCATTTTAGCATTGCATCTGAACCACGTCTGGAAAATAAACCCAATCTGGCATTGGATCAAACCAGGGTGAGCTCAGAACCTGAACTTCATGGGGAAGGCAGTTCAGATTTGAGGTTCTGGTTTAAGTTATGTTTATATAAGCCTAAACAGGGCCCAGGTCCATCGCTGCCAAATGGCACACAGCAAACTAAAGGGACACTCTCTCTCTCGAAGTGCTTGTGATATTCTTGGCTCCCTACCCTGCCAGTGCTACCTCCTTCCCAGCCCTGAGTGCCAAGTTTAGCACTTTCCGCCAGTGCCCTACTCCCCACGGATCCATACTTAGGCCTGGAGGGGGCCCACCACCGCTCTACCGCATGGATCCCTGCCTTACTCCACTCCTGCTGCTTGTGGCAATAAACCTGCCATTAGTTACTACATGGAGACATTTCTGCCATAGAACTGCTTGAAGTGCCCCGCGTACCCTCTTTACGCCTTAAAGATATCAATAGCAACTAAAAGATCCCAATTTTTTAAAAAAGCATGCTGGGTTTCATAAGGCAGGGTGTACAATGGAGGATGCAGGCAGAACACAGAATCAATTCCTTTAAGGACAAAAAAATATTCACAACCCATACTGTCACAGGAAAACACTCCCCAGTTAGTGGAGAAAAGAATCTCACTCCTTTCCACCAGCCAGTGACTTAAATTGATCTAATGCAGGAAGCCATCCCGGCTAATCCTAATTTTATAGGGTCTAATGGGTGTCACTTTGCTGTGATCACGCTTCACCCAGTGTGTGAAAGAGATGCAATTCAGGCTCAGCAAAAGCTAAAGCAAGGGAGAGATTATTTTCTTTTCAGATGTATAAAGAGAGAGGGGGAAACACCCGCTCACCTTGATTAAGTAAGGCAGTTACAAGAAAAGGAGGACTTGTGGCACCTTAGAGACTAACCAATTTATTTGAGCCTAAGCTAGTCTCTAAGGTGCCACAAGTCCTCCTTTTCTTTTTGCGAATACAGACTAACACGGCTGTTACTCTGAAATAAGGCAGTTAAGTAGCACATCAGAGACCACATAAATGCAACTTGAGCAATTATGGAGATCTCCACTCTTTATTGTCTCTAAAGATTACTCTTTTGCTCTTGTCTTTAGTACCTAAATGGCCCTGGACAAAAGGTACCCACTGACTCGCATACATTTGCTTGTTATATATGGGGGTGAAACTGATGCTCATGAAAATGAAGGACTGAAAAGGAGTAGAGCAAGATATACAGGCGGCAGCTTATAGTACCAAATGGCTCTGCCAGTGCACCTCCATCTTGTCCTGCAGTACCTTCTGCTATTCCAGCCCTAGGCTGCTCCCACAGCTCTGTGAATGCACATCAACCCTAACCTACATCCTGGACCCTTCCTACTCCAGTCTTCCAGCTCATAAAATACTGCCAATGTGCTTCAGTTTGACCTGCAGAACTCTTGCTATTCCAGCACTGAGTCTCTGTTTTAAAGACTAACGGTGAAACCAAACTGTGCCAGGCTGTCTGATGCTTTACCGATATGATAAATGTCAGGAAGGAAATGGAGTACCAAGGTTATCCCCAAATTCTACTTCCATCAAAGTTTCCATTGATATACTGGCCCATAAAAACTCAAGCAGTTTTAACTCATGGATTAGATTCTATTAACTAAAGCAGGCAACTATATGTACCATTAAATACATAAGCACGATAGTTTGTGAATTTTCTCAGGGCACAGATTAAGGACCCGATACAGAAAAGCACTTAACCACATGCTTCACTCTAAGCATGAGAGTAGTTCTATTGTTGCATGTTTAGAATTAAGGATGTACGTAAGTGCTTTGCTAAATCAGGACCTACGGGCTTGTACACACTACCCCTTATGTTGCTGTAACTTATGTTGCTCAGGGGTGTGAATAAGCCACCCCCCCCAGTGACGTAAATTACAGCAACCTAAGCGCCGGTGTGGACAGCGCTATGTTGGCAGGAGAACTACCGCCTCTAGCAGCGGTGGTTTTTATTATGCCACTGGGAGAGCTCTCTCCCGTCAGCATAGAGCATCTTCACCAGATGTGCTGCAGCCGCACAGCTGCATCGGTGCAGCTGCGCCGCTGTAGCACTTCTAATGTAAACTAGCCCTCAGTGGTGAAGGACTGTTAATTTAGTGTGGCCTTGCTTTTTTTTTTTTTTTTTTTTTTGAAGTGGGGCTTTACAAAATCTAACTTGAACCGAGCTGTATTCAACAGATTTAAAAGAATCATCAAAGGAAAAAAAGACCACTTCATGGGAGGAAGGGCTGGATTAAAATTATTCCACGCTCCTTTTTTAACCCCCAAAAGACTAAGAAGGCAAAAAATGAAACTTACTATAAACAAAAGTGAAATTGACCAGTCTCAGTTTCATTCTTTAAGCTCAGTGAAATGAAAGCTGAAAATAAACAACACAGTGAATGGGGAGTGGATTTTTAACAATCTAGGATGCTATCACAAGTAATGATAACATTCCTCCATGGACATTATTGTTCAATAGAGCACACATATCATTAGAAAAAGAAGCAAAGAACAGACAAAAGGATGCATGATACAGATGTGTAATATAGGTAAACAGAGTCTCCGCTGGATCATGTGGGTCAGTTTTGCTTGGCTACATTAATGGTGAGAAGCACAAAGTGCTGAAGCAATGAGCAATGCATGCATGTAGGTGTGTAGGGTAGACAAAAGCACTTGTTGCTCCAGAAATGGCTTTAGCATTTAATTATAAAGGATGGATTTTTGCACATGCCAGCACAACCAAAACTGTGCACAAAAATGTTGCCACGGGGGAAGATAACGAGCTGAATGCCTCTCCCAGCTCTGTACAGCACTCTTGAGAATTCTTGTCATTAAATTGGCATTCTGGAGGATTCAATCCCGGATCAGATGTAAATGTTTTGGTCAGCCCAGAAATAAACACTGGATAAATATGCTTTCGACAAACTAGTATTGGGATAAATTCCCTTGTGGTATTTTGCAAAGGCTGGTGAGCAATGCAAAGTGGAAAGGCAACTTTGAGGCATCACCTTTCTCTTCTGTAGCACAATTAACGGGTCTCTCTCATCAACTGAAAAAGGGTTTATGGCCTCCATTCTGATTCATATCTGTCAAGTCACTGAGCAGGGGGAATCTAGCTTATGGGGCACGGCCAGATAAAATGTGACCATGTGGTAATCCAAAGGAGAGGCACAACAAAGAAGTCTGGAAAGGGGCATTTCAGAGAACAGGGAGATTCATTTCTCCTTTGCCTGTAAGGGAAGCTTTTTCCAGTTTTAGTTTAACAATATAAGCCTTATAATCAAATATCTATTATGAATGGGCCAGATCCTGCCATCTTTATTCAGGCAAAAAGTCCACTGAATTGGAGTTTTGCTATGGAAGGTGTTCATGATCTGGTCTGTTATTTATTCCTAGCTGGCTAATGAAACAACGAGCCAATGCATGCAGCTGGAAAGTTCTTCTAAGCCAGCAAGGAGCCCAAGTTCTGGGCGCCAAAATACAATCACCAAATGCTGCTCTCTGTTACACTCATGCAGAGGCAGATTAGAGGTTTGTGGGGCCCCTGGGCCAGCACAAGTGGGAGCCCACACACCCCTTCCACTTGCAGTCCCTCCTCCCCCGTGTTCCTGCTGGGGAAATGTAGTCGGGGTGTGGGGCTTGCCCCACTCTGCCCACCCGGGGCTCCTACCAGGGAGCGGGGGAAGCCCTGGTGCCCCAAACCCGCTTCCCGGCAGGAGCGCCGGGCAGGCGGAGTGGGTCGGGGCACAGCACCCCTCCCAATTGGCTGGGGCCTCCCCCAATTGGCCAGGGCCCCTGGGCACGGGCCCCATTGGCCCAGTGGCTAATCCACCACTGCACTCATGCAACACTGCTTTACATTGCTCACTGAGGCTGCTTCACACCGTTAATCTAGAGGACTCCAATAAAGACAGAAGCTGCCCTTTAAAGAGCAAATGAAAGGCCTCCTTGATGACTCAATCATTAGGCACTCAAGAGTAGAACAAATCCTTGTTTAGCCCTTCTCATCTTCATAGGGGCCTACTTTATAATGGGACCATCTGGCGCCACCTTAACTACAGTGCCACTAGGACAATTACTCTGCTAATATTGTTTCTCTCTTCCCCATATTCCTTTTTTGTTAATTAACTTAACACTAAACCATCCATGGGTAGGCTTGAAAGCCACATTACACATACACACATTTAAAATAGGCTGAACCAGTATAACACAAGCAGAAAGGCAATATAGGGACTGGCACAAGACTGATACAGGAGTCATTCATATGCTGTAATTCCTAAGAGGGGCCAGGCATTGGGATTCATGGGGAAAAAAAACAAAACAGAGATGCACCCAGGATGCACAGACACACAAAAGAGACAATAAAACAATATCAGTAGAGCAATTGGGATAAATAGAAGGCTGGACATGAGGTTGATTCCATGTCTGGGATTGAAGAGATCCAGTTCTATGCCCACCTCTACCTCTCACTGCGTTACCTTGGTCATGTTACTTCACCCCTCTGTGCCTCAGTTTCCCTATCTGTAAAATAGAGATACTTAGCTCACAGGTGGGTTGGGTTTTAATGCCACATTTACTGACGTTTATAAAATGCTTTGAGATCTTCAGCTGGTAGACACTATGGAACAGCAAAATATTATAACTCATAAAACAAAATCAAGAGGAATGTGGTATTCACAAGAGCAAGTGTAACACACACACCTCCTGGGTGTGGTGTTCTGTTCCATCTACTGGCACCGAGACTACGTATAGACAGTTAAATGAGTCTGCTCTACAGCCTTAGCTAACAGCCAGTTGCCCTTTAGCTCATGCTGTAGAGGCTCAAGCACTAAGTTCCAAAGGTCCCTGGTTTGATCCTGCTTGATGACAACCAGGGTCTGTTGGTATTACACAAGCAGACAGACTTACTGTAGGCTCTGCTAGGAGTGCATGAATCATTCACAATTAAGTTCAAAAACCTTAGTATCCTGATAGGTTTGATTTTGCTAAACTATCCAAATTTCACACACACAGTAACTGTTGAGAAGTCATGGTATTTTACCAAGCAATGACAAAAAAGACTGGAAAGGGGTCCTTTACTGTTCATGACTGATGCTAATTTTGGGTGTAAGCCTCAGCATCTTTGAAATTTAAAATTCAAAATCAAATGCAGGCAGGGATCAATCTGGTCATCAAGAGAGGTCAATGGAATTCTTTTCCAACATTTTGCTTGTTTTGTTGTGAAAACTCTGGGAAAAGCCAAATGGGAGGAGGAGTGGCAAACGGACCCAGAATGAAAGAACAAGTTTGACCTACGTTTTCAAAAGTGAGTAGTGACTGAGGGCCTCACTTTCTGGGTGCCCCAACGCAGATACCTTAAAAGGGGCCTGATGCTCAGCCCTTACTGAAAATCAGGATCCTTAAAAATGAACCAAGATGACATGGAAAAATAGACACACCACACATTTCTGATCACTTCTGAAAATGTGTAACAAATTTTAATGACATTTTGCAAATATATATATATACACACACACACATATATATATATATATATATATATATATATTCATTCCCCACATTTCCTACCTTTTTTATGACAGCTCTAGCTCTCCATAAAGATGGACTCTCAACAGAACAAAACCATCTAGCCTCCCTTGGAGAGCCGTTCTTTGTTCTCCTAGCATGGCCAAATCCCAGGTCTCTGCTAGCAGAAGGGATTTTTGATGAAGGATTTCCACATCTGAGCAACTGATTGGGGAGGGGAGCATGATACCTTATTGATTGCACACAGCAGGAAGTGGTGAGAAATCATCATTTTACTGCTCTCTGCTGGTGTGAGAAAGGAAGAGATTTGGGGACAAAGCTCTGACTTTGGCTCATCATTGGAGTGGTTAGAGAGGCAGAACCCCCGGTTGAAAGCTCCTGGCATTTCTATGCAGTGACAAGGACACCTCTCTCTTCTGGATGAGACTAGGGTGACCAGATAGCAAGTGTGAAAAATCGGGACGGGGATGGGGGGTAATAGGAGCCCATATTAAAAAAAGCCCCAAATATCTGGACTGTCTCTATAAAATCGGGACATCTGGTCACCCTAGATGAGACAGCTAACCCTCCCTAGAGATGCCCCCCAACCCCAAAAAGCTATGCCTATGGCAAGAGTTTGACTCGGATAGTTCTGTATTCCTCCTGCTTCCGTGTTTGAGGGAGAGAAAGGGTTAAACTGATGCCAGTCTCCAAAGAGATAGCAATATCCAGAAAAGTACTGGAAGAATACTGTTTCCCATTTCTTTAAACGCTCCATTCAGATTCGGTCTGCCCTCTGGCCTTTCCCCCATATTAATTCCCAAAACCCAAATTGCATTGTTAGTTCCAGTCATTTTTTTCTCTATTAGAATTATTTTTCTCATCTGTAACCTCTAGGTTACTGGTTTACATCCATCTCAGGCAGGTCATCACCTTCTGAGAGCTGCTCAATGGCCTATGGGAAATGAGTTAGTGGTTTCAGTTCTTCATGGGGCAGGTGCCTACGTCACAAAATCGTCTCCTCGAGTGGTGCTAATTGTCTCCATTGTTGGCATAGGTGTTGTGTAAACATGTAACAAGAGTTTCCAAGCTCATCCTCACCATAGACAAGGTTGGTAAATGATGGGAGAGGAAACAGAAACACGGAGAGGTGAAGTGACTTGGCCAAGGCCACCCAGCAGGCCTGTGGCAAAGCCTGAAAACCCCCTGAGGTCTCTCGAGTACTAGTCCAGTGGCCTAGCCACTGACCACTCTGCCTTTCTCTTAGGATCATAGAATATCAGAGTTGGAAGGGACCTCAGGAGGTCATCTCAAAGCAGATTGCTCAAAAGCAGGACCAGTCCCCAATGTTTGCCCCAGATCCCTAAATGGCCCCCTCAAGGATTGAACTCGCAACCCTGGGTTTAGCAGGCCAATGCTCAAACCACTGAGCTATCCCTCCCCCCATCCCTCTTGCCTCCCCACCTCCTGTCTCTGCTGGATCCTTCCATGAGACCAGGATCCTAAACTGGTGACATCACAATCAGCTGCATACCCCCAGGCTCTGATGTCACAATCCCAAGATCATTACTTCACTCTAGGGAGTTCTAGAGTCTGATTGGGGCAGGGGGGATTTCTCTCTCCTTCAAACACACAAATATTTTCCACAGCACCTCTGGGGAGAGAGGAAATTGTCGGCAAAGTAAATTGCTTTTTGGATTGCTTTTTGTCCCATTGCGAGAGCCTCACTTTAAGAATTGTCACGGGAAGAGCTGACACATTCATATACAAAACACACATTCCAGAGGCTGTTCCCAGGGGCTCCTTGTATCAATAAACATATTCCCTGTGGCTCAGGCAGGAAGATTGCACTTAGCATAGCCCTCATTTGTGTAAAATGCAACCATTATTTTTAAAAATGCATACCAAAATAATGATAAAAAATTCCTGGGGTATGTATCCATTATTAGCCAGAGTGGGAGCAATTATAGGAAGAATAGGAAGTGGCAGCTGCAGGCCCTAGATAGTCAAGGCACAAAAGGGGAAGTTTAGACAAACGTCCTTTGGGTAATGGGTTTGTTTCTCCTCTGGTTTCGGGAGGAGGGTGGTAGGGATGGGATGTATTAACAGCCTCTTTCACATGTAGGGAACCCAGAAGCTGCTGTTGGGAATATCTGGAGGCATAATTAGCCATCAGTTCTTCATTTATTTATTTTTACGATTCCTAGTTACATTGCTTAAAAGCGACGCAGCTCCCCCAGAGCCATTTACACCAGGAAAGGCACAGGTGGACCCCAGGAGTAGTTACCTTGCAGGGGTGTGCGAGGATGGGTGCAGTGCACAGGTAACATGGCTAATATAAGTACAGCTGGTAGGTCAAAGCATTCACTCTGAGAGTGGTGATGTGGCCCCTAGGACACCAGAGGAAACTCAGTAACATTCAAAACAAGGCAGAATCCTTGTGGCACCTTGGAGATGAACAAATTTATTTGGGCATAAGCTTTCATGGGCTAAAACCCACTTCATCAGATGCATAGGAGTGAAAAATACAGTAACCAGAATATATATTCTACCACATGAAAAGATGTGAGTTGCCTTCAAATTAGGCCTAAATACAGACTGGGAGTGGATGGGTCACTACAAAAAGTAATTTTCCCTCTGTTGATACTCACACCTTCTTTCAGAGTAGCAGCCGTGTTAGTCTGTATTCGTAAAAAGAAAAGTAGGACTTGTGGCACCTTAGAGACTAACAAATTTATTAGAACATAAGCTTTCGCGAGCGAAAGCTTATGTTCTAATAAATTTGTTAGTCTCTAAGGAGCCACAAGTCCTACTTTTCTTTTCACACCTTCTTGTCAACTGTTGGAAATGGGTCACCTTGATCGCATTGGCCTCGTTAGCACTATAAAAGTAATTTTCCCTCCCTTGGTATTCACCCCTTCTTGTCAACTGTTGAGAATAGCCCACTTCCACCTTAACTGAATTGGCTCGTTAGCACTAACCCCCCACTTGGTAAGGCAACTCCCATCTTTTCATGTACTATAATATATATTCTGCTTACTGTATTTCTCAGTCCATGCATCTGATGAACTGGGTTTTAGCCCACGAAAGCTTATGCCCAAATAAATTTGTTAGTCTTTAAGGTGCCACAAGGACTCCTCATTGTTTTTGCTGATACAGACTAAAATGGCTACCGCTCCGAAACCTGTCATTAATAACAGTCGTCCAACAAAGAAAACCCAGAGAACCTAGAGACTATTAATAATGGGTCCTTTCCCACACTGCTCCCTCTGTGGGTTCTATCTTAAAGGGGTACCAAATGGCATCTCTTGCCAAGGAGTGTTTAGTAATGAGACTTCAAGGACTTGGTATTGACAATGTGCTTCTCACTTTGACCATGCTGAGCTTCACACCAACACATGAATGCAAGTCAAATTCCTGTGTTCCAAAGGCACAAAGGAGAATCTCCACTAGCTGATAGCAGTATTGTATCTGTAACTACCAGCTCTGAGAAGTTCTAATTCCATCCAGCAGGGGGAAGAATGATGCAACTATGCCTTTGCCTGTTCATTACAATCAAATATAACATTAAATGCTTTGGATTTTATTGCATCTTCTTTCAAGGAAGCTCAAAAGCACTTTTAACCACTAGAGTATCCTCTCTCCCCTCAGAGCATCCCAGGGTGTTCTACAGAGCAATGAATTAGGGTGTGGCAGTACTGCAGCCATTATGTAGGCAGACGGGGCAGCCTTTGGCACTTAGCAGCATCTCCCCCAGCCTGCCACTCTAGAACCTGCTTTATAGAGCCCAGGGATGCTAGGTTGGGCTCTTCAGCGCTTTTTGAAGAAGTTCCATGGAATCATTAACTGAAACCTGTGTAACCCTTTTGCCAGCTTGTCAAGGTTCCTTCCCCACTCTGAACTCTAGGGTACAGATGTGGGGACCTGCATGAAAACCCCCCTAAGCTTATTTTTACCAGCTTAGGTTAAAACTTCCCCAAGGTACAAACTATTTTACCTTTTGCCCCTGGACTTTATTGCTGCCACCACCAAGCATCTAACAAATATATAACAGGGAAAAAGCCCACTTGGAAACATCTTTCCCCCCAAAATCCTCCCAAACCCTACACCGCCTTTCCTGGGGAAGGCTTGATAAAAATCCTCACCAATTTGCATAGGTGAATACAGACCCAAACCCTTGGATTTTAAGAACAATGAAAAAGCAATCAGGTTCTTAAAAGAAGAATTTTAATTGAAGTAAAAGAATGACCTCTGTAAAATCAGGATGGTAAATACCTTACAGGGTCATCCGATTCAAAACAGAGAATCCCTCTAGGCAAAACCTTAAGTTACAAAAAGACACAAAAACAGAAATATACATTCCATTCAGCACAACTTATTTTATCAGCCATTTAAACACAACAGAATCTAACACATATCTAACTAGATCGCTTATTAGCCCTTTACAGGAGTTCTGACCTGCATTCCTGCTCTGGCCCCAGCAAAAAACAACACACTGACTGAGAGACCCTTTGTTTCTCCCCCCCTGCAGCTTTGAAAGTATCTTGTCTCCTCATTGGTCATTTTGGTCAGGTGCCAGCGAGGTTCTCCTAGCTTCTTAACTCTTCACAGGTGAAAGGGTTTTCCCTCTGGCCAGAAGGGATTTAAAGGTGTTTACCCTTCCCTTTATATTTATGACACAGGTGTTCCTGGCAGCAACAAAGGCCAGGTTCAAATAGCTAGGGGTCTCTCCTAAAATTCACCACCACCAATAACTCCAGCCTCTACCCAGAATGTCCGAAATCACTAAGCATCCTTCTTGGGCACCTCAGGAGGTAACACTTCCCCTCTCACTAGCTCTAAGGCTGGGTATGGAACAAACCAACCTTTATTAGAGGAAAAGGGAACACAGCATCAATTTGGGAAAACACAGAAACAATCTATCTGTATGAATGATCCATAAACTCTCCCCATGGTGCCTTTGGCAGCAGTCTGTTGACTTGGTGCCTCATCTTGGTATCCATTTACCACGTGGCTTCCTCCTTTCCATTCACTAAACCCCACACACAGTTTGGTGTCAGTGGGTAGCGTAGCCTCATAGTCCTGAGGTGCACTCAGCCAGTCCCTTAGGAAGTGCTGCCAGGTTCTATCTGGAGGCTTCACCACCAAATCCAGCTACAGTAAATTTAGGAGGCTGGGAAGGAGGGGCTTCACTGGAGTCCATTCAGATCTGCCACTGTTCTCTATGGCTTCAGCAAAGAGCCATCCCAGAATGCAGGATCCGCAGAGGATGGAAAACCAGTAGCATATAAAGCCCTTGAGCAGAAACTTTGCTATGCGGTAGTAACGCCTTTCCTCCTCTTTCCATTCAGTTCCATGACCCAATGAGTGTGTGTATAGTTAAAGTGGCTCCCAAAGTCTCACTGGAGGTATTCTGAGAAGAAACCTTATGCAAACGATGCACGCTCGTGCTCTCTCTCGCGCGCGCGCTCTCTGTAGCTGCACTTCCCCTTATTCCCCAATAGATGGTGGCAGAGAGTTCCTCCCATCTGGAGCATCTGTCCAGCTGCAATTTTGGGTTAAATAGCTGATACAGATGAAGTAGCTTGGTATCTGTTCTTTGCCCTGTTCATCAACAGCTCCTTAACCTTTAGAAGTTCAGGCCATAGGCCATACATCCAGACAGCCCCAACCAGAGCTGGGAGCTCACTTTTACCTTTCTCCTGAAGGCTGGTACCTCTAAGAGTGAAGCATCTCTCTCCCCCCATTAGAGAAAGTTTGAACGTCTCCAAATGACAAACCCAAGACCAAAGCCCCTCATTGCCCAAGCCCTCCTGTGTTGCTTCCATGCCTGACCAGTTTCATCATGAGCCTGAGATTGGCTCTCAAAGCTCCAGGCCTATTCCATTTCCCTGTGAGGAAGGTACCCTTTGCTGCTTTAATCCCTATGGCTTTTCCAGTTGCCTAATAATAAAAGGGTTCTGTCCTTTCAGCAGCACAGGGGAGCTCAGGGTATGGACGGCAGAGGAAGAATGATTCTCTTATATAACAATGAGTTCCATAATAACAGTGAGAGAAGCAGCTGCAATTTGCAGGGATGATGACACATAGGTCAGACAAGCTCCATTGTAATTTACGTCTAGGAAAATGTACCCAGACATGACCAGACAAGGAAGTATGACTGTTCCAGTTATTATGAACAAAGAACATGTGGGGGTAAAATTAAAGGCCTCTGCAAGGCCCTTCTGACTTTGACACCGTTATGTCTCGGAGTTTAGTTATGTGGCCCTGTTTGCATTAGTAGTGACAGCTGGCTGCTTGAGTTTCCCTTTCACAGTGTGAGATCCAGAACTATTGACACAGCACAAGGATATCAGATATTCTTTAAAAGGACATATACGAAACTTTCCAAAAAAAAAAACAGCCTTAGGCAGACACCTGGCATGGAAAACTTCAGCCCCCAGATGATTAAAGCTTGGCAAAAGTTATGAGCACCTGAAAGCAAGGTCTTATAATGGGAAGGGCTGGGCAACCTTAAAACTAGACATGCTACCAGCTCTGCTATAATATGTATCCTCTAGGTTCAGGGCATGAACTAATCTGTGATACTTTGACTCCAAGCAAATCCCACTGCTCATCTCATTTGTTTTCTCATGTGAATTTTGTGCTGCTGACGGCCTGACAGCTGTGGATACTGAAGTCTCCATCCACTGTGGATACTGAAGTATCCATCCACAGAGCAGGTATGGAAGGGGCAGCCGCAAGGCAAGCTTCCCGCATCCTTTCCCATCCACCAGTATGCCTCAGTCTTGCCATATTAAGACATCCGCTAAGAACCAGAGCTTCTGTCTCCATATCACATTCATTGTCCTCTGTGCTGTCAGCAAAGGTGCCCCTGTAATGGCTTATTTAAGATGTGGTACGGGATTGACACCACTAATGTTAAACAGACTGGGGCAGGGACAGTGTATCTGAGCATTGGTGAAGTGCCTAGCATACTGGGGCCTATAACTGGGCTAGCTGCCTGCCATGTGCCCTATTGTGGCCTAGGGTCATGCTACAGGCAGCCTGCCTCAGTTTCCCCTCTTGTATTTTTCAAATAAACTTAAATTGAGGCTTTTGCTTGGTCAAAAAATGTCCCTCCTTAGGGCTGGGTTGATTAATATAAAATGAACAGTAACTAAAACTCCAAAACAAAGTCCACTCATAAATACGCACAACCCAAGGTTTCTCTTCCTGCTCCCAGGCCTTCCTGCCTGGGACCTTTACGGTCTCCCCTGCATGGGCATGGTCTCTTCCAGGTCTCTCTGTGGATAGAGCTTTGCAGTCCCTCCTGTGCTGCTCAGGGTCTCTCCAAGACCTCCCTGCCTGGAGAGGTTTCCTCCCTCTCGGCCACTTCCTGAGCTTCCCCCCAGGGCTGGATTTAGGGACAGGGATCACCTTCTACAATGTGCCATCATGTCCCCTTAGCCCGAGGAACAGGGCAACAAGGAGTTCTCGCCTGGAGCTCACGCTCCAGCCTTTGTATTTCATCACTTCTCTTATTCCTGTCAGCACCAAGCTCCTTTGCTCTGAGCGCAGACATTATCGCGGGTTATGCTGCACGTGTGCTGGCAGGGCACAGCACCATCATCGTTCCTCCGAAGGGAAGCTGAGAGAGACTGCAGCGGGGTGGGAGGGAAGGAGGCAAAGGCATTTTGTTAGTGTAGGATGAGGCAGATGGGAATATCAGTTTTTCGGTCCTTTAATTTTAAGGGAAGGTGAACGGGTGTCTCTGAGCAGAGCAGCCCAAGTTACTGCTCGGTCATGGCCTGCTATGCCAGGAGTAATCATATCATGGCAGCTGAGTGTCATCTCTCTCTCTCTCTCCTCCTGCATTATTGTGACACAACTGGAAATGACAGGTTTCAGAGTAACAGCCGTGTTAGTCTGTATTCGCAAAAAGAAAAGGAGTACTCGTGGCACCTTAGAGACTAACCAATTTATTTGAGCACAGTATGCATCCGATGAAGTGAGCTGTAGCTCACGAAAGCTTATGCTCAAATAAATTGGTTAGTCTCTAAGGTGCCACAAGTCCTCCTTTTCTTTTAACTGGAAATGAGAACACTTATCTCCCAGCCAGTGCCAACATTGGCTTCACCACTCCTCCCCCTCTTTGAAAAGCACACAAAGATGGTGGAGGGAGTCAGCTCACGTGGTAGATGTTTCACGTACATTCTTGCTGCAGCAAGAGTGGAGGATGGGTCACAGGGAGATGTTCAGTGACCTGCCACCAACCTGGGTAGCTGACTGGTGGTTAGAGCAGGAGCGCCAGAAGCCCCCTAGAAGTGGGCGGGGGGGGGGGCACTGGCACCCAAACCGAGGCCCTGCACCCACTCCACCCCTTCCCCGAGGCCCTGCCCCCACTTTGCTTCTTCCCCCTGAGGCCCTGCCCCCCCCACTCACTCCTCTCTGCCCCCTCCACCCCATCACTCCCCCCGTAAGGCAGGTAGAAAGGAATGGGGCCTGTCTGAGGGTGGGAGGGGTCTGCACTGAGACTAGCTAAGATATTTCAAGGACTATTCTCCATCATCATGCTTCAGAGCCTGAACTGACCACCAGCTGGGATCATGAACAAATGTTTTCCAGGTAATGGAACTGCACAATTTAGAGGGGCATGGAGGAGTGGGGGGCAGATGAGCTACTATGACTGGCTCAAAGCAACCTGGGAGCTCCTGCACAATCACTCTAGGAAGCCCCAAGATTCAGTGTGCAGCTTTCTCTCCTTTCTACCACCCTGTCGGAGTCAAATGGGCTGCCCATGCCAGCTAGAGGAGAATTACGCCATATGCCCAGAACAGCCGAGGGTGTGTTAAGGGAGCACAGTGGATGTGGGGGAGTGGTGATATGCCCCAGCCATGGCTGCAACCGACAGGGAGATAAACTGATTCCTTAGCACTCCTGGGCAGCATGGAGCAGTTCCTGCTCCCACGCCCCATGCCAGTGGAGCATGTGTACTAAGCATCACATTAACATTTCAACCTATGCCTGTTCAATGGCTGGGGAGTCCCTTGCAGCTGCAGGTTTGGCAGCATTATCTGAACTATCCCTCAGGGTTACCATTTTCTTGGACACATCCAGAAATGGCCATCGGGATGCGAGATGAAACGAACAATTGCTCTCACCTGGAACTGTATGGCAACAGCATGTTACCTGGCCTAGATGGACCATTGGTCTGATCTAGTATAGCAGGAGATAGGTCTAGCTGAAGTACTGGACTGTTTCCATATGGTAGCTGTCAAGATGCCAGATTAGGTGGGAATGGTCTGTCTGTTATGGTAATTGCTATATTTGTAACCATCTCACTGTGCATGGGGTGAGCAGATATTTTGGAATCACCCGGAGGCAAAAAAGTATCGTACATTCTCTTTGGCTCAGGCTGTGTATATTCAGTCCATGCTACTCTATAATAACAGCTACTAATCTCTAAATAAAGGGCACACTGCAGCATTTGTTTATAGTGCTACATGGAGTTTTTTGCTCTCTGTTGTTATAATCCCCTCTTAGAAGGTTGGGGCGGTGGAAGGGAAGTCTCCCCTGACAATTTGCTTATATCTTCATTTGGCAAACACTGACTAAACTTCTTCTAATGGAACTAGACAGAATTCTGACACTTTTGTTTGTTTACTGAGAATCACACTTCTTAATTTAACTGATTGCATCTCAAAGGATGGCCCCCGAATTACTAACCATCCCTGAAGAGACAGTGACCTATGGATTGAAACACCTTGATAAGGGATGGAGAGAGATTGGGAAATTGGGACAGGAGGGGCATCCCTGATAGGATCTTTTCTATATAGGGTGTTCCATAGAGTTTAACCATTGTTGTAGGCTCAGCAGAGGGAAGACAAAGAGCACAATGTAAACCGTAGCAGATAGAGGAATTTTAACATTTTCTCAATAGATGCAAGATAAAAAATGGATATTTAGGGCCTGTATTTCCTCTATCATCCACCAGCTTTATGCTGATTTCACCCTAGAAGAGTTACTTCTGGCTTACTCCAAAGTACTCAAGGACAGAATCAGGCCCTTAGAATGCAAGTGGGGGATCATTCCCCCAACAGATCAATAAGCTTTTCAGACAGATCAGATATTGGGCTTCAGGTAATTGGCAGGGATGCTTAATGTTTAATACTCACCTACTAGTAGGGAACACAATTAAGCAATAAGATACTGAAGGACCTGAAGTGCCAGGTATAATAATTCAGAGCTAGTCTGTTCATCAGAAAGCTGAATACTGTCATTTACGCGAGGGGTGAATTAATACAACCAAATTCATGCACTGAAGCAGCTTATTATTGCCATGATCACATTTTATTATGAAACGTTTTTGTTTTGAGTTTTTTTTAATGTATTTATCTGCATTAATTCTGTACAGCGGCAAGTAAGTTATGAGCAGGGAATTGTATTAATTTCGCTGCTTGGAAATATTTTAATAGCTGATTAGGTTGTTCGGGGTTTTTTTTCCTGCTCATTATGTAATTGGTGGTTTGTACAACATACACCACAGGGAAGCATGCACCAAACCTCTAACTTCTTACTCTTCTCTCCAGACATCCCGTCTGACCCAGTCTCCCCTCTACTTGCCCCCCACACCCTGCCCCTATAGTTCAGTGGTTGGACATTACAATTGTGATGCTGGCAGATCAGGTGCCGGGCCAGCTCAGGTCAAGGTCCCCATGCCTCAACTGAATACTGACAAATCCATAGCTGGAATCAGGCTGGCTCACTTACATGTTAGTATTGTTAAAATAGGTGGTAAGAATGTATTCAATATTTAGGCGTTATTGGATGCTTGTGAGTTGCTGCATGCATTCATCTCACTTAAAACATCTGTATCCCATATTGTAAGGTAATATATGAGCATTTGCCTTTGTAACTGTGTAAATCACCAGACAGGAGAGAGACATTAACTAGTGTGAAATGCTGGTCTCCAACGGAAGGTGTCATGTCCTGCCAGACTAGAGTGAAACATTAAAGAGGACAAAAGACTGCTGTTTACTCTCACCACCACCACCCAGATGAGTCTTGCAAGTGAATTCCTCCCATCAGCTGAGTTTTCAGCTCAAAGCAGAAGAGGAGAGAGGGAATAAAAGCCCCCAGCAAGGGGGAACAGTATCTTTATGATGCTTTGACTCTGGAGGGCAAGGATTACTAAGCATAAGTAAAAGATCCCCAGCGCTTAGCTTGGGTCAGCCCTAAAGGACCTATAGAGGTTGCTTATTATAGAAGTGTCTATTTAGGGTAACCAGATGTCCTGATTTTATAGGGACAGTCCTGATTTTGGGGTCTTTTTCTTATTTAGGCTCCTGTTACCCCGTCCCAATTTTTCACACTTGCTGTCTGGTCACCCTACGTCTATTACTTTTTGAAACTTAATATTGGAACTCATTTGTGTGTATATATTTACCTACTTTAACCATGTAAATAACACTCTTGTTTCCTTTTTCTATATAATAAATCTTTACATAGTTTATTATAAGATTGGCTATAATCATAGTCTTTGGAGTGAGATCTAAAGTGCAATTGACCAGGGGTAAGTGACTGCTCCTTTGGGACTAGGGGTAACCTGAATATTGCTGTGATTCTTGGTGTAAGGGGCCATCTATCACAAAAGCAGGCTTACCTAGATGACAAGACTGATTGGAGTACACAAGGGGACTGTGTGTGACTCCATGTTTTGGCTGTTATACTGCCTGGGACATTTACACTTGATAATTGGTTGGTGAAATTTAAGTCTAGACCTCACAGCCAATTTGGGGTTTGTGCCCTGCTTCCAAACAGCCTGGCCTGAGGTTGGTACTCACACTTTTTAGCCACTGTAGGACACCAATCAAAACAGAAGCGTGTTCCATAGCTCTCCCTATCCCCTCTCACTGCAAATCAAATACATTCTACTCTGATGTCAAGCACAAGGGGGGTTAACAATTTTGAATTCAGGAAAATTGCAATTCAACAACTGCTAGTAAATAATGTCACACACTGAGTACATGATTGCTCTGCATTATCTCAGCCTCCTGTAAGTAATGCTGCTCTTCTTAGACCTAAAGGAAGGCTCCAGGGACTGGCTGGCTGCAGGGAGCAGTGAAAAGCTAAAGATCCTTTCATTTCTAGGTCACAGGTCAGTACTGAGTTGAAATTTGTTGGTCCCGCAGCTCTTTGGTGGCCAGTCTGGAAAAAAAGAAATGTGGCGGGGACTCAGCCTGTTTCTTGGTGAACAGTTTTCCACATCACACTGGGCATGATGCTAAGTGCTAGCAGTGAGGGTAAGGACCATGGAGAATGAACTCTCCTTCTGTCTGTATAGAACAGAGCAGCGTGGGCAGATAGCTTGTTTCTGCTGTATCTATTCTGTGTATAAACAGAAGGAGGAGTTCAGCTCCTAGAGCGGGCAGACTAGCACCTTACAACATCATGACATTCATTTTCTATCATAGTGGCTAAGGGGGAAGGGTAATTATTGCAGCCTCTATATTTCTATATTTTTCTTAAAAAACGGTCCAGAAAAATATTACGTTTCCTAACCCAGCTGCATTTGTCATGTTACAGAGAGAGAAGTGTTTGGTCCGTCCCCTGTAAAGAGAGAGACGGCTACTTTGAATATCTGCCACCTTCACAATTTATACTTAAAAGTCTTTAAATGAGTTTTAAAAATCTGGCTTTGTGGGTTACTATTTTTACCCCCAGGAGCTGTGCTCCAATCTTTTTCATGTCACAGGTGAAATGAGTTTTGTGGTCTCAGTCTAGCTCCTGTTGGGTATTTATCTGCCTCACAACAAAACCCACACACTTGCATTCACCACAGCTGGGAGTCTCTGTTCAGAAGTCCAGGACTGGAGCAGCAGGGGCTTGCTGCAGGTGCATTGGCAGAGCTGGAGGGGTAAGGTCAAGACTAGAACAGCTGGGGATGTTGCAGATAAGGACTGGGATACAGGTGCAGCATATGTATAGCTCAGCATTAGAATAGAAGCAAGTGCTGCATGTCAGGATTGAGGTTCCTTTGGCAGAGCAGTGGACAGGACAAGAACTGGCACAGCAAGGGAGGCTGGAGGACAGCAGTGAAGCGCATTGGCAGAACCAGGCAAGCGAGCAGGATTAGAATTGCAGGATGGACTGCCAGTGAGAATCTTGCAGGATGGGCTGCCCGTTGTCCCTTGGAACCATGTTGTTAGCTCCTCACTCTCACGGACACCAGATTCACCCCTCCCCATTTTTAATGGGAATTTACTTTAAAAATCCCACTGAGAGAAAGAAAGCCAGCTCCATTGTCTTGCATGCAAACTAATTGCATGCAAACCCAGCATTTCCAGCTGCTAACATCAGAGGCTAAGAAGCTGATAGGAATCTAGCAGTAACATTTTTCTTTGGCTTAATTACTGAAATAGACAAATTGGAAATTGGCCCATCATGAAGATAAATAGCAATAAAAAAATGCAGTTGAGGAAACTGTTTCTTCTAAATTATAATTAACCACCCATCAAGCGCCACCTGACAGAGGTGAAATGGGGTTCCATTAACAATCCCACTGATTGGCTAGCAGCGTATCCCATGATGATCCTTGTTACTGCACCTCCAGGGCACTTAATGCCCCAGTTTGCTTTCAGTACAATTATAAAAGGCCACTTATATCTACAAACCCCCTCTTTGCCTCACCACCCCAAGACAGCTAATAGGCAATTTGCTGATAATTTAGACTATTTGATAAGGGCAAGCCATTTTGCATTGAGAGCTGAACTACTTCCCACTTCTGGGGGATAATATTAGGCAAATAACAAGCATCATTCTTTTGACATGTACAATTATTTGCCAAGTGCATGTTTGAATAGCCTGCTCCTTTGTGTGACAGGGTCCGTTCCCCATTAGCATACTTGACAGATGAATATGCTGGGCCATTGCGGAAAACCTGGCAGTAACCATGGTGATTGGGAGACAATGTTTTGAGTGAGGGATGTATTCTCAATTTCAACTGCAAGTTTAAAAAAAAGTATATTGCTAACAAGCCGATCTGCAATCTGGGGGGGATATATTGTTCCTGGGTAATTAAGCCAATCTCAGTGCTAGCTTTAGACCCACCTAAATTAGAGACATGGGTGTCTGCATTCCTTGCTTGCTTGTGCTCTCTCTTTGTTTTCTGGTGGTGGTGGCTGTTTAAATAAAAACCCTTTTTAAGAGCAGGAATTTGTCCTGTTTGTGGCCTTATTTTAGGTTTCTCCCCCTGGGCCCTGTAATGTCCCTAGCATGGAGTCCTCAGCACCTACATGGCCCATCTAGGGGATCCAATTTGGATCCCAAGGGTGGATTATAAAATAGGGGAGAGCCAGCCCAGGCGGGGCAATGGATTAGTGCTGCAGCCACAACAGGGGAGACAGTGACAGGAGAATAAGTGGTTTGGGGAGGAGATGTCCTCATCATGCTAACCCATTGGGAGCACCCACTGCATAGAGGTTATGTAAATGCCCAGCCCCTGCCGTGGGGTGGAGGAGTCCTGGGTTCTGTCCAGTCCAATAGCTCTAGGTGATAACTGGGTGCTGGGGAATGACTTTGGAGGCATTGTGGATGCTCAGTGCCTCCCTCTAGGTGTCGCCTCGAAGGACAGGTGCCTCCTTGGACAGGGAGGGACTGAATGAGCCTGTGGCTAATCACTGGGCTGACAGTTCTAAAGCAAGCATCAAGGAAGGGGATGAGGGACACCTCCAAATAAAAGGGCATCTGACCCTCTTTTCCTGCCCACCCCCACTGGAGTCATGTGGGCTAATCCCAGCCCAGCAAGAGGGGAGAGTGGGAAGCAGGAGGAGTGAGACCATTGCAAGTTGTTCCTTGCTCCCAACGCCCACAACAAACCCATCAGGAGAGTCCTTGCTGCTCCTCTACTTTCACCAGGGGGCACTGTTCACATGCCTCTTTCCTCTGGGAAGGAGAGAATAACTAACCTGCCCCTATCAAAGCAGTGGGCCTGCTTCCCCCTTCACTGAGCTTCAGCCAGTCGTTTACCCTGCGCAGAGTTGGCCAACAGCATGACCATTCTAACCTGGTAGACTGTATGCTGGCTTTGGTCCCAGCGTCAGCATTTGCACCCCTGCAAAGCGTGTTTCCTTCAAGCTCTGCTAATAAAATTAAGTGGTCTGTTCAACCAGCTGTCTTCCCCCCTCCAAAACAAACAGCCCTATCCCCCCCCCCCCGAAAAAACCCTCTTTGTCCACCTAAGGCATCCCTATTTTGCTGTAGCAGAGACGGATTATAGAAACCAGGTTATCGTAAGCAGTTTGATTAGGAACATATTCTCAACAGTCACTTATTAGCAGGGACGTCCCTGCTTTTTAGACATACATTTGCCATCATTTCCCACACACCTGGTGTTCTCACTTTTTATTACCATAATATATTGACACAGAAAATGCTGACTCAGGAGATCAAGGTCAGAAGGAAGGTTATTTACCCTGAAGTAATGAATCCCACTGTGTTTGGAGCATCTAGCCTGGCTATTTTTCTTGCCCTTTTCCTTGTTCCAGGCCTTTGTCACATGTCTGCATCTGATTCTCCCCAGCCCCTACACTCACACGCACCCCTTCCTGTTTTAGGCCTTGGCAGGTTAAGAGCTACAAATAGGAAGCATCTTTATGGGATGGCCATATGGCTTGCAATGCAAAATAACAGCTGCATGGGAATTTAGAAGCCATCCCTACTCAAGGTCACCATGGAAATGTGACAATGTGCCCACCCAGGTGCTACACTGGAGCTTGTAGTTTGTCGATCCATTACCACACACACACACTGCCCTCAGAACAGCTGTGAAGTGCCAGTAATGTCACCAAAGACAGCATCCTTGTAAAGTATTTAAACTTCTGTTTGCCTGAAGAGTCTATTGGAACCCTGGGGTTTTTTGGCTTCTTTTTCAAAGGGACTATCCACAAATTCCTGGAAGCTTACAGCACTTACAGTTTATCACTTATGTCCTTGGTTAGGATTATAGCTGAGCACCTCACAATCTTTCATGTAGTTAGCCTCACAGTACCCCTGCCAGGTAAGGCAGTGCTGTTAGCCCCATTTTACAGATGGGGAACTGAAAGACAAAGAGGTTAAGTGACTTGCCCAAGGTCCCACAAGGGAGTCTGCAGCAATGCAGTCCGGGTCACCCATGGCCCAGGCTAGTGCTCTACCTCCTGGATCATGTATTCATCCCAACTAAGTTCCGGAAGGGGTCATTTTGTTGGAGGTTCTAAGAGTAAATTTGATGCTGGTGACAAGGTTAAGGCTGGCAGTTCCAGAAGAGCCAAAGGGAGTTGGGTACCCCATGGGTGAATCTCAATAAGAGTTGAGCACCTTATTCCCTTTGGCCCCTGGGAAAAACCCCAGCCTAAAAAAAAAAAAATATGGAGAGAGTTAAATAATAGGCACAGAAATTGGGAAAACAGGAAGAGAATAGGCCAGGACTGAAACAAATCAATGACAAAGGCAGAGCTGCCAGGGCAAAAGAGCAAAGAATCACACACTAAAACGGAAAGGGTTAAGAAAGGCTCATTTTAAATCCTATGTGAGTTTCCTCCTTTTAGCCTTGCACAGCTATTGCACCATAGAAAAAACAGTAGTTGTGGAAGGCCCTGTGCTGTCAACCTTGAAGACTGCGGTCATCTGTTTATCCACAGTATGTGGTGTGACATTGGGAGTAGCAGGGCAAGCGCCTCCCATACTGCCCCCTGCTAATGTGCCTAACCTGGTCCTGGAGAGACCACCTCCAGGGGCAGGCAACAGGGGTCCTTGGCTTCTCCCCTGAATTGCTCAGATTTTTGCTAGTTGGTTTCCAAGGCAATCCTGTCCGAGGCATGAATGATAATCTCATCATCATCATGGTACCTTGTCTGGCCAGTCTCAGCCATGCAGGTCATGAACACGCAGCAAAAGGAAAGTCACTATAATCTCCAATCCATCAGTGATTTGTCCCCGATTAGTTTTTCGATTCAGCAATCATTTGCCAAAGACATGACTTGAAAAAGCAATTTGAGCAGTCTTGCACCCAGCTGCTTTTCAGGAAACCTAGTGCGGAGCTGACCATTCTGGGAATTCCTCTGGGTCTCACACGAAGCTGAAAGAGATGTTTAAGGATGTCAGATTAATAAAAGAGCAAGAATATGACCTGACCAGAGCAGGCATTTCACAGTCGGGTTATCATCCTATGATAAATGAATGAGAGCATTTGATGTTTACAGTCCTTAACGAGAGTAGAAACAGAGCCCTCTTTAGAACCATGCAGATGGGCCTTTTACACTCACAGGGGTAGGAGTGCCTGTCCCAAAGACTGACTTGATGGAAGATGAAAGCTTTGCATGCTATGCAGAATCACCCACCTCTGAAAGGCACCCATCATTGCAATGGAACAAGGCTGTTGTTTAACAGAATTTGGCAACACTACAAAAGAGTTTGCTAAAGGAAGCCAGCCACTTCTATCTGATACTGCCAGGGGACGTTAGCTTAGCAGAATGTAGTTATCCAAATGGACTCTTAGCAGGAAGCCAGGGCCCTGACTCTTGAGAAAAGTGCCAGGAGATTTGATGACAGCAGGTTATTGGGACCTCGGCTTTACATCTCATCTGAAAGCACTATTGCCAGAACTGCACTCAGGGCTTTGCATCAACACTAACTCGGAAAGTGGTGATTCCACAGGAAGCAGCTCCCACACCACACTTCTTTCAGTGGGTCTCCCAGCCAAATACCGATCAGAGTCAAATCCGCTTAGCTTGTGAAATCTGAGTCGTGCATAGCCCTTGGTGGTGGAGTTGCAGAAAGAACGTTCCTGTATTAGGGGACCAGAAATACAGGCGCTGACTTTTGTTTTTCCCCAGTGGGTGCTCCACCCCTGCTCTGCCCCGAGGCCCCGCTCCTGCTCAGCCTCTTCCCCCGAGGCCCTGCCCTCACTTGACCTTTTCCCACTCCACTCTGCCCCTTCCCCCACCGAACACTCCCTCCTCTCCGCCCCTCCCACCAGCTGCTCGCTGCTCTGCAGCCAGCCCTGGGGGGCTGCTGAACAGCTGATCCACTGCCAGTCCCATGGGCCTGCCCACCGAACAGCTGAGCAGTGGCCAGCCCCAGGGCCAGAACTACTGTGGCATTTTTTTTCCCCCACGGGTGCTGGAGCCCTGATGCACCTACAGACCCAGCACCTGTGACCAGAAGTGTCCCCTGACTCTCTGTCCTATGCTTCAGACCCAACCATATTGTAATCATTGGCTTTGTTCCCAGCTCTCATGGTACTGGCATGCAGAATTGCCAGCTGTCATAAATATAAAGGAAAGGGTAAACCCCTTTGAAATCCCTCCTGGCCAGGGGAAAGCTCCTCTCACCTGTAAAGGGTTAAGAAGCTAAAGGTAACCTCGCTGGCACCTGACCAAAATGACCAATGAGGAGACAAGATACTTTCAAAAGTTGGGAGGAGGGAGAGAAACAAAGGGTCTGTGTCTGTCTGTATGCTGGTTTCTGCCAGGGATAGACCAGGAATGGAGCCTTAGAACTTTTAGTAAGTAATCTAGCTAGGTATGTGTTAGATTATGATTTCTTTAAATGGCTGAGAAAAGAATTGTGCTGAATAGAATAACTATTTCTGTCTGTGTATCTTTTTTGTAACTTAAGGTTTTGCCTAGAGGGGTTCTCTATGTTTTTGAATCTAATTACCCTGTAAGATATCTACCATCCTGATTTTACAGGGGGGATTTCTTTATTTCTATTTACTTCTATTTTTTATTAAAAGTCTTCTTGTAAAACACTGAATGCTTTTTCATTGTTCTCAGATCCAAGGATTTGGGTCTGTGGTCACCTATGCAAATTGGTGAGGCTTTTTATCCAACATTTCCCAGGAAAGGGGGGGTGCAAGTGTTGGGAGGATTGTTCATTGTTCTTAAGATCCAAGGGTCTGGGTCTGTAGTCACCTAGGCAAATTGGTGAGGCTTTTTACCAAACCTTGTCCGGGAAGTGGGGTGCAGGGTTTTGGGAAGTATTTGGGGGGGAAAGACGCGTCCAAACAGCTCTTCCCCAGTAACCAGTATTAGTTTGGTGGTGGTAGCGGCCAGTCCAAGGACAACGGGGGGAATATTTTGTACCTTGGGGAAGTTTTGACCTAAGCTGGTAAAGATAAGCTTAGGAGGTTTTTTTTTTATGCAGGTCCCCACATCTGTACCCTAGAGTTCAGAGTGGGGGAGGAACCTTGACACCAGCATAGTCATTAGTCTGCACCAGTCTACCAAAAAGTGAGTGACTGATGCAGGTAAGCGAAGGTATTTGTGTATCTGATGCAAGGCATAATTCTGGAGGCTTTAGCTGAGCCATTGAGTCTTTCCGTTCTTCTCAGCTGCAGAAGGAAAGATCTTCAGTGTCTTTAGAGAAGAGTAGCCCTGGTCTACACTAGGACTTTAGGTCGAATTTAGCAGCGTTAAATCGATGTAAACCTGCACCCATCCACACAGTGAAGCCCTTTATTTCGACTTAAAGGGCTCTTAAAATCGATTTCCTTTCTCCACCCCTGACAAGTGGATTAGCGCTTAAATCGGCCTTGCCAGGTCAAATTTGGGGTACTGTGGACACAATTCGACAGTATTGGCCTCCGGGAGCTATCCCAGAGTGCTCCACTGTGACCGCTCTGGACAGCGCTCTCAACTCAGATACACTGGCCAGGTAGACAGGAAAAGAACCGCAAACTTTTGAATCTCATTTCCTGTTTGGCCAGCGTGGCAAGCTGCAGGTGACCATGCAGAGCTCATCAGCAGAAGTGACCATGATGGAGTCCCAGAATCGCAAAAGAGCTCCAGCATGGACTGAACGGGAGGTACGGGATCCGATTGCTGTATGGGGAGAGGAATCCGTGCTATCAGAACTCCGTTCCAGTTTTCGAAATGCCAAAACCTTTGTCAAAATCTCCCAGGGCATGAAGGACAGAGGCCATAACAGGGACCCGAAGCAGTGCTGCGTGAAACTTAAGGAGCTGAGGCAAGCCTACCAGAAAACCAGAGAGGCGAACAGCCGCTCCGGGTCAGAGCCCCAAACATGCCGCTTCTATGATGAGCTGCATGCCATTTTAGGGTGTTCAGCCACCACTACCCCAGCCGTGTTGTTTGACTCCTTCAATGGAGATGGAGGCAACATGGAAGCAGGTTTTGGGGATGAAGAAGATAGCTCACAGCAAGCAAGCGGAGAAAGCGGTTTTCCCAACAGCCAGGAACTGTTTCTCACCCTGGATCTGGAGCCAGTACCCCCCAAACCCACCCAAGGCTGCCTCCTGGACCCATCAGGTGGAGAAGGGACCTCCGGTGAGTATATCTTTTAAAATACTATACATGGTTTAAAAGCAAGCATGTGAAAGGATTAATTTGCCCTGGCATTCGTGGCTCTCCTGGATGTACTCCCAAAGCCTTTGCAAAAGGTTTCTGGGGAGGGCAGCCTTATTACGTCCTCCATGGTAGGACACTTTACCACTCCAGGCCAGTAACACGTACTCGGGAATCATTGTAGAACAAAGCATTGCAGTGTATGTTTGCTGGCGTTCAAACAACATCCGTTCTTTATCTCTCTGTGTTATCCTCAGGAGAGTGGGATATCATTCACGGTCACCTAGTTGAAATAGGGTGCTTTTCTTCAGGGGACACTCAGAGGTGCCCATTCCTGCTGGGCTGTTTGCCTGTGGCTGAACAGAAATGTTCCCCGCTGTTAGCCACAGGGGGGGGGGTTGAGGGGGTAGCCACGCGGTGGGGGGAGGCAAAATGCGACCTTGTAACGAAAGCACATGTGCTATGTATGTAATGTTAACAACAAGGTTTACCCTGAAAGAGTGTAGCCACTGTTTTATAAAATGTGTCTTTTTAAATACTGCTGTCCCTTTTTTTTTTCCTCCACCAGCTGCATGTGTTTCAATGATCACATGATCTTCTCCTTCCCAGAGGCTAGTGAAGATTAGAAAGAAAAAAAAATGCACTCGTGATGAAATGTTCTCTGAGCTCATGCTGTCCTCCCACACTGACAGAGCACAGATGAATGCGTGGAGGCAAATAATGTCAGAGTGCAGGAAAGCACAAAATGACTGGGAGGAGAGGTGGCGGGCTGAAGACAGGGCTGAAGCTCAAATGTGGTGGCAGCGTGATGAGAGGAGGCAGGATTCAATGCTGAGGCTGCTGGAGGATCAAACCAGTATGCTCCAGTGTTTGATTGAGCTGCAGCAAAGGCAGCTGGAGCACAGGCTGCCACTACAGCCCCTGTGTAACCAACCGCCCTCCTCCCCAAGTTCCATAGCCTCCACACCCAGACGCCCAAGAACGCGGTGGGGGGGCCACTGGCCAACCAGCCACTCCACCACAGAGGATTGCCCAAAAAAAAGAAGACGGGCATTCAATAAATTTTAAAGTTGTAAACTTTTAAAGTGCTGTGTGGCATTTTCCTTCCCTCCTCCACCACCCCTCCTGGGCTACCTTGGTAGTCATCCCCCTCTTTGTGTGATGAATGAATAAAGAATGCATGAATGTGAAGCAACAATGACTTTATTGCCTCTGCAAGCGGTGATTGAAGGGAGGAGGGGAGCGTGGTTAGCTTACAGGGAAGTAGAGTGAACCAAGGGGCAGGGGGGCTCATCAAGGAGAAACAAACAGAACTTTCACACCGTAGCCTGGCCAGTCATGAAACTGGTTTTCAAAGCTTCTCTGATGCGTACCGCTCCCTCCTGTGCTCTTCTAACCGCCCTGGTGTCTGGCTGCGCATAACCAGCAGCCAGGCGATTTGCCTCAACCTCCCACCCCGCCATAAACGTCTCCCCCTTACTCTCACAGATATTGTGGAGCACACAGCAAGCAGTAATAACAGTGGGAATATTGGTTTCGCTGGGGTCTAAGCGAGTCAGTAAACTGCGCCAGCGCACCTTTAAACATCCAAATGCACATTCTACCACCATTCTGCACTTGCTCAGCCTGTAGTTGAACAGCTCCTGACTACTGTCCAGGCTGCCTGTGTACGGCTTCATGAGCCATGGCATTAAGGTGTAGGCTGGGTCCCCAAGGATAACTATAGGCATTTCAACATCCCCAACAGTTATTTTCTGGTCGGGGAATAAAGTTCCTTCCTGCAGCTTTTGAAACAGACCAGAGTTCCTGAAGATGCGAGCATCATGCACCTTTCCTGGCCATCCCACGTTGATGTTGGTGAAACGTCCCTTGTGATCCACCAGTGCTTGCAGCACTATTGAAAAGTACCCCTTGCGGTTTATGTACTCGCCGGCTTGGTGCTCTGGTGCCAAGATAGGGATATTGGTTCCATCTATGGCCCCACCACACTTAGGGAATCCCATTGCAGCAAAGCCATCCACTATGACCTGCACATTTCCCAGGGTCACTACCCTTGACATCAGCAGATCTTTGATTGCGTGGGCTACTTGCATCACAGCAGCCCCCACAGTAGATTTGCCCACTCCAAATTGATTCCCAACTGACCGGTAGCTGTCTGGTGTTGCAAGCTTCCACAGGGCTATCACCACTCGCTTCTCAACTGTGAGGGCTGCTCTCATCTTGGTATTCATGCGCTTCAGGGCAGGGGAAAGCAAGTCACAAAGTTCCATGAAAGTGCCCTTACGCATGCGAAAGTTTTGCAGCCACTGGGAATTGTCCCAGACTTGCAACACTATGCGGTCCCACCAGTCTGTGCTTGTTTCCTGAGCCCAGAATCGGCATTCCACAGCATGAACCTGCCCCATTAGCACCATGATGCATGCATTGGCTGGGCCCATGCTTTCAGAGAAATCTGTGTCCATGTCCTGATCACTCACATGACCACGCTGACGTCGCCTCCTTGCCCGGTATCGCTCTGCCAGGTTCTGGTGCTGCATATACTGCTGGATAATGCGTGTGGTGTTTAATGTGCTCCTAATTGCCAAAGTGAGGTGAGCGGCCTCCATGCTTGCCTTGGTATGGCGTCCGCACAGAAAAAAGGCGCAGAACGATTGTCTGCCATGGCTCTGAGGGAGGGAGGGGCGACTGACGACATGGCTTACAGGGAATTAAAATCAACAAAGGGGTGGCTTTACATCAATGATTATTTCAGGCAGGACTTCACGGAGGGTTCCAATAAGAAATGGTGCACTTAAGTAATTGTTCTTATTGGAACAAGCAGATTGGTCTGGCCTCTGATTGATACATGGCTAGATTTAGCTCGCTGCACCTTCTCTGTGAGTGTGACCTAGACGAAGGAGTCCCCTAAACGGGGGAGGGGGGAAACAAATGAGTACAAAACAAATCTGGTCTATTTCTTGTTTTGATCCACTCCATCTATCTTTTAGATCATTGGCTGGCAGACGGTGCAGAAGGACTGCAAGCCATCCTCATCTCTTGCCTGCCTGGCAGAAGATGGTACAGTAGGACTGCTAGCAATCCGTATCGCCTGCCTGCTCACCATAAGATGGTTCAATAGGACTGACTGCAGGACTAAAGAGAATGACCTGGTCAAGTAACTCCAAATTTAGTCCCTGCGCCCATGTCTGCCCAGGCGCTCCTGGCCGACGTGGCCTGGAGCACCTCGGACATGACGATGATGGCTACCAGTCGTACTGTACCGTCTGCTGCCAGAAGGCAAAGGGTTGATGCTGCTGTGTAGCAATGCAGTACCACGTCTGCCAGCACCCAGGAGACATACTGTGACGGTTACCTGAGCGGGCTCCATGCTTGCCGTGGTATGGCGTCTGCACAGGTAACTCAAGAAAAAAGGTGCGAAACGATTATCTGCTGCTGCTTTCACGGAGGGAGAGAGGGAACGGGGGCCTGACAATATGTACCCAGAACCACCCGCGACAATGTTTTAGCCCCATCAGGCATTGGGATCTCAACCCAGAATTCCAATGGGCAGCGGAGACTGCAGGAACTGTGGGATAGCTACCCACAGTGCAACACTCCGGAAGTCGACGCTTGCCTCGGTACTGTGGAAGCACTCCGCCAAGTTAATGCACTTAGAGCATTTTCTGTGGGGACACACACACTTGAATATATAAAACCAATTTCTAAAAAAACGACTTCTATAAATTCGACCTAATTTCGTAGTGTAGACATACCCATAGAGAGGCCTTCTCCTCTCTTGATCTTTTCCACTCTTTTCTTCTTGCTTCAAGTCCAGCCCCATTCCTACTCTCCTGCTTGAGTGCTGGGGTATTGAACATTTGCTTTCTCCTTCCCTGTATCCCTACTGCTGTCCAGGAACTCAGGAGCCCTAGGTTCAATTCCGGGCTCTGCAACTGGTTTGCTTGAAGACCTTGGGTATGTCACTCACTTTCCAGCCGTCTGCTCCAGTTTCCCCACGGGTAAAATGGAGATAATGATACTGACCTCCTTTGTAAAGGGCTTTGAGATCTAGGACTGAAAAGTGTGATTTAAGTCGTACATATTATCATTAATACTCCATTTATGGGAATGGATGTTCTTCAAGAAGCTGTTTGCCCAGACTATGAGGGTATGTAACAGCAACAAAGGGGTTAATGCTGAGCAGCAGAGAATGGAAAGAGAAACCAAGGCTTGGGCAAGAAGCCACCAAAGGTCTTTGGCTCCCATAAGGGTCACATCCTCCTCGTCCCACACCACAGCTTATGCGGGCATAGCTTCACGTCAACGCTGCTGAGGTGCACTTTGCCTTGACCAGTTTGGCGCACCTGCTTTTTCTCCAAGGGTTTGAGGAAATGCTCATTATCCGCCAAGGAGAAAACAGGCATCTCAGCCTGGGGCAGAGCCACAGGGTTCTGGGAACGGGGATGGCCCTTGGCATCTGAGAGGGAGGTAGGCTTGGCTCCTGCTCCACTATAGCTTCTGTCACTTTGCCGCTGCTCCTCAAGGTATGCAGAGCTCCTATTGCAACTGCCTCTGACATTGACAAATGGGGCCACTAAGATAAGAAACTACCTGACTCATTATCTCTTGTGACCAGAGGCAAGGGTTTGACCTCGTTTGGCTTCAGGCCTGGAGGGGTGAATACACTAACCCCACTTTGGATCTATTATCCAACCACGTGTTCAGGTGGGGGCATGGAGGCTGATGAGCCGAGCCTGGGCCCCCCCCTGCTCTACAGGCCTCTCTGAAACAGCAGCTATTTCAGCCGGGATCTGGGATGATTGTTACAACTAGACAAAGGCCTAAAGACACATTAAAACATAATGAAGTGTCTTAATCATCCCTTACAAGCTAAATTTATCACAGGGAACTATATAAAATGAAAGTGAAACAGCAATTCTATGACCAACACTTACCCAAGATAGAGAGATATTATTTGTTGTTAATGAATGGCAAATTTATTGCCATCCCTATCCCTATGAATGAAATATATAGGGACACAGAGAAGGAGCTCTGGGCTACATACAAGACATTTTGCAATCAGCTCACGGCACCTATTTGAACTGCCAAGAAGCTCTGTTACACTGATCTACTGGATAATGTCCAGACACAGACACGTCTGCCTCAAAAGGCTCTACTAACCTAAGGCTCAATAGCTTTCCTGCCCCTCCAGATTCAATTGGCTCAATCAGTGGGATTTTCCCTCACAGAACTCAGAGGGATATTGCAATGCTTTCTGAAGGTTCTTTATTGAAGCAGAGCATCTCTGGGGCTGAGCAACATCTCAGCCTGCACCATTAAGTATCTGCCAGCTGTTAAATGTACCCAGGAAGGATGCACCTGCAGCACTGCTGATGTACCAGGTGCGTCCCAGGTAGAACGCATTGCAGCTCTGCTGAATGTGCTAGGAGCCTCCTGAGTGGAGCATGCCCATTGTGATGCTGTATGGACCAGCGTGTCCCAGATAGAACACACGTGCTCTGTTGCCAAATGCCCCAGACACCTCCCAAACCGGAACAGATCTGCTGAACCTACCAGGTACATTCTCACATTGCATTTCTTTCAATAGAACAATGTTTCAGCAGCACATCAAGCAGAGAAGGGGTTAAACTTACCCTTCAAAATTACTTCACTGCCCATGCAGATTTCACTGCGCAGAGACTGGAGATCCCATTCCCAAGGGGGCAGAGGTGCTAACTTCCTGTGCTAGGTCTGTTTGATTCCAGGGGGTGAGAGTTTAAACAGAAGAAGCTGTGTATGTCACTGCCCCATGACTCCTGTTAATATTCCCCTAGATGCAGGACAGGTCCCTGTAGTTAGAGAATAGCTAAAACCACCCCAGCCCTTAAACAGGGAGGGCTACAAAGGAAGTGGAGCTGGAGAGGTAGTTTTTCACCTGGAGAGGTCAGGAGTCTGTTTAATATCATGTCAGGGGGCAGGTGACATCTCTCAGTGAGCCTGGGCCACTCAGCTTAAAAATCCCCTTAGTGACTTCAGTGGATTACACTAGGAAGAATTTGGCCTGCATGGACATCCCCTGCACTACTTCTCCCTACATCCTGGTCCCTCCCCACTCTAATTTCCCACTGACTCCCAATGCCATAGTCCCTCCCACTCCAATCTCCCATGTCCCACTCCACTTTCACTCCAGTGTCTAGTCCCTGCCTGCTCTGATTCCCATGCCGTTGTCCCCTCCAAAGAGGGGAGGGAGGGAAAACAGCAGAGACAAGCTGTGGGAAGGAAGGCGGTGGCAAGGACCAGCAGGGTTAAGGAGGGGGGAAAGGCAGATTGTTCCCAGTCACAACCACACTGCGATCTGGAGAGGGACCTCCTAGGTGATCTGGGGCACAGGACAGCAGCTTTTCCAGCAAGGGACCAGTCCAGCACACTCCACTTTCTGATCTGTGGCTGTTTCCAGCAGATGAAAGCCTCAGATGATGCTAGGCCATTCCATTCCTCCTGTCACAGGGCGCAGACTCACCCAGCAGCACCTTCTGTTGGTCATCTCAGAATTAGCATCCAGCCTCCAGAGCACCTCCTTCAGGCCAATGCCTCACCACCCCTGGCTGCCCATGTCCCTCCTGGACCCCAGTGCCCTTGTCTTGGGTGCTGCCCCCTGACAGTATCCCCACAGTTCTAGGTCTCCCCCTCCCAGGGGAACCCCCACCCACTATCCCCACCTCAATCTTAGGCTATTGCCAGTCACCAACTAGCCCCCACTCCCTGGGGCAGACTGCAGTATAAGCCACTCATCACAGGCAAGGGGGTTTTGACCTGCTGCCGCTGCCGCTGCCTCTGCCTAGCCATGGCTACCCCTGCAACCTCCGTACCTGATAGGCCTTCCCAGGCCTGCAGCCTGGGGCTTTCCTAGGCCCAAGCTCCCTGGCTCCCTTGGCCTTCCCCAGCAGCCCTGCTCCCCCTCTAAGTATTTTTTCAGCCAGGTCCCCCTTTCTCTCCAAGCTAGAGACAACCTCTACTGGAACTTCTGGCTCAAAGCCTTTATAGAGCCAGCTGGGCCCTGATCAGGGCGTGGCCCCCAGCTGCCGCCACTTCCCCCAGTCAGCCAGGGTTTTGCTCCCTTTCCTCAGCCCCAGCCCTCTGTAGGGCTTTTCCAACCCCTTCAGGGTTGGAGTGGGTGCTCATCCCGCTACACCTCCCCTCCCTATTTCCTCAGCTGTACTCTCAGAATTCACAGCATCTCCAAATCTACACTGCTCCTCACAATCAAAGGGAAATGCATGCAGCCATCTTGGTTGGTCGCAATAAAGCTTTCTGCCACCGCTAACTCCTGGATATTAATTAACTAACTTCAGTGTGCCACGTGCTCAGAGACAACCCTAAAAACTGCTTTCAAAGATGCCTAAACAGCTAGTGGTTATTGCAGTCTGATGCATGTTCCAGGAGGATGGATGGAGGAAGTCCCACAGGCTCAGTTATAGGCCCTTTGCTCCTTTCGATACATGCAGACAGCGATCTCTGTCCCCAGTACATGCCCTGAATTTGCTGTTTTCCTGTGGCCTTAACGATGATGACACTATGCTTTGTGAATGCAGATAAATCCTTAGACAAGACAGAAAAGACTCTAGGAGACTCCGGAAAAAACAGTTTTCTCTTAATCTGAGGAGAGCGCGGTGCCTCGTGTTCCCAGTGAGGGCAGATTTTTCCCACCATCCCCTTATGCCAGCGTTTATCCCTCCTCGCAGTTAAACACTCAGCATTCTGTCAAGTGCTCTGAAGCCAGAGTTTCCTGCAGTTTTTTTCTCATGAAATGTGATTTCACAATCTCTTCACTAGCGTCAGGCTCAATAATGCTGTGAAGTGGACAATGAACAATACACGTGACTAGCCGGAGGAAGCCAGTCTCTTCCCTCCTCCCTGACAGGAGTATGCAGCTTACCGTCTGGTGACCTGCCCTAACTCACATATCTTAAGAACAGAATTCTCAGTACAGGCACATAATTCCCTAAACATTATCCATCCATCTATTTCAAAATAATTATGCTGACCAGTGGGCTACTGGCTCTTGAAAGAGACCTCCCATACCACCCTTTGGTAAATGTAGTATGCATATATTGACCCAGGGGAGCTCTGTAAAACTCTCCCCCCCAGCCCCATGCCCTCTGCCAGTTGACACAAAGGGATTCCTGGGTGAGTCACAGTCACCAAGTGTAAACATTTTGGGATTATTACAGTGGAAATTCTGGAGGCACCCTAGTATCGTGAATAGGGTCCTATGCCCAGCTCTGCTACTGATTCACCGTGTGAGTTTGGGCAAGTCACCTCACCTGTTTGTGTCAGCTGTAAAATGGAAAGGTTGGTGCCCACTTTTATTAAGCCCCTTCAGAGCCCTGGATAAACAGCTTTTGGTGTTTTATTAATCATTGTTCTTATTATCATTTACATTGACCTGAGTGCCCGGGAACCTTTGAAGTCAATGTCTGCAGGTAAGGGAAAGAGAGAACTCTCTCTAGCAGCCAGGGAGCCAGTTATCCTGTCAGCTGCACTCCTACCCTGTCTGATGTAAGTTAGTGAGAGCTTCACATGTACAATGGATGTGATGGTAGACTCCTGGTGCCTGGGCTGGAGCATGACTGGGCTAGAGACCCTATATGGACCCTTGTGCTGCTGTAACTTCTGGGACAATACAGGCCAAACCATGTCTATGATGCAAAAAAATAAAAAAATTTAAAAAAATCATCCTCTGAGCATTCCCATCTGTCTCTTTAAAAGCCGACAACACATCATGCTTTTCCTGCCAGGTGAGGCTAGCTGGGCTGTGTGTTTTCTTGGAGAGGATTTCATACATCCACCTCTCCTGGAACACTGTGATGCGGGTAACCGTTTGTTAGGCTGTATCCAGTGTGAGTACAGGAAGACTGTACAAATAGAGCATTTTGTCCTTGAAGAGCTTATAAATAAATGGGCTCTTACCTTGACTTCAGGCTGCAGCATCAGTCAACACTTGGGCAGTTCATTTGTAAATTTGTACACAGTAGAATCGAAGACACTTGAGGAAGCAGCAGAATGTTCCTCTGTGTGTGTGTGTATTTAATGCTTCAGAAAGCTGCTGTACTGATAGCCCTAGAGCAGAGGTCCCCAAGCTGTGGGGTGCGCCCCCCCCTATGGGGGGGATGGAGGAACGTTTGGGGGCGCAGCTGGGGTCCAGGTCAGCCCCCACAGGGGCTGGGAAGGGAGCACAACCCAGCTCCGCTCCTGGTCCTGGCTTCTGGCCCCGGTTGCTGGCCCCACAGCCAGGGCTCCATTCCTGGCTGCCGATCCCACTCCTGGGACCCCACCCCCCAGAACCATGGCCCTGCTCTCAGCTCCAGCTCCGGAGTCAGGGCATAGACAGGGGTATGGCGGAGAGAAGGTAAAAAGTTTGGGGACCATTGCCCTAGAGACTGAAGTCTCCTATCTACCCACAGAATAGGTCCAGAGCAGACAGCAGCAGTATAAGATTTCCCTCCTCTGCCACCTGGGCAATGTGCCTCAGTCCTGCCCAGCACCACCTCTCAGGCTGACAGGGGAGTTCCGCTTCCATGTCCGCTCTACTGAGACTGCCTGTTTGTACCAGTCCGACAGCCGTCCGCTGCCAACTCAGGCATTTGAACTGCAGCTCCACTTACAATGTTATGGACATCCCCCTCAGTCCTGCTCCCCCCGAAGCTTGCAGTGGTGAAAGCGCTAGTGCGGACTTGCTGCGGGTGTTAACTCACCCTTGCTGGAAGGAAGTCTAGAAAACACAGTGGTGAAAATGTCACTCCACAATGGAACAAACACATATGCCACAGCCTGCGAAAATCTTTCTCTCTCTCTCTCTCTCTCACACACACACACACACACACTCGGAGCTGGTACTAGCAATCTTGGCCATCTGCACAAATACACAGGCCCCTACCACTTGCGCTAAGAGAGACAGCCCCCTCCCCCCCCCCCCCCGCTGTAACAGCAAGTCCCTTACCCTGTCCGTAGTTTGTTCACTAGAGGGCATCGTCATTCATTCTACACACAAAAGGGCCTGATTTTCAGAGGAGCAAAGTGCCCTCAACTCCATCTGAAGTCAGCTGAAATTGTAGCTCCTCAGCCTCTCTGAAAACCAGGCCCAGATCCAGTGTGTTACAACTGAATATCAAACAGCCAGCCAATAGCAAAAGTTACCTTCGGTAGAAGTTGAATCAGGCTCTCAGTCACTGTCAACCTGGGTGGATGGGAATCCCTGACCTAGAGGGGAAAATCTCCATATCCCATTACCAGTCCCCCACTAATAGAACATTTCTCCATTGGTCACTTGTTTTTCTGCACATAACCATTGTAATCATTTCTTTTTTCCTCCGTTATTAGCCTTTATGGCTGGATGCCTTAATTTATTCATCATGTAATGTCTTTACCCCACTGTTTCAGTAATTTATACTGCATATTGTCTTGCTGCCTTGTATTATTTAATTTTGTAAAGTATTTTGGGAAACCATTTGACATAATATATAGAATAGCCTTGTAGCATATTGTATTGCAACCGTTTCTGGCTGGCCTGCTTCACCGATAAGTCTGGGTCAGAATCATGGGGGACGACAGCCATTAGAATAAATGAAACCAGCCCTAACTGATCACTCTGTTTGTGAGACATCATGTTCCACCTCAGTCACATCGTGTGGGACCCTGCGTTGCTGAAGAGCAAGAGCAGACTTTGCGCAAGCGCTTGGGAAAGAAGAATTAAAAACCATCACACGCTTAGTGAGGCTAAATGAGTATTCAAATTGGCTGATAAAAAAGTAATGAGAACTGCCTGCAGCCCTCAGCCACCTAAAGAAAATCAACAAACTCCAGTTACAATGCAAACACTTTCTGTGCTAGGCACTGGGGATTTCAAAACAAGGAGTAGTGCCGCAAAAATGCAAAAACCACAACTGCAGTAGGAAGGGACAAACCTTAAGGGGATTCTTCAGTTAAGCCAGAGACAGAGCCATTCTTGGCATCTGCTGGCTGATATATGGGATAGAATTATTCAGCTTCCCAGCCTATCAGCAAGATGCACCATCATCTCTACTCGATGTTGACCATCACACATCCTTCCCAGGACAGGTCCAAACTCCTGAGTCTGTCCTTACTAAGTCTCCCGAGAACAAATGCAGGCAATAGAAAGTGGACGGTTTCCTTTAGGAATTATTAAGAAGCCATATTACCATACAAACATCCTCACTAAAGGCCTGATTCAAAGCCCGTTCAAGTCACTGGGAATCTTTCCTCGACTTCAGCGGGCTTTGGATTGGGCCTCACAGCCTGGCAATGTTGGTGGGAGGATGGTCCAGTGATTAAGGTAGTAGCCGGGTATTCAGAAGAAGTGGGTTAAAGTCCTTGTGCTTCTGCAGACTTCCTGTGTGATTTTGAGTAAGCCACTTGGTCTCTCGGTGCTTCAGTTTCCCTTTGTAAAATGGGGATAATAGCACTTCTCTGCCTCACAGGGGTACTGTGAGGATAAATACAGTAAAGTCTGTGAGGTGCTCAGGTACTACGCTAATGAGGTCTAGATAAGTATCTAAGATAAGATAGCTGCAATAATAACTTCTACTGCAACAGTGCAAAACACTACAGCTTATATCAGCGTTACTGTGGTGTTTTAGTCGATTATTATCGTATTTTCTTAATTAGATGTGATGTCATTTCTTCCAGGTTGTTGCTTTGCATTGCCCAAATGCTGAGAAACAGCAAGTGTTTCTTTCTGAAGGTGCCTCGATTGTGAGTGACATTCACTGGGTAGTTCAAGAACCCTGGCACGTTCAGTCAATGATGAGCCAAAGAGCCTGATCTCTAATTGAGTCTAATCTCAAATACACTCCTGGCAATAAGGAGTGATTTTATGGAGATCAATGGAGTTACACCAGTGCAAATTAGATCTGAATCCGGGCCAATGAGTTTTTTAAAGCCCATCTAGACTGGTCGTGAGATTTCCAATGCTTCCGGGCAAGAAATCCTCCCCCAAACTACCTCTCTCAAGAGGTATTTCACCTCTTCTGCTTCACACAGAAACCTAGAAGCACAGATACTTGAAAATGAAAAGTAAAGGGGAAAAAAAGTTATGCAAACTTTTCTGATCCTCACATTCAAATTTTGTGGTACAGCTCTGGTCCAGTGTTTATTTTATCCTAACCAATTTGTCCCCTCCCTAATCATCTCAGATATTGGCATATCCATCCAATGTGGGAACCTGAAGAGCTAATGAAGAATAAACAAATGACATTGACTTTTTGTGCTGTAACTAGAAAAGGGATGGAATAAAAAAGTAGCCCTGGAAGAAAGCCAGATAATGTGTTTTCCGGAAACATATAATCTGTAATTGGGCTAATTCAGATGTATTTGTGTCTCCAATTCTTTGTTTCGCTGTTGTCTGTATAACTCTTGATTGGAACGTTCGATGTTCCTTTTGTGAGTTCCTAAATCCAATCCTCTCTGATGATTTACATGAATGTGCATCTGATGGATGTTTTCCAGCACCTTTTTGTTGCTTCAATTAAGGGATAATGAACAAAAATTGTTTCTATTTGTAAAACAGCTCCAGCTATTTCTTGCTTCCCAATTGGACGGACAATGTGTCTTAATTAAACACAAAGCCTTGTCACATCAGTTACGGGAAAGAGATCGAGAATGGAAACAGAGAAAGAAATTGCGGGGAGAGGTGAGATTGTCTGAGTAACTGGCTTCTGGAAGCAGGTCTGATTTGTTATAATAATTGCCAGAGTAACTGGATTCTGGAGGCAGGTTTGATTTATTATAATTGCCACACCTTATAGGCTTCCTTGGGCCTAACAGTAGGAGAAGGAATGAGGACATCTGAGGAAGCTACACTTAAATTCATAACTCTATAAAATATCAGAATAGATGGCTCAGGTAATAGGTAATGAAATCTGGAACCTTTCACTTCCACTTACCAGACTGAATCCAGTTAATCTCCATAGTTGTGACTGGAAACCTTTGCCACCTGATGGCTGTTTGGTGGTGCATGTAACATGAAATCTTAACAGGCATGCCAAAAAAATCCAACAGTCACCAGTTGCTGGCAGTCTCAGCACAGAAACTGAGGACTGACTGTATCACTAATGGAGACAGAGCTCCCCTCTCACAAATACAGGGATGCCTCCAGGGTCAAGGCTTGCTGGAGTAGGGTGGGAGACCCTTGCATGTGCACTGCTGCTGTCCATGCTGTGCCTGCTCCGAAGATCAATAAAGGATGTCAGTCTGGTCACCTTTCACCAGAGTGAAATTCATGTGATTGTATATTTTGATATTAAGTGTAATGCAGCAGGATCTGGCCAATTATATATCATCAAGTTTCCTATTTTAATCCAATTAAAAGTCTTAAATAGCATCTTCTGTTCCCATTATAAAAAGCAGTTTCCATTTTGTCTTTACTGTCTGAAATCTCGTTAACACCCAGGTTCAAACTTGTCTATCCTGTTCACTGTAGTGCAAGTCCCTACCATAGGTTTCTGTTTGGCTCCCAAGGCTTTGAGCTCAGGTACATTAGATCAGCTGTTCTTCTTGCCATGTGTTCTATTGCCTACAAACTGTAGGGTGTTAGGTTCATGTGAATATTCATTGTGAATCCAGTGTTAAATAATCACAGACTAATCAGTTTCTTGCTTATTTCCTCACCCAAACTTTCCATCCATTGCTTCCATGCAGCACCAGAGAAGGAAAATTCATCTTGAACTAATAACCATGATGCTCAGACTAAACTTGGAGCCCAGCCCTTGTTAAAATAAAAACGTGTGTTTAATGCTAAACACACAGCGACAGCACAAGATGGGACTGGGGATGAAGACTCCCCTTGTTCAACGTTTAGCGTTGAAGACCTGTGGTACACACACAAATATAGGCTGATTGAGAGGGAGGCTGTTCCCCTTTCAGTAGGTTGACAACTATTCAGAATCATGACAGTATCCTGCTCTCTCTCTCTCGTTAACACACACACACACACAATTACAGAGAGCGCGAGCGTTGTTCTGCCGAAGCCCATCCCAAGAGAATACAACACCCTGCAGGACAGCAGAATTTTGAATATGTCCTAACACCAGATCTTCATGTCCACAGAATATATTAAAGAGAGAGAGAGGTGGAATGACAGTGAGACAAAGGACTGACTCTGATCTCCCTAACCCAGCCTTGTCCCTGTCCAGCTCCCACAGAAGTCAATATGAAAACTTCCACTGACTTCGGGGGAGAGCAGAGGATTGTTCCCATTAACCTCTACTGTTTCTCCAAATTTGCACAGGTCTAACTGAGAGCCCAGTGCTGCTGAGAAGCGTTAAGCTGTTCTAATGTGTCAGTCAGTTTCTAATTGGAGCAGTATATGATCACATGGGCATTAGCTCCTATTGGAAGACAGCAACAGTGCAGTGTTATCAGAGAAACAAATAGGTGTGAGCAGTGATGAGCTGCCAAAATCTTAACAACTGCTTCCCTCCTCACCCCACGGGGGGGGGGGTCATTGCCCACCCCCGCCCCCCGGGACTCCTGCCCCATCCAACCCCCCGCGTTCCTTGACGCCCCCCTCCCAGGATCCCTGCCCCTTCCACCCCCTCCCCTGTCCCCTGACTGCCCCCAGAACCGGGCAGGAGAGTCTCGTGAGCCACTGTAGTGGGTGCCCACCCCATCCCTAAGAGCCAGAGGGACCTGCCGGGGGGCAAAGTGGGGAGTCCCAGAGGTGCTTACCTGGGGCAGCTCCCAGGAAGTATCCGGCAGGTCCCTCTGGCTCCCAGGGGCGGGGGAGCAGCCGCTCCCCCCACTGATCACATCAAAATTGGTGCCTTAGGCACCGACTCTGTGGGTGCTCCGGGGCTGGAGCACCCACGGGGAAAATTTGGTGGGTGCAGACCACCCGCCAGCAGCTCCCTGCCCCGCGCCCGGCCCCAGCTCACCTCCGCTCCGCCTCCGCCTCCGCCCCTGAACGCACCGCCCCGCTCTGCTTCTCCACCCCCCGCCCCCCCCGCCAGTTTCCTGTGAATCAGCTGTTCGGCAGGAAGCCAGGGAGGGCTGAGAAGCAGGCGGTGGCTTCCTGCTCAGGCTGAGGGTGGCAGAGGTGAGCTGGAGCGAGGAGCGGTTCCCCTGCGCCCCCACCCCCGGGTTACCTGCTGCGGTGTGGGCAGCCCTGCTCGCACCCTCCTGCCCCAGCTCACCTCCACCTCCCTACGCCTGAGTGCAAAGCCACCGCCTGCTTCTCAGCCCGCCCCAGCTTCCCACGCAAACAGCTGATTCGCGGGAAGCCTGGGGGGAAGGCGGAAAAGCAGAGCGGGGCGGCGCGTTTAGGAGAGGAGGAGGAGCAGAGATGGGCTGGGGCCAGAGGTGGGGTGGGGTGGGGCAGGGAGCTGCCCGTCTGCACCCATGGAGTTGGTGCTTAAGGCGCCACTTTGGGCCAGTTAAATTTAGAAGCCCTTTTAGAACCGATTGTCCCTCGCGGAACAACCGGTTCTAAAAGGGCTTCTAAATTTAACAACCAGTTCTAGTGAACCGGTGGGAACCGGCTCCAGTTCACCACTGGGTGTGAGGGAATTCTATACCTCACAAATAATTCAGAAGAACATTAAGGAAATTGCTTAGTTTGAAGTTCTAAGCTGCTAAAACACCGTAGTTTATGGGGTCCCAGCAGTTTCCAGCTCCTTCCATCACCAACAATTCTTAGCATCCCAGTAGCATTGTCTGGAAGCAGCTAGTTGTTCTGAATTATGTTTTCAAAATGATGGGTAAGTGGCAACCCTGCCCTTTGCACCATTTTACCCAGTTTTACACCTAGCTTCCCAGGAAGCTCAAAGGTGATGAAAATGATAGAAATGGCCTGAACTTTTCAGAGCAAGAGTGTGTCTTTGTCTACGTTTGGACAGCATCAAGCACATTATGGGCACTACCAGGTCATAATAAAGAAATGGGGGCTAGAGTTAAAAGAATTACGGGCTTGGTCTCACTCCCATTGCAGTCAATTCCATAATCCCTCTTGATTTAAGTGGTGCAGGATGAGGTGCTAATGTGTAAGTAAACTAGGATATAATTGAAAACACCCAGAAACCAGGGAACTCTTGTTTAATCTCCAAACAAACAGATGCCTTAATGGGAGTGTAAATACAGACTAATGAAATAAAATTTTGCCTTAAAAAAAGTGTGGTTTCTTTGAATGGTTTTTTTTTTTAATTACCTCAGGCATCAAAAAAGCCAAGAAAACACAAATGTTAAGACTTTCTTCTTTCCTATTAGGGTTGGAAACCTTCCAGCCTAACTCCCTGCATTCTCTGTTCCACTGGTGTCCCCTCAGTAACAGTCCATCCTGGGAACTTTGGTCCTCTGATTCCAGTTCCACTCATCAAGATACATCCAGAAAATAATAGACAGACGGCAACTCTGGAAGTGGGAGAGCCAGGAGTTGTGTCGCTGTCCCTTTTGTATATAGCGCTGCTGGCTACTGTCTCTGAAGCAAGGCGGGAATTGGAAGGGTCATCAAAGATTTGTGGCTGCTGCCCTCCTCCCCACAATTTATTTTCCTCCTGCAGGGGGTGCTGTAATGTGAATTATCTGGTGATATAGCCCACTCAGTTTGGAGCTTTCTCCCCCTCTGGTGGTGGCTGGGCAACATTTAGAGCAGTGGCTCTCAACTTTTCCAGACTACTGCACTCATTTCAGGAGTCTGATTTGTCTTGCATACCCTAAGTTTCACCTCACTTAAAAACTACTTGCTTACAAAATCAGACATAAAAATACAAAAGTGTCACTGCACGCTAGTACCGAAAAAATGCTGACTTTCACATTTTTACCCATATAATTATAATATAAACCAATTGAAATATAAATATTGTACTTACATTTCAGTGTATAGTATGCAGAGCAGTATAAACAAGTCATTGTCTGTATGAAATTTTAGTTTGTACTGACTTCGCTAGTGCTTTTTACATAACCTAATGTAAAATTATGGAAATATCTAGATGAGTTGATGTACCCTGGAAGACCTCTGCGTACCCACAGCAGTACACGCACCCCTGGTTGAGAACCACTGATTTAGAGGCTTAGAGGCTACAGCTGCTCCTTTTAGATGAGGCAATAGAGATTTGTACTTTTAGAACCAGAGGTCCTAAGTTCAATCCGTTTCCAACAACCCACCCAGAGGTGCACCATTATGGATGCTCACTCTCTCACCACATATATACCCCATTCTCTCTGTTTTATTCCCTTCTATTTCCTTTTTCTCTCACTCACTTGTTTCACTCGCCCTTTCTCACACTCCTCCTTTCCTCAACGGCCCAGGGCCGTTTCCTCTTTTCAGACAGCAACAGAGTCATGGACACCCTAATGAAGAGTGCATGCATATCTATGCACTGGGTGTGTGATTTTTTTCACCCACAACTTAAAAATTGTAATTTCTGATGGCTATTCAATGATTAATGCTGGTGAGCACTGATTCAGCATGCCACAAAGTGAATTCTGAACTCATATTTTATTCTTTTGTAACTAAATCTTATGCCATTATATTAGTATGGCCCCAGGTGGGTATGCAATGGGGGGGAAAGAAGCTAAGATAAAGGAATTACAATAGAGCCAAGCTAATGTAAGAACAAGGTAACATCTTATGTGCCTCAAGGTGTGAACTTAATCTCTGATAAGTTATTAATTTATTAATGCGCTGAGAAAGGATGAACTACTTTTCATACCAACTCCAATGTGCTCCTGTTGTCTTCAGCATACTCCTCCTGTCAACTAATTCCCCTTCAGTGCTACTGTTCCACTTCCTCGTTTCCTCAGTGCATCTTGTTTTGGACATAATGAACTCTGCTTGGTAGGATTTCTCCATACAGAGCTTGGATTGTGTCAGAAGCATGGGGCACTGGGACTGCAGGAAGGATTCTGGGGGAGAAATCTGGATGATCAAAGTTTTAAAAAAACCTGAACTTTAAAAAACTTTCTAATTAATTCCTCCCTCAGTTGTTAACGAATTGCTGATGTGGAAAGACAAAGAGAGAAGCGAGCGCTAGTGGTCTGAACAAAGGACAAGGAGCCAGGAACTCACACTCCAGCCCTGATTTTGGCACACACTACTGTGTGATCACGGGTAAGTTATAAAAGCCAGAATTTCCAAACTTGCCTGAAGTTAGGCTCATAAATCCATACCTAGGCCTATTTTTCAGAAATGCTGAGCACCCACCGCTCCCATCAACTTCAGGCTCTCTGAAAAGCAGGGTACTTTGGGTCAGATCCTGCACCCATTGAAGTCAGTGGCAAAACTGACTGAGCTAAAAGGTGCAGGATCCAACCCTTAGGGGCAGCTAGAGACTTTAGACTTGCCTTTGTGTTAGGGGAGGTGTAGCTGCACCACCCCAAGAGAAGCCCTGGAAAGGATCTGTGACTTTGTGAGCTATAGCTCACGAAAGCTTATGCTCAAATAAATTTGTTAGTCTCTAAGGTGTCACAAGTACTCCTTTTCTTTTTGCAGATACAGACTAACACGGCTGCTACTCTGAAACCTGTGACTTTAGAGAATCACAATTCTTTCACAGCTCCTCCCTTGCTTTTAGGGGGGAGTAACTTACCGCAGCCCTTGCCCAGTTACAGTTTATCTCTCCCCTCACACCAGCTCAGCTCAGCTGGCCAGAGCTCGGGGATCAGACAGCTCCACCTACACCCTGCCCGTCCCCTCGCTACTCATGTACCTGCTCTCCCCCGGCACTGGGAACCACAATGAAGGGAGCAATCACATGGCCATGTGGGAGGAGGGCTTACTCCCGGTTACTTCACTGCATGGCCATATAATGCTGTGTCACAATCCAGCTCTTACTAAGATGCCTAAATATGGACTTAGGCACCCAATTTTGTGCCCCCATTTTGCATATTTTTCCCTTAGCCCCCCTGCCACCGTTTCTCCATTTGCATAATAACATGATTGGTGTCTTAGAGGGGGCCGTGAGGACGGATTTGTTAGGGTGTATAAAGCACTACGTATTTTTCAGTGGGATCAGATAATGGACTGGCCCAAATCCTCTGCTGTGCCGTATTCGCATGAGTGCTCAGCACTCATCTCTTCCAAGGGCTGCATCCTCTAAAGATGGCCTTGAACCCAGGTACCGCAACTGAACCAAAAGGGGCTGCCACAAATTCATTAATTTTGTTTGTGGTGACTCGAGCTGCAGGCTTGGGGCATCGGAGCCAGTCTTGATGGATCTAATCTGACCTCCTGTTTATCACAGGCCACCAACACCACCTAGCCACCTCCACACCACGCCAGGAGTGACAGAAGGTCCCTAAAAGTGCTCGACCCCCGCTCTGCCCTAGGCCCCGCCCCCACTCCACCCCTTCCTCCAAGCCCCCACAACATCCTGCCTCTTCCCGCAGCGCCCCCCCCCCAGTGCCTCCTGCATGCCGCGGAACAGCTGATCGCGACGGGAGGTGCTGGGACGGAGGGGGAAGAGCTGATCGGCGGGGCCACCAGCGGGCAGGAGGCACTGTGGGGGAGGGGGAGGCACAAACCCTCAGGGCTGCCGGTGAGCGCTGAGCACCCACTATTTATTTGGAGCACCCGTGGAGTCGGCGCCTATGGGGTCACAGGCACCTGAACTGTGGCCCCACCCCCAGCACCACCCTTTCCCCCTGAGGCCCCGCCCTCACATCGCCCCTTCCCCCTGAGGCCCTGCCCTCACACCACCCCTTTCCCCTGAGGCCCTGCTCCCATGCCGCCTCTTCCCCCCGGTCCTCCCTGTTCCGGCGCCCCCGCACCATGCCCAACAACTGAAATGAGACCAAAGTATCAGCCCTCAGGAGACTAAACTAGGCAGAGGACAGGAGGGACTGAGGTGTGCCAGCACCCAAGGCCCCTACAATGGCAGGGAATTGATTAAGTGAGACCCTGATGAGCCTAGCAAGGGACCCACACCCCACCTGCACAGGAAGGTGAAACCTCCCCATGCTCCCTGCCAATCTGACCTGGGGGAAAATACCTCCTGACCCCCCTAAAAGAGGCTCTAAAAGATCTAGATTGTGACCCCCAGAGGCTAGAATCCCTTGTGTTTCCCCCTCCCCTGAGTTGTGCCCGGGGGGCCCCACTGTGACGTGACACTGTTTCTCCACCTTTGAAAGCAGAGCATGGATTTCAATTTTTCCTTCCTGGCTCAGGACCCTGGAGCTGGGGTTGCCAGAAACAACTAAAAGAATAAAGCCCATTATAAAGTACAGAAGCTGATGAACCCGAGAAATCTTCCGCACACAAACCCAGTGACCTTTTAGCAGCCAAAAGGCACGGGCTGCAGGATGTCTCAGCCCAAGGCAGGGAAGGGAGGAAAATAACCAACTGACAACTTTGGAAAAACACCCAGGGGGTCTTCCCTGACTCAGCCGAGGCATCAGCACAGACCTCCCAGTTCCCTCTTAGACAGGTTGGCATCTCGGCAGTGCTGCAGAAGGCAGAAAGCTTGCTGAAGCATGAAAGAGAGTGTGATAAAGATACACTGACTGCCATTCTGCTTCCGGAGAAACAGGCTACACTTTTGGATACAGATGACATCTCAGACACCACGGTTGGGGAGGGGAATTATTTGCGGTCCCTCTCCTACTGTGTTTTTGTTTGTTTGTTTGCCATAAAGACAGCTTTTCAGACATACAAGGGGGGGCAGCAAAGCCCAGTTTACTCAGTACTTCTGATACATGATCTCTGCACATTAATGCACCCACCTCACTATTGCAGAATAGAGAGGGGGTTGAATTGTTCTGGGTATGTACAGTTTGTTGCTGATTTCCCTGCTTTCCCCCACTTAGGAGTTATTCTTACACCAACCCTGCTTTCTAGCAAAGTCCGCTACTCAGAAGAATTTTCAGAAGTCTCTGCACATATCATTTTCAGCCAGATATTCTGGCCAGCCATTCACCATTTGGTCTTTGTAGGCTGTGGTTGGTCACCTCGGACACAGGGAGCCAGATCTTTGGTTGAGACCAACGTGCACTCAGCACAGCTGTGGGTGAAGTCAAGGAGCTTTTTGTCCTCCTCCAATCATGGGGCTACTCTGCTGGGCCAGTCCCCAGGCAGGCTGCACCAGCTGCCAGTGCCCCCAAGATGCTGTTCTTGGGATTGCCAGGGCACTCTGGCCATGCCCCTGTGCCAGCAGCTGGGCCGGCAAGTGATGGAGGAGCCACAAAGGTGGTTCTGTACCACGTGAGGAGTGCCCTGTGCAGGGGACATCCTCCAGGAGCTGGAGCTTCCAGGCATAGGAACAAAGAGGAAGGATGGCCCAGGGGTTAGGGTACTAGTCAAGTCCTTGCTCTGCAACGGACTTCCTGTGTGATCTTAGGCAAAGCACTTAACTTCTCCGTGCCTCAATTCCCTATCTGTAAAATGGGAATAACAGCACTTCTCTACCTCACAGACATGTTGTGAAGATAAATGCATTAAAAGAGTATGAGAAACTTAGATTATACAGTAGTGGGGGTTATGTAAGTACCTCGGTTGCACCAGGGCAGCCGCACAAAGTAGCCAGAGCTTGGCCCAGGATTGGAGGCATGATATGGTTTCTGCTGGGTGATTGAGAATAACAAATTCTCTGAACCAAGTAGCCATTTGTGTAAATATTTATGAAACCTTGGGATTAGTGAACGTTTTTCCAAAGACCAAGTGTTTCAACAAACACTCATGAATCAAGAAGTAATTGTCATAACCTACTGTCCAGGCATAAATAAAACAAAGCAACCTTGGCTACAGCCAATAGCTCATTGTCAGGCAAGTGCTGGCAATCTAAACAGACTCCCAAGTTGCAAACTCAAGTGATAAATGGCAGACGGACACTCTCATGGACAGGGGAATCCATGAATTTTGTATGTTTTTGACATGAAACCATAAATCACCCAGGGTCACTCCAAAGGCTGGTGAGTGAGAACGAAACTCAGTGAACCAGAGCAGAGCTCTGGAGTTCAGCGTTTGTAATGGTATCCAAAGCCAGGCCAGTTTTACTTGGTTCTCCGAGTTGCTCACGTCTCGAGCACCAGATTTGAAGCTGGAGTCCTTTGCTGTATTCTTCCGCAGCTGAAATGAAGGATGTACACTCAAGTCAAGTTAACCCCAAGGGGCCAAATGAATCTCACTTGTAACTCTGCTGACGTCAACAGACTTACACCAAGGATTAATCTGGCTAGTGGAGGAGTTAGAGCAAAGAACTAAGCTTTAGGAGATCTCGGGTCTGTTCCCAGCTCTGCCAGTCACTCACTGTCTGACCCTTGGAAAGGCATCTCACTTCTCAGTGCCCTCCTTTCATCATGTGTCAAATAGAGATGATAACTCGTTTCCAACTCACGTGTGGGATGTGATGCTTCATTCATGACTTTTGCCAATCTCTCTGAAAGCTACAAGTAGGAGTTACTAGAGCCCACGGGAGTTAGGTGCCTGAACACCTTTGAGGATCTGGGCCTCTGTTCATAGGCTTGTCTTGTTTTCCCATGTCCCGCAGACTGCACTCGCAGAGCCTTTACTGTCCCCAAAACTACTGCCCCCAATGCAACATCACCCCAGGACAGTGGTCCCCAAACTTTTTTGCTCATGCCCCCCCTTACCTGGTTTGTGCCCTTGCCCCGAGCTGCAGTCGAGAGCAGGGGCCAGGTGCAGGATCAGAGCCATGGTGGGGAGCCGGGGCTGGGAGCCTGCCACGGCTGGGAGCTGGGAACCATGGCCAGGAGCCGGGAACCAAGGCCAGGACCAGGAGCCAGGAACCATGAATGTGAGCGGGCCCAGTGCTGCAGCAGTGAGTCAGGGCCAGGAGACAGGGCCTGCAGTCGGGGCCAGGTGCTGGGGCCCACAGCCAGGAGTGGGCCTGCAATCAGGGCCAGGAGCCAGGGGCCATAGCCGGGAGCAGAGCCATAGCTGGAAGCAGGGCTATGGTCAAGGCCGGGGCCAGGAGCGGAGCTGGGGGACAGAGCGGGGCTCGGTGATGATCCCTTCCCCCCACCATAGGGGCTGGCCCGGCCCCACTGCAACCCCCCCCCCCAAACGTTCCTCCACACACCCCCCAGGGAGGCACACCCCACACTTTGGGGTCCACTGTCCTAGGATATGTTGTCATATTCTTGACAATTATAAACCCCTGGGAATAAGGTCTTCAAGCAGAAATGCTGTGAGAGACTCTTCATTATATTGATGCCAACAGATACTGCCTCTATGCTAAATGGACATGTTCCTATGAATGAATATGGGTGTGTATTTTACATGTGTTGTATATCTATAGTGAAAAGAAAAGGAGTACTTGTGGCACCTTAGAGACTAACCAATTTATTTGAGCATAAGCTTCCATGAGCTTATGCTCAAATAAATTGGTTAGTCTCTAAGGTGCCACAAGTACTCCTTTTCTTTTTGCGAATACAGACTAACACGGCTGTTACTCTGAAACATTTAATATGCAGTTCCGCCATGGAGGAGGAGGAGCCATAGTAACAATTATAATTCTGTTGGTGCTGATACCAAACACAAGGATGCACGGGGATCCCAGAGAACCAGCTACACGGGATGTTATCAGTGGTTCCTTCTGTCTGTTGGCATTGGGAAAGACACCCTATTATCATATTATGCATAGGAGCCTGATCTCCCACTCTAGCTGGGACATGAACCAGCTGGAATTCAAGAAGAACCCTATCTCTCTGAACATTTGTCTGAAGCCTCAACCAAGCCCTGACAGTTTGTTGTGGTTTGGAAAAGTTTGGTAAACTTTTTGGTCTCATCCATATTGATCACTTTCTCTGCTCTCTCGTCACTGGCTGCTTACAGACACAAATGGCAGCCTGGGAATCTCACGAAAAAGAACTTCCGGTGTTCCCAGCATGACCAGAAGCAGAAATTCACAAGAGAGCTTGTTTTCATGAGATTTCCCTGGAGGCTCTGCAGACCCATTGGGTTTTGAGAGCTTGGAGCAGAATAGCTGGGTGCTTACTCACATGGCATTCAAAGCTCTTGTGAGTCACCCATCACAAAAAGTGGGGGGAAAGGAGCAAAGTGGGGTCTGTGCAGTAGCTGTTGTTGTTGTGTAAAGACGTGGCTGTAAAGACCAGAGGACATCCTTTAGTCTGGAAGGTTGAGCCCTGAACTGCGGGGGGCCACAGGCTAGAGTACGAACCCGGCTGTGGTTGCATTGTGCTAGAGTTAGGTAAATCCAAGTGATAAACACAAGTTCTCAGTGCTCTGAGAGGAAGTACACCCCAAGCCTCCTCCTTCTGCAGCCTCTGAATTGCAAAAGTTTGTTGCTTCTGCTGCATCATTCCCCACAGAAAAGGAATGATGGGTTGATCCACCAGCCCCGATATTCCCCCTCCATGTTGGCACAGAAGACGCCCCAATAGAAGGGCATATTCTTAGCATTATTCCCCTTTCTCAGGAGAACCATGCAGAAGCCACTGCAGGAAGAAGCCCCTAGAGGCATGGCGGTGGTTAGCACCTAACTGAATTGCACTTGTTTCTATTCCCTGGGAGTAAAAGGAAGCCAGATGCATTCTGAGTTCCTTTTGACCCAGCCTGACTAGCGCCGTGTTAGGTTTTGTGATCAGTTAGAAGTTGCCGTTGAATACCATAATGGCGAGGTGATGGTTACCAAGGCAACGGGCCAGCAGAAGGTCAGCGTTTGCTGGTTATTCTTTATGCTTTATCTTGTTTGGCACTTTTTGGCACCAACATAATTCGGTTTCTTCACCCCAAAAGAACAAAACTGCCGTACGCTTGGGAGAAGATTGACAGGAAGGCAAGAGAAAGGTCCCTCTCTTCAAACTCTCCACAGCCATGCCCTGCATCAGGAGGGCTGAGGTGTTAACCTCGTTACTGCTCTTGATAGAACTATCAGAAACAGCTACAGTGCCACTATCTCCTGCATTTTCAATCCTGGGATTTAACTGGGCAGCCACTGGGTCCATAATACCCAGGCATTTCGCCTGTGGAGTGGCAGGTACAAAGTCGGTTTAGCTCACAAGTATGCTGGGAGAAGAGCATAAACGCATACAGATGCCACAGCACAACAGAAGAATAATTATGGGCCAGATCCTGAGCTGGTGTCAACCAGCATAGCACCCTTGACTTCTATGGAGTTACGCCAATTGACACCATCTGAGTTTCTGACTCTACGATAATGTTAATACCAAGCACTAGACACTTATTTGGATAATGAGACTATCTACAGTTCGAGAGGATTTAAAGAAAATGTTACAAGGGATATAAACACTCATGCAACCAAGTGTTAATTGGCAGGAGTTAGGCAGAAGGTTCCCATCCAGGGAGGTTATTCTACAACGGATCCTGATAAGTCATGGCCTCTCCCTCTCAGCATTTGGTGCTGGCTGCTGTTGGAAATCAGGATATTAGCCAAGATGATGCATGGGTCTGATCTAGTGTGTTCCTAATAACAGCTTACATCTCCATAGCCCCTTTCATTCTACAGGGTTGCACACGGTAAATGATATACAGCAACAAGGGAATTGCCATTTTCTATTAAAAGTGTGTGCTGACAAGTGGAGCCAGCCCAGCTACGTAGTCCTTAGCTAGGGTGACCAAACAGCAAGTGTGAAAAATCGGGACAGGGGTGTGGAGTAAGACAAAGCCCCAAATATTGGGATAGTCCCTATAAAATTGGGACCTCTGGTCACCCTGTCCTTAGCCGTCAGCTTGCATCACTCTAGGTTTTCAAAGCTCTTCACAAAGAAAAGGGCTAGAGTCCGGCCCGTACTCCCACTAGCAGCCCTCCCTGCAGCCAGCCGAGAAGCTGCCCACCCATCCCCTCTACTCCCAAAGCTGCCGTGCCCTGGCTGCTTGTTCCCTAGCCCAGCTCCGTCTGCCCTGAAAATTAAAAGGACTCACACCTGCCTGCAGTGGGAGACGGGAGCTTCAGCGGCCGCACACACTGGGAAACAGCTGATAGGCGGCGACTTTGCACCAAACAGCTGATTGGCCGCAGCCAGCCAAAGAGCTGAGCATGTCAAATAGCTGATTGGCAGTTGCAAACAACTGATCTCCCCAGTGGGTGGTAAGCACCCACTAATTTTTTTCTGTGGGTGCTCCAGCCCCAGAGCACCCATGGAGTCGGTGCCTATGGAAGAGACTTTATCTTTAAATAAAAGCTGAGATTTTCCTTCCCAGGTTCCAACCGTCCATTCTGTTACCAAAGGGCTTGTAGCCCCCTTTAGCTTAGGAGGGCTCCATACCCCTAAACAAGTGAACTTCCCATATCAGTTAGTCAGAGAAACAAACCGTCCATCCTGCCTGGACAAAGCAGGCTGTGTTCGACATTTTAATGCTAAGGCAGGTCAGCCAGGCTATAATCAGCTCTAATCGGCACTTCCACATAACATGCTTTACCTGCGGCCAAGTGGCCCTTTGAAAGGTGTCAAGTTCCTTCCCAGCTTTGACAACAAAAAAGAAAATCAAAGAAATTACTTCCAGTTTGATCCTCCAAGTGAATGCCCCGCTGATCCATCTGAGCAAGGGGCAAACCCATCAGCACCATTAGGGAATGGCTTTTGGAAGACAAGTTTTGATGCGCAGATCTAAATAGGCATGTTCAGAAGTACACCGCTGCTTTGTGTGAAGGCAAATGCTTCAGTGCTTTTTTTATTTCTTGAAAACAAAACAAAAAAACCAGGAGGCTGGTACTCATGAGCAACTCTATCATAACATAACCAATTTGCACAGCCTAGCACTCAGGAGCAACGCAGGTGCAATAGATAATGAAGGTGCTCGGGTCAGTACTTACAGTAACCCTGGAAATCAATGTGCTGTGCATACAAGATGGAAGGAAAAGCTCTCGATTAGGCAAACTGTTTCGTCTTCAAGCTTCTTGTGGGATCTTGGTAAACAAAAATAGGAAGCAAATTATTTTTTTAAAGCATGGAAATATATTGACATTGTCCCTTTAAAATGCAAGTTGGGGGCTATATTTTAAAAAGTGTACTGCTATACCTGATCTGCACATGCCCAATCCCGAAGGGGATGTGTGCGTGCGTGCAAAGGGAGGGATTTGCAGAGGCACACAGCTATGAGCACCCAAGCCCGACTGGCATGTATTGCACATGTATACTTTGGGGTGATTTATTTATATTAAATACAAGCTGATTATTCAGCACCTGTTTGTTTACACTCAGCAGCCACAGAGCTGATCTATATCCCTCAGGTAAGACAGCTTCATTCCTCATTCCACATCAAGTCCAAATTCCTCTTCCTCACTTTCCAGGCTCCACATGGTGCCACACGCACTTAAAGCTCAGGCGCCACCTCCTTCGGTACCCCGCCCGCCCATACGCTATGCTCTGCCAACTCCAGACATGCCCCAGAATGCTTTGTCTCCTTCCCCCGCCCATGACTCTGCATCTGTGGTCAGGCCTGGAACAGCTCCCCTCTTCCTGTGTCCTATGCAGCCTCACGCCTCTCCTATTGGCTCCTTCCATCATGACCCATTCGTTTAAATCAGTCACTGAAACCCATCATGCCGATGGCATTTAGCCACAGCCCTATGCCAGGGACGGCAGGGTGCTGCACTACTTCAGCGGGTGTACTGGCGGCATTCTACCTCAAAGAGGCAGAACCTTGGAGAGGCTCCTCAGTTGCACTGGGCAGAAAGTAACTGAAAGGATGCAGCAGAGCCCCACTCCTTCACAGGGCCAGCCAGCTCCTCTACCAGACATGCTGAGTGAGAGGAGACATGCCTCTGCCTACCCCCAGGCCCACACTTCTTGCCCCACATTGCTCCCCATAGCTCAGGTTCTGTGATTCTGTGCCCCCATTTATATGAGTCTCTGTCCCAGAGTCCCACTGGCGGTTCACTACTCTGTGTCAGTAACTCTTGTCAGGCCTGACATGCTCATTACACCTAATGCATTGCTGTCATGATATTTACCCAAAGGTGGCATGTAATATACCACTTGAACAGTAATAACTCACTGATGATCAATATCCGTGCATGATATATGTACAGTAAACCCGCAAAGGAATGCATGGATAGGAGCTAGAAATAAGTTCCTAAAATGTATTTAGCAAGCAGTGCCTAAGCGCCTGTTCCAGCCAACGGAATGTGGGTCCACCTGCTTGAATGGGTCTCTGATGGAAATTAGGCAAGGTGTGACCAAAGACAAAGAACAGGACATTTATATGCAAGGTAAACAAAGCCATCAGAAGAGCAAGTGCAGAAAGATGACCACTTAACAATCTCAACAGGAGATGGAGACTGCACCCCCAGGGAGCCTTCCTGCCTCTTGAACGAGGGTCAATTAACTTTGAAGAGAGAAAAAGCCATTTTGGCATCCGTCACCAGAGGAGACAAAGGAACCGAGCACTTTGAGCTCTGGGAAGGGTCCTGCCCAATGGGTCTGGTCAGCTATGCTGGAAAAAAGACTTGTCAAGAAACACTTCTTTGAACAAAAAGAAAAGGAGTACTTGTGGCACCTTAGAGACTAACAAATTTATTTGACCATAAGCTTTCGTGAACTACAGCTGACTTAGCTGTAGCTCACAAAAGCTTATGCTCAAATAAATTTGTTAGTCTCTAAGGTGCCACAAGTACTCCTTTTCTTTTTGTGGATACAGACTAACAGGGCTGGTAATCTGAAACCTGTTCTTTGAACAAGAGGCTCTAATTTGTTAAATCAGATTTTAGTCTCAGAAGTGTATTTTCCCTGTGGATTGCTTGGAACCCTTTCTATCTTTATTCCTTAAACTTGGTATCACTTAAAACTATGTCTTATTGTTTAATAAACTTGTTTTTATTATAAACCAGTTCTGTGCTTTGATTAAAATAGAGTGTTTGTTAACCCCAGTTAAGGTAAAAGGCAGCTGGGTACGGTCTCTTTAAGGGAGCAATGAACTGAACTTAATAACTTCTATAAGTATTCAGTGAGAGGGCTGGACACTGCAGGGAAAATGGTTTGGGGAAAATTTGAGACTGGGAAGGTGTTGTGATCAACCTGCAAGGAGTAACCAAGGCTGCTGGGACTGTGTGTGTGAGCTGCACAAGTGTAGGCTGGCTGTTGGCGTCAGGGCCGTGAGCCACAGCAGCACAGCACTTAAGGCATCCACGTTTACAGGGCAGGTGGTGATACTGTCCCTTACTGGGCTGGTTGAATGCAAAAGCATCACAGGGTCACAAAGGCAGGGAGTCTCCTTACTCCCTCCCCACCATCCACTGTGTGGCTGCATGAGGCCAGGGCACAAACCAATCCATTATCATTATCTCTATTGGGAAGGCACCCAGCAAAGCAGTGTCTAGGTGTCCTTTTTGCTTCATGCTTTGTCCCTTGCTTCACCTGTTCTGTCTGTCTCTACAGTGCCATTCCTTGGAGGCCAGGGACCTTCCTTAGATACCTAGCAAGCAACATGCCCCCTGCTGGTGCAATTGCAATAATAAATCATCATCATGATGTGTTTTGAACAATATGGAACTTATTTAAGGGGACCCCACCAACTTCAAATCACATACAGTTCCATGCGTATGATTCCAGGAGCACCTTTGACGGTGAGAAAGGAAAGAATTTAAAAAATGCCATTTGCTCATCAGTCTTTCTGCCTTGTGTTTGCATTTTCCACTTCTCTCAGCTCGGACGATGAAAATCAATGCTTCCCTTGCGTTTATTGTCTCTTTGACTCCTGGGTTGTCACTGCCACAGCCCGGGTTGCCGACACAGCAGGGGAATGTTTGTTCAGTTAAAAGCAACTGGTTCCACTGGAAGTTGCTCTCTGAAAAAGAACGGAAACATTTTTGTTGGTGTCAGGCTTTGCAATAGCTCATTCATATCAATCCCAAATTTGGGGCTGAATTTGAGTTGGCAGAGTCTGTGTAACGTACAATACCTGTCTTATTACACCGCCATCTAATGCATATTTGGGAGCCGTCTCTGAAAGCTCTGTATAAAGGAGTATTACGACATCAGGAAGTCTAAAAGGACCTGAACTGCAGATGTGATAAATTCAGCAGGGCAATACGTGCCTTGAATTCTTGCTCACCTTTCCATTGGCAAAGAGCAGCCTGGGCTGTATCCCCTGGGATAGCTGAAGAGTACAGCCAGTTTGATGAGCTTAACCAGCCATTGGATGTCACTTTGGCTCCACACTAATTCAAGGGAAGCAGCATTTATCTGGCAGCCAGGCATCCAGCTCTCCAGCAGCTGAGAGTTTAATTATCGAAGGTTCAGGCAGATTCTGCTCTCTTTATCTCCGACCAGCTGCTGGGTAGAAAAGACCTTTCTGCCCTGCCCAGAACTTTGTGCAGCTCTTGCAAGTTCTCTTGCTCACTTAAAAGGAGTCCAAGCCAGTTTGCCCTTTTCCTGCAGCAGCTACCGGCTTGTTGCAAACAGAAAGGGAGAAGATGAAACGACACAGCAAAGAAGAAGCCAGCCTAGAAGAGGAGAGGAAGCCCCAGTGGAAAGGACTTTCTCAGAGAAAGCACCCGCCAGGAATGTCACCACTGGGCAGATCTCAGCTGATGCTTCAATACTACAGTAATGCACATATTAGAAATGTAGGGAGAGAGTGAGAGAGAGACTGCTATATCTATATACAGCATCAGTGGCTTGAATCCAGTCCAGACTGGTTGTGCCTGAAAGTTGTCGCTGTCTGATTGGTGGCCAACATGAGATGAATTGGTGGCTCTTAGCCCGGTTCTCAGTGGAAAGGTGTCTGTAGCACACAAAGCATCACCACAAGTGCCTCAGCTTGGCCCTCTCGCTGGGAGTCTCTCCAGATTGGCCCTGGATTGAACAGGCCATAGAAACAGAGCTCCCCCTCTGAACCCTGCATGCTCTCTTGCGAGCAAGGCTGAGGCCTCTTGTCAGGACCAAGAGGAGAAGCCTGCACTTGGAGCCACGTGTCTTTTATCTGTATTGTAGATAAATGGTGTTCAGCAAGTAGCCAACGGCTGCTCCAGCGAAATCAAGGGGAAAATGGTGGTACTCTTCCAGGATCCACCCACAAACCAAGCAACACTCACTTGAGATGTGAGAAACAGATGCCAGTCATAGCAGAATGTGCAGATGTTGCAAATATTAGCCCAGGCCCTGCTGGGTTCCCCAGACTTACTTCTCCTATGTCTCAGATACCCCTTTGAGTTCCATGGGGCTCCTCCTGATTGGTGTCCCCCTTTGAGGGGTCCAGATGCCCGCCTGGACTCCTCTCTTCTGGCTTGTTGGCACTCTGGGTTAGACTGAAAAAAAATTGCTAGTGATCTCTCAAACTCTGCTCACAACCCAAGCTCCGCCCACTCACGAGACCAAAATGAGATACCCCTTGCTATTGATTTTTTCATGTCTCTGTCACATGACCCTTCCTCTTCTTTCTAGATTGTTTTGGTTGGCACTGAAATAGTTAATAATGTTGACACTTAAGTTATCATCACTGGACTTCAGAGTCAACATGCCAGTAACGCGAACAGGGACGTTCACACGGCTCTCAGAGCTACAGTTTCGGGCTCCCTGCAGACTCAGGCACACATCATTCTGTTGGTTACACTCATGTCACATTTCTCTCTTCAGACATAAAGACTAAAGGCTTGATTTTATTTCCAAAGGAAAACTTAGATTCTGGAGCACAAGATGGCTGCCTCCAAAAAAGGACCAGCTTGATGAATCACTGTGAACAAGCCCACTTCAGCCTTTACTTGTTTCCCTGGAATGCCTGCTATGAAGCTGAGTGATCAGTGAGGAGCACTGTTACTATGTGGGAGAAGATTCTTTTTTCCCCAACCTCTACCCCAGAGAAGGCTCTGCAAAGTTTAAGGAATACCTGTTATTTCTCCTTATCCTCCAAGCCTTCACCCCTAGGGGGAGGACTGGACATTCCTGCCCCACAGAAACTGTCCATGATACTGTCAGTCGAAGGCCAAAGAAGGTTACTACAGTGACAAGAAGTCCCTTCAAAGAACTGGACCAAGCATACTGCCAATGATTCCCAGGTACTTGTTCATGGCCCCTTCAAGAGCAAATCTTCCCCATGCTCCTGTGCACAGGAATTGGTTCTGGGAAGGAGCAGTGTCCAGTTATGCAGACTGCAGGAGTGCCAGGGCCACAGTAGCAGAGACCTGGCAGCTCAGTGCATGTCTGAGCCTGGGAATCAAGAAAGAGGAGGGGACAGGCAGTGACCAAGAAAGGAACCAGATAAAAGAGGCAAACCATGTGACCTACAGCACCTGGAGCAGGAAAGCCTCTTCCTGGGGAATGCCCCTGAAGTGCCCCAGGACCCTTTTGGGACCCAACACTGGCTAATGAGGAAAATTATTGGAGTACATGCCCCATTATCAACTTGGCAGCCTTTGCACCCTTTGCAGGTTCCAGCCCCTGTTAGCCCAGGAAGTGTAAGGCATCTAGACTGGCTCCTGAAGCTGCATTATCCAGTGCAATTGGATGGAAACAAAAGCATGCTCCTGGGTGCCTTGGTTGATACATCACCCATATAGCTTGGTGCAAATATGGGATATTTCACCCCTTGGCATCACCTCCACCTCCAGTGAACCCAGAATAAGTCCTGCAAGCTGCTCCAGCTGGATGTAGAACAGATGCTGGGAAATCAGGACAGACGCCCTGGAGGAGGTCACCTTGGAACCTTGATCTCGGGTCCCCCAGCAGCAGCGTATCGGGGCTGTCAGCAGACAGCTGGGCCAGGCCGGCTGGTTTTATATTTTGTCAACGGAATGAACAAAAGTGCTTATTTAACGCTATCTCTCTGGGATTCTCCCAGCTCCCTCATCTCCAGACCTGTCAGTTTAGTTACAGCATTTCCAACAGCATCCTGATTAGGCCAGTTTCCCCTCTCCTCTCCCCCATGGCTATCACTTTCATTAACAGCAAGGGGGTGATAATGGGGAAGGACGATCAAAGCTGATGGTATTAACACAGGGGATTAACAGTATTTATATTCCTGATCCATGCACTCTGTGTGGAGAGGGGACTGCTTCAAATCAGCCATCTCCGGCTGAGAGGTACTGCAGTGCTAATCAGCCGTGGCTCCGACTCTGGGAGAAAAGCGCAGCCAGCTGGATAACCCAGTTGCTCACTGGCCAAGACTGAGGTTATGCCAGCGAGGTACAGTCTAGCCACTGAAACATCCTTGCTCCTACCTCTGACCCTAGGTGACAGGCCGGGGTCAATGGAAGGCAAGTTATCTGCAGGCAGCAGAAGGAATAGCCACTCTAATTTCAGGACTGGGATTTCACAACATTCAAAGCCGGGGGCAGCCCCAGAACAATCCATCCCAGGTTTTACACATAGGACAGGAGGCTTCAGTTCTGTGCAGACATCCGAAGAGAATAGATGTGTTTAATAAAGCCATGAGGTGCAGCATATTGATTCCGCCTGGTACCCATCAGCAGGCTGAGCTTGGGAGGGGCAGATGGGGAAGAGGAAGCAGTTTAACTTGGTCACTTATGATCCCCCACATACACCCATCAAACACATAGCTGAGTGAGGAGCGGAGATGTCACACTTCAGAGGCTGAAGACCACGATCCTGGGGAGCTGGGGAGGGCAATGACTTCTAGCACAGGATTTATTAATGGAGAGGCAGGCTGGTATGGCACAGTCTTCTGCGACACTGATGTGCAAGGTGGAGGTGGAAAAAAAATCCCCCAAGCGGTGACTTTAAGAGGGCATAGGTGTATCTGTGGTGATTCACCGTGGGGCTGCACTGTGGCAGGTCACAAAATAGCACCTCAGCAAAAGGCGCAGAGGCGTTTGCAGAAGCTGTGGAGAAACTTCACAATCCTTTCCACCCATCTATCAGAGCGCCCGCAGTCCCCTTTGAAAGTGGGTGACACAACAATCAATGTGGAGCCCAGGAAGTTAATCCGTATCCAGAACATTTTAATAAATAAAAACTTTACAAAACAAAAAAATCAATGTGTCCCCATTGGCGCTAGGCATCTCTTCCAGTCTTAACACCGTTTGACTAGTAATAAAAGTTTCTGATGGGTTTAGTTTGCAGCGCTGAACTTTGTACTGCTTGGACCACAAAGAGCTCACAGCAGGGGAATTTCTGAGACTTGCCATGAACTCCTCTTATTAATTATTATTACTATTATAAAATAAGGCATCTTAAACAAAGCCCTGTTTATTTGCTTGTAATTTAAGGTCATTGCTTCCTTTGTGGAGAGTTAGAATTATCTGCGATCGGCTGCATTTTAACAATTGCTTTTCCCGTTGTGGTGCATCTCTCGCTCCTTCTCCTCTGTGCAATATGATGTCGTAAGGGCTTATTTATATCATCATCATCGGTTGCCATGGAGATGATCATAATGTCACAAGTACAGGACGGGGAGCTGTGGCTGGAGAGAGAGCAGCAAAGGGCTGCAAAGGTGCAGACTGCTGCTTAAATGCACGTTTGCACAGCCACATATACATGCTGTAAATCATGTACATACACCCAGGCACAACAGGCACACCTGTTCACCCCCCCCACACACACACAGTCATATGTGCACACACATCCACGTGCATACACATTTATAGTCACGTACAAACACACTCCTGCATGCACACAGTGCATACATTCTGTACATGTTTAGAGCAGGCAGCCAGTGACCTGCCTCTGCTGCAGGCCTCCAGGGGTGCCAGAAGCCCTCAGGCTCTCAGCTCCTCACTTCCTCTGAATGCACAAGGTGTCACACCTGTGCCAATGAGCATGTGCTACTTGCCCACCAGCTCCCTGCCCCAGCAGCTGGGAGCATGCATACCAGCAGGCTTCCAGTCACCAGGTTTGCTTCTCTGAAGGCAACATTTTGGACGGCAGGCTTCTCCCCAGAGCACGACGCACAAGCACGACGCACATCAGCTACAGTAAAGCATGCACAGGCCCCGTCCTGCAGGGCAATGGGACCTTCTCATTGGCCAATTTCCCAGCATGCCTTTGTCACAAGCGGATCATCTGTCTGGCTGATTAGGGACTGTTTTTGTCCTGGGGCAAACAGCGGGGAATGGCTGGCATTTCTGCTAGGCTCCCACATGTGTCTGGTGAGTAGTCATCTCTCTTCAGATACTACTGACGAAGATGTCGGAGAAGTGACTGGCTCAGGGGCTCACTAATGGGCTATGGAGCCTTTCACTTCTGGGTCACTTGTTCACACAGATGCCAGGTCAGTATCAATTACCCGTTGTTACCCTCTGGCAGTTGTTTAGTAACCTTCCTGAGATGAGAAGCTGGTCTCAGTCCAGTGGGGGAGTTTCACTGAAACTGCTATCCCAAGTGGCACTGTTTCTCAGCAGGGGCACAAGGAAGTAGTTTGGCCATGGAGAGAGAACTCAGCCTGACAAGTCATCCGGTGGGGAGGCAACATGGGGGAAGCTGCCCGTGCTGGAGTTGGCACCAGACCTCTTCCAGCAATGAATAGAGAGTAGTTTGGTCTCCCGGTCTGTCTGGGCGGGGAGGAAGGGCGGACTGAGAACAGAAGTGTTCAGCTTGTACTCTTGAGTGGCTGGGAGTGCTGTCAAAGCTGCCACGTGGCCCAAATAAATGCGTTACCTGTCTGTGTATGTGATTCAAAGGTAGGTATGCTTGAGAGAGATCATAGAATGCACCAAAATTAATTAATGTAATTAACTAAGCATCTTTCACCCTCATGAAATTCACTTATTGTTGTAAATAATAATGATAATAATAATATAAACAAAGCAATGGATTAAAGAGACCAATAGAATTTTTTAAAATGTGAACTCAGTGCAGGAAGAAAAACAATTGTATTTAAGGTAAAGATTGCCCGTATTGTTAATAAATATTATTGGAGGGACTCCCAGCTTTTCACATTACCACAGTGTGATATGACAGCATATAATGGATTTCTCAACTGCCCGAAGCCATTGTAGGAATAAATCCCTTTTAATATTCATGTGCGGTCTTTGAGAAAATAGATGTAAGCAGTTAATACTTTTCTATAGACAAAACAATGTAGTTTATCAACACAAAATATGTGCGTGAAACAAAAAATCCCAAAGCTCCTGGGCTTGCTCTTTTCACAAATCAGAGAAGAGTAAGAATTCCCACAAAATAAACTGACAGGGCTGGAGCGGACGAGGAGCTGGAGATGGGCAGGACAGGGGCATGGGCCAAGATACTTGCTGGACTGTGCCGTAGTGCTCATAAACAGGACACTGAAATAGTGAGAAGTGGCATGCTTGTTGCAAATGGAACTCTGGGATGCTTTATAAAGCTGTCACCAGGGCACGAGGGGATATATGGGCTACGCAGCAAAAATAGATACTGCTCATTAAAGAGCTTTAGTGCTCTTCAAGGTGGAAGGAAACTTGCCCCGTGGCTTTTAACAGGAGAGAGACAGGCCTCCAGACCTACTGCAGCAACATGGATTTTTGCATTTCAGTTAGGGTGACCAGATGTGCTGATTTTATAGGGACAGTCCTGATATGTGGGCCTTTTTCTTATGTAAGCGCCTATTACCCTCCAACCCCTGTCCCCATTTTTCACACTTGCTATCTGGTCACCTAATTTCGGTACAGAGGGGCAGTCTGTGGAGACTGCAATATTATTATTGCTTAATATTATTGCTTAATATTTACAGTACCCAGAGATGTCAGTCAGGGTCAGGGCCCTGTTGAGTTGGATGCCGTACAAATACACGCAAAAGCAAGACCCTGATTCCCAAGGCGCTTACAGTCTAAGAAGACAAGTGCCATATGCTGAGGAGTCCCAGCCTTGGAGTGCCCCATCCTCAACACTCGAGTAAAGATGGAACACTGCCTTTTGGGAGCAGTAGTCTCTGCAGGCTGACTGGCCAGATTAAAAGATACAGCCCTGTCACATTCTTATGCTATACAGGTGCTACGACTGGGCCTGTGCCATGCAACCTCTTGGGTTGGGTAAGAATTGGGCAGCCCTGCTGCACAGCATGTACAAGAAGAGCAAGCCTGACACCTCATAGCCTACATCAGCTGCAAAAGAAAGGACATCAGGGGGCCAACAGCAGTCACTGAAGGGCAGTGAATGCCAAGAATTACGTGAGTAGGGAGCAGTGTGGGCGGCCAGCTGATGGCTATTCTGTTCCCAACGCTCAGCTCTGTGTTCCTGCTTCCTCTTTTATAGCTGCTCTATTAAACCTGCAGGGGTTTTTCTCTCTTTCTTTACACAAAGGAACAAGGGAAAGCAGCAGCATGAACAATCCCTTGTTCCTTTGCGTGAGGTGTTTAAATGTAACTAACACACAGTTGAAAAAAAGCAAAGGGACACAGGGAACACAGTTTAACCCTCAGAACCCTCAGACCCTTCCACCCACCCAGCCAAATGAATCCTCATGGTGAGGAATGAATGCAAAAAGATTAGATAGATAGATAGATAGATAGATAGATAGATAGATAGATAGATAGATAGATAGATAGATAGATAGATAGATAGAATCTATCTAAGTGGAGATGGGCAAAATAGGGGGTGGTACATTTGATTTTGCAAATGCAAAGGCAGTTCAGAGATGGCACACCTTTTATCTAAACCTCCATACTTTGTGTGGGAGGGGATTGTATACCTGTTTCCAGTTTGGGCGCATCTCCAACGGCAAGAGAGGGAATATAGAATTTTCTGTAATGCCTTCATCATCACGAGCTCTAGATACCATGTACAAGCTTAAATGCAAGCATCAGAAATCCAGAAGGACACTCTATGGCTCATGTTCCTGTGATGTCTGTGGTTGTGGGGCTGGCCAAGTGATTTGCTTGGTGAATAAATTGCCTCTGAAAGTGGACAGGCAAAAGCCATATTACACTTAGAGGCCTTTTATACCAGCTGGAGGAGACAACATTGTACCTGACTCAGATCAGGATAGATAAGAGACACCACTGACTTTGACCCAAACCAAAATATAGGCAAGAGATTGACACCACTCTGAATTTCACAGTTCATCCAAAGCCCCAAGCCTGCAATGAGTTTCCGAGGTGCTTAACTTTACTCTTGTGAGTAGTGCAATTGGTTTCTGTGGGACTACTCGCATGAATAAGGGATAGTGCATGCTAAGTTTCTATAAGGTTAGGGCCTTAGTTTGAACTATCCATAGTACACTTGACATGCTCTGATTCTGACAGGTCAGGAACCTAAGACCCCTATAGCTTAAAGATGCAAAGGTAAAATCCTAGGTGTCCTCTATTTTGCTAACAACTCTTGTGACCAGCAAAGTGGAGAAAAAATCATTTGCGTGTTTGCACTTGCCACCAATCAACTCAGCTTATTATTATGTTATTATTTATGTTGTGGGAGCATTTAGGAGCCGCAGTCATGGACCAGAACCCCATCATGCTAGGTGCTGTACAAACACAGAACAAAAACCTGGTCCCAGCCCTGGAAAGCTTAGACAATGAAAACAAACTGGGCTGGGAGAGGAAGGATGGTCAGGGGTTATAACCCAGGCCTGGGGCTTGGAAGACCTGGGTTCTGTGCTCTGCTCTGCTACAGATTTATTGTGTGAGCTGGGGCAAGTCACTTAATCTACCTGCCTCAGTTTCCCATCTAAAATGGGGGTAACAACACTTTGCTTTATTGTGAGGATAAATACACTAAAGAATGTGAAGCACTTTGAGATCTACTGATGAAAAGTGCTGTCTAAGAGTTGGGTGTCATTATTTTCTGTTTATAGTCACTTTCTCTGTCTACACTAACACAAGGAAGTTGGGTCAGCTAGGCTAATTCAAGATAGCTGAATAATGCTAGCCAGATTCATCTCAGCTGAGGACAAACCAATTATGTTTAGGTTTCCAACACAGCAGGAAAGATTTCAGTTTTTCTTAAAATATTTATGGAACCATTTCCATAAACACTACATTTTGTAAATCCCAATTTTATTTTCCTACCAAAAACCTGGTAGCCAAAATGCTGTATGTATCCTTTTAAATACACGGTCGTTTTATACCATGTACTTAGCAGTATGAAAGTGGGTCAGTTATATAGGTCACATCCTTTTTTAAAATTGAATAGATTAGGAGAAGATTGGGTGCAGGTAAGAGGAGAGAGATTTTCCCGCAGCAAAGCAGAGGTGTCTTTCTTTGAAAGGAAAAGAAAAAGTTTCACCTTTTAATTGTTGTATCGAGTGGCTTATTGACTGAGCTTTTTGTTCAATATCTTTTTTACCACTAAGATTTTCTAATCAAAGTCTTTTCCTTCCTCATCCCAGCTCACCAGCCTCTGTCATTGATCTGAAATTGGCAAGGAAAGAGGAAAACTGGCCCCTGGAAAAGGGAACACAATTAACACCCAAGTGGCGCCAATTCATGGGTGTCTTTCAACATCTCGCACCTCTCTGAGTCTACGCTCTTTTTCTTTTATTTTCCCTTTTGTGCTCCCGAATTTTCTTTAAGAAAAGCCTTTGTCAGCAGCCCAGAGAGAAGATTAAAGCACCCGTCAGAGGGAAACAGGTTGCTTTTGTGTCCAAGTCCTTAATCCACTTTATTAAAATGTTCCAAATCTTCGAGAGAGAAAAGATCACAGGAAAGTTCCCCCATCACCCCTGGCATACAATTCTTTGGATACCTGCATGTCGTTAGAGGCTGCAAAAAAAAAAAAAAGCAAGGAAAGAAAAAGAAAAGGGGACTGGATGGCTCAGACGGTTGGTAAAAATGGGCTACAGGGCCTTTCACGTTAACGTCCCTTGTTCCGATCTGGCCCCAAGCTGGAAGAGGTTAGAGCTGTTACCATCTCAGGGCTGTTTGTGTCAACTGAGTTGGTGGGTCCCTGGGTATGTCTACACTAGAAAGGCTACAGCGGCACAGCTGCAGTGCAGACACTTACTGCAGCGAGGGGAGAGGTTGTTCCATCACTGTAGTAAATCCACCTCCCTGAGTAAATCCTTCTCCTAGCGCTGTCTGCACTGGGGCTTAGGTTGGCTTAACTACGTCACTCAGAGGGGTGGATTTTTCACGCCACATAGCTTGACTTGGTCGCTCAAGTCTCAGGTGTAGACCAGCTCTCAGTCCATTTTGCCATTGAGACTGAATGTACAGAATCCTCTCCTCCACAGAGCAGGCCCCTCCTGAGCAGGCCTGTGACTAAAGAGGCTCTCATCCCCGAGGGCTGACGGGCTGGTGCCTGTCATGCCATTTACTCATGGAATGTGATTGAGAAAAGGGTGCAGGATGCCTGTGGTGAAGAGCAGCAGACCCTTCCTGGGAAGCAAATCCAGATCTGGATCCAGACCACAGGCGGGTCTATCGCTATTTCATACATTGGCATGCAAACCAGATCCTTGCCCCGGGCCAGTTCATCTGATCCTGCCCTTCCCTCCTGGAGTCACAAGCCTCTGTCTGACTGCTGACATCACTAATGGTTACTGTGGAGACGATGTGATGTCACACAGAGTCTTTTGGCCAGAGGTGGGCTAACGACTGCGAGGAGCAGATGGATTTTTGGATGATTTCTTCTTTACGCTAATGTCTTCATGGAGAAAAGGTGAGGGAAGAGGAATACCAAAGACTGGAGTATGAGATGAGCCTGAACCAAACCACTGCCAGACTCTGGGGAGTTTCTCAGCTCAGGCCTCTCTGGCCCTGATTTTCAGGTCTGGCTGAGCTGTGTTTGGTGCAGGACACCTGCGCATAGGACAAAGGTAATTTTCTGCCACTTTTGCAATCTCCCATCCCATTACCTGAGGCTGGAAACAGCCCCAAGTGGATGTTAACAAAGTCTAAGGCAGCTGGAACCAAGCAGCCACCTCCATACCTCCTCTTGTCTCCTCCAAGCCACTTGCCCAGCACTCCCTGTGTGCTGGGGTCTGCAGGAGGGATCCCTTACAACCAATGAAATGGCTGCCTTGGCCCCTTTGCTCACTGGAGTAGCACAGGACAGTGCCAATCACCTGGTCCAATGAGTTCTCCTGTCATGAGGAAGTATATTTGGTATTCACTGCAGATAGTTTGATATTATATCCCCTCTAGCTGAGATACCGAATCTCCCCATGCCTATTGTGGGTATGTCCGCACTATGATAAAGCACTCACAGCTGGCCCATGTCCACTGATGGGCTCACAGACCTTGGGTTACCAGCCTATAAAATGGCAGTGTAGATGTTTGGGCTCCCAGAGGGGTCCCAGACCTCAGGCTCCAGCCTGTGCCCAAACATCTACACTGCCATTTTATAGCCCCACAGCCCCAGCCCAAGTCAGTGGGCATGGGCCAGAGGCAAGTATTTTATTGCCGTGCAGACATACCCTATGTGATCTTGTGTGAAAGTAGCTATGTAACTTCCATAACTTCATTTTTCTTTATACTGTACCTTTACATTTCTAAAACAGCAACTTGTCTGCATGGGCAGAGAGGATGTATGCTATTACAGACATACACACTTGCCATGCTCTCTTGGGGAACCTTTACTTTTGTTCTTTCTTGTATTGCTGTTTCCCTTAATCTAAAATAAGTTATCCAGTCTGAGAGTATATGGTGGAGCTTTGAATATGGAAAACATAACAAGAAACAAGGATGGGAGAAGAAGCACTGAAGAGGCCTCTGAGCTAAGAGAAGAAAAGTAAATGAGAGAACACAGTAACAGCTCAACATCAGCTCTGCCTCACAAAGGGCAGACTCATTAAAAATTTAAAGGTGCAGTACAGAGAAAACAAAATCATTACAGTCACATACACCACAACGTACACAACAGATTGACTTTCCACTGGCCAGTTAGCTCTCCTGAAGTAATAGTACCAAAGTAATATGCTTTAAACATGTGTAGCTGTGGTCATAATAACAATAAGTGCCATCTTTACAACTGCATTTTTATTTGTATTGCAGTACCACATAAAGGTCTCAAAGCCAGGATGGAGGCCCCATTGTGCCAGTCCCTGCACGAAAGAGCTAACAATCAAAGGGGCCGATTTAAATGGGACAAGTGCTCCTAAACTCTGTAAACACACTTTTAAAAAAATCTCCCCTTAAATAGACAAGACAGACAGAAGTTGGGAGAAAGACAGCATTATTGTTTTCATTGAGGGAGACACTAAGAGATTAAGTGACTTGCCTAAGGTCACACAGGAAGGCTGTGGCAGAGCCAGGATTTGACCTCAGGTCTCAGTGCAGTCCCTTGATCACAAAATCATCTTTCCTCTGTGTTTACAGCACATAGGTTACTGTGTTTTGAATTAGCTAAAGCTCTAGTTCCAGGCAGAGTGCCATGTAGTAATCTAACCTTGGTGTCCCCACGTTCATTTATTCTCTCACAATGGCCTCCATAGCATATTTACTCTATTTTAGTGTCTATTTGAAAGCCTTTAAAAGTTGCTTTTGTGCTCGGAGATCCGCCTCACGCTTCTTTCTGCTCCATCCATCTTCCCAACAAACTCTAAAGCGAGGGCATTGCTGGCAGTTCTGTCAGTGCTACATGAAGCAGAACAGAATCCCGTTCACTCTGCTGCAGCTAGACTCACTCAGCAGCTCTGACAATAGAGTCAACTTGGTTTTATCAGTGAACTGAGCAGATACAACTGGGCAGACAGATGCAGGGAGCAAATAGGAGCAGTACCAGTGGGGCAGTTTGCTTGGCTGGGGGGGTTTGGTTGGGTTTTGAACATATGCACCTGACTTCTGACCAGAGCCACCTCCCCGTTAACGGGGAAGATGAGAAAACGTGATGGACCACTAGATGGAGGAATACAGTGATGGAAGGTCTCAGTGGGGCACGTTGGTCCCAATGATCTGCCATCTACGCTGCAATTTATTTCTTGTTCTGAATGCATTTGCTGGTTTGAATGACAACTGGGTGGCATTTCTGCAATTAAGCCTATCAAAGGGAGATGATTTGACGTGGAGCCGGCCCCATATTTATTACCCCATGTTTTTGTTTAGGAATAGAGGGGCTGCCAACCAGCTCCCCAGCGAGGCCATCAAGTTCGCAACAGCAGACACTGGGTTATTAACCAAGGATCTTCACCTGACATTTGAAGCCAACACAGCTAAAATATATAACCTCAGACTGTCCTAACGAGCAATCTCTAAATAATAAATATGCAACAGCAAGAGAAAGTATTTCTTTCCCAGTGACACACTTCAATGAGTGGATGGCTCAACAAGTCTTTTACCCCGCTGCTTTCTCCTCTTTGCAAATATTGAGATTCATGGCAGGAGGAGAAGGGGGAAAATAAGGCAGATGTGCTCAGGGAGAAACTGGAGGAATAACGGATCCCACCCCATCTCTGCCATTTGGCTAGTTTGATACCTTGCGGCACTGTTTCCCGGATTCACCCATAAATTGTGGCACTAACTGAACAGCTTTGGCACCTAGATGGAACTAGCCCTGGTGGCTGAAATGATAGCTTGACTCAGAAAGGGAAGGAATCATCCATTCTTCCAGTCTGCTAATGTGAGGGCCACTTGCCCACAGCTTTTGAGTTCTAATCATCTGGTAGCAATTGCCCACCACTCATGAGGACGAGGGAGGGGAAGAGAGTCTGTGGTGGGGGTTTTTTGCAAGGAAGCAGCAGCACTGGCATACGTCCCTTCCATTCCCATTTTCAAATTATGGGCCAGATCAAGGTCTTTATATAACACCCATAGACCCCGGTCGTCGGCAGGTGGGATTGAACCTGGGAGCTCTAGAGCGAAATGCGGGAGCCTCTCCACATGAGCTAAAAGCCATACGGCTGTAGAGCAGCCTCATTAATCTCTCTCTCTCTAAGTGGTCTCGGTGGCACTAAATGGGACAGAACACCACACCCAGACGGTGTGTGGGTTACACTTATGCTCTTTATGCTTATATCCACAGCATTCCACATTTCTGTTGTCAATCATTTGTAGAAATAAGAGAGAAACACCACCAGGCCTTTGCAGGGTGGGAGGTGAATTGGAATCCTTCATAACAAGAAGTTGAGAGGCAAGAAACCAACATGCACATTCCAGGTGCAGAGCCCTCCCAATGACTTCTGGTCTCCAACAGCAAGGATCCATAGAGACATAGCCCCGTGAAAGGCTGGTAATGGTTAAAAAAAAAAAAAAGATTATCTAAAGATGGCACCTTCTGAGCATATTGACCCCCTAAGGCCTTCAGGTCACACCTGCTGACTTTACTGACATTCCTGTTAGGCCGGCAGATCCCATCCCGCTCTAGGAGAGGGAACTGGGTTCTATTCTGACTCATGCATCGTCAACAATGTTCTCACCTAAGTCCCAGATGAAGAATCAGCATAACCTGCGATGGAGAAAACCACAGCTTGATTTTCTGAGCCTACATAGCATCAGAGGTGCTGCAGTTCAAAACCTAGCTTTTGATTTATATCCATTTATCCCCATTCACCATAGTACCTAGGTGTTGCAAACTGAGCAATTTCAATTTGTCAGTCACTGACTGACATAAATAGGGAATTTCATAGTGTCTGCTTGTGACCGGGGTCCTAGTGGGGAGCCAGCTGTGGTCACTCAATTAGGGTGAACTGCAAAGAATGGGGCAGACAATCCCCAAAAGGACTGGTGGATATTCCAATACTTAGATTTACCAAGACAGCATAAAACAGCTTCTTTAATACCTTATTGGTTACTCACAAGTGCAAACAACACAGTTTGATCCAGCCTCAGGCCTCCATCCAGGTACCCATGTCAAATATGATGAAAATTTCTGTAAATCTCATTTCATCATATAAAAGGAAAGGTTCTACCAATCCCAAAGGATTGGACACATTACCTCCCAGGTTATTGAATATTCCAGATCTTACCCAAATACACTCTACGGCCAGTTCTTATTAACTAAACTAAAATTTATTAAAAAACAAAAGAGAGAGAATACGGTTAAAAGATCAATATACATACAGACATGAGTTCAATTCATGGAGGTGCAGATTCATAGCAGAGATGGTGAGCTTTGTAGTTGCAAAGAGTTCTTTCAGAAATAGTTCATAGGTTATAGTCCAATGTCCAAATATCATACTTAGGGCGTACCAGCGTAACTGGGACCTGAGTCTTGTGAATCAAAGTTCCCCTGATGAAGCCTAAGCAGATCTGAGACGACAGAATCAGGACCCAAGGATCTTTTATACAATTTCATGTCCTCTTTGACAAGTTAGGATTTCCTCGGGGAGCAAAAGGTAATTAGGATGACTTTGAAGGAGGTCCGTCACCAGTCCTTAGCTATATGAATTAACATAAGGCCATTTGCCTGTTCCTCCACCATTCACAGTACATTTCAAAGAGAGATGAATACCAAGATATCCTGTATTTACAATTCATTTAAATGCTAGGATGTTCTTTTGATCTCTGAACTATCAGAATACAGCATAGACAGGGACTGTTGATTGCATTGTCGACTCTACTCATACATATGTAAATACACAAAAACACAAATATTATCTCTCCACATGTCTTTTGAGGGTTATTTATTTTGCAGGATGTTTAACCCTTTCTAGCCATGCGTCACACCTTTACAGGGTCACTCTCCTGACTCCTTGCTGCACTTTGAAGTCTTTGAACAAGGAACATCTGGCCACAGGGACCCTGAAGAATATGCTAGGTGAAGGTGAAGGTCTTGCTACTGAGGTCACACAGACGCAAACATCAGCAGAATACATAAGATGCTTTGCACTTCCCTTATTTATCCAAAAAGCTATTTTTGTTCATTAAAACCTAGTTACTAGCTGTATCTCCCCAATAACCTGGAGTGCTTGCTTGGTTAATTTAAGCAAGCAGAGCTTTGACGAAGTAATTTTACTGTCCTCGGGGATCTGCCAGCTTATGCCGGTCTTCACTATTTCAGATGAAATTGAGTTAATTTTCGCTGAAATTGCTTCTTAGCAGACAAACACATTCCCCATCATTGTGAGCTTATGCCACTGCAGCTCTATTATTCTTTAATTTACACACCCCAGCAGCGAGGGATTAATGCCTGAGACATACAAAAGGCTACAGTGTGGAGAGGGGAAGGACAGGAGAGAGGGAGAGTGGAGCTCTGCAGGGAATAGGTAATGGTGTTTTAGTTTTATAGTCAAAACATTTAAAGTTTGGCATTAACATGAAGTCAGCTCTTGTTGTCCTTTCACTCTGGAAATTCAACACCCAAGTTCTCAGAGCAGCAAAATCTGAGCGACTCAGCCACATCAGAGATTGCATAAGGCCTTTCTTGGATTGATGGGCTAAGAAGGCAATAAACTGCTCTGAATTCAGGAACCGATTGACAGAGAGCCAGGTGGCTTCAAGCAGAACTGCATGAGTGGCTCTATCTTTTGACAGCATCTTCCTTGTAAGTCCTGGCTTCAACCAAAAGTCCCATGCGAAGAAGCTGCTGGTGAAGCCCCTGGGGTATGTCTCCAGTGCTCTGATACTAGAGCAATGGGGCCATATAAGCACCCAGAGAGATCCTCAGTTCCTTCTAACAGGTTTCAGAGTAGCAGCCGTGTTAGTCTGTATTCGCAAAAAGAAAAGGAGGACTTGTGGCACCTTAGAGACTAACCAATTTATTAGAGCATAAGCTTTCGTGAGCTACAGCTCACTTCCTCAGATGCATATCGTGGAAACTGCAGCAGGCTTTATATATACACAGAGAATATGAAACAATACCTATTCCCACCCCACTGTCCTGCTGGTAATAGCTTATCTAAAGTGATTTCCAGCACAAATCCAGGTTTTCTCACCCTCCACCCCCCCACACAAATTCACTCTCCTGCTGGTGATAGCCCATCCAAAGTGACAACTCTTTACACAATGTGCATGACAATCAAGCTGGGCTATTTCCTGCATAAATCCAGGTTCTCACATCCCCCCCACCCCCATACACACACAAACTCACTCTCCTGCTGGTAATAGCTCATCCAAACTGACCTTCTAAATTACTCCACATGGACTCAAAGGGTGACTGCAATCTGATATCCTCCGTCTCATGGCTATACGTGCCAATGTCCCACTTGGTTCTCTGGTCAGCATCCCTGTTAAGCTACCAGAGATATCTTAGGTTATTATTAATAATTAGTAGTCGCAGTAGTATTACAGTAACACCGAGCAGCCCTGGTTTTCGGCAAGAGGTCCCTTGCTCTCGTCGCTGTACAAACACAGGGAAAAAAGACAGCCCTGGCCCCAGAGTGCTTACCATCTAAGTGTAAGTGTTTAAGATGGTAAGTGCTTACCATCTAAGTGTACAATCAATGGACAAGACAGGGAAGTACAACGAAGCAATGAGATGATATTGTCTAAACAGACAAGACAGACACAGAGTGGGGGAAGGGATGTTACACCCCCACAGAGTGAACAACGTGATGGTGGCAAATGTCATGTTAGTTCCACATATCTTTTTTTTTATGTCCTAACCCAGGCACTGCTGATCACTGGTAAGAACAGTAACTAATGAATACAGAGCAACTACCCTGTTCTTATTTAATTAAAAAAAATAATGTACAATGTATATCTAAACTGTGCAGGTTGTGATCATATCCATCCCCCCATCCTTCAGACGGCTCTGGTCTTCTGAGATCAGTGTTTCTTAAGCTTTGTAAGTTGGTGACCCCTTATGTGAATTCAAAAACGTTCATGACTCTTTTACATTTACTATAAAAGTAAGAGTTAAAAAATGTATTAATGGTAACTACGATAAGGCTTGATCATTTATCTGAGTGCATATTTCGAGGTCGACAAGGTGAGGGGAGTGGAGGAGCTTCAGATTGTAATAAAATTTCCAATGCCTCATGACTGTCCCCCACCTCCGATTGCCTTCATGACCCCCTGAGGGTCACAACCCACCAGCTGGGAAACACTGTCTTAGACTGTAAGCCCACTCCAGAGCAGGGACCCTCCCTTTCCTCCTGTGTCTATGGATAGCACCTAGCCCAGTGTGAATATTACCAGAACACCAAGAATAACGTAACTACAATGCTAGTCAGCAAGACAACATCATGTGAAAGGCAAACAGTGTGTATGGTTAGGGAGAGGGTGCCAGTTCCTTCATCTCAACAACTGTGTTTTGTCAGGACTACCCCTAGATAGCTGAGAATGAGTTGGCAATGGGAAGGCACCCAATCAGAATCATGGGGAGGCAGGGTCAAGGAACACAACATTCTACAGTAAAAGCCCCCCACAGCCTCCCTTACAATAGTGTTACTGCGGCTCTGGGGGTTACCATTATCGTGTAGAATTCTTTCTTTGAATGTGGGAGAGCAGAATGTGCCAGGGTAGGAAAGGAGAGCAGCCACACTTGGCCTCTCTCCCCACTTGCACTGAGGGGGAGACTCAGTAGTGAAAAATGTGTGCAGCGAGGAGGAAGATAAAATTGGACAGAGAGAGAGAGAGAGAGTGAGAGAGGAGGGGAGAAAGCAGAAGAAAAACATTAATAGAAAAACAATTCCATTGAGATGAACAGAAAATATTGAAAAGTACGGGGTGCATTCAGCTGCCTGGAACTGGAATGACACCTACGATGCTGGCTGGTATAAATTTATTCCAGCATTCCACCTGCAAGTCTACCTGTCTCAAAAACAATTGAGATTCAGCCTAAAAATGTATATTAAAGAAGTGGCCTATTAGTGCCTGGCAGCACAGAGTAATAAGGATAATAAGCCAACTGCACAGGAGAGAAGGGATGGGGGCTCAGATGGAGCCTCTGAGAAGAAACCCTTGAATATACCAGCACTCCAGCCCCATTACTTGTAATTCTGCCCCTTGGAGAAGAGTGTGTAAATCTATTCAGCCTCTGGTTTTAGCTGGACACGGAGCATTAAGGGCTTGGGGATGGGGGTGAGAGGCCAAAGAACCCACTCTCAGAGCTACCCTGCTGCTGGTTTGTTTGAAGAATGACTCAGCCTCATTATTCTCACACCCATTAGACATCTCGCTCTGGACACAAAGACACTTGTGCTGTGTTTAAATGAGGTATTTTCAGAGACTACAATTTATTCAAGTCAACATGGTGCTGAGGAAAGGTGCTAGACTGACAGTCCTGGAGGCTGGAGTCCTCTCTTTATCCACAGTACAAGGAGGCAAGGAGAGAGCAGGCTTCCCCGACAGAGCCCCATCAAACCTGCCCGGCAGAGGCCATCTCTGTGGGGGAGAGCAGGGAGCACAGTCTCCATGACTCAGTCAGAGTTTGGCCTTCGAGCCTGCCAATGAGTGGGACAATCACTGATGTTTGTGAGGTGGATACCCGCCTACTAGTCACGGGGCTGACCCATCAGCTCATTTCACCAATAGGCCATCAAAGGTCGTCAGGGGCAACAGCTTCCTATCTCCGTTTCAATGGCTCGAGCAAGGGAGATTCCAAGTCTTGCACTTAGGTTGGCTCATTCAAGGCCCAATTCCTAACTAGATGATGGGGCTGCCTTGGGAACAAGTCACAAAGATGGGCAAGGCAGTTCCTTCCGTGCGATGGGTGTCATCTCATCCCTCCAATGTCCTGGTGCAATTCCCATCAGCTTCCTGGGAAGGCTGTTTCTAAGACTGACTCTCTCTGGCTCCTGACTTTTAGCCTTATGCCTTTTTTTCAGAAGCGCTGCCCCGAACAGGGTCTTTACATTTTTTAATCAGTCTGAAAGTAATTGGGGATTTATAATAGGTTTGGTTTGTTTTTTTGTCCAGTTGAATTCCAACAGCTCATCTTATTTCTAGCAAGCGCCACAGTCTCTATGGTGATGAAGAAACCTCTACGGGAGGCCCCCAAACCAAAGTGGGAAGCATTGGCTTGTTTTTTTCCATTGAACCTTCTGTTTATTTTGAAATGAAAAGGGCTAAAGAAATTTAAACCAAGAGCAAAATCCCTATAGAAACAACCCAACCTGTGCTGATAACTTAGTAACCTATAAAGACCAAGCTTGCTACACTGATTCCTCTGGTAGCCTCTAAGGACCAGGACCAGGAATCATTGTCAGGTGTCCCTCATGGGCACGTTCATCAGTGCATAGCTTTTATCTTGTTTTACTTTGTAACTGCTGCAGAGTGGACATACCCCTGAAATTCTTGGCTTTCATGGGAGTCAGAGCTTTAATGTGAGCGATGGAATTAAGTTGCACAACTCAGGTCCTGATTTCAAACTGAGTCTCCCAAGTCTTGGAGGCATATGGAAATGGGGATTTGGTTCAACCCGTTGTAAAGAGAGGAGCCAGACAAACACACAGTTGGGGTGAAAGGTCCCTTCCAGCAGAGAAGAGGCAGGGCTCAGTTGTAATAAATATAAAACGGATTCTCCACTGAGGCTGCTAATCAAAGACAGGAACCCAAGTTTCTCATTGGCTATTCAGCTACCAACCTGTCCTGCCTAGTGTAACCGTGCAGGATTACCTGCTGTCCTACAGTGGGTCTATCAATCAGAGGATGGATTGCTAACTCTACTGAAGGGGATGTATTCTGAGTAGGGCTGTCAATTAATCGCAGTTAACTCATGTGATTAACTCAAAAAAATTAATCGTGATTAAAAAAATTAATCATGATCAAGTGCACTTATAACAATAGAATACCAACTGAAATTTATTAAATATTTTTGGATGTTTACTACATTTTCAGATATATTGATTTCAATTACAACACAGAATACAAAGTGCACAGTGCTCACTTTATATTCTTATTTTTGATTAAAAATATATGCCCTATATTGGTAAAATGATAAACAAAAGAAATAGTATTTTTCAATTCACCTAATACAAGTACTGTAGTGCGATCTCTTTATTGTAAATGTGCAGGTTTTATTTTAGTTACATAACTTCACACAAAAACAAAACAGTGTAAAACTGTAGAGCCTACAAGTCCACTCAGTCCAACTTCTTATTCTAAACAAGTTTTTTTTTTTTTTTTTTTTACATTGACGGGAGATCATGCTGCCTGCTTCTTATTTACAATGTCACCTGAAAGTGAGAACAGGCATTCACATGGCACTTTTGTAACCGGCATTGCAAGGTATTTACATGCCAGATATTCTAAACATTCGTATGCCCGTTCATGCTTTGGCCACCATTCCAGAGGACATGCTTCCATGCTCATGATGCTCGTTAAAAAAATAATGCGTAAATTTGTGACTGTACTCCTTTGGGGGAGAATTGTATGTCTCCTGCTCTATTTTACCCACATTCTGCACATATTTAATGTTATAGCAATCTCGGATGATCACCCAGTACATGTTCGTTTTAAGAACACTTTCACAGCAGATTTGACAAAACGCAAAGAAGGTACCGGTATGTGAGATTTCTAAAATAGCTACAGCACTCGACCCAAGGTTTAAGAATCTGAAGTGTCCTCCAAAATCTGAGAGGGATAAGGTGTGGAGTATGCTTTCAGAAGTCTTAAAAGAGCAACACTCTAATGCAGAAACTACAGAACCCAAACCACCAAAAAAGAAAATCAACCTTCTGCTGGTGGCATCTGACTCAGATGATGAAAATGAACATGCGTTGGTCCAAACTGCTTTGGATCGTTATCAAGCAGAACCCATCATCAGCATGGAAGCATGTCCTCTGGAATGGTAGTAAACATCCAAAAATATTTAAAATAAATGGCATTCTATTGTTGTTTAACAGTGCAATTAATCACGATTAATTTTTTTAATAGGTTGACAGCCCTAATTCTGAGCTAGAGTTTTTGGTTCCATCCCATTTCTACTTATTACCATTTGAATGTCTGCAGGCCAGCATGGTGGCTGGGTAGAGTGAGCCATTGGGAAGATTTACACAGAAGCAAAACTTGATATTCAAAGTTCAGCTTTAACCACAACCACTCTCTACCCTTCATGCTGGCCACCCTATAATACACAAATCTCACCAGCTCCCCTTTGCATCACACAGTGATGTAACCAACAGGCCCTAGTGCTTGGTCTAGCCCAGGACCTAGGGAAACCCTGGATGGTGACAGTAGATAGCACAGGTTATGTTAGTCAGAGAGGGAGCTAGAGACTCCAGTGAAACCAAAGGGTCTGTGTACAGCAGCCTTTATAAAGAATCTTCTTTATAATAATTACAGCTGAGGCCTGCCTGTTTGTGGACATGACGGGCATTGCCCACACAAACCCCATATTTCCCACAGGGAGAGACCCCAAGCCTCTGTACAACACATTATGAGACAGAAGAGGAAAGTCTAGCATGGTTCGAGCAGACTGCCTGGTGTGTGGTGCTCCTGTATAAAGCCAGAGGCTGCCTCAGTCCCAAGACATCTGTGATAGACAATAGCCCCACCAAAACGTGATTGGACCTGATTTCCCTGTGGGCCTGTGCCGATGGAGACTGTACACAAGCTCTGGTGAATGGTGGGTCTGCAAACTCATTGGCGTTTGTCCAGTCATTAAGTCCTGAAGACGATCTGACTAAATGTTCCGTCTTTGTCTCCGTCATTGGCGATCTCGTCATACCATTGAAGCTTCTGGTGACCGTGTGATTACAGACTGCAGCAGCATTACTTGGAAAAACACTCTTTGTAATTCGTTGCTCTTGCATCCTAATATGTCTGTGCCAAGAAAGCTGGCGAGACCAAACCAGGGTCAGAGGGTCTTCCCCACCCCTTCCACCTGCAGTCCCCCTTCCAAATCCTCCCCCCGATGCTCCTGCCGGGGAAATGGGGTCAGGGCACAGGGGCTTCCCTCACTCCCTGGCAGGAGTGCCAGGCAGGCAGATGGGGCAAGACCCTGTGCCCCAACCCCACTTCCTGGCAGGAGCGCTGGGCAAAACAGGTCAGGACGCAGGGGCGCCCATTTTTCTAGGATGCCCCCAATTGGCCAAAGCCCCGGGGCATGGGCCCCATTGGCCCAGTGGCTAATCTGCCACTGGAGCTGATGGAGGCACATGCTGGGTTTGGCTACAAATGTCCTCACCGCTGATCTCCCTGCTCTGCCACAGTCTTCCTGTGTGACCTTGGGCAAATCACTTAGCCCTTCTGTGCCTCCGTGCCTCATCTGTGAAATGGGGATAATAGCACAGCTTTATAGCCTAGGGGAGTTGTGAGGCGAAATACATTAAAGATTGTGAGATCTTCAGATATTACAATCATGGGGGCCATAGAAGTACTTAAGACAGATAAATTTGGAAAGTGCTTACCAGTCCTAGCTCACCTGGAAATTAACAATAATCGTAATAACCAACAGGCGTGAAACTGACCATGTACACACAGAATCCCTGATTTGAGCGCACACACACACACACAGAACAGAGTTTGGGTGAACAAATTAAGCATGCACTAATGTATACAGGCAGTTGCCTGTGCCTGACATGGACCAGGGCAGCTCCTATTGGTCTGTGTCACTGCCTCCATGGTAGTCAGGCCTCCTAGGTATGCAGGACTTGCCTGCAAATTAATTCACGCACAGGCCCCACGTTAGCATTCCCATCTCGGAGCAGCCAAGTCTGCAGACGAAACGAGTGTCACAAGGAAAATGAAAAGCAGTGGAGGCTTTAATCCTCCTGTTAGCACACAGGAGTTTGTCATTGCCTCCCCTGCCCCTGAATTACGCATTGTGGGTTTAAGGCCATTGGCGATATAAAAGGCAGAGGGTGGATTCCGCCCCACCGTCCCCTGGGTCTCAAGTCCAGCAATAGGAAAAAAACAGGGGTGCTGTTCTGCTCCTTCTTGGAGCTCAGATAATCACAGGGAGGTGGGTAGCTGTGCCCTTTCCCAGCACTTATGTCTGGAAGCCGTTTAAAGGCACCTGTGACATGACATAAATTAAATGCCATCCCCAGGAGCTGGATGCTGGGAAGAGCCCACCAATGCCTGTGTGGAGGTTCTTCTATAGCTCCCTTCAGTGGCAGTGAGCTAGGAGCAGCTCCAACCGAGCAGTGGGGAGGAATTCCTCATCTTGGTGCCAAGCCAGCTGCTTGGGACCTCTCTCCCTAACATCTCAATGGTACACGCACTGATTGCATCTTGCGCTGGTACAGTTCTTTGTGCCCATGCATCCTTGGTGAGGGAGGTTTGTGACTCACCCAGAGGCCTAGGAACGTCATGTTTCAGGGCCTAAGCTGATCGTCTGCAGAGATCTACCCTCGCTGTGCAAGCGGGGGCACAGTATGGGGGTGAGACTACCCTCCTTGGAAACTACAGGCACTGCTGGCCATTGCCAGAGGCTGGTTGGCTATGTGGCCTTCTGCCCAGTCCAGCAACACAAAGGTGCTGTGAGCCCAGTGCCACGTCAACTCAGGCAAGGTTGGAGGTGTTGTTTAAAAACAACATTGAAGCTTTTACGTGAACTAGACTGAAAATCATTGACCAGAGCTTTGAGCATTTTTAGATGCATCCGGCACCAGGGTTGCTAGTAGTATCTGTTCTTCAGGAGAAAAGATCAGATCCATCAAGGAACTCCTAAAGATAAGGACCTCATGAAATTAGACCTTTTTAGTCAGAGGGCACATTCATCAGCCTCCCTCCAGATGTGTATGATGAACTATCAGACCTTGTTCGTGAAAGGGGTTTTTTATGGGGGAAAGAGTGTGATTCTTCCATCCCCTTCCTATTTTGGCTCCCGCAGGGATGCAGAGAAGAGCTCAGAGAAACCATCAGAGGTCCAGGTGATAGCAAAAAACAGCGCTACAAGTAGCAATGGACAAGGATTGATCCTGCTTTGAGCAGGGGGTTGGACTAGATGACCTCCTGAGGTCCCTTCCAACCCTGATATTCTATGATTCTATGACCGCAGAGGGGAGAAGGGAGGCAGAGCTGGAGAAGTGAGGGGGGGGGGCAAGACGGAGTGCAGAAACTGTAAAGGTGAAAGAGGAGAAAGCGAAGGAGCATCAGAAGAGGAAGGAGGCAAAGATGAAACAAGGATGGGGAGACAGAGAAAAAGAGAGGAGGTGTGGAAATGAGAGCGAGGCAGCAGGGGGTAAAAGGGAAAGTGGGAAATTAATTTAAATGAGTTAGAAAATTCCAGCCAGACGACTTCAGAAAGTCAGCAGCTGAAATGTGGGGCTTCATTAGCACAGACCGATGGAAGATAGAGACATTAAGGAAGGAAATGTGTGAGTCACAGGGGAAAATGGGAAAAACAACACACAACGTAGCAGCTGCTCCGTTTACTTCAATTAAAGAACAGCTCAAAGGGTATGTTAGGGATGGGGGGGGAGAAAACAAAAAACAGATGAAGCAATTGTTACCCTAAAGCTCCTAAACGATCTGACTCAGGAGTTTGAGCACAGAGCCAGCGTTCTTTGTCCTTCACTTCAGAATGTATCTCGTTTTGCAGAGCCCGGCTTGGCGAGGAGAGGCTGAAGTACCAGCAAAGGGCCTTTGCACTGCTTGTTAGGCATGGAGCAGAGTGGGCAGCCCTTGACAGTGTGGCTCCTTGGCTTTAAAGAGGGATGCTGCACCCCTGTTATTCCCCAGCATGGCCCTTTAAGGCACTATTACACAGCAAAGAGCACATCCTGCTGCATCTAAATCACCAGCTGCATCCAACACCAAATGGTTGCACTGTAAAAGGGGAAGCGCAGGGCCTCTGGCTGGCAGCAGCTGGTGCATAAATGAAGGGCATCACTAGCAACAGAGCTATGTGGGCCAACTGTGCCAGTTTCACCTGGATATGGGTGCACAAAACAGCAGCGACCCCTTGCATAGATTAATTGCACCACTGGAGTGGGGCAGCTAATGACCTAAAACACCCTGACCCTGTCCCCTGGATTCAGCATGGTTGCTGACTCAGGGCTGCAGGATCAGACCCTACAGCATTACCCCTTAGCTGCAGTTCGGATAATGCAAACTGTCACCAAATGTCTGACTGTTCCCCCTTTTCGCCTTGTTACCACAAGGACTGCCAGCCTTCCCCTTTGGTACAAGTGGAACACGCTCACCCCCTTGGCAGGGTGTGTGGCTAGCCAGTGAACTCACTGAGATTTGCTCTGGGCTCAGTGCTTCTATCCAGGAAAAGCAGCTGAAGTTAATTTGAGCCAAAGTCCTTTATTATTGCAGCTGCACAGCTAGACTGGACGCCGCGTTGAAGAATGTGCTGGAGGGCACATTTCTAGGCTGGACAAGTGATATACGGGAAAATGAACCAGATGTCTCGATAGAGCATTTCCATCTTTAATTTCTCTGAGTGTGTCAACTCTGGCTGAATGAATTATTCACACCTGCGGCTCTGAAGAACCTCACGAGCTGTTCCCTAGTCTAGCAGAGTACAATTGCAACAACTGCAGTCCAAGCAGCGTTTCTTTGACTGCAAATGAAAGTGAATCAATCTTTAATCGGGTTGTTGATGTCCTCGCTGGATCACTGACAAAGCTGAAAAGGTGCTGACACTCTCTGATTGAGATGTGGGTGGACAGAAATCAGGATGACAGTCAGTTTCTCATCATAGCCAGGAAGTTTTGACATAGGACTGGGCATAATCACACCTGTCTAGAATTCCCTTGTAGAAGAACTGGAGGTCTCACAGGGACATGATGATGATGGGCTATGGAGCCGTCTGCCTGCAGGCTGCCAATTTGAACCTGGCACAGGTTAATCAGCGGTGGCCATATGTTGTTACCCTCTGCCAAGTGCTCATTGACCTGCAGGAGTTTGGTGGTCCAAATAAGTGCTATTTAAAAACAAAAGAGAGTGTGGGGTTTTTTGGTGAAAATGTTCATGTACCTTTTGTCCTCTTTCATTAGAATTCGGAATTTTGATAAAAAAGGCAACAAATTTGCAACTAGCCCTCGTCTCAGCCCAGTTCCCCGGGGATGAGGGTCAACAGCCTAGGAAGCTGCCACTGCCACAGTGCTCAACCCCATTAGGATCCCAAAAAGAAACACAGAAGGGTTGAATGGCCCTTGAAAGCTAACCTTCCTCTTCTCCCTAAAGATGGCCCTTGCAGAAAAGAGTTGAGACCAATAGAAAGGAGCAACAGGTGGAAGTTTGCTCTGCAAACCCCCGTGTTGTGCTTGACTTTTGGACAGAGAGAAGACTTTGGTATCCTGGCCTTTCAGTCTGGCACTTTTCACCAAGACTAAATGAAGTAAAGGTTTGTGTGGGGAAGAGAGATATCCATGTGTTTCCTATACAAACCCATTGTGGGTTCTTGTCTCCTTCTCCTAGCTGGACCATATAAAAAGTGTACCAGTTTGCTACTACTACCCAGGTAAGAGGCTTAGTACCTTAGCTACATCAACAGAGGCTCAGACTTTCAAATGTGGAGGTCCCAAATTCAATGCCTGCTGATGCCCCATTTAGGGGAGCCTCACACCTCTGTTTAAAATATCAGAAAAGTTTGGGTTGGGAGAATCTTCATTCTAATTTTATCTGAGCCAGTTCTTCCACCCCTTTTCCTAGTAGATTCTTTCTAGGCCATGGATACCATGAATCTCCGACCTTTCTGCTAACCAGTTGTATATACAATCACAGCACTGGATTTCATCACCAAGTCTCATGGGCCTCAGGATAATTACCTGCCCAAAACCTCAGATGGAGCACCCAGATACAAGCAAACTCTCAAACTTCTGCCATTTATCACTCTAAAGAGCAGCCAGTGGAAAGGCAGCCCCTATCTGATAAGAGGTGTCAGTCAAGATTTCAATGCAGCCCGCTGCAGCATGAAAAGGACACATCACCATATATCTGCAGAACTAACTGTGGAGAATGTTAAATCTAAACAGCCTGGGAATCAACACAATGGTCCCAATCTCCATAATTGATAATGGGAACGCATGAGTCTCTCATGTGAACTTTAGTGACACATATACCAGAGACAATCACCAGGGAATGAGGGGCTTTTCTTTCAGGATCCTGAGATTGGCTACATTTAAAGCATTCAGCTCTAGCTAGCTGAATATTCAGCTTGAGACTATATCTTCATCTCTACACAATCAAACATCGCTTCAGTCTGAGCCTAGTTGTTAAATTCGGGATACATGAAAGGGCATGTGAATGTGCTTATTAGGAAAACAGTGTTTATGTAGCACTGACATGGGCTAGGTTCAAACTTCAGCTCTTCCTCTGATGTTCTTCACATTGCTCTGAGTTCTGAGACTCCACCTCTCTTTGCAGGGGGGTAGGTGTGTTTTTGGCAAAAGACTCCACTTTTCCCAGATCTGAATTTGGAACATCGCTTGGGTTCAGATCATGGAATATTTTTGGTGACTATGCTGCAGGACTTCATGGAGCGTTGGGGATCCCTAAACGCCACATGGAGCCCAAGAGATCTCAGCAACATTTTGGACAGTGGAAGAGGGGGAACTGAAAGGCCATCAGAACAGCCTTTCTTTGGCAGTGTACAGATATGGGGTCTTTAATCTGTCTGCTGGAATTCAGATGGGAGGCCTGCTAATGCTGCCTAAAAATAAAGGAAAGGAGGACTTGCGGCACCTTAGAGACTAGCATCTGATTAAGTGAGTTGTAGCTCATGAAAGTTTATGCTCAAATAAATTTGTTAGTCTCTAAGGTGCCACAAGTACTCCTTTTCTCTTTGCGGATACAGACTAACATGGCTGCTACTCTGAAACCTAAAAATAAAGGGTTGACCGCTTCAGGCACTCACTGATTGAGACTGACAGCAGGTTTCTTAAAGCTGTAACGTTTTGACAGAGCATTAGGTATAATCACGCCTGTCAAGAATGACGTTCTGTAGATAGCCCTCTGTTGGAGAGCTAATGGCGGAGGACCCTCATAAACCCTCCGTGTCACCTCTGGATTCCCAGAGTCTGCAGGAGACATCTTGACAAGCAGACAATACCTAACTGGACAGCCTAAGACTTATTTAGCCAGAGCTGTCCTTGAAGGCAGAAAAGTTGTAAGTCCCCTTGCTTCTCTTAATCAATAGGAGCCAATAATGTGCTTCTCGAGATCACCACCACTTAGGGCAGCATAAGACTTGCCGTGCTGGAGCAGCCCAACCAGCCATCTAGTCCCCTGTCCTGTGACCTCCAGTAAAGGGTAACACTGAGGTTTTCTGGATGTTTACGATATCCAAGTGGGTAAACAAAGACCCTGAGATTTCTGACAACATAGGGTTAAAGTCTGGCTGCCCCCTATGTAAGTGAGTTATGAGAGAAAGGGAGCCTCTCTTCTCCCTTCCCAAGCATTCCTGTGTGGGACTTAAGCAGAATGCTGACATTAGCACTAAGGGTAGGCAGCTGCTAGCTTGCCTGGGGGCACTTCATGGGCCAGATCCTTGATCAGCAGCACACAGAGGACTTGAAACTGCCTTAGAATAGCAGCTGAGGATTCCCCTGCCATAAGGGATCCCCAGCAGGTGAAAAGCTGGGTGTGATGTTTTGGGGTTCAATGCAAACCATCAAGGGGTGTGTCACCACCTGCCCTGCAACTCTGGGTGACTTCAATGCTACGCTGCTGTGGCTCTCAGCCCTGACACCAGCAGCCAGCCCATAAGCATCCGGGTCTTACCCTGGCTTCCACCACCCAGTTCATTTTTTCAGAGTGATGCCAACACTATCCCAGTCATGAATTTTCCCCAAATCGTCTGGCACTATGCTGAAGTCCCCAGAACTGAGTTACTGTATTACCCCTCTCAGCCTCAGCAAGTCACTGTGACAACTCCCTGACACACCAGCTTGTCTGTCTTGCTAGCAAACTCTTCAGGACTCTGCCAGCCCAAACCTTGCCTTGCAGGTAACCTGCAGTGAACCCCAACTCCCAAGTTCCCCAGAGATGTCTCCCTGCAATGTCAGCCCTCTCCTGGAACACTCACAGAAGTTACTACATATGCTCATTGCTCCTTTAAAGAGACAATACACTGCAGCTCATTAGTCTAACTGGGGTAAACACACCCTTCCCTTCAAACACAGCACTGAATTGGTTTATAGTAAAAGTAAAACAAGCTTATTAAACAAAATGTCATAGGTTTAAGTGCTACCAAGTACCGGGGTACAGATAGAAATGGTTACAAACAAAAGTAAAACTAAAACTTAACTTCAGCAAATTCCAATCTTTGCTTAAGTAGGTTTCTCACCTATATTCAGTTCCCACCAACTTCAACCCCCTGGGTTGAAGGATCCACTTTTATCAGATGTACCAGTGATGTTTTATCAGATGTACCAGTGATGGATAATGATGGGTTCTCTCACCTCTCTTTTTATAGGTCAGTAAACCTTTGAAAAGTAAGGCTAGACAAAGCTCCCTTTCCCTGCTGGGTCTGGATGCCATGCTGTCTTCTCCCCCACTGGTGATTTTTACAATGCAAATGATCACTTCCTGTAACCTCCCATACCAATGAATAGTCCACTGAATTTAGCCACACCTGGTTTGAGGTTTTGGCCTCTTTTCTTGGAGAAAACCTGTTTGTCAACTCCCCCTGACATGCCTGGTTTAAACACATTTTAGTGACTTATTTCCAGCATACATGTATATGTTTTTTGTGGGTTAACCATCCATACATGATGCAATAATATTAATGAGCAGTAACTTATTAGTTTTTCAGTGATATACCGCATGCCACCTTTGGGTACATATAATGAGAACAGTGTGTTAGGTGTAGTGAGTTTGTCAGACCTGACAGCAGTTCTTGACCCAGAGTAGTGAACCACCAACAGGCCTCTGTGTCACAGGTACAAGGTGCAGGGAGCATTCCATGTTGGGCTGGGGATGTGGAAAAGTCAGGGCCTGATCTAACTTGGGCTGGGTGGGGGGGAAGGGTCAGTTTATGCCCTGGTCCCTAGTGCCCACCCTGCAGAGGTGCACCCGAAATCTGGCCCCTGGTAGCCAAGGGGTCATAAAGAGGCACCCATTCTTCTGTGTACTTGCTAGCAGGTGCTAGAGGTAATAAACAAGCAGGTGTAAGGAGCACTATACAATACGGTCTCCACATCGCTTCCTTGAGGCAGTCTGCCTGTGTCAGCCCCACACAGACAGAATAGCTCTGAGCACCTTACTGGGTTGCCACAGCTGTATATGCCTCCTGCTCCACCATTAAACACTCTAGAGAGGAGAAAGGTCAAAATATGGCCCATAGAGTCTAGTCCAGATGTTCTTATCCAGGTAAGGCTTGAATAAGAACCAGGAAACAACTAAATTCAATATAATGGACTAAATCCTACTATCCTTGTTCAGGTAAATGCTCACTGACTTCAGTGGGAGAAGTGGCTGAGTAAGAACTGAGGTCTTCAGTATTTAGCAGAATCCATTTAGAATTGACTACTGTGTGCATTTAGCTAGTTTCCATGCATACATGTGGGTATATATATCTAGCTATCTCACATCCTTGCATCCTACCGTATGTTTTAAGCGTCAGGCAAATGGGCCAGTTTGGAAGCATTTCAAATGGAGTGTTGCATGTCAGACACAGAAGGTAGTTGTCCCACTATATTCAGCACTGGTGAGGCCTCAGCTGGAGTACTGTGCCCAGTTCTGGGCACCACACTAGGAAAGATGTGGACAAATTGGAGAGCAGCAAAAATGATAAAAGATTTCAAAAACTTGACCTCTGAGGAAAGGTTAAAAAACTGGGCATGTTTAGTCTTGAGGAAAGAAGACTGAGGGGAAACCTGACAACAATCTTCCAGTATGTTCAGGGCAATTATAAAGAGGAGTGTGACCAATTGTTCTCTACGTCCACTGAAGGCAGGACAAGAAGTAGTGGGCTTAATCTGTGGCAAGGTAGATTCAGGTTAGATATTAGGAAATACTCTCTAACTATAAGGCTACCTGAGTACTGGAATAGGCGGAAGGGAGGTTGTGGAATCCTGATTCTTGGAGGTTTTTAAGAACTGGTTGGACAAATACCTGTCGGGGATGGGCTAGGTTTACTTGATCCCACCTCAGTGCAGGGGGTTGGACTTGATGACCTCTCGAGGTCCCTGTTAGCCCTACATTTCTATGATTTTATACTGCAGGGAATCTACCTCCACATACATTATCAGGCTGCAAAGTGGCAGAGGAGCACCTCATCAGTGTAGCAACCTGCATGGAACTTGGAAGGAGGAGCGCAGGAGAGGGGAGTTTGGGCAAGGCACCACAAAGTCAGTCTGTGTGCACATGGCTGGAATGCTAGCTGCAGCACCTCTCTAAGTAGTCTCTTAATAAAGACCCAGTTTAGTTTTACAAGCATGGAGGACTCTCATGTTATTACCTAGTACACCGTACATGAAACAAGCTACAGTCACCATCTCCAGCCTCCCCTCTTCTCCAGCCTGATCACCCCTACCAGTTACCCATTTCACCCTGCCATGGAAGTAGCCCTCAGAGGGCTCCATTGCATAAGATGGCATGCTCTCTTCCCCAGGCAGTCTCCATGCCTCCTGAGCCTCTCTCTGCAGTTGACCCCACCACTTCTGCTGCAGGCAGGACCCCCTGTGCCCACAGAGCAGGAGAAAGAGGATTTTCCCCTAACTTCTTATGAGAGACTTGTCCTAGACTGGGCTTCCAGAGCTACAAACAAGTGCATAATTTATTACTATGCTAAGTTCTCATTACCCCTCAGCAGGCCAAGCTTGTAAAAAAAACCCTCTCTCTAGCATATACACTCCCACCTGCTACAGAATTGAAACTGCAGCCCCACTTGGGTGTAGTGTCTTTGAGATCCTCTATAAAGAGCTTTGAGATGAAGCCCTTGATTGGCACACCAAGGTTTGGATGTTGCTAGTTTGCAACAGGTGACTATGCCATATCTCTCCGCGTAAAGCATGGCTAATGGGCTAGTCCCACAGACACATGACACGGAAACTACCTACAGTACATGGCTATCTTGTCCCTCCCTCAGCCAATACAGGATTGTCCCCTGGAGCATATCCAACAAGGCTTTTCTAAGGCCAGTTGTCTCAAACAATGGAGCTGCTAGCACCTCCTTTTGGGAAACCCTTCACCTCTCAATAGGCCTCACCCTTACAAACCATTTCTAACATTTAGTCTAAATATTCTTTTGCTTAGCCAAACAGAATTGTGACAAAGTGAAGCAGCCACCCAGAAAGGGTTAAGGGATCCATGCCTATCACATGGCTGGGCAGGGCATATAAGAAAGAGGAGGGTGGGCCAAAGGGGCTGAGATGAAGGATATCTTTGCACCTGGGTAGTGGAGCCAAGAGAAAATCCGACGGAGACTGTAACCAGCTCAGTTGTGTTATGGCAAACAATACCCTGTGCGACTGAAGCAGGAGCCTTTAAAAGACTAGGGTGAGGTGTTTGCTTCTCTTCCTGGGGTGGTGAAACAGCCCACCAGCTTACAAGAATCTTCTAAAGTTTCCAAAGCTCCTGCGCTAAAGCAAGGAGGGATGCAGAGGACTCCAGCCAGCCCTGTACTTGTCACTTGTCACACATTCTAACTGCAAGGGCATTAATACAATGATGGAGTTCCCACTCTCCTATGACATTACTGCAGACATTAGCCGCTCTGGCTGTTCAGCTCTCACTCTCCCATGGAAACCTTGTGCTCTGGGAATGGTTCTACCTGACCCTTGTGTGCTAAAGCAGCAGTGTCAGTAACACAGAGCATCAGCGACATGCTTTCAGCCAATTGTACTTGGAGTTTTTAAGGCCATGTTTTATTTTCTAATTAAACTGAAAGAAAAGGAATTGGCTAACAGTCTAAAAGATTTGCAAGCTACATATATTTCAGGAAATGACTCGTGTTCCCACCAGCGTAGCTCATCAGCCCCAGCCCGGGCTGCAGATTGTGGGACTAATAGATTTGTAACAGTGATAACTAACATAAGGCTGTTCCAGTTACATACTTACTGTGGTTCCTCGACGGCTTTTCCGCAACATGACTGTATTAAAGTGCTTTTTATTTAATCATTTCTGCCCACAAATCCTCTAGCCCATTAACCTCCAGAATAATTCATCAAGGCAAGGCCACATGTCTCTCACGTTTATTTATATCCTTGGAAAACTCAACGAGACAGGAAGATTTCCACACAAAACAGGGAGTCAGATCTTCAGCGATCATGAAACAGTGTAGCTCCACTTCAACTGAGGAACCAGCCTTGTATCTATAACACAACAAGAGCCAAATAAAATATAGAATGATTTCTTTATAGTCTCATTGCCTGTTAATGATGATCCATATGGTACTTTATTACATGAGAAGGGAGGGAAGAACACAGATGACAAATGGCAGTTGGATACAGAGGGTTGGCTCTAAAGCCCACTGAAATCAATGGAAACAATCCCATTGACTTCAATGTGCTTTGGATCAGGGCACAGGGCAATGCACAGATCCAAGACATCCTTTATCAGATATAACACTGGCACTGAGTTGATTGAAGTCACAATAGAGATTTTTTTGCCACCTTTAAACCCCTAACATTGTCACCAAACAGACAAGTGTTTGGTTCTGGCAAACAAGAGCAGAGAACGCGCCTATAGCCTGTGCACTCTGGCTCCCCCCAGTTGAACACCTACCACCCAAACCAGATCAGCCCTGGACTCTATGGCGTTGCCTTAATTGACCCCACACTGGAGTTGGCTGGTCTGAAGATGTGATCATCAAATGGGGCCGTATCACAGCCCCCAGTACCTGTGCTTGTCTGCGACAGAAAGCCTCAAAACATGAAGCTTCTGCTGCAATGCCAGCTTCTTGGGCATTAATGCCCTTCCAGTGACCAAGCAGAGTGCAATGATCAGGCAATCACAGGTGCACGGATGTGGCAGGAAGCAGTATGACGACAGGACAAGAAGGGGATGATCAGGGCTGGGGCAGCTATTGCAATGAAGTAAAAGAAAGCGGGTCATGTTTGGTAGCTTTATTCTATTTGGGGATGATGTTTTAGCAGTGCGCTTTCCTGTTACAATCATATTCACCAGTGGGGCTGGGGTGATCCATATCTGTAAAATAAAAGAATACAGCCTAAGTAGTCTACAGTAGCAATGCCCTGCTCACTCCTAGTTGCACTGCCAAGGCCTTGATCCTGAAATGAGATGTGCTAGCTCAGAACCTTCTACCATACGGAGTCCCAGTGATCATTCCTCTCCCACTTTCATGTTTACACCTTTCAAATATTTTTAGGCTGTTATCATTTCCCCACGCACACCCAAGCACACATTGTGATCTCTGAGCTACCCTTCACTGATTGAGTCTTTCTACATAAATCACTTTCTCCAGCCACATGATCATTTGGCTGCTCTTCCCCCAACTTCCTCCCATTTGTCATTAGCTACTGGTAATGTGGCTGAGATCACGACATCACCACAGAGGCCACGGAACAGCCCAAAATACGGCAGCAGCTGCTGCTATATGAGTGTCTGTATCTTTCATGCCATTCTCCAGTACTCTTTATGAGGCTGCCCAGTCATTTGACAGTTGCCACCTGCTCAGTGTCCCATCTGGACTGGTTAATACTGATCTGGTTGTAATTTGGAGCTGGGGGCTTCTTCATGGTAATGGTCAGGAACTTAGTTTTATCCAGATTAATAACCAGAACAATCCATGTGGCTTCTTGACCAACCAGACTGACCCTCAGCTGCTGCAATTCACCAAACTGAGGGACATCATAACATCAGGCTTGCCATGAAGCTGCAAATCTATAGTACCACGATGATACCAACTTTACTACACAGAATTAAAACATGGGCACTGAGGAGTGCTGAAGAACACAGGATTTACTTTTTCAGTTCTCATTGTCTTCATCAGTTACTCCATAGCAAGTGGCCAGACAAGTTCAGAAAACAGTATTTTCAAAAATCAGTCAGCCTCACCTCAGTCTCTGGAAAAATCATGGAGCAGGTCCTCAAGGAATCCATTTTGAAGCACTTGGAGGAGAGGAAGGTGATCAGGAACAGTCAACATGGATTCACCAATGGCAAGTCATGTCTGACCAACCTGATTGCCTTCTATGATGAGATAACTGGCTGTGTGGATATGGGGAAAGCAGTAGACGTGATATACCTTGACTTTAGCAAAGCTTTTGATACAGTCTCCCACAGTATTCTTGCCAGCAAGTTAAAGTATGGATTGGATGAATGGACTTATAAGATGGATAGAAAGCTGGCTAAATCATCGGGCTCAACAGGTAGTGATCAATGGCTCGATGTCCAGTTGGCAGCCAGTATCAAGCAGAGTGCCCCAGGGGTCGGTCCTGGGGCGAGTTTTGTTCAACATCTTCATTAATGATCTGGATGATGGGATGGATTGCACCCTCAGGAAGTTCACGGATGACACTAAGCTGTGGGGAGAGGACAATACGCTGGAGGGTAGGGATAGGGTCCAGAGGATTGGGCCAAAAGAAATCTGATGAGGTTCAACAAGGACAAGTGCAGAGTCCTGCACTTAGGATGGAAGAATCCCATAAACTGCTACAGGCTGGGGACCGACTGGCTAAGCGGCAGTTCTGCAAAAAAAGACTTGGGGATTACAGGGGACGAGAAGCTGGATATGAGTCAACAGTGTGCCCTTGTTGCCAAGAAAGCTAACGGCATATTAAGCTGCATTAGTAGGAGCCTTGCCAGCAGATCGAGGGAAGTGATTATTCCCCTCTATTCAGCACTGGTGAGGCTACATCTGGAGTACAGAGTACTGAGTTTTGGGGCCCCCACTACAGAATAGATGTGGACAAATTGGAGGGAGTTCAGCGCAGGGCAACGAAAATTATTAGGGGGTTGGGGCACATGACTTATGAGGAGAGGCTGAGGGAATTGGGCTTATTTAGTCTGCAGAAGAGAAGAGTGAGGAGAGATTTGATAGCAGCCTTCGACTACCTTGGGGGCTGTTACAAATAGGATGGAGCTAGGCTATTCTCAGTGGTGGCAGATGACAGAACAAGAAGCAATGGTCTCAAGTTTCAGTGTGGGAGGTCTAGGTTGGATATTAGGAAAAACTATTTCACTAGGAGGGTGGTGAAGCACTGGAATGGGTTACCTAGGGAGGTGGTGGAATCTCCATCCTTAGAGGTTTTTAAGGTCAGGCTTGACAAAGCCCTGACTGGGATGATTTAGTTGGGGCTGGTCCTGCTTTGAGCAGGGGGTTGGACTAAATGACCTCCTGAGGTCTCTTCCAACCCTATGATTCTATGAAAGCTGAACCCAGTAACTGCCTCCATCAGCACTGGATCAGTTTCAGTGGCTTTCTTAGCATGGACATGGTATTAGAATGACAGGGTGGATGAGGTAATATCTTTTATTGGACCAGTTTCTGTTGGTGAAAGAGACAAGCTGCTCTGTGGGGCTCGAAAGGTTGTTTCACCAACAGAGGTTGGTCCAATAAAAGATATTACCTCACCCCCCTTGTCTCTCTAATATTCTGGGACCAACACAGCTACAACCAAACTGCATATATTATTAGAATGGAAGACCAATGAATTCCAAAGCATGTTTACCAATGAATGCTGCTACATGGCCAGTGATCATATAGGCACCAGAAGCTTTCGGGGCATGATAAGATTCCAGCGATGGACATAAATTGAATGTCCTGCCAGACCACCTTAAGGATCTATCCAGAGATGGATGTGGGTGGCACTCAATCTGCAAGGAAGCCATGTCCCTTGGGGTTTGCCAGGATGAAGGCAATAACTGGTAATGTTGTGCCTGGAACTGAATGCAATATTGCAGTTGTGGATGTATCCGAACCTTGTAGACAGGGACTGTTACCTCCCTACTTCATGATGTGATGCCTGTATAGATGCATCCAAAAATTGCAGTGTTGGGTTTTTGTTGTTGTTGATGGGATTTGTTTGTGGTTTTGTTTGGTTTGGTTTTGGAGTCATATCACACTGCAAACAGATATCTATCGTGTTGTCCACTATTACCAGTAAGTTTCAGAGTAGTAGCCGTGTTAGTCTGTATCCGCAAAAAGAAAAGGAGGACTTGTGGCACCTTAGAGACTAACAAATTTATTTGAGCATAAGCTTTCTAGAGCTACAGCATCCACTGAATGCATCCGATGAAGTGAGCTGTAGCTCACGAAAGCTTATGCTCAAATAAATTTGTTAGTCTCTAAGGTGCCACAAGGCCTCCTGTTCTTATTACCAGTAAGACTCTTTCAATATATGGCAGATGAAATTTTCCATCTAAACTGGTTTTTGGTGGAAAATTGGGTTGCTGACTAAATGAGAATTTTGTGGAAACATCTGCTTTCTGCAGAAAATTTTGACTTTTAATTGAAACCCCCCCAGATGGCAATGTTTTCACGCAGACAAAGATCTGTTTTCTACCAAAAAAAATTTGTTTTGGGGGTTTTCAGGTTTTTGGCCAAAAGTTGAATATTTCTGCAAGAGAAAAAAGAACCATTTTCCATCTCTCACCCTAGACTCCCAAATTTCTCCTCATGGAGTAGGCCGTGTTGCCCGGATACTGATAAATATGCAGGTGCACATAGAAGGCAGAGTTTATGGCTGGCAGATATCAAATGGCAGTATCCGATTTGTGGGCATAGTTGATAGGTAGCTAAGCAGCTAAGTATCATAAACAGATGTCAACCACTCACATCCATAAACTTTCAGACACCAAATGGATCCTTAATCTTTCCGCATCAGTCAGTCACTTCAACACAAGATCCCCTTTCTTTGTAAAAGCTCCATTATTAAAACGGAGACCAAAAAAGTCAAATATCAATGTAATCAATCCATGGTTCTGGAAAGAAAAAGATATTTTGGTCCAAATCCTTTGGTATAAATCAGCCTAGCACCACTGACATCAATGGATTTACGCCGATTTGCACTAGCTGGGGACCTGGCCCATCATTTTAAAGTCTCAGTCCAGAAACATTTGGCTAACTTGCTATATCAACTGCCAGCATAAAGAGGGACCATCCTCTGGTGGCACAAACTGATTATTCCTCCTTTTTTCTTTCGCTTTAACTTCTCCTCGTCCAAACCTCTGCAACGTCCCTATTATTAGATTCAGTAGATGACAGTTATGAGTTTGTTACTGGTGAACAAGGTGAGAGGCTGGCTGGTTGGAAGATGCACAACACCATCCGAAGGCCCAGCAATATCTCACACTTCTCTCCACCTCTGACCTCGAGTGCTTCCCACCACCAAGAGCTATGCATAGGGCAGCTCTCTCACAACTGGGGCCTAACCACAGGTTAGCGCTTTACTCTTCATCAGTTATTAAAACAGTCTCCATACATGACAGCTCTTGCCTCTGAGAAATGCAATCCCATATCTCTGTGGCCTCCAGGGGTTACGGAGGGTGGTGTGTAACCATGGAAACAATGTTGTAAAACGGCATGGGAGTTGACGTATAATAAAGTGCTACTGCCGTGCAACACCTGAGCAGAACCCTTCAGGAGGAATAATTATGGCTATGCTTGTAACGAGTTTAAGCAGCGTTGTCCTGCATGGAAAGCAAATCTCCTTCTGGAGTTCGGTGGGATGTGACATACTGGTCAATTTTCCAACATCTTTCTCAAGAGGGAAAATGATAGAGAGATGGACAGACAAACTAGGGATGGCTCCACACTCCGAGCCACCACCAAGTTCAGGAATGTTTAGTTTGGATTCATCAATTTGGTTCAATCTATTTGACAAAATGCAAAATATGGATTTGCGCTCAGTCTGGATTCTGATTCTCCCTCCCCAAAGAGCGGGGCAGGTTGGTTCAGTTCAAACTCTAAGAGACACAGGCAGACGCATGTAACTACAAGCACTGAGCATTTTCTAATATATCATTATGAACTGTTCAAAACAGCAGATCTACCCAGAATGCCTTGTGCCCCTGCCCGTTGGCTGAACAATGTACCTTTTAGATCTCAAGGTGCAGGATCCTAAACTGCCTTTCTCATGGTTTACTTCACAGCTTCTTTGATCCCCTTAATCACTTCCTCCCAATTCTCCTTCAAACCTAGCCATAAGAGGAGGAATTCCCAATTCACACTACAGCTAGTCCCAGATCTGCATTCTGACTAGGCAGGGGGAGGCCTGCCAGATGGCAGTGAGCAGGGAGGGAGATGTTGCCATCCACATGCAGGGACTAGGATTTTCAGTAAAAATAAGGAACAGCCCAAAATCCATAGTCAGGCAAGGTGGGGCCCTCCCACAGCAAAAGGGGAAGACTAGCTGGCTAAAACAGAATGAATGAAAGCAGAATGTTGTTATTATTTATCCTAAGGCAGTGCCTACAGGCATAGTCAGGACCAGGGTCACATTATTCTAGGTGCTGTACACACATACAGCAAGAACATCCCTGCCCCACAGAGTTTACAGTCTTACTAAAAAATTCACAGACTCTAGCAGTCTAGTTGCAGCAAACAATTTAAAGCTCAGGATGACATCTGAGCTGACTGGGAGCTCCTCAAGACAAGGCATGAAGACTCAACAGCGAGGAGCTCAACTATGAGCTCTGCTTATCACATCTGCACTCCACTGGCAACCACAGAGCACAGACTAAATTTCCCAAACCCCATCTCAGCATGCTCTGAGCTCAGTGTAAATCCTGGCATGGGTTCTCCAGGGGTCATTCTCTGGTTGTTCCAAAATCCTGGTCAGGGGGTGTGAAGGTGGCTCCTTCATGACTGGTTGTATTTACGTACCAAGGTAAGTGCCTTATAAATGCCTACAATAAGGGACGGATAGATATCCGCACAAGATTTCCTCTTCTCTTTCAGCTAGCAACATCTGGGAACTGTCCAGCAATAGGTATGGCAACAATTAGATGGTAAATGGAAAAACTTGTAGCACCATTTTAAGGGCTAAATACCGAATTCCCTATTTGTTTTCTGCTGAGACACTCCTGTTGATCCCAGAAGGGACCTGGTGAGGGCAAAGGGCTGTAACTGTGGTAGCCCTTGACTAGGAGATGGAAGGTTCTCTCACCTTCATTGTACAGCCACAATCTTGGCCTAAGACCTTTAAAATCAGGGATACCTGCATTATTCCTGCCCTTGCTGCACCTGATGACTCTGAAAGAAGAAGAGGTGAGGCTAATGCAACGTGGCCCTGCTCTGGTTTCCGTCGTTCTCTTCCACCGCACATGGGGCATCATAATCCCTTGTGGCTAAGCGGAATGATAGACTCCAGGTCTGTCAATCCAGCACTAACACAAAGCTTCTTTAAACACTAGCCTCTCTAGCAACAAGTGATGTCTGCCCCATTCCAGGTGGGTGCTTCAGCCCCTCACGCAAATAGTAAATGTGCACTATTGCAACAGTCCGCAACATGCAAATGTAGGGACTGTGCTCTCCAAACCAGGGTTGTCAAATGGAACTCTCCAGCAGCTCCACATTCTTCCTGTAATCAGACTCGTAATTAGTGGAAGGAGAGTGCTCTGAGGCAACTATCATCTGATAATTAATACACAATGGAAGTTAGAGTGAGGGGAGGGAAAGAACTGAAATGCTACTGAAGTCCTGTAAATTGTAAGAGGTAGGATTGCCATTACGCTTTCCTTCCAAGCCCATGAAATTGGTAGCACGCAATCGTCATTCATCAACAGCTCACCCAGGAAAAGCAACCTGTTCCATTTGCACTTCAGAGATGAGGCACACCGTGATGGAAATGTTCACGCATTGCCACAATTCTCAGTGGCATCACACGCACACATCCACCCACCCCCATGCACATGGAAAATTTAATACCGGTTGACTATAGATTTCCAGTGGTTTTTGTGGATTTATTATTTGTAATAACTACAAAACTCTATTCCTTTCCTACTCAAGAGGTAAACTGATTTCCTGTCTGGATGGAATTGTTCCATAAAACCTTAGAAGCTTGTACATTCTTTATAAAAACATAAGTGAAAAATGCCATTGCTTTAGTATCCACAAAATACCTCCCAACCCACTACAATAAAATTCTCCCCCACTTCTCAACCCACTCAGAGTCCATTCATGCCACTGCACCTCCAGGAAGACTGGGAGACCAGATAAACCTTGTAGAAAACCCTTCAGGTTGAAATCCAGGCTCTGCTGGAAGAAGAGGTTAAAATGCTTCACTAGCAATGCCCTGTTTAAACCATAGGGTTGTCAGACCAAGTGCCTAGGCTAATCACACCTCTTGTGGCCTCACAGAAGGAGACAGGCTGAAGGATAGGCTTGTGTTTAAGGCACTGGAGAGGGACTGAGGAGATCCGAGTTTAATTCCTGGCTCTGCCACAGAGTTCTTGTGTGACCTTGGGCAAGTCAATTAGTGTCTCTGTCTCCCATCAGTAAACTAAAGCTAACTGCAGTGTTATGAGGGTAAATTCATTAATGTTTGAAAGACATTCATATCCTATGGCTATAAGGGCCATAAAATCACCTAGACAGGAGGTCTGAAAAATAAACAGGACTTCATGCCCTTTCGGAACTTTATAGATTTTTACTTATAAAACCCCTTATTTTTTCACCTTTTCTTTGGCATCTATCTAGATGCTTTCTTCCAAGGACTGAACTATCTATCTATTTATTCAGGCATTTATATCATGCCTCTGACCAAGATATCTAAGCTCCGAGGACTTGCAAAGGGCTTTACAAACTTACATTAACTCATTTTCCCATCTTCCCTGGGAGCTAGGTCAGTATCATCACTGCCATTTAGAGATGGGGAAACTGAGGCAGAGAGAGGTTAAAGTATCTGGCCCAAGTTCTTGCAGCGAGGAAGTGGCAGTGCCCAACTCTCCTGCTCCAGCCACTAGAAACATGCTCCTTCCACAGTTTTGCAGCTGCTTTCCCTGTTTACCCAGCAGATTACGCAAAGGATTCACGGGTCCTGTAATGGTGTGCTGTCTTTCTGATGCCTCCCCATGCCCCAGCCAGAGGAAGTGGTGATGAAAACACAACGCAGTCCTGTGCTTGTGTCTCTCCATCTCTCTTGCCACACATGTGGCCTGATAATCCCTTTAAAGCCTGGCCAATGTGCTTGGGAAACAAAGAGACATAAATCACCAATATGTATTTCTTTTTAAAGGGTAGCAAAGGAGAGGAGTATTCTGGTGCTTACACTGGGAAGGCTTTATTCCCCCTGCGAGCTTCACATGGCAAGTTAAAGCATCTAATCCCGACTTCGCCTGAGCCTCGCTGACCTCTTTTTGCAAGACGGAGGAGGAGGATTTCTTTAGTTTTTTGGTATTAAAATCCCACAGTGTTATTAAAAGGAATTGTTCAATCCCTTTAATTGGCTCAGAAGATAAATTCTTCCCTCAGCCCAGGGGTCATGGCCATCAGCAGCTATTTATTAGCTGCATTGATTGAGAAGAACAGCCTTTAAATGGAAATAAATTGAATTCTATGGCAAAGAGGATTCCATACCGGCTATTAATGTAAGACAGGGGAGGCTTAGCAATTGCTTGGGTTTTTTTCATTTTTTTTCTCTTTGCAGCTTCCAGATATCCCCAGCTATTCAGCTCCCCGCCACCCACCTGCCCCCTGTCCGATATCCCTCAGTAATCGGGGCAACAACGGGATGCCATTTTATTGCCTTTTATAGCCAGCAAGAGTGAGTAGAAAATCGGGGGTAGGGGGAGAATTAGACTAGCAAGGAATCTCAGAATAATTTGGATCAGGATACTGAGGGAGTGGGGAGCAGGGGAAAAAGGGGAAGAGGAATGCAACACTCCTCCTTCCAGAATCTGCACTAGAAAGAGAGAGTGAATCTCTCATTCTCTCCCCTTCTGGGGCATTTTTATTTGATTTTTGTCTTCACTACTGCTCAGGGATTGTCTTTGCCACCCCCAGCCGTTGCAGAATACATTTCATGGTGCTCGCCTTCATTCCGGAGTTTAATTGCTTGAGATTGTTACTTGTAGGCTGTTAATTTATTAAAACCAGATCTCCCATATTACTCCCAAGCCTGGAAGAATCATTGCATTCCATTAAAGGCAGTGGCGCATGCCGGCTTTTCTTTTTCTCTGGCCACCTCTGTAATTGCAACCTTCCGCTAAGCTGGAAAACTCCCACACACAAGCTAGGCAACCAGCTCCTCCTTGGGGCGGAGTAGGCTTAGGAGTAAGCACAGGGGCCTGTCAAGGTTCCTTCCCCACTCTAAACACTAGGGTACAGATGTGGGGACCTGCATGAAAACCTCCTAAGCTTACTTTTACCAGCTTAGGTTAAAACTTCCCCAAGGTACAAACTATTTTACCCTTTGCCCTTGGACTTTCGCTGCCACCACCAACCGTCTAACACCGGTATTATTATTATTAGGATAGAGTTCGTTTGGAAACGTCTTTCCCCCCAAAATCCTCCCAAATCTTACCCCCTTTTTTTCTGGGGAAGGTTTGATAAAAATCCTCACCAATTTGCATAGGTGACCACAGACCAAAACCTTTGGATCTTAAGAACAATGAAAAAAGCATTCAGTTTCTTAAAAGAAGAATTTTAATAGAAGAAAAAGTAAAAAAGAATCACCTCTGTAAAATCAGGATGGTAAATACCTTACAGGGTAATTATATTCAAAACATAGAGAATCCCTCTAGGCAAAACCTTAAGTTACAAAAAGACACAAAAACAGGCATATCCATTCCATTCAGCGCAGCTTATTTTCTCAGCCATTTAAACAAACAGAATCTAACGCGTATCTAGCTAGATTACTTACTAAGTTCTAAGACTCCATTCCTGTTCTGTCCCTGGCAAAAGCATCACACAGACAGACCCAAACCCTTTGTTTCTCCCCCCCTCCAACTTTGAAAGTATCTTGTCTCCTCATTGGTCATTGTGGTCAGGTGCTAGCGAGATTATCCTATCTTCTTAACCCTTTACAAGTGAAAGGGTTTTTCCTCTGGCCAGGAGGGATTTTAAAGGTGTTTTCCCTTCCCTTTATATTTATGACAGGGCCAAATCCACTTGTGGTGTAAGCAGAGGTAATTCCACTGAGGTCAATGGAGTTGCATCTGCTTGTATTGAGGCCCATCTTGGCCCATGAATTAGCCTTGTCAGTACTTCTTTGGGGGCAGAGGAGCACAGTACCCCACAGTCCAGGTGCTGCAGGCAATAGATTTGGTTACTAGATGCACCACATACCTAAAGAGCTGGGACTAGAGCCCTGCAATGAAATCCTGGCCTTGCTGAAGGGACTGACAAAACTATCACTCCTGGTCTTCAAGCTGCAAAAGCACAGATCTCTTTCAGTCGACGTAAATAAGATCTCCCCTAATCATCAGTAGTAGTAGGTCCCTTGTTCTCTTGGTCGAGCCACTAGAGAGCAACATTACTTGTGTGACCCACAAACCTCCTGGGTGTGGTGTTCTATCCCATCTAGCAGCATCAAGAGGGAGAAGGGGATATATATAGAGAGAGAGGGGCTCATGCACTAAGCTACAGAGGTCCCACATTCAATCCCACTGGGCAACAACCGGGGCCTGTTGGCGTTACAAGTGGGGGCTTGTCTGGGATTTCAACTGGGAAGTCTCTAAAGGTCAGGACACACTTCCTCAGCTAGGGGAAGTATGTAACCCATACACCTCCTGGGTGTGGTGTTCTGTCCCACCTAGTGGCACTGAGAGAGAAAGATTAATGAATCTGCTCTATAACGTTAGCAAACAGCCATATGGCTTTTAGGTCATGCAGTAGAGGCTCATGCTCTAAGCTCCAGAGGTCTCAGGTTGAATCCCGCCCGCCCAACGACGACCGGGGTCTGTCAGTGTTACACTTGTATGCACAAAGCCAGTACATGACACCATTCAAGAGCACCACTGTCCGCAGGGAAATATCTCACAGGACTGCATCACCTCTGGCTAGCCTGACACATGATCCCATGGTAAGATTGCCACAGGATGATCATGCTCATGGGTGACCCCCTTACCCTCCCTGCTCTGTACAAGAGCTGGATGTCCTTGGGCTACTGTATGATGCACACAGCTTTTCCTGTGCCATCATTCCCATCAGGAACTAGTACGGAGTCTGACCAGGAGCTAACGAATTACTGAGCTGTGCAGCAAGCCATAAACTTTGTAGCAAGCCATGTCTGATTGACTCTGGACTACCTCAGTTACAGTCAAGACAGCCCTGAGTCAGTCTGCCCTGTGCTAGGGCAGGTAACACACACACCCTTCTTATTTCTTCCTCGCAGTGAGGAGCTGCACCAAATGTCCCCTCACACTGGCTTTGCCATCTGTATCGCTGCACAGACCCAGCGTTGGGGATGCTGACTAGCCAGGCCAGAGATCAGAAAATACTATTGGCCTTCACTCAGCCAGGCTACATCAGGGAAAGCAAATTAGCTCCTGCTGGGGACCCCAGAGCAGCCTCAAGAATGGAGGCTAATGAAGAGATGAGCTGCCTTGACCACACACTTTGGGACCCCAGCAGAGGTCACATCCACCTTCCAGCACCAGAGAAGCCAATGTGTACAAGAGGTGAATCTAAACCAATAAATGGGATGGTGGAGTAACAGGGAAGGCTACTTCAGTGAGGCTTCTGTTGCCCCTAGTGCAGGGAAGTGCTTCCTGTCATGCAATAAGGCTCTTGTGTGAGCATAATTGTGCTAATGGGTAACACCATCTGTCTCAACCCTTCTCAGCAGGGCTGCCACCCCTCCTTAGAGGAACCTTGCTCTCCTCGTTTAAGTCCCCAAAATGGCCTATCTTAAAAGGATTCTGGAATCTGGCCATGGCCTCAAATGCCTTCCTGATTCTAGAGACACTACTGCCCTCTTGCTCCGAAATCTAAAAACCCCACAAGCAATATATATGCGCACCAGAGTGGTGTGATTACATCATGAGACCATGTGTGAATTCCCCCTTGTGGCTCCTAACAAACACTTCTCCCACAGTTAGGCGCATTCCTACTGACACCATTGCTAAAGTTGATAAGCCTTTAGCTGCAGCCTGGCTAGTGAGAGGCACCACATGCTGTCTGACTAGATAAAGGCCAGACTGTTTGTCTTTGCCACGTTGTGCTTTACAGTTATGAATATCTCATCTTCCTTCAGGAGGTGTCTGTTTGCCTGGTTATAGTCCTATACAGGGAAGGAAGGGAGTAGCCCAGGCAGTCAGGAGACAGTGAATTCAAATAAAAAGAAAACCCCCAATGTATTGCAGTGAGCAGATTAGACAGCCATGACAGAATCAGTGCAATATGATGCATTCTCTTTGCCTGCCTCAGATTGTTATCTGGGGCCATGTTAGACTCTGCCATCTCTGAGATAAATTACACAGATTTAAAGAAAGCCACACAAGTTGCATATAGTATGGCCACTGAGATCATAAACCCATGCAACCACGGGCAGCGCTAATGCAAAAATCGTGTTCCAAGTCTAGAGGGGCCTGACTAGAACCTCACACCTGGCCACCTCCAGACTCTGGGGCGGTTTGTATCCTCAGCTGGATCTGGCACTGAACTTCAGTGCTAGAATGGCTCCAAACACCACTGAACTTTGGGAGCACATCAGATAACCTGGCTGTGAAATTTTGGGTCTCAGCCCCATTTCTAATTCCCAGTCTGCAGATGGACTCGAGATCAACTTGGGTTCTCCGGTCTCTTCAGTCACCTTGTAAGTAGGATTCAGGAGACTTCCCCTCTAAAAAGCCATTCCTGGGAGTTGAGCGGTAGAGGGATGAGAGCCAAGGGCATAGAATAGAGATCACACACACATAAGGATGGGAGCTTCCAGAGAAAATGGGAGTCAGTGTGTAGGAGCCCTACTTCACAGGCAAGTTTTCTAGACAAAGGTGGCCCTGATTAGCAGTAGCAATTGCAGCAGAAATGAGCCAGCCTGGAGCAGCCTGCCCAAAACACACTCCACACCTGCCCATGGGAACTCTGAAAGATCGTCAGCTACCTCCAACAAGCAGCTCTTCAGGCGTTGCTGTATCTGACACTGCAATGTCAGTGCTCAGCCAGGCTCACAAGAGGAAGGGGACAGCGGCTAAACTCCACTCACATTTCCAAACTTGTAGAAAGTTCCTTATAAGTTCCATGCTGTTCAGCATGGTTGTTACTTAGCGTAGGATTTCAAACTAAAAGGAACCCATCTCTGGCCCTGTGTGGGTGGAAGGGACCCTTCAAACCTGAAGAGTAATTAGTATCCTGCTTAATACCTGTGGTGCAGGTAAACATATGTTCCTATTTTCCCGGAGTGACATCCTAGTTGGGGCTGGATGCCTGTTTATTGCTTTCTGTATTTATTGTTTTGCAGTGTATTCTCTGTTTGACGTAAGGTGCTGCATGGTCAGCCCTTGAGCCCAAAGCCCTCTGTCCACAGAGCAAGTATAGTACCGGCAGCAGCAGGAAAAGTTTCAATTACACACTGCCCCCACTCTGCATGTCCCCTCCAATGTGCCTCAGTTATGCCCTGAAGGGGCCACCTCTACGTGTGAAAAATGGAGTCAAGTTCCCATGGCCTATTCATTCCTTGGCTGTTCATTGAGATTGCCAACCACAGCATCGCTCAGCGTCAGTTGGGATGGCAGTTTTGGTGATATGGACACTGTCCACTGGGAACTGAGCTGAGAACCACCAAATTCATTTCATGTAGGCCACACAACAGTGTGTGGGATGACCACTCTCAACCCAAGCCATATTCAAGCCGATCAACTAGATGGGAAAGGATCTGTACCCCATCACCAGTCCCTTTAGTCACCCATTCTCCTTCATGTCACAATCCAGATGTGGGAAGTTTCCTGGTGAGGAATTTTACACAAAAACATTCACTAATGTGGGACCACCCCAAATTCTACTCTCTGCTCAATTGTAGTTCCATATCAGCCAGAGCAAATGCCCAATTAAAATGACTGACCATTGATGAATCTACCACAGGGGTAGGGAGAAGGCAGTGAAAAGAGATGGCATTGTTCCAAAGCCATAGCCATGCATTGCAGGGATCTTAGCACTTTTCTCCTAAGCATCTTCTTCTGACCACTATTAGAGGCAAAATATAAGAACGGTCATACTGGGTCAGACCAAAGGTCCATCTAGCCCAGTATCCTTTCTTCTGATAGTGGCCAAGGCCAGGTGTCCCAAAGGGAATGAATAAAAGAGGTAATCATCAAGTGATCCATCCCCTGTCACTCATTCCCAGCTGCTGGCAAACAGAGGCTAGGGACACCATCCCTGCCCATCCTGGCTAATAGTCATTGATAGACCTATCCTTCATGAACTTATCTAGTTCTTTTTTAAACGCTGTTACAGTCTTGGCCTTCACAACATCCTCTGGCAAGGAGTTCCACGGGTTGACTGTGCATTGTGTGAAGAAATACTTCCTCCTGTTTGTTTTAAACCAGCTTATTAATTTCATTTGGTAAATAACACTTCCTTATTTATTTCTACACTCCAGTCATTATTTGGACAGGATAGTGGACTTGATGGGTCTGATCTGGTATGGGAATCATGGGATACATAATTGTTGTAAAGTGGAATAGCGCCACTGAAATCGATGGAGTTATGCTCACTTATGCCAGCTGAGACTCTGTTCCTAAATCAGTCAGCCTTGTGCTTGAAGTTGGGCTGCATCCTCCTAGGATTTGCTTTATTTTAGGCACAACATCCCCAGATCTAATCAGAGATCTGCAAGAAGCAGGAAAACACACAGAGAAACACGACACTTGTAAAGATCCTAACAACCCATTTAATTTAGATTAAACAAGGCCGTTATTGTGTTTTAATAAAAGAATTGATTATTATCCGTATGTTTATTGAGCTTTAGCATCTTAGATTTGTATCTATTTCATAGCTGTTAATCTTCGATAAATATGTTTTTAATAATCTCTAGGTATTTATTGAACATAAAACTGTCTCGTGAAATTGAAAGTGAGATTGCTAAAGATACTTATTGTACCTTACTTCAATACAAATTCATTATTAAAACCTTTTACTGAGGTTTACTTTTAACCACTAGATAACAGATGCACCTATGGCATAGTTTATCTGCAATAAATGTATTTTTAATAAACTATTGATACTTGACCCACAATAACCAGCTTAATAAATGCAATATATTACCTGGCTATGGGAAAGCCTCTCTCTTTCTTTTTTCTGCCAAGCATTTGGTGACTGTGGTGCTCATGAAAACAAAGTCTAGAACTAGCATCATGTGACCAGGTAGAGCACAAATTTCACCCACACATCTCCGCCAACGCACCTCAGTCCTGCCCTGCAGCTCCCTCCCCCCGTGCTATATCAATCCCCAAATTCCCCTTTATTCCAGCCATGTGTCCCACATGATCCTGCCAATATATCTCAGTCCTGATCTGAACATCTTCCATTAGTCTCGTTTTAGACCACAGCATGCTCAGCCCATGCATGTGAATCTTGCAACGCCGGGCTTGTTATTCCAGTTCTGGATATCTTAGAAGATGCTGCCACATATTCCAGAGTACGTGATTGTTTTGCAAAGTGGATTAATGTCCTTTAGGGACCAGAGATGGGCCACAATCCAAAAACCCAAACTTTAGGGAAATGCGGATCTGTATGAAGTCCCAAGCTAAGTGGGCTTGGGCCCTAAACTACTGGAAGTAGATTGAGGCCATCAAATTCATTTGACCCATAATCTAGGAGAGAGATTGAATCCCAGCCACTAGAGGTGAAAGGCTTTACAAACAAGGCAATTTAGACCCTGCTTAGGTTGAGTATTTGTTCATTCTGTATCTCTTAACTACTCACATCAGTTATTCCCATGATAAGTAGACTTCAGTGGTTATGCATAAAACTTCATTTACTTTATTAATCAAACATGGGAGGGATGGAAGAATTCCTTCTTGGTCCATTCAGCCAGGGCCTACTCAGTCACAGTTACAAGACCTGGAATCCTTCCCCTCGTCTAGGGGTGTCAAACTTATTTCATATGGCAGGCCTGATCCAATACCCTGGCAACTGGCATGGGCCAAATTAAGCAAAAGTTATTCAATTAAAATAAACCAGGTTGGAAATTATTTACATTTATTTTATGCCTCTCCAGTGCCTCTTAAACATGACCAAGTGGTTGCATCTGCACATGAGGCTTCTCTGGATTACTGTACCAGAGTCCGGACAACAGAGGTGTGATTCATGGAACGCACCAGTGTAGTATGCTCTCACGCCCCCATGTAGACCCTGCTGGCACACTCTAAATGTTCCTCTTTGGCACAGGACTACATCCGTGCCCATTAGCAGGGTCTACATGGAGAGTTAGAATGGAACACACTGATGGGCTCTACAAATCACACCCCCACAATGAGGACTCTTGGGTTCTGTAGACACATCCAAAGATTCATTGGCAGTCCATGGGCAAGGTCAGGGGCCATATGTACTCTAAGCCAGGGCTGATTCCCGAACACCATGGAGAGACAGTGTCTTAATGTGGCAACTTTTAATTGAGCTGTATCATCAGCTGCAAACATGAAATGAATGGTTCTACATCATAATCATAAATTCATACATAACCCCATGCATCAGCAAATAACTCTTTGCAGTGATACTACAATGCTAAGCTGATTTGCAAGTAGCACATGCTACCGAGGAATCCTAATTAGCCAAATTAACACCATCACTTCAAATCATGTCCCAGCAGTAGGACATTTCCGACTGGCCTCAGGCTGGAGCAAATCAGCCAGATGAAAAACTGATTCCATCTCCGGGGTCCACAAGGCTAATCCTTCAATGAGAGAAACTGTTGGTGCCCACACCGGATATGCTGTGTGTGGGTTCGTACGTGCACTTTTGTGTGCAGGCGGGGCAGGGTGCATGCACAAGTGAGTGCGTGCGCAGCCACAAAATGCTGCTAAGGCACAGAAAAACTCAGTACCACAGAGCCGTGGTTCCCAACCTTGTCAGGCAACTTCAACAGTTTAATCGACAAGATCTAAGTTGCGCTGGCCACTGCCAACTTCCTCCCATTGAACTGGGAGCTCTCTAGCCCACCACGGAGCTTGGGATGCTCACAAAGCCATTTGTGAGACTGGGGTGGGTTCCAGACCCATGACTACAAGATGGAGGCTTGGATCAGTCCAAATTCCATGGTGCATCAGAGCCCTCACAGCTGAATGAGAGGCAGTCAGCAGCACATCTGGCTCTGGCAGCATGACAGTGCCATGGATAGCTCAGCTACTGGTTCTACTGATCCTTGAGGTTTGCCTGTATGGTTGCGGGGGGAAGATTGCATAGAAGGCTCCATTTTGATCCCTCTGAAGTTAAATAGATTATAATGGATTCACTGCACTCTTCATCCAAGGACCTGAAAGTGCTTTCCAAACAGGAACTAATTAAGCTGTACAACACCTCTGTGAAGGAGTAAGGGATATCAAAATACTATCAGGGCTACTTTACCCATTACTGAGATGCAGCCACTTCCAGGGTGAAATCAAACAGCCCTTTAACATCTTACAGGAATGCCACACAAATTGAAGAATACTATGTCCAATTTAAAACTGCAGGGGAAATTTTGGATACCAGAATGTAATCATCTCAGTTGACATTTGGTCAGGACCCAAGCCACTGTTCCCTTAAGAAAAGGACCATGTCATTGTTGCCGGCACCCAGTGCCGAGAGGCTAAACAACAGCTGAGGTTGGTTCGCTACCCGGTGTGCTAAACCCAATAATCACAACAGGGTGGAGAAGCAGAAAAGTTTATTTGCAGCTGCAAAAAAGGTACAGGGAGAATAGAATCTCAAATCCTGCACACAGAGCAGGAAGTTACACAGGCTTTTATACATCCTTTTTCCCAGCATACCTATCCAATAGCAAGCTGCCCTAAGTATCCATGTAGCCAGCCAATCCAGTTCCCAGCTAGTTCCCTTGTTCTCTGTATCATTTGTTAAACCATACATAAAGCTGCTTTATTCAGCATTGTTCTTCCATATCTGCCCTGTTTGACCTTGCTTAGTTTCAGGCAGTCTGACTCTGCAACATACTGTTGCAGATTCTCAGCATAACTGCTGCGAGTGCCTCCAGGCGGGTCGGGGGGGGGGGGGGGGGGAAGGACACTTGGGCCTAGTACGCAGAGCTGCTGCGAGTGCCTCCAGGCGGGTCGGGGGTGGGGGGGGGGGGAAGGACACTTGGGCCTAGTACGCAGAGCTGCTGCGAGTGCCTCCAGGCGGGTCGGGGGGGGGGGGGGGAAGGACACTTGGGCCTAGTAGGCAGAGCTGCTGCGAGTGCCTCCAGGCGGGTCGGGGGGGGGGGGGAAAGGACACTTGGGCCTAGTACGCAGAGCTGCTGCGAGTGCCTCCAGGCGGGTCGGGGGGGGGGGGAAAGGACACTTGGGCCTAGTACGCAGAGCTGCTGCGAGTGCCTCCAGGCGGGTCGGGGGTGAGGGGGGGGAAGGACACTTGGGCCTAGTACGCAGAGCTGCTGCGAGTGCCTCCAGGCGGGTCGGGGGTGAGGGGGGGGAAGGACACTTGGGCCTAGTACGCAGAGCTGCTGCGAGTGCCTCCAGGCGGGTCGGGGGTGAGGGGGGGGAGGACACTTGGGCCTAGTACGCAGAGCTGCTGCGAGTGCCTCCAGGCGGGTCGGGGGGGGGGGGGGGGAGGACACTTGGGCCTAGTACGCAGAGCTGCTGCGAGTGCCTCCAGGCGGGTCGGGGGTGAGGGGGGGGAAGGACACTTGGGCCTAGTACGCAGAGCTGCTGCGAGTGCCTCCAGGCGGGTCGGGGGGGAGGGGGGGGAAGGACACTTGGGCCTAGTACGCAGAGCTGCTGCGAGTGCCTCCAGGCGGGTCGGGGGGGAGGGGGGGGAAGGACACTTGGGCCTAGTACGCAGAGCTGCTGCGAGTGCCTCCAGGCGGGTCGGGGGTGGGGGGGGGGAAGGACACTTGGGCCTAGTACGCAGAGCTGCTGCGAGTGCCTCCAGGCGGGTCGGGGGTGGGGGGGGGGGAAGGACACTTGGGCCTAGTACGCAGAGCTGCTGCGAGTGCCTCCAGGCGGGTCGGGGGGGGCGGGGAAGGACACTTGGGCCTAGTACGCAGAGCTGCTGCGAGTGCCTCCAGGCGGGTCGGGGGGGGGGGGGGAAGGACACTTGGGCCTAGTACGCAGAGCTGCTGCGAGTGCCTCCAGGCGGGTCGGGGGGGGGGGGGGGGAAGGACACTTGGGCCTAGTACGCAGAGCTGCTGCGAGTGCCTCCAGGCGGGTCGGGGGTGGGGGGGGGGAAGGACACTTGGGCCTAGTACGCAGAGCTGCTGCGAGTGCCTCCAGGCGGGTCGGGGGGGGGGGGGGGGAAGGACACTTGGGCCTAGTACGCAGAGCTGCTGCGAGTGCCTCCAGGCGGGTCGGGGGGGGGGGGGGGGGAAGGACACTTGGGCCTAGTACGCAGAGCTGCTGCGAGTGCCTCCAGGCGGGTCGGGGGTGGGGGGGGGGAAGGACACTTGGGCCTAGTACGCAGAGCTGCTGCGAGTGCCTCCAGGCGGGTCGGGGGGGGGGGGGGGGGAAGGACACTTGGGCCTAGTACGCAGAGCTGCTGCGAGTGCCTCCAGGCGGGTCGGGGGGGGGGGGAAGGACACTTGGGCCTAGTACGCAGAGCTGCTGCGAGTGCCTCCAGGCGGGTCGGGGGTGGGGGGGGGAAGGACACTTGGGCCTAGTACGCAGAGCTGCTGCGAGTGCCTCCAGGCGGGTCGGGGGGTGGGGGGGGAAGGACACTTGGGCCTAGTACGCAGAGCTGCTGCGAGTGCCTCCAGGCGGGTCGGGGGGGGGGGGGAAGGACACTTGGGCCTAGTACGCAGAGCTGCTGCGAGTGCCTCCAGGCGGGAGGGGGGGCCAAGGACACTTGGGCCTAGTGCGAGGGGGCTTCATCGACACTCGTGGTCTTCCATCCCCTCGAGTTACCTAGCGGCCATGCCCCAGTGTCCCCAACATCATCATTAATGACCAAAAATGATTGTGACCTGTTTTTGTATTACCCCCAAAAGTCATCACCTCTAGCAACACAGCACCCCCATACCATCATGCCAGAGCATTAGCTAGAACGCTCCACCAGCACCCGTTCTTACAACACCTAGATGACCCATGGAATTCCATCATCATAGCATTGCGCGACTCAACCCTGGTTAGCTTCTAGGATCTTAGCCCAGCCTGCTGTGGTCGCAGTACCTTAAAAATAGCATGCATGCCAGAGACAGGGAATCACTATACCAGAGTACGGGTGACAGGTTCTTTTGAGCATTAAGGAATGGAAGATGGGAAGGAATGTTAATGATTTATTCAGATCCAGGGATTGGATCCACCCCTGCCGTGCTATTACCCCCATGTAGAATAAATCCAGCCATGTACAAGTTTCACCTCTCTCTCTCTCCATGTAGGGGAAACATTTCCCCAAGTCTTCCTCCTTCCCTTCCCCATCCCACTCATGAGTGTTTAGCAATCCTCTGTGTAGTTGGTGCATTTGCGATGCATAGTCCCGGTCAAGCCCACCTGTGGGAGCTTCTAACTGCGGCCCCCACATTAATGCCAAGCAAAGTCGTTATAACATCGAGTGTTGCACTAGTCAGCTCCAGAGGAATCTGCTCCTAATGAGAGACTTCAAAGCATTAATGAGTTTGCAACGCTCTCCTCTTCGTTTACAGAACTGCACCCATGTGCTCAGCATTTAGACAGGGGTCATGCATCAGGCAAAGAGAATGCCTGTGTGTGTGCACAGATATAATATATTTGTCAGCCTCTAAAAAGCGAAGATTAATAATGCCCGCTCTGAAACAAAGCTTTTCCTCTGTGCACAGCATGGGCAGCTCAGACGCCAGGGACATGCAGAGCTCAGATCCCAATGTGCAGATAATGCACCAAGCACTGAAGTAAACATAGCTCTAATTAACCATTTCATTCCATGCTGTGGAATTTGGCAATAACTGGCAGCAGGAGCAGAGAGCCCGAGGACTGAATGAGCCATTTCCCCTGGGGGTGATCCCTGTGGGGCAGGTTGAAGGCACTTTGGCATGTGTGTGGTGCTTACACTGCTCTTCCCCTGCCTGTTGTGTATTCTGGGAGCAACCCCAGGCCTTCAGTCTCCATTTGCTGTCAGTCTGACTCCTGTCTGCAGGATGCTGCGCTCCCCACCTGTATCACTAAAACCATCTAGGCAGGAGAGTTGTAGGCTGGGTCCCAGACCAGCTTTGCTTCCCACAGCGCTAGCATTGTGGCCACTCTGTCCAGCGGTCCTGTGCGTTTGGCAGGGGTCACTCACTCCATCATTCCAACTAAGAACTTTCCCAACCTGTCCTTAGGTGTCTGCTGTGAAGTTGGCTCATCCAGCTCACTGGAGTCTCTCCCACGGTCCGATTGCTCTCACCATTAGGAGCTTGGATTTGCAGTCCTTCCCAAGCAACCAAAGGGCATAAAAACCCCTGCAAGGCAAACAGGCCAGGCTGGGCAAGCAGTTGATAGTTCCTCATTCTGCTGCATGAGGAGCCATGCCTTCACAGCGCTTCTCTCGGTGCCTTTACCTCCTCACACTTTCCGCACCGATTTTACCCCCATTCCTGATCTCCAAATCCCTCTACATGCAGACTTGCCGATCAGCATTCACACCACTGTGGCGCTGTGTGGAGGAAGCACTGCACACTGGTTTGCTGTCTCATCATCCATATTGCTGAACAATTGCCTTGTCCTACCCGCAATCACACTGGTGGAGGGACGAATCAGCTTCTATTGGCTAATTTCAAACGTTCCAGAACCCCAATGCCTCAATAGGTTCTGAGTTCAAGCCTTGCTCAGAAGAGACTGGTGGGGAAAGGAGAAGAGAAGAGGGAGACACTCACACAGTGGGGTGTAGAAGACGCACCGAGTGCGCAGAGAGGAACAAAATGTAGGGAGACTGAAGAAAGAAAGTAGGTGGACGGAAGAGAAGGCACACAGGGCACCCAATGGGCCCCACAAGAGGTTAGTAGTGGGTACGGGACACAGTGCAGGGAGGTTTTAATTTTGTATGTTGTCAATAGACTTTAAGGGCAGCCAGCCAGAGTCAGTAGCTAGGGAAATGAATCAGTCTTGTGAAGTGGGAGGGGGTGAGGCAGTGCCATGAGGCATAGCTCAGAAGGCTCTAATGTACATCAAAGAACCACCTAAACCTTTGGGGCTGATCAGAACCTCTTTCGAGTCTAATTACAAGACGCAATCAGCGTGTAATCTAAAGGTAATGCGTAACAGCACGCAATTCCTGAGTAATCCTAATAACTAATGTATTACAGCACTGCTTCTCCCAAAGGATCCCCAAAGTCCTTTATAAACTATAGCTATGCGGGAATCACCTCTCTCACTTCTCACGGGCAGTCTTCTCTGGGGTGGCACGCAGGCGCTGTTTAACACACTTTAGGATGGGGCTGGGGAATCCTGTATCCAATTGAAAATGCAGGGGAAAGTTAGTAAGGTAGCCAGTAGTCACCAAATACAACTTGACTCAAACATTAGGGTTATCACACCCTGAGTCTTTCAGGGCTGCACGTTATCAGTACCTTGGTTTTTCATTGCTTTTGAAAGACTGCACTCGCAGCAGAGTGTTCACTTACTGCAGCATCTGGAGCACCTGGCTTGCCCTTAACTCTCTCCCATCCAAGTAGCGGACCAGCCTGACCCTATTTAATTTGTGTAGCCTGATGAGATGACAGCCTAAGATGACATAGCTGCAGGCTGTTGAAATACAGGCTGTGTAAAGGAAAGACACTAATAATGTCCCAAAGCCAGTCGGGTGCTACACTTACTGAGCTTCAGACACACATTGGCACCATTAATTGGAAAGCAGGCAGTCCCCTGATATGGGACAGATCTCCTGGCACGGTACCGCCATTCAGTGGATCTGTGTTTAATTTAAACAGCCACTGGAGGCTATTAGTGCAGCTGGAAAGCATCCGGTGGGTAATTAAAAAAAAATCTTAAGTCCTAAAACCATAAGGAAGACAGAATAGAAATGACACTTTGGGAAACTTCAGTTAAGAACTCTTCTGTGTTACTTTTAAGCAATGCAAAAATGTATCCCTATATCATAGCCCCAGAAATGGACAGCCAGCGAGAGTAACAGAGAAACAGTGTGAGCAGCACAGGGCTGTGTTTCTTGTTTATTCCTTTTATGTCCGTCCCCTCTCTAAGGTTACATAAAGATGCTGTTGTGCTGAGTTTATATCAAACTTAATAAGGAAATTCCTTGAACGTGGTCTGATTTTAAAAATAAAGTCCCGCCTACAATCCCTAGCTCCTCCCACAATCCCAAACTCCTCCCACAATCCCAGAGTAGCTGGATGTTTCTTCTCAAATGAAGAACTAACCAGGGCTGACATTATTATTTAAATTGCACTCAGTAGGTTTTATACTTCAACTGTTGGAAAGAATGGGGGAAGTTCACACCTCCCAGAGCTATTGTTCCTCTCTGTCTAAAGGCAAGCTCAAGGAGACAGCGCAGCGTCATTTGACATTCAGAAGGTTTTCATCACAACCATAAAGGCTAGAAACTTTAAACTGTATTTATTTAGAGGCGAGTTTAAATTCTGCAGAATCTGATATGGTGTCCCACTGATTATTGGCTCAACTCAGCCCCTGTGGAACCAGAAACTTTGTGGCTCTAGAGGAAAAGGTTTCTTTGAAGTTTGCAAATGCTGATACTTGGCCACAGAAACATAGCCCTCTTGCTGAGGGCACACAGAATGTATTAAAAACCAGTGGAATTTGGTAATGAAAGGGGGTTATTTAGCCCAGAGAGAACATACATTTTCTGTGCATGTTCCAAAAAAAAAAAAAAAAAAAAGCAAAGCAGTGCAATTATTGGAGCTGTGAAAACAAGTAACAGCAAATAATGTATTTGTCCAGATTTTTCTGCGCATGAATTATCTGCCAGCTGTTTACAATTGTCTCCAAGCTATTGTGATCCTAAGTTATTTGCCAGATAGTTTCTGCAAATTGTTGTTGGTCTATAGCTCGTTCCTCAAGCAATTCCTTATGAATATTCAAAATGTGCAATTCAAGGGACACACGACATGGACCCCATGCTGTTCCGTGACTGGATGGGCACAGAAGCGGGTTTCTGGAGTGAATATATGTGGGTATGAGTTCCAAAGTTACTTGCTACAGGGATAGTCATGAACACCTTCCTTCCCATTTGCAATCCCATGCACTAGCTTCCCACCCATGCACCATCACATAACACCCCCACGAAAATGACAGCAATAGCTTATACAGGAAAGTACTCTCAAGAAAGTATTAAACAAGTGACTAGGTGATGTTGGTGCCTCACATTTTGAGTGCCCCTTGACACACCTTAAAGGGATCTGATTTTCAGAAAGTGCTCAGCACTACTAGCATATGACGACCTAAAGCCTCTAAGCATTTATCATGGCTATACTAAGAACACCCATAAAGCTTTGCAAAAAGTAATGCTAAAAGAGATAATATAGAATTATTAGCAAATAAGAGCTAAACTGCTTGTTAAATGGAAATACGTTTCAGAGCATGACCTTTCGTTATAGCTGTATAAAGTTTTTAATCACGTATGCCCTTGCTAGGTAAAATATGATTGGCTAAGCAACTTGAATAACAAGTTATAAATTGTAATGGAAACCACCAGTAAGGGGTAAATAGATAAAAATATAAAAAGGGAATGAACAATGAAAAGGCAGATGCGACGTAATTCAACAATTAATAATGACTGAAGACTTATTTTTAACCTATTTTAACATGGATTCAAGTTGTTATGCTTCTTTATGGCTGGAAATTTGGAGCAAAGTAGAATTTGTAAGACATTAACAGTGAGTTGACATTTGTTAATGATGGGATGACACCAGCTATGCAGCTGAACCACAAACACTGTACTATGGGATAAACAAGGGAGAAGTCTGTGGGCAGGCAGGCCTGGTACCCTAGAACTGGTAAATTAGCCTTTTCTGTTTGGGCGGTTTATTTTTAGAAACCTAGATCTATGATTAATAAAACAAAACTAGCTTGACCAGTTGATGTCTCAGTCGATAAAATAATCCAAGGAACCCATTACTGACGACACCTGCCTGCTCAAAATCAGGCCCCTTTGAAGCGTTTCAAGATGGGCATCCAAAATCACTAGCTGCTTTTGAAAATCTTGGCCTATGTATCTTTTAAGCTGCCTTTTAATGCAATTTAGGAGCTGGCAGTAAAAAGGAGAAGATCTCCACCCAGCTCCAGCAAGTGCTCCCTTTACCAATAATGGTCCAAGGACCACCAACTGGGAACTGCTGCACTACAATACTTGCAGAAAGCAAACAGAGAAGAGATGAAAACACAGACAAAGCAAATACAATGATTAGTGTGGATGCCTATTAACAGAAAACATCTGCACACGTTAGTCCTGCTATAACTATTATTTACATGCCACATGTAAATTTGTTAATTCAAAGCAAGTGGAAGAAACTCATTCCATTCCACCTATTGCATCTGCAGTGCCCAGTATTGTTTGTCATCCTAACAGAGAAGTGTACAAGTGACACAATAAACCCAAGATGTCAAGGTATGTGTTGCATGAATTCCTAAAGTGACATGTGTTCTTCAGCCCAGAGCCTGGCTCCAGGCTAAGAGCTATATTTGATATTCTCTGAGGCTAAAATTTCTTCAAAAACCATTCTGGATTAATTAGGGAAGGGAAGTTTTGGATGCACTATCTGAAATAGAAGCAGCTTGGGGAATGCTGTGAAGGTCGTTATTTTGGGGAGACCAAAGAGAAAGAAAAAGCTCATTTCTAAAGAGCTGTACCTGACAACTTCAGAAAAGTGCAGAACTTAAAAAAAAAAATAAAAATAAAAGATGTTTCTGAAAAGCAGAACATATCCTTTGGCTAAGCTCATCCCCTCCCAGAGGCACAACATCACTCCTGCTGCTCGCAGAACAGCTTCCGTCTCATTTTAATAGTTTTATTTTTAGACTTGTCTCATATTTAATTCTGTCTCTTTCCTTATGTAAGGATGTTGGAAGGGCTGCAGTGTCAAATAATAATTACATCAGAGGAAATTTAAAATTCACAGTGTTAAAAGAGGCCTTTGCTCTTGACAGTTAATGAATGTATGAAATGATTTGATGTAATCATGGAAAACATACATCTGCACCTGCATTAGCACACCTGTATTGACATGCACCTGCACACAGTTACCACCTGGATTAGCACACACCCACATGCAGCTGTTTTTGCATATACCTGCACTAGCATACACCTGCCCACACCTACACTTGCATTAGCTCACACCTAGTCATATAAGAAAAACTGCACTTGAAAAAATTTATAATTGCTTTTGCTTTAACACACCTGCCCTGTCGTACAAGGCATTAACACACCTGAATTAACATATCTGCACCGCCACTATAGAACAAGCATTTATTTGCATTCGTGTGTGCCATCATCTATATTAACAGCACACGCCTCCATTACTGCACAGCTGCGCCTGTATTAAAACATCTGTAACATACACCTGCCCCTCTGTTACTGCACACCCACACTTGTATAATCACAGGGATGGAGGAAATCAAGGTGAGGTTAAAAAAACACTCCGAAAGTCCCGATTGAACATAATGAGGAGAAGAAAGCACCCAACCTGGACAGAGTGGTACCACTGCTCTGCAACAATTGTGAGCAGAACACAATCCCTTGGGAAGTAGGCAGGGGGATGCTGTTCTCACCCCAGCATCTGGCTCCTTGTCCTGCATAGCAATGCTGAAAGACAGGGAGAGGCAGGATCTGGTAGAGTCAGAAGGATGACAATAGGTGCAAAAGCAGCTGAGCGACAAGAGAAATGGAGGCCAAGGAGGATGAAGAGAGCTTGTGAATCAATGCTAGGATGAGGACATGCCTCTCACAGAGGAGAATGGTCCTACACCAGATTTATAAACAGAAGCCATGCCAGTGTCAGGACAGAGAACTGCAGGGCTGAGGAACCTCTAAACTCCAAAGGCTTCTGTAGACAACTAAGAGTCACCAATGACCCAGCCTCACTGAGCCTCAAAGCACGATTCAGTATACAAGGCACAGTACTGGGAGAGAGAGCGAACCAGGCTGAATGGCACGGGGTCTTGGAGAGGTATCTACTTGAGTCATTCATATCAGCCTGTCTCAGCCAACTGTACCCTACCCTCTTCACTATTACCCCTTTCAATCCAGTCATATTGACCATTCTCACCCCACTGCCAGGCCCAGGCCTACTCTGCTCCACTCCTCTACGTTGTAACCGCTATGTTATTGGGGTTTATCCAGAACTACACTGGCATGGGCTGAAAAGGCACCTTATATTGTTAGCCAACTAACATGAAGTTTGTGAGCTCTCTGGGGGACAGTGACTTATCTGTACAGCACCTAGGACACTAAGGCCCCGATCCTTGACTTGAATTCCTAGAACATATAAATAAGCAAGTCTCCCTGCTGACTTCACACCAATCTGAACACTCCCGGATTCTCCGTCACCACTCACCGTCTTGTCAGCGGAGTCCTTTTCAGATTTGCTACCCCAAAGTCTCCAAGGAAAAATCTCTGACCCTGTATCACCCTGAGCTGTGGGGAAATGGAGAGAGCAAGAAGAGAGGCCACAGAGAATCCCTGGGAGTTAGAGAAGAAAAGACCTACTAGATGCTCCAGTCCATATCTCCGAGTCTAACGCAGGAGTTTTTCTGGAAATACACTGATCTTCGGGGCATACAGTGCTTGGAATAATGGAGTCCTCAGCCTGATCGGGGTCTCTGAGTGGTACCGTATCACTGATAATAAATACTCTGACTAGTGATGATGATGATGATTACAGTGCTCTGCCCAGTGCAGTTAAGAGAAGATGAAGGGGTTAGCCAGTGTCCCCTGTCCCACAGCTGGTGAACCTGAATGAAGAAGACAACCCAGGCAGAAGGCTACTAGGCTGTATGTCAGCACTGCCTGGCTTCAGTAATGTAACCCAAAGCCAGGGTTCCTGGGATCTAACAAGCTGGCTGAAGACACTGACAGGCAATTCAGGGAAGAAGAGCTTGAAAGCAAAGGAGGACAAGGTTCCTGAAGAGTCTGCTGCTGATTAGCTTTGTGCAGGCAGAGTCGCCAAGTGTGGGGAGCAGCAGGAAGAAGTCCCTTTTGAGAATATTCACTCAGATGCAGGCTGCTGGGGCTGGATGGCAGGAAGTGTGATACCAGGGGTAGTGTTGAGTCAACGCAATAAGGCAGCCAGTGACATCCTGATCACCAAAACTGGGGCAATATCTAGTATTTCCAAGCTACAGGGAGCACTCCAGGGATCCGCCAGTGATAGCCTCCAGCTAACCAGATTGCTCGCTCATCAAGGCCAAGGAGCAGTCACAGGATGTCAGAGGTTCGGAGGAAATCCAAGCAGATGGAGTAGGGGAGGGAGGAGTGCAGGCATCTGAAATCACAAGTAAAAGGAAGGCTGGCCTGGAGTTTGCATTATTTAATGCCAAAGAGGTCTGGGTCAAAACAAAGAGATTGGGCTGCTGTTTTCCCTAATTGATGCCGGGGGAGTATGGGTTTGATCCTGCTCCCATTGAAATCAGTGGTGACATTCCCATTGACGGCAGCACAGGGTGGCCAAAGACCCATGACTGATCCAGGAAAGTGGCCTGTCCAAGGAGCACAGAGCATACACTACCTGGTCTGAGTCCAGCCCATGGGGCTCACAGTAAAAAACCAGAGACTCAGGCAGGTAGCCGTGGGGATGTGTGCCTGCCGAGCCTGATACCAGGCCCTGGGGAGGAAGCTGGTTGGGCTCGTTCATACATACGAGCACGTACAATAACATCTCAGTGAGATAACAAGGTTCTGGGAAATATATTTAATTTATTTCCTCATACGAGTTACCAGCTGGATTTGTGTGCTGCCTTGAAAGAGAAAAATTGGCTGAAAACATCAGTCGTGATGGCGAACAGTATCCTCCTAGTTAAATGTGGCTGTCTCTAGGAGCGGGGGCTTGAATATGAGCATCTGCTAGCCTGGATGTCTGCCCAGCTTCTCATGGAGGTCGCTTTTTTGTTGCAAATTTATTTTATGTTATAGGTGTAACCCGCACACCTTCTGAGTGTGGTGTTCTGTCCCATCTAGTGGCACCGAGACCACTTCGAGAGACAGAGAAAATGAGCCTGCTCTACAGCCTTAGCTAACAGTCAGTTGGCTTTTAACTTATGCTGTAGAGGCTCGTGCACTAAGCTCTAGAGGTCCCTGGTTTGATCCCACCCACCGATGACTGGCGTCTGTTGGGGTTCCATAGGTTCTTCTGTAAAATGCCATAATGTAAAAATGGGATGTTGTGAAAGTGGAGGGCGGGAGAGCATTGCCCGGCACTAGGCAGAGTGCGGGCAAAGCTGTGTGAAGTCTTCCCCAGCTCCAATCCCACAACGCCACCATCTCCAGCTCTGCTGATACTCTCAATCCTAACCTGCAGCACCCTCTGGATTCCACTCCTGGATCGCTAACACCCCTCAGTCCTGACCTACAGAACCCCGTTATCGCATTCCTTCCTCCTTCTCCACGTAAATCCTCCCCACCAGCAAAGCCTTTGCTATTCTACACAGTGGCTCTACAGCAGCAGAGCCAATCAGTCCTACCAAGCTGTGTGAATAATTTGCAAAATAAGCAGACACCCTCTTGGGAGTCGGTTGAGGCCACTGAGATCAGATGACTCTTTCTAAAAGATCTGCTGGGGTTCAGTCAAAAGTGACGGGCTAGATGCAGAAGTCACTGGGTGAAGTTCTTTCTGGCCTTAATATCTGTGGATCAAAATTCATTCCACTTGTGACCTCTGTGCGGATTTCAATCTAGGTTTGAAAAGCTGGAACTTAGCAAACTTAGCTCGCTGCCATCTTTATAGCATGGCTGGTATGTCACTCACCGCAAACACTTAGCCCAGTGTTTTCAAATGAGCTAAGGGGGATTAGGCACCCAATTCCACTGAAATCCAATGGGAGTGCAGTGCCTAACTCCCTGAGGCCTCTTGGAAATTCCAAACCTTAAATGACAAAGAAAGAAACAAACAAACCCCTCACATACTGGGGTCGTTGAATCATAATTTAAAAAAATAAATTATGTTTCTTCTGGGATTTACAGCCTGATTTTAGAATAATTAGACAAAATAAACCATGTGTTAATTCTTTTTTTAATGATCTGCTGTAAATGTGGAGTTTTGGAAAGTAGACAATGAAATTATTATTATTTTGTCTCACAGCTGTGCTAAAGCACAGGGGAGATGGTGGAGAGACACTACTATTTGTTTATTTGGCTTTCTATTGCTATGACAAAGCAAATAACAGTTTTGGTCTTGGTCCATAATTGAGGTAATTGGTAACACCTCAAATTGCATGTCCTAAAAACTTCTAATTAGCAGCTGAATGCAGCATAAAGTAGGTGCTGTTAGCTCCTTCAGGCTCCAAAATGACCAGTTTATTAGCTTTCAGTGCATTCATAACAGCCAAGTAGAATTATGATCCAAAAGACTGTGTGTGTGTGTGTGTGTGTGTGTGTAATTCTGTCTATGTGTGTGTGCGTGCATATCATCTTTTGTTCTGTGTTTGTACAATGCCTGGCACAATAGGGTCTTGGTCCATGACTAGAGCACTTGGTGCAATGGTAACACAAATAAATAATTATATCACTGAGTATGTGTGTGTGCATAATGCGTCTATATTGAGTGCCTGATGTGTGTACACATATATTTTTGTGTGTGTATGTCACTAAAGTCAACAGATGTTGTGGATGCTCAGCATTCCTCAGGATTTTGCTGTATGAAACTGTTCTCCAATTACACACTTCACGTCTGATGAAAATCCTATTGACGTCAGTAAGAGTCGTTCTATCGATAGCAAAGGGCTTTGGATCAGGCCCTTGTGGCAGGGCCTTAGCTGGTCTTGTTCTTCTGTCAGCTATGATCAGAAACTATATTCCATTTTATAAAATCAATGAGGAGAATCTTGTTGTTTGTTTTTCTGTTTACAGTCGGAGCCTCTCACACTGAGGGAGGGTGCTCAGAACCGCCTGGCAAAGAAATGAGCTGGTGGCTGTTGAGGAAAACCCAACCACCTTTTAGGATTGAGCGCTAGTGTGTACATTCGAACATGTTTAATTTTAAAAAGGGCTGTAGGCCAGGACTTTGAGTTTTATATCCCTGGCATGGAAATCAGAGGATCCAGACCAGAGAGTCATAGATCCAAATTGTATTGTGTAGGACACTGACAGCTGAGGTGTGCCGTGAAGGGCAGACTGGTTAGCCTGTGGGCTTAATAACGAGCTATGGTTGAAGTGTTTAAGTGCCGTTCAGCACTGGTTGGTAGTGACCAATAGCTGTTTGAAGCAGATGGCTGTATGTGAAATAAGTTGTGGGGGGTCTCAGGCCATTTCCTTTTGAACCGGTGCCCACAGCACAAGCCCACTTGCACAACTGGTGCTACTTAGCATTTTGTTGGCCGTTTCATCAGCGAACTGAATGACTCATTGGGTCATGGACGCTGATGCTCCATTCTGTCCCCTATCAGCAACTGTGTCATCGAATACTCATGGATTAGAGCAGGCGTGATTAAATGTACTACATGAGAGCACTACAAGTGTTGGGAACAAGAGCAGAAGAAAGACAAGGTTGCAGGATAGCCTGCTTTTAGGCCAAAATGCAACTTCAGCCCCTCTGTGTGAAGGGAAGAGGGAAGGTCTGCCCCTCTGTCCATGCTGTACTCACTGGCAGCTATATAAAGGATGTCCATCTGCAGGGCAGCAATAATGTCGTCTTTCTCTAACACTACAACTGAAACACAGCCCCATTTCTGCTCCATCAGTCTGTCCTGTGTTGAGAAAGAAAAAATGCATTGGTGGATTCACAATCCCCAGCCAGATGCAGTGACATGACATCTAAAGACACATGGGTATATTTATAAAGAGAGACTGGACACAGCCTACTAAGACTCTCGTGGAGTGATGCAATCATATATGCAAAAGGTTGTGGGGGGCCAGGAGTGGACATACATTAGTCCTGACATCTTTACTGGTGGGGGGAGATAGACGTTCCATCACAGAAAAAACTTGGGAAGGCAAGACCTGTTCCCCTTTACCTCCCTCCCCAAACTTACACACACCGGTTTCACCTCTGCCAGAATGATTAAGTGTTTAATAAAAGCCTTCTCAGTGCTCTTTCTGCTTCACCATTTGCATGGCTGTAAGAGGCAGATTGCCTTCTCTGGCTAACTGAATAAACAGGGAGCACAAACTGAGTGAAATGGAAACACACATGGCTCGTCTGCAAATAGAGACAAACTCCCTGATCGCATGGCTGCACCCAGATGTCTAGCTGTTACCTACTTTAACGGCTTTAATTTCACAGGAAAGTCAATGCAGTCATAGCGTCTCCTCCCAGGTTGAAAACCTAGCTAATGAAACACTCAGGTTTGAATTGAGTCCACTTCAGTACATTATCTGAGTGCCTAGCCAGGCTGTGGGCAGGTGCCACTACATTTCTTGGGCAAAGACAAGGCACAGTTCTGGAGTATTTTGAGTGAGAGGACCACTGAGCAGTTATTGCAGATTATGTGAGACAGCAAGAGATGGGTTGTTCCACATCTTTCAATAGAAATAAAGGGTATCACCCCTTGAAAGACAGGGGAGTCTATATGCATAATGCCACTAGTGGGGGTGAGCAGCGCAGATAGCCCCTGTTTCTCCATACCCGGGGCACAAGCTGCCAGGGTGAACAGACTTTTATGTGTTTATTAGTACCAAGAATATTATAATACTTTGTGCTTTTCACCAAAGGATTTTAAAGCATATTACAAAGGTGGGCGAGTATCGTTATCCCTATGCTAGCTTGGGAAACTGATGCGCAGAGAGGTGAAATGATGTTGCCAAGATCACAGAGTGAGTCACCATCAGGGCCAGGTGCAGAACTCAGGTCTCTTGATTCCCAGGCCCTTTGCTGCAGCCACTGGACCCTACCACGCTCTGTTAACAAATGCCAGGCCGTTGCGAATCTGCAGCCACCTGGGACATCAGAGTGGCAGCTTTGCTGCAGAGCATGGCCAGAGGTGAGGTGGACTCATCTTCTCCTCTCGGTTAGCTCCCTCTGAAGCTTCTCACATTGCTCTTGAGCCTTGACTAACTGAAAAAAAATTGTGTCATCTGCAAATTTTGCCACCTCATTGCTTACTGCCCCTTCCAGATCATATATGAAAGCAAGCCAGGTCCTACTATCGATCTTCGTGGGACTCCTCTTTTAACCTGCTATGCATTAAAAATTGACCATTTATCCCTGCCCTTGGTTTTCTGTCTTTTAGCCAGCTTCTAACTCATGACAGAACTTTACCTCTCACACCATGACTCCTTGATAGCCTCTTATTTGGGTCTTTGTCAAAGGCTTTCTGAGAGTCCAAATCAATTATATCAGCCAATTTTCCTCTATCCACTATTATGCTGATGCATTCAAAGAGTTTTAATAGATTAGAGAGGCATGAGTTTCCTTAACAGAAACAGTTCACTATTTTACATTAGTGTTTCAGCAAGTTTTTCTGATACTAAAATAAAGTTCACTGGTCTGTAATTCCCAGAGTCACACTGAGTGTCTTTTCTAAAGATGGCTATAACATTTGCTACTACACCAGTCCTCCAGTGTGACAAGTGATTTTAAGGAAACTGTATTTTTTTGTTAGCAGCTCAGTCACTTCATTCCTAATCCCTTTCAGAAATCTTGACTATACACCATCCTGGGCCTATGACTTGTTGATCTTTAATGTATTTATTTGCTCCTGCAGCTCCCTTGGAAGCACCTCAGTCTCAGGCAGTGCCTCATCTGTATTACGTGGGAAAAGTATGTCTGGGGTTGGTGTCTCCCTAACTTCCTTGGAGGTGAAGCCTGATACAAAGAAACCATATAGCTTATCTGTAATTTCCTTATCCTCCTTAATTAAGAACATAAGAATGGCTATACTGGGTCAGACCAAAGGTCCATCCAGCCCAGTATCCTGTCCACCGACAGTGGCCAATGCCAGGTGCCCTAGAGGGAGTGAACCTAACAGGTAATGATCAAGTGATCTCTCTCCGGCCATCCATCTCCACCCTCCGACAAACAGAGGCTAGGAACACCATTCCTTATCCATCCTGGCTAATAGCCATTAGTGGACATAACCTCCATGAATTATCCAGTTCTCTTTTTATCCCAATTCCTCCCTTTACACCCTGGTGGTCCAGCTGATCCATTCATTTTTTTACATTCTTCCTGCTTCTGACATATGTAAAGAATTTCATGTATTTGTGTTTTACGTCTTTGGCTATTTAGTCTTCAAACTCACTCTTAGCGCTCCACATGTCCATCTTACATTTTACCTTTCCAGGGCTCCTTTCTATTGGCTTCACTTGGGTTGGATACCCACTGGTTGAGGGCCACCTGTTTGGCTTGAATAACCCCTTGCACCTTGCCATTTACTCTGCTGGCTTTTGTTTCTTTGCTTTCCCAATTCATTATCTGTTTAGGGACTCTCTATGTGATGTTTAAGCAGTCTCCATACCAAGTCTAAAGATATTAATTTCCTCCCTTTTGATTTTAGGGCCCATTTGACTATCACCCTTTTTCTCTCTCTTTGTTTTAACCCCCCTTCTTTTGGAGTCTTATTTTAGTGTCACTGTGCAGTTTTCCTCAGCACTGTGCACTCCGCCTCCTTTTCCTGATTGGGAGACTGGGAGGATACTCCCCACTAGTACATTTGCATTCTTCCAACTTGTGATTAGTGCCTACTCAGAAATTGTATCACACTGGATTCTGCAAAATCTTTTAGGTACTTACAGTCAATGAAAAAACAGAAGTTCCTTTTGGATTGAAAAATTATGATGCTGGCACTTTTAACTGCTTTTTATCTTCTCCCTGTGTCTCCTCTGGCTCAGACGTGCTTAGCTTGCTGCCAACAATCATAGACTCACACAAATTTGAGACGCAAAAGCCCTGTTAGGTTCAATTAGTCAATTTCTCCTTGCAGGGGAGGATTGTTCCCTACAATATGAGTTCTAGTATTTTGTCTAGTCTATGTTTAAATGTCCCATGTAGCAAAACTACATTTACCATTTTCAGGATTTCGGAGCCAAGTTATCTGTGGAAGTAGTAGCTGTATTCTAACCTGCCTTGTGTGGCGGTGGCAGCAGATGAATTGTTCGCTATTCCCTTTGAAGTTGATGGTAAAACTTTTATTGGCTTCAGTGGAAGCATTCTCAGGCCTTGATGTGGATAATTCGAGTGAAGAGCTATGGAGCACCGATAAGCCAGTCTTCCCGTATCACATTCCAGACCATAACTGCATTTCAATATGCAAAAGTATCCTTTCAGCAGCTGTAAGAGTGCAATAATAGCAAAGCCATGCTAAGCACATTGCAACCGGCATCTAAACAGAAGTGCCCTCCTCCGTAACCATAGCAGGTCAGATGTCATGTCTGGACAAGTTCTGCTCGGTGCCTGATTCGCGGGTGGGGTCAGAGGTGGCTGTACAATATGGCTACATCTCGCTTAAAGCTGCCAGGTGCTAGTCCAGCTCCTAATGTATGTTAGAGCCACCTCAAGACTACTCTAATATGCACCAGTTTGCAATGGTCCCTAGGGCACTGTTATATCACTGGGAATAATTGCAGCCCAGAATGCTGCAGTCACCCCTCTCCCACTGCTAGAGTGTCAGGCAGAACTTAGCAGGGGGCTGGATCTGCCCTGTTAATTTATTATAAATTATTGGCTGTTGAATTATAAAACCCATTTTAGGACAACTCAATTCTGCCGCAATAAGAGAAACAATAAACCAATACTCCTGTTAGAATTAGCAGGATGGAATGCTCCACAATGAGAGTGAAATGCTCTCACGCATATATGACATCTGCAGAGCAACAGCCTGTAGGTGCTGGTATAGGTCCATAAGCCATTTCAAGGCCTCCTCTATGACATTGTGGATATCCAGTTCACCTTTGAAACCCTATTTGGGGTGCTGCGTTATGATGTGTTCGATGATTTGGATGTTCTCACCACAGTCGCATGAAGGGGCATCTTTGATTTGCTACTTGTGCATCGTGTAGCCGCGTCTTCCAGGGTTTGTTGGGACGCAGTTCCATGCAGTCCAAAGTCTGCATGGCGGGTCAAAACCGTGAGGGCAGCTTGTTGGGTCAGTAACAATGTGCTTGATTGTACTGGTTGATGAGGTCCAAGCGCTAAACAATCAGCAGTTGTGACTGAAATCTGACACTTCATTTTTTCCTTGTTTGTTAAAGAGCCGGTGTCAGGCAGGTTGTAACCAAAATCTGCTCCAATGTAAAAGTTTTTATCCCTGGGAGAACACCCTTTGTCTCCAAATTGCATTTCTAGATGTTATCCCAAAGGGATTAATAAACAGTTATACAAGCTCTACCCAGCACCACTTTTATCCAGGGCCGTCCTTAGGATTTACGGGGCCCTACAGAGTATTAAATGGGTGCCCCTATGCCCGACCTGCTCTTAGCAACACAAACATAAGCTTAAATAGTCCTGAAAAACTTGCCACATACACTTTATTAAAACCAGTTTAGACAAATTAAGCACACTATAATGCCAATGGACTCTGTCACCCCTCCCTTCCACCCCCCTCCCCCCAGTTGCAGACACACACCAAGCTTCCTAGGGACCAGATGCTGTGGCAGCCCAGGCTCGCAGCCCCGGGTGGGGACAAGGCAGCAAAGGATACTGAGTTGCCCTGCCGGTGGGAGGGATGGGGCAAGGGGAACTGGGTCTCCCCCAGGGGTGCTGGTGGGGGGAATGGGGCAAGGAGAACTGGGTCTCCCACAGGGGAGCTAAGGGGGCAGGGGATGCAGCAGGGGGAATTGGGTCTCCAGTTGCTCCGTGCGGCCTGGGCCGAGGGGCTTACCTGGAACAAGAACCCCCCACTGGTCAGGGTGTCTGTCCATTGGGTGTCGGTCCCACCTCCTGCCCAGCATGGTCCGGGAACCCCATGCTCCTGGCCTCCGCAGTCGAATAATGGTGGGGCTGGGACAGGTGCACAGGGTGGGGGGAGAGCTGCATGCACAGCACCCTCCCACCAGCGCTGCCCCAAGCCCGGCAGGGGCCCGAGAGCGCAGGGAGGAGGCGGGGGCCATGGGGGAGCCCAGCTGTCCCTGGCATGCAGCGGCACGGCAACCAGAAACCCCCAGGCCTGCTGCCGAGCCTCCTACTCCCGCCCTCGTGCCACCAAGTGGTACAAGCCCCAGGGGGGAGGAGGTGGGGCTAGAACAGAGCCGCAGAGGCTGAGAGCTCCTCTCCACCATGTCACTAGCAGGAGCCCTGAGCTGGCGGCCGGCTGGCGGAGAGGAGCAAGTGGGCAGGGAGGAGGCAGCCCTGGGCCCGCCGGCCGAGAGCAGCCGGGGGAAGGCTGGGCCAGAGAGTAACTAGCGCTGCGGCCGCTTGGCTGCAGCATGCATGGAGCATCAGGCCGGGTCAGTGCATGGCGCCCTCTTTGGTGGGCCACTCTAGGCACCCGCCCCAGCTGCCCACCCCCAAAAAGGCTGTCCCTGGTCCTGGTGGTGCCCCAAATTTTCTGGTGTCCTACGCAGCCACCTATGCCTAAGGACGGCCCTGCTTTTATCCACCACTGCAATGAAGTTGACTGTCTCTCTGGGGTGGCCTAGAGCAGCTGTTTAATAGTGCACAGCCACACTATGCAACGGATTAGGTCAGGAAGTGAAAAATATGGTAGCCGTGGAGAGCTGTAAACGGAAAGTAAGCAGGCGGAATGTAATTATCCCAACCTGTCATTCACCCTGCATATTAGGGTTAGCAGCCCAGCTCCACAGAAAGAACCAGCATGAGATCTCTTAGTTACCACAAAAGGAGGTGTCACAATTCAGGGTGACTGTATCTGTATCCCCCGCCCCCAGTCTTCCAGCAAAGGCACCCACTCTCAGGCTTCCAGCTCCCCATCTGAGGCCTGTCTTGGGTGAAGTTATTGCAGATGTACACCAGTGTCTGGGAAATCAGAATACAATCTTAAACATTAAATGCTTCAACTTCCCTTTTTAAAGGGCCACGTAAAGCATGGGCCAGATTTACCATGACTTTTATCTGTGTGTGTATGAGTTATACAGACAGTAAGTATCCTGTCATCAGGAATTCTGCCAGTGTGTTCATTTTAACAGTACTGATCATAGGGAATTCATTTGGTCTTCATATAGCTGTCATCTGTATTACTGGAGCAGTTTCATTCTAATTTAGCATTACTTAATGGCAACGATAAAGTTAAGTGTTAGCCACATGGGTCTTTCTTCTGTTTCTCTCTCTCTGCGCAAAAGCGAGAGCACAACTGCAGGGCACTTAATGACCAATAATTCGAAAGAGTATGGAGAGGAAGGGGTAGCAAAGATCAAATACTTGTCACTCACCCAGAGTCTTTCTGCTCAAATGTTCCTGAGTGGGCCCAATAATCTTTGACTTTTTCGCTCTGATTCTTCTGGTTTTTTAAATTGCACAGCCACCAAAAATACTTTTTAAAAAGAAAAGCGTTAGGTTAAATTAATCTGTTTCCAATTTGTACGCAATAATAATCATATGAAAGTGGGTACAGCAAGCAAAGCAGGCAGGCTGTATGGCATTGGACCACTCTGAATAGATGAAGTGAAATTGACAAATTAAAGCCCAGCCTATATAGATGACAGTGACGGGTGCAATATACAAGCTGGCTGACTGTATGAACTGATGCAGGGAAACGGAGCAATTTTATAGTATCAGTTGAGTGACTTGTCATCCCAACACCCTCCACCCACCTCTTTCACCCGGCTTGGGAAGGTAATCATTCTGTGTATATCACGAGTTTGTTTAAATTGGAGATGAAAAACTGCAAAAGCACAACTTAATTGAATCCTATATTGTGTTATTACAAACGATGCCGACCTCACTTGCAGTCCATGATCAGAGGATTCTGCTGAATGCTTTAATTAAAGTCAATAAGGCTAATAAAAAGGCATCATTTTCTTGTCTCCAGCACCGCTGGAGAGTTGGGCTGATAAACCTGGATTATTTCCTGCTAATGCTCTTCTCTGTTTTCTCACTCCCCGGTTTGTAAATAACATGGGAACCGGAATTCCAAAAGATCCTTTTAAAAATTTTTTTTGATTTGTTTATATACATTGATCTATGAATATCTGAGCCCCTCTTTCAAATCATCCCATCACCCAGACCTCATTGCCCTTAATCCTAAAAGACAGTTCCAATCCAGCAAGAATCCAGCTTCTCCGCACTCGTGCAAGGACCAAAGTAAAATGGCTTAGGGACAGAGCCTATCACGGAGACTCATGCTGAGTAGCATCTGACTCCAATCTTATTGATTGCAGTGGGTAAGATACTGCTTGACATGAGCCAGGATGGGCAGAATCTGGCCCTGAGTAATCCAACGCCTCACCATAATTAGTGTGCTGCTCACAAACGGACCAAAGGTGCCATCTCTCTTTACTTTCATCCTGGTAGCATTAATGACATTGAAGAGGCACATGCTGAAAGCAAATGCCCATCTTACCCACTTTCAGATCAGAGCGATACAGCAGAGGGAAGGCACAGTGGGAGTGGAGGGGCAGCCAGGAGCCAATGGGGAATAGCATAGTAGGGAGTAGCTGAACCATCTTGTGGGAGGAGTGGTCTGAAGAAGGCCATGGGCACAGTGCAGGGTGGGGATGTGTGAAAGAGGGAAGGTAAAATTGCCTTACAAAAAAGAGCAAGAGGCAGGCAAGCTGGATTGTGTTTGGCTCAGCCTGTTTAACCTGCAGGGGCAGATGGGAGGAAAGGGGGCCAAGGGTAAAGGAACTTTGGGACACTTGGGTCTGGGGGAAGGGATGTTTCAATCAGCTGTTTCACTTGGCATAGGTTGTTTTTTTCCTTCCGATTGAAGGTGAACGTATTTATTGCAGCCAAAAGGTGTTGGGGGCTGAAATCCATTGTTTATACACCCAAACGGGTGCAGCACAAATGCCTGGAGCTAACACGCTGCTCCCCAGCTGTATGCATAATGCCTTGACCTCCAGGAACAGCCTCTAGGGATGAGAATAAAGGTCACTCTCCATGGCCCATTCAGTCCTTGGCTTCTCTGCAGAGGAGGACAACAAGCGGAGGGATCAGCTCATGCTAACTGTGCTGCGGGAGTCTGGCGATATGAACACAGCAGCCCAATAGGAAATGGACTGAGACCAACAACTTATTCCACAGAAACCACCAAATGGTTGAAACATCACTACCAATCCAGGCCACATTTGCACTAGACACCTCGTGACAATAGACTTTAGAGCCCCGCTGTGAACAGTCTGAGCCTCCCAGTCATGCTGTGATTAAAAATCCCTTGAGGGACAAGGGAATGAGAGGCGGGCACCAAATATCTGATCCTTGGCCTCTCAAGCAGGAGTGCACAGCGCTACCCTGCACTGAGCCAGACCAGCTTTATGAGATCTTTATAGGGAAGGAACGTTTGCAATTAAACACTCCAGAAGGTTTTCTCCACTTTTAGCCTCTGAATAGTGGTTGAAAGAGACACAGAGAGTCTTAAGCAAAAGCCCAGCTTAAAAAAAAGCAAGCCTTGATCTGTAGGCTGCTAGCTCAAAGCCGATAGAAACCCCATCAAGTTACTGAATGGGAGCAGTGAGGGAAGGGCGAAGACCATGACTTCTCTTTGTGCTAGGGATGAAGCTGCAATGTGGAGCAGGGTGACCTAGTTACATATTTCTCTCGCGCGCTCTCTCTGCTGCTGCTGCTTTCTACTTAAAAGCCGCAGTTGGGTTCGGCTGCTACTCTGCAATTTGCTAATGAAGCTTCTAACATCCAAGCCAAGTAGGGTGAAAACAGGGAGCTACTGGAGTCCCTTGCAGAAGTGCTGCAGCCCGAAGGTTTGGGGAAGCAGCTGAACTGCTGGTTCCGTCTCCACACTGAATCCGCAAGTCATCTATCACTAGTGGTGAGTTACAAGGAGTGATGGCCTTAAACCAAACAGATGAGATGCAAGGGAAATATTCCTCCTGCTGAGAGCAATTAGATTATGGAACAGCTGCCAGGAGAGGACACGAAGGAACCACCGAAGGAAACATCATAAGGAGACAAGGCAACACTTCAGGGGTTTGTACATAGGAGAACTGATGCCAAATGAGGGAGTTTTAATGACCCATGAGGTGTCTCCAAGCCTTAACTTCTAATTACAACTGAAGGGAATGGAAGCTGGAAACCTTCTGAACTTTCAGCCATGTGACCTTTAATTCTCAGCCACATGGACCCTCTTCCTAGGATAGGGACAAGTTCCCAGTCACACTTGTGACGTTGAGCAATGCATGGATATTCTGGACTTTAAAAAAAGTGCTTTCAATGGAAAGAACTGGGGTTGTTTGTGTGCAGAATTGTTCTGTCAGTCACAGACAACCCCTCTAGCTGTAAGGAGGAGATCTGCATGAAGCGGAAGGCAGGGTTTCAGGGAAAGGAGTGATGTGGACACTGAGGCTGATGTTATGCGCAGCTGAAGCTAGGCACTGTTCATTCTGCAGTCAGTTGCCATGTCACCACTTTTCAGTGTCACTTTCTTATATACAGCCCATCTTGCAGGGGCAGGATTTGCAGAAAGGGGGTTAAGGCAGAGGGTTGCCTGAATTTTGTGGGATCATCCCCCAAATTCACTGGGTGGTCCGGGATGTTGCAGACTGAGCTTAAAGAATCATTTTATTGATTGTGGACTTTTAAAAGAAACATTGTTGCCACGTGATGCCATTTTGCCATTACATTGTCCTGCTGGGTAGTACATCAACGCTAACGGTATGTCCATATTGGAGCTGGGAGCATGCGTCCCAGTGTGGCTAGGTAAACATGCTAGTTCTGCTCAAGCTAGTGGGCAGTGGCTCAGGCTAGCAGCACAAGTAAGTACCCAGTGGGTCAGAGCAGGTTTGGTCTCCGAAGGTTAGCCCGAGCTGCCACCTCTGGCTGGCTACGCTGCTATTTTTAGGGCCCTAACTCAAGCGGAGCTAGTGTATATCTGTCTACTCCAGGTGCAGTGTGGACATACCCTAAGGAGTTTGTCCTACAAGACAGGCTCTCACACGTCTAAGAGTTTCAAGACCTGTGACACTTTTTGCCTTAGGGTGTCAGTCCTACATTTAAAAGTGCCGGCACTTGATCTCTATGGAAGAGGAGTGACTCTGGGATGTATCTTTCATCATACTTGGGGGGCCATATAGACTCATTCCTGCAAAAACCATTACAAGAACTCTGTCCTTCCTGGTGTAAGGGAAGCCTAAATACATTCACATGTGCCCCTGCCCCTAATTAGGTCACCATGTCCTCTGGTGGCCATAAGGACCGCTATTCCTCTGTATTAAGCAAGGCCATCAGCCAGTGATACCCAAGCATTAGGCCAGCAGAGGGCGCTGCTGTGTACAGGTGGGGAATTAGCCTTGCAGGACCCAATGTGGTTGTTATAAGAACGTAAGAACAGCCATACTGGGTCAGACCAATAGTCTATCTAGCCCAGTATCCGGTCTTCCGATAGCAGCCTATACTAGGTGCTTCAGAGGGAATGAACAGAATGGGCAATCACCAAATGATCCATCCCCTGCCGCCCACTCCCAGCCTCTGGCAAACAGAGGCTAGGGACACCATCCCTTCCTATCTTGGCTAATAGCCATTGATGGACCTATCTTCCATGAACTTATCTAGTTCTTTTTTGAACCCTGTTATAGTCTTGGCCTTCACAACATCCTCTGGCAAGGAGTTCCACAGGTTGACTGGTACTTCAGAACCACCAGCTCACATCAGGTCAGAGCGGCCGCCAGATGGCCAGCACTCTCAGCCCTTCACAGGCAGCTCCCCCGCAGCAGGGTACAAGGAACTCAATGGGAATTATTCACATCAGCACCCATTTGTTTCCTGGGGAGTGAGCATAAGGCCTATGGAGGTGAAAGTCCCAGCAGCCTGTCCTCAGTCAGTGCAGCTGGTTGTTTAAATATCGTTTAAATTAATTGGCATGGGAGAGCGGAGGCAGGTGGATGATTAGCCCCATTAACATTTCCAACAGAAGAGAAAGCCAAAACAGCTGAGTCACTTCAGGGGTCCTTGGGAAGGGCATGCCAAGGTCTTGACTCTCCCAATCCCCTTTTAATATCCGATCAATAGGCTTGATCTCTGAGAATTATCTCCTTTTTACAAGGTGCATAAACAAGTTCCCTGCCCTGTGTGCTCCCTGGACCTCTCTGTCCATCTACTTTTTTCTCTGATCCAAAATCTCTCTCGTGTCTTGCTTTGCTTTTCCCCCCACCCCGCCCCCCACAATTCTGCATTGTCTCTACATTCTGACCAGCTTTTTTCTTAATGTACAAAAGCAATAAATAATGCAAATGAGCCACCATTTCATTATTTTCTCGGCTTGTCGTTCAAGGAGCAATTTGGAGCATGGACCCAAGCTGGTGAATCGCAGCGCATTCCCTCCCAAAGGCGGGCATATGGCAGCACCACTGCTCCCCCTGCCTCCCATGGACCCACCCTCCAGCTTCCCAACACAAAGACTCACTTCACAAAATTTAATTACTCTGCTAACATGTCCCATATGCTCCGTGGCAGGCAGAGAAGGTTTTAATTACATCTGCGCTAGACATCCTGAGGAGCCCTGATTTCCCCAGATCCCAGGGGCCTGATGCAGTGCCCAAGGGGAAAAGCTGGTGCTGCCAGCCCCATCTTTGTGCCTACAGATGGGGCAGTCAGTCCCAAAATACCCCTCCCGTCTCCTCTCTCTAACACCCCCAGCTAAATCTTGCTGCAAATGAGGATTGACAAAGGTTCCCTACTCGTTATAGGAGAGCATATTCCCCAACCTTCTAGATTGCTGACCAGCAACACTAATTAATTAATTAATCAATCAATCAATCATCATTAATAATCAGAAGCACTTCCATGGGGCTTCTCCTTTGCTTGATTGCAAACCTAGATCGAAGTGTGGTCCCTGCCCTGCAGAGACTAACATAAATCAGATTGGGTGAGCGACTCAGATGTGCACTCCCAAACTCAAACCAAACCCCCAACGTCATCCTGGGATTTAAATCAGCTCAGTTAGCTTCTCCCCTCCTTCCTCTGTCCCCTTTACTTTTCATTTTCAAAACTGCCTCTGCAATTGTTAATTTACAAACCGCCGGTTGTTGCATAGGCGGCAGGTAGGTAAGACCGTTTGGGGGACAATAAATCAGATGGAAGACAGGACTTGGTGTGACGTGACATCATTATGCAAAGAGGGGTGCCTAAGATTCTTGGAGCAGCTGTATCATATTCTTCCTAGAAGCTGAAATCATTTTGTTTTGAGTATTTGAGTTTGGGCCCAGGACTATGTGTCTGTTTGGTTTTTGTGTGCTGGAAGTAGAAGGCCTGCAAAAGTGGATCTGCCCTGGAACTAGTCCTGAGAAGGTCTGATTCAGACTGTGGCTTATTCCATATCTCATATTCTTTCAATTTTGTCTAGGCACATCTTCATGTAAAAATCTCTTTTGTGAGCCACAACGTGGTAATATGTCTCCTAGCAGCTATTGTTAATATTTTGAATAGGTGTCACTCTTCAGTGTCTTTGAAGGGTTTGGGTGGAGGTGTTTCCAATGATATATAGCGAGGGGGGGGGGGTTAAACAAATTACACCCTGATGAGTATTTTTCAGGCTATTGTGTATGTCTGACCAGAAATTTTGTATCTGAGGGAAGTCCCATAAAATGTATATGTGGTGATTGATCTGTCTGCAATCTCACTGGCAGAGATTTAGGAAGTCAGGTTTATTTTATTGGTTGTACACTGGAATGAGATTATTTTCACATGAAAGTCTCCATAAGATGGTGAGCAATTGGTGGGCTAAGCCATTCAGAAGTTAGTTGTCTATGGCACTCTGGAATTTTAAGTCCCATTTCATGTTTAGATCCAGGATTTTAAGGCTTTCAAGATTATCTGGAATTGCACAAAATCTGCCTGTTAGCACTTTATTTTTTTGTCCAAAGTTGTCAATTCAGTCATAGATTTGGGAACTGATTGACGTACGTTTCCCTCATCAGAGCTGGTGTGAAGAAGGTGTCGTCACAGAAGAAAGTAATGAAAATCCAATTTGTGTCATTTGAATTCTTGGGTCAAGTGTTTTTATGATTTTGAGTATGTAATATGGAAGACATGACCTAACTGTGTCAATATTTCCTGTGTTCATCCATCTGTGATGTCCTGGATGAGGATAAAATCTGGGCGATCATGGATCTGTATTAAGGCATGGATCAGCATTCACGTCGCACTCCCCGTCAGTAACTGTCCCAGGCCGGGGAAGCTAATGATCCAACCAGAGGACAAATTTGGTGATGAATCCTGGTCACGTGCCAACTGAGGCATGTTGTGCATATGATAAGAAGATGAAGTTGGGATAAAATTGTGATTCCTAACTTCTGTGCTTTCAAATCATTAAGTTATTTTAAACCCATATATTGTTTTGAAATTAAGATGAAATCTTTGGTCACTTTAAAGAGAGTTGGTAAAGAAGCATTTGGCTTGGAGCAGAATGTTATATGCCCACAGGGAAATGTTGTTCTCTGTCGCTTACTTATGCCTTGTATGAAGGGGTAATTGTGTATCATGTTAGTCATGTTGAGGGAAAGGTGAGAGGTAATCGTTACCTTAGTCCCGTTCTTTGGTTCAGCCTTAAAGGTTCTGAATATAGACTGGTCACTGCAATTGGGAAAGAAAGAGCTGGGTTTATGCATGGCTTTGATACCTCGGATGAATTTGTCTCTGAATCCCACGTGATCATAGTGCCAATAGCACAAATGATCTATTCTGCCAAATGCATGCTCTGAAGTTAGTGACAGGAAGAAGGTTGAAGTGTCACAGGAAGAAGTGACCTTTCTGTGAAGGTTAGCATTTGGGGGAAAAGACATGTTAAACTCTTCTGAGCTCATGTGAGCCTCATCTTCCTGGTATGAAGGGCATTTGGTTTGGGGAAATGGGGAAGGTTGTGGGTTTAGCTGGCTGGCTTATGCAAAAACAGCCCATCTGTTTCTCACTGCCAGAATGACAACTGTTTGTCATATCCAGGCAGGAGACAACTGCCCAGGGGTCAGGAAGTAAAATACAGTACTGGTGGGAGTCACCAGATAGCACTGTTGCACATAGTTTTACCAGTTCTTTTTCCTACCATGTGGGACCAGTTCAGTCTGAAGAAATGCTCTGTTCTTTTTAGTGACCTGTTGTACTTTCTTTCCAGGGGAGCTGTTGCAAACAAACATGGGAGTTCACTTTCTTCCTTAATCTCTCTAACTACAGTCAAGTCTTGGGATAGACTAGCTCCCTGGGAGCCAGGCACTGGAATTTTGGCTGAGATTCCAGAAAGAGGAAATTGCCTGCATGCTATTTGTGACCCCCTCTGTTCAAGGACTGGCGCATAGAGTGATTTCTCCTCTGACAGGAAGCTAACCTGCAAGGTCACTACCACTGGGCAGAGTAGGGACAATACCTTCCTCTTCCACAGTGTTCAGCACAGTTACCCTCTTTTCACTATAGTGTTTCAGGCCATGGGGAGGTCCCAATGGGTCAGTATACATCCAACAGTCCTCTAAGAATACACTGATCCAGATGCTGCCCTTTCATCCAGCCCCCTCCCTCCCTAATGCAGAGCAGTGGCCTCGACATTAACTCATCACGATTGCACACCATGGAAATAATATGCACTGGATTGGCTCTGCACTAAGGCTTATGCATTAACAGGGATTCCTTCTTCAGCAGCATCATTAGCTCTGTCACGGTCTGGAGCCTAAAAATACCACTAGAGTGGAGGAGAGGGGGGCAGGAAAGGGGAGGGAAGGCAAAGGCAATAAAGGAAGCAGGCAGGGAGTCAAGTGACAGCTTAGGACCTTTCAGCTAGGAAAGGTCAAGCTGCACTTTTGAACGGCTCAGCCACCATTTAGGTGCATAGTAACGGGAGGTCCTGCCCTTCTCCGCTTTATGGATTTGAGTGGTGGTTTTGCCCTTTAGGTGAATCAAATTGATTTAGTCCAGTCACTGACTTCCATTTCTAGGTCTGCTTTGCCCAGACTCCCTAATCCGTGAACAGGATTTCATCGTGCTAGGCGCGTCTGATTCTTCAGTGGATGGCTTAGCATTAAATTGGGCTTCAGAGATGCAGGGCTGCTTGGTTTATGCATCTTAAAGTTCAGAAGGGGTGGGTGGGGACGAGACACTCAGCTATGTTTGGGGGTTTGTGTGTGAAAGGTGTGTTTGTTTGTAGGCTTGGCTAGGTGAAAATAACCCTGCAGTACCTTAGAGTAAGGATACAAAATGCTGTAGTCACTAGGGCCAGTCAAAATACTCCCCATCAAAATGCCCCCAATTTTTGGTTTTCAGGTTGTGGATATTCCAGCAAGATTTTCTGCTGGAAATACCCCACCCCCATTTTCCAATACACTCAAGTAGTAGCTTTAGCATCTAGGAGCTCTGATCTAGAATATTGTGGCATCTTTCCTTAAGCAAGGGCTCCCTACCTCCAAACAAAAAGAGATGCTGTGACAACTGCTTAGAGATCAGTGAGCCATGGCAGGGTGCTGAGGGCCCTCAGCTACCATTGAAGTCCACGGGAACTGGAAGTGCTCAGCACCACACAGGACTGAGCCCCTAGGCAGGGAGTTGTGAGCTGCTCTGAAGGGCAGGAGTTTTTTTCCTTCTCAGCATCCTTCAAGAGTGAGTGGACTTCCATCGTTTGCATTTTAAAAGAAGGGTACGCAGAGCCAATAGCGACTCATCGAATATCCTGAGCATTTAGCAGCACAATCAATACTGCATGGCAGCAAGGAACAGTTGGGTTGTGTTAATACTCAGCACGGCTGCAGCCTTTTTTTTAATTCATAGCCCTCAAAGCACTGGCCAAACTTCAGGTAATCAAAAAAATATATATATAAACATATTATAAAGGGGGAAACCCCTATGTACTGGGGCAAAGTACCTCGTTCACCTCAGCAGACTCAGTTCTTTTCAGCCTTGGAGACACAGGTTTGGGCAAGGCAGTCCTTCTAGGTGGCACAAGGTCAGGCTATACCTTCCCTCAGTCAGTCCCTTGTGTCTGTTTTCCTTTCCCTTCTGGGGAGGGAATGCAGCCTCCCTTCCTGGAAAGGTTCAGTGTCTTGCTGCACCATGGCAGCTCCCACCTCCAGGCTCCCTTTCCTAACAGGGGAGGGTTTAAAAAGGTCTCAAACAGTTGGAGTCAGCTGAACCCAAGTGGTTCTCTAGCAACCCCTTTTCAGCTGAACCATATTAACCTGTGGTTACTTCTCCTCAGTGGATAGGGAGGGGCTTTTTTAACCTTCTGGGACTGATTACTACCCCTCCCCCCTTAGCTGTTTGTCCTGGGTTTACCACAGTACATACAGAAGTTATTTAGGTTACAAAGGCAAGCCCTTGAAAGTTAGGAAATGCCAGATTTACGATTGCCCATGCAACCGTAGTTCTGCCTCTAAGTGCATCCAACTCATGCACAGAATGAGGGGGGGAGCCCCATGGAATAAATCATTTGTGATCATGCAATTAAAGAATGGATCATAATGCATATGCACCAGAGGGCTAAATTAACGTTGCATGAGTATTTTCTAACTTTTGAGTGCTCGTCTTTCAAGCTAAAGAACGTCCTTTAAAGCCAGTGGTGAGGTTTTTGTTTGTTTATTATGTAATTTCCTGAGTTTTTTATTTTAAAGGAAAAAAGGAACAACAAATTCTGTGACATATAACTGTAACAACACCCTCCACGTGCATCAGCAGCAGCAGCGTTTGAAGGCTGAGCCTTGAGCTCTGCAGCACAGACTGCTACCGATAGAACTATGGGAATAATTACATTAGCTAGCAACAGGAGATGACTATTGTCCCAGAGAGGGGATGGAGTGCTGGATCCAGGTGTTGGGGATGGTTGGGGCAGGGCGAGCCCAGCCTAGCTTTGTCTCTTCCCTCCACCGCTTCCCCTCAGGAATTAGGAGTCTCCATCCCAGCCCAGGAGGATGGGAAGACAGGGCTTTATAAGAAGAGCCCCGTCGGTCTGTTGGTCTCTCCACTCCCTTTCCCACAGCACCAACTGAGAGTTGGGAGAGTTCCTGCCCTATGTGGTGCCACCAGAGGGGGACATGGACCACTGAACTATGTGCCACAAGGGTGACCAGACAGCAAGTGTGAAAAATCGGGATGGGGGGGGGGAATAATAGGAGCCTATATAAGATAAAGTCCCAAATATTGGGACTGTCCCTATAAAATCAGGACATCCGGTCACCCTATGTGCCACCCCGGCTCTCTTCTCCAACCCCACCCCACCAGCTACTCCAGCAGCTCCCAGGTGGTCCAGAGCACAGTGCTGCTGCTGTTCCTTTAGCGGTGGTGTGAACCGGACGGTGGTGTGAACGTTTGTGTGTTTGCCAGCCTTAGGGAAAATGGCTTCGCGGGTGAGCTTGTATGTTGGTGCCCTCTTTCTTTACCACGACATGGCATGCCACCCTTACTTCTGCGCTGTTGCTGGCAGCAGCACTGTCTTCAGAGCTGGGCACGCAGCCAGCACCTCTACAGTAGCCTTGTGACCCCCTTTTGTGTTGGGACCCCCAGTTTGAGAAACACTGCTTTTGAACAGGGCGCCCCCCCGACCATGATCACCCTGGGTGGTCACCCACATTGCCCACCCATAAGGCCAGTCCTGGTTGCCACCTGCCCAGGTTTTGCCAGGATTGTCCCTTTTGTTGAGATAGCTGCCCCAGGAAAAGTGCTTTATACCCCTGCCAGCTGGCCAGTTTTATTGGTTCAGGGTCGTCCCAGATGTTCCTTTTTTTGAACCTCAGAGGTGGCAATTTTAGTCACAGGACCAAAAAAAAAAACAAAAAAAAAACAAAAAACACCACTGCCACAACCTGGAGGTGTTTCCTCTGCTGCATATCTAAGGCCTGGAATGGAGGTGATAGCATCTCAAAGAAAAGGACTAAAGAACCCTTTCGCATGGAAAGTGTTAGGCAACCTAACTATAGTGATCACTGCCAGCCTCCCCTGTAATTTACAGAGAGTGAGTGAGTGAGTGCACCTGCATGCACTGAACTGGGACACCAGAGGCCTGGGTTCAATTCCCAGCTCAGCCACAGGTTTCCTGAGTGACCTTGCGCAGTCATTTATTCTTCCCTGTGCCATAGATCCCCATCTATAAAATGGAGATAATACGTGTGAGGTATCCAGATACTACAGTGATGAGGATCAGAATATAAGTACCTAGATAGATCAAGCCCCATTCTACAGCTGGGGAAAAGGAGGCAGAAAGAGGTAGAGTGACTTGCCCAGGATCAACCTGTGAGTCAGCAGGAGAATGGGGAATAGAACCCAGGTCTCATGCCCCCAACTAGTGCCCTCTCCACTGGACGTTGCTGAACTCACTTCTTAAATTACATCAGACAGACAGACAGAGGCTCTTGTGGAAAGACAAAATGATCATCTACTGACCGACTGAACGATCTAATTAAGATTAAATTTCAGCCAAACTGTGTCCAGTTACAGTAATTATTGTGTATTTAACAAATAGTAATTTTTTTTAAAACATGCTAATGAACATCTTGGTGAGAAGCTCATGCTATTTAATTAACATGCTATAGCTGTCCCTTTGTGACACTTTTCTTTTTGCATTTATGTGTTAATTTGTATCTCTTCATTTATTTTCGTGAACTGCCAGCATTGTAAAAAAAAATGAATAAGAACTCGTGAACTTATAAAAAGAGAGTGGATTTCTTTGTCCAGAAAAGTTGGAGATGGCAAATGACTAGAGCAAAGCATCATATAGGCAGGTGCTGTGCAAACTTCTCCCAGCCCAGACCAGGTCCTGCAACACACCTCAATCCTGTCCTGCAGTACCCAGCCATTCTAGTCCTGGGCTCTGCCAATACGTCTCACTCCTACTCTGCAACCTCCCCTGCCATTCCATTCCTGAATCCCACCCCCTCCCTTAGTTCTACCAACGCAGCTCTTCCTTCTGACCTACCCCAACTCTAGTTACTCCAGGCCTGGGATTCAACTGTTCAGAAATGCTAACGCTAGCAAACCACACAGTCATTTAATGATAGGTTTCATGTTCTCTGTATATATAAAATCATCCTACTGTATTTTCCATGGCATGCATCCGATGAAGTGAGCTGTAGCCCACGAAAGCTCATGCTCAAATAAATTGGTTCGTCTCTAAGGTGCCCCAAGTCCTCCTTTTCATTTAATGATGTGCATCCACATGAACTAGGACAACACCTGCCCAAAGCTCATTGCCACTTGTGGCTCCAAATGCAAGGAGAAGCTGCGGCAGAATTTGAATCTGGGTCTCCAGCGCCAGGCGAGCCTCGTAACCCACTGCGTCAGCTGCTGATCTCCAGTGCACTAAGTGTCTCGTTAGTTCTAAACAGCATCCTTATTTAACACACTTCAATTTAAAGTAGAATTGATATTTCTTGCTCCAGAAAGTCTCACCTGCCTCTCAAACAGCTCCTGGCAGGCTGCCCATACTCACTTTCACTTCTGCTCTAACAAGGGGAACCTTATTCCTCTCAATTGGAAAAGAGCTTGAAGCCCTTGATTTAAAGTTCTGATCCATCTCCCCCACCCCTTAAATGCCGCAAAAAACAAAAATGTATTTATTGCCGTTATAATTGGGATACCAAGCTTTTTCCAATACATTTCATACCTCAGGTATCATGGAAACTGAACCTTGAGTTAGCGTCTAACAAAGGACTCAACAAAGTTCAGCACAAAAGGGCCTGTATTGTTCTCTGGGGGCGGGAAGTTGGGAGGGGAGGGGGGGGGGTTAATTCTTCTTTTGCTTCCTCAAGTATGTTCCCTGAACATTGAAGCCTTAGGTGGAAAATATTGAACGCTTCAAGATTTCTCTTCTCTCCAACCCCCACCACCCTCCTTCCACCAGTTGCTAGAAATGCAGAGATCCAAGAGAAAAGAGCAGCACTCACAGCTCCTGCTTTCCTAACAAGATCTCATTATGGTGCTGGGAAAAGTTGACCCTGACAGACATGTCAAGCCGAGGCACAGCATTTATTCTGCACATCATTCCCTTCTTCTATAGTTTAGCAGTAGCTCAAGGGGGTTTCCCCTCATCCTTTTATTATCACAGGGAGTGAGGTTTGAAAAAAGAAGTTATTTTTAAATATATGTTTAACTCTCTGCACTATTTAAAACCACCCATAGAACAAACACATTTTCAGAGAGGATTGGGGGCAGAAGATCCACATACAAAAATGTGTGCATGACTGCACACCTGCACACGGAGGTCTTTATTGCAATAATTTTGCAGATGGCTAATTTTGTAGTTCGCTGTTTAAATGACCATTAGGATGAGAGGCATAGTTTGCATGTGCAATCGTGAACATCTAAAACACAGTAAAACTGAATGGCTTCTATAGGTGACTAAACTCAACACTCAGCCCAGGCTCATCCCAAGACTCTATGAGCACTTTCTGGGTGAACACAAACCTCAAGTTCAGCCAAGATGTGGGAGTGGCCCCATTGGGACTGCACATAAAGGAGACATGCACACACCTCACGCACAGGGGGAAATGCTGAGTTTTGCATGGCCCAAGCAGTTACACAATCACCTGCATTGTGCTTCCTGCTCCCCAACCTTCCCTGTTCTGTATGCTTGAAAATCACTTTGTATTCATGTCATAAATATAAAGGGAAGGGTAACCACCTTTCTGTATACAGTGCTGTAAAATCCCTCCTGGCCAGAGGCAAAACCCTTTCACCTGTAAAGGGTTAAGAAGCTAAGGTAACCTAGCTGGCATCTGATCCAAAATGACCAATGAGAGGACAAGATACTTTCAAATCTGGAGGGGGCGTTGGGGAACAAAGGGTTTGTCTGTCTGTCTGATGCTTCTGCCGGGAACAGATCAGGAATGCAGCCTCAGAACTCTTAAGTTAGTAAGTAACCTAGCGAGAAATGTGTTAGATTTCCTTTTGTTTAACAGCTGGTAAAATAAGCTGTGCTGGGTGGAATGTATATTCTTGTTTTTGTGTCTTTTTGTAACTTAAGGTTTTGCCTAGAGATATTCTCTCTGTTTTGAATCGGATTACCCTGTAAGGTATTTACCATCCTGATTTTACAGAGGTGATTCTTTTACCTTTTCTTTAATTAAAATTCTTCTTTTAAGAACCTGATTGATTTTTCATTGTTCTAAGATCCAAGTGTTTGGGTCTGTGTTCACCTGTACAAACTGGTGAGGATTCTTATCAAACCCTCCCCAGGAAAGGAGATGTAGGGCTTGGGTGGATATTTTGAGGGAAGACATCTCCAAGTGGGCTCTTTCCCCGTTCTTTGTTTAAATGCTTGGTGGTGGCAGCGTACGGGTCAAGGACAAGGCAAAGTTTGTACCTTGGGGAAATTTTTAACCTAAGCTGGTAAGAATAAGCTTAGGGGGTCTTTCATGCAGGTCCCCACATCTGTACCCTAGAGTTCAGAGTGGGGAAGGAACCTTGACATGGTGGCAGAGCAGTGGGATCATTTTGAGATCATTTTGAACCAGAAGCACAGCAGGATTTTAAAGGATTTTGTAAAAGGTGATTGCAGCTGTAGATTCTGTCTCTCTGTCTGGGGGACAGAGCAGCAGGCATAACAAACGGATTTTTCTGTAGGCTGAGATCAGCTATCAGAAGAAAAGAAAAGAAAAAGAAAAGGTAAAAGAATCACCTCTGTAAAATCAGGATGTAAATACCTTACAGGGTAATCCGATTCAAAACACAGGGAATCCCTCTTGGCAAAACCTTAAGTTACAAAAAGACACAAAAACAAGAATATACATTCCATCCAGCACAGCTTATTTTACCAGCCATTAAACAAAAGGAAATTAACGCATTTCTAGCTAGATTACTTATTAACTTAAGTGTTCTGAGGCTGCATTCCTGATCTGTTCCTGGCAAAAGCATCAGACAGACAGACAAACCCTTTGTCCCCAACACCCCCTCCAGATTTGAAAGTATCTTGTCCTCTCATTGGTTATTTTGGGTCAGAGGCCAGCTAGGTTACCTTAGCTTCTTAACCCTTTACAGGTGAAAGGGTTTTGCCTCTGGCCAGGAGGGATTTTACAGCACTGTATACAGAAAGGTGGTTATTCTTCCCTTTATATTTATGACAATTCACGTCACAGAAATCTCTGGAGTGAGATCCAATATGGCAGCTACCACTATTGACTAGTGAAAGGCCCAAGACTACAACAAGATCTAAATCTAAACATCCCCTAGGGCTGAACTAGTCCAGGTCCAACAGCAGAGGGGGATGGGAATCAGCTGCAACATGTAGGTCACAATTTACTCTGAACTTCACCCCGCTGCAACTTCAGATCCAGTCCCAAACATCCCAGAGTTCAAAGAGTCTCCACCCCTGCATTCTGTGTCAGCCTCAGCTCTGATATTCACACATATGTTATATTGATATCCCTGGAAACTGAAAATTTCTGTCAACAGAACAAGTACAGCTACAGGACAAACTTCCCTTCCCACACACCCAGAAGCCTGAGGGACCCCATTTCAGTGGATAGAGAGGCTGGTTTCTAGGGCCTCCTTGTTGTCTCGCTCAGCAGATGCCTATCACATTAACAGGGTGTGAATTGTGATTTGGAAACTTGATCCCTGGCAAACAGGTTCAAAGCACCCTCTTTCACTGGGGCTGGCTAGCAGCCATTGGACGGCAACAGTTCTTTTTCACTAGTTACCCAGTTTGGATTGGCAGCTATGAGGCAGAAGGGCTTAAACTATTTTTTTCATACGTAGCAGACTATAAACCCAATCTCTGAGGCTACAGAAGCGTAGTAGTCAATGTTTATCTGCAGAGTTTGAGCATTACAAAGTTGTTCATGTTCGGTAAATATGTTTTCTGATAATCAGCTAGCATTTACTTCGCAGACATCTGAGTTATCAAATACACAGAGAAAGGAGATTTAGGGATTTTGATGGCAAAGGCTCCCCAGATCAGACTATAAAGCACCACATGAATCCAGGTGTCTGTCACACAGGGAGGTGTCACTACACCTGACACCTTCTCCCAGCCCACAAAGATGCTGTAGCTCCCAATCCTTCCTCCGGAGGAGATACTACCATGTCACCTGCCCGGTAAATACAGCATGGATGCTGCTGACTGGTGCTGAATTATTCAGCCTTCCTGCCCCATGAAAGGAAATTATCTGCTGTTTAAGTGGGATGAAGAAAAGTTAGCATCAAAGGTAGCTTAACTCAGTAAAACACAGGTTGAAGAGTTCCTTGTCTGTGACTGTCAGGGGTAATAATCACAGCTCTGATCAAACAAACAGCCCTTCAGACCCACTTAGTGCCCGTAATCAGCAGGTTCACATCTGTCTCTCAGCTGTCAGGGAAGAAGGTGTTTAAAGGGTTTGGGGGCTGAGTCAGGAAGAGATGGGGGCGGGGGTGTTGAGTTGTGAAACAGGAAGGTGTTGGTTGTAAAGGAAGCTCTGGCAGACATGGACTTTCTGAATGCCCAGATGTTTTGCTTTATACCACTCTGGCCCCTTCAGTGTCCTCCTGAAGGGTGGGTTGGTTTACAGGAATCCAGCATTAGTCTATTAAATTGACCCTGGGTGGCTGGAGGCATGCCTCCTCGCACCAAACCAGCATCTCTGAGCTCCCACCTCACACCTACCCATGCCCATCACCAGCTCTCAGCTCCCCCACCTCCTTCCAGTCGCTGGATCGCTGAGCCCCTACACCTTCCTCTTGGCATAGGTTCCCACCATCCCTCCCAGCCACCCACTAGCCCTCCTGCTGCAAAAGCTGGGAAACAAACCCCAGCCTGATGCCATTCTTCATCCAGTGGGTTGACTGGATGCTGCTAAAACGCTGCACCGCGGCCTCGGATTTCATCAAGCAACCACCACTGTCTCTAAATCCCACAGCAACGGAGAACTGTGGCCCAGCTTCTTCAGGCCCAAATGCTATTGCCTTAGGGAAGGCTGGCTGAAGTGGCTAGTCTGGGCACTGCTAGCCAGGAGTTCCTGGAGGGAGCTGGTTATGAAGTGTCTTCTTGACTCTAGGGCACTGTTAGAGCAGGGGCTGAGGGGCCAAGCCAGTAATATGAAAGCTGGGCCAAAAGATGAGGACATTTGGTGAGCTGTGGGCTGACAACAGGGTGTGATGCTGGCAGACCAGGTGCCAGCTTATGCCAAGGCCCTAAGCCTCACTGAACACTGACGAGTGCATAGCTGGAAACCAGTCCACCTCACCTGTGTGCTAAAATAGATGTTGGAGTTTAGTGTTTAGACTTTATAAAATGCTTGTAGGATGCTGCATGTACTAATCTTATTTATAACATCTGTATAACGTAACACTGAAGTGTTCGCACTGTAACTCTAAAAGTGTTTGCTAAAACTGTAAAACCCCAGCGTCAGGAGAGAAGCATGCATTACCATGTATGAAGTGCTAGTTTACCACAAGAGGGGTCATCTTCTTCCCAACAAAAGAAGGCCAATAGCCACCAGATAAGCCATTATGGAACATCAGTGAACAACAGACATTGTTGATTACTTCCTCCACACTCACAAAGAGGGTACGTGCACAAGTCCTCATCCCATCATAGCTTGAACTCTGGGGGAAGGGTATAAAAATACCTGACCAGAAGAAAAAAGTTATCGCTATGCTGCTTTGAGTTCAGAGATGGCAATATTTCTAAGCATAAGCAAGGGATCCCCAGGCTGATTGGCGTGGGTTAGCCCTAAAGGACATACAGAGCTTGCATATTATAGCAGCCACTATTCCCTTTTGGAATTTAAGACTGTATTTAATTTGTATGTGTGTTTAGCTGCTTTAACCGTGTAAATAACTCTCATTTCTTTTTCCTAGTTAATAAACCTTTAGTTAGTTTACTATAGGATTGGCTACAAGCATTGTCTTTGGTGGGAGACCTAGGGCAGTGGTTGTCAAAGCCGGTCTGCTGGTTGTTCAGGGAAAGCCCCTGGCCAGCTGGGCAGGTTTGTTTACCTGCCGCGTCCGCAGGTTCGGCCGACTGCAGCTCCCACTGGCCGCGGTTCGCCGCTCTAGGCCAGTGGGGGCTCCGGGAAGTGACGCAGGCCGAGGGATGTGCTGGCTGCCCTTCCCGCAGCCCCCATTGGCCTGGAGCAGTGAACCGCAGCCAATGGGAGCCGCGATCAGCCAAACCTGCGGACGCGGCAGGTAAACAAACCGGCCCTGCCCGCCAGGGGCTTTCTCTGAACAAGCAGCGGACTGGCTTTGAGAACCACTGACCTAGTGTGCACTTGACCGAGGGTAAGTGACTGGTCCTTTGGGACTGGGAGTCACCTGAATTTTGTTGTGATTTTTGGTGTAAGGGACCTTCTGTCACCAAGGCAGGGGCTTGCCTGGGTGGCAAGATAGACCGGAGTGCCCCAGGGGACTGTCTGTGACTCCATGTTAAGGCTGTCACAGCGCTTGAGGAGTTCACACTTGTTACTACCTGACAGTCTGCCCTGAGGCTGGCACTCAGTCGTGAGCTGCTCCAAACAGCTTGACACAAGGGCCCCGTTACCCCAGTTTTAGGCCGCTCTCCTTCCCCAGTTCCACTAGATTTCCCAGTTCCTTCCCCGGTTCTATCCTTCCCTCCAGATTATATCCTTCCCCTCACGCTGCTCTGTTACTTGCCCTCCATTGGCCCCCCTTCCAGAATGCCATTGTGGGGGGGCATTAGCACTGCGTGGCATGGCATAAACTTGCCATCACCGGCATAGCTGAACTACTGTGGCTCCCCTTGCTTTCCACTCTCCCACCCCCCACCCCTTGCCTGAATTGCTAGCGTTAAAGGGATTACGGAACAAAATGATCCGAGAGAAGGGATTACAGGGCATTATCAGCCGTGATCCCCTCTTAATTAATTACTGGTCAGACAGAAGAAGGGAGAGCTCCAGCGCACCCCACGATGCTGACGAGGAAATGATACGTGTGACTAGAAGGAAGCTGATGCTAAGAAGAGCGTTTGAAAAATGCCACTGCTCATTCCCAGGCAGCTATGGGCTGGGAAAGGGCTCTTAAAGGAGCACCTCCGTTGGCCCATTTTGACTCTTATGGGTCGTTTTCTCTCCTCAGCGCTGACTCTCAGCTCTCACTACATCCCCATTCACATCCTTAAGCAGAAAGCACAGCTGAAGCTGCAATAGCTTCTTCCGAGCAGAACCCTGGACCAAGTCCACCCTGCACACAGGAGCCAGCACTGGCTCCCTCCAGAGAACATTTCCCTCTTTCAGGTGACAATGAAAGCTTGTGGAGAACCTGCTAGCAAACTCCCATTTACTCCAGTGGGAGCATCCCCAAATGTTTGTCTTCTTTTGTAGGCAATCAAACTTAGCTGCAACCTATGGGCCCAACCCAGCTCCAACCGAAGGCAACGAGTTTCGGTGTTGACTTCAGTGGGAGCCAGAATGAGCCTGAAGACCGTTATTTTTGCAGCTGTTCCTCGTCTTATCACCTCCTGGGATATTTCAGTGTAAGTTAATTCAGCAATAGGGATAGGGTCCCAACCCTCCAATAAGTGCAAGGCTGCTGCTCCTGGGGCTGGGTTTGTTGAGCTAGTATTTCTGGGATTGTTGCTGGTATTTCTCCTGTCCTTCTGACTGCTTAAACCTATCCCCTGGGGTCCAGAAGGGCAGCTCCATGCAGCACAGAAGAGGTTTCTCCAAGAGACAGAGGCTGCATTTTAGCTCAGTTCTGATCTAGCTGAGGGGAAATAAAACAATCAGGAAAATCTATTTCTCCCACGTGTGTTGGCAGGCAGGAGTCTAGTTGGATTTTATTACCCCTCTAATGCCACCATTTATTGGGAACTGCCTCGTTATTATTTTATTGTTTGGCTCACTTAATTATATTCCCATTTTACAAGAGGAAGTGTATTTCCCTCAGATCACAGCAAAAGCCTAGTCTCTGTGTATTATTGTCAGCGGCCCCATATCCTCCTTTAGTGAGAGCGGGAATGTCTCACCTAATAACTATGCCCCAATTTTACAAGCGGAGGTTTGTTTCCCTGAGATCAGAGTTCCATTGCTCCATCACAGCTGAGGCATAGCCCCACTTCTGGTTCTAGCAAGCCCCTGTGAACAGAAACACATCCCTCTAACCCAAAGCTTCCCTATGGCTTCACAGTGAGACCTGACCATGGGCTCCCTCAATCTATAGGACCTTGAAACAGAGCTGGATACAAAAGGATTCACAAAGCCTGTTCAGTAACTGGACATGTACAGCCCTACTCCAGAGGAGAACATCTCCATATGGGCCCAATTCTAAAACCACAATCCAAACATCCACTACTTCATTTCCTCTCAGTGGCTGCTGCTGGCACACGGTGAAGCACAGTCAAGTGGTGCGGAATGGGCTCAGAATAAATGGATGTTTCCTTCATTCTAGACTGTTATAATCATAGAAATTAGATGGATAAGATCTTTTAGATGGACTCCCGCTGCACAATTTGCATCCAGATCCTGCTTGGATTTTGAACACCCCAAATTTTGCAGGTGCTCTGATTGGAGGATCTGGTTGAGCCTCATCTCTAATTAGATCAACATCTTCTCCATGCCACATCCACCAGAGCCAAACTGGTCCCTACAGTCTATTTTCCAGGGGTAGGAATCTAGATTCAGTGACCCAAGCTCCAAATCAAGTTTAGTTTAACAATGTCTAAATATTGTAACTAAAGAACCAACATAAAGCATGGGCACCAGACTCCAAGCCCTTCACAAACTTTCCCTGGGCTCTGCCTTCTTTCAGCAAACACACAGCCTCCAATCAATAGAGCAAAGAAAGATGGGACAGGCAGAGGGCAAACCCTGCTCACTAGGAATAAATTGGCTGAAACTGTTCACCATGCCTCACTGCGTTTCGGCTTGCTCAGAGCTCAGAGCTGTCCTGTCGAGCTTTATGCCTCTCCCTCCAAACGAGCCTGGGCATCATTAATGAAATGTAGTAGGGCACTACATAGGACTTATATGATGGCATCGCTCTTCCTTATTGCATCTCAAGCTCGTTTGCTTTGTCAGCGGCTGTCATTTGCCTCATGTGTCCACGGACAAAGTGGGGCAGGGGGGTACATGCCATTATCAGTGCAGCTGCCTTGGATAGGTACATGGTTCCCCTTGCCAAGGCACCTTGGTTGCTCCAGAAGCTGAGAAACGCTAATGGATGAGCAGCAAGAGGCTCACCGGCTCAATCCAGCAGCGGGGCTTCCTGTTCATATTGCACCTGCAACAATCCCCTTCTCCTCAAACTTGTTTTCACGTGTGACCTTTCAAACCGAGCATCCCCAGAACCACACAGACAGGCAGGCTTTCTGAGTCCACGGAGCATGCCTTGCTTCTAGGGGATTGGCCCTTCTCTGTCCTGCACAGAAGGGGTTAAGAGAAAGGCAGAGTTAGTGAAATATCTGAAAAATACAAGCATGCTGGTTGTGACAAATGTACATATTGGAGACTATTTGGAATGCAGATGTGTGTAAACATGCATACAATTATCAGATCCTTCCTGCATAATGTCGCCTTGCAGACGGCAAAAGCTCTGAATGCTCCACTGAGGCTAGGCCCGCTGGATCTGTTCGAATTAGGGAAGAAGCGGTCGGAAGATGACAGGCAAAGGAGCATGATGCCAGGGAAAAGGGGAAGCAGGCACCAATCGTTAAACTAAGCAATCATACCCAGTGGCAGGACGCTCAGCCTCCTGGTTCTGAGCTGCCAGTCTCTGAGGTACCCTGGTGTACAGCAAGCTGAGCACTGGCCCTGCCCACTATACCCTGGATTTTCATGTGCGGCTCTGCAGCTTAACTATGCTGCCCCCTTTTGCAGGGACAGTCACTACTCAGGTATGAAGCCAGCAGATACCAAATAGTAAAAAGGGAGCAGGGGATGAATGCACTGATGCATGATTAATGCACATCTCTGGTGGCACCTCACTCCTCACCTGCACCCCCTCTATTATTCCTGTCCTGGGTTCCCCTGCACACACACTCTATAACTCTGCCAATGTACCACCCACCTGACCTGTGCAGACCCCTCCAGTCCTGGGCTCCCACTCTGTTGTGTGAATGCAGCACAGTCCAAACTCTTCTCTGTCAATGCCCCTCATCAATCATAGTTTACACATCTACGTCCTGATTCAAAGCCCATGGAAGTCAACGGGAGCCTTTCCACTGACTACAGCAGGCCCTGGGTCAGGCCTACCATGCCTTTCAGCCTCAGCTCTCTACGTGCTTTGCAGAGAGGGCGGCTCAGGCCCAGAAAAGTTAAGCAACTTGCCCGAGATCGCAAGGAGTCAGAGGCAGAATCTTAAATAGAACCCAGGTGTCCTGACTCCTTACCCCTGTTCTAACCATTAGATCATTATCCTCCACAGCTGTTGCCATGGAGATGATTTTAATGGCGCCATGACCTCTGTGAAGCATCAAATGAGAGAAAGGAGGCAAACCATGAAGGGAGAAATTACCCATGTGGAAAAACAACCCTCACCCAATGCCCAGATCTGTGATTAGCAGCAGAAGTGGCAAGGGAATTCCTGGCTAATCCAGGTAAGAGGCAGGAGGATATAAAGCTTCCCCCAGTGACAGCGTCCCTCTTTAATATCAAACACACATCATTTCTATTTACCAAGAGCCCGTTGCTCTCTTCCGAATATAAGCTTCAAGCCCTGCCAAGGAAAGTCTATGGCTAATCTGCCCATTGTTCTCACACGGCCTGTGAAGCCTCAATTCCGTTTTTCATAAAGGTTTGTATGAACAAATCTCCTTCACTAATCCAGCGCCTTCCCCCAGCCTTCTGTGTGCGTTCCAGCACAAATCGGCTCCCTCTGCCTCTGCAGTTAAAGGAGGATTTAGGGGATAACAGAGAAGGCCCTTGAACGCAGGACTCCCTGATTAAAATATATAGGACAAGGGACACATCAAAACTGGAGAGAACAGCAGATGTGCTATGTGCTCATATGGTCCCGTTTAATGCAGGCATGGGCTCCTCCAGGTAGCTTGAAAATACTCAACTCTCAGTGCTTAGACCAAAGAAATAGAAATGAACTTGGCTGCCTCTATTATTGGGCTCTGACTCTGTTAGCCTACCAGAGATACCTGGCTTTCCTGTTCTTGGGCTGCTAGAATAAGAACCATCACACTGCCCCCTGACAGGAAGAGTTGTGATCCAATATCCCACCTCCAGAAGCAGCAGTTGCACTTGATGCTTCAGGCAAAAGCAAACAAGAAAACTAATGCAATAAAATAATAATTCCCTTAATAATTAGGATTAAGAATTAGAGATAAACCCGAACAAACAACTGTGGATCAAAAACCAGGCCACTCCTGAGCTCTGCACCTTAGCCCCATCTCTAGTGATAATAGCTCAGCCCCGTTCATTCCAGAGCTCTTTGCAAACATAAACTGTTATGCTGTACATACCCTGTAGAACCAGCGCAACCACTGAATGCAGCTACCTCTGCGGTGAAGTGGACCAACTGTCAGTTGGCCCACAATAACACTACACAACGACTTAGGGTGGGAAGTGAACAGCACTATCGCAGTTGAAACTGTAGTCTGACTCTTTTCTAAAGTGTCAGGCGATTTTTAACAATATGAGTAGTCACAACCGCCCCCAATGCCATGGTAGGACACAGCACCACTTCCTATGACACACACATGCTCCCGGCAACCCTCTTACCCAATAACTATCTACCTTCGGTATCTACATGGCCCGTATTACCATAATATCTGAGTGTCTCAGTCTTTAACACAGGTTTCAGAGGAACAGCCGTGTTAGTCTGTATTCGCAAAAAGAAAAGGAGTACTTGTGGCACCTTAGAGACTAACCAATTTATTTGAGCATGAGCTTTCGTGAGCTACAGCTCACTTCATCAGATGTTTACCGTGGAAACTGCAGCAGATAAACCTTGATCTATGCAGGAAATAGCCCGACTTGATTATGTAAAGAGTTGTCACTTTGGATGGGCTATTACCAGCAGGAGAGTGAGTTTGTGGGGGGGTGGAGGGTGAGAAAACCTGGATTTGTGCTGGAAATGGCCCACCTGTTGATCACTTTAGATAAGCTATTACCAGCAGGACAGTGGGGTGGGAGGAGGTATTGTTTCATGATTTCTGTGTGTATATAAAGTCTGCTGCAGTTTCCACGGTAAACATCTGATGAAGTGAGCTGTAGCTCACGAAAGCTCATGCTCAAATAAATTGGTTAGTCTCTAAGGTGCCACAAGTACTCCTAGTCTTTAACACAGTTATCCTCACAATACCTCAGTGAATTAGGGCCAGGCTATTGTCCCCGTTGTACAGATGGGGAACTGATGTACAGAGAGACAGGGGTATGTCTACACTATGGAGGGGTATGTCTACACTATGGAGACTATGCCTGCATAATCCTATAGCATAGACTCAGCCTGCCTGACCGAAGGCGTTTTCCTGTCGGTGTAGGAAAGCCTGCTCCCCAAACAATGCCAGCTATGTTGACAGAGGCATTCTTCCATCAACACAGCAGCACTTACAGCGCGGGTTATGTCAGGCAGGGGTGTGAACCGACACAGCTATGCCAATACAACTTGAAGTGTAGACCAAGCCTGCGTGACTTGCCCAAGGCCACAAGGAAGTCAGCAGAGCACGCACTTGAACCAAGACCTTCTGAGCCCCAGGCTACTGCCCTAACCACTAGGCAAGACTTCCTCTGACCCACCACATCTCTGCTTAGTCCCAGCCGAATCACAGCACCAGGCAGAGACCGCCTCGACTTAACAGTAATGCAGTGCTATGAAGGTTGGGGCTGGGAGAGAATTCATGGGTCATCAAGATGCGCCTGAAGCAGGGATCTGATTATTCCTAATTGTTTGCATGGCACCAATTGGTGGCAAAGCTGGGAATAAGGCTGAGGGGTCCTGACTCACCTATACGAAAAGAAGCCCATTTCAAAATGAAGCAAAGGAAGCCCAGTGTGTAAAGCCAACAGCGAAAAGCTAATTCTTTCCTGCTTTTCTACAATTTCATTTACAGGTTTTTCTAAAAGAAAAAAGGAGGAAAATCCCACATTCTACAGCCCTTCACAGCATCCCCTCCTCTTAGGAGTGCTACCACTTCAGCTGCTCAGCCACTTTAACTATCGCTCTGCTGGACAAGGGAAGAACAGCACATCGTACTCGTGCTGAGTGGATAGGTCCTGTCCACACTTGGCCACGCTGGGGGTTTGTCCTCACTCTCCAAAGAACCTGCAAGGACTAAGTGCTGGGTAGCCAGGTCAGCACAGCTGAAGGGATTCATTGATTTCCCCCTGCACACTATCAGAAGAAGGCGCTGTGTGGTGGGGGTGGAGGGAAGAACCAGACGTGGGGTAAGGAATAGTAGTTGTACAAATATCCTTTTTCACCCAAACTTGGATTGACAAAGCCTCTGAGCTTCCATCTTGAGCCCTGACCTAGGGAACCTTTGTATATTTTTTTGAGTAGGCTCAAGGATGCCTTTTTAACCTCTTGGTTAGAATCCTGGTTGGCAGCACCCAACGGTTGGGCTTCGGGGTACTGTTCATCCATTGCCCGCTACCAGTCCCAGTTCAGCAGCTCCATGCACTGCACCAGCACCACACAGATCTGCACTGGTGCACGTGTTAGGAGAGCCTGCGTCCTTGAACGCATTGTGCTATTTGTTCTGAGGGCACCGCAGCGGCCTCTGGCTGGTTTTTATATACATAAGCTTGGAAAAAGACAGTTTTCAGGATTGGCTCACTGCGGGGACACTGATGTGAATTTGTTCTCTATAAACGGTTTATTTCTCTATTATCAAGACACACAAAGCAGTGTCAATCATCCCATCCCGGTACAAAAGCTGTGAGGCTGCATTCAGTGCACTCCAGGAGGTGGTAGGGTGTTATGGGAGTGAGTGCCTATTTGATGGGAACTGCTTAGATTATAAGGGTGTTGAAGCACGTTGAGCATGAATTAAAGTGTTAAAGCACGGAAGCAGAGTATACTGGGTAGGTTATCAGGGATGAGTCTGAACAAAAATCCCGGAATGAAACATCCTGAGACTTTAAGGAGGTTGGGAATCTGAGCATGGATCAGGATGTGAATTTTCCAGCCGCTCCTGTCTCTGAGGGTATGTCTATGCTGCAATTAAAAACCCATGGCTGGCTGACTCGGACTCAGGCTAAGGGGCTGTTTTAACTGTGGTGTAGACATTCCGGCTCAGGCTGAAGCCTCGGCTCCAGGACCCTGGAAGGTGGGAGGGTCCCAGAGCTCAGGCTGCAGCCCAAGCCCAGCTGTCCACACTGGAATTAAACAGACCCTTAGCCCAAGCCCCACAAACCTGAATCAGGTGGCACAGGCCAGGCTCAGGTGTCTACTTGCAGTGTAGACATACCCTGAGGGGCCAAACCAAAACCCTTGAGTCAAACACTCTGAAATGTTAGGGGATTTTGTAACCAGACACCAATTCAGGTGACTGGGGATGTGCTTTCTCGCCCACACCCGTCCCTCTACTACATAAAGGTACGAAAGCACAACTGGCATCCTTTCAGGAACTTGGGTGGGGCTAGTTACCGGTATGCAACTGACAATGGGTCTGTCAGGGGATCATGAACCACCCTCGTCTTTCACACACCAAACTTTCAGTATAGGCAGAGGTGCCGCAACGCCAAACCTGGGACAGATTTGAATTGATGACCTAGAAATGGAGACTTTCCTCTCCTGTTCTCACTGCCCTGAGCTATCCAGTTCCCTAGCCTGCGCTGTTCTCACGTTTGTGTTTTAACTAGGATAGGCCAATAAGAGCTGAGCTGAACCTTCCCCCCAAATCAAATCGATTTACAGGTTCAAACACCTTCTAGTGTCCTTCCTAAATATAACCCACAAAACCTAAATTGCTCTTCATTTCTGTTACTGCCTCTCCATTTTTTTGGTTCTGGCCAGGGCCTGAATTGCCATGAGAGATACTATCCTTGTAATATTTCCAGTCCAGTACTCAAGTAGTGGGAATCTCATTAGAGAACTGTTCTGATCAGGCCTCCAGCTCAGGAGGTCTGGATTGTTGGGATACACATCAACACTCTTGCATGTTTGTCCTCAAACCTTTGTTAACTCCTTTTGGATCAAATCTTGTAGCTGTTCATTAAGACTCCCATTGACTTTTACTTACGGATCAAGTAAGGACTGTGGGGTTTGGTCCTTTGAAAGGGGAGAAGCCAGCTGAGGAAGGGGACTCCAGCTAGACTGTGCTCATAGAAGCTGCAGAAAGATATGGAGGCAAACTCCAAATGAGAGATCACACAACAGGGTTACAGAGCTAAACAGCTGGCTTTGAAACTGGGAGCCTCACACCAGTTCCTGGCATGTAATTACCAGCAAATTATAGCTGTGCTACACCTGAGCAGGTGAAAATGTGATTACCAGGGGGTGTGATCACACTCCCATCACCCTGATACACTGTTCCTGGGGTGAGCGACCTCAGTGCTAACAGATGCAGAGACTATTTGCTTGAGAGAGATTTAAGCAATCTGGCCTTAGGAGGCCTTTAAAACAGGGCTGCAGAGGGAGTTAACAAGAGACTCTGAAGTGGTGAGACAAGAGCAGTAACCATTGCAGGAGGTGAGGATAGCATCTGAACAACTGGGGAGCTTTCTGAAAGTCCTTCAGAGCACAGCAAGGTCTGCACTGAGAAGATAAGGGAAGATGTTCTCCTACCAAAACTGGGTATCGGAGATCAGCTTTATGTCACAACCTGACCCCCTAAGTGGACACCAATCTGTTGTAAATGGACCCAAGCCCTGCTTCCAAGCGCCCTGAGTCTAGGTAGTGGCCGGTCATTGTTCCTAGCTGTTTTCTAGCTCTGTGTCTCTGAAGCACGCTCCCAGGGGAAGACCCCATGCCCAACACCCTTCTTGGACAGGGGGACCCTGCAGTCTAGCTGTCTAGACCCCAGAACCAGAGACACAGTTGCTTAGACACATTCTCCCAGAATCCACCTGGCTGCTGAAGCTCTGGGACCCTTCAGGGAAAACATGGTGGCAAAGCAAGAGAGTTTCTTAACCACAAACACTTAACTCATTAAAAAAAAGCACAGGTGACTTACAGATCTATGGAAAACAGCAAGCAGCCCTGAATGCAACCCCTTTGGTCTCCTCTCACCTGTCTGCGAGTCTTGGTTCTATTCAGTGTCTGTAGGTAAAGCAGAGTCTCACTTGCCAGCCTGGTCTAGTTATACATCGTGATGAAATTTCCCCTTGCTTAGAAAAGCAGCTTTCTTTTAAAAACTGTCTCTGGCCTATTTCTGCCCAGGTACTTTGGCTTGGCGGGGAGGTTCCTAACTCCAGTGCACCCCTCCCCAACTATCTCTGTCAGCTTCTTCATAGAGAGTCCATTGCCCCAAGAGTTGGTCACTGAGACTTGGTCAAAGACAATAGAAAACCCACCATCCTAGTAGGGAAGAGTCATTAACACTTATAGCCCCTGATTGCCCTCTCATTCTTAGCCCTCCTTGAATGTCCCACTCCCTAGCATGATCACACACTGTCCAGAATAGACTGATCCTGTCAGGATTTGACTGGCTTTCAACACCACCCGGATGTCTTAACTCAAGATAGAGGCTACATGGCAAAATGAAGGTTACTGTGAAGGTTACAGTCAAAATGGCTGAAGGCATTCACAACTGACACAGACATACCTCCAATCTGTCACACCTTATTATAACTGTGATTAGCTGCTGTCAGGTCTTTAAGTGGACACAGTCAACCTCATTACACTTAACATGCTGCTTGCTGTAAAGATTATTTCTAGGTAAGGATTTCACTGCAGTTATTATCATTATTATTAATTATTATTAGTAGTAGTAGTATTCCCATAGTGCCTAGGAGCCTGAGTCATGGATGAGAACCCCATTGTGCTGGGTGCTGTACAAACACAGAACAAAAAGACAGCTCCTGCCCCCAAAGAACTTACAATCTAAGTATGAGACAAGAGACAACAGATGACTACATACAGATGGAGGAGTACAAGGAAACTATGAGACAATACAGTGTCAAGTTTCTTGTAGGTGTCATGGCACAGGAAAGTCCTGAGGAGGGTTTTGAAGGAGGATAATGAGTTGGCTTTGCAGATATTTACGGAGAGCTCCTCTCCAGCATGAGGGGCAGCCTGGGAGAAAGCACAAAGGGGCTCGTTTCAAGATTTAACTTGTGGGTGATGGACTGGAGGCTAGTATCCCGGGCTGGCCAGAGGTGGGAATCAACTTTTCAGTTCCAAAGGAGATGATAGGTAGAGTGGGGATAGGTTGTGAAGCTCTTTGAAAGTGAAGAGAAGTAGCTTATGTTTGAGAAGATACAGAAGAGAGAGCCAGTGGAGGGATGCAAAAAACAAGAGGCTAGCTCTTGTGCAGTTGATCTGTGCAGTGGACAATTGTGACACCCCTTCCCATCCCCTCGCCCCCCAACCAGGTCAGACTGCTTCTTGTATTTGTAACATCAAGACTACAAAACTGGGTATTTGATCAAATTTTGTATTGAAATATGTTTCCCCTGCGCTGACTTACTGACCTCAAATTCCAGAATGGAGGGAACATCTGCAAAGTTCATGAACAGAGATGGGGGGACCTTAATGTAGACGCCAAGTGGCCTCCTGTATTCAATACCCCTTGTGGGGGCTCCATATGGTTGGGTTGTTGTCTTATTCCAACTGCTTTTCCTGTCTGCAGCTGAAGAGCTCAGTGACATCAAACAATAAAATTCTGAAACTGCCTCCATTAGACAAGTGAGTTTGCTTTCAGGTTACTGGGTGAACTGGGACAAGGAGGAGACAATTACTCCCCTGAAAGGTCTTCTACAGCCACAACTCCTCATGTAATTCTCATGAGTTCTGTGCTTGTACAAATTTCATAGTAATCTTTGCCCCTCGATTTAAATTTGCTAATGGGAAATTCTTGGACCAGGAGCCTACTCCTGCCCCTACTGAAGCTAGTGGGTATTTGGCCATTCACTCCATGTCTCCTTTCCTAATAAGCAACATGCTTAGAGCAGCAGCAGCACTGCTAAGGGGCAGCCCCAACATTCCAAACACTTGCAAATTCTCAAAACCAAATCTCTTCCCTGGCCTGCCAAAAAAAATGTGTGGGTAAACCAGGCAAGTACCCCGTGTCCTGGTCCTAATCAAACATCCAGTGCAAGCTCCCTCTGCTCTCCTGTTTGTATTACCTTTCCAAGGCTATTGCACAGCTCTGCTGGAAAAGATTGTCTGGTGCTTTCAAACCAAATGAGAGAAAACCTCTCCACAATGATGAAGCCTCCCTGCCCACCCCCTTTTCTTTCTTTTTTTTTTTTTTGGACAGAATAGCAGTTCCTGTCATACATGGAAAAGGAGGTGACTGTTTCACAAATTGTATGGCAAATGACAGGGCTCTTCCCTCCCCGTTTCCTCCTTCCCTACATTCAGAACCAGCCTCATGGATTGACTAGTGGATGACAGGCCTGAATGGGCTGAGACAGCCTGAGCTGAAGGCTTCCCGGGGGTGTTGATCCTGGTGAAATTAACAATGCACCTAAGAGCTGGATACAGAGAACATTTTATTTTATTAATTTTATTTTATGGAGTTTCAAGGGGGGAAAAAGGCACTTGGATTTGAATAAGCAACCAGCAGGTCAGGTTTTCATGAGCTGAGAGTCCTGAAACATTGAACAAATGGGAAATTAGCTTTTCAAGGCCTCCATGCTCAATTATTTAGCTTGAGGGAGAAAAGAGGTCAGTATTGAAACCAAGAGTAAATATTTGGCCATGTGCATAGAGCTGGCCACACACCATGTTCCCATGCTGACCTGCTGCTCCACCATGCCTCCCTGCCTCTGATCTCTGCAGCTCTCCAGTGCTAGGAGGTGGGATTATGCCAGTCCTACTGCTCTCAGACATCATCTCCCAGTCTGCTGTATGTATGACAAAAGCTAGAAGCTCAGGTGGGTTCATCTGATTTGACAGGGCACCAATAACATGGAATAATTCTATTGCAATGTTATATGGGCCATATGAACATCTAATTAATGGCCACTTCTGCCTTCCATACTAGAGTATTACCAACCACATGGTTTAAGGACAACCACTTATGTGGCCACTATTCAGGGAATTTTTTGATAACCAAATGCCCCAATGTGTCCAGGTTAAGGGAGGGTTTCAGAGACACTGTGCAGTTTAATCCAAGCAGCACCACATATATTTAATAGATTTGACTTCTGCAATCTACAAGCAATATCTTGCCTTTGTCTAGCAGCTTTCCTCCACCCAGACTGTCAAGCACTTTTCTGACAACATATTCAGGGACCGTTTCTCATGCTATTTTTTTTTTCCAGTCAAAAATAAAATTGCAACCACTGCCAAGGAAGTACATGACTGTTTAACATTGAACTGCAACATTATATAACATTTTAGGACATGACGCACTGAAGAAAGCCACATCCATTTGAAACTGTAGGGAAAACTTAGGGAAACATAAAATAATCAGCCAAGCTGGAATTTGTAAATAACAACTGTACTCTTGGAAAAAAGTGCCAGAGTTTTGAATGACAAGTGGGAAGAGCCCTTGAATTCCTTCTCATCTGAAAGCTCCCCTCATTCTGTTCTGCCCTGATGCAGAGGGAAGAATCCCACTGACTGAATAATCAACACCACTTCTTTCAGCACCTGAATTTTTTTGGTCAGATCCATTATTGCACCATTAGGAGTACTATGGAGGAAGGATTCTCCTTTCACGGATGTATCCAGCACTGGTTAGTGTTTGAAGCAGGACACCCAGTTAGATGAGCCATTGATCTGTTTCACTATGGTGGCTATGCTCCCACTTCTGCTAATCAGCGGAGGGATGCTTTGTCCTCACCGTCAAAATGGTGTGTGTTAGCGATCCCACTGTAAACGTTTAGGGGGAAAAGGCACTGCACTTTTTACTGTGAGGTAGCTACATGAGATCAACCACAAGCAGGGATATAGGTAAAAATAATGCCTTTTTTTTTTTTTTGGAGTGAAGACATAACTGGGGTCTATTCCCACTTCTAGACAGTCTCCCAACATTTAATAGTGTTAATGGTGGCTTCTGTATGCACGTTAAGAGGGATAAGAGACCTGTCGTTTCTTAAAGGATACGCCAATAAGCATGATTGTTTATTTGAAAATAGGTTTATGATTTTTAAAAATCTCACGCAAGTGACTTCATATCAGAGGAGGAGTATGAGACTTTCCATAAGAAGCTCTGTGCTATTTTACACACTAGCCAATGCCGCATTCTGAGCAGAATCAATGTATACATGCATGTATTTGTGTGTGTTTATATGAGAGGGTGCATGACTGTGAGAGTGTGAGTGCTTTAATGTGCATGTGTATGAGGGTGTATTTATCTGTGTATGCAGAAGAGTATGTGTGTGAGCAAGTGCACACTTTTCAGTGTGTATCTATGAGTATGGATGGCTCTGACAAAGGAAGTTTGACTATGCATGTCTGCAAAACTGTTCAGGCATGCGTGTCTACATGCATGTATGTATGAACTTTCTCCTGTCTTTCACCAGGATTGTTGGTAGAATCCATTTACACACCTCACATTTTTGCCACTAATTCCCCTTCCTTGGAATTGCACTGAGTGGTTGGAAAGCTCTGTGAGTTCAGCTGCCCACAGGAGCTAGATCGGGGTGGCCAACCTTTGGCTCCGGAGCCACATGCGGCTCTTCAGAAGTTAATATGCGGCTCTTTGTATAGGCACCGACTCTGGGGCTGGAACTACAGGCATCAACTTTCCACTGTGCTGGGGGGTGCTCACTGCTCAACCCCTGGCTCTGCCACAGGCTCTGACCCCACTCCACCCCTTCCCGCCCCTTACCCCTGAGCCTGAAGTGCCCTCGCACTTTCCCCTTCCCCCCAGAGCCTTCTGCATGCCACAAAACAGCTGATCGGGAAGTGCAGGGAGGGAGTGGAAGGTGCTGATTGGTGGGGCTGCCAGTGGGCAGGAGGTGCTGGGAGCGGGGTAAGGGGAGCTGATGGGGGGCTGCTGATGTATTACTGTGGCTCTTTGCCAATTGGTAAATTCTGGCTCCTTCTCAAGCTCAGGTTGGCCACCCCTGAGGTAGATGTTACTTAGTTTAGCTAATCTAGCAGCTGAATTTCCCAAAGAGCCGCTCTACACACCTGGGAGAACAGGGACAGGAAAAACACTTCAATGGAAAATAAGCATAGACTCAAATCTTCACCCATTGCCTGAGCCTAACTCTTCATCTGGGTTTGGATAAGCCCAGATAAGGCTCTCTCTGTCCTCCATAACCTCCTAAAGACTGCAGCCCTATTTCCCTGGGACCTTGCCATGGGACCATCTCATTGGCAAATTGTTCCCTCAATGTTGAGCCTATATTTTCTTTGGTTCAATGTCGTCCCTTAGTTACAAACACTGCATGCCCTCAAATCACCCTAACGAATGCAGCTCATTGTTTACACATTTCTGATTCCTAGTCCCCTATTTAGGTGCCCTCCAAAGCCCTGCTCGTTCTCAAACCCAGCTCCTTCTCACCATCAGCCAAAGGCCTCTCCTGAAACCTCAGCTTTCTGCCTTCCCTCTGTGCCCTGCCTCACTTTGGAACAGAAGAGAAGTTGTGTGGCAGCCCTACTTTCTGACTCAGGGATTAAATAGACTTTGTCAGGATTACAGCTGCCAATCAAGTTCAAGTGCATTTTTAATAGTTTAATTTGCGGCACAGGGTTTCAAATAAAATCATCAAGTGCAGTCGATTAAACTCATTAAGTCCTTACGGACTCAGCTGTGTACAGCGCTGTTATCAGATTCCGAGACATGAGAATTAATTAGGCCTCTGTTATCCTTTGTCTGGATTAGTGTGCTAGGCCCAGAGGCCTGGTGTTTGCCTGTGAAAACACTAGGCCTATAATCTCTTTAGTAGCACTACTGGGGGAGGCAGAGCCCTAAAGAGATTTCTTCAACACTCCTCAAAGATCAAACAACAAGGAATGCAATGTTCTTTTGGATTTTTTTTATTTTATTTTATTTTATTTTTAAAGCACACTGTGCAGCTCATGAATAAAAGCCAGTTCCCTGGGAGCAGAACAAAAAGGTGGAAATGATTACTTGATTCAATAGAGTCCAGATACCCAGGGCTTGAAGCTCTCAACACATATGCTATCCTTATTGGAATGCACCTGGTCTCCCATGCAAGATATCTGGTTAGGAAAAGAGCCCTTCCTTCCTTTGCTTAAGGCCTAATCCTGCCATGCTTGCACACAAGCTGAGTAGTAAAAAGAAAAGGAGTACTTGTGGCACCTTAGAGATGAACAAATTTATTTGAGCATAAGCTTTCGTGAGCTGCAGCTCACAATGAAGTGAGCTGTAGCTCACAAAACTTATGCTCAAATAAATTTGTTCATCTCTAAGGTGCCACAAGTACTCCTTTTCTTTTTGCGAATACAGACTAACACGGCTGCTACTCTGAAAGCTGAGTAGTACTTACTCACACGACTAGTCCAACTGACCTCGAGGTGCTTGATTCTCCACTGCCCTACACATTGTGTTGCCATTTACACCTATGCAAAGTGGGCGTGAAGTGAAACCAGATGAGAATTCTCCACTCATTCGCCCCAATAATCGTGTCTGACACCCATTCTGCACAAGTGTAAATCAGGGGTTCTCAAACTGGGGATCAGGACCCCACAGGGCATCGTGAAGTTATTACATGGGGGGTCGTGAGCAGTCAACCTCCACGCCAAATCCCGCTTAGCCTCCAGCATTTAAAATAGTGTTAAATATATTAAAAAGTGTTTTTAATTTATAAGGGGGGTCGCACTCAGAGGCTTGCTATGTGAAAGGGGTCGCCAGTAAAAAAGTTGGAGAGCCACTGGTGTAAATGATGACACTGGGTGTCAAGCAGTAATGAAGTGGAGATGCTCACATACTCAGTGTATGGGATGCAGAACAAGCGATTGCCTTTACAAAGTCAACATCTACTAACAGTTGTCGTATTGTGGTATCTGCAATATTGCAGATACCATATATTATAAACAGAGTATCTCAGCATCTCAGACACCACACTAAGGCAACTGTTCATCTTTTTAATAGCAACCACTGTAGATTTGGACTTGTTTAGATAAAGTGAGAGATTGATGTGCAAGCAGGTGGGAAGGGAAACTGTGAACGTGGAGCATGGAGAGTATGGCTAGATGTGGGTGTATATGGGACAATATATTTGTATATACAGGGTGTACGTGAGCAGATTTCTAGATAGATATAGGAGTGTTTGGGTAGCCCATGGCCATGAGTGGAGATGTAAATGGCTGTGCATAATTGTGTTAGCAGATTGAGTTCCCACCCTGCTCTAAAGAGAATATACACACTGTGTAGAGCCCAAATTTACCCCCTTTCTGGGACTTGCCACTATTACTAATTCCAACACACAACAACAACACATACATCTTAACATAAGCTTTCTCCCCCAGTTTGGCCATTCCTATAGCTTCTCAAAGGACCACGTCTGCCCCCTCCCCCTAGTTCCTTCTGCCTCAAGGAGGCAAACCAAACCTCCTTGTGTACTGGTTGGAGCTAACAAGATCCACCCGCTAACATGAGTCAGCATAAATTACACAGTATCTTTATACAGGGTTTTATCACCTGCACTTAGAAAGGAGCCCTGCTCTGCAAGCCTGTGTCATAGGACAAAAAGGGGGGGTACTGGGTTAGATTGTTGTAATAACCCCGCTTTTTGTCCTATGACTACAGGAGTGTTAATGGGTCACTTCACCTTGAATGGTCCCATAGAATATGTACTAACTACTTAGGCTAAATTATCTGTTCGACTTTGTGACACTGTGAATACCTTTCCCAGACCTGCAGAATAGCTCTGTGTAAACTCAAAAGCTTGTCTCTCTCACCAACAGAAGTTGGTCCAATAACAGGTATTACCGCACCCTCCATGTCTCTCTAGTAGCCTGGGACTGACACAGCTACAACAACATGGCATATATTGACCTTCCACTTGAGTCAGGAGCCTAATGTCATTTATGCCTTCAAAAATCTCTCCCCTTTGATAAAGGCTGCCTAAACTTTATCAAAGTCATACTGTTTGTTTATTATAGGGGAAGGCAGCATACAGTGGAATAGCAGCAGACAATGATATACTGATGTGTGTGTGTACACCCACATCATGGGCTGGACTTGGTGCTTCAGTTAGATCCTTGACCTTGGGTTTTGCTGGCCCTCAAAAAAGCTATTATTCCACGTAACAATACAGCCGCTGAGGGGACTTACAGGGGCACGTTGCCAAACAGAGCTTTATCCAGGAGCCTTTTCCGGCGAACACAAATCCTTTCCAATAGGCCAGCTGCCGGTAAGCCCACTGCAACAAATTTATGAGAACATAACCATGCTGTAAAGAGATGAACTTAAGGGACAAGGGAAAGTAATCCATATTGAGGCTGGCAAGGGCTTCGCGCTTACTAACAGTCCTGCTGAATTGTATTTGAGGGGAGTTCAACTACTGCAATTTCTAAACTAAATCACTGGGGCCTGCCAGTACTTTCTCCAGTTTATTATAGAAATTTACTCACATAGGTCAGTGACCCCTTAGTCAATGACTCCCCCAGGTGACTTCAAGAGCTGAGTTAAGCTACAGCATTTTCTCTCTTTGAACTTCTCTCCCTCCTTCACCGCTTCCTTTTTCTGCTTCCCTTCTCCCTGACTCCCTTTCTTTCTTTCTCTTCCCACCTTCCTCCCTCCTCTTCCTTCTCTCTCTCCTCCAGTTTAATCTGCCAGTGTTTGGCTAGAGACTGGTAAAGCTCCTTGTTTTCCTTCCGCACTTTTGAACACTTTATGGGTATTGACTACCACTAAGAGCATTAAGCCCCAAAAGCTAATGAAACACTGAAAATTAACTAGCCTTCAAGGCACAATAGTGGCATCTCTGGAGTCAAGGTCCTTTCTGCAGCATTAGAGGGAAGTGCAAAGCGCTGGAGAAAGCAAATGAATAAGGAGTGAAGAATGACGAGGAGGGAGCTAGATGAGGAGGAGAGAAAGGAGAGACAAATGAGGCCAAATACAAGGTCAGACATCTAGGAACAAAGAATGGAAGTCTCACTTCCAGGACAGGGGACTGTATCCTGGACTGCAGTGACTCCAAAAGGGAGTAAGGAGAGTGATCAGGTAAGGTGAGCGATAACCAGCAGGAGCGATAACCAGCAGGAGAGCAGGGGGCGGGGGGGGGGGGGAACGGACGGACGGACGGACAGACCTTTTGTAGTGATAATCAAGGTTGGCCGCTGGAAATGGCCCACCTTGATTATCACTACAAAAGATTCCCGCCCCCGCTCTCCTGCTAGTAATAGCTCACCTTACCTGATCACTCTCGTTACAGTGTGTCTGGTAACACCCATTGTTTCATGTTCTCTGTGTATACAAATCTCCCCACTGTATTTTCCGCTGCATGCATCCGATGATATGGGCTGTAGCTCCCGAAAGCTTATGCTCAGATAAATTTGTTAGTCTCTAAGGTGCCACAGGTCCTCCTTTTCTTACTCCATTTTGTGAATCATTTCAATATTTTCACATCTGGTTTTGTTCCGATTCAGAACAAAACCCCCCAAATTTTGAAATTCTCCATGAAAGGGAATGGAGCCCTGACTCCCTGCTGGGCTGCCCTGGAGATGCAGAGCTTGAGAGCCGGTGGAACCCTGCCTGGTTTCTGGAGCGACTTTGCCAAAACCAAAACATCTCCACAAAACATTTTGATTTCAACGAAAACATGTTTTGACTAAATATTTCCAACTACCTCTGATATTACAACTGCATACAGCATTAGCCCTGGTCTACACTAGGACTTTAGGTCGACTTTAGCAGTGTTAAATCGATGTAAACCTGCACCCGCCCACACGATGAAGCCCTTTATTTCGACTTAAAGGGCTCTTAAAATCGATTTCCTTACTCCACCCCTGACAAGTGGATTAGCCCTTAAATCGGCCTTGCGGGGTCGAATTTGGGGTACCGTGGACACAATTCAACGGTATTGGCCTCCGGGAGCTATCCCAGAGTGCTCCATTGTGACCGCTCTGGACAGCGCTCTCAACTCAGATGCACTGGCCAGGTAGACAGGAAAAGAACCGCGAACTTTTGAATCTCATTTCCTGTTTGGCCAGCGTGGCAAGCTGCAGGTGACCATGCAGAGCTCATCAGCAGAGGTGACCATGATGGAGTCCCAGAATCGCAAAAGAGCTCCAGCATGGACTGAACGGGAGGTACGGGATCTGATCGCTGTATGGGAAGAGCAATCCATGCTATCAGAACTCCGTTACAGTTTTCGAAATGCCAAAACCTTTGTCAAAATCTCCCAGGGCATGAAGGACAGAGGCCATAACAGGGACCCGAAGCAGTGCCGCATGAAACTTAAGGAGCTGAGGCAAGCCTACCAGAAAACCAGAGAGGCGAACAGCCGCTCCGGGTCAGAGCCCCAAACATGCCGCTTCTATGATGAGCTGCATGCCATTTTAGGGGGTTCAGCCACCACTACCCCAGCCATGTTGTTTGACTCCTTCAATGGAGATGGAGGCAACACGGAAGCAGGTTTTGGGGATGAAGAAGATGAGGAGGAGGAGGAGGTTGTAGATAGCTCACAGCAAGCAAGCGGAGAAACCGGTTTTCCCGACAGCCAGGAACTGTTTCTCACCCTGGACCTGGAGCCAGTATCCCCCGAATCCACCCAAGGCTGCCTCCTGGACCCAGCAGGTGGAGAAGGGACCTCCGGTGAATATATCTTTTAAAATACTATACATGGTTTAAAAGCAAGCATGTGAAAGGATTAATTTGCCCTGGCATTCGTGGCTCTCCTGGATGTACTCCCAAAGCCTTTGCAAAAGGTTTCTGGGGAGAGCAGCCTTATTGCGTCCTCCATGGTAGGACACTTTACCACTCCAGGCCAGTAACACGTACTCGGGAATCATTGTACAACAAAGCATTGCAGTGTATGTTTCCTGGCGTTCAAACAACATCCATTCTTTATCTCTCTGTGTTATCCTCAGGAGAGTGAGATATCATTCATGGTCACCTAGTTGAAATAGGGTGCTTTTCTTCAGGGGTCACTCAGAGGTGCCCGTTCCTGCTGGGCTGTTTGCCTGTGGCTGAACAGAAATGTTCCCCGCTGTTAGCCACGGGGAGGGGGGAAGGTTGAGGGAGTAGCCACGCGGTGGGGGGAGGCAAAATGTGACCTTGTAACGAAAGCACATGTGCTATGTATGTAATGTTAACAGCAAGGTTTACCCTGAAAGAGTGTAACCACTGTTTTATAAAATGTGTCTTTTTCAATACTGCTGTCCCTTTTTTTTCTCCACCAGCTGCATGTGTTTCAATGATCACAGGATCTTCTCCTTCCCAGAGGCTAGTGAAGATTAGAAAGAAAAAAAACGCACTCATGATGAAATGTTCTCTGAGCTCATGCTGTCTTCCCACACTGACAGAGCACAGATGAATGCGTGGAGGCAAATAATGTCAGAGTGCAGGAAAGCACAAAATGACTGGGAGGAGAGGTGGCGGGCTGAAGAGCGTAAGTGGCGGGCTGAAGACAGGGCTGAAGCTCAAATGTGGTGGCAGCGTGATGAGAGGAGGCAGGATTCAATGCTGAGGCTGCTGGAGGATCAAACCAGTACGCTCCAGTGTATGGTTGAGCTGCAGCAAAGGCAGCTGGAGCACAGACTGCCACTAAAGCCCCTGTGTAACCAACCGCTTTCCTCCCCAAATTCCATAGCCTCCACACCCAGACGCCCAAGAACGTGGGGGGGGGGGCTCCAGCCAACCAGCTACTCCACCACAGAGGATTGCCCAAAAAACAGAAGGCTGACATTCAATAAATTTTAAAGTTGTAAACTTTTAAAGTGCTGTGTGGCATTTTCCTTCCCTCCTCCACCACCCCTCCTGGGCTATCTTGGTAGTCATCCCCCTATTTGTGTGATGAATGAATAAAGAATGCATGAATGTGAAGCAACAATGACTTTATTGCCTCTGCAAGCGGTGATTGAAGGGAGGAGGGGCGGGTGGTTAGCTTACAGGGAAGTAGAGTGAACCAAGGGGCAGGGGGGTTCATCAAGGAGAAACAAACAGAACTTTCACACCATAGCCTGGCCAGTCATGAAACTGGTTTTCAAAGCTTCTCTGATGCGTACCGCTCCCTCCTGTGCTCTTCTAACTGCCCTGGTGTCTGGCTGCGCATAACCAGCAGCCAGGCGATTTGCCTCAACCTCCCACCCCGCCATAAACGTCTCCCCCTTACTCTCACAGATATTGTGGAGCGCACAGCAAGCAGTAATAACAGTGGGAATATTGGTTTCGCTGAGGTCTAAGCGAGTCAGTAAACTGCACCAGCGCGCCTTTAAACGTCCAAACGCACATTCTACCACCATTCTGCACTTGCTCAGCCTGTAGTTGAACAGCTCCTGACTACTGTCCAGGCTGCCTGTGTACGGCTTCATGAGCCATGGCATTAAGAGGTAGGCTGGGTCCCCAAGGATAACTATAGACATTTCAACATCCCCAACAGTTATTTTCTGGTCTGGGAATAAAGTCCCTTCCTGCAGCTTTTGAAACAAACCAGAGTTCCTGAAGATGCGAGCATCATGCACCTTTCCCGGCCATCCCACGTTGATGTTGGTGAAACGTCCCTTGTGATCCACCAGAGCTTGCAACACTATTGAAAAGTGCCCCTTGTGGATTATGTACTCACCAGCTTGGTGCTCCGGTGCCAAGATAGGGATATGGGTTCCATCTATGGCCCCACCACACTTAGTGAATCCCACTGCAGCAAAGCCATTCACTATGACCTGCACATTTCCCAGGGTCACTACCCTTGATATCAGCAGATCTTTGATTGCGTCGGCTACTTGCATCACAGCAGCTCTCACAGTAGATTTGCCCACCCCAAATTGATTCCCAACTGACCGGTAGCTGTCTGGCATTGCAAGCTTCCACAGGGCTATCGCCACTCGCTTCTCAACTGTGAGGGCTGCTCTCATCTTGGTATTCATGCGCTTCAGGGCAGGGGAAAGCAAGTCACAAAGTTCCATGAAAGTGTCCTTACACATGCGAAAGTTTCGCAGCCACTGGGAATCATCCCAGACCTGCAACACTATGCGGTCCCACCAGTCTGTGCTTGTTTCCCGAGCCCAGAATCGGCGTTCCACAGCATGAACCTGCCCCATTAGCACCATGATGCATGCATTGGCAGGGCCCATGCTTTCAGAGAAATCTGTGTCCATGTCCTGATCACTCACGTGACCGCGCTGACGTCGCCTCCTTGCTCGGTATCGCTCTGCCAGGTTCTGGTGCTGCATATACTGCTGGATAACGCGTGTGGTGTTTAATGTGCTCCTAATTGCCAAAGTGAGCTGAGCGGCCTCCATGCTTGCCTTGGTATGGTGTCCACACAGAAAAAAGGCGCGGAACGATTGTCTGCCGTTGCTCTGACAGAGGGAGGGGCGACTGACGACACGGCTTACAGGGTTGGCTTACAGGGAATTAAAATCAACAAAGGGGGTGGCTTTACATCAAAGAGTATTTCAGGCAGGACTTCACGGAGGGTTCCAATAAGAAATGGTGCACTTAAGTAATTGTTCTTATTGGAACAAGCAAGTTGGTCTGGCCTCTGATTGATACATGGCTAGCTTTATCTCGCTGCACCTTCTCTGTGAGTGACTGCAGTGTGACCTAGAGGAAGGAGTCCCCTAGATGGGGGAGGGGGGGAAGCAAATGAGTACAAAACGAAGCTGGTCTATTTCTTGTTTTGATCCACTCCATCTATCTTTTACATCTTTGGCTGGCAGCAGACGGTGCAGAAGGACTGCAAGCCATCCACATCTCATGGCTGCTCGGCAGAAGATGGTACAATAGGACTGCTAGCAATCCGTATCGCCTGCCTGCTCACCATAAGATGGTTCAATAGGACTGACTGAAGGACTAAAGAGAATGACCTGGTCAAGTCACTTCTAATGTAGTCCCTGCACCCATGTCTGCCCAGGCGCCCCTGGCCGACGTGGCCAGGAGCACCTCGGACATGACGATGATGGCTACCAGTCCTATTGTACCGTCTGCTGCCACAAGGCAATGGGTTGCTGCTGCTGTGTAGCAATGCAGTACCGCGTCTGCCAGCACCCAGGAGACATACGGTGACGGTTACCTGAGCGGGCTCCATGCTTGCCATGGTATGGCGTCTGCACAGGTAACTCAAGAAAAAAGGCGTGAAACGATTGTCTGCTGCTGCTTTCATGGAGGGAGGGAGGGAACGGGGGCCTGACGATATGTACCCAGAACCACCCACGACGATGTTTTAGCCACATCAGGCATTGGGATCTCAACCCAGAATTCCAATGGGCAGCGGAGACTGTGGGAACTGTGGGATAGCTACCCACAGTGCAACGCTCTGGAAGTCGATTCTAGCCTCGGTACTGTGGAAGCACTCCGCCGAGTTAATGCACTTAATGCACTTAGAGCATTTTCTGTGGGGACACACACACTCGAATATATAAAACCGATTTCTAAAAAAACAACTTCTATAAATTCAACCTTATTTCGTAGTGTAGACATACCCTTAGTGAGATAGCCACTGAGATGGTGTGTCCATTCTGGTATGCAGACTTGAAATGGATATTGACAAAATTGGAAAGGTTTCAGAAAAAGAACTACAGAAATGATCTGAGGTCTGGAAAACTTGCATTATAGTGAAAGACTGAAGAAGAAGGTTAAGAGGTGACTTGATTGTGGTCTATAAGTACCTACCCAGGGAGAAGATTTCTGACTGCTCTTCAGTTTAGCAGACAAAGATATAACAAGAGCCACGGCTGTGAAACTGAAACTGGACAAGATCACTTTAGAAATCAGGCTCAAATTTTTAAGTGAGGATAATTTACCATTGGAACCACTTACCTAGGGATGTAATGGATTCCCCGTCACTTGAAGCCTTTAAATCAGGATGGGATGGCTGTCTGCATGGTATGCTCATTCAACCACAAGTTACGGGCTTGACACAGGAATGCAATTCTGGATGTAATTCTCTGGCCTGTGTTATGCAGGTGGTCAGACTGGATGATCAAAATAATCTCTTGTGGCCTTAAAAACTATGAATCTATGAGATGATGCTCAGCAGCCAACTCTTTCCCCTACACTTGCCTCCTGAGTGACCTCTCTGCTTGGCAGACCCGCTGGGCATAAACCAATTCCCTTGCACTGAGTGAGCAACACCACACAAAGTGAAGAGGGACAGAAGGGGGCAGTGTGGATGATGTTGAGAGGGAGATGGAATAAGATGGGACTGGTGGGCAGGTGAGTGGAAATGAGGGAGTTACACCCTCTTTCCAAAGGAGATGAAGTCACAGCAGGATTGATCGGCTGCACAGTTGCCCTGGCATCTCCGCTGTTCAGCATCCCAGTGTTTCCTACATGCCATTTTATTATTAGCACCCAACAGTCCCAATCCGGTTTGGGACCCCGTTGTGCTGGGTGCTATCAAACATACACAAGGACTAATTTCAAACAAGAGAGTGTAACAAACAGTAGCAGGGAAGAGGGCAGGAGAATGGAGGGGACAGTAGGAAGATCCCATGGTTGCACAGGCTTACAACATGCACAGCTTGATGGTTCCAAGTTCTTTCCAGGTTTGCTTTAGCCTACAAATCAATATATATCGGCCTTCTCCGACTCTTCCACATCCTAGACAACAGTGGCTGGTATCTTAGAGAGGAGGAGAGGGTGGTAGCTTTAAGGATTGGTTCAGGGTGGGAAAACAGAGATACTGGTGGGAGAAACAGACAAATGGCCATTGCAGCATAGCATTATTGGCAATGCATGGGAGTAAGGAGTGATGCAATGAGACAATGGTGGCTGGGCAATCAAGGGCACAGTTGTGAAGGGGCTTAAAGGGGAGGACAAGATGCTTAAATGTGATGGAAGGGGAAACAGGGAGCCAGTGAAGTGATGTGGGTGCTGTGATCACAGGGACAGGCAAGGAGAATGCTCTTAGCAGCTGTGTTTTGCATGGCCTGAAAGAAGGTCTGGCTGTGGAGGCCAGAGAGGAGGAGGCTGCAGTTGTCAGGATGTCAGCTGGAGAGGACCCAGAGAATGGTTTTACCTAGAGAGGCAATGAGAAAAAGGTTGGCTTTTTGGGATGTCATGGAGGAAGAAGCAGCAGGATTTGGACTTGGCAAGAGAGAGGGAGTCATCAAAAGTTGGAGTGACAGGAAGGATGGTGGTGCTGTCCGCAGTGACAAAGTGCATCTGATTTCACCAGATGAGACTGGAAAACACCTTGTAAAAGCCTTAAGACCATGGCTGGTGTGGCGTCATGACTTTACATAGCCAGTGCCTGGAGCCTTATGAAACATCAACTTCCTTGGGCTGGTTGTGTGCAGGTGGCTGATGCTCATCTTCCAAAGCCAGTCCTCTTTTCTCAACTTAGTCACAGTCAGAGGACCCATGGGAGACAGAGGAAACACTACAAGGATACCCTGAAAGTACATTGTAAGAAGGGAGGCATTGACCCTATGAATTGTGAAGAGCTGGGTGGCAATAGACTGCAGTGGCATCGCATTGTACATCAAGTCTCAGCCCGTTTTGAAGAGAATCGTCTTGCTCGAGAAGCTGAGAAACAACAGAGGAGGAAGGAAAGGGCATAGCATCCCAGCCAGTAGTTGTGCTCTCTGCAAGCAACCACCTGTCACATGTGGAAAAACCTGTAATGCACAAATTGGACTCCTCAGCCATCTTAAGTCTCCTCAATGACTTTTCCCCTGGCAGACATCATCCTCGTATCAAGGGATAGCCAACGACAAGTCCCTTCAGAAGCATACAGGCCTCAGGTGAATGCAAGCAGGATGAAGGGGTCACATAAACGTTATGTTTACTTTCTTATACCAGCAGGATATTCAGGTCCTGCCATTTTGCTCTGAGCAAACTGAAGGTAAAGGATGGGACTGGACAACATATCCTGCTCATCTGCCATCTGGTGGCCATAGCAAAAGAAAGCTGAGATTCCCTGTTAGCCCTAAGAAGAGATCTTGGCAGAAGTCAAGAGGCCTGAGGAGAGAGACAACTGAGGAGGCTCCCCAGGAAAGGACAAATGAGGAGAGAGACAACTGAGGAGGCTCCACACCCTTTCTGCAGTGAGAGGGAAGTGTTTCTTGGCAATGAGATAAGTACTGGGATTGCGGGAATCTCCTGCACTCCCACTCCAAGGAAGAAAAGCCCAGAGGTTATGGTTAGATCCATGCCTCGGGGACCACTGTCTAAAACTACTGTCTGAGCTTGAGAATTAATAAATAATAATAGTCACCTGGGTGGAGAATGACTGGGTCTCCTGGGTGTGAGCAGCTAACCGTTCGCACCTGTATCCTGTGCCCAAGTGTGTGCCTAGCATCCGCTCTGTCTCGGCACAGTGAGCCATGCCCACGCTCAGTTCTATCCATGGAACAGAGAGTGACCCTTCATTTCTTTTCTACACTGATTGTATTTTACATGCACCCCATGTGGGAAGATGATCTTCAGATACTAGAGCTGCCGTGCTGTGGGATACATCTGTAGCGTTGCCCTAAATGTACTAGTTGTAAAGTGGTGGGAGAAGCCACGGAGGTGAAAGTGCTGGGTCATTGTATCTCCTGCCCACTCCTTATTCTCCAGACAGCATCGCTCTGCCTGGGAGATAATGACCCAGAAATGCCTGGCGATGGAAGAGAGTGATGTCTTCCCCCATCTAGAGCAGGCTTTCATCAGTAAGGACTCCATATGTGCCAGGGGAATCCAGTCCTGGGCTTAGGCTAAACCCATCCCTCTTCCTCTCCCCATGAGTGCATCCAAAAGAAAAACCAAACCACTCTGTCAAGGGGAAGAGAAAGCCAAAAAAGAAATTAGAAATCATGGGCTTGATTCCCACCTCCCCCATCCCCATATGCATCAGAAGCTATTCTACGGGAGACATAGAATCATACCAGTGTCAAACCAGCCTCTGTATCTGGCTGATGTGAGTAATTTTATGTACCAGCAAACATTACAACCCAGTATTTACTCAACACTAGGCTCTTGGTGGGGAAATGGCAGTCAAGGCATAGATTTTTAAAGGCAACCAAAATGTGAGCATTCATCATAGACCTCTGGGGCAGGGCAATCACTTAGACAGCCTAATAAGTCCTTTCCATCTCTAATACCTGTGATTACAAGGGCAGGACAAATGCTCTCAGGTAGCCTAAGCTGCTCATTTGCTTGGTAAGAGGCACTTTTCACTTGGCCATGTCATTAAGGTTACAATATCAAATTGCTCTGCATAACGGGCTGCGGAAAGCCACCTCTGCAGAGCCATCAACTCAGCAGCAGAGCACCGGGTGCATCGAAAACCTTCTGTTGGGTGTACCTCGGGGTGATCTGCCCTTTGTCATCCTAACCTGAAACAAAGAGAGATGGATCCCAGGATGAGTCTACCTGCAATATCGAACATGGTGAATTTAATTCCTCTGAAGTGTGAGGAAACTGCAGTCATTTACATTTAGAAAAGTCAAAGTCTCCCCATTCAGAGCAGAAAATAAAAATAGCCAGATTGTAACCTTGGATGTGATGCCTCTGCATGGACTCCAGTCATTGCTACTTCACAAACAGCAGCTGGAATCCTGGAGGCCCCCTTGAGGGAAGGAGCTAAGATTGTTGCTCTGAAGATCTTTGGGCTCCTCCTGGTTCCCCATCCTACTTTAGTCCCATCCTACTTTAGTGTTAAGGAAGTATGGGCTGGATGAATGCACTATAAGGTGGGTAGAAAGCTGGCTAGATTGTCGGGCTCAACGGATAGTGATCAATGGCTCCATGTCTAGTTGGCAGCCGGTGTCAAGTGGAGTGCCCCAGGGGTCGGTCCTGGGGCCGGTTTCGTTCAATATCTTCATAAATGATCTGGAGGATGGTGTAGATTGCACTCTCAGCAAATTTGCGGATGATACTAAACTGGGAGGAGTGGTAGATACGCTGGAGGGGAGGGATAGGATACAGAAGGACCTAGACAAATTGGAGGATTGGGCCAAAAGAAATCTGATGAGGTTCAATAAGGATAAGTGCAGAGTCCTGCACTTAGGACGGAAGAATCCAATGCACCGCTACAGACTAGGGGCCGAATGGCTAGGCAGCAGTTCTGCGGAAAAGGACCTAGGGGTGACAGTGGATGAGAAGCTGGATATGAGTCAGCAGTGTGCCCTTGTTGCCAAGAAGGCCAATGGCATTTTGGGATGTATAAGTAGGGGCATAGCGAGCAGATCGAGGGACGTGATCGTTCCCCTCTATTCGACATTGGTGAGGCCTCATCTGGAGTACTGTGTCCAGTTTTGGGCCCCACACTACAAGAAGGATGTGGATAAATTGGAGCGAGTCCAGCGAAGGGCAACAAAAATGATTAGGGGTCTGGAACACATGAGTTATGAGGAGAGGCTGAGGGAGCTGGGATTGTTTAGTCTGCAGAAGAGAAGAATGAGGGGGGATTTGATAGCTGCTTTCAACTACCTGAAAGGGGGTTCCAAAGAGGATGGTTCTAGACTGTTCTCAATGGTAGCAGATGACAGAACGAGGAGTAATGATCTCAAGTTGCAGTGGGGGAGGTTTAGATTGGATATTAGGAAAAACTTTTTCACTATGAGGGTGGTGAAACACTGGAATGCGTTACCTAGGGAGGTGGTAGAATCTCCTTCCTTAGAGGTTTTTAAGGTCAGGCTTGACAAAGCCCTGGCTGGGATGATTTAACTGGGAATTGGTCCTGCTTCGAGCAGGGGGTTGGACTAGATGACCTTCTGGAGTCCCTTCCAACCCTGATATTCTATGATTCTATGATTCTATAATGGAATGCCCCAGAGAGTTCTCCTGGCCAGGACTTCAAGCGAACTGAATGAAAGACCATTCCTCAAAGACTGTATCCCAGGTCTTAGACAAGAGTTAATAGATTCTAGGGTGACCTTGGGAGTTCCAGTTGGGCTGGGTGTACTCAATAAAGCTGCTAGCTCTTAACCTTAATTCTGAGATATGGACCCTGATTCTCAGTTTCTCCAAGAGCTTTAGGAGGGTTGGGGCAAAGCTAGCTTTAAGCCACCCTGGCACGCCTCAGATTCTGAGGCAGACAGGCAGCTTCCCGGTCCTCGGTGTGAGTTAGAACAGAGACTAGCTGTAGTGCGGTGTGTTCTAGCCTGTTCCCTTTTCTATATGCTCTCCCTTGCTTTCATCACACATCCCAGTGCACATACCTTGCACTGCAAGTGGGAGCAGAACTCGTGTGAAGCCCTTACACCAGCTCTACGGCATCTAGGTAGGCCTCTTGCTTGGGGGACATTCTTAGGAGGCCAGTCTGTCCCCATCAAGACCTCTTCATGCAACAAGAAAAGCATAAAGAGGCCATAGTATCTTAACTCAAGGCTCCTGGACACTGGGCATGATTATTTTTTCAGAGGCCTCAGCTTCGGGGCAGGCGGGGCGGGGGGGGGTTGTTGAGCAGCAGTTGTGTCTATTTCTGTCACTGGAGTTGGGAGACCCTGTGTTTGGTGAGACTTCTCCAACTTGCTTTCTTCCCCTGAAAGTGTTGGAGAATTTTATTTGAGCTGTGCAAAACATTCCTTCTTCTCCCTTGCCCTTCTTTAACTAAAGTCCTTACTTCCCTAGGACGATATACTATTACCAAGCCATGAGTTTCCAACAGTGAGAAGCCTGGTGGTGCGCACACAGTGAAGAATCTCACCTGACAGGCATTCTGGCCTTGTCCCCCCGTCCCCCCGCCCCCATGGTCTGCCAGGTTAATCAGCATAATGATGAGCACACAATAGACGAAATGTCCTGTGTGCCCAAACCCAAACTGACTCAAAGCCTCACAGTTCTGCTCTGTTCTCCAGTGGCTTCTAGAATCCTGATCTAAATCTAAAATCCATTATTTTCCCAAGGAAGTTCTTAACTTGGCAAAACAAGTTCCTTAGAAAGTATTTCAAATATTTTACTTTCCCCTAGAAATACATACTTAGAACACCTTGGAAAGTACTTATGGGAAGTACTTAGTCTGCAAGTTCCTTGGGACAGGGACGGTCTTTTTGTTCTGTTTGTACAACACCTAGCACAAGGGGGTCCTGGTCCACAACTGCGGGCACCTGGGCACTACTGCAATATACATAATAATATGCTCCCCCCATTTCTATTTAGTGACCTCTTTGAAGCAACATCCAACATTCCCTGTGGCTGGCACCATTTCCTGCAAATTGTTTAATTTATCATCAGTGAAAACAGAAAGAGAGAGGAGAGGTTCTTTTCCTTTCCAGCCTCTGAAATGTCTCTCTTCACAGCATCTGTTTCCCACTCGCTTGTTTTTTTGAATTCTTGTGAAATTGATGAATGCCTCTTTAAGGCCTCATGCCTGCCACATCGACCGAACACCCTTGTAAATCAGATAAATATCTCAAGGATCCTTATCCTGGGAAAAATGAGATAATTGCACTAAATTGAAGTGCCTCTTTTTTTCTCTTTTTTTCCAGCTGGAGTCTCCTGTGGTAACAGGTGCATTGACTGCTAATTCCTGCACAGGAATTACTCTCTCTGAAGGAATGGCCCTAGGTAGCTGGTCCAAATCAACCTACGGAAATCATATTTAGCCAAGATAGATGATCAGTCAGGAACCTTCCCACAGCTCCATCCAATTTCTAAAAGGTTAATTTTACCAGACCCATAGTAACTCTAGGGCATTCTCAGGCTTATGGAGTGTCTGCATGGCATAAGTGGGGAGTTGCCCCTTTAAAAGATGGGGAGGAGCTTGTTCTTGAAGTGCATCTTTCAGGGCAAGGTCATATCATTATGTATTGAACATATGCAGAGTACTTGGTGCTGTAAAATTACAGATGTAGACATGTTTCATGCCCCAGGGACCTTACAATCTAAATGAGAAAGACTGCACATTCCAGATTTATAAGGTAGTGTGACCAGGTGCTGAGCCTCAGGACCCCGTGTAGAGGTACAAAGCTACAGAGCTATTTTACTGACTCACACTGGCAGCCATTCCAAGTAGATTTCATTAGCTCCAACTCAGGAGTATAAAATGTCCAAGGCAAGAGAGAGAAAGGGGGACAGGAGGTTCAGCAGGGAGGAATAGCTTGCTCAAGAGGGAGCTTGGGCTAAGCATCATGGTTGTAAAGTCAGTTCTCCCTCAGACCTTTGTAAAGAATAAATGCAAACTCCAAGAAGGACATTGAATAGGGAGTGTAACACACTATGTGTCTGTGCCATCTGTGTGGGGTCTTGCCTGTTTACAAAGACATAGGTTTAAAATGTTCTGTGCATGATCAGTTATCACTGGAAGGCCTCAGTGAAGAGAGGCCTGCTAGTGGATTAGAGATTCAGACAAAGGGAGTAGCCTGGAAAGTGGAAGAATTCCACAAACAGGATGTGTTGGGATGGGGGCAGAAGGTTGGTAGGGGAAACAGAGACAGGGATTGGGGCAGAGTAATCTAGAGTCTTGAAGGCAGAGTAGTCCAGAGCCTTGAAGGCAGTGAAGCCCCCTGGGTTAGCAACCCTAGGGGGACACTCCACCTTTTGGTAGTGGGCCCTCAGCTGAAATGAAGTCTGGTCCTGGCTACCCATGACAGTCATGCAGACAATAGTACAGTCCCACCCCCACAGGAGGAACATCTGTGTCCAACTCCCACCAAAAGGGATCAGAATTTAGAAGATACAAAAGGTTTCAGGCAAGTGGCATGGAAGACCTGAGTGAGGAAGAGAAGAACAGGAGGAAGGGAGACAACTGGGGAAGGAAAAGATCTGAAGGAAGGTTGCACAGGAGCAGGAAACACAGTGAAAGGAAATAAACAACAAACAAGGAGCTTGTTCTACAGGAGACAAAGTGAAAAATGAGACTGGAGGCAGGAAAGACGAAGGGGGCAGAGAAAGGTAAATATCAATGTGCCCAGCAGCTGGTGAGTTGGGGATGAGAACCGGCACTGGATCCCCAGTTTTCAGTATGGGCACATTGACTTCTAATCCATGCCCAGGAAAGTGACAGTTCCTCACTTACTACAAAGCCAGCTAGGTAGACCCTCTGGGCCGAGAACAGAACAAATCAGGGTATGTCTACAATGCAAAAAACAGTGTTCTTAACTCAGGTTAGCTAACTTGGATTAAAATAGCAGTGAAGACATGGCGGCTCGGCTTTTAACCCAGGTTACCAGCATGAGTTCAAGCCTATAGGGCAGGCAGAGGTTGAGCTCAAGCTGCTTTCCCAAGTTAAAAGCCAAGTTGCTGTGTCTTCTCTGCTATTTTAACCTGAGTTAGCTAATGCAGGTTAGCTAATCTGAGTTAAGAACATACCTTCTCTTGCAGTTTAGATTTACCTTCAGTGTGACTGTGATGGGGTGGGAGACCTTCTAGCTGAGCAACTTTATTAATCCACTTTCCCAATTCAATGGTAAAAGCCTTCAGAGGAGAATGCCATGGGGCGGTGGGTCACAGGGAGAGAGAGAGACAAGTGACCTTTCCTTTCTCCTCGCTCCTGGGGAAGGAAACTTTAAAAAAGAAAAGAAAGCCCACAATATTTTGTTTCCAGCGCTGTACAGCCGAACACACAAGCAAAATGGGGAATGTCACAGGGAGTGAAGGTGAATGATGGTGCAATCCGAATGGGATGATTAGTTCTCTAAGAGGTTTCCGGGCAGCACCTGGAGTCCCAGGAGGAACCAGCAGAGAGCATTTTATAGGTGATTTTGTATACAAGGAGGAGGAAAGAAATCATAAATGATAGGCAGGGAGATGGAGACACCTAGGTAAGCAGAGTGAGATGACTGAGCTGCTTTCACAGCAGCACTCCCAAAACGCCAACAGCGCTACAAAGGAGGGGATGTGAGTGAGCATGACACTAGCAGCTCCTCACATCAGGGAAGGTGCTGCTTCATGCTTCTATAGACCTTACCAGCCTCCATAGGGTAGGTGAACAGTTAAACACACGGGGCTAGAGTAGAGGTATCCTTAACCTGCTGTATTTAAATCTTGGCTCAGAGTCTAAATCCCCAGCATTCGAGGGGTGCTTGGATCAGGTCCAGATCCAACACTGAGCCGCTGGATTATTTTCGAAGTAGACACCGTGTACAGCCTCCACAGCATCTGTTTCAGAAGGAGAACGCAGAACAAGTTGTTACTTTGCTATGTAGTTTTCTCCTTCAAACATGTCAGCTTAGCCGAAGCCCCCACCACCACCACCACACACGCACACGCAATGGCCTCATGGAGCACAGGGGGCCAGCTAGGAGTGCAGGCCAGGCTGGCCCTGTGCTCCATGGGGCTACCAACAGCACTGGAGCAGCAGGAGAGGTCTCAGTGCTGCAGGTGGGTTGAGAGCGAGGGCAGCAGCAGCTGTTCCTACTTCACCTAGGCCTGCTGTGCCAGCCACAGCCCCCCTCAATAGCTATAGCTCTGTATGGATTCATTAGAGCCCATTCTTCAGAGATGCTCTCACACGTACTAATAATAACCCAAAGGCTGGGCAGGACTGAAATGAGAGGCGGAGACTGGCAGGACGAGCACGGCGGCTGTACCGACTGGTTCATAGCTGCAGTAGCACCCAGGGACGGTGCCGTGTGTTTGCTCCAGTTCACACCTCAGCTCACCACAGTGAGAGGAGCAGAAATTGAAGTCACTTGTGAAGACGTGGATAAGTGGCATCCCTGAGGGCAGAGTGACTGCTGAGGGGGTGAGCAGAGGTGACGATCGCTTGATTCAGATCCTGCTTCAGATGTCACTTCTCTCCTCCCCAGTGTTCTTCCCACCACGTGTGCCGCCCCTGCACTGAGTTACCTATTCAAATGCTGAGCAGCTGGGACATGAGGGCAGAACCAGTGGCTGGAATGAGAGGAGCACAGGGCGCAGAGGAAGAGGAGGAGGACATATAGAGATGAAGCTTTAATCCCAGCCTAGGGTCTGGGAGTACGCAGCCTACCATTCTCCCTCCGCTCTGTTTGTATTGCAGCTGAGACTAGACTCCAGCAAAGCCAGCGCAGCCCAAGGAAGATTATAGAAGCCAAATGTTATTGGTTTTTTACACAATGACAGGATGGAGAGACAAGGATGGGAGAACTGGAGTAGCCTTGAAAGCAAACGTGAACAGCAGTGACGTGAATCATGGATCTCTGCAATGTGTTTCTTAGGGTCCCTTCCCTCCATCATAAGCATTGCCAGGATAATCCAAATTCCCACAGATCTGGCCTGTGTCCTACAGCCATAGTGTGCACTGGAGAAATCTAAGCCCCTCTCTTGCTTGCTTCAGACAGCACAACCGTACAATCTCGTCCTGTTGTGACGCTGCACCCTGATGTTACAGGTCCTGGAATAAACCAGGATTTACTCAGCCTGGGAGTCTCTTCCTGTACTAGCCCTGGGAGATGCAGTGGCTGCTGTAATGGGTCTCTTCCATCTCTCATTTCTATGACTGTTCCTGCAGGCCAGGCTTGCCAGGCATGAATCAGTACTGCTCCCTGAGTACCAGTTGGGTGGCTGTTTGTCTATGCATTCTTTGAATATAGTTAATTGCTGTTGACTGGGGAAAGGTGCTGGTTTGAAAGCCCTTGAGAGTGAAGTCCTGACATCCCGTATAACTCAGGCAGCAGCAGTGGCTGTTTACTCTATTCCACTCCCTGCTCATTATCCCCAGCTCTGACCTGGAAGCACCACCTCCAGGGCAGGGTAGGATAGGTCAGCCTCCCTGGCACATTCGGTCCCTGGCTGTGTGATGAGACTAAAAACAAGGAGGCCAATGAACAGTTTCACTGAGCGACTGGGTGGATGACCTCTAGCCTTTCCTGGTGCAGCAGGAATCCTGTCTGACATCAAAGGCATCCATGTGACATTTCCACTGTTCTCGAGAAGAATCAGCCTGATGGTGTTTTGACTCTTTTCTCGGAGACTCCCACACGGCACTTGACAATCTGACTTTGCTCTGAAATGCAGAATCTGGGCGGCATGGTGGAGATGTGTGTCAAGCATGAAGCGCTGTCAGTCAGCCCCAGTCACAACACATCACGGCTTAGAAGAATTCTGATAGACTGGAGGGCAGGAGGGGGAAGAGAAGCATACGAACAAGCAGAAGAGGCTGAACAGGAAAGTTAGAAGAGAAAGAGAAATCGAGTGCCTGTCAGACTGCAGGGAATAGTCCACGTAACAATGGCTTTTTGGCTTTAAATGGAAAACTACAGCAGCGTCAGGAGCCAGAAGGGCTAGGGAATCAGCTCAGTTAGAAAGGGTAGGGGGGAACTAGACCTGGAGGATGGACAAAGAGTGGCTGTGTTAAACAGGTGTTCTGCATAGGAGGAGGTGAAGGATGGTTTGAAATCCAGAGCCTTTCATCTCTGCTGCTGCACGGAAAGTGGCTCAGGTCAGTAGCGACTGGAACATGTTACCAATTCATGGCAGTTTGGTGGTTAATATAAAATGAGCTGATGGGTCGCACTCCAAGTCTTAAGGGTGAGGTGTCTGCCTCACTAGAAGCCATCCCTACAGATGGCCCCCCCATTGGCCGTCTTAGCAAAGAAGCCAAACATTGAATGCCTCGAAAGAGGTCACTGTTAGCCATGGTTAAGGGTCATTGGTGGGACTGCAGAGAAAATTGCTCCCTGCTGCTGCCCGGGCTGGACATTTCTATGAATAAAGGGAAGATCAGGCTGGCAGGAGAGGCAAAGCAATGCTGGAGCAGGGGAAATGGGAACAGCTAGGAGAATTCTGGGACATAAAGAAACTGGGGAGAATATTGGGGTTCCAAAAAGACTTCTCACACTCGGTTCCCCAAGAGTTCAGTTTGATTCTAGTCTCGTTAATCAGGTTCCTTTATCTGGCATACAGCAAAGCTATGCTGAGTTGATTAGACTCAAGCAGAGTGGGTGGGTAGAGGGCATACCGCACATCCAGCATTGCACAGAACACCTCTTTCTTCACGTACATTTACTATACATTGCATTTCACATTTTGGGATTGGCTTGGTTAGTTTGTGGGAACCACAAAGAAGCTCTGTTCATGCAATGTCCATATACGACATACACTTTACCTCATCTTATGTCCCAGGCTTATCTTGTCCATTGTAAATGTTTCCCTGGGTGTTCTGCTTTATCTTAGCTAGTACAGGTATTCTGTCTTTTAGCATACTGAACCATTTACCTATCTTAGTTAGCATAACCTTCTATTTATAGCTTGCTAATCCATTTACCTCCCTAACCCTGTCTCCCAAAAAATAAGACCTCACCCACGTAAAATTACTCATGTCAAGCCAGGCCTACAGAGAAGACCTCAGAAAAACAGCAGAAAAGCTTCAGGTTAGTCAAGTATCCTCATTTGAGGGACTTATTCAACATAAATTAAATTTACCTAACCTTTCTGAGGTTGGCCTGTCATTCCGTGAGCCCTGCAAGGCGGTACCAACACAAATGTTACCTTCAGATCTATTGTGGAGAAGACACTGGAAGGAACTGCATGAAAACCCAGCTCAGCCACAGACTAGCTGTGTGACTCTGGGCACGTCACTTAATCTACCCTGTGCTCAATCCCACATCTGTAAAATGGGGGTAATACTATCCTTCCCCAAAGGAGTGTTGTGGGGGTAAAACCCATTAATGACTGTGAGGTGCTCAGTCACTAGAAGGATAAGCACCATATAAGTAGCTAGACAGAAAGCAACCCTGACAGGATTTGGGCCCATATGCAGCACAGTGCTATGAGGTCAGGAGCTTAGCTTAGCTCGGGGAAGGTCTGATTTTCCTGTTTGCTAAAATACTGCTGCTGTGATAGACAAGGGAAATGCAGTGGGTGGTTGTATACTTTTGATCTCAAGGCGCATTTACTAATCTCTGAGAAGCTAAATGAAGAAGTTGTGAGGGGTGGGGATGGGAAGCTACATAAAATACACATAGGCTAGAAAATCAGCTGAAGAAAGACGGGAGAGTAATTGGCTCTCAGAGGCCTGGCTCTGGAGAGAGGTCGCTACACCAGAAACTCAGTCCCGTTCATGTCCTGTCCTTTGGCAATGTGTTGTGCCCCAGCCTCAGCTCCCCTACGGGGTCTGCAGCTGCACCCTCCGCCTGGGCATCACGTGACAGGCAACGTGGATGAGGCTGTGTTACAAAAGGAAGTTTACTGCAGGGTGATGAGTCAGGCAGGGAATCCAGGATCACTGCCAAAGAGCAGGAGGAAGGGGACTGGAGATAGAGCATACATGTGTTAAGTCTAAGGTTATGTCTACACTAGCACGCTTGTCAGTCGGGGGGCGGGGAGGGGGAGGAAGCATGAAAAAACACACCCCTGACCGACATAAGTTTCACCGACAAAAGCATTGTTGTGGACAGTGCTTTGTTGGTGGGACACGCTCTCCCACCGGCATAGCTACCGCTGAACATTGGGGGGTGGTTTGATTATGCTGAGAGGAGAGCTCTCTCCCAATGGCATAGAGTGGCTGCACGGGAGACCTCACTGCAGCACAGGTAAGTTATGCCACGGTACGGTCTGGCGTGTAGACATAGCCTTAGTCCACAGCTGCAGGACTGGGGCGTAATAATGAGCAATAGCCCCTTTCATCCAGGGAACTTAAAACACTTCCCAGAGTTCATGAAGCAGCATTGCTTCCCATTTATACAGATGGGGAAACAAAAGCACAGAAAAGTGATGTCACCCAGTGATTCGCTGGCAGAGCATTGACTAGACGCTACATCTCCTGAATCTCAGTTCCCTACTCTAACCCGTTGTCCAAACTACCTTCCATATCTGTGAACACAACCTACGAGACCCTCTCTGACTACTCGACCCCCACACACCCTCCGATAGCCAGGAATAGAACCTAGGAGCCCTGTCACCCATTTCCCGGCTCTACTCACTAGCTAAGGGAGGAGAAGAGGATGAAAGATTATATGTGGGCTGGAGGCCGCGCTGAGCACTAAACCTCATTTGCTGTGTGTGTTGATTGCCCACCAAACACATATGTTTGGCGAACATGTCATGAAACACCTCTCCGAGCCCAAGTGGAAGAGCAGCAGGAGGGACGGGGAGAGGAAAAGCCCAGGCCCCCAATGGCCTGCCCTGAAATGGTGGAGATATAAGTCCAACAGCACATGCTCACGAATCCAGGCCGGGCTTGGTGGGTTAATGTGACAATCCATTTCTGACAGCGTGTCAATACAAAGCAATTTAGGAGTGCATGAGAAATCGACCCAAGGTAACAGGCAATTTCTCCGCTCTGTTGGTTAGATGGAAGTAGGGACCGATGAGGCTGGCTTCTCAGAGTGCGCTCACCTCAGCACAGCGCAGGGGCTGCTGTCATGTTAGGCACTCTCACTAGAAAGAGAAAGACACAAGCAGCTGGGCTGCCCTGTTATGAGACACAGCCCCTTGGGGAGGTCCCCTTCTCTGTCATCAATTGGATTTCATTTCTTCATTAGAATAAGCTTACCTAAGTACAACAGCAGGCAAGCTGCTTTGAAAATAGTACCCCTTTAGCAGCACCCTCAGATTGTGTGTGTCATCAGGCAGCAGAGACCATCCCCTGCACGCAGTTCTGGGCCAAACAAGGTTGTGTATTGGACGCTCGTGGATGGGGTCCTTCCTACTGTATGTAAGGGGATGATTTTCTAACGAAGGAGCCACCCTTTGTTCTTCTGGGTTCTTTTGGGGATGGTTATTGTGGGATGGGGAGCTGAGTTAAAGCAATCAGAGTTTCAGCCTTCAGCAACCTCTTATGATCCACTCTTGGGAGCTTCTGTGTCTAAATGAGATTGAGCTGTGGCAAAATTGTTCATAATCCTCCTGGAATGAGGCTGGGGAGGGAGGGAACCCAGCCACCAGACCCTGAGTTCAGGCTGCCACCTGATGCCTTATATGAAAGGCAGATGAGTCAGCTCAGGGTACAGAGTTAACAGCTGAACTGTAATATGTTGGGGAGTTCCCTCCAGAGGGTCAAGCAGGACTTCAAGACAGTCAAAAGATGAGCATGGGCTCTAGAGAAGCCACCCCAGGTTTTACACCAGTGCTGCTAGGATGGAACTTGGGGAGTTAGGCAGTGCTGGGTGGATACCCAGGAAGTGGACATGATCAATAGCACTCACATTTATGCACCTGGCTATCAATCTCCAAAGGCTTAAGGGGGCCCTAGTAATCAGCGATAAAGATGTAGAAAGCCCAGGGATATAACAAAAGAGTGGGAAAGACAAAGGAGAAGATAAGGCATACTGAGGTTCAGCCCACCAGCCTTCTCATACCTGCAATCCCTGGAATTCATTGCTGGGATATTGGAAGGAGGATCTATGTCATACTCTGCAATAATCATCTAAAATTCACGACACCTCCTGCATGCAAACGTGCTCGCTCAAAATGCTCCTGGCAGACGAATGCAAAAAGGATGCAAGCACAGTTCAAGTGAAGCCATTTACAAATCCAGACATCTATCAGCTGAAATGTTTTGGTCGTATTCATCCAGTGCTGGGTGCTGATGAGAATATTCATGAGGGTAAAAGCCCCATGGACTGTTGTTAATTAAAAAACAGATAGAACCCTACTCTTGATCTGAACTACCTCAAAATCAAGGGGTGTTTGAATCCAGTGACTAGATTAAAGTCCACCTCTAATTTAAAAAGGACATAAACTGTGTCATCTCTTGCAAACTAAGAAATTACAGTATCTGGCCATTTCTAGACCAAAGAACTCTGGCTGCTTTTGTGAACCGAACTTCCATCCAACCAGTAACTGAAGATTGCAGAGAGAATGGCTATACACACTAGAGGGGGCTAAGCAAAGAAGTCAAAAGTAGAAGAACAAGGAGATGGTGGGAAGTATTATGTTTAGTGTGAGCACGCCTGAATAACATTCCAGTTTAAGGATACTGATTCATCGCATTTTACTCCGGGTTGCCATCAGGTAAAGCCAGGCACTGAGGGCTTATTCTTCAGTGGGTTGCATAAAGTGTCTGATTCCTATTTTAGTCCGATTCAATAATGTAGTTAATAAATATTAACAAAATTAAAAGTAATTAATTATTAAAAGCAGATGTACTGGTGTTTGATGAATTAGGCACTAGCTCTGCCTTTGGATCTTGTTTAGCTCCAGCATATGCTTCTGATAACCAGCTGTCACTTACCAGCTATGTGGTAACTGTCTTATTAAATCCTAAATAGGCATATGGAGGTTACAGTTAAAGCACTATTCCTTCCCACACCCCACCCCAGTATCTTTTCCTCAGAAGCAACCAGGCCAAATCACCCATTTCTAGCAACATTTGGGCCTTAGTTAATGGGATGCTTATTGAGATCAGCTGGCCCAACTTATGACCTATCATTTTGTTTTACACCACTATGGAAAAGCCATATAACTCGTTGCGAATTGAAATCATCATCATAAAACCCAGATGCTTCAGTCTTTTTAACGTATTTTTTTAAAGCAGGGACAGTCACGTGAGCAACCCTACAATAACAAACCCGTATGCACAGCCCAGTATTCATGAATAACACAACAGTAACAAAGCAGTGTGCCCAGTTCTTGTGAGCAGCAAAACCAGTATGTGATGGGGAGGAGGATGTTGAAATAGGGAAACCAATCTCATTCTCATACTTCCCTGGGGTTGTATTAAAAACAACAGTACATACAAAACAGTATTTAAAATTCTGAAAACACTTCAATCTTGTATCACGGTCACATTGCTTAGTTTGGGGTTAAGCCGAGGCAAATAAATTAGCCGTGCATGCTTCAGTTTCCATAGCTGCTGGCGCTTTGGTTTCCAGCAGGGAACAAAGGCGATGTACCTTTCCCAGAGGCACAGAGATGTACCTTTCCTAGAGATAATGTACCCACCCCCCCACCAAGACATCTCCAACACAGACAAAAGTTAGAATATCAGAGTAGGAATACCAATAAGGGCCAGTTTAATTCTCACCTACACCACAGACAGCATTAAAAATCTGCTCACACGGCCCCCTTCTTGGGGGGTCCCACTGCATACTGGAGGTGGGTCTATGCCTTCTTAACAGCATTTGAATGCTAGTGCAGCTGGGGAGGGGAAGGATGAAGGTGGATCTAGAAAGCTCTGATACTGCAAATCTGTATGATAAAGCACTGGTTAGCTTGGAGGCAGCATGTTCAGCCTCTGAAGAGGAAGGACCTTGTGTTGCTCAACAGTGATGCCTCTGGCCACACAGGGAATAGTCTTGACAGGTTCAGAAGGCCTGACCTCCTCCAGCTCACTGTGGCTGGGCACATGCAGACATGTGATAGGGACAGTAAGGCAGGTGTGGGAAGAATACATAGAGAGGGCCAGATTTAGTGACCACCTGGGCTGCCAGGCTTCGGGGGTGCTGGGCTCAGGGTGCTGTTTTTATTGTTAGCAACAAAAGGGAAAATAGAATGTTTGAAGTAAAATGTTTCAGGTCTTCTGTATGGGGATTCACTTTTCACTAACCTCCTATAATGTTCTGGATCTTTTTAGAATCTCATGGAACCTTCCAGACTTCCAGAGAACTACATTTTCCTTGAACCTCCTAGAATGTTGTTAGACATTTCTTCGCTGGTATATAAGGGGCGGAGAGTTGCCAGTCAGTCAGGGAGATATAAGAACAAAGTGAAGTGAAGTGAGAGCCCAGCTGTAATATTGTGAACCTTGTTTTACTGTGTTAAAGCTTAGAGGAAACTAACTTTTTTTTATTTGCTTATATATGGCATGAATAAATATAGTTTTACAGATCCTAGCGTGCAAATTTATCGTCTTATACAACAGGGATAAATCATGCATGCAAGTTGTGCATCTAAGTCAAGAAATGGGCTACAAATGCAATAAAAAAACAAGGCATTCAAAAGTTTAACAAATGGAGGGGGAGCCCTGAAGACACTCCTCACCTGGGGTGCCAGTGGTCCAGGGTCAGCCCTATACGTAGAAGCCAGAAGTGAGGCTTTAGCCCAGCCTGTATACTTGTGGCAGAAGCTGAAATGCAGAAAATAGAAAAGAACACTCCGGAACTCAGCACCAGCACCGGTGGCCATGCCTTCCTCTTTTCCACACGCCACGTGTCTGAGTTTTCCCAGGAGTCACAATCCTCAGAAGACACAAGAGCCATGTTTTGTTTCCATTGCGTGAGGGCTCCGTGATCACTCATGACAGCTTTATTTTCCCCCCTCATGTCCCTTGGATCCTCAAGGAGGCTGGAGCAGATGCACCAGAGTTCTAAACTGGCATGGAAAGTCCAGCGTGTGAATATTCATCTGCAAAGAGGACCTGGGACACTTCCCTGCCTGCGCCTCAGTTTCATGACCATTAATATGGGGATGATGGTACAAACCTGCCTCACATGTTGCAAGGCTCCGTCTAGCATGTGTGAAGTGCTTTGGGATCCTTGGATAGAAGGCCCTATCTACCAGATTATCAAGCAGTCACAGCAGCATTAAACTACTTGGGGCTGACTTTGTGATGTGCTGTGCTCTCTAGCTTCTGGATCAGGCCTCTTGGCTATCCCTACCCACTTTCTGAGAGCAAAGTCCAAGCCCCCAAATCTCATTGCAGTCCCTCTGGCTGCACAGCCCCCCTCCCCCAGCCCCCTGCCTCAGCACTGACTATAGCTCATACATTAATATGTTTATTTTTAAAGGTTTGGGGGTGAGGAGGAAGTTGCAGGCTTTGGAGGAAAACAAATACCCAACCACATACAATCAGTTCAAATGATGTAAGATGTTTTACAGCATGTAAGTCCTTCAAAGCCACAAACCCCTCAGTCTCTAGCCACAGGCTGGATTCGCTAATAGGTTTACCATCAATGCCAGTGTGAAAGGCTGTGATGCTACAGGACCCACAATCCTTTGTTCTCCCCTCAATTATGTACCAAGTTAAAACTGATGCAGGTGGGGGAGGAGGAACTCAATCCTAAAGTCGCTCTTTAATCTTGTGCAGCTTATTAAAAAGCAAGAGGACAAGATAATCCACATGGGCTGGTGAGTTGGAGATTGCTCGCTCCCTCTCCAGACCAAATCAGCTCATGTTTTCTCTGGGGGGGCCCCAGGAGGCGTAAAGACCGGCAGACACTGACAATATGCTACACACACACAAAAAGATAATTATGGAAAAGGTTCAGTGGAAAACACGTTTCTGCACAGCTGCTGGAGAAAGAGCGAGACACACATGCTCAGCGGGAGCTTCTGGCTAGATCCTGGTCATTAAGAGAAAGCAGCACAGAGGCAGAGTCTGGGCAAAGGTTGCTGGCACAGTGGGCATGTTTCAGTGATTCATCCTGAAACGTGTGACCCAAAGAAGAAGAAAGAAAACTTGACTCTCTGTGTGAAGCTACAGACTGAAAGGCTGGGGAAGGATGGTCTAGTGGTTAAAGCACTCGCCTATGAATTGAGTTCACATCCCCTGCTCTGCCACAGATCTGTGACCTCACTTCATCTCTCTTTACCTCAGTTCCCCACTTGTGTAATGAGGATAACAACACTGCCCCGTCCCACTGCCATCCAAGGCCATAGGCAGATAGGTTTCAGGTAATACGGCTTACAAGACATGACACCACCACATGAGTTCTGGGATTTTTATGGTGCAACAACATCGCTCAGGCCAGATTCTGATCTCAGTTCTAGCAAGTTAAAACTAGAATAACTCCACTTACTACAAAGGAGATTGACCCTCGAATAACTGAGATTAGATTCCAGCCCCTCATCACAGGTGCCCCCCACTTGCTCAGTTTGCGAGGGATCAAGGATTTATCCTAATGCAAGCCACAAACCGATTAAATACAAACTCCTCATCAGACAGTTCTAAATGCCTTTGAAACTAGTGATGGGCCTGAACCAAATCTAGGCTATGATGCCCACTAAACTTTGGAGAAGTTCTCATCTAGATCTGAAGGGCACAGCTCATGCCCTACCTTCCACTGGAAAGTCATGCGGCTTTGGAGGGTCCACTGTAGAGCTCAGAGGGGTGGGGGTGGAGAGACATTTGAAAATTTGTAATCATATTTTTCAGTCATCAAAAAATTTCCACCAGTTCTAGAGCTGGCCAAAAGTAATGGTATGAAATTTTTCAGAGTTTGGTTTGGTTTGTTTGGGAGGGAGGGACTGGGAAGAAGGGATGGTCAAAAATTAAAATTTTGAAGAAGAAATTAGTCAAACACTCAATATTTGGGAAATGTAGATCAGCTGTAGTTCACATCCTTGTTTGTGCACCAAGATCAACTACAGTCTCACCAGCAGTCATTGGCTAATTAGCTCTTGCTGTACAACCAGCAGAGCTGGTGTACAGTTATATGGATACAGAAATAGATGATATATACAGATTGTTTAGGTCCTAACCAAAAAGGATAGATAGATAGATAGATAGATAGATAGATAGATAGATAGATAGATAGATAGATAGATAGATAGATAGATAGATAGATAGATAGATAGATAGAGCAAGGCCAGATGGCTATAGGAAAGCAGTTGGAGACAGATATATAAGCCCCAGGCTAAACAAATCCCTGCTACCAGGGTAAGCAAATGGCAGTTGTTCCAGGTCAATTAAGACATCTGGGGCCAATTAAGATCCTTCCAGAAAGCAGGGAAGACAGGTAGGTTGATTGGGACACCTGAAGCCAATCGGGGCTGGCTGAAACTAGGTAAAAGCCTCCCAGTTAGTCAGATGGAGGGTGTGTGTGTGTGTCAGGAGCTGTCGGAGGAAGCCATGCTGCTGGAGAAATGGAGCAATACAAACCCTATCAGGCACAAGGAAGGAGGCCCTGAGGTAAGGGTGACATAGATTTTGAGGAAGTGAGGGCTGCTGTGGGGAAGTGGCCCAGGGAATTGTACTCATAGAATAACAGAGTTGGAAGGGACCTCTGGAGCCCATCTAGTCCAACCCCCTGCCCAGAGCAGGACCAATCCCAACTAAATCATCCCAGCCAGGGCTTTGTCAAGCCTGGCCGTAAAAACTTCTAAGGAAGGGGATTCCACCACCTCCCTAGGTAATGCATTTCAGTGTTTCACCACCCTCCTAGTGAAAAAGTTTTTCCTAATATCCAACCTAAATCTCCCCCACTGCAACTTGAGACCATTACTCCTTGTCCTGTCATCTGCTATCACTGAAAACAGTCTAGATCCATCCTCTTTGGATCCACCTTTCAGGTTGTTAAAAGCAGCTATCAAATCCCCCCTCATTCTTCTCTTCCGTAGACTAAACAATCCCAGTTCCCTCAGCCTCTCCTCATAAGTCATGTGTTCCAGACCCCTAATAATTTTTGTTGCCCTTCGCTGGACTCTCTCCAATTTCTCCACATCCTTCTTGTAATGTGGGGCCCAAAACTGGACACAGTACTCCAGATGAGGCCTCTCCAATGTCGAATAGAGGGGAACCATCACGTCCCTCGATCTGCTGGCAATGCCCCTACTTATATACCCCAAAATGCCATTGGCCTTCTTGGCAACAAGGGAACACTGTTGACTCATATCCAGCTTCTCGTCCACTGTCACCCCTAGGTCGTTCTCTGCAGAACTGCTGTCTAGCCATTCAGTCCCTATACTGTAGCGGTGCATTGGATTCTTCCATCCTAAGTGCAGGACTCTGCACTTGTCCCTGTTGAACCTCATCAGATTTCCCTTGGCCCAATCCTCCAATTTGTCTAGGTCCCTCTGTATCCTATCCCTACCCTCCAGCGTATCCACCACTCCTCCCAGTTTAGTGTTATCCGCAAACTTGCTGAGGGTGCAATCCACACCATCCTCCAGATCATTAATGAAGATATTGAACTCGTCCTGTTTCCAAAAAGTCAGCTAACAAGAGCTGCTACTATTAGGGTCTCTGGGCTGGAGCCCATAGTAGAGGGTGGGCCCAGGCTCCCCCCCCCCCTCCCCGCCTAATCACTGAGACTGGGAGATAATAGAGACTGTGCGAGGGAGGATAGCTTCTCCTCACCTCCCTTGCTGGCTTATGATGAAAATGGCTCAGTAGGCTGTGACCCTTGCCCCTAGAGAGAGAAGGGCTATGTGGAGGGTCACAGTAAGCTTCTGAGGCTAGCATAATCCACCAGGAAGTGCGGGACCCACTGAGACAAGGTCAGAGCTTTGTCACAATAGATACATAGATAGATGGGGTATGTGTGGGGATAGATAAATAGTCAGTCATTCTTGGGGCATTCATGAGAGCAAACAACCTACTTAGTTTTAAGATGGATCTTGATAAATTTATAAATGGGATTATATGAGGGAGATGCCTGAGATAGCAGGGGACTGGACTTGGTGATGCAGGAGATCCCTTCCAGCGCCATGTTCCTATGTTTTTGAGCAGGACCTAAACAAAAGGTTACTCTCCCTGTCACTGGTGGCTTTACAGCAGCTGCCTAACAAACATGCCAGTGGGACCATTGATGATCTTGGTGTATATATATATAGAAAATCCATAGGGTATTTCTCCACCAGATTCATGTAAATAAATATTTGGGATCTTTCAGCACAAAAGGTACTCCATAAATAAATGGGCCAGAATCGTGGCTGGGGTAAATGGGGTAGAGCCACGAAGGCCAGCAGAGCTATGCCCATGTCATCAGCTGAAGATCCAGCCCCAAACATTTTATAAATCTGTCTCGCTCACATTTATGCAGACCTGTCTCATCCCAAAGCACTTTACAGGCTATATATAGCAGCTGCAATACCTGCCAGTGAAATGCAGCTCTAGGGTGGGACTGTTTCACAGTGGAGTACTACATGAGTTAAGACAAAAATTGAGGGAAAATACTGAATCAGAGTGAGCTTGCACACGGGTTTTTGGAAGACAGAATGCACTTACCCAAGGGAGAATTTGGCCAGGGTCCCAGGGTTAACATCCCCACTCGTGTGAAAAATGCTATAGGGTTCTCAGTGACCCAAGTGGCCAAGGCCTGGGTCTAACAGCTCATTTACCAAAATGCAGCTATTTATTCAGAACTGTCCCCAGCAAGCTGCAGCATAAAATGCTGCTTAGAGACTCACTGACATCTCCTGGGTCCCAGGCTATGAAAAATATTCTATTTGGAGACAATTCTGCTTCAGTGCGTCTTTCGGTGTCTCGCTTTCATCTCTCTCTCCTGTTAATAGGATTTGTATCTCAACATGCAGGCCCTTAGGAGTTCTTCTGCTCCTGTCACCTGTCCCCACAGCCTGAATGCTTCCTTCCACCGGAGACATCAGCACCGGTCAGCGTGAAAATGAGACGGGAGTGGGGCAGAGGCAGAAGAGTGGGACTTGACATGAGGAATAAGCAGCCAGACCGCAGGCGTCTCCCAAAAGGCAAAGCTCTTGTTCCCATTCAACTGCCTTTAATAAGAAAAGAGCTCTAGTCACACAGGACAGTCCAATGCATACAGGACATGGTTTCAAGAAGCAAATGCTTTGAGAACTGGGCAAGGCCTTTTAAAATATATCCTGCCTGAAAATAAAGCCCACAGGGTCTAAAGCATCTCTGAGGCAAGTGGGTGCGTGTGGCAGGGGGTAGGGATACTCCCTGGTCCCTAGGGAGCAAGAGGTTAACTTAGAAGTGCATGCCCCTGTCCCTGCAGGACAAGGTCTTGCTACCCTTGGGTTTGTTTGGGTTTTTTGCTGAGTCACCCCACCTTTTTGCAGTGCAAGCCCCACAAAGGTGTCTGGGTCAAAGTCAGTAACATAGACATAGAATCATGGAAATGGAGGGCTGGACAGGATCTCAAGAGGTCATCTAGGTCATGCCACACACTGAGGCAGGACCAAGTAAACTAGACCATCCCTGACAGATGTCTGCCCAACCTATGCTTAAAAATCTCCAATGGCTGGGATTCCCCAACCTCTTTTGGTAACCTATTTCAGCACTTAACTAGTCTTATAGTTAGAAAGATTTTCCCAATATCTAATCCTAAATCTCCCTTAAGCCCATTACTTCTTGTCCTACCTTCAGTGGCCATGGAGAACAATTGACCACCATCCTTTTTATAACAGCCCATAGCATATTTGAAGACCATTAGGTCCTCCTTCAGTCTTGTTTTCTCAAGATTAAACATACCCTGTTGTTGTAAACTTTCTTGATAGGTCAGGTTTCCTCAACCTTTTATCATTTTTGTTGCTCTCCTTTGGACTCTCTCCAGTTTGTCCACATTTTAAAAGTAGAGCACCTAGACTTGGACACAGTACTCCAGCTGAGGCCTCACCAGTGCTGAACAAAATGGGACAATTACCTTCTGTGTCATAACAGGAGTACCATATGTTCCCGAAGATAATTGCTAATGATTCCATATTGCTTCAGCTAGTTCCTTAAGTACCCTACGATAAATTTCATCAGGCCCTGCCAACTTGAATACATCTAACTTATCTAAATATTCTTTACCTTGTTCTTGCCTTACTTTAGCTTCTGTTCCTTCCCTTTTGTTATAAATATTAATTGTGCTAAGTATCTGGTCACAATTAAAGTTTTAGTGAAGACTTAAGCAAAATAGACATTCAACACCTCAGCCTTCTTGGTGTCGTGCGTTATTAGTCCTCCTTCTCCTCAAAGTAGTGCGCCTACATGTTCCTTTGTCTTTCTCTTGTTCCTAATATATTTATAGAACCTCTTTTTGCCTTTTATATCCCTTGCTAGTTATAATGCATTTTGTGCCTTAGCCTTTCTGATTTTATCCCTACATGCTTGAGCTTTTCTTTTGTACTCATCCATAGCAATTTGTCCACATTTCCACTCGTTGTAGGATTTCTTTTTGATTTTTCTGGTTGGTAAAGAGTCCAGATGGATCCATGTTGCCATCTTACTATTCTTCCTAGCCTTCCTTCGCATCAGGATGGGGAAGGGGGTAAGTTACACATGGGGTGTAAATTGTGAAGTTGTGTATCATGCACCAAATGACAACAAGGGTGACATTTACATGATGATGGGCATAGATGAGCAATGTTGCAAAGAAAAGCAGCTAATATAAAGGGGGGTGTGATGAAGCAGATGGGTTTGCTTTATCTTACACCGTCCGGTGAGTTGCCTTTCCTGCTATGCCCACCCACATTCTGCTCCCTGCGGGTATACATTATACTCATTTGCACACCTGCCGACTCGCTGAAAGTTACACTACTTTACCACTTACACACTATTTACATCACCTCAGCACTGACTTTGACCCAGCAACTACATCAAAGTTGTGCCTGCTTACACCAGGCCTGAATTTAGGCAGTGCTGCTCACTATTTGTCCAAGAGGCCAAAACAGACCAAATGCCTGAGCTCCCCACTGTGCAGACTTGTCAGTGCTGGTAAGAGCTGCCAACCTGAAATCTTCTGCGTAGCCACAGAAAAAGTGCAGCAGCAATGAAAGCCCCTGCCCTTCGTTCCTGCCCATATCTCTGCACCAAGAGCCAGAGCCTGGCATGAGAGCAGAGTTTGGTCTTCAAGGTCCAATCAGTCCTTGACCTACTGTAACTGCTGAGGTTGCCAATGAAGAGTGGCAAAGCCGGTTCCCCTCCTCCTCCTCCTCACTCCCAGTCTGAGGGAGCCAGCCGTCCTCTGGCCTCAGATGCTAATACCGACAGAGTGCCCTGGGACTGGGCAGGTGAGTGGCACCTGAGGGTGGGAGCCATCCAGAAGAGGTTTTAGGTAGGAACGTGGCCACCACTGCTCCTCCCCACCTCCCGCCCAGCCCTTCAATAGAACAGGCAGGACCAAATCGCATGCGCGGTGATGCAATCAGGGCCCCTTGCACAAGCTGTGCTGCAAGACTCTTGCTAAGCTGCCCTGCCAGGAGCCTTCAGAAGCTCTGTACAGGTGAGTGATCTGTGCTGTTGTGGGTCTCAGGGTGGGACAGTGGCTGCACCTTCCAGCCACTCACCTCCTCCTGACTCTCTTCTCCTTCAGTCCCTAAAGAGGCTCCAGTCCCCCCTTCCCTTCCCCATTGGTTGCATGGAAGGATCATTTGACCTCAATCTGTCTGCTCGGATTAGCGTCCCGAGACGTTTCTCTCTCCCATACACAGAGCTCTGTCAGGTCTGCGAGGCTGCATCTGCCATGCTGGGTTATTCAGGATGGGACTCGGCAAGTATCACTGCTGTTATGGGGGCTGTGATTAAGGGGGCATGGGGCCGGGGCGAGAGGAGGGAGACTGAATTGTACCCCGGCTGCAGAAACACAAGCACCAGTAATTACTGCTTTGCCTCCCCATATTGCTCCAACTGTACTCGAGGCAACAGGTTCCCTGTGCCCAGCTGAATGCTGGGTTAAAGGGTTAAAGACAGAAGGAAAATGATGAGCAAGAATTCCTCATAAGAAAGCAGAGGTCACTGCGTGCATGGCCCCCCGGGCCCTGTGCAGCATGCATGCTTGCCTGGCTCCCTTCTGCTCAGCACTCTCCCCTCTACACTTCACTGGATGGTTATTCACTGGGGCCTCTCTCTATCCCTGGTGCCTTTGCTGATAGGCTCTCTCAGTGTCCGCAGGGTGCAGGAGGGGCTCCCTGAGCTCCCGTCTTCTTTCGGATGCTAGCGATACCAGTGGTCTCGGGGATGCAGGTCAAGGCGGCTTTACGGAAGCCAGAGAAGAACAGAGGAGCAACTGGGAAGGGGAAAGGAGGAAGGAGATGGGTTTCACATCCCAAGCAATGCCAGACAGCTGTGCGTTTGATCACATATGGAGATAATATGTGGGCGGGGGGAGCAGATCATATGGAAGGGCTGAGATATCACGGGGTCGCCTGCGAAGCAATCGGATACTACAGAGCTGCAGATGGGCCCAGGGACTGCACAGCTACTGCGAAGGCCTGCAGACACCACAGAAGTGGTCATCAATGCTGGAGCTACCATGCAGGCTCCCAGCGAATACAGAGCTACTCCAAAGGTTCCTCGCGACCCCAGGGGCTCCCAGACATGAAGGGGGTGGGCATTGCAATGCAAACCTGGAGAGAGTCCATACATGGTTTTATTTTTCTTACTGGATTTTCAAGGGTGTTCAGCTCCCATTCAGGCCCCTAACGCGGAGGCCGGGTTTTGTGAAATACTCTTGTTTTGGGTGCTGAGCCCTTTGGGAGTCTGGCCTCAGTTGTGCATGCTGAGCTCTTGGCAAGCCTGCCCCAAGCGCTTGGCAAGGTGGGGCCTCAGGGGCTTAATTCTGTGCGTCTCTGAAGCAACTCGGTGAAAACTGACGCTTGGGTAAAGCTCCAAAGGCAGGACCGTTCCCATGTCACCGTGCATGGCCAAGGCAGCGGACTGCTCAGCCCTATTCAGCTCTCAGCTGGAGTCTAGCCAGTGACAGCGAGGCCCTGATGTCCTGCAGCATCCAGATAGCAGCTCCCTGGTGACATGCTGCAGTAGGCAGAAGACAAGCTGATCTGAACAACCCCGTATGCCTCCAACATGGGAGCTCAGCCCTCTCTGCTGATACCCGTGCACTGCCCAGGCTGGAGTCCAGCTGGCCCTAGGCAGGAGGCCTGAGTTCCATGACTGGTTCTAGTCTCTTGCTCTCCAGGTGAGTTGGACCAGTGAGGAGCCTTGCAAGAGGGAGAAGCTAAGAGAGAACTTCATATCACTGAGCTCCCACCCTTCTGCCTGACTACAGATTGGTGTTAGCGGCAAGTCCTGCTAAGCGGGCATAGGGGTGCTAAAGCAGGAGAGGCGCCCGCTCATTGGGATTTGTATTCCAGCAGTGCCTAGAAACCCCAGAGGCAAGGCCCGTGTGTACAGGGTGCTGGCCACGCATCGGAAGGCAGTCCCCACCCTGAGGAATTTACAATCCAAGGCAAGTGGAGTATGAAGAGAGGGATGTTACAACCAAACAGGAACAGTTTTATAGGCATAGACATGTCTGCAGCCAGACCAAAAAAAAAAACAAACCCACAGTGTTAAGTGAGAGCCAGCTGTCCTCAACTACCCTCAGTCTGGCCATCCTGAACAGGCTGGTTTCTAAATTCTTACAGGCCTCATGGCAGAGGAGAATCTGGAGGCGACCTTAGTGGTCTCAGCTCAGTCAAGGGAGAGGTTCCACACAGATGGGGCAGTATGGAAGAAGGGGCAGAGACATCTGTGTGAGAAGCTGGCTGACAAGGTTTGGCAGAGATTGGCGGGCAGGGTAGGGGTTTCAAACCTCCGTCTCTAGGAAACAGGGAGTTGAAATGACAGAGATAGGTACGAGGCCCAGTGTAATTGGTCAGGCAGAGAGTGAGGCAGACCACAGAGGCCCCTGTCACTGTTTATCTGTGACAGGCTGCATCTGACAGCTCCATGCATAGGTGCTGGAACTAGGGGTGCTGCTGCACCCCCTGGCTTGAAGTGGTTTTCCATCATATCCAGAATTTAGTTTGGTTCAATGGCTCTCAGTACCCCCTCTGTACAAACTGTACCAGCGCCCCTGGCTCCATGTGTTCCACACACCTACTGTGCTGCATTCCCTGAATGGCAATGGTGTGACTTCCTACGGGGAAGTGCAAGCAATGCCTAGAGGCCACCAACAACACTCCCCCTGCCAGGAACAGCTTCAAAGAAAGCAGGTTCCAGCCTGTTCCATTCTGGGTCCTTTTCTTTAGCATCTCCCAGACTCACACCCTTAGAACACCACCCGTGTATCAGAGTGGGAGGACTGAGGTCTACCAATACCACCAAAACGATCATGGACAATCATGGTACATGGCACCCTAATCCCTGCTCATTGCTCCATGGGAAATCTCAGACCCCTCCAAAGTCAGAGCTACAGTGTCATAGGGAAAGTGAAGTCTACAGATTGGCGTAGGGCTGTGCACGTGAGCAAGAATCAGCCCACAAGCATATCATCCCACTGCTACCCACCACATGGGCATGCTCTCCCCTCTCCACCCAGCTCTGTAATGCAGAACATCTGGAACATCTACAGATGGGGCTGAGCTGCAAAATTCAAATCCTCAGGACCCTAAACTTTAGGGCTGTTTGGATCTGGGGCTGTTGGCTCAGCCCACTATGGAGAACAGGGTCAGCTGGGAAATTTGGATCTGGTTTCTGAACAGCCTCAGAAACATAAGGATGCTCAGATATAAGGTTTCCATTTCAGCGCATCCCGAGCTGAGTCACAGAAACTGGACATGGACAAGCCCTGTTAGGTCCCATCTGTTTCATCCTTCCCAGAGTCCACAGTGGGGCCATTCACTGCACCCTGTCCCCAGGGCTGTCCTTGGTCCAGTCTGAAATGTCCTCAGCAATGAGGCTTCTGCCATTTCCCTTGGCAGACTCCTCCACAGCCTTGGCATTTGCACCACTGGGATACAGTTTCTCAGTATTTAGACTTAATTTTCTCTTCCTCAATTTCAGCCCATGCCTAGTTACAGCCCCTTGAAGGGCCTGCCCACTCCTCTCACACAACTCTTCCCCTGTTTGGTCTATGCATCCCTTAAGTACTGCAGACAGTTGCATCCTCCCTTGGCCATCATGGCAGAGGCAGCATGCAGCTCCACCAGGGCCCACCCAACAGTCTCCCCCTGCCGGGTAGTTAAGGAGCACCAGTAACAGTCCTCAGCTGAGAAGATCAGGCCAAGATACAAAAAAAGGAGGAAACCTAAGGGCTCTGATGGGGTGTGGGAACGCATCCTTCCGTCTCTCTCCTGTTCGTCCCAAGGAAGGAAAACAAAGCCTGCTCCCTTGGGGTAGTAAAGAAAGTGTGACTGCAGATGGATCAGCACTGCCTAGAGAGCGGGTGTCTCCAGGCTGTACACCACAACCCCATACCGCCCTGTGATCGCACCATTCTGGAGACAGCTTGCAAGTCTGATGAGAGATGACAGGGTGCTGACAGGATAAAGACCTGGCTGGTATGCCTAGGTCGGATGAGATCAGTCTCACTCTGTCTGCGGGAATGAGTCGCCGGGAGAGGGGCAAGGCTCTGAAGCATCCCTAGCTCTCAGCCTAGCTGTGCTCCTGTTCTTCCCCTGACCCCCGGGCCCCATACATCCTTGACTGGAAAGCCTCGGCTCACTTCAGCCCAGTGACACAGAGGAGCCGCCATCAGGGTGGGGATCTAATGCCATCATGGAGAGATCCACTGAATCAGACATATAAATAAATGAAATTGCTGCTTCTCATGTCAGAGCAAGCAGCACAAACTGTAGCTGCAGGAAAAAAATCCAATAGACGCCAATTAAATGCATGACTTGGCTGCTGCTGCCATTGCTGCTGGTGGCTGCTCGCTGGTGGCAGCTGTGTGTTGCTGATCCTAGCTGGAGTGACACAGATCTGGTCTGGATCTTGCCATGCTGCCTAGTGAGAGGCCGGCTGCTGCTCTGTTTCTCCCAGCCTGTCTTTGTTTCCCAGAGGAGGCAGCGGATGGGCTGGGGGAGTTGCCGGGAGGGATGTGGAGCACGGGGGCTCCGAGCTCCTTCAGTGGAGGCTAGGTGCAGAGAGCAACATCCCATCAGCAAAGAGAAGGCATTTTGGGGGAAGGATCTAGCATGGGGTTTCCTCTCATGTAAGTCAATTGGGCGGGGATGAGCGCTAAGGGTGGGAGCTTCAGAAAGGCTGAGAGTTAGCCTAACTCTGATCATAGATTTCAGGGGGTGCAGGGATACGCCAATGCTGAGTGCTTCTGAACTCTCACCCTAGATCTCATCACGGACAGAACTCAGATCCTCCTGCTCTAAAAACCCAGGCCACCTCCACATGAGCCCAGGAGAAACTCCATTAGCTGTGTTAGTAGGTCTATGACACACAGCAGAGTAGTTGGGATTCCCTCCAGGAGAGGGCAGTGGTGCATGCTCACACTGTTGTGCCACCATTCCTAACCTCACACTCATCCCCCTCACCTCCCTGTCTCTAGCGCTCTCTGGAATGCCCACTCCGTCTCTAAAAATATTACAGTCATCCAGAAGCTTTTCATAGCATAGAACAAACTGAAGAAAGGAGAAGTCAATAGTAATGAATATAAATCAGAAGCTAGCAATGATAGAAAATTGATAAGGGAGGCAACAGAACACCAGGAGAAATCTATAGCCAGCAGAGGGACAATTTAAAAAGTTTTTAAAATATATTAGGAACATAAAGAATCCCAGCAATGATATTGGTCCACTACTAGATGGAATTAGTGGCACTGTCAATAATTATGCAGAACAGTCAGAAGCATTCAATAAATATTTCTGTTCTGCATTTGAGGAAAAAAACAGATGTAGTCACATCATATTATGATGATGAAACACTTCCCATTCCAATAGTAATTCAGGAAGATGTTAGACAGCAGCTACTCAAGTCGGACATTTTTAAATCAGCTGGTCTGGATAACTTGCATGCAAGAATCTTAAGAGATCTGGCTGAGGAGCTCACTGGTGTGTTAACGTTGATTTTAAATAAATCTTGGAACACTGGGGAAGTTCCGGAAGAGTGGAAGAAAGTTAATGTTGTGCTAATATTTAGAAAGGGGAAACAGGATGTGTAAAGGGCAATTTTAGGCCTGTCACCCTGACATTGATCCCAGAGAAAATAATGGCCTGGTTGATATGGGACTCCATAAATAATTAAAGGAGGGTAATATAATGAATGTCAATCAACATGGGTTTATGGAAAATAGATCCTGTCACACTAACTTGATATCTTTTTTGATGAGATTACAAGTTTGACTGATAATCGTGATAGTGCTGATGTAATCTACTTAGACTGCTGTAAGGCATTTGACTTGGTACCACAAAACATTTTGATTAAAAAATTAGAACTGTCAAGGTTCCTCCCCCACTCTGAACTCTAGGGTACAGATGTGGGGACCTGCATGGAAAACCTCCTAAGCTTATCTTTACCAGCTTAGGTCAAAACTTCCCCAAGGTACAAAATATCCCCCCCGTTGTCCTTAGACTGGCCGCTACCACCACCAAACTAATACTGGTTACTGGGAAAGAGCTGTTTGGACGCGTTCTTCCCCCCAAAATACTTCCCAAAACCTTGCACCCCACTTCCTGGACAAGGTTTGGTAAAAAGCCTCACCAATTTGCCTAGGTGACTACAGACCCAGACCTTTGGATCTTAAGAACAATGAACAATCCTCCCAACACTTGCACCCCCCCTTTCCTGGGAAATGTTGGATAAAAAGCCTCACCAATTTGCATAGGTGACCACAGACCCAAACCCTTGGATCTGAGAACAACGAAAAAGCATTCAGTTTTTTACAAGAAGACTTTTAATAAAAAATAGAAGTAAATAGAAATAAAGAAATCCCCCCTGTAAAATCAGGATGGTAGATATCTTACAGGGTAATTAGATTCAAAAACACAGAGAACCCCTCTAGGCAAAACCTTAAGTTACAAAAAAGATACACAGACAGAAATAGTTATTCTATTCAGCACAATTCTTTTCTCAGCCATTTAAAGAAATCATAATCTAACACATACCTAGCTAGATTACTTACTAAAAGTTCTAAGGCTCCATTCCTGGTCTATCCCTGGCAGAAACCAGCATACAGACAGACACAGACCCTTTGTTTCTCTCCCTCCTCGCAGCTTTTGAAAGTATCTTGTCTCCTCATTGGTCATTTTGGTCAGGTGCCAGCAAGGTTACCTTTAGCTTCTTAACCCTTTACAGGTGAGAGGAGCTTTCCCCTGGCCAGGAGGGATTTCAAAGGGGTTTACCCTTCCCTTTATATTTATGACAAGAACGATACAAAATTAATATAACATGAATTAAATGGATTTAAAACTTGCTAAATGACAGGTCTCAAAATGTAATTAAAAATAAGGAATCATCACAGACCAGGTATGTTTCTAGTGGTGTCCCCCAGGGATCAGTCCTTGGCCCTGTACTAGTTAACATTTTTATCAACGACTTGGAAGAAAACAAATTCATCACCAATAAAGTTTACAGATGATGGGCAAACTCAGTAAGCTGGGCAAAAGCAAACCATATGTGTTTTAACAAAGTCTGATGTAACATTATACATTTAGGAGCAAAGAATGTAGACCATACTTACAGGATGCGGGACTCTATCGTGGGAAACAGTTACTCAGATAAATAAACTGGTAAGTAAGCAGCCAAACATGAGCTCCCAGTGCAACGCTGTGGCCAAAAGGGCCAATGCGATCTTTGGATGCATAGATGGGAGTATTGACTAGGAATAGGGAGGTTATATTACCCCTGTATTTGGCACTGGTACAACCACTACTGGAATCCTGCATCCAGTTTGAGTGTTCACAATTCAAGAAGGAAATTGACAAACTGGAGAATGTTCAGAGAAGAGCCATGAAAATTATTAAAGGATTGGAAAAGATGCTTTATAGCGATAGACTGACTGAGTTAATCTATTTATCTTAGAAGGCAAAGAGGTGACCTGATCCCTGTCTATAAGTACCGAACGGGAAGCAGAAATTGGATAATGGGCTCTTCAGTCTAGCAGACAAAGGTGTAACAAGATCCAATGGCTGTAAGTTGAAGCTAGACAAAGTGAGAGTGGAATTAAGGTGCAAGTTTTTAACAGAGGGTAATTAACCATTGGAACTATTTACCAAGGGTTGTGGTGGATTCTCCATCAGTGGCAATTTTAAAATCAAGACTGGCTGTTTTCTAGAAGAAATGTTCCTCTCGTTCAAAGAGGAATTAATTCAGGGAAGTCCTACAGCCTGTGTTATACAGGTCAGAGTAAATTATTGCAATGGTCCCTACAGTCTATAATCTTTGACTGTGTATCTCACTCCCTCTAGCTCCTGGATCTCTCAGAGACTGGACCCCTTCATCTGACACTGCCTCCCATCAGCGCAGGGACTCGGCCTCCCCAAGTAGCTATGTCAGCAGGAGAAGACCTCCCATGGACATAGCTCTGTCTACGCCACAAGTGCGTCAGTGTATCTGCATCGCTCAGAGGCATGGCTTTTCCACACCCCTGCACAATGTAGTTGTACCACCATGAGTTCCTCGTGTAGACCAGGCAAAGCTAAACAATCTGGAGGTGTGTGCTTGACTAGTTGCAAGACCCAGGGTTACAGGCTCTGGCAGGTCCTTCCATCCAGACAAAGCCACTTCCTCAGACCATTCAAAAATAGCCAAAAACTAATAAAATAAAAGTTTGAAAACCCACCATAACCTTGAAATCTCCATTAATTATGAATTTTGCTTGGCAACCGTTACCAAGAGAGTCTCCTCTGAAACTGATGTTCAAAGAACTTTACATCAAATCTTCAAACGGCTGAGAAAGGTTCAAGCTACAAAGTCGAAACATCTGTTGCTTTCCATGCATTTTTCAATGGGGAGATCAGAGAAAGAGGGGGGGGGAAACAATCCTGGTTCTGCTTTATTATGTAAATATAACAACAGCCTGCAATATACACTGTATGCAAAGAGAGAGCAGGAATGTAATTAGGGTGTACACAGACTTTATCAGAAGCAAAAATATATACTCCTGGAAATAGTTGTTCCTTTTCTTTAAATTTAGCCCTGGTAAGAGACGCTATATTGGCAGCCCTGGAGGCTGAAGATTAGGACTGGCAGGGAAGGACAACATCTCCAGAGGAAACAATGAGGTTGCAGATCTAGGCAGAGTTTAGTAGATTTGACAAGTGCCATATTAAGTCCATTTAACGTGTAATAGTGCGAAATGTATGCCATAGTTTGGAGGGTGTTTCTCACAACCAAACATACAGTATATTGTACTGAAGCTAACAGTGGGCCAGAAGAAAGTGTCCAGTGTGTTTGAGACCTTTGCAGGACTGACTGCTCAGGGCCACATTTTCAAATGTATTTTCAATATGTGCTTTTTGGCAGGCAGATTTTTGCCCCCATGATCCAAGAATGGGCATAAATCTGGCAAATTGTGCCTCTTAGTAAATAATCTGTCTGTCTAGCTAGCTTCTTATTAGAGCAGGTTGCAATGTTTCACTTCTTTCATTAATGTTATCCAAGTTTTCCAGGTTTTTGCAAAAAATTCCATGACATTTTTATTTGCTATTTTTCTCAAAATAGTTTTCAAACTCATTACTGAGTTTTGGCTTGACCAGCAACATGGTTACCAGTACTTAGGTAGTAAGCACTTTGGGGCGGGGAATGTCTTTGTTCTGTGTTTGTACAGGGCCTAGCACAATGTGATGCGGGCCCTGACTCAGGCTCCTAGGTGCTATGATAATACAAATAATAAATAAACATAACAACATAATAATCACATAACATAACATTTTGATTAAAGTATCAATTAAAAATGTAACAGAAAATGTGTGGGAACTGGGGGTATTTTGAGCGCTGTGAAATGGAAACCACTGGAAATTTGGAAATGTTTTACAAAATAGCATTCCTGCTTTTCAACCAGCTGTTCTAGCCAAGATTGTGACAGTCATTTTTGCACCTGATTGTGGCTGCAAATCCAGCAGCTAGAGACACACATAGCCAGACACCTCCCCACAACCCGTTTGTTCATGACAAAAAAGGAAGACAAACTTCATCCCTTTGCCAGTGTGCCCCAATGGTGTCATGCACACGCACACAAACCGTCCACTGAGTCTCTGCAGTGATGGTGCCCTGGCGGCCTCTCTCAGGAGCCTTCCCATTGCTGTGGTGGGGGAACTCTACCCAGTGACAGTGGCATGTGCATGGGTGTGTTCCTCTGCAGATTGGACATGCTTAAAGGAGGTACCTGCCTGGATGATGGCCAGATGGTCCGATCACATGCACCCAGGGTCCCGTTTCCCCTGTGAGAGATGCTGACATTGCTGTGCTGGTAGAAATGCCCTCTGCCACAGATTGGTTGACCAAGAAATGCTTTCACAAGGAGAGGTGGTTCATGCATGCAGTCAGCCTGCCCCCACTGACTCCTCTGGCTGCTAAACGCCATCAGCTTTCTCCCACACACCTTCAGACTGGAACCAAAAGATCCCAAAGAGGTGGTGGGCATTCAGGCCTGTGGGAGGGAACACGCCCAAAGGGATACGAGCACATTGATTCAGCTTACACCACCAGACCCTAAATGTCACGGATAGGGATTGGCTCAGAGTGCAAAGCTCAGGCCCAGAGCTGAACTCCCTCCAAGTTCAAGGCACTTAAAACTCAGGGCTTTGGTTCAGCCCATCTCTCATCAGGGTCCCTGGAAGGAGGGCAGTGGGGGTGGAGGGACTGCATTATTGCTGCTTATATGCAGTGCTATTTCTGTGCATGGCAACATACGGCTGAATAGGAAACCTCTGCCCCTAGGAGCTGACACCCAAACCAGGCAGAGATCTAAAGTAGCTGACATCTAAAAGGCACATGGCTCAGAGGGAATGGCTGCTCTTGGGCAGGGAGGGTCCCCTTAGGGAGCAGCTGTTCACACACCGTTTCCCAGGGTTTGTTTGGTGCATAATGTTCTCCCACGGAGAACAGAGAGTGTCCAGGTAGAGACTGGGGCCGAAGGGCTGGCCAGAGGGGAGTTGCAGATGAGGGAATGAAGCTGGAGATGGAGGCTGTGGAGAAGAGCGCGGCCCGAGGAAGCGGGTGGAGTGGGAGAAGAAGGCAAACAGAGTGAGTGCAAAGGAGAGCAGCATGAGGACAGAGATGATGGGATCCCACAGTGCCGAGCATGGGGTGGGCAGAGAGAAGGAATGGTAGGAGACTCTGGACAGCCACCAGCAGCCCTGACGGTCATCTTCCCTCAGAGGGAGGCTGGAGCTCCAAGGCCCTTGTAAACCCCATTTCCCTCTTAGGAAGGTGGCTGGCCCAGCAGGTGCATTTTGAGGCGGGCCTCAAAAACTCCCCAGCCTCCATGGGGCCATCAAGGTATCAGGGACTCAAAGCCCAGCAGGTAAGAGAAGGGGAAACAGATTTCCAAATAGTTCATTTTCAGTGACCTGTGCCCTCCATAACACAGTAGCTCCCTCAGAGGCTGGTGGGAATCATATCATAGAATATCAGAGTTGGAAGGGACCTCAGGAGGTCATCTAGTCCAACCCCCTGCTCAAAGCAGGACCAATCCCCAATTTTTGCCCCAGATCCCTAAATGCCCCCCTGAAGGATTGAACTCACAATACTGGGTTTAGCAGGCCAATGCTCAAATCACTGAGCTATCCCTCCCCGCAAACCCGCTCCTCAAACTGCAGCTGCTGGGCCAGCTTGCCTCACAAGTAGGAAACACCGTTGACAAAGGCCTGGAACACGGTCTCCCATTGAGAGAATCTCATTGACACCTGCTCTGGTCAGGGCCAGGCCTCCGGGTCGCAGAGAGATGTACCTCACACATGTGCATGCCAGCAAACCACAGTGCCCAAAGTCAGCTAAACACCCAGAGGCCTGGCCCTGAACATAGCTGACCACCTGCAGCGCCCTTTACGTGCAGTGCGAGCTGCGAGTGCCCAGACCCTCAGAAAGTTGGTTCAGCTGCCTAAAAGGATTTAAGGCCCCTAGTTCCACAGGCAAGGTTGGGCTCCTAGATGCAAATTTAGGGATGCAGCTAAAAGTACTTGTGTCTCAGAGATGTCAGGCCCCCTCCTCCCACCCCCATTGATGTCCACAGTGCTCATCACCTTTAACATTCAGGGAGCTACTGAAAGCATTTGTGGGTACAGATAGATAAGCAAACTGTTACATTCTGTCATTTGGGCCTGCAAGCTAGCATTTGCAAAGCAGAGGCCTGGTTATTAATGATATTAATGGCAATATGCCCCTGAATGGCGATTCGCAGGCTCCTTCTGCTTTGCTGTTTCCAAACTAAGAACCATACAAAGCGTGCACCTGGCATTTTTGAGTCCACACCAATGTTCTGCTGATCATCTGGGATCTGAACCTGTTTCTTTATCCAGCTTGGAAGAACTAGTGAAGCAGGGGGCTGGCCAAGGAGCTTAGCATCCCAGTGCTGTGGAGCTCATTGCAGGGAGCCTGTATGTCAAAAGAACAAAGCTGTCAGACAAAATGGATTAGAGAATTGCAAGTGAGGGATGCACAGATTTGGGAGGCAACAGTTCCCTAGCCTGGTCTTCTTCAGCCTCTAGCTACCTGTGGTACCAGCAGCAACCTGCTTCATTTCACATCTGAAAAACTAGCAAAGGAAGGCAGCGTTGCCTCGTGATTACAGTCGCAGTGCCCTGGGAGATAGGACTCCTGGGTTCAAGATAGAGGGTGGTGTTTTACTTTGATGTGTTTTAGTCCGGTCCATGATGTCCGTTCCTGGTGTCTAGAGCCCTCCTGTGGGTGGGGAGGGGAGGGAGGAAGGCTTTTTAAAGATATCATTATTAAGTGTTATTATTCCCACCTGTGTCATAGCTTCAATGCGTGCCCTTGGGCAAGTCACTTCTCGCTGTGACAGTTCCCCCTTCTTAAAGTGGGGCCAATGCTAATGGTGTCCCCTCAGGCACTGTCAGCATTGGAGATCAGTAGCACTAGGTGTAATTTATTAGCATAGGCAGCACCTACTTGCCCCAAGTGAAATCGGGGCCCCATTGTGTTAGCCACTGTGAAGGGTAAGAAGCATTTCCTGCCCCAGAAAGCTTACAGTTTAAACAGATGATGGGTGGGAAAGGGAACAAACCAGCAAGGTAGGGATTCAACCCCAGGTTTCCTGAGTGTTCATAGAATCATAGAAGATTAGGGTTGGAAGAGACCTCAGGAGGTCATCTAGTCCAGCCCCCTGCTCAAAGCAGGACCAACCCCAACTAAATCAGTTAGCGTGAGTTTGTGTCTCACTCTCTACCAGCCATGCTGCAAGGAATTATTATTGACAGAGCAGCCTTACCTCATAAGGCTTATCTGCCTGTGGTCCAAATGGCCTGGGTCCAACAATCAACCACGTTATCTGGAAAGTCCCAAATATCCCTCTTGGAGGGAGAAGAACAAAAAGGTTCCAAAATCAAAGGGTGTCTCAGACTCAGAGGCGATTCAGTTCAGTCATAGCACATTAAATGGGGCTCGTATTTTTCTCCCCTTGCTCTGCCTTTATTACTTTGTCGAAGTACTTTCAAGTATAATACTTATATTTGATAGGTCTCAAGCACAAGATTATTCAATTTGCTTTATGGGTCTGGTTTGATAAATCCACTCAGAAGCAAACGACATGGTAATTGAAATCCATTGCCTGGTGAGGAGGGAATTTTTGCGTTGACATCAGCCTTCATTTCTGGGGGCTGACATTCTGTCACTGCTCGGCTTTGCGATCCGGGGGGCGGTTTGTGACGGGTGTGGGGAGGGGAGATGGAAACACCTTGCTGTGGTGAGGGGACACTCAAAATTAAGCCCTTTCTTCCTTCCCCCTCTTGTTCTGTTCCTTTGCTCCACCCTCAACAAAAATAGGCACCGTAATCAGTGCAGGAAATAACGCCGGGACCCAAATGTCAGTTAAAAATTGCATTTAAAGCAGTAGGCTGGCTATGAATCAGGTGCGACCGTGACTGAAAAGACTGTGAATTTTTAAAGATGCCTTCAGGCACCGGATTTGACAATTTATCCCTGCCTGCTTTGAGCTGGCATCAGCAGAATGTATCAACTGGCTCCAAATGAACTCAGCCGCAAGTCAGTCTCCTTGGATAGACATGCCTCGGAGGCAAAGCTTAGCGCTGCCCATGGGGAAAAATGAGGGTCACACGCATGTTTCTCACACACGCCCCAACGCTTCCCCCGCCCAGAGTGCGCTACCCCCTGAGGGAAAGTGTTGATGTTAGTGGCTGGTTTGGAGGTAGGCGGGGCCAGGCACTAAACCCTTATCCATGGCACTTTCGGATGGAACCAGACATCATTGCTGCAAATGGCTCCAGTGGCAGAAATGCTTTTTAACCAATTCGGCGGCCCCAGAGGGTCTGTGTTCACAGGAAGCCATGCTTCCCTGGCCTGCAGGTGTCACTGCAGCACCGCGCTGCTCTGGGGGTTGAAAGCGGGATCCTTGAAGAACCACAGTGAGATGCGGCAGCGTACAACACCAGCGCAGCCCCTAGTCCCCTGCTCACTCCACTGTCGTCCCATACAAGGCCAGAAGCCTGAAGAGGCTGGGCATGAGGTACCTCAGGGATCACCTCTCCTAGTTCAGCCAGCAGTTTTGGAGACCCACGCTCCACAGACATCAGGCTACTGTCAGCAGCAAGAGTGACGTTCATAAGAACAAAGGGGGGAAGAACCGTGCCAGCAGAGTGCCTCCTGCCACAAGAACTCAGAATGAGCACAAACATGGCATCCTTCAGGTCAAACCCAAAAGCCCCCGCTTCCCCGTGGCCTTTCCACAATAATTAGTGGGTACGCTCACATGTGCATAAAAGAAAAGGAAACCCCTAACCCCATGCCTTGATGGAGAGGAGAACACGAAGCAGGCCTGCTCTTCATTTTTGACCTTTTTTCCCCCATTGCAAGGTATTCAGGTATCAAAATTTGCTCCTACAAACACATGCCTGAAGCGCCAAGGAGCAGCCCAACTTCTGAATGGTACAGCCTGCTGTCATCATGCACCCAAGTGGGTAGAACAAGAATGGAGGCCATGAGCCTAGGTGGCCATTTATCAGCAGCCGCCTCTTCTATTCTTGTAGCCGCTGTAGCGCCCAGGTGCTCAGTATGGTCCAGATCGCAGCGTAAGCCCCTATTGACCATAGCTGGAGAACTATTTGGTCTTTGGCAGATTTTTGGAGGAGAGAGAATAAATGTTGTGGTCATAGTCTGAGCCTGCATCTGTCACGGAACATGAGGGAGTAGGGTTCCAAGCCCGCATCTCAGGAGTGCATATGCCCTGAGCTGAATTTAAATCCACATTTTCAGACAATTGTCAGATCAGATCATTGAGCCGTCTAGCCACCATCCCACCTCCTGCATGGGGTCAGCCCATTGGTGTGTCTAGTCCAGCGTCCCACCTCCTACTATATCGGATCAGCCCACTCTTCCCTTAATTAATGGGTTTTGCTGCCATGCTAACAGGCCCAAGGAAAATTAGTAAAAAATATTGAGATCAATGTGTCCAACAGGAGGGACAGGTCAGGTGATGGAGAACCCTGAAAGTTACGAAGTGAATAACATCCCCAGCATGGCTTGCCTGCTCTTCTATGCCATCCTCTTATTGCTGACAGGGGCTGAAAAATGAAATCACTCTGCATTAGCACCAGCTCACTTGCTTTTTTCGCCATGTGTCACTAATTTTACTCATTTTCTGGGTTTGTCAAGAACAGTAAAAGATTTGATTAGAGCATTCCCTGTTTTAATTGTAATTAGGACAGTCATCATATGGGCTGTAAAAGGAAATTGGGCTCCCACTGCGTGAAAGAGCTCCTGTGAGAATAGGATCTGGGGCTGGAGAACTTTGTTAATAAAAATCCAGTTTGGGAAGGGATACAATTCCAGTTCAGCATTCCATGGTAGCTGTGGAAGCCCCAGTCACACAAGTGGATGGGGGAGCACTGTCTAGTGGTTTGAGCATGAGGATAGGAATTGGAGTGGGCGGGTTTCTACTCCTGACTCTGATCATGTATATTCGCCCTCCTGTGCCTCAGTTTCCCCTGTGAGGCTAATGGGACACTGAGACCAAGGAGTAGGGGTTTGGGAGGCTCAATACATGACTGCTTCTGAAGTGCTTTGTGCTAAAGAAGTGCAAAGTACTGAAACAAATCTATGGAATCTGATAACGCCATGGGTGTTACCTTGCTGCACACCACAGCCCCTAGAAACATCACACCAGCAGGGACAGAACTCAGATCCTCTGTCCCAAAACACAGCTCTCAACCACTTGACCTAAAGGAGAACCTGCTCTAGCTATTAGCCCTAGACAGCCTCAGACACAAAGTTGAGCCATTCTGATGCCATCCAGCAGAGGGAAGATGAGGCCAAGTCATTACCGGATTGTTGTTATTAATAACTGAAGCAGAAGGAGATTAGTATGAAAGTGATCTCGGTGTCCATCTGAACTAGGAGCTGGGCATGTGGCCATGCCCTTAGCTAATAGACTGTTTACACTGCCTTTACACCTTAGCACCAGGGTGGCTGGAATCGCCTAGATTATTGGGGCGCCATGCCAGAGGGCCAGGATACCTGGTGTCCAAGGGTTCACCTATCTGACCCGTAGAACTGTGAATCGCATGAGGTGAAGCATATGAGGGGGTAGTCAGGTTTCCCTGCAATGTTATTTCTCAGCTGACTTCAGCTCACAATAAATTGGTTTTGACAGCCATCACAAAGATTCTTGGTCATGGTCTTTAGCCTTGGCCAGGGCTTCCCCGCTCCACCCCTCCTGCCTCCCTGCTCAGATAATCTTGAGCTAATGGAACTGTGGCTTTGCTCCAAGCATCTCCACAGAGCAATTACAAATCTTAGAAAAGAGGGCACCTTTCTGAGCTGCAGCCAGCTAGTTCCACCAGCAGTGACCTGGAAATCAGAGGCTCTCCCTCAAGGCAGTAGGCCAGGAGCCATTAGTCAGTGTGTGCCCTCTGCAAGGTCAATGGGCAGACAGCTTTGGCCAAGGGGGGCAAGGAGCTATCCAAACGCTTTTGCACAGCAGACAGGTTGCTAGGGGAGAAACCTGCAGGGGGTACCACCAAGGGCAGCTGTGGGGTGGTTACAAGAGAGGTGATTGAATCGCTGTAAAATCAGTGTCTTTATCCCATTGCGCCAGGAAAATAATTAGCATGGACCCAAGAGCCCGTGCGCTCAGCTGACATGGGAGGCTGGGTTCACATTCTACACTGGATCCCAGTACAGAGGCCAGGACTCCAGGCTGGGAGACAGGGATCTATTCCCAAATCTTTGGCTGAGTTGTGGTGCACCTTGGACAACTCACTCCACCTCAGTCTCCCCACTGGTAACATGGGGATGATGACAGTGGCCCATCTTTGCAAAGCACTTTGAGAGATCTTGATTTAAAGGGCTACACACTAGCTGTGGTATAAGCCTGCCCTGACAGTTTCCCTTGCTGTACTGGTCCTGGAGAGAAGGAGATGGCTTTAGTCTCCAGAACTGTTAGTCTGAGGCTATCCAATTCAAAATAAATCAATACCCCAGGTTTAACTCCACAGATCTGGGTGGTCATCGTCCTGTAGCAATAATTTGCTGTAGTGGGGCAGGGGAGTCACTGATCAGCACACATCAGTGTGCATCACTCGATGCCTGCCAGTTGCTAATGATCCCCAGCTCCAATTCAAGCCAAGAAAATGTGGGCTTTTTAGCGGTATGTTTAAAGGAAAGAAACATAAACCAGTTGCCTCCTGGAGTGATTGTGATTTTCATTAGCGAGGGAGGGGAAAGGGAGGGGGAGTAGGGTGGTGTTTGCACTCAGCCTTTACTGCCTTCACGATTTATGGATTTTTTTCCCCAGAAGCTGGGACGAAACATAATCATCACCCATGGCTGGAAAGAAAGCCCCTGTTTGATTGTTCTCATCACATGCACACCAAAGGAATCTTCCCGGCTGCTCCGTCTCCTACTCCTTTTGAAAACATTCCCCATCCGAGAGCTACTCCCGCAGCCCCAAAGACAGCACCTGGCCCATCCAGCTATGTGCCAGGACAGGACCAGCACTAATGTCTGACTTGCTATATAGCTCCATTCTATTTATTTAAGGCTGAGTTTTCAAATCTGACTAGGGGATTTGGATACCTGAATCTCCCTTTCACTTCAGTGGGTCTTGGGGACCCAAAACCTTTTCGCAACTCTGGAAATCTCAGCGTTCCTTATTTTGCGTCCTATAGGAGTGAGCGAGAGAGCTACCCAGGGGCCTCGTAGCACATGCCAATGGCAACAGCACTGCCCCAGCAGGCTCGGCTGGTATTGACGGCGCTTGCAGCACGTCTCATGTACGTGCACAAAACTTCTTGCAGCAATGCCCAAGTGTTGCCAGCCCTGCTCTGACTGCACTTCCTCAGAGTCGCTCTCCCAACTGCTCCAGGCTGCCTCTGCACCGCCGCCCCCCCGGTCTGGGTTAAACGCGCTGGCTGTCCCACACTGCCTCTGCGCTCTGTGGCCAGTCGATATACCATGGTGCACCTGTACAAGAAGTTCCACAAACTGCAGGCAGTAGCATCCGCTTCTGTGAAATCACGGAGTTCACAACGCAAGCTAACCAGCCTTCAAGGAGCTGCCCAGGAACTGTGGGGTAGCTACCCATAGTGCACTGGTAATGCAGTAGTTGCAGGCCCTTCTGTTCCTGAAACTGCCCGTCCAGTGCAGATGTACGCACTGTCAGAACGTGCACGGGGGGCTAGGGAGTAGGGGAATTGAGCTGCCCTCTGAACAGGGGCACACATGCTGGTGATGAGGGAAGAAGAAGGATGGTCTCTTCCCACACCTTGTGCTGTCTATGCGTGAGCAGCCTGTATCAGGCCCTTGGCATATTAAAGGCTGCTGCTAGCCATGTGGGCCATAACAATACCCTGCAATTGGACTTGACAGGCAATCGGCACTCATAAGCTTTGTGGCCAGCTAGTGACTGAGCTTTTTCTGCCTGCACTTTTACGAAGTCTAAGAGGAGGATGAGTCTAATGGCATCTTTAATGGATAAGCCTCTCAGGGCAGGGGCTGAATATGGAGCTCTCTCGCTGGTCAGTGCTGCACGTGGCTTAAGAAGATTACTGGAGCACTCAGGACTAGGCACACGTTGCAAAGTTTTGCTGCTCTAAGGCTCGGAGCAAATCAGCAGCAAAACCAGAGTTACAGGGGGGAAGGAAAGCCTTCTCTGGGATCCACAGCCCGGAGGCTCCCTCGCAAGGGGAGCCATGGAAGAGGTAAGGCATTACCCAAATGGATCTGGGCCAGGACACTGGAATAATTGCATAAGCCTGACCCAAAGCCCCATGCAGTTTCAGTGGGATTTTTCCTGTCCTAAACCTAGATAGCATCACTGTGCACTTTTAAATGCCCGCTGTGTCCCACCTCAAAAGGTAGCTGCATTTCAGTGGGGAGTACCACAGCTTCTGAATACATAAGGCCAAACCTTGATGTCCTTCATCTGCAAACTTCATTGAAGACAATGGGAGTTTTCTCTGCTAAGAATACCAGGAATTGACCTATAGTTTAGGAGTGATCTTCCAAATGGTAGGCACAGAGAAACGTAAATGGCCCTGCTATTATTCCCGGCTGTCTCATCCAGCTGACGTTCCTGGCCGCTCAAGTGCAAGAGTTTTGGCGAGAGGACAGTGGCTGGGAGCTACCTGTGTATCTGCACACGAGCACACGTACATTCACAGACACCCCCCCCCATGTTCCATGTCGCAACACAATGCTGGTTCCACACAGAGGCAACACATTTGACTGTTGGACAGTGCCCTTCGGCCACAGTTTTACAAGAACTTGGTGCAGTTGTAACAAAAAGAGAGAAACGGTGACTTCCGAGAGGAAGAGCCTGGGAAAGGTGAAAGCATCAGGAACGTGGGGAAGACAGGGCAGAGCAGATACAGAGGAGACAGGGCTATGGGACACAGGAGGCTTAGAGTGGGATGTGAGCTCAGAGAGGGAGGGTGAAGAGGAGTCCATGAGGCATTTAAAAGCGAGGGGGGAATTTTGAAGTGGATGGGAAGATGAGTGAGGAGATAAGGTCCTACTTTCTGGAGAGAAAGGGTAGTTTTGCGGTAGATTTCTGGAGGCCCTGAAGTCCAATGACTTAAGAACACCGTAAAAACGGAAACCAATAATTGAAACAAGAACAACGCTTAGCAGTTAAAGCACTAAGATTCAAGTGAACTGGGTTCTATTCCTGCCTTTGCCACGGACCCACTGCATGAGCCTGGGCAAGACACTTCAGCACACCATGCCTCAGTTTCCCCATATGTAAAACAAGACTCATGATAGTTCCTTCACAGGGGTGCTGTCGGGTGGAATTCAGACAGAGTGGTGATGAGCATGGAGATCATCAGCTGCAAGGTGCTCTGGGGCAAGTGCTACATGTAGAAACATTTGATTGAGTTGTGCTTACAAGTGTATTACTGACAACACACACACTCAAGGGTCCAGTTCTGCAAGACAATTTACATTTTCCTGTAGATATACCCAAGCTAGCTTTAATCTAGCAAGATCGGGGACCAGAGCAGTGAAGTCGCATTAGCACATAATTCAGTGTGGGCGGTACAAGTCCCTCCTGGCACCCAGGGTAATTACACACAGCTATTCCAGTACCTGAGTTAGCTAAATTAATGCTCGCTTGGGTATCTCTACATGAGCTGCAGTCACACCCAGTGATTAAAGTGTAGACATACCCAGCCTCTAGTGGGCACCTTCTGGATCAGGCATTAAATTCCTACTAGGAGCTTAGAAATGGATCAATGAAGTTAAGGCTCTTGGAGTGTTTCCTGCCATGCCCTGCCAATCTAGGCTCCCCCAAGATATTTTTGACAGTGTGGCTTTTTATGTTGCTGCAGTCGCGGCTGATGATTTACCGGATTAGTTGTGTCTCAGTCTCCAGTAGCGTATGTTGTCGCTGGAAGGTTCACATTTTATCATTTAATCAAATAAAGTGCATTTGCAGATTATCCAATCATTCTCAGTCCCTGCTAACCCTTTTCTGCTCAGCGGTGCACTAGAACTGGGAAACAAAGACATTTATTGCAGTCTTTGCCGGCTGTGCCTCCTTGCTAGGAGTGCTCACTCTCTGGAGATGCTAGTGCAATTTGTATTACAGTGTGTCCCATCAGTCATGAAATATTAGATTTTTTTTTACCGTCTGGGAAGTTTAAACTTCAATCCCAGTAAAATAATGGAACAAATATTAAGAGAGAAATATCTGTAAGTATCTGGAGGACAATGGAAGTGCGAGCGGAAAGCACCCTGGAGAGGGTTTACAGAGAACACCTTGTGCCAGACTGACTCTGCGGCTCTCTTTTGGATCAGACGATAACATCTGGGGGAGATGGGGAAGCAGTCGAGGTTGTACATCCAGGCAGCACGAAAGCATTTTGTACAGTAATAAACACCCTCATATGAACTTGATTTTACATCACAACATTCGTCCCTTCCGCCAGAGGGCTGCGCAAGCAAAGAATGGGAAAAATCCAGATTCATCAGACCCAAACTAGTCACCAGGATCACGTCATCCACCAGTGAAATGCAGCTTCCCCTCTCCACGGATCAGCAGCAGGGGCTATTAGATCTACTGCACAAACACATACCATTTGAGCTAAAGGAGTAACTCCATTACCAGATAGCAGTAGTTTATCCCATCCTGGGCTGTTTATCCCATCCTGGACCAGCCATAGAGGGGGAATGTGTCACACACTCTGCTAATGACTTCCTGTTGGAGGGAGGTCCGACATCTTCTGCAGCTCAAGGCCTTATTCAGGCATCATGTAGTAATGACAGCGGTCATCAGTAGGCTTAGAGGGCAGTGCCGTGGATGTGAAGATCCTGCATTCAATCAGTGGATCCAAATAAGTAGTTTCCTTAAGTGGGTAGTAATAGTAGGCTGTTATCCTCCAGTGGACAGGCCACTAGTGGAGGGTGCAACACATGCTCTGCCAGTATGTTGTACAGCCACTTCTGGGATGAAACAGGAAGTGCACAGGAGAAGAAAGAAACAGGCAGGCACTGGAGGACAAAGATCCTGTTGTACTGAGAAATTTAAGGAGAGGGAGTGGGGAGAACCTACTATACCTAGGCTGCCTTGTCTCCAAGGGGAGCGCTCCCCACCACCTAGGCAAGGCATGCATGTGTTTAACAGGCAGAGGAAGGACACTCTTGTTTAAACATTCACCATGTGTTGCAATATTAAACAGTGAAAGTCTTTTGACGGTTTCCCAGGCAGATTTATGGGCTCCACTGGGCCATGTGGAATAGGTGCCCTGTGTCACAATGAGAGAAGAGCAAGCCAGGTGGAAATTAAAATGGTTACCCAGCGGCTTATGGGTTAACTCCTCATTTTAACTCTAACAATCCCAGCATGATTGATGGCACCCCTCCATCCCCAGCAAGGAGTCATCCCTCTCCCTGCCCCTCTCAGCTGCAAGTGCCCCAACTGATATCCCTGTCTCGGCTGCAAGTTCCCATCTCTGTCTCCCATTCATTGATCCCCGGGTCCCCTGCAGCCTAGGACCCACCTCCAAACAAACCATTAGTCCCCACGACAGTGGCAGGGGAACAGAGGGAGCGTTACCATGTAGCCAGTGCGGGGGACAGTGGGAGGGCAGCATGCCTACCTGCATATCCACACTCAGTCTATAGTCCCCATCTCACTTGCTGCCAGCCGGGCAAACAGGGATATAGCGCGCCAGGAAAGAGCCGGAAGGAACTGTGGGAAGAGGGGACCTGGGAAGCACCAGCTTGGATTTCACAGCCCTTAACTAGCTCCCAAATGAGTGCACAGAGAACAGAAAGGCTTGTGCACCAGGCCCTGGGAAAAGCAGAAGCAGACTGGCTAGTGCTTCGGTGCCCACCTTTAACAGGGGATCTCTTAGCCAATATCTCATAGAACACTGTAAAGGCAGCCTACCCTGCCCCCAGGCTGCTCAGAGGATAACAGGACCCTGCCATACAGGTCCGCAGGCTGCTCTTGAGTCAGCAGCAGGGACCAGCCATGTAAGTTATATTTACACCACAAATCGCAGGCACCTCAGTTGCTTCGGTATCAGAACTGCCCGGCACATGCTGACTTCAGTTGTTAATGACGAGCACTGCACCTAACCAGGCATTAGCACCTCTATGTCCTGGGTACCAAGAACATCCGGAAGAGGGGGAAGATTCTGCCTCTCTCAGGGCCAGCGGAGAGAGCCACATTGCCAGCCCTAGAGCTGGGAGACCACAATGTATCCCCAGGACAGGCCCAGCCAGGCAGGTTTCCTCCCCATTCCTCTCCCAGCAGTGGGCTTCTGTGCCGACAGCCAACACACAGCTCTTGCTGTGAGACGGGAAGTCTCTCTTCCCACCCACTCAGCCTCTTTGCAGGTGCTGCCGGCCAGTGTTAATTGCGCCGGCGTTTTTTGTGATGCGGGCACCTGTGATGTGATTGAGAGAGCAGGCCCAGGGCGTGGGGACCCACGTGCACTGCAAATGCCACACACCTTTCACACAGCTGGGAGGGGAAGCTTTTTCGATTCTTTCTTTTAAAGGCCAGGCAGATAAAATGTGCTCTGCTCCTGGGGAAAATGGCGAAGGCAAATAAATAACCTGCCCGGATGTGCTTCTTGCTACCCCGGCGACAGCATAAATCTCCCTCCGATCTAACCCCCGGTGACTCTGGTTTCACCAGAAGGCCGCTGGAGAGCCTGGAGAATGTGGGGGCTGGGTTGGAGAGCACAGACCTTCAATATTCTCTTCTGACAATTTAATTAAGATAATAAAAGCGATCAGGACAAATAAAGATAGCAGTCTTAATGCAGGCCATTCCCAACAGAATTAGACAAGTTGGGGTGCTCCATCTCAGAGACAGCGCGTGGGTATCTATACGCACGCTACTGCATACGCCCACACGCTAGGGCAGGGGTGGCCAACCTGAGCCTGAGGAGGAGCCAGAATTTACCAATGTATGTTGCCAAAGAGCCACAGTAATACGTCAGCAGCCCCCCATCAGCTCCCCCCACCCCGCTCCCAGCACCTCCTGCCTACCTGCAGCCCTGCTGATCAGCGCCTCCCCCTCTCCCCCAATCAGCTGTTTCGTGGCATGCAGGAGGCTCTGGGGGGTGGGGGGAGCGAGGGCGTGGCAGGCTCGGGGGAGGGGGCAGGAAGGTGTGGGGTGGGGCTAGGGCCTGTGGCAGAGCCAGGGGTTGAGCAGTGAGAACCCCCCAGAACATTGGAAAGTCAGCGCCTGTAGCTCCAGCCACAGGTTGGCCTCCCCTGCGCTAGGGCACAGGGACAGACTCACAGGGTGGCTGACACTCGCCATTTTATCCTGGGGTCTCACCAGATTTGTTGGTGGTTGTTTTCTGTAAGTCCCACCTCCTGGAATCACGTGATTATGTGAGACTCCACTTTTCATTTTTTAAACCACTACGTTTCTTGTCCTCCAGCGTGGAAACATGACCCGTGCGCACCCAAACGATCCAAAAAGAAGAAAGAACCAAAAAAGATCATTTAAAAATGAAAGAGTCATGATTTTTAAGCCAATCTGATCGTTTTGGGTTGCCTGACTCATGAATTTTGAATGCTGGGGGTTGCCACGCCTGGATTCATCCCCATGTTGGCACCAAGCATCAGTGCAGGGACTGAGGGGTGCAGTTTGTGCCTCCCCTGTTCAGGGCCTGAGGGGGCTGGTGCAGCCCAGGATGCAGCCTAGGGCAGCCCTCAGTGCTGCCTTAACTTGTCCTTCTACTTCATGGCCTCTATGCAACTTTAGAAGTCTGTCCTTGCCATGCCCCATCCTGTGCTCTCTGGCCTGTCTCTGTTCCCTGCCAGGAGAAGGGGAGCATAGCTGGCTTTGTGCCAGGCCTAGAAGCCCCTCTGTCCCCAGAGAATTCCCAGAGAAAGGCCTTATAGCTGCACTATGGCCCCCTTACAGCAGCCTCGCTAGCATAAAGTGGTTGCAAGAAAATGATCATTTGGGCCAGTGATATCTTAACTCCTATCGCAGGATGAGTGAAGCTTGATGGGCTGTATTATTGCCACTTTCAGTTGTTGATTAAGGGTTAAATAGAAGGAAATTCACTCTCATTATATTTGCCAAGTTCCAAAACATTCTGGGAAAAGGAACTCTTTATATAGGAACCGGGTGATTTTTATAAAATAACATGTCAGCTCAGGTCCCTGCCAAACCCTCCTTGGGAGGAGCTTTGGGAGACCTTAAAATGAAGATGAATTCCAGAAGGTCCATGCTGGTCCCACTGTGGTTATAGGAGTTTCGCTGTTGACTTAAATGGGGTCAGGATGTCATGCCAGGTCTTTCGGTGGACCAACAAGTGATGACAGCCACCCTGCCACTTTTAAATAGTGTTATTAATGCCAGAAGATGGTGTAATATAGAACCATAAACGTGTAGGGCTGGAAGGGACCTTGAGATGTCACCAAGTCCAGCCCCTTGCACTGAAGCAGAACCAAGTAACCTAGATCATCCCTGACTAGTGTTTGGCCAATCTGTTCTTAAAACCTTTAGTGATGGGGATTCCACAACCTCCCTTGGGAGCCTGTTCCAGAGTTAGAGAGATTTTCCTAATATCTAACCTAAATCTCCCTTGCTGCAGATTAAGCCCATTACTTCTTGTCCTGCCTTCCACAGACATGGAGAACAGTTTATCACCATCCTCATCGTAACAGCTCTTAACATGTGTGAAGACTGTTATCAGGTCACTACTTCAGTCTGCTTTTCTCAAGACTAAACATGCCCAGGTTTTGTAACCTTTCCTCATAGGTCAGTTTTCTAAAGCTTTGATCATTTTTGTTGCTCTCCTCTTGACTTTCTCCAATTTCTGCGTATCTTTCCCAAAGTGTGGAGCCCCGAATGGGCCACAGGACTCCAGCTGGGGCCTGGCCCGTGCTGAGGAAAGCCGGACAATCAGCTCCTGCGTCTTACATACAAGACTCCAGTTAAAACACCCCAGAATGAGATTCGCCTTTTTTGCAACTGCACCACATGGTTCACTCATACTCAATTTGTGATCCAAGGTCACCCCCCAGATCCTTTTCAGCAGTCCTGCCACCTAGCCAGCTAGTCCCCCTTTCGTAGTTTTGCATTTGATTTTGCCTTCCTAGGTGCAGTACTTTGCACTTGTCTTTACTGAACTATATCTTCTTGATTTCAGACCAAATCTCCAATTTGCCAAGGTCATTTTGAATTCCAGTCCTGCCCTCCAAAGTACTTGGCAACCCCTCCCTGCTTGTCGTCGTCAATAAATTTTATAAGCGTACTCTCCACTCCATTATCCATGTCATTAAGGAAAATATTAAATAGTACTGGACCCAGGACTGACCCCACTAGATACCTCCTCCCAGTTTGACATTGAATCATTGATAACTGTGCACACAGCATGCTGTCCCTCTCGTTAATGTCCTGATTGCAGCTGACCCTGGATGTACCGATAGCTACACTGGCAGAACACAGCCACACATCTGCCCATTCTCCAGCCCAACAATTCCTTATACACCCCCCGCCCCACATCTGCCCAGCCGCCAGCCAAGCAATTCATTATACACGCCCTGCCCCAGAGCTGCTCAGCTCCCGCCCAGCAGTTATGCACCCCATATCAGCTTACCAAGGGTCATGGTTGATTCTCCAGCACTGACCAATTTTAAATCAAGACTGGATGTTTTTCTAACAGATCTGCTCTGGGAACTATTCTGGAGACCTTCTATGGCTTGGGCTACACCAGAGGTCAGACCAGATGATCACAGTGGTGCCTTCTGGCCTTGGAAACTATGAATCCGTGAAATTTTACCCTTCTTCTGTCCCGCCAAGCATCACTTCTCCCTCCCCACAGCTCCATACCTGTACCGTGCCTCTCACTGTACCTCTGCTCCACAGGGTTCTTCACCCCCTCTCCAAGGCTTGGGGGATAGCTGCAGCAAGGCCCTCTCCTCCTCCTCCTCAGGCCTGTTGGGGGGTAGCTCCATGGGTTCTTTAGTCCTGTCCCACCCCCAGTGTCGCAGGAATGGAGAGGAGTTCACCCATTTTTCACCAAAGCTACCCTGAGCATCTGGGCTTTTTCTGCTCCCCCACCTCTCTTCTCCAGGAGGCACTGCAGTGGGGAGGGCAGCCAATCCGAGGTGGCTTTCCCCTAGGCTGAAAATCCCACAAAGGTTGGAGTTTCTCTCCTTATTGGATGACTGGCTCCAGCAGGAGCTAAATGAGCCTTACTCTACGAGCAATGGGGGGCAACAAAGATGACACGACAGCACACATTGTTCCTGGGAATGGGTGAAGTGCTGCTATGGGATAATTATGATGAGAAAGGTTGTAAGGAACTCTGTGGACACTCACTGACTACTGCAATGTAAACAATCAAATAAAAACATCCGAACAGCCCTCCCCGTCCCACAGCTCCGCTTAATGTAAAGGGGCAGGAGGAAATCACTCACCCAAACTAAATCATTGGGGATCCTAAGGACACGGCAATGTTCACAGCTTCCTACAACAGTCTGACCGGTCTCAGGTGTTGTTATTAGCCAGCATCTCAGTTAGCTTTGCCACTGCAATGACGCAGCCGACACAAATGTGAAACTACTGCCTTGCAGAAAGCAGAGATGGAAACTCACCCATCCGTCTGTTTGAGGTGAGGATTTCAAAACTGAATTGAGACCATGTAAATTCTAACATTAACAAGGACAAGCAATCCTTCCTGCACCCCGGCCTGCCTTCCCCCCCACCCCCTTTCTTTATAAAGCCAAAGGAAATTAAGTGCAAAAACCTACACTCATGCAGCATTAAGCGTCCCCAATCACAAACAGTCGGGCAGTGCTAAAGTTACGGTTGCAACAGCAACATTAACTCCTCCATGTTAGAAATATGTAGCATTTTATACTCCTGGTTTTTGGATGAAGTGCATAGCTTAGCATATTACTGTTTATGTCCAGTGTAAACTGTATACCATAAAATGTAGAAGAGCAAAATGTACACTATAAAATATACAGGATATGTGTAACAACGATAGTTTAACATTCGCCCCAAGTACTTTAACTTATGCATGTCTTGTTTTTTGTTGTTGATTTTTAACTGCAACTTTGAAGGAACAGCATCACCTTAAAAAAAAAAATCATACCTGAGAGGTTGAGGTTTCTGTTTTAACCTACTGCGTTCCCAAGTAATACTTAAAATTCCTAAAAGAAAGAGATTAGAGAAGAAAACACTGTTCTGTATTTTTTCAGGTTATTTACCTCATGTACTGGACAGATCTGTCTATAGAGTCAGTTTCATCATTTCCCCTGGCCTGTTAATTACACCCTGATCCTGCAGTGAGCTCTGCTTGAGTGCAGGCATTTGCCTCTGGAGAATAATTTGCTGGATCCAGCGGCCCCTAGATGGTAAAGGCCCTGTATCCCATTCCCTGCCCCCCAAGCCAACCAGTCCCCCCAGTATGGGAGCAGATTGGAGCAGGATCAGAGTTTCCAGGATTGGGAAATTTGTTGATTAATTTCCCCTGGTTGTGTGGGGTATTTCACACATCAGAAGGGAAGGGAAAATGAAGAAAAAAAATTGAACATGCTCCTTCGGCTCTGTGCCCCGTGAGCCTTTACCCTAAACCCCAGGCTTTGTGGAAACTTCCAGAAAGTTTGCCTTCTACTTTCCCTCCTTGTTTTTCATTTGAGGCCTGCCCAGCACTGTTTGGGCCACAAGGGCTATCATAATGCTAGGGAAGGCCCTTCTCACAGCACTGGCCTAGCAGAAAGTTATGGAAATCTTGTGGGAAAAAGCCTATTCCCAGGAGATTCCCAGCCCAGGAATTGTGGGTAAAACCTGTGTTTATGTCCCTGAACTTTTGGGTTGCCAGGTATCCGGTTTTCGACCAGAACGCTCCGTCAAAAAGGGACCTTGGCAGCTCTGGTCAGCACTGACTGGGCCGTTAAAAGTCGGTTGGTGCGGTGCTGGCAGGCTCCCTACCTGGTTCCGCGTGGCTCCCGGGAAGTGACGACATGTCCCTTCGGCTCCTAATGTTCCTTGGGCCATGGGGGATCCGTGCGCAGCTCCTGCCCCGAGCGCCAGTTCTGCAGCTCCCATTGGCCAGGAATCATGGCCAATGGGAGCTGCGGGGTCGGCTCCTGCAGGCGGCGGGGGGCAGTGCACAGAGCTGCCTGGCCACACCTCTGCCTAGGAGCCGGAGAGTTATGTTGCCACTTACCAGGAGCTACCTGAGGTAAGCACCACCTGGAGCCCGCACCCCAAACCCCCTCCTGCACCCCAACCTCCAGCCTGGAGCCACCACCTTCACCCTGAACCTCTCATTTCTGGCCCAATCCCAGAGCCCGCATCTCCAGCCAGAGCCCTCCCCCCCTCCTGTGCCCCAGCCTGGTGAAAATGAGCAAGTGAGTGAGGGTGGGGGAGAGTGAGCGATGGAGGGAGGGGGTATGGAGGGAGTGTGGGGCAGGGCCTTGAAGGGGCAGGGTCTCATGGAAGGGGGCGGGGCTAGGGTGTTTGGTTTTGTGCTATTAGAAAGTTGGCAACCCTTGCTCATCCAAAGCTCCCTCCCTGTCCTCACACTCACCATCTTGTTGTATTTGATTGACTGATAAATTGAGGCAGACGTGTTTCTCCGGGGATTTGTTTTTTCTCCTCTGCTCCCTCTCCTCATCAGCCATCTACCACACTCTGCACCAAACCATTCTTCAGCCATCATTGAGGGAAAGCTTGTGTGGAGAGGTGGGGCTCATTATAGACCAGGGGTCTCAAACACATGGCCCGCAGGCTGCGAGTTATTTGCTGTGGCCTGCCAAGCTCCCTCCCCCCTCTGCCCCCCCAAGTTATTTCCTGCTGCCACCAAGCTCCCCTCCTCTGCCACCCCCAGCGTGCCACATCCCCACTCCTCTGCCTACGTCCAGGTGCTTCCCGATGCCAAACCGCTGTTTGGCGGTGCTTAGCACTTTCTAGGAGGGATGGGGAAGGAGCAGGGAGCCGCTTGCTCAGGGGAGGAGGCGGAGAAGAGGCAGGGCAGGGGCAGGGATTTGGGGAAGGGGTTGGAATAGGGGCAGGGAGGGGGTGGAGTTGGGGTGGGGACTTTAGGGAAGGGGTTGGAATGGTGGCGGGGACGGAAGGGGTGGGGTAGGGGCGGGCCCTCATGGAAGGCGTGGAGTGGGGTCATGGCCGGGGGCAGAGTTGGGGGCTTTTGTATCTTTCTATGGAAAGGTGTCAGTGATGCGGCCCTTGGGCCAATGTACTAGCCCTCATGTGGCCCTTGTGGTGATTTAAGTTTGAGATCCCTGTTATAGACCTTAGGTGGGGGGCTCATGTTGACCTCTGGCTGGAAAGGGTTCCACCAACAAGGGTCCTTCACCAAAGGTCTGATCCAGCTCCTACCAAATGCAGTGGCAACGCTCGCATTGATTCAATGAGGAAGGACTGAGTCCCAAGTCAATTCCCACGAGTCCTCATCCTGGTCTCCATCAGCCAGCGTTTACCCGTTGGGCTCAGCTGGCTTGGTACATTGTGGATAGAGAGGAAGGCCAGGCTGAAAGAGGATTTAAAGCTGTCGGAGGGCTTAAATAGCAGGACCGGGTCCTCGAAGCAGTTCAGGAACGGAAGGGAGCCAACGGAATGTGTTGGTTGCCCTTGCTCAGAAGGCAGGCTGCTGGGTGTTGGACTAACTGGAGTTTAACTGTGCAGTTATACCAGATACTTGTGTGACACACTGGCTTAGTGTGTGCGATCGTGTATGTCTCCACTCGTGGCTAGCCCTAGCAAGGATAAGTGCCTACTATGTATAGCTAGCTGGTGGAGTTACTCCTTTACTCATGTGGCAGAGGCTTGTACCTTTGGCTCTAAAGAGCTGAGGTTCAATCCTCACCGAAGATCACGGTGTCTATGTACAGGTGGTCTCTAAGTTTCCTGCTTATTGTTCAGTCAGGTTTGTCTTCTCCTTTAGCCTCTTTCAAGGAGAAAGCATGCCATGGAGTAGGGCACGGAGCACATTTCTGCTCCACGTAGCCATCCTTAAATGCCTGTTTGTAGTGTATCCAGCCTGCCAGAGAGGATAAATTTTGACTAGTTTGTCACATTGATCTAGATTCCCTTCTGGTGGCTGTGGGATTTTCTTTTTTAAATGACTCCTTGAAAACAATGCATTTGAAATGTAATCAATGTCTGTTACTAGTGGCGGAGAACGCCGCCGAGGAAAGCAGTTTAAACCTCTCATTATGTTCTTAGGAATTGAAAGCAGGTGCAAGGAAGCTGCCCTTATGATGCTATCCAGGTGAGCAGATAACTGAACAAGAAAATGAAATAGGCAGCAGTGAGCCAACACTGTGGCGCAGAGGGAGGGGACAGCCTAAGCCTTTGGCCAACACCTGGTAGAAGAGTTGGAAGGGAGATGGATCAGCTTTGGTGAAAGCCAGGAGCAGCAGACAGAGGGAAGAGGGAACAGCCTTGGCCGAGACCCACAGTAGCAGTCCAAAGGAAGGGGTTGGACTCTTGGTCAAAGGCAGGTAGAGCAGGGGATGGGAAGGGAAGGTGGACTAGGCCAGTCATGGGCAGGATGCACAGAGGTTAGCACTGGCCCTGTTTGAGGCTGGCAAAGCAAAGGAGAAAGGAGGAACAGCCTTGAGCCACGTTGACACTACCCGCCGGATCAGCAGGTAGTGATTGATCTATTGGGGATCGATTTATCGCATCTAGTGTAGATGTGATAAATCGATCCTCAATCGCTCTGCTGTCGACTCCGGAACTCCACCAGGGTGAGAGGCGGAAGCGGGGTTGACGGGGGAACAGCAGCTGTCGATCCCGCGTCGCGAGGACGCGAAGTAAGTGATTCTAAGTTGATCTAAGATACGTCGACTTCAGCTACGCTATTCTCGTAGCTGAAGTTGCCTATCTTAGATCGATCCTCCCCAGTGTAGACCAGGTCTTGGTGGCCCAGATCAGAGACTAAGGCTATGTCTACACTAGCACTTTTGTCAGTCGGGGGGTGTGTGAAAAAATACACTCTTGACCGACATACGTTTTACCGACAAAAACTCCAGTGTGGACAGCGCTATGTCGGGGGAAGAGCATCTCCTGCCAACATAGCTACCGCTGCTCATTGGGGATGGTTTAATTATGCCATCAGGAAAGGTCTCCCCCGCTGGCATAGAGCAGCTACACAGTGTAGACATAGACTAAAACAACACACGCCAAAAGTCAACAGCTGAAAAAGAGAAGCAGCTAGCAGGAGAGAGAAGCATTAAAATACCTTGAGTGTGCCCCCACCCCACCCCCAACACACACACACACTTCAAAGGGCCTTGACTGGCTTCTTTTGAGCCCAGCAGTTGGTAACTAGATACTGAACTTTGCCAATTATTTACCTTTTTTTTTCTTTCTTTTTTTTGCTGTCTCGATGGAATTGATTTGTTTCCTTTGCATCTGATCACAAGGCCTGGGAGCTTTGAAAGCTGTTTAAAAGAATTTAATAAACCACCCTTGGAAAATCAGCCATGTAAGAGATGGAAAAGACTCATGAAGCCCCCTCTAGGCCACTCCTCCTTCCCCCAGCCAGTGTCTTACCTTAGGTTCTCCAGGGGATCGGACGGGAGCAGTTCGGTTTGTGAGCTGGATCTAGAGGTGCCGTTTGGAATGAACCGAGCTGGCCCCAGCTGCTGGGGTTCATTTAGACTGGGCACTTTTAAATGGCAGGGGTTGGCTAGTGACTAGCTAGGTTTCCTTTGGGATGGCTGTAGGGAAATGGGTTCTCTCTCAGTCTGTGGTGGGGAGAGAGACCCCCAGCTGGACTCTACCCAGTACAGCCATCCCCCAGTCCACTGCTTGAGTGTCGAACTGGCTCATGGACCCTCAGGAAGGGCTCCAGACCACTGGGGATTTACACACACTGTTTGAGCCCCAGCTGCAATAGGGAAATGTTGCCTTATCCCATCAGCACAGCACATGGCTGGATGCCCATCACACCTAGTAACCTCCCACCCCCCAGGCCCAGAGCAGGGCTGCGTTTCAGAGCTCCGGGTGATTGCACAGAGCTGGGGTTAGCTCAGAGGCCATCTCCCCAGCTGTCTTCTTCTCCCAGGACCCATGTCACCTGCATTTCACCCTGGAGATGGCGGGGGGTGGTCAATGCCTTGCCCAGGTTAGCCACTCAGCTTGTCAGCTCCTCAGTCCCAGGGCCTTGTCTGAGGTGCCACACATGGCCAGGCCACTGCAGAATGGACAGAGAGGTGCCTCACGTCGGCGCAATGTGCTGGGACTCAGAACTATCACGCTGTGGGGCAGGCACATGCAGGCCTCTCTGCTCCTTGTTCCTGCCTGACCCCAACACTGCTGAACCCCACCTCCTGCAAGAGGGTGAAAGGAAGAGAGAGTAAGATGGGGTAGCGGTGGGCTGGAGCTGAGCTCTATACTCCCCTGAGGAGAGAGCTGTGGAACTGCACCTCACTTTTCCCATCTGTAAAAGGGGGCTCATGCTACTGACCTCCTATCTAAAGTGCTGTTGAGATCACTGGATCAAAAGTGCCAGATGAGAGCTCAGTTTTATCAGGGAGTTGCACCAGGTAGGGGCAGATCTGGTAGAACCCAAAAGGAAAAGGCAATCCCCACAGGAGCCGGAAGAGCAAAGCAAGCAGCCTTAAAGGGCCCGCTACAGAAAGTAACAGCAAGGAAAGTGTTGATAAAGGAGGAGGAGTGTTTGCTGAAGGGACATGGAGCCACCATTTCCTGTAGCCCTCGCAGCGAGCTTTGACACTGCTGATCACTCAACAGGCCCATGTGGAGGGGCCATGGTGAGCACTTCGCTGACGGATGAGAAGGGCGATGGATGCAACGAGCACTATGCACAGAAGGCAGATTAATTCACTCAGCAGACTCAGAATGGTAATGCCTCTGCCCCGCCCCACTGTTAAAAGTTGCAGTTGGCCCTTGTTGGGCTGTCACTGCTTCCGAGGGGGTTTGAAGCACCGGCGTCAATGCTCACCATCTTATCCCCAATCTCACAGCAAGGGGAGCTTTTCTGGAAGCCCCAGCTCCAGGAATCCTGTGATTAGGGGAGATGCTCAGCTTTTTAAGACGTTTCTAGCCCTGATGGTTGCAGAGAAAAGCTTGAGGTGACCCGAGGTGCAGAAAGCAGGTACAAAGAACCAAAGATGTATTTATAAAAAAATCCTATGATTTTTAGGGGGAGGGTAGCTCAGTGGTTTGAGCATTGGCCTGCTAAACCCAGGGTTGTGAGTTCAATCCTTGAGGGGACCATTTGGGGATCAGGGGCAAAAATTGGAGATTGGTCCTGCTTTGAGCAGGGGGTTGGACTAGATGACCTCCTGAGGTCCCTTCCGACCCTGCTATTCTATTATTCTAAAGCTGGTTTTAGGATTTCAGGGGTTCTGACCCATGATTTGTGAAAGCTGCAGGTAGACAGTCCTGGTGAAGGTGAGAGGGGCAACGAGCTGCAAGGCAGTGAAAGTTAACAGAGGGTCTCCTCAGTCCCTAGAAGCAGTGCTGACTCTGTGTCACTTCCAGGTTAGCATTAGAAAAGCACCCACCTCTGCGGGCACCACACTGCAGCGCAATGCAATGGGACACAGCTCTGCGAACAGGGATCGGTGTGAGTGGGCTGCAGGGTGGGTCCAGGTGGTTGTTCTGGGAATGACACTGAGCCAACATGGCCCAGCAATGATTGGGGGTTGGGAGGTCAGGCAAACAAAATCCCTGGCTTCAGATGCCTCCTGACCTCTGCCGGGTTCTCAGGTACTCCACAGTCAGCATAGCAATTCAGTGTCTCAGATGTTCCCAGGAAGATGCAGCACCGGCTGTCTCCAGGAGCAGCTGCCTTGGCCCCTCATTTCCCTGAGCACCTCCAAAGTGGATGTGCCGTCTTGGAAGAGGTGATTAGTGAGCAGGGTGGAAGCTCTCTGAGAGGTACACATGGGAATCATCCAGCCAGACAGCCCACAGAGAGCATCAATACCTCCCAATGGCGAGAGCCAGTGAGCGGACAAGGCCGGAGTGGAGAACTGTGGGCTTCCAGTACTTCGAGGAGGCTGTCCTCTTCAGGAAAGTGACGGAAGGCATCTCGACTTGTGTTGCCTGAACAGAGGGAGTAATGACAGGTAGAGCAAGGATGAGGGTGCCCCTGGAGGGTGTGGAGGGGGGCCCAGGGCAGGAGTAAGAGTGCTTTGCAGTGCAGTGGCACAGCTGAGTGGGTACCTCCAGGACTGGACTAGCTGAGAGTGCTGCAAGTCCAGAGTGTGGGGCACGGCCCAGCCCATGCCTGCACAATGCATTGTATGCGTCACTGCTGTCAGCCCCTCACTTCTCCGGCACAGAAATTCAGCCCAGTCAGTGCAACAACCACCAGGTCCCACCTTGTCTCAACCCCTATTTCCTTTGGACTCCCCCTGCTGCCACGTGGCGGGCTGTGAAGGAGGGACAGCCCTTCTCTGCCATTCATCCTGGAATCCGAGCCATTCCCCTGGTGAAGAGGAGCAGGCAGCAGGAGCCTTCATCTCTGCCTGGACCTTAACCCTGGGTTGGTCCCAGGACCTTCGAAAGACTGTTCCCTCCATCTCCATGGCTCTTAGCTTTGGCATTCAGGGAGACCCTTTCCCCCAGGAACTTGCATTACTGAAGATCAAGGCTTCAGGGCTGGGGTGAGTGCAGGATAATCCTTTCTTGGCACTGACCAAAGACTCCAAAGTGATAGGTGTGTTATAAATGTTTAGGGACAAGAGACAGAGGCAATTCCCCCATTCATTTAATCATTTTCCTGCAAGAGTTCCACGGATGGGGCCCACTTCTCTCCCACCTGGCCCCAAGCTCAGGGAGCACTAGGTCAGGTACAGATCCTCACGTGTGCCCCTGTCAATCAGTTGGTGGGGAAGGCAATGGGGTATGGTGGTTAGTGGGGGAGGAAGGATGTGTCATTGTTAGAGCAGAGGACTAGGAGCCAGATTTCCTGGGTTCCATGCTCAGCTGATCACGGTCGTGAGACAGAAGGCATTATCTAAGGAACATGAGGTATTGCCAGTCCTGGATCCCTCCCCTCCCCATGCCATGTAAAAACCCAGGCAAGTCATGTTATTTAGCAAAAATGTTTAATCTCTCCTTGATGCGCGTGTTTATTTACAAGTACTAAATCTGAAGAACATTAAAATAGGAAATAGCAGGATATTTACACGGTCGAAGGGTGTCGACCAGCCACACTGGCACAGTTGCTTCAAGTCTGAAACAATCACATAAAGTTTTCAGGACTCTGTATGTTACTATTAAAGTTCTCTGCCTTTTGTTGTTGGTTTTCCCCCCACTTTCTTAAAGGGCAGCTAATTGTGCGCTGTGGTTCCTTCAAAGAGAACACAGCTTTGCTTATATGCCAGAGAGCAAGGCCACTCAGCTCCCGTGAGCTGGCCAGCTGCTGAGAGGGCAGTGGGCTCATTCTCAATAGAAGGGTGGAGAGGGGCATTTCCATGGCTTGGCTGCATTTTAAATCTAAAACTGAACTGAAAGGAAGTGTGTGAATATTGTCCTAAATCAGAAGATAACCGAGATGGAAACAGCCACATGGTCATTTCCACCCTGGGCCAATGCAGTGTTGATCCCTATGGTCTATTTTCCAAAACCAGCATCGGGCAAAGCAGGAGCCACCCAAAGCCCAAGGTCTCAGGCTTCAGTGCTGAGAGAAGATGAGCAGGCATGAGCTCTGGCAAGCATGTCCCTCCCTGTTTTCATTCCTAGCAGGATGTTTTGGAAGAACCTACACAGCCAAAGCCTGCAGGTCTCCACTTTGCTGCCCCCGTCCCATTCCCCTGGTTCCTGTTTGGATAGCAAGGTGAGGATGCCAGTTCTGGGGGCAAGGGGGGGGCTCTGAGGCAGCAGGCAGAAGTCTGAGCATGATCAAGCACCCTGGGCGTTAGATGTGAAAGGCTAAAAGTAGCACCTGAAAACTTAGCAAAAGTGAAGTGTTTAAAAAAAAAGTCCCTTTCTTAAGAATCTTTCAAGTCATGGAGATGCTGTCTGACCTCACCAACATCTGGGCCTGGCTGCGCCAGGCCTACTGTTTCCAAGGTGGGAATGTGCTGGGATGGATCTTTGGTGGAAGAAACTGATAAACACACCTGCCAGAAATGCCACGCCAAGATGAGTGCAGGGGAGGGGGAAGAGGAGGCTGCCCTGCCCTGGAAGCTGTGCCTATTCCCAGGGCCAGAGTTAACGCCCTACAGGGAACCCTGGGCTCCAGGATCACCATCAGAGGGGCACACGCCAGCGCAGGCAGATGTGGGGCTCAAGTCAGTCAAGCTATAAATATACCAATATCCTGTTACACACCAGCGTGGACTTGCGCTCCTACTATTTAAAATCCACACACAGCGGCCCCATGTCTCCCTTCCTTCTTAGCTGTCTCCTCCTGCCTGATTCATGTGAGGCCACTGGTGGCCTCACAATTTGTCAGCACAAGGGCAGGGGGGATCGGGGGGGGGGGGGGAATATGACTCAGACTGACTGGAAAGGAGAAATGCAGGTAGAAGCTAGGTCCCTACAGCAACAAAGGGAGGAGGACACACAGGAGCTCAGTAAAAGACAGAGCTCACTTCCAATAGCTGGAAGGTCAGGTAGAAGTGCAGGCAGGCTGAACTGCACCCGCCTGTCCACCTGGTCTGAACGGAGTCCCTCTCTAGCCAAGACAGGCCTGCATTTCAGCTTTGGATCCAGATCTGAATCGAGACTTCACTGTTCCCCTCATCCCCATCTCTCACGTGGCTGAACCAAAACTCAAGTCCAGAATGCCTTTGGGCTCCCACCCATATATACCTTCTACCTAATTAAAGACCAGGTGCGGTGTAATTACAGCCTAGAAATTGTCTACATAAAAACTGTCTCCTATTTGATGTAGCTGGAGGATCTAAAAACAACTGGTTACTGATCTAAGTCATTCTTGGGCTAAAGATAATAAAGCAGCCTCACCACAGAAATGCCCTTCCCACTAATGTGGGTTATTTTGGCCAAGATACCACAGTGATGAGTGTAAATTCCTAGCTAGGTTGGTGGCACTGGCCTCGAACATGCTTCAACCAGAGCAACACAGCAAGAAAGAGAAATGGGAAAAACTTTAGATCAACGTGCCCCTCGTCTCTTAAAAGACACTGATTTCAATGAAACTCTGCCCATTTACACCAGCTGAGGATCTGGCCCTCATTTTCTAGCGTATCCACAAAGCAATGTTTCATGGCCCACAGCCCAGTTTCAATTGAGGATTCCTTCCCTCTCGCAACTGCTGAAGGAGATCCCAAGGGAGCAAGTGAAACAGATGTTGCCTCTTTGGGGGGCCCGCTGGCACATAGCTGTCCTTTAAGGGTCTGAGTACCATTTTGAGAAGTAAACCGTTGAAGTCAAATTAATTTTTGTCTTTGATGAGAAAGTGACAAATTAATTCCAAAATGTAACAGAAAGGGTCTAAACGAACCTCTAGTATTCAACACTTGCAGTTTTTTGTTTTTGTTCCTTAAAAAGTTCAACTCAGACTAAAATCTAGCACAGTCATGCAACAGCCCACAGGTCCCACAACTCCGGAGATGGCTCAGGTTGGGTTGGGTATTTAATCTTTTTTTAAATTTTTTGTTTTTTTGTTGTTTTATTTTTTAAAATCATCTTCTCCGTCTCCTCTTCTTTAATTCAAAAAACAAAATTACAACGTAATTAGAGATGTGCAGGCTTCAAAAGATTGTTCTGCTTGGTGAGAAATGCTTGGAAATTTCTTCCAGATCATTTGGTATTTTCCACTGGCTGTGTAAATCCATTTAATATTGGTTTGTTTCTCCTTCAGTTAACTATACAGCACCCCACTGGGGCACAAGAATTAGATTGTAACCACATATATATATATATATATATACACACTCTATTTTTTTAATTAAAAACTTCATTATTTCCCCCCCTCCGCCCCTTATTTGCAATCTAAGGGAATGGATAGAAACCGAGCCGGTTTTTTTAAAAATTTTCAGTAGCCCACCTCTGGCATGGTGTGGGCCCCTCCTTGGCCCAGACAGCAATGTAGATTCGCAGTACTGTATGCAAAAGAAAATTGTAAGTTTATAGAAGGTTTTGGTCACCTGCTCTGAGTCTGGGCAGTGGCTCGGCACCTTTGTTTCTTTAAATAATAATGCCATGAGGATCTGACATGCGCCAAGCAGAGGCTTCCAAAGGAGATGGATCCCTGGGTTTCCAGTGAAATGAGAGAATAGAACAATCATCCAAAAAGACAGAGGGGTGGGGGGTGGGAAGAGAGCAAGAGGAGAAGAAAGAGTAAGGAGAGGGGAAAGAGAGGTACATTCTGGGCAGAAACCCCATCAGATCCCGGCGTATATTTGGTTTCCTGGGGTCTGTAGAGCCGGCCAAGTCAGAATGCTTTGGTTCCTCGCCTAGCTCTCGGCAGGCTAATAAAGGCTAAAAGGAGAATTCTCAGGTGCTTTATAAAACACTCGTTCCTCAGGGAGGGGGCTGGAAATCAGCCCTGTGGATTTTCAGGGCCCTTTCCAACCATGGCTGAGTGATGCCACGCAAGGGCTCCGGTGGGACATAGAGGTGCTGGGTGGTTGTATGTGTACACACACAGTGGAGGTATGAGCCACGTGTAGCACCACCAAAATACAGCGCAACATGGCAGCCACAGCAGAAACCCCACAGTCCCTCCTGCCCTCCCTTTTGCGCTGTCTCCTGATTATCTATCAGAGGGTTTCTATTGCGCCCTTCACCCTAGTACCTAAGCACGTAACTATCTGGATAACTAGCACCACCACTGTGTGAGCTGTGCACAGACACCACACACACACTCGCTCCTGGGGCTTGGGGACAGTGGGGTGAGTGGTTAAATCAGCGCATGGCGAGCTCATCGAACAGCTTAGTTTACAGAACCCTCTCCAACCTTTTGTGCCAACAGCTCCTGACAGCGTACACAGTAGCAGCAGGGATCTGAGACAGCCTAGTACGCGGGGAACTCAAAGCTGGAGAGCTAAGGCAATCACCACTCAGGGTTTGCCCTCTAAGCCCATAACCAACTACACACAAGTCTAGATCTTTTCTTTTTCTGCTTTCGTTCCATCTGAGGTTACGTCCCATACATCCCTCTGCCCCAGGTGGCTCCTCCAGAACAAGTGCAGCTACAGAGAAAAGCCATATTCGGCATCACTGGTCTTTGAAAGATTTCTGCAGAGAAATAAGGATCTAAACCATTTCCCCGGATGATCCGGGCCCTTCCATTACACCAGCACAAAAAGAGGACCACGAAAAATGGTTTTACCATGCAGTGAAAATTCCAGGGCCAACCCCACACCCCCCATCCTCTTCCCCTTTCCTGGGATCGGTTAAGCCTAACCGGAAACAAATCCACTGATGTAGCTCCAGACAAAAATGCTTGTAATTGGACGGCTAGGCTGCAGTGGGTTAAGGCTTAGTTACAGCAGAGTGGCAGGCTGACAGCTCCCCGCACCTCACACCTAGCTCCTTGCTATAAAAAAAAAAAAAAAGTATGTTTGACTACTGTCTCCAACTGCTTTAAATGCGGGAACCTGCTGGGTACTTCTGGGAGAACCCTGGGATTGGAGAGGTTTCAGAGCCCAGCTGGAGTGCAAGCCAGCTGCCATCAGTGGCCTCATTAAGGCTGCTTTACAGAAAACCAAGAGCTGCAAATGCGCTGAGATGCTCAGCACCTCAGGCCGCTACGGGGTGTCACAAGGAAACGTTCTCAAGGGAGGCAAAGACGGGCAGGATGCTAAAGCTCCATGCTGACATTCCCTTCACGCTACCCCCGTTTGTGTCTGAAAGCCCTTTGCTCCTAATTCACTTGGATGTAGCGCGAGCTCAAGCTTCCAGAACATTAACCTCCCCACTACAGGTTTCAGAGTAGCAGCCGTGTTAGTCTGTATTCGCAAAAGAAAAGGAGGACTTGTGGCACCTTAGAGACTAACCAATTTATTTGAGCATGAGCTTTCGTGAGCTGCAGCTCACTTCATCCAATGCTGTAGCTCACGAAAGCTTATGCTCAAATAAATTTGTTATTCTCTAAGGTGCCACAAGTCCTCCTTTTCTCTCCCCACTACAGTCATCTACCTGCACTTGGAGTCATGGAGACGCCCAATTGCAAGGTCTGTTTTCAACGGCTTCCCAGCCTGAAAAGCCCCTGAGGGCTTCTCCATGGCCCAGACACCCCTCACAGCACCAACCACCACCAGGGAATGCTACCAGGAAACTCCCCTTTCACAAGAGAGGATGGAGCACAAGCTCTGGTTATAAAGAGCTCAACGATTCTCCTCCTTCATCTGCATTGTCCTGCCCCACACAGAAATAGCAACGTGCAAATAAAAACAAGGATGAAGTCGACACCATGCCACACCACTCTCCAGCCATGATTCACAGCACCGGCCGATCCCTGGGAAAAGGCCCCAAAGATCGTCTCCCCTCTCTGTTCTTCCTCCTCTTGGATTGTGACCTTCGGACACCACTTAAGCAGCATGTAAATTAGAGCTGTTTCAGCTAACAAAAAATTCTGTTTTGCTTTCTGCACTAAACAACATTCAAATCAAACATGGCACAGGACAAATTTTATGAAATACCCCAAGGTTATGGGACTTGTCTCCCACTCCCCGCCCACCCCCACCCTTCTCCTCCCAGGATCGGTTCTTTGAGTTATTTTTTAAAACCCCTTTTTTATGTTAGTTTGTTGCAAAATTTAGAACCTCCCTTCCCCTTGCCCTTTGTGTTATACTTTGTTTTAAATTAATTTTTTTTTGTTTCTCTCTTGTAAATTGTGCAAATATAGCAGTTAACACTAATGGCAGAAGGCCAGAGAGCTGGGGTGGGGAGGAGGGAGGGAGAGAGAGGGAGGGAGAGAGAGAGAGAGAGAGAAGGGGGAAGGGATGGGGCGAAGAGCTGGGAGGCAGGTGGGGAGGAAGGGGGAGCGAGTCAAGTACAGAAAAAACAAACGCCCCGCCCACCCTCCCTGCGCTAAAAACAACAACATCAGACATGTTGCCCTTGAAGTTAGTGCAGTCCCTGACCCTCCATCGCCAGATCGGGGACATCCCCCAGGTGGAGCAGCTGTGCCGGTGCGCTGCAAGCTCCCTGCAGTTCTTCTTGGCTCCTTTGCACTCCAGCCCACGCCATCCCTTTTGCAAGGTCTCTGGATATGTCTGATTGGATTGGATTTGATACGGTGGTACGTTTCCTTGTTCGGTTGTGTTAAGAATTTCGAGATGCGGCGGGCTCCGCGTGTTCATTTGGCTCTGGACCCAAAGTACTCTGCTGATGCCTCTTGCTGGCCCTCTCTCTTGTAGTATCCACTGCTAGAAAACTGTCAGGGCTGCCTTGGCCTTTTCAGCTGCTTAGGGCCATTGTGTCAATTGCCTGCTCCAGCTTACTCCTCAGCCGTTGCCTCCGGGCCTGTTCATCCTTCTCTAAAGCAGCTAAAATCTGGCAGGGGAGAAAAGAGAGGAGAAAGGATGAGCAAGGAAGGATGAGAAAAGGTGGTACTGTTATTTGCAACCTAGAAAGAGAAGGTGGGAAAGGAATTCAGGTCCACCAATGCCACCATGGCTTCCAGGAGGCAGCTGCCAGCCCCTCACTAACAGTCAAGGTTAGTGCTGCGCTTGTTCCCGAGCTTTGCCTCGCCAGGAAGATAGGACCAATGATGGGAATTCAGAGAAAAGCAACAAAATCTGATCACAGGTGGGAGAGACTGACCTAGGGGGAGTTATTAAAATAGCTAAATAGGAGCTAAGCCAGTGGTTCTCGAGCAGGGGTCTTCCAGATGGTATATCAACTCATCTAGATATTTGCCTAGTTTTACAACAGGCTACATGAAAAGCATTAGCAAATCAGTACAAACTAAAATTTCTTACAGACAGTGACTCATTTATACTGCTCTATCTACTATATCAGGGTTTCTGAACCTGGGGGGGAGGTCATGATTTATTTTATAATTGTATCGTAGAAATGAGAAAGTCAGCCATTTGTCAGCAACAGTGTGCTGTGACACTTGTATTTTATGTCTGATTTTCTAAGCAAGTAGTTTTTAAGTGAGGTGAAACCTGGGGTACACAAGACAAACCAGCCTCCCGAAAGGGGTACAGAAGTCTAGGAAGGTTGAGAACCACTGGGCTAAGTGACCGCTATGGGGAAAAGCATATGAAAAAAGCATGGGAGGGGTCTAAAGCCCAAGATGAAGAGAAATTATTTAGCATGAGCTTATGACTAGGAGGAAATGAAGAAAAGGAAAATTCAGTCTTGAACATCAGGAAGAACTTCCAGAGAGTGAGATCCATCCCCCTGTGAAACAGCCTCCTAAGAGATGTGATGGAAGCCCGGTCCAAGGGGACGTGTCAAACTAGACTATACAAAACACTAAAAAATGTCTGTAGGGGCCAATTCTGGCTGTCGTCACATACCAGGGGCCATCAGGTGGTAACAACTCTGACCAAGATTTTCAAAAATAATTCGCAATTGTGGGTGCCTTAATTTGGGGGTGCCCAGTATAGGGCACCTTAGAAAGGCCTGATTTTAAGAGGGCAGGTGCACAGCGCATTTTGAAAATCAGATCCCTTTAAGGTGTCTCAACCAGATATCTACAATCACTAGTCATATCTGAAAATCTTGCCTTCTCTATGTGTCTATTTAAATCTCTGGGTTTTGGCTGATGTATTTGATTTTATTAATAAGGAGCTAGGGATAACATTATTGAGTTGGTGGTTGATTAGAAGACATGCTAGCCAACACAAACATCACTGATCTGTCTGTCTAGGGGATTGTTTTATTTAACTTCCCAATTCGATCAAATGAATAGAGCGTCTGTCTGTATGCAGCTGCCACAGAATAGAATTCCCAGCTATGCGATGAGGGGCCCCAAAAGGCTCGGGACCAGCTTCAATGATGCCATGTAAACCCAGAGCAACTCAGCTGAAGACATGGAGTAGCTCTGGATTTTCAGTGGTGTAACCAAGATCAGAATCTGGCCTTAGGGTATATCTACAGTACAGACACTATACTGGCCTAGCAATGCTAACATAGTACACAGACACAGGCAACACTGACAGAAGGAGTTTTGCTGTCACCATAGGAACAGCTCCCCAGTGAAGTTAGCTATGTTGATGGAAGCCCTCTTCCATTGACATGGCTGTGTCGACTCTGTGGTTTTTGTTGGTATAGGTGTGTTGGTCAGGAGTGTGGTTTACGCCAATGTAACTTTTCAGTGTAGACCAAGCCATCAAGTGCTCGTCTTAGTGTGAGACTGGTCAGGATTGATGTAGGCTGGCTCTCCAGTGGGTCAGCTGGACCAGTCTGACTGAGAACTGGCTCAGTCACCCACCCAAATCTCAAAGGGAACCAGTACCAAGCCCTGTATTGGTATTATTTGTGCTGCCACGGTCAGGATCAGGGCCTTGTTGTGCTGCGTGCAGTACAAACCTGTGGGAAGACACAGGGCCCGGCCCTGAGGAGCTTGCAATCTAACCTGGGAGCAGAAGTGAAGGCTGGCAGGATAGGCAGTGCCTCATCTATGTCCCCAGTGTTCTGCACAGGCCTCAGGTAAGGCGCAAACAAAACTTACAGGAGACAAGGGAACTGAGCCCTGGGGAAACAGTAGCACTGGGTGGGGTTTGCCCCCGCACCACCTTCAGCTTCAGTAACCTTCAGGTAACATTTCACCTGCCTTTATTTTTCAGGTGCCTCTGCACGTGCAGGACCCAGCCAGGACAGGAGACAGGACTACTCTAACAAGGGCTATTGTTCTTCCGGTATTTCCAGGCTGCCATTAGCTAAGAAACACTGGAAACCTTTCAAAAGAGCCTGCTCTCCAAATGCTGACCCAGCAGCTCTGAGAGTGCAAGGAACAGCCATGCAGGTGGGTGCTTCCCCAAACTCACAGGCCTTTCACGGTTTCCCAGCTGCAAGCCCCCTGGCTAGAGAGAGTTTGTCTAACTGTGTTTCCGCCAATGACAACTCTTCGGAGGAGTGGAGACAAGGCACACGGCACCGTGGGAGCGACGCCCGGCAGACATTCGGGCATGCGGCCTCAACGAAGTCTGCCTCAGTCGATGGGAGGCCGCGCTGCTATGCAGGGGAAGTGCTCACAACATTGGGAACATCAGACATGGCATGTCTCCATTGGAATCTCATTTCTCTAAACAAGCTCGTGCTTTGGTGACCGATCAGAGGATGGGATGGGTACATTTCTTTGGTATTTACATAAACTGGGACATTACTAAAGGTACAGGGAGAGGCTGGGTGCTGAAGGCAAGAGTCGGCATGGCGAGGGAGGGGTAATGGACGCATAAAAGAGGGGTAATTGCCCATCTACCCAACACCCAGGAGTCCGAAGCGCTGAGTCCCAGCTGGCTAACGTTGTGCCACCTGACACAGAACAGCTGATTTAAAAACAAACCTGACAGAAATCTTGTCTCCCCAGGTAAGTTTGTCAGGAGAGCAAATTTTTTGCAATTAAATGTCAAGGCATCCGTCAAAGGGGATTTGATTAACCATTTCATTGGCTGCATAATTGGAAATAAACTGTTGTATAATTAACAGACTTACAAGGAGGCAGGCAAAAGTCCATCACAAACCCTACAGGTAACTCCTTAATAGGGAAATCAGCTCTCTTTGATTAAAAGTCACTGCAGCGCCCTGCAGGTTTCCAGCACTGAGCACACAGGACATGCTGTGGAGGATATGCTGCACCGGATGCTGGGAGAGTCAGGGTCTCAGCATGCATCTCAGTGCAGCGCGGGTGATGCCAGTCAGTCTGGCCTAATAGCCAGCCCTGGGCAGTGGCCTATAGCTGACTCTTCAGATAAGGATGAAATTACCCCTCCTGCAGTGGACCTAGCCAAGGGCTCAATCCTGTAAGAGCTGAATACTCGACTTCATGTGAATTGAGGGTGCTCAGTACCTGTCAGGCTCAGACCCTGGCTCAGATACTATAGCATGAGGAGAAAAATTCCTCCCCGAGATTCACGTACGTCCTGAGGGGATGTAGCCACAAAAGATACTGAGAGTCATTAAAGGCTCTTCCAGTGCTCTTCCAAATCTTGCCATGGTTCTTGGCTGCCCATTAATTTTGTTTAGTGATCTCTTGTTCCCGGATTATGGGACAGGGACTCCTGGGTTTTCACTGTGCTCTTTGGAATTTTTGTCCTTCGGAGGACATCCAACCTATCTAACATTCAAAACCAGAGCTGAAAGCATGTGGTACAAAGTGGGCATTTGTGGAAAGGATGTAACTTTCTATTTCCATCCTGATTCAAACTCTGGGTTTATTCATCCCATCAAGTCAAATCTTGAAGCTGGACTTTAGAAAGGGCTGCTTAGTTTCATGGCCACCAAGAGCAACATTTGTAGTTCTGCTCCATAAAGGTGCCAGCTGATCACTTGTGACACTCAGGAAGAAATTTCCCCTATGTGCATGTCACAAGTAGCCAAGTACACTACAAGGGTTTTATTTGCTTTCCTCTGAAACATCAGCTATAGGCCAAACCTGGAGGCAGAACACAAGACTTGATGGGCTCATAGTCATATCCAGTTGCATACTCAATCATCTCAATATACATGTCCCTTCTATTAACCAGACCAGCCTCTAGATGGCACCAACGCACGTTATACCCAACCACCCCAAAATATTCATCTGGCAGTCAAAAAACACACATCTTAAAGGCATTTGAATCAAAATTGGACAGGATCAGACAGAGAATATGAATCTGAGTCTAGTCCCCTGTACCCACCTCACCGCTGCCTCTCCTGATAAGAGAACAGTTTATCATTGAAGTCTTAGAGTGCTGAAAGATTCACAACCTGCCTTCTATTTATTTGATTATCTGCTATCTTGCTGTCCTTATGGAAAAACAACACAGCAAAAAGAAATCCATGCAGAGTATAAAGAGAGATACATGCTTGTCACCTGATGTAAGGAGCCGGGACCAGTGATTATGAAGATGCAAGTACCCAAATGAAAATTAATTATGATTTTCATTCACAGCCAATGACAGCATATTACTGCACTGAACAACAGGAAAAATGATTCTTTCCCATTTCGCATCAAAGAGGGTGCAATCGGGCTGCATGTAATTGTGCTTAATGAATGAAAACAAACAAAGGGAACAGCTGCGATTTATTAATCCCATTACGAATAATAAAAGAAGTTCCTGAGAGCTGAGAACACACTAGTGGTGCTTTAAGAGTGGGCTATGGGGAACATTCAACAGATGCCAGACTGAAGTGAACTGGCAAGAACACAGGATGGCTACTCACCCTGCATCTTCAAAGAGCAGCTCGTTTATATCACCCCCGCCCTGCCCCGCCCTCCCTCCTCGACAACTCTCACACAGTGGCTGGCTTGTGGTTGATTTTTGAGGCCTAGGTGACTTTTGGTGCTGATGAAAGCCTGACTGCTGAGGAGCCAGGCACAGGGCTGGCCGGTATTATGAAATGCTTCCCCGCACACCTCTGCCAATTCATTTCAACCCAAACTGCTCCCTGCTCTGCCAATGTGTAACAGCTCTCACTTGCAGCAGATCCTGTCACCCCAAAACTGGGCTCTCCCTACACAGCTCTGCTACTGCTCCTAAACCTAACCTATAGCACCCCTTGTAATCCATTCTGCTCTGCCAGTGAACCTCTACCTTGTCCCGCAGCACTCTTGGCTACCTGTCTACTGATGGCCCTCACCTCTTCCTGGCTCTCTCATGGCTTAGACACGTCCCTGGTCTCTCTCAGGAGACAATGCAGCAGCTTGGGGCAAAGGCTTTTTATTATCTAAATAAACCACTACTCAAACACAAAAGTTTTCACTCTGCTTTATTGGGACAATAAAATCTATGTTATGTTTTTTATATATATACACGCACACAACAGTTATATATTTTATTGCTTTAATAAAGTATTGTAGAATGTGTTTGAATATTGCTTTATGAAGTTAATTTGTACAATTTACAACAGATGGGTTTTTAACCACTCTTGTTAATATTCAAGAAGAGGCCTATTGGCATGGTCACCTCTTCCCTCCAAATGCCCCCCGGGACTGCAAGCAAGATCACTTGGGTACCTTCCTGGGTTCTACTGTGCTATGGGGTCATTTACAGCAGGTGGGGAAGAAGGCGGTGAGATGACCTGAGGCAGACCGGAGTTCAAATCCTGACTTCATTCACATGGGAAAGGAGTTGAGCAGTTTCCCATGCTACTTGCCAGAGGAAATATGGGTACAAAGCAATACCCTTATCAGAATATATGTTCAGGAAAGGCCCAGGACTAGAGGAGCTGCTGCAGGTTGGGATGGAGGGGTATCAGAAGAGCAGATTGGGGAGTGCCCATGACAAGAACAGCATGAAGAGCTTCTGGTCACCTCTATTGCAAATAGAATGGAATAGCAGGGTCAGAAGTGAAGGGAGAGCAGTCGGGGAAAACTTGAGCACCACCTCCTTTCACTGTGCCTGGCTCTGCTCACAGCTCTCAGCCCCTTCTGTCACTTGCACAAGCATCACATTCACCCAGGATGGGTGTGAATCCACATATGTGGAGGTTATGAAGTGTATTAGTGCCTGGTATCTTTCTATCGCTGGCTGGTAGTCAGTCACACACACACACACACACACTAATGGGACAGGTAACTTTACAACACACAGGGCTACTTTACTATAAACTTTCACTGTGCAGGCTGCTATGATCCAGATGTGCTTCCAGAAGTGACATGAATCCAGCTACCAAAAGCGATCTTCCCCTCTCTGTATTTCCTGTGAGATAATTTTTCTGGGCAGCAAGAGGGGGAATGCAGAAACTGGGCGGGGGTGGGATGGGGGGCGGGGGGAGGCTTGCATGAAAACAAGATGCCCCACCCCCTTTGACTTACCTCATCCTTGTACTTGGTGATGTATGAGTAGATCTCGTGCAGCGCACTCATGCTGTTGAACTGGCTCAGATGTAACCGGGACTGCTCCGCCAGGTAAGCACTCATGTCCTGGTCACTGATTGCTGGCATTTTAGCAATATCTGCATAATATCTACAGCAGGTAGGAGAAACAGAATAGTGTGTCTGAAACAGGGAGAGGTAGAGAGGGGAAAGGGGCAGGCCTCCACGGGACTCCCTCTGAGAACACCCTGTGGGAACACTGAAATGTGACTAAAAGGAGCCTTTTGTTTCACAGTAATAATGGTGCTTTTCATCAACAGATCTCAAAGTGCTTTACAAAGGAGGTCAGTATCAGGATCCCCACTTTATAGCTGGGGTAACTGAGGCACAGAAAGGGGAAGGGATAAGTCACCCAACCATCAAGTGGCAGAGCAGGAATTAATTGAACCCAGGTCCCCTGGAGCCCATTCCAGTGCTCTGTCTAGTAGCCCACACTACCTCCCCCTTAAATTAACTTCTTGTTACACTGAAGCAGTTGGGATAGTTAAAGTCAGGTGTTCTCAACGATCCACCTGCCATCCTCAAATCACCCACGATTCCCTTCCATGACCTCCCAAACTACCCACTTTTGCCCTCATGACCCAATATCCGCAAATCCCTTCTGCTATTCCAGTCAAAAGCCCTGCCCCCAGTGCGGCCATATGTAACAATTTGTTGTTGCAGTGATTCTGTTTAAGTTTACTGTGTCACAGAAAGCCAAATACGGCATTTCACATTCAGTGTATACACTTGTGATAATTTCACATCCATATCTATACTGTACACATCCATACTGAACATTTAATGAATTGCACCTTCCTCGGTGATGTATATTCAGTAGCCCTTATTACTGCGGCTAGTTGTATTTGGAAAGGTTACTGCACAACAGAAAAGTCAGAAACCATTTGGGCTTTTATTGAAAACAGATTCTGCAGAAAACGTGAGAAACGTCAGAAAACAGCTTGATGAGCCACCATGGGGTCATGACCCTGAGGCTGAGAACCCTGCTTTACCAGAATCAGCAACAGAAAATGTGACTTCACCCTGACTAACGCTTCATGGCATCAGTACCCAGACAGCACTCACTGTTAGCCAGAAGTTTGATGGGGCAGGTAATCTAGCATTCCACTGAAGTGTTTTGACCATTGCTGGAGGAAGGATACTGGCCTAAATGTACCAGTGGACCAATGAGGTATCATAGGAGATGGACCAACGGCTTATGGACCAACGGTCTCACCCACTCCTAGATGGCCCACTGATCTGATTGGGTAGGGCAAGAGGGGGGCATATGGGACTAGATGGCTCATTGGTATGCTCAGCAAATTCAGGCAACCGTATAAATTGGGACCCAAGGGGATTCAAAGCCAGGCACCCAGACTAATGGCAGGTGCATTATCCCAGCATCATCTGATGTGCTTAGTCGTCTCCCGCATTCACATGTCATCCACAGGGGCAGGACGTTCTTGCACAAGCCATACAAGTATCTCCCGTGCTGCCCTCAATGGCAGGGGCTCCCAGTGCATGCAAGGGACGTACATCACTTCCTGAGGTAAAAGCAAGGCCTGGCTGGACTGAGGTGAGCTTTCCGGGTAGCAGCTCAGCAATTCCCAGAACAGAAACCTACCAGGCACTGTGCTCAGGATGGCTGCCTTTAAACATTTCCCACAGGCACATGTTAATATTTGTTTCCCTAAAGATATTTTGAAAAAATTTCAGGGCAAAATGATCAAATGTACGGTCTCCATTTTTGTGCGGGGAGAAAGTAAAGCTGCAAACTCTGAGGGCAGATTGAGGTCCCTTCAGCAATCAGGTTCTTAATACCTTCACAGGCTTCTCCTTCAAAACAGCGCTGTCCTCGACAATCAGGCCTCGCCACTCCCAATACCTGTAAATACTGAGTGCAAATCCCACCCAAACCTTGCTTTATCTCTCGTGACCCCAGAGAAATGAAACGCCAACGCAATTCAAAGTCAACATTCTGACACTGATTATTAGCATCATCATCATTAGCTGAATCCAATCTCACTGAGGTGGAACGATGCTGAGTCAGGCATTTGGGTGGGAGCAGATGGCAGCATAACACCTTCAGGAGATGAACATGAGCCCCATTCTATCCTATGGTACTGAGAGCAGCCAAGAGGTCATGTTAAGATGCTTATGCAGGGCAGTGCCCAGCAGGGGTTCCAGCTATACTTGGCACGGGGAGGCTGGAGGCTCTGCAGATTCCGACAGAGCTAGACAGTCTGACTCTTCACCCTCTAAGGAGCTGTGGAGAACAAAGATTTGAGCATAGACTTGCCAACTACAGCAGGCCCCAAGGGATGGATCCACTGTGCAGCTGAGGACATCAGATGTAGTTTCTCATCCGTTTCCACTCAGATTCTTTCTTACAGGATAGAAAACACCTTTCATCCACTTCAGGAACATGAGGGCAGAAAGACCAAGCCTTGAGCCTCACAGTTTCCAGCCATCTTCTAAATTAATGGCCACTGAAATCACACCAAGATCCTCCAGGGCATGCTGTAAGGTTGAGTTTGCCTGGGAACCCAGCTGCCTGGACCACGCTGTCTGAAATGCCCTTGATAGGAGGCAGGACTCTATGGCAGGTGAAGGCATGACGAGGGGCTCCCATGGCAGATGCTTGCATCCATGGCTGCAGTACAAGATCTCCAGCCAAAAGGAAGCAGAGAATCCTTTCTGGATCAAGACTTATGCAGGGAATGAGGGGCCACAATTATTTTTCAGTGAACATACTGACATCTCTAATGGACCCACATCCCATGGATTGCTAATGTTCCAGCTGGATGCCTACAAGCCGAGAGATCACAGCTTGCATAACAGTGACTCAGGATGCAGCCAGCCTGGAAGCAAAACTGAGTGTCTCTCTCTCCTCCCCCCCTTACTGTGTGCTCACCCTTTTAACTCTGTTTCTTCCCTGGAGTGGCCAACTGGCAAACTGCCCTTTTTTTGCCTGGTGCCTGGGTATCATGATGATGGACTTAACAGACAGATCTTCCATTGGGACTGCCAGGTTCAGTCAATCACCCTCCCTTCATTCAAACCCTTCCTTCTGCAAAGCTTTGCAAAGATAATCCTCCAAAGAAAGAAACTGCAGTTACACAACAAAGCCCCACCACAAATGACAGGTGGGAAATCCAACCTCTTAGCCCAGAGAGGATAACCTGCTCCCCACCGGGCAGCCCAGTTCTCTTCTTACCTGCTGTGGCCTGCTAACATTCTTCTTGTGTTTTCAGTCAAATTGAGGTTCTAAGATCCTCAGGGCAGGAACCTTGTCTTTCAATTTGCCTGCAAAGCGCCATGCATGCCCCTATGGAGTTATATAAATATTTAATGCGGAAAACCATTACATGAACATTATTTAGGAGGCAAAATCAAGCAGTCAAAAGTTAGTTAATGCCAGATTTATGGTTGCCCGTGCAATTTCAATTTAGCCCTTTGTGTGGCCATCCTGTGCACTGAATGATACAGGGGTCCTGTGGGGAAAACGGAACGTGGTCATGTAGTTAAAGACTGTATCATTATGCATACGCAGAAGAAGGCAGAATTAAGGTTGCACAGACAACTTTAAATCTGGCATTTCCTAACTTTTGAGTGTTTAGCTTTGCACCCTAAATAACTTTATGTATGTAATTTCCTAGGTTTTCTTTAAAAAAAATGAAGGTTAAAAAATCAATTATAATTGACTGTTACAACACCCAACCATACATCACAAGTAGGGCTTGAACCAGGAACTTTCAGCATTGCAGCACAGCCATCTACTACTTGAGTCACAGAACCTGCTACATCAGCTAATGACAGGAGAAGGCTATTATCCCAGAATGGGGGATGGGCTACTGGGCAAGGTGCTAGGCTGAAGGATAGTTGGCGGGATCCTGGCCTGGTTCTCCCCCCTAATCCCTGCTATCGCTGCTCTGGCAGCACCTGGGAATTCCCAGTGTAGTGACAACAGCTGCTGCTGCTGCTTTGACAGTGGCACGGGCTCTGCCTTACAATTTTCGCATTCAATTATTATTTTAGAAGCCTTCCAAACTTTTCCTGAGGAGCAGACATGAGAGAAGAGAAATGGCAATTTTCAACACTTTGTATCTCAGCAAAACCTGAATAGATTTTCAGGAACAAAGAAAAGGCACTTCTCGAGCCCAAGGGCTTTCTCCTTGATGAATTTCAAAGGTCTGCTGCAAACAATGGAGGTTAGAGCTTTTGACAAGGATCACAAGAATCTCTTACAATAGAAAACGTTAGGCAATCTCAAAACAGACGTCACTACCAGCTCCCCTATAAACAATCATAAATGACTGCCTCCAAATGGCAACACCAAAACAAGACACTAAGGGGCTCCATTAGCAGGCAGATGCCCTGGCCTCCTGAACTTTCCACTTCCTAGAAGACCACCTTCCAGCAGATAGATAGTGAGACTCTTCTGCCATCCACCTGTGAAGGATTCTCCAAAGAAAAATCACTGCATTAACCAAGCCCTCTTCAGTATGATGTCATATTTCTCTGTCATGCTTACAGATGCCTTTCCTGACTGTGACACCAGGATCGGCATCAGATACCGGACTGATGGCAAGCTTTTCAAGCTGCTGAGGCTACAGGCAAAGATGAAGGTACAGGAAGTGACTCTTCGTGACCTTCTGTTTGCTGATGACTGTTCCCTGAATGCCAAATCTCAGTCTGACATGTAGCAGAGTATGGACTATTTATCTTTAGCTTGTGACAATTTTGGTCTCACAATCAACATCAAGAAGACAAAAGTGATGTACCAACCTGCACCACGAAAGCCTTATGTAGAGCCTGCTATCACAGTAAACAGCCAAACCCTGCCGGCAGTGGACAAGTTCGCCTATCTTGGCAGTACACTCTCACATGCAGTTCACATCAACGATGAAACCAATGCCAGAATTGTCAAAGCAAGCATGGTCTTTGGCAGACTATGTGCAAATGTGTTGGAGCACAGAGGCATTAAGCAACAAACAAAACTGAAGGTCTACAAAGCCATCGTGTTGCCAAATTTGACGTATGCCTGCAAAACCTGGACGATGTACAGACACCATGTTATGAAGCTGTCAGAGGAAACTGATGAAAATAAGATGGCAAGACAAGGTTCCAGATACTGAGGTTCTCATACAGGAAGATATTCCAAGTATCCATCCTCTGTTGAAGAAGTCACAGGTGAGATGGGCAGACCATGTCACCAGAATGACAGATGAGTGACTGCCAAAGAAGATCTTTTATGGCGAGCTAAAGGAGGGAAAGCGTTCTCAGGGAGGCCAGAAGAAACGTTTCAAAGACTCCCTCAAGTTATCATTGGGGCGCTTCAACATTGACCCAGAGTTTTGGGAAGATCTCGATCAAGATCGTTCTACCTGGTGAAGCCTCATCCATACTGGAGCTGCAGCCTATGAGCAGAAGAGAACTACTAAGGCAGAGCAGAAGTGCCAGCAGTGTAAACCTCACAATAGCAGCATGTCCTCTGTTAATCAAGTAACCCATACTGGCATCTCTTGTTCAGTGTGCCATAGACAGTTCAAAGCTCAAATTGGCTTGATCAGCCACTCACGTGTTCACAGAAACCAAACCAATCAGTGATGTCATTGTCATCTTCGAACTCAAAGGATGAACAACAACCTAGAAGAATCACTGCATTAATCAAATCCTCTAACCATGCACAATGAGGACTATGAGGTCTGAAATCCCCCCATATGCATATTGCAGACATATTGTATATACAGCAAGGAGGAAGCAATGCTGACGTCACTCACCTTTCTACCCAGCTCTTATAGTTGGGGATGTCCTTGGCATACAGTAGTTTGTTGGAGGGAGAGTCTTTCCCTAGCTTGTGCTCAGAAGTTGAGCAGGAGTCCATGAATGTCTGTGCCACCACAGATAGGCAAGCATCAGTAATACTGTTCTTGTGAATGTCAAACACGAACTGGGGGTTCTTAATCACATTCACCCAAAAACGCAGAGGTAGACTGAGGAAAGAAAGAACAGAGATGGTCACTGCAGGAAACAAGCCCCCAGACAGGAGCTAGTGCAGACAGAGCCCCAACAGCTTCCTGAATTTTGCAGATTCAAGCCTGAATTTGGCAGAGTCTTCTCCCCCAACCCCACAAAAAGATAAGCAATTTGGGGAAAAAATTCATTCACCTATAGCCCTAATGGCACCCTGGATACCTGGGCTACCACACCCTCAGCCTTATCCTGAATATGGTCATTTCTATCCACTGGGCACAGTAAGAGAGAGGCCTCGGGGGAGGAACTTCTCGACCTTGTCAGCAATTTCAAAGAGGGCAGAGGTGATCGGGACTTGAGGATGCTTTGGGGACAATGCATCAGTTTGCTGTCAAATGACGATTGTAGGTGCTAGGAAAGATTCCCTAATCACTACAGCCTGCCTCTGTCTGATCCAGTAGCAGTGCTGGTTAGGAAGAAATCAGCTCCTATCCTGCAGCTCCCACTTCACCGCACAGCTTTGGTCATAGACACTTCACCCCAGTGGGATCTGTGGGCACGGAACCAGGAATTTAAATGTCCTACCCCTCAGAAGAGCCCAGGCGTTACTGATCAGATGCAGCACCACACAAAGAGGACACAGCTATGATCATGTGCCTGTAACATGAGGATGTCCACCTGAAGTGTTGTATGTAAGACACGGGAGGTAACTGTCCCATTCTATTTGGCACCAGTGAGGCCTCAGCTGGAGCACTATGTCCAGTTTTGGGCAACACCCTTTACAAAAGATATGGACAAACTGGAGGGAGCAACAAAAATGATAAAAGGTTTAGAAAACCTGGACCTATGAGGAAAGATTAAAAAATTGGACTTGTTTAGTCTTGAGAAAAGATTGAGGGGGGACCTGAAAACACTCTTCAAAAATATGTTAAGGACTGTTATAAAGAGGATGAGGATCAATTGTTCTCCATGTCCACTGAACACAGGACAAGTAGTAATGGGCTTAATCTGCGGCAAGGGAGATTTAAGTTAGATATTAGACAAAATGTTCTAGCTATAAAGGTAATCAAGCTCTGAGGTAGACTTTCAAGGGAGGTTGTGGAATCCCTGTCACTGTAGGTTTTTAAGAAAGGGTTAGACAAAAACCTGTCAGGGATGGCCTAGGTATACTTGGCTTGCCTCAGCATAGGGGGCTGGACTTGATGACTAGAGCCCTGCAGATCTGTGGATATTCGCTTTACATCCATGGACCACGTTTGCGGATCGGATGCAGATACAAATTTTGTATCCATGCAGGGTTCTATTGATGACCTCACAAGGTCCCTTCCAGCCCTACATTTCTGTGATTCTAAGATGGGGCCGAGCATCTTAGAGGTCTAGCATCATGTGGACTCAACTTTAGTATTCCTCATAGGCCAAGCCACACAGGAGAGGAGGAAGCCAATGACCCCAGGCGCTGATGGTTCCTAGGTACTCCCCTCCTGGAGTCTACGCATGTAGGCATTCGTTCTACTTTAGGGGTTTTCCCCTCCCTTGGGTTATTGTAGCTATCTGGGGCATGGGTGCTGGTGGAGGACAATCTACAAACCTCATGTACGCAGGGCCTAGGGAGGGTGTCCCTGGAATTTACATCAGTGAATGATGTTTTTAATGCATTCCAACACAGATTTCCTATCCTTCTGAAGAACTACAACACTGCACGGGCTCCTAAAGATTTTGTATGGCACACGGGTCTGGGAGAGACTTTGCTTTGGAATAGTTCCCTGCTAGCCCACTGCCACAATGGGGTCTCCAAGGATCTTAAAGGAAGGCCATCACAGTATTCTTCCTCTCTTTCCTGTCCAACCACCACCTCCCAAGTGAGTTGTCTCCGTTCCAAGTCCTCTGGGTGTCCTTTCCCTCCCCTTTCCTCACACACACTCATAACCCCAAATCCCACCTTATCAGAAAACCAAAGCGTCCACAGCCCATTGATCAAAACCTCAGGAGTCCCGTTTAACCCCTCTGAACACTGCTACTGCCTTAGCTCCTAGGACCGGCTCAGCTGTCCGCTCCTATTCCATGGGAGTGCGTTCCATTCCCATTGAACAGCCCTTGCTTATGCCCAGACCCTATGGCTTATGCCAAATTATGCAAAATCTCCTTCCCCACTTGGCTGATCCTTTCTAAAACCTCTCGCAGAACTTTACAGAGGCCCCAGACAGGCTCATGTGGGAGGAAAATTGTTGGACTCTTTAAGGGACTCACTCAGGCATTTATTATCAGAGGAAAATGTAGGCTACATCAGATATTGAGATAGCAAATCTATGAATCAGATAGGCTCACAGCACGAGAGGGGAATCCTGGCTAGTGATAGACCAAGTGCTTGCTCACAGCACATATATGTGCCCCTCTTCTATCCTTATACCCAGCCTCCTCTCAGTAGCATCTAACTCTCATTTGAAGGTCCTCAGAGATCAATCCCTGGAATAAAGCTCCTCAGAACCCCTCTAAGCTTCCCTGTGTCATCAACAATACTTCTGTCTAAGATGCCAAATGCTGGGCTCCCCGGGACTCTTATAATGAGGGTGCTGGATGCACATACATATTTCAATCCGTGAAGGGAGCGGCCTCAAGAAAATCAGCTCCACACATCGAATTAGCACCCAGAGATAAGCGTGAACATTAGTATGCAGGAGCCCGCATCCCAGGCCCTGTGGAACTGGGCTCCCCCCACCACCAACTCCTTCCTTCCTTTAATATAGAAAGCAGAGTTATAAATCAGTTCCGAGCGTTTCCGCACTCTCATATCTCCATTTAAAAATGTTTCTTTTCCTGCCCTGCTAATTGCCGACAGTTACTGAACTATACAAAAGCAATTTGGCTGCCATTTAACAAATGCCAGACATGGGAACGTATGTACTCGTTGCCAGTAGCGGCAAGGAGATCAGAGAGATGAAATCAGTGAGGCAGCAGAAAAGAAGAATGCCGGGCGAGGGGGGAGTTGTGGAGAAGCAAAGCCTATACAAAGCAGAGAGCTAGCCCCATCACATTGCTCACGGAGATCTCATCAACACCTGCCCCCCTTTTCTGGAAGTGATTAGCAAGCCTGATGGGTTGGCTCTTCAGGCTAGGCTAGGGAGGATGCATGTGTGGTATTACACTACCTTCATTACGACATGCGTGGCTATGTGGCAGGCTGGGGTGCATATCACAAACACGGTTAGGATGGGTGGCACGAAAACATAGCCTGGGGTTTGCAAAGGCGCCGAGGGAGTTAGGGGCCCACGTCCCATGAATCTCCAGGTGAGCTGGGCATTTAACTACACAGCCCAGCCATAGTTCAATCACGGAGCACCCAGTACTTCAGGATACGACATTTATGGGAAGGGTGGCATGGCTGGGACTACTTGTTATAGCATAACGTGCCTGGGGCTCACCCACCCCAAGAAATACTGGTATACAAGTAGGCTTAGGTGTCCTGTGTTTCCAGCTGACCCAGGTCACTTTTAGTGTTAATCTGCCCTGGCTGAGGTTGGCATAACCAAATTTCACCTCAGAAGCTTGGAGATGTTCATTAGCTGGGATAGTACAAATGGGAACGCGGACACCCCTCCCACCCGCCCAATTACCAGTTACTCTTCCAGGTGTGCCGGACGTCATAATCGTTGATCTGATGTTTGTCGGCTTGTTCGTCCAGAAAGTCGAACATGTACTTGATGGCCAGGGGCAGGGCGCTCCCACGGTGTGCCGTGCTGAAGATGGTCTCAAACAGGTCATCTACGAACTTCTGCAAGGTGCCCTGGAGATGAGAAAGGGAGAGTGGCTGCTAAGTACTGCCCAGAAAGTCACGCACTGGAAGAAAGGAGAAAGCAATGGGGCTAACGATCAATTTCAGATCTTAACCTGACTGCTACCAACAGTAATGGGCCATCATCTGAGATGGGGCTGGCGGGAGGAGGGCCGAAGCCAAAGGAGGTACCAAGGAAATCAGTGGAACCACACTGGTCCTTAATGGGGAGAATACACTGTGGTGACAAGAAGATCTCACAAGCCTGCGTCAGAAATTCTGGGGTGTCGTCTGGCATCATAACTCAAGCCACTACATGTCCACCCCAAAAGATAAATATATTGTGCTGCTTTACAACATAGCATAGTCCCTCCTTCATGGTCACTGCCCTGTCTGAATAATGAGGGAAACCCATTCGCATTATTCATTTTTCTATGGCGCTGTATTGTTTGGTTAGTGGATTCCAAAGATAGATGTGGTTGTGACTTTTAACCCCTGGTGAGCGGAACTCAACTTGGAAACCCAACTGAAAGGAACTACTTGGAATTAACTAATCAAATGAAAAATACCATATAGACCAAGTGACTCCCATTATGGTATCTGAGTCCTTCACCAACATTAATGAATCTACCCTGAGCTCCCGTACGAGCTGGGGAAGTATTATCCCCACTATACAGATGGGGAACACAGACACATAAGTGCTAAGTGAACCTGGATCTCCTGAGTCCTGATTCAGTGCCGTAGCCACGAGCCCACCCTTCCTCTCTAGGTCAGTCTCAGACATACAGCAGCTGCTGTGCTACAGAAGGTTTGGAGCATGCCCAAGTAAGAGGAACTTGCCCTGATGCCAAATGTATGAAGTACATCATCATTATTTCTTCACTAAGCACCTCAAAAGTGTGCTAGGCACTATACAAAGAAACAAGACATGGTCCCTGCCCCTGAGACATTACAGTCTAATGTCTCTGATTTGCTGCCAAAAGCACCAGGTCCATCCCAGATAGAATGCACCGGCTGTGTTATTGACTACATTAGCTCTGCAAGGGCAGAACATATTCGATTTGCTTCTGAATATTCCAGGTTTGTTCTACCATGCCACTGATCTCCACCAGAGCTGGAAATATAACAGCAGTGCAGGTCACCAGCAGTGAAGGAGTTAAAGTCCACAGCAGATTGCTACAGTTGGTTTGGAGGAGAAGGAATACCTTATAGCATGTGTATCTCAGCTCCTGCAATTAACAGGAGTCCCTCCCCTCAAAGCACAGCAGTAGGGTTTTGTCTGCCTCTCCTATTGACCGTACACGTGGCAACGGCAGAATTTAGGGCATTTGTGTCCTAAGCTATCCCAGCCCCTCTTTTGCAAATGCAAAGCACTGGTAAAATGATAACATCTCTCACAACCTGAACGAAGAGCACTGGGGAAATCAGTGTTTGCAGCAACCAGTGGATGGGCGGAAGCTTTGCTTCTTCAATAGCCTTGCTGCAAAACTGGGCTTTGCAACTATTTTCTTAGCCAGATGTAATGGGTACTGCAAGTGCTTGGTTCGGTGAGGAGACAGCAGGAATGAGGGTTGAGCCCCACTGTGGAGCTTGGCACTGGTGGGGGCTGAGTCTGGAGATAGCAGGGCAGGGTTATCCGGTGGACTATGGAGACAACAGGGAAGGGGCAGAGCCACCTGGTGGAACTCAAAGGCAACAGGACAGATGGGGCACATTTTGAACCGTGCTGGACGCAGCCGTAACAGTGGGAGGTACAAACCTCTGGGGCCAAGCTGCTGGGAGATCCAGGGGGAGGGTCACAGTAGCTGCATGAACCTAATTCCAGACTGCTCCTTGCCCATAGGAGACATTAAAGGCATCTAGCCAGAATTATCTATATTTGACCTGTACTGTAACCAGGCAAGGAAGCTGGCTGGCTGGCACAATCAAGGGGATCCCAGGAATGGTTCTTAGTCAGCACCCTCATCTCCCACCTCCCCTCCCGCTTTGAATGCAACCAGGCAGCCTTGCTTCCCAATGCTGTACCTTGGTGGCCAACAGACGGGTCAGATAGATCTCAGACACCATCTTGCTGCCCCGGTCTCCCTCCCGCTGGTCCATGTGGTCATGATTCTTCACTAGGTGCCAAAGTTTGGTGCCACTCTCCAGGTCCGGTGTGATCATGGGGGTCCGTGAACGTAGACTGTCGGGGCTGCTGGCTGTCCGGAGCATGCTCTCTGTGGGAAAATCAAACGCAATGGGAACTTCCCTCCTGACTGAAACCCTAATCCTTGTCCGCTTCCCCTCTACCTCCCTTCCCTTCGCCTGCAGACAGGTGTCTACAGCACAACCACACCCACACTCTGGCCTCTTGCTTTAGTCTGAGCAGACTAAAAGGTCCCTTCCAGCCATGGCGGAGGCACACTGGCAGGACAGTGCAAGCAAAGTTGCTCTGTGGCTCCTTGTACTGTACCTGTTCTGGGGTGCACAAAGGACTTCAGGCTACAAGCTCCCAATGCAGCACCTCTTGTGCACCCGAAATTCACGTACACAAAACTTCCTTGGCTCGGACGTCCCTGTGCCTATTTGAGTTTGCAACCTGTGTTTTTGCTGCCTAGGAAGGGAGATCCCTTAGCAGCTCTCCCTGTTTGCCCTGGATGTACATTTCCCCTGTGTACCACGTTGCACCAATAAAGGAGATGGGCATGTGGTTACCGGAAGCTGTGCTCACAGTCTGGATGGAGCCCAGAGCGAAGGAGACGGCACAAGAGAGCTGGGAGGTTTGGTGACGCTTGTTTCAATACATCATGCATTCTGTAGTCTGCCTCCTTTTCTGTTCTGTGCTTTGTGTACACACCCTTGTCCCTGGCCCGTCCAGAAGGGCTGTTCCCGTGGGCTCCAGAGAGCAGCCTGTGGGATTTCCCCCACACTCACCGTATCTGCTGAGTGACTTGGTGAAGGTGGAAGAGTTGGAGATGTTGTACGCCGAGTTCTGCTTGGGCACCAGTGCCACAGAGGAGCCATCAGTCACCTAAAGGCAGAGCAGAGTGACCAGAATGTGACTCACGGAGATGCACAGAGAGGTTCTGCACAGCAAGGGGAATGCCACTGCAGCAGTGAGAAACCAGTAGCTTTTGGGGTCCACTAATGACACAGGAAACTCTGCGCCCCTTCCCCCTGCACTGCACCTCTAGAGCACCAATCACCAGCTAATGCAAATCAGAACCACCGTTCTCCACCGACTCCATACAACAGAGCTTCCGGAGGTAGCAAGATCTTGAACCAATGGGAATCCCAACAGCTGCCTTGAAATTCAGATTAGATAATAGGGGTCCCTGATCTGGCCCTTCACTGACCCTTGGGAAAGGAAAGGGTTCCCCAACGCCATGATGCAGCCCTGAAACAATCTCCTATCCTGTTACACACACCCACACACAGTGAAGGCCTACACACACACACAGACACACACAGAAGGCCTACACACACACACACACACACTGAAGGCCTCCAGTTGCAGTCTCATCCCTCCATCTGGGAAACACTAAACGAGATGCTCATCAGAACCAATGGATGCTGTTCCTTCACTCGCCGGTGGGTTTGCTGGGCAGGGAGATGAGCAGCTTCATCTCCACTCTGTGAGGCTCACAGGTGTTGCCCGCCATCCCCAGACATCGAAACACTGGGCAGTGAACCTAAGTCTCCAGATGCCCAGCCCACAGCAGTGGCCATTAGGCCCCCTGGCCTGGTCTCCCTGCAGCACTAGAAGTGAGGGACATGGACTGGCAGCCAAACCCAGTTCCCACAACATGCTAGGGAAGAAAATTAAACCTCCAGGTACCCAGGCTAGGCCAAGTTCCTTGACAGCTGGCAACTGCCCACTGCCCTACCCCAGTGGTTTACCCCCGTGGGCGACCTGACCTGGTAGTGGGCGAGGGTGTTGAGCCTTTTCCAGTCATTGTCTATCTTTGTGGTCACGTCTTCATCCTGCAGAATGATTCGGGCCATCCTGCCCTGCCGCCACTCTGCACCGATGAAAGAGAAAGGCAGGGAGTTAGTGGCACTCTAGATGGGACACAAAACGAATGGGAGGGGAAGAGGGAGAGAGAAGGAGCAAGGCCTGCTGAGCCCTGGCACAAACAGGTAGGAAGCTGCTCCCTCTACAGAGTATCTAATGCACTGGGCATGACGTGGGGTAAAAGCCATTTCTAAGCACCCAAGTGAAGAGACCGGGCATCAGTTTGGGCCTGGCATCACTGAGCTAACTTTACTCCTCTGTTCTCCATCCTCCTGCCCCTCGCTGGGAATGGGATGGGTCATCATTTCTGGTCTCCTCTGCTCTAGTCTCAACCCACTGCCAGGAATGCTCATCACAAACCAACCCAGAGATGTCTCCAACCCACTGTCCTCCAGTTCTTACAATGCACAGTTTTATTCCCCAGGTTCCTCCCATCTTTGTTGTCACCGTGAGGATTCCTCCGTAGTTTGCAGCTGTTGCTTTGAGGTCAAAGCCACTAGCACCAGAACCCCAGCCAAGGTGGACTGAATGGTTCCTCCCCTGCTTTGAAGCTTCAGTCAATGCTCCTTTCAAACCATTCCCCAGTGTCGCTGTTGGGAGATGTGTGGCTCTCCCATCCTCTCAGAGGGCCAAAACCATAATCTCTACACTGCCTGTCCTGGGCAGCCCGGAGGGTAGGAGTCCAGGCCTGGGAATTGCAGTCAGTGTGGAGCATTTAACACCAAGCTGTTCCCATCATACACACTGCTGTGTGTACCCTGCATACTGAACAGCTAGCCCGTAGCTACTGGATACATTCTCTATGGTATGCAGTGGTGGATTAAGACAGGATCAGATGCAATGGCCCCTCTGGGTCACGTGTTCTACAGGACACCTACATTGGGTGCTCTGCCTCCATCTTCTCTGGAAACAGACTAGCTTGAAGCCCCTCACATTAGGCTCTTCTAGTCAACATTGATTCTCCATCTGTCCTAGCCATATGGCAAATGCCTCTTGTCTCTTAATCTCACCCAGGTCCATGTCTCCTGCCTTGGGTCTCTGGGAGTAGGGAACGCCCTTGTAGACGGCATCTAGCAGCTTCTCCTTCACCTGTGTGATGGTGTCGCAATTCAGAACCTTGACAGGAATCTCGGGGGCATTCTCATTCTCAGGGTTCACGCAGTTCAGTGTCTGTACAACACAGAGAAGCAGAGAGACTTGTGTGATGGGACGCATCTCACCTTCGGCCAGGAACATGTAGCCAGGGACACAGGTGTCACAGCTGTCTACTGGCTGTGCCTCCACATCCAGGGGCATTTAGTTTTGAGGAGTGGCAGCTCTGAAGCATTCCCCTGACCCCCAAACTGAATATAATTAACCCCCTCACTCCAGGAAGGCAGAGAGATATCAATAAGGGGATCCCAGCAGCCAGTAAACTAGAACAAACCTGTAAAACTATGCAATCCTGAGCCACACCCATGCCTGGACATATTCCAGAGAACGTGGAGTAGGAGAAGTCCCTATCCCCACCTTCTGGAGAGCATAACATGGGACAATCAGCAGTGCCAACTTCACAGATGTCTTGTTGGGACAAAGCAATAGATGGTGCTTCAGGGAGACTATTCCTACATAATCTTAGGCCTGGCATACATTGCAAAATTAGGTTGGATTAACTAAATCGGGCAAGGGTGTGAAAAATCCAAGCTCCTGAGTGGGGAGATGGATTTCCTATGCCAATGGGAGAACCCCTCCTGTCTACACTGAAGCGCTACAGTGGCCCGGGTGTGCCACTATAGCGTTTTAAATGTAGACAGGCCCTTAGCTCTGAAAGGTAAAAGCTCAATTCATGTTCTGTGGATAATAGGCAATAGAAGGGTAACCAACCCCCCGCCCCCACGCTTCCAAAGCAATCCAAGTGAAGATAAGCAAGGAGGAGTCAGCACTGGGTTTAGTCATGGGAAGGGTTTTATTGAATCACCCAGAGGGGGTTGGACAGACAAGGCAATCAAGGTGGGTGGGGTGGGAGAAGGTGAGAACTAGTACCTAATTCCAGGCTCTGGAAAGTAGGAAGAAGATATATAATACCCGCAGCTATCTCTGCCCTTTGCACAGACACCATCACCCTACCCCAGAAAACCCATCGGCTGATTGGTCCAAGCCCCTGCCCACAACGGGCTACGCTCAGTAGCATCTCCTTCCCCCTCCATCTCTGTCAGAGCCCCAGGGTGTGTTGGTGCACTGTATACATCCGTCCAAGAGGGGGACTGACGTGTTTTAAGCTCTCCCAGGTCTGCTGTGATGGCGAGCCTTGTCATGCCACACCCACCCTCCCCAGGACACGTGAGGAACAACACGGTCAGGGTAAGAAGCATGACCAGGGATGCTAGAAAGAGAAAAATGAAACATAAACTGCTCTCTGCAAAGTACCTTGGGCGCCTTAAAGACCTCGTTAAATAGCTGAACCTAGGGGTCCTGGCAAGAACCAGTCCTGGGCGAGGCTCCTGCTTGCACTAACCAGCATTTTGTAGTCAATCTGCTGCCGGATCAGCTTGTCTTCGCTCAGTGAGTAGCGGGCCTCTCCGGTGATGGCGTCAATCGGTCCCTTCTCCATCTGCTGTTTGATGGCACAGTACAGCATAAAGAGAGGCTCTCCAGCACACTCCTGTGGGGTAAAGGGAGGGGGGAAGAGCGAGAGGGCATCAGACACCAACCCTAACCCTTCAAGGAAGCCCTCATCTACTGCAAGGAGAAGCAGAATGAAGGAGTCTGCCGTGTCCTCTCAGGATCAATCACCAGTGTGCGGCCTTATAAATACTGTCCCCAGCACTTGCCAAGATAGTCCCAGGCCACCTTTCTGCAGCTCTGTTACAATAGCAAAACGTGTTATGTTGCAAAATGCTTTGGGGAGCATCAGCTATAAAACATTGCCTTAGGTATGCACAAAAATGACCCATGCTGTGATCTCAACAGCTGGGGCAAATGGAGGCAATTTACCTTTTTTATCGCCCTCAGAACCAGCTGCTGTTTGTTTCATTGCTATTTTTAAATTAGAATCATAACCCCTAGCCCATTCCCACAATGCTTTCCAGCCATTCTCTGAGGAACCCTGCTCACGTGGGGGAGACGCAGGCAGAGAGGTTAAGCTCCAGATCAGAGAGTGAGTCAGCAGCAGAGCTAGTCTGTGCTCAGAGCACCCCTCTACATCTGATCTGGGCAAGCTCTGTCAGCCATCTTGGGTTTTCTGAGCTTGTGGAGTATAATCGATGGCCTGAACTGGCCAAGGGAAACCACCCATGAACGGGACACCCTGCCAAAGGGGGTGGGGAGAGGTGGTATCATGGACCCTATCCAAGGATTACAAAGCGGGAGGACCCAGGATTACACCCTTAGCTTCCTTTAAGAGCCAGAAGGATAAGTAGAAAACGCTGATATTATGGCGATGGGGACCACTGCCAGATTCAAGAGGCAGAAGGATTAAGAGGCCAACTAACTACCAACAACCTCATTCACTGGCTTCTCAGTGGAGGCTTGGGCCGAGTGATAGGGTTTCCTTCAATTCACCCAGTCATGTAGCCACCCACATTGCGTGCTTAGGAAGCAGGACATGTCCTCACTGTGAAACAACGTGCTAACCAACTCCTCTGCAACCCTTCAGCCACCACTGCCCCAGCATTCACGGCCCCGTAAAGAGGGGAAGGGGAGACAAATGGAAATGAGCATTACTACAGGATAGTGATGCATGAAAAGGGGCCACAATGGAAAATGTATTAAACTGCAACATTCTTGAAAAAGACAAGGCCAGGCCAAGGGTGTAGGTACGGTACCATCATGCGCCAGGGGCTCTAGGGGAGGGGTGGAAGTGTGAGGGGGGATGGGATGGAAACGTACCGGGGTCAAGGCAAATGGAAGGGGTGAGGAGATGGAAGGGGGCCTGGGAGAGCAGGGATGTGAGAATGGGGAGAGCCAAGTCCCACAGCGATGACACTGCTAACATAGTGCCCCACAACTTGAACCTTCCCTCTGAACTGCCTCCAAGAAGCAGGCTTTACCCCTGACCAAACAGGGACAGGAAGAGGGGCGGGCTGGGGGCTAGAAAAAAATCCAGCAGCTTCCACCCAACCAGCACTGCCCCCCCCAACCCGTCCGCCTTACAAATAAATTGTACTTTGGTGCAAAGTGCGGCTGCTCTCCCTGTCACCATATGCTGTTAGCATCTCGTTAGCATCTGCGGTAATTAAAGAGACAGCTGCTAACGAGCAGGAACAGGCATACATCATCCCCAGACCTTCCGACAACACGCCTGTCTTTGAAATTATGTTTCATTTGCAAACTTGGCTTCATTAAGTCAGCTTGGAAAAGAGAGAGAGAGGGAGAAAGAGCCCCAGTGTGGGTGCCATGCTGTTTATTAATAGCTTCCTCGTAATGCAAAAGCAAAATAATGACCGTAAACCAACAAGCCCGCTCAGCAATTCCATTCCAGTCGGCGGAGAAACGCCTGCTTTTCTAGTTCGCTTTCTTTGCCTGCTTTCATGAGAGTAAAGAAAGGGAGTCACTTCCTTTGATTGCTTATAAAAGCTCCTGTAAAACTCCCAGCCGGGGGAAAGTGACACAGATGAAGAATAAATTGGAGCAGCCTTCCTGGTCACATCTCGTTTATCTGCTCCATTCTCAGTACGCAGTTTTCTCCCTCTCGCCGGCAGTCCGGCCCCACTCTCTACAGGAACCCGCTGCCGTAGCAGATTGCTTTTTAAAAATGTCACCCCTGAGCACTGACCCATTTCATTTTCCAGCCCAGTGAGGTTCTGCAGATCCCCCTTTTGGAAAGAAAATGAATGTGGAATACGGGGCTCTCTGTATGCAAAGGGCTGGAGAGACATTAATTAACCAATTTGATCCTTTAAAGCGAGTTTTGCATTCTGGAACGGTGACAGGTTGTCAGCCTAGAGGAAGCAGGACAGCCCAGGCACCTGCAGTGCGAGCTTCCTCCACCCAGCACTGCGGAGACCCCCTCCAAGGATGACAGGTATGTCCCTATAGTCCATTCAATCCTTGGCGTCTCTGCCGAGATCTCCAGCAAGAGGGAGCAATTAGTGCCAATCAGGGTGGTTTTTCCACGCTGCAGACCCCTGTTCTCTTGCAGCTGGACTGACCCCACCCAATCATTTCACACAGGTCACCATTAGATGGGAATGATTTTTGGTCACTCCCTGCCACAATCAAATATAAGAGGTGAAAGGCTCTGTGGCCCATTATCAATGGCCCTGTGCTGGACAGTTCTCCCCTTCCCCAAACTCTTTCTGACTAACTCTCTGGTCCATTCCAAGCAGAAGCAAAGATGACAGACAGCGCCCGGACTGGTTGCCATCTCACTGTGGAGCTGGAGTGCATGACCCCCGGGTGATCTAAAACGAAACCACAATGCACTCCCACTGCTGTGAGATAGTGACTGGTGATCTGGAGCCAGTGTCCAAGAGAGCCAGCAATCAGCTGTTTGCAGCAGATCCCATTCTCAATGTCAGTGGAACCCTGCAAAGCATCCCGTTGGACAGTCCTGGGACAGGCCATCTTAGCCCTATATGGTCACACTCCCCTGAATGAAGGAAAGCGTCGCCACCACTTTTCACCTCCTCCCAACCAGGTCGGAGAGAGGGATGTTACCTGGAAACTAGTGGGGTTTCTTTGACTTTGACCAGATGGTTCCCTTAGAAGCTCCCTACAATTCCAGGTTGTTACAGAAAGCAAAATATAAGAGGGGCCCAGGGACAACCCAGTGTGGGATCCCCTCTCTGAAACGTACCCAATGATGTACCGCCCCGACAGCACACAGGGCAGCCTGGCTCTAGAACGCAATTCTGCCCAAGCTTCAGGCTGCACCATTGCCAGCACTTAGTGTGTCTGTGAAAAGGTTACAAAGGAAAATGCTCCTGCAGAAGTTCCCGTGCACACGCAAGACAAGCTGCTGGAAGGAGGCGTGTAAGGGAATGTTTGTGTGGCGCATACATTTGCATGGGGGGGAGGGGGGGAGGAGAGGATAGGCCCTAGGCAGTCTGAGCCAAGTCAGCAAATGCTCACAGTGTCTTACTGATAAGATTTAGCTCATCAGGCACCTAATACCGTGCATTTTTCAATGCTCGTCTCTATTTTTTTCCCTTCTGCCTTCCCCTGGGGTGTCTCATTAAGAGTCTGATGAATGTTGCTGCAGGGCCCTATGAAAGCACCAGGCCTTAGTGATTCCACTGCTGCTGCCTGTCCCCATTTCCTCCTCAAGAGGTAGGGCCAGGAGACACCTAGGCAGGAAGAGAGAAGAGCTCTGGGATCCTATCCAAGGACCGGTTTCATTCTTACACTGGGTGGCTAGACACCGGCACTGCACTGTGAGAAACAATACGCAATGTCCCAGTTGTGTATGATGACTGGCCGGCTTGCTTTGCTCCTCTGAGTCACATGCTGCCAGATCCCTCTGTGCAGCCGCATCTCCAGGTGCTAGCTACCATGGGGGCACCAGGGGGTGCATCCACCCTGCTAGACCGTGGTCACAATGCACGCAGGCATGGGGGGCAAATGGGTCTGCGAGTGTAAAAATTGCACCCTGCTCACTGCACTCCTGCTGTCATTGGCCATACGTGCTCCTGGAAATTCTTCTTGGGGGAAAGCCGGAGACAAGAGGCCCTGCCTTCTATGGCTTTGCACCAGATCAGCAGCAGCAGCTCACATCAGAGGAAGACACCAGGTCAACCGCTAATCAAACAAAAAGTGCATCAGGGCCCTTCAAGGGCAGTTGTTTCTGAGAAGTGTCCTAGCAGCTGTGCACACAAAAAGGCTAGCACGTCCGCATGCCTAATTTACATGCACAATTACCACTACTTGGTGCAAGACATATGTTTCCCTGCTGGCAAACTGTCTGCTGCAATACCTGTTCCATCCAGCTCCAGGGTTTCCTCTCCCTGCCACTTGCAACCCTCACCTCACAGAATCACAGAAATTACATGGCTCTAGCAGGTCCCACGCGTTCCATCTCCCTGAGACCAAGGAGCAGTCCCTATCAGACACATCTTCTAGGGTCTTGTCCAGGCTAATTTTAGGTGTTCCAAGCAAGCAATGAGGCTTCCACCACTTCTCCAGGGTGACTATCTCACAGCCTAACAGATCTCACTGCCAGCAAGTTTGTCCTGGTAATCTGCATACATTTTCCTTTAATTATGCCCCTCGGTTCCACCCTAAATAATCCTTCTCTTCACTGCTCTTTAGACCCGGGAGACTATCCGCTCCCACTGCCAGTTAGCCAAACATCTCCATACAGAGGAGATGTTCCTGGCCCCTCCCCATGTCTCTCTTTTCCTCTTAACTTCTTAGCGGGAGTCATGCCCCAGGACAGACGGCAGTGAGTGAATTGACTCAGAGGAGCTTTCAAATCAGACAACAATGTATCGAGGTGTCAGCAAGGAGGGCAAAGCACACAGAGGACATCGGCTCAGCATTGAGGCTGAAACAGCCAGATCCTGAACTGCATGTTCAACTCCCAGCAGCATTAGTTGAGCCCTTCACCCTTCACGGAACACAATTTGCCTACCTCAGTAGCTCACTCTGTGGGTTTCATCTGAACGAGACCAGCTCCCGTATGCCCCGCACACGCAGCCAGAAACCCGTTGTTAGAATACGCACAGACACACGCACAGAAACGTGAGGGCCTTTGCAACCCCCTTCGCTCACACACTGGCACTGTTTTCATGAGCAAAGAGCCAGCTAGATGCATCATGGGGCATTAGCATGTCCAAGCACTGCAACTGCATGCAGTCACAATTACACGAGCAAATCAGGTGCACAAATGCACTCAATTGTATTTTACAATAGCAAATCTTTTCCAAAGGTCTGGCCCTCAGGAGATCACCTGCCACTTTCCGCAAAGTGGGATTCTGTCCCACTGACCTGAATATTTCCCTCCCCTCATGCTGTGGTGAAGGGTGCTAGGCATGGGATCATTTGCTGCCTGCATTTATAACGCCCTTTGAAACCCCGTGTGACGCAAAGCATGATGCGCAAATGCAAACCCACGGAGTGAGGAGGACACGGCAGGTTTTTAAAGGCAAAACCTCACTCCTCTCCTGCCGTGGGAAAACGACAGACACTGTACAGATATATTTTTATAGATAGGGGCCATCCCTAGACAGAGGCACGACGCGAAGTGCATTTAAGTGATATTATAAATCACCTCTCCCTGGCGATCACTCAGGTCTGCGCAGGCGCCTACTCACCCACACTCCTCTCCTGGAAATGGTTCAAACCTTCTTTATCTTAATGAGGGATGAAATCGCACAAAAACGGCTCCGTGCCACCAGGACTCGCTGAGTAAACGCCAGGCGAGATCCTGGGGAAGCGGCTCTGCTGACTGACAAACAGGCAGCACATTTAACCCAGCTTGCTTCCTTCTGGAGCACGCAGCGGACCGCTGGTCCTACCACTCTGCCAGCGAACTCTGCCGCTGCACTTTCCCACCGCTGCAGCCCTAACGGTGGGGATGGTTGTGTAGACAGCACTCGGGTGGCTTTATCTCCACTGAATAATATTAGATGAGCCAGCGGTAAAAATACTCCCACTCCATTTACACCTCAGCTTCCTCCCTTGCTACTGTGGGTGGAGCTGCGCCCAGGTGAATTATGGCCACCAGGTTTGCAAGTGCAGGGCAGGAAACGCAGATGCTGTGTGCCAACTGGGTATGGAGATGCAGTGAGCCTGGCTGAAAGAAGGGGGCTCCTTCTAAAGGCACTGACACCTCCTGAACAGCTCGGAATAACAGCCTACTGAGAGGCCATTCGGCTCCTGTGTTGCTGATCTGCCATGCTGGGCCTACAGGATGTGGGCGTGAGACCAGCACCTCTGCTGCTCAGAGTCTACCTGCCTCCTGTTATTCATGCCCCCACTCGGCGTCCCCACCCCACACTGCCAACACATCAGTCAGCACGATGGCAGTTTTGTGGAGTGGGGGGGGTGAATGGCTGGAGCCGAGGGACTCCGCAAGGTGCCATTTCCCTGCTGAACAGCCTTAGCTATAAAAGATACAGAGAAAAGCAAAGCAGCTGACTAGACAGGGCAGGGCAGCAGAACAGGCTCTGCGTTGAATGGGCTACAGAGCATTCACAGCTAGAGCTTGAACAGGGAGGGGCCAATCCTGGGGCCCTGGCTCCTGCATTACTCTGGCAAACTCCCATTCCCGTAAGTGGGGGTTGGGCTGAGTACGGCCCTCAGGATTCAGATGACACCAGCACCGGGCCTTGCTCTAGCACCTTCCATGCAGGGAGCTCAGAACACTGTGGGTATGTCTACACTTAAACCACTACAGCTGCGCCGCTCCAGTGCAGACACCATCGGTGCCAACAGGAGTTCTCCTAATCCACCCGCCCGAGAGATACTAGCTAGGTTGACGGAAGAATTCTTCCAGAGACCTAGCACTGTCTACACCGGGGATAAGGTTGGCATAGCTGCGTCTCTCATGGGGGTGGGTTTTCCACACCTCTGAGAGATGTAAGTTCCCAGTGTAGACCAGCCCTTTGTGTTAGGCTAGACAGAATTGGGTTTAGCCTCATGACCCTGCCCTGTGGGGAGGTAAGTCAGAATCACTAGCTCCATTTTACAGAAAGAGGGAGAAACTGAGGCACTAAGTGGGGAAGTGATGTGCCCACGGTCACACAGCAAGTCAGTGGCAGACCTGGGAACCCAGATCTCCTGGCTCCCCATCCACACACCATCCCATCCCAGCACAGAGGTGGTTCCCACAGGGAAGAGGCCAGGCCCTGGCCCCTGGGGCTAGTGGTCTCTTCCACACTCACCTTTAAAAACTTGTACAGGAGGAATGTGAACCAATTCGTCAGCATCTTCTCAGCCACAGACTCCGTCCTGTAGGGAAGGCAGAGAATAAGAACGTCACAACAGAGAAGTGGAGGTCTCCGATTTTTCCTGTAGTCTCCTCAGTCTCGGACCTTTTACCCATTTCTCATCTGCTTTACAGGTCATCCTGGAAGGCAGAAAACTCAGAACAAAGGGACAGGAGGCGGCAGTAAGAGTCCTGGGGGTTGCTATGACAAAAAACTAAAGATGGTCCCTTTGGGAGTCAATCCCGGCCTGCCACAGGGAGAGCTCATTAGAGAGGAGCCTGCTCACCTCCAGGACTCAGACACAGGAATCCAGCCAAAGGGAGAAGCAGAGCTGGCTCCACTCCCTGACAGCATCACCTTAGTAGGGAGGAGACAGCAGCCACGGCTCCTCCTTAACTGGGGAACTTGAGGTGGATCTCGTAAATTTCACCCACTGGGGTTCATCTTAATGTCTTCAATGGGAGGAGGGCATTTGAGGCATCCAATATGAATATTATAACAAATCCAAATATTACGACAAATTCTAGAACACCATATTTGTCACCATGCTGTACACTTAGGCCATGCAGAACTTCGGCAACAGCTGGGGTACAACTCTGATCTTTCTGCTCCAGACGCTCAGGCCTCTGCCACTTGAGCTAAAGGAGAATCACCATAAGCTGCTAGCAATGCATGGCCTATGACACATGGTTCAGCAGATGTGATTTCAGCCAGTAAAGGCCATCCTTTACAATATTCTGCACAAGCAATGGACCCTACACATGAACCAACTGGAAACTTAGGCTGTCTTCCATGTTCCTTTGAAGCACTGAGCAAGGATCCTTGACCAAGAAAAGGGGGGTTTATCCCCTATGATCGGTTCCTTGCCCATGGAGTGGAGGTGGGCTGACTGGTGATCCTTGGTGTGGCTCATGCCTGTTTCCCAGCAAGGTGAATGTGATGGAGGAGGAGTTTGGAGCAAACTTTGATGGAGCTGTCAGTCAGTGCTAGCTCCGCAAGGCGCTGAAACACAGAGACTGACAGATAAAGTGATACTTATCAAACTTCGGGGGTGCAGCCTCTGGAAGCAGCCTCTTGCTTCTGGAAAGCTCAGTTCCAATTTGGATCACATCATGCGCAAAAACACTGTAGGAGAGTAGGGACGGGGAGTGCAGAATTGTTTCCTATGCACATTTGGGAATATCACAAAACCACCTAAAATTCCAGCACAGTTAGTCATGTCCAGACAGCAGAGGGCCTGAACTGGAATAGTAGGGGCTGCAGGTCAGGCGTGAGGTGGACCAACAGATCTGCGTGAAGGGGCCCAGGAGAGGAATAGCAGGGGATGATGTGGGTCAGGATTGAAGTGCACAGACAGAACTGCGTGAGAAGCCTCGGTCTGGAATAAGAGAGGGTGCTACAGGTTGGCGGTGAGGTGATCAGCCGAACTCTGGAGGCAGGGCAGGAATGGAACAGCAGCGAATGATGCAGATCTGGATTGAGGTGAATCGGGCAGGCTGCATAGGGGAAACTTGCATGGTGTCTGCTTGCAACTTGTACGTCCCTGCACATGAGAGGCCTCGTGCTGTCACCAGGATCAACGTTCTCTTTAACACATTCATTTCTTTAAAAAGCCACTCGCACTTCCTTAAGAAGAAAAAACCCAGACCGTTCCCACTGAAATTCTCTAGTTATGCTTTTTCAGCTGCTCTATCCATTAATCATCAGATCAGCTATTTTCGAATGCAGATGCTCACAAAAGCACAAGCAACACTAATGACCTCGAGAAGGTAACTGCCTTCCCGCTGCACTGGGGGAGTGAAGAGGAACACAGAAAAATGCCTTTATTTAAAAAACAAAAAACCCCAACGCTTGGAGTCCTGCAGACTTTGCGCCGCGTCCCCGTGACACAAAGGAAGCGCCACGTGGGGAGAATGGGAAGGGAACAATTAATGATCACAGACTGTTTGGAGCAGATCACCTTTCCTAGTGTTAATTTCATCTGAGCTGCTTTTGAGCAGTCCTGCCCCCACCTCAGTCTGCTCTTCAAGGGGAGGGGTGCATGTGAGAAGGAGAAGGTATCACGGGAAAGAGGGAACTGGAGGATGAAAATGAAGAAGTTTAATAGACATCCCTCCCCAGCCGTCCGGATTGTACGAGAGTTGCAGAATAGCCCCTCCCGTTCATTTTCAAGTCAGCTTCAGCTTCCCTTGGGAGATTCTTCCACAGTCATGGTTACAAGCGGATGTTCGTATTTATCTGCGATATGGCCAGGTGCCACAGTTAGAGGGGATTATACAACAGTAAAATTACTAAACACCACATCTCTCCGGCCTGGTTAAAGTTAATCCTGTTACTCTTGATGTTCAATCCCACCCCCTTATCCACCAGCAGCCGACTACAAAGGATGGAGGAGGAAGAGCCCAGAACTCAGCTCTTGTGTGAGGGCATGGGGACTGGTGGAAATCGGTTCATTCCTTGAACATAACCACACAGCAATTAGATGAGAGTAAAAAGAAAGGGATCAAGCTAGGACTAGCCATGGCCAATACACCTCAATCCTGCCCTGCAGCACTCCTTGCTACTGAGGCCTGACCCCCCACACTGCTCTCTGCCAGTACCCCTCGCTCCTGCCTGTCAGTCCCCCCTGCTATTCCGCTTGTGGGCCCCTCACAGCTCCTCCGATGCACCTCAATAAATCTAACACCCACTGCATTAAATCTTCCGCGCTGCTTAGGCCCTCTGGGAACACAAACTCCTCCTGCATCTGTGCAAGCTGAGACAGAGGTAGCGAGGGCTGGGCCTGCTTTCCTCGCTGGCCTTGGACCGCTGCCACGATTTGGAGGATACGGCTGCCGGGGGCTCCCCAAGCCAGGGCTCACTCGCTCTCCTTTTACTGATATTGATTTTCTTGATTCTGGAGCTTTGCTTGGCAGCGGCTCTGCAGTGCTCCAAGTGACCCACAATCTGATCATCCGGCTTAAATATTTCAGTGAAACCAGTTGTATTATGTAAACGGGAGAGCGGTTGCAAGAGAGGAGGGGAAAGGCAGTGCAAGCAGAGTGCTGGGGAGGAGGATAATGGTGAGATTGTGCAGAGAAAGGAAAACCCACAAGGTCACATCCCCAGGGTCTTACTCAGGCAAAGTCCTCACCAGGTCAATAGCCAGAACTTGGTCCATGTATCCTCCCCAGGCACCTTCTATCTGCGGCACTCAGGGCAGACATTAAAAAGTACAGAACTCCTGGGAGGTACAGGTCAACCCCATTTTACAGATGGGAAAACTGTGACACAGGGAGGGGAAGCAGTCACCCAAAGAGAAACACACAGACTGGAGGTGGTTAGTAGAAGACCTAGAAGAAGGGTACCTATCTTGGTACTTCCAATGAAAAATTCCACTCTTTGGAAATTGATCTCTATGCCCAAAAGAGCAGCAAGCCCCTAAGCGACACCTATGCAAAGGCCAACAGACCTTGGAAACCCTGAGTACGTACACATACCTTCTCCTGGAGCCCTCAGGTGCTGTGGTGCTGGGTAGAGGACAGTGTGGCACTGGGAAAGGCGAGCTCTAGGAAGAGGAAGGAAGCAGGGAGAGGCCAGGTGCTGTGATGGTGTCGTTTATTAATTGGTTTTGTTCTGCACTTGGTATATCTTTCAATATTCATCGGCCCGTGAGAGGACTGCTCAGCTCTGTCATTAAGTATTGATGGGGCACAGCAGACTCACAGTGGAGCTGGAAGGCTGCCGCCTGCTCGCACTCCCTTCCTGCTCCCGTCTCTCCCCCCGCCCCGTGCCAGACAAGCTGCTTGTGAAAATCCACTTGACTTGCATGAAACCCCTGGCCTGCCTGGTCATGTGAACATGCCCTGAAGAGGCATGGGGGAGGGTTAATTGCAGAAGGGAAGCCTGACACAGCCTAAGGAGACATTGGAGCATTCCAGCCAGGTGGGAGCTGCACATTCGCTTGGTGGCAACCAACCAGGGAGTCAGCTACGGAGGCCATTGAGGTGGGGTAAAGTACTGCTGAGAGTTTTCACAAGTGGGGAGATGCTGACTGCTGGTAACTGCTCCTGGCCAAGTAAAGGCCAGGAGCACCAGGTTGCTGGAAGGGGTGCCAGAAGGTGGTCCGGGGCACTGGAACGCCGGTGAGAATGGTGGAGGCCGGAAGCAGCGCCGGAATGCCGGCAGGAATGGCAGGGGCGCTGGAACACCGGTAGGATGCTGTCCGGGGCACCGGAACGCCGGCAGGAATGGCAGGGTGCCGGAGGGAGCACTGGAACGCCGGCAGGAATGGCAGAGGTGCCGGAACGCCGGCGGGAATGGCAGAGGCGCCGGAACGCCGGTGGGAATGGCAGGGTGCCGGAGGGAGCCCTGGAACGCCGGCGGGAATGGCAGGGTGCCGGAGGGAGCACTGGAACGCCGGCGGGAATGGCAGAGGCACTGGAACGCCGGCGGGAATGGCAGAGGCGCTGGAGGGAGCGCCGGAACGCCGGCGGGAATGGCAGAGGCACCAGAACGCCGGCGGGAATGGCAGGGTGCCGGAGGGAGCGCTGGAACGCCGGCAGGAATGGCAGAGGCGCCGGAGGGAGTGCCGGAACGCCGGCAGGAATGGCAGGGTGCCGGAACGCCGGCGGGAATGGCAGAGGCACCAGAACGCCGGCGGGAATGGCAGGGTGCCGGAGGGAGCGCTGGAATGCCGGCAGGAATGGCAGAGGCACCGAAACGCCGGCGGGAATGGCAGGGTGCCGGAGGGAGTGCTGGAACGCTGGCGGGAATGGCAGGGTGCCGGAGGGAGCGCTGGAACGCCGGCGGGAATGGCAGGGTGCCGGAGGGAGCGCTGGAACGCCGGCGGGAATGGCAGAGGCACCGGAACGCCGGCGGGAATGGCAGGGTGCCGGAGGGAGCGCTGGAACGCCGGCGGGAATGGCAGGGTGCCGGAGGGAGCGCTGGAACGCCGGCGGGAATGGCAGAGGCACTGGAACGCCGGCGGGAATGGCAGGGTGCCAGAGGGAGCGCTGGAACGCCGGCGTGAATGGCAGAGGCACTGGAACGCCGGCGGGAATGGCAGGGTGCTGGAGGGAGCGCCGGAACGCCGGCGGGAATGGCAGAGGCACCAGAACGCCGGCAGGAATGGCAGGGTGCCGGAGGGAGCGCTGGAACGCCGGCGGGAATGGCAGGGTGCCGGAGGGAGCGCTGGAACGCCGGCGGGAATGGCAGAGGCGCCGGAACGCCGGCGGGAATGGCAGAGGCACCGGAACGCCGGCGGGAATGGCAGGGTGCCGGAGGGAGCGCTGGAACGCCGGCGGGAATGGCAGGGTGCCGGAGGGAGCGCCGGAACGCCGGCGGGAATGGCAGGGTGCCGGAGGGAGCGCCGGAACGCCGGCAGGATGCAGCTGGGTGCATCACTGCAGTGGTAGCAGCAGCCTGTGCTAGCTCACCATAGGTCTCCAACTCTACACAGCATCCCCAGTGATGCGGAGTTCCCGTTGTCCAAGCAGCTGTTAGCCATGGATCAATTTGCCTTTAGTGCATGATGCCAACACCTCCCCTACTCATTCCACATCTCCGCACGTAAGTCAAATGAGAAGCCCCACAGTTAGCACTGGGGAAAACCATGGATATGTTTTCCCTCTCTCATGCTAGCCAGGCACTGGGAGCCTCCTAGAGACAGAGGAAAAACTGTCTGAAGTGGCTGAAAAACTGGGCGGGAACCAACAAGTTACAGGTCCAACGCGTTGGTACTGCCAGTGGCTCCTGCCACTGCAGCCCGCCATCTAACGTACACATGGCAGGGGCCCTGCACCACAACTGATACAACACAGCACTCATCCAATGGCAGACCTGGCGGGAATCCTGGCTAACCTCGAGCCTAGGAACCCACAGGTGCTGGACACCTGATATTGGCCAATTTGGAAGCCTGCAAAGGCAGTACAGAAGGATGGGCATGTCTGGCCCTCTCCCTACACCTCAAAGCAGCCAGAGCCAGGACGGGGTGAGGAGGAAATCTACAGGCAAAGGTCTCATAGGGAAGTGTGAATTTCTGCACTAGGGACCCAGCAGGGAAAAACACGCTGTCCAGGGAGTGGAAGAAACTGAGGGTTTCACTTCCAAGGAATAGCCTGGTACCCTGAGAAAGCTCCATCTCCAGCACTGAAGGGTTCGATCTGACATCAAAGAACTTCAGAAAGCAACTAGCTTCTAAATCCCTGGCTTAAAAAAAAAACTTGCAAGGTTCTCTAAGCACTGAAATAAAGCACAGCTTCTGAGCACCCGACTATCTGAAACTCAGGGAGCTTTTCCCAAGGTCCCACACCCATCTCTTGCAGGGAAGTCTTTCTGAGTGAATCTCTCACACAACCAAGGAAATGCTTTACCAAGGGTCGTATCCATTGGATGCTGCCACCACCTCAGCTGATGGAGAAGACACCGGATCACATCACAAAAGGGGGGCACAGTGCACTTCCAATACATGCACAGACATACACAGGGATGAGGGGGCAGGAGCAGGGCAGCGGTTCGCATACCAAACTGTTGTGCTCTCCAGAGTTTGACCACAAGGAACCACAGGCTAGAGCAGTGGACAGAACACCTCTGCTTTCACACTGCAGAGCAAGATGCCCTTATACTCCACCATGGCCAACGGCATCAGCACTGATTCCTCCCCTTTGCTGTGTGGCAGGTGAGCGGGAATCGTCACCAGAGGCACAGACATCGTGAGACTTTCATGGAGCTTTGTACACCGGCGATGAAGATCATGGTGCACTTTTTGTACCGGTAGCACGGGCCAGCGGGGGCTCCATCAGAGTCTATCCGAAGCATATATTTTAGACAGACACTCACCTCCGCAAGAGCAGCTTGGGATGGTTCTTACTCTCCAGGTTCTTCTCAATCAGGTCTGAGAGGAGTTGCTTCAGCACGCCTGTGGCATACTCCATCTCCCCCTGCAGCGCTGTCATGATCAGGGAAGCCACGTTGCCCCGGTCCCGCATGGAGAAGCTGCGTTGCGCCTCCAAGGTGCGGATGAAGGTTAGCAGGAAATGCTTCTTGTTCAAGAGCTGCCCAAAGAGGCTCAAGGACTTCTCCACATTCGCCTGGACCTGAGGGGACAAAACAACCACCCTGAGTCAGACTTTGGGGGCAGACATGCTGGAGAAGGAAGGGGGACTGCACCTTGTTAGTGTCCTGGACTTACTCTCCTTCCCATTCTGTGCCTTAGCAATGCAGAGAGCTCAGAGAAGCACATCTGACTTCATGTGCACTACCAGGCATGCTGCAGCGGGGAAATCAAGGAATATAGGAATTGTCATACCAGGTATAGCCAGTTGCCCATCTAGCTAGCATCCTGTCTCTAGCAGTGGCCAGTACTGGGTACTCCGGATGAAGAGGAAAGAACCCCCCTAGTGAACAATTCTGGAATAGCCGGCAGCAAACAGAGGACAGGCAAACTGAGGGAGCTTGCCTGGAAGCTCACTTGGCGGGAGTTCCCACAGAGGTTTTTTTTTGCCTTTCAGGCTTCTGTGAGCAGTAAATACAACATCTAAAGACACTCTTAGAAGGAAGACATCATGGATAGTGAGCTATCAGCTGTTGTGACCTGCACAGGATGTGCCAGGTTTGTCTTTCTCCCAGAGGATAGAAGCGACTTCGTCCGTAGGAAATGCAAGCTGGTCTCCATATTGGAGGAGAAGGTTAAAGGACTAGAGACCCAAGTATCGACCCTGCGCTGCATCAGAGAAAACGAAGATTTTCTGGACAGAAGTCAGTGTTTGTTACTGCAGGCACAGCATGCGGAAGAATCAGAGAGGGCAGTGCAGAACAGAGAAGAAAACTGGCAGCATTTGACCTCCAGAAGAAGAAAGGGGAGAACCCATGTACCCCCAATGCAGATAGGGGTAAGAAACCGTTTTCAGGCTCTCTGCACAGGTACTATGGCGGAGAATGGTTTGGAAGAGTCATCTGAGGGAAGGGATCAGAAGGAGACCCCATCAACTGGAAGGCATGGGATGCATTGAACTAGGGATGGGGGTCCCAAGAGGAGGAGACAGGTGGTGGTGGTCAGAGACTCCCTCCTAAGGGGGACAGAGTCATCCATCTGCCATCCAGACCAGAAAACTTGAGAAGTGTGCTGCTTGACCTGGAGCTAGAATTCAGGATGTGACGGAATGTCTGCCAAGACTGATCAAGCCCTCAGACCACTACCCCTTCCTACCTCTCCATGTGGGCACCAATGATACTGCCAAGAATGACCTTGAGCAGGTCACTACAGACTACGTGGCTCTGGGAAGAAGGATAAAGGAGTTTGAGGTGCAAGTCATGTTCTCGTCCACCCTCCCTGTTGAAGGAAAAGGTCCAGGTAGGGACCACCGAATTGTGGAGGTAAATGCGTGGTTATGCAGGTGGTGGCGGAGAGAGGGCTTTGGATTCTTTGACCATGGGATGTTGTTCCAGCAAGAAGGATTGCTAGGAAGAGATGGAATCCACCTAACAAAGGGAGGGAAGAGCATCTTCACAGGCAGGCTTGCTAATCTAGTGAGGAGGGCTTTAAACTAGGTTTGCCAGGGGATGGTGACCTAAGCCCAGAGGTAAGTGGGGAAGTGGGATACCAGGAGGATACATAAAGAGGAGGGTGCAACAGGGGAGGCCTTCTGATTCATATTGAGAAAGTAGGGCAATCGGCTAGTTATCTTAGGTGCCTGTATACAAATGCAAGAAGCCTGGGAAACAAGCAGGAAGAATTGGAAGTCCTGGCACAGCCAAGGAACTATGATGTGATTGGAATAACAGAGACTTAGTGGGGTAACTCACATGACTGGAGCACTGTCATGGATGGGTATAAACTGTTCAGGAAGGCCAGGCAGGGGAGGAAAATGGTGGAGGAGTTGCACTGTATGTAAGGGAGCAGTAAGATTGCTCAGAGCTCCAGTATGAAACTGCAGAAAAGCCTGTTGAGAGTCTTTGGGTTAAGTTTAGAGGGGAGACCAACCAGGGTGATGTTGTGATGCATGTCTGCTCTAGACCACCAGACCAGGAGGATGAGGTAGACGAGGCTTTCTTTGGACAACTTACAGAAGTTTCCAAATGAGAGGCCCTGGTTCTCATGGGGGACTTCAATCACCCTGACGTCTGCTGGGAGAGCAATACAGCAGTGCACAGACAATCCAGGAAGTTTTTGGAGAGTGTTGGGGACAACTTCCTGGTGCAAGTGCTGGAGGAACCAACTAGGGGCCGTGCTCCTCTTGATCTGCTGCTCACAAACAGGGAAGAATTGGTAGGGGAAGTAGAAGTGGGTGGCAACCTAGGCAGCAGTGACCATGAGACAGTTGAGTTTAGGATCCTAAAAAAAGGAAGGAGGGCAGCAGAATATGGACCCTGGACTTCAGAAAAGCAGACTTTGACTCCCTCAGGGAACTGATGGGCAGGATCCCCGGGGAGGCTATGAGGGGGAAAGGAGTGCAGTAGAGCTGGCTGTATTTTAAAGAAGCCTTATTGAGGGCGCAGGAACAAACCATCCCAATGTGCAGAAAGAATAGCAAATATGGCAGTTGACCAGCTTGGCTTAATGGAGAAATCTTCGGTGAGCTTAAACACAAAAAGGAAGCTTACAAGAAGTAGAAACTGAGATGACTATGGAGGAGTATAAAAATATTGTTCGAGCACGCAGGGGTGTACTCAGGAAGGCCAAAGCAGAATTGGAGTTGCAGCTAGCAAGGGATGTGAAGGGTAAAAAGGGTTTCTACAGGTATGTTAGCAAAAAGAAGGTGGTCAGGGAAAGTGCGGACCCCTTATTGAATGGGGGAGGCAGCCTAGTGACAGATGATGTGAAAAAAGCTAAAGTACTCAGTGCTTTTTTTGCCTCGGTCTTCACAGACAAGGTCCAAGACTGCTGGGCAGCACAGTATGGAGAGGAGGTAAGTAGCCCTCAGTGGTGAAAGAACAGGTTAAGGACTATTTAGAAAAGCGGGACATGCACAAGTCCATGGGGCCAGATTTAATGCATCCGAGGGTGCTAAGGGAGTGGCTGATGTGATGTGCAGAGCCATTGGCCATTATCTTTGAAAACCCAAGACAATCGGGGGAGCTCCTGGTTGATTGGAAAGAGACCAATATAGTGCCCATCTTTTAAAAAGGGAAGGAGAATCCGGGAAACTACAGACTGGTCAGCCTCACCTCAGTCTCTGGAAAATCATGGAGCAGGTCCTCAAGGAATCCATTTTGAAGCACTTGGAGGAGAGGAAGATGATCAGGAACAGTCAACATGGATTCACCAAGGACAAGTCATGTCTGACCAACCTGATTGCCTTCTATGATGAGATAACTGGCTCTGTGGATATGGGGAAAGCGGTGGACTTGATAGATCTTGACTTTAGCAAAACTTTTGACACGGTCTCCCACAGTATTCTTGCCAGCAAGTTAAAAAAGTATGGGCTGGATGAATGGACTGCATGAATGGTGGATAGAAAGCTGGCTAGATCGTCAGGCTCCATGGGTGGTGATCAATGGCTCAAAGTCTAGTTGGCAGCCGGTATCAAGTGGAGTGCCCCAGGGGTTGGCCCTGGGGCCGGTTTTGTTAAAATCTTCAGTAATGATCTGGATGATGGGATGGATTGCACCGTTAGCAAGTTCACAGATGACACTGAGCTGTGGGGAGAGGTAGATACGCTGGAGGGTAGGGATAGGGTCCAGAGTGACCTAGACAAACTGGAGATTGGGCCAAAAGAAATCAGATGCGATTCAACAAGGACAAGTGCAGAGTCCTGCACTTAGGATGGAAGAATCCCATGCAGTGCTACAGACTGGGGACCGACTGGCTAAATGGCAGTTCTGCAGAAAAGGACCTGGGGATTACAGTGGACGAGAAGCTGGATATGAGTCAGCAGTGTGCCCTTGTTGCCAAGAAGGCTAACGACATATTGGGCTGCATTAGTAGAAGCATTGCCAGCAGATCGAGGGAAGTGATTATTCCCCTCTATTCGGCACTGGTGAGGCCACATCTGGAGTATTGTGTTCAGTTTTGGGGCCCCCACTACAGAAAGGATGTGGACAAATTGGAGAGAGTCCAGTGGAGGGCAACGAAAATGATTAGGGGGCTGGGGCACACGACTTATGAGGAGAGGCTGAGGGAACTGGGCTTATTTAGTCTGCAGAAGAGAAGAATGAGGGGCATTTGATAGCAGCCTTCAACTACCTGAAAGGGGATTCCAAAGAGGATGGAGCTAGACTGTTCTCAGTGGTGGCAGATGATAGAACAAGAAGCAATGGTCTCAAGTTGCAGTGCGGGAGGTCTAGGTTGGATATTAGGAAAAACTATTTCACTAGGAGGGTGTGGTGAAGCACTGGAATGGGTTACCTAGGGAGGTGGCGGAATCTCCATCCTTGGAGGTTTTTAAGGCTCAGCTTGACAAAGCCCTGGCTGGGATGATTTAGTTGGGGTTGGTCCTGCTTTGAGTAGGGGGTTGGACTAGATGGCCTCCTGAGGTTTCTTCCAACCCTGATATTCTATGATTCTATGGGCAAGTGTCTTCCAAACCCCATCAGTCAGTGGTTGGCATACGCCAGAAAGCATGAAGGTTATAGTCCTTCTATACAAAATGCAACCGTATCTAATATAAGCAACGGTGCTTTCTCTATCAACAGGCATGTTTCATCTTTTCTTACTCCTGCTGAGCTTTTGTCCTCAAAGATACCTTGTGGCTACGAGTTCCACAGATCAAATATGCACTGTGTCAAAAACGATTTCCTTTTGTCTGTTTTCCATTGGCTGCCTTGCTAGTTCATTGACTGTCTTGTTGCCCTATCTAAGCACTACGGTAACACAAATAATAAATAATGATAATAAAGAGGAGCCGGATTTCCCTTCTCTGTGCCATTGCATCCTCTCTTATTGTCTCCTGTCTAAACTCAGCCTTTCTAATCGCTCCTTACAGGGAAGTCTCCCCAGGCCTCCAACTCTATTCATCAGCCATCCTCTTCAGCTTTTATTTCTACTAGTTGGGAAATTAGAACTGCCCTGCTGTGTGTCACCCCCTTGCTATTATCTGGGCATGATTTTCCTCATGTAATGCCACATAGCTACCCGGCTGTGTATGGCACATTCTGGTCATGTGCGGGTGGCAGTGCCTCTGGGCTCAGTGCAGGTAAATACAAACTGGGAGCATGCCCACTTCACGGCACAGCAGACAGCTCCCTTAGATTAAATTACCTCCATATGAACAGCCTGAGGCACCATCCCTCTGGATTGATACCCCTCACCTCCCCAGCCACCACCTGGTGCTGCCAGGCTCCACTCAGAGCACATCCAGCCTTCCAATGAGATAGGGTTTGAGGGAGGGTGGGGCTGGCAAGAGCGAAAAGGAAAGAGTTAAAAAACAGGGGGAACCTAGAAGATCCTCCCCCAGCTGTTGCTCAAGGTGTGAGGAGGGGAAGTGCTATTGGACAACACCGGGCCGCCTTGCCCCTACGTTCACAAGCCCGCTGGGAGCCCAGATGCCCTTGCAGAGGCTGCTGTGTGCCACTACTGGAGACCTGTTTCTTCGACACAGGCTCTGTATTCGTAACTGGCCACAGGCCACCTCTCTGCCCACAGTGGGGTGAGGCTGTGGAAGCAGCAGCAAAGCACTGCCTGAGCAGAGAACAAGAAGAGCCTATCTGCAAAGAGATGCCTTCAGGGCAGTTGCGATGACGAGATTAGAACAGCATGTCCACAAACTCATTCTCCCTCTCCAGCATGCAGCCCTACCTGGCTGGCTAACGGTGTCAGGCTAACGGTGTCACTGAATTTATGTGAGCAAGGGTGCAGGTGCGTACACACACACACACTCTCTAACTTCCTATTTCCTATTCAATGAGAAATTGAATTCACTTTATACCCAGCAAAGACCCCGGACCAGCTCTTTGGACATTCCACAGCATAAGAAAACATCTCCCCCTTCTCTACCTTTCCAAATTAAAGAACTGCCAAAATACTGAGCTCGCTAAAGGACATAAGTGTCCAAACTTTTCTGTCTGGATCTCAGCACATGAAGCGCAAAATACTTTGACTGAGGGGGTGGGGTATGGAGACTTCCAGTACCAACCCAGTTTTGGTCAGCAGTGACTGACAGTTGTTACTAGAGATGGATGAAATTTTTCACACTCAAAGTCTTCCCACTGGAAAACACGGTTTCATCAAAGTAAAGTATTTTCCGTGGGAAAATGTCAACGTTAATGAATTTTTTCCCCATTTTCCGATCAGGAGAATCAAAATGAAAATGTCGTTTCAAGCCAACGTTGAAACCAAGTAACATTTTTCATTTCAAAATGTCAGCTCGAAATGAAAAATGGGACTTCAACACCTCCCATTATTTTGCTGAGATTGAAACTTTTGGGCATTTTTCATTCTGTGAAATTTCCCAATGTTCCATGGCAGAAACTAATTCCAAACTCTGGGTATTTCCCATGGGAAGAACCTCCCCTTTCTCTCATTACCAACAGGTGGCTGTTGGATAGTTTGGGTGACCACGGGTTTGTGGGTCACAGCCCAGTCCCAACAGCCCAAGTGTCCACCTCACACCGCAAAGCACACCACAGCTGGCACTCGCTGGCCTCTTGTTGGCAATCTCAGCAGAATGGCCAAAACATGAACGGGTGACAGAGACTGAACTTGCTCCTACAAGGGGTCCCGGCAGGGCAGAGGTGAGGAACCTACCCCGATGCTGTACCTGCCCTGCAGAAAGAGACAGTCTCTCTGCACATCCCTCTACTTAGATGGCCCCCTTCCTGTGGTATCTGAGCACTTCCCAACCCTCACTCAGTACCCCTTAAGTTGGGTAGTACTATTATCCCCATCTTCCAGCTGGGGAACTGAGGCCTGGGCATGTCTACACAAGCACTTACTGTACAGCAAGCTGGGTTGTAAAGCTCCAGCCTGTCGTGCTAACCGTCTGCCTGGACCCGGCTGATGTGCACTAAGAGTTCCCTAGTGCGCACTGACAGGTGGTTTGAAACAGTGCTGGTGTGCACATGCCCTCCGTGACTTGCTCGTGGTCACGCAGGAAGTGGCAGAGCAGTGAATTGAACCTAGGTCTCCCAAGTCTTAGGCTAGCACTCCAGCACTGTCTGCTAGTGCTAACGTCACTCTGGCAGCGAAGCCATTGAAAGGAAGGGTGAGAAAGAGGGAGGGATTCTTTGGGGAGAGGGCAGGCAGCTGGCACCGCTGCCTTCAGCATTCAACTGTCCCCCAGGGGTTTTGATGTGGGTCTGAGCATGGAGAGCTGGCTGCCTGCCACATTTCTGACACACTGACTGATTTCAGATGGGCTCAGGCTACAATTTCAAAATAAACATCGTCCTCTGCTTGGCTGGGAGATGCAGGGATCAGATGGCACGATCCTATCGGAGCCGTGTTCCCAGCTACTGGAGCAGCCAAAGCTTGATAACTGAGAAACTGGTCCTGTCCAACCTGGGCGATCTTATCACAGATCTCGCACAGGGGATGGAACAGGACGGCAGTGGAGAGCACAAAGCATCTGTTGCACACAGTGTCACTGAGAGCACCCTCACTGAGCCCCTGCTTCCCCACTTTGCTGCAGCTGTGTGTCTAACTCCCTGATCATTAGCTCAAGTAAATGAACAATAAAGAATTAAATATTTAATCAGGCTTAAATTCACACAAAGCAATGGAAAAAAACAAAACCCACACAAACCCAAAGCAAAAGGGAGCTGTTAATGACGGCTCCAAGACTTGGCTTTGGATTAGTGTGTGTGTGTGGAAGAGCTCCTTCCCCATCACTTGTAATAGCTAGTGTTACACTCATTCTGATTAAGGGGACAAATAAAAGCAAACCTGATTAAATTATATGAAGCTTACACAACTGTATTTGCTTTATTTAATCTGGGTTTTTTTCCCTCCCTTGAAACGTTTAACACTTCGCTTCCCAACCAAGCCCACATGCTCTCTCTTGCATTTGGACTGCAGTATGTTTAAAATCACAGATACTGGAGCTGGAAAAGACCAGTGAGGAATTATCCCCTGCAGTTACTTCTCCGGGGCTTTGTCATGTCTAGATTTCAATGAGGTTTCCATCCCTTCCCTTTGGAAAGGATTCCACTGTCTAGCAGGTCTCCTCGTTGGGAAAGGTTTCCAGATATTCCGCCTAAATTGTCACTGATTCAATTTCATCCTCTCTCTCCTACCAGTAAGTTCTATCCCCAGCCACCCAACTTGGCCTTTTAACTTCTCCCCCGCCATGCTAACTGAGGAAGTGATAGCAGACAGAGTGTGTTCACTACAAACCAACTGCCAAAAGCGAGGCTGAGATGGGCCAGAACACTCCCTAGGAATTCTAGGTTGGGGGGGGGAGGTAGATTCAAATCCTTGCACCTGAATTTGCCATCCCAGTTTGGATCCAAACCCAGAAGGAGCCTGTTTTCTGGTTCCAGCTCAGCCGTGAGAACATTTTAAGATGGCAAAAGTCTCCCAACAGCAGCTGACCTGACATCCAACTGTACGGAGCCAAAATCTCAGGGAGATTTGGAACCGTCAGATCCAAACCCCAGCCTAAGCCTGAATCCAGATCCAGACCCAAGCCTCACCTCTTAGGCCCAGCTCTAGTTTGGAAGCACTAGCTTTGCCCAGTGAGCTAAGTTCATTGGGGCTACCTAAACAGACAGGAAAGCGGGAAGTTGGCAGGTAGCGCTGACAGTAGGACAGAAACATCAGCTGCATTCTCACTGGCTTGGCTCTGCCACAGCTGGGGCATCATGGTTGAACAATGGGACTTCAGACACCTCCCCTCCTCACCCTTCAGGGGCTGACCCTGAAGCATAGAGCGCGATAGGGCGGAGTCTGGGACCGGGCTGTCACGCTGGGCAGTGAGGAGTGCCACTGGTTAGGGAAATTTTCACATGCAGCTTATGACCCCCCTGAAAATACTTCATTTATAACAGAAACAAAGAGACCTTTCCCCAGCAGTACCAATACACTATACACCCTGCTGGGCATCAGCCAGAGAGCCTGTGAAGAAAATCCATCTTCTCCAAATCTCCCCATCTCCTCCTGTCCCCCACTGTCCTCCCCACACCCCTCTCTCATACACAGAGGGAAGAACAGCATTGTCTATGGCTGGGGAGCCAGACAAGGGTTTTTCAATTTCACCTGAGTTGACAAATAATACTCTTCCTCTGCAAGATGCAAATCGTATGGGGTAGAGCCCAGGATTCCCACCGTGTGCCCCAGAATTACTCAGCCAGCCCATATGTGGCTCCCATTGCTAGCTAAGGCTGGCAATGCCACAGGAAGACTCTTCCAGTAAAGGGTCTGCCCTGCCCGTTAGCTCACACCCAACACACAAGAGTTCTTCACTAGAGGCTTCATGGCCAGGACAGTGGGGCAGGATGCTACATGCCACCCTAGTCTGTCCCTGAGAGGGCTGCTTCCCATAACAGCCCCTGCTGGTACACAGAGCAAGAAGCGAGGTCTTGGGATCAAGCCTAGCTTCCTGCTTGCATGTGAGCAAGGAGTGCTAGCACACCGTGACACCCCCTCACCTCCAGAGAGCTCACCCCAGCTTCCTCCTACAGCCTCCCCACAGCCATGCTACACAAGAAAACCTCATGACAGCTGGCCTGAAGACAGGCTTTTATCCACCCTCTGGCCTCCGCGCTTGGAATCAGGGTCTGTCCAACACTGAGGCTAATGCAGAACTCAGCATGGAGGGGAAGTGGGGTCTGGGCCACTAATGACTGGTTAACCTCAAACATCATGGAAACCGTGACTCCCTCAAAAGCACAGCTCTATGGCTTGGCTGGGGCTTGCAGCAGAGAGGGAGGCAGAACCCCCCCTGAGAGGTTCATCCATCTACCTCGTACTTAGATACTCATCACCATAGCCTCTGAGCGCCCATCTTCATTTTATCCTCACCACACCCTGCCATCAGCCAGCCACTGCACCTAGGTGTCCCAAGTCCAAGCTGCAGGCTCCTACCCCCTAACCCATCCTGCCTGTGCAGAGGACGTACTTCTCTCCCCTGCATGACTGTCATCTGTCATCTCCATGGTGTCTGGGTTGGGGGAAAATTCATCCCTGAGTCAGATCCAGGGGGGCAGAAGGGGAGAGTGGAATGGGCCTGGTGAGCTTGTGAATGGAGAGCCAGCAGAGGCAGCAAGATAGTTATGAAGATGCAGCCCCCTCATAGCAGGTTTATTTGCCAAGAATTAGCCCCTCCCCACCGAAGGCCCAAGCTGAGTAAAGCCCTTGTTACAGTGGAAAACGAGAGAGGGTCAGGGTCTCTCTGACCTCTTCATTTTGTGCTGTGAAGCACAGGGGGGAATGACACCTTTGTGCTGTGTGGTAACAGTGAAGTGCCCCATGGCCAGCCAGGACTGTCTGAGCCTCCTGCAAGCCTGGGGGAAGGTAGATCCATGAACACTGGGATTCTGTGGTGAAAGCCAGGACAAGTGCCTCCCCACTCCCTCCCCATTGTGGGTAGGGACAAAAGGGAGCATGGAAGACAGAACTACCTGCTACCCTACTGAGAGAGCCAGATCACAGTAGCGGCAGCCATCTGGGTTACAATGAATGCATGTGCATTTGCAGTTGTAAGGGGTTGATTCCCTGTAATTAATAACTCTGCATCCTGCAGCAGGGCTGATTACTGCTCCGAAACATGTTCTGAAGTCTACGTCAACATTAATTACTGTGTCCGGTCAGCAGCGAGGGGAAGCTAAGGTTACCCCACACCACTCCAATCAAGAGCAACCTTGGTACTGAGGAAAACCAGAAGCCAATTTATGTGCACTTGCATGCACTAAATTAAGCAGACATTGTGAGGATGGGAGGGAAGGGGGAGCTGCTTTGGGGAGCAGGGGGAGAAGGGGCAAGATGCTCTTCTGCAGGGAGGAGCCGTGGAGCTGGGAAGGTGGATGATGTCGGACAAGTCTGCTGGAAACGAGCAGCCAATCATGCATCAAACAAACCCAATTGCATAAATCAAGTACAGTAGAAAATGACAGCGGCAATGATATTAATACGAATATTGATATTAATGTCAGTGAGTGTGGTAGTCACGCAGTGGCTTCCCTATGCTCACGTTGACTAGTACGTGGCAAGATGCATCACGGAGGGACAGGCTGGTGTCCAAGACCACATGCTCAGGAGCCGTGGTGAAGAGGCAGCATAAATGCAGCCATGGTTGTCTTAGACAAGGAAGTGAAGCCCCCTCAGATATGCAGAGAGCCGCCTCGATCATGCTGGTGGTCTCCAGGGGCTCCAGGTCTCAGTTAAAAGGAAGGGCAGATGCAGTCTGCTCCACCTAATGCAGATGAGGTGTGGCCCCAGGCTCTTGCCCAGCTGTCACCGTAGGCCTAGCTGGGTGAAGCTTGGTCAGTGCAGCCGCAGAGGAATAAAGCAGGGTGTGGAAGGTGGCAATGCAGGTCTCTGGCAGGGAAGAGCAACCCTCTCCCCAGGTGGGAGTGAAAGCGCAACAATTCCCAGAGGGGAAGCGGGTAGCAAGCACATGGCCCTAGGAGTGCTATAGCTAGGCCGCAGGGTCACCCTCCTGGAGACAAGGTGAAGGATAAGATGGGGACAACAATGATGGAAGCAGCTGCTGGTTGGGTGATCTGTGGTCCCCCAGAAAGACGGGAACAGGCTGAGCCCATGCTTTAATGCCTGGGAAAAGCCTGCTGGTGAAATGTATTATCGCTCTATGGCTGCAATGACCTTCCCACTGCAAGGCAGAACGATACCAGCAGCACAAGCCAGGGGACTTCCGCCATGTCCCTCAGGAGACTATTCCGCAGCCCAGCAGATCTAGCGATCAGAAAAACGTTCCCGCGCTTTTCTTACTCAACATCATCCCATTATACTCCCTCCCGCAAACTGCCCCAGACAGCTCCTCTGCTTCCTTGGGGTTTGCCCCTTCCAGTGTCTCTAGATGGATCCACCCTCCCTCCTCCTGTCGCCATTCAGCCTCACTATGCAGACTTATTTCTTCCAAACTTTCCCCCCTCTGTTGCTCTTCTCTGAATTCCCTCCAACTTGTCAACATCTTCTGGTACCAAGGTACCCAGAACTGTATTGATTGCCCCAGGCACTGCCTCTCCGGAGCCGCACAGACAGGGAGCGGCTCCTCTGGGCTCTGTGATGAGACAGGAACATAAGAATTGCCTGACTGGATCAGACTGGTGGCCCACCTCCAACAAAAGCTAGTACCAGACGCTTTAGAACAACGTGAAGAAACACTATCATGGACAGTTGTGGAATAACCTGCCTACAGAGGAAGTTCCCTTTTAACTCTTGTCACTTAACGCTAAACTCCATCTGTTCTCAGTGGGGGCTGAGTGCTTTTGAAATCTGGCCCTTAGCACCTAGCTAATTGCCCGGAAGCCTGGGGGTTTGTATCCCTTATAAAGACATTTTGTTCCTATCTAACATACCTGTGGATCTTCTCATTATCCGTAGAAATAGCTAATCCTACTTTGAACCCTGTTAATTCTTGGCCTCAGTGACATCTGTGCCAATGAGCTCTGCAGGTTAATGATACACTGTGTTAAAAAATACACAGCCCAAGATTGCATTAGGTTCCTCTGCTGCGCTGCACTGCAGTCCTGTAAGCTCTCATCCCTCGATTAAGGAGTCACAGGGCACCGTAGCAGAGTAAACCTCTCAGTCCAAGAGACGAAACCCTGATGTCACCCAGATTTACCATGGGGGTCCCGGAGGACCAAGAGGGAGGTTTCAGAACATTGTACGTGCAATCTCCTCAGCCACTTCTGGCTGGAAAACCCAGATGTTACAAATTCAGACCCCAAGAGCTCAGGCGGAGGAAACTACATGGACAGGTTGCCATGAAGGATGCTCCTCCATGGTCTGTAAAGAAAATGGACTTTGCCAGAACAGAGTCTCTGCCCACTGCAGCATGCTGCAATCTCCTTGAATGGGTGGCCAGAGTCACTCCTGGGTCAGTAATCTCTCCCCATCCATTGCTGAGCCCAGACCTGTGAGATCCCATCATTCATTGAAACTTCCAAGACATCCTCACTAAAAATGAATGAAGAAGCTGCAGTGGTGAACCCTGCAGCAGATGGGCATGAAGCACAGCTCCCAGAGGCAGGTGTCCCCAGTGTGAAGCATCAGAGAGACAGACAGACACACATACACACATTACCACACCTCCATCTCCTTCAGCACAGGATGGTCTTCTATCCCGGGGAAGAGGACCCTCATGGCATAGGTGCGATAGTCCAGGAAGGGGATGCCAGCCCCATCTAAGTCGTTCGTCAGCTCGTGGATGTCTGTCTGCAGTTCGGCAAAAGCTGGGATGGAAAGAGCAGAGTTGTGTTAGGGGACCATGGGCCTGCAGGAGGTCAACAGGAGAGGTCAGGCTGGGCCCTAGAGCCACCACACTGGCATCAGCAAAATACAAGAACCCCACAAATCTAGAGCAGTGGGGGCTGCCCTCTGTCCCTAGCACTGGTCTCAGACATCAGTTAGCTCAGTCTCACAATGCCCTGTCAGGAGGGGCAGTACCATTGTCCCCATTTTACACATGGCAAAGCGGAAGCATGGAGAGTGGACGTGATGTCCCCAGGGTCACACATCAAATCAGTAGCAGAGTGGGGAATAGAACCCAGGAGTCCTGAAGCCTCAGCCTCTCGGCTCTAACCCTCCTTGCTACGTGCACATACGTAAGAAACTTGTAGGCGGCTGTGAACAACATGGCAGAGATGCTGGGCGAGAGAGAGGTTTAAACCACAAGAATGTTCTCGTTTCACTCTGACCTAAATAATGTTAGAGAGAAAAGCCCAACACAGACCCAGCACCCTGGGGTGAGAACAGGCACAGCCTGAACTCGTGCTAGATAGAGGGGGGAAATGGTGTCCTGAGCCTTTAATGGTACCCATGGGGGGAATCTCTACCACTGTATAAGGGAAAGAGAAAACACACAGAGAAATCAAATTAACAGCACTTTAAAGGGAGCTGGAAGCTAGCAGAGGGTTGCAGGCTTGTCAGCCTGATGAGAAAAAACAAACGTCAGCTTGAAAGGATCACTATCTTATCTGTAACTAGAGGGACTAGAAAAGAGAAAAGGCAGGGAAGAGATTGCGCCTTTTAATTAAAAGCAGATCCTTTTATCTGCCAGCTGTGGAAGAGGAGACGAGATCCCCTCCTCCCTCCCCTCTCTCTGTCACTATTGCCATCTACATGGATTTTTAGGGATTTTTTCTTTTTTACTATCTCGTTTTAGGTGCCCACTTCTCCCCCAGCCTCTGGGCTGGCTGCAGTTGGCAGGGTCACGGCCCCAGGCACTGGCTTGCAGCGATAATGGGCAATTAGGTTTTATCGGCAGGATCATAAGAGGCATTCCGGTCCAATTTTGCAGCATCCCTCTGTCACATAATGAGAGACTCACGGCCCTTTCCAGGCAGGTTTCTCTAGCCTCTTTTGTCCTCTTTTAGACTTTAAAAACATAAAATCCTTAACCGAAAAAATAAATCCTACTAAAACTAAGTTAAGTCCCCCCCCCGAAGTCACTTCGCCTGCTCGCATCTCCGGTCCCAAGGGTGGCTTAGAGCAGGGCAAGGTCCCTGTAGATCAGGAGCACAAGGCCAGTACTGGGATGAGAGGGCAGATTTATCAGCCTGTTCTGGGTGTGGTGAGTTAGCATGTGCCGTAGGCGAGCATGAAGCTTTGCAAGCAGACATGGTGCTTGCAGAGCTAGATACTAGGGGATATGAAAGAGAAGGGAGCAAATAGGAAATACTTGTTCAGCAAAGACCCTTGTGCCATAAAACCAGGATGGTGCATCGCAAGGTACTGTGCTGTCACTGTGGTGAGACCATGCAGCAGCCCTGTGTCATATACAGGGGGAATCCTTGTCCCACACTGGGATCAATTTTATCCCACAATGGGACCAGACAAGGTGCAGACACATCAAGAGCCAGAACAAGCCGTGGCAGGATAGGGACCTGCTGCCTGCAAATGCACACGCAGCAACCTATGGGAATGCAGATGCAGCCAGGGAAAGGACCCAACAATGCTGCAGAGGATGGGGGCTTTCAAGGGAGTCTCTGTAGAAATGAGCCTGCCTGCCTGCACGCACATGGACACCAATACCCTGAACATCTGACCTGGGGGGTTTTGGCTGAGGGATCATGGATGTCCATGATACTGCTACCTCCTTCACCAAACGGTAGGGTGTGAACAGAGAGTCTTGGAGCAAACACAAGAGGGGAAACCAATGACCCAGAGGCAGCAGAGCTGGCAAGACAGGTGAAGGGGTTGACGGATGGGGACAGGCTGAAGCTGGGAAGCCTTGGGGAGAGAAGCAGAGAGACTCACCCTCCTTGCACTCCAAGGCCACGCGGGACTCCAGGTTGTCCATCTGCAGCTGCAGGCGTTTCAGGGTGCGGTCAGCGTCCCGGGACTTGCGCTTGTAGGCGATGAGGACAATGATGATGATGAGCAGAAGGAGGCCGCCCCCACCGCCGATCCCGATGATGGCAGGCAGTGTCAGGAGGCTGTCCGAGTAGATCTGCAGCGTCCCCGGGGAGAACTCAAACCCTCCAGCCTTGATCTGAGCCACATGGGAGGGAAAGAGCTTCACATTAGGGCCAAGGGGTGGGCAGTGGCTCACCTCCCTGCTGAGAGGGCTCTGTGAACCCTTCTTCCACCCACCTGCCACCCTACAGGCTGGGGGTGAAATACAAAGAGAGAACTGCAGGGTCCCCGGCCGACTCTCATATGCCCCATAATGCATCTGGGGACAGGAGGGTTTTGCAGCTGGGTGAGTCAGGGAGACTTCCCATTGGCATGGGGAAGAGATCAAAAGCAGGTTTAGCTCAGGGGGTGCAGGTCAAGGTGCCTCTCCTAACTGAGGCAGGTTATCATCAGAAGGGTTTTGCCAGCTGGCAAGGGGCAGGGGGGGCCTGTCACCCTCACTGGAGCTCATCAGTCCCCCATGACATCCCCATGAGCCAACTAGGGAAATGTGGTCTAGGTGAAATGACTATCAGGGGGTGCACAATGGAGGTTGAAAAGCCATACTCAAGAGTAGTTATCAGTGGTTCACTGTCACTGGGCGGGGTATCTAGTGGAGTGTGACAGGAGTCTGTTCTGGGTCCGGGACCGTTCCATATTTTCATTAGTGACTTGGATAATGAAGGAGAGAGTACGCGTATAAAATCCGCAGCTGACACCAAGCTGGGAGGGGTGAAAAAGGCTAATCTCATTCTGGGTGAATTAACTGGAGTGTTTATGTAAGACGGGGAAGGTGATTGTCCCACTCTACTTAGCCCTGGGGAGGCCTCAGCTGGAGTCCTTCCAGGCACCACACTTTAAGAAAGGTGTGGATAAATTGGAGAGTCCAGGGGAGAGCAAAAAAAATGATCAAAGGTTTAGAAAACCAGACCTGTGAGGAAAGGTTAAAAAAGCTGGGCAGGCTGAGGGGGGACCTGATAGCCACCTCCGCACCCGTCAAAGGCTGTTATACAGAGGACTGTGATCAATTGTTCTCTGTGTCCACTGAGGGTAAGACAAGAAGTAAGAGGCTTAATCTGCAGCCAGGGAGATTTATGTTAGATATTGGGGGAAAACGTCTAACTCTAAGGGTAGTTAAACTCTGGAACAGGCTTCCAAGGAGCCTATCCCTGTCACTGGAGATTTTTCAGAATAGGTTGGCCAAACACCTGTTGGGATGGGCTAGGTTTACTTAGTCCTGCCTCAGTGCAGTAGGCCGGACTAGATGACCTCTTGAGGTTCATTCCAGGCCTACATTTCTATGATTCCCTCCTTAAACGGGGGGTGGGGGTGGCGAACCTCCCTTCCTCTTCCTTACAGGGGAGGAGGTGCATGCTGGAATGGGGTTCTCAGAAAGCAGGGACCCCCAGACCGCAGGATCTCTGTGTCCACACAAGTGGCAAGTGTCCAAGGTGTGTAATAGGAAGGTCAGATCATTATCATGCCAGCCTGGGCTGAGCCCAGTGAGGAAAGCGAACCCTCACTTCCGAGGGGCATTGACACCAGAAGGTAGCGACCCTGTGGTCTGGAGGAAGCCATGGGCCAGGCCGCAGAGGGCTACAGTGCGAGGGGCTTGTCCGAGCGCACGTAGAGCTTTAATGGGATGCAGAAGACATGCTGGTGTGTTGTCAGCACCTGTGAGGAGCAGGCAGCGAGTTTGATGTCTCATTCAGACAACATTACAGTAACAGATGGGATGTAAAGTGAGTTCCCTGATGGATGAGAAGCCTGGGGGGACCGTTCTGGGTCCCTTTCAAATACACAAGGCTGCACGGAGACCCTGAGTGCCGCTGCTGCTGAGCTACAACCTGACAAAGAATCTTACTTAAAGCTAACCCAGGGGCTGGGGGAAGTGAGGGGGGTGGAAACCCTTTGACCATATGGCTCAGACGAGTCTCCCGCGGCCAGTCGGGAAGGAACCTAGCCGGCAGGTCCAGCCAGGCCCACCCAGATTGTGGGTTACAATGGAGCGCGCTCATGGCAGGGCTGGATGGAGCACTCAGCCACTCTGAACAGACTACTGGGGGTAGGGGACTGAGCAATAGGGAGGCAGGCAGCCAGGGGCTCCTCCCAGCAGATCTAAGCCCCTGCATGTGCACATAATCCGGTGTTGATGAGCTCTTACCCGACAGGGACCAGTGGCCAGCTGGCGCCAGGCAGGGGGCGAAAGGGGAAGGGCTCCTGCATGCTCTCCAATGTACGCCAGAAGGGGATTAACCCCCTCGGTCTCCAGCCACTGCCCCCTTGATCAGTAAAAGGGGATCTTAATGTCCCAGGCTGAACATGAGCTACTGCTGGGCACACCATGGTGTGTGGTCAGACTGCGCTGCCCCCAAAGCGACCATCGGTGAGCACCGTGCCAGACCAGACGCTTTGGGAGGCCCCCAGGAAACAAGGATCTTTACAGAGCCCAGTGCTCTAGCCCGCAGAGGAACAGCACACCAGCAATGCACTCAGCTTAACAGGCTACTCTGTCCCTCATTGCAGCATGGGCTGAGCCAGAGGGGAATGACCCTGGGGACAGGGCTGGAATTCAGCAGGGCCCCATGCAGGAGGGGATTGAGGGCTGGGGTATGGCAGGGTGCTATGAGGGAGGGGGTTGGGGTACGGCAAGGTCACATGCAGGAAAGAGTTGGGGCTGAGGTACAGCAGGGTGCCATGCAAGAGGGGTTTGGGGTACAGCAGAGCCCCATGCAGGAGGAGGTAGGGGATCAGCATGTCAGCCCATGCCCCACCCTACACACACACACACACACACACACAACACATACACACTTGCTGTCAATGGCAGAGCTGTGCTTCTTGGTAACTTGGGGTACTTTTACGATTGGACACCACAAGGCAGGTTCCCGGTGCTGTGTGCACGCTGCTGCCTGGGGGACTCCCCTGGGGTGTTGCTACAGACCGTGCTCCCAGCAGGGGTGGGGAAATGCAGCTATCATTGCCTCAGAACTCAGGTGGGACCCGACAAGGATTGATAAACGATATCCCATCTCTGATGTGGAGCTGGAGGCTGTTTGTCTCGGGCCCCACCACACAAGGCTTGTTCAGCGGGAAGAACAAGTGCCCAGTGCATGGCATGGTGCAGTCCTGGCAACACCTGCAAGGATGCCAGGGCCCAAAGAGGCCGGTCTCGGTGGTTAGCATTACCGTGACTTTGTGCTGTCCCGTGAGGTTCGGCGACTCGCACAAGAGCTGGGTCTCGGAGACTGTCAGGGCGCAGGGAGTGTCACCAATCAGCACCGTGTAGTTCAGCCGGGAGTTACCAGCAGCCGGCGGGAGCAGGTTCCGGCCCTTTAAGGGAACAAGGAGTGAGATCATTAGCTCTCCCGCAGATGGATTCTCCCATCACCAAGCAAATTCTCTCCCTCAGCCTTCTAACCCCAGGGAGAGCAGGAGGCTGCAGGGATCCTTCTGCTCCCCCTTAGTCCTTGATAAAGGTCCAACAAGAAGTGAAGGAGGAGTGGGAATCTGAGCCAGGGAAATACAAAGAAGATGCACCCAGAATGGGCCAAACTCAGGGGGCACGCTCCCTGATTGCAGTGCAGTTACCTCAGGGATGACTTTGTCCCTGAGCTCTGAGAGGAGGGACGCCCCTCCCACCCATGGAGACACACGGTTAACCAGGGAGTGCCCTCGTCTCAAACACTCCACGGCCCTTCTGCAAGGCTCTAAGGTGCCACATACCCACTCGCCCCATGGGGATATTTAAACTGGGGCTTCGTAATCTGGGGAGCACCACCCCCTGGTGCCAAGGGGTCCCAACCACCCTGCCCTTCCCATACTGCTGAGGGGAGGGAAGCAGTTTGGAAAAGGTTGAGACCCCCCTGATTTCCATCTCCGTGGAATACACTCCTTTGCCTACCTCCGGCACGCACAACCCCACTTCATCGGCCTTTACCAAGAGCCAGAAAGTCCCACCTGTCCTGCAGGCAGAGGGTCTGTAAGGACACAATGGGGTTCGATGGCTCTCCCATTGCAGGGCAGGGAATACCCCCCTTCCCCCACTTACCTGGCCGGCACCATCCATTTAACCCCCAAGAGACCAGCTGCTGGGCCAGCAGCTCTGAACTGAACTGGTCCATCCCATCCCTGTTTGAATTCTCTGACCTGCTGTACAGGTGCAGTGGGGAAATGCAGCTGGCCCAGGGCGGAAAAGGAAGCCAGAGATCTGGGGCTGCAATAGGGCAGCACAGGCAATGGTGGAGAAGAGCTGTGGGGGGCTTACCTTGAGGATAAGGGGAGAGCTGGGCTTGAGCTCCAGCATGCCAGAGGGGCTGAGGGGCTCGAAGACGGGGTCTGGATAATAGACGAAGTTGGTGGTATTAACAATCAGCAGCGCCTGGACATTATCCATGACAAAGCCAATCTCATCTGGGCGGTCACCGATCTCAGGGGGGCTCCGGGACGGGTTGTCGATGGATGGAGCGTAGCACAGTATGGTGGTGTCGTTGTAGACGGTGCAGTTCTACAGAGGAGACAAGGCACCAAGGCTGATCAGACCAGTCTCCCACCATCTCAGGCTGTGATACGGTCTGGTCTCACAAGCTAAGTTGGCTCAAGAGTAGTCAGTCCCAGGAGGGGAGACCCCCTGCAAGAAGTAGTTGTGCTGAATCTGTAAGGGGGCACTCTTCCCTCCAAATCACTCCCGAACCTAAGAGGTGCTGTGCTGTTGGAAGCCCTTATAACGGAGATGCAAAACCAAAGTACTGAGCACTTGTGGCCAGTCAAAATCCAGAGGCGTTTTGCACAACAGCTGGTGCTGGGCCACACCCCATCCATAATCCCATCTTCTCACTGCTCCCAAGGGAAAAGGGATATAAAGTGGAGCCCCTATATCTTCCCTCACCACTTGGGCACTGCCTGTCAGTTCCCCCCGAACTGCCAGCGGGATACCGGATTCTTCTCCACTCCCTGTCCTAGACTGTAGTGTAGTGTTGCTATGCAAACACCTCATGTTCCATCCCAGAAGTGGCTGCATTTCAGTGCGGGGTGAGGAGACCCCTGTATGCATGGGGCCTGATTTTCAGAGAGTGGATGTAAGGAGAGACTGCCAGGGACTAGAGCTTTGCTGTCCCTGAGTCAGTACTATTTCTTCTTCCAAAGCACTTTCACGAAACAGCATCCAGTTCCCCACTCCTCTCCTTCTCCCCCACCAGTGACAGACCTGTTTTGGGCCCTCCCCAGGTGAGACCCAACTGGCTTGGTGTCTCTCTTCTAATGACTGAGACCATCAAGGTCACAGAGGTACACAGGGGAGGTGGCAGGACATGCTTTTCACTGGTGTCCTGCATGGAAGCAATGAGATAGGACTCCTTGCCCTCCCTTCCCCAACCAGGCATGGGGCCTCCCCAGACAGCCAGAGATCTACTTACGTTCTCCCTCTCAGCGCTGCTGTACTTGGCACGGATCCTAGGCTCTTTGATGGTGGCCAGGTTGGTGCCTGTCACAGTCAGCAACGTCCCACCGCTAGGAGGCGCAGAGAGGAAGGAGTTAGGAGAGGCTACTCTGGCACAGGGTACCCAGGCATTGGTGAAGGTGGGCACATGCCATCGCTGCTTATCTTGGAACCTGTCCCATCCTGTATGTAACATGAAGCCCTAGAGACTCGCTTGTAAAACTGGAATATGGGGTTGTCCCTCCCAATTCCAGTCTGGACACATCCAAACAACCCACCAGCACGGGCCAATGGTGCCACGCTGGCTTCTGTCCATGCAGCAGGACCAGCTGACTTCCACCTTCAGCCGCCTCGGCAGATCGGCCAGAGGCTTCCATTTGAAACAACATCGCCCCTGTGGACCACTCCCATAGCACTTACCAATTGCCACCTCCGGGCAAGCGGAGCACCGAGAGCACAGCACAGAGCCTGGCTGCTTTGGGCAAGTTTTCTGCTGTGCCTATCGGCTTCATGCTGCTGGAAGGTCCTGGGTTTGCAGTCCTGGCGACTGCAGATCTCTGCAAGCTCACAAACCAGCTACAGCAGGCTGCCATAGGGCAAGCTTCCCTCCGCCACAGACCTCTGGGATGTGTGGGAAGTTCAGTCTCCAGGGGCACACTCAAGCCTTGGCCTCTCTGCTGAGGCTGCCACCATGGAGCCGATTGGGGGTGGGTTCTGGAACATGTACACCTGCCTACCAAGGAGCGAGACCCTCCCACCCCGTCTCAACACAGGTCCCCGAAGCGGCAGCAGCTGAGAACGTCCAGGGTACATTCCGACTGGCAACCTCCCTTAGCCATCCAGTGAGACCCAGAGGAGTGTGGGAGTCAGAAATGGAAAAGCCCCAGGAGAGTCCACCCAAGTATGTTCCGGGGGCCAGACAGAGCGTTCTCTGGGTCTTTGCTTGAAATGCCCCAGAGCAGCAGGGCTTCCACCCAGGCCTTTTGGGGAGCCTATTTCACAGCCAGGCTCCAGGAGGGCCGATGGCATGTGCAGTTTAATCAAGTCCTTACCTTCTGCTCCAGCCAATTCAAGCTTTTTAACAGCACATGTAAACCCTTCAGAAATACTTTCATGTTATTCCCTGCAGCCAAATGCCAGGCTGAAAGCCCTTTCCTCTTCCGCTCCCTGCCAGTCTAAGCGCTGCAATCCCAGGAGTGCGCTGAGACCAGGTACCACACCGGGCACCCCTGGCTACTCCTGCTTTCCTCCCAGTGCTCTGGAGCGTGTCCAGTATCCAGCCCTCCAATGGCCTACTGCGGCAGCGCCCAGAGGCCCTGGTCAGGATGGGAGCCCAGGTCTATGAGGCGCTGTACAGACATATCAGAGGCACAATCCCTGCTCAGAAGAGCTGTGCTAGGGCCCCACCTCTCTTGTATACTCAGCATATGCTCACACCTGCTAGGGCTCATGGGTAACTCCTCCTTCCCCCTCAGTCCACCCTGGTGAGCATGAGGCTCCCTGACCCCTGCAGATTTACCTGTTGATGCTCCACTCTGGGTCTATCTTCTGGATGGTGGGGTCCTCTGTGTAATTGTACTTCACATCGGGGTTGCTCAGCTCAGCCCGGTTGATATTGATGAGGATGGGTGACCCACCAGGGCTCTGGCCTGGTGGCGTCCGGCACCGGATCTCCCGGGCGTTCCTCCTGGGGACAAGGCAGAAGAGCCATCAGATACTGAGGAGGCTCTGAGCATCTCTGGCTATGGGGAGGGGCAGGACAGCATCTCCCCCCGGGCTGCACCTTGAGCGTCAGACTCTATTTCATGGTTACCAGCCCTCGCGGGCACCCTCCACCTCCTCCTACCCCAGAGGTGGGTACAGCAGTCAGTGATAGAGGCGGGACACAGAAAGCCACCAGCCCAGTTGTGCAGGTGCCACAACAGTGTTGGAGAGCACCCCCTTGTCAGTTCAAAACACAACTTCACCATAAGCCACGGGACATCTGGGCTGGGGAGTTTCTGGCAATCAGAGAGGGAGCTCTGTGGGGTGTCCAGGACAGCCTCATCAATGCAAGCCCTCCTCAGTTCCAGCCACAGCCTCCAGCTGGGGTGCACTTTGGAACCTGCCGACACATCTTCTGGTCCCACCAGCCTTGGGCAAGCCCAGTGGAAACAGCTCCCGAGGCACTGCCCTCTGTCTCTACCCATCTCCCTGCCTTCCCCCGGGGAAGTGCTGGTGAAATTGTCAGTTAACAGAGAGAAAAATAAAACAAAAGGCAGCAGGAGAAGCCAGCACAGCTCCCGACCGTTCCCCAACGCGCGACTGCTGCAAACAGCAGCGATTAGGGTTGATAACCAGTAATTACCACAGGAAAATATTTAAAGAGCCGCTCCATTATCATCCCTAATCTAAAAATTATCCACTTCATGCCTCAGGGCTTTGTGATTTTAGAGACAAAATCCTCATTCTTTGGTCTCTTTCAGGATCCTTGGAAATACAAAAGCCAGGATTTCAAGGGAGAAATTCTACAGGAACCTGGCAAAGGCACCTCACTCCAGAACTTCGTTACACCCCAGACATGGCTGTGGGTCCACTCCCCATCCTCTCCGCACAGCCCAGGGATCATACCTGATTCTTCAGCCCGCCCCAGCGATCCCCTGTCCATGGAACCCTACCAAGAAAAGACACACTGTCGTCCCCCGATGGTCACTGTGACATCACTGCCCGCATTGAGGTGGTTGCCCTCAATGCTAATCCAGGTGCCCCCAGAGAGGGGACCCCGAGCCGGAGTCACACGGTAGAAAGTGGGCGTCTGTCAAGAGAAAGCAACAAATCCAGCAATTCAAGCGTGAGCAGCAAATGACAACGTGCAAAGCCAGAAGCTGAGGGCGAAGGGGGCAGCTGCTATCAGAGCAAGATGTGTAGGAGGTGGGAAGTAGCTGTCGGACAGCAACAACGCACTGAAGTTTAGGGCAGGTGTCTTGAGGGATCCCATACCCCGCTGAAACTGCAGAGGTTTTAGAGAGGCAGAGCAGGTAGCCGAGTTTTGACCAGGACACCCAACTCTTGCCAAGAACACCCTGGGATCTAGAGTGACCAGCAGAAAGGAACCTGTTTTTTCTTTCCAGCTGAAAAACGGTGCTTCCAAGCAGCAAAGTGTCAACTCAGAGCAAGACGCATTGTGTCTGGAATTACCGGCTCTGCTTCCCGGAGTGTCTGGGTCTTCCTAGGTCTCCCACCCAAGTCCAGAACCAGCCCATCCCTACTTAGCTTGGGAGAACTGACAAGGTTGTAAACCAAGGTGGGCTCACTGCAGGCTTCAAACTGGGAAGATGATTACATAATTCCCCCATGTCCACCCCTCCTCCCCACTCCCCAGAGATTTACTTCTATGGGCTCTGGTGCCCCTGGGAGGGAGGGGCATTGGTAACTACAGGGCAAGGGGAGGCAGACATGCTGGCAGCCAGAAGGAGAGAGTGGTGGATAATACTGTATAACCTTACCACAAACGTGAAGCTTTTGGGGGATGTGGCCCTGTAGCTGGGGGAGCAGTCCCTGATGCACACCTCCACACGGGCATCGTGCGCTCGGCCTGGGCTGGCGTCTCCGATCTCACACACAATTCTAGGGGAAGCAGGAAAGGAGGTCTTAGCGCATTTCCCATGGTGGGGCTGCTCCGCAGAGCTACACATGGATGCCCTGGAGCAGAGGGGTTGGGGAGCCGAGGGCTGGCTGGGCTGGGTGTGCATGTCTCCTGGAAGAGCAGCTGCCATGGTAGCTAGACTAGACTAGACTAGTCTAGTCTAGCTTGACTAGAGGGTCATGACTAATTTTGCACAGCTCTTTCCTTGCCACTTGGCCCTGTATTCTGATAGGCTGTTATGATTCACACGATTCAGTCCATGGAGAAGCAGGAAGTTACGGCTCCCAGCAGTATGTGCTTGGAGGGGAAGGGAAGGGACAGTCCAGCACTGATCAGCTGTCAATGGAGTAGACCTCCTGGCTGCCAAGGAGCTCCATGTGAGCACAAGGACATGTGGAGATCTTCCCCAGAGAGCCCATGTCCCCTCGTCGCCTCTGTCCACAGCAAGCAGAGCCGTCCGCTGGCTCTCTCCGACTGTTCAGGTTAGCCCTTCACTGCCACCCAGCCCAGGGACAGGCCTGGGGGCTCATGGGACCAGAAGAGCTGTTCTCACCAAGAGACTGTGTCAGGGTTTAGATGCCCCAGGACACAGGCAGGCCCGTTTCCCTGATGACTTGCTGTGGTGGTGAACCAGTTATCAGGGAGAGCTAATGCTCAACCTCGCTGCTTAACTGCCCTTTCCAGCCCTGCTCCCAGCCAACTGCGAGGCTGGACGTGCTCAGACAGCAGCGGGTGTCAGAGTGGGGTCGACAGCTCTCCGCTGATCGAGATCACAGCTCTAGGTGAGGAAGGCAGCAGGGGACACTAGGGCCAGTCTAGAACTGGCCAGCGTGGCCTGCAGGCTGGGTGGGTTTGCAGCTGCCATCTCTCTGCACTGGCTGTGCATGGGCTTTGCCCCTCTCTGCTCCAGCTCAGTGCCCCAGTGTTAACACCAGCTCACAGCAGCGAGGGTGAGCGCTCCCACTCAGAACACGTGAACCCCTCCAACCTGGAGTGGGGATGTGGGGCGCCATCTCTGGCTACCAGACCAGGGTATCTGACCGCCCCCTGCCAGTTGGGCACTTACTGCTCAGCGCTGATGTACTCGCTCTCGATGGGAATGCACATCACTTTGCCGACCCGCACTCCCAAGCGCACATCCTCAAACTTCAGGCCTAGGTTCTCTCCGGTGATGGTCAGACGGGTCCCTCCCTGCCTGGGGCCCGTCTCAGGTGACAGCTGAGAGAGAGCAAAGCAAAGCTTGACTTGGAGGCAGCAAGAGGACAGGGAGAGAGCACTCTGGCCAAGGGTACACGGGCAAACACTTTGGGCTATGATAAGGGCCCAGGGATTCTTACTGCCCACACAGAGCAGAACAGGCCTGGGCTCCCCCGAAAGCCCCACAGACGGTAAGCTGCCTGGCACTTCGGTTATCTGCCTCAGGTGGCGGAGCAGTGGAGTCCACCCTGCTGGGATCTGAATGTGTGGCTCCAAGGAATCTGGGTCTTTCAAGGCACTGAGCCACCCCCTCTAACTCACAGGAACTCTGCACACGCCCACAAGTGCCTGCTGATGCATAAGCACAGGCCCAGCCACAGGGACAGCCATGGAAGAGGCAGGCCTGCCTGGCCTTCAGGCAGATCACGAACTCTCTGGAATCAGGACCACACCCGGCCAGAGGACCAGCTCCACTATACTCCTGCTGCCCTGGCAAGATCAACAGAAGCCCTGCAGGGAGGCTGCTGCCCCAAAGGCGATGGACGCTAACCCCTTCCCCACTGCCACCCCTCTCAACAAACAAAGCCTGAGCTGGTGCCAGCTGGGGAGAGAAGGGAGGTCCCAACTTTGAGACGCGCCTCATTTAGCAGGATGATTCCCAATAAAGCAGACAGGTGTGGCCTGACAAAAGCCGGCACGATGACGGATGAGCAAAGAGGCGCAGGCCCGCCACTGCTGCTAACAAGGTAATTATGAGCAATTTTACACCAGATTTCACTGGCCCCAGCGCTCAGCACACACCTGCAGGCACTAAACAGAATTAATGGGAGAGCACTGTGCTCCCATGCCAGGGGCTGGGTCATTGGCAACACGGAGCCTGGGGAACGGGGGGGCAGGAGGAGGCTGCCCCGGCAATGCCCATGGGCAGTGGATTATTAGAATGATGCCAGTGGGGAGCAAGCTGGCGCGTTCATACAGGGACAGCACCTTGACCCAAGAGCACGCATTTGACCTTCCCACACCACAGCGGGGAGCGCTGGGAGAGATCGTGGCGCTGTCCTTGACAGCCCCAGGTTGCTATGGAGAAGGCCTCAGTGCCGGAGCCAGCGCCTTCCTTTCAGTGAATTTCCTGATCGAAGTCATGGCTGGCCCTTTCCTCCCGCCTCGCCCCAAAGCCCATACCAGCTCTCTATGGGACTGCTGCAAAGCCAAGCTGGCCTAGGCTATCTGCATTCATGGCAAACCTGGCCTGCTGTAACCTTGGGTCTTGGATGCTTTATCAGCTGGGGATATCCCTCTCCCAGCGGTGGGCATCCATTTGCTAGACACAACTTCTCCCCAGCCAGGGACCAGAGCAGAGAGGAGCACAGGGAAGGAAGAGAACCAAGCAGTAGCCAGCCCTGCCTCAATGCATCCCAGCCGCGAGGAACTGTACCAATCTAGGAGCAACTTCAGTACGGCAATCTAGTTCCTCGCCACAGCAATGGCCACTGTAGGGTTACTTATCATCACCTAGCATTTGCACAGTTGCATCTCATCTTCAAAGTGCTCTGTAAACATCTCCGTGTACAACTAATGATGCTGTTCAGAACAAGTCCTAACTAATCACCCCCCACCGGGGCACAGGCTTGCTTCAGGTCAGTGGTAGAGCTGGTGACAAAACCCAGGAGTCCTGGCTCCCATTCCTGCACTCTGACTCACAGGCCGCGCCGCACGTTAACTCACAGCAGGCTCAGGGCAATCACACACCATGAGCCGGAATTTATACAACAGTAAAACCAATCTGGGCTTTGGGGTTTTGTTGTTTGCCTAAATTCAATCCAGCCCTCTGCTAAAGTCCCGGATCAGGACTCATTAAGGTAGCTGCAGCAGGCGATCAGATTTGTTCTCCCCTAAATTGGGCTCTGCTGGGGTGGTTGGCGAGAAACGACTGTTTGTTCGGCATTTTTAAATTAGTGTTAAAAGCTGCCCCAGCGTGTTAGATTCCTCCTCCTATGTGGTGAAACTGACAAGGACCGTGCAGGGGGGGAGCAACAACCCCGGGAAAGAGATGACACCGCTCGCACTGCTGCGCGGGTAGGTCACAGCTAAACAAGACACATGGGAGGGAGAGCTGCTCTCCCAAACTTCCCACCCCCAAGTTCCCACCCACCCCGGCTCCAGCCCTGACAAACAACATTGCTCTTCTGCTAATTGGTTTCACAGGGTCCTTTTACATAAACCAGCAACTGGCTCCTCTGAGCGCAAGATGAGTGCTTGCTCCTCGGACCTGCCAGCCAGAGCGGGTGCAGGGGCTGCCAGTGGCAGAGAACAGGGTGCAGGGCAGGCCTGCTGGCTGGTAAATCATTCCTAAGGGGACAGCCCAGCTCAGTTCCGTACTGGGTCCCCTCTTGTACTAAGCACTTATGTGCATGCCAGCTTGGAAGGCCCCTGCTCGTCAGGCTAGAGAAAGAGGATCTGTTTGCAGAGATGCTGGGAGCACAGAATCACTCACATCCAGTGTCAGGGTCACCATCTCTCATCTAGGAGACAGCTGCCCCTGGGGAGAGGCTGCCCGGGCTATGCTGGCTGCAGCAGTACAGCATCCCCTCACCTCTTCCCATCACAATGCTGTGTCAGCACAAAACAACAGTACGTGACCACATGGGGCCAGACATTGCGATGCAGCGTTGCTACACAATGACTGGGTCCCCCAATACCAGACACAGAGAGATGTCCCCTCTGGGATCCCTCTGCCCCATGCTCTCATCCCCGGACAGCTGCTTGCATCTTCCTCAGGCTGGATGTCCTCTCAGCGCAGGAGTCACTGAGTGCAGCATGGGGGCTCTCCTAACTGCGCTCCCAGTCCCCGAAAAGCTCGATTCTAGCTCTGCTTTATATTGTGGGGGAGGTCTGTGTTAAATAATTGCAGCATTTCTGTGCACAGGCACGCTCCACCGTCACTGTGCAGTACCCACAGCTTTGTATAACTGTAGGACCTACAATAAGCGCAGCGGCTGAACACAACCAAACAATCACCAGTGATCCCCCCCTCTAACCACAGGCCCGAACAAAGATGAGCATACGCTGCAAGGGCAGATGATGATTGCTGATTGATTTATTTATGCAGGACCTAAAACTAGAGTGGCAATTTCTTAATTTATTTTTAATGATTTAGGGACAGAGAGACTGATATCAGGACCAGACAGCGGCAGCTAATTGGACGCAGCTTGTAGCCAGCCCATGCCACGTCTGATGCATTCAGCGTGAAAGGCGGAAGCCCGAATTCCTCAGTCAGACACTCAGTCCCTGAGGAAACCCCCCAAAGTCAGGGCCCATGTTTAGAGAACAGCCAGCCTATGGGTGCAGTGAGCCCCCTCCTCAGCAGAGGGCTGGGCAACACGAAGGGGAATGTTAAGGGCCAGATTTCAACATGCTCAGCATGCCCAGTTGGAGCCAGTTTTTCCAAAGCCCCTTATTTAAGTACCAAACGGGAGCTGAGCTCTTTGGGATCTCTGGCCCCAGCTGCAGGTGCAGACTCCTTTTGAGAATCCTGGCTTCACCGGTTACCCCTCTGCCCCTGAGAGGAGTTCTAGTCTAGGGCGGGGTATTTTTAAAGCTTCCCAGAACAGCACCGGCACATGGGTTCTTCCTCTGGATCTGCACAGTGGAGTCATCTGCACAAAAGATGTTTGACAAGGGGATCCCTGTTAGCCACAGCTGAGTTTCCCATACAGAACATCCCCATCTCTTCCACCTACCCAGCTGAGCCAACACCCCAGCAGCCTGGCAGTGCGCAGCCCCACCTGTGACTAGCTTGGCCTGAGGGCGAGGAGGCCTTGTTACAAGCCCATCCCTTGGGAGCTCCAGCTCAGTCAGGAATCCAGGCTGTTCTAGAAGCTGTAGCAGCACATTCCACTCTTGCGAGAGGGAAGCAGAGAAAGCTACAATCCACTGGCCTGCACGATTGCTGCTCCCACCAGGCAGAACAGGCCGGGGAGAGCCCACTTCCGGCACACAGAGTCTTGGCCGATGGCAGAAGTGCAGGCAGTAGCAGCTGGGTTGGCTGCCATTCAACGCAAACAGCCCTCGTGGCTTGAAAAGCACTTTCAGGTTTATGACCCTGCAGCGTTTCACCTTCCAGACACTTGGCAAATTTATTCCTTGACCTCTCTGAACTCACAGGGCCGTCCCCCTTTGCAATTTTAGGCAAAATTAGGGCTCATGAAATGACAGGCTGACAGGGCAAGTGATGGGCAAGCTTTTTCCTAACATAGCTCTGCCAAGGCACCTCACTTCTCACCTGCAGCGCTCCTAGTATTTCACTCCTGGCTCCCATTCCCTTCTCAGCGTGTCACTCTATCCTGACCTGCAGCACCCCGTTACCCCAGCAGACCCTGGGGCCCACCCACCACTCTGCCAATGCACCTCACTCTGACTCACAACAATCCCCGCTACCCCAGATCCCTGCCCCGCTCAGCACATCTCTGTCAACACCCCTTCATCCTGACCGGCTGCATCTACTGCTACTTAACCCAGAACCTCTCTGCAACAGGGGTTGCTAAGCGTGCCAGAAGCATGGGGTACTTTGCACTGTGCATGGATTGATGCCCACTGGTGAAGGAGACATCAAACTCACTTGGGTTTGCGACTTCCATGGAGATCTGAACTACATGGCACCCGGAGGTGTGAAGCAAAGACATCAAGCTCCAGTGTCCCCACTCCACACACACAGACCCCACAAGGAGACTGAGTGTCTAATGGTGTCGGCACCGGAAGCGGAGTCAGGAGAGCTAGTTCTATCCCAGCTCTGCCACTGATTCACTGTCTGACCCTGGGCAAGACACTGCCTCTCTCTGTGCCTCAGTTTCCCCATCTGTAATACAAGGAGAACGATACAGACCCAACTTAAGGGGGCTGACAGGCTGAATCCATTCATGCTTGCTAAGCACGCAGGGCTCCTGAGATGGACAGTGCCACAGGAGTCTGTGGGCATAGCCGTCATGCACCCGGCATTCTGGTGCTCTGGAGCCAATGGGGTGAGTGAGTGAGGCCCCCCCCATTATTTTTTCACTAACACAGTGCATGTCACCCAGTAATGCCGTGCCTAAGCACACCCTGCCCCCTCCCATCTCACAGGCTCCCCCTGTCCCGTGTGCAGCTTACTCCCTCCGCTCATCTGGACTGAATTCAACAAGCAAACTTTCACTGACCCCAGCCACCACTCCTCTCCGCCTGGCCAGGGATACATCAGAAGCAGGGTCCCCCAACCCCATCGCATCCGGGATGCCCGGGGCTGCGTACCAGCCACACAGCCTGATGCTATGAACTCGGGGCACTGCTCGCAGAGTGGGGCTTGCAGAGGAGATGGGAGAAGGTTTGCACAGGTGCGTGACTGGTTTCATGCTGGGGGGCTGAGAGATGGGGCAACAATGAAGCCAATGGGAACTTGGCCACTCACTTAGCGGCAGCAGGATCGGGCCCATGTGAGGTCACGTGAGATCAGGACAGGTATCTCTTCATATGCAGAACTGGCTTCAGATAGCTCAAAATAAGGTGACAGCTGGTCTCCTGGATGGCAGACTTACCATGAGGAGAGCAGAACTGGGGTTATTTCAGCCCTAAAGTGACTCCCAGGCAAATAGTAATCTACATACCACAATTCCAGGAACTCGCTGTGTGTCTCACTCTGAAACCTAAAATCTCTGTTGAGTCAGTATGACGCGATGGATACAGCTACAAGAATGGTTGAGAGCTCTTTTTGTTTAGAATATCCCCAGGTTCAATCATCACTGGGATGCATGGTTTGCTACCATCCAGTTTTTAAGTTCTCAGCCACTTTGGGCTTTTTTACACACGTGACTATGAATTACGTCCATGTGACAGCAGGACCTTTAGCTACTAGTACATAATCAACACGTTGGCCCTTCCAGCACCTACTAATCCAAGGAGCTCACCACCATTTAAAGACAGTAACAAAGCTTCCTAACCCCCTTAGAAGCAGGTCACTATCAGTAGCTGCATTTTACACATGGGGAAACTGAGGCACACCATGGTCTCAGAACATTTTCAGAAGGGTCTGCTAATTCTGGGTGCCTCAGTTATTGGGGCCCCAACATGGGACAACTTGGGCTTAATTTGCAGGTGTTGTGTGCACCTGCTGCTCCGACTGACTTCAACCGGAGTGACAGGAACACACCACTTCCTGAAAATCAGGCTCTAGTTGTCTCGAGCTGGGCACGCTCGAAAATGAAGGCCAAATGGCTCGCCAGCAAAGCCAATATGACTCCCGGTCCTGTGACATCTGAGTTCTCATGCGTGGGCGTCTCAGCATCAGCCTGGCCTTGTGTGATTCTAGAAGCATCAGTTACCAGGTCACCTTAGAACAGAGCTGCCAGGCCTTTGAAGTGCCCGTCCCTAGAGGGCTATGCTGGGATCCTCCCTGGCTGCCACACCCCAGAAAAGGGGCTCGACTGGAGAGCTCTCAGCACATTAGCTTGAGCTGGCAGGAAGAGAACTCCTGCTGGAACGGATGAGGAGGTGCATTTCCAGGCCAGGATTTACAGGAAATGGCCCAACTTGATTATCATGCACATTGTGTAAAGAGTTGTCACTTTGGATGGGCTATCACCAGCAGGACAGTGAATTTGTGTGGGGGGGTGGAGGGTGAGAAAACCTGGATTTGTGCTGGAAATGGCCCAACCTGATGATCACTTTAGATAAGCTATTACCAGCAGGACAGTGGGGTGGGAGGAGGTATTGTTTTATATTCTCTGTGTGTATATAAAGTCTGCTGCAGTTTCCATGGTATGCATCCGATGAAGTGAGCTGTAGCTCACGAAAGCTCATGCTCAAATAAATTGGTTAGTCTCTAAGGTGCCACAAGTACTCCTTTTCTTTTTGCGAATACAGACTAACACGGCTGTTACTCTGAAACAGTGTGTTTGTTTTAGCTGATGAGGCAGGTAGAGTGTGGGAGGTGACAGGGAGCAAGGCATGTTTCAACACCCAATGCCCAGAAATGCTCCTTCTTCTATCTCTCCACTCCCTGCCCCCCAGATCATTAAAAATGAGTAGATCACAGACTTCATAGTCTTTACATTGTTTTTCCTTCCTGCTCATCCTGCCCAGCCTGAGGCAGTGAAGCTAAGTGGGCCCGTTACCTTTTGTAGGCCAAACCCAGCCCTAATGCAAGCAGGTGCATCTCCCGATGACTTCAACAGGAAATGCGCCTGCTTCGGCACTTGATGAATTTGGTCCCCGCTGTCTAATCAGAATCACTCTGTTTTTAGCCAGTTCCACTGTCCGGATCTTAGGTTCTAGCCAAAGGCTGTAAGGTTGGACTATCCAATGCCTCAGATAGCAGACCCTGCTCTCCCCATCCCCCTAAGCAAGATTTCATTGATGTTTATTAATCATACAAATCTTTCTAGTCACATTACATTGTATAAAATTCTTTTTTTAAAAGCCCTGATGATTTGGGCAGAAACTACTTGACTAAATCCTCTGAGTCCCCTTCCGTCACCAGGAGAGAACAGCTGTGAGGAAGGGACTAAACTTGCCCATGGGATTGTGGGATTTCTCGGGGGGGGGGGTTGTCTCTCCCCTGGCAGGTCCTTGAAGAACAAAGGGGTTATTTACTGGAAGGGCCACTGGTTTCTACAAACATGACATCGCAGGAGGTCTCACTGGGGAGATTACTATCCGCTTCTATATGAGGAGAGACTAACAAGACTGGGACTTTTCAGCTTGGAAAAGAGACGACAAAGGGGGGATATGATTACGGTCTATAAAATTATGACTGGTGTGGAGAAGGTAAATAAGGAAGTACTATTAACTCTTTCTCATAACACAAGAACTAGGGGTCACCAAATGAAATTAATAGGCAGCAGGTTTAAAACAAACAAAAGGAAGTATTTCTTCACACAACACACAGTCAATCTGTGAAACTCCTTGCCAGAGGATGTTGTGAATGCCAAGTCTATACCATGGTTCAAAAAATAACTAGATAAGTTCATGGAGGATAGGTCCATCAATGGCTATTAGCCAGGATGGACAGGGATGATGTCCCTAGCCTCCGTTTGCCAGAAACTGGCAACGGGCGACAGGGGATGGATCGCCTGATGATTACCTGTTCTGTTCATTCCCTCTGTGGCACCTGGCATTGACCACTGTCGGAAGACAGGATACTGGGCTACATGGATCTTTGGTCTGACCCAGTATGGCCGTTCTTATGTTCTTATAACTGCTTTAATGCTAGCAGACATTTTGGAAAAGCCATTAAACCTCATGCTTCAGGGTTTAAGCCAATCTCTCATTGTTGGAGGCCAGGAAGTTTCTTGCACCTTCCTCTGAAGCATGGTGCTGGGCACTGCTGGAGACAGGACACTGGACCAGATGGCCCCCGGCTCAGAGCCAGCATGGCAGTTCCTATGTGATTTAAACTTTGGCAACAAGGGGTGATAGGAAAACACTCCTATACCTAGAACACGGGAGTCATATGGACCCTTTTGTGGGTCATGCAAGCAGTCTGGAACAGTGTGTCTAGTGGTTAGAACTGAGGATGGCCTTAGAAGCCCTTCTGCCAATTCCATAGCTGACTCACTGCAGGACCTTGTCACTTCCCTTTTCTGTGCCTCAGTTTCCTCCTCTGTAAATGAGGGATAACGGTCCTTACCCCCTTCCATAAAGTTCTTGCAGCTGCAGGCCCTGGGTGGAAGGTGATGGGCCAATCCAGCTCCCAGAGCAGAACGTCTCTTAGGCTCTGCAGCTCAGCCCATCTCTGCTATAGGATGGCTCAATGCTCTTAATCACTAGTATTTTTTATCATTAATTTGAAACAAAATCTCAATGGATGGGTGGCAAGCAGGCATTGTCGGGGCAGGGTTCCCACCCACTGCTGTGAATGGCAGGCATGTGCCTGCAATAGAATTACACTTCTCAGCAGGGCCAGTGCAATAGTCACCTCAGTGCCAATAACCAGCCCGAGCTGAGTGACTTTGGGGAACAGGAGAGACACAACTCTCATTTCCAGCCTTCATCTGATAGGACACTGAACCCAAATAGATTAGATACTGTGCTGAGACTCCGGTAATTAACACAGTCAAGGCCTGCCTGGCCCGGAATCCGTGGGTAAATAGAACACATCAAATAGAATTACCCACCAATCCCTCTTAATGCACTTGGAGCCTGGCCCAACAGACATGTTAACATTAATATACACAATCTTATTAACTGAAGGTCATAAAAGCTGTCACAGACCAGAGATGATGAACTACCATTGTCCGGGGGGCAGGGAAAAGAGGGGAAAGAACCCAGACCCACGGCTTGCCTGGGATTCCACACCAGGATCCAAGAAAACCTAGGAATACGTGAGGAAGGTTGGAGCCTCTGAGCGTGAAAGCACAGAGAGAGAGGCTATTAGTCTGCAAAACTGGGGAGAGGGAATAATAAACAAACAACCCATGATACCAAGGCCACATCTACACTACCGGGATCATAGTGGCATAGCTACGTGCCAGCAGCATGCTGGAACATAGTACCGCCTGCACCAACGGAAGGGGGTTTTCCGTCGCTGTAGGAACACCACCTCCCCAAGCAACAGTAGCTACATCAACAGGAGCATTCGTCCACTGACCCAGCTTTCTCTGCCTCGGGGGTAAGGACAGCATCACTCAGTGGCTTTTTCACACCCTGAAGGCACACAGCTATGTCGACCTTCATTTCAAGTGCAGCCCAGGGCTAAGAGCCTGCCATCTGAGGATCTCAAAGCACGTGGCCAGAATTCACTAACTAACTATGCGGAATCATTATTACCATTTTACAGAGCGGGGGAACTAGGGCACAGAGCCAGGGTGTGACTTTGCCCAAGGTCACACACAAGTTAGTGCCGGAGCCAGGAACAGAATCCCAGAGTCCTGGCTCCCAGCCCCTTGCACTAATCCACTAAAGTGCACTTCCCCCTCTGTACAGAAAGATGTGACTTCCCCACCCCCATTGCATGGGAAGGCTGGCCCTGAGCCCCATGGGTGTCAAGGGATCAGCAGCAACAGGTGAGACAGGGAATTCAGGCTTAATATGTCAGAACAGAGTGACGTGAGAGAACCGGAGAGATCCCACTCAGGAGAGCAACTAGTGTTGCTGGGAATTCTGCATGGCCAAGGGCAAAACATCCCCAGAGCGGGCAGGGAGCCAGGGGAACGTGCTCACCAGACCCAAGCAGGAGAGAGAGCGATACAATAGATATGTAAGTGCATATAACTAACTAGAGAGGGACTCTGCCTTTGTGCCACCCTCCTCATGTTCCTAGCCCTGCACTCTGTCAGCTCTGGTCTCCTTGACACTCCCTTTGCCTCCTTCTCACACTCTACCCCATATCTCGAGCCACCCGTTGAAATGGTACATCCGCCCTCTTCCTCGCAGCCTCCCCCTCCAAACCCCCCTTCAACCTCAGTCTCCACTCCGACACTCTCTGCTCTTGTACCTGGTGGGAGAACATTAAACCCTGGTGTCTGAACAACTGCTCCCTGGGAGATCTTCCCTGCCCGAGAGCTGCCAGCTCCGTGTTGCCTGCTCAGCCATGTTCCTGTATGCTACCCATCTCCTTTAGACTCTAAACTCTTCAGGGGAGGAAGCTTGGCTCCATAATTATCTGTACAGGCCCATGCACACCAAAGGCACTCAATATGCTAGTCCACCACAGCCATGGCCAGTGCTGAACTGCCCCCTGCAGCGTATTCTCCAGCACTGCATTCAGCACGTGTGCACATACACAGGCCCGTCTTCCCCCCATCCCAGACATACCTTGATGATCTTGGGGTCTGTACAGCGGCTGTTGCCGTTGCTGGCGTGCATCCAGCTGCTCTCGTAGGCTGGGCAATGCTGCCGCAGGGTGCACCTCTTCTCCGTCACGCACCAGCCACACTCGAAGCGCGGATCTGCCTTGAGGCAGAGGCCACAGCTTTCACGCAAGGCCGAGCACTTGTACAGGTGAGCTGCAAGGGGGAGAGGAGTGTCAGGTCATCCACGCATTGGTGTTTTTTATGATGAGGGCACCTGCCCACAAGGAACCGGGCAGAGACCCACTGGCTTATTTTGCATGGGCCAGCCAAATATCTGGGAACAGCTAACACCTTGGGATCTGTGCTGACCACATGGCCTGGAGCGTGGTGCTCCGCAGAGGACATGCTTCTGGAACAAATGCATCTTTCTTAAGGGACTGGCTGGCTATGGGTATGAAGAGCTTCCCCTTTAAGGTACTGGCTCTAATCAAGCCCCAGGTGGGGGCTGGTGGGTGGGAGGCTTGCGAGCGGACTGTGCAGACAGATCATGCCGCCTGCTTACCCTGGATGTTCTGGGGGTTGTCGATGACGAAGTTTCCATTCCACACCACGGACAGGTTCACGGGCAGGTCGCTGATGTCATTCCCTTCATAGAAATACTGCAAGGGGAGACACAAGAAAGCAGAGCTCCTTCATCAGCGAGGGGAAGGGAAGCCAGACGTGCCCTGATAGATAAAGAGAGGCCCAGAAATCTCCCCGTTTAACTTCCCTAGTGGGAGCACGGAGAAGGAAAGAGACTTGGCTCAGACGATCCCTGCCAGCAGGGATGGGTCTGGCACCATGGGTGCCTTTGTGCCACAGCGACTGGCGGCTGACGGACAGAGTGTGCTCCCACCCAAAGACCTCAACTAGCAGAGAAAGAAATGTCATACAAACCAAGGGTTTCAAACAGTCAACAAGCCCCATTAACCAAAGAGATCCCACAGCCAGCCGGAAACTGTCCATGCCAGGGAGCAATAAACAAATAACCCCCAGTACACCTCCGTCCCCAGCAGCTAGAAGAGGGGCTGGGGCGACGCTGGGTGCTTTGCTACATGCTAAGGGGCCACAGGGCTAGGATTCCTGAGGATCCTGCGGGGGTGAGTGGACAGGAGGTGGGGGAGCACGAGAGCCGCTTGGGGACACTGAGCTCATAGGCACCTTGCAGCCAGAGCCAATTCTGGAGGGGCCATGCTGTACAGGGTTTGCTTGACGTGGGCACGTGGCGAGACCCATTCCCTACTAACACTGCCCTTCCCTAGCACCTCCCCGCTGAGGAGCAGCACAACCATTAGCCACCTATCCATGGCATGCCCCACCCTTGCCCCAAGGATGGGAGCTGCTTTCAATGGCACTGTGCCCTATCACAGCTTCTTCTCCCTCAGGGACACTTCCATACGCCTCTCCTTGCTGCTGTGGAAGGAGCTGCAGGACAGGACTACTAGCCCCATCTCACAGGTGCAGAACTGAGGCACAGTGATGGTGGGAGCGGAGGCTAATGCACAGCCGCACAGATCTGGGGGAATTTCTCATCACAGTCAGAGACTCCTAGCACCGACTGGACAACTTCCCATTCCCTGTGGCTCTGCCAGCGTCCCTCAATCCTAAGCAAAGACACCCACTTCTATTCCAGTCCCGACCTCCTCACCGCTCTGCCAATGTTCCATCATGCTGCCTCTCAGCACCCACGGCCATTCGGATCTCCTGGTCCTCCCACCTCTGCGGCCACCCTTCGCTCCTAACCTGCAGTCCCCTCTCCCTGCTATTGCAGGCCTGGGCCTCTCGCTGCTCTAACAACCACCGCAATCCGGACTCAAAACCATCCCTGTGATGTGGGCAAGCATGCATTAGGGACTAGGGCAGGCCAAACCCGGGAGCACAGAGAGTCGATGTGTCTCTCTGGGAAGCATCGGGATGGACCCTGTTATCTGCAGCTTCAACACTTGCACTAGCTCATAAAACAAATCTATAGGACAGTCTTCACCAGAGCAGTGCCCACCTGCAGCCCAGAAACGGGGCCATTCTGGGAACAACATGGCGGGAAACTGCTTTGATTAATTATCTCTCAGTCCTCACGATACACAGGCTCGGTCTGCAGCCAAAGTAAGGAGTGTTTTCCCCTGGTGGCCTGTTTAAATGGAATGATTGTGCTGCCCACACCATGGCAGAGATTGGAGCTGCCTTTCTGCCCTCTGCAGAGCACAAGTGCTGCTGGATTCTACCTTCAGTGGAGCACAACTCCTCTCCCCGCTCTCATGCCTGGATCGCAAAGCCCAAGGGACTCAAGCTAGGCTCAAGTTCTGGGGAGGTAAGCAGGGGGCAGTTCAAAGACGGAAAGCAGAGATTAGACCTCCAGCAAACCACTCATCCTGCCCCCAGACCTCCTCCCCACCAACACCTTCTACCTTGCTTCTAACCTGAGCCAAAACTCCTGGCAGCCCCATCAGCAGTCCCTACACAGCCCCTGCATGCAGGCGGAGGATTAATCAATAGGGAGACAGGAAGGCAGTCAGAATCTTCCCTGACAGCTAACGACCTCCTCTGGTGAGAGATTCTCCGCTCCTCTCTGGAGAAAATGACAGGCGTGTCAGGAGAGATTAAATGCATGATTCATGGGTTGTTGGAGTTTGTTGGGAGCCACATACACTGCTGCATTGGCTCTCTTTGGCTCAGACCCCACCCCCAGTTACTCTGCTGCCCAGCTTCACAGACTGGGTGTGATGATGGAGGTAGGAGGGTAAGTGGCAGCATTGCCCCCTGGTCCATCCCTTCCTTCAACACCAGTTCTGTGCTCGGCTCAGAGAAAATTGAAGCGATTCATTTCCCCTTGCAGCCCTCAGATGGGACCGAAAAGATATCAGTACCAGGGTGGGGGAAGGGGCTTTCTCCTGCCAGGGAGCCAGTAACACCTCTGCACCCTATTGCCTGAGCTAAATTAATCACCACCTTGTATCAGACATGGAAGTTTTCATGGAAGAATCTCCGAACTCTCTACAAATGGGGAAACTGAAGCAGAGAGCAAGAGAGAGGTAGGAGGTGGTGTGTCACCTGAGTTCATACAATGAGCCAGTGGCAGAGCTGGGAATAAAACCCAGGAGTCCTGAGTACCAATCCTGTGCTCCAGCTACTAGGATCCTGCCCCATCTGTGTGAAGCAGCAGCAGCGGGCTGAACTGCATAGCTTGGGTGACAGCAGCATGAATCCAGCAGTGACAGTCCAAACCTGGATCCCTGCAGACAGGAGTCATCCCCCCTTAGGGCTGGGTATACTGGAGACTCTGCCAGAGGAGAGGAGTTATTGGGACTCACGCTAGCCTTCAGGGCCAGGCGCCCTGGGGTCAAACAATAGCTGGGTGCACTGCTAAGGGGGCGGGCCTGATTTGGGCACTACCTGCCTTTTCACAGACGTGTTAGCTTGTACCTCAAACTAAACACATGCACACCGGGCAAGGTCAGACTCTTCAATGGTAAACAGACTGGCTCCTGTATTGCTTACTGAGCAGGGGGACTTCCAGGAGACCTGGAAACCCTGCATCCTGCCTGCCCTTCCATGGACACTAAAGACCCTACAGCGCCTCCTATCAGAGGTGGATTTCAACCTGCAGTCCTTAGCCATGAGTTCCCCAGTGCAATGTTGCTGTGCACCCGTTGGCCATTGCCCTTCCTCCCAGAGGTGGCTGCATTTCAGCGGTGCTGCATGTATGCCTGTCTGTATAAGTGCACTCTGGGAATTTTTTTTTGGGGGGGGGGGGGGTGTAGGGGAGGTGCTAAGGGAATAAGATACTAGTCGCCTGTCTATGCACCAGAGCACAGTCAAGGGGGTTAGGACATAGAAGGGAACGTACGGAAAGAAATATGGCAAGGGAACATTTTTCATCAGACTGCCCTACTCTGTCAGCGCACACCGTGGATAAGCCTCTCGGAGATCGGGCTGGTGACAGCTACTGCCCAGGCACCCACTAGCTAGCAGGGGGGTATGTTGCTTGGCCTTTCTTGATGGGACTAAGAGCACAGGTGGGCAGGACAGTAACTGTTACCCGGGCAGTGCTGGCCTCCGCTGGAGGCCTGCATGGGGAAAGGCATGCCTGGTAGTTCAGTGAAAGTAGCATGAGATGATCTCAGTGCCGGTGTTTGATCCCTGATCAGTGTAAAATCAGAGGGACACCTGGGCTCCGTGCCCTACATTCCTGGGGATAGGCAGAAGGAGAGGCTGCTCTCCATGGCTTCTCTCTGCCTGGGCCAGAGACCAGATTACACCTAGGCCCCTGCCCCGTTACTGCTGCACCCAGAAGAGATGGGGGCCTTCCCCTCCTCCGAACCTGTATACTGTGGTTATTGGGATGTCTTGCCTTTAACCCAGCTGGCAGGCTGAGAAGCTCCCCCAGCGCTCCTCTGGGGATTGGCCAAGAGGGAGCACTGCAGCGGAAACCAACTGCCCCACAAAGCCAGAAAACCCTGCTGGCCCACCCTTTCCCTCCTTCCCACATGGCGGCTCAGGGCAGGAGACACGCCAGCCCCACTGCTGAGTCATGCACAAGGCTCTGCTTTACCGGGGCCATTCGCCTCATCCCCAGGCTCCCAAAAGCTGGAAAGGGAGGTGCCCACAGGCAGCGGCCAGTTGCTGAGCAAGAGGCAGAAGGATGGCCCAGGAGAGGGGGCAAAGCAACTCTGCTCCAAAGCCAAGGCAGCAGCAGGAGGTAACACATGCAGCAGTACCTGGGGTCATTCTGATCTCACTGGACAGCCTGCCCCACCAGCCTTGGGTCTCCCACGCCTGGGCCGCACCACAGGTTACCATCCATGCATGGCGCGCAGCTACCTCTGGGGCGGTATGCAGCGGCTGCTCAGTGGTGCATGGCAGCTTATGCCAGGAAGTGAAGAGGAATGATACATCCAGTTGAAACCACCGCTGGGCCATTCATTCTCATACACCACCAAGAGCTCTATTTTCCAGCTCAGCTGAAAGCCAGCCTCTTCAGCGGGATAGCACGCCCACCATCGACACCCTACTGACGCCCGGCTCCAGCGCAGACCCACGCCCCGCTGAGCCAGCGCCAGCATGACATGAGGTGCTCCTTGGCGGTCTCCCATCCAACCCTCTTGGCACATCAGAGCCAATGGAGCCTTTCACATCTGAGCACCGCAGGCCTTCCCCACTGCTCCCAGGATGACAGAGCAGAAGGGGCTAGGAGTTAAGATCTCAGCAGGTGTAACCTCCCTTCTATCCTACCTCCACCTCAACAGGTGGGCAGAGCCTGAAGGACCCCCTAAGAGGGACAAGCTACATTAAGGAGTGGAAACCATCAATCGGCAGCCTCGGGAAGTAGGAGTTGGGGGAGGGGCGACGGAGCAGGATTTAGCTGTGACGAGCAGCATGGCAGCCTAAGTGAAATTGGCATTTTCAATTTGTACTCTGACATGTCTCATTTGGGGCCCTGGCATCTCGGGAAGGCATCCAGCCTGCAGCTGTCCAAAACTCTTATTTGCATCTCTCTGCCCCAGCTACTTTTGGAAATGAGTTCCTTCTGGGTGGGGGTGGGAGGAGAGATGATTAACCCTTCACACACCAGCCCTGGAGACAGCAAGACGCACATGTGGGAGGCTGGGAGGAGACAGACCCAATGGACTACGTATCTGCCTCTGGAAGAACAGGCCTCCCCACTAAACTCGGAGACTCCTGGAGCGACGGCACATGGCCCAGGCAAGGAAGGATGCACTGGAAGGGAGCAGTCTGAGCAAAGTGCCCAGAGAAATGGGAACAAACGGCAGGAAGGGCACACACTGTCAGCCCTCGCTCTGCCAAACTAATGAATGATCATGACCAATGGTGACAGTTCTGCCCTGGTTCTGAAGTTCACTTCAGTAATGTATTACCTTCGCTACCGAGATGAGATGAAGCCATACAACTCAGATTCCAATTACAAACACCCCCGACCCTATAGGAGGTTTGGAGCCAGGGCTTCAGTTCAGCCCTTCATGTAGACAGGAACGGTTGGTTTGAGGTTCAGCTTTCAAGTCCTTTGGAAGGTCAGGAGTATTCACATCAAACCCATCTCTAATTTCTAATACACAGTGTGATGTATCGGAAATCTGTCTGTACAGTTTATGAATTCTGTGTGATTATGAGCCCTGTGTGTCTGTGTCAGGCAAACTCCATTCTGAATGAGCAGCCTTTTGCCTTGTCCATGATCTGTTTGCCTCTAAGCTGGGGTGAGGGTCCAAAGGCTGGTGGCAAAAGAAGAACAGAGGCTAGCTAAGTACCCAGTCCTTTGAAATCTATTCCCAGTAGACAGAAGATTGGTCCCTGCCCAGAAGAACTGGTTTAGGAGGTGGGGAGGTCACCTTGGCAACAAAGTCACCCAAAGGGGTTTCCGCTCATGTGGGGAAGCTGCCCTGATGCAGAGGGGTTAAAGGTTTTAAATAGGTAGAGGCTGGTCTGTTTGGGGGCCATTTTCTCAGGTCCATAAGGGAGAGGCCATTCACCATGGAAGAGCCTGCATGAGGATGGGACATCCTTCCTGCCTGCGCCGAGATGGTCCCCCAAAGGCTCACAAGGAAGGGTAAGATAGGAAGTGAGGGCCATCGCGGGTTCAGCTGTGCATTGTTTTGTATGATCTGCACTCTCCTGTGCTTTACATGATTAAGGATAGAAGAGCATCAAGCAGTTAGACTGAGAAAAGTGTATGAGTACTGGCTGCTTCACAACTGCAGTGTGTCCCTGGAGCTGAAACTGGAAACCAGACACTTCACACCTTTGGGGAGGAGTTGTGGGACAGGGTGTGTTGAGTAAACGGGGAATCTGAAGTGTCAACATCGCAACCAGAGAGACTGGACAGAGGGTTCCAACTTTCAGAGGGGGGTGTGACATAGAAGGTCTGCACCCTGACATGCGTCTAGAGACCCCAAGTTTGGGGCAGGGGCTGGATTCCATTCAGGCTCCAGGAGCTTGAAACACCCCAGGGACACAGAGTAGCAGAGGCTTGGATTCCCCTCCCAGCCATGCTAGTGTGTGGACAGGAAGAGGGCTCATGACACGCAGTACGACTTGAAGTGTCCCATAGTACCCTGCCAGCACTGCTGAAATGCAGCCCTTCTTGGCATGGAGAGGTGCAGCCCCTGGCACACACCTCAACCTTTTAGCCTAGCGCACAGTGAAAAGTGCTGTGGAATCATTAACAGTCCCCCAGTGCAGACAGCACCTGGATTATTAAGGTCTTGTCTTAAATACACATGCAGCAACCAGCATGGAATGCAATCTACAGCACCTGCTGAGGTCCACGGGCCACCACTGCCAGGGTCCTTGTCTGGGGTCCAGGAGTGGGTGTTTCTTCCCAATCCCAAAGCCAGGGACCATGTAAGCTGAGACTGACTCCCGGTTCCCTGCACTTCCCTCTAGACCGTCCTGCCTCCCAAACACAGAGATCACGGAGCACATGGCTTCAGGCCCCTTCCTCAAGCACAAGGCTCACTTAGCAAGCCAACACTCACTTAGAAAGCCAACGCTGAGCAGGCCAGAATCCAGAGACTCTGACAACACAGTGCTACAGCAGGTGTGAGAACACCTCTCCTCAGTTCCACGGCACCCCTGTTACGTTCCACTGATGGTATTAGGCCTGTCCCCCGCCAGCAGGGCAGTCAGCAGTGCACAGCATGGGAAACACACTGCTCTGTTCAGAAATGGACCTTAGCTATTCCTGCAAGTGGGAAGATAAGAGCTGGCAGCCCTGGCTGGTTGTTTCCATGGTCACATAGCTGGGGAGTCCAGCAGCTCCCACTGCAGGGAAGGGGGAGGGTTACAGAGGGCTGTGAATTATTAAACCCTGCCGCCCAAGATGTCCTTACATGCGCTCTCATCTCTTTCAGCCACCCCAGGGAGACCCCTGGGAAAACAAGTGCTCCTTCCTTTGGGCTCAGCTTCTCCTGGGCCAACTTGGCAGTTGCCCGTCTTTCCATGACTCAACCGGAGGGAGGCCAAGCCAGCCTTTTGGTCTTTCCAGAAAAGCCGCAAGTGTCTCCTTGAACGTTACATATAGGAAGGGAGCCCAACACGTATCCTGAAACCCAGCAGGGGAAGCCAGGGGAAGTGGGTGTGTAGGAGAAGTGGTGGGGAAAGCAGCCAGCGAATCTTCTCCCAGGCCAGGAGTCTGACACCACTGGCCAGTGTTACACAAGCACAGCCAAAATGTCCCTCCTACTTACACCCGGCTTTTTCTTTTTACATTCTTACCCCTCTTAGGAGCTGGAAAATCCCTTCTCATTCCTTCCAGAGTCTGCCCTCTTTGGGGTTGACCTACATTAACAAGTTAATCAGGACAACGGGCTGGATGCGAGTTCGCAGGCCAGTTGCGGCTCTGGTATCTGTGACTCTAGGGTTCTACTCCCCCGCCAACCCTTCCCCCCCCCAAAAAAAAACATGTTCTCAGGCATGGAGCTGCAGCTGATTGCAGCTCTTTGCCTTTGTGTGTAAATTACTTCCATGTTTGTGCACCAGGGTCAGCGCCAATGTCAGCAGAGCTCTAGGGACAATCCAACAGGGCTGAACAGATACTATTGTGACAGATGTTTCGATTCTAGTGACAGGCACCAGAGAAATCCTCTAGCTAGAATAGGGCCTGATTCTCCATAGCCTTACACCATCACTTAGGCCTGTGCAAAGTGAGCATTCAACACACCCATTCTGATCAGGTATAGCACATGTAAAGAACATGAGATAATAGGCAGGGGAGAATCAGGCCCTGGGTTTGGAAGCATCAGATAGGAGGTTCACTGCTGTTAAAGGTGAATGGAAACTTTTTTTTTTAAATTCATGCAACATCTGAATCAGATGGTAGATGCCCATGAGAAGAGCCAGGTGGATTTCCCAAATCAGCATCTCCCATAAAGTGAGCTAAATGGCTTTTTATCCCTCAGTGTCGGAGATCGGGGCTCCGAGCTGTTCTCTCCTACAATAGTTGATGGCATCACTAACACCTATGGCAGAGCAAGGAAGCTGCTGCATTCCATACACTGATTTACCGGTCATGACTGTTACAAGGGAAACAGATTCCTGACCTGGGGACTTGGCAGTCAAGGAACGAGGTGGCTGATTTCCAATTGTTGTCGAAGGCTACACAGATGGGTTCTGTGCATGTTCTGGAATCCCAACAGTGTTTGTATTTCAATGTAAAGATGTTATTTAATAACAAGGACACTCACACGTCCATAGCGGTAAGATTCTGCACTTTAAAAGACTACACAAAGTAACTAGTTCCCCACTCCGGGAGGCAGGTAAGTGCATCCTTATCATCTGCCTTTTTCAGATGAGTGAATGAAGTGCAAATAGGGGAAGTGACTTGGCCCAGATCAATGTCAGTGCCGAGCCTGGGACTGTGGTGTTCCTGGGTCCCATGCCCAGACCACTACGCCATGCTGCCTTGGGTTCCCCTTTAACCTGTGCTCCCTCTGCTGGGCTGAGTGAATAACTGATGCAGAAGGGCAGGCCAGACTGTTCAGTGAGTTATTACATGTCACTTAACCCAAAGACTCCCAGACCACAGCCACAGAGAGCCAGTTTGTCACATGGTGCAGGCTCCTCCTGGTTTGTAGCTACTAAACTGCATTAAAAGAAATTAAACATCCATTAAACTCTTTGGTAGGATTAAGTGCCCAGTTAATCAATGGCTATAGTTGCCAGCAGGCTGTTCTGTGATGATGGGGAACAGGAAGGGAGGCAGGGTTTGGGCAATGGCAAATGGGGGGGACTCGCCTAGCAGACAGGCTTCCTATGAAGCTATGCTTTGCCCTGTGAAAAAGCTTAAGAACCCCTCGGTTAATCAGACAGTCCTTTGAGGACACAAGCAGCACAGGCACATTTGGGGAGGAGCCATAAAGAAGGGAAATGTGCTGCCTGGGGACAAAAATAGGAACTGCAGCCTGGGTAGCAAACAACTCCCCCCCGGTGAGCATTTCTCTTGCATCATGCCACTTTCAGCACATGCATCACCACTGGGCACAGGACTAAGGAGATACATATCAGATAGCCACGCACGCAAACTCTTCCCCTGCTCCAGACAGGCTGGCAGAATAATAATACTCAGCACATGTACGGAATGCTTGATACCTGGGAGGTAGGTCAGCATTAGCCCCATTTTACAGATGAGAAAGGAGGGGAATGGGCGTGCCCAATGTCACACAGTGACTCAGCAGCAGAGTCAGGAGTTCCCTGGTCCCAATCCCTTGATCTCACATTTGCTGTATCAGAAGAGAACAGCCTTCCTGGAAGATCGAGCATGGGATAACTACAGTGGAGTCTCGCTAGGAATGCTGGATTCATTGATGCCCCTGCCTGCCCACTCCTCTTCAGCTTGCACCCAACTGCTCCCTGCAGTGTATCCGATCCAGCTAGAAATCACTCAAGCGAGAGAGCTCCCACCATCTCTCTCAAAACTCATCCTAATCCTATCTCACGACTTTCCTGATTGTCAGCCTACAATTTCCTTCAGCTAATTTCATCTCAATCCTCATAGCTATACCATCTCGTACCATCCTAATCCCTTCCTCTCAGTCACAAGCACCTGCGGGTCTGTATGGTCCAGGGTATTGGGACAGGGATATGAGCTTTTCACCTCTAGTGCAAGTGTGTGAATCCAGCCCCAGACAGCAGTGACAAAGTCATTACACCCATTCTTCCCCTTGACTCCCAGCCTTAATGTGCCCCATCTCTATCCCTCTGGCTGAACTTGGACTGGGGTTGATGAGCCTCAAGGGGAGCTGGAACCTGTCCTCTTTGCGGAGAAAGATTTGTTGGCAAAGTGGGGCCTTCAAAGAGGAGCCCCTGAGAATTCAGTTTCCCAGCATCCAACAGGGAGACACAGGAAATCTATGCACAAGAATCTCTGTAGCCATCTGCTCAGAGCTGCTCCTCCAAATTCCATTTGCCCCCATTCATACAAACCAAAACCACGCCCCCACCCCAGCAAGAATGCAGGAGCCTGTCCAGGCTCCTCAGAGGCATGTGATGCATGACCTATTCAGAGCAGCCCTTGCAGGAAGCTGGGCTGCTCTGCTTTTCTCCCAGAACTGTATGCTTTATTGGCATGGTATATCTGCCTTCCATGCGCTCAGTGTGCACACACTCAGACTTCCCTCTTGTACACACACACACACTCTCACACGTTCTCTCCTCACTCTCATGTGTGTGCTCCTCTTGATTGCATTTCTGTAGGAAGGGTACAGTTGCAGCTGTGTCCTATTTTCCTCTAGCTGATGACCTCAACTCCTTCCCCGCACTGTGGGGACGGCTGTAATGTACGTCGTGTCTCACTGGGGCTCAACTGCAATTCATCATTATTTTATCTGCTGGAATTTAATTGGATCCTATCAAACTCTCCTGATACTCCCTTTCCCCTTTAAACACTGCTGCAGGAAAGATAAATGTAGGCATCGCTCGGAGAGCATGCCTGGCTTTTTCCAACATTTCTGGGGTTGCAGGATCCAATCCTATTTCACTCTCCATGGCTGGTTAATTAGAGATACATACACTGTAGGTGTGCAGCACTCATCACAGGGCATGTATGTATGATTTATGTTCCCCTATATATATACTTGAGGCCCAGTAAAATACCGTCACAAACAGCATAGGACTTGGCAGTAATGCTTGGGCTTTGATTTTACAACACCTCTCTCTCTTTTACCATTCTCCTCTCCCCACATCATATTCAAGTTCCTTCCCTCAGGTGCACCTGGTCGAGAAACCTGAGTTCAGCATGCACAGGGCCCAGAATATTATCAATAATAATCTGGAGACCCTCGGAATTAGGTCTCATCAAAGCGCAAGCCAAATGTTTGCCCAAATCCACTTGAGGCCTTCTGACATCTGGCCTGGTATTAGCCATGGAAATGATGTGAGGTGATCCCACTTACTCATCTACCCAGCCCCCAGTACTTGCAGCTCCATGGCACCATAAGCAGCCTGGCATCTCGTTCAACACAGGAAGAAGTGTTGCCAGTGTTTGGAGTTGGGACTTTATTTCTGGTTCTGCTAATGGCTCGCTCTGCAGCCTTGGGCAAATCCCATAAATCTCTCCATGCCTCACTTTACCCACCCATACACGGGGACAATACTGCCTACCTCACAAGTGCTGGGAGGCTTACTTAGGGTTTGCAAGTAATTTGAGCTCCTCCAATGGCATTAGAGCACTGCATAGGAAGAATACAAATCAATCAGCTCACTAAAAGCGTTTACATTCTGGATCCCTCTTAATTTCAGGGAAACTGTACAAGAATTCCTAACAAACAAACCTAGTAAGTATCTGTCTGGCTCCCCTCACTGCGCTGGGCGGTGCTGGGACACAGGAAAAGCGTTTTCCAATCACAGGCCACTTTGCCACTGGGATAAAAAGGAAAGGGGGGAACTCGCCGTTCATTTTCCAAAGAGGCAGTTATGCTGGCAGATGCCTCTCCACACCAGGAACACCATGCTGGAAGGGACAGAGTTCAAAGAGCAATGGCTGGAAGCCAGAGATAAGAGGCATGAAGGATGAGTGACTCTTCAGCTGTGAGTGAGGGGCGAACTGAAAGAAAATGGCCCGAAAGGGCTTTCCACAGTTGACACAGCTGCTCACCACCAAGTGTGGCTTTTGTTAAAGGGAAAAGGAAATGGCTGAGCACTACATTTCCCCCTCAAAGTGCCCAGACTACAAACCCAAGTCTGAGCAGAAAGGAGAGCGGGCATTTATTCTTATTTTACAAGGTAAAAGGACCGAATGTTTCTAAGGCCACAGCGACTGACATTTCACCTTAGAAAGGAACATTCTCGGGAGAAAAAAACTTGGGCCAAATCCATTCCTGATGTAACTCCTTTAACCCACATTGGCTACACCAGAAATTTGTGCCCATATAATTAAAAACAACTCTTCTCTGTGTTACTAGCAATGCCTCAGATTATGAAAAACAATGCTGCTTTCCACCAGTGTGGCTATTTACTGTTTGCAGCCGCTGGACCAGTGACACTGACGCTGTTATACGGATGGCAGGTGGGCAATAGGGGGCAGAGGTAAGGGTTTGGGAGAATGGGATTGGTTTACCTACACACATTTAAGAGACTGTATCAACTGTGAGGATATGTGGATATTTATCAACCTTCCGTTTTACACGATGGCACCGAGCCTGTGAACACTTTGCCTGCACGAGTACCTTTACTCACAGGTAGGTTTGCAAGATTGAGGCTAGTGTTCACCTCCACGCTTTTACATGCTAAGGAGTTTTAAACTGCACAAAGGATACATATTTCAGTTTCAGTGCACCACTATGCCTAATAATAAGGCTGAAATTTCTATGTCTCTTTAAGGATTTTAATTAACCAAAGCACTATATTTAAAGTTGACGTGCAAAAAAATTTTTTTTTTAAATTGAGCTTGTGCCCTGTTTTTGTTTCTTTATGTATAAAGAATGTATAAAGAAAGCCCAAGGGAGGGGGGAGGGGTTGTAGGGTTTTTTCTGCTTGCTTTTTAACCTTATAAATATCAGGAATGTCATGCCTGGTGTCCCTTGGTTTTACTGGAGGACGTGATAGATGTCTCAGAGAATGCATATTGTCAGGTTTCATACCTTAGTGAATGGAGTGTTGAATCTTTAACAAAGATGTCTTTTCTTCAAAATGTTAACTAGTCATTGGAGTTAGATAAGTATTACCAAAATGAAATACAAGACAAAGCGTCTCTCGATTAAAAATGCCTTCCTCATTCAGCCTCCCCCTCACCTTTCAGCAAAGCATCCCTAATCAGAAAAGCACTTAACTCCATGTGTAGGTCCCACAAAAGTCATGGAAATTAAGTATATGTTTAGGGACCTTCCTGAATCAGAGGGCTCAGTTACACAACTTTCAAGTCTCTGGTGATTTCTGCATTTCACTAGTTCGCCAGTCACCAGAGTATCTTCTGGCTAGATAAGATAACTTTCTAAGATTGTAAACAAGTCAAATTTAAACAAACAAACAAAAACTTTCCAGTCTTCGCAAAAAGAAAAGGAGTACTTGTGGCACCTTAGAGACTAACCAATTTATTTGAGCATGAGCTTTCGTGAGCTACAGCTCACTTCATCAGATGTTTACCGTGGAAACTGCAGCAGACTTTATATACACACAGAAATCATGAAACAATACCTCCTCCCACCCCACTGTCCTGCTGGTAATAGCTTATCTAAAGTGATCAACAGGTGGGCCATTTCCAGCACAAATCCAGGTTTTCTCACCCTCCACCCCCCCACACAAATTCACTCTCCTGCTGGTGCTAGCCCATCCAAAGTGACAACTCTTTACATAATCAAGTCGGGCTATTTCCTGCATAGATCAAGGTTTTCTCACATCCCCCCCACCCCCATACACACACAAACTCACTCTCCTGCTGGTAATAGCTCATCTAAACTGACCATTCTCCAGGTTTAAATCCAAGTTAAACCAGAACATCTGGGGGGGGGGGAGGTAGGAAAAAACAAGAGGAAACAGGCTACCTTGTCTCTAAGGTGCCACAAGTACTCCTTTTCTTTTTGCGAATACAGACTAACACGGCTGTTCCTCTGAAACCTGTTTCCAGTCTTCCTTATTCATCACAAAGAAACAACCCAGGGTAGGAACTCAATCCCTCCTCCACCCCCTACTGCAGGTCACCATTAATTATACTTAACTGTATGGAAAGTGTGAAGTGTTATCATCAAGCCAGATGGACCGAAAAAGGATAGAGGAGTAAAATTACAAAGAAGTGTGAATTTTAAGCACCCACTCGAAAGAACGGGCTGGCTCATTGCCTTCAGATGTTAAAACAGGCACTGAGTGTACCCTGAAAGTAAAGACAGGTCCTGTCATTTGAGAAAGATTTCTCTTGTGCAGAATTAGAAGGGGAATGAAAATTGGATTTACAAAGGAATTCTGTTTCATATCTTAACACCATGGAGCTGCAACTGACTAGCCCCAAAATCTGAATAATTTGTAACTCAAGAACAACTTGACCAATTTTCTACACCCTGCACACAGACATTTTGCTTTGCTATCAGGGCACATCTGATCATTTCTAGGCCAAACTTGTGTTTTCATACTAGCCAAATGGCAACCTCTTTGCAATTTTTTTATTATGGAGATGTGGACTCCAAGCAGGAGATGCAGTGCTGTCCAATGGATAAAGCACTGGACTGGGACACAGGAAACCTGGGTTCTCTGTCCCCGGTCTGCCACTAAGCTGCTGTGTGATCTTGTGCAAGTCCCTGCACACTCTCTGTGCCCGTGTCACTTCTGCTCTGTTCAGCCTTCCAGTTGTTTGGGGGCAGGGACTACCTCTTACGAGGTGTCTGTACAGTGCCTAGCATAATAGCCCCACTGTGACACCAATCATTCATAAGAGTGGATGGTTCTAGAGTTAAGCTTTGTAAAATACATTTGTGTTTCAAACAAACCCCGCTGGTTGGTGCCTAAACTAAAGAGCCCTCATGTTCCTTTAAATAAAAGCTCCAGGCACAATGCAGTTAATGCACCATTGCGGGGATGCACAGAGCTGCTCAGAAAACACAGAAGATACCTTTTGCCCCAAGCATTTCCCATTGCCCCTGTTCGCAGGCAGTAGTGGCATAGGAAGAAATCAGCGCAGATTGTCAGTAATTCCCATCCCCATGCCCCAAACCCCACCTACTCGCCCCCATCACGGCAGCATCTCTCCCAGGCTTTGCATTTCTAAAGACACAGGCTTCCCCCATGGGCTGTGTAACAGATACAACCTTCAAGAACCATTAAGCCAGCATTCCTGCTACCTTTCAACCATGCCATTTATTTTTATATCGTGCCCGTCAGTACCCAGCATCCCAAAGTGCTTCAGAGTGAGCGAAGCCGAACCATACGCTACAAAGACAGGGACGGTTAAAGAGAAGATTTAGCCCTCTCAACTCCCACTGAAGCCAGCAGGATCGAGGATCCACTCGGCACCTCACCGGATCGGACCCAAGTGAATTGATTCTGCGTCTCCAGGGGAGGAGGGAAAGAACCAGTTAAAAGAGCGAATCCCCCGGGCAGCAGAGAGCCTATGACTGGAGGGCTGGACTGAGCTGGCAGGAGGGAGGCTAGGGGCAGGGAAGTAGGATGAAGAGCAGAGGCACAGAATGTACAGGGGAGGGAAGGAGATGGCGACAGGGTGGTTCCTCAAATGGGAAAGGTTAGGCAGCAATAAATATTCCCGGGTGAATACCCACCTTAAGGCTGGGAGATCACTGATGCCCACCACCTCTGCTTCTCTCACAATTTCTGCCTGGCTTCCTTCTGTCCCACTCTGTTGAGAGCAACCCCCACCAGACCAGGTACTGGAGCGCTATGAGGGGGTGTGAACACAAAGCTGCTCCGATCCCCTGGGGAGCACAAGGGCAAGGACCCAGCTCTGCATGGCTGCTCTTGGGAAATACCCCAAGGACACTGGGTAATGGGCAGAGCAGCAAAGGAAATGCTGGCTTCTGTGATTCCATGATGTGGGTCCTGATCCCACCAACACTCAGGCAAGTGCGTAGCTTTACTCATCCGAGTAAGCCTATTGACCTTAACAGGACTACTTGCATGAGTAAAGCCAAGCTTGTGAATAAGCAATTGCAGGATCAGGAGCTATATGAATTTTCCCCAAGCACCAGCTGCATTTGCACTGTCTTTCCCCAAAGAGCCATCCCGCTGGTGCGCTGGATGGCTACCCACCGATGGATGTGGCTGGCACACTGGTAAGGTGTTTCTGCGTGGGGCTCAGACTCCATGCAGCCTCGCTGTCCTGCAGTGACTAGGAAACCCCATTCCTCTCTCCTCTGCAGCTGACAAATGGCTCCTCCAAAGCACTTGCGCTGCCAGGCTGCAGAATCCCCCAGCCTCCTAATCAACCCCATTTCAAGGGCTTGCGAGCACTGGCAGTTGGGATGCGATTAGGCCTCGTACAGGAGCCCGTGTGTTGCAGTAACAGCCCCCAAATGGCTGAGCAGGTATTTTGTGTAATTGGCCTCCTGCTGGGAAAATGGCCGTTCCGCTGACCTCCAAAGAATCTTTTACAAGACTCTGATAGAGACGGACCAGCAGAGCTATCCATGGTGCAGGAATGAGAGTCCAGCTGGGGCGTTCCTCGCAGGGAGGGTGACGGGGAGCCGTCTGATCTCTCTCTGACACGCACACACGCACACACACAGAGCATGGACTTCTTCATTCAGATTTTCTAGAGGCATTTAAAACTGGGCTACATGGAGTCTTGGAAAACAGACTGAGCCCACCAATATGAGCTCAAGGGGATGGATAAGATGGGACCTGATGTGCCTTCCCTATCTCTACAGGGCAAAGCCCTGGTGGAGGACAACCCTGCACCAGCCTCAGAGAGGGAAGGGCAAAGTGGGGCCTGACCAGGTTGCTCCAGCTCTGCATTGGTTTCCTCTCTTTTCCCAAATACAGTTCAAGCATCTCAGCCTCACCCGGAGAGCGCTCCCCAGCCCACCCTGGACCCAGAACCTTGCCAAGCTGCCAGGAGGGAAATGGCTGAGAAGAGCGTGGGACTTACGGCTCAGGATGGGGAATGGAGGGCAGGAGTCAAGGCTCGCTAGCTGTCTGTAAGGTGGACTTTAAGGCTTGCTAGGTGTGGGCAGAATTTAGGGCTCAGTGGCAGACAGGTGGAGGACAGGATGGAATTTAGGAGATCTCCCCAGGATGGAAACTGTGATGTGAAGGAGTCAGCGACCCTTTGAGAATCTGAAAAACACCCTCTCTAGAGCCCATTTGTAGCTCGCATTCACAGCCACGTCTCCGTGTGGAGGGATCTCTCTCTCACAAAAACAAGACCGTGGCATCTTACAAGTTCAGCTGCCCCTTGCTGCTTCCTCCCACCCCACATCTGCCCCTCACCTGAACTCATACACCTCCGTGTGTGACTTCATGCCATTTCCACAGATGTGAGCAGGCTGGGCTCCAAACCCAGCCACACCTCAGCACACATACACTGGGTAAGTGTCCCCTCCCTTTCCCATTAACTTATATGACAAAAGAACGTAGATCTTAGCCCAAGTTTTCTCCCATGCACAGTTTCTTCCTAGGAGTCTCCCTGCAGACCCCTCAGTATCAGCCTCCAGTTACCTCCCTACCAGAAAATGGAGCTGACATTTTATATCGCTGGGTCAGGTCCCAGGCTGAGTCAGTAACAAAGGCACAGCTGCCCTGGTTCCCACCAGCCTGGGCCCATCCAGGAAAGGGCACAGCTGCCCTGGTTCCCACCAGCCTGGGCCCATCTAGGGAAGGGGGCCCCTGCCCTGCTACCAACCAGCCAGGGCAGAACATAGCTGATAGTTTAAGAAGCAGATCCATCTGGGTGGAGAGCATCTCCTCTCCCCCAGACGTACTACGTACATCATGGGTAAAGAATCCTCTTTGCCAAGCTCCCTTTCCCAAACCCAAACTCACAAGTGTGTGTGTCAGGTTTCAGAGGAACAGCCGTGTTAGTCTGTATTCGCAAAAAGAAAAGGAGTACTTGTGGCACCTTAGAGACTAACCAATTTATTTGAGCATGAGCTTTCGTGAGTGTGTGTGTGTGTGTGTGGGGGGGGGGGGGGGGGGAGGAGGAGAGAGAGAGAGACTGTGATGTTCTCCAGACCCAGCCTAACACCCCGCAGGAGACCTGTGAGGGGGAGGAGAGGAAGGAAAGGCTGTCTGAAGCAAACAGCAGCTTTTCAATAGCTTCTAAATGTCACTTGTGCAGCTGAAGGATGGGGGATCAGGGAGCACAGCTCACGTCAGGCTGCAAACGAGTTTCATGGTGTAAGTGAAGGAAAACAAATTTTGAAAGGATTAAATGAGAAAGCGAGAGAGGAGGGGCCCCTTTCATGCAGATGAGGGAAGGTCGGTACAGAGCCCAGCAGGTCAGCAGAGGAACCGTAGCAACAGCATTTCCTAGAGGTAACTGGAGGATTGATACTTTAGATCTGTCTGTTCGCAGCATCAGCGCTCTCCGCACAGTATTCACCAAGCAGCATGGGGCAGACAGAGCTTCCCGGAAGGACCACATGGCCTGGCTGTGAAAGCCACTCTCCTCCTCATCCCATCCAGGGGCAGAGCGAGCCAGCCAAGGCGGGGTGGGGTGGGGATGGGGGGTTCATTGGCGGAGATGTTCGTGGGGACATTGGGATTGCTGGAGGTCTAGACAGAGGGTGCACTGGCAGAAGAGTAGGGGATGGGCCTGAGATGCATCATCAGAGCTGTGGGAGAGGAGGCTGGAATAGCAGGGGAAGAGGTTCAGCACTGAGGGACATTGGCAGAGTGCTGTGTGAGAGCTCAGGGATGGACAAGCAGAGGGGCTGGAGGGCAGGAGTGAGGGGTGCTGGCAGAAGTGTGTGTAAGATCTCAGGACTGGAATAGTAGCGGGGGCTGCAGGTCAGGATGGACGGCCATCAGCAGAGCTGTGTGTGGGAGCCCAGGGTTGATGGGCAGCAGCCAGTCAGGCTGGGAAAGTGTGACTGGACGTGTGTGAGCGCATGAGAGTGAGTGCAATGCTGCATGCAATAAGGAATTAACTCAATTCCACTTGTAAAGCAGGATCATCCGGCGTAAAGGGAAACCAAGTGCAAACAGGGAAGGAGGGAAGCGGGAACAGAGTCTTCAACTCCAGCCCAGCTGGCTCCAGCCCAAGCTACTTTCTTTGGCTTTCATAAGCAAATTTCCTTGGAAATGCTCATAAAGCATGGGAGGGTCCCCCCTGGGGTCGGTTTGGCTCCACAGCGGAGGAGGGAGGGGTGTTGGTTCTGCATGGAACAATTCCACCAAGCAATCTCTCCTTGCAGCTGGGGGCGGGAAGAGACAGGGAAGGGAAAAGACAGAGACTGAGGGGGACAGGGGAAGAGAGAGACAGACTGTGAGGAGCTGGAGAATCTCTCCCAAGGCCCCACGGGCACCATGAACCTACATCCACCTGCCGATCAAGCATGAAAGAGACAGAAACCAGCCAGGGAACAAGCAAGGCAGCTGGGGCGACCTTTAGTCCATGGAGTTTGCAGGGCAAGCGGAGAGGAACGACCCGGAAGCGAAGCACATTCTGGCTGGAGAAGTGCCAGGGGAGGTGTCTCAGACACTCCGCAGGCAGGAATGGTGTTCACACACACCCTGCGATGGAAGAGCAGCCCAGGCCCGGCAGGGCAGGAGCCGTGGACTCACCGAGGTGTTCTGGCACTGGATGCTGGTGCTGTTGAAGCGCAGAGCTGTGACGCGGGTGGCGCTGCCGGGGATGTGGAAGATGCATTCGTAGTTGCGCTGGCCAGACTGTGGCTGTGGCAGGTTCTTGGCTGTCAGAGTGATGGGCTTCACCACGCCCACAGGGATGTAGATCTGGGTGGAGGGCAGAATCTGTGGGCAGTCCTGCAGGAGGAACAAACAGCAGGCCATGAACTAGTGAGACAAGGCACAGTAACCCCCCCGACTTGGGAACGCCGGTCACCACCAGCACTGAGATACTCCAGACCCTACTGAGAAAACACCCATACTGATGGGCAAAGAAAATACCATGAGAGATGGTACACCCTGGAAGGGTAGGATTCTGCCCTTTGTGAGTGCAGGAATTCACGGCTGCTTTGACCAAGGCTCTGCATACTCGGCAGCATGCAGGACCTCCCTTCTGCAGCATGGCCCCCTGGTTTCCACTGCAGCCCAGTGCAGCAGGCTGGAATTCTACGGCAGCTTTGAGCTAACACAGAAATGGGACAATGTCAATGTCCTCACGTCACTCAGTCCAATGTTGAATCCGTTCCCCACTGCCCCAACATTTGCCATTTTTAATGGGCAGTAGAATACAGCTGCGCAAACATAAGGCGTAACTGTGATACAGGCTGTTGGGCCAGCAGGGAGAGTGTGGGAGGCAGGTTGGGGTTGTGGGACGAACTTGTTGGCTGCATGTTTCTGGTAAAATGATCAGCAGTGAAGTAGGTTTTGACATGTTCACTGGCGTCATTAGGTTTCAGAGTTAACACATGGAGGTGCACTTTCTCGGGTTACCCTTCTCAGAGCTACTGTTTCAGATATCGCTGCATCCGTTTCCCTAAGTTCACATTTGGAAAGATTTTGAACAACCACTGAGGGTTAGGAAAGCCGAGTTTCTGCAACACATTTCTGTGGCAAGGGGCAGATTCTGCAACAACTATTGCAAGAGGGACAGGCTTCCCCCTCGACCCGCTTTCCTCTCAGACTCCCAGCCCCTGTCCCCGACCCGTCCAACCAAGAAAAAGAGGAGACCAGTTTTAGAGCTCATCAACGATACTCTCCCACTCAGCCAGAGGGGGCACTGCTCAGTAGTACCAGGCCACTTTACCCAGCATGCGATCAGTGCCAAACACCACTCAGCTCTGTCAGGCGCTGTACAGATCCCACCCTCCTCACACCTGCGAGCCTGCCGGGCACCTGTTCTCACCCCCGTGCAACCCGCTCTCTAGGGAAGAGCCAGGTCCACGTGTTCTGTCCCCCACAGACACTGCTGGGCCCAGCCAACTCAGGCTAGCAGCCTGGAGGGGAACAGACAACAAACCTGCTCGCACTGAGTCCCCAGCTCTACCTGCAACCTGCCTGCTAATGCAGGGCGTCCCGAGAAGCATTTTGGCTGCGCATGGACAACTAGAGCCAGCAGAGCAAAGGACAAGTGAGCCCCAGGGCCAGCCCGTAGGCCCCGGGAAGGAAGCAGCTCTTCACTGAAGGCTGCAGGTCTATTTAGAAAATGGAGAAGGGAAACTGAGGCTAAACACTGGCTGGAGCCAGGCACACAGCAGTCCAGGCAGCCAAGCAAAGTTACCCCCACCCTCACCGCCCTGCCAGTGTGCCTCCCTCCTGACCCACAGCCCCCCCTGGCTTTTCCAGTCTTGGGCCCCACACAACTCTGCCAGCGCACCTCCCTCCTGGCTTACAGGCCCCCTATTTCAGCCCTGGGCAATCCTGACTTGCTGAACCCCAAGCAAGAATCAAGTCTAAAATAAGTACCATAACCCATGAGGGTGGAGAGTTGAGCATGTTACAACTCGTGGGCCTGACACTAACCCATCTGTGACAGCCCGAGCAAAGCTCCATAGTTTGCCAGGAACAGAGCCCTGATATTCCAGGAGAAGGAAAATCCTGCCACTGGGTCATCCCTTTAACGTCCCCCATGAATCCTAAGCTGCAGAAAGCCCAGCTGGCCCATGAGGCCCTACAAATAAGCAACAGAGCCGACTCCAGCTCTCCCAGCAGGTCTGACCTGGAAATCCAGCGCAGACCTGGCAAAGGAGAAGCAGAGCATTTAGTTGTGGGATCTGCAGAAAGCCACTACCAGCCAAGAGAAGCTTAACAGAGTGTGCACCAGCTCTGCCTGGCAAAGCAGCCACACACAGACCCCGTGGAGATCTGCGACACTAGTGGGGGGGCAACATCCACTCAGCAGATACGGCATCAACCCAGTCCCAGCAATGAGGGTGGCATGCGCAATGGATGGGTCACAGCTGCACAGCTGGATTTATAGCAGCAGCTCAAGGGGGAAGCAGTCGAGGGTTGCACTAATGCAAAACTGAACTTTTCACAGCATTCAGTTTCAACACTCAGGCTGCTCTCTGGGGATCCCCCAGGCCTGTCTGCAAAGCACAGGAGAGCGGGCAGAGAGCAAAAATAAACGGGTCTGGGCAGAACAACAGCTCGGTATTCCTGAAGGACCTCGCTTCGGCAACAATAGCCTGATGCAATCCCCAGGCCAGCCTTGCAGGGCCCGGCTGGGGACTCGTGCCTGGGGGCAGCTACTCTTAGCAGCACTGGCTTTAAATAGGGGAGAGAGAATAACATGTTTTGAAACAAATATCAGCCCAAGAACAGAAACTGCACTTTGTTCAGGGATCTGCAGCAACCTCTCCTGGCAGCCCTGATGGGAGCAGGGCGGGTCGGCCTATTCCCCAGCTGCAGCCTTCACAGATCTCACCTGACACAGTGATGCTAATTCCAATAAGTGAGGCAGAAACCAGAGGCAGGAATAGCAATGACTGAGGTGCCATTCCGCTGAGGAAAGCCATTCCCAGCACCACTGCCACCGCACATCTCACCTGAGCACCCAGAAACACTTCACAGACATCCCTAACTACCACAAACCCCTGCACCCCCAGGTCAGCCGAGAACCATCACCGTTTGAGAAGAACCAGACCAACTTGCCATGTGGTCCATCTCCCGGAGGCCAGTGCACGCTTGGGCCCTGCAGCACACTTCCTAGGACACTGTCCCACCTGCTTTCCAGAGCCCCAAGCAACGGGGCTCCCTTCGCCTCTCTTGGGAGGCGACTGAACTGCCTGATCCTGGTCGCCACCAGCAGGTTTTATCATCTCCCTTTTGCAGGTGGGGAAAGTGAGGCGTAGAGAAGGAAAGTGACTTGTGCAATGATAGAATCCAGGAGCCCTGACTTGCAGAGATCCATACTCTAGATCTCACTCCCTGGTGATGGTGGAGGGGCTCATTTAAGTCTCTGGTTTAGAGCCCAGATACTTCATATTTTACATACAATGCTGTAGATCCTCTCCAGGACACCAAGAGACAGAGGCCTGTCTCTGGGTGGGGACTTGCAAGAACGTCTCGGCTCTACCAATAATCCCGATATCATGGCAATGCCCCCACTCTGGATATGCCTGTCCCTCTGACGGGAACCTCCGGGGGATGCCCAGCTCCATACATTCTATGGGGCACTCTGAAACCTGCCAGCACTGGATCACAGGACAGATTGAGAGAGCAGCAGCCGGGTCTGAAACCCCACAACCTCCTGGCTGCTGCTGGCTCCCATCAGCCATTTGCTGAGGATGGGATGTTAGCTTCTGACGGGGTTTTAGCACTCTATACAAGCCCCCTGCAATTCAGGGAGGTACGGTGGGTGGCGCAGCCTCCCTGGCCGGGAATCCACACATCCTAGGGGGCTTCGCTTCTCCTCTTAAACAAGACCTGAAACCCCTCCATTTCTTTGGCTTCAAGGCTCTGGGTAACTGCCCCTCCCTGCTCACCCACCCTTCTCCCATCTCCCCCAAGCCAGCCTGGACTGCCTATGTCTGCTTCTCCAACAGCCACCAGTGCAACTTCTCCCTAGGCATGGAATGCTCTCCCTGAGCTGGCCGACAAGCCCACTGCCCTTGGACCTAGCGCCCTCCTGAAGACCCTCTCCCACCTCCACCAGCAATTCTCTGACTGACCCTTTAACAACAGTCTTGTGCTCCCTGAAGCCTCTGCTGAGTAACTGTGTGAGCTGATTGCTGTAGCTCCCTACCCTGCCAGCGATTCTGTTACCCCACCTTGCTCGGGCATGCCTGGGTGCAACAGAGAATGGGCCCCACAGTGCACGCACACAGTGATAATGCTCACGCTCTCTCACAGGAACACACAGTTAATGCTCGCTATCTCTCTCACACACACACACACAGTTAATGCTCTCTCTCACACACACGTTTGCTCTCTCGCTCTTTCTCTCTCTCACACACACACACACACACAGAGAGTCAATGTTCGCTCTTTCTCTCTCACACACACACAGAGTTAATGCTCTCTCTCACACACACTCCCATTTTACTGAAGGAGCCAAATCCACCAGCTACGTCACATGTTCTGCATCTGCCGGGAGATTTGTCTCATCCAGCAAAAATCTCACCCTGCTCCAAAACAGGAAACACCTGGTGCTGGGAGCCCTTTCCAGTGAACCGCAGGCCCTGTCACTCCATGCCAAAGCGCGTGATGAGGTTTCCTCGGGGGGACTGGCTGTGACTACCCAGCCCTCCCCTTGTGTGGTGGCCAGGGGATTTTAACAACTCCTTCCTCAGCAACTTTCAAGCATCAATTCAAAGGACTGATGAAACTTCCTGTGCAGTCAATTAACTCCTGCCATGCTGGGCAGGAAGGCTCCACACAGCCCAAAAAGCTCTCCACCCAGATCAGGGGCCTATTCCCCATTCCCCTCCAGCTCCCCCTTCCAGACTCCACCACCTAGGAGCAGGGCGGGTGGAGAGTTGGGTTGGTCAAAAGCTTTCCATTTTTCTCCAAGGGTTTTCTACTAACTGAAATACTCAGTGGCCGTGTCTGCGTCCCTCAAAAACTGGAGACCTTTAATTAAAAAAACCCATATCCTAAAATGTTAAATTTTCACTTTTTCAATGAAAATTCATAATTTTCCACAGAACTTCCCCACCCTCCTACGCCTGTTTTCCAAACAGCTCCAGTCATGGAGTTGGGGCACTGCACCGACATTCCACCATACGGTCCAGATGGGTCCCGGCCGCTGAGATGAGAGTAAATGACAACCCTGGCTGGAACCTCCCAAAGTCTAGGGGCAGTGCCCGGGAGCCAGGGGGTGCAGCAACTGGCAACGAGGCAGAACCTGTTCCAGCTGCCTGGCTGCACCCCCGCCCTGCCTCCTACGCTGGGCCTCGCTCCTCTCCATCTGTATCTCGCCATCTCTGGGCCATTCTGACCCTCTTTCTTCCCTTCCATCTGGCTGCTTCTCCCCGTCCCTCAGCTCTGACATTCTCTCCTCACCCTCCATCTGTCTCTCTCCCCGCCCACCTCTATCACTTTCTGTCTCCCTTCCCTCCACCTTTGGGTGTCTCGCTCTCTCTTTGCTTCCCCCACCCCTCCATCTCTGGCTATGTGTCCCCACCTCCCTTCATCTCCCCCCACCTCCCTACTTCTCTTTGCCTCTATGGACTGCCTTCTCTCCCCTCTGATTCCTTCGCCAGGTGAGTCCAGTTCTCACTGGCAGGGGAATGGCTGTGGTATATGCACGATTCTACCTTGCATCCCCAGGAAGTGCCTGTAACAGGTCATGCCCGCCTACCCATGCGAGCGTGACAGTACACCATAAGGAACCAGATTCACCCATGCCAGGTCCTCAGCTCCCAGCACACTGGGGCAGCTGGGAATCTGACAGCCACTGCTCTCATTGGGGGAAATGCACTGGAGGACTTTGTTGAAGCCCCCGCCCAACCCACCCCAAATTCCTCTGGGAGTTGGTACCAACTCAGCTCACATTCCCCCTCAGTAAGGACCCACCATCTGCCCTCCCAAAACTGGTGGAGGGCCCTCATCTTCCTTTAGAAGGATTGGAACAGCCACTAGGGTGAATAAACCTCCCCCTCCCCGCCCCGCCGGCTGGTCCCTGCTTTCAATATAATTAGCCCTTCCTTCTGCTGTGATCCCTGTCTGCCGGCCTGCCTTAAAGCAACTCCGGGCCTAGCTGGCTCTGAGCTGGGACCTGGGCTGTCCCCTAACCCCCTTTCCCCTGAATTGTGGGTGCATTAGTGCGTGAAGGAGTCTGGCTTGATCTGGATTCCCAAGAGAGAAGGGGTAGTCCTGGGAGGCTGGGAAAGGGGTTGAGTTGGGAGGTTTGGAGGTGGAGGTGCAGGAGAGTTTTGACAGCTGATGGGGTTCAGCTGGACAGCACATGTCAGTGGCCTGAGGAGACGTGGTCTTGGGTTAACTGGAGCATCACACGGCAGAGGGTAAGATGGTTTGGACAAATGGGGGAAGGGGGTGACTTGTCCTGCAGGTGTGGGTGGCTGGTGCAGTCGGTACCTGGGGGACGGGTGCACCATCCTACAGAAGGGCCCGGTTCCATTCCTGGTCTCTTACTCCTCAGGGCTGCCAGTGCTGCAGAGGCCAGGCCGGGGATCCAGTGGTTAGGGCTCTGCATGCTGCCATAAGGTCTGGAGGAGAAGTGAAGACCCTGAACCCATTGCCAGCCCCAGCCTCTTGCTCTGCAGGTTCGTAGCCCTGGAGAGTCACTCCCGACTACACCTTCCACCCAAGCTGGCCGAAGGAGGCCCTTCCAGGCTCCCAAGGGAGGCCATCCTCCTCCCGGGGGCTTTGATCCTTTCTGAGGGAAGGCAGAGGAGCTGTGAGTCTTTCCAATGCTTCAGGGATGCCCCAAAGCCCGATCGGGTCTCCACAGCTCAGAGCAGCACCTGCTCCCAGGCATGGGGGTAGAGCTGACTGCATTCAGCCCAGGAGCTCACCACAGATCGTTGCAGCCTTCAGAACACAAGCCTTTCACGGTCCTCCCCAATTCCAAGTCAAACTCCCCTCCAGCAGACACACAGGACCCTGTCTCCGCAGAACAGCCTTTTACTAAAAGATAATTCAGTCTGAATGGCCGATCGCATTCCCCAGTCACCGCTAGGAATGGGACAGGAAATGGGAGCTCCTGCTCTTCGCCCATTATCACGGCCTTCCCTCCCACCACAGTCCTAGGGAAAGCCCGGGGGTCAAAGAGCAATGTGGAGTTAAACCTCAGGAAACCAAAGCCCAGGAATTCGAAACCCACCAATGGCCTCAGGGCAGGGGCTTAATTCTCACTGGCAGCAGGAAAGCAGCAGGGTGCTGGCTGTTCCCAGACACACCCTGAACAAACACAAGGACACATGCAATGAGTGATGGCTCCTACCAACCCGCAATCCCTCCTGGCCTGCTCCTCATGAACCAGCTAGCACCTGCTGTGCTGCCCAGATTTCCATACATGCCCCATGTAGACCACATCTTCTGTACTGCCAGTGCCCAGGAGCCTCCAGGGGAATGCACTGCTCCCCTGTTGAGCGTGCCAGACTGGCCCGGGTAGAATGCACCCATTGGGCTGCCTCATGCAGCAGGCACCTTGCAGTGCGCCCGATTACAAGGGGAGCTTACTGGGCAATGACAGCACCGCAGGTACAAGAGGAAAACCAGCAAGAAAAAGGGGCAGGAGATTTCCATTACCTCACTGGCCACACTCAGACAAGCTGAAATTCAGCCAGACCAAGCCCTGCTTAAAATAACTCTGAGGGTTAGACGCACACCCACAAAGGATTAGAAATTCAGGGGTCAGGTTGAGTCTCTGTTCTTAATTTGACCCGCAGGCGATGGCCCAGCACCAAGGAGGACAGCAGCAACCTCTACACACTCGCGGGGCTCAGCAGGATCTTTGTCTGAACCGCTCTCATTTGAAAACCTCACAAGAACAGGCTTTGTAGGGAGAGCGGCAGGACTCACCGGTCCCAGCCAGGAGGCACATCCTGGCAGACGGTCTACCAGTACTTCGCTACCCCTGCCAGGATCTGCTGAGGCTACCCCAAGTGAAAGTGGCCTCAGCTGAGCTGTTCCAAGGCTCAGGTCCTGCCTGAGTCTAGCCACAAATGTTTGGCCAGGGCCAGCTCTCACCCATGCTGGAAGTTACACATGGTGCCAGTTCTCAAGCTTGGGCCTCTGGGAAGGGCCCATGTCTCACAAAACAAGAGCCTGAGCATATTCCCAGATGCTTTTAGGATCATCTCTCCAAAGGTAACTCCAAACTTCTGCCTGCCGAGGCTTGCACATGCAAACACAGCTAGTGTGCGCACGCAGAACATGGAGTTACGTAGCTAACGGGCTGTGAATGCCCAGCGCTGACAGTACAGTTTGCAGGTGCGATTTTGGAGTTGGCTGAAAATGTGAACCCTGAAGCGCAGCTGCTCTGGAAAACAGCATCATTGGGCTCCATGTTTATTGGGCCTCGCTGATTCCAGACCATGTATCCGAGATATTAGGAGCCATACAAGACCAGGTCCTCTTGCCTTGCTCATGGAAGCAGCCTCATTGACTTCTGTGGGAGCAGCAGGAGGAGGCCCACTGACTTCCATGAGCCACTTGCACGAGTAAGGCATGTAGGATCTGGCCTATCATAAATAAAGTCGCTCCCTCACACGTAAGCGGCCACGGCACAAGAGTAATTGTGCTGCTGATGGCTGGGCTCCGGATGAGTAATTGCTCAGCTCTCTGCTTCCTTCCTGGAGGGCCCAGGCTCCCAGAAATGACAAAAGAGGGGGAAAAGAAAAATGAATTGTTCGTCGCTGGGAGCTTGACCTATTCAATGCCGAGCAGACGCTCATCAGCCCGGAGCGGCTGCCGCGGCAGGAGTCACGGTGGAAACGACGCAGCGAGAGGGAAGTGAAAAATACCAATGAGGGCACCTAGGCTGCACTGAGACGCATGGTTGGATCCATCCAACCAACTCACAGCTACCCCAGAGGCACGCCAGCCTATACCCTCCGTGCTGGGGACTCAGGAGACACCAGCCGCAAGAGATGAAGAGGAAAGGCTCCCAATGGTTATGGGGGGGAGGCTCTCTGAGAGGAAGATTCTGCTCACCCTAAGCATGGGAGCAGAACTGGACAGGGGCAGGGGAGTCAACTAGCCGGACTATTGGCCAGTCCCATAGCTGATGTGGGGGTGAAGGCCAACCAAGGGGTATATGTGAGGGATGGCTACGGACAGGAAGCAAGCATCTCTGGTGGGAGGAGGGCAGGAGGGAAGACCCCAGAACTGTGGAGGACGGGTGGCTGTGGGAAAGAGTCTGTGAAATGAGGTGGGAGTCAATGTTCTGGTGAATCCAGGCCTTATCCCAAGTTGGAGGGCTGACTAGGTTCTACAGGAAGATGCCCTCTGCTGGGGAGGTGAATGTATCTGAGCCAGCTGGAATTTCATAAACCCAGAGAGAGGAAAACAAGAGGGAAATCTTAGCTGTTTTTTATACATGGGAGAGTACAAGCTTTACTCTCTCTTGCTCCCTGGGCCCAGTCCTAGCTTGGGATCCCTGATGTGACATGAGTTCTGCCAGATCTCAGCCTCCCCACTAATGGGCAGGCAGGAGAAAAGTGCCCGAGGTCACTTTGCCAAGTGTTTTTTTTTTAGTAAGAAACACATCTGAACCATCCCCCTGAAGGAGGCCCATTGCTCCTTTCTTGGTACCATACCCCAGCAGAGAAAGGGGAAAGCACCTAACAGGTGTCCAGATGGAAGGGGGACAACACACACCATGTCTAAAACAAGGATGAGGATTGTGCTCAGAAAGCCTCATTATTTCCAGCACTCTCCGCTAATTACTCCGGGAAGGCAAATGGGAGGCCTGACTTCCCAGTGCTGCTAATTCCTTCTCCAATCCAGAGAGGCCTCTCCAAAAGCAAGTGCTTTCTTTGGCCTGCCTTCAGAACAGGATGGCTCTAAACCGCAGAATGGCGAGCTAACTTCTGTGCCTAACGTTGAGGGCTGTGTGTCCATCAGACAGAACCGCAAGCGGCAGGTCGATCTCTGGGGGCAGACAGCCAAGGCAATCACCAGAATGCAGTGCGGTGGTGCTTTTAAGCTGATCAGCACCATTTGATACCGGGGGGGGGGAGGAGTTTATGACAGTTTGAGTCCAACAGGAACACTCTCATTTTAAAAGCAACCTTGAAACCACCTCTCTCAGGTATTTACAAGTACTTGTTTCTTGTAGTGTATCAGCAAGCCAGGACTTCGGCTACATCTACACTACGAGCTGGGGGGTATGATTCCCAGTTCACGCAGACATACTTGTGCTAGCAGCCTGGGCAGTGGCATTACCGTGCTAGCTTCCCCGAGTACCAACCTTCCTGAACCCCGCGGGTACGTATGCAGGCTGCTAGCCTGTGCCACCACCCACGGCTGCCCGCAGCACCACGGCTACACTATTTTTAGTGCACTAGCTCAGGTGAGAGCTAGCATGAGAATGTCTCCTCCAGCTCGTCGTGCCAATGTAGCCTGAGAGACTCTGGCTGAGCCCAGAAATTCATCACAGCTAGGCGCTGCCTCTTCTCTGCAACAGAGGGCAGGGCATCCCTCCCCCGCAGTATTCAGGTGCATAAGTGCTAGACGCTGGACAAGGTGAACAGGTGCAGTTCAATCACAGCAAATCAGTCACCAGCCTCTGGGCGTCCGGAGCACTTTTCACCGGAACATCCCAAAGCACCAGTTAGGGCTCGCAGAGCCCCGGAAGCGCACACATCACAAAGGGTCACTGCTCTAACCACGCAGATGTTTCCTTGCCTTTGGCGACTCAGTCTAAAGCTTCCAGCATGGGAAGGGTTAGTGCCGCCTCTGACAAAATCAAGCTGCAAAGGGGAAGCGATGGAAGGGCCGAAGGGAAACGGTTCTAGGCAAGTGGCAGTTTTTAACAGAGCGCTCCTAACACATGGCTTTTTAAGGGAGCCCTTTTCTTCCAATTTAGAGGCAGGTGACAGAAAACACAGACACCCCCGGGGAGAGAGAAACCCTCATTACTCACTGGCTCTCTGCAGCAGGCCAAGCAGCTAGCAACACGGGACAACAAGGCCAGCAGGCACGCATGTCTAAATCGGAAGGGGGATTCAACTGCTGGCTTCAGGGCATTAATGCAACACCACAGCGGGTCAGGAAGGAAATTCCCATTGAACCCAGCTCTAGTGACATTGTGCAAATGCCCACGCAGACTTGGGGGCGGAAACAGGCATTGGGCCGCTGCAGGAAGCCACATGCCGGCATTGCTGGGCCTCTGGCCACCGTCCAGAGATAGAATGGGCTGCATTAACTCTGAGTCCCATTCGGAAGGCCTACAGCACAGCATGGGTGAAATCCTGACTCCACGTAAGTTAATGGTCGCACCTTTCGTTTTGCAGCTTCACAAGCCCTGGCACCACACCACCACTGAAGGCCCCCCGCCCTGCCACTGCAATGCCACCAAAGACCAGAGCAAGTGAAGGAGCCGACGCCGAAGGGCTGCTGAAGACCCGGAGCGCCGCCGGGTGAGAACCAGGGGGTGGCGCCGTTTTTTATCCCCGCTCCCCCTGACCCGCCGCCGAAGACCTGGACTGCTGCCAGTAAAGATGTAAAAGGTGCCAAATAATTTAAAAGGCGCCACTTCTGCTCAGTGGGGGAGCGGCCGCGCCCCGCCCCCCCAGCTACGTGACTGCTCTCCCCCCTGGCAGGGCATGGAACACTCCCCACAGGCAATGGCGGGAGCTCTGGCCTAACTGTCCAGAAGTGCCTTGTGATGCTGGGTGCTCAACTTCAAACACGTTTGCAGAGGGCAGATGCTCTCATTCTGAAAATCGGGCCCCTGTAACGGTGTTTCAAGCTGGCCACCCCAAAACCACCAGTTACTTCAAAAGGCAGATCCTTTGCTTGAGCCATCCGGAGCTAGCCTGAACAAAGCATATGCTGTCAGGACCAGCCCGGCACTGGCTCCTGAAGGAATGGACTGAGACGGTCTCACGAGCCAATTTCCTACTCCACCGGCCAGGGCTGTTCATGGGTGTAGTGAGACATACTCAGGGTGACGCTCATTTGCGCCTGCACACCCTGGGGTTGCAAATGTTAGAGGCCAGTTGAAAGTCTGGCCTAATTTCTACAAGTCTCTAACTCCACTAAGTAACTGCAATTAAATGACTGGGGAGCCCCCTATGACTGCAGCACAGAAGGTGTTAACAGTCTCAGTGGCAGTGGGTTTGAAGCTGCCTTGATAAGATAAGGCGGGGGAGGAGGAGAGGAACCACCTGGTTTGTAATGGACATACTGCCCCCCAGGCCTCACTCTTAATGTCTCACACAGTGACTGAGCATCAGGACATGCTGATGATGCCAGTGACGGCTAACCAGGCAGGGAAACAGCCCAAGAAAATCCCCACAACTGCATCCATCACTGCCCAGCCAACAGAAATCAAGAGCAAGCCCTGGCTGGGGGGCTGCAGGCCTGAGGCCGTCACAGATTTAGGAAGGTTTCAGGGGACAGAGAAGGGACAGTTTTAGAAAGTACCTTTCCCCTACTGCAGCTCTATAGATCTCTCCCTTGCAAGCCAGCAAACAGTCCTTGTCATAATCCACAGCAGAGCAGATGGGAGGTGGCTGGAGACTCGGGGGCAGCAGTTTTATGGCTCCTTACCTCAGACATGTTGACACGCCCCTCCTGGAAGGAGCAGTCAGCAGCGTTGTGGGTGCAGATGTGCCGATATTTACACCAGTGGCATGGGAAGGAGCCATTCACACAGGACAGGCAGCTGTAGAGAGAGAGCCGGTGAGATAGCATCAAAACGCTGTGAGGCAGTCACCATCTCTTATGGTCCCAAAGTGCCGTACAGTCGCAACAGGGACCATTCCTCCACCCACAGAAATGCAGCCACTTCTAGGGCGGAAGCCAATGGCTGTATTAATAGTCCATAGCAACGTTAGGCCATACAATAATTTAGGACAAGAGGTGAAAGCACAAACTCACGCTCCAACTGAACCTGCAGAGGGGATTTAGGGAGGCAGAATGGAATTACCCAGAGTCAAATTTGGCCAGCATATAGGGGTTAACATCCTGACTCTTGCTTAAAGTGCCATGGGATTTTTAATCACCATGCAAGGTCAGGGTCTTTATTTCACATCTTATCCACAAGGTTGTATCTGGTACAGCACAGAGCCACCTAGCACCACCGTGGGGGCAGCACACAGGCAGAAGGGAGAGCGTCCTTTACCATGTCACCCACCCACTGCCTGCAGCGCAGCACCCCTGGCACCACCCTCGGGCACTGGGACAGAGTGCAGTCAGAGGGGTGACAGGCCCCACCAGAGTCACCCCTCCACTCCCGACATCAAAGCACCACCCTGGGACCCTGAGGTCAGTCTGGCTTCTAACAGGGGAGCCCCCCCACCATGCCAAATCATCCACTCCCGAGCCTGTATACAAAGTTTACAGCATCTCTTGCTCCTCCTCTGCCCCCTGTCATAACACATGCTGTGATGACACATGCCACGTGGTCAAAGGCAGGGGACCTGCGGTTGCAGGCTGTGACCCCTCTCTCTAACTTGGCAGCGCTGGGTCCTTCCTTTCCCGCCTGCTCATGAGGGGGCTGAATTGCACACTTTGTGAGCTTTATTTCTGGTTTTATGAAAGGCAATTTTAGCAAATGGAGTCAGAACAAGGCCCCTCCATTGCAGGGAGAAAAAGCCTACTGCATTAATGCACATTCATTCAGAGGAAAATTATAATTGGCCAAAGGTTGGGTCAGATTAACATTTCATGACTGTAGTGCCTTTCACTTGCTTACAATGCAATGTGTGTGACCCCCTCTGTTGGCCCCCTCCCACATCCTCAGTCACTCGCTGGGCTATGCCTGTGTTTCCTACCCCCTTCTCTGGTTGTGTGTGTGTCTCAATCCCTCCCACGGTTTTCTGTCTCCTTCTGGCTGATTGTGTGTGTGTGTGTTTGTGTGTGTGTGTGTGTGTGTGTGTTTGTTTCCCCCTTCTCTCTAGCTGTGTGGGTCTCTCTCAGCCCCCCTTCCTCTCTCTCCTCTGCCTCTCCCCAGGGCCCATGCTCACAATTGTTTGATCCCACGAGCCATGCTCCTCTACTTTGAAGTCCCTGTGTCAGAGACGCCTGCTTTGGTAGGATACAGACATGGCAGGCAGGAAGCTTTTATTGAGCACAAAGAGCACAACTGCAGCCCTTCCAAAGCACCGTAATTAGAGCTGGACGAGAAAAGGAGACCTGGAGTTGCCTCAGCATGTCAGCCGATTCCCGGAGAAACTGAGCAGCGAGCCAAGCCTGCAGCACTGGAAAGGCACAGGGCCCCTCTCACCCACCCACCATAGCATTGGGGCTGGTGCAATAGTCTGCACTGTGTCCTTGGCCCCACGGCTGGGCATAGGGATTCAGTGTGAAATACCAGCCTGATCCACACAGAGAGGATGGTGGGAAGGGGCAATGAGCTCATGCTGAAGCCCCCTGCGGGGGACAACAAGTGCTGCTGGATTTGTGTTAGCTGTCGATCCTGCTCCAGGTTCTCGTGGTCTGGACGGGCTGCCTGCTGACACTTCCTGGGCTCTATTATAAACCACCCCCGGATTGTTCACCTGGGAAGAATCCTACTAACCTGATGGTATTTTGGCCTTGCTACATATTCACGTGGCCTAGGGCTGATCACACCCAGCTAGCATGTTTGCCAAGGTGTTAAACCCTGTCTATACTTGGTGTTAATACGCTTTTAAACAGCACTTTGTTTAAAATGTGCCAGCTAATATGTTCTTCAGAAACACCATTTCTCCTGTCTAGACAAGGCCACCATCCTGTTGTAAGACACATTTCAGAAGTGCTTTAACAGCCTGGTTCAGGTCCAGGATCAGCCGACACAGAGTATTTCTAGTAAAGATGGCGATCTCACATCACAAGAGGGCTCAACACAGGCAGAATCCCAGCTCTAAGCCATCACCCAGGTATTAATGTGGTTGTTAAATAGCTGTTTAGCGCAGAGTAAGTAAATGAACAGGGAGTCTCTAAGTGACACCAACCAACAGTCTCTGACACGATCTCTGCTTCAAGGGTCAAATCACCAAAGAGCTCCGTGCTTTACTGGCATGGGGCGTGTCTCCACTGGGAAGGGTACAATTCAGGTCTGCACCATTTGAGTCCTGACACCACAACGGGCTCCATCAGGACATGGCGCTGTCACAACCCCACAAGGCCCTAAATTAATCCAGGACTCTCACTCTCAAGCCAGGCTCACAAGAAGCAAGAGCGTCCCATGGAACCAAACCCAGCCTGCTGACTGGGAGATGGGCAGCAGCGCGGGGGTGGGGGACCGAGAGGGAGGAAAGAACAGCAGCACAGCATAGATTACCCCAACCAAGGGCTTGTCCTGCTGCCATTGTCCCCACTAGAGCAGAGCTGAGCCCCCAGCAATTACATGGAAACACAAAGACACCCTCAGGTACACAGGGCCCTTGGCAGGAGTGAGACCGGTGCACTGCCTGGAGTGGAAAGGCTATCCTTGAACCCCAGCTCTGAACAAGTCAGGCTTCCATGACAGCGCCCCCCTGTGGGGCTTTCGCAGGGAGAGCGGTGAAGGAGTTGAACGGGAGGGGGAGAGCCTAGATCTGCAATGTAAGGAAACAGAACGCCTCCCAAACAGGAGGCTCCAACCAACTCAGGAATCACGCTGAATTCCTTCTCCCCCACCCCCACCGAGCTGTCACTTCAGAGGAGCTGGGATAACACAAGGATGGTGAGTGTGACATAGATACCAGGTCAGACAGATCTAGGTGCAGGCAGCTTCTGTTCAAATCCACACACCTGGGGCTTTGCAGGGACAGAGCTCCTTGCTCTCGAGTTTCACACCCCATTACATATACAGCAGTAGCTTTTTAAATCCATGTGCACACGCTAAGGAAATATTTAATTAAGCTGCTTGCAAAGGGGCTGAAGTCATTTCCATGTTTCGCTCACGTTTTCACTTCCAAATGAACAGCCCTTGTTGCTTTACCCACAAATATGTTAATTGAGATGCTCCTTATGCAAATATATGCAATTTTATTTCAGCTGCAGATATTCAACTTAAAAGCACAGCTGTAGCCTCCTATCTCCAGTAGCTTTGATGGGGTGGTGTGGAAAAAAAACAAACAACAAAGCAAAAGGATTGCGCCTAACGTCCCTCAAGCAAGGACTGGGAGGCAGACAAATCTGCTGTCGGGGTGGTGGGGATTGGCAATTAATCCAAGCAATAAAGCAGGATCCATGGAGAGGTTGGTCAAAGGGGGTTCATGGGTACAAGCGCCTGACGGGGTCATCACTGAGGGCAGAGTAGACTGTTTGGGTGGCCCAGTGGTATAACTAGAAATAAGAGGATGAAATGGAGCTCCGGCAAATACAAGCTGAATATGAAGAAACACCTCCTAGCCATGAGATTTTTCAGGCTGTTTCATAGTCTCTCAAGCCTCCATAACTCTGGACATTTAAAATGAGGCTGCAAAAACACTGGGGAATATGGGGTACGCCCTGCTCAAGGAGCTGATTGGACCAAAGAGGACTCCTCCACCTAGGGATCTGTGTCCCACATACAGACTTATACCTAGCCTTTTCCCATGTTAACTTCAAGGCTAAGCAGTCTTTTCTTTCTCTCTCTAAGGTCATAGCCTAATGCCTCCAGACCTCTTCTAAAGTTGCCATCAGTCCTGAATTGGGAGGGACAGCCCCACACTGGGGGCTTGATCCTCCAAGGCACTGAGGCCATGAGCTCCTCTCCGAGACAGAGCACTCCAGCCGTGTGGGGGGGGGGGGGGAGGTCAGGGGTGAGTAATGAGTGTACCTAATCATCTTCCACTCCCTTCTCCCAGCCTCCCCTGGGCTGAGTCTCTGGGTTCCCTCTAATTTTTCCCACCTATGTGCGGAATGAATTTTGTTATGTGCACCAATATGGGGGTGATGTGTGACACCTCACCTTCATATCAGTGCACATAACAAAATTTATGTGGTGGGGGTGGGGCCAAGGGCTTCAGAGTGTGGGAGGGGGCTCAGGGCTGGGGCAGAGGGTTGGGGTGCAGGGATATCAGGGATCCGGCTAGGGTGGGGCCAGGGATGAGGGTCTCAGGGCTGGGGGAGAGTTGGGGTGCAGGGGTATGAGGGCTCTGGCTGGGGGTGCAGGCTCTGGGGTGGAACCGGGTATAAGGGGATCAGGACTAGCGCTAGGGCAGAGGGTTGGGTGGGAGGGAGGGCTCTAGCTGAGGTTGCAGGCTCTAGGGTGGGGCCGGGGGTGAAGGGTTTGGGGTGCAGGAGGGTTCTCCGGAGCACAGTGGGGAGAGAGGACTCCCCCCAGCTCTCCCCCCCCACAGCAGCACCTGGGGGGGGGGGGAAGGCACCTCTCTCTGCCAAGGCAACTCTGGGGCTGCAGGATAGGCACCCCTCCCCCCACCCCCACAGGTCCGGGGCGGGGCTGAGTTCAGGGTGGGGCACCCCGGCTGCAACAGGTCTGGGCCACAGCGGGGTTCGGGCTGGGCCCCCCCAGCTGGGTTTGAGCTGGGAGGGCTGGGCCGCCAGTAGGGGCAGGGTAGGGGCGCCCCAGCCTCGGAAGGTCCAGGCAGCGGCATGGCTGGGGCTGGGGGGCCGCCCCGGCCGTGGCAGGTTGGGAGCCAGGCTAGGTTGGGGCTGGGAGAAGGGTGCTCCTTCCCCAGCCGTGGCAGGTCCCCGGGCGGGTTCCCTGAGCACCTGCGCAGCCCCAAACAGGGTGCCACGCAGTTTACAGGGAACTCAGGTCTCCAGCATCCCCAGTTATACTGTAGGCTGGAGTGAACTCATGTACCTGACCATTTACCCACACTGGGTTCTCACTGGCCTGTTGGCTTCCTCTTCATCTGCCAGGGAATAGACTTATTTCTGGTGACTCTAATAAACTATTCTTCAGCAGCCTCCAGGGATTAACATTTCCTAATTTATACCTTTAGGCTCCTTCTAACCTGAGAGAGCCATTTTTAAAGTGCCGGTTCCTGGAGTTCTGCAGGACATTGTTACCTCTTGCTAGGATTCCCCTCCACCACGAAGATATCAAACTTAATTATATTACGGTCACTATTACTTAACCCCTAGTGTACAGTGGCATTAACAGAGACTGGCTGGCCAAACTCTAGATAAAACATATGGCAGCTAGAACACAAGCACTAGGGAACCTAAACTCAAGCAGTTAAAACACAGTTCTGGCATGTGTTAGCCTTGCCTACCCTAGTCAATTCCAATTCCAATTCCCCTCTATTCAGCAATATTTCCTTGGCAAGTCCAGGAGTCAGACTGGGACAATAAATTAGTAATTCTACTCTCCTAAACTCCACTTGCAGCCTAAGCTTCTCCCATTCATGATACCGTAATGAGACCCAGATGGTACAAACCATGTTATCATCTACATTGTCATACCAGGCGTATCTCTGTGATCATAGACATTTAGGGTTGGAAGGGACCTCCGGAGGTCATCTAGTCCACCCCTGTACTCTGAGGCAGGATTATGTATCACAAGACCATTTCTGACTGATGATTGTCTAACCTATTCTTAAAAACCTCCAATGATGAGGATTCCACAACCTCCCTAGAAAGCCTGTTCCAGTGTTTAACCATCTTTATAGATAGAAAGATTTTTTTAATATCTAACCTTAATCTTCCTTTCTGCAAATTAAGCTGATATCTGATTGTCCCTCTCTCTCCTTGCACGCTGTGATCAGCAGTGAAACAGTTAGCTGCCTTGAAATGTAAATGATCACGATTAGGTTTTAGAACTAATAATCCCATATTCATTTCAAAGGGTAAGCTGAAACCTCTCCCAGAGCTCACTTTTCAGGCAGTCTGCAGACTCAGACACCACTGCACTAGTTCGCACTTGTTGTTATGAAGAACCACCTTCAGAACAGGAAGCAAGTGCTAGAGAGAAGATAATGAAAGCTGAGATTCTAGAGAGGAGACACTTCTAGCAGTAAAACGTACTGGTTCAATGAATCACGGCAAACTGGCCCAGTTGGATTCCTGGTGTTGACAAAGCACATGGAAGAGCCCGCGCTCTCTGCTGTACGTTTGAGAGAAGCGCATTCTGCCCAGCATCAGGCTGTACTACATGTTCGGGGTTTTCTCCTGAAGTGTCCATTTGTCATGACTGTCTGTTCCCGATGCAGTGGCAGGTTGCTCGGCAGCATGCTGCCATCTGTGCAGTCTCTCTCCTGCTTCCCACCCTCAGGCATTTTTAATTCCTCGTCACTTATCAACTAAAAAGCTTTCATCACTCCTGATAACTGGAGGAAATCTCCCTCACACCCTCCCTTAAACTTTAAGCATTGGGGCAGACAGCAACTCCCCCTATTGCACCTGTTCTGCAACCAACCAAACCAGGCTGGAAACTATTTATGTTGGAGCCACAGTACAGACCCGAACGCAGGCACAGAGCCCCAACCAGCTCAACCGCCATGTTACCCATGACTAATTCACCAGCAATTTCTCCTGCCTCCTCCAAGTGGTGGACATGACTGGAGACAAACTCAGCAAACACCTCAAGTTAGGCAAAAAAAAACCCTACCCCGAAGGACTGGGTTCATTGGGGGCAATCACCAGGAAGCAGACTAGCAGAGTTTCCAGTCACACTCCCTCCCTCCTTGCCTCCTAAGAGTCTCTGAGCATTATGATGATGATTTATTATTTGTATTACTGTAGCTCCTAGGAGCCTGAGCCATAGACCAGGGCCCCACTGTGCCAGGTGCTGTACAAACAGAACAAAAAGATCCCTGTCCCAAGGAGCTCATAGTCATGAAACAATCCATGTCCACGGTCTTCCCTGGAACCTCTAAGGGGGTCACAATGGGCTGGGGTGTGTCATGGCTGTAGGTCCCGCACCTAGAGAAAGAGCAGTGAGGTCTGCAGACAATGAGGATCACCCTAATAAACACAAAGCCTTGCAGAAAGAGAGGTGGAGTGAGCAGCATTGAGTGGTGGACACTGAGCCTTGGGTCTGAGGCCAGAATCTCCACTCATGGCCTGCTACCCCCGCTAGGTGACGGCACAGCTGGGCTGCTTTCCTTCCAATTTTGGGGTCATTGTGTAAATTCAACCCTGAGCAAATTCACAAAAGAAACACCTGATACAGGAGCACCAGGCGGCAGTGCAGGCAGGTGTTTGAGGTTAGTGAGTAAAGGAAGTTTCTGGAAACCACAGGAGAATCACCAGGCCATGTGGAGAAGGCTATATATAGTGAGTAGAAAGCATCACTCCTGAAATCCCAGCTAGGACACAATCAGCTTCACAGAGCCCAGTCCGAGAACCTGTGGATCGAAACATCAGGAGACAGTTTCCTGGTGGGACATTCAGCCAGTTTAGAAGTGGGCAGCTCAAGTCCCCATGGCCGTCTTCCTTCTGTCCCAGGGCCTGGTCCAAGCCTAGCGAAGCAACAGGAGTCTTTCCATCGAGTCCAATGGGTGGCATCCTTCCTCATTCACCTTCACTTGCTCTTATCCCCAGGCATGGAGTGCATCTTGCCATTATACTGGCAGGTGCATGGCCTGGAGCACAAATCCATTTGCTTCTCTGATCTCCAGCTTATGGCACCGAGAGCTCTTAAGCGCTCTGTGCAGAGAGGGGAAGGCAGAAAATAAAACAAGAATCCATAGCGGGGGAGGTAAGCCTGATCGGGGAAACAAGTAGAGAGTGGGAGGGAGGAAAGGAAGATGCAGGGTGAAGGTGGCCAAAGGTGCTCCCCGAAAGTGAGAGAAAGGAAGAGGCAGGTGTTTGACATGAGCAGTCTGGGCTCTTTCATGCGAGGTGCTAGGAGGAAGCCCTGCTGGTGTGGAGCATTGCCTGGAGCAGTGATTTCTACAGAAGCCAGCCCTGGAGGAAGGACACAGAGCAAACCATGGGAGGCGAGGGGAGGAGGGGGCAAGTTCTGTTACAAGCACATAGAGAACAAGAGAGATTCACTGGAAAGGAAAATTATATACATGATCTGTGCTGATGGAAACAGCATCTGCATACGCATAGCAGCTCCCTCTGACTTCCTCAGCTCCCCCGAGCTACTTTTAAGACCATATCTCGGGATGAAAGATACATCCTTAGAAATATTAGATTCCATTATAGCCTACATTTGGAGCGGCAGCAGAGAGGGAGGGGGGGTTGCGTTGCAAGCTCCTTGAGCTTTGCTTCCAGAACACACTGATGGGGGGTGCTGTGAGGGGGCCTGTGATAGGGGTGTAACCCCTTGGGGTTTAGCGAGCATGGCTCCTTTAAATCTTTTTCCTAAGCAGGGAGGAGGAGCAGTGAGAGAAAGGAGGGAAACTTCAGGTGGGGCTCTGGAGGAGGGAGAGGGAGAGAAAGGCTGCAGCCCGCAGGCCCTCAAAAAGTGAAGCAGCAGAGAACCTGCCTGAAGCCTGGGAAGGACAGGGTGGCCGAACGGGGACACCCCAGGACAGGAGCCAGGAGGAGCACTGTGCCAGGGAGGAATCGCCCGAGAAGGACAGGCTGGAGCTGGACCCAGCATCACTGCTGCCCAGAGCTGCATGGGGTTTTGAGTACTGGGGCTTGTGACTCTACATTGGGAATAAGGAGGGAGGCTGTAGCTAGTTAAGTGGAGAGGTAGTCGCTCTGTGTGGCTTTGCAGAGAGCGGCAGAAGAGGGCACTGGAGGGGTTTGTTGGGAAAAGTTCAGTGGAGCCGAAGACGACCAGGAGCACCCAAGACTCAGCACTGAACTGGAACTTTGCTCAGGTCTCCTGAACTGTGTGTGCAGACATATTGCTCAGAGTCTGCCCTCTCAGACTGTGCTGCCACTGGGCCTGTGGGGCCTTGGTTTGGATGCAACCCTGTTCTGCTGCTCCCCCTACATTTCCCCTTGTTGTTTTTCTCCTCTCATCCCTCTGTAAATAAATATCTCCCTTTGTTATAGCCATTGTACTTTTCCTGTGGGTGTGTGTGTTCACTCTGGGGGGTTTGGAACAGGTGCCCCTGGGGTGGAAGGGATTTTTTCCTGCTGCATTCCTGTGTGCGCCGTCGCTTGGCCAGAGCTGCCTGCAGAGCAGACTCCATCTTGCCCACGAGGGCGCTAAAGTTAGAGGGAGAAGTCATCAGTGGGTTGATGACATTCCCTCCACAGAACCCCACGACCTTGGGCAGTCTCCTGCTAGTCTGTGGCAGACTTCTGTCCACGTCACCAACTGCCAGCCCTCTTCGTACCCACCAGGGTACAAGAGAGACCTAGGACAGGAAGAGCAAGGAGTGCTGCAGGCTGGCTCTCACCTCCTTTACACCCATGCCACTCTCTTTGCTCAACCCAACCCACCTCTTTGGATGCCTCTTTGAACTCACCTCTACACCTTCGTTCGTGCTGCCCCATGTCTCCCTCCTGACCCTGCTCACTACACCTCCTCCCTCCCATTCTCACAGTCCCCTCTGAAAAGTCGCAGCTTCAAGGAGGCCTTTCAACCAAAGCCTTAGATTTAAAAAAAGAAACCTCAAGGTTCAGAGTAACAGCCGTGTTACTCTGTATTCGCAAAAAGAAAAGGAGTACTTGTGGCACCTTAGAGACTAACCAATTTATTTGAGCATAAGCTTTCGTGAGCTACAGCTCACTTCAAGATGTGCACATTATTCTCCCAGGGAACTTATCGACCTTGCCCTTGTCCTCCCTACACCGCTATGTCCCCCCAGCTCCTCATCTTGTTGTTGGTTTAACTCAGGCCCTGATTCTGCATCCCTTACTCCAAACAAGTAGCATAACAGTCCTGTTGGAGGCAGTACGATTGCTCACATAAGTTAATGCTACTCACTAGGAAAAAAGTTGCAGAATCAGGCCCTAAAGTTATACGATCTGCAGGACAGGGACATGATCTGTACTTGTTTTGTAAAGCACCAAGCGCATCTGAATTGCAGGGCATAGGCAGAATCATGTGGGAAGTCTGGGACCAGGATAGCAGGGGGACCAAAGGTCTGGACAGCGGAGCACGAGCAGAGCTAGGACAATTTGTACGACACCTGTCCATGCTACACCTGGCTCTAGCAACTACCAACAGCCCGACACTTTCCTGAGTTTTAAGCTATAGAAGAAAGAAGGAAAAAGGCAACAGCGGGAGGAGGAGCCTGGAAGAATCTGTGCAGTGAGCAGGGGCGGCAGTGATTCACAGGCTAGCAGCGAGCCCAGCCCCTGCCTTCCTTAGACTGCCATGCAGCACCCGGCCCCTGAAGCAATGCATTAAAATCCCATTTGCCTAATGGAGACTTATAACAAAAGCCTGACCTGTGCGACAGGGCTGCTCTATTCAACCGCAGCAGCATTCACATGCCTGAAGTTAGAAGGACGCCCGACTGCAGCTGTAGTAGAGTTACAGTTGCTCAGCCATTTCTGTATTGTTTGGGCCTCTTGTTTGTGATGCCCTCAAAGAAGCTTTATAAAAAAAATGTATTTTCCTGCTTCCACAAGGGACGAACACCAACTCCAACCCCCCTCCCCCTGTCCCACAGGGCTAGCGGAGCAGAAACGAAACCAGCTTCCTTTGCTTCGCTTCCTTCTTTGTGCACCAGCATCACCCCAGACGTTGTCCTCGTTCTGGGGGTAGGGGCTTTATGGGCAGTCTGCTGCCACACAAGCAACATGGGGAGCTCACACGGCCGGTGTGGTGGAGGCTCCAAGAAAGAACAGCTTTGCTAGGAGATATTAAGGGGTTCAGTTATTGACCACTGATGGTGCTTAGGGCCATCATTGTCACCACCTAGGGCAGAGCTCTGGGCCTCCTTGTTTTCTATGCCAACACCTGATGGCATTGTCTCACATACAGGAACTACACAGCAGATGGGCGTGTATGAGCCCAGGCGTGATTTCCCCAATCCAAAGTGCCATCCCACTCCCATCAATAAAGTTCCCCGCAGTGACTTTCCAAAATCCTGCCATCCATCTAGATCAGGTACCCTATCACCATTTGAACTTTTATGGGACCAGCTTCTGTTGGCGAGAGAGACAAGCTTCTGAGCTTACACAGAGCTCAAGAGCTTGTCTCTCTCACCCACAGAAGTTGGCACCATAAAAGATCTGACCTCCCGCACCTTGTCTTTCGAATATCCTGGGACCGACATGGCTACAGCTATGCTCCCTATGCCATCTGACATTCTCTGTTCCCCTGTGCCAATGGAAAGAGTTAGTTTCCATGCTAGTGGGGCTGCTGCTTTGTAATGGATTCATCTCTGCACAGGTGCCTATGTGAGTCTGAACAAACTTAAACTATGCAAAACTTTTGGTTTTTAGTAGATCAAAATGAAGAAACTGAGGAACTAGCCCCCATGTCCCTTAAACTTCCCCCCACCCTGTCCCCAGAGTCCCTCCGGTCCTGGCTCAAGACTTCAGAGAGATGCCACAATGGAAGTTCTGACCAAGAGATTCCAGAGGGGGGAACCACCCCACAAAGAAATACTAGGAACAGATCTGTTTGGGTTGTCCACAAGCGAGGTCTCTTTCACTTTCCTCTGAAGCAGCTGGGACTGGATGTCCCTGGGAAACAGAGTTAGGACACTGGACTGGATGATGTCCCTAACCTCTGTTTGCCAGAAGCTGGGAATGGGCGACAGGGGATGGATTGCCTGATGATTACCTGTTCTGTTCATTCCCTGTGGGGCACCTGGCACTGGCCACTATCGGAAGACAGGATACTGAGCTAGATGGACCTTTGGTCTGACCCAGTATGACCGTTCTTACGCTCTTAAGGATGGCCCCTACTCTGATCCAGTCCGGCAGTTCCTGTGATCCTACAAGCCAGCCCTCCCACCAGTACTCTCCCACTCTCATATCTATTATTTCCCCCCTCCTAGACGTCTAAGTTCAGATGAGTTCTCCCTTCAGAAGTGTGTTCCTATATTGATCTCTCTTTCTCTCCCTCTCTGGAATTCTCAACTCACTTTCAAGGCAGATTTCTCACTCATCTACGTAGCCAGAGAACACCGTCTCTATTCAAGTTGATAAGGGTAAGGGACCTAGCATAATGTCTTTATCTCTAAAGAGGATTCAATTTCCTGAAGAAGGGGGGGGGGGGGAGAGGGAGTTAACGCTTACAAGGAGTGCCCTGTCATCTGCATACGTTTGGACACAGAATGACTAACTGGATTAGCAAAGCAGCTGGAGTAGCCTTTAAAGGGTGTGCACCTGATCGGGACAGAAAACCCTCAAGTGGCAGGGCAAGCAGGGAAGGAACCTACACTAGGTTCTCCCTGGGGAAATTCCTACCCAATCATCCCATCACGGTGCGGGGAGAGTTTGCACCCCTGACCTAAAGACCAGCCTGCATGGCCAGCCAAAAACCCAATGGATTCACATGAATTCCAGGGTCAGTGGGAGGCCCCTACCATTGGTGCGGGGGTGGGGGGGTGTCTCTGCATCAGCTCTGGGTCTCTACTGCTCCACGAAGCATGGCTCAAATATAAGTATGCTGACAGGGCTCCCACAGTTGATGGCTGCCCCAAAGACACCCCCCCCACACACACACACACACTTTAAGGACAATCCCCACTGCAGAGGAAAGACCCCAGAAGGAGACTACAGCCTGGAGCTATACATTTTGTCACTCTGTGCTCTACAAAGCTGATATATGTCCCCCCACAGCCCAGCTCTTCTCCATAAACGGATCGCACCACCCATTGAGTCCCCTCCTCGTGAGCCAGGGTAAGGGAGGAGAAATCGTTGTCATAGAAGTTGCTAAATCCCTTTTCCATGCCGAAATGTGCATGGTACGAGGGAGTACAACAGAGCCCAGTGTTACTCTGTACGTTTCTCAGCCAGAGTTTTAGTGAAAACACACAGAGCCCTGGGCTCAGGACAGCTTGCTCTAGGCCTCAGACGTCACACTGAGAGCACTAAGTAGCTACCTCTTAACCAAAGGCCTCCCCCAGGGCATTTCAGGAAAAAGTTCAGCCTTGTCTAGTCACTATAGGTAGAACGGCAGACGTGCCCAGCACATTGAAAAAGTACACAGGCAAACCCTTGGTGCTAATCTAGGCTTAACAAACAGGAGTCTGGGTCGTCTTGCCACAGCTTTTTTGGAAAGGAAAGAGACTAGATTCTTCTCCGCGCGTCTGCTAGATGTCACACAGGGCTGGCCTTGAAAAATCAGCTGTGGGACAACCCTGTCAGCAGTCAACAGCACTTCAGTGAGAACTGGATAATCTGTATTGAGAGGTGCTATAGGCCTCCAACTCCTAGTGTCACGGTGATTCCTCTCTCTGCAAAGCAGAGCGAAGAGAGAATCATTGCGAGGCTCTGTCACAGCTCTCTCCCTTCTCAAAGCAGGTTTCGAAAATATTGATGAGGACAAAACAGATTAACTCATGGGGGCATTTATAAAAGAGAGTTCTAACCCCCTCCTCCTCCCATCTTGGATTTACCAGGAGGACTCCAAGACTCTCCCAGTTCCTGTTTGTTAATTGGAGCATGGAAATCCATAGCTTCCCAAAAGGGGCCATTACTGAGAATCCCCTACCTGTCTCCTTATCAGTGTCCTTCACTTGCAAGAGGTTACTACGGAAATCAGGAACAAGGCGCATTATCTTTGTCACTAATGCAAACTGACTTGTTTTCAAGCAAACCGAGCTAGTTTCTATTTTAATTCAAGCCTGGCGATGCTCAGGACAAGGTCTGCTTTCCTGGTGACGCTGTAATGCAGCAGTTACACTGGAAACAAGGGCTCTGATTCCCACCTGCACCTTGCAAGAGACCCAGCTCCGGATAGCAGTGGGCAAGTGGCAAAACTCTAAGCCCAGACGTGCGCACACATTAAAGCTGCACTACCGGCTGTTCTACCTTATGGCAACTTCCCACAGCTATATATATAGGCTGCTCTGCAGCCCAGAATAGCTGGGACGCTCGCACAAGCCCTCCAGCCCCAACACGCCTCTTCCCACCCGGACCCGCTCCATAGCATACTCCTGTGCCACAGATTGTCTGGGGACAGTGACACCGAGCCATTATGCCTGCCTACATCACCAAGGGAGTGCCTGCACCAGAGGAAATTACAAGAGATAGAGGACTGAATGCCATCCAGATGCGAGATCAAGATCTCACCTCCTCCTTGAAGAGAGTTGTGACAAGATTTTCCAAGTGATTTTGGTACCCGACTTGAGACACCTTAAAGGGCCTGATTTTCATCCCCCCTCTGGAAACCAGGCCCTTTTATGGCATCTAAAGTTGGGCACTGTAAAACGCTAACCGTTTATGAAAATTGTAGCAGACATCAAGAGATTTAGGTTGCAAATGTTGGAAAGGAACGTAAGAGAGGGAGAGGAGAGGCAATTTACAAAAACCTAACACCAGTTGAAGTGTATTCATGGATTTTTTAAAAAAGCTTTCAATATAAACAGCCTTTTGTGGTTGTTGATTTCAACATTCCCCTGGGCTATCGGAAAACCCAGCATGGCTGCGCTCTGCTGGAGAAACAGAAAACACAACCCACCAGAAATAGAAAGTGCAAGTAACCAGCCTGAGGTTTCCCTTCCCCCAAGCTGAGGAGGTCCAAAAAGTAAAACAAGCAGCAGCAAAGCGGAAAAGTAAAGGAGATTGCTTAAAATTCTTTCTGCTGTCGTCACCTGAGGCGATTAGCAGTAATGCAGGGAAAAACTTTCTAAGCCCCCCAAAGCAGAGCTCCCTATAACCAGGAAAAGGAGAAATGCCAATGAAATTCATTGATGCTAATCTATCGGGGGAAGGAGCCCATGTCTAGGATGCTGGTTGGAAGTACAAAGCCCTAAGATGATAAATCAGAAAGAAATAGGATAGAGTCCCCTTAGGTTGCTCTCTCAAAGATACATTCACAGGAGAGACTTTTTAAACAAGGTATTTTAAACTCATCTTTGACTACTGATGATTCATTTTCATTGTGGTCCCTTAAAAATAAAAAGGAGGGGAGGTAACATACTGTTCCCCTACCCGAGTCTCCCCTGCAGCCAGACCAAGATTCCCAGGGTCCTTTGAAAATGCACAGAGAGCCCAGTTCATGTGTGGCAACAGGAATCAAAGGCTCTCCACACATGGCAGGACCAGACCCACGATCTGCAAATGGATTTTAGCTGCAAATTCTGTGGGTGCCTTTCCAGAGCTCTGCTGAGAACACACTGGGCCAGGATTTCCACTGGTGTAAATTGGTGGATCTTCATTTGACTTCCCTTTAACTACTCCAATTTCAGCTGTCCCACAATTCTTCTGTCTTTCTATAACGATTTGAAAATCTCTCAAACCTTTCATCCTCAAGCAGAGGAATGATTCAACGCTCAGGCCCTTATCTCCTGACCTAAGTGAAGCTGCCCAAATGTAAAAGTAAAACATAATACATGGTGATCAGAAAACCAAACGGGAAAAACATTAACCTCGTGGAAAAGCACATTGTTCCTAATACAGAATTTATCAGGCTGACCTATAGATTTTCCTCTGCAAAATATGAAACCTGGATCCAAAAGGCTATTAACTTCTGAAGAGATCCATTAAAGCCACCTGTCTGCAAATGGTATTTAAATGTATTGCATCACCCTGGATACTGTCATGTTCTTTGGCTATGACTTGACTGCAGGGCACACAATTAAAATTGCCTCCAAACTCTAAAATCCTTGACGTAAAGAAAATAATAAAAATGTTCAACAGCCTTGAACAAGGACTTTTCTATCAGCTCCAACCCAGAGACCATAAATATTAATGCATCCATAATTAGCCTTTTTAAATAATGCATCCAAAATCAAACCTCAACCTGGTAATAAATCAGGCAGGGATTTTTGTTACGGGTTTTTATTTCTACGTCATGCCCATAAAATAAAATGCCACTTTCCTCAGCATCTTTACCCTCTAGATCAAGACGATGGGCCCCCAATCTGGCCATAGTTGATGCCACTTGTAGTTAAAAGTCTTGTTTCTTTTACTGATTTATTTTTTTAAATCACACCTGCTTTTTAAATTTGCAAAATAATGACATGCAACTTTCCCCAGCACAAGCTGACTAACGTTACTGAAATCTCATGACACGAAAGGAGACAGAGCTCTTTTCTTGGGTCAAGGTGAGAGAGAAAGTCCAGTTCAAAACTCTCTTCCCCCCCTCGCTCTGCAAGGGAGAAAAGATCTGCTCTCTGAAGAAGTGGCAGGTGGTACCAAATTGCCAGACACGGGACCAGCCTCACCTCCCCAACACAAAACACTTGGAGGTAGCATTCCTGTCTGTACGTCACAGCCTCCACTGTTCACCTCACAGTCCTGACTGCTCTGATGCCAGCCTTTAGGCCCCAGAGACCCTTCCCAATTCCGCTTGGATACAGACATCTCAACTGCTTTTCCCCTGATCGAAGTTGAAAACTCGGCTTGTTTGATGAATTGTCTTTGAAGAGGCTTTTTGTAGCAGAGCTCCAGGCTGCCCCTTTGATTTGGAGCTAAACTCTTCTGCAGGAAACTTTCCAATACACATTGTCAGACATTCACTCTGCTGGAATCATTGATCACCGTCTCTTGAATACATGGTTTCTGGCAGAACAGAACCACTCACATTCTTGAGCTCTGAATTTTTCGCCCAAATACACACCAGACTCTTCTCTAACTAAAGTTTGCATACTACACTTATTGCCATATGACTTATGAGGAGAGGCTGAGGGAACTGGGATTGTTTAGTCTGCGGAAGAAAAGAATGAGGGGGGATTTGATAGCTGCTTTCAACTACCTGAAAGGGGGTTCTGAAGAGGATGGATCTAGACTGTTCTCAGTGGTACCAGATGACAGAACGAGGAGTAATGGTCTCAAGTTGCAGTGGTGGAGATTTAGGTTGGATATTAGGAAAAACTTTTTCAGGAAGAGGGTGGTGAAGCACTGAAATGGGTTGCCTAGGGAGGTGGTGGAATCTCCTTCCTTAGAGGTTTTTAAGGTCAGGCTTGACAAAGCCCTGGCTGGGATGATTTAGTTGGGGATTGGTCCTGCTTTGAGCAGGGGGTTGGACTAGATGCCCTCCTGAGGTCCCTTCCAACCCTGATATTCTATGATTCTACCATTCATACTATCTAAGCATGGGGTATACCAGCCATCACTGCATATCCCAATAGTCCACATATTTTATCACAAGCATGGCTCAAACACCCTGTAGATCCACACTGAAAGAAGGTCCCAAAAAAGTCTGGATAGAAAGCTAATCCACAGTTACTTCCACTTAGAAAACTCTTGGGCAAATGCCCCACCATACGTAGGATGTTCCATTCAGCCTTGCAGGAACGTCCCAACCTGCCATCCAACAACCCGAGGAAAACACAGGATTTCATGAGTTCTGCACAGCCAAGTCATTCCTGCCCTGCATGTTAACTGTTCAGAGGAGTAACAAGATGCTCGGCCCCTGAAAGAGGAGTTTGAGTCACAGGAATTGCTAAGGAGTCTGCATTCTGGTAAGTATCCACCTCGTTCCTGTTTCTTCCAAAGCTTTCCAAAAAGAAAATCCTAGTTTTCAAATGAGCTTCTGCTGTGAGCAGCGACTGTAGAAAAGAGGCACTGTGGGGCTCCACGTTTAGCATCTCACAACTGCTTCCAGGTCCCAGCGCTCCGTTTACAAGTAAAGAAACTGGGTGGGTGCGGGGGGCTATCCAACTGCCAGTCCTGCAAACTCATCGTAGGCTCAGAATGTCACACTTTTGGGCTCTTCCCTTCCCGGTTCTGCGGGCCAAGTTATGCCTTCACAGACTCCCTACTGTCTTGAGTGCCACCTGTGCAGCACAACGGCCTTCTGCGAGATTGCACAGGTGTATCTGACTGGGACTTTGCAAACAATTCTGTTGGAGAAGCAGCAGGAATGGACTCCCCCTCCCTCTCAATTAGCTGCACAACAAGGATGGGATGGATTTATAAAGCATGACTGTTTAGAGGTTTCCCCTGGTCTCAGGGGCCCTGGCCCAGTCCTTGCCCCTTCGCTACACCAAACGTAAGGGGAAGACCAGATGGCTTAGATCACCAACAATCCTACCCCAAATCTCAGTGAGCCATAGCACACAGTTAGCACCCTCTGGGCCTGTCTACACACGTTTCTTAGGTGCATAGCTGGCATCTCTCCCTACCTGCCTCTGCCTGTCTCCATCTCTCATGCCCTACTCTGACCCCTCCCCAGAACGCACTCACGCAGCCCAGGTCACTTACGACTGATGGACGCTGCAGTTGTAGAAAATGAAATCCACAGCAGCAAACTTCTTCCCAGTCTCCTTGGATTTCAGGTAGAGCTTCACCACCCGCTTGTCGCCTGCAAGGGAACAAGGTTTATGCACTGTTCAGAGAGGGGCCCCGGGCAGAAAGGACATGGATCAGAGAGAGACCTATGGAACCGAACACATGGCTCAGCAGCGAGCGATGGAGGCCTGTGTGGGGGTTGACTGAGGCACGAAGCGATCCCAATTAACCCCAAATAGCTAACAAAATCACCCAGTTATTGAGATAAAAAGGGAGGGCTCTCCTTTAGGAAGCCTCCTGATTGGCTGGCAGGGTTCAGAGGACAGGCAAGGTTGCTCTGCGCGGAGCTGGCAGGTCGGGGGGGCGGGGGAGAGGGAAGGGGAGGGATCGGAGGGGCACACACCCTGGATTGTGTTTATGGTAGCAGCAAGGTGAGGGGCTGAGGAGGGCACCCAAACCAGATACTGGAAGAGTCTAAACCAGCGCAAGAGTCTAGTGGAGTCTACTGCAAAATCAGCCTGTTTGGAAAATGCTCCAGTGCTAAGGAATGAGGTGCCACAGAGCCCTGTAGGGTACCACAGTGCTAGACTGGCAGTCAGACGCTCGGGCCATCTACAGGCAGCTGTGCCCAAGAAGCAGAAGAGGGTGAGGGCAGAGCACAATGAAGCATCTACCCCCTTTTTAGCTGCAGTCTCCCCTCTCTTACCCACACAGCATATTAACCATCGCCTCCAGGAGCCGAGTTCTTGGCAGACGCCCCTGCGTCCAGCTATACAGGAACAGACTCTCTGTGTAACAGGTCACTACACCATTTGGCCCAGAAGGAGGAGTGGCCGGGCCAAATCTCACTGGCGTTGTGACCCCTTGTCCCAGGTCACCATGCCACTCACTGAAATTTGGCCTGCTCCTAACCTCCCCCAGCAGTGTCACTGGAATGTGCCCCTGACTCACAGCTCTATCCCGGAGACAGGTGGCTGCTGGAATTTGGGATCCCAGTTACATGCACATACAAGGGCGCAGAGAACAGAAACAGCCTCTCCCTTGCTGCACGTCCAGCACCACAGCATCAGCACCGCTGGACATGGAAAAGAGCTGCTACGCTCACCCAACCATCTCCCCAGGGCCAATGCAGGACTGATCCTGACAGGGCATTCCCTCATGTCTGGTCCAGGCCAGCTTTAAATGACTCAAAAGATAGGGCCTCTGCACTGCTCTCCTGGGGAGACTACAGCCCTGCTCATTTCATCCAGGGGGCAGGGGTGGTGTGTATGTGTTGCAACAGGGCATGCCTGAATGCCCACACCCTGACCACATGTGTATTGACACACTTTACCCCTCTCCTCTATCTGGAGGCAGAGAGGGGGAATGTCACACACATTTATGCTATAGATAGCTAGAAAGAGCCAGGGCTTTTAATGCAAGTTTAAAATATACAGGCTGGGAATGGCTGAGCTGCCATCAACCTATTCCACGCATTCATGACTCCTCGCTGCCTTCTAGGTCTACAACTCTACGGTAAGTGCAGAACTAAGTCATACGGGGAAAGCTTGGTGGCCAGCCCAGCTCTTCTCTGCACGTGGCTTCCATGGGAAGATCCTGCAAGGTATGTCAGGCAGCCACTGCAAAGGTGACATGGGCCAAGTGTGGTTCCTAAACTCACCCCTGCCCCTGGTGATGGGGATAACATCCTTTGCAGATGGAGAGCTACAGTAGATCCTCCCGTCTTCAATGCGGCTCTCGGACTCCGTGAAATCTTCAAAGGAGCAGTTCACCCCAGCAGAGAGATCTGGGACGTTCCAGGCCTGCAGAACCAGCTGGGGAAAGGAGGGAGAAATATCACACAGAGAATCAGCTAATAAGAGGAACTCATTAATGATCAACCAGACCAAGCCCAGCCAACAGGCCAGGCCAGGAACAGTACCCATATGCTCCCCGAAATCCAGCAGGGAAGTCCAGCCCCCAGTCCGTAAGCAAACACTTGCCCATTCCTGAAAACCAGGGGACAAGGAAGGAGGTGAGATTCAGAGAGTGGAAGGCCAGAAGGGACCATTAGATCACATCTAGTCTGATCTCCTGCATAGAATCATAGAAGATTAGGGTTAGAAGAGACCTCAGGAGGTCATCTAGTCCAACCCCCTGCTCAAAGCAGGACAAACCTCAACTAAATCATCCCAGCCAAGGCTTTGCCAAGCTGGGCCTTAAAAACCTCTAAGGATGGAGTTTCCACCACCTCCCTAGGTAACCCATTCAGACACAGGAAATCAAATGCCTTACAAAATCTACGTACATTACATCTACACAGTTACCTTTGTCAACCAAACGTGCAATCTGATCAAAGACTCAATTCAAGTTTGTTTCCCAAGACCTATTTTCCATAAAACTATGTTGACCGGCATTAATTATATTCCTATCCTTTAACTCTTTATCAGTTGAATCCCATATCAGTTTTTCCATTACTTTGCCCAGGACTGATGTCAAGCTAAGCAGCCTGTAGTGAAGCAAGTCATTACAACAGCCCTTTCTGAATATTGACACATGAGCATTCCTTCAGTCTTCTGGAATCTCCCCCTATATTAACAGAGATTTATTAAACTCTAACATCAGTGAGCCAGATATCTCGTTAGCCAGCTCCTAGGTGCCAGTTAACTGGGTCTGCTGATTTAAAAATGCTTATCCCTAGTAGATGTTATTTAACAGCCTCATTAGTTACTAATGGACTGGAAAGTACTTCATCAACCTCATGTGATACGAGTACATCAACCTGCTTCTTTCCAAAAACAGAACAGAACGATTTATTGAACAGTTCTGCCTTTTCTGCATCATTATTAACAATTTTACTACCTCCAGGATTTCTTTTGTTACTGATATACTTAAAGAAATCCTTATTATCCCTAGTCCTGCCAGCAATGGATTTTTCCATCTTTAGCTTCCCTTATCAATTTTCTGGATTTCAGAATTTGTAATTTATAATTGATCGCTATCTATTTACCCTTTTTTCTATTTGTTCGATACTGCATTTTTATTGCAAATTGTTGCCTTCACTTTGCCACAGCACCAGAATGAAGCTAGCACGGGTGACGCTTAAACACCCCCAGGCTGAGCAGCTTACCGAGACCTCGGACATGGTGACCGATATGTTCTTGGGCTGGACGGTGAGCTGGACGCACTGGCGCAGGTCCGAGGCAAAGCGCTGAGGCTCATCAGCCCGCTCACATCGGTCCTTCCGCGAGCAGCTGCAGAGGGATAAAACAGCCATAGTGAGGACAAGGAGAATCCCCCGAGCTCAGAGCTAAGCACCACCCAAACCTGTGGGAGGGCCAGTCACAGGGAGTTACTGCTACACTGAGCTTTACACAGAGCTCAGAGGCTGGCCAAGACTAGAGGACCCACATGCTGCAAACTCACAGGTCAGAGCTTTACCAGGGTGGGATGGAGAATGGACATCACATGAGAGGCAGGCTCAGGAGCCCTCCTAAAACCCTGAACAACTACGGCCGATCCCAGAGCAGGTGTTTGGACAGGATGTATCACACCCACCAGGCAGCACCCCTGGCTACTCTAGCCCTGGGTACCTCCAACGGCTCTCTTCCAAGGCATCCCAACCCAGCACTGCAGCACTCCTTGCTACTCTAGAATGGATACACCACACAACTCTGCCGATGCACCCCAACCCAGCACTGCATCATCCCTTGCTACTCCAGCCTTGGTACACCACACAGCTCTGCCAATGCACCCCAACCCAGCGCTGCAGCATGCCCCTGAATATTCTAACCCTCTCCCCCAGTTCTTTGATGGTGCTCTCATCTAATTGTGTGGTGGCCTGGGGTGGCATGAGAAATTGTTTTCCACTTGTACCCTACACCCTGCTATGGGCTCAGGTCTTCAGAGGATAGTGCACTAACTTACTCCCTCCCCTTGCACCAGTAACTACCAGTTCCTCCAGAACATGCTGAAGCTCCCCCGTCTTTCCTCTATGCTCTCAGTGCTTCTTTCCCCACAGTACATCAAGAAAGCAGCTCTTGATTAACCAGCCCTCATGGCCTGGGGGCCGTTCCCCCACTCTGCAGCCCCTTCAAGACGCACTGCTTCCTCGTAATGAGTTCGAAGAACTTCCCTTTGCTTCCCCTCCCTTTATCTGCAACAACATTATTGCATTATGGGAAAAAGTCTAATTAAGTGGAGGGCAACAAGAAAAAGAAATGCCTGGACACATTTCAAGGTCCTGGCGGTAATCTGGGTGATTTATCCCCTGAGCAGATGCCAGTGCCACACCGTATCTCAGAGACCCCAAAATATGCTCTGTCCCATCCTTCCCCGACCCCCAAGGGATCATGGAGGGAAATGGCAGCTCAGAGTTTAATTAAACGCCCTGCATGGCTAGAGAGGCAGAGCTTTGCCAGGGAGAGACACACTTCCAAGGTGTTTTTCAATTCCAACCCCCAAAAGAAAATCCCCAAACTTTGTGCTGGTTTTTCTACCTTCCATGCCATTTTGCCACCCGTCCTGCACATGGAGCTGAGGTCTGGGAGCCTGGCTGCCAGGTTAAAGGCCTTCCCTCCCAGCTGTCCAGAGCAAATTACAGCCCATTCACACCGCCCCCTCCCTGCAGTAAGTACAGGTGAGGGATGACTGCCTGCCTGCGATTTGCCTCTGAAACGACACTATGACTTCGATTCCTGCCAGACACAGGTGGGGGGGGAGGGCAGAGTTAGGGGCCCCTGTGGTTTAGCCTCTCCGCCTATCCAGGCAGCTGTGCCGGCATCACTGCTAACCACAGGAGTCTGTGGCTGACCACATGTGCACCACAGCGGGATGTCCCCGTGCTGGGGGAGCTATTGCCCAGCTTATTGGGTCTGACCTGAAATCTACCCTGGGGATCGAGAGAGAGGCGTCAGGTTTTGGCCCTTGGACGGCATGAGGCCCAGCGAGTCTGGAAAAGGAAGGTCCGGGTGAGGCCCCCGGCCAGAAGATCACTGGCTCCATCCAGCAGAAGCTCCCTCGGACTGCACCACACCCCATGTTTGGGTCTCTCCTCCCCAATTTCCCTCTGCTTCTTGCCTACCCCTCCCACCCACAGGCCCACTACAGCTTGGCTGTCAGTGTGAGGGGATGGCTCACCACACTAAGGCTCAGTGTGTAATGCCTCAGCTACCCACACAGCCACTGGGACAAATCCCAACAGGCTCAGCTCAGCCTTTTGCCCTCCAGAACCAATCAACTTGGTTCCATGCAGGTTACTGCATGTGGGTCCTTCAGAGTGGAGACACGGAGCTTCTGCCTGCTCCACATGGACACTGAAGATCCCAGGGCACACTGAGAAAGAGCAGGGCTTTGTCCACTGAGCACTGACTGCTGCCCTCCATGCCTGAGGGGCTGCATTTTGGCTGGGCTGTGCACACAAAGGGAGAGGCGCTATGGTGCAAAAGGCAGGAGATTATTCTCCAGCGTCTCTCACCCGCTGCCTGCACTTTGCAGCCCACCTTCACTGTTAAGGATGCTGTCACACAACAGGGCCTTGGCTCTGTGCAGATCTGACTGTGCCCGCTGCCTCTCCCCAAGCTGCACCATCACACGACGTGCAACAGCAGAGCCGGCTGCCTTGGCTACCTACAATGGCTTTGTGCTGAGCCTCAGAGGTAAAACTCCTGCTTTCCACAGGCCTGAGTATCAGAGAGGTTAGCTCCAGTACTTCTGGCCTAGATGGCACAGTGCAATCAGGCACATTTGCATGTGTGAGAGAAACCGGAGTAAACATCACAGCATAAAGAGACGGGCAGCCCCTATTAGCTCCCCGAGTCCATCGCCCACTACAGGCTTAGCCCCCCTGTACATTTCCTAGGAGCAGAGGTTGCTGGAGGCAGGCCCGTGGACAGCAGTTCCGGGCCCCAGGCACGCACAAGCCGCGGACGTGGTGCACGTGACATTTGGGCGGTGCTGCACCTGCGCTGCTGGGTGTGCTCTCCCGGCACAGCCAGGGCTTCTGCATGCCCACCCGGCAGGGTTCCCAACTGTCTAATCACACAGACCCAAAGGCCTTTGTTCTGCCCCCTGCCCCACCCCTTCCCCGAGACCATGCCCCTATCGCGCCCCTTCTCTGAGGCCCTGCCCCCTGCTCACTCCATCCCCCCTCCCTCCATCGCTCGCTCTCCCCCACCCTCACTCACTTTAACCAGGCTGGGGCAGGGGGTTGGGGTGCGGGGTGCAGGCTCCGGGAGGGAGTTTGGGTGTGGGAGGGGCTGTGGGCTCTAGGAGGGAGTTTGGGTGTGGGCTCAGGGCTGGGACAGGGGGTTGGGGTGCAGAAAGGGGCAGGGGGTCGGTGCTTACCTCGGGCAGCTCCCAAAAGCAACTGGCACCCCTTCCGGCAGCAGCTCTTAGGCGGGAGGCCCAGGGCTCCCTGCCTAAGTTCCCTCTAAACTGCATGTCTATAAAGCCCCATGCAGAGGCTATGGGCTGCGGCGGGAAGAGATACTTCTCCCCCAGCATGGACTTGTTGGGGCGGGGAGAGGCACCCCTCCCCGCCAGCCTCAGCACGGACCAGCCCCACACTTGCCACAGCTGGGGGAGAGGAGCCCCTCCTTCAGCCCCGAGCTGCTGCGGCAGGAGAGGGCTGGGGGGAGTCCTCTCTCCCCATCACAGCCACGGGGCAGCCTGTACACCAAACCCCTCATCCCTGGCCCCACCCAGAGCCTACACCCCTCACCCCCCAACCCTCTCTCCCAGCCCTGAGCTTCCTCCCGCAGCCAGAACCTCTCATTCCCGGCCCCACCCCAGAGCCTTCACCCATAGCTGAAGTCCTCATCCCCCCTCACCCCAGCCATAAGACCCCTCCTGGATCCCAAACCCCTCATTCCTGGCCCCACCCTAGAGCCCGCACCCCCAGCCAGAGCCCTCCCACACACACCCTGCACCCCAACCCTCTGTTCCAACCCTGAGCCCCTCCCACACTCCGAACCCCTCAGCCCCACCCCCACCCACATGAATTTTGTTATGTGCGCCGATATGTCACACATCACCCCCATATTGGTGCATATAACTGCACATGGATGTAAAAAATTAGAGGGAACACTGGTCTCCGTGCGTCACTGCCCACAAGCACCACCCCTACAGCTCCCACTGGCCGCAATTCCCGACCAATGACAGCTGCGGAGTCGGTGCTGGGGGGAAGGGCAGTACACAGAGATCCCCTCTCCGGGGGCCGCAGGAACATGTCAGTTGCTTCCGGGATCAGTGCGGAGCGAGGGCGGGCAGGAAGCCTGCCTTAGCCCTGCTGCACTGCCGGCGGCCCCTGGGCCCTTTTAAATCTCCTGGGACCCTGGGCAATTCCGCCACCCCCAGCCCCACCTCCCCCACCCGCCGCTGCCCTGGCGGGCCTGGCTGGAGGCAGCCTAGGAGACTGAGGCCATGGTCAGCGTCAGGACAAGCTCTCCCCATGCCCTCTGCCACCCGTGCTGTAGAGCGACTCCAAGGCTCTCAGTCTGTGACCGCTCTGCTGAGGCTATTCACAAGGGTGGGACTTAGTGCCTGTCATGGTGGTAGCTTTGTGCTATGGGCACTGGTCTGCTCAGGACTGGGCTGAGTCCCAGCAACTCAATTCACACCAGGCTCCAAACCACCATCAAACCACATCTGGTCACAAAGGGGAAAGTCAACACAGGGATGAAATGCCCTGGACTCCAAAGGGCTAATGGGGCAATCCAGACTCTGATAGTGCAGCACCCTGGATGCCCAGAAGGGCTGGGGAACAGCTGAGCAAGGGCGAGCTTCTCCATTGCCATGTGGCCTGCATAAATGTGTGCTGCAGGGGGATGGGAAGCTCCTGCCCGTCAGGGAGGGAAGCTTCATGTCTAATCCTTAGCTACCCGGCAGATCTGACACTCAGAATCCTCTGTGCGCTAGATGGCTGGCGACTCGGAGCAGGCTGCCATCAATCACCCTCACTTCTTTCCAGGGGACACAGCGCAGCCAGAGAAGCCAGCGAGAGACAGCACAAGCAAGGCGGATGAGCCCTTATCTCCCAGTCTGGTCTGCCACCAGCTGGAAATTGGTGGGGAACCAACCTCACAGCCAGTGCCCCTCTCTGAAGGGCTCTCATCTGCACCCACACGCTCCACGGAGTCAGTGAGAGGCGACACCACCCACAGCGGAGGAAGCTGAGGGTCACATCTGCTGAGATGGGCTATTCTTCCTTTCACTGGGGTTTGACCACAGCTGTAGGGGCTGAGCACGTACACAGATCTCAGCAGGAGCACCTTGAGAAGCCACCCAAGCAAGGCTAATTGGCCAGCACCTCTGGTGAGGACCCGAGAGGGAACAACGGGAGGCTGCAGGTCAGCACTAAGAGGCCCTGGCTGAGCTGTGTGAGGGGCCCAGGACTGGGATGGGATGGGATGGGGGGAGGCTGGACAGTGCCCTGGACTAGGATAGTAAGACAGGTGAGGAGCGATGGGCATTGGCACGGACCCTGCCTGTATTGCGCTTGGCTCTAGCAAGGCCTATCGTCAGTCCCTGCAGGCGCAGCAGAGTGGCATCCAATCTGTTTAATGTGGAAGGCACTCAGATACCACGGTGATGGGCAGCAGTACAAACCCATACAGACGAAGGACATGCAACAAAAATCCAACAGCACGCTCAGCGCCCAACGAAACAGGGCTCTGTTATGCCGGGTTGGGGCGGGGATTCATGTCCTTGCTGGTCCTGGGAGACCCAGCTGGGCCCCAGCTAAGGGCTCAGGGGAAGCCATGAGGGTTTGCCCTGGGCAGCCCGGCAGGTGACCGGGGAGAGAGGGCAGGTGTGCAGGGCTGGGGCACAGACACCCAGCATGAGCCCGCCGTACTCACAGGTTATGGAGGACACACCAGCCGCAGTGGGGGTCCCTGGAGCCCAGGCACAGCGCACAGCTCTTGTATTGCTCACAGCTCTCCACGGGCACTCGTGTCACCTGGGGGGGAGAGAGAGAGAGAGAGAGGTAGATTGTGAACATGCCCATCAGAAAGCCCCAGGCCAGCCTGTTCCTACCCACCCACCTCTTGGGGAGCCCCACAACACACACCAGGAAAGGGGGCTGGGCTCGGCGGAGTGGGGGCAGCACCGGGGGCAGATGGAACCAGAGCCTGGAGAGAGTGGGGACAGAAGGGAATGGGGGAGATGTAGGGATCCTGCAGGACAGATGGAATGGGTAACTGGGGAGCAGGAGGGGAATGGGACAGGGAGGGGAGGAACAAGGCAGAAATGAGTGACAGCGAGGGAGGAAGGGAAGGTGGGTCGCACTATGATGACGGTGGCTCAGGCCCATGATTAAGGGAAGGCTGTAGGGTACACTTCCCTCATGCTGCTGGATCCCATGCCCAGTTAACCCCACCCTTGGACATGAAGGGATTAACAAAATATAGGGGCAAGCCCCAGGCTTGTTTCGAGCCCAGAGCTGAAGACATGAGGTGCCCCGAGTGTTTCTTTGAGGCTGAGGATGGGTGCAGTGGGGCAGCAGGCAGAGACCCTTCTCCTGTGCTTTCATCTCATGTCGTGCTCCCCAGAGACAACCCAGTGCCTATGAATCCAGCAATGGGGCGAGGAGCCCAGTCTCCACCCCTGTACAAGCTCTTGAGGCTGGGGACACACAGAACCTTTCCCTCCCATCTGTGCGGCCACGGTGAGCACATGACGTGAGCAGGTGCCCTCGCTGACTCCACCGTACCCTGAGTCCCACAGCTTGGGGCACGCAGGCAGCATGGTGCCTTGCAGCCTGGCTACCCTGGGTGAAGGGTGCCCTTGGAGTTCCCTGGGGGGCTATAGGTGTCCCCTACCCATATGCGGGGGTGTCTGTTAGATACTCAGCAACAGTGCATGGGGCCAGCTTCTGAGCAGAGGTGGCTCTCCTAATAAAGGCCTAGAGGGTCTGTTAACACTACAGCTTGCCTCATGACTTGAGCCTCAGCTGGCAGTGTCTATACCTAGGGCAGGACTTTCAGAGATAGGCAGCTAGATTTAGGGTCAAGGGGCAACGTTTAGACACCTGATTTTTACAAGTGCTGAGACCAGATTGGCCAGTGTGCCCTCCCCTCAGTCTCAGGCAGAGAGCAGCACGACCTGGGTGAGCATTTATTTGTGCTTAATGCCCCCAGGGAGCATTGACTTCAAGGGTCAATGAGGTGAAATCTGGTCTCCAGGAATAGCAGTCTCATGAGCCCACTAGACGGCAGGTTATTTCACTCTATAAACAGCTCCCTTCTTGTCCCTCAAGAAGCCCATATAAGCATGACCACAAACACCAATGGGGGGCATCATGGTTGTATCCCAAGCACTAGTGCGCATGAACCGCAAATGCCCAATCCTGGGAAAACTCCAGTGCTGCCCCCTGCTTCAAGGAGCTGCAGACCTGGCTCCTTCCCAAGCCAGATGTCCCTGTCTTTCGCTCTCCTTATTATCGAATCATAGAAATGTAGGGCTGGAAGCGAGCTCAGGAAGTCATCAAGTCCAGCCCCCTGTACTGAGACAGGACCAAGCAAATCTAGATCATCCCTGACAGGTGTTTGTCCAACCTGTTCTCAAAAACCTCCAGTGACGGGGATTCCACAACCTCCCCAGGATCTTTGTCCCTCCCCATCACTCCAGGGCAAAATCCTGCAGTTGGGACAACAGTTAGACCAGGTCTCCACTCACTGTTCCCTCTAAGCTGTGCATGTGTGCACGCGCACACAGATCCTAAACCCCGCGCACCCGGTGAAACACCACACGCACAAAAATTTGCACGGAAGCACAAAAATTTGCACAGAAGAAAGTTTTTTTGCGCACACAGCCTGTCAAAATTTAGAGGGAACATTGTCTTCACTACAGACTTCTGCTGGCATAACTCAGTCAGCCAGGGGTGTGAAGAGGTGGGACCCCTGACGGGCAGAGGCCCTAGTGTAGACGCAGTTATACAGCTAAGCTGCTCTTTCACCCATACAGCTCATTTTGCTCATGCGTGGGACTTTCGCTATACTGGTACAAAATGCAACTTTGCCGGTCTAGCTCCGGCTATACGAGCAACGCTTTGCCAGTATGGTACATCGGTATCCCAATACCTGTACAGCGCTCCTAGCGTAGCCATGGCCTTCCTTGTTGCGGCCACCAGTGATGTTCCAAAGAGCAGCAGCATTCCATAAGTTACAGCTGTGACAGGCTAACAGCCCTGATGGACAATGGCCAGATGCTAACCCTGCAGCCGCAGGGAAGAGGGGAGATTTTAAAAGGAGCAGGGTCGGTAGGATGTTCACCCCTAATCTGGTCCTCAATGACCTGGAGGTCACCTGGCATGGTTGGAAAGAACCCTACAACCTTCCATACCTAATGTACAGTCTCCTGTGGGTAACAGTCTGAGCTCCCCTGCTGGTAGCTAAGAAGGGGAAGAGAGACTGGAAACTCCTGGACTATGTGAGGACACCTCTGCTTGCCCCAGTGGGCCCCACACAACCTTAGCTCCTTAGAAAGCTCAATGGTGAGAGGGAGGGCAGGCGAGGCTGCTCTGTATCTGTTCTGAGCAGCCAATGGAACACTGAGTTCATTTCAACCCAGAGGCAAAGGCGCTAAGAAAAGCTACATTATTTCCATCAAGAATTATTGAACCTTGAGAGAGAAAAACAGCTCACAAGGGACCTAAGAGATCCAGTGTACCCAGCACAGACACAGCCTCTCTAGTGCTCTCTGGCTTTCATGGAAAGGGATGCACGGCTGTGCCCAACATTTTTCAAACTCCTTTCAAAGACTTATGCCCCTCAACCCTGACCTTCAGTCCCCCATCACCCCACTATCCCAGCCCTGCCCTCCTCCTACAGCTTTGCTAATCCCCCTCCACTCTGACCCGCAGCTCCTCCTGCTACTCTAACCCTGAGCTCCTACACAACTCTTCAGACACCCCTCAATCCTGACCAGCAGCCCACCACTGCTATTCTAGTCATGGGCCCCCACCCTCCATAGATGCCCCTCAACCCTGAACTACAGCTCCCTCTCTCCCCACAGAAGGGCCTCCCCTGAATGAGGCTAACAACTATTCCAGATTATAATGGAGGTCATGCCTAGATTGTGATACACAAGCGGGAACCACATTGAGACCCCACCAAGCTCATTGGCAAGATGACTCAGGTACTGGAATCAAAGGTAGGTGCGGCATAGAGAAAGGTGAATGGCTAGGGATCCTGGCCATCTAGCCAACCTCTGTAGAGCACAATGAACAACTGGACTCTCCAGAGTTTAGGAAAACGGGCTAGCATTTTACAGCCCCCTATGCCCATTTCAGATGCTAGCCAGACCCCTGCACTCTCCGATACGTGACAGCAGGAGCTGACCTTAAAGGGTTACAAGCTCTTTATTAATTGCTCCTCCAGATTTGATTAAAATCCCCTCATTCCTCTGGCCCTCCGAGCTCTGTTACAACTGTTCATTTAATTACTTTCCAGCAACACCCTGATAACACCAGGCTGCGATGGAAGAGAGCTCTTTTTATTTAGGAAAGGAGAAGACAGGAGTGGGAGGAGGTTTCAGAAGGCAAGAGAGTTCTTTGCTTTGTCAGCAAAGAGACAGAAGCTGCAACAGCAAATGTCATTAATACCCACTTCCAACCTGTTTGTAAGGAACCCAACACAACTGGGTTAATGTCCTGCTACCCTCGCTGTGAAAAACACTGCAGCTCAGCAATAAATCCCCCTCTGTTGGGGTTCACTGAGCAAAGCCCTCGTCTGCCTAGCTGCCCCCCAAATATTCCACCAAGGGGAAGCTGTGGTAGGCAGGCCTTAGAACTGCAACAGGGCAATGACAGGGAGGCAGCCAGGAACAGCTTCTCAGATTCCCCCCACTCCCCATTTCCTTTAGGGTCCTCTCACCTCCCCCCATCCCCAGAGTCTACAGCCTTTCCACATGGGATCCCCACATACACAACTTCAAGCCCTTCGACCCCCTGGGGAACAGGGAATTCTCTGTGATTCAAAGTGCCCTGGAGCATCCATAGATGGCCTAATGCTCTCTTGTGGCCTGACAATCCAATCAGACCTCCTGCATAACCCAACCCAGACAATTCCACCAACAATTCTGCATCAGACCATCCCTTCTGGTCATCACTCCTCTCTCCCCAGCTGGCCACAGCTTAGGGCATCTAGGATGGGGCTGGGAGTGCAAAATTGGGGGGAAACAGGGACTTACAGAGGGAGTGAAATCTCCACACATGGGCTGCAGACTCAGGAACATGGTCTCTCTTTCAGCTTCTGCCTTGGAGCTGAAGACCATCTCCTGCTGTCACTTCAGCACTGCCCCAACCCTTCCCAGCTGCCCCAACACCTGTCTGTCAGGAGGGGATAGCCCAGACCTGGGAACTCCTGGCCAGATCCAGCTGAACGCAGGGCCAAGGGGAGAGGCTGCTCTGCTAAGGAAGAGTTACAACCCATTTTCAATCCTGCTGCCATTAACCAGCAGAGAGGGAGAGGAGGAAATGGAAGAGCTGGGGATAGTAAGGGGCTCACCGCTGAGAGGCTCACCACTGAGCCACATCCCAGGCCCTTTGAGACTCCGGGATTGGGGGATTCGGCCGACAGCCTCCCAGTCAGCAAGTCACTCAAGGAGCCCCAGGTCTCCTCAGAGCCTCTGACAGATTGTAAACCGGAAACAGAGCCTGGCAGGAGGAGGAGGAGGAAATAGGGTGCTCCGTCCCCATGGGGTGTCTGGAGCAATCAAAGGCTCCGTTTTCACATCCCCCACCTGGGACAGTGGCCCAGAGATGTATCATGATTCTAGTTCAGCTGTGGTTCCAGCCACGCGCACAGACTGGGAGACTGAGACACACCTGCCCACAGCTCACCCACACTGCCCACTCAGCCACATCGGGGAGGCTGGGCCACAACCCAGCTCCGGCAGGAGTCCATCTCAGGGGGGCAAAAGGCCTATTGCCCCCTTGGTTCATCCCGTGTCCCAGCTCCAGCTGCACTCTGAGCGAGGCACAGCATGGGTAAGCACACTGCAAGGGGGAAGAGTGCTCACAGTTTGCCAAGGGACAGCCCCGGTCCTGTCATGGGGCGCCAGACCCGGCTGTTTCGGGAACATAGGCACAGACCCCACACAAGCCCTCCCAGGGCAAGAACACTCCATCTCCAGCAAGCCTGCCTGCAGTGGAGGAGGATGGGGTGGTTAGTATCCCCTGAGCCATGACCCAGTGGGGCAGCCAACCAGCATGCAGCCCAGACTGCCGTGCGGACCCACTCAGCCCCATCCAGGTGCATCCTTTTGGCCATTGCATTCCTTCAAGGGGAAGATGGTGTTATTGTTGAAATGCTATGGTAGGGCTGGCAGGCAGAAGCTAAGCTAGCTCTCCTTCCTACCCAGTGCCAGGCCCTCCCCTAACACACCACTGCATCAGCCTTGCACTGCAGGACACTGTACGACATAGCAAGGTTTGCACAGTGCCATTGCAGCATTGGGACAGTGCATCGATCAGCGTTCATGTTGCACTCCCCATCGGTACCCAGCCCAGCCTGGGGAAGTTAACGATCCAACCAGTGGACCAAATTCGGTGATGAATCCTGGTCCATTGCCAACTGAGGCACATTGCACATATGCTAAGAAGAGAAGATCACCCTGCAGCCTTCCTGGGAGCTGAGGTTGGGAAACAGACCTGACCATCCGAACGGGGAATCCCCACCCAGAATGGGGCACGGGGCAGCCTAGCAGTAGCTAAGCATAGCTAAATCGCAGCCCACATTCACAGTGTGGACACAGACCCATGGGTAAGAACCACTGGGCCAGCAGGCTTCCCTCCCCTGCTAAACCCATAAGAGTTTGCAAAACTGGGATCCCTCCAGGTCGTTCTCTGCAGAAACGACAAGCCTCACTTCGAACACATGATACCGGCCCTGCTACCCAACCACATGCAGGCTTCTCGACAGCTTGGGTCGCACACCCTGACAGCTACAGGGTCGTGCACCCTGATCAGAAGACAGAAAACCACCGGTGCTCAGTCTCCCCATCAAGGTCTCAAAGCAAGAGGACGGCTCAGCATGAGCCAGCGTCTACTCAAAGGCCCCGTCCACACTAGAAAGGGCGCTATACTGGGGCAGCATGCTGTACAGACTAAGGACCAAATACAACAGTGACAGGCAGGACTGGAACAGCAGCTGGGGGCTGGGGGTCGGGAGCGAGGTGCATAGCCAGAGCGGCAGGGATGTGGGAGGGTTCAGAAGAGAGGACATGACTAGAGCACAGAGCCTGGGAGAAGGCAAAGTGCCTAGCCACACTGCATCCACCCTGTAACAGCCCCCTCCTTCATCTCCTCTTAGGACCACCAGACCCCAAGTCTTGCGGCCCAGTGCAATAACCATGGGGCCACCTACATCCTGCCTCTGGTAGGAAGAAGCGAGCAGGGTGAGATCTGTGTCTAAAATCCCCCTGCTGTTCGAGGGCAGGGAGGACCCAACTGCTCAGAGCTCCGCTTGCCTGCGAGCAGCTTCCCAAATGGTTAATTCATCTCACCGCAGGACTCTACTTCACTCTGCCTAAACGACAGCCCAGGGCCATCCTCCTACCTACCTCACACACCCTACTTCAAACACTGCCTGCGCTGGATCCAGCCCACCTAGCAACTGTGGCCACAGAGACGTGAGGTGGCCTTGTGTTCTCACCACCCGCCCAAGCCAGCGGTTCAGGAACCTCCGCACCCATAACAAGAAGGAGCCAGTCAGAGCTAGTGGCTTCGATGCTGCCCATCTGTTCCCCTGCCGAAGGCATCAGGCACATGGGGGAGGTGAATGGAGAGCGCTTTCCCACTGTCAGCCTTCCTCCCTGCCCCTCTCCTCCAGCCCTCCCAGCAGGGAAGTCAGCTTTGCTCAGGTGTTTAGCAGGAGACTGAGTGAAAGGGTCAGAGAAGCCCATATCCCCAAAGGGAGGGGGAACTCCAGGGGGCTGCCAATAATCGTTAACACCTGGGACAAAGGATTGCCCATGCCATAGGATCCCCCTGCTAGGAGCCTGCTGGAGCAGCACTTACAGGGAAGGCACTGAGCTCTCTGCACTGGGGCCAAAGTATTACCCAGGCACCCTGCAGGCAGCTCCAAAGATAGGGGATGACAGGACCAGGGAACCGAGAGGGACATTCAGGCCAGCCAAAGCTCAGGGGAGCAGGGCAGGTAGGCATGGGGGGGAGGGACAACCTGGTGAGCAGCTGCAGCCCCCCTTTCGTCCTTCACGGCAACTAGGCAGGAGCGCACAAGTGACCTTCCAGAGGGACTGAGCCCAGTGGGAGATGTCTGTTCCCAGAGGGCAGGAGGGGAAAGCGAGACACTCAGCGGGTCACTGGCAGGCCTAGATGGGACACAGCAGCCCCTGCAGGGACAGATGACAATGCAAAGACAGCAGCCCCAGAGAGACTTCCTCTGGGAGGCAGTGACCCGGAAGAGCTCCATGGGAAAGGGAGCCCAGGGGAGGGAAAGGTGACAGGAATGTGGGAGCGAGTGGCTGCTGGGGGGAACAGGGCCACCCCTACCCTACACGTCCCCCAATTCTCCATGGGAGTGTCCTGATGAACCAAGAGCCCTGGAGACTGGATTCCTCCATCCCAGCACGGGCAGCAGCAGCCCAAGCTCCCCCAGCAGAGCATCTGCTCTTCCCTGGAAGGCACCCCCCGACTCAGGCCTACAGGGGAGCCCCGTCGCCAACATGTTCTCCAGTCTCAGCCTCCACTATGACTGTCGAAAGCGAGACCAGTCAGTGATACTGCACCACAGGCTCCTGGCGCGGGACTGAGAACGGGCAGACTCGTTTCACACAGGCCACCCGTGGCAATCCTCTCTTAGCACAGCTTGAGACAGCCAGAAGGCAATATTGCTACCTCACAGGGTCACAGCAATGGTCCAGAGAGCTGGAAGCATGCGAACATATATACACGCCTGCCCACACACACGCACAGGTATGTGCCCTCCCATGCGTAGGAATACCGGTGAATACAAACACTCATGACTATACACAGCATTGCCAAGTTCTCATAGCAAACCATGCCGTGTTGAACATGTGCTGTACAGAAGCAGGCTAAGGGAGCTATATTTGGTCAGCTCGGATGGACTGTCTGTCCCTACGTCTTCCAGCAGACCATAAGAGATAACTGCCTGCTGCCCAGTGGGGCCAACCTTGCAGCAATACCAGTGAAGAAGAGCCACAACCCATCCCATTCCACTGGCTGGTGCACTGGCTAGGGGGAGCTACTGAGGTGGCTCACTGAGCCCCAGGGCATAGCAGAAGCTAGGCAGAGGGAAGATCACACATAGCTCCATACCCCCTGATGGTGGGCCAAGGAGCAGAATGACCCTCAAAGGAAGCCTTTAGTCAGCGTTCAGGCGGGGATTTCCAAAGGAGTGAAAGAGAATTGGGTACTCAGTGCCCACTGCATCCAAATGGAGCAGGGCACTGCACCTCCCGCCAGGCTCCTCTGCAAAGCCCAGCGTGAGTGACTAGACCTTGTGCCGTCAGACTGCAGGGCCATGCAGAGGGGGTCTCAGGCCTCTGTCAGAGGCTCCAGGGAGACGAGAGGGACAGTGCTGGCATTCTGTGACCGGGGCAGCAGGAGCAATGCAGCTTCTGTCCCTATCATGCTGCTTACTCCTGTGTTCAGTGCCTGGGCACTGCGGTGATGGGAGCAGGCTGGGATCCTCCCTCTTGTAGGATCGGGGTGAGATGGCTGCTGCAGACTGCAGCACAGGCTGGTCCCTTCAGCTGCCAACTTCACACTGATCTTGCTGGTGAAGCAGAGCAAGCCCTGCCTCTCCCTCCTGGGCAGTTACCTGTTTCTCAGTCATGGCATAGATGTGCTGGCGGTCAGGGCTGAGCACCAGGTCTCGCAGGATGGAGCTGCCCTCGTGGGCCACGACGTTCTCATACTGCAGTGCCGGGCGCCCGCTGGGACTGGCCAAGTCCACCAGGATCTGCGGAGGAGAGGGGAGAGGATTAGCACGGTCTCCCATGCAGGGTCACTCTGTAGTGGCTCAGGGAGGGGAAACGCTGCAGTTACAGCAATGAGGCATGCACAGAGGGGTTTCAATCACGCATGGACCTGAGTCAGGAGGCCTCAATCTCCCCTTCCCCCAACACTCCACCTTGTCACCTTCCACAAGTCTCCGCCCTGCGCGGTTTCCAGCCAGGACCACAAGCGGTGACAAGGGCCATTGCTGACTTCATGAAAATCAGACAGCGGCAGAAATCAACCTGGTGAGAAAGACCCTCAGGCTCCAGGCCTCGGAGGGGCTTTGGCTGCCACAGGAAAGCACCAGAGCAGCAGCCCAGGCTCAGGAAAGCTCTCCAGACCCTCTCTGCCATCTGGCAGATGTAATGCACTACTTTCCCGGGGCCCCTCCTTTCTCCTACACAATCTGCACACAAGCAGAGCGGGGCGCTGGGGGTAGGCCCACCCAGGGCAAGACTGTGCCCTCAGTCTGTTCTCCAGTCCCAGAGTTCAGTTGTCAACATTCCTAGCAACGGGGCTGTCGCCCTGGGGACAGTATCAGGAAATCCTGCCATTTACTCATCCCACACTTCCCCTTGCTCACTTTCATCCCACTGCTCCTCATTCCACCCCACTGGCTCAGTCTCAGGCAGCCAATCCCTTCTGGCATTTACCCTCTCAGAGAGGCACAGGCAGAAACTGCCTTCCCATTCATCGTCATTCAGCCAGACTATGCAGACTTCTTCGCTCTGTTCATCCCTCCCCAGAAGCCAAGCCCTGCAGCCACCTGGTTATTTTTGCTGCTTTCCTCTGAGCTCCCTCCAGTCTGTCAATATCTTTTGAGCGTGGAGGAGGCCAGAATTCCCAGGTCAGTGTCCCCAGAGCTGGGAAGAAAGGGCCTCGTGCCCCCTTGCTCTGGGATGTGGTGCCCCTTGTACAGAAGAGCCCAGAACTGAGCCATGTCTGACAAGGGGCAGGGGGATTTGACACAGTAATACCCAGAAAGGGCTACCACCTCCATAGGCCAGTCTCCCTTGAGATTCAAGGAAGGTCTCAAGGCTTCAAGGCGTAATTCTGGGTTGGGCCTAGGAAGGTCTAGGGATCCCACTGTATAACAGAGAGAAGACAGGGTCAGCAGAGGTTCAGAAAGCAGCTCTGTTCCCTGAGCTGGGCAGGGCCACAGCAAATGTTTTAATCCCTTTATAGCTCCCTTTTACATTAAAACTCTTCCTAAATGCCTTGCTTTCTCACCGTACTGTCAATAACCACATTAGGAGCACTACTGGGACAGTCACCCACAAGGTGGGGGTTAAATTCAGCAGGGCTAGTTCTCTGAACCCAATTGCCCCTCCCTGCTTGCAGCAAATACTTACACTCACAGACTTTAAGGGCAGAAGGGACCACTGTGATGATCTAGTCTGACCTCCTGCACATTGCAGGCCACAGAACCTCACCCACCCACTCTTGTCATAGACCCCGAACCTCTGGCTGAGTTACTGCCATCCTCAAATCATGATTTAAAGACTGCAAGTTACTGAGACCCCACCATTTACTCTAGTTCAGACCAGTAAGTGCCCCTTCCCCATGCTTCAGAGGAAGGCGACCTCCCCCCGCAACATACACACACACAAGGTCTCTGCCAACCTGACTGGGGGGGGGGGGACATATTCTTTCCCAACCCCAAATATGGTGATCAGTAGACCATGAGCATGTAGGCAAGACCCACCAGCCAGACACGTGGGAAAGAATTCTCTGCAGTAACTCAGAGCCCTCCCCATATAGTGTCCTGTCTCCAGCCACTGTGGATATTTGCCCCACTTCCACTTTCAGCTAATGGGGTAGCCTGGGAACCTAGCAGAATCCAGCAGCCCCTGGCCTTCAGCAGCCTCCATGGAGAAGGCATCTCGGAACTGGAGCAGGATGCCCCACATCCATTCCCAGGAGGAATCCAGACACACAGAGAAAGGGGCATCCTCCAGAGCCTCCTGCCCCTGCTAACAAAGCCAGCACCCGTGACCCTGTCACTCACTCACTCTTAGCCCTTGGCCCCTGGGAGTGGGACATTGCCATTCTGCATGGATCTGGCATTCAGATGATAAAAGCAGCCTCGGGACAGGCAAGAGCCTTTGTGGGCATGTTCTTCGCACCAGTGAGTCTCTTGGGGTGCAGGCAGAGAGACAGGCTTGTTCACCACTAGCAAATGGGAAACAGAATACTGGCTAGTAACCAGAGCCATGCTCCTGCCGGGACAAATGGGGAGTGCCAGGCAAGAGATCTCGGAGCCTTCACAGCACAAACCCTGCCCCAAAACATCCAATGCACTGGCTGCTAAAAGCGAAGGGACAACAAAAATAAGCTTCTCCAACCCCTGCAGAGTAACCCCCTCCTGCCCTACCCAGCACCCTAAAGCCTGCTGAAAGCTTTGCAGTCCCCGCTGCAATAAACAGACTCCAGCATTTGCATAGTTCCCAATCAGGCAGAGGATACGGGGCTGGAAAGGCAGGATCCCAGTGTGCGGTTCATTAGCATGGAAATGTATGCGGCTCACAAACAAACCAGGGCCTGTTTAATTAGAGCGGCGCCTTTGATTCACCACCAGCATCCCGCATGCACCAGCCCCGGATTATTTTTAGTCAGTTTTACAAAACAAATGTATTTAATTAAGAGAGACACCCCTGAGCTACTAGAGAGAGAGGACGGCTCCATGTGGTGGGGAGATGGGCTGCCCCCTCGCAGGGTGCAGGGCACTGGGGCCTATGGACAGAGTGTAACTCCGCAGGGAGGAGCTGACAGCTGCTTGGGGAGCCGCAGGCAGGAGCTGAAGTGTGTGCCTGTAGCCACTGATTTCTCCTGCAAGCGCTGCCCTCCCCTCCCCTTTAGTGGCACTCCCCATCCTGTTACCAGTGCTTCCCGCCATGCCATCGGTATGGGCCCTGCTCCCCTCCCCTCATCGGCACTCCCCACCCCATTACCAATGTTCCCTGCTGTGTGGTCGGCATGGGCCCTGCTCCCCTCCCCCTTACCAGCACTCCCCACCCCGTCACCAACTAGGCCTCCACTCCCTTCCCTGCCACAGCTGGGCTTCCGCTCCCCTTCCCCTTGCTGACAAAGGCACCAGTCCCCTCCCCATTACTAACCCTCCATTTTATGCCCCTCAAAGGACTGCCCCCCTTTTCATTAATGATGCCTCTGTTCCCTTCCCCCTCTGCACCTTTCTGGGTACCCCTCTGCTCAGATTTGGGACCTCAGGCTTGATCCTCCCTCAGAACCCAAACAAGAGCAAAGCTTCCAGGGTGCACCCAGCACTAGAGCACCCAACAGTGCTGCGCGGGGAACAGAGCAGCACGCCAGGAGTCAGGGCACCTGAGCTCTACTCCTGGCTCCAGCCGCAGCTCCAGACAAGACCCTTTGGCAAGCCACCTCCACCGTGTCTCTGCAAAAGGTATAATGCTCCTGCCCTATTTTAGCAGGCACTGCCTGATGGTGCTCTAATGAAAAGTGCTTCACAAGGGATAAGCACTGTCTGTGCCTAATGGCGAAAGCCTGGCCAAAAGCTTCCCCACCCTGACCTGAAGGGAGTACAACCCACACTGTCCAGGGGCAGAGGCTGTGTGTGTGTACAGCACCTAGCACAACAGGGTACTGGTTTACGACCGGGGCTCCTAAGCACTACCACAATACAAATAACAACCAGCACCAATAGGGGCTGAGCGAAAGTCCCAGCTCCCCGAACTCCTGACGCACACAGCGTTCGGGCTCCTAACAGGCAGCATGCCCTGAATAGAGAGCTGGGGCTGATTGTGTCCTGCCCATGCCCACACACACAGCATCAAAGCCATGGGCACCTCCTTCACTTTCCCCTGCAATCCGGCACGGGCTTTCCCACGGGCTGTGGCAATGTCACAAATGCACCTTCCTTTCCAACCCTTTTACAGGCCACAGTAAAAGCACCAAGAAATCAATATAGTCTTACCCTGGTTTTAAAATAGATCTATGGGTGGCTGTCACTCCGTCAGTAATTTTTAACTAGCGGGGTAATTTCCCCATTACACTATTGCAGTGTGCAGTGCTGGGAAATAGAAAGAGACATTAAAAATAACAGACGTTAAGCACTTCGAGCTAATGCAAGGCTTCAGGAAAAGCTTCAGAATAATTGCTCCAGGCCAAAGAGGGATGGAGCTGAGCCCCTAATAGCGCAACACACACTAGAAGGGAGTACATGACCCTCACCAAGGCAGGCAGACAGAGACACACAACTCTCTTGCACCTGGGCATCTCTTCTCTTGCGAAAGGAGAGGCCAGAGACAGCAGACGGGCAGTGTCAAAGGCAACACACAGCAACTTAAGGGTCTGGGAGCACAGAATTGAAGTTTGAGAGGCAGTGGGAAGGGGGGATTAAACTACTACTGGATTGTCAAAGGGCCCTAAGGCGGGGCGGGGGGAAAGAGGGGAGGACTTTTAAGGGTCCAAAGTATCACTTACAGTTCATAGTAGGTAAATTAAAGGGAGTGAAAGGCTTGGGGAGAGCAACATTCCAGGAGTGGGGGAACCTTTCAGCAATGCACCTCACCATCCCCACCTCTGGGGAAGGCTTTCTACAGTGCACCTCACCCACCTTAGCTCCCCAAACCCTCACCACCCTCACCCCTGGGGAAGGCTGGCTACGGTGCACCTCACCCACCCTAGCTCCCCAAACCCTCACCACCCCCACCCCCGGGGAAGGCATCATGCCCAACAGGATTACCGTCTAGCCCCTTCACTTTTATTCTTAATTCAGAAACAGGCTGGGAGAAGGACAGAAAGTGGAAAGGGAAAACCTCTCCCACAGTGAGATGGGCTAGACTGGGAAAGTTTCCTTGCAGGGAAGGGGCAGGAGAACCAACACTTTGCGGGGGGGGGGGGGGGGGGGGGGATTTAACACTGGACTAGAGAATAAGACTGGGGGATACCTGCCCTGCCCTGCGCCTCATGGGGGGAATGGATGCGATGGGACCTTGTAGTCTTTGGGGGGGTTTTCCAAGCCTTCAGCTGGTAGGACGGGGAAACTCTAGTACAACCAGGGTGTCACATGCAGAATGTACCCTCTAAAAGGCAACAGCCATTGAACTTTGCTACAGGCAGCTCTGAGGAATCTGCTTCCATCTCCCATCTCCAGTGCGTGGGGGGTATTTGAGGGATGGGGAGGAGGATGCAGGTTAATCATAGCAAACCCCTCCCTTCCCCCAGGAACCATGTTTCTTCCTGCCTACCCTGCTCTCCTTCACCCAGGGGAAAAGACCGTTACCAAAAAAAACTCTATTAACCTTTCTCCTCATCCTGATGCTGATAATTACCCAATACTAATAATTACTCGTGCTAATTTCTCACTCAGAATTCCTGCCCTCGTTCTGCCTGTCTTGTGTGAGCTGAGCTGAGTCCGCAGCCAGGAGTTACAGGCAGCAGCCTTAATGCGCTGTATCACAGAGGGAGAGAGGCAAAGGGGAGGCTGGAAGGAGGCCCCCCAGGAGAAGAAGGGACTCTGAGTCCCTGAGGGGCAGGCTGAGATGGAGAAGCCACATGGGGAGGGTGTCTCTGCCGGAAGGCCAGCAGGAGCAGTACGTTAAGGCCCTAGGAAAGGTGCAGCCTCTTCTGCCCACCACTGTCAACACAAGGCGTGCCAGAGGGAACCAAAAAGAGCGGGTGCTGGCCAGGTTGGGGAGCCATGCTGGGCGATGGGGGGAAAATAGGGGGATCCCCAAAAACACCTCACCACAAATAAATGTGTGGTTGAACATTAGAACTCCCTTCAGACTGTAGGCCCCTGTTCTCGGTGAGCTGCACCAGCTAGCTCCAGAGGACAATCCAAGGCATGAAAGCCTCTGGGAAACCTCTCTTGTTTAGGGGAGGCTACCTGCGCCGTGTTTCATCTGCAGGACACGGAGCCCCCACAGCATTGCAACAGTGCCATCTCTAACATGGACACCACTGAACAAACACAGACCACTCACTCAGCAAAATGTACAACGCAGTCAAACCCCACTGCTCCAGGGAACGCGGCAACCCCAACACCTAGCTCAGAGGCATGAATTCTTCAAGCAATCAATGGATATGAGCAGAGCTGGGTGGATTTCACACCAAGCTGGGCTGATTCAGGGGAGCAGGTGGGAACCCTTAAGCTAAACAAGGAGGGTTTGAAAGGTGCCCTGCCTCCAACCAGGCAAAATTTGGCAGTTTCATTTCAAGCTTTTGACTTTGCTCGATCCCCAGTGAGAAGCGGAACTGAGGAAATGGGCCAATGACCCAAGCCAGCTGAGTCGCATTGATCAAGCCACGAGACTAGCGCACTGCACTGCAGAGCAACGTCTCAACAACCACAAGGCTCAAAGTACTCGAGATCCACAAGATCCCAGGGCACAGGATGGATGCAGTCTGTCCCTTTGAGCTGAATGGACTCCTTACCCTCCCCTCCTCTTCCCTGATACAACCCAATCCTTTCCATCTTGTGCATGAGCAGAGCTCTTCCAGCTCCTTCCTCTCCCTGAAGCGAAAAGTGCTGGTTGTCTGGGCAGAGGCAGCACAGACACTGCTCCCTGGAACCACCCCTGTCCAAATTTACACAGGCCAGCAGCCCAAGTGCTCCACTGCTGGGTGCAGTGCTATCCCCACAGAGGAACTAGATCAAGCTGTTACCTCTGCTGCCATGGCAGTGGAGCTGCTATTTCTAGAGGGCATGACCCAAACGTGGGAGGAGACTGGAACAAGGAAATTACAGGGTGAGATTTTTAAGGGACCAACTCTAAAAAATTGCTCGTGGCCTGAGGCTGGTTTGCAAGTAATACAAGTGCAAAAGTATCTCCATGGGGGCATGTGCAAATAGCAGGTCAGGAGCTGGTCTCCCTTTCCATGCGAGCAATCAGAGGATTTTCCTTTGCAGTCAAAGGGGCAGCACTTTTGCAGACTAAGGCCTGGGGCTTGTGGAAGTGTGCCCGTCAGGTTCTCACAGAAGCACCCAGCAAAACCCCTCATCAGAAGTTTTAAAAACTGCTTGAAAATGAATCCTAACTGAGCGCGTGACCCTGCCGAGTGAGCTAGGTCAGCTTTGCAGCAGCGGGATACACGGACACAGCAGTGCAATGGCATGGGATGTGCATTCTAGAGAGGTATTCTCTCTGTGTCGCAGGGGAGTCCTCCTCCCCACGACACACATACACTGGGAGAGGAGAACTCCTGAAGATGATCAAGAAAAGGACTGCGTGCAGTCGCCTTGGAGGTTATAATACTTTGCCTTTCCAAAGCACCCTCTCTCCAAGAATCTCAAAGCATTTTACAAACATCAGTTACATTAAGAATACCCATGCCTGGCAAGTCAATGCAAGTCTCACCAGCCCCCTTTTACAGATGAGGAAAATGAAGTGCAGAGAGGGGTCACACTCTGGAGTCCGTGGCAGAGCCTGATATAGTGCCTTAACCACAAGACTGTCCTTCCTCTCCTGATCTCTGGGTAGAAGTGTCAGAGACAGGTGCAAACAGAGCTGACTCCCTGTGGGAACAGGAAGAAGGGTCTGGGAAGGTTACATCCAAGCATGGGCTAGGAGGAGCTTAAGGGAGGGGACGACATTCCTGAAATGCAATATGCAGAACCTGCTGCTTTCTTGTCTCCCTACACCAGGGGCCCCCAACCTGGTGCCCGTGGGCGCAATGGCGCCCGCCGGGGCAGTTGTGTGCGCCCGCAGGACATCACACCGCCAAAATGCAGCCGCCAAGTGCGGCTGCCTGAGAACCACCCGCCGAAATGCGTTGCCGTTTCTCGGCAGCATTTTGGTGGCAAGACTTCTATCCACTGCCGCTTCTCGGTGGCATTTCAGTGGCGGGGTGTTTGGCGCCCACCACAGTCTGTTGAGACTAGGAATGTGCTATTCCCACAGAAAGGTTGGGGACCACTGCCCTACACACAACATTCACTCCCTGGCACTCTGCCTTATTTCTCAGCTCTTTTCCTCTTAAACTGAACTCAACATTAATGGGGGACATCTACTCCCAAGGAGCACAAGAGCAGCAGGACCCAGCCAGCAAAGGTTGCAGCTAAGCCAGAACCATGCCCAGCATGCCAGAGGCAGGTGCTTATCTAAAGGAGACACACTTTGATAAAGATACAGGCTCCAAAGGGCAGTGCTAAACTGACCTCTGCAAATCACCTCAGGTGGAGGTCAGGGTCAGACACTGGCAGGAGGTTTGAAAGGGCTGGATGGTTTCAGGATTGCTAATAACAACATTTGTAGCTTGAGTTGCCAAGGGAAACCAGATCTCATGTTCCATGGTGTATGCCAAACATTTGAAGGGGTCAGAAAAGAATCTTCTCCATAACCCTCAATGTGATATTGCATAGACTGGGCAATTGTGTGCATTACAGGGGTTCTAACTTCATGCAAAAGTATCCCATAGCAGCCCAAGCTGGAGGTGGGATGCCAGCCTAAAGAGAGCAGTGGTCTGATATTCCGTGGTAGGCAAAGTGATACTGGACTCAATGGACCCTTGGTCCCATGCTGCAGCTATTCCTCAATTCCTAAGTGGCTGTGTGATTATAAGAGAGAAGGTGGGGGAGAAAATATCTGCTATTGGACCAACTTCTCTTGGCGAGAGAGATAAGCTTTTGAGCTTACACAGAGCTCTTCTGCAGGTGATTACAAGTCATTGTCATTCTCAAGGTGACAGGACAGGACAGGCCATTATGACTAGTTTTTCAGGGTAAGAATGGCCTCCCCTCAGCTTGACACTAACCCCAGCACAGGGAGGCAGGTCATAGGTAGCCAATGGTTGATGGCAAGTCAACTCAACCCCATTCACAGCAAGATTACGGTTAGTTCATGGCCTATCTCAGAGATTTGTGGCTAAACAGAGCCATTCCTCTGGCTGAGGTTTAGTTGGCTTCCCGCACCCTTCCACCGCCCCATGGATTCCAATTCCTGTCTTGCTCTGATTTTGCATCAGCTCCACTTGAAGTACCCTAACGAGTGCTCAGGATCAAGGAGCTGTTCAGAACATGTCCAAACCCAATAGAAGAGCGAGTTATGGGGATGGAGCAGCTACAAGTGCGACTGTTAGAAAAAAGCTGCAAACAGTCCAATCCCAGATGGAGACCCTCACAGTGTGCAGAGAGACAGGACTGAGACACGGCTGCGGTGCACGCTGCTAGGCCAGCCACCTTCCCAGCTCTATGCTTCAGCGGACAGCCACTGCATTGATACACTGATGCTGGGAACCATGGTGCAGTGCTGATCAACATTTCCTAAGCACCAAAGGTATCTCAGAGCATCAGAATGTGCCTTCCCAGCATGCACTGCACGGCCTGGACAATGGGGACCCTAACACATGAACAGTCTGTGGAGGGGAATGTGGTTGTGAGTCGGGGGTAGATGGAGTGTACAGTCCCATCTGGGAAACTCCCCTGTGACACATGGTTTTAACTGCTCTGCATCCTGCCAGGCAGCCAATACTCCTACATGCCCTAACCCGATGCCACTTCCCCCACACTGACATAGCAGTACATCTCAGGATGAGCAATTGTAAATATCACATGAGGTTTTTAGAAGTTTCTTAAGGCTTCAGACCGCCCCCCACCACTCCCAAGACAAGGTCGAAAGGTTTCCTGTGGTGCTCCTTCCCTCCAGGAGAGGTGTGACTGGTGGACCCTCAGCTGGGGAGGCCAGGTCCGGCTGCCAGTCATCACAGGGAAATGTTATTCCCCACTCAAATGGGTAGACTCTTATTTTGCGACACAGCAACGTAATCAGTCCCTTTGCATCATCACATGGAGATCCTGGCTGATGACATAATGGGGCTTAGCATGGTGACAGGAACACTAAGCATTGCATGATGCACCCTAGCTACATGATCATATGCTGTTTGTTCTACAGCAGTGTTTCTCAAATTTCATTTTACTGCAACCCCCTTCTGACAACAAAAAATTACTACATGACCCTGGGCAGGAGGGCCCAAGCCCCACTACCCAGGGGGTAGGTGGCAGGCAAAGCTCAAGGGCTTAAGCCCTGGGCAGGGGGGTTGTAACCTGAGCCCTGCCACCTGGGGCTGAAGCCCTTTGGCTTCAACTTCAGCCCTGGGCAGTAGGGCTCAGACTTTGGCTTCAGCCCCAGGCCTCAACAAGTCTGACACCAGCCCTGGCGACCCCATTAAAAGAGGGTCAAGACCCACTTTGGGGTCGCAACCCACAGTTTGAGAACCGCTGTTCTACAGGACCCCCACAACGTTCAGTGCATGAGACGGAGACTCAATGAGGCAAAAGGCTGCAAAAAGAGAAAGGAAGACACTGGACTGGGATCCTGGCAAATTAAATTCAATTCCTGGCTCTGACACAGATTTCCCTCTGTGACATCAGGCATGGTTATCACAGTGTATACACACGGGGTTGCACAGTCCACCTTAACTGTGGCATTTCCTAACTTTCAAGGGTTTGACTTTGGAACATTAACGTTCTTTTAACATAGTTTTTTTTCCCCTGCATAACTATTTCTATTACTGGAGCACCCAAAAGCTCCAGGCAGGATCTGGGCCCCAGGGCATTAGGCACCGTACAGACATGTCAACAATCTCTGCCAGAAGGAACTTACAATATGAAGAGACGATGCAGTGGGTGAGCATGTCAGTTGGGGGCTGGGGGACAGTAATGAGAACATATTTCTCAGACACTAACAGTGGGCACAACTCAGTGGATATGAATCCATTAGAAGGTTTCAATATTTTGCAGCCCCCCACTGACCGTCCCCCTCGCTGTCAATAGCTGTCAGCGTCACAGCAGAAGTAGGACTTGGAGGAAGACTGTGAAGGAGGACAGGGCTTTACGCATTAGTTCAGGGAGTGTGCACTATGTGTTGGGGATGGTGTGGGAGAAAGCACACAGCTGCCTGGGGAAAGTCTACAACACATTGGAATAATTCTCGGATTTTATCCGTGTCAGAGGATTTCCTCGGAGCTCCACACTTGCTGGGGCTGGCCATACCCAGACCCCAGAGCACCCGTTCTCTTAACTAGGAGGAGGTAGGGTACCTAGAGGAACAATGCAAGGGCTAGCCAAACAGGTCATTAGGCAGTATGTGATACAGCACATAAGCAGAAGGGCCAGTTTGGCTCATGTCCTTAGACCTTGTCCACAGAGGGAAGTTACACTGGATTAGAACATGTTGGCTTACACAAGGTTCAACAATCTGTGTAGACAAGGCCTTGTGTTTAATATTAGGCCACCTGGGCACAGTTAACTCTCAGGTCCAAAGGGTTCCCTCCAGGGTTATGCCCCTCCAGCTGACACAATGGTAACCATGGCCAGCTCTGCCAACACTGTATTTCCCAGGGTAGGCCAGGTTTAGAAGGTGCATCTTATGCTGGTGACAGCCCTAGAGATTGCAGCCCCTCTGCCTGAAGGTCAGAGAGACCATGGGCAGGAGAAGTAGGAAAAGGAGAGTTCAGCATTTGGTAATTGCACTGAGACTCACCAACTCATTACACATATGTCCCAAGCAGCAGCCTGATGGAAGCAATTCTCAGCCACTCCCACCCTTGGCCTGGATCCAGCTGGCTCTTTCTCCCCTCACAGTGCTGGAGCTGTCTAGGCTCCCAGAAAGCGCTTCAATCTGGCACTTGCACCAGAAAGCACTCCAGCTGGGAGGGACGGCTGGACCCCAGAACCTGCACTGCGGAAAGGAGTCCATGGTGCTCACTGACTTTCACCCTCTGCTGCTGTGCCCCCTGGTTCTCCCCAGCCTGCGCCTCAGCTCTGCCTGAGCCCACCTCCCAGCCCAGCCTCACACAAAGCCACCTCACTCCACGGGGGAGAGGGAGGGAGGAGGCCTCAATGTTTCACGCTCAGAGTAGCTCTGCCGAGGATGAAGCATCCTATCAAGACAGGGAATTAGGGGGGTGCTCCCAAACAGGGCTGATGATCAAACAGCAACACCACGATGTGGAAACAAAAGAGGCCGGGGGAGGGGACCTGACCCTCAGTGTCCCCCGCCTCCTTAGACGGGGTCACACCTCCCCTCTCCACAGCCACCTCCCTCTCCCTGGTCCCTACCCTGGCTCTCCTCCCACTTCCCCCAGTCCCTCCCTCCCTGAATTCAGCATCCCGTCCCCTCCCTCGCCCATCCCTGGGTCCCACCCAGTCTGTCTCTCCCCACTGAGGGCCCCTCCCTCTCCAGAGCCATCCCCCTGCCGGTCCCTACCCCCCTTGGCACAGCACTCGTGTTGCTTTGTACTCTTATCTGTGCGTGGCTGTGATTAATTCTCGGTGGCTGGCAGCAGCTACAAGATGGGGCGCTTTAGCCCGCTGCCATACTTCAAAGGCAGGGACTTATCTGCCTGAAACACACTTTGCAGCCTTTTCATGGGGACCCTTTCCAGTTCCACAGGCCAACGCAAGAGGGGCTTATTTATGGGACTGCATTTCAAAGGGCCCTTCCCTTCCCTCCCCCACCCCCCTTCTGGTCTGTGCTCGGCCCGGACACCTGCTGGAGGGGATGGGGAGGCGCAGGTTCCCTTCCAGCTCCTAGCTCGCCCTGGGCCACTCACAGCAGCTGCCATGCGGAAGCTATTGGAGGGCAAAGGGACAGGCTGGGAAGGTGGCGGCGCTGAGCAGAGGCAGTCTCTGGCGACAGCTCCGGACACAGGGCTCCTGTAGGGGACAGTCAGTGCTGGTGAAATGGGTTAGAATGAGAGGCCCAGAGACAGCAACCCTCTGCTTATCCTAAGAGCAGAGGCAAACCCCAACACCATCCCCAGCATTGCCCTCACTGCCCGCCCCCTGGGCGGATTAGGGTTTTGTGGGGCCTCTGAGACAGAGCAAGTGAGGGTCCCTCCCCACCCCTTCCGCCTGCAGTCCCGCCCCCCCCCCCCCCACGCTTCTGCCAGGGAATTGGGGTCGGGGCATGGGGCTTGCTCCGCTCTGCCTGCCTGGTACTCTAGCCACGGAGCTGAGTCGTGGTGCGGGGAGCAGCTGGAGCGCCAGGCGGGTGGGCAGAGCGGGGTCAGGGCACGGGGGCACTCATTTTTCAGGGCTCCCCAATTGGCCGGGGCCCCTAGGCACAGGCCCCATTGGCCCAGTGGCTAATCCACCCCTGGGTCAAAGGCAGAAGTAGCGTATGAGACGTATCTTCAGGGAAGCAGGCTGAGCTCAACCGCCCGTCAGGTGGGCCAGTGAGCTGCTGCCAGATAGAAATTAGCTTCGGTGACTGCTGGCCCGGGTGAGATCCGAACCTGGAGGTAACTGGTGGACAGGGCTCCAGCTTTGTTTCTGGCTTTGTCATCCGTCCCCGTCCCCTCCCCCCACCACTTTCCTCTCCAGCACCATGCGACTGCCCACAACACACACACGCGTGCACACAGGACAGATGCACACATACTACACTGCCCAGCAGAAGGAACCGCACCTTTCCCTTTCTACACCTCCCAGATGGATGGCTGAGCCAGAGAGCAGTGGAAACCCAAGCCAACAAGCCCAGGCTCTCCTGAGCCAAGACAAGCCTGGGGTTGGGGTTGGGGCTGGGTCACACGCTCCATGCTCTGCACTTCAGGCTCTGGTTGTTTGGGGGTTTTTTCTATTAATAACAGAAGAATTTTGCTGTGGTGGCTGCCCTGCTTCCCAGCAGGGCTCAGAGCAGCAGGGACCAGGCAGGTGGGAGGAACAGAGGCTGAACGTTCATGCTGCAGCAGGAGGGGTTCACTCGTCAAGCTCAGCTGACTGCTCAGCCACGTGCCTTGCGGGGGTGGGGGGGGAGTTACGGCTTCAAAGGATTTGAAAGGTTATTGACGGGAATCATTTCTTACAGAGTTTGTGCCTCTAATCCTGACTGAACCACAACACATTGCAAACTACATACAGGAACTGCCCGGCCCACCACAAACGCAGCCACCTCTGGGGTGGAATGTGCCAGCTGTTTGACAGGGCACAGCGGCAGTGCACACAAGAGCTTAGGGCAGCAAATGGAAAAATCCAACTGAAATTGCAGGGGGATTTCGGGAGACAGAATGGAATTAACTACACTGGGATTTGGCCAGGTCACTCGTGGGAAAGACTTGGGCTTTATGTCTCATCCAAAAGAGGAACGCTCTCATCCAAAAGAGGTCTGCGGGGAGGGGCGATATTGAAACACGGGGGGACAACTGAAGGTTCCCTGTGTGCGTACTGGAGCACAGGGACTCAGGAGGGAAGGGGGGGGGTGCCCCCCTCTATATACATTCCATCTCCAGCCCACCCCCAAGAATCGCTAGGAGACCTGTGGCACCCAACAGCTGCCAGGCTCAGCCCCTCGCTCCCCTTCCCCATCTCAGATTTCTAAGAGATGGGTCCTTACTGTGGGATCTGGTGCAGGCGACTGTCTTAGGGGACAGGGCAGGGAGTGAGCAGCACCCATGCTAGGAAGAGCCATCTCAGCCCCTTCCCCCAGCCCTCCCGCTGGGGCACAAGACACATATTTCCCTTGCTTTGAAGCGGCAGGGATGGAATGGTTAGGGCCCGCCCCACTCCAGAGAGCAGCAGAGCCAGGGCTGGGGGGAGGAAAGGGGAGGGCTCTTCACTAGGACTCCCTCCCAGGCCACATCTACACTAGCAGCTGCCTTACCAGTGCCAGCTAAGGGGAGACCATTTGAGTGGACAGGGCACAGGCATTTGGCCTACGGGGTCACCTCCACAGCACTGAGGGTAGCGATGGTGAGAAGAGCGCAGAGGAATGCTAGTGCAGATACAGCCAAAAGGGAGCCCCATCCCCCCACACACGTCTGTCCATCTGTCAGACCATGTTAGACTGAGAAGCAGCTGAGTCCCCTACAAGTGCCCAACTGTTGGACACAGGTGCTGGCGTGAGTCAGCCTTCAAATAGCTTTGGGTCAGGATTGCAGTATTTCAGCAGAGCTGGGGATGTGGAAGCCTAGGACTGGAATAGCAGAGGGCTGGGGGTCAGGACTGAGGAGCACTGGCAGAGCTGGGTGCAGGAAGCTATACATCTCTAAGTCACCCCCTACCTGGCTCATCCTGGGCTCTGAACCTTGGGGTCTGAGAGCACAAAAACCCACCCAAAACAACTTAAAGAACAGAGGCGGCTGTGCCAGCTGCATGTGCACAGGCTTTTGAAGCAGAAAAAATTATTTTCTCTTCAGAATAGCCTGAGGGTTGGATTTGCAGCTGGGGCAAGGATTAGAGAGAGCAACCTCTAGCAAATGATCCCCATCTACCATAGCTTCGACGTAAGACAGATGCCAGCTGAAGATGTTGTCTTTGGGATCATACTGGGGCCACCGGGCAAGGTGGGTTTTCCAGGAGAGAGCCTTTTCTAAGGGAGTCACTCTCAGGTGTGGAGGTGGAGTCTCCCAAGAATCACAGAATAGAATCATGGAATATCCGGGTTGGAAAGGACCTCAGGGGGCATCTAGTCCAACCCCCTGCTCAAAGCAGGACCAATCCCCAATTTTTGCCCCAGATCCCTAAATGGCCCCTCAAGGATTGAACTCACAACCCTGGGTTTAGCAGGCCAACGCTCAAACCACTGAGCTATCTGTCCCCCCAAGGAATGTACCCAGCATGTAACCACCCCAGCAGGCTCCTGCCACCATAGCAGCTGTTTATCTTCCCCACTTTCCCTGCAAGCCACTATGGGAGAAGCTCTGAGCCAAGTCTGCTCTCCACAGAGGCTCCACAGTCCCTGCATTCCCACAGAGGAATCTAAACTATGTGGCATGAAGAGGGTGCTGGGCCTGCACTTTCTGCAGACGGAGGAAAGGACAGGACCCAGCCTACCTTTGCTCTACCCTTCCCCCGCTCTCCCAGCCCTGGCTCCAGTTCCAACAGTTGCTGTTCAAAGGAATTTATTCTTCTCCGGATGGATTGCAGACATGTCTCTTTCCAGACAAGCAGCTGGCCCCCCATGGGCAAACAGGGCCTCGTGATCATGGCTGCCAGTGGGATCTCTGATGGAACATGGCCCGACTTGTTCTGGAGAACTGTGGGATTAGCCAGCATTTCAGGGGGGAGGCTTCTTTATTGATTAGTACAATTTTCTTTGTGGAGAATCTCATGCGACTGAGAGGCCACAAGCTCCCCATACACCGACACCAATGGGCATGAACCTCAGGAGCCTTTGGGATGGTGGGCATGAGCCCACACACACCGTAGGGATCACAGGACAGTGGGCTCTGCAGCCTGGTGGGAATACATCATTCTGACTCCCACCCACCCACAAACACCAGCCCTGGATCGCTGCCCATCTCAATATCAGAGCCTACAGGTTTATTGTGGGCACCCAAACATGACTGGTATGTGTCTGGCATGACAGCATGTTGCATGGCGTGATAGGGGAGGCTATATGCAATATCACTGGGCTAGCACTTGAGATCACCAATGATGCAATGTGAGATCACAGTAAGACCATATTCTTTTATGAGGCCAACCTTGAAGAGGTTGAGCTGGGAGCAGTATGGCCAGATAGGTGGGCTCATTCCCAGCCCTCACAGCACTAGCCCAAGGCAATGCCCCTGGCTTGCACCTTGCTTGCCGCGTGGCCAACAGCGTGGCATGACACGAACTGTAGGGGGCCCCTGGCATGATGGAACAGGGCTGACAAGGCGCCTCCCTCACAGATGAGTGGGCCCCCAGAGAAGGAATTCACCAGAACGAGGGGAATGGCACCCCGCCCCTGTCCAATACCTGGCGGTGCCATAGCACAACAGAGCCCTGCTGTTTCTGTTCCGCTTCAGTGACAGGCCCACGGGTTGAGCCTCTCCAATGAGCCCTATGAGCAGATGGCCCTGGCCTCTCTGTGCACTGCCAGGCTCACCTTCCCCCAGTAGGATGAGCCCTGCGAACTTCTGCCCTGAGCAGCTGCCAGGAACCCTCTCCCCACCCTCATGCCCTTCATCTAACAGGCGGGGCAGGTTATGCCTTCCCAGCTGGGATCCAACGAGGGCCTCTGGTTTCAAACAACAGACACACAAAGGTCTCTGCTCTCCCCAGCCCAGCAGATAGAGCTTTCCCACTCATTTCCTCTCCTCCGTCATAAACAATCCCAGAGAGGATTAACTATCCATCTATTTCACTCCCTGCTGTCTCTGCTCTTCCACCCCTAATAGATCCCTCCAGGGCAGCTCTGAGGCACAACCCAGGGGAAGCTTGCCATGTCACTGCCAGCACCCTGGACCTTGGTCTCCAGGCTGTCAGTCTAGCCCTGAGATGTCACAAGGTTTACTAAATACAATGAAGAACATTAGCTTCTGTAATGATGATACTGAGACAGCACAGGGCAATTTACCCATTCAGAGCACTGGGCAGACATAATCTAGCTCAGCAGGTCTCAAACTGTGGGTTGGGACCCCAAAGTGGGTCGCGATCCCATTTTAATGGGGTTGCCAGAATCCGTGTCAGACTTGCTCCAGCCCAGGGCGTGAAGCCGAAGCCTGAGCGCTGCCCACCGAGGGCTGAAGCCAAAGCCCAAGGGCTTCAGCCTGGGGCAGCGGGGCACTGGATTAGGATCGGGCCCCAGGCTGCCTTCCCCGCCCCAGGGGTCATGTAGTAATTTTTGTTGTCAAAAGGGGGTCACGGTGCAATGAATTTTGAGAACCACTGATCTAGCTAATCCTCACAATCACCCAGCGAATAGGGCTAGGTCATTATCTCATTAGCCCCATTTTACAGCAGTAGAAACAGGGGCCGAAGAAACACCCTTGATTGCCACACAGCAAATTGTGGTAGAGCTGGAATTAAAACACATGGTTCCTGGCTCCCAGCTTTATGCTCAGTCCACTAGATCACGCTACCTCTCAATGGCCGTTGTCTATATGAAGTATTAGCATAAGTAACTCAAACCCTGCTCAGAGCGAACAGACAACAGGTTCGATGATGCAGCTGCCTTGACTTTTGAATCCTATTTATTTTTGCTTACTGACTAAATCACAACATCTGGTAAATCGTATCAACGACGATACCTGGCGCTTCATCCAGGATCTCAAGGCACCTTGCAAATACAGGGAAGTATCACAATCCCCATTTTGCAGATGGGACAGAGAAATGATGGGATCTGCCCAGGCACTAGCAAAAATGGGATTAGCACCCAACTCTCCTGATGCTCCGTCCAATACTCCAACGACTGGCCCACACTGTTAGTGTGGGGAATGGAGGTTCTATTGGGCTGCAGAATATTCTAGTTGTCGGAAGGCAAGCAGTTCCGATGGCTGTTTGCTGGCTATCAAAACCAAACTGCTAATTCCAGAGGTGTCTTGGAAATAAATATTGCCTGGAACACAGAAAGTTACTCAAGGCACGATGGGGAAATGCTGACTCAACCCCATCCCCACCCCCGACTACCCCAAAACACACAGTGTGGGAGACTACCAAGGAACTACCAAGCTCCTTATCAGCTGGGTGTCCTCCCCCACAAGTGATCACGGGTGCTTTTCCCTCACGCCTGGCAGAGGCACTTTCTTCTCATCCATGTATTTGGGAAGGGGGAAATAAGCTGCCGACTTTCATTCTGAGAAACAGTTCCCATTTAATAAAGATTAATACAAGTGAGGTTTCCATCCCGGACCCTGCGTCGCCGTGAGCCAGAGAATACTGGAACTTTAATTATATCAGCATAATAAAGCAAAAAACAGGGAGATACTTAATCTAAATCAATGTTCATAACAGCAACAAACTAACAACTCACCGACACTGACAGATATGACACTGGTTAATCTAACCAAATTCAAAGTGAATGTTATTAATAGTCCTGCTCAGCATGCGCACACATTACTCACATCACTAATCCCTGGTCCGTCGATGGAGAGGCCAGGCTATCTACTCGAGACCAACGGGGATACCTGCAAATACACGCAGGGTCGAAGCCAACACACATACACATGTGTCATGGGCTTAGAATATCTCCCTCTGCGCATACAGCACCCCAGCGGCTAGGGTACACACAACCATGAACATGCACACAGCCTCAGCCTCAACAGACCCCATGCGCACTCAGCTCCCCAACCACTGAACAAACCCAATCATTCATGCTCACACTGACGCACCCCAACACTTCCCCCCCGCCCCACAGAGCTCCATGACTACTGATGTGTGTGCGCACACATGCACAGTTCCAACACAAACCCTCCTGCATACAGAGCCTTTCCCCAACACACACTATACCCCAACCACTAGCATACACAAACACACACAGCTTAAGTCCCAGCACAACCACATGCATCCACGCTTAAACAGCCTCTCCCCAGCACACACAACTCCCCAACCACTAACACACACAGACTCAACCCCAAAACAAACCCACCCATCCATGGTCACACAGTCTCACCCCAACATGCAAACCAAGCACATACAGTATCTCCCAACTGCACCACAAGCATTCTTATCCGTGCAGTCCCCACCCCGCACAGCGCCACCACATCCCCAGCTTTACCATCATCACACCCCTGCAGGGACAGGGACTTATGCCCTTAACACACCCATGCAAGAGAAGCACCCACAGACCTGCCAGCACACACCCTGCTATGCACGCGTATCCTCAGGCTCCGACATTCACCATCAGCGACCCATACACACAGACACGGACACCCTCCGCATCTGGAGACACCCGCTGAGCCCAGCTGTCAACCCACCCATCCCCATCCCTGGTCAAGAGCAATAAATACAGCCATGGGAGGAGGAACTGCATTTCACCTCAGGGCCGGACACAACCCACCGCAGAAGGGAGCTCTAGGAGGGGAAGACTGCTTCCGGAGACATAACAGAACTTAGCAACTTGCTTGGGGCTGGGAGAATGGGAGACCCCTGCATGGAAATCACTGTGCAATTTACAACACTGGCCTGTCTCTGCTGTCCAGGCTACTACCAGTATGCTCAGCCCTGAGGTCTCACCACACTCCAGACAGGGAAGCTGGGCCCCTGACAACCCAGTTAGTAAAAAGAAAAGGAGTACTTGTGGCACCTTAGAGACTAACCAATGTATTTGAGCATGAGCTTTCGTGAGCTACAGCTCACTTCATCGGATGCATACCGTGGAAACTGCAGAAGACATTATATTTACACAGAGACCATGAAGCAATACCACAGTGGGGTGGGAGGAGGTATTGTTTCATGGTCTCTGTGTGTATATAATGTCTTCTGCAGTTTCCACGGTATGCATCCGATGAAGTGAGCTGTAGCTCACGAAAGCTCATGCTCAAATAAATTGGTTAGTCTCTAAGGTGCCACAAGTACTCCTTTTCTTTTTGCGAATACAGACTAACACGGCTGTTACTCTGAACCCAGTTAGTGTAATTCCTGAGCAGTGCCCCTGAGCAACCCACAACACGCTCAAGGGACTTCTTGGGGGAAGCCATCTTCATGCTCACCCTATCATGCTGCAGTTCCACCCCGAGCCAGAAGCCCACTGCCTCAACAACAGCCTCCATCACCTGACACCAGAGACTGAAAGAAACAGGGCCTGCTCTGTGGAACCTGGAGCCTACTCCCCTGTTTGGGGCTATGAACACCCAGAGCCCAGCCCTGTAATCCTAGGCACAGACAAGTGTAATGAGCAACGGGTGCATCTGCAGTCAACACTGGAGAAAACAATCAGATAACCTGGGACCACACTTTGGGGACACAGTCATGTACAGCTCCAGCACACGAGCTAAGGATGGACAAAATCACTGCACCATGCAAACACCATGGGTTTGCACTAGGAGACTCAGAGAGAGGGGGAGATCCAATGGAAACTGAGGGGGAAAGATTGAGAGACAGTGAAAACCTCACACTGAGAGCGAAAAAGGGGACGGAAAACTAATGACAAAAGACGCTATAGATATAGGTCCCCAGTGGTGCCCGCCTGCCTCAGAACTCCTTGCCCTAACATACAGCACCACTTTCCCGTCAGCTAAAATGGCATTTTTTTACCTCTTCCTTATGAGAAAATGCATGTTTAAAATTAGAGAGGGGAAGAGGCACAAAGCCAAACTGGCTGTATACAGCCAATTAGACCTGACCCAGGCTCTAGCCCTTGCCCCACACTCTTGAAAAGCTTGGAACAGACCATGACCCTGACCACAGCTCAAGACTGCTAAAACTCAACCCCCCACCAGGCTCGCAAGCTCTTTCAGGAGCTTGAACCTTTCTACTCAGCAGATCCATCTGCAGCCCATGAAAGAGAGGGAGCCACTCCAGCACAGCACGGCTTAAGAGCGACTCCATCCCACTATGTTCTCGCAGCTGATCCAGCACATCGGCCCCCCACCAGCCCCCAGTGCCAGACACCAGCCTCCTGCATACAGAAACATTAGGGACACTAGCTGGCAGCAAGCTGCAGGAGCCCACTCGCTCACGGCTAATCGCTTTCACCCCATCCCATACGATGAAGAGAGACACAAGACAAAGGCCCCTTTCTTCCCAGGCTGTATTGCCGCTGGAGGTTATTAATCTCTCTGCAGGGGAGGGGAATGTTGGACTTTGGCCAACATGCAACAAAGTCAAACATTTGTCTTAAAGCCGTGAAGGAGCCCCATGTGAGCATGTTCGTGGGCTTGCAACATGACCCAGCACCAAGTGGGGACGCTGTGTCAGCAGATATGCTCACAGCACAAGTGCATGTGCGTCTGTAACACAACCCCCAGCTCTCTCCCATCAAACCTCAGCAGCAAGGGCCTGCAGGAGGCTGCATGCTAGCAGGGGCTCCAGCCCAGGCAGAACAGACACTTAGGGCACACACCTGCTCAGACTTTAAATGAGACAGAGGAGGTGCTGCAGCATAAAGAGCTACCTGAGGGAAAGCTAGTGGCAACTCCTCAGGGATAACATATGGCCTGTCCTCACATGGGGCCATGGGAGAAGAGCCGTCCTGCCATTAGAGCTGGGGGCAGAGTCAGGACTTTCTACTCCCATATGAGCAGAAGTGATTGAGTGGTTAGACCAGGAGGCTAGGCCTTTGTCTTCATTAAGAAAGAGGGTGTGAGCTACCATATGGTAACATCCCAGTGTGGGCAAGGCAGTTGTGGTTTGCACACGAGTTAGCTGGTCGAGGTAAACCCTAGGATCCACCCTAGTGTTTACTTCAGCCTGCTAACATGAGAAAACTACAGACTGCTTGTCTGCACTAAGTTTGAGTTGGTGTTATTTACCCTGTGCTAGGTAGCCACTGACTCGCTGTACACCTTGGGAAAGCCACTTCAGCTGTCGGTGCCTCATTTTCCCCACCTGAAAACCAGGGATGATAATACAGCTCACCCACCTTTAGCTCCTCAGACAGAAGGGGCAATGGAGTTAGCTACTATTTGATCACTGCTGACCTGCCTCTTCAAAAGGGCAAAGGGTCTGAGAAGACACAGGGTTGGAGATGCCAATGGGGCTGGAAGAATCGTTCCAGTAATGAAGGGGTGGAGAGGGAGGACTGGTTAAAATCCATGACAGAAATAATGGTTGCGATGGCTCTCATATCACAGATCGATTTACTTTGATAACACCCCCACGGAGAGGACCTATGCAGACCTGTAGTCCAGGGTCTCCGTCACAGGACGGACCACACAAGAGAATATCCCCATGCACACTCTGGACCACTCTAGTCCATTGTCACTCAGGCCTCACAACTCACACCACCGCATCCAGCCCCCCACACTGTCCCCCTCCTGTCTGCCATGACAACAACGCAGCAACTGCAGTGACTGCCACTACGGAAAGTCCATACTCCAAAAATTCTTTGAGGTCCTTCTACTGCAGTTGAGCAGCTGGAAAGAAGGGGAGTTTGCACCATGCAACCAGCCAGCCCTCCACTCCCCATGCCACTGCATGGGAACCACTGCTCAGAGCATAGATCACATATATCAGAGGGACAATCCCTGCAACTGCAGAATCATAGAATCATAGAATATCAGGGTTGGAAGGGACCCCAGAAGGTCATCTAGTCCAACCCCCTGCTCAAAGCAGGACCAATTCCCAGTTAAATCATCCCAGCCAGGGCTTTGTCAAGCCTGACCTTAAAAACCTCTAAGGAAGGAGATTCTACCACCTCCCTAGGTAACGCATTCCAGTGTTTCACCACACTCTTAGTGAAAAAGTTTTTCCTAATATCCAATCTAAACCTCCCCCACTGCAACTTGAGACCATTACTCCTCGTTCTGTCATCTGCTACCATTGAGAACAGTCTAGAGCCATCCTCTTTGGAACCCCCTTTCAGGTAGTTGAAAGCAGCTATCAAATCCCCCCTCATTCTTCTCTTCTGCAGGCTAAACAATCCCAGCTCCCTCAGCCTCTCCTCATAACTCATGTGTTCCAGTCCCCTAATCATTTTTGTTGCCCTTCGCTGGACTCTCTCCAATTTATCCACATCCTTCTTGAAGTGTGGGGCCCAAAACTGGACACAGTACTCCAGATGAGGCCTCACCAATGTCGAATAGAGGGGAACGATCACGTCCCTCAATCTGCTTGCTATGCCCCTACTTATACAGAAGCTGGTCCCCATTCGAATACAAGGCTGGCACGCCACCTCACATGATAAGATAAGCACCTGTCACAGCCATCCACCTGCTAATCACCTGGCTGGCTGCCTTTGTCTGGGAGATGGGCCACAGTAACCCCTTACATTAAGCCATATTCAAATGAAGAAGGGAAGGGAAGCAAAGGGGGCAGTTAAGTGAGGACATGCTGCTAGAAAACTGCACTCAAGAGCCATGTACTCTTACAGTGGTGAGAAAGAGGTTAGGATGCTTTCATTCCCCTCCTTCCCTCTGCTACATGCCCAGTGCGCTGAACCCCCACAGCTCTGTTCCCCAGTAGCATCTTCAACTTCATTCTCCTCAATCTCCCCAACCCCACTCTCTTCTCCCCAGCTCGACAGCTGCTCCAGCAGCCTCGAGCCATTGATTTCTCAGCTTTGCCCTTCAAAACTCTCCTGGCTCCACGCCCGGTTTGTATCGTTTAGTTACTCAGGAGCAAAATATCTTTATTATTATTGCAATTATTTCCCAATCAGCGTCGCTCTGGGCTGATTCAATCGGAGGGGGGGCTCCTGACATGGAAATCAATGTGCAGCCATCACCCTGGGTCACTGAGTCAGAGAGCCACAGGGCACCCAACAGGAGGCAATTGGAGCTGAGCGGGGAGGGGGGTTCCACTGTCACATGCTGGTCACTGCTTTGGAAAGCTGCATCTCCAGTGGGGTATTGCGCTCATGTGCCCCCTAGTGTTTTGGCTATTGGGATTCAAGGGGGCAGCAATGCTCTGAAAGGTAACCTGCAAGGAGGAAACAAAAGGGGTTGGTGCCCTTGTGAGCTTTCACATAGACTCTCAGATGTTAATGCCAGAAGGGACCATCGTGCTCATCTAATCTGACCTCTTGCACATCCCCTATCTGTGGGAAGGTGCTGCGAGGGAGGGGCTAATAAATAAGGGCTTTTTCCGCTTGTTTTTTAATTAGGAATTCAGGCCTTGTCTGCCCTGTTTTTCCTGGAAGACTCTATGGGTGACAAGAGCCGTAGCAGCACACTGACCTCACAGTTACCATACAGAGACCGCATGGAATCAGCTTTCAGAGTGTTGAAAATGGTGTGTTAACACAGAAAACTCCTGAATACATACCCTTCACCTTCAACTGAAAGCCAAGACAGCTCTCAGTCCGTGGTGCTGGGACCTCCAAGGAGACAGCCAGCAAAACTGGGATGAGCAGTCACAACGTTCAGGATAACTGCAGCGTAAGGCCATGTCTACACTAGCAAGCTCGCAGAGGCACAGCTGTACTAACACACTGGTGCTGCTGTACCTTCGCGCGTGTAGCCGCTCTATGCCGATGGCAGACCTGTCGCACGGTGACATCATAAAACCACCCAAATGAGTGGCGGTAGCTATGCCGGCGGCAGAGCATCTCCCGCCGACATAATGCTGTGCACACGAGCGCTTTTGCTGGCAAAACTTATGTCGCTCAGGGGATATTTTCTTTCACGCCCCTGAGTGACAAAGTTTTGCCGACGTAAGTGGAAGTGTAGACATGGCCTCAGAAATAAGCCAACTTCTTTCTCCTTTGCAGGTTACCCTTCAGAGTGATGTGCTGAAAGTAGCCCTTCTCTCTCACCTTCTCAGCCTGGTTAGAATGCAGAGGGAGTCCCCAAATTAATGCCCCCCCCAGCCTGAATAGGACAGATAATCACACCCTATTGCTGCAAAAAGTAGGAAAGCCTCATTCCCATTTTAAAGAGATCCTTAGAAGGAGGAGGAGCCAGCAATGAGCTTGCCAACATCTGCTACACAAAGGAAGCATGGGGGGGGGGGGGTTGAGAAGGGGGAAGAGACACTGGGGGCTGGAGTGCAGCTAGACCTGGCACTGAGAACAGCTGATCTCTCCCCCCACCTCCTATCATTGCCAGGGAAAATGCTATTTCTTTCCTTGCCCTTAAAACAACAAAGCAGTGAGTGAAGCTGAGTGGGGAAGGGAGCCATCCAGCCTAGGATCATGGGAGTTAAAGACAGGAAGAGACCAAGCAGGGTCCTGGGAGCCCAGGATTGGTCCCTAGACACTATTGCTCCAGCGCTTTACTCTGCAAAGCTGGAGAAGGCCCAGCAAGTGCCATCCCATCTCTCCCTGGTCAAGGCCAGCACAGGAGTGTTCCCTGCTGTCTGTTCTTCTGAGGCTCCATCCTGTCCACTTTAAAATGAAACTAGAGACTGCCTGACTGAGAATCCAGCGTTACTGACATCTGTATCTTGGGTAGACCCTGGCTAGGATAACTTAGTGGGTGTTGGTCCTGCTTTGAGCAGGGGATTGGACTAGATGACCTCCTGAGGTCTCTTCCAACCCTAATATTCTATGATTCCCAGACACCCAAAGCTTCTGCTCCATGGAGTGAGGAAGGCAGAGGGAAGTCAAGTTTCCTCAACACACCACCCCCAACGCTCCAGGCGGGGACACAAGCCAGTTCCCCTCATCCAGCCTTGTGTCTCTGTTTCACCCACGCTTCCCATCCCATGTTCTGAGTAATGCAGAGGACGACGACGCAAGGCTGAATCCCAGAGCAGCTGACACAGAGGATTCAGCATCTAGAGCTTATGGAATCCAACCACTTCCCCAGCTGAAACCAGGTGGACAGCCCCAAGCCAGATATGGACACTGTCACCTTTCATGGGCTGCCTTCCAAGCACAACTCCACCTTCTGCCCCACAAATCCGGCCTGAAAAAAAAAATCTCAGTCTTAACCCTCAGCTGCCCAAACCTCCCCTAAGTCTACGATAAATGCTTTCTTACAGGGAATGGACAGGAGAACATCGTGAGAGATGGAGATGGGTTGCACAGCCTTCATGGAGTTTCATTTATTCAGCCTTTTATGGGAAATTCTTACCATGGTCTCTGCAGAGTCACCAAGATGTACATGGGGGAAAGTGTGGGGACCAATCATTTAATGCCATGATGTCTAGTGATATCCCTCAACACCACCATGTAGCAGCCCCACTAACTCACTCGTAAGGCTGTTTCCCCACTTCCATATCTAGCAGACAGAGCAGATTTTCAGGTAGACGAGGTGATTATTGTTGTTTATAAAAGGCACCATAGGCATGCATCTAGGTTTATTCATCCATCAAATTTCTCTCCAGAGCCCTACATTCAAAGTCAATGAAACCCCATGAGCTCTAAAACCTTCCGAGCAGGTAGACCGTAACCCAGACTCGGCACGTTCAAGTGGCTACCCATTCATTGAACTCCTGCCACACGAGTGTAACAGTCATTATTTCCACTATGTACCATCTGAAGGCCATTTGCTGCAGTAATATATTACAAACGTATCGCATGAACTACATCCACTGCCCCTTCATGTCTGCCCAGGGAGGACAACTCTGCTGGCTGTGCAAGTGAGATTCAACTTCAGCTATTTAACAGAGGCTTTGATCCTTTTATATAGAGCAGGCCTCTTGTTGCTGCAGCTCTATGCTGCCCTAGTGTTTAATCTTGATTGACAAATAATATCCAGCGGACGTGGAAGAAGGTGATAAGTGATAGATAAGTGGTGTCTAAATAAGTGGCACATCAGCAATTCAGGACATTAACTCCCAGGATAGAAATATAGTTTGACTGTATAGAATCCACAATGTCTGCAAGGCAAAATTATAAATTGCTCATAGAAAGCCCTACCCTCAAAGGGGAAAGCAAACCAGTGCTTTGGGGGGCAGCGGGGAGAACAGAAGCTATGTATACAAATCCATTGAAGAATCAGCCCCTACTCTACCTACCTGCCAAAACCAGAGTACAGGGCTGCGTTTTCTTCCCAGGAAGAGTCAATGATGTTTACACAAGCACTTCTGAGAACAGAGGGGGGATTGGGGGACATTTGCCGCTCCGTATTAGGTATCCTCGGCAATAACACAGAATTAAGTCAGGCTGCAGCAGGTGAGCAATGGTGAACACTTGCAAATTTTTTGCTTCAAACTGCATCCTCTTGAAGTTTTAACTCTTTTCCACATCCACACGCCCTTCCTCTCTCAGACTTGAGATCTTCACCCCTTCGTTTTGTTTACTTTTTAAGCTTTGCAGCAGTTCCACTTGGCTCTCAGACTCTAAACTTCCGACCCTTCTTTAACATAGTCACAGCCTCAAGTTTACCCATGAAAGGAGCATCTCTCTTTAGACTATGGTCCTTATCCAAAACTCAGTGAAGTCAATGGAAAGACAGTCCCATCGAGGCCAATGGCCTTTGGATCAGGCCCTGTGGCTCGCTCTCACTTGCACGGAGCCTGTACTCAGTTCAAACAGGAGGCTGCGAAATGTGCAGGGGAGAGGGGTTCATCACTGAAAGAAGTTATGAAAAATGAGCCACTCTAACCTGTGTGTTGGAACACCTTGGGAGGAGAGACTGAAAAGATTTACATTCATTTCTGAAGATATATAGTTTGAGCTATTTAAGAGCTAAGGTTTCATACAGCAGAGGCATTCTCCCCACAGCACGTGCATGGACTTTCCATTGGCACTGATGAAAAGCTCCCAGAGTTACTTCTAATAAGCTAAGCAAATATTTGGGCTCAGATTTCCAGACTGGTACATGCACATTCACTATGACTGTGTAAGAATCTACTGTAATTGCACAAGCAAGTCATCACTTAGGAGCCTAAGAGTGTCTACATTGCATCTGGGAGCAAGCTTCCCACCTTGGGGCTACAGACATGAGCTAGTATGCTAAATAGCTGTGTAGACGCAGAGGCTCATTCTGGAGCTCAGACTCTCAGTCCATCCCACAGGTTTGAGAGCCCAAGCTCCAGTCCAAGTCACAGCACCAAAACGACATCTACATGGCTATTTTTAGCACGCTAGCAGGAGCCCCGCTCACTTGAGTCTGTGGGCTGGCAAGCTCGCTCCCAGAGGCGACAGACATACCCTAACGGGTCATTTGCATGTACAATTACTGCATGTCACTGCCTTGTGCACATGAGTTTGAGCATTGAATGGCTGAGCAGAACTAGAGTATGTACGAAAGCTTATGCTCAAATAAATTGGTTAGTCTCTAAGGTGCCACAAGTACTCCTTTTCTTTTTGCGAATACAGACTAACACGGCTGCTACTCTGAAACCTGTCATTTAAAAACTGAATTCTCTGAGCAGCTTTGAAGAACACCTGCCACCGCCTCAGTCTCTCCAGAGCTTCAAATGCTGCCAGTGTATCTCAAATGGGTGCTGGCGTTTTATTGTTACTTTCCCAGCAGGAAGCCCAGTTGAATGAGGATTGACACCTGAAATGCAGATCACCATCTGAACACATGAGAGCGGCATGTTTGCAAAGCCGCAGCGAGGTCAATCAATTAGGCTGAGGAGTTGGGGAGTTAATTTAACAATGCTTTCATATCCATGTTTCTCCATGAGCAGACAACACACCTGCCTTTATCATACAGAGAGTCTCCTCTCAATCATACCTTCACATCCCGGAGCTCCACGGCCTGTCCCTCAAACTGGGTCAAACTCCCAAGACAGTTGCTTCCTTGTCAATTATTCTTCATTGTGACACATGCTGTTTATAGATATATTCAGATTTAGTCTCTGTGCGTGTTTTGGGGGCGGGGGGAGGGAACAGTCTGAAAAGAAGCACGAAAGGGGTTCATTTAAATGGGCTCTTCTGGAACAATGGGCTGGAGGCGTCTCTGTTCCTAAAGACTGACTGGCTGTGCAGGGGTTAACAATGGGGTGTGAGGAGGGGGGCTGCCACGAGGCTGGGGGGATGCATGTAATTTCTCAAAGCTGCCTTGCTACTTACAGCTAGAAGTGAGAGAGAAAAACAACCTCAAAACAAAAAGTTTATTTTATTCCAAGATCAAATCCTGGCAGTAGCCCTGGCAGGGCCTAAAGGTGCTAGAGTGGCAGCACTTGAATATCTGCACTGTTTAGGGAGACCAAGAGGTGGGAAACTATGTTAATTAAAGTTTTAATTACCATAGCCAAACAACTAGTATAATTACTTTATTCTCCCGGAGACTTCAAACTGATTAAGCACACGTGTGCAATCTTTAGGTTGATTTGATTTTTAATTAAAACATACCGTCAAAGATGGTGAGAGGCTGGCTGGGCGATGGCTCAGCCCTTTGTTGTTGCTATCTTGCCCCCTCCTAATCCCAGTCAGAGACTGCGCCCCAGAGCAGAGCTCCCAGAAGGGGAGCCAAAGGTCAACGAGCTACACATTTACAGCGAAAGACCACGGAAAGCATGGAATGGAGCAAAACTGGAGGCCGCATGTGTGTGTACACACACATGAATGGGTAGGGCATATAGGAACTGGATATTGCACAGAGGTATGCCTGTCTGGGAAGGGCTACACCTGCATGTACATATGTGTGATACTGTGTGTGTCTGTCTCTCTCTGATCACATTTCTTGGGATAACAAATGAGACTGCGGGTCTGGTGACTCTGCACACAAACATGCCTCGGAGGGGGATGACTGATTTGTGAGCGGCCATGAGGACAGCAACCCCTTGGGATAAGCTATAATATTTTCCTTCTCACCAGGAAAAAATATACAGTCCCTCCTACTCCAGGTTCTGCTAAGTTGAACAAGTCCAATGTCTGTAAATTCCTGCCTTTAGACTCTGCCCATACTGTTCCACTTGCCTTGTAACCTCTTCCAGGAGATTTGCACTGCTCCTTACGCCTGGCTACAGGGGCATCACAATGGAATGAGTGTTTGTACCCAGGGCACTTTACAGAATCAAAGACAAAGTGCCTACCCCAAAGAGCTCACAGCAGCCTGGATAACCATTAGGACGGAAGGTGCCCAGATACTGCGACAAAGTCAGCCCTCCTGGCAGTGGGTGCAGCTCCACAGCTGACTAGAGGAGAGAGGCAGGAAACCAGGAAGGATTCACAAGACAGGCCACGGTTTAAGAACAAATTCAGTGAGAAAACCCCAGACTGGAAAAGTTGGAGGTGATCACACTTCTCAGGAGCTTGCATTTGGTTAGTTGGTAGCAGGGAAGGGGAGGGAGATGAACACAGAGGGAGGCTGCACAAAGCAGAGAGTCTATTACAAGCCTCTACCAATTCCACACTTTTTCCAATACAAGTTATTTAGTTCCAAGATGAAGCAAAGTCACTCGCCAGCTCCGAATCATGAGTGATGCCTTGGCTAGAATTTTACACTGCACCCTGCCAGTGCTAATGCGTAAGTGAGTGAGACAGACACAGGTGCCATTCACCCTCCCTCCTGGGGATTCCCCCTCTCATCCATTAGCCCTGATTTTACATTCCCCTGCCCCCCTTCCCCCCCCCGTACCTTTAGGAACATCTTAACAATGACTCCACACAGTCCCCTAAAATATTAATGAACTTGTGCTGCCACAGGGGGGAATTATTAAAAAACAATTTTGCAAAGGTATCCTTTTCAAATAATAATACTACTACTAAAAGACAAAGCGCTAGAAATTAAATTCCCAGTCCCCTACCTCAAATAAATACTATCAGAATTCTAAATGAGACATAATTACCTCAGCAAGGTTAAAGCAGCTAATGCACGCAGAATACGGAATCACCATTCATCATAATCACATCTCGTATCACAGCCATTATTTATAATTAGGAGGCACGGTTTAAAAAACACATAAAGACACCCATGCAATGCAATAATTCTTGTGTTATTGCTCCTGGAGGGCCAATCCTGGGCCTTCAGAAGCGCTGCTATATGGAATCCATTCACACACAAAAATAAAATTTAGGGGGAAAACAGCGCACACCTCCAGTTGTTTGAAAGGGAAGGGCCAGGCAGTGAGATTCTGGCTGCACTTCACAGACTAGATGTGAGACCCTAAGAGACTTCAAAGTACATTGGTGTCAGTAATGGGATATTCTGCCTGCTCTGAGAAGTGTTGGGACAAGCAACACCCCAGATCATCTCATACCCGTCATTTATTCAAATCTGAATGGGTCATACAAAATGAGGAGAGAACTAGTCATTTCAGCACTCCCCAGCCCCCATTGCTACATCAGGTTGTTGACATTTTCTTGAAACACAAATGCAGGTGGTCCAGAGATGGACACAGACTAATTGTGCACAATCTAAAGCCTCCCCTATACGCTGTCAGCTATTCCATTAGCATTCATGCTGTACACTGAGGCGGTTAACACGCACAACCTTCACTTCCACAGCACCACAAAGGGTTAAATTCTGGGGTACAGTTGGAGGATGCTTAGCCCTTGTAACACAAACAGATGATTCCTCTCAGGTCTGCAGAGCTGAAGATGCAAGGATGGGGCTTTCTGAGCATCTGAAAAACAGGACAGACTCTCCTACGTCCAGCCACTTTCCTGCCCTCTGCCTCCTGTGCAATTCCATAGACACCCACCTGAGTTCACCGGTCAGGCTTTTCCAGCTGACTCTACAAGCCAGTTAAACACAAAGGAAAAGAGCAGGGCAATGCACTTGCATTGGGGCTGCTGGATTTTTTTTTTTTTAAATAAACCACAAAAGGAGTTATTGCAAAACCTTATGCCTGAACCAAAAGCTGCTGGAAGCTGCCCTCCTTTGAAGTGAAATCCTTGCAGCCTCTGCCTGTGTCTCAATTAAATATTAACAAGCTCCGGATGAAGTCGGAGGAAATCATCTTTAATGTGTTCTGGGGAAGTACGTAAAAAGAGATGACTGTATGCAAGGGCTAACACACAGTGACACAAGCTGCACAGCCAACTCCAGTGACGATCCAAGACTCACTTCTCTTTGCAGATGAAGAGCTGTGGGGCAGTAAATTCTCAGCCCTGTGGCATGTTAAATAATAGCTCTTGCACTTCTATAGAGCCTTCCATGTTAAAGGGCTGCAAAGGTACTTACAAACCATATGGAGGAATTGCTTTGTGTATCTCTGAACTGCAACCACTTCTATGATAGAATGTGGCAGCTATTAAACAGGGCACAGCAACACCTCAGTGTTCTACTAATATTGCAGGGAGATTTAGGGGGGCCTAATGTATTAACAGCCCACACTAGGGCTAACCTCCTTTCCCCCCACTTAGAAGAAAGCCATGGGATCTAAAAATGACCGTAAGTAGGAGAGTTGGGGCTGGGGGGAGTTGCCACATGCCTTTGCACCCCCTAGCTGCTAGTTATGGAGCAACACAGTAATTTCAGAGTCTTCCTGGATGCAGAATGAGTGCCATGATTACAGAGGCTATTGTCAAAGTCCAGCACTGCCCACACAGGGACAGGTAGAAGGATGGACGGACACACACACAGAAAGTGTTTTTTGTGGTGGAAAAACAGGTTGCAAGAGGTAAACTGGGAGAGCGGAGCCAATGGAAACAGACATGCAGACCCTGGGAAGCACAAATTCCGTGTCTTTTGCAACAGGGCTGGGAGCTTATCCCTCCAAAGTTTGCTCAGAACAGCCTCGGGGGCACAAGCAGAGCTTGTTTTGTGAGTCTTGTGACTGTTACTCACAGATGGAACTGCAACTTTTCAGGAGTTTAATGAAACTGTAAAAAGAAACAGGAACCAAGTCTCCACTAGAGAGTCCACCAAATATATTAAAAACAACAGCCACGGCCCCTGCCAGGGAGAAGGGAAGGATGCTGCACCCCAGGGAACCAAGGAGGTGTGAGCAATGCTCCATGCTGCAGAGAAGCTGAGGGCCACTGTTTGTACTGAGAGCCTAGGATCAGAGCCCCATTATGCTAGGTACTGTGTACACAGCCCCACCCAGCCCTCATCAGCCATTAGAACCGTCCAAGGAAGAAGACACCCTGCCCCCAAACCCAATCAATGGAGGGAACAGCTGGCACTTAGATATGCTGGTGATTAGCACTCCACATACAAGAAAAGAGACAGACAGACAAGGGCTCACATCACTTGTGCCAAAAGCAATGCATGTCTAGGGGGTGGGGAGCTCAGGCACTCAAGTGGAGGGGTCTGCAATCCTCTTCAGTTATGTTGGAGCCAACAGTGACAGGCCTTCATACAAACCCAAGTACTACAGCTGGTGGAAAGGGAGATTGGGCACAAATAATTCCACTGACTTCCAAGGTCCTTCCCTGCTTCAGAAAGATGGGCAAAGGTAGGAAATCACAGCCTGAGATCTACTGTACAGGCCAGCAAGGGGACAGGCCAAACCTTTCAGGACTGATTAGCACAGAAGTTCTCAACCAGGGGTACGGGTACACAGAGATTTTCTAGGGGGTAATCAACTCATCTAGATCAGTGTTTCTCAACCTCATGGTTGAGACCCTATGGAGGTGATGGGATGGTTTGGGGGGCGGGGAGTCAGAAGTGCGGGGCTGGCATTAGGTGGCAGCAAGCAGGGCAACTGCCCCGGGCCCCACATCACAGGGGGCCCCACAAAGCTAAGCCACATGCTTCAGCCCTGGGTGGCAGGGCTTGGGCTTCAGACAAGGCTCACAAGTGAAATACTGGCACAAGTATCACACTGAAATGTAAGTATAATATTTATATTCCAATTGTTTTGTTTTATAGTTATATGGTAAAATGAGAAAGTAAGCAATTTTTCAGTAGTGTGTGTTGTATTTTTATGTCTGATTTTACAAGCAAGTAGTTTGTAAAGGATATGAAACTTGGGGTACAGTAGTCTGGAAAGGTTGAGAGCCATTAGTTTAGCATGTGGGAGATCATACAGGGACTGCCAGAGTGGAAATTTCCCAGCTGGCGTCAGGGCAGGGAACACTCCAAAGCCAGAGCTAGAAGAACTGCCCCAGCAGCCAATACACCTAGGATAGATCCTTCCACATTCCCTTGGCCTCGGCATGCCAGCAGAACGGTCCAACCCTTCCAAGGGGAAGAGAAAGTCCTATCCCATTGGGCTCCATCTGGCTGCCATTGCAGACAATGGCAAAACTTCGCAGGAGCAGGCCTGCTGACATCAGTGGAAGCAGAGAGTGCTTGGCAGTTTGCAGGATTGGGCTCTGAATCACAATTCTCCCCCAGTGCTGCTAACCACATTCAGCCCCCTCCCTCTCTTTACCCTGTTGAAAACTTGACAGAACCTCATAGCGCTTTGCAGCTGAAATTGGCAGGGCTTAGATTAATTGACTACAATTTTTCACAACAACATGTTTAGCTGGGAGTTGGCCCGGGGCCCGGTTGGCTCGCCGCCACTCCCCAGACACTTTTCAAGCAACCTCAAAAACTTCATAACACATCTAGGCAAGAGGGGCAGATTGCCAGTGTGACCTGCTCCCTGCCAAAATCCCCCTCTTCCACTTCCCCACCCACTTCCAGACCCTCCCCAAACTCTACCAGTGTTTTCCCTGTTCTCGTTAATGGCTTGTTAAATTATTCTAATGGTCTCCAAGGCTTTCGCTCCTCCAAACCCCAAGGACTGCAACACAGGCTTCACTCTCATTGGGTCACGGGCCTGCTGGTTTGCCATGGTAACCAGCGCTCATCAGCCCCATTGCTCAACAGGCCTGAGAAAAGTTGAGTTTTCACTTCAATCAGTTATGTCACATCCCTGCTGTCCTTCATTTAGTACCCCAAAGGATAAGGCCTAAGTAGAAAGGCGATGACATGGTAGCAACTCAAGTGGCAAATCCACACCCCCCACCTATCCCAAGGCTGAGAGCCTGGAGTTACTTGTTAATGCCCTTTAAAAATATAAGTCCCCTGGAACAAAACTGTCTCTCCAATTCACCCCCTACCCCTTCCTGAGCCAGCTCAATTTAAAAACAGTTTGTGATTTTTATCAGAGGGCCTGAGCCAGCATTTCCAATCTGAACCTGTGGGTTTTGAGGAGGGGTTGTCAGAGTTCACATCCCAGAACTGCAGGTTTGGGCCCACGTCAGATCCAGAACTGGGAGGAACCTTCTTTCCAGATCAGGTCTGGATGAGGGCAAGGCAGCGGAAATCTGGCAAGATCTGCTGATCTTGCGAAGGTCCCACAATTTGAGGGACACAATCTCAAGAGAAAATCTTGTAAGAGTTCAATGTTATCTAATCTAAACCTGAATGCCAGCCACAATCCGAGCCTCAGACCCAAATCCCAACCTGATCCAAACCCAGAAGACTCCTTTTGGGCTCCTCTCCAGTTTGTACTTGCAACATGAACTAAGGCTGAGCTGAGATTTGCTGGAAAAGTCTGAGAAGGGGTGGGGAGGATTTCTCTGGCACTGCGTGGAACCTGGGTCATGCAGCTGATGCTCAGCAAAAGCCAAATTGGGGGTGGGCTGTTTGTGTGATTTCATTTCTTGAATAAACAGAAACATCCTGTGTGCGATTAAGAGCCCTTATGAAAAACACAATAGTAACCGCCCCAAACCACTCCAGCCTGTTCAAGGACTAGAATAGTTACAGCAGGGGATGTGCAAGTGGGGGAAGGCACTTAGCTCCTGGAGTGAGTTTAAAAGCCCCCTGAAAATTAGACCCTAATCTCAGTGAGACTCTTAGAGTTTCTCAGGCAAGCACCAGGGTGGGGGTACTTACTCCCCAATAAGTCCATTTTCTGCCAGACTGGTCCTTCCCTCAGCAAAGCTAAGGGTTTTCCATTTCCAGCCCCTCCTGTTTCTAAACCTATACAGTGCTCAGGAATTCTGAGCAGTGGAGACAGAGGTTAAGAACAGTCCAGTGCAAACATGTGTAAGACAAAACACACAGGCCCTCCTGCCCACCCCAGCTGATGTCATCATCTTCAAATGAACAGGCATGGGAAGATTCAGCAAAGCAATCTCTGAACAGAAGTGGGGAGAGGAACAGCTCTTGAAGCAGCCTCAAACAAATAAGAAAGGAATAATGGGTTGGTAACGTTGTCTTCCTTTAGCACCTTCTACCTGAGGATCTTAAAGGACTCTGCATACATTATTGATGCACTCCTCAGTCTGCCCATGGGTATCATCACCTGTATTCTATAGAGGAGAAGACTGAGGCACATGGAGGCGACATGACCTGCCCACAGTCATAAAGCAAGTTTGTAGCAGAGTCAGGAATAAAGCTCAAATCTCCTGAAACTCAGACCTTAACCCCATGTCCCTCTTTTCTCAACACACTGCAGCACCACTTCCCCGGCCAGCACTAAAGAACCAGGCTAGGCTAACATGCTACTGGGGCCTAGAACAGGGGGGGTTGGCAGGGATTTTTAACTTTGCAAAAAAATAATTGGAATGGTTTCCATTTTGCAGAGTTTGAAACAGCCTTTTGTTTTTCCCCCCCCCCCCAAAAATGTGGAGGGACATTTTTAAATAGAACTTTTCTCCAAAAACATTCTCAAAACAGTGTATTGGCATTTTTCATTTACCATAAACCAGTTTTATTTTTCAGTAAGTGAAATATTTTATAACAATTTTGCAACCGTTTTAAATAAAAAATTCTATTTAAAAAATTCACCAAAAAATTGCAAAACAGTAACTTTCCACAAAAAACAATTGGGGGAAAAAAAAAAAAAAAACACCCTTCACCAAACCCACCAAAAAAAACCTGTTAAAAAAAATGCCAACCACCTCTTACCATGCACGCAGAGAGCAGCAACTCCTACGGCTGGGGAAAATGTGATTTGGTACTAACCCGGCCATGTCCCCTACAAACCTTCCAAAGACACTGTTATTCTGCCTGCTGTGTCTGGCTGTGGCCCCAAACTTACGGGGATAGATACAAATAAATGCTAGACAAAATCTAACACGAATAAGAAATGCCTTCCGAGATGTGGGTTCCATTTACAGCAAAACCTTTTATAGCTGGTTTGAAACAAAACGTTGGCCGCACAAGCAGGAGAGCAGCCAGGACAGTCGGAGAATGAAGCTGAGCCGAGATAGAGCACAGCGGAATCACTGCCCAGGAGTAGATTGCAGAAAGCGAGCAAACCACTCCAGCAGTAATAAGATATTTGGGGAAGAGAGAGGAGTGGTGGTGGGTTTTTTTAATTCTTTCCATTCTAATAACATGAACTATTAATAGAGGGAAGGGCTTTTCTTGTTTCAGTAGATGGCTATGTACACTGTGGGTGCTAGGCACTGTATAGTCATCTTGGAAGACAATCCCTGCCTGAGGTTTGAAAAGGCCAGCTAAGATTAGGGGAACAGCACAGCACAATGAACGGGGAGGGCTAGCTCAGTGGTTTGAGCATTGGCCTGCTAAACCCAGGGTTGTGAGTTCAGCCCTTGAGGGGGCCATTTAGGGATCTGGGGCAAAAATTGGGGATTGGTCCTGCTTTGAGCAGGGAGTTGGATTAGATGACCTCCCGAGGTCCCTTCCAACCCTGATATTCTATGAAGCCTGGATTCTATCCACTGCTGGATGCTCTGGTGTGAGTCCCTTCACTTCCCTGTGCCTCTGTTTCTCCATATATAAAATGGGGTAACGATACTGACCAGCTTCATTACGTGCTTTGAGGCGTACGGCTGAAGAACTAGGGATCACTGTCTAAAGGCACCTGCATGGGAAACAAATATTTAATGGGCTCTTCAATCTAGCAGATAAAGGTATAACACGATGGCTGGAAGCTGAAGCAGACTGGATATAAGGCATAAATTTGTGTTCCAGTAGTACCTAGTAGCCCCAGCTGAGATCGGGGACCCATTGTGCCAGACACTGTACGCACATTAGTGACAGTCCTGACCCTGAAGAACTTACAATCTAAATACACAAGATCGATCAAATGAATGATGGTTATCGTGCTGTTATCTCTTTAAGAGAAAAAAAATTGCTCAACCCTGACACGCAGGGCAAAATATGATGCTCAGTCTGACTTTGCAAAGGAAATCCAGGGACTGAGTGTCTGTTGTCCTGTCCCTTGCAGAGTCCTTTGCAACAGTGCAGAATGAATGTAAAGATTTCTGATTCAGTAATATTTATAAAAGGAGGACTCACAACCCCGCCATAGCTCCCACCCCCAGCGGAGATAGCTATTTTTGTCCCTACTTTAGAGAAAAGGAAATGGGGCCATAGGGGAGTTACATGACTAAAATGTATTGTCACACAGCAAACAGAACCCAGGAATCTTGGTTCCCAGTCCCTTTGCTCTAGACACACACACTTATTTTCTCTCTCTCTCCCACACACACACACACTTACTTAAAGAAACAAACAAAGCCCAAGCTAAGAGGGAGTGTGTCTCCATACCTGCTAGAAAAGAAATGTCTTTAATTTTAAATGTTGAGTGTAAAAACCACTCATCTTGAGACTCATAAACAGAACAGGAAAGAGGGACAGAGAGAGCAATCTTGGGGAAATAAATGTGGAATTCAACTCTGGAAGCTCCCATCCCTTGAGCTGGATGGAAAATGCTCCCAGAGGTGCCTTACCTGAGGGAGGGGGGTTGTTTTTAGAGACTCTTACTGGTCAGCCAAGTTTGATTGTTTCTTCCAAAGGTCCTCACAGAGGCAGCTTCCCTCCCCATCACAACTCCTGCCAGGGAGACAGAGCTGACATTCCCCCACCATGCTCCCCATTAGCAGCATCGTTCTACCATTAGGTCCAGTTGCCTCAGCTCTGGCTGAGACACTGGCAGCAGCACCATGAGGAACACATTCATGGGGAGGAGAAATCTACCAGGAACAATTAGCACAGCTCACAAGTTACCTAGGGAAGCGGATCATTATAGTGCATTTGACCCAGCCTTGCAACAAAGCTGACCCTGCTCCTCATTTTCTTTCCCTGCTGAGGGGTGTTTCCTTCAGATGGCAGTACACTTACCGCTGCAGGACTGGTTCTGCGCTCTGGGTACAGAGGCTCCGAGCAGGGAAGAGTGGAGGGGCAGACACACATGGAGTCTTGGAAATGAGCTGAGCGCAAAACAGGAGCCAAGGGTCACAATCACACCATCCAAACGGCACTCAAGCCAATCTGCCAATCAAAGGGAGTGTGCTCCGGCTGAGTCACTGATCTCCCCCTGGCCCAAGTGTGGAAAGTCGCACACCACAAGGTTCAGACAGAGAGCACCTCTGGGGATCCAATATCCCAGTCCCTCCTAAGACACCAGAGAATGGCAGGCCAATAACCTCAGGTCAGGACTTGCGACCCCAATGCATTGACCTGGGACCACCAGGGCTATTCTTATGCACAAGAAGGGAGCCCACCACATTGCATGTAAGCACTGGCAGCCTGCCCAGCAGTCGGACCAGACACAAGGACTGCCCAATTCCTCTCGCCCCCAACTCCCTGAGCTTAGGACTCCACAAGCCATAAAGCTGTCATGAGCCACCGTGCCCCACAGGGCACCACCCACCAAGTCTGGGCAGAACAATCCCACTTTCAGCAAAGCTCCACCACATGCAGATAACCCTGGGAGCCTGCAGGGCCATAAAGCCCATCCTCAAATATTTCCGGGGCTTGGTACAGTGCCACCAATGCGATGGGTTACACTCCTGCTGATGCCAGCATCACACTGCAAGACAGAGAGCAGAAGGGCGTGACTGTTTCATCCCCGAGGGGACTCCTAACACTGGAAAGTCCAGAGCCTCCGTGTAAACCTAAGCCCGTAGGCGCACATCCTTCCACACCCTGCATTCCAAGGGCATGCAACACGCTTCAAAACACACTAGTTTAGAGTCACCCACCTCTCCCTGGGGGACTGACAAGAGCTCCTCAGGCCCAGCTGCCTGTGGTTAAGAAACGCCAGGAAGCAAAATCTCCCCACAGCCATTTGTGCATGCACAGCTCATTCCAGCCTGGGCTGCCCCTCTAGAGAAGATGCCCAGCAGAGCTTCCTTAGAGCCACATCAGCTCAGCCAAAATGGAAGCAATAGATCCAAACAGCAGGACAGAAAATACCACCCACCTCCTGACCTCTATTTGCCCTCTTCCCCCACCCCCGGTTTTCTTGTTGCACCACTTCACGTCCACACCAAACCTCTCATCTGGAGTTCCCCCAGTCACACTGCTCTTCTCCCAACAGCGGCCTCCCTGATGCCGTATCACGTTCTAGCCCTGACCCTAATGGATGGGGAAGAAGGGGTTAATGCCAAGCCCACAGGCCAAAACCATCTGTTCCCTTAAGGATCCGGGGAGCAGCAGAAGTAGCAGCTCCCCGAACTCCATGCCCGGTTCCGCACCTGAGCCATGTCACATATGGGCCACTGCCAGCCGCACACACTCTCTTCCCTGTCCTTGTGCCTCCAGGGCACAGAAAGAATGGGTTGGTGTCTCAAGGCCGAATGGAATGGGGTTAGGCAATCATTCCTCTGCCCTCTCTAACCCCACAACATCCATGCTGGATTCCCCAAGGCCTTGTCAGGGTAGGGACCTGTGCTGGCTCCTATCCCACTTCCCCATGCTAGTGCTGTCCAAGCGAGGGCCCTATATCCCACACCTGTCAGCGAAGTACCTGCTCCCCTCTCAGTGTGGGCTGAGAACTCTGCACCCCCGCCACCTCAGGCTGCAGCCCAGCTCGGTCACCTGGCTCTCACTGCTCTGACCACGGCCCACATGTGTTACGGAAACCACAGGCTGAGCCTCCCCAGCCCAAGCTCACCTCCGAACAGACCATTCCCCCTAACTCCATCCAAAATGGGCCTTCATCTTTTCCTAAAGCTAGCAGGGCAGTGCATGCTAGGGCAACGAGGGGCAGCAGGAGCCTGAGCCCCAGAGGTACAAGCACCCACCTCTCCCACTACGGCTGCTGAAATGAAATGACCCAAGCCAATGCATGGCAATGGAGACAGCAGTCCCCTTTGCTGTACCACCGGCACTTTCACTCAAGCGCCACAAAGGTGGCCTACTGGCCTGAGCACAGGGCTGGGAGCTAGGGACTGCAGGGCTCTAATGCCAGCCCCAACACACTCGCTGGGTGAGCTCGGGTCTGTCAGGTGTCGTCCCCCGCACCCCACAGTCCCCGTCTGCCTTTCCACATGTAACTGGGATAATCCTGACCCACCCCATGGGGCTTGGGAGTCTTCACGAATGGTGCTACCAACACGTGACTCTTGCGGATACAACTGTTTTCCATAGCTAATCCCAGCTACAGTCACCTTGGCTGAGACTCGGACCTATTTTTGGAAGCTTTAAAGGCACACACAGAGAGCGTGTCACTTTTTCCCTCTAGAAATGTTTCATTTGCATTCTGTTCAGTGGCTGCTAGGTAGTTTTAACCAACTTTAATGGAAAACAAAAAACACTCTCAAACAAAGAAAAATCTGGGTGCTCAGCCATCCCCTTGGGGCCCATGCTCACCCACCATGAAAACCCAGCAGATGATGCTCCCACTGCATCACACCTTCCACACCAGGATCACAAAGTGCTTTACAGACACTGAACCTCATGTCTCCCTGTGCACCAACCACTCTGCTCCCTCACCGTATAGATGCAGGCAACGACCTACCATCTGATACGCAGAGTCAGTGGCTGGGCATAGAACGTAGGAGTCCTGTCTCCTAATCACCTGCTCGAACTACCTAAACACCCTCTCCCAGAAGCAGGAATAGAACCCAGGCATCCTGACTGCCAAGTCCCCTGCTCTAACCACTCTATCAGTGTTTGCCAAATGGTGGGTCCTGACCCACCAGTGGGTCGGGGAAACATTCTAGATGGGTCGCCATGTCCAGAGCCAGATTAACTCATCTCTGGGCCCTGGCTTAGGCAAATGTACCCTTCTCCCAACCAGGTGTGGAGAAGAGCAACTTTCAACTCAAGAGAACCCTGTACACACAGGAATCACTCCACCTACTATTGAAATGCAGCCAACGCTGGCGTGGAATGTGGCAGCTGTAGAAAACAAGTAGTAATTACTAGATGGAAATAGTAGAATTATCAATTATGCAGAAAAGGCAAAAGCGTTCAATAAATATTTTAGTACCGTATTTGAGGGGGAAAACAGCTGAAATAATCTCATCATATGGTGATCACACACTTTAATGTCTTCCAGAAATACTAGTAGAACAGTAACTTCTGTTTCCAAAGTTAGACTTTTTTAAATCATCAGGTCCGGATAACTTGCATCCAAGAGTTTAAAAGAGCCAGCTTTGGAACTCGCTGGACCATTAACGTTAATTTTCAAGTTTCAGAGTAACAGCCGTGTTAGTCTGTATTCACAAAAAGAAAAGGAGGACTTGTGGCACCTTAGAGACTAACCAATTTATTTGAGCATGAGCTTTCGTGAGCTACAGCTCACTTCATCGGATGCATACCGTGGAAACTGCAGCAGACTTTATATATACACAGAGAATATGAAACATGAATGAAATATGAAATATGTTGGAAATGGCCCAAACTGATGATCACTTTATACTATACACTGAAATGTAAGTACAATATTTATATTCCAATTGATTTATTTTATAATTATATGGTAAAAATGAGAAAGTCAGCAATTTTTCAGTAATAGTGTGGCTGTGACACTTTTGGGTTTTTGTGTCTGATGATCACTTTAGATAAGCTATTACCAGCAGGACAGTGGGGTGGGAGGTGGTATTGGTTCATATTCTCTGTGTATATATAAAGTCTGCTGCAGTTTCCACGGTATGCATCCGATGAAGTGAGCTGTAGCTCACGAAAGCTCATGCTCAAATAAATTGGTTAGTCTCTAAGGTGCCACAAGTACTCCTTTTCTTTTTGTTAATTTTCAGTAAGTCTTAGAGCACTGGGGAAGTTCCAGAAGACGAGAAGAAAGCTGCTAATGTTGTGCCAATTTTTTGAAAAAGAGTAAATGGGATGACCCAGGTAATTATAGGCCTGTCAGTCGGACATCAATCCCGGGCAAGATAACGGAACAGCTCATACGGGACACTACTAATAAAGAGCTACGGAAGGAAAATGTAAGTAATGCAAATCAACATGTGTTTATAGAAAATAGATTTTTTTTTTTTTATGACATTACAAGTTTAGCTGATAAAGGAAATAGTTCAGGTAATATACTTGGACTTCTATAAGGCATTTGACTTGGTACCACAAAACAATTTGATTAAAAAGCTAGATGGACATAAAATTAAAATGGCACACATTAAATGCATTAAAAACTAGCTAACTGATAAGTCTCAAAGTACAACTGTAAATGAGCAATTGTAATCGAGCAGGCCTGTTTTCAGTGGGGTCCTGCAGGGATTGCTCCTGGCCCTATACTAGTTAAGATTTTTATCAATTACCTGGAAGAAAACACAAAAATAGTCAATGATAAAGTTTGCAGATGACACAAAAACTGGGGGAGTGGTAAATAATGAAGAGTACAGATTGCTGATTCAGATTGCTTGGTAAATTGGGCACAAGCAAACAATATGCATTTTAATAAGGATAAATGTAAATCTATACATCTGGAACCATACTTACAGGATGGGGGACTCTATCCTGGGAAACAGTGACTCTGAAAAAGATTATGGGGTCATGGTAGATAATCACCTGAACACAAGCCCCCAGTGTAAAACTGTGGCCAAAAGCGCTAATGTGATCCTGGGATGCATAAACAGGGAAATCTCAAGTAGGAGCAGACAGGTTATTTTACCTCCGTACTTGGCCCTGGTGCAACCACTACTGGAATAGTGTGTCCAGTTCTGGTGCCCACAAGTCAAGAAGGATGTTAATAAACTGGAGCGGGTTCAAAGAAGAGCCATGAGAATGATTAAAGGAGTAGAAAACACACCCTATAAATAGTGAGAGACTCAAGAAGCTCAAGCTATTTACCTTAAGAAAGAAAAGGTTAAGGGGTGACTTGATTACAGTCTGTAGGTACCAACATGGGAAACAAATATTTAATGGGCTCTTCAATCTAGCATAGTTGTTCTCACCCAGGGCTACATGTACCCCTGGGGTTACACAGAGGCCTTCCAGAGGGTACTCAACTCATCTAGATATTTGCCTGATTTTACAACAGGCTACATAAAAAGCACTAGCAAAGCCAGTACAAACTAAAATTTCATACAATGACTTGTTTATACTGCTCTATATACTATACACTGAAATGTAAGTACAATATTTATATTCCAATTGATTTATTTTATAATTATATGGTAAAAATGAGAAAGTCAGCAATTTTTCAGTAATAGTGTGGCTGTGACACTTTTGGGTTTTTGTGTCTGATTTTGTAAGCAAGTAGTTTTTAACTGAGTTGAAACTTGGGAGTACACAAGACAAATCAGATTCCTGAAAGGGGTACAATAGTGTGGAAAGGTTGAGAACCACTGATCTAGAAGATAAAGGTGCAACACAATCCAATGGCTAAAAGCTAGACAAATTCAGACTGGAAATAAGGCATACATTTTTTAACGGTCGGATTGCTTAACCATTGGATCAATTTACCAAGAGTCATGGTAGAGTCTCGATCACTGACAATTTTTAAAATCTTGATTCTGCTCTAAGAATTATTTTGGGGAAATTCTGTTGCCCATGCCATACAGGAGGTCAGACTAGATCAGTGGTTCCCAAACTGGGGTTCGTGAACCCCTGGGGGTTCGCAAAATGTTACAGGGGGTTCTTGGGAAAAAATTCCCTAATGGTAGACAGAGCTGTCTCTAGGGACCCTGGGCAGCACGGGGCCAGCAGCCTGGAGCCCCTGGACTTCCAAGAGCTAAGCAGATCAAAGCAAGCATATCTATCACACTGAGGAGGTTTAAACTTCAAGACTCCTTATAAGAAATGGAAAGGGAGGTGGATATTTTTTGCTGTTTTTAAAATTAAATAGGCAGCCAATATTGTTTTTAAATTTATTACGAAGAACAAGTTTAAGCTTTGTTGTAACATGCATTGTTTGCCTGGACTGTTCAAGACCTGAATGCTTGTGTAGGAGGAACTCTGTGAGTTGGCTTTTTAACTACCTTCATGCTGTTTCACATCTGATACCCCTTGATGAAACATAGGAGCCTTTGTGTTAAAACAGGCTTATTCCAAAGTGATACAAGCTACGAAAGTGAGATCTTGGAAGAGTGTTGCCGTTTTCATAATGTAATAAAAATACTGTAATGATAAATAATAATTAATAATAAGTAGTGTGTAATAAGCATGTCATAAAAACAAATTTTATATTTCCAAGATCACTGCTTTTATAATTTATACTCAAGTAAAGGAGAAATATTCATTTTTAGGAGGGGGTTCACAAGACTTGACATTTTAGAGAAAGGGGTTCACAGGTTGTTAAAGTTTGGGAACCACTGGACTACATGATCACAGTGGTCCCTTCTGGGCTTAGAATCTATGATAAATAGCGGTTCCAATCAAGTAGCTGTGTTGCTGGTGTTGCAATTTCAGCCACATGCTCAAAGGCCATCCAGGGCAGATGCAGATGGTCTTACGTAACAAACTTTATCTAAGAGAGATTAAACCCCAGCCTAACTCCCCATTCGATATGAGTAACCATCTTCCTACCCTGTCTTAGGAAGCACTGACCTGGGAAAGGCAGCGCCAGAAAACATCTCCACCCCATGCAGGGTGCTCACAGTCTGAACCAGCAGGGCAACATTAACATGCTGCAGTATTCAAGTCTCTTGCTTACAACTGACCTACAGAGCAGGCACCTTTTGGCCGACACATGCACCATCACTGTCCTACCTGCACGGTCTCTCGCAGCCAGGTCCTCAATCCAAACCTTCCCTCTAGGGAAGGATATGCAGCATTTAACCCATTGAGGCACTACCCAATGTTCCTGGTACATTACTCTGTTGGCGGAAGCCATTATTTCCACCCACCCACACCACTGCAGGGGGAATGACCTGCCAGGGCCATTCTGGCACCATTGGTGCCACTTTACTTCTTCCCGTCATCAACAAGGCTGCTACTCCTTGCCACGCTGGTGCCAAAGTGCCTTGGCGCCCCCGTTGCTAAGCCTCTCACCCTGTAATTATACCCTCCAGCGGGGTGCCAGATGGCAGACACAGGGCTGCCCCAGGCTATGGCTCTCCATCAGCAGCAATGCAGCATGGGGAGGCGCGACAGGTGCCCGCATTCCCCAGCTCCCTACTCATCCCTGAGCAGAAAACAAACATCTCCCCTAGCCTCACCACTAGGCAGATGCATCCACAGGGCACATACCACATGCCCAATGCTCAGCAAAGGGGCTGACACAGGGCAGCTCCCCTCCCCTCAACCCTTTGGACACAGTCTCTGAACATACTGAATGGAAGGTGACTTCTTCTGATCCACTTGCCTGCAACTGTGCGTGCATTTCTAGGGCAGCTCTTCACAGTGTCTTCAGCCTCCTCCCTAAGACCCAGTGCTACCACGTTTCAGGCCAAGTTCTCCTGGCTTTACTGGTTTCTGACACCTGCCCCTTACAGATGTTCAAGTGAAATCTCCCTCTCAGCTGTTCATTCTGCAGCCATTTTCTCTGCCTACTCTCTAGGCTAAGTGTGGCCCGCTGAGAGTAAGCACAGGCTGTGAAAGGGTAGCAAAGGGCTCGAATTCACCAGCATTTTGTCTCTGTAGCTTTGGGTTCAAATCCTATATTGGGGACGTCACAAATGGAATGAGTTGGAGGGGCTAAGCCTAGTTCTCAGGAGGCATCTGCTCTTCTCACCAAGCCAGCAATCAGTTTGGCATAACCAGGAGTCTCTGCTGCAGGTTAGGATTGAGGTGCATCAGCAATGCAGCCTTAGAAAACAGGGCTTGAACAGCGGGGGAGCTGCAGGCCAGAACTGGTCGAGTTGGGAGGATGGAGCAGGACTGGAATAGCAGGGGTTCAGAGACCAGGACTGAGGAACATCAGCAGAGCTGGGTGAGGAAAGCTCCCTTAACTCCTGCCTGCACAATTCTCTAGCCAGAGCCACAGCTGCTGCCTCAGCAAGGCCCAGATTCACACACAAAAGTAGGAAACTGTATAGGAAAGCATCTGTTTATTGCTCCTTTGCATACCTGATGGTAGTCAGGAGCCTGAACCGAGAGCAGCTCTGCACTAAATCTCACGCACCTAAAGCTTTCTCTGTGTCACTGTCAGGCAATTTGTCACAGTGCCACTGGTCTGAGCAGGACTAGACGACACAGAGGAAAATAGGCCAGTGCTCCACCTATGCTGGCTCTCCTGCCGTTGAAACAATCAGCAGGGCTGCACCACGGAGAGATTTCCCCCAAAGTCTCAGTCACTGCAGACCCGGCCTCCGAAGCGCCTTAGCTCAGTAAACACCCAACCAGCAATGCACAGGTTCAGCCTCCAGTCGCAGAAGAGGAAAGGGTCACTCCATCGAATTTTGTCACATAATTAAGACTCTGTTAATCACCAAAGGCAAGGTAAGCAACAGATGCCACCACTTAACTGGTGCCAGGCACCCAAGGGACTCCATGGCACAAACTCGGCACATACTTCTGCGTGATTCTGAGCTCCCTGCCCTCCAAGCAGATCTGCTGCCGCCTCTTCTCAACTGCTTTGGGGCTAGTTAAATATGGGGGCTCCTCTCCCCTCCCTCACCCCAAAGGTCACTGTGTGGAGGTCAGGGTGACTTCTCCCTCTTGGGCTCCTCCACCTGGGGAAGAGCGTGGGGGGCTGCCAAGGCTCAGGGAACTGAAAAGGACTGGAATGATCTTGTGCACTCCAGGCCCTGCAGGGAACAAGCCAAGCCCAGGAACCCAAGCTGTCTTCTATGGCCTCTCCTGCTTCCCTAGTCACCCACACTTAGAAAGGGTGCACTGGGCCAGTGACTGTAAGGAGAAGGGCAGTGCCTTATAATGCTGGGAAGGGGCAGATACAGGAGCAATCCGACCCCAACACTAGAGGACAATCATGGCACTGCATAAAAAAATACCCCTGCGCTCCCCACGCACCTGCCGTCTGCCAGCACGCCACTAACTTGGTGCTAAATCTCCTTGTTCTATCAAGCATCCTTGCTCCTTCACAGCACATACCAATCATCGGGGTTCAAGCACAGTTTGGAAGCGGGGAGCTATGGCATGTTCCCCATGTCACATGGGTTTTGTGCCCACCCCAGCCGAACTCCATGTCTGCAGATGTCTCCATTACAGAATCTCCCTCCTGGGCATGTGTGAGGCAAGGCAACCCCAGAGCTTCTAGCTCCCCATACACAGGGGTACAGGGGATATGTCAAACTGCTAGAGCAATTCAGCCACTGGGAGTCAGGAGGGGGGCGTTTAGGCTCTTATGCTACCTGTTGGTCCAGCAAAGCAAAGCTACAACAGCATCAAAGGACCCACAGTGCATCTGGAGTAGGGTAGAGAATCCACATGGGGCTCACGAGCCTGGGAGCACCCAAGTGCTGGAGCATCGCTGGACATGAGAACAAACCCATGGGACCCCAGGGGCCTGCGGATAACGAGAAGGGGCCAGGGGAGGGAGCCAGATGCAGTTGCACCAGGAGTAGGAGGGGTGAGACACACAGGCCTGGCAGGGCATTGTTTGTTGGGGAAAAATACAAAAGGTGCAGACCCAGACCCATGTTCTCCCAGCTTGGGAAATTCATCCATACCCACTACATTGCTAGCACCTACACCTGGAAACTCCCAGCCAGCCCCCCCCCCCCGCATCTCCCCTCCCACACCAGGACCCCTCCTCTTCCTCCCCAGCCATAAAGAACCACCCTCTCACCTCCCCCAGGGAGCCACCTCTCTGGGAGCTGGTCTACCCCTAGACAGGGAACAACATTCTGACATCATGACATTCCCCCCCATTTGCTTTAGTGTACGTTTTAACATCTGGGGCAGGATCTCTCCCTGCCAGAGCCTCTCTTGGCCTCTACACTACACACCCTCGCCCTCAGGGCTCTCAGACTGACCTCCAAAACTGCTGAGGGGGGCTACCACATTCCAGGCACCCACCCACTCTCCTGCACCATTCTCAGACCTGACAGCGAGCTCCCAGTAGGCACAGTGACAAAGGAAAATAGCCCCTACCATTCATGGCATCACACCAGCTATCAACAGCCTGGTCCAACAGGGCCAGCCACTTTCCTATCATCTCTAACCTGGGCTTTACGCATGCAAGAGCTCATCACTGTGCAAAAGCCAGCCTGACCTGCTTGGTGAACTCTCAACTCTGCCCTGTGACCCAGGGGAAGGGTTATTTGCAACTGTTTGTATAAAAGAAAGATCAAAGGTTATCACCAAGAACACAAGTGACCTCACAGGAGCTGGAGTGTTTCTGGGATACTCAAAGAGGGATGACTAAAAGCCACAAAGGCCATTGACCCTAGGGGGCGTAGAGGGGGCCAGTGATGCCAGGCATCAGGAGGGGCAGCTATTGATGCTGGGCATGGAGGGCGCTCAACTGCAGCTTCCTCACCAAGCTGCTGAGTTGGGAGCTCCATATGGAGCCCTGTCATGCTGGCAGTCCTTGGTGCAAGCTAGGGCTACTTGGTACCAAGCGCAGCTGCACCATCCCTGCCTTTGCTGCAGGGGGCACTGCCATTCAAAGACTCCTGAAACCCCAAACGATGGTGCTGGAGAAGCTGGGAGCTCCAAGAGTGGTACAGCCTGGCCAATTACAGGACAGACTTTTCATAGTGGGATCCCCTAGGACTTAGACCCTCTATACACTGAGGGGCAGAGAGTGAAGTCCTTCGGCAGGGGGCTGACACTTTCAGGATCTTACCCCCAGCCCCATGACTGAAGTGTCAGCCCAAATAATAATGCTCCTTGGGGAGCTACACAACTGTTATTCCACCCCACTCCACATGGCCCACAGTGGGGCACAAAGGAAGGATCAGGGCTGGAGGACAACCCTGCTCTTTTTGCTCTTGCTGGGAATAGGTCTCCCTGCACACCTTGGATACTTTGCTGCAGCAGTATCCATAGCTGGTGTTTGCTTCGTGGAGGGCCAACCAACATACATGAGCCTGTGCCACGAAGACTACTTATCTAGGTGTGGCTCAACCAGCAGGTGGATAACCCTCATCCCCGCAGAGAACGCACCATGGGCAGAGGAACAGGCATGGGCTTTGACATCCTCCAGGAAACCAGTAGTACATTCCCCTGCCAGGAGCAACTCAGACCCTACGGCGGGGGAGCAGCAAGCACGGAGAACATGCTCCCCATTTGGGGAGCCCCAAAGGGCGAAGAGAACAAGGAGCGGAGATTAGCAACGGAATCCTGAGGAGCCGTTCAACGTGGCCAGCCTTAATCTCAGAAACCCTCTCTAATGCTTGGCCCTGAAACCGCATGCCCCGGCGCAGCTAATACCTGGGGCTTTGCCTTAACAAAGGACCCCAGAGCAAGCGGCACATCCGGGATTAGGGGGAGGAGGGAGAAAAAAAGACTGCTCAGCAGGGTTTGAGCCAAATAAAGTTTAGGGAAAGAAATAATAATGCTGATGAAAAGGAGCCCGCTGGGGGAGTGCTATTCAGCTCCAGACCTACCCCACCAGACAGCCAGAAGCAGAGGGGAATTTCTCATTAACTCTTTCCTAACCCAGATTGCTGATGAGGATCTGGGCTCTGCACCTATCACATTAAAAAGCCCTGGGTGGCAGGGCTAGGGGGTCTCCAGTTCACAAAGGCCTGGAAAAGGCCACAGAGCAAGTACAGTCTGGATAGCAGTATGGCAAGCTTTGCCCCCACAGATGGGCATCAACCATGCCTGGCAGAGGCTGCTCTTGTTCTATACCTTAGAGGACAGCAGCTCTGTTGGGACCAGCCCCACTCTAGCCTGTACTCAGAGGGTGAAGCACTCCTCTTCAGCAAGATGGCATGGGGACCCCCACCATTCACCATATGATGAGCATCAATCCACGCTGGCCATGCCACATGAAGCCAACAGCAATGGCAAAGAGCTCTGCAGTCGGGGAGGGAAACAGTCCCAGCATTCAGTGCGGTGACAGGAGGAGAGTTGGACGGGTGCACACATGTCCAGGAGGGGCGCAAGTGTCTCACCCAGCCTGGGGGCTGCGTATCACAGGAGTCCAGAGTAGCACACAAATTGCTTCATTAACTTTCATCACATTAAGCCAGTTTCATGAATTTAACATCATCCCCAGACTATTGTTTGTCTGAAAATTAAATTACAGCAACATTTGTTCTTCCAGTGAGTTTGTCAACCACAAATGAAGCCAGAGGAGGGCGGAGGCAGGAGAGTAGGTCGGGTGCCACCACTCGTCCAACTGCAGGACTCCCATGCCAGACACCTTTCTGTTAGGGTGGGAAACAGGTCTACTTTATCCCTCCCCTGGGGGAAGAAGCCTCCACTGCACTATTTATGGGGACCAAAGCACAGCAGAAGAGGAGAAAGCAGGAGAGCTGCCTGAGAAGCATAGGAACCACCAAACCGGATCAGATGAATAGTCCAGCTAGTCTACACAGTAGACAGATGTTTCAGAGCAAGGTGAAAGAAACCACCATCATGGACATTTATGGAATAACACGCCCAGAGAAGAAGCTTTAACTGGGTCGTCAAAGGAGAAACCGGTTAGGTAGCACAAGTCTTTTTTAAAAGCTGGGGGCTGTGAGATGAACAGAAATGCTCTCAGGATCTTTTGATTTAGTTCCATTATTCCAACTCCCCCACCCCCCACCCCGGCAAACAAACACTCCCCTCTGCAGTGTCAGAAACACAGACAGCAACTTTTTGCTCTTTCAGGTGAGCCAGTAAGTGAAATGGAAGAGAAATACATGTGAAACTGACCAGCCTAAGTCTGGGACAAGGTAATGCAAAATAGTAAACAAACAGCTTAAAGGGAACAAGACCTTTTCATTTTTAAAAGTCTGGCAGTTTTATAAATGTAGGGTATTATTCAGAAACCCACAATTAAGGTCATATTCAATAAAAATTTATGGTATTTTTAAACCTGCCATTGTCTCTCTCATTTCTATTCAGATTATGCGGTGAAAAACAGTTTCTGTCAAATACACAGCAGTAACAGAGTTGCCTCCCTATATTACTATTTACATTGCTTTAGCACCTATATAACTCAGCCAGTTAGGGTCCCCATTGCATCAGGAACTGTACAGTCACCTAGCAATGAGAGATGGAAACATCCTATTAGATTATCCTGCCCTTCTCTAGGAGACCAACATGGGATTGTTCCCTGTAATCTATTCATTCCCAAACTCATGATCTGCAGAACGCGGATTTTATCACATGATGCTGGCTCACCTCCTCCTTTCTGGCTGCCAAACTGCATTAAAAGAAGTTAAACAGCCATTGAACAACTTTGCTGCTACTGCTTTCCAAGTGGGCAACTGCTGTAGATGCCACAGGGATGTTATGTGATTGCGAATGGTCCCATGTGTGATTACAAATGGAACATTTCTATTACAAATGCTGTGCATGCTAGGAAAAGTCTGGGAATCCCCAAGTCCAGCAACATGTCCGTTCATGGATTTCAGTGTCCCAAGCAATGGGGCTCCCTCTGCCCAAGATCCCCGCCCCGTTTTGCCTCATCATCAGGAAGACTTCCCTGCCATTTAACCTCCACTTTCCTTTTCTTGATTTTTTTCATCCCTTGATTCCAGCGCTAGGACAGGAGGGGGTTGTGGGTGAATTTCCCAACCCGAGAGAGTATGTGGCTGTGTCTGCACTTTTGTATTTCTCCCGAGGATATGAGAGAATAATGACATCACCATTGGCAAAAAAGCTGATGATATGTAACTGGCCACCTGTGAAAGCAGTGCCTCCCATCAGTCAGTGGTCAGAAGTGCACCCCTCACACCCCCACAATGTGTAGAATACAGGAGGGAAGGGAGACAGGACTGTCTGCAGCAGGGCAAGAGATTTCAAATATCTGAAAAAGACAGAGAGTCAAACATCTCAGGTCTGGAACAAGGGAAAAGGAAACGGCACCTAAATCCATCCCAGAACCATGGCCTCTAGGGCATTTAGAAACTCCACTGTCTCCGTTCTGAACTCTCCCACCAACTCTGACAATGCCACTCACTCCTGACTTGCAGCCCCCACCCCCACTCCAGTCCCAGTACACTCCTGAGTGAACTATGCCAGTTATAACCAACCCTGCGCAGGTTTAGTGATGTGTCCAGTTGAAGGATTAAGATGAGAATCCATCAAACTAATGTCACTTGTAAAGCACCATCATATAAAATGCTAAATATTATTCTTATAATGGCCTAAACCAAGATTAGCACCCAAGTCTCCTATGGCTGGGAGATGCCTTTCCTTATCCCGTTAAGCCTAATGGTATGTCTAAATCCCACTACCACATCTTTGTCTCTGCTGCCTTGATGAACGGAGCTCTCGGGTGTTTGCTCTAATGCAAGGTACTCCGGGATTATGAGCGCGGCCTTGATTGTGTGTTTGTTGCCTTGTATCTTACAGATTAAATACAACCTACACAAGATTGAGGCTAAGGGATATGGCCCTGCTGGACTTTAGTCACAGCCACAGCATGCCATGCACGCTTTCTAGGCATCAGGGGGATTGGGTTTAACTCCTGCCCCCTACCCTCCACCTCAAAATAACCTACCAGCTCTCTGGTGAAACAAGTGTCTCAAGCTGCTCCCCCAAGGGGATCCACACTGATCTGCTCTCTTATTAGCAGCAGACCCTGTGTTACAGAGCCCTGTCAGTTACCACCCTCTTTCTGCAACCCCCCATCTCAAATTTCAACCCTGGCTTTTGATCTCCAAGGCCCTGACTAAATCCCCACCTTGGCTGTATCAATTCAGCCATAAGGACACCTGCATTTTCCCCATTTCAAAAAGACCAATTGATCACTAATGAAAGTGAGGGAGAGGGGATAAAGGGATCCAAGCAGCAGCTTGTCTCAAGCCTTTGCAGGCCTAGGCCATGCTGGTGGATTGTGTGCAGAGTGCAAGCCCCCCTGTTGGGATCCCTGCAATATAGATGAATGCACTGCAAATATCAAAAGGCTCAGAGAATTAGGATGGGCTCCAGCAGCAGCCTTCAATCGAGGAAGCGGCCAGCATCTCAGCCCCTTGTTCCCAAGCCCTGCACATTCCTCTCTCAGTCTCCCTGCTGCCTACACCTCCATTTCCCTCTTGATTTATGATGGATTTTCCTCCAAGGCTGGAGGTCTTCTCAGTTGCCATAGGAACTGCAGAGGTCAGGCCACAGGGGATCAGTAATGGCTGACTTACCCGGTTGCCACTATCTGTATGTGCTGTGGCCCTGGGACAGCCTTGCTACTAACCCACAGCTCAGCCCAGCCCAAGGAGCTCCTGGAGAAGTGGCAGGGCTAACGGGTTCCAACTTTCCCGTAACCTCGCTTAGCTAACTCGGATTAAAAGAGCAGTGAGGACACAGCAGTTCAGCTTTTAACTCAGATAAGCAGCACGAGTTCAACCCCAGGCTGCCCTAGAGGCTTGAACTCACGCTGCAACCCCAGTTAACAGCCAAGCTACCATGCCTTGACTGCTGTTCTAAAGTGATTTAGCTAAACCAGGTTAAGAACCACGGCCGGCTCCAGGCACCAGCGAAGGAAGCAGGTGCCTGGGGCGGCCAATAGAAAGAGGCAGCACTCCGTCCATCATCAGGTCAGCACGACCCTGTCTTCGGTGGCAATTCGGCAGCAGGCCCTGCAGTCCCTCTCTTCCTCTTCGGCAGCAGCTCAACCAGGCTTGGTTTTGGGGTTTTCTTCCTTCACCGCTTGGGGCGGCAAAAAAGCTGGAGCCAGCCTTGTTAAGAACACACCCTATTCTGCAGCATGGCCATAGTCTACAACCCATTCACCACCCTCCCCAAGACAAGGCAGCAAAGAGAGGCCAGAAGAGTGGCAGCGAGCGACTCCCCCAAGGCCCACTAGGAGGTCAGTGCAGAACTGATGAGCTCTCAGGAGTGAATCTCCCAGTACCTTGCTGTGAGCCCTAGACTTCACTGCCTCCACCACTCTCTCCTCCGGCTCTGCCCAGGACCTGTCCCAACCCTCCTTCTGGCAAGTAGGACCTCCCGATCTGTTTTAATCTCTTGGCACCCAGCTGAGCTGCAGCATTACCTCCAAGGGCATTAGCCTTGCTGTCCCGAAAGCCCTAGCACCACTGCCTTTTCCATCTCCCACTTCTCAGCCCCATGCCCTGGGGCACCAGCACCCCTTGTCTCTTCGCAATGCCAACTCGACTCAAACAAAAAACAGGTGGAGCAGAAAGTGACTCTGGCAATTGGGACACAAGAAGCGTCTAACTCCCCATTCCACTGGAGGGTGGGTTTCCTCAAACAGGCAGCGGGTTCAGAGAGGGACCAAGCGAGATTCCTCAGACACCATTCATCTGTGCTGGTCAGGACAGACAAAGGCCTGCCTGGATACCAGAGCTCCCGCTTTCCACACCAGCAATGTCTATAGGCCCCCTGTCATCTGAATAGCCACCTCCATTACCAGCCGCGTGGCTCCCCCTTGCCTGCTCCTTTCCCTTCAGTGGGACGCGAGGGCTATTCTCCTGCCTGAAAGGCCCCAATTAGTCAGTATTACAGCCTCCAAATGGACACAATGGCTCTGACAGGAGGGACCTCTCTAGAGCTCGGGACTCCAAGCTCATTTCCATCTCAATGGGGGTTGCTTTTCACACCAGCCCATCCCCACCGGAGCCATTCCAGTGAGGTCCCAGAGCTCATTGCAGGGGAGCCAGGGTCACAGGTGTGAGACAACAGCCATGAAAAGGAGGGGAAAAAAACGCTTGGCAGCCTCACACTTGAGAGGCAAAAAAGCACGCTCCAGCTGGAGCCTGACAGAGAAAGAGGAAGGAGTGGGGGAGGGAGCACTCATCCCTAGGATCCTCCTGAGCCCCCACTCCCACATTGTCCTGGGCTTCGGGGACACATTTGCCAGGCCCATTCCGCTGAGAAAACGCACAGAGAGCCACATGGACCACCTTCAAGCTGAGCTCACACTCTTCCCCCTTCCAAGGTGGCTGCAGCTGGGTGTCAGGCCACAGGTTTGATGGAGGGGTGGAGGAACACCTACCTTCACTTGTCCCCGATCCCCTCAATCCCGAGAGCCTGCATCAGCCAGGGGATGGGAGTAGAATCCTAGGTTCAACTCTCCCTCAAGGGATGTCCCTCCTGGGCCCCTGCACTGATCTGAAGGAGCCGACACAGACCGGGGTGAAAAGACCATTTGCTGAGATCATGTGGGAATTTTAAATCCCTGGATTTCAGGAAACACACAGATCTTCCCTCTGCTTTTTCCATCTCCATCTCCCCCTCACTCCCACCCACCACCACCAGCAGCAAGTGTCCTCTGCTATTTTGCCCTCATCTCCCCAGCTGGCTGCAGACCAGACTCATCATCTTCTTGTCTGTTCCACATGTGCCAACCACAAGACCTGTCAGAGTGCTTGCAAGATGCAATCTCCAGCAGAACCCTCCACTCCCATGCTCCTGCACAGGGATCCCGATGCATGCCCCCAAGGTGGAGCTTGCTACCAGAAGAGAGGTGCTCTCTGCATCCAGTGGAAACTCAAGGAGCTAGCCAAAGGACTTGCCACAGCAGGCGAGTACTTTAGTCCATCTTGTCTAGGGACCCACATTCAGCAGCGTCCTGTGCTGGCTGCTTCAGAGGAAGACCAGAGGCGCCCCCCAATGCAGCTGAATAGGACATGCATAAGGAGACCACTGCTTCCGGACACCTGGGGTGATCATTGTCTGCCCTGTAGCAGCACATGCCATCTGTGCCATGCCGCTAATAGCGGCACGGATGAAAGTGCTCATCCTTTTTCCAAATCCAACCATCGTGTTAGACGCAGTGATTCTCTGCAGTGACTGCAAATTCAACAGGCCCCTCCTTTGTACCCACTGCAGACACCTTATTGGCTGTTGTGCTGCCCAGCTGGCACCTCCTACAGGTGATTTTGGCACATCACTGGAAGAGGGACTCATTGAGCTGAAGGCTCTGCAGAGATGCCCACTAAGCAGCTGGGATGCTAGGACCCAAAGGAGCAGCCTCCTGCCTCAGAGGGTGTCGCACAGCTCTTTTGCCTTGCTCCTTTCTCCTGGGGCTGATGAAGCACGTCTGCCTCTGATCTATAGCTCTGCCTCTGACCAAACCCGAGTGGCGAGGGACACAGTGAGCAAGGGAAGGGGAGGCACCAGAAGGCACATTCTCCCCTTCCCTGGGTCTATTGTCAACTTTAACATGGCAACAGCTCCCGCCAGACTCCAGCAAGAGGGATGATTTGCAGGCCACTTGCTGCGATAGCTCACTGGAAGCGGGAGCGATGGTGCTACATTTCTATCAATACTGTTCTGCTCCCGCATGTTAGTGAGCCTCTGGGATGAGGACAGCGGACTGGGGACGGACGGACACTGAGCTCCCCACTCTTGCCAGTAAGGTCTGTGAGGAGCTAACATTATGCAGCAGCTGGAGGATGTTTCTTTGCCTCCTGCTGGGCATTCCATGATCTTCGCAAAGGCCTGCGCTGGTCCGTGGCAAGGTGAGCCAGAGGGCAGGGCACGGAGAAGGAGGCACATGCGCTCAGACACACTCAAGAGAACAGCGACAACTGGCAGAACAGGCCGCACAGAAAGGAGAGAACAGAGCCTGAAATCACCGCAACAAATACTAGGCCGTTTTAATATGAATTAGACACACCTGGGACTGGCATAGCAGAGGGCTGAGAGTCAGGATTGAGGAGCATTGGCCAAGCTGTGTACAGGGGCCCAGTGTTGGAATAGCAGGGGGCTGCAGGTCAGGACTGACTGAGGGGCATCAGCAGAGCTGAGGAGAGGAGCTTGCCCAGATCCTAGTTATATAAAGCCAAGCTTGCAAGATAGGTTCATTTTATGTATCCCCAGCAGTGCAGAGGCTGTGCCGTGCCACCCTTCCTTTCGGAGTTTGCTCCACGGCTTGGTCCCTCTGACTTTACTCAATCTCATCTCTTTGCTCCTAATTACAGGCCCAGCCCACTGGTTTCATTGGGGGCAGGGGCAGACCCTCTCCCCCCTCACTTCATGGTGATTAGTTTCAGAGTAACAGCCGTGTTAGTCTGTATTCGCAAAAAGAAAAGGAGGACTTGTGGCACCTTAGAGACTAACCAATTTATTTGAGTAAGGTGCCACAAGTACTCCTTTTCTTTTTTCATGGTGATTAGTGTGCCCAGCAATCCAGGATACCCTTGGATGTTTTAATCTTGCTCCCTCTGGCCCCTTATTTATAGGATCTTTGCTGAATTCCCTCCACTCTCTGCATCTTTCTGGGAAGGTGGTGCCCAACACTGAACACAGCTGAGCTCACCACAGCCACTTAGAGGGACCATCCTCCTTCCTGCTTTGGGGCATGAGGGCCCAAGAGAGAAAGGCAGTGTCCCAGCCAGGGCCTCACCAGAGCCATGGGGAGGGTGGGGGACTGCCCCCTCTGCTATGGGGCATGAAGTCTCTCTGAACACAGCCCAAACTCGTTGGCTTCTCTTGGTGCCAAGCAGCCTGCTAGCTCCTCTTGTGTTTGCAGTGGTAATCGGCCCAGGATTTCTTCAGGCTGTTGCGGTGCATCCCTGCCGAGTCCACACACTGCAGAGCGTCTACTTCCCTGGGTGTAGCAGCAGAAGAGACCGGGCACACGCAAGCTCCCAAAGCTTTGATCTGTCTTGACTCCATTGCTCCAAACCCCTGACAAATGTCACCTTCCCCCAAAACCAAACCTGAGTGTCTGGGCAAAGCCTGGCAGGTGGAGTGGCCAGCTCTGGCAGCCAGCGCTGGCTGATCGATGGCGATTATTCAGCGCTCTGCTTCCAGACTTCGAAGTGAAAGGAGCAGGGGAGATGTGCAGGCTCAGCACTTTCTGAGGAGGGTTTTAGCAGGACTTGCTGCTCCCCTCCTGCCGTGTCTCCGGCTGGCAGGGAGCCAGACTCAAAGCCCCGTTTCCTTCATTTCTTCACCTGTCTGCATTGTGCTGAGTATGGAACAGATGGAGAGAAAAGTTACAACCCATGAATCAAAGTGCCCTGGCCAGCCGGGAGGGGGGCTGGGCGGAGCCTGTGACCGCACAACAGGCTCCCCTCCTTCCCGGGGGAAGGCCGGGTCATTAGTCACTGCGCCCTCCTGAGACGCCAGCAGCAATTCAAAAGGTCCCTAAAGGGGAGGGGGCAAAAAGGGGGCCACAGCAGCATCCCGAGTGAGGCAGGAGCAACAACCTCCAGCCCTGAGCCGTCAGTCCAGCCAGTTCCCTGCCTTTTGTCAAGCGGGACACACCGCACAGCTCTCGCAGGGACTCCGTTCCCAGCACGGGGCAGTCCCTGCGGGGTCTCTTCCATGGAGACACCTGAGGGTGGGAGCGGGTGGTTGCTGCCAGCCCTGTCTCTGTCTCCAGGGAAGCTCCCAGAGGCCAATGGTTCACAATGAATTTCTGATTGCTTCCTCCAACAATGAAACATCCTGTCAGGAGCAGTTCGGCTGAACAAAGCCAGACGCTGATGAGCGGCGAACAAGGCCCCTTCCTCACAAGCAGGGACCCGCCAATGCACATAGCAAAGGGGCCTGGTGCGCCCCCCTGGCCAGAGCCATGACCTGCTCTGGAGACTCCATTCGCTCCTCCTTAATATCCAGCAGCTTAACAAGCCACAGCCCCGAGCCTCCACCCTGATTAAAAGGGCTGGCGCTTAAAGACTCCAGCGAGTGCTCCCGAGAGGGTGGGGAGAAGCCAAGAGGTATTTGATGGATTCACTTTGGCAACGCTCAGCTACCTTGTCACGCCAATAAAATTACTGCTATTGAACGGAGAGAGGCAGACAGACAGACAAGGCCCAATTCTTCCACCGCAGGATTCGAGACACTCCCAGAGAAGTCAAGGGGAATTAGTTGTCTTCTGTAGTGGGAGAAGAGGGTCCCCAGAGAGAAGGGGACAGAGACAACATGAGAGAACCACAGAGAGTAGGAGAGAGACAGATGGAGAACAAAAGGCCCTTGTGCAGCACAGACAGCTGGATTAGCCATCTCCAGTCCGATGGCCCAGCTCTGTGCTGCTTGCTACACAGAACAAGCCCCAGAGCTGCGTGGGGGGAGGCTCCTTCCACATGAGAGCCATATGACATTCCAGACTCAAGCAGGGCAGCCCAGCACCCACAAGCCAAACCCTTGGGGCAGGAGTATGGGGGTGGGGGGAAGGGGGCGCGGTGCTGGGAGCAGGGAATGTAGGGTTTTTTTTAACGTGTTCTAAACCCTTCTGGGATTTGCAAAAAAGGCAGTAATCCCATTGGGAGCAGGTGGGTTGAGCCAGACCCCACTGCACATGGAGCGTGCTGTTCACCAAGGGCTATGGCAATGACAAGATTCCCCCACCCTAAACGCTGCTGTGAGGTTAGGGAAGCCTCTCACCCAAGGCATTGCCTGGGCCTGGCCTTGCTACAAGGAGAATGTCCCTGGCAGCACTCCCCAAGGGAAGGCTATGCCAGGCATTTAACCCATTCACCACTAGGCCCTTCCCCCACACTTGTTGGGCCTCCCCTGCCCATGAACATTCAAAAGCAATCTAGGGATCATCAGGACGTACCCAGTATAGTTGGCAGGTGCCCTCTACCTGGGCATACCTCAGCACATTCAGCAGAGCCCAGTGTTGAAACTGGGATTTCAGACAACAGCAACAAGACTCTCCTAACTAGCCCTCCCTGTAATTCAGGGGCTTCAGCTGAGCTGTTGGGTTGGGGCCTGCTATGATAAGAATAGTAGGGGGCTTCCAGCCAGGACTAAGGGGCCTTGGCAGATCTGGGGCAGAACAGCAGGGAATGCCCAAGGGGCCCAGAACAGCTACAGATCTACAGAGAAGGCCCAAGAATGGGACTGACAGATCCACTGACAGATGAGCTGCCCACACTAGGGGCCTTTCACACCAAAGCACTTTGTGCAAACTAAAAGTTAGGGGCATAGCAAGCACCGCCAGGTCACCCCCACATTTCCCTGAGCTCCCCAGTGAGGTATGCAAAGGTGGTACAAGGCTGCTGAGAAGATGGGTTTGCCCACTTCAGCCCACACCACAAGGAAACACTGCTCATCCCAGAAACAGTGGGCACCAAGGCCAGGAGGTAAATGATGTTCACTTCCATCCATGGCCCAATGCTGGCTCTGAAGACATCACTCCTCCCCTTTGCAATGGAGAAGACTACCTGCAGGGCAGGGAAAGCAGAGTCACAAGGAGAGTTAACATGTTTTTTTACAAGTCTCAGGAGCCAGGGGCTGGATTTCACATGTTGGACACACCAGGGTAAGATTCAGCTCCGAATCCTTAGTGTCTTAGCACTAAGCATTGTGTGACAGAAAAGGGCCCAAGCAGTCAGCAGGGAAAGGGAATGGGGCTGGGGCTGGAGCTCGCTGGATGTATGCCAAGGGGCGACAATCCATGTAGTATGGTGCACTATCCAGGGCTGTGCTGGGCCATTTGGTCTGTGACCTTTGTCAGGTCTCACCCATCCAGAAGAGGCCCCACCTTGCACCAGAGGGTGCAATGGACAAGCCTCCAGGGATTTGGAGGATTAGTTCCAGCTAATCCTGTGTCTGATACCAAGGAACGGAATGCCATCCCCTTGTGCACTGAGAGCCTTCAAAGAGGTGGATACCAGCCCCAGACACTGGTGTGGACCCACCTCCCCATCAAAGGAAGGGGTTCCAGCATGGCAATGCAGCGGGGTTCTGGCTGATCCTTTCAGGAGGTATCTCAGACAAGGCAGACACACACACTGTTTCAGCTGCTGAAAGGCGCAGAAGTGGCTGCTCTGCCAGGAGAGTGAGAAACCAAGCTGTCACTGGAGATCAGCAGCATCCCATCTTCTCCCTTCAATCCCCACCACCAGCTCAGTCGCACTGAGAAACACTTCTGTTGCGTCCTCTAAGCTGAATTGCGTTCTCCAGGGCAACACCTTCTCCAGTGACCGCCACCGCCTGCATACAGATGGAGGAAGAGGAAGACCTTCCCCCCAGAGCAGTGCCACTGAAGGACCTGTAGGTACTCGTGGGGGCAGAAGAGACAAGATAAGGCACCTTTGCAGACAGGCAACCGCCCCTGAACGGTCTCAGGGTCCAGTGCCCGCCTCCCTCAGGGAGATGGCAGGTGAAGACAGCCTTGCTTAAGCACCAGCGCCCAGTCCTGCCTCAGTCTCTGTGTACTTCTACCCCAGGAGTCCTCACTACTCCTCTTCCCACCAAGCACATTAGAGACAGATGCCTTGCAGTCCCTGACAAGCCTGTGGGGAGAATTGCTGGCTCACTGGGGGTGGGAGACGGAAGAGCATTGCAATGGAAAAATGCTTTGCTTTTAAATCACTGGGAGAAGATTGGTCCCTGGGAGCAGAATAGAGGCAAAGCTGCCCAGGGGGGAAGGGGGCGTGCCTGGGTTCCTGTCCTACCTCAGCAGCTTGGAATGCAGCAGGCTACGGATTCTTGCAAAGCGCTTGGCCAGAAGCGCTTCCTTCCCCAAAGTCACCAGGGCCCCCACCTTCCCAACTAGCATCACCACCATCCCACTCACACTGCAAGTGATTCTTGCCAAGTGATTATGGGGGTTCCCCCATCCTCCCCTACCCTCCCAGCTTCGCTCTGAGGACCTGCAAATTCATCACACCAACCAGCCAGCCAGAGATCTTGTGTCACTCTGCTGGAGAGGACAGGGGGTTTGAGGTGGGAGAATCCATATCTGGAACCTTAAAGGCAAAGCATCCACTGTGACCGCCTCTCCTCTCCCAGGTGAGACAAGTCGGTATCCTAGCAAGCACATGGCTACATCACGCCATGTGGGGAGAATGTGAGCCTTTGATCCTCCACAGCACAAGGGATGGGAGGTGGGGGTGGGGGGGTAGAGTACGTGTATATGTGTTTAAAGGGGTCAGGATGACCACTTCGCATGAATAGATTAATAAAAAACAATAATAAAACAAACAAAGATGATGAGCCAAAAAAAGCAGACATGGGGCCAGCTTAGCTCTGCCTTCCGTGGGAGAGAATAAACAAGCTGCAGAGAGTGTGAGCTCTGGGTGGGGAGCAGATTCCAGACACAGACGCTCCCTAATGCAATCGCGCCAAGGGCCATCTGGGATCGGGAGGGGAGGAGGGTTAAAGGGATTACAGTGGCGACCGGACAAGCAGATCTAGACAAAGAAACGTTCCCCAAAATCAGAGCTCAGCTTGCTGTGAGAGCCACTCAGTCTGACACCTCTTGAGCCCTGATGCCAGGGAAAGAGCAATAGGCCTGGTCTGCCAGTCCCTCAACTGGGCCAGCCTTGGGAGCCCTCAAACATCCAGCTTTAACCCCGCTGTTGCCAGACTTCACTATTGCTTCTGAATAACAGCAGCACTGTACTGAGGATAGATCCTGCATAAAAGGGGCAAGGCAGACCTTCAGCACCAGCCCAGCCAAGCCAAGCCCACCCAGACCAGGCTGATGGTGATTCTGAACCAGCCCAGCCCCTGCAAGGAAATTCAGAGAAGAGCACTGACCATGAGCAAAGATTTGTGGGGCAGGACACAGAGCTAACCACATCTTGCTTGGCTCTGCTGGTGCTATGGAAGGGAGTGGAGATCAAGGAGGAAGAGTCCATGTAGGGTGGCCGAGGGAGTATCCATTACACAAAATGTGATTAAATTAAGCAAAGGAAAATTTGGCTTGAATATTGGGAGGAGATCTATTGGCCTGTCACACACCCTCTCCGTAACAACAAGAGGCGTGAGCCCCATCACCGGAGGCATATAAAAACCCTGTGGAATATATCCAAAGGAACAAACCTGCATTGGCAGCTGGAGGAGAAGAGTACAGCAGATGGGGAACACGTGCCTGAAGTGCCCATCAGCCTTGTGCCTGGGTACGTATGATAATCCTTGGCCCGGTTCTATGCCTTCTACCTGAACAGCTCAAAGCGCACCAGAAACTTTAATAAATGAGACCTCATTGGGAGGGGGCGGGGGAGGAGAATGAGAGCGCAAGAGAGAAGAGATTTGCCCATGGTCACAAACCGGTGGGGGGAGACGGGACGGGGACGGGACAGAACTCCTTGTCCCAACTCCCAGACCTGTGCTTGACCAAAGAGACCAACCTTCCCCTCCAACAGATCTTTCTCAGCCTTAATTTCTACAAAGCCAATTAAGAATTGAAGCCATTGAAAAATCCACTCCCCCCCCCCATCCTGAGTGAGGAACAGGAACCTTCCCCTGAGGAATGGAGGGGCTGGAGGCCTAGGCCAGAGACTCCCACTAAATCCAAGCTTTTATTTAAAGCAATTAAAAGCGTTTCTTATTCCTGACTGAGAAGACAATCCTTCTGAGTGACGTCCAATGCAGCATGGTCCTCTCCCTTAGTCTGCAGACAGGGCCTCTTCTCTGCCCAGTCCTTTCCCAAGGTGGCAGGAGCAATTCACAAGGCTTTGGCCATTTTCACTGCTGCTCTTTGGATCCATGCAGGCAGCCAGGAAACTACAAGATTTAGTTTTGCTTTGCCGCCGCTGCTGCTTGGGAAAGCTCTGAGAAGAGCCAGGCAGAGAGGCCTAGGCAGTAAGTACGTGGGACCCAGCTCAAGAGACCTCAAAGGGGCCTGGTTTTCAGAGAGCACTGCTCAGTGCTGCCTGAAAACAAGGCCCTTCATTAAGGTATGCACCAGGATCACTAGTCACTTGGAAAATCTTGACCTGGAGCTATTCATGGGAGAGGAGGCTAAGGACGGGATAAATCAAAGGCGGTCCATCCCCCATCCCCCACATTCACCACCTCTGCTCAAACAGGCCTGGCAAGCTGATGGGGGAAGGGACAGGAGAATGGGCACACCACCAGACATACAGCCGCCAGGAGGTGGGGTAGAGATGCATATTTCCTGCACATGACCCCTGGCAGCAGCAGCAGAGTGGTTGGGGAAAGGTAGTTGGTGGATCCACCATCCCAACAGGAAGGAGGCTCAGGGGTGGAGGCGGGGGAGGAACAAAGACACACTTCCTTCTAGCTGCCTAGAAAAGAGGGAGGCCACAACCGTTATCTGACACCCCCTATCCAGAGGCTGATATGGAAGATGGAGCCCCTGAGCAGGCTCTGGGAACAGCAACCTGATAAGAACCCCAGCAGCCTCACCTGTCCCAGCAGCCACAGGTCAGAGGGTGGGCTTCTCACCAGGGCAGTAGCCCTGGGCCTTTCTGATATGGCCTCGCTCACCCTTCACATCAGCCTCGAACTAAGCAGTGCCTGGTACATCCTTCAAGCCCATTTGCAGGTAAAGGAATAAAGCTGTTAAGCCACTATGTACCCAACAGTGAAGGAAAAGAGCTCCCCAACACCACCTCCCACCTCTGCCCAGTGCACTGGGGAGAGCAAGGAAGCTGCTGTGTACAAAGCCCCAGCCAGCAGAAACCCTCCCCCACTTCCCATTAACTGCCTCTAGGATCCCACAGCCTCTGTTATAAATCACCTGCTTCCCTGAATTTTTGGCCCAATCCTAATCCCACCACTGGATCAAATTCTGCTCTCACTGACTGCGGGGTATATCTGGAGTAACTCCCCTCACCCCCCTTCCTACCAGTGGCCCCAGAGAAGCCATCCAAACGCCTATCCTGAAAAATACAAATTAAAACCCCAAAACTCTTGGATCCCAACTAATCCCCTTCCAAAAGGTGTTCACAGCTTAATCCTCCTCATCCGAGCGACAAGCTGGCTCCCTAAAGCCCTGAGCCTGCGGCAAGGAGGCAGCAGGGTACCCTGCTCTGAACTGCCTCATCTCCCTCATCAGTATTTCAGGGAACTCCAGCAGATTGGGAGCTATTGTAAGCTTAGGGCCAGCTGGCTGCTGAATGTCAGAGCTGATCCTACCTCCCCAACAAGTCAGGTGACACCCAACGCAGGTGGCATCCAACTGAGGGGGCCACAGTGGGGCTTAACAGAAGCCCTAGGGCAATGTGTAGTTTGCATAATGTGGAACAGATAGCAGACACTATTCCTAGCATGGAGAGGTGGCCCCACGGGACTACAAGTCCCAGTATGCAATGCTCCATCTTGATCTGAGATGTACGCTTGGGCAACTGTGGTAAGCAAGAGTGAAGATACAGGTTACAAATAATGGTGCATTTTTTGTTCATGTTCAATAAGCTTATAGCTCCCGGTGCATTTTTCACATGCACACTAAGCATACATGAAACTGTGTATGCATTCAGCACGTGCATATAAACATCAGTTGGAGATGCATGTTTGCATGAGCAAATTAAGTGCATCAGTGAGCACAGTTATGCAGTGTGCATGTGGCTTTTTGCACATCAGGCCCATAATGTCCCATTTTGCAGGAGTATGAGACAGTCTCAAGGAAACCATGATTGTCCAGTGAAAGTCAAGAGGGGGAAAAGGGTCAGCAACTGCCTGGCAGGAGCCAGAGTTAGGAATCAAATCTCATTTGCCTTGTACAGAGCACATTTGCTCTGGAAACCACCACAGAGAATAAAGGAACACAAAAAGATCAACTCACAGTGTCACTTCCCTCGTTCTAAAAATCCAGTAAATCACAAGGTAAAACCCACAGGTCTCTGATAGTTCTCCCCAGTCTCTGCTGTAGTCTAAGAGGAAGTGGCTTGCATCCAAAACTGGCAGTATTCGGGAAGATCATCCCCTAGTTACTCATCCTGGCAATGGCAAAAATTACCCAGACAACACACAACAACCCCATGACTGTGGAGAGCAGACAGCATGAGGGTACTTGCACAACATTTCAAAGACTGGGCCTTCCAAAAATAGCCATGTACCCGGTGACACAGCAAGGAAACCACCAGGCAGGACCAACTTGTTTGGGGTTTCAATAGCTTGGTCTGCTCCACACAGCATCCCATTCCTGCCAGATCTCTGTCCTCTACAGCTCTGCTGATGCTCCTCACTTCTGACTGCAATACATCCTGCAAGTGCAGTCCTGGGCTCCCCACCACAACAGCTGTGCCAAGGCTCCTAAATCCTGACCTGCAACCCCCCTGCTAGTGCAATCCTCAGAGCCCGGTGGTACAAGTCACCTACGACTGCAGTTGTATCACCATTATAATCATCTATTCCCAAACCTGACTGTCCTGCCATCCGCTGCCAGTCACTCCCCTCCCCGCCTGCCCTAGGGGCTCAGCACCATTCAAGCCAGCTCCTGTGCCGGACTGGACTCCTCCTCAGTCAGGGGAGAGGATGATTCCAAGTGCGACACAATCCTCCTGCCTGTGCAGAGCCAAGAAAAGGGGGCAAGCGGTGAAGGTAAACAAGGGGGGACAGGATGGGGAAGTGCAGGTCAGGGAAGAGGCTACAGCTGCAACAGCAACAGGTGCTGACCAGCAGCCCAGCCTCTGAGAGGCAACTGTTTGTAGCATGTCTAGGAAGCCTGCAAGCAAGCCAGCCCGCGTGACCCTTTCCTGAGACAAAGGAGAGTTCTGTCTGCAGGCGACAGCCTGGGCAAGTGCTTGGAGCTGCCATCCAGGGAATGTGCAGACAGAGCAGTGACTCTCCCCACCCTCACCCCCTCAACTCCGGATGTCGAAACCAGCATCCTCTTTAACCCAGCATCCATTGCAGGGCTCCTGGAAATGCTAGTAGGAGCATCCGTCTGTCCCGGGCGAGCTCTTAGGTTGCTCAGACCCAGCTTGGCCAGCTGAGCTTTGGGCAGGGAGCAGGATGTTCACATGTAGGCAATAGGGTTTCCCAGGGCACAGAGACGTCCCACAGACACCAGCACACTTGTGATCTGGGGGACTTTCGCTACAAGGTCATGTTATTGTGGGGTCTAACCCAACACACGGTGTGGGCGTTTGGGGGAGTGTTATTCACTAACGCAGCCACATTACCGCTCTACCCTCAGCAGCGGCAACCAGACTGCGGAATGGGTTACGTCACGTTGACCTCACCGCCACTACAGCAACGCAGCTACCTCTTTACAGAAAGTTACCAGGAGGTTAAGGGTGGCAACTGCCCGAACCCAGGAACTCAGCCGGGTCTGCAGCTCAAGCTGGCATCTGTGCTAGCTGGATGGGAAAGGCATGTCAGCACCACATCAGGTTGTGGCAGGTGCTCCAAATGCGGTAGGAGGCAGCCCATTCTGAGGCAGGGGACACTGACCCACATCCATCCGAAACACGCTCCCCCCCCCTCCATTTCTAGAGAGCTTACTGGGAAAGCAGCCAATGTTTGCTGATGGGCACGCAGTCTAGACCACATGCCACAGCCCCCACCAGCTCATGTGGAGAAAGGCTGGGCTCATTTGGGACAGGACCCAGGAGTTCTCCAACCAGATCCCATGCTAACACATTACAGGGCTGAGGAGACAGCTGGGGGTGGAACTGCTGGGCTGACAAACAAGGCTGCCTGCCAAGCACGCAGGGAAAGGAAGCAAGCAGCATGGCTTAGACTTGGCATTTCTCTCCCGCTGTGCCCCACATTACGGCAGAGGCTTCACCTCCCTCAGGAGGGGAGAGAAACCTGAGAGGGGAAGGGGATTATCCAGCAGCATGGTGTCAAATGTAGCTACTTGCCAAGGTGACAAGGGAACACTGGAGCAAGCTCATGGCTCCTAAGAGATGGGCAGGTGCTGGACAACTCGCAGTCATGCTGATGCCCCTCAATCCCACCCTGCAGCCCCCCTGCTACCCAATCCTGGACTCCCCAACAGCTCTGCCGATGTGCCCCCTGATCCTGCCCTGCAGCCCCTGATCCCCAGTCCCTGCCTCCTCAACAGCTCTGAGAGTGCCCCTCAATCCCACCTGCTTGGCTGCGGGCCTGATCCTGTGAGGAACTCAGTGAGAACTAAGGAAGCTCAGTACCCTGTAGTGAAGAGAGGCAAGCTGAGCCACGCTCCTGGCACATACTCCCCTCCCCATTGCCAACACAACACACAGATGCAATACCCTTTGGGCAATAACACCACTCTTTGTTGCTCCATAAAGCACATCAGCACCGGGAAGCAGGACAGCGCTGGAGGAGGACTCAACCTATAACCCACTAGCCTTCCACTTCAGGAAGTCCCACCTTCCTTCCAGGAAGTAGGTTACAGCTGGCCTGCCTGGCAGGTACATGTATAAAGGGAAGGCAGGCACCAATGGTATCAGTCCAATTTAATTCTTCCAGGTTTCTCCACAATACATACACCTCCTGCAACGGGCAACTGGTGCAAGCCCCACAGGGTTGGGGCATGAAAATCTAGGGCTCTAAGCAGCAGGAGGTCAGAGGAGACGCGTACCACCTGCATGTCTGTGTTCCCCTCATCCCATGCCCTCAAGCTAGCAGGCTACTTCTCTGGGTGGGGCTCCATGAGCGCACTCTCCACCACCCAGCACAGGTTACAGAGTCACCTACACAAGGCTTCCTTCCTCGCCCTCCAGAGACCCTAGTGGGGAAGCGAGTGCTCCGCCTGTCCTGCTCTCCCTCTCACACAAGCAGCCAAATCTCCCAAGCAGACTCAGCCTCCAGAAAACAGACTGCTTGAGACCTGAACCAGCGCTGCTCCAGCTCCAGAGGGCTGGAGGGATTCTCCCCCTGCTGCAGCAGCAGAGACAGCCCGCGGCAGGGTCTGGTTACACCATGCTCCCCAGGAAGATCAGGTAACTGCTGAGGCAGCACTTTCCCCATCCTCCAGTTCCAGCCAGACGGCCCCTGCTGGGGGAAGCTGAGCTCTCCATGTCACGCCCCCCATGCCAATGCTCCAAGGTTAGAGGAGGGGACACGGGACACCCCTCCTCTCCCCTACACACACACACACACCCACTCACTCAGCAGCCTTCAGCACATGAGCCCTAACCGTGCAGTGGCTGAAAAAGGATCCACCCTCCCCCATATGAGGACACACCCTCAAACCTTCAGAGCCCTCTGCTCCCCCCTCCTTACGTTTCTGGCTGCCACTGACTGGGCTCAGTAGGGTGGGCTTCCAAAGTCAGCGGAAGCCCAGGTTTCATCGTTACCGTATCAATACCTGGCTGGATTTTGTTCTGGTGACGGATACTGGATTGGCAGCCCTGAAGATTGAGGGCTTCTAACCAAAGAATAGGTCGAGATCCCCATGCATCCTGAAGCACACAGTAGTCCAACCACTACCAAAAAAAATCATTGCTCCACACGAGAGACCTCACATACCACTACAGCCCTTTTTAAGCAATCCAGGAGCTGGCAAAGCACGGTCTCCAAGGCCTCCTGTCAGCAGGCACGGCCTTGGTCCCACAGAGTCAGAGCACAGGACACCAAGAGCACAGGCTGCTCTGGTGGCCAACCTCCCTTACCCATTAACAGGGGAAGTCCAGCCACGCTCATCTTGCTGGACCTTTTCGTCTGAGATCCTTGATCTCCAAATACCCCCGCAGCTGGAGAACGGAAATACACTGAAATACCTTGGGTCCTTCCTTCAGGAGAGCGCCCAGAGAGACATCATGGGTAACGGCTCTTCCACCTCCAAAGCCTTCTCCCGCAGAGCCCCATGACGCTCACTCCTCTCCCCCTTCTTGCTCAACACCCAGACAGACCCAGGAAGAGCTGGTGCGACAACACAGGCCGAAGTTCCAGCAGTGCGCAGGCAACACCCGCCTCTACGGCAAATTCCCAGCGCACGCACACAGCACAAGCTCCCAGTTGCAACAGTGACATGGGTGACCAATGAGGCTGCCTCATGATGAGTGCAGGAGCTGGGACTCCCCCTGGGGAAGATCTGGGCTGTGAAACCTGCTCCCATGGGGGTAAGAGTGAGCACAGACCTCGCTGCTTTCAGAACTAAACGTAACACTTCCACCTTCTGCTTTGCCTGCCTGCTAGAATTTTTTTTTTTTTCAAATTGTAAGTAAATCCTCGCCCCTCTCTTACCAAAGAGACTATTGCCTCTGGGGGAGAGAAGAAAGGAAACACAGAAGAGGAGGAAGCGAGTGCTCTTCCCCTTTTAAAAACCCTGCAAGGTGCTCCAATGCAATAGCGATGGACCCTAGAGCAGCGCTACTCAAAGCGGTGGTCCGCAGACCGGTGCCGGTCCGCAAGTCATCAGCTGCCAGTCTGCGCGCACACTGGAAAAAAAAATTGCCGGTCCCCCACATCAGATAGCTTGAGAAGCACTACCCTAGAGGACAGCCTATGGAGAAACATCCCCTATACTGTCCCATCAGTGAATCCTACCCTGGCCCATAGAGTGGGAGGGGAGTCCCGTCCTTGGCCTCTCTCAGGAGCAGGCCCACCAGGGCTGTGATGAGACCTGCCCACTGGAAACAGGACTAAGAACCACTGCTTGTTTCCCACCAAACCCCACTTGGTTTCCTTAAGACCTAACGGGCCAGAGCCCATCACACCGGGTGGGCCATGGAGCAGCAGGGACTCTGATACTATAGCTGCAGACGGGAAGAGTGAAGCAAATGGAAAAAAAGGAGAGACTCCACATAAACATGAGCCACACTAGCAGGTCTGAAGTTCCAAAATCACCACAAGGCTCAGCAGGAGCCAGCCCTGCATCCCCTAGTAACCTGAGGGGGTTACCCAGAACCAGGGGGGCTGCCCATGAGCCTTGGATGGGCACTCTCTCTAGCTACCACCACAGCAGGGCCACAGAAGTTGCAGGAAGAGAGGGAGGGAAAAGTTCGATGAAGATGCAGGAATGGAAACAGAGAAAGACCTGGCACCTCAGGGAGAAATTTGCCAGACAAATAGCAATCGTCAGGTTCCAGGGATAAATAACTGGATGTGTAACACTGTCTCAGTGGCTTCATGAATCCTCCTCCCACACTTCCCTCCCCTCCCTCTGCACCACACTGGCACAAACCTATTTAAAACCTGCAATTTGGAATTCAATAGCAGGAGAGGCTGGTGGAAATGCGACACCAGTCACTTCAGCTCCCTTATTGATTGGGAAGGGAGGACAAGCTGCCTCTGGCAGCAAGCCTCTCGCAATCCATGCCGACTTACTAGCAACCCCGATGCCTCCTCTGATGGAGATGATGATGCCGAGGAAGAAGGAAACTGAAGGAGAGAAAGGGAAATTGAGACTTCAAAACAGATGAAGAAATCCAAGGGTTTTCGGAAGCCTCACTCACTGAGCATCTACAAGAAGCGTGGTCTAGCTGTAGGAACGGAGGGCAGACTGCAAGGACTCCTGGATTTGGCACACCAGCTCACTGTGTGACTTTGGGCATGTCCCTAACCTGCTCTGTGCCTCAGTTTCCCCATCTGTAAAACTGAGATAAGGATACTGACGCAACCCACCGAGCCATGTGAGGTGTTTTCAGTGAGGTGTCTTCATTCACGAATGCTCATGAAATGCCTTGAGATCCTCTGACAGAAGGAACTACAAACAATGGGCTGGATACAGACCCGGTGGAAGCAAGTGCACTTCTACTGGAGTCCATGCAACTGCCCCCACCTACAGCAAGACTGAACTTGGCCCAATGTGTGTGGAGGGTCAATCTCTTCCCCTCCCCAGTATTGCAGGTTTGCACCTTGAACTCCAAATCACAGACACAAGCCCAGAGCTGCCTCCTAGACTCTCTTTCCGCACCAGCTGAGGTCACAGCTCTTCTGTGTGGGCCCCTTTTTTTCTTGGGTTTATTCTGTACCCGGGGTTCACAACAGATGCCACCAGACCAGGGATGGGGAAGGATCCCAGATAGAGCAGGAGGGTAGGTGCGTGGGGACTGCCTATTGTTGCATCCCAATAGGGGAGATTTCAGAGTCAGGGAGAGTGTTGCCAACGGATGCATTCCAGAAGAATGAGATGGTGGGGGAAAGGTGTTCAGAGACCAACCTCCCACCCATCCACACTCTCCTCTTTGCCAACAACCACCCAGTCTCTGCGGGCCTCTCCCCACACCAACCCAGAAGCCAGTTTCACGCTCATCACGATTTCAAATCCACAAACTGACTGTCAAAAAGGTCTCGAATCCAGCAGCCTGGTCTCTGTCCTGTTACCAGCCAGCATGGGAGGATGGATCAGAGTCCTGGGTGCTGCCTTTGATGCTGGGCTTTGGTAGTCAGCAAAGACTGGGGAGCAGCAGAGATCTTGCTGAGCTCAGCACGGCACGTGTATGCAGGACGCCATGATGGCTAGGACCCCTTCTGGCTGTTCAGTTCCGCTGGAGCCAAGCCAAGGAGACTGGGGAGAGGGCTGTGCAAGCAGCTCTGTCTAACCCCCACTCACACACAGAGGGCTCCCCTCTGCCAGCACTGGCCCCACACAGGCTGACACCAGCATAATGACTTAACCACACTCCTAGTTCAGTCCTAAACTGGCCTTGGGCCAATCTCTGCATTCCTGACCCAGCGAACCAGAAATCAGCACCTCAGCAAAAGTCTGCTTCCTCCAGCACTTCTATAGGGGTGAAGGGATTTGTACCATACACACTGATCGCAGACTAGCAGCCCAAAGGAAACCCACACAGGTCAAGTCCAACATACTGTACGCAGGCAGATAAAGAGGCAGCAGGGTCTAGTGGCTACAGCAAGGGATCAGGGCCAGGAACTCTGAGCGCTGCTCCTGGCTCTGCCACTGGCCTGCGAAGTGGCCTTGGCAAGTCGCTGCATCTCAGTGGGCCTCAGTTTCCGCATCTATAAAATAGGTAGTACATTGGGATACAGATCCATCTTCTGAGGTAGAGGGGCTAGAGGAACCCTTAGCTCATGTTTGTACAGCACATTGAGAGTCCAAACCCCTAGTTAAAAGCACCTGGCCTTCCTTGCGCATAATGTCCCCACTAGCCTGAAACCCTTCCCCGCCTCACTGAAGGTGGGGGGGGCCTGCAGCCCCTTCTAATTTAATCCCCCTATTAACTTGGCTATGTAAACACTGACCCCAAGGGAGCATGTGCTCTGCCTATCGCATTGCCAATTCATGCAAGGAAAGAGCTGCCAATGGCTTCAGGCCTTCCAAGGTGACTATTGCATGGCCCAGTGCCAATAGACCCCACCCCACCTTGATGGCAAAGGTAGCACTTCCACCCCCAACTGCATCACAACTCTTAGGAGTTGTCTTTGCTTCTACATACCAGTGAGTCATTTCAGAAAAGGAGGTATTTTAGCTGGGAAACAAAGATGCCAAAAGGAGCTCAAAATTCAAGCCATTGATCCCCAGGGCCGGGTAGTGGGTAGGTCCAAGTGGCTGTGTGTCCGAGCTCTAGAGGAATGAACAGGGCTGGGTGCTCCAGTTGAGTCCTGCACTTCAGGCCTCTGGCAGGACTGCACCAGGACCCTCAACATGACTTTGCCTGGTGGAGGATGCCCTTAAGGTGCACAGGTGTTTATACAGGGCAGATGCAGCTGTAATTATAGGAATGATGTTATGATAACAGGAAATCCATGCCTCGTGGAGATGCAGCAAGAGGCACAGACTTATTTGCTAATTGCCACCAACAAGAAGCCTTGTGTGTCACTGGGGAAGAGAGGTCTCCCCAACACTGTAGAATTTTGCTCACAGATGGCTTAGGTCAGCCAGGCTGGAGCACGCTGCAGCCCCATAAAGAACTCCCCTTCTATGGAAGCTTATTGGATTCCTTCAGCTGCCACCGTGGAGCAGTGCCATCCACCTCAGGGCTTTCCCAAGACAGAGGCTGCAACAGGGCCTAGCATGACATAGGGATGGGAGTTTAACGATGCTAGCAATGCAGGCAGGGAAGAGGGGAAGCAACCTCACTATTCTATACTTGCAGTTTAAGAAACATGTCACCCCCCCCTCTGGGGCAACATCACCCAGCCAAATGGGACAGGGATGAGGCCCAGAAATGTCTAAGCTAAGCACAGGTGCTATGGCAAGATAAAAGCTCTCACCCCTGCTGATCTTCTGAGTGGGCCAGCCTGGGCGAAAGGCTATTTGCCCTGGGAGACTGGCCCTGCCTGATGAGATTTCAGGCCTTTCCCAGTCCATTCCACCTTATTTCAGCCATTTGGGCCCAATTCAGGACTTAAGGTCAACAGCGAGAAGGGATTTCTGAACTTAAGAAGTGCCACGAGAAGGAGCTTCATCTCATCCAAGAAACACCAGCTCACACATGCCAGTGCTGCCACCTGGCAAGAGGGCCGAGACCAACGAAGCACCACAGGCATCAAGTCACTAGCGCATACACCACCCATGTGCAGCCCCTCTCGGGTTAGTGGCAAAGCAATCCAGTGATCAAAGGACACAAGGTATAGAGGGAAATCACCAGTACTGGGATACCTTGCTGTGTTGTGAACCCAACACCCCATCCCTCGGAGAGACTGTGCAAAGGGAACTCCCACTAACCCTGCTGACTGGGACTTGAATTGGGGTGGGGCTGGGAGTTTCCCCATGCTATAATCCTGCCATAAACAACCGCTTTAATAAATATGCCTGGTGGACAAGAGTGAAGGGAACTGGCCTTCGTCGATGCTGCCACTCCCCACCCTGCATACACCATTCACGCCTCAAAACACAGCACTGAAATCCTGCCCTTGCCCCAAAGGAGGTAGTCAGCCATCCAGCCTCCTCACCCCGGCCCAGTAGGTTACTTACCTTTTTGATCCTGCCACTCCGCGTGCCAGCAAAGACCACAGTGTGTCCCCGGTAGTCGTAGGCAGCCACCGAGGTCATGCCATCCTCCTTATCCACAAAGAGCGCTGTCCCCTCGATGGTCACTGTCCCACCCAGCGGCTGGTTAAAATCCTGGCCACAGAAATAGTCGTCAATCTGCAGAGGCTGTCAGAGAAGAAGGGAATGAGAGAGATGGGCCATTTGTCAATACATTGACACCACTTAAACTGCTGTGTGCAAAGGGGGACTGAGCTGCTGACTTAGAGCAATAATGAAGTGAGGAGATGATACGAGCCCCTCTTAGCTATCACTCCTGCCCCAGATCCTTAGCTAATTCCTGCCCCAGATCCAGGGCAGCCAAGGAGAGCAGGGACACCCCATCACTTAGTGGCATGATGAGGGGTTAGGGCAGTGACCAGGGACTTGCCTCAGATTGCTTAGAGGCTGATAACAAGGCATGGGGGTTGCAAGGAGCTCTGCTTCCCCTCCCTCTCCCAGGGATTGCTCCTGGGTGGGGCAGGAAGCTGTGGTCTCAGAAGCAGTTGGGGGCTCACACACAGCAGCCTGGTACCAGACATACCCATATGCCATTAACTCTAGCTATGCCCAGGCATGGATTCACAGATTAGCCCTGGGGAGCCAGGAAACCAGAGAGGTGGGAAACTCAGAGTCTGCAGAGAAGCCTAGGTGCTGGGTGGACTCTGCTCTCTGAGAGGGACCCCAAGGCACAAGGGGGTGGACAGAGAGCAGAAAAGGCCTCCCAGACAGGAGGGGATAGCATCAGACTCCAGACACAGTCCTGCTGCTCAGGACTCTCACCACAGGGCACCAATGATCGAACACAACAGTTCCCAGTGGAGCCTGTTCATATGAATCCTGGCAAGGACCCCTCCCCACCCCACCTCACCCCTTCCCTCCACCACTGAGGTGCCTGGCTCCATGGAAAAGCAATTAGGGCTGGACAAAGGAGATAAGATGAAAGACTGGCTGTAGCCCTGGTCCACCCCACACCTACAGGCTGCCAATAACACTCCCAGCTGTTTCAGCTCCTGGCTTCCCACATGCAGCTCCATCGATACCCCTCTTTCCTGATCTATAGTACTCCAGCCCTAGCTCCCTACCACCACCACCAGACACCCCTTTGCCAGTGCCCCTCCATCCTGACCTGCATCACCCCCTCCGATTCCAGCCTCTGCAAGAAACAGCTCTCCTGGCAAATTGCCGATCTGGCTTCTGCAGAGAACAGTCATTGCCCTTACTCAGTATCTCAAACTCCCCTCAGCGCTGTTCTCCCAACCAGAGGATTCACTGACGCTGGCAGTTCTCAGTCTGAGGCCAGACAGGAGGCTGGAAGTAGTTTTACAAAGGAGTCATGAGTCTGCCTGCTCCCATTCCCCAGCCAGAGCAGATCTGCTCAGCCTCTCACCACAGGCTTGTACACAAAGGCAAGGTATGCTGCTATCTCCTTCAAGTGCCATATGAGCTGACAAAGGATACTTGGGCAAGTCTGAAGGGCAGTGGCTGAGTGGGGGATGAATGTGGAGTGCCCAGAGAACCTCCTTTGATCAGTGAGTACTGGCATTTTCTCCTACCCTCCAAAGGGTTAATGCGGCCAAATCCCCAGAGAGGCTGTACCAAGCACAGATCGCTGTGTGAAAGCTCCTCTCCCACACACTCCTTACAGAAGGTGATCAAGAGCAGCCCAATGCCACATGCTGTAGCTGAGACTCAATAGCTCAGGTCCCTCAGGAGAGGCAGTAGATTAACATGTGGGGAGTGGTCAGGGTGGGAGGTGGAGACACTGATACTGAGGAAGAGTGTCTCTGAACCAGAAAGTCTGGTCCTGAAACAACCTCTCCCTGCTCCCTAATAACCTTCCTAATCCAAGGTCCCAGAAGAGAGTGAGGCAGAGGGGCTCCCAGCCCCAGTCACGTCTGGAGCAGCACTTAAAAACCCACCACTGAGCCCAAGCTTCTAGCCAGAGAAACACTGTTGGGGGAGGGATGGGAGAGGAAAGACTGCGAATCCCATCAGCATTCAAGCCAGGTTGGCTGCCCACCTCCCACTGAGCTGGGCTCCAAGGGCGGGGTGGGCAAGCAGTGATTAGCGTCCATAGCTTGGCTGGCTCCCTGCCTTTCTCTGCAGTGAGCTCCAAAGCCAGGAGAGTGCATATTAATTCAGCGCGAGGGTCTGGGCAGCTGACCCACCCCAGCAAGGGCCCCGCTCCAGCAGAGCTAGGGGGAGTGTGCGTGCAGACCTGGCCTGCCACTACAACACTGCATAAAGGCCAAAACTGGCCTTCACGGGATTGGCTTTTTAAGACAAAGACTGAGCCTGGGAGGTAAGATGAGCCCAAGCAACAGCAACTCCCAGATCTGATTACACTCCCCACAGGGTCTCCTGACTCAGTCTGGCTACGAGGCTCCCTTCCATATAACCCCCTCACTGCTGGTTTCAACAAGACCTCTGGGTACAGCTCTGCCGCCATCCCTAAGCCCCTTCCCAAACAGATTTGGTGTCATGAGGGGTTACAATGCCACCAGGAGCTTTGCCTGCAGTCGGCAAGGGCACAACAGACCTTTTCCAGGGGAGGCCAGGCCGCCGTGAGTGCCCAAGTGTAGGAGCTTTTCCTTTCTGGCTTTTATCGTGGTCCTGGGGAGCAGCTGCGCAATTTCATTTGGATCTGTACAGAGGCCTGTGGGGGGGGAGGTCTGGCACTCTGTATCTCCCCACCTGCTCACTTTCCCATTCCCCACCCCCACCTCACTCTCAGAAAGGAAATCTTGCATCTCAACGAACTGGAACGAGGGGAACGTGTTTGTAATCTACACACACACTCACTCACACACTCCTAGGCTGTGCTCTGTCCCTGTACATTCCCCCTGCAGCTTCCAACAGACACCCCATTCTTCACTTCCTGTCCTAAGCTGCTGGGCATTTCAGCAGGGGGTGAAGATGATCCCTGTGCAGAATTCACATAGTGCTTTGGGCTGGCAAGGTATTAGGGGAATGAATAAGGGCTATTTTCAGTGGCTGTATTTAGGGGGTCTATTGCTCCTGGGTGCAGAGAAAGTCAAGAGTAGCCCCATGTCACATCAGTGGCCGTGAACAGCTTACCATGGAGCATGCTTTGCCTGCAGTTCCCGATGACATACGTCAGGTGGGGCTGAATGACACAGTGAAAGAGAAAGAGAGGTACTGAATGGGGGAAGGGGGCGGGCGGAGCGTTAAGCAAGTTTCTGATCTGCCTAGAATCATGTGTTTGAGTGGCTAAGGAGCTATTTTTCTCATTGCAAACCAGCATCTATCAGAGACAGTGCCCCCGCCCATCCACAGCAGAGGGGAGCAGACAGAACTGCCCCCATGGCCAATGTAATAGTCCAATCTATGGTGCCCCAGCAAAAAGTCTCCTCACACTGCTGGCATGGGGACAGCTGGCTGTCCTTGCCCTTGGGCCCATCCAGTTCACAATACTGGCTCTCTAATCTCTCACCATCTCGGGGAGCAAGTATCATAGAATATCCGGGTTGGAAGGGACCTCAGGAGGTCATCTAATCCAATCCCCTGCTCAAAGCAGGACCAATCCCCAATATTTGCCCCAGATCCCTAAATGGCCCCCTCAAGGATTGAACTCACAACCCTGGGTTTAGCAGGCCAATGCTCAAACCACTGAGCTATCCCTCCCCCTCCCCAAGTATCTGTGCAAAGAAGCTCCCTCCTCCTGCTCCACAACCCCAGTTCCAGAATGATAACTTGGCAGAGAGGCTATACAAGATACTCTTGCAACAATACAACACCATTGAGCTTCCCAGTGAGCCTAGAAAACCAGAGCCATTCCCCATGCAAGTATAATAGCCTCATTGGCTCCACTGGAACTGTTCCTGCAAACAAACCCTGCAGGGTTTGGCACCAACCCATGGCCACAAACCACACCAGACCCCTTTAGCCAGGGACACAATTGCTGTATCAAGGTGACCGGGTCATCCTCCAAAACCCCTGCCAGACACTCCCTATATTTGGGTTCAACTTCTGCCTGGGGTACCAAAGGGTATGTAGCATTCCCTCTCCCCCATCCCACTCCTAGATTGCTCCGATTTAAAACAGAGCCTGCCAGGACCACTGGAGTGGGCAGAGAAAAGCCCAGGCTAGCACAACACCACAGCACCAGCAATAGGATATCAAGTGGAAAGGTCCACTCTGGAACACAAGAGAAACTGCCTGATGCCATGCCCTGACCTTCCCACAGTGACACCACCATTCGCACACTCCCAAGCCAAGGATCTGCCAAGACAAACAGGTTCACTTTACATACCAAAGGCTCCAGGAAACACACTGCTTAATACTGCTGCTCCTACCCCTTCCACTCAGGACTTTGGGGAAGTCTCTGCATTTCTATAATGCCCCGTCCCTTTCCCAATTCCCACCGATCCCGCAAACGGCTGAGCCCAGGTGATGAGACCACATTAACAAGGGAAAAACTGGCTCATATGACTGAGGGTGGGGAGAGATGAGATTAAACATTTCCTTTCCAGGTCACCAACCCAGGACGGTAGTGACCCAAAGTGATTCCTATCTGCTGTCTGCCCAGCGGCATGAGCTTGATCGGTCTCAGCCCACTTTACGGGAACAGCCACCTCACATAAGGCACCACCACTGCTGGCACCACCTGGTCCCCTTGCTGGCAGTCACAGCAGAGAGGCCAAGGACTGAGTGGGCAACAGAGGCTAAACCCCCCTCTCTACCTCCAGGGCTGAGAGCAGGCAGCACAGTTGAGAAGCTGCTGCCCATGCTGTCCCCGCAGGCAGCAAGTACCAAGCTCACGGGCTTACAGCCCAGCACTACACTCCCTTCAGGGACACAGGAGTTAACACAGCCAATTGGAGGAATGTCTGCCTGGTGCCTTCAGCAGCCGAAGCCGAACTTGCCCACAATGCATGTGACCAGCCAGGCAATGCTCCCACGTGGGAGGAAGGGAACAGAATCCTGTAAACCCCACGCCCCCCCGGGTTGCTGAGCCCCAGCAGGTTTGGCAGCTGCAGCTGGACTGCGGATCCCCTGCCAGCATCAGCTAGAGGCGTTGTTGGTTAAACACTCTCCTGCGTTTGCAGATTCAGGAGAAGCCTTTTCAAAAGGGAGCTCGAACAGCAGCCAAGAGCCATTGCAGCTCAGCCAGTGCCCAGCATTGGCAGACACAAATGTAGGGCAATTTTCCCCAAGCGCTCCTTTCACCAAGCGCTGTAGCTGCTGCCCAGGGAGATGGGAGAGCAGCAGAGCCAGGCAGTTCCTGCACTGAGGGACTGAAGGGCTCCATTCCTGGTGGCCTCCAAAGGGGGGAAGGCACAGGAGTCACTATCAGTGCCCGTGGAGGGAAGAATTGATGCACAGCCAAGAGGATGGAGCCTGGTTGGGTCAGACACACACACACATACACACACACTCCGTTTGGAGAGAACTGAACTGCAACCTGTGACCCTGCTCCAAAACTGATGAGAGGCAAAAGAAATTATCTGCCAGTTAATCTGGAGAACCTCAGTCCCACAGCAATGCCACGGCCTGCCCTCTTGATCTGCACCACTCCTTGCCACCTCAGTCCAGGAAACAGGACCTTTCATCTTCAGCTCCGATCCAGCCCTAGGTCAGTGGTGATGCAGAGTAATCACCCTCGGACAGCTGGCCTGCAAGCCCAAAAATGCTGCTCTCAATCCAATTCCTATTGACTCTGATATCTGCCCCAGAAAAGCCGTTCTCCTCACAGCTGGCCTGGGCCCCTCGATGACAGCCTGTGGCCCAGGCTCAGAACAGAAAGACCCAAGGAGCCCGAATTCCCTTCTCTCCGTCCTGGGCAGGCCTGAAACACAACAGCACAGGGGAGCGTATGGAGGAAGTGTGTCTGCCTCTCCCATGCAGTGGCTGCCAATCCAGCACCTTCCCCCAGACTCCACCAACGTTGTGAACAAACAAAAAGAAAAGGCAGTACACTCAGAAGAGGCAGCAGATGAGCCAGGGAAAGGAATGGGCCTCAGCCCCCGATGGCTGGACTCTGCCTGCGCCATTTCTGCCATACCTGCCTCTGCTGGGGTCATTTTATCCTTCTCCCTAGGATGCCCCTTTCCCAGATCCTGGACCTCTGAGACAAAACCGCCTGGCTCTGCTGCAGCTCTGTGTCAGTCTCTCACTTCCACAGCACTGAAAGGAGAGGGGAAGGACACAGGAGGTTTCTGCACTCAACATGCAATGTCTGTGCCGCGTCCCCTCCAGCCTCCGATGCAGGCCCAGACATGTGGTGCTAAGAGAGGATGACAGGGATGGGGGGAATGTGGGGGGAGACCGCAGGGAACAGGGGTCAGGAACTGGGAAATTCCCTGAACCATGAAATCTGCTTCTATCTTCACCTCAGTGGGAGGAGATGTGTTGTCATGACAACCCCTGGTCCAACAGCCTCTGACCATGGGTTCCAGGCTCTGGGAGATGTGGAGAAAGGGAGGGGGAATGGGGACTGAAGAGAAACGACTGAAGCCTTTCAGCCAGGCACGGGTGAGCTCAGTTACCCACAAGGTCCAACGTGGGCATAGGTGCTGAAATTAGGCATGCGGCTGCACCCCCGGCTTGAAGTGGTTTCCATTATATAAAGGGTTTACAGCACCCCCACTATACAAATTGTTCCAGCACCTTGTGCCTGGGTGGGGCAATGGCTGAGCAGAGCATTGCACGCCTGATGCCTTCACTCCGTAACCCCAGCGAACGGCCTGGCTGGACTTCCCTCCCCAGCACCAAATCCCAGGGAGCCTCCAGATGTGCAGCACTCACGCCAAGCCCAGAACAGGCAGCAGCCAGCCCAGGCATGGAGCACATGAAGTCAACGCTGCCAGCAGAGGCGCTTTCTGAATGACACACATTGAGGATCGTGGGGCATTTGGGCCTCGGAAGGATTCTGTTTGGAAAGGCTCCATCTGCAGCTCGGAGCTTAGAGGGGAGGTTTTGGCAAAGGATGGGCTCAGAACCTGTTCCAGTCTCTGGGGGGTTTTAAATCCCTACAGCATGGTGTAACATATGGGGAAAGCGGGGAGGGGGTGGGGCAGATAGCAAGAACCACTCAAAAAACAGCTCCTCCAGGACTGTCACCCTCAGCTAGAGTGCAGCACCCACGCAGCATGGGACAAGGGGAGTGCATTCGCAAGAGACTCCCCAAAGGTCAGTGTGCAGTCTGGTACCAGCTCACTAACACCCCCACGGAGGGGACATTGAACAGCCATCCACTGATGGCTACGCACTAAGCCCACTGTTTAAAAGGGCCATTCATTTTCACTTCGTTTGACTTGCTGTCCTTGGGGCCAGGCCTCTCCCTGCTTTTTCCTCAAGATGCCTGCAGCATGCAATTCCAACATGACTATGGGACAGGATCTCTAGCCCATGGGAGGAGCCCTCACGGGCGACCCAGGAGGCCAGGAGCTCACACCACTGCTGCAGTTCACAGCTAGCACCACAGCCGTGGGGAGTGCAGAGAGGTGGGAACAGTCCAGTGGATGCAAAGCTGTTCACAGCTGCAGCTCCGTTTGCTTGCTCAGCAGCTCTCACTTCCTCTAGCTGGGGTGCCGGGGTTTAGGACGCAGTCACAAGTTGACTCCTTTCCATGCCTGACTTTTTATCTCCCCTTCCCCAGGCAAGAAATTCCTCTCGAAAAGCCACACATCTTGAGCACAGGCCTCACTGGCTCCCAAAGAGGGCTGTGTCAGTGGCCCCTGGAGGCAGACTGCTTTACCCACTACTTAAGGCCTCATCCCACTGGGGATGGGGGATCAGCAGCATGGTGAGGAGTTAACAATCCTCAACTCAGTATACTGAAAGGGGGGTGGAGGGGCTCAAAAGCCCCCTGCAATCTGAACGCACATGGACCTTGCCTACCAATAGAATGGGGTGTAGACCTTGCTGGTCTCCTCCTTTCCATTCTCACACAGCAATCATCAGGAAGGCAGCAGCAAGAAAACACATCATTCCTGCGATAAACCAAGTTGATCTTAGGGACCCACATCCTTCTCCCGCACCCCCAGAAGAACCTCGCCTCCATCAGGGCTGGGACCACTGAACATTCATGGATTGTCTCTCTGGCGGCTGAGACAGAAGCCCCAGAACCCAGGGGCAAGAGCCCCACAGCTCAGCCTCACCAAGGAACATGCCACTGAGGAAGCAGTGAATCACTGAGGCCTAATGAACAATCCATAATGTGGAGAAAGAGGGGAGCAATTTAGTAGCAGAGGCTTCAGCCCCAGCAGAGCATCTGGGGATCCTTGGCTATTCTGCTCTTAGGGGAAGCTGTGAAGAACTCAGCAATTGAGGACAGGATGGGGGGGGCCCCCCACACACAAGGGAGACATATTTACTTTTATACGATTCTGTATGTTAGTGACAATGGGAGGCTCCCACTGCTCAGCCCCCAAGGACGCACCCCTAGACAGCACCCTTGAAGCCACCCGATCCCAAAAGCACAGATGGCCAGAACAGTCTGTCCCAAGAGGAAGAAAGAGATATCTGGTCATTGCTCCTAAGAGAAGCACAGATTGGTCCCTAGGTGCATTCAGCCCCCTTATGGCAGCAGCTTCCAAGACTCAGGGAAGCCCACCCTGACTCAGGCTCTGACGTCCCCTCCTGCAGCCCGGAATCACATGTCACTTCTTCCCCGTGAGACATCCTGCTCTCCCCATGCATCTTCTCCCAGAAAGAGCACACTGGGCCCCTTCCCTTCCCTCTGCCTCATGGTGTGCATAGCAGACAGCAGTGAAGGGGTGAACGGAAAGCCTGAGTCCCGGGCAGACTGGAGCGGAACGAATGAAGGTATTTAAGTCCTGGCAGCACCTCATAGCCAATGCAATCTCCATGTCACACTGCTCTCTGCACTCTAATTTGAAGCTTCCCCAACCTCATCTGCTGCTGAATATGAAAGAGGATAAATGTTTATGGTGTTTACTCCTGTCTGCTTTGTCTCAACAAACTCTGGGAAATGACAAATACAGCTGCACCGCTGCATTCCGGGCTGCAAGGAGCGCGTGTCTGCCCGCCACGGCAACACCGACATCACCTCAATAAATAATTACACCGACAATTAGCTCACTAACAGCAAACTCCCTTGCTAGGGACGTGCAGGCAGACACCATGGCAAGGCCAGGCAAGGCTGGGTCAAATTGGATGGGGGAAGCAATTTGAAGGGTATGGTGCCAGCTGCCATAGCAGATCCAGACACTGGTCCATCAAGTCTGGCCTCTGCCAATGGCTACTGCCAGGTGCTTCAGATAAAGTCAGGGGAATATATATATGGCCAGTTCCATCATGCTGCATGGAGCAAGTAAATTCTCTTCCTGACCACTGTGCTGACCAGCCCTCAAGCATGAGGATCAATTATCCTCACACACACACACACAGCTTGACCCCGTATAGCTACTAAAGCACATACCCAACACTCAGGTTAACAAGAGACTTCACACCAGCATGGCTCGCAAAGGGTGACACAATCTGCTTTCCAGCAGGCTCCATCCTAATCAGCTGGGGTGAATGCAGGCCCCACTGATTCAATGGGAGACCATAACCCACACCATAACCAGAGAGGCATCACTTCTGAGGGACTGGCACTATTCACAGGATCCAATCTCCAGGAGCATGATAATCCCGTACTTTCCAGCAACACAACCCCCACCCTCCAAAAAGACCCAGGCAGTACAAGGGGGGAGGGAGGGGGAAGGGGGGCTGGCAAATTTCAGTGTCACCCTGATTCTCCCAGGAAGCCACCCTGCAGTAAGGAGAGCACGGGATACAGAGACCTGGCCTCAGACACACACAAAGGAGATGCTGAGCCAAGGCAGGAAGTAGCCATCTCCCCGACGCTCCGAATCATTGCCTCCCTTCAGGCCCACTTACCAGAGCAATGAGGGAGCAGACAGGAGAGGCAAGATTCATGCCATTTAGTGTTATTAATTGGCCAGTAATTTGCCAGTTAACACTTATAAACGTTCTCCCTTGGCTGCCATTGATTTCCTGGTTTCCTGACGTCTGCTGGGGGACCTTTAAGCCCCCGGGGTCGTGATAGCGAAACCGAAGCTAAAAGCCAATAGTGGAGAACTAGTGTGAGGCGAGGCATTGTTACACAGTGTGAGGGCATCAGCCCATTGCCTCAGGAGGCCAGGATTCAGCTCGGGGTGGTGTGACAGAGGAGAGAAGTTTGTTGGTACTCAGTCTAGAACCACATATCCCTCTCACCTCAACCTCATAGGGCATACACTGATGTGAGTATTAGGCAAAGGGGAGCTGGGACTGAAACCAGACAGGATCTCTCTGAAACTCACATCCCATGCACAAAATCCACGGGCAACCTAATCCCCCCAGAAGAATCAGAGAGAAGCTGGAGGAAATTTTTCTTGGGGCAGTGGGGACTGGGTAGCTCAGGACAGCGGGACTCCAGTTCTTTCACATCTAAGTCCCCTGTTTGAGTTTAGCCCCGGGGTTTAGTAATGAATGGAAATTGCAAGCACCTGATCTCTGCTATTTGACCCCTGTGAAATATGATTTTATTTATCTCAGCCCAGCATCAGTAGCACAAACGTCTACATCACAACACACCCTCGTCAGAACCAGCAACAACTGCCCCTCATAGGCAGGTTCTGGAGAGAGGCCAGGACTCAAACAGGCCATGGAATCTGAACTCCTGACCTAGACAGGGTCCCTCCGCCTCAGGCATGAGGCGCTTCAGCAGAGAAAGCAACAGGTGGAGAAAGCCCAGGGGCAGCTCGCCATGCCCCACCTGCTCTGTGCAGAGAAAAAGACTTTCGGTCAGGCAGCAACATTAACCCCTTCTTTGGCAGCCCATGGAGGGATGTTCTGGTTATTGAAGTACTGGGCTGAAAAGAAGGAGATCAGAGTTCAATTCCTAGGTCTGCTGCAAGCTTCCGGTGTGAACCTGAACAATCCACTGAGGCCCTGATTCAGCAACACACTCAGACCTGGGGCTCAGTGCTCTGCTGACTTGGGGCTTTTCCCTCTCTGGGAAGTGGAGACATCTTGGAGAGGTGTTGTGAAGGTACCTTGGTCAGTGAGGCCATCAAATTCCACCAACAAGTGGATGGTAGAAGGGTCTAGATAACCAGAACCGAATATACCCACGGCCGTTTTCCCTGCAGAGCGGTGAAGTAGAACGTCCAGACGTGCGGGTCTAAGGGAGCCCGTGCTTTCTCATCCAGCACTGAAGGGGTTAATAGGCACTCTAACTGAGCTTTCACTAGAGCCAGTTCAGCAGAGTCATGCAGGCAATCGCTGCCATTATTGGACTGTTTTTAAACTCAGCCCACAGAGTCTGAACTGAACCACCCCATCCCTGTCGCAGGTGCTGGCCCTCCCCAGGTCCTACAGAGGCCATGGGAGGAGGGAAGCAATAGGGGGGCCTTAGATGGCTATGCTGAGACCCTCGCAGCCTGCTCAATGCAGTCTGCCGCTCCAGGTCTGCCTCTTTCAGAAGATGAATTCCTGGTCCCAGCAGGGGAACAAAAGAAACATACAGGATGGAATTAGTTTCCCCAGCCAAGTTTGTTCCGCTCTTCAGCGCTGGGGAGGAACCACTAACATCTTCTGAGCACTCAGCCAAGTCTGGCGGCCTCTCCGCCTGGCTCCAGCGTGGGCTCCGCCCTGGCCCACAGCACTTGGGGATTAGATAGTCAAAAGTTCATGCTGCTGCCACAGCAGCTGCAAGCAAAACACAAGGATGCTGCTGCAGCACTGGGGAGGCCGTGGCCATGTGCCCTGGGAACTCAGCTGGGGGAAGAAACATGTCAGCTTATCCAAAAGCCACATCCCCCTACAGATCCTTTCACCCTTGTCCCCTGAACCCTGCTGTACGAGATGTCATCGGCCTCTCCTGAATGGGGCTTGGTGGGAGCACGATGAATAGAATCCTTACAAAGCTGCTGGAGGGGCTCGAAGGAAGGGGGTGAGGTTCATCATGAGACAGCCCTTCCCCCACCCTCCCCCTCCACTGTCAGGAGATTAATCTTGATTGACAAGGCCTTCCCATGCAGAGAAATCCCCCCTGCCCGCCACAGCCATAGAGCCGGGCTCTTCTGCGTTCCAGATAAGACTTTAAACCAGAAATCCTGACCAGGAGTGGCTCTTTTCACACCCATCAGACATTAACCTCAGAGCCCCAGGTTCCAACCCGGGCAACTACATTCAGCCTCCTTAGAAAGCAACCCCTATAGCACCAGTTGCAGACACTATCCTTTGCTTCCTGTGTGGAGTGTTGCTGTGCAGCCCTTAATCGCCTCCCACGGCCGCCCCAGAGCAGGCAGCATTTCAGTGGTGCACGAAAAGATTCGCACCTATTGGTTTTGCACACTCTGGAGGATGTGGTTTGGGTATAGCTAGCAGAGAGTGAGGTGCTAAGGGCTCAGTTCGAGATCTAGCAACCCCTTCCTCTGCTTGGCCTTTAAAAGCAAACCACGGGAGGGAATTTCTCCAGGCCCAAGAGTCGGCCTAGTACCGAGCAGCGGGACAATCCTCACAAGCTCTCTAACACAGACAGTGCTGGCACTGGAATGCAGCAGCCACACCTCCATGCTTTACCTGAAACCCTCATGAGCTCACATCATAATCCCAATGCCCGAGCAGCCAGGCTTCCTTCCACCTGCCATGGCGAGCACACACATACACTCCCCAGACTGATTTCCTGCAGGAGTTCAAGCCAATGACCGTGCAGTGTAATAACACTGGGAGAACCAATTCCTGTAGCCGGAGGGACAATTGGCCAATTCCCTCACCACTAAACGGGCACAAGAACTGGTTACACTCTCCCCTGCACTGGGATATAGGAGGGGGCCTCTAACTGAACCCCTAGCCTATTGCCAGCTCAGACAAGTCGTCCAACTGGGATTTCACCAATATCTGGACATCATCAGAGCGCTGCGCTTTCCTGAGAATAAACAGAATCAAACCCTGCCTGCCAATGCTAATGAAAAGATGGTGGGACTGCGAGAGCTGCCTGGGACAGAGTGGAGGGAATGTCTATGTAAGCCACTGGTCAGCGTGTATTGTGTGACCCCTTCTGTGCCAGATCACAGAAGTTGGGAGTCTGTCATAGACAGCAGCTGCAAAACCTGGCTCTAGCTATAGCGACTTATGCTTGTAGCTCTAGCGGCCCTGGGTTCTCTCCGTGTTAGCCAAGGTAGCAGCTGTCACACATTACAAGGCATGTTTCATCTGTTGGAGCCTCAGAAAAGCAGAGGGCACCCAGAAACCATCTAGGTTTCCAGTACCTGGTAACTTATACTCTTTCCACACTTCCCATGAAGGGGGGTGTTTAGCTGAACTGATGCCCCCGTTTGTCCTCCAGTATTGACTATGATAATGGATAGGTGTTTCATCCTGGAAGCTTCCAACACATTCTCCAAACTGATTTATGAGCTGTATGCACAGGGATCATTCAACTACTGCAGAAATGCAGCCACTAGCGGGGGTGGAACGAGAGAACTGTTTAACAGCACACAGCAGCATAACCATTTAGGACAGGACGTGAAGAATACCACATCTAATTGAACCTGCAGTGGGATTTAAGAATGCAGTTCTTACCTAAGCCAGACTTTGGGCAGGACAGCAACGTTCACATCCCTGCTCTTCCATAAAGTGCCATTAAAGAGCCCAAAAATCAAGACCTTGGTGCCACATCTCAGGCACCTGCAGCAACGCAGCACTCTCCTGCACAAGGCTACGACAGCGGCTCAGGGCTGGCTCACAAAGACAAGCACCACTCAATGAGTTACTAGCCACCACTTCCCAAAGCACCCCGAGTTCTCCCTAGAGCTCTCCCATTCAAGCCCTGACTCAGCCCATCTCTGCGCAGCCTGGGAAATGTAGTGTGATCAGAGCACCAGCCAGAGGAGTGGCTGCTTCCAATCTTTGCTGTGTTCTCCTAAAAGTGGGGGAAATTAATCCTGCTCCCAGCCAGGGTTCAAAGGCCACACATAGGGGCAGCCTTGCAGCCAGATCTCAATTCCCCAAGGACCAGGAATTTGCCCTGAGCCAGCAAGCCAAAGCCAAGCTGGATCCTGGCAAGGATGCTAAGGAGCCAGAGAAGCTGGGAAAGAACAGCTGCCCAGAACTGATTCTGTGGCTCCATTTCCAGCCAGACTGGTTTTCTTGTGTGCTTGTTACTTTTGTGAGCAAACGCTGAGTTGTGGCTTGTTTATTCTTTGTTCCTTCCCTCTCGCTTTGTTAGCCCTGTGCCAAGGCAAGAAAAGGAGTGAAAGGAGAGAGGTTGGGAGAAAGAGGCACAAGGGATCCACTAATGACCATCTTCTTAATGTTTCAGAGAGATGTTTCTCAGCACAGGAATTAGTAATCTACAGAGTGGGAACAGCCACAAACCCTGATGCTGCCCTGCCGCCCCCCTACACTGGCACAGGACAGGGCCCTCTAGCAGCGGAGAGAGGGGAGCTTGGCATCCATGTCCCATTTGCCTCTTGCTTGTTCTGCTGCAGCTACAAACGAGGAGACCAAGGGCCGCTGCAGTTTGAATGCTCGTCTGCATGGCATACTTTGCTTAGGCTCCCTAAGGGGCCACTAAGCACCCCAGAGCCCACTAACGCTGCCCAGCAGAGACCAGGGAGTTCCAGGGGTATAGCTCGTCTGGATTCAGAATAATGCTGAAGATCTAGCTCTGCACACAGCCCCCCTACCCAGGCTGAAGTCCTTGATGTTCAGAACATCCTTCTGCACAGCTCATTTCATATATCCAACTGGTCACCCTGTGCCAATCCAGCAGGAGACCTAAGTACAGCATCATCAACCCCTTTGGCTGATGGGCACAACCACCCTCCCCACACCCACACACACCCACCACCAACTCAGGGACAAGGTGACATTCTCTTCCTTACACTCCTCTCTCGTTCAGCACCTTGCTTAGGAAAAGCCCAAAGGGGACAGAAGAGCTGCTCCGAGACACAGCTGGGTCCCCAAGACAGCTGTGCGGGCCAAGGGCAGTGAAGAGAGAGGGAACGGGGGAGCGAGAGATAGCACAAGAGAAGGAGGCAGGCAGCTCCATTCCCAGAGTCAGCAGTCGTGTGACCCAGCAGGCAGCAGTGTAACAATTTCATCATTTTCCACCAGAATTGAATTAGTTTGAAGCCAAAATCAGATCTGTGAGCCCAGTGCTCTTGACAGCAAACCCTTTACTTTGTCAGGCAGCTGTTAGCTGTCTCCCTCCCAGCTCGGGAGAGGACAAAGGAGGGGCTGCCTGGGACAACTTCACAAGGATGCCTATGCACTCCAGGTGGCTGCGGTTAAGGCATGTGCCCCCACAGGACAGCCCCATGGCCCTGGGGTGACTGACCTGCAAGAGGGCACCTGAGAAATGAGAAAAAAAGCCTTCCCTTGTGTTACTCCTTCTGGCCACTAAGCGAAGGGGAGACCCTCACTCAGGCATTGCTCCTGCTGTACTCCCCAGTGCCCCAAGGGCCAACCAGAATGGACGTTCAGCAGGGACGCTGTCCTATGGCTGGCTCCCCCTTGAAGGGGGAATGCAAGCGGCTCAGATGGCCACGCTCCACAGAGTGGGACTTAGGGGGTTGAGGGACTATTTAGAGGCTCCTTCTGAACTCCTTAATCCCCTGACATGCCAGCAATAAGTAGCTCACAGTGGAGCTCCTTGGGAGAAGGGCACCGCCATACCCTAGTCTACTGGCTTTCTGAGCACAGCACAATGGCTTTGAAAAGACAAATCCCATAGAGGCTCCAGCACGAGGGGTGCACAGGGGCTGCTCTAGGAGAACTCAGGGCACAGGCTCTGCTGGCCAGGGCAAACTCCCTTCACACAGCTTTGCAGCCCCCCTGCTATCCACAAGCCCAGCTCTGTCAACCCACCTCAGTGCTGGCTGGCAGGCCCCCCCGCCCAGATATTCCAGGCTGGGTCCCACCACCTCTCTGCCAATGCCCCACTGTCCTAACCTGCAGGTGTCCCTCCTTATTCTGGAGCTGGGTTCCCTTGATCAGGGAAAGCCAACCATGCCAGTTTGTGTTATTTGACCAAATACCCATCCTGGACTAGCTTGAGAACAGTCATTTCATGGTGATCTAGCAAAGTCTAGAAGCCCAGGCCTCAAAAGAGAGGCTATAGCATTAAACTATTGCACCATGCTAGCACTGACAGGTGACTAAATTCAGCCTTGGTGTAAGCAGGTATATAGCCCAATGAAGTTATGCACCAGTTTAGGGCTGGGCCAGATCCTCAGATGGGGTAAACTGGTGCAGCTAAATTGATTTCAATGGAGCTCAGCTGATTTACCCCTGTTGAGGATTTGGCCTACATCCTTTAGCCCAGGCTGTGAGAGGCTGCCCAGGCCATGCCAGTTTAGAGATGCCTGGATATATTACACTCCCATCATCCAGAGTAGCTGAAATAGCCTCCCTGTGACCATTCATATTTTATAATATCATCTGGAAAAGAAGCCGGCAATAGTTCATAAACCAAGCAGGCTCAGCACCCCCTCGCCACAGACTTCATGCAGCAAAACAGGGCAATAAACCGGTAGCCATACGTTAGCAACAGCCTGTGGGAAATGCTTCCCTTGGGACAGGCAAGAGACTTTCCCTAGATTGGGAAACAGCAGCCCAGGGATTACAGCCCTGGCATGCTCCCACTTCCCTGGGGCAATGGTTTGCTACTAACTGCCTTCAACATCAGACGCATTCTCAGTGCCTCACTCACACCTAGGACATGCTGCTGCCCACGCCCCGCCATTCCCCAGCCATGTGCCCTGAATGAAAGTGGTGGAGCCACCCACTTCCAATGCTCTGAGCACCTCCCACGGTCTGGCAGCCCGGTTTTCAGGGGAATGAGACTCCTACGTGTTTTTGTTGCACATGGACCTTCCCTCTTTGTGCTGACCCACTGCATGCTGACCCAAGGACAGAGGCAGGCCAGCGTGCCCAATTGGAGGGGCCAAGCTTCCCTCTGAAAGAAGCTCTGAACCACTCTGAAAGAAGTTCTACCCACCCCCACAACAAATTCCAAGTGGGATCTTGGCAGATCCTTCCAGGAACTGTCCAGGCAAGAACTAGGGAACTGTTACTGCGGGATCCAGACAGGAGCTGACTTGCTCCCACTTTTCACAGATCCTACGAGCACACTCAGGAATGAATGAGCTGCCAAGAGCTAAAAAGAGACAGAGCAGGAAGATTTTCCAGGCCTCCAACAGCCAGGAGAACAGGTCTGACCAGGTAAGGAGCAGCCAGCAGGGAAAGCCTTCCTTCAGGGATAGTCCTATACCATGGTGGGAAAGGATGAAAACAGAGCAGCTTGACAGAGGCTGAATGGGCCATGCATGCTCCAGGTATTTGGAATATCACAGAGAGGAGAGGGCGTCATATGTCAGAGGCAGATCATTTCTCTAGAGTCTGCCAAAGGCAGGGCTGCCCTGCCACAAGGGCCCAGGGTCTGGCTGTTTGACCCAGCTCCTTGCACACAGCCAGCAGCTCGCAGGAATGATCAGTTTCCAGCAGGAGCAGAGCGTGTTTGAATCCAGGCACCCTGGGTCGGTTCCGAAGGTGCTGACCAGAGTGACCAGCTGTTCTAAAGGGGGCCCGAGGGCAGCAATTAAGAGGTCAGACACTCTCACACTCCCTTCCTACCAACTCATGCTATGGGGAATGCAACAGGTGCACTTAGAATGAACAAGGCCAGGGAGCAGGCAGCAAAGAGCCTCTGCACTGAACAGTGAATGAAGCCGTGCGGTCCATGAGGCTGCCAGCCACCCTCTTACTCTGCCTTCAACACCCCGATGCACCCCTGCGTTCTCAGTCGCACACAGCTGCTTTGGAGGTTCTCTCTGACCATCCCAAAAGCCACGGATGCCATTTGCAAGGGGCTGTCATGCTGAGCCACAGCCATTTCCACTCCGAGCGCTGGCATCAACCAGTGGGAAAGGAGCCACCTGCGCCTGGAGAGGGCAGGCTGCGCTCCCTTTAATCCACCGTCACCAGGGTTAGCTCTCTGAAGCATGTTATTAGTCTGATCTGCAGGGAGATTAGCTCCGGGGCGGGGCGGGGGGGCATCAACTCTGGCTATACTGTAAAAGGCAAAGAGCGGAATAGTTATTGTTTGTACCTACCCAGCTCCATCCCTGCCTTCCCAGCCCTCATCACATGCTGCAGTGGAGTTAGCTATTCCATGTACTGTACGCAGCCAGGAATTGCACTGCAGGGTTCCACCTCCCACCATCCCGCTGCTTGTGCCCTGGGGTGTGTGTTACACACTCCACAAAATTGGGGATGGTTCAGCATTGCTAGCAGAGGCCCCAGGCCCTGAATGTTGTACCAGAGCTCACAGTGATGCAATCATCCCAGCAGGAGGCCTGGACTGCCAGAGCCAGCATGAAACAAGGAAAAGAAAGAGGTCCCCATGCATCCTCCTACCTAAGGATCTGGTGTGTACCAAACCACTAACATCAAAGAGCTTCTAGGTGCTTTGGGCACTTTCTGGTGCTGCTTTTGCCCTCCCAGCCCTCTGCCCAGCCTTACACTAGGTAGAATTGGGACAGAGCTGAAGCCCACTGTATCACCATTGGGAGCAGCATTTACTTCACAGGGTTGGATCCACAAATGTTTTGGGATTCTAAATCGGTATGGGGCCATTTTTTTCAGGCCAGCCATCACTGGTGAATACCCATTTAAACCAAAACCCAGTGACCACCCCGCACCAGATCCATGATCTCATGCTCCATACTCAGCATGATATACCACTAGATACCCTGCGTCAGCCTGCGCTCCCACCCCCGCCCCGCGGGCAATAGTTCTCACAACAGACAAGCAGCCCATCTGAGCAGGCAGCAGCCCAGCCAGGTGACTGTGAGGGGAGTGGATCCACAGGGCTGGAAAGCAGCCCACCTCAGCTAAAGCTAAGCAGGCACTTACCGAGTTGATGCAACCCAATTCCTTGTTCAATAGCCAGGGTAGTGACAGCTTTCCCTCCCCTCGGTAGCAAGACTGGATGCGCTCCTTGATTTTGTCTTTGATCTTTTTCAGAGTGAAGAGGCAGAGGACAGACTCCTTGGGTGGCTTGACCCTGTTCTTCTGGCCCTGGGAGAAAATAGTGAAGAGGATGTCTTCCTGCTCCGAGATGCCCAACTGCTTGGCAAGCACCTTGCCGGGCTTGCTGAGGTACGCATCCTGTATCAGACGGTACTCGACGCCGTCCCGCACGCAGCCGATGGGGAACTCCACGTAGGAGTAGAACTTGGGGTCATCCACACAGAGGCGGACGATTTTGGAGGTGAAGAACTGCTCCCCTGTGGAGTCAGGTGAGGTGAGCTGGGTGTCCAACTGCAAGGTCAGGTAGTACACGAACTGCTCACTGCTGAAGCTATAGATGTAGTAAATGTCAAACGTTGGGAACTTGGAGAGCGTGTCTGAGGGGATCTTGAGCTGGGAGGAGACAAACTCGTCCTGGTAGACAAAGCCAAACATCTCTGCGTTCTCCTCGTTAGTCATCAGCTTGCGACTGGAGAGGGTGGGGAAGTACTCGGACTTCCCGTCAATCGGCGTCCCGATGAAGAGCTTGTTTTGTCCGTTAAGCACCTCAATGATGACACCCGACATGGTGCCTGACTCGTTGACGCTAGAGAGGTAATGCTCCTTGCGGTGGTGGGGCTCCCCCAGCTTGAAGAGGTCGTCCAAGCGTAGGAACTGGCAGATGCCCTGGGAGGCGCTGCCACAGGCAATCAGCCGGTTCCCTGAGTAGTCCACCAGCAGCAGCTTGTTGACATTGTTGGTGGTGACCAGCCCGTGGGGGCAGGACTGGACGCTGGGGGGTGGATAGCACTTCTCGTTATCATCCACCGGCCCCGTCACATGGGCACGCAACAGCGTCAGGTTGTTGGAGAGCTTGTAGATCCGGTTGACAGCGCCCACATAGACCTCCCCAGTTTTGTTGTGGACCACCAGGTGTGTCAAGCTCCAGTCTGGGACAGAGAAAGTCCTGAAGGGAGACTTGGGGGTGCCCTCTGCCAGTGGTAGCCAGGCACTCCCCAAAAGCAGCAGGGTCCAGATGTTAACGGACAAGTGGTGCTTGAGCCGAAGGAGCCACATTGCAGCAGTGTCACATCCAACCAGGGCCGTGCACAAAGCCAGCCACAAAATAAATAGAAGCCAACTCAAAATAGAGGGATGTGGCAAAGGGAGGGGGTATTACAGGGCCAAGGTCTCCTCTGCTTCTGCTAGGCTCCACATTCAGGGCATCATGGACACTGGCAGCCTGGTCAGCCCTAGAGGGAAAGACAAGAACAGGGTTAGGCAAGCCCTCCTGCAGCTCACGTTATAACATTAAGCCTTTGGGGCTCATTGCCCACTCCCTTCTCCGCTGCCAGCCACTCTCCACTTCTGGGGCTTTGGTTCTCACAGCCCTCTAGCCCTTCAAGTGCCGTGTACAGGAGATGCAGTGCCCCTTCCGTCCATCTCCTCCAGAACGTTACTCCCCTGATCCAACAACCACACGCAATTGGGGGGGGGGGGGAGGGCAGCATCACAGAAAGCCACATTCGCCCACATTCCACATCAGCACAGGGAAGGGGCACAGCGACCATAGCTTCCCATCTGAAGGGAGACATGTCAAGAGCTGATTAGCACAACGCTGCCTAAAACCACCTCAGCGAGCCTCTGGGCATTCATGGCCGCTTTGCTTCCCCACCCTGACACTCGCTGGCCCACATCACAACCACCATCTCTCCCACCACGCTGGGGCAGAACACAGCTCCCTACGGAGCCTGTCAATGCTCTGACACTCCCTAGCAGGCATGGGAAGGTTGCTCTGGGATGCTGTCAAGCACTCACTTCCCAGAGCGGATGAGTACTCGGCCTCAGCATCACTAGCCCAGAGAATCAGCCTGGCTCTCTAACAGGACCTGAAGCCACAGGCAAGCCCACAGCAGAGGGGACAGAGTGTAAATGCTCCCATCATTTCAGCTGCCAGAGTGAACATGCAGCATCTCAAGACACACATGGCAGGCAGCACGCTCACAGTTCACTCTTGAATGGCTAACACACACAAGTGCCTCCATGGGGCATCGCCAACACGTGCCCTTCATGCCAGCTGCATGCACAGCCAGTCACAGTGCACAGAAGCACTCATTGGGGCCTAGCACCTCCCACCGTGTTACGAAGCTACACACACCTCGGCCCCTGGCAGCTCCGCCCCAGTTCACTGTGGGTTTTAAAATCTAGTCCTTGTGGCAGTTTGTTCACCGCTCAGGAGCCCTGGGGAAACCACACATGGTTCCTCTGAACAGCCAGCTGCACGCTTCTCATCTAAACTAGCTGCACGGGTGGGGGACAGGACAGCTGGGGGACAGGCACCAGCCAGTAGAGTCCCCTCGAAGCCCCCAGTTCGAATCCAGACTAGTCAATGCTGACAAAGCTGCTACCATGAAGAAGTCCCCCGTGAAACAAGCTGGTGAGTCTGAGCCCTAGGAGACAGGGTGTACTTCACAAAACCCACCCTCCTAACCAACACCAAAACGGCCCCCTTCCTAGTAATCTCAGCAGAAAAGCCAAGGACTAAATGGGCCATGGGCCTACACCCAGAGGGCAAGAGGAAGGCTTGCTGGCAGGGGCAATTCCCAAGGGAGACCTGACAGAGGATTTCCATTGCCCAAGATGGCAATCCAGCAGTCCCTTTCCCATACAGAAAAACAACCCACCCGTGGCCTCGCACCCAGCCCCACGCTGGGGGAGCTGTGCATTTCACACCCACCATGCTGCAAAAGCAGTCCCCTCCTGAACAGAGAGGCTGGAAAATGCCACAATGCAAGCACCTCTGGGCCCTTCTCCCACTGCCTGTGCATGCAGCAAAAGGCAGCCTACAAAGCTTTCCTTGCATTTCACCAGTTACCAAATTGGACTTTAATGTGCTGAATGGCTGGTCATTAAAGAAATGTTACTTTTATAAAGACAGAGAGAGAGAAAGACTTTCACAAATGAAGGGAGAAATAAATGGTACCAAATGTACTGAGGAGAAGACCCTGGCTGGAGTTAGAGCAGGGGGACTGGGAGTAAGGGCTCTGGGGGCCTTCACCACTGACTTGCTACATGGGCTTTGGGAGGCACTTCCCCTCTCTGCGTTCCAGTTTCTCAGTCATCTGTAGACCTGGGGTAACAGAATACCGACCGACTGCACAGGGAGGATTAACACTCAAAGTAGATCCTTCAATGAAAGGAGCTGTAGGTGCAAAGTACGATCAGCCCCTGGGATTTGTTTGCCCCAAACATCCAATATCCCAGGGACGTCCAGCTGCCCAGCCTGGTGTTAAATCTTCTCTTCCTCCAAACCCCCCCCCCCCCCCCCCAGATAATAAGTTTGAAAGGCTACAACAGGACAAGAAGAGACATCCCCCATCTGAGATCTCTGGCTCACTCTGCACAGAGATAACCCTGCCATCAGCCCATGGGGACAGGGAGTGGTATAGGCAGGAAACATTGCCCCAGGAAGGAGGATTGTCAGACTGTGCTATGTTCCACCACAACACCACTGACCACACATCCAGCAAGAACAGGGATTCACCTTGCTCTGGACCGTCAGGTCGCAGCCAACAGAGGAGGTGCAGAGACAGAATCTAATGGGACAGCAGTCCAACCTGGCATGGTGAACCCAGCAATTACCAGGACAGAGGCAAAAAACCAGCAGCAGCAAAGACTCCCCTTGCCCCTGGAGTCATTTCACTCTCAGTTGGGGGCACACCTTCCCTCCCAGCTCCCACCAGTCATCCAGGGGCATGATCCTGCCACTTCCCACTCCCTGGCTCCCATCTTCTGGGGAGTCAGGTTTTCTCAGCCACTTGCTAGCAGATCTCCTTCAGACACCAGCCTGGATCTCACACCACTTGGCAGATTCCCATGATGCCTCCTTTGAAGTGCCAAGGGAACCAGAGCAAAGGATTCTGGGGCCCCCGGGGACGGGGTCACTGTACAAAAGGACTAGAGAGTCCCTGATTCAACCTGCACAGCTAACATGCGACAGTGCCCCTTCCCGCTCCAACTACCACCCGCAGGAGAAGCCCACTCCAACCAGCCTAATGATATCAACAGCCTCTCTCCTTGCCCTCCACCCAGCCCTCGGACCTCCTCCAACCCACCTCTCTGTGCACTCAGAGAGGGGTTGCATTGCACTGCCCCTTTGGACAGGGCACACGGCCAGTGTCACTGAGGAGAAACCAAACATACCGGGACTTCAGCTCCAGGTCCCCAGCCAAGCCAATCCTCCATGCTCTGCTCCCTGACAGGCTCTGATGTGGAGCTCCAGAGCCAGCTCCCTCCCTTTCTTCAGGCCGGCTGCTGGGCCATACACTTCCACAACAGCCCCCTCCACTGTATGGTCAGGACCAGGTGCCTGAAAGCACCAGCCAATGGAGCACTGGTGCCCTTGATTTCCCACCAGTTTTGAGGGAAGTTCTGCACAGCGAGGGGGTCACCACGACCTTGACTTCCCTGGTGCCAGCATTAGCCCCACCCCGAGACCTACATCAGCATCCCTTGACAACAATTCAGCATTTGCAAGGCAGAGAGCAGGGCTGGCAGAGCTCCAGGTGAGGGGGTGGGGAGGTTTCAGAGCAGGAACTGCCCACATGTTCCGTCTCTGCAGAGGCCTGTTCAGCCTCTCTTCTCGCCAGCAGAATGGAATCACACTCCCCCCACCTTCCCCCTCACCCCAGAGCAAAAGCACCACCAGGATCACGTAGGGTAACACAGCATCGATGGAACCACACTAGGACCCTTGACAGATCGCCCTTAGCAGCGCGGTCACAGCAGCAGCCCTGCCAGCTCCTTTCTGGCATACCGGGTAATTCAAGCAAGGCCTTGGCTCCTGCTCCGGCTGGTAAGTGCAATTCTAAGCAGCCCACGGAGCTCTCTCCAGCTGAGTGAGTGCCAGGTTCAAGTTGCCCTTGCTGTTTGTTTCCCAGGCAGCATTTGAGGTCCTAGCCCATGCTCCCTCCATCCCCAGGGCTCTGTAAGGTACTAGCCTAGAGGGGTGTTTGTGCAGACTAACATGGCTTCGTAGAAGCAGCAGGGAGGGATCAATGCACGTGTTTAACTGCAAAGCTTCTTGGGTGCTGAGTTAACGGATTCCAAGAGCCACCAGCCCTGACAATAGTACTAATTATAACAATCTGATCACCATAAAGGAACCCAAAGCACTTAGAAAAATGGTAGATTCACAAATCACTTCCCCCACCTCTGAAATGTACCCACTTCTGGGGTGGAGCACAGTAGCCAGGCAACAAGGATAGAGAAACTCTGGCCCAAGCTCCCACAGCTAAAACACCAACTTGCAGGCCACATCTGCACTACATTTGCTATAGCAGCATTGCAACCCCATAGCGTAGAGACAGACTACAGCGGTGGAAGGGGCTTTTCTGTCACGGGAGGAACTCCACCTCCCCAGGCCACAGTAACTAGGTCAGCAGAAGCATTCGTCCATCTACCTAGCTGCATCTCCACTGTCTACAGCTACAGCACTCAGGAGGGTTTTTTACTCCCAGAGCGCCGTAGCTGGGTCAGCCTAAGTTTTAAGCGTACAGCCGGCCTTACCAAGAAATGCCAGGCAACCTTGAGTACCCCCGAGGCAGAGACAGCATGCTGATTTTTAAGGACTTGTCTGAAAGATCTGCACATTGACCTGCACAGGACACCATTTAAGGGTAAAAGGCTACATTGACCCTGCTGGGGCCTGAACTGTGGCCTTCAGGCCACATGGACAAGCCTGACTATTAGTTCCCAAAGCCAGGAGACCAGGGGCAGGGTGAAGTGCTGCAGTTTCCTCCCGGAATGGGTGCCTTCAAAGGAAGGCTTCCGACCCCCTAGAAACAGGCACCCCTCTCAGCAACAGACAGCCCAGACAATTCTGGGGCAGTGCCTCTCCACTGACACCTCCACACCCATACACTGAGGGTGGGGTCATGTAGCAAGGTGAGAACTAGGCTATTGCTACACTAGGAGGCTTTTAGTGACACAGTGATGCAGCTACAGCCATGCCGGTAAAAGGCGCTCAGGAGAGAGCTCTCCTGCGGACAAAGCACTGTTCACACTGGTACTTTTAGTCAGTAAAACTTGTGTCATTCGGAGCGGGGGGAGCACCCCTGAACAACAAAAGTTTTGCCGACAAAGTGCCAATGTAGACAAACCCCTATGTATGTCATGCATTGTTTTATCTCAAAGTATATGAGCCCTTTACAAATAATAATTAATGTCTCCCCCTCCCCCCTACGGAGAGGTCAGGGAATATCATCATCACCAGTCCTTAATTGGTGCCAGGGCTCAGCCCCAGCACCTCTAGGCCTGGCAGTTCATAGCCCCAGCATCTCTGGACTTGCCATGTCAGTTATGAAAGTAAAAAAATTGCTTGAGCCCTGGCATGGCTTTCATTACAAATTAAGCACTGATCATCAATTTCCTGATGGAGAAACTGAGGCCCAGAGAGGGGAAGTGAATCAGTGGCCATGGGAGGAATAGAAACCTGGTCTCCTAACTCCCAGTCCAGTGCCTTATCCATAAGGCCATCCTTCCTCTACCAGTGGCTCCCTCCAGGTGGCAAGGCCTATCAGTAGGCTCTTCAGTAAGGGGGAAGCATGATACATATTCCTTCCATAATGCCAATTCCCCCCACCACACACACAGCGCTAGCCCAGATCACCCTCCCAAACCAGACGGCTGCTCGGCCTGGTTCTGAAGACACCACCAGGTGTTTTCAGCAAGTTATTCCTGCCTCACGCAGAGGAACGAGAGTCTGAGTCTTCACCCTTCTTTTCCCCTAAGAAAACGGTCCCTTAATTCCCCATACCCTAGCTGGCAGACACACAAGACCCCACTACTCTAACGGAGCTTTACAAAGAGGAGCAAGTCCCACGCAGTACCTGCCTTCCTCTTATTTCAATCAAGACTGTTCCTCTATCACTGTGACTGAACTAAGTGGCTGACCTCATCCCTGCGAGCAGCAAGGCGCAGTTCACAGAGCACACAGGAGAGCTCACAATTCAATTACAAAGTCTGAATAAACACACGTTCTGTTAGTAATAATACCACTGTAACAAATCCGTGGCCACCCAGAAAGTCACACGGGTTGCCATACTTCACATTATTGCTGCCCAGAGCTTCCCACTTGGCAACACCAGGGAGAAAAGGAAGATCTTCCTCCCAAAAATCCAGGACCCTTCCACTTGAGGTACAGGAGATGGGCAAACGTGTTAGCAATAAAGGTTCTGTGGACAACTGAGCAGTTCTGATTCCATCCAGAGGGGGCAGCAATCCACATGAACACTACCCAAGTTATTGTATTATTTATGTGGTCATAGCTGTGCAAGGACAGATATGTAAATACCTAGGTCTCTGTCACAAGGAGATTACAATGTAAATTAGACTGACCAAACAATGACAACAGACTATGAGGAGAAGAGGGAATCAGGATAGAGACCACAACATGCACTGGGAAGGGGAAGACCAGGATTTCCTATAATTCCTACACAAAACACTGCTCTAGGAGATTCTTTAGAAGGAGCAGAACACTAAGTTGTTTTCTTTGGTGTACTTCTGGTTAGTCACATATTTTAGGGATTAGGCACCAGAGCTGGAAGAAGTCATGCTGGTGTGGAGATCAGTATTGGAAGACCCTGAAAGGCCTCTTGAGTCAGTCAAAGGGGGTATCTGGACATACAGAAAAGGGAGTGGACAAAGGAGAGAGGAGCAGGGTGGATCATATATGAGCTGAGCAGGAGGCAGGGCAGATCTGTAGAGGTTTGTTTGTTTTAAAACAGATCCACAGAGCTTTTTGGTGCACTTTATCATCATGGATCCTCCTTCGGCCAGTAGTTTCTCTCTCATTCACAACTTTGGCTCTGTTATTAAAGGGCAGCTTCCTATGGCTGGTGATTGCATTATCCAATACCTGCCTAAAGCAATCAACAGTGACTAAAAGAAACAGAGCAAATTTTTTAAAAAATACAAAATGATTTGGGTTCCTAAGGTTTGGATCAAATTAAACAGAGGATCAGACTGAGCAGCGATTGAATGAAGCAGAAGGCTCTATATTCAAGCACAGAGACAGCTGGCCAACCCAATTTTGTTTCCACCACTGTTTCTATGTGCTAGGACAGGTTGGGGGATCATAGAAGGGAGAGGGGTCTCCTTCACACTAGATTTCTCTCTGGCGGCTAAAGCCCATTTTGAGAAAGGCAATGGCTTGATTGTTGCCATAGGCCCTGTGACAGGATGTGCATATCACACACTGGACAAGAGAGGGTTAACCCCACACTATGGGTGGCAGAAGTCCTGCCCCTCAGACCGTGCTGGGCACGCTTCCATTGCTGCCTCAGTATAAAATGGAGCAGCCCAGTTCATTCTACGCTGACCAACAGAGAAGAAGGATCTTTGGTGGAGGTTTCAGCTGAAGAGCCATCACAGCCCTTGCCTGCAGGAGCCGGCGATCCTGAGAGTCAGACCGGAGCCCCATGGCCAATGGAGCCCCAGGGAATCATCTACGCTGAGGAGCCCAGAGACCCTGATGCCCCATGAACTGCGGCTTCTGGAAGCACGGTGGGAAGTGACCCTGGGAGTGTGAGCGAGTGGTATCTCCCACCCAAGTGAGTTAGCATGTTCCAGTGGGATTCCCCACAGATCCAGTGGCAGACCACTCTGCCACTGTCAGGGCCCTGGGTCGAGGCCCGGTGGAGTCCAGTGGGCCCAGACCCCCCCCTCCCCCCCCACTCAGGCTGCCGCCACCCTGGTGGCGGCCCCCTGGGTACTGGCCATTAGGCCGCACTGGCCTGTACCTGAGGGCCGCTGTAATTGACTCTGGCCGCTAGGCTGCACTGCCCTGAACGCAAGAGCCACTGTAATTGACTCTGGCCATTGGGCAGCACTGCCCTGACCCCAAGGGCTGCCATACTGACTCCAGCCTCTAGGCCATGCCTCTTGCAGCCTAAAGACTGTCAGGAAGATTTGTAACCAAGGTGGTATCTCAACCCCACCATGCCCCAAAGGAGGACGGGGTGTATATGCCACGCAACAGGCCCTCTTCCCAAAATAGCCACAGCCTGCTTCCCTGTGCTAAACTCCCCTACCAAAAGCGTCCTATCATTACTACCAACAGTGCTGCTCCACCGGTAGGAGTGCGAGTGCAGAAAGATGCCAGCATTTTAACCTCTCCATCACCTAGACCTTGCAGGGCTGAGCTCAAAGTGTCTCACCAAAGCTCCTACAGAGGAAGTCGGTGACAAAGTTAGGAGCAGAACCCAGGAGTTCTGACCCCAGCCCTGCACCTTAACACAGCAATGATGGCTAACGTTAACTGCCCCAGGCAGCCACTACCCTACACCTCTAGGAACCTATCCCCTGGGTTCCAAATGGAAACTCCATTCCCACTGAAGACCTAGCAATTTGTTTGCCTACAGGAAGCTAATCCTGTTCCGCAAATATGGCCACCATGGATACAGGACTTCGGAAACCTCCAGGCAGACGCCTTGGAGCCAAGCCCAGGCCTGAAATGGACTGCATTAAAAAGCTACACCCCAAGCCCAGGCCGCATGTTAATGCCAACTCAGAAAGCAATGCAAATAGGCCTAAAAATACATTCCATTATTCTGCCTGGACAGAAAAGTAAACAGGGAAGAACTTCCTGCGACAGAGAACAACCCTGCAGGATGACTCAAACAGCAGCAATGCAACAGGAACGTGTTCCCAGGCAGGGTAGAAAACATACAGAAGGGCTGCCGGGGAATAGTTTGTGTTTATTTGACAAAGAGAGACACTCCACCATACAAACGCAGCAGGAAACCTGCCATAAGAAGCAAAGCTGACACAGCAGCCACAACTGCCAGACTCAGTCAAACCCCTTTTATTCCATGCTGGAAAGGAAATTTGCTAACAGTTTCACCTTTAAAGTGGCCATGAAGCCCTGATGGTTTTAGACCCTGGTCACAGCTGCTCCATGAACTAGATTAGGCTGGACTGTCTGCCCGCCTGGCTGCAGCCAACACACACACACACACTTACTTCAAAAGACCCTTTCATCAAAACGCCATTGACTTGCCCCATAAATGCCTGTGTCCCACTTGCTTTCTAATAAAGATACAGAGACAGGCCATTCACTCCTCCAGCCTGCTGTACTCCTCCCACTGCATCCTGCAGATATTTCATAATCCTGTGTTTGTGACTTCTGAGATGCAGCCACAAAAAAAATTTAGGGTGGCATAAAGGGATAGAACCAAGAGTGCTAGGATGGAATCAGGATTAAAGGGGTGAGGAGAAATTTAGGTTGAATACCAAGGAAAACTCCCTCTGCTATGACTTGGATACTAGAGTGCCTCAAAAGGGCACAGACTGATAGAAAAGTGGGCAAGATCCAGCCCAACACAGAACAGCCTCCCCTAAGAGTTGATGGAAGCCCCACCCACTGCTTGGAACATTTAAAGTGCAGTTACGATCAGCAAGATGCAGCAGCTCTGCATCCCATGTGCATTCAGTGCCACTAGAGCTCACTTTGCTGCTTTTAGCCTTGCGGAACCGGTACAGCTACAGTTGCGCAAGCTGGATTCTATTTTGGCTTGGGCATCATTAACAGAATCAGTCATTATCTGTGTTCTCATTGCAGCATCTTCATTTGTGGTGATGATACACAAGTCAGCAGAAGCCCAGGTTGACTCCTGGAGTCCCAAGCATGTTTACAGAGCTGGCACTTAGAAAAACCATCCCTCTACTCAAACAGAGAGAAACTGATCTGGAGTCAGCGAGATAAGGAACAAAGAGTCCCACAACAGCTTTAGAGTCACATTTCAGGGGTGAGCAGCACTTTGAAAACAAGGCTTGGTCAGGAAATTGATGAATAAGGAACTATCCTGAACTAGCTCCCCAAAGAATAGGAGAAATGGGACTTAATGGGTCTTTATCTTTAAACACTGATTCATTTGCTGTGGTCTGTGATGGGAAATGGACCAAGAAGAAACCAGCATCTTCGTCAAAAACACCCACCCCTCTGATGATTAGCAAAGGCACAAGGGGGAAATATAGGAAGGAAACCCCACACGTGCAGTGGACTAGACAGTAGAGTGTAGAAGACATTTGGTATATTTTTAGGTTTGCCATCATGGGAAGAATCTTAAAGCCTTGCAGCAATAACAAAAGAAAAGCCTTGTAGTTCTACCAGTAGAAGCTTGTACTGTATATGCAACTATCTGCATCTCAACTAAGCTTAACTCTTTCCTCTTCCCCCGCACTAATTAAAAACATATTCTCAAAGATTTCCCCAATGTTCCCCAGCTAGTAGAATCGTTACAAATTTCATATCATGCACGCACACTGGTCTGATCCAAAGTCTATTGAGAACGACCTCAATCAGCTCTGAATCAGACCCATTCAGATCTCAGTTACCTTTGAATTTATGCTGACTTATCTCTTCTATCTTCACAGGAATTACCACTCCTACCCCTCTGCTTTCTCCTGGTGCAGCCTAGATCAGAGCCTAGCTTCTCCCCACACAACCTGGTGTAGGGAGGAGAGTTGTCTAGTGATTAGAATGCAGACTGGTCGGCAGCAATCCTGGAGTCTATTGCCCCTTGTGCCACTGACTCACTGAGCTACCTTGAAGGGGCACTATCAATGCACAGTGGTATGCAAGCATAAACCAAACAAACATGGGATTTATCGGAGATGTGTTTTCCCTTCCTTGGCAATTCCACATGCAAAGCAGCACAACGATTCATCCAGAGCGAACGAGTTCCTAGCCACCCGGCCACCATATATTTTGAAAACTAAAAACCTTTACACTGCCTGCAGAAAGCCACTTCCGAGTTGGCCCTGATCCCTTCCGAGATGGAAGCGTAGTATTTTTCAGTCCCCAGCACGGTGGGCTGGGGCAGAGAGATGCACAGAGACCAAGCCCAGTCCTGCCATTAGCATTTGGTCCACACAAGAAAGGAGTAACCTAGCCATCGACAAAATGTTTGTTCAAATGTTCCCAGCGCCGTTAGCATCTTGATCAATTCTGTGAGAATTATAAAAATGCAAAGCTCCAGCTGCTCTGTCCATCTTTCCGCAAGCACACCCGGGGATCTGTGCCCCCGCACACTTCCAATGGCGTCTCTCTTTCCATTCTTAGCAGCCCCCTTAATGGGGAGAATTGACAGGGAGCAGCACCCAGCTTTTTCCTTTACCACCTGCTGGCAAGGAGGCATTGCAAAGGTCTGGACTGGTCTAGGAGTGGGCCGGGGACCAATGCACTGCCTCACAGCCCAAATGCACCATATGTCCTGTGGTCTCCCCCCTGTTTCATTAAGGGGTGCAGCCTGCATACTCTATGGGCCCTGGCATACAGTGCTTCATCTTGACCAGAGGCTGCTCAGAGGTATGTGGGGCATTGCATGCTGGGAGCTGGAGTCTCTACAAGATGCTCCAGCACACCAAAGGTGAGGCCCCAGCAATCTGCTCAATTTTATGCAGATCAGGCACCGTCCTCAGGCTCCTGGTTAGTTAATGCAGCCCCTCAGCTGGGAGAAGTTAGAGCAGCCAGGTAATTAACAACAGAGTGCTTGGCTGGCAGGGAAAGCCAGCCTGGAAGAGACAGGGCTAAAAATGAACAAAAATGGACATGCAGCAAGATTTGAATCCAGGGCATTTTCCACTTCAGAATCAGAGACGCAAGAAATGAAATGATCTGTTAGATTAGTGCGTCGGGGGGGGGGGGGGGGGGGGGGAGGATAGGAGATAGTGCCTCAGACTGAGCAGAGTAGATATGAGGAGAGTCTCACTTGATCTTAATCAGAAAGCAACAGCGGGCGTAGCACAGAACGCGCCCTTCCCCCCCCCGTATATGAACCAGCAGTGAATCCAACATCCCCGCTGGGTGGCTCTATAGCAAACTCTTTAAACATGTGGCTATGTAAAGCCACGCTGTATTTTCCAGCCATAAACACCACCTCAGATCAGTGGGCTACAGTTCAGGAAGGCTGGCCTTGTGCTTCCCAATGGGCAGAGTCCACGTTTGGAAGGGAGCAGTTTCCACCAGAGCTGATCTTCCTCTCCCCACACGTTTCACAGCCTTAGGAGCTTCCCAGGGAGAATCACCCCTCACCCACCAGCCACATGGCAAGCAGAGCCCTTGTCCCCACGCACCACATCCAGATCCAGCCTCCTCTGCTTGCCCTTAGCGTTCTCCACCCTATTCATCAGGCCTCTTGGCCAGCATTCCCACAGCATGGGCAGAGGAGGAGGAGCAGCCTAACCAGGACCAAAGCCAGCAACTCGCCAGCAGCCCTTCCCCTGCTCAATGGGGAGTGGATCCAATAAGGTCAGCCAAGGAGACAGAAAGGCCAAGGTCTCCCAGGGGGTGAGGGGCCAAGGAGCCATGCTTTGCAAACATACGCTGCTGCAGCAGCATGGACTTTGTTTGCACACTTGCGCACACACACCTTGTCAGCTGGGAACTTTTATTCACTGGGCCTTATATGCATGAGCTCTGAGGTCTCCAGCCAGGCAGAGCTGGACGCGACTGCTCCCAAAGAGAATCAGCGCCAGCCCTAAGCCTGCCCACAGCCTCTCCAGAAAGACACTCCGACCCCACCTGGCAGGCAGGGGGTGCTCACGTCCCAGCATGCTGAATGCCAGCAGCTCAGGGTACAGAGAGAGGACAAGGGGAATTGAGCTAGCTCCAGCTGTACTTCAGCCTAAGGCAGAAAGGATTAACACCCCAGGCCGAAGCAGCCCAGCCAGGCCCCGTACTCTCTGCTTATCCACATCTCTTGTAGAGATGAGCAGGCCCTAATCAGCCCCCATCCCTCCAGCCACTGAGAAGGGTGGGATGTTCCATTGAAACGGTCCTGGCCATCTCTGTCCCCCAGACTGTAGGCTCCTTGGGACACATGCCGTGTTGGCGTCACACCCATGGCAGAGCTACAGACATTGCCAGCCCTGCACAGACGGCCCTGGTGGAGGGGATTGGACATGTCCATTAACTTACAAGAGAAAGGCTTTGCCTAGGGTGCGTGTAAGAGAGCACAGCTGTAGGTTAACCCTTTCTATGCTGCTACCCCTGGACCTGTGGTGTGACTATTATCTACACGCATGCTGCTTAAGCCAAGGGACCATTCCAATGTGCCAGCGAGGCATGGTGCAGTCCAGCCCGGGGATACCCTGTGTGCTCAAGTGGTACCTGCCATGCTTGCCAAGCTATATGCACTCTGTAGATCCATCCTGGATGAGAACGACGAGTCTCTCCCAGGAAAGGGTTAGGGATACTGTGGGCTGGTCTCTGCAAATGGGACAGGTGAGAATTGGCAGCAGTGGTGCAGGGAACACCACATGATGTTCAAACAAGCCCCGCATGCAGCAAGCCCAGTCTGAACCTACTCCCGTTCCAGCTTCTCCAACAGCCCCTCCACCTCTGACCCGCTGCCTGAACACCAGGGGCCTGTGTCACTAAAGAGGGCCATGCTTGCAGGGCAGGCCTGCTTCACCTACCACCACTGCCCCCCGGGCTCCGGACCGCACTTGGCAGGACTTCTGCAGAGGCAAAATGCCCGCTCACAAGCACGTGGGCAGCACTAGACACCATGTGACACAGATTGTTCCCCCAACATCTCTCAGAAGAAATCTTCATCTCTCCAGCTCCTCCACACGCACAGCAGAGGAGGGGCCCAGCGCGGCTGGAAAGCAGAACTATTGGTAACAAATGAAGGACACTCAGAGGTTCAGTGCCCAGCGGGGAAATCACCTGCACAAAGGCTGTAGGGAGACAGCCTGCCTAGTCGCTAGAGGAGAGGACTGAGTGACAGGACTAGATTGCAGATTCACTTTTGCAGTCGTTAAACTCAGAGCTTCCCCAGCAGGGAAACAGGAATACGACCTATTTAAGTGAAGTGGCTTGAGCGTCTTGGATGCAAAGTGCTAAGTGCAAAACTTGAGCAGCAGGAAAGTTACACAGGCCTCTCTAACCATCACCCACTCCCCCACCCCACCCCCACCCCGAGTCGGGGATTTCAGACGGGACTTGCCCTGCTTACAGGCCATAAGCTGCGTCTGCCAGCTCAACTCCCCTGGGACCTGTAAGGCAAGCTGGGCTCTTCGCACTCAGGGAGCAGCAACTCTCTGGCTTTTCCAGGGTGCACACGAGGGGTTTGCAGGATAAACCTGCTCAGCCCTAAGTCTGGAAACAGAGGAAGGGAGGCCCATACCTGGGGGGGGGGGACGGGGTGACGGGGGGGGGGGACGGCCGCACAAAGCCTGAGGCTGCTCAGGGCTTCCTCACAGGTTCCTGCTCCAAGGAGGCAGGAAGACCAAGTTTCACACTAAGTGTGATATTAACCCCTTCCAGTGCCTGCAGATACTCTTCAGGCAGCAACAGGAAAGTGGGGGAGGGGCCGCTCAGATGTTGCTCTGGCAGCCTGCCTCAGCATTCTGTGCACAGCCACACTGACCTTAACCCCGGCAGCGCCAGGAGGGGGGCCAGCACAGGAGCTTGTCTGCACCGCACTGAAAGGTGCGCAGGGCTCCTGGGCCTCTCCCATTCCGGTCACAGCAGCTGCATTGCAGTTACCTCGCTAACCGCAGGCAGCCAAAGGATACACTGCCACAGTCACTGAGGGCCACTGGCACATTACGCCTGGCTCAGTCTCCAGCTAAAGTGGCTCAGTCCACTTTAAAGGGACACTGTCAGGTTAAAAACCGTCATAATGAAGACATCTAATTCCCTCCCTGGGTTACTATCAGGGCTTTAAATCAGCAAATGCGAAAGGCTTTCCGGAACCCTGTCAGCTTTTCACCACCCATGCAGTTTGTTTCCTTTTCCTGCACTTCACTTATCTCAGGAGAGGGAAGCTACACTGGCCAGTTTCTCCTGGTTCTCATGCAATAGCCTCTGTGTCTGTGCAGCTGTGTTTGGGTTTCCACGCCAGCAGGAGGAAGTTTATAGCCAAACAGTGCTCTTTGTAGTACGGTAACATCTGACTACAAGCAAGGGAGACTCCACCACGCCCCTAGGTATGTTATTCCAAGGCTGGAGGCCATTCGTTCAGATCTGGCCTGGCTGCTGGTTAAAAATCAGACAGAGAAGTTCTACAGAAAGAATCTACAACCACCATTTTCCTTTCTGAGTCAAACAGAGTTTGTCACCTCCCTCATGCTGCAGCGAGTGGCCATGGGGAAAAGTTGCCTGAGATCCAAATCTGATTCTGGACTGTGTCAACAAGGGAACAACTTCAGGCTCAGCCCAACTTGTCCTGCGCCCATTTCCCAGCTTGCTGGAGATCCTCTCGCTCCCAGGTGCGCTCTCCATTCCCTGTTGTAACAACCCTCCCAGAGCAGCTGAGCCCACTTCCCAAGCCATTCTGAGCTGTCCTCATTAGCAGTTCAGCTCATTGGCAGCCTCTGGTTGGAACGGTTGGCAGGTGAAATTGGTGCTTAAGAAAGCTGCTAGTCCCATTGGCTTGTTCCTGGCACAAAGCAGCAAAAGAACCTTACGAGCCCCTCCATCCCGACCTGTAGTCCCCGCTATTGCGCACACACAACAGATCCAGCCCCTGCTATTCTAATCCCGGGCTTCTCTTGATCAGAGATTGCTAGCTGGGCTGAATTTTGTGATGTGAACAAAGGGAGACGTCACCACAGCCAAATACATTTCCCATAATATCCAGAGAGAGGAGCTGAACCAAGGCGTAGAGGGGGGAAAGGCAAACACACCAACCTACAGCCACAGAGATGAGTTTCCATTTCATGCAACTGTGTCAGTGGTGGGGATTTTCTCCCCTTGCCCCCCAGACATATCATCGGGGGAACCTCGTCAGGCAAGTCAAAGCAGCTCTGGAACTGACCCCACGTACAGCAGGGGAACAAAGCCTCTAACTTTATCAGATGTTGTTGTATCACCTAAGGAAAAGCCACCAGAACAGGGAACCAGCGAGGCTACTAAATGCAGAATCCTAGTAGTCCAGTCATGATTCGGTGGATGTGCTCTGCTCTCAGACTGCTGGGAATTACACACAGATATTCCTTGCCTCCTAACCATCTGCTGCAAGCCCCTTAGCAGGCCAGCACAGCCAGAGGTACTAACTAGCAACCCTCCCCTCCTAAAATCAATACATCTCCAGCAGCGGATCCCCCTGAGAGGTTCTCTCTCCTCACACACACCCTTCACCTTGTAACCTAGCAAGCCTCCAGCGAGCTCAGCAACCCCACAGAATATTCACAGCCCTTTCAGCAGTGGGAAAACTTCTCTCCTTCCCAAACTCAAGCCAGGTAGATTTTGCAGATTCCCTGACAGACTCCCTCCACAGTGAAAATTCCCAGCTTTCAATAAAGGCAGGTGAACTGACTCTTGTCATCAGCTTTACCTCCTATTCCTCTAAGCTGCTTGCTAATACAAGTCTCCTGACGAGGTTTACCTGAGCCCAATCTGCTCTGCCTTTCCTTCCACAAGAGGCTTTGGGGTTCCCCCCTCCTCACGAGTAGCTTCTTTCATTGCAGCTCAGTCCCTGCTGGACGCCAAGGCTCTAGCCTCCGGAGAAGCCAATGAAGTTAAGTCAGGACTCAAAACCACTTTCATTTCAAAGCTCCAGTCCCATAATGTAGCTGTTCGGATATAGATATTCAGGCCTGTCTGCAAAGGCCTGTACTTTAGCCCCCTAACAGTAGCAACAGTTTTTAATTGCCCTAGGTGGAGCAGGCCTGGGAAAGCTGGAAGTAGGGCGATAACTTGAGAGCTCACGGAGTCTCGCTAGACCGCAGGAGGACGGGAGAGAGAAAAGCCTCTGAAAATGTTCCAAAAGCAACAAAACAAAGAGAAGGGAAACTATGTTTTCACAGAGGCTTCATTTTAATGCAGGAAGGGCCAACAAGTATCCAAATCAACACACACACACACACACAGTCAAATTCTACTCTGTACAACCCTTGTTGACTTTGATGGGGCTACTCAAGGCAGGCAGAATTTGGCTCAAAATACCCACACTCCTGAAGAAAGACTATACAAAGCAGACACCAAAGGATCCTGGAATTCAGTGTTTCAGAGTAGCTACAGGAACAGGGGTGGGCTGGCTGGATAGGATGCAGTGCTTTTCGCCTTTAACTCCCTGGGGTTCAAATCCAGCCCAAGTCAACAGTGACCAAGTGTCACAGGCTAATGGCTGTCCATGCAGGAAATAAATTGATGGTCTCTGAGCAGCGCCTTGGGGACATACATAGGTGCTGGAACTAGGGGTGCAGCAGCACCCCCTGGCTTGAAATCGTTTCCATTATATACAGGGCTTATAGTTTGGGTCAATGGTTCTCAACACCCCCACCATACAAATTGTTCCATCGCCCCTGGGGACGTATGGATGTATCACAAGGAACACCAGTGTAAGTGATGTGAATTCACTCGTCAGCTGTCACTGCAAAGGGGTCAAGAAGACTGACTTTGTTCTTGCACTGTAGACATCACCTTCCAGGCAGGGACTAAAGCGCACGGATGGATCCAGTGTCTTTTAGGTACAGAAATCCACTTTAAACCAATGAAAATATCCATCATAAGAGCTCAAGCAAGTGGCATCACCCCCTGGAGTGCTACAGGGTGGCCTTACTGTGGGGTCATGTCATGACACAGCATGTCGCAATATATTCTGTGATCACCAACATTTCAACATTCGCCCTACATTGCACATCATGGTATCAAAACTTCAGGTGGGAGCAGGGACAGAACTGGGATCCTTCTGCTCCAAAAGCAACTGTCCATTACATTTGAGCTAAAGGAGATTCCTCCTTGACTGTGAGCAGTACAGAGCCTGTGACACACAGCTGAGGAGTTCTGATTCCATCCAAAGACAGCAGTGCACACAGGTAGAACTGCAAGACTATGATGTAAATGACAAGAGGGAGCATGACCTAGCGGACAGGGCACTGGGAGACAGAAGATGTGGGTTCCAAACATTCTGTTTTGGAAACAATCCTGCTGGCGTTCCTGTGCATTTTCTGCATTACTCCTCCCCCATTTCTTCCTGGGAACAATGGCGTGGAAAACAGGTTCTTGGCTTTTTAAGAGATCCTCTGGCTGCTTATTATCCCACCTGAGGCAATAACCACCACCCCTATTTGCATCATCACAGCTGGAAATGATTCTGTCACCAGAGAACAGGACCTCAGGTAGGAAACTACAGACTAATGCTTACAAATCAGAGAGTCTGTGCTCATGCCAACACTTCTAGGAATAAAAATGACTGGGGAGGAGATGGGGGTGGAGGGAAGTGTGACATAGCAACATAGATTTGAGAGAGGATGAATTTCAAACATTTTCTCAAAGGCATCACAGCTCTAAGCTTCCCACGACAAACTCTAGACGTCTCCTCTTCAAAGAGTCTCTCTCAGGTTAGGAAATAATTTCCTCCTTCTTATAGAAGTAGAAACAACAGTCAACACTTCCCTCGTACTCTCCATCCAAAGATCTCAAAGCACTTTGTTATCTTTTATGACTTCAGCCTCACAACCTCCCTGGGGTGTACTTAAATCTCATTATTCCCATTTCACAGATGGGGAAAGCAAGGACTGGAGAGGGGAGGTGACTTGCTTAGAAGAGCCAAGCTTGAATGAAAATTCCAGAATCTAAACACTCCTGAATATGAATCCCAAAATCTCTAACCTAAATTTTGCCAGAGTTCAGGATGCTCAGATTCATCCTGCTAGAAAGAGACAGGATTCACATGCAAACTCAGGACCAAATCCAGACCCTGGCTCAATCTCTGTTGCCCAGTTACACAGTGAGTCAAAGGCAGAGCCAGGATTAGAAGCCGGGTCCTCTTGACTCCCAATGGTGTGTTTTAAAGGGACACAGCCAACCCACTAACTAGACATTTTTGTAATCAATTAACATTTTTTTAAAATTAAGGTACCCTTAAATCAGCATAGCTTGAAAATTGTTTATTTTTACAAATATTTTAAGGGTTTTCCTGTTCTCCTGCCAATATTTATAAAAGGTCTTTACAGCAAGGGAGAAACTGACTGATTATAGGGAGGGCAAGTAAAATGGACTATATACACACAGTGCTAAGAAATGCACAAAGTAAACACTTCTTTCTGTGACTGTCACCTTAGGTGTTACCTGTAACTATAGCTGGGTTGGCACTGTCAGGTGGATATATGGTTTTCAAATTGACAGTGTCTTTTTAACCATTAGGCAACCCTTCCCTTCATCCTGTCAGAAGGATCCATCAATACCAGTGCCCTGCCTCTGACAATGGCCAAAACCCAAATGCTTCAGAGGCGGGCAGCAAAGAACCCTTAATGCACCTGATTAGTTGTACTATGGCAAATACCAAGTGTGGAAATTTCCTTCCTAGCCAGAGTCAACCACTAGCATTTGTCAGTGGTTTCCAACTGTCTGGGGACTCAATTCTGCAAGAAATGTGGGCATTTTGGCCCAATCCAGCAAGGCACTTAAGCACATGCCTAACTGAAAACGCAAGCAGCCCCACTGTAGTCAATGGGACTACTTAAGTGTTTCAAGTTAAGCAGGTGCTTAAGGGCTTTGCTGGATCAGGGCCAGAACATTCAACACTTCACAGGACCAAGGCCAGTAATGAAGGGCCAAGTGAAGGAGATCTGAGAGATACAGAAGTCAGCTCAGATTCTAAATGTTTAGCCAACTTTCTGTAAATGGTACGAAAACAAGCCTCTCTCCTAAACTCGTGCATTGTGGACTTCAGCTCTGCTTTGGTGAACTCTAAAGAAAACATGAATCACTCAACACTTATCAGTTCAAAACACCCGTGCAATTAACAAGATTTTTTTTCCCTACAGTATAATTATATACATTTTAATGCAATTACCACCTCTGTATTTTGTACATTAAACAGTAGGCAACCAAAGGAAGAGAGATACTTTATTTTTCTTGGCCAAGCGTTCCTGAAAATAACAGTATACTGCAAAACTACCTTGCCTAGAGGGGTTTGTCTTTACAAGAAAAGAAGGGAGAAGAATAGAAAAGGAAGATGGGGAGGAAGAAACAAAAAGAAAAAAAATACAAGTACAATTTATGGTCTTCCCCTGCTGTTACACAATTTGTAAGGTGCCATGCACAGGCTGATGGACCCTGGACATCAACCCTCTCACAGGCATCACATCCATCCCCAACAGCCGAAGAAAAGGAAAACCAAATAAATAAAACAAATGGCCATCAGTCAGTCCCCAAAGCTGGGGTCATTAGGCAGATTAAAGTTTCCAAGCTCTGGCCAGCGGCATGGTTAGCAAAGTGCAGTTAAAGTGCCCAAATTGGATTACTACTTCTCTTCGGTCTCGGTGCCAAGTTGGCCAGCAGATTGAGGGATACATGAGATAACAAGAGGGGAGGGAGGTGGAAAGCCCGCAGGCTGCTCTGCAAGCTGTCGGCCATTGAGCAGCCTTAGCCAGGCTACTGCAGTACAAAGTCAAACTTCATGGGGGTGAGGGGGAGAGACAAGGCTGATGGTGTTGGCTGCATTTGGGCGACTCTATCAGAGACACCAAGGGGGACTGCAGAGGGGCTCCTAACACACACACACACACACTTGGGTAGCAGGACAATGTAGGAGCACTGTCTACAGAGTCAGGAAAGGGCAGCCCAGTTGTTGCGAGCTGACTGTGTCACCTGTGCCATCACAACCCCATCACCCTTTCCACTTACTCCATCCAGAGCTCTCAGACCATTTTCCACCAGTGAAGCAATATCATCATCCCTGGCTGCACAGATGGGGAAACTGAGTCACATGGGGCAAACTGATTTGCCCCAGGCCACGCTGCAGGTCAAAAGCAGAACTCAGGTCTCCCATATCTCAGTGCCATGCCCCAACTACTAGATGGCAGCTGCCCCAGGAAACTAGAGAGATTACAAAACTAATCTAGTGTTTAATCAATAAAAAAAAACACACTGCATTCAATTAAACCACCACCACAGTTCAGAAAGGATTCTGTCAACACTGAAAACAACACACCAAGCACATGTGGAGCCTTGGACAAGGGTTAAATGTTACCCCCTTTGTTACAGTGCTCTGGTAACTGTAAAACCATCATCCGTCACAAACCCTGCATTACATTATATACTTTGCATTTAGATAGCACCTTACATCCAAGAATAAATAGGAGAAAAAGAAAACCCAGTTCAGTTTGACAGTCTAGACGCAGGGTTTGTATTTTAAGTTGATTTAAATTGGCTTACGCATTTTGTCACGTACGGAACAAGGAGCTTTGGCAGGCGCTTTTCATGCTCGTCCTAAATAAAGAACATCAGTTTTTAACAGTGAGGCTTTGTTAGCCAGTGGGGCTACATTTAATCTCCCAGTCAGAGAGATCTGCCTGAAGTGGAAAGGGTTGGAAGCAGCGGTGGTGTGAAAGCAAGGGAGAAGCTGGGATAGATCACAAACCGCAGCATCTAACAGTAAAGGCTGCTCCAACGGGAAACGCATGGACATGGCCGAGCCGCTGGCCTGAATGGTTTCACTTTAAAAAAAACAAAAACAAAAAGTAATGATTGGTGCAGACCAGTGTTCCCCTCCAGAGCAAAACTAGCCCCGCTCCCGCTACCAGGTCAGAAGACTTGGCACGAAAGGCATTAGACACGGTTAAGCCACATTGTGCTTGCTAAGGCGGCCCTGTATCCACTCAGTGCTGTTGGCTCTGCAGAAGGCCATCAGGCTTTATTTCTTAGTTAGCGCTTCTCCACCATGGTACACATGACATTTGCTCAAACAAGACACCCAGACGTACCTGGATGAACAAGCTGTCTGTTTTTACATGCGCTGTACCCAGTACACGCTGGGGTAACGGCACCAGAACGCAGGCTGTGTGTGTCAGAGACCGAGCCAGGACATCCAGCGGGATCCCCCCTGTAGATCAGATCTATAAAGGGGAGTTGTTCCAAATGCAGCAGCCCCCGGAATGCGCCACACGCTACACAGACAGTGCCTTGAGGAGGGTACAATACATCAAAGCCCCTGCTTTCAATGGTGGGCACCAGTGCTCAGCTTGAGACACATGGGGCCTGATTTTCAGAGGAGATGAGCACTCATAACTCTCACTCGCCTTAGGTGGAGCAGCAGGTGCTCAGCATCTCTGAGAAATCAGGCCCCAGGTCTCTCAGGTTGGGCGTCCAACCAAAAATGGATGCACCCAAAATAATCAGTGTCCACTTTTGAACTAAACTCCCCATCCCTCAGCCACACACACCCCCCAACCCCAAGCTTCAGTTCCACTGCCCTTCCTCCATTCCCACCACACAAATGAGCAGGTCACTCCTGGGAAATTAACAGGATACTCGCTCAGAGGACTTCGTTGGCTAGACTCTTATAGACATTGCAAAAGAAGCGGGTCTTGAGAAGAGACTGAGGAGAAGGTGATGGGTTACCATGAATAGCAGCCCAAGATCTCTGTACACTTCAAATATTTTGCGCTTTATGGTTTGGGTCATATAGACCCTGATGCAGTTCAACATCTGTGTTTGCAAGGACCCCGGTGCAAGGCCCCAGGGCAAAAAGCCCAGCAGGGGGAGGAGTGGTGGGGGTGCCAAACTGCCATAATCCGCACCTGCTGGGCTTCAGGGGGCCAGAAAAACCAGGGAAGTAGAGAGCCCTGGGGAGGTCAGGGGCATTTAAGGCCAGCTGGGGCATGAGCTACCACAGGAACCCAAACTATAAACTAAAGCTGTCCCCGCATCCACGGAGATCCCCAGGGAGGGAGAAGCCACATTTCCCTTGGCTTGTCCCAGGTGCTGAGAATTCTAGTTTACACACACGCGCGCGCACGCCAGCACCCAGGGCTCTGGCCATTGCAAAAGTAAGAAGTCAGTCAAACAGCAACAAAGACCTGAAGCCAGCCTGGGCCCACAGAGTAAACACAAACACGAGTCCGTCATTAGCTTTGAACTGACGGCCAGACGGTTCTACTGGGTTCAAATGGAGAGTAACTCCCCTGAAATACACAGGCTTGCACTGGATTTACACCCCATATACCAGTGCACAATCTGGACCAAAGGATTTATTTCTGTTCTCCCTCTCGGTTTCGGAGAGGAATGGCTGGCTGGTTGTGTCTTCTCGTATCCAAATGGGGGAGAGGATGAGAGGTATGCCTGCACAGGCAAGGCATAAGCTTTTACTGCCCCCTCGGATTTCAGCAGTGTAAGTCTCCCACTAAATAACAGCATCCATAAACACTGATGCGTGTCCCTCAATCCCATCACAGCTTTAGTTAGGAGGGGCTCGTTTATCTATTTCAGTGTTCTCTCTGCCTTTAACAGGAAAAGTGTTTCTGGACAGAAGCAAAAAAAAATTCACATCCAGAATCGCAATGCAAGTGTCCATGGAGGTTGATTCCCAGGTTCTACCCCAAATCTTACACCTCAGGAAAGGGGGCTAAGCAGGTAAAACTTTAGGCTTTCTTCCATTCCCATCCCTCACTATGTATGTTTAAGAATGAGCTCTTTCAGGTATTGATATCTTACTGCACTAACAAAAATACAATAAATATAATCTTTAGAATGTGATCTACAGAACAGAAAGCCTAGCGATCAAACTGTGAAAGACAAAATCATCCCCCTGGCTGCTGTTTCTTTACAAATCCATTGGAGAGGGACTACACATTATTCATCTCCACTGGGATCTTAATCCAAAGAGACAGATCTGTTTAACTTCCCTGCATAACAGACGACACTGGGTGCATTCAAGTAATGCATAGATCTGGAATGGGGTGCACTGGATTCCCAGCTCCTCTTCCTCGTGGTGTATCTGTATGCTAGACGATCACCTATTCTGGACCCAAACTTCCTTTCCACCCACGCAACCTTGAAACTGTCTCGCTTCTCTTAACACTGTAATTTACTTATATCAGAAGAGCTGAACTATGCAAATACTCAGAGGCAAAACCTTCTCTCTTTGTAACCACTTAAGAAATTATCTCCACATCATCTAGGAAATTTCTACCCTGCAGATTTTCCTTGGCTTCCTTACTCGGCACATTCAGTCACTGGTATCTTGAGAGAGATACACCGAGTCACTCATTTTACCCACTGAATATATAAAGAAGACCTTGAGATTGTTCAGGAAGCAATTAGACGCTGTTCGGAGGAAAATGGTGTTTTCAAATGGATAACCTCTGATGTAGTCAACAGCCTTTTCTTGTCCCTTTTATGTGCCCCCTTGCAGAAGAGATGAATAATTTTCATTCCTGCAAAAGGCCAACAACACACTCTTATATAGAATACGCCCTGTAAACTGATTTTATCTGAAGCAAGACAAAAAGTGCCTCCTAAATGCAGCTCATCTTCACAACTTTTCTCCCCTCAGAGGTCCTGACATAAGAGGATGATCAAGAATTTTTATTAGCATGTTTACTCTTATTTTTCTCTCCCTGAAGCATGAGGGAGAAGGGAGTTAACAAGTAAGGCTAATGCCTGTCTTTTCCCTCCCAACCCATCTCATCTTTAACCACTGACCTTCATGTCAAGTTCTGCTTACATACTGGCTCTCCTCAACCCACCTTCCTCAGCACAAACACATATGCTTTGCTGGGGAGAGAAGAAAGAATCTGACTGCTGTGAGGAGTGAGACCAAAAACACCTCGAAAAACAGGGATTTAAGTATTCCACAGAGCATGCCACTGAATATTTGCAGATCCCTCCCCACAAGCACACTGGAGCTGTGTGCGTGTGTCCACTCCTTGAGCTGTAGCTCACGAAAGCTTATCCTCAAATAAATTTGTTAGTGTCTAAGGTGCCACAAATACTCCTTTTCTCTTTTGCAAATACAGACTAACAGGGCTGCTACTCTGAAACCAGTGCTATATGTAAGTGGTCAGGGAAAATAAACAGACAGGCAAATAGCTCTTTTCACCACCTTCCACATTGATATTAGAGGGCTTCACACACACTGTGATACACGTATACAAGTATATAAATCCACCCTGTGGAACTAGGTATGGCTATAAATCACAGATACACAGCAGCCTTTCACAAACTACAGTATAATAAATGCTTCACCCATATATGGCGCTTTACCTTTTTCAACGCACTGCAAACCTGAATTAATCCTCACAACACTCCTGTGTGATCCGGTCATCCTCCTAATTTTAAAGATGGGGAAACTGAGACATAGAGAGGTGAGGAGGCTATAATGCTCTGCACATTTCTCTGCATGTAGACTCACCCCTACTGCCCATTCCAATGGATGCAAAGAATAAGCCAAGGAGCGGTCTCTAGACTGAGCTGTTTGGTCAGTTTCACTAGCGCAGCTGGGTTAATGCAGGCAGTAGAGGAAATTTACAAGCACAAAAAACAGCTGCTTCATCTTGGAAAGATGAAATCCAGCATGGGAATGAAAATCCTCTCAGTAGGGCAATAGCAACTGAGACCCAGGCACCCTGGGATGCACCCAGGGAGCCTTTGTACCCCCACAGCCCACACAATCCCCTGCCTGGCTATACCCACTACTGCCTGGGAAGATCTGGTGAATCACCCACGCAGGGAAGGAATGCCTCTCTGTCCTCACTCTGACCAGCTAAGGCCCTGAAGGCATCTCCTCCAGGAGCCCAAAGCAGGAGCAGCGCCAGCCCCCATGTACGCTGGGCTTCCCCTAATAAAAGATGAACCATACACTCCAGGCAAAGTTCCTCAACCCCAGACACCCAAAGAAAAAAGAGCCCCAGGGGCTCAGATGAGCGAGCAATCAATCAGGGCTTGGGGAATGCTAGCTCTTCCCTCCCTCCCTCCCCGGACACCCACAATTAGACATGTCCCTAGGAAACCGAGTACAACACTAGCAAGAGTTAGACCTGATATACCCCTTAATAAATTATACACTGGAAAAAAGAACGACCCCCATCCCCCACCAAAAATATCAGTGAACAATCAGAGTAAACTTTTCCCTTTAAACCCAGGGACCGGAGGGGGGGGGGAGGCTGAAGGAAATAAATACAATCTAAAGCCCTATCTTCATTGCCGGATCCGTTCCAAGGATGACTCGGAGTTAGTCACGATTGCAATGCAAAGCTATTTCCCAGCTTCGCAGCCTCCAAATCCGGGCAGGATTGCTTCCCACCTCAAGCCCAGACCCAGCTCTTCTCTACAAGAAGTCCCCAGAAAGCAGGGGCTGGGGAGGAGAAGATGCAGTGCCGCTTTCACAGCCTTCACTGAACGCCCCATCTCCCCACAGCAGCCAGCTCGCTTCCCTCCCTAGGACTTAAACAGGGAGGAGAAAGCGTCTTTTAGAAATAAAAATACAATACCAGGCAAACGTAAACGCAGAGAGATCGGGCATGGCTTTCCCTCCTGGCTCCCTCCCTGCCATGCACACGGACAATCCATCCTGCCTGTTCCAGGATCCCCCTCCTTCCACAGCCCTGCTGCATTCCCCCTTGTGCTAGCTCTTCCGTACCTTCCACGTTACCGCTGCATGTTGTGACTGGGGGTGGGTCTCTCCCTCGCAGCCCTCCTCAGGCAGGGAAACAGCAGTAGCACGTTTTACCCAGAGAGAGCATTTTAAGCGTTAAGATATTTCCTCCCCCCCGCCCCACAATCTATTCCAAAAATAAGCATTTACAACCACATGCTGATCAATTTCAGTCCTTTCCATTTCATCCCCCCCACACCCACTACACGCGCGCACACACCCTTTAGTCAATTGCGAAGGCAACAGATTTCCTCGTCCTCCACACTTTTAATAGCAAGCCCCCTGCACGTTTATTTTAAACTCTTTCCGCTCCAGCCCAGCCACATTTCAAGGGAAGCCATTCAGACTCATTTTGAAGCAGATTTCCCCTGTGCAATCCACCCACCCCCTCAGATTCTTCTTGGCTGGGCGATTGCCCTCTGCTCCCCACACCCCCAAACGTTTTCTTGTCTCTCTAGTTTACATTCTTCCAGCACCGGCGGAACACAACGGCACGCACACAATCACAGCAGCGAGCCCACCCAGCAAAAGCATCCAGAGAACTCCCCTTCCCCTGTGTGCATGCGAAAAGAAAGAAGGATCTCCCCCCGGGGGGGGGGGGGGGACGGGACTGCAATCCTACCCCAGCACAGCACAGGCTTGCCGCGAGCTGAGAAACGCAGAACATTTCCGTCTCTCTCTCGGCACAGTGTGTCTCTCTCTCAGATGGGGCACAACTGCTCCAGAGCCAGGCTGGGAAACAAGGAGAAAGGCATTGCAATCCCCTCACCCTCCTGTACAGCCACCTTTCCCCCCGCCTCTCGCTGCACAGTCACCGCCTCGGTTTTTTTAGAAAGGGGTGGTGGGGGGGACAAACCCCACGCATCCGATTCCTGGGAGCTGAAGGAGGAAAGTTGGATTCTGGTTACTTACCGCCTGGACTGGAGCTTGCTTCAGATGTGCCAGCCATAATCACATTCCCCACCAACCAACGAGCCCTCCCCCCTCCCGGCAAGCCGGGGCTCGGCTCCGCTCCGCGCCTCGCTCGCTCCGCCGCCGACCAGCATGAATGGAATTGGAATGGAATGCAGCGCAGGGTTCCAATGGAACTCCAGCCTCGATCTGACTTCCCAGGGAGAGCGACTCAGTCACACGTTCAAACGGGCAGCTACTGGCTGCTCCCCCAGCTCTCCCCTCTAGAGGGCGCCCTGGCCTGCGCAGACTGGCGCACCGAGAGAGGAGGAGGAGCAGGGGAGCCGAAAGGGGCGGGCACCCCGTTAAAAGGGCAAGGGCAGAGGGGCTGCCCTAAAAGCGGCAATGCTTTTGTAAGTGCCAGGAGGGTCCACAAGCGATGGAAGAACCACAAACGCAGGTCATAGAATATCAGGGTTGGAAGGGACCTCAGGAGGTCATCTAGTCCAACCCCCTGCTCAAAGCAGGACCAATCCCCAGTTTTTGCCCCAGGTCCCTAAATAACTCCCCCAAGGATTGAACTCACAACCCTGGGTTTAGCAGGCTAATGCTCAAACCACTGAGCTAGCCCTCCCCCTTCTTCTCAGCTCCCCAGGAGGGCAGGCAGGTGACTGAGGGGGCAAATAAACTAGCAGTGGGCTGGCAGCCAAGCCCAATACTGCTGTGCAAGTTTACAGCACCCTCCAGCCACAGATGGCAACAACTCTCTAACGACCAGAAAGAATGAGGAGTACTTGTGGCACCTTAGAGACTAACAAATTTATTTGAGCATAAACTTTTGTGGGCTAAAGCCCACTTTATTAGATGCATGCAGTGGAAAATACAGAAGGAAGGAAGATAGATAGATAGATAGATAGATACAGAGAACATGAAAAAATGGAGGTTGCCATACCAACTCTACCAAGACCAATCGATTAATGTGGACTATTATCAGCAGGAGAAAAAAAACTTTTGTAGTGATAATCAGGATGGCCCATTTCAAACAGTTGACAAGAAGGTGTGAGTAACAGTAGGGGGAAATTAGGATGGGGAAATAGTTTTAAGTTACTGTAATGACTCATCCACTCCCAGTCTTTATTCAAGCCTAATTTAAGGGTGTCTAGTTTGCAGATTAATTCCAGTTCTGCTGTTCCTCATTGGAGTCTGTTTTTGTTTTTTTGTTGAATAATTGCAACTTTTAGGTCTGTCATTGAGTGTCCAGGGAGGTTGAAGTGTTCTCCGACTGGTTTTTGAATGTTATAATTAAAACTGAATGTTAAATAATGTTAAATAATGTCTTATTTGTGTCCACTTATTCTTTTGCATAGAGACTGTCCGGTTTGGCCAATGTACATGGCAGAGGGGCATTGCTGGCACATATCACATTGGTAGAGGTCCAGGTAAACGAGCCTCTGATAGTGTGGCTGATGTGATTAGGTCCTATGATGGTGTCCCTTGAATAGATATGTGGACAGAGTTGGCAATGGGCTTTGTTGCAAGGATAGGTTCCTGGGTTAGTGTTTTTGTTGTGTGGTTGCTGGTGAGTATTTGCTTCAGGTTGGGGAGCTGTCTGTAAGCGGGGACTGGCCTGTGAGAGTGAGGGATCGTCCTTCAGGATAGGTTGTAGATCCTTGATGATGCGCTGGAGAGGTTTTATTTGGGGGCTGAAGGTGATGGCTAGTGGCGTTCTATTACTTTCTTTGTTGGGCCTGTCCTGTAGTATGTGACTTCTGGGTACTCTTCTGGCTCTGTCAATCTGTTTCACTTCAGCAGGTGGGTATTGTAGTTGTAAGAATGCTTGATAGAGATCTTGTAGGTGTTTGTCTCTGTCTGAGGGGTTGGACCAAATGCAGTTGTGTATAAGACCGAATTCTGCTGCCCATTGTAGCATCACCCCAGTTTTAAAAACATGGAAACTGAGGCACACCCCGAGAGGCCAAGGACCCAGGGTGACTAAGGGCAGAGCTGAAACCAGACCTCAGGAATCCTGGTTCCTAAAGCCCTGGTCCGGCTACTGGATCACATACCCTCCCAGATCCAGAAACAGAGCCCAGGAAACTTGACCCTGTGTCCACCACTAGATGGCACTTCCTCTCAGAGCCAGGAACAAGGCTCAGGAGACAACTCTCTGTCCATTGGTCCCATCACTAGACTACACTGCCTCCTTGAGCTGTGAACAGTTTGAACACATGTACCTTAAAATCAGATAAACATATAATGCCTGAGTTTCACTGCTATGGATACAAATCACTTTATTTAGCAAGTAATGACCCAGCAACAACAGTCTGGTTGTTTAATTTGTGCTTCCCAAGCCTAGTTAAAGGAAAATAAACAACTGCATCACAATAATAATATTTTGCATTTTGATACTACTTTTCAGAGGAAGGGCTCAAAGCACTTTACAAGCTATTAACCACCTCTGGGAGTCCAGCGTATCATCCCTACTTTACAGTTAGGGTAACGGCTGGCACCAAGAAATTAAGTAGCTTGCCCAAGGTCATGCTAATTTTGCCAAGGTCGTTCTGACTTGCCATACATTAGCACCAAGTAAATAGCAAAGCCAAACTAGAACCCCAAAAATCCTGACTCTGTGCCCCATGCTCTAATCATTTAACGCTCTGTCCCTTTATTGTTTTTCATCCTGAAGGATCCCCCAATGTTGCATAACCCACATATGTACAATACAACAGCTGAGTAGCACGGCAACAGAAGGCAGGCAAAATGTTGATCAAGGACCCCAAGACAAGCCCCTGTACGCACAGCAGAGAGGCTCTGGATTTTAAAGGCCTTATCGGAAGGATCACACTTCAGCATTCTCCCCAGTACCATGGCAAGAGCACTGATGCCCCGGCTGCTCAAGGTTGCATTGGCACAGGAAGCATTGTCTAGAGATACTGACATGGTTGTTAAAGAAAAACAGCCACTCAAGATGCAGGTAGAAAATGAGGGAATATCCCTACCTCCTAGGAAAGCACTGCAAACCCTAGACAAGAGGGAGGAGGGCTGGGGCTGGGGCTGGGGCTGGGGCTGGGGGGGAGGTGAGGGGGGCATTCACCTCTAGGGGGCCATTCAGAGCCAGGTTTGTGGTATCCCAGGACCAGATCAACCCTTCCCAGACACAGATCAGGCTATTAACTGATGGAGCTTAGGGGATAGAAAATTCTGCAAGGCTCTCCCCCTGCACTTCCCCTAGGATCATGTCATAAGAGGGTGAGACTCACCCCTATACATATTTACATACAGGATGAGCCGCAGTTCTCCCTTTTCTGCTCCTGGGATGAAGGGCCGTGGGTACTTCCTTAGGATGAAGGAGCCTGCACAGGAGTTAATGTGCTACCTGGATACATTAACTCTCTGCTGGTTTTGCCAGGGGCCATGGGGTAGGAGGGAGGGACAATGTGGGTCCCCTCCAGCCCTCTGCTTCTGACCTCCACCCTCAACCCACAGAGCGGGCACCATGGGGACAACACCCCAGAGGGTCTGACTCTACCACCACCCTGTACATACTATGTGGCAGACATGGTAGCCCATCTGAAGGTGGCTTAGTGGCCTACAATATGAAATGAGTTTGGGTCCTAGGACCTATACAGGCCCCCAATGCATAGCACAGCCACGTGGACTGAGTGCTGGTTCCAAAAGCTAGCCCTTCGTCCAGTTCCCAGTGGACAGATGGCCATACATCCCAATTGACAGTAGTGGGCAATGTCTGCCAAGGGGCCCATGCAGACTGGATTTCCTCTCCCCCCTGCTGGGGAGTGGCCAGGGGGGAGTGACATCGGCAGGGGGCCACGCAGGAAGCTGGCCCCTCCTCTGCCCATGCTGTGGCCATTCTGCAGCTAGACTGAGGACTTTGTGCTCCAGAGCTGTCAGTTCAATATCTTTCACTGGCACTGAATTCACTTCACTTAAAAACAAAATTATAAAGAGGACAAATAATAAAAGCCATAAACAAGAATAAGTGACGATGTGAGTTGATTATTTGTCTTTTGAAAACGCACTTCGTGCCAGCCACTTTTACCACTTCCATTTTTCCCCTTTACTCTCTGCTCCTTGTGACATTCTCTTCTCATCCAAGGGCACGTCTTCAGTAGCAACGTTAAAGTTTTGCTACATGGCTGTGTATTCACGGCATAGCGCTGGGAAAGAGCTCTCCCAGCGCTATAAAAAAACCCACCTTCATGAGGGGAATAGCTACCAGCGCTGGGGCACTGTCTACACTGGCGTTTTACAGGCAGCGCTCAGGGGGGTGTTGTTTCACACCCTTGAGTGAGAAAGTTGCAGCGCTGTAAAGCACCAGTGTAGACAAGGCCCAAGAGAGCAACATCACTTCCACACTGAGCCATGTCCTCCCGTGGCAAAGGGGACCCTGTTCTTTCCAAACACCTCTTACCTCAGATCCAACTCACTACACCAAACACATGTCTTGCAGGATATTTATCCACAAAGAGTAAAATGTAAGGAATCTGCAAGAAGCTCATAACTGGCCAAGACTCACAGTCATTGTGAGATGTATGTTTGGGTAAAATTTATGGAATAAATGTATTTATAATGAAAGTATGCTTTATGGACTTGGAGTAGAAATTAGTCACCAGAAGTCCTGTGTCTCGTTGTCACTCCCCTTACTGAGCTGGGGACATAATGCAAGGTTCTACTGTCTACCCTCACCACACCCCACTCAATGGAAAACTATCAGAGACAATTACAAATAATTGAAACACCTGGTGGTGAAAAGGAACATTATAGCAGGCAGGAGATGGCCCTGGCTATGAATCAGGGTGTAGGGGAAGGCACTCTGTATCCATTCACTGAGGAAACCCCTTAGGGAGCGAGGGGCTTTCAGGAACATGTGGCTCCTGATTCTTGTGCAATCAGTCAGCTCTGCAACAGGCTGAACTTGGGAGAGATCCTACCTTAGTATATAGGAAAGCTAATTGTTGGTAAGTGTGGACCCAGGTTCGTGTTTTATGAATCTGTTTTGAGCTGTAACCAGCTGTTTCCACCACTTCCTCTCACATCTAGTTAAATTTTTAGTCTCTCTTAAATAAATCTACTTTTGTTTTATTATAAGTGCTCACGAGTGCTGTGTGGTTTACAGGAGTGGTGGCTTAAGGTAAAATGGTAAACGGGGCTACACTGCACTGTTGGATGCAGAGGATCTGGAATTTCTGTGAGTAGCCAGTGTGAGGGGCTGGATATCACAGGGGAACAATTCAAAGGAGGCTTGAGGACAGGGGACCTATTGTTAACCTGCAAGGCGAAGTCAGGGCCAGAAAAGAGTGGCTGAAAGGCTGGTGGTGCCAGGGAGCTGACACCCACCTATCACAGGAAAGAATCCCTGTCTCTGGAGGTAGGGGAGAACAAGATGAATGTCAGTCTTAGATACCCTGAGAATCATCACCCCTCACCCTGTACTTCCCTCCACCCCCAGTGAAATCACTGCACCTCTGTTTGTTCCTTTCTTTCTCTGCACACCAGGATTGCCTGGGACATCAGCTACCGCACACCACCCAACCAGCAGGGGGCTCCTGCACATTTTTGTAAATCCCACAAAAATGGCGACTGTGGTTTTTTTTCTATGACATTTCTCAATTGGATTGTGATCCTTTTTAACAACCATGAGGTATTTCAAGTCAGGAGTGCACTTCAAAAGATAGTGCAAGGATTTTGTGATCAGCTATGTTCGAGACATAAACCTGAGGGTTTCTCTTTAACTGGGTTGGGCTGGAGCCTCAGGCAAGTTTGCCTTAACAGACCCTATGTTTGGTGTTGCACAGGATGTAATGTGCTAGGGGAAAGGCGCAAATGACTACAACATGGCAAGGTCATAGAGAATCAGGCCCGGGGGGGACCGAGAAGGAAGGAAGTCTCTTCCTCCCTGCTCTTGGAGCTGCTGGAGGCCAGTTCAGGGGGGCATCATCCACACAGATCCAATAGCAGGATTGGGCCTTCATCTATGCACAGGTCAGCACTAACAACGCAAAGCTCTATTCCAAATGACACCTCTGCCATTGCTTAGCCCACTTGGTTCTTGAATGATTCTGCTTTGCAAGAGCCAGAACCAAAGAGGGGTGAAGGAAATTCCCGATCTGCATGAGTCACAGCTCCCTAAGGGACACCGCTCTGCCTGGTAAGATTAGCTGGGCTGTTCACTGGCCCTGCATCTGAGCATCTGCATGGCTGAGTAGGGTTACCACCTTTGAAATGCAAAAAACACCCAGCCCCAACCCCCAGCCACAAGACAAGCCCACCACAACCACACCCCCCAACCATAAGGCAACTCTGCAACACCTCCCCTTTCAACAGCCGCTTATAGTATCTAGAGAGATAACACATATAGATAAGATTGGTGAGATTGGTCACCTCACTCTTGGGTGACTCAACCCCTCTCTGACACCCGTGCAGTACCCTTGCGTGTTGGTGGGCAGACAGCTGCTGTATTTTCAACCGTTTTGATCTGTTATCACTTGAACTGCGGAAGGGGGAACACTGCAGCATCTTCAGCTGGACACAGAAACTTTTAACATTAGCTATCCCAGTGTATTGTGATAATAATGCAAATCTTTAGACCCATGTAAAAAAAAAAACCCAGCAGATTAAATTATTTTTCTGGCAACTGGCAAATCCATTAAAAAACCTGCCAGGCTGATCAAATACCAGGTGATAAGCCTATGGCTGAGGCAAGATGTTTTTGAAAGGGAGAACCCGCTCTGGAATTTGTTTCCCTTGCTGCTCTTACAGAGGTTGAGTCTTTTGCCACTTGGGGCTCAGTGCAAAGCCCAACTCTTTCCTACAGCTCTAGCGTCAGGGGGCGCAAGTATGTGTGTTTCTGTCTGTAGCTGAGCGTGTCCAGGGGCCTGCACCAAGAGCTAACCGGATGTGCACCAATACAAATACCCTTCTTCGTAATGAGGGTTTGCACCCACAGCATGTTTTCTCTTGAGGGTTTCAAAGTGCTTTACCAGGGGATCAGGGGAATAAAGTATGGATACTTCATTTTACAGCTGGGGAAACTGAGGCACAGAACGGGGAAGTGTCATGCCACGCAGGGAATTGGGAATCAGACTCCCAGACCAGCGTTCAGATCATTGGACTACAGATGGCCCCTTCTTCACACTTCTTGGGATATGAATTGTAGGGATCTCCCCCACCTACAGGCCTTTATATTAACAATACGACTGAAACAGACTGATAAATTCCCACCCCATATCTTTAGCTATCCTAGAATTACCAATTTAACAACTGCTGCTAATGGGTCCAGCTAACCTACGTGAAGGCCTCCTAGGAGAGCACCCCATGCTGTTCTGGATTCATGCTCCCTCTCGCTGAGTTACGAGTGGTTTGATGGGATCAGGACGGAGCTACATGCTGCCTACATCAGCAGGAAAAGCAGGTTGGCACCATGCAGGGGAATAAGAGAGGAAAATAGGGGGTCCTGGAAGCCAGAGCTGAACTTACAACTGGTAGGGCCTCAAGTAGCCAGAATGGAGAGGAAAACAGGGCCTTGAACTGCTTTCCTCTCCGGCAGACCAAGATCTAGCAGCAAGTAGATCATTGAATCAACTGTGTAGGTCCCCAGGGGTCCCTTACGGTGCCAAAGGCTGGTCCTGCTCGAAAGCTACCCAACAGCAACACAGAATTGCTGGCAACTCCATTTGGCATGTTCATTCCAATCTAGACAGGGTTGGTTGCGTTTTCAATCCCGTCAGCCTGAAAAGACAGAATACAATATCTGCCTTATTGTGGCAGCTTTGCGGAGCCTTGATTGGATGCATTCCCTTTCAAGTGACAGTTTCTCCTCCTGTATTTGTCACATCCCTTATTTGTGTATAGAGCACGGTGCGGAGGCTTAAAAGCTTTTGAGACAGAGAGGAAAAGAATGAACAAACTAGCTCTGACTAAAGCAAAGTGATTGGAGTTTGGGTTCCTCTCCCGTGGATTGAAATGAACAGCTTTCCTTTTTTTTCCCCCCTCTTTTTTTTTTCCCAGAGGCTAAATTTAGTGAATTCTTTTCACATTAAAACCTTCTCAGGTATTCACAGCCAAAGAGGCTGCTACTTTTGTCTCTCGAGGGAGTTTCTGAGACAGCAAAACCTCTTAACCATGTGAGGAAGAAGGAAGAAAATATTCAAGAGATCCCCCACCATCCCTTTAAGAACCTTCTCTCTCTTTGACTTTGTCTCAGGATACTTACAGAGGCACCTTGGCCTCCTCTTCTCTGGCTACTACCTTGTCTTGCAGGCACAAGGGTAATGGGAGGAATTATCCCTCGCCCTGGTAAGTGCTTCACGCACTAGGCAGGATCACACGGTCTTGGGCAATACTCCCATGGACATCGGTAGTGATGCTACTTGTGTAAGGACTGCAGGATCAGGGCCATTTTCCCCTGATCCAGTGGTTCATGGGGAGGAGGTTGAGGTGACGGATGTCCTCATTTCTGCTCAAACTAAGGGGATCTGGATTGTCATAAAGGGGATGAGAGAAATTACGGTCAGTGGCTGAGCTGGGAAAAGAACCCAGGAGTCCTGTCTCCCAGTCTCATGCTCCAGCCACTTCCTCTCTGATATCACCAGAATTCTATGGGGCAGGTATAGACGCTGAAGAATAAAACAAGTAACATGGATGTCCAGGCCACAGAGCAGGAAGTGGGCAGCCTGGGAGCAGGCAGGGGAATGCTGATGAGTTTGGGTTGGAGCAGAAGCAATCTTTCACCCAGAGTCCCGCCAACCACAACCACAGCATCAGGACAGCAGGAGCCTTTGTGGCTGTTGTGACATGCACAAAACGCACCATGGAGGGTGCAGCTTCTGTAAATGCAGATCCAGCAGCCATGCCCACACAGCTGTCCCAAGTCCCAAGACAGAAAGAGGTCACAGCTCTGTGCCGCAGGAGATCCAGGCCTTTGCTTAGGCTCCTCACTTCCAGGCATACCCTCCCTGCACAGTGGGATCCCATTATATTCAGCAGCCCTCAGTTAGGCCAGAACACTTGGCCCAGCTGGTTTCTAGCTTGCCCATCTCTTCTGTCACTGATCTAAGATCTTAGTCTGTTCTTTAATTTTATTTTATTTTTGTAATGCTTTCCCATTCACCTTTAACTGAGAAGACACCTAAGATCCATACTATCAGTGAGGGCAGCTGGCATGAAAGGAACATTGAAGGTAGTTGACATTTCAGAGCTCCTGTTGGCTCTGGAGGGAAGATTTGAAGTAGATGTCTCAGCTCTCGGCTGGAACAAAAACCACAGAGGTTAGGGGCTTCCTCTCTCACACTCTCATTATGTTGAGAATGAGTAGCCAACACCTGCACAACTCACTGAAAACTTTGACCCAAATTCAATTTAAAGGCATCTGTTCTCAGTAGTTCTGGTCCATCTTTCTCTATTAGATGGATGACTCAGGGATCATTGTTCCTTAAGGTGACTTGCAAATATTTTGTTTAAAAGAAATTAGCCAGGAGGGTTGGCTGGCTCAGGAGAGTGGTTATGGCCGAGGGAGATATTGCCTTTCAGCTCATTGGTTTGAATCCAGCCCAGGCTAATAATGAGTGGCCAAAAATGATTATCTAAATTATGGCTCTTTGGTGTGAAATCGTTATGGTGGCCTCAGGTCAGGTCTCGTGGCCACATACCACATCCTAAAACCAACAGAGCCTCTTTCTGTGTGAGATCTCAGGTAGCAGAAAAGGAATCTGAACAGCCCTGGAGTTTGGGGTACATCCCGATCCAAACTCTGCAGCTTAGTTCCAGCTGATGTGGAGACGATATGCCCTTTTCTGCCATCCTCAGCTGAGCAAGAGGCAGCAGGAGCAGACAAATCCCTTGGAAACACCAATCCTGCTATTTCCCCCACCTTGCGCTGATGTCTTTGCTAATAAAGAGCCAGGGAATGGAAGCACAAAGCAGACAGGCTGGGCAAGCGGAATGGTGCCCAAACAGAGCGTTTGTCAAAGATTTCCAGTCGGCATCAGCAACTCTTTAAGCTTCTTGACAGTCGGGATAACAAAATATGTCTGTAGAGCTCTGGGGATACAGAGTGAAATTAAAATGGATAATGAATAGAGCCATTTTCCAGGGTATCACAGCTGCGAATGCTAGCAGGGCCAGAAAGCAAAATGCACTAGACAGGCACCCATGAAAGGGACCACACCATGTTTTGGGGTCCCATCACCATGCAGCCCTGTGTTCCCCTGCCTGACGCATGAGGAAGATATTTGCCATCTACTAACAGGGATCTTACACTGTATCCTTGAGGGCTGCCCTCTAGATTGGCAAGCATGCGCAGTGTATTGCTGGGTACAGGGCTAATGGAATCATCTCCCCCATTTGCTTGTTGTGCTTACGTCCCTTGAAAGGGGAATTTTTTTCTGTTAAAGCTCTCATTGAGCAGTCTGCGGTATTGTTAATTGCATCTGGAGGGGTTTGTGTTCTCTCCACGCAGGGGTATAAAACGAGAGGATTGCACAGTTCAAGGACCCAGGTCATCTTGAGGAGGGGAAGGAAGAGAAAAAAGGGGGGTTGTCTTTATGTGTCCTGTTGCACTTGGATCAACCTGTTCTTAGACTTGGGGGGTGGGGGCATTTCCATATATTTGCCAAATGTCTCTGTCATCCCAAAGCGAGTTTGTATAAAGGGTGAGAGGGCAGGTTGGGTTATTTATTTGCTGTGATTACTCTGGGGTAGGGGTCGGCAACCTATGGCACGCATGCCAAAGACGGCACACGAGCCGATTTTTAATGGCACGCTGCTGCCTGCCAGGTCCCAGCCGCTGGCCCCGCTCAGCCCGCTGCCGAACCCAGGCCGGCAGCAGGCTGAGTGGGGCCGGCGGCCAGGACCCCGGCAGGCTGCAGCGTGCCATTAAAAATCCTGCCTGCCCCAGCCTGCTCTTCTCCGCCCCGCCCCCCACGGAGGCAGAAGAAGCTTGGTCTTGCCGGCTGCTGCTGCAGGGCAGGCAAGCTCCCTCTTCCCCCAGCATGCTGGGTTCCTGCCCCTTCTCCTCTCCCTCCCTGCTGCCGATCCGCTGATGGCCCTTGCGAGGAGAGGGAGAAGCGGAGCCGCAGCGCCCTTGCTGCTCCAGGGAGGAGGCAGAGAAGAGGTGGGGATGAGGCCTTGGGGAAGGGGGGGGGGTGGAATCAGGGCATATCCCCTCCAGGCCCCTGCTGTGAGCCGCTCTGGGCAGGGGGCTAGGAGCACCCCCAGGACCCCAGCTCACACCCCCAGCCCTCTGCCCTGACCCCTACACCCCCCACACACCCCAGCCTCCTGCCCTGACTCCAGCACCCCCCTCACATGCCCCCAGCCCTCTGCCCTGACTCCTGCACCCTCCTCACACACCTGCAGCCCCCTGCCCTGACTCCTGCACCCCCCACACATACCCAGCCCCCTCACACTCCATGTCCTGACTCTTGCACCCCCCACATTCCCACCCCCACCCTGAGCACCAAATGGGAGCTCCTGCACCCCCCACCCCCCTGACATTCCCACTTGCACCCCTCACACCATATGGGAGCTGCCCTGATAAGCACTCCACACCCAAACCTCCTGCCCCAACCCTGAGCCCCCTCCCTCATTCTAGCTCCTGGCCAGACCCTACACCCCAACCCCCAGGCTGTTCCTTCACCCCAGCCCTGTGCTCAGTGCACTCCCACCCTCAATTCAGTGCAGAGAGAGAGGAAGAGAATGGGCTAGAACCAGGGAGAAGGTAGGTACCCACTCTATGTGGGCAGGGCCAGGATCCCAGACTGGCAGCGGGACCCTGGCTGGCAGGAATCGGCGGACGGAACCCCAGACCAGCAGCGGGCTGAGTGGCAGTGGGCTGAGCCGCTCAGCCCGCTGCCCGTCTGGGGTTCTGGCTGCTGGCCTCTTGCCAGCCGGGGTCCCGGCCGCAGGCCCTGCTCAGCCCGCTGCCGGCCTCGCTGAACGGGCTGGTGGCATAAGATCAGCATTTTAATTTAATTTTAAATGAAGCTTCTTAAACATTTTGAAAACCTTGTTTACTTTACATACGACAATAGTTTAGTTATATAATATATAGACTTACAGAGAGAGACCTTCTAAAAAATGTTAAAATGTATTACTGGTACGCGAAACCTTAAATTAAAGTGAATAAATGAAGACTCGGCACACCACTTCTGAAAGGTTGCCGACACCTGCTCTGGGGTATGCTTAACAGATTCTCCAGATTGTTACTGGAAGTCTGGGTGTAAGTTTCAATACATGTGTGTCAAGGCAAGGCAATCAGCACTAGATCTGAGATGTGGGAGTGATGACAGAGGGAGGAGCAAGATGGTTTTTATGGGAGGTTTGCACGGTTCTCACTCTCTCTCTTCTTGTAAGGCTGCCTTTGTACTCACAAAAGACACCAGACTTCACTGTCTCAGAGGCTGACGTCCTCCATTTACACAGAACAAATACAACGCACTGCGCCATTGTCCCTTACCAACATGCCTTGACTATAGGCCTACAGACACCATTCTAGGGGAGAGAGCGCCTCTAGACTAGCCAGTAGGGGATGAGAGGGAAGATGGTTCATTCAGTCCTTGGGCTGTTACTCAGTAAATGTGATGTAGACACCTGCCAGCTCCCTGGAGACCTCCTGCCCATTTCACACAGGCCACCCTGGGGGCTGTTAGGGAGGAATGACTTTGTGTATTGATATTTCTTCATCTAAGTCTATTTTCCCAGTCATCAACCTGCCATCTCAGCACCTTATAGACTCTGATGGTGCTGGTGAGACTAACACTGTGTCCCTCAGTCATTATCTTTGGGCTCCCAGTTCCCCCTCACAGACTCTTGCTGGTGCTTCCACACTGCAGCCTGAGTGACTCCTCAGGATCTGTGGGCTCCTTGCTAGGTGACGCTGAGATCACCTGCTAAACCAAATCCAGGCCTCTCACCACAGAGTGAAACCAAATGCAGGCAAGCCTGACTTCTACTTGGGGGAAGTTTGAAGGTAAGAGACAGACTTTCTCCCCGATCCCTTCGGCACCACAAAGAATTGTGTGAGAATGTCTAACTCCATCTGATAATCCTGTCACATGGCAAACAGCCTAAGATACATCAGCAACAGAACTCACAGCCTTTAACTCCCCAAAGCAAGGACCTCTGCCCAGTGAGTTATAACAGCCCCTGTGTTAAGTAAGCCACTAGAGCAAAGCAAACAGCTGCTTTGGCACAGTCCAGCCTCTAAAGGGAAGCGTTGTACACACAAGTAGGTTGGCTGGAGCTGGTACTTGGGGATATATAGTACTTCATGGGTGGCCCCAGCAGTTTCTGCAGCATTTCAGCTTTAATTAAAGATAGACAAATAAATAAAGTGTTTGCCCTTTCTGGTTGCAGAGGTGGCATGATGCAGGGCTGTCTGCCTGAGTCTGCAGGCAGCCTGAAACAATAGCTCTAAGAGACGGATAAGGCAAGCCCACTCACTGAATGTTGACTGAAAGAAACCTCAGAACAGCTGTTTGAATGTTAACATGCACATCACTGTGGATCATTTTAGCAGGGACTGTCAGTTAATCCAGTAAGGTGGACAGCACTTGGAATTGGGAACCGTATTTGTGCAGAGCATTCACTCCTTCTCCACAGCCAAATCAGCTCATTAGAAGAGTGCCATATCTCTGAGAGCCATCTGCCACCTTGGCCAAGTCCCCACCTCCTTTCATACCACAACCACCAGCTTCTTCACAGTGCAACATTCACTGTGTTTTCAGCTCACACTCTCCCCATCTCCTCTCTACAGCCAGGTGCAGTTACAGATTCTTTGCAGTGCAGATCAGGTTTCTTGGTGGCAATTGGGACCCCAGGTGGCATTTTCTACCCAAACAAGGCTTTCTGCTCCTCCAACAAGTGGCAGCAGCAGTAGGGGTGATGCTCTGTATGTGAGTATTGCACAGGATCGATTGCACTCCCATCTGGTTTAAACGGGAGAGAGTGATTGCTGTGATTTAGACTTTCAGTTCCAGCTAGTTTTATACTAATCTCTTTCCATCTGGAATTGAAAAAATATAATATCAGGTTAAAAGACATCTTTTGTGTCCTCTCCTAGGATGATAATCAGGCTTTACACTTACCTTGCAGCTTTCATCAGAGAAGAGGGTTAAGTAGCATTATTCCTATTTCACAAATGGGGAAACTGAGGCACAGAGTGATGACGTGACTCGCCACATGACTCACCACATGACACAGAGTCAGGAATAGAATACAGGTCTCCTGACTGTAAGTTGCCTGTTCTAACCACTGCACAGTTCGAATTCTTGTTTCTATAATTTATTTTGTATGAGGAGAAGTCACCAGGATAGTTATTTCCAGTACCCTCTCATCTGCTGACTCAGTTTCCAATTCCAAGTGTCATTCATCATATCAGATTATCTGGCTGCTCCTGCTAAAATTCAGCCAGTGGATGGAGCTGCACCAAACCCTTTAACAGGTCAGATCTGTTTCCTCATGGCATGCAACATGAGGGGAGACAGAAGAGACACAATAGTTCTGTTGCTTTCTTTGGTGCATACAGGGAAGCCCATTTAAAATTAAAATAGACGTGGCAGGAGCTGGTGTAAATAATGCATTTGTGGTGCACTACACAGTTTACAGAGCCTGTATTCACTGTTTAATCTTATTTAAAGAAACCCAGCCCTGCCTGCATCATTAAAAATGCATCCTGGTTTCAACTTCAACATAGACATACTCACCACTGAGAAGCAGACAGCTCGGATACTGTTTTCATGTCTTCACAGTCTCAGCTGGTCCTAGATACTTTCCTACAGGGCGCAGTGAGACCTCTGAATCCCATGGAAAATTCATACCTTGGCTCTGTGCATCTTCTATACGGCCCTTTAGAGCTGTGCATTCTGCATAGGGGCCTGGGATGGGAATCAGGACTCCTGGGTTCTATTCCTGGCTGTGCCATCGACTCATTGTAAGGTCTTGGACAACTCACTTCTTGGCCCTTTGCCTCATTTTTCCTGCCTGTAAAGTGGGGATAATCATAGTTATGACCAGAACGCTGTACAAAAGAGATCTCTATAGATGTGTACATGTAGCTAGTCAGTAGGAAGAGGCCATCTGCTGGAACATAAGAATACCAAGCACTGTTCAAGGTGTAAATTCAGTAAACCACCTCTGAGCACTACAAACCTACCTCTGTAAAGTGCTTAGCCATCTTATGGAAAGTGCTATACAAGGCCCAGAGATGCAGCCAGGTGCTGGAGTCAACAGGACCTGCTTTCAGACCGAACACGAGTTAGTTTTACTATTCCTTCCCTTGCATCCCTCCCTACATCTCAGGCTTTCTTCTCACCCTCTCACTGTGTGAAGCCCAACAGCTCCCAGCTGGCTCAGTGCAGGCTGTGGGCTGTAAGATTCTCTAGGCAGGCCTCCTGTGTGTGTGTCTGTGCAGGACAGCCTACACTTAGCGTGGAGAGACAGCAGCCTTGGAAAATGAATCTTTCACACACTGCAGTTGTTTGCTCTGGGATTTCCTGGCAAGCAAATGCCTCCCAGACCAGGAGCCCTAAATAATCATCTCAGGCCCCAAGGGGCACGGTCACACCTTCTGCCACAAATTTCACACGAACACAGACATTGTACATGATTCAGTTGGCATCTCTGGCTGCTGACAGCGGTGTTGTAGCAGACTGTCTGTGGCCTCAGAGGCAAGGGATGGAGAGAACCTCGCTCCCTGTTCCTGTCCCGATGCAGGATTGCTCTGTACAGCTCCTCTCTTCCAGCTTGAGGCTGTAGCACAAAGTCTCCCTCCTTGGGAAAACAGGCTCCCACACAATGTTTGCTCTTCATTTTCATTCCAGTGACACAGTTTCAGGGGCTGGCATTTCATGACTGGCTCTGTGATGGAACTTAATTCGTCTTGCATGATGTGCAGTTGATGATGGGGCCTGGGGAGGGGTTAAATGGGGGCAGGGGTAGGAGGGGGAAATGTACTCCAAGGGCCTGACTGCAATTTGCAGTGTCTTTCTAAACGGTATAAGCCACTGGCTCAGATGAGCTTGCTGGAGGGGTGAGGTTTGGCACAGGGGGGTCTACAGCAAAGCTGGCTGTAGTACTAAACACCTGCTTTCCACCAGTGGGCGCATCTCTCAGATCAATTGTTCTAGCAATTAATAATTGCAATTACCAATAAGCAGCTCCACCCTTCCTATCAGTCCTACACCAACAGAGCAGTTTATGTTTGGGACACACACAAAGTGTGCTTTTTAACTTAGTTGTTACTTGATTGAGTCTTAATTGAAATTCCCGTTCAGGTGAAAAGAAGAAAATCCTGAGATTTTACAGACCAGTTCAATGTGGGTCCTTACACAGCGAGCACTGACCGTGGGACCCAACGGGCAAACAGTTTCCGAGTTGTACAGGTCAGTGCTATTTTCCAGGACTTCGCCCCTTAAAGGAATGGTTCGTAGAAGAGGAAAACTCTGCTCCCTCTCGGAGGGAGCACAGCAACTGTCATTCTCAAATCCATCTGCCATTGCCAAGAGCTAATCACTCCCGTATTAACGGCATTTCATGCTTCAGCACATGAGCTGGTACAGTAAGTGGAAAGGGTTTTTTCTTTTAAGGAACAGTGGTGCTGTCAGCTGCATATCTGAATCTTGATGACGCCCGCGTTCCCACGCACTGCCTGCCAGTTCATGACCGCAGCTTCCATCCAATCAGAGCAGAGAACAGTCAGTGTCCCATGTTCCTAGAGGGTTTGCCCTTGTAACGGGGCTGGAGACTGGCTCCCTTGGGTTAGCCCCAGAACAGGTTCAGCACAGGGCAGCAGCCCTGCCCTTCCCCACAGCTCTGCCAAAGCACCTACAGATGGCCTGCATATCCGTCCCCCATTCCAGTGCTGCCAATTCACTTGGCCTTCCCATGCTGCTCCAGTCCCAGGCTCGCCCCACATACCTCTGCAGATGCACCTCACTCCTGACCTGCAGGGTCCCCATGCTGTTCCACTCCGGGCTCCCCTAAGAATCTGCCAACCTTACCCTGCAGTGATTCCATGCTACACAAATAACCCCAGCTGAGGCCACTGCACTCGTTTCACTTGTGGCCCAAAGCCAAATACAGTCTTCAATGTCTCCAGTGGTTACACCCACCTCCTCCTCCAGTCTCTGAGGGGGCTAATCAGGGACAGCGATGGCTGAAGGGATGCTCCCCTGTCCTCTCCCCCATAGATCCCTTGGGTACATGGGGCAGGGAAAGGAAGCTTGCAGCACAGCCGCTAACAGTCTGGTTTGGCTGGGACAGTTCTGGGTTTTGAAAACCCATCCTCGTCCTGCTGTTCCAGCCAGTGCCTTGGGACCATGGGGCAGGCAGCTTCTCAGCAGCCTAGCTCTTGCAGGCTGAATATCATGGTTGCGGGCAATTGGCTCCCAGCTCTAACCCCCAGTAGCTTTCTCTAGAGCTGCCCTCAGCTGGAGCTGGGGAGCCTGATGCATGCAGTGGAGAGAGGCAGCCAGCAGGGAGCAGAGGAAGGGGCTGCTGAAAAGCTGGAAAGGAGTCTGCTATCTGTGTGAGCAACAAGAGATCATTCCCCAGTGGGAGATGGGGCAAGTCATGCAGGAGGAGAGCCATGAGGGAGGGAGAGCATTAGGCAGTGGGGTTTTATACCTTCTTCAGAAGCAGCTGGTACCAGCCATTGCCCGAACCAGGATACTGGACTGGATGGACCTTGAGTCTGATCCAGTCTGGCAAATATCCGTGTAACAGGGAGGGATGAGGGATCTGGGAGTGAGGAGGTGGGCAGAGAATTGGCAGGGAGAGAGGTATCTTGGGAGAAGTTTGAGAGAGAAGCTGAGGCTTCAAAGTGATGCAGAGATGTGGGAGAATGGGGGCTGGGGGATAAGAATAGCAAATGTCACACCCAACAGAGAGAAGGGAAAGAGGGAGATGGAGACAAGAGAAATAGACCCACGGAGGGAGGGGAGAGAGAATGGGCAAAGCCAGGTGCGGTGTAGCCAGGGGTTGGGCTGAGGTGCAGACCCATGACAGACGGGAACTCAGCCCCGAGAGGCTGAGAACCGTGTCTGAGATGAGAAAGCCCCAGCAGATAGCAGGTTTAGCTGGGACTAACCTCCAATCACCCCTCCCTGCTTGCAGACCAGTCAGTCCCAGTGTGTTACTGACACGGCCCCATTGCCACACCGCCCTGGTGCTGCATGTGTCCGTAATGGAATCTCATGGTAATTAAGAGGTGTGACGCTACGGCCGCCTTAATTCAGACATAATGCACTGCAGCGTCTTCTTAGCAAAGATGCGCTAAGTGAGCTGGACAGGTACCTCCTTCCCAATGAATTAGTCACAAGCAGGAGTAAGCGAGGTTAAAGCTCTTCACGTGGGCCATTAAATACTGAAACCAGCTGGCCATCTTCCTGACATCCCCACTACAGGGTGGGTTTGGGGCAGGCCCTACAGGGTAAGCCAACTGGGCAGGTCCCCATCTGCGGCCCACTCGCCCTATATGGCCAGCTCTCCTGCCTCTGTGTACCCATTACTCCCCACCATCTGCTCTACCCTGCCTGTAAGCCTTCTCAGACCGGGGTGATCCCCTTCCACATTCCAGACTCCTGTTTGTGGGTCTCTAATGACCCTGTCCTATATGGAGTCAGGAGTTGGAACCAAAGGAGAACTTTCCAGGCACAAGACAGCATGGGGGGGAAGAGCCGGTCTCTGCCGTGATGCTGAACTCAGACAGGAATGGGGGCCAGCTGGTTTCAGAGCTGGTTTCGGAGTCACAGCGTGCTGACTTTGCAGGGCCATCTCGTCACACCAAAGGAGCAGACCCGTGTTCTCGTGACGTATTGACCAGCCCACCTGCCTTGGTTCCCCTCAAAAGGAAGGGTCCTTGTAACTGGCATGGGCGTGGCTATGCCTGCACACGCCCAGTGTGAACTAGGGTTTCAGCGGCCTGGACAGACTCACCAGTCCACGCCGTTCTCTCCTGAGTGCTTGCTGTATATTGTAATGTCTAGTCCAGCATTGACAGGGCCTGCATATGTGAAGCTCCCTCTAAGGAGCTGATAGCAGGCCATTTGTTAGGGGCACATTAATTGGCGGTGTTTAACCCTCCTGGGAAGCTGGAGTATAGTTTATTCTGTTCCTATTGTGCTGGGTGATCAAAATTAGAGAGTTCTAATACTCAGTCAAACTAGCAATGAGGAGCTAGCAGAGAGGAAAGTCATCTTCTTCTTCCCAGGGGGCCTGGGCTGTTTCCTGTCCCTGAGTGAGCAATGCAGGATATATCTTTCCATGCAGCTCCTGCCTCATCTCCCCAGCCCTCCCTCTCTGCATTAGGATTAGGCCAAAAAAGCCTTTTGTTTGTGACCATCCTCTGCTGGCCGATCTAATTTGGGTTAGAAACAACCCAAGCTTTAACCCTTTACTCCTGAGCCAGTCTGCGTCCTCCCCTTCCACCTCACCCCAGAAACACTGACCTGTCAAAGGCCAGGGCAGTGACAACACCTTGCATGTCTCCAGTGTTTCTCATCCCAGCATCTCACGGAGAGTCAGTATCAATACCACTAGTGGACAGCGCTATTCGAAACTGAGGTAGAGAGAGGGAAAGTGACAGCCACAGTCACACACAGCAAGTCAGGGGCAGAGCTGGGGAGAGAATGCAGATGTCCTGGCTCCCAGGCCTGTGCTCTTGACAGTAAGTCACACTGAGATTAAACCTGCCACCCCAGGTTACAACTGTATGTCTGCCAGCTCAGTGGGGAGCTCTCCCGCTCCCACCAGGCTTCTCTCCCCTCTGCCCACCAGACAGCTGTTTCTAGAGCATTTCCTGGTCCGTCCCCCCCACCCGCCCCACTGGGCCTCAGTCCCAGCCTTTGCCCTGCTACCCCACCCTGCACCTATGTGTTAAGCCCTGAGCAGGGAGTTAACTCCTTTGTTTGCCAGCAGTCAGGGAGGGTCACTTATCCAAAAATAATAATAACCCTCAGCCGTTTCCTGTCTTATCGCTGTGGGTTGTGAGGTGATTTGTGGTTAAACAGGAGTGCTTCTGCCTTGGTAACCCACCCTTCATCCCTTCCCAGCTCAGTGCAGGATGTACAGATACACACCAGGTGGCTCTGCTAGAGCAAAGAGTTGCTGGTGGAAAATGGCGAGATTATGATGGGGGTGGGGGGCTGCTAACATTCCCGTTTCCTTCCACACACCAGCTCCTTCCCCACTTTGGGGAATGAGGCAATTCCCCCAGGAAGCAGATCCTTCCCCTCAGTGAAAGACCCTATGCCCATCCCACCTACAGCAGCTCACCCCACTTGGTGAGAGTAAAGGCACCCTCCACAAACAAACTCCTTCCCCCAGTTTGAGACAGCAGGGCTCCCCTCCAGATTGCATCTCCCCCCCAGAACGATGTCCTCCCCCCATAACACACACACTAGTGCCTTCCCTCATTCTTCAGAACACAGACTAGCTGCCTCATGGGAAGGAGGATCTCCCACTTCCCCAGCCCAGAGTGGTACCAACCTTTCCCCTTCCCTCGAGCTGACCCCAACCAGAGTGACCTTTCGCAGCAGTGCCGAGACTCACTGGCAGGATCATTTTACATTAGGGATTAAACCCACATGCCCCCAGGCATCTGCCCCAGCTGTTAACAATGCCTTTGACCCAGGTCCAGGAGGCCAAGAAGGCAGCTGTCCAGAAATAAACTCCTTGCTTCCCTTCTACTACCAACCACAGCATACAGACTCCCAAGTGATCAGACTCCATCTGTGCTCTGATCAATAGCCAGAGCTGTTGACTAATATTCACCTCCGTGGCACATATATCTTCACGTTGACTTTCAACTTAAGTATGTGGTTAAATAAATGCTGAAAGAGAGAGAGAGAGTCCACATTTGTGCGTGTGTGTGATTTGGAAGGAGGGAGGTCATTATTAATAATAAATAATATTTTATAATTGTTAACACTGATTTTCACTGTATAGTGCCTCCTTCTGTCCCAGACACACAAGGTGCTATACAGCAGAATGAAAACACCGACTGTGTGATAAAACATCACCCTCTTTAAAACATAAACATACACAGCCCACTGTCCACTCTTGCAATTGGCGAATTCACACCACACCACAGGGCAAACTGTTTGCAGAAGACACTGCGATGGAGGTTGGGAGATAATGCACGCCTGTGAAACGAGCAATTAAGGCACATTAATTATAATAATAATAATTATCACAAAATAGCATTTTATGGCACAATATTATGCTGAAGGATTTACAACATACTGATTCATGAAGTTCATAATTAAAGTTATTTTAGTTTCTAATTTCATTTTAATTCCATTCCAATAAAATATATGACAAATATATTTTTTTAAAATCCAGAAACCATCACTGAAGACAATTTCCCTGTACAGAGATGTTATATTATAGCACAGCCATCCCACGAGAAGCATCACGAATCTCAGTAAGGAGGAAATGTCCAGCTATATGAAATATATTCCCTTGGTTCCTGTGCTCAGGACTCACTCTAGTGGCTAGTTCCCGCAACAGTAAGAGTCTGTTACTCCCTCCCCAAGAAGAGTTACGCCTACGAAAGTGGCAGGAGTTGGTGCTTTTGGTGTTGAACACCCCTGGTTCAAACCCCTCCCCCCAGGATGGTGTCTGTGTATATGAAGCTGTAAGTGTGTAACATGTGGATGATGTCCACATTAATAAAATAGCTTTATGCCCATTATGTCTCCTGAAATCCAATAAGCCAAATATGCCCTCTTAGTTACCTGTATTTGCTTTAATCAGATCAGAATACCAAGAAAAAGAAAGTACCCATGCATCAAGTTAGCACAGAGAGCGGATTCTTAATTACAAGCGATATTCAGCACCACTTCATTCTTACCTCGAGTCTCCAGCCTTCTCCAGCTACCACAGACTGACAGGCAGAATGAAACGGTTCCGTTTTATCAAAACAAAACGTTTTGATGGACCCAACACTATTTTATTTTATTTTTATTTATTTCATTTTGTGCAAAATGTTGAAATATTTTGGTTTTCTCATTTTGAAATAAGAAAATATTTGAAATCATAGATTCTCTCAGGAAACAACAAAATGCAGCTCCTGCCCAGTTCCACGGCAGTCCTTGAACAGGCAGTAACCACGTGTCGTCTCTATAGCCATTGTTTTCAAAAGTAGCAACTGATCTTAAGTGCCTCCATTTTGGTTGCTCAACTTGCAACGCGTGGGCCCTGATTTTCAGAGGTGCTAAGCACCCGTTGATCCCATTAATGTCAGGTGCAGCTATGGGTGCTCACCGCTTCTGAAAATGATGCTCAAGGCGTTTCCAAGTTGGACACCTAAATTGGGGCCTTTTCGACAATTTTGGGCCATATCTTTTAAAGTTCCATATATCCCAAAATACTCCAGCCCAGCCCACTAGGCCTCCGCTCCCCTGTGCACTCCCTGACAATCCAACAGGTTTCCCCTCTCAGAACCAAACCAACAGTCACTGCTACCAGACCGATACAAAAACCAGTGTGCCTCACGCCCACCAGTTCTGTCTGTGTTCTACTGTAGGTGCCCCCTTAAGAAGTCAGCCCTAGTCCTTGAACTGGGCTAACATCACTGAAGAGGCTGGCGCACAGACAAGGAATAAGCCAAGGAGTCATAATAACATCAAGATCTAATAGAAACATAGGTTGGAGGGAGAGGAAAATCAAGGTCTGGTAACTGGAAAAGAGGGAATGAAATATTTACCGGCTTGGAAAGTAGCCTCACTTGGTAAAAGCATATTAGTAATACTGTATCAACCCCACATGGGCACCTAGGACTTCCTGGCCAGGGCTAGACTCAGAATCTCTTGCTTCAAAATCACAGCTCCCTACCATTTAACCTAAATAAGAATCACCACTGACCATTTAGCAATATAAGATTTATGACTCCCAGAATTGCAGTTCTGACTCCATCCTGTAGAGGGCATTGGTTCTCATACACTCCAGCCAATATATTACAATGTGGTGGTGATATTTGCCAAGCTTGCAAAGGGTAAATAGTCAAAAACTGAATATTTGTAAAGTACTTAGGAGACAGGGTTCAGGGCATATAAATTAATATTGTTATTATTTAGACAGGGCCATGGATGTGCTTGGTTTATAACTGACCAATATGAAGACAGGGTCCCTGCCCCAAGGTAAAAACAATCTAAATAATTAGTATTTTAAACACTGGAGAAGGAAAAATAGATCATTTGAAACCAAAAGAATGTGGTAGTGTCCTTTTAAATTGCAGCTCTGCATTCCCCTGAAAGATTCCCCCCCACCCCCACCCCACCCCTCGCTGCCTTTAATATGTCCTCCACTTGCCTGACATTGAGGGTAGCTGAAATCTGAACACGGAGGACTCCATTTTATTGTGTTTGAATAACAATAGCTGCTTAGCATAAATAAATTGCATTTCCCCCCACATTTACAAGTGAGTTTCATAAAAGGGGAAACTCTAATCTGCATTGAATACCCTGGCCACCCCCCAGTCCAGGGCTACACACACAAGCAATCATACACATGCAAACACACACACACACACACGAGACAGGCTGAGTGAAACACACTCACAGTTAGGCAGACACACAGGGCCCTCTCCAGAATTGCCCTACAGCCACTTTGTCCAAGGATGGGTGCAAACCCCACCCCCTACCCCTACCCAGGAACACTCCTGGGCATAGGGGACCCCTAAACCTGATGCAAGCTGGCTTGGCTGTGAGCGGGGGGCATGGCTGAGGCAGTCCCACGCCCCAGCTATTCTGCGCTCCTGCAGCGGGCTGTGACAACTACTGCAGCTGTAAGTTAAGGCAGCCCTCAGGGATACCTTAGCGGCAGCCTCTGAATAAGGGAGGCACAAACTGTCCCCCTTATGTCCCAACACAGGCACCTGCACAGAGGTGAATCCCCCTCCCCGCCCCCGTCAGATATACAAACACACACAGCCAGGAATGCACACACCATTGATCTCACATTGTACTGCACGGCCAAACGTGAGTCACAGCTGCTTCTCCCCCCACTATTATGGAGCCATTATGCAGCTAGCACAGGAACAGTGCGGTGGCAGTGGCAGGCGAGTATACGGTTTTCCCATGAAACACAGCCAGTCTATTTCCTTCCTGTAAGGGCAGCACAGCTCCCTCCCTCTCCCACTCCCCACCTTTCCCTCCCTCTGCCACCGGCATCTGCGCTCTCTGCCATGCAGCCAGGATCACAGCAGCACCCCTGTGCTGCTGTCCAGTTGTTGCTTCGCACCAGGCTGTGCCAGTGAAGCGAGAATGGATGAGGAGGGAGAAGGCCTTGGGACACCAGCAGCCCATAGTGTTCAGTCTGGGCCATGAGGACTTCCAGATCTGAACCCTTCCTGCAGGGGTTCCTCTCTGGGGCCCGATTCAAACCCAGCTCTGGTTTTCCTTAGTGCATCTTCTCTTTCACTGTGGCCTTCTGGCTAGATCCAGAGCCTGCATTGGGCTAACCAGCTCACAGAACAAGCAGGTGTTTGCAGGGGGTTTGGTGCTTTGGCAGCACTAAATCTGGGCAAACAATTTCTAATGAACAGCCCACGGATTTCCTCCTCTTGTCTGCATGTGAATTAGCCACAAACAGGGTGTGATTCTCACATCTCTGCTTACTGTTCACAGGGCTTCAATGAACAGTTTGCACCGGTGCTTAATTTGTAACGAAAGAGATGCCCAGGCTCAAGCAATTTTCTTACTTTCATAACTAATGCAGCAAGCCCAGAGGGGCCGGGGCTATGAACTGCCAGGCCTAGAGGTGCCGGGGCTCAGCCCTGGCAAGCCCTGGCACAAATTAAGCACTGGTTTGCCCAAAGAGTCTGAGCTGGTGGGCTATTTGCCACCCCGGCTTTCACTCACACCGTGTGAGCTGCATTTCCTGCTACACTCCTCTCACCCCACCCCTTGGTTAAGGGAGTTACACCAGCTTGGCCTCAGACTCAGCAGGCCAAGCTCAGAGGTGATGCATCAGGGAGGGTGGGATTTGCACCAGTAAGTGGGGGTGAATACCTAAGATTCTGTGTCAGTACAACTTGCATACAGTAGGCCTGATTTTCCTCTCACCTACCCTGGTGTAACTCCATTGACTTCCATGGAGTTACTCCTGATTTACACCAGCATCAGTGAGAGGCGAATCTTCATTGCCCTACACCTTGGGCCAAGTGGGTGTAAAACATGGCCATTCTGATTTGGTAGCATCTGACACCCATTTGGCCCTGATGTAAATGACTGCAAAGGATACAGGGCAAGAGTCCCGAAGCATATGCCTACACAGCAACAAGACATCCGCGGCTGGCCCATGCCAGCTGACTCGGGCTCGCGGGGCTCAGGCTGAGGGGCTGTTTCATTGCTGTGTAGACATCTGGGCTCGGGCTGGAGCTCAGGCTCTAGGATCCTGTGAGGTGGGAGGGAGTCTACCCAGCAATGAAACAGCCCCGCAGCCAAGCCCCTTGACCTGAGTCGGCTGACATGGGCCAGCTACAGGGTTTTCTTTGCTGTGTAGATATAATCAGAGAAGTGTAAATCACACCAGCTTTAGATTCCCCCCAAGCCTGCAGTTCCCCTGAGGATGAGCAGAGAACATAGCCCCAACCAGGGACATAGCCAAGTTCCAAACTCCAGCATTAGGCATCTAGATACTTCAATGAGTGGAGATAGATCAGATAGTTACAACATCCACACACTTGTCGGAGCCTCAGCCTAAGCCTTCAATGCAGGTACACATACCCCTGTGTGAGCTGCATCTCTCTCTCTCTCTCTCACTCTCACTCTCTCACACACACACACACACACACAGAGCCATAGTCCATGCTTCTACAGGAACCATAAGCCAGAATCTTCTCTCTAGATCAGACTTTAAGCCCAAGCATCAGCCCCTTTGCCTGGCTGTTCCACTCAGTGCAGTTACACTGATGACAAGTTTATTCCATGCTCGTGTGGACGGAATGTTTAATTATAGAAGGAGTTAGCTGTAATTTACCAATTAATTAGGCACCATTATCACTCCCCCTCCCTGATCCCTGCTTCCTAACTAGGTGATGCTTCACAATGGCTAAGCCACAGTTATTTGTATAAAACACACCATCCGGAAGTCTATTGCTGTCATACATCAGAGGCACAAGTCATCAGCTGATAAGGGTGCTGAGCAGGCATGTACATGGGCAATTCCTGCTGCATCAGGGTGAGTGGCCACAGAGGCTTTTTCCTACGTACGACCAACCCTTTCTTGGGAGTGGTGGGATGGCAGGGCTGCATGATGGCAGTTTTTATTCCCATCCCCACCACTGCTCGCTGCTAACACTGGCCAAGATTTCTCTCTAGCAGTCATGCGCTGGATAGGGTGTGAAGGGCCAGGGTTCTCTGGGTGGTTGTAGGTTACCCCAACACATTGCTGACCATCACTAAGCTTCCTAGGACATGTGGCTTCCTGGATAAGGACTGCACAGAAGCACTGGCTCCTGCCACTTCCATTGTTAGGAAAAAGCCATCAAGCACATTTCAGGTGTCAGGATTTAAAAGGACAGCAACATGTACAAAACAGTTGAATATTCTGTGCTCCCACAGCTTATCATCAAAGGGACTTGTGCTTTAACCAGGGCCGAAGGAGTCTGCAACAGAGACCCAGTCCTGCCCTTACAACAGCCCGGCACGGTGCCACATGAATGCCTGTGATGTTGTAAATACAGTATTATGATGTCACTGCTGGATCACTGGGCAGCAGCAGCTGGAGCTGGGGGAAAGTGAGTGCCCTGAGCAGAATACAAAGGATCTTTGATGGCTGGCAAACATGAGATGGTATGTGACGAAAACAGCATGGAGGGTTACAGTTCTTGAAAATCATCATCACCATTACAGATGGGCCAGAATCAGACCCTGGATCCAATCCCACCCCTTTGGGTTATTCCAAATCTAGCTCAGAGTCTGAATTTTGCAGCTTGAACCCACCTCGGCTTCTATCACACTTTGATTCTTCAAAGCACTTTACCCGCAGTGGGCCAGTTTCCACACTCAGTTACACCAGTGAAAATCTGCAATGCCCGCCTCAATGGATTTATACCGGGATGAGTGAGAGCAGAACTTGGCCTCCTCCTCAATACTCACAAGGCTCCTGTGAGGTTGGTCAGTATTATCTCCATTTTCCAGGCTGGGAAACTGAGGCACAGAGCGATGAAGTGACTTGCCTGAGGCCATGGAGGGAGTCCTGTCTGAGCTGAGATTGCAGCTCAGGAGGTCCTGGCTTCCTGCCTCAGGCTTTCCTTTTATCCAAGCCACTCCAACAAAATGGCTTTTTGGTGCACTTGTCTCCTGGTGTTTATCCCAGGTTTCTGCTCCTCTAACTCCAAATGGGGCGAGTGTCAGCCTCTTCTTTGCGTCTCTGCCATCACAGAGCTGGGAGGCTTGTAGCTCAGCTCAGGGGCAGAATGGTACAGACAGGATCATGGGAAAGCAGAGAGCCCCTCCGCTACCAGCCCCAGTGACTTAACTTCTCCATAATTAATTAAGTGCTTCTGTATGTACTGCCATCCACTGGGGCCTCCCAAACACAGATTATCTACCTCAGTGCGGACGCAGGGAACATTACAAGTGGGTCCAGGAGACAATACATCTTGGCTCTCTGACATAATGTAAATGATGGCTGGTTTGCACGGCATCCAAGCCAGGTCTGATTCCCAGAAAGCTGAGCGGAACTGTCTGCTCGAGGCTCTCAGGATTCTCAGTTCCAGCCACAGAGCTGCCCATTTCCAGGTGGACGCGGAGACTCAGAGCCAGGAGCGAAAGGTGGGGGTGTGTATGGATGGGGAGGGGGCTGGGATAGGGGGGCCTTTAACGACAAGAGGGATTTATTTTACCAGCAGGCCCCTTCATTGATTCTGGGCGAATGATTTCTAGATTATATCCTGACTGGTACGACCAGTGGTGAGCTGGAGCCGGTTCGCACCGTTTCGCGCAAACCGGTTGTTAAATTTTGAAGCCGGTTTAGAACCGGTTGTTAAAGAAAACAAGGAACCAGACAGTGTGCTGTGAGGCAACTAGAAAGCTTTTGAATGCTGTAACAAGAAAACACTTAAGCACATGGTTAACTTTAGGCAATTTTTACTCACCCGGAGGCGCTCCGGGTCTTTGGCGGACCCGGAGTGACTGAAGGACGTGCCACCAAAGTGCCACCGAAGACCCGGAGCGACTGGAGGAACCGGTTCTTCAGCTTTTGGCAGCTCATCACTGGGTACAAAGAGATCGATAAATTCATTAAGCAGGAGCAGGTCTGCAAACCCTGTGGTTGTGTTACCTTGTGCTACCTGTTTACCCAACACCCTGCTTTGCCTCCCCGCCAACGGTTAGTACGCACGCACCCTGTGATAACGCCTCTCTCGGTGATTGCTCCCCAATCACCTGCCACAATCGAAGCATGAATTTCTCATGCTCCTACAAAACGGGCAAGATTTTTAAAAGTGATTAGTGACTGGGGTGCCCAACTTAACCCCCGCACAGTTGTATGACATGCAGAGGGCATGTGCTTGGTACAGCCAGTGGAAACACGGGATGGAACTTTTGTGAAGATTTAATGAAAATTTGGACCCATTTTTTCCATCAAAATTCAGATGAAAATATTCAGTCAAAATTGACCCGTTTGAACATTTTGGACCAGTTTTTGCACTTAGCTCTTTCTGCAAACCAGGCCCTTTAAAGGTGTCCCAGGTTGCGCACCTGAAAAATTGACGCACCGAGAATCACTAGTCCCATTTGAAAGTCTCAGCCCTGACCCAGATTCAATTGCACAGCCACGGGCAGGAGGTAAACTGGTAAGCAGGGTTAGAAAGAAGCCGTGAAAAAGGCCCTTGAGGCAATAGGTCTGGGTTGGTAGGACTCGACTAATACCCCGTCAACTTGCACTTGCTAAGAGTGACATAATCCTAGCACTAAACTCTTGGGCATGATCAATTTCTAATGACCAGCATTGAAGGGCTCTTCTCCCTTCCCCATCTCAGGACTTCTCATTTGCACAGCAGAGCAAAGAGCAGTGCTGAAGAATCCTTTACCCTGCAGCAGGACTCAGAGCAACTGAATGAAAGGATGGAGCCAAGAAGATATTACCTATCTGGACATCCTAAGGAAACCAACAAGTGAATCTTCTGGCATTCAACATCCTGCCTCAAGCAGAGGATGGCCATTAATAGAAATGGGTCTCTGCTCAATATCCTAAGAGAGCCTTATGTTTTGCTTCTTGCAGTAGATTAACATTATCATCATTTATATAGCGCCAGAAGCGTACATGGCATCACACAATGAGGCCTGTGCCAAACAATTAAGAAGTCTGTGCTCTGAGCAGTTGACAGAGTGCAGATAATACAGTCCAAACCAGACTGCATGGGGCATGATCATGAGAGCTGGTGTGCTTCATGGACTGCGGGGAGAGGAAATCGTAGAGGGTTTGTGAACCACCAAGGAGGAAGTGTGGTGTACACTGCTTGGGAGGCTGTAGAGTACTTTAGAAGTTTAAAGGATGCTGCCAGTGGTCTTAGTGAATGTTAAGAAATGGGATCTGAAACCCAGCTGCCTCCCTAGCATCTCCCATGTAAGGACCTCAATGTGCTTTACAAATGAAAGAATACCACCTCCCAGTAAGTATCATTACCCCCAACTTACTGATGGTGCTATGGCCGCACCCAGAGGTGGAATGCCTCGCCCAGGGTCACATGGCAAGACTCACAGAGACAGAAATTAACCGTTGCCTGTTTCCTGGGTACTCCTTACAGACGTCATTGATTTTGCAGAAACAGAGAGATCATTTTAAACTGAAATCTTGAGAAGCTCAGCTGCCTGGTTATTTGTAAGGTGGCAGATTTAAGAAACGTTTTACTCCCTCCTTGCACTGGTGTAAGTACACAAGGAGCAGGGCAGCAGAGAATCAGGCTCAGCCATTCCACCTTGGCAGATGCCCTCTCCAAATGGGAGAACTGAATTGTTTTAAAGCCAGCTCAGCCTATGAGTTGCTCTGCTATGTAAAAAAAAAAAGTTTAGAAAATGATGAGTGAAAAGATAGTTAATGATGCATGGTACAGTCAGCACAAGGCACACTGGAGAGGGTAAATGCTCAAAATTAAAGTCCTCAAATATGAACAGAATCAACATTTAATAAGATGGTTAATGTATGTTATTTAAATGTCACTTCATTATTAGAAGTGTATATTTTTTGAGGTTTAATAACCATGTAATTGATGCATCTATTCCATAGTTAAACCTTGGCAAATATGTTTTTCATGATTAGTTGGTATTTATTTAACATGCAATAACCATCCTATTAAATTTAATGAGTTCATGTAATAGGTACACAGGGTTTTTAATGTCAATATGTGCTCTTAAATATGGTTCCCACTATCATGCAGTTAGGAAGCTTGATTATCTAGGAGTTATCTAGGTGGGTAAGAGAGCTGTGGTCAAAGATCAGCTGTTGTGCTAAGCAGGGTGGGGCCTTGTCAGTACTGAGATGGAGATCTCCCAGTTGCTTTAAAAAGTGGTATTGTTAATTCAGTAAGCGGGGCTCTTTCTTGTGGATGGGGACAGAGGCTGACCCTCAGCATAGTGCTAGGAGGTACTGTGCGGCCGGAGGCGCCAGCCTTCAGGTCAGACATACAACTAAGGTACTGAGGACTTGAAGTCATTAGAAATCCCACGGGGGTTTTTCCAAGAGTAGGTTTGGTAGCTCTCTGGGTGCCCACATCAGATTCCAGTGGGGTAACTACATCCCACCCACTTACACTCCACTGGATACGACGGCATTCTATACCTCCTGCCTTAAAATGGTGTGCCGTGCTTTGAGACGGCTGTCAGGTTCCACTGCAGAGGTGGCTGCACTCCAGTGATGGCTGAAGTGGCTCATGCTGATCTGCAGTATACAGTTGTGCTAAACAGCTGTCATGCCCCCTCTGTCAAGGAAGCAGCCGGATTGCAGCAGTGAGCAAAGAAATCCCTGCACACAGTTTGTAAAATGCTTTGGGCTGAAAGATGCTCTAGCAATGCAAGGTATTGTTATTGAAGAGAGGAGAGCAGCAACGCTCCAGTCTCTCCTTTCTGTGTTTGCCAGGGAGGGAGATTACAAGAGGTATTCCAGGTGGACACACTCAAAACCCTAGTCCTGGACTAATCAGAGGCTAAACCATGCTGGGAAAGCATCAGGCGAGCGAGAGCAGCATCTCTGAGTCACTTTGGCTCCAAGGGACACCTGAGCAGGGTTGAAAATAAAGGCTCGCAGACGGCAAGAGGGGAAAGCGGTGGTAATACACGAAAGCCCGTGAGGCAGTGGAAGCTCTCATTAGCCACCCTACAAACTGAAGCGTTTAGCCTTTGAGCCCTGGCACCGGGAGAAGCCGTCCAGGTACCGAGGCGTTGCACAAGACAGCCACTTGACCAGAGTGTTTAATAATCAGGCTGGCCCGGCAGAGCTGAAGGTTGGTGACCCTGTGTACAAGCAGGGCCCCAGCGTCTGCTGCAGCTGCAAGAGGGAAATGTTGTTGAGTGGAAGGAGTAGAGTTGAGGATTAAAATGGAGCTTTGCAGAGCTGCCCAAGTTTGTAAAAACAAAGTTGATCAGCTTTCTGTCTAGCGAGTGATCGCTCCCTGCAGAAAGCCCAGCGCCCTGAGCAGGCGGGTTGAGAAAGTCAGGCCTAGGAGAAGGCTGGGGAGCTGGAAAGCACGGGGGCCATCTGTACAGGAGGAGAACGGACTCAATGACCTGAATGGCTTTTTCCATCACGCGTTGCAATGGCTTGGGAATCAGCACATAGGGCCCCAACCTGTACAGTGCTGAGTGCCTCAACATTCATTGCCTCCAGTCGACGGAGTCACTGCAGTCAATGGAGCTGGGCCAGTCTGTACTAGCTGAGGATCTGGCCCTGAGCTATGTCCATCTGGGATGAACCAAGTCTATTGATCTCCTCTCAGGAGAGGTGTCCTGACGCCATGGGCCTTCTCATGTTTGGGATGGGAGGCAGTGAAGAGTTCTTGCTCATCTTCCCATCCTCACAAGCCCCCCATTCCCATGACCCAGGGCTCTGGCTGACTCCTGGAGGCCAAGCGCTCCCCAGAGAGACGGAGTCAGAGTTTTGCCTGAGCCCTTAGTCACCCTTGGCCAAGGACAGAGCGACATGGTTGCACCATACAGGACTGGCCGAGACAATGATGCAATGAAGAGGAAGGAAGGATGGTCCTGATGACCTCTCCTCACCTGCTGCACAGGTATTTCTCCTGTAGTGTAATTCAGTCCCACAAGAAATCGCCCAGTTAGCTAAGGGAGGGGAGAGGAAGGCAGGAGTGTTTTGAAAGCAGGGGGATGGGAGGGATACAGTTGCTCTGGTCAGCCTGACTGTGACTAATGCTGGACCTGCCACCACGCTCCGCGAAATGAGTCGGGTGCTCCCAGCTCACAGTTTATTACAACTCCTGAATGGAAACCAGCATCTGAAACTCAGCCCAGCCTGGCCTGGACAGCGGCCTGGCTGGAGCCGAGCACACCACCCTGGGTTAGCTCACCACCTCGCGGGGGCCTCCAGGTCAGGGCTGGCCTCACGTGCAGAGCAGTGAGAGGGCTCAAAGCTAATGCCACTGCCACCTCCCCCGCGCCAGGTCTGATGCCCTGTGAGGATTCCCGCCCTGTCACCTTCACACGCACCAGAGTCATTACCCCTCACCCCGCAGGCTACGGGCTCACTAACATGCCCAGACTGGGCCCGGGAAGCTCCAGACCCCTCCCGCCCTGCTCTCCTCCCACAGGCAGTAATGCAGGGAGGGAGGGGCCTGACCCAACCCACAGGGGAGAAGCAGGAGAGGCTGGCTCCTGACCCACACTGGGTCACACTGAGCACTCCTGGCCTACCCCTGTTTGCAGACTGGCACCAGTGGTTGCTCTGGAAGGTCCCTGAAATCCCCACATCCACATCATGTGAACAGCACCAGAAGCTACACCAGCTAGGGCTAGACCCAGTGCGCAGGCTGGGTTTAGAAGGTGATACTGAGGCCACCTGCCCCCAGTCTGAATCAGGCTGAAGGACACTCACTCCCGAGAGGCCAGGATGCACCGGGGAGTCATCCCCAACCCCCATCCTACCAGCAGCCCAGAAATCTTCTGCCGCGGTTCCTTCCACGCCACCCTCCAATCAGTCACCAAATATACCTATTGCCGGAGCCTTTCAGGGGGGTGATTCGGTTTGAGGCTGAGGGCAAACACGGCAGTCACCTGAGACGCAGGAAGGCCCCAGCCCAACAAACACCGGCCAAGTCTTGTAGCCATTAGCAATTTACCCAGGGTAAATTGACTTGTTTACTGACTCATCAAATAGACAGTTATCAAACAGCCAGCAATAAAATGCAGCCTGGACTGTGCCTGCTACAATCCTTCTGGGCTCTGTGCAATAAAAGCCATTGCAGATACAGAGAATGGTTCAGTCACAAACACACATGCACCTTTCCTCATTGCCCCCCGTGTCTTTCCTGCTCAGGGCAGGGAACTCTCCTCCCCTAGAGCACCCAGCCCCCCCCCCCCGGCCGCTACAGGCAGCTCCTATGCACACAGACACAGCTTGTACCTCGCCCCAGCCAGCTCTCCCCGCCTCCAACAACTCTCCCATGTAGATAGATGTTCCCCACCATTCCTGACCATGCCCAGCCAGCTCCTTCCACCCAGCTCTCCCTCTCTCTGTCAAGTCCTGCTCTCCCCCACACGCACTCAGCTCCTCCACGCTCTCCAGTCTCCTCCAGACCCAACTCCATCCTTCCTCCTCCCCTACAGCAAGCTCACAGCATTCATTCGTTCTCAGGGTAAGCTCCCCCAGCAAAGCTTTCTCCTCCTCCTCCGTGCCCAACAGGCCTGCTTCCCCCACCTGCCAGTGGGAAGCTGGGTGGGCAGGCCACTCTCCCACCCTGTAAGGAGAGCTGCCTAGCAGCAAAGATGGCAGATGGGGGTCAGTATAGCCAGAGGAGGTAAATAAAAGTGTTGCTACCCCTGACTGGCTCAGCCTGAGCTAAGGCTACAAGCACAATACCCCTCTGCCTTCAGAGAGAAAGCTAATGGCCAGCAGGGACCAGGGAGGTCTCCTCTTTGAATCCTTCCCCGGCTTCCCATCTTCCATTACATCAAAATCAATCTTCTCCTCCTAACCTATAAGCCAGTCCCTCCTTAGGTATCTGCCTTAGTCTCTTTCTGTGTCACCCCCAACCCTCTCCACTCTGCCTGTGATGCCATCCTCAGTGCCCAGTGTGTCTACTTCTCCCACAAGCCACTCTGAACCTTCTTCTATGCCATATGGAATGCCCTTCCCAAGCTGGTCCACAAGACCCCTACCCCCTTTAAAGCATCAAGTACAGGCCACTCCCAGCAGCAGAAGGGTGCCAGACTAGAGAGACCCCAATGGCCTGTCCCTTTGTATTAATCATCTTGTTTGGAGATACTGTAAAGTACCACTAATGACCCCACATCCAATAAGCATCCCTCTCTGCCCCCCTCCAGTTTAAACAACCATGTTAACTAGAAGTTGAATAGAATCATTGTGGAAACCTTCAGCCTCAGCATACTTTAAAGACCCACCCTTACTAGACAATTGGTTTTTGCTGGTCCACTGAGCAGTTGTTTAAAGCGGTTTTCCTGGTGTATTGGCTTCCTGATCATCTGGTGCACACAAATGAGTGGAAACCTCTGTCGGGTTTTGTGGGTGCCGGGGAGTCACCACAGCAGCAGCATTTTCACCACATCCTTACTGAGAAGGATGCAGTAGGGTCATTGTGAATGTAAGCAGAGTCAGGATGAGCTCCACCCTGACATCTGGTGGTGAGGTGTGGCAAGTTGTGGAAAAGAACTTCAGGGGCTGATCTCATTTGCATAGGCACACCCACCCTGCCTAGAATGAGCCCACAGCTGCCCAAATGGTGACTTTGGCTGCTGTGGGATCCCCAGTGTCTCTGTTATTGGGGCAGGAAGAATAAATTGTTATTATCCTGATTATGGGAATCAAGGACATTGGAACTGTACTTGGCCTTTTGTTATGATGGAGCAACTCGCCATCAACTAAGTAGCACTCGCTAGGCAAGGGACATGGGTTCCAAAATTGTGAATTGAAAGAGGTTGGACACAGGTATTAGTACCTGGTAGTGAGGGTCTGAAACATTAATTGCACCTCCATCTCTCTTTACTGTAGAGCATCAGAGCTAATTCTGGGTCTATTAGGAGTCTAGCTACAGGTGCTGAGCTGAATTCACTTTGGCCTTATGGTGCACCAGCACTGAGGCTCCCACTACTACAAGCTGAAATCACTAAAGAGCTGAAATCACTGAGCACTGTGTTAAGTTGTGGGGAGCCTGAAGATCTATTGCAGAGCGGAGCAGTTTGCGGGACGGTTGGAGTGGCTTGTAGAGCAGTTCACGAGCTGCTTGCAGAGCGGAACGGTTTGTGGGATGACTGGTGGAGTGAAGCGGAGTGGCTCGTGGGGCAGATCGGAGTGAAGCCCTGTGGAGCTGCGGGGCAGTCAGCTTCAGATTATGTAAGGTGCCCCATACCTCTTCCCCCCCCACACACACACACTTTCACCCAGACTGGGGAGTAACACACTGCAGATGAACTTTTGAACTCTGGGGCTGGACTTTTGGGTTGTTGGACGTTTTGGACTTTGGGTGATTTTTGGGTTGCTTGACTGAAGATTTCATTCTCAGGCCACTGCACTCCAGGAGTTTAGGGAGTGTTATTTGGATACCTGTGTGGTGATATAATCAATAATGTGATTAGATATAATCACAATAATAATCAGATATAATCAATAATGCTCAGTTATATAACTCACTGTCAAGCCTGGGAGCGTTGATTTGCGGAGCCCCCACTAACCGCAGGCCCGTATCTGGTTCGCTATGTTTTCAGGACACACAGGAGAGATCAGCACTGTATGCTTTTTAATTTTCTTCTTATTGCATTTTAAACATTTGTTCAATAATAAAAAAAATCACAGAGATTAAACCTTCACCCACCGCCTGGCAGTGGTAAATGGAACAGATTAGATTAGAGGTAAATGACTCTGTGCAAGAGGGTTCACTGAAGTCTTTCAGGTTGTGGCTGTCTAGCACTGAGGTAAGCTACTGCTTTTATCCACCCAGCACACTGGGGAAGAGGATGGGGCAGGAAGTCCTGCTCCCACCACCAAGTTCACAACAGGTCAGGATGTGTGAGTCAAAATGTCCCACACGTCCTGACCCACCCTAAAAGGAGCCAGTGGTCTGCATTCTTAGACAACACCATGTCACAGACAGCTCCTCAATATCAGCCAAGCCTGGATGCTGTTCTGTCTGCGTCACAGAGCTCTTCCAGCCCAGTTGTTGGGATAATTGCCCAGCCTTAGTCCTGATAAAGCTGCTTCCTTTTTATCAGCTAAATCCTACATTCCATTTTCAAATAACTGGACAACTCAGGCAGGCTCCCAGTTCCAAAGCACCCACCAAACACGGAAAGTGAAGCCCACTTTGAATGAAAGATCTCAGGACAGGAGAAAACCAACTCAGGTCCCTCCAGCGGGGACTCTGTAAGGAAACCACCTGCTCTAGGAACATAGGAATTGCCCAACTGGGCTAATCTGGTATCCTGTCTTGGACAGGGACCAGTACAAAATGATTTAGAAGAAGATGCAAGAAAGCCCATGATGGACAATTATAATACAGTAACGTGGAGGAAGCTTCTCCCCAGCCTACAGCTAGTGGATGGCTTCTCTCCTGTGACAAGAGATATCCCTTATATATTTCTATCCTAGCTAGTGTAAACTCCAAGTAATATTCATATTATTCCCTTAAAACTCTCCCTTGCTGTGATGCCTACAAAAAACTTGGCAGTAATTAGGCCATTGTTGAGCTGATAACGATCATGCTGACCAATATTGTCTCACTGTCCTTGCATTCTCCCATCTGCCTGTATCCATCTGTTGTTTTCTACTTAGATTGTGAACTCTTTGGCACAAGGACTGCCTTTTTGTTCTGCGTTTGCACAGCACCTAGCACAATGGGGTGCTGGTCCATGACTGAGGCACCTGGGTGTTACGATCACACAAATAAATAATAAATGTTTCACCCTCATCTCAGCCCCACATCTCTGCTTCATTGGTCTGGCCTTCAGTTCTCTCTCCCCTTTTGCCACAGGCATTTCCACCTGTCTCCCACACTAGTCAACCCTGTTATAATTCCACCAGCTTCAGTGGAGTTGAACCAGGGGGCACGAATTGGAGCCCACTGGGACTATTTGCTTTGATGTTCTGTCTTGACAACTTGTTCCATCTGTTTCCTGCTCTCGAGCGAAGAAGTTCTGCTTGAATTCCCTGCTTGCTCTTAATTTCTTCATTTCGAGACTGTGTTCTCCAGATCCCCCCTCCCACACTCACTATTGTAACAGCACTTCATGAGATACCTGGACTGGTGCAGTCACTTTTAGCAGGGTTATCTCCAGGCCTTCTCTCCCATAATGAGCCTTCATAACAAGCTTTCCTCATTAGGCAAGAGAAGTCTTGCACAGGGAGTTATTCTGGCTGCTTCAAATCATACCCGCTCCATGACAACAGTAGCACTCCATCTCTCCCAAAGTTTGGAGGCATTTGGACCCAGGATGTGGATCTAACCACGTCTAGGTAAAGAGGCCAGCTGCAAAGTTTGGATCCAGATATTAATGTCCATGAAGTTTGGGGGTGTTCAGAAACTTGGGATTTGGTTGGGACCCAGCTGCAGCAGTGACTGGAGTGGAAATCATTACCATCGAACACCTGTTGGGCTCCTCCTGGTGAAATGCACCTGTGGGGTTCAGATAGTGTCCAGCAGACAAGTTTCCATATTGCAACGCACCAGAAAACCAGCACTACAATGAACCCTTTTTTGGCAGCCCTAGCAGAAAAAGCAAAGACCATGGAGAACGAACCTCCTTCTGATTCCTAGAAATTGTCCTTCCCAAAAGAGCTGAGGAACACCTGCTGGAGGCAGTGCCTGGAGGGGAGCATGCACTGCTATTGCCCATAAATAAAGAGAGGTGACTTGTCTCCTGTGCTCCCAGGCTGGTACCTTTTGCCTTCAAGAAATTTACTGGGGGAGAAAAACAGAATACTGGGGAGATGTCAAGGCTACTTTCCCCCAATCTTTTAAATGAAACAGTCCAGCTGTGGAAATGGAACCACCCAAGAATGAAGAGGCTCCACAAGTGACATGGGTAGCAATGTTCAGCAATCTGGTTAGCTGAGCATCCATAGGCATGTTGCAATCTTCCTTACTGATTGTCTCCAGGAGACTGTCTGCAGAATTCTATCCTGCCCCACCTGGCACGAGTGAAACAGAATCTGATCCCTCCATGTCAGAGTGCCCTCAGCACCCTGTCCACTAACCACACTGCAATGCAATGGCTTCGAAGGGCTCTGGCAGGCACCAGCTTGCTGGACCCAATCCTCCTGCAGATGAAACAAGAGGAAAGGACACCTCAGAGAACAGCATCACCGTGGCTCGCCAGTTATGTGGCCTCCAAGAGAGAAGAGCTAGACAACAAAGGCATCCTTGACTTTCTATGGCTCAGAGAGACAGCCAAGCCTGAAGAGGGGCAGAGGTCCGGTAAGTGGTTCTGTATGAACTAGTGAAGAGGGAGAGCACGGCACTGGAGTGACACCAGGGCTCTACAGGGCCAAGCCCCAGGCATTCAAGAGAGGATCTTCCACGGTGCCTCTCCTGCTGGGAGATCAGTCTATGTGAAAGGGCCCCAGAGGCTGGAGAAGGAGCCGGAACAGAGAAGCAGAGCTGAGCCCCAGCTCTGGCAACACACTGCCATAGCATGTTGCCCTGCAGTACAATTTTGTTGTGTGTTTTTTGTTCAGGTGCCCGGAGGCTTTGGGACATCAGGTGCCAAGGGGTTTTAAAGCGTTTATTACAATTATTTCAGAGGTATACAAAAATCAAAAGCTGATGGGAGCTGAGACTAGGTGAGAGCCCAGGGCCCACTGCAGCTTTTGCAAAGCGTGAACGGCTGTGAAAGAAACACCTGAGCTGAGAGAAGCCTGGGGATGCTGGTCCGTGGGGCAATGAACAACATGCACACAGGCCAGTTCCCCAGCTCTCTTCTCCCCCGGGAACGGAGCAGGATGCGGTGAGGAAGGGCCTGACCCTGCAGGGTGCTGAGGACTTTCTACAGGGTAGAATGTGCCCTCAGCGTCCACAGACTTTCATCCAGCAGGGGCCCTCAGAACCTTGCAGGATCAGGCCCCCAGGCTTCCCCTACTTGTTTGAGGCTTGCTCCAGGTGTAGTTTGGGGACTGGAAGGCTCATTGCACTGATGGATTTATTTAGATTGCACCCAAGTGCCACTTCCCAGTGGCACATGTACTGTTACAAATGTTCCAAACAGACACAGGCCAAGGATAAAACCCAAAACAATCCACAGCAACTGCACATGGAGCTGCCTGTGCTAAATCAGCCAGCAAGAGAGAGAATACGGTCCCAGATCACCATAAAATAACACACACACAGCCACGCTGTACCCTTCCCTCCAGCTCCTCTGGAAAAGCCAGACTGGCAATGGAACATGGATCTTTCCCCCTTCTAGATCACTGCTGTGAATCTGAGCCAGGTCCATAGTGACTGAAGCTCATTCCCCTCTGATGGCTGCTTGGTGGTGCAGGGTCCACCTCAGAACTGGCACTCGTCCAGCTCCCTTGCTTACATCCACTGTCGAAAGGCCATGGAGATAGTTCTCTTCTCTATGGGCCAGGGTCGAGGTGCACTGGTAGGAAGCAATGCATGGGGGAAACTCATGACTTTCACTGTTTGGAGCCAAGACTTCAGTCTCCAGACTGCCAATGCAGCAACAGCATGAAATTCGCAATATCTTGAATGAGGATCTCTTACAAGCCTTCGACCCAGCAGGAAACCCAGAGAGTCCCCGAAACTCAGATGCAGTCCTTGCTGTTTGGAGGGGCCAAGTGAAGTCTGATGTGGTGCCAAAGAAAAGCCTTTCTCCTTGGGTGCTGGTCCACCAGGTGCCCTCGTTGTATGTCATCCCACCTGAGCACCGCTCCATCAGCTCTACCACTTGCTTGCTCTTGTTCCTCCTCCCACACTCAGGGCCCACTCTGACAGGGGCTGCACCCACAAAACTCCCACTGACCCCATTGGGACTTAGACACCCTCTCCTCTCCCTCCCCTGAGGTCTCTGCCTTTCATGACGACGCTGGGGGTCAGATCCAGAGACATGGTGGAGCCAGCGTCTGGCTGAAGTTAGTGGAGCGATGCTGATTGACACCTGCTGAGGAGCCAGCCCACAGTCTTGGCCATTTAAATCTCATGCTCTTCCTCTTTTCCACCATGCCCCTGTTACCCCAGTAATAACAGGGGCCTCCCAGCTACCCGCAGCCCCAGCTGGACAGGTGTATTAGGTGCAGCACTGGATGCCAACATAGGAGCTCCCCTCCTGCATTCTGAAAGCATCACCTTTCACCTCGCACTCAGTGTCCACACGACACGCTGGAAAGACCTGCGCCGGGTGCAGAAAGAGCTCCGGGTCCTGCAAGCAGGTCATGAGTGTTCACAGCTGATCTGCTTCACCACTAACAGTCGTAACACCCTGCCCCGCATTGCTGCCTTCCACTGCTGAGTAGCAGCTCTGGTGACCCCCAGGGAAGGGATGACAACTCTGGGTGGAGCACAGAGAATATGGACAATTAACACGATACTGGGGGACAAGGGGGAGTCTGAGGACAGTGGGAGCCTGGAGGTTCCCCAACTTTTCCCTTTTGCACAACGTATCTTCCCATTGTGCCTCTGTTGCATCCTACTAGATGAGACCTAGGGAGGGCATGATCCGGGCCATCCCTGAGCTGGCTAGAGGAGGTGCCATTGCACTGTGTGGGTCGCACCCTTCCCCAGACATCTGATACTGGGAGAACAACAAGACTGCAAGAGACGGTAATGCTGTATGGTGGACTATCAAAGGACATGCTCCCTGCAGGCTTAAGAGCTTCAAGGTCTGATCCGTGCCATTTCTGTTTAAAGATATTCCAGACAGAAATCTAGACTTAGCCGACGCTAGTTTCCTCTGTCCCCTGGTTTTGCTTTGCCCTGCTTAATTCCCACAGCGCCCCCTTTTGTTGTAACGATAACAATATCCAACATGGCAGGCCAACCGGGTCAGCTGCCAGGCTTGACTATGGCAGTCGGAGCCAGCCAGCAAGGCCTGCTCCCACTCCAGCGACTGAATTGGCTGCAGTGGTCAATGGGGAGCTGGGAAATCAATCACAGGAGCTTCTGCCAAACACCACCCTGCAAAGGCCAGGGCAGCCCACAGCCGCTGGAGGAACACGGTCACAAGACCAGGCCCACATGGGGCCGAGCAGAAGATTAAGGGGAGAAGGCAGACAGCGAGGGAGCATCTTCCACCAAGAGCAGTGGATGGTGTTTACTGACAACTGAACGAGGGAGCATGCACATCGATCAGCTGGCAGGGCTGACGGGCTCTTTAAAGGAGCTGCCGGGCACGACAGCCCAACCCCCATAAGCTGTCTGCTAAGGCGCACTGGCCCATGCGGCTCCAGACCTCCTCCCCGGCCCCCCCTTGCTCCCTGCAGCTGTGAGCTCAGAGAGCCCCTCAATGGGATTTAAGCAGACGAGTCTCTGGCTCTCAGCACAGAGCTGGGCTCATTTCTGACGTGACCCAAAGGATGCGGGGAGCCAGTGAGTTAGTTGTTTTCACTGTGGCAGGACAGGTTCCCATGCACTGGCCCCTGCTCAGTCCCTGGCCCACTCAGACTTAACAACGCAATGTGCCTGTGGGAGCCTCCCACAGCCCTATGGTATGAGAGCTGCCCCTAAGTGTTCCCTGGGCACAGGAGACAGAGACATAGCAGGGGCTCCAGTCCTGCTTCCAGCCCACTCCTCGCCATCTACAATTTCTCACTGGGCCAAGCCATCTCCTCCCTCTGGTCACCGCTAACACTCCCCTGCTGCCCCGAAGGGGCCAGCGGATGCCAGCCCAGCCTGCAGCTCTCCCCCATACTTCCTACGGGAGCTACTGTGCACGTGCCAAGGGCTTTGGCCCCTTTTCTTTGGCACCACCGTTTTGGAGATGCCCAGGATGCTCCTGCTCTCAGACCCCTGCTTCTGGCACAGCCCCTCCTGTCCTGTGATCGACTCCAACGGCTGACACACACGTTAACCAGCTGAGCCCACCCCACCCCAGGGGTGTGGGGAGAGGGAGATGGGAGGGTGCAGGCACAGATAGACTTGTCCAGGTTCACACACAGCAAGTCAGTGGCAGAGTCTCAGACAGAACCCAGGAGTTCTGATCACTCAGCCCTGTTCTAACCACTCCACTACCTTGCCTCACTTTAGATGTTGGGGTATGATATGCTCCAGAGGCTGGTGCTCCTGCAGTCAGTGGAGGATTAGCCTAGGGGCCCCAGCCAATTGGGGGGGCCCCAGAAAAATGGGCACCCTGCCCCCAGCAGACAAGTGCCAGGGTGGGGCAGGGCAAGGCCCAGCGCCCCAACCCCACTCCGCTCCCTGGCAGCAGGGGCAGGGGGGAGCGGGGCAAGCCCCCATGCTCCGACTCTGTTCCCTGGCAGAAGCGGCAGGCAGACAGGGCAGGGGAAGCACCCATGCCCCAACCCTGCTCCTCAGCAGCAGCATGGGGTGGGCGGGGCAGGGGAAGCCCCCATGCCCCAACCCCGCTCCCTGGCAAAAGCGCCAAGCGGACAGGACAGGAGAAGCCCCAGCACCCCAACCCTGGTCCCCTGCAGAAGTGTGGGGCATTGGGGGAAGCCCCAGCACCCAGACCCCTGCTGCAGCCTCAGGATTGGAGGAGCTCTGGCTCCCTGTCACAGTCTCAGGGCTAGGGGAGCTCTCACTCCCCACTGCAGCCCTGGGGCCCTGGCGGGGGGCACAGAGCTTCTTCAGTTTTGGGGCCACGGGGGGGGGGGCAGAAAGGAGTGGAATGGGGCGGGGCCACGGGGGAAGGGGCAGAACAATGTGGGGCCATGGGTAGGGCCACAGTCAGAAGGGACAGAATGGGGGCAGGACCACAGGTGGAAGGCATGGGGAGGGGGTCCCCCACTTGCTCTGGCCCAGGGCCCCACAAATCCTTAATCTGCCTCTGAGCTGCAGTAGTAGCTGACTTGTTCTAGTGACTTCCCACAGCCCCTTTGCCCAGGGACACTGCAGCACCCATCCTCTTCCCAAGGCATGACTCAGCCAGGAGCCCAGATGCTGTCCCTTCCAAGGGTCCCACTGAGCCACCACTGAGCCTAGAGACAGTGCAACTTGCGTGCACCATTGTCCCCAGCCAGAACGGAGGAGTGGGGCTGTCTGCTGGGCCGGTGCAGACAGAGGCAGCTGCGTGGAAGCCCCTGCTTCGGTGGACCAGCTAGGTGCTGACATTTCCAATGCAAACACAGTCAGAGCGAAGCTGCCTTACTCCACCTCAGACAAACAGTCATGCCTATGCATCATTAAGGTACCTTACGCGGAGCGGCTGGCTGGGGGCTGGCAGCAAAATCATCTCTGCCACTTTCACAATGGAGCCTCTTGGCTGGCTTCCTTGGCACACATTCTGGCACCTGTAACTCCAAGGAGAAGGTGGCTGGGAGATCCTCCCAACACATACCCTGACCCTGGCAATCACCTGCTCCCACTGCTGTCCCCCTCATCCTCCCTTCCCCCGCACTCCCAGAAGCCCCGTCTAAAGTCAGGGCCAGCTCCTGGGAGGTGCTAACCATCTGCAACCCCCGCTTTGTTGGGGCATCTCAGCCATCCTGGGATCTGGCCCTCAGGCTGTAAGCTCTCTGGGGCAAGGACACTGCCTCATTTTTCGGCCAGGTCCCAATGCCCTTTAAATGATAATAAATCTGACGGATATGATAACAACAATCATGAGCTGAAACTAGGGCTGTCGATTAATTGCAGTTAACTCACGTGATTAACTCAAAAAATTAATCACGATTAATTGCACTGGTAAACAATAGAATACCAGTTGGAATTTATTAAATATTTTGGGATGTTTTTCTACATTTTCAAATATATTGATTTCTATTACAACACAGAATACAAAGTGTACAGTGCTCACTTTATATTATTATTTTATTACAAATATTTGCACTGTAAAAATAATAAGCAAAAGAAATAATATTTTTCAGTTCACCTCATACAGGTACTGGAGTGCAATCTCTTGATCATGAAAGTGAAACTTACAAATGTCGATTTTTTTTGTTACATAACTGCACTCAAAAACAAAACAATGTAAAACTTTAGAGCCTACAAGTCCACTCAGCCCTACTTCTTGTTCAGCCAATCGCTAAGACAAACAAGTTTGTTTACATTGACGGGAGATCATGCTGCCCGCTTCTTATTTACAATCTCACCAGAAAGTGAGAACAGGCATTCGCATGGCACTTTTGTAGCCGGCATTGCAAGGTATTTACGTGCCAGATATGCTAAACATTCGTATGCTCCTTCATGCTTCGGCCATCATTCCAGAGGACATGCTTCCATGGTGATGATGCTCATTAAAAAAATAGTGTGTTAATTAAATTAGTGACTGAACTCCTTGGGGGAGAATTGTGTGTCTCCTGCTCTATTTTACCTGCATTCTGCCACATATTTCATGTTATAACAATCTCAGATGATGACTCAGCACATGTTCGTTTTAAGAACACTTCCACAGCGGATTTGACAAAACACAAAGAAGGTACTAATGTCAGATTTCTAAAAATAGCTGCAGCACTCGACCCAAGGTTTAAGAATCTGAAGCATCTTCCAAAATCTGAGAGGGACGAGGTGTGGAGCATGCTTTCAGAAGTCTTAAAAGAGCAACACTCAGATGCGAAAACTACAGAACCTGAACCACCGAAAAAAAAGAAAAGAAAATCAACCTTCTGCTGGTGGCATCTGACTCAGATGATGAAAATGGACATGCGTTGGTCCACACGGATTTGGATCATTATCAAGCAGAACCCGTCATCAGCATGGCCACCTGTCCCCTGGAATGGCGGTTGAAGCATGAAGGGACATATGAATCTTTAGCGCATCTGGTACGTAAATATTTTGTGACGCCGGCTACAACAGTGCCATGCAAATGCCTGTTCTCACTTTCAGGTGACATTGTAAACAAGAAGCAGGCAGCATTATCCCCTGCAAATTGTAACCAAACTTTTTTGTCTGAGCGATTGGATGAAGTAGGACTGAGTGGACTTTTAGGCGCTAAAGTTTTATATTACTTTATTTTTCAATGAGGTTATTTTTTTGTACATAATTCTACATTTGTAAGTTCAACTTTCATGATAAAGAGATCACACTCCAGTACTTGTATTAAATGAACTGAAAAAACTATTTCTTTTGTTTTTTACTGTGAAAATATTTGTAATCAAAAATAAATATGAAGTGCGCACTGTGCCCTTTGTATTCTGTGTTGTAATTGAAATCAATATATTTGAAAATGTAGAAAACATCCAAAAATATTGAAATAAATGGTATTCTATTATTAAGAGCACGATTAATCACAATTAATTTTTTAATCGCTTGACAGCCCTAGTCGAGACCTCTGTAGACTATAGAGCCACGCCCGCACACAGACACAGTTAGCAGAGGGGCCAGGGATGGAATAGCCCATGGACACTGTGCCCCTTGCCCGGTCTCTTCAAGATGGAGGTCAGGCAGCAAGGTGGGAGGAGGGGGGAAGTTTGCCCTACTGCTGCCCATTCTGAGCTAGTTGAGTGGATGGACAGGGCCGCTAGCCCTCAGGGCTGTCAATCAGCCAACCCCCACCAGCACCACATGACAAAGGAAATTTACCCAATCTGCTGCTGAGATCCAGAGATCTACTTCCCAGGAAGCAGCTGGGTATGAAGAGAGTCTCACTCTCCCCTGTAAGTGCCCAGCTCTGTACCCTCACTTCCCACTGGCCCCTGCCCTGCTGTAAGCCCAATCATTCTTTATTGACCCACGAGGCGTGGGTGAAGGGCGAGGTGCAGGCAGGGCAGTAACCATGCACAGCAGAATGCACAGCTGTTCTTGCAGCAGCTGGATGGGACTCACTAGAAGGTGCTTCACTGGCAGCTGGACAGCTGAGAGCCAGCAATTTGGTTTCCTGGTCCCAGCTGTTGTAAGGCTGATTAGGAGGGAGGGAACGTGTGTGCGTTGGCAGAGGGGGCTCAGGGGGAGCGAGAAAGGGGCTGCCATTAGGCCGGAAAGAAAAGCCTTTAATGAGGCCTGATGTCTGCTGATCCTGCAGCCTGCATGGATGCCATCCAACCTCACAATGGAGTTATCCACTTAAACAAAACAGCGCCAAAGGCACTGAGCTGGGAAAAGAATACATTTTCCTGTGTAGCAAACTGTGAAGTACGATCAGGAATACACAGCAAAACCCTCAGAAACCAATTACTGCTCGCAAGAGCCACACTGCTAAAAATACACCACCTTTCTGCTCTAGCAAAGGTGAGGAAGTGCTGAGCCAGCATAAAGATCCCCCAAAGCACAGCATAAGGGATGGCATCTCCCCTGGAAATGCTCCCTCCAAAGGGCCAGAGTACACTGTGGCTTAGCACACTAGTCCTTCCCTGCCTGAGACCTGGGCTCCCGTCCCAAGGCTGGCTCATAAGTATGATGGATGTGGCAGGTCTCCTCTAAGTGCCTTGCCTGGATGATACTGGTTTGCACCATGAAACCCCTATCCCAGTGATGAGGGAAATCTGCAGTGTCTGGTTATCCCGGACCAATCAAGTGATTTCAAGCTAGCACAAATGTCAGGATGCAGTGAGTTTGGGGCTTTGGGGCAAAGGTTCATGGGATGGGTTAGAGTCTGACATGCATATTGTTTGGGTAGCTTCACCACCTTTGCTTCATGGTCTCATGTCAAAAGTCAATACACAACAGATCACACCCCGCTGAAAAAGGCACAGACCTGTCCAATGGGAAGACTTTGGGACAAATTTGCAGGGAGCCTAAAACTGGCCTCTGACATTGCACCTGCCCACAAAAAGCCACAGCTGGGTGCACTGTGGGAGAAATCCTGGCCCTGCTGACGTCAACAGCAAAACTCCCACTGATGCTAGCAGCACCAGGATTCCAGCCTATATGGTGCCACTGTAGGGTCTGAGCCTGGACGACACAGTTTGCCCATGCAAACACCTGCCTACCAGCTGTGCACACGTCAACGGGGTTTGCATGCACACAGACGGGCTCCTGCACACACAAACGCACAGGCAACGTTTCAGGTGTGAGAAACTGGTTTGAGAAACTCGGCCCTTTGCCCAGGTAACCAGAACCTGCGGAAGAGCTCAGAAGGGCAGAGCAAACTGTGAACCTGAAAAGCCGCTGCCTCACCGATGGAATCTGTGTGTTGGCGGTATAACAAAGTTACTCCCTCCCAGTGGTAAATCAGCAAGGCCATGGTCAGGGGATGGTTTGGGGGAAGGTTGTGGGGGGAGGGAAACTAAGGAGGCCTTTCCATGTCATTTGTCACCAGGTACAGTGCCAGAACGAGGCCGATGCCTTTGGCTTGGTTTTCACAGTGGATGAAAATGAGCTGAAATGTCTCCTCACTGGACAGAGCTTTGCCCTCTCCCGCCACTGGTTTGCATCAGGTATGTTCTCCAAAGAGCTCCCACCTCGGAGAGCTGGGGCAGGCATCGCATCCGATGAGAAGCACACACATGTGTGCGCAATGGTGTGTGTGCAGCTGGAGCGGGAGAGGACGGAAAGAAACGGGGGGGGGGGCATGGAATGAAACGGCAAAGCCAAGCCACACAAAGAAACAACCAGATTGTGGAAACATATGTCTGTGCACACTCACCATGGCTCTGAATGACATGCCGGTGATGCTGCCTGCTTCCACCAGTGCGAGGCAAATTCTGCCTGCGCTCACGTGCCATGTAAGCTGCAATGTAACAAGATGTAGTGGCAATCAGTGGGTCTTTTAGACATTTAATTGTGGTGTTAGTAATTAGGGAATGTATCAGTCCCTCTGACAGATCCACGCTCAAGACTCCTATGGCCATCTGCTCCCATAGAATGAGGCCTCCCAGAGTCCCAGACGGGCTGGCTGGCATGTGGAGAAATGATTTATTGAGGGGGGCTGTAGACAGTGTTAATGTTTGCAGATTTGGTTTGCATTGCTCCCGGAGGGTCTTACCTCCCTCCCCACCATGCTCACACCTGTTGTTCAGTTCAAGTTCCTCAATCAGAGGGGTTCAGGGCTGGGAGTTTTCTTCTCCAAGTCCCATCCACTCCCAGGCTCAGGGAGAACAGGGAGTCAGGACCCTAACTTGGATACTGTGACACTCCTAGCACCAGGGCCACAAACAACAGCAGTGTGAAGAGAAAGAAAGCGGGAGGAGAGAGAAAGAGCTGCAGGACCCGGGTGGGGGGGGCCGGTCTGAGAATGGGGTGATGGAAGCCCTGGTCTTGCTGGCATCAGGGGAGATACCACTGGACAGCAAGTGGTGGCTGATTACTGTGGTACAGCAGGCATTGGTCAAGAAGCAGGGAGACAGAGACCAGATGACTGAAAATGGGTTCATGAGATGAAGGGCTTTGTTGGTGAAAGGCTGGCATCCGGGAGGGGGCAGTCAGAGATCAGAGGGTGGGAAGAGAGGGGACAATGCTGTGGACATAGGAGGAGAAAGGGACGATGGCTGAGGTGATGCTGCTGCCACTGTTGCTCCTTGCCTGTTTTCCAACTGACGTGCTTGTTCATTTTCTTACCCGCAGCCCCAAAAGCCTTGATGACGCAGAGGCTTCCTGTCACCTGAACTGACCCCACACGGGATGCAGAGCTAGCAAAGTACAAGGAAACCCCGCGCCAAACAGCCAGGACACCACAGGGTCTAGGGACTCCGTGTCACCCAGTGTGGCAAAGCTCCTCCTCCCAACTCAGGAAACTGACCAGCCATGAAGAGGGCTGAAGCAGGGCTAGCCCCCAGAGACTGGTTAGCTTCGACTGGGAATGGCACACAAAGCCTTTTACCTGGAGGCCCCCAGCTTGGATCTGGCCCAAGGTGATAGTGACCCAAAGTCTTCACCACATGATGGCTGCTCAGGCTGTTCACTGCAGTTCCTAGGACACAGGTGCCCTCATCCCAGACCAGCTTTGGATACAGATTATCCACCTTGTTGGCAGGAGACAAGGGACTGAATGGGCCATGGAGACCGAACTCCCTGCTCAGCGCTGGAAGGGCAGGGCTGAGGGCTCTCATCAAAGGGCACTGGGTGGTAAGGGGGAAGCTTGCCCTGCAGCCACCACCCATGCAGTGCCTGCTCTGAGGATAGGGATCCCAAGCTTCCTGGGCTGCCAAGCCAGCACCTAACTCAAACCCATGCGCTGCACCTCTGAACAAGCCCTTCTCCAACAGGCCACGGATTCAGCTGGGAAATGACATGGATGAATGGGAGAGGCTGAGGTAAAGAAAGCCTCTTCAGTTGGCCAAGGTTAACTACCCTTCCCTGTGGTGCACATCCTCCCGGTCCAGGCTGGGTACCCATCCAGCAGCTGCTTTCATGGCAACATCCCTGAGAGGTGTTCAAGCAGGAACAACAATAAATCAAACCTCCAGATCTCTCCTAAGAGCGCAGGGCTTCCAAACCCAGCCAGACTGGGCACTCACACCACCCGGCAAGGAACGAACAGGCACCAATTTTTCTCTAACTATAAGAACGTCGAGCAGCATTTGCCCGCTCCCATCCCATCTTGGGTGTGACTCTGTGGGAGACCACACGCTAAGCAGCCCAGGGTCAGTTCAGTTAGCTGCCTAGGGAAGAAAAAAACTCAGGATACTGCTCTTCCTTCTGAATCAGAACTGAATGCCATGCCCCTGAACGGCGGTGTAGGGGCTGCTGTGTAGCTGGAGGCTCCCTCTTTCCCATGAGACAACACAGGTCCTTACACACGCACGGCCATCAGAGATTTCACAGCACTTTTTGCAGGAGTCAAGGCGTTCACCCCCACATACTGACTAGATTCCAGTGGGGTAAATTCTCCCCTGCATTTCCAGCTGGGACACAGGATTTTTCAGCATTGCGCTGCACTGTTCCACCCCAGAGCTGGCTGTACTTTATTGTTACTCCACGCAAGTCAACTGTATGTAGCCTGCAAAGCATTTTGGGACTGCTCCCACAGAAAGGCGCTAGATGAGTGCAGAATCGTTACCATTCCTAGAGACTGCAACACAATATTGCCCGCCTTTGATGGGAATTAACCATCTACCACAAATATCCTGTCTGACGGAGCATGGCTGATCGGATTACTTATTGCCTCAAGCTAGGCACAGGTACCCAGTGGTGAAGCTGCCAAGCAGCAAGCAGCTCTGTGCATCGATGTGTCCATAAATTACCCACTGAACCCATTAGGGAACCAGGAAGTTTAGGAAGGAGCCAACTTCAGAGGGGAGTGGAAGTGGAGCGCGTCCCTGCAAGTGGGCTGGGGCCAGGCAGCGCCCAATTAATCCTCGTTAATAATGTCGCAAACAGAAGCGCTCACATGGAGCACCAAGTGGAACAGATGTACTCACACACCTCAGGGGCAGCTCCTAGGGGCCTGCTTCTCCACGTTCCCTTCCAGCCAGCTCCAACTTCTCTCTTTCGCTCTCAGTGAATCTTTCTTATTTTTTTCCTTCACTGCTGCTCTTCCTCTTTCTGGATTCCCTCCTTTTCTCCCTTTCTTTGTTTATGTTTGCTTCATCCCTTCTCCCCCCTTTTTTTCCTTTCTCCTCCCCCTCTGTCTTTACTTTCTTCTCTCCCATTTTTTCCTTTCCCTCCTCTCTTCTCTTCTCCGCTCTCTGTCTCCCCCCACATAAGTATTTCCCTAGGAAGATGCCCCTCATACTGTCAGTAAAATGTCAGCATCAATCAGCCAAGCTGGAAATCACTGGGGACTTCTAAACAATTCTCTGCTGATGTTTGGAATTCCCGCCTGCCCCAGTCGGCGCAGGCTCTGATGGCTGGTGAAACCCAATGGCTCTCTTAAGCACATTATTGTTTGAAACTGCACGATGCCCCAGAAATCCCAGAACCAAGACCAGGAAAGGAAAAGCAGTTTTGGGCACTTACCCAGCTGACACACAGAGAGAAACTCTGCATCACCAAGGCCCGATATAAATATTCAACTCTTAAACAAATAATAAAATAATTACCACCTAGTGCAGTGCCATGATTAACAGGCCTGCTTGGTGACGTCACCTGTCGAAATAAGTTGATGGCAGCAATTTTCAGCTGAAACAATAGACAGAATTTGATGGAGCTTGAGTTCCCAACATAGCCCCAGATCCAGAGATGCAGGGCCTCATTTTCATTATGCTATGGCCGCCCAGTGCCGTTCTGGCAGCATAATGAGTGCATCCAGCCTACAGAACTGAACACCAGAGAAAACCCCACCAGGATGTGGTTTTCCAGATGGCTCTGTGTCAGCCCCCTTGTAGCCTTTGGCATAGGAGAGCACAGCCAGGGGAAAGGCAGCACTGCTGCATTCTGGCTATTATCAGCGGCTGCAACCCCTGGAGGGCTGCTGCTCCAAGAATAAGTCAGAGCAGCCCTGAGGCTGATGGAAGGCCAGGTCTGTCCCAAGATCGCCTGAGAACAGGGAAAACATGTAGCACGGCTCAGTTGGAATAGGCAAAGGGGGCCACAGACACTTTGGGAGTCATCTCCTGTCTGCAAACACTCCTACACATTAGTTGCATGGATTGAATAAGTCTGTCTTGTTCTGTGTAAACCAGAGGCTTCTGCATGAAAATGAAATCTCTGGCTGCATGAAAACTAGCCTTTAAACCATGCCTGGGACCTTTCTCTGAACACTCGGGCCAGATCCTCAGCTGGTGTCAATCAACACAGCTCCACTGACTTCTCCAGCTGAGGATCTGGCCCAGTGAATCAACCGCAGCCCATGTCATTCCAAAAGAAGCCAATGGGAGCTGTTTCCATTTATAATCTAGGCCAAATCTGGTGCTGGTTCCAGCTAACCTGGTTTCTAAAGCTGTCTGGCCAACTGTGGTGAATGGGGTCAAATCATGTCAGAAGTATGTTTACAGAAACCCCCTTACAGCCCGGGTATGGACTGAAGTCTGGTCCCAGTTTCAGCATAGATCTAACAGGATTTAGCCCTATCCTGCTTGTCCAGCAAAACCCAGTTAACAAACTGTTTGGCTGGAATCCTCTTTAAAGCAGAGCTGGACCTAAAGCAGAACCCTGGACCTAAACATCCCTAAACTTCTGGGGAGGTGGGAGAGCTTCAGAGCTGGACTTTACAGCTGGGCCCATCTCCAGTTTGAACATGATTCCTTAAGCCCATCTGGGCCTTGGTGTGGATAGGGCATTTTTTGTGAAGAGCTGGGCTGTTGCTGTTCCTTACTGCCCTCCTGAGATCACGGCTAATCTCCTTTTGGAAAGATCACAGCTGGTTGCTAAGGAAATTACTGGGATATCACAATATGAGGATTATGACTTCAGGTGGGGAATAAGCAGCTGGAGCCAATGAATTCTTAAAGAGCCTCCCCTCCCACATCCCTGCACACGGCCTGAGTAAATGCAGAGCAATGCAGAGGACAACTGATCCTAGAAGCAAAATCCCCGCCTAACAGAACCTCTAGAGAGGCCTTTCTATACTCCCAGAGCCCTCCCTGTATAGCTTGTGCTCTTGTCAGCTCTCCTGAGCTATTGCTAAGCAGGGTCAGGTCTATAATCACATGGGAGCCCACCAAGGAAAAGGTTGGTAGAACTCAGCAGAATCCACTCTTCCCTCTGAGTCAGTACTGAGTGAGTGCTCCAACATGGGGCTGGGGTTTGCCATCTTGCAGACAAGTCATAAACCCAAGGTCCTGAGCACTGGAGAGCTGAGGGTGCATCACAGCAGTAAGTGGCATTAGCCCTGCGCTCCTGCCCAAATACCAGTTTGAGTCTTACATCCTGCCTATCTAAAGCTTCCCCTGCAGTGTCCATCGGATACCGTGTCCTCCTGACCTTCTCTCCAAACTATTGCCACAAACTGTGGAATAGCTCCACTGCAGGAATGGCCATATTACAAAGGGTGGGAGAAGTGACTGGTGTTGGCACAGCCCTTGCAGACACAAGGTATTGCACAGGCATAAAATGTGGATCTTCTTTCCCATGAGGCCACAACAGAGCTTGGAGGGATTTTGCCCTCATTATCTCCCAATGGGACCTGAGCAAACAGAGCGGTTAAAGCACTGGACTGGGAGTCAGGAAATGTGGGTCCTAGGCCGGGCTCTGCCATTGACTCACTTGTGTGATATTATCACAATGTCGGGCTGGAAGGGATCTCAAGAGGTCATCAAGTCCAGCCGCCTACACTGAGGTAGGACTAAGTAAACCTAAACCCTCTGTGAAAGGTGTTTGTCCAGCCTGTTCTTAAAACAACTCCAATGACGGAGGTTCCACAACCTCCCTCGGAAGCCTGTTTCAGAATTTAAGAAGGCTTAGGGTTAGAAAGATTTTCCAAATACCTAACCTAAATCTTCCTTGCTGCAGATTAAGCCCTTCCGTGGACATGGAGAACAACTGATCGGAGTCCTCTTTATAACAGCCATTAACGTATTTGCAGACTGTTATTAGATCCCCCCTCAGTCTTTTCTCAAGACTAAACATGTCCTGTTTTTTAAACCTTTCATCATAGGTCAGGTGGTCTAAACCTTTTAGTAGTTTTGCTGCTCTCCTCTGGACTCTCTCCAATTTGTCCATGTCTTTCCTAAAGCATGGCGCCCAGAATTGGACAAGGTATTCCAGTTGAGGCTTTACCAATCCCAAGTAGAGCAGGACAATTACCATCCGTGTCTTTCATATAACAGTCCTGTTAATAACCCCAGTATACACCCCTTTTCACAACTGCATTATATTTGTATTGTTTCTTGACTTTAGCAAAGCTTTTGACACGGTCTCCCACGGTATTCTTGTCAGCAAGTACGGGCTGGATGAATGCACTATAAGGTGAGTAGAAAGTTGGCTAGATTGTCGGGCTCAACGGGTAGTGATCAATGGCTCCATGTCTAGTTGGCAGCCGGTGTCAAGTGGAGTGCCCCAGGGGTCGGTCCTGGGGCCGGTTTTGTTCAATATCTTCATAAATAATCTGGAAGATGGTGTGGATTGCATTCTCAGCAAATTTGCGGATGATACTAAACTGGGAGGAGTGGTAGATACGCTGGAGGGCAGGGATAGGATACAGAGGGACCTAGACAAATTGGAGGATTGGGCCAAAAGAAATCTGAGTAGGTTCAATAAGGATAAGTGCAGGGTCCTGCACTTAGGACGGAAGAACCCAATGCACCGCTACAGAGTAGGGACCGAATGGCTAGGCAGCAGTTCTGCGGAAAAGGACCTAGGGGTGACAGTGGACGAGAAGCTGGATATGAGTCATCAGTGTGCCCTTGTTGCCAAGAAGGCCAATGGCATTTTGGGATGTATAAGTACGGGCATAGCGAGCAGATCGAGGGACGTGATCGTCCCCCTCTATTCGACATTGGAGAGGCCTCATCTGGAGTACTGTGTCCAGTTTTGGGCCCCACACTACAAGAAGGATGTGGATAAATTGGAGAGAGTCCAGCGAAGGGCAACAAAAATGATTAGGGGTCTGGAACACATGACTTATGAGGAGAGGCTGAGGGAACTGGGATTGTTTAGTCTGCAAAAGAGAAGAATGAGGGGGGATTTGATAGCTGCTTTCAACTACCTGAGAGGTGGTTCCAGAGAGGATGGTTCTAGACTATTCTCAGTGGCAGAAGAGGACAGGACAAGGAGTAATGGTCTCAAGTTGCAGTGAGGGAGGTTTAGGCTGGATATTAGGAAAAACTTTTTCACTAGGAGGGTGGTGAAACACTGGAATGCATTACCTAGCAAGGTGGTAGAATCTCCTTCCTTAGAAGTTTTTAAAGTCAGGCTTGACAAAGCCCTGGCTGGGATGATTTAATTGGTCCTGCTTTGAGCAAGGGGGTTGGACTAGATGACCTCCTGAGGTCCCTTCCAACCCTGATATTCTATGATTCTGACTCATTTTCAGTTTGGGATCCACCATAACCCCCAAATCCTTTTCAGCAATACTACCAGCTAGCCAGGTATTCCCCAATTTGTAGCTGTGCATTGGATTCTTCCTTTCTAAGTGACACACTCTGCTCTTATCTTTACTGAATTTCATCTTGTTGAATTCAGACCAATTCTCCAATTTGCCATGGTCATTTTGAATTCTAATCCTGTCCTCCAAAGTGCTTGCAACTCCTCCCTGCTTGTCGTCATCTGCAGATTTTATAAGCATACTCTCCACTTCATCATCCAAATGATTAATGAAAATATTGAATAGTACTGGACTCAGGACTGACCCTGCAGGACTCCACTAGACACGCCCTCCCAGTTTGACAGCAAACCATTGATAGCTATTCTGAGTATGACTTTCAACCAACTGTGCACTCACCTTATACAATAGAACCTGAAAGTTATGAATGCCTCGGGAATGGAGGTTGTTCATAACTCAGAACAAAACTTTATGGCTTCTCTTTCAAAAGTTTAAAACTGAACATTAATTTAATACAGCTTTGAAACATTACTATGCAGAAGAAAAATGCTGCTTTCCCTTTTTTTGTAGTAGTAGTAGTTTACATTTAACACAGTACAATACTGTATTTGCTTTTTTTTTTTTTTTTGGTCTCTGCTTCTGCCTGATTGCATGCTTCTGAGGTGGTTGACTGGTCAGTTCGTAACTCTAATGTTTGTAACTCTGAGGTTCTACTGTACTAATTTAATCTAGACCAGGGGTGGGCAAACCTTTTGGCCCGAGGGCCACATCTAGATGTGGAAATTGTATGGCAAGTCATGAATGCTCACAAAATTAGGGGTTGGGGTGCGGGCTCCGGGGTGGGGCCAGAAATGAGGAGTTCAGAGTGCAGGAGGGTGCTCTGGGCTGGGACCGAGGGGTTCGGAGAGCAGGAGGGGGATCAGGGCTGGGACAGGGGGGTGGGGCATGGGAGGGGGTCAGGGGTGCAGGCTCCAGGCGGCGCTTACCTCAAGTAGCTCCCAGAAGCAGCAGCATGTTCCCCCTCTAGCTCCTGCACAGCCAGGCAGCTCTGGGTGCTGCCCTGTCTGCAGGTGCCACCGCTGCATCTCCCGTTGGCCTCGGTTCCTGGCCAACGAGAGCTGCGGGGGCAGCGCTTGGGACGGGGCCAGCGTGCGGAGCCCCCTGGCTGTCCCTACGCATAGGAGCTGGAGAGGGGACATGCCGCTGCTTCCGGGAGACGCCCAGAGTGGGGCAAGCCCCGGACCCCGCTCCCTGGCAGGAGCTCAAGGACCAGATTAAAATGTTTGCAGGGCATAGTTTGCCCACCCCGATCTAGACTGTGTTTCCCTAGTTTGTTTATGATAATGTCAAGTGGGACTGTGCCAAAAGCCTTACTAAGATTAAAGATAGATCTGATACTGACCTACTGCACAGGGGTGTTTTTAATCTATTGTAGGTACTATACGGTCCCCATTACCGTAGTATCTGAGTGACTCACAGGATCAGGGCTGAGGTTCCTAAGGCTCTCTGTTCTTGTCCTCTAGGCTCTGCTTCCCCACCACACCAGTGAGCCTCTGTATTGAGCTCCAGTGCATCACTACTGCTGGCCTCCCGTTCACCAGTGCATGCTGGGACCCACTATGGAGCTTGGGCCATCAGACTGGGCTCTGGAGCAGCTCCAGCCCAAGTTGGTTGGAGCACACACAGTCCGGTGGGAGGAGACTGCTACAGGGGAGGGCAGAACTGGGTTAAATTGGTTTCAGAGTAGCAGCCGTGTTAGTCTGTATTCGCAAAAAGAAAAGGAGTATTTGTGGCACCTTTGAGACTAATAAATTGGTTAGTCTCTAAGGTGCCACTAGTACTCCTTTTCTTTTTGGGTTAAATTGGTCCATCTGCCCACTCGGCAGGCACCACAAAATCTGGGTGCGGATTCTAATATGCCAGCATTTGGGATGTTCCACTCCAGGGTTTGATTCAGGACCATCAACTGCAAAGACCTGACCCAGAGAAAGCATTTATAAAATAGACAAATCAAATAACACTTAACACTGCCGTCATGTGTTTCCTATGGGAACATCTCAAACCAATCAATGAAAGGTGCGTAAATATCTTTATCCCCATTGTACAGATGAGGAAACTTAGGCCTGGAGAAAGGAAGTGACTCTTTCATCATCATCCAGCAAGTCAGTGGCAGAGACTCCCAATTCCCTGCCCTAACCACTAGACTACACTCCTCTCCAGGGCTGAGACTAGAACCCAAGAGGCCCAGCTCTGAATCCAGTGCCCTACCTAGATGATACCCTCTTCCCAGAGCCAAAACCAGAAGCCAGAATTCCTTAATCCCATGCCCCCTGCTCTAACAACTCAACAACCTTGTCCTTCCATAGCTGGTGATAAACCCCTTTTCCCAATGCCCTCCCCACCTTCCAATGCACCAACCCCCAGTGCATTCTTCTGCAGAGCAGAGCCTGCAAAGGGTTAAGTTTGCAATTAGCAGCTCCTTGGGAAGGCAGCACAACACTGAAGCAGGAGGAACTTTTCTTTAAAAAAAAGCCTGAGTGCAAGTCTGCTTTTAAATTCAAATATGCAATATGGGCCAGTGCCTTGGAACCAGACTGAAACAGTGTATTTGGGCAAGGAAACAAGGAATATTTCACTTCAGCTCAGTCCAACCCATCTTGATTTATACAGCACTTTGTGTGGAGAGAAAGAAACATTATCTGAGGGCTTTGCAGCTTTAGTAATTAACCCTCTGCCTACTGCTCCATACAAGGGGCAGGTTACAATGGAAAGGCACATGTCAGAAGGAGGGAATGGCTCCAGGGACTGGCAAAGTTAGGCCAGGTTCTCTCCTCAGGCTCACTGGTTCCAACAGCATCAAATCAGTGAGGACTCAGAGTTGTGACTGTTATGTGTGAGGAGCCTCTTGGATGAAGGCTCAGCGAGGGACCCTGTCTACACCAGAGTGACTACCCCTTGTTAGCAATGGCGCAGCTGAACCCGTGCACAGGTTAGTTACAAGTCATAATAATAATAATAGTAATAACACCTACCTCTGACATGGCCAGTGTATCCAGGGACAAGCCATGCCCAGCACCATTTCAGTCACCAGCGTTACACCCTGCTCTGATCAGGGTGTATTGGTCACATCTGCATGGCACAGGCATGCACGCAGCACTCACTGAGCTGCCAAAGTCCTGTCCCAGCCTGCACTGGGGTCAGGTCAAATCTAGGCTGGATTAACCAGGGCAGCCTCTTCTCTGGTTGTTCCAAAGTCCTGGTCAGGACTCCAAAGGGGATGTGCGCAGTTACCCTCACGTTGCCTGATGTGCTCATTCAGTGACCTGCATGAAAAGAGTTGGGGAGTCTTGGGCCAGTCCCCAGAGGGCTGGCATGCTCATGACTAACATCCCTTGCCCCAAAGGTCACTCTGGAAATCTTTGCAGTAAGGGCAAGAGCTAACCACTCCGGAGGTTCAGTGAACAACCCTCTGTGTGTGTGTGCAACACCAATAGACCCTGCTCATCGGCAGGTAGGATCGAACCGGGGACCTCTGGAGCTTAGTTGACGAGCCTCTACCGCATAAGCTAAAAGCCAACTGGCTGTTAGCTAAGGCTGTAGAGCAAACTCATTAACCTCTCTCTCAGTGCCACTAGATGGGACAGAACAACACACCCAGGAGGTATGTGGGTTACACACACGCACATGCACCCTCCAGGGCCAGGCTGGTCAGCATGTGGGGAAGCCCATACTACATGTGCTCCGCAGATCGATACCGTACTTCCGTCTCCAGAGGTGTCAGTCTGACATCTTTTACCAGCAGGTATTCACTGAAACCATCCACCCAACCAACCACAGTGCCAGTTTTCTAAAAGGGTACAGAGTTGCTCAACTGCACCAGCAGAGGGAGCTCAGGGCAGAAAGCACACGGTTTTGTGTCGGGGCTACATAAACACTGGCTATTGATAGCCCACGCACAGTCGGACAATTCAGTGGTGAACGTTAAAAGCCTCTCATACACAAGACTAGATAGAAGATCCAATCCTTTCCTGGTTTCAGAGCTCCTTCCCTTCCAATTCTTCCCTGTACTCTTCAACCGCACCCTCCTGGCTATTCCAATGCTCTTTGCAGACTAGCTAAACAGACCCCTTTCAGCTAGCAAGTGCTTTGCTGAGCCAGCTGGGAGAGACACAGGCCAAAGAGTCCCTGGAGGGTGACTTACCCAGACAGGCCTGGGTGTCTGCTGGCCACCATCACCTAGAAGCCCAGATGGAGAGCAGCTCCAGGTGCCTGGGGCCATCTGCCATGGCAAAGTTAAAGGCGAAGGACCCACATCACATCTGTGACCTGAAGATTACAGGGCAGCTCCAAGGTCAGAAAGGGGCAGGGATCTATCCACAGGCTACTGATCTGGGGAGGGGGAATGCAACAGGGCACAGAACAACTAGAGTAAAGGAGGTGGGGAGAGAAAACCAAACCTGGGGGACCCAGGTACTAGGTGGCTGGAGTGAGATATGGGATATTGAGAGCAGCAGCATCTCTGGAGGCACCACTGCCATCAGCTGGTTAAATGACAGGATAGGTTTTTCCCAGACACATCCCCCTCACGCAGCCCTTTACCCCACCCCCCCATTCTGCACAGTGAGACTCACCTAAACAATCACCCTCCTGTGCACAGAGACCCTCACACACCCCTACCTTCCTGCACATGGATACACAACCTCCCCACACCACAAAGATACAGTCCTGCCAAGAGACCCATTGCTATGCACCCTTCTGCAGAGACGCACTGTGGTAACACACATAACCATACATCAGCAAACAAACCCACACTCAATAGCCTGCACAGCAAGACAAAATCCATATACTCACCCTACCATGCACACGCACACGGAGGTGCACAATGGTTGCTGAACTCAAAGAATGACCTGTGGCAGCTCCCATTCCACATCAGGCCAGCCCTGCTCAGGGTTTACAACACTTATATTAGGAAAGCCATTTTTCTTCCTTAAGTCTCCACTTTACCAACACAATGTGCCCAACTTTGATCATTGGTGCCTCCAAAACCACTAAATACCTGGCAGCACTCCCATCTGCCACAGGCCTGCTGTGCCTCTGGCCCTGGGGCAAGCTCCTGTGGGGCTTACAAAATCACCCAAATAGGACTGCCAGCCCTCCAGGATTGTCTGGCAGTCTCCAGGAATTAAAGATTATGTCATGTGATGAAAACCTCCAGGAGTACATCCAACCAAAATTGACAACCCTACGCCCAAAGGAGCATACGGGTGTGACAAACAGCATGACACGAATTAAGCTGAAGCAGAGGTAAAGGGAAGCAGTGGTTCTGAGCACTCCATGCTCATACACAGGGTCCCCCAGCTCTTGACTGCGGGGCCAGAAATAGACTCAGAGCAGGGCAGCTTTAATCATAGACTGTAGGGAGTGGAACGCAGGAGAGGGCGCTCCCAGCAGTGAAGCGGGCACAGGAGCTGCTGTTAAGCAACACTCAGCACCTTCCCTTACCTGTGGGTCTCTATCTCTACTTAGCTATTTCTATAATGTGCCCATCATGATGGTATCTGGCCTCAGTACACAGTATTACCAACCCCAAACACTCAGGCATCATGCGCCAGGCCCCAAAACTTCATGAGATTGACTTAAAAAGTATGAGGGTATTTAGTAATAATAAATGCGGGGCTATTTTACACATATTCACTGGTCTCCAGGAACGGGGCTTTAAATCAGGAGACTCATGATAAAACCACGAGAGCTGGCAGCACTGGCATGTTCTCTGTACAGCACTCCTAGCCCCTGCCAGATCAATACCCAGGAGACTGAGACTAGTACTTGGACCACGACTTGCATGGCTGGGGAAAGCTCTAACTGCTAGGCCAGTCACTTTATCACCCCCAGCCTGGGATCTGAAGCCAGGTCTCCCACAGGGTAACAGCTTAGAGCTGGGCAAAATATGCCCATTGCTTTTTGTGGGAAAATAATGTTTACACAGGGGGGTGGGGAAGGTTTTATTGTTATGGGTTTTTTTAATTTCCCAATTTGTTTTTCCTGTTTCTTTTGGTTTTGAAAAACATTTTCCGCAACAATTTTCAGTTTTCAGACACAAATAAATTAAAAAAAAGATTGGTTTTCAAAAACTGAAGGCTTTTACCAAAACCCAAAGTCTTTACTGAAAATTTTCAGTTCTAACTTTAAAAAGTGGAAAATTTCAACCCAATTTAAAATTCCCCAGCAAAGTTTCCTTTTTGGATGAAAAAACCATTATTCAAAAAAAAAAAAAAAAAAAAGTGTCACTGGAAACTTTTCGGCTCGCTCTGCAACAGGAACACGACTCCTTGGGTCCGGAGCCAGTTCCAAAGCACTCCCATCTCCTCCTGGCTTTGGTTCCAAACCCAGCTATCGCATAGCGGGCTGTATGTGGGCCATGCTGCATCACACAGCCCCTGCCAGTTCAGGATCTGAACTCAGAGCTCCTGCATGGTAGGAGAAAGTGCCCATCCTTGGGCCCTGGAGTGGTCTCCATGGCATTCCTTGCTCCGGCCCGCATGGGAAGTCTCCCACATGGCAGGGCAGCTTCTTCTCTTTGGTGTTGTCAGTTTCCTTGAAGAGCCTTTCCTAGAAATGTTGGCGGCAGTACAAGGTGCCATCTGTCTCACTCCTGGCTCAGAGTTGGGCTCAGATGCAGGTTGTGTCACAGAGTCTTCTGCTGGCCCAAGTTCCCTTTGAGAAGGGGGAGGCAGGCAAGCGGGTGATATCAGCAGCTCAGCCTCCCTGCGTACGGACTGACAGGGGTGGAGGGGCCCAGGTCCAAGGGAGCAGCTACCAGAAGGATCGTCTCGAGGTTAAGAAACTGCAGTGAGATGCAGAAGAGCTGGGTTCAGTTTCAAGCACTGACTCACTGCATGGCGTTGAGAAGTCACTTCCCCAGCTGTAAACTGTGGATCATGATTACAGCCAAGTAAATAACTGATCTCTCAGTTTGGGGAGTTTCCAACTCAGATCATTTTGGAGTGTTTTTCAGCTTACTTTTTAATAGCTACATTTCTAAACAAAATGCCATTTCAAAATGAAAAATCACAGTGTTTAATTTTGAAGTGGCTGCAATCAAATGTTTCCAGTTTTTTGAATTTCCCCCATTTTTTTCAGCCCAAACATTTCGATAAATTCAACCCGAATAGTTTCATTGTCTTGAAAAATGATATTTTGGGTGAAATTACACTTCCCCCCAATTGTTTTGCCCGACTGTAATAATGATCCTTCCCTACCTCACATGGGAGTTAGGCTGTACGCACTGCTCTTTGCAAGGGTCTAGGTACCACAGAAAAACCTATCAAGATAGGAAACACATGCCCATCCCAATGGCTAGCCAGTTTTTGGGCTAAGTGGATCCTCCAGGGAAGGGGTAAGAACAGGGCTCTGATGGAGCTGCTCCCTGACTTCAATCATCTTAAGGTTTCTGATACATCCCTAAAGGAGCAAAACCGGGTCAGATTGGAGCTCAGGCTCCTTGCCTTGCTGTAGCAGCAGCAGGAGGCCCGGGCAGGTGGCACGAAGTAGATGTTAAGGGAAGTAGGGCGAGGAATGGGCTGCAGCAAAAGGTCAGGTGACATGGGCCCCAGGCACTAGATTCTCACAACATTTGCTGTTGGCAGAAGATGCTCTCTGAAGGCCAGGAAGGCAGCTGCCATGGTCCATGCAAGCGTCACTGGAGTCTCTAGGGCACCTCGCCCTATTGATGTGCATCAAAGGGAGGCCTAGTGCTCCCTCCTCAGCTGCTGTGAGGCAGGCGCCATAGAGGAGCCGGGAAGCCTGGGATCCTCCATGCAGGATTCCCCACTCCCAAAACCAAAGACGGAGGACAAAGCTTAGCAAAGCTTGGGGAGAGTGGAGGTTGCTGACAATCAGGGGCCCCAGGTAACCGTGAAGAGGCCAAACAGCAGCCAAGCCCCTACCTGCTGTGCAGCATGATCAGAAATCCAAGGGGGATTCACGCAGCAGAAACCCTGCTTCTCCTTAGGGCTGACAATTGCCCTGGCTGAGACAACAGCTGCCGAACACTGACGAGAGCCCTGGCAAAGAAAGAGGGAGAGTGAGTGAGTGCAGAGTGCACGGCCTTTACCCCAGGCACACCACAGGCCTGAGCCAACAACTCCTGTGCTGCTCCAGCTTGGCACAGCTTATCCTGTCCTAGCTGCTCATTTGCCTAACGGGAACCTCTGGGGAGGCAGCAATCAGGGGCAGCTACAGCCCTGGGAAATGGGCCTATGGGGAACAGGGTGTGACTGAACATCTTGGGAGAGGGCATGGGGGCTGCACAGCAAATGGGGAAAGGGCCAGACTCCAGTTAATCCCGTGATGTGGCACTGACCACGTGGCCGCCACAGGGCATCCAAAATCTACAGAGACAAGCAGCCCACTGCAGTAGAGAGCCAGAGAGCATCAAACCTCAGCTCAGCTCCGAGAGGGCCATAGGCCTACAAGGAGTATAAGCGTCAGAGAGGAATGTGGCTGGCAGACATTTTTTTAACTCATTTCCCCCTCCCCGCCCCCTCCAAAAACAGACTTTTTTTTGGAAAACACACTTTTTGTGAAAATTTTTTTTGTTTTTTGTTCAGCTGAAATCCCCAAAGGAACATTTTTCAGTGTTCCCTTTTCCCCTCTCCCCCCGTTTACAGTGGCAAAATAGTGGGGGAGAGGTGAAAGCGAAAGAAATGGGGGGAAGTTGAGAGGACTAAAAACCAACATTTTTGGTCACTGAAGATTTTTGATAACGTTCTGAGTGAACAGAAATGCCTCCTTTTCAAACCTGCGGAACAAAAACTGGTTTGGAATATTTTAATTTTTCATGAGCAATGTCATCCAATTTTTGCCCAGTTCAAGAGGACAACGGGACCTGGAAGTGCTCAGCACCTCTTAGGAACAGATCTCATATCTCCAGACATGGGAGAAAAAGAACCATAAGAGCCTAAGGTTAGAGACCCAGTCATTGCCTCTGCTCTGCCCACCCATGACAGGAAGGGGTAAGAGCCCTTGGCGAAGTCAGATGGGCATTGAGATAAATGCTGCTGTGGACCATGAGGTCTGATCCAGGCCCCTCGGTCTCTGAATCCCACCCTGAAAAAACAGACAAGCATGAAAACTCATCAGATTTTCCAAGAGCCAGATGGGCCTCTTACCCTCTGTATCCCCCCAGCACAGAGCCAAAGGGCAGGGCTTTGTTCCACAGCAGTGCTCTTCCTTCAAGCCTCCCATTGCCACCCCAAAGTTGGATCATACTCTTTGTCTCAGCAACGCCCACACTTTCCCCAAAGCCAGAAGATGGTTTTAATGGTTAGAATCTGCAGACACTTCTCACTCGTAAGGTCACTAGGTTAGTTCATTAGCCTGTGATTTTAGACACCTGAGCTAGGTTCACATTCTGCATGGTTCATAGACTTTAAGGCCAGAAGGAACCATCATGATCATTTGGTCTGACCTCCTGCACATTGCAGGCCACAGAACCTCACCCACTCCACTCCTGTAATAGACCCTGAACCTCTGGCTGAGTTACTGACATCCTCAAATCATGGTTTAAAGACTGCAAGTTACAGAGACACCACGGTTTACATTAATTTAAACCTACAAGTGACCCATGGCGCATGCTGCAGAGGAAGGCAAAAAACCCCATCCATAAGTGAAATAGGTCAAGTAGACAATCCCCAGCAGATCAGTGTTTACAACACAACCTGCACACAATTCACCATGCCACAGCTTCTTCCCACTCACAAAAGATGGATGGAGGCAAAAGAGCCGGGTATCTCCTATGGTACTATATCAATACATAAGAATATTGTCAAGTACAACTTGTTAATTTTATACTATATACTCCAGTCCTGGAACAGGCATGCTCAAATAGCATTCATGCAATCCCTCGTTTTAGGAATCTGAGCCCAAACTTCAATTCCCAGTTCCCAGGATGCAACTCTGTCTCAAGAGTTAACTCCAGCTTGAAAGATTACGGCGGAGAACTAAGTCCTGTACTGATTACCACAGCTCCCTGGAAAAAAACACTTCAGAAGACTAACAACAATATAGTGGTTTCCTCCAGGACTAATAATATGCTAGCCCGCGAAGAAGAATTTGTAACACTCTATGTAACAGCACCATCTAGTGATCCCTGCCAGGACAATCATGTTTCTGCTCCAAAGAGGCCTGGGACTGAGCTAGTGGGGGAAAGGGGCTGGCTGATGATCAGTCAGACTGGAAAGCAGGGGTGCTGCGGATCACTGAAGTGCATTGGCAGAGATGGGGAAGGACAGGGAAGTGAGCACAGAGCTTTCATGTAGTGCTGTAAGCCTGGCCTTAGCCTAGGACTGCCACCCATTCTGGTATTTCTGAGATCATCCTGCTTTCAATGGGGTGAATCCTGTACCCTGCTAGCACAGCTTGAAGGCACATCTAGTACATCTCAGGGTACATTGCCTGCAACATCAGGGGACTGGATTCAACTCAGGAGGTCCCTTCCAGTTCTATGTTCCTGTCTTCAAATGGAAAATGAATCGTGTTGGAAGATGTTTTAGCTAATAGTATGTTAAACATGACTTTGATAAGGACCATTGTGATTAGCCGCAGCCTGGTAGCATGCCTGTCCTTGTCCACACTAAGGAGAACATAATATTAATAGTGTGTTAATTGACAATTTTTTTTATTCTGATGAGCCCTAAGGGACAGTCCTGGGTCCCAAAAATCACTTGGTTGGTGATGCTGCAGCAGCACGTTCTGATACAACACAACGACGTCACAGTAAAACACCATCTGTTGAACTCAGATATACCAACCGAGTGTCATTCTGCAGACATCAGAGTCATAACTGCTGCATTTGGGTTGTAGCCTGCAGGTACAGGGATTTGCGAGGTAAGGCATAGGCACAAGTTAAGGGAGTAAAGCAATGAGCCTACAAGCTTCAGGCTTGTGAGACAATACCTTAGCTAAACAAGGCATAAGCCCCAAAATCCTTACCATGGGCAGGTAACCAGGAGTCACCCCAGACCCTAAGAGAATGCTGTAATGACTAAACTGCCAACAGGTAACCACAAGATTCTAGTTTATACCCGCTTGGGATATTTTAAGTTAGGAACACCCACACATGTCTGACCACAAGAATGCCATGGTAACTAACTGATGTATATTCTAATAAGCTTGAGGTAAAAGGCCTCATAACCTGTGGGAAAAGGGAATTATAAATAAGGGAAAGGGGAGAAACCCCTACTGAATATGCATTAGGCATAGTGGTGTCAGCAGTTGTATCCCTGCCTGTGTGCTTTGGGGAGGGAGAAACATAGCCCTTGGGAGGTGCCAGGGTGACGGCTACAGATGAGGGTGCTGAGGAAGGAGATGATGATGATGAAAATAATGACTAGCATCTATGAATGTGTGCATGTGTGTGGGTATGAATGTGAGAGTACGCAAAAGGGTATGGATATGTGCATTCATGAATATACGTGAATGTGTGTGCAGATACAGGCATGCTGGAAATCCACATACCTGTACAAATCCACATACATGTTTCAATGCAGGTCTGGCCTTAGGGGCAGGTGATCAGGGTGGTCACCTGGGGTGCCAACTTCTGAGGGCATTGAATCAACAGCTTGATGGGGGAAGGGGGCACCCCATCACCCAGTGTTTGGCCATTTTGGGGTAGAAGGGGGGCTGTTTGGCCATTTCGCCAAGCCTGTTTTTTTTTCTTTAACTCAGCTGTTCGCAGGGTGCCAAAAGCATTTCCCACCCTGAGTGGGACACCTACAGCTGGCCTTGCATGAATGTGTATCATACGTACACAGGTGAGTACAGATAGGAATGCATTGTGTGTGAATACATGTGCTTTGGTGCCTTGGCAAGGAAATCCTTGTACCATCTCCTATACAGGTGGGTTTCAGAGTAGCAGCCTTGTTCGCCTGTATCCGCAAAAAGAACAGGTGTATTTGTGGCACTTTAGAGACTAACAAATTTATTTGAGCATAAGCTTTCGTGAGCTACAGCTCACTTCAGGTGGGGTGAGTGTTAAAATTGTTCTAACCCAGCAACAGCGCAGGCCGATTCACATAGGGGGCACTGCTGGCAGGATGAAATGGAGAACTCCCACTGGCCAGAGCAAATTCTCAAGGGGAAATGAAACTGCTTTCAGGAAACAGCCTCTTGCAAAGAGAGAGGGAGGGGAAAGGGGCAAAGTTCTCCCCTGGCCCCCACCAGCCTTCATTCATAATCAGAACGTGACTCGCTTTGGCACCTACTTGCTGCGGGATGGCATGTGTGCGTTCAGCCCTTGAGGCTTTCCAGGAATAATAAAGGGGTGGGATGAGAAGGAAAGGAGAGAGACACGTCCTTGGGGGTTGGGAAATGCAGGGAAGACCCCACAAAAGCTTGTCATGAATGTCACCACACATTCCTCACAGAGCGCCAGGCGGAGGTAGGATGCCTTGTTGCTATGACACATTTACTAGGCAGTGAAAGGACAGAGGGGCTGCTAATTCTAAAAGAAATGACATTATAGTCTTCTCCTTCCCTCGCCAGTCCCACCCCGCACCACACGCACTTGCCTTTTAATCCCCCCCCCCTCTTACAGGTTACAAGCAATATGCATGGGGTAGGAGGGTGGGGGGAGGGGAACAACGGTAAAAAAAAAAAAACAAATCTGCTTCACAAATTGGTGCTAGTACCAAATGTCCCTTCTTATCAAGGCTGGACGGGTATTCAATTTTCTCTTCAAACGCCTGCCTTCTGAAATGGTAATAGAATTTCAAATCTGGGGGAAAGGGGCGGGGGGAGCTGAATATGTGAGGATAACAATAGGAGAGAGAGAGAGACAAAGGAAGAAATTATACTAAAAACATATAGTTGGAGTCTTTGCAGGAATTAATTAAATACAAATATAAAGAGAAAATTAACAGTCTCATGCTTAGGAAGGGGGAAAAAAGGATTTTTTTTTTTAGTTTAATTAACCTTTTTTTGCCTAAGAACAATAAAGGGATGGGGGGGGAGGGGAAGAAGACGGCAAAGAGTTCTAATTGTTTTGGCTTCCAGGAGATAATTAAGGAAGCAGACCCTGATTTGTGCCAGTGTGTGTTTGTGTGAGTTTGTTGTGTGTGTGGTCTCCGGTTTGGGTATGTCGGAATTGCGTGCATATAAATAACTCATGTGTTGCTCCTAATTGGTTGAGAGAGAAGAGGACTGTCTGAGGAGAGTGCAAGTCCCCTATAACAACAGGGACCACTAAGCAGTGCTGAGGAGCAGGGGGCGGGGGGGTTGTATGTCCTCCCCCCCCACCAAGGTAAGTAGGTAACTGGTGAAATGCAGCAACTGTTCCCAAGAGCTCACGAGCCTCCTACACCCATGGCTGAAGGGGTTCGATATTTGGAGATGTAGGTCACTGGCTACCAGATGAGGTGGGAGCACTATATGGAGCAACTGGATGCCAACTTAATGGCACTTATCATCAGTGCTCTTCATTAGGGGAGAGGAAAATGGGGACGGAGGGGAAGGAACAAGGGAAGAACAATAACAACGATCAATTGTTCTCCACGTGCACTAAAGGCAGGGCAAGAAGCAATCAGCTTAACCTGCAGCAAGGGAAGTTTAGGTTAGGTATTAGGAAAAACTAACTCTCGGGATAGTTAAACATTGGAACAGGCTTCCAGGGGAGGTTGTAGAATCCCCATCACTGGAGGTTTTTAAGAACAGGTTGGACAGATACCTGTCACGATGGTCTACATATACCTGGTCTTGCCTCAACGCAGGGAGCTGGACTTGATGACCTCTTGAGGTCCTTTCCAGCCCGACATTTCTATGATTCTCTGACAAGGATGTGGGGAGGGAAGAAGGGAGTTGGGAGATCTGGGCTGTACAACCAATCTGCATAATCTTGGGCCTGACACATGGAACCTATGTGAGAGAGCTGGGGCGGTGTGCTGGTAAATGGCCAGTTGGGCATCCAGCAAACTCTCGGTGCCCACATACAGCTGCTGTGCCCACCATTGCAAAGTGAGCACACACCTGCAGGAGGTAGGCTGAAAAACAATCCCTTCCCCTGGCTGCATCTCCATGTCTCCATCTGCTAACTGGGGTAACGGCACCAATGCTTCATTCACTAGCGCTTGGTCCCTTGACCGGATGGTGCTTGGGAAAGGCCTGTGACTCCCTAGAGTCACTGTTTGTACAGTGCTTTGAAGATACAAACTGCTACGTATGACTCACAAGACAGGTATGGCCCAGGCAGCCGAGTAAGATGTAGCTCACCATTCCCGTCCAATGTGCTCTACTCTGAGCTCTCCACAGCCCTGTACGTTGTGGTTAGACACTCGACTATCACAGTCGTGAAGCTGTTTCCAACGGGCAGCAATGGGAGCATCTGAACTCTGCTCCACAGCAAAGTCTCCCTTCGTCCCAGCAAGCTCAAGGAGAAGCTGCACCTTCTTAGCGAGCAGAGGGCGCTGTTAGCTAATGGGTCTGTCATATTCCGGTTAAGTACAGTACTGCCCACAGGTGCACACACACTCACGGGCTGATCCATCATGCTGTGCTAGCCGTGGCCTTTGGGGGCCGACGGTTAATTTGACCGCTTGTCTGGAATGACTAGTATGAGTGGCTGAGCTCCAGCTTACACCAGATCTACTTCCTATAGCCTTAGGCCAGTGAGGGGCATGGCTAGACCTTTCCTATTGCAAGTGTGTGTTTTTCACAGGCTTTCCCGGGGTTGCTGAGATGGCACAAAATCTGGTCTCTTCTTGCTATTGCAGGTCCTGGAGGGTGCACATACTGTGAGGAGAGCAAAGCTTGATCCAGCTCCTGAGGTGCTGAAAACCCCCCTAAACACAAGCACTGCAGCATTTCAGTTCACCTGTGTGTACCTGACTACAGAGCTCTTCGGGTTCACTCCTAATTCTGCAGAACCCAAATTATCAGCCCTAAGCCCAGGCACTAACAGTACAACTGAAAGAAACGAATAGAAATCTCTCACCAGCTGGAGTCTAATGATTTGCACAATAGGAACATGATGGGACACCAGCGTGCACAAAGCTTCTAGCCTACCACTGTCACTAGATGACAGCTACTGAGCTCTCTGGGCCTGCAAACGGTGGGCATCGCCTACACACCATGGCAATGGGTGCTTACACTGACTAGACCCTGGGTCAGCTGCCATATGTCCGATCAAGCTGTTTGCTATTTCAGATTACCAAGAAAGGAAGCTGCAGTCTCCATCGTCACATCTGTCGAGCACCCCTCATTCCCTCCCTTCTAAGAGGGGCTGCTGCCACAGAGGCAGAGGAGAGGGAGAAGTTGACTAAGAGAAAGGAGCTCTCATGGGCTAGATAAGCATCACTCTGGGCCTGACTTTACGGAAGGAGGACTTCAGGTTAAGTTGTCAGGAGAGGGAAGGGGCAGATCTGGGCCCTGGTGATTTGGCCCCATTGCAGTGGCCCATAGTGGCCACTTCTAAATGGCAGAGGTTGTGTTCCATGTTGGGTGGCAGGGCATCCTGATTCTCCAAGGCAGGACTGTAGCACTTTCAGCCAGGCCCCAGAAGTCACTGCTGTTGTGTGGGCAGCAGGCTCCCTGACTGAGGGAAGCACTGTCACTTTTCCCTTTCCTCCTCAGTGTACATGACAGGTGGAGTGAAATCACATACAACAACCAACAACTGTGTGGGAGTGTTTTGACAATAGAGCTCCTGCTCCATTTCCCTGCTTCCAGGAGGAGCTGGAGGGTTTCAAACTAGTTTGTGTTGTTGGGGTTCTAGCATGTTTTCTCTTTGTCCCTGCAGAAAGGCTGCAGAGTCACCCCCCCACACACACACATCCCCCCACTCTGCCTGGCTCTGGAGCAGACAACAGCAGCTCAGTTGCACGAAGCTTCCAGCTGCTGGTCTGGGGGATGTGCCTCCTTCCTAGAATAGTACTTAGAACCCATCATCTTAATAAGGCGTCAGCCACCACCTCTCCCCACCCATGTCTCCGCTCCAACTCCCCCATTAGCTCCCCACTCTCATCCCAGTGCTCTCACTCTACAGCTCCCTCCAACACCTCTTCCCACTCTCAGCGAGCTGCCTTCTACCCTGGCTTCCCCGTTCAGCTTGGAGCATTCTCCTGCCCACTGAGCCCCCTCTCTCTTCTGAGCTCACTCTCCACACCCAAACTCCACTTACTCTGTTCTTCTTGCCTTCCCTTCCTTACAGCTTGATCCTTGGAGGTGCTCAGCACCTGCAACTCCCCTGAAATGCAGTGACATGAGGCAGGCAACGATTCAGTTCCTGAACCTCACAGTCTGCTCCTGCAGTCAGAATCCCCAGCTGGGACCCTTAACTCCTGGCAAGGGGAGCTGGAGTTCAATGCCTCATTGTGCTGCCGTACCATACCTGATTAGCACCTAAATGCTGGACTGGATCTTTTATCCTCTCAGTTCATTGCTTCCCTCTACCCTGTTTCTTTTGGCTGAGATGGAAGAACAAGGATAATGGCGTATCTCCCTCTGTAGAAAAAAGGCAACAAAACTCCTCTGTAGGAGATCTTGCAGAGACAGCCTCATAGACAATAGGGTCAGATGCAACATTTTTGAGAACACCTGAGCAAGGTTACTGAGGGTGAACACAAACCTTGCCAGGTTCAACCCTGGTGGGAAGGTCAGTGGGGTGGACTATGCTAATGACAAGCTCCTGGTCACTGCACTAAAGTCTTGAGCATGATGGACAGGAGCAGGCATTGAAGAGACCTTCAGCAAGCCTGGAAACAATTGACAGAGGTGAATCAAGCAGCCAAATTCATATATACAAGAGCAGCCCTGAAGAGTTCAGCACTCTACAATGGAGCTGAGAACAGCTGCTGTGGATGGGCAGGAGTAGCTTTGGGCATGCAGTCATCTTAGAATAATTGATATGGATGGACACGGCTTTATCCCCAGTTAGTAGCATGTTGAAGCCACCAATTGCTCCTTGCGTTTGTAACCCTTCTGCCCATCACAGTTGGCAGCAACAAGGGCTGGGTTCAATATCTAGGGGATTCATTCCAATAACACAATGCAAACCGGCTCGAGCCCCCACCCAGTGACCTGGGACAAATATATACCACCCTCGCTGGGCACCTCCAAGAGGCAATACTTCCCCTCTCGCAAGCAAATAGTCTGAGTGTAGCAAAAAGCCTTTTAATAACAGAGAAACAATGTGGCATTATGTTGGGGAAACACCAACAGGATTCGTAACACAACCCATGAGCAAAAAAAACCCACCCCAAACAAATTGGGGCGTGTCCTTTCCCTTGGGTTCTTGAGTCCAGCAACCCCAAATCACCCAAAGTCTCAAAAGTCCAATGACCCAAAAGTCTCTGTCCCTGGTCAGGGCAGCCCCAGAGTTCGAAAGTTTATCTGCAGAGCTTTACCTCCCAACCTGGGTGGAGATGGGGGGGGGGGAGGTAAGGGGCACCTTACATGATCTGAAGCTGACCGCCCCACAGCTCCATAGGCCTTCGCTCCGCCAGCCGCCCCATGAACTGCTTTGCTCGGCTCCGCTCTGCTGCTCCACCAGCCAGTCCACGAACTGCTCCGCTCCACATCCCACAAGCAGCTCCCGCCGTCCAATGAACTGCTCCACCAGCCTGTCCACAAGGCACTCCAGCCGTCCCGCAAACTGCTCCACAATCTATCTTCAGGCTCCCCCACTACTTAACACAACGCTCAGTGATTTCACCTCTTAGTCAGTTCAGCTCTTTGGTGAATTCAGCTTGTATTAGGGGAGCCTCAGTGCTGGTGCACCATTAGCCCAAAGTGAATTCAGCTCAGCAGCCTGCAACTAGACTCCTAAAGGAATCAACATTAGCTCTGATATTCCACAGTGGAGAGAGGAGAAAGTGCAATTAGCACATAAGGCCTCACCAGGGGACTCATACCACCAAGTATAAATACCTGTCCCCAACCTCTCTCCATTCACAGAGTTTTGGAACCCATGACCCTTGCCTAGCGAGTGCTACTTAGTTGATGGTGAGTCCCTCCATCATAACAAAAGGGCAAGTACAGTTCCAAGCACAGTTCCCATAATCAGGGTAACAACAATTTATTCTTCCTGCCCCAATAACAGAGACACTGGGGATCCCACAGCAGCCAAAGTGACCATTTGGGCAGCTATGGCCTCATTCTAGGCAGGGTGGGTGTGCCTATGCAAATGAGTTCAGCCCCTGAAGTTCTTTTCCACAACTTGCCACACCTCACCACCAGATGTCAGGGTGGAGCTCATCCTGACACTGCTTACACGTTTATTTTAGCCTCTTGGTGTAGCCAGGTAGTGAGTGTCCTGGAGACAGACAGACCCCTGCAGTGACCAGTGCCTTATTCCCATCCTGCATAGGGGACCCTAGCACTAACTTCCCAGCCCTGGGAAGTCCCAAAATGCCGGTAAACAGACTTCAGAGTCATTCACTTGATACGCCAAAGGGAGTGACTAGGGAGAGGAAGTGCACAGTTTGAAAGACAGCAAGTTATTGGGCGTGAGACAAGGGAGAAAGTCAATGGCCTGTGCTAAACAGGAAGTCAAACAAGATGATCTAAGGACTAGATGACCTCCTGTGGTCCCTTCCAACCGTGATATTCTATGATTCATACAGCCCTTTCTGGCATTAAACTATGAATCCATGAGCACTTTAAAAGCCATGGTCATAGCAGTGGGGTCTCTCTCTCTCTCACACACACACGGTATGCTAAGTGAATACCAAGGCTACTCAAGATCTCTGCATCAGATTTAGCAAACCCTAGGGATGGGCTTCAACCAACCACTGCCCTGGATCTGAGCATCTCTGGGATAGAGAGGAGGGAGGTCTGAAGTCCAGCCTTAGATCCAGATACAGAATTTGCAATTGGTCCATGAAGAGGCTGATAGCTGGGCACAAACACTAAGGACAGGCTAACTTTAAGGTTTCCTGGCTCAGAACCAATTTGAACTCTTGGCTGTGAAATCTGCAGCTATGTACTTATGTGTGACACTGGCCATGCCTTGCCCCATTGTTACTGTGGGGATGAAGAAGCCAGTAGGCAGCCCCCCATGGGAACTTTCCACCAGGGCATAGCTGGGTACCCAATGCAATTACTGACTTGGAAGAACTGAAACTCCCTCCCATGGGAGGTGGGGAGCAGGATTGCTTTTTGACAGACGCTAATTTGTCACAAGTAACTAAAACCTGAGACCTGCTGGGGACGAAGCTGTCAGCCTGGGAAGCCATCTGCTAGGCAATGCTTCCACTTGGTTATCTTGCAAGAGACAAAGCAGCATTAGCAACACAATGGTCCCCACGGGCCTGATCCCATTATCCCTGAGTGTTTGTTAGGGAGGAGAGTTGGCAGCGAGAGGGATTGCAGGATACTGCATAAAGTGACTTTGTTAAGCTTGAGATCACAAGAGGCTAGATGAAAAGTCCGGTCAGTTGGAGACTGGGTCAGGGTGCGGTGGAGGAGGGATGATGAAGCCCCTGCTCCCTGAGGCCATGTATCAGCCCATCAGGTCAGCCTGCAGTATTTAGTGGAACAAAATACACTTCTCCCCTTTCTTTGTCCCTTTCACCCTCACTTCTCCACCCTCTCCCAATCCATCTCCTCTGTTTCACTCTCTCCAGACTCACTTGCCATCCCAGCAGCTTATGTGTCCCCCTCTCTCCAGAGCTACCTCTCTCCAGGATACAGCAGGAGAGCAATAGGGAGAACCAGGGAGAGATGGGATTAGCACCGTGGTTCACCAGCCAGGCAGCAGTGAGGGGCCATATTTCACACTTCGGGCTCTGTGGCAGCACTGGATCAGCTGATGCAAAAGCTTCCATGGCTCACCCTTTATCCTTTTTCTAGTCAAGTTGCTTAAATGATTTCCGTGGTGTTCACACACCCCCGTGGGGTTGCTCCATTCACCATCCCTGACCTCATACACCCATGCCTTCCTCAAACCACTTGCTCTGCTCATCCTGTCTTGGCTCCACCACATGATTTTGTGCTGCCCCATCTACTCAGTGTCCCCTCTTCTTCCTCCTGAGTCACTTCCTGTTGCTAAATCATCCATTCTCTGTACTGTGCAAGTGACTTTCCCTGGAAAGCATTTTACAAGGTTGGGTTCATGCCAATAATTTGTAGCATGTGGGGAGGGCTAGCTCAGTAGTTTGAGCATTGGCCTGCTAAAAACCCAGGGTTGTGAGTTCAGCCCTAGAGGGGGCCATTTAGGGATCTGGGACAAAAATTGGGGATTGGTCCTGCTTTGAGCAGGGGGTTGGACTAGATGACTTCCTGAAGTCCCTTCCAACCCTGATATTCTATGAAAGCCTTCGAGAAAGAACGAATACACACAGAATTCCTGCATGAAAGCAAAAGAGTCTAACGGAAGGAAACAGTTTAAGGAGGACATGACCTAGAAAGGCCAAAGTCTGACCTGCCTTAAAATTCTTCCACTTTGGAATAGGAACTTCCTCAGGATACTAGATGTCTAGGTTCTTTAATCCACCATTCTGCCATCTTTTTTTAAAAAAGATGTTGTTTATGTAGGACCTATGATATTACAATAAATCCATGGCCACCTAGCATTTAAAGGTTGTCCTGATGCAGTAAGACCAATTAGAACTTAGCTCCTCCTGGTTGTTCCTCCCCTACCGCTTGAACTAAAGGAGAATTTCTTTTAGTTACTAGCAGTATAAGACCCTGACACACAGCTGAGCAGTTCTGATTCTATCCCAGCAGGAGGCAGTGGTATACACACTAACCAGCCCCTTGCAATATGCTATGCTCTGCCACGACAGAGCCAGTCAGCTGTGAGCACACTAACTAACTAACAATCCTACTCCCAAAGCAGTGCTGACATCACTAATGCTGTAGCAACTAAAAGGAAGTAAGCCAAACCCAGCCACATTGCCTTCAGCCCCCTATAAACACAGGTGAATGGGAAATCCATGTTACCCATTGAAAAAGGAGATGAGAGCTGTGTGGTTAAGACAGGAAGGTTACTCCATCATCTGAGCGAGCCAAGCACAAAACAAGCTGTCATGGGATAAGAGGGAAGGTCCTCTCATGGATCAGTAACTGGTTAAAAGTCAGGAAACAAAGGGTAGAAACAAACGGTCAGTTTTCAAAATGGAGAGAGGTAAATAGTGGTGTCCGCCAGGGGTCTGCACTGGGACCAGTCCTATTAACATATTCATAAATGATCTGGAAAAAGGGGTAAACAGTGAGGTGGCAAAATTTACAGATGATATAAAACTACTCAAGGTAGTTAAGTCCCAAGCAGTCTGCAAAGAGCTACAGAAAGCTACAAAACTGGGTGACTGGGCAACAAAATGGCAGATGAAATTCGGTGTTGATAAATGCAAAGTAAATGCACATTGGAAAACATAATTGCAACTATACATATAAAATGATGGGATCTAAATTAGCTGTTACCACTCAAGAAAGAGATCTTGGAGTCATTGTGGATAATTCTCTGAAAACATCCACCCAATGTGCAACGGCACTCAAAAAAGCAAACAGAATGTTGGGAATCATTAAGAAAGGGATAGATAATAAGACAGAAAATATCATATTGCCTCTATATAAATACATAGCACGCTCACATCTTGAATACTGTGTGCAGATGTGGTCACCCCATCTCAAAAAAGATATATTGGAATTGGACAAGGTACAGAAGAGGGCAACAAAAATGATTAGGGGTATGGAATGGCTTCTGTATGAGGAGAGATTAACAAGATTGGGACTTTTCATCTTGGAAAAGAGATGACGAAGGGAGGATATGATAGAAGTCTATGAAATCATGACTGGTGTGGAGAAAGTAAATAAGGAAGTACTCCTCATATCACAAGAACTAGGGGTCACCAAATGAAATTAATAGGTAGCAGGTTTAAAACAAACAAAAGAAAATATTTTTTCATACAATGCACAGTCAACCTGTGGAATTCCTTGCCAGAGGATGTTGTGAAGGCCAAGACTATAACAAAAAGAAAAGGAGTACTTGTGGCACCTTATAGACTAACCAATTTATTTGAGCATGAGCTTTCGTGAGCTACAGCTCACTTCATCAGATGTATGCCGTGGAAACTGCAGCAGACTTTATATATACACAGAGAATATGAAAAAATACCTCCTCCCACCCCATTGTCCAGCTGGTAATAGCTTATCTAAAGTGATCATCAGGTGGGCCATTTCCAGCACAAATCCAGGTTTTCTCACCCTCCACCCCCCCACACAAATTCACTCTCCTGCTGGTGATAGCCCATCCAAAGTGACAACTCTTTACACAATGTGCATGATAATAAAGTTGGGCCACTTCCTGCACAAATCCAGGTTCTCTCACCCCCCTCCCAAAAACCACACACACAAACTCACTATCCTGCTGGTAATAGCTCATCCAAAGTGACCATTCTCTTTGGTCACTTTGGATGAGCTATTACCAGCAGGATAGTGAGTTTGTGTGCGTGGTTTTTGGGAGGGGGGTGAGAGAACCTGGATTTGGTCACTTTGGATGAGCTATTACCAGCAGGATAGTGAGTTTGTGTGTGTGGTTTTTGGGAGGGGGGTGAGGGGGTGAGAGAACCTGGATTTGTGCAGGAAATGGCCCAACTTTATTATCATGCACATCGTGTAAAGAGTTGTCACTTTGGATGGGCTATCACCAGCAGGAGAGTGAATTTGTGTGGGGGGGTGGAGGGTGAGAAAACCTGGATTTGTGCTGGAAATGGCCCACCTGATGATCACTTTAGATAAGCTATTACCAGCTGGACAATGGGGTGGGAGGAGGTATTTTTTCATATTCTCTGTGTATATATAAAGTCTGCTGCAGTTTCCACGGCATACATCTGATGAAGTGAGCTGTAGCTCACGAAAGCTCATGCTCAAATAAATTGGTTAGTCTCTAAGGTGCCACAAGTACTCCTTTTCTTTTTGCGAATACAGACGAACACGGCTGTTACTCTGAAGACTATAACAGGGTTCAAAAAAGAACTAGATAAATTCATGGAGGATAGGTCCATCAATGGCTATTACCCAGTTGGGGCTATTAGCCAGGATGGCCAGGGATGGTGTCCCTATCCTCTGTTTGCCAGAAGCTGGGAATGGGAGACAGGGGATGGATCACTTGATGATTACTTGTTCTGTTCATTCCCTCTGGGGCACCTGGCACTGGCCACTGTTGGAAGACAGGATATTGGGCTAGATGGACCTGTAGTCTGACCCACTATGGCCGTTCTTATGTTCTATGTTCATTAAACAACATGAAAAACAACTTGTCCAATGTCTCTTTAAGAGAAAGAATAATTGTACCAAGGTGGATTATGTAAGCAGCTGCTGACCTTGTGACAGGCCCAAATGTCTGTGTGTGAGGTAGCTGCTTCGGGCTGGATCTCTGCTGCCGCCTCCAATACACATGTAAGAGTTACCATTTTAAAAATACCTACAAGTGAATAAGGTTAAAGCCGAGTGTCTAACTTGGGCGGGCAGATGCCAGGAAGTACATGTAACACTAGGGAAAACCAAGCCAATTCACACACGTCAAAGAAATCAAAGCCCCACAAACTGTTAGGTGCGCCAAACAAAGAGGCTGCCTAAGCCCCACCAACCTGAGTCTGTCAAAGGGCATTCTTCATTATGGATGTTTAAGATCAGATTTTCCTTTTGACTTATTATAACTACTTCCCCAAAAGTAAATACAAAAAGCTGTTGCAGGAGAAAAGAACAGTTTTTCCTCCATCAAATGCAGTTGCTGGTTTGTTATGGTAGGGTTGCTATTGCATTGTGGTTTATCAGTGCCAGTGTTTTCCTCAGGAGGTCTGGACTGTGTATATCAGTGTTAGAAGACCACGTTCAAGCCCCAAGTGAGGTAGCCAGAGAGAGGTGCAGGGTGAGTTTGCAGCACACTGCTCTTGAATGTGATTTACCTTCGCTCCTTGATGTGGACTGGGCTTGTCTGCGGAACCATGCAAGCTGGACCCTCCCATACAATCCCATGACGCACAGTAACAAGGTGAGCACTTGTAGAAAGTGACCACAGCAAGAGCCAGTAGAACAATGCAGTTTGGCTTAAACAGTGGAGGAATCATAGAGGAGTAGGGCTAGGAGGATGTCAAGAGGTTGTGTATTCCATCTCCCCACAGTGAGACAGGACCAAGTAGACCTTTCTGGTGGCCGTCTAACCTGTTATTAAAAACCTCCAATGACAGGGATTCCACAACAGCCTTTGGTAACCTATTACACTACTTAACTATCCTTACAGTCAGAAAGATTTTCCTAATAACCAACTGAAATCTACCTTACTAGCAGATTAAAAGTCCATTACTTCTTGTCCCATCTGCAGTGGGCATGTAGAACAATTGATCCTCATCCTCTTTATAACAGCCCTTAACACATTTGAAGACTTACCAGGCCCCTCCCCCCCCCGCCTTCTTTTCTCAAGATGAAACATGTCCAGTTGTTTTAACCTTTCCTCATATCATGGGGCCCCGCTTCTCCCTACGATTCTATGCACTGCAGAACACAGCCTGCCTCCCAGCAGAGGAGCACGGCTGCTCTCAGACACTTGTGGAAAAGGGTTACGCTTCCCTCAGCTATGCAGTCTAAATTGTCTTAGGGTGAACTATTTATATTGTGGCCCAGTCTTGGCAGGGCATCAAGAATGGGTCATTTTGGCTCCCAAACCATGTTTGGTCCAACATGCTTGGTGAAGCAAGTGTGGCTGTACTCCCAGATGCAGGCCTTGCTCCGCTTACCCCAGCCTTTGTCACCTGAGTTCAGACTCCTGTAACGTGCTCTGCTTGGAGCTACATCTTGAGACGATTTGCCAGAATAAGGCAAATCACTTAATAAGTGGAGCTTTATGTTGGGACCACACACCACTAGTGCTTAGGGAGCTGCACTGGCTGCCTGTAGTCTTCCAAGAGGAATCCAAGGTGCTTTTGCCCTTTGAAGAGCTAAAGGACTTCAAGGCCTGTCTACTGGAAAGGTACCTCCCCTCCCGTGGCACACTGCTATGACTATGGTCAGCTGACATTCTTGGGCAGGGACATCCTCAGTACAGCTCTGGTCCATAAGGCTGTCTGTCTGTCAAGGCATTTACACCTTGCTCAGCAACGTGGTGTTTTACTGAGGCACAGAAAGGTGAAATGACTTGCCCAAGGCCCCACAGAAAGGCAGTGACAGAGCAAGGAACAGAAGTCATAGGACCCTCAGCCCCATGTCTCAGACTCTAACCTCTTAGATTGCAGATCCCATGATGGCCACCGCACACGGACTGCCTTAAACCCTCGCACCCCATCCAGCTGTGCACCCTCCTGCAGAAGGAGCTACTGGGCTTTTCCCCACCACTTGTAATTCCTTGTGATTGTGGAGCAGTGACAGGGGAACAAGCACAAATCTCAGGGTAAAAGGTGGCATTGGAAGCCTGCAGCAGATAGATACAGCAGCCAAATTCACTCCATGTGCAACGCTGGTCCTCACAGATGCACAGCATTGATCTGTTTAATCCAATAAACTGCAATCCAAGGAAATTATTGTTAGTTGGCAATGGCAAACTGGGGAAGCTAAGGAGTAGGAGGGGGGAAAAATCCAACCAAACCCAACACAAAACAGGCTTGCAGAAGAAAAATAAGTAAATAAGGATTAAAGGGAATATCAAGGCTCTTTCATTCAAGCAGCCCATAAAGATCAATTTCTCTGCCTTTTGTGAGCTTTTATTTCAGCTGCTACGATTTAAGCTAAATCCTGAACGGGCATCTCCCCTTGGCTCATCAGGAATCATGAGGCTTGACTGCAGTTACTAACCAGATTTCTTCAGCAGCTAAAAATGCTAATGCAGAAAACTAAAGAAGTAATTCATTTAAAAACCAAACGTTGCATCGTCACATGGCACAAAATCAGATGGCTGCCCCCGTCCATCCCCTCAGTGGGTACTGCCAGTACTGGCATAGCTCCTACTTACTTGCTTTATGACATTTGTAACAAGGAGCTCATTAAATTAATAGCTGTGCTTTATTTTTAATGTTGTGTTTAGCTAATCCTGACTTACAATGGCACTCCCTGTTCATGTAAAATACTACTAAATGCAATATCATGATGCATTCTATTGCAGAGCCAGAAGATCAAAGGAAATGCTCAAGTGGTCCCTGCCAAATAGCTGGCTTGGAAGGAACAGGCCCTCTGATTCTTGTTGTGGGTAGAATCACTCAAGTCTCCAACTTGGTTCCTCGTTTAAGTGAGCTCAGGTAGTTCAAAATCTAAATCTCACAAACCAGTTAGGACCCAATTAAAACCATTAGAAACTTAAGAATTGCCCCACCAAATTCAATCCATGGTGCATCTAGTCCAGTATCCTGTCTCGGATAGTGACTAGTACCACATACTTCTGAGGAAGGTGCACGGTTTCCTCCTGAGTACAATAAGGAAAAAAACTTCCCTCATGGGCATTTATTCCATAACTTTGCTAGTTAGAAATCGGCTTATGCACAAAGCAAAAGAGTTCATATTCCTTCTCTTTTCTCCCTATCTACTGTAGCAGTGGATGTTCTCATTATCCATACAGAGGTATAATGCTGACTAAACTCTTGGCCTCAGAGAGGTCATGTGGCAGTGGGTTCCACAGGTTAATTATACAATTGTGTCAGAAAGTGTTTCCTTATCTCAATTTTAAATTTTCTACTTTGTTGTCCTTTGAGACGGAGCACTAAGGCCTTATAGTTTGATCATTTGGGGACAGATACATTGAAGGCCTTCCCATCTTTGGAGGGCTCTTGTAACGTATAAACCTCACATAGCTGCCTCCACACCTGAGAAGCTAGCAAAGGCATTTCAGTGCAGATGTCACAAACCCAATATAATGTTTGAAATACACATGGAGACTGGCAGTGGTCAATAACTACTGGGGCACTGAGCCTTTCACCTCTACAATACCAGGTCAAACGCAACAAGGGGCAGTAGTGACCAAAAGTACAACAAGGGATCCACCAAGGTACTTAGGCATCTAAGTTTCAGGTTGAGGCTTCTAAGTCCTAGTTGCCGCTCTACAGTGATCCAGAAATCTCCCGTCAAACCGCACAGGCGCCTCAACTCGCTTGGCGCCTACGTTTTTCAGTGTAAAAGTTCCCTAGGGGCCCACATTCCTGCTTCTGGGCACGTGTGCTGCTGCCTTCCTCTCGGTGTCGGGATGCCTGTCTCCCAACCAAGCCACAGACTAGGGGGAGATAGGTGTTCAGCCACCTAAAAGTCATGTGTGGGGCCCGATTTACTAGGCAGCCTCCAAGCACACCTACTGGATCGAGTCCCATTCAGACGTGACCAGAGGCTCAATGACTATTTATCCACAGTGGAACAGTCATTGGGCCAGAGAGAGACAGAGAATGGGAATGACTCTACGGTCTGATAGTTACTGCACCCACCTGGGAGGTGGGAAACCCCAGGTCCTATCTCCCTGCTCCAACTACTCTTTCATCATTTATCCAGAATGCGACAACTTCAACAGGAGACTGAGGAAGCTTCACATCAGCATAGCCCATAGCTCAGAAGTTAGCACACTCTCCTGCAAGGTGGAATACCCCCACCTCAGTTCAAATCCTCTTCCCCCTCCCCTGGCAGAGTGCTCTAACTGCTGAGCTAAAAGTTTAAGGTGGGCACCACCTCCACCTGTTTCATGTTGAGCAAGGCAGGTGTCTAATGTGCATTCCCTCTAAAAACGTTTTAGGGTATCTCTACATGGCGATAAAAAACCCACTGCACCGTGTCTCAGAGCACGGCTCAGCTGACTTTGGCTGTGGGGCTAAAAAATTACAGTGCTGGCTTTTGTGAATCATATTCTCAGGCTCGCTCTCTCTCCCCATTCATTACATCGTAGCCTAGGCACCTAAAGTGGCTTTGTGGACCACAGTGTTGTTTCTGTGATCTTCTAGATGCCTAGAAGTTAGGCACCATGATGCTTAGCAATGCAACATCTAGGTTCCTTTGTGAATCCCAGCCTTACTAGATAAGAGCTGTTTGGCAGCTTATAGGGCTGTTTGCACTAGGTAATTTCACTGATTCAGGCACAACCAGTTCAGCTGAGTGGTGCTAGGCCCACTCTTCATTGCCATGGGTTCATAGCATCCACACTACAGCCAGCCAGTTGTCAGGTTCTCCAATTACTGCTAAAGTAGTGACTGAAGCTTCTAGCCCACTGGTCCCTATGGCAGACCATTCCAGTACAGCAGCATGGGGAAAGCTGGTGGCATGTCATTTGTAATAGGTTTTTATTATTAAAGTACATTTGATACTTATAAAAACTTGTACTGATCGTGTGTCTCCTGGGCTTAAGGTTCATGGGGTACCAGACCGAGCCAAGATCATGGAGCACGGCCTTTGCTCCACTCAATTCTCCTGGGTGGGTGGGGTTGCATTGTGTCCTATGTTACACATGTGGTCAGACTAGAAGATCTAATGGTCCCTGCTGGCCTTAAAAGCTATGGAGAGAGCAGGAAGCTAGGGAAAAGCATTAGGGGGTTGAGCTGAGATTGCTGGCTACTACATTTGTGGTACCCTGCCATGCCGGCATCATAGTAGCGTGCAGTTAAATTGCACAGACACAGCTATTATTAAGACACGCTCAAAGAAGATACAATCAGAACATTGGTGGCACCACTTGTGCTAGGGTGGAAGTACGGTAGGTGGGTGTGTTGACAACATATCTTCAACGCACTGCAAGTACTCCACAGCAAGTCACTCCAATGTACTATTGGAGTAACACCATTTTTCTCTAATGACATTGGACTTCCTGTGAAATGAGTTAGTGATCTGGCTCTGGTTCCTAATGGACAAGCATCCTGGTCACAAGAGACACCAGTCATTGGTACCAGTTGCCTGACAGACCCAGTTGAGAAACCAAAAACTCCATGTTCCCTGGACACTGAAATGCCCTCTCAGCCCAAGAGGTGGCACCTTTGGTCAGAGGTGACCACCTTCTCCAAGTCTATCCACCCAGCACCTCTCTCTGGTACCTAGTTCACAACAAGAAATTGAAAACAGACAAGAGACAACTTAGTCGCCTGGGGTTTTGCCCCAGCAAAATCTTTGGGTAAATGACATAAGCACATCTAAAGTGCAACCCGCACCAGCATCCCCTTTAAACTATTGCAGCTCCTCCTTTCCCTGCTCTTCCCTTTCAGTTATTTGCCTTCAGTTTTAGTCCAAGTGGTATATTGCTATTATAAACCTACCTCACTTAAGAGATTGAGGGGTTTGGCGCCTGAGTCCCAAGCACCTTTGTGCAACTCCATACAGAACCATTTGATGTGAATGGTCTTCCTAGGGCCAATACCAATTGCTGAGCTTCTGTGCCCCGGAGATCAGCAGTCATGTTTATGCTAAAACTAAGCATCTGAAACCAAAGAGAATCAACCATACACTCCATCACTCTCACCCCCGTCAAATGCGCATTCCAGGGGAGGCACTGCTCAAGAAGACAGCAAAGAGGGCATGTAATTTGGGGCATTCAAGGACAGATGAGGGTTGCCAGCTGTAGTTTGTTTCAGACTCCAGAGGAGCAGTTGAATTTACCTTTAGTACAGACACAACAGTTTGCTTGTTCGAATCTCCAGCAAAAGAGACAAAAAGTTCCTTGCCGTGAGCAGACTGGCTGTGAACGTACGAAGAGAGAGTGCATGGTGCTTAAATGCAAGAAACACATTTTGGACGTGGAGGCCTGCTTGTGCTGGCAGCTGCTCTAGTCGCTCCCTTTGGCTCTGCCCCAGGTTGCCCACAGACTACCACCACTCTGCAGGTGTCATTAGATACCCGAGGGGGAGGGGTATCATTACTTGCACAGAACAATTGTGGACACAAGGGAGGTTGCAAAACCAGGCTAGGAAGAGACTTTAATCAATCACCTCTCAACATGGAGAACTGGAGAAATGAGGAGACAGCAAGACATGCACACACAGTGGTGGTGGTGGTGGTGGAGGAAGGTTATAAGGAGATCAGTTCAAGAATATTACAGCCACCTTCCCCGAGGACAACTATATAGAATTTCATTCAAGAGGAGCAGGTGTTAGGGTACAGGCCTGTGCGATTCTGTACTGCTGTTCAGATTCTGGTTAAAGACAGCCAGTAATTTCTGATTGTGTTGCACCAGCTGGAGAGGGAAGAGATCCTGGTAAGAACATAAGAACGGCCATACTGGGTCAGACCAAGGGTCTATCTAGCCAAATATCTTGTCTTTTGACATTGGCCAGTGCCAGGTGCTTCAGAGGAATGAACAGAACAGGCAATCATTAAGTGATCCATCTCCTGTCGTCCACTACCAACTTCTGCCAATCAGAGGCTAGGGACACTCAGAGCATGGGATTACATCCCTGACCGTCTTGGCTAATAGTCAATAGGTATTCTAATGCAGTGTGAGTTGTAACGGCTAATCAGGTGTTAGTCTTTGTGTACACATAACAGGCCACTGCATTTGTAGACTATATTTTAAATAAGTACATTTCTACTACAGCAATTGGTAGAGGAGTGGGGGGAGGGAAAGCCAGGGGACATAGAACCTATACTTCTTCCACTCCCATACAGGCTGTGACAGTCATTGCAACAGGCCACCATACAAAGTTAAGGACCTCATCGTGAAAGGACCAGTGTGTTTGCAATGGAAGCTCAGTCCCTCTAGGGATCAGGCCCTGTTTAGCAAGCAAGCTACAGAAAGGAACTTTTAAGTAGTTTGGCAATAAAATAAATAATACCTTAAAAGACAAATGGAAAATTCTGCCTGGAAAAGAAGTACACAGCATGAGATCACACGATTCAGCAGACTATAAAATAGGAAGTGAGACTAACTCTTCTCCCCCAACAGCTGCACAAAACCCTCTTACAAAGATTACAGACACACTTGGCAATTGCCTTCCTCCTTCAGCCTCTCTCATTGTGGACAAGGCAGAGTTGGTAAAAGCACGAATGCAAAGAGGACATTAGATAAAGCATCTGGTAAAGTCAAGCGTGAAATATTAACCACAGGAGGCGATGGGTTGTAGTTTTATGCAAGATCACAAATTCAGTGTTGAGAGAGCCTGAGATGCTCTTGTATATTAGAGCTTCCGAGTGCTTGTTGAATGTTGCATTTAAAGAGCCACTGAGGCCTCTTGGACAATTTTGAACAACTATGTTTTTATTTCCTGTATTTTCTCTCTTTTGTTCTTGCTGTTCCCTTCCCTTACCGTTATGCTAGGGCCTTTTGCATGAAAACACATTGTTTATTTAATTCCCATTCATCCAGCCAGTTTCAGACAGTTTGTGTTTGTAACTGGGCATTCTGCAAACCTAATTTTCACATGCAGTTACCGCAACTGTACACCCCACATGCTAATGACTAGTTGCATTTGTGCACACAATTACCTATTTGCACACATAACTACATTAACTGCACAGGCAAAGTAGTTATGCAGATGCTCGGCTGAACTGTCTGAAAATCTGGCTGTATGAGAATTTTGTGCAGGTTAAAGAGGCTGGAGCAACAGTCCTTGAAACTGAAGTCCTACTTATCCACTAAATGTGCAGCATAGACTGCAGCAGAGAAACCTTCCCCCATAATCCTTCAACCTTGCCTTGAAGGGACCTTCTTTTAAGGGTGAGAGTGCAGTTCAGTTTCTATGGTCCGCTCAGTCCTTGTTTATTCTGGTGGAGACTGCTAGGTTGCCAATTAGTGCCAACTGTGACAGATTGTGTGGTGAGGACAACTATCTGCCACTGAAGACTAGATCGTAATCATAACAAACTTTGCCACTTAAGAGTTTAACTGACATCTGCCATCACAATCCTCCATGAAAATCAAACTCGAGCTCTGCAGCAAGCAACAAAGATTTCATGAACAGTCAAGGAATCAAGTTGGGAGATAAGCCACAGGAGCTGATTAACGCATGGTACAGGGTGTCTCCTGTCTTTGCAAGGAACACAGGACAGGGGAAAAGGAAGAACACAAACCAGAGAACACTCATTAGAGATGGTGTGTCATGTCTAGAGAGAAGGGTTTTCACAATGCTCAGAAGGTACCCAAGGCTCTAGAGCAGGGGTGGGCAAACTTTTTGGCCTGAGGACCACATCAGGGTTCTGAAACTGTATGGAGGGCAGGTGTAGTGTATTGAATTGCTTCCTGTAGGAATGTGGTACTTATGGTGTACTACTTATGGCTGCCAGTCCTGGTGCTCTGAGCAGCATGGTAAGGGGGTGAGGAGCGCGGGAGGTTGGATAAGGGGCAGGGGGTCCCAGGGGGCAGTCCGGGGACAGGGGGCAGTTGGATGGAGTGGAGACAGTCAGGGAATGGGGAACAGGGTGGGTTGGATAGGCATGGGAGTCCCGGGGGGCCTGTCAGGGGTGAGGGTGTGGAGAGGGGTCAGGGCACGGGGGGGGGGGGGGTTGGATAGGGGGTGGGGTCCCAGGGGGGGCGGTTGGGGTGGGGGGTCCTGGGAGGAGGTGGGTAGGGAGCAGGGGGGTTGGATGGGTCGGGGCTTCTGAGGGGGGGCAGACGGGGGTGGGAAGTGGGACGGGGCGGGGGCCAGGCTGTTTGGGGAGGCACAGCCTTCCCTACCCAGGTGTAGTGTATGAAATTGCTCCCCATAAGAATGTGCTACATATGGCTGCAAGTCCTGGTGCTCCATAAGTAGGACATTCCTACAGACAGCAATTGAATACATTACTCCCCCGGTGGCTCTCGCAGCCGCACTGCCCAGAGCACCAGCGGCACGGCGAGGGGATGGGGGTTAGCCTCCCCCGCTGGGAGCTCAAGGGCCGGGCAGGATGCGGCCCGCAGTCCGTAGTTTTCCCACCTCTGCTCTACAGCCAGGATTTCATTTTGGGGTACCAGTGTGAGCTTTCCAAACAGACCAGTTTTGTCCTAAGCCCAGATGACTCAGAGGAAGATGAGGGGGAATGTGACAGCTGGCATCTTTCAATGGCATCATTCATCAGTGAGGGGTAACAAGGGTGGTGGATTTTCTGGAACCACAATTCCATCCTGCAAGGAGACATCCTGAGACCTACCAAAACTCATTTCATAGCCATGGTCCCAGAAGAAGATCAAGCCAATATCCCAGGGCTGAATGATTTTCAGCTTCACTACCTCCTAGACAGCTGGCTTTCTAGCCCCATCACTGGGCTGCACACAATGCGTGTCAGATGGGTTTATTTCAGTCTTTACATGTATCCTGTTCGCGCTGAATTCTTCTGAATCTGGACTTAATGCACCAATATGTAAGGAATAGGAGAGTCATATGACAGTGAGTACAGAGACTACAAAATGAGTTGGTTTCTGTCATGACCAGCCTCACTCCACCATCATCTCATCTACGATTTCTGGTCAGACGGCCCCACAGTGGACTGGGAAGGTGACCAAAGGGCAGAGGGAATAAAGGTAGTTAAACTAATCGAGCGCTTCATTAGGAAGTGCCAGGTGGCCTCAGAGTGATACTCTTTCATCACTGAGGCTGCACAACAGTGGTCGTGCACCTGGCCAGCATTAGCCTGAATGAGGCCAGAGAAGTTGCATTTGCGTTTTTATGACTGGATCTCCCCCTCCCCCACTATCCACTGGGTTCATTTTGTGAGCCATCACATCTGTTTATGTTTCACAGACACCTGCATATCTTGAGATGACAGTAACTCCCTGAATGCTATAATCAGCTATTTCTCAACAGAGAAATTGCCAATTTGGTAAATAAAGCTAATTATGAAAGAACATGGAACTGTATTACAGTTGCCTCAGGGAGAAGATGGCCCTGCGCAGTGCGATATTCAGCCCTGGCATCATAATCCATCACCACCTCCACCCTGCAAACTGGGGCGGCTGAAATGCAGGTTACATGTGCCAAACAAACCTGGGGGAGAGGTGGGACAAGGAGACAAGCTAACGGGGACAATCACCCCTCCAAGCCAACAGTAATTAAGTCGCCATCATCACCTGGAGATGAACCTTACCCCTCTAAATTTCTGCAGTGAGTGGCTTTAGTGCTCTGCTCCACAGAACGTACATGCTGTAGGCAGAGCAGGAGCCATACCCTGCTGGCATGGCAGCAGCACAGAAAGCCCTCCCAACTCTGCTAGCAACAGACCTGAGGGCACAAAGTGCCTAGCTCTGGGTCGCGAAGCTTTCCCTCCTCTCCTAGGGCCAGTGGGTCTGACCTGCACAGTGCAGCAAATTTGGAATTAAAGGGAGATCTGTGACTTTAACAAAGGAAGAGCAATCAGTGAGTGAACGCAGTGCCTTGTATAGTGAACAGGGCTTTGCAGCTCTGCCCTGCTTGATTAACAGCAGGTGTAAAAGGCCCGGAAACTGAGCTGACATATGGGCACATTTCCAGTTTAACTGCACCCATGATGAGTGGCAAAGTTCAATAATGACTCAGTACGTGGCACTCTACTACTGAACCAAACACCCAAAAGAGCTGTGAGGGGCACTGTAATGCTGGAGGTGAGACATTTTGGCTAAGACATTAAACTAAGGACCTGATCTCATGCGGTTATTGAAGACATGGTCCATCCTTCAGTAGCTTTGGTGCTGGCTGGATGTCATGGCTAAATTCCACCCCTGCTCATTTCATTCTGGCTACCTTATATTCCCCCTGTGGTTTCAACTGGAAAAGTTATTCTTCATTTCCTGTCCCAAAGTACTACATAGTGTTCTTGGCATGGGGAATCATGAATCAGGTCCCAACCTACAGGTGGCTGCATGTCAAAGATGGGAGAGCGATCTCTGCCTGTGCTATACACATAGGTACAGTGTGTGCAAAGCAATAGAGACGTGTTCCGTCACAGACCAAAGCCAGGCAGTGCCAATGCTAGGAGACACCCAAAGAAATACATTCCAAATCGATTGACTGCCTCGCAACATGGATAGGGATGCAGTGCTACACATGCTGTTCCCTACTGCCCCTTGTTCCACAAAGAGGGAACACAATGGAGTGGGGGCTGGAGGGTGAGAGAGCAAGCAGGGGAGAGAGAGTGCACAAGAGACTGGTGGAGTGAGGAGTCTGTATTAGGTAAGAAGATTTTGCAGCATGATTCACCACAGCTAGTTCCCTTTTGGCTAAGGCTTTGTCCCCTTCCAAGTACTTTCAGAAAAGCCAAAGTCATTCGACCCCTGGCCTGAAACAAACGAGATTTTTAATTTACAAACTGTGATTGGAACTATTCCTATCCCTATTCCTGATGCTTATTGGGAATTGACAGATTTTCACTGCTGTCAGGGGCCGGAGGGAGAGTAAGGAGCAATTCTCAAACTCAGAGCTGAAAGCATCTCACGGACACAGTGACCATTAGACAGTTTATTGTTCTTAGGAGGGAGCCTTGGAAGGAAAGGAATGTGTCTGCTGGTATTAACGACAAGAGCATGTTAGGAACAGTTAATCCTAACAAGCAGGTCAGGGTTTCTTCCCCCAATACTTCAGATGCCTTTCTCTGGAGCACAAGGACAAAGGCAACAGCACTTGAAACACAGAATGCGTAAGTGAAACCAAAATTAGTACGGAGTTAACTGGGCCTTGGGTCACATGGGCCTCTAAGCTATGTGCCCTGCTGTGGGCACTTATGTTGACAGGCTTCTTTTCACAATGAACGAATATAAAGGGTGAAGCACATTTGGCATAACAGTGCTGCCCTCAAGCCCTCCCCCCGCCCCAACTCCAAAAACATCCAGTGAGACAGATACATGCAGGAGTTTAGAAGAGGAATCGCGTCGTTTTCTTGGACTGCTACAGACAGAAGGCACCGGTTTTGGTCAGCATAAATCCAGAAGGATGTTGGGCTTCCAAGGGCCTCTGTGATCCCTGTGCTCTGCTCTTTGGTGGCTGCCGGGTTTTATTCATCATTAACCAACATTGCCTGGGAAAGAGGGAAAGAAGAAGACAAAGGGAAGAGTTGGCTGGTTAGTTATTCAACTGCTGACACTGGACTGTTTCTTTCTGAGATGAATGAGTAACATGGGCAGGGATGAGATATAGCTCACAACCAGACAGGAGAAACAGCACCCTTCAGAAGATTATCAGGTATTCCTGGCTGCAAAACAAAGCAAGATGTGGGGGAAACAGGGATCATAGAAAAGGTCACTGAAACAGCCAAATGGCAGAGGAAGAACATTTCAAAATGTGTAACTGGCCCCTCACCTCTTTCCACTCTGTTCCACCCAAAATCAACATGAGCCCATCCCAATTTAAAGGTCTGTAACATTTCAGAAGAGAGAAGTTAAAAATCGCAAAGCTCCATTTTCTTCCTGATGAGCTTGGAATGAAGATTCTGTAACTACATAGGGCAGCTTTCAGTAGCAAAGGTCTTCATACTGCCATTAAGATTTCCTCTCAGCCTCTAGCAAAGTCAAAGTTGGTTTTGAAGAGGAGGAATGAACCCAGTCCCAGCAGTTCACTTGCTCCAAGATTGTTTTCTGGATCATCACCCCTACATGTTGTGAAACAACAACAGACCTGGGTTTCTGCTCTGGCCAAGAAAGATTTCTTCCAGGTTCTCACCTAACACCTCGTCAGCCCCTGCACCATGCAGCTTCTGGGAGTTTGTGGCAAGAAACCCCAAGCCAAGCTAAAGCATGTTAAACTCTCCTTGTTTGTCCTTAGGGCTGACTCAAACTAAGGCTGCTTGCTAGGGTATCACTCACCATCCCCTACAATCTCTGCCTGGCTGACCCCATCTCCTCCTCTGATAGTGGAGCTGAAACAAAAGGAAACACCTTTTTGCCAGACTCCTCTGATAACCGGTAAGCGGGGAGGTAACCTGTGGCCTGATTTGCCACCTTTCTGGGATCTTGGGTCCCACAAATGGTAAGGCTAACCCTGGGACAAGTGAAAGAGGCCCAGGATCAAACATGAGGCACAAGCTCTGGTGAGGGGGACAAGAAAAAACTTGTCCAAGGAAAGATTTAACAATGGGGATATAAGGACTTCAGTGAGAAACAGCAGGTCTCTAGCCTCAGATTCAAGAGTCAACGTTCCCGACGTAAATCACACTGGAGATGGATTATTTTTTCCATCATATATTTATTTATACAGTGCCCATCATGGCAGCATCTTGACCTCTTACTGTAAGTGCCAAACTGACACACAGACAGACCAGGATGACAATAAAATGTCTGCTCCTGCCTTTTGATGGGCCTGGGCCCTGACCCTACCTTGATTAAACAAGGCAGTTTACAATCTGCCCTGCCGGCCACCACCAACTTTGAGCTCTGGTAGACCAGAAATAGCAAGTTCCCCAGGTGGGGGCTCTCCACTGACAATGAATACTCTGACAGTGGCATTGGAAAGCTCTGCTCCAGTGATCAACAGCAGGAGTGGTGATCCTCCCATGACGGTCTATGGAGAGGTGGGAAGAGAGGCTGCAGTTTCTCAGCTAGGCAAGTTCCAGATCAGCTATGGGGAACAGTACAAACACCCCATGGCAGGGTTGACAATCTGGTGCTGTGTTCACTATCTAGGCCGAGCAAGGCTTGGACAGTTTGCTCAGCCCCTACGAAGCAGAACACTTCCTATCAATCTACACATACACACACTCCACCTGACACTTGGACAAGTGCAGACAAGCTTAGAAGGGAACAGCACCCTATCCTCCTTTCAGACAGTCTGACATGAGAAGGATAGAGGATGAAGAAATAGAGGACTCTCACCCCCACCAAAGTTTGAGGGACTTTGGCTTTTAATCTGAGTGACACAAACCATCCTAAAACCCAGATCAACCTCATGTGCTTTGTCCCCAGAGGAATCTTTTAGCTTTTTTGAACCCTGTTTTCTACTTACACTCCATATCGCGCTAATGGTGAGAGAAGACAGAGGGTACAGAAAACCTGCGAGTCTGTTCAAACCCTTTTTAGGATATCATGGTGGCTGCAGCACATGCCATAGTCTCCCTGTCTTTACTCCCACTTCTCTCATTTCTAGAAGTTAAAAGAAAACAGCTGTCCTGTAATGAGCTCCTACCTCCTCTCTTTCCTGTAGATGACAGCAGAGCTGATGCCAAGTGAAGGCTTCCCTGTATCAGCAACAGCAGCATCCTACCAGCCACACATTCAGCAAATTGACAGTCTGTCTAAACTACAGTGAAAAGAGTGTTGACGGAATCAGTTATGATGTTGGTTGTCTCTCCTACTGGGTTAAAGCATGGTTCCATTTTGCAGGGCAAACGGAACCTAGACATGTTTAAAGAACCCTGCTAAAGCCAGCTACAGAAAGGAGGCTGAGCGACTCAGGGATGATAGGGGTCTCATACAGCAGTCCAGAGGTTCAGGCTAGATTTGAGCTCTATCCCCATCTGCCTGGTGGTCTTCCTTATGGGAGAAGATGCTTTTCCTGCAAGCACTGGCCCAGAAAGGGGGGTCCTTACAGGAATGACGTCACTGTGCCGGATAACATTCATCGGCAGCTGGTGATGTCACTCCAGCAGTAACCTAATAATAGGCTCATGTCCGCTGACTGAGGTCCCTGCAAGGGCAATTATTCAGCCCATACCTCCTCTACATCCTCAGTATGCTCCCATCTCTAGCATTAATGAGCGGGAGGGAGTTGGTAGGGATGTGAGGATAAAGAGAAACGTTATTTGCCAAATTATCTAGTCAAAGCTTATCAGGACATCATCGATATTACTTGACCAGCTCTAATTTCCCAAGTAATTTTCCTGATCATTAGAAAGTTAAAGTGTTACATTAAGCAGTACATTTTAAAAACGGAAAAATGCAATAAGCAAAGAAGCAATACAATTCACAGTAAAATAAGTCATTATATTCAGTCTGCAACATTTTAGTTAAGTGTCAAGGAATGCTGCATTCTTTAATAGAGCCACTAATGCACCAACTCACCCTTCAATTATATTTTAAAACTTTTAAAAAGCACTTTTTCTTCCTACAGATTGTGATATCAGTTATTTTGATTTGTTTTTACTTGCTGAGAGAAAGACAATTAGCCAGCACTTACTGATTAAAATCAAATCCGTCCAACCCCAAACCATCTATGCACCTCTAGGGATACATCAACCTGAAGGTTAAGAAACATTCCTAATCCTAGAACATCACAGGATCCATCTCAGGGAGGTGGGGAGAGAATAGAACTTGATGAAACTCCTGGTCTAATAAGCACTGGACCCCAAAGCTGGCAGGGTGCAGAACAGAGCTGCCCACCTGCTTCCTGCCGTGCAACTCGCATCAAGGAAAGTTTCTATGAACAAAGGCTGCAGTTGGATAGAACTATCAATCAGCCCAGGCTGCTCCCAGTGGAGGCCTGATACAATTACATCTAAGATCAACACGCACTGGATGAAGTGACTAATTAATTTCTGCCCTCCTAAGAGGGTACTGTATGTTGTGCTGATGAAGGTTATGGGACTGGCAGTGCTTGGAGACTGAAGTACTCTCAGCACAAGGTTGATTGGATACAGGGAAGCCTCTCACAGCCATGACCGCTTCACTGCTTGGCACAGAGACTCAGACCCACTCTGATAGCATTTACCAAAGCAGCACAGACCAGTGCTATCCTGTCTCCAGTAGTGGCCAGTGACTGATGCGTCAGAGGGACATGGAAACCCTCTTAACATGTACTTAGGTTCCTTTTACAAAGAAAGCAAAAAATATGGCATCGTGTATGAGCAGGCTAATGTGTACAACATTGCTCCTCCTTGATGGAATCAACTGTGTGTCACGAACCCTATACTGTTAACAGTTAATGATGCTGGTGGCCTGTGATTTTGGTGCCAGAGATCAAAGTTCTATGACCACAGCCACTGTAAAGCTATAATCAGTCATAAATGTGCTGCACAGCGAAAGCCAGGGGAAGGTGTGGTGGGGAGGGGGTCTGATTTGTTACAATATCATATGCACATACACTTACAATGAAAGTAGAAATTGTCTCACTTATCATAGGCTATTCAATTAAACAAACCGCTGGGTGCTTACCCTCCACAGTCCCACAGTATGCCATTCTAGGAGTTCACAGATTTCACTGGATGAACCAGACAAATCCCTCACCTGGCATACACAGCATTCCATCCCTACACAGGTCCTAGGGCAGGTTCAAAGCCAGTCCAAGTCAGCTAGCAACCAAGCGTTGTTTCTATGTGATGGCTGTTCAGTGGCCCACAATGAAATGAGTTAGAAGCTTCAGCTCTGGCACTAAGTATTCTCCTTGTTATAATTTCAGTTATAAGCCAGGAGCATGGAGACCATATTGGGCATGGAGACCATATTCCCTGGTCACACTTGGAGGCACAAGGGGGGAGCTTGCCATGCTGCTGTCCAGGATATCCATGATCTGTAGATGGAGGAATTCAGCCTCTATGGCTGCCAGTCAAGCATCTCTAAACTCGCACATGTATGTGAATGTATTATATTTATGTACCTCACACAAGAGTACAAGATAGTTCCTCACAACTTCAGCTCTAGCAGGGAAGGAAATTTGTCCAGTCTAGAAACCATCTCCAGTTTTGCTTGTCTCTACTTCCCCTCTCCTGACATGCAGCAATCTGAACTACCAACCCACAACTCTTCACCACTGTGAGGCTTTGCCCCTCAACTAACAGCACTGAAAATCAGCCAGCTGCTAGGCTTCCAGTCCCCTCACCTCACAGCAGCGGCATGGAAAGCCAGCTACTCTCTGTCCTTGCTTCCATCAGGGTGGACAAGAAAGGGTCAGGCTCTGCAATCATTTCAACTCAAGAGACATTTTGTTCTTTCCAAGGCTGTGTTTAGCTGTGGGGAGTGGGGGCTCTCCCCTACTCATCCTAGTACCAACATGGGGGGCCAGGTAAACCCAGCAACAAGGTTTTCTAGTGCTGCTCTATTATTTTCCTCCCTTTTATTCTCTGCCCTGTGTGGTGCCTGCATCCAGAAGGGTAGCCAGTTAAGATCACTTGGGCCAGTATAGAGCTGTAGTGGGGAACCTCTCCCCCTTAGTCCCCAGCCCCATCAAGGCTGGGTTGATCTAGCTGCCAGGGTCCTGGTGTTGCCTGGCACTCACAGGCAGATCTGGAATGTTCTCAGTTGACAGCCTCATACCCTGTGAAACTTTCTCCCTCTGGTGGTTTGCCAGAAGCCATGTTTGGCAAACCTCAGCACTGGGCAAGACACATTTGTTAAAATTAAAGCCTGAGCAAACACCAAGGCAGCAAACCCTGCCATTTGCTGGGTGCCTCTGATGGACAATATTTTACGTTTGTTTTAATATTATTTTCAGCACTCAGGCTCCACGGCAACAGGATCAGGGTTGCCAGCCACAAGCCAAATGTCTAGGATCCCCCTTCTCCCCTGAATCCCTCCACCAGAAGGGTGGTGGAGAAAAAGGGGGAAGTGGATGTTTTAAGCTTCTCCCCATGGTTGTAGCTGTAACCTCATGCCAAAAACCAGCTTATCCTCTCTTTGGAAAAAACCTTTCATTTAAATGATTATGAATCTCTTTTTTTGTGAATCTGCCAAGAGAGCTCCCCCAAGGTTCTGAGTTCTAAACAGCTATCAATGGACCTCCTTGAGCAGGGTGCAATCACCTGGGTGCAGAACATTAATTCCTCATTGCACTTGTGCTGCAGATGCTGACACTTGCTGCCTTGTATTTAGCACTTCTGAGGAGCTTTCCCTCTCCAGAGAACTTTACAAATATCAGTTACCTTCCCAGCATCTCGTGGAGATGGGGAAGTGTTATTCTCATTTTACATGTGGGAGACAGGCTCAGAAATGTTAAGTAACTTGTTCAAAGCCATGCAGAGGGAGTCAGTGGCAGAGCTGGAATTACAACTATGGAGTTCATGGCTCCCTGCCTTATGCTCATACCATACCTCTCCACAGCAGCCTTAATACTGTTGCACGTGTTGTCTGCCTTAAGCCAGCATGACCGCAGAAGTGTTTTTCACTTTCGCTAACTTAGAAGGGTCCTCCAACACAAAACAAAAAACACTGCCAGTCCCAAGAGGGGTATTCAAGGCCTTTTTACTGGCTAAGGCATTTGCTCCTGGACTATTAGCACCTCAAACTATTTTTAGGGGCATTTGTGTCACTTTGATTTGATGTATGCTGCAGGTATTTTTCAGTTATGTGCAATATGTATTGTTGCATTCAGTGTACTGGTCTATTCCAAGGAGCAGCTGTGCTGACAAATGGATCAAAACACTTCTATGCCATACACTTACTGCACAATAATAAAGCAGCTTGATACCTCCTCTCTATCTCCCGTCCTTCAGGATAACACACAGTCCAAGGGTACTGGGGAGGTCTGCTTTCCTTCTCGCAAAGATTTGGATTAAGAGGGGGCAGGAGGGTGTTTAAGCACCAAGAAAAATAGTTCATTCAATAAACAACCCACGAGTTCTGCTTCCTCATCCCCTACGCCGTTAATTGTTGCAGAGACAGAGGAGGAACAGAAATAACTAGCTTCTGGCCTACTTTACTCCTGGACATAGATCTCAGAAGCCGGCATGATGGCAGAATGGAAAGCCTCCAAAAAGGTACAAGGTGTATTGTGGGGGAACCACAGAGAGCACATCAGCATGGAAGCCCCCCACTTGGTCTACACAGCCTGATGGAAAAAAGGAAACAGATCTTCTCTACTTATTTCTTTTATTTTCTCCTTGACTCAAGAGACCAGATGCACTGTTTGCTTTACTCTGCCACTACACCTCCTGTCGTCTGTGTATGACTGGAAGATGGAGTAAATCACTAGCTCCACTAATCTCTAGTTGTTCTGAGACTCATCTGTTTGTTCATGCATTATAACTATTGATTTCCAAGAGACAATCACTCTGATCATTGTTCTAGCCCAGAAACAGCCCTCATCATTACACCTGCTTTATAGGAAATGTTTTTCCACTGGCTGAGAGTTTCTGCAATTCCGAGAATGCTGTAAACAAACAGACTCCATTTGGGGTCCAGTCCGCTAACAAGTCAGCAGCCCCAACATACTACTGCAGGGAGTACGCAGCTTTTTTTATTTTGGACATGAGCTGGAAAACGAGAGGAACAAATATAATTCCATGAAGGGTCACTCCCGAGAGAATGATTGCTAACTTATTGCAATAAATACCGAGGGTGCTTTTTGTTAAATTAATGTCCATTGCATTTAATCTTGCTTTCACCATTAAGAAAGCTCACCAGGCTAGAGTGATGTTCCTTGTGCCTGGCATGCAGGCTCCACCCACGCCTAGGAGGTGATGCAAAAGGAGAAAAATTTAGAATAATTCATTTGCGAACTCCTCTTCACTCCACCCATCATTAAATGATTTGGAACAGGGTACATTTGAGTATTATTACAATATTTTTTATTTTTCAATATAGACTTACTGGGGGATGAAAATTGTATAGGGAGCCCTTCACTGCTAGATTAATCCTGCTGTTCTGATGCTGGTACCTGCTCAGAGCTTGGCACCTACATCTCCCTGTTATTCCAGTCCTGAATCCCCTCATGTCTCGGTCACTGCACCTCAACTCTTCTATGAGGCATACTCTGCTATTCTAGCCCTGTGCCCCACACACAACTCTGCCCCTGCACCTCAATCCTGACCTGAAATCTCCCCTGCTCTGCTAGTGCCTCGCCTTGCTATTACAACCTTGAACTTCTTGATCCAAAAGTGCCATATCATGCTGAATTCTGTCAGTTGCTAATGTTTTGTAATATGAAAAAGTATCTGCTATTAGTCAAGGCTCAGACCAAGCTCATATGCCTTGTAATTTAGCTCACATTTGAAGCCAGCCCTTCCAAGATAAAATGCTGGTACATCTGCCTATCATATCACTTAGTTCTACTGACTGTGCCAATATCTGAACTGCAACATCTTAAAGAAATATGATGTTGCCCCCCCCCTTACCTCTGCAGGAATAGAACCTTGGATCACAGAGGCAGCCTCACAGCACACACAGCTAAAGGGGATGGGGAAGGCTTATGGCTATTGTCTTATTTGTTCCATACAGTACTTAGTTCATTTTTAGACTCTGTATATAACAACAATCAAGACAAGGTAAATGAGTCTCCCATATGGCAGCACAGAACACTAATCATCAGAACCCAAGTCCAGGGCTGGAACTTGCAGTTCATTGCATATTTTTGTTTAGACAAGTGTTAGAACTACACCTTATTGGAGGAAAAGGACATACAACTGCTGTGAAGTGGGGGCTGGGTTTCTAGTGGCATGAAATGGCTCCACTAGAGTTGGTCAAGATTGTTTTAAAATTCATTTCCCATTAGGATTGTGACCTCTCTCTTTACAACCAGACACAATGATTCTGCCTTGGATGAAGATAATTACATCCCACTATACACATTAGAAGGTACAACCACAACAATGCACATTATAGGAACAGACTGAGAGAAAGGAATATATAGGGAAAGGACAGAACACTAGCTATTTCTCTCCAATGCAACTGGAATAACCCCTCGCACTCTTTAAGCTTGTAGTTTAACTTAAACTCAGGAGGGACAAAGGAATCCAGTAGCTACCTGATGTTTTCAAGAGCAGAATAATTACAATTTGTGCAAATTCAACCCTAGTTTTAGGTAGGATTAAAAGAAATGTTGCTAATACTTATAACTGCTGCTAGGGGAACAATACTCCCACTTCCAGAGCCAAAACGAATAGAAAATCACCCCAGTGATGCAACATAAAACTTTGGTCCTACAAACTCTAACCCAAAAGCATTAGTGAAGTAAGGACAGAGGGTAGCAATATTGTTGCGGGTGTAGAAAGGCTGTGGCTGCAGGCACTTTTAACCACTGTTGTGTTTTACCTTGCTCAGAGCAGATCTAAATGAAACAGAGTATATATAACTTGGCTTCTTACCATTGCTACAACCAGTCAAACTGAACAATTGGACCAACAGTGGGAAATTAAAAGAAAAAGAAAAAAATACTAGTACGGACATAGCCAAAGAAACTTTGTGGACCAGTCTTGTCACCTCTCTATGCTGCCATTTCCCCACATATAAAATGGGGATACTATTTACCTGTCTCACAGTGGGTTGAGAGTGACAAGGAGGGTGAAGTAATATATTTTATTGGAGCAACGTCTGTTGGAGAAAGACACAAGCTTTAGAGCTACACAGAGCTCTTTTTTAGGTCTTGGAAAGGTAACCAGAGCATCACAGCTAAATACAAGGTGAAACAAATTGTTAGGCATAAGGAGTTAACACAAGCTGCAAGAGACCATTCAAGATGACATGGGCAATTAACATCTCAGCAGTTGTAGAAAAAAAGAGGGTTAGTGGGTTACAGATTGTTTTAAAGGAGACAAAACTAGTGTCTCTATAAAGTCCATGGATTTTAGTGAAGTTATGAATGTAAGCTCCCAAACTCATCTTTTGCAGATGTTGTGCAGGTTTCCTTTGAGGACAAGGACTAAAAAAAATCAGATGGAGAGTGATTGTTTTGTGAAAAGTGTTTGCCCTGGGATGATAAGGCAGAATCAGTGAAAGAATTCTTTTAGTTCTCCATGTTAGTTTGGTATCAGGGTCTGTGGTGGAGCAGAAGTTCAGTCCCTTGGAGAATACAGATAAATCATCTTAAATTAGGCAGTTCTTGATAAACTGATGATGTTGGGACGTTGTCTATGTTGTCCGTCTCAAAGAATGCTTTCATAACAAAGATGACACCATCCACAAAGATCATGTCCCCACTGACAATCACAGGAAAAAAGAATAATCTGACAGGCCACACCCAATGGACACATACTTGATCATTACATTGGTTTTTTTTTAAACTAAAGCAATCAGACTGGAATCTGTAACAAACATCACACCCACGACCCCCACTCCACCAGAGGGAAGAGCTATAGAGCCCCTGAAATCCAACCACCAGATAACAATCAAACCAATAGACAAAGGGGGTGTCATCATAGTTCTCACCCATGATTATTTTGTCAACAAGGCCAACCCAGGACTCTCTGACACCACCTACTATAAAGAACTCAAAGACAACCTCACACCACAATTTACCCAGGAGTTTAAGAATATCAACAAATCCTTCCCCAAACAACTCCAAGAGAAACTCTCTAACCTCACCGCCCAAGAATTCACCCCAGGGACCTTCTACATGTTTCCTCAAATACACAAATCATATCTGGCCACGGAACTCTTACTGAGGGAATATCAGGACTCATAGAAACCATCCTCAAACCACTCACCACACGGAAGGCCAGTTTCCTCCAAGACAACTGATTTCCTCTAGAAACTCGCAAGATTAACAACCTCCCTCAGAACACCAACTTTGCCTCCATAGATGTAATCTCCCTGTACACCAACATCCCTCACTATGATGGCATCACTGCCTGCCTCAAACATCTACAAGACAATGGACAACACTCAGGTATCCATCCCAAACACATAGCCAAACTCATCCATATCATCCTCACTCATAACCATATATTCAAAAATAAACACTTTGTCTAAACCATAAGAACAGCCACGGGTCCTAGGATGGCTCCCCAATATGCCATTCCCTGCATGGGCCACCTCAAGAAAGAATTTCTGGCAAAATGCACCTCAAAGCCAAGGATATGCTTGAAATACATCAGTGGTATTTTCACCCTCAGCACAGATTACCTATACTCCCTCAAATTTCCACCACAACTACAACCACCACCACTCATCCATCAGACTGTCTCAAGAACACTCCCACACCAGCTATCAATATCCTGGGCACCACAATCAGCTTCAACAATGTAACCCTACAGACAACTGTACACAAGAAACCCCTGGATTACCACACTCATCTTCATAGATCCAACTATCACCCCAGACAGAACAAGAAATCTGTCGTCTACAGCCATATACTCAGACATCATAGAATATGCTCTGAGGAGAAAGTCTGGGATATACACCTTAACACACTTAAAACCACCTTTGCCAAACAAGGACACTCCACCAAAGTAGAAGATCACATGATGGAATGGGCCAACCAAATACCTCAGGAGAACCTGCTTCAATACGGGGGGGGGGGGGGGGGGAGGGAAGAGAGAGAAGAACCACCTCAATGACTACACACCCTTAGTTGTCACAAGAAATCTTCCCCAAACTCCTCTTCTGGCCCTTCCCATATATGATGGCATACATCACTTTGGTGGATGTGCAGGTGAACGAGCCTCTGATAGTGTGGCTGATGTTATTAGGCCCTGTGATGGTGTCCCCTGAATAGATATGTGGGCACAATTGGCAACGGGCTTTTCTTTCTAAACTACTACATGCCACAAGGGGCCACAGCAATGGTTCCCTCAACCCACCCAGCAATATTTTTAACCTATCCAACTATACTCTTAGCCCAGCAGAAGCAGCTGTCCTATCTCGGGGCCTCTCCTTCTGCCCCTCCACCCCCACGAACATGATACAGTTCTGTGGTGACCTAGAATCCTATTTTCGACGTCTCTGATAGCCACACTATCAGAGGCTCGTTCACCTGCACATCCACCAATGTGATATATGCCATCATGTGCCAGCAATGCCCCTCTGCCATGTACATTGGTCAAACTGGACAGTCTCTACTTAAAAGAACAAATGGACACAAATCAGATGTCAAGAATTATAACATTCATAAACCACTCGGAGAACACTTCAATCTCTCTGGTCATGTGATTACAGACATGAAAGTTGCGATATTACAACAAAAAAACTTCAAAACCAGACTCCAGTGAGAGACGAGAGACGGTTGAATTGGAATTCATTTGCAAATTGGATACAATTAACTTAGGCTTGAATAGAGACTGGGAGTGGTTAAGTCATTATGCAAAGTAACCTATTTCCCCTTGTTTTTTCCTACCCACCCCTCCCCCTCAGACATTCTTGTTAAACTCTGGATTTGTGCTGGAAATGGCCCACCTTGATTATCATACACATTGTAAGGAGAGTGATCACTTTAGATAAGCTTCAGAGTAACAGCCGTGTTAGTCTGTATTCGCAAAAAGAAAAGGAGTACTTGTGGCACCTTAGAGACTAACCAATTTATTTGAGCATAAGCTTTCGTGAGCTACAGCTCACTTCATCGGATGCATCCGATGAAGTGAGCTGTAGCTCACGAAAGCTTATGCTCAAATAAATTGGTTAGTCTCTAAGGTGCCACAAGTACTCCTTTTCTTTTTTAGATAAGCTATTGCCAACAGGAGAGTGGGTCTGTGGGGAGGGGGGGGGGAGAAAACCTGGATTTGTGCTGGAAACGGCCCAACTTGATTATCATACACAAATTGTCAGGAGAGTGATCACTTTAGATAAGCTATTACCAGCAGGAGAGTGGGGTGGGGGGAGAGAAAACCTTTTGTAGTGGTAAACACCCATTTTTTCATGCTTTGTGTGTATAAAAAGATCTTCTATACTTTCCACAGTATGCATCTGATGAAATGAGCTGTAGCTCACGAAAGCTTATGCTCAAATAAATTGGTTAGTCTCTAAGGTGCCACAAGTACTCCTTTTCTTTTTGCGAATACAGACTAACACGGCTGTTACTCTGAAACACTTACTCTCCTTTGTCCTATACCTGCAGAGGTATTAATTGCCCACTTCATCTTGAATGGTTTCTTGCAACATGTGTTAACTGCTTATGCTTAATTTGTTTCACCTTGTATTTAGCTGTGACATTCTGCTTACCTTCCCAGAGCTGAAAAAGAGCTCAGTGTAGCTCAAAAGCTTGTCTCTTTCTCCAACATAAGTTGGTCCAATACAGTATATTACCTCACTCATTGTCTCATATTCTGGGACAAACACGGCTACAAACAAAACTACAAATCACAGTGGATTGAGAGATTGAAGTAAATATTTGGAATGTAGTTCAAATCTCTTGAACTAAAGGGATTAGAGAAGTACAAAGCACATGATACAAGACAGTATAAAACAAGACACCAGTAAACTGCATCTCTTCAAGAATTAAAACCAAACCAGGGCAATGACTTCTGCAAACTTCTGGGGAAAGGAAGTAGGAGGAGAGAGATTGACACCAAGATATCGAAAGAGTATTGGCTTTGAAGCCTGTAGTTTGGACATCTGAATTCAGAATGTCACTCTGTTACTTAATAAATCTACTTCATCCCCGCAAAAAACATAAATGGGCAAGACTACAGGAAAGAAACAGAGGAGAGATAAAAGTCAGATATGCAGAAATTCATTTTGGGATCAGTTTACCCTTAGACCCCTCAGGATTTCAGATTCATGAGTGTGTATATATATCCAATATTCCAAAAATAATTCATTACAGATTCTATGTCGGGATTACTTTATCACAGGGGTGGGCAAACTATGGCCCGGAAGCCGTGGAATGCCCCCCCCCCCCGGCTCCTACGTGCTCCAATAGCCCCCTGCGATGCTCCAATGGGAGCTGCAGGGGCGATGCCTGAGGACAGGGGCAGTGCGCTTAGCTGCCTGGCCATGCCTCCACGTAGGAGCCAGAGAAGGGACATGCTGCTGCTTCCAGGAGCCACTTGAAGTAAGCGCCACTCGGAGCTTGCACTCCTGAGCCTCTCCCCACACCCCAACCCCCTGCCTCAGCCCTGATCACCCTCCTGCCCGCCAAACCCCTCGATCCCAGCCCGGAGCACCCTCCTGTACCCCAAACCCCTCATCCCCAGCCCCACCCCAGAGCCTGCACCCCAACTCCCTGCCCCAGCCCTGATCCCCCTCCTGTCCTCTGAACCCCTTGGTCCCAGCCCAGAGCCCCCTCCTACACCCCAAACTCCTCATTCCCAGTCCCACCCCGGAGCCCGCACACCCTAGCCGGAGCCCTCCCCTTGCCCCCCCCCCGCACCCTACTCCCCCGCCCAGCCTGGAGCCCCCTCCTGCACCCTGAACTCCTCATTTCTGGCCCCACACTGGAGTGCACACTCCCAACCAGAGCCTTCACCCCCCCACACAGCCCAACCCCAATTTTGTGAGCATTTGTGGCCCGCCGTACAATTTCTATTCCCAGATGTGGTCCTTGGGCCAAAAAATTTGCCCACCCATGCTTTTTCATATTCAGAATCACTGATATCTGAGAAAAGGCTCCTTTAAATAATTTTTTTCCTGCCTCATTAAATGCCATTTGACTGAGTTATAATTAAAGTCAAATGAACACACTCTAGCCAGACACAAGAATTTTAGATTCTTCATCCCCCTTCCATTGATCATTCAAACTCTCAGCTCAGTTCACTCACTAGACTTCCCACAGAATTAAATTCCATAGTGCATTAGTGAACCAGGCAGTTCTGATGCTGTCCAACTTTGATGTCACTGGGAATCCATATTAATCTGAAACCAAGCCCACCAAGTCTGCTCAGAAGCCATTCTTCCCTCCAGTTCCTATTCTTTTCACCGCCCTTGTGGCACTGTTCCACATCTAATCACTAGACACATTATTAAATCAATGCCTCCTTCTTCCCTTTTCAAAATATCACGTTTATCTTGTGAATTTCAGTGCTCATGAAAGTAGAGACAAGTTTGCAACACCCAGACCCATGTACAATGTCAGCAGTTTTTATGTAAGCTTCACCACCACACAACTCTGGCACCATGTCTCAGTCCCGTTCTGTCCTGCAGTATCACCTACTACATCCCACTCCAAGACTCTCCTTAGCAGAGGCTGAAAGTACTATGCAGTGGTTCTTTGATTAATAGGAAGTAAGGGTGTTTAGAGGTGAGAGAGTATGTGTACGATTCAGAATTCCTGGGTTCTATTCCCAGCTCTCCTACAAACTTCACTGAATGACTCTAGGTAAGTCACTCTCTGCCTCAGTTCCCCCTTCTGTAAAACAGGAATACTGCTACTTACCCACCACACAGTGGTCTTGCAAGGGTCCCAGTGCATTAATTATTTGACACTGGAAGTTGCTTGAGAAGTACAAATTCTTACCACTAAATTCTCTTGGGATTTATTTTCACAGCAAGATTTGAACTCAGGCTTCAGAAAGGAAAAGCTAATGCATTAATTTGCTGTGCTAGCCAGCGCCCCTCTGCCTTGCTTTTAAAAGACTCCCGCAAAGTACTGTGTATTTCGATTTCCACTTCAGCTCTGGGATAACATTTTTACACCTTGCGTAAGGCTAACTCCTCTCTAGTCCAGCCTCATATATTGAGCGCACACATGCGGGCCAGAATGACTTCCCTAGATATCCCTCTTCTGTGCCTAATTCTATTTCTGCTCAGTGATATAGTGAAATTCCACCCAGAACTATTATGAGCTCAACTGGCTTTATTTGTTTAACAGTTCCCATTTTCATTAAACTGTTGCCATTCGGCAGCCAGTAATTTTATTTGTATGATAGCTGTATTCATCTCATGCTTACGGGTGTTAATGTCGATTTCTCTTCCCCTTGCAGAGAGGAAGGGTGCAAGCAGAGAGTGGGGCAGAGGCAAGGCTGCATTCACAATGCCTATTTGCAAGTAAGTAAGGAGTATAACCTTCCCTACCTGCTTTTATAAAACACCTACCAATGACTGTTTGGCGTCAGAATAAATAATCCAAGGGTGAATCAGAAAGATATTTTACACAGAGATTAACTGAAATGCACAACCATAAGAGCTGGAGATGAAATGCCCTCCAAGCAGGACTGACTCCTTCAGATCAGTGCTGCAGCACTTCAACACTGGAAACTTATCTATAAAGCTACCTAGGCATTTATACCACATTCAACTCCTGTGGTATCCAACAGTGCCTAGAGACCTGATTAGAGCACAAGGGGAAGAGTAGTCTTATGGTCTCGTCCACACTAAACCCCTGATTGATGTGCCTCTGCAGAGCTGCAACAGCCAAGCACAGGAATGTAACAGGCATTTCTCATGTTTTCTGATGTGAACAAACTGACAAACTAGGCTGCAGCTGAAAATTAAACTGTCTACTTCCGAACCCACACCTCATCGGTGGAGGCTCCAGCATTCAATCGTTTCACTTCCTTACATTTGCTGGCGGATCCCGCCTTTCTACTGTGTCAAGGAGCCAGGAAACACGGCAACCTGGGTTTCTCAACTGGCACATAATGAAGACCTAGCACCCATGGCAGGAAATGCATGATCCACTGGATCACTGATGGGCATAACACAAAAGCCTGAATAGTACAGGAAAGCTAACAAATGGATTAAAAATGGAAAGGTGCCTGGCCATGCACCCACATGCAGATGCCCAGCCACGAACCAATGGTAGACTTGACCAACCACCAGCTCAGATACACGCAGACACTAGGCCACACACACAGTTGTCATTACTCCTTGACACGGCAGCAAAATGGTTTTGTATAGCTGACCATTTTTATCCAAAACACCCAATGCCATTAAACATAATCACATACATTATGCTACAACTCTGAATGCAGCACTAACAAGTGAAGGGAGAGCAGCAACGACCCTGAGAAACAAGGATGTTTCTCCACCTATTGCCTCCTCCTATCCAAGTCAGATCCAAGCCCATTTCCAAGATTAAAATCCATTAAAAAAGCAGTATTTCTCCACATCCTCTCTCTTCCTCAGGTTGGAATGTGACACTTCCTGGTTAATGAGATGGAGGCAGCTGGGATAAGACACTCGGGCTGCCTAAATTATCATCTCCCCTTTCCATCGCTGTAAACTTCTAACCCCAGATACATAGAGTGGAGACCTGCTGCCATTTAAAACCATCTTTTACAAACAGGACCCGAGGTGGGATGTTTAATTAGAACAGTTTAAAATGCGTAAGAGACTGGAAAAGAAAGCAACACTTTATAAATATACTACGCGAGTGTCTTGTGGACACAGCTCAGGCCGAGGGTATTTTAATTTTTGACTAATGGTGCTGGTCGCGTCTTGTAATTTCCCTCACTGTGGAGCGTGTCTGTTTGTGATAGATACCAGCACAGCTGCTTGGGTGTCCTTTTATCTGCAGAAAAGTACTGTCTGTTTGGAACCAAGTCATCCCGAAACAGGAGCCCCCGAGGGGGAAGTGAGAGAGAGGAGGGGATGAGGGAACTGTCAACTGGGAATACATCAATGCTTCTGATGTAAAGGCTCTGGCAAAGAACAGGCTTTATGCTTCAGTTGAATCCTTTCCTCACCCCTTCCTAACCATTCTTTACCTGTAGCACTAACACCTACTTATCCTCTTTCCACAAGGCCTAAACATTTAAACAAATTATTTAATATTTGCATCATGATAGCACAAGGATTGAGGCTATGGGCTTGTACAAATACATAGGAACACACAGTCACCTGAACGTCTTATAATCCAAGACAAACAACACAACAGAGAGGAGACAGGGAAGAGAGGTACACAATCAAGATTTACACACCTTTTGTGTTTGGGCAGACTGTACATATCCCCACTTGCCTTTCATGAACTGGCCAATTTCCTCCAGGCAAAACAAACCATCCAAAATATTTTGCTTTCCTGTAGAGCCTTTCAGAAGAGGATCTCAAAGAACATACAAATATTAATTGAGGCTCATAAAAGCCTGAGATATGTGCTATAATGAAAACAGAGCAAACTGACTTTTCAGTTCAGGGGCTGCAAAAAAAAATTAAAAATCAGTTCTGTTTGAACTCAAACTGAACTTTTTATTTACAACAACAAAAACCCACAAAAATTTAATTTTCCAACAAAATGTTTTGTTTGACCCAGTTTTTTGTTTCATTTTGGGTGAGGGGCTGGGTTTGTTTTCTGGTTTTTTTTTGTTGTTTTTTTTTAAACTTTAATTTTTTTAATTAGCTAAATTCTAAACAAAACACAGTTTTGAAGCAAAAGGTTGAAATGTTTCATTTCAGAATGGTCAAAATTAATAATTTAATTTCAAGAGTGTCAAAATGGTTTGTTCTGACTTAGAAAAAAAATCCCAATTTTTTTTTCAGACTACACTATTCATCAAATTTGACCCAAATTCACGAATAGCTTTGGTGAGCTGAAAAAATGCATTTCTCAGTGAAATTATTCATCAAAAAATTTCACCCAGATCTAGTAATAACCCTACATTACAGATGAGGAAATAGAGGCAGGGACAGATTAAGTAATTTGTCCATGGAAATATAATGAGTCAGAGGCAAAGCCTAGAACAGAACCCCTGGGACTCTGGCTCCCTGCTCTAACCAGTACATCACACTCCGTCCCAGAGGTAGGAACACCACACTGGAGTCCTAGGCCCCAATTCTTACTGAAACCATCATACTGCCTCTCTCATGATTTTTTTCAAAACAGTGTTTAGAATAGCTATCAATATTTCACTATTGCCATAATTATGACTGGTGTCCGAGTGGAAACAGCCATACAGACACTTCCTGTTTAGTCTAGGAAATGCAGCTGCCACATGAATTCATGGAAAAGCTAGGACTTTCAAAAAGTTTAGAAAGAGCTATATGGTTTTAAAATATACCAAGCCACTACTGAATAAAGCAAAATTAATTATTTTTAACTTAAAACAGAGACATTTTTAATATTTAACTCATAGTATTGAAAGCCTGAGCTTTCCCATTCGTCTCATCTGGATTCCTTCAATCCTACTGTGCATCACACCATCAAGATGGCAGTTTTCCATTTGATTTTACTATATTTAAGACATTTCCAAATGTGAGTGATTTTCTCTTGTCATGAATGATCAGACTTCTGGGATTTTTCCTTTAAAAATCTGGGAGTTTTCCTTTAAAATGGATAAAGTTTGCAAAGAAGTTTCCACACAGGTTTTGATATTGTGGTAACTCAGGAGTCAATGGGGACAGAGGTAACTTGGGATCTGAATTAAGTAAGGTGCTGGCCTTTGCTGTACAACTGGTACCACTATGAAATACACTAAGGGCATGGCTACACCGGAAACTTCAAAGCGCTGTCGCGGGAGCACTCCTGCAGCAGCACTTTGAAGTACGAAGTGTGGTCGCGCGCGAGCGCTGGGAAGAGCTCTCCCAAAGCTCCTGGTAATCCACCTCCACGAGAGGATTAGCTTCCAGCACTCGGAGCCTGTTTACACTAGCGCTTTAAAACGCTCTGACTTGCTGCGCTCAGGGGGGTGATTTTTCACACCCCTGAGCCAGTAAGTTAGAGCGCTATAAAATGTAAGTGTAGCCAAGCCCTAAGAAAACACTTCCTGTGCCATAGTGTTTAAGTTCACTGTGGTACTTGTGACTGCTTCTGTACATGGACCAGGAGATCCTGTGCGAAAAGCAGGAACCAAGCCACATTAAGTGTCAATTTGGTGTTTTAATACAGCAAGAGCTACATTCCTTCCATATATTTGGGTGGGTGGGTACACAAATGGTTTTCACTGGTGATCTCCTTGGCCAGGCAAGGACAGCCATGACCAGGGGTTCTCAGCATGAGGCACAAAATTATGGAGACTGAAGGTGGCTGCACTGAAACCAGCCAATCTCTGCTTTCCATCTGTCTGCAGATAAAATAATAATGAAAAAAAAAACAAAAACCCAAAGCCAGCCCATGCAGCACAAAGAGGACAAGCGGGTCGTTTAATTGCAGAGAGCTATTCCATTTGTCCCACTCCACTTACTGCAGTGTTTGAACAGACAATCTGCCCCCCTTTCATGTGCGCTGCGGTGGCCATTTCTCTAGAGCTGCCCATCATTTCCTTATCAAGCAGGAAAAATGAAGGATCACTAGAGACAGAGCTTAGCCTCGCTGAGATTTCACTCTCTCGGTGGGTTGTAAATGCCCCTATAATGTTGGCTTTTTAAATCTTGGGTTATTATTACCCACTGCTGCCATTCAGCCTGCAAAAAATAAAGCACTACGGCTTTCAGGACAACACAATGACACTGTGCGTTTGCCAGTGATTGGGAAAACAATGCTGTCGAGTTTCAGCTTTACTGGAAACCTTTGTGTTGTGGGAGTCTGACTGCACATATGCCTCTGCATGGGCAATGGAGGGGTGAGAGTGTGTACCATCGGGGATTGAAGGTACGTGTGCCTCTGTGTTGCACCGAGAAACCTGTGTGAATGAACGTGGATGCTCACCCATGAGTTTGGCTGTGCCTCTCTGTTGGATTATTGCGAGGTGTGCACATGGACCTGTGAATCCAGCTGTGCATCTCTGAAGGTCTATTGAGGGGCCTGAGTATGAACGTTCATCTCTGTGTGAATGTGCATAACTACAAGTGTGGATGAGCAGTGTTGCCAGTTCTTCTGATTTTATCCCAAGTTTCATGATATTTGGTGTTTTAGGGATTCTTCTCAACATTACTCCAGCACCCGGGGCTTTATTACATGAGAATCTCAATTTTCACTTCCACATAAAAGAGGATTTGATCCTCAATGGCTGCAAAGAAAAAATGTGGCCCCTTAACGGGTCCAAAACAGGAATGCAAATGAGATTTTAAAATCTGGTGTTCTCATGAGTTTTTGCAACTGACCCATGATTTTTGAATGTTTGCAGTTGACATCAGTGCTCTGTGTGTATGTGGTCTACATGCATACCCCCATCCAGTGTGCGCTGTATTGCTCACCCCAAGCATTAAAAAAAATTATGAGTCAGCCCTCCATCCCACTCAAATCATAAGATTTTTTCTTTTAAATACATTTGGTATTCTTTTCATTTGCATTCTGGTTTTTGAATCTTTGGGGTGGACTCATGTCATATTCTCAAGATTTTCTCTGAGACTCATGTATTCACATGACTCCAGAAGCTGGGGCAATAGGAAAACTGTGAAATATTGCAAGAGTTGGCAAAACAGAGGTGTGCTTGTCTCCCTGTGGCAGGACGAGCATGTATTCCAAGACTCTGTGCGTGTCACTCAGAATCTGAGTGCGTTCGTGAGTAACAGCAACTGACCCTCAGTACCTGTGCATCTATGGATGTGATGTGTTAATGCTATCAGCTCTCAAGGAGGTGACCTTGAAATTTTGTAGAAATCCACTTTCCCTTCCCTCCTGAATATCAATGTGTTACAGAAAAAACTGGTGGAGCTCAGAACACCAAGCTCAGACACAATCTTCAGGTCAGTGTGAAAGTTAAAGTGATAGATAGGATGGAGCAAAGATCGTGGGTACACCCATTTGACTCAGAATATACAAGGAACCAGTATCCATCCTTCCTGGGTTTTGGCTATAGCGTCCTCTCCTCCCACCTCAAGCTCTCGCTGCAAACCAAGTTGCAGCAAGCTGTATCATTTAGCTGGTTGTCCTGCTCCTCCTCTTATGGTCCAAGTTAACCCTTAAAATACCATCCTCTAGGGAAATCTATTCAGAAGTGGAGTATAGACCAGGGCTCCAGGAGCTGCCCCAACCACATGGAGAGGTGCTTATAAATATTTCTAAGGGCTATGTTTTTTCCTGGTGGCACAGGATAGCCTGCAAAAGGTCCAGTATGTTCAGTTAACAGTATTCATGCTAATACAATGCCCTTCCCTCATGCCTAATTTCCAAGGATCTTATAAGCCTTTATGAACTTTAATTAATTATAATCATAATCCCATTGTGAAGTTTCAGTGCCTAGACACCACAGTGATAGGTATGTTAAAGATACCAAGAGAGAAACAGACAGGAGAGAGCAATGTATCTATTTTTACATAAGGGGAAACTGAGGCACAGAGAGGCAACTGACTCGCCTAGGGTCACATAATGAATTGGTGTCAAAGCCAGGAATAGACCCTATGTCTCCTGATACCCAAGCTTGTGCCTTACCCACAAGACAATCCTTCCTCATCAGTACATAATTTATACACTCCTCTCTCACAAATGTGGGAGAGGAGAGTGAAATCACCCATCAAGCAGCGTCCTCCTCTTTCTAATATCTGAACTTCATGATGAAAGTTTTGTCTTGAAGGTAAAAAGCAGATGTGACACTACACATTTATGCCTCAACCGCTGCACTTCCTGGGCATCTCAAGACCTCCTCCTCTCATTAACCTCTCCAATACTTCTGTCCATCAATTTATTACGCACCTTGCATCATGCTCACCCTCCCCACACAATTCAGCTTAAGAGACAGGAAAAGCAAAGTGAAAAAGAACTACCATGACTGTGCTTTACACAGGAATCTGCATGGACACACACACACACACAGGCTTTTGGCAGCATGCAACTTGGGTTAATCAACGACCCATCAGCAAAGTGAGAGACCCAGTGCCTGACTAAGAGAACAGCCGTCAAAAAAACAACTCAGTGATGGATCATGGCAGCGCTTTATTGCTGTGGGGACCTTCCATTCTTTCAGAAAGAGGCTGCATCCACCACTTATTCCAGCCCCTTCTATTTCAACTGCATTGCCCCCTGAACTGAAGTCAACTGAATTCGCACGGGAGCCTCCTATACTCTTGCAAAGATGATGGCAGGAAGTTGTATGGTCCTGCCCTAGCCACTGGTAAAAAGACATTATCTGAAGCCAGCCACAAAGCACCACACCAAGGGAGCTTCACAATTGAGTGGATCTCTCCTCCTTCTCCATGTCATATATCTTTGTCAGTTGAGTGACTGAGGGACAGCGACAGTTCCTAACCACACACACAGCGAGAACATACACCACCAGTGCAGCTCCACTAATAGCAGAGACTGTAGTCAGTCAGGTCTCAGGTATTTCTATCACTATGTCACCTAACCCTGCTTTAAGGTTAGAAGACATGGTGGTAAAACCATCTGAGCCCTGCCTACCCCTCAGCCTTTGCTGTTAGTACCTTTTGGGGGCTGTGTGTAAATTTTTCAGTGTCTGTGCAGTCGAAATGTCTAAATGGCTTTGAGGTAAGATGACAAGACATACAGAGGTGAATCTGAACCCTGATCAGTTTTATGAAAAGATAATGTAAATATCTTACGCTTCAATAATGCTTTTCATCTAAGGAACTCTGTCAAGGTTCCTTCCCCACTCTCAACTCTAGGGTACAGATGTGGGGACCTGCATGAAAGACCCCCTAAGCTTATTCTTACCAGCTTAGGTTAAACGCTGCCACCATTGAAGTGTTACACAAAGAACAGGGGAAGTGCTCACTTGGAAATGTTTCTCCCCAAAAATATCCCCCCAAGCACTACACCCTCTTTCCTGGGGAAGACTTGATAAAAATCCTCACCAATTTGCATAGGTGAACACAGACCCAAACCCTTGGATCTTAAGAACAATGAAAAAAGCAATCAGGTTCTTAAAAGAAGAATTTTAATTAAAGAAAAAGTAAAAGAATCACCTCTGTAAAATCAGGATGGTAAATACCTTACAGGGTAATCAGATTCAAAACATTGGGAATCCCCCAAGGCAAAACCTTAAATTACAAAGGCACAAAAACAGGAATATACATTCCATTCAGCACAACTTATTTTATCAGCCATTTAAACAAAACAGAATCTAATGCATATCTAACTAGATTGCTTACTAACTCTTTACAGGTTTCAGAGTAGCAGCCGTGTTCGTCTGTATTCCCAAAAAGAAAAGGAGTACTTGTGGCACCTTAGAGACTAATAAATTTATTTGAGCATAAGCTTTCGTGAGCTACAGCTCACTTCATCGGATGCTGTAGCTCATGAAAGCTTATGCTCAAATAAATTTGTTAGTCTCGAAGGTAACTCTTTACAGGAGTTCTGACCTGCATTCCTGCTCTGGTCCCAGCAAAAGCATCACACAGCCAGAGAGAACCCTTTGTTTCCCCCCTTTCCAGCTTTGAAAGTATCTTGTCTCCTCATTGGTCATATTGGTCAGGTGCCAGCAAGGTTATCTTAGCTTCTTAACTCTTCACAGGTGAAAGGATTTTTCCTCTGGCCAGGAGGGATTTAAAGGTGTTTACCCTTCCCTTTATATTTATGACAAACTCAAAGCACTTTCCAGACATCCAGTCAATCTCAGTAGGCCTACCAAGTAAGTAATATCTACCCATCTAGATATGGGAAAACAGAGAAGTTTCATGTCTTGCTCACGATATCTAATGAGAGGCAGAGCCATGAATCTAACAGCTAGAAAACTCTTCCCTCTTGAAACACACACAGAGTTTTAAACTCCTAATCCAGGTGTGAAGCATGCTATGTTCAGTGAGAAGTGATTATTCTCGTTGCTGGTTCACTGGGGCTAAAAAGGTATAAAGAACAAAAGCATTTACAATAGAACATGTTCAAACAGATACAAATAGGGAGGGGGGGATTTTGCACCTGGTTTACGTTACCAACATTCATACACCCCATTTGTCTATCAGTTACTAAATTATCCACAATCCATCAACAATTTAATTCTCTGTCCAAGAGGCAGAGATTAACTAGGAATCACTATGCAGGAATGCTTTATGTCTCTCTCCAGTGAGATCAGTTCATGAGGAGTGTCCTGGGTGTTTGGGAACCAAAGACGGTTTTGTGAGCCGTTCCTTCAGAGAGCAATGACACACAAAGAAAAGGGAAAATGATACCATCAGGAGGTGAGGTACTGTAAGGCAGGATGTAATGGCTTTCAGATTCATACCGTGGGCCCTTTTATTGAGCACACGTGTGTGCCTGGAGAACTGGAAGCTGCATTTCAGTCCAAGCAATAATGCAAATGAGATTTTCAGGGAAAAACAAGGAAGCTAGTATGTAAATATTAATTTAACAATCTACTCTACAAAGCCTCAGCTGATCTATAAATAGCAGTTTTATTAAAAGGTGATGCTCAACGCAGCTATCCTGACTCCCGTTCCCACAGTGCCGTGCCATCTTGTTTTCATTACCCCTGGAGACATTGTCTCTCACTGAATGTGGCTTGCTCCTCTTCCAGCACCTGCAGTGTAAGGAGCTCATTCCTACAATACAATACAATACAATACATACTCACAGAGCCCCCGGCAAGACAAAAATCCTGAAGCGCCGTGCAGACAACAGCTGACAGAGCTCAATTAAAGAGTGCAAAAGGCTTCAGAGAAGCAAAAATTAACGCAGCCCTCTTTTAAACAGAACTAACTAGGGAACTGGCCAAGCAGATACCGACAGGCATTCACAGAATGATTGACAAGGGCCCTGGCATATTTACACCAAAAAGCCTGCCAACATATGATCAAGCGTAAATGCCTAGAATGTGCATACTAGGAAGCTGATGGCACCTTCAACTACTCTAGGCGAGGAGATATCAGACAGCATCACCAGACAAAGGGAGAGTCTTACTACCTGGGATAATGATAGTAACTCAAATCCCGAGGTCCTTCATCAGTTTTTACACACCCATTAGAATTATTTATATGTCATAATAATTATGTATTTCTCTACCACCTTTACAGTTATACACACCAAAATAATATCTTCCATTGTTGAAATGTAGCCATCCTTAGGGTGACACGTGACAGCACACAGTAACACCACAACAGGTTAAGGCAGGAAGTAAAGAACACTGCATTCTGGTGAAACTGCAGAGGCAATTTAGATTACCAGAATGCAATTACCCAAACTGAAATGTGGCCAGAAACCACATTCTGAAGTTTTAGGATATTCACGTGGATTTTGTATCTGCCCTCCTTTTGCTTCGAAGAACTCTGACAATATACCTCATGTTGGGCCTGCAAACAGACAGGTTGAATATGAAAGAAAAGGAACGGCCTTCACTACTCACCCTCTCATTTATCTTTTTAGACATATGTTCACTCTGAAACCCACTTATACTTAAGACACTAGCAGTTACAATTTCACTGCTGATCACAGTGCCAGAAACATCAAGCCAATACATTCAGCAATTTGCACAATATGCCGGTCACATTATTATTCTATGATTATATTGCAGTAGCATCTAGAAGCTAACCAGATCAAGGGCCCCCTTGTGCTGAACACCATACAAACATATAGAAAATGATAGTCCCTGCTTCAAAGATTACAAACTAAAAGATCTCAATAATCCATTTCCGGGGAATGGAGATTTCCTATGGTACAGGATTTGAACATGCAAAGAGCTGAACATTCTTTCATTAATTTGGATTAGACATTTGCATCAGTTTAAAAATTAGTGTTGAAGTAATGTATACAGCACTGTATATAAATTTAAGAGGGTCAGACTCCTGCAGCTTGGCTCATGGGACCCTCAAAGTCATGGTGGGATGTGGTTTGGTTTCTAGAATAGCAGCAAAAGTAGATCAATTTAGTAAACTGGTACCTATCTGCGAATAGTCCTGCTTGTATTTTACAGTATTTACGCAATAGGACACAGGAGGCTCATCCAGCAGAACAGAAAGCAGAAGAAACAATGAGAAATCACAAGGATTTTCAGGGGTGGACAAGTGCTACAGATATTATCAATTGGTCTATCATTTTTATGATCATAAATAAAGGGCTCAATTAAATTCACAAGTCAACATGAAGAAAACAAGTAATGGATTTGTGGTTAACTTTACTGTATTATCTAGTCTAATAAAAGCTTTTGTAAAGCTAGTACCAATCGACTTAAGCTGCAACACACAAGGAAAACTCAAGAGAAATGTGGTAAGAACAGCTGAGGCAATGGAACAAGCTGCTGAGAGAGACTGCAGAATCACCTTCACTGTAGAGACCCAAAGCAGATATCACAACCCCTTTCTATCGGATGCAGAATTAGATGACCCAGAAGCAGCACTTCCAACCAAAACGACCCTAGGAGAGTTCTCTCTTGTAGCTATTATAAAGCTGTGAAATCTTACCCTATACTGGAATTTTCCTTCACCAGATCCTTAATTTTGGGGTGTGTCCAATTATAATCCAGGAGCTTTAATAAACCAGCGCCTGAAGAAAAGTTAAACTAAGTTTGCTTCTCTCTGAAGCAAGTTTCCAGCAACTAGAGCACAGATGAAATCCAACTTCTCTCGTCCAGACAGAGAAAATTAATTCTTCACGCTTGTTTAAACATGGTCACTCACCGAGTGTAGCCTGGCAGCCTCTTTGTAGGCTGTAGAATCTGCTTCACTGCCCTGATCTGTGCTGAGACTAGTCCATGTCACATGTCAATGGAGACAGACTGAATCCTTTGGCTCTGGGACAGAAAGATCAAACTGCCGGATAGGCTCTGTCCCTTCCCGGGTACACTGATTTTTATCAATGGGAAAAGCCAATTAAAGTTGATAAAGACACATTCTCCACTGATTTTCCTTACTGCCCACTGCTCAGTGCTAGAATAATGGATAATACTCTGCCTGTGGGTGTATTTTTCTAAAATCTGTCAGTTCTGACAGCATTTTGGCAACTGGATAACTCAAGATTTATGTCAAGGGTCCAGGACTACACCATCTCTCAGTAGCTGATGGGTACATTTTTCAGCAGGGCTTCCCTAATTAAAGGGATAGAGATAGATGGGATCAGATTGATAGGTTTTGCATTCAGATATTTCACGCTCAATTTGATGAAATATAAATCACTCCTGGAACTTCTCAAACATGCGAGAGGAAAGAAAAAAATGTAATGAGAATACAGCAATGGGTCCAAAATACCCTGATATTGTCACTTGTTTTCAAATTCCACCTTCTGTCACCCATGGCAAACTCCTGACAACAGGTGCAATGCTTACTACAAAAGCTAAAAGGAAAACAGAAACTCAGAATGACAGGTTTCAGAGTAGCAGCCGTGTTAGTCTGTATCCATAAAAAGAAAAGGAGTATTTGTGGCACCTTAGAGACTAACAAATTTATTAGAGCATAAGCTTTCGTGAGCTACAGCTCAATTCATCGGATCCGTTGGCAACATCCTATGGCGGATTAGTGGACAGCTTTGACAGGGGAGTTCTGTCTTGTCCTCAGCAGTCAGTGCGGTGGCCGTAATAGATGGGGACTGGAGAGGGAATATTGCATTTGAGCACTTCATATGACTTTACACATATGAACTAATTATCTTCTCAAATCACTTTCTGGTGACATTATTCCCATTCTACAGACGGGGAAACTTATCCAAAGAGTCAAGTGGCCTGATTTTTCAAAAGTGATGAGCACCCACATGACTCACGCTGGTTTCAATCGGACTTGCAAGTACTCAGCACCTGTGAAAAATCAGGCTATAAGGGATTGGTCAAGGTCACACAGCGAGTTAGTGTCAGAGATGGTATTAGAACTCAAGTTCCTAGCACTCAGCCCTATTTTCAGACCACACCATTGTCACAGAGGCTTGAAGAGAAACTCACAGAACAACACTCTAGAGAAGGGGAGAAAGAAAATATCCTTTTTGTGCATAACTTATGAAATAAAGCTGAACGATTACAATGCAGAGCAACAAAGATGTGAAAAGCACTGCTTTCCGGGCACTGAAAGGTTAAAACTATTATTTGAACAGCTGGGAAAATTAAAATGGTAAAATAATAGCTACCCTTCAAAATTCTACAGATGCAAAGACACTCTTCAATGAATAACTGATAAAGGGGAAAAAACATTTTAAAGAGAAACTGCTTCATGCATGAAGGTCAAACTAGTAACAGCTTCTGTGAAGTACCTAGGTTTTCACACTTGGCAAGCAATGCAGTAGCAGGGTGAACACAACAGCCTCTTAAAGAACCTCTAGAGACCTTGGCTCAAAGCCCAGGTACACAGGGGACAGGTGACCATGGGCATGTCTTACCCTACTCTACCCTTTTAGGAGGTTTATCCATATCACAAAATGATCCAACAGCGACCACGTCTACACTAGCATCATTTAAAAATAATGAATAAAAAAATCCCTATCTCTGCACCACCACTGGCACTGCTCCACACAAGTGGCAGCACCATTGGGAGCACAGGGGTGGACAGGACTCAGGCAATTCTACCATCCTGTTGTCTAGCCTTATTCTGAGCACTAAAGCTGCTCTGGTAACAGAGTGCAATTTTTAAGAAAAATGTAGACACAGCAAGCGAGGAATGGTTAGCAGACTGTTCAGGAGAGATCAAGTGTGGAACAGAGACTACAGCAGGTCAGGACCACAGTGAATCAGCAGTGCTGTGTTGAGAACCCAGGTTTGGAACAGCAGAGGGTGCTACTGATTAGGATAGAGGGACATTGGGAGAACTATATAGGGAGCTCAAAGCTCCAATAGCAAGGCGTTCTGCAGGTCAGGAATGACCTACATCAGCAGAGCTGGGGAAGCTTGTCATATTGCTTGGCTCTTGCCAGGACCATCAGACCCTTCTTTTCAGGAGCACCAAATTCCCCCCTGCCACTCAACATTCTTTTTGTTACAAAACTGAGAAAAACATACTGTAGAAACTAAAGGGTGAATTCGCAGCATGGCATATGCCAATTCATCTACACTTGACAGAATTTACCTCTCCTTCTCCCCGACCCACTTCATCTGCACAACTTCCTAAAAATACTAAACAAATTTTAAGTAGAACAGCAGCTGAACATACCTAATCAATCAAGGCCCTGATGCTTCGACAAAAACTGCCAGCATCAGAACAGAAGGCAACATCTCCCCACGCAGTCCAGACTTCAGCTCTCCTGATCATTTTGCATTGACAAATCACAAAGGAAACTGTGGTTTCATAGACTCTTCCACTGTGTTAGAGAGGGAAGACGAGTGGAAAATGTGTAGCAGCCACATCTTTGCATTTATTTTGGGAACTTTTTAAGCAGCGGTTTTCATGAAGGATGACCTCCTCACCCCCCGAGCACCCTCTGCCTTAGCATTTGCTGGAGTCCCTCTATATAATATTCCTTACATTGTGTTTGAGAGTTCATTTTCTCTCTGCCTTGGTGCTTGGTTTAACTGGGCCACTCTGGGCAAGGATTCTGCCCTTCTCTACTGGGCAGTGATCTGGTGCTCCTCCTTTGTTTGGGCAGGCACCTCACATGCCAATGACACTTGGAGATTGGCTGGCACAGATCCTGCAACTATTCCTGTAATTTACTTTGTGAGAACTGAGGTGATCACAGCTTAAACAGGAATAGGCTTGATCACTTTGAGTATGAGAGACCACCAGGGTGCAACAGTGAAGAGTGGCATTCTTCCCTCTGAATCGGTATTAAACCAAGTGCTAGAAAGGCAATGTGATGTTGGAAGTACAAACATTCACAGCAGGCATAAAGCAGAGTCCCTGACCCCCCAAGATCATTAATGATCTTATGGCACATTTTGCAGAAGTCAGGACCATGGTGTCCTGCCAAACTGCAATTTGGATAGTTACATTCAGCCTAACTAAAATTACTCCTGCAGTGTCAACTCAATATACTACCCTTCACTTCCTGTCCTAAGCTGTTGTGCAGAGTTGCTGGATTGCTTAATAGCTACTCTGCTTCAACCTTCAGGTGGCTGCATCTCAGTGGTGGGAGAAGGGTTTCCTGTACATATAGCTGCACTGCAAAGCCGTCAAGGAAATTCATCGAGATCTCTACTTACCCTCCTTTATTAGAATGATAAGCTACTAATCTTTTACTTGCCAAGGGAAACAGAATTTTGTAAAGGTGTAAAGTTGATGCATAATTATGTAAAGCACCTCGGGAACTGTTCAGAGTTGAAATCCCTGGTATAAATGGAAGAGGAGAGAAGGAGAAAAGTGTGAGGATTACACACACATCCCTCCCCCATCATCTTTCCCAGGGGTCTCCCTCTCCCTTACCATTGTTTTGAGAGTCATTCCTATTCCTCTCCCCTGTGCAACTTCACCTTTTAGCTTTTTGAATCCTTGTTCTGCAAGGGAGGCACAAGGAATACAGACCCATGCTCTATGTTCTTTTGAGCCTCCAATACTCAAAGCCTAGAGATTTTTCTGCTCCTCTGATCAGCCATGTTGAGATGTATATTTTAAGTAAGATAGGCACTGAACTCTGCCTTGCACCCTGCGGAAACTGCAGCCTCCTCTTTCCAAACTGCCAGTTGAGTGCTACAAAGAATAGGCATCTTGATGCCAGCTCCAATTCAGATTTAAAAATGAAAGGAAAGCAAAGAAAGAACAGAGCAGAGGACAGGACAGGACAGGACAGAAGAGGGAGGGAGAGGGAGCAGAGAGAGTGGAAGAAGGCAGGTAGAATACAAGGGCAGGCAGATACAGAGGGAAGGGAAGAAATTGAGCATGGACTCTAGAAAGAGATGCGTAAATCAGGAACATGAAGTGCCAAGAGACAGCAGGGGCAGCATAAGCAGGATTGAGGTGTCTCCAGTTGTCTTTAACACTCTAAATGGCAAAATTCTTGGGATGGTGGTGAATGCCTGGTCACTTTCCCTTTGAGAGCACATAGTCGGTACATCTTACATTTGGTAAGTGGTTTCCCCGCACACAATATAGCCTGTCCATAAACCACCCATGGCTTGAATTCTAATCTAACAGCATTTCTTAGAATGGGGGAGAAGTGTTCCTGTGCAAGCTACACAGGTCCTCCATTACTTCTACTGCTTTAAACCCCTGCTTTCAGGGGCCACATCACAACCAGCACCCTTCTGGTGGGGAAGACCGGACACCGCCTTTGGAGCTCACCAGTACCAGCCACCCCAGAGGGTACAGATGTCTATCCCACACCACCCTCAGACTCTGCCAGGTCGTGAAGGAAGAGGCTGGGTTGGTCTGAGATTCAGTTACAAGTTTTCCGCAAGGAGACACATGGCCACAGCAGAGCTAGTCCCATGAATAGCCATGTTTAACTCTTTTCTGAAGGGGCATGCAACCTCTCCCATTTATTTGTGCTGCATGATCTCTTTCTCCACTGCTTCACTGTCCATTGAGTGTAGCCACCTCCCCACTATTTCACTGTTCAAATTCACCAGCAGACAACAGGATGGCTCAAAGAGGGAGTGTCAAATTTATGGTTGAGAAGAGCAGGCTTCCCTTATAGAATCAGGTACAGCATCAAGCTCCAGGGCTAGGTGACAAAACTACAGTGAAGGGGCTGCACTTGTTCCACAGAGGGAACACAATTCACGTCCACCACAGAGATGGAAGCAGAATCTTGCAGGCTTTGAAAGAAGCCACAGTAGAGGATACCAGCTGAGTCAGCAAATCTGCTTCCTACTGGGGATTTTTAAATTGTTTTCCTCCTTGTGGAGTTAGACTTCAGCCCCATCAGCACTGTGACAGGCTCTGTGAAAACTTCACAGAGATGATCCACCTCATTCTGACCGACAGCTATACTAGTCCTGAGCCCACCCACCGCTCTGCTGATTTGCCTCCATCTTCAATGACAACACTTCCCAGCCTCCCGTTAAATCCTGCTGTTGAATGAGGGTCTGTCAATCATGCCACACTGCGCTGAGTGGACTCATATCCATTGGGGACTGGACCAAGATGACTAGACTGACTAACCTTGTGATCCAGATCTGAGTCAAGTCTCTTCAGGCACAGTGCACATGTATTACATCCTGCCAATTACACTGAGTACCTGCTAGTGGGAGGTCTTTGAAGGGTATTTACTGGACACCTCTTCTCAGCTGACAGAGGCGACAGAAAGCATTCTCCATGTAAAAGAGCAAATTGACTCAGATATGTTCTTTCCTATTAGTTTGGTCCTTTAACTCTCTACATGAGCAGGTTATGAAGTCCCCCTATCCCCCACCTCAATCATTGTCCTGCCTCCGCAGTAAGCAGTGAAAACAAGCTACCAAGAAACTGACATCTGACAACTAGCCACAAACACTGCTGATCAGCAGGAAAAGGTGCTCAGGCCAGCTAGAATTAGCAGCTGCTCTGGATTCAGCTGGTCCCAAGTGCTTACATTTCCCAAGCATGAAATATCTGACTGGACAACCCACACCGGGCAAAACTAAAAGTAGCCTTAAAAACATCAGCTCTCTTTTCCTTGCAAGACTATTCAGATGATTGCTCTTACCCATCCATATCACCTCCTGTTTTGTCCTAGAAAGAAAAATGAGAGAGAGAAAAAGTTGAGAGGGGTTTTGCAGGTAGTGCTGTTAACTTCTCACAAAATAGGTCACTCTTACAGTGTCCAGCCTTCAGAAAATCAAGGTCATTTCACAGCACAATGGGAAGATGAAAAGAGAAGGCAAGGTTATTTACATCTCTTTAAAGTCTGAAGGGCTGATGATACCCTCTGCATGGTCTCACTACCTTGGTTTCAGCTATTCCTTGACTGAGAACAGACAAGTTCAGCTTGGTTTCATTTTTGTAGGTAGTCACACAGCACACAATATTGTCTTTTATTTATACTTTTACTACAGGCTGTAATCTTCAGGCACAGGAGACCTGATGAGACACCCACATGATCAGAGAGGCTTTACTGGACTTTATGGTGGTTTACTGCAGCAAACATCAGATTTGGCAGTACATGAGGACACTTCACGAAAGGTGACACATGCAGCTTGGGATCTCTCTCCCCCCTCCTCCCTTTTGGTTTGATACTGCATTATGCAAGGAGCTTAAAAGCTATCTGCTGTCTCAAGTCCCTTCTGTTGCTTCTGTGTGAACAGACAGCCCATTTCTGAACAAGCTGGTGCGAAGTGTCAGGTTTACATTAAATGGCTTCTGAACCACCTTTCCACCTCCGCAGAAAGTAGTGCCAACATGACCTAGAAAAGACACACTGGAGTTTAGGACAGGCTGGCAGGACTGAAATTGATATGGCTTTTTTGGACATTACTCCCCCATGTGCTCAACAGCAACCTTGACCTGCTTTCCGATTTACATTGTATAGATGAATTTAGTGCTCATGAACACTGAAATGCTGTCATACAGGCAAACACCAAACAGTGTGGCACACACAGTCAAACTCACCACCCGCTGCTCTTCCAGTGCACCTCAATCCTATTCAACAGTACTCAGGTCATTCCAGTTCAAGGTTCCAACTCTGCCCTCCCAATGCATCTCACTCTTGTCCTACAGTACCCACCACTATTCCAACCACCTAGGGTCTTCACAAACGTCACTACTTCTGACACCATTCCTCTTTGAAAGTGCACTGCGACAGCAGAAACAGAATTCTGATCCTCCTGACTCAAAAGCCCAGGACCAATTTAGTTAAAGGAGATTCTTAGGGTCTGACTACACAGGGATAAAAGAGCCACAGCACAGCAACGGCTACCTGGGTCAGCTGACTTGGCTCAGGGGCTAAAAATTGCTATGTAGACATTCAGGTTCAGGCATTCTGGGACCCTCCACCGTCACAGGGTCCCAGAATGCCTGAGCCCGAATGTCTACACTGCAATTTTTCAGCCCCAGAGCCTGAGCCCCACAACTCCAAATCAGCTGACCTGGGCCAGCCATGTTTTTTTTATGAGAGAAAGAGAGGCCAGCTACAGGTCACGAGAACGAAACACCATGAAGGAAACAAAGCAGAATTATAAAATTATCCAAACAGGCTATTTTGAATTAAGGAAGCAAAGAATATCAGAGGCTGTTAATGTCTATTACATTTAAAGGTGCCTTTGCTCAACTTGCTTATTTTTTTCCCCAGGCTAGAGCATTTAGACCCACATTTCAGACTCCCTGAACAGGAGATTGGAAGATTCAATGGACTTAAGGTCATTGGTGGCCTCCATGAAGTGAATAGTTGGGGCTTACGCCCACTTCTTAATAAAAATCACCAGCACACAGGTAACTAATTGTCCCTCTTAGTCTCTCTGCTAAGATTGCCAACAAGGATCAAATGTGCAGTGGAGAATCAACTTTCCTCTTTCCATGAGTGGAGATCCAACTAAGTCAGAGTTGAAGAACATCACATACAAAGCAGCACATAGAGGAAGATGGAACCATTGGAACGGGTGGTTTACCAGTTCTGGGGTTAGATGACATCAGTCTACTGGGATTACCTTTGCCCAGCACTAAACTCACTCTTAAAAAGAGATGGGGATTAAATCCCTGTGAGTAAACGATACAGTGACCATTCATCACAGTAGATGTACAGATGTTCTGCAGAGTTCCCAGATACCTGATCCCAGAGTGCCTATTCTACTGGGAAATTAGGAATCTTCAAAAATATGAAACAACTGACCTGTGCTTGGCAGGATGGATTGAATCTGGTAAACATTATTTCTCTGTTACTTGATCTGGTGAAGTGGCCCAGCAGATGATCCACTCAGAAAAATAGCAAATTCCGTCCTTGTGGACAGTGGTGCAGGCTGATTGGAGTGGAGTAAAATTCAGAGCCAGACGGTTGGAGGCAACGGGACCTGACAGAAAGATAACTGGGCAGAGGGCAAGCAGAGAGTTTGAAGAAAAGAGGCAGAGGAGCTAAGATTTTACAGGGTATAAAGTAAACATTTTAAAGATAAAACAACTGTTTTCTGGTTGCATTATTTTTAAACTGTTCCCCCTAACATACCCAGGGAGCCACCGGCTAGATCATGATCTTCAACCTCTCCTCACCGTATCTTATCAGTCTAATTCAGAGCAGGAGGCTGGCTGAACCTAAAGCCCGTTTACACAGAACAAACTCAGCATTTATCAGGGACAAAGACTAAACACATTGTCAAAAGAATTTTTCCTGCATTTCTGGACACATGAACAGCAGAATGGTAGGCCAGTCTCTCTCTGGAAACTATTCAATACATGTAATGCTGCGGCACCGAGTTACCTCTAAAGACTGTGCATTAAGTGTTTGCCTTATATTGCAAAGGTAACAAGTTCAAATCCTAGCATGTGAGCAGTTTTGCAAATAAATTCTAATAATACTTTGCATTTATAAAGGCCCTTTAACAAGATCTTAAAGCACTTTACAAAGGTGAGTAAGTATTAACCTCATTTTACGGATGTCATTACAGAGAGATTAAGTATCTTCCAAAAGGACAAAGTAAGTCAGTAGCAGAGCTCACTCCAAGTTCCATGCTTTAACCACTATAACATAGTGCTTCCGTCAGGTCTTCTTGTATCATTATTTGAAGAGTGTCAAGCATTAAGGAGGCAGAAAGATTACTTATGGTGGTTTGAAAAGGTGTAGTTAGGAGTAATGGCGTGCCATTACTCACAAAATACACATGGAGTCTTAGGAAATATCTCCTAGCAAGGAGATCGGTCAGATGGCAGAACAGTCTCACAAAGGGGTGGAAGTTGCCTTTACTGGAGATATATACACTATACAAAGTTGAACAAAAACATACGAATTTTAGATTTGGTGAAAGGTGCCAATTTAACAGCCCTGGAGACAGAAGATCTCTATCCACAGAGAGTACAACAAAAGCAGTAGTCCAACACTTCCCCTCCCATGTCCCATAGCCCTAACCTGAAAGCATCACCTCCCAACATGGTGCGGAGGGGGAGGTTCAGTGTCCCTGTCCTCATTTCTGTAACTGCCAGCAAAAGCTGCAATTAATGCTTATTGCAATGGTCATGTTTGATGCAGACACTTTCCCATTGGACTAAGAGCAAACAGCCATCAGAGTAACAACTTTTAAACACTACCAACCAGGGATGGATCTGAATCAATTGGCGAAAGGGACTACATCTGATTACTAATCCTGGAGCCATTCAGACCACCTACTGAAGACAATAAAAACTAGACACAGCATTTTGGAGTGCATATAAGGAAGGAACAAACTTCATGTTGTAGGGAACAATTGGGCACTGACCTCTCAGGTCTCAGGGTATAAACTACATGGAACCCAATAGTGATAGACTTAAGGAGCTCAATCTCTTCAGTTTAACAAAGATAGGTGAAGAGGTGACTATCAAATATATGCTCCCCACGTAGGTACTTATAAAGGGCTATTCAGTCTAGCCGAGAAAGATATAACATGATCCAATAACTGGAAGTTGAAGCTAGACAAATTGAAAGGGGAAATAAGTCATACATTTTTAACAGTGAGGGTAATTAACCACTGGAACAAATTACCAAAGGTTGTGGTAGATTCTCCACTGGCAATTTTAAAATCAAGATTGGATGTTTTTCTAAAAGATCTGCTCTAGGAATTATTTTGGGGAAGTTCTGTGACCTGTGCTACACAGAAGATCAGATAAGACGATCACAATGGTTCCTTGGACTCCATGAATAGATCTCCAGTTTCTACAGCTCTGATGGAAAGCTATATCCAGGTTTCCTCATCCCTCGTAAGTCATAACCAAATTAAGCTCCATTCCATGACAACAGGTTGCACATTTCAGGGCTGTTTTTGAACTTCTTGGGAGGTTAAAGCCATTTGGCCATTGACCTTGTGTTACTAATCTGCAGTTGCTATCAATTGCAATTTTTGTGGGTCTGTTTCAGTCTATCCTGAGTCTCAAACAAATACCACTCTTCAGCTGGGAAATCAACTTCTTTCTACTCTCGGCTGCTTCGACACTTATGTCTCCCAGAATTTTTTTAGATAAAAACGCCCACACGTCCAACATGCCAACACAGTGCTGTGACGCCATGGAATCATGAAAAATGCAACATTGCAGCACTACAATACACTGCTACATTCCTTTTGGCCCTGAAGAACAAATTCCTAAACACAATAACCCTCACCAAAGATATGCTATGTTCACTCAGAAAGACACTGCCTATTTTTGTGTATATTACATCACTAGAGAGTTATGCATTCAAACCCAGAAACACAGAATTAGGGAGTCCTGTTAGGTATGATAGCTCTGAATATTCCACTGTATACTTACTGTCTAGGAATTTATCCTAAAAATGATCTAGCTTAAATTTGCTAGGATAGAAGAGGTCCAAGCCTTTCCAAAATATTGTATACAAGAGGACATACCCACTTCTTGCTTCTAATTAGTCAGCCAAACTTTGGTTGAAATTTTCATTTTCAACATCAGCAGAATATTTGCAGTTTTACCCACTCTGAGCCTAACAGCACTGATACGATAGAGAACTGAAATACACAACAACCCTCCTTTTGGCACTGGACTTATTTTCAAAGATAGTCATTCCAACACCACCAACCAGGTGACTAGGGAGGAGGTTCATACACAAGCAAATACCTGAGATCACCTCCTTCCCTGAAAAAACATCCAGGACTTGTCCAGCTCCTGTGTTTACAGCCCCCCCACCCTTAAAAATCTCTGGTTTTGACCTAACCCCATTCAAATTAGCTAGTACTCCACAGAAGTAGGTGAATAATTAAGAGGAAATAGTTTATTTCAACTGATTTATCTTTTTTTATGAATTGTCCATGAGCCGCTTACAATTTTCTCAAATCTGTTTGCCAAATTTCCATACACAATTTTCATTTTGCATATTTTCATAAGCAGTTTGTTACAAGTATTCAAAATCAGTTTTGGTTGGATATACCAATTACAAGGCAGCTGGCTAACTTTGACTGCACATAAGTTATGTGGTCTGATTTCTGTTCCCTGACTTAGATGTGCATAATTCTTATACCTTGTCTATACTAGGGAAATTTTCCAACTGGTTTAGGTAAACTGATTTCAAAATCATTAAGAGCTATAATGTAAATACAGTTTTAAATGTTGCAACGTGGCCTTACCCATTTTTACTAGGCTGGTTTCAAGACTATCGTGGGAATATGCATACTGACATTAACTTTACCTGGGAGTGGGCCAGGGATAAGAAGAGCCATTAGGAAAGAAGTCAGGCTCTAGAGTAACCTGGTCCCACTGGGACCAAATGAGAATAGCAGATGTGTACAGGAGACTCTTCTGAAGAAGAGAACTTGGGGGTAGTCAAGTCCTTCTTTCATTCAAGGTACTGGAGTGGTTAACAGTGTAACAAAGTGGGAGTTTTTTGTAATACCTTTTATGAATTCTATGTATGCCTCAGCTTCCCCTGTACCTACACAGCGGGGAATATGTCTGTTGTTGGGGGCAGCACAGACAAAGAGATAAGTGTGTGGGTGTCATCCAGCTATCTGAGCAGTATAAACAGGTCATTAAAAAGGACTGGCATAGGCTGACTTATCAATGGAAAATCTGACACACAATGTAAACTCCAATGATTCTACAATCAATCCTCAACTACGGAAGCCCCAGCATGTAGGGTTGTGAACTCAGTATGGCCCTGCCTTGAGAAAAAAAGGACTGAGAGGTCCGACGTGGGGAATAAATGCTGGTTGCTGGAGGAAACTGGGAGCACCAGAGAGGGGAATGAACTAAAGGCAGAGAGATGGAGTCCGTCACAGCTTGGCTGGCCCATCAGGGCCAGAATGGACTATGGTGTAACTTCTGCCTCTCTGTGCAATCCTCAGGACTCTGATTGTGTGCCAGGTGACTAATAAATTGTTACCTTGTTTTGAAAAGGCTGCCTGTGTCACCATAAATACTCACTGAGAGCATTGTGCCCTGGCAGAGCACAGTACAAGCCTCCCGCAGGAATCTGGTCTGCTGCAGGGAGACAGAAGAGAGAGTCAGGGAACGGTAGTGCTGAAGGCCCAGTCTTGGCAGCCATGGACTTGTTCCTAGGTCCATGTATCCTTGGGGCCTGGTCCACTAAAGGGGTCATGTCTAAGAAACTGTTACAGGATACCCTGTGTCTGCATGACACACAACTAAAAATAAAACTCCATGTTGCCCTATCAGGCGAACAAGGACTTTTGCCTAGAACATGCCACCCTGTTAGGTGTTGATCTTGAGGGAAAAGGTTAAGTGGGTCCTGCTGAGGCAGGTGACTTTACCTGGAAATAAGGCCTCTTTGGAGCATGGGGGAAATGAGGGATATAGGTTGTGGGCAGAGCAGTACGAGAAGAAGAATCTTGGTGCACAGCCAATCATGGGGAGAAGTTCTGAGCTGATTTTTATGTTCATTCATTGCTTTCTTGAATAATGCCAAACTCCAGGAAGGTGGCACATTTGGGCTTTACATAGCATGTGGACTGTGTAGCACAGATAGGGAAAGGTACTTGTTCACATGGGTTAATACATACTGATGATATGCCAGCTTGGAAACACCAGGGCTTTGTGAAGCTCTGTGATACAGAGCAAAATAAAGAACTTGTGCCTCTAGCTTTGTAAATACTGGGTGCATGCAGCAGCTATTTCCATTTTAAGTAGGCCAGCATTTTACTCTGGGACATGCCTCATATATTAAGAGGGCGGTTTATATCCTTTCAGGCAGCTCCATATTTTTTACTTTTTCCACCAATGAACACTAGGGCACATAAAAAGCTTTTGTGTGTGGATCAAATAGAGACTCTTTGGAACCAGGAACCTCTGCCATAGGATCTAAATAATAACCATTTCCAGTTCTTTACAATTAGAAGCAAAATACGGATCATTTTCACCTTTGCAAATAATAGGCTAGGAGAACGCCTGGGTACAGTTAATCTGATGCTGCTCTCCTCAGAGTTTATGACTAAATAAACAGCAGCTGCTTGCAGCTTGCGGCCTCTCCACTGATTCCCTTGTGAGGGCCATTTATTGAGTCATAAACTCTTCCGATAGCGTTATCACCACAGCGTTTGCACAAACAAAGGTTGGAAGAGAAAGATTAAAAACTGAACTAACTTTACCGGGAAAACAAGAGAAAACTTTACAGATCCGTTTGCATTTTAAAAAGGTAGGTAGACATAAGCAGACAGCAGAGTGGCAATAGGCCACAGGGGATGGCTGAGTGCTCCAAGCTCCAGGTATAAAATACAGACTTCTCTGAAGTTACATTTGGATTCTAGAAAGGAAGCCTTCTGAGTTAGAGATATAGTGTTCCACGTGGTGTACTTTGAGTATATGTATATATCTTTTCAACGAGGCTTTAACAAGGTCCAACCTGCTCTACAAGGTTGTTAAAAAACCTCTGGCACACCTCTTCAGAGTAGGCATTCACCTCAGCATACATGGCCGGTTTTTCTCCCTCATACTTTTGTGCAAGGTGGTGTGTAGTACACAGGTAGAGTGAAAACGATGAGGGAGAATTATGAACTCCTCATTAACTTTACGTAGGTACCTGCTACTGACGAGAGAATGGTAATGTGGCAGGACCCTACTGAGTGAAGCCTGTGTGTGGCCTCAGCCTTACATAAAACACAGCCTGGCCATAAGCTTCAGATGATCCAAAGGGCAGATCGATGGGCAGCGATCGATCCAGCAGGTGTCAATTACCCTGTCTAGTACAGACACAATAAATTGACAGCTGATCACTCTAGTGTCAACTCCAGTACTCCGCCTCAACAAAAAGCACAAGGGGAATCAACGGGAGAGTGAAGAAACTGCAATAAGTAGATTTAAGAATGTCAACTTCAGCTACATTATTCAAGTAGCTGAAGTTGCGTAACTTAGATCAGTTCCCCCCCTGCCCCCACGCATAGTGTAGACCAGCCCAAAATGTCAGCTTGGCTGGTCCATAAGAAAAAGGTCCTGGTGACACTAGGGTGGCTGTCTTAGGGAAGGGGCAACTACTCACAGAAAGGCAATCCTCTGCAGGTATTTGTGAGGACAGAGAAGGTTAAGGTGTCAGGCCCACTGGCTCACTCTTGTAGGTCACCCTTTCTGCATAGGGGCTGATGGGAGATTTGATTGTATAATGACAGGTTATGCAACAAATCAGGCAGAAAATTCTCTAACTAAAACCGTAGGTGAAATTCAGATTCTGTCTACTCTCGAGGGCAACAGGGGAAGGAGCCTTTTGAGGAGCAAACGCGGATAGCGACATATTTACAGAAAAGGGAAAGAGAGGCAATAAAATACTGCTCAAAGCCTAGGGGGCCCGATTCAGAATGGGGCCCGGAGGCTTGATAAAACACAGAGGCTTTTGCTATTTGCTCACAAACACGCGTTTCCCTACCTGCGCTCCAAGAAACAAATTAACCAGATTTCCATTGGCCCCATTCTCCTCCCCCTTGGTAGAGAGAAAAGAGCAGCCTGGTCTTTCAATTCTAATTGTATACAAGCTGTGGTAGCTCCTGACGAAACTTGCAGTCAATAAACTAGAGACAATTTGAAGAGACACAATGGGAGCTGTCCCTCCTATAGCTTCACCATTATCCCAGCTTTTATTTAGGTCTAAAAGCAGTGATTTTATGTTTTCTTGTCTGAAGTTCTGCAGAGATATGAAAAGAGACCCAAACTAAACAAGAGACATCACAAGCAGGCCACTGTGATAGTCAATGTGCTTCCCAGCAAGCAGGATACAGCAAGCTCAGGATGCTGGTGCTCCAATAACGGAGATTACAATTACTTAGGTGGAATAATACCCACTCGAGTCAGTACTGAGGCTTCTAAACTCATTGTTAAATAGGTTCCAATAGAGATTTGAAACCCAGTCTCACAAAGTGCCTCCCCAAGTTCTTCTCCTTTGCTGGGAGGAAGAGACATTAGAAAAGTAGATTCATAGATACTAAGGTCAGAAGGGACCATTATGATCATGTAGTCCGACCTCCTGCACAACGCAGGCCACAGAATCTCACCCACCCACTCCTACGAAAAACCTCTCACCTATGTCTGAGCTATTGAAGTCCTCAAATCGTGGTTTAAAGACTTCAAGGAGCAGAGAAACCTCCAGCAAGTGACCCGTGCCCCATGCTACAGAGGAAGGCGAAAAATCCCCAGGGCCTCTTCCACTCTGCCCTGGAGGAAAATTCCTTCCTGACCCCAAATAAGGTAACCCAGAGCATATGGGCAAGATTCACCAGCCAGATACCCAGGAAAGAACTTTCTGTAGTAACTCAGATCCCACCCCATCTAACATCCCATCACAGGCCATTGGGCCTATTTACCATGAATATTTAAAGATCAATTAATAACCAAAATCATGTTATCCCATCATACCACCTCCTCTATAAACGTATCAAGTTTAATCTTAAAGCCAGATAGGTCTTTTGCCCCCACTGCGTCCCTTGAAAGGCTATTCCAAAACTTCACTCCTCTGATGGTTAGAAACCGTCTAATTTCAAGTCTAAACTTCCTGGTGGCCAGTTTATATCCATTTGTTCTTGTGTCCACATTGGTACTGAGCTTAAATAATTCCTCTCCCTCTCCGGTATTTATCCCTCAGATAGGTTTTAGATATTGGGCCATGCCTAGATTATCCTTGACCTCTACTCCACCCTCAGTGTTTAGCGGTCCCACTTCTTCTTTCTTTGTTTTCTTCTTATTTATATGGCTATAGAACCTTTTACTACTGGTTTTAATTCTCTTTGCAAGGTCCAACTCTACTCGACTTTTAGCCTGTCTCACTTTATCCCTACATATTCTGACCTCAATAAGGTAGCATTCCTTGCTGATCCCTCCCATCTTCCACTCCCTGTATGCTTTCTGCTTTTTCTTAATCACCTCTCTGAGATGCTTGCTCATACAACTTGGTCTACAACTCCTGCCTATGAATTTTTTCCCCTTTCTTGGGATGCAGGCTTCCGGTAGCTTCTGCAGCTTTGATTTAAAGTAATCCCAGGCCTCCTCTACCTTTAGATCCATAAATTCTTCAGTCCAATCTACTTCCCTAACTAATTTCCTTAATTTTTGAAAGTCAGCCCTTTTGAAATCAAAAACCCTAGTTGCAGATTTACTTTTGTTAATCCTTCCGTTCAGTTTGAACTGAATTAGCTCATGATCACTTGAACCAAGACTATCCCCTACAACCATTTCTTCTATGAGGTCCTCACTACTCACCAAAACCAAATCTAAAATGGTATCCCCTCTAGTCAGTTCAGCAACTACTTGATGAAGGAATCCATCAGCTATCACATCTAGGAAAATCTGAGCCCTATTATTATTACTAGCACTCGTCCTCCAGTCTATATCTGGGAAGTTAAAGTCTCCCATGATCACGCAGTTTCCGTTAGTATTTACTTCATTAAAAACATTAAAAAGGGCTCTATCCACATCCAAATTAGATCCCGGCGGTCTATAGCACACCCCAAGCACTATCCCAGGGGAGGCTCTAATAGTTTTCTTCCCCAATGTCATTTTTGCCCAGACGGACTCTGTCTTATCCATTCCATCGCTTCTTACTTCTTTACATTCTACCTCATCCTTGATATACAGTGCTACTCCACCACCTTTGCCTTTATTTCTGTCTTTCCTAAACAGCACAGACCCCTCAATCCCTGTAGCCCAGTCATGACGACTATTCCACCCTGTTTCTGTTCCCCCTAGAGTATCTGGTTTCACTTCCTGCACCAGTAGCTCTAGTTCCTCCATTTTGTTACCCAGGCTCCTCGCATCGGTGAACAAACATCTTCATTTTTGCTGTTTGGCCTCGCTCACATTCTGTACCCTATGAGGCACGGTCATTCTACAGCCAGTATCACCTATTAGACTGGTATCTGCACTGCCCTTCCTCTTATCCACGGCTGTATCCTTTCTTACTTTGTTTTCTTCCCTCTCAATGCTAAAATCCGGTGTGGAGATTACCTGGACATCCCCCAACCATCTCCCCCAAATTCCTAGTTTAAAGCTCTCGTAATCAGCTGTGCCAGCCTCCATCCTAGAAGTCTATTTCCTTCCCTACTCAGATGAAGTCCATCCCGAGAGAACTGTCCTCTGTCCATGAATGCCTCCCAGTGGCCATACATCCCAAAGCCCTCCTTCTAGCACCACTGCCTAAGCCATCTATTGATAGTCATAATCTTGTCACACCTTTGTTGCCCTTCTCTAGGAACAGGCAGAATCCCACTAAAGATCACCTGAGCCTCGATTTCCTTAAGCATCTTCCCCAACCTAGCATAGTCTCCCTTAATACTTTCCAGTGAGAATCTAGCCGTATCATTTGTTCCCATATGAAGGATAATTAGGGGATTCTTTCCCGCTCCCTTTAGGATCCTTTTCAACCTCAGGTCTACATCCTGTATCTTAGCACCTGCAAGACAGCATACCCTTCTATTCTCTGGATCAGCTCTGGTTACAGGCCTGTCTACTCTTCTCAGTGAAGAGATCCCAATCACACAGACCTGCCTTTTCCTGGTGACGGCACTATTCTCCAGTCTATCCCCTGTTCCCTCTGGCTGCAAGTTCTTTCCATTCCTATTCTCCCTTGTAATCCTCTTCAACCCATCCTGTATCCTCCTGGGGCTCATATTTGGTGTAGTCTCTATTGACTCTTCCCCTTTTCCTATAGGACTAGCCACTCTTCTTCCTTGCTCTTCCACCTTCAGTGACTACCTGCTGAGCCCCTTCTTCATTTTCCAACTCTGCAAACCTATTCTTAAGCTCCATTTCTCCTTCACTAGCCCGTCTTTTCCTCTGCCTGGTTCTTTTAGTCACATGCTTCCACTGACCACTTTCCTCACCCAGTCTCCCCTCAGAATTCCTCAGTCCAGCTTCCATCTGCAAGTCTGGGCTTTTTCCTTCAGATACCTCATGTCTTTGCTCCATAATTCGCTTGAACCCCTTTCTAAACTCAACCAGACTTTCCACCTGCATCTCCAAACCTCGGATCTTTTCCTCCATCAGCTCTATCAGATGGCATTTCATGCAGACAAAACTCTTACCAGGTACCCCCTCCAGGATCATGTACGTACTGCAGCTTCCACATCCAGTCATCTTCATTGTGTCTTCCACTACATGAGTCACTCCCACTGCTGCCTCTATCTGTCATAGCTTTCCCACCTAAATTCTGTTAATCTAAGAAACACAAACCACACCAAACCACCATCACCCACAGCAAAAACACACCCCAAACAAGCACCACAATACAAACTCCCCTGTTTACAGCTCTGTTTGCTAGCTCCTGTGCGGCTACATTCACTTGCATGAACTGCTTAAGAGGAAGTAAATAAGTGAAGAATATTCTTTGGGTCAAAGCCAGTGAAGAGGGGATTTCCCTTACATTTCCTCTGCACACACCTTCACTTCATCCCTGCCCATCAGCCTCTGCCCCATCAAGCCCACAAGAGTAAAAACAGCCACCATCTTAAGAGGATGCAAAGGGTTTTCCACGGCCTGGCACAGGTAGCACTCTCTTTATGGCACAGAGATAGAGTCCAGGAGCCAAGGGGCCTCTTCTTCCCTTGTCTCATGATTTTCATCAGGTGAACAGCATTCCCCCTTTCCCCTCGTCCACAATGCCTCTTTGGGGATGCTCTTTTCCAGAGTTGGCTTTGTACCAAGCACCCCTTGCATTGCCGAGTATGCTGCTGAGATTGGTCACTGACCCTGCCAGCTCAGCCAACAATGCCAAACTCTCAGTCCTGGAGCCTCTATTGCTCTCTCATTCTCCTCTCCATCATTCTGCTGCCTCATTAGAAGTCCCAGCTCTTGGCCTGCAGCCAGACAGCTGCCCTCTCCCCTTTGTTCCTTAATAAAACAGCAGGTTTGCAGAAGTCCAGTGTCATCCTGGTCACTCTTTCAGAACTCACTGGAACACCAGCAAAGGGCTAGTGCAAGAGAATTAGCCGAGGTAGGCCAAGGAACCAGGAAGGGAAGGAAAGGAAATGCATCAAATATATTTTCAAACTAAAGGGGGTAGAATTAAACAAGGAAAAAACACAAGAAAGAAGAGAATTATTTTATCTATTTGTTAATGGGGTTGGGGAACTCAGGGCACGTGCAACACTTCTGGCTCAGGGAGATTTTCAGAGAGAATAGGAGATTTTTCAAAGGACAGGCTCTGACCAATACTGGCTCTAGAAAAAGTGGAGGAACAGTAGCCATCTATTGAGAGCTGCAATTTTCACTTCTATCATAGTTCAGAGTCCTCTCATCCTGTGTCTAGTTTATACCAGGGGTTCTTCACAATAAATTTTTTGGTGGCCTCACAGCGCAGCCACCACTCTTGCTGTTGGCTGCTATGACAATTTTTCTTAAAATACTTAATTAACTTTAGGAAAAACAAATAAATATGCACATATACATGTCCAATCATTTCAATTTATTTATGGAAGGTTTTGTTTTTTGCAGACTCAATAATAAAAATAATGTACAGTTCTCTATTCTTTACTGGATCTAAACAGAATAGAAACACAAATAAGGTGCTTTGCACATTCTTGTCTTTTGTTTTTGTAGTTTTGATTTTGGTTGCTTTTTTTTTAAAAAAAGACTTGCTAGCTAGTAATTCTGCTGCTGCGAAAAGTAATATCTGTATGTTTGCTAATATCACTTTTCATAGCAGAATTATTAGCTAGTTAGGAGGCTGTGATAAGTGATATTAACAACCGTACAAATATCAATTTTCACAGCAGACTTACTCAGCCCTGGCAAGCCAGGGCACAAATTAAGCCCTGGATGGGGAGGTGGGTAGAGGGACAATGGGCGCCATGGATAATAGGGGGTGGACGTGAGCCCAGGTCAGAGCCCGCCACCCACGGTACGAGCCTGAGGCCGGAGGAGGCTGTAGAGGGGCCAGGGACAATGAAGGGGAGGGGAGTGTGAGCCCAGAGCCAGCACCCGCCACTGCGTGGCTGGGGTCCAGGGCCAGAGCGCAAAGTCCCATGACTGGAACCTGCCACCCACCGCTCCAGGGTTGATGCCCGAAGCCCAAGCCTCAGCACCCCTGGGAAGGTGGGGAATTCACTGGCTGCCTCCAGCGTTTGTGGCTCCAGAGGAGAAGGAGGGCCCAACCCCTTCTTGTGGCCCTGGGGGAGAGGCGCTGCTTCCCCCTCCGTCACTGCCCAGGAGCCTGTGGTCATTGTGGCCACATTTGAGAAATGTGGATTTAAACTACGTCCTGGGCACCTTTCTGCCACCACCAGGGGGAGCTCTCAGAGCACTACAGGATTCATTAAGTAACATGATGAGCATTACAAGATCTTTGGAGAAGGAAAAGCATTTGTATGCAAATGAACTAAAGTCACCCATATACAGTGGTTAGTGGGAGGCCAACACCCCACCATCTAGAAATCAAGCTCAGCTTAAAACCATCACAAAGTTGTCTTCCCTCTTCCCCACCCTTCTCCGAGGTGAATCTACAAACGTGCAGGAGAGCTAGAGGCAGCGGGGCATTCAGTATAAGAGATAAATTTAAGAAAAGTCTTTTTTTTTTTTTTTTTAAGTTAATCTTGTAATAGCCTTTCATGAAAAATAGCCAGCAGCCTGTGACCGAAGCAATGCACACATCTTGGGGTTCAGAGGACGCCATACACCAGTGGGGTTAACCACCATGGCCAGAGTTAAACCTGGGGTAAGCCAGAGAACTCACTGAAGCTGTAAGAGTTTACACCAGGGCTCCATTTGATCCAGTGTTTTCAGAACCTTTTAATTCATAGATTATAAAACCAGAAGGCACCGTAGTGATTATCTTGTTTGACCTCTTGTATAACACAGGCAACAGGACTTCCCTGAATTAATTCCTGTTTGAACTAGAGCATATCCTCTGGAAAAACATCCAATCTCGGTTTAAAAAGGTCCACTGATGGAGAATTCACCACAAATGATAACCTCAGAGCTCACAGTTACCCTGGCAGTAGCCTCTCTTCCCTCCCAGTACATAGAGATTTCCTTCCACCTTGCCATCACCTGAAGCACATGAATGTAACATGTGCTTCAATACCCTGCCAGCACCTCTTTCCAGCAGATTTCCACAACACCAAGGGAAACTTTCGAGCAAGGTTCACTGTACACAGAATTCTCTGGGAACTAAAATTGCCCAGGTATTTGGTTTATAAAGAAAACACACAACTTAAAAAAAGCTCACAACCTCCAAGCTAACAGGATCTTTCACTGCCCTCTGCTGTTACCAGTCATTCAGCCTCCAATTTACTCTTTAATAATGTCAGGCTGGGGCTCAGGACTGGCAGCTTCCCAGCTTCTTTCTCAGGCGAGTTGGAGCTGCAGCTTGTGAATATGCTGAAGTTTAATGCAATCTGTCTTCTTTGGTAATCACATTCCATCTGCACTGGGCGCAATAAAGATGTATTGGTAAGTGCATTTGCTAAAGATATACTCTGCTGAAAAGGCTACAAGCCTGATTTACAGCGGGCAAGGAGGAAGCATTGCCTAGCAGAGACTGGCAAGAGATGTGCTCTGCTCTGCACACAGCAACAGGGGGCAGAGATTGAGCAGCAGCAGCACAGTCCCTGTTTTACTTTAGAGCTGAGGAAGAAAAAGAAACCACATGTTTTGGGAGCTGGTGACTTTAAAGATATCAGAGAAAAACCCTTTCTCTGGCAGCTTTAACCTTGCTGATTTGCAGACATACAAAGACCTACTTTATAAACAGGAAAGAAAAAAATTCCACTAGGACTTGCAACAACATTTGGTCTAATATATCCTGACAATTTTCCCATCTCCTTCTGTCGGGGCTTCTTCTGGGAGCCGGCTGGCAGCTTGCTTCACGTTATACTTAAATCAGGCGAACAGCTTCCCCTCACAATGCTAATGCAAAGGACAGAAGCTCCTTTCACAACAGTCTCAGACTCTCCCTTTCACACAGATGATCCCAGGAGAAGTATCTCAGTCTCATATTCCCTACAAAGCTCCGCTTTTTCCCTGAAGTCCACCCCACCTTAAACCCCGACACCCTTCAAGAAATTGCTCAGTCAGAGCAGATGGCCCTGTACCGGGAAGGACACTTTCCTCTTTCCTTACACACTAGAAATCCCACATCTTATACTCACCACCATCTCAAAGACTATTTTTGCCAGTTGAAAGCCCTGGAAAGAGTAAATTTCCAGTGGAACTGATCTGTGAATTGTGCATCTTTTCCATTCCCTTTCTTTTGTTCAAATACTAATGGCCTAATTCTTCCAAGGTGCTGAGCAGCCAAAATGGATGGATGTTAATGGTAGCTGTATGCGCTCCACACCTCTGAAAATCAGATCATAAGGGGTGCAGGTTTCCTATGCTGGGCCAGCAATTTTGGGATACCCATAATACCTTAAAGGAAACATCTTGGTCTAATTTGCCAATCTAGGGAAACTAATGGCAAGCAGCAACAATAGGAGGCAAGCCCCCCAATTTGGGGTGCAATACTAGGAGACAGAGAGCACTTAGTGCTCCGGTCATTCAAAAATATTGCTGGTGTTGGAAATATTGCTTTGCCGTCTTAAACGAGAAGGATGCAGCTCACATGGTCCACAGGAAAAGTTGAGATTTGGAGAAAATGACAAGGTTCATGAGAAGCTTAGCAGAAACCCAACAGTGGTTGGCAATACTGTCTCAAGATGCTAACAAAGAGCATCAGCACCTGCTGCAATTGGGGGGTCCAGCAGCCTGTGCGGAGGTCCTGGGGAGAGACTGAGGCCTGTGAACATTCTGACCTTGCCATCAGGGCCACAGCAATCTGAGGGAAACCTCCTCATAAGGAAAACACCACACAGAGAGGGAAGCAAAGCCAGCAGGATGCAGTGGGGAAGTAACTGTTACCTTCTGTGCTGAACTAACACAGCGCTGATACTCCTTGGCCAGCTCTGAGCACTTGAGTACTTCATGCTTGTTTTCTTGGTAGCACTTCAGAATCTCAGACTGCAGCCCTCCGCATATAGGCTCAGTGTTCCTCCGCCTGTAGGGAAAACGAAAACAGGAGGATCTGTGACAAGGGTAATGTTCACCTACTTACTTCAACTCTACCAGTTTCCATACGTATGCAAACCCCTGCACTGGAACCATGAGAAAAATCTTCATAAAATAAGTCATCCAGGAGGAATAGCAACCACCAAAGGAGTCCTACCATTCACAGTGCCTTTCGGTTGAGGAGTTCAAAGCACTTAGCAAATACAAGCCTCAATCTCCCATGAGGTTAGGAAGGGTTAACCCTATTCAGTAAGTGAGGAAAGAGAGAGAAATTACATGATTTGCCCAAATCACACAAAAAATCTTTGGCAGAGCTGGAGGTAAATCCCAGGAATCCGTGCTGAACCACAAGACTCTCCAAAACCATCAGAGGTCTACCCTAAGAGTCAGAGGAGCAACCATGACTTGTTGAATAAGCCACCTCATTCTCCAATTTATGTCACAGCTATTCAAGTATGTCAGAACAGAGCAGGTTTGGGTATGTGACTGCAGTTCACGTAGACATGAACGAGCTAGCTTTAATCTAGCTAGAGCAATAAAGCTGTGGCAGCACAGGTTTCAGCGTGGGCTAGTCCCACATGTAACTACCCAGGGTTCTGGACAGGCTTGTACAGTCTGCATTGCAGTCCATGCTGCCATGGCTTCACTGCTTCAGCACACTAGCTAGGTAGATTAAAGCTAGCTCAGATATATCTACTAAGGCCGCAATCATACCCCAGGATTGTCATGTAGACTTGTGGGAGGTGTCGGAAGAGCATCTATATAAGTTGTTGAATAAACCACCTCACAATCTCCAATTTAAGTCACAGCTATTTAAGCACTTCAAAAAAAAGAGCAGGCTTGGGGTCATGAGGACCATTCTAGTGGCCAGAAAAAGTAGGGAGTAAGAGTGTGACTAAATCTGTTTTTTTATTTTTTGAAATAATCCATTTAATATTCATCTATAGGTGACATTTACAGCTACCCAGGGATAACGTGGGATCTTCCTCATATACTGTAAGATATGCGTGTACATACAACACACAAGCAGCAATGTTACAAATGATGGAGAAGGCAGAGGTGAACACACCAGCAATGATGGTACTTAGGTACTAAGCAAAGTGCCATCATCTACACAGACAGGCATACACAAACTGCAGGATTTGCACCACACTTTAGAAGTTGTGTGCAAGTGTGTGCACATGTTAAGGAGGGAGTGCACACAGGAAGAAATTCTCAGATGTAATCTACTACACCTTAAATCCCCACTTTTCCTGCACTGCTACATTTGTAGGTCTGTCTCTGAACATTGAACCCAGCTATTCTTTCCACAGCACTTGATCCTACAGGCAAGTTGTAATCCTGTGCTATGACATCACATTCATTTCCCAAGCAACAAAAACGGTGTCGTCAATGCATCCGTATGACTTCAGTGCACAGTCACGGAGGCGCCGAGAGGGATATTCAAGCTATTATTTGAGTCATGTTTCTTTCTACTGGGCAAAAAAAAACTAAAAATCCTGTGCTTCTTGGATCCTTTGTGACTGTAGTGAGGATGCAGGGAAGGAAGCTCAGACATGAACTTCCAGCCCTCACATTTTTTAGTTTGGGGATGCATGGGGGGGGGGGGGGAGCATGATGAGGGCAAAATATTCTGTTATATCTGGATACTTCTCTGAGAAAATTGTACTAGGACACTGTTCAAGAAGTACACCTTCAGTCTTGATCACACCACCAAGTCTCAAGGGCAAAGCTCTAGCATTTATCAGGAACAACATGCCCCACACACCAGCCACAGCATGAAAAGTAACAGCAACATTGCTGTGCTTGGATTAGACACAGTCAAATAATTTAGACCCTCCCCCCCCCCCGAAATGGTATGGTCTTTAAAAAGAAGGTAATACCTATGTAGGATCCCTGGAGTATGTTCATTATTTTATGTGTCATATTAAACAAAAAAAATCTTTTAAAAGCCTTCCAAAAGTTTGAAATGGACAAAAACTTGCAGGGAACTTCAGAAACTCATAAGGTTGGCATTTTGCTCTGTCACTGCAATTTTAATATCATTCTAATCAACTCAGTGAGTCCTTCGAAACAATACCAAACAGGGCTAGGTCAGGAAATACCACCTAATCCCTCAATTCATTGGGAAAGTTAAGACTTTTTAAATTAGGTTTTTAACTCAGCATGTTAAAAAAAACCTAACGTGTATTTTGTAACTGTATCCAACAGGAGGGAAGGGGGAAGAAAGATACAATATGTTATGAAATCATTCATCTATATTCACCTGAATTTAACAGTGTGATATAAGCTTCTCAGATGGAGGGATACATTTTAGAGAGTGTTTGGGTTTCACTTTGCCAGTCTCAGAATGGAGGGCCATTAAACCCTTATTTGCTGGTTCCTCCCCTGCTATGGTGCCTGCCTTCACTGACTAAGATCAATGACAAGGTAGGACACGCTTGAGAGCTCATGGCACCCTCTTGCCCAGACTGTGCGGGGGGCACAGGCAGCACTGCACAGGGTTAAAAACAAAACCAAAAGCAGCTGGTGAGGTGCCTACCACTGCCTCTCCCCTGCAAGAGGCGAGAGATCAACCCTTGTAAAGTGACAGAGATTGCCTGGGGGAAGCTGCATTACCAGTGTTATCTGCCGTTGCTTCACAGAACACCCCAAAGAGCAGAGAGTTTACACAGCAACTGAATTTCAGTGAGCCAGAGTTATCACAAATACCTTACCCCTGCTACAATAAATATTTTTTTCAAAATGAAAGCCGAGATCTCATCTACACACAAGTTGCACCAATTTAACTAAACAGGTTTAGATCAATAAACTAGAGGAATAAAACACAAAGACAGTTAAGTTGATTATTGAGTTAAGACAGTCTTAAATTGATTTAAGAGTGCCTGCACAAGTGAATTTGCACTGATTTAACTAAATCTGTTTCGCAACCTTACTTAGGTAAATCAGTAGAACCTGTATTTAGACAAGGCCTTTGCTTTCACTCAAAAAAGGAGTCTCATTAGTTGTAAAGAAAACTTTAAAAAATTGAAGGAATGTAACCAATGCAGTAAAGTCTGCCTGAGTTTGTAAACAGCCTAAAACAATAGCTCTGAAAGGGGTGGACTGTGCCATCTATGAGGTGCCCAATAACTATTTAGATGCCAGGTCTGTTAACTATCCCACTACTGCTCAAAGCATGTCACGGATGGAGCAGGAAGATCACAGATCTGTATGATCTATTGCAAGTGAAAGCTGATTTTGGTGCTATAAACAGGTAGCATCTAGGAGGTTCCACCATTTCTCCCACCAGCCCTCAGTCTGACCTGTGGAGCTAAGAAATTAGAGGGGAAGAGCCTAGCCCAGGGGTCCGTGCAAACCCCATCAAAGGGGACGCTATCCTGGAGAGCCCAGTGGGACCCTAAGCCCGTGCCTGCCGTGCTCCCTGAAAGAAGAGGGTGCCTGGACTGCTCTGGTGGCGAATGTAAGCCTAAGCAGTTTCTTTCCTAGTTCCAGTGGCTGCTACTCATCCCTCTGTTCGAGGCTAGCGCAGGCTCAGGCAGACATCACTGTGCTGCTTCCTCTTGGATCACGTTTTTAATTGTTGTTTTTAAACCTGGAACCTGTGATTGTGACAACACCACATGACTGAGAGCTATGGCCGCAAGCACCCGTTGTGCCTATGCCTTCATCTGTCCCTGCTCACGGGTGTTTCTGAACCCCCCCGAGAAGGAGCCACGCCTGAGGAGCCTAGTGGAATCCAACAGAATGTCATACTTCAGACACCTTTATAATATCCTGAGAGTGATATCCCATTTTGGCCTCTGAAGTACCTTCCCTCCCACCCCGCCCCCTTGGTTAGCTACAGCCAGTAGGCTCAGACTTCTCTGAGGAAGGTAGCATTCTAGCCTCCCCACTGGGCTGCTGTTGGTAAGACAGGGTGCTCAGCAAAAAGGGGTCTGGTGCAGTGACAAATCTGGGGCTCTCTTTAGAAAGGTTCAAGGCTCATTCTGTTTTTTAAAAGGAAAAATAAATGTATTCTTTTAAAAAAGACTATGCTGGGCTCCAGAGAAGGCTAGGCTCTTAGACCTTGTTTAATACATTGAGTTATAATTCCCACCAGTGTTACTGAAACAGTCAGATGGGACTCATCTACAGGGGCTGAGAGAAAGGACAGGAGGCAGGGTTGCAAGGTTAGGGGCTTGAACAATGCCCCAGGAAGAAAAATGAAGCATATCAATATGAAAGTCAAAGTCCATAATCTAGGCCCCCGTCTGCATATCAGGCAAGGTGTAAATCAACAGGTGGAAAGAGGAATAGCTGAAACTAGAAATAAAATAACTCATTAGTTTTGCCTCTCTCATCAAACTGGGGGAAAACAAACCTTTGCTTCTCTGCTGTCCAATGGGAAGGAAGGCTGTGTACACATGAAATCCAGGATTTCAGATCCTCCTCTCCCCCTCCCACTGAGTAAGCTAAATCAGGTCTTTGTCTGGAAAAGAAGGGAGAGGTTTTCTTAAATGAAACAAAGGGCATTTTTCTCTCTGCTATCCCTTGAGGTAAGCTTGGAGCCAGAGAGATCTTGCTGCATTTCGACACGCTGAGAGTTACCAGTTCCTATCTCTTTCCATGTATTCCCTTTATTTAATAAATGAAATCTCATCAACTTATCCTTCTTCTATTATCACTGCTGACATCAATCTGATAATATTGGCTTGGCATGGAATCGTGCTATTATATGTCCTCCTGATATTTAATTTAAGAGAAACGTCTGCAGTGGGGTGAATATGTGAAACAAGCTTTTTATTACTGGCAGCAGTAAGGACGCTGCGAGTGAATTAGACATTCATCTTAGTCAGGACCAATCTAGTGGCTCAGAAGAGGTTTTCTCTTTAACCCTCTCTTGGCTGTTCAGCAGTGGCAGGTAACTGCTACTCCAGCCAACAGCTGTATTCATCTGTCTTGGCAAATTCACCTCTGTGTGAATATAAACCCAATGAAGAAGTGCAGAGTACCCGAGAGGTTAAAGCAAGATTCCTAAAGAATTTCCACCATAAATTCTGGGCTAGTAAAAAAATGTTTGTCAGAATGTTTGTCAATTAATCAGACAGTAACACTTCCCCCTCCCCAACACATACACACTGAGACAGCCAGCTATTACAGGGATAGATTAAGGCAAGACCCTTGGGATCTAGGCCCCAGGGGCAGATGCAGGAACAAGGCAGAGCAACAGGCCACAGGGAAGTACCCCGCTGATTGCTAGTGGCAGGCAGTCTCCTTTAGGAGGAAGATCATGGACTCAGGATTGGGAGGTGGAGGGGAGGAGAGCCTTCTGCATCTGGGAGGAAGACAATAAGGCTATGTCTACACTACGCAACTTTTACAGACGTGCCACTAAAAGGCGCGCAGTGTAACTGCTGTTTGTTGGCAAGAGAGAGCTCTTCTGCCGATAAAAAAAATTCCACCCCCAACGACTGGCAGCAGCTTTGTCCTGCCAACAAAGCGCTGTTCACACCAGCGCTTTTTGTTTGTAAAACTTTTGTCGCTTGGGGTGGTGGTGTTTTTTTTGAACGACCAAAGTTTTGCCAGCGAAGTTCCAGTGTAGACAAAGCCTAAGTATCTGCATGGTAACAGAAGGTTTAACTAAAAGAAGAGTCCACCATGGGGTAGCTCAAGGGTGGTTGTTACACAAAACTTTGGTAGAGGTAAGTGCCATTTAATCTTAAACTTATCCCTGGGGTTAGTTGCACTGAGAAAACAGGGCTGTAAATGCTGCAGTAACAGAGAATGGCAGGAGGATATTCTGTTCTAAAGATTAATGGAAACCATGCTCATTCCTCCTAGTCAGTCAGAGAAGGGAGACGAGTCCAGTCCCTGCCCACATAAACCTCTGTCTTTCCACCACAGAGTTGGTTCCTAACTTTCCTCAAGTTCATGAACTTTCAGATGAAGGATTTTGGTTCAGGCCCTGTTCTCCACCCCTCTGGGACAGAGTTCCCAACTCTGGAAGTCAGTTTATTTGCCCAACCGCCTCAAAAAAAAATCCCTAAACCCTACCAGTATTCGCCACTATTTTGTCCTGAAACTAAAAATACACCAGCAAAGTAAATATCTACCACTATCATTTTAGGACATAGCAGCCCCATAGGCCAGTGCAGGAGAGCAATTTCCTGGTGGTTACTATACACCAGACAAACTAGTTGATTATTACAGAGGTCCCAGATGTAGTCAAAAGATTCCACGGAAGATTGCTCTTTTACACTCTGGTGAACTGTATTCAGACTGAACTGTATACGGCAGTTACAAATGAGTTTGTGGGGGAGATGGGGTGGAATCTAAACCTAGACATTTTCATGCATTTACTCAGGAAAAGCCCAGGGCTGAGATATCAGGTGGTGTGGCAGGTCAGAAATGAGGTGCCCTGACAGAGCTGTATGACAGCCCAGGACATAGATAGCTTGGGGTGTCGCAAGTCAGGATTGACATAAACTAGTGACTTGTGATAAAGGATACGTCTACACTCTGAGCTAGGGCTGTGATGCCTAGCTTGCGCAGACATACTTGCGCTACTGAGCTGGTGTTCTAAAAACAGTCACGTAACTGAGGTAGCATGGCAGTGGCGAGCAGCAGCACAGGCTAGCTGTGCTAAGTACAAAGCAGCCTGAACTCTGCGGACACGTGCCTGGCACAGCTAGTCCATGCCACTCCTCACTGCTGCCTGTGCTACCTTGGCTACACTTCTACTTTTAGGGGGCTATCTTGAAGGGAGCAAGTGCTAGTATGTCTACAGCAGCTGGGAATCACACAGTGGGATGTTTTTGCATCACAAGACATGCTGTGGGTATTTGAGAGTGAGCATGTTGGTGCAATGGTCAGGTACTGTGGTATGTTGTGGTATGTTATTGCACATATACAAAAACCTGTAAGTGGCTAGCTGAGCTGGAAAACTGCGTTCTCCCTTTAATAGTATTTGGCTGTCACAGACAACTTCTCTTTAACATGTGAGGAAAATAACTCTGGAGGAATACATCGAACAGGACAAAGAAAGGTTTCTTCTTTTCTGATTATCGCATCCTTATCACTGACAGCCATGACCTCACTACTTGCTTTGGAATTCCCTGCCCCAGCATGGCAGTTCAATAATATAGCTAGAATTAAAAAGGGGATAGCCATTTGGTGGCTGATTTAGCAGGAATATTGAGTGGATGATCTAACAGATCTTTTCCATCTCTGACTTCCATGATCCAATAATATTCTATTACAAATACTAAGATGAGGTACCCAAATCGTATGTTTCAGGAGCATAACCTCTGTGGTTAGGAAGAAAACACTCCTGCCCTTCCTCAAGTATTCAAGAACACTGTTCAACAGATCTGGTTTCACCTTCCTCCAAAGCTTCGGGATTGGACACTGCTGTGGATTAGTTACCATGCTGGGCAGAACTAAAGCCCAATCTGCTATGACAGTACTATGCTATGTCAAGTAAGAGGACAATGTGGACCAAAATAGAGAGGAACCACCCCTGGGACTTCTCATAAGGATAGCACCATTAACCTCAGTGTTCTAGTTAAATTACAGCTCAGATAACTAAATTCTGCATCCTGGAGTTGCCTCTGCTGTTTCCATTGGATACAATATGCTGCTTTACTTCCTGTCAGCATAAACAGCTGTGCAGCACTGCAACTGAACAGCTGCTGCATTCCACCCCAGAGATAGCTGCATTTCAGTGGTGGGTGAAGCGACTGCTATATTCTAGTGGCATGGGAGTGCCACTATTGTTAAGGTTGCATTGTGCCACCTGTTTAAAGGTGGACCTTTCCAAGTTCTCTAAAAAGAACACCCATAGTTGGTTTCTTTGAAATTTAGTGTGCCTCAGGAGGGTGCAGGATAGTGTTAGTGACCAAAATTTGGAGTTATCTGAGCCAAGGGTTCCAGACATATAAGACCCCATAAATAGCCACTTAAAAAAAAAAAAAACTGTAGGTGAGGTTTTGTTTTCTGGTATTTTGCACAGAGCTAGAGATCAAACTATTGATGTGACGCAGGTCAAAAAGGTCTCAACCTGTCACGTTTTACCCAAGTTAGTGTATGGTACCCACCAGCGGCACCAACTTCTAACGTGTCGTGGAGTACTCGACCCCCACCCCCAGCTCTGTCCCAGGCCCCACCCCCACTCCACCTCTTCCCCCAAGCCCCCACTCCCACCCCGCCTCTTCTTACCCCCTCACCTCAGCACCTCCTGCCCACTGCGGAACAGCTGATCTGCAGCAGGAAGGAGGTGTTGGAGGGAGGGGGAGAGGCTGATCCACGGGGCCGCCAGCGGACGGGAGGTGCTGGGGGGACGGGAGCTGGCTGCCGGTGGGTGCTCTGCAGCCACCATTTTTCCCCCATGGGCACTTCAGCTTTGGAGCACCCATGGAGTCGGCGCCTACGGTACCCACTAAATGTTTCGGGAATCCAACTTGAAGAAAATGTACACTTCTTATATTGCACATGCATCAGTACAGAAAAACAGCTAGAGGAGTTTCCATGCCCACAATTTTATATGGTTTAAACTTGACTCTTGTAAGCGCCTCTCTAAAATCTGCTGTTTGCAGTGTTGTTGTAGACATGTTAGTCCCAGGAGATTAGAGAGACAAGGTGGGTGAGGTAATATCTTTTATTGGTGAAAGAAACAAACGGATTTCTGAGTTATAGGCCTCCCAAAGACAGCTTTCCTTCTGCTACCTTGTACTATTAAACTCAGGGTATGTCTACACTGCAATCGGACACCCACTGAAGGCCTATGCCAGCTGACTTGGGCTCACGTGTCTGTTTAATTGCAGTGTAGACTTTCTAGATCAGGCTATAGCTGAACCTCTGGGACCTCCCACCTCCTAGGGTCCTACAGCCCAGGCTACAGATTGAGCCCGGACACCTACACTGCAATTAAACAGTCCCACAGCTCAAGTCAGCTGGCATGGGTCAGCCGTGGGTTTTTAACTGCAGTGCAGACATACTGCCAGAGGTACTCATGACTGTATGAATTACAGACCTCTTGATAACTGTGAACTCACCCCTCAATTAACATATCTAAGGATAAGTTAATCACAAACCTCCAGCTAAGACAAAAGGAGCTTTGGACTTAGGGAATGTCTCCACAGCTAAAAAGAAGAGTCTAGCAATAGAGAGCCTTAGAATCCAGGTCAACTGCCTCGGGCTAGGAGGCTCACACTGCAGAGGTAAAAATAGCAGTGTAGACATTCGGGCTCGGACTGGAGCCTGGCTTGAAACCCAACAAGAGGGAAGGATCTTGGAGCCTGGGCTCCAGCCTAAGCATCTACACTGCAATTTTTAATACCCAATAATAATACATAGCCCCTGTACTAAAGAGCTTTAACAACATTAAACTTCACAAATACCCCTTTGAGGCAGGTAGTCTCCCTATTTCACAAATGATGAACCTCACTGCTTAAGTTTAACTGACTTGCCCAAAGTCACGAAGTCTGAGTTCAAGGCCAGAAATTATAATTTAGTCTGATCCCCTGTATATCACAGTCCAACACCATCACCCAGCACCCACATACTAAGCCCAACAACTGAAATGAGACCAGAGTATTACAGCCCACAGCATACTAAACTACTGTGTGCCACAGGCAGAGAACAGAAGAGACTGAGGGTGCACCAATGCCCAAGGTCCCTGCAATTGCAGGCAACTGACAGAGATATACAGATAATTCCAGCAAGTGACCCATACACCATACGAAAAACCTCCCAGGTCACTGCCAGTCTGGCCTGGGGGGAAATTCCTTCCTGACTCCACATATGGCGATCAGTTAGACCCTGAGCATGTGAGCAAGAATCAGCCAACTCAGCATGCGAGACACAGAAAGCTTGGTGCCACCTCAGAGTCCTGACCCACGCCATCCAGCAACCCATCACCAGCCATGGCCATATCTGATGCTTCAGACAAAGGAGACCAAGAAAACCCAGAGTACATTGCCAGAGGGCAGGGGAGAGAGGGGAGAAGGGAAATGACCCTTTCTGACTCCTGCAGGTGACCAGCTGAAGCCCTGAAACATGAGCTTTTAGAAATATAAAACTCAAACCAGAACGGACAAAACTGGGACCAGAACTGACAGTTCTGGACTACCATAATGTACTCAGCCAAATACTGTATATCATACTACTTCCCGTACTCTAACTTGTTTTCTTAACCTCACTAAACAAGCAGTCATTCTCCATTTCACCGATGAGTGCCCCTAGAAGGTTTCAATTTATATCTCAGGCTGTTTTGCTAGACAAAGTCCAAGTAACTTCAATGACTGACCGATATAATCTTTACAAGTATGGATACTTATGTTATCTGTTGAATGCCAGTACTCTCAAAACTGCACAAAAAGGAGGATGACATGGCCCCATCCCATTGAGCCTGCAAATTAGGTAACTATTCATCTCTACTGGCATTTTGCATGGTAGATGGCAAGTTGTGTGTTATAATAGAAAAGACTTTTTCACAGGCAATTCAAATGTATATTTGGACATAGATTCTTTACTAGTGATGAATGTAGGATATTGACTTGGGAGGAACTCTGCCAGTTTTGAAGCGGAAAGGAAAATTACAGCCTGTTCTTTTCCTTGCCAGGAGATATTGAAGTTAACAGAAGTTGATCTCATGCCTGCAAACACCACACACCATTTCATCCAAAGATGCCAAGCTACTAAGGTTGACAAGCAAAGATGAGTCTAAAGTTAGCAGTAAAATGGCCTTTGGAAGCCAAACAGGAATGAGTCAGAACCTTGTTGCTGGAAGGAGCTCTCTGAATCAGAAAAGGAGGATGGCTGAGCTCCCACAAGGCAAAAAAGCGATACAGCAAGCGGTAACTGCATCTGAAACAAAACTTACCCCTACAGGTGACCCAAACAGGCATTTATTTTTTTTTAAATAAGATAAAAAACAACACTTAAGAACAGTTAAGACTTCAGATCAGGAATGGAATATGTGCAGCTCACTGAATGCATGAATTACTGGCTCTAAGAACACAAAATGTTGGGATGGTCAGTGCTACAGCATTTAGGGGGTAACTGCCTACTGAGAAAATGCCAAAAATATACAGATTTGAAAATTCCAAAAGCAATCCTTATCTATTCTACCTGCAAAACCTGGGGTCTGCAAGAGAGGAGTTTATGATGTTCTCACAAAGCTAGAGAGATGTTTTCCTTGTAGTGATACCCCCTGCATCATACTTTTAGACTGGATGAAGGGTGGTAAGTATTTTAGCAGCTTCCTACAGTATTTACTTCACCCACCACCAAAATGCAGGCATTTCTGGGGTGGACAGAACAGCCACACTAGATACACTATTATATGTAGTGTATATAATGTATCTGACTGAAGCTGCAGGTGAAATTTACAGAGACAGAATTCAGTTATCCAAATCAGAATTCAAGTGAGACACTGGAACTAAACACTTCAGCTTAAAGACCCCATGGCACTTTCTGCAATCTAATGAGGATGACATCTCATGCATAAGGTGATGCCTTCAGCCCCACAGCACATCTTACTTACACTATGTTGTGTGATTCACTCACTACTGACTCCACCACCATTCACCCACCCTTTTAAACACTGGAAATTTTGCTGTTGCAGGAGAAACACAAAGCCTTGAACTCTGGTCTTGGCAAGCAACACAATCTCAACAAAGTACTTAAAGAACACAAGAAATTCCAATAGAAAACAACTTACGTGAACATGGTTTTCAATTCACAGGAAACCATATGCTTTCAAACTGGCACCAAAAGCCTCTCATGCAAGTTAACGTGACCAGCACCAACTTCAGGGTTACTGACTTCAGCTATTAATGATAATCAGAGTCAGCTCCAGCTTACTGCTGAAAAAATTTCTCCAAGGAAGTATCCCTATGGACCACTCTGGAGTCAGTAAGTGCTACATTTTAACCAAATTAGACATGGGCCTGGAGGGCTTGGCAGAAAAGCTGGGTGTGCACCTGTCCCATCATGCAGGAAAGAGACCTCCAGTGGTCAACCTCAGGACACAGGGAAGAAGCAGAAGGTGAGGATGAGAAGGGTGAACCAAACTCCAGCAGGCCTAGACATACTGAAATCAGGCTGAGGGTCTACTGATTGTGAGGTTGCAATGTTAACGGGATTCTATGCAGAAAGCTACTGGTTGCGCTAGGGTTTACATGAAAATCTATTTTAGCTGAAGAACTTTGACCATCCATAAAGTGCTCATTGGAGTATGATGCTATAAAATGATCTCTCACCCTCTACAAGGAAAGGTGCAGCCAATAAAACCATACAGCTTGGATACTGATCTCTGGGGAAACAGCTCACCATGTTGGAGGCTTGTGTAGCTATGTCATGACTATCATCTCCTCAGGAAGAGGAGATTCAGGACATATAGAACCTCTGACCTTCAGAATATCAATCTCTCTCTCCTCAATACCTCTCAAATACTGTCCAATATCACATCCCCTTGTTTCCTATCACCCCACAAGGAGAATTTAACATTCATTAATAAATGGAAGCATCTCACATACAGAGCATATAATTCAGAAGCATGAATACAATTACTGTTCAAAATAGCAACACTGCCCTTGAAATCAGTTGTTAGTGAATTAATGACCAGATTGTTAGAAGTGTTGCCTCAGCTTCGCCTTGGGCTTCTAATTAGCAAACAAGTCATTAATTCACCAGTTACAAGTGGTTTCTGAGGCATTATTGCTTCTGACATCTTTAATTCACCATTTTTTTTTAAAAGGCTTTTCCAGATGACCTGAGCCTCATATCAGTCCCTGGCCATTACCACCACCAGCACACAGAAAGGCAGCTGCAAACATCCAGTGCTGGCCAACCTGAGGTCACTAATCAATATGCAAGGCTCCTTCCCTGGGAGAGGGAAGAGAAGGCCTAAAAAGTCACTAGTATGGAGTCACGGAGGAAAACTACATCCAGGTGAGTCTCAAACATCCTGAAACTGTAACGTTCTTGCTTCAGCCATGTTGCTTTTCCCACTCCCCAAACCAACCATGTCAGTGCTTTGGTTCCATTTTAATTTTTATTCTTGATGAAGTCTGTCTCTTGCAGTAAATTTGAGCTGCCAGCCAGCTTTGTTTAACATGTTTTAGACTATGTTAACTGTGGTTTTGTTTTAAGGGGGTACATATTATTGTTGCTGAAAGTAATCAGAATCAGCTCTGTCAATGCACTTTATACTATTCACCTGTCTTAAGGGTTTTATGCTTCCACCCATCACCATAGTATGAGTGCCTTCCATGTGAAATCAATAGCAATAGTAAAGTCCCTAGTGAACTCCAGAGTCTGTCATTTCTTCCCCTGCTAGTCCAGTCCCAACCCCAGATCCCCACCCCACAGCTACACCATTGCACCTTGATTTTAACCTACAGCAACTGCTGCACTTGTGAGGAGAGTCCGTTATTTTCGCACTGATTTTGCAGTAGTGACAAACCTGTACTGTGTTTGTACGCTCGTTTTCACTCATCATCCCAAATAATGCAAGGAAATAAGAGGCAATATTCTAAATACAGAACTGGGATATCATTAAATGAACTGGGCCACAGGAGGGATATGCTTTTGTTTAGACACAAGCATTTTAGCAATCCCTAAGAATTGCAAAGCGCAGATGTGATGGGGTGACGACTCACCACTGCGGCACCTCCTGCTGGTTGTCCAAGGAATTAGCTCTTTTCAGCCAGGAGAGCCCTCTGCCGGTCGGTGTCTCGCCTGCCACTGGCCTCGTACCACTCCCGGCCCCCGGTGCCCTTCTAGATTAGGGTTCTGCCCCCTGGCCATACCCTCTTAGTCTGGGTCTCCCCTTCCAGGGGAACCCCCAACCCCTTATCCCTCCGTTGCCTCAGTGGTTACTGTCAGTCATCGTCTAGCCCCCACTCCCTGGGGCAGACTGCAGTCTGTACCACTCATCATCGACACGGGGGGGTCGGACCAGCTGCCTCTGTCGAGGTTGGGGCTGCTCCTCTACAGCCTTTGTACCCTTTTGTGGGCCTTTACCTTGTCTGCAGCCTGGGGCTCTGCCCTTCCCCAGCACTGGTCTGCCCTAGGTACGCTCCTCAGCTTCCCAGGCAGCTAGGCCCTCCTCTCTCCATGTAGCTAGAGAGAGAGAGAGCGCATCTCTCAGCTCCTGGCTAACAGTCATCTTATGGGGCCAGCTGTGGCCCCACCTGTGACTACTTCCCCCAATCAGCCTAGCTTTCCTCCAGCTATAGCCCTCTCTTAGGGCTGTTTTAAGCCCTACAAGGCATGGTGGGGTGACCACCCCGCCACAGCACACTTTATGCAAACTCTCATGTCTTCGGTCTGGTAACATTCCACTGTAGCAGTAACTATTTAAGGCTTTAAGAAGCACTCCCAGGAAAAGTAAAGTGAGCCAACTGGAACATTTATGCAGTTCCAGCACAGCCAGTGCAACCCTCATTACAATACCCCACCCTCCCAGAACAGAAAGGACCACAAGAACAGAAAACTTACAACTGGTCTGAGTGCCAGACCCTGAAATCAATGTATAGCTAGAAACAGTTTAACAATGGTCCTCCTGAAACAGTATTGAAAATGGATAAGTGCTAGTGTAAATGGGGCGAACTACCTTCAACTCCATTTAAGAAAAGATCATTAACTCTTGTTTCCATAAAGATTTCCTCACACTTTCTGAAAGGGCATTAAAGCCAGTACTATCCCATCTACTCTAGCACTTGCACCATTTTACATATCACTTCGGGGGAACAGATTCCTCAAGGCCAGTTTCAGCAATACTTCAATTTCCCAACTCAGACCAGGTCTGGAGGCACAAAGGGTCAGTGCAGTGCAGGCCAGGCTGTCATGGAATCCCTTTATATGAAATGCGTGTGGAACAGAATCACTGAAAGCAAGGCTGGGAGCAACCAGCATGAATAGTGTTAGAAGGAGGGGGAAGAGCCAGACCCTTCTTCGGTGGGGTAACAGTCTTGCTCTTACCTCAACATGAAGTGAGAATGAGCTCCAAGGGGTAGCTGGTGTTGTATCCCTGAAAGTTACTATCTCCCTATTGCCTAGGCCCCTAATTTCAACCATGTATGAATCTATTAATCTAATAATAGGAGAAACCCCACAGCCATTTTGCTTGAAGCCTGTGATGTCCCTGCCTCTTCCTCTTGTGCTTCAGTATTGTACACTTAATGTCTGCTTCAGAATTCTACCCCGTGTGAAGTCCCCTCAGAGTAGAAATATATGGGGCTAGTTAAAAATTTTCTCATATCAGACTTTAAGATTTCATGAGCCAATGAAGTAGCACCATGCATGATCCTTCGAACCTTCCCAAACTCTAAAGAAACCAGCCAAAAAGCTGGTAGTTCCTTGGGGATTTGCTCACAATTTCCATTTTCAGTGAAGGCCTGTTGCTGCTATAAAGTCTGTTATGAAATTTAATAAGACCCTCATTTTCAGGGGATTGAACTATGGAATAATTTGCTGTTCCAAGCTCACAGTCTGTCCAGAAGCTTTTTACCCCATGCCTGTGCCAAGGCTGTGCAGTTCTCTTTTCCATACAAAGCCTAGGAGGATACTTACCACTTGTCAGTTTCTCTAACATAATCACCTTAAATACTCATGTCCATTAAGTTTAAAGATCCTAGAATCATTAAATGAACTCTTAGATAGGAGGTCTCATGTGGAATAAATCTTGATGGCAGACTTTCCATTGGAAAGTTGCCTTGGTTTCAAAGCTGATCTCTATCAGGATGACAAGCTAGGAGCATTCTTTAAATTCTCATTGATAGCTGTGCCTGGCATATTCAGTCCTCTCAGCATAGCGAGCTAAGCAATAGGGCTCTTGGTAAGCAGCTTCAGAGAGAGTTCAACAGACCATAAGACTATCTCAGAGGGAAATTATTCAGCTCCAGAACAATTTTACCTCTTAACAACTTCCTAATCCCCCTACCCCACTCTGCAGCTTTACCTTTTAAAGAATACCATATGCCCACACCCAACCATGCTGATCCTTGCTTCCAAATTTAAAAAAACAACAAAAATAAGATAAGGTCAAACTTAACAAAAGAATGAAATTAAAAAAACAGCACTTTGAGGATAAATCTTGAGTGCCTGCACTAAGCCGTAACTTCTTCACTGATTTTTTTTCCCCCTTAACAGATTCAGGGGCTGTAATAACATTTAATCCTCAGAAGCTAATCTAAATGTAACACTCTAAAGAAGACAAAGACAACGCAAAAGAAAAAAATGTGGCCACTGCCTTTTGGGACGCCTGCTTTATCCCAGGAGCGAGCGCATTAATAGAGCTTGGAATGAAATGCCATTTTATTCTCTGTAGCAGGGAGGGGATTAACAAGTTGTCTTCTCTAAACCCAGTCTGAGTCATGGCTCTCTGAGCACTGAGAAAAGGATGTGAAGAAAAGTGAAGGGTGGGGAGCACTGGTCTTTTATGTACATGTTGCTTCTTTTGTGGGTGGTTACTGATGTGCAGAGTTTGCTGAACACAGAAGGAGGGAGGAAAAGTTCTGAGTCCCCAGACTTTAATTCCACTGGTTAACAAAGGGCAAAATAATAATGCAGCAATTATAATAAAATCAGACAGACAGTGTGTCCAAGGCAGTGTTCCAAGTCACCATAGCACGCAAACAACAAGGGCATGTTACTGAAGGTACTCAAAGAACTGCCCATTTTTCAAGGTCTGTTCAGTGGCTTCCTGTTGCTAGGAGGTTCTTCTTGGAAGAGAGATGCAAGCTGGATAGAACCCAAGACAGGACAGTGAGCAGTATGCAGGGAGGATGGCTGTGCAATTTCTTGAGATACTTCACAGGAAGGTGGAGTCTAGGTTCAGGTAATGTGGTTAGGAACAAAGACTGTCACACAAGATCAGACCACTAGTCCATAAGACACAGTAGCCTGCCTTCAGCAGTGGCCAATACCTGGTGCTTCTCTTGTTGACTCACTATGTGGCCTGGGGCAAAGCACTTCATTTCTCTATTTGCCCTCCTGCAAGATGGGGATAATAAGGCTTACCCACCTGCCTCACAGACACATTGTAAAGACTCGTTAGTTAAGATCTGTACAGCACTCTGAATACGTGAAGAGCCATATAAATACGAAGAGAAAAAAACAGTAGCGCACTTGGCCCCTTGTGCAAAGCTGCAGCTGTTTAAAAGGGTTGGAGAGTGAAGGAAAGGGATACTCAGATGCCTATAAATGCCACAGAAGCAGTCTCCGTGATTTGTGCTGCTTTGACCTTTGCTGCAGTATGATCTCTGTAAAGTAGAATTTACTCACTGTAGGGGAAATCCCATTTTCATTCCCCGCCCCTCAGTACACTAGAATACAAATTTAAATGTGGTACTTGATAAAAGGTGACAAAACACAGGACAGCTGAGTCTGATTAGGTGTGTGTGCATGCAAGGTAGAGAAGGTAAATCCAGTAACCCACCATGATTGATGGGATTGGTGCGTTATGGGCTGAGAGAGATATTATGGAATGGAGACAGAGCATCATACAGAGGGAAGAACCGCCCCACTTCCCATTTCTTCTTGTTATACAGGTGCAGTGGTGGTCAAGTGCACTGTGCTTGGGGCTGGGAGTTGGCAGACCTGAGTTTCATCCCTAGCAAAATTTGTGTGACTTTGTTTGTGTCTGAGTTCCTCAATCTGTGTAATGGAGATAATCAAATGTATTCACTTTGGTAAACTACTTTCAGATTTACAGATGGTCTAGTGCTTCAAGACTAAACAGCATGACTAGTCTGCTCCTTCAGTTGGTTTGTTGCTCATTGAGTTCAGATGGGGGTGGCAAATTCTGCATTCTTCAGTACTCAACAAACAATGCCTGATAAAGGGACCTTGTAGCATAAACAAATGTTTGGTTCTACCCAGTAAGTTCAGAATACTGATACATATACCCACAAAGGAACTTTCTCTCATTCCATCCAAGACACAGCTCTGTTCTAGTTTTAGGACTGTAAGCAATTTGGGCAGGAATTGCATGTTCATATATGTTTGTACAGCACTTAGTACAATGACGCCCGATCCTAAATGGGGCCTCTGAGCATTACTGCAACTCACGCCCGCACTAAGATGGTGAGCTGGCAGGGAGAAGCAAGGTGGTCAGTATGATTAACATGGGGCACCATCAACCCCTAGATGGCGTATTCCAACACGGAGCCCAGGATGTAGGGCAGGGGTGGGCAAACTACGGCCTGTGGGCCGGATCTGGCCCGTTAGGGCTTTGGAACCTGCCCATAGGATTGCCACCCCATGGAGCCGTGGGTCGTGTGCTGCTCCTGGAAGCAGGCGGCACCACGTCCCTGCGGCCCCTGGGGAAGGTACCTGCAGGTGAGCGCAGCGCGCGGAGCCCTCTGCCTCCCCTCCCCCAGGAGCCGGAGGGACGTGGTCCCAGCTGCTTCTGTGAGCGGCGTGGGGCCAGGGCAGGCAGGGAACCCGCCTTAGCCCCGCTGCATGCCGCTGCCACCCCAGAGCTGCTCCAGATAAGTGGCTACGGGCCAGAGCCCACACCCAAACCCCTCCTGCATCCCCTCCTGTGCCCCAACCCCTTGCCCTGAGCCCCTTTCTGCACACTGCACCCCCTCCCTACAGAGTTTCTCAAATGCAGCCACATGCGGCCACCAGGGATTTTCTTGCAGCCACAGCCTCCTGGGCACTGAGGGGGGTGCAAAGCAGTGCCTCTCCCACAGGGCCATCAGGGGCCGGAACCACAAATGCTGGAGGAGCAGGCAGCCAGTCAGTTCCCCACCTTCCCGGGGGTGTGAGGCTCGGCCTTCAAGCATCAACCCTGGGGCAGCAGGTGGCAGGCTCCAGTCATGGGGCTTTGGGCTCTGGCCCTGGCCCCCAGCCATGCAGTGGCCAGTGCCAGCTCTGGACTTACCCATCCCCCATTGTCCCTGGCCCGCACAGCCTCCTCCAGCCCAGGACTCTGTGCGGTGGCAGGCTCTGACGCTGGGCTCACCTCAAACCCCATTGCCCCAGTCCCCATTGTCTCCTTACCCACCTCCCCATCCAGAGCTTTACTAGCTAGCAAGTCTTTTCTAAAAAAAGGCAACTAAAACCAAAAACAACAAAGGACAAGAATGTGCAAAGCACCTTATTTGTGCTTCTATTCTGTTTAGATCCAGTAAATAGAGAACTGTACATTACCTTTATTACTGAGTCTGAAAAAAAAAACCCAACCCCTATATAAATAAATTATAATTTGGACACGTATATGTGCATATTTATTTGTTTTTCCTAAAGTCAAGTAAGTATTTTAAGAAAAATTGTCATAGTGGCCACCAGCAAGAGTTGGTGGCCACACTCTAAAGTCACCAAAAAATTTATTGTGAGAACCCCTGCTCTAAGAATCTCCATTCTAAAAAGAGGTAGATGATATGAGGAACTCTTTCCCCCTCACATTTACAAGCCCTGCATAGCCTGTCCTTTCCCAATTATTAAGGCTTCCAGCGCATGGTTCCCAAGCTATTTTTTCAAGACAACAATGTGAATTTCAAAACAGATACCACATTGGAGCCAAAGGATAGTCCCCCCCGGGGGGGGGAAGGGGGCTGCTGTCCATCTAAGTGAACCCAAAGAAAGTCTTTCTATTTATAGTGGCCAAAGTCTGCTTACTCTTCCAACAGAAAATATTACAAGAAAGGGCAAGTAGGAAATCTCAGAGTGGCTGCTCTTAGGGACACAAAGAGAAGGGGAAGGAACCTCTAAGACCCTAGAACATTCTTGCTAAATCTCAGGAAATCATTAACTTTTGTACTGATCTCAACTGTTTACCATTTCAAGGAACGGCTGCATTACCAGATGGTAACATATGCTGCAGATCTTCATCTTGCAAGGAACAGGGAAGGTCAAATAAACCTCATGGGAACCCAAGTGAAGGCTGTCCTAAATACAGGTTTGACACATAGCCTATGACAACAAATACAGGATATAACCTGGGGTCTTAATCTCCTCTAAGAATTCATTATTTATGTTATATATTATATCCTTGTTACATGTATTCTCACCAACTGGCTACACAATTCTGGACGCACACGCAGATAAAATATCTTCTCTCTGCTCCAAGGCGGCTAAAGAAAAGACTGTCAGGTCTTGATTACAACATCTACAATTTTTAAAATTTAAGTTAATAATTTAAATTTTACTAAGAAGAGTTATCTGAAAATGTCTGGGATGTATCAGCGCCTTGATTTTGTAAGTACACTGCATGTGAGCTTTTACAGCAACCAAACTGTCCAAGCACCAGTGCGGAATTATAACAAGTTATGTGATGCTTTGATGGCCAGTTATAATAAAAAAAAGAATACAATATAATATACTGTGCACCCCACTTACATACACCTGTATAATCTATTTATGTAGTTAAATATCATGCAGTCTGGACTTGATCCAACTGGACTGCATATGTTGTTACTCCAGTATATTGCATGTTGGCCAACTGTTTGTTGAACCAAACTGAGGTATAAATGCTGCTCTTAACAGTATAATTTCTCTGGACTCATGAATAGTAAAGAATTCTCATAAACTTATATTTTTTCTTAGACAGTTGTTAGTAGTACATGTGGAACAATGAGCTGGAAAATGCTACTGGCACACAAAAATGGAGGAATTTGGACATGAAATGCACTGTAGTGGCAAAAGAATACACACAATATTAAAGGACTCCGAGCCACGATAAAAACCATATTTCAGAAAATACATTTCATCTCTGTCACTATAAACACACATGATAATTAAAACAGATTTTAGTGTTGTTTAGGTGTCACCATTTATGCTATTTACTTTTTACATTTCTCTTGCCTGTATAAAATGAAAAAAAAAAGTTTCACTTTTCTGCTCTTCTGCACTAGCCCAGCAATGTCTGGGTTGCAAACACTGTGGCGGACAGTTTAAATGTAAACCAAAAATACTTTTTATTGCTATTCTAAAAACCTTGAAAACATTCTAATCCAATTTGTGTTTTCTAGACCCCATCCTCATCTCCTTCTATTTTTATTTTCAAAGAAATTCTACACTTTGACCCTAAACTTTCTCCCTTAAAGTTAGCACAACAAGAGAGTTTAAAACTGTTCAGGTCTCTAAATACTTATTCTGCAGTAACATCACACTTCATTTATGTAAATATCCAGGGGCTATTCCCACACAGTGTATTATAAATACAAACAAAACTGTTGAAAAGAACCAAAATGATTTCTTACTTTATGTGGTTCTCTGCACCAGTGGCTGCCTCATGGAATTGCTCTGATGTCAGCTTGTAGATTTCAGCATTCTGAAACAAAGCAAACATTGCTCATCACTCAAGATTGTGCTTTTTTTGTATCCTACCCTGTGATGTAATTGTCTTCTATAATAAACAACATTCATTTCTCACCCAGCAGGCACCATATTCTGCTACAAAACAACTTAGGCTCCACCAATATAAAATATGAATATGAAAGAACATATGCACTTCTAAACAGATCACATCAAGGCAACAAACTTGAGGCACACCGCTGCAGACACCTCATGTGGGGAGGGGTAGGCCTCTTGGCCAATGCTCAGTTTGTGTTATTTCATCCAAACTTATTTTCCAGCAGGTGTTTCCAGTGCTGCTTGGGGTTTGTTTTGGTTTTTTTAATTGCTGTGGGGAGCCTGTAGGTTACTGACTTGCAAGTGTCAAAGCTAGCTGCTAACACTGTTAGCCTAAAAGAGAATTAATTTTATATTTCAACCCCACTGTCCATGTAACTTGCTTTTTAAGGAAAATTCCTTGAGCCATTTGCAGACTAGCTACCATGCTTCCTCTTTAACAGTATAGTGAAGAGTATCAGACTTGAGTCAATCTGAAAGAGTAGATGCAAACTGATACAAGAACAACCACTTTTTAAAATAAATGAAGAGATGAGATAAAAATAGTCTAAGGGGGTAAACACTGAAATTCGACATAGGGCCCATCCTTGCTGCTCTCCTACCTGTCTCCCGATTTTGTCGTTTTATATTAAACACAGTTCCCGTCCTCCCAACTTTTTCTCCTGTGATTGCAACTCTGGCCCTCCATATCAACTCTGGCCCTCCACTGCAAGTATTGTTCAGTGGTTAGAAAAGAGAACAGGGCAAGTCACCATCTATGTGTCTCAGTTTCCCTTCTGTAAAGTGGGGATAACACCTGCCTATTCCACAGAAGTCTTGAGATGTTTAGCTAATGGAAAGGTTTATGAAGTGCTCCGTTGAAAGGTATTTAAGTGTCATTTCTATACATATCTGCATTTATGTAACACACAAACCACAGCAAGGAATTTGTTTTCACAAATTCTGACCTCATAATCGCTCTTAGACCTGACAAATCATGGATCAGTAATCAATCCAAAATAAGTTTTGCCAGCAAGCTGCCATGAATGTCTTTGTTCGCTTATTTGTTACATAATCGTCAAACTTCAATGTGGCAAAATCCTTTTTACTTCTTTCATTAACAAAAGTTCAAATTTTAATGGAGTCTTTTTCTCTGCCCTGTAAACAGATCCGATGACTTCCAGCTCCCTGCTGTTGCTTATTCACATATGAACCTACAAAACCTATGTGCCAATTCATTAAATTTGCCATTAAAAATGATATAATGTGAAAACATACGGTCTGAGTGTTATTTTCCACGAGTTTCATAAGTCTCACTGTTTCTCCAATTACTTCCCAAGCAATTTTCATATTTCATACCACCTGATTTCTCAAAGGGTATGGATTTGTGAGATCAAAAAGAGAGAAAGAGGGAAAGCGAGAGAGAGAGAGAGAAAGGAAAGTAGGAAAATTAAGCATTTTTCCAGCAATAGGAAGTAATGCCATCAGACACCATTAGCCAGCAGCAATTTGCAGTGAAACAGCAGCAGGAGAGGAAAACAGGAAAAAATATGTTATATGTGAGGCCCAGCATGAAGCTGGCATTTAACCCACCCAAGGAAGGAAAAAGCAGCAGAGTTGTTTGCTAGTAGGATTGTAGAATTAAAGCACTTGTGCAAGGGCCTTTGCGTGGTTTATGAGAGTGGGAGAGTTCAGCCCAATGATTTTATTGTGACAGAGGCAGTAGAAATACTGATGATGCCACTACTGCATCAAGTTCCTGCCCGAGCCCCTAGGCAACAATGGGTGGGATCCTCAAGCATGGACAGAAGTACTGAGGCATGGAACCAGTAAGACATCACTCCGGCTCTCAACTTGGCTGGGAGGCAGGCAAGTGAGAACTCAGATGGGGAGGGGCACCTCAACCTCAGTGATCAGGAGGGAGGGAAAGATGACAATCCTGCCAGACCACATGCCAGATCACCTGGCAAGTCTGATGTGGGTGTCATGTGGGAGTGCAATTGTAGATGGGGGCATAGGAGGCACGGAAAGGAATTTAAAATGCCAAATTTAAAAGGGGAGGAAGGAAATCTAAGCACAGATTCTATAATCCCCCTTTCCACTAATCGAGATAATTCTCTGGTTTGCTTTTGGTTTAATCCTCTGTTTTTCATTTTGGGAAGACTTACTGCTTCCAATGTTATGAATCAATATTGTTAAGTGCTTCCAAAAGAAGGAAAAGTTCCAGATTGGCCATTCAAACTCTGGCTTGCTCAGCAACTAGAAGTGTTAAAAGATTTCCCCATTCCTTTGGGCCTCTTCCTCTTTGGGGGTTGCTCATTCACCTGAGCCAGATGGGGGAGCAAAACAAGGTGGTTGCTCATTCACTTCTGTCCTTGCTTCAGATTTATGCCATACATAGAACCATACAAATGTAGGGCTGGAAGGGATCTTGAGAGGTCATCTAGTTCAGCCCCCTGCACTGAAGTAGGATCAAGTAAACCTAGAGTGGACCATCCCTGACAGGTATTTTTTCAACCTGTTATTAAAAAATCTCGAATGATGGGGATTCCACAACCTCCCTGGGAAGCCTATTCCAGAGCTTAATTACCCTTATAGTTGGAAAGTTTCCCCTAATATCTAACTTAAATCTCCCTTGCTGAAGATTAAATCCATTACTTTTTGTCCTACCTTCAGTGCACATGGAGAACAATTGCTCACCATCCTCTTCATAACAGTACTTAACATATTTGAAGATTTATCAGGTCTCGCCCTCACGCTTCTTTTCTCAAGAGTAAATATGATCAGATTTATGACCTTTCCTCATAGGTCAGATATTCTAACCCTTTGACCATTTTTGTTGTTCTCCCTCTGGACTCTCTCCAATTTGTCCAAAACTGACCCAGTACTCCAGCTGAGGCCCCACCAATGCTAAGTAGAACAGGGCAACTAGTGAAGGAGTGTTGTATTTAATATAGCCAAAAGGATATTAGCCATTTTTGCAATTGCATCACATTGTTGACTAATTCATTGATCCACTATTACCCCCAGAGCCTTTTCAGGAGTATTACTGCCTAGCCAGTTACTCCCCATTTTGTAGCCAATTCTTTTCTTCCTCAGTGTAGTACTTTGCACTGGTCTTTATTGAATTTCAGTTTGTTGATTTCAGACTAGTTCTCCAAATCATTTAATAAGAACAAATTCCACCCAACTGCCTCTCAATCTGAGCACTGAGCAGGGGTGGTTTTACAGTTTTGGGGCTTTTCCCTCAGTGAGAGAGTAGTTTTGGGTGTTCTTTACATTCAATCTACATCTGCAAAATTTGCTGCCTCTTGTCATAGTTTGAATCCTCCCAGTGTGATCCTGTGCACCACCACACTGTGACAGAACATTCCAATGGCTAATATTAAACCAAGACTTTCTAACTGTCCTGAAAGCTCAGAACAGGCAGCCAGGTGAAAATGCAGAACCACCTTACCCACATTACACTAGGGGACAACTTCATCAGGTCACACATAACCACAGGTACTGTTGGTGCATTGCTCAACCCCAACAGAGAGACTATTGGCCATATATTGCGTAAAGAACCCTACATTAGGAAAGAAGATTCAGCTGCAAGCCTGTGTAAAAAAATAGGCTCAGAAAACATCCCACACTCACAGTGTTGCCAACTCTCATGATATTTAATGTTTTTCTTAAAGCCCCAGCTCCTGGAGACAAGTGGTTACAAGAGAATTTGAGCTGCCATTAAAAAAATAATTCTAAATTTCCAGCCCTTATGGTACAGAAAAAAAGTTTGATAATGTGCCCCACATGAACCTAAAAGGCTTAAAGGAAAAGAATCTGAAATGTATTTTTATCTAAATCTCATGAGTTTTGGGGGCCTTACTCATGATTTTTGATGTTTCGGGTTGGCAATTTTGGGATTCTGTCTTTAGAGTGTGAACAAGCTGCACCGATGCAGTGCAAATTCAAAGGGTTTACCACTTCTGATAAGTAATTGGTTGATAGTGAGAATATGAATATATAGTCTCAGATCTCGCTCTTTCACGCGCATGCGCGCACCTTGAAATAAAAACTTCCCTTCCCCACTAAAACTGAGGTTCAAAATAAATTTTGGTTAATTTTCCACTGTGACAAAGTTCCTGCTCTACCTTGGTGGGTCTTGCGCTTATTGGCAGATTTGCTCGCCTTGGAGCTTCACGGCAGCCTTCAGCTTGGCCGTTTTTCTGAATTCACAGTCCAGGTCGACTCCTCCTGTGTCTGACCAGGAATTGGGAGGATTTGGGGGGAACCCAGGCTCTGTGGAATGCAGCTGTCTAGAGTGCCTCCTGGAACAGCTGTGCGACAGCTACAACTCCCTGGGCTACTTCCCCATGGCCTCCTCCCAACACCTTCTTTATCCTCACCACAGAACCTTCCTCCTGGTGTGTGATAATGCTTGTACACCGCAGTCCTCCAACAGTCCACATTCTCACTCTCAGCTCCTAGTGCCTCTTGCTCCCAGCTCCTCACACGCACACCGCTCCTTTTTAAAACTCAGGTGCCCGGATTAGCCGGCCTTAATTGATTCTAGCAGCTTCTTGATTGGCTGCAGGTGTTCTAATCAGCCTGTCTTAATTGTCTCCAGAAGGTTCCTGATTGTTCTGGAACCTTCCCTGTTACCTTACCCAGGGAAAAGGGACCTACTTAGCCTGGGGCTAATATATCTGCCTTCTATTACTCTCCTACAGCCTGCATTCTCCAGAAGGTGGTATGTTTTTCACGATGGGGCTTTCAAGAAATTCCTTTCTGGCTTATGAATACACGAAAACACGTGATTTCAATTACTCTCCTATTGCCATCTGGCCTGACCCTGTCATACCACATACACACAGGCTCTAGTATGTTATCCTACTCTTCTGTATGTCTGGTTTCTTCCAAGAGAGAAAGCAGAAAACTTAAAATATAGCAAGGAAAGCACTTCTTGGTTTATTTCAGAAATAGAAACAGCTGAAGTGTTATGAGAAAAACCCTGCCAGCTCAGTTTTGCCCTTACATTGAAGTGCATTACATACCACCTCAGTAGAATGTGCATTGTTCACTATGATATGCGAAACACTTGACACAAGAACGTAAGTGAAGTGAGAAAAACCTGAAACTAATCAGATTTTGGGTAAAATGCTGTGCTAACCTCAAGCAGCAGCAGCAGGAAAAGCTCCAACACCAGAACACAGATTTATCCATCAGGTTAAGAACTGGGTCAGTGGATCAGAGGCTCTTTGGATATAAAAAGACAACAGATACCAAAGCTATCTTGAGGTATTTTGACACCTTGGTGTATAGAATCTTGTCAGTGGTCATAGTGCTTAAAGATACAAAGAGGATTAATGGCTGTTGAAATGTTGCCAGCCTAGATGAATGCTAGTGATACTTCTGATGAAACAGAGCAGGCCATTGGAGGCCTTGACAAATACTGCAGACGACAGCTGCGGGATCAGATGGTGAAATCTGCCTAACACCTGACAGATGCATCACTTATCTCGCCGCCGCCCCCCACCTCCCCAAATCACCATCACTCTCTGTCTGTCTGCACTCTGCAATATTTAACAAACTTTCTAATATGTGGCCCTAAAGAAGCTGACAGGAACGGGCGTCTCCCATGTCCGCTAAAGGGGAGGAATATGCAAAGGAGGATTAATACAAAATGAAAGGCGAGGAGAAGGGGCAAGACAAGGGAGACTTTACCACCTCTGCTACAAGTGTCTACAAAAGATTTTAAACCCCTACTTCCCAATGCCATCGAAGTCAGAGATTAAGACTCACATAACACTCATGAGAACATGCATGTCTGCTGCCTTCTGTCATTTGTACACAGAGTTCATGAAGCAGCTGCTACAGATGTTTGGAGCAGCAGTTCTCAAACTGGGGTCCATTGACCACTGAGGGTCCTTAGAGGGGGTTTGCACATCTGCTGGGTGGCCCGCTGAGGTGAGTCAGGGGGCGGAGGGGGTGCTCGCTCCCCGAGCACCACTGTATGGAGCTAGCCTGAGCTGCCTGGCGTCACCACTCTCCCCCTGTATGTTTCTTTGCATCCCCTGGTGGTGCAGAGAAATGTTTGAGGGGGGCAGCAACATGCAGCGGAGCTTGGGGAGGGAGCATGAGAGGTTTTCAAACTAGGGGTGTGGAGGAATGTTTGGGGAAGGGGAAGACAATGCCATGGGGCTCAGGGAGAGTGCGCCAGAGGTTTTCAAACAAGGGGGACACATAGGAACATTCGGGTGGGTGAGTGGTGACACCAGGTTGCTCAGGCCGGCCATGCACGGTGGAGCTTGGAGACGGAGTGCCAGAGGTTTTCAATCTAGGGGTGTGGAGAAATGTTTGGGGGTGGGGAGACAATGCCATGGGGCTTGGAGAGGGAGTGACAGAGGTTTTCAAATGAGGAGGGTACAGAGGAACATTCTGGTGGGCAAGAGGGTGGCTGACACCAGGTGGCTCAGGCCAGCATTCCGGGTGAGTTCAGGGAAAGAGCACCACCTCCGCTCCTGACTAACCTCATTTGGCCACCCAACCTGTCTAGGTTGGAAGGGGTGCAACCAAAAATTGCAGCATCACTGCAGAAGAGAGATCTCTTCATGCCATCAGAAGGGGTTGCCTCACAGCCATTCACTCCATGAGCAGGCACAGCCAGCCAAGGAGACACACCACTTCTCTGCCCTGCTACATCAGAACTTCAGGGAGCAGGATCAAATGGAAGCCAGAAATCTGGGGGTGCACGTGACCCCATGTAACACACACACACACCCTGTGTTGCTTCTGCGTCACACAAGGATAGATAGACTCTGCAGTCAGAAGCAGAAACACCCATCTGACTAATATCTGTAAGTACTCTTATACTCTCTTTCTTAAAGCATTACTAACAGTACATATTTATATGAAGTACACACAGTTTTGTCAATCAGTTTCTCAGTTGGGGGTCAATGATTAATACTGCATTTGAAAAAAGGGGTCCATCAACAAAGAAAAGTTTGAGAACTTTGGTTTAGAGATTGCTCAGAAGGCTACCGCTTTTATGGGAGCAACAGAGGAAGGTCAACCAAAAACTTCAGCTAGCGCAGACTGCAGCAGTCAGATTTGCTCAACAACGTATCCTAGAAGGAGCACATTGGACCTGTGCTCCAGAGACTATAATAGCCTCATTTTTCATATTCAGGCGTAACTCAGGTTGTTGGTTCTCAACTATAAGTCATCCCCCATAGATTGGAACCTGCTGATTTGAGAGTTTTTCCCCACCCATAAATCCTGAAGCTGCAAGCAGATAGTCCCTTGAATTAGTCTTTTTCTCAGTGGCTGACCCTTTGGTATTGCTTCCCATATACACTTGTGTTTTGGTCTGAAAGAGCTGAGTTTTGGATCTTCAGGACAAATTGTAAAGGCTGGTTACTTCAAGTCTCAGGATGGGAGTGTTGCAGAACTCCTGTTTCTTATTTGCTGACATTGGTCCAGCAAATACACATAGCTGATGTTTTCCACTGTTGCTACGTGTAAATGTACGTGAAGGATAATCAACAGGCATTCTTTGCAAATGGAAAAATGAACATATAAAGAATGCTACATGTGGCTCCTGGGAGTAATGGATTAAACTGAAGGGCATCTTTTATGAGAGCTTCTTTTCTCCTAGACTTAGCATGGGGAAAATACAGGGAATAATGGGGGAAGTGCGGTTACTATCGAAAGGCAGCTTCTAAATGAAGCTCTGGTATTTGCTGTTCAAGCGTGGGCTCATCCACTCCTACTGGAGCCTGCAGTGAAGTCAGAGTGCTGAATCTGTGACACCCAATTCATTCCCTTGGCAACAGGCTGTGAGATCATAAATGCTAGATTAGGATTCACTGCAGAATCAAGAAGAGCTACATCTGCAATACTAGCAAAGGGGAAATTAAACTAGTCAGTGGTAGGAGCATATTTCTGTTTGAATAAATCTGCTGCAACTCTACCCATGGGTAGAAGCAGGATAATACTTAATAGATATAGAAAGCTTTTCATATCCAAAGTGCTTTACAAATATCAGCTCTCACAATGCCCCCTGGGAGGGAGATGACTGACTAGCCCTATTTTGCAGGTGATGAAAATGAGACAGTGAGTGGCTATGTGACTTGCCCTAAACCACAGAAGGGTATGCATCAGAAACGAGACTAGATCTCAGGACTTCCTAGTTCCCAATCCTGTACTCAGGATTGTATCAGATTAACAATACATTTACAGTCTGACACTGGGCTTCGATAATGCTGGGGTCACATTCAGGAACCAGGGTGCCTTCAGCAAGAGGGCTCCAGAGAGAAAACACTAGTTAAAAGCTTTATTTGTAAACACATATCCTGTTTTGTGCACAGGGCCAAGTGTCTCAATATGTGCCCCTCAGAAGTCCAAATTCAGCAACTCTTCCTTTAGAAAGCCATTATGTCTCATTGAAAATATGAACAAAAGTCTGAGTTTAAAAAACTTCTACTGATATAAAAAAACCCTGAATTCTATTTCTCACACCGTCCACCCACCCCCCCCTTCATAGAAACAGGTCTTATAGTTCTTTAGAAGTCAGTGTTCCAGCAGCTCAATCCTCACATGTGGTTATGAGACCAATAGCTTCCGGTCGGAAAGACAAGCAGTAGACAAACAAACTCGAAGAATGAATAATCCTCGCAATAACAAAGGGAACCAAAACGCAGAAAATATATCATGTTACGTAGAAGCAGGAGGGAGTTAAAGTAGACAGCTTGCAAAGTTTGCTGTGAAACGTCATTGGTGCTTTAAATACAGAAAAGCAAAATCACCCTCACAGAGAGGCCATAAAATGCCAGCAGGCAACAAAGACTCTCTGACAAGGACAGCATCGGGCAATGCAAAAGCCCCAGAATCACATTTAAAATGCCTTGGAAGAATACCCTCACACACTTTCTTTCTAGTTTAAAGTCTAATATAGGAGTCAGAAGTCCTAGGTAAGGAATTCACAGTAAATGCCGTAATCAATTATACCCTGACAACTGCAGGTAAACAGACCTCACCAGCATTGATTAAGCATCAAGGTTTTTCAGCATCTGCTTTACAGAACTCCTCAACCTGTTTGTACAGCACAGATAAAGCAGCACTCAAAAGGCTTCAGGGCATGACCGTTCCTGCTCAATGCCTCTGCCTGGGCAGCATGGCAGCACTGCCAGCCACACAGCAACACATGGATCCTATCAACAGATCACGGTTACAAAAGCAGAAAGGTCTCAGGGCAGATTGCTTCTTACAACTCTAACAAGCACACAGTAACTATATTAAGGCCTGGTCTACATTGGGGGGGTGGAAATCGATATAAGATAGGCAACTTCAGCTACGAGAATAGAGTAGCTGAAGTCGACGTACCTTAGATTGACTTAGAATCACTTACTTGGTGTCCTCACGGCGCGGGATCAACAGCTGCTGCTCCCCCGTCGACTCCGCTTCCGCCTCTCGCCATAGTGGAGTTCCAGAGTCGAGGGCAGAGCGATCGGGGATCTACACTAGATGCGAAAATCGATCCCCGATAGATCGATCACTACCCGCCAATCCGGCGGGTAGTGTAGACGTGGCCTAAGAGTGGGGTAAGGAGCAAGTGGCTTGTGAGGAGGGCAGGGGGAATACTCTGCATAACCAAAAGCTTCAATCAAGATAATGACCAACACTTCATCAATAAACTTAACAGTCTTCAGGTAACTACTGTATATTAAAAGGGGGATATTACTAAATACATTCCACTGCCAACCTCCTCTGCATTAGAGGGATATTTGATTTGTTTAAGAGACTAAGGACTGTCCAAAGGCTAGTATTTGCAGAAGCCTCCACCACGGGTTTCTGAACACCAAAGCCCCCTCCTCCCACCAAGACTGTTGTGGCTAAAAGTCTGGGGTTTCTCACCAACAATGCCCCTGCCACACTAAATCTTATTTAGGAACTGCAGGAGGCTGGCCTAGTAAGCAACCTTTGCCCCTCCATACAAGAGACCTGGATTACATTCTCAGTCCTAAACTTTTGCACAACAGGTAGTCAATGAATTCAGCTGACTGGGTTCCAAGAGGTATCCAGTGCCCAGGATGGAGGGCAGGGGGGCCTTACGGACAGGAGGTACATGCAGAGGGGAAGGAGAACAGAAGAAGGTGGGTCATGTCAGTGCACCAACATGGGCACAGAAAACCCCACGGAAAAAAATAAAATTACCAAATTACCTGTTTTTGTTTTGGTTCGGTTTGTTTCTTTTTGGGGTGGGGTGGGGGGGGGGGGAGAAGAACAGAACAGTCTGGCCTACAATTTTCCCTTTTTTTCCCCTTCAGGTTTTTCCCCTCCAACTGCAAATTACTCTGCATGCAGTTCCCAATAAATCAAGCTTTGCGAAATAACCCTGACATGTGCAGGGCTGAGAACCAGCCAACAAGCAATGATGAGATGTCCCCAAAATGATTAAGGAAAATACAGAGCATCTAAGGTTACATATGAAGCCTGTTGTACTTTGGCCTGAGCACATGGGCAACGCTGTAAGTGCTGTTCCCAAAACCTCTGATATTCAAAAGCGCACTTGGTTGACAGGGAGCCTGTGGATTTGTGGACAGATTGTCACACAAAAACTGTCAGGTTTTTCGAAAGACGTTCAGACCTCTCTCTGCCTGCGTTACGGAGCACATCAAAGGCACAGAAGATGAACCACGCACACAGATCTGACTGAGTGGTGGGTGTATATGTTCAGAGCACTGTACTGGGGGGGGGGAGTAGGGGGCGGGGAGAAAAGAGAAGGGAGGTTTATAATGTGAATAATCAAGGGCAGAAAGTTCCAGAAACTTGACAGGTTTTGGCAGCAATTCTCATCTTTGCATTTATATATTTATGAGACACATTTCCACTCTAAGAGCGAACTTGGGAGAGAAAAAAAAAATTATACAAGCAGCAATTTAATTTGCCACCACAGTTTTTTCCTCCCTCCCCTATTTCTGAATATGTTTGTATTTTGAATGCTTGCTCACTCATATTCAGAGCCTGGAGCTGCAGAAAAAGAGTGGTCTAGTGGTTACACCAAGGAAAAGGAAGCGATTTACTGTGTTGTAACTGGAGTTGGAGATGCATGGTTGCTACGTGCATTCCACTGTGGATACGCATGCGCTCCATAGGCCTGGGGCTGGAGAATTCTAGCAATCAGTGTCCGTTGATCTGAACCTGCAGCCCTGCTCTCCTTGTGCTCCGTACTGAGGTTGTAAAGGGTGGTTCAGACTGACCGCCTACTCCAGTTCCTTCTCTACTGTGAATCCAGTCATAATCCAAAGCAGATGGGAAGGAAGTACGTAGTGGAACACACATAGGGACCATGCCTCTCGGAGAATTTCGGTTACAACAAGTTTCCCTTCTTCTCTTGTGCTTGTCCCTCAGTGTATTCCACTGTGGGTGACTGAAAAGCAGTGCTCAAAAAGGAGGAGGATTGGAGGATGCATGTGGTACAGCTGCTTGTAGAACAACTGCCCCAAAGGAGGCATCAGCATAGGAGTCTTAGGCCAAGGCATAATGTCTTGTAAACATGCAGATGGAACTCCACATAGCTGCCCTGAAAATGTCAAGGAGTACCACCTGTTGAAGTGATGCCACTGAGACGCATTGTGCCCTTGTAAAGTGAGCCCTTACTTTGTGTGGGGCAGGGAGTTGTGCCAACTGGTCGAGCAAGATACTACCAGAGATCCACTTAGACTTTCTGGGAGTATACAGCTTGACCTAGAATTCATTCTGCTACAGCAACAAACGGTCTAGGTAACTTTCTGATCAGTTTTGTTCTCTGCAGACAAAATGTCAATGCTCACTGAATGTTGAGGGAATGAAGTCTCCTCTCCATGCCTGAGAGGTGGGGCTTCAGGAAAAAAGAGACGCAGAAAAAAGTGAATTGACTTGTTTATGTGAAAGTCTGAAATTAACTTAGGAGTGAATTATTGGCATAGCTGTAGTGAGACTTTGTCCTTATGCAATATTGTTTATGGTGGATCATATACCTACCATCCTGGCCAATGTGTTGGCAAGGAGGAATGCAACCTTCATTGAACAGGTAAAGCATAGAATATGTAGTTAGCAGTTCAAAGGGTGATTTAGTGAGTGGCGCGAGAACTAAATATAGGTCCCAGTGAGGGGTTGGTTTCTTTACTGGCAGAAAGGTTCTGATCAGGCCTTTCAAGAATCTGGTTGTTACTGAGTGGGTAAAGGTTAAGTAACCATCCAACGGTGGGGGACATGCACTGACTGCTGCCAGGTAAAACTTCAGTGAACTGAAGAAAAAGACCTGATGTCTTAGGCATAAGGAGACGCTGTAGAATAGTGGAAATATCCATGATCTCTGGAAAGAGATTATTTTTGCTGGGCCCAGGTAGAAAAAACATTTCCACTTGGCCAAATAGCATTTCCTGGCAGAATGCTTTTGGCTATTAAGAATAGTTTGCACAAATTCAGAGCAGGACGGTTCTAGGGTTGACACTCATCAAAATATCAAGCTGTGAGATCATGTGCTTTGGGATTGGGATGCTGGACTCTGCCATTCACCTGGGTCAAGAGAGTTGCAAAGAACCGGACATTGATTGGCGGGCAGGATGACATTCGTAGGCAGCCTGGAAACTAGAATTGCCTGGACCATTTGTGGGGGCCATGGGGCTCCGTGCATTGCCCTGACCCCAAGCAATGGCTCTGCACTCCCACTGGCTGGGAATTGGCCAATGGGAGCTGGGGGGGGCATTGCCTGCACGCCTCCACCTAGGAGTCGGAACTGCTGCTGGCTGTTTCCAGGGTACAGCACGGTCCACGGTGCCATGACAGACAGAAAGCCTGCCTCTGCACCCCAGCTGCGCCATTGACCAAGAGCTGCCGAAGGTAAGTCCTCCCAACCCTGGAGCCCCAATCCCCTGCCCCAGCCCTGAGTGTCCCCCCAACCCCATGTGCCCTCCCAAAGCCGGAGCCCCAACCCCATGCCCCAGACCTGAGTCCCCTGCCCAAACCCAGAGCCCCAAACCCCTCCCCAGAGCCCTGAGCACCCTCCCACACCCTGAACCCCTGATTCCCGCCCTCACCCCCACACTCTAACCCTCTGCCCCAGCCTTGAGCCCCCTCCCACGTCTCTCATCCCCAGCTCCGTTGGGTTGCAGGCATCAACAATTTTCTTCAACTGGGTCGCCAGAAAAAAAGTTTGAAAACCACTGGTGTAGACAGTGAGCTTGCTTATGTCACCTTAAGTGGCCTCCAGGCGGTGTCCCACAATGCCCATCATGACTGCTCCTGTAAGCAGTTTCTACTCTGCTGCCCTACAGCCAGGTACACGGGCACATGCCCCTCCTGCTTTAAAGCCCCAGGAATTTTTGAAATTCCGCTTCCTGTTTGCGCAGGGTGGACACCTCACATCACTTCTTCCCAGCTTTCTGCAGCAAACGTGCTCCCACCTGCAGTACATCAGAGTTGTTGGATCTGTAGGGACTGTGGGGAGAGGAAGCTGTGCAGTCGCAGCTCCGATCCAGCCACAGGAACTTTGACGCCGACAAGCAGACTGCTCGTGGCATGGATAAGGGCACAAAAGGGACAAAGCAGTGCCATGCTAAGATCAAGGAGCTGAGGCAGGTGTACCAGAAGGCAAGGGGGGCCAACCATCTGTCTGGTGTAATGCCAAAAACATGCCACTTCTACAAGGGGCTGCACACCATCCCCGGCAGCAACCCCACGTCCACCACCAAAAACCCCGCAGATACTTCGAGGGTACTGGAGGCAGCCGAGTCAACCCCAAGGACGAAGCGGTGGATGAGGAGGTTGAGCTGGAGGACGAGGTGAGACAGGCAACAGATTCGTCTGGTGGCGTGGCAGCCAGGACCTCTTTTTGACTCCAGAGTGGTTTAGCCAGTTCCACCTCTGGCGTCCCTGAAGCTGGAGAGGAGAGCTCCGGTAAGTTCTCATTTTGCTTTGATAGTGCACGGTTACATGAGCTAGAGGTGTCCTTTATTTTGTTATGTGGTGCACGTGGGAGAAGGGATGAAATTAACACCACCAGGTGCTGTTTGCATCTGCTTTGCATTTCCCTATGCAGTTACACAGTGGGGGGCCCCATAGAGAAGTTTGTTAAGCACACACATCTCCTGGGAATTCTCCAGAGATCTCTAGGAAACTTTGCTGCAGATACTCTGCAATCCTCTGCCAAAGCTTCCTTGGCAGAGCTGCTTTGTGTCTTTCGCCCGTTGAAGGAAACTTTGCCGCACCAATCGGCAATTACTTCTGGAGGAACCAAAGCAGCACACAGGCAAGCAGCATACAGACCTGGTCTGAAGTCACACGCACGCAGGAGATGCATCCTTGCATCTTCGGTTACCCTCAGTAGTGAGATATCAGCTATGATCACCCCTATCTGTGGAAAATGGTGCCAGTATTCAGAATAGCATACCTAGATGCTTGTACTGATCCCCTTCTGAACTCACCCAGACCCTTTGTCCGGTCTTGCACTCCCCTCCTCCCGCCGATGAACTCACCATGTTTAGTGCTGGCTGTGCTGCGTGCTTGCCATGAGAAAGTGAGGAAGAGGTGTACGTAACTTTTATGATTCAAGATTGAGGGCACACACAATATTGACTGTGTATTGTTTCTTTTGCTTTTGCAGATGTGCCCTTGAGGGCCAGCTCCACACCAGCAGAATGCCTCCATCAGATAAAGTAGTGAACGAGGAGGAATAAGGAGGACATATTTCATAAAGTGCTGCAATCATCAGATCAGGCCAATAGCGAGCATGGAGAGACACAATCGAAATACTAGAAATGAATAGCCAGCAGATGATACAGGGCCAGGAGCAGATAACTTTCATGTAGAACCAAACAGAGATGCTGAGGTCCCTGATTGCACTGCAGGGAGAACACGTGTGCTCGACTCCCCCTGTAGCCCATACAGAACTGCCTTCCTTGCTCTCCCAAAACTTCCGACACACATTCCCCTCACGTTCCTGGCCTGTCACAGTAACCCTTGTACTCTACCGCAGGGACATTTTCCATAATGACAGCTGGACTTACACAGCTGTGAGATCCTCACTTCAGAGAGTGCTGCTCACTGTCATATCCCTTGTAAGAAATGTTAATCTGTGTATTGCTGTTTAATAAAAATTTAGTCTTACAGGAGACAGTAATTCTTTATTTGTGACCTACACAGTGTGGTTGCCACAGAAATTCACACACAGTGGCAACTGGCACATTTGCAGACTAAATTAACGCTCAGGCAGGAATCATTACAGGAGTCATTCAATGTGGCGCAATTCATTACAGAAAGACATTACTGGGACTCATTGTCAAAACGCTGCTTCAAAGCCTCCCAAATTTGAATAGCCCCCATTGAGGCCCTGTTATAGCCCCGGTGTCTGGCTGCTCAAAATCAGCTGCCAGGCGACCCACCTCTGTCCTCCACCTCTGGAGAAGCTTTTCCTCCTTGGCTTCATAAATGTTATGCAGAACACAGAAGGCTGTTATGACCACAGGAATATTTTCCTCATTGAGGTATAACCTGCCAAAAAAGCAGTGCCAGCGACCCTTTAGACTGACAAAAGCACATTCTACAGTCATTCTGCACCTGCTGATTCTGTTGTTGAAGCACTCCTTGCTGCTGTCAAGGTTTCTTGTGTATGGCTTCATGAGCCATGGGAATAAGGAGTAGGAGCTGGGTCTCCCAGGATCACTATGGGCATTTCCACAGCCCCTGTTGGAATCTTCTGGTCTGGAAAGAAAGTCCCTGCATGAAGCTTTATATACAGGCCAGTGTTCCTGAAGATGCGTGCGTCATGCACCTTCCCTAACCACCCTGTGTTGATGTCAGTGAAATGACACTGGTGATCCACCAGTGCATGCAATCCCATAGAGACAAAGCCCTTTATGTTCATGTACTCCATCACAAGATGGTTTGGGGCCAAAATTACAACGTGTGTGCCATCTATCGCCCTGCCACCGTTTAGTGAATGCCACTGCCGCAAAGCCATCTGCTATTTCCTGCACATTGCCCAGAGTCACAGTCCTTCATAGCAGGAGGCGATTAACAGCCCTGCACATTTGCATCACACAACCCTTATGGTGGGCTTCCCAACTGCAAGATGATTCACGACTGACCGGTAGCAGTTTGGAGTTGCCAGTGATCAGCACACACTTTTCTATCATTAGGGCAGTTCTCATTTTGGTGTCTTTGTGACACAGGGCTGGGGCGAGCTCCACACGGAATTCAAGGAAGGTGGCTTTGTGCATATGAAAGTTCTGAAGCCACTGCTCATCATCATCCCATACCTGCATCACAACCGATCCCACCACTCGGTGCTTTTTTCCTGAGCCCAATAGCAACGATCTACTGTATGCAGCTACTCCGTGAATGCAAACACCAATCTTGAATTGTTTCTTTCCATGGCACACAGCAGGGCAGACACCACGGATTCTTGTTCAGATCCACAGCTCACGAAATACTACAGGATCAGCTGTGTTGTGTTGATAGCACTTATCACAAGAATGGTGAGCAGTGCAGGATCCAGGCTGTTAGGCAGAGATGGTGGGCACAAAGTTTACAGGGGCAGTTGAAAAATGGTGCGAAACGCAATCAGAAGCCCTTGGAATTATGGAACAGAGAAAACTGCATCATGGGGAAGTGATCCCACCCCCCAAGGATGCACTGCTATCCATTCCCAGATGGTTATAATAATTATATGTGGTTTGAGCATTGGCCTGCTAAACCCAGGGTTGTGAGTTCAATCCTTGAGGGGGCCATTTAGGGATCTGGGGCAAAAATTGGGGATTGGTCCTGCTTTGAGCAGGGGGTTGGACTAGATGATGTCTTGAGGTCCCTTCTAACCCTGATATTCTATGATTCTAACTCTCAGTGGGAGAAGGTGGCAATTGGCACAGTGAGATAGCTACCCATGGTCCACTGCTCTGTCGGTGCTAGAGCACCAACCGTGGACGTGCTCTGCTGACACAAAGAGCGTTGTGTGAACATGCACAAGCAATGTAATTACAGCAGTTTACGATCACTGACGTAGCTTAAGTCAATTTAACTCTGTAGTGTAGACATGGCCTAAGGTTGCTCCTATAAATTCTTTAATCTGCATCAGGATTAGCATAGATTTCTCCATGTTCACAAAAAGAAAAGGAGTACTTGTGGCACCTCAGAGACTAACAAATTTATTTGAGCATAGACTCTTACGGATGACAGATGCTGAAGCAGCAATGAGGTTGATATGAGGTCTTCCTGGTTTGTCCTGCCAAAGAGAAGCCAATCATCTAAATCCAGGAAGAAGGGCGACAATGGTTTGCCTGAACTGCTCTACTACTACTGGAAACACTTTGGTGAAGACACTGGGTGCAGTTGCTAGGCCAAATGGGAGCACCCCGTATTGACAATTGTTGGAACCCCCCATAAACCAGTTATTCTGTGCTCAAGAATAACTAGTGTTTCCTTTTTTTGGCTTTTAAATATTGTGTTTCAAAATGGGCTAAGATTCTTCCAGTGGTAAATAAATAAATAAATAAATGGTGGTTATTCTGGAGGAGGGAGTCCTGCTGGCCTGCAGGGAAATGGCAGGTAAAGCATGTGACGGGAAGAGAGATGGTAAGGAGGAGGAGAAAGAAGTCAAATAATATTTTTTAAACCATTTCCTTTTCCACAGTTCGACAGCCACATTCTCTTTGCTTTTAAGTATATTCTTCTTCTCCTTCACGTAATTTTTGGAGCTTTCCTGATTCCTCTGAAGAGAATGAAACATCGAGGAGACTTCTTTGTTGCTGGTAAAGAGCTTGAAAATGATAAATACATGACCCAATCAGAGAGGAGGGATAACAACAGCCAATGAGATTAGAAATAGATGCATATTCACAGTAGAGTTACTGAGACGTAACCATGATTAGGCAAATCAGACAATCACAGCAGAGTGCAGGGAACTGCATAACTGAGGAAGAAATCTACATCCCTGCACTCTGGCTGAGACATTTCCGTCTGACTAGATTATTATTACAATCCTCATATATGACATCAGATGTGGCCTTGAATGCTGTTAGGTCACCACAATTTAAAAATTATGGTCTCATTGCAGGATCAACTAGGAAAAAGGGTTTCCTTCCTCACAGCTCACAATAAATAGTTTATTATCTATTTTTCAAAACAATATTTAAACCAGGAAATTGCTGTTGAGATGAAAAGTCAAGTTTCCAAGGGCATCCTGGGAGCACAAATGAATGAAGTAGGAACACATGTACTTACCAGAGTCAAAACAACCAATTTAATGTAAACACGTCCACATTCAGAATTCAATCTCTATACACCAAAAGGTCTCCTCCTCCCACAGCAAAGGGTATTTCATACAAAGAAGGAACTTGGTCCACCAGCTAAATGAGGAACCACCACATGTAAACCTCCTAAAGCAATTCTAGATACTTACACTTAAATTACAGCTGGGACTTTGTGGTTGTAGCTAACAAAACATACAGAAAGGAAAAGTTTTATTTTTTTAAGTGACTTTAGTACAGGTTAAAGATGTATCCTTATTTGACAACGAAATCTCTCCTTCACCGCAGCTGAGTTGGGGCCATAGAGTCCGGAAATAAATCATGGGGGACAAAAAATGAAAAAAAAAAAACAGGAATGCTATTGCAGGTAAAAAATATTTTTGTCTACAGTTGTAGAAACCTCCCATCATGCATACTGAGACCCCCTGGAAAATGAAATTCTTGATCCAGAGAACAAATGGATAAACCAAAATGCAAACTTCTCCACCCTGCCCTGCATGCCTGGTCTCTGACCTGGAGAGGCAACCTCTGTATGCATGGCCAGGTCACTTCTTCCCCATCTTCTGAGACTGTCAATTGGGATACAAATTTTTTGGCAATATGAATACTTATATTCTAACAAGACCAAGACTCACCGTTTCACTGCCACCCAAACCGCTGCATAGACAGCAAATGGTGTCCACAGCTAAACCAAGCTGTAATTGAATGAATGACCTAGAGGTGAAAGACTCCATAACCCATTCTCACTACTAAGTACTGCCCATGAAATCACATGAAAGGCAATTTTGTTGTGCACACACAATTGTATTTGGAAAATTGAGATCCCAGTCGACTGACTCCAGAGAGCAGTTGAAAGCTCCCCAAGACATTTACATGTCCAGTTGGGCATAGAGCATAACATTTTTAACATGTCCAAATGAAAAATGCACATACTGAAAGAGAAAAAAAAAGGACTCAATTTCCTTTGTGGTCACTCTGACAGACATTTTCCACCTTTTTTAGAAAAACCCACACACAGGCCTGCTCAAAATTTGTTAGATGCCCCAGGCTCATCAGGCAATTTCTTGGTATTGCTTGATGCAGCATAATACACCTTCTGGAACAATCAAGAAGGGAGAAAACCAAGAGTTGCTAGTAGACCAAGACCTGCAAGCCCATGGCAACCCATCTTCTGTAACCAGAGGGCACAAAATTGTAGATGTAGAATCTCAGCTTTTATCAATAAAAAAAAATTAAGTTTCTAACCCTCTTTCTTCATGAAGACACTTAAAAATATAATAGCTAGGAGGAAAGCTTCCCTAAAGATCACCAGTTATTCATAGTCCCCTCAGACTACCCAGTGCTAGACTTTGGGTTCCTGGAGGAAAAAAACACCACACACATACAGCTGTAGGGTGGCGGACAAAGAAGGAAGAGGTACAATAGAGAAAAGGCTGCTCATTCCCTCTTCTTATTATTTATGCTTTTTCCTTCTTTTTTCTTTTCTCTGTCTCCTCACTCCTCCCTTCTTGGCTCTCACCTTCATATTGCCCTTTCTCCCCTCTTACACCTCTGTTTCCTTTCCACCTCCAAAAGCTTGCCACAATCCAGTCCTCCCCATGTTGCTGGCCCTCCGCCTAGGCCTGTAACTGCACTACACTAACTTTTGCAGCAGCTCCCATGGTCTCAGACTTCACTGGGTCTTACTATGAAAGGGTGAAGATTGGCTTACAGAGGGGTGGGGGCCATGAGAAGGGAAAGTCCTCATTCGGAATCTTCCTGGAGGGAAACGTGGCATTATAATTGTACAACAGACCTGAGCATGGTCCCTGATTTGTGTAGGTGTTCACACCCCAGCCTCTTGTCAATTTCACCATCTCAAGTGGCTAATGGCCTGTCTGCTGGGGACTACAAAGAATAGGATAACACACTGTTTTCTGTGAATCTTACAGGGCCATTCCCAATTTTTTGGGAAAAGCAGTTACTATTTTTATAACTAAATAGGGAGACTTCAATTCATTAATGCTGAATGTGGTAAGTTCATAATGAGCAACTCAATTTTGGGGGATAGAGAGGGGTTAAGGGAGAGAGTGGGACTGCAGTCATTTCTTGGGGGTAGGAGACATGTTGCAAAATGTTTTGCAGACTTGGCAAAAAAAAAAAAAAAAGTGCTAAAGACCAGCCCCGGTGACAGAGGATTTTGTGACAGATGAAACAAATACTATTTGCTGGAGTCCAAGAGCTCATAACAGGCCCTAAGGTATACGTATATTTAAGGAGGACATTAAAGCACATTATTTACAAGTTGTTCTGTCTCTTGGGTATGTGTATTATATGCCCAAGAAATTGGAATAGCTCCGTTATTCATACATTTGTTTAAAATGCCTGGCTGATGGGGAAAGCCTTCAAAGAAGTGGCCCTGGGCTGTCATGAAGCATGTATTTAAACACCCACAGAAAACTATTCCTATTAGAAACACACACACATACTGTGACTACATCTCACGAGGAGTAGGTACACAATAAGTTCAGTATCTGGACTGTTTCTAATTTAGTGGGGAAACTGAGATACTTCATGCAGCTGGACCATGTTATGAACTAATCACTGTCCGCATCATTTCTTCCTCAAAAATCAAGACAAGTACAGAACAGAATTTTAAAATAAACTTTGTGCTTAAAAAAGTTCAAGGCTTAAACCCAAGCAAGTAAAATAATTGTTGTTTAAAAAAAATATCCACAGAACTGAGGCCGCCTTTGCACATTTCAGCCGGGAGCAGTTTTTCCACAGCCAGGTTAAGAGCCCCTGCAAGAGGTGAGAGGAGAACAATGACTGTACCATAAAGGTGAATACAAGTAAGGAGAGGTACTAGACTGTGAGCCAGAATTTCTGTGTTCTATCGCTAACTCTGTCACAAACTCACCGTGTGACCTTAGGCAAGTCACTTTTCAAGCTCCTCTATGAATTGAACATAATACTATTGACTGGTCACCTCACATGGACATTCAGAGGCTAAAATTCTTCATTGTTTGGAAACCATGGGATCTTGGAATCCCTGGAAAGACGACACTAGTGAAGGACAAGTTATTGATATTAACTGTAAAGCCTTTCTGATCACATTCATCATCCTTATTCTTTCCTATTCCAAGTCAATCTTTGAGACAATTTGGTCATTACGCCCCTGCTTCTGCAAGGAACTTCATATGAGTTGATCCTGCACAGGTGCAGGGCTCTGCCTACATGGAACAACTTGCAGGATTGAGACCTAAAACTTGGATAGTCAAAGAGAAGCGTAAGAGACTTAGGTGCCCAAATCCCCTCAAAGTGCCTGAGACTCCTTTGACTTTCTCATCCTAAGTTACAGAACATATTTCAGTCAGAACATTTTTTTCCTATCAACTAATGAAGTAATTGTTTTCCCTTTCTCACTCTCCAGATTAATAACATAACCAATACTGCAGCTAACTGTAATTACATACAAGAACTAACTACATACCGCCTGGCTAAACAATTATTTGGATGCAAAAGGTAGGACTGCTGTTTATTGTACTGGGACAGTGTACATGGTACTGTATAGACTTACTCTGGTATGGTTGTACAGCACCAAGAAAAATACTGCCTGTAAGTACAAGAAGGGCATAGCCACTTAGGAAGAATAAGGACTCCAAAGGCTTAGAATGAGGAAATAATGGGATGAAATAAAGGAAAATAAAGGAAAAACTAGATATTAAAAAGAAGTGTCCACAGTGAGCTTTATTAGACAGTGGAACAAGCGGATAAGTGGACTGGACTGAACAAAACACTCATCTTCTGTAGGGAACAATTGTATGCTAACAAAGAGAGACAAGATTACGTCCTACATCATTTCTACCTGTAAAAAGTCTTCATGTACTTCCACTGATGGGACCGAATACCAGATTATTATCTATATTCAGCTGCTAAACTCAGTGTTAAGGCACCAAGTTCAAAACCACACACTGCCACATTTATTTCATAAGGAAGTCTAAAGATGGATTATTCCAAGATGAAGCAACCCATAAGCATCATTCTTTTCCTGTACAAAGGAACCTTAAACACACCAGAAAAACAAAATCATCATGAGGCTCAGGTAGCTCCCCATTCAGCACACAGGCTGCAAATGCATCTCTAAACTAATCATGAAGACTGAAAAGGAAGCAGACAGTTAGTTGCTGTTTGCATAGAAGCTCCTTGTAAACTGATGTCAGGCACCGTACATCAGTCAACAGTACTTAAGGTGAACATACACACTGAAGCGAAGGCAGACAGGCAGTGCTGACATCTAGCATTTTATTTACCCTAATATAAATGTTTTTTGAGTTCATCAAATTACCACTCAATTTCTCTGGTCTTTGAAAGCAGGTGCACTGAGGTATATTAACTACTAAACTTTACAGGCTTTTAGTGAAACAGCGATTAATGGGTGAATCAAGCATAGAGCACTGAAAGCCAGCTTGTAAGTCTAGCCAATAGAAATGCACAGTCGCATTTCACAGAAGACATAGCCACTGCACGGAAAACACCAATAAAAGCACCTCCAGCTGAACATTTCTAGACCCTGCCAAGACATATGCAGGCCAAAGGAGGGATGTGGGAGGCAGGTAACTGGAGAAGAAAACAGGAAAAGTAATTTTTTCAAAAAGATGGCATATGAAGTAAATAGTTCTACTAGTGGAAGGCAGCATAGGAGGGAGAGGTCAGAACTTGTTTCAGATGGCTACTCCACAGAGTTCAGAAGGTTCTCTCCCCTCTATAACATTGGGTCTGCCATTAAGAAAAGTAGTTTAACTTAACTCATAAAAAGGTACAGTAACTCCCCTTTGCTAAATCCCCAAAGGTTTGAAGGATGGCTATGCTGTGGCTTTAAGGACTTCTCGTGTCACATCAGTGAAGCAAGCATGACAAGAGTCTCTTGGAATCACCCCTGCCTAACAAGGCATGTTCATGCAAGCTCTTCAGACAGACTAAGCAACTGGGGAAACAGTCTGGAGGAACAGAGAGAACCTTATCAACCTATTACAGGAAGCTACACTGGGGGATTATTTTTCGTCTGTTCGCGGATCAAACCATCCACTTGATGAATTTGGCATTCTACTGTGTTGCTCCATTGGCTTGATAGACAAACCTCTCACAGTACTTCTCTGTACTTGAGAAAACTTATCTGTCTACAATGCTTTTGATTTCAGAATGGTAATTCGGGTGGTGGGAAGTTCAATAGAATAAGAAATGCACAAAAATTATTTTACTGAAGTCAAATCAAGAATGTCCAGATTCTTAAAACAGATCAGAGGAAATCAACCTATCTAGTGATGGGAAAGGAGGAGTTACTTCAGAAAGGACAATGATTTCTTACAGCACAGAATTTGGTTTTATACCAGTCTCTCTTATTCTAAGTGTCCTGAAGCACTTGACAGAGTGATAAGTGATAAGCAGTATAGTGACTGGAGGCAAGCAAAGCAGCCATTACACATATAGCAATAGCTCACATGCAGCCTGAAGACATTACACCTATTTTACTGAGAAGATAAATGGTGACCATGACACCTGCCAAGAGATATCAACTCATCTAGCAAAGGGCAATGAATATTTAACTCCCATCTAGATGGGGTTAACATCCCACCCCAAGGAGAGCACCTCAGCATAGTCCTTGGCTCAATACTAGGTATAAGCACATTACATTTCATGGATGGAGAAACTCCACATGAACTCCCCCAGCTCTTTTTGGTCTGTCTTAGTAAATTGTTTCAGTTTTCCCTTCATCAGATATCAGCTGGCAGTATTATTTTTCAAGTGGGCATTAATCAGTTTGCTCAAAACTGTAGAATACAGAGAGGACAAAATAGGATTGCACTGACAGTGGACCACATGAAGAGATAATCTAAATTAATTTTTGTTTTAAGAATTATTTTAGATTTCTCTCTTCAGTGGGTTAATGCTGAAAGACTTAAGAAAGGTGTGTATTGTAAGGAGGAATTTGAATGAAGAGGGAGTGTTTGACATGACAAAAGTGAGAGACTGCTCTAAGGAGAAGGGGTAAGAAGAATAAATATCAATAAAAATAACAAACAAAAACAACTTAGCACTTCCATAGTGCTTTACATGCCCTAAATGCTTTACAAACATGAATTAATGTTAAGTGCAAGGAAGGAAGGAGATTAATTTAACCAAATCAAACAAAGTGAATGCCACACACAAAATTATGAGATCCATGAAACTAAACAGAGGGAAAGGCGCATTAGATCTTTATCAATAAAAATGATATTTATTTAATGCATCCCTTTCCAACCTACAGAAATATGCACCAGCTGCAACTACCTCTTCTGGTACTTAATGCTTTGAAAACCTATGAGCGGGGATTGTCGCAAATTAATGTATCTACTGCTCAACACTGTTCATAGCTACATACTAGAAGTTACTGTAGGAGTCATTGCTTAAGAAATCAAAACAGAGAAAACCTCACTCTACAGCAGGGAGCTCTGTTTCATCCACTGAGATTACCCTGAGCCTTTCTGTGCTATTTCACACTACGCAACAAGCTATACATTTTTTGCTTTATTGTAGTATTGTCCTTAACTCCTCCAGGTCAGGTTAAATGCAGAAACAGGAGGAGAACAGCAGAAGAAATCAAGCAAATGTCTACATAGAATCATAGAATATCAGGGTTGGAAGGGACCCCAGAAGGTCATCTAGTCCAACCCCCTGCTCAAAGCAGGGCCAATTCCCAGTTAAATCATCCCAGCCAGGGCTTTGTCAAGCCTGACCTTAAAAACCTCTAAGGAAGGAGATTCTACCACCTCCCTAGGTAACGTATTCCAGTGTTTCACCACCCTCTTAGTGAAAAAGTTTTTCCTAATATCCAATCTAAACCTCCCCCACTGCAACTTGAGACCATTACTCCTCGTTCTGTCATCTGCTACCATTGAGAACAGTCTAGAGCCATCCTCTTTGGAACCCCCTTTCAGGTAGTTGAAAGCAGCTATCAAATCCCCCCTCATTCTTCTCTTCTGCAGGCTAAACAATCCCAGCTCCCTCAGCCTCTCCTCATAACTCATGTGTTCCAGTCCCCTAATCATTTTTGTTGCCCTTCGCTGGACTCTCTCCAATTTATCCACATCCTTCTTGAAGTGTGGGGCCCAAAACTGGACACAGTACTCCAGATGAGGCCTCACCAATGTCGAATAGAGGGGAACGATCACGTCCCTCGATCTGCTCGCTATGCCCCTACTTATACATCCCAAAATGCCATTGGCCTTCTTGGCAACAAGGGCACACTGCTGACTCATATCCAGCTTCTCGTCCACTGTCACCCCTAGGTCCTTTTCCGCAGAACTGCTGCCTAGCCATTCGGTCCCTAGTCTGTAGCTGTGCATTGGGTTCTTCCGTCCTAAGTGCAGGACCCTGCACTTATCCTTATTGAACCTCATCAGATTTCTTTTGGCCCAATCCTCCAATTTGTCTAGGTCTTTCTGTATCCTATCCCTCCCCTCCAGCGTATCTACCACTCCTCCCATGTCCCCTGGAAAATAACTGTATATTCAACAAACCCCATCAGCATCTGAAGGGTTTAAAAGGCGGTTGAATCGGCTTTTCATTCCACTTTAGTAGGCATGCATCTGCCATTTGCAGTGGCGAACGCCCACAGTTCACACCCCCATATAAAACACATGCAATTCTCATCCAATTCTGAACAGACTATATGCTCATTTTTAGTCCAAAGTTACCCCTTCCTGGCATTTATTGGTAACTTAAACATTACAACTCAGCCTAAGCTTCCTCCCCAAGCTTAATTGTTTCTATGATTCTCTCTGAAGGACTTCTCTTTCCAATCCCTCGTTCCCCTTATCCAGAAAAATGCTCCAGTACAAACCCTCTTGACTGTAGGAGACCTATTTCCTAGCATAACACTGCAGGAATTACACAGGACCCAATACAAGATGGCTCAGAGTAGCGCTGCATCCCTATGCAGGATACTAGAATCTGCTATCCTCCTACACAGAAAATTTATTCTTATTCCATGAGTTATAAAAGTTGACAGTCATTACCCATTCTAACTTTGGTCTCAGAATTCCCATCAGAGGTTGTGCTTTTTTTCCATGTTACACACCAACTACTACTGAAAGAGACCAGAGTGACTAAGGTTCCTAATATCTGCTAAAAAAAAGAAAAACCTGGTCACTCACCTTCTCGTAACTGTTGTTCTTCGAGATGTGTTGCTCATATCCAATATAGGTGTCTGCGCACCGCGTGCACAGTTCACTGGAAGGTTTTTCCCCTAGCTGCACCCATCGGGTCGGTGCCTTCATGGTGCCGCATATAGGGCCCTGCCAACCCGCCACCTCTCCAGTTCCTTCTTGCTGGATACTCCAACAGAGGGGAAGGTGGGTGGGTTTGGAATGGATATGAGCAACACATCTTGAAGAACAGTTACGAGAAGGTGAGTAACCGTTTTTTCTTTGAGAGCTTGTTCATATCAATTGCAATTAGGCAACTCCCAAGCCTTACCTAGGAGGTGGGGTCGGAGTTTATGAAATCACTGATTGAAGCACAGCCCTGCCGAACACTGCATCATCCCAGGCGTGCTGGGTGATAGCGTAATGTGAAGTGAAGGTGTGGACCGAAGACCACGTAGCCACTCTGCATATCTTCTGGATTGGTACCTGGGCCAGGAAGGCGGCTGAAGATGTCTGAGCTCTGGTGGAGCATGCAGCCAGAGCAGGGGCAGGGACCTTAGCGAGATCATAACAAACCCGGATACAGGATGTGATCCACAACAATATCCTTTGCGTGGACAACAGGGAGGCCTTTCATTCTGTCCGCCACAGCAAAACAAACAGCTGGTTTGACTTATGGAACAGCTTAGTTCATTCAATATACAAAGCTAATGCATGCCGCACATCTGGGGAATGGACTCTCTGCTCACGGCTATTGGCATGGGGTTTCAGGAAAAAGACAGGAAGGAATAAGTCTTGACTGGCATGGAAACTCAAGACCACTTTCATGAGGAACACTGGGTGGGGTCACAGTTGCACCTTGTCTTTGTAAAAAATGGTATACGGATGGTCGGATGATGGTAAATACCAGAGGTGCCAATGATAGGCTGAACAGTAGTATTGTCAATTGGTGGTGGGAACTCCCAACTGTAAATCTTAAGAAGCGCCTGGGGGGCGGGGACTATGGAAATGTGGAAGTAAATGTCCTTCAAGTCAAGGGTGGCATACCAATCTCCTGGATCCAGGGATGGGATGATAGTGGCCAAAGAGACCATTCAAAACTTTAGTTTCTTCATGAACTGTTGAGATTGCACAGGTCCAAGATGGGTCGAGGCCCCCTATTACTTTTGGTATTAAGGAATACCGGGAATAAAACCCCTTACCCCTGAGCTCCGGCAGAACCTTCTCCACACCCTCGCTGATAGGAGGGTTTCTACCTCCTGAATGAGAAGCTGTTGCTCATGAGAGGGGTCCCTGAAGAGGGACGGTGAAGGGGAGTGAGGGCGAGGAAAATTGGAGAGAATATCCCATCTCTACCATGCGGAGGACCCAATGGGCCTGAAGTGATTTGGGACCATGCTCGGTAGAAATGGGATAGATGTTCCAAAAATGGAAAAGAAGGATCCAGTTGAGAGGTTGGTATAACGCCCTCAGGCGCATCCCCAAAATGTCTGCTTAGGGCGTGGTGGCTGCCTGGACGACCCAGACCGCCTGTTAATCGGGGGTTGGCGATGGCGGTTCTGGTTTCTGGGACGCCTACAGTTCTGGTCCTGCTTAAACTACCCCTGGTATGGTTGTGTTGTGGGTTGAGGCTTAAATTATCTACGCTGAGTGGCAGGGGTGCGCAGACCCAGCAATCTTAGAGTGGCTCGGGAGTCTTTCAGACTGTGGACTCTCAAGTCTGTTTTCTCCGAAAATAACGTGGCCCGCTCAAATGGTAGGTCCTGAATTGTCTGCTGGACCTCCCCAGGGAGGCCAAGGCCTGCAGCTATGAGCAACAGCACATTGTAATGCCTAAAGACATCATCCATGTTGCAGAGTCCACTGAGTCTAATGCCACTTGCAGCAATGTCCTGGTGACCATCTTGCCCTTTTCCATGAGCGCTGAGAATTCCAGCTGAAAATCTGATGGGACAAGGTCAGAGAACTGGAACATTGCGTCCCAAGACTTGAAGTTATATTGGCTAAGGATTGCCTGCTAGTTTGCAATCTGAAGCTGGAGCCCTCCAGTGGAGTATATCTTTCTCCCAGAGAGGTCCAGCTTCTTTGCATCCTTAGCTTGATGGGTAGGTCCTTGTTGCCCTTGCCTTTCCCTTGCATTGACAGCCGCCATTACCAACGACTCTGGCAGGGGATGGGTAAACAAGTATTCATAGCCCCTGGAGGGTGAAAAGTACTTTCTCTCCACTCCCTTAGCTGTACAAGCCAGAGAAGATAGTGTTTGCCACAGGGTTTTTGTGTTCTCCTGAATGGTCTTTATCAGGGAAAGGGCCACCTTGGTGGATCCTGCTGGAGATAAAATGCTTAGCATTAGATCTGACACCTGACACTCGATCTGACATTAGATCTGACACTCGGTGACCTCCTCCATTTATACCCAGAGGTTCTGAGCGACCTGCTGCAGAAGTTCACAGTGGGCTCCGCTGTCAGGAACAGGGGTCCCTGGATGTCCCGAGGATGTCCCTGCCACCACCTCGTCTGGAGGTGATGAGGAGGAGTCTGGAATTTGGGAGGGGCCCCCCTGCCAATGCCACTCCTCAAAACACTGTGGCTCCGTCCCAACTCAGAGTCTGCTTCGGAGCCAGCCATGGTACCAGTTGCGGCGGCAGCCACGGTACCATCCATGGTACGAAGTGTAGCCACAGTGCCGGGTACAATGCCGGGTCTGTTGTCGGTGCCAGGCGTGGTAACAAACACGGCGCTGGTGGTGGTAGTGGTGGCTGATTCCCGGGAGAAATCCTTGGCCCTAGACGCAGTTGGACACGACAGAAAAAGAGAATACCAAGGCGGACCCCTGGGACTGCTGGAAAGCCCACGGGGTCCAGAAGGGCCACTGGGTCGGCATCGGAGCCGGTACCTGCCAATGCAGTGGCCACGGTACCAGGGGAAAGGTTTGGGTCATCCCCACTGACTGGGAGTGCTGGCGGCTATGACGTCAGCTTCTCCAGGACACACGAGTCACTGTCGGATGAGGCTGTGCGCAGGGATCATGGCGGCGCTATGCCCGTTGGTAGCGGGGCGATGTAGATCATTGCCAAGTCATAGCCGGCTTGACCCTGGACTTCACCGGTGGCCTCTGAGTCATTGGGGGACTCGGGACTGGTGCCGTGACACCATGGTCGGGGGAGTTCGGACCTGTCAATGTTATCACATTCTGCGCCATCTCATAAGTCTCGGGTGCGAAAAGGTCCTCCACCTGGGTCTCTGCTGGTGGCACCGGACTCACCGGTCCCTCTCGTGGGCCCGGAATCAATGGTGCCAGCTGTTGAGCTGGAGGGAAGGTACTGTCTTGCACTAGTCTCCCTCCCTTGAGTTCACATTCTCATGCGCGGGAAGGGGACTGCCCTCTATCAGTCTTCCTGTGCTGCTTCTTTGGGACAGGAGACCGTGAGTGGTGCAGAGAATGATCCTGCGCCATGCTCAGTGGAGGGGAGTGCTGGTAGTCTCTGACCCCAGAGTCCTTCCTCAGCACCTCCCGGACCGAAGCCAATGCCGCGTCCATGGGGCTCGACTCAAACTGAGGGGCCAAGAGCTGCTTCCATTAGCAGCAACTTTAGTCTGTGTGCCTCCTTCATGCGGGGGCGAAAGCTCCTACAAGATCTTGCACCTGTCTGCTTGATAGCACTCCCCCAAGCATTTTACACAAGCTGAGTGCAGGTTGCCCTTTGGCATAGGCTTCTGGCAAACTCCACACTGCTTAAACCCCTGGGTCTGAGGCATGCCCTGGGCCTGGGAGAGGAATGGGGAAGGAAAACATCCCCCCTGCCCGGTACCCCAAGTCCAGATGTCTAACTAACAATTTTAAAACTATCTTTAACTATTTACAGAAAATATGCTCGAGGATCGCTCGTACGTTCCGACAACTGCCACAGACGGTAAGAAGGAACTGGAGAGGCAGTGGATCATCAGGGCCCTATATGTGGCGCCATGAAGGCGCGACTCCAGGGGGCTCCAGAGCCGACCCAATGGGTGCTGCTAGGGGAAAAACCTTCTGGTGAACGGTGCACGCGGCGCGAGCACACCTAATTGGAATAGATATGAGCAAGCACTCAAAGAAGAACTAGATGTACCCGAGACTTCACCCAATCAGCATAAAGGCCAAAGAAAAAATTCTTCACATTTCTGTAGCTGTACTGCTTCAAAGCACTGGGCAAATACACTAATCCTCACAGCACCCCAAGGGAAGCAATTATCTACCTACGAGTTCTTCTTATTTCACAGATTCAAAAACTGAGGCAGAAAGATGAAATGATGTGCCCACATTCAAAAAGAGAGGAAACTACCATTAGAAATCAGAACTGCCTTGCTTCCAGTCCTGTGCTCAGACAACTAGATATCACTGCCTCTCTGAAGGTTACAAATTAGAGAGATAATTAATATATTTACCCAGTCTAGTCCTTCAAATTAAGGTCTTCAGCGAAGTAACATCTTCAGTGCTGCATCCCATGGAACTACTGAGTTCAGTTCTGGTGACCCTCTGTGATAAATGAAGGGTGGGGGGAAGCTCCCTTTTATGGACACCCAGCCAGTCAGTTAGCTATAAAATTCCTGTTAGTAGCTATGCGCTACTTGCTTTACCTGTAAAGCGTAGGGAGTGGGCACTTGACCAAAAGAGCCAATGGGAAGGTGAGAACTTTTTAAAATTGGGGGAGAAAAAAAAAAAGCTTACCCTTTGTCGGGCTGTGTTGCTCTCCCGGAGAGCAGAGACAGGGCTGAAGCTAGAAACTACTCAGTTGAAACGCCAGATATGCAAGTAGATCAGGAAATGTCTAGGAAGACGCGATTAGGTTTATCTCTTTATGGCTTGTGGACTCCTCTGTGCTAACCCCAGGTGCTTTCGTTTTGCCTGTAACCTTTAAACTGGACCTCAGAAAGCTATCTTGATGCTTAATCCTTGTAATTGTTTTTTGTTTTTTTTTTTAAACCTAGCAAAAAGCCTAAGTTCCAGATGTATTTTCTCTCTTTTGTTTTTAATAAAATGTACCTTTTTTAAGAACAGGATCGGATTTTCGGATTTGGGTGTCCCTAAGAGGTTTGTGCATATGTTGTTTAATTAGCTGGTGGCAACAGCTGATTTCCTTTGTTTTCTTTCTCAGCTCTTCCGGGGGGGGGGAGGGGGGTGCTGAAAAGGCTTGAGGGTACCCCACAGGAAGGAATTCCCAAGTGTGCCTCCCTGGGTTCTCAAAGGGTTTTTTTTCACTTGGGTGGTGGCAGCATCTACCCATCCAAGGTCAGAGAAAAGCTGTAACCTCGAGAGTTTGATACAAGCCTGGAGTGGCCGTATTAATTTTTAGAATCCTTGCAGGCCCCCACCTTCTGTACTCAAAGTGCCAGAGTGGGGAATCAGCCCTGACACCCTATCTTAAAGCACAGCAGGAGAGAGGTTTCAGAGACAGGCAACAAAAATCAGAGGCCTGGAAAAAACTTTCATAGGATGAGAGGTTGAAAAGGTAGAGATTGTTTAGTTTAATGGAGACATACGTAAAAGGGGATTGGACAGAAGTATAAAAAGATAATGAATGGCACAGAGAAGGTAAATTGGGCGCACTCATTAACCCTATTATAGAATACAAGAGCAAGGGGATAGTCAATGACGTTAAAAGGAAACATTTAAAGCAGATAAAACGAAACGTTGCAGAATGCATGGTTAACCTGTGGAATCCACTGCCACAATATATCATTGAGGCCAAGAACTCAGTCGGATTCAAAAAATGAACTACACGTTTATGTGAATAATGGGAATATCCACAGACTCATTCAATGGTATAAATTTTTTTTAAGGGATATAAACCCTCATGCTTCAGGGCATATGTCAACCTCTAACTGACAGCAATCAGGATGACACTTCCCCTGTGGGCAAATTATTCCATAATTATGCACAACATAGGGTAGTAATTTTCTTTCTTTTTTTTTTTTTTTGCGGGGGGGGGGGTAAACTTCTCCTGTTGAAACATCTGAAATTGGCCACTGGACCAGATAAAGCGCTGGTCTGATCCAGATGGCAATTCTGCCATTCCTATGAAATACGCTTCTCCAGTGTGGTGTGATTATCCTGATGTCCTATGAAGTGAATGGTTGGTTACTCAGTGAGAAAACCTCAGATGGAGAACTAGGTCTGTTCCTGAAGCCAGCAAAGAAGTTAAAAACATCCCTCGAAAATAGATAAATACAAAAGTCTAATGCTTTCGCATTCTGTTACCACACGCAAGTGGGGACCAAGCCAAACCCATGCTTCAGATAAGCAAAGTACAGGCAGGGAATTCCTGACAGCTTGTTCTTTCCAAGTATGATTTTGGGTTCTTTAGCTCTATATTGAATCATCACCTCCCCTTCGCCCCCCACGAGCCACCCCCAAACCATCTAGCTTTGGCAATCCAAATGTCCTTCCGTGACATTTTGAAACACTGGAGAAGGAAAACAACAGCTGTTCAGATGCTCCCCCTAACTCATCTCCCACCAAACCTCTTAAAAAAAAAAAAAAGGTTCAATTGGAAGAGTCTAAAAAACAGTGACTACAGAAGCCATCAAGGTCTGTGTGTGTTCAGCAAGTGAAAGTGGAATTATATAAAAGCAATAGCTAATAAAAAAGATTGTTCTGTGCTGAGTTTTCCATCTTTCCAACCATTATAAGAATAAAATTATCCACAGAAAAGATACCTTTTCCAAAACTAATACAATTAAGCTTTATTACACTATTTCAAGTACATCTCTCTCATCTCCCGACCTAGCTCCCACACCTCCAGCTCCAATCTAGACTAACAGTTGGAGATTTTCTTCTCTTTTGTTACCATAAAATGTTCATGTTTAAGGGTCAAAACAATCTACTGTTTTGAGCTAGGAAACAAAGTCTGCCCTTATTACCTACTCACTAAAGAAGGAAAAGCTCTATGCACCAGCAATTCGAATGGGACTAAAGGTCTTCCATCTGATCTCAAATCAAGTGAAACTCCTGTAGCCAAAGCATCAGTCACCTTGTATTTAAAAGGTTAGTCCTATACAGGAGGATTGCAAAGGGAACCACAGAATATAAAAAGGCCTCAAGGGGAGGGCAAGGCTGGACACAACTTCTCTCCAGCCCACAAGTCTGCAAAAAGAACAGACACACAAATACTCCTAGCAGTTTCCACTTTGGGAAACCAAATCTGGAGGGAACAAATACAAGAGACACAGCATGAGGCCAAGAAATTGCAAAATTCCCTTTACATATGAACATATGGATGACTGTGATAGTTAGAGTGATAGCGGGTGGATTGTTTGTGCAGTGGAATCTCAATCTCCATTATCCATAAACTGAATTAAAACCTGAATTTATTGCAGCATTAAGTGGTAGTTTTAGTAGTTTGTTTTTTCAATTAATTATACAGATAAAAGTGTTGCCACAATGTGCAACATGAAACTGCTCCTGGATATATGTTTCACCATTAATGGCATTAAAAAGTACAGTACAGAACAAACATGCACTAGCAAAGGGAGAGAAAAGGAAACTAGATATGCTAATAGGGTCTTCCTATTTTTACAATGTAATTTTCCAGTGAAAATGGGCCACTATCACACTGCACGTTAGTAGTAAAGCAGATGCACAAATTCCACTGTCTCTTTGGGATCCACCTTCTCCCTCATTGCATTTTTCTCAGGCATGCAACATCACTAGAAGTCAGAGCTGTGAAACCTCTCTGTCACAAGGTCTAATTAATTTCCATTGTAGAATATTATTCTTCATGTTTATTACAAAATAAATACTACTACTAACATTATTTCATTTTGTCAGGGAGAGAAAAACACTTCAGTTCATAAGGAACAGTGTGGCTGTTCCGATTTTTATTACGTCAATTTTTAAAAACTCATCATGGTAAACAATTAAACAGAAGCAAATCCCACGTTTAGAGAAGAGATTGAAATCCCTAAATGGATTTTCAAAGGTCATTTCAGGCTTAAAAGATGCCTGACAGTGTCTCTTTAAATCACATTCATTTCAAAGGCTTATCCAGCACAAAACAGACAGTGCATTGCAGCAACACACTTTGATCTGTTGGGATCCTCCGAGAAAAATAATACAACTTTAATTCATATGTATAGCAAGATTTGAGATTATTTTTATTTTTTTGGCCATGGATTTTTAACAAAAGCAATAAAAACAAGGCAACTTTGCTTTCAACTAAACCCTGTGGTGAGAGAGAAAAATAAAAACCTGAATTATTATAAACTAGTTTTTAAAAAATCATCCAATTAAAAACCAATTATCTTTCAAATGTGAGTTGTTTAAAGGTTCTGTTTGTGGAGCTGTTTGATTTAACTGCATAAGGTGGATGTGGGAGATAAATAATGGGGACTGACAGTTCCAGGTTTCAGCACAATGCTTCTTGTTTCTCTTCTCTGCTGATCCACTCGGATCCATGTCTGAGCCCATTAGCATTCAGCCACTGCGAATGAAAGACAACATAGCCTTACCTTCCTCTCAATACGGGCCAACTGCTCCTTACAGAAGGCGTCTCGCCGTTTCAGCTCCGCCTCCTTGCACTGTAGTTCCCGTGCCTAGGAGGAAGAGCAAACAGCCTATCAACAGATCAGAATGGTGAAGAGGAGAGCTAAAGGGACAAGAATAGCAGGACAAGAAGAGGACTGAAAGAAGTCCAGAAACCACACATCAACCAGGACTGGTGGAGAGGGGCTCAAACCAGGTCTCTCCAAATGGAATTCAGTCAGACCTTCACCACATTAAACATACACTTGCTTTAATTTAGGATTGCTCTCAAAGTTCTAAAGAGCTGTCACCATCACACTTCCGTTTTCTACCCGACATGTATTCCTTCTCCCTATTAAAAGAATGGCAATATAAATCATCTAAGATGCATAATCATAGAAGTGACCCATATGACAAATGTAGGACTTTCCCCTGCCTTTTCCAGAGTTCCCATCTAGTCTAGAGCCAAATCTCTCATATAAAAGGACTTCTACCACTTCCCTTAGGTGTCTAGATGCTTTAAAATACAAAACAAAAAGCCACCTTCAAACTCCTACCACTTGGGGTTTAAGAGAAGTCACACAAGAGTCAACTTATTCTTAAGATCTTGAGGGTAACCCTGAATATTCAAACCGTATCCACACACACTTAATTGCCAATGCATTTGCTTTTATACTTACTTAGTGCCTAAATAAGGTGGCAAGTTTCTTTCCATCCCCATTGCCTATTGGCCCCTCCCCCCGCTCACTTAGTATACTTGGCCCCCAACCTTTGTTTTAGGTCTTACCCAACACCCTTTTTTTTAAAATAGGATTTTTTTGCTTCCTTGTAATAAAGCACATGGTTACAGTGTGTTTGACTCTTCAAACAGCAAGTCAGGCATCCTAACACAAGCTTAAAGTCATCAGCCAGAAAAAACAGGACAAGAAAAGTATTATAGGAACATAGCTTCCCCATTCAGAGAACAGTTTTGTACAGTTAGGAGTTCACTGCACTCTCACCCCTATGTTGGAGTGGCATTGAGATAACACGGCATTGATGGAACTGAACTGATATTTCTTATTAACAGCTTAAAATAAAAATCAGCAACATTAAAATTGCAGTGGAGGAGGATGGAACTTGTGCCCCCAAAAGTCTGCATGACCACCTAACTTATCACCAGGCAGTGGACCTTTCAAAGGCAAAATTATTAAACCGTTTCACACGAATGCAAACACTGCTAATACATACACAGATCCCAGCAGCATCATTCTTAACTTTTAATGATGCCCGATGCAATGGTAGAGGATGCTTGTCCGATAGGATTAAGCAGCCTGGACAGGAATGTCCCCTGTGGGCTCAGACCTGTCATTTTACAGCCAGCCGTCATTGTTAATGAGAAAAATTACATCTGAAAGCGAGTTGCTGTGTGTTTCCTTCTATTTGCTATCCTGATGATGGATACACTGTGGTATAATGAGGGGATCTTTTAAGTTAGAGAGGGATGGGGGAACGGAAAAAGATGCTGGTAAAGCAGCAAGGAGGCGGCTTTTTTGTTACATGCATCATCTTTACAGGGATGGTAATGGTCAACTTCTCTGAAGTGGTAACTAGATTTGAACCTTTCTGGTTCCCATGCTTGCTTTCCCTGCCATTTAGGACCAGAGTAAGGCATACACACTATAGGCCTGTGCCTAAAGCCCCAGCTCCAGGAGTCATGTGGTTAAAGAAGAATTTCAGCTTCCATATTAAAAAAAAGTTTCTATTCCTCATGGTTGCAAAGAAAAGCTTAAATGTGACTCAAGCGTAATCAAATCCCTGAGTCTGCAGACGGCCTGGAAAAGACTAGTAACTTTTGTAATTGTTGTTCTTTGAGATGTGCTGCTTATGTCCATTCCATTGTAGTTGTGCGTGCTCACCACATGCACTGGTGCTGGAAGCTTTTCCCTTAGTGGTATCCATAGAGGACTGGCTCTGGCCCCCTCTGGAATGGCATGAGAATGCACTAGTATAAGGGGCCCCGCTGGCTCCCCCCTTCCCTCAGTTCCTTCTTGCTGGAACTCCAACAGAGGGGAAGGAGGGTGGGTCATGGAATAGACATGAGCAACACACCTCCAAGAACAACAGTTACGAAAGATAACCGTCTATTTCTTCTTTTTCGAGTGCTTGCTCATGCCCATTCCATTGTAGGTGACTCCCAAGCAGTACCATCGCAGGCAGGTAGGAGTTCATGGACATGTCGATTGCAACACAGCTCTGCCAAATTCAGCGTCATCTCTGGTTTGCTGTGTGATGGTGTAATGCATTGTGAATGTGGATCCTGAAGAACATGTTGTGGTCCTCCAGATGTCCTGGATAGAGACATGTGCCAGGAAGGCAGCTGAAAATGTCTGAGCCCTAGCTGAGTAAGCCTTCACTTCACAGCCTGCACCAACTCGTAACAACTACGGATGCAGGTGGTGAACCAACTCAACTTTCTCTGAGAGGACACCCAAAGGCCCTTCATCCTGTCTGCTATTGTGATAAAGAGCTGGATCGATCTGCAAAAGAGCTTGGTGCGCTCCAGGCAGAAAGCCAGGGCACACCTGACAGCTAGAGTGCGCAGCCGCCTCTCCTCATTGGTCATGTGAGGCTTTGGACGGAACACTGGGAGGAAGATATCCTAGTGGACATGGAAGTGTGACACCACCTTTGGCAGGAAAGGGCCTTGTCCTTGTAGAATACCGTTTATGGGGGCTCCAAAGACAGGGCTTTAATCTTGGCAACATCTCGCCGAGGTAATAGCTACAAGGAATGCAACCCTAGGGAACAAGAAGCCATACGCTCAAAGAATGGACCTGTGAGCCTGGAGAGTACCAGGTTGAGGTCCCATTGTGGAACCAGGTCCCAGATCGGCAGAAAGAGTCTTTCAAGGCCTTTCAGGAACACTGATCAGCATCTCACGTGAGAATACCAATCTACCCTGGATGTGAGAATGGAAGGCCGATATGGCTGCCTGGTGCACCTTGATCAAAGAGAAGATAAGACCTTGGTGCTTTAAGTGAAGCAGGTAATCCAGGATGGACTGCAGAGACTACTGGGTCCGGGAGACATTTCGCTCCGACACCCAGCAGGAGAAACGCTTCCACTTTGCCAGACAAGTTGCTCTGGTGGAAGGCTTTCTGCTCTCCAAGAGAACCTGCTGTAGCTGACTAAAGCAGGCTTGCTCCTCTGAATTCAGCCACACAGCATCCAAGCTGTAAGGTTCGGGTGCAGGAGTCGACTGTGATCCTGCGAGAGTAGATCCAGGCAGTTGGGAAGTGGCCACAAGGTTGCTATGGCCAAGTCCATGAGCATGCCGAACCAATGCTGGGGCGATCATAATGACCTGTGCCTTGTCCCTCTTGATCTTCAAGAGGACTTTGCTTATGAGCGGAATTGGCGGGAATGTGTACATCAGGTCTCCTGACCAAGACAGGAGAAAAGCATCGGATAGTGAGACTCTGCCAAGGCCTTGGAGAGACCAAAACTGATGACACTTCCTGTTCTATCTGGTGGCGAGCAGGTCCACTCGGGGAGCTCCCCACTTCTGGAAGAGCATTCCGATGACCTCCAAGTGAAGGGACCACTTGTGGTGAGAGAAGAAGGACCTGATGAGACGATCCATCAGCGTGTTCCGGATGCTGTGGAGGTGCAAGGCATCCAGGTGGATTGCATGCTGAATGCAGAAGTCCCACAGACAGAGGGGCCTCCTGGCACAGAGCAAGAGGAGTAATGCCGCACTGATGGAGACCGCTGGAAGGGTCCCAAGGCAGGTTTACCCCTCAAACAGGGCACCTCAGTGGCCAGCGTGGGCAGCACCAGAAGGGACAGAATGTCCTTAGTGGCCTGAATGGCCTCCAGCATAGACAGCACCTCCACATGCCGAGTGCCTCTTCCGCTTCACAGGGTGGCGGGCGGGTCTTGAAGTGGGCTGGACAGCACAGCAGGAGTTGGAACCTGACCACTGTCTGGAGGGGAAGAACTGCCCCGCGTGGGTCTTTGTTCTCCTCCAGCTCTCTCCTTCCCTTTACAGGACATAGGAGAACACCCCCTCCTGGTCTTTCTTTGCTTTTTAGCTGGTATGGGGATGGGGATCGGCACCAGTTGGAGGTCGGTGCCAGCCGCGCACTCTGCACCGAGGCTTCAGTGCTTGGAAGAGAGTCCAGTCTCGTCGGCTCTGAGGCCAGTGCAAGGGCCGACTCCACAAGGAGCGCTTGGAGACGAATGTCCCGCTCCTTTTTCACCACGGCCTGAAGCTCTTGCAAATGTGATACTTGTCGCTCACATGGGTTTACCCTAAACCAGGGTTGGGCAAACTTTTTGGCCCGAGGGCCACATCTGGGTGGGGAAATTGTATTCAGGGCCATGAATGTATTGCTGGGGTAGGGGTGTGCAGTGCAGGAAGAGATTCAGGGGAAGGGGTTGGGGTGCAAGAGGGGGCTCAGGGCAGGAGGCTGGGGTGCAGGAAGGGTGTGGAATGTGGGAGAGGGCTCAAGACAGGGGGTTGAGGTGCAGGAGGGGTTCAGGGTGTAAGTTCCGGCCCAGTGCTGCTTACCTGGAGCAGCTCCGGGGTAGCAGCAGCACACAGCGGGGCTAAGGCAGGCTCCCTGCCTACCCTGGCCCTGTGCCGCTCTAGCACCATGTCCCTGCAGCCCCTGGGGGAAGGGAGGGGGTAGAGGGCTCCGCGCGCTGCCCTCACCTGCGGGTACCTCCCCTGAAGCTCCCATTGGACGTGGTTCCCCATTCCCGGCCAATGGGAGCTGCGGTGCCTGCAGCTGAGAGCAGTGCGTGGAGCCCTTGTCCCTGTGGCCCCTGGAGGAGCAGGGGCAATGGTGCTGGCCACTTCCAGGAGCGGCACGGGGCCAGGGCAGGCAGGGAGCCCGCCTTCACCCTGTGGCGCCATGGGGGTGGCAGTCCCGCTGGCCGGATCCAGCCCGCAGTCCGTAATTTGCCAACCCCTGCCCTAAACACTTCAAACAGCTTCTATGGGGATCACCGACTGGCATAGGATTTTTACAACAGTCACAAGGTTTGAAGCCCGGGGACCAGGGCATGCCCCATCCCTAGGCTGAGTCCCATACGGGACTAACAAACTAAACTATTAACTATACAAACTTTAAACAACTAATTTACTACTAGACACAGAGATAAGAAAACTTGCCCAAGCAAGGAGACATCCCAGCACCATCACTGGCGGTAAGAAAGAACTGGGGGGGTGGGGGGGGTGGAAGGGAGCCAGTTGCACCTCTTATACTGACACAGATGGGGCACTGAGGCACAAAGAGACTAAGTGACCGGTCAATGGTCACACAGGAAGTCTGTGCCAAGCAGGGAATTGAAGCCAGGTCTCCTGAATCCCATGCTAGTCCCCAGTGACCGGACCAATACCTCATTTCCAATGAACTTCTCTGATCATTCTCTCCACTATCACCATTATCCAGCTGAACTACAGACCAGAGGTTCTACTGAAAAAGTTTTACTTGTAATTCAGACATGTTTTCAATGATTTGCTCATTTTAAATAACTCCACTGAAGTGCCTTGAGAAAGTCTATTTAGATACAGATGTGCTTGAAAGTTGCTTTCTGTTTTCCTCTACCCCCAGCTGTTATGACTAGGAACTTCAGTACACTTTATCATAATGTTTGAAGTATGTACGGTACAGTCAGAACATGTGTCAGTTGAAATATTCACTATACCAAACATTACAAAACTGGGTTAGGCAACTAGGGACATTTTGCCTGAATGCAGGATATTTATTAAGAGCTCCTCTTGTCCTGCTGCTTATTCCTCACCTGAAGTCAGAAGCCTGTGATGTCCCAAACAGAGCTGGCTGCTGTGGAGAAGATTATAAATTTCACAGAGGATTGAAACTGCAGGTGGCAAACAAAGCATCAGAAACATTTTTAATGTAAAAAGTTTTTCACTAACAAAGGATGGAGGAAGAAATATGTAACACCACACTGGTTTCTAAATAGGATGCTGCTGATCCATTTTGTGTCCATGTTTAAGAGGTTGAGTTGGGCTTGGGCATGTTGTGTGAGGAGTGACTGCGTTCCAGAGGAGCATTTGAGAGTAGAATACTAACTTCTCAACAACCAAATTCACACTCCCCTTCTCAAATGAGTGATGTATAAGTATATCTAAAGGGAAGTGGAAACCATTTAAGGGACATGGAACGTCTCACTAAAGGGACACGCTAGGCAAGGAGATTGAGGAGGCAGGGCAGAATGGACAACAGAGAGGACAGCACAGTGCAAATGGCCTCTTCCCTCCTATGCAAGGAGGAGGGCATAAGATGCCTGAGAATTGTCTGTAATTGTGTTGGGAACTGAGGGCTTGTCTACATGCAGCATTACTGCATGGTAAGCTAAGGTGTGAATCTACATAGCACTAGCTTGCTGCAGTGCGCTTTGTCATACTCCCATTTCAAAATGGAAACAGGACAAAGCACACTACAGAACTTTTCGTGCACTAGTTAGTGCGTGGCAAGCCAGGCTGTGACTGCACATTAGCTTGTTGTGCACTAACTAACTAACTGTGTAGATAAGCCCTCAGTGCTCTGTACTCTTGAGGTGGAATAGTGAAGGTCCAGTGCCCGTGCACTACCTCATCTCTGTTCAACAGAGCAGCTGTTGCACCAGGGTTAGCGTCTTCAAATTCCAAGACTCAACTCTTTTAACCATACATCAAACAGATGTTGGTGAAGTTTATTCTGTGAGAGGGAGAGAGTGTAGAAGATCCTTCTGAGGTTCCTCCTAATTTCTCTCTTTACATCTTCCTCCCACCCTATACACCAAGAGGCTCTGGGTAGAAACAATCTTCTTTTCAGCCAAGGAAGTCTGGATTTATCTCCCCAAAAAACACTGCTCTTGGATCAGCCATAAGGAGCTGTTGCAAAGCAACACATTGCCCTCCTTCCATGCGCCTCTCACTTCACCATGTAAGATGTTATGAATAATTACGAAGGCACCTGTGTTGGTTACTAAACTGGTTGGTTATTAATCATTGAGGAGTTGAGTGCACTGCTCCCACAGGCACAAAGAGCAAGAAACAAGCTCGGTACCCAAACTGAGAACTCCAGTGCTATGCCTGCGTCATATGGCAACATAGTACTGGAGTTTTGAGGTCTTTGGAATCAGTCTTCCCATGCAGGGCTCATGGCAGGTATCATCCCAACTGTGTTAATGTATATTTTATGCCCTTTAATCAAAATACAGTTCTCAGTTTTACATTTTATTTACTTCTTTTCACTTGTGCAAAGGTCAGGCTTCCAGTACACATCTGTGAGACATGTACATGCAAACCAGAGAGAAAATTTACAAGTAAAAGGAAGTTTGTTGGCAGGGCCAGATTAAGATAGGTTAAACAGGATTCAAGAATGAGGCACAGCAATAGTGCAGAGCTCACAATTGTCACCAGGCTGCCTCACTTAAACAAGACTATCCAGGACCCCAAAATGTGGAAAAGACAAAAATCTATTTTAGGGAAACTGGTTGTCTCTATGCGAAGGGAGGTTTGACATAGGAGAAAAGGTCCGTAGCAAGGCCCATGGGAGTTCTTCCCAGAGGCAATTCACAGAATCTGGTAACTGATACTTCTGAAATTCATTTATCCATGAACAACACTCAACTGGGCACATATGGTCTACGAACTTTTACTCCTGGGGGAATTCTGCATCACTGCACATGCACAGAATGATGTCCCCTGCAGATTTCTTTGCTTCCCTGCAGAAAAATGACTTTCTGACAGGGAAGCAAAGGGAAGCCACAAGAGCAGTCATGCAACCCTCCCCAGCAGTATGTTTCAGGTGCCCAGGGCAGCCGGCAGAGAGGTAAATCACTGTGGGGCAGGACTGGGGAAGACCCGGCTGGTGGCTCCTACCCTGAGCCAAGCTCAGCTGCTAGCCCCAGCTGGGCTGGGGAGGACGGGACTTCCTCTTCCCCTGCACGGCATCTGGGACAGTGTCAGACCCACTCCCAAATTTCTCCTCCAGCTGCAGAAGACTCTGCAAACTTCCCCTCACCCATGTGCTTTCTGCACACATCACTCCTCAGTTACAGGGGGAGAAATCACTGTACAGGGAGCTGCTCCCCCATCCACCCAGACGCCCTCAAACAACCCAGACCCTCACGCTGAGCCTCATCCTTCCCCCTGGAACCAAAATCCCCACCCTACTGAGCCCCACCCCCACTGAGCCCCACTCCCCAGCATCTGGACCCCTCGCCCTCTGCTGAGCCCCAACCATCGCCCAGACTCCCTCGCCCCCTGCTGAGCCCCAACCATCTTCACCTGGATCCCCTGCAGACTCCCATTACCATTGCACCAAGAACCCCCCAACAAACCCCTGTGCATCCAGATCCCTCCCGCACCCAGATGTCCAACTGAGCCGCCCACACCCAGACTGCCCCACACAGAACCCTCTCAACCCACACCTGCATCCCCCCATACTTGGATCCTGCCTTACTGAGCCTGCCTGCCTGCACCTGGCACAGAGGAGCAGGGCCTTAGGGTGTTTCTGGGGCAGACCTGGTCCTTGCACTGTGTCAGGGTTGGGTGCAGCCTCACCGCTGAGTCCGTGTCCCGGATGGGCAAGGGGGTGATCTCCCACCTCTGTGCAGCCAGTGCTCCCCAATCCCAATACCTCCACATTTATTTGACAAATAAAATTTGCAGAGTTTTGCAGAATTTTAAAATATTGTGCATAGAATTTTTACTTTTGTGGCACAGAATGCCCTCAGGAGTAACAAACTCCAACAGTGTTTTACAGGGTCAGAGGCATGGGACACAGCACCTCCTTACACCCCACCCCACTAGAAAAAAAAAACTAACCTCTCTTACAAATGCCTTTTTTCTATTTTAAATTATTTTAATGGGGGGAGGGGGGGGAAATCCGCTTCCCCAAATGAATCCAGTAGCATAGATAAGAGGTCTCATCTGGGTCACCTCAGTCTAAAAATTGCAAACACTTGTTGCTTGTGCCTGCCCATGTGTCTTCTTCAGTCACTGGAGCAGACACAATATTGAAGAGAACCCTGTTCAGGACCCCAGGACTGGAATAACTGGTGTGCTACTGGTCAAGATTGAAGTGCACCAGCAAAGTAGTGTGTTCTAGAACTGGAATAGCTGGAGTGCTGCTGGTCAAGACTAATGGGCAATAGCTGAGCTGAAAGGTGGAAGGCAAGACTGAAATAGTAAGGGATGCTGTAAATCAAGACTGAGATCTGTGTATGGAGGGGCATTCAAGATTGAAATAACAAAGGGTTATTTAAATCAGGATTAAGTTACATAGGGAGAAATCTAGCCAATCAACAGTGGTTGGTACAGTTCTCAATGTCTAGGTTAGGCAGCTCAGCCCTGCAAAATCACCCTGGAGTTCTTTGTCCCCGAAGTATATTACAGGTAGAGCCCTGTGCAGATACAAAATTTATATCAGCATCCAATCCTCAAAAGTGGTCTGCGGATATAAAGCGGATATCCGTGGATTTGCAGGGCTCCAATTACAGGTTCTCTAGACTCCAGCCCTATCATCACTTCCACTGAAATCAAAGGAAGTTTTTAACCACCAACTAGTGGGTTCAGACTTAGGCCCTAATGAGCAACACTGGAGAAACCTTCATTTCCTCCCTGCCTCTGCTACCCACTTAGCCCCACATACACCTACTCATCACCCTATCAAGTTTGGTCTCAGCAGCTGTAAGCTACACAAAAGGAACGAGTGAAAATCTTTATGGAGGAAATAATATGCAATTTTCTAGCTGAACACCTTTTAAAATGTAATGACAAAATAAAATCCTGCATCTGTGCTCGGCAATAACAATCTGTAAGCATGCGGTAACAATATGACAACTTGAAATAAGCAAGATGCAGACAAAAAGAGAGCTTACCCAGGCATCCAAATCCGCAGGCTTGGGGTGAAAAAAAAAAAAGGAGAGAGAAAGAGAGAAGGGGTAGGAAAGAGGGGGGGAAAAAAGATATCAGTAATTTATGGAGGCTGCCTACTGCTGCACAATACAGCTCTTAATACGATGAGTTCAGAAAAGTTCTTCAAGCCTTTTAACAGTGCACCTATGTCCCCTGTTAGCGACTGTGCTGTAAATAGAAGCTGTTAAATGGGCTTAGGCTTGGTAGTTAAAGAAAAATAAAACAACCCAACCCCCACTCACCCACCACGCGCACACTCTCTCCCTCTGCAATGAATGCTGCACAGTGCTCCCTATTGAGCAGATGATAGGCAAAGACAGATGTGATGCAGACAGAGTCATACAAGGCACTGCACAACATTAGAGATACTGATATCAGTAGCACCACACAGCAAGGGGTGTGGTATTGTCAGGTGCACTGTGAGGGACAAGGCCAAAAGCCCCGCAGCTTCCAAGCTCCCCAAGAGGAGCAGGTACAGTGTCTCCTGCACAAGAGCAGTTTTATATACTCAAGGTGACCTAGCTAGCAAGTCATCTTCACTCATGTAGTTACACTGGATACCTTACAGTTGACAGCTCAGCCAATGAAAATTTGATCAGTCAGTGACCAGATTTTCAGCCATGCCCTCTTTCATAGGCAGACCAATATTCCTACAGTATATAGTCTGAACCTCTCTGCCAAATCCAAGCTGTCTTGTTTTGCTCCCTCATCTTCTGCTTGCAAGGTCATTGTTTAGGGAATCCACAGTGAAGATGCACAGATTACAAGGATTTCAGTATCTCCTGTCTCTCACTTTTTATTATTATTTTTGACTTAAGCAATAACCCGGCAGCAGCAAAGCAAGTACAAGATGATAAACATCTCTAATGCCCATAAACAGCCTGGTTTCAGACTGAGATGTTTACAAGGCAGCCAGAGTGCTTATTCGTTGTCAAGGACTGCTACATCTCCTCTGCTTCTTGGGGTTACACTTGCTCGGCAGAACATTCTGTAAGTGGTTACTTTGGAAGGGCTCACCTTTTTTATCACAATTATTTATTGGAGGGGGCTTGGCGAAGTAGGAGGGATGTTCTTGTTGGTCGTAGTTCAGTGCCAGAGACAGCAGACAGCACAGAGCAATTGGTTTATGGAAGCTGCTGTTGTTTTAATGGCAGAGAGCAGCCACCTGAAGTTGTGGAGGGATGAAGTGTGATTAGCTATGCAACCGGTCTGTCCTGATCCTCTGCAACAGCAGAGAGGGGTGGAACTGAACGTCTACAGCTCACCTGGGTAAAGCCAATTTCCTCCTTTCTGCAGATGCACCACAACCAGAAAAAAGTCTTCAGTCCATCAAGCCAACACGTCAAGCATTCACTAACAATCGACAACTGATCATGACAGTAGCCTGGTTTCAACAATATTTTTCTTCCTACCTGTATTTGCAGTTTAGACAGGATGTGCTGGTTTTGTTTATTTTAACCTCTCCATTGCTGTACTGAACTCTGCCCTCAGTAGATGGGTGGGAGGGAATGGGTGCAGGTCGTAATGCATATTATTTCAGAAGATGTGCCACATACAGGTAGCTTTCTGCTGGTTTATGTCAGTCATCAATAGGACACTTACTTAAGTCATTAACTGTCATGCTCCTAGGGGAAAAACATTTGCATCAAAAATCCATAAATGTTGGCACTGACTCACTCTCTTTTGGGCAGCCTCAGCAGAGGCGCAGAATATTAAGAATGAACTTGCCCCATCACATTTGACGGGGCCTCTCCATGTCAGGTTTGAGATGCAATGGTGTATATGTGTGGGGGTAATTCTGCAAGGGAAGTTTGTATTACTGCCATGCTATGCCTGTTCTGTGGATACAAGGCTTCATTCTCAAAGGCTTTAAATTTGGCACCGTTCACAAAGAATAAAATTCACTTTAAGAGAGTCATTAAACTGAAACAGAAAAGTTTATCAAACAGTCCAAAATGTAACTAGACCAGCTCCTGTACTGGAAAAGTCAATCACATCCTGAGTAAGGGCCCAGCTAAGAGGAAAATAAGGAAAGAGAGATTCAAAAGAAAGCCACCTCCGGGGTCTACTTGGTTAAAACCTGCCATTTGGCAGGCTTGTGCCAACAGGTTTTGATGGACCTGCATTAATTAACGTTGGCTGACAGCAATGTACCCAGAGTGCCTAAACACTTGTTTCAGAGTTTAAGTTGCCTGGCTAAGAGAAACATCATCTTGTATATCTTGTTTCCCAGCCGTGTAGACTCAGCTTTGAGTTGCCAACTAAAAGCTTCTGTATTTTATGCTCTCTGCACCAATACTTAAGCCACATTTTCAAGCCTTTGGTCAACTCTGCAGCATCCCTGTGCTGAGACAAAGAGTACAAGGTTAGATTCACTTCCCTCACAACCCGCTATGGAGGAATTACAGTAAACCATACCATTGGTAGATTTATTACTTAGGAGCCCAAAAGAAACAAAGATTCTTCCTTTGACTGTACCAGGTGCGTAAGGTTACTTCTGAAGCAGACACAGATGTCAGCCCAGTAAACCTTCATTCTGGACATCCACATAGAAAAGGACCGATGCCTAAACTGCCCTGCAGTGTCTACCTGGAGTGGACTGTGGCTATGTCCAGGAACTATGCAAGTTATAAGTGTGTGTCGGGAAAGTTAACATTCAAGTAGAGACTTCGCACCAGGCAAGGGGTAGAGTCCCAAGTATCTATTAAGCGGTTCTCGGTCCAGTACACAATGAAATCATCAACACATGATGTCCCTTTAAAATGAGTCATCACAACCTCGTGGTGCATATCTGTCCATTTGTATGGATCTCTGACATTTCATTCCTGTGCATGATACCACACATTTCAGCACCTAGCCAGATCATTTCTGCCATCTACCTTGCAATGTACTACAATAAGGTGGACACTCAAGGAATGGGCTTTGGGGCAGGATGATACCTGTGAGCAGCACCAACAATTGCCTCGGAGTTATTCCAGCAGCTGCTATGTTGAGATAGGTCATATGCCCATCCTGCAGAGTGCCCAAAGGCTCAGCAGGAATCTGGACCATTGGCTAGATGTCTCCTTCATTAAAAGTCAGCGTGCCTGGAAACTGGCACAATGGTTTATGGGACACTGCCAGCTTCAGGATGGTGGAGCGTGACAGGAATGGGATTGAGACAGAACCTACAAGAGACTTGAGCAAATCTGACACAGCAGATGCTCGGATACAGGGAAGGGCATAAGTTCACAGTGACCTAAGCAGCTGCTGGCAACTCCTTTAGGTGTAACACAGCAGAGTTTGAGGAGCTCTGCATCAGACACACTGGCATCCGGATGCCAGACTTCATCATTTGAATGGGCAAACAGTGAGGTTTCTTCAAGGAGAAAATCTGGAAACTAAAATGTTTCCATGGTGATAAGTATTAGAGAACTTTGAGGCTGAGACTAGACCCTCATTATCCATGTATCCCTCTGTCTCACACTTCCAGCCCCCTCCCCTACTTAAACACGTCCACTTTATTGGGAGACAGAAGCCAACGTCAGTGTTAAAGTGTAACAAGGCAGAGATATAGCCAGCCAACCGAGGGAGGGGAAAGAGTCTCTCAACTGAGCTGCAATCAATTTCAAGGAAAGGTTGTGCTGAAACAGCCAAAGCCTAATGTATACCAAACATATACGATTTTATAAACATAGAAGATGGAAAGTAGCGGTAAAGGCCTCAGTCCCTTTATGATTCAGGGACAACAGCACCTCTTATGCTTATGGAGTTGCTACAAACAGGTTTGTAATCTCCATAGCTGATTGGTCTTTTATTTTAAATTAAAACTATCTATTTTACAAATTTCAAAGTAAAACCAGATGCTTTCATTGTTTACTTTAATACTTACCTCCACCCCATATTCATTTTCAGGCTGCCATGCAGCCAAGAGTACATCCGGTTCTTTCACTGCTACACTTAACCACCCCATATACTACCACCACTATACACACACAGCTCATAACACAGTGTGCCGCAAGACAAGCCATTCAATGTCTACAGGAAGTCTGTGGCGAGCGGAGGCTTTCCAGACATATGCTCAAGATAGTCAGGCTATGGCTACACTACAAGGCTTTTAGCGACACAGCTGTGCCGCTACAGCCATGCTGCTGAAAGGCGCACAGCGTAGCCACTGTGTGTCAGCGGGAGAGAGCTCTCCTGCCGACAAAGCGCTGCTCCCACCGGCGCTTTTCATCTGTAAAACTTCTGTCGTTCAGGGGGTGCATGTTTTTAACACTCCTGAACGACAAAAGTTTTGCCAACGAAGTGCTAATGTAGACAAAGCCTCAGTGTCTGATAACAGGTGAAGTAGCAAGTAGTCCAGGTGTGGGCAAACTACAGCCCACGGGCCGGATCTGGCCCATCGGCCGTTTTAATCCGGCCCTCGAGCTCCCACTGGGGAGCGGGGTCTGGGGCTTGCCCCGTTCCGGCACTCCAGCCAAGAAGCAGAGTCGGGGACCACTCCATGAGGCTCCTAGAAGCAGCGGCATGTCCCCCCTCTGGCTCCTATGTGGAGGGCAGCCAGGGGGCTCCACTCTGCATGCTGCCCCCACCCCAAGCGCCGCCCCCGCAGCTCCCATTGGCCAGGAACCATGGCCAATAGGAGCTGTGGGGGCGGTGCCTGGGGATGGAGCAGCATACAGAGCCACCTGGCTGCGCCTCTGCGTAGGAGCCAGAGAAGGGACATGCCACTGCTTCTGGGAGCTGCTTGAGGTAAGCACCGCCCAAAGCCTGCACCTCTGAGCCTCCCCCCCCCACCCCAACCCCCTGCCCCAGCCCTGATCCCCCTCCCGCCCTCCAAACTCCCCGATCCCAGCCCGGAGCACCCTACTAGGTTCTAGAGTCCCCAAGCCCCCCCCCTCAACTTACAGAAGAGGAAAATGGCTTTCAAAGGGCATCATGAGGTTCCACAGCGATTGTGTCTCACTTATTCCAGACCACATTTATTCCATCTACAAGTTAATAGATCCCCCTCCCCATTAACAACCTGCATCATGAACCCACCCAAAGCTTATCCTGGGTTATCTCTGGATCACTCAGGACCACTGGTAAAGGATACAGTTTACCCACCTATACCACCACTTTTAACCCTGGGGACAGAGGATTGATAGTAGCAGTAGTGGTCACATGTGCCTGTCCCCCACATGTTTAGACGGGGGTGGGGGGGGACGACCACACCCAATGCTGGTTTCTCTCACCCCACTCAGAAGACAGAGATACCAAGTTTTTGAGTTAAAACACATCAGATGGAATATTTTATCTACCATTGCTAATGCTCTATGAAAATTAAGATTAATTTTGAGTAATCCACCTGCATCCCTCAGGGCAGCAAAAAGCAATCAATCCATGGGGTCAGGAAAGAATCTCTCCACTCCACCCCACACATAAAGCATTATGCAATTGCATTACAGGCAGCAGATTTCACCTGCCTCTGAAGCATCAGCTATTGGCAACTGCCAGCAACAGGATACTTTACTCGATGGTCCAGTGGCCTAATCCAGTACAACAAATCCTTTGTTCCTGCCAAACTTGCTACCACAAGATTAAAAATCTAATTTCTGTTCATTTAAGAAGCTTCTCTCAAACACTCTTTGGTCTGAAGGAAATACAGTCAGCTTTGGAGCTGCTTTTTAATACAGAGTAAGGTGGTTTTATTAGCTATGATGCTTGGATAAGGAAATCCTACAAAATCTTCAGATATCATGGTCCTGAATCTCTCTCTCTTTCTCACTCAGTCTCCAATCTCTATCCAAACTCACTTTGCAGGTGGAGACCTGGCAGTCCAGTTTCACACATCACTGCTCAGATTTCTACAAGCCCAGAAAGTCCTGTATATTTTCCAGTGTTCTCTACTCCTTCAGCCCCAGACATATACAAAAATACACTTACCCAGAAATACCCAATCAATATCTTTCAGGGTCTGGAATCCAGCCTAATAGGACACTGGAATGCATATGTAAAAAGCCACAAGAAAATCATCCAAGGGAGAAAAGGTTTGGTATAAATTGATTACCTTCTAAATCCATGGGGAAAGGAACAAAATAGATACATGGAGACATATAGGAGATGCCACCCACTTTAATTCCACTCCTAGAAAACAAGGATCTCCATCATAATGTGGCATTTTAGTGCGGTTGATTATAGTTTGGAAATTGGAGCTGGAAAAAGCTTTAAATTAGATATATTAATAAGGATTGCCAGGGGCACATGAAGGGATTATAGATTCAGAAATGTAAGCCTGGGAAGGACCTTGAGAAGTCACCAAGTCCATTCCCCTGCACGGAGGCAGGATCAAGTAACATAAGCCATCCATGACTGGTGTTTATCCAATCTGTTCTTAAAAATCTTCAATGATGGAGATTCTACAACCTCCCTTGGAAGCTTATTCCAGTGCCTAACTACCCATATAGTTGGAAAGTTTTTCCTAGTATCTAACCTAATTCTCCCTTGCTGCAGATTAAGCCCATTACTTCTTGTCCTACCTTCAGCGGACATGGAGAACTGATCACAGTCTTCTTTATAACAGCACTTGATATATTTGAAGACTGTATCAGATTCCCCCCTCAGTCTTCTTTTCTCAAGTTTAAACATGTCCAGGTTTTTACCACCTTTCCTCATAGGTCAGGTTTTCATTTTTGTAGTTGTGCACTTGATTTTGCCTTCCTAAATGAAATACTTTGCTCTTGTCTTCATTGAATTTCATCCTGTTGAATTTAGACCAGTCATCCAGAATTCTAATCCTGTCCTCCAAAGTACTTGAAACCCCTCAGTGCTGGTCATTGTCAACAAATTTTAAAAGCATACTCTCCACTCCATTATCCAAGTCATTAATGAAAATATTGACTAGTACCGAACCCAGGACTGAGCCCTGTGGGACCTCACTAGATACCCATGGCAGTCTTACAGCAAACCATCGATGACTACTCTAAGTATGGTCTTCTAACCAGTTGTGCACCCACCTTCTAGTAAATTCATCTAGACCAGGCAGGGGTGGGGTCAACCTGGGGCTCCGGAGCCACATGTGGCTCTTCAGAAGTTAATACGCAGCTCCTTGTATAAGCAGAGACTCCAGGGCTGGCGCTACAGGCACCAACTTTCCAATGTGCCGGGGGGTGCTCACTGCTCAACCCCTGGCTCTGCCACAGGCCCTGCCCCCACTCCACCCCTTCCTGCTCCCTCCCCTGAGTCTGCCATGCCCCCGCTGCTCCTCCCCACCCCCCCCAAGAGACTCCTGCATGCCACGAAACAGATGGTCGGGAGGTGCAGGGAGGGAGGAGGAGACACTGATCAGCCGGACAGCGGGTGGGTGGGAGGCACTGGGAGAGGGGGTGGGGAGATATGGGGGGTTGCTCACGTATTACTGTGGCTCTTTGGCAACGAACATTGGTAAATTCTGGCTCCTCCTCAGGCTCAGGTTGGCCACCCCTGATCGAGACCATATTTCCCTAGTTTGCTCATGAGAATGAGCCCGTGTGGAACTACCTCAAAAGCCTTACTACAATCAAGATGGGCAACACTTTGTAATTGACAGTAATTGACACTTACTGCTTCCCCCCATCCACTAGGCCAGTAACCCTACCAAGGTAGGAAATTAGGTTGGTTTGGCAACATTTGTTCTTGACAAATCCATGGCTATTGCTTATAATCCTATTATTCTCTAGGTGTTTACAAATTAATTGTTTTATCATTATACTGAGTACAGTATCTTTCTAGGTATCAAAATTAGTCTGACTAGTCCATAGTTTCCAGAGTCCTCTTTGTTTCCCTTTTTAAAGATAGGTACTATGTTTGCTCTTCTCCAGCCCTCTGGAGTACATTATGGAATGGACTGCCTGCATTGCAACATCCCTCACCTCCATGATCACAAAATAAAGACAAGCAGGCAGTGATTAAGTTTCCTCATCTACTATTCTGTTTATGCATGCACCTCATGCCTGGCCTGCTATACCCCCCGTCATATCACTCTTGAAGCACCTCCGATAAAAAGGCTGCCAATTAAGTTGTGTCCGCTAGGGACTCAGTCTTGCTTCTGGAGACCTTGCTTCCAACTGTGCATTTTGGGCAGCGTGCACACTGGATCTTGGCTAAGTGCACTATCCAGATTTTACAAGGCTCTGATCAGCGAGAATGCTGGAAGGTAACATTTTTAATGGTGGCTAAGCACATCATAATGAAGCCATTTGCAACCCAGCAAGTGCGTAGATACAGCAAAGAGGAGAACTGCCGGCTATTGTAGAACTATATACTTTTATTCTTGCATTGCAATCTCCAGTGCATGGCTGTATCCAGAGAAATTTGCAATGTGTGTCAATGCCAGCAAAATTTTGGTTTCCATTTGATAGCACAATTTGCAAACAGAAGTTTTCCATGTTGTGCAAGTACTTAACGTGCGTAATAGCTACCTGAATTCGATGCCAATTTACATTTACTGGGCAATGCACAATTTCTCTTGCACACACTAGGAAATATCGGGGTGTAGAGGAAGGGTCTGCAACTTGAAAAGACCACAGAGTTTAACTCCCTTGTGCGAGGATGCAGTAGCAAGTATTAACCTCTCACCAAGGAGCACAAGCAGGAAGTAAATGCTGCAGTGAGGTTTCTGGTTGGTTTAGTAGTAGGAAATTGTTAGGGAACACTAATATAAGTTAGCTTTAAAACAAAAAGATTTAGTTTGGCTCCCAAATCCAAATGGTGAGCTTATGAAATTTAAATATGCTATCATATACTAAACCTTCTGTCATGTGCTAAGGAATCATGGAAATATTCACTCCTAAAGGATCACAATCTCTGTTAAATTAACACTGCTCAACATTGAGTTTTAAAAAGCTATAAAATGTAGCGGCTAGAAGACCTGGTAGAGCTAAGAGTCTCGATTCCATTGGTTTCAGTTTGCAGGAATCAATCCAGCTCTGAATACGATGTAAACTTCAAACCAAAACCCATCTTTTATTGTACTAGGTGCTATTTATACACACACCTACACACAATTTGCTCTCTAATTACAGCTGCGGCACACGCAATCATTTTCTTGCTTTGAGCCGCTTTTGTACCTACAGCTCCTAATAAAGAGAGTCAATAAAAGCCATTCCAAGAACCTGTTGATTGATTTATTGATTAAATTATGGATTAAACAAGTTTACCAGTGCAATAGATTAGAAATAGCCAGAGTGGAAAGTGGTTTTGCATATACTCATTTGGAGGCTAAAGCCTGAAGGAAGACCTGCAAGATGGGCACAAGTTTGTTTAGTAGTAGGACCCAGGCTATCAATTAAGGGTTGGAGCTGAAACATTTACTTATGTCCCCTTTTACCGACTTGGTTACTCAAGTCCATTCACAAAAGAACAGAAAGCTAAGGCTTTGGCCAGTTCTGCTCAGTGCAGTAGGGGTTAATGCAGTCAGTGGAAATAGTTGAGAGCTAGCTCAGCTACATGTTAGTTGAAAACAAATGAGAAAGAATAAAAGGGGGGAAAAAAAAGAAGCGGCAGGAGCACAGCCAACGCTATATAAAAGAGTTTGGGACAGGAAGTAAAGAAGAATCATCCAAGCAGAACTTCAGAGAGGGGAATTTAGGGAAACAGTGTCCATTTCCCCAATTGAGATATGCCCAGAGCAGTGTGGCGAACAATTTCTATGCTGGAGAAAAGGGCCACAGAAGCTTTCAGTGAGCACAAACTATCAGGACCTGGGTTATACCTCACACTTTCTTCTCCAGCAGCACAAAGCCTGCCAACCTCATGATGGCAGCACTGGGTCATTTGTTTATTTCAACTTGTTGAAGTGCATCCATCCAACACTGATCTAGGGTTACCAGATAGCAACTGTGAAAAATCGGGACGGGGGTGGGGGGTAATAGACGCCTATATAAGAAAAAAGTCCCAAAAAAACGGGACTGTCCCTTTAAAAAAAGGACATCTGGTCACCCTAACACTGACCATACTTACAAACTTCATTAATAAAAAACTACATAACAAATAGGGCCCAATTCTCTTACCATCCGCTCAGACCCACTACCCTTACGCCAAACCCAACCTCCAAGGGAAAAAAACCAAAACAATCAAAAAAAAAAAGCCAGAGAGAACAGATACATCTTGCACAGAGATCTGAAGATCAACAAATTAAAGCTCCAGTAAATCAACAAAGAAAGCAAATTCTATAGGTGGGTAACCCTCACTTCCCTGAAAGCGCTCTTCCTGTAGCCCCCTCTCAAATAAACTAGGGGGATATAATTCCCGAGCAAATAAGAACTTAGTGCAGAAAGTTTCATGTCAATATGGAGCCATCACTTTTCAGGCTGCCATGCAGCCAAGAGTACATCAATTTCTTTCACTGCTACACTTAAACATTCATTATGAAAGAAAGGAGCCTTTGCTCAGGTATAAGACTATTGTATGGATCACAATTTCACAAGCCTAATTTTAGTTATCTTCACTGTAACATTTGCATAGCGAGGGCACATGAAAAGGATTAGGCAGCTCAGCCAGGGACATTAGTGACTGCAAATTACCACCATCTGGGCAGCCTGAGTGCAACCAACTAGACTACACCAGAGGACCTGTTCCAGTTCCTTCCAGACAAGTGCCCACATCACCACCACGGTCACTGCAATGGTTACTATAACTAGTGATGCTTACACACAATGCTGAACACAACTTGTCCTTCCATACACTGACCAGCCAGCTGTAATGAGCATTGCATTGCCAAACTCAGTTGTTAAAGTGATTTTAACTAGGATTCAGATTCATTGTGAAGACAAGCCCAAGGAGGCCAAGGATTGAACAACATTCTCCCAGATAGAAGTGGTCTCCTATGAGGCAGGGTTGAGGAACATTGGCAAGGGTGGGAGCAAAGGGAAAAGCTTCTGCCACTATCATCTATCTGCGTAAGTGTTTATACTATACATCACCATGGTATCAAAGAGTCTGGACTGCACTGGGGATAAAAACAGGAGAATTCAACGTCCAGGGCTGTCAATGATGCTTTTTCACTAGCACAAAATTAACAGAAAAAAAATACTCAGCTATGTAGACAATAAAGAAGCTTCATGAAAGATTTTTTCCCAAGACCAAATTCACAAGCTGCTAATTAGTAAGGACCCTGGCTTCTCCATACAAACCCTGAGCCTCTTTTGAAGAAAATGCCAGACTTATTAAAACCACCTCTAAAATAAAAGAAAAGGAGTACTTGTGGCACCTTAGAGACTAACAAATTTATTTGAGTATAAGCTTTCGTGAGCATCCGATGAAGTGAGCTGTAGCTCACGAAAGCTTATACTCAAATAAATTTGTTAGTCTCTAAGGTGCCACGAGTACTCCTTTTCTTTTTGCGAATACAGACTAACACGGCTGCTATTCTGAAACCTTTAAAATAAAAGGCTCCCTCCTCTCTCTTAATATACATGATCAAACGCAAAATTCACTCAGAGAATCAACCCTCCCACATTCCATTTTCCATTTTGTTCTAGAGTATCTACCCCACAAAGACCCTAAAATCCTAGTCTTAAGAGATCAAGCTTTCCTTTGGATTAGTATCCCCTTCACGTCCTGAGTTGTGGTCATATAAACCCTTTGCACCTTTTCACTCTATTGAATCAATCTCCCCAGGCAACTTCTGGGGTGGCACTAAGCTCTCCCCACTCCCTCTGGCTCTTCTTCCCTCACTAATTCTGTGCTCAGAACTGTAAAGCACAAAATTAGACATTTCAAATTAAGCAAAAAGAAAGAGAGAGAATGAGAAAAACTTATTAAATCAACATTAGCATCAACAGCGCATCTTTAAGAGAGAAACTCATTTGCAAAATATTGTAAAACCCCTTATGTTGACAGAAATGAGACAGGCAGCAGCTTAAACTTTCCTCCTCCTTGCTCCATCCCCCTCTCCATACTGGTCACAATGCCTGAGCAATGATAGCAAGGTCCAAGACCACAACTCGAAAGATTGCAGAGCCTGTCTTGAACTTACAAGCTCTGGAATTGCTAGACAGCGAGTACATTGCTCAGCTGCATCTGGTACAACATGACACCTTGGCCTTTTGGAAAAGTGTTTTGTTGTTTTTTTTCCTACTTCAGAGGGTGGGGGAGACACAACAGAAACAGATTCCTCCTGGGGGCTATTTTTCAAAGCAAAGCAAGGCTTTGCCTCCTGCCATTGACGTACAGAAACTGACGTGATGGGGACTAAGCATGGAAACTGATGGAGACTTTTGCTATCACAGGTGATATTGGCCTGAGCATTCAGTTTGAAATACCTAGACCCCCTGGAGTCATAGCTCCAACTCCCAACAGGATAAGTTCAGCCCTTCCTCTTTTCGAAGTAACTCATCTAAAAGTTTCATGCAATTCACTGTCTGCTATGCAATCATATGAGGTCTTAAAACGGATGAGCTCTGCTCTTTGTGACCTTTAAAGTTCCCATGTCAAAGAGTTGGGGTTTGCCCCTAATGTCACCAGCTCAAATGTTCACTGCATACGCTACTGTGACCTTGTCTGGCTGGCTGCCAGCCACCCCAGCATGGTGGTATTCCAGCACTGCTCTATGTAGAGAGCTTATAAAGTGCTTTGGGTAAAGAATGCTATGGAAACAAATTATAAAAAAGTTATGATTTTTCTCACAGTATTTCAAGGAATGACTAAATCAGTGTTTGAAGTATTTAATTAGCTAGGAGAAAAGGGGGCAGGATTTCTCAGCTCATGGGTCATGACCCAAAATTGGGTCAGCAGAATGCATGAAATGGCTGTGGCAGGGTCAACGGGCATCGCTACCATAAGTCTGACCCCGGCCCTGCATGTATGCGCCGTGGCCCAGCGTCGCTGTCACGAGTCTGACCCCACCCGTGCACACACCACAATCTGCCCTTGTTGTTCCAAGTCCAACCCTGCCCACCCATGCATAGGGCACAACTCAGCATTACTACGACATACACGTGACAAGTCACAGTGACCCCATCAGTGTCAGGCAGGCCCATAGCTAGACTTGTGGAGTAAGACTCAGGTCAGACTTGCTGGTCACAGCTAGAGGCAGACTCACACCTTTATGCCACTCATTCACAGAGTTAAGGGGCTGTGCTACACGGAGCTCTCCTTCCCCCAAGAGTCTCCCAGTATTAGCTGGAAAAGGACAAAGCATGCCGGTCCCAGTCCACAGAAGAAATGGGTGATGTCAGTGCTTGGAAAGCAGAGCTGGGAGAGGGTCGCAGCAGAAAGGGAGGGAGATGCCCAACCCATTGCCTATAATAATTAGTTAGGTGTCTGATGGCAGCAGGACCTGTAGATTAGAATGTGAAATAAGGTGGCATGCCACATTCCCAGATAAGGCCAAGCATGTGTGTGTCAGGGAGTGGGGGACGCATCTTTATGGTCACTTCTGCCTCAGGGGATAAAGAAGTGGATGTGCTGGATCCCTTTTGGACCATAGCAATCCCTGTCCCATGCACTGGAAAAGGGCCCTCCCTCCTGCTCCCCTCCAGGGCAGGACACTGTCTGGCTCCCAACACTGAGACCTATCCTATGGTTGGGAAGCTGGAGCAGATCCCTATGGAGCATGGCTCTGGGTCCTGGCATGACATTCCCTCGATATCTGGTCCACTCTAAGGTGTTAACCCTTTTCTGGACAGTGCCCAGACGGGCCCTTGCCTGGATCACCAGCCTTAGAAACACAAGAAGCCCACAGAGGGAATGGAAGTGGCTGAACCAAGAGAAAGAGACACCTGCACAGCTCTCCAGTAATATGACTCCTTTTATATGAGGCCAGGCAGGACAGACACAGGCTGATAGGACGAAGGGACACACACATCAGTTCTTAGTGTCCAAAGAAAGAGATAGGCTAATAGCAAACAAACCACATATGAGGGAGAAGCAGTATATCTATTTCGGGACCACATCCTGCTAGGCCATTAGAGCTCCAGCATCAGAATTCAGTGGAGTTTAGCCATCAGTGTCATGGCTGATTAGTGTGCTGTTTCAAATATCAAAAGAGGGCCCTTTCCACCGTAGCCCAACTCTCCTGCCCTTTCTTTGGTTCCAAAACAAGGACCTCAGAATTTCTGTGTTGCGATCCTATGCCAGGCCAAACCTGCAGTTCTTGCAATATCTCTGTAAAGAGTTATTTAAATAGCAGCAGATACCAGCGATTAGCCAATCAAATGCAACATTGCATCGTCTTACTGTAATCTTGCAGTAGAGAAGTTGATGTATTTTAGTCAGAAGTGAGTTCTGTAGTCAGTAAAATGGAGAAAATTTTAAACTGTGCTGTTGCAAGTGGCAGTGAGAGTAGGAATTCTTCACAATGTGAAAAGAAAAATAATCATACATATGACCCTGCGTATTTAAAGTTTGGAGTTTTGCTCATTGAGGACCAAACGGGTGAACACAGGCCTCAATGAACAGTTATATGATGAAAGCCTAAAACCATCAAAATTATTCAGACATTTGGAGATAAAGCACCCAAGCTATAAAGACAAACTAGTTGATTTTCTTCAACAAAAAAGCAAAGATTAGGAAATAACACAAAAAGTTCTTGAATGTGGATATCCTGTCCAGGGGCAAGCACTGCATGCCTCTTACCTCATTACACACTGCCTTGCCAAATGTAAAAGAGCTCAAAAAGCTGAGAAGTTCATTTTACCTTCTGCTAATGACATGTGCACTGAGCAGTTGGGTGAGTCAGCTGCTAAAAAATTGAAAAAATAGAAGTCCCTGTTTCCAACGATGCAATACGGAGAAGGATCTGTGATATTTCAGAAGATGGACAGAGAACAACTGGCCATTTTTCAGCAAGTGACTTTTGCTTTACAATTAGATGAATCTACAGAAATGTGGCAAACCATGCCATTTTCCTAGTTTATGGAAGGGACTGTGAAATTCAAGAACAGAACCTATTTAGTGCAGATATTCCTACTTCTGTTGACATATTCGTTGCACTGGATAATTATGTGCACTCAGTGGGACTGAGCTGGACAAAGCATGTTGATGTTACAACTGATGGAGTCATTTCAATGACAGAGAAACACTTGGGTGTTGTACAAAGGATTCTTCGAGAAGCACCCAGTGCAATGTGGAACCACTGCTTCCTGTACGGGAACGCGTTAGCAGCTTTAAAGTCATGATACCTGAGTTTCACAAAACTCTTACAGACGTTGTGAAACTGTAAATTATGTCAACCACATGCTTTCAGGTTCTCTCTTAGGAAATGGACAGTGAGCATGTCCATCTGCTTTTCCCTGCTGATGTTTCTTGGCTGTCTCATGGCAAGGTTTTGTCTCATGTATACAAACTGACAAATGAGTTGGCAACTTTTCCTGAAGATAAAAAAAAAAAAAAAGGCTCACCAGGCAGAGCACTTCAGTGTCAAGACATGCCATGCTCACCTTGCATATCTGGCAGATAGATACAATCAGCTGAATGATTTGAAACTGACTTTACAGGGCAGAGGGCACATCGTTTTGAGAAAACAGACAAAATTTTGGCATTCAAAGAAAAAGCCACACACACACACAGTGTAATAAACATGTTCCCAATGTATTAGAAATAAAAAAACAAACAAAACAACAGGAAGAGTCTGTTGGCCAGGAAGCACTGAAAAAAAAAAATTATGTTATCACTTAACTAAATTACACACAAGATTCTGCAATTACTTTCCAGATGATCAACTCAGGGATGAAAAAATGGATCCATAATCCATTTGGAGTAATGCTGGAAAATGAGTGTCTATCTATGAAGGAAGAATCTCAACTGGTGAAGTTGTCTTTGTGAACGCAATGTAAATAGAAAATATATTAAAACAAATCTTTCCCACTTTTGGTGCAGTGCTTCAGGTGAATATCCCACGCCTACTAGCCATGTTATTCAAGCTATTTTGCCATTCAGTACTACATACTTCTGTGAAACGGGATTTTCAGCCTTAAGTTCAAAGAAAAATAAAAGCAGGAACAGACTGGATGTTGAGCATGACCTGCAGATTGTACTGGCTACAATTATACCAAACTTTGATAAAATGGAAGACAAGAAAACTCAGATTTCTGATTAAGTGGAACCTAGGATTTATATACAAATACTTAACGTACTAGATTTTAAATATTTGCTGCATTTAGAACTTATGTTAATGCATATATTCATAAGTAAGGAATATTTACTAAGCCAGATTTTTTTTGCACAAAAGCTACTTACTGGGTTGCAAAAGACCATCACGGTTTACAAATGGGTCCTGAGCCCAAGAGGGTTGAGAATCACGGTCCTAAGGGCTAAAGCAGAGGACAGAAATAAAGATTCTAGTTCTATTCCTGACAACAGTGGGCAAAATAATAAAATAATAATAATAAAAAGAATATGCTAGATAGATGAATTGCAAGTATGTACCACTATCCCACAGACGCTGAGGCATTTTACTGCCTAGTCCTGCCAAAAGGACATACAAATTTCCCCAGTATACATGCAGTGGGGAGCAGTCAGAGGGTTACACATCTACCTCTCTAAATGCAAACTCCCCTAACAAAGTGGTGGCATCTTACAAAAAGCAGTGAGCAAGAGAGCCCCCAAAACTGATGCAGTTGACATGAAAGCCAGCTAACAGACATCTCTTTAGAGCTATAAGAGACACCATTAACAGACTGATTTATTTGTATTACAATAGCATCTAGAGACCCACATACTCCAGAGTACTAGATACTATATAAGTAGGACAGCCCCAGCCTCAAAGAGCTCACAATCTAAGACATAATGTAACTATAGTAATGGTGAGCAAACCACGGCCTGCGGGCCGCATCCGGCCCACTAGCCATTTTAATCCAGCCCTCGAGCTCCCACTGGGGAACAGGGTTTGGGGCTTGCCCCACTCCAGCGCTCTAGCCAGGGAGGAGGGTCAAGGGCCGCTCTGCGCGGCTCCTTGAAGCAGTGGCACGTCCCTACTCCGACCCCTACGCATAGGAGCAGCAGGGGCTCCGCTCTGCATGCTGCCTCCGCCCCAAGCGCCGCCCCTGCATCTCCCATTGGCCAGGAACCACAGCCAATGGGAGCTGCAGGAGCAGTGCCTGTGGATGGGGCAGTGTGCAGAGCAGCAGAGCCACCTGCCCGCACCTCCGCATGGGAGCCGGAGAGGGGACATGCCGCTACTTCCGGGAGCTGCTTGAGGTAAGCGCCGCCTGGAGCGTGCACCCCAACCCCCTGCCCCGAACCCACCTCCCGCTCTCTGAACCCGTTGGTCCCAGCCCGAAGCACCCTTCTGCACCCCAAACACCTCATCCCCAGCCCCACCCCAGAGCCTGCACCCCCAGCCAAAGCCCTCACCTCACCCCACCCCCTCTCACCCAATCCCCCCTGCCCCAGCCCAGAGCCCCCTTCCGCACCCTGAACTCCTCATTTCTGGCCCTCCCCCGGAGCCCACACCCCTACCCAGAGCCCTCACCCCCTTCCATACTCCAACCCCCATTTTGTGAGCATTCATGGCCCAAACATACAATTTCTATACCCAGATGTGGCCCTCGGGCCAAAAAGTTTGCCCACCCCGATCTATAGGCTTAGCGGGTAAAGGAGAGGGAGGAAAAAGGAAATAGACAGGGGTCCCTGTTACTGAGAACAACTATGCTTGTTAAGAAGTTAGCCGCTCAACACCCCTATTGCCTCTGAATAAGAACAATAAGATACCCTACAGTGACTGTGGTTGTTCAAGATGTTGTACTCCATGTAGCTCACACTGCAGGTGCGTCCGCATCGCACGCGCGGGAGCTCAGAATCTTTTCTGAGTTGCAGTGTCCATTGAGACACTGTCTCCTTGTGCCTCCTGTGCAAGAGCCTACGGGGAAGAGCAGGCACAATCATTTGTCAGTTCCCTCGCAGCCTGAAGCCCAGGACAGCTGGGGGCTCTGAACAGTGGGGGTGGAAGGTAGGCCATGGGATCTGTGCTAACTACATCATCTTGACATTACTGTAAGGTAAGTAACAGTTCTTTCTTCGAGTACGCATCAGCATGGATTCCACTGTAGGGGACTTGCAAGCAGTATTCTCTCAGGATGGTGGGAAGAGAAGCATCAGCCCATCAGAGATTGGAGTATTGCTCTGCCAAATTTGGCATCTCAGCTAGCAGCTAAATCCAGAGCAGAGCGCTTGACAAATATAAGTGGATTGCTCCACATTGCAGGCTTACAGATTTTTGATGCTGGCACATTTCAGAAGCAGGCTGAGAACTTTGCTTGGGCTCTGGTGGAGTGAGCCTTAATAGTGAGTGGGAGAGGTAGACTGGCACAGCGAGCTACAATGCAGCAACAATTTTTGATAGTCTCTGCAATGAAATAGCCTGACCTTGGAGTTGCCAGCTATAGCCACAAATAGACAAGGGGACAGTCTTAAAAATTAGCTCCTGTCAGCGTAATATCGAAAATCTCTGGATACAACCAGATCATATAGCTTCTTCTCCCCTTGTGTGGGATGCTGTTTTGGGAAGAACAAACAAGTCAACTGAGTGGTTTAAAAGGAACTCAGAAGGCACCCTGGGAATTTATTTTGCAAGAGGTTGCAGTACAACCGTATCCTTATGGAATGAAGTATATGGGGATCTCCACCATGAGTGCCTGAAACTTGATCACTCTCCCGGTCAAGGTAATGGCCACCAAAAGACCATTTGATGGCAAAATAGTCAATGAAGCACTCCAAGAGGGACTCCATCAGCTTTAGAAAGAGGATATTGAGGTCACATGGTGGAGTAGGTTCTCTGACTGTCGGGTAAGTAAGCATTAGGCCCTTGAGAAACATGGATACTGTTGGGTGAGAGAAGAATAAAAACAACTGTATTGGTAGAGGGTATGCTGATTTTACTGTCTGGTGGAGCTTGACTGATCTAAAAGGAAAAATCCAGCATGTATGAACCACAGCAGAAAGTTGAGGATCTTCAGTACCAGGAGCCTGTACTGGGTCTAGGCCATGCTGGACAGCCTATATTGAGAACATTTTCCATTTGGCACAGTAAGTTTTCCTGGATTTCTTGAACTTATAAGTAATGGCTGGAAAAACCTGCTCCTAATATTGAGACAACAGGTCAGGTCAATATGGGAACCTGACTGGCAATTGCTTTTTTGATGTCATCTTTTAGCTCCTCCCTGCAGTCTTATGGGAGCTTAGAAAGGAAGGAGGTTACCCTTTCCCAAGTGAAAAGCAAACAAACAAAAATACCAAAATGTTTTGCAAACAGGGCATAGTAATGCATGATACAAAGTTGGAGGGAGGCAGGTGAATACTCCTTTTGACGAAAAGGTACAATTTCCTGGGGTCCCTGTCTTTTGGAGTCCCTTGGTTGGACCTGGTCTTTTACTGGACTGCAGCTTCTATGAAAAGGCTCTGGAGTCATATCGGCCTTCACTTGTTCAAAGGCTTTGGATGGTACTTGTTATTGTTTCTCGACACACTTGAGGGTACGGGGAAGCAAGAGTGGGGTGTGCTGCAAACCCTACGCCAGGTCCATAATGCTCTCCTTAATTGGGAGGGCAATTCTTGATGATGCTGAGGATACCACATGGCTTGCGCGTGTTCTCTTGGCTACCTGTTGTCTCAATGTCCGAGGTTTCAACTATCCTCACCAGCAAGTCTTGGAAGACCTTAAAGTAATCTGTGGCCAGTGTAAGGGACATGATTGCTTCATCATGAGAATACAAGGATTTCTTTGATGGAAGGATAGCTGGAGTGTTTCCAGAGCTGCCTCTTCCCCATTACAAGGGTCTTCCTTTAGTTCAGGTATGTTGGGTCTGGTCAGTGATGTCATCGGTGATCCGAGAGCTCCTCCTCTTCCTTGACACATACAATAGAGGCCCCTTCCTGGACACATGGGGTGGTATGCCCAAGCAGGGACAGAGTAAGGTCAAGACAGTTGATTATAAGGGTACTGGGCCAGACCGGCAGTGGACACGTCACCGCAGTCATGCTTTGGTGCCCCCTATGGAACATTTTCAGAACTCTCCATAGGATTCTTTTCTGATCTGATGGGGGATGGTTCCCTATTTGATGGGCGGGGGGAGTGAATAGGCAATGGCAAGGAGAAATACATCACCAAAAACAGCGGTGTCATTGGTGTCAGGATTGCCAATGCCAGTGCTTGTCCAGGTGCAGAGGTGAAAAGTGATGTCTGTTCTTCTAAAGGTGTATCTTGGTGCTAAGGATGGCTCACCAACTGGTGCTCGTGTTGGTGCTGGTGCAGGTTTGTGTCAAAGCCTGTATAATAGAACCTTCATCTCCTGCACCTTTTGTTCCATTAGTCCCTTGTTCAATGCTGACATGGACTTGGAAAGTTTGTCCCTGGAGGGATGTTTCAAGTCCTTTTCATAGGAGAAGCCTGTTGCACACTCAGAGCCGTGCTTGCACTTAGTAAAGGTCTGCTGCTTGGCACTTTTGGAAGTAGATAGCATAGGTGACTGGTCTCCTTGTCCCAGAGTCTGCGATGACATGTTTAGCACCAAGATCATCTATGCCAAGGCAGTCAGCATCAGAGATTATATGGCCAAAGAAACATTGAGATCATTTAGTCTGACCTGCATAACAGACCATAGGACTTCCCTGAATTAATTACTGTTTCAATTAGAGCATATCTTTTCAGAAAAACAGCTGATCTTCATTTAAAAAGCGTCCAGTGATGGAAAATCCACCACAACTCTTGATGAGTTGTTCCAATGGTTAATCACCGTCACTGTTAAAAAAATTTTCTCCTTATTTCCAGTGTGAATTTGTCTAGCTTCAACTTCTAGGCCCTGAATCTTGTTATACCTTTGTCTGCTAGATTGAAGATCCCATTATCCAACTTTTTATTACAGTTTATAAGTACCGACATGGGAAACAGGTCACCCATAGCCTTTTCTTTGTTAAGCTAAATAGACAGAGCTCCTTGAGTCTATCACTATAAGGCATGTTTTCCAATCCTTTAATCATTCTTATGGCTCTTCTTTGAACACTCTCCAATTTACCAACATCTTTCTGGAATTCAGGACATTATAGTCCAGTAGTAGTCACATCAGTGCCAGATACAGAGGTAATATAACTTTCCTACTCTATATTCATATTTATACATCCAAGGATCACTTTTTAAGTCATAATGGTGCATTGGGAGCTCATGTTCAGCGGATTATCCATCATGACCTCCCCAACTCTTTTCAGAGTCACTGCTTTCCAGGACAGAGTCCCCCATCTAGTAAGTATAGCCTATATTCTTTGTTCTTAGCTGTATAATTTTGCATTGGACTGTATTAAAAACACATTGTTTGTCTTGGCCCAGCTTACCAAGCAATCACTTGTTCTGTATCAGTGACCTATCCTCGTCATATTTACTACCACTCCAATCTTTGTATCAGCTACAAGCTGTATCAGTGAGGATTTTATGTTTTCTTCCAGGTCACTGATAGAAATGTTCAATATTGTAGGGCCAAGAATGGATGCTGGCAGGACCCCACTAGAAACACACCTGCTCTATGACGACTTCCCATATATAATTATCTTGAGATTTCTCAGCCAGCCAATTTTTAATCCTTTTAATGTGTGCCATGTTCATTTGGTATCATTCTAGTTTATTTTTTAAATCAAAATGTTATGCAGCATGTGTAAGCATATTTCATCAATACTATTATCTTTATCAACCAAATTTGTAGTCTCAGGTTAGTTTGACAGGATCTCTTTTCCTTAAACCTCTGCTGATTGGCATTAACTGTATTGCCCTCCTTTAATTGTTTATTAAAAAGAAGTCTCACATCAGCCACTGGAGATCTTGGTGTTGGTACTGGTGGTTTTGGTGTCCTTTTATATTACTTCTCCCTGATCAAATCAGGCATATGGTGACTGGTTACTGGGGCAGTTGCCATGGACAGACTCCTCAACTCGCATTTGGTGGACCTCACCTCTCCTGGATTGGACCAAAACTTTCATGGATTGCTCAAGTAGACTTAATTTGATCCTCATCTCTCGATTTTGAGGTGCAAAACAAGAAGGAATGGCAAATTGAGCACTTGTCAAGGCTGCATCCTTCCAAAGCTGAAAAGGCATCTGCTATGCCAGTCATTTAAGGAAATAAGATCATTACATGATGGACTGGATTTAAACCCCATAGGTTTGAGTCTGGGGAAGAGGAGGTCCCCCCGTCATTTTTTTGGGGAGAGATGGGGGAGTCCAAATCAAGAAAAAGATTAATAAGGAAATGAAGAGGGGTTTCTTTGCAAAAACAAACTTGGAATAAGTTGAAGCCCAAGGAGGAGTAGTGGGTTTGTTCAGGTAACCAACACTGCTCACAACTATTATTTAAATCGAGCTACCAGTCTGTCTACCTTGGTCACTGTGGGAAGTTCCAACAACGAGCATTAAGGGAGTGGACTCCTAAGGAAGACATGGAAATAAAGTGAAGTGAGAGAGAGCAGAACAAACACTGAACAACTGAGGAAAACCAGGAGTCATGCTGGAGTTTGCTTTCAATATTAACGCTTGGCTGTGGTGTTCAGCCCATCTCAGAGACACCAGCAAATGCACCCCCATCATCAGTCAGTTCTTCATGCAGCAAATCTGGAATTAATGTTCATGGGTTCTGATGAGTGACATAATTGCAATTTAAAAAGGGCAATTAATCATCAGCAGTGCTGCTGGCTGTCTTATCAAGCTGGGATCCTCTCCCTCCACAACAAGGTAACAAAGTATTTCTCCTCTCTTCTCATCCCCTCCCCTGTACCCCAACCCCCAAGCTCCAACACCTCAGGTTATGCTTATTTCAAAACACATCCCCATCTGGATCATTTTCTGCCCTTTCCCCCTTCTGCTCCCGCATTATCCCTGGCCAGTCCACCTGCCATTTGAATAAAAGAATGCTCTGTCAATAGTTTCCTCACTAGTGCTAACTAAGATATTCAAGAGGCTCTCAATTCCAGCACCTCTACTATGCAGTTTCCCTCTCTCACACTTTACTGGGTTCACATAAGGGAACAAAAGAAACTTTAAGAAGAGTGCCATCCCATCCCACCCTCACTTGGAGGGCATATACTGATGCTTTTAATGCCACAGTTTGTTTCCGCTGATAGAGCAATCAAGACAGCTGAAGGCTCCAGACCTGGTGGGGGAGGGGAGAGATGGGTGCGCTGATGAAGAGCCAGGAAAGTCACTTTCAGTAGATATCTGGCAGGACTGATTTGTTCAAATCTCAGGTCATTTGCACTATTCTTATGGGAGGGTTTTCCACCATGGCCTGGAAGCGATCAGACTCTGGGATTAGTTTTGCTACGTCTGAAAGCTTGTTCCACAGCTGAACCTCTATCTTCAGATGTGGAAGGAATTTCAGCAGTCAATATTTAAAGGAAAGGCAATTCCAGACAGGTATAAAAGCTCAACAGGTGGCACTGGGGTTAGGGGAAAGGAAATTCTGGCAGAGCCTTCTTATACCTAAATAAGGGGAGAGAACACCCTTCTCCACAAAAAGTATATTTTAGCAGAATCTTCCTTTCAATCAATCAGAATAGGAAAAACAGGGTTTGCAAAATCCACTGGGGACCTCACCATGCAGACCTGATCATTGGAAAATACTTAGATGCTATGATACACACCACAGAAAGTTTTAGAACTCTATAAGCCCTGATGGCAACATATATAATACACAGAAGATTACATCCCTGGCCCAAAGAGCCTACATTAGAAATCACTAGCAACAAAAAAGAGATTGCCTTAGAACAGGCATCCTTGATCCTTGCTGAAGGCAGCTGATAAATGCTGAAGAGGAACTTGCCTTGCATTACTGGTTGCATATGGTCCCACCACTCATCCAAAGGTGGCGAATGAATATAAGCTTCCATCTCAACAACAGAAGAAAAGAAACTGATTTCTTTAAAAATATGAAAGGACAACTCTCCTAAGAAGAAATTAGAGAAAGGATGGAAACTGGCTCAGAGTTCTCAGTCGCTTGCCAGGGTACCAAACAACATAGTTGTCAGCAGTCTCTGCCAGCAGGTGTCATCAAAATTTTAAAATCCAGTCATTGCTGGTATGTGGCAAGCAAGAATCTCATCACCTGAGCTGCCACAATTTTTTTCCTCTCCTTTTGAAAGGTGGCTGAGAGGGGTAAGTAGTCAAGGGAGGCAGCCCCATGCTATTTTGGTTTCTTTAAGTTCTCCCCAAATAAGTTTGGAGGCTGACTTAGGGTTTTGGCCTGCAGACTTCCCAAGCAGCCACACCAGGTCTGCAACAAATGAAACCACACAAGCTGGCAGCCATGCTAAATGTCAAGGTTTGCTGCTGACCAACTAGGCCCAGGCAACAGAAAGTCCTGGAAACCTCTCAAACACAAAAGATATTCAATGAGTTCCTCCCAAAGAGGAGGGGGACATATTTGGCACACTATCGCATTCTCTCCCTTCCACCACTGTTTAGATCCCCAGGTGGTAAGTGCATTAGAGCCCTGCAAGCTTATCACCTGCTGCAGTTCTGATAATACTTTACATAAGTCTGTGTTATCTTCCATCTGGAAATTTCAAGCTGCTTTACAAATATTAATAAATGAAGCCCCCCAACCTCTCTCCTTACTAACTCCATTTTACTGATGAGGACACTGAAGCCGGAATAAAGTCACTCACCCAAGTTACCCAGCACATCAGTGACAAAGCAAGGAAGAGAACCTAGATAAAATGTGGCTCCCAGACCAGTGGCTTACCCACAAGACTCTTTCCTCCCTAGATCAGGAACTCACACAAGCTCTGCCTTAACGTCCCACTCCTCCCCTTCAGACCCACCCTGATTAGCTCCAGAAGTTGACAATCTACATTTCCTGTCCTAAACAAAAAAGTTAGTTCTCCCGTTTTCTCTTCACCCAGATTGTGTGGGGATTTGGACATCTGAAGATTATGTGGCTCCCTCCCAACTGGACTCAAACTGATCCCCCCTGCCCTTCACACACATGCATCCATGACTCATTATAGCCACTAACTTTCTTTCCAAAGAGGACTGGATAGGACTCTCCTTCCTCACCCCAAAGCTGCTCCTTAATGGACCAGAGATGTTGTCATTGAGCAATACCAGGTACTTGACCTAGGCGACAAGCAGGCAGCCTTCTCAAGAGCAGGGAGTGAGAATCCTATATCTACACTGGATTTCATGCACATCAGAGCAGAGTGCAAAGTACAGGGTAACAGGGCTGGGTCCCCAAAAGATTTTAATGGACTCCATTGTGCTCCATCAATAACTGCATTTGCAAAACATTTAAGTCAGGGAGTAAGTTTGAGGAGTAGGGAAGAGGAGACGTATGCACGGTGTAATCCTCTGGCCCGGGATGGGGTTTCTGGACTGTAGTCTATACTATCACAAACATTACCTTTTCAAATATCCCTTCACTAGAAAACAATTAGAAAAAAAAAATCTCTACAATTAAATGTTTGTGCTTCCATATCTTTCTCACTCCCATAAGTTTAATCTCTCCCCCTCAGCATTCTCCCACTCTTCTATCTCCAAGCCGCTGCTAGGCGGTTCTGATAAGCCTTAGCTCATTTTCCTTCCAAATATCTATGGACCCCACACAAAATATCAACCACTACCAGAAGATCTGGAATCCAAATCCCTCATTACACCTACCTTTGCATTGCCCACATGCAGCGATCAGCAATTAACCAGGTATGGGTAAGGCCCAAAGCACTACAATGTTATTACACACTTATCTCTACAAAACCACCCTGCACAAGTGACAACTTTCCTGGAGGGAGGTTGGGGGGCAGGTTTGCAGCTTTGTGATAATTAAAGCAGAGACGAGTGTCACTGCTGTAGATAATTATGCATTAGCACTGAAATTACTTAATGGAATAAAATAAACTAAGCCAAATGTTTTGTTTTAAAGGGAATTTAGTGCCTGTGAAAGGTGCCAGACTGACAGCCCTGGAGACTGAAACCCTCTGTTAGTCATAAGTATTCGAAACAAGTATAGTATGAACAACAGCAGGGCAGACTTCCACCCACTCCGACACCAAGACCTGTTAGGGTCAAAAGGGGATTTCAGCCTCCATGGCCATTCAATCCTTGGCCTCTGCCAACACTGCTACACGGGTCAATCAGTGCTAAATGGGAATGGGTTTATAATAAGGACACTGGCCTGGATAAATGAACTGAAACAAACAACTCACATAAACCCATGAACAGCTGTCAAGATGACAACCACTTCCAATGCCAATACGGGTGAGATTCAAACCAGTTACTTAGAGGTGATAGGGTATTGGATACATGATCTATGACTAAACTATCTGCTCTGATCAAGTCCAAGAGTTTTTACTTCCCCTTTGTCCAAACAATCAAACCTGCACTCTCTCCCTTAACCACTCTCATCTAGATCAGGTCTCAACAGCCTCCATTTCCTTGTTAAAATGAGCACTCTCAAGGTCAGTCAGAATTTATAAGGCAGCCATTTCATCTTTTGTGCCCCTCTGACTAGATTCCGCCTTAAAAGCTGCTGAACAATGAGGATTCTGCTGGGTTTGAAAAGGCCTGCCAACACCAAGGCCAATTAGGAGTTTTAGGGCTATGCCCATTAGGGTTATTATAGGCGGCAGTTATGCAGCCAGAATAAATCTTAGTTGAACCTTTAAGTGGTGTCTGTAACTCAGATTTCCCCTTCTTGAAGTAGAAGCAAGAAGACAGCCCTGATCCCTAGTGAAATCTGCAGGGATTCAAGCAAACCAGCAATATCTCCCTCAAAATGGGATTCTGCACTTACAAGGGTACGAGAGAACAAGGGCTACAACCCACAAAGATCATAAGAGCTGTTGTGTGTTACATACGCACACTTGGTAAAGTCCAATTTGGTTTATTTTTTTAAAAAATCAAATCAGATTTTTCCATAGCTAGCTAGGACCCCTCTATGCTTTAGATCACAGCTAATTAGACACTCAGAATGGCAGCAAGACTGAATTCAGATACTCCTGTTGCAAAGCACAGGCCCCTGCCACTAGGGTTAAAGGACAGTCTCCTTTAGCTGTCAGAAATATAGGACTGTTCTGACACACAGTCAAGCAGGTCCGATTCCAGATAGTTGAGGGCAGTGAGTTAAGATAAACTAGTTTATTACTATCCACAAAACAGAGAGTAATGTATCTAAAAGGAAGGGTGGGATGGAGGTCAGTAGTAGTAAGTCTTGAGGAGGATCTTCTGTGAACCTCAGGATCAAGCATGGGGCATTGCTTTGGTTACAGTCCTTCTCTGACTGGGCTCTAAAGAGTTGCCGTAGCTGCTACTAGGGATCATCTAACCCTCAAAACAGAACTGTTACACCCACACTAAAGAACCTGGACTGCAAAGACACATAACTGAGGTAGCTAAAAGGATTTCATAGCATTTGTTCAGAAAATGTGTTTCCTTCTTGATAATTTTGCTCATCCTGCTCTGCAATTTAGATTCCAAATCCAGAAGAGATCATTGTGCCCACCTAGTCTGACCTCCCATATAACACAGGCCACAGAACATTCCCCAAAATAATTCAATCCAATCTTGATTTTAAAATGGACAGTGATGGAGAATCAACCACAAATTGTTCCAAGGGTTAATTATTGTCACTGTTAAAGCTTGAATACACAGTGATATAACTGTTGGCTGCTAGATCTGTGTGTTTAAACAGACGGAGAAAAAGCCTCGGGGGGGGTGAGGAGAAAATGAAAAGGTGGTGGTGATGGATCCAACATAGATCTCTAGGTTTTAACATGTTCCAGTATACAGCAGCCCCACAATTCCAACAGAATATGTCTCTATAGAGAGATCAGTAGATAGCCAGAACATGGTAAAAACTTGCATTCAGGATGAAAACATGGCATATTCCACACCCCAGCCCAGAAGAGCCTAGGGACAGAATCAAAACTTTGAGAGGTTTTATTGGTATGCGAGCGATTCAAGGCCTCAGCAGTTATTGAAAGAGAACACTGGAAGGGTGACTTGGTGTCCCTTTACTGCCACCAAGTGGAAATGTTTGCCAGTTTTGTGAAACCCTTCTCAATATAGCGGAAAAGAGAGGCTCAGGAAAGGGCTCATCACTGGCAAATAACTGAGGAAGCATTTGTTAAATTTTTCAGCCCCAATATAAAAAAAGTGCTACAGCCAAGAATGACATCTCAATAACTGGAGCAGCAGCCAAGACGCTATATAAGAATATACAGAGCAGACTCCACACTGGCCAGTGGTTTTGGTCTTTGGAAGATAATTAACTTCTGGGCCTAGTAAATGAGGCAAGTAATTGATTTCCTGGGCCCTAAGTGCAAAGGGTAGAGTATTATGGTGAGAAATCAGGACTGTATAAGCACCTGCTGTTTTGATCCTACTTATCAGACTCTTACCTGCACTACTGGGTTTTAGAGAAAGAGAGAGTGTCACACTTAGCCAGCCTGAGAGTTTTCACCGAAGGGTCACAACAAACTCGTATTATCCTAGTGAATGCAGAAGACTTCATGGGAATCAAGTTCACTCAGGGCCACTAACCAACTGCAAAACCAACAACAGATTAGAGCATCACACAGCCGGAGACATACTTTAAGGCAGCTATATGTATATAGAGACAAACATATAAAATACACTTCAAGGCTAGGTCAGCTCATTGACTTAATGGTAAGTAATGTGAATTATCAAGCAGGAGACCCAGGTTCAACTCTCAGTCTGGGTATTTAGCTCCTTAAACAGGCAAATGACTTGCTGAACAACAAGAGGGAGCCTAGTACAACTCAATAGCAACACCTGCTGGAGCAACATTAATGAAGTTCAATTATTAAAAGGGTTTGTTTTACTAAAGCTGCAAGTTTTCGTCATGTTTTATGAACAGAGAGTAAGACATTCTCTGCCTGAAGAGCTTAGTCTTTCCCTTCAAAGATGGGGAACATGGAACTTAACATTTGTGCACACACATTTTATCATCGGCATGTGCCTATCCCTGAGATTCAAGTTTGACTGTGAAGCAAAACATATTAAATTCATATTGGAGCAGATGAGCTGGAGGTGGTCTCCTCCAATTGCCTCAATCCTATCTGAACAATCCCTTGGGTACCCTGTGAACCAGCTTCCTTTCTCAAGGGAACGGCCAGCATGTCAACAGCCTGTGGCCATAGTGCGTTTACCATGCACACCAGTCCCATCTCCACAAAACAGAAAGGTAACCAAGATCATTAGAGTTGCTTTGCCTCAAGGTGCCTTAACAGATTCCTCATTAACACTAGGAAAGGACCCGTTATAGCTAAGTTATAACACAGCTAATGGTCTCAGCTTAATTTGGGCAAGCAGAAAGTTATGCTGTACCTGGACTCATTACAGTGAAAATATTAACTTCAAACTCCAGGTTTTGCCTCATCTCTGGAAAGTATGGCTGCCCACACAAATTACTTATAAGCCACTTCAAAGAAAATAATGCAGCAGAATAGCTCAGGTGGCTGAGAATGGGATAAAGAGCTTTTCATCTTTATATCATCAGTTCCAATTTGGACCAAGGTCATAGCGACCAGCAGTCTGGGAGCTACACAGACTATCGAACAGCCATCAGATGGAAGATGAGTTGGTAGGTCTCAGGTTCAGTTACCAGTGGAGAAATGCCCACATTACTACAGGCACTGGTAGAGGCATCAAGTATTACTGGGGCATGGATACCGAACTCTCCTCTTCCTCCTGGAGTTGGCTCTAGTGCAGCGAGTCTTGTGCTCCACTCATCAAGTGGAAAGGGGACTTCAGGACTGTCAAATTGATAACCCTGATGTGCACAAAGTTTAGAAAAATTAGACAATAAAATGATCAATTAAAGGATGAAACTCTTGACCAGGTAGGGATGTTTTGGAGAGAAGCAGCTGCCTTCTATGAACAGAATTATAAGATGGGCTCAGGTTTAAACCACTTTAAAATGTAAAGATCATTTTCAACTCAAATTTTTTAAATATAAACAGTGAAGGCTTCTTATGCCATTTTTAAAATCTGCACCCAAAAATGTCACATTTATACAGGGAGATTAGGTGGGGGGGGATTGATGAGCAGAATTGGGATTGGCAAAAGTAAAATGTCCTGTCCCCCCCCAAAAAAAGAGATTCCATTTACCTATTAAAATAAATTATATAGGATATTTCCGCATATATAAAGCTCTCGCTCACACACACACACACACACACAAAATATTAGCGGTCAAATATTTTGGAAAATAAATTTGCAAGTGTTAAATTGGGAAGAGAACAGGTTCTGTTGGAGCCAGTCACTCACATGCTGGGATCCTAGAATTTGCACAAGGGAAAAATCTACTAATATGGAGTGGTATGGTTTTAATACGTGGGTGTGCGTTATTACTGTAAGGGGAGCTGAATGTCAATGATCGCGTCTGTTCCATTCATTGAAAAAAACTAACCAAACAAACCTAAAGGTTTAGAAAAGACTGAGTCTGAAGATTTGTTTGCTAGATGAATGCTCTCTATTGGCTTACCTGGCTCAGACTCCTCATACCCCAGAGCAGCTGAAGACCTACTCAATGTCTCAGAGGACGTACATGGAGGCCTGTCATACCTTTAATTTTAGGAGCACTGGAACTTTAACAAACACTTCATTTCTCCAAAGTGTTGATTTACCTCCAAAGTTTAATAGATGTTAAATGAAAAAGGTTTTTTAAAACTGTCATAACTGAAAATCTTCCCATCCTCTCAGTTGCTCAAGTTTTCACTCTCAACTCTTATGATGTCATTCCTCTAAGTTTTCCCATCACCAGAGTCTTCCAAGCTAGATAGGGCCTGAATGTCAAATGCAACACAAAAGTAAAAAAATAAATAAATTAATAGGTCAAATTCTGAACTCTACCAGCCTTCACAGAACCCCTTTTAAGCAGCATTACCACCCAAGGTTTACATATAATATATATCACATATACACAGAGAATCACAGTGAACAAGCACAGAACAATGCTATAGAATTATAATCAAAATCCTGACATGATCCAAAAGCAGAAAGAATGCCAGCCATAAAAAACAGCAGCAGGAGTCTGATTCACATGACTAGTTGATGCGCCCTTCATTTATAATGCAGTTAGAGGGCTCCGATGATACAGGGATGGACTTTGTGGACAAAGTTGGACTGGTTGTAAGGAGGTCAGTTACCTCTGGAACACATATTTCTCACATCCTTCCTAACTATGTAATATAGATAGTAAATTCTTTCCAGGAGTTTGCATCAGGAAGTAGGAATGGTGCTCATGGAAAGACTATTTTAAAAACAGTAAAATTCCACTACACATGGGTGTGTACAGACATAATTTGGAAGAAATTATACTGATTCTAATAGGAAATGCTAAAATAAAATTAATGAATTAATTAAAAAAGAACCACCAACAACCACCCAGACACCCAAGAGTTAACATTATTGGTTTCTCATCTAAACCCCTTCCAAGGAGGTTAAGCACACAACAGACTATCTAAAGCCACAGCTAGAGAGGCTGCTTGAAATTCCACACATGTGCCTCAGCAATGTATTTCTATTAATGTCCAGTGTGTGTCAGCATGAAGATAAGGTACCAACATCATGTCCAACCAGCCAGCTAGAGAATGGGACGCGGTGTAAAACATTGTCTGATACTTAAAGTTCCTGAGAACAGTGGCGCTTGCAATCTCACCCTCCGCACACACGCACCTGATAACACTACCACCAAGAGAAGGCAACGCAATGAAACAGTCCTGCAGCTTTGAGGAAGAAAAGAGATTGAGAGGGAAGGAGCAGGAAGCTGGGAAGAAAGAAAATAAACTTGATCAGCACAAAAAAAGAGGCAGGTTTCGGGTACCCAGCTTTGGCAGCTGTGCAGGAATGATAGGCTGAAGCTACACTAACTGGGAGAAAAGCCTCAAGTGGAATTTGCTTTTCACATCAACTTCTTTAATCCTCATCTACTTTATTTTATTTTTAAAAAGTAAAACCACACACACACATACTCCTTACTGCTACTTTTTATCTCTCCGAATACACCATGTACACTCACTATATCCCCCATAATGATACATAGATATTATTCCATCTCAAGCACAGGCTAATCGTCATCATCCTTTGCAGTCCCCTCAGGAACACTTCATACAGGGCTTGAGAAAGCAAAAACAAAAAGTTAATTAAGCTACCAGGATGGAAGGGTGTGAGAAGTGGGAGGGCCTTGGTTAGATTTTCGGGTGTTTATGCAGGATGAAAGGAATTGGTCAAATGCGATGCTCACCACCTAGTTTCCACATTATCTGGAAATGCAGAGCTACCCAACAAGTTTTTCATTTCATGTAAGTTAGATCATTTGCTAGCCACTGTATACCTTTTAAATTCACCATCTCATCTTTCTCCCAACACTCCATACCCATCTCAATAACATCTTCCAGCCAGAAGGATCCCAAAAAGAATTACAAACTGTATTTCTAAGAATCATTGATCCAGGACTGAAATGCGGTCACTTCTGGGGTGGAACACAGCAGATATTTGACAGTATAACCAAATACTAAACTAAGTTCATATAAGACTCCAAACTCAAAATTTGGAGAGGCAGAGCAATTGCCCAAACTGAAATTAGAGTAAGGCATTGAGAATAATACTTCTAATCTTATAAAAAGTGACATGGAATCTGTAGTGATTTTATGTGCAGGATGGTACCTGTAGCAGCACCACACTGGTTCAATGCTGACTCCAAAAAAAGGGCTACCTACTGAAACTTCAATGTAATACCTTGAAAAGTGGTGCTGCTCTCTCAATTTGAAGAGCTGTAATGCCTAACCAGGCCTTCCATGTGGAATCAGGGCACTGGTACTCATGCCAGAAATTGACTGCTGGCAGTAAGAACAACAGAATTCCACCTATGCCATGAAGTTTGGGCCTTTGGTTACACAGGGATGATCAAGGAGTAGCTTTGATGGATTCCTTCACCATCAAATATCAATTTATTAACCTTGCATTTGTCTGTCAATTGAACAATTTGTGGCCATGTCCTTTTCCCTCTGCTCCCCTCCCTCAGGGATGGAATAGCTTTGCTGTAACTCTAAAGCTAACCTGTTTTAACTTTATGGGACTTGTATAGGCAATGCACCAAGGATCATGGTGGAACAGGGAGTTCATACACTTTAATGCATCTGGAAATCAATGTCCCCACAGTCTTCTAGCCACTCTTTGGTGGCTTGTGACACACACTGTTTTTGGCACAATTTAAAAGTTACTGCTAGTGAAAGGTCTAAGACTATAAAAAGAATGAGCTGCTGTTGGTCAAAACAGAAATATCTTGACAGAGCTAAAGACTGGAATACCTGTGACTGCTCTATGGGAAGATTAAGGTGCATTGGCAGAGTGATGTTGGATAAGCTTGCACAGTAGTGACCTGCACTGCTCTTGGCTCCAGCTACTGCAATTAGGCACTCACTGCTGTGAGCACTAAATTTACTCACAACATTATATTTTAGATGTTAAGGATTTTCCTGCAAAGAATCAGTGATTTATCCATCATTCCACAGCTCCAATTGAGAAGAGATTCTGAAACTCCCAAACCCATTGCAAGCCCTGCTAGTGCAGGCTTTCTAAACCACAACAAGCTATTTTGACAGCAGATTCTGTGGAGTGAGTGAACTTTGTAGCAAAAACACACAAAATGCAAGAAAGGAAGCCAAGTCAAGCAGGCAGCCCCACAGATTACTTCAATTTGTTGCAGATGTATGATTTAAAAAGAGGCCAGCCCAGTGATAAGATCCTCTAGCCAAGGCAGCTATAAAAACGTGAAGCTCACATTAGACCATCAGCTGCTGAAAACTGCACAAACCCTCCAAACACAAATTAACCTTCAGAGTCAGAAGATAAAAGAAGACTACAGTAGCAGAAAATAGAAGTGATTTTTGGTGCGTTTAAGGGGGAAGAGAAAAAAAGATGGTTACAAACCTCTGATCAATCACACTAGTACTAATCAACCTTAGAGTCACAGCCCAAAAGTGGGTCGCCAGAATATGTCAAAGGATCGCAAGGGCTGACTGGGCTCAGCTCCCCAATCCAAGCATTGTGACCTGGTGCACAGGGTCACAACCTGCTCGGGTTTTGCCCAGCCACCCCTTCCTTCATAATGATGGAGGCCAGCTGGGCCAAATTTGAGTGAATGGCGTTGTGGCCCTATGTGCCAGGTTGCAACACTACTCATGCAAATTTGGCCCTGACCAAACTGAGTGGCACTGTGACCCTGGAAGTCACAATGCCCAGAGCAGGGAGCAAAGCCCAGCTAGCCCCACAGGGCAGGAATCAGGAGCAAGTGGTTGGTGTCACTTTTTCCAATCAATGCTGCCCCCCGATGTAACCCCTGCCCCATAGCAGGGCAACACCCCGTCTTCCATACTCCCTATCTTGCCCTTCAGCCCAGGCCACATCAATGTACTCCTCCCCCACAGTCCAGGAACCTCCCCCGTCATACCGCCCATCTTGTCCCCCAGATCTTCCCCCACAGCACCCATAGCTTCTTCTGGTCCTCAACTCCTTCCTCCAACCCCTCCTACTTTATCCCAAGCCCCCAAATTCCACATCTCTTTAACCTCTGCCCCTCAGGCACCATGTTCCGGGACTGTTTTTTCTCTGTGGAGCTATCAGCCTACCACCCCTCCCTCCCCATATCCTTCCCCAGTCTGCCCAGAACCCCAACTCCTTCCTCACTACATCCCAGGTCCCTCAATCTCCCCACTTCACCTCCAGGTGCCCAAATCCCTCCCACTCCTTACCCTCTGCCTCCATAAGCTATTGGGTGGGCGGAGGGAGCGAAGAGGCTGTGTGTTTTTCAGAGGTGTCTCAGCTCGCTGCCCCTCCACCCAGTTGTTCACATCTGGAGAGAGTATATGAAATCATAGCTCCAGGCCCCCCCACACTGCCAATGGACCCCTATGAGGGAAGTGGGGAAAGAACCTGTCTGCGGGCATCACAGAGGTACCTCTGGATTGTGACAGGCCATCAATGTTCAAATGGGACCTGAACCCACTACAGCAGCAGGTCTCAAACTTCATTGCACTATGACCCCTTTCTAACAACAAAAATTACCACATGACCTCAAGGTGGGAAACTGAACCCTGAGTCCGCCTGAGCCCCACCACCCCCGGTAGTGAGCCAAAGCAGAAGCCCAAAGAATTGAGCCCCGGGCAGGGGGCCTATAAACCTGAGCCCCACTGTCCAGGCCCAAAGCCAAAGCCCGAGCCCCACCACTTGGGACTAAAGCCCTTAGGCAGCGAGGCTCGGGTTTTGGCCCTAGACCCCAGAAAATCTAATGCCAGTCCATTAAAATGGAGTCATGACCCACTTCGGGGTCCCGACCCACAGTCTGAGAACCGCTGCACTGCACTATTGGTAGCTGCGAAAATAAACAGCACATAGGCAGCCTCTTATCCCCCGCCAGATAATGCCTTTGCTGTCCCCCAGGATAAGAGGAAAAAAAGAGAAGTTTTGGCCAAGGACTCCAGGTCAAATCCAGAGAATGTCCATGCAGAACAGACAGAGCATAAATCTAACCACATGGAATTCAGCTCACCAAAGACAAAGAGAGGGAAATTCTGGAGCTGTATTATCTAGCCCAGATTGCAATAAATTGTGGGGAGGTAGAGAGAGCAAGTCATGAAGCTGTACCGCCTAGTGATTTAATTCCCCCTGTTAATTTCTTGCAATAGATAGAGAAAAAGAACTGGAGCTACATAAACCAGTCCAGACCCCTCAGCAGAGACAAAGAGGCACATTTAAGAATGCTGAAGGCATAGCATTACAACTCCCATTTGAACACAAATAGGAGGATGTTTCCATATCCCACATTACAGGGGGAGCCAATTCCAGCAGGCATGCTGGCTAAGCCCTGGTCTACACTATATAGTTAGGTCGACATAAGGCAGCTTATATAAGTCAGTGCACATACTACAGCCTTGCTCGTCCCGCCACTGTAAGTGCCCTACTACACCGACATAATAACTCCACCGCCATGAGAGGTGTAGGGCTTATGTCAGTGAAGTTAGGGTGATGCAGCGTCCATGGAGACACTGTTATATACATAGGCGCCAACTCTGTGGGTGCTCCGGGGCTGAAGCACCCACGGGGAAAAATTGGTGGGTGCTCTTCACCCACCAGCAGCTCTCCGCCCCAGCTCACATCCGCCTCCGCTCCACCTCCTCCCCTGAGCATGCTGCCACTCCGCTTCCCCGCCTCCCTCCCTCCCAGCGCTTGCCACCATGAAACAGCTGTTTTGCACGGCAAGCGCTGGGAGGGAGGGGGAACGCAGCATACCCGGGGAACAGGTGGAGGCCGAGTAGGGCCGGGGAGGCACGAGCACCCACCGGCGCTGGGGAAAATTGGTGCCTATGATTATATACACCCCGGTTGGCTGTCATTCTTGTCAATTTCAATTTCACCAAGGAGCTGTGAAATTTACAAGAAAGTCCTCCCTGCTCCCAGAAGGGCTGCTGCCCAGGAGCCAGGCTGCCCCACTCCCAGCAGTGAGGCAAGGAGCTGGGGCAGCTGCTGCTCTCCCAGTAGGGAGAATGGAGCCAAGAGTGAGGAGGACCGCCAGGCTCCCAGAGGGGAGCAGGGAATGGAGAGCAGGTGGGGGCAGCAGTGAGCAGAGCTGAGAGCCCCCACCACTGCCCCTCTTAGGTCGGTGGAAGTGGTCCTGGTGTGAATGCGCATCACCAACCAAAGGAGGCTAGTATGGACATGACCCACTGCAATAAATTACCACTGTGACTGTAAGTCGACCTAATATAGGTCGACTTAAGTTTTTAGTGTAGATCTTTCCAGGTCTAAAACAAACAAAAATATCACACAAAATAATATGCCAACTAGACAGATAACTTTGACTAAATTAATATAATAGCCTTCACACCAGGCAACTTTGTTTTACTAAAAATAACTACACAGTGAGAATAGTGAAATTTCTGCATAGCTAGAATGGTAACTGGTCTTCAGAATTATGCAATGAAGTGATATTCTTCCAAATTACAGTTGTCAGTGTGAAGGAATTGCCCAGTATTAAATTTCCCCACCAGCACAATATGGGGGAACATGTCACTGGCAACCAGATGCCCTAGGCCTGCAAAAGGGCAACTGAAACCCTAGTTGGTTGCTGAAGAATTGCAGCAAGCTGTACTTCTTTTTACCCCTCTCATTTTTACAAAGCTTAAGGCTACCAGACTCTCTGGATCTGCTACCGTCACCAACTGAAACAGGATCTGCTCATTAGAAGCACTGACACGAAAGCAAGAGTCACAGTCAGCCATTTACCTAAGTAAGTTAGCAACTAATCAGAACTTCCGGCCTGAAGCTGAACTGGGCTGCAGTAAAGAAGAAACCATGCGGCAGATGTGTCTGTTGCTGGGTTCCACTTCAGGATAGATAAAAAAATTAAATACATTTCTTTTTAAAAATTAACCTATGTAAAATTAAATTTTAAGTTATGAAAATGTATGTTAATGCCTAAACTACTTATAATCTATTAAAGTAATTAAATTAAATAGTAATATTCAAGCTGTACATGTTTGCTGCCAAAATTTTAAATAAAGTCAAACCACTGAACTGGCAGAAGTCACTGACTAAGCACATGGAATCAGAGTTTGTTGAAGTGTTATACCAGCTTTTGACGGCAGCAGCCATTTCCACAGGTACAGAGAAAATACTTTCTTCATTTCAGTTTATTCAGCTAGTTCAGTTCAATGGCTAATTCACTAAAAGTTGAGAATGATGGAAAGTTTTAAAAAAAGAGCACAGAATAGTTCATTCTTCTCCGCTAATTTATGAATAAAAATAAGGTATGACAAGATGAGATCTACTAGTTCTAAAATCTTGAAGGACATAGCAACTAGAACCAGTTTAATTTATTAACTACAGATAATACTTTGTTTAATAAATCAGTTTTAAATATAACATTTTATAAATATGCTGGATATAAAAAAATTTAAGGTATGGTTTTTACTAGCTAAATAAAATACTTAATCTAGTAAATAAGAAATGTGTCATTTTTATTGTTAGAAAACGGTGAAAGTAAAAAATTAAGAATCTGAATTAAGTATGTTAAGCTATATAATTGCTTAAATTAATGTATACAAGTACAGTGTATCCTCCTGATTACCAAAAAGTAATTCTCATGCCAACCAATGAGAATCAACCTTTTTTTAGGAAAATAAAAAAGTAGTAAAATGTAAAACAAGATTAAGAGTTATTTAAGTCAAAATTTCCTGCTTCCTGATTTTTAAAAATAAATAAAATTAAAAAAAAAAAATCAATCCACCTTGCCATTCCACCCACAAAGAAACTGCTGTTAAATGGAGAAACATCTCAGTATTTTTTTTTTAAAAAACAACCAATGTGTAGAAACAAAATTCATGCTTTACAATGGTGCTGTGAGAGATACTGATCCAGCATTCATTGATGACAAATACAAAAGCAAAAACCCACACAATCAGATTTCTAGAACCCTGCAAATCCACGGGTACCCGTTTTATATCCGTGGACCATTTTTGCAGATAGCAGCACAGATGCGGATACAAATTTTGTATCGGCGCAGGGCTCTGACGGTAAGAGCCAGGCAGGTAGCTGTGAGGAACCAAGGCACAGACCCTCCACCTGCCCTGGGCAGAGGTGCCTGGGGGGGAGGGGTCAGGGACACAGGGCAGGGGCTGCTCGGGCCCACTGACCAGGGAAGGTGGAGGGTCCACCGCACGGCTCCCCACAGCTACCCGTCCCGCTGTTACCATGGACGTGCCAAGCCACCCCAGAGCTACCCCAGAGACCACTTTCAGCACCAGTTCAGCTACATCTATTTCAGATACCAGCAGTCAGCAACAGGGACATTCACTAATGTGTTATACAAGCTAGGAATACAGCAAGCAAGATTAGTTTTAAACATAAACAATTGCCTGGAAGCTGACACAAGCTTTGCACTGACAGACTGACTGAGGGACCAAAGGGGAAAGGCAACTCCTCATCTGATCATCTCCCACCTTTCCATACAGAAGCCTTGCCTACACTGACAAATTTCTCAAACTGTCCTTCCACTGTATTAACACTGGTGGTTAAACTTGCATGAACTGGCCACTGGTGTTTTAAACAGCGTCACCTAGATCTGCTTTGAGCTGGGTTAGAAAAACAAAACACTGGTTAAAATGCCATTGGCCAGTCTATGCTCGCATTCCCACTGTTAGTACAACAGTGGGGAGTTTTCAGAGATCCACCAGTGTAGACAAGGTTCAAGAGCTTGGAGTTCTGCAACACATAAGGCTAGCTCCAAAATCCAAGACCGTGGTCATGACCAAGACCAGCACCCATGCTTACCTCATTCCAATCTCAAGAAAAGTACCAGGAAAAAACTGAAGAGCAACTAGGTTATTTCTTTGCATGAGGTGTGACCCAAAGAATTGCACTGCCCATGATTACTTACAGTCACCATATACTTGAGCAATTAGAGAGGGCACAAACCGTAACACTTGGTTACAATTTCCCCCAAGTCCAAATTCCAATGTAGGCTCATCTCCAGTGCGAGTGAGCAAGAATCAGTGGATATCAGAGAGATTTTCTGCCCAGCTGGCAGAGCACAGCCAAGAACACACTGCATGAGAAGCCACCATTCTACACACAGCACGAGGAATTTCATCCCAGCAGATGAGGAGGTCTGCTTCCATCCTAGCCTGTTTCCACACAGCAACACAATGCCTTCTGCTCACATGGGGAAAAATCTAGTTGTGTGAGGTCTGAGTCTACCCTCACCCATTCTGAATTCACCCTTTTCTCTTAAAGGGGGGGGGAGGGGCCATGGGAAGAGAGACTTTTGGGTCAGTAAATCTGACAACCATTATTCTGGGGGGATTAAACAGGGAGATAAGAACTTCAGGGCTTTGCACAAATCATATTAGTTCAGTTCTCAAATCCGGGTAATGCTTCTTTTCAAAGTATTAATTTCATTTATTCTATTTGCTCTCCCTCTATCCTGATAACACTGGCACACACAGCCCCTGAATGAGATCCTCCTATAAAATAGGTTATAATCCTCCCTTTCTAGAGCAGTAATGAGATGTCTTAGCTTAATCGTGTTTATTTCCTGCCTGCTTCTCCCCCTCCCTATCCTACATTGATTTGTTTCAAACGTTTTGGTTAAAGCCAGCAGGCCTGAAAAGTCACTGCTTCTGACTGGGTGGCTGACAGATGCATGCTAAATGGCCCCAGCAGAATAAGGAGATGTGTGCGGGCAGCCTCACTTCCAAAGTTGTTGTTTTGGTAAAAATACAAGAATTAGGAGGGGAGAAAAGATTGTGATTACAGAGACAAAGATGAAAGAAAAAGTATCTGGTTTGGAGAGAGGTGGGACTATGCAGGGCAAAACCATGGGACAGAATAAGGGAAAAGCTGATTAGGAAGCTGCAATCCTAGCCCCGCATGCTAAAATAAAAAGGGCTCAGAAGAACAGCTACATCTGTTCTCGGCCATTTGATAGCACCTTTGATGTGAGAATCAAAGCACTTTACAAACACCCATTAAGAATCAGAGCCCCTCTGTGAGGTACTGCACATATACTCCCCATTGTACTGGATGTTAATATTTATATTATGAAGCACCTATGGGACTTGGTCAGCATCAGAGCCCTGTTGTGCTAGATGCTGTAAAAAGATACAGGAAGAGTCCACTATATGCAGAGAGGAGTTAAGAGTTCATGCTTAGAGACTGTTTCCATCCCAGCTGGTTCCACACAATGGTACAACACCTATGGCTCCTTAAAGGGTAAAGTTAGTAGTGCTGTGAAGTTCCTGCCATGAAGGGCTTCCTATGTAAGAAGTTTTACAACTAGAGAAACAGGGACCAAAAGGATAAGTAACTTGTCCAAGTCCCAAAAAAAACCCAAAAAACAAAGAAGAGGTCTTGGCAGAGTTTAGAATAGAAACCAAGGGGACCTTACTCCCAAGGTCCTGCTCCAACCACTAAACCACCTATCTTCTCTGCCTGTTCTAAATTGAGGCCCTCCTGTAAGTAATGACTTAATTACATACATAAGCCTGCAATAGGGTCCATTACTGATGGGTGTGATGCTCTGTACCTTGGGGGAACACCCTACACCCCCATGTTCATCTTTATAAAATGATTGCGTGGTATCCAATGCAAAGTTTGTCATGTTGGGTGTCTTCGGAAGGCTCATGATGCACTGAGCATGGTTGTTACAGTGATGTTATAGTGATTGTTACAGTAATGTTATGGTAAGGTTATAATTTCATGTATGTAGTTATGAGGCTGAAAATGTATTCTCATGGCTTAAAGCAAGCCCATGCAAAAACTCTCCACAGCCCTGACAAGGCAGTTCACACCTTGTCAGGGCACGGATGGAACAAACCCAGCCCAGCCTCACAGGAACAATGGACACTGGCTTAGGCAGGAACAAAAGAATTTGTTAGACCCTTGAGGGAGTCACCCCCTTCCTTTGGGCAGTTTGGAACTGCGACGGGGTAATGCTCACCTGAGTCTGAAGGGGGCTGGGGGGAGGAGAAAGAGGCAAAGCCATGAGGAAATAAAGGACACGATAAAAGGAAAAGATATTTTGCCATGCTCTCTCTCTTCCACATGCATCTACAGACACCGTCATCACGAAGCAACTGAACCACTGATCCAAGGGGAGAGGCTGGCTAAGCATCTAACCATCTAAGTTTGTAAGGACATTGAAAGCGTTAAGGTCAGTTTAGAATGCATTTTGCTTTTATTTCATTTGACCAGATCTGACTTGTTATCGATCTTTACAGTTAATAAATCTGTTTATTTTACCCGAAGCAGTGCGTTTGGTTTGCAGGTGTCAGAGGCTCCCCTTGGGATAACAAGCCTGGTACTTTTCAATTTCTTTGTTAAACTGACGAACTTATATAAGCTTGCAGCATCCAGCGGGCATAACTGGACACTACAAGACGGAGGTTCCTAGGGTTGTTTCTAGGACCAGAGATATTGGCTAGTGTCATTCACTTGCAAGTAGCTGGGAGCAGCTTACATGCCAGAGGCTGTGCATGAACAGCCCAGGAGTGGGGGTTCTCACAGCAAAGCAGGGTAAGGCTGGCTCCCAGAGTCAAGGATTGGAGCGGCCTAGCAGATCACTGGTCCAGACAACACCAGAGGGGAACGTCACAATTGGTTAATGTGTTTCTGATCACAGGAAAACATACAATCCAATAAGACTGAACCATCACCTTACACAAATACTATTAATAATAAAGGTCAGCGGATGAAAACTGTAAAGAACACAGATTAAACATCAAGTGACTTTCAGCACAATCAATCAAAATGAAATTGTTTAAAAATATAGCTGTTGTATTCAGGTTTATGGCCTACAAGTGGCATGGTAAAGAGAGAGCATGGCTACATAGTAGAGCTGCCTACACAAGAGAAGGGTATTAAAAGCCAAATTATTTCAGCACCAAGATCTTACGGCAAATCTAGAAGAAATTAGCTTTCCAACAATATGTGGCATGATCTTCAAGTCCTAATACATTTTGAATAGCTGAAGGCAGACAACTCAGTTGCCCCAAATAAAACAACAATCCCATTCTTTTTTGACACCCTTCTTGTGCAACACAGCACAGAACACCTGAAAGTTTATTCCCCCTGGCTTCTGTGTGCATGACAGTGCAATCTTGACTGGCTGTATAATACAATCAATACCCATAAAACCACATACACACTTGCTTTTAACTTCAAATGATAAACAGCAGAGATAAAGCAGAGGGGTCAAAGGATGGCCCAAGTCCATCACTCCCCTCATGTTCCAGGCTTGAAGACAACAGCCAACACTCAGCCACCATTCCAGACTAAGGGACCAAGGAGCTGGAAAACGGAGGAATCCTGACAAACAAGAATACTGACAAGTGAGAGCTACCATTCAAATAGTACAAGGAACTGCAAGAGGGGGTCCTGGGCCTTCAAACACTAACTGGGAAGTTTTGGGGTGATGTGGAAAGACATTCATTCCTAACAAACAGAGGACAGGCAGTTTGAGGGGCCAGAGTGGGGAACCTTATATTCAAAGGGTGCCTGGAATTGAGAGGAAATATACCATGTAGGAGTCCCCATAGTAAAGAGTTGACACATTAAAGTTATCCAGGAACAAGTAGCCAGCACCCTTGCCTAACTCTTGTCAGAACAAAGTAGACAACCCAAAATTTCTCATTGATTTCTAAGTTTTCTCAGATTTGTTTCATGTCAGTGATCAATGGAGGAGACTACACAGCAATAAACTTGACCACAGTTTCTCTAACACCACATTCTGGGCATAAGCTGCATATTCACTACTTACATTCCATGGGTTACCCAAGAAAAATCTGATTTGAACCTGCTTTGTGTTTGCAAACTGTCACGTACCCAGCAACTCCATGCTTCGTACTCTGGAGGATTAAGTGTTACACTCTGATGTGATTACAACATTTGTACATAAAAGGTAGGTCTACACTGCAAACAAACACCCATGCCAGGGTCGGGTCAGCTGATTCAGGCATGCGGGGCTCAAGCTGTGGGGCTGTTTTACTGGGGTAGATGTTCAGGATCAGGCTGGAGCCCAGGCCCTGGGAAGGGGGAAGGTCCAAGAGTCTGGGCTTGAGCCCAACTGTCTACATCACAATTAAATAGCCCCGTAGCCCAAGCCCAAAATGCAATGGAGGAGCCGCAAATGTTTAATTGTAGTGTAGACATACCCTAAGAGTCAGGTCCCGGCTGGTTCCAGCCATAAGGGCACACTTCAGTGATAATGCTGACACATCTCAGTCACATTCTTCCCAAACAGCTCTTGTGTGTGTCTCACTCCTGGAGAGAGGGCTCTCTCACTGAGCAGTGCCATCTCCTCAGATTTAGAAATTAATTCACTGCCACTTTCTACAAAGGTCTGTTAATTACGTTAATGAAAGGAATTATCATCCTCCTGGTGGGAATGGAGTAAGTGCTACTTACCAGCTGCAATGTCTCATCCAGATGCACAGCTCTTACCTGCCTTAGATATCAACTCCTTTTTTGTATTTAACCCTTCCACCGGAGAGATTGCCCATCCTTAGACTCTGCTGTTTCTCAAAGGAAATCACTTGCCTCACAGGGGTCACTTATGAACCACATCAGGGAAATCAATATGAAAAGGCAGCAGGCTAGCATGTTGGAACAGTTATAATTTATTATTGAGCCAAAGTGCACCATAACCAAGTTACACCTCACTTGCCTTCTGGGGTGGGGTAGTATCAACACCGATTTACAGATGGAAAAATGGAGGCACAGAGGGATTTGTGATTTAACCAAACCACACAGCAAATCAGTTTGGTAGGGGGGCAGGGGGTGGGAAGAAGAGGAAGGGAAAAAACAGGAATAGAACCTAGAACTCAACTCCCAGCCCTGTTCCCTCCCTCGTCTAGACATTGTCCTTTTAACAAGTAATGTGACTCTCGGCGAATTAGTCTAAATATCCACCTCGCTGTCTACTGATAACCAGGACCAGTTTCACTGTGGCAAGCATCATCCTCCCATTGTTATAACGGGACAGCTCATGTCACTACAGTTAAGAACAAGAAGCCAGTTCTTGTAAGACACTCTACTCCTGACTATTCAGGTGTTCCTGTAACTTTACTCAACAGTCCAGATACAGCAAAGTTGAGACAGGTCAAGTCTGTACCTACATCAAAAATACCCATTTCACACATGTAGTAGCTTAGCAGAGCTCCATCCAGCCCAGGTTGCCACAATGCTAGTCCCTCCCAACCCTACATATGCAGCAGGCTCTCTTGCCAGCCATCTCCACTCCACTCTCCCACAGACAATGCGCCCACCTGCATGTAGCCAGATGCTATACCATTCTCATAAAAGCTCAGCCTAAGGTTAGTTACATGACAGACTTGCCAACTACAGCAGGCTAAGAGATATGAGATGATAACTACCATGGACTTGGGACTAAGCAGCAGTTGCTGAACTCATTACACAAATAAATGGCATTTAACTGATCCCTCAAAGGGGAAAGGTTTCAGGCCCTCCTCCTGCCTGGGAATATGTTGCTTTGTACCTACCATCCGAGTTGCTTTCTGCCTCTCTTCATTGGTGCTGTTCTTTTCCCGTTGCAGAGTTGTATTGAGACACTCGCTGCCTGCCTCCCGTTCCCTCTTGGCCAGCCGGAGCAGTTCCTCTTGGACCAGTGCCTGCTCTCGCTCATACCTGCATCAGTACCAAAGAAAGGCCAAGAGAAGGTGCTCAGCAACAGGCTCATGGGATAATCTGTCCTACCCTTAGCCAGGAACAAGAAGAGGTGTGATTTACTTGGGACAAAGCCTGCTCACAACTCCCAGGGTTCTGTGGGAATTTTGGAGCACCATGAACTTTAAAGATGACCTGAAAGTTCAGTGCTGAACAATTTAAAAAACAAGGGGGCACAAAGCACTTAAACCTACAGTTTAGTTAGGTCTGGCTCTTAAACACTTGACAGTCACCTCAAAACAGTGAGAATAAAGGATTTAATAAACTATACATAAAGCTGCTTTTAAAAAAATAAGATGCAGGCCACAAAAAAAGAAGTTTGTCTGCCTAGCTGAATTTTACTACCAACACTATCTTAGCTATTTGCTTTGCTGGCCCTGCGAGACAGAAGGAGCCCTCTGCAGAGTAAGTGGGAAGGAGCCCTCTGCAGAGTAAGTGGGATGATTGATGTCGGGGAAGCAACCTTGAGACATGTCCACAGTCTACCAGCAATTCTGATTTCACCATCTCTTTAAAGAACAGAACCAACTTCCCAGAGAGTTCACTAGGTGTGTCAGACACACAGTTATGGACAGTGGGTTTGATGCATCACTTTTACAAGCTTGAATAATCAACAATAGCACTGAAGAGGACTCATTTTCATAATCCCCAAAGCTAGACTTGTGTGACATGCAGAGAAAGCATGGACACAGTAATGCAGCAAAGGAAGACCAGGAAAAGGCATTTAGAGAAGCTAGAAAAACATATGGCAACAGTTTTATAACAGACAACCCTCCATCGATAGAGAAGCTAGACCTCCTACTGTCCTCCACCCTTGGAAAAAGCAGCAGAGACTCCTGAGGGTGAGACACAGCAAGGACCACATTTCACACAACTCCTCTCTTTCTCACTGTACCTTTACATGCACGGACACCTTGTTAAGCCAAAACGCCCCATACAGGAAAAACCCACAGCACAGTGGAAAAGGCTGGCAGCCACCAGGTCTAGTGGAGCAGGCATCAGGAGAAGAAGCTGACAGTGTCTGAACAAACATTATTTCAGGTATAACTACAGAGATTCTCACTCATATGCAGAGTTAAACTGATCAATAGATTTGAGGTCTGGGCAGAAGTTTCTTCAAGGACTCAACAAGAGTCTTAGGGGTTTTCACTTTCCTCAGGAGGCAAGAGCAGGCAGACACAACTTTAGGCTCCAGTGGACATGCGTTTCTCCACTACCCACAGAAAATCATGTGAAAGCATTCTTCGCTCCTCCGACATTTCTATAAACACCTTCCCATTGGTCCCAGCCCCCTTACCCATCTCCAACCCCAAGAGTCACGTGCTCTCTCACCAAAAGATGCCCAGTGGCCTTTACCTATATTAAGATCTCATTAAAAACATACTACGCAACACCACATAAAATCATCACTGTACTGAACTCTAGAATGCAGCATTACACATGGCATGTATGTGGCCCAGGCAGCACAGGTGGCTGTCTCCTGACAGGAAGAACATCCCCCTACCTTTTGTACAGGTCCTCCTCCGCCTCAGAGGGCTTCTGACCAGAGCTACTGGTACTTGGTGGATGGATTCCTGAAGAGAAGAACAGAAGCAACTGATGACTGTGGAAAAAAAACACTGGCTACCTTCGCTTCATGAGAATGGACATCATCAGAGGGAAGAGAAAAATTCTCAACAAATGAGCAACATTCTATGAAGGGAACACTCAGTACAATAAGAAAAGTCAATGGGAAAAAAGAAAACTTTTTAAAAGTTTTATGGCTGAATTTAGCGTTCATGTAAGTGAGAGGCTGACAATACTGCCTTGAACAAGGCATAATGACGGTGTTATGCAAGCTTCCTCCATCTGAGGATACTGATGCACTTCAACCCTGACCCATCTCAAGCGCTCACGTTATTTTAACCTATTTTACACCCCTTTTCCCCAGTTCTGCAAAAGCATCTCTCTCCAAACCTGCTGCATCCTTTGTTATTCCAGCACTGGTCTCTCCTAAGTAGAGATCAAATTATAAAGTGGTTTGGGACATTCACAGACAGGGACAAGGATGAGGCACCACTAAACCCACTTTTAAAACTTTAAGACTTTGGCCACAAATGAATGCTGGTCTCTGGCAGGAAAGGAATGATTCACCAACCCCCTGCTGCACTCTGGATCCCAGAATGTTTCTGTTTAAGACTTTTATGGGAGCAATGACAGATGTACCAACAATACACATTTGAGCACCATTGAGTAAAACAAGAATCAGCTGACTTGAATGAGAAAACAAGTCTTTAAGCATGCAGCTAAATAGCTGAGCTTTGCCAGTTTCTCCTCTTCTCTTTCTGGTAATAGCTAGTATCAGCTAATGAAATATTTCTCCTCTGAACCTGCAGAATAACATGACATACGTACAGCAGATTCCCTGTCCACTGAAAGGAGCTGACATGACTAATGCCCTTTTAGAAACATGGTTGTGAGTAATATTCTGAACTGCTACCATACCTGTCATCCAAGGATCTCAAAAGAACCTTACCACACATTAATGAAGTCACACAAATATTTGAGGAAATGGGTATTACTACTATTCCACACATGGGGAAAACAGAGAGGCACTGAAAAGTTAGATGACTTGTTTAGAGTCATACAGATTCACTGGCAGAGCCAGAAACAGAACCCAAGATTCCCAACCATTCTAGTTACCATACAACATTGTCTACCTCACCCAAAAAGCTTTCTTGCAACAATATGAATACCCAATCTTTGTAATCACACTGATACCCACACAAGTGGAAATGCCACTCAACATAACAAACGTGTCCTGACAAGGTACAAGTGTGTGATAAAGGCATTAACCACACCTCAGTGACCAACAGTGTCAAAATTTTAGACTGCAGACACAGTGGAGACTGACAATACCTGTAGTACACTTGGGCTTCCCTTTTGCAGCTTGTGGTGATGATGCAGTGCCATAGGATGAGGGAGAAGGAAAGGAAGATGGTCTCTGGTCCCCTTTAAGTTGAGAAGTTTCCTTCATTCGGTTCACTACATCTTCAGAGAGCTAGAGCAATTTGTTGGGAAGAGATTAAGTTAGTCAATTCTTGATTTTTATTTTGTATTAAGAGGAGTTTTCAACAGGTAATTATTTTTTAATCCTGCTTCAAAATACTGCTACTTATACTATTTTAAATCATCATCTGAGAGCAAGTTATCTGTTGTTGAATTCACATTCAGCAAATATATTACATCAGGAAGTGATGAGGTCAAGTAATTGAGTCTTAAGGCTAGATTGGACAATGAATTGTCAACAAGCTATTGAGAACAAACTATAAAGAGCAATCCTTTATGCACCGGGGGGGGGGGGGGGGGGAGAGAGGGAGGCAGGGAAGGATTATTACTTAGTAGATCTTCAGTTCCTATTTTTATAAGTCTAGGCAGAGTTTTCCACCTAATAATAATGAAATGGAGGAGACGAATGTGCTCAATTCCAATTTTATTGCCTATTCCCATACTTGGGTGCAGAACCATGAAAAGGTAGAAAATGCAGCCAAAAATCTCCTGGGAATTCAATTCAGAGTGCCTTTCTGCCCTTGCTTTTGATGTCATAGACAGGGCTAACTGTTCTTCTGATACACCAGTCAATTTTATACTGGCCACTCCACCCTAATGGACAAAATTAAGGGGTGCTCAATTTCCATGCCCAGGCCAGACTCCCATTGACACACTTCAGAGCATAAACCAGACCATAGATTTTAGCTATGCCACTACTGCCCAAGATAAGCAGTATTTTAACATCTTGATTACAGATTGTGCTTTTGTCAGGTTGGTCTTAGGTCTTCAACTCTGTTCTCTTCTGCTTGCACTATAAATGAAACACACACAGCACCCTATCAACAGATCCCAGGGAACACAGCTCCAGGCATACAACATGCATTGTAAAATAATCTACATAATGACTATGATGTTTTAGTGATGACAAGTACAAAATTAATAACTAGAAAAGTGAGTATTTCCTTGAAAGAAAATGAACGGTCAACACTAGCTATAAAGTATCTGAGGTTTTTCTAAAAAACCAAAATAATCCCCTTCGAGTTCCAAAAATGAGGAAACCCATTTCATTTCATAAAAGCTTGTGACTGGATTCAGCTTTGCAATTCAAATGAACAAGCCAGGGAGGCCCCTGTTTATTTAGTGAGAGTTCCTATAATGACAAATATCGGGGCTCCCTCCATTTAGTCTGAACTCCTAGAGATCAATGGAATGGACCAATAACCATAAATCAACAGCTTTCAGAGTAGGAGCCTTGTTAGTCTGTATCCGCAAAAAAAACAGGAGTACTTGTGGCACCTTAGAGACTAACAAATTTATTGGACCATGAGCTTTCATGGGCTACAGCCCACGTCATCAGATGCATGCAGTGGAAAATACAGTAGGACGATTTTATATACACAGAAAACATGAAACAATGGGTGTTAACATGCATACTATAACGAGAGTGATCAGTTAAGCTGAGCTATTACCAGCAGGAGAGAAAAAAAACCTTTTGTAGTGATAATCAAGATGGTCCATTTCCAGCAGTTGACAAGAACGTGTGAGGAACAATAGGGGGGAAAAATAAACATGGGAAAATAGTTTTACTTTGTGTAATGACACTTCCACTCCCAGTCTTTATTCAAGCCTAATTTAACAGTGTCCAGTTTGCAAATTAATTCCAATTCAGCAGTCTCTTGTTGGAGTCTCTTTTTGAAGTTTTTTTGTTGTAATATTGCAACTTTTAGGTCTATAATCTAGTGGCTAGAGAGATTGAAGTGTTCTCTGACTGGTTTTTGAAAGTTATAATTCTTGACGTCAGATTTGTGTCCATTTATTCTTTTACGTAGAGACTGTCCAGTTTGGCCAATGTACTTGGCAGAGGGGCATTGCTGGCACATGATGGCGTTGTTCTAAGTCAGCCATAAAAACGTTGGCATATTGTGGGGCCATGCAGGTACTCATAGCAGTGCAGGGGCAGAAGGAGAGGCCCCGACAATATCGGGGCCTCTCCTTCTGCCCCTGCACTGCTATAGGTACTCGCATGGCCCCACAGTATGCCAACATTTTTATGGCTGAATTAGAACAACGCTTCCTCAGCTCTCGTCCCCTAATGCCCCTACTCTACTTGTGCTACATTGATGACATTCTCATCATCTGGACCCATGGAAAAGAAGCCCTTGATGAATTCCACCATGATTTCAACAATTTCCATCCCACCATCAACCTCAGCCTGGACCAGTCCACACAAGAGATGCACTTCCTGGACACTACAGTGCAAATAAATGATGGTCACATAAACACCACCCTATATCGGAAACCTCCTGACCGCTATACTTACCTACATGCCTCCAGCTTTCATCCAGACCACATCACACGATCCCATTGTCTACAGCCAAGTTCTAAGATACAACTGCTCCAATCCCTCAGACAGAGACAAACACCTACAAGATCTCTATCAAGCATTACTACAATACCCACCTGCTGAAGTGAAGAAACAGACTGACGGAGCCAGAAGAATACCCAGAAGTCATCTACTACAGGACAGGCCCAACAAAGAAAGTAACAGAATGCCACTAGCCGTCACCTTCAGCCCCCAACTAAAACCTCTCCAGCGCATCATCAAGGATCTACAACCTATCCTTAAGGATGATCCCTCACTCTCACAGGCCAATCCTCGCTTACAGACATCCCCCCAACCTGAAGCAAACACTCACCAGCAATCACACACCACACAACAAAAACACTAACCCAGGATCCTTGCAACAAAGCCCGTTGCCAACTCTGTCCACAAATCTATTCAGGGGACACCATCTTAGGGCCTAATCACATCAGCCACAATATCAGAGGCTTGTTCACCTGCACATCTACCAATGTGATATATGCCATCATGTGCCAGCAATGCCCCTCTGCCATGTACATTGGCCAAACTGGACAGTCTCTACGTAAAAGAATAAATGGACACAAATCAGACGTCATTATAACATTCAAAATTATAATTACATAATTCAGAATTATAACATTCAAAAACCAGTCGGAGAACACTTCAATCTCTCTAGCCACTCGATTACAGACCTAAAAGTTGCAATATTACAACAACAGAAAAACTTCAAAAAGAGACTCCAATGAGAGACTGCTGAACTGGAATTAATTTGCAAACTGGACACCATTAAATTAGGCTTGAATAAAGACTGGGAGTGGATGTGTCATTACACAAAGTAAAACTATTTCCCCATGTTTATTTTTCCCCCCATTGTTCCTCACAAGTTCTTGTCAACTGCTGGAAATGGACCATCTTGATTATCACTACAAAAGGTTTTTTTTCTCTCCTGCTGGTAATAGCTCAGCTTAACTGATCACTCTCATTATAGTGTACATGGTAACACCCATTGTTTCATGTACTCTGTGTGTATAAAATCGTCCTACTGTATTTTCCACTGCATGCATCCAATGACGTAGGCTGTAGCCCACACAAGCTTATGCTCAAATAAATTTGTTAGTCTCTAAGATGCCACAAGTACTCCTGTTCTTTTTTCATAAATCAACAAGTTTCTCTAATTCCAACACCATTCAGCTGAGCAGCAACATAAAATTAACAAAGCAGTTCACTTTGCTGTGTAGTTGGTACATGGAGCTGAACGCTAAATGGGCCCAGCTAAGCAGCAGCAAAGAGAAAATTGATTAGGATTAGATTCTCCTCTATATCAAAGATCTGCAAGAGGAATCTGAAACAACCCTAATTAGATCCTTGTGATTGGAAGCTGCGGAAAAGAAGTGAACAAACTTATCCAGTCTCACTCAGCAAGCCCTTTCACATGGGGCTAAGCAAACAGGCAGCTCAATGGGATACAAATGGTACAAAGGAAATAGGGCAAACTTGCAAAAATGTAGAGTAACAGAAGAGAAATAAAAATACAGAGATAAGACAGAAACCGAGAAAAATGCACCCTAGTGACACCACCAATTCCATCTCTAGGGTGTCCTATCATGATGCAGATAGGGCCTCTTTCCTCAGCTCCAATTCCCACCCTGGAGAGGCAGCAAATCTTCAATCACAACTACTCCTATCTCCCTACCTGTCTCCATTGCACCAATTGCTATAGTACCCCAGGTGATATTAATTAAGGGTGATGGTCTCTTCCCTTGGACGCTCTCTTCCTGCCCTTAATGTAAAATCTCCTTTAACCCACAAGAAGTCAAGAGTGCAGGATGGATTAAACAGCTCTGGGGAAAGGGAGCGGGGGATGCCTTTTAACACACTATAAAGGCAACAATGCTATGGTTGGGTATCACTCCCTTTCCCCAGCCCCTCTCCCCCACCCAGACCCTCTCAGCCCCACCCCCTCTCATCTCCTGCCCCTCTGCCCCACCCAGACCCTCTCAGCCCCTGCCCCTCACCTCCCCCATCCCAGCCAATTCTCACCCTAATGCCCTGCAGCACCCGCACTCGCTCCTGCTCATCCAGCCCGAACGAGACCTTCCTGTTCTCGTAGCTGCTCTCGCTACCCCCCATGCCGGCGGGGCTGGACGGGGGTTATCCCACCCTGTCCCTCACGTAAGCTGGGACACACAGCCTCCTCAGCAGCACAAACTCTCTCCTAGTTCACCAACCAACAAACCCGCGTCTCATTGGCGGCTGCCAGAGGAGCAGCCAATGGAGAGGGCACGTTGCTGGCGATGGCCCGCGGGGCAGGCTGGGAATTGTAGTCTGGTTGTTGTAGATGTTCCTCCAAGGGCTCTGTTTGGCTAGGACAGAATGAGGGGCCCCAGGAGAGCAGCAAGCATGAGAGGGGGCGGCCTACCCTCTGCGAGCCTAGCTCAGGCCTGAATTAGTCACTGGGCATGATAGGCTGAGCCTAGGATCCTAGCCTCCCCCAGGGCTTCAGGCAGGCCCCCCCCAACCCTCCCAGAGGTGCATAGCCCTGCTATATAGCAGTACTGCCAACCCCCAAGCTTTCCACACCATGAGCTGGGCAGGCCTTCAAAATATGTTGTTTTTTAAAATAAATATATGTTAGGCTATCATTTGTCTTCTGAATTCTGAGCCTTTAGTTTCACTTGCTTTGCATCTTCATGAATTTTCTCCAGCTTCTTGAGGTCTTATAAACTTCCTTTAAATTAAAGCGGAGATTCTCATATAATCTCTTGACTGCAGCACCTGGGGCTATAAGACAGCAACACCTGATTTTTTAAAAAGGGACTTTTTTTATGGGGCTGGTGGGGTGAAGGAGCATTTGACAGGACTTTTTGTACAGGCAGTTGCCTTTCCTCCCTTGGAGTCAACCCTCCACCACCTCTCTTCTATTGATTTATGGCTGCAGGACCTATTAAAAGACTTAACAGAAGAGAATGGCTATAGATTTTACCAAAGAAGGGTGCGTAGCCATATGCTTTAAAAGAGAAGGCTGAAATAGGACAGATGTATGAATTTTCATAGCCAATAATGGAGACAGACTGAATGCCCATAGACTTGAGCAGTAAAGGTGGAGCTATTTGAATGCAGAGACTAGAATGCTCATAGACTTAAATGGAAAAGAAAGGTGTCCTGCTTATTTACCTTCCATTAGCTAAGGTGAAAGAACTTTAGAGAGAAGAGTGCCCAGAGCCTGTATCATGTTAACAGACAAAAAGAAAATAACTTGTTTCCAAAATATTTAAATAAAACACATTCATTTCTGCAAGACAGTTTCCCAATGCTGGATTTTCTGTCCAATGACAGAATTATAGCTAATCTATTAAAAGGCCTCCTTGAAAAGATATTACCCTCAATCACACTCAAAGAATGATTCCTCAAAGCAGCTAACATTCCATGTCATTCTACCTATGTATTACAGAAAATACCTCAGTGCAGTGGTTCTCAACCAGGGGTACACGTACACCAGGGGGTATGCAGAGGTCTTCCAGCATACATCAACTCATTCGGATATTTGCCTAGTTTTACAATAAGCTACATAAAAAGCACTAGTGAAGTCAGTACAAACTAACAGTTCATACTTGTTTATACTGCTCTAGATACTATACACTGAAATGTAAGTATATTTGTATTCCAATCAATTTATAATTATAATGGTAGAAATGAGAAAGTAAGCAGTTTTTCAGCAATAGTGTGCTGTGACACTTTTTGTATTTTTATATCTGATTTTGTAAGCAAGTAGTTTTTAAAGTGAGGTGAAACTTGGGGGTATGCAAGACAAATCAGACTACTGACAGGGGTACAGTTGTGTGGAAAGGTTGAAAGCCACTGCCTCAGAGAATCAATAGTGAAGCAGTTGTGTGGACTCTTATAGGGGGCATAACTAAGCATGGGATATTTGTTGAAATCCAAAGTAATTTTAAGATAATTAGGTAATACAACTTATTACTACTGCTTTATCGGTCCATGAAAAACAGTGGCAAATATCATTGCCCAAAAAATATGGTGAATTATTTGACAGCTTGATCCAAATCTTTTGAATTTTCTCATAAAAATTGAGAAATAAAAGAAGACCCAATGTACATTCAGGGCCAGACAAATGGGCACACAAAAGACAAGGACTGTGATCATCCAAATACATCATTACCCCAATAGATGGATTTCATTACAAAAAGCCTGAAAAATGGCTGCCTTGCACCCTGCCAAAAGAATTTTACTTTTTCAAAAATTTGCATCTGGCATACAAGAACAGAAGGCAAGATTCAATCCTATTATATAGCAGCAAACAGAGAAGAAAATCTGCCACTATTTGGTCTATCCAGTTATCCTGAGGGTATAGGTCATTCTAGAGATTTTAGGATCTAGATACACAAGGCTTTCTACGAAATTACTAAAATAAAAATTTTGCAAGAAGAAGATGATTAGTTTTGTGTTGGAGACATATTAAAAGGTTTTACAGAAGGCAATTTGGATTTGCTCCAAGACAAAGGCTTGGTGCTACAATGATGGAACTTGGAATCTCTTAATTTCTTTAATTTAGTGCATTTTACTCAGTGAATATAGTTAATTGGCACAGTTAGCACAACTAAAATGTGATATGCAGTTGGCAAGATATGCCTATTTAATTATTCCACCACTAATGAGATTAAATATATGAACCAACAAATCATCGTGTTATGTTGTGATAGAGAGGTATTAGGCTCCAAGATGCTAAGGTGATACTAGAACCCGTGTTTTCCTGTTTAAACATGAAACCGTTAATTGTGGATTCAGGTTCTTGTGTAAAAGAGACGCTTTTCCCATAATGGCCACACTAGGACAATCCTTCCAAACATTTGTTAAAAAAAAAAAAATCATGACAAGCAAAAGAGAAACATTAAAATTCTTGGAATTCAACGTTAAAAGTTATTATAGGAAAGTTCCCCTTCATATTTCATTCACATTCAAAGTCTTTCAGAGGGAAAATGTTGATTTCAAAAGTTTCTTGCTGGTACCAGAAGGCTTTGTTGGAGAAAAGAATGTTTCAATCTGCTGCTGGTGTTATTCTTGTTATGATCGGTCCTGCTCTTTAGGCAAATGCACACAAGAGAAGAGAAGGGAGAGGAAAGAAAGAAAAACTTCTGTCTCACTGATGCCTGCTGAATTCAGATACCATAAGCAGGATATGGTAAACAGGTCAGTCACAAACTGGTGCATTTTACCCTCTTCACCCCATTCACTTCCCCAGTCTGGGATGACATCTGGCTGGTCTGCTCTGGTTTCTTCTCATTGGTCTTCCTTTATGCTCAAGTCTTAGCCTGTCCTTGCTTATTATGGGTTCCTTGCTCACTATGGTTCCCTCCAGGGAGGAGCCAACAAGTCCAAGGAGCCCATCCAAGGAGCCAACAAGTCCAAGGAGCCCATCAAGGAGCCCATCAGACCCCACCAAAGGAGAGCATAGGGCAGCATCCCAGCCCAAAAGAGGTGGAGAGAACAGAGAGCACAAGAGTCCATTAAATCAGCTACAGAAAGGCAATGGGGGGGGGGGTATTTTTAAGAGTATTTTTCTAAATGGATCTTAAAATTCATGTCTCTCAAATAGGACTATCTGCAAATAGTGAGCGTACATCAAGCTGCTTTGTCATAGGAAGTGGCCGCAGCAGCATTCTGCACAAGCTAGAGTCTGGACGACTGGGACATAGATAAGGGAGCTGTTAGAGTCAAGACAGGAAGAGATGAAAACTGAATGACTGTTTCAGCAGACAAAATGGTATCCGCACAGGCAATTGGGGAGGCGGCTCAGTTTGGAGTAGTGCTCTGGAAGGTGGGGTTGCGGTCGAAGGTGACAATAGCCTTGTGACACCTGGTAGCAAGTTGCCCCCTCTGGAGTAACCTCTCTGGCCAGCTCAGGATCAGTGCTCACCAGCTCTGAAAGCTGCATCAGATTTGAGACAGGACTATGGAGTGTGTGCAGCACAAAAGAAGTTCCAGGTAGCCCACTCTTCAGCACCAGGAGGAAGAAGAGAGGATAGCTGAAGTCTTAATTGACTTAATTACTTGGAATTGGGGACCAGTCACTTCAGCTCCATACTGTTAGATGGTTACTGCTAAGATAAAAGACTGCACAAAAATCACAGCCTTTCCCTTTGAAAAGGGGATGTTTCATAAACTATGGCAAATATATTTTTTAAAAGATTCTGAAGAACATTTACACAGCCTGTGTGATTTGAGAGAGAAAGTGTTACTGTTTATACCAAACTTCATTTTATTTATTTTACAAACAAAAATATACATTACTCTATTTTTAATCTCCCCCAGCCCCCCAAAAAACATACACACACACTTTTACTCATGGACCATATCTTGTGCTGGCCTCAGAGACGTTACAGACATAAAAAGACAACAGATGGAAGATCAGTCCTAGACCTAATGCAGAAGCTCGTCAGCAGAAGACAATATGGGACATTCAGAGAGGATATTGGGGAACACTGAATCTTGGAGAAGGGGAACTTATGGACACACTGAACATCTGCCCAGCTGATCCTTTGGCATTTGATTTAGCAGATAATAGGTTGTATTCATAGTCTGTTCTTCACATCACCCAGGAGAACAAGAAAGTCCTCATTTTCAGGGTCTTGAGGAGTCTCAGCATTTACTCCTTGGGGTGGGATAGGTCTACACAAACAAGACTAACACTCTTGAACCAGTCTGCAAAGCCCTGCCTGCCCTAGGGAATTTTTTGCAAGAGTCCTCCCGCTGTTGCTACGCTGGTCCAACTTCAGTGGTGTCAGCCACCCTGGTGGCCTAGTGCTTCTAGGATTTCAGGGAGCATGCCGTCTAACCCTACCCACAGATGCAGTGTTTCAAGCACCCTCTCCTAGGATCCCCACTTTGCTAACACCAATGGAGCTAAACTGGTGTCCGCAATGGTAGGAAACTGCAACATGTCCCTAGTGTGGAAAAGGCTGACCTGGCCAAGTAGCTTGACAGAAAGGAAGACCAGTCTCAGCCTCCTTCTGTCTGTGTCATTCCAGGCAGTGGGGATTTAAAAGGCTCTAAGGAGCTACACGAACAGTTCAGCAGGAGCAATCAGAAACGTTTTTCTTTAAAAAGTAGATAAAAGTTTTAAAAATAAACCAAAGCATCTTTTCCGTCATGTCACAGCACTGTCTGCAGATCAGCAGGGCAGAATCCAAAGGCAGCGGAACGTCCTGGCTGTAGAGAGGCTGCACTGCTCGTTAACGAGAGAAACAAGGTGCCTACATGACTTCAAAGACCTGCACTAGCATCCAGTTCTCACTCCTGGTGTTTCCCTTACCCCACATTGAGCACTTCTAGAAGCTGGCTGTGTTACCTTTGCCCCCGTCCCACTCACAATTCAAACCACCACCACACCACAGGATGACCATTTCCTAAAATCTTTGCCTCCTTCACTTTCTTTGGCTGCCAGGCACAACAAACAGTCATAGGAGAGACACACAAAAAATCCTCAAATGTTTAAAATATCCTCACCCTGCCATCTCCAATGGAATGCAGCCATTTCTTATGTCAGAGCCTCCACCGCCCCAGAGATCCCCATTGGAATCGCACCCCCGCAGTGCTACAGGCATAAACCTATTTGCCATCAGTGAATACAAACCAACCACAAAGGCGCCACAAGACTGGCTGCTGCAGCTTTCAGTGGAACAGCCACGTGTTTGGACCACGATGAGGTCCAGGAAAGCCATGCCAGATCGGAGAGATGCAAGTTGTTCTTTCACTGTGAGGAGGGTAATGGCAGGTCCTGGATAGTCTTTAAAAGAACCACGTTCTAAGTGCAAGGAAATAATTTCAATACATCCAGCTATAAAATCTGTTTAGGCCAGTGAGACTGTGCTAGGCTGCAAGCTGTAATGCACCACAGGTCAGGAGAAGGAAGCTGCCACGGAAGTAGTAGCAGTTTGCCTGTCTGCCTGCATCCCATCTACCACCCAACCTAAAACACTAGTCACCTTGATCCTAGCACTCTGCTGGCTTCCTAGAGTTCTTGGTCGGTTATTGGTCATTGGCAGCCAGGACTCATCTGGGGCTTCTGCTCTGCCTCAACCATCTGAACTCCTCTGGAGCCTTCATCTTCAGAGCCAAAAAGCTTCCTCCTCTACAGCCCTCCTTGAGCCCTGGAATTCAGCCAGGATTGTAAAGCAGAGTGCAGATCTGAAAAACCTCACACTTGGCCAATTTTATTCTTAAAATTCAACCCTAATTCAGTGTAAAATACATAGCCGCTTGTCACCGCAAGTTCACAGTAGGAGTTCAGTTACGCATAAGCGTGATCTTCAGATACCCTTCCATAGCCACTGTCTCTCCAACACACAGCAATGCTGGCTCTTTAAAAGTCTCTTTCCTTGACCCAAAATATAGCTGATCTGCCAAATCCCAGACAGTGCCCCTGTAATGGTCACAGGATACATTTAACAGTTCGCTCATCAGTGAGTCTTCTCCCATATATGCCCAAAACACTCCTTGTAATTCCCATTTTACTACAGTTCATAATTTCCATCAGTATCTGCTGGAATTGGGGAATAGCCCTGCTCTCCCAGGCTTCCTCTCTCCAGACAGCGCTCTTCCTACAATACAATGCAGTATGACTTGGGAAATGGGACATGTTGAGACAGCCCATGAAAGTGCCTTTGGCTCCATGTACTGAATGCTTCGTACATATGCGCCATGGAGAAGCCAATCTCAACTCGCCCACCCCAAAATCCCACTCCCCTCCCAGTTACACAAGTGTTTTCAGTCACTGAAAAGGAATGGGTGCCAGCCAGGCCCATCTTCTGGGTCACAGCTACTTCTGGAACACCAAGGATCAGGAAGGTTCAGCATTTAGATATTTATGAACAAAGCTGGTCTAGGCTGTTATCACATGAAGATACAAAAGGTCCTTCTGGGAGGGCTGGAGCTGTTTTGTTCCATGATGGGTTTTTAAAAGCCCAGGGGAAGAGGGAAAAGCCACACCAAGTGACTGAGGACCAGTCTGTGATGCACATCCTAGCAGCTGTGTGATCAGGGAGGGTGGCATCGTGCTGGAGGTCTGGATTGCTTTAGGCATTGATGGCTTTCCAGCGGTCACTGTCAATGCTGTTGACACTGCCCACATGGTAGGGCATTGAGGCGACGTCATCCAGGTAGGCTGTGGTGTCGATCTGGGTGCTGGAGTAGAAGCTGGAATCCACACCCTCTTTCTTGGCCACAGCGTAGGCATGGGGGAGGTGCACATCAACATCCTCAGGCTCGTCCACTTGGCATTTGTAGGAGAAAAGGATCTTCGGCTCAGACCTGGAGTCAGGTAAAAGAATTAAGATCCTTGTTAAGTGCTGCAGTATCACAAGAGATGCAACAACAGCTACAAGGAACCTGCACTGCCCTAAAGGACAGTCTGCCAGAGCACACTATCCCATGTTGCTCGTAACAAGAGAGTTCCATGATTGAAACAGCAGGGGGCTCTGCAGCTCAGCAATGAGGTACATCAGCAGAGCTACAATTGAACAGCCATGGCTGGAATGCGGTGTGTAGAGGAATATGCTTTCATCACAGCACATTTAGCTCCTAAATACCAATGGTGAAAATCTTGGTGTCACTGAAATCAATGGGAGTTTTGCCACTGACTTAAATGAGGCCAGGCTTGCATCTCAAGGCTCCTCCAGGGGATTTCAGACTTGCTCCGAAAGGAGGCTTTTTTATCTGAAGAACCAGCAGTTTCCATCTACAGCCAATTCCAAACCAAACTTAGCCCCCTCCAGACTGCATATAAGGCCCCAGAGACAGTTCTACTTGTTCTGAGAGTACTGCAAGCCCTTAAATGGGGTTAAGAATCTGCTGCTTCTTCCCCCACTGGCAAATTGGGGGGAGGGATAGCTCAGTGGTTTGAGCATTGGCCTGCTAAACCCAGGGTTGTGAGTTCAATCCTTGAGGGGATCATTTAGGGATCTGGGGAAAAAATTGGGTATTGGCCCTGCTTTGAGCAGGGGGTTGGACTAGATGACCTCCCGAGGCCCCTTCCAACCTGGATATTCTAAGATTCACACAAACATGCCTTTGTGTTTTGTTGTGTCCTGTTCTTGAAATATTGGTAAAATGAAGACACTGCATTTCCTTGGTCTGGCCACACAGTGGCACCTCAAGCCCAATAATCAGTTACTCAGAGAGCATTTGTGAGGGGCGGAGGGATGTTCAAGGAGTTCCTAGCCTCTGGTTTTGAATATCCATCATGCTAGCTAATCCACAGACCCTTTCTCTAAACCCATGAGAAAATCCAGGAGCCAAAATACCAATTTAATCCTGCTGTGGGACTCAGGCTTCGACTAATCAGTCCATTATTCATTTCAGTGACCAACAATTTAGCTCTTACTAGTGCTTTGCAGATATTAACAGCTTAATCCTGACAAATTCCTGTGAGGAGTTTAAGTATTATCCCCATTATACAGATGGAGAAATGTAGTCCCAGAGAGGGGAAGTAATTTACCCACAATCACATAGGGAACAAGCACCACAGCCAGGAACAGAACCCAGTTCTCCTGAGTCCCTACCCGGTGCTCCATCCACTGCTTTTATTTTACAAACGGGGCAAGTTGGGCACAAAGATCAACTGACATCAAAACCCCCTGTTGGTTTGGCTACTCACCCAAAGAAGCCTTTCAGGAATGCCACATAAATGAGAGGTGCAAAGAAGCTGAAGTAGAGGAACGTGGTGACATCAACACAGCTTTGGAGGCAAGAAGAGACATGCAGTCATTTAGCGTCTGCTGTCTAACGAACACAACCATTCCATCCAGTGTCAAAGACACACTGGGCGGGGAGGGGGGAAGAGAGGGTGTGGAGAAAACAGCAGGAAGAACCTTCTATGAAACAAGTACATGACCTTGGTGCAAATGAATGAGTTCTGCCATCAAAGCCTCACCATTCCCAGGCCCTCAAAGGCAGAACCAACAGGCCCCAAGCGTCAACAGCACAGTCTCTCAGTCCAGTACATCCCAATTTAAACTCTGGGCGAGCTCCTTAATAGCAGGGCATTGCACCCCATAGCAGTTCCTGCCAGTTCCAAAGCACAACTCAAGGGGTGTCCCCACACTACTTCTCGGAAACTGTCTGTCTCCATGTCTTCCATTAATATCTACTGAACATGGTCTCTCTCATTGTGAAAACCCCAGACAAGACGAAGCCGATGCCCCACCCTAGCACAAGAGGCCAGTGTGGAGAGAGCTAAGGAACAAATCCACAAACCCCTCATTCCCAGTAGCTTCCTGCACTATTGCTTTTTCCTACAGGGAGATCTTAACAGAAGTATTGTTTAATTCATGCCAACTACTTTATTTCCCTTTAAGGACAGTCAGGAAGTTCATTATCCCAAGACTGCCTGTGGCAGGGGGAGAAGGTGATAAAAGGCACTCATTAAATAAGTCGTCTTAATTGGGCTACAGACTTCTCTTCCTCCTGCCAACCCAAGGACCCATCTACAGTAGGAGGCAGGATGCTGGGGCCCCCTGCATACATACCACAATCCTTCTATGATATCCACACAGAGAAGGGCGCTGCCCAAGCCCTGCACCAAATTCAGCAGAGCGAGAATTCCAGCATAGATATAAAAACTCTTCCTAGCTGTAAAACAGACAAGGACACAAGGATGAAATCTAACCCCATCAGCACTGACTGAATACATGATCATGATAGACACACTCTGCTTGATGGAGGCACCCCGACACGTGCAGAGGGAAAGTGTGTCAAGCATTTAAAGGGAGAGCGCTATGGAATGCAGGAAGTCCATGTCCCATATTCCTTCCCCATACCACATCTTCTGCCAGGAGCTCTGCTGGAGACCAGGAAATAAACAGCTATATATTAATATGGTATAATGGATGAAACCACAGGCTCATGCATCATCAAGAAAAAGGTGGAGTTAAAAAGGGTGGTGTCAGGGCAACACATGCAAGTCTGTTACAGCTGGGCACGTTGACCCAGCATTGGTCACAAGGCAAACAAATGTGTAGCACAGGTGGCAATCTTGGACACAAAGGCCTGCGACTGAACCGGATGAGGTGCTGTGGGTCAGGAATGAAGGGCATTAGTAAAGCTGCATGGAGGACAGACAAGAGGCATTCTGCATCAGGTGTGAGGGTATCAGCAGAACTGAAAGAGGCAAAGACTGGAATAGCAGGGGATACTGCAGATCTGGAGCAAGGTGCATTGGCAGAGCTGTGGTCTGGTGAAGCCAGCCCGGAACCTGCCTCCAGCATGTCCTCTCGCTTTGGTGAGCATCACATTGACAACTTTTTTTCATTGAAAGAATGAATAATCTAATGCAAGTATTCCAATAACCTAAACCACCCATTCCCCAGTTCAGCTACTGCAGCTATTTCAGGATGCTCCAAATGTATCATACTAACAAAAATGGCAGAGCTACCAAACCAGATAAGACTGATTAGCAACTCCCAAGCAGTAAGTCTGGAAAGCTTAGAGCTTTTCCTTCCCAAGTAGCCAGCCAGCAGCTGTATGCCAAGATGACACCATCTCATGTGCTACACAACAAGGGGCTTTACCTTTCAGAAGCCAAGTCCTTCCTTATGGTACTCATCACACCTTACAAGACAGTCTTACTAGGACTCAAACACATTACACCTCTCCCCACACCCACAATAATGGAAAAGCCCCATTCTCTTCATTCAATCCCTTGATGGTCACAGTGGGGACACAAACATGCTCTCTCACCCTCTGTCATCTCAGGAGGGAGAGACTCTGAAATGCAAGACATGCCACCATGCAGGGATTTCACCACACAAGAATTAGCTACTTGTGCTTTACAGAGCTGCAAAGTAACCCTCATTTACCATGGATGCCTACCTGTATCCCACTGTGCTCTGACATTTTTATCTGGCAGCATGAAAAAGTGCTGGCAGCTGGAGGGCTAATACTGACCACCTACACCAAACCTACAGTATTCAAATCACCCAGAAAATGGAGATCCTACTGAGCAGCAAACCTCTACTCAATCCCTTGCCACATACCCAATGTCCCAGTCACTGGTTGAGGAGGGGGTGTGTGTGTTTGCTGTAGATTTGGTTACAGGGGATACCTAAGGAAAATGCAAACCAACCCGCACCCCCAATACATGGTTCTGTCCCAGCATTGACTGGTTATACCATATGAAGCCTGGTGTGTCCACTTACATGGCAGAGAAATCCGGTCTTTCAGGGGAGTTTTTGGAAGAATCACCACCAAGGAATAGACCTGTTGAGGCAGAAGGAAACAGCTAGGTCCTTGCCCCTTGCAAACTGTTCTACAGTTGGCTTGGGGTTAAACTGCAAAAGTCTCAAGGGAGTGGTGGATGTGCAAAGTGCCAGGCACCCCATTGGCACTATATAAATATGAATTTACAGGTAAAAGGAAGGGAATACAGGTAACCAAGCCATTGATATTAAAGCCAATGGGAGCCCTAGGTGCTCAGCAACTTGCTGGCTCAGGCCTTTAGGGGCTCTTCACTCTGGAACACTGGGAAAAGGCATCAAGCAGAGCTAGAATTTTGCTGCCAGAAATGGAGCCCCTCCCACCCAATCTTCATCTGCCCTCCCTACCCCTCTGAGAGGCATCAACTCCCAGGTGTTCCCAGTTACAGCACTGCACACAGGGAGTTACAAGAGAATAAGCAGGTCCCTTTGGGGAACCAGGAGCTGTCTAGTGCCTGGGGTTTTGCATTTGATTACCGGGACCCAATTCTCACTATGCTGTTTAGAAGACATCAAGCAGTTAGGTAAGCAGAGATATTAGACACACTGACTAGGGAAAAGGTATCAATTTGATACCTCTCCAGACTGTCTTTCCATGTGCCTCAGGGAGGGCCAGAACGTGCTTTGTCCTTACCAGAAAGAAGAAACAAGAGCTGGCAAGCCAGAAGTGCCTTCCTCCATGGCCGTAGATATTGAAGTCTTCCGCTGAGAGGTGAGCATCAGGGTAGAGGATCTCCAGTGTCCCCTAACAGAGATAAAGGCATTATCAGGACACAGCCCCTTACAGACCCCTCTATCTCCCACACACACACACCCCACCACAGGATACCGGACAATGGATATTTGCATTTACACATGCTCAGACAACTGCTCCACTGAACCCTGCACCTTGCATTGCTCAGACATTCCCTCCCGCCCCCAGGCAATTCAGCCTCACCTAGGAAGACAGTGGATGAGATGTGGGTGAGAAGCTGGGGACTCCAACAGAGGACTCCAACACAGCAGAAGGAGTGGGAAGAAAGTGGCAAGGGTAGGTGTCTGTTTAGTAACAGATAAGCAGCCATCTGAATGTATGTGCAATCACATGTTATTGGAAAGGGAGAGACTTTTCCCCTGGGGCCCAGGGAGCAAGCAAGCCAGGGGACCAGCCACAGTGCTTGGGTCTGGAGAATAGCTCCTGTGATGTCCCAGAAAACAGAACAGATGGGAGTCAGGAGACTGGACTCAAAGGACCACTGGTTCTGACCTGGAATGGCAAGTGCCATATTCTCTCCTCCAGAACTGACACTTCCTACTGTAACATCCAATCTGTAAAACCCTTGCACTTGTGCACAGCTGGGAAAGAAGACCCAGTCTCATATACCTGGAGCCCATCTGAAAGCAGGCTGGACAGATCTGATTGCACAGACAATGAAGAGAAAGAGGGAGTTACTGAATCCAGATACAGTTCAGCCACTTGGTATTTAATGAGGCTCTTCCAGCGTATCATGTGGTAACAATCAGCTCACTGCCTCTGTATGTGAAAGCCCAAACACTGAACAATGACTGCCCTGTTACTCTGGTACTGCCTCAAATAGAGAAGCTATTACAACTATTGGCCACTGCCACTAGTGAAGATGAGAACTTGCCCAGACACACAGCACATTGTTCAGAGAGAGCGAGACGCAGCTAATATACCACGTGGTAATGTGATGGGAAGTGGCAGCTCTCAGCTCCGGAAGAGGCAGGAGAGGCGAGGCTGTGAGGGCCCACTGGACAGCTCTAGTTCAATAAGCACGTCCCGTTTCTCCTTCCAGTTAGGATGGAACCAAAGACTGGATTTGCAAGTAATTCCCTAGATGTGAAAAGCTCTAGCACCCACTCCTCAATCCCTTCAACCAGCCAGTCCCCGCCCTAACCTGGTATCGGACTCCCTGACCCACCACTGAGCCAGCCAGTCCCCTTGACTTGGGTTGTTTTCAGTCCACTGCTCTAGAGGTGAAAGGCTCCAGTCTCGTAGAATGGAGATTACTCTTAGCCATGCTTCTTTCCTCCCCAGACTCCAAAGCAACAGGCCCCTTTCTCCACACAGCTGGCCAGCTCTTCCCAGGCAAACACTGCTCAACACCAAACAGCCCATTCTCCTTCGCTAGCGCTAGCTTGCAAGCCCCAGTGTGCTCACCTGGGTAACAGAGTAAGCCAGGGACAACACTGTGGTGATCACCAGTACACGCTTGACACTGGACTTGCTCTCAAGATGACCTGAAAAGAGCAAGGAGAGATCATACCCCCGGTCACCCTCACCACATCACCTGTCTCCGGGAGTTGCTGTCACACTAGAAAGCCCTTGTCCACCTCCACCCGCAGTAGGAGGATTACAGCTCATTTAACCCATGGCAGCTGTATTACTGCCCAGACTGCTTAAGCCTTTCACGGGACTCAGCATGTCACATCTATAAAACAGGAGAGTCTGACCCTGTTTCCTTCCCACCTGTCCCCACCCCAGAACAACAACTTCCAGTACGGTTATAAGTCAGAGTGAGCAGCAGTGTTATCTACATAGAACTGCTGGAAACTCTTCTCTTCAGAGAACAGTTAAAGGAGGAGTCAAGACAGGGCCAATGTCATTTGGGAGAACCTGCATTGAGGTTGTGAGCCCTCTGAGGTGGGAGATCATGTTTGGATATTGCACTGATGAGCATGACAGAAATATCGATGAGTACACACATGCACCTGAGGACTACTCGATGCTAAGGAGTATCTCCCTGGGCTCGAATGAAAGCACCTCTGACAGGCTGCAGAGGAGGCTTCATCCTGCCCATGCCATTAAGAGGGAAGAGGCAGCAAAAGAAGGTGGACAGAAGGGCCACGGAAGAATCTCTCTCCCAAAGACAGTGGGGTTTAAGCAAATATAATAATGACTTTAAGAAGAATTTGCCCGTGGGAAGAATTTACTTGCTGGAGGGGACATTTTCAAATGCCAGCTTGTGCACCAGCATCCTCTCCTTCCCCCAATTTGCATGCACCATCACCACAAGTACACGTGTGACTCCAACATACATGTGCTGTCCTGGCAACTACATGAGCCACACAGGAAATTGCACAAATGACCCCGCAAGTCATTTCCAATAACGAGTGTCTTACTTGTCTCCCATCTTTATTCTAGTGATGCCCCGCTTCACAGGATTACCCCACCCCTGCTCCCCCGCAGGCAGAGGCCAGGCTGCGCACACCACCTCCACGAAAGGGAAGACACACATCCGGAGCACTGGAAAGCAGGAAGCCTTTTGGCACCTACCGAAAGCAAGGCCTAGAATCACCACACTCAGCTCAATGGCCAGGAGGAAGAATCTCGTGATCTCCCACAGGATCTAAGAGACAACAAAGACCAGGGTTAGGAGGGCCAGGAGCCAAGGGGAAATTTATTCAGTGAGACTCCACCCCCTTGCTCTGGGGGAAGACACTCTTGAGATGGAGCTGATCATTCACATACACCAGGGGTGGCCAAACTTACTGATCCTCCGAGGTGCATATGATAATCTTCAGAAGCTTGAGAGCCAAGCACACCTGCTCAGGGCTTCTGCCCTGCAGCAGGGTGATGGGGCTCAAGGCTTCAGCCCCGTGGAGGTGCCTGCCAGTATCTGGAGCTTAAGCATGAGCAGGGCTGAAGCCCTGAGCCCCGGCTGGTGCCTCCTGAGGGGCTGAAACCCCTAGATCCCCTCGCCCCCCCCCACCCCATTTCAGGGTAAAAGCCCTAACCTCTCCCCCACAACCCCAGTCTGGTAGGTGGAGAATGCGGGGCTCCGCAAGCCACACTGTAACTATAAGAGAGCCATATATGGCTTGCAAGCCGCAGTTTGGCCACCCCTGCCATATACCTTCCTCACCCTTTGCAGAAGATGCAGAGGAGGGTGCCGAAAAGTAACTAATCCCCCCAATGATACCCCTTGCCACAAGGCCCAGCACTGCACACACTGCCCACCCAGCAGAGGAGGACTGAGTGGGAATGAATGATGCACCACCTGAAGGACTGAGAAAGTGACCCCAGTTCAGCATAGTTAAAGCCTTCCCTCTGGGGCAGGGCGTGTCATCTCTGCTGCATTCCCAATCACTGACAAGCCAAACAACATGTCTCTTCATCGCCTTAGAAACTAGGACTACTGGAGCTATCTGCAGCAAATCTATGACTGGGAAAATTCTAGTGCCCTCCTCTGGTGCTGCCTATCCAGGGATCTCAAAGCATAATAAACTCTTAAAGCCCCCTAAGGGGCCAGTAATTATTATTTCCATTTCACACACAGGGAAACCAAGACATAGAGAGGTGAAATGATTTTCCCTAAGGTGAAGCAGTGGTATATCTGGGATTAGAACCCAGGAGTTTCAGGAGTACCCACTATACCCCCTGGGGGAGTTACTCATGAACTTTAGAAACCAGTCGCACAACAGCAATTCCTATTTAAAAAGAGATGCACCTTCTGTTATAGCACCCCATCTTGAAAAGCCACGTAACAGCACATCCCCTGTAGGGAGTACTGGACAGGATATCTATGCCCCTCCATGATTTCCCAGCACCACAAACAGCAGAGAGCTGAACAGAGACACAGACAGTTACTCTCATGAAATCTCAACCCTTATTTAATGTTCAGACCCTGATGCATGCAACAGAGGCTCAGGAAAAAGGTTACCGTGATCTAGCTAGCCATTCACAACAAGTAGTGTTTTAAAGAGCAGTGGTCTGACACAGGGAACATCAGGGAGAAAGGGAACCTAGAAACTACAAGGGCACCCAGGGAACTCTGACTAGAGAAGGTTACATTTTCTAGGTCGGACTTCTGCCTCCAACAACACAAGAGTTACAGAGCATTTGATTTAGGGGATGGCCTCTTGTGTTAATCATTTAACTCTCTAGAACAAAATTTACTTTACAAAGACGTTTCCTGTTTGCTCTTTGCTGATCCAGAAACATTCAGTTATTAGGATCACAATGGACTTCAATTGTTGTTTGTTCTCAGCACTTAGGAAAGTACCCCACATTTTTCACAAGGCTGCAGCCAGGGACATTAAAGTCTGGGTGTTGCCAGTCATTAGGCAATTGTAGGAGGACCTGGCTTAGCATCAAGATGCCTCGCTGATTCATTCTCTCCTTACAAGATGGAGATTTTGCCACTGTTGATGTGTTATTTAGGAAGTTCGTTGTTCCACAGATCTGGATGCAGTGATCCTTTGGATAGGGTTATCAAAACAAGACTCCACAGTATCGACACACCATGAACGTTGCAGATAAAAACATTCTTCCAGTATGCATGTAAACAGGAAGCTGCTAATCACAAGGGCCATAACTGTGCAATGCAGAAGTGTCTAGCGTCAGTGCTGTACTCACCTTATCAGCAACTGTGGCAGCATCAGAGGCACTGACTGTCATGGAGACAACAGCACGAGCAATCCCAACTAAAGCCACCACGAACACCTAGGAAAAGAAAGCAAAGGTGAGCTGGTGCCCATATGCTGCACATTGCCCAAGATGATAATCAGGAATTCTGTTCTAAGAACCAGTTTCCACCTTAGCTTGGAAGCCTAACAGTTAGTACTCAGGGACTTCTGAGTCAGGGATGCAAGGTAGAGTCCGGGGGCTGGTCTCCCTCTCCCCAGGCTTACTAGGTGTGAGTATTGCATAGGCAGCAGGCTTAGACCCTGTGAAGGAATGAACACCTAATTGCCCTCAACAACGGGTGAAAAGAGCCTCTTCCTGTCCTTATAAACAATGGCGGGGGGAGGGAGATTCTCCAGGGTTCAAAAAGCTAATTCTTTCTTTCCCATTCCCACCACCTCAGCCCAAGTCAATCAGCAAAAATACCACTCCCGATGATGAGGGTAAGTGCCTAGTGACTCAATATACAGAGCTCACCAGATAACAGATACCACAGGGTATCAGCTAACAGACCTCAGATCTGTTATAAAGCAGAGTTCCACAGACCATTCATTCAACACTGGCAGCCCTCAGGAATGCAGAAGATGGGAAATCAGCTGAGGCCAAGGGCTTTCATGTTTCTGAAAACACAAGTCTGTCCAAGAAGAGTTGCCAGCATTATGGGCTAAATTATGCAAAATCCTCTAGGGATATAAAGTGGATAAACCTATCCCAATAGGGGGAAAGGTCAAATCTGATTAACCAGTTCACAAGCCTTACTGGCCTTTCCACGGTGAGGGTAAGCCAGGGGGACCATATCATCAAGTGTACTGCATGGGTGTTTTGAAGCATACCACCTACTACAGATCTTCATAGCACCCTCCTGAGCAGTCCAGCTTTACATCCCAGTGGGTGCTCTGAAGGACACCCTTGCAGTGGGGTGGGGGAAGGAGTGCAACCCCGGAGATAACGCAGTGTTGCTTCTCACTGGAGTGCAAGGTTGGGGGAAAAGTTGCGCTGAGAAGCAAAATCTTTGAATGCTCCATGGCACCAGTTTAGCAGCAATATTTTCCTCCCCTGTATGGGACCTGGATCTTCGTTGCTCCTGCTCTAAGGGGCAAAAGGCTGGCCTCTCCTCAAAGCCCATACTTATTTTTAACAATAAAGAAACTGCATCAGCTCACTAAGGAATCAGTAAATCGCACTAATGCAACTCTTCAGGTAGGTTTTGAGAAGGGGAAAGAGGAGATGTAGGCTGTCTTTAGCTGTCACCAGTCCAACAGGCTGCACCATGCCCTGGGAGAGGACAATCTTCATTCACTTTTTAGAAACCAGGCAGAGAGTGTTGTCTGAAGGGACACTGTCAATTTACAAATCCTGATTTCAAAGGAAACATTTTATGTCCTCTTTTTCCTACCAGTATACCCGAGATTAGAAAAGGGAGAAATGCTTTGCACTGTCTCTTGGGTTACTTTTTTCCTCCTCCCAAAGCCAACAGTCTAGATAGTTTCACTTTTGTTTCTTTCCTTTAGATTTTGGTCAGTTGCACTTTTCTGTTCCATGGCACTTGCTCCCTGCTGAGCCAATTGCACACACACAGACACCATTGGGAAAGGTTTAAACCCAAATTTAAAACTATTGATAATGCTTTTTAAAATTCCTGGACATTTTTCTAATTATTAGATTGTTCAAATATTTCCTACCACCACAGGCCACTCCCTGACATGCTGGGCCTGCATTACTTGACTGTACCCCCTTTCCACAGCTTAGAACTGCCAATTACAGATTGAGTCTAGGTTTGCTATTATCTGTGCCTCAGTTTCTCCACACTTCCTGGTTTCTGTCTGTTACTACTCATTCCTAGTTTGAGGAAAGACACCTCTCCTCTTGCTCATGTATAAACAAGCATTTCCCTCTACCAAGGTGAACTCTGTCCAGCAGGGCACTGTACTGCTGCCACATTACTCCCACTGACAGACAACAGATATACGCATGCTGTTTTGAGGCAGCCAGGGGCCTGACTGCACACCTGTGACAGTAGTAGCTACTACAGAGACTTTCCTATCCTGATTAGAGGCTGCATGTGACTTTTTAAACTGTGGAAAGGGAAAGGAGATCCTATGTGTTTGAGACTGTTCTCATCCACATGTTCTGTTTTCACCCTCCAACCTCACATCACCAAGAATCCATGAGAACACTCTCAAAACCAAAGCTGGACCATCCAACTGGAACAAGCAGCCACTTTCCCACAGCCTCAGAGAGGAATTCCCAGGCTGGGGGTCTCTAGGTTCCCGGAGCTCAACTGGAACCCATCCCATCAGGATTTTCTATAGAGGGTTAACTAATGTGCAGTCTCTTTCTGGCAGCTTTCATGCATTTCGTTTTTCAGGGGATTCACTTCCACTATATCTCAGGGAAACGTTAGTGTTGTTTTAAATGTGACATATTGTAAGAGAGGCAATGAGCAGGGAAGATACAAGATACTAGATAGCAAGGTGAAGTAAAAAAAAAATTGCGCTAGATTAAAAACAGGTCACGTAATGGTAGAGAAAGACCCAACCCAAAACACCCCTATCCAAACATCCCCCAAGTCTCAGAGAAGTGGAATCCTGATCGGGATCCAAACTCTGACGCTCTGTGCCCATTTCTAACAGTGAATCTTAATTTAAAAAGAAAATCTATATGTTTATGCAGGAGCCAAAAGGCTTTTACCTCAGAGGGATCTGACTCAGGTTCTCCCTGAATGATAAATGTTCTGGGAAGACGGGTGAGGGCAGACAAAAAACAAACACACACACACACCACTTTAAGACTCCCCAATTAATTCAGAGAGCAGTGCTGGTACTCACTAGTATGTAGAAGGCAGTAAAGATGGGGCTGGAGGTGGCATGGATCTTGGCCCTGGCAGAGGGCAATTTCCAGAGAAGAAAGACAAAGAAAAGTACATTGGGAACCAGAAGCATAAGGTCCCAGTAGCGGACTCTGCAAAAAGTAAAATAAAATAGTTAAAAGTGCATTTGCATGATCTCCCTCTACCCAGAGGCAGGCACCAGCCTCACTTTCCCCTGCTCCCACACCTGAGAGGGAAAGCCATCATTCCCTGGACAAGGTCCAGCCCCAGCTCCTACACCTCACCTGGACTTCCCAATGTCTTCATATAACAAGAGCAGGCACTTGTGTGGCACAGTGATGTTGGTGTCGTTGATTGCCCATGTTGTTGTTTGGGGCAGAGCCGTCACATTATCTGAGGCCATAACCAGGGCAGTGGCAGCAGAGTGGGTGATATTGTTGTACGTGGAGAACCTCACCACAGACGCCACGGACTGGGACATCCTGCCTCTACTCTGGACATGGTACAGAGAGTTAGAGTCACACACAATGGGTGCTAAGACCAAGCATGATACAACACAGAACAACCAAGATGAAAGCAAAAAGCAACCTGAAATCAACTGAGCAGGAAGATGAGCAAAGAGCGTCCCTGACATTAGATCCTATGTAACTGCATCCTACTCACTACCGCAAATTACCAGCATCAGCCCTTTTCATCCAAGGAACTCCAAGCAGTCATCAACCAACTAAATCCCCACCACTTCTGGGATATAGGTTACTATCATTGTCCCTAATTTATAAATGTAGAAACTGAAGCACAGAGTTATTCAGTGACTTCTCCAATGTCACATTGGGGGACAGCGAAGTGTAGAACCCAGGGGCCCAGGGTCACAGTTACCTGTTCTGTCCACTGTACCACACACCCTCTCCCTAGCATTTTGAAGGAAGATGAGATTGGTTTCAGCAGGTTTCAGTTACTATATGACCTGTCTTTCCTGAATGCATACACACACTCTCCTTGCCTATATGCCTGACTTATCTCCACATCTCTCAGGTACCAGGGGCTGCTCCTGCTGGGTTATTAGTTGTCATTCATATGTTATTGGGCCAAATTCTGTACTCACATCCATGAAATCCCAAGTCGTGGCCACTGACTTCAGTGGGGTTACAGAAACTGGTCCCATGATTTCTTCTAAGGACCCAACCATACCACAGTCCCAACTAGGCTCACGCACATAGTACTTACAAACAGACATGCAGATTATATACAGATCAGTCCAGCATCAGAGAAATGCAGCCTGTGAGGCAGTGTCATGCCATGCTTCATGGGATATGATGTGTCATGGGGTTAAAGCAGACTGGGAGACGGGAGACCTAGATTGACAGGAGACCTAGGCTTAGATGATTTTGGGGATTGGTCCTGCTTTTAGCAGGGGATTGAACTAGATCAGTGGTTTCCAAACTGGGGCGCACACACCCCACGGGGTGCACGAGATGATCCCAGGGGGTGCGTGGCAGCAGGAGCGCCGCCGGACGGCACTCTGCCTTTTTTTTTTTCTTTGGCGGCAGCTCTGCACGTCCACAGCCAGTGTTCCCCTGCGGCTGGTTTTCCGGTCTTCTTCCGTCGGTGGCACGCCTGTGGCTGGTCTTCCAGTCTTCACCCTGGGAGTGCGCGAGCCAAAAAGTTTGGAGACCTCTGGACTAGATGACCTCCTGAGGTCCCTTCCAACCCTGAGATTCTATGATTGCATCACTAATCCTGCAGCTGACGTGATGCATGACCTTGGTCCAATCCCCTCTCTACACAGCAGTTTCCCCTGCTGTAAATAGGAACCCGACCCCCTTGCAATGTGCTTTACATTTCACAGACACAAGATGCAATACAACTGCAAAGTCCTGTTCTCTCTAGAACCCAGCTCTCCCCAGCAGAGCCATCACAGAGCACAGTGAGATGAAAACCTGTCTACTGTCATCACAACGTCACATATCTCTGGGTAGCGGGTGTAGACCTGCCACTGACAGGGTATGGCCACTGAAAAAAAAACCACCACTCACAGTAGCCAGCCTCAGACACTGGTTCAACTGACTCAGGTTAGTGGGTCTCACACTATTGGGCTAAAAATAGCAGTGTAGACATTCTGGCTCAGGCTGCAGCATGGGCTCTGAGACTTCTCAAGGGAGGAGGGTCTCAGAGTCTGGGCTCCAGCCCAAACCAGGAATGTCTACACAGCTAATTTTAAACCCTGGAGCATGAGCAAGAATCAGTTGACCCAGGCTCAGAGACTTTCCATTGCAGGGTTGTTGGGGTGGGGGGTGGGGGAGGGTTTGTTGGTTTTTTCGCAGTGTAGACGTACAGATAAAGCTTCGGCAGCCAGTTTGCTGTAGCTAATCCAGGATTAATCTCAACAAAATTCCCCTTCATGTGGTTTCAAGCCACAGCCACCACTGTGAAAGTGAGCAGACAGGATGAGTGAATTTAGGAAGGTAGGGGTTTTTGCCACATGCTGGCAGCAGGAGTCAGCAGATGGACACTCTCACAGATGGGAGAAGGAGAGGTACAGCTCGGTGTCATCTGCTGAACCTTTATCATTCAGGGTTTACTCTTCCAGGGGCTGCCTGAAACTCTCATACACAGAGCTGTTCTTTCTTCTGGAAAACTGGGATCCTTTCCAGGGCTTACAAGGAAGGGTGACTGGGGGAGCTCTCTGCTAACAGACCCACTTTTCACCCCTACATTCTAACAGGTACTTGTTGGGCTGTGAATTTCTTTAATGATCACGGTATGTTTCACTGCCTTAGGTACATAACATTAAACAAACACACTCTTGGGAAGATTAACTTTGTGCTGAGGTGGCAATTGCTGTGCCAGAAATCCTAGTTTGGCAGAGGTTCCAATGAGTGACCTTCAGATTATGGAGACATCCTCTCCTCCCCCAAGAGGTGCATTTCATCTTCTCCACTTCCCACAATTCCTAATCAGCGTAGTCACTGAAACAGGCATTTTCTCTAATTACTTTGCTCTATTCTTCTAGCCTGACACATGCGACGGACCTCTTCACTCTAGGAAGGGCAGGAATTGGGAAAGAAAGGGCGGATAACATCATGCTTACCCACACAGCAGAGATTCTGCCTAACTTTTTTTTAAATAGGATTCCAAAGGGAGGAAAAACAGCACCATGAGCACAGGGAGGGGAGAGAGAGTCATGAAAACAACTGTGAACCATGACACCCCAGTGACATCCACTCTGGGTCATAGCATCTGACCTGCCTTCCCCAAGCAGAAAGAGCCTGGGTAGAAATCAGTCTATCTGGGAGTTAAATAGGAAAGAACAAACATCTTTCTTCTAGAGGGCATCCCAGAGACGCCAGATCCTCTCCTTAAAAGTCACCGGTATCATGCAGATACAACAGTGGTGATAAGCAGAGCTGGGCTGGCCAGATCTAAGATCTACAACCACAAAGCCTTGAAGGGCAAGTCGATACTGAGCTTGCCTCTCAACCAGGCTACTAGTTCTGGGCAAATACTATATGTCCTATTTTTCTTCCAAAGACGCTTGATATAAAAGCAAAGTAATAAGACATCTAGCACTGAGGAACAAGCCAGACTAAGTTGCACTGTTTATAGTGGTTTGGGGTTATAGTAAGGAACATCAGGATAGTGAATTGATCAAGGTCCTTGCTCTGCTCTCATTGAAGCACTGGGCATTTTTGCCACTGACTTCAATGGGAGCAGGAACAGTCTCCAGGCTACATAGCCTTAGCTCCTTCATCCACCACAGGATTGCACCTTAACAGCATATTCCCCAGGGCTTTGTCCAGTCTAGTCTGAAATACAATCAGCTGTATGTATTGGGAGAGATGTTTCATTAGGCCCTTCTACACCGCCAACACCACCATGTTAAACTCTGTAGAGGCTGACCTAGGTTGGCCCCGGCTGTGTGGATGAGGCAAAATCATATTAAAGCCAGGTAAAAAAAAAAAAATTAGTACTATATCTCAGGTCAGGTCCCTCTTCTTTCTCCCACAGGAAGTATTTCTTTGTCAGACAGCAAATCAATTCACACTCTTCCTTCCCCATATTTTGGGCAGAGCTGAAGCCATTCTGACCTAAACTACATCAATTTCTCTGCCCAAACCCTGGACTCAGCCAGGCAGATGTTCCTGTTTCTATTGTCCCTTCTATTTAGATCTTACCGTTATTATTTCTCTAGGCCTAGAAGCCTTAGTCATGGAATAGCATGGAGCACTCATGTTATTGTTGGTGTGACATAAAAATGGTGGGTATTTTTGCCCCCCTCACTAAAAAAAAAGGTGGATTTTTTTTTAAATCTTATCTTATTTTTAATTAGGACATTCTAACAATTTCAAAGATAGATGAAGTTTGTGGCTGAAATTACTGGACAGCAGTCTGATCTCTCAAGGCCCGTCTCCTCCACAGCTGAGTTACACAGCTAGCAGAAAGAAAAGGAGGACTTGTGGCACCTTAGAGACTAACAAATTTATTTGAGCATAAGTTTTCGTGAGCTACAGCTCATTTCATCGGATGCATTCAGTGGAAAATACAGTGGGGAGATTTATATACACAGAGAACATGAAACAATGGGTGTTACCATACACACTGTAACGAGAGTGATCAGGTAGTTGTAGCTTGGTTCCCCAGACTGGTGACGAAAGGATATTTTTCTTCCTTTCTGAGAACCATGTTAGAAACCTGTTTATCCATTACATGGCATGATGAGCAGCTTTTCCACGTACAAGCAGCCCTGATCACAGAAAACTCTGCTAACATCCATCACATTTAAATGCAACTGTTATTGCAATGTCTTTTAAGGTGAAAATAAGGGTTGGGGGATGAATTGGGGGTAGGGAGAGGAAGGTTGAAACACAGCTTTTCAAGAGTCACCAAATCAATGTTTGCTTCAAATTTCCTGCACCCTCATTTTGTTCTCGGGACAAGCTCACGCAATGGGTTTTTTCACCCAGTGGCAGAAATACATTTACTTAATTCCCCTCTCCCCTCCCAGTTTCAATTTCAAATCAGAATTTGAAGCAAGTTTTAAAAAGAAAGAAAAGAAAACCACAATGCTAAAAAAATAAATAGCAGAAGTCTCAACAGTGACCCAAACCCACAATATAATGAAGCATAGGTTATGAGCAGAGTCCTTCATACATATCCCTTAGATTAGCACAGCAGACAGGAAGATAGTGCTACCTTCTCATGGAGGGGTGAGAGGAGTAGCAAAGAAACCCACAGTAAACAGAGTCAACATACCCCATGTAGGAGAGGAGGGAAGGTGGGATGACCACCTGCTTAAAGCAAATGAAGGACTCTGGTGATCCTCACCCCCACTCCAGCCCCTTTATATCACACACGAGAGGTACCAGAGCACAATAAATGGGCCCTAGAAGCCCTGGTTCCAGCCACAAGAAAATTGCCCCAGTGAAGGCAGTAAGGATGCCTCCAAAGAGCCACCTCACCAACCACCCTTGGTCCCAAACAGCACTGTAGCCATAGAAGGCTAGGTAACTCAGGCTCCTATGTCTAAGAGAGATGTCTGTGTCATGCTGGTGGCCTGGAGCACGACTTAAAGATGTCTTAGTTACCCTCACCCTTCAGCTACAAGTTCTGAACAGTACCACATAAGAGAATCTCACCTCAGTTATTGTCTCAGTTCTGTCACCCAAACACTGTGACAACTCAGGCAAATCACTTAGCCTCTCTTTGTTTCAGCTTCCCCGTCTGTAAAATGGGGTATTCCTCATCCGCCTCTCCAATAGGGCTGTAAGGTTAAACTCATTAAATTCTGTAAGGTACTTCAGGATCTTTTGATGAGAGACACCTAGAGAAGTGCAAAATATTACGTGCACTGGAGATGAAAGGTCTTAGCGTTCTGCCATTTGAGCTCACTTGACTATGCCAGAGCAGACTTGGTTGAGAACTGAGATTTTCAACCTGTGATCTGCAGACCCCTGGGGGTCTGCAAACTACATCTAAGATTTTGAAAGGGGTCCTCACCTCCATTTGAAATTTTTTAGGGGTCTGCAAATGAAAAAAGGTTGAAAACCACTGGTTTAGAACACAATCTAGTTTTTAAAAGCTAGTGTTTTCTGATGTGTGTGAGGATTAACAATAGATGCAACATACTCTCACACATAAGTGTTACCACTGCCATCTATTTCAACAATTTCTCTTTCCTAGATATCCCTTCCTTAGATACTGCACAGATATTTTTTGCTCCACGTTAGCGATGGGTAATTTTTAGTTGATCATATATTGCAGAATATTTCAAATTTAGTTTCTGTTCACAATGAGTACCTGGAGCTCAACTACATTGCAACCAGTATCGTGGAGTGATCATATTAAGTACCACAACAAAAATCTTCAATAAGAAAGACTGCTTGTACACCATTGGCAGATTTAAAGTCCAACAGATCAACTGCCTTCAAACTCACCTAAAACAGTAACAAAATCCAACAGAATTGTTTGAAAAATCTTAAGTTTGGTCCTGATTGTGCAATGAGCTCTGAGTGAACAAGGTCCTGAGCCCGCATGGAGCCCCACTGTAGGATCAACACCTTACCATTAAGTAAGAAACTCAGGCCAACATTTTAAAATGTGTATACCTCATGTTAAACACCTAATTCCATACTTAGCACCTAAACAAGTAGCCTAACTTTCTGAGGCACTGAGTACCCACCACTCCCAAAAGAGTTTGAAAATCAGGCCACCTATGAGGTGTCTAATGAGACATTGAACTTGAGGCACCCAAGTTTGAAAAGTCTGGCCTAAAATTTAAGCAAAACTTGCTCCCAAGTTAAGAGGCCAGGTCTGAAGGCCAGGTCTGTCAAATCCTGTTTCCAGTCATAACAATAGCTTTGTTTGGGAACACAGGGGTACTTCAAAAAGGGATTCAATAATCCTCATAAGGAATTCTCCCAAACATCTCCCACTTCATACAGTAAAGCTGCACTCCCTCTTAGTAAAGGCTTTTAAAAGAATAGCATTTGTACATTCTCAGGCAGATCCTCAATATGCAGGCTCACATAAAGACTCCCAGTGATGGCTATAATTCACACATGATGCAGTTAGTTGTTGGTGCTTCCTAACAACAGCTGGGCCAAGCTGCCACTGCCTTCCATCTGCCCAGGAAATTTGCTTAATTTCCATTTTGAAACATTCACTTCTCACGGAAGAGGTTTGCAGTCAATTTCAATGTTTCTCAAAAACAACACTGAAAGCTCCCAGTCAGCAGCACCCAGGCAGGGAACAGACATTATGCTGCTAGAAGTTACTAGTTTATGAAACCCAGTGTACGTTCAAAAAACACAACTAGCAAAAAGAGAGAGTATTTCTCATCTTCTTTAGAACTCCTGAGACCAGCAACAACCTCCCCAACATACACACATCCACAGAATAAATAGATTGAACAGGTATTTATTTCCCGTTGAAGCCTGGTCTACATACAAAGAACCTGTCTACACCAAGAAAAAAGGTGTATTGTTAAACTGTAATACGTTACACTAAAATCCTAATGTAGCCAGAGCAAGTTATAATTTTAACATGGGTTAGCAGATCAGGAGAAGTCCTAGGCTTCCCACTAGCATGTTAAAACTATCCATACACACCCGAAATTACTTCACTATAACTAAAGATTTGTTTTAAAGCTATATAGTTAAACCTGTGAAAACCCTTGTGTGGACACCCTTATGTCAGTTTAAACCTGGATTATATCAATTTAGCTTGTATTAGTAAATGTATAGGCCCAAACTAAACCTACATAACCTGTTTTTAACTGATACAAGTGTGTCCACATCAGGGTTTGCAACAATTATTTTAGTTTTTAAAAGTGATTTTAAAAACGCATGCCACTTCTGCATGTAGCCAACCCCTAAGAAGCTCATCGCTCTCATATTAGCAGGTACCTGCCCAAAGGAAGGCTTGAGGAGAGGGGATATGAATCACAGAAATGCAGGGCTGAAATGGACCTTGAGAAGTCATCAAGTCCAGGCCCCTGCACTGAGGCAGGGCAAAGGAAACCTGACAGGTGTTTTTCCTAACCTGTTCTTAAAACACCTGCAAGGACCAGGATTCCACAACCTCCCTCCCAAGCCTATTCCAGAGCTGAACTACCCTTACAGCTAGGAAGTTTTCCCCTAGTTATCTAACCTAAACCTCCCTTCCCGCAGATCAAGCCCATTGCTTCTCGTCCTACCTCCAGCGGACACGCAGAACGGCTGTCCACAGTCCTGTCTAGCAACCCTTAACAGCTGACCATTGTGAGCAGCCCCACACGGACCTCCGTCCTTGAAAAGATTTTGAAGCCCAGGGCGTCCCGAGGGCCCTGCCCACACAGCACCCGGCACCGAACTGACCAGCCCCGCGGCGCCTCGCCCCTTCCCTTTCTCCCCCGCCAGCCCGCGCCTGGCACCAGGGACACGGACCCAAGCCGTGTCCAAACGGGGCCCGCCCCCCACGGCTGCCAGCCCGGCAGCGACCCCGCGCCTCGGGCGGTGCCAGCCTACAGGCCGCAGGCCCGGCGCCGGGCTCCCCCTTGCGCGGAGCTGGCCCCAGCCGCCCCCCGGGAAACCCTCGGCCCGTGTCGGCGCGGCGCTCCCGGCGGGGGCCGGCCAAGCGGCGGGGAGCCCGGCCGCGCCCACCCGACCCGACCCGACCCGACCCGTTACCTGCTCGGCAGAAGCCGGCGCTGCCTGACCGGCGCTGCTCACCGCGGGCCCCCAGCCGGGCCAAGCCCCAGCCCCGGCTCCGGCGGCTTCCACCGGCGGCGGGCTCGGGGAGCGTCGCGAAAGAGCCACCCCACAGGGGAGCCGCAACCCTGCCCATGGCAGCTATCCTTTCGCTGGCGCCCCCTTTCCCTCCGGGCGGGGTCTCCTACGGCTGGACGAGCCCATGTAAGCCGGAGAGGACTCAACTTCCCGCAAGGGGGAAGGCACGGCCTATTCGTCTGGGGCTAAAATTGATATTTACAGAGGATCTCTTGGCCGGAGTTCTTCGCCCAATCCCGAGGCGCCTCAGTCAAGAGACTTGCCAAAAAGAGCAACAAAACGGCCACAGGAACCAATGGATTTCCCTGGGAGGCGGGACTTACCCTGCAGGAATGTCAGGGTCTAAAAGGTGCAGGGACACAATTCACTCCTCTCCTGCCAAGCACTAAAGGGTATTGGCAGAATGGGTGGGGAACTCGGAGTAAGGCGCTAGGGTGAGCAAGGGTGGCAGAATCTGGGCCACAATGAATATGGAGGGTAAAGAGAAAGCAGAGGAGCTGGGTAGAGAATGGAAGGTACAAAACAGGGCAGGACAGGTACAAACGGAGAGATCTATTGCACGAAGGTCTAATGGAGAGAACTGGATTGCAAAAGAAAAGAAGCCAAATACTGGAAATCAGATGGAAAGGTCAGGATAATATAATGGATCCCAACACTAAACCAAACAGCTTAATGTGAGAGAGCCACAGGCAGTTTCAGGGTAAAACAATTTGATTGCACAGGACGTTATGTGTAAAATGCTTTGAGATCTCCAGACGGAAGCTGCCAGAGGAAGGGGAAGTGTTGAATAATTTGTGTTGCAGTCTCAGTCATTAGACAAAAGCCGTCCCTGAGGCAACTACCCTTTCATCTATCAACACCCACTTCCGCTGGGATCACGACAAGACGTTAACCAGCTTACTGTGACTAACTTGGGAGGCAGTTGAGCTAATATTTGCATAAATAAAGAGAACATATGTACACACTGTATCTATTTTTGATTGTAATTCCTCTTCCCCTAACCCACCCATTCACTGTCATGTTTCTTCTTGGACTGTAAACTTTTCCAGGCAGGATCCCTGTCAATGGGACCATCATATTGACTGGAGTCTCTGGGCACTGCCACAATACAAGTAATATAATAAGAATTATTAAATAGGCTCATATAGTCCAAAGAGTTGCAGAATAGTGTCTACTGTCTTCAGATCTTTGTATCTTGCTTTCTGGAAAGTATAATTCAATTCTCATTGATTTAACTGAGAGCTATATTGAGCATGGGGTTGGCAGAGTCTGGGGATACAGTTAAACCAGCACCCCACACTTTTAGAAGTTCCCTGCTGATTTGAAAATTTCACACCTTTCTTTGAATCCCTCCACTCACTGGCTACTTTAAAAAAAAAAAAAAAGCCACAGCATACATAAGATACTTGTCTTCACTTTCCAGACCTTTGACAATCCCCATCGCCATCCCTTCCCACCTAAACCTTGTCATTCATTATCAAGATGTCAACCAACCTCCATTGCCCACTTGTTAAATTTTCACACAAGCACTGTCATGCTTTTCCCATTCTGCCTTCACACTTGGGAGGAGCTCCCCATAAACCTCTGCAAAACTAACTAATTATCTTCCCTTCAAATTGCTCCTTAAAACTCTCCCCTGCCACGAAGCCTACAAAAAATTTGACAATGGTTAGACTGCTGGTGCATTGAGCCCACTGCCTACCATGCTGACCCATACGGTCGCATTGTTTACACACACACACACACACGGTCCTCTGGCCTAAGTCTTAATAAATACTTTTCTATCTGGAATCAATAAGTATTGAGCTCTCCACACCTCTGTGCTTAGGTCTGTGGCTTACATAGGTGCACACTCAAAGGTGTGACACTGTGCTACCTCTTCATCTTTCCAATGTTGTCTCCATCTTTCCATTTTCATTTTGTTTCCTGGGTTTTCTAATGGGAACATAGGCTTTATTATTAATAATAACAATAGTGTTTTCATCCGTAGATCTCAAAGCATTTTACAATACCAGGTCAGACAACAGCTACTTGCCTGAGAGGTTGAGAAATTTAGCAGACTTTGTATAACCTTGTTAACCCCCTGGTGGACCCCTGGCAGAGCTGTCACTATGGCATCTCTAACTGTTCCAATTCACTCTACTTTGCTTCAAGGAAATCTCATTTTATTGGTGACAGGTTTCAGAGTGGTAGCCGTGTTAGTCTGTATCAGCAAAAAAAAACCAAAAAAAACAGGGAGTCCTTGTGGCACCTTAGAGACTAACAAATTTATTTGGGCATAAGCTTTCATGGGCTAAAATCCACTTCATCGGATGCATGCAGTGGAAAATACGGTAGGAAGATATATGACGAGACTAATCAGTTAAGGAGGGCTATTATCAGCAGGAGAAAAAAAAACTTTTGTAGTGATAATCAGGATAGCCCATTTCAAACAGTTGACAAGAAGGTGCAGTTGACAAGAAGGTGTGAGTAAAAGTAGGGGGAAAATTAGCATGGGGAAATAGTTTTTATTTTGTGTAATGACCCATCCTTTCCCAGTCTTTATTCAAGCCTAATTTAATGGTGTCCAGTTTGCAAATTAATTCCAATTCTGCAGTTTCTCATTGGAGTCTAGTTTTGAAGTTTTTTTGTTGAAGAATTGCAACTTTTACGTCTGAAATTGAGTGACCAGGGAGGTTAAAGTATTCTCCGACTGGTTTTTGAATGTTATCATTCTTGACGTCTGATTTGTATCCATTTATTCTTTTGCGTAGAGATTGTCCGGTTTGGCCAATGTACATGGCAGAGGAGCACATGATGGTATATATCACATCGGTAGATGTGCAGGTGAATGAGCCTCTTATGATGTGGCTGATGTGATTAGGTCCTATGATGCTGTCCCTTGAATAGATATGTGGACAGAGTTGGCAACGGGCTTTGTTGCAAGGATAGGTTCCTGGGTTAGTATTTTTGTTGTGTGGTTGCTGGTGAGTATTTGCTTTAGGTTGGGAGGCTGTATGTAATCGAGGACTGGCCTGTGAGAGTGAGGGATTGTCCTTAAGGATAGGTTGTAGTTCCTTGACGATGCGCTGGAGAGGTTTTAGTTGGGGGCTGAAGGTGATGGCTAGTGGTGTTCTGTTACTTTCTTTGTTGGGCCTGTCCTGGAGTAGATGACTTTTGGGTATTCTTCTGGCTCCGTCAATCTGTTTCTTCACTTCAGCAGGTGGGTATTGTAGTATTAAGAACGCTTGATAGAGATCTTGTAGGTGTTTGTCTCTGTCTGAGGGATTGGAGCAAATGTGGTTGTATCTTAGAGCTTGGCTGTAGACAATGGGATCGTGTGATGTGGTCTGGATGAAAGCTGGAGGCATGTAGGTAAGTATAGCGGTCAGGAGGTTTTTGATATAGTGTGGTGTTTATGTGACCATCGCTTATTAGCACTGTAGTGTCCAGGAAGAGAATCTCTTGTGAGGACTGGTCCAGGCTGAGGTCGATGCTGGGATGAAAATTGTTGAAATCATGGTGGAATTCCTCAAGGGCTTCTTTTCCATGGTCCAGATGATGAAGATGTCATCAGTGTAGCGCAAGTAGAGTAGGGGCGTTAGGAGATGAGAGCTGAGGAAGCGTTGTTCTAAGTCAGCCATAAAAATGTTGGCATACTGTGAGGCCATGTGGGAACCCATAGCAGTGCCACTGACTTGAAGGTATACATTGTCCCCAAATGTGAAATAGTTTTGGGTGAGGACAAAGTCACAAAGTTCAGCCACCAGGTTTGCCGTGACATTATCACGGATACTGTTCCTGACGGCTTGTAGTCCATCTTTGTGTGGAATGTTGGTGTAGAGGGCTTCTACATCCATAGTGGCCAGGATGGTGTTTTCTGGAAGATCACCAATGGATTGTAAATTAATGGAAGTCAGTGGTGTCTCGAAGATAGCTAGGACTGCTGGTAGCGTAGGGCCTGAGGAGAGAGTCTACATAGCTGGACATCCCTGCTGTCAGGGTGCCAATGCCTGAGATGATGGGTCATCCAGGATTTCCAGGTTTATGGATCTTGGGTAGCAGATAGAATACCCCTGGTAGTGGTTCTAGGGGTGTGTCTGTGTAGATTTGTTCCTGTGCTTTTTCAGAGAGTTTCTTGAGCAAATGGTATAGTTTCTTTTGGTAGCCCTCAGTGGGATCAAAGGGTAATGGCTTGTAGAAAGTGGTGTTGGAGAGCTGCCTAGCGGCCTCTCGTTCATATTCTGACCTATTCATGATCATCACAGCACCTCCTTTGTCAGCCTTTTTGATTATGATGTCAGAGTTGTTCCTGAGACTGTGGATGGCGTTGTGTTCTGCACAGCTGAGGTTATGGGGCATGTGATGCTGCTTTTCCACAATTTCAGCCCGTGCACATCGGCGAAAGCACTCTATGTAGAAGTCCAGACTGTTGTTTCGACCTTCAGGTGGAGTCCATGTAGGATCCTTCTTTTTGTAGTGTTGGCAGGAAGGTTTCTGTGGATTTGTGTGATGTTCAGAGGTATGTTAGAAATATTCCTTGAATTGGAGACGTCGAAAGTAGGATTCCAGGTCACCGCAGAAATGTAACATGTTTGTGGGGGTGGAGGGGCAGAAGGAGAGGCCACAAGATAGGACAGTCGACTCTTCTGCCAGGCTAAGAGTATAGCTGGATAGATTAACAATATTGTTGGGTGAGTTAAGGGAACCACTGTTGTGGCCCCTTGTAACATGTAGTAGTTTAGATAGTTTAGTGTCCTTTTTCCTTTGTAGAGAAGCAAAGTGTGTGTTGTAAATGGCTTGTCTAGTTTTTGTAAAGTCCAGTCACGAGGAAGTTTGTGTGGAAGTATTTTCCACTGCATGCATCCAATGAACTGGGTTTAGTCCATGAAAGCTTATGCCCAAATAAATTTGTTCGTCTCTAAGGTGCCACAAGTACTTATCGGTTTTTTTCATTTTACTGGAATATTTTAGCACTGGTGGAAGGTGCTGACTTGATGATCCTGGAGACTGTAGCCCTATATCCACAAGACAGGAGAGTTCAGTCTCCTTGGCTCATTCAATCCTTGCCATCTGCTGGGACTGCCAAAAATGAAGGTCAGTTAGTATAATCCTGGTGGTAGTGGATTTTGTTGGTCACCATTCCACTAGGACAGTGGTTCTCAAACTTTTGTACTGGTGACCCCTTTCACATAGCAAACCTCTGCGTGTGTCTCCCCCCTTATAAATTAAAAACACTTTTAAATATATTTAACACCATTATAAATGCTGGGAGGCAAAGTGGGATTTTGGGTGGAGGCTGACAGCTCATGACCCTCCATGTAATAACCTCGTGACCCCCAGTTTGAGAATCCCTGCACTAGGAATTAGACTGATTTCACAAAACTCATCTCACTCAAGCCAGCAGGCAGTTAGATGGTAAAAAACAGCCTTTAGCTGGATTCATACCAGCAGATGGGTGTGAAGGGTTCCCTACCCTTCTCAATCCCATGGAGCTTCCCAATATGTAGTCTCACCTGGGGCGGACAAGCCTGGATCCAAACATTTGGGCCATTTCAAAACTAGCCACTGATCTTAGCTGCCCAACCTGAGCCACACAAGGGCCTGATTTCCTGAGCATCCGGAGCGCCCATGGATTTTATTCAGTCATCTCTGAAAATCTGGCACAATGTGTCTGAAGTTGGGTACCTGTAAAAACTTGTTGGGTACTTGTGGACACTTGGAAAAGTGCGGGCATGGGTCTGTCTCCTCGGGAAATGCCACTTGCTCACCCCATCCATCTGTCCCGTGCCTGAAATAAAGTGCCACCTTGTGGTGAGACCAACGCACTGCAAATTTAAATTCCCTTGATCTTTGACAGGTTTCAGGGTAGCAGCCGTGTTAGTCTGTCTTTGCAAAAAGAAAAGGAGGACTTGTGGCACCTTAGAGACTAACCAATTTATTTGAGCATGAGCTTTGGTGAGCTACAACTCATCCGATGAAGTGGGCTGTAGCTCACGAAAGCTCATGCTCAAATAAATTGGTTAGTCTCTAAGGTGCCACAAGTCCTCCTTTTCTTTTTGCCTTGATCTTTGGTTTTCTTGTTTATCCATCACCCCCGGGGAAAATATTTCACACTTGCCATCAGGTCACCCTATACCTAGCACCCATCTCCCCTCAGTCCCCCTAGCTCCTCCCACCCTGGCCAGCCCCCCAATCCTCCCTGGCCAGCCACCATCTCCTCCCACCCAATCCAAACCCCCATCCCTTCCCAGTCCCCCCACCCCATCTCCTCCCACACACCCCAACCCCCCTTCCCAGTCCCCCTACCCCATCTTCCACCCATCCCAGCCCCTCCCCCCCAGCCCCTCGGCCAGCCCCCATCTCCTCCCACCCAGCCCAAGGCCCGTCCCGTAGCGCCCTGACACCTTCCCTAATCCCACGCGTCTCTCGCCTCGTCACAGCATTCTGATGAATATTCATGAGCAGCTCGTTAATTATTCATGAGGTTTCGCGGGCTTTTGCCGACCACGTGAGGTTGCTTTTTTGCGCGCGGGAGTCCAGCCGGTAGAGGAAGCTGCAGCAGGGATGGCGGTGAGTGCCGGGGCCCGGCCGTGGATGACCCTTGGGAGCTGGGGTCTGGGTAGGGGGTGACCCCCGGGGCCTTGAAATTCCCTCCACCCCTCCGGTGGCTGGACTCTGCATGGGGGCGGGGCCCCCTGGGGCACGGAACCCTCCCCCCCCCGGTGCCCTGGGCTCTGCATGGGGGAGGGGCCCCCTGGGGCACGGAACCCTTCCCCCCCCCGGTGCCCTGGGCTCTGCATGGGGGCGGGGCCCCCTGGGGCACGGAACCCTTCCCCCCCCCGGTGCCCTGGGCTCTGCATGGGGGCGGGGCCCCCTGGGGCACGGAACCCTTCCCCCCCCCCGGTGCCCTGGGCTCTGCATGGGGGCGGAGCCCCCTGGGGCACGGAACCCTCCCCCCCCCGGTGCCCTGGGCTCTGCATGGGGGCGGGGCCCCCTGGGGCACGGAACCCTCCCCCCCCCCGGTGCCCTGGGCTCTGCATGGGGGCGGGGCCCCCTGGGGCACGGAACCCTTCCCCCCCCCGGTGCCCTGGGCTCTGCATGGGGGCGGGGCCCCCTGGGGCACGGAACCCTTCCCCCCCCCGGTGCCCTGGGCTCTGCATGGGGGCGGGGCCCCCTGGGGCACGGAACCCTTCCCCCCCCCCCGGTGCCCTGGGCTCTGCATGGGGGCGGGGCCCCCTGGGGCACGGAACCCTTCCCCCCCCCCGGTGCCCTGGGCTCTGCATGGGGGAGGGGCCCCCTGGGGCACGGAACCCTTCCCCCCCCCCCGGTGCCCTGGGCTCTGCATGGGGGAGGGGCCCCCTGGGGCACGGAACCCTTCCCCCCCCCCCGGTGCCCTGGGCTCTGCATGGGGGAGGGGCCCCCTGGGGCACGGAACCCTCCCCCCCCCGGTGCCCTGGGCTCTGCATGGGGGAGGGGCCCCCTGGGGCACGGAACCCTCCCCCCCCCGGTGCCCTGGGCTCTGCATGGGGGAGGGGCCCCCTGGGGCACGGAACCCTCCCCCCCCGGTGCTCTGGGCTCTGCATGGGGGAGGGGCCCCCTGGGGCACGGAACCCTCCCCCCCCGGTGCTCTGGGCTCTGCATGGGGGAGGGGCCCCCTGGGGCACGGAACCCTCCCCCCCCGGTGCTCTGGGCTCTGCATGGGGGAGGGGCCCCCTGGGGCACGGAACCCTTCCCCCCCCCGTGCCCTGGGCTCTGCATGGGGGCGGGGCCCCCTGGGGCACGGAACCCTTCCCCCCCCGGTGCCCTGGGCTCTGCATGGGGGCGGGGCCCCCTGGGGCACGGAACCCTTCCCCCCCCCCGGTGCCCTGGGCTCTGCATGGGGGCGGGGCCCCCTGGGGCACGGAACCCTTCCCCCCCCCGGTGCCCTGGGCTCTGCATGGGGGCGGGGCCCCCTGGGGCACGGAACCCTTCCCCCCCCGGTGCCCTGGGCTCTGCATGGGGGCGGGGCCCCCTGGGGCACGGAACCCTTCCCCCCCCCGGTGCCCTGGGCTCTGCATGGGGGCGGGGCCCCCTGGGGCACGGAACCCTTCCCCCCCCCGGTGCCCTGGGCTCTGCATGGGGGCGGGGCCCCCTGGGGCACGGAACCCTTCCCCCCCCCGGTGCCCTGGGCTCTGCATGGGGGCGGGGCCCCCTGGGGCACGGAACCCTTCCCCCCCCCGGTGCCCTGGGCTCTGCATGGGGGCGGGGCCCCCTGGGGCACGGAACCCTTCCCCCCCCCGGTGCCCTGGGCTCTGCATGGGGGCGGGGCCCCCTGGGGCACGGAACCCTTCCCCCCCCCGGTGCCCTGGGCTCTGCATGGGGGCGGGGCCCCCTGGGGCACGGAACCCTTCCCCCCCCCGGTGCCCTGGGCTCTGCATGGGGGCGGGGCCCCCTGGGGCACGGAACCCTTCCCCCCCCCGGTGCCCTGGGCTCTGCATGGGGGCGGAGCCCCCTGGGGCACGGAACCCTCCCCCCCCCGGTGCCCTGGGCTCTGCATGGGGGCGGGGCCCCCTGGGGCACGGAACCCTTCCCCCCCCCCGGTGCCCTGGGCTCTGCATGGGGGCGGGGCCCCCTGGGGCACGGAACCCTCCCCCCCCCCCGGTGCCCTGGGCTCTGCATGGGGGCGGGGCCCCCTGGGGCACGGAACCCTCCCCCCCCCGGTGCCCTGGGCTCTGCATGGGGGCGGGGCCCCCTGGGGCACGGAACCCTCCCCCCCCCCGGTGCCCTGGGCTCTGCATGGGGGCGGGGCCCCCTGGGGCACGGAACCCTCCCCCCCCCCGGTGCCCTGGGCTCTGCATGGGGGCGGGGCCTCCTGGGGCACGGAACCCTCCACCCCCGTGCCCTGGGCTCTCCATGGGGGAGGAGGCCCCTAAAGGTGGTGTGTCTCTCCTGTCGCGCACAGCATGATCTGCCCAACGGGTAATTTGAAGATTATTTTAATTCTTTCCCCTGGGGGAGATGGTGTCTCCCTTCCCAGACCTGTTCTGGCGCTATGGGGCCTGTTGGGAGGGTAGTCCCATGGGGCATTAAGCATCCCTTCCCTCTTACCTAGTTCTGTGGCCCCTGCATTGGGGAGAGAGGGAAGACCTTTGCATGCTCTGTGGGACAGTCTGTTCTTCTGCTGGCCTCTAACATGACTCTGCCTTTCCTGCAGGATTCCTCCGAGTCCCAGAATGTGGCCACAAGCCCTGCCCGTAGCTCTCGGCGAGATGCCTTCACTTCCAGCCCGGGCAGAGACCTGCCTCCTTTTGAGGATGAGTCAGAGGGGCTGCTGGGGACCGAGGGGCTCCCCGAAGAGGAGGAGGAGGATGGGGAAGAGCTGATTGGGGATGGAATGGAAAGGTAGGGAGCGTGCAGCAGTTAGGCGATGATGTGAGAAGCCTCCTGGGGTTGTTCTGTGCAGGCAGCGCCTTGGTAAAGGGACAGTACGTTTGCCTTTCATCTCTGGACACAGGTTCAGATTCTTCTCATGGGTGTTAGGGAGATAACTCATTGTCTTCAGCCTGGTCCTCGTTTGTGCACCCTTCAGAATAGCCCTTTATAGCTCAGCATGTTAAAACTATACAGATGTTTCTAAAGGCATCATCAGTGCCATGGGGTGTGTCTGCTGAAGAGAAGCCTGGGATGGGAACAGCAGAAGGGCTGCACAGCACTGGTGAGGGGTATGGACAGGTGCCCAAGACTAGGATAGCAGGGGAGTGAGGAGCATTGGGTGAGCTGCGGGGGTGAACTTGTGCAGTTCCTGCCTGGACTGTGTCTCGCTCAGATCACGCAGGGGAGCATGAAACTCGCAACTCTACTTCTTAAGCAAAAACTGTTCATTCTACAAGTATTGGAACCTTTACAACTGGATTTAAAAAGAAACCTCACCTACCCCAGGTCCAATAACAAACCAGGGAGCTGTGTGGTACAGAGACTGTTAGTCTAGGTTTGTATATTGGTATTCGTTACCATAGTATTGGAGCGTCTGCCATTGGTAACGTGGAATTGTAAAATTCTCTCTGTTTTGCTGGCTCTTTCTGACACCACCTTGCCCCAAACAGTAAAGTGGCTGGGAAAACGCTGTAATTTGGCTGATTTGAACGGCGAAGGTGATTAAGCTAGATCTGTGTGTGTGTAGGGACTACCGCCCGATTCCAGAGCTGGATGTCTACGAACCTGAGGGCCTGGCCTTGGATGATGAGGATGTGGAGGAACTGACCGCCAGCCAGAGGGAGGCGGCGGAACAGGCCATGAGGCAGCGGGACCGTGAGCTGGATCGTGGCCTGGGACGCATGAGGAGGGGGCTGCTTTACGGTACGTGTCGATGAGATTTTTAAAAGTGGTTGTCTGTAACCTGCCCTTTCGGGAGAAGCTAATCTCTCTCCCGCTGCGTCAAGTTGTTTGCTCAGCCTGAATAGCCTGACCGCTGTAGGAGCTCCACAGCCTGCTGAATAGCTAGGTTTTGAGGGGCCTGTGCAGCAGTGGGCTCACCTGAATTCCCCCCTACATAGTCCTTTTGTGGTGGGTACTTCGGGAGCTCTGGGAGTAGCGATATTAGCCTGGTGCACTTGATGTGGCTGCTGCTGAGCCACGGCTCCCAGGCCCATATTGGGATTTGGGCTCATGCCTGGTAAGTGCTGGGCCAACTGCTGTTCTCCTGTTTATGGAGACTTCAAACCCATCTTTGATGGGCTGGTCCCTTTAGAGGAAGGATAATTATTAACCCTGATGTCCAGTCCAGTCCCCCTTTTCTCTCTCTCTGGACACAGGTTCTGATGTCAACCTCTGTGTACAGTTTTTGGGGTCCACATAGAGCTCTTGCTTTTGCCTCCATAATCTCTGAAAAGCCAGTGTCTAAACCATCTCTCTGTAACTTGCTCTTGGTACCTAAAGCTTGTGGGCTGCTGTAGACCAGAGCTTGGTTTGGGATGGAGAATAAAGATAACGTGGCGAATTACAGACCATCGGTCATCTTAACTTCAGTACCTGGAAAGATAATGAAATAAATAATTAAGCAATCAATTTGCTAACACCTAGAAGATAGCAAGGTGATAAGTAATAGTCAGCATGGATTTGTCAAGAACAAATTGTGTCAAACCAACTTAATAGCTTTCTTTGACAAGGTAACAAGCCTTGTGGATAGGGGGAAGGGGTAGACGTGGTATATCTTCACTTCAGTAAGGCTTTTGATACTGTCTCGCATAACTTTCTCATAAATAAACTAGGGAAATGCAACCTAGATGGAGTTACTATAAGGTTGATGCATAACTGGTTGGAAAACTGTTCCCAGAGAGTAGTTATCCGGTTCACAGTCAAGCTGGAAGGGCATAATGAGTGGAGTCCTGCAGGGATCAGTTCTGGGTCTGGTTCTGTTCAATATCTTCATCAATGACTTAGATAATGGCATAGAGAGTATACTTATAAAGTTTGCGGACGATACCAAGCTGGGAGGGGTTGCAAGTGGTTTGAAGGATAGGATTAAAATTCAAAATGATCAGGACAAACTGGAGAAATGGTCTGAAGTAAATAGGATGGAATTCAGTAAGGACAAATCTGAAGTACTCCACTTAGGAAGGAACAATCAGTTGCACACATACAAAATGGGAAATGAGTGCCCAGGAAGGAATACTGCAGAAGGGATCTGGGGGTCATAGTGGATCACAAGCTCAATTTGAGTCGACAGTGTAACGTTGTTGCAAAAAAAATCAAACATTCTGGGATGTTTTAGCAGGAGTGTTGTAAGCAAGATACGAGAAGTAATTCTTCCGCTCTACTCCATGCTGATTAGGCCTCAGCTGGAGTACAGTGTCCAGTTCTGGGCACCACATTTTGGGAAAGATGTGAACGAATTGGGTAGAGTCCAGAGAAGAGCAAGAAAAATGAATAAAGGTCTAAAAAACGTGACCTATGAGGGAAGACTGAAAAAATTGGGCTAGTTTAGTCTGGAGAAGAGAAGACTGAGGGGGGACATAAGTTTTCGTGTACGTAAAAGATTGTTACAAGGAGGAGGGAGAAAAATTGTTCTATTTAACTTCTGAGGATAGGACAAGAAGCAATGGGCTTAAATTGCATCAAGGGCAGTTTAGGTTGGACATTAGGAAAAACTTCCTAGCTGTCAGGATAGTTAAGCATTGGAATAAATTGCCTGGGAAGATTGTGGAATCTCCGTCATTGGAGATTTTTAAGAGTAGGTTAGACAAACACCTGTCAGGGATGGTCTAGATCAGTGGTGAGCAACATGCGGCACGGGGCCCATCAGGGTAATCCGCTGGCGGGCTGTGAGACTGTTTGTTTACATTGACCGTCAGCAGGCAGCTCCCAGTGGCCACAGTTTGCCGTTCTGGGCCAATGGGAGCTGTGGCCAGCGGGCCGCAGGTTGCCCACCACTGGTCTAGATAATACTTACTCCTGCCTTGAGTGCCAGGGACTGGGAAGACCTTTTGAGCCCCTTTCAGTTCTACAATTCTATGATTCTGTGGTGGTAGAATAGAGCTTAGTTTGGTCTGGCTATGTGTTGGGAACTTCTGACCATGCTTACAAAGACATTATGGTCCATTCATTATATATGTAGGGAGTGGGGCAGGGAGGTGTAGCGAATAGGATGTCCACTCTGAGTGACCTCTCTTTTTCTTTCAACTGTCAGATAGTGATGATGAAGATGAGGATCGTCCTTCCCGGAAGAGGCGGTTGGCGGAACGGTCTGCAGATGGGGCAGAGGAGGAGGATGAAGACATGATTGAGAGCATTGAGAATCTGGAAGACATGAAGGGACATTCAGTAAGGGAGTGGGTGTCTATGGCGGCTCCCCGGCTTGAGATCTACCACCGCTTCAAAAACTTTCTGAAGACCCATGTGGATGACCATGGGCACAATGTGTTCAAAGAGAGGATCAGTGACATGTGCAAAGGTATGGCTGACTGTGGGGCGGGTGGGAACGGCAGATGAGCAGACCCACCTGGATATTTTTTTTGTAGTAGAACACAATTCTTCCTCCTTGGCTGTGGCACTCTACAGCGGTCTGTTCCATATGTCCTCTTCCTCTCCTGTCTACCCCAAATGCTGAATGAGCTTTTTCAGGGGCTTTTTTGCTTTTAATGGAGATGGCTGAATAACGCAGAACTTGGCTACAAACTTTACTGTAACTTCTTAATTCGTGCCCCTTTTGTGTTCACTTTCCACTGTGCAGCTGAATTCTGCCAGCAGGAAGTGCTGCACAGGAGTGCAGATTGGAAGCTTACAGGCTGCAATACAAGATGAAGAAGAATTTTACATTTGTTTCTTGGCATCATTTGCACCAGGAACCAGATCATTCAAACAGGGAACAGAAACTGTGTCATATGACTTAGGAGATCAGTCTCCCTCAGCAGTGCAGCCTAGAATTTATAGTAGCGAGCCATAAATGCTGGTGACTGATCTTGAAGAAGAAAAAGAATAGTTGGCCAACCGAAAAGGCAAAATTAATTGAATCTGTTAAGAGTGGTTTGTGTAGGTGTTATTAGTTTAACCCCATTGTGCTAGGTTATGTACAAATACAGGAAAAAAGCAAAATGTCGGTCCCTGCCCCATAAAGCTTACATGACGCACAAATTTTGGGGTCCGTTATCTAGCACAACATCTCAGGAGCTAGTATTTGCTGATTTAGTTTTTTGGAGGTGGTTGGATGACCAGGCATTGTGGCGAGGCCATTCAGTCTTGAAAACATTGCACTGGGTTTCTGTGCTTTTTGGGAAGCTTCCATGTTCTTTGTCAACTCAGCAATCAGAAATGTGGTACTAGTGAGAAGAGATGCAGTAGAACATTGGCTACAGGAGAATACTGACTACAGATGAAATCCACCCTACTTGTTCCCCCTATAGAGAACAGAGAGAGCCTGGTGGTGAACTATGAAGATCTGGCTGCCCGGGAGCATGTCCTTGCCTACTTCCTGCCAGAGGCCCCAGCTGAAATGCTGAAGATCTTCGACGAAGCAGCCAAGGAAGTGGTGCTGGCCATGTACCCCAAATACGACCGGATTGCTCAGGAAATCCATGTCCGTATCTCGCATCTGCCTCTGGTAGAAGAGCTGCGGTCACTCCGGTAGGTAGTGGAGTTGGTATTGATGATGGCCGGTCCTGTGAGGGCCTTTGGACCACGTGTTTGGGATGGTCAGGCTTGCTGGAGTTACAGTGACTAAAGTTCTGTGTGAGAAAATAGGAACTCTGGGATATGCTGGGGGAAGGATGCCAGCAGATCCAGCCTGTCTCGGTAGGGTGATGGGCTCTGCTATTAAAGTAACCCAGTTGCTCAAGGATAATGTTTCTGATTCCCCAAAAGATAAATCACAAACCTGTGAGAATAGACTCACTGATAAGTGTTCCCCACTGGGTATCATACCAGCTGTGCATGCTGCAAGGAGACTGTGGCAGGTCCTTCTGCCTTCCCTGGAGCCTGCCAGTGTCTTCTCTTCTCTCTTTAGGCAGCTTCACTTGAACCAGCTGATCCGAACCAGCGGTGTAGTGACGAGCTGCACAGGGGTCCTGCCTCAGCTCAGCATGGTCAAGTACAACTGTAGCAAGTGCAGCTTCATCCTGGGGCCCTTCTTCCAGTCCCAGAACCAGGAGGTGAAGCCCGGCTCCTGCCCAGAGTGTCAGTCGGTTGGCCCCTTTGAAATCAACATGGAAGAGGTAAAATTTAAACCCTTTATACAATGTTAACACGTCTCCTGCAGTGGTGCCTGCTTCTCACCTTTGTCCAATAAGGAACTGGATTGATGACAGGTCTGGTCCCTGGATCTAGACCCAGTTAACTCTGGGCCTGAGAGTCCTTTATCTGTTTGGCTGGTGTAAGGGCATGTCTGATACTATGTTGACCCCTGCAGTATGTAGATACCTGAAGGTGCTGCAGGGTTGCAAACACTGAGCCTTCCAAACCACCCTCCTCTCCTCATTGTATGGCATGGGGATCTGAGCCACAGAGTCACTGCAAGATAATAGCAGAACCACTAACTCAAAGCTCCTGGCTCCCAGTCATTGACCTAACCACTATACCATGCTCTTCCCTACAAGCTGGGTGGTCTTTACCCAAGTGATTCAGCAGTGAAGCCAGGAGTTGGATGGGTAAATACTACTAACCTCTCCCTCATGCAGGTGGGTGCTGGAGAGTGAAATACTTTTGTCGGGGCAACACGGCAGAAGCTTCTGCCATTTCCAGGGCTGTCTATCCAGGGGACTGCCTCTAGCCCTAAAGCTACTTCTAATCAATCCCCAGCCAATCCTGGCCCCCGCTCTTTACCCAGGGCCTAGTAAAGTCTAAACTAACTGCTCTAGCACTGTCCCTGGCCTCGTCTGCAAAGGCCCTTTGAAAAGCACCCGTGCAGGCTCTGAGGGTGTCTGACTCATTGTGCAACTCACGTTTGTTATCACAGACTGTCTACCAGAACTACCAGCGCATCAAAATCCAGGAGAGCCCTGGGAAGGTGGCAGCTGGCAGGCTCCCTCGCTCTAAGGATGCCATTCTCCTTGCTGACTTGGTCGACAGCTGCAAACCAGGGGATGAGATTGTAAGTTCGTTAGGGTGAGCATGGCACAGTTAAACTTATTCTCAGCCTTGTGGGGGCATTGTGAGGACCTGGACTGTCACTTCTGTGTGTGTATGTGGGGAGGGGTGAAATTAGGGGCTGTCTTAGCTCCAAGACATGTCAGATTAGGCTTGAAAGTCATGTTTCCAGTGTCTTGAGAATGGAGCATTAGTAGGAGGAGACAGTCTCGTGCCATGTACATTGGTATTTTCCTGCTACCTAGACATTAACCTGCCATATCCCTTTCTGTGCTTTCTAGGAGCTAACAGGAATCTATCACAACAACTACGATGGCTCACTGAACACAGCCAATGGATTCCCAGTATTTGCAACAGTGATCATGGCAAATCACATTGCCAAGAAGGACAACAAGGTGGCAGTTGGGGAACTGACTGATGAGGACATGAAGGTTCTCATAGGCCTGTCTAAGGATGAGCAAATTGGGGAGAAAGTGAGTCTGCTTGAAACATTTCTCCTCCTGGCATCTAGTTGTCTGCATGAGTCCAGATCAGAGAATGGAGTTAAACTGCGTGATATTACAGTGGGACATCTCAAGTTAGAGGGACACCATCAGCTCAAAAATCAGCTTGTCTCTGAAAATGTCTTGCCCCCTGTAGTACTAAGATGGCTGTCAACGAGAGTGAGAAACTGAAGTGGGGTGGATGAGACACTTAGTTTGCTTCGTACATTTTTTGTCAGCACTTCATGTAGGAGCAACTTCACCATTCCTCCTGGATAGTCAGTTCCCATCTTGTTTGTACAAGCCTTTCACACCACAACAGGGATAAAATAGAAAAAGGTGACTGGGGAAGCCACCAGACTTGACAGAGAGACTCCACAGGGGCAATTCTGAAACTACATTGATGCCAGCTGATGGGTGTCTCCCTGAAGCAGTGGCTGCCTGGTGGAGAACAAGATCTAGCAGAAACAAGATCTAGCTCCAATGTTCTGTGTCTCATCTCCTGTCTTTCTCGCCTTTCTTTCGAAAAGAGCGAGAGTCTAAAACAAGCATCTTCCCCCTTAAAACATTCTGTCCCTGCGCCTTATTAATAGAGGGTTGTGATTTCAGGTTGGCAAGGAATAAGACTGGCTTAAACTGTTCAGTTAGCAACCCTGTAACCTGCCAAGATCTGAGTTGATACACTAAAGGACGTAGAGCCAGATTAAGGATGTCTTGAGCACCCATAGGCAGGAAGAGTATAATGTGGTGGGTTCAGATCCTTTAGCAAGGATGAGATCTCGGTCATCTCTATTCTGTCTTTAATTGCAGAGTCTGATGTTTGTAACTTTACTTCCACTGGGTGGAGCTGATACATCTATAAAGCCAGAGTTTGGGAAATAAAACTTCAGTTCTTTGTCCAAAAAAGACGTACGTTTGAAATCAGTAGTGACCAATATCCAACATTTTGACAGAACTTGTCTTGATTGGGCATGCAAAAAACCAATTGCCTGTAATCTAAATACTTGGTCTTGAGCCGTTAATCTGCACAGCAGATCTTCCAATCTTAGTTATTCCTGCTGATAATTGTCAAATATTAACGTATCATTTAAACAGGCTTCAGCCAGAATCAGGATCTCTAACTCAGAACACAAAGTAACAAATGCAGTCTCTTGGCTGTATTTAGTGCCAAGTATGAATGTAGTGGTAATAGCGAATCCTGCACTGGATTGCACAATGTGTCCTGCTCATCAACACTGGGCTATCCTAGAACCTCTGGAGTGTATCGGTCATATTATTGCATTGATGAGACGTTCCTCTCTATATAATAAAGGAATCATTGATGTCAGCAGGGTGACTTCAAGCACTGATTAGAATAGCCGTGTAGCTAATGAGTCTTGCTGCTTTTCATGCTAAATGTTGAATACAATGGGCCACTGAAAACTCCTCTGCCTTTCCTTTCAGATCTTTGCCAGCATCGCTCCATCTATTTATGGGCATGAAGACATCAAGAGAGGCCTGGCCCTTGCCCTGTTTGGTGGTGAACCCAAAAACCCTGGTAGGTGTGTTGTCAGTTGTATTCAGTGTGTGATTCCAGCCCTGTTTCTACTGGTGCAGTGAAGGCAGTTAGGAATTATCTTTGTAATGTGACTTCTGGGTAAGAAGATCAGGAGTAAAAAAGTAAGGGTGTGAATAGAACTAGGAACATAAGTTCCAGTCTACAGGAGTAAAAATACATGGACTGAAGATGAGGTCCCGGCTCTGAAGAGCTAGAATTTAGGCCTCTTGCATTCTGGGCTTAACATATCTCTGCCCCTAGCATTCTGGGTTTAGTGTCCTTGTGCAAATCTGATGCCTGGGGAATCCTCACTGCTTCCTCGTTGTGTACAAAGTGTCTTATTTCAACTGGGGGAAGAAATGCAACATCACAAACCTACATATAAAAGAACCAGGTTCCACAAGGGGAGTGCCGAGAGCCCCTGGGCTAGCAATATGTAGAGCTTGGTGACCCTGGATCTCTTGCAGATTTATTTGGGTGGATTTTTGTACTTGTGTAACTCCATTGGTGAGTGAATTGGGACCCCCCTGAAATGTTCACAACTCAAATTCACACTGAAGGGGGTGGGGGATAGGAGGAGAAGAGGGAGGCAGAAGGAATTGATCTTTAAACAAGACTTCCTGGCTTTTGCTCAGGAAGTAGTGTCCTGAGTGCTAATGGACCCACCTGCACATTCCTGGTCCAAGGGAAACCGTGAGATTTCACAGTTCTTGCCAAACGCTAACAAAACATGAGAACACCCAACGCTGTATTTCTTAAGCTTCCCTGTCAAACACACTCACCCCTTCTTAGTGCTCTTTTCCTTTCGATTACATACTGCTCCATTAGAGAAAAGTAGCTTTTATATACTTTAACAATGATACTGCCCTCTAAGTCCTCTCCTATTTCTGACCTGGCTGTAGGTGGCAAACACAAAGTCCGTGGTGATATCAATGTCTTGCTTTGCGGAGATCCGGGTACAGCCAAATCTCAGTTCCTCAAGTATGTGGAGAAGGTGTCCAGCAGAGCCATCTTCACCACTGGCCAGGGTGCTTCTGCTGTTGGTCTGACTGCCTATGTCCAGAGGCACCCAGTCAGCAGAGAGTGGACCCTGGAGGCAGGGGCGCTGGTGCTGGCAGACAGGGGTGTCTGCTTGATCGATGAGTTTGACAAGGTGAGTACTGACTTCATCTACGCAGTAAGGCAGAGCTAATGGGGTGTGGGTTAGGGGCTCTCTTGGCTGAGGAGTTCAGTGGCTCATGACTGTTTTCCCCCACCAGTGTTTTGTCTGTTGCTTGTGGGAGAGAATGACCCAGGCTGGTGTAGATGCCCTTTGTTAGTCCCCGGCTAGGCTCACAATGCAGTTCATGTGTGTGTGATGCTCAGGAAAGTTATCAAAGTACCCCTCATGCAGTGCCTCCCTTTCCCCCTCGCTTCAGCCCTGACCTGGAGGGATGAAGGGAGCTCAGACTGTCTCCCATTCTTTCTTTGATCTCTGGGGCTAACGAGTGACCATTCTGGTGGCGTGGTGCCAGTGTATTTAAGAACTGCATGGAGACACCATTTCCCATAGGCCACTGAGACCACATGAGGTGGTGTGAGCTATTACTTGCTACTGAGCTGGGCCAGATTTGAATGGGTCCCCTAAGAGCAAGTGAAAGTAAAATTTGCCACCACAGTCGGATAGAGGGGGCTGGCCTGAATCCAAGCCATCTGCTGAGCCCCCACAGGTCCAGCAGCAGGTAGGTAAGGAATGAATGTGAGTGTATAAGGGCAGTTCGTAGCAGTGAAGGAAGCAGATGCCTCCTGTTCTTGAAATATCTGTGCCCCCTAACCTGGGGCTCATGGATCCACCCTACATCCTCTCCTGCCCAAGGAAATGTTAAAACGAGTTTATCAGCTCTGTACAAGCTCTTGCGGAGTGGGTGGGGACTGGTGACTTTTTTTTTTCCCCTCTCCCTCCCTCCCTGCTGCAACCCTAGCCACACACACCTAGTGTAGGCTCATAGAAGTTGGACCATGAGGCCCTGTGTAACGTGTTCCTTCACACTTGGCCTCTTACACTGATGCCCACTATCCTGCAGGAGGGTATGTTAAAGTCTTTGCTTTCTCCTAGATGAATGACCAGGACAGGACCAGCATCCACGAAGCCATGGAGCAGCAAAGCATCTCCATCTCGAAGGCTGGCATAGTCACCTCTCTGCAGGCCCGTTGCACAATTATTGCTGCTGCCAACCCTATAGGTAAGTACCTGGGGACCAGGAGAGCAGGGGGTCTCTGTCTCAGACGCATGGTATCAGTTCTGCAGTCACCAGAACTACTGCACTGCCTCTTTATGTACCTCCGGTCTCCAGACCCTCTAACCCTGTTACGACACATGCAGTCTGGAGGCAGAAACCAAACCCACAGGAACAAGGTTATGATGCAGGGTCTCTCGGGGAGAGCACATGAGCTCGTTTGACCATGAGGGCATCCGTCTGTGACGCAGGTGGGCGCTATGACCCGTCGCTGACTTTCTCGGAGAACGTGGATCTGACAGAGCCCATCATCTCCCGATTCGATATCCTGTGTGTGGTGAGAGACACGGTGGATCCAGTTCAGGTACGAGCCAAAGGGTGACCCACTGCTTAGCAGTGGTGGGGGGTGCCACTGCCCACGCTGACAGGGAGCTGGTCAGGTGCTGACACCTGCCACGCTGCGAGAGCACTGAAGTGGTGGGAAGGGGAGCATGGGGCAGAGCTACCCCTTGCCTTGGTGCTCTTGCCAAATGAAACCCCTTAAGCCTCAGCAAGTCGGTGACTACAGGCTGCTGGGGGCCCCAACCTCCACCCCTAAGACTTGCCTCGTTCCAGCTACATGCCTTTCATCCAATTCCTTGAATGCCTCTGTCTCCATTTCACCCTGGGGCCAGTCAAGTGGCTAACTCCTTGAATTGGCCTTTCAGGGCATGTAGAGGATTGCACCACACCCCTTCTCTTGAGGCAAGAGAGCTTCATCCTCCTTCCCCCCCCCATTCTCCATCAAGAGGCGACAACATCTCCCAGCATCATCTACAGCCTTACTCAAACCTAGGTGTCTATCAGGGCTGTGTACAGCCCCATCCTTCACGTTGTGAGATCTCCTGTGACTGTTTCTGCTCCTGGGGCATTTTACCTCCTGCATAGTGAGGATTTCCACCCCACCCCACCCTACAAAAGAATGACATTGCTTCTATAAATGTGACATGTCCCTATCATGGCACAGTCTCCACCCGGCGACTGGCTGAGATTCCCATTTGGAACCAGTGTACATGGCTCCAACATGCACTGGGATCATTGTTGAATGCCATGAAGCCCCTGCTCCCCTTTTCCAAAGACTGAGTGTGACTCTTCAAGCCTTTGCCAGCCTCGGTGATGGAGTGGGAATCAGTCTGGGTCCCCTTGTCTGAGTACAACCATTGGCCGACTGCACACCTATCCCCAAGCTTCTGTCTGTCTGCAGCACACAGCTGCTTGGTAGAATTCAGCTGCAGAAGCAGCAATGGCTGCAGTGCCTGTTACTCCTACCATTGTCCTGCAGGACGAGATGCTAGCCCGGTTTGTCGTGGGAAGCCACATCAAACACCACCCTGGCAGCAAAGACGTAGAGAATGGAGATGCCCAGGAGATTATCCTCCCTAACACCTATGGCGTGGATCCCATCCCCCAAGAGATCCTGAAGAAATACATCATCTATGCCAAGGAGAAGGTCCACCCTAAGCTAAACCAAATGGACCAAGACAAGGTGGCCCGGATGTACAGTGATCTCCGGAAGGAGTCCATGGTGAGTAGACTTAAATAAAGGGCTTTGTGGGGAAGTGGGAGTGAGCTACCTGGATCAGGAGTGGACTACCCCAAGATCTTCCTACTAGTTCATGTTGTGTCCATCACCATAGTATCTGGGTATGAAGCTCTAGGTCACCTCACCATAAGGGGTGGACTGAGTCCAATATTGTAGAGACACCTGGTAAATAAGTGGTTCTGCCTCACCTGAATGTAAAGGTTAGTAGCGAGGTTTTTTATGCCACAGGTCTAATACGTTCTGCTCCACCTTGCTCTCTGGTAGGAATCCATGGAGATATCTTAGATATATTGGCTTTGTTGCTGTGGAATCCCATGTTCCTGCCATGTCTTTTTGGATTTCCTTTGAGGCGGTCACATTCTCCGCCTTCACCCCTGGGGGCTGAGGGAAGTGGTGTGGCAGCAGGCGAGCTCTGCAGTGTTTTCCCATTGTGACTATGGACTCCTCCCGAGGGATCCTGGATCTTCCTCTTCTCAGTTGAATCTGATGGGACCTCAAGGAGTTTCGTGGACCTTGGGAAAATTTAGTTTAATGTCTGGCTTCATCCGTTTTTCGTTTTTCTTTTTTTTTTAATTTCCCTACTAAGAATTGGGAGAGGGGGAATAACCCTTTCGCGCCTCTCATCGTAAATAAGCAAGATAAGGGGCAAAAACCCCTTCATAGCACACGTTTAAGTGAATTAACGGTATTGCCTGTTGCCCATAAGTATCAATTGCCTTTCTCCATATTGCACTATGCCCGCCAGCAGGTGGTGTGGTTTCCTTGGCTTCTGAAGCTCCTTGGTCATGAAGGTTCATGACCAGTCACCTACAGTAGGTAGCCTTGCATCTCAAACAGACATGCATGGGATGAGAAGGGCCTGTGTAAAGAGCCTGGTCTCCTATCTCTCATGTTCTGTGTGCCCTTGTAATATTGTCCCTCCCCTTGTTCCATAGGCCACTGGCAGCATCCCCATCACGGTGCGTCACATCGAGTCCATGATCCGCATGGCCGAGGCCCACGCCCGCATTCACCTGCGGGACTATGTGGTGGAGGACGACGTCAACATGGCTATCAGGGTGATGCTGGAGAGCTTCATTGACACTCAGAAGTTCAGCGTCATGAGGAGCATGCGGAAGGTGTGTGGGAAGGAGCTCATGGGTTGGAGTCACTTAACCAGCTAGACTAAGGCTCCATCTGAACTGACTGGGTTGGAAACCAGTTTGGTTTGGACAGTGGCTAAAACACTGATCTTTACCTCTGACCCCAGTGCGAGCAGGGCCTTAGTGAGCAGCTCCGTGTTACTCTGCAGGGATCTGGGGAAGCTACAATGTCTGAAAACAGCCCAAGCTGTAGCCAGCGCTTTAAGCTGCTTTATGGTACAGTCCTTCTGCCTGCTCTGGAAAGGTTAAAAGGGCTTATACTGCCTCCATAGAACAAACCCATCTTGGGGTTTAGCATTGATGTACAGGGCATCTTGGGGGATGGAGAGGATATAGCTATTCTGGGCTAGCAAAATGGCCCATAGAAGACTGTAACAAGCATGTGTAATTTAGAGCACCCCGGGCCTGTTCTACACTGTGCCCAGGTTGGAACCAGATTTAGAGAAGTGTTAAAAAGTTATCTTAAAGGAGACATGTATGATCCAGCCTCTGTGTACCAGGAGCATTGTGCTGCCTCATTCTCCTCTTTCCCTCTCCTCCCTTCGTGCTTTGGCACTGGGATCTGATCCTGTTGTTACGAGCTTAATGGTGACCAAACAGAAGTAGGCGATTGTACAAGCTCCTTTGTTGCAGCTTGGGCGGCGTGCGTGTGTGTGTGTGTGTGTGTGTGTGTGTGTGTGGGAAGGTAAGGGGCTGCACCCTGGTCACTCTGGTTTTAATGTGCAAGTGTCTATGCTTTTTTCTAAGAGCCAAAGACTCTGGCTTTGAATTATGCTCTGCTTTTGGCTGGCTGCTCAGCTCAGTTGGCTCAGCTCAAGTTACTGCTTGGGTCTGCGAGACTCCTGGCTGCTTTCTTGGCTGCGGGCTGTGATCAGCAAGTTTTAAGCTTGGGCGGTCACTGTGAAACCTGTAGAATTTGGGGCCATATATAGACTATGCTTCTATATAGACCTTTCTCCCAAGGGCAGGCCCTCCCCCAAAAGCTCTGTCTTTCAGCCTTTGGGGAACATCAGGGTTGGTTCCTAAGCCTGTGGGAGTATCCTATATCGCAAGATCAGAGAGCACCTGATGGAGGTTCCTCAGCCTGGTTAAAGTAAATATGTTCACCCTTTGGATTCTGTAAATGCCTCCTGAGCCACTAACATGGCTGGCAAAGGCCTGTGTTCCAAAGGTTAGTCAGAACCCTGAAGGAGGGTGTGAAATGGAAATGAATGTTTTTGTTTTTCACTTGACAGCTTAAGCCTCACCGTCCCACACAGTATGTCTACATTACAAGCGCTACAGCTGCAGCTATGCCACTGTAGTGTAGATATTTCCTACGTTACCAAAAGGGGGGTTTCCCATCAATGTAGATAATGTACCTCTCCAAGAGGTATTAAATAGGTCAACAGAAGAATTCTTCTGTCTACACCAGGGATTAGGTTGAGCTAACCACGGCCCTCGAAGAGAAGTTTTTCACATCCCTGATGGGTGTAGCTAAGTCAATGTAATTGTTAAGTGTAGACCAGCTGTTACACTTGTGTCCTGCGTGCAGATCCTAGATTGTGTGGCCCTCTGGCTCTAACCCTCTTGGCTCTTCCTTTGCTTCCCAGACCTTTTCCCGTTACCTGGCTTTCAGACGAGACAACAACGAGCTCTTGCTGTTTATTCTGAAACAGCTTGTGGCAGAACAGGTGATGTATCAGAGGAACCGCTACGGGGCCCAGCAGGACACCATTGAAGTGCCAGAGAAAGATCTGGTGGATAAGGTATGGGATAGGTTCTGTGCACTGCACTCTGCCCAGTGGGACTGACTGCTCCATGATTCGGACCCTTTCCTTCCCTCTACTCTTCGATCCTTGGGCTCTCCCTTAACCTTCAGTGCTAATGGTCTACAGTTCTCCTTGCTGTATGTAAAAGGAGATGCTTGTGATACCAGAGAGGAGCAAGAAACCAGCTGTTCCAGCCCTAGCAGACTGTGAGTTGGGATGCTTATTTTGAAGAGCCTTCTCTAGGGTACTCTGTTACCACTCTCAATCTGCCCTAGGGTCATAGCTGCCTTTAAAGGGACGCTGTCAGACTAATAATGTTTTTGAAAACGTCCTTGCCTGAGTTGCTGCACCAGAAGAAGGTGGCATTCAACGTAAGCCATTTTAAATGAAGTTTTTAGCTTTCAGTCTGTCTCTTGCCTCTTTGCTTTTCTCCCATCTGGGTAATAGAATAGTGGCTTTCACTTATTCCTAATCAGGTTTGTCTTCTGGTTCTCGTGTGCTAGTCTAGTGCTGCAGTGTTCGGACAGCAGAGCCCAAGGAGTTTAGTCTGGACAATGAGCTGACAGGTTGGGAAAAACAAGTGATTATACAAGCAGTGATCAGTAAAGATCAAACCTATTCCTGTCCTCCCTCCCCTCCACCCCACCAGTCACTGAATGTTTACGGCTTCCCTGTCTGCCTGTAAGCTTTTTTAAAGAAAACTGAACTGTTGGCCCTCACGGGGGAGGTCTCTGAACAGTGCATGGCACCAGTAGAGTATCAAATTTCCCATTCCTTCCTTCCTTTACTTCTTGGTCCCTGTCATGGAACATGCCTAATAACTGTACCTCTTTCAAATGTCAGGTCCACCAGAGTGGTTTGTGAATTCAGCCACTCTTATTTGAGAAGGCTCTTGTGCAGATCAGAAATTCCAGTGTAACTTGGTGCATGCTGCATATGATGGGTCTCCACTTTCTCTAGTTACAGTTGCATTGTAGATCCAATGGAAGTAAAGGGCAGGCAGGTGCTGAGCTAGCATCTTCCATGCAGCTCTCCTCAGTCCTGACCTGCTGCAAGCCTGGGCCTCTGCTGAGCAGAAACTGCTCATTTTCATGAATGGTGTGAGCCCTCTGCAGTGGAAAGTCCTTTTCCGAAATGAGCATTAAGATCTCCCTCTGTTCTCTTCTCCCAGGCTCGCCAGATCAACATTCACACCCTCTCTGCCTTCTACGACAGCGAACTGTTCAAGATGAACAAGTTCAGCCGCGAGGTGAAACGGAAAGTGATCGTCCAGCAGTTCTAAGGACCATGGCAGAGCATTTAACAACCCGCAAGGGAGAGGAGAAGTTGGCATGTGTCCCACCCAAGAATGCAACCACAAATAGGAGAATTGGAGGACTCAGCCATTCCCTTCTTGCTTTGTGCCTTATGGATTAAGGGAGTGCCTTAGGAGTGCTGAGCTGCAGAAGGACTTGTAAATAGAACAGAGTTAAATAGGTAAAAGCCTAGCTAAGTCTGTCTGTTAGCAGCTTTGGTATCTCTTTTTTGTCTCTTAGCTGAACCTGATAGGTGAGAATTGCTGGTGGTGACATGGGCTGGATGTTTTATACCCTCCCCACTTCCTCCATGCTGAGCTCTGGCTTGAGGTTCCCCCTGAAGACACAGCTGGAGCAGTACCAGCAGAAGGGCGTTCCTTCGCTGGCAGACACGTTCCAGTGAGATCACCATAGCCTTCAGCCTCCTTCTGTTTCTGGTTACTGCCTAACAAATAGCAATCAGGACTGGTGTGTGGAGATGGAGAGAAACTGGCCTCCCGGGCTGAATCCCTTGGGTCTGACAGTTGATGTTTCCCTTGGCCCCTTCATGGGGTGACCTTGTGCTTGGGCTCAGCAGGAGGGGCTTGGCGAGACTTTAACATGGCACATAGAACATGAACGTTTCAAACATTAGAGCTGTTTAAGTGGTTATTGGCAAAGGGAAGGGGCTGGTATTGCATCTGTCTTGCATGGGGGCAATGTCCATAGTCCCCAGTGGGTTGTTAAATGCCTTGGTGGGTGGCACATTCTGCCCTAGGTAGGGGTGTGGGTCAGAACTGGAAGAAGCAGCAGAACCTAAGCTATATTGTGGGCTTAGGAATGAAGCATCACCCCCCCCGCCAGTCCTAAAGCAACTCAGCTTGTACAGAACGCTGGCTGGCGAGCCTGTCTTCAGTGCAAAGTGTTTCCGTGTCCTTAAGGGCAAAGTCAGTTGAGACCCCACAGATGTGAGAGCTGTGGTGGCGAGAACCCCAGGAGGACAACATGAAGAAAGAAATCTGTTGGGGGGACGGATGGGTCTGAACACGTTCCTGTGTCATACCTGCTTTTTGTATATTAGACTGTGAGTCTCTTGCTCTTTTACTGTGTGTTTAAATACATGTGTTTTGAATATGCCTGTGTTCGTATTCCTCTGGGAATTTTCCCCCACTGCTGTAAGGAAGTATAAGCATGACTGAGCGGCTTGCCTGCTCTCATCCTTTGTCTTGCTGTGTGTCTGCTCCACCATTCAAAATGGAGGCTCACAGGGAGAGGGAGAAGCCATTTTATCTCCTGGGGTTTGATATCCTGGCCCTGGTTTTGCACTTCTTGCACTTACCAGGTAACTGTCGCTGTCGGGAGGAGTGGGAACGGATTGGGCACCTATTGAAGCGCTGGGGATGGGCGGGTGGGGAACAGACTGGGCATGCAGTAGTTTTCTCTGGGCTATTCAGCATTTCCTCACGGTGATGAGACAATAGGAGATTGCTGCACAGGGCAAGGGGAATGATAGACGCTCTACCATTTCTGCCTGAGGCCAGTAGTGGCTGGGCCTGTGAATGATATCTGGGTCTGTGGACTTTTTCTGGTTTCTATAGTGTGTGTGGGTCTGATGGCCAGGCCAGGCCCAATCACTGTTCTGAACCACCCAAGCCCTTGTTGGGTTCCACTGGATCTCCGTATTCTCCTGTGAAGCGCACTGTGACCGTGGCCTTAAACTGCAGCACTGTAACCCCAGTTCCCTTCCTTTTTAATACACTGCCTCCATGTCAATCTGCAGTCGTGGCTGAGTGGCTGCTACTTACATTTCACTGTGGCACAGCCCTGAACCATGTCCAAGAGCCGTTCAGCTAGTTGGTTTTAAATGCAATTTGCCTGGCTGGTGTAGAACAGCCTCAAACCTGGGTTTAGACTGCCCCCACCTACTCTAGAACGTGACTTGGAAATGGCCGTACCTGCCGTGTGGGGTCCAAGCAAACTCCTTGGTGTTTAGGTGCCTTTCACAGAACTTGTCTCCAGTTACTGGCATTGGTGGCTCCCTATCCATAGGTCACATCTCCACACGGCTATAACTCTTGGCAGCAGGGCAGCCAACGGTGTTTCATCCCTGCCAGAGATCTAGGGTAGCATGTGACTCTTGTCCCATAATTGGCTCATTATGCTGCCTTTCTGCAGTGTAAACCAGACTCCTACCTGGTGTTAGTATAACTGGCTTGGCTTTCCCCTGGGGCTCTGTCTGGCAGGGCTTCCATTTGCGGCTCATGGGCATGTCTTCCTGGCACCCTCTCCCTTGCTAGGGGATTTTTGCCTCCAGAATGTACAGATACAAATATGATTAACTAGTAGGCTAGGCCTGGATGTGCCTATGTGGTTGTCATGGCAGAGCTGGGGTGTGGATACAATGTATAACTTGTGACCAGCTGGGGTGATCTGAACTTAAAGCCTGTTTCATAATCATAGTTAAAGGTGGTAACCTGGACAGAACCTTTTAGCATGAACAGCATCCCAGTAGCACCCAAAGCTTGTTCTAATTTTTAGCGTACAGGGCTATGAACACCTCACCTGCTACTGCCAGAGGGGTGGGGAAGGCAGAGTGAGGGACAAAGGGCCTGGGAGAGCAGCTGGGGATTCTGTGGCTGGCTCAGCCATTCGTTCCTCTCTGTCACTCAGGCCAGGAGATGCCCCCATTGGAAGAGGTCAAGGACCTTCAGTTTGAGATGTTGCTAGCCCTGCCCCCAATGCTACACACACCATGAGGTCTTAATTTAGAGGTAGCTCTTGGCTTCACCCCACGCCCTGTTGCAGTGTCCAGCCTGACTGTGCAGGACAATTCTTGAATCTGTGGCCCTTGCTACAGCTGACATTGGGGTCACTAGTGGAAGACCCCACAGCCCAGGAACACGCATTTTACCTCCTTTGGAAAGTACCCATGCTGTGGGGTGTATCAGTACTAGGGATGTAAATATTGTTTTTAAAAGTACATGTTTAAACTATTAAAATTGGTTAACCGTTTAATCGTAAACACAATAGGGGTTAGGGTCTGGGGCTGCCGCCCAGCCCCACACAGCAGGGGGGTGGGGGTTGCTGCCAATTTGTTTTAAATGTTAACTGCAATATATTAATGGTAAGACTAATACTTATTGGTTAACCGTTTAATATTTTCCATCCCTCACAGAATAGAGGTATGTGGGTTCCTCAGAGTGCCACAGGAACTGAATTTTCCTCACTAACACTGCCCTGAAGGCATATTCCTCCTCTTAAGACCGTCAGCATCCAGGGTCCCTGGAGTGAGCTCGGGCCCTCAGCACCATCAGGTAGCTGGTCTGAGCTGGGATGCTGCACTGGGTGAAAACTGATGCTGCTTCACTCAGAAGCTGCCTTGCCGGGAAGCATCCATCAGTAGAATGCAATAAGGATGGCACTGCAGGGCTCTGGAGAGGAGCAGAGTGCTTTCTAGTGAGTGTTTCCCTGTGAGCTGTTGCCTTCCCTAATAGGCTTCCCTGAAAGTCCCTGGGCTTAGCCAAGTTTGGGCACTCTGCTCCAAGCTGTAATGGTTAAAACATTACATGAGCGCTCACCTCTGAAAACCTGCAGGTCTTTAGACTTTATGTGTAGCAAGGGGTGGGAGAGGCTGTTGCCCTGCTTGGATTTGTACTTAAATCCCCTGATAGCTTAGAAATGCAGAATTACTTCGATATTGCTTCTAAGAAATACATGGGCAAGGTGGTGTCACTATAATCTGCCAAGTCCCCTGCTGGGCCTTTGGCTGCTTGTGAATGCTGAGTCTGGCTGGCTTTGGAAGGGCCTCCAGTGTGACTTCAAAACACAGTAAGTGAAAAGGGGAGCGTTTGCACAGACTCTGATCCATTACAAGCTGCCCCCCTTGTGTGCAGGTTCAGTGTCTTGGAGGTGGAACAATGCATCTGCATGCACTTTACAAAAACAGTTACCTAGCTTGGAGAACAATGCACACGTGCCCCACCTAGGGGAGACCTGGATGAGCTTGACTCTCTAGGCACAGAGAATGCTCCCTGGGTCTGGGTGAGCAGATGGCTGTAAATAACCAGCTCATTTCACAGGTGAAGAAGTATTGTGGATAGTTCCATAAAACTAATGGCACCTCAGTATTTGCTCCAGTCCTGTAAGCTCTCTACTAGAAGTGTTACCCCCGTTATATACAGAAAGGATTAGCAGCTCAGTGTTAGCTTCTGCTTTCACCATGGCCCCAAAGCACCACCACCCAACCTCTCTCAAAGCTAATTGCATGCTGGATAGTGGACATGTCCTAGCATGCTTGTCAAATGACAGATGACAGCCAGCATTCACAACTACAGCTCTAATGCAAAGGCTTTCATAAAGTAAGGATAAGATTAGAACACACACTGCCTCTAGCCTGACAATTATTCAAAAACTTCCATGGCGAACCTGGGTTATAGCTGAGCAGAAGTTGGTTCCCATCCCTCTGCATTTCCCCATTTTCTACAGTGAATCAGTGGTGAATCAGCTGAGGTTTTTCCCCAGTGTAACTCCAGTTAGCACACTTAGATGGCTGTGGCTTTGACTCTCCAGTGCTGAAGCTCCACCAGTCATCTTGCTGTCCTAGAGGAAGCCAAGCACCTATCAAATACAGGGGTAAAGGCATGTAATTCTCAGGGCTGTGTTATACAGAGAGGTCAGCCTAGATGACCTAATGGTCCTTTCTGGCCTTAACATCTATGCTACTTATCTTGAAGACTTGATGTTATTACATGTCTCCTCTATATGAGCCCCAATAAGGGTTGAAGCTGCATCTGTGGGAAGTAGATGCAAACCTCACTTCCACAGTGATGTAAGAATAGAACCAATACTTGCCCCTGCTTAGTACAAGTCACAAAATGTTTCACAGTATCCCAGCATTGAAAAGGCTGAGTCAGCAAAACAAATCTCTTTCTTTGGAAAGAGACATGCTCAAGTAAACTTCTGCGTGCTGCAACAGTGCAAGATTAATGTTTTCCCTTAGAGGAGGGGGTAGTTCTGGGACAAAAGAGAAATGAATCCTCAACGCTTCCTATTATGAGAAAAAGGAAGGTCTTGTGGCTTAAGAAATACACTATGCTGCAGGACACTGGGTTCAATTCTCAGGTCTGCCACAACTTTCCTGTGTGACCTCGGCAAGGTCACTTAATCTCTCTATCCCTCCATTCTCCAATGGTAAAAGAAAGTGTTTTTTCTCCCACTCTCTGTCTAGCCTGCTTAAATTGTAAAATCTATCTTCTACTACTGTATGTACAGTGCCTAGCATGAGGTCCCATCTCAGTTAGTGCTTCTAGGTGCTACTGAAATGCAAACAGTAAGTGTGTGTGCGTTTGTTTTTGTTTTACTAAAATCCTTTGTTCTGTTACTCCTAAACGCCTCTGATTGCTAACACTGCAGTAACGTAAAAACATTTCTCTACTCTTCACTATGGCAGTAGCTTACTTTTTGCTCAGCATGACAATGGTAACAGACTGGTTGGTTGATCTGGATTCTGACTGGTTTCACCTTTGTGGTCTCAGATTAGATCACTGCCGCTTTGTTGGGCCCTAAAATCTCTTACCAGCATATTTTAGATTATTTTTTAATTGACATTTTAAAACAAGTAACATTTATTGAGATTAGAATTTGTTTAGTATATTTTATTGAACCGATCTAAGTCATGAAATTCTTCCCTCAGCTATTCACCCATTACTTCTATCTACTTCCACGGAAGCTTATGCAAATATCTTGGGCCAAAACTTGACCCTGAATTTGGAACTGTAAAGCTATGCATGTTCTTAAGGACAAGGCTGTATGCTTAACTTAAAGCGTGAAAAAAAAATCTTCAGTTTTCCCCAGCCATGGTGTAAACCTCAACACACTTGTATTAGAGGGAACTTGAAAGTAGAAAAAAAGTGGAATTGACCTGACCAATTTTTAGGGTTCCAACCTAAGTGAAGGGCAGAAAGTGACAGGTAAAGACACTAATTTAAAAAAAAAAAAAAAAAAAAAAGGGGAGGGGGCATTTGGATGCTCCCATTAACAATTTTCATCACAATTTTGGATTTCACTTTGCCATAAAACAAAGGATCCACAACACTACAGTTGAATCACAAAACTCCTTTCGCTACTGCTAGCCATTAACATAATTTTAGAACATCAACCACCTAGGGAGCTGAAGATCAAATAAGAAATTATAATAACCTTCACTTGTAGCATTGTCTAAATCTTCTTAGAGCAAAGTTCAGTCAACCACACTTGTCTACGGTTGTGTGCATCAGAAGGCTCAGGTGCTGGATGTAGGCTCTGCATGCTATCTTGGGACTTAGCATTTGCCCACCGCTGACAGCTATTTTCCCCCAGATTGGCAGAGTTGGCCTGGCTGACTGAAGCTAGTGATGAATGGTGACAGTCATTTCATTCTTCTGTTTTAAAATGTGTTTTTCCCTCTTATGCTGCCTTTACGCAGCTCTGTCTGAGACCAGCACACAAGTGCCAAAATAAGGGGCAATTTTCAGCCTAGCCAGAGGCGGGAGTATCATGTCACTAGAAATTTTAAATAGGCATGTGTATTGCTCAATTAGTTTCCTTTGCCCATGTTATTCCTATAAGCCCAGGGCAGAGACCCCAAAACATAAAAGGATGTAGATCAGGACTTGGATCTGAATTTATGGGCTTTCTTCTATCACTGTCAGTGGAACGAGTAGAGATCTGTTGGGTCCAGATTTTCAAAGTCTGGGGTTCTTGGAGGTAGTTTGAAGGATTGCGTGAACTCTTGTAACTCTCCCATACAGGAGGGAAACTGAATTATTTTGGGTTAGTAATAAGGCTACCCATTCTTTTAAAAATGCCTTGGTTCATGATTTGACCCTGACTAACAGTGAGCGCTGCAGGTTTTGCTACATGAAGTCAGATTATTTCACTTGGTTGTTCTAAACAGAGCATGTCAAAAGCTGGTAAGAATGTTTTGTGAAGAAAATTCCAAACATTTTCATTTAAAAAAAAGTTTGCAATTTTTTTGGATTTTTTTAAAATGTTTTTTCCAGTGAAAAACAGAGAACCAATGTTTTTTCTTTGTTGTTTTTTTTTTGTCAGCTTTAACCTTTTGTTGAAAAATCACAGAATTGAATAGAAAATGTTGATCAGCTCTAGTTGTAAATGTCTGTGCTGTGCACTTAATTCATTGGCTTCATTCTCAAAATGATGGGATTAGGAACAAGGAATTGGACCTTGTGTGTACCATTCCCCGATCTACCACTGACTCACCAGGTCACTTTCCTTGTTTTTGTGCTAGTTTTCCACATCTATAAACTAGGTAATTAAAAGCCTGAGCAGCCCTTGGCATAATCTTCAAAGTGCATTTCACTTATTATGGAGAATAGTTTGTAGAGAATGATTTAGAAGTGACCTGATGTCTGTCTTCAGGAGCTTACATTTGAAATCAGGTACACAAATATCCCATCATGAACGGGACACCCCATAGTGAAGGGACTGCATATTTGCCAACTCTTGTGATTGTATTGTTAGTCTCTTGCTATTGATGTTTTGTTTTAAATTTCTTAAAGCCTTAGCTCCTGGAATCATGCGATTATAAGAACCTCCGCTTTCATTTTTTTTTTAAGTACATTTTTATCCCTCATAGCAGTGGTTCTCAACCTTTCCAGACTACTGTACTCCTTTCAGGAATCTGATTTGTCTTACATACCCCAAGCTTCACCTCTGTTAAAAACTACTTGCTTACAAAATCAGACATAAACATACAAAAGTGTCACAGCACACTAGTACTGAAAAATTGCTGACTTTCTAATTTTTACTATGTAATTATAAAATATATTTGATTGGAATATAAATATTGTACTTAAATTTCAATGTGATACTTGAGCCTGTTTTTCACTTGTGAGCCTTGTCTGAAGCCTGATCCCCAGTTGGTGGGGCTGAAGCATGTAATTTAGCTTTGTGGGGGCCCCCTGTAATATGGGACCCTGGGCAGTTGCCCTGCTTGCTACCCCCTAATGCCAGTCCAATACTTGTGATCCCTCTAAACCCATGCTGTGACTCCCCTGGGGGCTGCAATCCACAGGTGGAGAAACACAGATCTAGATGAGTTGAGTAGCCCCTGGAAGATGTCTGTGAACCCCATGGTACATGTACCCCTGGTGGAGAACCAGGGCCTCAGTGTGGAGAAAAACATGAGCTGAATGCCTCGTAAAGGCTGAAAAACAGAAGACAAAAAATCTGGCTTTAAAAAAATCATGAATCTCATGATCTTTGGTGGCCTGACCCATAATTTTTGAATGCTTTGGATTAGCAGAACTGGGACCGTGTTAGTAAGAGAGCACAGGTGCAGGCTTTGGAAAATTTCTTCTTGGGATAGTGGATACTAAGAGAATTCAAGGGGGCAGAGAGAGGATGGGGTGAAGGAGAAAAGCATGAGAGGGTACCATCCCTTACTTTTGGCCAAAGGTACAGTAAAAGCAAGAGAAGACAGCAGAACAGAGGGAGTGAGGGGAGCACAGTAGGAAGTGAGAGCAGAGAGACAGGTCAGGAGGAAAGAGTGAGGATGAGGAGTTGAAGGTAACAGGCAGGGTGAGTAGGGAATAGGATAAGATGCGGGAGGTGTCCTAGTAGTGAGAGAGGATAACTGGAGTAGTTGTGTTTTGGGAAGGCAAACTGGGGCCCCTAATAATACAAAAGCTCTTCAATTGTTAAGCAGAGCTAGTTGGAAAATTGAGAAAAAATGTTGAAATTGTTTTAAGTTTGCAGGGTACATAATGGGGCCTGCCCTTGGTGCCACTTTCTACCATGTCTCCTCTAGACACTTTTATCTAAACAGTGGCTGGCCGGTATTGTTCCTTGAATTTTAGGTAAACAAAAAATGCCTAATACAGTGGTTCTCAAACTTTTTTTTGTGGAGCACTTGTAAACTGCTGAGAGTCTCGGTGGACCACTTAATGATCTTTCCGAATGCTGTTGTACCAGTAGCTAACTCTTGTAAAGTGCTTTGGATAAAAGCACTATATAAAAAAAAATTAATAATTAACATTTTTTTTGTTCTACAAATAAAAGCACACAACTCGTATTTTAATATCAGTAGTCTTACCTTTCTAATGCAATGGATGTGCCCTCTCTCCCCTGATGCAGCAGCCCCTGAGCTGGGGCTGGGAAGGAGCGGGGTCTCTCCCCAGCAGCCACAGTCCTGGAGCTGGGGAAAGTCACCCCTTTCTCTGGCTGCTGCAGCTCTGCACGTCCCAAATTCCCCCCACCCCCTCTTCTCACCCCACTGCCCCCTCCCACCTACCCTCTATTCCCCCCCTGGCCACCACCTCACCTTACCTGTGCATCTTCTCCAGGGTCCAGGCACATGGCTCCACTAATTAGGTGGGTGGCCTTTCATTCTCTTGTGTGGGGCAGCTCAGGTGTGCACCTCAGAGGGAACTGGCTGCAGACCACCTGAATGGAGCTCGGACCACAGTTTGAGAATCTCTGGACTAAGAGTTTCCATGTGAAAAATGTTGGTTTGATATGATCTACATCTACAGCGGCTACTTTCTTGGGCGGGGAAAGCGAATGATGTCTGCTTTGAGGACAGGCTCTTGTTTCCCTGGGGGAAATGTCTCCTTTGGATAATTTCCACCAGCTCTGCTTCTATGCAGCGCTGGGCCCAGATCTGATGGCTTTACTCAGGGGAATCTGAAGGCTGTAGCTAGGGCCCTGTCTCTGTACTGAGTGGCTCAAACCCCCCCGCTCTGGAGCGTGCCGGCTTTTGTACCTGCTGCCAGTGACAAGTGCCATCTGAGAGCTAGATGATGATAGTTGTAGCTCTCTCCTGTGCTGTTAAAAGCACCTCCCTTCTCCCAGCAACAGCCTTTCGTGTGCACAAAGGGCAAGAGGCTTTCCCCAGCAGGCAGCCTCTTCGCGGTGGTCCGGGGGCGCTTCTGCCAGAGAGCTTCTCATTGGCACACACCCCGCAGGGAAGGAGGGTAACCCCCCCCCCGCCCGCCCGCGCTCCTGCCTCCCACGGAGCCTGGCCCGCAGGCTGGTCGCTCGTGAGCGCCCTCAGCAGGGCGCAGGCCGGGCCTCTCTCTAGGACCCGGGGGGAGCTGGTCCCGGGCAGGGGCCGGAACGCAGCGCTGGGGAGGGATGAATTGTAATTCCCCGGCTTGGGAACGCGGGGCACCCCGAGCCGCCGCCGCGGAGGCGGGGTGGAGGTTTGCCCTGGGAGGCTGCGGGAGACAGAGCAAAGCCGCTGCAGCCGGCCGCTAGGCGCAAGGCAGTCGCGGTGCCCACGCCGCGGGCAAGCCCCCTTTGCCCCGGGAAGGAGGATGCACCACGCCGTGGGGTTGGGAGATTTGGCTGATTTTATGCAAGCACCAGACCCGGGCTGCGTCTGGCAGGGCGGCTGCTGAGGCGGCGGCTGCTCTTGCCCGGCTTTAGGGCGAGCTCCCTTTGTGCACGGATTGACCATTGAGCAGCTCCCCACCCCGCCCCCTCCAGATCCCCTACCCTAGGGAGCCTGACACTAGCAAGTGGAGCCCGGCGGGAGGAGGGGGCTGGGGGGAAGTTGCAGCTCCGCTGCTGGCGGTGGGGAGATGCAGTCTGAGGCGGACCTGCAGGGGAGAGAGGTGGTTGCTGTGTCCAGGAGGGGCAGAGCCCCGCGGGCAGCTGCAGAATCCAGGTCCAAGTGAAGAAGTGCAACGGCCAGCACCATGAAGCTGCGGCTGCACCAGGCCCTGGCGGTGCTGCTGGCCTGGGGTGAGTGCCTTTGTTGCTTTGATTTTAAAGTGATTTGTTTGCGGGAGAGCGAATGAAATCGGGGGGAGAAGCTGCTGCAATCCCAGCAGCGTTCTGTCAGTTGCAGAAGACTTGCTAAATTAAAGCAGCTTGGACAAAGCCCTGGGAATAGACTGGTGGGGTCGATCCTGTCTGGGGACCAGTGGGGTGAACTGACTAGGACTTCTCTATCACCAGGGAGCCAAGTCCTGGGGAATAGACCATAGGGACCAAACTGGCTCTGGTCCCCAGCACCTGGCCAAGTAAATGGGACCTCCGCTCTCCTGTCTCTTCTGTTACTGAATTAAATAAAGCAATAACTCGCTGGGTGTGAATGTGAAGAGATAGGGAGAAAAGAAACCAAAACCACTCTGATCTGCCGGTCCTTCACCTCTAATGAGCTAGGTAGGTCCCCAGAAGGGAACATGACTTGTTATTAGTGAGTAATCCCCCCTCTTCTTTATCTTTCCCTAGAGTTTGGGTTATGTGCTAAAATTCACAGCAATGTGCTCTTTACTTCTGTGCAGCTTTGAGATCTTGGCTGGGCAGCTTCTCCCTTCCTTAAACCACTATTTTTAAGGATATAAGATTACGCTCAGTCTTTCAAGTCTAGATTTTGTGACCCAAGTTTCGTTTCTGTACTTTTTCCTTAATTTGATTTTATGAAGGGTGCATGTCCACTCCATGATAGTTGTAAGAATCATTTTATTATTATTATGTAGTGTGAAGATTTTGGGGGAGGGGGGAATCATTTGCTACTTGTATGTTCTAAAAGTTTATTTCTTAGGAAGAAGAATGTGTGTTAAGGCTGCTAAAAATGTCTTTGGGCAGGGAAGGTGTATGCTACAATAAGCACTTGTCCAACTGAAGTAAACAAGGTGGTGTTATTATGGAGAGGGTGGAAATAGCTCTGAATGTAGCATGCTTTCTGCATGCCATTCTTTGAGCTGGGATTCTTGCATGCTGTTATTTTTCCCAAGGGGGCTATAGAGATGCCCCTATCTTGTGCTGCACAAAAAATATCTTTATTTTATGGGCTTTTTCAGTTTACTAACCACTGTGAAGTTGCCAAAAAAAAAAAAAGGAAACAAGTTCACCGGCCCCAAAGATCCTAATCTTGAAATTTGGAGAAGGGGTGGGGCATTTATTAAAGCCGATTAAGCACATAAGTAATTATACTTAGACTAGTTATGAGGTCTGTGCTGCTTTTTTTATATAATCTGCTTGGAGATGTTTTCAAACAAGGGGCCTCTCTCAAAGAACTCTGGGAAAGAGAGTTTTGCCTTTTAAAAGAAAAGTAGTTTGAATTTTGGGGTAGTGCTGTGAAAACAGAACTTTGAAATGGAGCATTAGAAGTGTAAGCCTTCTTTGTCTGGGATCATTTGATAGTAGCCAGGTTTGAAGGCATCTTATGCTGGATCTGGGAGCTTCTCTCCCTGAGCGTAATGAAGGGCCAGTTTCATAAAGAGGTAGCTCGTTTGCACTAGAGAATGTGCTGTGGGGTCAGTAATATCCCACTTCCTGATGTCAGTCAAAAGCACACCCCCAAAACAGCTGAAGGAGAGGTATCAATTGTAAGTGCTTTGGGGCAGGAACTATCTTTTGATTCTTGGTGTGCAGTGCCTAGCACAATGAGTCCTGGACCCTTGATTGAGGTCTCTTGGCACTACCGTAACAGAAATAATATATTTTTTAAAATAATGAAGTGAGACGTTATAGGACAGAAAGGATCAGAAGGCCTATTTAGGGGGTCTAGTACCAGCTCCCACCATGGTGCTGAATCATCAATGGTGTCCCAACTGCAAATACTTGTGGTTTCTTCCTGCCCCCATAGTGGGTGAACCTCCCATCACCTAATACATTTCAAACCAAGCTGCACCAGTCATATAAGAATGTGCTGTAAGGAACCTTCCCGCGCTGTGTGAAGGGAGATTGACAAATTGCAACCTAACAGTTCTTCTGCGTCTCTGATTTCTGATTCAGCTGTTTACCTCTGTGTGCTGGCACTCCGATTTGCAAATACAGCTCCGAGTGCATCACGGAGCAAGTGGAGCACTGCACCACCAGAGATTCAGGGATATCCCTAGTACGCTTAGCATCTTAAATCGGCAGAGCTCTGATGTGGGGATAGGGGTAAATGGGCAAATCTTTGCTTGTTGGCTGACTATGCAGCCCACCTCAGTTTATGGAGCTCTACTCATGGTGGTCCAGAAGTGATTATGTACCCTCTTGGGTACATGTCCCCTTCCCAAATTGGTGATATGATAGTGGGGGCAAAATGGGGAAAGAGGGGCCCACCAGTGAGGTTATAGGGTGGGGTGGGGAACTCAGAAACCAAGTGTGGTTTAAATTATGCCACCAGAGTGTGTCTTTGTTAGGAGGAGGAGGGATCCAGTGTCTACCCCTCTTTCCACTGGGGTCATCCAACTGTTACAGGATAAGGTCTCAGCCCATCTCCTAGTGAAAAGTTCTCTACAGCATAGAAAGCCACCACAGCTGGGACCTCCCTGTTATGCATTTCTGCAGGAGACTCCAGCAGTGAATGAGGATGGAGACAATGACCCCCTCATCCTTGGAGGGTGAGGTGGGGAGGTCCCTGGAAGGGAGCAATACGTATGTGGGACAGTCGCTCTGCTGCTTCCCAGGCTGTAACTGGTCTGTGCATCGAAGCTGTCTTCTGGGCTGTAAAGCCAGCAACTTTCACCAACACTAACTTCACAATTATTATTTTAAAGCTACATTAATTACACAGACAGGCACTTGGGAGGTGGCGTTAAACGTCATCTGGGAGCTACAGGAGTTGGGCTACATTATACCAATATCAGGTGGAGATGCCTAGACCGGTGAAACCTTCCAAGTTTCCTTCCAACTTCTGGAAGGGCCTCTCTCTCTGCTGAGATGTGGCTTTGTACCTTTATCGTGATCCTCCATCTGACAGCAACAAAAAGGGGTTTGTTCTTTAGAAGTCTCCCGATTGTTTCCCTCTAATAGCACCTAGATAATATGGGGGTGGGAGGAGACACCGAGAAGGGCATAACTTAGTACCAGCTGAATCCTTAGGCTAGTGAAACTGGTGTTGTGGGGGGCCAATGGGTGAACTCATTAGCTAGCTGCCTCTGGAGACCTGGATTCTTACCTAGTGTAGAGGTTACAAGTGAAGAATGAGGACGCTGCAGTGAGTCTACATTGCAAAACCTGCACATAGGTTTTCATGATTGGCAGTCCCAGCTGAGGAGAGGTTCAGGTCTGGGATAACTGGGGGTGCTGCAGGACAGAAATGAGGTGTAGCAGGGGAGCCCCAAAACTGGAATAGAACGGGAGGCTGCAGGACAGGAATGAGGTGTATTGATGGAGCTTCAGCTTGAGACCCAGGAATGAAACACTAGCTGCTGAAGATTGTGTTTAAGGGACACTGGCCAAGCTCTGGGGTGGTGGCAAGTCAGAATTGAGGTCCACTGTCAGATCTGGCTGGTAATCAGCATGCCATTTGCCTGAGCATTGCCTGGCTCTAGCCAGTTATCTAAGCCCTTTGCTTTCATGAATAGTAAATTTATGAGGTTAAGAGAAAAACATCTCCCTCCTCCTCCCCATATCACCCCAGGTGTCTGTCTGCATGTGGCTGTGTGAGTGCCAGGCTCTATTAGATAATTCTTTCCCCTCCGTCTGTCCGCTTAGACAATTCCTCGTTAGTACTGTATAAATGAACCCACGCCTAGGGAGCATAAATCAGGATAGATGAAAATTCCCTGCAGTCAATTTTTCCTTTGCCTCTTCAGTAACATAAGGAAATGTTCACTTAATTATAGGCATCAGGGATTGAAATAATTACATGAAGACCTCGAAGGGAAGCTCCAGGCGACGGGCTACAGATCAGAACACATAAAAGTTTCCCCTCTGCTCAGAGTGGGAAGCAGCTCTAGAGTATTGTGGGTAAAATAAGCCAACGGTAGCAACAAAGCAGGCTAGACTGCAGAGTACAGTGTAAGGGGGTGAAGGGTGAAGGTGCACTGAGTCCTGCTGCTGGCGACCGTGTGAATTTGCTGCCAGTTCTCATTGGTTATTTAAACACGTAATCCCAAAAGAATGGAGACAAGCTATTTGTCACCCGCACGAGTGCAGCCTGGGCAGAGACACAACGGAGGCAAAGCAAACACATGCAGCCATTTGTTTATAGCGGCAGGGATGCTGGCAAGGCAGTTGTGCCCTGCTTAGCTAGGATGAGACCTGTGCTGTTCACGTCCCTGGTTAAACCTGGTTGTTGGCAGGATTCAGGCATGGATTCCTTGATGGGGGGAGAGAGATCTTGTGTGTGTGTGTGTGTGAGAGAGAAAGATATTAGAGCTCTCCCTCAACATGACAGTTACAACCAAGCCTGGTTACACTACTGTCTTTCTTTGCTCCTTTCAATTTTGTAGTCTAGCGTGGAACGATCAGTGTTTTAAATGGTGTCACAAAACTACACTGAACCCTTGAACATGTCCAGAGGTTGAGTCCAGTTAAGGAATATACATGAGGTCCTGACTAAACCACAGCATGAAACTGTTGAAATTGGATCCTGTGGCTTGGATATAAATATAGTAGAGGGGATCAACACAGTGTACCATATAACAGAAGGAAGTCCTGGGAGACCCTTTGTACGCACGGGCTGGAACTGAATTTAATTGCTGTGTTTAAGCTTAGTTCTGGCAAAGTCAGTGTAAACACCATTTGGCTGACTGGGCTGATGGGGCCTCTAGCATGTTTCTTAGAAACCTGTTCCTCTGTGCTCTGGTCAAGGAGCTCTGGCTCTGCAACAGCTGTGCTGTTGGAGCCAATAATATAGCTTTATTTGGTACACCTCAGATCCTATAACACTTTGAGGGGTTATGCAGTAAACTGGGAGGAAAAATAAGAGGCAAGGGCAAAGAGAGATGTTTCAGCTGATAGTGGAATTGCCCTGGAATGGTGATGGAGCAGAAGGATCCGTAGGTTTTTCCCAGACAGCGGGAGGTGCAGAAGGCAGCTACTAGAAGAATGGAAGGACCAGGAAGGGGAAAGAAACCAGGTCTGTGAGGATTTGAAAACAAGGAGAGTAATCCTGATCTAGATCCTGGAATGAATGGGGTGGGGAAGGGAGGCGAGTTGGGTTTGTTCAGTGCTGGTGGATGGGATCAGTTTTCACTGCATGTGTGAGGAGGCATTGGGCAATGGTCTGCTCAGCATCTGAATCCTCCTAGCGTCGTGACACATGCTGATGATGGGCGCATGCCCAACCTTTCATAGTTGGTCCGTGTTAAGGACCTGGTTTTTCAGAAGTGCTGTGTGTCTGTATTGCTGATTGAAAATTGCAACCAGTTGAGGTGAATGGGAGCTGAGGGTGGGGGTGCTCAGCAGCTCTGAAAATCAGACCCCAAGATCAGGGCCACGTGGTTCTGAGGCGAGGTAGCCTCTGCCCAAGGGGAGGCAATTTCCAGCACTGCCTGAGCAGAACCAGTTACCACGTGTAGGCCTAGATTCTCTCCTGCATCCTCCCTGAAACAGCAAAACCGTCTGGTGTGCCCTTCTGTGCTAACTGCGGTGCGCCCTCTCGATCCCTCCCAGCATTCCAAGGTCGTCTTAGTGCAAGAGCCCCCGTCTTGCTTGGTTTGGTGGCTCTGGGGTGGGGAAGGAGCATGATGGTACAGACTTACCCCTTCCCATAGAGATCCTGCATCCTCTGTAACCTCCCGGCAAAAACTCTCCAACTACAAAGACCTGTCAGGCCCCATCTTGCCCATCCTTTTCCAGTCAATGGAGAATTGTTCCCATGATGGGTCATTAAACTACCACCACCACCCCGGCCTCCCCACACACATACATACATCCCAGTAGCCCAGAAAACATACTGGGGCCCAGGGAAGATAAGTGTGCTAGAAGGAGCCCTTGGTAAGGCACCTGTGTGCTCACCCCTTGGACTGTGCCAGAGGCATGCCAGCCTTCAAGCTGTTTTCCGAAACCCTAATTAGAAATGATAGCTCCTCTAGGCTTCTTAATCCAGCATTCAATTTAAAATGTTCCACTAGTAAATGAGAGCGACACAGCAAGGGGGGGAATCTCGTAGGGGGAAGGAACAGGGGTCAGATAATCTGTAACAATGATCACACATCAGGCCGATTAACTCTGGCTGGGGTCTGAGCCTCTCGTATGTTTCTTAGTCCATGTCATTGAGCGTCCATGGGGCTGCTAATGGTGCAGATGATAGACAGGAGCATCTGAGAGCAGCGACTCAAACGAGGAAAGTCAAGTTCCTTCTCCTTCTCTTCCTCCTCCATCAGTACCTGGGATCAGAATTATCCTTGTGATTTCTCAGTTCGTTTTTGTTTTGTGTTTCACACTGCTTTAAAGAACCTACATAATAGCCGGACAAGCTGGTTGTCATTGTAAGTTTTAGCCTTAATTCCAGATCCGTTTCCCTCCTCAGCTCCCTGTGCCCACACCTCCCTCCTCTCTTAATGCCCTTGGGCCTTGCTCCCTCAGCTATTCCATTCTACACAGAGTTTTTGGATTGGAGGGGGAGGGGACATCACTAGTAGATGCTTCCCTCCGCCAGTCATTGTGCTGCTGTCCTAACTGATTATCAGCAAGTGACCCTTTCCTGACCCTGCTACCCTGGTAAATAACATTAGTTGGGCAAACCCTTGGATCTGTTCGGGGTAAAGCTTGAAATGGAAGCTGGACAGCAGCAGGACCAAACTTGGCTGGAGCCCTGAATACTCCATTTCCCTTCACTGTGTCATGGCTGCCCTCTTTCTGGTTGGGGACAACTTGAGACCCTCCTGACCCCCTTTGGTGCCTGTCACACACCCAGCTGGGAGGCTGTTGTACAGAATCTGCCAGTCAGAGACATGCCCCCTTTGAAGGAACCAATGCGTCCTGGCTAAAACTCCCCACTCGATCTCTTCTGCAGTCATGGGGTTTTGTTTGATTGTGTGTGTGTTGTTTTCCTATCAGTTGATCTATATTTAAAGTACCGTGTCAGAAAACTGACACCAAATGGAAATTGTTTGTTCCCCCTTTGCTCTCCAAAGGAGTCTGGCTTAGGAACAGCCTTGGTGGGTGTTGGATCTCCACTCCAGCCATTGGTCCATTTCCTTCGAAGTATGCTCCTGCCTCTGCTTGAGTCATCCATTGCCTGTCTTGACAACTGCCATGGGCCTCCCTAGGAAGCACTTGGGAGAATGTGAGGGGTGTGTCAATAAAGATTCCAAAGAGACATCCTGGGCCTGATTCTCCAGGCCCCTGTGCCTTGTGTTGCCCCTTTCAACTGTGCAGTGGATGTAAAACACTCCCATGCGTGTGAGTGGGGTGGCTGCATTTTATACTCACTGTGTGCAAGTGTAAATGAATGCAGGAAATGCAGGATAGCAGAGAACTAGGTTGCGAGTGTGTGCCAGGGCGGGGAGGTGTCCTGAGTCCAATTCCTCCATCTAACCCTTCTGTGATGCTATTACAAAAGTAAACACCCTGCAACAGACCCGGGGCTTTCCCAGGGACTAAAGCAACTACTTGGTCTTTCACCTGATGCTGGATGCAGAGGCACACTTGCATTTGGGAGATGTTCCTAGAGAAAGCGGGTAGTGCCCACATGAACCATCTCTGCTGACAACTCACTCCAGAGTTTGAGACAAAGTAATTTTATCTTGTGCTGAGGGTAGTGGAACTCTGGGCTCAGCAGAATTTGAGTTTTATTATTTGGTAAATTCCACAGTTAAGATCAGTCATAATAACTGGAAAAAAAGGTTATAAATAAACAGTGTTAATATATTTTCACAGTTTCACAGCAGGGCTGTGGGGGGCTCCTTGCATGGATGCGGGCCATGACAGCAGGGCTGCCTAGGACTGTGAGGAGGAGGACAAGTCCCTGGCCATGAGGGAGACCACCCCATCACTGAACAGCTCTGGCCCAGGGACAACCCTGCACTCCTAACTGTTTAATGAGTTAATAAGGCCGTGACAGTGGGGCTGCAGAGGGCCCCCTATGTGGCCATGGGGCCTGGATACCAGATTCCTGTGGGCACCAAATGCAAGGGAGGCTGCGCTCGCTGGCTGCTGTCGATGGATATTTTGTTCACTGATTTCTGTGTAGGGTGGCCACATGTCCCATTTTGGCCAGGACAGTCCCCTTTTTTAGCCCTGTCCTGGCCATCCCGATGTTTTTGGCAAAACTGGACATTTGTTCTGTTTGCTCTTGCCAACTGATCATCTTGCACAGTTTTGCCAAAAAAGTGGGTGCAACCCCTATCAGGGATTGGAGGAACATGCGGGAGAGAGGGGGGCGAGCAGCAATGCCAGCCCGCACAAAAGGGAGGGCTCCGGGGAGCGGCTTGGGCTGGGCCTGGGCGGGCAGTGGTGGGGCTCGGGCTGGTCTCGCGCGTAGAGGGGAGAGGGAAGCCTTGGGCTGGCCCAGGGTGGGTGGCAGGGGGATTCCGGCCAGCCCCGCGGGCATGTGGCAACGGGGTTCAGGAGGGCGAGGGGGGCCTCAGGCCGGCCCCACATGAGTGGCAGGGAGGGCTGGGGGGAGGCTTGCGCGGGGGCAGGGGGCCTCGGGCTGGCCCTGTGAGGTGTCCCATTTTCCCTTTGGGAAAATACAGTCACCCTATTTCTGTGTGTCAGGGAAAGTCGATGTTTACCAACTACTGATGATTTCAATCTAATCCTGCCCAGCCTAGTTACAACCACCTGGTGGGGAAGGTCCAAGAATGTCCATCTGCCACCACCATTTTGCTGTAGCCAAAGTAACGAGGAAGGGTGGAAATGCCCAACTCCAAATAAATCGCCGCCATTTTTGTGGGACCTACAGAAAAAAGGAGCTGTGCTGTTCTCCTCTTGTTACTGCCCCAGCAGTTCACTAACAAACCATGTGTGTAGCAGCCTAGGCCTTCCTGGGCATTTGAGAGCGCAAGGGTGGCCTTGTGGTCAAGACACTATGTGGGGATTCAGAAGAACAGAGTACAGTTCCCAGTTCTGCCACAGACTCACTACATTACCTTGGGCGTGTTGTTGCACCTCTGCTCCCTCACCTCTATAACTGGGAAAATAATACTCCCTTTCTCCCACTCTGTGTCTCTCTTGTCCATTGAGATTGTTAGCTCTTTGGGGGCAGGGATTGTTTTTTACTGTGCGTGTGTACGGCTTCTAGCACACAGGGGTACCGCTCCCAGCTGGGGCCTGAAGGTGCTACTCTAATACACATAATCAATTAACAGCTGTTTTTGCATGAGAACAAGAAAATCCTGAACAAAATTGTGTCAGTTTAAGCTCTTTAGAAGCGGAGAGAGGAGAGCGCTCCAGTAGAACTGAACCTGCGAAGTCATTGCCTGTCAGGGACTATCCCATGTCTGGGCTTCTGCTGCAAAGCTCAGGATGTCTCAGTCCCACTGAGTGACTCAGCCACCTGCCGATGAGTTTGCCCATCCCTTGGGATGCCTGGAGAAGTGTCTCCACTGGCTGCATTATGCTGCAGTAGCTTTTCTTTCCATAATGCAGCTGCTTCTATGATAGTTTCTTTCCATTTATCTGTGCTGGGCTGAGCTGATCTTGTCTTAGATCAATAGAACAAAATTAACAAAACCAAGCAGTGCTTGGGAACAGGTGGGGGGAGAAAATAAATATTTCCTACATCAGTAGTGAAAAGACTCTTGAGGCCAAACACAGGCAGCATACTTGAGAAATGCAGCCCGTCATTCCCAAGTTTCCCAGCAACAATGGCAAGTGATTTCTCTCTAGAGCTCTGTACAGGCGTGGGAGGGGTGGTCTGAGCCCTCAGCTGGGAACTGGAAACTTCTGGCTTCCGCAGCTGGAATCTAGAGGGAATATCCCTAGGTGTTACATCCTTCATGCCTCAGATTCCCTGTAAGTAAATGGGCATAATACTTAACCATGTCCCAAAGCTCTAGTGATGATTAATTAACTAGATGGTTGTGAAGTGCTTGGAATATGACCATCACTATAGATGGGCTTAGTCTGTATTTAAAAGTATGAAAGAGAAACTGACAAGGTCCCATGTTGGATATGTTCTTCTACCCTAAATCTGAGAGCATCTCGGTCCCTGTGTACAGTGCTGCCACGAAAGCTTTGTTCCATGTAGGTATAGTGCAGGGGTGGCCAACCTGTGGCTCTGGAGCCACGTGCGGCTCTTCAGAAGTTAATACGCGGCTCCTTGTCTAGGCACCGAGTCCGGGGCTGGAGCTACAGGCGCTGACTTTCCAGTGTGCCGGGGGGTGCTCACTGCTCAACCCCTGGCTCTGCCACAGGCCCTGCCCACGCTCCACCCCTTCCCGCCCCCTCCCCTGATCCTGGTCTCCCCCAGAGCTTCCTACATGCCATGAAACAGCTTGTTGGGAGGTGCAGGGAGGGAGGGGGAGGTGCTGAATGGTGGGGCTGCCAATAGGCAGGAGGCACTGAGAGGGGAACTGATGGGGGGCTGCCGATATATTACTGTGGCTCTTTGGCAATGTACACTGGTAAATTTTGGCTCCTTCTCAGGCTCAGGTTGGCCACCCCTGGTATAGTGAATGGCAGTTAACTCTCCACTCTCCAGGTGTTTCAAAATAGAAGGGTCGCTCACTCAGTTATGGGGAAGAGCCCCTTGCCTCTGTTCCTGTAGGGAAGAGCTGAGCTTCTGTAGAGGGCTGTAGCAGTGAGCAAGAGAGCTGTATAAGGCTCATGTGAGTGAGCTGAATTACATGTGTAACGTGCCCCTGTACAACAAACTATGTTCCTAGGAGGGAGATAATGGAGAGAGAGAGAGAGAGAGAGAGAGTCCTGGGGTGAAATCCTGGCCCCACTGAAGTCAATGGAAAAACTCCCATAGACTTCAGTGGAGCCAGGATTTTACCCTGAGTGTTTAAAATTCTGCCTTCTCTCCAGGAAGGGTGTTTAACAAGAATTCAGTGTTTGTGATCCGTTTCAGCCTGCAAGGCAGGACATCCCCTTATTATTTATTTATTTAGTAATTGACCACAGCGTGCCATAGGCCCTGCAGACAAATGAAACAGCTATGTTCCCTTCCCTTAATACCTCCCAGTCTAATAGTGGTTACAGCACAGCAGATGATACAAGCAGTTGAGGTGGGGAAAAGGAGGGCCAGGGTTACAATCATAAGGTCATGCAGTTACTTTGGCTTGCTGTATACATCTCCTGGGGGATCCACCAGAATAGGTATACACACATGCAGAGGATGTGTCTCTCTCACCCCCACCCCCACAGGGTAAATAATGACTGGTATCTTTTCTAACCTGTTGTGATGAAGGTATTTATCTCGTATTCAGAGTACTGGGCGCTTCCTAGCCTGGTTAGGAGATGCCACTGACACCGAGTCCCTTCAGGACAAATGGATTGTTACGGTTCCAGAACTGCAGATTTATATCTGAACGAAGATGCTTCTGTGCTTAGGCAGTAGGGCACACTTTGGTGGGGCTGGGCAGTACGTGAACGTGCATTAACGCAACTGTTCCCTCCAGAGGGTGGCTTAGCAGGGTAAGCCCCAGGTCGGTAATGTCTAGACCAGAGGTTGGCAAACTACGGCCCGTAGGCCACATCCGGCCTGCGGGACTGACCTGCCCAGTCCTTGAGCTCCCGGCCGGGGAGGCTGTCCCCCCTCCCCCGCAGCTACACTGCCGCGCGGGGAGCACTCTGGGTGGTGGGGCTGCGTGCTCCTGCAGGGCAGCACGCCAGCGCGTCTGGCTCCGGCTGGGCGGCGTGACTGCCAGACATGCCGCTCTGAGCGGCATGGTAAGGGGGCTGGGGCAGGGGGTTCCAGGGAACAGTCAGGGGACAGGGAGCAGGGGGCGGAGGTTCTGGGGGGGTGATCAGGGGACAGGGAGCAGGGGGTGGTTGGATGGGGCAGAGGTTCGGGGGGGGCGGTCAGGGGACGGGGAACGGGGGGGGGTTGGATAAGCGTGGGAGTCCTGGGGCCTGTCAGGAGGCGGGGGTGTGGATAGGGGTTGGGGCAGTCAGGGAGCAGGGGGGGGTTGGATAGGGGGTGGGGGTCCCAGGATGGGGTGGTCAGGGGACAAAGAGCAGGGGGGGTTAGATGGGTCAGAGGTTCTGAGGGGGGCAGTCAGGGGTCGGGAAGTGGGAGGGGGCGGATAGGGGGTGGGGGCCAGGCTGTTTGGGGAGGCACAGCCTTTCCTACCTGGCCCTCCATACAGTTTTGCAACCCCAATGTGGCCCTCGGGCCAAAAAGTTTGCCCACCCTGGTCTAGAACCACAGGTTCAACGCTGGCTGGGTCAACTCAGCCATTCATCCTTCTCATACATAACTGAGTTTTGTGCAGTTTAGGGAAGATCTTAAAACTAAGTGTCAGTCTCTGTAGCATGCACCAAGATGCCCTGGCCTAAGTTGGAGCCTTTGGATAAAATGTTACCTCCCCATCCCTCCCGCTGTGCAAAGTGCTGATGCAGTCTGCCCTAGAGGTGGTGCATTTCAGAGGTGCTGTCTGTGTGCAGCATGGGAAGCCCTTTGAGATAGAGGGTCCTATAGGGATGTAACATACGGTGGTATTATTTAGAAAATGGGTGGGACTGCAGAAGCAATCTAGCTTGTTATGTTTCCAGCCTATCTAGGTTATCAGACAACCACCACATGGGGCTCTGAACTTGATGGCTGCATCAGCCTCTCTTCGGATCCATTGGCCCAAGACAAACAGCATTGCATTTTTATCCCTTCTACTCTGCTTATTTGTCATTTAGCATAAATCTGACTTAAAACGAATATAGAAAAATCAAACACACAATCTTCCAGAACACGAGCCTTCTTATGGGCTCAGAATTTTGAATGTCGCCACTGTAATCATGCAGTGTAGTTGTAGCCATGTTGGTCCCAGGATATTGGAGAGACAAGGTGGGCGAGGTAATATCTGTTATTGGACCAATGTCTGTTGGTGAAAGAGACAAGGTTTTGAGCCACACAGAGTCTTCTTCGGGTCCACTGCAATCAGGCAGCTTTGGCCCCAGCCACATTGCGTCTAATAAATTCAGTGGGGCCAGATCCTCAGCAGGAGTAGATCGGCCTAGTTCCCTTGAAGTCCATGGAGCTGTGCTGGGGTAAGTGCCTGGGGCACCAGTGACCTCAGCAGAACGACACTGCTTTACGCCAGCTGAGTCTGGAGGTGAACTTGTTGTGTCTGTGTAGCTTCTTGTGTATATTTCTTAAACAGCCATGATTGTTTTTGTCCTAAGCTAACAGTGCCCTCAACCTGAGGAGGGTAGGGGGTTATTTCAGAGAGCGCGGCAGGAAGCTAGATGGGCTGATCTGGTTTGACAGGAGGCAGGTTACTGGGTTATATGGTCTTGTTGGTCTGACCCAGTACAGCTGTGCCTGGAGCAATTGAACCCGTGGCCAACTCAAAACGTGTATGTCTCATTTCATCAGTTCCCACTCCTGTCTCTCACTCTGTTATTCTGACATGGGTCTCCCTGTCACTGCGTAGGGACCTTGTGCATCTGCCTTGTTTCATCAGAGGAGCCCACCACCGAGGGTCTCACCTCAACCTCCTTGGTGGAGTTTACAATGATGTCCCATCTGGAGCTACTGGATTCCCGTGAGCAAAGCAACCTGGAAGCTACGGAGCCTGACCCTGTTCTCAGTGCCCTGCATGCCTCCGCGGGATCAGGCTTTGCCAGTGAGGAGAATGAGGAGTCCAAGATCCTACAGCCCCCCCAGTACTTCTGGGAAGACGGGGGAGATCTCAACGATTCCAGCCTGGATCTGGGACCAGCAACAGGTAGGTTATTTTTATCCCTTTCTTTCCTTTCTTCCTCTGGGGGAGACTCTGTTCCCTTGCCCTGACATAATTCTTGCTAAGAGGAGCTGGGATTAAACATCAACTCTGTTATCTCACTTCAGTGTCTGATGTGTCCCTAGGGAACCCTGGGCCTGGGTGAATATTAAAAACCGAGGTATGGCTGGATCATTATTCACAAGCTAAGGAAAGAATCACCTTTATCTCTGTCTCTTGCTTGCCTCATCCTCCCCCTCTCTGTCTCTGGCCTCTTATTCTCCCTTCAATCACCTTTCTCTCTTTTCCCTTGCTACTGTGAACTAAACTAAGTGCAATCTAGTCCTCTGAGCATAAGCCTTGAGTAATCCAGGCAGGGCCTGGGTTTGAGTCCCAGCTGAACTCACTAGGCCCAATTCTAAGCCTTGACTTCAGTAGTAGTTTGGCCAGAGAATGGCCAATAGGATCTGGCTGGCTGTGTCCTGTCAAGTGAGTCAACCAACTTACTTGGGCAGCCTGTCAGGCTAGCTAGAAAACTGGGACAAAAAGTAAGGACTCTCTCACTGTAACTGGGTGCCATATCTGAGCTGAACTTCCTCTGGAGAAGGTAATATACACAGTCTCTCCCACTTCCCCCCATACAAGACCCACTGGAACCCACTGCTCTGCCTGGGCTGAGCCTCCCCTGGAGAACATAAATCTATACATGCCACCCGCTTCCTTTCAGGCCCACTGGAACCCACTGCTGCATCCAAGCTGAACTTCCTCTATGTTGACATTACAAAAATCAAGTTGAAACTAACCTGCCTGTGTTTGTCTATATAAATAGGGCTCTTGCTTTAACCCCCTCCTCAATCTCCCTGAGCTCCTTAGCAGAAGACGACTTAACTTTTGAGACGCCCACTGGGAGAGGGACGGGATAGGGAAGGGGCGTGTTTTGCAGGCTTTCCTATAGCTTATGAGATTATCCCACATGATTCTGCTCTAAATTCCAGGCTTGGCATGTTTAAATACAGTGCAGGAGACTGACCTTCAGCCCGATCCCTTCTGCCCCCCGCCACATCCTGTGTCTTCATCTCTTTCTCAGTAGGCACTTTCCTGGCTTGATTGAGGTCCGGAATTAGAAAGCTGCAGTCTTTTAGTCTTCTCTTTGCACTGATTCCTCTGACCTTAGAAAGGCCTGCACTCCACCTGGGATGAGGGCTGAGCAAGCAGCAGCAGCAATCTAATTTACAAGGGTACAACACATTTTTGCGAGGATGCACAAATGTTCATGCCCTTGCATGCACTGTACTAGCCTGTATGCGTCTTGGGGCATGGCTGTCATTGTCTCAGGACTGGAAATCATCATGCTCACTAACTGTGTTCTGTACATATCCTAGTCACACTCATGGTGACACACACACACAGAGTCACAGGCACACCTACACATCACTCATTGTACATGCACACTCCCCCTCTGACACTCACATGGATCATGCAGATGCTCCTCACACACTTGTGCTCATGGTGAGGTACACAAAAGTTTACACTCCCCCCATCTCTTGTATGTTCAGCCCCCAGCCTCACATGTATAGAGAACACACTTCGTCGTCATTCAGAAGCACTTTCACACATGTGTAAGCACACACAATAGCTTCACGCTCCCATTGGCTTGTACATCTAGCCAAAGAATCTTAGCCTCTCATCACACTTGCACATTAACCGCAATAAACACAGAGCACCAAAACCAGCCTCATCCCATGCACACACTCGTCATTCAGAGCACACCTGCCTCTTCCCACGCTCGCACAGAGTCTCTCACATGCTCTCTCTTTGCTCTCCTTTACACACACACGTCCTTATCGACTCACCACCAAACAGCTGCAGTACTTCTGAGGGCTGGCCTTCTGCCAGCCAATGCTCTGTGCAGTTCACATCTCAGAACCTCAGTTAATACAACTCCTTGAATTATTCAGCAGCTTGGGAGCTCATTTCTATTTAAAATTTAATTAGAAACCTGGTGTGTGTCATTTGATAATAAAGGATATAGTAATAGCATCCCTAAACAGGGAAGCTTTCCCCAATCACACTTGGCCTACAAGTGTGTGATATACATGCCACATGTGTGATGGAAATGCCATGTGATTCCCTATGGAACTGTGTAACCAATTGCATTTATTATGTTACTTCTAACATACCAACCCATGAGTGATGGATTGTTGTTGTTTTTTATACCAACCTGCCAGAGAAATGTTTCTTTCATTCACCAAATGTAACATTTCCTCCCAAAATTACAGTGGAGTAAGGCCCAGGATGGGAAAATTCAGTTCTGGTCTGCGGTCCAGTATCAATCAAGGCTAGAAATGGGTCAGTGATACCATTAGAAAGGAATGATTCCCAGCTTTGTAACAGGACACATAACATTTGCTTCTTTCACTGTAAAGTGTAAAGGTATTGGGCCTCAAAATCACAGTCTGATGGAGGCTAGATTTCTAGAGATTTCAAAGCTGTGTTCATTTTTTCCCTCTCCCTCTGAAGTCTGTAGAGTTGGACTCAGCTCAGCCTTTGTGTGGCTTTGCAGATGGAGGGATGCAAAATGTAATCCCAACACATTTCTTTGTAATGTTCTCAAACTTTCCTAAAATATGTGTGCTTTTTGTGGCAAACACATGACATTTAGAGAACACCTGGTACTCATTTGGGATGGCTGGCATTACTCAGCTTGTGGCTTTGTCTCTCCTGGGTAACACGCTCCTGCTGATAAAATCTTTATGCCACACCCCAATGTATTTACATTGGCTTCAGTGGGTCCCTGCCTGAGTAAGGACCTCAGGATTTGTCTCATACTGTCTTGGATTTTTATCCATGCTCCTCCTCCAACTCTTGCCATGAATGTGCATTGAAATGCACTGTCCTCCACACTAGCTCATTGCCACCTCCTGTATCTTTTATATATGCACATCCCTTGCCCATCAGTTAATGTATCTTGTAGAGTCAAATACTGAGTAAGGGGGCTTGGCACAGGGGTTTCTGTGGTGGACATGGTGGGGGTTGGAATGCTTTTTCCTTAGGACAAGGAGCGGCAGATGAATTGCTGTACAGCTATGAGTGCAGCAATTGCACAGGAGGCTTTGACTGGCAGATTTATGTATGTGTGGACCTACTAGGTGTGCCCGTAACTCTGCCTTGCCCTGCTTTCAAAACCCCTCCCATTCAAAACCCATTTGCATTGAGGCAAATGGCCTGCAGAGCACAGGGGGGTGGAGGAGGGGGAAAGATTTCTCCGCATCCAGCCTTCCTGCACAGTGGAGCAACATCCATGTCCTTGCCTGTTGGGCAGTGCGTGAGATGGGGTTTAGGATTTACACCATGGCAGCAGCCCTGTAGTGGCTGGAGTCTCAGACCACAGCACCAAAGCCATCACCCCTTTAGCCTTTGCTTAGTGAGTTGGCCGGTATTCTGGGGAGCACAGAGGGTGTCTGGGGGCTAGTGCAGGGTCATGGATCAGTGTGAAGGTATTTCATTGCTTGTTCTTGTGTGTGTGGGAGCCAGCGCTAATTATCTGGCTTAGTTTGAAAACCCCACAGAGGATGTGCAGAAAAAAGTAAAGGGAATTTGTAATATACCAGTGCCTCACTAAGGAATGGGGAATATTTCAATGCAGGGTGCTTGGAGACTGAGTCCAGGGTTTTCTGCTTCTCCCAAATGCAGAATGAGTCTCTTCTAGTTCTTCCTGCTGGAATGGTGGCTGTCAATTGTCTCCAAGGCATGAATAAATGATTCTGAATGTCTTGGGAAGCATTGAGGTCTTCCTATGATATTAGGGTGACTGATATGTATATGCAGTAGAACATATAGCACCCCAGCCAGAGGATGAGTACACCCAAGACCTGAAGTCATTGGCACTTCGGTCACTGACTTCAATGAGAACAGGATCTGGCCTGTGAAGTTTAAAACTCCCCCTCGAGGATGATGTGCTTGGCATTTTTCTCTGTCTTTGTTTCTGAATGCAGCTGATACCCTGGCCCAGGGAAGAAGAAGACAGTGCTGTGCGTGAGAGTCACATTACAGGGCTGACCAAGGACCAGAGCAGAGACTTGGAGGCAGATCACCACTGGGGTGGATTACTTAAGGAGAGCAGATGTTAACACACAAGGAGGGACCAGTGGAGGAAGAGTCAGGGCAGGGCTGGTGCTCAATACAGGAAAGTAGACGAGGGAGGAGGTGCTCCTGTAATGTTGGAGCTCCCTTCTCGATATCAGCAGCAAAGCTCTGTGTGTAACACAGCATTGATTTGCTCCTTTCCTTCTCGGCACAAGCTCCTGTTGTAAGCCTGGGAAGGGGAATGAACTGTGCTGTGTTCCACATGGCATGTGCATATATGACAATTTCCTGTAAAGTCCTGGACAAACCCAATTGAACTAAGGTTAAGTGTTTTATGAGTTCATTGTATTAAAAATGCAAATGTTTCCATATTATTGTGGGATTGTGTGTAATGTCTCAAGGGTGGAGGCAAGACTAGTGTAAACCCTGGGAAGTGTTATGATCTTCAAAGGACTCTTTTAAACAATGTGCCAGATAAGAATGAACTTTTATTTGAGTGTGTTTCCTACGACATACTTGGGAGGAGAGGAAGGCAAATTCCTACCTCTGGACCCAACCTTTTGAAGCTATACCCTGGGGAGAAATCCATTGTCTGCTCATCATCTGTTCTCAGGGTCCCAAGATCAAAGAACCCAACGGTATGAAGAAGTAACTCACAGATGCATGGGTGTTCTTGTTCTGTTCAAAAGGTGTTATGAACTTGTAACCACAGAAAAACCCCTGGGTGGGGTTTGAGGGACTGACCACCTCCTAGAGCCCATCTTGGAGTTGGGGGGTGACCTCTGGTAAGCTTATTAGTATCCATGTAGGTTATTTTATTGTTTTAATATGTAATGCTTTTACCTTATGAATAAATGTGCTTGCTTAGAAAGGGCTGTGTGGTACCTTCTAAATGTGGGCAATTTATTGCCTCCGAGGAGAAAGCAAAGCAGGCCTGCTTAGGGAGTCTGACTTGCAGGGGAACGCACAGTATCACAGGGAACTGAGCTGCTTGAAAAAACTGTGATCAGGAGGGAGAGATGCAGGTCTCTGCCCAAGAGAGGTGATGGCAGAGAAGCTGGAAACCTAGAGTGGGTGCCCTTGCTCGACCATAGAGAGGAGTGTTGGCGCAGTTGCTCTGAATTATGACAGCATGTTGCAGACTAAAGGACCTGGAGGCATGGCCTCCCTCCCCAGCTGTCCTCAACTGCCTCCTGGTCACCACCATTGGTCTGGTTAATGCTAGGTGACCTGGTATCCCCAAAGCTAATGAGGAAACCAGAAGTTTTTCAAATTGTCATTTGAGTTTGACTTTTTCATTTATCCTTTGCAGTAAAATTAGATTGAGTGACTCCTGCAGGGACGTGTGCCTGCAGCAGGGCCCCAAATGACCTCCATCCCCTCCTGTTTCCTCCTAATGCATTGCATCTCCATGGCAAGCAATGGGGTTTCCTAACTAACTTAAAAGAAAGAAGAATGGGGTCTGCTTTAAAAAAAATGGCTTCAGCTCCATCCCTGGTGTAACCCCACTAACCTGACTTTATTGACACCAGTAGAGTTGCACTGGGCCATATCCATCCCTGGTGTGTCTGCCTGGATCACAAATCAATATTATTCTTCTTAGGTTCAATCAGAATCAGTCCCACTGCCCTTCCTGTTGATTTTTTTCCCAGTGGTGGGTAGTGTAGGCCTCTAAAATCCTCCACTTACCCCATCTGTTCCTCCCCTGCCAAGACTTCACGTTGGGCCAACCCAAGCTTCGGCTCAGGGACAGCTCTGTGCTCCCTGGCTGCTGAGAGTCTGTTCCGAGAAGGGTCACTTAACGTTAAACCAGGATGTAAACAAGCGGCATCCCAGAGCTGAGTGCAGGCAGGGGGCTGCTCAGTGCTAAGCCTCTTACATATGGTCTTTACCAGGTGCTTCATTGCATTAATGTCTTGGCTGAAGATGGGATTAAGAACTGTAGATTTGCTGTCAGTCTGGAAAGGGAGGTGGCTCATTTCAATGGGCCTGGAGGGAAGCCGTGGGGATAGCTGTGGCAGAGGGCCATTAATGCACTCAGAAGAAAGGGGGTTCTTAATAGAAGGGCAATGAGGTGGGAGAGACTTTAATTCACTGGTTGCTTAGTTGGAATTTATAATTGTAATACAGTGTCCAGCCCGTCTCTCCTGTTACCCCAGCATCTTCTCTCTCTAGGAATGGCCTCTGTTAAACAGGGAATAAGTGGGAAATTAAAAAGGGTTTTTTGAAGTGCCACATGCCACTGTAATGAACCACAACCACATGTATAAAGACTTGATGTTCCTCAGCAATGATCAAAACTGGGACCCGTAAGCAGGGAAGATTCCTCTGTCAAGGGTGGGAGCCAGCTAGGAAAATGGGGTAGAGAAAACTTGTGTTTTGAATTTTGGTAATAAACCAGACTCCTTTCTTGTAATGGAAAAGCATTCACACCAAGTACATACACAAGAGAAATGCCAAAAAGAGGACAGGTATTTGGAAATGGGGTCACCCTTTCTAGCGTACTCAGGGCTCCCCAGCCAGCAAGCCAGAATCTTTAGCCAGGTTCTCTGAATACTAACCTGATCCTGAACAAGTGATGTACGGTGCAGTATGTTAACGTTGTATTGTAACGTTGCCCTAGTAAAAAGTTTCAGCAAAATAAACCAAACTCCTAAGAGGGGAGAGTGACTGAGAAAGCACCTGCTGTGTGAAGCTTTATTAACTGGGGAAGAAGGTGAAATGGAGGCAGCAGCAGGGCCCCAAGCCAGACTGGGTAAGCCCTGCTACCTGGAGATGTTAGCATCCTCAAACTGGAGTTGCAGACCTCTCCACATGCTGTCCTCTTGTGCCATTCTCCTCTGGGATACAGCTGGGGGTCCCATGCCTTTTTGTGCTGCTCTATTGTCTCTTAAATCTTCTTTACTGGTACATGTAGTAGATCCTTCCACGAGGAAAAGCTCACCTTTGAACATGGCCGTATGTACCCAGGTATGATCTAATCTACCACCGACTTCAGTGGAATGCCCATAGAGTAGAGCAGCATGGTCGGTAGAATGAAGATCTAGCTGTGAAGGGGTTAATGATGAGGCTGTAGCTTGCTCACTTTTGACCTCTTCTCTTCCCCTCTCTCTTGCATCCTTCTATTCCATAATAGGTCTCCACTTCCCTGTTGAAATATGATGCACTCATAAACCAGCCTGACGAATCTGGCATTGCAGCCAGCTACCTAATACCCATCCTGTTAACATAATACCCAGTACCTCCTTGCCAGGGTGAGTGCAAGTAACTTGAGTCAATCTGGACTTCATATTCAATGATGTAGGGTGACAGGATGCAGTTACTGTAGAAATCTCAGTAGTACTATGGTGGGGGCAGGGTCAGTCTAGCTGCTCGGCACACTGGGGAGGTGGACAAGATATCACCTGACTGTTTCTTTGCATCCAAGCTCTGTGACTCAGACTACAAGAAAAGGTGATCTTGGGGGCTCAGCTTGAGGTGTCTTACAGGGACCTGATGTTCAGAAGGTGCTGGACACCTGCCCTCTAAAAAATCAGACTCCTTTGAAGTGATTCAGGTGGGGACCTTAAAATCAGTAGTTGCTTTTGAAGATCTAGGTCTTGATGTACACTAACTAAAGAGGCTCAACCATTACTCCAGATCCCTGAACTCTGGAGGTGTCTGCATCCCGATTGGGATCTGGATTCTGCAAATATCTTTATAATGGGCAAAACCAGTGCCTGCCAGATCTGAAAACCCCTGAATTTAGGGACAATCCAAGGCCAGATCTGAATTTTGCCATGTGGGCCTCATCTGTAAAGTAACTGGTAGAACAGAGTTCTTTGCAGGATTTTAGGGACATTTAGGTTTTAATCCGAGCCAGGTTCTTGCTGGGCCAGACATGTAGTAGGACCCTGGGCTTAGCATGCAGGGAGGTGGTGCTAGTGGGCAGTGGAAATGTTAAATCGATTAGCACTGAGTCTGAGGACTCCTGCCTCTGCTTCCATCTCACTGACTCACTGCTGGAGAGAAGCAGCTCAGGTTTCAGTTGTAGGCTGCCCTGTAAACAGGAGCCTGCTGGGAGGTTGCAGGATCAGTTCTCTCTCAGCTTTGATCTCAGTGGTAAGACAGGAGGCTGCAATCCATCAGCTTCCCTGAGGGCTCACTCACCCTGAATGCTCTCTGTTCAGAGGAGAGCAAGCAGGCTGAATCAATCACTTGAGGGCTTTAACCCTCAGGGAATTGGCTAATTCCCAGGTGCTCTAATAGTTTAAGAAAAGGTCAGTTGCAAGCGTTTCAAGGGAGGCTGATGTGCCAGGAGGGTTTCCAGCTGTTAGGGAGTAGTGCTCTTGCTTGCTACTTGGCCAGTCCCAACCCTGTGCAAGGAATCTGTCTGCTTTCCTGCTGTGTGTCTTCGTAGTCCAGTGTCCCATCTCTGACTGTGCCCAGTGCCTTACGCTTCAGGAGGAGGCCAGCCCTTCCCTCCTCACCCACAGTGCACCTGTGCAGGCGCGATTCCCACAGTTCTCAATGGGGCTACTGTATGGAATGCAAATACCAAGTGTTTCAATGGCAGCAGAAGCCTGAGAGCCTGGTGAGGTGCGCTAGTCCTCCCTGACCTAGTGCCCTCAATCCTATGGTCATTCCTGCCATTAACCAGCCTCTGGCTAGTGAGGTAGTGGCTGCTGCATATCTTCAGACAGGCGGATGACGACAGGGCGATTAGCTTCAAATGAGGGCACTTGGAAAGGCTGGTTCCAGACTGCAGCCAGAGAGAGGTTTTCTCTTTGCCTGGGCATTAGCTCACTGCTCTTGCAGCCACCTTGGATGACAGAGCATACACCTCTTTGCTAGCCAAAGAACGGTGGTGGGGAGCCCTTCAGGTAGCAACCATCTCCTCTGGCCCTTGGAACTCTTGAGACTATTGATCCTGTTTCAGGGGTTTTAGAGCATGTTTGCTAGTGAAGAGGCACTTGCCTAGTAGCATGGATTTATGTCATATGCCCTTCAGAGCTCGGATTGAGCCTAAGAGCTCCAGTGGCCCAAGTGACAATAGATTCCGATGCCTCGTTTGGGGCCAGAGGTGGGAGAGGCCCCATGGGAGCCCAGTTAACAGCACCCTGGAGGAGCCTGACAGGATCTGGTTTCACTTTGAAGGAAGTCATCAGGAGAAAGTCACCAGCTCCCTGTCACCAAAGGGAGAGTGGGGAGAGTGGGCACTGAGCCATCACAGGCATATAAAGAGCCTTAGGGAGAGCTGGGGGCTGATTTTAATATAAAGTTACTGATGTGGGAGATCCATATAAATCAACCACCAGGGAAGGAATTGGTCTGTGACACCTTTGTGGTCACTGTTAGGGGCGAAAGGATCAACTTGCTTCCTGCTTTGGGAGTATGGGGGGTGAGACTGATGAGTTGCTTGGGCATCACAGAGAGCTTTACCTGCTATGGAGTATCCAAGCGACTCTTGCTGACAACACACTCTCCCCCCTGAACTGAGCTCCAGACGCAGCAGCAGTAAATGGCGGTTTGGGGACGGTTGTCATTCGGAGGCTCCTCTCATGGACGCACACTGTAAGGCATCCAGACGGCTGCCTCCCACCGTGCTTAATGAAGCATCCACTTTGGCAGCCAGGCAAGAACACGGGCTTGGGGATGTCGGACAATCACTTATTTATTTATGAAGAATAACCACAGCCCAAGGAGGTGGGAGGGCCTGTGTTTTCTGGCCGCAGCGAGACTGCTTTCTGGCTCCCAGCATGAACCGCGCTAGGCGTGGGGGAAATGGGGCTTATTCAGAAGGGGGGCCCAGTACTCAGCAGCATTGTTATTGGCAGCTTCTTGATAAGGATGGAGAGATCGATTCATCCCAGGTGGGTCTCCATTGGCATCAGGGATGAGTGTGGCTGGAGGGTGTGGCCTGTCAGTTGTCAGGAGCTGATCTTGCTGCTACTGTGTCAGTCCAAGACATCTCATAGATCCTTGCTGGGCTTCCAAGAGGGGCCACCGACTGGTCTGATTTTCCTGCTGTGAGGCGAAGTGCTCCCTCACCCTGATATTCCTGATTTTCCTGCTGGATTCCCCTCAAAACACCACACAGGCTGGCCTACCAGAACAGCGCCATGCTGCAGTTAGTGAGCCTTCGGTTGGGGATGTGTGGCTTTAGCTCAGTCCCTGTCTCTGTCCTTTATTCCCTATGGCTAAACAGCTTCTTCAATAACCTGGTGGTCTGGGAACCCAGGAACCATCTGTGAGGTGATTTTATGCTCTGAGGTGCTTTCCTGACCCAGAGTCTGCTCTCAGTGACATCCAAGTCAATCCAGATTTCAGTGGCGTTACCTGTGTGTAACTGAGAGCGGAATCAGGCCTATCATTTTGTTGTTCCTTTCCCCCTAAATCTCTATAATTTCCACCTTAGTTTGGTAGTGGCTAAATGGCGGTACAGTCTGGTATCTGTTTGAGGGCCCCCATATTAAATGAATTGCAGGATCTCAGCCTAGTTCCTAGTGCATGCAAACCCACCTCATGAACACCGCCAACAGAACTGGCACTGATTGGCCCCTGGGTTGGCAGGCTCAGCGGAGAGGCCTGGTACAGAAGGGGCTGTGAAGTCTGAACCCCTCTGTCGTCCCTCGAAGGGTTCCTCCAGGCCGGGGTCGTGAATGCATAGGAAGCTTGCACTGCTGTTGCCCAAGCTGCATCTGCCAATCACATTCTTCTCACTAACATATGAACTTAACTCTATTAAATGAACCCATTTCTCTCTTTGGTGGCAAACACCAGGACACTCTCACAGGGCCTCCGACCTCCGTCATCTGTGTCCCTAAATAGATAGACCCTGGGCTCGTTCCCTCCTCCCTGCTTTCATCCCCCAGTCTTTCAGTGTTCATGATCATTCGTGATAGACTCCTAACTGAAGTGTCTTGGATTTGTTTTAGACTACAGTTTTCCAATCACCTCTCATAAGGCCCTGCCCAACGGAAACAGGACGCAGGTTAAAGACAACTGGGAAACTGCCCCCCTTCAGCTGTCATCGGATTCCATGGAGCCTGACCCACATACGCCTTTCTCCGGTGCTCTGGAGGAAGAGGAAGGGCTGCTCCCCATAAACAAGTCTAAGGGAGGGCAACAGAGCAGCCAGACTCGCTGGCCAAAGGACATGTCTTCAGAAGCGGCTGGCCAGGAGGACTCCTTGTTCTCCCTCCTGATCTCCACAGCCTCCAGCAGACTGGGCATTGTGACTGAGGCAGCTGTAGAAAGGCAAGAGGAGGCCTCTGTTCCTGAGCACACTTCTTCGGGCTTTGACCTAGGGAGCAGCATGGGGCTGAGTCTGCTGCCTGTGTCCTCCATCCTGTCGGTCACCACTGCAGGATCCCAAGGTGTCGCAGAGCATGCCATCGAGGTGACTTCAGGAAATATTGGGGCTACAGTGGTAGCTGGAGTGGAGCTAGCAGGGACCATGGCAACAGCAGAGTCCACACAGACCCTGGTGGGAGCTGGAGTGGCGCCCACAGAGCTCCCAGTGAGAGAGGAGCTCATTGAGCCCACAGTAGGAGAGGGAGGGGAGCAAGTGGGGCCCACAGTGCTAACTGGAATGGAGCAAACAGAGGAAGTTCCTGAGGTAACAGGCAGCCCCCAAGATCCCAAGATTGTTTCTGGTAGTGGTGGTGGCCCCCCAAATGCCAGCTCCTCAGCGGCTTCCTTGGATGGATCTGATGAGCCAGCTGCAACCCCTTCTCGGAATGGCATGAAGCCGGCTACCGAGACCATGGCAGCAGGGCGGAGCTTTGTGCCACAGACCGGGGACGCCCACCTGGCTGTGCTGTCAACAGGACTGCCCTGGAACTCGGCACAGGTATCCCATGGTGGGAGGGAGGGGGACTCATTATGGAATATGTTTGGGTATTAACCCTTCCTCTCCTAGTGCTGTGTGGATATTAACTTATACTTACCTATCCCTGCTTTCAAATTCCCCATTGCCAGGCTGGTGGAAATAGTTGCTGGGATTTTTCCCATGACCCCACTAAAGGTTGTAGGGGATTGTTCCCTCTTTCATGGCACATTGTGGAGACACCTCAGGTACTGGGTGTGTGTGCGGGTCAATGCACCAAGAAACCTGCCCACACCGTTTTGCTTCTACCCTGCTGTCTGTGTGTATCTAACCAATGTGACCTTTGGGCAGAAAACAGCAGTGAAAGTGTTAAAAGCTAGCTCCTTTCAAGTCCAGCTCTATTTCTTTAGGTTGCATTATTGGAAATGTAAGTGCATGAATAGCCCCAAACACCTCTGGGAGGTGCCTACGCCACCAGTACCTGCATCGCTACCCGTGCTGCAACTGTTGGTGTCCGGACAGATGCAGGACACATAGAGCAGGGCTGTGAGGATAGGATTGTGAGGTGCACAGATGCTATGGTAATAGAGGCCACCTAAGTGCCAAGATAGATGGGGGTGGAGGTTACAAGGTAGCAGTACAGCAAGATTGCAGGTGGTTGTGCAGTTGCAGGGTAGCTGTGCAGTGGCACCTGCTTTGAGATCTGCTGAGGCTTCTCCTGTGTTGCAAAAATTTTCTGTAAGGGCTGGATGGTGTAAGGAATGGAGAAAGAGATCCAGAGCTTTTCACCACTAGCTCAGCCAATTTCAGGGCCACGCAGGCTGGTAGTGAGGGAGGTGACCAAGTCATCAGCATCGGATGGCTGTTGAACTGCACTTTAAGTCTCGTTTTGAAACAATAGGCAGCTGCTAGTAGTTCAGCTGAGGAGGAGGGCTCCATTTTGGCCTGCCTGCAGAGCTGCTTTGGATGGAGTCTCTGTTGTGATAATATGCAGGGCACCTAAACAGCGGATCCGGCTACCAGAGTGTCTAGCTCCATTTGGAAGATATAACGTAGTAAACAGGTGTCCATATCACACAAATAAGTCTGGCAGTGAGCTCTAATTGCCTGTCCCCTCCCACATTCTTATTCTCAGTAAGGGAGCCAAGGACTGAATACACCATTAGATAGATAGCCTCAAGACAGCAAGGCTGATGGGCATGGCAGCCTGTAGGGAGCTTACCCGGCCACTGATCGTATTGTCCCTGCTCTGTGGATTAACAGGGTACCGAAATCCACTAGCACTCAAATGAAAAAGAAGACATTTTTTTCTATGCATGTATGTCACAGCCTGAAGAATGGGACATGTCCTCCAGTATCCCATCTTTGGAGAATCCCCTCCATATTGGAGAATATGCAGTTCCTCCAGAACTTTCCCAAGAGTTCAAATCCCCGCTCTCAGAGTACAATACAGCCCCTCAGTCGCTGTGCTTAAGCTTCTTGTGCCTTTTGCAGGAAACTGCATTCTCCTTCCAAACCCAGCTGTATGTATCTTGTCTTTTCAGGTGATCTGCAAGGACTGGAGTAACCTGGCAGGGAAAAACTACATCATTCTGAACATGTCTGATAACATCGACTGCGTAAGTCAAACACAAGAGACTTGAATAGAATGAGAGTAATGGGAAATAGCTAGAATACTAACGTGGGGGCTGGCTCTGCTATACAGGGCAGCAAAATATTTGTTAGTGTGACTTATTGTAGGATTCACAGGACATTTTCTAGGGCCAGCACAAATCCTAGCATCAGCACTGCTGTCAAGAAACTGCAGCTCTTGTGTGTTGCATGCATCTCTGTGTGCATTTGCCATCCTCTTCTTTTTCTGGGTTAGCAGGCAAGATCGTGGAATCAAGATGATCCTAGGTTTAGGTGTAAACCCAGTTTTTCATAGAATGATCTTCAATGGGCTTTTAAAAAGGTGTCTGCAAGTTCTGCATTTGTAGCCTTCACTTGTCCCTCTTGTCTCTCAGTCAACATAACTAGAAATTTGTGTAGGGAGAGTGGGAGCCTTGACTGAGGCCATCCTCCATGGGTTATGATACTTGATACATGTTCAGCACACTTTCCATTGGAGGATCTCAAAGCACTTTACTTTTCAGAAATTCATGGGACACTTTAAAACTGAATTTTTTTAATTGACTGGTTTTTTAAATCCAATTTCCGGTAGAGTGCCCCCTTTAAGTACTAAGGAGTGCCTGAAATTAAAATACAAGTATTCCTTACATTTTATAGATTATTTTCTGCTATTTAGATGGGTCTCTTCAGTGAGTCAGTTTCTCTTTTGCTAACTGGCTAAATAAGAGAACAATGATATGTCCATTCAATAACATTTTGTGTATCATCAGTATAAATCTGAAATTAGCTTTTTGCGGTATTTCAGTTTTAGTGATCTTGAATGTTCATTGTAACTAGATTTGATATAATAGTTTCAGAGAGAAATGTGATGTTTTAAATTGACGGTGTTCCTTTTATTAATTGAATTAAGCCTCTCCACAGCTCAGTGTTGTTGATAAGCATTATCTCAGTTTTACAGCTGGGGAAACTAAGGCACAGAGCAGTGAAGTGACTTGCTTCAGGACACACAGTGAGCCAGTGGCAGAGCTGGGAGTAGATCTAAGATTCGCAATCCTGTGCTTTTAGCCACAAGCCCATCCATTCAGAAGGATAGAGATTGGGTTTATAATATTTAGCCCGTGGTCTGCATTTTCATTTTCCAGACTTTTTCAAATGCTAATGGTCACAACCCCCATGGGAAGACGGTTAGTATTATTCCCATTTTACAGATGGGAAAAGAGTTGGCAGCGAAAGTGTTTTGACCAGTGTCAGATCTGGACTTAGACCATAGTAATTGCTGGGTAGAAGTCCAGTGTTCAAACTACTAGGTCATATTTCTCTTTCACACTCATACCTTCTAAACCAGTATGCAGTACTGAGTTCTATGCTCACAGTGCAGTCACTGGGGAAGCAAGCACAGCATCTGTTCTTAGCTTAGCAATAGCTCCAATTCAGCTTGAAAGGTCAGAACCGATTTTACTGCAGGTAGGAACACTGCCTAAACACCAGGTTTGGGATCTTTAATTTCCACCTGGATGTTCCACCAGATGGGAAGGAGCCTTTTTGTTTTCCATCTCAGCTGCAGGACAGTACCTGAGGTAACACTGCATTCCCTAGTCATGCAGTGATGTGGCAAGATTGCGGTCTGATCCCAAGACCCAGACTTTTTTCCTCTCCTCACTTTTGGAGTATGATGTCTCTGCTCACGTTTCTCTGATGATTCTGCAAATAAAGACTCATTGTTTCCAGAGTAAATGGTTCATGCTGTCACTAAATCTTTAAGTGCCTTTCCTCTTGTCCCCTTGCCTCCCCCTTATCTTGTTTGCTTTCTAGTGTCTGTTAACCAGAAGTGCTCTGCTAATCCAATACTCACCCATCAATCCCTGAAAGCTGCAGTTAATTGATGAACCCAAAGTCCCTCCTGTATCTCTGGTAAAAGGGCCCATTCACCTTTGGAACCTCCCACGGGCCATTTATCAAACCCTTGAAGACCAGTTATCAAGGGGACAGGGTCAGGTTGTCCTTTGTGATTTTTAAACTGATTTTTAAAATACATGATTACTTTAGAAATTTGAAACGGAATGTTTCTCTGATTAAATATTTTCTCCTCTTTGTGTATCTGTTTTTTTTTGTCATAGGTCCCTGCACAAGACTGAGCGTGGTTTTTTTGTTCTTGCAGGATTGCTTTTGAGCACTGATCTATGCACATGGGTCTTTTTAAAAAAGAGAAAATGACACCCCTGCAGAATTTGTTTCAGAAACAGTAAATATATAGAATGAATGATAGTTTTCTAAAGGGGTATAAGAAATATGTTCCTTTCAGTAAGCCTCCTGACATTAGCATGGCCCGTTCAAACAGAGAACTGTTTGTCCTTCATACCATTTTAAGTGCTTCTGTCACAACTAACATTTACAGTTCAGAACATCAGCGCTTAAAAATAAGCTTGTGATGGTTCATTTCCTATCCACCTCAGTCATCATCCCTCTCTCTCCCATTTCATCCGTGTACTACACAAGTGCAATTTTGCTGTATGTAATAGCTCTCATCTCTTTCTGTTGCCATTTGCAATCATTGAGATTTAACCATTGGAAGGAGATGAAAAGTGAAAGCAAAAGTGCAGGGGACTGGAGGTGTAATCCTTGGCTATTCCCTGCCAAATATAGATGCTGCTCTTGGGCAGGCAGGACTGGACTGTTTTTCTACTTGACTTCAAGTTTCAAAACAAATATTCCCAATAAGTGGTTTATGCTGTCCTCAACCTTATTCAAAGGGACACCTGTCACCTTAAATATTTAACACAAATGTTTCCCTTCCCTGTGTTGTATTATTGTTTTATATGATTGAAACTGAAAGGATTTTTGTTGTTTACGTCAAACTCCCTCTTCCCCCGCCATCACAGTTGATGCAGTTTGTTTACTGTCTGTTGAACTTCATTTAGATTGGACAGTGCAAGTAGACAGGTTGGCTTCCACTGAGTGTATCAGTTTTGCTTTCTGGCTCCTGTACACTAGACGCATTCTGGGTTTTGTGTGGGTTTTCAGTGCGGCAGGAGATAGTATTTGCATTTTTAAGTGATTTATTGATTTATTTAAATTAGTTTAGAAAAAATCATGCAGATATTTCTGTTTGTTTTAAGGGGCCGATGTTATGATGTGCTGAGCGTCAACAGGCACCTCTCAGCACCTTGCAAGATAGGGCCCTAGGATTCTGTACCCCTTACCACAAACACGCTTTTACCAAGATCTCCATTGTAGACCCAAATTGGCTGGGTCCCTTTATCTTTCTAATGGGTTCTAAGTGCCCAGTTCCTATTTGGGCAAAACTCTCATAGATGTCTGTTAGAATTGGACCTAACAATAATGCATGTCCATTCAGGGCCCTGCCTCCATTCACAGGCAATTTGAGCCTGAAGTCTCTCTAGCACTGCGAGTTATCCTTTTGCCGGATTAAAACTATGTCATGGCCGCCGTCTTTTCAGCCAAGGAGAACTGCTGGAGCTGTTGGGGCCTCTTCTGTCTCATTTGCTTCTGTTACTTCAAATATTCTTCCCCCCCCCACCCCCATTCTTCTCAGGCTGAGCGTGCTACCCCTCCTTTCAGGATCCCCAGGCCCCTGCTGAGCCATAGGTGGTGGTTGCGTCACAATGTGGAGAGCTGGCCACTAGGGCAATGCTGGCTGCATGGCCCCTGTGCGTGGTTCTGAGCAGGCGGCCCCCGCGGTGAAGTTGTGGAGCAGTTTCCTACCCGTGCCCTCTTCCCATGCCTCTCCTGAGTGGCTGCATATGCTCCCTCAGCTGAAATCCAGAGCCCTCGCCTGGTGAGACATGGCACTCATGGGCTCTTGTGATTCAGGCCTGAGTCCTAGGTGTCTTTTCCAATTAGGCCATTCACTGCTCAGGCCTGTGCCTGCCCTGAGCACTTGGGATTGCCATGGCAACCAGGAGCGCCAGCTTTTATTAATCATCCGGGTGGCCTTTGGGTTGGCATGGCAACTGCAGACAAGAATAGAAACACAGGAGTGGGAAAGTGGCAGAGGAGCTGCCAGGCAATGGCACATGTCAGCCAGAGCTGGGCCCCCCCTGACCCGGTGCCGGGTGCTGCGAGAGTTGAGGCCTTCCCTTCAGATCTGGCATTTTTTCTTGTCTTCTGAAACAATTTTACTTGAGGCTAAGAAAACAGCTCTGCACACAGGAGTGATTCTGGGATCCCTGCCTGCTGCAGGGAGGGGCTCAGTTGAGGCTGAAGGATGCTACAAAGAGAAACCCAGGGTGAGGATACAAGTTAGGACTGAGGTGCTTCAGCACAGCTGTGTGGGCCAGTACTGGACTGAAAGGAGACGCTGTGATTCTTGATTGAAGAGCCTCTGCAGATCTGGATGTGGAACAAGCACATTGATGGTTTGCATTGTGGTTACTGCCAGCTGCTTTCAGGAGTGCTAAATTCACTTAATTAACACATAAATTTAAACCATCCCTTGAGCCTGTACTGTTCCCTTGCCACCACACACAAGATAATCCCACCAACAGCCCCATTCAGCCCTGCTGTAGACAGGTATAACTCCATTGAAGTCAGTGGCATTGCACTCACTTACACCAAGTCTGCATTTGTCCCTGTATTTCTACTCCACTGGTTCGTCTTTGCCATGAAGGAGGGTAAGATGCTTTCAAATGTTCCTTGTTGCAGGAGGAGTTTCGGCTGGAGAAGGGTCCCCAGCTGCTGTCTCTGGTAGAGGATGCCTTCTCCAGGCAGGCAGATGGACTACAGGCCCAGTGGCTGATCTCTCTGAGCAAACCCAATGAGAATGACAAGCACCTGCTAATGACCTTGGCAGGGGAGCAGGGTAAGTGTTGGTAGAAAAGCTGAGTGGTGGTGGTAGGACTGGGAAGGGGTGTATCTGGCTTTAACTGCCAATTTTTCTCCTGGTTATAGTGACATTATCTCTCCTGCTATCCCATACAATGCTGCCTCTGTTAGCTAAACCTGGTGATTGCAGGCTTGTCTGTGTGTACATAGAGTATAAGCCTCTTTCCCCGCCCGCACCATGTCACCCCCCCATGTACAGTCCTGCGGTGGTTTTCCCTCTTGCCAGTCAAATCAGATTCCAGCTTCTCCTCCTGACCTTCAAGACTCTGCAATGCTCTACTCTCATCTTTCTCCTCCCTTCACTCCTCCAGTGCCTCCTGCTTCACCCCCTCCCTTTTTATCCTTGCACACATTCATCTTTGTGCATTTTTTTCCCATGCTTGCCTCTGTGCCTCCCTCCCTCTTCTGCTGCAGCACGTGAGATCGTCTGCTCTTTGTTCAGATCTGCAGAGCCTGCCAATGCTACCCAGTGAGGTTAGAAGAACTATTTCATGTCCATTGAAAAGCAATCCCAATGGGAACACTCTGATCAGCTGGGACTGTCACTGTTCTGTACTGCTTCTGCAGTCTGTTTAGGGTATAGGCTCGATGGGGAAGGCCCTATAACTGTGTTATTTCATACAGAGCAAGTAAGAAGTAATGTTATAAAGTGCACCACAGTTATTGGGAAATAATGTTGACATTTAAGAGGTATGTTCTACGTGCTTGTTTAAATTAGTGCATTTCTCCTAACACTGTGGACCATGCCATGTACCATTAAAAAGGTTCTTGTAAGCACATGCGGCCCTAAAGTAAACCTTTCTTTCTATTGGAGGGGATCCCCTTGGGGATTAGAAGCTGGGCTGTGTAATACTAGCAGCACAGCCAGGCTGGGCAGCTATCAGAAATGGACTTCTGTGCCCAGTTTGGAACCCTGGAATCATCAAGGGCTGAAGCATTTTCTGCTGTGAAGAATGAGGCTTTTGTTAGGTTCTCTCTCTGTTGCTGGACCAAACTGGAGAGGCACCTGGAGAGGGAGCAATACTCTTTGGCCTCCAAATCCTACTGAAAGGTCATGCTTCTCTGGCTTGCCAGCTTGGAGAATATCCTGTGAGCTATGTGGGAAGGAAGCCACTTGGGGGCCACTCAGTGATGGTTAGTGACTCCCTAGCAGGGAGGCTTTTGCAGATTTCTTTCTGCCAGGAACAAAGTTGTTGCAGTATGCCTCCTGACAGTCAATTGTGTCATGCCTGGTAGGCTGCCTTGCTAGGGATCCCTGCAGCGCACAACACATGTCCTTAAGGATGCTGCAGGTCAGGAGAGAGTTGTATTGGCAGAGCTGTGTGGGCACTCAGGAGTAGCGAGTGCTGCAAGTCAGGGCTGAAATGCATTGGCGGAGGTATGTATGAGTAGCACAGTGCTTAGCCCCATGATTTTTGGATTGCAGTTATTCCACACTTTCAGTTGCACTTGCATGCACCTGGAATTCCTGGCCAAACATTTACCTCATAAAGTAGTTTGTAAACTAATAAAATGTTTGTCCCCTTCTGTGCCACATACTGCCCTGGAATTCCCAGGGAATGCTGATATGCTGAAAGCGTGAGCCAAAGCAGAGCATGTAGGGCTGACCACTTCCATCTGGTTCTCTTCTTCTCACCAGGTGTTGTCCCTACGAAAGATGTCCTGATGGCACTGGGTTATGTTCAGAGGAGCTTAGCTGAGGTAAGAACCTGTCTGCCTAACCTACAGGCTGAAGGCAGCCAGTTCAATTAAAGTGGGATCATGCTTCAGTCTAAGGGGGCTCTGAACCCTTCATAAGCAAATTGGCAGAACCCCCTCTTCCCTCCCTGGTGACTGCAGAATGATCAGATGTCAGTTCCCATTAAGAGTGACTGGCTATGGGGTCATCTGTTGTCTCTGGAAAGCTTCTTTGAAATTGCTGTCCACACTTTAGGGATCCTGCATAAACCAATCCCTCCTACCCTGCTTCCCACACCACCATCTGCCAGGATGGGTTGCAGATTTTGTCTGTACGGTTTTTTATAAAAAGATGAGATCTGTCCAGCTCACCGTATTGCCAGTTAGAGCTCTTCTTGCCAGTAGTTGCTCAGCCTCTGCTGAACAGTCCAGGTGAGTTCCCGCACTGGGCAGAGTGCCCTCCAGGGTTACTCAGCCCTCTGTTTCCTAGGGAAGTATCTTTTAATTGTTTTTGCCTGTCATCATATTCCCTGTATTAAGGGGACCATGCTGCAGAGCTGAACCTTAGATTTGCTCCAGAGAGGGGGACACCTGATGAATGGAGGAGGCTGTGTCTTGCATTCTTCACTCCCCCCAGTGTTCAGGCTTGCTTTTCAGTCCCCTCTGACATCACAGCCTTCAGTACTCCATTTCTCTCATTGACGGCACTATTCGAATTCCATAGCAGACTCTTGTTACTCACCAAACATTCCCCTAAGAACTTTGGTGCCCTGGATGATGAGCAGGGAAGAAGGCAAACTAGTCTATTTCCTATGAGTCTGCCCATTTAGCTCATTGGCCTTGAAGGCATTAAGAGCCTGATTCTGTTCTCACTTACACTGATGGAACTAGATTGACTTCAGTGGAATTACTCCAGTGTAAGTGAGAGCAGAGTCAGACCAGAATGTGTTGGCAGATGCATGTGTTCCCCTAACCCAGGGGTCCGCAATGCAGTGCCCGCTGGTGCAGTGGCACCCGCCGGGGCAGTTGTGTGCGCCCGCAGGACACCGCGCCACCGAAATGCCGCCGAGAAGCTTTGCCGTTTCTTGGCGGCATTTCAGCGGCAACGCTTCTTTACGCTGCCGCTTCCCAGCGGCATTTTGGCGGCAAGGTGTGTGGTGCCCTCCACATTCTTGTGGGAATAGGAATGTGCTATTCCCACAGAAAGGTTGGGGACCACTGCCCTAACCTAACAACCCAGAGCACCTAGACAAAGCAAATTAAGTGCTCAGTGTGGTATTGATTGGCTTACACCAGAGAAAGTCCTAAAAGCCCTACGAGGGGCATTGCTGAAATTGTGTGAATAAGGTACCAGCACCCTGAACTGTCCTTTCCGTGGAAAATATGGGAGGAGACTTCAAGGCTCGTTGCTTGTTGTTATTTGAGAGAACAATAAAGCTATCTGCAGAGATCCTACATAACTTATGTTCTACCTCAGCACCTGGAATTCATTCTCCAGCTGTATCAGTAATGAAACAGACTCTTTATCACAGAGACCTTGTGTAATCATAAGCTTGGAAGAAAGAGGGAGGATATTCTCTTACACTCTTCATACATACTATTGAATTGATACATAACCTTTTTGAAATCTGCCGAGTCACTGAGACCAATCAGCAATGTTCAGCTTTGTTTGCTGACATCCTGTTTCTAGCAGGGAAGGTTTTGTTTTATTTTTTAAAGTTTTGGTATCATGCTTGTCTGGAGTATGTAGCCTGGGGGAGTGAGCATAGGACAGGGAATCAGGAACTCCTATGTTCTAATCCCAACTATGACACTGATCTGCCATTGTGACTGTGGGCAAGACCCTTAACCTGGGTTTCTCCCTTGTAAAGTGGGGCCTTACCTGCCACCCAGGGGTGTTGTGGATTGAAGTGAGTGTTTGTTAATGCGCTAAGATCATTTCTGTGAACACTCCATGGGTATGTCTACACTGCAGTGGGGAGCAAGCCTCCCATCCCGGGTAGGCAGAGTCGGGTGGGCTTGCACAAGTCTCCACCTGAGCCACACCATCCACACTGCTATTTTTAGCATGCTAGCTCCAGTGGTGCTAGCACAAGTCCGTCTGCCCAGGGTGGGAGGCTCACTCCCAGCTACAGTGTAGTTACCCCGTGGGTCTGATTGGCCTCTTGAATATTCAGTATCCCAAGTGGGTCACTCGTGTAGGAACAGAATGCCAGTCTTCCATCGAAGGAGATTTTTATCCAGAACTTTATTCCTGCACTCCTGTGAGCCCAAGTCAGAGCAAAAGGAACAGTAGGTTAGTGCGTAAACATGTAACACCACACCCAAGGTTACACTCAGCTGAGTGAGTAGTTCTGCCTCCCCCATAAGGCTTTCCTCCCCTTTGCCCTCCAGGTAGCTGTTTCTAGAGTATTTCCTCCTTCTGAATGGACTTGAGCCACAGTCCCTGCCTTGCTACCACACTCTGCACACCTATGTGAGCCCAGAGCAGGGGTTAACACCTGGTGGTCTGGTTTCTTCCCACTGTCAGTCCGTGGCCTCATGGAAGATTTGTAGATAGTATTAGACTGAGTCATGTGCTTCCTTCCTTCCAACTGTGCAGCATAATCCCACAGCGGATCCCACCAGTCTAGCTCTTGTCCCTGTTGGTCACAGTGAGCCTGTGCACACTGCCAGGGCTCTGGGATTCTGCACAGGACAGTGACTGCAGCTCCTCTAACCCCCAAGTTGTTGAGCAGGCCTTTCTTTTCGGTTAATTTTAGATTGGCATCCAGAACTACTCAACCACCACAAGCTGCCAGTCACGGCCCAGCCAGACCCGCAGTGACTATGGGAAACTCTTTGTGGTGCTGGTCATCATCGGTTCCATCTGTGCCATCATCATCATCATGGGGCTTATCTACAATTGCTGGCAGAGGCGCCTGCCCAAGATGAAGAACATGGTGAGCACATGGAGGGTGCGGGAAGACATCTGGACTTGGCTCTTATCCCTCAGGATGGAAGGAGTGGGGTGGCTGGGTGGGCAGGGGATATATTCCTTCTCCTTGTCCACCTTCCCAGATGAGTTTGGTCAAAGCACCTGGGCCAGATCACTGTGGGTCAATGGCCGTGTCCAGTTTAGAATTCGGGCCCTGATAGATCCAATATGAGAGCACTAACCCAATAGCATTTGAAGCATCACCTGCAGTGGGCCAGATCCAGCTCAAAGAGTTCTTCAGTGCAGTCACCTCCATCTTTAATATGGAGGTGCTGCCTGCAGATCCTAGCATGCCATGCTCCATCTTGGTTCAAGCAGCCAGTGTGCATTGCATGCTGGGAACAATGTTATCCACCATAATTTACCCCTTGATATTAAAGTTATGACTTCAGGTGGCTCCATTTTATATAGAATAGGTGCAGCCTTTGGGCTCCTGGCATGTGCCACCTCCTTTCCACCACGAGGGCCAGTTGACCTTCACATGGGGCCATGAACAAACTCCACCCAGTCCTGTTCCCATGAAAACAATGGCAAAAATCTCCATTGACTTGAGCAGGAGCAAGATCTGGCCCTGGCCTTGCGCCTTTGCAGCATTGGGAGCTTTTCTCAGTTTCTGTGTCCCACCCTGCCTCTTCCCCCTCCCCCTTCCAGTCACACGGTGAGGAGCTGCGCTTCGTGGAGAACGGCTGCCATGACAACCCCACCTTGGACGTAGCCAGTGACAGCCAGTCGGAGATGCAAGAGAAGAAGACCAGTGTGAATGGCGGGGGTGCCATCAACGGCCCCGACGGCTGGGATGTCCTGATCACCAAGCGGGCAAGTGAGGACGCAGATGTGTTTGAGGAAGACACACACCTTTAAAAAGAGAAACAGCTTAAATATATGTCTATCCTATCTTGACTTAAGGACTGTGAGGTGAGAGGCAGCTTCTCAGGAACCTCTTATAGGGCTTGGGACAGAGTGACTCTTTCTTGTCGTGGTCCTGAGGCTGCGTCCGAATCCTGGAGCGAGAAGGGTCACTGTGAGTGGAGGGAGGTGGGTGGGGCGCTGGGGTGTGTATGTGTATGTGTCTTTTGCTATCAGTAGCACCAATGCTTTTCTCATCACTTTTAAATGCACTTACTTAGCTCTCCGGTAGCGGCTGAGCATGGCTGGGTTTGGGAAATAAAATGATGAGGCTAAGATGGACACCAAGTGACTGCCACTGGGGAGTCAACTCACACTGGGTGCCCAACAGGGAGATGGCAGGCCAGACCCTGACCTCACTGGCTCCTGGAGCTGGAATCAGAATCTGTCCCAGCAGGTGAAATAGGAAAATCTGTGTTTTTGTTCTGGATCTGGGAAGCAAAGTGATGTCCTGGGCAGGGAGTTTGCATTCTGTGCAGGTATGAAGATCAGATATTCTCTAGTGCCCTTGCTTCAGCTTCTGATGGGACGGGCTGCTATGTTGTTCAGATTAAATCATTTTCCTGTGAGCTCTCATCCCTGCCTAATTTACCCCCCCCCCCCCCCGCCTCCCCAATTCCTTTTCGGTTACACAAGCACTGAAAAGTTTGAGCACTTTAACCTAGCCTGGTTTGGCTGGATGATTGCAGAGAATTCAATGCTGCACTGCAGAGCCTCCGCTGGTACTTCAGTGTGGGGTGGGAATTCACCTGAAAAGGACAATTACCTGCCTCCTGGCAGCTTGGGAGGTTACATCAGCACAAGATCCCTTGTCTAAATCTTAGAGCAGGAGGCCTTTTCGGCTCCTATCCCATTTTCCATGGTCATGGCCTCCAGTTGTGGTTGATCTTGTGAGATGAACATACAGAGCAGCTGAGACATCTTAATGAAGGAAAATAAGATCCAGAGACTGAAAACTTCCCCTTTCCATTTGGACCTTACCAGATCTGTTTCAAGGGAGAAGATTCTACTCTCATTCACATCGGTATAAAGCAGGAGTAACTCCGCTGAAGTTATTGCATTTAAACTAGTATAAAAGTCAGTGGGAGCTCAGAATAAAGCCTAAGCGCCCATAGGAGTGCTTCTCAGGCATGCCTTGGGCAAACCTTAAGGCCCCAGCTCCCTGAGGATGTGATAAAATGAACTTGAATATGCATAACTGTGCTCCCAGCCCTGCCTAAATCATGATGCTCAAAATTACTGTTCTTAAGTTTGAAGTGTTTTGTCCCTTTTTTCTCCTCATTGTTCCATGGACCTGGGTCCAAAATAAATACGTAAGAAATTCCCCTCTTCACCCTGTTTTGCATATTTCCATTTTCAGGCTGGCTGGCTGCCTGCGGCAAGATGCTATTAAAGTTTGGTCTTTAAGGGAATAACTGTACAAAAAGATCCAAATGTATTTAATGAGGATTAGCAATTAACTTGTAATTCAAATCTATCTATCTATCTATGTCTGTAGGATGCTCATCACTGATATCTGAGTGCTGAAAGTGAGGATACAAATGAGCTTGTTAATACAGATTCATTTTTGCATAGCATCTTCAATACAAACTGACTTCCAACTCAGCTGAATTGAATAATGCAGGACTATAATCAGTCTGTGCTGTGGAATCAAGAACCACTATGTTGAAAATACTTTGAGGTTCTTCAGGATGAAGAGATGCTATATAAAATCTAAGACATTATATGGTGAATAAATAAAACACTGAGTTAAGTTATGTGTTTATACTGCACCTAGCACAATGGAGCCCAACCTGCTGGTGGCCTTTCGGCAGCACCACAGTATAATGTTAATAATATAGCTACTGATCCTCATTAAATATGTTTAATATTCATTAGCTACTATAAAAAATAAAATCATATTAAATCAAACATGGATTAGGACACCCACACAAAGTACATTTTTCCTTTGTTGGTTTCCCTCACTTGTTCCTTCAGTGCTGGGCTGCTTTGCCACTTTCGTTTCATATCCTCTCACAGAGACAGCAGAGAGCTGATCAGCTAATACTGAAGCCCAACGGTGACATAAGCCAGCATTTGTTGAGATGGCAGGGACCCACCAAACTTTAAATTGTTAAAGGTTTGTCATCAAGGCTTATTAATTAGCAGCTCTAGGTCTGAATGCTGCCAGCTACCAAGCTCTGGTGGGTTGCTACTCCAGTTCCTTATGGTTAGGGTAGCACCCTGATTGTATCTCAGGAGGCAAAAAGGAAGAGTTCCTGGCTCTTCCTTCTGAGGTTTAGGAGCTCACCACAAGTCTAGAGTGGTCTTTGGATGTCTGTTACAGTGGCCAGATCACTTGCTTCAGAAGCATCTCAGAGGAGGTGTGGCTTGGCTATGTAATCCCACCTTGTCTCCAAAAGCCTTGTGGCTAATAGCATTTTACTATTAAAACTGAAATTCTTTAAAAATCTGCCTTCCCCACTTAATTTACTATTTGCATTTGACTGATCTTGGGAGGGTGAAACTTCATGCATCAGTTACACTGCATGGGCCTGATCCTGCAATCCTTCCATGAGCAAAGAGCTCTTATTGACATCCATGTGCAGGTTTGGCCATGTGTTCCTAGTCAGTTTTACTCTGGTTCTTGCGTTCTGGGTTTCTAATGCTGCAAAGGGAGGTTTAAAGGAAGAAAAGAAACATATTTTTTTTATTAATTATTTGTTTAAATCATGGAAACTTTTCTGTTCATATAATTTTGTCACACTTTTATTTTTAACATAAACCCTCAGTGTTGGGCACCAAAGTGGACAGAGGATAGGCTGACAGTTGAAAAACTTACTTTGCATTCAGTAAGGTTTCTTTGTAGTCCCGTCGGCCACGTATTGGGTTACACTGACATCTGGTGGCTTCTGGTAGTTATAGGTTAAATGAATAAAAAGGACAGTTTTCTCTTAACTGTGAATGCTCATTTTTCCTGTGATTTTTATTAGCACATTCAATTGATAACGACTCACATCTTATTGATATTCTGTAGCTGTTGAGATCACTTGTGATCAGAGGGTTCAGTATGAGGTGAAATGAGACACGTGCTATGTAAGCACACCCCTGCTTTACCTCTGCAAAGCAACAACAGGGAGTTGATCTATTGTTCTTTGCGGTCACAGTGCAGAATTCTGAGCTGATATGCACAGACAGTAGTAGATGTTGCAGTACACCACAGGACACGTACCCATAAATGAGATGCATCTGCATGGAAATAAAGGTTTTTAAAATAGCTGTCTCTAGTGGTGAACAGCATACATGAAGAAAAGATGTGAGTTGGTGCTTGACTGGAGTGATGGGTAAGTAGGAAGGAAGAAAGAAGAATGGCTATCCAGAAACATAATGAGCTACAGCCTGTATGTTTGGTGGGGTAAAATCCTATTTGGGGTGGTCAAAGTACAGGCCGCTAGCCAAATGTAGCCCAGGGGTGTCTGGAATGGGACCTGTGGCCACTGTGTTGTTTAAGCTAGAGATGAAACCAAATGGATCAAGATGCATGCTAAGACTTGTCAAAACTATAGGCTATGTGTCTAGGTGTAGAGTGTGGGGAAGGTATCCAGTAGTGAGCAAGCAATTCATTACAATGTATAGTTTGTAAATTGCCTTGAGAACCCTCTGGATGCACAATGCTGCATAAAATGTAGGGATATTATTATAGAAGTTATTAGAATGATTATTTTGAAAGCAACAATGGATCCTTTTTACCCTTTCCTGCTTGTTCTCTCTGGCAATAACCTATCTGTCCCATCCACAGACAAAGTTCCTGGCAATACAGCAGCAAGAGTTTTTCCTGTGGAGTGGGTTGGGGTTCATGGGCTTGACTTTCAAAGGTGCTGAGCACCCTCAGCTCCCATTGCATCAGTGGGAGCAGTGTGTGCTCATCACCACTGAAAATTAGGCCAATAGCCTCTAGCTTAGACAGCAGTGAGTGTTCTCAAATTCCTTGTTCCTGTGGACTTGGCTACAGCAAGCCACCCTTTGTATTTGTTTGCGGCCGTGGCTGAAGAAAGCTTAGGCTTGGTCTACACTGAAAAGTTATATTGACCCTACATCAGCCAGGGGTTAAAAAACCCAAACCACCACACTACTCTGTGCCCAACATAGCTGTGCCAACAGACCCCCCCCACCTCCCCAGTGTAGACAAAGCTATGTCGACTAAAGAGGGTTTCCATCAACACAGCTGGCTTTGCTGGAGGAAGCGGTGTTCCTACACCAACAGAAAAACTTCTGTTGGTGTACGCTGCACCTCCAGTATGGGTCTCCAGCTCATAGGTGGCTGACAAACATAAAGCCTTCCTCTCCCCACTTGGTGGAAGTGCTGCTCTCTCAACCCCACCAGTGTTCCCAGCCTCCTATCTACTGGGATGGAAGAATAACTATACTATCCCTCTTCCAGCCTCCTGGCTGCTAATAAGTACAGTGTCAGAGTGTCTCTGCTAAAGGAATCTGTTGTTCCTTTAGCTGTCTGCCTGCTATTCCTTAGAGAGAATGTGTGTATCTGTGAGAGAGAAAGAGAGAGTCTATATGACACTACTCTTCCTCAGCCTTTAATTTTGGGTCATCCTCTCTCATGAATAGCTTCAGCTCCTGCTCAGGGCTTTCTAAAGTAGCAGTTGCAGAGAGAAATTAACATGATTCTCATTAATTTCCTTGCTGCATACTGGTTTGAATAGCAGAGCACTGTAACTCACCACAAAGGTGTTAACATCAAACTGATGATTCTTGGGAAAATTATGAGCAGGAGCAGAGACACTGAAGCTGCCTGTGTGCAGACTCAGGAAAACAGAATTTAGTGGTCTCATTTGAAAGATTTTCTTCCAAAGCAGTGGTTCTCAACCAGGGATACATGTATTCCTGGGGATACACAGTGGAGACTACATCAACTCATTTAGATATTTGCCTAGTTTTACATCAGGCTATATAAAAAAGCCCTAGCGAATTCAGTACAAACTAAAATTTCATACAGACAATGACTTGTTTATACTGCTGTATGTACTATACACTGAAATGTAAGTACAATATTTATATTCCAATTGATTTATTTTATAATTATATGATAAAAATGAGAAAGTAAGCATTTTTTCAGCAATAGTGTGCTGTGACATTTTTTGTATTTTTAGTAGGGCTGTCAATTAATCGCAGTTAACTCACACGATTAACAAAAATATTAATCACAATTAAAAAAATAATTGTGATTAATCATACTGTTAAACAATAGAATATCAATTGAAATTTATTAAATATTTTTGGATGTTTTTCTTTTTCAAATATATCAATTTCAATTACAACACAGAATACAAAGTGTACAGTGCTCACTTCAAATATTATTTTTGATTACAAATATTTGCACTGTGAAAATGATAAAATAAATTGTATTTTTCAATTCACCTCATACAAGTACTGTAGTGCAATCTCTTTATCATGAAAGTGCAACTTACAAATGTAGGGTTTTTTTATTACATAACTGCACTCAAACAAAACAATGTAAAACTTTAGAGCCTACAAGTCCACACAGTCCTACTTCTTGTTCAGCCAATTTCTAAGAGAAAGAAGTTTTTTACATTTACGGGAGATACTGCTCCCCACTTCTTAATTACAGTGTCACCTGAAAGTGAGAACAGGTGTTTGCATGGCACTGTTGTAGCTGGCGTTGCAAGATATTTACCTGGCAGATGCGCTAAAGATTCGTATGCCTCTTCATGCTTTGGCCATCGTTCCAGATGACATGCCTCCATGCTGATGATGCTCATTTAAAAAAAATGTGTTAATTAAATTAGTGACTGAACTCCTTGGGAGAGAATTGTATGTCTCCTGCTCTGTTTTACCTGCATTCTGCCATATATTTCAAGTTATTGCAGTCTCGAGTGATGACCCAGCACATGTTGGTCGTTTTAAGTACACTTTCACTGCAAATTTGACAAAATGCAAAGAAGATACCAATGTGAAATTTCTAAAGATGGATGCAGCACTTGACCCAAAATTTAAGAATCTGAAGTGTTTTCCAAAATCTGAGAGGGATGAGGCGTGGAGCTTGCTTTCAGAAGTCTTAAAAGATCAGCACTCTGATGTGGAAATTACAGAACCCAAACCACCAAAAAAGAAAATTAACCTTATGCTGGTGGCATCTGACTCAGATGATGAAAATGAACATACATTGGTCTGCACTGCTTTGGATCGTTATCGAGCAGAACCCATCATCAGCCTGAAGGCATGTCTTCTGGAATAGTGGTTGAAGTATGAAGGGACAAATGAATCTTTAGCACATCTGTCAAGTAAATATCTTGCTATGCTGGCTACAACAGTGCCATGCAAACACCTGTTCTCACTTTCAAGTGACATTGTAAACAAGAAGCAGGCAGCATTATCTTCTGCAAATGTAAACTAACTTGTTTGAGCGATTGGCTGAACAAAGACTTGTAGGCTCTAAAGTTTTACATTGTTTTATTTTTGAATGCAGGTTTTTATTTTACATAACTCTACATTTGTAAGTTCAACTTTCATGATAAAGAGATTGCACTACAGTACTTGTAGTAAGTGAATTGAAAAATACTATTTCTTTTGTTTTTACAGTGAAAATATTTATAATAAAAGATACATATAAAGTGAACACGGTACACTTTGTATCCTGTGTTGTAATTGAAATCGATATATTTGAAAATGTAGAAAACATCCAAAAATATTTAAATAAATGGTATTCTATTATTAACAGTGCGATTAATCGCAATTAATTATTTTAATCGCTTGACAGCCCTAATTTTTAGGTCTGATTTTGTAAGCAAATAGTTTTTAAGTGAGGTGAAACCTAGGGGTAGGCAAGACAAATTAGACTCCTGAAAGGGGTACAGTAGTCTGGAAAGGTTGAGAGCCAGTGTTTTAAACCATAAGGGATAGATACTTTTTTTTTACATGAAAGTTTAAATTCTATCCCACTTAACGAGGAAAGTTTCCTACTCACCACTGACAAGTGGATTTTTCAGTTTCTGCCATAAACTGTAAAACATAGAATTTCATTGCTTCTGTGGTTTCCAAAGTTTCAGTTTATAATCATAGGGGAAGATCATTCTGGATCCGAACATGTGTGTCACATCTTTGTGTGCATACATATTGTACATGTATGTATGTCATGTATGTTATGTTTATTGCTTGGCTAAAACACAACAGAAACCCACCTGCAAGTATCTGAAGGCTCAAAACATCCAGGAGCTAAAGGAATAATTTAGAAAGGCCCAGAGGCTGTAACCAGGAGTAACGGAATGAAAATAAGCAAAGAAAAATATAGACCATCATGAAACATGTCTACTAATGAGATCTAACAGCATTTTACAGGGGAAGTGGTGGATGATCCATCAAAATGGGACAGGACAAAGCACTAGAAAGTATACAGTAGAGAATGATCCTGTACTGGCCAGGGGATGGATAAACTGATCAACCTATCTACAGGTTTATATGGCTCCCACACTGTTGTATCTAATTACCTTGATCTTATCTGTCTCTAATTTTTATGATTCTATAATTGCCTTCTCTATGAGTGTATGTTCATTAAGGAAATTTACTAAAAGACTTTAATTAAAATGTAGGGAGACTGGCCAGCCTATAAATGCTCTGAGGTGGGAAAGCTAAGCTGGAGACTAAGACCTGGTCTAGGCACATATTTTATGCCACTATAGCTTCCAACTAGGGGTGTGATTTTTTTAACCAATATAGTTTACTCATGGGGGAATTCTGTGCAAAAAAATTAAAAATTCTGCACACAATATTTTCAAATTCTGCATATTTTATTTGTCAAAATAACACAATATAGTCACACCAGTTGAAATTATTTTTGGTCATTTATTTCAAAATACCTGTCAGCAAGTATGTCTGTAACAATACAGACAACAAAAAAGATTCAGGAAATGTTTTTTGACAAATAGATTTCTTTCTAGTCATATTAATACAGAACTCTGAGTAATAATGTATTTAAACTACAATACAGAACTGTATTTCCTGTGCCCCTCAGAAGCAGTGCAAATGCTTGGGGGAGTCAGGGATAATGGAGGAGCTGAGGTAGAAGGAAGTAATTTCTGGGAAGGAGCCTGGGTGTGAATTTGGAGGGTTTTTGGGTATGGGTGGGAAAAGTATGGAACATGTTTTTTTGGAGGGCGGGGTGGATCTTTTAGGGAGCTTCCCCCATGCAGACCCCGGCTGACCCCAGCCTCTCCCATTCAGTCAGGCACATCTGTCCCTGTCCCCATCCCCATGTGTCCCAGCGCTCCCATGTGTCCTTTACCCCCTGTCCATGTGTCCCTCCAACCCCACTCAGACACCCAGTTCCCCCATCCCCATGTAGCCCTGCACCCCCCCGTCCCCATGTGTCTCTCTGCCCCCACTCAGCCACCCCCCTGTCCCTATGTGGCCCTGCACTCCATCCCCCATCACCATGTGGCCCTGCACCTCCCTCCCCCTGTGGCCCTGTGCCTCCATGCCCATTCAGCCCCTGCCCCAGTCTCTCTTCCCCCACTAGCCCTTAGGAGCCCCTGTCTGACCCCGCAGCAGACCCACACTCTCTGTCTTCCCATAGCCCCTGTCTCCTGACCTGGCCTGACAGGCACTGTAAAGAAGGTACTACAGGCTCTTTCTCTTCCCTAGCTGGCCCAGAGCTGCTGCTCTGTTCTATCACCACAGCACCCTCTGTTGGGCAAAAGGCAGCATTGCAGCAACTTTCCAGCCAAAGTTATTTTCTGCTGGAGCTGATGGGGGGAGGCTGCTCTGTTCTAGCACCACAGCTCCTGCTGGTGGGCATAAGGTAGAACATCAGCAACCTTCCACCAGAAGCTTTTTTCTGGGGAAAAAAATTAAAAATATGTGCGGCTCATTAATTATGTGCACATGCAGTGGCGCAGAATTCCAACAGGAGTAATAGTTGCACCAGCACAACCTCTAGCATGGACACAGTTACACCAATATAAATGTGCTTATACTGGGGCCTAGTCTACACTTACAAGTTAGGTTGACATAGCAATGCCAGTAAGGGGTGTGAAAAATACGCACACCCCTAGTGCTGAAGCTATGTTGATCTAACCCCCAGTGTAGATATAGCTATGTTGATGGAAGAATGCTTCCGTTGATGTAGTTACAGTAGTTCGGGGAGATAGTGTTCCTACACTTAAGGAAAAACCCACCCCTTCTGTCTTCGTAGGCTGCGTCTACACTACAGGATTATTCTGGCATAGCTCTGGGAAGCTAGCTATGCCAGTGTATTCTCTGTAGTGTAGGCAGACTCCTGGGTTAATTTATTCCCCTTCCCATACTGGAATAAGTAAAACCCACATAAGCACTTTTACACTGACATAACTTTGTCCACACTAGGGGGAGTTGTACTGCTTTAACTATACTGGTACAGTTAAAGAGAGCACAAGCAAAGTCAGATCTCGAGTACTGAAAGATCAACTTCGAATGAAGCAGGATAGCTGTGGTTTATATAGACGGCAGCTATATGCCTTGTAGGAGCACAGCACATGAGAAAACTGTATTGAGCCTTTTGGGAACATCATGTTCCTGACCATTTACACAGAACCCCTATCTAGAATGGTGCCTGGCGTGCCTGTGTGGCATATTCCAGACCACTGAGCAGACAACTGTGTGGAGGTCGAGTAGAGCCCAGATGCTCAGTGTTCTAATCTAGAGCATGTTCTAGACACCACGTCATGGACTAGAGCAGACCCACCCAAGCCCCCATTTTCCAGAACATCTGTGGTTCTTTACAGCGGCAGCGGCCTGAAGCCACGCAGGCTATGGTGTGTTAGATCCAGTACCACATAAAACGTTCCAGAGCAATGCCCTCTCCCATGGGGCACTAGATGGAGCAGAACGCCCCCACCCCATTCTAGAGCTCGCTGCAGCCCCCGCACGGTCTAGAACAAACGGGAGGGGGGCCCCCGCGGCTATGTTCTAGAGCAGCTCCGGTGCCCCCCCCGCCGCCTTCGTTCTGGAACCGCCCGCCTCGGGACGAGGGGTTGGTCCTCGGGCTCCTCGCTCCTCCCGAGCGCCGGGGCGGGACGGGGGCGGGGAGCGGGGCCGGGCTTCGCGGTGTCAGCGCGCCTCCGCCCGCCGCAGTGTTTACATCCGCCGCCGCTCGCCTGCCCCGGCCCGTCCAGTCCCCGGCCCCGGCCCGGCCGCGCAGGCAGAGCCAATGCGGCGCCGCCGCCGCCCCTCGCCCCGGACATGGACACCAGCGACCTGTTCACCAGCTGCAAGAAGGGGGACGTGAGCCGAGTGCGGTGAGGCTGGGCAGGGCCCGGGCGATCGGGGGAAGGGCCCGGGGGCGTAGGCTGGGAAAAGGGGGTGCAGGAAGCGGGGGGCTGGGACTAGGACACAGGCCAGGCCATGGGGGCCCAGGGCGAGGGGCCGGGCCAGGCCGTGGGGGCCCAGGGAGAGGGACCCAGGGCATACGGGCCTGGTTTTGGGGCACAAGGAGAGGGGTATGGGGCATATAGGCCAGGTTGTGGGGGCACAGGGAGAGGGGCCCATGGGATGGAGGCTAGGGCACGGGGTCATAGGGAGAGAGTTATGGGTCAGGGCACAGGGACACAGGGAGAGGAGTATGGGCCAGGGCATGGGGGATACAGGCTAGGCCTTGGGGGCACAGGGAGAGGGGCAGAAGTTGGAGCTGAAGGTGAATGGGGGGAGAGGATACTGGGTGGCCAGGCTGGAGGGGGGGGTGTCATAGAGAAAGAAGTGGGGAGGGGTAGCAGAAAATGGAAGGTAGGGGTTGCAAAGAGCAATAGGGAGCTGGGATCATTGGCGGCAAAGACGGCTGGAAAGGGGCCAGGAGAGAGCAGTCCCTCTTGCCACACCCAGTAAGTTCTCCTGGTCTGTGGGATACCTGTGGGCACCTCCCCCACCTATAGAGTCGAGAGGGGGTGGGTGTGTGGCACACTCTTGTTCTGTGACCTTTCACCATTCTGTAACACCAGAATCCGCTCCCTGTGCCTCTGGGAATAGGCTGGGGTTCAGAGAGGTGGGAGCATTGCACAGGGCGTAGGAGGTGGCTGAGCTGAGGCAGTGGTATATTAGTAGGCATTTCTATAATGCTTTATCCTTTCAAAATGCTTTGTGTGCATTAACTTCAACACATCCTGGGCAGGAGTCAGCATCAACACTTTCCTTTCACAGCTCAGGAACTGAGGCGCAGAAAGGTTGAATACCTTGCCCAGGGTCACCTAGTGATTCAGTTGTACAGCTGGGGTTAGTATCCAAGAATCCTGGCTCCTAGTCCCACACCGTCTCTGAGGTACGATGGGTAGGTAGAGGGACTTGTGAACACTTATCCCAGGTCTGATACTGACTCACTGTATGATCTTGGACAAGACACCTAATCCCTTTGGATATGTCTCCACTAGGGTGACCAGATGTCCCTATTTTATAGGGACAGTCCCGATTTTGGAGGCTTTTTCTTATATAGGCACCTATTACCGCCCACCCACTGTCCCGATTTTTTATATTTGCTATCTGGTCACCCTAGTCTCCACTGCAATAAAAGACCAGTAGCAGGGTTGCAGCTGGCCCGGGTCAGCCGAGTCAGGCTCACAGGGTTTGGGCTGCTGGGCTGTAAATTGCAATGTACATGTTTGGGGTCAGGCTGGAGCCCAGGCTGAGAGACCCCATGAGAGGGTGGGTCTCTCAGCCTGGGCTCCAGCCTGAGACTTAATGTCTATACTGCTATTTTTAGCCCCACAGCTGGAGCCCCCTGAACCTGAGTCAGCTGACCCAGGCTCTCAGAGTATGTCTACACTGCAATTAAAAACCCTGCGGCTGGCCTGTGCTAGCTGGCTTGGGCTGTGGGGCTATTTAATTGTAGTGCAGATGTTCGGGCTCAGACTGGGCTGCAGCCCCTGCAATGGGACCCTCCCACCTTGCAGAGTCCTAGCACCCCATCTGCAGCCCGAGCCTGAACATCTGGATCACAATTAAACAATCCTACAGCCAGAGCCTTGTGATCCCGCACGGGCCAGCCATGTGTTTTTAATTGTAATGTAGACCTGAGACTCCATGCTGCAGGTTTTTCATCTCAGTATAGATGTACACTCTGTGTCTGTCTTACCTATCTGTATGGGCTAATAACTTGCTTAGTTTCCACTGGTTTTGAGGAATTAACTGTTTGAAATATGATGAGAGGTGCTAAAGAAGATTCTAATTAAATAGATCTGTCACAAAATATTAATCCAGAAATATTCACATGCACAACAAGGAAGCATGGATGTGTAAATAGAACAACTCCTTCTTGTGATTATGTTCTCTTTTCTAAGGAGTTCCTTGCATCTGTAACAGTGTTATCCCTGCTAGCTAGAACCAGAGTTGTGCTTCCTTTACAAAATGTGCCCTGGGATAGTTTCCATGTGACAGTAAAGTTTGTTACCACGAGCATGTGTGAATTTCTCTCTACACCTCTCTATTTTAATAGACAGTTTTGCTTTAATTAAATAACTCTAAAATGAACCCGGAATTTTGTAAGAGGATACTAAGAAATGTGTTCTTTCTCTTATTACATAGCAGGCCATTTTTCCTTTATTACTGAATGCTCATTTAATTGGGCTGCTTAAATTTAATAATCTGACTTTGTAATATACCAATACCTTGTTGCTTCCTGACTGGGTCTGTGGTCAGGAGAGTATGGGAACTGGTATTTATGAGAATTCTTAGTTTGTCTAGCCCTGGATATCAGATAGACCTTATGGCCTGAAACAGCTGATGACTTTAGATAGCAGTCAGAACACCAAGAGAGAGATGGATACAAAGGGGAAAGTCACTTTTTAAAATTATAAACATGTTTTTCCCAAGTTGTTGGGTGTACTGCATTTTTCTACCCTAATGTATTTGGCTTTGCTTTAGTTTGATATATTTCTTTAAAGATCAAGCATCTGCTCACATCAACCGGACCTTGTGTGCATCATTCACAAGCAACCAATCTATATGGCAGTTGTTTCTAGTGGCCCTCTTTTTCTCTCCAGCTGGTCCCTTTCTAGAATAATTTCATACCAGTGCAAATTTAATTCACTGCAATGTTGGAAAATGATTATTAGGATATCTCCGTGATGATCAATAACACAGTCCCATTATCTAAAGAAAAGGCTGAATATTTACTTTGCTGATGGTACGAGTAACTCTGTGAAGCATTGGAATGTTAAATTCAAAATTATGGACTTTAGGGTCAGAAGGGACCATCATGATCATTTAGTCTGACCTCCTGCACATTGCAGGCCACAGACCCTCACCCACCCACTCCTGTAATAGACCTAGAACCTCTGGCTGAGTTACTGAAATCCTCAAATCACGATTTAAAGATTTCAAGTTACAGAGAATCCACCATTTACTCTAGTTCAAATCTGCAAGTGACCCATGCCCTATGCTTCAGAGGAAGGCAAGTCACCTCTCCAGAGTCTCTGCCAATCTGACCCGGGGGAAAATTGCTTGAGTCTGTTCTCCTATAGTGAAACAGCATGATCTAGGCAGGGGACCCAGAACTAGTTAGCAGACCAATATTCTTTTCCTGGCTCTGCTGCTGACCAGCTGGGAGACCTTGGGCCAGGCACTATATTACTCTGTGCCTCAGTTTCCCCTTCAGTTTCCCCTTGTCTCGTGTATTTTGATTGTAAGCTCTTTGGGGCAGGCATTGTCTCCCACTTTGTGTATGTATAGTGCAGTGGTTCCCAAACTTGTTCTGCTGCTTGTGCAGGGAAAGCCCCTAGTGGGCCGGGCCAGTTTGTTTACCTGCAGCGTCTGCAGGTTCGGCCGATCGCGGCTCCCAGTGGCCGCGGTTTGCTGCACCGGGCCAATGGGGGCCACTGGAAGTGGCAGCCAGTACGTCCCTCAGCCCGCGCCACTTCCAGCATCTCCCAGTGGCCTGGAGTAGTGAACTGCTGCCAGTGGGAGCCACGACCGGCTGAACCTGCGGACGCGGCGGGTAAACAAACTGGCCCGGCCTGGCAGGGGCTTTCTCCGCACAAGCGGCGGAACAAGTTTGGGAACCAGTGGTATAGTGCTTAACACAATGGAGTGCTGGTCTCAGTTGGGGCCTCTAGGTGCTGCTGTAATATAAATAATGGATAATTTATTAATCTCGTGAGAAGAACCATGTTGTTGTTAAATCAGGCGTTACGCTTGTAAAAGAAAGAACAGGCCTTTTAATCCCCAACAGAAACATTTGGGGTGGAGAAGAGTCTGTGATATCTATAGCAAGCAGTATAAAGTCAGTTAATTTAGTTCTGAAAGTAAATCTGCTCCCTTGTACATGAAACACAGTTACATTTGCAGTAAATGTAAGCACAGTACAGTACCCTGTGCTAACTGTTTTAATCAGTTCACCCTACTGTTCAGCCTTAGACAAGACTAGAAGAGGATACATTAATTTAAGAGCCAGGCTCAGTTGGAGAGCAAAAGAAGCGTTCTGTACTGTTATCAGCTCTTGCGACGCTTTGCCTTCCTTGCTCGCTCTAATGATAAATCAGATACTATATTCCATAGGTCCACACTTTGTTATAGATTGTAACAGCACTGATTATGAGTTGAGTCCATAATTTTGTTTCATGTCTTTCAGTCCAACTTTATTGTTTATCTATGAGAGTACCCATGATGTGGTAGGTACTTTCCAAATGCTCCAGAAGGGTGACCTCTGCTCTGAGGAGCACACAATCTAAGGACAAACAGGCAAATAGACAGAGGTTAGGGGAACAAGAATAGGCTGTTCGTATACAAGTTAGGATAGTTTACTGTGAGCAGCGCAGCAGAAGTGGATCTTTGAGAGACTTAATTGTGGACAGTGGTGGGGTCTTACAGATGAGCTCTTGGAAATTGTACCAGGCTCAGGGACTGCATGAAAGAAGGCCTGGAGGCAATTGTGGGAGAAGTGGACCAGGCTGGTAATGCTGGCAGAGTGGAGAGGGTGAGGAGGTAATGTAAAGCTTTACAACAGTGGCTAAGTAGTGAAGGGCAGAGTTATGTAGAGGTTTGAAGGTGGTTAGAGGAATCAACATTTTGGTGCAGTAGCAGATGGAAGGAATCAAAGAGAGGAGTGATTTGGTCAAAGTGATGGACCAGGAAAATGACCTGAATGTTTTGTATAGACTGAAGGTGGCCGGTGTGTGCTCAGAAGGTCAGAGAGGAAGATGTTGAAGTAGCCGGGGCAGGCTATAATGAGACATTGAATAGGAGATGTGTCTGTGGGGATAGAAAGAAAAGGACAGCTCTTGGAGATGCCGAGGAGCAAGAAGTGGTGGGATTTGGCTATGGCCTGGATGTGTGGGGCAAGAGAGAGAGGAGTCAATTATAATCCTTAGTGATGGGGAGGATGGTATTGTTGTCAACTGTAGTAGAGAAGTCTGGAATTGGGCAGGAAGAAAATAAATTCTGTTTTGGCTATGTTATGTTTTAAGATATTTGTGTGTGTGTGTGGTCAGTTATAAGTAATTGCTCAGCAACAACTGTTGCAGAAGAACTTGGAGGTGGTTTTTTGAATGATCTGGCTTGGCCAGTGATTTGTCACCTTAGGCTCAGAAGGTTGTGGATTTAAGTCCATCACCAGAACTTCAAGTCAGAGCCGGCATTGACACCACAATGCAGTGTCATTGGGACAGACTGCATTGGTACAGCTGCTGTCCCTCAAGTGGGTTGTTGAAATCCTTTCTCACCATCTCTGGTGGTTGCCCAGTTGGAAGTTAAAGAATCCAGGGAACCTTTTGATATTTATTACTGTACAAATCCAAAGCTACATCTTCTAGAGGGTAAAATGTGACATAAGAAGTGTCTAGAAGAAGTTATAACTTATGACTTTTTCTTTCTTCTCTTTCAGATATCTTCTTGAACAGAGAGATGTGGAAATAAATGTTCGGGATAAATGGGACAGTACCCCTTTGTAAGTGTTACAAAGCTCCAGTGTGAGGTATTTGGATGGGGAAGGTGGGAGATTAGATATATGAAATCTCTAGGAATCATGCCTGGTTGGATGCTCTGCTGAATATTTTATTCTCCCTTTTGTGCATTTTGTGCAGCCAGGTGCCCCCTTGTCTAGCCACTGAGGTAGTGGATATAATAATCTGAATGGGACGTGCTATGGAAATGCCAGAAGAATCCCAAGGCAGACAATGGATCACTGCCTCCCCCTCTGGAGTGTGGTGTGGTGACTGATTTAGAGGTGTACAGGAACTCTGCATAACAGTGTGGGACAGGCAGTGAAGAATCCCATGTTCACTATTGAAGTCTGGTGGGAGCTCTGTGCACATAATATGCTGATTCCAAAGTGCCTTGAAACATCTGCAATGTGTTCTGAAGACTGAATATCTTCCAGAAGGCTTGTACAAAAATTAAGCAGTAAAGATTGAGGAGGTGGTGGTGTTTGAGTGCCAAAAGTGTGTGAGGCTCATGATCTCAGTTGGTCCCCAGGCACTCCCCTAATAAACATGAGTCCCTGAAAGTTTACAATCCAAATAGGCAACATATAGACAAAGGAAGGGAGATGGGATGCAATAAGAATGAAGGCGAGTTGAGGCTAAGCATCTGTCTTGTTCCATGACTGTTTAGGACTATTTTTGGATGCTTTTCTGAAAGCAGGATGAAGGTTTACAGGCCTCCTGGCAGAAGTGTGTTTGCAGAGGGATTCCAAGGAGAAGAGCAGAGGCATGGTAGACAGGGCATAGAAGATGATGTAGAGATAAGCATGGGTGAAATAGTGGGAGTGCGAAGTCTAGTGATTATTGGGAATTAGGAGTCAGGACTTAGGAGTTTAATTTCTAGCTCTGTTACTGACTTGCTGTGTGACCTTGGGTAAGTCATTTCCTGTCTCTCTTGCTTTCCTGATGAAAAAGTCCTCTAGAATTCAATAGGGACCAAACCACCAATAGGGTTCTAAAATGACTGTAAGATCTGTAGAATTGAATAAAGACGGAGATCTCTTCAATAGCTTTTTGGATAGTTCAAAACACCTATATAAAGGTTCTCATGTATTTCAGTCTATAGGCCAGTTTTATCTGCCTGTAAAAGAGGGATAATACCTACTACATTGAGGGGTTATAGTCTTAATTGATATTTATAGTGCAGTTTGAGATCTTCAACTGAAAGGTGCAAGAGAAGCATAAAATACTTGGATTGTGGAAAGATGCCAAAAGGAAAATAAATCCATCCTAAAAGGGAATTGGGGACACTGGTTTACTGTACATCTGACATATGGGGTTGAGCCTACAGCATTCTAAGTGTGCAACAATGAATGTGTCTGCTGAAGAAGCAGGAGTGTGCTTGGGGCAGCAGGGCATGGAATTGCTGGGTGCACATGAAATAAACTAATGAATCAAGTTTGGCAACCTAGAGGCATTACGAGGGGCTGAGTCAGGGTTTGGACCCTGTGGTCCCCTGGCAGGCCAAGAGGACCTGAGTGTGCTGTGAACAGAAGGCAGAACCTGCCCATCCTCTTTATATGGAGGGGGCACCTTGGGTCATTCCTGAGCAATCTCCTTAAACTCCAGGAGAGGACCATTGTTTAGCCCCAGAAGGAGCCATAAGCACCCCACCACTGATGGAAGGACAGGTTAGTGCAGTGTGGGGTCTGCTGGGGAAAACAGGAGCCTCTTGAGGCATTGTGATACATTCTCAAAGCAACAAAGGTTTCACTTGTTGTAATTCTGACTTCCTTTTTGTGTTAATTAACAGATACTATGCTTGTCTCTGTGGACACGAGGAGCTTGTATCCTATCTTCTAGCCAGCGGTAAGAGAGAGTGTTGAGATTATGCTGTTCTTTTTGAGTATCTGTCCTATTTCTAGCCTTCCATTTATCATTTGCTGCTGATGTGTGTAGAAGTCTGTATCCCTTTAACTGTTGCCTGCAGAGCCATATCATAATATAATCAAACCTATGATTAAAAAACCTTGACTGTTGTGGGACTGCACAGTCAGGCTGAACTTACTAATGTCCCCTTTACAGGCCACTTACCTCTTGGGCTTCCTACAGGGAAGGTGTTTTTTGTTTTGTGTTTTGTTTTCTTTCCCTGGTGGCAGTAAGTTCACCACATGAAGTTGGTGAGTGAGAGGCTCTAATGAGGGCTGCCTACAGATACAACAGACTTTTGCAGGAGTGTAGTGCTGTTACAATATCAGAACTGCACCTTAGTCAATGAATCACCTGGGTGAGCTTTTTTCTTCTCTTCCTTTGTGGCCTACTACTCATTTTTTTTGAAGTCTTGCTCCATACACAGTATGTAAAGGCAGAAGCTATCTGAAGCCTGCATCCCAAGCAAGGGGGAAAAAATTCATAGGGAAGGGTTGCAGACCAAGCTGAATGAGCAAGCATCTCAAACAGGTGATTTAAGAGAAAGCAGAAAGCCTACAAGGAATGGAAGATGAGAGGGATCAGCAAGGAAAGCTACCTCTTAGAGGTCAGAAAGTGTAGGGATAAAATGAGACCTGCCAAAAGCCAAGCAGAGTTTGACCTTGCAAAGGGAATTAAAACCAATAGTAAAAGGCTCTATAAATAAGCAGAACATGAGAAAAGAAGAAGTGGGACCACTAAATACTGAGGATGGGGTGGAGATTAAAGATTATCTACGTTTGACCCAACACCTAAACAAATAATTTGCCTTAGTTTTTAATGAGGCTAATGAAGAGCTTAAGGGTAGTGGCAGGGTGGCTAATGGCAAAGAAGATATGGAGGTAGAAATTACCGCATCCGAGGTGGAAGTCAAACTCAAACAATTTAATGAGACTAAATCAAGGGGCCCAGATAATCTCCATCCAAGAATATTAAAGGAACTGGCACATGAAGTTGCAAGCCCAGTCGCTAGGATTTTTAATGAATCTGTAAATTCGGGGGTTGTACCCTATGACTGGAGAATTACTAATATAGTTCCTATTTTTAAGAAAGGGGAAAAAAGCGATTCAAGAAACTACAGGCCTGGTAGTTTGAGCTCAATTGTATGCCAAGTCTTAGAACAAATTTTGAAAGAGAAAGTAATTAAGGACATAGAGGTGAATGGTAATTGGGATAAAATACAACATGCTTTTACAAAAGGTAGATTGTGCCAGACCCACCTGATCTCCTTCTCTGAGAAGATAACGGATTTTTTTTAGACAAAGGAAATGCAGTAGATTTAATCTACCTGGATGTCAGTAAGGCAAATGATACAGTTCTACGTGGGAAATTATTAGTTAAATTGGAGATGGTGGAGATTAATATGAGAATTAAAAGGTGGATAAGGAACTAGTTAAAGAGGAGAGTTCATACTGAAAGGTGAACTGTCAGGCTGGAGGGAGGTTACTAGTGGAGTTCCTCAGGGATTTGTCTTGGGACTAATTTTATTTAACATTTTGATGAATGACTTTGGCACAAAAAGTGAGTGTGTGCTTATAAAATGTGCGGATGACACAAAGTTGGGATGTATTGCCAATACAGAGGAGGACTAGGATATCATACAAGAAGATCTGGATGACCACGTAAACTGGAATGATAGAAATGGGGTGAAAATTAATAGTGCAAAGTGCAAGGTCATGCATTTAGGGATTAACAACAAGAATTTTTGCTATAAGCTGGGGACTGATCAGTTGGAAATGTCATAGGAGGAGAAAGACCTGGATGTATTGGTTGATCACAGGATAACTATGAGCCATCCATCTGGTGCAGCCATGAAAAAGGCTAATGCAGTCCTAGGATTCATCAAGTGAGGTATTTCCAGTAGAGACAGGGAAGTGTTAGTTCCATTATACAAGGCACTGGTGAGACCTCATCTGGAATACTGTGTGCAATTCTGGTCTCTCCTGTTTAAGAAAGATGAATTTAAACTGGAACTGGTGCAGAGAAGGATGATCAGAAGAATGGAAAACCTACTTTATGAGAGGAAACTCGGAGAGCTTGGCTCGTTTAACCTAACGAAAAGAAGGCTGAGGGGAGATATGATTACTCTTTATAAACACATCAGAGGGATAAATACTAGGGAGGGAGAGGAGTTACTTAAGTTAAGCGCCAGTGTGGCCACAAGAACAAATGGCTGTAAACTGTCCATCATCAAGTTTAGGCTCGAAATTAAATGAAGGTTTCTAATCATCAGAGGTGTGAAGTTCTGGAACAGCCTTCCAACGGGAGCAGTGGGAGGCAAAAAACCTAACCGGCTTTAAGACTGAGCTTGATAAGTTTATGGAGGGGTGGTATGATGGGACTGGCTATGATGGCATGTGGCCCATCAGTGACTGCCAGTAGCAAAAATCCCCAACTGCTGGAGATGGGACACTAGATGGCAAGGGCTCTGAGTAACTACAGAGAATTCTTTCCCAGGTATCTGCCTGGTGGGTCTTGGCCACATGCTCAGAGTCTAACTGATTGCCATAGTTGGGTTTGGGAAGGAATTTTTCCCCAGGTCAGATTGGCAGAGACCCTGAGGTTTGTTTGTTTCTTTTTTTTGCCTTCCTCTGCAGCATGGGGCACGGGTCACTTGCAGGTTTAAACTAGTGTAAATGGTGAATTCTCTGTAACTTGAAGTCTTTAAATCGTGATTTGAGGATTTCAGCCGGAGGTTAGGGGTCTATTTCAGGAATGGGTGAAGTTCTGTGGCCTGCAATGTGCAGGAAGTCAGAATAAATGATCAAGGTGGTCCCTTCTGACCTTAAAGTCTGTGAGTCTGTGGGCTTGTCTACACTACCGCGCGGGGTCGATCTAAGATGCGCAACTTCAGCTACGTGAATAGTGTAGCTGAAGTCGACGTACTTAGATCTACTTACCACAGTGTCTTCGCTGCGGTAAGTCGACAGCTGACGCTCTCCCATCAACTCCGCTTGCGCTCCTTGTTCTGGTGGAGTACTGGAGTCGACAGGAGAGCACTCAGCAGTCGATTTATCGTTATCGTGTCTATACTCAACGCAATAAATCGACCCCTGCTGGATCGATCGCTGCCTGCCGATCCGGCGGGTAGTATGGACAAGCCCAAAGTCCAACCACAAAAGCTTTTCTTCAAAACACCCTTCAAACTTCCTGCTTTCTGTGCCAGAGTGAGTGACTGTCCATTCAGTTCTAAGGCACCCGTGACATCCCTCATTCTGGCAGACAAACCAGGGCACTTGCAGTTCAAGATCTCAGGGAGATGATTTGTCATTAATGCTGCATTTAATGCACTTAAACAGCTTATTAATTTCTCTTGAAATCTAATAAATTTCCTTCTAATTCTCTTTTTTTAGCAAAACTTTTGCGGTTCACCTTTAAAAAGGGTCCCTTGCTTTCTGTGTAAAGCAGAAAATTGGTCTTTAAGTATCCTGTGGCTAATAGCACCATTCACACAGTGAGTTTCTTCCTCCTTGAATGACGGAGTTATGCCAGGGCTAAGGCCCAGATCCTTCTGTCACAGAAGATACATGAAACATCTCCTGGCTCATTCATGAAGGAGTGGTAGTGGTGGGAGGTCAAATTTGGAGTGTGGATGGGTGGGGAGCCTAATTTTGGCTATTGAATTCCAGTACTGTATGGGATGATGATTCTCGTAAATCATATAGTCAGCCATAGGACAATTTCCTCTATTTAGCGAGGGAGCCATCTTTTAGAGGTGTGTTTGCTGTGTCTGTCGTGCAGTGTTACACCTGTTGCCATTTTGCAGGTGCAAAATGTGAAGCAAACACTTTTGATGGGGAGCGTTGTTTGTACGGGGCTTTGAGTGATGCCATCCGACGTGTGTTGAAGGAATACAAGCAGATCACAGCGAAGTGCATGAAGAGAGATTATTACGATGTCTTCTTGCAGCGGTAAGGTGATTGGACAGCTATTCAGCACATTTCAGAATCCCAGCCTGGATGTCAGCTAGGCCACTTGAATCTGTCATTCTGGCTTAAACCATTTGCAGGTTGATCAGAGCCCTGCCTCATTCTATACATGCTTTTACATATCTTGTCAAATTAGGCAAAGGTTCAAACATACACTAACGGATCATTTACCGCATACATCTGGGTGTTGAATGAAACTTCCATCACCTTACGTACACAACACAGGCAGGGCCAGTGGAATGTTGAGAGAGCATAGTAAAAGCATGACATTTGCAACGTACACTTTTGAACCCTTGACTGCCAAATCAAAACACATTTTCATCAGGTTGCCAAGAAACACATATGTGAATTGGAACGACATGTCAGACAAGTTTAAGTTTCACCCCGAACCTGCTGCGGCAATAAGGCCAATATTTTCACTAGTGAGCAGTGATTATAAGTGCTTTATTTTGGGGGTGCCCAACTTATGGCCTCTTAAAGAAGCCTGATTTTCAGAGAGAAGGCGCTAAGCACTTCCTGAAATTCTGGCTCCTTTAAGGTGTCTCCAGTTGGGCTGCCAAAGTCAGGAGTCATTTTTTGAAAATATTGGCCTAAATTTTCAAACAAACAAATTATAGATTGTTTTAGAATGGCAAATGTGTGGGATTTTCCCCACTCTCTTTTGTATTAAAAAATGATAGAATTGTCCTTGCTCAGTCTTCCAAAAATATAGCTCTTGGGCTGAGAGGAAACATGGGGAAAACTTCAGCTTCAAAGATAAGAGAAGGTTCTAAGCACCTGAAAAAGGCCCATTAGAATGGAAATGCTTAAGGCTTGTCTGTACAAACACTTAGTTCATGACAAGCTGGGGTGTACATTTTTCCCACTGTAGCATGCTGTGCGCTAAGGCTATATCCCCACCGTGGAGCTAGGGGGTGTGGTTCCCAGCTCCCATAGACATACCCATGCTAGCTCTCATCAAGCTCTGGTGTGCTAAAAATAGTAGCATAGCTGGAGAAGCATGGGGAGCAGTTTCACAGGCTAGCTGTGCTGAGTACGTACCCATGGGGTTCAGAAGGGTGAGTACTCGGAGTGCCACTGCTCACCGCTGTCTGTGCTACTGCAGCTGTACACCTTTTTTTAGTGTTGCTGGCTCACAGTAGAGCGAGCCCAAGTATGTCTACGCACGCTGGGAATCACTCCCCCAGCTCATAGTGTAGATGTAGCCTGAGTGTATGTGTGGGCGCTGCTGCTACACCCTTAAAGTCCCCTAGTGCACCTTGTGTGCTCCCATTTCTCTACATACAAAAAGCTTAGGGAATGCATTATAATGAAGTGTTGAATACAGGCTTTGTCAGCATGAGCTTGGGGTGGTCACATTCATGGGGGAATGGGCAATCCACAAGTGAGCCGCGCATCCCAAACAGCTGGTAAGACATTCAGACTGCACTGCCATGTGTTCACTGTATGCCATTTACTTTACAGAACATAAAAAGAATGTACAAGAATCTTAAAATCTTTTAATGAGTCTGTATATATTATGTTACTTTAGTTACCATGAATCCAATTACACGGGGCTCAAAGGAGCCATGAGTCTGTCTAAAACTGATCTAAAATAGATTTTTAATAGACTTTTTTTAAAAAAATCATGATTTTAAAGTCTGTACCTTCCAAATCTGGAAGCAAATGAGACCCACTGGGAGCTTGGAATTTCCCCTTAGTTTCCATTTTTAACCCTGCAGGGAAACCAGAAAAAATAGCTTGCTTGTTTTTGCAAAAAATTACTCTCCCCAGGTAAGTACAATTTTGAAAAGTTGATTTAAACATCTCAGATGTTGCATTGTTGAGCTAATTCACCAGAACCAGGGTGAAACTGGCTACGTTCTACGTTCATTTTTCAAATGGAGCTAAAGTTAAAATTGTAACACATGGCAGTAATGCTGAAAAGTAAATTAATTCATCATTTCTAAAATCTTTCATTTGTACTTAGGTGAGATATCAGTAGGAAAGACAGTACCATGGTTGGAGTCCTGTGTGGCCTTTGCAAGCCTCTTTGCCTCTCTGTGTCTGTGCCTCTCTGGAAATCTCTGTAATGGGGATAATGCCTTCCTCATGGGGATGTTGTATGGATAATGCATTCTAGATTGTGAGGCACTTAGATTCTATGATAATGAGGGCTATATAAGTACTGAAGAAAAACTGCAACACTCTTTATCTTGACAGTGTCTCCTTAAGGAGCAAGATGTTCACAAATTGCCGTTTTCCCCAGTGTGTGAAAGCTTCTTTCTTCTCCTTCACTTTTCTCTGTATTCTCCTTCCTCATTCTGTGCAGCCGATTTTATCTTCCCCTCTTTCTTTTTTTCTTCCAGGCTTCTGGAACAGGGTTACCAAAGCGACATTGTCTTCATTGTCCATGGGAAATCCTTCTGTGCCCACCGCTGCATCCTTAGTGCCCGCAGCGTATACTTTGCAGAAATGTTTGAGACCAAGTGGAAAGGGAAGAACATGATCGCATTAAAGCACCCACTGGTGAGGAGAACCACGCTTCAGGTTTTTCCCCCCCACGTCTTAGATATTTTCTCTCTAAGGAAAGTGAGGCTGAAAAGGCAGTTTCAGGGGTAATGTCCATAGTTGACACCTTCCATAACACAGAACAGTTCCAGAACTCAGAGGAAGATGGAACACTTTATGCACTAAAATGGCTTCTTACTCTGATACATGGAAAGCTGTGGGCTGTATGCTGTCAGATTCCTCTCATTTGACCTCTGGCATTGGTTCAAATTCAGCTCAGGTCAGTAGTAAAAGAGCTGTTACCAGCTGTTTGGTGACCCTTACGTGAAACGAGTTGAGCCTTTGTCTAATTCCCAGTAGACAGGTGGTCCACACCACAGAAATCACCACTGTAATTGGCACTAATTGGCTCCCACTTGTTGCCTCAGCAGAGAGGCTAAGAACTAAATAGGCCATAAGTGGATTTTGCTTGTCCGTTACCAGCACTCTCCAGCATATGTTTCTGTGGTTTGGCTGTCTGTCGGAAACCTCAGATTCTCTCCTGTTGCAAACATCCTTCCTGTTTCTCAAGACAACCCTAGTTTTCATCACCTTCCATCTGTGTTGCTCTTTAGGCTGTAACTTGGGTTCCTCTTTAACTAGGAGGGTTGGAAGTGGTGGGGACCCGTGGATGACCTGTTTTGATAGTGCTTCTACTGCAGTTGCCTTCTTAGATGTGAACTGCAATGTCTCTGTTACCTGCCAACTCCTCAGGCACAGATTCTGTGCCTTTCCCTGGAACAAACCTCATTCTCTGATGTGTAACACGAGGTGGGGGGGTGTAAATCAAAAAGTTAATAGATTTACAGATCTCTGTAAGCTGGATAGAGTGGGAATACTAGTTATGTGAGGGAGCAGGGGAATGGTGTGTGTAATCAAAATGCTATTATTGTACTAGTTCCACAGAGGAGGCATCCTCACTTACCTCCCTTGCATTCTAGAGTCCTTTCCTTGAACATAACCCCCCGACCTTTACCTTAGTGTGTAATGTGCTATCACTATAGTTAGGTCATGTATATCCACATTGACATTTCAAGCTCCTTGGATAAATGTGTGTGCTTTATATAGGTGACCTTTTCATGTCTTATTTTAGATCAACCCAGCGGCCTTTGGCTCCCTCCTGCAGTATCTTTACACAGGTATGTTGCTGCTGCTTGACATGTGCATGCATGTTGGAATGCAGTAGTCAGCACCTCTTTGCCATGGCACTGTTTGGGTGGCAGAGACTTCTCGACAAGCTTGTTTGGGTGGGTGGGTAATCATGGCTTAAACACAATCTCTCTGTCATCTGGCAGATATGAGGAGTATGAGCAATTCCATGTTGTTGTTGAAAGCTGGTTGTAAATGCATATTTGTGGTTCTGCCAGTAACTGGGGAGTCAATAAAAATCAACTTTGGTTGAGTGGACAGATGTGGGAAATGTACCTTCTCTAGGATAATAAAAATATGTGTTTCAGAGTAGCAGCCGTGTTAGTCTGTATCCGTAAAAAGAAAAGGAGTACTTGCCACAAGTACTCCTTTTCTTTTCAAAAATATGTGCGCCATCTAAGCAAATGATCTCCTAAACTGAGCAGTGACCATATTCCCTGTGTACACTGACTTGTGAGCATTTTGAAATGGGCAGCCCTGATTGCTGAATGGTTTGACTACAACTTGTTATGTCATTCCAGCAGAAGTTGTTCTTAAACCTTCAGCCAGTATTAACCAAGTATTTTGTATTCTAGGAGGGAATGCAACTGCAATATTCCCTCAGACCATAGGGTGGTGCCCTAAGTTAAACTTCCAACGTGTACTGTAAGGGAAACGTTACTAAGGCATCTGAGTTTCTTCACCAGAAAACAATAACTGCTTATCTCTTTAGGGTTATCTTTCCCCAGTGCACTCTTTAAAATGCTCTTTAGTAAATTTGGTGCTTCTGAAAGATTGAGATCGAAGTCCTTTCTCACGTCAAAACATGATGGCAGCAGCAATGTAAGCTTCCACCGCCCTGCCCCTCATCTCTGTTCTTCCAGAGAAAATGAAATTTTGTCTGCAAGAGCCAATCAGTCTTTGGCCTCTTTGCTGAGACTGCCAAGTGGGGGTCCAGTTGCAGTGTGGGCAACGGAGAAACTGAGCTGATATTCACCAAATTTGGTTCAGCCACTCAGCAGTCAACAGATAGTAATTTGCACTGCTGTAATGCTACTTGCTTACCTGAGCTAGATTTATACCAGTGATCCAGAAGTGAGACTGCATAGCCCATTAGCAATCCTTCAGTCCATCCAGTCCCTTGTCTATAGATCAGCCATTTTTACGCTTAAGTAAGTAAATGGTGACTGGTGCGAGGTCAAGGAACTGTCAGATAGAATTTTGGTGTTTCTCTTTGGCAGGTCGTCTAGACATTGATGTAGAATATGTGAATGATTGCAAGAGACTAGCCAAGCAGTGTCGGCTTCAGGATCTCATAGAGGATTTGGAGATCAAGTGTAAAAAGGTCTATGAATTTGGTGAGCTCCCCTTTAATGGCTGCTTCTCTTCATTACGTTTGTTTTTCTTTTGGAGTGGGAGGGGAGATCATGACAATGGACGTTCCACCAATGGGACACCTGTGGCACTCAGAAACTAATTGTGGGGGGGGAACCCTGAGTGGTTCTATGCACAGCTGTTAGCTGAATAGGTCTTTCACATGGAGGATCCCTGTGGGGCAACTTCTGTAGTACTCCATGTCTGAACAGTGAACAAGTGTACATTATAGTAGTGGGAATCCTGGCAGCAAGGCTTTATTGAGTGACAGCAACAATAGCAGAGCACTGAGGAGCATGTTTCAAAGTCCCTGTAATCAGAGAGCTAGTGGGTTACAGTGGTGGCTCATGCGTTCTCTGCATGTTAGAAACGCCTGACTTAAAGTGAAACAGTCAGATAATTTAGACTTGGTGTGTTCTGTGTGTGAACAGACAGACACACACAAAGTTAATATAAAAATGTTTTATGTGTGTTTTTAAAAATACAAACAGTTGCATGTTTTTTGAACATTCTTCTGGAGTGTTCGTGATCCAAAGACAACAGCATTGGGCCATTGAATGAGAACCAGCAGGTGGGATGTTAGATGGGGTGGGATCTGAGTTACTACAGAGAATTCTTTCCTGGATATCTGGCTGGTGAATCTTGCCCACATGCTCAGGGTTTAGCTGATGGCCATATTTGGGGTCAGGAAGGAATTTTCCTCCAGGGAAGATTGGAAGAGGCCCTGGGGGTTTTTCGCATTCCTCTGTAGTATGGGGCACAGGTCACTTGGTGGAGGATTCTCTGCACCTTGAAGTCTTTAAACCACGATTTGAGGACTTCAATAGCTCAGACATAGGTGAGAGGTTTTTTGCAGGAGTGGGTGTGTGAGATTCTGTGGCCTGCATTGTGCAGGAGGTCGGACTAGATGATCATAATGGTCCCTTCTGACCTTAATATCTATGAATACTAGTCTTCTAACAGCCTAAATATTGCAAAGTAAAATACATTTAGAAAATGAACTGCTTTCAGATGTAACAGTTGAATGGTTTAACTGGTAAGGAAACATGTAGTTTGAAATCACACAGGGTCTGCATCTCCCCTCATTTACACTCTAGTGTAAATAACTCCTTTGACTTAGTCGAGTTACTTCTGATGTGAAAGCAGAATCTGGCTCATTCTTTTTAACCTGATTGTGGCCTTTCTCTGATCTAAGAGGTAAGGTTGTTGTAGCTGCTCAGGTTTTTACTTTAAATATTAATTGTCGATTCGGATTTTGCAGATTTGCATGATTACATATGTAGCCTGGAGTGACAGTCCTCCCATATCAGAGGGGTAGCCGTGTTAGTCTGGATCTGTAAAAGCGGCAAAGAGTCCTGTGGCACCTTATAGACTAACAGACGTATTGGAGCATAAGGTTTCATGGGTGAATGCCCACTTCGTCGGATGCATGTAGTGGAAATTTCCAGAGGCAGGTATAAATATGCAAGCAAGAATCAGGCTAGGGATAATGAGGTTAGTTCAATCAGGGAAGATGAGGCCCTCTTCTAGCAGTTGAGGTGTGAACACCATGGGAATCCTCCCATAGTGCAATGTTAGCTCTACAGCGGCATCACAGATCTTGCATTTTTTTCCCCTGTTATATGCGCATGTATACAAAAATATTTAAACACATAAAGAAAGAATTGTTCTGCTGCTTTTAATGAGTGGCAGAAGATTCCGCTTTACGTACCAACTGTATGCTGGAAAAGAAAAGGCTGCGGTCAACACCCTTAAGAAAAAATAAGTTAGTAAATCAGACAGTCAGATAACAAAAATGATGTTATGATTTACAGTATCTTGTAATACCAAAATGTTTCAGTGAGTCACTGGATGGCAGCTTTATGGTGTTGTAGTTGATTGGTGTGGTGACCATTCTTCTCCAAAAGCCCACATTATAATCCCTTATTAGGCTGCAAATTAAATAAAGTTAAGGTGGTCTGTTACTGTAATGGTTTGTAAATATTCTGAAACCATCGTGCAGTTTGGCGTGATTGGCAGCTTCTACTCATGAGGTCCAGGACAGAAATAAAAAAATGACTGCAAGTAGGATGGAGGCATTGGGCCCCAGGATTAGAGGAACAAGAGAAGCATTACCTCATAGCAGCAGCAATTGGAGTGGGAGTCGGATATAGCTTCTAATCCCACCCTGGTGTTAGCTTCCTGTATGGCACTGGGCAAATCACTTTAACTTCTGTGTTCCCCTCTGTAGAATGGGGATGATGATGGTTTTATTTCACACGGGTGTTGTGGGGCTTAATCAATGTTTGCAAAGCACTGATATAAGTGATAGGGGTTGTGTGTTTGTGGCAGAGCAGGACTATAGTGAATTGGCAGCATTGTAGCTAGTAACATTAAATGTTTGCCTGTCAAATCATACATGTTATAGGTGAACCAGGGGAACTAGTGTTGAATCCCCAGGAGAAAATTAATATGAAAGAATCAGAGAAGTTAAGGGATTGGAAAGACCTGTTGGGTCACCTGGTTTCCTTTACTTGCCAAAACATTATTGTTCCCTATTGTATATTAGAAGTTCCTGCTCAGAATATTTTCTAGGAGATAGGCATTTGGTTCAGACCTGGGTCTCTGGCCTAATTGCACTGATCAGGGTCCACAAAAACCTGTTACGCTATTTGGAAGAATTCAGACAGGATTTGTCCAGATTACGTTATAATCCTTGCTATGGAACTGGAGGCATTTAAAAAAAAACTGTTCAGGAGCATTTTCTGTTTGCTGCAAAGCATAAGAATTCAGGACAGGATTTGTGAACACCTATTTTCACAGGGCTCTGGACTTCAGCTCCAGGCAAAAACCTGCAGCTCCACTGTTCCGGAGCTGCTCCACGCTCCAGCTCCGGGCTCCGCTCCAAAGCTCCATTTTCAGACCTCAGGCCTTGGATCTAAAGGGCCAGTGGCGGTGGTTGTGCACAGCATTGCACAAGTGCATGTGTAATGCAGATGTCCAGGTATTGCATGATCTTGGAAAGGTTTCTTTCAACCCAGCTAAACCAGTGGTGTATTAGTAAAGACTACAAAGAAGTATTAAGCAAGTCAAGAACAAAGACAGATTATGAAGTAGTCAGTGATGTACTGCGCTGTGCAGCTGTACCGGAAGGGAGTTTAATGACTAAACAGTATATTCCCTCCTGGCACTGCAGGACTGTTCCCTACAGTGTACTTGCCAGTGCTTTGGCCTACCTTTTTTTAAAGACTTGAGTGTCTTCTCTTGGCACCATTCTACTACTCTAAAGGAGCCTCCCAAATACTCAATCTACATCCTTTTGCTTCGTTTCATACCTATTACAACTCCTTAGCTTGCCTTAAATGGTTATTGTCCCTCCTCAGTGCTTATACTTGCCAGACATTTGAAGGAGGTTAGTGTGCTTTCCTGTTCTTATTTAGCTAAGCTGCACGTGGCTATGCTTCATTTAATCTTCCTTCCTAGCTAGATAAGTCACTCCAGCTCCTTTTATTATTTGTATTGCTCTTTTCTGAATTCCCTGCATTTCTTGCATTTCACAAACATCAGATGATGGACCTTTCTGCCTGCGGCTACCAACAATCTATTTTTTTTGTCTCTTTCATCTGGTCTTTCATCCTTTTAGAAGCAAAAAAAAATTGTAACAGTGGAATGTTGTGCCCATGCATTTGAAATATGCAGTGTCTGAATTGGTTTATACACTATCATCCAAAACCCACTGTTTCTGGTGTGAGCATCATAGGAAATTCTTTCAAGTTACTATGGAAGTGCCTAGATATGTTGGAGAACCTAGGGTGTGGATACTTACCATTGAGTCTGCCATATTTCTTGGCTGATAACTCGGAGTAGGCACATAGGATGTGGCATGAGTCTTGTGTGTGTGAGGGAAGGATTTCTTGTTCTCAAGTTTTTGTAGTGTCACCATGGTATCTGAGTTCTTCAGTTACAAGGGAGCTTCAGATAGTTTCTCTGTTTGACCCTTTTAATCTCTCTTGCTGTTCCCAGATGTCTCTTGGGTGGGAAAGGTAGGTTGACTCCCACAAAATATGGTTTTAAAGCAATTACATACACAGCCTCTGCTTTAAACTAGTACAAAGCTCTTTCCAGCCTTATCTACAGTAGGGTAAAAAGTGTGAACATGCTCTAACAAACTTTTTTATTCTAGTCTAGACAAGACCTCTGTGTCCCTCAAAGGTTAATGGGTAGAAAGTGCTTTGAGAGCCTCTGATGAAAGGCACCCATAAAAGTGATCATTATCATCACACAGTCACAGTAACCTGTCTCCCGTAGACAGATAGAAATGTAGTCTAAGTGTATGTCTTCACTCCAGAGTTAACGTGGGTGATAGGTGCCCAGGTCTGAGCACCTGAGTTAGCCTAGGCTGAGTGTAAGCAGCCACACTGTGAAGCCGTTCCAGAGTTAGTATCCTCACTGGTGCGACACTTACCCATATGTGGTATTAGGACTTCGGAGGGCCTATCTCATGGTTCTTTGTGCTGCAATAAGATGAGCCACTCTGACTCTTTGCCAGTGAATTTTGGAAGAACTTGTCTGTCCTTCTAGGCACACGTGTGCGGATAAATTGTGGGAAGGCTTTGGAGGACTGTTGGCACTCTAATGATTTTAGCCTGCATTGTCACAGCAAAGTGGGTAGGTTACCAATGTGTGTGAAAGTGCCTCTTGGGGTTTAGCCTGCAACCCCAGACAAGCCAGCAAGCCCAGTTTGTAAGCACCACTGAACTTGGGTGAGAAGATTTTGTGTGTGGACAGCAGGGGGATTAGCAGAAACACCTGAGTAAGCGCCCATGTTAACTCTCCCGTGAGGACATATTTTAAAGGGACAAAGACAGTGTTCTCAGTTGCTTAGGCGGATCTGTAATTCTGTGGGAATCTGTTCTGACAGCTTTGTCAGTTCGGCTTGGGTCTATCCCATACCTGTCCTGCCCCTATAGCAAGTATGGTTGTTTGCTGAAGACAAGGGCATCAGCATTCAGTCCTATACATAGAAACTGCATAACTCATTCTCCAGGGCACCTCTCTGGATATAGATCATAGAATCAATAATGTCTTTAATTGGTGGATTGGGTTTTTATGCACCCTACTGTTTCCAGTACCATTTGGGATATTCAGCCAGTTCAGGTGACATGGTGGCCTGTCCTGATGTGTGCAATGCTTTCTTGGCGGTGGGGGCGGAGGATTCGTATTGTGGCACATCTCGGTCTCATTTCGCCCACCATCTGATGGAGTCATCTGATGAAGCCCATATAATGATGAGCAAAATGTCAGGAAAAATGAGGTCTCATGGTGATGTGATTCACCTGAGAAGAGAGGGGTTTTAATGTGGTGAATCATGCCTGTCAAAAATCCTTTGTAACACCCAGTACAGTGCAGTTTAACTCTTTAATCACCGATCGTTAACATCTCTTTCTTTATGCTCCCAGTAGAATCCATAAGATTTAATTGCAGCAACTTTCATATTTTCAACTGCACTTTGTTTTACAAGCATTCTCTGCTAAGGGGCTCTCAAAATCTGGCAAAGTCCAATCTAAACTGGACTTGAGACAGCAAATGAAGTTCATAAATGATCATGGAGAGGAAAGACAAAGCTGACAATAATAAGATTACACAGTAATGCATGTACACACCTTGACAGTGCTGCAAACTTTTTAAAAACCTTTCCTTCCCATCTGTGTTCATGCAGCTGTACCCAAAAGAGGTGGCGAAGACCCCTGAGACCTTTAATTTTACCTGTGCTGCTAGGGACCTGCCACACTACTTGCGTTCATCATTCCTACCAGTGGAACAAAAAGTTTATAGATACGGCAGGCAGCTCTTTCTTAAGGGACAAAGCTGTTGGAGAAGAAGGGCCAGAGGAGAGATTTTAAATTAAACCTCTATTAAATCCAGACCAGCTTTAACTGAGTCTCCTGTTGTTGTGGCCTTTGGCTGTAAGGTGCCCATCACAGTGTTGTTTGGGGGTGGAGGGGTGTCCTTTGTGTGATTTGGATCAAGGGAATACCATAGTTTCCGCAAATGGGGAGCACTTACTGTGTTCCCTTGTGGTAGACTAACTAGCTATCCTGACAGGACCAGAAACTGTGAGGTTCCTAGCCAGGAGGAGAACTGAGAAAGAGCTTCCCAGACCTCCTCTCATTAGTCTTTTCTTTGTTTGCTGGTCCCTTGGTGGTGGCTATTAGCATTTAAGACTTACAGTGCAGTAGCACCTAGAGGCCCCAGTCAATATGGGGTCCCCATTGTGCTCAGCTCTATATAAATATACTGTATAGAAAATGACAGTCTCTGCCCCAAAGAACTTAGTCTTAAGGGTTATAAATCCTCTTCCCCATGGAATTAAATCACAGCAGCAATTCTAGTACCTGATCCAGGAGAGTGGTGGTGCAACAGAGGGAAAGCATAAGCCAGACTTCACTCTAAATAAATAACCAACGGGGGCACCAGTGGCCTGGAGTAAACGTGTCTGTAGTTAAATACGCTTCGCCCCCTTGCCTAGCAGGGATATATCTTATGTTATTACTGTGTCACCTAGGGCTGACTCCAGCGGCAGAGAAGCAGCTTCCATAAGGCAGTTCTTGATCCTGTCTGTAGGGAGGGGTAGCAGAGAGGAGGACATAACAGGCACATGGCTGCTCCCTTTCCTCACCAGGGTCTCTGTAACTGATCTGCTGGAAGCGAGGGTTGAGTGGAGACATAAGAGGGGAAACGGTGGAATCTGTGTCTTCTTTCTTCCTCCCAATGGTAGTTACAGCCCTGATCATTGCTAGCAGGTGCATGTGTGTGTCTCTCTGAAGGACATGTTTTTATATTCTAGTGGAGACTAAAAGCCAGACAAAACAAACATTCCTTAGGGATATTTTTTTAACAGGAGGGAAAGTTTTTTAGATTTAGTTTTTTCTAGGCATCTATGCTTTTTGTTTTGTTGTTTTTCTTTTCTCTTTTCCAGTCTCTTCCAAGCCAGGGACCTGTGTGAAAGTGCTGACGATTGAGCCCCCAGGTAACTGTCGGCTGCAGGAGGATCTGGCTCTACTAGCAGACTGCGCCCTGCCGGCTGAACTGCGGGTAGGGAGTGTTTCTATTTCTTCCCACACTCCACTGGGACCTTCGGACTGAGGGAGCTGCTTGGTCACACACACTTAGGCTTACTTTCTCTGTTCGTTTTTGTGGTCACTTGTTTACTGGTATTAATGGCACAAGCTGACTTTCCAAACTCTGAAGCCATGCATAGCACAGGGAAATGCTGTAAATCTCATAACCAGGCTGCCGGTTTTCCTTTTTGCAGCAAGATTATTCCTCCCTCAGAGATTTGTAGAGGTTAGATCCCTGGTCTCATCCAAGTCAATCAAAGTTTCCCCATTGATTTCAACGGGGACAAGATTTAGCCCCTAGTTGAGTATATTACTGGGATGCAAGAAGGGGGAAAAAATTCCTTGGATGACAGCAGTACCTTTGGGTACGTATAGATGGAATGGGATGCCTAACTGGGATTATCGGTCCACAGAGTTTAGCTGATCCTCTGGTTAAGAATCATTCCCCATAGTGTATTGGCAGGGAGTTAGTTTGTTACTTTTCTCAGAAGCATTGAGTCAGGATTATCTGTTAGACTCAGCTATGTGTATTCCACACTATTGATTCCCAGCGATGCAAGTAAACAGGGAAGATATTGGTGGACCCCAGTTCTTCCTGCCTTTGTTCATCTCTGTAATATCGATAGTTGCATCTTATATTTTCCTTCCTTTAATATGTTTGTCCCAGTTTCTTCACATTGAGTAGTAAAACTAATAACATACTCATTTTAAGCAGCTCTGTGCCTGTGGGCTATATAACTGAACAGTGTAACAAAGCTTATTGCTTTCTTGTGCGAAACAGAACTCCCTGATGCATAGCTCAAGGAAATGTCTGAAGCAAGGTAGAAACTCTGTCCATGTATCTTTTTTTTTTTTTTTTATGTGATGGTGCCTTAAGTTTCTTAAGCAAGATGTGCCAAGGTATTTTGTGCTGGCTCTTAGTGATCCAGTTATTCTAATTCCTGAGGGATTTAAAGAGGGAATCCTGTCCATTGATGTTTCCTCTATCAAAGCAGAAAGCTGCTTTTTTTGTATACCTTTGTTGTGGTTTTCTTTATTTATCATTAGTTACTTGGAAAAATCAAAAACCAGAGGGGAATGTAGAATGAATTCCAGTAGTGTGAACCCCAAGCGCTTAAACATCACGAGTGAGGTGCCCAAATACAATGAGAGTGACTTAAAAATCATGCAATTAAAATAAATAAATAAATCAGGTTCTTTGGTTTTGTTTTCTGGTTTCTGAGCCTTTAGGGTGCACGTGGGTCACATTTTTCGAGCTTTTCTCCACAACCCTAAGGGCTAGAAACACACTTCCTTTCTTTAAAAATGAAAACCGAGATTCCTCCATAGTCGTATGGGAACGGGTTCTTTAAGGAAGAAAAACCCCAAATGTCATGAGAATCTGGATAAAATAATGAGTTAGCATTGCTGAAATTTCCTGAATTTTTTTCAGCTGTTTTATGTATTTTAGAAAAAAGTACACCATAATCCAATCTAAACATGTTACATTGATACTGCTGTCCTACTTTGTGTGTGTGTTCATGAATGCTAGAAGGAATGGGGGAAATTTATTAGAACATCTGCATGGCACCCATAACCATGGAATCAGGGTTCTTATTACCCCTAATTGCCTTGTTTTAACTTGATAATTTTTTAAAAGCTCCTCTCTTTCCTGGCCATTTATAAAGATCCTAAAGACAGGATTGTAGCCTTTTAATCTGCCTTTTACTGCTTAATTATCATTTACATCTCTTCTAAATCTTTGTTTACTGGGGTCATCCCATGAAGTAGGCATTTGAGTCCCAGGAGCAGCAATCCTGCAACCTCACCAGTAGATTCTGATACCATACAAATAATATAATACAAAACACTTAATCTACGAGGCCAAAGCACACTGACCAGTCAGTCACAAACGTGAAGTTTCTTGTAATAAACTACAGTACGGTTTCTGGTGCTTTGCTTTGTGCTTTTGTAGATGCTCTATTTTGTTCCTTGTGTCATAGAACCCTGATGACTCAACATGCAGCTGGATATAAAATCTTGAGTCTGCTTCTCCACTGGTAATCCCATTATGGATTGTTAGGACATAATGGGCCTCTGTAGGTTGTCCTAAATTATTTACGGCTGAATTTTTCTACTGTGCTTATTTCTATCTAGAAGCAAATTGCTTCTCCCTGTTGGATGTGCACATTACTGTCCCCGCCAGTTGTTCTTGTCTGAATTTAGACAGCACTCTCTTTGGGGCAGGGACGTAGGCTTCCAATGTTTCTTGAAGTGCCATGCATGTCTCCAATGCTGTATAAGACACAGAGCAGGTTAAAAGCCGTGGGGATAAGATGGGGTGAGACAGATACTCTGAAGCGCTACAGATCCTTTACTTTCAGGAGCTGTAAAAATTCCCTTTGTCCTGCTCCCAACAAAAAGAAAGAGTATACAGGTTACCAACTGTAACTAAAGTCGTAGATGAGGGAGACCAAGCAGGGTTGCTGCAGAGTTTGGGAAGGTGGCTTTGCTGTTTAATAACCGAGAAATTGTGACGGTCATTAGGCTTAGTTGTACTATAATTAGAAACTATTCTGCCAAATGGTCCTGAGTACTGACAGAGAGCCCAGCGAGTTGGGCCAGGTTGCCATGCTCCAAAGTAGTGTGAAATTCAGAGCCTTTGCTAGCTTAGTGGTTCTCTGCAGCCTAGGACCAGGAGTGCCAGAGAATCCCCATTGTGTATGAATTGAGCTTGCCTGATGGTATTGAAAGCAGCATGTATCTCTGTTTGTTTCCTGTTGAGTGAGATTGCAGAGAGGGGGAACCTGATACGTCTCACTTAGCCCTGGTCTACACTAGGACTTTAGGTCGAATTTAGCAACGTTAAATCGATTTAAACCTGCACCCGTCCACACAGTGAAGCCCTTTATTTCGACTTAAAGGGCTCTTAAAATCGATTTCCTTACTCCACCCCTGACAAGTGGATTAGCACTTAAATCGACGTTCCCAGCTCGAATTTGGGGTACTGTGGACACAATTCGACGGTATTGGCCTCCGGGAGCTATCCCAGAGTGCTCCATTCTGACCGCTCTGGACAGCACTCTCAACTCAGATGCACTGGCCAGGTAGACAGGAAAAGAACCGCGAACTTTTGAATCTCATTTCCTGTTTGGCCAGCGTGGCAAGCTGCAGGTGACCATGCAGAGCTCATCAGCACAGGTGACCATGATGGAGTCCCAGAATCGCAAAAGAGCTCCAGCATGGACCGAACGGGAGGTACGGGATCTGATCGCTGTTTGGGGAGAGGAATCCGTGCTATCAGAACTCCGTTCCAGTTTTCGAAATGCCAAAACCTTTGTGAAAATCTCCCAGGGCATGAAGGACAGAGGCCATAACAGGGACCCGAAGCAGTGCCGCGTGAAACTGAAGGAGCTGAGGCAAGCCTACCAGAAAACCAGAGAGGCGAACAGCCGCTCCGGGTCAGAGCCCCAAACATGCCGCTTCTATGATGAGCTGCATGCCATTTTAGGGGGTTCAGCCACCACTACCCCAGCCGTGTTGTTTGACTCCTTCAATGGAGATGGAGACAATACGGAAGCAGGTTTTGGGGACGAATATGATGATGATGAGGAGGAGGTTGTAGATAGCTCACAGCAAGCAAGCGGAGAAACCGGTTTTCCCGACAGCCAGGAACTGTTTCTCACCCTAGACCTGGAGCCAGTACCCCCCGAACCCACCCAAGGCTGCCTCCTGGACCCAGCAGGCGGAGAAGGGACCTCTGGTGAGTGTACCTTTTAAAATGCTATACATGGTTTAAAAGCAAGCATGTGAAAGGATTACTTTGCCCTGGCATTTGCGGTTCTCCTAGATGTAGTCCTAAAGCCTTTGCAAAAGGTTTCTGGGGAGGGCAGCCTTATTTCGTCCTTCATGGTAGGACACTTTATCACTCCAGGCCAGTAACACATACTCGGGAATCACTGTAGAACAAAGCATTGCAGTGTATGTTTGCTGGCATTCAACCAAAATCCGTTCTTTCTCTCTCTGTGTTATCCTCAGGAGAGTGAGATATAATTCATGGTCACCTGGTTGAAATAGGGTGCTTTTCTTCAGGGACACTCAGTATAGCCCATTCCTGCTGGGCTGTTTGCCTGTGGCTGAACAGAAATGTTCCCCGCTGTTAGCCACAGGGAGGGGGGAAGGTTGAGGGGGTAGTCACGCGGTGGGAGGAGGCAAAATGCGACCTTGTAACGAAAGCACATGTGCTATGTATGTAATGTTAACAGCAAGGTTTACCCTGAAAGAGTGTAGCGACTGTTTTATAAAATGTGTCTTTTTAAATACCGCTGTCCCTTTTTTTTTCTCCACCAGCTGGATGTGTTTCAATGATCACAGGATCTTCTCCTTCCCAGAGGCTAGTGAAGCTTAGAAAGAAAAAAAAACGCACTCGCGATGAAATGTTCTCCGAGCTCATGCTGTCCTCCCACACTGACAGAGCACAGATGAATGCGTGGAGGCAAATAATGTCAGAGTGCAGGAAAGCACAAAATGACCGGGAGGAGAGGTGGCGGGCTGAAGAGAGTAAGTGGCGGGCTGAAGACAGGGCTGAAGCTCAAATGTGGCGGCAGCGTGATGAGAGGAGGCAGGATTCAATGCTGAGGCTGCTGCAGGACCAAACCAGAATGCTCCAGTGTATGGTTGAGCTGCAGCAAAGGCAGCTGGAGCACAGACTGCCACTGCTGCCCCTCTGTAACCAACCGCCCTCCTCCCCAAGTTCCATAGCCTCCACACCCAGATGCCCAAGAACGCGGTGGGGGGGCCTCCGGCCAACCAGCCACTCCACAACAGAGGATTGCCCAAAAAAAAGAAGGCTGTCATTCAATAAATTTTAAAGTTGTAAACTTTTGAAGTGCTGTGCTTAAAGTGCTGTGTGGCATTTTCCTTCCCTCCTCCACCACCCCTCCTGGGATACCTTGGTAGTCATCTCCGTATTTGTGTGATGAATGAATAACGAATGCATGAATGTGAAGCAGCAATGACTTTATTGCCTCTGCAAGCGGTGATTAAAGGGAGGAGGGGAGGGTGGTTAGCTTACAGGGAAGTAGAGTGAACCAAGGGGCGGGGGGTTTCATCAAGGAGAAACAAACAGAACTTTCACACTGTAGCCTGGCCAGTCATGAAACTGGTTTTCAAAGTTTCTCTGATGCGTACCGCGCCCTCCTGTGCTCTTCTAACCGCCCTGGTGTCTGGCTGCGCATAACCAGCAGCTAGGCGATTTGCCTCAACCTCCCACCCCGCCATAAACGTCTCCCCCTTACTCTCACAGATATTGTGGAGCACACAGCAAGCAGTAATAACAGTGGGAATATTGGTTTCGCTGAGGTCTAAGCGAGTCAGTAAACTGCGCCAGCGCGCCTTTAAACGTCCAAATGCACATTCTACCACCATTCTGCACTTGCTCAGCCTGTAGTTGAACAGCTCCTGACCACTGTCCAGGCTGCCTGTGTACGGCTTCATGAGCCATGGCATTAAGGGGTAGGCTGGGTCCCCAAGGATACATATAGGCATTTCAACATCCCCAACAGTTATTTTCTGGTCTGGGAAGAAAGTCCCTTCCTGCAGCTTTTGAAACAGACCAGAGTTCCTGAAGATGCGAGCGTCATGCACCTTTCCCGGCCATCCCACGTTGATGTTGGTGAAACGTCCCTTGTGATCCACCAGAGCTTGCAGCACTATCAAAAAGTACCCCTTGCGGTTTATGTACTCGCCGGCTTGGTGCTCTGGTGCCAAGATACGGATATGGGTTCCGTCTATAGCCCCACCACAGTTAGGGAATCCCATTGCAGCAAAGCCATCCACTATGACCTGCACATTTCCCAGGGTCACTACCCTTGATATCAGCAGATCTTTGATTGCGTGAGCTACTTGCATCACAGCAGCCCCCACAGTAGATTTGCCCACTCCAAATTGATTCCCAACTGACCGGTAGCTGTCTGGCGTTGCAAGCTTCCACAGGGCTATCGCCACTCGCTTCTCAACTGTGAGGGCTGCTCTCATCCTGGTATTCATGCACTTCAGGGCAGGGGAAAGCAAGTCACAAAGTTCCATGAAAGTGCCCTTACGCATGCGAAAGTTTCGCAGCCACTGGGAATCGTTCCAGACCTGCAACACTATGCGGTCCCACCAGTCTGTGCTTGTTTCCCGAGCCCAGAATCGGCGTTCCACAGCATGAACCTGCCCCATTAGCACCATGATGCATGCATTGGCAGGGCCCATGCTTTCAGAGAAATCTGTGTCCATGTCCTGATCACTCACGGGACCGCGCTGGCGTCGCCTCCTCGCCCGGTATCGCGTTGCCATGTTCTGGTGCTGCATATACTGCTGGATAATGCGTGTGGTGGTTGATGTGCTCCTAATTGCCAAAATGAGCTCAGCGGCCTCCATGCTTGCCTTGGTATGGCGTCCGCACAGAAAAAAGGCGCGGAACGATTGTCTGCCGTTGCTCTGACGGAGGGAGGGGCGACTGACGACACGGCTTACAGGGTTGGCTTCAGGGAGCTAAAATCAACAAAGGGTGTGCCTGTACATCAAGGAGTATTTCAGGCAGGACTGCACGGAGGGTTCCAATAAGAAATGGTGCACCAAAGTTATCGTTGTTATTGGAACAAGGAGGTTAGCCTGGCCTCTGATTGATACATGGCTAGATTAACCTCGCTGCGCCTTCTCTGTGACTGACTGCAGTGTGATCTAGACAGGGGAGGAGGAAAATGAGTACAAAACAAATCTGGTCTATTTCTTGTTCTGACCCACTCCATCTATCCTTTACATCTTTGGCTGGCAGCAGACAAAAAAGGCGCGAAATGATTGTCTGCCCTTGCTTTCACGGGGGGAGGGAGGGTGGGAACGGGGTCCTGACGATATGTACCCAGAACCACCCGCGACAATGTTTTAGCCCCATCAGGCATTGGGATATCAACCCAGAATTCCAATGGGCAGCGGAGACTGCGGGAACTGTGGGATAGCTACCCACAGTGCAACGCTCCGGAAGTCGACGCTTGCCTCGGTACTGTGGAAGCGCTCCGCCGAGTTAATGCACTTAGAGCATTTTCTGTGGGGACACACACACTCGAATATATAAAACTGATTTCAAAAAAACCGACTTCTATAAATTCGACCTAATTTCGTAGTGTAGACATACCCTAATTCCCCACTATACCCAATGCTCTCTGCTAGTGCGGTTGGGTAGGAGATAATATCTGCCATTCTTCCACTGGATGTGGAACTTCTTGGCTTGTAGCCCTTGCACCTGGGGAAACCTAGAGCCAGTTTTTGATGTGATTTGCTCAGAGGAGAGCCTTGTGGTAGGGATCAGACTTTTCATCCCAGGCTGCTCAGGGTATACACCTAGATAGGAGAAAGCAGAGGAAACTCTTGTTTTCAGGGGATAATTGCTCTGGTTACATGGCTGTGAACATAGATTCACACAATTGAATTCCCTTGTGTCCAGAGAGAGAGAATAACTTATAAGCAACATATCCATAATGCTATTTTTAAAAAAAACCAAGCCCACAACCTTTTATGCCAGTTGGCTTGGCACATTGAATTGGAGGGAGTTGTGTTAATAATCTAGTGAATTAGTTTAACTTTAATTTCTTTGGACTGCAGAGTGACAAGAAATTGAACTGTGCATGGGAAGCTTTGTATTGAATGGTTTCAGAGTAACAGCCGTGTTAGTCTGTATTCGCAAAAAGAAAAGGAGGACTTGTGGCACCTTAGAGACTAACCAATTTATTAGAGCATAAGCTTTCGTGAGCTACAGCTCACTTCATCAGATGCATATCGTGGAAACTGCCACAACAAAACAGCTGTAGCTCACGAAAGCTTATGCTCTAATAAATTGGTTAGTCTCTAAGGTGCCACAAGTACTCCTTTTCTTTTTGTATTGAATGACATTGTAGTTTCAATGCAATTGCTCCAGATCTGTGCATTCCTTTACTTAAGCTATAAAATGACTTTTTACGTATACTATGGTTAAAATAACATGCCTTTCCTTGACCGGTGTCAATGTTAAGATGACCATCCCATGATGTAAACTAAATACCCACCCAGCAATCCACCTCCTCATTTAGAAGTCCAAGAGGAGTTATGAGCATGCCACTGTTGGCTTGAAGGTCATTTGGCTCTGCTGGACAAACTGGGAAGGGGAATTTCAGTTCAGAAGCCTCTCCACTGAGACTACCAGGCATCGAGCTCTCAGATGTATAAATCTAGGATCAGTCAGGAAGAGCATCTCTAGTGATCTCCATTGCTGCTGAGGTGTAAATGGGTAAAGGTGGGTGTCTCAGATAGCCAAGACACACAGGTCTTTATAGATCAATGCCAACACCTCTAATGTTGATACCATGGATGCAAACTGCAGAAATTTCTTATCTTTTAACTTGTCTTTCTAGGTGGGTTTTGGGGAGTTGCCATTTGACAGCACTGACAACTTTAGCAGCTGTCCTGATGTGTGTTTTCGAGTGGCAGATTACAACTTTTTATGCCATAAGGTATGCGCATACATTTAGAAACATCAAGGTCCATGTACACATCCTTCCCACGCACTTAGTACAAGATAGTTAGATATACTGCAGGGGTAAGCTTAAACTTAAAGCACTCTTCTTAATGAAACAGCCCAGCTTGTCTCCCTTCAGGGTAAGGATATTCGTGAATTGCAGTAAGAGGCATCTACACTGTGTCTCATACTGTCAGCAACAAATCTGAACCTGTCATTGGAAATGCTGGATCCTTAATAGTTCAGGATGACTCAGTGTAAGGGTGGAACTGGAAACAGAACTCAGGAATCCTGACTCTGAGCCCTCTAACTAGAACTGTATTGCTACTCTAGATTAACAGTCACTCTAGTTAATATCTCTCTTTTGCTTTGAGAGCAGTAATGTGTAAAAATAAGACATGAAAGAAAAAAAACAAGTTTATCAGAGTCTAGGGATAAAAACACAGAGCGATGGCAGAGGTTATGCTACTGACTCGGTGCTTTGGAACTTGCTTAATGAATTCCTGAAAGTTGATCCCTTGCCTAATGCTGTTTGGCTCAGTGCAGCAGAAAGGGAGATGTTAATGTTGGATTTTTCCTTTCCAATGCAGGCATTTTTCTGTGGCCGCAGTGATTACTTCAAAGCCCTTCTTGAGGATCATTTCAGTGAGAGCGAGGAGCTGCAGACTCAGCCCACCATCCCTGTGGTGACCCTTCATAACATCTCAGAAGACATCTTCATCAGGGTCCTCTACTACATCTACAGCGATGACACTGAGGTGAGACCAGCCTACTCTCTCCTTTCATCGCCTTCAAGTTATGCCCAGATGTCTTTGCAGAAGTGTCATCCTCTAGTATCCTACTGCTGGTTTGTTAAATACCACTCGCCCAGTCTCCTACCTGGCTTGAACCTCAGTAACCCAAATACTGGTATCTCGGTTTTATCCATGTTGTAGGCTAGGCTGGGACTTTGTTTCCTGAATACATCAGTGCAACTGCTCCTAAATGCCATATGTGTATCTTTCATCCTAAATTAATATCCTGTAAATTAGGATGCATGTTACTTAGGCCAGATACATAATGCATGATTTGTCTGGCTGTGTATTCTTCCCCACTGAATGCTACTGTGTAGCACTGACTGCTCTCAAAGGCACACAGTCAGAATTCTGCCACTAGATGGCGGCTGAAAACAGATCTGCAGGTGTGCTTAGGTTAAGAGGCCTGTTCGTTTACTGTTGGCATTACAGCCTATCTTTGCATTTAAAACAAAAATTACTTGCATCGCTGGAATGTCTAGATGTCCCACTCAGAGATCAGGGACCCATTGTGCTAAGCACATAACAAAAAGACATCCCCTGCATCAAAGAACTAACAGTCTAATTAAAAGTGCAGCCAGCACTATACATCTTTTGGCAGCACTGAAGGGGTTAATGATGCTGATGAGCTGGTTAAGCAAAGCTTAAGGCTTTCCTGTATGAGTGAGACTGTACCATTCCTACTCTCGCATTCCTACTGTGGGTTAGCCTTTGGTTTGCTGTGACCACCTGCACATCTGTGACCTTATTCCTGCTGACCAGCTTGGCTACAGGCAGCAACATAGAATCTATGATAGGCAGAGAGATGATTTATCAGACAGGAAGTGACTGGCTAGCTTGCTGAGGCTGTCATTAATACCCTGTAGAACTTCCTCACATTATCTTATTCTGCTCACAACCTCCTATTGTCTATGTTCTGGAGGACAGGTGGAATGGGAGGTGAGGAGCCCTAAGGCACATCAGAATCTTATCACAGCCCTGCAGCCAGACCCAGTTCCCGCTGCCCCTCTTTGAACCTGCAGAATCTCGCTAACTCTCTGTTGTTGCTAAGTAGAAGTGTTTCCAAACCAGAGTTCTGGCTGCAACCTTCCCTTTCGAGTGGCTCTTCGGATGCTACCTGTTTGTGCACTGCACATGCCTGATGGCCCACCTCACTTAAAAACAATTTACTATCATTCCAAAATTATTAGTCATATTTTCCAGTGGCTATTTGAGTCCCAAGCCAAATGAGCTTTTGTGGAAAGAGGCCATCTGTTTGAAAAATTATATTTAATGTTTTCTTGATTATTTTTCCTGGCAGATTTTCAAAGTTCAATAGTTTGTACAGTGTTTTTTTTCTTCTTAGGCTTAAGTCCAGTCTAGTGCCGACATAACCAGAGTCCCCATCCTGCATGACCTCACCTTTTTCAAAGGATTGACATTTCTGTCACGGTTGTGTCCTTCACAGCAGTCCTTATTATCAGTGAAAGGGGAGTGTGTGTGCATGTGGTTTCTGAGTGGGAAAAAATAAGCAGCTGAGTGGAACTTGTGTGTATGTGTGTGTGTGTGTATATATATAAGGAAGTTTGAAAAGGAACATCAAACTGATTGTTTTCTTATTGAACAGTGATCAGTCGAGCGTTTGGTGTTTTCAATTCAAATGCTCATGACCTTATAGGTTCCCAAAGCGTCTTATTAGATGTTACAGTAGAGAGATTTGCAGTTACTGTGGGGGTGAAACTCAATCAGTGTGTGGTCAAATTCTCCTAAGGGAGGGGTAGGTGATATGCAAGCCTCCTGTGCAAAAGTCCTTGAGAAAGGTATAAACATGGCTTTGGACTATGTAAAGTGAGAGGGAGCACAGATCTGGGAAACCTGCGTCTATAACAACACTTGATGAATAACCCCGACAACCTTGCTGTTGCTGCTTTGAACTGCATAGCTTTGTTACAGCACTTTAACAACTATTGTGAGCCTCTGACATGCCTCCTAATACACCTTGCATTCTTATGTACAGTTGTGCACTGTGGCAAACAAGGATTCACCTTTCCAGTCCCATTCCAATGCACCCTTGCTCTGAATGATCTTGTTTACTCTAGTACTAGTGTAGACAGCCATGCAAGCACTGCAGCTGCAATGGTGCAAGTAATCCTTCTAGTGCAACCCCACTTTGAAATGATCATCTGTATCTGTGTGTGGATGTGGGCAGCACTGCACCTGGCCCAGAATGGCTAGTGTGGAGGCACTGCACCATTGCAGCTTGTACCTGTGCAACTTGCAACTGTGAAGTTTTTTAGCATAAACATACAAGATTTCATTCTCCTCAGAATCCTACATGACCTGGTCTCTTCTAGAGCATGTGCATGCCATGTCCCACAAATCCAGATGGGTAACAGTGCTCTTCACAGTTCCTTTCATATTAGCAATAGTAAAACTGCACAGAAGAGAACTCTAGTTCCAGATTAGTGACGTAGATGATTGATTAAAATAAACGTCAAGGATTTGACCAGCCAGGAAAAAAAGAGAGAGAAAAGTCTGAACAAGGTTTAGGACTGACTTTTTTTGTTTAAAAAGACATCAGACCTTGCTATTTAACCATCTGTTGTCATATTACAGAGTAAGCATCATTATAACACTTACTTCATTTCTAGAGATTTCATTAAACTGAGTGAAAACTCTGTGTACGCATATTTGACACAGCCCGGGCATGACAATCAAGTGTTAACATTTAAAAAAAAATTAGACTAATATGCTGGGTTTATTTTTGCAGGTGAATGTATTTTGTCTGAGTATTGAATAAAAAGTAACCCAATATCTTGCTTGACGTGCCTAGTCTGTTAAGTGTGTATAATAGCTTTTGTTTAAAAAGACAAGTATTGTAAAGATTGTTCTGTTTCCCATATTTACATGGCAAGGGTTTGTAAACTTGTTAAAACTTCCTAAATACATTAAATAAAAAAATTGTTTTTGTCAATCTAATATGTCGCTTAGGGGTGTGAGAAATAGTTAAGCCGATGTAAGCCCTGGCGTAGCTATTGCTAGGTCAACAGAAGAATTCTTATGGGTGTGATTAACCACAGTGGCAGAAAAACCCCTTCTGTTACAATAGCAAGTGTCTACACTACAGCACTGCAGTGCCGTGGCTGTGCCGCTGTAGTGTCTGTAGTGTAGACATCGCCTCAGTCTCTCGAATGGTGGCATAGAGCTCTCTCCTCAGGGTTCGCACTCCTGCACTGGTGTTTTTCCCCTAACTGCAAGTAATTATGTCTGAAATAGATTGCCCTGAGATTTCATCTCTCACAGAGGAACATGGTGTAGGCAGGACTTTCTTGATGGTGACTCTCTTCTTTGCATTACCAGCTGTCCCCAGAGAATGCTTATGACGTGCTGTGTGTAGCAGACATGTACCTGTTGCCGGGGCTCAAACGCTTGTGCGGGAGAACCTTGGCTCAGATACTTGATGAGGACAATGTCGTCAACATCTGGAGAATTGCAAAGCTGTTCCAGCTGACGCGACTGGAGGACCAGTGCACGGAGTACATGGCAAAGATCATTGAGAAGGTATGCGAAACCCTTCCCTAAGATGTTTCAGGTGTGACTACTAAATGTGCATCTAAGTGTTGCCATGGTTTAGTGTATGCACTTTTCATTTCTGAAGTTGTTGGGTCATAAGTGAAGTGAATTTTGTAGTCCCACCTTGGTCCTCAATAGGACCTGCCTCACAGTTTGACATGACTGGTGAAGAAGGCTGCAGTTATGGAATAGCATTGAGTGCCGCAGATCACAACTGATGTGCATTGGGGTGCTGTGTGCAGGGGTAGGTGGGAGTGTTCATCTCCATACATGGCTCTTTCTGGTGCAATTAGTGCTTTTGTACTGTAGCCTCAAATTCATTATAACCCCCAAAAAGCAGATTATCGGGGCTTCCATAGGGAAAAATTATTACTGATGATTAGCTAAATAACGAATCTTATTACACTGGAATCCTATTCACAAGGATCAATTTGAACATTCCTTCCCGCTGCTGTTTTGGCCATTCTCTCTTATGGCTGCTTGCAGATCCAGGAGTCAGTGATGTCTGCAGAGAAACAGTGACCATATGGCACAGACAGTCTCAGTTCTTCTACTAAGTATTTTGGTTCCTAGCGGGGTCAGTAGTTTTATATAAATGGCTCTAATTAATGCTCCCACATGAGCTGTAACATTCTTTACCTGCAGCTGAGAGGCTCTGAGAAAGGTGTGAAACTCTTTCCTGCCTCTGAAAACAGTGCAGAAAATCATTTCCAAACAGTTCTTCTCATTCAAAAGTGCCATTGATCAATATAAATGAGGGAACCAACACATCAGCCTATGACCAGAACTGGGTTCTGGAAAGGGGATTTTTATCTAACAGCTGAATGAACTGTACAAGCAGTGATCGGGAACATTTAATTCTTGCCACTGGGACTTTGCTTAGACTAACAATTTTAGGGCATTCCCCCATCGTTTTACTAATGCTAAGAACAGTGGGAGTACTGGTGCAGGGAGGGCTCCAGGGGACCACGAACTGTGTCATCTAGTGGAGCACAGAGCAAGTTGAGATGACCCATTAGTTAGATGCCAGCAGATGTCCACCCCTTGTCTACAGTAGCACTTTCTCTAGGAGAGCTGAATTGGTATGGGCAATGATGGGAAGTTCTTGGCAAAACAGTGTAGTGTAGACCAGGCCTAAAGTTCCACTGCAAGATTGACATCTCTTGTCTGTCTCTGCCGTGACAGGAGCTGTTGGCTTTCCCTGTGGAGGTTTGTTTCCTGGTTTTTTTTGTTTTTTTTTCTCTCTCTCTCTCTCTCTCTCTCTGTCTCTATTGTGAGTTCATGTAAATGGTGCCCAAACACTGCAATGATGGACATTTGGTCAGTGTGTGTTTACAACAATATACTGAGGGGGTTGCAGCCTAGCGACAGGTTTTGTCTGCTCTTTAAACATTTGAGTCTTTTTCCTGCTGGTTAAAGGTGCAGGATTGACAGCCCTGAAGACTGAATCCTTGTGTTTATCCATAGAGCAGATACAGTCTTGTAAATGGCAGGACAAGCTTTTCCTGTGAGCTGCCCCTTGCTGGTGTGTCTCACACTGAACCTGGAAGGACTCCTGTAGAGTGTGAAAGGAGAATTCAGTCTCCAGGGGCTATTCAGTCCTTGGCACTCTGTATCCTCCTTGTTGGAAGTCTCATCAGAAGGGCCAACTACGGGGATGACCTTGTTTTCGTCATTTTCTCAGTGGTAACTAAGCTGAGACCCTCCAATTCATTTCACAAACCCAGGTTCCTGAACTCTCCAGACTTTCACTCATTACCGGCCTGAGCTTGATTTGAACTGGCGACTTAGTGGTGAAAGCTGAACATCACGTTGCCACTTCCCATCAGCCTTGCAGCTTCCCTAATTGATGTCTTGTCTTCATCCTTCCAGCTGGTGGAGTTGGAGGAGTTTGCAGCTGCGGTGAAGGAGAATGCTGAGGCGGTGGAGGAACGGCAGGAGACCGATTCCATCCCCCTGGTGGATGACATCCGCTTCCACATCACCAGCAATGTGCAGACTTACAGTGCCATCGAGGAGGCCAACCAGAAACTAGAGGCACTGGAAAACCTCCTGACCAGTATAGGGCTCGAGTGCTGAAGTCTGTAAATCCTGCTGTTGGATGCAGAGAGCAGCCGGTGTGACCTCCAGTGGGTTGCCTCTGAATGCAAGAACATATGAGTCTTAGTCAAATGACTTTTTTTTCTTTTTTTCTCTCCTCCTACCCACCACCTTCCCCCCCCCACCTCCCCCGGCATGGTTTCCTTTTAATTCATTCATGGCTGGACACTCACGTTTTTGTTTTTTTCCTTCCGTTAATAGGATCCCAAAGTGCAGACCAGTTTGATAGTTACTGTTTGTACGATATAGCACTGAGAGGGAACTGCCAACCACATGACTAATGGAGCTCTATTAATGGACTCCATGACATCTGGCCCCAGGAGCTGCCCCACCCTCTTAGCCAGCAATGCATTTCTGAAATTGGTTCAAACCAGGGTTCTTGTGTAGTGATCAAGGGAACAAAAATGGATTATGCTGAGTGTAAAGGAATCTGTTAGAATTAAACTGGCTGGTCTTTCGCTGTCAGGATTATGGGGAGTTAGCGGAGAGGATGGCATGTTAATGGTGCACAGGAATTTAGCCTTAGAGAGGCACTATCTGACTTCACCTGCTCTTCCTGTTTCTCAGTCACAAACTACTGGGATCCTTCAAGCATTGGCACTTGGATTTACACCCTCCGTGTAGTATGGAAGTTTAGGTTTTAAATCCATATTCTGACAGATTGTGACAGTGTATCCTTGATCAGGGGGACATGGCTAAATTGAATAATTTCTTTTCTGGATACTTTGTTTAATGCATGTCCCAAATATAAACCTGTAGAAATACATTCGAGAGCAGCAGGAGAGAGACCCAGTCTGCTAAAGAGCCAGTGACTTTTCAAAGGCACTGATGCAGAGGTACTGCCCTTGTCTCGCTCGAACAGGGGAGCAGCTCCTGTCCTCTGAGTTGCCACGTATTCTTTTTTTGGCCTGTTGTGTAAGGATGAAGGAGAGACTTATCAAAGTTTAAGGGTGGGTTACAAAGAAAAGGGAGCTTTACAAGGCCTGTCGCAGTTCATCTGTCCTAATCTTTCGTCTTCTGACTTTACTCCGGCTTAAAAACCTTGAGTTCCTTGTTCTTCAAGAAGCTAATTGTTCATCCTTGCAAATGTGTTTGGGGATTCTTCCTCTGCCATAGATATCATTATCTTTAGAAATCTGGTCTCCCTTGGCTTTTAGAGAGGGATGGTGCTGGTCTTTCCCTCTTTTCTCAACATCAGTCAGCAGTTGCACTAAGTACATCTCATCATATGGACTAGTTCTCCGAGCCCTGTTTCCATGCCGTTACAGCCCTTCCCTGTTACAACCCATCCTGTCTCACTAGATGTCCCTCTTTAGTGTTGCCCTGTTTCTAGATACCCTCGGAGGTGGAAGTGTAGCAAGAGTTTTACTTGTCACTCTGTTTTGTGTGACAGCATGGCTGGAAGTTGCAATTTTACAGGATGTTAGGGTCATGAAATGACTTCAGGTTGGATTCAGTGGTCCTGTGTGCTGATACTGGGTGATACTCCAAAGAGACATTATTGCCAGAGTACAGGCAATTACATCCTCTCTTTGTTAACTTGTGAGTGAGGTCAGGCTATTTTCTTGGTGTTGGCTAGAGAGAGGAAGGGGATCTACGGTCACAAAATCTTGCGTGCACCCAGATTTTGTTCTTTCTTCATAAATCTCCTGTCTCTTGTCACAAGGATACACTATGGATGCTAGACTTTCTAGAGTTGTCATCAGAGTCCCAAGGATTCACTGTCAGGTTTTCCCAGAGAGCAAAGCATGGAGACTTAACTGCTCTTACCCTTTAGACAGTCATAGGAAGCACGTGGCTTAATGGTGGGAGACAGAGGAAGTATCATAATGTTGGAAATTTAATGCTGCCAAGGACTTTGAGTGGATTCTTTCTGCCTGGGAGGGAGAAAATTGGGCTGTATTAGTTGCATGAGGAATCCTATCAAAATGTTGGTGCTGCTGTCACTGGTGGATGTTGCTGTTTACAGTAACTGCATGATGTAGGGGTTTCAAACCACACCCTAGTGACTTGTGCTATTGTGTGTTGCCCCTGTGCATTGTTCATGCAGATAGGTGATCTGGGTCCCCAACAGCTCCTCTGACCATGCTTTTGGTAGCGTTTTTTCAACATAACCAAGGGAAGGGATTTAAGTTCCCCTGTATGGCAAGGACTGTGTTATGTGGGCTTTATGTTGTCCTTTCCCATCTGCTAGCCTGGCTTCCGAAGTGGCTTGGACAGCTAATGAAATTGCATATGATTGTCTTGGTTTAGTTATGATTATGAAGTTCCTACATAGTTTGGCTAAGACTCCAAAAGGCTCAGTGTGGGTAGAGTAGTAGGTATTGCCGGCGGGGTTGAGCTGTATCAGCAGAGTTGTGCGTGGAAGCCCAAGAATAGACTAGCAGGTCAGGACTGAGATGCGTTGTCAGAGCCAAGAGTTTTCAGCTATGTACTGGCTCTCCCAGCCTCCAGAGGATTCTTCTTATCCATATTTATGTGGCGTCTCCTGCAGACGAGGCATCTTTGGGGAAGAGAGTGTCTCTGGAGGGTGTTGAGCTATTCGAGCAGGATCTACCTCTATTTTTGTTAGAAATTCCTTTGGGGAAACAGGTGAGTTTTCTGGTTTGCTTTTTGCAGGCAGGTGCCAGCATCTTGGTTCCATAGTGTGCATGCCTGGTCCTGTATCAGAATAATGACATGGAAAGAGGAACTGTATGTTCTGCTCCTTAAATGTGTGTATTTTAGAACACCCTAGGTCTGTGTACTTCCGTATCCATCTACAGAGCACAGATTAGCATTGGCTGAAGGACAGAACGACAGGACAATGAAGTTCTGAGAGCCAAAAGTAACCTGCAGCTGGTGAAGCGTGTCTCAATTTAAGATGTGGGGGGAAGGGCTGGTTAGACTAATGCTAAATCCCTTGTATTTTGTGTCAGGGGAAGGAGTGTGTGTTGTCTCACCCTCTGAGATGTAAGCTCTTTAAAGCCCGCAAAACCTGTTATTCAGAAACAACCTTCTAGCTAAACTGGTACGATTCACCTGTCTTTCTCTTCCCTTTATTACTAAATATGACTTTGTATATAAGCATGAGGCTCAGGTTTTTATCACCTCTTCTCTGCTCCTGCTGTATACATTTCTCAATCACTCTGCTTGCAACACAACCTTCCTTTTCGCAGCAACTGTTGTGACCTCCCCCCCTTCCACCCAGAAGACTACGGGCCACCAATTTAGATGGATTTACACCAGCAGTGAATTTGGCTTTTGCCCTCAGAGCATGGTGTGTGTTGGAAGTAAGATTCAGGAGCAGGACTGTTGAAAAAACACTATCCTTTTTCCATGCAGGTATCTTAACTTTTACAGTAAAAAGGAGAGTGGTACAAAAATGGGTGAAATGGCAGCCACACAGTTTGTAAGTATTTTCCATGCAGCTGTTCTTAAATGTGTCCATTCCTGTCCCTTTAAGCAGGGAACCACTTAGAAGTTGTAATTTGTGGGATTAAAGGTCAATGTGGCCTTTTTATTTTCCTCCCTGGTAATGCAGTTTTGTTAAATGTGCTGGATGAATTCGGTACACCTTGCCTGTCCAGCTGTACATAGTGGCTAAATCTCTGAACTAAACTGGATTGTCCAATTACTGAGTATCTAGGGCTCCTTCATCTCTCTGAAAAACAGATAAGCAGGTGGTTAAGATACAGAACAAGCTCCTTAATTGTAAAATAAATAAACTAGTTTGTAACATGTGTTGAACTCACTTTAGTGTTGCAAATAATTTTATTGCAAGATGAAAAATTAGGATTTCTCTTGTTAGTCTTTTTTTGTGTTCTGTTCTGCTATCCCCATCCTCTTAATTGACGATTAGCACTTTCTTGAAATAAGAAAATTGTAAAGTTTATCAGAGCAGCAATATATTATAATAAAAATATTTAAAAATGTAATGTGTGAGCATGTGTGCAGCAATAAAAAAAAAATGTATATTTCACTATGCCTGTCTCTGCTGCGGCCTGTTTGTTAATGACCCTAATGATGTCTGCGTGACTTTATTTCTGAAAAGACCCAGGTGGTACATTTAGCCTGCACTCCACATCCCCACCCACCCACCCACCAAATAACTATTTTTTTTCTGCTCTTAAGCAGTGGGGGAAAACATGTGTTTCCACCCCCCCTCCCAGTGGGCCAGTCATATAATCCCTGATACAACACAACAGCAAAGAATTGAGAATGTTTTTATTTTTTCTCCACATATGGGCTTTCTTCTTCCCACCCCTGGAATGTCTTGCCTTATTACTATTGCCCTGCCTGGGCCAAATTCATCCCTAGTGTAACTCCATTGAATTATGCCAGAGATTATTTTGACACCAGTGTACTTTGGGGGTTCTCCCTGAGGCACAAGTAATTTCATGGAAGAAACCTCATGATCACAGAAGTATCCCAGCTGCATCCACCTCCATCTCTGAGAAGAGAGCAGACTTTTGTCTCCCCTTCAAACCCCGTATGCAGCCAGATTGCTAGAATGTTGTTTCCGTAGCAAATGGTAGTGACCTGACTGGTAAAGGTGCTGAACACCTACAGCTCCCATTGACTTCAGTGAGAGTTGTTTCAGGGTAACAGCCGTGTTAGTCTGTATTTGCAAAAAGAAAAGGAGTACTTGTGGCACCTTAGAGACTAACCAATTTATTTGAGCATGAGCTTTCGTGAGCTACAGCTCACGAGTTGTGTGTACCCAGCATCTCTGGAAGTAAAAACCCAAGCGCATGCTAGGTAGCTCTATGTAAGAACATACAGTATTCTTGGGGGAAGCCCAGAAACCTTTGAATGACTTGAAACTGACTGAAGGGACCTATTTTTGAAAAGTTCAGACAGTGATCAGTCTTCAGTTTGTGACTTGTACCAGCAGGACAACAGTGTTTAAAGAAGGCTATTCATGGTGAAAGTGGAACTTGCTGAGACCCTAGAGTAAAAGCCATGGATTGGATTATCTTTTACCCGCTCAAGTAGTTTGTGTTGGTGCATTTATGGTCAGTTTCTAAAAATGGCACCTTCTCAGTTAACAGACCTCATTCACTGTGTGTTGACAGATTCCTCTGCTCTGTCTATTGACTGAAATGAAGTTTTCTCTATATCTTGCTCCTGTTTGCACTGCAAAATCCACACATTTCTGGGAGCGGGATTCAATTTTGAGTTAATGTAGTTAACAGTTCAGCGGATGATGTACATGCTGTAGTTGCAGAGTCTTTGCCAGTGATGAAGTTAAAGGCAGAGGGAGCTCTGACTCCCAGATTCCAGAGGGAGTTTCGGGGGCTGGTAGTTAGAGCAGTTCTTGGAAACAAAACAAATCTGACATGGAGTTAAGAGACAGAGCCTGCAGTGGAACCCACTTATCAAAGTAGAACCACAGTTTAAACAAGGACTCTACACTTTTCCAAACTGTTTGTTTGTCTTGGAAGAAAAGCAAGAGTCAAATAGAGACTGAACTCCCCTCCGGGCAAAAGAAGTGGCCCCTCAGGGTTGGGGTTGTGGAATGCTGTTGGAAGTGTGTGCGTGTGTGAGAGAGAAAGATCTTGGCTATACCTACCTGGCCATACTCTACTTCTTTGGCAAATAAAAGGGACTTTGGTTTCCAGGGCTGTCAATCCAGTACCTTTCATGAGCATTAAATGCACACGAAAAATTAAGCTTAGAAATCAAAAAGGTGCCTAGAGAGATGACAGCAGTTAAGAATGGTCAACATTTTTTGGGGGGAAAAAAGCCCTGCAGTATTGCACGTGCTTTTTTTGATGAGGCACTTCTCCCATAACACCCTGAGGTTAGTAAGACTTGAAGGGAGCGTGACAGCAAGCAATTGCTGGAGAATAAAGAAGGGGGCTCGGGGAAGGGACTTCAGTTCCAGCTAATGAGCTAGCCATGTTCCCAAGGATCTGTTTGCCAGGTTCCTGAGATAAGCTCTGAGAGGAGGGAGTATAAGAGACAGCTCCCCTTTTCCCGCAGTGTTAGCTGACGAGGCTCCAGGACTGGAAAAGATCAAGAGGCAAGTCCAGGGAAAGCTCCAGGCTCTTTCCACATTGATCTCAAGGCATGGTTCAAAACAGGGGTTCTTCACTGGAAAGAGAGAGGAGAAAAGCCAAGTGAGGCTGTCTGAATCACTCCTATAAGAGAGTGGGGGAAGGGAGGCCTGGCCATTGTACTCCTCTTGCTAGGCATGCTGGGAAAGGGGAGGAGTCTTGGGCCTTTATAATTCAGGCTCCTCTCCTTCTCAGCTAGTGCTTGGAAGAAGTGCACCCAGGAAGAGTGCTGTCTGCTGGGCTGAGAAGACCCTGGTAGGTAAGACTTCTAGAAAATATTTGAATGAGCTTCTATTTGGACTGAATGTATTCTTATATTGAAGAAACTTGGGATTTGTATCATTGTGTATTTAGGGGAGCTGGTCTGTGTGTTAAGGTGTAATAATTGCCCTGTTGAAGGATGGGATGAAGAGGTTCTCTTATCCCATCGTTTTGGGTGGACAGGAGCATCCTGATGCCATTATGGTTAGTGACATGGAGTTGCCTGACAAGTGACACTGATCCACTGAGAGAGAGAATCTGTACATAGAAATCTGCACTTCAGGCAAATAAAGTAATACTGTAGAATGAAATCCTCTGCTCAGACAGAGAATGGTAGGATCATCTTAGCCCTTACTGGAAAGATCAGCTTTGATCTCCCATAATAAACATCTAAAGAAGTGAGCATTCTAATATAATCCAGGCACAGAACAGCACAAGAACCAATATTGCTATTAATTTAATTTAAAATACTTCCATAACAGTGGAGCTAGCATTCTGCTGCTCTAGAGTTGCTGTGCCCATACCAGGAAGAACTTTACCAAGTAGTTTTAAGACCTAACTTATTAATGGCCTTATTTCCTTTCCCCTCTCCCCAAAAACACTGTTGCTGAGACACTGAGAACACAATACAAAATGGACAGGAGAGTATTTCAGAGGGGCTCTTGCTCTTCAGATCCTGATTACTTGTGGTCACTGAAGATTTTTAGAATGTTTGGTTGTTGTTGTTGTTGTGTTTTTTTTGTTTTTTTTTTTGCAAGAGATGAGTGTGTTGAGCCTGGTGTCCTGGACAAGTTTTAGCTTGGGTAACTCTTGTGTGTCCCTGAATTCCCCACAGAGGGTCAAGTAGGCACAGCATTCCTCACTCCCTGACCTAACTTGCTTTGTAGCGATGGTGAATGCTGCTAACTAAACAGCTGTCATGTTCTACTTCAGAAGGAACAGAATTAGAAAATGATTTCTTCCCTACTCTGCTGCAAAGTGGTGGTCGTGCTCTCAGTAAGAATCTTGAACTGAGAACTTGGTGGGTAAGGCCTTGTCCCCACTGGGGGGGGGAATTGGAAAAAAGTTCCCATTGGTGCAGCACCCCCCTACAGATGAGTGCTGTGCATAGGAGTTGGAACTAGGGGTGTGGCGGGATTCGGAGGGGGCATTGCCGCACCCCCTGTCTTGAAGTGGTTTCCATTATATACAGGATTTACAGTTTGGTTCAATGGCTCTCAGCCTCCCCACTATAAAAATTGTTCCAGCACCCCTGAAGTTGTGAGAGCACTGGTCCAGACTAAGTTCCTGCAGCCAGTGACATTAACACCATGTCGCATACACCTGCTTTGAGCAGGGTTAGAAGACACAGTGGTAAAAACATCAGTGAGTGGTGGAGGTTCGCTCCATTAGGGATCCCAATGTTGTTAATGCAGGCGCAGCTCCTCTAGTGTTAGCAGTGGTGAGAAGCTTCCTGCCAGAAAACCAACCCTGTAATCCAAAGTGAAGGAAGCAGTAACTTCAAATGATAATATATTTGTAATGTGAGCTTGCATATGGCACATAATCTATTCCTAAGTGGAAGTCTTACTCAGAGTGCTGCTTTGCTTTTAGAAAAGCTGTGCAGGTCTCACCATTTTCCAGAGGAAAAGCTAGTTTTTAAATTAAAAACAATAATTGTGGAAAGAAATTTGGAGCAAAATCTTGCTGTCCTCAGTAAACCTAAAGTTCCATTGACTTGATTGGTAACTTTGACTCAGGATACCAGGATTTGGTCCATCGCCTTTGAGTAGCTGAGTCTTGTTTTATTCTCTCTTATTTAGGGAAACTTTCTTAAAACTTGAAAATAGTTAAGGAATAGTATTAGCCATTGTCCTGACAGTTCTCTCTTATTGTAGCATTAGCTGCCTCACTAAATCCTCTCCCCGGTCCCTCCATACTTTCTTCTCTGTAGACATTTTCTTGGGAGTTGGAATAAATGCTTCCTCAGCTAGACTATTCACCTCCTTCTGGGCTAAACAGATTTCTTTGCCAAGTTTCCTGTAATTAGACATTCGTGCATATCAGGAGATTCATACAAACTCTTAATTGATCTCTTAGGAATTTTTTCATCTGGATTTCTGGAAATAGTCCAGGCGTTGAGGAGCATCCACAGCCTGACTTAGTCCCATGGAGAGAGAAAGCTAATCCAATGCCTAAATTAAACTCTACCTCTCAAGGAGTCATGAAGGGCATGGAGCTGATCTCTAATAATTTATAGACACTGTATGTGACCTGGCTATTGGGAGAGTTACCGTCTGGCTGTATTGGATTACTGGAATGCTTACTGCAGGCGTATGTTGGTTTCATTTAATAGTAGTGTTGTTAAGAAACAAGCAGGAAGGCACCACAATAGCTCCAGATAAACAACCTCACACTAAACAGAGGAGGGGTCATTAAAAGATAATGCCTCTAGGCAAAGTTACAAGATTTGTGTTGCCAAGGCTGGAAGTAAGAAGATCAAAAGGATACTAAACTGTTAAAATCACTCACTGGAGAGAGGGTGAGGCGATTGTTGGAGAGCTGTTTGTGGAGAACAGACTGAGATAGTCAGACTCTGCTGGTGGGTCTGAAGCAGCAAAGCCTGCCTGGCCAGACACCACAGGGTGATGGGGCTTTAGGTTTGTGTAACTTGTTTATGTAGCCTGTTAAAATCTTTTTTTTTCTCTTATGGTGTGCTTTGTTTCAACTGTTAAGATTAAACAGTACTTTGGCTTGAGAAAGCTGGCTGATCACTGATACACCACTGCATCCAAAGGAAAGATGTGCAGACAGGGCTGGATTAACCTTTTGCGGGCCCGGCACCAAACATATTTGTGGGCCCCCTTGGGGGCAATGGAGCATAGGGGGGGTCAGTCCCCAGAGCAAAGGGATGGCCAGGGGCATGGCATGGGAGGGCTGACCCTGCTCCACCCAGCCCAGTGCTAGGGCACTATTTACAAACCGGCAGTTGCCAGACACACAGTGGCCCGCCTGGCCCTGTGCTGCCAGCATGTCCCTTCCCCTCGGGGGGTGGGCCCACGCCACGGCACACCACACAGCCCCCTGCATTCAACACCCCCGACTTCCAGTGGCCAGAGCCCCCCCCTCCCCCGGACCCATTATGCCCGGGCTCCCCCAACTCTGTCACAAATGCACAACATCCAGCGCCCCCCCCCAACACCCTAGTGCCCCAACACACAGAGTTCTTCCCTGCCCCCTCACAGCCCAGCAGCACCCTTTCAGAGACCCACTCCCCCATGCCCTGCCTCCTGGCCACACTCACCGGCTCTCTGGGAGGCGACTGTGTCTGCCGGGCTGAGCCAGCGGTGCAGCCAGGGCTGGTCCCGGGATGGGGAATTGCTCCAGCCCCTTGGGAGTGGCATGATCAGCCAGGCCAGGGCCTGCCCCAGCCAGGCTCCCTCAAGACCCGATTGCCTGGAGAGGCCCAGCCAGAGCCAGAGGTGCACTGGGGTCCGGCCAGGAGGCAGGCAGAAGCTGGTGAGGTGGGCGACAGGGCAGAGAGGAGCCGTCAGCTGGCCGACGGGCTGGCCAAGAGGAGCAAGTGGTGGGTGGGGGTGGGGAGCCAGCAGGCTGGTGGGATCTCAGGGCACAGTGCAAGCGGAGCAGGCCTGGGCCCTTCTGACCTGGCCTGGCTCCATGGAGCCACTGGCGCCATTGTAAACCCGATGAAGTGAGCTGTAGCTCACGCAAGCTTATGCTCAAATAAAATGGTTAGTCTCTAAGGTGCCACAAGTCCTCCTTTTCTTTTTCTGGCACTGTGTGCGGACCCAAACCCAGTTGGGCATGCTAGGTAAGCATGGTTTCACCACAGGGTGCTGTAGCTCACCACCCAGCCTAGCAGGCGGAGAATTGTGGTATCCTACCCTGGGGGAAATAATGGCAAAAGGCCTAATGCCTGAGGGACAGCACTCGGAGACCCAGAAGGGGGCCAAAGGTGCTGCTAGCCCTGTAACCATGACAGTTGTGTGTCTGGGTCTCTCTCACCTTATCCAACCTGATCCTTCCTCTCTTGGTGACAATCTGTTAGAAGAGTCTGCCACTGCAGGCATTCCTAGTAATGGCTAGGATAGGTAATATTTGGTACTCTTCATTCACAGACCTCAATGCTCTTTACAAAGGGCAAACAAGCATTATCCACATTTTACTGGAGGAGAAACTGAGGCAAAATTTAAAGATGAATAGGGTTTATAATCCAGCTTTCCTATTCGTGTTCTGTCCCCCCTGACCCCACTCCCTTTCTGGAGATGACCGTGCAGGTGCCCATGTTGCCTTCCCCACGTGTGACAGAAAAATGAATGCATGTATCTCTATTTCATCCTTTATGAACTATCCGTCTCTGTAGGTGGTTTTAGTGTGAATTACAGCCCTACTTTACTCTCCACTGCCATCTAATGTCCTATTAATAATGTGTATATATATATATTAGGGCTGTCAAATGATTAAAAAAATTAATCGTGCTGTTAAACAATAATAAATACCATTTATTTAAATTTTTGGATGTTTTCTACATTTTCAAATATATTGAGTTCAATTACAACACAGAATACAAAGTGTACAGTGCTCACTTTATATTTTTATTACAAACATTTGCACTGTAAAAAAGAAACATCAGTTCACCTCCTTGAAGTACTGTGGTGCAGTCTCTTTATCATGAAAGTTGAACTTATGAATGTAGAATTATGTAAAAAAGAAGAATTGCACTTAACAATAAAACAATGTAAAACTTAAAAGCCTACAAGTCCACTCAGTTCTACTTCTTGTTCAGCCAATCACTCAGACAAACAAGCATTCAGTGTTGGGGGAAGACGGGGAGGGGGGAAGTAAGCAATGACTTGTGCAGGAGGAGGGTCTGAGAGGACAGGAGATGACAATGGGGAGGAGCCAGCAATAACTTGTGCAGGAGGAGGGGGAGAGAGGTGTCTTGTTGCTGTTTTTGGAAGGGTGGTTTCTGGTACTGGGCTCACCAGGCTCGCCTCCTTTTACTGAGGTAGGTGGGCTCCTTTCAGCTGAGTGAGCCCTTGTTTGCAAGGGAGGGTGGATTTTACCTCAGGGACTCATACTGCCGGGGAGGAGAGGCTGGTGTAAGGAGGCTGAGCTCCCCAGCCCCATGTTCTCTGTGGGGTACGCCTGGATCAAGCGGTTTGCTAGGGGCAATGGGGCACAGCGCAGGGGGGTTGGTCCCGGGAGTGAGGGGCTGGCCGGGAACAATAGGCCCGGGCTGGCTAGGGTGGTGATACATCCCATTTTGGCCAGGACAGTCCCCTTTTTCAGCTCTGTCCCGGCCGTCCCTACTTTTTTGCCGAAACTGGGCATTTGTCCTGGCTGCAAGGCAGAGCAGAGGGTGGCGGCTGCTGCCCGCCCACAGGGAAGCGGAGAAATTTGCTGCTGGCAGGCAGTGCTGGTTTCAGAGCTGATCCCTGGGTGGCATAGAGCTGCGGGGTTGGGGAGGGCAGGCACAGAGGTGGTGGCAGTTCAGACCTTTCACCAGTCTGCCTATCTTAGGTACTTATATGGCCTCCATTACTCTAGTATCTGAATGTTTCACCCCTCTGAGGTATCCCTATTTTATAGATGGGGAACTGAAGCGCAGAGAGGCTGGTTTTCCCAAGCAGGGCATTGAACCCAGGTCTCGCAGGGCCAGCCCACAACATTTTGGCTCCTGAGGCGGGGAGCTCAAATGATGTCCCCATGCCCCCTCGCTTGGGCCAAAACTTTGAAAGGTCTCAGTTCTGCCTTCTTCCTGTTCTCCTCTCATGGTACTGCTCTGCTACCTACCCCAATAATGGAGAACTAACAACTTAAAATGCCTTGTTCAACAATTTTAAGTAACACTTAACTTTCAAGCGCCTGAACAGCAAATGTAACTTTTCGTATCTGCAAAGTGAACACTGGCATTTTTATCTGTTTGAATAATCAAAGTGGTGCTTTCCGTGCCTTCTTGGTTGCAAAGATTTGAACTGCTTCCTGAAGGCCCACAGTCTGGGCCAGCTCATGCTCTATTGAGATGGTTGCAAGGCCAACCAGCCTCTCCTGTGTCATTGTGGAGCGTAAATGTGTTTTTATTAACTTCAACTTGGAGAAGCTGCTTTCTCCACTGGCAACTGTTACAGGAAGTGTTAGAAGTATGCGCAGAGCAACAAAAGCATTTGGAGAGAGGGTGGTCATCTTATTTGTGCACATATATTCCAGGACAGCCTGTGGAGTTGATCCTGTTGAAATGTATCTTGAAAGGGCTTTCAGTTCATCACCTAAATCACTCGCATCAATATCACGCATGTCATCCTGTGTCAACACTGTCTCTAGTGCCCTGCATTGCTGGTGTAGGTCTTCTTCAGGTATAGTGAGGAGTTTTGGAATATCGTACAATATCCCAAATATCCTGCTGTGTTCCTTTAGCTACATGAAACGTTCTTCAACTGACTGCATTGCACAATCTAGCACCTGGTTAAAGAATTCAACTTTGAATTGTTGTTTGGGGTCTCTTATGGGATTATCCCGTGCCTCATAATCAAAATGTCATCTTCTTCAGTGACTGTTGTATTCTTGAATGGGTGGGAAAATAGCTTCAGTGTGAAGTTCCTTTGCCAACTTCTGTGCACTCTTCAGAACGTTTGAAATCCCTCATCTGACCGATAAGACTGTAGGTATGACTTTGCTTTGTCTAGTTGTTCCATTGCTCCAGATATATCAAGGTCAACACCTTGGAGTCTCTTGCTTACAACATTTATTTCAAACAGTATGTCATGCCACAACACTAAGCCACACAGAAATTTGAAGTTATGTATGTTTCTGGTGATTCCATTTCCCTCTGCCATTGTTCTCTCACAAACAGTTCCTGTTATAGCATTATCCTCCATAATGGCAACTATGGCATCATCTATCTTCCCAATTTGATGTTTGATAGGCTTTATCGCCTCCACTCGACTTTCCCATCGTGTGGCACTCAGTGCTTTTAATGTCAGAGAGGATGTTCCCAGATGTTGCTTCAAAATTTGCCATCGATGAGTTGATGCAGAGAAAAATACATAGATGCTTTGAATTACATTTAAAAAATTCAGCCGGCTCACTAGAAGCTGATGCTGCATCACTGACCACCAAGTTCAATGAATGAGAACTGCACGGGACAAAAGAAGCTCAAGGGTTTAACTCTCGGATCCGTGTCTGCACTCCTCTGTTCTTTCCTCTCATGTTGGCACCATTATCGTAGCCCTGACCTCTCATGTCAGCTATCTCAATTCCCATGTCTTCCAGCTTTTTAAGAAGCACATTTGTCATACCACCTCCTGTGGTATCATCAATGTCAATAAATTCTAGAAAATGCTCTCTGACAGTCACCATTGCAGGGACATTTTCACTAGGTTCTGTTGGTTGGTACAAAACGCACCATTAAAGTCATTTATTCTGGTATGGCTAATGTCACGTGTGCAGTCCAGAATAAGGAGTAATATATCTTGCTGACTTCGGATCTGCCACAATCTTCTGTTTGACTTTTGTTGCCAGTAACTGTATGATCTCATTTTGAATTGTTTTTCCAAGGTAGTGGTGTGTGTACATTTCTTGGATGGTGACTCTTCTTAGATGCTCCTGGAGTACAGCATCAAACTCGGCCATCAGCTCCACAATTTTAAGGAAGTTTCCATTGTTTGGCACATACAGCTGATCTGAAGTGCCACGCAGTGCTAGGTTTTGGGTAGCAAGCATTCTCACAATGGCAATGAGCCTTTTCAGAACATTTTGCCAGTAAAGATACTCTGATGCAATCTTCTGTTGATGCTGATCATCTATGGTGGCCTTTAACCTTAGTCTCATCTCAAGCTCTTTCCACCTATGGAATGCTCTCTGGTGGTTTGCTGCCTTCTCATGGCATGCCAGATTTCTAGCCAGGTTTTTCTAGTCCTTTGTTCCTGTAGAACCCAATGTGGCTGGAACATTAGACTGGAAGAGTTTGCAACAAAAACAGTATGCAGCATTCTGGGTTTTTGAGTACATAAGCCATGGCCTCTCCACTTTGTCACCATTGGGGATTTCACACCAGTAATGTGTTGGCTGGAAACTTCTATTTTCATTGTCTTTGGGGAACATGAAGTTATTCGCTTGCTGTGGCCCATGCAGTACAAGGAAGTCCCTCAGGCTACTGCTCAAGTGGGTCCACAGTCCTGGATCATCCTAGACTTAAGGAACTAAACTCAGCAGCAGCTGTTTCTTGCACCTCCACCACACTCTTCTCTGATCTACACTTTTCTTCAGGAATGTGCATGGTTCCATCCATTTGAGAGGAGATATGGGTGCTGCAGTAGCTGCCAGGTCACCTGCACTCTGACTAACTGGAAGATCAGGCATCTCCTCACCACTCACATCCTCACTGGGGCCGGAAGGCTCACCGTGAACATTTGTGTCTATATAACTCAGGAGATCTCCTTCCTGCTTAGATAGAAAAGCTTCCTTTGCTTTCTGTCTTTTTCTGAATGCTGCCCCAGAGGGGCGTTTTCTTCTTGCACTCGTAACTGCTGTTCTGTGCCAGCTATAGTGGCTCTCAACACTCAATTAAAGGGGACAAATAAGCAGGCTGGTAGCAGAGCCTGAGTGAAGGAAGATATCAGCGTCTTAAGGGCCTAACTGGCTCCTACTACTTCAGTTGACTGCCTGGTCTCTCCTCAAGTGGATTCAGGGAAGCAGCAGAAAACAGGAAGCTCCCTGAGAAGCTGGTGTTAATCAGTCCAGGCTCCTGGGGGTGCATGAGAGTTACATAAGAGGCTCCTCCTCTTTCTCTCCCTGCAGCTCCTACTGCTTTCTGTTATTCCTTCTCCCCTTTTCTCCTGCCTGCCTGTTATGTCTCTTGTGCCCTCCTTCCTCCAGCACAGCACTCCACCATCTCTGTGCATCTAGAGCAGAGAGAATACATATGCACCAGCAGCAGACACAATTTTTTACACTCTGGGGAGGGCGCCTAGTGGCGGCCTCCCCCACCACAGTCTGGCACCTGAGGCGGCCGCCTCAGTTCGCCTCATGATAAGGCCGGCCCTGAGGTCTCCTAAGTACTAGGCTAATGCTTTAATCAATGGATCATCCTTCCTCTTGTCCGTTACTTTGTGAAAGTAGAATGAATTATATTGAAATTATAATTCATTAAAGAAATGCATCTGGTGGGTTTGTTGAAATATAGTTGTCAGGAAGAGAAACATTAAGGAGTATGAGACAATGGGTCCTCCAACTAATTAACTTAGAGCTCCTACTGAGCTAGGAGATTGGTAAATGTTAGTATGCAAATAAGATATGTATGTATATTTGTCAGTTTCTGCTTCCTTTTGTCTCTTACATTAAATTGGCTTTGGCTTATCTTATAAATAAGTTAGCTTGAGCTTTTGCAGGGGGCTCACATATCTGGGCGCATTAGCAAAGCGCTTTGCTAATAAACAGAGTGATCTGACAAATTCTGTGAGCCTGAAACTGACTTTGACAACTTCATAAGTCTCTTGCCACCCCTCTCCCCATGTTGCATGCTTGACAACCTGTCAAGCAAACTCTCGCTTATGGACCAAAGATGCCATTTGCTCTCATTTTAGGTGTGGTTAGTAATGAAACTGGATGATAGAATTTACAAAGAGGATCTTCAAAGAGCAACTGAGCTAAGCACTGAGTCCCCACAGCAGCGTGGTGGTCCTAGCTAACATTTCCCCTGTGCTTTTCAGCATCAAAGAGATTTGCTTGCTTCGTTATTACAGCACCACAGTTGTACGTGGTGCTTTATGACAGGAGAGACCAGGCCCTGCCCTAAGGGGCTTACGTTGTAAATAAATGGGGGAAGGGGTGCAACCCTATCAAAGCTATCTCTTTTTTCTCTCTCTCTCTCTCTCTCTCTCTCTTTTTTTTTTTTTTAACCTTTCCTTCCTATTTTCCTTTCCTATGTGAGGATAAATAACAAAGAAACACCCTTGGAATTCCAGGTAAATTTTAAAAATGCCAGTACCCTTTGGGTGCTTAGAATGGAAAAACATAAGCAAAAGAAACACAGTAATATTTAGGGCTGTTGATTAATCACAGTTAACTCATGTGATTAACTCAAAAAAAGTTATTGCGATTAAAATAATTAATCTCGATTAATCACACTGTTAAACAATAGAATATCAACTGAAATTTATTAAATATTTTAGATGTTTTTCTACATTTTCAAATGTATTGATTTCTATTACAACAGAATACAAAGTATACAGTGCTCACTTTATATTTTTATTACAAATATTTGCACTGCAAAAATGATAAACAAAAGAAATAGTATTTTTCAATTCACATCATATAGATACTGTAGTGCAATCTCTTTATTGTGAAAGTGAAACTTACAAATGTAGATTCTTTTTATTACATAACTGCACTCAAAAACAAAACAATGTAAAACTTTAGCGCCTACAAGTCCACTCAGTCCTACTTCTTGTTCAGCCAATCACTAACACAACAAATTTGTTTACATTTACAGGAGATACTGCTGCTTGCTTCTTATTTACAACGTCACCAGAAAGTGAGAACAGGCGTTTGCATTGCACTTTTGTAGCCAGCGTTGCAAGGTTTTTATGTACCAGATATGCTAAACATATGTATGCCCCTTCATGCTTCAGCCACCATTCCAGAGGACATGCTTCCATGCTGATGATACTCATTTAAAAAAACAAACCGCATTAATTAAATTTGTGACTGAACTTCTTGGGGGAGAATTCTGTTTTATCCATATTCTGCCATATATTTCATGTTATAGCAGTTTCAGATAGTGACCCAGCACATGTTTGTTTTAAGAACACTTTCACAGCAGATTTGACAAAACGTAAAGGAAGTACCAATGTGAGATTTCTAAAAATAGCTACAGCACTCGACGCAAGGTTTAAGAATCTGAAGTGCCGTCCAAAATCTGAGAGGGATGAGGTGTGGAGCATGCTTTCAGAAGTCTTAAAAGAGCAACACTCAGATGCGGAAACTACAGAACCTGAACATCAACAAAGAAAATCAACCTTCTGCTGGTGGCATCTGACTCAGATGATGAAAATGGACATGCGTCGGTCCTCTCTGCTTTCGATCGTTATCGAGCAGAACCCATCATCAGCATGGACGCCTGTCCTCTGGAATGGCGGTTGAAGAATGAAAGGACATATGAATCTTTAGCGCATCTGGCACATAAATATCTTGTGACACCGGTTACAACAGTGCCATGCGAATGCCTGTTCTCACTTTCAGGTGACATTGTAAACAAGAAGTGGGCAGCATTATCTCCTGAAAATAGTAACCAAACTTGTTTGAGCAATTGGCTGAACAAGAAGTAGGACTGAGTGGACTTGTAGGCTCTAAAGTTTTACATTGTTTTGTTTTTGAGTGCAATTATGTAATAAAAAAATCTACATTTATAAGTTTCACTTTCATGATAAAGAGATTGCACTACAGTCCTTGTATGACGTGAATTGAAAAATACTATTTCTTTTGTTTATCATTTTTACAGTGCAAATATTTGTAATAAAAATAATATAAAGTGAGCACTGTACACTTTGTATTCTGTGTTGTAACTGAAATCAATATATTTGAAAATATAGAAAACATCCAAAAATATTTAAATAAATGGTATTCTATTATTAATTGCAAATACTTTTTTTTAATCGCTTGACAGCCCTAATTTTCATCGGGGTATGCTGTGTTCTCTGGGCTCCAAAGTGAACAGCCTGTGAGATCTGCAGATGCTGTCACCACCCCTAGAGCTGTGGGGTGTGGCTTTCAGAAACCCTCAGCTGTTATAGGAAGCCTTGACTGACTTCCTAGGCTACCTTAGTTTTCTAATAAAGTGCCTATTAGGGCAAGGTGAACAAAGTTTAGACCTCTTCTATCCCAGGACTCTTCTTGGGAGCTGTGGGCAGAGTTTAGACTTTAATTAATGGGGGGATGGGAGGGGGGGATAGAACACCATGAAAACTAAAATGCTTTTTAGTGACGGGTTAGAAGCTGGTGGGACTTAAAAAAAGGCAATAAGGTACATGTGATACCGTTTATAGCTGGACATTGCAGGAGAAATGGAATAGAACTGGACTTTCTGTAGAGGAGTTTCCCTCCCTCCTCTAATGACACACTTGTAATGCTCCTCCAAAGTGCCAGTCTCTTTGACTGGGACTGGTCAGTGGAGCCCACCAAAGCAATGACATTCCCCTTGGCTGAGTGAGGGGCCACAGAACCCAGATATCAACAGATCATGGCAGACAAAAAAAAAAAAGTATGAACAATGAGGGAGTGCAAGTCTCGGGGTCAAAATGAGGGAACCAGGAGGGATCATGGAGCAGAAAACCTCAGACAATGCCCACTGCTGCAAGATGTCGAAGGAGTCGGTAGATGCCATCCAGTGGAACTCTGCACAGGTGTGTGAATGGACAAGGACCCAGAAAAAAGACCCCCCAGTTGCAGAAACCTCATTTCCTCTGTGCAGGGTCCTCCTGGAGCATGCCAGCTGTCTATTATCCACAGATAAGTACAGAGTTGCACAGATGGTATGAGTACAAGCCCTCACAGCAGATACACGCTCATCACTGGTAGGCACCAGATAGCTGTTTACGCTGTCTGGCCCATTCATTCATTTGCCCAGCTGCTTTGGCTGCCAATAAAGGTATCGCTTGTGGGGGAAACTTTCTGTGATATGGACAGATATCCCACAAAGAACTGCACTGAGAACACTTCATGTAGGCCCCCTGACAGCTGTACCTAGACTATGAGTATGTCACTGCTACCCTGGGAAAATTTGGCAAGCTCTGTTCAATTGCCAGTCTCCTGCTCCTCCTACCTGTGGAAGTAGAGAGCCGGGCCCTGTGTGCAGCAGCGCCCGGTATCTGGGTGATGAAAGTGGAACAGCAGAGCCAGGCATACCAGTGACACTGGTGCGTTGCCTTTTTTCTGCTTTGGGGGCTCCTGTGGGCAGCCTTGAGCTGCGTCAGTGAACGTGCATGCAGAACTCGCCTGCCACTGTGTATTTAAAAACCCCATTTGGGAAGTGGGAGCCAGTAACCCTGGAGAACCTGCTAATTTGTTTACCATCATAGAATTGTGCCTGTAATTGGAATCTGAAGCTAATTTCAAAATAATTAGGCAGCTGCTTGTGTATTTTGCATTTCCTCTGACAAAAGAACCCTACTCCAGAATGCAATGGAAGGGTTAATAGGAGTCTCTGAGCTCTCTTCTCTTCCACCTGTGCCCAGGAGCAGTGCCTTGCCCCCCACAACACTTGAGACAATCCTTCTTTTCAAAGCAATCTTAAATGTGGTAGATGGTCAAATGCTCTGCATCCATTTGGAAATGGGTAACCTAAAGCTTCCATTAGCCATAGGCTGGAGAGCTTACTGTGCTTCAGAAGGGTGTGGTAAACAAAGAAGCCACCTGTGACAGGAAAAAAGTGTTTGTCTAGTGATCAGAGCAGTGCTCTGGCAGAGCCTGTGGGTTCTACATGGTGTGTGACTTTGGGCAAGATGCTTATGACCTGATCTTGTGCGGATCATTCCACCTTCAAGACACAGACTAGGAGTCTGATTCAATTGTCCTATAGGTAAGATGGGGAAAAGCCTATTCCCCACCGCATAGAAAGGTTTAATGTATATGTATAAGGCAGCTCAAGGATTGGTGCTACAGTAGTGCAAAGCAGTAGTTCTCAAACTTTTGTACTGGGGACCCTTTCACATAGCAAGCCTCTGAGTGCGACCCCCCTTATAAATTAAAAGCACTTTTTAAATATATTGAATACCATTATAAATCCTGGATGCAAAGCGGGGTTTGGGGTGGAGGCTGACAGCTTGCGACTCGCCATGTAATAACCTCACGACCCCCTGAGGGGTCCCAACCCCCAGTTTGAGAACCCCTGGTGCAAAGGTTTATAGTCTAATATCAAGTAGCACAACACTTAACTCCTCCGTATCGCCTCTGCTGTTTTAACTGTAGGAACCTAAAGAGAAAATATGAATCAAAATAACAAGAGAAAACAGATTTTTTTTTTAAAGCATAAAGGCTCAGTGATTAGATTAGAAAGGCTGGGGAAAAAACCTCAAGGTTAATTAGGTGACAGATTGCACAGCGGCAGGTGGTGATGGTGTCATGCCTGCCTGCTGGAAAAACCGCAAAGCACAAAAGGCTTTTGCATGTGCATGCTGCTCCTGTCCTTTCTAATTCTTGGACAATTATCAGGAACTTATTTTTCCTCTCTGAGAGTGCGGCTTCTACATATGCCTACTTGTGGGGGGCAAGTGTGCAAGCTCATGTGTTTATAGAGAAGGCTATCGGCTGAGAGCCACTTGTTTCTTGTGCAGATTTCTAAGATTACAGAAGAGGGAGCAGCCCCTCCTGTTCTGTTTGGTTGCAGTGAGCTCAGAGCTCACGCAGTGTCCTCGCACTGCCCTTGATTTCTCTCTCTCCCCCCGCCCCTGTAATGCTTATTGAACCAAGTGACACCCTACTCCAGCAAAAAGAAAAGGAGGACTTGTGGCACCTGAGAGACTAACAAATTTATTTGAGCATAAGCTTTCGTGAGCTACAGCTCACTTCATCGGATGCATTCAGTGGAAAATACAGTGGGGAGATTTATATACATAGAGAACATGAAACAATGGGTGTTACCATACACACTGTAACAAGAGTGATCACTTAAGGTGAGCTATTACCAGCAGGAGAGCGGGGGGAAATGATGCTCACACTGGCTGCTGAAGGAGTTCATTGCAGGGCAGTTCTGTGGTAGAACTGGATGCTGAGAAAATAGCACACAACTGAGCTCAATAGCATGTGCAGCACAGAGTGGAGAAAGCAGACCAGACCAGTACCTAAGTGGAGCCCGCTGTGCAGTGGGACAGAAGGGATGTTTCTGCCACTGCCTATTACATGAACGCTCCCTGCCCACACTGACACTGCACCAGTAGAGATTATTATAGCAGAGGACCAAACTGCAGTTGACCTTACTCAGAGAGCATCTACTTCAAATGGTAGTGTGGATTCTGCCACGGTCTGATCTGTATCCTGCCTTGATTCCAGTTTCCACAGGTTTACATGAGCGTAATAAATTGGAACCTCAGGGATTCTCTCCTGGTCTCAGGCCTTGGGGACTTTCTGTGGCTTTTTTTAGACAGGCTGATGATAGAGGGGGTTGGATTTACCAGATTTCAGTATCTGTCCACTTGCTTCTCATGGAGAGCAAGCCTCTTACTTGGACTAGACACGTGTGTAGCAGAGTCAGAACTGCCCCCATGCACATTATACCCCTGCATGGGCTGCAAGGACCTTGGGTCTGGGTGCAGAAGTAAGAGGTGCTTTACAACCTGCCTGCTTGCTCCCTTGTCATAAATATAAAGGGAAGGGTAAACACCTTTAAAATCCCTCCTGGCCAAAGGAAAAAACCCTTTCACCTGTAAAGGGTTAAGAAGCTAAGATAACCTCGCTGGCACCTGACCAAAATGACCAATGAGGAGACAAGATACTTTCAAAGCTGGAGAGGGGGAAGAAACAAAGGGTCTCTGTCTGTGTGATGCCTTTTGTGGGGACAGAACAGGAATGGAGTCTTAAAACTTAGTAAGTAATCTAGCTAGGTATGCGTTAGATTCTGTTTGTTTAAATGGCTGAGAAAATAAGCTGTGCTGAATGGAATTGATATTCCTGTCTTTGTGTCTTTTTGTAACTTAAGGTTTTGTCTAGAGGGATTCTCTATGTTTTGAATCTAATTACCCTGTAAGGTATTTACCATCCTGATTTTACAGAGGTGATTCTTTTTACTTTTTCTTCTATTAAAATTCTTCTTTTAAGAAACTGAAAGCTTTTTCACTGTTCTTAAGATCCAAGGGTTTGGGTCTGTGGTCACCTATGCAAATTGGTGAGGATTTTTATCAAGCCTTCCCCAGGAAGGGGGGTGTAAGGTTTTGGTGAGGATTTTGGGGGGAAAGATGTTTCCAAACAAACTCTTTCCAAATAATAAATACGGGTTAGATGTTTGGTGGTGGCAGCAAAAGTCCAAGGGCAAAAGGTAAAATAGTTTGTACCTTGGAGAAGTTTTAACCTGAGCTGGTAAAAGTAAGCTTAAGAGGTTTTCATGCAGGTCCCCACATCTGTACCCTAGACTTCAGAGTGGGGAAGGAAACTTGTCATCCCTAAAATGTGCTCAGGGAATGGAGAAGCTATGACCTGACCCTTGCTACTTCTGGCTAGCATAACTGAGTCAGTATGGGTGGGTCGGGTTGTAATGTGATATAAACCAGCTGCAAATAGTTCCCCCTTAGAATAAGGAGGAAGTGAGAGAGGAGTGAGTCAGACTCACAATACCCTGAGGTGTGATGCAGCTCACGTGTTCCCCTTTTAAGTAGGGAGTATACAGAAACCATGGAAATCACCCACTCTACTTAATCTCAGTTTTGATCTCTTCATCTCTCACTGAGGTGTCTGACTCGGGTTGATTGACCTTCTAGCACTACATGGTTCCAATGGAACCTGTCAGGATTCTTCTGGCTTTGCCTCAGTGGGGATCACACAACAGCTATCCCACCATGTTCACCATTTGCCTTGAGACACAACATGTTTCCTTTGAAGCAGTGTTCCCCCCACAATGTGGGCTAGCTCCCTCCCAGCCCCTCTTCTCTTTGAACCTGGCAAGTTCAATGAAACTCAGTATCATGACTTTCAGTTGGGTCTGAAAGGGCTTTTACTGGAATGCAGGGGGCTGCCTGACTAGCAAAGGCGAGATAGAAAATGTCTCGGAATGCCTTGCAGATCCCAGACATTTTACTGGGTTGACCCTTCCTCCCCCCGAAACTCTCTTCCCATCTGACAGTCTCTTTCCAGCCTTCACCTACACAAGAGACCACACCAGGTTCCTGACAGCATTTTACAGCTAGATTTTTTTTTTTTTTCTAGCCAAGCAAAGGGTTTTGCTGGACATAATCCAAAACCAAAAGGACCTCAGCACACCTTTGTGATGTGTGTTCTTAGCCCAGCTTCGATGCCTGGACACTGTTGTCCCACGTGAGGCCCTGAACTTGGTTTCATTTTCAAGGTGTTTCCCCAGCCTCTCACCTTCAATGAATGAGACGCTTCCTCTTTATGTTGGTCAATGCGTTTAGCACACATGGGTTACTGAGTGGGGTGATACTCTGGTGGTGCCAGCTGTCTTGGATTTTAATGTCTGTCTTTGCTGCCCTACTCTAGCATGCAAAGCTGTAACCCCCTGCCGCTGAGATCACTACAACCAGTGCCTTCCTTGTCACTGCAGTTGAAAGCAGCTTTTCCCCATTCCCACTGCACTGTGCACATTTGTCAGCTAATTACTTTTGCGTTTAGGCCCAAGCTGTGACAAATACCAAGACTGACCACAGGACTGGGGAAAGGGAAGAGGAGTATTCTGATTTAACAGATTGGGGACTGAGGCCCAGAACTATTCAATTACTTGTTTCTGGTCACAAATCAGGTTTGAAATATTTTGACTGCTCAAACCAGAGCATTGAATTCTTAGGAATGCTGAGTCAGCACTTCCCCTTCTACAGTAGCAGCTATAATAACTAGGGTTTCCAACTTTGTAATATTTAAGAACCAGACACTCCAGCAGGAGTGCCAGAACCTCCCCTCCCCTGCCCTGCCCTTTCCCGTGGAGGACCCACCCCCCCATCTACTCTTTCCCCCTCCCTCCGTCGCTCACTGCTTTTCCCCTCTCCACCCGCTCCCTATGTGGGGCGGGAGGGACTTGCCTGCAGAGCCAGGGCTGGGAGCTGCAGCCACCCAATGCAGGTAGGAGATGATCCTGGCTGAGTAGGGTATGGCATGGGTGATGACTCTGGGCCTCCCCGTCTCCTCTGCCTGCAGCAACTGGATTTTGAGTGTCCAGTCAGTAGATCTGACTGGACACCATCAGATCCCCTTTTCAACAAGACTTTCTGGTTGAAAACAGGACACCTGGCCACTCTAGTAATGTGTAGCAAGCATGTATGTAAAGTGAGTCCCATGTAGGGGTGTGTGTGTGTGGGTGTGGCCGGTCTAGCATGGAATCCTCTTCAAACTGGGCGATTCCCTGTTCTCCTTGGACAAAGATCCTCTAGTGCTGTTTGTAAACGGGGCTGGAGCATGAGAGGAAAATATTTCTTGTGTTCTTGGCCATAACCCACCTCTCTGCCCAGTGTTGTGCAGCTATGTATGTAGGCCCTGATCCTACAGCTCTCCATGTGGCTGGATCTCTTGGCCTTTATAGAGCCCCAGTGACTTCAGCAGGCTCTGCCTAGCATAGCAGGTTTGTATGTGCAGAGCCAGTTCCAGGATTGGGGCCCTAGTTTATAAAGGGTTTTGTTATCAAAAGGAGGTGCTCAAGTAAATGGGTAGGGCCTTTGGGGAAGGGCTTGCATCTTCATGTGTGAGAGCAGCCCCTAATGCTCTGTGGGAGCCCCTGGAATGTAAACAAATACAAGGGGCCAAGTGAACCTCAACTTGGGAACTACCAGCTCCCTAAACTTTGTTTCAAAGGAGAATCCCCCGGTCCCCAAAGCCTGGTTCTGAGTTGCAGCTGTGGCCAAAGGTTGTGTTTTAAAATATTTCCACGACTGTAATATTACAAACTCTTCTGGGTTGCTTTCAGCATTTGTAGAATAACCGCTATCGTGGGGTTAAAAACTAGTTTGGTAAATTTCAGCCCAAGTCATATTTTCAAAGCTTTTTATAAACCCTTGAAAACTGGCCTGTAGGGAAAGGTGAGCAGTCCCTTCCAGTGTGGGTTACAGTACACTCCCCCCCCCCCCCCGCTGTGTAGCGAAGGCACCAGGGCAGTTTATTGGATTACGGTAATGGTAGGGTCACCAATCAGAATCCAGTCCCCATGCTGCTAGGGGTTGTGCAAACATGTAACAAAAGGACAGGCCCTGCCTCGGCATGCTCAGGGCTTGTTTACACTTGGATTCCTTGCATCAGTGAAGCTTCTCTGATGCAAATGTGAGGGTATGTTCATGTAGTGTAGACACAATAGGAAATCTGCCCTCTTGAGAGGCAATCACAAGGTTGATGGTCAGCCTAGTGGTGTCTATACTGGGGTTTAGGTTGACGTAACTACTACTCTCGAGGGTGTGAATTTTTCATACCCCTGAGTGATGTTGCCAGGTCAGTCTAAGTTTTCGGTATAGACCGGGTTTAGATACACTGTGGTATAGCTACACTGGTGCAGACCTTCCCACCCCAACTAGCCTTTACATTGCAGGTTTAGGACAAGGTGACACGTGGTAAGGTTGCATCTGCTACATTGCTACACTGGAGATTGCAGTTCAGCAATATCTGTGGCTCAGCTGTTCCCTGCCCCCCACAAAAAACCTGAAGTGTTTTCATAACCCCCCCTTTTTTCTACTGTTCTTTCGCTATAATCTGATGACAGCAGCAAATAATGCTCCCAAAGACACCACATTCAGAAAACATAACTTTATTATTAGTTGCAATATACATTGTATTCCTTTAAAGAATCCTAAACTTGTACACACTTTTCCCACTGAAAATACAGGTATGCACATGTGTATATATTATATTCAACTGGAGCACAATGGAATGACGGGCTCAGAAATTACTTGGAAAAATAAGTGATCTCTACAGGTTTATGCTGACAGTGTGCTAGGGTGACCCATATAAAAAGAGCAGGCTAAATAGAAAACTGTGTGGATTACACATTATGAGGATGGTCTTTTGATGCTATGCTTGGTACTTGTAGTGATACTGCATATACAGTAGTTACAGACTACTATTGCTCTGTCATAAATGCGTTCTGTACTCAGAGGGAAACTATCCCCATTTGTCTCAGCAGAGCAATCTGGAAGTTCATAAGGCCAGCAGTGCTCCCCATAAAGTGTCCATGATATTTGAAAATAAAGGTTTTAATTACGTTTCTGCTGGTGGCAGATCTTCCTGCTGCTAATGAAATTGCTCAAGAAGGGATTTCCACTAGGACATGGTGGAGACTAAATGTGCCAGTTTAAGCCAGTTTGGACCTGTGGCAATGGATCAACTATAGCAGTAAGAGTTTAAATGTGAGGTGGATCCCCAACTGCTGTCAATCAGTATAGCACAAGTGACCTCACTAGAGCTATGTTAATTTACACCTGTATCTTGAAGTCTATACTGAAAAAACACTGATTTACACTACCTGAGGGTCTGGCTCTGTTTCTATGTTAAACAGTGAGATTTGAGCTCTATTCAAGTCTGTTAGAAACTGGCCCTCAATTTCTTAGCTAGGTCTTCTTGAGGCCCAGTTTCCCAAAAGACAGTGCTTCAGAAAATTGTCTGAGAGCAGCAGCAAATGTCAGCTTTGCCAAATGTCATCTGAACACTTTATTTTCAAACACAGCTTCCCCTGCCTGTGTGACCTTGCTGAGCTTAGCTGGACAGAAGGACAGGTTTTCTTTTTATCATCCTCATTTTCTTCTTACATATTGCTTCCAAGCTCAGGAAGAAAGCAGCTCTCTCTCAGGCTAAAGAACAGAACTGATCAAAGGCACTGACCCCAGGACTTCCTATGGCCACATACAGGTTCTAGGGAGCAGCAGGGCTGCGACCATAACACTGTAGGGTTAGTTCTTTCTTTCAAGTGCTTGTTCATTTAGGATTCTCCCCTCCCTCCCCCCAAAAGAGCTCAGTACTCAACTAATTCTGCTCCAATTTAAGTCAATGGGAGCAGACTCAGAACAACATTAGGTGCTTTTCAAAATCATATCTTCTAATCACCTCTTTTTATTTATAAAATATTTCTAGTACTCCCTATGTCACCCTAGCACATATCACTGTATGATTACACCTACCCTAATGCATGCTCAAGGCATAAGAGTTAGGCAGGGTCTCCCACCACTGTAATGTCTCCATGCTTACCATCTCTTCCCAGCTCACGGTTAGTGTGTGTGTGGGGGCGAACGACCGACCTGTAGGAGAAAAATGTTGCCACAAGCCAGCTCACTGGACACTCTTGAGCATGCGATGCCTGAGCTTCACCTTGTGTTGATACCCAAAAGCCATTGTAGGGGGTTTCCAGGTGTTGGTGGTAGCAGTTGATTGGTTGGAACAGGGTTTTAAATTCAAGTTGAGCTGAACTGCTGAGATCTATAATGATTTCTCAGATTGCAGCCAGGAAGCTAGAGCTGTACAAATGCCAGAGCCAATCTGTAAAGAACAGCATTTCTGATTAGATGCACTACACAGTTGCAAGCACAAGGATGACTTCTATTAACTTCTCAAACCCTTATTAGAAAACAGGTCTGAGCTCGTGAAAGTCAGTCTCTGATGCTTGTTGTTATTGCACAAGGTTACCTTTCCTGTGTCCTGCCAGAATGGGCTTCAAGGGGAAGTGAAATATTGGTGTAAGAGTGGTACATTGCCTTACAAGCCACTGAAACAGCACCAAACTGTCATGATGGGAATACTGCCCTACTCTCCTCCAGGGCAGAGTTGGAAAGGGAGCAGTAAGGACCTGCAATAGCTCCAGCTGCTGTACAATGCCTGTATAAGACACATGCCCCCTCTACAATGGAAACCATGGGGGATACTTGCTTTTCCCTGTGATGAAATGCTTCCCGCACCCTCTGCAGAACTTGGATGGACTTATTGTTGGAACGCCTAAGAGAGTGGGAGGAAAAAGCTAAACTCTCTCTTGCATGTGGGCAGAGGCCTATTACTAAGGGCATGTCTGCATGGGACATTGCCTGGCAAAACTATCCTGGTATAATTATACCAGTATAACTGATCTAAGAGTGTCCACTGCTATAACTGTGTGGATACTTGTATGTCCACACAGGGAGTTTATACCGGCATAACCACAGTGGTATAACAGTACAGTTCTGGCAGTTGATTTCCCTGTAACACAACTACCAGAGGAAAGGCAAACAGGTTGATCCAAGCTCACTTGCCATGTGAGTGAGTTTTCATGTTGAAAGTTCTCCTAGAAGTCTTCCTCTAGCCTTGCTGGTATGAAAGACCAGTGAGCTCTGGCATTTGGATCTGTAGCTTCCCACCAGTATCGGAATCTGCTGGATTTACGAACTTTCTGGTGGCAGCTGTCTTTGTGGTAATTCATCAGTATCCTTCTGTACAGCTTGTTCTATGTAGCCCCAATATTCAGATACAGATGTTTGGCTACCTAGTCTGCTCTATGATATGCTTTTAACTGCCCACCTAACTCTCAGGAGCAAGTGTGACCCTTCATTGCCACCCAGCTAAGACACAGCTGCTAAGTCTAGGAGAATCCACCCAAGAAATGGCCATTTCACAGAATCGGAAGAGCTTGTAGGGAAACCTAATAACATTATGAGGCTCTTAGTAAATAAGTGGACTGTGAGGGTACATGTCAGCCATCTCAATGCCCTTCCCTTCACTAGATGTTCTGAGCTTGACTAGCATTTCTGGCCATCTCCAGCTGATGAGGGGAAAAGGCCAAATGATTGCTGTAGAGTAGTTATGAGAGGATTGGACCATGGTGGGACAATCTTGCCATGGCTACGACAGTGCAGGGGGTGAGGACAGTTAGCTCCTTCTTCAGATTCTGCTCCCTTCCTCAGTGACCACTCTCTGAGCCGCCAAGATACACACCATATAGTATATTAATATTTCCTCTTAAATAAAATTTTGACTTTACATCTTAAGTATCAGTAGCACAGAGTAGCTCATCTTGCAGAGGGGAGAGGGTTTGGTATCTGGAAGTCACACAGTTTGTGTGTGCTTAGTAGGTTTTAAGTATCTTATTCTACATTAGTCCTTCTCCTCTGTGAACTCTGCTCTGGCGCTGGAAATTAAACAGCGGTTAAACAACATGTCTTTCTAGAGTGCAATCTGGTAGGGTAGGTCCCCACCCTTCAGGCCTCGTGCTAAAAGAGGTTGCTTCAGATTGGTTTGACCTAGAAAATTAGCTTTTCACCTTCAAGTATGGAATTATTCCTCTCTCCCCATCCCCAAGCTCTCTTTGCTAACTCTCTCTAGTGTTCCCTTCTCAAGGGTAAAGACTTCTAATTCAGTATGTTCTGCAACTGTGGGAGCAGGGAAGGGGACCGTACTCCGCAGGAGTAGAAACGGAATGAAATGAAAGATGCAGAACTATTGAACATTCCAAAGATTATTGCAGAATAAAAACAGCCTTGGCACATCAGGAATTCCAGAGAAAACAAAGAACATGGGGTGGGGGGGCTTTTGCAAACAGGAGCCTTGTAGTACAATAACCAATCTGGAAAGTTTTTTTTCAGTGACTTCTTCCACTGCCATAACCCCCTTTCCTGCTTTAGGGCAATGGCCTCTTTAAATGACTGAGCGGAGTCTCCCTCCTATGTAATAGGAATGGCTATTCATAGCAAAGTATCCTAGGAGTCCCTCTAAGTTAAATCTTTTCCAGAGAGACTTTTTTTAAAAAAACCCAAACAAACAAAAACTTCCATCCCCAGAAGACCATTGGGAAGGTAACAAGGTGGCTTAAGTGTGGCTGGGTCCTCCAGCTGCTGAGACCTTCTGACCAATCCATGTTAGTATTTCCTTAAACACAGCAGTGCTGACCTCAGGCAGCTCTTTATGGAGAGCATGATAGGCCTCGTCATACACCTGCAATCAGAGAAAGAACACAGGTTCAGACAAAACCCCAAAGAACAAAGCAGCCCTTAGGTCCCATTCGCCAGTGCCCACAGTCCTGACATGCCCTGCACACGTCTCGTCGGTCTTCCTGTATTTCTTAGATATGGTGAATTATGAATATTAAGGGATGCCACCAACTTGAGGTCTAGTCAGTTTCAGCAAGGGAGTTAACAGGAGTTCTCAGGTTTCACACCTGTCGTCTCCGCACAGGTTTGCGGTGTTGCAATCTCAATTCCTTCTCCTGCAGTTCTTTCCATTCCCCTCCCCATGTGGGGGAGACTCACCAACAGGAGAATGTGCCATATGATCGCATGTTCAAAAATGGCCTCTGATTTTGGGTTCCTGATTTAAGACACCTTTCTACAGCAATGCTGAGCACGTGAAGCACTGACTGACTTCAGCTGGAGTTGGGAGAGCTCATCACCTTTGAAAAACCAGGCTCCAGAGCCACTAAAGTATTTAGACACCTAAACTCGTTTGGTGCTTAAGTTTCTAGGTACAAGTTCCCTTTGTACTTCGGTTTTGGCCTCTGGGCATTTGCACTGCTGTCTCACTCTCATCCGGACACCTAGTTCCTGCCTGAGCCCCGGAGCAATTCATGAATTGTGGGGAAGGCAGATGTTTGGCCGTCTGAGTTGCATGCAGGACCTGACCCCGTAGGCGGCCTCTGAGCACTGGATCCTGAGTCTCCCACCTCCTAGGAAGCGACCTAACCACTGGACCTCAGTCATTTCCCTCACTTCCCTCTCTCTGACCCAATGATTGTTCCATTGTGGATAAATACTTAAACAGTCATTGGGCCAGAGAGAGACCGTTAGAATAACTCTATTGTCCAGTGTTAGGGCACCCATCTGAGAGAGGGGAGAGCCAGGCTCCTGTCCCCCTGCTCCAGTCACTCTCTTTGAGTGCCCCCTGCTGCTCCATACCCTCTGCTGCAAGTGGAGTTTAATAGTGCAGACTCTGGAGATGGTATTGATGTTATCAGACTTAGACCCGCCGTATCCAGGCAGAACATTCCTTTGCCTACTGCCCTCTAGTAAGGGAATCAAAGCCATGCAGACCCATTGTCACTCTTCTATTTTAATCCCTATACAGTGTGTATGCTGAGAAGCACAAGTCTCTTGCGAGGGCTGCTTTCATGCACTTAAGCAGTGGATACAACCGTTCCCTCAGGGTCTCACACCCGCCTTCCCAGTCCATGTATCCAGTGAGCCAACTGCAGCATATCAAGCTTTCAACCCAATGAGAGGCAGGAAATATTAATCACACCCTTGGCATGTAAACGCAATGGGAGGCGTTCCCACAACCCTGGGTGTAATTTCACTCTTTTGATGCCTGAGATAGATAGTTATTTTTCTGACAACAAAAGCTTTTGCTTGGTCTCCCCGTCTCCCTTTCAAGTTCATTCATGTGCTAACAATTGGTTAATCAGCTGTGTGCTCTCTCCAAATGAGCAGATGTGGAATGGCTTTTGTTCAGCTGCTTTTGGAACTTTCTCGCTATACCTTTATGCAGTGAGGTGGGCTTGGCGTGAAAGCAGCCTGACCGGTCGCAGAGTTTGGGGGCACTGGGTTACCTGGTCGGGGGCCCAATCCTGGAATGTGCCAAGTTCTTTCAACTCCTTTGGGTGTTCAGCACCTCCCAGAATCGGACACTTTCCCATGCTCTGCACTCTTGTCAACAGCACCTGACACCTGCTCTGACAGTGACTCAGTCAAATCCTTAAGCCTACACTGAGCAAAGCAGAGGTTGATATGCACAACATTACACCCTTCAAATACAAGAAGCAAGGTGACCTTAAGTGTTTTGTCCTGACTCTGCACGGTGTCCATCAGTAAGTAGGAACCTTTGATGTCGCAGAGCTTGTCGGGCAAACCATGTAGCACCAAGATTGGTAGAGTCAATTTAGGCAGGGATCGCTCTATTTTGGCAACGGCATTCATCAGCTGGATGACAAAGGAGATCTTCATGCCCCCATGGTAGACCAGGGGGTCTGAGGTGTAAGATTCAACCTATTGGAGGGGGGGGAAATCATTGTCAGCAACAGTCTGTTCCGAAAATACAAGGCAGAGCCCTTCATGTATGATGAGTCTGTTTCCGTCTATTGTTTAGGCTAACCATTTCCCACCCTCAGTGGGCTCCTGTGCCACTTCACCCTAGATCGGGGCAGTCAATTTATTTTTTGTCAAAGTCCAAATTTCTTGGTCAAGGTCCAGACTCCAGAGAAAATAATAAAAAATAATAATATAATAATAAATAAATAGATTTTGAGGTCCATTCAAAAGTGCCTGGTGGTCCAGATTTGGCCCGCAGTCTGCCTATTGACTACCCCTGCCCTAGAATGATAACCCCAGTTAGCAGCCAGGGGCCATCACCTCTTGTGCAACTGGAAACTGGGCTACTCCAAACTCCTCTCTTACACCACTGAAAAATGTTCATGAGCCAAAAACACTGGGGGCAGGCAAACAAGCAGCATCAGTCAATGGACTTTGCCCAGGGGAGCTCCTTTCTGCGGTTACTCATGCTCTGCCCTGGTCTCCTATCACTCAAAGGTGGCAGCCTTTTTCCCCCATAGGCAGTTTTTCATTCTGCTTTATTACAAAGCTGATATTGATATAAGCAATTCCTGAGTACCAGTAATATCTCTGGTGCTGAGTGGCCCTGCCATGAGTCACTTTACCTCTCTTTCCCTCAGTTTCCCCATCTGCAAAATGGGGATAAAGATGTTTATCTGTCTTGCAGGAGGGTTGAAGGTACTGATTAGCTCCTGCTTGTAAAGCACTACTAAGATGAGGAGCTCTGTGTTGGTGTTAAGTGTGTATGCGGAGATGGTGCTTGCAAAGATGATGGGTCTCGACAAGGCGTGCTGTCTTGAGCCCAATGAAGGCTGCTCTGCTTAAGCTGGAGCATTGCCTGTTGGGGCCTGTAGTATCCATGGGCCACCCCTCTGTATTAAAGACGAAGGTAACTTCAATCTGCACACTATGTGCTCACTATGTATGGGCCTTGAGCTCCTGATTGGGCAAAGTTTTTCTTAGTTTAAACTATGAGATAAAGTGCCAGTAGGCCAAAAAACCAACAAAAAAACCCCCAAACCCAAAAAAACCACATACCCCAGCATTTCACTTGCAAATTTTTATCCTTCTCTTGCAGGCTGGCTAAGAGCAGAGAGTCAGCATGAAAAATCTGGAGTGAGGAGAGTGCTGAAAACAAGGCACTGGATTAATCAGCACAGGGTCTGGTAGCTAGGAATAGGTAGTTACTGCATCAGGCATATCTACAGTAAATATTTGTATGCTGTATACAGAGAAACGAGCTTTGGCAGCCTACGCAGGCTTTACCAGCTCAATCTTTGCCAGCGAATTTTGATTATAGGTGGATCCCTGGCACAGCCGCTGATTCCTCTAAAGTCTGATGTGGTTTAAAAAAAAAAAATCATCATAATTTATTTGTAGGTTGGCTGAAGGAAGCCTAATTTTTCTTCTCTACGGCAGCGTTTCTCATGGTGGGTCCTGACCCCCCAGTGGGTCGCAGGAAGGTTCTAGATGGGTTGCCACATCTAGGGCTGGATTAACCAATCACCGGGCCCTGGCCCAAAGCAAACATACACTTCTCCTAGCTCGGTGCGGAGGGGAGACCCCAATGGGGGGCGATGGTGTTCAAAGGCAAGCCTGCCCTGCTCTCACCCCACACCGATAGCTCCTGCCCTGCGGGGCTGGGCATGGCTCCCCACTCTGGTCATTGACACCTAGTAAATGAGGTTGCTGCGCCACTCAGGTTTCACACGGCTGCCCCTCCATGCCGAAAGGGAAGCCAGGCCAAACTGGATGACACTGCAATTGTGTGTGCCAGGTTGCCACGCTCTCAGCAGGGAGCTGCACCCAGCCCCGTGGGGCAGGAACCGTCACTGTGGGCTCTGTGTAGGGGCAGGCTTGCTTTTTTACACCCTTGGCCGCCTCTCCTTTCTGCACCAGGCCATGATTAGGGGGGTAATGCCAGGGTGAAAGTTGCGTATGTGTAATGATGGGTCCTACAAAAAGCAGTTGGTGGATTGCCTTAGTACGAGACCATTCAAAAATAACCCCCCCCTCTTAACCCCGCACAGCAGCCTCCTATGGTAACAGTTCATTGGACACCAAAGCACAATTAAATCTTTGGCAGCTGACGCGCCCCTCGTAAAGTCAGTAAATTACAAAGATAGTTATTCTAACCGATGAAGTGTTTTAAAATGTGCCCATTGCACCCTGTACTAATTCCAACAAGCACACAGGTTAGTCTAAACTCTCTCCTTATTGTGCTTACACAGACACCACATCTGAGCATTAGAAGGCTCAGAGATCGATTCTCTGCCCCAATCTGGTCTTTGTGACAGGCTCAGGTGGCACAAAGGGACTGGAAACCATCACCCCTGTTCTGGATACCGTCCATGTGGGGGACGGAGGGGGGGGCCCAGTGGATGTAGAGCCAGCCTCCCTCCCCACCACCTTTAGCACAAGAGATGCATTGGGACAGGGATGGAATGGCTAGGATACACACTACAGCAATCCCTAGTTGGTGGATGATCCTTAAAGGAGCATAGCCAACAGGCACAAGTTAGAGTGGCCTCTAGGCTGCTCTATTTTTTGCCAGGGCTGGGCCAGAGAATCAGGGAGCTGTAATTTAGCTATCTGATGCCCCCTGCTTAGCTGGCCCAAGTGCAGGAGAGAATCTGCCATCAGTATCCAACTCAGGAGCATCTCCTCTACTCATTCGCTGACTGAGCCTAATTCCATAGATTATTTTAGCAGGGTGATTGCTTTTCCTTTCCTTCCCCTAGCTGAGATCTCACAAAATGAACAGTCTAAGGCTATGTCTACACCCAACTTTTGTCAGTAAAACTTTTGTCAAGTAGGGGTGTGAAAAAATACCTCCCAAGTTTTACTGATGAAAAGCACTGGAATGGACAGTGCTTTGTTGGTGGGAGACCCTCTCCTGCTTACAAAGCTACTGCCACTCATTGGAGGGTGGTTTTATTTTGCTGGCAGGAGAGCGGCTACACGGGAGACCTTACAGCGGCACAGCTGCAACAGCACAGTAAGGTACACGGTGCAGACCTAGCCTAAGAAGAACCCTCATCCTCTGCTGTGCTGATGGTCTGGAGAGTGATTACAGATTTGCCCAGAGAGAGAAGTCTTACCCGGAGCCCTGAAGCTCACCAAACTTGGGCTCTGGTTGACCATTGCAAGGAGCAGACTTCACAGGAATGGTCCTGCCACTGAGACATCCATGCTGCAGGGCTTGGAGAGCTCAGCCCCAGGAACTGACAAGAGTGACCCACATTACAATTGTCCTGATGGATTATAGGAAACGAGAGCAAATCTGTCGGACTGCTGGGTCCCTGCCCATTTACTTGGGAATGTTGTCCCTGGTTGGCGCAGAGGTGAGCCTCTGATTGGACTAATTAACAGCGCCAGCGTCCATGTGACTTCACTGGTAGTATGGGATCCTCTCCCTGATAGTGCTGGTGCAGTTTGGCTTCTCCTCTGGAATCACTTAAACTTCTTTCAAACAGCATACTCTGCTGGAGACAGCAAAGGGTCTCTTTTAAAGCCCCCCACAGGACTAACCTTTTAATTCGGCTCCTGCTATTATGGCCATGGATCCTGCAAGAACCATAGGATTCTAGTCCTGCTGCAGGGCTCTACACTTGTCCTGCGCAGGTCCATAATCCCCATGACTGGAAACTCAAGTTATGAATGTGTTGGAGTGGACCCCAAAGTGAGGGGCAGTTACTAGAGGAGAGACAAATGCAGTATAGCTCCCCTCATCCTGATGACACACCCACCCTGAGGGTCTGAGACCTAGCCCCTGGGAAATGCTTGGAAGAGCCCACTGTGGAGGTGAAATGCTGGCTGAGACTGAGCTGTCAAGGCCTTATCTGAGGAGGCGGTAAGCATCCTTGACTCCCAGAGAAGTCAATAGGAGCTGAGCATGCTGAGCACCTCCCAACATCTGGCCCTCAGTCAGTATCCACATAGACTCTTCAGTGCCTGGAAGTCTTCTCAGAACAGCTCTGAGGTTGCACCGTGGCTGCTGTAGGTACCTCCAACCTCCTCTGCATTCCCTACAGGCAGGCAGCCTTTTTCAGTGGGATACAACCCTGCTCGTTTTAAATATCTGTCCTGTTCCGTAAACTGTCTCAATCCCAAGAGGCTGCCTTTCATGAGAATGAACCGCCCTTCCTGTGAACCGGCTCATGGAAAAAGTTACACTTTGGCTTCTGGAACACCCAGTTCATCTAATTTTGTCAACTCTCACTTTAGCAGCTGGTAACCTGACATTTTCACCCAAACCCATTAACTTTTCCTCTGCAATTTAAACAAAAGCACAGGGTTCCTCTGGCTACTTAGCAACTGGCTTCAGCCTGATCTGGGAGTTATTTGCTGGGAGTTGTGTCACAGCACTGCACTAAGGCAACACAGCTTTGAGGGGTTTTTGTTTTTTTACTGAAAGCAACAGATGAAGGATTCCAGGAAAAAGATCAAGAGGGGTGGGTGGCTGGATTGACAGACGTTGCCTTCCCGTGGAGTAAAATAATGTAGATTAATTCATATGAGCTGCCCCCTTCCCCGCCCCCGTGTAGTGCCATAAATGCCAAGAGATGGCCTAATGGGTGGGTTTCTTTCTTCTTTTTCTCCCCCCCTCCCCCCCCAAAAAAAACCAACAAAGAATTTTTAGCTACTGAACAGCCGACAAATCTTTTGTGTAGATGGCGGGTGGGGGGGTCTTTGAGAATGATCGACATTGTGAGAAGGATAAAAACAGCTGATGGAACAACTGTCCTTCTCGGAAAGTTAATGATCTGTGCATGGGCAAACACATGGCACAGGGCATGCCTTGGTGAAAGGAGGAGGAAAAAGGGAGAAGGCTTTCTCTTGAGCCTTCAAGAGAAGGTAGGGAAAAGAGGAAACCCTTCCACTGTGCAGCAGGGCAGCTCGTAATGGGGCAGGAGATGAGGATTAAAGAAATGTTCTCTAGAACGCTGGGGATGCTGAAGATTAGTTGTAGGGAGGGATAAGAGAAACTGGGGTCACCTTCCAGGCTCTGCATCACTCTGTCCACCTCAATCTCTGCTCTTGTTTCTTAACACTTCCCGTCTCATCTCATGTCTGCGCTCTCTGTCTGTTTTGGAAACCCTGGGTCACCTCTGCTTCCTTCCTCTGTTTCCTGTTCTTCCTTCATTCTTAGTTACAGCTAGCGGGGCCCCACTTTCCAGGATCGATACCTTGGACAGTGTCTGCATGGTGGGTCTGGTCTAAATACTTGGATCCGGTTCAGTCCATTACTCCTTTCCAGCCCTGGCTTGGGCTGGGGTCTGTGGGATCCATCACAGCTGCCAACTATTTTTTTTTAAGAGTCTCTTTAAGACAGAACCATCCACCAGGTCTCCTGGCGCATTTGGTGTCGCCCACCTGTTTAGACTGTCAGCTCTGCTTCTGGGCAGGGGCTGCATCTTTCCGTTCCCTCTTGCACAGCACTAAGCATGCTGCCAGGCAGTTATGGCCTGTTCCAACAAGCACTGAAGTGGGGATCTTTCCACTGATTTCAATGGGAGCTCAATCAGGCCTTTAACAAATACTGATGAGGGTGTTAGATTCTGGGTTACCTCTCACTCCACTTGTTTCCTTGTACTTGATAAGGAACTAGATCTACCAAATGTCTCCACTCCACCATGTACATTTCAATCCCTACATCAGAAGGCCAAGCCTCCTGTGAAGACGAACAAGTGAGGGAATTCTTGGAGGACTGCCCAAAGATATTTATAGAAAACAGAAAGTTGGTCTGACGGATGATTAAATTCAACATGTAATTAATGGATGTTTCCAGCACAGTGTGTGCTCAGAAGCTGCAAGGCTTGAGTCTAGGGCTTCATCTACACTGCCCTGCAGTTTGGACTTCAGGAATGTCCATAGTAGTGCCCACTAATGTGCTGGGAAATAGGGTGTTCGCCTTGTTGTGAAAGCAACGGTTTTGTAGACAAGTCCTAATCAGGCGGACTGATGATCTGATCCAGTGCTGCAGAGGCAGGATATTGGACAAAATGGGCCAATGATCTAATCCAGTAATTAGATGGACCAATCTCATATGATAGCTCTTACCTCCCAATGATGGACACAGCACAGAACAGGAAGTGGCAACAGGAGAAGCTAAAACTAAGAGGACGAGCATGAAGCTAGAGATGCCTTTGCCAACCCCAGCAGTGAGCCTCACAGTGAAGGCCAGCATGAGTAAGTAGCAGGAAGAAAGAAAACACAATTATTCTTATGGTGGACTGTACCCTCAGGGTTACCATGGACACTTCTGAATGTCACCCTTGCAGCCGCCACTGAAATACCTAGGTAAAAGTGTGGGAGACCGTAAATAAATTTCTGAAGCTGGTCTGTCCTTAGAGTTCACACCCTGTAACAATATTTAGCATGTTCTTAGCACCTTCCATCTGAGGACATACCCCTTCAAGGTAGGTATTTTTACAACCCTTTAACAGATGGATAAACTTTGGCACAGTGAGTTTAAGTGGTCACATAACAAGTCAGTGGCAGAACCAGGCAGGGAAACCCAGGAGGCCCTGCTGTAACAGCTATGGCACGGTCTCCTAATATATAGGCTGTGGCTTTGATAGACCTTTTACTTTATAAACCTGGTATCACTTATCCTTTAGAACCCAGGAATATAATTCTTCCTTCATACGATTTTATTGTACCTTTTCTCAATTCTTTGTGTAAGCAACAACAGAGTAATTGGTAACACCTTCCGTATGATGGAACACAAGCGAGTAGGATGGTGTTCCTATAACAATGGAAACTGACCGTATTTATTTATCTGTGTATGTTTTGTACATCTTTTGTTATGATAAGGCTTACCAAAATATCTGAGGACATATACATTACAAAGTGGATGTATACGAATGCTTTCTATGTTGGTTTTTACACTGAGTCCAGTATCATGGAATCGCAGTATTTGCCCTGTCTAATTCTCTCTTCTCTAGCTGAAAAATCTCAAAGGGCTTTTCAATTTTGATGTTTTTAACCCAGTGAAGTATAAGCCCCTTTTACAGACAAGGAAACTGAGGCACAGAAAGAAGAAGTCACTTGCCCAGAAAATCTGTGTCAGAGCCAGGTACAGAACCTACGCATCCATGTGGTTTATCCACAAGACCAGTCTTCCTTCCAATTTACCTACAGGGCAATTTGGCAAGTTGAATGTGCAAACAAAAGTTAAGTGTATTGTACTTCTCTGTGTATCAACAGCCTGCTTGCTCCTTATCTAGTCAGCCTGCATTCTGATGTCAGCATGGACTGGGACCCGCCTAACCATCCACAGCTGGGGAATTCATTAGCATCTATTTAAAATAAGAATCCAGCTTATCTAGCCAGTCAGAGACACTGAAAAATTACAGCACATCTTGGGGGCGTGTGGGCTGCCACAGAAGTAAGCATTCACTACACTTACAAAGCGCCCCTGCTTTTTAGAGACCCTTGGGTGCTATCTTCTGTCATTCCAGTTGATCTTAGAAATGAACTAAAATCCTGATTTGTGATCCCTTCCCAGACACAGCTGTTTCATTCAATTTTTTTTTTTCCTCCCCAGCACTGTAAATACAAACCTAAGCCTATGTGGCTGGTTTCTACTGAAAGGAGTGGGAGCCTTTTTAGTGGTGCTGCTGCAGCAGCAGCTGACAAGACAGCTGGTTTTACCAGTACTGCCGAACCAGGCTGTCTGTAAGCAGGAGGAGGGGTGTTGCTTTTCCACACAGCAGCCTTGTCCCACAAGCCTTGTCTAGACTGGCAAAAATGGGGGCCTACAATTCACAATGGTAGAAGCTCTAATTAGTTGCATCGGCTGCATCTAATGTATCCGAGGAAGTGAGCTGTAGCTCATGAAAGCTTATGCTCAAATAAATTGGTTAGTCTCTAAGGTGCCACAAATCCTCCTTTTCTTTTTGCGAATACAGACTAACACGGCTGCTAGTCTGAAACCTGTAGTTAGTTACAGTGGTTAAATGATGGGGCAGGGACCATCTTTGTACAGCACCTAGCACCATGGGGTCCTGCTCTATGACAGGAGTTCCTAGCCCCTATCTCAGTACAATACATATAATAGTAAGCGTAGATGAGACTCAATCGTCTTTGCTACTGTATTTATGTGAAAAGCAGATTAAGAGAAACGTGGTCCTCAAAGTATCTGAGCCCTGTCTAAACTACAGCTTCTATCACTGCTGCCCCAGTGGAGCGGCACTTGGTGGTGAATTATGGGTCCCATTTTTTTGTTGTTGTTGTTGCCAGTGTGACCATCACACAGCCCAGATCTTGGATCGCCTGCCCATAACTGGACATGGATGCAGAGTGCACTGAACTAGTGACTGAATGGTTCCAGACTGGACTAGTCAGCTTATGAGCCAAATTTTCTGTAGATGTAAATGGGCACAGATATTGGCTGTAAAGGCATTTCACCCCTTTCCACTAGCAGAGAATTTGGCTCAAGATGTTCAGCCCCATTACAGAGGGCCAGCAGTGGGGCTATGTACCACTGTTCCAATGACTTAAAAAATTATATTAACATCCTCACCTCCTTTTTGTTCCGGGAAACCACATTTGGGTCTATAGCTCCCAGCGTCAGGTTTGGTAGAACAAAGTTGAGCACTTTAGCTGCAAAAACCTGTGGGATATGAATGAAATAAATTAACTGGGCAGCAAGGAGAAGAAATACGTAAGCCAAAGCCTCTGCTGGCATAAATTGGCATAGCACCACTGAAGTCAACAGAGTGTCCCGATTTGACACCAGCTAGGGATCTGGCCCTATATTACCAAACTGTCACGAAACCAAAGAATTTGGATTATCCACTGGCATCAATTACAAGAATGGGCACAATACTATGAAATATTCACAACCGCCCTGACATTACACTCTGCATTTCTTCCCCTTGCAGATGAGAGTTCAAGTCAATGTGGGAAAGGCCTGGCTTAAGCAGCCTGCTAAGGGTCATTGTTTTATGGAGCTGGCAGCATCGCTGTTGCTGCTGCCCCTTCCTACCATCACTCAGTTCTGATCTCAGGCTGCAGCACTTAAGTGATATTTTGTGCAATTTACAGTACTTGCTGAGGCTGGACTCTCTTTGCTAAGGACATTCTCCAGGGAGTCTGCAAATAAACAACAGTAAAACGTGTCTGCATTGACTAAGGAAATCTATTGCTCGCTTGTCTCCTGGGAATCAAACACAAAAGCATTCAGCAGCCTGAGCGTGAAAGCACTAGCATGAGAAAGAACATTCTTTATTTCAGTAACATTCCCAATCCTTCCAATGCAAGATTCTTCTCTGATAACTGTCTTCTAATTCAGTGGTCACCGCTTAGAAAAGATGACAATGTGTAATTGGCCTTTGTACTGTCCTACTGCATCCACAGATACTACCTGCAAGATTAATTTGTAATCTGCATACTCCGCTTGTGTTTGAAAGCACAGACTGTAAACCATTACATAGGATTATCTGATGCTCTTGTATCAAAGATACTATCCAAAGGAAAATTACCAGGATGAAATTAGAGTTCTCTGAGAGTAGCAAGGAGTGAAGGCTCATAGTAAATGTCAAGGAAACCCCATTCCTAGGGGGATATGTAAAATCATGTAACTTTCACCTTGTACACTGATACCCCATTGGTACTCCAACCCCATGAGCCAAATTCATTTCCACTGAGGTCAATGAAGTTGCACCAGGAATGAATTTGTCACCATGGGTATAAATACAAGCTTATAACTTCAGGTAAGATTCCTATCTAGGGATGGAGCAAATTTTCTCTGGCCTTCTTTAATTTAAGACACACTGTTGTTATCTGCGCGCTCTCTCTCTCTCTCTCTCTCCGTGTGTGTGTGTCCTTATTTATACCCTCATGATGGGAGTCTTGCAAAGAGAGAGTAAATCTGAATTTTCCCACATGCGAGCACATACTACTCTAATGAGGCTCACTTTTTGTTGTCGTGGCTCCACACACCTGTGGTTACCTAACCTTTAGAACATAAGAACGGCCACGCTGGCTCAGACCAAAGGTCCATCTAGCTCAGTATCCTGTCTTCCAACAGTGGCCAATGCCAGGTGCCCCAGAGGGAATGAACAGAACCGGTAATCACTAAGTGATCCATCCCCTGTCACCCATTCCCAGCTTCTGGCAAACAGAGGCTAGGGACATCATACTTGTCCATCCTGGCTAATAGCCATTGATGGACCTATCCTCCATGAATGTATCTAGTTCTTCTTTGAACCCTGTTATAGTCTTGGTCTTCACAACATCCTCTGGCAAGGAGTTCCACAGGTTGACTGTGCGTTTTGTGTGAAAAAATACTTCCTTTTGTTTGTTTTAAACCTGCTGCCTATTAATTTCATTTGGTGGCCCCTAGATCTTGTGTTATGAGAAGGAGTAAATAGCACTTCCTTATTTACTTTCTCCACACCAGTCATGATTTTATAGACCTCTGTCATATCCCCTCTTAGTCGTCTCCCTTCCAAGCTGAAAAGTCCCAGTCTTCTTAATCTCTCCTCATATGGCAGCCGTTCCATACCCCTAATCATTTTTGTTGCCCTTTTCTGAACTTTTTCCAATTCCAATATATCTTTTTTGAGACAGGGCAACCACATCTGCACGTAGTATTCAAGATGTGGGCATACCATGGATTTATATAGAAGCAATGTGATATTTTCTGTCTTATTATCTATCCCTTTCTTAATGATTCCCAACATTCTGTTTGCTTTTTTGACTGCTGCTGCACATTGAGTGGATGTTTTCAGAGAACTATCCACAATGACTCCAAGATCTCTTTCTTGAGTGGTAACAGCTAATTTAGACCCCATCATTTTATATGTATAGTTGGGATTATGTTTTCCAATGTGCATTACTTTGCATTTATCAACATTGAATTTCATCTGCCATTTTGTTGCCCAGTCACCCAGTTTTGAGATCCTTTGTAGCTCTCTGCAGTCTGCCTGGGACTTCACTATCTTGAGTAGTTTTGTATCATCTGCAAATCCCCTTTTTCCAGATCATTTATGAATATGTTAAATAAGACTGGGCCCAGTACAGACCCCTGGGGCATACCACCATTTACCTTTCTCCATTCTGAAAACTGACCATTTATTCCTACCCTTTGTTTCCTATCTTTTAACCAGTTACCAATCCATGAGAGAACCTTCCCTCTAGTCCCATGACTGCTTACTTTGCTTTAGAGCCTTTGGTGAGGGACCTTGTCAAAGGATTTCTGAAAATCTAAATACACTATATCCACGGGATCCCCCTTGTGCACATGCTTGTTGACCCACTCAAAGAATTCTAGTAGATTGGTGAGGCATGATTTCCATTTACAAAAACCATGTTCAACCAGTTTGCCTGGTACTGAAGTCAGGCTTACCGGCCTGTAATTGCCGGGGTCACCTCTGGAGCCCTTTTTAAAAATTGGTGTCACATTAGCTATCCTCCAGTCATTTGGTACAGAAGATGATTTACATGATAGGTTACAGACTACAGTTAGTAGTCCTGCAATTTCACATTTGAGTTCCTACAGAACTCTTGGGTGAATACCATCTGGTTCTGATGACTTATTACTGTGTAGTTTATCAATTTGTTCCAAAACCTCCTCTAATGACACCTCAATCTGGGACAGTTCCTCAGATTTGTCACCTAAGAAGAATGACTTAGGTTTGAGAATCTCCCTCACATCCTCAACCGTGAAGACCAATGCAAAGAATTCATTTAGTTTCTCTGCAATGGCCTTATCATCCTTGAGTGCTCCTTTAGCATCTCGATCGTCCGATGGCCCCACTCGTTGTTTAGCAGGCTTCCTGCTTCTGATTTACTTAAAAATGTGTTTGCTATTACTTTTTGAGTCTTTGGTTAGCTGTTCTTCAAATTATTTTTTGGCCTTCCTAATTATATTTTTACACTTCATTTGCCAGAGTTTATGCTCCTTTCTATTTTCCTCACTAGGATTTAATTTCCACGTTTTAAAGAATGCTTTTTTGCCTCTCACTGCTTCTTTTACTTTGTTGTTTAGCCATGGTGGCTCTTTTTTGGTTCTCTTACTATGTTTTTTAATTTGAGGTATACATTTAAGTTGAGCCTCTCTTATGGTGTCTTTAAAAAGTTTCCATGAAACTTGCAGGGGTTTTACTTCTGGTGCTATGACCTTTTAATTTCTGTTCAACTAACTTCCTCATTTTTTGTAGTTCCCCTTTCTGAAATTAAATGCTATGGTGTTGGGCCGCTGTTGTGTTTTTCCTCACCACAGGGATGTTAAATTTTATTATATTATGGTTACTATTACCAAGCGGTCCAGCTATATTCACCTCTTGGACCTGATCCTGTGCTCCACTTAGGACTAAAACAAGAATCGCCTCTCCTCTTGTGGGTTCCAGGACTAGATGCTCCAAGAGACAGTCATTTAAGGTGTCAAGAAACTTTATCTCTGCATCCCGTCTTGAAGTTGGCACATGCTTTGGACGTGTTCTCAAAGCTTTCACTCATTTCTCACCAAGTTGAGTCAATAGCAACAAACCAGTACCGAAACAGAGGGCCTGGTTCTGATCTCCCATACCTCCCAGTTTTACACAGGTGCAGTTCACTGACTTCAGTGGAGTTACTCCTCATTTATAACTGCATGAGAGAAGAATCAGGCTGTGTGTGTATGTATGTTTGTGCATGCACACACACCCATCCTCTGTGTGTGCATATATACAAATATTACTTATGCACAGATATAACTAATCTTATGGTCAAAATGACTGACTGCCAGTGATAAGGAGGTATTTGGACACCGTACTCATAAGGAATTTCAGAGATATGTGAAAAGCCACATTACCCTTGTAAATTTAGTGTAGGGGACATCAGTCAATACCGCTTATAGCTCAATGATTCTAAGAGCCAAGGTCACTGCCACTGGAAAAATAATCTTTCATGTTATAAACCAGAGCTTCCAGGGTCAAAAGGTTCCAATGTGGCTTCATTGATTTTGTGAGGGCCATGGTGATGGTCTATAACACAATGGGCTTTTAATTAAAAATACTGTGGTGTTAAACACCCTAGCTACATTTGATAGCTGAAGATTTTATCTCCTAACCGGTTTGAAGCAGCAGCTGATGCAATATGGATTATTTAGGGAGTGGTTGGCAGGTCAGACTCAATAAAACGGAGAAGACCGTAATCAGGCAGTTTTGGTCTGAGGCAAAAGAGAAGTGAACAGTACATCCATTCAGGTTTGGCAAACCATTCAATCTTCCCCTTGTCCACCCCAGTCTGTAAGAGAGAAATCCCAGATTGAGATGGAAAAACGTCTGAGGGCTTGCTACACACCAGTCTATATGGGTTTTTAACTAGAAGTGTGATTTTAAAACTGATTTTGTTAACCTGGTGCAAAAGGCTTTGTGGGAATGCCTAAACCAATATATACTGGTCTTATATTGAGCCATCTTAAATTGATTAGGAACAGGTTTAAGCTAAACTGAAATAAACCACTCTTAAACCAAAATAAGAGTGTCTACACAGGGTTTTACCCCAGTTCAACTAAATCATTTTAAAAACAGATTTAGTTGAAGTTTAGCAAACCAGTGCAATTTTAGTGTGTGAAAATAAGACCTGAGTGATCAGAGAAGTTGTAACAAGAAGTTTATTGGGACCAGCTGACATCCAGCCACAAAGAAAAGTAAATGGACCTGGTCAATAAAGGCCAAGTGGAATGGAGAATGGTAACAAAGGTCAGACAAATTAGAGATTGGAAAAATCTCATTGGGTCCCATCTAATCCTCTCCTGGGAGGCCAGTGCAGGATTGTTTCTTACAGAACATTTTTTAGGGATTTATTCCATCTAGTTGTAAATGTTTCAAGCAATGCAACCTTTACCAGTTCCCTTCAGACACAAACAGATTCCAGGGCTTACTAGGGACATGCTTTCTATTATTCATCTTATATTTTTCTTTTCCTACTTCTATACGATTCCCCCTGGTTCCATCTCCTCGTGCCACCAGAAATAATCCCTTGCCTTCTTGCTATTTACATCCTGCACATAATTGACAACACAGGGCCAATTTCTGGCTGCTCTTACTTAGGTGAGCAAGAAGGGAGGAAAGTGCATTTGTGCAATGAGTAGCCGGGTGCTTTCATTCTCTGTGGGAGGGAGTCACAGGGCACGGGGAGAACACAGGCTGCATTTTTAAAATGCATGGTGGATGCCACTCCTGCATATGCTCCCCCATGCACCCCTTGAGCTGTTCTGCCTGACTGTCCTCCACAGCCAGAATGCCTCCAGGTGCTACCCCAGGTGCAGTACTGTTCTGTACACCTCTTCTAACATGCCTGTGGCTGGTTAAGCTCTGTTCTATGGCAGCAACGACTGCGGAATCTGGGCCTCTCTTATGTTCCGTCTGATCATCATTTACCCAGGCCACGCCAAACTCTTCTTGCCACAAGAGGATGAGCGTGATGGCCCTTGCTCCATCAGGTTCGGGCATGACAAGTAAAACAACAGCTCAAGGGGGCTATACGCACCACTGTTAAAGCTACTGACTTTCAGCCCTTCCTGAGTGTTTTTCTTTGTTTCCATCTAGAGCATTAGAGCCTTACTGTGCAAGGTGCTGTGTGCCCTATGGGGAGCCCTCCTTTCTCACTGACTTCATTGGGTGCTGAGGGTACACAGTGCCTTGCAGGTTTGGGCCTGCAGTCATTTGCCTCTGCATGCTCTGTTCTCATCACAGACTCTTCTCCCGCTCCAGCGCAGGAAGAATTTAATCATCTAGATTTTTTAATCCCTCTTCCCTTTTCTGATTTGACTAATAAAAAAAACAAACTTCCTGAACCAGAGGCCACAGTAAATTCTCCTTTTTGAATAAACAGCATTTGCTTAGAAACAGGGGCTGATGGAGGAAGAAAGTGATGGCCGGATCCCATGTGATGCAGAGAATGGGGATCTAGGTAGGACACCTGCAGTTAGAGACAGGATTTCTTTCATAGTTGCTTCTTTAAAATGATCTGATCACAAGAAGAACAATGTGGTCCCTCTCTTTCCTGTGTGTGTGTGTGTGTGTGGGTTTTTTACATCCATTGCTATTACCTTGATAGGCGTCGCTACCTCTGGGCTTGCCACAACTAAAGGAGAAATTAACACCAGGCCTGAAAATTCATGTGGTCTCTCGCAGGCAGTTAAGATGGAGATGGCTCCTCCCTGCAATACAAAAGTGAAAGGCAGCCTGAGCACAAATACAGATGATCATTCTTTACTTTTTGTACAGCATGGTCGTGTGCTGGGCACTTTACTGGCAGGTACAAAACAAAGTTCTCTGCTCCAGGGAGCTGGCTAGATGCTTTGTGCAAGCAAAAGATGGAGTAACTAGAAGCAAAGGGATAGATTTGTTGTGGGGTTTTTTTGGGGTGGGATGGCTGGCTTTTGGAGGGTGGAGTAGGATTTTGTGATCTAGGCTTCAGTACTGCAAACCCTTATGCACGTGCTTAACTATATGCACATGAGCAGTCCCATGAATTTAACTGGATTATTCATGTGCATAAAGTGTTTGCAGGTTCAGGGCTTGAACAAGCCTCTGTTGGGAGGACTAAAAATTAAAGGTCTCTTGGAAGTAATATAAATTTCCCGTGAGACCTGAAGGAGGAGAAGGTGGGGACTTGGTGGAGTGGATCAGAGAGGTGGATGCATGACAGAAAGCGTGGAGATGAGCGGGAATGGGACACAACGGTAGTGGAAAAGCAGGCAGTAGTTTGTACCCAGTATTTCCGAGTTATACTGATATCTATGGGTAACAAAGTATTGTCACCTGGGAATGGAAACCATAAAAGTTTGGATAATTACCATAGGTCCAAAATTATCCTCTGGCAAATGTCTCTTTCTTCATCATCCCCCCCGCCCCCCCCCCCCGCCCCGAGCAAACAGTTCACAGAACTCTACAATCAGCAACCTACTCATGGGCGGCAAGTTAAACAGAGGCACATTCCCATGTAGTTTCAAGTCAAGTGCTGGCAGAAACTGTGTGAGAATTGTAGGAATTGGGGTGCTTGGCTCGCTTGCTCAGTAAAGATCACAGAGGATTAGTTGTGAAGGAAAATGCTTGGCGAACTTACATGCGGCTGAAGAACCACTGGCTTGTTTAAATGGAGCAGCAGCAAAAAGAATCTCAATGACCTTATTTGGCTTGGTACTTGGAAATTAGCTTCTTGTTACACAGGCTTAGAGTACAGTGAACTCTTAAAAGCATGCCATGCGCTTTAGATCAGAATTCTTGTTTATCGGAACATGGGGTTAAATCCTGAAGTGCTTATTCATATTTTGTACGCAGGGACAATGACCGTGACACCAATAGGAATATTGCCTAACTGAATCCACGGGATTTGGCCTGTGCTGTCAGAATCACACTTAAAATCTGCTCACAAAACCAATCCTCCTTTTAGTTTTTCATCCCTAATCCCTGAAACACTGTCCAGTACAGTTGTGTAATTGAATGAGACTACAGTGTGTCGCCATATTTTATTTCCAATCCACTCACAAGGCCAGAGTGTATAACCTCCTGGTTACCGGTTCAAATACAAGCCTGGTTGTTGGTGAATGAAAGAAGTTACCATCTGCCAGTTGTTCAGTGCCCCAACTCAGTCTGGTTCCTAGTGGGTTGGTAGGGATGCGCATCACTAATTAGCCCATTGTTGCAAATGGCACTAGCATCCTGATCTCAGCAGAAAGGCCAAGGACTGAATGGGTCACAGAGACTGAAGTCCCCGCTAGGGGTGAGGCAGTGGAGGGGAAGCTTTTACAGTAGAACCTCAGTGTTACGAACACCTCGGGAACAGAGGTAGTTCGTAACTCTGAAATATTTGTAACGCTGAACAAAATGTTTGGGTTGTTTTTTCAAAAGTTTACAACTAAACATTGACTTAATACAGCTTTGAAACTTTACTCTGCGGAAGAAAAATGCTGCTTTTAACCCTCTTAATTTAAATGAAACAAGCACAGAAACAAACTTTCCCTTTATTTTTAAAATCATTTACGTTTAACACAGTTGTGTACTTGGCTTTTTTTGTCTCCGCTGCAGCCTGATTGCATATTTCTGGTTCCAAATGAGGTGTGTCGATGACCGGTAATTTCGTAACTCTGGTTTTCGTAACTCTGAGGTTCTACTGTTTGTTACTTTGCATTTCTTATAGTAGGTTGTGTGATTCCCATCCCCCAGAATGGGATCCATAATGCTGTGGCAGATGTAATGATGACTATTAAGGTGTACGGTGTAGCGTGCTTACCATGGAATGCCCCAGAATGAAAACGGGGAGGTCTGGGTGATCCTTCTTCATGAGGTCAATGTGCTGCAAGCTGTCTCTGATGAAAACATGGAAATCTGACACGACCATGCGGTCACCTTCACTCTGCCCATGGCCAACTGTAAGGGGGGAAAGGAAAACATTGCTTCTACATCACACAGAACAATATTAACCTTTTACATGGCACCTAGATAGTCCAGATATGGGTGCATCAGAAATGCAATAGACCAGTAAGTAGGTCAGCAATGTTCTAGTTCCCACATACACTGCTTATTGCATAAATCGGGTCCCACTCAGCTTCCTTCCCCAATACCTCATAATGGATAACTTCAGTGTCCTGTAGAAATACACAGTACAATACACAGGACAGCAAAGCAAGCTTGTGGCTGCCTAGGTCTTGTCTAAGAGGATTGTTAATTTTTCACATACGTATTGGCTCCCCATCATTAGAGACAGGTCTGACTAACAGAGTTCAGAGCTAGTCTCTGACTACTCTCAAGTTCAGGGACTGTTCCGTTCTGGGGGTTTGGATTGGCCTATTATAGAGACAGAAGGCAGATCCCAAGTTCAGAGTTTGATCCTGATCCAAAGTTCCCCAGAATTTGTGGACGCTAAGATGCAGGCACTCAGATGCCATGTTGAGGGGTGCGGTGTATATATACATAGAGAGACAGATAATTTTAGATATTGGATTAGACCAGTGGCTCTCAAACTTCATTGCCCTGCAGCCCACTTCTAACAACAAAAATTACTACATGACCCCAGTACCCTGTGTGACTCTAGATTCTAGAGTCTAGAATCAGGGCTGGCATTAGGGGGTGGTCAGCAGGTCAATTGCCTGGGGCCACATACAGCAAGGGGCCACACAAAGTTGATTGGGCTTCGGCTTCAGCCCCTGGCGGCACGGAGTCTAATGCTGGCCCTGGAGGCCCCATTAAGTCGAACTTGTGACCCACTTTGGGGTCGAGACCCACAGTTTGAGGACTGCTGGATTAGACTATTATAGGCTAGCAGGTCTGCAAAATTCAGACTTGTGTACAAACTTTCCCACATTCTGGGGCTCTTGGGACTCTGGTTTTTGATTTTGCCACGTCTGTTTCAGAAACAGTTTTTATATTTGGAGAGACCTGCCTTGTCCTCTCCTTCTGCTGTTTTGGGGCAATGGGTTAGTGCGCTAGCCTTCACCGATGGAGAGCTGAGTTCAAATGCCAGCTTACTGTAGGGCCACAAGCGTGGGGAGTGTAAATAAGGCTCTCCTCCTAAACAAGTGGTAACGCAAACCCCCAGCCTCCCACCCTGACAGTCTATTTATGCTACACACAGCATTTGTCTTGTTTTTGATCAATTTTTAGTCTCCTCTGCCTTTTTTCCTCTTTGAAGTACACTAGTTACTATGGAAACAATGGTATCTTTAGTAGGGGAGGGATTAGTGACATCCATAAGCACCATATAAAGTCCATTTATTAGCATGCCAAGGTTAGAAATCTGTATCACACATTGTGGAAACAACAGTGTATATATGATGATTATCATAACCACACACATTGTGTGATATATATAATGAATATAATTATTTTTTCCCAAAAAAGAGTCTTGCCATTTCTATTCAATGTAATTTGTCATTTAAGGAGACCTGGGGGAAACAAAAATTACTGGTTCCATGTTACAGGCTGGCCATGTCTGCCTCTGACACCTACCCTCTTTGCAGGTGTTGATCCCGCTGGGAAATGCTAAGTGGGTCCTTCTGACTCAGTGATGCAGGTGTCTCTTACCTCCCCTGGATGTTAGGGAGGTGGAGAGGAGGTTCTCTAGAAAGAGAGGATCTAAGGTGTAGGCTGAGCAAGCCAGAAGGAGGAATCCTGGGAGTAGCCAAGTCTAGGGAAAAGGTGTGAGCAACACTTTATATGATCTTATTAATTTCTGTTTTTGAAATCAAATACCAGGCAAAGGGTGAGTTTGGCTTCCACACAGTGTGTGGACTGTATTTGTACAGCAGGTTGCGAAAGACACTTGCTCACATTCCATATTCTTTCCTAAAAACATTGGTTTAAAATAAATCTCATCACTAACTCTACACATGGCTTCATTTCCATAAAAGATTAAATTCTACATCTCTTCTGCATTTTAATATTTATTGGTCATGTAAAGCTGTTTTCAGTCCACTGATGTATGGAAGATACTTTGGGAGAAATATGCTAAATGCTTGCTACTGTCTCTACAAATGGTACAGTGATGTACTGTAACATGTCATTTGTAATATACTAGCATGTTGCCAACATGTGGGCTGATCCTGCAAACACACTATTGATTGTAGTGCTTCTTGCCCTGGCCTCAGAGTTAGGAAAGCACTTAAGTGGGTACTTTAGCCCCACTGACTTCATTGGGATTACTAAGAGTAGAAAGCACTGTGCTTGGTGGCTTTTGCAGGCTCAGACCCTCAGAGGGTGCCCTCTTTATTATGTGGAGTTGATTTTTTTTCTCTTATGATAGATCCTGCCATGAATAGAGTACAATCTTTTATTCGGTGTTTGGAAAGTTCCTTGCACATGGTGCATGCTCCCATGCTTAGGCCAGGTGTACACTAGACATTTTTGCCATTATAGTAATGTTGGTTTGGAGTGTGACTTATTTTTTTTAATGAGATTTCTACACTGGCAAAAGTCCTAGTGTAGATGCTGTTATGCCAGCATAAAAGTGCTTTTGTTGATTCTAATAGGACGTACATACCCCAGTGATACAAAAAGAATTCAGTGGAGCCAGAGAGCAGTTAGTGTACTCAGTTACACCTGGAGGATGGGTCAGGCCCAATTAAAGATTAGGCCGAGCTGTGGCAGAGTGGAGGAGCTTGAATTAGTCCTATCTGAGAGGAGCCATGGTCACTAATAAAGGAAGGCCTTCAGGGCAGTAGAAGGGAATCAGGAGGCTGAGGGACAGAGTAGGCCTTGAGATCCTGTCTCAAGAAGGGAGCTTTGGCAAAGGGTTGAGAGAGATACCGGGAAGCCACAGAGGTGAAGTGAGCTCTTGTGGTGAGCCTTGACAAAAGAACAAGACCCCCCCCCCAGAGAAGCAAGACTCCAGAGGTTGAATTTCAGGAGGAAAGAGAGAGGTGTACAGAGGGCCTTGGGAGAAGCAGACAGGAGCCAGTTCTCCAGGGCAAAAGCCCTGGAAGACACTGTTCAGTACAGGAGTTGCAAAGAATTCTGCAGCGCCTGGGGAGGGGTGAAGGTCTGTGAATGAGTGAGCCCAGGTAGGGGCTGGGGAAAAGGACCTAGAGACAGGCTGAGGAAGGCAGCAAGGAATCTGAAGGAGCAGATGTTAGCTGTTTGCTACAGGGTCCTTGGAGAGGAACCCAGAGGATAAGGAGGGCCTGGGTTTCCCTACCAGCTGGGAGGAAGGTGGCATGAAAGCCCTAATATAAGGGGTGTAAGGACCGGCTGGCATAAGATCACTGGACTATTGTTTTATAGGACTCTGTTACCCTGGAAGGGCTGGGACTAAAAGTCAACTGGCTGCTGGGCTGGCTGAGTCACAAGACCAAGCCAGATAGGTTGTCTGCAGGGGGCTCTATAGTAGAAGAGCCTGCAATGCCACGCCCAGCCACAAGGAGTGTGTGCCAGCCAGTGAGTCATTCTTACATTGGTATAGTTTATTTCGCTCAGGGAACTGGTATAAGCTATACTAAGAAAAGCACTATTTTGGTATAAGCTGTGTCTATGCTCAGAGGGTCACCAGTCTAGATACAGTGGTATAGCTATCCTGGCAAACCTTTTCTGGCACAGGCCTGGTCTATACTTAAAAATGAGATTGATCTAGTTATGTTGCTCAGGAGTACGCTGAGTGCAGTCCTTCGGTTGACCTATCCCCTGGTGTAGCTGCAGTTGACAGAAGAATGATTTAATCAACCTAGCTACTGCCTCTCGGAGAGACGGATTAACCACATCAATAGACAAACCCCTTCCACTGATGCAGGAAGCGTCTATGCTGTAGTGTAGACTTGCCCTATGCAAACGGCAGTGAGATGTCTAGGGCTCATTGACTTTCAGAGGAAGTTAGACACCCTGCTGCCATTTGTGCCTCTGAGAATCTTCGCCTCTACAAACGCCTCTAGTGGTGTGCAAGGCATTTTGTTTAATGTTGCATATAAAGTCATAACAACACTTTGCACTGAAATGGTACCTTTCAATCCAAAGAAGTCTCAGCACTTCACAAATGTTAAGGAATGAACTCTCCTAACACCTCTGAGGGGAAGAGCCATGTCAGTATTTCCAGTTTTACAGATAGGGAAAGGCCTGGGGAGATTCAGTGAATTCTGCAAGCTGGCACAGTGATTTAATGGCAGAGTTAAGAATAGAACCCAGGAGTCCTGATTCCCTTCCCCCTGTTTGCACCCATGAGATGAGCATTCCCCTCTCAGATCTCAAAAAACAACAGATTAGGGGGATTTCCCGCTGCAAGTGGCAGGAGTGATGCATGTGAATAAAGGGAGAACAGACTCCTGCACCCCCTCCCCCCCTTAATATATTTTTATTTTTGGCATTGATACTATTATTGTCGATCCAGCAGTGTTAATGAGAGAGTCTGTGTAGATCACACTAAGACATACTTTTTTCCCCTTCATTTTATTTTAACAGAGCAGTCACTGCACTTTTATCTTTTCCTCCCTAAGAAACCAAACCTGCTCTGAACAGTAATGAGTTCATTAAAAGTTAAAATCTCCCAACTGACAACTGCTCAGGGCAGGGAGCTGAGACCTTCTGAGCTAAATGAAAGGAGGTGGCACAACCAAACATCAATACAGTAAAGACTGCTGCTATTTTTCCTTCAAATTTTACGGACTTTGGAAGAGTTTGTGAGAGAGTAAAGGGGCCAAATGCATCCTTAATAAAACCCCAATATCTGCAATGGGGTTACACAAGGGATGAATCTGGCCTAACGGTTCTAAAAAGCCAGTTTCATGAAAGTTGGTGCAGAAAAAAGCTTAGTTTCATCCTCCAGACATTTCACAGATGTAGCAAGTGATGCCTCAAAAGTGAGGAGCACAATAGTGGGTCACAGAAATGCCACAAGCTCTAAAGCCCCGTGATTTGGACAACTTGTCTTTGAGGCGAGAAATCCCAAAATACACGAGCCAGTAAGCCACCTTGCTCAGAACTTTTATCTAACGTACAGAGACAGCCATTTAATGACAAGCCTTTCAAGACGCTCAGCTGACGGGGCTGAAAATGGAAGAGACGTCATCACCACACAAATTCTATAACACAGGCTTGATTTTCCAAATTATGCAATTGTGTGTCTAATTTGCCCACTCAACCACTACTATTGCAAATGCAAATAGCCAGAGAGACGACAATGCAATAGCTGTAACTAAATGCACAAACTCAGTGTACAGCCGCATGCATGTTGTTGTTTTTTAAATAAATCAGGCCACTATTCTTTTTTAAAATTGTTATTCCTAAAATGAGAGGGTCTAATCCTGCCTTCTTTACTCCAGCAAAAGCACCATTGCAAAACGTTGTGTGTTTTGCCTGAGTAAGGACTGAAGGAGGATTGCAAGGATTTTGCCCACTGATATTAGAAAAGGAAAATAAGCATTAGGCCATTTTATCCTTCCCCATGGCCAGAGCAGGACTGTTCCCTAACGTCTGATCAGAATATAATAACTTAGAGTCCAAACCCAGAACAGCAAGAGGAGCGGATGACAAACTCAACCATGTCTGAATGGGGCCTTGGGCACATGAGTTTCAGCTAAGAATCATAGTCATGTAATTTAAGGCCAGAAGGAACCACCAGGTCATCTACTCCGACATCCTGAATATCACAGGCTACCAGCACCCACACACTAAACCCAACAACCGGAGCCATAACTAGGCATTTTAGTGCCTGGGGTGAACAAGCATATTTCCATCCCCTACCATTTTTTCCTGCCCCCTCAGCTTTGCGCCCTGCTCGCCCCATCCTGGTTACAGCCCTGCCAACAACCAAAATTAGACCAAAGTATTACAGCCCTCAGGAGCCTAAACTATTATGTGGAGTCTAGATCTTGTATTGTTACACATCTTTCCAGAAGGGGAACTACTGACTAGCCTTGCTGGAAGGTGGGGGTGGGGGGATGGAAGAGGGTATGGAGAGAGAGAGAGAGCTACCACATATAAGCAAGGATTTGCTGAAATATTCATCTTGCCCGCGTTATTCGCGCAGTTCTGCTTGCTCCTACATCCTAGAATTACCTTGCCTGCTTTGACCCCAGCCCCCTGGTGTGATGGAGTCTTGCTCTTGAAAAAAGACTGCAAAGTGAAGTCACCAAGAGCCCTTCACGCTCTTTAGGAGACTTGACACATGAGCAAGTTTGCAGAGGTGCTCAGCAAAAATGCACAGTGCAACTTTACACACTTTAATACAGGGTGAATTGTGCAATGGCATCAATGGCTATTAGTCAAGATGGTCAGGGATGGTGTCCCTAGCCTCTGTTTGCCAGAAGCTGGGAATGAGTGACAGGGGTGGATCACTTGATGATCACCTGTTCTGTTCATTCCCTCTGGGGCACCTGGCATTGGCCACTGTCAGAAGACAGGATACTGGGCTAGATGGACCTTTGATCTGACCCAGTGTGGCTGTTCTTGTGTTCTGACACTTCCTGATGAGTGAGCTCAAGGAACTTGCACAGCCCTGCACTGCCACCATTGAAGGAACTAACCCGTCATCCACATGATAACCATGCTAGGTGCTTAGGGTGACCGGATGTCCCGATTTTATAGGGACAGTCCTGATATTTGGGGCTTTGTCTCATATAGGTGCCAGTTACCCCCCACCCCCGTCACGATTTTTCCCACTTGCTCTCTGGGCACCCTGTATGTGCTTCTCCTGCTGGTGACAGCCTGGGGATGATTAACATATAGCATGATGCCTTCTCCTTGAAGTCAATAGGAGCTGCAGTTCTCAGCATGGCTGAAAAATCAGGCCTTTAAATGCACTAAATTAGATAAGCAAGGCATTAGCCACACTGGATATCATGGTAGCATCTGCTCTTCGCCTCTCCCAGGTCCTAGGGCCTCTGTCACATTATTTCACAGATGTATTAGAGGGTTGGTGAAGACTGTTTAAACCTCATCAAGGTCAATATGTGGAGAGTTTGCTGGAGAGACCAGGTCCTTTTGAAAGGCTTTTTATAAAAGGTGCTAGCAGCTTTCATTTCAAACTTAGAGAGGAGTAAAGAGAACTAGGCAATGTGCTGGTGCTTTTTATAGCCTGGTTTCTTCTCAACATCACACAGTGATCCCTTTTTGGGGGAAGGAAGGCTTCAATCTTCCTGGAATCATGTAAATTATTGATGGAAAAATCCCACTAGGTCTTTCAGATCAGCTCCCTGTCCATGCAGGACAGGGGTGAAAGTAATATTAAATTCTTACCTGGAAGGGGCGGGGCCTCGGACAGAAGGGGCAGGGCTGGGGGTCAGCCTCCCCCAACCAGCCCATCTGCGCTGCCTGGCCTGCGCTGCCTGGGGCTCCGGCAGTGATTTAAAAGGGCCCAGGGCTCTGGCTTCTGCCGCAGTAGCAGTGGTCAGGAGCCCCAGGCCCTCTTAAATGGCTGGGCCCAGGGCAACTGCCCCTTTTGCCCCCTCTGTCGGTGGCCCGGGGGTGGGCGGGGGGGGGAGGAGGCGCAAAAGGGGCGCTGCCAGCTGGGTACGGGCCGGTAACAGCTTCTTACTGGTATGCTGTACTCGCCAGTACCAGCCCACTTTCACCCCAATGCAGGATTGTTCTTTATCAAACGACTGTTAGTTTTCTCTTCAGTTTTAAATGTTTCACATGATGATGCTTCCACTACTTCCCTTGGGAGATTATTCCACAATCCAAAAGATCCCATGATCATAATTTCATCCTATTCCTCTGTTATCTCCCTTAAATTCCTATGTGGTACCCTCCCTCGTTGGTGCTTAAACCCGTCAAATATTTATGGATTTTCATCATCACTTTACATATTACTTACAAGCCATACATATTTATTTATTTTAATCCTTTCCTGTAAATCAAGCCTTCTAAGACACAGGCAGCAGCCTAACTCTGGTTTTTAGTGAATCGTTTTTCACAGCTTTATCTAGAACATTTCATTGCAGGAGGATTAGGTGGTCAGGGAAAATGCAGCGACAGATACTAATCTCAGTTGTGCTGGGGTAAATCTGTTGATTTAGTGGAGTCACTCCAGATTTGAAATGATGTCAGTGAGATCAGAAGTTCTGGGCATATTCTGCCCTTTATCCCTTCACTCCCAGTTTACCACTGAAAAACCATGAGACTGGGAAGCATGAGGTGAAAGACCTTCAGCCTAGAGAGGAGCTGAGATGCAGTGCTTGAATCTGGATCCAAAGTTCAGTGGAGGTCAGGTCTGGGAGTCTGGGTTACACTCCTTTTTACTTAAGACAAAGGCTGCTTAGTGACCAGGGCGTAGGATATTATCACAGGGCTCCCTGATGGAACTCTGTCCCTAAGGGTATGTCTCTACTGGAGATGGAAGGTGTAATTTCCAGTTTGAGGAGACATACCCATGCTAGCTCTGATTGAGCCAGTCTGCTAGAAATACAAGTGTAGTCATGGCAGTGCAAGTGATGGGATGGGCTAGTCACCCCACTATGTATCTAAGGTCTCACACAGGATCTTACTTGGGGTGGCTGATCATGCTGCTGTCGCTACACTTTGATCCTGCTAGTGCGCTAAAAATAGAGCAAGTGCAGAATATTATCTATCTGAGCTGGAAAGTACACTCCCAGTGCCAATGTAGACAACCCCCTGATCCAACAGGTTGTAAAATAAGGGGAAAGAATAAGAAGATACATCTCTCCTTTTACTCATGTTCTAGGTCACAGTTTCCCACTAGGCTTTCTCTAACTTCTAGGCTTCTACAGTTCAAAGGGGAAGCTATTAACCGATGAAGGAAGGAGGGAGGGAGAAGATCACAGTCTACCAGCCCAAGCAGTGCTTTGCCTGTAGCCAGAATTCAGCTCCCACTCTGAGCGTAAATAAATATTAAATCCAAATGGCACTAAGAAAGAAGCTGGGATCCAGAGATTTGTAAACGTAGTTAAAGGTGAAAACTCTGTCATCACCTACATAGTCAAGAGCATCTCCCATAAAGCAGAATCCACACATAAGGGACGCTTATTAATTATGCCACAAGAGACCTTCAGCAAGGCAGAAATTAGATTCAATGCAGCAGTGGTGTGGCTGATTTAATAAGCTGGAGTGCGGCTGAGAAGCTCCTTTTCAATTCCAATAAGCCTTTTGGAGGCTAGAAAGGGTTTTACTGCTTCAGAAGTAGCTGGGCCATAGCAGCGGGTATATTATGGAGGATCCTGCCATCACTCTAAGCAGTGTAGTGGAAAGGAGGGCGTTTCATTGGAGCTCAAACCAAGTTCCAGCTGTAGGACTCATTAGTTACCCCACTGCCTCTCTGATCAATAAACCCATGCAGGAACCCAAAGAAACAGCAGGGTGACAAGGTGAATATCCAAACCCTATGGGGGTAGGAGGGCATTATCCTTATTAGATTCCCCCCAAACAAAAATCATTAAAACCCAGTTCAAATTGCTGTTGCAGTCATCGGGTGTGCTGCCCCTTTGAGGCTTCCTTGAGCACCGCCATCAGGGGACAGGCCTGGCTTCCTGCACCTCACTCTGGGTGGTACCAGGTGGTCCAACCACTCTTAGACTGGATCTCTGCACAGCAGCCCTGTGTTTACCAACTGCATTTATCTGACAGGCCCAGGCACCCGTAAGCTGTTTCCTCTGGGCACATGCGAGCAGCAGCTGATTAAATTGACTCTAAAAAACAGCCTCTTCAAAACAAAGCATTATTTATTCATCCAAGGTACATAGGTCTAGATGCATGGGTATTACCTACAGTCCTGCACCTAAATCTTGACCTTTCAAGCTTTTGAAAGTTCTCCTCAGCCCAGATACGTCCATCTCTGGGATGAGTGATTTTCAGAGTAGCAGCCGTGTTAGTCTGTATCTGCAAAAAGAACAGGAGTACTTGTGGCACCTTAGAAACTAACAAATTTATTAGAGCATAAGCTTTTGTGAGCTACAGCTCACTTCATCAAGTACTCCTGTTCTTTTTGGGATGAGTGAAACACACTTCCCTTCTGCAGCTTCTGTCTTGTTCTCTCTGCCAGAGGCTCATCTCTAGCCACTCAGTCCCCCTTCCTCCCTAGGTCAGCATCTTTAAGGTTTAGGAGCCCCTTTGATCCTTAAAAAGCAAAGGAGTACTTTCTTTCTGTGGATACAGACTAACACAGCTGCTACTCTGAAACGTTTGATCCTTGGCCTTCAGCCTTGGAAGGAGTAAACTATGCTAGCCTGGTGGGAGCCAGGCAAAGGTGTTCCCCAATTAATAGCTTCCTTCGACCCATTTGTTTCCTTATCTTTGCCATTGTTTCATTTCCTGTTTGCTTCCCCCATAACAGTTCCCTTGAACTTAACTCCAGTCAGACAGGCTAATGCCACACCCAAACTAAATTACTGATAATTATGAAAAAAATACTTCCTCCTTCTCCACAGTTGCTCAAGTGCACATAGCATCAACACAGCCACCAAAACCCCATGAAATCACTGGTAAAGTCCTCACCCATCTCTTGCAACCCACACCCATTATTTTCCTCTTCTCTACCTTACTTTGCCCACACCCACCACCCACAAAACATGGCTTCTCCCTCCACCTCCACACCAAACATGTGACTTTCAACTCCAACCAGGTGGAGTGGTTAGAAATTGAGGTGTCCCGGTTTTTCAGTGTTGAACTGGTTTTGTACTGAAGTTGATGGACAGTGTGTGGATTTTTAGCTGATGGTTATGCTGAAGTGAGTCATGCTGGATAACTGTCAATAGCAGTGGAAATAGTTTGCATAAGAGTTTGTTAGTTTTGGAAGTCATAGGAGTTGAATTACTTAGGTGATGGAATTATGAAGAGTAGGGTATTTTTAGTAGCTGATGTCTGTATTTAGATTATCTGTACTTCGATTTTAAGCTTGTCAGGACATCGGCTGTCTTTTTTGCATGTGCAGCAGCTAGTATGGTGGAGACCTGGACTCTGAGTGGGGCCCTTAGGAGTCACAGCAATACAAATAATAAATAATCACAACATGTGATCAGAGTTAAGGCTGCACGTTTTGTGTGGAGGCACGCAGGCAGTGGATGTGGGTGAGAAAATGCAAAGACAAAATCATAAATGTAGGTTGCAAGGGCTGTGTGAGGACTTGGTGATTTCCTGTTTTTTTTTTGTTAAGTATCCTCGCACCTTCTTGTCAACTGTCTAAATGGGCCATCTTGATTATCACTACGAAAGTTTTTTTTCCTCCTGCTGATAATAGCTCATCTTAATTAATTAGCCTCTTACAGTTTGTATGGCAACTTCCTAGTTCTCTGTATGTGTGTATATATCTATCTATCTTATTATATGTTCCATTCTATGCATCCGATGAAGTGGACTATAGTCCACGAAAGCTTATGCTCTAATAAATTTGTTCGTCTCTAAGGTGCCACAAGTCCTCCTGTTCTTTTTGCGGATACAGACTAACACGTCTGCTACTCTGAAACCTGTTTTTTTAAGGTTTATGTGGAAAAATACCAAATGTACTAGTAAACATTTGAAATTACATCAGAACAGTTCACTACTGAGCAGAACACGCTATTTAAAAATGAATCAAGTACATACTTTTTATTGAGTGAGCAAAGTTCATTAATTAAACATACAAGATTTCAAAGCTCCCTGATGCTGTTTTCATCATTTGTTTAACAAGTCACATACCTCATCTGCCATTCAGACACAAACAACTAAAGCAGCAGGAACAAACATCAAAGCAGGACAATCAACATCTGGAAAAGTCAAGAGACTGTTCCGTATCCTTCATATCATGCAAAGCAAATGCTACACTCACAGAACAAACACACACAGGAAGCAGCTCAGACTTCACCAGAAAGATGGGGAGCTGCAAAACAAGCTTCCTCACGCTGGGAACCATCTCTTAGCAACAAACATAAAGTGAACTTAAAAAGAAAAGGAGTACTTGTGGCTCATGAAAGCTTAGGCTCAAATAAATTGGTCAGTCTCTAAGGTGCCACAAGTACTCCTTTTTCTTTTTGTGAATACAGACTAACACGGCTGTTACTCTGAAACAAAGTGAACTTGTTCTCCATCCACCTGCCAACAATCAAGGCAGGACTGTTCCCTACAAGATATTCACCAGTGTCTGCCTAGGTAATTAAATGGCCCCCATTACCTTAGTATTTGAGCACCTTACAATCGTCAATGTGTTTATCCTCACAACATGAGGTAGGGCAGTACTATTCTCCCCACTGGACAGGCAGGGGATCCAGGCACAGAGAAACCAAGTGACTCGCTCAAGGTGACACAGGAGGTTGGTGGCAGAGAAGGGAACTGAATGCAGGTCTCCAAAATTCCAGGCTATCACCCTAACCACTGGATCATACTTCCTTCCTTCTAGTTCTGAAATGTCTCTCAAAGCCCATTTTTAGTGAACTGTGTCATCTTTTACCTGCACAGAACACACCAGGTATAGCTTATCACCTGCACACACATAGCTAGTATATACAGTGCTCTCAGATGCTGTGATGATGGGCATGTTAAAAGACCATAGAGGGAGAGATACACGAGGAATATCCCACTCATCCTCTGTACAGTACACACTAAGGATATCCCGCCTGTGACCTGCCTAGAGCATAGGAGATGTGTCCCATCCATCCTCTAATACAGGGGGCTTTTTCCCTACAAGATCAGGATGATCTATTTTCTTTCAGCATTTACAGGATGGGTTTTTTTCCATCTCCTTCCTCACACAAACACTGCAGTACACTGAGAGCCTTCTCCTCCCACATCAGACACACATTTGCAGAGCCAGGATATTTTTAGACAAGCGCATGCACACACATACATTATTATTTGTTGCCTTGGCAAAAAAAGAAAAATTGGAAACGGGCAATTTTCTAGGCTAAACTTATTAGTGTCTTATTGCTTGGGATCTGAGAACTCCTGTGAAGCCACTTATAGTGTTTACTGTGCTCAGATGATAAACAAAATGACCTAGTATATCAGAATAGCTGTTAATTCCAACAGCTAGTCCAGCAAGGTAAAGTGTAGTTCAGAATTTCGGTCAATGTTAAGGATCCAATTCAGGTCTGGTATAAGCAGGCACCCTCTTTTGAGTTCAGTAGAATGGCCCCTCCTTAAAGGAAGGTTGGATTCAGCACTGAGCTTTGCTTTCTTTAAAAGACATTATTGGAAGGTGATATTGATAATCCCACAGCAAAACTTCAAAGTGAGCATGTTGCAAAGTAACAGGTTCTTTGCAGAGTTCACTTGCAAACAGAACTACAACTGAATTGGCAATATTAAAACTAACTCCTGCAATGCACTGTAATATGGGGGATGCAATGGTGATGTGAGAAGCATCGTTTAGCTAGCTAGTCCTTGTACCAGCCCTGCCTTTGAGACATTCACAGCAAAATCTTTACATAGTTTTGAATGGCTTGTGAAGGAGTCATGGCAGATCTTCTGTCTCCTTCCAATACATCTCTCCGCATTCATGGGAGATGCAGTTCTTTATTCAGCTACTTTTGAAATGCAGTTTCTGAGGCCAGCACTGAACCCACTCTCTTCACGCATATTAAGGCAACAGGCTGACAGAAATGGATGCCCTAGTCTATTGATTAACTGTGATCCGTCGTCCTAAACTGTTATATAATGCTGCTGCATGTGGTTAAATAGCCGTTGAGTTCCACCCCAAAAGAAGCTGCATTTCAGTAGGGGATGAAGGGATTGCTATCAAATATTTTCTTCCTCAGGAAGAAAATCTCTATATAAATTTAAGATCTATAATCAGCAATGCAATCCGTAGGCTGTCTCTAAGGAACTGTATATCCAGGCATTAAGTGGTTGTGCTAAAGGCCCTGTAACAATTTTTCACTGTTGCTTCAGCAGCAACTGGACAATGTTTGATTGCCTCCAGGGCAGAAGGGTGACAGTGGCTAATATTAGAGTTTGTCTCCAATGACCTATCACCCTGGGAACTTTAAGATGACACAGGGCTGTGATGGTTGGTTGGTACACCCCCTGCAATGGGCAGGCAGGTGTTCAGTATTTACTTTGGGCCCAAGAGGCCACAGCCCCTCGCCCTTGCTGGGCATGCTCCTGGTAGAGGGAGTATATAAAGGGAAGCAGCTCAGCTCAGTCTGGACTGGCTGAGGAGGAGACTAGACCTGCCGCAGGCTCCTGTGGAAGAACCGCCAAGATTGCTGAGGCAGGGGACCCTGACTGCACTGCGGAGAACCAGTTGGCTGTGGGGACTGAAGGGGATGCCAAGCCACTCTCGGCTGAGGAGATGCCTGAGGCATGCCTAAGGGTAGGAAGCAACCCAAGGAACATGTTGGGTGATACAGAGACCTAAGCCCTGCATCAGGGGAACTGGTTTCGCAGAGGCCTGGGTGGGAACCTAGTGAAGTAGGGTGGGCCCGGGTTCCCCTTCCCTCCCTGCACCTGTGCTGAGGCGCTACTGCCAGGGGCTGTCAGTGCTAGGTGCTATTGCTTTGGGCTATTGATACTGCTGCTATATTGCCTGGGGTTGCTGACCGCAGGCACTGCGGCTGGGGACGATCTGTACTAGGTGCTACAGCTGGGGATTATCGGAACTAGGCACTACTGCCTGAGGTTGCTGAGACTAGGCGCTACGGCTGGAAACTATTGCTACTAGGCGCTACAGCTGTGGATTGTTGATGTGAGGTCTTGGACACTTGCCACTAGGCCTTGCTGCCCTGAAGGTAAGGGCGGCTCTGAGAAGCCAGACCATTCGATGTCGTGACTGCAGTAGAGGCGGCAACCTTCATTGGAACCCTGTCGTCCCATGTGGCAAGGACCAATTTCTATTCTGTTACACAGGAAAATTCTATTGAGTTTATTGGAGTTATTCTGGCTTCATACTGGGTACAACAGTTCAGAGTTTGGCCCCCATGCTGATCTTTTATGAACAGTGAGGGGGGCCTATATATTCTGTTTTCCCTGCACATGAGTTAAGATTCCATTAATGGGAGTGAGAGTTTCACACCCACAGGGAGAGAAAATTAATGTCTGTAGCAGCCAACATTTCCTTGCTATTTTTAATCTAGAAAGATTGCCAGAAAAGCACCTGAAAAAAATGCACAAAGGACATGTTTTTTTTGTTGCTTTAGAACTACATGCAGTATAATTGGGTGCATGTCTTTTTTTCTATTTATAAATAAGAAGAAAACAAATCTACCTACATTAATTTGTTGGTCAAGATCCAAACAAAAGTCCTTTTAAAACAGGTGAGGTACTAACTCAAAACACCAGGGTCTCCTCTGGGGGGAAAAATAGAGCTGTAATGGAGCTATGCACTATACTTCATGATCACCATCACCCCTTTATTTCCCAGCCATTGTTGGCATGTGGATCTGCTTTCCCACTCGCACATGCTATTAAGTCCTAAATGACAGCTTGTTTAACCAGAAAATGTTTCCATTTTTCCTCAACAAAAGCCATTCATTTCTCCCTCTTCTGTTTGCTTAAAGACAGTTTCATTCACCCTGCCTGAGAGTTCTGTACAACCTGTTTGATTGTTCCTCGTCTAATAGAGTTGCAAGTTAATGATCCACCTTTTGATCTCTGAGTCGGGAGCCCTGTCCAGTCCATTGCAAGGCTTTCTGCATTCTATTAACTTTGCAGACTGCATACATGGGCCTCATATATTTTTATGACTGAGAAAACATGCAAATCAATTTATCTCAGGAAAGACAGTCCTGATTCTTCTCTACTAACGCTTCAGAACGGGCACCAAGAGGAGAGGAGACAGAAAGCAGGACATGGAGTCACATTTAATAACTTCATCCATGCTGCCTTCTCTGCTTGGAACTCCTTCTCTATGCAAATATCTCAAGGGCCTTCTTTCAAACCCTATTTCTCCTTCCATGAAGACCACCCAACATGAACCCACATCAGTAAAAAAGCTGTCACTCACCCACGCTATTTATTTTTAAAAAATAAACACATGCTCTTAGTGCTCCTAGTACATTCTGTTTTGCCGGTAAGATTCTTGGGGCTGGGAGTGTATATTGTGTGCCTTAAGTACTGTTGGTATTTTAATGACTAGTAAATAAATTTTATGCTTTTTAAAACGAAAAATGCTGCAGGGCATTGCAAAGTATTTTATAAGTTAACCCACCAAAAGTATGTTCGCCGGGCAACATTTTCAAATTCATGAATTTTGGGCCTGAGTCTCTACTACCTGGCACCTTGTGTTGTCAATTACACCTGTGCAAAGTAAGTATGGAATTAGGTATAAGTAAAACACCACTATTCTGAGCTGGTAAGATTTTATATCCACTTTGCACAAGTTCCTTGAGTACACAAGGCGCAAGGCAGTTGGATAAGTTAGACAGTAGTGTTTGGAAATATTCCCGTCTCACCATGTAAATACCTGGGGAACCAGAATGGCAGAAATTAGCTCAATTCATCTTGGCATGTAGCAAAACTGTCTTCCTTTCTTATTGCGGATTGATCTCACTGCTACTATTTCCTCTAGTCCTTAGCATTTGGTTCCCTTTCTCTTCAATCCTCTTCCCTGTGATTCTGAATACTTCATCATATGCTCAGGGAATATAAATACCGGAAGAGTTGGGATCAAATACACACGTTATCAACTCTCCCTGCCCTATAACTCAAATTAAAACCACAGCTGGTTTGCTGTAGACAACGAATAGCACCTGACAAAATTGTGCTACTTTAATGTACCATGAAAACCCACATTTACTGCTTTTGAACCGTCAAAGATCAGGGACTTGTATGTTGCTCTTCGGCGTTGCCAGAGCTATGCCACAAGACCTTAAAGCAGCCATAAAAGGGGGTAATCCTTATCTTGCTGCTCTCTCTGCACCAGAGTAGGTTGTATGCTCGGTGTGGGAAAAGGCATGTGAGGGTAGGGGGGAATGGGGTCACAGTGGTCCCAATGGACTGCTTCAGCCAGTGCAATTTAGAACATCCCTCAGGCTGCTCTAAGTTACACCAGAAACTGTTTGGTGGCATGGAGCCACCTTCCCCCTCCCTCCCCATAGCTGTACTGAGCATAAACTTGGCACAGCTGAGGCTCTTGGTCCTCTGTACCTTAGTATTATACAAGATGCCAGGGCTTCCCAAAGCTCTTTGTCTTTTTATTCAGCTCCAGAAAATAAATACAGCTTAAAGAATGCCAGTTTTAAGGGATCTCGGCTGGTAACATTAGTCTTTGTATCATCTACAATTCAGCAATTTTTTTTTCCAGGCTGAACAAGAATTTTCAAATTGCAGACTGCTGCCAAACACTGAACAAATCACAGCATTAGAGATGCTGTTGGCATAACAGCTTTTCCCCATGAATTGAATCAGTAGATAGTCTCTTTCGAGAAATTAACCGCATTCATGCCATCGGTTGGCACATCTCTTTGACATCTGTTTGATGCACTGAGAAATCTTGCCCTCTGGCGCCCAATGATTGATATTAGTTATTTTAACCTAGAGGAAAGAAAGCTGAAGATGGGAGCAAGAAAGCCAGGCCCAAAGCACACATTTTAAATAAAATACAGAGTAACTTTAGTGCCTGGCTTGCAACAAATTGGGTATGCAGGTGCAATTATATGCACAAACTGGGTAGGCATGCAGGTAAATAATCAATTACGCATCTCACCAACCATTTGTACATGAAATTACCTGATGCATTCTTGTAATCTGGATAATTACACATACAGGTTGGGCATGCAGTTGCTTGCATGTCTTCCACCCAGTTGCATGCTTAAATTATTTTAAAATCTTACAGTTTAGATGTTCTGAGATGCACTGTGAGTAATGCTCTTAAACATTTTACTGTAATTTTTGCCTCCTTGAAATATTTGTATTTCATTTATCCTAGGCAATAAACTATTTATTGCACGGACCATATCTTGTTTTAAGGTTTTTGAAACATCATTCATATCTACAGGCAACATGCTCAGCACTTACTCAGGGCTTTTCATTTATAGATCTCAAAGCTCTTTAAAAAGGTGGGTCAGTATCATTTTCCTCATTTTACAGCTGGGGAAACTTAGACACAGCAAGGTGAATGAAGTAGTTCAATCCTTGAAGGGGCCATTTAGGGGTCTGGGGCAAAAATTGGGGATTGGTCCTGCTTTGAGCAGGGGGTTGGACTAGATGACCTCCTGAGGTCCCTTCCAACCCTGATATTCTGTGATTCTAAGTGCTTTTGTCCCAAGTCACAGAGTGAGGCAGGGCTGAGAAGAGAAACCAGGTCTCTGGACTCCGCACTTTGTGCCCTATCTACTGTAATGAATTATAACAACAGTAATTAACCACACACCAATCTGAATCATATATGATATGCTGTAGATCACTGTAGGGAAGTATTCCATGCAACATGCTTCTGTGGCCACTGACACTGCTATTATATCTACATGTAAGAACAGAGTATCATGGGCCTGATCCAAAACCCACTGAAGTCAAAGGGAATCTTTCCATTCACTGCAATAGACTTTGGATAAGGTTCTACTTGTGCAACTGAGAGGACTAGTAATGAGTTATGAAGCTTTTCCACCTCAGAATCATTAGACTGGGGCTGGCCCAGGTTGGGACTGACCAAAAAGTGTTATCATCTGATGGATGGATGAGTGGTGGCCTTTGTGAAATGAGTTGGTGAGTTCTCATTCCAGTACTTCACAAACAGGTTTCCCCGTCACAAAATCCACCACTAGAATAGGCAGCCTCATAGCTGATCTGGTGGGAGATTTCATAATGGGGGCAGCATAAACCTTCAAATGAGATTTAACACATCTGGCCACGGGCTGAGTGAGATCAAATATTTTTCTTTCGCAATCCCACTCTCTTGTTCTATAGAACAGGGAGGTACTATCAGGCTAGAAAGAATGTGGCTGTGAAGCTGGAAACTGGCAGGTGGTTAGAACGTGTGCCAGATGCTAACCAGATGCTCTGTTCAGTGTCACTAATGGGCTCACCAATGAAGATACCCTCACTGTCAAAAGCTTTAAAAGATGAAGATTAGACTTTACAAAAAATTCCAGGAATCTCTCTCCCAAATCATCAAACTGACTTTTAAACTAAATGTAACCTGGTTTCGCAAAGCTGCCTGTGCACCTCCGTCAACTGGAATAAAGGAATTTTTCTGCATTTTAAAAAAAGTGGTACCATATATGTTTGTTTATTTTCTTAAATAACAGAATAGACATTATAACCCCTGGGTGAAATCCTGGTCCTACTGAAGTCAATGGCAAAGCTCCCTTTGACTTCTGTGGGTCAGGATTTCACCTTCTCGGAAAGCAACAATCCTACTTAGGTGAATCAAATACAAACCACCTCAAACCCTACAGTATAAACACTATAACAAATATTTACAAAGGAAATTATCAAATTTAAGCTCAAATATAGATCTCGCTGCTTCTACGATATCTACTCGTGACCTGTGGGGCTTCCTAAAGGGTCATGTGCATCAGTGCCCTTCATCCATTCTGGCCCTGAAAGTACAAAATCTCTGCATGACCCCCAAGTAGGAATCTCGTAACTAAAACCCCACAGAGCCTGATTCAGCCACCCTCACTCACGCACGTTACGCTGCAAGCAGCCCATCTTTCTGTGAGGCTACTTATGGTATAAACCGCTCCTCAGTGGGTTTGATCGTGAGCCTAGCTGCATTCCTGATCTGGGGATTATAGGAGCATAGGGTGGCTTTTTACTCCCCTGTGTGTGCAACAGAGACTGTGTAGTGGGGAGACGGCCATCCCCAGGTTGCTGTCCCCCTCCTATACATGTGAGCAGGCACAGACAAGGAGAGTGCAGAACCCTGACTCCTTCCATCTCCCCTCTGTGCCCAGCTCGTCTGACACAGTGGAGGAAGTAATCTGCATCAGTAAAACGGCTGGGGCAGATTCCTTCCTCCTGGAGCAACAGGTACAAGCACAGATCAGATCTGCCCTGCTCCTCAGCAGTGCAACTAAAGGCTGCCCCCTACTCAAACTGAATTGTATGGTGACACTCCAACCTGATGTAATTGGGTGGCAGAAATAGGCCCTCTGAAAATGAAGGAGGACAATGTATTCCTTTTAAGAGCATCGGGGAAAATAAATTTTGTTATCCTGGGTTAGGCTATTCGTCCAGTGAGTCCAGTATCCTCCAAACTCAATGATTTGGAGGAAAGCAAAAAACCCTTCTACAGAATGCACCTGCTGACTGTGCAAAGGTGGGCAGAGCAGGAAAAATTCCTTCCTAATCTATCTGGCTATCAGCTTCCATCTTCCCAACATTACTAATGTTCAGAAACAGTCCTCCACAGACTGGAAATTGACTCTCTAACTGCATGCAGCAGTGAGTACCATAAGTTGAACATATGCTGCGTGAGGCTGTATTTCTTTTTATTTCTTCTAAATTTACAAGCCATTAACTTTAACAGGTGATATCCTGTCATCTGGTCTCAGGTTTTGGGACAAGATAAGATGGAGGGATAGGGTAAAAAAGAATTGTCCGTCTCAACTGTAAGTGAAACATTCAAATAGATGGGCCAATCTCTGCTTTTGTTCATAACGTATAAGACCAGGGTAGCTCTACTGACTTCATGCAACATGAACTTTACAGTTTGAGAAAAGAGAGCAGAAATTGCCTCAAGGCACTTGGTTCTAAAAATGTATACAGTGTATGTACATTGTTTACTAGTGAGATCATTAGTATTTGGGCCTGGATTTTTAGAGCTGTGTGTACAAAAATCCACACTCAGAATTGGAGAGTGGCAATTAGGGCCAGAATCATGCTCGGTACTTGGGGATGGGGCAAAGAGCCTTCCTACCACTTCCATGGTCTGCATAAGGGTCAGGGAGATTTGCAGTTCCTGTGATCGGTGCAGTGCAGGGACTGCTTTGTCTCTACTCCCTAGGTGGCATATGGTTCCCCCAGGGGAGAAGAGAGAAGGCAGGGCCATGAACCTGAGTGGCATTCTGGGATTCAGGAGACACAGGTTCAAGTAACAGCTCTGCCACAGATTTCCTGTGTGACCTTGGGTAAATCATGTAGTCTCCCCGTGCCTCAGTTTCCCATCTGTCTCACAGGGTGTTGTGAGGATAAATGCATCAAAGACTGTGAGGTGCTCAGGTACCATGGTCATGGGGGCCATTTTAGCACCTGGGATGGCTGACCCTCACACACTGGCAGGAGGGAGAGATGCAAGTGCACAGGCTGTATGCCATGAACAGGTGTCGTGGCAGGCATGGGGAGCTCAGAGAGGGCATGTTGCTAGCTGGGTTGTGCCTAGAATGCATCCTCTAACCTTTCATAGCTGTGATGACAATCTAAACTAGAAACCCGAGTTCATCCAAGGAACAGTGAATACATTTAATAAAACAAATAAATGGCATTTCTATTTCTTAACATTTAAAAGTAATTGAGTAATGGAAGGGACACTGTAAACCTAAAAATGACCAACAAACAAAATTAATGTCCTCTGTGTTACCAGCAGCACCCAGGATTCTTAAAAAGAGAAGAATTCACTTTTGATTATCAAATGGAAGAATTTCACTTTTGTTTATTGTCAGTCACATTTTGAGGGGTTGGGGGTCAAAGTGCAGTACTTGGCTTGCAGATGCTGTTGGGGAATATTTATTTCTTTTAAAATAACTGTCTCCAGTTTTTTAAAATATGAAAATATTTCTATTGGTTTTAGGGTTTGTAGATGTTTGTTAAAAAAAAACAATTTTGGGGCAAATGTGAAATGATACATGACCCTTCAAAAGCTCTCATGACAATTAACAGACGTTACTATTTATAGAAAATCAGTTCTGCGCTGCTATTTACAGAAGAAACTGACTTATTTGACTCAGGACTGGGAGCCCTATAGCTATGTGTCATATTTTGTGAATGAGCAAGTCAATAAACAATAAAAATAGACCCCAAAGCTGCTGCAGAACAAAGGGTGCTTGGGTTCATTTATTTTGACAATTGCACTTCAGGCCCCAATGCTGCAATTGGATCTATGTGGGAGGACCATTATGTCTGAGAAAAGAACCTGTTTGAAGTCAGCAGAGCTCTGCAGGGGTTTGAAACTCCTTCTGCATGGATCCAAATACAGGCCTGGGGCCTTCGTTTTCATCAGCTGATAACACTCATAAGGCTAATGTACTGTAATGTATTTAACAAAAAACGATGACGTCTTATTACACCACACACCTGTTAAATCCTTGCTATGCTACATTTTTACACAAATTCTAAACCATGGAGCTTAGCAAGGTTAGTGAGGTTCTGACTCCAACTATGGCTGTTGCTTATTTATCCTGTTTTGGATTCTGAGGAGCAGGTAGGTCAGAATTTTTATTTTTAATTAAGAAATCTAAAATATCTTCCATTTTTCTCTTTCACATGTGATTCTGCCCCTGACTCTCCTTCTCTTAGTTTGGGGGTTGTTCAGTTCGGCTGTAGAAAAACCTACAGTTTTACCTGTTGGTTTCCAGCATAGGGTACAATAACCATAAAAATGTAACTGAGATGAAATAGCAAAGCAACCCATAGAATCAACAGGAAAGCATTTCATAGAATCATAGAATATCAGGGTTGGAAGGGACCTCAGGAGGTCATCTAGTCCAACCCCCTGCTCAAAGCAGGACCAATCCCCAACTAAATCATTTAGCTTCGCTTCATAGAGTAGCCCTTCCCTTTCCATTGCTTGTGTCGAATAACAGAGCACACATGGGACCTTCTAATAATTCTACTCCTCAGTTTGCTGATAAGTGGGGGGCTGATCCAAAAAGCGCTCAGATTTCCCCCAACTCCCACTAGCCACCAAGGGATCTGAGAGTCCTCGGTGCCCTGCAAGAGATACTCAGCAACACACAGAGAAGGAACTAGTGTAGCCAGTTTTACCCTGCTTAGATGACAAACTGAAAATCTGTGTAAAGATACATTTACATGGGAGGAGTCATCGGCAATTGCCTCATAAAACACAACCTTTCAAATTAGATGTGGCTGACAAGTAAACAATAGGAAAACCAGTCAGTTGATTGTGTTAATGAAATGCTGTTGCTATGGAAAAAATTGTCCCGGTAAAGGTGAAAACACATACACTTTTCTTTCTGTACCACACTCCAAGAGAATAAGAAATCAAGTTCAAAACAGCTCCTTGAAAATGGATCTGTCATGATCATGGGTACAACCAAGGACTGTTTTTAAGGGGTTCATTTCCTTACACCCCCCCCAAAGATTCAGATATAATTTGGAAATAAAGTGCCCACTGCCAGCTACTGGAATGATCTGCGAATCTACACAAGGCACATGCCATATTTGCCCTGTGACTTTTTCTTCCCTTTTTAGTCTGAAGCTATAGGTCCTTCTGAATAAACTCTTACAGGCAGCTGCAAATGGGTGTAGTTGCACGGGAGTCAATGCAGGTACACCGATTCACACCAGCCCTTAGACTGATATTCATGGCAAACCTGACATCTGCACAGTCACCTAGGGAAGCAGACATGATTAGTGACGTTAAATCGTCTGCTCCTTCATCTGCAGCTCCAGTAACAGAAACATCTGGCTCTTGTCTTTCCATCTTCTAATGGGAGCATGTGGATGAATTCCTGAAACTAGCAGTGCAGTTTTATTTTGGGGCAGGGCAGGAGCTGTTGAAAATGTAATGACAAGGGGCTGTCAACTGTATTTTGCTAATGGTAAAATATGAAACGGTTACAAATTATGGACCAAAATCTACCCTCTGGGACACTTTGGTGGAGTTATTCTGGATATGCAACAGTGCACATGAAAGCATAATTTGGCATTTGCTATGGGAACTGGTTTACATCTTTACAATCTCCAGAACACAACACTATGGCACTTGCACAGCTCTTTGAGCCACCATGGTTGAGGTTCCCTGAACCAAAAACTTGTAAAATTAAATGGAACTGCTTCTCCTCTCACTTACATGAGTTTTGTGTGGGTGTATCTGCAATGTCTTCAGTGGTAGGTTAGATTCATAGAATCATAGAGTATCAGGGTTGGAAGGGACCTCAGGAGGTCATCTAGTCCAACCCCCTGCTCAAAGCAGGACCAATCCCCAATTAAATCATCCCAGCCAGGGCTTTGTCAAGCCTGACCTTAAAAACTTCTAAGGAAGGAGATTCTACCACCTCCCTAGGTAACGCATTCCAGTGTTTCACCACCCTCCTAGTGAAAAAGTTTTTCCTAATATCCAACCTAAACCTCCCCCACTGCAACTTGAGACCATTACTGCTTGTCCTGTCCTCTTCTACTACTGAGAATAGTCTAGAACCATCCTCTCTGGAACCACCTCTCAGGTTCACCTAACTCATATAGTTGTACATGAGAGGAGAGTCATAGCCAGTGTACAGTAGAACCTCAGGGTTATGATCACCATAGGCGCCAACTCTGTGGGTGCTCCAGGGCTGGAGCACCCACAGGCAAAAATTAGTGGGTGCTCTGCACACACTGGCAGCCAAGCTCCGCCCTCCCCATGTCATCCCCCCCAACCCCCCGAGCGTGCTGCATCCCTGCTCCTCCGCCTACCTCCCAGTGCTTCCTGCCGCCAAGCGGTGCTTAGGACTTTCCGGGAGGGAGCGGGGAGTAGCTGGGACATGGTGCGCTCAGGGGAGGGGCGGGGACTTGGGGGAAAGGGGTGGAATGGAGATGGGAAGGGGTGGAATGGGGGCGATGGCGGTGCAGGGGCAGGGCCAGGAACGGTGGGGGGTCGAGCACCTACTGGGAACAGTGGAAGTCGGCGCCTATGACGATCACCTCAGGAATGGGGGTTGTTCATAATTCACTCTGAACAAAATGTTATGGGTGTTCTTTCAAAAGTTTACAGCTGAACATTGACTTAATATAGCTTTGAAACTTTACTATGTAGAAGAAAAATGCTGCTTTCCCTTTTTTTTTTTAGTAGTTTATGTTTAACACAGCATGGTACTGTATTTGCTTTTTTATTGATTGGTCTCTGTTACTACCCGATTGTGTACTTCTGGTTCCAAATGTGGTATGTGCTTGACTAATCAGTCCGTGACTCTGATGTTTTGTAACTCTGAGGTTCTCCTATATTTACATACATGGGGTTCCCATATTTGGACTCAGAATCTGATCTCAAGTCTACTGAAGTCAATACAGTTACACTGGTGTAAAGCCTGTGTAAGAGAGGTTGACTCAGACTCAGTGACTTCACTGGAGTTACTCTGGATTTACTCCAGAGTAACTGGGATCAGAATCTGGCCTTTGATTTGTATCACTCTCAAGGTAGTATTGCAGGTCAGGGCAGGGGAGAAGGCTGCATTAAATCAACCACTGGAAAAGAAAATCTAGCATCCTTTGCTGCTGTCAAGTGTTCTGTTTTGTAACCTGCAAATCTCCACTTGAGGATTAGGAGCACGATGAGTAGTGTCATGGCAGTTCCTCCTGGCACACTGCTCAATGAACAATTCCTGACTGCACACGTGGTATAACAGTAGGGAATGGAGCTTCTGCCCTTTTTCAGGCTTAGCCCTGTGGCTCTGAGAATCATGACCTGCCTGAGTCTGAGCCTGTGAGAACAATGCTGGGATGTATGTACCCACGCACTGTGTCAGGCAGGGATAGAGTCAACTGCCTCCAAGGGAAGGAAACAGGGAGTTTGCTCCAGCAGGAAAGAGAGGACTCCCATCTGGTTCATCAAAGCAGTTCCGTAAATGAGAAAAAGAAAAGGATTACTTGTGGCACCTTAGAGACTAACCAATTTATTTGAGCATAAGCATGGTGCATCCGATGAAGTGAGCTGTAGCTCACGAAAGCTTATGCTCAAATAAATTGGTTAGTCTCTAAGGTGCCACAAGTACTCCTTTTCTTTTTGCATATACAGATTAACACGGCTGCTACTCTGAAACCCGTAAATGAGAAGGAAGTGTCCTAGGGGAAGGAGGGAGCAGGGCTAGGAGACTCCTAGATGACTTCTTCACCAGAAGGCATGAAGACCACAGAAACATGCCTTTGACTGTACTCCTCACTAGAGGCTTTAAGTTACAACTGTTTATTTCCCTTTTATTTTGCTTACCTCTCACCGGAGCGAGCCTGCCTGGGTCTGACAGTGCTCTCTCACCTTTGGCCAAAGTTGCCTGTGTTCCGTACAAATCTGGTATCCCCTTACTCTTATGATTGATAGTTATTCACCACAGATGAAAAGAGTCATGGGGCTGGGGTTGAAGGGAGTTATTTACACGGAAAGATGGAATCCTTTTGAGTGTCTGGCATGAATAATATTTTGGTGTTCCTCATTCTGGATCTTTGTCATGCAGTGAGCCCCCTACTGGGGCAATGGCAGGTTGAGAAGTATGCTCTGTAAGTTAGCCAGCAGTCATGGGCTCTCTGGTAAAAGGTATGTGCCTTAACGAGACAGTGCTTTGTTTCTCCTGTTTGTTGTTTCCCGTTTTTAAATAGTATCTGGTATTATGGTCTTGGGCCATCCTTGTGTGAGTGCCAACAGCAAGGTGATTATGTCCAGGGAGCAGCCGTTGAGAAACCTTACAGAACAATCCAGTGACACTTCTTCTTCTGTTCATTATTGAGAGTAAATTAACTATGAAAACCGGAGCAGGCCAGCCAGATCTGACAGTATGTCTAAATTTGTTCCTGATTTTTTAAAAAAGAACATGTTAATGTTTAATTGACATGTCTAATGGCATGTTCCACTCCCTTGGTTGAATGTGTATTTGTGGCAACTCTACATGCAACCTTGGTGTGCAATTTTCCATCTTTCCTGACTGAAAAACAGTCCCTGGGACTGATTCTCCTCTCATTTACACCTGTGTAATTCTGGAGTAACTACACTGAAGTCCATGGAGTTACCCTAGTTTTACACCAGTGTGAGAGGAGAATCAGACTCCCTGGGTCTAACAGCTGGACAGGAGACTGAAAGTTGAATCCTCACTGCACTTCCTAAAGTAACGAGGGGGAAAACATGCTGAGTAAATCCATGCCTATGCTCCAAATCTGGATGCTTTAAGGTAAGCATTCCACTACAGCTTGTGCCACACTGTCAGCTATATGCTGTCTCATTGTCTGTTTTTAGTTCAGTGTGGTCCAACTGCTTCCTGGTATGACAATGTTGTTGCATCGTACTTTACAAGGGATTGAGCCAAAAATAAAAATTACAGTTGCATTTCTCTGTATTAATATGTGGTCTCTTCCAGCATGAGAAATGCTGTAGGTATTTGCTTTCATGACTCATCAAGTATTTTCCTTCTGTGTTACAGTAACCTTCTTCAAATGGAAGCACTGTAAAATATACTGTGGGGCTCAATCCTATGTAGGCAGGGAATTTGCATTTTATGATCCTGATAGGTCATATTCAGATCTTATACACTGCTCATGCTAAAAGACAGATTCACTATTGAGATGACTGTACTCCAAAAGAAGATGGCTATGCAGGTCTAGAACGTGACCTGCAGATGACCTCCTCTTTAATAAAAGTACAACATGGAGAGGCTACCTCCATGTCCACAAAAGATGGACCCAATGCATGTTGAGACCTGTGGGCTCTATGGGCTGAACCACTGAATTAAAGAGGAGGGTGGCTGCCATATGCTCCACTTCATTCAAATAAAAGGCCTTGAAGTCAATAGGAATGGGGCACTAGGGGTGGCCTTGGACTCCTGATAAATTGCCAGAGTGGCCCTGGTTTGGGCCAAGTGAAACATAATGCTAAAGTCGGAGCTCTCATGGCATCCGAGGGCTGTTTGGGACCATCTCTGCTATTTAAAAATAATTACATATGTACAAAGTTGCTGAATGTAACAGAAAAGCCCATTCTAAATTGTGCTTGGGAGTCATGGGGTCATTTTGCCCCCTTAGCAATAAAAATAATACTCTGCACTTAGAAGAAAGCCTGTGTGTAAGGACGTCAAATTTTATACATATTTAATAACCCCCACAAGCCTTTTACAGACAAATTCATGGAGGCACAGAGATTAAATGCCGTTGCCACGCACTCACGAAGTGGTGTTGGCATTTTAAATATAAAATTAAATTCTGCTCCATTATAAGGGATGTAGAGGGTCCACTTCATCTACCAATGAGGTACAGCCACCTCAGGGGTGAACCATGGTAACTATCAGTGCACAATACCACTCAGCAATTTAAAGGAGGAAGCAAGAAAGAATGCAGTGTCCAATCAAAAGTCTGGACTCAAGAGAAAAGGCTTGTCAGGCTCATGGTAAGTTTGGGTCATCTAGCAGAATAAATCGTATTTTCCATATAACATAAGGGAGCTCTGTTTGAATGTTCTGTACTTTCTTAGCGAGACAAGGTGGGTGAGGTAATATCTTTTATTGGACCAACTTCTGTTGGTGAGAGAGACAAGCCAACACGGCTACAACTAAACTGTTTTTCTTATCAAGTTGCCCCTTCTGTTCAGCTACACAGTACTACAGACCTAGTTCCCCACTTACCAGAGCTGCTGGAGATAGGCATGACAGGTTTCATTCTGACTGGAGCTTATCAGCTGTAAGCAACTGGCTTCCAAAATCATCTGTGGTTAATTTAACTTTTTTTTTTTTCCAATTTTGTCAGCTGCTGCTGCTATGTCCTGAGAAAAGGATGTCCTTATACCTCCGACGTGGTCAATTCTCTACTTTAAAGTTAGACTTTTAAAATTAATATTTAAATACAGTAGAACCTCAGCATTACGAACTCGGGAATGGGCGTTGTTCGTAACTCAGAAATATTCGTAGCGCTGAATAAAATGTTTTGGTTCTTTCAAAAGTTTACAGCTGAACACTGACTTAATTCAGCTTTGAAACTTTACTATGCAGAAGAAAAATGCTGCTTTTAACCATCTTAATGTAAACAAAACAAGCACAGAAACAGTTTCCTTACCTTGTCAAATCTTTTTTTTTTAAACTTTCCCTTTATTTTTTTAGTAGTTTACATTTAATATAGTACTGTACTGTATTTGCCTTTTTATTTTTTTTTGGTCTCTGCTGCTGTCTGATTGCATATTTCTGGTTCCAAATGAGGTGGGTGGTAGACTGGTCAGTTTGTAATTCTGGTGTTTGTAACTCTGAGGTTCTACTGGAATCAAAATCAGTTAGAGCCAACTCCTCACCCTCCCACCATCCTCATTCACTTGGCTAGACCCAGAGCTTCCACACAGGCCGGGGACGGAGGAATCCAATAGTCAGCATCAGCAGAGCTGCTCTAGGGGTCCACTTGCTCTTGCAGTTTCAAGAACTGCTTGTTGGGGATTCTACATAGCACTTGAAACCCTATTAGGGTGGGAGGGACCATGGGTGGAGGTGCTGGTTTTGCCACATGCTAGGCAAGATGTGTATCTGCGAGTTTTTCAGCCAAGCTCTAGGGGTATCAGAGCTTTGCTAAAGTTTCCCAGCTTGAGTTCCCATAAGTGAGAGTTGGCAAATGGCAGGGGATTTTGGTCTACGTTATTACCGTGGGGCCCTTTGTCTCTAGCTCTCCAAACCAGAAATGGCATTAGCTGTTGTAATATCTAGTGTAGAGCCATGCGATAATAATGCTTTGCACGTTTACCTTTCGTCCCATGATTTCTAAGTGCTTTACGTATGTTAAATATCACCCACAATCCCCCGCAGTGAGACAGGTCAGTATTGTTCTCTTAATCTTACAGATGGAGAAAGTGAAGCTCAAGGAAGTTACACTTGCACTGTGAATCAGTGGCTGAACTGGAATGAAACCAGGGATGACTACCTATCCTATGCCCCAGCCAGTACACAACATTGCCTCCCTCTCAAGAGTGCAGCAATGTTTCTGGCTGTCTTTCCTTTACTTACAAGGAGGGGCATGGATTAGATGCAGTGGTGAATTCCAGGAATTGCTGCATGGCTCCCATATAATAAATAACATGGCTAGAGATTTAAAATATTATCAAAGAGCTTTTGCAGCTGAGGTAATATTCCGATTACCATTGCTCTGATCAGGGGCTTTCTATGCTATAGTTCGTATAGCTATAAGAACTACAATTTAAATTTATGGCTTCATAAATCCATCCTGCCTTGATCCCGGGGGCTGGACTAATAACCCATTAGCAGCCCCTTTCAACCCAAATGATCCAGTGATCATAAAATATTTAGAGACAGGTCAAGCCTAGGTAATTTGAAGAATAAAGATTATTTCTCCCTGCAGGGACTGTACTGCAAAGTCTAACCTGAAGCTCTGAAGACTTTTCCCTTACTGGACTGTGCAGACAGCAACTCAAAGTAAGAGAGTAAGGAGAAAATGACCCGGCCATAGCCCTGTCTGACAAAGGAGAATGAGTTCTGTGACTCTGGAGAATTGGAGACCTTCCAGAATCAAATCATTAGTAAAGTTATTAAAGGAAAGATACCAGGGTGTGAAATTAACTTCACCCGTATATAGCTAGACTGTTTACAGATGGAATGCATGGAGATAGCAGGGAAATGCAAGCCAAGATCAGGACACAAGGTCTGCAATCCTTTGATGCCACTTGTTCATGGTGTTAAGACCACTTGATTTGCATAATTGGAGACCTTGTCCCCCCTCTCTTGGCCCACCACCAATATTGCCCTCCATGGTGTGCTGTCGAGAATCAAATCACTGGGCACAAGGAATCCTAACAGTTCTGGGCACAAGCTGTCCCCAGCTGGGATCACAAAGACATTTTCCCCCAAGCAATGTCCAAGTAACATTCTGGAGTTCACACAGCCTCCCATAAAAAAATCTTATAGTAGTTACTGTCAGAGGGAATATGGGACTGTGCCTCATGGCAATTTAAGTTCCTGCTGCAGAGAAGCCAATATTGTTTTTATTCTACCGAGCAGTCTTTGAGTCACAGAAATCAGAGACAGAATATACCATTAGGGCTCACTGAGCTCACCCACAACCATAGCAAGATTGTTCCTTGCAGAACATTACAGAGTGCTTTGTCCAAACCAACTTAAACTCCTGCCAAGGCTTCCACCATCCCCCTGTGGGACTATACTGGAGTCTGATTGACCTTATTATTACGGAATGTTGCTAGCCAGACATTTTCCTTTCCTTTTATTACATGAGCTGATGCTTCTCACATGCAGAACCACCCTAATCCTTGCTCTTATTAATGCTGATACTCAATCATTTACCCCCACCCCCAGCCTGTACATATTTAGTCCTTTTAACCTTTCCTTATAGCTTTCCTTATAGATCAATCCTTCCCAGTGCTATGAAGAAATAGAAGACTTCTGTTCTCACCAACAATGGTCTTTTAACAGTTGCAAGAACAAAATAGCGACCCTGCTGAAAAATCCCAAACATTTGATGCATTTTTAAATCTGTAGCTCCAGCTGGTTTCTTCTTTTTAAAGTAAGGGTTTTATCAAGTATGGAATCTGGTGAGAAAATGAATGGAAAGCATAAGCATTAGTGGATCTCTGTCTGAGGGGACTTCCAACTAACCCCGAAAGCAAACCACATACAAAGGAGCAGCAGGGTACTTCAGTTAGGAACACCTAAATAATCTATATAAGCTGCAAGAGCAACATCTTTCCCCTCATTCTGATCTGACTTTACAGATCCTTTAGAGCATGAAATTCACCTGGTGGCCCTCTAAGTTTCAAAGCCGGGTGAAAGACTGGGAGGTGTCTACACATTCTGTGCCTCAGAAAGGGGAGACTTTATGGGAGCTCTGAACATACCTGCACAGATGAGATGTGCTGAGGGACTGCACACTGGCACTGTGCTTACGCAAACTAAGTGGCTAGGAACCTCCCCGTAGTGGGGATGGGGAAAGGGGTCAGATTATTTCATCCTTCCCCCGCAACGACAGCCACTTATGTTACACTCATAAGGAGCGCTAGCAAGTCCATGTAAAAGGGAAAAAATATTGCAACATGTCCTGCAAAGGGATAAGAGAGAGGTAAATACAAGATTCTGATTTCTATCTACAAAAATCTAAATACCTTAGTAACTGCTATTAGTTGATACCCACCTGTAAAAGTGAAATAGTGGTCCTTTTAGGCTCTGGTCATGTAACGCAATCAAAGTAAATATAAAACTCACCACAACAGACAAAACAGGAGAGGGTCTACAATGGAAAAATTGGAGAGAGTCCAGCGAAGGGCAACAAAAATGATTAGAGGTCTGGAACACATGACTTATGAGGAGAGGCTGAGGGACCTGGGATTGTTTAGTCTACAGAAGAGAAGAATGAGGGGGGATTTGATAGCTGCTTTTAACTACCTGAAAGATGGATCCAAAGAGGATGGATCTAGACTATTCTCAGTGATAGCAGATGACAGGACAAGGAATAATGGTCTCAAGTTGCAGTGGGGGAGATTTAGGTTGGATATTAGGAAAAACTTTTTCACTAGGAGGGTGGTGAAACACTGGAATGCGTTACCTAGGGAGGTGGTGGAATCCCCTTCCTTAGAAGTTTTTAAGGTCAGGCTTGACAAAGCCCTGGCTGGGATGATTTAGTTGGGGATTGGTCCTGCTCTGGGCAAGGGGTTGGACTAGATGACCTCCAGAGGTCCCTTCCAACTCTGATATTCTATGATTCTGATGAGGGTGGATGGAACACTTCAAACTTTAATAAATGAAAGCGCTTTGCATGTGAAAATGAAGCCAGGTTCTCTATCCTTCATTTTCATTTTCTTTGGCTCTTAGCTTCATAGATCCCCATCCTAAGACAGCCTATCTAAAGGATGTGTCCAAAACAGGTAGCAATCTCCCCAATCCACAGAAAACATAACATCACCAGAACTTGGCTGAATCTCCAACATAAATTTGTTGCTGATGAGTGACTCCTCACTGTGTCCCCAATAAATCAAAGACCTTCCAGGGCAACCAATGTAGACATATTCTCTTTTTTTTTACTATCATCAGAGCTTCACAAAAAGATAGGTTTCCTCTTTTTAAATTAAACTGACGGCAACACAGAAAACATTCAGTACTTGGAAAATAACTTCATGAAGTGAGAGGGAAGGTTGAGAGTACAAATCAGTAATGTAAGGGTTAAAAACGTTACAAGAATGTTGAAGTTATTAAAAAACAAAAACAACAACTATAAAAAAAAAACCCCCAAACCCAGCCACTATGAATTCAGGAAATTCAGAATTGAGGTTAAATTTCAAAGAAACCCAAATGTTATGAACATCTAGAAATGCATAGCAAGGTCATCCAAACAACCTTAACACTGCCCCATGTTGCGATGCCCTGAGTGAACCCAGGAACTTTGCCATAACATTTTCCATCCATAACAAATAGGTTTATCACAAAGGACCACAAAAGCCAGACACTGGAGACAATGGAGAAAATCTTTCTATATTACAAAGGAACTCTTCGTTTTTTCCTCTGCCAGATGCTCTTATGGTTTATCATGGGCTTAGCACAAAACAAAGTAATGTTTGACTGACTAATTTGGGAGATGTAATGGAGAATTAAGCATTCTTGTGGCATTAAGTTATCATCAGTTTGGGAAAATTTCCAATAAGGGAAATTTTTTACCATTTAAGGCAGTCTGTTACTGTGTTTGGAAACTTCTATTGGACATGTTTCAGAGTAGTAGCCGCGTTAGTCTGTATCTGCAAAAAGAAAAGGAGTACTTGTGGCACCTTAGAGACTAACAAATTTATTAGAGCATAAGCTTTCATGAGCTTATGCTCTAATAAATTTGTTAGTCTCTAAGGTGCCACAAGTACTCCTTTTCTTTCTATTGGAGAGTATGCCCAAATAATATAACCTGATTCAGAACAGTTTCTTGCAGTGTTGTTGTAGCTATATTAAAGAGACAGGGTGGGTGAGGTAATATCTTTTATTGGTGATATTAACTTCTGAGGGTGAAAGAGACAAGCTTTTGAGCTACACAGAGCTCTTCTGAAGGAAAAGGAAAAACGAAGAGTTCCTTTGTAATCATAGAATCATAGAATATCAGGGTTGGAAGGGACCCCAGAAGGTCATCTAGTCCAACCCCCTGCTCAAAGCAGGACCAATTCCCAGTTAAATCATCCCAGCCAGGGCTTTGTCAAGCCTGACCTTAAAAACCTCTAAGGAAGGAGATTCTACCACCTCCCTAGGTAACGCATTCCAGTGTTTCACCACCCTCTTAGTGAAAAAGTTTTTCCTAATATCCAATCTAAACCTCCCCCACTGCAACTTGAGACCATAACTCCTCGTTCTGTCATCTGCTACCATTGAGAACAGTCTAGAGCCATCCTCTTTGGAACCCCCTTTCAGGTAGTTGAAAGCAGCTATCAGATCCCCCCTCATTCTTCTCTTCTGCAGGCTAAACAATCCCAGCTCCCTCAGCCTCTCCTCATAACTCATGTGTTCCAGTCCCCTAATCATTTTTGTTGCCCTTCGCTGGACTCTCTCCAATTTATCCACATCCTTCTTGAAGTGTGGGGCCCAAAACTGGACACAGTACTCCAGATGAGGCCTCACCAATGTCGAATAGAGGGGAACGATCACGTCCCTCGATCTGCTCGCTATGCCCCTACTTATACATCCCAAAATGCCATTGGCCTTCTTGGCAACAAGGGCACACTGCTGACTCATATCCAGCTTCTCGTCCACTGTCACCCCTAGGTCCTTTTCCGCAGAACTGCTGCCTAGCCATTCGGTCCCTAGTCTGTAGCTGTGCATTGGGTTCTTCCGTCCTAAGTGCAGGACCCTTCACTTATCCTTATTGAACCTCATCAGATTTCTTTTGGCCCAATCCTCCAATTTGTCTAGGTCTTTCTGTATCCTATCCCTCCCCTCCAGCGTATCTACCACTCCTCCCAGTTTAGTATCATCCGCAAATTTGCTGAGAGTGCAATCCACACCATCCTCCAGATCATTTATGAAGATATTGAACAAAACCGGCCCCAGGACCGACCCTTGGGGTACTCCACTTGATACCGGCTGCCAACTAGATATGGAGCCATTGATCACTACCCGTTGAGCCCGACAATCTAGCCAGCTTTCTACCCACCTTGTAGTGCATTCATCCAGCCCATACTTCCTTAACTTGCTGACAAGAATACTGTGGGAGACCGTGTCAAAAGCTTTGCTAAAGTCAAGAAACAATACATCCACTGCTTTCCCTTCATCCACAGAACCAGTAATCTCATCATAAAAGGCGATTAGATTAGTCAAGCATGACCTTCCCTTGGTGAATCCATGCTGGCTGTTCCTGATCACTTTCCTCTCATGCAAGTGCTTCAGGATTGATTCTTTGAGGACCTGCTCCATGATTTTTCCAGGGACTGAAGTGAGGCTGACTGGCCTGTAGTTCCCAGGATCCTCCTTCTTCCCTTTTTTAAAGATTGGCACTACATTAGCCTTTTTCCAGTCATCCGGGACTTCCCCGGTTCGCCACGAGTTTTCAAAGATAATGGCCAATGGCTCTGCAATCACAGCCGCCAATTCCTTCAGCACTCTCGGATGCAACTCGTCCGGCCCCATGGACTTGTGCACGTCCAGCTTTTCTAAATAGTCCCTAACCACCTCTATCTCCACAGAGGGCTGGCCATCTCTTCCCCATTTTGTGATGCCCAGCGCAGCAGTCTGGGAGCTGACCTTGTTAGTGAAAACAGAGGCAAAAAAAGCATTGAGTACATTAGCTTTTTCCACATCCTCTGTCACTAGGTTGCCTCCCTCATTCAGTAAGGGGCCCACACATTCCTTGGCTTTCTTCTTGTTGCCAACATACCTGAAGAAACCCTTCTTGTTACTCTTGACATCTCTGGCTAGCTGCAGCTCCAGGTGCGATTTGGCCCTCCTGATAACATTCCTACATGCCCGAGCAATATTTTTATACTCTTCCCTGGTCATATGTCCAACCTTCCACTTCTTGTAAGCTTCTTTTTTATGTTTAAGATCCGCTAAGATTTCACCATTAAGCCAAGCTGGTCGCCTGCCATATTTACTATTCTTTCGACTCATCGGGATGGTTTGTCCCTGTAACCTCAACAGGGATTCCTTGAAATACAGCCAGCTCTCCTGGACTCCTTTCCCCTTCAAGTTAGTCCCCCAGGGGATCCTGGCCATCCGTTCCCTGAGGGAGTCGAAGTCTGCTTTCCTGAAGTCCAGGGTCCGTATCGTGCTGCTTACCTTTCTTCCCTGCGTCAGGATCCTGAACTCAACCAACTCATGGTCACTGCCTCCCAGATTCCCATCCACTTTTGCTTCCCCCACTAATTCTACCCGGTTTGTGAGCAGCAGGTCAAGAAAAGTGCCCCCCCTAGTTGGCTCCTCTAGCACTTGCGCCAGGAAATTGTCCCCTACGCTTTCCAAAAACTTCCTGGATTGTCTATGCACCGCTGTATTGCTCTCCCAGCAGATATCAGGAAAATTAAAGTCACCCATGAGAATCAGGGCATGCGATCTAGTAGCTTCCGTGAGCTGCCGGAAGAAAGCCTCATCTACCTCATCCCCCTGGTCCGGTGGTCTATAGCAGACTCCCACCACTACATCACTCTTGTTGCACACACTTCTAAACTTAATCCAGAGACACTCAGGTTTTTCTGCAGTTTCGTACCGGAGCTCTGAGCAGTCATACTGCTCCCTTACATACAGTGCTACTCCCCCACCTTTTCTGCCCTGCCTGTCCTTCCTGAACAGTTTATAACCATCCATGACAGTACTCCAGTCATGTGAGTTATCCCACCAAGTCTCTGTTATTCCGATCACGTCATAGTTCCTTGACATCACCAGGACCTCCAGTTCTCCCTGCTTGTTTCCAAGGCTTTGTGCATTTGTATATAAGCACTTGAGATAACCTGTTGATCGCCCCTCATTCCCAGTATGAGGCAGGAGCCCTCCCCTCACAGACATTCCTGCCTGTGCTTCCTCCCGGTATCCCGCTTTCCCACTTACCTCAGGAAATATAGAATAATATAGAAGGGTTTTCTACATTGTCTCCAGTATCTGACTTTTGTGGTCCTTTATGTGACAAACCTGTTTGTTATGGATGGAAAATGTTATGGCAAAGTTTCTGGGTTTACTTTTCTGAAAAGCTCGGTGTGGCTCGAAAGCTTGTCTCTTTCACCGACAAAATTTGGCCTCTCTCAGAACAGTTAGTGAGCTGAGTATCTTTACTGGTTGCAAAGTCAATAATGATGCTCTAATTTGGATCCTGCTATTCAAAGAAGGTAAGAAAAGGAACGAAAGGAATTGTTCTCTGTTCATAAAAGAATATTTGCCGTTCTCTAGCCTAAAAGATATTCAAGGCGACACAGAGTGAATACGCTTCTCTTTATATAGTGCAGTAACTCCTGACAGGTACCTTTGCTTTCAAAGCTCCTTTTCTGTCTCGAGATGTGGTATTCTCTCCCTATTAAATTTACACTATAAAGTGCTGTGTCTTGTTGCTGTTTCCATTTCCAACCCATTAAATATTATTTTTTAAATCTGCTACTTCAATCTTGTTAAAAGTTTTCTTGTGAGGAGCAGAAGGAACTAAAGCAAAAAAGTAACAACAGCTCCACAGTCCAGAGTGCCCAGATCTTCACAGCTCTGGCATTCAAACAAATCGCTTAGGTGTGTGCTAAAATTCTGCATAGCTCCTATGTGGAATAACAACAGAAATCTGGGTGGCTACAGAGGCAGCCTGGCATACAATAGGACGTCTGCTCAACACACTATATGATCTTTCTCATCAACTTTATGCCACATGAGAAAAAGAAACACTTTCCACCTGGATAACTACATACATAAAGCCTGACTAGCCTCACTTATGCAGGTGTAAATCAAAAGGAAGTCTATTGAAATGAATGGCGTTACAGTGGTGTTAAAATTCCATAAGTGAAAGGAGAAACAGGCCCATACTGTCTGCAAAGACTTTTCTGTCCTGGCCAACTGCCTGTTTGCCTGTTGTTAAAGCCAACCCTGTATGTGGTGTTTCATTCACTCTTCATACAATCACAGCATTGTAAAAATATGACAATTAACTTGATTACCAGACTCTCTCTATCCTAAGGAAACCTAGGGCCGATTTCTGCTCTGAGACACCAGTACGGAGTCTCAAGTGTATATCTAAAAGGAGAACGGGGATGTTGGGTCTCGCTGCGGTTTTGCCATTGTTCCTGAAGACCAGATGGGCCTCTGCTGGATCTCAAATTCCCTAAACTCTGAAGTGTTCAGATTGGTGAGACACCTCAGGCTAAATTCAGAGGTAAAGTGTACTGTGACATAATTTACATGTCAATAAGTGTGTGTCAGAGGGGCCGGGGACTACAGGCCAAATTATGGTCTTGATTTCAGTCAAGAAAAGCCAAAGATACTTAGCAGTATCTACACTGTGAATGCTTCACTGCTCTGAGTAACGTATCTAGGACAACCTAAACGTTAGGTGCAGACCAGGCCCAAGTTACATCAGCATAGATTCATACCATTCCTACCACCCACCTCTGAATTTGGCCTCACCGCTCATCCACTGCCCTGATCAATCCCATTTATTTATTTTGCTAATTTGTATAGCATCTATCACAGAGGCAGCTCTATGCAATGATAAAAACAAAACAAAGGCTTAAAGGGGCAGGAGAGTGGCAAGCTGTGAGTGCAGGAAAAGGCAGGAGGGGACTGCTGCAGGACAAGGAAGCAAATCATTTAAAATATTGTTGGACTGTCCCAGTTCATGGGGATTGCTAAGAGAGGTCACTCTAACCCTTTGTCTGTTTGTGTCCTGAGGGAAGGCCTTCAGGTTCAGTGAGAGTGTGAAAGACACACTGCCATTTCAGCATCAACTTGGGGTGATTCAGGACAGCAGTTATGGTGACCCTAGGAGGGAGAGGCAAAAATCCCCACCACAACCAGAGACAAGGCGCAACAGTGACAATCCCATAAGGAGAGGGTAAAAATAGTGTAAATGGTGGCTCCATAAGGACAAGGCTGAGAAAACCCAAGGAACCTGCGTGGCCATTTGATAGATAGGCTAGATTAGACAGGCAGTACTACATGATGCATTAATCAGTCCATTCCCTTTTATGCTGGTCTATAATAAATTTATTTTCTTTTTTCTTCCTGCTGAACAGTTTTAACTCCATTTACCTCGCTTACGGCCCTGATCTGCTATATGTCACATGCTGTTTCTTTTATCATACTCACCATGGTCATGAGCAAATACAAACAAGTTAAGTCCTGTCAGCATCTGGGCTAAGTCATCATAGCGGCCGCAGTGTTCCCCAGCACCATGAGCGATAAACACAAGGGCCCTAAATGGAACATCAAGGTATAAAGCATTAACTTGGAAATCAGCCTAGAAAGGCACCAGAGCTGTGGGTAAAAATAGCATTATCATTTTATCAACAAGCACCTCAGACATCAACAAATTCAAGCCAGGTAAATGTGGGGCCCGAGTGGCATTTAACTGATGGTACCATGATGAGGAAGGGAGCAGATTGTCCATAAAGACCTAGGAGCACAGGAGAAGAAATAACATCACATGAACCTGGAACAGATGGCTTGATGGTGGCAGGCCTTTGGCTATATGTGAACCAGCTGCACACTGGATGGATGTACTGTACTTTTCCACCTGGCTCAGCACGAGGCTGCCACAATGGGAAGCTACAGGTCAATATTGTAGGTGGGTCTCTGTAACTCTCCTTTATCAGGCTAATTACATTCTGGACTGGACTTTGCTCCTATGGAAATCAATGGAAGTGTTGTGATTGACTTCAGTGGAATCAAGGTTAGGACCTCTCTCTGTAGTTTCACCCAGATATATTATTATACACTTTCTGACTTACATTGCTGCACACAATGTTAAATGCTTACAGGATTTCAACAAAAATATGAACGCAAACCAGAACCCAGGACCTGAGTTGAAGTTTGGGGAATGCTGGACTTGATCCCAACATCAGTGTTTTTACCCATTTTCAACCCAGAAATAGCTGCACTGAGTGAAGTGATTCCTAAACAGTTACAGCAACCTTAGGCTCACAGAGCGTAAACCACTCTCGGATCCTGCTGTGTGAAAGGCGCTATACAAATGCTCCTCACTAAGGACTCAATTTTACAAATTTCTTACACGTTCAGAGGAATATCATCAAATAATGAAAATAATGGTTTGAGTTTGGAGAAATTTTCCTGTGTCTTTACTGGACAGTATTTATAAAGAATGTTGATTTTGTTGTAAAAATAATTATGGCCGAGTGAAACTCCAGAAGTTTGCTCTGATTGGTAGATCTTTTTTCACCCCTATTAAATTTTAGTGTCTCAAATCTGAGTTATTCATTTAAAGGTGTAATCTGTTGTCAGAACACCTGTAACCACACTAGAGACCAGAGACCGCTACTTCAAGTTTTTCAGTACTGTATATTTAAAAAAATCCTAAAATGAACTAATAATAAATGGTAACAACAATTTACATTTAGTGAAATCTTCAACCCTATTTTCACAAGGATTTTTGATACAGCTGTAAAAGATGTATTCACACAAAGAAACTGCTTTGATCTTAGTTATATTTAAACTTAGAGACAATGCTAGATGCTGTAGTAATCACTGCCCCATCTCTTTGATTAACACTGATTTGCAAAATAATTGCTAATGCTAGACAACCTGACAGACCATCCATTCGAACTAGACAGGCTTCACGAAGCAAAGAGTAGATTCTCTAACAGCTATCTATATAAGGTTACCCTGACATTTCATTAATGCTAATCAGTAACAAGAAGACCAGGAAATGTAGCATCCCTAGCCCTGGGTGTTAGAGAGCATTTGATAGGCCACACTAGGAGTTCCAAAATGACCTGACATACAGTAGTAATGCCTTGAGTTAACATTTCCCTTAGAAAAGGCTAAGAGATCTTAAGCTTTCAGAACAAGGGGTGTGGGGTGGGAGAGAATTCTGAAGCAAACTCAAGATGACTAATGCACATTCTTTAGATCCTGCTTGCTTTGCTTGTCTACAAGTCAAAAACCAAACCAAAGTAAGGGAATAAAAAGGAGAAATTTTTTGCCGGTCTATATCTGGCATTTCCAAGGTGTCCCTCACCATGGTTTCCAGGCACAACAAGTAGTTTCTCAGATGACAAGTCATTTAAAATATCAATAACATACCAGGTGACCTTCATGGTATGCAATTTCTGGTGAAGTGAGCAAGCCGGTAAAGTGAGAGCATTGTAAGGAGACATTAATTGCTACTTTATCTTGCAATTACACTGGAGGCTAAATTTTGCTCTCATTCATACCCATGCCACCTCACTGACTTAGAACTAGATCAGCTAAAGTGCTGAGCACCTTACTGAAATATGTGGAAGTTGAGGGAGTTCAATGTTTCACAAAATTAAGGGTATAGGGCCCGATCCTGCAGCCTTTACTCACAAGTAATTCTTAGTCCCAAATGACTGCAACGGAACTAGGATATAGCAGTTCCGGAATTGGATCCTTAAATGTCATGTGGCAGGGGCCTTGTCTTTTACTTGCCTGCAAAGCATCATGGATAAAATTCTCAAATGCACCTGAGGGTATGTCTACACAGCAGATAAACAGCCATGGCTAGCCTGTGTCAGCTGACCTCAGGTTCACAGGGCTCGGGCTGTGAGGCTGTAAAACTGTGGTGTAGATGTTCGGATGCAGGCTGGAGCACGGGCTCTGGAAACACCGTGGACTCCCTCCAATCATAATGCTTGTGAAAAGAAAGAAATACAATACAGCAAATAGGAAACTCTTTTCAATTTTTATCTTAACGTTCCTTTTTTGGTGTCATTTAAAGTTAAAACAGATACACTGCAGGCTTTAGCACTTTGTAGGACTGCGGTGTCTATGGACTTGGCAAGCAACAACTGCAGGGTTGGCCTCATAGGAAATTGGTCTTAGAATGTACCTTCATCTCCAATTGTAATTCTGCTGGCAAGATCATTTGGAAGTGACTTGGCTCGGGTAGAAGCCAGTGCTCACAGCTTGAAATGCTTTTCTGAAGACTGTGTTATGCCTGAACCATGTTAATTTCATAGGCTCCATGAGCTCAGCCAGAGAAATCTTTGTGGTGCTTTGGATGCTTCAAATTACTCTGGATGTGGGATCTGTAGTTGCTAAACTTTGTGACTAAACATCATTTTGGACTCAGTTCAGCAAGATACCCAACCTGATGCCAAACTGTAAGCATGGATGTAGTCCAATGAAATCAATGAGACGACACATGTGCGTAAGTGCCTTGATGAATAAGGGTCGTTATGCATGGTAGTGGTAAGATTATGCCATTACTCAGAGAAAGCTGGTACATGTTTGGTAAAGAATTTTTTAAAATATATAAATTAATGTTTATTTGGCATATTTTTGTAGCCATCACAGCAAAAGTAGGTCTCAGCTCTCAACGCTTTGAACACTTGTATACTTACCATTATAATTACACATCCTGTAATATGTTATTTCTTACTTTTAGCCAGCAATTTAAATTATGCTGGTCTCAAGTCTAGGACACTATAATCCCTGTGCCAAAGGAGAGCAGTTTGCAGGGAACATATTCAGTCCTGGATCAGTGCCAAGGAAACTGCTTTACTTGAGAGACTGGCATTGTTTTAAGGGCTGATGTCTTGTGATCCCTACCCTCCACCAAGGCTAGAAACAAATGTTTCATACCATTAGAAAATTGGGATTCAAGTCCAGTTGGACCATGAGATATACTTTCTTGTATTATTTCATTTATCAAGATAGAGACCACTACAATATTAACTAGATTGGCGTCGGGGGGGGTGGGGGGGCAGCACGAGGGAGAGCAAGACTGTAAGCAGAATGATGTGATTGTAAGATCTGTTATCTTGTGACCAGACAGGGCTAAAGACACTTTAGTGGGACCGGTATGCATTCTTTTAGGATCAGAAAATGTCTCCAAGCCCTGAAACTACACTTGTAACATTCTACATACATGAGCAGTTTCTCTGACTTTCATAGGACTACACACGAGTAAGTGTTTGCAGATCTAATATCTTACTGGATCCCAAGATTGCAACAATTCCTTCATCTATATAGTGTTGGGATGAGATTTTTACAGCAGACATAACCGCCAGAGTAGAATAACGTTGGTAGGTTATTCAGCGATACCAGAAAGTGTTGTTGTTATAAATGAATAGAGCTGAGACAGAATTGCACAGCACAGATAGATTTCCATACAAAAGGCTCCACCGGAATCCAGCTAGAGCCAGCATGAAATAATGCAGAGAAACAGCTTGGAATGTATGATTTATCGGGTCTTTTGAAAATGTGAAACATCAATGTGAATAGCTCACAACTGATCTGCTAAAAAATGCAAAGAGTTGAAGCAAACGGTGGAAGTATTCTCTGGACACTGCGACTGAATGAGTAGAGTGATTCCATGCAGATCTCTGAAATTTAACATTTTAATAACAGATATTTTGTTTAAAGGCTATTATCTTTTAGGAGACACTGGGCTAAAGTCTGAGGTGAATTATGTGGTGTTGTAAAGTAAAATTCCTAGGCCTAATCTTCCCTTCCCATCCCATTCCAGGGTAAACCCACAAGAAGGGATCACAAGGATCCTGTCGCAAAGTCTTCCCCAACTCCCCCTTCCTCCATTTCCCCACCAAGGTGGTGGGATCTGCCCCAGCAGAACCAACTGCAAGGTCTGCTGCCCCAAACCTGGCAGACTGATGGGCACTTTGGAAATGCAGACAGGCTAGACAGAATTTTAAAAGACTTCGTGCTTGAGATGCCTCTCACACCAGTTTTATGCTGTTGTAATTCCACTGATTGCAATGGGGTTAGTCCTTAGCTTCATTGGAATAATGAATCAGGGATCCTAAATCTAAATACACAAATGCAGGCTCAGGTCACACACGATTGAGAAGTGTGTTAACATAAACTCTTTGTACCAGGACTACTAACCCATCCCTCCCCATCAGGATCTGGTTATTTATGAACCAGACTGGATTCAGTTTTGTACCGGGTTTTACTCTTTGCTCTGCTACAGCCTTGTTATGTGACCCTGGGCAGGTCAATTCACCTCTTTGTGCCTCTGCCTCCCTCTCCCAAGGTGTAAAATGGGGATTGCGCACTTGCCTATCTCCTAGGAGTGCTATAAGGATTAATGCATTGACATCTGTAGAGCACTCTGAGAGCCTCAGATGGAAGATGCTATAGAAATATTGTGATGGACTGGATTAGGCCTAAAGGTCCCCTGTGGGAGGCCTCAGGGTTCTGCCATCCCAAAAAGGAAGAGTGGGAGAGGTCCTCCAAGTGTCCTAGAGTGGTTGGGAGGAAGAAACCAATCACAGGGGCTACTAGAATGGCCAATCAGGGGCCAGGAGGGCTATATAAAAGGAGCTGCAGAACAGAGCAGCAGTTAGTTGCTTTTTGGAGCTGGAAGAGAAAGAACGGTGTTCCTGGCTGGAAGAACAAAAGGACCAAAGACAGTCTGCTGGCAGGGACTGGGGGAGCAATAAAGGAGCTCCTAGCTGGCTGCTGGGACTAAGTAGGGACTGAGCCTGGGGAGGGCCACAGGATGATAGTGTCTCCAAGGAGGAAGCCCTGGCGATATGGCCCCATACCAGGGTTGGGACTACTTAAAGACTGAGCCCAGGGAGGGCTAGAGAGACATCACCAGAGGGGTACTGAGATAGGCCCTGGTGGACAGTATACCCCAGAAGGGGTCTGTCTGGTTCTTATGCAGATAGCATGTATGACTCAGCCAGAGGACTCAGTCGCTGAAAAAAAACCACCTGAGAACCAAAAGGGGGAACCAGAACTGAAAGAATGCAGACAAATCCAACCAGAGGGGGTGCTCATTAGAGGTGGGTACTGACCTTGTTACGTATGTAAAAAGTGTAAAAGATAGGCCCAACCTGCAAAATCCAGCTCTGGATCTGAACTTCCCCAGAGACCTGTCACTAGTACTAACATGTAGGGGGAAATTTTCAAAAGTGCCTAAGGGATTGAGACACATAAGTCCCACTGACAGGCAATATAATAAGCAACTTTCTATCACGCGTATGCCACATTAATTTTCACTTAAAATGAAGTTGTTATGGATGAAAGATAGCTGCATGGCCACAATGCCATGGAAAAGGATTAATGTGCGTGCTAGCTAATAGCTGTCACATGCAATGGGTAAGAGCTAGAGTTGCCAGAAGGTTACTGACCCAACCTCTCCTTCGTCTTCTAAGAGGCCTGTACCCAGCCTTGAAGGGTTTCTGAAAGGACAGAACTTGCAATTCAGTGGGTCAGCTTTATGAGTGGTTCATTCTTAAAATCAAAATGCAATGGGTGCCAGCTGAGTAGATGCCTAGGAAGTAGTAAGAATAGTGCAATGAAAGAGGCTGAGTTTTCAGGGCATGAGAAAGCTACATTTAAAGGGCCAGAAGCTGTATGCCAAGGAATCACTAATATTTAAGGCATTTTGTTTTTTTGCCAATCAAATTCAATATTGAAACCTGTTGATTTAATAACCAGACACAAAGCTTTGCTGTTTAAAAGTGTGGTTCTGTTCTGAGACGTGACTGTAAAAATGACCTTTTCTTACTCAGCCAATCTGCTGCCAGGGCGTATTCAGCGCCATTTCTACTGACTCTTCCGACTAGATAAGTTTTTACTACTTTTTGCTCCTGTTAGCCCATAGTTCTGCAAAGCCAACACAGCTATGAGTGAGGGAGCTGCTCAGGCAGGAACCAAGCAAGGTTAATTAAGAGAGAGGCTCCGCTTGCCCACTCCCAACCCCACTCAGTGCAGGATTGTGTCCAGTCCTACTATATATTCAAGGCGAGAAGGGACCATTTTGATCATCCAGTCTGACCTCCTCTAGAAAACAGGTCATATAATTATACCAAGTGATTCCTGCATCAAGCCCAGAACTTCTGGTTGAGCTAAAGCATACTCGACACGTCCCTAGGCACAGCATCTTCATTGCCCCCCTGCCTACAACTGACCTTCGTGTTGCATACAGTTTTAGAGAGGTAAGGAGCCCCAGAACGCCAGTGCCCCTAGGCACGTGCCTACTGTGCCTAATTGGAAATCCGGCCCCGGACGTGCTGTGGTCATTTATTCAGTTCTTACTCAGGCAAGCTATCCCATTGAGTTCTGAGCAAGTAAGAATTTCAGGCTTTTGTCCCCTGTGAACTTCAAAAGTGTCTGTATCTATTTTTTTATAAAGCAGGACTGCACAATTCCCACCCAGTGGCAACGGTTTGAAGTGGAACATATAAATGTAATTCACTATAATACTTGGACCAAACAGTACAGTTTGAAACTAGGCAACTTCTATCATAATGTGCAAAAAGAACTCTTGATTATTTCCTGCATAGGCTCAGTTATCCATCCTCACATTTATCCTTCCAATCCAACTTAGTCTGCAGTCCTTGCTGGCTACAGAAATCTTCATCTGTTATCTTCAAGCAAGGTGGATAATTTACTTTTTATAACCTATAGATTTCCAAGGTAATACAAATCCCCGTGTATCCAATTCCTTCTGGACTGATTTCAAAGAGGCAGGAGGGAAAGGTCTTGGAATCCCATAGGTTTTGGAGATGGAACTTGAAGGACAGATTTATTTCTTAAGTGTAAGGCAGTTATGTATTTTTAAAATACCTAGAGGTTAAGCACAGTGATTTCAGATGAGTAATTCTTTCTCAGCATATTCCAGAACTGCATGTCAGCCCTGGTCATCTATGAAAAGAATCTTTGCAGTGAAAGGGAATTTTACAAGCTGTGTCAAAAGCAATATTAGGAACTGATCCATTGGGAAATTAGTAATGTCATCAGCAAAGCATGTGCCAAAGCTCTGAGTATGTTCCAATTAATTGAATACTTCATGTCTGTCACAAACCAGGGGTAGGAGGAGAATGTTGAGTGTAAACAGTTAAATGTGACATTTTATAATCCTGTTAAGTCAGTGATTACTGGAACATGTGCTTTATGGGCTGAGTCATTTTCCATGCTTTGGGTATACAAAAGCTTGTATTACTGGCACATTAGACATTACAGTAGTCCATCTACAGCTGATTTACAGTAACAAAAGTTTACATACTTTCACCTACTGCAACGTACATCCAGCTCGGCATTATTCCTTGGTCACAGCTATCTACCTAGCTAAGTCTCTAGCTACAGTAGACTTGTTCCCTTAAACATTTCCACCATTGCTAACACCACTTCAGCTTTACCTGTGGTCACAATGGTAGAAACACTAAATAAACAAGGAGCCAGTTTTCACTGGCATTTTAAGCACTGGTCTTGTAGATTGGGTTAGCCACAGTGAGTAAAACACCAGAAGCTGAATAGTGCAATGTCCACATTAGAGCTCCACTGGTAGAACTAAAGCTAGTGATAGCAATGATGGAGAAACAGCCCAGTGCAGACAACCCCTGAGTTGCAATTACTTAGGGCACATGCAAGCAAAGCTAAAGGCACGTTGGATGCATTTACTGCAGTATGGCTTTAAATAGAAAGGGAAATCAATACTCATTTACAGTATCTGGCAATCACTGAACCAAAACATACATGCACAGCTACAGCAAAGCAGAAATAACAACACTTATTGGAATGGCAAGCTGTTATTCTGCTGAGGGAATGCTGTGTCTTCTGTGCATTCTTTCATTAGCAACTGAGAAATACTGCCCATCTTGGCACATTTTAAAAACTGTAACAATGTCAGAAGCAAACAACCAAAATACTACGATTGTTAACTCAATGGCTGCTGGACTCTACTCAGCATTCCTTTTGGACTACCAGCAAACCAAGATGTCATAGTTAATATGTGGGATAGCACAGGGGAGTGTGCCTCACTCCAGGTTTGGAAGAGCCAAAGGATTGCCATTTCTGCCTCCAATGGTGTCGAACTGTCCAAGCCATGCCTGGCGAGCAGCACACTTTTCTCTGTCTGAAAATGATTTGGGGCTGGCAAGATGGTATGAAGTCTTAATGTTGCATTTCAATGTGATGCTGTTTTTATATGACATCACTACTCTTTGTGCCATGACTCTCCTTCCTGATGTAACAGCGAGTTTGTATCCCAAAGTGGTGATGCAAACGCCAAAAGGTGGGAAGCAGTAAAAGCAGAAACTGCAGTTTTTAAACAAATAAACATTCCCTAACCACTGCAGCAAGAACCTGAAGATGAAACTGGAGATAAACAAAAGTGAAACTCTTCATTGATTTCCATTGCCCTGTCTGGGAGAATGCAACCAGTAAACAACTAACATAAATAATAACAACTAGCTCCCATATGGTGCTTTTCATCCACAGAACTCTCAGTGCTTTACAAAAGAGGCAAGTCTGTTATTCCCATTTCAAAGCTGGATAAACTGAAGTACAAGAAGTGAAATGCCTTGCCCATGGTCACACAGCAGAGCAGTGGCAGAGCTGGAAATAAAATCTAGAGATGAAATCCTGGCCCCACTAAAGTCAATGGGAGTGTTGCTATTGGCTTCAATGGCACCAGGATTTCACTCTAGGTCATCTTAGTTCCAGTCCAATGCCTTGTCCACTGGGCCACAGCGAATGGCAAAATGTATTTTTATACGTCTTTCTGTTTTGGTAACCTACAGTGGTGTTAGTAATGTAAAAAGGGAAATGTACTTGTTTACAATAGAAGGTATTTTTAAGTTTATGGTGTCCCTTGCTAAAATCCCTTATAGTCAGCCTGAAGGATAGTTTAAATGTTGACCTACGGAATATCCCTTTAATGAAATGAGATTATAAAGGAAGCTCATAATAATACAGTGTTTTAATATTCCAAATATTATAAAATAGCTTTCGTGTCAGATTAAAAAAAAGGACAGCTTCACTACTAAGTCAGCTAGATGTTATCTCTAGAGGAGCTTAATTACTTACTGCTTCCTCATCACTTCTCACTCCTTCAGCCCAGCAAATTAAGCCACCACAGATCTGTGGAGTTTGACAGGTGAGTTTGAAACCTCACTGTAGTGGCATTGAATAACAAAGGTAAAAATGTTAAAAAAAGACCCATCTGTATAGCTGCAGAAAGCTGACAGACACCGCAAATTAAATCTTCTTTCTATTCTCAGATAGGACAGTCTTTTCCATCCACTTAGTCTCAAGCCTGAACAGGAAAGAGGGAGATAATACACAATAGCCTCTTGTTCAGCTCAGGTCAGTGAGTTTCCTGAAAAGAGAATACTACTCTTTCTTCCTTGTAAACTGCGTTGTTTGTTTACTGTACCTTCTCTTTATTTATCTGGCTGGTACAATCTATACACAATAATAGAGTACACAATTACTATATTGATTTATTCCTTATGAGTGTCTGAAGTCCTTAAAATTCTGTCGACCTTCTTGTTCTTCTTCCCTTATCTGATCACTACCTGGGCAACTTATTCCTAGGCTTCGTCTACAGTACCAACTTATGTCGGTATAACTATGTTGCTCAGGGTTAGGAATTTCCACACCCCATGAGCAATGCAGTTATACCGACCTAACTTCTGGTGTAGACAGCTCGACGGGAGGGCTTCTCCCATCATTTTGATAGCTACCACCTTCTGGGGAGGTGAATTAACTTTGCTGACAGGAAAAGCTCTCCCATTGACATAGACAGCATTTTCACTAAGCGCTACAGCGGTGCAGCTGCACTGCTGCAAATGTAGACAGGCCCCTAGTTGAAAGGTAGAGTACACACCTTGAATCACTGGGCAGACTTCAAGAATGTCCCCAGGACATCAGGAACAAGACACCTTCAGAGAATGCTGAGTAATATTTTCCCCTTCTTCTACAGAACCTTCACAGAATCATAGAATATCAGAGTTGGATGGGACCTCAGGAGGTCATCTAGTCCAACCCCCTGCTCAAAGCAGGACCAATCCCCAACTAAATCATCCCAGCCAGGGCTTTGTCAAGCCTGACCTTAAAAACCTCTAAGGAAGGAGATTCCACCACCTCTCTAGGTAACCCATTCCAGTGCTTCACCACCCTCCTTGTGAAAAAGCTTTTCCTAATATCCAACCTAAACCTTCCCTACTACAACTTGAGACCATTACTCCTTGTTCTGTCGTCTGGTACCACTGAGAACAGTCTAGATCCATTCTCTTTGGAACCCCCTTTCAGGTAGCTGAAAGCAGCTATCAAATCCCCCTCATTCTTCTCTTCTGCAGACTAAATAATCCCAGTTCCCGCAGCCTCTCCTCATAAATCATGTGCTCCAGCCCCCTAATCATTTTTGTTGCCCTCCGCTGGACTCCTTCCAATTTTTCCACATCCTTCTTGTAGTGTGGGGCCAAAACTGGACACAGTACTCCAGATGAGGCCTCACCAATGCCGAATAGAGGGGAACGATCACGTCCCTCAATCTGCTGGCACTGCTCCTACTTATACAGCCCAAAATGCCGTTAGCCTTCTTGGCAACAAGGACACACTGTTGACTCATATCCAGCTTCTCGTCCACCGTAACCCCTAGGTCCTTTTCTGCACAACTGCTGCCTAGCCACTCGGTCCCTAGTCTGGGGATTCTTCCATCCTAAGTGCAGGACTCTGCACTTGTCCTTGTTGAACCTCATCAGATTTCTTTTGGCCAAATCCTCTAATTTGTCTAGGTCCCTCTGTATCCTATCCCTACCCTCCAGCGTATCTACCACGCCTCCCAGTTTAGTGTCATCTGCAAACTTGCTGAGGGTGCAATCCTTCCGTCTAAGGACATCAGCTCACTTTACAAATAATTAATTTAACCTTACAACACCACTAAGGCTTATTACACCTATTTTATAGATGAGGAAACTAAGGTGCGGAGAGAGTAAGGGCCCAGTCCTGCAAACCATTGATCATGAAAGGTCCTTGCAAAAAATTTGCCCCAGAAATTAGCCCCAATATCAAACACTGTGTTAAGACACAGCCAATCACTGTTTTGACCGCATTATTTGTATGTTGACTGTTTTGTCTTTTCAGCTTCTGAGGCTTTGTTCCTTCATCATCTTTTTTTATGGTAGTGTCCAGAGACCCCAGTCACTATGCTAGTTGTTGTACAAATATGTATGAAGACAAGTCCCTGCTTGAAGAGCTAAAAACCTGGTTCCCCAGACTTACATTAAGTAAGGAGTCTCTTTGGTTTCAGTGGGAGTACTCATGCCGCATGGGACTACTTGGTCTAGAAGGGTCATAATACAATAAATGTTATTTTTGTGAGCAATACCAGCAACTTCTAACAATAATAATAACAGTTCCATTGATTTCACTGGGATGCCCTGCACCAATAAGGGAGTGCAGGATCAGGTGCTAAGGGACTGGGTGGTCGCACAGTAAGGCCCGCTGTAGAGCAGCTTTTGTACCATTATAACTGTGTCACTTGAGAGTGTGTGATTTTTTTACTGATATAGTTATATCAGTACAAGCCCGAATGTGGATGCAGTTATCCTGCTATAAAGGTGCCTTATTACCTTTCCTGTACAGGAATAAGCTATAATAGTATAAGCACATTTATACTGGTGTAACTGTGTCCACAGTGGGGGCGGGGGATTGTGCCATTTGCATACGGTATAGTTAAAGCATTGCAACTTTAGCACGTAGATAAGGCTTATGGATATGTTCTACATGGCAAAAAAAAAAAATGTAGTCTTAAATTGGGTTAGCTAACCCATGCTAAAATAGCAGTGAAGACACAGCAATTTGGCTATGCAGCTTGAGATCAACCCCAGGCTGCTATAAGCTTAAGCTTGAACTCAGGCCGATAACCCCAGTAACCACATCTTCACTACTAGTTCAGCCCAAGTTAAGAACACACCTTTTTTTTTTTTTGGCAGTGTAGACATACCCTCAGAGTCAAAGCCTACTCCCACACTAGTAATCCCTGTAATGTGAAATGCACTATTTGCATGAGTGCGGGGAGAAAGATTTAACCTAAGTCAGTGACAGAACCAGGAACAGAACTCAAGTCTCCTGAATCCGTGTCCTGCAAATCAACTACACAATCATCCTTCTTCCCTTCTCATCCTTCCTCCCCTATCAATCTTCACATGGCTGGGGAGCACGAGCCCAAGAATGTGTCAGGCTGGAGGCACCTGGATAGCTCAGATAATTCTGCTGTCATTTCAATTGCCTAAGGGCCAGCTTGGAATCCCATATCTATGGGATTCATCGTGGGGCGCTCCTAAAAGCAGCTCCTGCTCTCATACAGGTATCCACAGTGGTACACTGCTTTCATTTTGCATTCAAGAGTGTTGCACACCTGGGCTCAGAAACTGACCCTACTGGTGCAGGTGTCCCAAAGACACAGGCAGGATAATAATAGCTGCTATTCATGAAGCAGCTTGTTTGCCTTTTTTCTTGGGTCCCATTGCAAAACAAAGACAGATTTGTTTATGTGGAATATTCTTGTGGTAACTGGTAAAAAAATCATCCTACTAATGAAGGCTGTTGGAAACATCTACAGCAAGAACAGAAGCAGCCCTTCTGGCTGTCAAAGGGTCCCTCATATTTGAAGCTGGTTATTTTCCCTTGGAAATGAAAAAAGAAAAAAATAACCATAAAAGGATGTTCCATTTCCAGTTAAGATAATTCATCACGGTGCAAAGAAAGCATTAGCACTAAGGAGAAACATAAATGATTGCAATATAGAAGAGGGAGTATTTAGAAATGCAGGCAACAACACACTATAGTACATAATGACAGGTTTCAGAGTAGCAGCCGTGTTAGTCTGTATTCGCAAAAAAGAAAAGGAAGACTTGTGGCACCTTAGAGACTAACCAATTTATTTGAGCATAAGCTTTCGTTGGAATGCATCCGATGAAGTGAGCTGTAGTTCACGAAAGCTGATGCTTAAATAATTTTGTTAGTCTCTAAGGTGCCACAAGTACTCCTTTTCTTTTTATAGTACATAAAGCGCTGAGTATTGATTTGACAGTGTTAATCTTTAAGCAAAAATATGTTACTTCCTCTATGTGCTGCAGATGATGTATGACAGTGGTTTTCAGCTGTTTTTCATTTGTGGGCCCATACAAATTTCAAATGGAGGTGTGGACCTCATTGGAAATCTTTGCTATAGTCTGCAGAACCCCAGGGGTCCGCAGACCACAGGCTGAAAACCACTGATGTACAGTAAAGTGAGCTGAGTTCATCTCAGGTGCAACTGTATTGACATCTGTCAGCTTACACCAGGGATGAATTTGGCCCTCACATACTTCAGCTTAGTAAAGTTTCTCCCACCTCATCTGTAGAAACAAAACCCTTCCCCAAAGTGAATGACGGGAATTAGCTTCTTTGAAAAGTGACCAGTTTGGACGTCTTTAGCAGTCAGGCCACCACCTCCTTTAAGAAGCAAAGAACAAAACAAAGGTGCCTAGTTGGTTTTTACCTGACTTCTAAGAACAAACTCTGCCATTGTAAAAATGAGGAATCTGTTTGTACATGAGGCCCCTTAGGTTTTTCTCCCAGATGTGGGAGACCCTGGCTATGCCTAGTTAGCTACACTGAGTGGCTTACATTGAGGCCCTGCTTTTTAGTCTTAGCAAGGCAGACCCCGCCCTTTGCAGGCCTTCTTATGTCCCTTCCAGTGGGGGATCAAAAGGAAAATAAATATTCCAACACACCAGAGTATAACTTCTTCCTCAAAGGGGAAAAGGTCAGCAGTACCTTCTGACTTCAGAACTGTCTGCGTAGCAGTTTTCTAGGAGCCCTTCTGGCCAGATAGGTGAATCCTGCTCCCTGTCACAGACTGTACCCTGGGAGTTTGCGGCATTCCCTGTAGGGCTCTGGGTGGCAATCTCCTGGATCGGAGCTCCCCCTGTGGCTTCAGGTGTTGCTCCTCCCATTGCCTACTCAGGGAGATCTCTCCCCAGCCTAGATGACTTGCAGTCTCCTCCTTTTTAAAGGTCTGCTCCCTACTGTAAGTGATTGACAGGGCTGGAGAGGCAGGACTATTGCCCCCGCAACCCCCCAGCCTTTCTGGCGCCTGCCTCATTAGCATGGCGAGGCACCCTGTCACATACCCTCCCCCCAAAAACGACACAGGTGTGTTGCCTTCTCGGGTGGGTTTGCCTTCCTTGTGCATTGTAGCGTCCGTGCTCCGAGAAAAGAAACTGGCATTACTAGAACTGTGCCTGGCTGACGAGGCACCTGGAACTGGTACGGTTGTAGAGGTTCCAATGTATGATTCTCATGATTCTTCCTTCGAGAAGTCTGGGTTGAAGAGCGCGGGATCATGACCAACGTCTCTTTCAACATTTTAAAGGTTGCATCACAATTTTCTAACAACTGCACTTTCTGTGGTTTCTTGTCTCTTGTCACGGATGTATGTGGGGCTGCAACGGTGGCAAAATTAGGGACAAAGCATCTGGAGTATCCAGCCAACCCTGAAAATTGTCTAACTTGCTTTTTAGGTGTGGGTATCGAGTAGTTGGTCAAAGCCTGCACCCTGTCCACAAGTGTGTGTGCCTCCCACCGTACAGCCCAGGTACCTGGTTATTTTATTTCCAGATTTGCTCTTAACCGGATTAGTGATCAGGCAATCTACTGCAGTGCTGGAGTAACATGGTGGAGGTCTGGGCTATATATGACTACGTCGTCCAAATAAGCTGCAGCTTACCGCCAGGGCTGTCCCTAGCTATTTTGGTGCCCTACACAGCCCCCCGGGAGGGGCTGTGTGGGGCCCCAGGCCTCCAAGAGTGGGAGCAGGGGGGGCTGGCCCCAGGCCTCCGTGAGGGGGAGGGAGGGAGGGAGCTGGCCACTTCCTGCGGGAAGTGCAGTGACTTGGCCCCAGCCTGCTCTGCTCCCCTGGCTCCCAGCCACACCACCGGCGAGTGCTGGGGGGCGGTTCCCCTCTCCCCCGAAGCCTGGGAGCCAGGGGAGCGGAGCAGCCTGGGCCGGGTCACTCAACTTCCCACAGGAAGTGGTCAGCCCCGTACCACATGGAGGCCTGGGGCCCTACACAGCCCCCCCAGCTCCCGCCCACAGAGGCCTGGGGCTCCAGGCTGCTCTGCTCCCCTGGCTCCCAGGCTTGGGGGGAGGGGGTACCCGCCCCCCAGCACTCACCGGCGGCGCGGCTGGGAGCCAGGGGAGCGGAGCAGGCTGGGGCCAGGTCGCTCTACTTATCGGTGAGTGCAGGCCTGACCACTTCTGGAGTCCTCAGAGGAGTGGGGGCAGGGCTGGGCCAGAGCAGGGGCGGGAAGAGGCGGGGCTGGTGAAGAACAGGGGCCAGGGCCGGGGCTGGGGCCTAGGGAAGAGCCGGAGCAGCACGCAGCTGCACAGGGCACCATGAAATTTGGTGTCCTGGTGCCCTACGCAGCTGTGTGCTTTGAGTATGGGTAAGGATGGTCCTGCTTATCGCCCATGTGGAAGGAGCATCTGATCCATTAACCTCCGAAAGGTCGCCTCCACCCCATACAGCTCAAACAGCATCATTAGAAAATTGTACAGTAAAGGGCATGGCGAACACAGTGCAAATTTGGAAATAACCAGTACATGATTGAAAAGGCTGGAGAGGCCGGGCTATCACCACACAAGAAGCTTTCCCTGCACCTTCCTCATCAGTGTGGGGGTCCATCAGGGTGGATTTGATTTAAATCATGATTTAAATCACTAGTCAGGAAGACTTGATTTAATCATGGTTTTCTACATAAAAGTACATTCTTGTTGGTTGTTATAACCTTAATACATATTCTTCACAACTCTGAGATAGATGTAGGTTTCATTTTTAGAAGGTGTATATACTATACATTTTTAAAGTGATTTATTTTGAAAACTTAGTTTTACAGCTATATCAGAAAATCAATTATTGTTTGGTTATTTCATTGACCAAAGGTAATTGAAGCAGATATTTATGAAGTCATTGGGAGGTGAACTATCTCCAATTCAACAGGTTAATCATTAATATTTGGAGGATTTTCTTGCCATGCTGTATTAGGAGGAGAACATCACCAGACAGACATGTAAATGGTTTTATTTAACTAAAACAACAACGTTCTGTATTCTGGATTTTTTTCTTCAACAGCAAACACAGAATATTTTAACAAAACAAGCATACGAATTTTTGAATTTAAACATTCAAGTTTTTTAAAATCAGGTTTCTTTTTGTTAAAATTGTTCTTTTAAAAAATATTTCATTTAACTATTTTAGTTAAAAACAAACCTTTTTTAAAAAAACCACAACCATTTTTGCTGTTAACAAGCATGTTATCTCTGGAGACACAAATCCACAGTTTGAGAATTGCAAAACTAAGCATCTCTGATGGTATCTTCTAGACTGAGCACTGAGTCCCATTGGGTAGATAGAAAGATTAACCTAAATAATCTATACAGAAGTCCCTAGAACCCCATAAAATTGGGTGCCTAATCCATGAACTATTGGAACTCATTTACAAAACTTTTCTTAAATTTACATGAATACATTGTCTCATACTATAGAATTAGAATTTATAATCCCTATTCCATGTTGAGATATCTTTGAGCTATAATGTATCTTAATTAAAACTATCTTTAGATAGATTTTTTTTCCTCAAAAAGCATTTTATCAAAAAAATCCGACTTAAATAAAAAAAATCTGATTAAAAAAATAATTGATTTTTATGCACCCTCGGGGTGTATACACCCTGTCACATTCTTCCTTTTATTTTTCCCCCCCCTCTGGTTAGTTGCTTATTTATTCATTTTGTAAGTGCCTGAAAGTTTCATTAAACCGTATTACTTGGCCTTGCTGTGAGCTGTGTTGTTTCTCTGGACATGCTATAGAAATTCTGGTAATGAACTGCCAAAATCAGCAAGCAATATGTAATGATTTAAGGCTCCATTCAAAATAAAACCTGCTTGGATTTCTACACCACAGGGGCAAGGCCCAAGAGGGAGAGGGATTTATTTTTAACATTCGGTTGGTCCTTTGGTGCTGTTAAACTGGAAAGAATTAAAGGGATTTTACAAAGGATAAAGGCTCTAGAAACATTAAATGCAAAAATAGTTTTGTTGTATTTCTAAAATGTTATTTTTAATAGTAATTTAACTCTTTTCAGCTGTAGATTGGAAGGCACTTCACAAAGGTGGATAAGCTTCATGCGGGCCATATAAGCAACTAGATAGCTAGACAGATTATTATTTCCATTCTACTGATGTGGAAGCTGAGGCCAGGTCTACACTAAAAAGTTAAGTGGACCCAGCTACATCACTGCAGGGTGTGAAAAATGCACACTCCTGAGTTAGATAGTTAAGCTGACCTAACCCCGGGTGCAGGCAGCACTAAGTCGACAGAAGAATTCTTCCATCCACCTAGCTTCTGCCTCTCAGGCAGCTGGATTACCTACAGTGACGGAGGAACCTCTCCCATGTAATGAGAGTTTATGTTGAAACATGACAGCGGTGCAGCTACAGCCGTTTAAATGTAGACATAGCCTGAGGCATTGAGAAGTACAAGATCCACATTTGCAAAAGTGTCCTCTGACATTGGGTGTCTCAGGCTTGGGGTGCCTGACCTGACAAGCACAGGAGTTGATTTTTTTAGACGTGCTGAGCACACTTACCTCCATCTGAAGTCGATGGGAACTATAGGCACTCTGAAAGCCCAAATTGTCTCAAGTTTGTCCACACTAACATGATGGCGTCCAAAACCTGTGGCTCAGTGGTGGGCAACCTGCAGCCCACGGGCCGCATGTGGCCCATCAGGGTAATCTGGTTGTGGGCCGCGAGACATTTTGCTGACGTTGACTGTCCGCAGGCACAGCCCCCGGCAGCTCCTGGTGGCTGCGGTTGCCCACCTCTGCTGTGGATGCTTTTCAAAGTGTCAGCTTATAGGACTAGCTCAAGCCCACGCATCTGTGAATGCTGGGCACAGAACATGGGTTTCTTAACTCCTTGCCTTCATTTCTATTCAAACAGCCAGTCGGGGACTTAATGCTATGGTTTTTTTTACTGTAAGCACTACTTTTTAACTAAGGCTTTGTCTACACTAGTGGTGTAAGTCAATCTGAGTTACGCTGCTTAAGCTACGTAAATTACGGTGTCTGTGCTGCGCTATGTCTACGGGAGACGCTCTCCCATTGACACAGCTTCGGTCTCTCACTGAGATGGATTAATTAAGTCTACGGGAGAGTGCTCTCCCCTTGACTTACTGTGTCTGCACCAGACCTGCTAAATCGACGCCCGCTGCAACAATCGCAGCAGTGCCGATTTAGCCCATAGCGTAGACAAGGCCTAAGATAGGATTCCCTTAGTTGCACGATGTCCTGCGTGTAGGCAGAAGTGAATGTGTCCTGGTATTAATGACTAGCTGATACTCCAAACACTGCTGAACTGTCCTGAACGTGCTCTGCCACAGTGCAGTTATAGCTTTCAATGCGCTGGTTAGCACCTGATGCAAAAGAGTTAACCATTGTCATGCTATACAAGATATGCCTATTGCATCACTATGATGAATGATTTCAGAGTAGCAGCCGTGTTAGTCTGTATTCGCAAAAAAGAAAAGGAGTACTTGTGGCACCTTAGAGACTAACCAATTTATTTGAGCATAAGCTTTCGTTGGAATGCATCCGATGAAATGAGCTGTAGCTCACGAAAGCTTATGCTCAAATAAATTGGTTAGTCTCTAAGGTGCCACAAGTCCTCCTTTTCTTTTTATGATGAATGAGTCAGTCATTGGATTCCACACTAGCATGTCCCTACCCTTTCCCCCGTATTTCCTTAGGTGTTAATTTGGCCTCTGAATTACACTTTCAATGCAAAAGCTTCATTTACAATAAAACAGGTTCAACAAGTTGAACAACTTACAGGTGTTACCCAAATGCACCTGCCTTGCTGTCTGCAAAGAAGGCTGAGTAGAACAAAACACCCACTCCAAGGCTCCCACATTGGGAATAACATCCCACCCTAAAGGAGTGAGAGGAAAAGACCACCACCTCCCTTCCCTAGCCCTATTTTTATCTAATCTATCTATCCCATACCCATCACTGTGGCACCAGAGTGCCTTTGCTTCATATGAGGTAACTCCCTAAATCTTTCTTCTCAACAAAACAACAGCCAGAAATCCTGGCTGAGGATCTCTCAGTGGGGATGGGGGTTCACTCTCTATATCCTTGGCCTTTGTGGTTCCCTACATTCATTTGTACCAAAGATTCCCTGTGCACAAGTATGGGCCAAGGGGATCTGTGGATGCTCAGCGCCATACAGGACCAGGCCTTATATATTTCTATCCACAAAGCAAGAGATCCTATAAACGCCCCATTTTCCTGACAAATCATTTGACACAAAGCTGCAGCCCTTTAGTCCACTGCAGCTGTTACCCATCTTAACATGCCTATTTCCTAGGAGTAAAAGATGGGCACTTTGGAAGGAGTAGTAGCTGTCACCTGACCCTGTTCTCAGGGGTATTTAGCCATATTTAGAGCATGGCCCCAGGCTAGTGGATTTAATTTTATTTTACCTTTGGCAAATTTCCTGTTTCTTTCCCCTAGGAAGGGGCCAAGGGTAATACATTCTCTACCAGTGGAACGCAAGTCAACGCTAACCTTTGGACACCTGCAGCTATCTAAAGCCCTTAGCTGGGATTTGATCAATGAAAGGTCCTGTTTGAGCATTACAGCAGCACATGTTAATATTAAGGTTCCCAAAGCAAGTCAGCAGTTGAATAACACTGCATTTATTGTAGCTAAAATAATAATTGCAATAGTTGCCCTCATCAATATTTGAAACAGAATGCATTCATAACGGGCCTGTAAACCTTCCCTGTGGTCTCCTGATCTCATTTTCATTGAATGTTTAAAGTTGGATGAAAGTGACTGAGCTTCAGCATATAAAAGAGAAAAACTCTTGGATACTTTTGAAGAGAGAGATAAATGTATTTTCTGTTGTTCTTTCGATCTAAACATTTCAAGAGCATTCATGACTGTAGGATCTAGGTACTAAATTGTTATTCAGTTACTTACACACTCTCTCATACAACAAAGCAAAGCTAAAAATAAACATCCCCCCCACACACACGTAAGAACCACTTGTAAATGAGCAGCACTGATCCTGTTTACTTTGTTGTCACAAAACTAGGGCAACCTCACTCTCAATTAACTGCTTGGTGTGCAGAGCCCTGAAAAGATGAGCTAGTGTGAGGAATTAAACACCAAGTTTTAACTTCTACTTCATCATCCTTTCATTTCTTGATCAAAGACTCATCTGCTCCCCACTAATTTTCTAAGAAATTAAACATGAAAAGAGAATGCAGTTCCACAACTGAGTGAAGAACACTGTGGGCAGTTAATGATTAATTAGCATTATAATACGTGACAGGCTGGTTTCACAGAAGAAGCTTGTTTTGCTACTGAATTTGTTCTGTAGAGGAAATCTTGAGGCTGGTGCCAGAACTATATACAAACCAATGCCAAAAAGTTTCCTTCTGGTTTTTGGAAGACACACTGGGGTTAGAAATAACTGCTTGAGTTGCTGCCTGGACCAGGTAATTATAAGCTAAGACAGTTGTGCTATAGCTTGATCCTAAAACTGTTGACATGAATGGGACTGACTTTAATGGGCTTTGGATCAGGCCCCAAAAGTTCACCTGTCCGGTGATAGGATAACAGTGGATGTTGCTTCAAGGACAGCAAACTGGGTTTTCCCACATGTGCACTTCAGGAGTACTTGTGTCATCCACATAACTCCTGTCTGGCTTGGTAATGGTTATGGGAGCTGAAGCAGAAGGCTAGGTAACCTCAGCCACATTTCTACTACTCAGCAAGACCCACTGATTGATCCTGAAACAGACACGTGACAAAGGATTTGGACAGCTGGGGCAGAAAAGTTTAACTTCCCACTATTCCTTGGGCAGCCATTTCCCACAAATCTTTATCCCTGCAATGTAAAAATAAACAGAGCTTATCCCGTTTGACTGCAGAAAAGACAAACAATAGGAGAACAGATGCATTTTCATATGTAGCGATGTGTATAGCTAGTGCTAGCATTCATACACATGAAGCCAGCATCTTATAACTGTGACTGGCAGGTAGAAGTGAGACCATAAATAAGTAGAGAAATACACAGGCAATTTTCTACCACACTACCAAATTCATGCTTTTTAAAAGCACATAACCTAACTCAGAAGCCATTACAGTAAAGGACTATGAATAAATAAGAGATTACTTAAATTTCTTTATCTGATTATTTGTCCACGTTCCATCACTGAGTTCAGCTTTGAAACCACAGCCAATTTAAAGTGGAAGATCCATCCAAGTAATTTTCCAACTCTAAATTTAGTAAGAAGTAAATTACATATAGTGTGTAAAAACCTGTCATTGCACTGGGATTTATAGCACCACTATTACAGCTGAATGAGACCTCTAATGTTTGATTTAACACTAAAAATAATGACAAAGGCTGGGCAACGAAAGCCTGTGTATGTCACACATCTCTGAAAGTTGGGGATATCTGTTTAAAAATATCTCTATTGCTGTAATGCATCATATGGATGATATTTCCAAGGCGACTGAAATGTCACCCTGTTCAACTGAGCATGAAATGAAAGTAAATACAAATCTCGCAAAACATTACTCAAGTAAGTAGTCCTCATTTATGCAAGTAGTAAAGCCTGCTCGGGAGACTGAGGAGTTATAGGATCTAATCTTTACATTGGAAGCGCTCTGGGGCAGGGATATGCCTTTTTATTGGTTCTGTAAAGCACCACGAACACCTATGATGCTGTATAATCTATAAATAATTATAAAGTTACATTAATGGAGGCTTATTTATTGAGAACAAATGCATCATTTGAAAGTGCTCACCTTGGAGTTGTGGCTGGTTTCCAATATCTGCAGAAAAGATATTGTCCATCTGTATTGACCATATGAGGAAGGTCCTGATAAGGGATATTCTGAGGACTCCGTCTTGGGGAATTTTCCTCGGGCATTCTAGAAGACTGACCTATAAGGTGTTGGAAGAAACAGGACATACTTTAAAGAGGAACAGGAGAGATATTGGCAGAAGGGTTTACTAAGTACACACATTCAAGAAAGTCAATAAGGCAACTGACACTGATGGAAATGTTTCTCCCACCCCACCAAAGATCCACAAAACGGTCCTCAATCTCATCCGCTTCTTGCAACTCCTCTGAGACTGAAGACCCACTTTTCTTTTCTTTTCTTTTTTTTTTAGAGCAAATGATCACATTAGGAGAGAGAGGGGAGATAACAACCCAACCACACTGCTTCCTTACTGCTTTTTTCCCCTTCTCCCATCTGTGTTTATTTTACATCGCTTTGGGAAACGGCTTTTAAAAAGCATATTGAGCTGCAATCAAGTGCAAATTGTAAAGCACCGCTATGGATACAAGGAGACAGCTGCATAAAAGATTCATCTCTGTTAACATCTCCAAAGAACGGCGAAGGGTGCGCAGTAATGAGGTGCCTGGTGGCACTGTGTGGTTATTATGCTCTTTTCTGACATCTGAAAAGGAAAACATATAGGAGGATTCGCAGCAAACCTGTTTTCATCCTGTGCAAGGGTTTGCATCCCAGAGAGACGCCGGCATTGCAAGTCAAATACAAGCATATAGAGCCTTTTGCATAACGCCGCTAAGATACATTAACACCCAGCCAAACATTCAGCGCCCCCAGCCCCAGATCAATTCCTTTCTGTTGCAAAAAAAGGGCAACACAGATCTCTTCCCCTTGCAAGCTTCTGTGCTGGCTGCGATCCGCTCCCCCAAGCTCCTTGTTCCAATCTCTCTTTAGGGAAACTCGCCTGTAATTCATCACTTCTTGTTCATTTCATCACTTTTCTTAAACAAATCGCATGTGTGGGCTGAGGTGGTGGTGGGAGGGGAGGTGGTGGGGAAGGGAAGGCTGCAGTCCACTTTCCAGAAGCTGCTGCACACACATCAAAGGCACCTTGAGCACAGGCAGCTGTGTGGCACTGGGAGACTTGTGGAGAAAGTTACTGTTGCTGCAGGTTGCTTGCAAACTTTACTTCCTTCCTGTCACTTGCTGTGAAGGGGCATGGGGCGGAGGGGGGGGCAGGGAGAGAAAGTGGGGCTCTCCCCTCGGCTCCCCGCTGCAAAGTCATCTCGAGTGAAACAACACAACTTCCCCAGCTGCTTCTCTCTAGTAGCGAGACCGGGCAGAGGCAGAACCCAAGAGACCTGTCATCTGCCCCAACGCCAACCAGAGCCAAGGCAAAAAAAAAAAATAATAAAAAAAAAAAATCCCCCTGGGTTTCAAATGCAACAGACACCCCCGGCTTCCAAGGCGGCCAGGATTCGTGGCACGCTCCGGGCTGCCGGCACGTGAAGGGCGAGGGAGCGGCGTGGAGGGACCTTACCCGGGGCGGAACGGCGCGGCGTGCTCGCAGCTGCCCCTGCACGCCGTGGCCCCGGGAGCGGCGGGCGGGCGGGCTCCGCGCCGGCGCCCCGCTGCCTTCGCACATCCGCGGCGGTTCCGCCGGCGAGTTAATCCGAGAGCGAGAGCGGAGCCGAGCAAAGCCCTGCGGGCAGCGGCCCAGGAGGGCAGGCGCGCGGGGGCCAGCTCCAGCGGGAGGAGGGTGGAGCCGCCGCAGCGGCAGGAGCCGGCGGGGCACGGCGAGGCTCCTGGCTCGGGGCAGGTCGCTCTGCCCGCTGCACGTGTGGCCAGGCCGGGACCCGCAGCAGCCCGGCCCCAGGGTCCAAACGGGGACCCCGACCCAGGTCCTCAGCTCAGGATCTCCCCGAGGGCGCAAGCAGGGCTCTGAGTCCTGTCGTTGGTCCAGACGGCAGGGCAGCCGGTGTCTCCTCCAGCGAGGCGTTCACTCAATAATAAATCAATAATAACGAGCCTCATTTCTAGGCAAGCCCGGGGAAACCCCCTGGAAGAGGCGATCCCCGCGCACGGTGGATTGCTCGCCTCCCTGGTCTCAGGTGGCACAAATGGCCAAGCATCACGCCACGGTCTCCCTCTTCAGAATAAGAGCATCCTAGCAGCAACTGGCCCAGGAGCAAATCCCGTGGGGAAGCTTTTCAGACCAGTTAGCCAGGTCCTCCATTACTGCTAGCCGAGAATCGGGCTCCGTAGCTAGAAATGGGGGCTCTAATACCAGAGCTATGGGTTTGGCTTGGACAGGCAGACAGACGTTAGGTGCACTGGAAACTTGAAAGAGCTACAATCTGGAGAGAAATGAGAGAATGAATCTAATGCCCTTTTACATTTCCCCAGCTTTGATCCCATCCCCGTGGTTCTGGTTCTAGTCAGGTCCCAAACTAGAAGCAGCCCAGTTTGTTGTGCTGGTTCAGATGTGCAGTTGCTCTTGTGAGATTTCTATCATTTGGGGCCGAACGCCCCCAACACTTTCGGAGCCACTCAGTCCAAACCCAAAAGCCTGAATATTGCCCAGAGTCCAGATCAGTATCCCAACACCACCTGGTTGGCTCATCTGTAATTATAACCTGCTTTATGGTACATAACAAATGCTTAGGGAAACTGTCAAAACTAATTTCTCTTGAGTGAAAATCATCTCCTGGGTTTAAAGGCAAATGTCCAGGTACTGAATTTAAGAGCTTGATCCTTCAGTTCTAATGCTAGCAAAACTCCCTACTTAGCATTTATCAAGTACTTTGTGTATTGCCTACCTCAAGAGTGCAGAGTCAGGCCTTTTATGCTTCATCATTTAAGCTTTAATTTCTGGATGCCTAAGGATGTCCAAGAGCTTCCTGGCATCTTAAGAAAAAGCAGCTATAAAAATACATTTTAAAAACTAGGCAACATGCCCAAATAAATCCCAAACTGGGAACAAAGGCTGAGGAAATGAAAGAAAAATATAATCAACGACTAGTACAGAAATCTCTCAGCCAAAACATATACATATTAAAGAGGAAATCAAAAGCACATTTTTATCTTATTGTCATTTATATTAAACCCCTTCAAGGAGTTTGTTCATTACAAACAGCAAAGGCAAAATTATATAATTCCAGAAATGCTAATGTATGGAAATCCATCCAGGGACATTTATAATGAGCAGGATTCAGGATTCCAGGTGAGGCGGGGGCCTTCTCAGAGCCTGAGAACAGTATGTTCAAATAGCATATGATTTCTTAGCTCAACTACTCTACAAGTGTTGCTGTGTGTTGTTAAGCAGCTGTTGCATTTCACTTCACTGGTGGGTGAACCAATTTTATGTATATAAAACACTTTGTGATCCTTTGGGTTACAAGGTGCATTAAGTGTAAATTATTATTATATATACGGCTACCATCTGATCAGTTGACATTTAGTTCAACAACACTATGGGCCCAATCCTACATTCCCTGCATGCTCCCAAATTCCCACTACTTCACTGGGAACTCTGGGTGTGCCAGGAATGTAGGATCAGGCCCTCCGGGGGCATTTGGGGATAATTCCCTTTTGCAGACACACCTTCTGTCTTGTGATGTAACTGTAGAAATTAAAAGAAGCATCTGACTGTCTGTCTGATATTCCTCATGACTTCTGAGTCCTAAATAAGAAAATTATTCCTGGGAAAATTGGATGGATTGGGAGTGAGGGATCCACCTGTTTGCGATCAACACAACATGTAAGGGTCCAGCTCAGCAATTATTGCAGGCTAGTCTCCAGTGAGAAAACAAAGGGAGCTGTGAGAGTGCCGTGATTGCCAGATGGTAACATCGTTTGCTTTCTCTAGTCTAAGGAGTGAGGCATAATTTGGAAATATATAAATATATATAATCAAATTCCTCATAAAAATAGAACTAGGCTCGTTTATATCTTTACACTAACTTGATAACAGCTCGGATTTACGAGGTGCATCCAGAAAAGTTGTTTAGTGTAAGAAGGGTCAAACCCTGCTTGCTATCAGGAAGTAAGCAGTCCCATTGACTCCAGTTTTACATATGTGAGTACACAGAGACAGATTTGGCCTAAAATAGGGCAAATGACAGAAAAAGAATCCAGCACTGGAGAGAGAAAAACATCACATATAAATGAGGAATGGATAATGGGGGGGAGGAGACGGAAGGTCTGAAAGACATTAGCAGGAGGGAGAGCAGGATAATGGAGGAAGGGAGGCATGGAGGGCAGGGAAAGTGACACTGTGGCAGAGATGGGCATAAGTTTCTCTTTGCCATTAGACTTCCAGTCACAGAATGACTTTTTAATGGATTATTTCCTTTTAGCATGCGCAGGTAAAGAGATTTTATAAGATCCTTCTGTTCCAGTTGACTGTCATATCCTTGTTAATTGCAAAAGAGTAGTCTGATTTGCAAAGTGGATTTAATTGGAGATTTTGCTAAACCATTTGCAATTCGCTGAATAGGATCATAAAACAGCCAGCTTCACTGATGATGATTGATGAAAATTGGATCTCGGGAAGCAGAATTAGAACATAACTAAGAAATATCTGGATATGAAAGAATTAACTATAAAGATGAGATATGCCATAGGTTACAATACACAGAGAGCAGATGGAAAGAGCAACAGAAAATGTAAGCCAAGAGAGCACATGGGGAACAAGAAGACGATGAAGAAAAATTAAAATGCAAGAGAAAAGCAAAGAAGACAAAGTAGCAACTGCAAACAATTTGCAATAATTGTTTTAGTTTTGCCACTCTCTTTGGCCAATTCTTTATTCCTCCCTATCCAGAGTTTAGTCACCAGGCTTTACTTCTTTTGTGCTTTCTCCTTTAGCTTGCCTCTTGGTATTACAGGATAAGAAAGACATGTACAGAGAGAGGCAAGGGGATTGAGATGAGCTGCTTTTCTTTGACCCTAATATATGTATATTAACTCCTTGCCATATTCATTAAAAACATAGGGTTGGTGCCATACACACTGGGTTGAGAAAAAATAAATAGATTATAATCTCCCTGTTGATCAAGTTCATACTTAATGATGGCCTCAAAGACTAGCTCTGCATTGGCCTGCTGTCCTTTGGGCCCATGCACCAATTCAAAGTTAGTTTTACTTTAGAAGGAGGGTTTAGAGCAAAGACCTGAGACCCAGAAAACCTATTTCCAGACTCTTCCATTGACTTGCTGACCGAGTTTAGGCAAGTCACTTTCTCTGTGTTTCTCTGTCTGTGTTCCAATGGGAATAATAATACTTAATCTTTAAAGCACTTTAAGACCCTGGATATGAGTGCAAAGTAATCTCATTATGTGAAAGAAAATGATTAATGTTCATAAGAGTCCCTACTTATTTGCAGGAGAGAAGGGATTCTTTTTGCCCATGGTCCGATCCTGCTCTCATTGAAGCCAGCAATAAAAGACTGGCTTGGTCTACACTTAAAAACTAGCTCAACCTAGCTATGTTGCTGAGAGCTGTGAAAAAAATTGCATTCTCAGCACTGAGGTTAAGTTGACCTCACTCCTGATGTAGACTCACCTAGGTTGCAGGAAGAATTATTCCGTCAACTTAGCTGCTGCCTCTTGGAGAGTTGGTTTAACTTTATCGATAGCAAAACCCCTTTTGTCGATGTCTGCATTACAAGCTCTACAGCAGCATAGCTGCGGCGCTGCTGGTATAGTGCTTGTAATGTAGACATAGCCTCTAACTTCAAACAGGACTACTTATGAGTAAGGAGAGCAGGATCTGGCCCTAAGTCTCCCCAAATACACATAGTTAAACAAAATCTTGTGTTTAAAAATACACTGTTTGAATATGGTTCAATCTTTTTCATTAATGTTTGAAAGGTGACCCCTTTCCCCCTCCCCGACTTATCGTTCTAATTTGAGAACTGGCTGTTTTAATGAGAGAAGCACTCAATGTTAAAACCCACGGAAGAATATTCCTACTGAGAATCAGAGGCATTCGTTGCGCATACAGAAAACATGAAGCACACACCCTTCAAAGATAGACAATTCAAAGCTAAAGGCTGAAACTCCACCCCAAAGCCTTGGTTCCCTGACAGGAATTGACCAGCTGTTCCAGAATAACTATGCCCATATAATTTAGTGATTCTAGAATCACTGTCCTATGTGGACACTCTGTTCCAGAATAAAAATGATTTGTGGAAGGAGTAATTATCTTGGAATAGTCACTTTTATTCTGGAATAGTGTCCACACAGGGAGGTATTCCAGAGTAGCTATTGTGGAATACTTATAGCCGATCAATTTCTCCATGTAGACAAACAGGGACTGTTACCCTCAGAGGTTGCTATACTCTGCAGTATAGGTAAATATATGCAGTACTTGGGCACGAGAGGCACAGTAATGGCTTCTCTTTATCCATAGCACATATGGGTATTTTGAAGACTATATTTTAACAACCTTCCTTTGTCATATGCTTTTTCAGTATTTCCCTTTTCGTCATCGTTACCAATATTTGTTTCTAAACAGAAGCTTCCTGTTACATAATTAGCCTGTTTGTCCTGCATGATTCACTCACATTGTGAGAGTGAATTGCCATGTTACTACTGAAGCACTTGAAGGGAAATCCTGTCCCCGCCATTATTAGGATAGACTGCTTAACAGATCTGTTCTGGGACAGTATTTCCTGTGTTACTGTGGTGTGGTTTCATATAGCCATATTAGTACATTGATAAGATGTCAGTCCTAACAGTACAAACAGGAGTTTTTCACTGCACAGTATGTTATTGAAAGATACCTTAAAGGAAAAGGTACTAATCTTTGAACTTTAAAATACATAAAAATAAGCATATGATAACATTGTAAATTCTCTTGTATCTCTTTGTACAGCCTTGTATTTCAGAAGTTCCTATCTATTCTTTTCTCATTTTACTGATGATGGCTACATAATCCACTTTACAAACCTGGCATAATTGTGTCAGGACTAAATAATATAACAAAAAGACGTGGTACTTCTGTGGCGGATGGAGTGGTGCTTTATTTTGGTAGCCAAACTGGAAGCACTGACTGAAGAAGAGGTGCTATTGTGCGGCTTGGTTCTCTTGCTGCTTTGCCAATTGACAAAGCATCATCCATCATGTTTTGCCTTCCAATTTTTCCTTGCATGATTCTCAGCTCATCATAACATAATTATGTTTCAGTTTCTTCTCGTCAGGGGCCGATACTTTCTTTGACTAAGACAACAGCTGCACAGCACAACCTTGATGAATCCCCATAAGGGCAAAAATGTGTCTGTGGTGTTTGTTTCTGCCTTAGCAACCCAAATGTTAAAGCTGCTTCTGCTTCTTCTTCTTTTTTTTTGGACAAATGATGTTATTGCTTCTCAAATGCACCCAAGCCTAGTGCTTTCATAGCGGGTCTCAAAGTGGCACCCCTGTTGTTTTATACTGTAATTTGTACTTGAAATATTAAGCATCTTTGCTGGGTTGTAATTTTTAAGTGTTGAAAGGCTGATTCTGTGGAATTGCCTTTTATCGGCCCATAAACACTGACATGGTATTTTATAGGATCATAATTACAGATACAGAATTTATTTTATGAATGACTGACAGTCATCACAAGAGAGGCTTGGACCTCCTTCCCTTGTGCTTCTGCGATACATGTGAAGTAGGCTTCAGTATTGTATTTGGCCTTATTAAAATACTTAGCTCTTATATAGCTGTTATCAGTGGATGTTAAAGTGCTTTGAAAAAGAAGATATGTCATTATCTCTATTTTATAAAGGGGGAAACTGAGGCACGGAGCAATGAAGTGACTTCCTAATGTTAGAAGCAAGCTGGGAACAGAATCAAGTCTCCTGGCTACCAGTCCAGTGACTGATTCTCTGAATCACAGTATTCCATGTCCTGGAGTAAATTTCACCCACAGAGTGACATATTCTCATTTTATCTGTGTTCGGCACAACAAAATGAAACTGCATCTTTCAGATCATACATACCATGAATGTTGTGACCCGTCGCACTCCTGGCACTCTTTGGAAGCGTAGAGATGTTAGCTACAGTGTCCTGGCCAAAATACGGTTTGAATGATGTAACAGGGTGGTCTGTCCCCTTAAAGGTAATGGGGATTAGGGGTCAGCCAATCCCTGTTCCATGGCATGGCCCTATTTGGGAGTTCTGATGCACACGAGGGCCTAGGAAATGGCAGAGGCAGATACTGGGAGAGAGGAAGTGGTCCTAGGGAAATAATGAGTATTTGCAGGAAAACCCACACTACTGTTCCTTAAAAGGTCCAGGACCAGGAGCCTTGTAGTGAAGGATGGGGCAAGGCTCACCTCTCCCATATATGCTGCCTCTTGTCCTCTTTGCTCACAACAAAAAGACAGTAGAAGGGAAAGGAGTGCTTGTCTCCTGTTCCATCCCAGCCCAAGGGAGAAAGGATTGGGCGGTGAGACCTGGTCTCCAAGCCATGTCGGAAGGCTGGAAGACTGCACCCCACCAGAAATGCCTGGGTGGAAAGGACTTTGTTAGGAAGGTTTTGTTTTGTGTTCTGTTTGTACGAAAGACTTTGTTGACAGTTCAGGTGGAACTGGATGAGTGTGATTCAAAGAGGCCAGCTGGGAGAAACTGGCCTGAAGCAGAGCACAGCCCCATGGAGGAGGGATGTGGGGAGGTCACAAACCCACAGAGGGGTTTTTACTGATCCCTTTTCCAGGGAGTGGCAAGATATAGCTCTATGAAAGAGGACTGTGGAACCCCCAGAGGACCAACAAAAACTGTTTGTAAAGAATCAGTAAATTAGTCATCCTCTGTCTTGTCCCGCGCAGAAGGGGAGTGTTGTTTTAAGTACTTGACTGTGGGATTTATTAGGAGAGTGGTTCTCAACCAGGGGTATGTGTACCCTTGGGGGTATGCAGAAGTCTTCCAGGGGATACATCAACTCACCTAGATATTTGCCCAGTTTTACAATAGGCCATGTAAAAAGCACTAGCAAAGCCAGTACAAACTAAAATTTCCTGCAGACAATGACTTGTTTATATTGCTCTATATACTATATCAGCAGTTCTCAAACTGTGGGCGAGTTCGTTTTAGTGGGGTCGCCAGGGCAGGTGTTACATTCACTGGGACCTGGGGCAGAATGTCAAAGCCCGAGCCCTGCTGCGCAGGGCTGAAGCTGAAGCTTTTAAGTGAAGTGAAACTTGGGGTACACAAGACGAATCAGACTCCTGAAAGGGGTATAGTAGGCTGGAAAGATTGAGAACCACTGTATTAGGAGCAGGGGTGAAAGTAAAATTAAGCTCTTAACCGTACGGGGCCAGCTCTGCCCCCGCCCCAGAAGGGGCGGGGCCTTGGGCAGAAGGGACGGGTCAGGGTCCCCTGGCCAGCCCATTGGCACTGCCTGGCCTGTACCGCCTGGGGCTCCAGCAGGGATTTAAAGGGCCCGGGGCTCTGGCAGCAGCATCTGGATCCCTGGGCCCTTTTAAATCGTGGCCCTGGGGCAGCTACTTCTTTTGCTCCCCCCCCCCATCAGCGGCCGGGGTGGGGGGGAAGGGACAACGACATTAAAGCGCAACGACATTACTGGTATGCCGTACCATCCTGCACCACCTTACTTTCACCCCTGATTAGGAGGAACTGGGGATTAGGTGCCTGCAGGGCCACTCCATGCTATGTGGGGGTGCTCTGGAGAATGCACCCTGCCACAGCTGCCTCTAATTCTTCCTATAGTTTCACTTTCCGTGCTGATCTTTTGGGGTTTGTTACTGCATGCTGTTAAACAGCTGCTACCTTCCATCCCAGGGCTCGATGCATTTCAGCCGTAATGATAATAGTAATAGTGAAATAACTCCTATAAGCAGAGCCATATCAGGGAACCATGAAGAACTCCTCTCCTGTGAGTAGTACCATTTATCCATAAATATGTAAATGATCTAGTCCATTTGGTTTCTAATGTGCTTTGAGATCCTTCAGCATGAACGGCATATATACATGCTGTAATAATAATTTTTGTCACTATCCACCACATTAATTCCTTATCTAACTGGATGAAACTCCGTTTGGTGTGGATGGAAGTTGCACTCACTTATGCCGGGGTTAAATTTAGCTCTTCTTATATCTAGCCAAAGAATTGTGAGTACAAGTACCCGCCATATTTGTTTGTGTAAAAAAGACAACTTGTTTATGGCATTGGTCCTTACCACATATTTATGGATCACTAGTATCCAGTATAGCTGGGTAACTTGCCATGTGTTATTTCTTACATATAAAAACGTGTGTAAATTCCAGCAATGGGAATATGATCAGACGTCTCTATAGGTTTTCTCATATTCATATTTGGTTTCTTTGCTTAATCCACTTACACATACCAATATATGGCTGTGTAAGATGTGAATTTTCTTTGATTTATGTGCAATAATTACTTCCTAACATCTGCATAACAGATTTTGTAGGAAGAGTAACTCTGCAACATTAAAAAATAAATGTATGAAATCTTTAACATCTCTGTTACTGGGTTTTGTTATCCACAGCTGACTGGATACATTCCCAGCCAGGACGCTGGTTCAGCAAAACAGCTGCATTAGTGATTAGTGACAGAGGATGTGGAAAAAGCTAATGTACTCAATGCTTTTTTTGCCTCTGTTTTCACTAACAAGGTCAGCTCCCAGACTGCTGCGCTGGGCATCACAAAATGGGGAAGAGATGGCCAGCCCTCTGTGGAGATAGAGGTGGTTAGGGACTATTTAGAAAAGCTGGACGTGCACAAGTCCATGGGGCCGGACGAGTTGCATCCGAGAGTGCTGAAGGAATTGGTGGCTGTGATTGCAGAGCCATTGGCCATTATCTTTGAAAACTCGTGGCGAACGGGGGAAGTCCCGGATGACTGGAAAAAGGCTAATGTAGTGCCAATCTTTAAAAAAGGGAAGAAGGAAGATCCTGGGAACTACAGGCCAGTCAGCCTCACCTCAGTCCCTGGAAAAATCATGGAGCAGGTCCTCAAAGAATCAATCCTGAAGCACTTGCATGAGAGGAAAGTGATCAGGAACAGCCAGCATGGATTCACCAAGGGAAGGTCATGCCTGACTAATCTAATTGCCTTTTATGATGAGATTACTGGTTCTGTGGATGAAGGGAAAGCAGTGGATGTATTGTTTCTTGACTTTAGCAAAGCTTTTGACACGGTCTCCCACAGTATTCTTGTCAGCAAGTTAAGGAAGTATGGGCTGGATGAATGCACTATAAGGTGGGTAGAAAGCTGGCTAGAGTGTCGGGCTCAACGGGTAGTGATCAATGGCTCCATGTCTAGTTGGCAGCCGGTATCAAGTGGAGTGCCCCAAGGGTCGGTCCTGGGGCCGGTTTTGTTCAATATCTTCATAAATGATCTGGAGGATGGTGTGGATTGCACTCTCAGCAAATTTGCGGATGATACTAAACTGGGAGGAGTGGTAGATACGCTGGAGGGGAGGGATAGGATACAGAAGGACCTAGACAAATTGGAGGATTGGGCCAAAAGAAATCTGATGAGGTTCAATAAGGATAAGTGCAGGGTCCTGCACTTAGGACGGAAGAATCCAATGCACCGCTACAGACTAGGGACTGAATGGCTAGGCAGCAGTTCTGCGGAAAAGGACCTAGGGGTGACAGTGGACGAGAAGCTGGATATGAGTCAGCAGTGTGCCCTTGTTGCCAAGAAGGCCAATGGCATTTTGGGATGTATAAGTAGGGGCATAGCGAGCAGATCGAGGGACGTGATCGTTCCCCTCTATTCGACATTGGTGAGGCCTCATCTGGAGTACTGTGTCCAGTTTTGGGCCCCACACTACAAGAAGGATGTGGATAAATTGGAGAGAGTCCAGTGAAGGGCAACAAAAATGATTAGGGGTCTGGAACACATGACTTATGAGGAGAGGCTGAGGGAGCTGGGATTGTTTAGCCTGCAGAAGAGAAGAATGAGGGGGGATTTGATAGCTGCTTTCAACTACCTGAAAGGGGGTTCCAAAGAGGATGGCTCTAGACTGTTCTCAATGGTAGCAGATGACAGAACGAGGAGTAATGGTCTCAAGTTGCAGTGGGGGAGGTTTAGATTGAATATTAGGAAAAACTTTTTCACTAAGAGGGTGGTGAAACACTGGAATGCGTTACCTAGCAAGGTGGTAGAATCTCCTTCCTTAGAGGTTTTTAAGGTCAGGCTTGACAAAGCCCTGGCTGGGATGATTTAACTGGGAATTGGTCCTGCTTTGAGCAGGGGGTTGGACTAGATGACCTTCTGGGGTCCCTTCCAACCCTGATATTCTATGATTCTATGATTTAACTGTGGGCCTGAGTCTGCTCCTATTTACATCAATGTAAATCAGGAGTGATGCAGCTGAAGACAAAGGAGTTACACCGGTGTGAAACTGGTGTGAAAGGAAAAGTAAGCATCATGGTAGAGAACAACCAGGGAACTTCAGATGTGATGCTTCGATGGTATAGGATACTGTGTTAGGGCCTGATCCAGCAAACATTTCCTACCAGATACATTGCTTTCCAGTGAGGTTATTATTATTTAATAATTTTATATTGTGGTACGGTCTGGAGGCCAACTGTACCCTAGTCCCATGGATTTAAGTGAAACTACTTTTGGTAGTAAGCACTGAACTCAGTAGTGAGTATTTGCAGTATTGGCCGCAAATTATTCATTCTTATTTATATAGTGTCAAAAATGTTCTGGGTTCATTATAATTTACTGTGTGATTTGTAGTACTGGAAAATGTATTCATTGACATTCTTTCAACAGTGCCTTAGTACAAGGGATAATTAATCTGGAGATTTCCTTTGAGAAAGGGAATTTTAACCAAGGAATGTTGAAGTCAAATAGACGCTATAGCATCTGTCAAGAGCCCAATACTATTCCCAGTATCGGGACTGACTTCTACTCAGTTGTAAAACAATATACGGTTGTGTTACCAGAAATCTTATCATTCTGCCTTGTAGATGGGCTTTCAGGTAAGACCGATATTAAACCTCTCTAGGCCTCTATTGCCATCCTTTAATGAGCTGATTTGTTAATTATTTGCCAGTACCAACAGCTACTGTTACAGTATGTGTGAGGTCAAAGAATGCCAGCAGTGAATATCAGATCTTGGATGTAATCTCTGATTACTCTTCTAGCAAAGGCACAGGTAGTTTTGTAAGTGATTTGGACTCTGTGGTTGCTGCAGGGGTGGCACACATCATAAGAACGGCCATACTGGGTCAGACTAATGGTCCATCTATCCCAGTATCCTGTCTTCCGACAGTGGCCAATGCCAGGTGCACCAGAGGGAATAAACAGAACAGGTAATCACCAAGTGATCCATCCCCTGTCACCCATTCCCAAGTTCTGGCAAACAGAGGCTAGAGATACTATCCCTGCCCATCCCAGCTAATAGCCATTGATGGACCTATCCTCCATGAACTTATCTAGTTCTTTTTTGAACCCTGTTATAGACTTGGCCTCCATGTGGATCCATACTGGAGTCCCATGGATAGTACCCCTTGTACTCCAAGACACAATGAACCTAAATTCTGCAATAGATACCCATCAATTCTGGGGCAGGAAACCCGCCATTCTATGGCAATGAAATTAAGGCTATCATTTACTCACGGGTAATTTTAATAAAGGTAATGGACAGGTCATGGGGCAGTAAACAAAAATTCATGGCCCCTGATCTGTCCATAATTTCTACTAAAAATACCTCTGATTAAATCTTGCTGTGGGCGGTGGAGGGAGGGGCGCTGTTGCGGGGAGCGGGGGGCGCCCAGGGCCAGTGGCACCAGTTGCCGGGGTCCACGGAACACGGCTGCTCCAGCCAGCCAGCCGACCAGGGACTGCTGCCTGGGGCTGCCAGAGGAGCGGCTGGTGTGGCTGTTCCTGGGGCCACCTGAGCAGCTGGTGCCAGCTGCTTGAGTGGCTCTGGGATCAGCCACACTGGCCCCTCCAGAAGTTGAGGAGGTCGCAGAAAGTCAAGGAATCCTAATGATAATCTAGTTCATTTGCTGATTTGCTGAATCCACTCTAGAGGCGCAGTAACATTTTTATGCAAACCTAGGGAAAGGGGGAAGGTTATTTCCTACAGGTTGGATGTTTAGGGTTCTTGTAGAGACAGCACCCAGCTTCTAGCAGGTGTATGTGGCAGCTGAATAAAGCTCCATCCTTTCCAGTCTGCCAGGGTTGGGGGGATGGAGCAGGGCACGAGAAGGAGGGTGGCAGCAGCCGGGGTCTGAGCCTATGAGCTGCGGGCACTGGGCAGAGCTCAGTCCTCCCTGGGCTGCAAAGTGTGTGAAGGGTCCTTCGCAACACACATATTTTCCAGGCCAGATTAAGCTATAGGCACCATAAACCCATGCCTGGGGCCCCAGCTCCCAGAGTCATGTAATTACACGAGAACCTAAGTTTTCTGGCTGTGGGGATCATGTCTGAGATGTGACTCGAATATAACCAATGCAGTGATGTCTGCCTGAGTGAACATCCCCACCCCCTCCAGAGCCCCACTCAGAACTCTGTGTCCACCACACACTTTGCATCCTGGCGGGAGAGATTTCTGCTTGGGGCCTGCAACTCATGTACTCAGCCCCTGGCTGCCACATTCCCCCCAGCCAGAGCACACGTGTTCAAAGGTAGGGAGAGCTGTTGTCCTCCTTTCTGTCTCCCCTAATTATGGACAACAGGGCAGGAGAGTATAATGCAAGAGAATCCCAACTCTTGACATTGCAAGTCTTGTGATAGTTGGTGTTCCTCTTGAAACCCCAACTCCCGGAATTATTTAATTAGGAAAGTATCTCTGTTTTTTTTAAAAAGTAAAGTTTCCAGCCCTCACGGTTTCAGAGAAAAGCTTGAAAAGAGTCACCCCAGTGCATCCTAAAGGCTTGGAAACCAGAAGATCTTTTGACAACTTGGTGTTGCCAATGCTGAGGATGTGCTGCTTGAGGCAAGCGGCAGAGAAACGGCATGCTGCAGCCAGATCCTGGCAGGCAGAAAGAGCAAAATGTTGGGCAGCTGGTTGCAGCAACATGGCAGAGTCCAGGGCCAAAAGAGGGAATTCCACAGCAATTTGGTAACATGCCAAATTCCATGGAACATTCTGTGATCACTGTGTACATGGGGCCCTGCCTATGAATTAATGCTACCTGAAACCTATACTTCCTAAGGAAAAAAACTGACACTGTGTGTTGAACATGTGTAGACACCCCAGGCTTTTTAATGAAGAGCTAGATTCTGCAAACACTATCCTTATACTCCTAGTAGTAAGCACTATGCCCAGCAGTAAGTGTTTGCAGGATTTAAGACTTTTGAAAATACTCTGAGGATGCCCAGTATGCCTCAGTATAATATGAGGGCACACTTGTGCAGATAACCCAAAGTTTTAACACTCTCTTCCTGGTTTGGTTTGTTTAATTCCTTGTGAAATGATTTTTTTTCTCTCAAGGAGTTTGAGCTGAACAGTCTGTGACCATATGCCAAATCTCAACATGCCTGAGGGCCATCCTGCATCTCCCAAAGAGAACCCTTTTTTAAACCAACTTCTGCTGAAACACTGGAACTTCACCCATTTATGTACGGCGAGCCCCTTCTTTTTTGATCTTTGAAGGCAGCAGTGACATGATGGCTAAATGAAGTGCTCATTACAATTCTGGATGCAGTGCAACACATTTTAAAAGCTTTTTACTTAGAAACTATTCTGTGTGCTATATATATATTTGGAGGTGTTTTTTAGTATTACTAGGAGCATATGTATAAAAACATGATTTTTGTTTTTTGAAATCAGTAATTCATTTGCTTCTGTTGGTTATGTCTTACTTGAATAATTAGTATCATAATACACCTTTATACAGGTCCTGTGTACATTGTGGCAAGCTGGACCCAGTTTCTGGAGCAAGGTCTCCTGGTTTCTGAGGTTCTCTGGGCCTAAATTCTGCAGAAAACTGGAAATTCTGTGGCACCTTCAGGTAAAGTTAGCTTTTTCTGATTTTAAATATGAGTATTAATAATGAATTCATTGCAGTATCCCTTGTGCTGTTCATTTTTATGATATTTAAATGTATTTTACATTGCCTCAGATTTTTAGTCTGCTGTAAATTTTTGTATGGACAATACAGTTGTACGTTGGAACAAAGCCAGAGATTTTGGCAGCTACTTGGAGTTTTTGGCACCTGAGAACATATGGCACCCAGGATGCAGTTGGGACTTTCACAATGGAGAGTGGCTGCATTTCTTCTCTTCCTCCTTGTGGACAAGGGTGGAAGGGACTTGAAATTTTGGGGGTGGTATGTGCTGTCCTAATTCCCCACCACAGCAACTCTTGACACAAACATTTCCCCAGTTCCCCCTGTTCTTGTATCAACAACTATGGTTAAGCAGAATTAGCTAGATATTGCTGCCAAAATGATGAGCAGTGAAACAGTGAACAATATTGACAATTAAGTCATCATTAAGTTTCAGAGTTAACACATCACTACAATTAAGGAAATTCACACATCATAGAGCTATTGTTTCAAGCCAGTCTGTTTGCAGACTGAGAAAGATGAGACAGCAATTTGGTTCACGTTTGGTAGTTTTCCTTCAAAACAACAAAATTTTGAAATGTATTGTTTAAAATTAAAGCTTAGAGTCTGTTGCTCAAATCTGCAGCAGGATGTGGATTTTGTGGCAGAACTTCAGAATACAGGAGACCCTTTTTAGCATCTTCCACATAAGGATCTCACAGCACTTTGAATACTAACTAATCCCTGCGATGTAGGAAAGTATAATTATCCCCATTTTACAGATGAGGAACAGAGGCCCAGAGATGTGAGAGGCTTGCCCAAGGTCACGGGGAAAGCTAAGGCAGAGCCTGGATCAGAACCCAGAGCCAAATTCTTCCCCAGTATAATTCTACTGGAGTCAACTGAATTATACCCAGGACAAATTGGCCTCAAGTCTCCTAGCTGTACCTTATCTATACAACTACTCTTTGTTCCTTTATGACTTGTGGTCATAATCCTCTGTTTCATCACAATCCAACTCCAGAGCAATCAACTGAAGGTGGGGCTGGAGGAAGCTCCTGGTACTCCTCTTCCAAGAGTGTACCAGGTGCCATTTAGGGTATGTCTCCACAGCAAAGGAAAACCCACAGCTGGTCTGTGCCAGCTGACTCAGACTTGTGAATCTCAGGCTGTGGGGCTGGTTTATTGCTGTGTAGACTTCTGAGTTTGGGCCTAAGCCTGGGCTCTAGGATCCTGTGGAGTTGAAGCCTGCGACCTGAGCCCTGTGAGCCCGAATTGGCTGGCATGGGCCAGCTGCGGGTTTTTCTTTGCTGTGTAGACACACAAGTGGCTGCTAGTTAGTCAATACACTCTTGGAGTTATAATGTCTCCAGCTCCTGCTGCTTCAGACTGTGCACCTCCTCTCCCCACTTTCAATATAGTTCTGCTTGTGGTATCCTTAATTTGGCCCCATATGTATAATACAATTGCATCTATACTAATCTTTCATATAGTAAAAGCACTAAAAATGATGTACAGAAATGTATTTCTGCAAAACTCATTAACCTCACACTGTAAACTTCTTTGCATTTCCTTTCCCATCTCAGCTGATATAAAGAGATGTTCTGTCCTGTCTAATCAGCCTCTTCCGGCTGTCTGATTAGTTCACTGAGATCACAGTTCTTCTTTGAGCTATTCCAAGTCATTTCCAGAGAAAGAACCATGATGCTGAGATGTTTCAGAGTAACAGCCGTGTTAGTCTGTATTCGCAAAAAGAAAAGGAGTACTTGTGGCACCTTAGAGACTAACCAATTTATTTGAGCATGAGCTTTCGTGAGCTACAGCTCACTTCATCGGAAGCTCACGAAAGCTCATGCTCAAATAAATTGGTTAGTCTCTAAGGTGCCACAAGTACTCCTTTTCTTGATGCTGAGATGCTGGATTGTGGCATCCCTGCATGAAACACGCTGAGGGACAAGGAAGAGGGAAACTTTTCTTTATGTACAAAAGGTTTAGTCCTGCCCTACTTACTCAACTATACATTTGTGCAAGTCAGTGGAGGTTTTGCCTGTAAGCCTCAGCCAGCACATATTACTCAGTAATAACCACTTATCCGCAATGCTCAGAAAGGAAACCCCAGAAGAACTGCTATACATGACAGTTACATGAGTTGTTTTAGTTTTTTTAAAGCCACTTTAATGTGATGGAGGCTCCTTTTCATGTAAAAGACAGAAAGAACCTACAAATGAAACAACATCAAGCCCTAAAGTGCAAAACTGCAATTTGCATACTTCGGGGCAGCTGCTGTGTCTGTCCTTATTACCACCACTGGGGTGCTAATTCAGCCACAACTTTCTCAGTTATTTAAATGAAAAAGCAGTAGGTGGCTGGCATGCCACATTAGCTGCAAGGCAACCTGGGAATCAAGTTGACAGAGCTAGAAAGAGATTTCAATTCAGAGGGATTTAGGGGTCTTGCTCCCTGGACTGGTGGACACTGGCAGGTTCAGAAGTGCCCTTGGTCTACAGTATAGGTCAACACTTAGCTTAGAAAAAAATCAGTATTTGTATTTTGACTGAAATGGAGAACAGACACAGGACGGAACTGGAATTCTCCGTCCAAGTAATCTTTCTCTCTAAAATATATTGTTGCCAAAATAGTCTTGTCTCTACAGTAATACAAATATTTAATACTAATAATCTGTGTTTGTATAGCATTTAGCGTAATGGGGTCCTGGTCTACAACTAGGCTCTTGGTGATACAAATAGATAATAATACTCTTCTGGACTCATTCCTCCTGCTACCCTCTAGTGTTCTCAGATCAGGAACAGCCAGCATGGATTCACCAAGGGAAGGTCATGCTTGACTAATCTAATCGCCTTTTATGATGAGATTACTGGTTCTGTGGATGAAGGGAAAGCAGTGGATGTATTGTTTCTTGACTTTAGCAAAGCTTTTGACACGGTCTCCCACAGTATTCTTGTCAGCAAGTTAAGGAAGTATGGGCTGGATGAATGCACTATAAGGTGGGTAGAAAGCTGGCTAGAGTGTCGGGCTCAACGGGTAGTGATCAATGGCTCCATGTCTAGTTGGCAGCCGGTATCAAGTGGAGTGCCCCAAGGGTCGGTCCTGGGGCCGGTTTTATTCAATATCTTCATAAATGATCTGGAGGATGGTGTGGATTGCACTCTCAGCAAATTTGCGGATGATACTAAACTGGGAGGAGTGGTAGATACGCTGGAGGGGAGGGATAGGATACAGAAGGACCTAGACCAATTGGAAGATTGGGCCAAAAGGAATCTGATGAGGTTCAATAAGGATAAGTGCAGGGTCCTGCACTTAGGACGGAAGAACCCAATGCACAGCTACAGACTAGGGACCGAATGGCTAGGCAGCAGTTCTGCAGAAAAGGACCTAGGGGTGACAGTGGACGAGAAGCTGGATATGAGTCAGCAGTGTGCCCTTGTTGCCAAGAAGGCCAATGGCATTTTGGGATGTATAAGTAGGGGCATAGCGAGCAGATCGAGGGACGTGATCGTTCCCCTCTATTCGACATTGGTGAGGCCTCATCTGGAGTACTGTGTCCAGTTTTGGGCCCCACACTTCAAGAAGGATGTGGATAAATTGGAGAGAGTCCAGCGAAGGGCAACAAAAATGATTAGGGGACTGGAACACATGAGTTATGAGGAGAGGCTGAGGGAGCTGGGATTGTTTAGCCTGCAGAAGAGAAGAATGAGGGGGGATTTGATAGCTGCTTTCAACTACCTGAAAGGGGGTTCCAAAGAGGATGGCTCTAGACTGTTCTCAATGGTAGCAGATGACAGAACGAGGAGTAATGGTCTCAAGTTGCAGTGGGGGAGGTTTAGATTGGATATTAGGAAAAACTTTTTCACTAAGAGGGTGGTGAAACACTGGAATGCGTTACCTAGGGAGGTGGTAGAATCTCCTTCCTTAGAGGTTTTTAAGGTCAGGCTTGACAAAGCCCTGGCTGGGATGATTTAACTGGGAATTGGTCCTGCTTTGAGCAGGGGGTTGGACTAGATGACCTTCTGGGGTCCCTTCCAACCCTGATATTCTATGATTCTATGATTCTATGATTCTATGATTGTAAGTGTGTTGCATTGACTTGCTCCTTCTCTGTTCAGCTGGCATTCGGTACAACAATCAGCTACTTTGCTTGTGCACACAGGCCCTGGTTCAATAATGTACTTAAACACGTGCTTCACTATAAGCATGTGAGCAGTCCATTGTCTTCAATGGGATTACTCACCTGCTTAAAGTTAGGCACCTTGCTGAACTGGGGCCATAGTGCTGCAGATGATTCCCCAGGGGAAGCAGTAGCATGCCCCATGTCCTAGAGAAAAGGACCGAGACCTAGAAGAGAGGAAATATTCAGTCACCCTGGGCCACATGTGGAGAGAGTCTGGACAGCCCCTTCAGTGTGTATGCTGCACCAATTTAGACTCCGTCTAGACTTCCTTAGGCCTTCTAGACCAGGGGTGGGCAAAATATGGTCCGGGGGCCACATTCGGCCCTTCAGACATTTTAATCCGGCCCTTGAGCTCCTGCTGGGGAGCGGGTTCTGGGGTTTGCCCCGCTCCACGTGTGCTGTAGCTCCACACGGCTCCCGGAAGCAGAGGCTCCTACGCGTTCCGGCTCCTATGTGTAGGGGCAACCAGGGGGCTCTGCACATTGCCCCCGCCCCAAGTGCCGCACCTGCAGCTTCTATTGGCCAGGAACCATGGCCAGTGGGAACTGCAGGGGCAGCACATGTGGACAGAGCCACCTGGCCATGCCTCCACATAGGAGCCAGAGGGGGGACATGCCGCTACTTCCAGGAGCTGCTTGAGGTAAGCACCGCCCGCAGCCTGCACCCCTGACCTCCTCCCATGCCCCAACCCCCAGCCCTGATCCCCCTCCAACTCTCTGAACCCCTCAGTCCCATCCCAGAGCGTCCTCCTGCACCCCCAACCCCTCATCCCCTGCCCCACCCCATAGCCCACACCCCCAGCTGGAGTCCCTACCCTCCCCACACACCCAACCCGCTACCCCAGCCCGGACCCCCCTCCTGCACCCTGAACTCCTCATTTTGCCCCACCCCAGAGCCCGCACCCCCAGCTGGAGCCCTCACCCCCTCCTGCACCCCAACGCCCAATTTCATGAGCATTCATGTCCCACCATACAATTTCCATACCCAGATGTGGCTCTCGGGCCAAAAAGTTTGCCCACTCCTGTTCTAGACTCATGTTCACTAACATGGAACCTACAGGTAGTCCACCCCAATCCACAGATCTGGAGCCCCAAGGAACTCCTGTGTAGAGTTTTCTGTGGGATTTGTAGAGTGGAGTGGACAGGCTAGGGAGCCATTCACAGTGGTGGAGTGAAGCCTGGGGCCTTATAATTTTAGACTAGAACTTTGTGAACCAGTTTAATGAAACACCTGTGTGAAATTACGAACTTGTCAGCTCAGCACAAGCCAGAACAAAACCACTGAGCAATGACAGGATTGGTAATGAGTGAAGAGAAGGTTAAACTAGCATGTAGGTCTGAATGTCTGAATGGTGGCAGTAAAAGAAAGTGATCAGATGGTCATGACGCTGGATTGGGAAGGAAATTAAAGCATGCTGTATTTTCTGAAGCGGGTATAAATAGTGACCAAAAAACTGCTACAAAAACCAATTAAAAGTCACAGTTGCTTGTGTATCTATCTGTCGCTAACCATGACACAGAGAAAAGCTATATCTATGGAAGACTTGCATATATAGTAAATAAGCTACACACAAAATAGGCTTTTAATCATGGATGAACTGTAACTATATTGTATCCAATCCTGCTCTCTTTACTCAGAAAAATGTACTCCCTGGAAGTCAATGTGTGTTTTTCTTAAAAAAGGAGGGCAGGATCTGGTCCATACAGCTTGGTATTCACTAATGAGCAATGATCAAAAAGAAAATCCTCTGTTCATGCCAGTTACATGGAAGTTAGTATGTACTGCATGGACAGTGTCATGGAAAACTCCACACCAAAACCCCAAACCCAACCGGGGTTTCCATTCCTTTATAATATTTACCTGTACATCTGCCTTTCTATGTATATATCAGTCTTTGTCACAAACAGTACACTAACCTCTGAACCTCCCTGTGACGGCCTTTATATTTTAAAAATGTTAAAAGAATCACTTATTTGTCCTATTATCACAAGTGTTTTTTCCTTTTCCTATTACTAATTTGCTGAAGTTAAGTAAAAACGTTAGTCCTCACCCACTCCTCCAGTCAGTCATATTATACTTATAATCACCATGACAACAGATAATGATCTCATAAAGGAAGGATTATGACTCAATTGCATGAAGAAGAGGAAGTCAGGGTTGGTTTACACTGAAGAAGAGCTTTAATTTCAGCAGAAACATCTTGGGCCTGATTCACCACTGTGTTACTCCAGTTTTACACAGGTAAAACACCACTGATTTCAGAGGAGTTACACTGGCATAGAACTAGAGTATTATAGTGATGAGTCAGGCCCCTTGATTAATTTCAATTAATTGCAACAGAAATATTCAGAATTACATTAATGACAAAAATAAATTTGTTTTAAAAGCCTCAGTTAGTGTTTTTATGAAGCAGGCGCATTATCCAAATTAGCTCAAGAAATGCACCCAGAAGTGAAACATGATTATTCTTATGTCAGCAATATTATTTCAAATAAATACAATTTATTACATAAGCAGTCTGTGTTAACCACCAAGATACTATAAATTGTTCCATTTAATAGGGGAACAAGGCAATTTGGGGGAATATCGTTCACTTTTATCACAGCTGTGGCATTTCATCCCCAGTCTAATGTTCCTTCTTGCTTCTAAAAAAATATGGTGTCAGACTGGATATTTTTATTTCTAAGATAAAGCTGAAGTTTTAACAAGAACAATCTAGTAATTTATACAACCATATATCCATGCAATTTGTTCAACAGAAGAGAGGAGCAGGCATAAAATTTTACCAGCTTAATTTTTTTTTAGTTCAACTGGAAAATTCTATGGCAATTTTTTGTATATGTATTTTTTTTCAAAAGAATTACATACCTTGGGACAATCATCTTAAAAGCAAACAAAATCAGCGTTAGCAGCTGAGTGCACCTGAGTGCTCTTCCTGGTGCTTTTGAAAAACCTATGATGATAAACCACTGAATGCAAGTAGCGGAATAAAAAATCTTGATAAGGAAACATATTTCAGTTTCAGTTTTCGAAGCTATTACAATTAATCAACAGTGTGTTTAAAAATAAAAAAGAGAGGAAAAAAGATTTTCAGTACCATGAGACCAGCTTTAATAGCCCTTTCAAGTAAAACTGTAGGCATAAAATTAATCCATTGTGTTACCTTAATTCTAAGATATATCTTTTCTGTCCTTCAGATTCTCCTCTCATTTACATTGTTTTACATTGGTGGAACTATATTGGCTCATATCCTCAGCTAGTGTAAATCAGTGTACTGTAGCTTCATTGACCTGGCCTCTTGACATCAGGGGATTTACTCCTGATTCACACCAATGTGAGAGGAGAATCAAACCCTCACATCTTCATATCTAAATCTCTAACCTAAAATGCCCTTCCCTTTTTTTTCTGCTCAGAGCTGAGAGTTAAGGTCTCAAAGTTCAACTTTGTTCAGGAAATACCCCCAAAACCTTTAGTTTTAAAAATTAATGCTTCCCTTTTAAAAGGCCCCAATGTCCCTTACTGAGCTACCTCAGCTTTAAGTGACCTGGTAAGAGCAGAAGAGAGGGATAATGGCAGGTGGAGGGAGGAAAAGCGCCTCTTGGATGCTGCAAAGCCAGTGTCCCTGATTCTGAGCTGTGTTCAGGCAGAATGCAATGCATCTTAGGAAGTGGTTGTGGACCAAATGATGGTGTTCAGCACCTTTGTGGCTCCCCGAATTCTGGGGCAGATGGAAACCAGTTTGATCCCTGGCCTAAGTTAGAGCTACCTAAAGGGCCATTACAGAAGCCAAGAATAACTGGAACAGAGAGGTGTTTTAGCCCAATGCCCATGCTAAGCCCTCTATGTCAGGGATTGTGAGTGGGTGGTATAGAACTACAATGTGGCCTCTGTGCCTTCCAGGGATTTTCCTGAACTGGGGAATATCCAAGGTAGTTGGAGTGGCACAGAGCAGGAGGAATGGAGTTGTGGGGGCAAAGTCAGTGCCAATAGGCCTGAAGGAGTCCATACCTCTGTAATATAGGAACTGCAAATGGCACCATGGAAATAAGAGAATATTCTGTACTGATAACACACTAAGGGCCAGGTCCTGCCATCCATACTCAATGGGAGTTGTGCACATATATCTGAAGAAAAAGTTTGGCTCTTAGAATTATGGATGGAACTCTACCCTTAATCTGTCACTATGATAACTCAAACCCTAGTCTAAATGTGCTTGGCACAATGGCATCCCATACCTTGGGTTTGGGACAGAATCCTACCCTACCCAGAATCCTACCCAGAGCAAGAGTAGAACCATTTTCTACTGAAGCCCCAGTCCACGTTTCCTTTTATGTGGGAGTGGAAAAAGGCTGATGGATCCATTTAGGACAAATCTATAAACTTAACTTCTGCCAGTGAGAAGGTGCAGCGGCAGCTGTCTGGTCACACAAGGATCCCAATGTTTTCTTAATGGCTATATGTGGCTGATGACAAATCAGTTAGTAGAAGGAAGAGGGGTAGTGAGGAGATGCCAGTGCCAGTCCAAGGACTTTCATTTAGTCCTAATGTACTCTGCATGTGACATTAATACGGCTCCCTCTCACAGCCAGGAATCCAGCCAGGCCTAATAATAGCCCCTGGCTCCCTCTCTGTCCACATGAGGCTCTCAGATAAGCAGCAGCCATATGAGGTATCTCTTTCACTCCCGTTTGCCCCCCCCCCCGCCCCCATCTCTCTCTCACGCAGTCTCCCAGACATATGCAGATCCAGAGGCGTCGGGGACAATAGGGAGAAAGGTAGATATATCCACTCCCATCTCTCGGCACAAGAGAGAAGGGGATTTGCTGCTGAGGCTCAAAAGCAGTGAGCAAGTGCCACTGTGGATTGTTGGGTGGGTGTTATTGTCATGGGCAGGGTTGGAGAGGCCCTGAAGATCTTAGGGGGCCACTTAGGGATGTCAAAACTGGGGCCCATTGGCAGTTACATGAGGCAGATAAATTGGAGCCCTTTGCACCTGTTGGGCACCCCCTGGAGATGCTGAAACAAAGGCCCTCTCACTTCCATATAGGGCTCTCTGTAGATTTCAAAATGGGGATATGGGACTCATTCCCAGGGATCTCAACATGGGAACCCCTGAGAACATCAGACCGGGGGTCTGGTACTTATATGGATTTGCAGTAGATGTGAAAACAGAGACTCTCTGCGGATGTAGAAATTTGGGGGTCCCAGTGCTGCACACACCAATATAGGGACCTTTGCACTCTCAACAAATCTGAAAATTATGTGCACTTTCAGCAAGGGCTCTTGGAGAACCAGTTGCTCTGCTGTTTTAGGATTTTCATGTGCCTAGGTCTGGCCTGGACCGTGGAGTTCTGAATTTGTAGTGTAGGTGTGTCATTGTGAATTGTGGGGTTGTTATGAATTGAACCTGTATTGTGGGGTTGTTCTAGATTTACTGCTGTGTTGTTGCCAGGGGTTGCAGGGTAGTTGGTGCGGGCAGGGAGGGGGCAATAGCCCTACAATGATATATTCCTGCTACTGACTGAAACTGAAACTAGGGGAAGTTATAGGAAAGGATAGATTCACATAAATTGCACAGTAACTAGTGAAATGCTGATGTCAAGGGGTCAGGGTTCTACAACCAGCAAGCTATTTGAATCTCACTGTTGATCGACAGGAGATGTTAACTCTTAGAACACGAGCATTTGCTAACCAGGTGATTGCTCTGGTAAGTGAAAGTTTCAAATAATTATTGTCAATTATATTTCATAAGTTTTGCCAATTTCAAAAATGAAAGTGGAAATTGTTTTATACAAATTATTAAATTACACGTATTGTAGTTACAAAATAGTGCAAACAATTTATAAAAGCAAAAACATGAATAATATTTCAAGCTTTCCAGTATTTTCTGGTATATCAAACATGTTCTAGGCAAACAAAAAGAGAAACTTGAGAGCTTTGGAAGATGGATTTAGCTAACAGAGCAAATTTTAGAAAAATGGCCTCGTTTTCTGAACGCATAATTTTGGGTGTGTAAAATACTTGTGCATGCACTTTTTGTTCACTATCACTTCTCTGTGCAAATAATATTTTTATATACGCAAAAACCATCTGCAAACTGCAAACTGAACAAAAATGTATAACTTATATCACTTTCATGTGCCACTGATTAGTGCACAAAAACTGCCCATACAGGAATTTGTTTGTGCTAATTTTTATGTGCACAAAGTGCCTGATCTAATGCCCACTACAGTCAATGGGAGTCTCTTCATTGATTTCCCAGGGTTTTGGAGCATTCTCGAATTAAAGTCAGGCTAAGGCATCATAGAAAAGGTAGCCCACTTGGTCATTTTATTCCTAGCTCTTTGATATTTATGAATCTATAAGATTTTAAAGAAAAAAACATTTCTGGTATTTGCTGAGATTGAATCAGTATTAATCTAACTCCACTTCAGGGCTCTGGGCTGGCAATAAATGCAGCTCTCAATGTCAAAACTTTCCAGGATCACACACCACACAACCCCTTTGAAAAGCAATCAAAGCATCTTCAAGTATCCACTGATCAAAGACACAGCCAACAGTTTTTGTAGCATTGTAAAATGCTGAAGAACCCATTGTTAAGTGTTGTGTTGTTTCTCCACACACAAAGAGCAAAACGTTATGTTCAGTCCGAATTATTTTTACTTTAGTTTAAGAGAGCAACAAAACCAGGAAGAAGAAGTGTCCATGAGGGAGCAGTGTGTGCGTATGTGTGTCCTCTGTAACAATCTGACCTGAACGTAACACAAAATGGCTGCCAGTCTCTGCTGACAGCAGTTAGCATTTTAAAAGTACAGTACACACAAACAGGGTCATAACAGTTACATAGCTATATACAATACATCACAGTAGGGAACACAAGGTCATGTATGCTGCTTGTCACTCATGATCCTGTTTTTTTTTTTAAATTAAAGTTCTCATGCACACCATTTGCACGCTGGAGATCACTGGGGAGCATATCGAGAGCATGTCTAGCAACAAGCTTTCTAGCAGAAGCCAGCCCATGTGTGGGGTGCATAAGACCTCACGTTTCCTAGGACTGCGTGAAAATAAATATATACTAAAGGGTTTTGAAAGAAGAAATGAGCAAAATACACACACACCGTATGTTATATGGACCAATCTCATCCCAAGGACAGAATTCTACTTGCAATGTCTACAACCTCAGAAAAGTGTAAAGACTCATCATCCCCATCCCTTCCAGCTCAAAGCAACTCAGTGCACATCACCTAGAACAATGAAGAGACATTAGTTATAGGTCTGATCCAGCTCCCATTTAAATCAATGGGAGCCATTCCTTTGACTTCACTGGGACTTGGATCAGGCCCGATGGGCAAAATTTTCAAAAATGTCTATGTGACTTAGGAGCCTGTGTCACAGTGAAAGCCGAAATCACTTTTGAAAATGGGACTTGGGCTTCCAAGTCATTTAGGTGGAGGTTTTATAAAAAGTAAAGCCCATTACTAACAACATCTAAAGGCCGTACAGTAATATAATCCTGGGATTCTAAACACACGGTTTATAATGTTATCACCCTGATATTGATTTACCTCTCCAGTGGCTGCTAGCCAAGGCATAAAAGTATATTTAATCAACATATTTTCTTCATAGCTCATCAGAGCATAGAAACATAAAGAATATGTAGTCAGAGGCCCCAGTTTTTGGCTTTGACTGAGCAGTGCTTGGTACAGAACCCAAAGGAAGATGCGACAAAGAAGGCTTTGTACCACCTTTGTATCCTCCAGATTCTAGGACTGGCCTGAAGGCTGCTCTATCTTACATTTGACTGCCATCTTCCACAAGGGCTTATTCTGGTGGCTGGGAATTGTTGGAGCACAAAGGTAATCCAGCCACACCCCTTTCCCTCAGCCAGGCCACCTGTGTAGGGACTAAGAAGAAATGACAGACTCACAGTGCTGACTCTACCCCAACTGAGAAATCTCTCTATACAAGGGAAATTTGTGGTGGTGGTGGGGGGGGGTAAGCTCTACCTGGTTTACAGTCCCTTTGCATTGGAGCAGCACAAAGGGGCTGTAGTGGAACTGAGAATTGAGGACAGAGTACGCTTACAGTATGATAGCTTCATAAAAGCCGAAATTCATGATTCTGAGATAACAACTGTGTTTTTATTTATATTTTTAACTGTTCCTGCAGCACCCTAGAGCCTCGGAGGGGGTAAGCTTTAGTTTCTGCATAACATTATGTATTATTATTATTAATAAGGTTCACTTCACGAAGAATATTAAATTAAACTAACAAAACAGGTAAAATAAAAATAAAGGTAGCAGACCAGAACAGGAGGTAAATCAACAATGTGGCTCTGAAATAAAGTAACATTTGCAATTGAAGATTTGCAGTTGGATCCATTTTTCATAGCCAAAAAATATGAAATCAGCAAACAAGGCTATAAATATATTTTGGGCGCCTGGTGACCTTACAAAGCACTCAAACATTGTAGTGGAGGTTTTATAATGACATCCAAGCCCTTTGCTTGATATAAATACAGTATCTGGCTGCAATTTACATTTGTGTCCCATTTATCCTCTCCTTGATATAAATGTTCCATCTTTTCCCTTTATAAACCAGAGCAGAAAGCAGAGCAGTCCCATTTTATTATTATCCTTTTAATAACCTTTCTAATAGTGTAAGTGAGAGTAGTAATGTCCTTCCAGTTACCTCACCTAAATGAAATGTTAACTGAAAGTCAGGAAAAGAATGGTGGTTTTGTAGCCGAGGCATAGGAGTGAAATTCTGGACCCACTGAAGTCAATGAAAGGATTTTTTCACCCCTGGGTTTTATTCCTGGTTCATCTTCAATCTTCCTCAGTAACCTTTCAGTTCTTTGTGCCAAAGTTTCCTCATCTGTAGAATGGGGAAAAATCCCTACCTCACAAGGGGGGTTGTAAGATTTCATTCAGTAATGTTTGTGGAAGCACTTTGAGATCTTTGATTGGAGGAGGCTAAAGAAATGCACAGTTCTTATGAGGAGAGGTAAATATTATAACTTCAGATCTGAAAAGTGTTAACTCAGCAGTTAAAGTTGAAGTAATTTTCATCCTTCTTCATAACAAAGTATAAAAAAAAAGACAACTCCTACTTAAAAAAATCAAGGCCCAATTAATTAAGGCCCAATTAATCCTACAAGCCCTCCATATCCAGAACTCCCAGTGAAGTCAGTTACCAGATCAATAATGTAATGGGTTCTCAAATATTCAGTTTCAATGTAGACAGCAAAAAATGGCTGTAGTGTCATCTTTCACCAGCACAGGGCCCAATCCTGAGATCCTTTTTCTTTCTCCCCTAACTCTTTATTCCAGCAAAACTCTCATTTCCTTTCACTGAGTACAAACTGAGTCATAAGCTCAGAATTTGGCCCTCAGAGAGACTATGAAGTTATGGTTTATTTTCCAGATACATTTTTAAAATGCGGTAATAATCCTGATCCATTGCTCAAATTTGTTGTGTTGAGCTCAAGACTTGGAAAATGGAAAGAAGTGACAAAGTCAATTGATGTGTCTGGCTTTTACTGCAGGTTCAGTGTAAGAAATCCACAACTTGCTAAAACGGCATGATGACTAGTTATGCAAACATCTTAAACTGAAAGCACAGTCCTGGGGCTGGTACTGTAGCTGCACAGCCCTTCCTCACTTGGGAGATAATTATGATTTCTAAACTTCGACACTACAGAGAGATGTGGACTCTGCCGTGAGGAGCCCCTTAGTGGATTTTTTTGATAATTTCATACACTTATGTTTTTCATAGTGATGTGTTGTTTTTTTTAACAAAAATAAGCCTACAACCTAGAGTCTTCTTGTTAAAGCTTCAGGAAGCTGCTCACCACTGCTGCAGTCTGAGATCCTGCTCCTGCTTGTGTATAATGTTTCTTATTTGAATATTCCTATTTAGTGTTTGCAGGATTTGGAAACAGGTTTATGATAGTATTTATAACAGCTTTCAAACATGGCTATACCATGGCTTTACAGCCTGTCTACAAATCACTTACCCTGTGACATGATTCCTTAACACAGCTCTGTAACAGTACTGTCTCATTATCACCCTACAAACAAAAGGTGTGTTAAAACACCGATTCCTCTAGACATGACAGATACATGTGCATTGGCACGGGTTTACAAGGCCTCATTCTCCCCTCACACCGATTTTATATCAGTGCATTCCAAGTCCATAGCTTGTTAAACTGAACTGGGGAGGTTGTGGGGCACAAAGACAAAGATTACAAAACCACTGTGTCCTTCACATTTTTTCCCTATGGATAAACATAAAGATACAGTATATAAATAATTAAAATTCAATTAAAATACCATCTGGGGCCACTATAGATGGCATCAAACCTTGTTAAACTATGTCACTGAATTACATAAAGGCCTTCGGAAAGGCTGTAGCACACAGTTTAGAAACATAGGCCGGATTCTCCCCTCAGATACCCTGGTGCAAATCAGTACTAAACGGAGTTACACTGGTGTAAGACAATGCAGACTCAGGCACATTGTTTAGTCCCAGGCCCCTCCCAACAACACTACCAGATCATATTATTTTAAGTTAATATCCATGCTGGGAGGAATGGCCATGTTTTAACAGGGTTCTCCAACATGGTAAATTTCATAGTGCAGGCAGACAGGACTGTATTTTTAAACATGCAGGAAGAGTGGAGGCCCTCAGATGTGATGGTGATGGGCAGGTAGGTAGATAGAACCTAACTCTCTCCCTCCATACCTCTTTCTTCTGCTTTCCCTCCACTGGTTCCAATGTTCGTCCTCTCCTCCGCCCCCAGCGCGCTGTCCTCAGATCTAAGAACAATCCCCAACCCTATGTATCCCCGTGGGTCTCTCCCCACTTCCTGCAGCCTTTCCCCTGCTCACCTGGGGTCATCCTCCCCTCCCTTGCCATGCGAGCACCAGGACCAGGGTTGCCTTTCCTCAGTGATATCTTCTCTGCCTACCCTATTGTTCTCCTCAAACCCACAGAGAAGGCTGCCAGCAGGGGGAGAGGCAGGGTGGTATCTGTTACTGCACCGAGTATGAGGCTGTCTCATGGCTGTCCCTGCTAGTGGGAGGACAGAAGTGCAGGGATTTTCTCTCAATACCCTTCTACATGCTGGGAGCTGAGCTGGGAGATGCAGTGGGGACAAATGGGTAGGTGGTGCCACCCAATGTCTGCCCATTGACCATTACGTCTTTGACTTAAGCAGAATTATAACAGAATGACTCCAGTTTGAGCAGAGAACCAGGTCTGTTGTGTAAACCGTCCCTTTCTATGGTCTCAGTGGGCTTGAATCTCTACTACCTTGCGTTATATACATTTACTCTGGTGTAAAATGGTAGTGAATCTGAATTCTTCACTGACTTGCATTGGTGGTCATATTTTACACCTGCTTCACAGAAGTGTAAATGACTATACAAGGTGTGACGTAATGAAGAATCAAGCCCACAATTGTTGTTAGCCTTTTGGGCACATTTCCTGCAGTCCTTACCCAGACAAAACTCCTGCTGAAGTCTTTAAGGAACAGTGAGCACTGAAGTGTGCCACTGATGGACTAGAAGATTTCAAAATAATCAAGTGGTCTGAGCTAAATGAGCTGAACTATAAGGTGACATTCAGCATCTGCATGGTGGACTGATTTTCTTTATGGGTGTGTATGTGTGAACAGGTTTCAGAGTAACAGCCGTGTTAGTCTGTATTCGCAAAAAGAAAGGGAGTACTTGTGGCACCTTAGAGACTAACCAATTTATTTGAGCATGAGCTTTCGTGAGCTACGGCTCACTTCATCGGATGCATACCGTGGAAACTGCAGAAGACATTATATACACACAGAGACCATGAAACAATACCTCCTCCCACCCCACTGTCCTGTTGGTAATAGCTTATCTAAAGTGATCATCAAGTTGGGCCATTTCCAGCACAAAAAGCTGGAAATGGCCCAACTTGATGATCACTTTAGATAAGCTATTACCAACAGGACAGTGGGGTGGGAGGAGGTATTGTTTCATGGTCTCTGTGTGTATATAATGTCTTCTGCAGTTTCCACGGTATGCATCCGATGAAGTGAGCCGTAGCTCACGAAAGCTCATGCTCAAATAAATTGGTTAGTCTCTAAGGTGCCACAAGTACTCCTTTTCTTTATGTGTGAACAGAAGCTTGAAGGCCTGATCCATGGACTTTTTACAGTCATTGAGAATCTTTCCATTTGCTTTAATAGACTTTGGATCAGGCCTTAAGAGAGGTGACAGCAGGGAGCCACAAAAGAGAACGCTGAAAGGGAGGTTTAGGGTTTCTTTGACAAGAAAACTGAGGGGAGAAAAGGGAAAAATTACTGAACCCCAAAGAGGTTCATTTGAGGTGGCCTTTGTCTTTGGAGAACACTGACTCACAAAGTGTTATTCCAGTTATTTGCCAGTGTAAATGCCCTGAAATCAGGCCCTTTGTATTTAATTTTTATATCTGTGACTTGTCAGGAAAAAGGGAGAAAAAAAGAGAGCCAAATGGCAGAGATAAAATTATAGTAGTTGAAAGTATATTTTTTCCCTTGGAGTTTTATCACATCTAAAACTAGTCAAGGCAGGCAAAAGACTTTAATTAGGGATCAACCCTGCATTAATTGCACTCCCAGAACTCCCACTGGGTTGCAGAGTTTGCAAGGCAAATACTGGAACCTTGTGCTAGCCTATGACAGCCTGAAAGTGATTCTAAATGGACTATAAACAGAAGTGAAACTGACTAGTTGATTCTCAGAATCCAGGCTGAGATAAATGTAAAAGGTACTGGTGACAAGTAAATTTTAAATTTCTTTCAATTTTAATAATCTGAGGTGTGAAAGCTATTTGTCACATAGGTAAGCTCAATAAAATATATGACTTTCAACCTGACAGCGTACGTCAAAATAGGCTCAATTGATGAGTGTCAATACCAATAACTGATTTTTAGGCTAAGCAGCAACACAGGGCCTGATTTTCAGTTAGCAGGTAGGTGGATGTCTACATATGATATCAGTAAGAGTTTTGATTGACTGAGGCCTGGAGGACTTGTCCTTGCAATTTTAGTTCCAATTGGGACGTAATATTTAATTGCTTGGATCTCTCTAAACAATACCATAAATATTTGGTAGCGTGCATTACATCATTAGAACATTACCGTAATACAGTATTTTTTCTATTAAATGCCAGTGACCTGTCAGAATGTTAAAATATGTATCAATTTTAAATGCAGAATGAAAACTGTATTTCATTTGTTCAGGCATCAAAAATGAGAGTGAAAATAATATAGTCCTCATCTTGGAATCAAGCTCAGTTTGAAAATGAAACGGTTATACATGTTCAAGTATGTATTAATGGTTTATAACCTGTCCTTTAGAAATGCTTACTGTCATTAGGATTTAACAGCAAAATTCAACTGTCAGAGGATTTATTCTTATAAGAAAATTATATGCTTTCCTCCCCCCAGAAATATTTTATGATGAAGGCATATCACTTCGAGAGCAATCAGACATGCAAGTAGCCCTTCCAAAAATCAAGCAAGTTCTTGAAGAGATTTAAAAATAGAAAATTTTGAGTTTTATTATGGATCACAAGACTGAAGGGAAAAGGAAGCAGCGACATAGCTTGACTTTACTGGATCAATTAAACAGTATGAAAGAATTAACACAAATGATTGATGTGGTCCTTGTAGCAGAAGGTGAGAAGTTCCCCTGCCATAAATTGATATTGGCTGCATTCAGTCCCTATTTCAAAGCTATGTTTACCTGTGGCTTGCTTGAGTGCACCCAAAGAGAAGTGGTGCTCTATGACATCTCGTCAGAGAGTGTGTCCATAATACTCAACTACATGTACAGTGCAGATTTGCACCTCACTAATTTCAATGTCCAAAGTGTTGCTGTTGCTGCATTTTTTATGCAGATGGAAGATGTTTTCAATGTGTGTCAGAAATACATGATGGACCATATGGATGCTTCCAACTGTGTGGGGATCTACTATTTTGCAAAGCACATTGGGGCAGAGGAATTGTCCGATCAAACCAGGCAATATTTGTATCAGCACTTTGCTGAGGTGAGCTTGCATGAAGAAATATTAGAGGTTGAAGCACAGCAATTGCTGAGTCTCATAAGATCAGATGATCTGAATGTATCCCGGGAGGAGAGCATTTTGGACTTGGTCCTCAGATGGGTGAACCATAGCAGAAAATCACGTGTCGAGTACCTGATTGAACTCCTGAAGCAAGTGAGACTGGAACTTGTAAGTCCTTCTTTCCTAGTGGAAGCTCGGAAAAGGAACACGGTTCTTCTCTCTAACTCAGAATGTCATGATATGATTGATGGAGCATTAGAAACTATAAAGAAATCCACCCACCCCTCTCTCAGTCTTCGCTATGGCATGGAGACCACCAGTCTTCTACTTTGCATCGGCAATAATTCTCTGGGGATTCGATCAAGACATGGTAGCTATGCAGATGCCAGTTTTTGTTACGCTCCTGCAACACAAAAGACTTACTTCATTTCCTCCCCAAAGTATGGTGAGGGTTTAGGATGTGTGTGTACCGGTGTTGTCACTGAGAACAATGATATTATTGTGGCAGGGGAGGCCAGTGCTGCCAAAATGTCTAGACAAAAAACCAAGAACATTGAAATTTATAGGTGTGTATCCTCAAACAGGAGGAAAAAATTAATCATTGTTTTAAAGTTAAACAATAAATAATGTTCCTGGAGCAGAAAAAGGCCACTAGAGAAAGCATTCTTCTCCCCATATGTTTGTATGTGGATTTCAGGTACCCAAAGCAATTTGTTACAAAGGGCAATCTGTCCCTCTCCATGAAACACTGAGGCATCGCCTTCTATATTAAGGGCCAAATCCTGACCCTTTTACTCATGAGAAGGCCCATTGACTTAGATGGAATCCTTGTATAAGTAAAGTGAACTGGATTTCATCCTAAGTCTCTTTCTGTAGACCTCATATTCCCCTAACTGAAAGGTCATCAGTTTGTTAGTATTTTCTTTCCTGGATCATTCCTCCAGGTCATTTATTTAATAGTGGTGCTGATGTCTGAGATGTGGAAATTAATGAATGAGTTTGGTCATTCGTGAATCTACACCCAGCTTTAACTATACCATGCTGATGATGCATGGGAGCTAAAATGTAATAATCATAATCATAATAATAAATAATTATTAATAATTAATAATATTGAAACCTTCACTCTGTTTTTACTCATTCCTCACTCAGATAAACCCGCATTAAGGAACATAGGAGCTTTGCCAGAATCAAGACTGATTACAAAGTGAAGCCAACATCAGCAAATGTGGGGCCTAAATTGAGGCGCATAAATCCACAATTAGACACTTAAATAAATGTGGCCTTTGTTTCAGAGGTGCTACTGCAGGTTTCACTGAGTACAGTGGGAGTTATGAGCGCTCAGCTCATGCAAAATAAGGACACTTTAATTGTGGTCAATATTTTCAAACTTGGGTGCCTAGAATTAGGTTCCTAAGTCCCTACTAAAGCCCTGATATGCAAACACTTATGCATGTGAGTAATTTAATGCACATGACTAATCCCACTAAGTTCAAGGCTAGAAACGTTTCTTCTCTGTTGACAAGAGAAAGAACTTCTGTTGTCACTGTAACATCATCTGAAACTGGAGAAGGGAGATTTAAATACAAAATTGATATGATTTTATCAGAACCACAGTTTCTAATTTTGGATTTTCCTACAGGTACCGCAATAGAGGAAACCGGTTTTGGCAAAGTTTGTGCACTGCTCAGTTTCGTGAACTCTATGCCTTGGGCACTGTTCATAATGACCTGTATGTCATAGGAGGGCAAATGAAACTGAAAAATCAATATCTGGTCACAAACTGTGTTGAGAAGTATTCCATGGAGCAAGATAGCTGGAGAAGCGTGGCACCTCTTCCAGTGCAACTGGCCTGCCATGCTGTGGTAACAGTAAATAATAAACTCTATGTGATGGGAGGCTGGACACCACAGGTAAAGAAGTGTACTAATTATTTTATTCTATAAAAGCTAGCTAACCTGGCTTATGTGCTGCCTAACTTTGTGGCTCTTCTTGCATAGTTAAAATACCTCAGTTATAAGCAAAAAATAAATTGCACTCATTCCTCTCACATCTTTAATGGGAAAATCAAGCAGGCCAAAGAGGAATAATGTCCATGTCATATAATCTTCAATTTATATGCTACCCGTAATAAAGGCAGTTGTTTCAAAGGGAGTTTCTCAGTGAGAAAAAAATTAAAAATGCGTCCTGTCTAAACACAGTTTCACTCATGTTCCATTTTTAAATAGTCATGGGGTAAATCCTGAAGTCCTTACTCAGTTTTTAATCCAGTGAAACATTAATTAAAAAGAAATCATGGTGATGATTATACTTGGGTCTTCCCCAGCACTTTCACATCCCACTAGTTAATAATTGTCCTCTATAACTTTTCTATCAGCAGCAAATAGTTGTGTTTAAATAAGAGACAGAACAAATCCTGCATCTTGGCAGGATGTTAGACTAGATCAGTGGTTCTCAAACTTCATGGCACCGCCACCCCCTTCTGACAACAAAAATTACTACATGACCTCGGGACGCAGTGTCGAAGCCTCAGCCCACCTGAGCACCGCCACCCCAGGTGCCGGGGCCAAAGCTCAACCCTCACCACCCCATGCGGGAAGTGGGGCAAAGCCGAAGCCCAGGGCTTCAGCCCCAGGCAGGTGGCCTGTAACCTGAGCCACACTGCCACCCAGGGCTGAAACCCTTGGCTCGGCTTTGGCCCCAAGTGGTGGGGCTCAGACTTCAGCCTCAGGCCCCAGCAAGTCTAACACCAGCCCTGGTGACCCCATTAAAACGGGGTCGTGACCCACTTTGGGGTCCTGACCCATAGTTTGAGAACCCCTGGACTAGATGACCCTTGCGGTCCCTTCTAACTCTATGTTCTATGATTCTAAGACATGGACCCATACTGGAATCTAAAATCCAACCCCTATAAACTTTGGTAAATTTCAGGTCCAAATCCATATACAAGCTTCACAGCTCAGCTCCATTACTTGGGGAATCTTTTCCGTTTTTAGGTGTTTGGGTTTTTTTTTTTTTTTTTTATAAAAAGTTAAAACTTTCAGTGGAAAAGCAAAAAGAAAAGGAGTACTTGTGGCACCTTAGAGACTAACCAAGCTTTTCATCAAAAAATTAGTTTGGTCACAAATGCAATTTTCCACCAAAATAATTTGTTAGACTTTATTTGGGACATTTATAATATATGTTGTTGTCTGTAGGATATTAAAAATGTAATCACGTCTCATTGGTTTGGGACCACTTTTTAGAATCAAATCTTTAAAAATTTAAGACTAAAACATGTTCAGAAAACACAATTTCCATCTGTTAAGATATTCTGAGTTTGGAAATCCCTAAGGAGGAAAGAGAATGTTAAGAGAGTAGGTCTGACACTGAAACTGAGCAAAGATACTTTCTCTTTTTTAAATAATTAAAATACAAGGACGTACTTAACATGGAAATAATATGGCTGTAAAAAGCTCAAGCTGGGTGGTGTGTAATATAACAAAGATAGATGTTAAGGTAGACGCCCAGCTTTTGTCTAGCTTGATAGCTCTCTAAAACTAAGGAGAAAAATGCCTGAGAAGCTATTGTCCTGAATATTGAGCCAAGACTGTTAAAAACACACGCACCTGGGAACTGATACCTGCCAACTAGCACTTTCTGTGACAATTCAGGAGTACATATCTATGCATACAGTTGTTTGGGATGAGCAGTTTAGCATTAACTGGTAAGGAGTTACATAAGAATCTATCTGCACAGGTCAGAATGCATTAGCCACAGTGGTGAAATAAAGATTTTAAGACCAATGACCCAGCGGTAGGTGTGTTGCTTCAGTATTAGTATTCCCCTCTCAGGCACTAAGGGTGTATACTGGGGTGGGAAAACTATGGCCCATGGGCAACTTCCGGCCTGCCAGCCAATTTAATCCAGCCCTTGAGCTCCTGCTGAGGAGCGGAGTCTGGGGCTTGCCCTGCTCCTGCACTCCAGCCGGAGCGTGGGGTCGGGGGTCGCTCGGCATGTGCATGCCACCACTCCACAAGACTCCCACAAGCAGCGCATGTCCCCGCTCCGGCTCTTCCATTTAGGGGCAGCCAGGGGGCTCTACGTGCTGCCCCCGCCCCAAGTGCCACCCCCGCAGCTCCCACTGGCTGGGAATTGTGGGCAATGGGAGCTGCAGGGGTGGCGCCTACAGACGGGGCAGCGCACAGAAGCACCTGGCTGCACCTCTGCTTAGGAGCCGGAGGGGGCACATGCCACTGTTTCTGGGAGCTGCTTGAGGTAAGTGCTGCCCAGAGCTTGCACCCCTGAACCTCTCCCGTGCCCCAACCCCCTGCCCCAGCCCTGATCCCCCTCCCGCCCTCTGAACCCCTCGATCCCAGCCTGGAGCACCTTCTTGAACCCCAAACCCCTCATCTCCAGCCCCACCCCAGAGCCTGCACCCCCAGCCCGGAGCCCCCTCCCGCACCCTGAACTCCTCATTTCTGGCCCCACCCCAGAGCCCGTACCCCCAGCCAGAGCCCTCACCCCCCTCCTGCACCCCAACCCCAATTTTGTGAGCATTCATGGCCCACCATACTATTTCCATACCCAGATATGGCCCTTGGGCTAAAAGGTTTGCCCACCCCTGGTGTATATGTATGATATTGTCAAATGAGCAGTATGAAAGCATATTAAAGTTTCTCAGGTTAGGGGTTATGTTTATATTTGCGCAACCCTGAGCACTCATTCCATCAGCCTTGACAAAGATTAATAATATAACATTGCTATAGTGCCATAAGTGTACATGTCAGTTCACAGAACATAGTCAAAGATATGCTCTCCCCCCTGAGACCTTATAATTGAAATAAGACAAGGCAAACTCAAGACTGGACATATAACAACAGCTCAGGAGAGGGAGGGCCTTACTCACCACAGCATTACTCCAGTTCTGCACTGGTGTAACTGCACTGACGTCAATGTAAAATTGGAGTAGTGCAGTGAGTATCAATCAGGCCTATGGAACTGGGAGTTGTTAATAACGAGAAGGAAAGAAGGATTTTATGAAGAGGTTCTGTCAGAGGGTAGCTGGCCCTCTGAGGGGGTCCGGGGCTCAGCCTACCTATGAAGGCTCAACAAGGGGTACATGAGACAGCCCAGGTTCACCTGGGACTAATTACATCATTGAATAACTGAGAGGCCATTAATTAGGCAGGGAAGCACCTCGGCATCATAAAAGGAAGCTACTCTCAGTGGGGGTGGGCCAGAGAACAGAGGTTCCTGGGGAAGGGAACTGTCCTTACAAGGAGAAAGTTCTCAAGGGGAGCCTAGTGAGGGGACTCACCAGAAAAGGAAACCAATAAAGAATGTTCCTAGGTGGGAGAGGCTCCAAAGGGGAGGAGCTATGAATGCCAAGGCTTAGTGGCCCCTGTGGAAGGACTTCATCAGGTAGCAACAGAAGCCCCTGATCAGAGGAATTATAGGCTGTTCTGAGGATGGGTGGTCATGGTTTGATCTCTGTGAGGATCTTGACCCAGAATGAGAGACCCTTCCCCAGCCAATGACAAAAGGCCCTGGCTTCAGAAGATGATTCTGGGACAAGAGGTCCTTGCTGGTAAGGGACCTGGACATAAGTGGGGTTGATGGACTAAGTTTAATTCAGCCCCCTCCCTCTTCAGCTAGAGATGCAGAGGGGGAGGCCTGTTTGTATACGGTTCCACCTTTGGGTTACATAAACTAGACCCCTGCAGGGGCCCAGTTCAATACACATGTGTCTTGTTGCCCTTAGTGAAAGCCCACTGTGGAAACTGAGGCAGGGATGTAATTGTGATGCTATACTGAATGGCTGCTCCAGGAGTGAGGACCGCCATCACAGGTAGGTTTGGGAGGAGGCTGATGAGGGCAGTGAGATGGTTGTGGATTCTGGGAGCAGAATGGAAGAAAAGTGTGAGGTTGAGTGTTCTGTACACAAAAAGCAAAGCGTGCACGTTCAGTGTAAATTACTTTCATTATCTAGCCTTTGATTCCTTGCCCATTGCCATGATGTCAGAGTGTCTTTATACTAAGGAAAACAACAAGCAAAAAAGAACAAATATAACAACCCCATGAGTAAGCAGAGTATGCGTGTGTGTGCTCTCTCTCTCATTGAAATACTTCAGAGCCCTCCCCCACAGCAGACTACTTACATTTAAAGGGGCCGTCACATAATTATAGCTGAAAAACATAATTATAGCTGCTTATGTAACACCAAAAGAGGGAGAAAATGGGGAGGAAGACTGGAATAAACCGGGGGGGCAGGAGTGGGTATGGGAGGGGTATAATGGGAACAAAGCTGTAGTTGGAAGCCAGGGGGTTATTATTAAAACTATTAAATGGAAAGATTTAGCAATTGTTCAGTTTTAATTATTTGTTGATTAAATAAATAGACATTAATTCAGAACAAATATTGTATATAAAGAGGTTCTTAAAACAGCCTTTAAAGTACCCCATCAAAACTCATGGTACAGCATCAGTAACCAAGTAAACAGAAATTCAGTCTTCAGGAGAAAGGTTTTGACTTATTCTTACAGCTTCACAGAGGCCTTGTAAAAGAGCTATGTTCTGTCAGAACTGCGTCCATAGATGTTTTGTTATTACCCAAATCCTCCGCTTTTTTGCCATAGAATATAAATGCACTGTTATTCATCTGTCTTCTACAATGTACTTCTAGCCACAAGTCATGGGTGCTGGTAAATCGTAGTGAGTATTAATCACTTCACAGCTATAATTGATGTGTTTATGTTATTTATCTGCTCAGCTGTCTCCTGTGATTAATTGCACGCAGGCATGTCCAGAGGGCTCCAAATGTTGTATTATTATATGACTGTCATATTTCATACAGATGGATCTCCCTGACGATGAGCTGGATCGATTAAGTAACAGAATGTTGCAGTATGACCCAGGCCGAGACAAATGGACAGAGTGCACACCAATGAAGTACTCCAAATACCGTTTCAGCACAGCTGTAGTCAACAGTGAGATTTACGTCTTGGGTAAGAGGAAACAGATTTTTAACAGATAGCACAACCACTTTTTATTTTTTCCAGCAATTTGCCTCCGTGAAATGAAAGACTGCCCCTTTTGTTTTCAACAGTAGGGCAAAGTATATTGGACTCAATGGATTGAGTTTTTCATTTTTTTCATAATTTCTTGCATTCTTAAATTCAGTTAGGTGAACCTGAAATGAAACTTTATTGCTCTGGCTTAATATCGTTTCTTTAACCCCTTCCATCTGAGGATCTCAATGTTCATGAATCCAGACTCACAACACAGCCCTTTTGGGTAGGGAAGTATCATTACTATCATTTTACAGCTGAAGAAACTGAAGTACAGAAAGGTGAAGTAACTTGCCCAAGAGATCTGGCAGGGAGAGACTAGACCCCGGCTATCCCAATTTCGTGCCTTAATCTCAGGACCAGTCTTTTTTATTTTGGGGTCCAGTGCAACTTCCATTAAAGTCAATGGGAAGATTCCCATCCACTTTGCTACTGTCAAACCAGAACGAAGAGAAGGTGATGGTTTAATGCAGAAAAAGAATGAAGGCGTTTCAGGCATAGGGGGAAAAAGCAGGAAAAATACATAGCTTGGAAGGAGAGTAGACAACAGGAAGGGGAGTGGGAGGAAATGAGAGCAGAATTATAGGCAAGGGCTTGACTGTGCAAGGCCTTGAAAAGATGAGGGTGAGAAACTTGAATGTGACATGGAATAAAAGAGGCAGTCAGTAGAGGGTTTCCAAGAGGAGAGTGATATGAGGGGAGTATCCTTGAGTAGCAGAGGAGGAAGATGACTTCCACCCTGCCCTTATCTTGGTTTAGAGAGACCCTTGTCTTCAGCGGAACCGAGTGTCCCCATAGGCATAGCCAGGAATAAGCATCAAAAAGTGGAAAACAGTTAGTGCCAAAGGTCACTGGCAGGTGAACTTCAGCATGTTGTCAGATAAAGGTAGTGTTGCCTATGTAGGTTCAAAGGTGCTTTGAGATAACCAAATATAGATGAAGTCCAGTCCTCTGTGGTAGGTACAATAATGAAAGCTTGAAACAGGCCATGTAGTGCATAAGTAGAGGCAGCAGCAATGGCAAGGAAGAAAGAGGCTCTATTCAAATATTTCTGGAACAAGTGTCCTGAGATCAAGACCAAGAATTCTGTGATGATACAAAAAAGACAGGGAGAGAAAAATGAAGCAGTCTTGGGATGCATTTGATTAAATAGGTTGGCAGTCTTCTGTACAGTAAATGTGATACTGTAACACAGAGAAGCTTTCTGAAGAGCTGTGGTTAGTAAAGAAAAACTACATTAAGTGTCCTCAGTCTAAAATGTCACATGGCAAGAAACATGTATCACAATGAATAAAAGAATGAAATATATATAGTTTTGCTGAAAGTGACATTTTAGTCTGAAAAGTGGCTGCAAGAATGGCAATGTGGAGTTCCACGTTTATGGTCTCTTCCTTAACTCAAGATTTGCTTCGTTCACAAGTGAAAAGCTGTATTCTGCTATTTAAAACTGTCAGTGCCACAAACTGAGCCAGGGTTCTGAATGTCAAGTTGTGTTCTCTCTTGCTTGCCAGTCAATACCAATAACAAAGATTCTGTATGTGGAACTTTGCTAACAATTCTGTTGATGATGTGTGAGCCAGACGAGAAGCCTGCTCCTCTCCCATCACTGTGTCAATTCTTCAGGTCTAACAGAGCAAAAGGAGGTTAAAACATTGGGGCTGACCTTGCATACCTTTACATGCATAGTTCTTCCATTATAGCAGCTCCACTGAAATCAAGGGGATTATTCATGTGAGTAAGGATTTGCAGGATTGGGCCCTGTCATAGACTTGCTGGTCCTTCAAGAGGATTTGGACTTAGGTTCACCTGTGACAGATCAGCTACCCTCCCCACCCAGCTGATTGTGATCAGCTGGGGATCAGGTGGCTCAATTCACTTATCAGACCCAGATGGTGAAGAGTTGAGTGAGAGAGCTTATTTGTGGAAGAGAGCTACAGGAGGGTGATTGTCTCCTGTGACAGGCCCTGAAGGGAAGAGGTCCTATTGCGACCCGGGAAGTGGGCGGGCGTAGCCTGTCCACTGCTAAAGGATCCCCCTCCAGCCTAAGAGGGGGATCCACAGGACCGGGACACCAAATAATTCCGGGGGACAATTAATGAAATAACAGAGACAGGAGTGTGGTCAAAGGGTCAAATGAAGGGAACCAGACGGGGACACTGAAGGGAAGAGGTGGTAGGGAAGAAGGAGTCTCCTGCGGCAGGCCTAGGAAAAAGCCAACTCCCAAGCAGATGGGCTGGAGATAGGTTGGGATTAAGGATGCAGCCTGGGGAGAATCAGACTGAGGGAAGGAATCCAGGGAACAAGCCTAGAGGGTCAGCAGCTTGGTAGGAGCAGAGCCTCTTCAGGAGAAAGTCTGGAGGGTTAGCATTCTACAAGAGTGGAGGGTAGCCTATAAGGGGCAGAAGGCCCTTTTGTTTTATATTTTCTTTGGACTGGAGACTGCTACTTGACAGTGTCTGTGGCAGGACAGTGGTTGGGACTAGGAGGGGAACAGATAGTGTCCCTGCTGCAGTATGTCACAGCGGGTCTCAAAGGGGTATCAGGATGCTGTGCTGCCACAGACCTTTAGTTTTGTAACTAAAAATAAGCAAATGGGATTAAAGGCACAGAGGCCAGAATCTGATCTCTCATAAAACAGTGTAAATTGGAAGTAACTCCACTGAAGCGAGTAGAGTTACTTGGAATTTACATTGGCATTAACTGAGATCAAAATCCGCTCCAGGGAGCAGTTCTCTTGAGAAAGACAGTGCTATGTTTCCAGTCACACTGCTGACCATATTTGCACTTCAGTTAAAATTGGCATTTTGTAGGCTGGTGCTGGCAGTGACCATCTTGCTTACAAGACAGTTTTTTCTAGTAAAATAATAATAATAAAAAAAATCCTACAGAAAGAAAACAAAAGACAGATTTCTGGACACATTGTGCCTTTAAATACACTGCAGAAACTCTGTTATGTCACCAGAATTACTGCAGATTTACACCAACGCAACTGAGGGCACAATTGCACTTAAAATTCCTAACAGTAACCATCTGAGAGTCCTGTGTAAAAGATTGCAAACCATTTTCCCTCTCCAAGCTGAAAAAGAATTCTAATATTAAAACAGGTTGGTGACAGCCTGGTAGTCACTGGTATTGGTGTTTCATTCTGCTAGTGTCACAAATGGTCTCATCTCTAGCACTAGGCTTCCACATGCCAACTAGAATTAAAACCTTGCACAAAAAATACACGCCATGGTTTATTCACAGTGACAAGTGTGTGTTACCTTGTGAATTCTCAGATTGTTGGGCTACAAAAATGGATACACTTCTCCTTATAAAGACAGTTGTGATGGTGTCCTCGCTAGGCAGACAGACAACTCGTGACAGTAGAAAGAACAAGTTGAAAGCTTTCTTAATCTGGTTGCCGAAGCTCTTGGTCATGCAGATGACATCCATGAGAGAATGACAGTGGAAACAACCAGGGCTGATGTGGACAGGCCAAAGAATAATAACTGTCATGGGGAATGGTTAAAATCCATGGCCAGCTGCTCAAAGGCAAGGATCCTCAGGACATTACATTGTTTCACAGGGAATGTCAAGCACTGTGGGAGACAAAAAAAAGACTGACAATGCCAATTTGTTCCAAAAGCCAGATTCTGAAGACTTTCTGAGGGACTCCCTGTATACTGTGTCCCCCCGCGATACTATGCATTATGGCTGCCATTCCAGAGAAGCTATGCAGACTTGATAAATCTGCAGCCAATTTGCAGATTATGGTGTAATTTCAGTAGAGCTGGCAAAGGGAGGTGTAACTTTACCTCCCTGTGTTGCTAAGTTACTGTGACCTGGGGAGAGAGTTACTCTAGTGGAGGTGAGGTAGTGTTCTTCCCTCTACCCTCGGTGAGGATTCCAGATGATGGGTATGGCTTTAATTCCCACCAGGGCTCTATACAAGCTCTGCTTTTGGGAGCATCTGAGGAGGCACTGAACAAACCTACTGTGCAGAGACTCTGAACATGCTTCTCTCCCTCCCAGTGCTACCCTCTTCTCAGGCTGCACTTATGGTATCTGATGTAAATGTAGTTGTGGCCTTTGTGTGGAAGAACATTGTCTCCGTGGGTTCCCTGAGAGCTGCATGCATCTTAGAGGGTCCACTGGTTTGTGGAACAAACCTCACCTCCCCCGCCCCCCTGCTTCCATAAGGGGAAAACCCTGTCTTCTTAATAGAATGATGAGAAGGAAACTCCATGAAAGAAAACTCATGGAGATCCCTGCTGCCTGTGTGATTTAAATAAATAAATGGGAGAGAATATAGCCTCTCCTTGAATAAATGCTCAGCTCATAAGAATGGTATTGCAGAAAGGCTAGACTTAACTCATTTCAAACAAAATTTAACACCTGCATCCAAACTAAATAAGATTTTGGGTTTTTTTGAAGCAGGGTCCGTGTCTTCCTGTATGTTTGAACAGCAACCAGCACCAGGAGGCCCTAAGCAGGACTAGGGCTTCTGAGTGCTACTGGAATTCAAATAAATAACTAAAGAAATTAGCTAAGACCAATATGAAGCAAAAGGCATGCATGCCATATTTGCTTTGAGTAAATTGCCATAACATAATTTTTTATATTTGGATCCAGATTCTGCTCTCAGTTCCATGGTGTAACTCTGTAGTAACTCTGTTGACTTCAGTGGCGATACTCCAGACTTACACCATTCTAACAGATCAGTATCTGGCTTTCAGTCTTTCATGTGTTACTGTTGGCACAGAACATAGAATACACAGGCACTGCCCAAGAATATTCTCAGTCCAAATGAGAACTGAACATGCTGACCCTGGAGACTAACTACTCCAGATCCTTTGGTGTGAGAGAACCTGTGACAGAATATGGACAGTGCTTTATTTAAATTCCAAACTAGAAATACACGTGGATAACTACATAAGGCCTGATTCTGGTCACACACCAACTTTACACCTATGTAATTCCACTTACTTAAATTAAGTTATTCCTGTGTTACACTGATGTAAGGGATATGAAAAACATTCATACTGTTTGAGTGATTGTATTGTTCACAGAACCTATACCATGTGTCTTTTATCAGCTGTTCTACTTAGAATTGGTTGTTGCAACAGATAATGTTCCTGGAGACTCTTATGCTATTTAAATGGCATACATAATCCTTCCAAGTAAATGAACAGCCTTTCCTGAGGCTCAGAATCCTTTCTCCTATTCACCACATTCGACTGATCTTAGCTCTTTCTCTCCATATTTTCCCAGGAACATAACTATATTCGTTAGAAAGCTCAAGAAAGAGTGGTATTGTGTTCTTAATGACAGAGCCAATTGAGATACTTCTGGAAGAAAACCAGATGGGAAGGCTCTATTTAAGGTCATGCATTTTAATCTCTTGCTTAAAAATAAAAAAAGAAATCCTTTGCATCTGAGACTGTGAAAACTCATTACGACTGATGAGTAAATTAGAAAAAGACCTGCCAAATGCACCAGCTCATGCTAAAACACTTTCAAAAGAACTGCAGTCTTTGAAATATAGGTCAGTGGTAAGTGATATTGCATCAGCATAAGGGCATTAGTTCTGCATTGTTTTTATGTTATGTAATCCCTGTTTTTATAAATAAGAAAATATAGAAGGAATTAAATGAAAAATCCTGTTAGTAAGGACTTGGGAATCAAAGAATCTTTGTTTATCCTCCTTACTCTGGAATACCACCTCATTAAAACAGAGTTTTCCCTGAGCTCTTGCTGAGAGCTTCTCTTTAAACTTTTAAGCAGTTAAATGAGGTTCAATTAAATTCTGAATGTTTCCCTCATAAAATACTTATTTGAATGTGGTACTCAGGGGTCTCTCTGGGAAGGAAGGTTTGTGTAGGAGGAAGTAGAAGGAGAAATTTTAACTTTCATGCTTCAGTATTAACTGTGCCTTTGAATAAATTATGGTGCTTCTAAAGTAAACATGTCTATTCATAAATACATTCTGGATTTCCTCTGAGTAGCAGATAATGGGCCCAATTCTGCCCTTGGTTACCCCTGTTCACGTCTGGTAAGTGAGCTTGCATGGCAGTTGAACCAAGAGCAGAATTTGGCCTGATTCTGGCTATCAGAAGCTCCCCCATGTCATTGAGAGGCTACCAGCAGGTTGTAGGAGAAGCTGGAACTAAAATTGTGGCTTGTTGGCAACCGTTTGCTTTTCTCATGCCTGCTTCCAGTCAAGCTTTTCCTTCATGTTTTGCTACAAGACACATTACGTCATCTGTTTTCTCTGCAATAGTAAAGAATGGCAGGTGGTTTTCAATTCCATCTCCGTAAGAGTCTGTCAGAGCTAGCATTATGGCTCCCTTATTTCTCCCTGAAACCAATTATGCAGCACTGGTTTACAGGGAGTGAGAGAGCAATGCAAGTCCTAATACTCAGCTTGAGTGCTGTTAAAGAGTAATGACGGGAAATGTTACGTAAGGGTTTAGAGCTATTAAATCCATTGTGGATTCCAGAGATCAATTTAATAGTGAATTATTTTACAGAAAGAGAGGTAGCAAAGGAGCTTAGATTTCACTTGCTTATTGGTGAACCTGCTCTGTTTTTTCATCTTCATTTCTCTTTGATAAAAATTCAAACAAGGACTGAGAATACTTTACACTGCCTGTGTATTGTGATCAAAGGGCGTGAGAAGGTGGGGAAGTATTACAGTCCCCATTTGACAGAGCTTAGATGATCTGTAATTTCACCTGCATACATTTTTTTTGCACAACCAACTTGGGACCTCTCTGTGGCAAATACCCACCACACTCATGGAAGTTTGTGGGCTTTGTGGGTGCTCAGTTCTACCGAAAATCAAGCCCCATGTGTCTCAAGTTGAGTATCAGTGAACTAAGGCACGCAAAATTAGTGGCCGTTTTCGGAAATTTAGGCTTCAGTAGCATGGCTGAGGTAATATAACCCATGTCTCTTGATGCCGAGGTCGGTATCAGACCCAACCCCCACTCCCGCACAAAAGGGATATATTTATGGGTATTTTAAGGCTCTAATCACCACTCCAACTAAGCACTAGCACAGGGGAGTACTACTAGTTACTTCCATCCCTCCCCCACCATCTCTACAGAGATACCCACCCAAAATCCTGAATACTCAATTTTTCCATGAGTTTAAGTTTACCCATCTTTTCATACCACTGTTCCCTTTACCATTTCCTATGTTTAGTTATTGTGATGGATGTGACTCAAATCCCATTTAGTCTCACTGTATAAGAATAAGGGAGGTGGAGGGGAAGAGAGTTGTCCTAAAGTGAAACAATATTCTTTGCCTTCAGCCAATCAACAACGTGTGGGTATATGTAAGGCACAGCACTGTATCTCATTGAAATTCTGAGGATGTACTGATCATATCACCTACCCTGCATCGTCTTCTTTCATCAAAAGCCTTGTCTTGTAATCCTGATTTCTTAATAAAGACTAGGTATTGTATTTATATATTTATTTTACTAATGGAGCCTCAGGTTAAATTCAAAGTCCATTAGAACTGCTGCTTGCAGAGTGCCCTTGAAAGTGTGTTTGATTGCAGAACCATCCAAGCATGATAGGGAAAGCTCTGAAGCATTAACGGCTTTGGGAACACAAAGGTGGCTTTGCCGACTTATTTTAGTCCCACAGTGGCATCTGAACTGTCTCCTGGGGAAAGAAAATAACATAAAGAGTCTATATGTTGAAATGGTGTGTTTGCAAGGGACAGTGCTCTGGAATTAAATCCTCTTTTGTGACAGATGTGAAAATGACAGGCAGAGAAATGTTCAAAACTCCCAGAGTGAAATCCACCTCTCCCTGCACAAAGGTCAAGTAATCGGGCTTTGCGCAGAGAACAAAGCTGGGTGGTGGTGGAAAGAGATTGAATTCACCCACTCTGTTAATGGCAAAAGTCCACAGGGAGATGGGGCGGGGGAAGGGGAAAACAATGCAGACCTTCTAGCTGCCGTTCCAGACTATAGGCTGAAACAGCAGTTGCTGCTCCTTCATACACCATATACAGGAGTTTTGGGTCAGTGGAGCCATTTATTTTTCATGGCACCTCTGCACAGCTCTAGGTAGTTTAAGATATGCACAATTAAAAGGGTAAAAGTCCAGAATAGAGAGGCATGCCCCCATCATATCAACATTGTCCTGCCAGAACATTTGGCAGGACAGCTGCCTCCCCCAATCAGCTATCACATCCAATCTCTTCTGTTTTTTCTGGATGCTTCCCAAGGCTTTTCACACTATTTCCATCTTGTGTGAATTGAGCTTCAGACAGTTCTCCCTCATCCACTTCCCAGTCTCAGCCAAACACCAAGTCAGTTACTTAACTGCTGCAGCCAGGTCAAATGAGGTAGAAATGCAGCCTGAAGGTACCACAGCAGTCCACATGTTCTGACTAACCTTCTTGACGACTTCATAAACTCATTGTACAGGAAGGGCAATAAGGTAGAACCCTCTGGACTGGAGTGTGAGCAGTTGCAATATACAGTAGATTCTGACAAAGAAAAGCTTCTTCATTTCCAACCATCTCCAACCATGCCTCCACTCAAGGGCCAGTTTGAGTTTCCTTCACTGTAAGGAATTTCTGCATTGTGGATAAAAGTTGAAAGGACGGGCTTTAATTGTCAGCCTCTGTGGAACGGAATCTGTGTCTTCTTTCTTGGAGTATTGGCAAGTCATGCCTACTGAGATCCTGGAGACAGTGCAGGAGCTTTGAGTTGCTACCTGCAAGTGTGTGGCTAAGCAACTCTAGCAGTATCTGGAGTTTGCAGATTCCTTTGCATTATCTGCTAGCTTATTTCAGTGTTAGCATTATCTTAAAAGAGAAGCATAAAGCCATTCTCCTCTGGGTCTGATTCCTCATTGCTTAGAATACCCTTTTAGAAGCTTGAAAATTATATTTTATTCCCATCTGATTTTTTTTCTCATTTTCTGTTTGCCAAGCATTGATTTTTGTCTGTCTTGAATGAAGCTGAAATTGGATTTCTCTGTAATGGCTTGGTAAGGTACACATAAAAACTTAGACATTTCATATCTAGAGGACTTTTCCCATCTGATTATAACTACTTTTAGACAGGTAAAATTTAAGGCCTAAACTGGTTGATGGCAGTTTATTTAATTTTTTTAATATACTAGTGTTTAGTTTAGGCTTTGAAAGTGACTGGTGATAGACCATTAAAGTTTATTTCTTTAATAATTATACAAGGAAAATGTTTCAGTTTTCTCTCCCAGGGTTGCCACCATGAGTTCCTGTATTTGGTGAAGTTTTGGATTTTCTGCTAAAGCAGATTACTGGCATGTTACACACATGGTGCTGATTGAATTCTATTCTGGTTCAGTGTAAATTGTCCTTTTCATTCCTTCCAAAATTGCAGTGCCCATGATTATTGCATTTTTTATTGTAGTTACAAAATTCACAAGATGATTAAAAGAATGGTAATAATGTTCCTTAGAAAGTTCCAGAGGTGGCTCTCCCAGTGAGGCACTTGGGACAATACCATGTTCACAAAAGCTAGGCAACTAATCAGAGTCAAATAAACTTACTGCCATCCCCATCCACTGCTATTCACAGCTTTAATTTAAACAACAAAGATCTTCCATCCTTCAGATGAAGGATCCACGTAGGAGCAGATACTTCTGCACCCTACACTGTTACTCACATTCCACCAGTGGATACCATAGAAGCAGTGCTTTTGGGAGGCCACTTGATTAAACAGCCTGGCTGTCATATTAAAGGACCAAGGGGTACTTTAAAGGTACCCTTGAGAAACGAAAACATAGTCAGCTAAGGAAGAAACAGTGTCCCACCTTTATAGGTTAAGACCAGCATCTTAAATCCTGCTAGGAACCATTAAAGAGTCAGGGCCGAGTACTGTGCACCAGTTTAGTATGCTCTTGGTATGAAGCACCATTTAATAAGAGTGCAGAATTCAGCTGTCCAAACTTTCATTGCCAAATAGTCTTAAGGCATAGCTCCATTGAAATGGGATTATAACGAAGGCATGAATAACTGTAGAAGGTGTGAATTGAAGGAGCAGGTTGCCTTTTTCTCACCAGGAACAGATAGAAAAGAGCAGTTTTGATCACAGCTGCCACCTGTGCCTCTTGGAATAGCTTAGGATCGAATATGACCTCCAACTGCAAACCTGTGCAAGAGGCAGCATGTGCTCTTCCTCGGTCGATCAATAGGATTGATGGGACCACTGCCATTTTTTCTGGATACTTATCCATCCTGTCCACAGTATCTCCACTGTGTGGAGGTTGAGTTTTGGTCAGCTCACCCTCATCCAAACCGCCACTTGCACCCGAACACTGAGTAAATTACAGACCCTCCACAGCTGCCGGTCCAGTCTGTTAACTGAAATAGCAGTTACTGCCCTTCCACACACCCTGTGCCGGAGTTGTGGGCCACTGGAACCACATCACGTATATTTTCTAGCACCTTTACACAGCTCTAGGTAGTTTGATATGCACAATCAAAAGGGTAAAAGACCAGAATAAAGAGATCTTGCCCCATTATATCAATGCTCTCCTGCCAGATTGCTCTGCAGAACAACAGCCTCCCCCAAACAGCTACCACTTCCCATCTCTGCCACTTTTTCTGGATGCCTCACCAACCTATCCACATTATCTCCATCTTGTGTGTGGATCAGCTTCAGCCATCTTGCCCTCAACCAACCCCCTGGCCCAGCCAAACTCTGAATCAATTGCACAACTGCCCCAACCAGGTCAGGTAAAGTAGAAATGAGCATCCTCAGCTACCTGAAAGCACCACAGCTCCCAGATTTATGGCCTGTTAGAATGAACCCACTGACCCTTGATGGTGAGGTATATGACTATGAAACTTTTTTGAGCAGGGATATATACACAACATTGATTTCATGCCTGGGCCATGACCAGGGCATCTAGGTGCTACGGTAATACAAATAATAATAATGATCCAAGGCACATTAAAATAAATGGGAGGGAGATTTCTCATTGGCTTTACTGGGCTTTGGATCAGGCCCTAAGCTCCCAAACTCCTGTATCAGTTCACTGCTGTGAACTCAAGGTAAAAGTGGGGATGAGTGGTCTCCTCTTTGGTTGCTCTAAAATACTGATCAGGAATAGCGAGATGTGCCTAGGGCATTACAGCCCCCACCTTTACAGAGCCCCTCACAAATGCCTTTGGAGATGGTACAAAAGGTTAAAAATAGGGCTGGCAAACTATTGAAAAAATTAATCACAATTAACGATGCGATTAATCGCACTGTTAAACACTAATAGAATACCATTTATTTAAATATTTTTGGGTGTTTTCTACATTTTCAAATATATTGATTTCAATTACAACACAAAATACAAAGTGTACAGTGCTCACTTTATATTTATTTTTATTACAAATATTTGCACTGTAAAAAACAAAAAAAATAGTATTTTTCAATTCACCTAATACAAGTACTGTAGTGCAATCTCTTTATCATGAAAGTTGAACTTGCAAATGTAGAATTATGTACAAAAAAAAACTGCATTCAAAAATAAAACAATGTGAAACTTTAAAGCCTACAAGTCCACTCAGTCCTACTTCAGCCAATTGCTCAGACAAACAAGTTTGTTTACATTTGCAGAGATAATGCTGCCTGCTTCTTGTTTACAATGTCACCTGAAAGTGAAAACAGATGTTCGCATGGCACTGTTGTAACCGGCGTCGCAAGATATTTACGTGCCAGATGTGCTAAAGATTCATATGTCCCTTCATGCTTCAGCCACCATTCCAGAGGACATGTATCCATGCTGATGATGGGTTCTGCTCGATAATGATCCAAAGCAGAGCAGACTGATGCATGTTCATTTTCATCATCTGAGTCAGATGCCACCAGCCGAAGATTAATTTTCCTTTTTGGTGGTTCGGGTTCTGTCGTGTCCGCATCTGAGTATTGCTCTTTTTAAGACTTCTGAAAGCATACTCCACACCTCATCCCTCTCAGATTTTGGAAGGCACTTCAGATTCTTAAACCTTGGGTCGAGTGCTGTAGCTATTTTTAGAAATCTCACTCACATTGGTACTTTCTTCGCATTTTGTCAAATCTGCAGTGACAGTGTTTGTAAATCAAACATGTGCTGGGTCATCATCCGAGACTGCTATACTATGAAATATATGGCAGAATGCAGATAAAACAAAGCAGGGGACATACAATTCTCCCCCCAAGGAGTTCAGTCACAAATTTAATTAACATACTATTTTTGTAACGAACATCATCAGCATGGAAGCATGTCCTCCGGAATGGTAGCTGAAGCATACGAATGTTAAGCATATCTGGCACGTAAATACCTTGCAATGCCAGCTACAAAAGTGCCATGTGAACGTCTGTTCTCACTTTCAGGTGACATTGTAAATAAGGGTATGTCTATACTACCCGCCGGATCAGCGGGCAGCGATCGATCCAGCAGGGGTTGATTTATCGTGTCTAGACTAGACGCGATAAATTGACCCCCGAGCGCTCTCCCATCAACTCTTATACTCCACTGGCATGAGAGGCGCATGTGGAGTCGACGGGGGGAGTGGCAGCAGTCGACTCACCGCAGTGAAGACACCGCGGTGAGTAGATCTAAGTACACTGACTTCAGCTACGTTATTCACGTAGCTGAAGTTGCGTAACTTAGATCGATTTCCCCCCACCCCCCCCAGGGTAGACCAGGCTTCAGAAGCAGGCAGCAGTATCTCCCATAAATGTAAACGAACTTGTTTGTCTTAGTGATTGGCTGAACAAGAAGTAGGACTGAATGGACTTGTAGGCTCTAAAGTTTTACATTGTTTTGTTTTTGAGTGTAATTATGTAACAAAATATTATCTACATTTGTAGATTACACTTTCACAATAAAGAGATTGCACTACAGTACTTGTATGAGGTAAATTGAAAAATACTATTTTTTATAATTTATTATAATATTTGTAATAAAAAATAATAATATAAAGTGAGCACTGTACACTTTGTATTCTGTGTTTGTAATAGAAATCAATATATTTGAAAATGTAGAAAAACATCCACAAATATTTAATACATTTCAATTGGTATTCTATTGTTTAACAGTGCAATTAATCGCAGTTAATTTTTTTGAGTTAATGGCATGAGTTAACTGTGATTAATCAACAGCCCGAGTTAAAAACAATCCCAATGAAGAGGCAGATAAAAAAACTCTCTTTAAAACATTACCTACTGTAGGCTCCTTTCACTGACTGGCCATTTTAAATGACACCATTTTAGGGGCAAAGTTTCAAAAGGCCCCTCCCCAAAACTGTGCTAGCAATATTTGCAGCCATACCCTTTTAAATGTAAGTGAGTAATTAAGTGCAGAAGCACCCATTTTGGTCTCATAAACTTGTGGGGTCCTGAATGGGCATGTGTATTTGGAGGCCCGTTGGAAATCTGGCCATTAATTTGGAAATTGCATGAATATTGCTGTCATTTTATATTTAAAAGTGGGCACATGCACACATGCACACACAAAAGAGCTGCTTTAGCATGGAGATGCCATCAATGCTCATTATAGGGTATTGTATCGAGTGGCACAGATGCAGAACCTGCTGGAGTACATCAGCATATTAATCCTTGAGATCTAAAGGCTGTGAATTCAAAACCCAGAGCTGCTCACTGGAAAATATTTAGAGACACAGTGCCTGCCGTACAATTTCAGTGTGCAAACATTGCACACTGAAGATGGAGTGAGGATGGGGAGATACTGGTGCTGAATGTTGCAATATGTTCCAAGAAATGAAAACCAGGAGCAGTTTTTTTGAAGGCCCAGCTATTCTAAAAACAGAATCCAGACATCCTAATTAAGTCTCAACTGGTAGGGCTTGTTTTAATTCACAAGAAAAACAAGAATTAAAATTCAGCTACTGCTACTGCCCTCACAATGCATTATGTGTTTCTATTTGGAATGTGGTCTGAGAACAGAATTTGAAAGGAATATAAAACCCTACATATTTATCCATTTGAACCATTATGGGACTAGTTTCAGAGTAGTAGCCGTGTTAGTCTGTATCAGCAAAAACAAGGAGGAGTGCTTTTGGCACTTTAGAGACTAACAAATTTATTCGGGCATAAGCTTTTGTGGGCTAGAACCCACTTCATCAGATGCATGGAGTGGAAAATACAGGAGCAGGTATAAATGCATGAAAAGATGTGAGTTGCCTTAACAACTGTGAGGTCAGTCTAATGAGACAAATCAATTAACAGCAGGGAGGAAAAATAACTTTTGAAGTGGTAATGAGAGTGGCCCATTTCAGACAGTTGACAAGAAGGTGTGAGTAACAATAGGGGGAAATTAGTATTGGGGAAATTAGGTTTAGGTTTGTAATGACCCAACCACTCCCAGTCTTTATTCAGGCCTAATCTGATGGTGTCCAGTTTGCAAATTAATCCCAGTTCTGCAGTTTCACGTTGGAGTCTGTTTTTGAAGTTTTTTTGTTGAAGAATTGCCACTTTTAGGTCTGTTATTGAGTGACCAGGGAGATTGAAGTGTTCTCCTACTGGTTTTTGAATGTTATGAGACTAGTCTTTCTTGAGTCTCTACACAGACTGAGACTAAAGAAAACTGGGTTCTAATCTTGAATCTGACACTGACTGGTTATGACCTTGGCCAAATTGATGTCTGTTACCTCATCTATAAAATTGATTTTGTAACACCTGCCTCTCAGAGGTGTTCTGAAGTTTAATCAGTTAGCATATGTAAATTATTTACAGCAACTTGAGATCCTCTGATAGAAGGTGCAAATAACAAAATTTATATGAAATATCTCTATTTTTAAGTACCTATCTGAAAACTTGCATTGATGTATCTGATACTTACTATGCATTTCACTGAAATACAGTGGTAACCCGTAAGGATCAGTTTGGTCAGGTTTTGTTTTGACTTACAACTGAATGATCACTATATCCAGAGCCCTAAAGCAGTGAATTTTCAAGATCAGATGCATACAGACATTCAAAGTCACTATCTCATATGTATACAGCACGTTTTACCAGGCATCTTAAGACCCGGGTGGTAGGTCAGACAGATATTAACTGTCTTTAACTGACATTCCTGCCAACTGGACAACTATTTTATCTGCAGCCAGTTTGCCCTTACAAAGGGATGAAATTCTTTCCTACCTTTTGCAAAATCCAAATGATTCTTGATTAGTGAGAGTGAAGGGCAAACCCACTGACACCAAATTACTTTTGGAAAGCAATTTTTGATCCTTATAACTGAATGATCATGTGATCTGGCTACTACCAACAAACAACAAGTCACTACAGTCAAATTCTTCTGTGTAATTAAAAAAAAAAAAAAAAGGAGGTCGAGTACCTTGGCATTTTGCAAAAGTGCCTCTTGCCCTTCCTGCCATATCTAGGTGAGAATGGAGCTCCTTTGGGGCAGCCGTGAACTCTGTAGTAAAGGGGCGTGGCTTTTAATTTGAAAGCCTCTGATTACCAAGCTTCTGGAGATGAAAAGAGAAAATCTATGAGGAGAAAAACTGAGAGCATGTAAATAAAAAATAATTCCATAAAGACAAGAAAGCAGCCAGTTTCAGTGGCACTCTGGGACTGCCGTATTTCTGTCTTGGTGTCCTGTGTATTTGATATATATCTTTCTCTGCAGGAGGAATTGGCTGCTTGGGTCGAGACAGGGGACAGGCACGGCAATGTCTTGATGCAGTGGAGATTTATAACCCTGATGGGGATTTTTGGAGAGATGGGCCTCCGATGCCTTCTCCTCTCCTCAGCTTACGAACCAACTCCACTAGTGCAGGCTCGGTGGAAGGGAAGCTATATCTCTGCGGAGGATTTCATGGAGCAGGTATTGAATACATCTGAAAGGAGTTTGATGTTTCTTCCACAATTTAAGCTTTACCATTCCATCACACATACAGTCACTGAAGGGATGACTGAGTAGCCTAATCATCAGGTTTAAAATACCGAAGTTCCCGAGCCCCACAGAGTTGCACCCTAGCAGAGTTGATTCAGCCATTTGTATTTCTGATTCCTAATGTCAATATAAATTGAGTACCATGCTGTTTACTTGCTTTTAGACTTTTGGCTAAAACACATAAGGTGTTTCAGATTCCAAGAGTCTGATCTCTGCTACACCTGTGAAAATCAAACTCCACTAACTTCAGTAGGGTGATTCCAGATTTACATCAGTGTACCTGAGATCAGAGTCTGCCCCTAAGTTTCTATGTTAGGCACACTAAAAAGTTTTGGATATTTTTTTAAGAGTAAGGCTTTGTCCTTAGTCAAAATTTCTATTCAGCATAGCTACCTGGCCTTCATTACCACAGTATTTGAGCACCTCATTTCCTGCCCCCCTTTCCATCCTATGGCTGGAGAGATATTTATGGGCTACTTCACCTTGAATGGGTACCTTGAAATATGTGTTAACTACTTATGCTAAACAATCTGTTCCACCTTGTATTTAGCTGTGACACTCGGGGAGCTTGTTTACACGTACAGCGCTGCAGCCGTGCAGCTGCGCCGCTGTAGCGCTTTGGTGAAGATGCTACTACACTGATTGGGAGAGCTTCTCCCGCGGTGTAGTAATCCACCTCCACGAGAGGCGGTAGTTATGTCGACGGGAGAAGCTCATATGTTTCCCAGACCTGAAGAAGAGCTCTGTGGAGCTCAAAAGCTTGTTTTCTAAGAAGGCCTTTGCACAGCACCCCTGTGAGGTAGGAAAGTACTGCTATTCCCCTTTTACAAGCAGAGAAATGGGACTTATCCAATATCATAGAATCATAGAACTGGAAGGGACCTCGAGAGGTCATCTAATCCAGTCCCCTGCACTCAAGGCAGGACTAGGTATTATCTAGACCATCCCTGACAGGTGTTTGTCCAACCTGCTCTTAAAAATCCACAGTGAAGGAGATTCCACAACCTCCCTAGGCAATTTATTCCAGTGCTTAACCACTCTGACAGTTAGGAATTTTCTCCTAATGTCCAACCTAAACCGCCCTTGCTGCAATTTAAGCCCACTGCTTCTTGTCCTGTCCTCAGAGGTTAAGAAAAACAATTTTTCTCCCTCCTCCTTGTAACAACCTTTTATGTACTTGAAAACTGTTATCATGTCCCCTCAGTCTTCTCTTCTCCAGACTAAAAAAAAACAATTTTTTTCAATCTTCCCTCATAGGTCATGTTTTGTAGACCTTCAATAATTTTTGTTGTTCTTCTCTGGACTTTCTCCAATTTGTCCACATCTTTCCTGAAATGTGGCACCCAGAACTGGACACAATACTCCAGTTGAGGCGTAATCAGCGCAGAGTAGAGCGTAAGAATTACTTCTCGTGTCTTGCTTACAATACTCCTGCTAATACATCCCAGAATGATGTTTGCTTTTTTTGCAACAGCGTTACACTGTTGACTCATATTTAGCTTGAGATCCACTATGACCCCCAGATCCCTTTCCGCAGTACTCCTTCCTAGGCAGTCATTTCCCATTTTGTATGTGCATAACTGATTGCTCCTTCCTAAGTGGAGTACTTTGCATTTGTCCTTATTACATTTAATCCTGTTTACTTCAGACCATTTCTCCAGTTTGTCCTGGAAACTGAGAAGTACCAGCATTATCAGAGATCAGGAGGAAGGTCCCGTGGTGAGAATAAAGAAGGCGTTGGGAGGAGGCCATGGGGAAGTAGCCCAGGGAGTTGTAGCTGTCACGCAGCTGTTACAGGAGCCACTGTGGACAGCTGCACTCCACAGGGCCCTGGGCTGGAACCTGGAGTAGAGGGCGAGCCCGGGTTCCCCCCATCCCTCCATCCCCCGCAACTCCCTACTTGATACCGGAGGAGTTGACCTGGACTGTGGGTTCCACCAAAGGGGAAGGTCTCTGGCCTGTTCCCCGATCCACTACGTGGATCATCAGAGACTGTGGGGATTGTTCTTCCTTTTCCCCATGCTGGCCAGTGATGAGGCTAACTTAGTGAACGGCAGATTTGAGCCACGAAAGTGGCCAAACTGAGGGCTGCTGTGAACCTCTGAGGCAAGCAAATCTGCCAATAAGCGCAGGACCCACCAAGACAGAGGAGGAACTTTGTCACAGTATGAATATTATCTAACAGGCATATTTTGTGTCATCTTTCAGCCAAGAATTTTGTGACCTCAAAGCACTAGTGGTTATGACACGTCATTGTGTTTCCATGGCAAACATTGTGCTATCATGTTTTACTAGTTTCTCACAGCAACATTCGGATTCAAAAACAAAAAGCCTAAACCAACTAAGTGCAAATTTCAAAAGACTGATCAGATGCAACAGTAAATGAAGCAATTACATTCATCATGACTAACTGTTTAGTATGAAACTTTCTGAATAAAGGCACTATGGTAGCTTCAGAGACATCAAAAACACCCAGTCTGAACACCATCACACTTTGGCACTGAGTCATATGTAAAGGGTGCTGGTACTGGGATTAGAAAAGGGAGAGAGGGAGGAGTCAGAGTGTGTGTCTGAAAGTCCCCAGGTGGATTTCAAGATGGTGAAAATCTTAGAATCATAGGGTTAGAAGGGACCACAAGGGTCATGTGGTCTAACCCCCTCCCAAGTTGCAGGATTTGTTGTGCGCAGTCACTAAACCATTCAAGAGACAGATGGCTATCCAGCCTCCTGTTGAAAACCTCCAGTGAAGGAGCTTCCACTACCTCCCTAGATAGTCTGTTCCACTGTCCTACTGTTAGGAAGTTTTTCCTGAAATTTAATCTCAAATGAAGTTTTGTGGGTGCATTAGATGGGAAGTCAGACTAGATGATCAAAATTATCCCTTCAGGGTATGGATCTATGGACTATCAGAAATTAGGTTTGAGTGGATGCTTTTTGATTTGCCCCTCTTGCAATCTTTCTGTTATGTGTTTGTACAATGCCAGCATAATGGGTCCCCACTAGTGCAAAATAAATAATGACATAATGTTCTTTTAATGTAGTTGGGGTTTTTTATTTAGCTTGCAAATCCAGCACTTGGAAGTTAGTAAATGTCAGTTTTACAGTTGCCAGTACAACTTCCGTTCTGCCCTGAATGCACTAATGAGGCAGGGTCCCTGCAGGAAGAATAGGATGCAATCATGTCACTGAAAACTGCATCCCTAATGCCTGTGCATAAGGGGGCCAAAATACAGCTGCACTGACAACCGTCAATCCGGAGGTTTGGTTTTCTTACTTTCAAACACTTGACTTTGCAAATTAAATCATGTTCCTTTACATAGTGTTTTTTTTTTGGGGGGTGCAATTTCCAAGGGTTTCATTAAAGGAGAAAGGTAAAGCCAGATTTTATTATGCACAACTCTAGCAACCACCAATCACACATCATCAAGAGGGTTTGAACTCTAGGTCATCAGCATGATAGCACAGACATTGACCACTCATACTGCAGGACTAACTGGCAGCAAAAGGCTATTATTCCAGAGGCAAAAATGGGCAGATGGGACCGTGTGCTGGGCCCAGAGGCGTGGTTGGGGTAAGCCTGGTTCTCTCTCTTCTCTGCCATGTCCCCTGGACATTGTGGGAGCTCCTGCCCCATGTGGTGCCACTGAGGCAGGAGGAGGAACGAGCCCCTGGTGCTATGTGTTGGGTTCGGGCTGGGGTGAGGACTGGGGTTTATGGAGGAAGCCTAGCTGGGCTCCACTCACCCTCACATAGCTGCTCCAGCAGCTCCCAAGCATTTCCAAAATAGTGTTTCTGCTGCTTTGGAGCAGCCTGGGCGCAGCTCTCTAGAATATTCCTGTTTGGCTGCTATTTTGGCATTCTGGCAACGTTTTCCTCAGGCACACAATGGAGCAGGGCTGCCCAGAGGATTCAGGGGGCCTGGGGTCTTTGGCGGTGCGGTCCTTCTGCTTCGGGGCACTTCGCTGAAAACTCTCCTGGGGGCCCCTGCAGGGCCTTGGGCCTGGGGCAAATTGCCCCACTTGTCCCCCCTCTGGGCGGCCCTGCAACAGAGAGAAAGGGGTCTGGTAATTTTCAGATGTTTATCACTCAGCCAAACCTAAACGGTATTTCACAGGACAAGCTCATGGCACATCTGTAACCTCAGCCGAATTTCAAAGGGGTGCTTGCTGCTGTGAACTCTGGAGGTGTCAGAGCTTCTCCAAAAAGGTCAAAAGCAATTTTTATAATGGAAGTTGTTAGGCAACCTAAATATCAAGGTTGCTACCAGCTCTCCCTATAATAATAAATCAGTCCAACCCCCACAGCCTGATTCATCTTTGCTTGTACTTAAACCTAATCTGGATCCAGCCCAGGGCTCAGATTGCACCTCCTTAGTGAACTGGTATGGTATGTTTTTGTTTTGTGTTTTTGGCTGGCTGCCATTTTGATTTTGCTCCTGTGCCCTTCACACTGCCTAGCTGACACTCAACAGCCATCTTGAGTTGTTATCGGCACCCCTGGAGAATCAGAGGCCAGAGGCACCACATGCAAACACACACCTGGGCTCAAAAGCACCAGCTGTCAACTACCTGAAGGCCCCAGACTTGAATGAGGGGAAAGTCAATACCGCACACTGGCTACTGCTCCTGCCACCAAGTCCCTGGGCTGCCACTGCTTTAAACTCCCGTCATTGGGGGCTCCACTCATTGCCACTTCTCAAGTCTCTCAGCCTGCCTGAGAGAGTACAGCCAGAGTAGCAGTAACAGCCACCTCAGCAGCACGGGAGGAGCAACTGTACAGGCAACAATCCAAAGCCCCACGAAGGGGGAGTCAGTGGACCTACTGAGCTTTGCTGAGAGTGAGCTGAACCCAGAAGAGCATGCCAAACAGTGCAGAGTGTGCAAGGGTGAGCTGAGCCCAAGATGTCTCCAAGACTCACCAAGGGTAAGCTGAGCCCTGGTAGGCCTCTGAACCCCAGGGATGGCATAATGGCATTTTGTTTGGATGTTTCCTGTAGGGCAGGGTTTGATTTGTGGGTGGAGCTTTGGAAAGTACCACTTTTTTTTAGTTTGATCCTTGATCCAGATCTGGACCCTGGCTCATGTGTGTTGTCCTGCTGAGAGGCGCCATCTTCCCGTAATATTACTTCTGACAATGGCCATTCTAGGTATGTGAAAAACCATTTCTGTTCTGCTGAAATTCCAGTTTCAAATCTGCTTTAACTTGACTTGGGAAGCTTAATTCTGTAGCCACTAAAACAATGGTGTCCACATTAACTGGCTTGGTTCTCCTAAGAAGTGAACTAATATTAAGTCAGGAGGAATTATTAATCTATTTGTCTCTGACGCTCTGCTCCCCCAGGCATTCCAGTGTCACAAATGCTATCTGTCAGCAATATTGCAGCCCCCAGCAAGATGCGCAGAAATATGGTGTTTTAATTAATTGAAATCTTGTTGACAATTAATCTATAGTTTTGCAGACAAGCTGCTCTTAAAGTGAACATTCAGAATAATGCAATGGGCAATAGCCATCTCGTGTTCTACTAGATGTTTTGCTGAGCTACTGCCATAGCTACGGATTTTAAACCAGCTTTTGTAGCTTGCCTGCATAATGGTCTTGTTGATACATTTTATATTTCCTTTGCCTTTTTACATAAAATGAAATCCTAGACCCTGCACAGGGTGACAGCTATTAGTGTTTCGAGCTGTGTGTATGGCATAAGCAGTCACATTAGCATGCTTCACTGAAGGATGTGGCAAGCTCATGTTAAGTTATTCAGCATTACATATTTATAAAATGCCTGCCAGTTAAGTTTCCTATTTCTTTCACTGATTCTGAAGATAAAAATGTTCATGGGTTAAAATCGTGGAGGGGTGTGTGTGGGGGGGTGTGCGTGTTTGTTAGAAGTGGGTTATTTGCTTTCACTCTAGGTTTGCCAAGGTGCAAATTTGTTGACCTTCACATCATGTTGTCAAGCTTATGTGCTTTCCTAGGCTTGGGGGAGGGTTTGAATCAATTGAGGAATTGGTAGAAGCTGTACTTTTGCTAGGGGTTTTTGTTTACAGATATTGACCCAATTGTATAATTAGTAGAGTTGTAGGAATAAATTCTGGGCATACATGCAGATATAATTCTTAAATTATTTTTAAAAATTAAATACTATTGTTTGCTAAGAGCACGTGCCTAGGCTGTCACTCAAAACTACCCACCCTCATATGTCCTTGGCTGTTTTGCAAAACAAAAGGAAAACTACCTGAATTCAGCTATTAAAGGCCCTACCTCAAACACAGGGTCTGCTGCTATTGGTCCATCACATATAAAAGTCCTTCCGAACCTCATCAATTAAATCCACTTGATACTGAGCTAGGTGTATTTGAAGTGGCAGTTAACCCCTTCTCTACCTCAAATACAGTTCAGAGCAGTAATATATGTTTATACCAATGTTGCTACAATGAATTAAAGACGTAGCTAGTATGTTTGTGCACCACTGCCTTCTCCTGGATGAAATCAGAGATGCTTAACTGTGTGTCATAGGACCCATCCTGTTAATAACAACTGGAGATTCTCCTTTGGCTTAAGTGGTAGGGGAGTCTCTGATTTTGGAGCAGGAGGGCCTGAGTTACATCCTTGTAGTTATTATGAAGTTCCAAGTAGCCACGGCATGCAGCATAGGGACACTCATGAAGTCCTAGACAATCATGGAATTGTTACGTTTCTATACTGTGACAAAGTTCCTCTTCTACTTTGGTGGGTATTGCACTTATTGGCAGATCTGCTCGCCTTGGAGCTTCACGGCAGCCCTCAGTTTGGCCGTTTTCGTGAATCCACAGTCCAGGTCAACTCCTCCTGTGTCTGACCAGGAGTTGGGAGGTTTGGGGGGAACCCGGGCCCGCCCTCTACTCTGGGTTCCAGCCCAGGACCCTGTGGAATGCAGCTGTCTAGAGTGCCTCCTGGAACAGCTGTGCGACAGTTACAACTCCCTGGGCTACTTCCCAATGACCTCCTCCCAACACCTTCTTTATCCTCACCATAGGACCTTCATCCTGGTGTCTGATAATGCTTATACTCCTCAGTCCTCCAACAGTCAGCGTTCTCACTCTCAGCTCCTAGCGCCTCTTGCTCCCAGCTCCTTACACGTGCACCACAAACTGAAGTGAGCTCCTTTTTAAAACCCAGGTGCCCTGATTAGCCTGCCTTAATTGATTGTGGCAGCTTCTTGATTGGCTGCAGGTGTTCTAATCAGCCCGTCTATCTTAATTGTCTCCAGAAGGTTCCTGATTGTTCTGGAACCGTCCCTGTTACCTTACCCAGGGAAAAGGGACCTACTTAAGCTGGGGCTAATATATCTGCCTTCTATTACCCTCCTGCAGCCATCCGGCCCGATCCTGTCACAATACAGATATTTAAATAGCTAACCCAAATGTATTTAACTGCCTCATCATCATCATTTACATGACGTGCTCTTGAAAACAAATATATAAATTGGAATAGTGTTTAGTTTCTAGCAGGGCAGTGCCATGTTGTAATTACTGTATTCCAGCTGAGCTAATGAGTTTGGATCTCAGCACCATCCTTTCCTGAGAGTGGACTAGCTTAACGGTTTTTTATTTTGACTAATCTACCATAACGTCTGCTCCCTTCAGTCTCATCTGTTATATGATTTAGATGGAGAATAATTGTTGTGCTTGTTTTGGATTATAGTGGTTACAGTACATTACTTGAAGCAAATTAAATTTAGACATATTAAGGAGCCTGGCACAGTAAATACTGTACTTGTGAAGTTTGGGGGATGTGGGATTGGAACAAAACTGTTTCTGAAGCACCCTGCTATGTTCCCAGTTAAATAAAGCAGGAGGGCAAGTTCTTGGCTGATTGCTGCCTGTTTGCAACCCTGCTTGTTTCCCTGATCAGTTAGAATTTACTAGGTAACACTGAATATTTAAAGTTCTCCTGTCCACAGTTATTATGTTTTGAATACATTTTCCTATTAATAAATGGGATGCAGAATCCCTGTTTTGTTTTGCACAGATCTAGCTCATCATAAGCTGTCAAGCTGCAGGCTCTCAACCATCTATCAAGCCTGCATGTGGAATCCACACTAAGAAGCTGCTGAATGACCTTTCACCTAATTTTCACACTAACCAGAGTAATATGTAATTCAGCTCTTGGGGGAGAGAGAGAGAGAGAGAGAGAGAGAGCTCTAGCAAGCTCTGTTCCTAGAAATGGCTGCCCACTTATCCAGCATTCATCAACCTAAAACACACAACAGTAACTAAGGCTGATATAGGTCTCAGAAGCAATGACGATCTGCACCTGCTTGCTACGGGTTCTGAATTTGACCCCGTGTTTGATGGGAAGATATTAGTAATCCAGTCACACTTCAGATCAAGTTTCTATTTATATCTAGTTTAGAAAGTGTTAATAAATGTTCAATAAATGTTCAACAATTGTTATAGAGTCCAATAGGTTGCTTATAAACATGGCTTACAGCCATGTATAACATCTGCTGATGTACTTATAACTGTCTATAACATATTGTTACCCCCTGGGGCCAAAATGTGGGGTCTAGTAGGTTGTTCCAGCTAGCAGCAGAAACTGGTGATAGTCGGGATTTCTTTGATGCAGTTTTGTTCACTTATAAAGAATGTACAAAGTCCTGTGTCTCTGAATGCAGAAGGAACCAAGAACAAAAGGAGCACTTTCTTAGCTTTCAGCCCAAGCCTAGGGTTGCCAGTTTTGGCTGGCCGTATTTCTGGAGGTTTCATCACCTAACATAATCTTTAATTAAATATTAATCTTTAATTCCTGGAGACTCCAGGACAATCCTGAAGGGTTGGCAATCCTACCCAAGCTGCTTTAGACCCAAAAGCTGTCTCTGTAGCTTTATCCAGGGACACCCTGTGCTGAGAGGCTACTGCTAAGCTTTCTTGTGGTTTTTTGCCTCTGCTTTTGTTCTATTCTTACCTGTTCACCATTTCAGTGTGTGTGCTCTCCACCCACACACCAGCCCACCTGGTCACAATGCCTAGTCAAACCCTCCGCTCACCTGCTGCTAGTTTCTGAGCAGACTCTGTTAGGGTTTGTTTTAGGTGTGACCCTTAAGTGTCTCTTACAACTGTCTTAAATGTGGGACTTGGTCACACATCAGTTTGAATGAAGTTTTAATTTAACCCCTAACAATGTTTCACACACCTCATAACAATATACTGCTTGTGTCTACAACATGCTTATAACATTTATTAATCCTTTCTAAACCATTTATCAATGGGATCTTAGCATAGAGTGGGACCAGTAATTCTGTTTCTGTAAGGGCCTGGTCCTGCAGCCCTTACTCATGTGCTACTGAAGTCAATGCACCTAATCTTGTGACCGTTGAAGTTAATGTGAGTTTTGCCATTAACTTCAGTGGGAACAAAATCAGGCCTGAGGAGAGTACGCATGAGCGTAAGGAATGCAAGATAAAAGGATAAATAATTAGAAAGGCTCTGGATATTGAAACCCAAACAAAGACAGTTGAAATAGCAGTGGAAATGGGAGGTCCTCCCTCTAAGCCACCACATCCAACTTTTAAAAACAGCGTATAGGTCATGAGTGCACTGACCGCTCATGAAGTTGAGACTGGGGGGCTAGAAGCATTAGACGCTAGGTAGGCAGATCGATAGAGGCCTTGTCTGAATTGGGTTCATTCTCTGAACAGATGCACCGAACTGTAAGATACATCGCACCACTGTACACCCAAGCCACAATGTGCCTCCTAGTTCTCCCCGAGCTCTGGTGGGTCCGTACCCTGCACCAATTCTAAGCCTGGCACAATGTGCACTGGCCAGTGTGCTGAGGGGTGAAGCCCAGGCTTTCCCTGTTCCCTGCACACATGCACAGATAAGGAGATGTAGTGACTCTGCAAAGGGTGTGCTCTGTGATGTGAGTAGCCAGCTCAGAGGAGTTAGGGAGCACCGTATGCCCCCATGCTCCCCTGCATGGGCACACAGGATGGCTCATGATCTGGCTCCTAGTGATGGACAGAAATGGGATTGAGTACCTGGAGAAAACATTTTCCTCTTTTGTCCAATTGCAAGTCAGGATTTCATGTCTCCCATGATGACAGGCTAACAAACCATTTAACCCATTGCAGCAAAAGCATGTGCATTCCCCTGCCCCCAAGCTTGTAACATTGTAACAGGTAATTAGGAAGGCAGCTATGAATGGCCATGAATAATGTGGCGGGAGGTGTTGTAGTCATGCTATATGGAGAGAACATTATGTGTTTTCTGGTACAGAGAATCACAGAAATCAGAGACGTGTAAATTGTAAAGGACCTTAAAAAGACAGGTAAAAACCCCATTGGGTAAACAAACCAATGCTGGAATCAAAGCATTTCAACAGTGACAAGTCAGATTTAGAATAGCTGTTAAACGCCAATGGCTGGAGGTGTTGGAGAATAAAGACCAGAATGAGGATCTGCCAGACATTTTGGGGATCTGGTGGGTCTGTAATGCCTGAATGAATCCTTCAAGGAAAGCTAAGAGCAGCCAGTTAACAATTTAGCAGCTAGAGTTTTAGTGGCTGTTTTGAAGCTGATCCAGGACAAAGAGTTAGGGTGCAGTATGGAGATGTGTGTGTCAGACATAGAAAAGTGGTATGACGATGTGGGGGGAAAAGCCAGGACTGAGATCAGCAGCTGTGCATAAAGGAGCTTGGGACAGGAATTTCACAGACCACAGAAGCCTACTGATGAGAAGCAGACACATGAATGCTAATTCCAGCTGTGAAAGTGACATACGTGTGGCCTTTGTCGAGCCTCTTAATCACTTCATGCATCAGTTTCCTCATCTGTAAAATGGAGGCAATAATATTTACACCAATGGGCTATTAAGGATTGATTAGATACTGGACCAAATTTGTGCCTGGTGTAACTCCACTGAAGTAAAATTAGTAAGGTTTAGTTTGTTCCCTTGTCTCTAAAGTGCTGTTCAAATATTTTCCTCATATGTTCTTATGGTTAAAGCAGTGTTCCAGAGTTCCAGTTGCCAGAGTTCCAGTTCCAGAGTTCCAGTTGCCAGCTCTGCTACAGAATTCCTGTGTGACCTTGGGCAAGTCACTTCATTTTCCTGTGCCTCAGTTTCCCTTTTGTAAAACATTAATAATAATACCGATAAAATAAGGGTGTTGTTGGGGTAGATTCATTAATGACTGTGCAGCTCAGATAATACAGTGATGGGGGGCCATGCAAATACTTGGCTAGATTTGCAAGTGGTGCTTACACTTCAAGATGGAAAATAAATATCAAAGAGATCAGAAGTAATACATAACCTATATCCACAAGGCAAAGTTGTTACCCCCAAACCACATATGGAATGCAATTTGACAGAACAGAAAAACAAATAAAATATTTATAGCATTGCCTGAAGCAATATTGTAGGTCTTAACATGCAGTGGTCCATCTTGATTCAAGTGGCATGAGAAATCATACAATGAAAAATCAGTCCAGTAATGCTGGATAGTGAAATGCATTAAAAAATATAGCTTTTAATAGAATTGGATGTTTCTGAGCATATGGATGGAGGCGGCCATCTTATTGAAAAGTAACATTCTCTCTGTCAGTTTCATCCTGCTTTAAACACATGGAGAGAAGAACATTGTTATGTAAAAAATGATACCATTTTGTTTACAAACAAAACATTTATATCAGCCTTAGTTACTGTTGTGTGTTTTAGGTTGATGAATGCTGGATAAGTGGGCAGCCATCTCTAGGAACAGAGCTTGCTAGAGCTCTCTCTCTCTCTCTCTCTCTCTCTCTCTCCCCCCCCCCCCAAGAGCTGATGGGCTAAAGTGTTAAGCAGGATTTTGAAGATTATGCCTGCAAATTCTACATGCAGAATACTGTAGTTTGCATATGTGAAATGTTATTTTTATTGGCAAATTAAAGTCTCAATTACAAAACAAGGTCTTTATTGCCTGGAAAAGGTGGTTTTATAGGTGCAGTATTAGGTCTGTACACAGATTTTGCACCAGTATAACTATGCCAGTTAGGGGTGTGCTTTTTACCAATATAGTTGAATCGACACAATCTCTAGTCTGGCAAAGTTATACTGGTATAAAGATGCCTTATACTGGTATAGCCTATTCCCCTTCTTATATAAGAATAAGCTATACTGTTATAAATACTTTTATAGTGATATAACTGCATTCTCACTGGGGAGAGGGGTATTGCACCGCTTTAACTCTACCAGTATGTTAAAGTGGTACAGCTTCTGTCTGTAGACAAGCCCATAGGCAGAGTTAACCGGAGCTAGCCTACCATGGGTGAAGCATCCCCTCTGCAAAGTCCTACCCAATCTAGACCCATGGAACTGCATCCCCACTGGTGCTTTACTAGTCTGTGTGCTTGGCTGGATTTCTAGCAGGATATCCCATTGTTCTTCGTGGAGTATTAAACTGGACTACTTTCTGAATCCATTCACAGTGTATTGTAGGAGAACGTGTCTGTTCTATGTAGGCTCCTGTGAGAAAATCTTATGGATCTTACTCAAAAAAATACCTCTCAGGATTACTTCTGATGGTTCAATCAGTATCTCTAGCAGAATGAAATCTCAGTTTGTGTAACAGTGAAATCTATTAAGTGACCATTTGAGTCACTAAAAAGAAATAATTTGCTTAATGTAGGTGGTTGAATATAAAAGTGGAGCAGAACTGTGCTAAATTTGTTTGGGGATACTGTGGGGTGGTTTCTTAAGACAAGTTGCCCAATAAGGGTGATCTCTTGAGTGAGTGTAGGTTCTACTGTGCACTCATAAAATCACTTTTCAGCAAAATAAGCTACTATAAGAGATTGAAGCTTAGAAATACAAATTATAATTAAAATAACAGAGAAACTGATGAGACAGTGCTTAGAGCATCACTTGAGTTACCTCTAAGCTAAGGTTTGGGATTCGCGTTAAAGCCTGAATCCAGACTAGAGACTGGAACCAATGGCCCCAAACTCACACAAGGTATTCTTGCAAAATTTTGGCCCAAAATAATATTAGACAATAGTGGCAATAAATAATACTTAGCTCTTACATAGCAGTGGAAGTCTTACGAGATCATCTCTTTTTGTGAGATTTCTACCCTGTTCGGCTGAAACCTTGCAAGAATGCATTGGCTGTGCACAAACTGGATCTGCAGCATTGGTCCTTTCTGTTTTTAGACCCAAAATCTGGAACCAGAATCACAGAACCACATTTGAATTCAGTGATTTGAATTTGATTCCCACCAAAATTCAAAGGGCTTCAGAGATGAAGAACCAATTTTAGCCCATTTCTTGTTAACATATTTTTTCTTTGTCTCAGATAATTCTCTTTATGTGAACCAAATAGGTGTAGTTTCCTTTTAAGTTAAGCGAGATAAGACTAGAGAAATTATGACATCCTTTATTCCAACAACATAGACTCTCTTTTTTTCTCTCAAGAGTTGAGCGTTAACTAACACCCCATGTGCTGGAAAACAGAATTCGTAGAGAGAGGAACAAAACTGGTTACAACAGCCTACAAAAAAGGGAAACAAAAGACACTAAAGGTTATGAGTCATGAGGGTCAGGAAAAGACACAGCAAGACTTGTGGGGAGGATTTCTGAATCTTCCTTTGATGTTTTAATTAGGATTTTTTTTTCAAGTGTTGCAATCCTCCACAGAATGTTTTAGACAGCTCCACTGTTTGATTTTCTCACTCGATTGTCTCATTTTGTCGTGATCCACGCCAAAGAAATTCCTGGCATAATAATTTATGGCATAAAGGAGTTGATCTAATAATAAATAACAGGACTGGTGCTTCCAGTGTCACATACTGGGGCTGCTTGTGTCTTCCTGTTTGCTTTGAAAGAAACCCTTCTCACTCCTGCTGGGTCATATAGAAACAAGAGCTCTTTGCTGGTGCTTGTAGATGTCATTTGTTTACAGTCTCTGTCAATCAAACCTTTCTTCTCCATATTTTAACTGGGTGTTTTAGCAGCTTGTTCTCTTCTTTCATGGATGGATGGTGCTTTCCTACCTATTATTCTTCCTCTTTCCTTGCTGAACTGCATGAGTTTGATAAGCAAAACATCACGACTGGTTAGCTCCCCCCGGGCTGTATGAAGAAATGGAACAAGGGGTATTTAGATAGGGACAAATCCTAACGAGGTCTTACTCAGGTTATATTCAGGCTTTACTCAAGAAAACTCCTGAAGGGGAATTAAAGCTAAAGTAAGGGCTCAGGATTTAGTTCAGTGACAAATGCAGCCTACCCCTTGTTCAAACTTGTTTTCCCCTCTTCCACAATTAATTGTGGGCAAAACTGAGAAAAAATTATGATTTGAGGTTCTGAACTGAGACAGAAGCATCTCTTTGTGTTACCATATGAGAAACGATGTGACTGGAGTTGGTGAATAGTTTCTTTAGGAATGAACACATGGCAGAAGGCACAGGTAATTGGAAACAGGGTTGGCTTTGGGTGCTCACCACACCAGTTGATGTGGGGGAGCTACACTAATGTAGATTTACCCCCAGTTATCAGGGTGGGGAAACTTATCCTGAAATTCTTTTTTCCACATGACTGTCCCCCACATCCTGAAAGCCAACCTTCCAGGACAGTTGAAGAGCCCTGGATGTATGTTAGGTCTCGTGATATCGAGCCATTGTGACACAATTGTTTTCACCTGTTGCTCCTAAATCATAAGAAGACATGGATGTTGTGGATAAGACTGGGGAACTGCTAAGACTGTTCTCATGGGAGAGAATGAAAGGCCTGTGCTCCCAAGGTTACAAGCTTTGCAGCTCTCTGGAACTTCAACATTTTCTTTCCTCTTCTTTCCTTTGCTGGTTGATCCACAAAGCAAAATTGCTGTCAGCCTCAAAGAAGGGAAAGGTACAAATGCTCTCACATACACTCACTAGAGATAAAGGCATAGGTTTTGAGGGCATGTAAAAAAGGATCAAGAGCAGCCTCCAAGGAAGAGATGAATGGGAGTGCCAGTCTGGACACACTGCACAATGAAACCTGTCACCAGATTATTAAGTCTCAGAGAAAATATGTTGGGTATTTAATGTTTCTTATTGTGATAGTTCTTCTCCTGATGGTTGTGAAATGCCTGTGCTTGCGAATCTTTGAGACTCAGCTTTTAGTAAAGCCATCTAGAGAGTCATCTGATGTGGAGGAAGGAGACTAGTAGCAAAACACATTGACATCCTCTTCTCAAAGTAAGCAAAGTTTAGATTAAGGTCACTTGCTGTGAGAACCTAACTTTGAAATGAAAAGAAAAAGTGAGGAAAATGAAAGCCCTTTTCATTTATAGAAAAGAACTTGGCTTTGAGTAGCAAAACTGCTGGAAAGTTCAGGTCCTGTGTTAGCAAAGAAAAGGTTTTTCCTTTTTCCAGGAAGTGTAATGCGGCGCTGCATCTAAAGAAGCAAAATTTTCCCTTCTCTGGTGGCTCTTTTGTTAAGTTAAGATTTGTCAGCCTCAATAAAAAGCATTTTGTTGTAAGAATGGCTGTGATTTAATGTGGTTGCTCTACCCTGATTGTTTATGACAAGTTCCTCACAAAGAGGAAGGATTAATTCATTATTTTTGCAAACTTCTTTGACCCTGTTGACTTTGCCTTTGATATTTTGTTGTTGCTACTATTTTTCAGCTCGCCATGAAATTATCACCAAAGAGATCCTAGAGCTGGATACGTGGGAAAACCAGTGGAATGTGGTGGCCATCAACATCCTCATGCATGACAGCTACGATGTCTGCCTTGTAGCTAGACTGAACCCCCGAGATCTTATCCCCCCACCCTCTGACCTAGTGGATCAATAGAAATGCAGTTGTTCCTTGTGCTTCCAGATTCTGCTGTAGCTGAAGAGCTCAGAATAGAGAGAGATGTGCAGCTTGACCTCAGAAGTGGTCTGAGGTGAAAATTGAGTTCTACAGAGATGAGTCTGTGACATGCTCAAGCAAGCAGTGCCTTAGACCTGTGATCTCAGCCACTGCTATGTACTCAGTATTGGTACTTCAAGCTTTTGTGATTGGTACTATGGGCTTCCCATCCCAATAAGCCTCTGGAGTTGGCCCAGGCACCCTACCACAGCACTTCATCGTTTAGCCGTGTAAGCTCTAATGTACAACGCAGGTTGGGCTGCTGTGGGCCTTAGCCTCACCATCATAGTTGCAGCTCAAGGCCCATTGCAGGGTAAAGCAGCACAGCTGAATGAGAGCCCTAGCAGGTGCAGATAAAGTTTCAAGGGAAGATTCTGCCTTCACGTACATGCTGTGCACCCCATTGATTTCAGCAGGGTTAACGTGGGTGTTAAGAGCTTGTAGAACTTGGTCTGAAATTGGTACAGTTGCCCAAAGGGGTAAATTGAAGCTGGCCCAGTGCATGAGCAGTGGTAGTGGGAGAGAAGAGGCAAGGAGCCTTCCTTTCTTTTGCACTCCTGCAGAGGGGCCAACCATAGTCCCAGTGGGGAGCACAGACTAGAGCAAATAGTAATACTAACTACCTTAAAGAGGTTGGGCTGAATGTAGGCTGTGGCCCTGCCTCCATCCCCTCTGGAGGCGAACCAGTTTTGGGGGAGAGCATCCTGCATCTTCTCTCAGTATTCTGAAGCTCCTGCACCAGTGTCAGGAGGAAATCCAGTGCTCAGGGGCTTGCACTGCTGTGTGACCAGGTGTAGCCAGTACCTTGAAGGTACAGTTTGGCTCAGTTTTGAAGCCCTTATTAGTTACAACTTTGAATACAATATTTGAAAAGGGGGGGGAGAGAAATGAAACACAAAAATAAAAATTAAACCAACTTTATCATCAGCAAATGAGATTTGCTGCCATGCATCCACACAAAGAGAACAAAGATTGTGACGGCAGCTCCTCAGCAGTCTAGCGGTCCTTGTTTATATCAGGCTATTGTTTAAATAGAAGTAGCTTTCATGTAGCATTGGGATAAACTCTGCACCAAAAGAGGGATTTTGCTGTTTCCAGAGGGACTTAAGAGTAGTTCAGACAGAATGATCACATTGAGCTTCTTGAAGCAGCATTAGGTTCACAGGATTAGATGACAGTAGACTAGAAATGTGCTGAAGTCTTGCCAGGTAGCTGATATTCAGTTTGAATTAGTAATATCCTTTCATGTGTACTCTGATGCCTGCCTCATAATGTATCTGAGTGTCAATTCCTAGGCAGTACAGGCAAGGGGATTGGGAATCTGAGCAGTTCTGTTGGTCTGAAACTACAATTGAGAGGATGCTGCTTTACTCATAAAATGAGACCATCTTTGGAGAACATAGCAATATGTTATAAAGTGCTGAAATGCTCAAGAATTCATTTGCAGCAAAACGTTGCTGCTTTGGGTCACAAGACCAACAACAAAAAGGGCAAGAAGTGATCAGGAAAGACAGCCTGAGTCCCCTCCGAGAGTTTGAGGACAGTCACTTGCAGAGCAGGATTCACATACTGGAATGGTGCTCCACACTCTTCTTGAATCCTATATTTGGTTCCAAAAGTTCCAGCAGTTTATCATTCTCCCTGCTGTGACTAGTAGCAGGAGGGATGGAGAAGATGACCCGAATGGCCTTTCCCCTCTCTAATTTCTGTGATTCACTAACTATTCCCTTGACTATCCAGTGGGACTATCAATCTGTTTTATAAAAATACTCAACAGGAAGTTCACCAAAGGTTGCTCGATACATACAATACTGCACTGAGGGTCAGTTGGGCAGTGGGTATTTTGGTTTTTAGAAGGAAAGTAGAAATGAGGCTGTGAGCCTTATGAGTCAGCCTATATCTCCCTGCATGTTCCCTAGGCAGGATATGTTTGACAGTCTAAACGTTCATATTTGTGTCTCTCGCCTTTGTAACGTTAAATCATTCTTGTTCCTTTCCTATGTTGACATGTGACCTAGTGTAACTTTAGGGCCAAGATTGCCTCAGTGGTACAAGCTAAGGTGGCCAGTTCTTAGGATCTCTTCTGAAAACCTGGGTTTTTAAAAGCTCTTTGCTGTCAGCACCCAGGTGACATTAAAGTTGCCCGTTAACGTGTTGTAAAAAACACTAGAGAGTTTGCACAATTTCTTAAATTGTAACAAAGGACATTTTCCTTAACCCTTGCTTTCACTGCAGAAAAATTATATCTGCTGTGTTGAGTCATTACAGTTCAGCTACACAGCTTTCTAGCTGACAAGGATTGATACTCTTGAATGACAACTCACTTAGGTGGAAAGTTCTTAAAGACATAGTATCTATCCTCAAGGTTACTTTGAACACTACATCAACATCGATCAGTTTTGTTTCTTTCCTTTATTATTTTTCATTTACAGCTTAGTGGGGAAAATGTGTTGTTTTTGTTTGTTTTTATGACTACTCCTGCTCTGGCTTCTAAGTTTCCTAAGGTTTAAAACTTAAATAGATCTACAGGGGTTGTGAAATACACTCCATTATAGAGAGCTGCCCCTGAAGATCCTAGGGGGACTTAAGTGAGGACATTCCAGTTTGTGGTGGACACAGCGAAAGCCCCTCCATCAAGCTTGCATGCCTCGGATGAAGTGACCTTTCCTCCCCACTCCTTATCTATTGTTTTTTGTATAGTTATTGAAAGAATTGAGTGAAAACTGTGTAGTCTATCAAGGTCTGTCTTGCTAGCAGAAGGCAGTAATAATTATTTCTTTGAAAAAGGAATGCAAAAAACATGTTTGAACATGTTCATGAAGGTCTATATTTTGCTGGCTTCCTACAAATCTGTAAAACTAGGGTACTCTTTTTAACATCTGTTTTTCCCACTGGTTGAATGTTTAGTTTTGAGGGTCCTCTCTTTCTCTGTTATGGCATATGAAGCCCTTCTGGCAATTTGATTCATGAACCATCATGCTTTGAATCCGTAGGTCAGAATACCAGCTACACTTGCGCCTCTCCCTAAAGGTTTTGAAGCAGACATAACAGATCATGTACCAGCAGTTTCCAAAAGAAGGCATTTCACCCCCAGTTGTGCTCAGCTGGAACTAGAATGTTAACAGTTTACTACCATCTGATACTTGGAGGTTGGAAGTAAAGGATTTATTAAAAATTGGCTGAAATATACACGGGATATGCTCATAAGTGCACCACCCTTATTTTCCTTGGCAAACATCTCATCTCCGTGTATGTTGTACCATCCCCTCTGAGTGTCTGATGGAATGATTTAATAACCCACCCTCTGATTTCAGCCACAGTGTAGTCTGCAATATGGGTCGTGAATTTATGCTGCACAGTGCAAAGAGCAGCAGAGTGTTAGAGGGCCGTGACGCCATATAGGCAGACCTGCCTCGCTATAGGAAGTGTTATTAAATTATATTGCACATAATAATGCATTCTGTAATAGATATGCTGTGTATCTTAATTCTAGATTTTTTTATAAGTTCTTTACTGCAGGAGATGTGGTCGTTTCCACCAAGCCACATGGCAATTCTGCCCAAGTCCCAACTCAGCAAAGTATAAACATGTGCTTGCCTTTAAGCATGTGAATATTCTCATTGGATTCAAAGGGACTATTCACATGTTTAATGTCTGACACGTGCTGAAGTACCTTATTGAACAGGAACCAATAACTGGACTGGAAAATCCTCTGTGTTTCTAACATCCTCTGCTTTAAATCAATTGAATTGAAAAGATACCTTTTTTCCCTCAGGCCCCAGGCAAATTACTAGGGCTAGATGCTTTGACCATGTCTTCCTGCTTCTCCAGTCTCTTCAGTGCCTGCCACTCTCCTTCCAGATGAAGTTCAAAGCTTCCCATCCTCATTTTCAAAGCCTTGCACAACTCTGGCCATTCCTGTATCTTTCCTCTCATGTCTGCCTACATCTCATCCCATGCTCTATGCTCTAGTTTCTCTCTTGATCATTCCATTTGTCTCCTTGGCAAGCTTCCAGCTTCTCTCCTACTTCCACGCCATCCCTTAGGCTTAGAACAACGTCTCCATTTATGTTTACCCTACCCAGCTTCCTCCTCCTCCTCCTCCAAAAACCTCTTTAAGATCCCTCTGTTCCATGAACCATTCTAGCTTTAGAGGGTATGTCTACACTGCATTTAAAAACCCACAGCTGGCCCATATGGCAGCTGACTGGGGTTGCAGGGCTGTTTAATTGTGGTGTAGATATTCAGGCTTGGGCTGCAGCCCGAGCTAAAATGTCTACACCACAATTAAACACTCCCATAGCTCAAGCACTGTGAGCCAGAGTCAGCTGGCACAGGCCAGCTTTGGGTTTTTAATTGCAATGTAGACATACCCAAAGAGTACAGAGGATCCCATACTGAATCCCTGGATTAAAACACCCCAACACTGGGGGAAGTTCAGATCCCAACCAAAATTTTGCGGCTCAGTCTCATGGCAAATAAAGATCACCTCTTTCTCTATGTTTGTTGGGCTTTGCAATGCCCTTGGTCTTATGGCTACAACACAGACCTCAGAGCTAGGAGACCTGAGTTGTAGTCACAGTTGTGCCACAGTCTCATTGTGCGACTTTGGGCGAGTCACTTTACCAGTCTGCTTTAGTTCCGCTATCTGTTAAATGGACGTAATGATACTGACACATCTCAGAATGGGGTGGGAGGATTAATCTGTGTTTGTAATGGCTCTGAGATTTTTGGAAGAAAAGGACTAGGTAAGAGAACAGAACCAAGTGCCTAGTACATTGTTCATGCCACACCAATAATAGTAACCTGTGCAAAGTATTACTGTTGTCTCTGATCTTTGAACTTCAGTTGCTGCACAAAGAGTCTGAAGCATAGATGATGCTACCTTCCCTTTTGCAGAGTGGGTTATTACCTCAGACCAGATTCTCTCCTGTGACTACAAAGGGCCCACATCTCACCAGAAAACCCAGTCTCTAATGTGTAAAGTCTTAATATAGATACTTCTTCTGAATTTCGCCTTTTCCCAGTTACCCTTTATAAAATTGCATGATTTTGCCAGCTTTTCTATGGAGAACATGCCCTGTTCTGGCCTGCTGGTGCTTCTGATTCTTCACTACCAGAAGTAAAGTGCTGGTGCTAAAATGTTATTCAGCTCCACAATTTCATTGTCTCATTCCTTGGCTTCAGAGTGGGGAAAACTTACCTCACTAGGCATACAGTAATGAAAGAGAACCCATTTCTCACATGGACCCTACACCTGACCCCTTCCTTCAAAAATGCTGCTGAGATCACCACAGTATTTTAAAATTAAAAACGGTGATTCCCAGTTAGAGTCAGGCAAATAAATGTGAACTTTCTAATACAGAAGCAAGTGCAGAGAGAGTTGTCTAGAGGTAAGAGCACAGGTGTGGGAATTAGAACTCCTGATTTATATTTCCAGCTCTGTAACTTGGGCAAATCACGAAACTTTGTTGTGTTTTGGTTTATCCATGAATAAAGCACATATAAAAACACATCTACTTTATGCTCTTTGCTGTTAGGAGGTGTAATTAATTAATGTCTGTAAATCACTTTGAGATCCACAGATCAAAAGCACGATAGAAAGGCAAAGTTTTATCATTACTCTACAATTGCCGTCCCTCTGGTTTTGTCAACACCATTCTTCAAAGCTCTCAGAAACCTATTCTTCTTGCATTAGGAGATATTGGGTATTTGCAGATAACAAGGAGTGTTTTGTGCACTCCTTAACAGGAAAGGCAATAAAGGATATCAATTCATGTATAAGGAACACTGTACATTATCTAGGGAAGGGAGGAACGAGGTGTATATGTGTATTCCTTGGCTGCTAGTAGTGTTTCTAGAGATGCAGCACTAATCACAGAAATGAAAGAGGTCACTCTTTGGAGCTAAATTTGAGCTGTAATCTTTAAAAATAAATAAATTGTGCTTCTTATGAAAGTGTTTCTGATTTAGTAAATGATGTAATTTGACAAAGTGCACAGACAGCCATCAACAATTGGTAATAGGCAGAAAATAGAAAGTGGTTTATAGGGGCGCAGTAGACTCACTGGGTAACTGATACCTGAGCTGAATTTAGACCATACACCTCACTAGCTTTGATTAGGCAAGCAGCTGTTGGAAGTCTCCTGGGATTCCTATAAGGAATATACATCTGCCATTCACCTAACTGGCCGCTTCAAGGCACAATTGTGCCAAAGAAATCACCTGAAAAAGAACATTTATTAGAGGGAGCATCAGGACTTTGTTAAATGTAAACATAGCGCGATCTATTTGTTGAAATTACTGGAGTTACAACACAGATTAATGAGACCTTATCCATCCTTCTGCATATGTAGCTAATTTTAGCTGACCCAACAAATAATGTATAAGGCTTAAGCTCTGGGTCCCAAAAGTTCCCTTCTTCCAGGGATGGGCAAATTGTGCAGAGATCACCTTTATTTTTTAATCAGTGGTGAGGTATGTTGACTGTTTGCTGTGGTTTGCAGTGATAAAATACACAGTGAAGTTTATGCTGCAGGACAAGATTGATTTTAATTAGGAAGCTGGTTTAGTTGCTTTGTTTCACTTGACCTTTTAAATTGAAAGCCTGTGTTAGAGTTAATTGATAACTTCTTAAAGAAGAAAACAAGCAAGCAAATAGTGAGTAAACACCAATATAAAAAGAGAAGAGGGCCTGACTTTTACTCCCTTGCACTGGTGTAAAATAGGTGTGACTCTTTTGAAGTCAATGGAGTTGCACTGGTGTAATAAAAGTGTAAGTGAGAGGAGAATCAGGCCTAATATTTTCCCCAAATTCAAACTCATCTCAGGAAGAGGCTCACAGTGTTGGATTCTTCCTTTCTCTAGTGAACCAGAAAAAGAAAGAGGAATACATGGCTTGAGGGATTGCTAATAGAATAGTGCACCTTTCCTTCTGGATCACTGGTTCAAATCTAGTGCTGGTCAGCAGGGTTTGAAAGTCATTCCCAGCTGATGGCTGCACATTGTCCCATGTGAAGTGAGTTGGTGGGTCTCAGTTTAGCTCCTAGTGGATAGATATCCAAATTACTAAAAAAGTATCATCATGGTTGGTTTCCTTGTTGGCACTCTGAGACGAAAGGTCAAGGTCTAAATGGACCATGGAGATTCGCATTCCGCTCTGATCCTCAGACATCATTCCTCCAGGTCAGGGTTGAGGAACACTGACATAACAGTCTGGAGGAAGCTTGCACTGCTGTTGCTTGTAGTTGTACCTCTTCTATGGATGGGAAGGGATCAACACCCAGGACTGTCAGTCTGGCATCTCTCATGAGTACTAAACTCCTCCTTTTCAGACTTAAGAAGATAAATAGAAAGGGGATAGGGTGGGGGAAGAAGAACCCTCTCTCATACCTAACCTTGTCTTTAAACTCACCTTAGCTGTTGTCTGGCTCCACTCACAGTAGAAAAGAACATGTTAAAAACAGTATAACCAGTTATCGAGCTACGGTCATCTTAACACCTGTGGAGAGGAGAAAGGCAATATTTTGTCTCTGTCCCAAATGTCACAGCAGACACTTCAGCCGTGTTAAGTTTTGGTATGCTTATTACTGTGCCTGGATAAAAACTCTCAGAATAATGGGCAAGGTTGTCAGTCTGGTGTGTCCTAAGATGTCTTTGAGCAGAGGGTGAAATTCTGCTGTCTGTTATACTGAGAATACCACTGAAATCAATATGTTTATGCTGGTATAACTGAGTCGCTAACCAAATCTCTAAGAACAGGTACCTTGGGCTTTTCCTGGTGATTAAAAAAATATCACCATGATAAACCAATGGAAGGAGTTGATCCTGCCAAGTATTTTATATGGAGATTGATTTCGTATGTGGCTGCCATAGGACCTTTGACTATTATAATGTATGCCAGTGATAGAATCCATTGCCCCTGTTACATAATAGCCAAGATGAAAATGTCAGGAGAAAGTGGTGTGCTCCCTGAATGGAATGTGGGGTTACTGGTTTGTCCTCTGGCTTCCTTGCTAGCTGCTGGGAAGGGCCATAGCAAACAAGTTTGAAGAGGTCTTTTCTAAGATGCTCATGCTAAGCAGGACATCATGCACACAACATGCATTCCTAGATTGCAAGGTGTTTGCAAATTTCACCTGTAATTCAGAAGATACAATAACTTGAGCATTCTTAATACACTAATTCTTTGAAGGTGCCTTGAGTAGTGAGGCCAGGGGGCCAAATTGTGATCCCACTGAAGTCAATGGCAAATTTCCCATTGACTTCAGTGTGACCAAGATTTGAGCCGTAGTCATTGTGTGAAACGTTTACATCAGAATACCCTTCAGACAGCAGGACAAATTCAGGGGTGAATCTAGAGGAGTCTAAGTTGATGTAACCACGCTACACCAATTTAAACACCTCCTACAGTCCCATACACATACTTTGATCCCCTTAAACATCCTGATTTGCAGGATGCACTCCCACTTTCCAAACTGTAAAGTACACCTTTCTGTCCTCACCCATCACCTCTGAATTGTGCCTGCTGCAGGTAGCTGAGTGTAAAAGAGTCTCAAACGGTTTCACTCACGTGCTAGAAGAGAAGAATGTAGCAAGAAAAGCAACTAACAGGAGGATGTGACTTATACCTTCCAGTTCTTCAGTTACACTGACTTAAATTCCCTTACCGTCATGTATGTGTTGGTGAGGGAGTGTAAGGCAGACTGACACATAGCAGCATGCACCTCACTCTGAATTTGGACCTGTAAGTCTCATTCTCTGGAATGCCTTATGGAGGCAAATAGGCAAAGGCAACACATGCACAAGAGCCTGGGTTCTTCAGTGATTTGCACGTTAATAGCTTAAGTATTTTGCCATTTGTTGGCATGCCCATGTTCTCATACCAGGATACCAAGGAGAACAGGCACAAGGCCATGGTGTTGAAAGCTCCTTCCCACTATTCATATCTGATATATGATATAACCTTCTGTGTTAAAATACTTATTTAAAAATTGAATGAGTGTCCTCCTATGTGAAGTAATGCAGCTTGGAACAGTCATCTAGTGCACTAAATAATACTTATTGTGCCAAGAAACTTGATATTTTCCCTGAACAGCTGAATCCCTTAACTGTTGGAGGGCAAAAAAGTTCAAAAAAGCCACAGTACTAAAAACGTACCATGAAAATCTCTCCGCCACTTGATAATGTCTGTAAAACTCAGAGTGTTAACTTTTCTGGGGACACAGCAGACTTGTTTCCTGAACATTCAATTGGCCAGTGTCCTAGCTCTTTTGAGTTCAAGGAGGATTTTTAACATTCTTGTGCTCCTGTGAAATTGTATAGATCAACGTCTAGATTCTGATTTATTTGCTTAGCTGATCTCTAGCAGCAACAGGAAAATAAATCTTTCCAAATATGACTCCAAAGTAAATGTTGGTTAGACCACCTTTAAATTATATTTCTGGTTAGGCATCAGAGGGGCATAATCCATTCTATACCACAAGTCGGAAGGATACCACTCTGGGGACTTGATCCAGTTCCAGCTGAAATCGGTAGGATTTTTGCCATTGACTGCTGTGGGAGCATGGTCAGACCTATGTTGTAAGTCCATTGGCACTCAGAGGAGCCCACTCTGAGATATGGAAATAAGCAGGCATTAAAAGGTGACTTAAAAAATGGACCAGACTTGGTGAGAAATTTATACTTAATCTGCATCCACAATATGAATTTTAAGTAGGAAAGCAAGTGTTAAGATATCTCGTGGGATATCCGTCTGGAATACATGCCTGTGATTAACCTAACCAGTTGCTGGAAGTCACTGTTCCACCAAAAATTACCAGAAGAATCATTTCTAAGGCAGAGGCACCCAACTTCTTAAGGAGTCAGTATAAAAATTCTAATCGCCTAAGTCTACTAAGCGACTACGAACACCATCTGCTCTACTTAAATTATAGCAGCTTTTGGGGGGATGTCAATTAAACACCTTACTATTAATTTGATGTTAACAAAACCATTCAAAGCAAAACTGAAGTCAGGGAATAATGGAAATATCAATAGCATCTCAGGGCTTGCCCACGAGTCAGGATGCAAAAGAACTGTTTATGGGTTAGTAATACAACCTATCCCCTATTTTAATAAGGGAACGGAAAACCCATTAGAAAAACCCTACAGAGACATCTAGCTCCATTACTAAACATCTGCAGTCACCTTCCGCATATTGGTGTATTATGGAGATAAGATTTCATGGTCAAAAAATTATCAAATAACTTTTAAGAGTCAGACAGAGATTGGAAATTCAATACAATTTTTATTTATGAAGGTTTTTGCTCACAAGGGTCCCTGGGAGATGTAAAAGTTCAAATGAAATATGATAAAAATCAAATCACATCAAAGCTCATTCATTCTGTACCAAATAAAACAGGTCCAGTTTCAGCTTTGGTTTTAAAACCAGAGAGGGAATTTGCTTGATGAATTTCTACTACTATGCAGAATTCCAAATCAAAAGAGCACGGTTGCTAAAATAATGATTTCCAGACACTTTTGATTTAAATGTTAATATTGTCATGAGACAAGAAGTGCAAGATTGAAGGAACTACTTTGTAAGATGCAAAGATCCATAGGATAAACAGGACACTGAATTGGTGGCTTACTTTAAGGATCAACAATGTAATTTTACATACAGAGCCTGCTTTTCAAGTACTGTATGTACACAAACGTATACATGCAATTGCATGCTTAATTTGCATGCAAAATTATTACAACTGCAAGCATAGTTGGACACACAAATGGCTGTGTGCACAGATACCCGGTTTATGTGCACAACAGCAGTAACTTCATGTACAAATTAAGTATGTAATTATGCACATGGAATTGAATGCCTGGGTTTTTGAGATTCATGCCCGAACACAGGTTTGATGGACAAAAGGTTAAGGGGCTGTAGGCCCTGGTCCAAGTTCTAGTTTTATATTCAGTCCTGGCCCAATGTCAAAATAAACCTGCTGGACTGAAGAGATCAGTTATAATTTCATGTCCAATATCTTGAAAACCATCTGCCCTTGAAGTCACATCATTCCTATTACCTTCTTGCTTTGCCCTCTCCCAATTTCAATTCCAAACGTGTGTGTTTTAAGCACAAAATGGATTTTAGCTGATATCTCAAGAAATGTCAGAGGTAAAGATTAATGCTTTATACCATTAACTGGATTCCAGGCTCTGAAAAAGCATGAAGCAATGATTTCTGGTGCTTGATGATTTCAAGACAGCAGTTACTAAAGTCACTTTAGGAATTAAGTGTATTTGGAGAACAAGATAATCAGAATGACATGAATCTTGTGACCTGCCAGGGCTACAAACACTTAGGGAAGACCGGTACAAATGTTTTCAAGACCAGTACATTTTTTACAAGGACTGGTCCTGGGCCATCGCTCTGAAAATAAAAATATAAATGAATTTCAATCCTTGGGAGTGTTGTACTGAAAGTGCCTGATGTGGATTTGAACTTGAGGCCTATCATCCTTTACAAAATCCACTCAGAAAGGCCACAATAAAATGAGTCAAGTAAGCCAATGAAAAAGGAGATTTCTCTAAAGGAAAGAAAGTTTTCTTGTATTTCTTTATGCACACAAAGTTGTTATGGTGACTGTAAGAAGCAAATGTTTTTTTGAAATCAAAGAGAACATACGTAAAGCTGTAGCCAATTCAAGAATTTGGGTGTTTTAAAATAACTCAGACCTGCTTTGGTCAGAAGTAGAGCAAAACACATCCCTCCCTGCAGTTATTGGTACCATTCTTTGGGCTTTATAATCTTGTTGAAATATTAGCCCGCTGGTTCACGACTGACATTTTTTGTCATAGCCCAGGGGTGGGCAAACTTTTTGGCCCAAGTGTCACATCTGGGTGGGGAAATTGCATGCAGGGCCATGAATGTAGGGCTGGGGCAGGGGGTTGAGGTGTGGGAGGGGATGCAGTGTGTGGGAGGGGGTGCAGTGTGCAGGAAGGGGCTCAGGGCAAGGGGCTGGGGCGCAGGAGGGGTGTAGGTATACAAGGGAGCTCAGGGCAGGGGGTTAGGGTGCAGGAGGGGTGTGAGGTGTGGCAGGGGGCTCAGGGCAGAGGGTTGGGGTGTAGAAGGAGTGCAGCAGGGGGTTGGGGTGCAGGAGGGGTACGGGGTGCGGCAGGGGGCTCAGGGCAGGGGGTTGGGGTGCAGAAGGAGTGCGGGGTCTGGCAGGGGGCTCAGGGCAGGGGGTTGGGGTGCAGAAGGAGTGTGGGGTGTGGCTGGGGGCTCAGGGCAGGGGGTTGAGGTACAGGAGAGGTGTGGTAGGAGGGGTGTGGCGTGTAGGTGGGGTGCGGGGTGCAGGAGGAGTGCGGCAGGGGGCTCAGGGCAAGGGGTTGAGGTGCAGGAGAGGTGCAGCAGGGGGTTTGGGATTGCAGGAGGAGTGCGGCAGGGGGCTCAGGGCAGAGGGTTGGGGTGCAGGAGGGGTGTGGCGGGGTTTGGGGTACAGGAGGGGTGCGGGGTGCAGGAGGGGTTCCGGGCAGGGGGTTGGGGTACAGGAGGGGGTGCGGGGTGCAGGAGGGGTTCAGGGTGCGGGCTCTGGCCCGGCGCCACTTTCCTGGAGCAGCTCCAGGGTGGTAACAGCGTGCACCAGGGCAGGCACCCTGGCTCCCTGCCCTGGCCCTGCACATGCCGCTCCCGGAAGTGGCCAGCACCACGTCCCTGCGGCCCCGGGGGGCGGGGAGACAGAGTGCTCCGCGTGGTGCCCTAGCCTGCTAGGGAGGTACCCACAGGCGAGGGCAGCGTGTGGAGCCCTCTGTCCCCCATCCCCCAGGGGCCGCAGGGACGTGGTGCTGGCCGCTTCTGGGAGCAGCGCAGGGCCTGTGGTGCCACAGGGGGTGGCAATCCCGCGGGCCAGATCCAAAGCCCTGATGGGCCGGATCCGGCCCACGGGCCGTAGTCTGCCCACCCCGTCATAGCCTGTTGGTTCACGATGACTGATATGTCAGGTGCTGTCATGGAATCCTGTTGCTGACAGTGGGAGGAACCAGACGCTTTAGAGAAAGATGCAAACCTCCCTCATCTCCGCCCCATCCCTGCACCATAATGCACCTAATTGAGTTTTTATTTGACGGGGGGGAATTTCTGCATGGCCTCAGGTGATCAGCATAATTTGGTTATAATGTATCCTCTGTGAGTGCATTTTAGCAAATAAATGTGTGGTTTATTACAGAGATTTCTTTTGTTAAAAATTGTTCTAGAATTGTTACCCCAATGAGTGTGTGCATATAATCTGCAGGCCATATTTGAAGATTCCGGACAAAATCTTGGCCCTGTTGAAGTCAATGGGAATTTTGTCACTGACTTCAGTGGGATCAGGATTTTGCCTTTGGTCTTATATGTGAACAAGGCATATATTATTAAAAGGGATGTATTGTAATGAGAGCCAGGTAATTGACCACCTTATAAAAGAGTAGAGTTGTAATATTGCCAGATAAGAACATAGCTGAACAAAAATATAGTATTATAAAGTATCATTCATAAATTATTACGTGAGTCGCAGCATAAGTACCTGCAGAGCTTAAGTTATAATGAAAGCGGGGCCGGGGTGCAAACAATTTTTTTTACATTCATAACTGATGCAGCAAGTCCAGAGGTGCTGGGGCTCAGCCCTGGCACAAATTAAGCACTGAGTACATGCAGGATAGTGAAGTGCCAGGAGCCTTGGTGATAAAATTGGAGAAATAGAAGTCTGAGTCGTAAATGTAGTCCAGAATTCAAGACATCTGATGCACAGTTACACAGGGTCATGGGGCTAAGCTCTCATGTCCTGGTGATGATATTGGAAATTCCTCTGCTCACTAAAATATCAGACTCAGGCCTGAAGGGAAAACAAAACCAATTATTTTTAAAATCTGTAGGGCCATTACACCTAAATTTGGATTTAGGTGCCACAGTTTACACACCCAAGTTTGAAAATTTTGGCACCCACCCCCAGATTGATATCTCCCAGGCACTTTGCGCTGTTTGAAATCTGCATCCAAATTTTGCATCTCAGGTTTATTTCTGTTTCGGGCAGGAAGTAAAGATAATACCATATCCCATAGAAATTGAAAGTACTATCATTTAGCATGTAGTCGCTTCAATTGGCAATCAGATGGGCTATAGGGAAATTAAATTTAAAAATTACCTCCTTCATTAAGCACCCAGATGACTTAGTCCCTGAAAATGTTTTAGTTTGTGTGTATCTTGGGGGAGAGAAAGACTAGTACTCCATTTTACGTGATGTGTCTCCGTTGACTATATTTACCATGTAATTACTCTGTAAATGAATCTCCCACTGCAGGTTTATTAAGAAGCTGTCATGGTTTACCTTTTTTTTTGGCATCTATGAACATATTTGTCAACACACCTTCAAGATTCATATGTAGGCTGGGGAAGAGCATCTCCCGACAAAAGACTCCAGGTGAAATTCTGGCCCCATTGAAGTCATTGGGATTTTTGCCATTGACTTCAATGGGGTCAGGATTTCATCCTCCATTTGGTTCAGGGGTTGGCAACCTATGGCACATGTGTCAAAGACGGCAAGCGAGCCGATTTTTAATGGCACGCTGCTGCCTGACGGGTCCCAGCCGCCAGCCCCGCTCAGCCCAATGCTGAACCCAGGGCGGAGCAGGCTGAGTGGGGCCTGCGGCCGGGACCCTGGCAGGCAGCAGTGTGCCATTAAAAATCCTGCCCAGCCCGGCAAGCTCTTCTCTGCGCCTCTGCGCCTCCCTCCCCCCCCCAATCCCCTGCTGAGGGGGCAGGGTGGAGAAGTTTGGTCTGCAGCTGCTGCTGCAGGGCAGGCAAGGTCCCCCCCCAGGCCTGTTCCCCCAACGTACTGGGTTCCTGCCCCTCCTCCTCTCCCTCCCTGCCGCTGATCCGCTGATGGCCCTTGCGAGGAGAGGGAGAAGCGGAGCCGCAGTGCCCTCGCTGCTCTGGGGAGGAGGCAGAGAAGAGGTGGGGATGGGGCCTTGGGGAAGGGAGGTGGAATCAGGGCATATCTCCTCCAGCCCCCTTCCGTGAGCCACTCTGGGCAGGGGGCTGGAAGCACCCCCAGGACCCCAGCTCACACCCCCAGCCCTCTGCCCTGACCACTACCACCCACACACACACCCAGCCCTCTGCCCTGACCCATGCACCCCCCACGACCCCTGCCCTGACCCCTTCACCCCCCCCACACACTCCACCCTCCTGCCCTGACCCCTTCACCCCCCTCACACACCCCCAGCCCTCTGCCCTGACCCCTATCTTCCACACACACACCCAGCCCTCTGCCCTGACCCCTGCACCCCCCCACGACCCCTGCCCTGACCCCTTCACTCCCCCCACACACCCCACCCCCCTGCCCTGACCCCTTCACCCCCCTCACACACCCCCAGCCCTCTGCTCTGACACCTGCATCCCCTTTGCACCCCCCCAGCCCTCTGCCCTGACTCCTGCATCCCCCAAACCCCCAGCCCTCTGCCCTGACACCTGCATCCCCTTTGCACCCCCCCAGCCCTCTGCCCTGACCCCTGCACTCCCCACACACCTCCAGTCCTCTGCTCTAACACCTGCATCCCCTTTGCACCCCCCCAGCCCTCTGCCCTGATTCCTGCATCCCCCACACCCCCAGCCCTCTGCCCTGACCCCTGCACCCCCCACACATCCCACCCCCCTGCCCTGACCCCTTCACCCCCCTCACACACCCCCAGCCCCCAGACTTCTGCCCTGACCCCTACCCCCTCACACTCCCAGTCCTCTGCCCTAACCCCTGAACCCGCCACACATCCCAGCCTCCTGCCCTGACCCTTGCACCGCCCCATGACCCCAGCCCTGACTCCAGCACCCCCACACATGCCCCCAGCCCTCTGCCCTGACTCCTGCACCCTTCTCACACACCCCCAGCCCCCCCACTCCATGCCCTGACTCTTGCACCCCCCACATTCCCACCCCCATCCTGAGCACCAAATGGCAACTCCTGCACCCCCCCTCCCCACGTTCCCACCTGCACCCCTCACACCAAATGAGAGCTGCCCAGGTAAGCACTCCACACCCAAACCTCCTGCCCCAACCCTGAGCCCCCTCCCTCATTCTAGCTCCTAGCCAGACCCTGCACCCCAACCTCCAGCCTGCTCCTTCACCCCCAGCCCTGTGCTCAGTGCACTCCCACCCTCAGCTCAGTGCAGAGAGAGAAGAAGAGAATGGGCTAGAACCAGGGAGAAGGTAGGTACCCACTGTATGTGGGCAGGGCCGGGATCCCAGACTGGCTGTGGGCTGAGCAGGGCCGGCAGCTGAGACCCTGGCTGGCAGGAGCCGGCGGACGGAACCCCTGAGCGGCAGTGGGCTGAGTGGCAGCGGATTGAGCTGCTCAGCCTGCTGCCGGTCTGGGGTCCGGGCCACCGGCCCCGCTCAGCCCGCTGCCAGTCTGGGGTTCTGGCTGCCAGCCCGGGGTTCTGGCTGCCAGCCCCTTGCCAGCCGGGGTCCTGGCCACAGGCCCCGCTCAGCCCGCTGCCGGCCTCAGTGAACGGAACCCCAGGCTGGCAGCGGGCTGAGCAGGCCGGCGGCGTAAGATCAGCATTTTAATTTAATTTTAAATTAAGCTTCTTAAACATTTTAAAACCTTGTTTACTTTACATAAGACAATAGTTTAGTTATATAATATATAGACTTACAGAGACTTCTAAAAATGTTTAAATGTATTACTGGCATGCGAAACCTTAAATTAAAGTGAATAAATGAAGACTCAGCACACCACTTCTGAAAGGTTGCCGACCCCTGATTTGATTAAAGGGGCACCAATTTGCTTAGATTCACAAGTGAATATAGGATTTTATTTTATGTTTTATGCTTGCACAAAACCCGATAAGCACAGAAATGTTTTCCTAAGTCTTTAAAATTCTTAGATTCTATTAAAATAACTCTTTAGATTGCAAGCGCTTTGTGCGTTTTTTGTTTTTTTTTCCATTTCTGAATTTGAGATTTTTATTTATTCTACTAAGGAACAGCAGAGCAGTTTCTCAAACTCACTTTATCTTGGAAATGTTTTCAGTGCTACTTGTAAACCCACAGGAGTAGTATTTTTACCACTGGATTTGATCAATCTTGTATATTAGCCAATTGATTAATTAGAGAGTCTGTATCTAAGGTCCCAGTCCTGCAAGGAGCTCCATGCAGACAGATCCCTATGGGAAGCCTGGTTGAAGTCAATGGGGCTCTGTGTGCCACAGGGATCCATGTGCATGGAGCTACTTGCAGGATGGTGGACTAGGTTTGTACAGCATTTAGCACCAGGGGGTTCTGGTCCTGAATGGAACCTCTGGGTGCCACTGTAACAGAACTATTAAATAACAACGATAACGATATGTGCTTAATGTGCATGCATATTTCATGCAAGTTAACCAAGATGGCATCATAAGTAAAGCAGTTCTTCCACCTTGTGGTTAAACAGAATATTAGTCAGTGAGATTTTTGCATTAAATATCAGACAAGAGCAAGTGGAAAAGTAACATTAAATGGACACGTTGTGCAAAACCCCACTGCTACTGTGAAACCCTGCCCCATACACTTATACTAGACAAATAAACTTCAGTCATATACATAACGTGAATGCTAAGTATATAAAGTGTATGCATACATGTAAGTTAGTGAATGTGATTAAGTTGCCCTCTTGTGATCGGAGCCCTGTCTAAGATGATGTAAGACCTAGCATCATAACAACTAACAAGAAGGCTGCTTTAGCTCTAGTGGAAGAGGCTGGTGTTTATTGCAATCTAGAAATCTTGTCCTGCTGGTTAAAGTATTGCAGTGGAAAGTGAATGAGAATGTGGTCTTGACAAAAGGAAAAAAATTAGCCCTTTCCGCTCAGCTTCCATGAATGACACAGGTGAGCAGGTCAGTGCACATAAAGGGGATGAGTAATTCCCAGGCCTTCCTCCCTATTCTCACCCCCAGCCATTCTTCCCATTTCCCATGTGGTTATTTAAGCAATCTTGCTATTCTTTGTGGGTTCCATTAGGAGATAACTCAATACAAGATAGGTCCACCATCCCAAATCAGCCAAGCCAGAATGCAGCCCAATTCCAAAAGCAGTAATTAAATGTCAATTCTGCACTAATGTAATCAATGTATAATGAGATATATAATTTTGCAGTAAATGCTTAAAATTTTCACTGTGTGAAACAGTGGAACACATTGGCTAACAGACTTTGCAGCCAGTAAGTGAATATTAATGTTTTTAATGGTCCTAAATTGCACTTCAATTCTGCTGCGGGATTATCATGGTTATATAAGAGAGACTGATTTGGTTCAAAGAAGAATGGCAAGGCATGAAAAAAACAAACTGTTTAAAACTTATGTCTGATTCTCTTCAGATGTTGCTTGCTTTTGAACAGTGACTTATTATTATATCATTAATTACATTATTAGTATTATTGACTATTTCTATTACAATAGCATCTAGCGGCACCAATCAGGATCTGGATATTGTTGTATTGGTACAAACAAAGAGTAAAAAAACAAAATCGTCATCTGTGACATTTTCTTTTAATGACTCAGTTTATAACCCTGGTCCATGTGCCAAATATATTCATTGTTTAAATCCACTGAAGTCATTTGGGTTACACCAGGCAGGCATTTGGCCCATTGTCTCTTCTTGACTGACTATAATAATCCATCTATAACTATATCCCCAGTTTGTTTTGCTCTTCAACAGAAGCATTGGGTTCAGATCTGGAGATGAACCCAGACTTCCACCAAGTTCTGGGAAGGAGTTAGCAGGCTTCAGTTCCACTGATCTGGCTCAGGTCTGTATCTAGTGATAAGTTTATTTTTCTTACTGTAACAAACAAATCAAAATGCTTCATTGTCTAAAGTTATTTTCCAAAACCAATAACAAATCAAGAAATTTGAAAGATGGGCAGTGTCAAGAATAGCACAATCTGTTTCTTTAGCTATTCTTATCTCACAAATAAAGGCTACCAATATAAACAATCGGGGAGGAGGAGAGGGACCGCATACCTCCAAGAAGCCAATTTTAAGAGTGGATTTAATGCTGGTGAAAAGAATTGGATTGGGATCTCTGAACACTTAAGTTATTTATTTATTCACAGAGCAAGTGCAGCAGAGGCAGCTGCATGACAAGCTTTTCCACTCTTTCCCCACTACCCTGTCAATGTGCCACAGCATGATCCAGAGGTACCATCTCTGGGGAGAGGATGGATTTTAGTGTCCACATGATGCTGTTTTGACACAATGCCACCATGTGCCAGATCTGATAACATTCTGGCTTACTGTGATAAGGATAAAAAGATTTTGCTTTTCTATTACACATTTCATCTAAGGATTTCCAATCACTTTACAAAAGTGAGTAAAGATCATTACCCACACTAGTGATGGGGAAACTGAGGAGCACAATGTATCTGAATTGACCAAATTCACAAAATGAGTCAGGGGAATAGTCTGGTGTAGAACCCAGAATCACAACACTATGCTTAATATATGAAACCAGAGCTCTCTACTTTTTTTACATAAGGTCATAAGCCCATCTCTTGGTGTGAAGATGTTCTGAAGCAATGTGACACTTTTTGGACATAACATCATATTGTGTCACAGCATGATGGCATTTTGATGCAGTGTTATTCTGTTGCTCCAAAATGTCATCAAGCTGTACCGTGGTACAATGATGACACAGCACAAAAGACGTTTTCCACAAGTATCACAGGTAAGGACATCCTGATACAACATAACGACATTTTCACACATACTATTTAATGTCATGTTAATGTTTTGTCACAGTATTTGAATATTTTGCTTCAATGCAAAGTCAAGTCCCCTACTCTGTTCACATTTAAGTCCTCTGAAAGACCCACTTCTCCCAGGATGCCTACAGTGAATCTAGTTGACTTGTATTAAAACCCCTATTTGTTGTTTCCCTTTTCCTAACCTCTGTCTACTTGTCTGTCTGTCCTGAGTCTTCAGGGCAGGGATTGTCCCTTCATGAATCTAAGGGAAAAAAGGAGTTCAGGAGAGCTGGCAGTTTCTCGGAAAGAATATTAAAGCAAACTATCCTCATGTGAAGATAGGAAGACTAGTAAGAGGCCAATATGGCTCCATCAGGAGCTCTTTGATTACGTGAAAATCTAAAAGGAACCCTAAAAAAGTAGAAACAAATAAATTGCTAAGGATGAGGACAAAAGAATAGCAAAAGCGTGTAGGGACAAAATCAGAAAGGCAAAGGTGCAAAATGAGTTACATCTAGCAAGGGACTTAAAAGGCCATAAGAAGAGTTTCTATAAATACATTAGGAGCAAGAGAAAGACAAAGGAAATTTGAGGTCCTCTATTTAGTGGGGAAGGAGAGCTAATAACCAATGACATCAAGAAGACTGAGGCGTTTAACGCCTATTTTGCTGCAGTCTTCACTAAAAAGGTAAATTGTGACCAGGTACTTAACTCAATTAATATTAACAACAATGAGGAATGAATGCAAACCAAAATAGGGAAAGAACGGGCTAAAGACTATTTAGATAAATTAGTTGAATTCAAGTCAGCAGGGCCTGATGAAATTGAAACAATTATCAGTTGTTATCTTTGAGAACTCATGGAAGACAGGTGAGGTCCCAGAGGACTGGAGAAGGGCAAACGTATCTTATTTTAAAAAAAAAAAAGTTTTTAAAAAGGGAAACAAAGAGAACCTGGGGAATTGTAGACCAGTCTGCCTAACTTAGATACCTGGAAAGAAATTGGAACAAATTATTAAACAATCCTAGAGGCTAATAGGATTATAAGGAATATCGAAGATGTAGTTGTCAAGAACAAATCATGACAAACCAACTTAATTTCCTTCTTTGACAGGATTACTGGCTTACTGGATAAGGGGGAAGTGTGTAGACATGACATATCTTGATTTTAGTGTTTGGCGCAGTCTCGCATGACGTTTTGTTAAGCAAACTAGGAAAATGTGTGCTAGATGAAATTACTATAAGGTGAGTGCTCAACTGGTTGAAAGACAGTACACAAAGTAGTTATCAACAGTTCACTGTCAAAGTGGGGGGTCATATCTAGCGAGGTCTTGCAGGGGTCAGTTCTGGGTTCAGTATTATTCAATATTTTAACTACTGACTTGATTAATGAAATGGAGAGCACGCTAATAAAATTTTTCAGATGTCACCAAGCTGAGCGAGGAGGGGTTGCAAGTACTTTGGAAGACAGGATTAGAATTTCAAATGGACCTTGAAATTGACAAATTGGTCTGAAATCAACAAGAGTCAATTCAGTAAAGACAAATGCAAAGTACTACATTTAGGGAGAAAATTTCAAATGCAAAACTGCAAAATGCGGGACGACTGGCTAGTCCATAGTACTGCTGAACAGGAGTGGGGATTATATTGGATCACAAATTAAATATGAGTCTATAATGTGATACAGTTGCTGAAAAGGCTAATATCATTCTGGGGTGTATTAACAGGCGTACCATATGTAAGACACAGGAAGTACTTATCCCACTCTACTTGGCACTGGTGAGGCCTCAGCTGGAGCACTGTGTCCAATTCTGGAGGCCATGTTTTAGGAAAGATGTGTATAAATTTGAGAGGGTCTAGAGGAGAGCAACAAAAATGATAAAAAGTTTAGAACACCTGACCTATGAGGAAAGATTAAAAAAAACTAGGCATGTTTCATTTTGAGAAAAGAAGACAGATGGGGGGCTTCACAACAATCTTCAAATAAGATAAGGGCTATTATTCAGAGGACTATTATTAATTGGTCTCCCTGTCTCATTGAAGGTAGTACAAGTAATTGGGTTAATCTGAAGTAAGGAGGATTTAGGTTAATATTAGAAAAATCTTACTAACTATAAGGATAATTAAGTACTGGAATAGGCTTTCAGGGGATGCTGTGTGAAATCTCCATCACTGGAGGTTTGAAACACCTGTCAATAATAGTCTGGGTTTACTTAGTCCTGCCTCAGCACACTGTGCTGGATTTGATGACCTCTCAAAGTCCTGTCCAGCCCTACATTTCTGTGATTCTACGAATGTCTGGAAAGTACCTAGCACATCATAAACAAATACAATAATAATAAATAATAATTATGATGACATCATATTTATGACATTCTGATGTAACAGTATAATGTGTTGATCTGACACCACAGTATCAGTGACTTTCGCAGCTTCATCCTGAGTCTTGCAATAAGTGGTGTTTTCGTAAAACCCCAGCTCTTGGAGTCCGGTGAGTGCATGAGAACAGTGGCTTTCATTTCTGGAAAAAAAAGTAAGTATGTAGTCTTCACGGATGCAAAGAAAAACTTGAAATGGGAGCTACTAAGGCTTAAAAACAGGCTTTGGGCAAAAAAACAAAAAAGACCAGTCAACAGAACCATACTAGGGTTGCCAGGTGTCCAGTTTTTGACTGGAACATTCAGTCGAAAGGGGACACTGGCAGCTCCGCACCTCAGCCCTGAGCCCCCTCTCTCACCCAAACACCCTCCAAGAGCCCACACCCTGCACCCCCTCCTGCACCCCTGCCCCAGCCCTGAACCCCCTCTCACACCCAAACTCCCTCCTGGAGCTTGCACCTACACCCTGCCCCGCACCCCTGCCCCAGCCCGGAGCCCCCTCCTGCACCCTGAACCTGTAATTTCTGGCCCACCCGGGTGCCTGCACCCCCATCTGGAGCCCACACCCTAATCCCCTGCCCCAGCCAGGTGAAAATGAGCGGGAGAGGCTGGGGGAGACTGAGGCACAGAGGGAGGGGGATGGAATGAATGGGGATGGGGCCGCAGAGAAGGGGCGTGGCAGGGGGAGGCCCAGGGGGATGGGATAAGCGTGTTCAGTTTTGTGCGGTTAGAAAGTTGGCAACCCTAAGCCATACGTGTATTTATTTTTTAAAATCTCATCTCAACCTCATGATTTTTCACAGCTAACCCTTTCCCTCCCTTTCTCTTCCCCTCCAAAACTTCCAGGTTGCCCCTTCCTGTAAGAAAACTAATGTCCCTAGACCCACAGCTTTAAGATGAAAAGGAGGACTTGTGGCACCTTAGAGACTAACCAATTTATTAGAGCATAAGCTTTCGTGAGCTACAGCTCACTTCCTCAGATGCATATCATGGAAACTGCAGCAGGCTTTATATATACACAGAGAATATGAAACAATACCTATTCCCACCCCACTGTCCTGCTGGTAATAGCTTATCTAAAGTGATTTCCAGCACAAATCCAGGTTTTCTCACCCTCCACCCCCCCACACAAATTCACTCTCCTGCTGGTGATAGCCCATCCAAAGTGACAACTCTTTACACAATGTGCATGACAATCAAGCTGGGCTATTTCCTGCACAAATCCAGGTTCTCACATCCCCCCCACCCCCATACACACACAAACTCACTCTCCTGCTGGTAATAGCTCATCCAAACTGACCACTCTTCAAGTTAAAATCCAAGTTAAACCAGAACATCTGGGGGGGGGGGGTAGGAAAAAACAAGAGGAAACAGGCTACCTTGCATAATGACTTAGCCACTCCAAGTCTCTATTTAAGCCTAAATTAATAGTATCCAATTTGCAAATGAATTCCAATTCAGCAGTTTCTCGCTGGAGTCTGGATTTGAAGTTTTTTTGTTTTAAGATAGCGACCTTCATGTCTGTGATCGCGTGACCAGAGAGATTGAAGTGTTCTCCGACTGGTTTATCACATAAACACCACCCTATACCGGAAACCTACTGACCGCTATTCCTACCTGCATGCCTCCAGCTTTCACCCTGACCACACCACACGATCCATCGTCTACAGCCAAGCTCTGCGATACAACCGCATTTGCTCCAACCCCTCAGACAGAGACAAACACCTACAAGATCTCTGTCAAGCTTTCTTACAACTACAATACCCACCTGCAGAAGTAAAGAAACAGATTGATAGAGCCAGAAGAGTTCCCAGAAGTTACCTACTACAGGACAGGCCTAACAAAGAAAGTAACAGAACGCCACTAGCCGTCACCTTCAGCCCCCAACTAAAACCCCTCCAACGCATTATTAAGGATCTACAACCTATCCTAAAGGATGACCCAACACTCTCACAAATCTTGGGAGACAGGCCAGTCCTTGCCTACAGACAGCCCCGCAACCTGAAGCAAATACTCACCAACAACCACATACCACACAACAGAACCACTAACCCAGGAACTTATCCTTGCAACTGTAAGCAGTGTCAGGATGAGCTCCACCCTGACATCTGGTGGTGAGGTGTGGCAAGTTGTGGAAAAGAACTTCAGGGGCCGATCTCATTTGCATAGGCACACCCACCACGCCTAGAATGAGACCATAGCTGCCCAAATGGTCACTTTGGCTGCTGTGGGATCCCCAGTGTCTCTGTTATTGGGGCAGGAAGAATAAATTGTTATTACCCTGATTATGGGAACTGTGCTTGGAACTGTACGTGGCCTTTTGTTACAATGGAGGGATTCACCATCATCTAAGTAGCACTCGCTAGGCAAGGGTCATGGGTTCCAAAACTGTGTGAATGGAGAGAGGCTGGGGACAAGTATTAATACTTGGTGGCATGGGCCCCTTGGTGAGGGCCTTACATGCTGATTGCACTTCCTCCTCTCTCCACTGTGGAATATCAGAGCTAATTTTGGTTTCATTAGAAGTCTAGTTATAGGCTGCTGAGCTCACTTTGGGCTGACAGTGCACCAGCACTGGGGCTCCCCTACTATAAGCTGAATTCACCTAAGCGCTGAAATCACTGAGTGTTGTGTTAAGTAGTGGGGGAGCCTGAAGATATATTGTGGAGCAGTTTGCGGGACGGCTGGTGAAGCAGTTCAACATGGAGCAGTGTGTGGATGGCAGGAGCTGCTTGTGGGCCGTGGAGCTGAGCGAAGGAGTTCGTGGGGCGGCTGGCGGAGCGGAGCGCAGCTGCGCGAAGGAGTTTTGTGGGGCGGCTGGCGGAGCGGAGCGCCGCTATGGAGCTATGGGGCGGTCAGCTTCAGATCATGTAAGGTGCCTCTTACCCCCGTCCCATTTCCACCCAGGTTGGGAGGTAAAAGCTCCACCGATAAACTTTCGAACTCTGGGGCTGCCCTGACCAGGGACAGAGACTTTTGGGGCATTGGACTTTTGGGGTTGCTGGACTCAAGAACCAAAGGGAAAAGGGCATACCCCAATTTGCCTGGGGTGGGGTTGTTTTTGCTCATGGGTTGTGTTATGAATCCGGTTGGTGGTGTTTCCCCAACATAATGCCACATTGTTTCTCTCTGTTATTAAAAGACTTTTGCTACACTCAGACTATGTGCTTGCGAGAGGGGAAGTATTGCCTCTTGGAGGCGCCCAGCGGGGGTGGTATATATTTGTCCCAGGTCACTGGGTGGGGGCTTGAGCCGGTTTGCATTGTGTTATTGGAATGGAACCCCTAGATATTGAACCCGGCCCTTGTTGCTGCCAACTCTGACGGGCAGAAGGGTTACACAACAAAGCCCGTTGCCAATTGTGCCCACATATCTATTCAGGGGACACCATCACAGGGCCTAATAACATCAGCCACACTATCAGAGGCTCGTTCACCTGCACATCCACCAATGTGATATATGCCATCATGTGCCAGCAATGCCCCTCTGCCATGTACATTGGTCAAACTGGACAGTCTCTACGTAAAAGAATAAATGGACACAAATCAGATGTCAAGAATTATAACATTCATAAACCAGTCGGAGAACACTTCAATCTCTCTGGTCACGCGATCACAGACATGAAGGTCGCTATCTTAAAACAAAAAAACTTCAAATCCAGACTCCAGCGAGAAACTGCTGAATTGGAATTCATTTGCAAATTGGATACTATTAATTTAGGCTTAAATAGAGACTTGGAGTGGCTAAGTCATTATGCAAGGTAGCCTGTTTCCTCTTGTTTTTTCCTACCCCCCCCCCCCCAGATGTTCTGGTTTAACTTGGATTTTAACTTGAAGAGTGGTCAGTTTGGATGAGCTATTACCAGCAGGAGAGTGAGTTTGTGTGTGTATGGGGGTGGGGGGGATGTGAGAACCTGGATTTGTGCAGGAAATAGCCCAGCTTGATTGTCATGCACATTGTGTAAAGAGTTGTCACTTTGGATGAGCTATCACCAGCAGGAGAGTGAATTTGTGTGGGGGGGTGGAGGGTGAGAAAACCTGGATTTGTGCTGGAAATCACTTTAGATAAGCTATTACCAGCAGGACAGTGGGGTGGGAATAGGTATTGTTTCATATTCTCTGTGTATATATAAAGCCTGCTGCAGTTTCCACGATATGCATCTGAGGAAGTGAGCTGTAGCTCACGAAAGCTTATGCTCTAATAAATTGGTTAGTCTCTAAGGTGCCACAAGTACTCCTTTTCTTTTTGCGAATACAGACTAACACGGCTGTTACTCTGAAACCAGCTTTAAGATGGAGACTAAACACGCGAAGACTACAAGTCCCAGCAGGCCATGGGTCACCTTGAGGGATCGTTTAGACCCAAGGAGGCGCATGGAATGCTGGGATTTATAGTCCCCTGGGTCCAATAGGTACAAGGGAATAGTCTGCGCCGTGCGTCTTGCCGTAGTGCATGCTGGATGTTGTGGTGTCTGGTGGGCGCAGTGCATGATGGGAACGATAGCGCCTCTGGCCAGGGCGGGACGCGGCGGCGGAGTCTGCCAGGGAATTGTAGTTCTTGGGGCTGCCGGAAGTCTGCAGCGCCTGCGCGGAGGCGCTCGGCCGGCGACCCCGTGCGTGGCAGGAAGCGGAAGGGGGCCGGTGGGGCTCGAGCACTGACGTGTCTCTCGGAGTGAGCAGGAGCCTTCGCCCGGCCTCTGCTCCCTCTTTGGACAGCAACAGCGGCCGAGATGGGGAGTGAGTGTCGGCTCGCAGCCGGGGCCTGGGAGCGATGGAGGGGTGCCCGAGCTGTGCCCCGGGCTGGCGGCGCCCCGCTGCCCTCCCTCTCCCCCCCCCCCAGCTGTGCCCCGGGTTGGCGGCGCCCCGCTGCCCTCCCTCTCCCCCCCCCCCAGCTGTGCCCCGGGTTGGCGGCGCCCCGCTGCCCTCCCTCTCCCCCCCCCCCAGCTGTGCCCCGGGTTGGCGGCGCCCCGCTGCCCTCCCTCTCCCCCCCCCCCAGCTGTGCCCCGGGTTGGCGGCGCCCCGCTGCCCTCCCTCTTTCCCCCCCCCCCAGCTGTGCCCCGGGTTGGCGGCGCCCCGCTGCCCTCCCTCTCCCCCCCCCCAGCTGTGCCCCGGGCTGGCGGCGCCCCGCTGCCCTCCCTCCCCCCCCCCCCAGCTGTGCCCGGGCTGGCGGCGCCCCGCTGCCCTCCCTCTTTCCCCCCCCCCCAGCTGTGCCCCGGGCTGGCGGCGCCCCGCTGCCCTCCCTTTCCCCCCCCCAGCTGTGCCCCGGGCTGGCGGCGCCCCCCTGCCCTCCCTCTCCCCCCCCCAGCTGTGCCCCGGGCTGGCGGCGCCCCGCTGCCCTCCCTCTCCCCCCCCTCAGCTGTGCCCCGGGCTGGCGGCGCCCCCCTGCCCTCCCTCTCCCCCCCCTCAGCTGTGCCCCGGGCTGGCGGCGCCCCCCTGCCCTCCCTCTCCCCCCCCTCAGCTGTGCCCCGGGCTGGCGGCGCCCCCCTGCCCTCCCTCTCCCCCCCCTCAGCTGTGCCCCGGGCTGGCGGCGCCCCCCTGCCCTCCCTCTCCCCCCCCTCAGCTGTGCCCCGGGCTGGCGGCGCCCCCCTGCCCTCCCTCTCCCCCCCCCCAGCTGTGCCCCGGGCTGGCGGCGCCCCGCTGCCCTCCCTCTCCCCCCCCCCAGCTGTGCCCCGGGCTGGCGGCGCCCCGCTGCCCTCCCTCTCCCCCCCCCCAGCTGTGCCCCGGGCTGGCGGCGCCCCGCTGCCCTCCCTCTCCCCCCCCCCAGCTGTGCCCCGGGCTGGCGGCGCCCCGCTGCCCTCCCTCTCCCCCCCCCAGCTGTGCCCCGGGTTGGCGGCGCCCCGCTGCCCTCCCTCTCCCCCCCCCCAGCTGTGCCCCGGGCTGGCGGCGCCCCGCTGCCCTCCCTCTTCCCCCCCCCAGCTGTGCCCCGGGCTGGCGGCGCCCCGCTGCCCTCCCTCTTCCCCCCCCCAGCTGTGCCCCGGGCTGGCGGCGCCCCGCTGCCCTCCCTCTTCCCCCCCCAGCTGTGCCCCGGGCTGGCGGCGCCCCGCTGCCCTCCCTCTTCCCCCCCCCAGCTGTGCCCCGGGCTGGCGGCGCCCCGCTGCCCTCCCTCTTCCCCCCCCCAGCTGTGCCCCGGGCTGGCGGCGCCCCGCTGCCCTCCCTCTTCCCCCCCCCAGCTGTGCCCCGGGCTGGCGGCGCCCCGCTGCCCTCCCTCTTCCCCCCCCCAGCTGTGCCCCGGGCTGGCGGCGCCCCGCTGCCCTCCCTCTTCCCCCCCCCAGCTGTGCCCCGGGCTGGCGGCGCCCCGCTGCCCTCCCTCTTCCCCCCCCCCAGCTGTGCCCCGGGCTGGCGGCGCCCCGCTGCCCTCCCTCTTCCCCCCCCCAGCTGTGCCCCGGGCTGGCGGCGCCCCGCTGCCCTCCCTCCCCCCCCCCCCCCAGCTGTGCCCCGGGTTGGCGGCGCCCCCCTGCCCTCCCTCTCCCCCCCCCCAGCTGTGCCCGGGCTGGCGGCGCCCCCCTGCCCTTCCTCTCCCCCCCCCCAGCTGTGCCCCGGGCTGGCGGCGCCCCGCTGCCCTCCCTCTCCCCCCCCCCCAGCTGTGCCCCGGGCTGGCGGCGCCCCGCTGCCCTCCCTCTCCCCCCCCCCCAGCTGTGCCCCGGGCTGGCGGCGCCCCGCTGCCCTCCCTCTCCCCCCCCCCAGCTGTGCCCCGGGCTGGCGGCGCCCCGCTGCCCTCCCTCTCCCCCCCCCCAGCTGTGCCCCGGGTTGGCGGCGCCCCGCTGCCCTCCCTCTTCCCCCCCCCCCAGCTGTGCCCCGGGTTGGCGGCGCCCCGCTGCCCTCCCTCTTCCCCCCCCCCCCAGCTGTGCCCCGGGTTGGCGGCGCCCCGCTGCCCTCCCTCTTCCCCCCCCCCCAGCTGTGCCCCGGGTTGGCGGCGCCCCGCTGCCCTCCCTCTTCCCCCCCCCCCCAGCTGTGCCCCGGGTTGGCGGCGCCCCGCTGCCCTCCCTCTTCCCCCCCCCCCCCAGGTGTGCCCCGGGTTGGCGGCGCCCCGCTGCCCTCCCTCTTCCCCCTCCCCCAGGTGTGCCCCGGGTTGGCGGCGCCCCGCTGCCCTCCCTCTCCCCCCCCCCCAGGTGTGCCCTGGGTTGGCGGCGCCCCGCTGCCCTCCCTCTCCCCCCCCCCAGGTGTGCCCCGGGTTGGCGGCGCCCCGCTGCCCTCCCCTCTCCCCCCCCCCCAGGTGTGCCCCGGGTTGGCGGCGCCCCGCTGCCCTCCCTCTCCCCCCCCCAGGTGTGCCCCGGGTTGGCGGCGCCCCGCTGCCCTCCCTCTCCCCCCCCCCCAGCTGTGCCCCGGGTTGGCAGTGTACTCTTTGTGCAGGGGCTGGGAGGTGCTATTGCTTCCTGAAATCTGCTGCTATCCCAGGGTCCATCCAGGACCCTTTTCTTCCCCACTAACCTGTGTTTGGCTCTAGGCCCTATGGGGGGTATTGGAGTGGTTACATTTCTGAGAGCCGTGTTCGGCTCATAATGCTGTTTTTGACACATTATAGGTCTTATTTTTTTATCAAACTATTAAAACAAGATTATCTTCTTGTAATATGAATGTGCACGCTGAGCAGTCAAACACAGTTTTCCTCGTTTCCTTTCCTGTTTCTGCTGCCTTGTAAATTTGCTCGTATTAGGATCAGGGTTAGCTTTCTCATGTTGGCATCCTTTCTACCCTTGCTTAGGCTTTTCTTATTAGCTGGGCATTCTAATTTTGATGACATCAGGAAAGAAATTTTCAGCAGCATGCAAAGTAGCAAATACAAATTTTCTTATGGTAGGGAAGGCTCTGTATGATTCCAGGAGGTCAGGCTAGATTACTTGACAGGTACTCTTGGCTTCACTTGCCTGTGGATCATCTAAAGTTTAGTAGGAGTGCCATAGTAAAAGAAACTGCAAGCTGAGTGGATCATGGCCTAAGCTAAAAATCAGTCATTCTTCCTGAATAACAGAAACCCACAGCAATGAAAGATGTTCATGTCCCTAGTTAATAGAAGCTTCAAGATAGTCTGTTTGAGGAGGAGGAACTGGTCAGGTTCTGGAAAAGAATTTTGGTTTCATTGTTGTAAAAGGTAGATGCGGTATTTACAGAAAGTGAAAAACCACAATCTAAGAAATTTCTGTTGGAAATTAATAGCTTAATATCTAGTAAACTGTTTCTGGTCTAGACTTAAACAGGGTACATTTAGTATCAATTTCATATTTCCACAGAGCTACTGAAAGCGTTCATGTTTCAGTGCTCTTGTGCTGTCTTCCATGAAATGGATATAAAGGAAGTAAATCCTACCACATAATTTCTGCAGTCTGAGATTCGACTGTTGTCCTGAGAGATTCAGCCTACCTCCCTTTGAATTTCCTTGGACCTTATGTTCCTGTCTTGGAAAAACAGTTTATTTTATAACTGTTAAATCTGAAAGAAGAGTTCATAGTTCAGGCCTGTATTATAGATACCTCCCATTTCCTTAAATGGTAACTTTCAGACCTCACTGGCTTTCTAAGGATAAACCTCCTCATGCTGGTGAGCAGTTTCACACACATTTTGTGGGATTGTTTGAGTAACTGTTTAACTAGTGCCTTTAAGGGGTTCATTCATTCATCCCCAAAGTAATTTCACCTTTCCACATAAATTCAGTTATTCACCTTATGCCTCAAATAACCACCATCAAATAGAAGTTGGAAGGATGTGGAAGAGTATATCTCTAGAAGACAAAATAAGTTAATGAAACTAACATTCTCTTCCTCATCCTTCTCAAGAAAGAGTTACAAAATATCCAGATCAGCCATGTATAATAAGTTTGCTGTTTGTTATCACACTCGTTCAAAGGTGCAACTGCCTTGTTAGCGCAGTTAGCCAGATGTACCTAGGACAGGTAAGGGTGAGGTGACCACCTAGTCCCTAGCCCTTGCAAATTTAGAAATTTCCATTTTTTTAACATGTCAGTGACTAATCATCAGGATTGCCATAAATTCCATATCTGTATGTTCACTTTACCATCTAACTTTTTATTTTATTTACAGTTAAATTTCTTGAAGTGATCAAGCCCTTCTGTGTTATCTTGCCTGAAATTCAAAAGCCAGAAAGGAAGGTATGTTTTTGAGATGTTCTTCAGAACTCTATTTGTAAGAGATAAGGTTTCTAAGCCTAAGGTGTGTAACTGTCAGCAGTGCGGTTACTTTTAACTGAAATAGTTGCACCATTGCAGCCCTAGTGTGAACAGTTGTACCCAGTATAAATCATCTTTACACTGGCATGAGTGCATCCATGGTAGTTGTTGTACTGCTGTAATTATAGCAGTACAATTGAAGCAGTACAAGTTTTGTGTGTCGGCAAGGCCTGAGGTATATGATGATATATATATGAGAGAGAATTAATTTCAGAGTAGCTAAAAATGGTATCTTAAAATTCAAAATACTCTTCTTCTTTTTCCCCCATCTCCCTTAAAGACAGCTGATTTGAACAAATAATCTTAGATTGGAATTTTTGCCGAGAGCTTTTTTTTGGGTAGGCCATTAAACTAAGAATCCATTTCAGTGGATCAGTACTGGAATTACCTTATACTGCTTGCATAAGGTTGTTTGCTTGGATGAAAGTTTCATTAAAGATTTACCATCTTTCCTTCTAGACTTCATATAGTGTAGATGGGATGAAAAGGGACTTGATAATTTGCTTTTTTCTAGTATTTTACTCTAAGTATGCAGTTACATGATAGAGTTTAGTTGACTTGCTTAATAGACGAGCTGTTGTGACCAGTGACAACCCATTCAGTTTAACTCCTGTCTTTTTCTTCAGATTCAATTTAAGGAAAAAGTGCTATGGACAGCTATTACGCTTTTCATCTTCTTAGTATGCTGCCAGGTATGTTTGTAATGTTCTTTCATTTTCCTTTCAAATAAAGAGGAGAACAAAGTCAGCGCTTTAATTTAACTCCACTTCACTTTCATTGCTTGGAAATTCAGATTCCCCTGTTTGGTATCATGTCATCAGACTCGGCAGATCCTTTCTACTGGATGAGAGTGATTCTGGCTTCAAATAGAGGTAAGATCCTGCTTCAGATAACTTAATTGCCAGCGTAGGGTTTCTTCCACTGGCTGTGTAACTTGGCTTGTTTGAACAGTTGGGATTTTAGTCTGTTTATAGATTTTTTTTTCTAATGAAGTGAACATCTGGATTGGAGCAATAAACATGGTATAATAGAAAAAATGATAAATCTGGGGATTGGAATTTGGCACAAATGCATTAAAATTATATATGAATAGACACATTATCAATTGCATATAGCCAAGTGGAGGAAAAATAGCCTTTGGAGAGAAAGTGGGAACAAGACAGCTCATAAATACCCATATATAATAGAAATTATAAAACTCCTGCAGTACATTCCATGTATTCTGATGCACATTCCCAGCTATAAGTACTTTGTACTTTTTTTTTCTTACGGACACCTTTGGTCGGTCACACAGAGTAAAACCTATGCTGGCTGCTCAGTTGTCCAGTTGCTCACTGAAGCTTTTTTGTGCTGATGTAAATCAGATACAGTATCAATCACTTCGGTGCACCATTTGATACTAGTTCAGGTATGTGTATATGTATCTGGTCAAATCAATTGATTATAGCAAAATGGGAAGTGCAGAGATGTGCATGTAACTGAGAAACATGATTATACCAAAAAATATTAGAATGTCATCCTTCAAAGGAGGAGAGTGAAGCTTTACCATTTCTATACCATCTTATATCTGGCATAGGTACGCCAGAAAGCAATAATTTTAATGCAGGGCACATGATACTAAGGCATGATTCATTGTCTTGCAAATTAATTTTAATCAAACTTCAGTTAGCTTCTAAAACTTTTCTTTTTAAACTGACTCAGAGAAAGAGGTGCCACGTGTCTCTTATTGTTCTGTCTGTACCATGAGGAGGTGGGAGGAATGAACAGTCAAACTTTGCACTTTATGGGGGTCTGGAAATGGTGAACTGCAACAATTGGCTTTCTGCATCTGACAGGAACATTGATGGAGCTGGGTATTTCACCCATTGTCACTTCCGGGCTCATCATGCAGCTCTTGGCTGGTGCCAAGATAATTGAGGTTGGGGACACTCCAAAAGACAGAGCTCTCTTCAATGGGGCGCAAAAATGTAAGTAGCAGCTGATATCAAGGAGGCTCATCTAGAATGAGGCCTGACATTAACAATGGATGTTGTGAACTTGATCGCCTGAAAAATCTTGAAATCGCACGTGTAGGCCTCCCCAGATGTTAGTTTTCTTGATTCTGAATTTGTTAGTACTTCAATACTCTGATTTATTGTCTGCTGTTTCTTGGCCCATCTGAAATTTTCTGGTGGGTTTCAGTTGAGTTCTTAGTGGTTGTCATGTGATGGTGTCCCTGCTGCAGTTTCAGCAGAGAGGCCAAATATTAAATGGACCATGGAGATACCAATACCGCACAGACCTCTAAATGTAATTGAGGCATATTTGATGTGGTAGAATGGTGAGGCAATTCTGTGCTGCTGCTGTCCTTCTTGTGTGAACTTTAAAAGGACTTGAGTCTCATCAAAGTTGACTCTTTTCAGTAGTAAATGTTGCTAGATATCTCTGTAATGTACAGATTTCAGTTAATTTTAGTCAGATCTTCTCTACAACTTGTTTCTGTACAAGGAACAATTAAATTCCAAAATCTGTTTACTGAAGAAAAACTCACCTAAATTGCTTACGTATCAGCTTAATGTTTTACTTTGTATTTAAAAAAAATATTTCCTGCAAACAAGAGTGTTTAACATTGAGAATGTTGCTTCATCTTTTTTAGGTTTAGATTAGTTTTCTCTCATTGCTGCTGTGCAGTGTTTTTGTTGATCCTAGAGTTTCCAGTGACCGACTTCAGTGCTCAAACTTCATTTTGACATTGCATTTAGATGTCTATTTCATTAGTTTTTTGTATACTCCTTCCCCCTGCTACCCTTTTTTCACTGGTCTGCAAATGTCTTATAAACTGACAGTATTTTTTGTTGTCTTTTACAGTGTTCGGCATGATTATTACAATTGGTCAGTCTATCGTCTATGTAATGACAGGGATGTATGGAGACCCATCTGAGATGGGTGCTGGTATCTGTTTGCTTATCACAATTCAGGTAACTTTTATACCACACCCTCTACATCACTCCTCAAAACGATACTTCCCTGTTGCATAACTGCACCCCCATGGAGTGATGGGAAAGGAGCGAGGAGAATGGAAAGCGCACATGTCTGCCAACTAAAGAGGATATCTGATCTTCTCCTTGTTATTGTTGATACAAATGTTTTGTTCCATTAAGTCAGCATTATTACAAAAAATAAAAAGGGATGAAGTCTCCAGTAAATAATGCTATTTCTTTTCTTGCAGCTTTTTGTAGCTGGGTTGATAGTTCTACTATTGGATGAGCTTCTACAGAAAGGATATGGTCTTGGTTCTGGCATCTCTCTCTTCATTGCTACCAACATCTGTGAGACTATTGTATGGAAGGCATTCAGCCCCACCACTGTGAACACAGGCCGAGGTGACTCTTTGCTTGTGTTAAGATTTAAGTATTCTGTAATATGAAAGATGACTAGATTATCTGAGTAGCTTCATGTGCTCTTTTCCCACATTCTAAAGCTCCACTCATACATAGCAATTTCTACAGTAACCTTCCAGAGCACAGAGAATTTCAGCAACAGAAAAGTTGTTTCTATGCACAAAAGAAAAAAAAAATAAGGAAATTAAGTTAAATAGTAAATATTGCTCTTGACCTCTCAACTCCTGTAATTTTTTCAAGTGGAATCCTAATTATAATAGAGATGTTTGTATGCAAGGTAGAAATGCATGTGTAAAGCAAATACTGAGAGGGAAGACTCCAGAGGTTTAAGATGAATGGTATATAAGCAGCATATTACCTTTCTTGAGGGAGGGAGTGCCTCCTGCCACTCAGCAGCTACCCCTATTGTTGATTTGAGTGGCACTTTTTCCAAAGACTAATCAAATCATCCTCAGTTGCAAGGATAGGGAATGAGGTTCCATAGGGGACATGAAGAACTGTAGAGAGAGGAGATGGAAGTATTGAGTGCTCACAGGAAGGCAACTAATTTCATTTGTGCAAATAAGCTGTAACTCTATAATCTAGGATGATCAAGTGTTCAGTCCACAGCTTTCTCCATTTACTTTACATTGTTTATTGTAAGTATGCAGAATACCTCCACCAGATCTTTACTGTCTCCTTAAATGTATGCTTTAGTCAGACTCTGGAATGAAGAATGGTCATACTAGCTCAGACCAATGGTCCAACTAGCTCAGTTTCCTGTCTTCTGACATTGCTCAGTGCCAGATGCTTCAGAGGGAATGAACAGAACAGGGCAGTTATTGATGATCCTGTCGTCCAGTCTTGGCTTCTGGCAGTCAGGGGCTTAAGGACACCCAGAGCATGGGTCCGACCATCTTGGCTAATAGAGATTGATGGACCTATCCTCCATGAACTTACCTAATTCTTTTTTGAACCCAGTTACACTTTTGGCCTGCACAACATCTCTGGCAACAAGTTCCACAGGTTGACTGCATTGTGTGAGGAAGTACTTCCTTACGTTTGTTTTGGTCTGCTGCCTTTTAATTTCACTGGGTGACCCCTGGTTCTTGTGTTCTGTGAAGGGGTAAATAACACTTCCTTATTTACTTTCTCCACACCAGTCACGATTGTTTTAGATGTCTCGCATATCCCTCCTCAGTCATCTCTTTTCCAGGCTAAACAGTCCCAGCCTTTTTAATACATCCTCAGATGGAAGTGTTCCATACCCCAGTCATTTTTATGGCGGTTCTGTGTACTTTTTTCAATTCTAATATATCTTTTTTGGGGATTGGGCAACCAAAACTGTGTGCAGTATTCAAGATGTGGACATCCCATGAATTTATGTAGTGGCATTATCGATCCCTTTCTTAATGGTTCCCAATCTTCAGAATTGGTTGCTGGGAGGCATGAGAGTCGGTCATTTCAAAATGTCACTTTTATTTAAAGGGCAGTGGTTTTGTCCTACAGAATTCATAGTTATAGCAGAATCCAAGCTGTTGCTTAAGAATCTTGGGTCCATAAATTTTGAACGCTCTTCTTTCTGTGTGATTTTTCAGCAGGACAGGAGAGTCAAAATCGCTTGCTTTGTGATAGCGAGTTCTCAAAGCACAGAACTTCAAAGTAGGAAAACAGACCAATGCATTTCTTTGAAATGTAACTCTGTCATAAAAAGTGATTACAACTCTGTTTCCCTTTTAATCCCATGCTGCTGTGTTTTGCTCTGTGTTGCTGATAAGTACTCTGGAAAACCTAAATTTCTAACAAGAAATGTGTTCTCAGGTGCAAATTGCTTGAACTTCTTTGGATAATTCAGTGCTTCAGGATGCTCTGAATTCTGTGGGTCTAAAGTGTACTGTTTACATCTCTCTTGTTCCCTGTGTTTTATAGAATCATTGTTTTGTCTTCTAGTATGTTCTTTGGCACTGTCTAAAATAGTCAAATGGTGTGGAATCCATACCTGTATGAAATTAGCAGATGTAGTTTACGCTATGAAGACAATTGCATTCTTCCCTGTATTAACACGTTCCTTATAGAAGGAATTGCCTTTAGGGTGTGATTTTTCAAAAGTGCTCAGCATTGGCCTAACTGATCCTATAGAAATCAATCGTAAAACCCTTACTGACTTTAGTGGGAGCAGAGTTAGGACAACAGCAAGTGCTTCTGATAATCCCACCCTAAATAGTGTATTTCAGAAGCCTAGTTAATGTCTTAATTCAGGTATTAAGATACCTGAACTCATTGTCCTTCCCCTCTCCCTTTCTCATTTAAGGAATGGAGTTTGAAGGAGCCATTATTGCTCTGTTCCATCTGCTGGCTACTCGTACGGACAAAGTCAGAGCTCTCCGAGAGGCCTTCTACCGCCAGAACCTCCCTAACCTCATGAACCTGATTGCCACCATTTTTGTCTTTGCTGTTGTCATTTACTTCCAGGTCAGTCAGAATCTAAAATAATGTTTAAAACCACTGCTGGTAGATGTAGTAAAGTCACCTGTTTCACAAATGCAGTCTGATAAATTTTGAGTACAGATCCTGACAGCACTTCCATAGAAAAGCTGACAATTGTGAAGATAAATATGAATTTAAGACGTTCAAAATCTTTGGCTCTTTTGTGGCTTTAAATCAGAATTGACATGGCTGAGTATTTAAAAATTGATTTTTTTTCTGCAGCTTGAAGAGTTAAACTTCACCTTTTTAGTGCATGCAGAAGACTCCTAATGACTTCTGGGTGTGCATGCAACAGCCAGGGCTTCAGTTACTTGATCTGAAAAGGCTGGAACTCCACCCTTGGCTTTCTGTGGCCCCTGAAAGGCTTGAGAACTATTGTAGACTGAGAGAGATGATGGATGTGTACTAACAGACCTTGCTAAAAATGCCTCAACGTTTTGCTGAAAATACCATGAGCCCATAAAAACCTGAGTTCATTTTGGAATTTATTGCAGCAAAATGGCCAATAAGTAGTAAATAACCGTTTTTTTGTGTGTACCTTTGGAATTTCCACCTCTGGGCACTATGCTGAGTTCTTCCTGTAATTTCAGACTCACCTTTGAATATCTTGGCATTTCATAAATTCACATATTTAAGCTGCCCTGTGCAACGATCTAAATGGGTCTGAGGTCTTGGCAGAAGGGTTTAAGTAAAGGGCTGAGCTAGCAGAGTCTTTGACACTCACATGCTTCACGGCAAGATTTTTGTGGAGACCTTGCATGTGCTGCAGTTGTGTGGTGCCTCTGCTGTCTGTGTTTTATTTCAGAGTTACAGTGGGGTTTTCACTTGGCATTTTTCAGGGCTTCCGAGTGGACCTCCCCATCAAATCTGCCCGCTACCGTGGCCAGTACAACACTTATCCTATCAAGCTGTTCTATACTTCCAATATTCCGATCATTCTTCAGTCTGCCTTGGTATCTAATCTGTATGTGATCTCCCAGATGTTGTCTGCTCGCTTCAGTGGCAACTTGTTGGTTAGCCTGCTGGGCACCTGGTCTGTAAGTATCCACCTGTTTTCTGTAGCCTGTTTTACACCACACAGGGGCCCCACTAGAATGCCCAGCTTCCGACATGATCTCTGTAAACATAGTGACACTTTCCCTGGCAAAATTATGCACATTGAGACTAACAGCCCAACATGTGATGTTTTCCCTTCATTATTGACTGTGGAATACATTTACCGTGTGTGTTTAATCTGTGGCTTGCTATTACTTTTTCCTCCCTTGCAAACCCAGTATCTTTTATTTTTTCATTTGTCCCTTGTGTTCCCATCTTTAGAAACTGCTCATAATCTGAAACTTGAATTCCCTTGTGCAGCCCATGTGCACACACAAACTCTACCTATTAAAAAAGGGATGATGCATTTAACCAGGGTTAGTCTAACTGCTAATAAATAGGGACACAAAACTAAACAGTACAAACTTATTTGTTTCTTTTCAGGATACTTCATCTGGAGGCCCTGCTCGCTCTTATCCAGTCGGTGGACTTTGCTACTATCTCTCACCCCCTGAGTCCTTTGGTTCAGTGTTAGAAGACCCTGTCCATGCAGTTGTTTATATAGTGTTTATGTTGGGCTCCTGTGCTTTCTTCTCCAAGACATGGATTGAAGTTTCTGGCTCCTCTGCCAAAGATGTAAGTTAAAGAAATTGTTTTACAGGATAAAACCAGGAGAATTATCCTGCAGTAATTACTACTTCAGCAGTAATATTGTGAAATGGACAATATAGCCTGGTGCCAGCCTTGCCTCTTAGTAATACCACTACTTACGTGGAGTGCCTTTTTGTCTGTGGATTGCAAAGCACTTAAAGCTGGGCAAGCATTTGTGTCCCCATTTTACAGAGGGGAAAACACGCACACAGGTAGAACCCTGATCTCCTGATTCCCATTTGGGGCCCTATTCACTGGATCACACCAAAAAACCCTAGGTGGGTGGTGTAGGAATAGAGATGTATCTGAGATGCTTGAATATCACTTGAGTAGCATAGAAAGAAACAGAACAATATGAAAGAGAAACTTCATAAGGAGCATAGTGTGTAGCCTGGAGCACTACATATGGAGCATAGCGGTCAGATGACAGCTGCACTGTGTGAGGGTAATTATCTCCTTAAATACCTACACACAGTATTTTAATACTTCTGTGCCTGGAAAAAAAACAAGCTCTCATGGGATCTTTGTAGGGACTGATAACTGGAAGTAGCTGTGTTTCAAACTTGCTTAATTGGTGGTATGTTAAAAATAGTTCAGCACATCTATATACCAGTAGCTGGCCTATCTAAACTTCAATCATTCAGATGTGTAACACTCAAGAACAAAATATTTCATTCTTAAATTGAATTGCTTGTTGCTATTGGAGATGGTAAAGTGGCTAACAGTATGGCAGGTTTTAGTTAGGAAGAAATAGGTTTTGCACAATGAATATTTTCATTTGGGATGGATCTGGCTGCTTGCTGCCAAATGTGGCCGAGGTCCTGCTTGGAACTCTGTACAGATCTTGGCTGGGTTTTGCTTGTGTGTCACTCTATTAATCATGGCTTAGAATACTGGAACAAGGCATTTTACGCTTTAAACATAATAATTGGGAAAAGCTCCACTTTGTTTTTATTCTGTTTCTTGGAAGATGGCTGACATGTAACCACAGAAATGTCATGCTTTCAATTCCAGATACCTAGGTGGTTCTGTGAAATTAACCTAAAAAAATGAGACTGAATTTCTTTACTAAATTTCTTGGCTCAATACAGGTTGCCAAACAACTAAAAGAGCAACAGATGGTAATGAGGGGCCATAGAGAAACCTCCATGGTCCATGAACTAAACAGGTGAGCTACAAATATGTCCGTGGCTATATGTACCAAATGTTCATGTAATATCAGTGCTACAATAGGCACTGTCTTCAGAAGATTAGAACTTGGATGTCCTTTCAAGCTCAGTTCTAGGGTGACATGCTAGCCTACTGCATAAGGTCATGTCTCCTGCTGGAGGCTGGGCCTATAAACACTGTAATCTACTGCTACCACACAGCTGAAGGATTTAGCTCTAGTAGACCTGTGTCTGGTGCTGAAGGTCCTGGGTTCAGTCCTTGCTGACAGCCATGGTGTGAGCATGCAAACATATGGGTCCTCGCACTAATATAAAAGCTCTCACACAAACAGGCTAGCAATCAGCTGGCCAAGGTACCTCCAAAAGCCCTCCATTGCAGGGTGATGAGTATGGAATCACTTAACTTCGTAAGCCGTTATTCTTCTTCGAGTGATTGTTCATGTGTATTCCACTATAGGTGCAGGTGCTCGCCACGTGCACCGGTGTCAGAAGTTTTTCCCCTAGCAGTATCCATAGGGGAGCGCCCTTAGCGACCCCTGGAGTGGCGCCTCCATGGCGCGGTATAAGGAGTGCTGCGCGCTCTCCCCACCCTCAGTTCCTTCTTGACGTCAGCGAAGGTGCTTTGGAACTGCTCGGCTCCAGCTTTGCTGCAGCTCGTCCCCAGAACTCTTGTTCGTTCAGTGTATGGTATCTGTAGTTAGGTTTGGTTTAGTTAGCGTGCCCAGGTTGGGGCATGCCCTGCGCCCTGGGTTTTAAGTCGCGTGACACTTGTAGGTGGCCGATGCCTGTGAGTGATCCGCATGCAGACTGTTTCTGCAGTTTGGGTGAAACCCATCTTAGCGATAGTTGCAAGATTTGCAAGTCATTCATGCCTCGGACCGAGAGAGAGAGAGAGACGTTCGGCTGCAGGCCATCCTGTTGGAGTCGGCATTGACCCTGACTCCGGCGCACCGCTCCGAGTTGGCACGGGGTACCGTGGTGTCGGTGCGTGAAGACCTCCCGGCGCCATCTACCAGTTGGCACCGCTCCCTGTCTGTGGGGCATGCCAAGAAGGCTAAGAAGAGGCCTTCGCTGCCGCTGCACCGGAGCAAGACTGGGGGGAGAGGCTAGGTCCGTGTTGGGTAGGCCTCCGACTCAGGTTGAGCTGAGTAGCCTGGCCCGTTCGGAGCAGGCTTCCCCAGATATCCGGATGCCCTCTACCCCAGAGGCCCTGCAAGCAGCCCAGGATGTTATGTCCATGCCAGTACCAGGAGCACCGCCAATGTTGGCCCCACGGTCCAGAGGCAAGCTGCTCCTGGGATCTCTGCAGTTGCCTTCGACTCTGTACCAGGGAATGTTCCCGACGCCGTTCGCCGCTCAGTGACCATCCCGGGCGTAGTCCACGTAGGTTGCTGTCAACCTCCCCACCAGGCTGTCTGGCTGGGTTCCATCTGACAGACTCCAGGCACCGTTCCACCTCGAGGAATGGACACCGATGAGACTGAGGCAGATGACACTCATCTCAGAGGGGCTGTAGTAGCCAGTTGTGACATGAACATCGACGCCATTCCCTTTCATCGTCGCGCTCCAGGACCCCGCCATGACACTGCTCCCACAGCCCCAGGCGTCAATTGCCGGCTCGGATCCACCTGCCGGAGCTGATCTCAGAGCAGCTGCTACCAGCAGTACTGTTCCCTCACGTCGGGGTCACGGTCTTGTGGTCGGCGCTCCTCCCGGTCCAGGGACAGCGGCAGGTCATACGTCAGCCCCAGCCTTTCTTCATAGTCGTCCACCGATGGGCCAGGCCAGCTAGGCCCACAGCCAGTTCCGTCGGTGCCACAGCAGGTGCAGTGGCTCTGGGCCCTGTGGCCGGTGAAGTGGTACCAGTGGGCACCATGGTCCCCGATGCATCTCCTACTGGGGGCTCGCTCTGTGGCAGGAGCCTCAGAACAGCCATCGGCCACCCTCTCCTGGCCTCTGAGGAAGGAATTGGCAGGACGCACATCTTTGGTGCTGTGCCCAGAGAGCGACCAGGTGGTGGATCCTCCGGTGCTGGTGGACACGCAAAGTACTGCGCCTGTCTCCTTGCCCTCCCCTGGATAGGTGATTATGGTCCCTCCTCCCTCCGTCCCACAGGAGGACTCTAATGTCCACCAGGAGCTATTGAAAAGAGTGGCATCAAACCTCAACCTTCAGGCAGAGAAGGTGGAGGAGCCCTTGGACTCTCTTTTTAATGTCCTGTCTGCCTCGGTACCGGGCAGAGTGGCCTTGCCACTCCACGAAGGGGTGGTGAAGATTTCAAATGCCTTGTGGAAAACCCCGGCCTCACTGGTCCCCATCTCGAAGAGAGCGGAATGCAATATTTTGTACCCACCAAAGGACATGAATACCTATACACCCACCCTGCTCCTAACTCCCTGGTGGTCGAGTCGGTCAACCACAGGGAACAGCAGGGCCAACCAGCCCCTACTCCGAAAAAAAAGGATTCAAGGAGGCTGGACTCATTTGGCAGAAAAATTTATTCGTCCTCGAGCTTCCAGTTACAGGTGGCAAACCATCAGGCTCTCCTGGGCTGTTATGAGTTCAGTCTATGGAGCTCTCTGCCCAAGTTCAGGGACTCCCTTCAGGAGCATGACAGGAAGGAGTTCAAAGCTCTGGTGGAGGAGGGTACAGCTGCTGCCAAGGCAACTCTGCAGGCAGCATCAGATGTGGCGGACACAGCCGCGTGGTCCATAGACTCCGCGGTGTCCATGAGAAGGGCATCATGGCTCCTGCTGTCTGGGCTGTCCATTGAGGCACCTGCTGCGGCACCGACATAAAACTGCGTGGCCTGAAAGACTCCCGCACTACGCTTAAGACTCTTAAGATAGGCCACCCACTCTAAATACGAGCTCCCTTATAAAAAGTCGCAGGACTATAAAAAAACACCCACAGAGGCAGTCTCAGTCTGCCCCCCAGCCTGGGTCCTCCAAGGGCAAACAGGCAGGGAAACGGCAATTTTGATGGTACGCCTAGGGGCAACTTAACAGTTAACATCAGGGATCCATCCTCAAAGCTTCCTTTCTCAAACCGGTTGTGTGCGTTTCTCCCGGAATGGTCGCAGCTGACTTTGGACCGATGGGTCCTCAGCACTATCTCTCGGAGCTACACCCTCCAGTTTACCTCTACCCCGCCCAACCACTCTCCCACCCAGTACCCATAGGGGGAGCCCTCTCACGAGGCTCTGCTCGATCAGGAGGGGGGGTGGCGCCTTGGCCTAGGAGCGGTGGAGGTGGTTCTAGCAGAGTTCAAGCGCAAGGGGTACTACTCTCGCTACTCCCTTATCCCGAAGAACAAAGGGGGGCTCAGGCCCATCCTGGACCTGCGAGGCTTGAACCAGTTGTGACGGGGTCAGGCCAGATGGCTACAGGAGAGTGTTAGAAGGCAGATATATTAGCCCAGGTTAAGTAGGTCCCTTTCCCCTGAGCAAGGTAATAGGGAAGGTTCCAGAACAATCAGGAACTTTCTGGAAACAGTTAAGGCAGACAGGCTGATTAGAACACCTGCAGCCAATCAAGAAGCTGCCACAATCAATTAAGACAGGCTAATCAGGGCACCTGGGTTTAAAAAGGAGCTCACTTCAGTTTGTGGCGTGTGTGCGAGGAGCTGGGAGCAAGAGGCGCAAGAAGCTGAGAGTGAGAAGGCGTACTACTAGAAGACTGAGAAGTACCAGCATTATCAGAGATCAGGAGGAAGGTCCTGTGGTGAGAATAAAGAAGGTGTTGGGAGGAGGCCATGGAGAAGTAGCCCAGGGAGTTGTAGCTGTCACGCAGCTGTTACAGGAGCCACTGTAGACACCTGCAATCCACAGGGCCCTGGACTAGAACCCAGAGTAGAGGCTGAGCCCGGGTTCCCTCAATCCCCCCAACTCCCTACTTGATGCCAGAGGAGTTGAATTGGACTGTGGGTTCCACCAGAAGGGAAGGTCTCTGGCCTGTTCCCCAATCCACTGGGTGGATCAGCAGAGACTGTGGGGATTGTTCTTCCTTTTCCCCATGCTGGCCAGTGATGAGGCTAACTGAGTGAAAGGCAGGTTTGAGCCACGAAAGTGGCCAAACTGAGGGCTGCCATGAACCTCTGAGGTGAGAAAATCCACCAATAAGTGCAGGACTCACAAGGCACAGGAGGAACTTTGTCACACAGTATATGATGAAACTCAAGTTCTGCATGGTCTCCCTGGCCTCCATCATTCCCTCCCTGGATCCCGGGGACTGGTACACCGCCCTCGATCTGCAGGCTGTGTACTTCCACATCCATATATTCGAGGGGCACAGACGCTTCCTACATTTCACGGTGGGATGGGAACACTACCAGTTTACAGTCCTCCCATTTGGCCTGTCCACTGCCCTCAGGGTATTTGCGAAGTGTATGTCTGTGGTGACGGCCTACCTCAGGCGCCGTGGGGTCCAGATCTTCCCTTTTCTGGACAACTGGCTGGTCAAGGGCAGCACCCAATCGCAGGTATGGGACCACATGGCGCTCCTTATGTTCACATGCACCACTCTGGGCCTGTAAGTGAATGACACCAAGTCACATTAGTCCCAGTACAATCAGGGCGGTCCTGAGCCTCCCTCCCACCGGACAGTTTTGAGACCCTGAAAGGGCTCATCAACAGAGTCACAATGACAACAGTCAGAGCGTGTGTCCAGCTCTTGGGTCACGTGTTGGCGTGCACATATGTGGTTCGTGCCGCCAGGCTCAGTATGAGGCCCCTCCAGCTCTGGTTGGCCTCTGCATTCTCCTGGGCCAGAGACAGGATGGACCAGGTCCTCACTGTGCCCAAACTGGTGATCACCTCCCTTCAGTGGTGGTCCTCCGCAGGGAACATGGTCTATGGGGACTTGTTCAAAGGCAGGCCCTTGTTGCTGGAACTGGTGTCCGACGCATCGGACCTGGGGTGGGGAACCCATGTGGGAGATGTTCAGACCCAAGGTCTGTGTTCTGCAGAGAACCTGGCCCTCCACATAAATGTCAAGGAGCTGTGGGTGGTCCGCCTGGCATGCATGGCCTTCTGTTCGCACCTGGAGGGCAGGGTGGTCAGGATTCTCACGGGCAACACGGCCTCGATGTTTTACATCAACAGGCAAGGCAGGGCCTGATCCTCTGCCCTCTGCCTGGAATCCTTCAAGCTGTGGGACTTCTGTATAGCCCACAACATTTGCCTACAGGCCTACCACCTACCGGGCACCCGGAACTTGTGGACTGATCACTTGAGCAGGGACTTCTCCTCTTAGCATGAGTGGTCTCTTCACCCAGAGGTGGAACACAGACTTTTCCAAGAGTGGGGAACTCCCCAGGTGGACCTGTTCGCAACTTGACAGAAGATTCGCTGTCTCCGGTTCTGCTCCTGGGGGGGCTGGGGCAGGGTGTTATCTCTGATGTCTTCCTCCTGTCCTGGTCAGGCCAGTTTCTCTATGCCTTTTCCCCATTCCCACTGATCAGCAAGGTCCTGGAAAAGATAAAGATGGACAGGGCCCAGGTCCTCCTGAATGCCCCAGCATGACCCAGGCAGCATTGGTATAGGACCCTCATGAGCCTCGCTGTTGCCCCGCCATGGCCGCTACCGTCCCGCCCGGACCTGCTCTCCCAGCACCAGGGCTGCCTCCCCCACCCCAACCTGGTGGCACTTCACCATGCCATGTGGCTGCTCAATGGTTAGGCCGGGAGGAAAGTATGTGCTCGGAAAGGATTCACTGTGTCCTCTTGGAAAGCAGGCAACCCTCCACGTGCCGAGCCTACTTGGCAAAATAGTCTACGTTCTCCTAATGGGCAGATGAGCAGGGCGCTTCCCCCATGACTTCCCCGATCCAGCTCATTTTGGACTACCTCCTTCACCTTAGAGCCCAGGGCCTGGCACCCTCGTCCGTCAAGGGGCACTTGGCTGCCTTATCAGCCTTCCACCCACCAGTGCAGGGGCACGTGGTGTTCTCCCATGCTATGGCTGGCCGATTCCTTAAGGGATTGGATCGTCTCTTTCCGTACGTTAGGCCCCCTGTCCCGCAGTGGGACCTGAACTTGATGCTGGCCTGGCTGATGGGCCCCCAGTTTGAGCCACTAGCTATGTGCTCTTGCACTTTTCATGGAAGGTAGCCTTCCTCATTGTGATCACGTTGGCACCGCGGGTCTTGGAACTTGGGGCCCTGACCTCCAAGCCCCCGTACACGGTGTTCCATAAGGATACGGTACAGCTCCGCCCAAAGGTGGTTCTCCGCCTACCACATAGGTCAGGATATTTTCCTGCTGGTCCTTTGCCCCAAGCTCCATGCGTCCAGTAAGGAGCGCTGCCTCCACAAGCTGGATGTGAGATGGGCTCTGGCCTTTTACCTGGAGCGTGCAGGAAGTCTTCGCAGCTGTTCGTTGCCTTGGCCGAACGCGTGAGAGGTCAGCCGATCTCCATTCAATGGCTCTCCAACTGGATCACCTCGTGTATTCGTGCCTGTTGTGATCTGACTGGAATTCCGCCGCCATCGATTGTGCGGGCGCACTCGACTAGGGTGCAGGCCTCGTCTGCTGCCTTTTTAGCCCATGTCCCCATTCAGGACATTTGCACGGCTGCCACATGGTCTTCAGTTCACACGTTCACGTCGCATTATGCGATCATCTCCCAGATGAGGGAGAATGCTGGGTTCGGCAAGGCTGTGCTCCGTGCTGGGAATTTGTGAACTTCTACCCACCTCCAACAGATATAGCTTGGAATCACCTATTGTGAAATACACATGAGCAATCACTCGAAGAAGAAAAAACAGTTACCTTTTCCGTAACTGGTGTTCTTCGAGATGTGTTGCTCATGTCTATTCCACATCCCACCCTCCTTCCTCTCTGTCAGAGTTGTCTGGCAAGAAGGAACTGAGGGTGGGGGGAGTGCGCAGCGCCCTTTATACCGCACCATGGAGGCGCCGGTCCAGCGGTTGCTAGGGGTGCTCCCCTACGGGTACTGCTAGGGGAAAAACATCCAACACCAGTGCACATGGCGAGCACGCACACCTACTGTGAAATAGACATGAGCAACACACCTTAAAGAACACCAGTTACGGAAAAGGTAACTGTCTTTTCTGATTGGTTTTGAGTCTGCTGGTGGCTGTGAGGATTGCAAAAGCCTGAAAGATAAAATTTAAGAGCTGTGGTTGCATGCACGCAACAATTTTCATGCATTTTTACTGCATCATCAGTAATATATTCAGCACTTAAATAGCACTTTAATGTTTCTGCAACGCTTTGAAAATGTGACCTGTTACAGGAAATATTATTAATCATTTGCAGATGTCTCAGTTACATACCTCTATGGGTAAGAGCTACGGTGTGCTAAATAATGTTGTTTTGAATCCCAAATAAGTATTTAATAAACTACTTGGTGCAGAGGTGGGGCACAGTGACCCTTTTAGTTCTGCAGCGCTTCCCACTGCAGTTCTCACCTCTAATATGGAGGTGTAATATGTGGAGAGACTACAGGTCCCAGCCTGCTTTGCTCCAAGTCACTTGAAATGAGATGGTGCATTTTCTAGGATCGAATTGCCATTGGCTGCCGCTGTGTTTAAAGATGTGGCTGGTTGTAGTCTAGTCCATTCCATTCCCAGGCAGCTTGGTGATGTTTGTCCTCAGCTGGGCCATGCTTGGGGCTCCTTACCTAGTATGCCGAGCCTAGTGCATGTTCCTCCTCTTGGATTGCTGGACCAGGGAGGAAGAGGGTGTTTTGCTACTGAGGGCCTTTGTTTTTATTTGTAATAGTTACCTTAAGCTGCAGGGGAGCTGCTGAAAAGGTATTTAAGATGCCTAGTTGTATGAGGTCTAGCTTCCTGTTCTTTTAAAGGGATTGATTTTTTTCCCTCATAGAAAACACTCACCTCGTTGATTCAGACTGTTCTCCCAGATAGGTATATCCTACAGCAGAGGTCCCCAAAGTGTGGGGTGCGGCACCCTAGGGGGGCATGGAGGAACCTTTGGGGCGGCATGGTGTGGCCTGAGCCAGCCCCCATGGGGGTGGGGAGGGAGTGCCACCCAGGCCCTCCCCGTCCTCAGCCCTGTCCCCAATCTTGGCTTGGCTCCGCTCCCGGCGCCGCACCAGTACCGGCCACTGGCCATGGCTCCATTCCTGGTCTGGGGCTGAGGCTGGGAGCAGAGCTGCACCTGGCCGTGGGCCCAGCTGCCAGCCCCCATTGCAGGCTAGCTGCAACTCCACTCCTGCCCCCAGCCTTGGCCCATGGCCCCAGCCTTGGCCCCCTTACCACTGGCCACTTCTCGGGCTGCGGGGGGGAATGGACAGGGATACAGTGCTGGTGGGGGTGGGGGCGGAATATGACCCTGAAGTTTGGGGACTACTGTCCTACAGGAATACCAATCCCTGGTGCGAAAGGTAGCATGATGTCTGACTGTGCTTTTCCTTTTACCATTGTATTTTACAGGTACATTCCCACAGCTGCTGCGTTTGGTGGTCTCTGCATTGGTGCTCTCTCTGTCCTGGCAGACTTCCTTGGGGCAATTGGGTCTGGAACTGGAATCTTACTAGCTGTTACTATCATTTACCAGTACTTTGAAATTTTTGTAAAGGAACAGAGTGAAGTTGGGAGCATGGGAGCTCTTCTTTTCTAAACCCAGCTTCTGATGGACCTAGGAAAGGGGGAGGCGTATTCTTGAATTATCCAGTCAGGTGAAAAGAAATAAAACAAACTCGGGCACATCATGCTATAGGAACATGTATTTTAATAATGTTTCCAAAGTACATTTCCTTTTGTTCACTTTTTAGCATATTGTTTGTGTTTTTATAAATTGTTGGAAAATGTGCAAAAACACTTTTAAAGAAAATTGTTTATTTTTAATTACTTATTAGGAAAACCAACTTCCTGAATTGGATTTAGTTTGACACTTTAATTTTTCATCCCCTTGCAGGAATGATAGATGGATGAATGAATCAAGCCTTTGTAGGCTTAGATAAATAGACATGGGGGGAGGGCTATGTATTGGAAGGGATGTTTTTTCTATATATACTGTGTTTGCAACTCCTCTGCAGTGGATTAGCTGAGAGAAATCTCTTCCTCTGATGCTGGAGTTCATTAATTATGGTTGTAAGCACAAACAATGTTTAATATGTTCAGTTTTGTATATTTTTTGGAATATGGCATATTTGGTGAAGCATTTTCAGTGTATTTTTACAAAGGTGTCTCTACTTCCAAATGTCTTGTAAACTAAGCTAGGTCTTGTCAAATGCTGAATATTGGCTTGAGACTGTTGCCTAGCTTCTGTAGAGGTTAGAAGTGCTTTCCCTTCCGTAAGCTGAAAACTCAGGTCAGTCTAGGTTTCTCAAGGGGGAAGCAATTACTGTGCCTAGGAGTTGTAACCTTAAAACTTGGTAATATGGGGAAGCCTTGTAAATGTTCTAACTACCATTGACCACAGTGATTTCTAGCTCTGGCAGTGAAACTAGTTGGGGATTGCATGTCACAACTTTTTAGAGGCAAATCTTAATTTTGTCTTTTGATAAACCAAGGCTTCTCTCATTAAAAATAAGTAATAGTCTAGCAGCAATGAGGATATCCTCATCTGACTGCTTGTTTCTAGTGAATTGTATGAGATTCATTGCTACAGAATGCCACAAGTGTAATTGACATATCTGTCCCAAAGTACCTAATTTATGGTCCTGGACAGGAGATTAGTCTGATAACTTTGTCACTCCCCATGTAAAAGGCATCCTTTTGCCATCTCTGAAGTATGTTTAAAATATACCCGTGCTGACTTGAATAGTGTGGAGTGAAAACACTTGCCTGGACACCTGTGGCCTCCTGTTTCGTTTTGAGGGCCGCTCCTATCAAAATGGAGAAGTCACCTTAAAAGGCTTAAAGGAAACTGGGGAAAAAATCCTCAACTTCTAATTTTAAGTTAGATTGATCCTTGGCACCTTAAATGTTGACAAATGCAAACATTTTGTGTGCAAAGGAATCCTGCAAGTAAAGTTTCTTCCTCAAACAGTATTGGTCAACCTGGGAACCAGAATGGGAAGGGGTAGTGTTGAAGTGTTTCTCTGTACTGCACCAATATGACTGTATATTCTACTGTTACTCTGAAAACGTAAAAGATGGTTTGTGCTTTGAGTGACAGAATCTTTTCTATTATATGTTCCTGAGAAAAGTAGAGCCAGAGCCAGAAACTCTTGCTGTATTTGCCACCAAGCTCTAACAAATGTATGAGAATGCTGCAGGCTCTGTATACTATGTACCTATCAATAGAAACTTAAACGCTTAAAATGGGACAAGGACCTGAATTAGAAAAAGGGCAAAAGTAATGGAATAAAGTAGCCATGAATAAAGAAAATGTCATAAAAGTCCACTTGTTAACTTCACACTACATTCGTCTGTTTTTTTTATCGAGGGTCTGTTTTGGTATAGCAGCATGTGACAACAGAGTTTTTGATGCAAAATCTGAGAGAGTTCAGAGGTGACTTTTGATGTGGGGGAAAGGGGGTGTCTTTCAGAAAGACCAGTCAAGGGCCTCACTTCTGGGCACACAGTTCTGGCTGGGCTAGAAGTGTATTTGCGTTTTCAGTTAGAACTGGCTGCAGTTTAGACCAACAGTTCTGGAGTTTCTGGTGAATAGCACTTGTTCTGTGCATCTGTATTTTGTTGCCTAGTGGTGGAACTTTGTACATCTTCAAGCAGATACGTCCTGAAGGCAGGATCTGATGATCATACAGTGGATGTTTGGTTAGGCATTAGCTTTTTGTTTTTATTCTAATCTGCTTTATAATTAAATAAAGTACATCTTTGGAACTAACAGTTGACTTTTAGTGCTTTAAATACTGCTGCAAGTGCATGCCTAAAAGACTCTTAAAATGAATGGTAAGACTGATGCGTACTAAAGAGTATACAAAGACAGTTCCTGCCCCAGAGAGAATTTAAGATCTAGGTATAAAGCAGGATTCAGCAGGTGTCTAAGACACGCAAATGAGAATCAAGATGGGGATGATGAGGTGAAAAAACCAACAGAGGTTGATAACAGCTGAAGTATTGCCCAATATCTAAATGTTACTAAGTGTGTCTCTACCAACGTTCTTTGTAGCATAACCCTATTTCATTAAAAGAATCAAGGGGTGAGTGGTTTCAGACTATTTTCTGCCCTGTCCTCTGAGGTTGCATGTTTCTGATGTGGTGGGGAAGGAAGACGTTAATTTGCCTTTTAGGAGGCATTCTTTCCTTCCCCTGAAAATACGCTTCTCCCTGCTCTTGTGAAGTTCAACCTGTGCTGTCATTTGTAATGCCACTGTAGAGTAGAGATTCTTAAAAGTGGTGTGGGCAGCAGAATGGGGTTATGGTGCTGTTCAATGCACTTTAGCAGCTGGAAAAAAGGACATCTGAAATTATGTAAATACTTGCTTCGTAAGCAATAGTTGTAGTTGCCAGAGGGATATTTTGTGATCACAAATGAGAGGAAGTGGTCCACACAATTGTAGATATGAGGGGAGGCGTCCATAAGGTAATCGCTGTTAAAAATGTTTCAGAGTGGTAGCTGTGTTAATCTGGATCAGCAAAAAAAACGAGGAGTCCTTGTGGTACCTTAGAGACTAACAAATTTATTTGGGCATAAGCTTTCGTGGGCTAAAACCCACTTCATCAGATGCATGCAGTGGAAAATACAGTAGGAAGGTAGGTAGATAGATATACACACACAGAGAACTCGAAAAAATGGGTGTTGCCATACCCACTGTAACAAGACTAATCAATTAAGATGAGCTATTAGCAGGAGGAGGAAAAAAAACTTCTGTAGTGATAATCAGAATGGCCCATTTCAAAGAGTTGACAAGAAGGTGAGAGTAACAGTAGGGGGAAAATTAGCATGGGGAAATTAGTTTTTTTGCCAATTTTCCTCCTACTGTTACTCTCACCTTCTTGTCAACTGTTTGAAATGGGCCATCTTGGTTATCACTACAAAAGTTTTTTTTCTTCCTGCTGATAATAGCCCACCTTAATTGATTAGTCTCATTACAGTTGAAATGGCAACACCCATTTTTCGTGGTGTGTGTCTGTGTGTGTATGTATATATGTGTGTATATGTCTTCCTACTGTGTTTTCCACTGCATACATCCGATGGAGTGGGTTTTAGCCCACGAAAGCTTATGCCCAAATTTTCGTCTCTAAGGTGCCACAAGTACTCGTTTTTTGTGGTTGTTTTTTTCTGTTAAAAAGTTGTCTTCACCAAGGAAAATCTTCAGAACCCCTGTTGTAGGCAATATTCTAAATGGATTGTGTGGAGAGGGGGCCAGTCCCTGGTACAACTGTAGCTAGCACTATGGAGAATTTATTTACAGTGGCAAAGCACTTTGCAACTCAGCTACTGAGCACCTCTGTGTCTGTCACTGCGGTGTAAGACAAATTATGACTTGCGCAATATGCTAGTTAGGGTAAATCTTCAATAAATGTGGAATCTTGACTCCAGCCTCTGCTTTTCCCACTTGATCTCCCTTTCAGTCAGTGTCGGTAAGCATTGACATGTTTCTGGTGGCCTTCAGTTCCCTCCAGCTTCACAAAGTCGCATGCACCTTTTTGTGCACTGCTGTTTGCTTATTGACAGGGTATGACATAACTGACAGGTGCTCAGTCAGCTTTGTGGGTGTCTGGAATGCTAACGCAGTTTCCTGATATCTCTCAGTATGCTGACTGAAGTTTATGCCCTTGGGAAGGGCATTATGGCCCAGTGGATGTACTCACTGATGGAGGACGAGGCTTTCACAAAGAAGTGTACAAGGATATGGAGGAAAGCTAACAAAATTTTGAAGCTCTCTTATTTCGTATGCTGCTTGGACTGTCTACCTTTAGAGTTTTTCTACCTTTCTCTTTGCCAGATTTTTTACATGAAATTCTAGCCTTTGCCTACTTCCTGCCTAAAAAGGTCGCAGTTTGAACTTTGGCCAGCAAGGATCAACATCGCTGGCATCCTCCCAGCTGTCCAGGGACATCTGCAGGTGTTCAAACAATGACTGCTTGTTGAAACTTTTTGTTCTGTGAAAGAGGATCTTCCAGTTTATCCAAACATCCCTGAAGAACTCTCTTGAAATTGTAATGGCAGCTTTCCCACTGGGGGGTGCTGTTCTACTGCAGTTCAAGGCACTAGTTCCTTGATGTTGAAAACGCAGTTAAACATGCATCACAGGTGTAGTTGTCTTCTTACTTTTTTTTTGTTTGTTTCGATGTGTTGCACTGATTTGCAGTACAGGGTAAAATGTAGGGAACGGTGTTATCAAATATATTGGCATACCCCTTAGAATCAGAATTGATGCCCCACTGCGGGAGCTGTACAAATGCATAAAATTATAGTCCAATTTTAGTGTTTACAATCAATGAAAGCATTTGGGCCACACAACCTGCATCCCAGGGAGGCCGTAGCTGTTAGTGTCACTTAATCTGCTGAACATTACCACACAATCTGTGGGAAATTGATGTCTGGATTGGGACAATTTTTACAGGATTGAGAAGACACTATTACATGAAATTGCAGGGGGAAGAACAATCTTAAAAACAAAACAAAAATGTATTCTATGTTCGGGTCCTAATTAGTCAGCAAGACTTCAAGCTTCCATTTCACAATATGAGAACAGACTGGCCCACTAAAACGGGGCTGTGTTCTAGGGTCTAGTCTCTTGTTGACCCTCTGGCTGTTACAAATATCATACTAGCCAAGTTGGCAGCACTTGGTAGAAAGGAAATACCGTGGCAATTGGCACCTCTCTTGGCAGTTTCCGAAGGCTAAGGAGAGGCTAAGGACTGCAAGGGACAGAGACTGCCACACCTTGTCACCATGGAGTGGATGCTCATTGTCCAAAATGGGACACAGGTGATCGGGGATGAGGGGGGTAAGAAGGCCTCTTCCAGGCATCAGGCCTGTTGATCTGAATGTACTAGTTTTAAGAACAGAAGGAATACCATTGGATAAGCTATGATTCAAACACTTCTGCATTGCTTTAGTGAAATCACAAGAATGACCTGTATGGATCCTGTCCCAGACCCCCTGTCCTGTATGCTGTAGACAAGCTGCAGCTGATGATTCCCACGTATGAAGTGAGCACTGAGGAAGACACTAGCTATCTGAAACCTGAAACATCTGTTTTTGAATGTTATTGTGTCTAGCCACTCATTGGTTTACAGATCATAGAATCATAGAAAATCAGAATTGGAAGAGACCTTAAGAGGTCATCTAGTCCAACCCCCTGCTCAAAGCAGGACCAATACCCAACTAAATCATCCCAGCCAGGGCTTTGTCAAGCCTGACCTTAAAAACCTCTAAGAAAGGAGATTCCACCAGCTCCCTAGGCAATCCATTCCAGTGTTTCACCACCCTCCTAGTGAAAAAGATTTTCCTAATATCCAACCTAAACCTCCCCCACTGCAACTTGAGACTGTTGCTCCTTGTTCTGTCATCTGTCACCACTGAGAACAGTCTAGATCCGTCCTCTTTGGAACCCCTTTCAGGTAGTTAAAAGCAGCTATCAAATCCCCCCTCCTTCTCTTCTGCAGACTAAATAATCCCAGTTCCCTCAGCCTTTCCTCATAAATCATGTGCTCCAGCCCCCTAATCGTTTTTGTTGTCCTTCACTGGATTCTTTCCAATTTTTCCACATCCTTCTGGACTGGACACAGTACTCCAGATAAGGCCTCTCCAATGCTGAATAGAGGGGAATGATCATGTTCCTCGATCTGCTGGCAATGCTCCTACTTATACAGCCCAAAATGCCGTTTGCCTTCTTGGCAACAAGGGCACACTGTTGACTCATATCCAGCTTCTCGTCCACCGTAACCCCTAGGTCCTTTTCTGCAGAACTGCTGCCTAGCCACTCAGTCCCTAGTCTGTAGCAGTGCATGGGATTCTTCTGTGGTAGCCGTACTTTCTGTGGTATAGAGAAGACCATATGCAGGTTTTCCTGACAGAGTCTCCCTCTGGCTGGGTAAAGAAGAGCAAGACTCTTCAGCTTTTTTCTGATTTGTTCAGTGCTGTGCATTTCTGGAGCAGTCCAGGATAGTGAAAGCAGGCCAGAATTTGTAATAAACTTTCTCCTTAAATGATGAGACCAGTAATGGTTTAATTATGGAGCATGGCCTTAGACAACTGCCCATAGTTGAGAGAAATATAAACTTCTATATTTTCATTCTGCTTCAAGCTCTTTTGTTTGTTTTTTATAATGGCTGCCTGGCTGCTTTGATGATCGCTTTAGACCAAGTTGACGAGGAGGTGGGACAAGCTCTTTACTTCCTGTGATGCATATTGGAGACTATTTTTAGTCTATGGGCAAGAGGAGAGGTTAATTTGTCACTGGGAGGGACTGTGCCAATAAGTGATCAAGAGTAAGTAGTGTTCCTTTTTCTTAAACCACTTACCGGGCCACATTAAATTCAATGGAGTCTTGCCACTAACTTCAGTGGGGCCAAGGTTTCACCTTTTGTTGGTGAAGCCCTGAGATGCTCAGTTGCAAGATACTAGAAAAAGACAAAGGTGGGGAAGAGGATGCTTTTTAATAATTTACATATTTACACATTTTTACAATTCAACTTGGGTCCATATAAACTATAATTTAAAAAAATAATTTTCCTTTCTAATTAAATCCTTGTGTTATCTTACCTTGAAGCTCAGTTCAAGAGCATTCTATGGAAAAGAAGTTGCAGAATTAACCCTTTGGAGACAGTCTGTTCTGCTGGAGACCAAGGGGTGCATGTGTAAACAGGGCTTTTCTCGATGGGTCCTGGCCCTTGATTCTGTTTGTATGGAGGGAGAAGGAGGGGTAAATATAAGGTGAAGAATTAGGATAAATATTCAGCTCCTTGATGTAGCTTGGGGGCATTTCAATTTTTCCACTTGTTTTATGCATCTCTAGTACCTCAGGCCCCACATCATCTCCATCATTCTCCCAGCTGAGGAGATTTGATCTGGACTCCACTGTGAGTGCTGTAACTAGGTGAAGTGGGATCACTGTCTCCTGCAGAGAGCAAACCTGCTGCCTCCGTTGCTGGGCCCTGGAACAGGAGAGATGCTGCCCTGAGCCAGGTCTCCCACATGACAGTGTAGAGAGCACAAGGCCTTTGGTCTGTTAGTCTCTTCTTAATAAACAAAAGAGGCTCTTTGAGCATTTCTCCACCCGGATCCCACTGTAGGTGCCATAGGCATGCAAGGCTGGGAACCGTTTAGCTAGCAGTGTCATTTAGGTCTGTACATTTGCCTTATAACTCCCCTTACAACGGGGGGTATAAAGGCAGAGCAGCCCTAGCTACTATTCAGTTTCTTCTCACCATCCCTGGTAGCTAGTCAGAGCCGCAGTGTCCTGCTTACTCCATAGCTTAAATAGTGAGGATCATTAGTAGTTAGCTACCTTGTGGTGCAGCAGTACATTCCTTATGATTTGAACTTACAGTCAGGAGACCACTGTAACAGGACAGTGATAAACTATATTCTCTCCACCTCAACCCTAAGCTTGTTACTTCTGCAGTGAGCCCCAGACTGTAAGAAGCAAAGGGGTGGTGTGTCAGAGAGTCAAAAGGGGGGTGAGGTAAGAGCGCTGTCAGTGCCTCAGCATAGTCATGTCTTTGTTCTCGTTGGCTGATTATCTGATCGCTGTCCTGCCTCGTTTTTGACTCATGCAGAATGTCCCCAGCAGCAGGGAGAGTGCTTCCTTTTGATGAGTCCAGTAGGTGATGGGCAGAGCTCTGAGTGTTTGTGAGTCATCAACACGTTATATTTACTAAAGGAGAAGAGAAAAACAATTTTCTTGTCTTAAAAATATATTTTTTAAAAAGCCTCATCTTATGGCTGGAGTGAGGCGACAGTCGTGGAACTGGCTATAAGGTTCTGCAAACAGAACTGAAGGAATGAGGAAGACCCCATTCTTGACCTCATAGGCCTGCTAGCCCTGGAGGATGCAGTTGACACCCTCATAGGGAGGAAAGGAAGGAAGGGGAGAAAGCAGCTCCGGGGGGTGGGGTGGGGTTGTTAGCAGGTTATAGATTGTTGTAATAAACCATAAATCCAGTGTCTCTATTCAGTATGTGATTTTTAGTGTCTAGCAGAGTTATGAATTTAAGCTCCCAGGGTTGTCTTTTGAAAGTGTGGTGCAGGCTTCTTTGAGGATGAGGACTGATAGATCAGATATAGAGTGAGCACTTTGTGAAAAGTATTCACCCAGAGGTGAAGTGGTGTTTTTGTATTTTACCATTTTCCTGTGTAACCTCATTCAAGAGCATAATGATTGTCTGGTTTCACCTGCATAGTTGTTGGGGCATTAGTGCACCGGATGAAGTAGACGACATGTTGTGATAGGCCTGTGGAGGACCCATGGAACTTCCAAGGTGTGTTGTGGGGGGAAAGAAGCAGTGTTGATTATTGCTGTGGTATATGTATGTATAGTGTGTGTCTGCAGGTTTTGCATCTGTTGTTCTGGTAGGGTATGGTGCCGCTTTGAGTTGGTGTGTCCTGGTCTGTGGGGAGTTTGCTTCTGATGATGTGTTTGGAGAGGTTGGGAGGTTGTATGAAGGCCAGAAGAGGAGGTTTAGGGAAGATTTATTTCAGGATGGGGTATTTGAGCGTGGGTTGTAGTTGTTTGATGATACCCTGTATGGGTTACAGTTGTGGGGTGGTAGGTGACAACTCGGGTGGGAGCCTCATATGATGAGTAGAATGAAGTAGAAGGGTTCTCTAGCAATAAGGAAAAATGGTGGTCCTGTGGTAAGGGGTGAGCTTAAAACTTGGGGGACACCATCTCAATGCTCTGCCCTTCCTGTGACATCAGGTGAGTTACTGAATCTCTCTCTACCTTCGTTTTTTTGACGGTAACATGGGGATAATACCTCACAGGGATGTTGTGAAGATAAATTCATCAAAGATGCGCTCACATACTGTGGTAATAGAGACCTTGTAAGTATGATAGATCTTGTTGGAGGATTCATTCTTTTGTGGCTTTGACTAGTACATGGTATGTGTGTGAGGGATTCTGCTAACACCCCCAGGTCTTTAGTTAGACACAGAAGTAGTGTGAGAGGATTCATTCTCTTATGCCTCTGATGCCTTGTAGTGGGGAAATCACTTGATACCTCAGGAAACTAGACACATTTCACTCTCTATATAAAAATGAGGGGGAGATTTTCTAAGGCACTCATGATAGTTAGACCCCCAGCGAGGCACTGAAAGTCAATGGGAGTTTGGTGCCTACCTCTCACTTGAACCTTTGAAAATCTTCCCTAGTATGTCTAATGCTGGAGATACTGAGCTGGAAATGGAATTTGTTTTGCATTCCCAAAGTTAACAGAAGGCAGTGTTCTCTGGGACTAAGACAGGGATCTGGGAGTCAGGACTCCAGGTTCTGGTCTACCTTTGCTACAGACTCACTGTGATAGCTTACAGGCAGGTCACTTAATAACTGCCTGCTTGTGAGATGGGGATACTGCAGACCTTCCTCAAGCCAGGATGCGAGACTTCGTTCATGAGTGGTATGAAGTGCTCTGAAACTTGCAGTGTGGAAAAACACGGATAAAAAAGCAATGTGTTGTTTTAATGAATGACTCAAATGGAGTCACTTCCTCCTTCCACTGTGAATTTTCTTAAGTGGCCACTTTTCTTAAGTTGGTCTTTTACTGAAGGCTGAACAACATTGTACTGGAAATTATGCAGTTACTATATTATTAGTATTACAACAGTGTCAAGAGCCCCCGCAGCCAGATCAAACCCCCACTGCACTAAGCAGAAGCTCCTGCCATGAAGAGTTTACAGTCTTAGGATAAAATTTTGAAAAGCTCCTAAGTCACATAGGAGTTTACATCCCATTTTGAAAGGTGACATAGGTGCCTAAATCCTATTAACTTTCAATGAGACTTAGGCGCTTATCTAAGTTGCTTTCGAAAATGGGATATGGGCTCCTAAATCACTTAGGAACTTTTAAAAAATGTTAGTCTTGATTTAAGACAAGTTGCAACAAGTGACAAACAAATGGGAGAGAGCAAGGGATAGCAGTGACCTTGTGTCTGCATAAGCCAACAGTACGCACATCTTCGTTATGTTAATGTAGACCAGTGGTTTTCAACCGTTTTTCATTTGCAGACCCCCCCAAAAAATTTCAAATGGAGGTGCAGTCCTTTTGGAAATCTTAGACATAGTCTGCAGATTTCCAGGGGTCTGTGGACCCCAGGTTGAAAACCACGGATGTAAACCCATAAGCAGATCAAGAACAGGGATATTTAAAGGAAGACGGATATCGATGTAATTCTACATGATCTAATCTCTGATCTCTCCAATTTCTAATACACCCATCCCTGTGGTATCTAGATGACGGAGACAACATTAAAATGGTAGAGTGTATCCATAAAAGGCATCATCTTTTCACCTTCCTTTTGGTTTTTCAAGCTGCTCGTGTTGATGGAGGAGGTGATTTTCTGTGTTTTCTCCATTACACATCAAAGGGCCAATTTGCTGCCATCATTGTTGGGCAGGTATGTGGTAAAAGTCCGTGTAACACCGACAGATCCCAGTTGTCAGTGGGCAGGATAGAATCTGGGACCTACTCTGGAGCTAAATGCATGAGCCTCTACTGCATGAGTTAAAAGCCACATGGCTCTTAGCTAAGGCTGTAGCAGGTTTATTAATCTCTAAGTGGTCTCAGTGCCACGAGAGGGGACAGAGCACCACACCCAGGAGGTGTGGGTTACATTGGGTCTTGCATTGTACCCTGAAGACAGCGCAGATTGGGCCAGAGGTTCCACTGAAGAGGTCCTTCCATTGAGACTATCCTGTAAGTGACTTTTCCTTCCCCGTGAAAGGAAAAGGCCTGGGTAGGGACCGTCGAATAGTGGAAGTCAACGAATGGCTACGCAGGTGGTGTCGGAGAGAAGGCTTTGGATTCTTTGACTATGGGATGGTGTTCCATGAAGGAGGAGTGCTGGGCAGAGACGGGCTCCACCTTACGAAGAGAGGGAAGAGCATCTTTGCGAGCAGGCTGGCTAACCTAGTGAGGAGGGCTTTAAACTAGGTTCACCGGGGGAAGGAGACCAAAGCCCTGAGGTAAGTGGGAAAGCGGGTTACCGGGAGGAAGCACAGGCAGGAATGTCTGTGAGGGGAGGGCTCCTGCCTCATATTGAGAATGAGGGGCGATCAGCAGGTTCTCTCAAGTGCTTATATACGAATGCACAAAGCCTTAGAAACAAGCAGGGAGAACTGGAGGTCCTGGTGATGTCAAGGAATTATGACGTGATTGGAATAACAGAGACTTGGTGGGATAACTCACATGTCTGGAGTACTGTCATGGATGGTTATAAACTGTTCAGGAAGGACAGGCAGGGCAGAAAAGGTGGGAGAGTAGCACTGTATGTAAGGGAGCAGTATGACTGCTCAGAGCTCCGGTATGATACTGCAGAAAAACCTGAGTGTCTCTGGATTAAGTTTAGAAGTGTGAGCATCAGGAGTGATGTAGTGGTGGGAGTCTGCTATAGACCACCAGACCAGGGGGATGAGGTGGATGAGGCTTTCTTCCGGCAGCTCGCGGAAGCTACTAGATCGCATGCCCTGGTTCTCATGGGTGACTTTAATTTTCCTGAGATCTGCTGGGAGAGCAGTACAGCGGTGCATAGACAATCCAGGAAGTTTTTGGAAAGCGTCGGGGACAATTTCCTGGTGCAAGTACTAGAGGAGCCAACTATGGGGGGAGCTTTTCTTGACCTGCTGCTCACAAACCGGGAAGAATTAGTAGGGGAAGCAAAAGTGGATGGGAATCTGGGGGGCAGTGACCATGAGTTGGTTGAGTTCAGGATCCTGACACAGGGAAGAAAGGTAAGCAGCAGGATATGGACCCTGGACTTCAGGAAAGCAGACTTCAACTCCCTCAGGGAACGGATGGCCAGGATCCCCTGGGGGACTAACATGAAGGGGAAAGGAGTCCAGGAGAGCTCGCTGTATTTCAAGGAATCCCTGTTGAGGTTACAGGGACAAACCATCCCGATGTGTCGAAAGAATAGTAAGTATGGCAAGTGACCAGCTTGGCTTAACGGTAAAATCCTAGCAGATTTTAAGCATAAAAAAGAAGCTTACAAGAAGTGGAAGGTTGGACATATGACCAGGGAAGAGTATAAAAATATTGCTCGGGCATGTCGGAATGAAATTAGGAGGGCCAAATCGCACCTGGAGCTGCAGCTAGCGAGAGATGTTAAGAGTAACAAGAAGGGTTTCTTCAGGTATATTGGCAACAAGAAGAAAGCCAAGGAAAGTGTGGGCCCCTTAATGAATGAGGGAGGCAACCTAGTGACGGAGAATGTGGAAAAAGCTAATGTACTCAATGCTTTTTTTGCCTCTGTCTTCACGAACAAGGTCAGCTCCCAGACTGCTGTGCTGGGCATCACAACATGGGGAATAGATGGCCAGCCATCTGTGGAGAAAGAGGTGGTTAGGGACTATTTAGAAAAACTGGACGTGCACAAGTCCATGGGGCCGGATGAGTTGCTTCTGAGAGTGCTAAAGGAACTGGCGGCTGTGATTGCAGAGCCATTGGCCATTATCTTTGAAAACTCGTGGCGAACCGGGGAAGTCCCGGATGACTGGAAAAAGGCTAATGTAGTGCCAATCTTTAAAAAAGGGAAGAAGGAGGATGCTGGGAACCACAGGCCAGTAAGCCTCACTTCAGTCCCCGGAAAAATCATGGAGCAGGTCCTCAAAGAATCAATCCTGAAGCACTTACATGAGAGGAAAGTGATCAGGAACAGTCAACTTGGATTCACCAAGGGAAGGTCATGCCTGACTAATCTAATCGCCTTCTATGATGAGATTACTGGTTCTGTGGATGAAGGGAAAGCAGTGGATGTATTGTATCTTGACTTTAGCAAAGCTTTTGACACGGTCTCCCACAGTATTCTTGTCAGCAAGTTAAGGAAGTATGGGCTGGACGAATGCACTATAAGGTGGGTAGAAAGTTGGCTAGATTGTCGGGCTCAACGGGTAGTGATCAATGGCTCCATGTCTAGTTGGCAGCCGGTGTCAAGTGGAGTACCCCAGGGGTCGGTCCTGGCGCTGGTTTTGTTCAATATCTTCATAAATGATCTGGAGGATGGTGTGGATTGCACTCTCAGCAAATTTGCGGATGATACTAAACTGGGAGGAGTGGTAGATACGCTGGAGGGCAGGGATAGAATACAGAGGGACCTAGACAAATTGGAGGATTGGGCCAAAAGAAATCTGATGAGGTTCAATAAGGATCAGTGCAGGGTCCTGCACTTAGGACGGAAGAACCCAATGCACAGCTACAGACTAGGGATCGAATGGCTAGGCAGCAGTTCTGCGGAAAAGGACCTAGGGGTGACAGTGGACGAGAAGCTGGATATGAGCCAGCAGTGTGCCCTTGTTGCCAAGAAGGCCAATGGCATTTTGGGATGTATAAGTAGGGGCATAGTGAGCAGATCGAGGGACGTGATCGTCCCCCTCTATTCGACATTGGTGAGGCCTCATCTGGAGTACTGTGTCCAGTTTTGGGCCCCACACCACAAGAAGGATGTGGATAAATTGGAGAGAGTCCAGCGAAGGGCAACAAAAATGATTAGGGGTCTGGAACACATGACTTATGAGGAGAGGCTAAGGGAACTGGGATTGTTTAGTCTGCAGAAGAGAAGAATGAGGGGGATTTGATAGCTGCTTTCAACTACCTGAGAGGTAGTTCCAGAGAGGATGGTTCTAGACTATTCTCAGTGGTGGAAGAGGACAGGACAAGGAGTAATGGTCTCAAGTTGCAGTGGGGGAGGTTTAGGTTGGATATTAGGAAAATCTTTTTCACTAGGAGGGTGGTGAAACACTGGAATGCGTTGCCTAGGGAGGTGGTGGAATCTCCTTCCTTAGAAGTTTTTAAGGTCAGGCTTGACAAAGCCCTGGCTGGGATGATTTAATTGGGGATGGGTCCTGCTTTTGAGCAGGGGGTTGGACTAGATGACCTCCTGAGGTCCCTTCCAACCCTGATATTCTATGATTCTATGACTCCCAAATCCCCTTCCCTTCCCTGGGGCTGTGTTGGCTCCAGCGTCTCCAGTGAACAGAGCTGTTGCCAAGAACAGGGCAGTCTCTAAGATAGCCAGGCCCAAGCCTGTGAAGGGTTAAATTTGAGGACAAGAACATACTGTAGGTTGTGCTTAGACAAGCCTCATTCCTATCGGTCAGTGGCTGGAGCTCTGTGTGGCCGGAGCTCTTCTGCAGGCTCCTCAAGGTGAGCACTACACATGCTGACTCCCTCCTGCGATGTCCTCCAGTCTCAGCCCTGTGGGAGGGAGGATGCCTTTGCTCTGGAGAGAGACTCTATGTGCAGTGTAGTTATTGCTGCCATAATGTGCAGTTCTGACAGCCCGGCCTCTCTGCGTGTCTCTTGTAAACCATTTGGCAAGCACGTAAGCTTCCTGCCAAACGTGTCCTGAAAGTCCCAGGGGATTTAGGGAGTGGAGATGAATGCCCTGACAGGTGATCGATGGAGGGCAGAGTCGGCCTTTCTTCATCACACATCAGACCTTTGCACCCGTACAAAATGGAGAGTACAATGTGCACTGGAAAGCACCAGGAGCTTCATCCCCTTAGTCGATAAGTCCTGGGAGAGACAGGCGCCCTGCAACTAGCCTGACATGCCACCCCCCCACCCAGACACTGAGCAATTGACTGAGTTAATTCTTTTGTTTCTGTTCTGTCACATGCAGGTCTGAAACCCTCTGGGAGGTGCCTGGAATTGTCTCCTCCATTCCCCCCCCCCCCCCCAATTCTGTGTCTTTTATAAAATTCCCTCCTCTTCCACCCCTGGGGGGGGGGAGAGATGGTTCATTCTTTGATCCTGAGGCAGACTGGGGGGGTGGGAGTTTCTAAAACTAAAATTACAAGATTTGAGGATTTGGGGTGGGGGTGGGGGCAACAACAGGGGCAGTGGGAGGAAGTGAGAAGATTCTGAATGTTCCTGGAAAGAGCCTTGCTGCATTCTGGACTGAGCAAAATAAATACAGCCCGTGAAAAATCTACCCAGCGGGACAGGACTCTGTTGGAGTATTTAGTTATCTGTCTCTCTAATCTCAGGTGCCTAACACCTTGAAATCCAAGTTAGTACAAGATAGATGGCCAGACAGAGTGGATGCATTCAATAAAGCTGCTCTTATAGTTCTTTACATTAATACTGAGCCTTAGCATGTCACTCCCAGTGGTCTAGGAGATAACATACAGCTCTAAGAATCCGGTAGAGTTTGGGATAGAGAAGGAAAGGACCCCAGCTGCTGACAATAGTCTAGTCAGAGCGGCAATGAGCTGCCCATGACCCAGAATTTAGACATTCCTCTGTTGCTAGAGAACTGTCCTGTGGGCAGCATTTGGCACTGCAGGTTCCAATAATGCCAACTAAAAATGTTATGGATGGTTGATGCTAGTATTGCTTTTGATAAGGGATTAGACAAAAGAGCCACTGGTCAGGTGTTGGTTATTGTTTCTATTTCTAATGCTCCAGACAGTAAGTTTGTGGTTTCAGTGACACTGCAAAGCAGCTTCATCTAGGAATGAACTGCACTTAGCAGAAACCTTACTAGAGGAGCCTGTGTAGATGTGGTGGAAACACCAGCATCACCTTTTTCTGTCCTTTGTGTGACTGTGGTGCAGGCCTGCTCCTGCTCTCATTGAAACCACTGGGAGAAAGACGTGGGGCCATATACTACAAGCTGTCAGCATCAAATTCATAGCTTACCCGTGGGATGAATTTGCCCCCGAGTTTTAATTTTGCAGCGGATAGTCTCATGGCCCTGATTGCATGCTAAATTCCAGCGCTGCAAGGGTGATTGTGTCACATTCGCACCCTGGAGTTGGAGGTGGCCAAGTGAGAGGCTCAGCGGGTTCTGAGCTCAGCTCTGACACCACAAGTTTATAGTGAAATGCTTCCCTTCTCCACCTGGATGTAGGAGCTCTGGCTGCACACACCCAAGAGAGTTAAAAACCTTCAAGTGAGTATTTCAGGCTGAATCTGGGAAAATGTGAATCATGTTCTGGATCCAAGCAACCCTGAGCTTCAGAGAGGATGTGAAATTTGGATCCATGTCTAGCTTCTAGTGCATGGGACTGGAGAAAGGAAGAATGGATTGGGGAACTTTTCCCTGTGGGATCTCTGCAGGCCGGTGGTCCCAAGCTGCTCTTCTCCACCCCCTTATGTGTGGAATTTGTTAATTTTCCCCCCAATGAAAAATTGCTTGTGCTCCTGCTCCGGAAGGGGCTGACTCTGATTATTTCCTCTGCATGGAGAACACATGCAGTGGTGGCTTTGCCCTGCTCCCTTTTGTTGGCCCTCTGGCTCCTTCCTCTCATTTCTGTTCTCCCTTGCTCCACTGGACTCCTCTGTCATTTCTCATTTAAGCTCCTTTACATCTGTGCAGGCTTCAGGGTACGGCACGGTCCCAGTTGGATGGCTGTTGCTGAGACTCTCTCATCGTTGGTATGTGAATCAGGAAGATCAAGGCGTTCTCTGACAATGGGGACATTATGTCAAGGTTTCTGTATGTACTGTCTGGTCTACAGAGTAGCGAGACCACCCCTCCCCCGCATTGCCAGCTAGTGAGAGAGTCCCTGTATCCCAGCAGGCTGGATTCATGATGTCACAGCCATGAATATAAAATGTAAAAGGCATTCAGAGTAACTGTCACAGTGTTTTCACCAGTTGGGATTATTGCAGGATACAAAGCAGCTGAAGCCAACTGTAAAATGATAGCAGAGAGTGCAGGGATTGGGGCCCTATGTGCACGTTTCCGAAATGGGTTGGTAAGCGTGTGTGTGTGTGCAGATCTGTAAAATGAATGTAGATCTAACGCATAGCTCCACGAGCAGCCTCCATCTGCTCTCTTTCTTGATTGTCTCCTAGTCAAACACTTCACTGTGTTTTACAGGCCTCGAACTTTCTAGGAAAGAATATCAGCTGTGTCTTCCTTAGCAATGTTGTTCCTTCTCTTGCCCTCTTCTCCATCCCATCTTTCCTCTCCTTTACCTCCTGTGTCTCTTCCCCTCTTGGATTTCCTATAATATTCAATCATGTTTGAAATATTCCTGTTCTGTTTTCTCTCCACACTAGTTGCTTGCTCCTTTGTGGTATCATGTCCAATACACTGTCACTACTTCCCTTTTGGTTTCCCCCCTGCCTTCCCTTTTGTTAACCTAGTTCCCTCCTCTCCCTCTTTCTTCTGTGTTCTCTAGATTTTCTTTCCCCTTTCCTGTATTCTCTCCTTCCATCTGAATCTTTCTTCAACCCCTCCTTCCCCACCCCATCTCTCCCTTTTCTCATTAGCTACCTGCATTCTCTTAATTCTACCCCCTACAACTTAATTTCACTGTTCTCTCACTCTCTCCTTCCATTTACCTTCTTCCCAAGTGTCAAGGAATCCCTGGGCAATGCTCTGGAACTGCTCCCTACAAAGCCAGTCAGGACTCTGGGGAAGTCTCCTTTCTGCGAGCAGACTGTCTTCAGGACACACAGCTCACACAACTTCCACCTTCCTGGGTCTGACCTCGGAGCATTCAGCATCCTCTGCCCCTCGGTGCGCTTCCCATAGCGAGTCCGCTCAGGCGGGGCTCCTGGGGAAGCCAGAGGGTCCTGCACCCCAACTACGCAGTCAGACGTGACTCTCAGCCAACAAGTAAAACAGATGGTTTCTTAGACGACAGGAACATGGTCTAACACAGAGCTTGTAGGTGCAGAGAACAGGACCCCTCAGCTGGGTCCATTTTGGGGGGCAGTGAGCCAGACAACCATGTCTGCACTTCACTCAATATCCCTAGCCCGCCCCAAACTGACTCTCTCCAGCCCCTCCTCCTCTGGGCTTTGTCCCTTTCCCAGGCCAGGAGGGCACCTGATTCCTTTGTTCTCCAACCCTTTAGCTCTCACCTTGCAGGGGGGGAAGGGCCAGGCCATCAGTTGCCAGGAAACAGGGTGTTGGCCATTCTCTGTGTCCAGACCCCTGCACACACCTGCCCCCTAAGGCTCTGCAACGATCATACACCCTTATCCCACCACCTAGATACTTAAGAACTGCATAGGAGAAACTGAGGCACCCCCACAATATTCAGAGGAAACGTTAAGAACAGTCCTGCTTCGTCACACCAAGCCCTCCATTCTCTCCCATATCTTCAGCACCATTGTAATGAAGTGAGGATAACTGAGGAAAGACTATGGGTGAGCAAGCCCAGAATAACTTCCTTGTGTTTCGTTATTGTAGGTCTTCTCTGCTTTATCTCCTTCACACCCATATTGAAGAGCAAGACCAACATGCTACTCACACAGTGCACAACAACCTGAGAGAGGTATGATGACTGTCAGGATCTCAACAAGGGCAGTCGGGACCAAGGGTCAGAGCAGGGGCAAACCTGAGGCTTGGGAGTAGCAGAGGAGTTTGTAGTCAGGATCCAGGCCAGAGGGTCAGAATCAGAAGGTGAAGTCCAAATCAAGCCAGGAATGGTCATGGTAGCTACAGGAGATCCATACTGTTGCCTGGACAGTTCCTGGAATGCCCCTTAGTTTTATATAGGGTGGGGACCCAATCAGGAGCCATGAGGCTGCTGCCTGTCAGACCCCTTGAGGTGTGACTTCTCATGGTCTGGTGGCCACAGCAAGGCATGGGCAGTGGAGTGCAGGCTGGTTACAGCTGCTGCTGGGTGACAGCTCAGCAGGCCTGGGTTCTAGACACATGGAGCCTCACAATGACCTTCCCATTTTGAGAACCTCCGCACTCCTGCCAGACTGCCAAGTCCACTCTCTCGGATGGTGCTCCTTCCTGGCAGCATGTAGCCCCCAGGAACTGAGACATGGAGCAGAATGTACATTTGGCTTTGATGATTCTACAGGGCAAATCCTGTTGTGGGCAACTCCCCTGAAGTCGATGGGGCTGCATGAGTGGAAGAGACAACGGAATCTAGGCCTCTGAGATCTGCAAAGAGCAATGTCCAGCTCGTTGGGCAGGAGGATTCCCTTGGGCTCAACTAGCAGAGCTGTTGCCTATGGCTGAGAAGAGATCCATTGTGGCTGTAGTAACACATGGAATACACATGAGTTGCGCCTAGCCAGAGACTGAGGGAGTGAGCTAATTCTTGGACAAGTCCATGCTGGCATTTTGCCACCAGATAGTAGATACAGCATAAAGCATTGTGACAGTGGCATTCTGTCTCCAGGACTATGCCAATACAGCAGATAGATTAGCGTGGTCCCTGGCCCGGGCCCCACCCCTGGGAGCTGAACTGACAACTTGCTAGGTTCCTGAGAACCACCCTTAATTTTTTGGTTCTTTTATTATCCTTGACACTTGCACAGAAATAGCCTTTGACTGTGCTAGGTCACCAGCAATAAAATCTGTAATTGACCAGCTTTCTCCTCACTCTGGTTACTGGGAGAAGGTAGCCACTGGTCGCATTTGTTAGCTCTTCAGTCCATGTTTGACTATTCCTGGCCTAGGAGAAGCCCCTTTTAATGTTCTGAATACTGAGCGTTGAAGGGGATAGAGGAGGTGGTAGGTGGTTTGCAGTCATTCCACCTTTGAGTGTGATGCAGTCAGATCTCATAAGCTAAGTAGGTTTGGCTTGGTCAGCACTTGGAAAGGAGACTTCCAACAAAGCTCTAGGTGCCTTAGTAAGTGGTTTAGTAGAGTTCACTCTTCCCTCTGTGTCAGAACTGAACCAAGGCCCCAGCATGTTGGTCAGGGGACTATATTGCTGGAGGTGCCATCTTTCACCTAAGATACAAAACCAGAGCCCTGATCACTTGTGGCTGTTAAAGCACCTATGTCACTTGTTCTAAGAGGGTGAGTCGCAGCAGCATGGATATGCTGCTGAAATTCCAGTCTAGATAATTTCATTCTTCCTCTCTAAATCCCCCTGTGGTTTCAGATGGAGATAGGGTTCTTCGCTTCCTTTTCTAAACTGTTGTGCAGCATTGCTGTGCCCTGTTAAACTGTTGCTACGGTCCGCTCCAGACTTAGCTACATTACAGTGGCTGGTTATGTGATCCCCTGTGTCTAGTGAAGCAATACTGAGATGGAAGACACAGTATGGCTATAAAATATTATTAATTAAAAATAAATATTGCAAACGATGCTGAGATTCTTTTCATCGGCCCCTTTTTCGGTTCAGAACACTTTCACTATTTAATCAAATAATTCTGAATGTCTCTCTCTCCAGACTTTTTTTATTCTAGTCCCACTCCCTGTGATTCCTACAGGGGGGGTGGTGTGAATGACAGAGTAATAACGTGCTCCAGCTCTTGCTCCGAGCCCAGTGGCAGGTGTCCCAGTGCCCCTATTGAATGCCACCATCCAAAAAAAAAAATTATCAACAATCTTCCTTCAACAATGATTTATTATTGCCATAATTTGCCTTGGTACAATGAGCTGCAGCACGTATTTCTGCACCCGGGTGACAGCAATTTGATGGCTCCAGGTTCCTATTTTATTTAGTCTTGAGCCTAATATGATTTGGTTACACTTGCCCCCCTCCTCCCTACCCAACCGTTTCTCATTTTGTTTTGTTTTGTACGAGTGTGTGTTTCGCATAACCCTGGGCCGACTGACAGCGCTTGTAAAAACCAGAAGTCGATCTTGCAGTGGCTTTTCACCATTAATCAAGCTGCCTGGAATTGGAAAGTAACACTGACAGGCTTTTATCTTGGAGAGAAGGAGGATGGCAGATGTATTTTATGGTGGATGAGCCTTCACGGCTTCTATTAGGCTGGGACTTCAGTGGTACAAGGTGGTGGTTTGCAAAAGGGGGGAGTGGGGGTGGGAAGGGGGGGGGGAGGAGAAGCTGGGGAGCAGCCTATAGATAAATAGATCCGTCAGTCAGGCAATGTGGAGGTCTCTAGGCGGCCAGCCATTGTAGGTGACAGAAAAGGCAATCAAAGACAAAACAAATCAAAAGGTACATCTTATCAGCAGCAGGCCAGCTGGACTTCCACAGCACTCAGAGGCCCCGCAGAGGGCAGGAGAAATTAATCGTGCTGTCGAGGCCAGAGAAATTGTCGCCGCTGAAGGTCCAAGTTCAGGCAAGCAGAGGTGGCCAACGTTAAAGGAGAGAGAGAGAAAGCGAGAGAGTGGGGGTGAGGAGAGGAGAAAAAAAGAGAGAAAGCGAGTGCTGGTGTCCCGCCACCTCCCTCCCTCTCTCCCCCGGCTGCCTCGGTCTCCTGACAAGTGCATTCATCGTGCGATGATAGCTCGGCACCTATGATTGGTACCTTTAATAATATAGCCCTCGCTCAGCTGTCACCCTGAAAGAACAATTTTTCCTCCCGCTTTCCTTGATGCAAAGATACATCCGTAATGAGAAGTGTGACAGAAAGTGGGAGCGCGGGGAGCCAAGGAAAGTTTGGAAGAACATTAATCAAAAAGTGAAGCTGGAGGTGATGCTGGCTGCTCGGAGTGACAGTGCTATCAATACGCAGCCAGGAGAGGGGGCGCTTTGGCCTTAAATATCCTGTCATGTTCCTGACTCTTCAGCATTTCCATGCACCCACAGTGGGGGCAGCTGGTCTCTCCTCCCACCCCCAAGGAGTATCAACTTTGGAAACCTTCTTCCTTCTGCACCACTAAGAGAGGGTCGCGCCTGGAGTGACTGGGAAACATCCCAACAGGAAACGGGCCAGATTTGCTCTTATAGTAGTGTAAAACCAGAGCAGCTCCACTGTACTCAATGGATTCACACCCGTGTAAGTGATGGCGGAACCTGTACCCTTTTCCCACTGTCCCAGGAAACTCTGGGACTGTGAGTCCACAGATTTCCTTGTGGTTCAGATAACCATAACTTGCTCTGGGTAATAATTCTATCCTGCAGATGTAGCCAGAGTTAGTCTCACCATCCTCCCTTCTAAGAACGGCTGTGTGGTGGCTGCCATATTTCACCAAGGAAGTGGCTGCCTTCCAGTGGGGAGGTGGGTGATCCATACATCTCTGGTGTTGGATGTATCTGCGGCCTGGTCTGTAATGTAGTTGGGATCCTTCAGGAGAAAGGTATTGTGGATTAGGCTACATTTTGAAACCCTTACTCCATCCATGCTCTCATTGAAGTGAACTAAATTAAGTCTTCAGGATTTGTCCTATTATTAACATTTTATCTTCTTGTGCTTGGACACCAGACAGCACTGCTTAATCCTGGTTTTAGAGTTTTATGAGGCTCCTAGAGCATGTATTGTTTAGACTCTCTAGCACATCTACCTTACATCCTAAAGCACCTGTGCATCCTTATAAAACTGGTTCACAATTATCCAGCCTGCTGCAGTATAACTACATATATGACTGCTCCTCTGGATGGGGTGCAGGAAAGGTAAACCAGGAAAGTTCAGATTCAACATGTTCAAACTGAGGTCTAAAAGAAAAGCCAGAGTTCAGGTCTGCATGGGGACAGAGAAGGGACCAGGGGAAAAACATCTCTGCCTTATTTAAGAATCATAGAATCATAGAATATCAGGGTTGGAAGGGACCCCAGAAGGTCATCTAGTCCAACCCCCTGCTCAAAGCAGGACCAATTCCCAGTTAAATCATCCCAGCCAGGGCTTTGTCAAGCCTGACCTTAAAAACCTCAAAGGAAGGAGATTCTACCACCTCCCTAGGTAACGCATTCCAGTGTTTCACCACCCTCTTAGTGAAAAAGTTTTTCCTAATATCCAATCTAAACCTCCCCCACTGCAACTTGAGACCATTACTCCTCGTTCTGTCATCTGCTACCATTGAGAACAGTCTAGAGCCATCCTCTTTGGAACCCCCTTTCAGGTAGTTGAAAGCAGCTATCAAATCCCCCCTCATTCTTCTCTTCTGCAGGCTAAACAATCCCAGCTCCCTCAGCCTCTCCTCATAACTCATGTGTTCCAGTCCCCTAATAATTTTTGTTGCCCTTCACTGGACTCTCTCCAATTTATCCACATCCTTCTTGTAGTGTGGGGCCCAAAACTGGACACAGTACTCCAGATGAGGCCTCACCAATGTCGAATAGAGGGGAACGATCACGTCCCTCGATCTGCTCGCTATGCCCCTACTTATACATCCCAAAATGCCATTGGCCTTCTTGGCAACAAGGGCACACTGCTGACTCATATCCAGCTTCTCGTCCACTGTCACCCCTAGGTCCTTTTCCGCAGAACTGCTGCCTAGCCATTCGGTCCCTAGTCTGTAGCTGTGCATTGGGTTCTTCCGTCCTAAGTGCAGGACCCTGCACTTATCCTTATTGAACCTCATCAGATTTCTTTTGGCCCAATCCTCCAATTTGTCTAGGTCCTTCTGTATCCTATCCCTCCCCTCCAGCGTATCTACCACTCCTCCCAGTTTAGTACCATCCGCAAATTTGCTGAGAGTGCAATCCACACCATCCTCCAGATCATTTATGAAGATATTGAACAAAACCGGCCCCAGGACTGACCCTTGGGGCACTCCACTTGATACCGGCTGCCAACTAGACATGGAGCCATTGATCACTACCCGTTGAGCCCGACAATCTAGCCAGCTTTCTACCCACCTTATAGTGCATTCATCCAGCCCATACTTCCTTAACTTGCTGACAAGAATACTGTGGGAGACCGTGTCAAAAGCTTTGCTAAAGTCAAGAAACAATACATCCACTGCTTTCCCTTCATCCACAGAACCAGTAATCTCATCATAAAAGGCAATTAGATTAGTCAGGCATGACCTTCCCTTGGTGAATCCATGCTGGCTGTTCCTGATCACTTTCCTCTCATGCAAGTGCTTCAGGATTGATTCTTTGAGGATCTGCTCCATGATTTTTCCAGGGACTGAGGTGAGGCTGACTGGCCTGTAGTTCCCAGGATCCTCCTTCTTCCCTTTTTTAAAGATGGGCACTACATTAGCCTTTTACCAGTCATCCGGGACTTCCCCGGTTCACCACGAGTTTTCAAAGATAATGGCCAATGGCTCTGCAATCACAGCCGCCAATTCCTTCAGCACTCTCGGATGCAACTCGTCCGGCCCCATGGAGTTGTGCACGTCCAGCTTTTCTAAATAGTCCCTAACCACCTCTATCTCCACAGAGGGCTGGCCATCTCTTCCCCATTTTGTGATGCCCAGCGCAGCAGTCTGGGAGCTGACCTTGTTAGTGAAAACAGAGGCAAAAAAAGCATTGAGTACATTTGCTTTTTCCACATCCTCTGTCACTAGGTTGCCTCCCTCGTTCAGTAAGGGGCCCACACATTCCTTGGCTTTCTTCTTGTTGCCAACATACCTGAAGAAACCCTTCTTGTTACTCTTAACATCTCTGGCTAGCTGCAGCTCCAGGTGCGATTTGGCCCTCCTGATATCATTCCTACATGCCCGAGCAATATTTTTATACTCTTCTCTGGTCATATGTCCAAACTTCCACTTCTTGTAAGCTTCTTTTTTATGTTTAAGATCCGCTAGGATTTCACCATTAAGCCAAGCTGGTCGCCTGCCATATTTACTATTCTTTCGACTCATCGGGATGGTTTGTCCCTGTAACCTCAACAGGGATTCCTTGAAATACAGCCAGCTCTCCTGGACTCCTTTCCCCTTCAAGTTAGTCCCCCAGGGGATCCTGGCCATCCGTTCCCTGAGGGAGTCGAAGTCTGCTTTCCTGAAGTCCAGGGTCCGTATCCTGCTGCTTACCTTTCTTCCCTGCGTCAGGATCCTGAACTCAACCAACTCATGGTCACTGCCTCCCAGATTCCCATCCACTTTTGCTTCCCCTACTAATTCTACCTGGTTTGTGAGCAGCAGGTCAAGAAAAGCACCCCCCCCCTAGTTGGCTCCTCTAGCACTTGCGCCAGGAAGTGCTAGAGGAGGACAGAAGGTGAATAAGTGACAGTACCCTGGCAGAGAATTCTTTCCTGTGGTTTTAACAGCATTCCACTGTACCCAGATCTGCTCATGTGGTTAATGGTGCCCTCAGAAGAACCCCCCGGGCTGGATTTCTTTAGCTTCACTGTATGGCAGCCTAATCCCTTATTCTATTCATTCTTGGTCTTGTACCTACTGCTGATTTGTTCAGCTGCATCTATTTTTGTTTTAATCCCAACAAAAGAGGGGATTGCAAGTGGATCTGGTTTAAGTAAGTTTGTCTACAAAGGCTGGAGAAGCCAGACCCTTTAGCTCATTGTTTCAAATATTGTAGGCTCATGAGGACAGAAGGGGATGTGTGATGGGGTATACCAATGCCACACTGGGCAACACAGGGTTAACAAGCCCACATGAGCTCAAGTGGCCCTGCCTCATCACACCACAGGGTTAACAAGCTAACATGAGCTCAGGTGGCCCTGACCCATCACACCTTTGAGTGATGTTGGAATTGGAGGGAGGAGCTTAAGAGGGAGAAACCCAGCTTGGTTCATAGCAAACCAGGCAGGAGAGCTGGCCTTCAGCACCTGAAGAGAGGGCTGCTCCTTGGTTCACTACTGCTTGATAGTTCCCTCCTTGAAGGAAGGAGGGAAGGGTCTGATCCTGACTCACTTTGAGAGGGGACTGTTCCTCTCTACTATGTGTGGATTCAATTTACAGCCATAGACTGATGAGTGCTCTTCTGAGGGAGGAGAGCCTAACCCAACTTCGGGATGATTCATTTATGTTGATTTCCCTTTATCTATTCACTGACCTTCAGGGAAGGGGTGGACTACCTAGGGCCTAGCCAGAGGGCTGAGCCTCTTAGGATTGGAAGTGGAGTGGGAAAACCAAATGACCATCACAGTGCAGCAGCCTGGGTGAGTGCTGGGGCCCTGCCTAGAGCCTAGGGGATGCCCTAGGGAAGGAGCTCTAGTGACAGGGGGTTACGTGGAATATGCTTAGAAGCTATTCTGTTGTGTGCTGTTTCCAAACATAAGAGGGGGATTACTTTCATCCACCTCCCATGAACATACATAACTTCTGAAGACAGTAATGGGAGTTACTTACACCATATATCAGGAATAAGGGTTGGTGGAGAAGATACTCCTTAAAGAGCCACAGATGCATATAGAAAAAGGAGAAACAGGAAAAATGGCAAAGGCAGAGAAATGAAGATCCTGTTTCCATGCAAATGTCCTTGGTAATAAAGCATAAGAGAAGGAGCCAATAATCCTGGGAAATTCTCCAGTGCTTTCCATCCAGGCATTTCATGAACATAAATGAATGAATATTTACACACCAGTTTGAAGGCAGTATATACCAATTTTGCTGAGTAGATAGACTATCTCTACCCTAATTTTAAGAATAAAATGTGCAAGTGCCTAAGGGGTCAAACTTCCATTTTCAAAAGTGACTTAAGCCAAGATCCTCAAAGGTATTTAGGCACCTAAGTCTCATTGAATGGGAGTTACTATGATGGGTGCATAAACCCCACATTGGTTAACTAAAAGATTAACAGAAGCTTCAGAGCTCAATTAGTCTACTTGGTTGCACCTGGAGGATGTGTTAGGGCCAAGTAGTTATCAGAACCAGCTGGATGGCCTTCATAAAGGAGTGAGGTCAGAAAGATAGGAAGAGATTCAGAAGAAATTTAGGTCCCTCTTTTCTGTTGCTGGAAAAGGAACCATAAGGAAGCTCCAGAAGCACAGCTTGTCCTGTGGTGGCCCTGACATTAGGGGTGAGGCTCCTGGGAAGTAATTCTAAGGGCTGGTGTTCTGGAAGAGGAAAAGAGAGCTGGGGAGAACCCAGATGGTGGAAGATGCTGTACTGATGACTAGTACTGTGATGGACTTTGGGATACTAATCCTACTGACTACATGTGACTAGTCTGAAGGGCTGAATCACTAAAAGAACCTGACCACTACAGGGCCTGAATGGCCCTCAGAAGGCAGTGATTGAAGGGAAGGTTGTGCAAGACTGTGCCCAGGCATGATGGGTCTCATCAGCTGGTGAGTCACTCTTTTACAAGCACTTAGATACCTTTTGAGGCTCTCTGGCCCTTAGGCTCCTAAGTTCCATTTAGTTTTTCAGGTTTCCATGACTTTCGGGTGCCTCAGCTTAGGGGTGTCCAACTTGCGACAGATGGGGCTTGATTTTTTTTGGAGGTGCTGAGCACCTACAACTCTGAAGTCACAAAGAACCCAGTGTTTCTGAAAATCCGACTGAATGCCCCAGTGTAGTGGATGCTCATAAAAACTTTGGCCTGGGTGACGTACTTGTTCAAAACCACACTAAAAGTCAGTGGAAGAATTGAATCTAGCAGTTCTGTCCTGATTCCTGGTCACTGGCTGTTACCCCTAGACCACACTCTTTGTAGAAGTACAGAATATGAACAAGATAGGAACTCAAATGCTTCCAGGCTAAACATTTTATGGAAGCTTTTTTCATGAAGAATCAGCTGATCTTTAGCATTAATATGTCCCAGGCTGCCCCCTTGTATATAGAGACTCCCATGTGATAGGGCAGCTCCTAGGGGAGGAGAAAATGACTAGCAACAGAGCTCCATCACATGAATGTATTCCAGTTTGACTTTCCATTCAAACCAGGAGTTAGCCCAGAAAACAAGTACCTGACCCTCTCCAGTCCCCAAGCTGTTATAACAGATTTCCATCATGTATCCATCTGATTCTCCATTGGGGGAGCTCTCTCATCCCTGTCCCTGAGCTGGCAATGCCAGCTCTGAAAGCTTCATTACAGATGTAAAACTGGCCTGTTCCACTCTCCAGTCTTAGTGCCTGGGCTTTAATTTCTTGAGCGAAAGGACCAGGCCAATTAATGCCACCCCTGCCCCTGTGAACAATATAAAATTAACATAGCACTCATTAAATGGATTAAAAGCTGGCTAACTGACAGGTGTCAAACTGTAATTGTAAATGAGCAATCATTGTTAGGTGAATGTGTTTCTAGTGGGCTCACACAGGGAGTGGTTCTTGGCTCTGATATTTAATAATTTTATCAATGCCCTGGAAGAAAACAAAATCATCACTGATAAAGTTTTCAGATGACACACAAATTGGGGGAGTGGTAAATAAGGAAGAGGGCAGGTCACTCAGAGAGAGAGGTCTGGACTGTTTGGTAAGATGGGTGCAAGTAAACAATGTGTTTTAATATATTTATACATCTGAGAACAAAAGAATGTACCCATACTTACAGGATGGGAGATTTGATCATGGGAAGCAGTGAGTCTGACAAAGATTTGGGGATCATGGTGGATAATCAGATGAAGATGAGCTCACAATACAATGCTGTGGCTGAAAGAACTTATGCAATCTTTGGATGCATAAATGGGAGTCTTGAGTAGGAGTAAAGAGATTATTTTACCTCTGTGTTTGTCACGGGTGTGACTCCTGCTGCAATTCCACATCCAGTGCTGGTGTCCACAATTCAAAAGAGATGTTGATAAATTGGAGAGGGTTTAGAGAAGAGCTATGAGAATATCAAGGATTAGAAAACGACTTATAGGATACACTGAGCTCCTTAAGTCTATTTAGTTTACCAAAAGTGTTAAGGGGTGATTTGATTATAGTCTACCTACATGGGGAACAAATATTTGATAATAGCCTTGTCAATCTAGCAGAGAGGGGTATAACATGAAGATGAAGCTAGACGAATTCAGACTGGAGATAAGATGTACATTTTTAAGTGAGGGTAATTAACCATTGGAACAATTTACCCAGGGTTGTGGTGGATTCTTCATTGCTGGCCATTTACAAAGCAAGATTGGATGTTTTTCTAACAGATCTGCTCCAGGAATTTTTTGGGGGGGAAGTTCTTTGGCCTGTGCTATACAGGAGATTAGACTAGTTTATCACAGTGGATCCTTCTGGTCTTGGCATCTACGAAAACTTCCATGCCATTGTACCAGACGGACAGGCTTAGAGGTGGTCTCATTGAACCTTGCTGGCCTTCGACACAGTTCAGAGCATCCTCTTGGATGACCTGCATTGAAAGGAGAGTGCCTGGCAGCTGAGGGGGATGTACAGGGAGGAAAGGAGGTTGCCCTTTTATAGTTGAATCATGTCTCTGATATGGAAATGTGCACATCCCAGAAACCACTGTCATGTTTGATTGTCTCCTCAGTGACCTCAGAGGAATGATCATGTAACCCACATACCTCCTGGGTGTGGTGGTCTGTCCCATCTAGCATGCGTTATTTTGGTGTAATGTGCATGCATTTTGTTCCAAGTATGTTAAATCTTCATTCAGAAGTCACCCTCATTTAGCAATCACATCTTTATCATGCCGTCGGAAGGGGAAAGGAGCGATAGCAATTTTCACTCCTCTAGCAATGTGAAGTAATTCTGTTCAGGAGAAGCGAGGTTGCTAAATGAAGATATATGGTCAGCAGGTCTACATTTAGCCTGAAGCACCATTGGCAGCCTCCTTGTGCTGTGATTACTGGGCATGACATAATGTCTGTTACTACAGAATCACCATGGTCCTTTTAACATGGGGCTGGGGCTTACATGCACAGTGTCTGGTTTCCTTGGAAGAGGGAAACTCCTTTCCTCAGTGAACATTGTTTTAAAAAGCGTGAGGATTTGAGTTGTGTGGGTTTGAACCTTTTAATAAAGGCAATGCTCTGGGGCTCCTGCAGTGCAAGACTCAGTCTCAAAGTGCTTTGTAAACCCTGAATGAACTTCACACCAGGTGTGACCCAACTATAATCCCTGTATCATAAAAGTCTAAATTTAGACACAGAGGTTCTAACTACACTGCAGCTGGGAGTGTGCTTCCCAGCCCAGGTAGACAGATTCATGCTGGCTTCCCTTGAGCTAGTACACTTAAAAATAGCAGTGTAGCCACCCAAGCTTGGACCTGGGGCCTAGACTTAGACTGGGGCAGATAACCTGACCCGATGCCCCAACGTCCACACTGCTATTTTTAGGGTGCTAGCCTGAGCAAAGCTAGTATGAGTCTGTCTACCCAGGCTGGGAGGCACAATTCCAGCTGCAGTGTAGACATACTGTTACACATCCTACCTTTCCTGGGTATGTCTTGCCCATGGTCACTTCTCATCTACCCTACAACAGTCTTGGGGCACAAGCATGCTATAATGCAGCTGGATATATATATATATATTTTTCCTGCATAGATGGGACCAAATCACACTGAACTCATGTTAAAAGATTTGTAATAGGGTGCTCTGCCCCCTTTAAGGAGTAGTGGGGACTGGGAACAGCCAACCCCTGTTCCCTGCTGTGGCCCTTTTAAGGAAACAGGCATTCAACGGAGCAGCAGAAAGGCCAGGGACTGGGAGGGTGGGGGAGAGATGTTAATCAGGTAGCTACCTCCTGAACACGATTAAAACCAGCGATAAGGTGACTGCCCAGAGGGGAGAGGAGAATTTCAGGGGAGCATTGAGTATGAAGGAAGGGTCCCTGGGAGGGGAACCCACAACTAGAAGAGAGATTGGTGGGCTACAGAAGCCTGCCTGAATTACAGCCCATTCCTCAGAAGGAGGGTTGTGGAACTAAAGGGAAGACGTTTGCGAGCCGAAGGAGCAAGGGATGCTCTGTGGAGCAGGGCTGGAACCGAGATACTAGTGAGCAGGGGCAGCCTGCCTGAATCATGGCACAGCCCCATGAAGGAATCTCTTAACCAAGGGGAAGAGTTGTGAGCCCAAGGATCAGGGCAGGAGGTGACCTGTAGGACAGGTTCTGCAGAGAGGCCAAGGGCTGCAGTGGTACTGACAAAGCTCCCTGGCTCAGAGGAAAATGGAGGGGAAGCAGGAAACTGAAGCCCTGGAACAAGGGTGATTTGGAAGCCACAAGAGGGAAGGGGTTGGGCCTGAAGGGACAAAGGAAATTATATAACAAAACATAATACATGAGACCCCAGGAAGGGGAATGTTACTGTAAGTATTCTGGGCTGTGACTAAGTTATTGGGAGAACCAGAAAGGAAATTAAGACAGGGTGCCCACAGGACCACCCCAGGCCATGAGGGAGTTTGCTCTGGGATGACACCCTGCCACAGGAATTGTGTTGTAAGACTGAAGGCTGGAGCACCATTCCATTAACATGGTATAACTAACTTGGTCTGATTTCCCAGAGATTGAAACCTGTTCTAAAACAGTGGGGGGACAAAGCAGCATGACAGAATTTGCAGTGTAAACAAAACCTATGGGGCATAGCTGGATATAGGACCTAGGAAGCCTGACTCCAGTCCCCTGCTCTAATGGCCAGAGTATATTCTTAATATATAAGCTCCTATGACATTTTACAGAAAGCACCAAAGATGCAAAATGACATCCCATGTGAAAACAACCTGTTACATGATTTCTCCCCCACAACCTGGACTTTTTTTGATTGCTGGAGCTGTCCACAAACACCGCAGCTACTGCACTGTGTGGCAGAGAGGGAGGGTGGATGGAGGATGTAGATTGCATATTATCTATAGCTTTGAAAACCAGAAGTAGGAACTGTCCCAGGCTGCAGTTTAGGGACCTGAGGATATACAGGATAACAGAGGTGGTTTCAAATGCTGGGAAAAGGTAACTCATAAGTCTTATACCGCACACTGCACCAGGAACCATCTGGAGTCTAATGGATCCCTCTCTGGTTCAACAGCACTGCTAGACTAACAAGCTTTCTGCTCTGCGCTCTCAGGATGGACTTTGGAAGCAAAAGAGGCTCAGTGCTTCCCCAGGGGAAGCAGAGTTTTGGGTCTGAGCTATGAGTTTGCATAATCTAATAAGATTCCCCCTCTTCTCCCACTTATCAACTTCCTCGCAGTTTGTACGGCGCATGGCAGCACTACACTAGGTAGGCAAGAAAAGAACTCCTTCCCCTCTTGCTGTAGCCCTGGTGCCTAAGAGCATGCATGTGCACAAATTGTGACCCGAAAAGTGGAGCAGCTGCAGCCCCAGGACTGTTGTGGGCTGTGCTCCACAGACTGAAATTGCCATTAACGGCGGAGTTGTGCAGTGGTGCCTGCCCTCCATGGTTTTCATGAGACTGAAAAGGAAGCAGCTCTATTTGCTGTTTTCCTCCAACACTATAGATGTCTGAGCTACCTCTGCTAGCAAGAAATTTGTGCCCAACTTTTAGTGCAACTGTAGCAGTTTACCAGATTAAGAGCATAGCTGTACGTGTCCCCTGCCTGCCATTCCATGGGAGGTCAACTAACTTAGCATAGAGCTTAAACTGCTCCAAACCCCAAGGATTCATGTCAGAAGAGCAGCCCAAATGCCATCCTGGGTTAGAGCAAATACATATAAATATAAAAAGAGTGAGTGACTGACTGACTTATTGGTAAGCTCCATTTAAAAAAGCCTGAAGTACCAGTTCCGGGACATGCAGCTGGAGTCAGGGGTGCTGGAACAATTTTTATGGTGGGGGTACTGAGATCCATTGAACCAAACTGTAAACCCTGTATATGGTAGAAACCACTTCAAGCTGGGGGTGCGGCAGCACCCCTAGTTCCAGCACCTAGGCCTGGCGTTGGGGAAACATTGCTGTCTGAAAACTTGGGACCTAGATGCTTCAGACAACGTAGCCCAAGTCAAAGATGGCTTTTCATTTTGAATCCCTCAGATTGTGAGTGCCCAACTTGGAACTGGAAGGTCAGGCCCAAGAAGTGCTAAGCACCCAGAACGCCGGCTGAAATAAGTAGGAACTGTCTTGGTTATTTAGACTGGAAATGTTTCAGGGGAGCAATTGTCTCCTGTTACGAATGTGTCCAGTGCCTGCCATAATGGGGCCCTAATCTTGATTTGGGGGCTCAAGGTGCTAGTGTAATACAAACTAAAATATTAACGAGTGCTTGGCACCTCTGAAAATCGGGCCCAAGCTAGTTACCCAAAAATTGAGTCATACAAAACTAGTGGACAGTTTTGAAAATGTTGGCATAAACACGTGCTTTCCTGCAGTAGTTTGGAGGATAAAGTTCAATTATCTTTGTTCTTAAGCTTCTGGTTTTGTTTTGATCCAGGGGGAACTACAATGTTCGCAGTTTCCCAAGTGGGTCTAGAATATTTTGTCCTCTACTAATGTTAGACACAATCTCAACCACTGTGTTGGATCCAGTCATGCTCCTGTGGAAGTCATTGATCTCGGTGGAAGCAGAAACACTTTTATTGCATGTATCCAACAGAATCAAAAGAGAACATGTTTATTGATAACTGACATTTGCCACCACTTTTAAAAAGATGGAACAATGAACACTGTAGAAAATGGGCCTGTCAGTCACGACTGAGGTGCATCATCAGAGCTGTGTGGGGGTGAAACCTGCATTATTCCAAGAGCTAGCTGATGCTATTTGGGGTGGGGTGTATCTTGCTTAATAACCTCATCCACTCCTGGAATGTTAGTGCTCCCTCTTTGCAAGGGGCTAGTCATTCGCTTGGACATGCATGATTAAAACACATAAAATAATGCATAGGCTCCCCGGCTATCAATCAGCTAAGGCAATAGGGATGATGCACTGAGCCCAAAGTGTCTCTTTATAGCTGACTTCTAGAACCAACATGGAGCCAATCTCATCCATTTGTTCCACTTAAATGTATAGAAATATTACACACAGACAGGAGAAAAGTTTGCTTGCTTGAAGCTCCCCCAGGCTAGATATGTGTGGTGTGCAAGAGGGTGTTTTGAATTGCCAGGAGTTACCAGGGCAAGGTAGAGGCCTGTGGTCTACACCAGCCTTCCCGCTAAGAGTAACTAACAAGTTTATCACAGCAGGAAATGGGAGAGGCATGGTTCTATATTTCTAAATGTTCCCCCTCCTATAAACTTCTCCAGTGACAAAATATAAACTGTACACACTGCCAACAGGCTTTGAAATTAATTAGTTTAGCATCAGCTTTAATTATCTGGAGTTGGCTTGAAGACCTTGTTTCCAGTCTGTTTTTTTCTGTAAACCTGGATTTATTTTTCCATTTTTGTAAAAAACCAAATAGAAAAATGTTTGGGATTTCTTGCCAAAGGGATGTAAATGCACCTGGAGATGTGGAAGCGGGGGGAATATTTGAGAAATTCAACACAGAATGTGTGATTGTCAAAGTGCTCACGGGGGCAAAGTCCTGCTTAAGTTTAAAATGAAGTTAGCCACAGCTAGTAATGGCTTTGAACTTAAGGAAAAATTTGTCAGCAGGTGGAATGAATAACATCACCATCTTAAGCCTTTTATAGAGTGGCTTTCAACCTGAAGGATCCCAATGAGTTTTGCACACTATAGGTAGGGGTAATTGTAGATGCATATTTTCCAAAAGAAAGTAGTCTATTTTGCCAGAGCCGGTGAGGACACAGTAACCATAAGATGGGATTGAAGTAACAATCCCATGTCATCATCAGCATAGCAGGTCCCTAAGGAAATGCTGTATACCTCATTATTTATATAGTGCCCTTCATGCAAATATAATATTCTTCACAGTGGACTGGTGTGTATGTGCATACAAGCAATGGGAACAGGTGTATTCCCCCTCCCCTCCTTCTTTTCTATAGAATTTTTTCTTCTGTGTTCTCTAATGCTGTTGAGGAAGGAATGGTTTGAGGTGGTGTATTTATGGGCAGTGCTTTATTTTGTGATTTTTTTTTTTTAATGTTTGGAATAGATGCTCAGAGCAGAAGATATTTTAGAAAACTGAAGTAAAACACATTTCATATGGGTCACATAAGAATAGTTACACTGGGTCAGGCCAATTGTCCATCTAGGCCAGTATCCTGCTGCCTATTAATTTCATTGGGTGACCCCCGGTTCAAGTGTTATGTGAAGGGGTAAATAACACTCCCTTATTTGCTTTCTCCACACCAGTCCTGATTTTATAGACCTCGATCGTATCTCCCCAAGTTGTCTCTTGTCTGAGATGAACGTTCCCAGTCTTTTTAATCTCTTCTCCTCTGGAAGCTGTTCCATAGGCAACAAAATAGGATTAGGCATTTCTCTGCACTTTTTCCAGGTCTAATACGTCTATTTGTGAGATGGGGTGACCAGAATTGCATGTGTGGGCGTACCATGAATTTCTGTAGGGGCATTATGATATTTTCTGTCTTATTATCTATCCCTTCCCTAATGGTTCCTAACATTATTAGCTTTTTTGACCACCGCTGCACATTGAGCAGATGTTTTCAGAGAACTATCCACAATGACTCCACGATCTCTTTCCTGAGTGGTAACAGTGAATTTAGACTCCATCATTTTATATGTACAGTTGGGATTGTTTTTCCAATGTGTACTACTTTGCATTTATCCGCATTATCACATCTGAGCCACAGGGCTGTGAGTCAGGAACTCCTGAGTTCTAATTCTGCTTCTGATAATGATTTTGTGCGTGGCTGTGCCCAATTAATTTCACCTCTCTACTCCAAAGCTTTCCCCATCACATAAAACAGGGATGTTACTGATCTACCTTACCAGAGTGAAATGAAAATGAATTAATGTCCGTAAAGTGTTTTGAAGTGTGATATAAAATAATCCTGTAGAAAGGCTGGAATGAAATACTATTGTAATCTGTTCACATTTTTATAACCTATTCTGTACCAAATAGGGAATATTGAGCAAAATTTGTCTTTTTAAGGCACAACAAAGCTCCTTGGGAATGGCAAAGTGCACTTTTTAAAAGGCTTTTTTATTTAAAGTGGCTAATCATAGAATATCAAGGTTGGAAGGGACTTCAGGAGGTCATCTAGTCCAACCCCCTGCTCAAAGCAGGACTAATCCCCAACTAAATGATCCCAGTCAGGGCTTTGTGAAGCCTGACCTTAAAAACCTCCAAGGAAGGAGATTCCACCACCTCCCTAGGTAACGCAGTCCAGTGCTTCACCACCCTCCTAGTGAAAAAGTTTTTGTTCCTAAAATCCAACCTAAACCTCCCCCACTACAACTTGAGACCATTGCTTCTTGTTCCATCATCTGCCACCACTGAGAACAGTCTAGATCCATCCTCTTTGGAACCCCCTTTCAGGTAGTTGAAAGCAGCTATCAAATCCCCCTAATTCTTCTCTTCTGCAGACTAAACAATCCCAGTTCCCTCAGCCTCTCCTCATAAGTCATGTTTTCCAGTCCCCTAATCATTTTTGTTGCCCTCTGCTGGACACTTTCTAATTTTTCCACCTCCTTCTTGTAGTGTGGGGCCCAAAACTGGACCCAGTACTCCAGATGAGGCCTCACCAATGTTGAATAGAGGGGAACGATCACGTCCCTCGATCTGCTGGCAATGTCCCTATTTATACATCCCAAAATGCCATTAGCCTTCTTGGCAACAAGGGCACACTGTTGACTCATATTCAGCTTCTCGTCCACTGTAACCCCTAGGTCCTTTTCTGCAGAACTGCTGCCTAGCCACTCGGTCTCTAGTCTGTAGCGGTGCATGGGATTCTTCCATCCTAAATGCAGGACTCTGCACTTGTCCTTGTTGAACCTCATCAGATTTCTTTTGGCCCAATCCTCTAATTTGTCTAGGTCCCTCTGTATCCTATCCCTACCCTCCAGCGTATCTACCACTCCTCCCAGTTTAGTGTCATCTGCAAACTTTCTGAGGGTGCAGTCCACACCATCCTCCAGATCATTAATGAAGATATTGACCAAAACTGGCCCCAGGACCGACCCTTGGGGCACTCCGCTTGATACCGGCTGCCAACTAGATATGGAGCCATTGATCGTTACCCGTTGAGCCCGACAATCTAGACAGCTTTCTATCCACCTTATAGTCCATTCGTCCAGCCCATACTTCTTTAACTTACTGGCAAGAATACTGTGAGAGACAGTGTCAAAAGCCTCAAGGAACAACACGTCCAGTGCTTTCCCCTCATCCACAGAGCCAGTTATCTCGTCACAGAAGGCAATTAGATTAGTCAGGCATGACTTGCCCTTGGTGAATCCATGCTGACTGTACCTGATCACTTTCCTCTCCTCTAAGTGCTTCAGAATTGATTCCTTGAGGACCTGCTCCATGATTTTTCCAGGGACTGAGGTGAGGCTGACTGGCCTGTAGTTCCCAGGATCCTCCTCCTTTCCTTTTTTAAAGATGGGCACTACGTTAGCCTTTTTCCAGTCATCCGGGACCTCCCCTGATCGCCATGAGTTTTCAAAGATAATGGCCAATGGCTCTGCAATCGCATCCGCCAACTCCTTTAGCACTCTCGGATGCAGCACATCCGGCCCCATGGACTTGTGCTCGTCCAGCTTTTCTAAATAGTCCCGAGCCACTTCTTTCTCCACAGAGGGCTGGTCACCTCCTCCCCATGCTGTGCTGCCCAGTGCAGTAGCTTGGGAGCTGACCTTGTTCGTGAAGACAGAGGCAAAAAAAGCATAGAGTACATTAGCTTTTTCCACATCCTCTGTCACTAGGTTGCCTCCCTTATTCAGTAAGGGGCCCACACTTTCCTTGACTTTCTTCTTGTTGCTCACATACCTGAAGAAACTCTTCTTGTTACTCTTAACATCTCTTGCTAGCTGCAACTCCAGGTGTAATTTGGCCTTCCCGATTTCACTCCTGCATGCCTGAGCAGTATTTTTATACTCCTCACTGGTCATTTGTCCAATCTTCCACTTCTTGTAAGCTTCTTTTTTGTGTTTAAGATCAGCAAGGATTTCACTGTTAATCCAGCTGGTAGCCTGCCATATTTACTATTCTTTCTACACATCGGGATGGTTTGTTCCTGTAACCTCAATAAGGATTCTTTAAAATACAGTCAGCTCTCCTAGACTCCTTTCCCCCTCATGTTATTCTCCCAGGGGATCCTGCCCATCAGTTCCCTGAGGTTGTCAAAGTCTGCTTTTCTGAAGTCCAGGGTCCGTATTCTGCTGCTCTCCTTTCTTTCCTGTGTCAGGATCCTGAACTCGACCGTCTCATGGTCACTGACTCCCAGATTCCCATCCACTTTAGCTTCCCCTACTAATTCTTCCTGGTTTGTGAGCAGCAGGTCAGGAAGAGCTCTGCCCCTAATTGGTTCCTCCAGCACTTGCACCTGGAAATTGTCCCCTACACTTTCCAAAAACTTCCTGGATTGTCTGTGCACTGCTGTATTGCTATCCCAGCAGATATCTGAGTGATTGAAGTCTCCCATGAGAACCAGGGCCTGTGATCTAGTAACTTCCATGAGTTGCTGGAAGAAAGCCTTGTCCACCTCATCCCCCTGGTCTGGTGATCTATAGCAGACTCCCACCATGACATCACCCTTGTTGCTCATGCTTCTAAACTTAATCCAGAGACTCTCAGGTTTTTCTGCAGTTTCATACCGGAGGTCTGAGCAGTCATACTGCTCCCTTACATACAATGCAACTCCCTCACCTTTTCTGCCCTACCTGTCCTTCCTGAAGAGTTTATATCCATCCATGACAGTACTCCAGTCATGTGAGTTATCCCGCCAAGTCTCTGTTGTTCCAATCACATCATAATTCCTTGACTGTGTGAGGACTTCCATTTCTCCCTGCTTGTTTCCCAGACTTCTTGCATTAGTGTATAGGCACTTGAGATAACTTGCTGTTTGTCCTGCTTTCTTAGTATGAGGCAGGAGCCCTCCCCTCTCGCGCTCTTCTGCTTGTGCTTCCTCCCAGTATCCCGCTTCCCCACTTACCTCAGGGCTTTGCTTTCCTTCCCCCAGTGAACCTAGTTTAAAGCCCTCCTCACTAGGTTAGCCAGCCTGCTTGCAAAGATGCTCTTCCCTCTCTTCATTAGGTGGAGCCCATCTCTGCCTAGCACTCCTTCTTGGAGCACCATCCCATGGTCAAAGAATCCAAAACCTTCTCTCTGACACCACCTGAGTAGCCATTCATTGACTTCTACAATTCGACGGTCTCTACCCAGGCCTTTTCCTTCCACGGGGAGGATGGATGAGAACACCACTTGCGCCTCAAACTCCTTTATCCTTCTTCCCAGAGCCACGTAGTCTGCAGTGATCCGCTCAAGGTCATTCTTGGCAGTATCACTGGTGCCCACGTGGAGAAGCAGGAAGGGGTAGCGATCCAAGGGCTTGATGAGTCTCGGCAGTCTCTCCATCACATCGTGAATCCTAGCTCCTGGCAAGCAGCAGACTTCTCGGTTTTCCCGGTCAGGGCAGCAGATAGATGACTCAGTCCCCCTGAGGAGAGAGTTCCCGACCACCACCACCTGCCTCCTTCTCTTGGGAGTGGTGGTCATGGAACCCCCATCCTTAAGACAGTGCATCTCATGCCTTCCAATCGGTGGAGTCTCCTTCTGTTCCCTTCCCTCAGAGGTATCATCTAGTCCACTCTCCGCATTAGTACCCGTGGAGAGAACATGAAAATGGTTGCTTACCTGTATCTGCGTTGCTGGTACATGGACGCTCCCCTTTCTTCTTCTGGAGGTCACATGCTGCCAAATTTCTTCACCGTCCTCCTGTCCCCGCTGCGCAGCCTGCTCTGAATCTTCAGAACATTGTGTCCGTAAAAGCATATCCTGACATCTGTCCAGGAAATCTTCAGTTTCTCTTATGCAACGCAGGGTCGATACTTGTTTCTCCAGACCTTGAACCTTCTCTTCCGGTATGGAGACCAGCTTTCACTTTGTACAGACAAAGTCGCTTCTGTCCTGTGGAAGAAAGACAAACATGGCACATCCAGTGCAGGTCACAACAGCTGAACCTTTACCATCCATATTACCTTCCTTCTGTGAGCTTCCTCAGGAGTTGTAGGGACTACTCAGAGAGGTCGGCAAGATGTAAGCCTCAGTGGGCTCCCCCAAGGCGAACTCCCTCTGTTAGCCTCTCTGCTGTTCGCCGCTCAGCTAGTTCTCAGCTGACTGGACTTTTATAACAGTCAGTCAGGCCCACTCAAGGCTCACCTGGAACAAAGCACTCCCAATTCACACTTTTCAAACAACCAATCAAGCACACAGTCAAACTGTCCCCACAACAGACACTCAGATACTCACCAACACAACCTCCCTAATGCAGCCCTTAGCGTACCTCCTCTCAGACAGATCCCAGCCAAACTCCCTCTGTTAGCCTCTCTGCTGTTCGCTGCTCAGATGCAGTTGACCTTGGGGTGGGGGGGGGGGAAGTAGGGGGAAGCAAGTAAATCTGAAGGAGGCTGACCTGACCTGGCCAGGGGAGCATTTACATTAAAGAAAATATAAGACATGGGAAGAAGGTAATTTCAAAACTCAGTATGTGCAAGGAGGGGATCATCTTTCAAGTTCCCTTCCCAGTGACATACACATTGTGTCATTTGCAGAGGAGGCACGTATGCTGGATTTATGTGTATTCGCTTGCTCAGAGCAGGATCCCATTGTGGCACTATTCTGTGTCAAAGGAAATCACAGCTGCAGAGCTTATAATATTCAACAGGTTACTATAACCACCCCACCCCCCATCCTAGGTTTAATATAGAACTATTTTTCACATTGAAACCGAAATAGGACAAAATATGGGCCTGCTGTAATTGTTGTTAGATTATGTGTCACCCTGATAAGATGTAACAAATATTTTCCTACCCAGCAGGACCCGTTTCCCTGTGTGTAATGGATGGAGAAACTTCTCATAGTCTGCAGGCAATCGGTCGTAAAAACTTCGCTCGGAAGATTAATGCAGTAAGTGCAGCCCTTCTGGGAAATGGGAAGAATAGAATTAAAATAATGTTTTGTTTTTTCCACATTTAATAACAAAACCCAACCTGCTGTGGGGGGAGTATTTTTTGCTAGATCATCCCTCCTCTCTAATACAAAACAATCTTGTTTTGATTATTGATTTTTTTATTTTGTTAAACTCTTCAACGTCTTTGTATCTGCTACAATTATTCTTTCAACAGAACTGTTTTTATCAGTAATATGAAGACTATTTTCATGAGCAAAGCTTTGACACCACTAAGTCTGGTGGACATCACTTAATAGGCCAGATAAACATTCACTTATCGTTTAGTGTGCAAAGATCTTCCCTTTTATCTCCGGCTTATGTCTTTCTCGAACACTTTCTGGCCATAAGAGAGATGCCACTGTATTGAGATAGTTTTCCAGAATTTGTGCATAATAAGAGAAAAGGTACATGCTTATTTGATGTCATTCTACTGTTTAATGTCATTATCAGATGCAGAATATATCCAGGTTTTATTTGTAACTGAGGGACTTTACTGGCTATGTAGCAATTGGTAATAAGAGCTTTACTGAAAAGGTTGTGTAGGCAATCCCATAACTATCCATTACAAGGATTCTTGCATCTTCTTCCTCTGATGTATCTAGTCAGACAGGATACTGGACTACATAGATCACTTGTCAGGTCTGGTGATGATCTTCTGTGATACGGTAATGATTCCTATTTCTCCCAAAGCTGCTGCTTTCTTCTCCCACTTACATATTTAAGGACATTTGCAAGAAAACCAGATCTAAAAAGCTTTATTTGTGCCAATTTTTTAAGGAGTCAATCACCAATGATGTACCACCAGCAGTAGAAATCAGCCGTGAAGCTAAATTCTTCTGCTAGTCCAACAGAGCGTGAAGCTGTTGATTTTTAGGGTGTGGTACAAAGGTTTGTCTTCTCTTTTCAGGGTTTTTGCCTGATGTTTAAGGACTGGTGGACTATTAATTCAGGCTGAGAGAATGCCTGTTTTTAAAAGTTGTAGTAAACTATTTTTCTTCCCAGTTTTGCAGCTTGAATATTTTATAGAAAGGGGCATTTTATAAGTTAAAAATAATCAGTCTGCAAGACCAGGTGAATTCCTGAGCCGTTTCCTAGAAATATAACACGGGAGACGGCGTTAGTATTCCCATTAGGCATCAATCTCTGATACATCTGTAGGGCTCTTGATGCCATGTTGAGGGGACAGCAAAATTTATCAGTCACGGTTGCCTGCCATCAAGTTCTGATGTGAATTTAGAACATCCTTGAAGTTCAGGGTTATTCAGGACTGGTTTTAGCCAGTCCTTGACCTGTTCACACAAGGAAACATCATAAAGTTTTCAGAAATATCTGACAAACAACACCTTTATTCCTACAAAATAGTTGTTTACCACTGCCATAAAGAGGGACTTCCCAATCGGGGCAAACGGTCAAGTGTACTTTTGACCACAAGGCAGTTTAATTTGCTAGAATTTTCCATAGGGCCTATAGTACAGGAAATTCATTAGTAAAGCCATGCACCATTTGTTAGAAGTATTAAATCCAAACCATTCAGCGTCTCTTCACCCTGAGCAACTTGTCTTCAGTGAATGCTTGTCCACTCTTTGTAGCAGAGACAGAACAGAATTCTAAGTCCTAGGCTTGAGCTGCAAAGCCCCTTAATAGATGGGGACATGACTACGCCAAAGATCCTTCATCTTCCACAACAGTGCTTCACCACAGGGATGAGATTATAGAAGATGCATCTTCTATAATATCAGGTGCTGGCGGCAGAGGCTTCCCAGTGGCAGGAGTCTAGCTATGGAATTCCTTGCCAGAAGAGAGAAGAGTGAGGCAATGCCTGACTGTTTTAGATTTAAAGTGCAAGGTAACTTTACAAGGAAGCTTCTGACCCTGCCCTTGCAACTGTAAGCTGTGAACAAAATGCATACATGTGCACATAGGAAAAATGGAAAGAGGAACAATAATTTTGTTTCGACAAAACCAAAGTACATGACTTTGATAACGATGGTAGGTTACTTTTTGTTTAGAAACTAGTTTAAATCTCTTCAGGAATTGGCAGTGCACAATACCAGACTGTCACCTATGGATTAAGTTCTAATCTATGTAAAAGTTCCTATTACCCACAGTGCTACTGAACTACTATATGTATTGTATTAGTCTGTATGGACTTGAACAGGAAACTCCAACTGTTCTAAAGGCACCACTAATCTTAGGTTCTCCTGCAAGACCTAGAACACTTAAAATAGAAGAAATTCTCAAGGAAGCTAGACTAATGAGTTGGTTTGTTTTTTGCATTTTGTTTTTTAAAAATAGGGCCTTGGGAATTGCCATATTCAGGAAGAATCCCACTGGTATTATATTTGACAATTGTACAGGGAAATCCTTTGACTTTCAGCCAAGGGTTAATATAGGATTTATTAGTGGGGTATTTGTTGGATGGTTGGAAGTAAAACAGTTTCTCACTTTCAGAACTGTGGGTTTAAGTTTGAATTAGGTGAAATCTAAGAAGTCTGGTTGACTTGGCCTATTTTTTCACTATGAAACTATTACATGTATAGCACAACCAGTAATCTCTGCTTAAAGGCTCAAATGAGGTGCAGTAGCTGACATGTTCTGTGCTGAGCAAGCTTCCTTTGTGTCAGAGTAAACCACACATTTGAACAAATGCACATGAAGTGGCCAAATCCATTATTTTAAAGGGCAACTTGCAAAAAAAATACTGCTTTTTGCTTGCTTTTACAATTTTCTAAATTTTTTCCCCATTCTATTTATCTTAAGTACTTATCTGGCCTCCATTACCATAATACTTGAGCTTTGATCTTTACTGCATTTGCCCTCACAACACCCTTAAGTGTTATCTGCACTTAACACAGTGGCAGAGAGTCAGTGACTTGCCTATAATCAGTCAGGAAGTTTTAAGACAGAGCAGAGAATTAAACACAGGTCCACTGAGTTTCAAGTTAGCACCCGAGCCACTGGATAATTCTTCCTCTTGTTAGAAATTTAGTGTCTTGTGTACCCTTATATTCCTGGGAGAAAATATGGTTGACTAGAGAACTAGTAGGATGACACATCAAAGTATTCCTTGGTAAGGGAAGTGATTTTTAATCAGGATGTTTTAAAACAATTGAGTTACAACCAAAAAAACCCCCTAACAACTAGAATAAGAGTTCTTTGTTAAAGAGATTATACCCTGCCTCTTCACAGGATCCAGGGTTTTGGACAGGACTGAGAGAGCTTCCACTCCACATCTCTGGTTCCCCCAAAGCAGTAACACCCCCATCCCCGCAAAGAGACATCAGATCCTGATAAACAATTATGTCATGAAGCAGCAAACAAGATATAAATTCTCTTTCACTCATCCTTACCTTTAAAAGTCGTCATAGAATATCCGGGTTGGAAGGGACCTCAGGAGGTCCTCTAGTCCAGTGCTACTCAAAGTGGTTGTCCACGGACCAGTGCTGGTCCACGAGCCACCAGCTGCTGGTCTGCACACACATTTGAGGGGCGGAATTGCCAGTCCCCCACATCAGGTAGCTTGAGAAGCACTGATCTAGTCCAACCCCCTGCTCAAAGCAAGACCCATACCCAACTAAATCATCCCAGCCAGGGCTTTGTCAAGCCTGACCTTAAAAACCTCAAAGGAAGGAGATTCCACCACCTCCCTAGGTAACCCATTCCAGAGCTTCACCACCCTGCTAGTGAAAAAGTTTTTGTTCCTAAAATCCAACCTTAACCTCCCCTACTACAACTTGAGACCATTACTCCTTGTTCTGTCAGCTGCTATAACTGAGAACAGTCTAGATCCATCCTCTTTGGAACCCCCTTTCAGGTAGTTGAAAGCAGCTATCAAATCCCCCTCATTCTTCTCTTCTGCAGACTAAACAATCCCAGTTCCCTCAGCCTCTCCTCATAAATCATGTGTTCCAGTCCCCTAATCATTTTTGTTGCCCTCCACTGGACGCTTTCCAATTTTTCCATATCCTTCTTGTAGTGTGGGGCCCAAAACTGGACCCAGTACTCCAGATGAGGCCTCACCAATGTCGAATAGAGGGGAATGATCACATCCGTTGATCTGCTGGCAATGCCCCTACTTATACAGCCCAAATTGCCATTAGCCTTCTTGGCAACAAGGGCACACTGTTGACTCATATTCAGCTTCTCGTCCACTGTAACCCCTAGATCCTTTTCTGCAGAACTGCTGTCGAGCCACTCGGTCCCTAGTCTGTAGCGGTTCATGGGATTCTTCCGTCCTAAGTGCAGGACTCTGCACTTGTCCTTGTTGAATCTCATCAGATTTCTTTTGGCCCAATCCTCTAATTTGTCTAGGTCCCTCTGTATCCTCCAGCGTATCTACCACGCCTCCCAGTTTAGTGTCATCTGCAAACTTGCTGAGGGTGCAATCCACACCATCCTCCAGATCATTAATGAAGATAGTGACCAAAACTGGCCCCAGGACCAACCCTTGGGGCACTCCGCTTGATACCGGCTGCCAACTAGATATGGAGCCATTGATCGCTACCGGTTGAGCCCGACAATCTAGACAGCTTTCTATCCACCTTATAGTCCATTCATCCAGCCCATACTTCTTTAACTTACTAGCAAGAATACTGTGGGAGACAGTGTCAAAAGCCTCAAGGAACAACACGTCCAGTGCTTTCCCCTCATCCACAGAGCCAGTTATCTCGTCATAGAAGGCAATTAGATTAGTCAGGCATGACTTGCCCTTGGTGAATCCATGCTGACTGTACCTGATCACTTTCCTCTCCTCTAAGTGCTTCAGAATTGATTCCTTGAGGACCTGCTCCATGATTTTTCCAGGGACTGAGGTGAGGTTGACTGGCCTGTAGTTCCCTGGATCCTCCTCCTTCCATTTTTTAAAGATGGGCACTACATTAGCCTTTTTCCAGTCGTCCGGGACTTCCCCCGATCACCATGAGTTTTCAGAGATAATGGCCAATGGCTCTGCAGTCAGAAGAAACGAGAGGCCATTTCTTCAGGCAGATCAGCATGCAGAATGAAAGCAGCACAAGAGGCATTATTTGAAATATTTTATTAAAAAGCACTTCAGACAAACATCACTGCAAAATTTTTAGAAGGAAGAACTCTTGTTCTGACAAATTCAAACAAAGTTCATAAAGAAAACAGACTATTCTTAAGCATCAGCTTCAAAGAAATCAAGAGGCTTTTCCTGAGCCTAGAGCATTTTTGTAACCAAATCTAAAGGACAAGCAAAATGATGGGTCCGTGTATCCATTTCATGTACACTCAATAGAAGGGACAATAAAATGTTACAGGCATTAGGGAGCATCTTATTGCTTGCCAGCAAAGTAGGAAGATTGGGCTGTTATGCTTCATGTCTTGAAGCATCTTACCATTTAAATACTTTTCAGTCCCAATGGCGATTAACCATTAACGTTTCTCTTGCCTATTTCTCTTTCAATAATTAAGCCAACCCTTGGAAGGGTTAAAAGTTACTCCAAAGCACATGATGTGCAACAAGCTGCTTTACTTCATGTACTTTTCTTGTTGATCAGCCAAGATTTTTGCAGATGATTTGGCATCATAGAAAAGTTCATTTATTTCTTCAATGTGCTCCTTCTCAATGCTGTCTTTCCCATTAATCTTGGCTAGCAGGTTAGCTGGTGTCAGTAACTGCACAGCATACCTGCGATCAAAGAGAATAGGCTGAATTAACTGTTACAATCCAGCACGTCAGCACAAACTCCTAAAAGGGTACAAGTAACCTTGTCAGATTCCTACCAAACAGCTCTGTACCAGAAGCACAAAAGAGCAGCAGGATTCCAGGGAGTGCCCAGTGTACCTCAAAATGGGAGGACTATCACTTTTGGATTGTGTTTAAAAGCCATTCCTTGGGGGCTAGAGGTCATTGTCCAGCAACTAAGGCTCACTCTTACCCTGGGAAGGGTGTTGTGTACTATCACAGCACCTCCAGATCCAATCCTTGCAGGGTGTGAGAAAATTCCAATGGGTTCTACTTACCTTAAGGTTGTCTTGTTACCAATTTCCCCTAAATGGTTTAGGGCTTCCTCACTAATATTAATTCCCTCTATCTGGGCTCGAAGTTTTATGATCTGTGGAGATATAAGGTGGAGAAGTGAAGCTGCAGCAGTCATGTAACAGTCTGGACAGTAGCAGATACCGTGCTTGTTAATTAAATACACACACACGCACACAATGGCAGACAGGATATCCTGTTTAGAGATAAGACATGAAACAAAAATGTGATTTTCATTTCAAACATCCACAGCATCCTTTAAAACAAAAGACACCCCCCTCCCACCCCCTGCAAAAATCCTAAATACCTCTGGACTTCATTAATCATCATTGTGAAGGGCAGGGGAGGGACTGCATGGATCGGTAAAGTTTCATGATGATGTTGCAAGGCTGGTTAAGCCTACTCAGTAATTAGAAGCCTAGTATAAAGCTTATAGGGGAAAATCACTACAACCACATAGTTATTGACAACAGCAGTCTGAGTCCTGTGTACACAGAAGCACAGAGATGCCCCAGTCTCAATCATGCATACTCTAAGTCACTGCTATACAGCCCACTCCTACAAACCCTGCTTTCCCCTCAGCTGCTCACTCCACACCGTACAGTTTTTAGTCGCTTGATAAGTAAGATGGTAAAATAAATCAAAAAGTTACTTTATAAGGGTTCAAACCTGCCCCTCCCTAAAATCACTAAGAAAAATCTAATCTTTCAAGAACGGTGGCAAGCTTGTACCAGTTTGAAGATCTTTGTAAAGTTGGAGAGCGAGATTAATACCAATAAGCCTGAGTGTATAAAGCTGTAACAAAAGTGGGACAAGTCTCCCAGCAGTCCGTATTACCAGCTGAGTGATAAGGGGCAGCCTGGATAATGATGTTGTGTTGTAGTGCTGAGATAACTCTGGAACTGCGAGCCTCATATAATACAGGTATTTTTCACTTTGGCAGTTTTGTAAACAAGATATCAAGAAGAACTCGTTTAAATTAAAGCCATAAAAATGCAGCAGGGGAGTCAGGAGTGGGGGAAGAGAGAGTAAGAAAGAGAGAGGGGTTTGACACAGCAGGAAGTTGCTCTAAAAACATTACATTTTGAAGCAGCTTTTAGAATGTTACAAATTAATGTTAGATTTGAGATTTAAAAAAAAAACAAACAAAACTTGTAAAATCAACTTCACTTTTCCAAGCTTCCAGCTATTGCTACGCTCCAGAAATACACCTTGAGGTGTCAGTTAATGCCACATTAAAAAACAACTTTTATAACTTTTTAGCTTGTGAGAGGCACTGCTCTGTGACAAGAACATAAGATCAGCACACTAAACCCAGCAAATACATATAAAACTGCTGTAAAATGGAAGACGCGTTCGGGTGAGAGAGTTCAAGAACAGAAGTCCCAATTATGCAAGTACAGGTGTGACAATACATATGAGTTTAATGTTAAATGAGGGCTGGTATTTTATTGTAAAGCAAGTTTCTTCCACATCATTGTAGGATTAAGATATATGGGATTCCTTTGCTCTCAGACTAATGCTGGATAATGGAATTTGAATACAAGCTGCTAACTTACATCACTCAACAGAAATTTAAGAAGCATTTTACATATACTATAAACTACCCAGGCATAAGTGAAAGTTTTGCACGGACCATTTCTGAATCAGTCAGAAGTGAAGTTTCACTATTTTCAAAAAATGAGCTCAAAGTTCTCATGTGACCCCCTGCAAGGGCAAAAAAAATTTTTTTTAAATGCACATTGCCTCTGAAAACTGCTTTTTCCTAGCCAAAAAAAAGATACAAAAGGGGGAGAAAACCCATATAAAATTTAATTTAAAAACAAAGTGATTCCCTCCACCCCCAACCAAGGCTTGTGCGATTTTTTTTTTAAACTTAAACAGCTCGATTTGGTCATGAATGAAACTCAGTTGCGTCAGCTCCCAACCTCCTGAGGTGGAGGTCAGTCCTTAAGGTAGAATTGTCTAAGTATGGACACATTAAACATCGAGTGCCATGGTTTATTGGGCATAATCAGCAAGACTCTGTATATGGCTTTAGGAACAGCACTGTTGTGGTCTTTCCCCCACACAAGCAGGTCATGGCAATCACACAGTTCCTGCTCTACACTTCTGAGAGTGGACAGTTCATATATTATATCTTTAATCATTTAATAGGTTACAGGGATCACTTGAGGGTGTCCAATGTGATGGCACAGCACACACCAGTTTATATTTTATCAAAGTCAATTAACATTTTAATATAGTTCAACTCTACAAAAGGCAATTCAAAATACATGCTGCTGCTACCATAACATATCCTAGGAAAATGTAAGCACAATAGGAAGAAATCCAGGACAGAGTGGCAACCCTCACTGAATCTCCAGGCTTTGAGAGCAAGTCAGAACTTTAAAACTGGCTTTATAGACAGACAAAACCCAATTGTATTACTGTACCCTCTGGCCACTTCCATTGTAATCTGCACTACAGTGCTTCAGCTGTCCTTTCAGGTGCACAAAAACTATCCTGAGCATGCCTCGAAACAGCAATTCACAAAAGCCTCCTCACACCAAATGAAATGAGGTTTTGCCTCTACATTTATGTTCGATAAATGCCTCAGCTTCACCTTGGCACTTATCCAGCAGCATGAGCCCATTATCTTGTGACAATGCTCCCTGCCATTGACACTATCTCCTAAATAATACAAAGAATTGACAGGATAAACTGTAATGGCTCCTGTATCATGTCAGTTCACGCTATTGAGACGCTAATGAGGAAGATCTTTGACATGATGCATCATAATGGCACCCAAGGATTATAATCAATACACAATACATTGTGCTGGCCCACATGAAAGTCTTGAGGCATTGAGTAATGTATCACTACAACTCTTCCTGAACTCCGCCTAGGAGTGTGGGGGGAAAAAAAGGTACTGTATGCTTTTGTGAAGTTTAGAGACAGAAGTAGGATAAAGATAGAGAAAGTACATCTAGGGCAGGAGTCGCAGAAGAGCAGTCTATAGAGTTCTACAACACAACCACCCTCATCTTTAACATAGAGGTGCAGCCTGCAGAGACCAAAGGTCCCAACCCATAATGCCCCATTTCATATTAAGCAAAAAAGCACTGCACGTTGGAACCTACAGATTGTGTAAATTGCACCTCTGTATTAGAGATAAGGGCAACAACAATCCACTCCTTTTCTTGTGAGATAAGGTTTGCCTTTCAAGCCTCAGCCAATTTACCAATGCAGCCCTTTCGTGGGCAAAATTCAGACTCTACCACTCTAGTTCATCATACTGGTCAAACACACACACACACACCAAAAAACCAACCCAGAAAGGCAAGTTAGGCACCATGTCCCCAGGAGACTTCATGGCACAGAGATGGTTCTGGGAGTAAATCCTGCTGCCCAAGCAGAGATCAAATAGCTACAATGTAACATCACACGTAGGCAAGTGCTAGCTCTTACCTCTCTATAGGCTGGAATTCCAGAGACTTTTAAAGTAGTATTTAATACAGCCCTTACCTGTTTCATTTCCTGAGGCGTATACAGCATGGTTCGAATAATCATCACCCGGTCCAGAAGATCCAGTGGTATTCCGTGAGGGGACACTATATCCTCTGTGCCTCTGAAAGAGATACACGAGAGGTCAGACTCCTCATTCAGAGTTCAACACATGGGCTTGGTTTAGATCATGGGCCAGCAACCTTTCAGAAGTGGTGTGTCAAGTCTTCATTTATTCACTTTAATTTAAGGTTTCGCGTACCAGTAATACATTTTGACATTTTTTAGAAGGTCTCTCTCTATAAGTCTATATATTAAATAACTAAACTATTGTCATATGTAAAGTAAACAAGGTTTTCAAAATGTTTGAGAAGCTTCATTTAAAATTAAATGAAAATGCTGATCTTACACTGCCAGCCTGCTCAGCCCGCTGCCAGCCTTGGGTTCCATCCACCTAGGCCAGCAGCAGGCTGAGCGGGGCCTGTGGCCGGGACCCTGGCTGGCAAAGGGCTGGCAGCCAGAACCCCAGACCGGCAGCGGGCTGAACAGGGCCGGCAGCTGGGACCCCAGACCAGCAGTGGGCTGAGTGGCTCAGCCTACTGCCGGTCTGGGGTTCCGTCCGCCGGCTCCTGCCAGCCAGGGCCGTGTTCAGCCCACTGCCAGTCTGGGATCCCAGCCCTGGCCGCATAGAGTGGGTACCTACCTTCTCCCTGGTTCTAGCCCATTCTCTTTCTCTCTCTCTCTCTTTGCACTGAGCTGAGGGTGGGAGTGCACTGAGCACAGGGCTGGGGGTGAAGGAGCAGGCTGGGGGTTGGGGTGTAGGGTCTGGCCAGGAGCTAGAATGAGGGAGGGGGCTCAGGGTTGGGGTAGGAGGTTTGGGTGTGGAGTGCTTACCTGGGCAGCTCCTATTTGGTGCAGGTGGGAATGTGGGGTGGGGGTGCAGGAGCTCCCATTTGGTGCCCAGGGTGGAGGTGGGAATGTGGGGGGTTGCAAAAGTCAGGGCATAGGGTGAGGGGGGCTCGGTATGTGTGTGGGGTGCAGGAGTCAGGGCTGGGGGTGTGTGAGGAGCATGCAGGAGTCAGGGCATGGGATGGGGGGACTGGGTGTGTGTGGGGGGGTGTAAGGGTCAGGGCAGGAGGCTGGGGGGTGTAAGGGTCAGGGCAGAAGGCTGGGGGTGTGGGCTAGGGTTGTGGGGTTGCTCCAGCCCCCTGCCCAGAGAGGCTCACGGCAGGGGGCTGGAGGGGATATGCCATGATTCCACCCCCCTTCCCCAACTCTTCTCCGCCTCCTCCCCAGAGCAGCGAGCAGGCTAAGGCTCCGCTTCTCCCCTCCCTCACAAGAGCCATCTGCTGATCGGTGGCAGGGAGGGAAAGGAGGAGGGGCAGGAATCCAGCATGCTGGGAGAAGAGGTGGGGGAGGGGGGAACTTGCCTGCCCTGCAGCAGCAACTGGCAGGACCAAGATTCTTCACCCTGTGCCCGCCGGGGGGGGGGGGCGGGGGGCGGAGAAGAGTGGGCCGGGTTGGGCAGGATTTTTAATGGCAAGCTCCTGCATGCCAGGGTCCCGGCCTGGGTTCGGCAGTGGGCTGAGCAGGGCACGCGTGCCATAGGTTGCCGACCCCTGGTTTAGATATTGGCAACCGAGTCAGGCTACGATAAAACAAGCTGTGGACAGAAGGGTTTATTCTCCCACCAGGCACACTCACACAAGACATACTAACGGGAACTATGTCCATGACAAGGGGGAACAGACTCCGGAGTTTGTACGCTAAACCTGGAACAGCCTAAAATGAAAATATTCTTTCCCCTGCACTCTTAATCATTTCACACAGCAATACGGAAAGGTGGGAATTAGCTGGTGCCAGCTTCTTTATAGCTTGTTCTCATAGTGCTAGTCAGTCCCTAAAGAACATGCATACTACACCTGTCTGATATTCCCAAGTATATTGTACACGTTCCAGCAAGGAGCAAATTATTTTTGCTGTAGTGTTTAACCAATAAAGCAGAAATTATATGCAGTACTGAACATTGAGAGCATCTTCTTTGCTTAAACCAGCCATCACACTGCTCAGTTTTCCATACTATCTCCTTTATTCCCCTCACCTAGTATTGTAGTTGTTTATATTCCACATTAGTGATCCAGCAGACTGAGAGGTGCAAGGGCAAGACTGTGCATTAAGCGTACAGTATAGTCCCTAGAACTCTTCTTTTACCAGGGAAAAGTGACACCAAGGATTCTAGATCTACGAACTCCTTAGCTAACTATGACGACCTTTCAATTTCCAGACTCGGTACCAGTATTTGAATGCTTCAGGCTCCGCTCACGACCCCCTAAAGGAAGCTATTCAAAGGGTCAGCAAGAAAGTAAATTTCTGAAAACATCTCTCACTATGTTCACCAGTAGATGGCACGCTGCTTTCATATAATGCTATTCCTAGTCATATTAGGATACAGAGCCAATTGTATTATACAAATGTCTAGATACACCTCTTGATCCTGTTAAGGGCCATCTGCAGGCAGATATAAATGGGAAAGCAATTTAAAATACTTGGGTTAGTAGTATGATCTGTTAAACACTAAAGCCAATGGATTTTCAGGTATTGCCACAGTAATCTATGATCCGTTTTTAAGGCAAGAGGAAAGACATTCACTTTGTGACTTTCCACATGACAGATACCGTCACTAACATACCCTACTACCAGGTCAATTATTTAACAGTATCTGCAGTTGTGTCCTGGTGCTTGGGAATTCAATCCTTTAAACAGGCCTTCCTTGTATTTTGCAGGGTCCAAAGGAGATACAATACCAATCCTTACCTAATTCCTGGTGAGGGAAGCCATGCTTGAACCCGGTTAGTAACAACTGTTCAAACATAGGGTAAGAATCAGCTATGTGATTCCAAAAGCCATATGGTGGTACCATTTCTCTAGGTCTCCCACTCCAGGGCTGCTGTTCTTTGCACAGTTTATTTTAATATTTGTAATACAGTAGTGTCCAGAGGTCAAAGTGTGCTAGGTGCAGACCATCACACAGAAAGATATGGTCCCTCCTCAAAAGAGCTTTCCAGTTGAAGACCAGATGCATCAAGTGGATGTACCAAACACAGGGGACTGGGGAAGGGAGGACATCAAGGGTGAGATTATCTGATTACACAGAGTAGCTGTTTGCAGGTTCAATCAATTAAAACAAAATCAGTATCAATCCCTACTGGCAATTTATCTAGAAATTATCCGCTAGCAATTTACCACAGGCAACATGGTAGAAGTGCTTCTTGGAGAGATCTGAGGGAAAATAGAGTGATTTTATTGACTAGTTCAGAGTGTGAGTATGTGATAGAGTGAGTGCGCTTGTGAGAGAGATGGACTGGCTGGCATTGCTGGAGGAGCACAAGAGGCCTAGTCAATGCAATAGAACAGAAAAGTGCAAAGTGGGGGAGGGAGTAAGCTGAGAAGGGCTTTAAAGGGGAGAACAATAAGCTAAAAGTTGTTGCAGTGCAGAAACGAGAGCCAGAGAAAAGACTCAACAAGGACGGGGAAAACAAGGTCCAGGAAGATGATCTTAGCAGCAGTGTTTTGAATGTAGATGGGGGGCAGGCAGGAGATGTGTACATTAAAGGAAGCCAAAGAAGAGGGCAGTTAGAGTAGAACAAGGAAACAAACTTGCCAGTGGCAGCTGCTGAAGGGATCGAAAGGTGGGTCCCTGGAAACACGAGATGAAGAAACGATACTTCCATCTAACTCTCTAACCCAGTCATCTTTCTTTCCCTGGGGTGCAGCCCTCGAGCATTCAATGTGGCTCATGATCCATCCAGATGATCATCAGAGGTGTGTCAGCACCAAAGATGAAAGCATTCAAAGATCATAGTTCTTGGTATGGAGACAGCTAATTCTAACTCAGATGTATAATTCAATTTTAAAAACTGTACCTGATGATGCAGTTTCCTCGGTTGGAAGCAAAGATGACGATGGGAGCAATAGAAGATTCTAGTGCGCGATGCAGATATGTGAAACATTCAATATCCAGCATGTGAACCTCATCTACAAAGAGCACACCTGGGACCAGCTCTGCAATGCCTTGATCAATGTATTTATTCACCACCTTGTTTATCTCCCCTCGAAGCTTGTCTAAAAGACAGGAAAGAAAACCATTTTAGTAGTTCTGTTAGCGCTCTCTGCAGCTATGGGAAGGACCCTAAGACACTAAAGTGGGGGATGCCACTTTCCTAGCATCTTGATTCTAAACTGATATCCTATCATGAATGGGTGAGTAATTGTGATGCAAAGTCTCTGTGGGATTTGAGTCAGATTGACCCAAGTTCCCATGTTTTCTCATATGCGTAAGAGAGAGATGAAAGTATGATATAGAGTCATGTTCTGGGGGAGTTACTGTTTCTCACTTTCAGTTCTTGGAACTTGTATACAAAGCTGGCCATTTTGTAAGCACAACCCCTCATCAATGGTGTAAAAAGCAACTTGAAAAACAAAATTAAAACACAGCATGGATTCTGCAACAGAAAATTATATCTCACTAGTCTTACACTTCTTTTTCTCTATTGATGGATTCTAGGCCAGAAGGGACCACTGTGCTCATCTAGCCTGCCCTCATGCATACCTCACACCACGGAACTTCCCCAAAATAATTCCTAAAGCAGATCTTTTAGAAAAATATTTGATTTGAAAATTGTCAGTGATGGAGAATCCACCACAACCCCAGGTAAGTTGCTCCAATGATAAACGACTCTCACTGTTTTAAAAATGCCTTATTTCTAGTCTGAATTTGTCTAGCTTCAACTTCCAGCTGTTGGACCTCGTTATATCTTTGTCTGCTACACTGAAGGACCCATTATCAAGTATTTGTCTCCATGTCAGTACTTATTGCCTATGCTCAAGTCACCACTCAATCTTCTCTTTGCTAAGCTAACCAGACTGAGCTCCTTGAGTCTATCATTATAAAGCATGTTTTCCAATCATTTGACCGTTCCTGTGACTCTTCTCTGAACCCTTTCCAATTTATCAATATTCTTCTCGATTTATAAAAACTAGGACTGGACACAATACTCCAGCAGCAGTCGCACCAGTGCTAAATACAGAGATAAAATAACCTCTCTACCCCTACTTGAGATTCCTGTTTATGCATCCAAGGATCACATCAGCCCTTTTGCCCAGAGGGTCACACTGGGGTCTCAAGTTCAGCTGATTACCCACCAAAAAGCTTTTGACAAGATCCCACACAAGAGGCTACTAAAGAAGCCAATTAGCCATGGGGTGACAGGCAAAGTATTGTCAAGAATCAAAAACTGGCTAGGACACACAAACCAAAGAATAAGGTTAAATGGTCAAAGTTCATCATGGCAAAAGATTAAACTTTTGTACTAGGTTCAGCATTTAAAATAATTAATGATCTGGAGAGGGGGTGGTGAGTAATGAGGTAACAAAATTTGCAGATGACAAAGTCCAGAGAGGACTAGGAGGAACTTCTGAGGACCTAACCAAGCTAGGAGAATGGGCAACATGATGGTAAGAAAAGTTCAATGTCCATAAATGCAAAGCAATGGACATTGTAGGGAAAAATTTGAACTACTTTATGCTTTACAATGTTTTTAAATTCACTTTTATCAACTCAGGAAAGGGACCTGGGTGTTGTCATGGACAGACCAAAGATCTCTGCCCAATCTTTAGTGGGGGAAAAAAAAACACTAAACAAGATGAAGAATGCACAAGGGATGGGATGGAGAATAATACAGAAAATATTAAGTCATTATATAAATCAATGCTGCAGCCTCATCTGAAATAATGTGGAGTATTGGTCATTCTGTCTCAAAAAGGATATTGCAAAATGAAGACAGGGGTCAAAGAAGTGTGATGAGAATGATTAAGGGCACAGAAATCTCATGTGAAGAGAGATTAAAAGGACTAGTTGATTTACCTACAGAGATGAACAACAGGGGACATTAGACTGGGAACTTTTGTTCTATTTGTATTGTAATACAAGACAGTCAATGAAATTAAAGGTGGCAAATTCAAAAATAATATACCATATCTCCACACAACATGCAATTAGGCTATAGAACTCCTTGCCACATGAAGTTCTTGAGGCTAAGAACTTAGCAAGATTCAAGAAGGGCAGGACACGTACATAGATATAAAAAACAGAGTTAAAATTAATGCTAAATTTTTAGAAGGAATACGAAATTTCATACTTCAGGGATTAAGCCAATCTCTAACTATAAGAGATCAGCAATGATAGGCTGGTCAGGGCAGATTACCCCACATCTGCCTACTGCAGGATTCTTGCATTTTCCTCTGAAGCATCTGGTACTGACCACTGTCAGACAGGATACTGGATAAGACTGACCTCAGGTCTGATCCAGTATAAAATTGCTCTCTTCCCAATTTCAATGTTTCCACAATACCCATTGTTTTCTATCTCACATTTATACATTCCACAGTTAAAACACACTGAGGCATCAGACTGTGAGAGTGCAAGAAGAATTCTGTTATTCATCTAAGTATAAGCATCATCATCTGCATGAAGGCCAAGTTCTTAGTACTTTCAACTAGGATAGTTCTCCTACTTGCATAGCTTGTGAGGAACTCTGACCATGTTCCCAAGCGTGACTGGAAGGAAAACTAAATACTGCTGGTTTATTTTAACGTAACATTTGAGTATAAGCAAAAATATAATTCCTTAGCTTTTTGAACATATGGATCTCAAAGCTGTGCAAGATGTTACATATAGTCTGACTTTAGAATATGGAAGGTGATCTCTGCAAGAGGTGGAATACTTCAAAAGAGCATCATTCAATTTTAGTATTGAAACAGACTTTGACCTGAATTTAAGTAAGATACTTGTTGAAGCACCTTTTCTTTCAAAGCAAAAAGGACAGAAGATTTTTACTGTAGGTATTTTTCCTTCTGTGATTTGTAGGTAAGAAGAGAATCAGTTCCACTTATAACACCCATATTAAAGTGCATGGGCTGTTGCTATAGGTGAATCAATGCCACACAGAACCACTCAACAGTGATCCTTTCACAGCCATTTTGCTACTTTGCAAAACTATTGTACAGTTGCATAATATGAGAAAGGTAGCACACTCCAAGGTGAAAGAAGAATTTAGTTCTAGAATTGTATTGGTTTGTTCCTTCATGGAATGTTTGGGTCCCCTACCATATCAAGTGGCACCATTTTGAAAGAACAGGGAGATATATCCTAGTGTCCTGACTAACTTTCACTCTCAATAAAATGGGCTCCAATGTCTTAAGCAACATATGGGATATTATTATTTGGACAACGGTGCTGCATTTGATTCCAGTCACTGCACTGCTGGCACCTAACTTGTGACTTTCTGAAGTATTCTGAAATAATTCACCATTAGAGTTGCTACATAAATTCAGTTCTTTCAACTCCTTGTCTAGTAGGCATATGTATAGCTTATGTTGAGGGTTAAGATGTGGTGCAAGCAATTTTTATACCTGTAATTTCAGTTTTTTTAGGCTTCATCAATTGTCCCATCATGGAAAGGATGTCCTGCCCACCCTAGAAAAAGCAAAGTTAGAGATCAACAATTTCTCCTTCCTGTGCTGTTGCTCAATGCACCAGGTTTGATATGGACCAGGCTATTATAGACGGTAGGGTTTTACACCTTTAGGATACAAAGTTGAATAATCATTTATTTGGGGTCCTTTGTAATATTTTAGCTCCAACAATGGCCGATTCTGTTTCTAATCCAACTGTCCAACTCATTATCACGTCACTGCCTTGGGATTCCAAATTTATCCTTTTTTAGTTAAAAGAATGCCTCTTCACTCCCTTTTTAGGTCTGGACTTGAGAGAGAACAGTGAGAGAGCTCAAAGTTTAACACCCTTTCCTACAGCATTGTCAATTTCCCTCCTCACACAAATAGAACTGATCAGAGAGCAGAAAGGCTGGAGCTGCCTGTTTGGACTGTGAGTATTCAACTTTCCAACAGATGGATGGTTGTGTTGGGATTTTAAGACTTTTACTCCCTTATTTTTGTAGGGTGAGTCTAGTGGGGTTTTTTTTGTTTATAAGGGAGATTATTTTGAAATAAGTAGATCAAGGGGCTGGAGTGTCAAATTGTGGGTATGTCAATCTTGGGAGTGTTGCTTCACGTATAGAACCTATATGAATTTTTATTTTTATTTTTTTTAAAGTCACTGTCCGTATACAGCACAGCTTGACAAAGTGGTGACCTCCCAATACTGGGGAAAAGAGGAAAAAACACTCCCTATACAAAAAGTTTGCTACTGTAGAAAGCTTAAGGTGCTACTGCAAGTAACTGGGGAGTATATTAAGTTACTAAACATTTCTAAAGGATACAGGGGCACTTACAGAAATTACACTGAAGTCAGACAAGCAAAGATCATTTATCAAAGTGTTCGCAGTTCCCATTTCATGGCCGATGAAACAATAAACTACAGAGCAAAGGAAGTTAATGTGTATCCAGAACATTTTAAAAAATAAAAACAATGCAGACCTGCTGGTTGCTACCAGTTCATGTCTAAGTATTGAGGATGGAAAGTAACCTACTCTTCATGTGGTGATGGGAATAGCTCCATATAAAAACCTCGTATTAGCTTCAGCCCCTAGGTTTTTTGGTTAGTTAGGGTCTTTTTTGGCACAGATTATGCTTTAGCTTCTAGTGCAGCGGTTCCCCGACGTCTTTTGAGGAACCCATCCTTGTGATGTATTTGGTTGGTACCCCCTTCTCCTGGTATTCTCTGGTACTATGCTCTGACACTTTTTTCTACAATTGCTCATTCTTGCACCTCTTTTGCTTTGCCCCCTTTCTCACTTGCTGCTATTCTTTTTTCTTTCTGTCCTTTGTTCATGTTCTCATTTTTTCTTGTTTTTTGTGGCCCCTGGCTATTCCTTCACTCACCAGAAAGCTACTTGCTGGATGGGATGAAGAGCATCTACCAATGTGTCTGTGGGGCTGTGAAATGTACTCTTGCTGGCAAGAGTTTCAAGAGCAGATACACAAAGACTGAGCAAGCAAATTGCTCCCTGAACGTTTATGGAGCTGGTTCTGTGGCCAGGAACTGCAGGAAAAGGGAGAGAAGATGGGTTTCAAGGTGCTACCTACTGTTTTTTCAATAGTGGCATGTTTTCAGTGGAGTGAGCAGAACCCACAGCCTGCAGCATGCCCCATCCTCACTGCTTCTCATCCTTTCCCCACATGCCCTTGGGTTAGTCTGGTACCCATCCTCAGGCTAAAACAGTTTTTTGCACAGATTTAGTCTCTAGAGTCAAGTACCTGAGGTCTAGCATTGGCCACATCCAGGTCATGAAGGGTGACATCCTGAATAATTTCTTTTTTCTTGTGTACATCGCCCTTTGGCAAGGGGACGTACTCTTCAGCTTCAAGGTCAAATTCTGTGGCATAAGTATCACATCTGCCTTGCCTCTGTGGAAAAGGGTTGGTGGAGGAGTGGAGGAGGAGAAGAGAGGTAGAGGGGGAAGAGAAACACACGTATACAGTTAGTTTCATTGCCAAGACCTTGAGTGACATATAGTTGATAAAGGGCTTGGTTCACAATTCCAGTCCTGACAAGCTTTGGTTGACACTTCAGAATATGCCTTGTTCCCCGCTTAGCAACATGCATATTCTATCTACTGATCAAGGCTCAAAAACCCTGTTAAAAAACACCTGATATTTTCCCACTGAATATTCCACCTCCCTCTGCTCTTCTTTTAACTGTATGCAATTTCTGCTAAAGGACAAATCCAGCAGATTAACTAGAGATTGGGAGAACTGTTCAAGACTTCTTTGTAGGTGGGTGATTTATTATACGATACGAAATATTATGCTCATCCATTAAACAGCAAGTATCACTGTACACTACATTTTAAATCAGATATAAAAAGAATGCTAACTAATGCGGTATTCCCTTCTACATGCATACATCTTGTGGAGAAAATATCAGAGATAAAAGAAAGATTAAATACACTGCATATTTCAGTTTGAGAATGACTAAAGTTGTTTGGATTTTTTCCCTCCCTTTTGAAAAGATGTCTTGGTCTTAAAGGTTAAAGGAAAGAAAGCTCATCTCAGACAGCTGCAGGGATGGCTTCCTTGCCAAGATGACCTTAATTGTGAACTGGATGACCACCCTGTCTTGAGGCAGGAGGAATGTCTCCCTCCACAGCAGCGAAGTCCCGGGCCTTTCTTTTACACAGTCTTATCCAGCTTGCCCAAGCCAAATAAGGTTAATAGGTCACAGGGCCTTTGGCAGAGGTGACACTGGAAGTTCTTTGAGTACACAAAGCAGGGTAACAGTCAAGTCATGTTTTGGCTTTACCTTGACAGCTCCACTGTTTGCTTCAATGTAAATCACATCCCCGGCTTCCACTCGCTCCTTCTGTAAACTTTCAAAGATGCTGGGGTCCAACTGGAGACAAACAACATGGGAGATTAGACAGTTCCATTGTATTGCAGAATGAGCATGAAACGAGAGATTTAAACCAAAGCTTGTTAGACAGTCAGACAAAATAAGTTAACATTTCACAAAGTTGAAAATTCTGAGGTTCAATTCAATCTTTAGGGCAAGACCTAGAACAGGCTGCACAAAGGGTATTGTAAAATTTCCTTATTCACTTCCCCTTCTATTTGAGCAAGAGGCTTTTTGACTAAGCCATATTTACTATTTTACTTAACTTTTATTTACAGAGGGTATTTAAACTTTTCTTGCCTACTCTGTTTTTCTGATGAATTAATGTTATAATACAAATTGCATTATGCCAAGTTGTGAGGATGCTGGTATATATCAGGAAGAGGATGCCTTACATTTCATACTGATATACTCTTTGTTCTCAGGGTGCAGTGCTTTTCTTGGCTGCTAGTCAAACCCTATAAAGGGCTAGCTGTTAGTTCTGGAATAAACTGCACCTGTTGACCACTCAAAAGTCTTTTTATGTTTTTATGGAGTGATGTGACCCTTTTATTCATAGTCTCAGACTTTAAGGTCAGAAGGGACCATCGCGATTACTGACCTTTTGTTCTCTTTCCTACATGCAGTTACTAAATGAGCAAGGTGGAAGCCAGAACATGGCATGTGCTTTTGTTTTTTTTGCGTGGATGGTTCATTTACTTCCACTAAGGATTCTCTTATTTTGCATCTTCAAAATGAACAAAGAGAAGACAATACGTGCTAAACAGCAGAGATGCTGCTGTAAATTCTCTTATCGCCATTTTATATACTGTATAAGGAAGGAAAACTGAGGTACAGATTAAGTGACTTGTCTACAGAAACAAAGGGAGTCAGGGTCTGACTTAGGAACAGAACTGGGTTTTTGGCTCCCAGCCACATGTTCAGACCACTGGACCTTCCTCCTTAACATAAAAAGGAGGCAAGGAACATATGAAATAATATACACTAATACAGGCAAGATTTCAAGAAGCTATCTTCCAATATTCAGGTGGAGTACCAATTTTTTTTTAAAAAAGTGTTTTCTTGTGTATTTAATTGTTGTTATAAATATGGAGCTGTAGTTGGGGTCAAGCTCAGCATCACATACCAGAAAAATGTGCTGCCCTGGAGAGGCAGATCCATTTGGCTCCCGAGTTCAGTCCTTTATTCCATGGGGCTGGTAATGCTATCAAAGTGGCACACTCAGGCATTTCTTGCAGTCTGAGCTATCCTTTGAGCTGTCTGAAGGTGTGTGTTTGGTGGGGAAAGTTAGGGGGAAATGGCAGTTTTCAGAGGACCCCTGGATCAACAAATCCCCCTGTAGCTGAACACAGAAGGTTATCTGAAGTTAAGTCTTTAAAGTACTAGTAAGAGACCCAAGAGTAATATTTCTATATAATATGAACAGGTCAACTTGTTTACTACCAGTACGCAGGTGACAGGGGGAAGAAATGGGCTATTTTTAACTTTATTTGGTACTGGGCTAGAGATAACAAAATTAGGTAAGATGGGAACAAATGGTGCAAGGATGCATATCTGGGACATGGAATGACATGCCAGAGAATTTATCATATATACCTTCAGCTGCTTTGTTCCTTTTGCTGTTTTGAGTCCTATAATTACATGGCTAATAGTTTTGCCATATCCACCCATCGGGTTCTCAGTCTCGCATGGAGTTAATTCTGTGACTTCACCTTCATAAACTTCCTTGGTCTCTTTTATCCTCAATCCTACAAGAAATAGTTTAGATGAATTGCAGTGTTTAAATGAGTGGCCATTTACATTTAATTATTCTTGACTCTCACCATCTAGAAGTCATTCTGGCCAATGTCTATAAACTTGAGAGCATTGAGGGTGTTTACATACTACAATGTACTTCATGGCAATTCCCTACTTTGGAAACTAGAAAATAAAATTAATACCTTGTTGTTGTTTTTTTTAATATTAGTAGGAAAGAAAATTGATCCCCAGGTCACTTAATTGGAAAGCTAAGGACATTCATGCAGTTTAAGCCAAAATCCTGACCAACAGTGATGGTATTAGGGACACTAAGATTTTAAAAACCAATGCCTTCATGTAACTTTAGAGATTCTAGTAACAAAAAGAAAAGGAGTACTTGTGGCACCTTAGAGACTAACAAATTTATTTGAGCATAAGCTTTCGTGAGCTCACTTCATCAGATGTAACAAAGTTAAAGGTAAAAATGCATGTTAACTATTTTATTTTAAAGAGATTCTGACAGAGGTTAATGTTTAACATTTAAAGTGTTTGTTTTTTAAATTAATATATTATAGCCAAAGATGGACCACATATATTATTAAGAGACCTCTGGTGGTGTGCAAAATTCAAACCACTCCTGGATTTCTGACAGTAGAGCCCCTTTAGAGATATGCAGACTTTTCTAGTCTGTGTACTTCTCTAGGACTCCCATTACCATAGTATCTATTACAGTAACTCCTCACTTAACGTTGTAGTTATGTTCCTGAAAAATGTGACTTTAAGTGAAACGATGTTAAGCAAATCCAATTTCCCCATAAGAATTAATGTAAATAGGGGGGGTTAGGTTCCAGAGAAAATTTATTGCCAGACAAAAGGCATTATATACATTTTAAATAATCCATTTAATGTAGGTATTAAACAGGCTGGCAGTCCCCCATCAGCTCCCCTACACACCGCCTCCAGTGCCTCCCGCCCGCCGGCGGATCCCATGGATCAGCGCCTTCCTCTTGCTCCCCCGTCTCCTGCCCGCGGCAATCAGCTATCTTGCAGCATTCAGGCTGGGGGGAGGAGAGAGGATGCGGTGCACAGCCTTCCCCCTCCCTCCCCTGTCTCCTGCAATCAGCTGGTTTGTGGCATTCAGGAGGCAAGGGGGAGGCTGCGCGCAGCCCCCTTGCTCCTCCCCCCAGCCTCCTGAAGGCAGCAAGTCAGCTGATTGTCATGGGTAGGAGGCGGGGGGAGCAGGGAGAAGGCGCTGATCTGTGGGGTCCACCAGCGGGGGGGATGCGGTGGGGGGGAGGGGGCCTGTTGCCAGCTCATTATAGGGGAGCATTGCACAACTTTCAATGGGCATGTTCTGTAATGGAGCAGGGATGTAACATTGAAACAATGTTAAGCAAGAGGACGTTAAGTGAGGGGTTACTGTACTCCCTCTATGGCCATCTATAATCAAATCTTTAATTTATATTTTAAATTTCTAAATATGGGGTGGAGAGAGTTTTATGGTCAGATTATCCTAAGAATAAACACCACTACTACTATTGTGCAAAGGTTCCAACTACATGAAAGTTCAAAGAATCCACTCCTCAACAGGCACTGTAAAATACATATGTTATGAGGTTCATGCACCATCCCAAAAACAACAAGTGGACTGTATTGAGATACAAGGGAACTCATTCTGTACACGACTGGAGGTCACCAGAACCCTATAAAAGTTCCCTTGTTTTGTAGCTTTACATTTTGCAGCTTTACATTTTGCTTTGAAATAAATACATGGATCAGACACTTCACCAGTAATCTTGAGTTGCTGATGGCGGGGGATATAATTTTGACAAAAATAATATGGGTCTGTCTCCCCCTGCTGGTCTCGTATTAAGAATGGGATTTTTAAAGTAAGACATAAATGTGAATTGAAGAGTTTGATAATTTTCAGTGGAATTGTTAGTTTATCTTTGTTGTGAAATACCCTGCAATACACATCACATAGAATATAATTTCAGAAATTTAACATTTCTATATAGTGTCTTGGGTGTGCCTTAACAGAGAAATTAACAAGTCTCTGCTTTGAACACCTTATTATTTAAGTAACATGAAATGATGCAGGGAAGATAGCATATCACAGAAATTTACAGCTAATGGTGGTTGCTCTAGCCAATGGTATGAATTGTTTATTATTGCTCTGTCATAAATATAAAGGGAAGGGTAAACCCCTTTGAAATCCCTCCTGGCCAGGGGAAAGCTCCTCTCACCTGTAAAGGGTTAAGAAGCTAAAGGTAACCTTGCTGGCACCTGACCAAAATGACCAATGAGGAGACAAGATACTTTCAAAAGCTGGGAGGAGGGAGAGAAACAAAGGGTCTGTGTCTGTCTGTAGTCGTCTTGGCCGGGGATAGACCAGGAATGGAGTCTTAGAACTTTTAGTAAGTAATCTAGCTAGGTATGTGTTAGATTATGATTTCTTTAAATGGCTGAGAAAAGAATTGTGCTGAATAGAATAACTATTTCTGTCTGTGTATCTTTTTTGTAACTTAAGGTTTTGCCTAGAGGGGTTCTCTATGTTTTTGAATCTAATTACCCTGTAAGATATCTACCATCCTGATTTTACAGGGGGGATTTCTTTATTTCTATTTACTTCTATTTTTTATTAAAAGTCCTCTTGTAAAACACTGAATGCTTTTTCATTGTCTCAGATCCAAGGGTTTGGGTCTGTGGTCACCTATGCAAATTGGTGAGGCTTTTTATCCAACATTTCCCAGGAAAGGGGGGGTGCAAGTGTTGGGAGGATTGTTCATTGTTCTTAAGATCCAAGGGTCTGGGTCTGTAGTCACCTAGGCAAATTGGTGAGGCTTTTTACCAAACCTTGTCCAGGAAGTGGGGTGCAAGGTTTTGGGAAGTATTTTGGGGGGAAGGACGCGTCCAAACAGCTCTTCCCCAGTAACCAGTATTAGTTTGGTGGTGGTAGCGGCCAGTCCAAGGATAACGGATGTAATATTTTGTACCTTGGGGAAGTTTTGACCTAAGCTGGTAAAGATAAGCTTAGGAGGTTTTCCATGCAGGTCCCCACATCTGTACCCTAGAGTTCAGAGTTGGGGAGGAACCTTGACATGCTCCTTAGTTGTTAGAGATTTTAATTGGTTGTAGTAGGAGCAAGGTTTATTTTAGGCAAGAGGCAAATTTGGAGTTTAGATATGAAGATGATCTAGGTCAAAGAGCTCTCTAATGGAGGTATTTCCTGCAGTTATATTCAGATGCATGATTCCAGAAATGGAACTTATGGGGTCCTGTATTTATTGGCTTAACAGTACTAAGAGGAGTAAAATTTTGTTTGCCACGTAAGCAAGTATAGGTTGGAGACATAAGGAATAAATATACTGTTTAAGCAGTGGCTATTTTAAGAGAGATTTTTGACTGTAACTGTGCTTTAACATATTCTGTCAATATCTTTGCCAAATGCTAATAAGCTCTGTACAGGATTAACATCTGTGCTACTTTTTTTTTTTTAAATCAGAGGACAGAATTGCCCTATAATCTTCTAGTCCCAGTACATCTTGTCTTTTTATGTCTTTTATGAACCATAAGCTCTCCACAGCAGAGACTGCCTGTCTTGATGAGTCCTGAACAGCACCAAGCACATGTCAGACCCTGATAATAACTCTAGTATTAAGCAAAAAGAAAAGGAGGACTTGTGGCACCTTAGAGACTAACCAATTTATTTGAGCATGAGCTTTCGTGAAGTGAGCTGTAGCTCACGAAAGCTCATGCTCAAATAAATTGGTTAGTCTCTAAGGTGCCACAAGTCCTCCTTTTCTTTTTGCGAATACAGACTAACACGGCTGTTCCTCTGAAATCTAGTATTAAGGAATCCTGACAATAATAATTCTGACAGAGAGCACCTTCAATATGGCAAAGAAAACAATCTAAACGAGAGATGGGACCCACACTGGGTACATTGTTAGGAAGCATGTCAATGAGCAGGGCCCAGAACAATTGGAGAATCTGATGCACTAGTGGCTGTCCGTACGGGTACTGTCCCCAAACACAGCAGACTCTTGCTGCATCCAAGAATAAGAAACCCTGTGAATGAGACTCGGGTATTTGACTGTTAGTCAGAATCATTTCAATAATACTGCAGTGGCTAAACCAACTGAAAGTGCTATGCATGAGATGTATAACAGGCCACACATGTTGCGACCTGCTATGTGAAGAATCACATGACATAGCACACAGTAAGTATCAGGATCACAGTGAGACTTGAGACAAGTTGCTCCTACACCTAAGAAGTGTTATCTTACAGTCATCACATGCCTTGCATTGGGGTTATTCCAATTAGAAAACAAAACCCTTTTCTGAAAACATGCACTAGAAATTCCTTTTTATGACAATGAAAGTAAAAAATTAGATCTGAGCATGACTGAAAAGTGTTTATTTCATGTAAAACAGGGGCTTATTATTAGTCCTTTAAAATATGTTTGGATTTTTTGTAAGTGGTGTTAAAAGAAACAAATCTCCCCAAAGGAATGTTTTACAATAACTTGCATTAGGTAAATCTGACATGGAATTCAACAAAAGGGAATAGAAGAATCTCAGTCTTTCACTAGCACCACTCTTCGTTTAAAAGCATCCGTGTGCTGACCCGCAGGGAATGTGAAGCACCAACAATGTGGTTGGCTGTTAACTAGAGGGAGTTAAATTACTGCTATCTCTAGGAATGACAATATGGAGACAGGTTTCATCTGCTGGTTCAAGTTTCCAAAGCTCTGACAAGGAATTTCATCACATCAAGGAAATACTGTAGACTGCTCTCTCTCATCTCTGATCTCCCTCCTCGCAAACTCTGCCAACCTAACGGTAACTTACAGATTAGACTGCTGAAAATTGCTTTTTTATAGAAATCAATGGGACACTTTTGTTTGGTTGCAGGCTTGAGAGAGATACTTCACCAAATACCTAGCTGAAGTCCATGGTGAATCACTACATAGAAGCCATGGAAATTAACTGATGCTGTGTTCAGACTGAAAACAATTAGGCTATCTTTATGTAATCCAAATGCATCCAAGGGAAATTTTTGACTGACTTTATCAGTTGTCAGTAGCAATCATATAAAAGTAATATAAGAAGATTAATTTAAAGACTCAATGATCTTTTGTTGCAAATTTAACTTTGTTCTTTCAGATAAAATGAAACCCAGACAATTCAAGTTAATTTCCTCTTTAATTCTAGAATGCATTTACCACTTAATAAGATACTCATCTTACTAGCATGGAACATTTTCTTGTGCTCACTTAGAATAAAATGTCAGGCAAAGTACTGATATGTAGGAGACTTAGGTTTAAGTTTTTGGCTAGCAAGGATTGAGAATGTTGTCAAGAGAAAAAGAGGAGCATTTCCCTCTCTACAAAACGCTCCAGACTTAAGACTCATGTTGACAGATTCTAAAGAGAATTTTTTTCTCACTTTGTCCAGCAACAATATGCAGGAACAGGAGAACATCCTGGAGGACAAGGCAAGAGAATGGAAAAGTTTTCCCCGCCACAACCTTGGAAGGGAGATGAACTGGAATAACTGAGGTGACAAAGACATGAACACTGCATTAAGTTTCAAAGTGCAGAAAACCCATACTGACTCAGCTAAGATGAGGAACAAGACCAAATGAAACATGGCTAGAAGAACATTGAAAACTGGAGCATGAAAACATGGCCCCTCACCAGAACTACGGAAAAAAGCTAGTGTTCTGTTGTTCAATTTTTTTTTTATTTTTTTAAAAACCCAAACATAAACACTTTACTCTTCTTCTATTTTAACACTTACCTATAGCTCTTCTGAAATTTTCCATCAGGACTTCTGTCTTCTTGATCTCGGTGGAGTATACCTCACTTCCAACCATAGGACAAAACGGAACCTTGCTTCCCAACTCTTGAGCAATAGCTAGAGCCAAAGCAGTCTATAAAAATTCGAGAGACTGAACTATTACACACTTAAAAATTCTCATGAGAAATAATTGTATAATGACTAAAAGATCTTGTGGAAAAGACGATTGCCACTCCAGAAGGTTAAAATACTTTACTCATTAAATCACCTTTTGTCCAAGAATCTGTAAGTGCTTTAAAAATATTCTTTTAAGCCGCACAGTGCTCAATTTTATAAATAGAGCACTACAAGTGCCTCCAATGAGATGATGGAATAATGAGAAGTGGAACCTAGGAATCCTGACTCCCAGGTCCTATGTTCTTACCCACTCTACTTTCTCATATACAACTGTTGCACTTTCCCCTTACATCATGGCTTTTATCCAAGGATTATAAAGCACTGCCAAAAAACACTTCAAGCTAGTCATAAAACAGTTTAGTAGTATTGGGCCGTGTCTTTTTAACATTCAGTATGAAAGGTGTTAAGACTTGTAAAGTGCAAAAAACAAAAGTTTAAATGCTTTTAAAACCCCAAATTTATATGTTTAAGAAGACCTTTCTTTAAAAATCACACACTTCATATTACCTTTTCATTCACTCATGTACGCAAAGTGGTTTTTACAATGTTGGCACTAGAACGGGACACTGCCACCGCATGCTCATAACATGGCAAAATACAATTTGGAGCAAGGATCAATACTGGCTCAACTTTGGCTCAAGTTTATACTTAAAAAAAGTTCCAGTAACTGGAGAAGGTATCTGTTGAAATTGTTACTAGGAAATATTTGACCCCACTATATTTAAGATAGAGTAGTAGAGAACAGCTTCAGCACTGAGAAGAAAGACAATACCTTGCCAGTTCCAGGAGGTCCTGCCAACAGCACAGCTCTACCAGCCATTTTCTTGCTTTTGATCAATTCCACTATAACACCACAAGCCTATAAATTAAAGAAATTAATTTAGATATTTATCAGAACACCTAAAGATTACTAAAGGAGCATTCTCAACCAGTTTAGACACAATAATACTTTTACACTGCCAGAGCACCTTTCATTGCAGAGGAACCCACCGTGCTTAATAAGAATTACCACTCATAACACCATTAAGATTAAGTGTGATCTCAGTAATAAATGGCGAAACTCAGGCAGAGACAGAAGTGATTTCCCCAAATCAATGAAAATCTGTGGCAGAAGTACAAACAGAGCCCAGGAGTTCTGACATTTTACTGTAAACGCAAACTTCTTACATGTACCTATAAGCGTTTGAGACTGGAGTGGCTCTTAAAACATTTAGGGTATAAAGAAAGACACATGAGAGCGTGGTCCAGTGGATAAGACATGGGTCTCAGAGTTAGCAGATCTGGGTTCCACCCAAGTTATGCTAATGAGCTGCCGTGGGACCTTGGGCAAGTCACTGTGCCTCTCTGTGCCTCAGTTTCCCCACCAGAAGAAACAGATGACGGCACCAATCTTCTGTTGTTAAAGTGCTTTGACACCTGTGGATGCGTAGGGCTATACGGGTGAGCTGCCACAGCGGAGGTTCGACTGAGGAGCCTGCAGGGCGCATGGAACTGGAGTTTTACCAGCGAGCCCACAGGAGAGACAAAGGTTTAAGTAGCTGGACTGTGGCCCCCCCCCCCCCAGGTGGCCGCGGGAGGGGGCCGAACAAGTAGCCCCGGCAGGGGCCCCACGAAGCAGCCGGGCCGGACATTTCAACGCCCAGCTGGTGGTTTCGGCGCCAGCGCGGGTAAGGGATGGGGCCCTGCGCGAGGGGGCGGGATGCGCAAACGGGCAGCAGAGCCTCGCCGCTCAGCCACGGGGGCGCTTTCTGCCTTCTGGGCACCCCCGCTCCCATCCCGGCCTCCTGTGGGCCGGGGCCTCTCACCTCCCGGGCGTTCTCCTGCCCCACCAGCCCGGCCCCCGCCGGCTTGGCCGCGCCGCTCTCATCCAGCCCCAGCCCCTTCACGTGGCTGTGCGCGGCGATGCGCTGCGTCTTCGACGTGCTCTTCACCTCCTCGATCTTCATCTTCACGGGCTCGGGGCTGCGGGGCAGACACTGGGCGGCAACTCCCTCCGCTCCAGACGGGCGCGGGTAACATGCGGCCCGCGCGTTACCAAGGCTCCCGGCGCCTGGCTAGCCAATCCCGCCCTCTACCTTGCCATTGGCCAGCGCCGCACGATCCTCACTGCTTATTGGAGAGGGCATGTGTCTGTTACTGGGAAGGCTTGAGACAGCCCGCCCATCCACTTCCACTTGCGCTCTTAATAGAGGTTCCGGCTTCGCCCGCTTGCTCTGGAGCTATTGGGCCGGGACAAGGCAGCCTCTGTAGGGCCCAGTCAAGTCTTGCAGAGGAGGGTTTACAGAGGCTAGGAAAAGGAATTACAGGATCCGCGTGGGGTATGGGAGGAGGTGTGATAGGGGGATTCCCAGGCTTAGGAGACTCCCCTCGCAGGTCAGGTGCCTGGGGAATCTTGGGCTGCTCAGGTTACAGCCTTATGTGCCTCTGGCAAATGGAGGGGAGTGAGGACTGCTTGCTTCTAATGAACAGAAATAACTAGATTTATTTTCTGTGATAGTGGCTGTGTCAAAATGACAAAGGGCACAAGCATTTGCTTGCTCTAGAGATCTCCTGAAGCATGCAGCCCTATCTCATTCATGGGCTGCCTCTAATTGAGCCTGATTGTTTTGCTGGAACTGACTGGTAAAGGACTCTCTGTGCAGGTATGGGAGAGGCATGGGGTCTCTTGCCCTTGCGCTCAGGTGGCCCATTGATTTTGCACTGGTTTGTAAGAGGGTATAACCATCAGTGAAATAGTGATAGCTTGAAGAAAATACTCCTTAAAAATCTATACTTTGGTCCCACTAACATTTCCTTTTTAGCTAACACTTCCCTTTTAAAGAAATAATGCTCTAAATACTTCTAATAGAGGTAGCAAAATTAACCTTTTATCTTCCAGCTGTCTTGTCTTGTAATTTCCTTCATTAACATTTTATAATGTTTTATATTAGCCGCAAAAAGAAAAGGAGGACTTGTGGCACCTTAGAGACTAACCAATTTATTTGAGCGTGAGCTACAGCATCCGATGAAGTGAGCTGTAGCTCACGAAAGCTTATGCTCAAATAAATTGGTTAGTCTCTAAGGTGCCACAAGTCCTCCTTTTCTTTTTGCAGATACAGACTAACACAGCTGCTACTCTGAAACCCGTATTAGCCGTGTACATGAAAAAGTAGTTTTTCTATACAAAGTGTTTGTGTAAGCAGCTGAGTTCTGATATGGCTCTGAACAATATACATACTCTGTATATACATAAGCATACCCCCTTTATGGGGTTTGACATTACTTATAATCAAAATAAGATTCCTTCCATCCCGCATATGGCTGGTTTTTGGAGTGACCCTGGAATTTCCTTTACCTCACTTCTTTGCTTTGCAGAGCTATATTCTATACACATCTTGTATTCTGGCTGTACCTAACAAGATGCACCTGTCACTCTAACTGTACAAAAACTACCCTGCATCTTTATGTAGGATGACTCAGCAAAAGAACTTTGCATTCCTATGCAGGGTCCTAAAATGTAACTATCCTGTTATGGTCTGCTACTATTTATTGTAGCAGTTTTTGAGTATTTTGTGACTATTTAAAATACTAGAAAAATAGGAAAGCTTTATAATCTTAAACTACTTTGGTGTTCTGTATATTTAAAATACCAAACACTAGAGAAATTTGTAATATTTTAAATAGCATGATGATGTGCAAGGGACATTACCTGGTAAATAAAGTGATATCTCCAGTTCAGCTTTCCCCTCCCCTTTTACAAGTAATGCAGGGGGGTCCAGGTGAAGGTGGTTGGAGCTTAGTTGGGGGGAGGATCTGGATGTGGGGAGGGACAGAGCTCCGCATGGGGGTCTGGGTGTTGGGGGTTCAGCGTGGGGGTCCAGATGCTAGGGGAGTGGGGCTTAGTGAGGTCGGAGATCCAGGTGCAGCTGGTTGGGTCTCGGTGGGCTGGGGATTTGGGTGACTCATCAGGATGATTCAGGTGCAGGGGGAGTGGGGCTTGGCGGGGGGGAGGTCTGAGTGCAGGAGGTGAGCTCGGCAGGAGGGTCTGGATATGAGGGGGTCTGGATGCATGGAGGTTGGGTGGATGGGGGATCAGCTCCCTGTACAGTGATCCCTCCCCTGCAGCTGAGGAGCAATGGGGGCGGGGCGGGGTGTGTGTGTGTGTGAGTTTGCAGAGTTTCCTGCAGCCTGGGGAGAAATCTGGGGGTTTGTCTGACCTAGCCCTAGATGCTGTGCAGGGGAAGAGGCAGTTCCATCCTCCCCAGCCCAACCAGACTAGCAGCTGAGTCTGGCACAGGGTAGGAGCCACCAGCCAGGTCTTCCCCACTCCTGCCCCCGCCCCACAGTGATTTACCTCTCTGCCAACTGCCCCAGGCACCCAAAACATACTGCTGGGGAGGGTCAGATGGCCACTCTTGTGGCTTCCCCTTGCTTCCACCTCAGAAAATCATTTTTCTGCGGGGAAGCAAGGAAATCTGTGGGGGACATAAATTCTGCACATACACAGTGGTGCAGAATTCCCCCAGGAGTAAAATGTTATTAGCTGGTATAGTCCTGTTTCAAGCATCTTGCAGTTCTGGGAAACCAATCATCAAGTTCTCTAAGAGTTTTAAAGACAATGACATAACTAACAGGAAGTCAAGGCTATAGGTAAAATCTTATCAATGGAGAAACCAGAAAGAACCAGTGAGTGAACCATATATCAATTTTTAGCTTGTACTAAAATCTGCCCAATCAACATATAAAACCTGATATCCCTTCTGAAACTGCAGGGGATAGTTTGAGTAATCTATTGTATAACACCTGACAATCACTTACTTATTTCTCTGTGGTAGTGTGCAAACATTTTTTGGGGAAAATCAACATTAATTTTTTAATATGGAGCCAGAGGGTGGATAACAATATTCTACTTCTGTAGGATCCTGAGAAGCTTTTTAAACAATACATAACAATCCCTGTGAGATAGACATTATTATCTCTCTTTTGTATATGGACACACAGAGAGGTTAAATTGTTTGCCTAAGGCAGTGGTTCCCAAACTGGGGTTCGCAAACCCCTGGGGGTTTGTAGAACGTTACAGGGGTTCGCCAGAAAAATTTCACTAATGGCGGCCAGAGGACCCTGGGCATTGGAGGCAGCAGGCGGGACCCGGTTGCGGGGCTGGCAGTCAGAGCACCAGGGAGAGCGGGGCCAGGCAGTTGGGGCTGGCAGCCCGAACCCTGCTCCTGTCAGTGGGTGAGCCGGCAGCTTGAACCCCAGCGCTTCGTGTGGGGCTGGCAGCCTGAGCCCCAGGGAGAGTGGGGCTGGGCAGTGGGGGCAGCCGGAGCCCTGGTGGGCAGTGGGACCTGTAGCCCGAGCTCAGTTGACCGGGGCGGTCAACTGGGTCCAGCAGCAGGAGCCCCACGGAATGCGGAGGAAATTTAAACTTAAATCCCTGGAAATATTTATTTTTAGGAGGGGGTTCATGAGATTGCACAATTTAGTGAAAGGGGTTCACGGACTGTTAAAGTTTGGGAACCACTGGCCTAAGGCAATACAGTGAGTCAATGGCAGATCTGAGAATAGAACACAGGAGTTTTGGTTGCTCTGCTCTGCTCTGTTCAGTGGATAAAACTCCATCCCACGCTGAGGATTGAATTTCAATGACTACCTGTAGAGAGTACATTAATTAAACTAAAGTCATCTTGGTTTTTGCCATATGCAGCAAAATTTAGGTCAAGCGACCACCACAATTTTTTACTTGGTGTAGCTAACTCTTCCACCTCTTGGTCATCTGAATAGACCTATAACTTCAACAGGATGACTCTCATCCACAAGATGAGAAGGGATTGACCTGTTTTATTTAATTTTGTGTTGTCTTTGTTTTGAGTATTGCACTGTATTTGTTCTTTTTAAAATGGAGACAATTTCTATGGGGGGAAAACTGAGCCAAAGACTCACAGCTGGTCAGACCACACAGGATTAATTGTATGTTCCTCAGAAAGGGCAGAGTAAAAGTGGTACTACAGTAAAGTCTTAAGGCTGAACTTAAACAGCTTAGGGGATCTGTTGTAACTGATGTCTGATGTGAATGAGCATGTGTTGTTATGATACATCAACATGAGAAATATTGAACTTAACACGAATTTCTTGACCTTGGCTGAACAAGGCATTTATTTTAGGAGAAAGTGGAGGAGGTTAAATTCACTCTAGATGTTAAGCATGCGTCATTCATCTCTTTCCTCTATATCAGTGGTGTTTTTTAGCAGAATTTGAGACGGTTTTGAGACCTTGCTGTCCCTCTCACATTATAAACGCTTTGAGCATAATCCAATATTTCACTAATCATTTAACCAGAAAAATAATACCTTCCGTTCACATAGTCTGATTTGTTATTCCCCAGGTTTAACAAACTGATTTCACTTCAGTTTCTCTTCTGCCCTCCACCCCCAGCCCTCCTATAGGTCTCCTCTTTGGTACAGACGTCATGTGATACCTGAGGTGGGAGCTGGAGACTTGAGAGCTGTTTTCTTAGACTAAATGTTTGAGGTTACAGGACATGGCCTAGTTTCACATAAGTTTTCAAATTTCAGTGGGACATGCCAAATCCGGAAACTGTCAAATAGTGTATTATTTTTGGAGAGAAAGAATGTGTATGTGTATGTGTGTGAGAGAAGAGAATGACCTTTACACATTTAGCCCTTCCCAAAAGTCTGACTTCCTACCTTCTCTCCCATGAGTCTTGGAAAACTTTAGCAAACAAAGTGAACACTTCTGAAGCAAGAATTCAGCGTAGAAAAGGAGATATTATATTCAGGGGAGCAAAAATGCGTTTATGCCATCATTTGTTTCTTTATATTATATAGAGAAGGCTGGAAGTTTATTTTCTAACGAAATATCAGGAATATAAAGCCTTGTTTACCATATTGCTAGAGGTCTCTTTTGGAGAGAATTGGATTGGGAGTTTCCTCAACCCTTCATCAAAGGAGGCTGTTGAATCTTTAACAAAGGTATCTTTTCTTCTAACTCTTTCTAAGGGATTTGAGATAGTAAAACCAAAAGGGGGAAAAAGATATTTTTTAAAATAATATGAATAAAAATCATTCCTTTCTCAATTCACCAGGTTTCACATCCTTGGTATCTGTGACATCATAAATATAATAGTTTTCTAGGAAAAATAGGTTTTATTTTAGACCCTCATCCTGCAAAGGGACCTACCTCTTTGAGGCACTTTATGGTCGAAGGCCCCAATTCTGCAAACTGTTTGAGGCAGGGACTTCATGCAATGTATAAGTACTTTGAGGCATCTAGCATAACTCTGAGCATTGTAGCATAATATCCTGACAACTTAAATTTCTTATGTAAAAACAAATGGAAGAAAACACTGCCTCCCCTAACAAACAAACAAACAAAAAAAACCCCTGGAAAGTTTCAAGCTGTAGTTATACATCTCAAGGAAGCAAAAGGGAGCACAAATCCATGTTTTATTCCTTTGCAGGTCACCTTTAAGATAATAAAAGTTGAAGATGAAACAGAAATGCATGTCTCTTGCATAGTAATTCAAATAAAATTGTAAATCCACAGAAGTCTTATCATTAATACTAATATGAAGTATACAGTATATTTATAATATGAATGGTGTGTAATGTGATCTAGTAATATATCTGTGTGAATTATACAAGCATTTTTCTTGTATCCTTATGGGGATAGATGTACATTTGCAGTTAATTATGTGTGTGTGTGTGTGTATGAATGTATGTATTGATTGGTTGAGGAGTTCAGGGTAGTAAAGTGTATGTGAGCTTTGAAGAATGATGATTTGACATAAAACAATTCAACACTTGGGCACTTGGTTAGAAATGTGACATATTATGCCTAATCCAGCTCCCTTGTCAAAACTCCCATTGATGGCAATGGGAGCAAGGGCTATTTCTTTGAGTATACTGAATAACCAGGCTCACTGCCTTTACTGGCCTGTGTGAGATTGTTTGTTTATTTTCTCTAGGGAGGCGATGGTCTCTCATAAATCGAGCAGGGGACTGGGACTGTCTTCGGTTCCTGACTCTGCCACTGAATCATTGTGTGACCTTGGCAAGTCACTTAAATTCTTTGTACCCATAAAATAGAGCTGATTTTTACCTAATTTTGTAAAGCATCATAAGATCTTTGGATGAAAGGAAATATATAATATTAAAAATATGAGGCAATGTGCTCTGGAAGAATAAGCATACAGTTGTGAGTCAAAATTCTAAATTTAAATCTCAGTCTTGCCATATATGACCTTGGGCAAGTCACTTCACATATTTTCCTCAGTTTTCCCATTTGTAATATGGGCATAATGCTGTTGTAAGACTTAATCAATCAATTAATGTTTTACATCACTTTGAACTTATAAAGCACTATTAACTGCTAAGTATTATTATTAACAATGTGTATTATTGCATAAGGTAGTTTAAATGTAACTGATATTGCTTCTCTTGGAAAAAATGTGCAGAATATTGGAAAAATCCTGTAACACAGAGGTAATAGCAGTATATCACGTAAGGCCAGTTTACTTAGAAACTTGTGAAATGAGATGTCTTTGACATATAGTCCTAAAGTTGACTGATTTATTCAATTTGTTGCCATCTTCCATCATTTCAGAACATTAACATACTTCTCATTTTCAGTCATTACATGATTCAGATACATTGTCATTTGGAAATACATTTGTGGATCTTTTATTATGTTAAACATACTGGTACCAACATACCTTCTGTAACTTCATTGAAGGCAAAGGACTTTTTGACAGTTCTCAGCATATCCAGTGCTGTGTGTCAGCTTGTTATCCCTTGTCTCCAGTGAGAGGGAGTTTTTTGTGTGGTAGCTGGATGTCAGATCCCTAACACCACCACCTGTTCAGCCATTCAGGCACTCTCCTGTGGGCTGTGCAAGCCCTAACTTGGCCTTGCGTGTTAATAATAGGTGCATCCTAATCCTCAACTCCCTTTCTCCTGTGATATCCATCCCCTGACACTGGCTTTTCACAGAGGTTCCAGATCCTCTGCACCCAACAGTGCAGTGTACCCCAGTTTTTCCTTAAACCATTGCTCCCACAGCATTTGTGAGCACTTCTAATAAAACAAAAAAGAAAATAAAGACGTAACTAGACATGAGAGGAAGTGGTGGAAACAACTGCTTATAAAACACAAATGTGGGTCCACACTTATCAAGTTACCTTTCCTATATACTAAGATAGGCTTTCTCCCCAAATTCAGTTTGTTGAACAGCTGACTGATTTCACAGAAATGAGGATCCACACATTCATGAAAGCTCCTTGCTCCCTAATGGGTTTTCTCAGTGAATGGTACAGAATACCTTTCTCTACACTCTATTATACTGAAACAATCTTTTGTCTTTATTCATAGCCAGGGTGCTCTCCTGCCTTCTATAATGTTCCTTTTCACCTGCAAGCATTGTGAGTGTTTGCAATTCTTTGATGGTTTTCCATTGACCGTTCTGGGTTATGGCAAGGGTAGACAATAGAACCGCACATTACCTCACCGCTGACTAGGGAGTGGTGACAACTCCTTGCTCAAATGGGCATCCCCAAGACACATTACGTCCTGGTGACTAATTTCTACTCCAAGTCCATAAAGCACACTTTCAGTATCAATACAATATTCCTTAAATATTACCCATATACACATCTTGCAATGATTGAGTCTTGACAAGTTATGAGCTTTCTGTAGGTTCCTTACACCTACACTTACACTTACACTACTCGTTATGAATAAATATTCTCTACGATGTGTTTGGTGTAGTGCGTTTGTCAGGGCTGAGGTGAGAAATACTTGCAAAGAAAAACAGAGGACATCTTGCCAAGGGGTATCTCTGTCATGGACTTACACAGGGGATACGTTGGTCTCTTTTCTTTGACATACTGTATTTTGGATGCTTATCCAGCCCTTTTCCTTCATGCGGGAAGTTTATTTTCTTTTGTGAAGTGCTGTATGGAGAACTTCTCATCACTGTTTACTCTTGACTGCTTACAGGTATGTTTCTAACCAGTTAAGTAAGATACATTCTATATAAATTATTTTCCACTAGGAACCTTTGTAAAAATCCACAAATGAGTAATACAGAATAAAAGGAGTCTGGTGAGATTGATTTGCTCAAAAATTGGCTTGCTTTTTTTCAAAATATGGATTTTTTTCAAAACAAATCTATCCATATTTTATTCTTAAAAAAAAAAAGCATTAAATGTCATCAGCCTGAGACTCTTAGATACATCACAGTGAGAGGTTCTTTAAAAATAGTTTAGATAGCAAATCAATGTGTGCAGCTCAGTTCCCATCAACAGTCTTGTAGTAACACATTAGCACGGGTGTATGATGAAAGAAAATTTAAATTATGAAAGAATTTCAGCACCCAAGGGATTATTATAAATAATTCCCTGGAGGCATTGGTATCTGGTACTCTTAACTTCCCTTCTCTACCTTAATGATGAGTTTCTCTGGCCGGTCTTGGTGCACTAGCATGACTCGCCTCCCATTCAGTTTTATACATTATAAAACACAATAGAGCTTGCTCCAAACTTTATGAATGTAGCTCAGTCATCGCTGCAGGATAGAGCATGAACAATTGAATGGGAGGTAGTGGTACTATCTAACACAGAGAAGAAACAGCTGCTTGAAGCATTTGGGCAGCCCCTGGAGTAGAGGATGTTAATGCTGCTGTTATTAAAAAGCATTGATACAATGGTAGTGTCCAAAGAGTCCAGCACAGTGTGCTTGGTGCCATAAAAACATGAGACAATTCCTGCCCTGGAGGGCTAATAATCCAAGAGACAAATATGAAAGGTTGATGCTGGGGATTTAACGTACAAATGAATACAGAGAATATGGATGAGTCCTGGGCCTGTTATTTATTTATTTTTATTATCATAGATGTGCGTTGTTTACACCACTAACCATGAGTCTGATTTTGTTTTTTGTGGCACCCTCCTAACAGCCTTTCAGATTTGTACTGTGTTGTGTGCATGTGTTCATGCTGCTGTATGCATTGTGTGGATCTGTGTATATACAGGTGTGTATTGTGTGCAATGTATACTGTGTCTCTACAGGTTGTGGGTATGTATTTTGCACGTAGGTGTAATACTTATAGTGTATTGGAGGTTCCCCATGAGTTCTTCTGGGAGTTGTTTGGTTTTGATTGCAAACTCTGTGGAGCAGCAGCCAGGTTTTCTGAGTCCGGTACAGAGCTCAGACCACTGTCAGCTTTAGCAAAGAACAAACCCTGGGCTCCCTCTGCTCTCTGCGGGACATATCCTGAGCCAGCCCCGGACCCTGTCATGTAGCTAATGTGGGTGACCCCAACTGCCGCCCGGGTGCCAGACGTTCCCTTTCTCCCCAGAGAGGGCGGAACGCGGAGAGAGCCCGGAACGGTTGCCGCGGAATCCGTGTTGCCGCGGGGCGCTATTGGGAACGGACCGGGGGTGTGCGAAGGGAACAGGGTAGTCATGGCCGGTTCCGCGGCTGTCGCTGCCCCGGGGCCCAGCGCCCCCCGGAGGCTGAATGTGAACGTGGGGGTCCTGGGGCACATCGACAGCGGCAAGACAGCGTTGGCCCGGGCGCTCAGCACGACCGGTTCCACCGCCGCCTTCGACCGGGCCCCGCAGAGCCGCGCTCGGGGCATCACCCTGGACCTGGGCTTCTCCTGCCTCCGCACCCCGCTGCCGCCGCACCTGGGCCCCGGCCCCGGCGAGCTCCAGCTCACCCTGGTGGACTGTCCGGGACACGCCTCCCTCATCCGGACCATCATTGGCGGTAAGCGCGGGGGGGGGGGGCGCGACAGGCCCCTGAGCGAGATTGTGACTCTGGAGGGGCGGGGGCTTCTCCCCCGCCCGTGTCAGGGGATCTGCTCTGTAGGGAGAAGTGAATCCTGTGTGTGTGTGTTTGGGGGTCTCGCCTCCACTGTGTACACGTGGGTATCCTTTCCGAGGATGCAGAGAGCGGGTCGGGTGGGGGGAGCTGGAAATGTAAAAAAGTAAAGTTTGTCTTGTGTGCGGTGGGAGGGTTTGAAGAGCTGGGAGTTGCCTCCTGCCAGGGGAGGGAAGGGTTAAAACTACCTAAACAGGTGCCAAATCCTTCTAGTGGAGACATGGTTTATACCAGCAAAATTACGTTTTTGTTGTTATAACTGTCTATACTAGGGCTTTTGCCAGTATAACAATATCATGAAAAGTGACACCCCTAACCAATGTTACTATGCTAGCAAAAGTTTAGCCCTGCCTTATGTGGAGTCAAAAGAGCTTATTCCTGTAGTGGAAAAGGAATAAGCTATGCTAAAGACAAGTTCACACTGATGTAACTACTCCACACCAGGGTTCATATTGGTATAACTTTCTGTAAAAATTCACACCCCTAACCAAAATATTTTTATTGATACAAAAACTGCATGTAAACCAGTCAGTTTTGTTTATAGTAATGTGTTTGTTTTTTAAACGTTTCTTTATTGATGGAAAGGATGTGAGAATATTCATGGACATAGTTACAATTTCTCTCTCAAATTTCTTGAACTCTCCCTCATTTAAATTGTCAGAGGTTGGCAGTCCTGCTGCTGAAGTGTTCATATATAACTTGCTAGAAATTCAGATGCAAAACTCCTACCTAGATTGAGATGTTCTTAACATTTGTCAGACTATAGTGTTAGAAATACTGTGTACATTTCAGTTATTTTAAAATGTTTTCCTTGAAAGCAAATTTGAGGTAAAGGAGACTGACTTATTCCAGCAGCACATTTTAAAATAAACTCACATTGTTTTTTGGGGGATTTTGACTTCAGCTCAGTGAGTGAACTCTGAAGTAAAGGAATTTGAGATCACTGCATCTTCTAACCATTGTAGAACTTCAGTGATGCAAAAGCATATTGAAGAAAACCTGATTTGGAAGTTTGTGGTTGAAATTACTCAAAAGATCCAGGTTTCAGAGTAGCAGTCGTGTTAGTCTGTATCTGCGAAAAGAAAAGGAGTACTTGTGGCACCTTAGAGACTAACCGATTTATTTGAGCATAAGCTTTCGTGAGCTACAGCATCCAATGAAGTGAGCTGTAGCTCACGAAAGCTTATGCTCAAATAAATTTGTTAGTCTCTAAGGTGCCACAAGTACTCCTTTTCTTTTTTCAAAGATCCAGATTATTGTAAACCCAAACATTTATCAGTAAGTGCTGGAGAGAAGTTCTTTTGAGGTTTAGATTAGTGTTAGGTTTATTTTTGCATGTATTGTTTAGCTGTTTCTATATTTTCTTGTATATTGTTGTTCCTTTAATATTTGTAAATATTGGTGTGTTTTTTAATCTCTTGTTTCATGTTACATAGTTATGCATCTTAAGTTGATGCTCTTTGAGACACAAAGCTTTTAAAAGAAATTGGCACAGGAACAAAATATTCTGTCCTGAGGAATCACTCAATTATGTGGCAAGGTGATGCTAGCATATGAAAAAGGAACCCCCTAAAAACAAACATACACACTTTTAAAAAGTGATTTTAGTGCTCATGAAAGGTGCCAGCCCTGAAGACTGCTATTCTATGGATCTAAGGTACAACATGAGCAGCCGTAGTGCTAGCTTATCACACAGTGACCCAGTTGATGATCCTTATTGCTAATCTATAGGGACCTTCTTTAGAGGGGAGATTAGTACATTTCTCATGCCTTTTCTGTCCTTAGTCTCTTTTCAAATTGCCAGACAGAGAACCAGTTAGTGGGGCAGTTTTACGACGTGGTCACCCGTTTCCTGGGAGCTGGATTGGGACCTACCAACTAATTTCGTGTAGTCCACTGGAAAAACACTTTTTTGACAGATGTGCTACTTGCAAATGATGCCAGTGATGAGCACAACCATAATACCGACTTGTATGTATATCATCCTGGATAGATGAATAGAAATTATTTATTGCTTGAGTTCATCAGCAGTAAAACCCTCTGCAGTTCAGTTCAGCTGTTTTGTTATTCTGCAGTTACAGGGGGAGGGCGACTATTGGCTGCATTTAGCCCACAGTTGTGCTTTGTTTCACAGCAAAGGTGCCTGATAATTTACAGAAATACTGATTATTTACTTTATAGGGAACTAAGTTGTTCTTGTGAACAGGACAGTTCTTGTTGAGGTCTCTGTGTAGAAACTTTTGTTTAGGTTTTGCTCTCTGTGGGGAAACTACTAAGATCTGAGAGAGCCAAACTTTCTCTGGAACTGTTATCTCTGGGAGGAATACTTAGGAGGGCACTAGAAAAAAATAGTTTTCATAATCTGTGCAGAGTTTGAAAATCACACTCCCTTACCTATTAATTGATAGCATGGAGTTGTCATTTGTTTCTTTTCTATTGGTTTTTAAAAGAAACTGTGATTGTTTGATCCCGACTGTCAATATTGGCCAAATATAACAATTACAATTTCTGTAATCTGACCTGTGCGTAACCCTAGTGGATCTGGGCCCAAATAACACCTGATTAATTTTGTAATCCATGTTTAAAATGGTTCAGTCCATAGGTACCAGTATTGCCAATTCCATCTGTTCAGAAATCAGGCCACCAAATCCTGAGATTTTAAAAATAATACATTTTTGTTTGTTTTTATCTGCCTTTAGTGTTGTGCCTTTAGAGTTCAATCTTTCCATCTTTTCCCTCCAGCCATGGAGCGTAGTGACTTATTTTTTTTTTTTAAATTAAAGCTGAGATTCTCTTGTAAGTGTGGGACTCCATGCTTTAAGTAAAACATTGACTATTGTGAGACTTGTTATAAAATCATGATAGTTGGAAATACTAAGGTACTTTTGTGCGAGTGCTTTATAAAACATCATATACTTCAAAAAATGACCTCACTGTAGGATTAGGTAGGAGCAGAAAAGACCAGTTTAAATGCAAATATCTTTAAATACATCAGACATAGGACAGGTAAATAGATATAGATATTGTTATACCCATTCTACAGACAATAATCTCACATGGAGGTTGCGAAGCTTACTGTTTGTAAACTATGTAGAGATTCCTAGATGAAAGGTGTTATGTGGGCCCAAAATATTATTTGTTTTATTATTTAGTATATTCTATTTGAAAGTTTTCTCTGGGTGGCAGCTCCTCTTTAAAGGGATGATTGAAACAACCCATCCTTTAAAATCATGTTGTATCTTGTTAATTATTTGAAAGGGAGTTTTCATAGCTGAATCCTGTATTCTTGCCTATTCCTCCTGTTATGCAGGGTAGTGTTGACCTTGCAAATACTTTTCATGACAACATAAAAGAAGTGTCACTGGAGATGAAACCTTGGTTTAAATGAATGCAGAATATTTGAGCAGTAACCAAATAAGAAGAAAAATGGAAGATGGAAGTCATATTTCATTCTGTGTGGTTGCATCTTTCTTCTTATAAAGCTTGCCCTTGAGAGCAAAACATATCAAGTTTTAAATCAAAGAATATTTTACCTACATGCTAGGAATAGAAAACGTTAATTCCAGTCATGTTGCATTCTTAAGCTTTTAGCTGGAAGGTTATAGTCAAGGTTGGAATGAAATGGTGGGTATAACTTTTTCCAGTTAGACTTCTTAATTACTTTTTAGTTCTTAATTTCACTTATGCCCCAACAATATCAGTTTGTTCTCAGACCATAGACACCAGCAGTGAAGTGGTAAGGCATTCTGAGTAACTGCATGCTGAGGAATATACCATGGATTTCACTTAGTTTCATTATTCTCCTGTATAGTGCAGCTGCAAGTGTTATAACTTATCTTCCAGTGCCCACTTGTGTGCTAGGTGCCTCACATTATAAATAAGAAATAATCTCTGCACTGAAAAAAAATTACTATCTAATTTCAGACAGTGGTGGAACTAAAAGGCAACAAATACAATAGTTTGAGGATGCTAGGTGAGTTACAGCAATATGGTCATGTTATTACTCTGTGAAGACATGCACGGGATTCAGTATATATTAAAATGCACAGTTTAAATATATATTTTAAAAATGGCTTTGACATACTTCTTGTGGGTGTCATGGTAAAAGTGGAACTTCACATCTACATTACAACACACAGTTATATATGACAGAGAAGGGAGACAAATGATATGCTTGTCAGGGCTCCCCTATGAGCAGTAAAGTCTTAGGCTGCCTTTGAGTTGTTGAGCACAGAATGGCTGCTACAATTACGTGCTCAGTCATTGTACAATCACTGCTTAGCCTTTACTTTTGAAAACAGTACATGAATATGGTTAAAACTGATTTTTGCTTACAATAAGACTGATTTGTATAGTTCCACTTTTTTTTCTGTAGTGGGAAGGTTGCTTGTCATATAACCAAGACCACCACTGCTGTTTGGCCACTTAGTGGTAAAGATGCTTGATAATGGTCTCTTTTTTTATTCGTGTAGCACTGGAAAAGCATATAGGGTAATTTGCAGTAGATGAGGGTTACTAAACAAAGAATCAAAGCCCTGAAAAACTTAGTCTTGAGGTGCATTCTTTAGCTTGTATCAGAAACAGCAAAAAGCTCATCACAATTACATGACTAAAATTCCATCTCACATAAGTAATTGAGCAATTCTCTGTCATTTTACACGTTGTCTGTTTTTCTCTATAATTGCAGCATCTATTTCCTTGCCAGGTTCACATACAGCAAAAGGGCCCTGTGACTGGAATGAGAGGGTAATTCCAGGAGTAATTCACTCTCTCCTTGACCAGCTCATGCTTGTTTTCAATACTGAGGCTATGCCATTTGACAGACGTGGTGGTGGGATATGGAGTGATTTTTTTAAAGGTTAATACGCAGGTTTAGGCTGTTGAGGGATTTTACTCCATGTGGGCGAGTCTGTGTGATGCTGCTGCTTGTTTTGAGATTTTGTTTTGGTATTGACAATGAGCTTTATAGATTTTCATGAAGCTGTCATTATCTTCCTCAAAGGAGTGGGACTTGTACGTGTGTGTTGTACTCTAAAAGGCCTATGCATCCGGTAGGGTGCTGAATGGTTTTTCAAATGAGTTCAGCAGTAGGGGAAACCTGCAGAGAGGTTACAGAAGTTAATCTTCCAGAAGACATTCAATCCTCATATTTCATTTTAAGACCACTTTGTGTAGCAATGTAGTTTAACCAGTAGCAGATTTCTTATTTGCTGTTGGTTAATTTCATGCCCTACAAAGGGTCAGCACACTAACACAGAAGAACATGATTACCTCACCCTAGCTCCCCTTTAACCCTGCATGCATACAGTGAGGGATAGTGAATTGTTTATTTTAGGTAAGTAGTTTTCAGATGCCCTTTATCTACTTGATTTTGAATGAACTGAGATGACTTCTCAAAGAACATTTTAAAAAATAGATTTTGTTGGTTTTTTTTCCTCTGAAGTTTAAAGGACAGAGTAGTCTTAAAGAGTTTTAATCAGAAAGTTACTGCTTGACCCTGGTTGTCTAAACCTGCAGGGGAAATTTTGACAAACTTGTAGTTTCATAATCCTTATGCCTGTCTGAACCTTTGACCTGTTTACTGCATAACCAGAGGTTCATTGTCACCATTTGTCCCTTTCAAAGTTCCTTTCAAAAAAGCCTGCCTTGCAAGTGTCTGTTTCCACTTTGCTGCTGTGTTCTCTTAAGGAAGGGTATTAATTCATACCTGATACACTGAAGGGGCCAGGACTTTTGAACTCTCACAAGAGCTTGGGGACGGGGAAATGAGCATAGCAAAAGCATGTCTTGCAGATGCAAATGACTGCAGTGAAAATAGTCTAGGGAGATCAAGGGAAACATGGGCCTGGTACCAAGGTTCAGATTTGGTCAGCTAGAGATTATTTGTAAGATTAATGTAGTAGTACTTTTGTTGTTGTTGTTACAAAATGTTTATTTTGATTAGTTTGTTGTAAGATATAATTAATATCTATGCACATAAGGTACACCAACCTTGCAAAATTGCAGTGAAAATATGCTGACCTATTAGTACAAAATCTACTTGCCCATCTTTGATGATGATAAAATTGATACCTGTTTTACTGCAGATTAATGGACAAGTAGAATTTTGCAAGACTGCTATCATCAAAGATTTGATCTCTGGTTCTACTGTTCTCACACATGCTCCATAGGGAGCGGAGACCATATGGGCTGCAAAGATAGCAAAAGATGCTCAGTCCCTATGGGGATGAAGACCAGGAAAGGAAGGCGAGCCTTTGCTGCTCTACGGCATCCCCTTTAGCAGACTGCTGTTTGGCAGAGTAAGGTGTGGCACTGATGCACCCTGAAAGAGCTATCCAGTAGTACTTCCTCAAGATGATAGAGGCTGGAACAATTGGCCTTCAGTGGGAGTATTTTAGGAGGGAAAATAGGGTGGATCTGCTACCCCCATCAGGGGAACTAGAGCCTGCTTGGGAGGGAAAGATGCTCCTTTTAAGAATACATACTCAATATTGTTTTTAGCTTTTTTTTTAATAATAGTACAAATGTCCATGTAATAAGTTTGTTATAGTTACTGAGCAGATTGTCCTAAATCTACTTGCATGTGCTGCAATCCATCTACCATATTTTTTACCCCGGCTTAGTGTGGAACAGGACTTAATTGTAACTCTCCACCGACTGTTATAATGAGATTGGCTGTTTGAATACTGTTACATAAAAGTCCAGTTAGTGAACAGGGAAAGTAGTTCTGTGTAGCTGTCGTAAAAGCTTTCTCTTGTCTAAATGAGTATTTCTGATTACATTTGCACATATGCCAGAGGGTGTTACTCCGGTAGCCTAATGGCAGAGTTCTTCCCAAGCCATGTGAGAGACCTAAATTTGAAAGTAGGCCGTTTGCTCCTTGGACTTGTAGAGGTTAGGAATGCTATGGGAGCAGCGTGTTCTTCCTTGTTGAAAAGAGTGCCTTTCATTGCTCCATAGCAACCATTCTGGTCAGTTAAACAAGCAGTGCGGTAAGCTCTGGGAGGACCCTTGGCCATCAGCTTGAGTTGAGGGTAGTGGTTGTAATGAGCCTTGTGGGTGGTGTGAAAGTATAAAATGGAAGACCTAGGACTCTGGGTGAGGGAGGGGTAGTTTATTTTCTGAAGCTGCATAGTGGTTGGAACTTTTGAAATATTCTACTGGTCTGAAAGGGTTCAAACATTTCTTTTAAGTTGCTAGTACTTTAAGTGTTTTCTGAAACGCACACCAAGGTTCTTATATCCAGCATGTGTATAAATGGCTTACATGTGCAATATAGTTGTACTCCAAAAACTGTCTAATACAGTTTCAACTTTATTTTTTAAACTAAATCCCTTCTCTCTCAAAACTAAAATTTAGATTAAAAAAAATAATTTTACAGTATTCTTCTAGTGCCTAACATTTGTATGACAACTTGGAGGAGTAACTTTACTGAATTTTTAAATGAAACAAAGTGTATGGTTTGTTTGGTTTTTGAGTACAGATATGAATGTATAAAGAAGAGGTAAAGGAGGTTGCTGGTATAAAACTGTTGCTTGCTTTTAAAAAGAAACAAAATGTAGCCTTCTCTACTGGACATTATAGTGCACAAGAGGGCAGTGTTTGCTTGCAATGCAGGATCTTTATGATAAATGTATAGGGTCAGCCTAAATGTAGTGACCCCAATTTTAAAATGAGACAATGCATAGGGTCCATAGTCACTCAGAACTCAAACATAGCCTAACTCTTCTCCCCCCTCCCTCCAATGATTCATTCTTCTTTAGATGTCTTTGTAGACATGTTGATGTCTAGGACCTTGATAGTGTTTGTACTTCTTAAACAGTAAGCAGTTTGGTCTGTTGTCTTGTACATTACATGGCAGAGGCTAAGTAGCATCTATAACTGAGGCAAAACAACTGCTTTTCAATTAAAAGCAATGTGATTGTGAGGATTCTTCCCACCCCACCCTCCCCCCAAAAAAGGGTCAAATGTTGTGTGTGGGTTTTTTATGTTTACGTAAATACTATCTGACTTGACTCATAAATGAATTAAAGATGTGGAAACCCTGGTACTGGGTATTAACACGTGCACACCTGCATTTTTACCTTAAGGTCATATAACAAATAAGCAAAAGCAAGGAAATTGCATGTTGTTACTCCTAAGTCCATTCCAAACTCCTCCTGTGTTGCCTAGGAATTGCAACATGAGGGTTGGGATAATCACGAGGCCTCTCTGTTACACTGGTATAGTGGGAGATTTTAAAAATAGAGCAGTGGCCTTGACATGGAATTTGCCTGGTGTTTTCAATTGTATCATAATTTCAGTGTTCGAACATAAAATTTTGTTGTGCATTAGTTTCATTTTAATTTTAATGTATGTATATAAAATACCTTGGTTTGACTATCTGACCAGTTTTGTGTGCATGCAGGTCTTATGGTCTGAAGTCTGTTGCTGTCAGTTTATAGACTTGGAGTTTATGGTTTTCCTATGAGGAGTTACAGATCCAACAAAATCCTAAACTCTGTGCTTTAACTTGGAAATAATAGTAGAGAGTAAATCCAGAAGATTTTTCCTTATTTTTTAAGGGTTTATGGATATGACAAAGGATAAGACCAGCAACTCTTGATCTTTGGAGTTATACTGTGTAATCACATGCTTTTCTGGGTATAGATGGAACACTATCAGAAATATGATTATATATATAAAATGAGCATTGCACAATTAATCTCAATATACTGCACATCTTGATTTTGAAGTTGTGGTTTCTGTTATGATTTGATGTACATCTTAAATGTAAATTCTAAACGAGTGGTTTTATTAAATTACTTTCTCTGGTTTACATGTCAGATGTGCTACTACTAATCAAGAGCTGTTTTGTGTGTTTGTACATACTTGCTGATGTACAGCAAAACCACACTTTGCTATTTGCCACAAAAATACAAAACTTCTCAGGAAACATTTAATAACCAAGCACTATAGACTTGCCAACTAAGACTGCTACTTGTTCATTCATTCTGTTGAGTTAAAAAACAAAATTTCTTTGTTCCATCATGCTGTGTACTAGCATTCACAGAATAACTACATAATCTGTCACCCCTGCCCCTTTTAGCTGCTTGTCTGAAATTAGTTTGTAGGCAGTTTGGGGCAGTGATCAAGATTTTTATCTAGTAGGTGCTGTTAAGATAAACAACAATATAGTGATGTCTTATGTTAAGAGCTTGTTCCTTTCTTAAAATCTAGTACATTTTATTTACAATATAAAATATTTTAATAATTGCAGTTATCAAAACAAATTAACAAATACATTTTTCAATGTTGCATTTTTGGTGGTGGTGAATGTGTTCATTTGCTAAACAGCACAATTTAGTAATTCACAATAGTCTCCCAGTCATCATTGTGAATTAGCAAGTTTCTGCTGTATTCATGCACAGACATCCTGTAGCTTGGTTTGGAGACTGCCCTCAATTAGAAGCTGCTAGATATAGTTATAGTCTATATGATACAGTACTTTTATTAGAAAACAAGTTGGGATTTTGTATACAAGTGCGACTAGTTTCACTTGGAGAAGGCATGGGCCTACTTTCCTGAGTGTGTTTCTCCTTTCCTCCTGTGTGGTGGATTTTTTTTTTTTTTAGCCTTACAAATAATCATGTCTCCTCATGGTATCCTTTGTTAGAAGTGCTTATTTTTTAAACAAGATCATGGATGGTAAAATAAGAGAGCATAGTTCTAAATAAGATGTGCAACATGTCTTCCAAAAATGTCATCTAATAAAGAAAACAAACTCAAACTCCCAAATTTCCATTGGAGTTAAAGCCCATAAATAGAATAAAAAGTTGTTTTTGTGTGTGGCAGCTAGTTGTTTTCTATCTTGGATCCCTGAGGCAGGCCTGGCAAGCTGAAGAGCAAGGACAGATGTTCTTCAGTGGTAATTTCCAGCTGGATTCTTGAATGCATTATGTACTGTGGGTCACAGCTCATAATGGAGCAAAACTGAGTGAGAATTCCTGCAAAGAAAGATTTGAACAACCCATAGGATAGATATGATGAGAAAGATACTGTGCATTCTGTTAGAAAATGTTTTCAGTGCTTTCTGTAAAATTCAGATTAAATAGCCATTTTGAAGTGCTCCCTTTAAACAGTTAGCTTCCATAAGCATTGCAGGCAGAGTAAATACCAATAATTCTTATTTCCCATCTTCTTATCAGTACTTCTACCAAAATGTTCTTGCACAGCCTATCTAATCTCGTCAAGTGAACATCAAATGATTAGTGTCAGCTCCCAATTTGAATTATGATCTCTGTTTCAAAACCAACCTGACTAGTTCTGCATTAGATAATAATTATCAGCATTACCAGCATCGGGGTGGTTGTGACCAGACAAACTCCTATATATGTGTGAATGTGACAACACAAGAAGAGTAGGTGAATAGTGAAGGAAAAGGAATAGATGAAAGAGGAAAGTTTTAAAAATAGTGGTGTTGAGCATGCTTTTGTATTTGGGGAGAGGGGTTTCTCAGGGGTATAAGCATCAGATTTGAAATACTTGCATTTGAATCCTAGTAGGGTCAACTTCCCATCAATTTTTTTCTGAAAGAGATGAGTTTCCATCAGCTAACTGTTTGTTGAGGTGTGTTTTGTTTTTGTACAAAACTTGAATTTTTTTTGTCTTTTTATCCACTTCTTGGCATTGTGGAAAAAGTGAATCTTGACACTTCTTCACCCACCCCTGAAGTCCCAAGTTATTCCTTCCTATGGACTTCCTGGCATGTTCAGGCTTCTTTTTCTTCGATGGCATGCTTTTCAGCCTTCCTGTTATGTGTTGTGCAGTAACCAGCACATCTTTGGCAATCAAGAAATAAAAGCTGAGATTGTGTCTGCTCTGTGTGGATCTTGTGGCACTTTTTTCATAAGAGCAGGCGTTTACCTTGATTTGTTTGCTTAAAGTTTCTCCTTCTCCCAGTGCTGTGCAATGTGTTGTGTACCAGGTGGCCATATTTCAATAGTGAAGTGATTCCTGCATGTATAAAATTTGAAAAGTGCTTTGAGAACTTCTGAGATGGAAAAAAGCTAGGGAAATGTAAGAGATTGATGTTTTTAATAACATCGTCCAATTTAAATTGAGCTGGGTGGGCAGGGGAGAAATGACTTTTTGTCCCAGATACGTATTCATTCTTAAAGTCTACTTTTGTTATAAAAAGCCACCACCCCCTTCCCTTCCTGCTACTGCAGTCAGCATTATCACACTGGAAAGAAAGTTTCCAGAGTATGCAAAAGCTGCTTTGCAAAGAAACAAAATTATTGTATTTTTTTGTGATTAAGAAGAGGGGGCAGGGAAAATAGATTCCTTGTACTTTGCTGTTACGCTGGACAGAAGACAAAGCCCAGTCTCTCTTGCTGACTAATGTCATCATTGGTGGGGTTTTTTCCCCTACAGAGCAATTTTGTCTCCATTGAGACCCCCACAGCCATTGGCAAGTCCATGCCCCGAGATTAAATCTCATGCTTGGGTGAAATTCTAATGACTGTAATTGTTTCCTCTTTTCAAGTCTGTGGTCCCGTCATCAAAGACCGGTACGGAAATTATGCATTTATGTTGTAAAAATGAGGTCACGATTACCTGAACCTGCGGTTGACTTTAGGGGATTCTATGTGGTCTGGCAGTGGTTATCCACCTTCACATTCTAGTATGTTGAAATGATTTAAAGCGTGGCTTAAGAAAATCGTATATATAAAATAATAGAGGCATGCCTCAGTCTGCTTTGGGTTTACATGCTGTTATAAGATATAAATCATTACTGGATTATTGATTCCATTCAGTGGAAGGGTAGTGATAGAGGTGATGACAGTAAACGATCAGAGCACAGTCTGAGCAAAAGTGGAGGAAGAAGCAAGTGGATGTGGAATAGGATAGGTTTATTGTGAATGGAGTGGGGAAAGAGTAATGTCCCAAGGTGGTACAGTTATGTAATGGGGTATTTAACAGGAATCAGTGTGGTATTACAAGAAAGTTTGCTGGGTGCTGTGCCCATAGTAAAGGCCTGATAACTGCAAAATGCTAAGTGCTTCTTATGAAATGTGAGTGCTGTCAACTCTTTGTTTTCAGTATTCACTGGAGTTACTCAGTATCTTGCAAGATTACACCAGAGTTACAGTGCCTTGGTTGGAGGCAGCAGTTGTGGAGTAGAGAAAATACTTTACTGTTTTGAATGCATATATTAATGGAAACCATAATTGATACAGAAATCTCTGATGCATTGTTACAGTGAAGAATTTAAACAGTTGTCAAAAATTAAGTTTTGCTTCCTACAACAACTATAATTTGGTCTTCTTAAGCACATGTAGTATAGTATTTTGTAGAGTTAATTAGCCCAACCCTGCAAAGTCCGTGCGAATTGAAGATTCTCATCTCCTTGTGGGATAAGATCCTGACTTATACTACATTTCTGCCTTAATGTATGTATACAGTGTGGTTAAGTAACAGTTACTCTGGGAATTTTATCTTTGAATTTTCTGACTTTTTTTTTTGTTTTTAAACTACAAATAAGATTAACTTTTTGCATTGATTTCCTTGTTTTTATGGCAGTATGAGGGGAAAATCTGTGATTACACATTGAACAGTGTAACACTTATTTCATTTTGTGAATTGCGATTCAGATAAACACTGCATTTTTTTTAAACTAACTTTATCACATTCAACATATTGATAATGCATAGCTAACTATGGCTCTCTTGATATATGCATACTCTGAACATTTACTGAGAAATCATATAGAATGCATGAATACTATATGATTTTTAAATTATTTCTAGATCATGTCAAAGGATTTTGACTCACAGATTTCACTAGGGATTAAGGGAAAAACATCCAAACTTTGGATACTTCAAACTAAGTACCCAAGTCTGTATTTAGACACTTACTTAAGTGACTTGATATTTTTTCCCCAAAGGCACTGAGCTTCAGTATCTTCCACTGATTTCAGTGGGAGTGACAAGTGCTTAACATTTCTGAAAATAATACTGCTTATTTAGGTGACTAACTTTGGGCACACAAGTTTGGCCTATGTCTGACAATATTGTAGTTTTTGGATTTATTAGACTGTTCCCTCCTCCACTTCCACCAAGTAGCTGAAGTTTTTTTAGAGCATGAAAAAAACCTCCCCCCGATAATACAACGTACATCTTTGTGTTTTCACTAAGAAAATAAACACTTAAAGTGATCATGATATACGTATACATGCCTGAGTATCTGCATAACTGTGATATTGCCAGTGCCAAACATTCAATAATCATGAGTCAGACCCCACAAAATTAGAAGTTTAAAAAAATGTTTTGGATTTTTTTGTCTGCCTTTTGGTTTTTGAGTCTTTACAGTACACTGGGATCAAATTTTCATGCTTTTCTCTGCAACCATGGGGACTAGAAACTTGTTTTTAAATAAAAGCTGAGATTTGCTTATATTCACATCTCCAGGAACTAGGGCATTATTACAAGACCTATAGTAAAATCATGAGTTATCAACACTTTAACCGTATATCTGTAATTGTGCTTACTCTTTCCTTTACCTGGTCCACACGTAACTCTGAGGTTTTACCGTATTTTCAAAAGTGTAAGCTCTTGACTCTTTTAAAAAAAAACCCAAGCAAACTGCTGTTCCTGAGTAAAAGTTAGAATATGGAGATTCAGCTTTAATTTTCCTTTGAAATTAGATATCCACTCCCAAATTAGATACCTCCCAACAAAATAAAATACAACCCTTACTTGCTTTTAAAGGAGCACTGTTCTCTTGAACTCTAGTCAACTTAAAAAAATAGTTGTTTTGGCTACTGCACCTGTCCCCTTCTGTTCCTAATTTTGTTATTTTTCAGTCACATTAAGACCCACACAAACCAGGGAAGCTGGCTGACTGTATGGGGGAAACTGTGAGATAATAAAAAGTTCTGTGAAATGAATGAAATAAATTGAACAAACTGAAAAATTAGAGAAAAATAGTTCTATGTGTAATCTTAGGATTGTTACAGTTAACGTTTAGGTTAAAAAAAATTCAGACACTGATTTTTAAAAAGTGGACAATATCCTTTTAAAGTTTGCAAATATAGCAATAAGTCTTTTTGCAGACCCCTTTTGGATTTATGCAGTGGCATTTTGAAAAATTTAGGAAATGATTGTCATTAGTCTATAATATAGTGTTGCTGATTTTTATTATTTATTTATTTTATTGTAGTGCCTAAGGTGTACTGAACTTAAAAAAAAAATGCAAAACACCTCCCCCTTTATTTGAAAACAATTTCATAGAATGTGTGCTGCCAATGTATGTATTCACACAGTGGGCTATAACAGTTCCCAGGATTCCTAAGCAGATGGAATTGACAGTCCTTAACTCTTATATGTCTTGGATTTGATTTTTTGAGGGGGTGGGTACTGCGGGAGACTTTGTGTTATTTATTAAAAAAAAAAACAACAACAACTGAATAGAATTTATTTCTTATCCAGTCCCTGCTAAACTTTCCATATGCCTAGTTGCCACTTCCAAAGAGGACAAAATGCCTTCAGTGAATGAGAAATGTGAGATGCTGTGTTGGGGGAGGAGGTAAGAGTAGGGGTGGTGTTTGCAGAACTACTTAAACTAAATTTTAGGGGTCAAATGCAGAGCATTGCATGTGCGCACGTGCACACACACAAAGCAGCCAAGGTAATTCAGCTGAAATAGCACAACCATAAGAATTTGTCATATGATATAGAACATTATATGTAAACCATCCTGGTGAAATCTCAAGAGCTAATATAGTAAAAGATAGGTGGCAAACATTACTTTGCCTCACAGCAGATAAAATAATCAACCGACTAATTTTCCAAAAGTAAATTAAATTCAGAAATTTGTCTGTTTTGCTGCTGTATGGAGATAGTGTATTTATTTTGAAATAGTTTAAATGACTGAGCTGTAACATCTCTCTCTCCTCTGCAACCCACTAACTCCCAGCAACCAAAAAACTAAATTTAAACCACTGCTTGGTCTTTCATCTTCAAGGTCGTGTGCTCACTTTGTTGCTTCAGCATTTCATTAAAAAGTGATTAGTACTCTTCAATTATACATAAGTTTATCTCAGTGAAGAATTTGCAGTTCGGGAATGTTGTTGGTTTATTGAATTTGGCCCATGCTTAACAATTTCAGCAGATCTCTTTGTCTGAAATCTATTATTATGCAAGAATATTCAAGTAAATGGGGCATTGCCTTGTTAGTGGTTTTTTAATCAAAATCTCACCTGTTTCTTTGGAGAGAATCTAAAATGTACCAGACTTATTCTAGAAGGAGCTTTTGAAAAACCTTGAGATCCATATCTTGAATTTTTTATTTTGGTCAGCTAAACATAATGGACATACAATACACCTTCCTCCACCAGTGCAAGAAAACTGTATGGCAGGCAGGTGTTGAAGTTTACAAGTTGTTGGAATTTTGTGGTCAATCCAATGTATTCCCATGTTCACAAAGCGAGTAGTTTCATGGTCTTGAATAATGATCCTTTTTTTGTGCGGGGGATGGGACATACTCTTGTTTCCTTAAATTTTAAATAGCCAAGCTGTTTACAGGTTTAACCGCACAAAAACTCATATTCTGGGCCTCTGGTTTATTCTATTTCAGTGATGTTAGTAGGTTCTTTGCCTGCCTGATGCTGGCACAGAGGGGATAGATTTCTTTTACTATCTTTTGTGAGAAGTGGACATTCCTATGCTGTCATTTTGCTGGTAAAACTCTTGCTAAAGTCTCCCTTCTCAGACTTTCTGTGGGGTGCTGTGATTCAGTTTCACTTGGCCCAGCAGAATCGCTAATGCCAGTCCTTGTGGAGAAAAATGAATCTTCCTGTTGTACATATAACTTTCTTTGTGGTTATTTTTCTCAGCTTCGAAGTGTATTATTTTTAAAAAACAAATCAGTTACCAACTGAACAGGCTTGTGACAGAGTGGGTTTTTTCTTTTTTGGTTAGCATTTTTCTTTTGCTTAACGAATCTGTCAGATAAAAATAAATATATTTTAAAAAATCCTAACCTTTTGTTGACACCACTCTATTAAATGTGGAAAAAATAGAAATCTAATTTAGATAATACCTGTCTAATTTTTTACATCCACTTAGCTTTGGGCTTCTTAACTAGACTGGCCAGTAATGTCAGTTTCACTTTCAGTTTCTAGACTATTTAATTGTCTTCTTTTTATACAGTACAGTCTAGTGGTGTTCTGTTTAATACTATATGGGAATTTTTGTCTGTTCTCTCTAAACCTAAACAAACCTGCCTCAACTGAAATGTTGGGTCCCCCCGGGTCTCCTGCTGGAAATAGCTCAGCTTAAGTGATCACTCTCCTTACAGTGTGTATGATAACAGGCATTTTTTCATGTTCTGTGTGTATATAAATCTCCTCATTGTATTTTCCACTGAATGCATCCGATGACGTGAGCTGTAGCTCACGAAAGCTTATGCTCCAATAAATTTGTTAGTCTCTAAGGTGCCACTAGTACTCCTTTTCTTTTTGCGGATACAGACTAACACGGCTGCTACTCTGAAACCATTCATGAAAACAGTTATATAAAAGTTTTTGAAAGCTTCTATTTTAACAAAAAAATAATTTCTGAGCCTAAAATAAGTTGCCTGTCTGTCTTCAATTTCAGAATTTCCCCAGTGTAGTTCAGTTGCATTATTACTGTAACATGGCTTATTCTTTAACTCATTACCAGTGGACTCCATCACTTGGTAGCCTGACTAGAGCTTTTAGGTATTAAAACAAAAAGAATGTGTTCATTTTAAATTAAATTTATATTCTATGAAAAAATCCTTCCATCTGTTGGTCTAGAATTTTATCTGTTTAGCCTCAAAACTTGTTTAATTTAGAATCTCATTGTTCTCTGTAAATCTGAGTTTTTGTAAAAGGGGAAAATAATGAAATATGAAAAGTGACAGTTAAAGATATGCAAATATATTGCAGAAGTAAAGTATCTGTGAGTGGGTTCTTATAAAGAGTGAAGTATGTATCCTCTGGGAATTCTTGGTGTAGTTTTGATTCTTATTTATATCTGTCTTGTTTTCTAGGACACTTTTTCTCTTCAAATTCACCTGAGGAATAACGTCTTGGTGGTCACTTTAGCCTGTGAAGTGTGTCTTCTGGATAATTGGTTGGGTTTTGGGTGCTTTACTTCCAGTTGTGATGTTTAAGATTCATAGACTAGGGAGGCTGAATGTGTCCACTGGTGGTGTATTCTCCAAGCCTTGAAACATCCTGGTGTTTCAGTGTTACTCAGTTGTAAACACTGAAATTCTAAATTTGAAGTATAAAATACTTTGCATAATGAGTATTGTTTGTTTACACTCCATATTATTTCCCTGCTTATCTAGGACTCTTCGGTTTGTCTATTTACTGTGTTTTCCCATCAAATAACTTGAGCAATGCCAGCATTCCTTAGAGTTAAACACTTGTACTTGGCAAAACAATGTGTATCTTGAGTAGACTTTGTCTTCTGTGCAGTTTTTCAGTTCTCTGGGGATGTTGCCAACCCCTGTTTTAGTGCCCAAATTTAAATTTGGGGGAGGAGAAGTTTCCTTGATTATAAACTAAAAGTAGAACTCATAGAAGACAGTAGGTGGGGAGAGAGATGAAAGTCCCAAAGTACTTTCACCTTTCAAAGATCTTCCTTAGTCAAAGCCACAATTTTGACCTTGCTGAGGATTTTGATCTTGATTGATATTTTATATAACCAATAGATATTGCTAGTCACAAACAGACTGGCATACATAAATTAGGCCTGGGACCAGAACCATGTAAAACACCCTTTTACCCCCCCGGCCCCCTGCAGACCCTTTAGTATTGCTCTTAAGTAACTTCCTCTAATTTTGTTCGAAGTTGTTCATACACATATTATGGAAAAATATTATAAAATTTAACCAGCATAAAACAGAATTCTATAGAAATTATTCTAAAAACCTTTAGAATTTAGTAGTGAATGAGAGTTTCTATGGAGTTTTTGAACTATGCTATAGAATTGTGGAGTAGGGATTTAATCAACAATCAAATTTTATAGGTCAAGTCACCACCTCACATTATTTTCTGTTTAATTTTTTTTTGTTAGGGATATGTATGAAAAATGTTCTTTTACGATTCTTATATGTTGACCTTGAGTGGTCTGTGGTTTCCCAACGTGTATAAATTGAAGCAATAAGTTCATTTGACAGTTCTGGGGTGAAAGCCTTTTCATTATCATAGGAGGTACTCAGTCTAAATATAGCCTGTGGGCGGGGCCCTTGTTTCACATTTGTCTGTGAGGTGCTGTTCACGTTTACGACACTGTAGAAATAAAGAATCTAGCACCCAGTGTTGCAACCCTTACATATTCAGTTGCACTTGGATTAGTCATGTGAGTAAAGAGCTGCAGGATTAGGGCCTAAATTGTAAGGATGTTGGAGCAAGAGTTTATTTTTCCCCTTAGTTTTCTGTGAAACCTCATTCAAAGAGCCCTGCAAATCTGTGGAGATCTGCAGACCACGTTTGCGGATCGTGGATGGATGTGGATCCAAATTTTATATGTAGAGCCCTGCAAATCTGCGGATATCTGCTTTATCTGCGGATATCCACCTTCACAGCTGTGGATATCTGTAGACTGTGTTTGCAGATCGCGGATCGGATGTGGATACAAATTTTGTATCCATGCAGGGCTTTACCCATTCACGCTAGTGGCACTATAATAATAATAATAATTAATAAAAAGTCCATGGGTGAATAATTGTCACCCCCTTGCATTTGAGCATGGTTCCCATTAGCGTTTTTTTTCTGAAAATTACTACTTATGGCAACACAACTGTCTTATTAGACTGCGGATCCCACTGCCAAATTGTCCTTAATAAGACTTTACTTTTTTAGCTTTTAGATAATTATGCTTTTTTCAGCCCCTCCCGCCACTAGAGAAACCTGCTGCTTCCTCTCTCTTATTAATGTCTTTTAAATATTTATTCAGTGTTACAGCTAACTGTCCCTTATCACCTTTTTTCTATACTATATATCATTAAATTTAAATTCCAACCCTTCTAATGTTGGCAAGTATTGTAATGTAGCTTTATTCAGTAATCAGCTCTGCATCGATTTCCTCCTTTACAATGAACCTCGCCCTTTCTGTTACATTCGGGCTTTTATTAATTATGAGGACACTATATTGTGAAATGCAAATACTGTACAGCTTACGATACCGGGATGTTGGCAATTTAGATAGTGTGTGCAGCATTATATAGTTTCTTTTGTCCTGAAATACTGGAATATGAAATTTACATGACTGTTGACCCCTTGGAACTGTTCTGAAATGAGATGTGTATCTCAGGAGGCAATCCTAGTCAGCAAAAATTTAAATAAAAATAAATACACTGTCAAACCTTTATATTTGTCCTTGCAGAAAGCCTGAAATAGTGCCATATGGTGGTTAATGATTTCTTTGGAGAAGATTCTATGACACAGTGTAACATCTTAGTGGAGTGATAAAATATGTAGGATGATGATTATTTTATGGTTTACTACTAAATACTGTAAGTAGGACCTTGTGTCTGCCATGACCCTAAGGCTTTAGAAGTGACTATGAAATTCAGGTCTTGCTACAGAATTTTGGTGGTGAATGTGGTCTTTCTTTTCAATTAAATCAAATTTCTAGCCTTCCCAGGTGCAAAGAAAACCTTATAAAAGTGAAGAGTGTAAATCTGTATGTTGACGTCCCTTTAAGTTTGCAAATGGAGAACTTGAAAGAATGGTTTTGAGAGCTGTAAACTGCCTGTGGGGGTGGAGATGTTAATTCTAAAACGTTGCAATTTCAATTTCAATTGCAGCTAGTGTGTGTATTTGTTTTTGGATGCAGTGGTTGATATGGGGTGTGGGGGAGTAGGGATGGCAAGTAAGGTGATGGGGCAAGGCAATAAAAGTTCAAGCCCTCAAAAACTGTCGCCTTGGCCCAGACCCCATCTACACAATCTAGGGAGTGAGAGAAGATGTATCCTCTCCCAAGTGCCAGTAGTCTCAGTGTTCCGAGATCTATATGAGATACCGCCTCTTTTCCCAGGCCATACTGCTGCAGTGGTATGACAGGAAAGGTGCTTGGATTGGACTTTAAAAGAAGAGAGGACTGCTTGCAAAGCATCTTCCCAGAGGGCAACGTAATGTTGTAACTTGTTTCCTCCTTGGTCCAAAACAGCCTGAATCTGTTGATGATGCTTCGAGCATGTTGTAAGGCACTTCTCTTCTCCTTGGCATTTGGGGAGGGGGAAGGTTTGTGAGTCCTGTGTAGCTATAGTGGTGGAAATCTGGGTGGTTAAAACTACTGATGGTTGCTTTCTGTTGTTGGGCTGTTGTATGAGGTGAGAATTGCAGAAGTTTATTTTATAACTGTCTTCTCATATAATTGTCAGGGCATCTGGAGTTAGGGATAGAAGCTCCTTGTACTGGTTATGCATAAATCTAAAGGAAAAAAATCCACGTACTGGGTGTCAAAAATCCAAACCGTCCTCCATGCTTTTTGAGTGCCGAGAGAGCCAACTGCCTTTTACACAGCTGCCACAACTTCAGGCTTCTCCTGTCCCCTTTTCCTGCTCCTGAAACAACTTCTGCAATGTATTTATATGATATCAGTGCTAAATTCTACAGCATGCTGATAATTTGTGGGCCGCATGAAATTGAAAAAAATCCCGAGTTAAACTGAATTGAACATCAAAATAGAGAACAAGGAATAACATAGGTATTTTAGTTTTCACATTTAATTAATAAACTCGTATGTATTTGAAACTGCTGCAAAAACATCAACGTGCTGCAGGATTCTGCAGCACTCTACCACAGGAATTAGAAGGGCTTTCATCAAAATGTAGGTTGATCATGCTGCAGAGTATTTGAGATTGTGTACAACATGGAACATATTTAACTTGCTATAATTGCTTTTCTTCTGGTCTAGCTGTCTCTTAGCTGAACTTGTTGTTCTTGCTTAGTTGTTCTCCTAGGTTGTCGTTACACATGGCAAAGAGTAGAAGTGAAGTTGTAACCAAGTATACAACAAGTTTAATTCTACCATAGCAGGAATGCTTTATTCACCGATATTTCTTGTAAATATCTCCTTCCTTGTTTGTGATTCTTCAGCTCAGTCAGGTTGTGTCCTCCCTTGGCTGAGAGAGATTTGATCAGTACCATCTTTAGCCAGAACATCCCATGCACACAGATAAAGACTGAGCATATTGTATTTGGATCTGTAGTCTTCATATGCTGCTCCTCCATATTCAAGAAATGGGTGGTTCAATCTGCAGATTAGATTTGGTGTTCAGCTTCCTGGCAAGTTGCCAATGTGGCTCTTGGGCAAAGATGGGGTTGCCCATGTAGGAGAAGCTGTTGATCTTGTGTACTGGAAGTTGACAGACTCTGTCTTGAAGAATAATTCTTGTATCCATTATTTGGAATGCGTATCTAAAGTGTTCTACTCGGACCTCGAGTCTCATTCCATAATGTTACATTTAATTGACTGTTTCTAAATTTTCATATACAATTTGGTTGTACAAAGTAAATTTTCACATTTTCTCAGAGTAAGAAACAACAGAGTCCAGACTTTGTGCTTCCCTGTCTTTTGCTGTGTTGCCCTTGAGCTCTTTTTAAAGACAGCAGAGTTAGCTACGGTTTCTGTCTTAGGGAGTGACTTTTCTACTAGCTTTTTTACCTCTTGAACACTGTCTGTTTTGATCTTGACATTAATTTGGAGCTTCAGTCCTGACTTGTGAATTCCAGATTTGTTAGAAAGAATTTGTATTTTTGGCTCATGAGATCTCTCCAACTTCTCATAACCTTTGGCTCCCTCTGCTGGCTGTGGTTAGATCTTCTACCCCATCCTCCAAACATAATTGAAAGTTTTTTTATGTTTAGTTTGTGCAGGATTGTTAAACTCTGACTAATATATTGGTAAGTATGCTTGGGGTTATGTATGTCCACATGATCCTTGACTAGGAAGGTTTATCCCCAGGTTTACTGATATTCTTGGTTACATTTATAATGATATATACTTTAGCTTAAAAATATAAACATTTAAGTGCTTCCCATCTAGAAATATTAATCACCCCACACAGCCACTGACTTCATTAAATTATGCACACATAAGACCTGCAGTATGGAGACCATAGTAGCTGCAGGATTATTCTCTCTACACAAGAATGTTTTCACATTTGCTTCTGTGATGGCTAATTGATAATTAGGAATATGTTCATTGCTGAATTCCGATAATCTCTAGCTAAGACAAAGTGATTTCTGTCACCATATAGATTTCACTTTAATGTTAGATTTCAGAGGCAGCAAATACTATTTTTTGGGAAAGGGGGCATAGTATATTTATGTAAGTAAGAGCCATTTGTTGTACTGCATAGAGAATCGATTTTGGAGACCAATTGCAATACAGGGATGAGTCTCTTATTCATACTTGGTTTGAACAAAATAAAACAAAGCCTGTATTTATCCTCTGTACCAGGCTCACAAGCTCGTTTCGGTTTTTCCTTCCTCCTCTGTTCTGCTATGGACTATTTTTCCTTCATCAAACAGACGGGACCTCTACAGAGTATTTTTAATCTAAGCAAGACATCCAGTGGCCCATGATGTGCCAGTGTTGCACCAGCAGAGGAAGGGGGAAAAGGCTTTCCTCATAGCCAGAGGATTTCCAGACCTGACATTCTTGGCCAAAATACCCTATATTGTGGCCACTGGTTCTTCCCCCGCACAGCATGCTTGCCTAGGAGACTACATTCCATAGCCTCTTGGTGTGTCTTCTGTGTTCCCCCACACTCACCATTGAAGGCATTCTCGTTATGACTGAGCGTCTCATGGTTTTAGATGAAAGAGCTTGTTGTCTCATTAAATTATCTCCTTCCCTAGCCCTACTGTTTCTTAAGTGACACTGATGATTAAAAAATATATATGTATTTTTAAAAACCTTGTTTTGCTAGCACTTTAATAAAACGGAAGGAATTATAAGAATCTAATTTACTGTTTGTTTACCTGTTGCAAGTATAGTTGCTTAGTTGGACAACGGAATCACCTCCTGGTTCTCAAATGCTATTTAAATCTAGACAAACAAACAAAATAAAAATATTTTCATTGAAAGAAATCACAAAAACATCTGTATTCTTAGATTTTGCAAAACTTTTTTTAAGTACAAAATATGTGTTTTGGTCTTTTATAATAGTTTTAAGTAATATGGACATAGTTCAACAGTTGAATGTTGTGAAAATCAGTTTTTATAAAATCTAAGACATAGAAATGACCAGTTTTCTTTATACTCCATTGAAACCAATTACATTTCAAAACAAATGTGTGCTCCACAGCAGTGCTTAAAATCCAAATATCCCAGTGCTAAAAATTCAAATTGAAAATGACTTTAAACAAAAGTGAAATGGACTTCATTGTCATTGTCCACACTGAGAATATAAATATTAAGTAAATTGGATTTTTAAATGTTTTCACTTCTAAAAATTTAAGATGTCATTAATAAACTAGGTTTAGACATTTATTTACAACATGTAACTTAAGTTGTTAGTGTCCTCTAGTCGAGTTGTGTGTATAGTAAAATATAATTCATTTTTATTGATTAAAATGTGCTTGTACAAATATAAAAAAATCATTCAGGTATGTGTGTTCATATATGCGTATGTACTAGTATTGTATGCAAGTAGATAGATGGGAATGTATATGCAGCATGTGTGATATATAAAATGTTATGCATGTTTGTGTATGAATATATTAATATTACATTCTCCATAACATACAGTCTTGAAAGCCTTCTTCATTTGTGTGTTATGCTGTCAAAATCAGGAATAGCTCTTCTATAACAGGTTTCCTCAACTTAATGAAAGGGGAGGTGGGGTAACTTGTTGATAACTACCTGACTGCACCATTAAACATTACAAGAGGGGAAATTAGGGTATTGGGCTGATGTCTTTTTCTTTTAATAAATCTTATTTTTGATGGAAAGGCAGCTCTGTCGCCAGTCAGTCCTGCATGCATAGACTCTCCCTCCCGCCATAAAACAATGAGCACATTCAGGCACAACTCGTGTTTTCAGTTATTAAAAAACGGAGCCGTCTGTCTCTGCCTGTGACTTTAATCTTTAAGCCTTTATTCCCTGTATCCCACCCCCTCATTCTTCCCCCAACCTTTTGTTTGTGAAGTGCAGAGCTACAGGATACGTGGGCCTGGAGTTTCTGAAAGTATTGTACATTCCCCCGGCAATTACAGATGTTTATAACCCTGACTGATGTTTTTTCAGTGTTCTGGATGGTGGGGAGAAAACTAGAGAATGCTTTTCTCTTTGCCTCTAGCAATCATTTTGGTTTTTAAAAAAATCTTTATTTTTACATAAACTCTTAATTATTTTGGGTCTTTTAAAATCCATTTCAACTGCCCTCTGATCAAAAAGATCTGTGAGCACTAGTGTGGATCTTCCAGTGGCCTCTCATGACTGTTCCTTGGGGACAACATATTTTTTGTGGTTTTAAAAAGATGCAAAGCAGTGGGGTTTAATACAAAGCAGGGCTTCCCAATCTGGGGACCATGGCCCTGGGGCTGGTCTGTTCCAAAGACAGATACTAGGTGGCCCATGAATTCTGTGCTGATGCTTAAGAGGTGAATTGAACAAATGTTTGATATTTCCCATGTTTACATAGAAACTGAGACCTCAGTTGAGGAAATGTTGTGAATGATTCCGAATCCCTTGTATAGAAGATGTTTGCCTCTGATGACTAGGTTGTAAAGTTCTCTAGGAGAATTCATTTTTGACAGCCCAGTGAAAATACTCTACATTACCCTGTATGAAATCTGAATTCAGTTCCTTCTCCATGTTTCCTCTTCCCTGAGCTATTAAGGGCTGGAAATGATGTGCAGTCAATGTGCTTGAACCCATGTGGGGCTAGACAGGAGAGGGCTCAACAATGAATCCTTTGGATTAGCAAGTTATGTTCACGTTTTTCCATAAGAGTCCCATACATTCCTCAACTGGAATTCCTCAAGGTTGGCCTTGAGTGTGGTGGTATAAAGTGTATGCAAGAGGGGAAAAAATAAGGGTCCAATAGAGACATGGAGACGGATTTCAAGTCTTTTAAACAGATTCCTTAAGATACTATTAAAAGTGTATACCTGTTTATCTTTTCATATTGTATGCAAAGTACTATTTATAAGTAGCATTGTTAGATTTGTGCTTTTAAATGCATCGTAATACAGTGTCTTTCATTCATGTAGCTAATACTGTGTCACTAATGTTAAGTCCATATGTTGACTCCCTGAAACTTATTTATGGGGTGAACTTTTTGGGGGGTGGGGGCAGAATGAGCCAAAAGCCACTTTCAGTTTCTACTGCCAGTTTGCTGGCCATCCTTTTGGTGATGTGGAACTTTGCACCATTTAGCATGTGCTGAGAACTTGAGGTGCTAACTGGAAAGCTATGAAGAGTCTACGTGTCATACAAATCACTTTCATTTTACTGAGCTGGAATTAATATGCAAACTAAATACCATTAACTTGGATTTGAATAGAGACTGGGAGTGGCTGGGTCATTACACATATTGAATATATTTCCCTATCTTAAGTATCCTCATACCTTCTTGTCAACTGTCTAAATGGGCCATCTTGATTATCACTACAAAAGGTTTTTTTCTCCTGCTGATAATAGCTCATCTTAATTAATTAGCCTCTTACAGTTTGTATGGCAACTTCCACCTTCTCTGTATGTATATATATATCTTCTTACTATATGTTCCATTCTATGAATCCGATGAAGTGGGCTGTCACCCACGAAAGCTTATGCTCTAATAAATTTGTTAGTCTCTAAGGTGCAACAAGTACTCCTGTTCTTTTTGTAAAAATAGAGACAAAACATATGAAATACATTGGTAGAGGATGCCATGTCCTGAACCTCTTTACATGGGTAAAGCAGGTGCCTGTCCGTTCCCCTCCCAGAGTCCACATAGTGGAATTATATAGATTCATAATAGTTGGTTTAAATAATTATAGAAGTATGCACATTAAAAAAAAACACCTTAGATTGGGGAAAGCCTCTTTTGCACTTATGCTGTCATGAAAAACACACAATGTTAAGTAGAAACAGCCGAAATTACAAATCACTAGCAGAGACAACTAACTGCTGATTTGAGAGAAGATGTGTGCGTGCACACACAAGGTGTCCAGTTCACATACCACTCCCTTCTTTCCCTAAAATGACCGTAGAAACGATATCCATAGTGATGGGCCCATTATTTCACTTACCTTAAAAGCTCCTCTTTTCTCTCTCTTTTTTAATGGTTAATATTCTTTATGAAGTACAAGTTATTCTTTGGGTTGCAGCCCTGAGATCCTAGCTTCTCAGCAAGGTAACTTACCAACAGCAAAACCAAGACCTTGCTGGAGGGGGTTGGGGTTGGGTTATGGTTGTAGCTGTATGCAGGGGCTTTTTATTGTCTACATATATAGACTTTTCTGTGGTGCTGCTGATATTATTAGCAGAGCACCTCAGAAACCTTAACTTAATTTATTCTTATAACATTTCTGTGAGGTAGGGGGAAGTATTATCTCCATTTTACAGATGATGAACTGAGTCTCTGAGATCAAGCAGTTAGCCTGAGGTTACATATGAAGTCTGTGGAAGAGCTAGGAAAGGAACGCTGGTCTCATGCATGCCAGTACAGTGCCTTAAATTCAAGACCATTGTTTCTCAAATCTCTTTTGGATGCTAGATCTTTTTTCTATTGTTGGCAACTCTTGTGTCCTCCCTGTTTCTTAGGCGTAGCGCCTTGGTGTCATTGGTTACTCTTTTTCCCCACCTCCCACATTAATGCCATTATGAAATCCCTCTGGATTGTCTTCTAAAATCTATCCATCCATGCTTATCCATTTTCACCATGAAAACACATGCCTAGGTCCTGATTGTCTCTGGCCTGCCTATTTATATAGTCTGTCTACACTGTAATCAATTTAGGTCATGGGCCTTATTTTTGTATCTCTCTGTAAAGCATCTTAGTACTCTTGATGGTACACATATAATAACTTACCTTTTTTGCCCTGTGCAAACTTATGCAGAAAGCTGATATAATTCAAGACCATAAAATTTCTTACATCTAGTCTTTCCAACCTGTTTCATTTCAGAATTTATTATTAAAACTTTACTGAGTTGCAGGGACCATTTATGCTCAGCCGTGTAAGGCCCAAGTTTAAATACTGGATTACATTTAATTCTCCAATGCAAGGCACAAGCGGCCTTGATACCAAAGCAAAATATTTCCCAACAAAAAGATCAACACTTGAACTAATCACACTGCATTTTGAATATTCAATACCAATTCAACAGGTCACAGGACAACTCCTGGGGATGCTGGATATGGAATATCTTCTATGGGAGAAGGCAAAATCGGAGTATATGTTCATTCTTTGCACCTTCAATCCAGCTGCAATGGGAATAAACAGCTCTTGAGTACACTGCAGCTGGTCACTATATACTTCATAAAACCATGCTTCTGGGCTTAAAAAACCCTATTGTTCAAGGGAAAGGGGAGGCAAATCTATTGCAAATCCCCACTTCCCCACAGGTGGTTTGTCTCAGGTCAAACTGCACAAAGAATTGTTGACAATTTTTCATGCCCTGAATGTGAATCTAGATGTCGGAGATTGATAAAAGCTTGTTAATTATTTATTATTTGTATTGCACTAGCACCTAGGAGCCCCTTGGAGTATCTCACTGGAATTGGAATACTAGATCAAAGTAATGATTTATTTAGTTCAGTATCCTGTCTCTGGCAGGGGCCGAAATCACATGCCTCCGAGGAAGGTACAAGAAACCCAATAATGGACAACTGTAGAATAACTAACCATAGTGTCGGTTTCTTCCTAAGCCCCACCAGTTAGTGTTTAGTTCATGCCCTGAAGTATGAGTGGTTTTATCTTGTCTGAAATGTTTTATCCTGCTTCATTTAACTGTGAATGTTTCTATTATTCATATAAATATCTAACCCATTTCACTAAATTATTGGCCTCGATGTCGAGTGGGAATGAGTTCCACAGTTGAGGATGTACCATTTATTGAATACTTTCAGTATTTTCTGTCTCACCACTCATACATTCTAACATTTTGTTTGATTTTTGGACTGTGGCTGAACATTGTGCCGTGGTTTTCATTGAACTGCCCACAAGTCTCTTTCCCTAGCGATTATGGTTAATTTAGAAACCAGTGTGCACAAATAGTACACGGAAAAAATAAAGTAAACATTACCTTGACAATACTGAATTTCATTTGCCATCACGTTGCCCAGTCACTCAGCTCTCCAAGGTCCTTGTGAAGTTCCTCATAATCTTCTCTTGTCTTTACTAATCTAAATATATTATATTCTTTGCAAATTTTGCCATCTGACTATTTACTACCTTTTCTGGATAATTGATGAATATGCAACTATTATACAACAGCAAAAATTTAGGACTTAAAAATATCTAGGTGGAAATGTCTTTGAGTCTAAGTATGCAGTGTTTTTGTAGGCATGTCGGTCCCAGGATATTAGAGAGAGAAGTTGGGCAAAGTAATATCATTTGTTGGACCAGCTTCTGTTAGCGAGAGAGACAAGTTTGCAAGCTACACAGAGCCTAAAAATCTTTTTTTAATAAATCCTCCATTCCAACAATTGGAGTGGAGGAAAAAAGAGTAACTACCTCGGTCTGACACACTTAAAAAAAAAATTTCCTTTGCTCTAATAAACAGCAAAACATTAACTAAGGAATGTTATTTTCTTAGCTTTGCATATTGCTGTTCCCCTCATTAGTGTTGCTCTTGCACAAGCAGAAGTAAACAAAAAGCAGTTGCACTTAGCTTTTATCCCAGTAGAAGAACAAGATGGAGGAAGAAAATCTTTAAATAGAAAAGACAAAGCCAATAAAGAGAAATGATTTCTTGATCTTCTAAGTGGGTATTGCAAATAATCTAATGCAGACAAATTAGCAATTTGAACAGGTAGTTTTAGAAAATCTAGTGGTTCCTGACTTAATTCATGTGCACAAGAACATTTTAAACTAAAAGTTATTCACATTATAATCATCCTGAGTAGCGTTACGGGGATAGGGCCTGAGTGTGCAGTGCTTACTGTGGTGAGTTTTTCCTGATAAGGCAGTGAGCATTTCTCCTGATAAGGACTGTGGGATTTGACCCATAGTCAGAATACAATTCCACTGGAAATGAGAAATATTATGCCATGTATTATTTTTGACAGTGTTGAGAAAGCAGCAATAGGTTATATATAGTTTCTGATAACTCTACGGAGACACCAGACATAACTTGGAAACACTGAGATTTAATTGCTTTTAGGATGCATGCAAGGTTGGTTTCAAGGGCCACCAAATGTGTCTTTGTAATAATCTCTGAGCATCCTATTTATAATATTCAGTGTTTGATTTGTTCCTGTAAATTTGGCCCCTCCTTTTCATCATGAGCTCAGTTCATCAGAATTCCAGCTGTGCTTTATAGTTTTATGGTGGCTTGTTTTGTTTTCTAAAACGATTTCTGTTGTAACTTTAAATTTTTGTTTTGAAAAACACTTCTTCCCTACTTCAACTTCAAGAAATCAAAACAGATTTCCTATGTGACTCATGATACACAGACTGAGGCAATATGAACAGAGATTTGTGCATGGAATTGAAGGAGTGGGGTGAGGATGGGAAGGAAAGTCCACTACAGCCAAAAAGTACAAGTGTATTTTGGCTTATCTTTAACCTCCAAACTTACCTCCTTGCTTTTTTCAAAACAGAACTAGAACTGCTACTGTATCACATTTAGTGAAGTTCAGAGTTTCTTGGCATGCTGGTTTTGGGGCAGCTGTTTTCAGTGCCACTACATAGTGGAATTATTTCCTGTTGCTTCTGAACTGAAATGTGACCTGCTCTATATCCTTCAACCTCTTTCTCTCTCTACGCAGAAAAACGTCTGATTGTATCCTGAGGTCATTTTCATGACTTGCCTCAATGGCCTTAGTTGGCAGCTTATTCAAAATGCTAATTTTACTCTTTTCATGAAGGAATTCTGCTGAGTTTACTTTTAGTTTTCTTTCATTTTTTAGATGGTGACTTCTTTTTGGGAGCCTTTCATGAGCGTGAATAGCTTTCCTGGTTCTCCTTCCCTTCATAATTTTTAACACATTTGTGATCTATGAGTCTCTTCAGATTATCATAATGCCACCTTCCTGAACCTTGCCAGCTAGCTTTAGAATTTGGACTCGTCTACAATACATTGCATCCTCTCTACTGCAAGACTCCCTCCTCTATAAGAAGGAGATGAAATAACACTAAGCATTATGATAAAAAGTAAGATAAAGCACTAACTTGCAGGATCAAAATAAAATAGATGGCAGCCTCTCTGATTACAAAAACCTTTTTTTCTCTTACTAGACGGTGTTTTGCATTTTTGTTGGAGCCCTGACTATGGTCCTGTTCCTTCCTTTATTCTTCCTCACAGGCTATAGAACCTGGACTGTGAAACTCACTCCTATAGGACTTAAAATTGACGGTGGACCTTACTTACAAATGCAAAATTCTGTTCTCCAATTTACCTTCCCTTCATAAGTTCTTCACATGCAAACAGACATAAACAAGAAAATCCTATAAAATAAATAAGCTATTGCCCATACAGGTTGAGAAGGAAAATATACATTATATATTTTTTTAATACTTAGAGGGTACTTGGATACTTTGGTGTTAGAGGCCCTGTAGGTACCTAAATAGGCTTGCATGCGCACTTGTTTTTGCTGATCAAAAGATATCAGGATTGGGAATCCTAAAAGCTTTGCTAACCGCCATCACTGGGTTACCTATCTGGGCTCTGAATGCTTTTTTGACTACTGTTCATCACTGAGGCGTCTAAAGCAGGGGTTCTCAAACTTCATTGTACTGCAACCCCCTTCTGATAACAAAAATTATTATGCAACTCCAGAAGGGGGGACCGAAGCCTAAGCCGGCCAAAGCTGAATCCCAAGAGTTTCAGCCCCAGGCAGGGGGCCTGAAGCCCTCAGGCTTCGGCCCTAGGCAGTGGGGCTTGGGCTTCAGCTTCATCCTCAGCCCCAGGCATCAGCAAGTCTAACGCCAGCCCTGGCGACCCTGTTGAAACGGGGTCCTGACCCAGAGTTTGAGAACTGCTGTTCTAAAGTAATGTGAATAGAGAGATTAAGTCTAAGGTTTAATTTTAAAGCTTCATATCATGGTTACAGGACTAGCTTCATGTCTCTCCCCCTTCTTGTCTCTGAATGCACTTTCTCAGCTGTCAGGCCTCATGCCTTTAGCTATCTCATGGTGAACTCCACAATTCTCTCCCCATCTTAGGGCAGGTCTACACGACTGCTTATGCTGATATAATTTATGTCGCTTGGGGTGTGAAAAAGCCACCCCCCCCGAGAGACACAAGGTACAGCAACCTAAGTGCTGTCTACACCGGTGCTATGTTGGTGGGAGATGCTCTCCCGCCGACATAGCTTCTGCCTCTCTGATGCAGCTGCGCAGATGTAGCACTTCTAGTGCAGACTAGCTCTTAGAATGGGCCCTCGGCTACAGCACCCTGTGTATCAAGCATTTGTACCCAACAGGTCAATCTGAGTTTAAGCACCTGCAATTCTTCCCTTTGGGATTTGGTGACCAGTAGTATACGGGGACAAGACAGCTTTCTTAAAACCAAAGTGGTGTTTATTTTGCAGTAGGAGCAAAGCATTTAAAGAAAGAATTTGAAAACAACTAACTGTCTGCATATGTGTCTATTACCTAAAGGCCTACCATTCCCTGGTGGTATCCTACGCAAGCCTAAGTTCTTTAGTCAACCCCAGCAGGTGCCTTTGTCTATCTGGTTCCATCAAAAAACTACCCCCTCTCTTGAGAGAGAGTCCCTTTTAAAACCAAACTATATAGTTCCTTTGCTCTCTTGTGTTCCTGGGCCTTTTCCTTTCCTGGCATTAAGTGTTTATCATGAGCCATTCTTTCCTTTCCTGCTTGTTTTTCCAAACAGCCCCTCCTGTTAAACTAAACTAATGTATTCATATAGCAAACGAGCTAATAACCAGGTCAGCATACAGTGTTAGTGAATTATTAAAGGAAAACTTCAAATCCATCACACCTTGGCGCTTTTGGAGTTCCCATTAGAGTGCTGTTCATGCTGCTTCTGACTGGCCAATTGGTGTCACATTGAGCAGTGTAACATTAATCCTCCTCTGTGGATCTAAACACGTGACCTTTTGTAGTTCGTGCTGACCAAGCTGGCTTAGAAAGTTCTGTGGTTCATACCTATAATTCTTGATTGGTTGTGGATGGTATAGCTTTTGTGCCCCTGAAATGACCCTTCAGGCCTGAACTCTTTCAAAAATAATTTCTCTCTCTTACAAGGTTAGTTACTATGACAAGACCACTGTAGGTTTGAACAAGTTTCAGAGTAGCAGCTGTGTTAGTCTGTATTTGCAAAAATAATAATAGCTCACCTTAAGTGATCACTCTCATTACAGTGTGTATGGTAACACCCATTGTTTCATGTTCTGTGTGTATATAAATCTCCCCACTGTATTTTCCACTGTATGCATCCGATGAAGTGAGCTGTAGCTCACGAAAGCTTATGCTCTAATAAATTTGTTAGTTTCTAAGGTGCCACAAGTACTCCTTTTCTTTTTGTAGGCTTGAAGTCAGCCGTCAAAACTGAAAAATGATCTTATAAAAACTTTATACAGTTATTTAAGAATTCCTGCAGATGCTTTTGCAAAAGCAATAGCAAGCCCTCAGGAGATCTATTCTGTTCCTTACATGCATCTGTACAAAGCCCAGAACTTACCCAGTGCCATTTGCCTTCAGCTGCTGATGTTTACTATGTGCATGTTTAAACAAGAAGGGCTTTGGATAACTTTATAGTAAGAGAAAACGCATTCACAAAGGGTCCCACATTAGTCTCTATTTTTGTCTTTAGAGCAGAGGTGCACATTGTACAGCCCGCAAGCCCTCAAATATGTGCCAGGTCTTGGTTTTGTTTTGTGAAGCCTTCTGCAAAATAATATATGAAGAGCTCTGGCTAGCGCTCTCACCACCTATGAACAGATTCTCCCATCTCTGGCCACCAGCTCTTTTCTTAAAATTCTCTTTGGTTGTAGCAACTACACCCTTTGTTACACCTATTTCTGATGTGCATTGGCTTCTGGAAAGCTCTCTACATAGAACAGGAGGATGGGAACTGGTGCCAGAGTAATCCAGGAACATGGATGGATAACCGAAGGACAGAACTCTATTTGGTGGATCAGATGTGGATTCCCTGGAAGTGCGAGGGCTTAAGGCAACTACTGCCCTCTCTTTATAGTTGTCGGGTTAGGAAAGAGCTTATCCAACCACAAGTTTTTATTGGTGGTAAATTCAGGCAACAAGCAATCTCTGTTGATCAAGGATGATTGTATTATATTTTGTAAGTTTTAATACATCTTTAGAGAAATTTGGGGCATCCTTCGATGTATTGGCAATGTGACCATACGTTTTGCAAAGTTGAGCTGTCCCTGGGTACCTAGAAACATCATATAAATCAATTTCTGAGTGCAAGGCTCTCATGCAGTTCCCTGTTCATGACTTCCAGCTGGTAAACCATCTGGACTGGCATCCCTGGAAAACAGTGGTGGGATCCTTGAACTTTAGTGAGAGTTCCTGTACTTTTCAAAGTGTTGTCTAACCAAAGCTCTGGTATCCGTTTTGGTACATGATTTGAATTGCTTTACGGAGGGTTTCTTCATGAGTAATTCATGCACTCCAGTCCCCCCTCCCTTTAACATTGGCTTCTGAAAGATTCCATATCCTGCAAAACATCTTCCTCACTAACCCCACTACCTCCCCCCAAGGTACCTACCAAAATCCTGTATAACTCATAGCATCTCCCCAGGTGTTACTGTATATGAAAACAGAGAATCATTGAGTGTTTTTTTGAATAAGGATTCTTAACAAAGAAAAATGAGGGTTGGTTGGTGAGAGGGGGAAGTTTCATACTCGCTGCATGAAATAGACAATATTTCCTGAAACAGGAGATACTAACCTCAAAGAATTTAAAATAAAACATTCATTTTATTATTTTTTGAAAAGGGGAGAAAATATAGTAGAATAGTCAGTCTTTTTATTCTAAGTGCAGATGAAATTGATTAAACCTTAAAAACTCGCCTCAGTCCACCCGGTTTATTAATTGAAGAATTTCCTCTTCCACAGAATGGGAAGTGCACATTAAAACAGAGCTTTGCCCCTGAGTAGCAATGATACTTGAGAACGGCACATTTTCTGCAATCCCATTTTCTCTTCTGTGCTAGAGGAAATCCTAACATGGTAAAAAGCATATTTAAAAAAATATGTTTAAGGAAGTCCGCTTTCATTTCCTTGTAAGCATGAAATCAAATTATAGCCCATGGCCTACAATTATTTTATTTTGGCATTTCTGCTTCCTTTCGCTGCCTGTGAACAGGAGTTGTACTGTTTGCGCAAAGTCAGCTAAAAAGATTACCACAAACAGAAAAAAGGACACAGTAACTTAAAGAAGCAAGGAGTCAGAATCCATACTTATGCTCTGTGCTCAAGTGGCATGCAAAATCTCTTCACTGGTTCATACTCGGACCCAGGCCTTTTTCCTTTTTTCTCCCTCCCCAGGAGATTAGTGCAGATTAGTGACATTTTTACTATGTTTGTGGCCAAGTGATCTGCAGCTTTACATTGATAGTGATTGTAGCAAAAATCTGATTTGGCGCCATATTAAGTTGCTGCCTGCCAAAATAAAATAAAATAAACCTCTAATTTTCTTGTTTTTCACCCATTTGAAAAAAAAAATAGCTCAGATTCTCCCAATTAGTAGCTGGAAATACTTTTTGGTTCACCCTTTTCACCCATACTAAAATTGCAAGTCAGATTAGTGTGTAGAGTTTTTATAATCCAGTTCTAAAAATGTGTACTCTGTATGTAATAAAATGGTAATCAACTCTTGGAATTGAGACGTTAAAAAGAGAGGCCTAAATCAGTGGTTCTCAAACTTTTGTACTGGTGACTCCTTTCACATAGCAGGTCTCCGAGTGTGACCCCCTTATAAATTAAAAACACTTTAAAATATATTTAACACCATTTCAATGGTGGCAGTGAAGCGGGGTTTGGGGTGGAGGCTGACAACTCATGACCCTCCATGTAGTAACCTCGCGACCCCCTGAGGGGTCCCAACCCCCAGTTTGAAAACCCCTGGCCTAAATGATTTTTCTAGACATAACCCTGTCCTTGTTACCCTATTTAGAATGACATACAACTGACATGCAGTGGAGAGAATTGACTTTTTTAGGTCCTGATCCCACAATTAGTTGTGCATGGGTGAACAGCTGCGTCTTTACAGAACCCCATTGATTTCACTGAGGTCTTTGAGCATGGACCATCAACATGCAACAAACTGTATGAGCAGAGCCTTAATCTGTGAGTTTGTTTATATCCGTGGTTCTCAAACTATTGTACTGGTGACCCCTTTCACATAGGAAGCCTCTGAGTGCGACCCCCCCCTTTAAAAATTAAAAACACTTGTTTATATATTTAACACCATTATAAATGCTGGAGGCAAAGCAGGCTTTGGGGTGGAGGCTGACTGCTTGTGACCCTCCATGAAATAACCTTGCGACCCCCTGAGGGGTCCCGACCCCGAGTTTGAGTACCCGTGGTTTATATGGAGATCCATAACAGCATATGTGGTCAAGACCTGGATGGATTTGCTTCTTGTGAGAGATGGGCTGTTCCCTCTGTACTGCAATAGAAGTCATAAAGACTGATCCATGTGTTGTGTGCACATAACAGAGTATTTTTACAATAGACTGGATCTTAGCAGCATTCTACAACAAATGTGTATTTAAGAAATTTAGTTTTATTTCTTCTCTAGCACCTTTGCCTAGGAATGCAAGACACCAGCATATAGCAGTTGTAGGGACTAGCCTTCAGCCTTCCACTTTCTTTAAACTACAGTACAAAAAATCAACAACACATTGTTTTGTTATAGTAGGGTTGGAATCAAGTCCAGTGTATTATTTTAAAACTTAATGAGTTTGAAAATGTGTTTTATTGGGGGTGGATTCTCCTGGCTGCTGGGTTAAATTACTATTTAATTCTGTTTCTTTTCTGGTCTCTTGTGCTTAGAACCCTAAATGGGATTTCCTTTTTATTCATACTATACATCCAAAGAAATGACAATAAACAAAATAAATTAATAGAGGAACTGGAAGAGAGAAATTCAATTTGGTTTTTAAGATCACTATTTTTTTTAAAAAAATCTAAAAAAACACAATGAGGTTTTTTTGGAGACAATGTCATTTTTAAAGTAGGTCATATATTTGGCTTACTAACCTTGACATTGTCCCGTTAAGAGACATACGTGACACAGAGTTGCTTCTGTCTTATATGGGCTAAGCACATCTCCTACCAGCTCAGCTAGTGGAAATTTTATTGTGGTTTACCAAGTAATGCTGCTGCCTATAGGTCATCATGAGGATGTCTTTCTGGTGAGGCATTAAAATACTATCATGATGGGCAAGATATAAGAACTAGACAGATAAGAGTCTTAGCTTGGGTAATGTGTGGGATGCACAAATAAATCAAGTTATTAGATAAAGGTCTCTGCTGACTTGTGGAGTCCACTCTAATATCTGGTCGCTAGTTGACTGGACACACACTGCTGGCTTCAGGGTCTCCCTGGCTGATATCTTTGGCTAAGTGCTCATTCTACAAGCTCCAAGTAATGGCAATAATAAATTATTACTTTTTTTTGCCAGCTATTCAGGTTTCCCCAAAGTTCTAAAGTAACTTTACTTTGCTAGGGATGTCTTGGATTTGGGTTTTTAAAGTAGGAATCAGATAATGTGTATCCCTAACTAAAGTCCTCATTTTAAGAGCATCTTTAAATAGCTGATCTCCTGTCAATCTGCTGATTATGGATGAATGCTGCTGCCTCCAAATTTAGCTTACACCATTTTACTATTTTTTCTTCTCTGATACTTTGTTGCTAGCCTAGTTGCTTTTTCTTATCTCTGGCTGTCATCACAGAGACTTTTTTCACTAGTTATCTTCATTGTCAGTTATTTTTTCTGACTTAGTAAATGTCTGTTGCTTTATTTTATTGTTCTCGTTTGTTGTTTCTTATCTTGCAATATAATTCCCATCTTTCGTCAACCCTCCTCCCGCCCCCGTATGTCTTTAGGTGACAACTAGCTTCTATTTAATTTCTCTTATTAGAGGGCCGTGTCTTTGAGCAGTGTGTCATCACCAGAAGGATACACTCTAATAGTTGATTTACCATTTTCAGGCTAAGTGGGAAATTACTTCAGGAAGCCTTTTTGATATTCTTTCTGAATGTGCTTCAACATTTCTTTCAGAAAGTAATGGATGAAACAGTAAATGGAAGGCTGCGTACTTGTTCTGGAGGGGATCTCTTGATTTCCTCGGCTTAATTTTATAATTGATTCCCTCAGTATGGATGTAATAGTCACTGCTGCTTCCATATATGTGTCTTGGTCTTCTGCATGTATCAGCTTCATTCAGATTAATTTCAAGTACCATTGGCCTTCGTATGTGGTTCTGAAGAACTCTCCTCTCTTTTAGATCACTTCTCTATGTACGACAATATCCTCTGAAAAACGAAAACAGTTCAGCTACTCTTTATTCCTTTTCCCCACAGAGCCTGTGGAAGATGTTCTCTCAAAAAATGATGCAGGTTTTGGGCAGGTTGGATTTGGTTTAAATCAAATTGAATTAAGGAAGACTCATTTAATCAAGGATTTCTACATAAAAGTGCATTCTTGTTTGTTGTTATAACCTTAATACATATTCTTCACAACTCAGAGAAAGATGTAGGTTTCATTTTTAGAAGGTACACACTATTCATTTTAAAGTGATTTATTCTGAAAACTTTTCAGATTAGTTTTACAGCTATATCAGAAAATGAATGATTGTTTGGTTATTTCATTGACCAAAGGTAATTGAAGCAGATATTTATGAAGTCACTGGTTGGTGAACTATCTCCAGTTCAACGTATTAATCAGAAATATTTGGAGGATATTCTTGCCATGCTGTATTAGGAGGAGAACATCACCAGACAGACATTTAAATTGTTTTATTTAACTAAAACAACAACGTTATGTATTCTGGATTTTTTTTTTCTTCAACAGCAAACATATAATATTTTAACAAAACAAGCATATGAATTTTTGAATTTAAACATTCAAGATTTTTAAAATCAGGTTTTTGTTAAAATTGTTTTTAATTAAAATAGTTAAATGAAATATATTTTTTAAAAAAACAAAAATTAAATTGACTGTGTCACCAGGTCAACGTGAGAAATTTAAAATACTGGCTTCTGCAGCTAACTCAGTGATCTTCACCTTCATATTCCTGTTTGTTCATAATCTGGAAAAGAAAAAGAAGCTTTCCTGTTTTTTTCAGGTCCCAAATGATTTCTCAATTTGGAATGAATTAGTCCAAAGGAAGATAATATTCTTTCTACGCCGACAGAAGAAGTTACTGCTGTTAAAAGTGAGATTATCACTTCAACAGTCTCTGAATCCAAGTGCTTAATTGATTTCCAGCAGTTCACTGGTATGACTTTCTTTAAAACATCATCAGCAAACATATGTTTCTTGAATGGTTCTTATTCCCAAACTGGGTCTCTTTTACAGCCTGCTGCCATTATAGGTTTTCCCTTCTGGTGAGAGAATGGTATGGTAGATCTCAAATCAATGAAGGCTACTCTCAGAAAGACCTCAAGACTTCTGGAATATGCTACTCAAACAGTTTCACTTTTGTTTCTGCTGCCTGACCCTCCCTTCTCACGTTTATCTCCAGACTTTTACTCCTTGTCCAGATCTATTCCACCCCCAACAATCTTCTATTCATTGAACTTTTTGAAACTTTACACTTTTAGAGAGAGGTAAGGGATTGACTCTGTGTACACAAATTTGCAGAGGGACTGTAGGGTTGAGGTCTGTTATTTCTTACCTCTAGATATTTATTTATTTAAAAACATTTTTGCTGTTAACAAGCATGTTGTCTCTGAAGACCCAAATCCACAGTTTGAGAACTGCAAAACTAAGTATCTCTGATGGTATCTTCTAGACTGAGCACTGAGTCCCATTGGGTAGATAGAAAGATTAACCTAAATAATCTATACAGAAGCCCATGGAACTCCATAAGATGGGGTCCCTAATCCATGAACTACTGGAACTCATTTACAAAACTTTTCTTAAACAGTACATGACTATATTGTCTCATACTATAGAATTAGAATTTATAATCCCTATTCCATGATGAGATATCTTTGAGCTATAATGTATCTTAATTAAAACTATCTTTAGATAGGTTTTTCCTCAAAAAGCATTTTATTAAAAAAATCCGATTTAAATAAAAAAAATCCGATTTTTTTTTATTTAAAAAAAATAGATTTTTGTCCACCCTGGTTTTGCGTGAGATATCATCACCTTGTTTATTCCTGTAATTGTTTTTGATGTCCATACTGCTGTATCATAGAATATCAGGGTGGAAGGGACCTCATCTAGTCCAACCCCCTGCTCAAAGCAAGACCAATCCCCAATTTTTGCCCCAGATCCCTAAATGGCCCCCTCAAGGATTGAACTCACAACCCTGGGTTTAGCAGGCCAATGCTCAAACGTCTGAGCTATTGCAGTGATAATGTTCTCAATACCTGAATTAAAAGCTTTCTTCAAGTGAGATTCTATACATAGTAGTACATTTATATAGGTTCATCCTTACTTGTGCTTTCCCTATTCCTGAAGTCCTGAGATACAGAGGAAAATAACACAGACATGTTTCAGTTCTTTTTGTTGACTGAAATACAACATTGTAGTGAGTTGGTTGCTTGGTGTTTTGAAGACCATTTAACCTGTAAATATGAGGCTGTTAGTTTCTAACATCTCCTTTCTTACCTGTAAGATATTTTTAAAGCAATACTGAAATTCAGTGAGATTGCCTCTTTCCAGTATATGCAGCTTTGCCATTTTTGCTCCAAGTGAGCTTCTGATTTTCATGAGAAGTCTGGCTGTTATATTCACCTCCTGTGCATCTTAGCTGACTTTTCCAGATTACTCTACTCCAGTAGCTCTACATTTATGATCCACGGATTGCAAGTGGTATAAGTAGCCCTTCCACAGAATGAAACCAATTTGAGAATTAAGCAGAGGAGCACTAGGGAATAGAGAAGAGAGGTGGGTCAGTGAGAAGATCTGTCCCTTTTGAAGTCATCCAAAGGGTGGGGAAAATTGGAAAACTACTGTTGTTGTTGTTGTTTGTTTATTATTTCTTTAGTTATAATATGATAGTGCCCAATGGGCCCATCAGCCTTAGGAACCATGTTGTGTTAAGGACTACACAAAGACATGTGAAGATATGGTCAATGCCTTGAGGAGTCTGCAGTCTAAATAAGTATGTTGGAGCCCTGTTCATCTTCACCTTTATTCCATGATTGCAATGAAGATGTTGATGCTTGCCATTCTATCTAGGTACTCTCCCAAAATGTGTGAACTGTCCTTTGTTCACGGGATACCTTCTCTTATACATTATTACTATTATTATATAACATTATTTATTTTATTAATTGAGCCCAGTCAGCATGCTAAGCACTGTATAGAACATAGAGGAGGCAAGGTCCCTGCTCCAGAGAGCTTACAGTATAATGAGACTAACACATTTTTACCGTGTGTGTATAATTATATTTTTGTCAGGAAGTCTTGGATCAATACGTCATTTCTTGGATGCCCTATATGAGCTGTCTCCTTGGGTTATTCACTTGTCCCTCTTCTTTCTCTCTCTCTCTGTCTTCTCTTTGCCTTTAAGTTGTTCCTGGTAGACATTCTGCACCTGCTTCCCTAATCTGGACTGCTCTTGTTAATCATTTCATTATTATTAATGTTTTGTTATTTGTATTGTTGTAGTGTCTAGGCATCCCAATCAGGGCTGCATTGTGCTAGGTGCTGCTCATGTATGCGATGAAAAGACAGTTCCTGTCCCAAAGAGCTTTGTTGTGGCCACCTCCAGGATAAAGCCAGATATCAAGAGGTTAAAGTTCTGTTTATACGTACAGCATTCTCTAAACAAACAGAAAAAAATTGTGTGCATTTATCTCTGATTAAAATCTTATATAAAAATATTGTATACAGGTTTGGCCTTTGGACCTGGTTAGTGGCCTTTGGACCTTCTGTGATGCAAAGATTGTGCAACAGGGACCTAATGAATTTAACATTTTGGTGTTTCGCAATAGTCAGCCGAAACAATTCTTCTTGTACCTTGGTGTTTACACCCTTCAGCTGTCATCTGGCCAACCTTTACATATTTAATGTTCTTACTCGTTCCCATGAAAGTTGTTGGTTTATATTTGATGCAATTATTTTTATTTCATAATTTCATATTTTGACTGTGGTGCTGCTTTTGGTTTCTTAAATAAACCGCAACAGAAACTCTAGTGAGTCTTACATTTTAAGGGTTTCATATGTTAAAAAAAATTGTCTGGAGGTGCTAATAGATTAATTTTATTAATATTAATAATTAGCTAATAGATAAATATCACAATTAGTGGCATATGTAATGTTTACTTAAAGTTATTGAAATAAACTGCAATAAAATGTCATTAGGGTTACAACATAAATTAACATTTGTATATACACTGCACATGAAGGCTGCAGTGCAATCTTTATCTTTTGTCAGTGGGCTTAGATATTGTAGAACATATGGTGTCAAATTAGCCGCTGTTCTCAAAGGCAAGATTCTGATCTCAGTTACCCTGGTTTAAATCTGGACTAACTGAGATCAAAATTTGGCCTAGAGTGTCTCTAGAGACCCATATTTACCTTGTCATAGTAATTAGTTGGAAGAGGGTGAGCTAAAGCATACTGTGCAACCATCATTACGTTAATGGTTATATGTCTTAAATATAATTATAGCTAATAATGTTAAAATCAGCCAAGAAGTTAAGGTTAATGGTTCATTCACATTCATTCGAACAGGTATCAGCAATGTAGGAAGAGTATGTGTGCAATAAAGCTTCGTACAAAACATCCTTTCATTACAGTTGTAAAAACAAACCAACCTCCCCCTGCTGTGTGTGCTTAGAACTAGTGTTTTTAATTGTCAAATATTAACTAATTTAAAATATTTTTACCTTGCTTAAAGTACTGACACTTGTTCACATTCAGAACTATCTGCACACTTTTTCTTATTGTTAGATTTAAGCCATTTTGGCATGGAGTTTAGTGCCTCCAAGCCCCCTCCTGTTCCCTCAAAAATGCAGTTTAATGCTATTTTATACTGTAATTAAAAACTGCTTAAAGGAGTAAAACAATTTCTGCAATAACAAAACCAGAAAATGCATTTGTAGGGATCACATACGCTAAGCTTGCCTCATACCATTTTTTAAATGATTAAGATACTGCATGAGAAAATGCTGTGCTAACTACACTGCTATGATAATGATCCTGCTGTAGCTTAAAAGGGGTCTTCATGCAGTATTACAAGATGAAAAGCTTTGATAGGTTGAAAGTAGTCATTTATAACTGTTAACTTTTGCTGCTGCAATTCCCACCCACTCACTCACCCATGAAATCCACTCTCAGAATGATTTCCTATCCTGAGTTCATGGGAATTACAAACAAGGCTGTCTGTTTCCATGCGATGGCTTATGATGAAAATTAAGCAAAAAAGTGTGGGTGAGAGGAGGAGAGAGAAAAGGAACAATTTTGTCAATTTCTTATTCGTAACAAAAGTTTCAGGAAAATATTAGAAACACTAGAAACTGGAATCCTGGGTACTGTAAATAATGATGCTAGATTTGTCACATTAGTTTCTTTTAGCATTTTGTTATTCTTGAAAGACGTTTTGTAGATCACTGCAACTCTCTACTAGTTCAGCTTTAGACCTTTACCTTTTTAGATTGAGCTTTGCTATATTAAGGTCTGTTGCACATGGCTTTCTAGTGCTTCATTTACAACATGCTCCTCTGAAACAGCTTCTGAGTATGTGAGTGGCATTGATGCACATCTTTGTCTGCTTGACGGTCAGTTATGTGTATCGATATCCTAGCAGGAAAGAGATAGAAGGGTCCTGAATGTGTGCGTAGTATGGTCCAGAGCAGTCCAGCCGTCAGAACCTTATCTGAAAACCAGTTTAGTCAATAATGGGAATCTTCACTTAATGATATTTAGAACTTGTGATACTACTACTAATAAAAATTGGAGGAAAAATGAGGCCACGAGAACTCTAGATAAATTTAGACTCAAAGTGAATTATATTCCTCTCAGTGAAGGATTAGGGATGTGGGAAATCTGCCTGTATTTGTTCAGCTGTTGCAGAGATCTGAAGTGCACATACTGTACATGCTTTAATTCAAGGCAGAATGACAATATACTGTGGTGTTTAGTCAATTCCCTCAACATCAGAAAAGTATATAAATCAAGTGACTTGAAAAACTTGTTTTAATGTATTTAGAATTGATTAAAATGACCATTTGGCGGTTTGAACGTTGGTATTCTTGGAAAAGCACTTCCTTCTATGCCAAGTTTTGGATGCCGGGCCGGCAGAAGAGGACAAAGCTCAGCTCGCTAATTGAAGGGCAGAATGTTTCCTAAATCTCCCTCTTGTTCTGAAGTATCCTGTTAATGCAGATATTCCTGCACACCAGTCAAAAACTATTAGCCAGTGTTACCATAGAGCACCGAAAACTATGTAACCATAATCTTTGTCAAATCGTGTAACTCTTTCACCTTCCCCTCCTCTCCTTTTTTGCTGCTTAACATCCAAACACAAAACTGTTAACGTCAGCACGTGGAAGAGGGAACGAACAAGATTACTGTTCCAGCAGGGGTTATTTCTTCACCTTAGTAGTAAGGTAGATGCAATTCTTCATCATCTTTTCATTCTCTTCTGTTCTTACAGTGAATCTTGCACATTCCTCTTTTGGCTGATGCTTCCCAGAATGTTGCTCCATAAAGTTCCAAAGGAGATCTTGAAAAGGGAAAATTAACCTATTTGAAGGATCCCAGTTTATCCTTGTTACAGTTGTAATAGTTTTTGGCCATCACTGATAGAATATTTTCACTGGTTTATTTGCTGGTGTTCTCCCTTCACACTTGCATTGAACCTTTTGCTCATTTTATAGATTTTGACCAAAATTTCAAACCTTGGTGCTTAAAGTTAGGCTTCTAAATCCATACTTAAATAAAAGTGGTTTGATTTTCAAAGGTTCTGAGCACACATGCAGCTCCCTTGATATCACTTTTTAAATGTCCCAAGCCAGTATTTTTATTTCAAACCTTTAAAGATGTCATGAGGGGAAGGTGGCAGATATATTTTTCTGCACTTTTAAATGAATACTGTCAAGTATTTCTGAACTTTCCATTTGTTTGAGCACACTTAGGAGCATGAAACATTTCTTTCCTCAGTGGTTTTGTTCTGTGACGTTTAAACTTCATTTTACTACTTTGGTCTAGGCTCCATAAGAATCACAGTAAAAACATTGTGACTTCATTTTCTTCTTTATGTAACAGCATCCTTAAAAATGTTAATATAGCTCTGCAAAGAGAGTTTCAGCTCTTTGGTTTTGTCTTCAAACAAATAATGAAACATAGATTACAATCAAAAGAGGATACTGAGAAATAATCATGTTAGTAATTATGGAAAGATCTAATAAAGACTCAGTATTATACTCCTGCAGTAAAATCTGTTTACCTTTGCAGCAGCATGAAATGTCTAACCCTGTTGCCCTCACTGTGGTGTGTGACCCAGTGTAAACAGTGTATATATGATCTCATTGTAGCATATTAATGTCTGTTTACAGTGTGTTACTGAATTAGTTGAGATGTGTGTCTTATGTCTGTGCTACAGTAAAGATCAATTCTATAACAAATATATTGCCCAAGTCCTTAATGTGAGACTGTCACTATAGTACAAAAGGTAACTTTTTATTCTAACAACTTTGGATTTCTTTGTGTAATTCTACTGTATCTTGCAATTCCTTGAGTTTTCAAATGGCATTGACCATAAACATGCTTTGGCTTTTCACCTTGGCTTCATGTTTTATTTGTGTGAGTGTATACACATTATGGACAGTGTTTACAGAAACACACTTTAGAAAGAGGGTCTCTAACTCTTTCATACAGGTATGATACCGACATTGACTTTTCTTCCAGGTGCCCAGATTATTGATTTGATGATGCTTGTAATAGACGTGACAAAAGGGATGCAGACTCAGTCAGCAGAGTGCTTGGTGATTGGGCAAATTGCCTGCCAGAAGATGGTGGTGGTTCTGAACAAAATAGACCTTCTTCCAGAGGGAAAGAGACAAGCTGCCATTGAGAAGATGACAAAGAAAATGCAGAAGACTCTGGAAAATACAAAGTAAGTTACCAAAGATGTTCTTCTAATGTAACAAAGCTTTTTGTACACCTACCTACCTCTCAGAGATGCTTTCACATACACCTTGGTTAGACCAGACACTGGCATAAAGAGATCTATGTACGGATGCATAGAAAGGGGTAAAGGTGTGTTCCCCTCCTCCCTCCTTACTCCCCCTTCCCCCCCCAACCCCCAAGAAATTCAAACCCTGTCTTAAATTTTGTATCTGATCCCTGAGCAAGATTTTTAAAAGTGACTTTCGGTTGCTGTGATTTTTGGTGCCCAGTTTGAGACAACTCCAGAGGGTAGTTGCTCAAGTGGCTAGCACTGATCATAGCTAGTTGACATATTTTTAAATACAACTGTTTCTATCTACACTAGGTGCTAAGTGGTGTTTTAAAATGTGCCATTTGACGTATGTTAGTTGACACACCTCAGTTTCTCAGTGTAGACAAGAACTTTGTGAGTTCTGTGCTATTCTTTTGTGTTAATTTGCTGCACTCCCCTGCTGTGTGCTCCAGCTGCTCACTGTAGTCATTAAGGGTCTCATGGTGGCTGCTTTGTTCCTAAGGCCATGTCAACAATAAGGGGACTATAGAAGCATAGCTAAGGTGCTGTAGTTATGCTGGCCTAACCCCATAGTGTAGATTTAGGCTGAGTCTACACTGCCATTTTCAGTGCTAAAACTTTAGTTGTTCAAGGGTGTGAAAAAACCATCTCCCTGAGCGGCAAAAGTTTTAGCGCTGAAAAGTGCCTGTATAGACAGCGCTTTATCTCTGGGAGCTGTGCCCATTTGGGGTGGTTATTTTTTTTATCACCGGGAGAGCTCTCCCCCGACAATAAAGCATGACTACACTGCCCATGTCACAGTGCTGTTGCATCTGCGCTGTAACATGGGCAATGTAGACATACCCTCAGACTACTAGGACAAAAAGGATTTTTCTGTTGCTGTAGGAACACAACCTTTGAGCAGACATGCCAAACCCGGAAAAAAAGCTCAGAAATTGGGCTTGTTTTTGGCTTAATTGGCTTGCGTGTTGCTTGTTGGCTAGTTTTTGCCTTGTAGCTTGTTGTCGGTTGTGGGTTGTTGCATCTTTTTTTTTATCGGCTCCCAGCAAGTCATAGGTAAGGTGGGGAGAGAGCCAGGGGTGCACAGCGGGCCCACCCACAGTCCCAGACTGCACGCTGGGGGGATCTAGTCACATAGAGTGTTGGGGTTCTTAGAGATTGGCTTGTTTTGGCCTTATTTTGAAATGGGATTAGCTTGATTTTTGGCTTGTTGTTAAAGTCAGGGTGCTTATTTACCGCGTGAAAGTTGGCAATGGTGCCTTTGAGTGATGGTAGATACTTTGATGGATGCATTCATCTGTTGACCTAGCTGCATCTACAATGGGGTCAGGTCGGCATAACTACATTGTTCAGATGTGTGGATTTTTCACACCCCTGGGCACTATAAGCTACCTTGCTCTAAATTTTAATTGTAGAGTCAGCTTCAGTGTAGTGCTGTGAGAAGCAAACCAGAATTAAGATACTTAATCAATTTAAAGGCTCCCTTCGAATTCAGCTCAGATGAAACAACAGAAGTGAAATCTCCTGGTTTAAAAAAAAAAAAAAAAAAATCTGCCCTTTGGTTTATGGGGTTGTAACACTTCCTGCAATCCGGGAATCTTGTCAGCTGCAGAGAGAGGGAGGAGAAATTAGGGTTTTTCCTGAATTGAAGGTGAGAAGTGTGATTGGTCTTAATGGGAAAAGAACAGTGTGATGGATGGCTTAATTGAGAATATGGAAGATGCATTTGAGATTGGGATTGTCAGTTTGGTACAATAAAAATAATACTTTTGAATTAAGTAACGTGTGTTGAGTGTTTTGAGATCCTCGAATACAAGTGCAGCCTCTCAACTCCCCTAGGGGTAAGGCTGCAAGATACTATCTCCTTTTTATAGATTAGGAAATTGAAGTACAGATGGGTGAAGTGTTTTGTCCAGGGTCATGCTGTGGAAAGAATTCTGACTTATACTTACCTAGCTGCTAAATCACATTTGTTCCCAACGGCAGGCGTAAGAGCAGAAGTAGAGTGGGCATTTGAAGGTAAGGATTTTACCAGTGCTAGAGGAGCCAGTGGAGCTTCGTTGTGTAAGTCACCTCATATTTAAGTTATTTTTAATGGCAGATTAGTGGCCCCGTGCAGCTGAACAATCTGAAAATCTTACTTTTTATCAACTTCTCTGTTCTTTAGTCTGTTTCCTTTTGATCAGTACAGCATAGAGTTCACTAGAGTGAAGTTTCCTCTTGTGTACATAGTACAGAGACAAAATTCTGCAACTTGTGACTCTCCTTCATAGTTGTTGATGGAGAGCCAACGAATATAAAGCAACTTGTTTTCTCCTGTCAGGTAGATTGAGAAACTCTCCATTTTTATTACTTTTTATGAGTGCAGATACCTGTAACTTGGTCTGAGATTGCTTAAACTTTTTAAATCCCCATCTCTATCACACCAAATATATATATGAGGTTTTTTTTAGCTGTGCCTTTTAGTTAATAAAATTCATTCATCAGATAAAATGATCACACTTACATGGCTGTTCCATAAGAATTCAGATTTGTTATTCACAGCTGAAGTGGCCATCAGACTGCAAAAATGAACAACTTAAACATAAAGGTTTAATTTTATCTCATAGTTTTTCTACAATTTTATTTACTTGCTGGAAAGGTTGACCCACTGCACATCTCTTATCTTGAAACAGAAATGAAAATAATATTTCAATTTTTACATATTTCTTATCGGAGAAACAGTTCTATTTGGTACAAATAAGTTAAATTTTGAGAAAGTAATGATTTATAATCGTTCATCTTTGCAAAAAGAAAAGGAGTACTTGTGGCACCTTAGAGACTAACCAATTTATTTGAGCATAAGCTTTCGTGAGCTACAGCTCACTTCATCGGATGCATACTGTGGAATGTGTAGAAGATCTTTTTATATACACACAAAGCATGAAAAAATACCTCCTCCCATCCCACTCTCCTGCTGGTAATAGCTTATCTAAAGATAGCAGGAGAGTGGGGTGGGAGGAGGTATTTTTTCATGCTTTGTGTGTATATAAAAAGATCTTCTACACTTTCCACAGTATGCATCCAATGAAGTGAGCTGTAGCTCACAAAAGCTTATGCTCAAATAAATTGGTTAGTCTCTAAGGTGCCACAAGTACTCCTTTTCTTTTTGAGAATACAGATTAACCCGGCTGTTACTCTGAAACTCATCTTTGCAAACTAGTCAAAGGCTAGCAAAATGGCAAAATAGAGGTTCATTTTATTTTGCCTGAATGGAGATCATTACTCCTGCATGGCACTCTGGTCATAGGTTAAAGTTTGAGAACATACTGCAAATAAAGAGGAAAAAATACTTTTATAGTGACCTATTGTATGGGGATCAACACCTAATTGTCTGTGGAGTTTGGTTGTGGTCATACCTATATTCAGAAAGCTAAAATTATAAATATATTGGAAGGAAACTAGAGTGTCTTCTCATGGGTTCTTCTCTGCACTGAGCGCACATATACCCTCTGAACACAATCCTTTCTTAAGAGCTGGGGAACACAAATAGGCCTTGCAGAGCATACCCTGAAAGTTGGCTGATATTATCAAACTAAGGGGGAACTGAGTTCTAGAGTGAAACCTCTTACCTGCAGATGCTCTGTCTCCACCCCCTTGCTATTTAAGAAAAGGTCCTCTCAGCTGATCTGAACTGCTCTGGTTCTCCATGGAGATAGATGGTCTTTCATAATGTTTTAGTTGAAGTCATTTGAACTTCAGATCCCAGGGATGCTCGTATATCAGATGTCTGTTATCTTTCCCACCCATAAAAGATTCAGCATTCGGACATCAGATCTGTTGTTTGTGAATTTTTAAAAGCATTGCTGACCTGGGCTTGTCCTAAAGTGCCAGCCCCACTGTGCAGCAGACATACTTTATTTCCTGACAGCCTCTTTCCCATCATGAACTCTGTGCTATCAAACACAGACAATTTAAGCTGGTTTTGCATTTCCAAATGACTCTTACTTATGGGACACCACTGAGATCATTTGGCAGCCTGCCTTCTACCTCACACACTCATCTATAGTTACTGGGGGAAACTTCAGTTACTAAAATAGTGGTTCTGTCCATGCTATGGGTAAAGCCCTGTATCAACAACCAAATATAAAGTGTGGTTGCTAGTAAGGTTGCAACTATAGAGGGAACAGTGCTATAGACCCTGACAACAACAGATTACAGCTGCTGCCATATGACTTCAGTGCAATGGAGAAAGAGAAGAGGGATGGTAAGAATAGCTCTGTCATCCTTCTGCAGGTTTGGTGCTTTCAGAATTTGGCCTCATTTACAGTTGACCGTTCTGCAGATTGGCACCTATAATCAATCAAAGCCAAAATATTTCACACCAGAAATCAAAATTAGTGTTGTGTTTTTGTCTAGGTTCCTTGTCCGCACTAGCTTTTCTCTTTGTTTGGTGGAGACTAAGACACCACTTGCAATACGTTATTTGTGGTGGAGTAAAGTAGTTCTAATAGGGTCTCCTTATATTTGAATGTATTTCTAAAAGCAGCATGTGACGCCTCTAGCTTATGTTACATGGTGTTCTTGTGGAAAGAATGAGACACCTGGTTCAGCATTAATTTGTTTATTGCCCAAAAGTGTTTGGATAAAAATAACTGAATTTCCAAAAGCTTTATGGTTAATGGCTGGAATTCTCGGTGCATAATTTGATCATCCTTTGTCCCTGGGAGCCTCAGGCGTATGGCACATAAACAGAGAAAGTACCTTGTATACTGGATTAGTGTTTGATGACTTCTGCAGAGGGAGCACATTTAGTGATCGTTCTCTCTGTATCAGTGAGCTGTCTTTTCCCCCCTAGTTCTTGCCTTTTGAGATGAAAATCTAAAAGTTTAAGTTGGGAGAGGAGGAGAGCAAAAGGGATCCCATTCACTCTGATTTTGTGACCTGTCTCAATTGTACAGTAATTGAGTATTTATAAGAACTGAACACTTCCAGTATGTGAAGGTTTTTCCTGCTCTTCTGCTTTTATCATATTTTACTGGCCATTGTGACTGTGTGGGGGTTGTTTTGGCTTTTTAAAAAGACTCTGGCCTATTAAAGGCCCTAGTCCTTAGGCAGGCAGGTTTTAATTTTGGTTCCTTTCAGAAGTTTTAAAAAAAATTAATTGTCAAAATGAGTTATTAGATGAGATAAACCAATAGTTTGCATCTCACAAAAGGTATAATATTACAGATTCTTTTAGCTGTTAAGAAGAGCTCTATACGTTACAGGGTCAAAGAATAAAATTGGTTACAAAAGGAAGTCTTAAACTCCAGGATTGAACTGGATGACTTAGTGATCTTCTTTTAAGCTTTTCTCACTTGAGATGGCAAAACAAGGTGCCTGTTAAACAACCACTTACCTCTTCTTTCTAAAAAGAAAAGGAGTACTCGTGGCACCTTAAATACTAACAAATTTATTTGAGCATAAGCTTTCGTGAGCTACAGCTCACTTCATCGGATGCATTCAGTGGAAAATACAGTGGGGAGATTTATATACATAGAGAACATGAAACAATGGGTATTACCATACACACTGTAATGAGAGTTTTAGAGTAGCAGCTGTGTTAGTCTGTATTTGCAAAAGAAAAGGAGTACTTGTGGCACCTTAGAGACTAACCAATTTATTTGAGCACAAGCTTTCGTGAGCTACAGTTCACTTCATCGGATGCATAGATATGTGGACACAGTTGGCAATGGGCTTTGTTGCAAGGACAGGTTCCTGGGTTAGTGGTTCTGTTGTGTGGTTGCTGGTGAGTATTTGCAAATACATATCTATTCAGGGGACACCATCATAGGGCCTAATCACATAAGCCACACTATCAGAGGCTCGTTCACCTGCACATCTACCAATGTGATATATATCATCATGTGCCAGCAATGCCCCTCTACCATGTACATTGGTCAAACTGGACAGTCTCTGCGAAAAAGAATAAATGGACACAAATCAGACGTCAAGAATTATAACATTCAAAAGCCAGTCGGAGAACACTTCAATCTCTTTGGTCACTCGATTACAGACCTAAAAGTTGCAATTCTTCAACAAAAAAACTTCAAAAACAGACTCCAACAAGAGACTGCCGAATTGGAATTAATTTGCAAACTGGATACAATTAACTTGGGCTTGAATAAAGACTGGGAGGGGATGGGTCATTACACAAAGTAAAACTATTTCCCCTTGTTTATTCCCCACCCCCACCCCCGTTTCTAAGACGTTCTTGTCAACTGCTGGAAATGGTCCACCTTGATTATCACTACAAAAAGTTTTTCTCTCTCCTCCCCCGTCCACCGGCTCTCCTGCTGGTAATAGCTCACCTTAAGTGATCACTCTTGTTACAGTGTGTATGGTAACACCCATTGTTTCATGTTCTCTATATATATATATAAATTTCCCCACTGTATTTTCCACTGAATGCATCCGATGAAGTGAGCTGTAGCTCACGAAAGCTTATGCTCAAATAAATTTGTTAGTCTCTAAGGTGCCACAAGTACTCCTTTTCTTTTTGCGAATACAGACTAACACGGCTGCTACTCTGAAACTCTTCTTTCTAGTATGCTTTGATTACCAGTTAAATAGTTAATACTGTTGACATTTCCATTATAATCATTAGGCTTCAGAGTTCACATCCCCATATATGAGTAGAGACAAATCTCAACACTATGGTTTCGCGGTGTCTGTAGACTCAGTCAGACATCACTGCACTGTGTTACATTGATTCACATTTTGAAGGTTGTCCTTGCAGTTATGACAGTTAAAGGGTTGTGTTTTTTGTTTTTTTTTTAACGAAAGTTTAGAATCTGGAGCACAAGATGGGAACCCTCCAGGAAGAAAGGTCCAGCTTACTGAGCCCTCCACAAGCTGGCCCAGTTTGACTCCTGCTTAAACTATAGCCTTCTGAGGCAAGCTGTAATCTTATTATTAGGGAAGTCAGACCAGAAACTACAATGAAGTAAAATTAACTGTTAAAGATTCAGTAGTAAATTCAGAGGCACAAATAATAGTACATTCTCAGAAGCTGTCAATAATTCATTATTGCAGGACTAGATAAATCAATGTCAAAGGCCATTTCCTCATATGGATTGTCAGATGAGCTTTTATTACCATGTTCTACTTGCAAGTGCAGGGGACTTGTGGTCTTATGGTGGGAAGCTCTTTTTCTCTTTTAGGTTCCAAGGGTGTCCTATTGCTGCTGTTGCAGCTAAGCCTGGTGGACCAGAAGCCCCAGAGACTGTGAATCCACTAGGTGTTTCTGAACTAATTGAGGTAAATGTAATGAAAAAGCAAAACACTGTAAAATATGGCCCAGTTTCTTAAGTTCTTTGGTGTTTCTGTAATAATGTTTAATTCTAATGAATTGATGTGATATTAATGTGGGGTGTTCTAAGCACTTCTTTAGGAATCCATTCTAATTGAACAAACAAGTCAAGACTGCTTGTCCCAAAAGGTGAATTGTTGTATCAGATTTTTTTCAGCAGCCCAGTGCCCATGAGTGAAGAACTGCCGTAAAGAACTAACATGCTCAGCCCCAGTGGCAGTAACCAGCCACTAAGAAACTAGTACATGTTCAGTGGTGGAAGATTTTTGTTACGGTTAAGCAAAGAAGTTTCTTGTAAAATTGTGAGGGATTGTTAGGAGTAGTCAGTAAAATTAGTTTTAAAATTCTGCCATATCCCTGGAGAGTATCTTTTTATAATTACAGAAACAACTAAGTTTAACACCCTCTCCCCCACACCCCCAAACATTAAGGTTGTGAACTCAATCACTCAGAAGTTAGGAAATTTAGACAATCTTAGTTTGACTCCCTTTGGTGTATCCATTATGATACAGTCATTAATTACATGATCAATTTTTTTTTCCACATGAGCACTGCCTCGTTCAGTGTGCAGGATGGATGGTACTCAGTTAACGAGCAGCATTTGAATATTTTATTTTCTCATCATTGTTCCATGTTCCTTATTTACTGGGCATTATTCAAACTTTGTTCTGACTACAGAATTATTCATTTCCTCATGGATTTTTCAAGGCACTTATCACTCTAGCATTTGAGTGCTTCACAGACATTAATGAATTTATTTTCACAACACCTTTGTGAGATGAGGGGGTAGTATTATTCCCATTTTATATATGGGGAGCTGAGGTTTAGAGAGATTAACTATCTGCTGATTTTGGGTGCCCAATTTGAGATGTCTATAACCTGATTTTTCAGAGTACTTAGCATTATATAGCATTTCATATGTTCATATCATTCGATCTCTCTCTCTCTCTCGTGCACACACATACATGCGCGCACCCCCCCCCCCCCAGCTGTGGAAAGCTTGGTTAAAGAGACTTGCCTAGTATTACATAGGAACTCTATGACAGAGGCAGGGATAGAATCCAGTTGTCCAGGGCAACATAAAACTGCCTTAACCATGAGACCATCCTTTCTCTTCCTGCACTCCCCTGCCTCCTTTACTACACACTTTCCAACTTCTTCAACAAATGAGGTTGGGGTCATACAGACAACAGCCTCCTTCGCTACACCATGCTAATTCATTCCCACAGCACGGTCCTTTGTATGGCACTGAATGAGGCAGGGGTTCTATTATAAAAATATTTGATCATGCAGTTAAAGACTGTATATAATGGATATGCAGAAGGGGGCTGAATTTAAGGCTGCACAGGAAACCTTAGTTTTGTCATTTTTCTAACTTTTGAGTGCTTGACTTTGCAACCTTAATAATGTTTTTTGACATTACTTTTTGTGAAGTTTCCCAGGTTTTTAAAAAAGCAGACTAAAAAACCCAAATTCCATTATATATTGTAATCTACATGGGTCATCAGCAGTGTTTGGAACCCTTTGATCCATCTCACAGATTTCTGCCACTTGAGCTAATGGAGTAACTGGTAGCAATAATAGGTTGTCATTTTATGTGGACCAGCCCTGTGGAAATAAGGCACCCATTTTGCTAGTGGGTTTCCCAGCTATTTGCTGACGGCAGAGGAATGGTGAGCCTTGGGAATTTTGAGTTCCTCCATCCCCTTTAACCTGTTGCCTGTTTCCATCCTAGTCCCGTCTCTTCCTTTCCCCTTGCTCCTCATTCCAGTCCTGTTCTCTTTGTGTTCCCAGTCTTAAGTCCTCAGGCTTCTCATCCTAGTTCTGGTCTCCTTGAGCAGCTAGTCTTAGTTTCCCTCTCCAGGCTCTTTACAGCCAAGTCCCAATCTCACCCTTCCCCCAGTTTCTCTCTGTCTGTTTCCCATCCCTCGTCCTAGTCTTCTTCTCACCCAAGCCCTCTTGCTTCTTGTTATATCTGGGTCCTCATCCTTTCTCTTCTGCCCCTTTCCCTCATTCACTGGTTCACAATCCCAGTCTCTTTACCCAATATGCCCTAGTGCCCCCTAACCCTTCCAGTTCTAGTCTCACTAGGTTCCGTGTCCCAATCTGTTTTTCCCTCTCCCCACCCCAGTTTTTGTCCCCTCTGTATTTGGGTCAGGTGGTTTTCTCCTCCATGCTGGCTGGATGCCAGGGGGGCATTATTAATAGTACAGACGAGTCAGGCTTCTTTCTGGCAGTTCTGGTGCCTGCCTATACCCTAGCAGGGAGTTGCAATTACAGGAGAGTCCAGCTTTGCCCCTGTAGGCCTAGGCTTGAACATGCTCATTTACTCTGGGGGCATGACACGTGCGCAGTCCAGGCATATGTAGGAGCTGTGAGGGGAATTTTAGCTGCTAAACTCTAAAGTCTTCTCAGCATATTTTTGAAGCTTATAATGTGACCAAATATGAATGGATTTTCACATGGACAACAAAAGGCACATCCCTGGCATATAGGCTACCCCCTGCCAAATTTCACATCCCTGCTCCCAAGTGGGAGATGTTAAAACTTTTCAAAGAAAATGTTGCCAGGATTTTTTTAAATGGCAAAACAATATAGTTTTTCCTAACCTAATTCTTGGAAATGGCTGAACTGTTTTAGCTGAAACTTCCCAAAGAAATTCAGCCTGAGGCAGACACCCAGCATGTAAAATTTCAGCCCAAACAGTTAATTTGGCAAAGTTGGAAGCAACTGAACACATCATATTGTAATGGGAAGTGTCGGACAATCTTTATAGGTGATTCTACCACCCATCTACAATAAACTGGACTGTTATTTTAGTGTGTTACTAGATTCTTATCATGTCAGAGTGTGGGGTGTGCAGTACATTGGGTTGCTCACTGTGGATATCTGGTTCAAATACTGGGTAACAAGAGACAGTGGGTTTGATGTTAAATCCTTGTTGCTAGGACACATATCTACACGTCAAAACAATTCTATAATTTAGCACAACTTTCAGTTTCTGCTCAAGGGAATCCCAGTACTGTAAGAATACACAAGTTCTGTGCAAACACTGCCATTGTTCCTCAGTATTTCATCCCTACAATTTTAGTTCTGGACCTATCTCCCATTCTTCTACCATAGCTTCTCAGTCTTGACCCGCTGTTCCTGTCCTATGCCTTTTTATGAGCAGACACTGACAGTTGTACCAAATTGAAAGGGTATTTTTGTAATTCTCTCAACTGGGGACTAGGATTGAGATGTGAACCAGGTCCCTGACCCACTGCTGGCCACACTACTGCAGCCCATGATAATTAAGGTTTTTTCATCTTGCTGTCGTATTTTAACAAACAAAATGCAATGAAATCCTAGCCTGGTTAAGCTTGTCCTAAGCTTAATAAAGATGGTGCTTTTGAGAGAGAGAGAGCGATGAAAATAGTTTATTCCTTCAAGAAACGTCAACATAAATCCTAAGTCAGTCTCATTTAAATTCTCTTGTCTTATTCCAATACAATATTTCTTATGAGATAGAGGCAGGGATGAGTTTTCTGAGGCATTTTAAGATTACATATATAGCGAACTCTCCTCCTTCAAATCTGAGAAGCTATAGTGGTAAAATGCGCTTTAAAATGGCACTGGCATTTATTTTTAATCTAAGGAGTGCAGGGTTTTTCATTCTCTTTTGCCACAGTGTTTCTGTTTAGTTTCACAGGAGTTTTATCTCCAGCACAGTTTTGCTAGCCAAGCTGAATGTGCAGAACCAAATCTTTCTATGGCAGAAAATCAATCCCCTCTTGCTGCTGCTAAGTGTACATCTCCTCTGTAACGGTTACCGTTTATTTGACATTGGTCTATTTCAAGCTTGTTGTGGGACTCTTGAAGTCAGTAAAACTACAAGTTTATTGAATCAATCATCTCTTTTTGCATCACACCTGTCATGACATTTTCACCAAGACACGGTACTTCTTTTGTCTATCTTTCAGGTCCTGAAATCTCAGGCTTACCTGCCAACAAGAGACCCCACGGGACCCTTCCTTATGGCCATCGACCACTGTTTCTCCATCAAGGGTCAAGGCACAGTGATGACAGGGACTGTTCTTTCTGGCTCTGTGAGCCTAGGTGATAATGTGGAGATTCCTGCCCTGAAGGTGAGTTTTTTCTGTCACCCAGCCCCACGAGACTGAGAGAGACTCAACAAGGAACAGCATATTCTTCTCTGTTTCTTAGTTTGTTGATTTATTTGTTAACTTCTTTATTTTCCTGTTGTGCTGCTTTTAGCCCAAGCTGAGCAGGCAAGGATGATAGAAACTCAGTCATTTGGGATAGAGCGTAACTTGTAACATGGCATTGTCCAGTGGCTTATAGAATGTCATTAGCAAGGGAAATGGAAGCCTGAAGGTGAGACTTAAAGAGAGGAGGCCCTGGAAAGAGAAGTTTTAAATAGACTGGGCAGCCAAAAAGAGTGGAAACCTCTTCCCTCCCAACCTCTTCCAAGTTCCAATTCCCAGGTGTTGGTTAGAATGCTCTGCCTCTGGTCTTATAGCTAACTAAGAGAAGTGAGCCAGGACTTAAGCATTCTGCAGCTGCTGATTTAAATGGACCTATCTAGTTGCACATTAACAACAGCCTTCCTTTGGCTGAAGAAACCTGGAATGGGACTCCTTTTGGAGGTCATCAACACAACTCCTAGGTAGGAGGATATCACTGCAGAAGTGCTATGAGGAGCTCACACCCGCACAGACGGAGCATGCTGCTTTCTCAGTTCTCCCCAGGCATTCTGGTCCAGTGAGGGACTGGGCAAGGAGTTCTGATCTTTAGTGGTAGACCAGAACACTATTTTAAATAGTATCTTTCCTATAAACTGTCTCTGCTAACCTAGTTATGCAATAGAGTTATAGGGATATAATAAATAACACAGAGAGAGTGAGCTATTAAGAGGGGGAGCTGAGTGAATAGTAGGAGGAAATAATTCCACAAATTATTTCTTCATGTTCAGAAATGAAACGTAATTTGTTAGTGACCCTTTCATATTTACTTGGCATATTTTACTGCACAATCTTTTTCTAGTCCAAATGCTTGCTAAGAATTTATACATAGTTTGGCTATTTGTCAAAAATGAATGTTGAATTGTATATTTTTCCTTAAATTTACAGTTTGTGCTGTGCTGATTGAAGAACAGTTCAAATTACAAATTTTACAATTGAATATACACATTGATATATTTGATTGTAAGACTTGCAATTTGGATGAACTACAGGCCAAGAATTATTGGCTCAAGAATCTTGAGAATAATTTTGGATGAATGCATTTGAGAATTATGTGCTCTGTTTGTGACAATATGTAAACAAAAAAGGCAAAGTGTATTGAATAATTTAAGTATTGCAGATTATTTTCCTCATATTTATTAGGTGAAATAGGAAAGAGATAATTTAAAATGAGATTTGGAAAGAGATGAAGTCTGTTCTGCAGGGATGTAAGGGGAAGGAATCTTTTCCACACATGAGGAGCTGCAGAGGAGGTGGCTTTTGCACCAACTATGGTGAGATTGTGGGGAGAAAATGAAGTGAGGGAAGGAGAAGACAAAACAGTTTACATATACGGCATATAGCAAAGTACATATTAGGCTTAGCACTTTACAAACACTGATGAATTAATCCTCTTACTAGCTTGGTTAGGTAAAGCTTCATGAAGGCAGAACCTCTCTCTTCTTATTCTGTAAAGTAATGGGCAGTGTTGGAACTCATATTGTACCATCGACAGGTCATGAGGTAAGTCAGTGATGTTATTTGCATTTTACAGAGAGGGGAACTGAGGCACAGAAAAGAGAGGCAACTCATCCTGTGCCTTGCTTGTCCCACACAGAGTTGGGCTAGTATCCCTACTAAAGGTGAAAACTTTCGCAGGCCTACAAGGTAATGGAGGAAGCACATTTCACAGCACACTGTGGTTTACTGACCTTTCTTTGCCCCGACCCTATGATAACTGAGATTGACAGTTGGTGCCCACTGGGCATTTGGGGACATTGCAAACCAGCTGCTTTTTTAAATTTGAGGAACCCTCTCACCAAAAAAAGTGGCATCACTTTCTAATTCTACTAATGGACTTCGACATCTCTGACCGCTTGAACCTGCACAAAGGAGGGACACAGCAATTAAAAATAAACAGTGACATTCTCCAACGCCCATGCTTTCTCTGATTGAGGCTGAGAATGCCAACAGCGTATGGATTCCTTTACCTACTAAAGTGCCTATGTAAATTGCCATCTGGGGTTGATTATACCGCAAAGAGAAAAATTATATGTATGTGTTTGGCAAAAAGCTTTGACACAGCAAACTATTCTCTATCCAGGCAATTTAGTACCATTTGTTTTATAGCATTTGATTCACTTTGAAGAGCATGAACCTAGGATTTCTGCTGTGAAAACATAATATTGGCAGAATGCTGATTCTGAATCCTTTGGGATTACTCCAGTGGTCTCTAAAATCCACCTCCTCCCAGTTTACAAATTGCATTTGTTTATATAATGTGACATTTCTGCTACTACCTTTATAAAAACAGGTTCTGGGGCTGGGTAGTGAGGTTCTTATTTGTAATTATCCATTCACTTTAGGACTGATGTCAGTCAGTAAAACATATGTTTTGACATATTGTTGTAAGTATACTTTACTATGAGAATTTAGGTTAAAGCGAAGGGATGGTTACAAATTCAAGATTTCAATACTACTAATACTTAGGCTTGTGTACAGCAGTGGTTTTCAAACTGCAGGTCACAACCCAGTACCGTGTCACGGAATGTAAGGCACTGGGTCACGGCGGCTCTGGTCAGCACTGCTGACTGGGCTGTTAAAAGTCCTGTCGGCAGTGCTTCCCGGCTAAAGCAGGTTAGTCCCTCCCTGTTCCGACACTGCACTGTGCCCTGGAAGCAGCCAGCAGCAGGTTTGGCTCCTAGGTGGGGGCGCCATGAGGCTCTGTGCGCTGCCTTCGCCCCGAGCACTGGCTCTGCACTCCCGGCCATTGGGAGGTGGGCGAGAGGGGCACGGTGCCTGCGGACGAGTCTCATGGAACCATTTGTGTGCCTCTGCCTAGGAGCCGGACCTGCTGCTGACTGTGTCCAGGGCACAGCCCATCCCAGAACCCTGACCCCCTCTCACACCCCAACCCCCTTCCCCAGCCCAAAGCTCCCTCCCACATCCTGAACCACTCATTCCCGGCCCCACCCTGCAGCCCTCACCCTTGCACCTCAACTCTCTGCCTCAGCCCTGAGCCCTTCCCACACCCCAAAACCCTCACCCCCAGCTCAGTTGGGTCATGGGCATCAACAATTTTCTTCAACTGGGTCTTCAGAAAAAGAAGTTTGAAAACCACTGGTGTACAGAACCATTTCATTTAGTTTGCAGCAAGCTGGTGTGTGACTCTACCCTTCACTAGCCTGCCATGTGCAACCTAAATGTTGATATAGAAAAGTCCTTAGTCTTTGTTTAGCATATTCTAGTTAATAAATTGTGAAGTGCTTTTATAAAGGTGGGTGAGTATCCTTAGCCTCACTGTACTGATGGGAAAACTGAGGCATGCTGTGGTTTTTATGTGCCCAGGGTCAAACGTGAGGAAGAGCAGACCCAGGAAAAGAACTCACATCTCTGGTTTTCCATCTCTGGGCCTTGGACCTCAGCTGTCTTCAGCAGTCTTTTGAAAGAACACTGTCAAATAGTTTAGGCCCAACTTTTAGCTTTGTATTTCATAATTATTTAAATTTAATGGAAATATTTTTCTTTTTTTGCAACTTCCCCATGTAGCAGTGGGTTAGTTCAGGAGAATTAGAAAGTGAAAATTACTATGAGCTGTCTAAACTGTAAGCACTGATGAGTCTAGTTTCAATGTTTAAGCTAAACTAAAGGCAAAAAGAAAACAGAGAAATTTTGCAAATTATATTGGTTTTTAATTTTTTTCAGTGTTGTTAATCTTAAGGCTTTGGTTAGATTCAACAGTTACAGGCTCAATGGAAATCCTGCTGAGAAAGTAACATAGATAAGGTAATTTGTCAAGATAAGGAAGATACTGTTTTAATATCCCTTTTAAAGTGAACTTGGTTGGAGGCAGGGAGGTGTTCCAGTAAAGGCATTATGAACCACTTTCTCTCCCTTTGCCCCTAAGTTGTGAAGAGCCTCCACAAAGGGCCAGAGAGGAGGACAAGTCAGGAGTGCAGTGGGTAGACAAGGGAGTGTATAGGAGGTGGATACAAGGTCAAAGAGGTAAGACGAGGTGAATTCATGGAGAGTGTTAGTCCCAAGCAAAGTGTTTGGTCTCAAACAATCAGTAACATTTATGCTCCTTGTGAAACCACAGCATGCATCATCTTAGTCCTGCTAAATGTCTGCTTTGCTAAACCACTGCCATTTTATGGGGTTATTGGTGACTATCAATGCAAACTGAATACCTGAGACCTTAGTACCTCCATTAGAGTGTATGTATTAAATTTATAATACTTTGCCATTCTGTGGTGTTTTTCATCTCTGGATCTTGAAATGCTTTGAAATGTTAATTAACTGATCAATTTAATTATTTACCAATGCTTGTACACCAGTATGAGAACGTTTTATTTTCTGTTTGTGAAACCTCAGCAACGTGCCTGGTATGAAGTACTAGAAAGTCTGGAGTCTAAAAAAAAAAAAAGGGTATCCAAAAGATAGGGCACACTGAGTAAACCAGAGGCCGTGGGGGTAACCATGTAAAAAGTATGTTATGGGTTTAAATAGTGAGAGCTGCTTTTACGAGAAATGCAAGTGAGGGAGAAATGTCCCAGACTTCTCTCTTAATAGAGCTGCGCACTCAGCAAGACATTACGTATTCTGCTGACAATAGACTGGTGCTTTTCTTTTCTTCTTTTTTCTTTATTACTTTTCTTATTCCTTGTCTAACTCTTCTTATAAGCGTTGAGTAGACCCTTGCTACCGGAGTAGTTCCATTTGATGAGAAGGCTCTTGGACCAACAGCAGTGAGGTAATGCAGAGGGACACAGATGAGGCCAGAACTAGGACCTTGATTCAGAAAAGCATTTAAGCATGTACTTAATTTTAAGCATGTTCTTGAGTCTCCTTGACAGCTTTTGGGAGAGATTGGGACAAGGAGTCTGGACAAGAAGTCTGGATGGGTGGGGTGTGGGACCTGGGCAAGTTGGCAGAGATTGGAACTGGCTGTGCAAAATCACTGGGATTGGGATGGGAGATGAGAAGCTGCGGGGAATGGTGTGTAAGAGACAGCACTGGGACAGACTGAAGGGGACAGGGGCAGAAGGATCTGTGATCACTAGAACACATTCCCTTTCAGAACCTAGGATGGAAACCAAAGTTCTTGAGTCTCGCCATTCCTCTGCTGTTAGCAAATAACCGTGAAATCCACTAGCAAAGTGTGTGTCTCATCTCCCTCTCATGTCTTGTCCACATGAAGGTTGACTATTGCTGTTATTTACTACTTTAGTTCAAGTGGCAGAGATCTTTGTTATGGATCTAAAGGCCGTAAGTCTTACTTTACTGGGCACTATTCAGACCCTTCTCTGAAATGATGAATTTCCTCAGGGGCTTTTCTGTGGCGCTCATCAGTATAGTATCTGAGTGCTTCACAAACATTAATCACAGAATCATAGAAATGTAGGTCTGGAAGGGACCTTGATAGGTCATCTAGTCCACTCCACTGCACTGAGGCAGGAGTAAGTATTATCTCGACCGTCCCTGACCGGTATCTGTCTAACTTGTTCTTTAAAACCTCCAATAATGGAGAGTCCACAACCTCCATAGGCAGTTTGTTCCAGTGCTTAACTATCCTTACAGTTAGGAAGTTTTTCCTAATGTCTTACCTAAATATTCCTTGCTGCAATTTAAGCCCCTTACTTCTTGTCCTGTCCTCAGTGGTTAAGAAGAACAAATTATCACCCTCCTCTCTTATAACAATCTTTTATGTACTGGCCTTTCCACATCGGTCTTGTTTTCTAGACCTTTTAATTGTTTTTGTTGCTCTCCTCCAGACTTTCCCTAGTTTGTCCACATCTTTCCCAGAACTGGACACACTACTCCAGTTGAGGCCTTAGAAGTGCTGATTAGAGTACTCCTTGTGTCTTGCTAACAAAACTATTGCTAATACATACCAGAATGATTTTCATTTTTTTGAAACAGTATTACATTGATGATTCGTATTTAGTTTGTAATTCACTATAACCCCCAAATCCTTGCTGCAATATTCCTTCCTAGGCAGTCATTTCCCATTTTGTATTTGTGCAGTTGATTGTTCTTTCCTAAGTGGAGTACTTTGCATTTGTCCTTATTGAATTTCATCCTATTTAGTTACAGACCATTTTTCTAGTTTGTCAAGATCATTTTGAATTTTAATCCTTTCTCCCAAAGCGCAACCTTAATTCTGGCATTTCCGATCTTTTGAGTGCTTGACTTTGCAACCTTGATGTTCTCTTAGCCTAGCTTTTATAATTGTATGTTTATATTATCATAGTTGCTAGAGAACCTGATCAGAATAATCAATGTGATAGGTGCGGTGGAAGATCAAAACTAGACGTGTTCCCTGCCCCAGAGAGCTTACAGTCATAAGAAAAGCTATTTACCTGCTTTAAAAATGAAACTATTAATAAAAAAATAAAAGTATAATTAGTCTGAGATGTCCTATTTAGAGGGCAAATGATGTTTTCTTGATGTGCCTTGTTTGTAGAGCCTGCTGGGTTTCTTTTTTCTTTGAAGTTTTGCTAGAACGCCTCATTACAACATTTTAATGTAAATTTCAGGCAACCTTCTTTTTTTAATTGAAATGCTATAAACAGAAATAGGATAATTCAGAAAATCTAAAAAAAATCCACAACATTTTAGTGAGGTGAATTTAGTAGAAGACTATAATTGTGTCTTGGTGACCATCCTACGGGTAGCTTATATAATTTTTTTTTTAATCTTTAAATCCCAAGTCAGTAACTCAAACATATGCTTTAAAATTACAAATACACTTAAGCTTAAATATTTGTATTGGTCACTTACTGACGCAGGGTTTCTAAGAGTTTTTTCCTTCACTCCCTTTCTGAAAAGAATTGCTTACATCAGGTCATATCCTGCTTGCTTTACGTGTGCTGGGGGGATTACTTGTATAAGTAAAATGTGTATGGTTTGGCCTGTGATGGTAAATATTCTACTTCAGTGGCTTAGGATACCATCAGTTGTTGAATGTGAAAAGGGCTTATGAGCTCTATTTTTGTGTGGTTAAGTAGTGGAGTAAGGGCTTGACCTTAAGACTTTCCATCATAAATATAAAGGGAAGGGTAACCACATTTCTGTATACAGTGCTATAAAATCCCTCCTGGCCAGAGGCAAAATCCTTTCACCTGTAAAGGGTTAAGAAGCTATGGTAACCTCGCTGGTACCTGACCCAAAATGACCAATAAGGGGACAAGATACTTTCAAATCTGGAGAGGGGGAAAAAGGCTTTGGTCAGTCTGTGAGATACCTTTGCTGGGAACAGGTCAAGGATGCAAGCTCTCCAACTCCTGTAAAGTTAGTAAGTAATCTAGCTAGAAAATGCATTAGGTTTTCTTTGTTTTGGTTTGTAAATTCGCTGTGCTGGAGGAAATGTGTATTCTTGTTTTTGTGTCATTTTGTAACTTAAGGTTTTGCCTGGAGGGATTCGCTATGTTTTGAATCTGACTGCCTGTGAGATGAGCTTCCATTCTAATCTTATAGAGTGTTTCTTTTATCTTTTGTTTTGTTCTTCTAATAAAGTTCTCAAAAAAAGAAAAGGAGTACTTGTGGCACCTTAGAGACTAACCAATTTATTTGAGCATAAGCTTTCGTGAGCTACAGCTCACTTCATCAGATGCATTCAGCGGAGCTTATGCTCAAATACATTTGTTAGTCTCTAAGGTGCCACAAGTACTCCTTTTCTTTTTGTGAATACAGACTAACACGGCTGCTACTCTGAAACCTGTCATAAGTTCTGTTTTTTAAGAATCTGACTGGGTTTTTTGGTTCTTAAAAATCCAACGCTAGTTTGTGCTCACCTTGTTTATTCTCAACCTCCCCAGGAAAGAGGGTGTAGGGCTTGGGGGAATATTTTGGGGGAAGACATCTCCAAGTGGTCTCTTCCCGGATTCGTTGTTAAATCACTTGGTGGTGGCAGTGTACCAGGTTTTTAACCTAAGCTGGTTCCCAAGGCAAGAAAGAAATCTGTGCCTTGGGGAAGTTTTAACCGAAGCTGGTAAGAATAAGCTTAGGGGGTCTTTCATAGAATCATAGAATCATAGAATATCAGGGTTGGAAGGGACCCCAGAAGGTCATCTAGTCCAACCCCCTGCTCAAAGCAGGACCAATTCCCAGTTAAATCATCCCAGCCAGGGCTTTGTCAAGCCTGACCTTAAAAACCTCTAAGGAAGGAGATTCTACCACCTCCCTAGGTAACTCATTCCAGTGTTTCACCACCCTCTTAGTGAAAAAGTTTTTCCTAATATCCAATCTAAACCTCCCCCACTGCAACTTGATGTTTCATGTGGGTCCACGCATCTGTACCCTAGAGTTCAGAGTGGGGAAGGACCCTTGACACCTTCAGATGGCTCTTCAAATATATTTGGCCTGATCTTTTAAAAGGGCTGAGCACTCACAAGTCACGTTCATATTAGTAGGAACAGCAGGTGCTCAGCTTCTTTAGAAATCAGTTCCACTATTTTTTTACATGTATTTAATGTTACTGATTCTGAATCTTAATATCTCAGATGTTTCAGTTCATTTTTTTCAAGCTTAACGTAGTTGCCATTCCTGTAGTCTCTCTGTAATTTTTGAAAAAACAATTTTAAATTAATGCCTTCGACTTTGAATTGGCACTGGAAAACCTCTATATTTTTTCCTGTTCTCTGCAACATCTGTACCTAATAACTAATATACAGCATTTCTGTTCCTATTGGCAGTTGTTTGTATGAAGTGTTCTTACAGAACAGGTGCGATTTGGGTGAGTTAGGGCTCAGAATTTTAGGGTTCATTTTATTCAGGACCAGGGAAAAGACACAGAAGAGAGGGAGCTAGATGTATATAAGTATGTTCATTCCCCCACCCCCGCTCCCACCCCACCCCTTGGTAGAGGGGAAGGGAAGAAAGCCAGAGGGAGAACAGCCAACCTGAGCATCGCTAATACAAACCATACGTTACATATCTGGAGCTTATATGTGTTTAATGTGATCCTTTATGAGGGGAAAGTGGCTTGCCTAGTGCCATTTAATTAACTCTTCAAATGCTAAATTTGAAAACTCATTTGCAATTTTTTGAGGTGATACATATTCTGGGTACCCAGTTCCAGCCAAGGAAGACTGGACATAAACTCCTTCAAAGCCCCTTGGCCAGAAAGGGTTATTCAGAAGATGTGAATTCCTTCCTTACCCCCAGTTTAGGGATAAGTGCCTCATTTCTGCAATGCTTCTATCCACTTAGAGTATAATAAAAGAATTATGCAGGAGCTCTGCTGCATGGATAGGTGCTTTCTGGCTGGAGAGAGGACAGTTCTCCGGGATTGGTTTTAATGTCAACAGTACTTCCATGCCCATCTGCTTTCTTTCAGTTTATCTGATGGGTTAACACTCTGAGATTAATTCATTTGACATCTTGAAGTACTTCTGTGGTGCAGTTGACCCAAAGTAATGTGGTCTTTGGAGCTAGGTGGTGCAAAGCATTACCATAGCTTTGGACTTTTGGAGATCTGGGATCAAATTTCAATTGGGTTTCAGTTGAAAGTGAAACATGGGATCATCTAAACTTAATCTCTAGTGAACATTTTTCCATGTTGGTGAGACCAGTTTGCAACTTGAAACAATTTGGTAGTATGTTGGTCTCTGCTTGGGAGAGGCATGAGAGACCTGGTATATTAGGAGATATCAAAGTGACCATGGAATAAAAACTCTAGGTAGGCAATGTTTCAGATCAGAATGGAGTTACTTTAGTTGAGTTGTTTGTATATGTGTGTGAGGGACGAAGGGCCAAAGATGGTGGTACAGCATCTTGCCTGAAATACGCCTGGCTGTGCTAGCATTGTGAAACTTGTTCTGACGTAGTCTGCAGCTGGAGTTGTTGGTAAGTGATTGGTATATAGGATTTTCTGGTCAGGTAGTTAATAGACCTTCTGTCTCCAGTTATCTAGAATCTGTTTTCAGAGGATTCAAAAAGTCCTTTCTGTGGGACTGTTCTCCATTTCCATGTATGTATAACTGTGTGTTGAACCATCTAGCATGCCCTCTGTCCCTTGGCAAATGTATAGATTGGGCCCACTCTGCTGCTGCTCCTAGGCCATCAAGGAAGGAACCTAACTGATTTTGTTTAATGAATTTTTTCCCCACTCAAGGGGGAGATTGAACCTGTTGTCTGGGGAAATGACTAAGTGTCATTTTCTTGGGACTGGGGAAACCACAATCCAACGTTAGATTGAAACCATGTTAGTTATCAACTGCTGGGCACTGTTACAAGAGCTACAAGCTTCTATCAAAGTGCCTTCATTTTAAACTTCATGGTAACTAGAAAGCAAAAGATGGCTGTTTTCTGTTTGCAGAACTTGTTTGCTGAAGTATTACTGCTGCCAGTTCATTAGCTTTTAAAAAAAAATTTTGCTTTCCAAATGTTATTTTTGATCTGCTTTTTGTTTATCAGGTAGAATTGTTCTCAGTATAATTCAATTGAGAGCAGACCCACATGCACGTACACATAACATTTGAGCAGAAATCCTATTTAAATGGTTGAATGGTAATTGGAAAGGTAACCTATGTGGTAACTGTATCTTTCACAGTACATTCTTGCTGTGGCTGTAACATTCATACAAATGGGTTGGTTGGGCAATGAGCTACTATCACATTTTTAATATGTAAAGCTCAACTGCTGAAGGCATTGGCAAGATTTCAGTAACCAGGATAAGGGAAGGGAATGTCAGTTTTTGTTCTTCCTTGGTCATCCATGTAGAAACCTTCATTTGATCACGCTTTTAAAAATCAAAGCAATACAAACTGCATTTTGCTTGGTTGACCCTTGACCCTACATAGTGTAAAACTCCTCTCACATCTGTGAATTGGTGAAAAGTCCATGATCCAAATGCTGAGGCTCCTACTCAGTCCTTGCTCAGACAGAGCTATTAAGATGAATTTTAGTATTTGACAATAATAGGCGGTCAAATATATTTTATTTGTATATTTTATTCTTTCTTATTGCTAGGTAAATTTGCTTGAAAACTAGCTCATCACATGAGTCTGTCATCTTCTGTCTGTGACAGTAACATGTATTGTCAGAATAATATGCAAGATTCATTTCTTCACCTTAGCATTCCTGTAATAATACTGTATTAATAATGATTAGTACCTCCTTATGATGTAAGGAAAGAAAAAGCAGTACTAGAGTGCCTGTTTTTAGAATACCCATTGGCATAAAATGCAAGCTCGTCCAGATAGCACAGTGATAACCATTATATAAAATGCCTAGATAGAGATTTTCCATTACAACTGACTAAATTGAAACTACAAACTCCCAAGCTCTTCATAGTCACAAAAATTAGCATAGAAACATATACCACAAAAGAAAGTTGGATTTTTCTTTCTTACCCTAATGAAGGGATGTCACAGGAATATATTTCTAACACTTTATTTGTCCTTTATCCAGGACAAATATGTAAGTTACTTTATTTTGTAATATAAATTTTTAGTGAATTTTGCAGACTTGTTAGTAGCCCTGCCTTTGATCTTATATTTACTGATGGAACAAAGTGGGCCCATTTTTAGAACCTGAGTCCACCTGGTTTTTAATATCTTCTGAATACAGGATATGCAATAGACAATGCAAAAGAACGGTGTAAGAGATGACCTTTCTGCTTGCTGTGCTCACATGGTAAAAATCAACAACAGGAGAAAATTTTCTCTTTGAAAACGAAGATCCTGTTTACAAGCAGATGACAGGAGTAATTATTTTTCAATGGGGAAGACAGATACAGAAAAATGAGATAGAAATGGGATGGTCTCTAAACAAATTTTTCATGAGGCATTGGGACCTCTAATTTTTTTACTCTGGTGCCTGATATTTGTTTAACTATGTCTAGGCCCCACCAAATTCAGGGTCCATTTTGGTCAATTTCACGGTCATAGGATTTTAAAAGTTGTTAATTTCATGATTTCAGCTATTTAAACATGAAATTTTATGGTGTTGTAATTGTAGGGGTCATGACTCCAAAAGGAGTTGTGGGCGGGTCGCAAGGCTATTGTAGGAGGGGTTGCGGTACTGCTGTCCTTACATCTGCACTACTGCTGGTGACAGCACTCCCTGGAGAGTGGCAACTGCTGGCTGGGAGCCCACCTCTGAAGGCATAGCCACTGCCTGCAGCAGCACAGAAGTAAAGATGGCATGGTATGGTACTGCCACCCTTACTTCTGCGTTGCTGTCTGCAGAGCTGGGCCCTCAGTTAGCAGCCACAACTCTCTGGCCACTCAGCTCTGAAGGCAGCAAAGCAGAAGTAAGGGGTGACCTGGTATGATATTGCCACTCTTACTTCTGTGCTGCTGCTGGCGGGGCACCGCCTTCAGAGATGGGTGCCTGGCCAACAGCCGCCATTCTCCGGCCATCCAGCTTCTGAGGGCAGTGCAGAAGTAAGGGTGGCAATGCTGTGAACCCTCTAAAATAACCTTATGACTGCCCTGCAACTCCCTTTTGGGTCAGGACCCCCAATTTGACAAATGCTGGTCTCCCCTGTGAAATTTGTACAGTAAGGATAAAAGCACACAAAAGACCAGATTTCATGGTCCATGATGTGCTTTTCATGGCTGTGAATTTGGTAGGGCCCTAACTATGTCCCTGCTGGCTCTTCACTGTAGTAATTGTGTTTTTTTTTTTATGTTCTTTTTAGAGCCCAATGAGTTCTCTGTGTGACATATCTGGTGTAATGAGCAACACTGGAGGTGGGTTCTTGTCCTGATGTACAATATGTAGTTAGTACATGAGACAACAGCAGATTACTTAAATAGTGAATAGGAAAAGAAAATATACTCTTACAAATCATTCCAATTTTATTCTATGAAGCTCTCAGGAGACAGTAAGGGGAGTGTTTTTTCCAGTTGAGATTGGTCCTTCTTGTAGAGAGTAGCAGTCAATAAATTAAAGTCTTTAGAACACAGGGAATCTGCAAATATACCCCAGCCACTCAAAATGAAACCATTGGAATGAGGAGTAGGGAAAATAGAAGATTGTATTTTACCAGGACCAGAAGAAATGACCAGTTGTGCCTGTGAAACAACACTCCTGTCACAAGGCAACACTGGAGACTTTAATGTAAATGGATTGGAGTCCATAAGTTTTTTGTAAAATAAAAATTTCCCGTGAATATCCTGGAGTATAGCATAGAACAGAATGCCAGGGAGAAGGAACCTTAAAGAGAACCATGTGCCTTCAGATATGTTGGAATGTGTATCTCATGTCTTTTCTCTCTTTAGTGCTATGTTCTTCTCTGAGGAGGTGCCAGGGATTTTGTACGTATACAAAAATTTAGGTTGGCTTGGGGTCTCAGACTAACATGCCACTAGAGTTGTCAAAGACTGTTCAGTATCAGAAACTCTGTTGACGGGATTCCAGCTATCCCATTATACCCTATTCTATTTTAGGTATTAAGTTACTTTTAGAAGGAAATGAATTTGCTGAGGAGATGTGGACTGCTGATCGTGTTGAAGTAGCAGCAGATAAACACAGACAAATAAATTGGATATAAAATACTTTCCTGATGCCAGACCACTGACTTGTTAGTAATATACTGTGCTAAATACGAGGGTGTTAGATGCTAGTAGAAACACTAAGAGAAGGACAAAGTACATGTTGGTTTTTAATTCATTTTTTTTTAAAAGAAGAGGAGGCAAGCCCATTCAGAAGTGAGTAGAAAGGAAAGAAAAAAGGAAAAGTGAGGTTTTTTTGGAGGGGATTCAGGTTGTGTTGCTACTAACAAGAGGAAGTCTTGGGCCACTTAGTACGCACGCTCTCTCTGTCTTGGTCTCTCTCTTCCAGCCCATACCATAAAACATCCAGGATGTGCATTATGTCTGACATAACATTGCTTTTAGAACCACAGTTTAAAATTCTGTGACATTTTGTGTATTTAACTGCTCTGTCTTAAGATTGGGTTATTGCTATTTGTATTTTTTTCAAAATCTTTCTCCCTTACAGCCTAGATTCTTTCTGCTCCAATCTGCAGTGAAGTTTTACCCCCCTATTTGATGTCATTCCAGTGGCTGGGATGTCACGAACATCTGCTTTTTAGCTTCACTGCAGGGCTAGATAGGCTCTGACAGAGAATGCGTTTGCGCCCTAGAAATAATAATTGTCATAAATGTGCATGATCCATTAAAGCATGCATGTTTGTTTTTGTGAAGTTTTTTGTATTTATGAAAATTACATGAAAGATTATTAAATTTGTATGTGATTATATTTTGAGGTTTTCCCTGATGTAAAAGTTTGTTTAAATCCAAAACCAGATTACAGTGGAAATTTTCTCCAAGTGAAACTTTGCACAAATGTATTTCTGTACCCACTTGATCTGAGGATATTTTAGGGATATATCCCATTTAAGAGAAATAACGCAGATCAGTTATTTCTTTGGATTTTATGCACAACTAGCAACATCTTGTGAACCTCTTTGCAGAATTTATATTATTTCATATTTTATTTCAATTGTTTCAGCTGTTTATAAAAAACACAAGCAATTCCCTATCATGACGAGTGGATCATAAAATTTTGATGGATTTTAGTAAGAAATTTGTAGAAAATTACAGTCCAGTGCCTTTGTATATGTGCCAGAAAGTAAAATATACATTTCATGTAATGTTACTTATAAGAGGTTTTATGTATTTTACTTTCAAAAGAGCTTTACTCTCAAATCTGTAATGAGTTTTATGCTTATTTTGTGATAAGAAAGGGTGAACTTTCAAGTCTGGATCAGATGCTGTTTAATCTTGGTTCCCGCCCAACCCCAACAAAAAACAACTCCTCTTGGTCCCTCGGGGGGACCTGTGTCAAGGAAACCACTCTTTTAAGACTTTTGCAGCCCGATGTAGAAGTCATTCATGATGTTTGTTGAATAAGTATCCCTCATATCTTAACAATTCCTGCATAGGTGATTCAGTATAAGTGTGTTCTTGTGTGCGCCTGTGTCCTCAGAGATGATCATGGGAATGTGTTTTCAGAGTGCACAGATATAAAATGCAGAAAGGGTTAAAATGTATGGTCAACATTTAGCAACTTAGGTGCATAAAATTAGGCTCCTAAAAGAAAGTGGCCTGATTTTAAGAGCTGCTGATTGCCCCAGTTCCCATTCAAGTCACTGGCAGTCATGAGCGCTCAGCACCTTGACAATCAGGCCACTTCTGTTTAATAATAGTTTCAGTTGCCTAACTTCAGGCATCAAAGTTAGAAAATGTTCGTCTGTATTATACTGAAGTTCTGTTTCTAACTTGTACTGTAAAAATAGTTCACAACCTTCCCTTTCAGGTTTGTGAAAGCACCTAAAGTAAAGTTTGGTCAGAGGCTTCTCCCTTATTATATTTATGGGCTCATGAAATGTATTTCTCATGTGTACGTTTTCTTTGGAAATACTATCTAGTTTGAGTTCCTAGCACTCTGATAATGATCAGAAATCTGTGGGAATGAAAAATATATTGCACTACTGGAGAAGACAAATATTAGGGTTTCTGAGCCCCCAAAGCAATTTGTACGACTTTGTCTTCAATAAATATACTTCAGTTGTAGTTTTTATGAAGCAGAGAGCTTGAGAAAAATGGCAAAAGCTGAACCCAGCGTTGTCAGGTGTTGAGTAAAGTACCCTCCATCAAGCCCTGCCAATGCACTACAGTATGGATTTGTGGCTCCTATTATTGTTCCAGTCGTGTTGCCATTTATACTCAATTGTGGGGTGACTCTGTGAATTAAATTGAGCCAGTAAGATAAACCAGATTTCAACCAGCTTTCCAAGTGTGGTCCATGTACCCACTATTCTTCCCTAAACTTCCTCAAATACCTCCCTTTTAGAACTGTTTGTTTCACTGTTGCTTCAACCCTTTTTTGGCAGTTATTAGACAACACACTCGGTGTGTTAAGTTGTTTTACTTTGTGAAATTCACTTATAAAAATGTGGAAGATTTAAAAAAAAAAAAGTTGACATGTTCCAAAAACTATTAATGTTTTGAGCCCTTGTCAATTATTTCTAATGCTAAAAGTCAGCAGATGGAGCCAAAGACTTGTAGAAACATGGCTTGTGCTGAATGTGTACTATAGCACAAAAATCATTAGGTTAGCTAAGCGTTTGTACTGAAATTCTTAAGAGTCAGGCAATTCAAATATAATGCTAAGCTCCTTTATGGCATTCTTAATCCAAAGGTGTGCACATGCAGAATGACTGTTTCACCCCGGATGTTTTGAAGAGCCCCAGCAAAAGTGGGAGTAACAGAGCTTGAGCTTAAACTCTGAATTTTCTTACCTTATGGGTTCAAGTTACAACATCAGATATGTGGCTGGATTTATCTGTCTGTTTCATTTTTTTTTTGTAGTGCCGATCACCATGATATCAGAAAAGAATGTTATTTTATGACCAGTAACGTCTGTAGTTATGCTAAGGTAAGAGCAATCAGAATCCATTCTTCAGGGATGCGATTTGACTATCACAGCTACCACCCCATTTACATTGTTGTACAATTGGTCAAGTATATTAGTGGTGTGTTACATCTTTCTCTGAAGCAACAGGTATTGGCCTTTGCCATAAGCAGCATACCAGACGTAATGATTTAATTGAGTTTGGCAAATCCTAAGTTTTGGCTACATGTGTTAACATCTTTTGGGTTATCTGACAGTAATAAATGTTTTTTAAAAGGAGAAAATAAAAAGGGTTTATTTCCGAACAGTATATTGTTTATGCCAGTTTAATAAAATAAAATAAAAAACCCTGAAGGCAATAAGTGGTATCTACGTTTTTCAGGAAGAAAAACAGGTGTCACTTTTGTTTGCATCCCCTTTGGATGTAATATTTGATGATGGTATAGACAGAACAGGGAACACTCCAGTTGCGCACAACTCTCTTTTGCCTTTGAGTAAGGCTGGAGAATAACTTGAAAGGTGACTAACAGCAGCTGTTTTAGTTAATTAAACTCTGACAAAGTTGTATTCATTCTCCCTCCCCAGTTCAACTCATGAAGTCCTGTGAGGAAAACAGTATGCACACTAGTTCCTTTCCTTCCATATTTTTATCTGTCTTTTAATCCTGATGAGGCTTGAAGTTAGATCTCCTTATTTTTATGAGCAGCTGACTACCTGGGCAGGCTGTGGAGACATGGCTTTCTGGCCAAATGAAAAGCCATTCTTAATTGTCTGTTTATCTAATGCCTAGTCTGCACTTACAATTTTTGCCAGTGTAGCTGTGCCAGCAAAACCATTCTAGTTTAGATGCAACTGTACTGCAAAAAAAGTGCTTTCAACAGTATAGTTTATACTGGTTTGGTGAGTAAAATAAGCTATACTGGCAAAAGCATTTCTGTGCTTGTATGACTTTGTCTACACTATGGCTTTTGCTGGTATAGAAATTTCACCAGAAATCACTTCTCTAATCAACTGTGCTATGCGAGCAAAAGTTCCTAGTGTAGACCTGGCCTACGTCTTGATTTAAAAAATAAATAAATTTTTTTTTGAATGAACCACATTCACTCTTGACTTCCTTGTGAGTGTCTCCAATAATGTAATACATTTTCCCAAATGACATTGCCAAGTCCCTTATATTAAAACTGTTCCTCATTTCAAGCCATGCAAGTGCACTCAGACACCACTGTGATGGGTACTTATATAAATGCCTGTAATAGTAATACTTCTCAAAATCTAGCTGGGATATGCCGTGGTCTTGCTACTGCATGTAAAGACTACTTTGGATGGTGAGTCTGTCTTCAGCATTGGTTTGCACTGAGATAAGCCCCACTATCAAAGACTAGATCAAATGCTATTTTGATTGTTGAGAAGAGGACTGTTTTCAACTAATGAGGAAAAGTTCAGAGATATGATGGCTGCTGCAGTGGTGTCTGTTATATGTAGCTACCATAAGAGAGAGGCACTAATAATTCATTAGTTCTGTAGTGTTGCAAGCTTTCAATTGCTTGCTGTTGCCTTTTGTCATTGCTGTCTTTATTTTTTTTAAAGGCACTTTCTGATATTATGTTTCCTTCGGTGTAATTGTCAGAGTGAGCAAAGCTAGTTGAGTATCTTTAGTTTTGTACCTCATCTCACATAGATACGCCTGCCTTTATAGAATGTTTGTTGTGCCAGACATTTTTTTGAATAATTTTCTTATAAAAATGGTACATAAAATTGTAACACATGTAATGAACCAAAAGACAAATGTTGATGCGTTTTGCATCATTTTTCAAGTACGTAAACCAGATCAATGTATAAGCAAAGGGAGAGGAGCTGTTTAGGATTATAATAGCTATTGACAATGGGATAAAACTGAAAAACTTTTTGGCAATTAGTTCTTTTTGATCATGGAATGGTACCTTAATAGGTATGGTGGAAGCTCCATCACTTTTGTCCAGGGTAGTTTTAAACATCCAAAGGATTAGAAAATGTGCTGAGTAAGGAACAGTTCTGCATTGGTTAGGTAATGGATTAGATCAGAAATGTCCCGAGGACTGGATTCAGCCTACCTGATATATTTTAGTGGCCTACATGGCATATTTGGATTCTGCATAATCTTGGCTTTCATTGAAAAAAGAGAAGTCACTGGCCCTCTAGATTGTGAAGATATAACTGATGCAATGTTGTAGGTCTGAATCTGCAAAGGGTCTGAATCTGCAAAGAGCCTGAAGCAATGTTGCTGGGAGATGTCAGCTCTCCCACCCACAATCTCTTTGGAATGTTAACAAAGAAGCCTAATTATGATTCTTGAAATGTCAGTGTTAGCAATTTCAATGCTGATCATTGGATGCTGGAATAGGGAATGGTTGTGAAGTCTACTGGATGGGGAGAGTTGGGAATTGCTGCAAGGAAGGAAATACAAAGGGAAGAATAGAGGAGATACAGGTAGGGAAGGGAGAGAAACAAATGGCAGAAAAATTATTCGTGTTATAACAAGGAACGGAATGTTCGAATCTACATAAACTAACTTTAAAGCTCTACCTAATACTGCCACTCCTACCTATTGTTCCTTGTCATGCTTTGTGTTGCTCTCCCCAGCCTTCCCCTTATCTCCACACTGTTAGTGCTCTCAACTTCATCCATGCATTGTCATACTTTCACACACTGACCTTCATGACTTCTTCAAGGTAGCCCCCGAACAATGGTATGAGCTCCCTGAGTCTATTTGCACACCCCTAGCCTGCCTGCCTTTAAGTCCCTCTTAAAGACCCACTTCTGTTATGCTACTTATAATGAATCAAGTTGATTTATATGCACATTTTATCTAAATTGCCAACTGTTTTCCCCCCCTTTTCCTAGGTCTCTTTCTACTTCTTCATCCTCAGAACTTATTGTAGTAGGGACCAACCTTAAGCATTTGGAAAGTGCTTTGCACATAGTGGGTGCTATTGTGTATAACCCCTCCCTAATATTTTGGCCATATTCCACTCTTGATCTTTTTGCAAATCTCTCTCTGCCATCAGTGAGAGTTCTGCTGTAGAGTATGGAGTCCTAAACGAATACCTTGGTTCACCAACCATAATTCAAAATGGAATTTGACTCCCTCTTCAGAATGAGGCAGTGTAATAGGTGTTTTCCATCTCTGATTTGTTTTGCTTCTATGATACATTGTATTCTCTGATCAGTTTAATCCTAAATACCCTCTGTCCATCATCGTAACATGAAAAACCGGGAAGAAGGATTTTATTTCAATTTAAAACATTTAGTTTATATTGGAAAACAGGACAGATTTTGTTTTAAATAAGAAAGCAACTTGCTGTCTTGCACAGAACATGGAGTATACTGAAGCAGGTTGGCCACAGCTCTGATTTGTTTGAATCTTGGTCAGATTGAGACTTAAAAAATTAAATCAACAGGATTACAAAAAAGGAGGGGATGGAAGAATTTGTTCTTCTGATGACTGTTTAGAGATTTAAGCAAGTAGAGGATGTGTTAAGATACTAGTGTAGAGCTGCACATCTAGCATTTGTATGTTGCTCCTATAATGGGCAGAATGTACATGCTGTGCAACATAGCATGAACTATTTATTTTATACTCTAGTTTTTAAGGACCCCTGCCTCCCCATCATATGATATAACTTTGGATGCAATGAAGTCACAACTCACTGTCTTGGGGGTCGGGGGCGACAGGGAGAGGGATGACTGTTTTCGTGAATTAATCAAAAAAGCTTATGCAAACAACTGAGAGGATTTTTTCTTCATAGCAAGTCAATACAGTTACACAGCCTGACACTGTTAGGTGAACCTTTATGATCTCCTAGGTTACTGTAGGTTTTTGTGTGTTAGACCTTTCTCAGTAAAAGTGTGGGCACTGTCTATACAAATTCATAGCAGCTGTCACAGTTTAGCTGTGGTGCAGTTTGGTCAAGACCCCCTGAACTTTTTATTTTGGGCTAATCCAGTCTAATATGATCAGTGTATGCATCTCCAGCTTTTAGGTCTGTTAATTACGTGGCAAGTGTTGGGTCGGTTGGTGTCAGGCTGTAAAACACAAACACAGAAGAGACAAAACTGGGGAAGTGAAGTGTGTATTGTTTGGTATATGAAAGCCATCATTTTAAACAGTTCCCTTCCTGTCTTTAGAAGTCCATGGGAGAACTCTAGTGGCTTTCTTTTTGTCTGTCATGTAAACCTGGCAGAATAAAAACGTTTCACAAAAATAATTCAGTTTAAAAATGTCTGGTTCAGCGTTGCTATATTTTGTAAAAGGGCCAACTGTATTAATGAACTTAGTGCATGCATATCTCCTTGTCCATCTGTTTGTAGAGTAATTAAAATAAAAATACTTATTGATAGGGACAATAATTACGTCCCATGGGTTGTTTAAGAGGACAGAAAACCTGTCTAGTTTTTTTCTAATCCTTTAGTGTAAAAAGAAATAGTTTTCTCCCAGGACTTTTCCATAGCTTCATTCATTCTGACTCGTGTTTGTAATGACATTTTGAGAGATTGTCAGTTTGGGGGATGTGGAACCAAAGCAAACGGTCTTTGAGTCAGGGGAAGAAATCTTGGGAGTTTATGAATTTTCCCCTGTTCAGTTCTCTATCATCAATGGGAAAGGTAAAAATGTAGAATTATGTTCCAGCTTTCTTACATTTTGGTGCCTCTATTTTAGTCTTCCAGTGACAGAAAGTGCTGGGGAGTTGTGAGTAGTTTGTTTCATCTCCTTTGAAGAAAAAGTTAAATTTATAATCCCAGATCAGACCTTTCCTATAACTCATGCAACTCATCCTGTTAACTGTTTTAATATATGGCACCACTATTTCATTAAACAACATCCAGGAATAATTAGTTCAGCAACGATGCCTCGGAACAAAAGCCTATGATTTTGTTTAACTTTATAAGTTGGTCTCTTTTGATCTGCAAGAGCACATCTGGGGCCTTTAAGAAAGCAGAAAGAAAAATATTAAATGTTTACTAAGGCTGCTGTTGAGGGTTTTCAAAGCACAGTAACCCTTTGGTACCAGGATGTAACTTACAGGCAAAAAAGTGTGAATTTGTTGTATTTCGTAAGACATCACATCCTGCCTCCCCATGGTAAATGCTGTTTTTTGTTAGCAGATGAATATTACATTTTGGCTTTCAGCTATTTCCAGCTTCTTTATAGGTTGTAGCTTATTATTTCTTCTTTACCCCGAATATGTTGCTTTCTTTTTCCCCCCATGTGTGTGCAATCATGAAAAATTACTACTGTAAGCCTGACTATTTTTTCCACCAGGTATGTGTGCATTTGTAAATTGTTTTTGTTGCTATGTCAAACTTTGTTCCGGTGCTTCTGTGCACTTCCTACAGTTTAGTATTTGCAGTGGTGGTAGGGGATAAATTCATTTGTTCTTTACTCCAGGCTCTGCTGCCTATATTTTAAAAATGGCTAATTTACGCCGTCTGCATTATATGATCTACTAATCGTGAAAATTTTACTTTCAATCTCATTCTTCAGAGTTTGCCACTTAAAAAAAAAAATCACTCAGAAGCAAAGAGCTATGAAGGAAGATTTTGTATACCAATTGTTTTTACTTCCATAAACTAGCAGTGATTATTGCAGAAAGTATACATTTCAATAAATGGTGCTTGATTCCTTTTTCCAGTACTTTAAGTTAGCAAAGACCTAGCATTTGGTTTAGCTGGAATTAGCAGAAAGAACATAACAGATGTAACACCGTATAATTTGATATGTATTGATGTCCACCTGTGTGCATAGTAATGTATATTGTATTTGATGCTGCATCGTACTATAATGCTGTGTAGTACAGTATTTATATGTTCAATATTTTGTTAAATTGCATACAAATTGCTGCTGATAAATGTTAACATTTGTCACAGCTGATGAAGCCAACATGATTGCTCTGTAATTATTCAGAATTTTTATCTTTTTACGTATATAAAGCTTTTAATAGCAAGTTTATTTTAAAGACGGAATAGAGGAATTTGGCCCATGAAGAAAAAATGAGTACAAGAACCCTGACCTGTCAAAATAGAAGTGAAAAGACCTGAAAATATTATTTTTCATTAGAGGTTTTATTTTTAAATGCAGCTTTATGTTCACTCTGTGTTTGTTTTTCCTTGGTGAGCCTTTAACTCCAAGGTTATGACCTAATAATGACCTCCTCTCTCCACTCTCAATTGGTTCTGACCTACTCCATTAAGTAAAAAGAAATAACCTAACAGAAGGGTAACCAGATCACTGCTACCACACCAAGGAAACAGGCAGGCTTTGGGATGCTCTTCTTTAATCTCTCTATCCACACAGCCCTCATTTTAATTTGCAAAATTGAACCCAGATCGAGAGCAGTAAAGCCTGAATATGGTAAATATTCATGCCTCAGTGATCTAGAGTGGCTCCATTACATTTCAGAGATTGGGAGAATTACCTTTTGGATTATGTATATTCATGGGCTGATTTTTATTTGAGATAATATTACTCACGTTGGGCTACATGTCACATATTCTACCTCAACCATCCTTCTTACAAAGCTCCAAATGTTGCTTACACATAAAAGTTTTACTTCTTTAGCTTGTAGTTTCTCCCTTTTGATTCTTTTCAAAAACTGGTAGTAAACAAAAATCTCCTTTAAAGAGGAAGGAGGAAAAAAATCCATGTTGAAGAGTTCTTCTTTATAAACCTTTCAACCCTGTGTTTGCTGTGATATATTCTTTTGCATATCACTTTGAAGTCTTCAGATGAAAGTCTTGTTGTTGTTCCAAAACTAAGTCCAGTTGAAAAAGAGGAATTCTGTTTATTTCATTGGAAGAACAAATTTCCACAGTCATTGTTTTCTACCCATCATCCTGCATTGGCTTTGTGTTGTTTTGGGGGGACTTTCTGAAATATGTGCTTGAAAACCAATTTTGATAAATTAAGGTTTAATTGGTATTAAATGTTAAGCTTATTTATAATACAGCTCTAATACATACAGAGTACAAGGAACTCTCCATGCTGATTACTGATTAAATACAATGGCTTTATATACATTACTTTAAAAAATACTAATCTCAGCTGCTTTTACTGACATTGTAGATTATCAAAACAGAGCATTCTATTACAAAGAAATTATAGGTGGTGAAAGTAGCACTGCTTATAGTTAAGGTTGCCTGACATTTTCTATTAGAAGACTCTGGACTGAAATTTTCCATGCTGGGTGTGTGCCTCAGAGTGAATTTTTTTCACCTGAAATGGTTTAGCTGTTCGAGAACAAGTTAAAGGAAAAAGTTTAATACATTTAAAAAAGCATTCTTATAATCATTTAGTTGAGAAAGTCTAGTGCTTTTATGCTTTAGAACAGAGATGAGGAATTTGACAGATGGGGAGGATCTTATTGTCAGGAATGTGCCTTTTGCTGTCTCCATGAAAATCTGCCCGAATTTGGCCAAGCCACAAGGCTCTGAAAAATCTCACTTTGCATGTGATCAGTAGAGAGTTAAAGTTTGAGAGATAAATTCTCCAAAGATTGTCTGCACTGAGTATGCACCATCCCCTCCCAACTTCTATGTACTGATCAGACTGTGCATGCCCTGTCCCCACAGAACAATGGAACAGGCTTCAGCATGGGTCTGCTACGCATTGGTTTGTCACCAGGCACCAGAACTGAGATCAGGGACTCTTACTCTCCTACATTCTCAGTGCTTCCCCTGCAGATGCCCAGGCAGTATGGAGAAGGAAGAGGAGGAAATATAGGATGTGAGGAAAAGAGAAGGCAGGGGATGAGGAGGAACTGGGGAGGGAAGAGGGTACAGGAGAAGGATTTAGAAGATGGGGACATGGATAGGAGCAAGAGAGGGGTGAGAGGCAGGAGTGGTGGGAGAGGGCAGAAGCCAGGTTGGGGAGCAGAGGGGCAGGGGCAGGAGCTGGGGAGGGGAAGATAGGAGCAGAACGGGGCAAGGGAAGAAGAGTCTGTAACCATTAGAACACGCTTACCTACAGAACTTGGAATGGAATCCATTATTCCTGAGTGTCAGCATTCAGTTGCTGACTACCAAATAGTTGTGACACCCACTGGCAAAGTATTTGTTTCCATCATGCTTTAGTGGCAGGTCCACTAACAGTTACTCTTAGCTCAAGTGGTAGAGTAGTGTGCTGTTGGATCTAAAGATCCAAACCCTGCTGATGACCTATGTGGGTGGTCAATATAATTCCATAGGTTGGCTTTTTTTTCCAATTGATTAAAAAAAAAACCCATAGGAAATTACATTAAAAACACGCCACCATACGTTAAAGAATGCTAAAGATGCAAAGTGAAGCACTCAGAATTATGAAATGGCAGAATTAATGGCAACTTTAATTCGCTTCTTGTGTGCATGCGTTATCATACAGTCCTTAATGATATTGTCATATAAGACTTTTTTCCACAGGACAAGTGCTTCCGTGAGTGCACGGGGTGAGCTGAGCTCTGGGAATAAATTAGGATTGTATAGTGAAGGAGGCTGTTGTGTTTTGGATCCCAGCCTCATTTGTTGCAGGAGTTGGAATGTATATAGTGAATGAGGGGATTGGTGGAAGAGAAAGGATGACCTCAGGACTGAGGCAGTTGAATGCTTGTCTGGAGAACTGGAGTCTCCAGTTAGGCAGGTCAGTTAAACCAAATTGTATGTTCCTCATTTTCTGGATATACATCCTGAGACATCTAGGATCTCATTTGCAGAAGTGCTGAGCATTCTCAACTGCAGCTGAGGTCAGTCGGAGCTCTGCTGTGAACATGTAAAATGGTATGTACTCTGAAAATCAGGCTTTAGGCTTCTCAGATGGGGAACCCAGTATTAATTGATACTTTTTGACAATTTTGCCTGTAACCTCTGTGCCTCAGTTCCCCACGTATAAAATGGGGATAATATCACCTCACTTCACAGGGGTGTTGGGAATGCTAATTCATTAGCATTTGTAAAGAACTAAGATACTATGATAGGAGCATTCTAGAAAAGCCCATGAGGAAATTAATAATTCAGTATAGGGTTTTGAATGATGTGCGGTAAATAATGAATGGGTCCACACTTCGAATACTGAGGATAAAAAAAATACTGAGTAGCTGCCCATTCAGTGAGCACCATCCATACTGTGTACTGAACAAGGCAGGGGTTCTGCTGGAAAGAAACAGTATGTGATTGTGAATTAAAGACTATATCATAATATCATATGTTTCTGCACACAGTGGGTGAATTAAAGTTGCCTGGGCAACTGTAATTCCGGCATTTCCTAATTCTTGAGTGTTTGACTTTGCAACCTGAATGTTTTTTATGAAATATGTATTTATACTTGTGTAGCACTGTATGTACAATGATGCGGCGTGTATGAATACAGAATATAGAGACATTAAACAGAAACTACACCTTTAAAGCGGAGCAGCATTAAAGTGAGATCAGGAACATGCCATTAGCTTATTGGACAGCTAGCGCTTTTTTTGATTCTGTGCTTGTGATAAGGGAATTTTAACTAACTCCTTTAATGGTGTGTGGTCTATCAGGTGTTTTATCCCACTGTTGCAATGTGGGCTGTCAGGATCTGAAACATCTGATCAAAAGAGGTGAATTTCCTAAAAGATTTTATGGTATAGGATTACACTGACAGCACTGCAATCATAATGTGACTTTACTGAACACTAGAAACTCTTCCCTCCTTATTTCTGCTCATTTACCTGTAATTCAGGAGGGGCAGACAACATTTTATCCACAATTATATTCTCCACCCCATACATGGTAGCTGGAGACAAAGTAAGCGTTATTGAGGCACAGCAGCACAATCATAACCTCTCCAATCTGTAGTAGGTCCCACCTGCCATTTTGCCCTTGATTATCTGAGAAGGCCTTCTCTGATCTAGGTTTTGGGGCAAGAGGTTATATCACATGGTGGTTGTATTATAAATAGTGTTACCAACTCTTGTGATTTTATTGCAAGTTGTGTGCTTTTCTTAAGTTGCTAATCAGGTGAGTTATGTGGTTGTAAGAATCTCAGCTTTTGGGAGGGGGTGTTTGTTTTGTTTTTTTTGAAAACGTGAACCTGAAAAGCTCAAAAATAGAAGGTAAATAAGAACCCAATTTTAATTTTTTTAAAAATAGCTCATGTTTTTAAGCTAACCTAATGATTTTTTGGATGGCCTGACTGACTCACCCATGAATTCATGCTCCAGTTGTCCCTTGATGCTTTCAACCAGGAACTGTTTGTTTTTGTTGCTAAATGGCATCATCATTTGTGGATCTGTAGAAATCTTCTCTGATATCCATACATTTTCACCTCTAGTCCCAAAGGAGAGAAACTCACATATTTTAGGTTTAGAGAAGGATTTAGGAAATGATCTGGTTAAAGGTAGGTACAGTTCTGGATTTGGTTAAGTGATCAGAGTTTAAATTAGATGTTTGAGATTAGACAAGAGTTCATAGGAAAATAGAAATTACCAGATCACACAAGTGGTTCATCTAGACTGGCAACCTGTGTCCACCAATGACCCATTCCACATGCTTCAGAGGAAGGTTGTAGAGACTGCACAATGGAAAGTTATGAAATAACCTGCCCATAGGGGAAATTTTATCCTAATTCCTGTCAGTTAGTGGCTGGCTTATGCCAGTGGTTCTCAAACTATTGTACTGGTGACCCCTTTCACATAGCAAGCATCTTAGTGCGACCCCCCCCCCGCCTTATAAATTAAAAAGACTTGTTTATATATTTAACACCATTGTAAATGCTGGAGGCAAAGCGGGGTTTGGGGTGGAGGCTGACCGCTTGCGACCCTCCATGTAATAACTTTGCGATCCCCTGAGGGGTCCCGACCCTCAGTTTGAGAACTCCTTGCTTATTCCCTAATGCAGGAGCATTTATATTAGTTATAAAATGTTAAATCCATAATGGTGGATGTTTTCTCTATCTTTTAATTGTCAAATCATTTTTTAACCTTCTAAACTCTTGTCAGTGAGTTCAACAGGTTAAGTATGCATTGTGTGGGGTTTTTTTAATTTCCCTTTTCACATTACTTTTGAGAAAGTTATCTACATTTAGTCTAGTTTTTGCTATTTATGTTGAATATACAGCATGTACAGTGGGGTCATGAATGCTGCTCCTGCTACAGAGCTTTTAATGAGGTCTGACATCAGGTTGATGGCAGAAGCTTTTCATGGCCTCCTTCCTACTTGGAATGGTGGTGGCAGAGGGCCGCTCCTCTTTCAAAGAGGCAATGGTAGTGCGATCCTCTGGGACTTACCCCAACAACTGGAGTGGATGTGCTTGGATGCAAGGGCTGGGTCTTCATGCATTCCTCTCCTCCATCCACACACGCAGTCCTCTGCTGGGATGATGTTGTCAGTGTCCCCCACAGCAGGGATTCTTGGATTAAATACCCCATTGAGATGCGTAGCACAGTTTTCACTTCTCAAAGTTATTGTTTCAGGTTGTCCGCAGATTCAAGCAGACATCATTTCTTGTCACATTTTCAAGCTTTTCTTCACTGCCATGAGGCCTATGAATTTAGGGCCAGATTTTTAAAGGTATCTAGAAACCTAACTCCTATGGAGTTAGGTGCCTAAATATCTTCAAAAATCTCCCCTTCCCCTCATTTAAAAAAAAGAAAAAAGAAAACTCAAATTTGCATGTAAAACTATAGCTCCAGAAGCTGCTGCTGCTGCTGTAGGCATGGGTCTTTTGTGCCTGTTCCTTACTTCACCCTTGGCTGGAGCCCAGGGCATTAAATTGGTATCTTTTTTGTAGTTTTTAACCCTTTTATGCATAGGAACTTTAGGTATGTTTATAACCCATTGATTTTTATCTGATGAATTAGTATTTATTATTTACTGTGTCTTCTGTGGTTCCACCTGTGTTACAGGAGGGCTGGGTTGCTATATCTGTCGTATCAGTAAGATGCAGTCACAGCACTGGGGGAGGTAGCAGGATGCTGTGGTTCTTATCTAGAGAAGCTAAGAGCTATGACATATGGAACACTGATAACTTAATGAAAGTTGGATAAATAAAGGAAAAGAAGCTCTGACATATCAGGGGAAAAAGTCATTAGTGGATTTTTTTTTATCCTGTTTCCTATTAGTCTCTAGTTAAACTGCTTTGAAAATCTTAGTGGATTTTTCCTTTGGTCTTCAAATAACAGGTTCTTTTCTAATATTGTACACATTTTTTATCTTAAGGGCTGAACAGTTTGGGTGCTTTTAATGTCTCTCTGCCTTGCATTTTTTATTTATATGTGAATGCATGGGTTTCCTCCAATTCCCTTTTAACCCCTTTTATAAACTTCTACATAACGCTTTAGGAATGTTAATGGGATAATCTAAATTAAAAAAATAATAACCCTTTCTTTGTAAGGGATGTAAGATTTCAATACATGCCTATTAATTTACAAAGTGAGAGATACAATCAGTCCCTCTGTGCCACCATTTAGAAACATTATGAGCTAAGTTTGTAGTAACAATTATAATGGTATCCAAGTTAGCCACGTTTACAGATATTGTTTGCATACAGCAAAGGCTAATTTTAAAGTTACACCCAATACTGTTCCCTTTTTTTTTTTCATGTTTCTACAGATCTAGAATTCCAGGGGAGAGGATTAAAATAACTTTCCACTTATTGGACCTATTGAACTGTCCTTCCCCCCCCTCACTTCTCTTCTCTCTGCTACTGTCATGAAGATCATGAGGCTGACATTGCTTAAAAACATATCATGCTTTTTGTAAAGGTTCAAAGTTGGGAATAGGAAAACAAATAAAATCCCAAACAAATTCCATTGATTTTGCCAAAAATTGGCTGCAATTTATGATTCAAAGTTCTATTGCTCAGGGCTTTCAAACCATCGGGGGCTGGACAAAATGCTCCAAAATGTACGATGCAATCTCCTTTGTAGAAAGATGGACAGGATGGTCTAATAGATCTTTTCCTTTCGTAATTTCTGTGATAATAAAGCCCAGCACAATATGTAAAAGTCTAGAGCTATATTATAATTTCTGGAGATCCCTTATGTAGGGAAACTGAATATGTGTTAGGAAAACAAAATCCCAGTCTTAAGTGCCTATCAGGTCCTTTTCAGATTTTCCAGGTTTGTATTTTAAGGGCCAGACAAAACAGAGAGATGAGATTTAGCCATTCACTGCAGTCCCTGAACAAAACAATGTTGGAGTATTTCTAAGTTACAGAAGAGTGTTTCTATCAGTCCAGGTCAGAGTGAGATGCTGCCTCTTGGCAGCAATGACTGGGGACCACTGCTTTAAGGTACACCTTAATGGCCAGATCAGTAGACCAAGAACTCTTAACTCGGGCATCCCTCAGGGCTCTGTCCTGGCCCTAGTACTTTTTAATCTACACGCTGTGGATATACCAGTGAGGGAGTCTAGGAAATTCATGTATGTGAATGATATTGTCCTAGCTGTTCAGCATACGAGCCTCCATACCATCAGCTGCACCCTAACCCGAGATCTAGCACAATGGCTGATTATTTCCAATGTTGGAAACTTAGACCTAATCCAAAAAAACCCATGCTAACAGCTTTCCATCTGAACAATAAAATGGCTCATGCTAAACTTGATGTGCAGTTCTGTGGTGAGAGTGTTAGCCATGAAGCTAATTCAGAGTATCTTGGCCTTAACCCTGGACCACAGTTTGACCTTTCGACAACACCTCAAGAACACCCGCGATAAGGTCAGGTCTTGTGTCGCGTTTATTAGAAGATTGGTCGGAACATCATGGGGCTCCAGTCCACGGACCTTACGAATCACATCTTGCTTTCTTAATCATGTCAATGCAAATACGAGGATCCCACCAAACACAAGATTAAAATCCCGCAACCCTCTATGGAACCATATTAAGATCCTTACACCCAACTTTGATGCTGAGGCTCAATGAAGAGTCACATGGAGCACTTCGACTGCTCAAAATGAACAGCTGGTTGTTGATCCTATTGAGGAACCACCAGGTTTTGCTTTATGTCGGAAAGACAGGTGCAGATTGAATCTCATTAGGACATCTCATGGGAGATGTGGACAAACCCTCTTTAAATCGAAAATGAGGCAAACACCTGTATGTGACTGTGATCACCAGGCACAAACAATAGAGCACACCATATTTGAATGTCCCCTTCGTTCTTTTGCTGGGGGCTTGAAGGACATTCACCAGCTCACTGCTGCAGCAATGTGCTGGATATCAAACTTAGATATAAATTTGTAGCTGTTGCTACCTACCCAAGCTATATGGAAGAAGAAGAAGAGTGCGATGGAACAAAATACTTTATTGATATTTCTGCTCTGCCCAGGCAACAGAAAAAGAATGATTTAAAGCTTCTGACCTTTAGAATGAGATGTAACTCTAGTTCTCCTCATCACCAAACAGAACCCCCCCTCTTTTTTTTTTTTTTTGGCAAGAAACCAATCCCCATGTGCTCTATCCTTGCAGTGTTGGAGCCCAGCTGACAGGCAGAGATGCTATGCTCAATTAAGTTCCTCCCCTTCGTGATCCATTTACCATGTACCCCCATACCAAGAAGAAGAGAACTTTAGGAGGTAAAGTTGTGGACACAGTTTTAGGTGTGCGATATCATGGACTTAACTGTTGCTCTCAGGTACACAAATAAGAACCTAGTATTTGGAAGTAGATACCCAGTATAAATGGAGAAAATATATGGGTAAGTACCAGGTACATGGAGGGGTGGGGTGGCTTAAACCACCTACCAGACTACTCTATATACCTGGTCTATCAATGTGAGATGCTAACTTTCCAATAAAATATTATTTCCATTATAGCACAGAACCCGGAGAAGAGGACAAGCAGCAAATGGATTAATGGGAGCCATACTGTTAAAACTTCCTGGAACAGTTTGAAAATTACTCCATTGTATATAGTCTAATGCAGGGATTCTCAAACATAGTTGTAGCAATTACAGCAATTGCTTAAGTTGAAAAGTACCAGTAAGTATTTAATGTATTTTTAGCTTTTTAATCTAATGTAACATTTGGAAATAGAGAGGAGAAGCCAGCGCTATATGACTAGCCAGTTCACTGCAGACCAGAATTTGGGAACTGCTGATCTAATGGAAAATAATTTGAAAATATTAAATACATTGCATAAAACAAAAATTACAGAAACCTCTTTCTTCTACTTCTTGTAATGAAATACTTAGTTTTCTGAGTGTCAGACATTTTAAGCCTAACCATTTAAGTTTATTTGGGGTGTATGTATAATATATAGAGCATGTGTGTCAGTGTGTGTGTGTGTGTGTATATATATATATAGTGTGTGTGTGTGTGTGTGTATATATATATATATATATGATGATGATCTAAAGTTAATTAATTAATCTCAAGTTAATATAGTTTATGTACACAAAGGCAAATAGTAATCTTTTCCCATTCCTGCAATTTTTATTCTGTATTATTTGGAATCCCCTGCAAGATGCTTCTGATGATGAACTTGTAAGAGAGTTTTACAAAGACTGAAAAAAAAAATTAAAAAAGTCCTTGTCAATGTCCTTTTAAATGCTTAGTTTTTTTTTTTAAAGTGGGATATTTAAAATCTGAATGTTCAACAATGAAGAATATTCTAATATATCGTGGCTTATTCAGTGCATAAATTTGTGTAGTTATATGATTCTCTGTACAAGCTTCAGTTGCTATTTTTGTGTCGAGGAACATAGGAAATGATAGGGATAAAAGAATACCAGGTTAGCTCTTTTAAGTCCATTCGCTCTGACCACTGCTGTAGAAGTCAGTAAGTCTTCTGGCTGCGCTGCCACATGAAAGATTGAAGGACTTTTCCTTTCCAAGGTAGTATAAATTGGTAACATGAGGTGCCATTTTCAAATTCTGTTCTGTGGACTCATTGCTCTGAACTTACATCTTCAAAAACTGTTCTGTTTTTTATCTGACACTAACTGTATACATTTCTGCTCATCTTTCCCACAATTACTTGTCCTCAGCATTTGTGCTGTAAATATGATTGTGATGGGAACAAGAGGGAGATGGTGGGTATAGTAGCCAGGAATGATGTGGGATAGGTGAAAATGTATCAAATGCTTGCTTAAGTGAAGGATGTAGAAGATAATTGCTAGGTCTTGTCCTGTCAGCCCAGCTAGATAGATAACATTTTCTGGGATGCTTGGCTGAAAGGATACTATGCACATGTCTTGTGCACAAAAATGTTTGAAAGCAAAATGGTAGGTAGAGTTTAGCATTGGCTTTGATATCACTACTTACAGTGTTTCCAGCAGACAGCAGTTAAGGTCATTAGCCTTTTTAATGAAGGGGTTTCTCACTTATATTTATACTCTCTGGTCTCTCTTCCCTGTCACATCCTATGTAGTACAGTGAAACACACAGGCATAGATGTGACATTTGATTTGAAAAGGGCTGCAACAATAACTTTTCCTAGTCTGAAAAGGGCTGTTTCTTTTGTTTTTGATTAGAAGCCAGGCATCCAGTGCACCCAGACAATATTAATCTTTGTACAGCTTGTAAATGGCCTTTCTGTGTATGAATATGACTCCAACCAAGGGTGAGAGGATACATAATTTATGTGGTTCCCAATAGCTTGTGTGTCGGCTATATTTTTTTCTGTTTTTGCTTTGTTTAAAAAGGAATAAAATCCTAATATTTCCTTTTTTCACTCATGACTGACCTATTTTAAGAGGGTTCTTATTTCCCAGCAGCTGAAAATTTTGGCCAAACAAAATTAGGGCTGTAGGACTTACATCTTTTCCATTATTTTGGTCTGAGTTTCCACAGTTCCGCTTTTACTCTACGTGAGTCATTCTTCCTTCTCCTCTGCAATGCCCCCAGCCCTCTTTACTTTACTCAGCACTTTCCAGTAGAAGTAAACAATTAATAAGGACTCCAGACAAGATTAGCAGCCAGTCTAAGGTTGAGATTGAAACCCTACCTATGGAATGGGACTTAGACGGATTGAGTTGCTCCGTTCACTTTAGTAACTGATGAGGCCTTGGGGTTGATGGGGAATTCATAGAATATCAGGGTTGGAAGGGACCTCAGGAGATAATCTAGTCCAAACCTCTGCTCAAAGCAGGACAAATCCCCAATTTTTTCTCCAGATCCCTAAATGGCCCCCTCAAGTATTGAACTCTCAACCCTGGGTTTAGCAGGCCAGTGCTCAAACCACTGAGCTATCCCTCCCCCCTGAATTGTTTCTATTTTCCTTTTGGTTTTGAAAAATCTCCTCACTGTTAGCATTGCCTGTTTACTCAACTGGAGAAAAAAAAAATACTTCTTTTTGTATGGAGCCGTATAGATGACCCATCAGAACGATTGATTCTGATTGTGGCTAGACAGATGCTTTGTATAGATTTCAAACGTAGGAATGGATTCTCAGTGTCACTGCACAGTCTGGAACGCCGTCTGGAAGATTTTTGCTCTTTGAGTGGTTGTCTGGAAGTAGCTGTCATCTGTTGCACTCTTGCAATACAGACTGTTGCAGACGTGACCTCTCTTTTAGGCACTTGGCAACTGATTTATGTGCACACAATCTGCACTTGTGCACCCGGAGCAGGCACCATATCTATGCCTATCTACTTGGTCTACTTTTGTGGTGTTAAGATTATTTTGGAATATCCAGAAACTTAAGTGTGTGATATTAGGTAGCTGAAATAAAGAGGACACATTGAGGCAACTGAAGAATTCTCTCTCTCCATTTGAAAAAAACATCTACAGATCCTAGTCAGGTGGGTTTCTTACTTTTGTACCATAGAAATAATACAGGCCACTATGCTGCTTAGGTGGGTATACTACTGGTATTTTGCAGGGGTGGAATTATTATTTAGTATATAACCAAGGTTGATACCCCATTGTGCTAGGTGCTGTACATACTCATAGACAGTCCCTGTCCCAAAGAACTTGAAATCTAAGTAGACAGGACAAAGAGTGAAAAATGGAAATGGTATCCCTGTTGTAGAGATGGGAGCTGAGGCAGAGATTCACGTTCAATTTTCAAAGGCATTTATGGAATTTAGACACCTCTTCCATTAAAGTTAATGAAAATGAGTTCACGAGGCTACTTTGAATATCTGAGCCGAAGTGACTTGCCCAAACAAGGTCACGCAGTAAGTATGTGACAGAGCTGGAAATAGAACCCAGATCTGCTGAGTCCCATCAGAGAAAAGACAGTGGGATGGGCAGGTGGAAGATGATGCAGCTTATTGATGTGCTTGCCAGAGTTGAGCAGTGAACAGGAACATAAATATGACAGAGTATGATAGATGAGTGCTAATAGTATGTATGCTGTGAATAGCAAAGTAGCATTTGGTACAAAGCAAGAAAATGCTGACATCTCTGTTGCAGCTCTACAGAGAGGAGGAGAACGGGGAGAAAAGCAGTAATAGATCATGAGAATGGAGGCCTGTTGTACTGATTTTGGTTGCCACATTAATTATACAATCCATTATATACCGAGGAAAGATAATCTACTTTTCAGAGCACAGACTTTGGAAGCGTCAAAATTTAGAGCTGTGTTCTGATGTTCTGGGTAGGTAACCCCCCTACAAAGGGTAAAATGACTAATAACTTATAAGTACTTTGAGTTCTAAGGACAAAGAGTAGTATCTAAGAGAGAAATATTGTTTATTTTATTATACTGTATATGTGTTCCAGCATCTAAATCTGTGTCAAAACCAGAGAGTTACTTGCAAAGAATTAATTGATATTCCAGATCTGTTGTTGTCTGTTTAAGTGTGTGAAGCAGATACATACTGGGTTAATGCATAAACTGGAAAAATATATTCTTAAACAATCATTTAGAAAACACACAGATTTCAGAGTAACAGCCGTGTTAGTCTGTATTCGCAAAAAGAAAAGGAGTACTTGTGGCACCTTAGAGACTAACCAATTTATTTGAGCATGAGCTTTCGTGAGTTACAGCTCACTTCATCAGATGCATGCCGTGGAAACTGCAGCAGACTTTATATATACACAGAGAATATGAAAAAATACCTCCTCCCACCCCATTGTCCAGCTGGTAATAGCTTATCTAAAGTGATCATCAGGTGGGCCATTTCCAGCACAAATCCAGGTTTTCTCACCCTCCACCCCACCCCCACAAATTCACTCTCCTGCTGGTGATAGCTCATCCAGAGTGACAACTCTTTACACAATGTGCATGATAATAAAGTTGGGCCATTTCCTGCACAAATCCAGGTTCTCTCACCCCCCTCCCAAAAACCACACACACAAACTCACTATCCTGCTGGTAATAGCTCATCCAAAGTGACCATTCTCCCTACAATGTGCATAATTAAGGTGGGCCATTTCCAGCACAAATCCAGGTTTTCTCACATCCCCCCCACCCCCATACACACACAAACTCACTCTCCTGCTGGTAATAGCTCATCCAAACTGACCACTCTCCAAGTTTAAATCCAAGTTAAACCAGAACATCTGGGCGGGGGTAGGAAAAAACAAGAGGAAATAGGCTACCTTGCATAATGACTTAGCCACTCCCAGTCTCTATTTAAGCCTAAATTAATAGTAGCAGACTGGACTTCTACATAGAGTGCTTCCGCCGACGTGCACGGGCTGAAATTGTGGAAAAGCAGCATCACTTGCCCCATAACCTCAGCCGTGCAGAACACAATGCCATCCACAGCCTCAAAAACAACTCTGACATCATAATCAAAAAGGCTGACAAAGGAGGTGCTGTTGTCGTCATGAATAGGTCGGAATATGAACAAGAGGCTGCTCGGCAGCTCTCCAACACGAGTTTCTACAAGCCATTACCCTATGATCCCCCTGAGAGTTACCAAAAGCAACTACAGCATTTGCTCAAGAAACTTCCTGAAAAAGCACAAGATCAAATCCGCACAGACACACCCCTGGAACCCCGACCTGGGATATTCTATCTACTACCCAAGATCCATAAACCTGGAAATCCTGGGCGCCCCATCATCTCAGGCATTGGCACCCTGACAGCAGGATTGTCTGGCTATGTAGACTCCCTCCTCAGGCCCTACGCTACCAGCACTCCCAGCTACCTTCGAGACACCACTGACTTCCTAAGGAAACTTCAATCCATCGGTGATCTTCCTGATAACACCATCCTGGCCACTATGGATGTAGAAGCCCTCTACACCAACATTCCACACAAAGATGGACTACAAGCTGTCAGGAACACTATCCCCGATAATGTCACGGCTAACTTGGTGGCTGAACTTTGTGACTTTGTCCTTACCCATAACTGTTTCACATTTGGGGACAATGTATACCTTCAGATCAGCGGCACTGCTATGGGTACCCGCATGGCCCCACAGTATGCCAACATTTTTATGGCTGATTTAGAACAACGCTTCCTCAGCTCTCGTCCCCTAAAGCCCCTACTCTACTTGCGCTATATTGATGACATCTTCATCATCTGGACCCATGGAAAAGAAGCCCTTGAGGAATTCCACCATGATTTCAACAATTTCCATCCCACCACCAACCTCAGCCTGGTCCAGTCCACACAAGAGATCCACTTCCTGGACACTACAGTGCTAATAAACAATGGTCACATAAACACCACCCTATACCGGAAACCTACTGACCGCTATTCCTACCTGCATGCCTCCAGCTTTCACCCTGACCACACCACACGATCCATCGTCTACAGCCAAGCTCTGCGATACAACCGCATTTGCTCCAACCCCTTAGACAGAGACAAACACCTACAAGATCTCTGTCAAGCTTTCTTACAACTACAATACCCACCTGCAGAAGTAAAGAAACAGATTGATAGAGCCAGAAGAGTTCCCAGAAGTTACCTACTACAGGACAGGCCTAACAAAGAAAATAACAGAACGCCACTAGCCGTCACCTTCAGCCCCCAACTAAAACCCCTCCAACGCATTATTAAGGATCTACAACCTATCCTAAAGGATGACCCAACACTCTCACAAATCTTGGGAGACAGGCCAGTCCTTGCCTACAGACAGCCCCGCAACCTGAAGCAAATACTCACCAACAACCACATACCACACAACAGAACCACTAACCCAGGAACTTATCCTTGCAACAAAGCCCGTTGCCAATTGTGCCCACATATCTATTCAGGGGACACCATCACAGGGCCTAATAACATCAGCCACACTATCAGAGGCTCGTATACCTGCACATCCACCAATGTGATCTATGCCATCATGTGCCAGCAATGCCCCTCTGCCATGTACATTGGTCAAACTGGACAGTCTCTACGTAAAAGAATAAATGGACACAAATCAGATGTCAAGAATTATAACATTCATAAACAAGTCGGAGAACACTTCAATCTCTCTGGTCACGCAATCACAGACATGAAGGTCGCTATCTTAAAACAAAAAAACTTCAAATCCAGACTCCAGCGAGAAACTGCTGAATTGGAATTCATTTGCAAATTGGATACTATTAATTTAGGCTTAAATAGAGACTGGGAGTGGCTAAGTCATTATGCAAGGTAGCCTATTTCCTCTTGTTTTTTCCTACCCCCCCCCCCCAGATGTTCTGGTTTAACTTAGATTTAAACTTGGAGAGTGGTCAGTTTGGATGAGCTATTACCAGCAGGAGAGTGAGTTTGTGTGTGTATGGGGGTGGGGGGGATGTGAGAAAACCTGGATTTGTGCTGGAAATGGCCCACCTTAATTATGCACATTGTAGGGAGAATGGTCACTTTGGATGAGCTATTACCAGCAGGATAGTGAGTTTGTGTGTGTGGTTTTTGGGAGGGGGGTGAGAGAACCTGGATTTGTGCAGGAAATGGCCCAACTTTATTATCATGCACATTGTGTAAAGAGTTGTCACTTTGGATGGGCTATCACCAGCAGGAGAGTGAATTTGTGTGGGGGGGTGGAGGGTGAGAAAACCTGGATTTGTGCTGGAAATGGCCCACCTGATGATCACTTTAGATAAGCTATTACCAGCTGGACAATGGGGTGGGAGGAGGTATTTTTTCATATTCTCTGTGTATATATAAAGTCTGCTGCAGTTTCCACGGCATGCATCTGATGAAGTGAGCTGTAACTCACGAAAGCTCATGCTCAAATAAATTGGTTAGTCTCTAAGGTGCCACAAGTACTCCTTTTCTTTTTGAAAACACACAGAGTAGGCCAAAATGAAACATTATTAAATTAAACTGGTTTGGCCTGATCAGACTGAATCAAGACTGATCTTAAAAAGCTTATTTCATTCTTTTTTTCTGTTTGAGAACTCGCTGAATTGAAATTACTAATACAACCATAAGCTTATGAATGTCAAACTTCTGATAGTGATTTTTTTTTTCTATTTACATTTTTTAAACAGCTAATGAGTTGGTAAATAAACTGTATCTATAAATGATGGGAACCATCATGAGCTCCCCAAGATCAATAATATCAAGGAAATGAAATGTAACAGGCACCATGCCTAATTTGTAAATTATTGGGCCAATATCCCCAAGCTCACTTTAAATAAACACAAGTCTGTGCTGGATTGTTTTGTGCAGGGTTGTTTTCTTTTTCTTTCTTTCTTTATGTCTTTCTGTCTTTCTTTCTACATTTGAAGTTTCCTAAATTGTGGATTATTTGATATTTCAGACAACTTGATCCCATAAACTTGAGTCACAAATGATACTCTTGTTTACATGATCCATTAGTAATTTGGAGTTTGGGCTAAGTACTAGACATTAAATGGAATCTGCTGAACGTCATCTGGGTGTCCACTGCTGCTAGTCAGTCATAGAACCAGAAAAAAAATGCTACCTCTGAGACATAGGTGGCAGTGGTTTAATGGCTCGTTAGCAGTGAAGGACATCAATAAAGACTAACTAAAACATAAAGGGATATAGTATCAGTATCCTCTATCAATTTCAGGGAAAACCCTCAGTGAGTGGGATAGCCCCTTTGTGTGTGAATGTCAGTGAGTAAGATGGTGTTATCAGCTGAGTAGAGGGGAACACCCCGAACTTGAAATATGTTTTTAATAAAACTAACTCCACCATTTATTTCTCAGAAATGTTTCCAGGGGTGTCTTCTTTAATATGAGGGCTAAAGCTGTAGACTCAAGAAAGTCTTAGCTGCAGAGTCTAATCTGGAACTTCCAGCATCTTCTTGCATTAAACTCTTGAAATGAGCATCTTCATATATTCGTTGAAGAAGCATTTCTTTCCAAATATAGTCAAATCACTACCTTCTTTTGTAGCTGTTCATTGTGGATTTGGGGAAAATTTGAACAATGTTAAAAATACTAAATATTATATTAATATGCATATACATGTGTATGTTAATATGAAAGTAAAACATACCAGAATCAAGTATGAAATTTGAGGACATTAGAGAGAGAGTATTGTGTAGTGCTTGGTGCATGGGATGGCGTCAGAACAAGTGAATAGTTTTCTAAACTCTACTAAGGTCCATAGTAGCTTGTGTTCCTTTTTGGATTCTGCCACTGGCATGTCATGACCTTCTGCAAATCATGTAACCTCTCTGTGCTTCAGTTTCCCCAGCTATCAAATGGATGTAATAATACTTCACGCAGGCTGTGAAGAATGATGAATCTTTACTAAAGTAGGCACATGCATGAGCACACATGCACAAAAACTTGGATAGAAGAGAATGATTGCTGCTATTATAATTTATTTATCACATGACTAAACATGGTTAGAGAGTTTGGATGTGGATATACTATAATTGAGAGTGATTCCGGTTAAACTTCAGAGGTTATTTAAAGGGGCCTGTCTTCAAGTGCTACTCATATCTGTTAATATAAGATTCTCATGCAAATTTCCTTACCTGCACAGGGTTCTAGAGCAGTCCATGTTCATGTCAGAATAAATGTTAATATTTAAAAATAGAGCTATGGCTTATTTGAATTGTTCGGCAGTTAGTCCAGTTGAATGTATATTTTTATTTCAAACTGATGTGGGGTTTTGTACACTGTTATGCATGAATGTGGGGATTAATATTTATTATTAGATAAGTGCAGACAATATGCCTGGAACTGTGCTTTTATTGTTTGTATTGTGGTGGCACCTTCTAAGACCTCACTGTGTTCGACTTGGTGCAAATACATAGTAAGAGAGGGCCCCTACCCCTGGATAGCTTACAATCTGATTTAATACGATACAATAAATGAGTGTGAGAAACAAGAGGTGGGTAAGGGAAAAAAAGGGTAATGAAAATAAAATTATGTAGTTACATAGGTGTCTGTTACACATCTTGATGATATCTTAGGGTACTACTTTTTTATAATAAATAGAAAGATGAAAAATCAGCTATTCCATGACACATGCATAACCAAATTTTCATTGGTTTGCTGATTTCTGGTAGGCACATCCGCAGAGTTGACACACACATTAAGATAGTCCGAGCATTGATGATTTTACATTCTAGAAGACGAAAATAAAACTCTTTGGGAGAATCATATCAGGGTTCATTTTAGGTAATTTTGTGAATATATTCTTAATCTGATTGCTTTCCATTTTTAAAATTTCAGTCTCTTCTGGATGATGTGAATCTTCAGCAGAGAGCCAAGGCTTGATACACGGTGATTTGACGCTCATTCCATGCAGGTAAATATAAATACGGTTAATTTTCTTATTTTTGTTTCCTCCTAAACAGGTGACAAAGAAAGTCAAGTCTATGCAGATGTTCCATACTCCTGTAACATATGCCATGCAGGGTGACAGAGTTGGCGTCTGTGTGACCCAGTTTGATCCCAAGCTGCTAGAACGAGGTCTAATCTGTACTCCAGAATCTCTCCAGACCATACATGCTGCTGTCATCTCCTTGAAGAAAATCCAGTATTTCCGTGGTGCTCTTCAGACCAAGGCCAAGTTTCACATCACAGTTGGTCATGAAACAGTCATGGGAAGAGTGATGTTCTTCAGCACAGCTCCTGCTGACTTCAGCGAAGAACCCCTGGAGAATGCTTTTGATTTTGCAAAGGAATATCTTTATCAAGAGGAATACTTATCTAAGGGATCAAAATCTTCAGAGGAAAACAAGGAAAATGACCAAACAGGAGAAGGGCAGCTTCCGAGGCAACAATGGGCTTTATTGGAGTTTGAAAAACCTGTGACTTGTCCTAAATTATGCCTTGTGATTGGCTCCAAGCTGGATACTGATATTCATGCAAACACCTGCAGGTTGGCGTTCCATGGGGTACTGCTTCAAGGGATGGAAGACAAGAACTATGTTGAGACTTTTCTTCCAAAGCTGAAAGTGTACAAATTGAAGCATAAGGAAGGACAAGTGGAGAGGGTAAGCTATATTTCTTAGTACTTTATGCAGGCAAAAAAAAAAAAAAAAAAAAAAATTAGTCCATGTTTTGATCTGGATCCCAAGTATACCAAGATGCTATGGAGTTTTTCACCAAATTATGTTCCAGAATTCCTGCTTCCTTTTTTTAAAAATTTAGTTTTGTACTCCTTTTGTTTGCAAAGAAAATCTGTGAAAGATGTGTACGTAGCTGATGCAGTATTTCCTGACTCAGCTTGAAGTCATTCAGAAACTATCGCTTTTGAGAAGGGTGTGAACAGCACCATCCCTTTTGGGGAAGAGGGGATGTAAGTTAGAAATTTAATGGTCTCAATTTCATTGTCAGCATTAACTATTTCACAATTTATCAATTTAACAGTTTAGCTGGTGTGTTTGTCCGCAAACTCAAACAGCCTCCCATCCTTTCCCAGGAGCCCCAACTCTCCTCTACCCAGCTGCCAAAACCTCTGCTTCCTCTGGCATCTATAGTACAGTTATTCTGTAGTTTCAGACCAAAATTGTACAGTACGTTGAATATTAAAAATGTAGAGGCAGCATAAAATAAGTAGAAATTAATATCAGGTTAAAGAACACTATTGATTGTGTTATTAATTTTCATATTAAATTAAATAAGAACCTCAGTGATTAAAATTTATCTCAACAAACCACAGAATCTCCTGTTGCCTGCACTGGAGTGCTACAGCATACAGAAATATTGCCACAGGACTTAGATCAAGCCTGTCACTGAGTACATGGGGCCTTGAATATTATATATTATGCACATGTCACACACACCATATGGTAAGCCATGTCACAGTGCATACACAACCTGTCATTAAAGATACGTGGGACTTTTTGCAAGAGTAAAGAAATTTGTTCTGACTGAGATTTAATTTGGGTAATTACATTGTGACTATTTTACAGGCCCTTCATTTTCCTATGTGTTGTTGTTCTTTACTTTCTGTATTAAACTATTGCTGTATTGCTTTGGGGTCCACCTAAGTTGTGGCTGCATTTCAGTAATGGGTGGATAACCATTTGTGTATAGTGCCTGTAATACACTTTGGAATTCTTTGTAGTGAAAGGAGCTCTAGAAATGTAATTATATACATTTTTAAGCAGTTACCCTTTTATTAACAATGTTAATGTAAATGTTAACCAGTAGTGTTTACATGGTGCTTTGAAAATGTAAAATGTGATGTAATTGCTAAGCATTATTATATTGTTAACTTATACTATAGAAGAGAATTGTTAATTTTATTCTCGTAATACAAAAACCTAATCATTCTAACAAAACAATCTGCAGCAGTCTCAGCCCCGTTTCTTAGCACACTGCTATAGTGAGGTGTTGTACAATACATTTTCCATATTTTTATATGAAGAGCTAAACACTAATGAAAATAGATGTCACAGTACATTTTGTGGTACCGAATTTTTGATTTTTTGTTGTTTACTTTGTAATCTGCAACAGATGCATATTAATTAGGTTCTTTCTCTAAAGCACTGACTATTAATTACATCCAGACAAGCAATTACTGCTACTCATCTGTAATTCTCTCCTCCCCTTTTCTCTCTGAGGTCTAGTCTACAGTTCTATGCTACATCAGCACAGCTGCACCGATGCAGCTGTGCCACTGTAGTGCGTCTGGTGAAGACCGTGTTATGCCGGCAGGAGATTGCTCTCCTGTAGGCACAATTACTCCAACTCAGCCAAGAGGCAGAAGCTATGCTCTCCCACCGATTTTAGCACTGGTGTGGACAGCGCTTAGGTCGATGTAACTTGCATCGCTTTTCAAACCCCTGAGTGATGTAAATTACATCAGCTTAGGCAGTAGTGTAGACAAGCCCTGAGACATCAAATATCACTGTAAAAGTAAGTATTTTGTAGTATTTTCCTTGTTGTAGCTTCTGCTTTCCAGGGACACTTTGCTTCTCCCCCATGCTTTCGCTACTAAATCTGGAGGTCAAGATTTTCAAAAATGGCTAGTGATTTTTGGATGCCTCAGTTTTTGAGTGCCCAACTTGATATTCCTTGAAGAAGTGTAGTTTTCAAAGAATGTAGTTTTCAGCACTTTCTGAAAATCAGGTCCTTTTTGAGCCATCTTAAGTTGGGAACCCAGAATCACTAGTCAGTATTCAAAATCTTGACCTGGAGGTTTATATGCATTTCATTCCTCTCAAATAGCTAGTCTTCCTTTCCAGTAGATAGTGGCAGTCCCAAACTAGAGCACCCTACCTTCTGACATTTGGATTTGATAGATCATGTTTCTGTTTCATCTGTATATTTTAATACCAGTTTTTCTGTTCTGTCTTGTTACATTTATGCTCTATTGGCACCTATGTTCTGGCACCTTTTCTCAACTTTAAAAATTACTTCCTTCACCTCTACTAGAACTTTTAATTTATGCAAAGCTCCTACTGCTGGTAGCATTGGTAACTGCCAGAGAAACCTGGCTTGTCTGTGACTTTTCTGCTTGAATGTGGATATTAACAAGACTAATGAGAAGAAGAGTTGGAGCAAACTAGAGGGGCCCACACTGTGTTGTTTTTTTTAAACTGAAATGATCTGGATTCAGATTAACTTTCTTTGCTCAGTATTTATTATTATTTCCCCTTACATTACAAAGGGAATTATTAATACTTTGGTAAATAGTTTGAACAATTATATAATATTCACAGAAGCTACAGTGAATATCTGTGGTACGCGTTGATTAACTGATATCTTGCAATTTTTAGCGCTGGTCATTCAATTTTTATGAATAACTTTTTTGAATTTTGTCCATCAGTTGTAAAATTATTACCATATATTGCACTATCCAGACAGCTCTGTAAATAAATTGAATAATATTAATCAAATTATTCATTTTTTTTCTCTTTCCTGGCAAATAACAGACAAGTGACTACTTTTTTAAAATCAGTTGACCAGTGTAGTAATCTCTGAAACGGATATCCTTCGTGAATTGTAGCCGATATCCCTGTAACTTTTAAAACAGCACTACTGTGGGCTAGGATGGGTGGCAGATGTCGTACCTTTTTCCAGTCATGGAACTGTCACAAAAGCTTTAGAAAGTGGGGACATTAATCATTCTCTTTACTAACACCAATTGGTTCTACAAGTGAGGATCTACTGTCAAGTCATCAGCTTGTCATCTGTGTTAGGCCTGTATGTACTAAATGGCATATATTTAAAAAATTCATTCTGATCCCTGGTTATCAGGGAACTGTGGTTCATTCAGAGTTAGTATTTTCCCCCAGTGTGTGCCAAAAAGGTACGGCAGCACATGTAACTCTAGTATAGGCTGAGTGTAAAGATAGAGGAGTACATCAGGCATTAGGAGGGTTGATGAGAAGAGGACGGTGCCAATTATCATGGGTCTGCTGGGGAAGTACTTACGACTTCACATTGAGGGAGTAGAATGAAATGGATGATTTTGGTGAGTGGAGAGCAGCAGGAACCAATTGGTGGTGCAGTGCCTTTTTGTTTTGTTTCTTTTTAGTGTACAAAGTCTCTAGTTAATAGAAATTCTGAATCAGTTGGTCCCACCCTGCTGCTGATGGATAGCTAGAGATTAGGATAATTGAATTTAGGGTGTCTATTCTTGGCATTGATGCAGGAAAATCTCATTCTCTCTGCTAAAGCAAGGAAGTTGGTGCCCCCCCCCCCCACCTTTTCTGGGGAGGCACAAAAATAATAATTTTACCTTTATGGGAAGTTAACTTTCCCTCCTGAGAATACTGTTAGGGAAAATTGGCTTCATAACTTCCTGAAGGGCTGGGAATGAGAGAGGAAGGCTGGGGTATGTAGTGTTTGGCTTTCCTTCTTCAGTAGTGGGGGGAACCTATTACCGTAACCAGACTGTTACAGGAATTCAGTGGTATCCATTTGTAAAATGTTGTACTCATTTAATCTAATGTGGATGCTTCCTAGCCCCCTGCTTGCTGTTGGAATTAAAATAAATCCCCCAACAGTTTAATGACCATTTAACCCAGGAGAAATCAGGTATTTATTCTTTTGCTCTTTGTTTCTACTCTGATTAATTTCAGAGCACTTATGAAATAGTAAGAACTGTAAATTAATTAAGTCTTCAGCATCCTCAGACTCATTTTTTAATGGATTTAGCTTGGTGTTTCTTTGAATGATATAGTGATACTTCCTCATAGCTTGTAAGCTATCTGACAGCAGAGGAGAGACATTCTGGCCACTTCAAAAAGGGTGAAATCATCAAATGAGAGAACACTGTGTTAAAACAAAAAACGTCACACGACCCCTCCCTGCTTCCCCCAAAGTGCCCTTTGAATTAGCTTGTGTACTGTTTCTTTAAATCCGTGCATAATGTTACTGGCTCTGCTTAAGTGCTTCAGAGTTGTGAATATTGCATACGCATCTAGGTATTGAATGCTGCTGTTGTGCTGCTCAGTGTGCTGGTTACATTATCTATCCTTTGGTATCGTGTCAATTTAATGCCACAAGCAGGAGGAACATAGCAAGTACAGTAGAGCTCTTGAAGTGAAAGGGTTAAAGATTTTCTACTGTGATCAGTGAGTGAACTGTAAATGTTACATGTCTGAAATGTGTCCTCAGCTATACCACTCTTGGTAATTTATTTACTTATAGGGTCTGTACTGCACTCACCACAGTAGTATCTTATAGCTAGTTCAGAGGAACATTTTGGTAACTTCTTTTCTAAAAGGCCACCTCCTGTCTGAGTCAGTCAGTGGTGTTTTGATGTTCAGATGCATGGGCGATGGGTGTCCGAGAGACTTCTGGCCATAGTGGAGAATTTTCAGTTCATCAGCATTGAGATAGTAGCTTCTCCCAGACCTTTTCTACATGAGAAAATCACACCATGTTAACTTTATGGTGTGGTTTTAATCTGATTTGCTTAAATTGGTGCAAAAGGGCATGTGGACACTCTCGGTTTAAACCAGTTTTTTTTGGCTTACTTTAAATTGGTTAGGAATTTGTTTAAGATAAACCAAACTAAACCACTCCTAAACTGAAATAAGTGTGTCTAGACTTCGGGTTGGTTGTACCTGTTGAACTTAATCAGTTTAAAAATTATTTAAATTTATCGGTGCAACTTTCTTATGTAGATAAGGCCTAAGAGACAGGAGAAATGCTGTGAAAAGATGTCTTCAGTTTCTAGGATCAATGTCTTTTTCTGCATATATATATATATATATATACACACACACACATATAAGGAGGGACAATGACCCTTCTTCTGGAGGATCTACTGTTTCTATACATGTTAAGCTGTCTGACTGTTCTTTTAGACAAAGGCACCTTTAGCAGGCAAAAGAGCTGGGCTGGCAACAGCAAAGTGAATTATACAAACAAAAAGGTAGGAGCAGGAGCTGAAAATCTTGCCACGGTTACTGCCAGGGTCATTTGGTATGAAGAAAGATGCAGGAACCTGTAATGAAACAACTGGGAATGAAACTATGGCTTTAGTGCTAGGTCGGGGAGAGATTGGTCCCTCTCTATTGGATTCCTTATTTTCATAAGTCTGTGATGACCAATGCCTAATGAAATATTTTGGATGAACATGAATTTACTATGCTGGATCAGACAATTTGTCCATCAAGTCTGATATATTTGAGGCATCAAGATTGGCAGTGACTGTCCTCAATTATCTGGTACTTTAGGTGACATCCCCTCTCCTAATGCCAGCTGTGCAGGTCATGGTGTGAGGAAACTGGCATTCATTTTTGCAACCTTCCTGTGAGGTAGGAAAGTAGTAATCCCATTTTACAAATGTGGAAACTGAAGGATAGAGAGGTAATTTGCTCACTGTCCCACAGTGACAGTGATAGAGCCAGGCCCAGAGTCCAACAGATTTCCTATTCAGTCATATAACTACGAGTCATACTTGCTATAATTTTGTCAGTTTTGTCCATGGCATCTGCTTGCTTTAATAGCGCTCACTTGGAGAAACTGGCAAACTGTACAGAGTCCCTATACCGGAATGCCTTTTTATTGGGATTTCCCCTGTAAACGTCATTCTAGCCAATTCCAATTTGATGCATGAAACAGTTAGCCCTGGAGATAAAACTCTCACATTCTTTGCTTTGTGGGTTTCCATGGACATAGGCACTCATTGCAATGAGTTTTGAGTGAAAGGTGAACTGTAGAAGCAAGTTATGATTTCCTGCATGACTCAGATATGCTGTCTGTTCTGAAAATGTTTGCACAAACAGGATTTATCCCGTGGTGGTGGTTGCTGGGTCCATTGTGGAGAATGCTCGTAAATCAGAACTCAGTGAAAGAAACAAAAGGGGAAAACCCTCCACCTTGTTTGCAAAGCACAAGCTGCACCTCTTGCTGTTTCAGACTTGTTTAGTGAAAATAAACACATATCTCAACTGGGATAGTTTCCTGATGTAGCCATAATATAAAGTCCTTTGTATGAGAAGGTACTCACCCTGCCTACACAGCCCCAAAGGTGCTAGGTAGTCATTACTTATCTGTAGTCCTCTAAAATCAAAAGGAGAATTCATTCTCTAGTGTGCATTTTCTGTTCTTATCCTTATATTTCATCTTGATGATTTGTGTTGGTTTTAGACTTGGTGGTAAGCATTGAGTGGTATTTGCTTCCTGCAGCTTTTTATGTAACTTTATAGTCATGGAAGATTCCAATTTTATTCACTGTGTGTGCTGCTCCTGAGTTAGGCTGGTTGCTGGCCGGCTAATGCTTTGTACTTGCATATTGCTGGGGGCTTAAGGGGATATCATGTAGGTAACTTGCTCAGTCCCTGGAAGAAGGAGAAAGCAGCACTTTTTTTTTTTTGGAGGTTTGAGCATTGTTGACATGATTTGAAACAGTCCACAGCCAGAAAAAATATGATCTTTGAGGATGGATGAAGGCATTCTTAGGACTTCTTCAGAAATGCAGTGCACTTCGTTGGGGTTTGGATGGAGCAGGAAACGACGATTTTTAATTACTTCTCTCCCCTCAGTGGTACAGCAGCAACTCAAACTGCTGCTGTGCCAGCACCCAAACAATGGAGCCTCACTCGCTGAATAGACATGTCCTCAAAATGACATTTGGGTCCCTGGAAGGCTTCTGTGTGCATCCCTTATTTAACAGCTCCTGAGGACCTTTCCAAAGAGGTGGTGCTCATATAATATGGTGATTGATAGGATCCAGTGCAAAGTCTTAAGAAGCAAAGATAGAAATGGGGAAATAGTATAATTTATTGTTAATTTGATGAATACCAATAGTGTATAATATAGGAAGGGATAGTTCCTCTTGTAAGAAGTCTATTCTTGACCAGGTATTTTGAAATGCAAAAATCATGCATATGGCAGTTTGTGCTTTCTGATTGAAACTTGATTCATGTGTATTAATTTTCAAACAAAGTATCCCATGTAAGTGTTTATATTTTTAAATTGATAAAAATAGCAACATTTAATTGACAGTGAATGTTTCAGATTTTACAGTATTTAAGCCATATGCTTCAGCAGGTAGCCTGTTGGAAATATGAAGAACTGGACCTGAGCAAAGGGAAATGAATTTACCCATGAATGACAGGGTAACATCCAGTGTTGCCTAACCAGCTCTGATGCCCAGCATGCTGAAGTACTTGACTTAATTTGAAGGCACCGTTGGTCAGTATGGAAAGAAGGTAGCTGAGCTGTCTGTGTTGAATGGACAATCATGAGAGAACAGCTTGACATAGCACCGTTTTCTGCATTGGGTGTACAGAGTGTTTCCTACGGGGTGGTGGTTCCAGAATGGTCTTTTGCAGGAAGCGATTCAAGGAGGTGGTGCCCCCAAGAATCATGGGAAATATGCTTTGGAGGTGCCCTCTGATATTCCCACATCTTGCTTATTCCTAATTAAGGATTTTTTATGGTCTTATTAAGGCTAATGCCCAGGATACTATATTCCTTTTGGAGATCAACTAGACTACAGTTGAGCAATAGATTATTAGTCAGTCGGCAAATGGGGGCATCAGTCTGGTAGTGATGCTCTTCGGAGAATAAGTCCAGATGACTAATATGGCATGAAGGCTGGGTATACACAGAGTAAGTAATGAGAACAAACTGTACGGTGATGCATAATTGGTGTGTGATGTCTACAAGCACAGCAGTGACCTGAGCCGTCTGTAGAACCTTCTGTGACTCTTGCTGGGAGAACTGGTAGACGTCACTCCATCTACTGTAAACATGCAGACGCCACAATTAATGTTTCACCTGCTTTGAAGTCTGACCATGGGGTTGTTTGGTTCTGCTTGGCTGCTGATGGTATGCTAAAGACAGTAATAACACCGGGATGAAGGCAGTCAGGTGAATAAAAAATGCATAGTGCATTCAGTGGTAAAAATGCACCGTAAAATATAAATATAAAAGATGTTTATTTGTTGGCTCTTTTTCTGTTTTTGAGCAAGAGGAGTTTTGTGAAGGTTGGGCTAGTGGGGGTAATAAACCTCTAAATTGAAAAGCCATCTTTGTTAAATAATGCCAGAGAGGAAGTGGTGATGATCACTGATAAAGGGGAAGAATTATGTTTTACACTATATGGATTAACCCAGCCTTAGTAAATTTTTGAGACAAATTTACCATCAGAGGCACAAAATCAAGTCACTGGCTCTTATGAAAAAACTGATAATTTACTCATGCAACAAAAATTACTTGCTCCATATGACTGGGCAGTAGAACCTTACAAGGTTTGTGTAGCACCTATGGTTATTTTTTATAATAAATTTAAAATACAGACATGTTTTGGGGTCTTACAAGAGTATAGACAGCTGCACTTGATTTTTGAGGTTGTGTCAGAGTTACGTGTGGGGAGGAATTAATTTGAGAGTAAAGCATTCGATAAGGCATTTTATTCATTGAATACAAAAGCATAGTACAAAAACATTATTTAGGTTGCAAATTAAAGCCCTTGAAAGTTAGGAAATGCCAGAATTACAGTGGCCCATGAAATCTTAAATGTCCGTGCAACCTTGGGCTTCCATCTTCTGTGCTTAATAAGACAGGCAACCTGTGGAGAAAATAGTATGTGATCATGTAATTAAAGAATGTATTGTAGGGTGTATCCAGCAGGGGGTTAAAATTAAGGTTGCATGGATACCTGACATTTCTTAACTGTTGAGTGTCAGATTTGCAACCTAAATAACATACTTTTAACATATTTTTAAATGTAATTTCCTAGGTCTTTTTTAAAGTAAAACAGACACATTCTATTGTTGAGGTGTAACTGCTACAGCCACCTGTATCCTATAGCATCAGCAGGATTTGAACCGTAAATCCTCAGCATTGTAGCACAGACTGCTACCACTTGAGGTACAGGACAAATTACATTAGCTAACAACAGGAGAAATTTGTTATCCCAGAGAGGTGATAGAACATTGGGTTTGGAGTGGTCATCATGAGGGGGACCAGTCAAGCCTAGCTCTCTTCCCCTCTCCACTCCCCACCCCCCCATAGTTGGAGGAGCTCCAGTCCCATCAGATGGTGCAGGTACAGGCAGTTGGTCCCAGGTGCTGGGGCCAAGAAGGCTTAAGGGAAGGGATAAATCTGGCTTTGTTCCTGACCCACATGGTGCTCCCAGAGGGGAGCATGGGCCAATGATGCCAAGTGTTAGATTAAGGGAGCCCAGCGCTCTTTTTGTCCCCAGTCCCAATGATAGCTGCTTTGGCAGCTTCTTAGTGTTCAGTTCACTACCAGCTCTCCCTATAATGATAAGAATGAAAAGTGTGGTAGGGATTCTCTTTTAACTACATGGGGTTAAGACAAGCTGCTGGTCAGATTTGAAGGCAGAACCAGGAAGAGTTGATATGGCACTCTTGAGTTGAGTACATCACAGCACCAGAGATAATAGTACATGGCAAAGACCTATCATAGTAAATTGAATGTACAAGATGTTCTGTGTGTATAAAGTGAGCATAGAATCCATAGCTGTATGAAACATTTTAAATCTTTGTGTTAGAGAATCCTATTGTCTAAGATTACTGATGTGGTCAGTGGTACCTGTATGTATGGTAGTTAATATGCAGTGGCTCTAAATGATGCAGAGAGGCCAGAGAAGTTTTAGGAATAACTATAAAATGCTTTAAAAGCATCCTGTATTTAGAAATATCTTTCTAGAGCAGCATGTGATGTGCTGTACAAACAAACCCATCCCTCAATGCGGCAGTGCTAGGGGCTGATGGAAATTGACTTGGATAGTGCCCTCTTCTTGCCTAGAAACAGAGATTGTCACCTCATGTTCCCTTTCACAACTGACCCAGAAAGCAAGTGAAAAGTTGCCAATGTCAGTGCAGAAATCAGGTTTCTTTTATGATGACCATAAGCTGCCAGCCAACCCACTGAGACAGTTAGCAGGGGTTGCTTTGGGGGTGGCCTTGCCTGTGATAGGGAGCCCTTCCGAGCCAGCTTGGTCTCAACACTGGGGCCAGGAACTGCACATACCATTATCTCAGTCTGATCCCATCCCCTCACCACCACTAGGGACTGCTGTTGGTGAGGCCCCATTTATGATGGGGCAGTGTCTTCCCAGCCAGCTCAGCCTTAGGGCCGGAAACATACCTTTAGAACTTTTGTGGGGTGGGGCGGGGTTGGTAATCTTGTCCATCTGCTGCTTATCCGTGGCTCTTACACATCTCTCTTCTGCATCAAAGCATCTCTTCTGTTCCTCCTCCCTTCTCTCCACTGGCTCCATTTACCTTTCCTGGTTATCCTCATCCCTGTGCATTTCCCTCCACCTCTGCATACTCCTCTTCTTCTCTTCTTCCCAATCTCCCCCACCCTCCAGCACAAATCTAGGTCCCTCGTGCACATCCCCCTTAATTCTGGTGATATTTGACCCACCCTGTCCTTCTTTCTATTTCCTGCCTTCTCCTCCTCTTACACCTGTCCCTGCCACTACCCCTGTGTACCACCACCCATTCCTTTCCCTCCCAGTGGCTATACTGGGATCCGTGTGCAGTCTACAGGCCCCACATTTCTCGGACATCAAGTACCTCCCATAGGGGATCCACTAGACATTCCCTTATTGCTTTGGTGTCCAGGGCCCCAGAACCAGAGGAAGAAACTTTCAAGGAGCAGGAGGTCAGACTAGAGGTGCAAACTACCCCATGGCAAACTTCTCCTCCTCCTCAACAGACGAAGTGGTGGTGTCCCCTCCTCCATCACTGGCTGATGGCTTCAAGCTATTCCAAGACCTTAGTAAGAGCATGTTGGATGTGCTACCAGTTCTCCCTAAGGAGGAGAAAGACTCGCATCATTACACACTTCCTCGTCTTCTAGACTCTCCTTCCCAATCTGCGAGACGTTTCTGGACACAGCTAAGGTCATATGGCAGACACCAGCCTCTGTTGCACCAACACAGAAAAGGGCCAATAAAAAGTATTACGTGCCTCCTAAGGAGACGGACTTCCTCTTTACCCAGCCTCAGCCTATTTCTATAGTGGTGGATGCGGTTAACGCATGGGGAAGGCAACATCATTCCAGATCCACCCCTTATGATGGAGACTGCAAGAGGCTAGACTTCTTTGGGCAGAAGGAATCCTCGTCTGTGACACTACAGGGTCTCAAACTTCTAGGTCCTAATGGCCAAATACGTTTATATGAATTGTGACAAATTCATTGCTTTTATTGACCACTTGCTGGGAGCACAAAGGCCTGGTCTATACTAGGAATTTACATCAGCATAGCTTTATCTCTCAGGAAAAATCCACATCTCTTGGGGAGGTGGATTGCCTGTGCCAATGGGAGAATCCCTCATCGACATAGGTAGTGTCTACGCTGAGGCACTCTAGTGGTGCTGTGGCTCTGCTGTAGTGGTTTAAGTGTAGACATGCCCCAAGGTCTCATGGCTGCAACATCCTGTTCTCTGGCTTTGACAAATGTAATCTTTGCCATTTTATGTGCATTCAAAATGCTACTGCAAAGAACACTCTTAACCCATCACTTTAACTGTCATCCCCATCTTTGCATCCCTACACTGGCTCCCCCTTCGTTCTCATGTCAAACATCATAGAATCATAGAATCACAGAATATCAGGGTTGGAAGGGACCCCAGAAGGTCATCTAGTCCAACCCCCTGCTCAACGCAGGGCCAATTCCCAGTTAAATCATCCCAGCCAGGGCTTTGTCAAGCCTGACCTTAAAAACCTCTAAGGAAGGAGATTCTACCATCTCCCTAGGTAACGCATTCCAGTGTTTCACCACCCTCTTAGTGAAAAAGTTTTTCCTAATATCCAATCTAAACCTCCCCCACTGCAACTTGAGACCATTACTCCTCGTTCTGTCATCTGCTACCATTGAGAACAGTCTAGAGCCATCCTCTTTGGAACCCCCTTTCAGGTAGTTGAAAGCAGCTATCAAATCCCCCCTCATTCTTCTCTTCTGCAGGCTAAACAATCCCAGCTCCCTCAGCCTCTCCTCATAACTCATGTGTTCCAGTCCCCTAATCATTTTTGTTGCCCTTCGCTGGACTCTCTCCAATTTATCCACATCCTTCTTGTAGTGTGGGGCCCAAAACTGGACACAGTACTCCAGATGAGGCCTCACCAATGTCAAATAGAGGGGAACGATCACGTCCCTCGATCTGCTCGCTGTGCCCCTACTTATACATCCCAAAATGCCATTGGCCTTCTTGGCAACAAGGGCACACTGCTGACTCATATCCAGCTTCTCGTCCACTGTCACCCCTAGGTCCTTTTCCGCAGAACTGCTGCCTAGCCATTCGGTCCCTAGTCTGTAGCTGTGCATTGGGTTCTTCCGTCCTAAGTGCAGGACCCTGCACTTATCCTTATTGAACCTCATCAGATTCCTTTTGGCCCAATCTTCCAATTGGTCTAGGTCTTTCTGTATCCTATCCCTCCCCTCCAGCGTATCTACCACTCCTCCCAGTTTAGTATCATCCGCAAATTTGCTGAGAGTGCAATCCACACCATCCTCCAGATCATTTATGAAGATATTGAATAAAACCGGCCCCAGGACCGACCCTTGGGGCACTCCACTTGATACCGGCTGCCAACTAGACATGGAGCCATTGATCACTACCCGTTGAGCCCGACAATCTAGCCAGCTTTCTACCCACCTTATAGTGCATTCATCCAGCCCATACTTCCTTAACTTGCTGACAAGAATACTATGGGAGACCGTGTCAAAAGCTTTGCTAAAGTCAAGAAACAATACATCCACTGCTTTCCCTTCATCCACAGAACCAGTAATCTCATCATAAAAGGCGATTAGATTAGTCAGGCATGACCTTCCCTTGGTGAATCCATGCTGGCTGTTCCTGATCACTTTCCTCTCATGCAAGTGCTTCAGGATTGATTCTTTGAGGACCTGCTCCATGATTTTTCCAGGGACTGAGGTGAGGCTGACTGGCCTGTAGTTCCCAGGATCTTCCTTCTTCCCTTTTTTAAAGATTGGCACTACATTAGCCTTTTTCCAGTCATCCGGGACTTCCCCGGTTCGCCACGAGTTTTCAAAGATAATGGCCAGTGGCTCTGCAATCACAGCCGCCAATTCCTTCAGCACTCTCGGATGCAACTCGTCCGGCCCCATGGACTTGTGCACGTCCAGCTTTTCTAAATAGTCCCTAACCGCCTCTATCTCCACAGAGGGCTGGCCATCTGTTCCGCATTTTGTGATGCCCAGCGCAGCAGTCTGGGAGCTGACCTTGTTAGTGAAAACAGAGGCAAAAAAAGCATTGAGTACATTAGCTTTTTCCACATCCTCTGTCACTAGGTTGCCTCCCTCATTCAGTAAGGGGCCCACACATTCCTTGGCTTTCTTCTTGTTGCCAACATACCTGAAGAAACCCTTCTTGTTACTCTTGACATCTCTGGCTAGCTGCAGCTCCAGGTGCGATTTGGCCCTCCTGATATCATTCCTACATGCCCGAGCAATATTTTTATACTCTTCCCTGGTCATATGTCCAACCTTCCACTTCTTGTAAGCTTCTTTTTTATGTTTAAGATCCGCTAAGATTTCACCATTAAGCCAAGCTGGTCGCCTGCCATATTTACTATTCTTTCGACTCATCGGGATGGTTTGTCCCTGTAACCTCAACAGGGATTCCTTGAAATACAGCCAGCTCTCCTGGACTCCTTTCCCCTTCAAGTTAGTCCCCCAGGGGATCCTGGCCATCCGTTCCCTGAAGGAGTCGAAGTCTGCTTTCCTGAAGTCCAGGGTCCGTATCCTGCTGCTTACCTTTCTTCCCTGCGTCAGGATCCTGAACTCAACCAACTCATGGTCACTGCCTCCCAGATTCCCATCCACTTTTGCTTCCCCCACTAATTCTACCCGGTTTGTGAGCAGCAGGTCAAGAAAAGCGCCCCCCCTAGTTGGCTCCTCTAGCACTTGCGCCAGGAAATTGTCCCCTACGCTTTCCAAAAACTTCCTGGATTGTCTATGCACCGCTGTATTGCTCTCCCAGCAGATATCAGGAAAATTAAAGTCACCCATGAGAATCAGGGCATGCGATCTAGTAGCTTCCGTGAGCTGCCGGAAGAAAGCCTCATCCACCTCATCCCCCTGGTCCGGTGGTCTATAGCAGACTCCCACCACTACATCACTCTTGTTGCACACACTTCTAAACTTAATCCAGAGACACTCAGGTTTTTCTGCAGTTTCATACCGGATCTCTGAGCAGTCATACTGCTCCCTTACATACAGTGCTACTCCCCCACCTTTTCTGCCCTGCCTGTCCTTCCTGAACAGTTTATAACCATCCATGACAGTACTCCAGTCATGTGAGTTATCCCACCAAGTCTCTGTTATTCCAATCACGTCATAGTTCCTTGACATCACCAGGACCTCCAGTTCTCCCTGCTTGTTTCCAAGGCTTTGTGCATTTGTATATAAGCACTTGAGATAACCTGTTGATCGCCCCTCATTGCCAGTATGAGGCAGGAGCCCTCCCCTCACAGACATTCCTGCCTGTGCTTCCTCCCGGTATCCCGCTTTCCCACTTACCTCAGGGCTTTGGTCTCCTTCCCCCGGTGAACCTAGTTTAAAGCCCTCCTCACTAGGTTAGCCAGCCTGCTGGCAAAGATGCTCTCTTTGTAAGATGGAGCCCGTCTCTGCCCAGCACTCCTCCTTCATGGAACACCATCCCATGGTCAAAGAAACCAAAGCCTTCTCTCCGACACCACCTGCGTAGCCATTCGTTGACTTCCACGATTCGACGCTCCCTACCTAGGCCTTTTCCTTCCACGGGGAGGATGGACGAGAACACCACTTGCGCCTCCAACTCCTTTATTCTTCTTCCTAGAGCCACATCGTCTACTAGTCTTTACTTTCAAGACCCTTCATGGCCTGTTCCCACCCTACTTATCACTATCGAATTGTCAATTCCTGCGTCTGATAGGCCCAGGATGCCAGCTTCCTTCGCCCATTTGTTAAATTTTCAAATAAGCATCTTCATGCTTTCTCTCCTGCTGCTCCTCATACTTGAGAGGAGCTCCGGTGAGCATCCAGAAAGCTACCTCGTTATTTTTCTCCAAATCCCTCCTAACAACTCTCCTTTGCTGTGATGGCTACAAAAAAACTTAACAGTTAGGCTGCTGATGCACTGATACCACTGACTATCATGCTGATCAATATTGTCTCAGGTTCTTTGTACTCCCCCCATCCCACTGTATCCATCTGTTGTCTCTTCTTTTATACTTAGATTGTAAGCTTTTTGTAGTAGGGACCATCTTTTTTTCTGTGTTCATTGGGCACATAGGACAATGGAATCTTGGTCCAAGGTAATACAGATAATAATAATAGTCCATATCCCCTTCTGATCTCCTACCATATCTTTTTATGTAATTTTTTCTTTTAGCAGAAGAGGAACAGCAAAAGATTAATAAAGTTGTGCCCTCGGCCACTTTCTTTGCAAAGAGTGAAAAATATCTTTCTTAACCAGGATATGTCAGGAACTTAATACCTGTAGCTTTCTGTGACTTTTCAAGACTTGAGTTTAAGTAGAGGTGAACAAATCCTGCGTTACAAATGAGTATAAATGGTCCAATGTGCTGTAGGGCTCTTTATGTGCCATGGAGATCCCAATTTGTTTGTTGGTTTTTAAAATTCAAAGCAATTTAAATAATTATCATGTTATTTCTCTTATTTGATTCTCCATCTTTATTGTTTCTCACTGGTTCAGGGCTCTGAGTTACTACAGAGAATTCTTTCTCAGATGTGTGTCTGGTGAGTTTTGTTCACATGCCCAGGGTCTTAACTGATTGTCATATTTGGGGTCAGGAAGGAATTTTCCCCCATGTCAAATTGCCAGAGACGTTGGGGGCAGGGTGGGGCATGAGTCACTTGTTGGTTTGAATTAGAATAAACGGTGAATTTCCTGTAACTTGAAGTCTTTAAATCAAAATTTGAGGAGTTCCATAACTCAGCCAGAGGTTCTGGGCCTATTCCAGGAGTGGGTGGGTTCTGTGGCCTGTGATGTGCAGTAGGTCAGACTAGATGATGATGGTGGTGGTCTCTTCTGGCCTTAAAGTTTGAGCTCAGACTACTGTCATGGCAAGGTGCTTGTCTTGGGAGGAAGTGCCCAGTAGCACTCAACCCTCAGGCTGGTTTAGGTAACAAATGGAATCCTGTCCAACTTTACTGGGAGAGAGTCAGGAGGATGGGTGTCATGATGCTAGTCCTCTGTAGGGTGTGGAATGCAAAGAATGGGATGTGAAAAATATGCATCAGGGTGAAGATCTTCTCAGAGTTACAGGGGAGACACCTGAAAACACAATTTCAGACTTTTATATGTTCATCTCTTAACGAAAACAACTCTGGCAGGGTACAAGGGGACTGGCAAGGTTAAATTGTCTGTCTGCTTGGGAGACAGAGTGGGGAGAATACTTTTGCAAAGGTTGGTCTTCAAACAAATTGCTCAGAGAGCAGGTGAGAATCCTTAAGCTGTGAGTTTTGTTTCCTTTTCTGTCCATGTTAACTTATTTTTGGTTCCTTGATATAGACATTAACTCATGAGGAAAAGACCTTGCTGACTGAAATTACTTTTTTTCTGCCGAGTAATTCCTCTGGTTCACAATAATAAAACCAAAATCATACATTGGGAATAAAAAAAATTAGACTCTATATCTGGAAATCCATGTCAATTCCCATCTCCTCCATCCTCTCAAGGGCCAGTATAGGATTATTTCTTCCAATACATATGTGTCAACTTTTAAAAAAAGAAAACGATGAGGATCTGTAGCATCCATAGAGGGTCACTTGCTGTGGGGAGCATCTTCCCTGTTCTTTTTCCGCTCCAGAGCTGGGAACATGTTCTGAAACTTTTTGCAAGAAACAGCCAAACTGCCACTGACTTCAAGATTACAATGTTGTCTAAAGTGAACTTTCTGTAAAATAACAAATGTACTCTAATCATAAATCTTTCCATTTTTAGTACCTCATTTAGTTTTTTTCCCCTTTTCATTTCTCATTCTCCATTTTTCCTAACTTGTCAATGTATCCCTTCTTCAGTCTTTTCCAGGATCTGTGAAACCCTCAGACTAATTTTCTATCACATTTTCAATCATGTTTGGCTAAATCAGAAAAGAAAAATGTCTGTTTCCTTCTAGCTATCTGAACCTTCAATGTTTTCACTCTCTCACTCTTTCTCTTGGTCCCAACTCTTCTCTCATTATTTCCCTCCCCTCATTCCAACAGCCCCCTTTGTTTTTTCTTCTATCCATTTCTGTCCTGCTCCCCTTGGTTCTTTAGGGATGGGGGATAAGAGCATGGGCTGTGTTTGACCTCCAAATGTTCATGATGAGTTGTTTCAGAGGATGCTCAGCTGACAGTGAATTTGTTTGTGTCACCCTATAAATGAGGATGATTTGGCAGATTTGACAGTGTAGTTAGAAGATTCCCCTCTTGAGAGGAACTAGCAGTTATTTTTCCTGGAGTTAAATTATGTGTTTGCACTGAATGCCTGCACACACAACCCTAACTACAGAGTTGAAGACATAATACTGTAGCGTTTATATCAAAGAGTGTGTGTGGTGTGTATTTGGTATTCGAGAGAGAGTGTGTGTGTGACACACACACTTCACCTATGATGATAAAGTACTATTTACTTTTTTCTGCAAACACAAAAGCCAAGAGGAAGGAGGGGATTTCATAAAATCAATGCTATTGTGTCCTCTGGACTAAGCCATAAAAACAAGAGTAACAGAGACGTTCCCTTTGAACTTGAAATCCCTTTCTAAGCTGCTCATCTAACCGAAGTAAGAGAGGGAGAATATAGCAACCAGAAACACTTCTGCTCTCTCTCCCCCCCCCCTTTTTTTTTTAAAAAGTCCTTAAGTGAGTTTGATGCTGTACCTCTGCCCATAAGTTTAAAAAAAATATTATCGTAATGTAGGTCAGTGAACTGAAACGCCACTGTACACTATGGGGGATTAAAGTCAGAGAGGCAGCCCTCTCCCACTCCCACTAGGTCATATGACAATATAAACAAGAAATGCAAGGAGCCTTCAGCTTTTTCTTGCCCTAATCCTTTGTTTATGCAGCACTTAAACTGACTTTTGGGGTCGTCTCTGTCTGGCATTAAAGCCCTAAAGCTTTTTGAAGTTTCCCTGAAGTTAATAAAATTAGTCTACCCTCATTGCTAGGCCCCTTGCTGCTGCTTCAGAACAGACTACATATCCCTTACTGTCTTTGCAGCGTTCAGCTTTTTAAGTTAATAATATTTCATAAAAAAAAGAGAGCGAGATCTCTCAAAAGGCTATTCAGCTAATCGGCAAAGTGATTGCCATAGTAGATGTTCTGAGAACTCAAAGGGGATTACTGTGAAATCCAGTGATTGGAGCTAAATTGCTGTTAAAGTAATTGGAAGTGTTGAGTTTCAGTGGGAGAGAACATGCATTTCTGTAGCTTCTTAAAGAAAAAAAGTCTGTAAAATAGTCTTACTTTTTTTTTAATATAATAATTGATCCAGGGCTTGAAAAATGATTGTTCGTTTTTAAGAAAATCTCTTTCAAAAGCTGATGTTACTTTACACATCTATTTTATTTTATTGTGTGATCAGCATTCTTTTCACCTTGTTACTTGAGGCTGGGCATCCTCTCAGAAGTTTGTCTGTCTTCAAGGATAAATTCGTGAGAAGTTAATTTCTTCTAATCTCAGTCGAATGGTCAATGTGGAGGACTGAGAGTCAGGAGCTTAGGGGGCACTATTCCAAATTTTGCCACTGATGTGATTCTAAGCTAAGTGCTGACCCACTCTGTGCCCCATTTCTCCTATTTGTAAAATGAGGGTATTGCTTTCCCATCTCAAAGAGATGTTGTGGTATTTAGTTTTTTGTAAAGTGCTTTAGGGACGTCTCATAAAAGGTGTTTGCTATCTGCAGAATATTTGTAATAACTAGAAGAAGAGGAGGAGTATTAAATATCATTGCTCAGCACGGTAAATGTCTGGAAGACTGAGTCCTTGCCCCAGTGCTTACAATTTCAAGTTGCTATCTTGCAAACTTATCACTCAAGTGAGTGCGAGAGTAGGACTTGTTTTAAAAGGGTAAATGTACTTCAGGACAATTGTAATAAGTGAATGCTACACTTTCAGAATTATTAGTGTTTTTTCCAATAAACCTATAATTAATATATGAAATCACTCCATTCCCTTTAACAGAATTATAGTGCTCTAACAGTGTTCACAAAGAGAAATTACTCTGAGCTGTTCCGACAGCCCTGCCAGACTGAATGAGTCAAAACGAAACCACGCTAGCAGGATGTTCACCCTATAATTCAATTATGTAAATAATTAAATGAAATATAACTTTGGAACATTCTTAAAATGCATTAAAATAATCATTTTACATTTTTTAAAAAGCTGATCTCCCTTCCCCTTTACGGGCAATTACAATGAAACAGTTGGTATATGGAAGCCTCTACACTGGGGCATGAGAGACCCTCTGTATTCAAAATAAAAGGGTGAGAAGGGCCCAGGTAGCATAGTGGTGGTCACCTTTTGAAACGCCTACTTCAGAAATTTCATTCACTCCACTGAAGTGGTTCTAAAGTACTTCACATAGCATTTAAAAGCTAGGGCTACAGGATTGAAGAACTCTAGATTTTTTTTCCACTGGGATGTTCTATTGATCTTTCTCATTTTTGTGTTTAAACAATTAAAAATTTAGAAATGGGGTGTTAGATTGCTTAGGTAGACACCTGAGAAATGTCAGGAATTAGAATAGAGTGGTATATTTTTTTTTTAAGCATCTTAATTTAAAAACATGAAAAAGAACACTGGTGGCTTGTAATTCCTCACGCTCTGCAAATGTTTGCCTATGGAAGAGAAGTTTCTAAGAAATCAGAGTAGCTTGTAACTGATGGGTCATAATGCTGTGGAGTATCAAACTGTGGACTGAGGGAATATTCAGACTAATTTGTGGCTCTCAAAACGTTTTTCTTAATAGCTTGGCTAAAATGACCACTTAGGTGCAATGAAGAAACCTTTGCTGAAGCCAGCTGCAACTTCCACTGTAATAAAGGAACAAATTCCTTCCCACAAATAACGACTCTTGTTACTGCAGTGAGGGAGGTACAGTAACTCCAGGAGTTAGTAGCATCCAAAGATATTCACACCTTGGGGATTAGGCTCAGTTGGCTGCACCTTATGCTTCATAATGCGGTAGGGAGGGTTGTTTATCTCACCCTACCCACCAAGCTTGCTGGTTCTTGTGCCTGATCACTTAATTAAGAATCCAAACTTGGAATGGTTCCTCCCACTTGGTTACAAACCTTGAATTTAAAATTCAGTACAACTGTTATTCGAGTTTTGATTTAACAAATCAACATGATTAAAAATTCACTTCTACATACAGTATTTAAAGGGTTGTATTGAGGAATTCTAAGTAATCACCTGCTTGACTGAAACCAAGGTGGCATGAGCACAGAACTGATGTTGAAGGAAGTGGAGTATCTATGGAAATGATGTTGGGGTAAGTGATGGAATAAACTGCTTTGTGGTGAGGGTCATTAATAACAATTGCACTTCTCCATTGCCTTTCATGGAAAGATTTCAGAGCACTTAATAGATGCTAACTAATTAATCTTCACATCACTTATATGAGGTAGGTGAGTATTATTCCCCCTGTGTTTACAGTAGGTGAGTCTGAGGCACAGAAATTGACTTACAGAAGTTCCCTTGCAGTTCTGGAAAAGAGTTGGGATTAGAACTCAGTAGTTCCTGGCTATCAGTCCTGTGCTCACTTAGAATAAGTATTTATGTACATACTATGCCATCTGAGAGTTGTGGCCATCCCAAATTCATGCTGATGAAAGCTTTAAAGCACACCAAATTATAATGTGTTCCATATATGTATAATTGTTCTTGTTATTCTATGATTTAGGCTCACATATATATCTGTGTGTGTATATATATATTTTTTTCTTTTCTTTTGCAGGTGCTGGATGATTATAGTGTGATCGGTCGTTCATTGTTTAAGAAGGAGACCAACATCCAGATTTTTGTGGGGTTAAAAGTCAAACTATCTACAGGAGAGGATGGAGTAATAGAGGGCGGCTTTGGGCAGAGTGGCAAATTTAAAATCCGAATTCCAAGTAAGTGCTTATCCCTTCGGCTAACAGAAATTTCAAGTGTAGAAGACATCGAAACTTTGTCTAAATGAGGGCTGATCCTAATTTTCACAAAAGGGAGCCAGTTGCAGCATCAGTTCAGATCCAGATGTATCAACAGTTAGTGGGTCCTTTATTCTCAGTGGGCTGCTCCTCCTATTATTAAGTGGCAGAGGCCATGATGTTATGTTATCAAACTCTGTGGGATGCAGCCACCCCTGCTGTCTGTCAACAAACTTAGGGCTTGACGTCCCTTCCCCTTTAGTGCTCAGCAACCTGGAACGTACTTTTGGGGTGTGTGGATTTCATTGTAAAGTTTCCGGCAGCATCACAGTGAGCAAAAGATTAGTGATGTGGAATTAAAACAAGTTAGCAAGAAAGAGTGTCTCCTCATTCATTTTTACTTGTAGTTATTTATCAAATACAACAAATTCAGGATATAGTTTCCTTAACCATACTCCATATTATGCATATTATTATCTAACCTGCCTTGAAATACAAACTGCAATCTCTTTGATAAGTGGATTGTAGAGTTTTTGAGTGTATCCATACCTTCTGTAACTGCTTTTGCATCTTCTACTTTTATAACATTTTATGCTACAGTAGTTTTAATCCTTGGTGAATCACAACAAAGAGGTTTTTTCGCCTTTAATGTCACAGAACTTTGGATGGTGGGCATTGTGGCTTATTTTGATTTATTTGTGTTGTCACTGTGATTTTTGCTTCCCTCATTTGGAAGCATACTACTATGACAACAGTTGTTCTGGGTCATGACACCAATAAGTGCTGCATTTAAAATTCAAATAATAAAATAAGAATAAAAATAAAATAATAATAGTAATACTTTTCATTTCTCTAGTGTCTTCAGTCCAAAGATCTGAGTATTTTGCAAATGTTAACTAGTTAATTCTTACTACCCCCAATGAGGTAAGTATTGCTTACTTCTGTTATACAAATGGGGAAGCTACCATGAAGTTAAGTGACATTGCACAAGGACACAGCAACTCATTGACAGATCTGGGAAAAGACTTGAAGTCTCCTGATTTCCAGTCCCTCTTTCAAGATTGACCACTCTCTCCCTCAGCTTTCAGCTAACGCCAGTTTAGTGCAGATTTTACCTATCTGGTTAGACTGTGGGAGGCTCTGTCCTTTTGGCTTACCTGGTGAATGTGATGACTAGAAAAAAAAGCTCCCCATTTGTGTCTTGAGTGAGGTAATGTGTTGGACACTCACAATTCCAGTTTAGCCACCAGTTGGGAAACTCTGCTGATGGGTCTGAGACCCTAGTTGGCAGACACAATGGAGACCTTAAAAATGATTTGCCACGGAGGTAGATGAATTTTCTTTGCCCTTTTTTGAATTTGAAACCCTGCTAAAGAACAGCATTGGGTTGTTGGCAAAAATAGTGCTGCAAGCATAGGTTTGCTTAAGGTAGGAGGTGAAAAAATGTGTGAATAGGTCTTTCCAAAGAGAAAACCGAGGCAAAGTATTTGTAAATAACACTGCCCTGGTGCCTTCTTTCAGTAGCCTTTTTTTTTTTTTTGGATCAAAGGGTAGCCTGAGCGGTGGATAGATCAGCTGCTCACGTGGGAATGAGTCCAATACTCGACCTCTTAGATAAAAATGCTGATACAGATGGAAACTTAGAGATGAATTCAGGCATTAAAACTTAGTGAGCATTGTTAAGTGTTGTCAGTGGTGATTACGTTTATCAGATAACAGAAAAATTGTGTCTATAATATGATCAAACTCTTGATGGAAAAAACGAGTCCCATATGGGACAGGATGGAGCCTGCTAGGTTCCCTTTGCCAAATGAGCCTTTGCCATCCTTTAGGAAGTAAGAGTGTGAGAAATGAGTACCTCCCTGGGTTCTCCATTTCTGCAAACATTATAATTATTCATTCTGTATTAACAGAGTGCTGAGTTCTGAACAAAAGTAGGAAGAAATAGTCTCTGCTCCAAGGTGCTTACAATCTACTCATGCTTACAATCTACTCATGCTGATATTTTCTGAAGTTGAACAGTAGATCAGATCATAGAACAGAGAATCCTCTCAGTTCCTGTTCTTCTTCTGATGAGTCTTTGTGTTCTGGTCATGTTAGAATTTAATATTTTTACAAGACAAGGGCGAATATTATAGCTATTTTTTTCTTTATCTTGAAGCAAGTTTGGGGGCTTTGCTAACCAGAAAGAAGGGGCAGTGGCCAAAGCAAGACAGTATCATAGGTGAAAAGTGTGTGTAGTGAAAAGTAAATGGAAGGTTTGAAAAATTTTAAATAACTTGGTTCCTTTAAGAGTTTCCAAGATTTGTGTGTGTAGGGAGGGGTAATGGATATGATGCTGTTTAAGTCAACTACAGTTCACATTCCTTTGTTAGGTCAGTGTTGCTTTTTTAATGTGTCTGCATCCTGTTTATGGGTTTTCCAAGTTTTTTTTTTTTTAAATTAAATTTAACTGGTCAGATTCTTCTCCCCCTCAGCCTTTAGCCTGGCTTTCCCTTACAGACTTCCCCTATAGATTCCTTCCATAAAGAATTATTTTCAACCTTTCTGAAGTTCTTTAGTTAGTTTACTGAGGATTCCTTAAAAAAGAGATCTGAACCAAAAACAAACAAACAAACCTTACAAGATGAAAACTGCTTCAACCTAACATGCACAACAGTTAGTTTTGTATCACTTAAAACCAGTCTTGACTGCTGGAATGTAATTTGTGGAAATGGGCAGATTGGTTGGATAGTTAACCTATGATAGTTTTGGGTTGGTTTTGTTGTGCAGGGATTTGTTGTTATACCTCAGATATAGCTAGCAGAGGTTGGTAGCTCAACTAGCTGGGAGAAGAGTGAGGGAGATAAGGGCAGATGTTCTCTGTTGGTTTGACTAAGTCATTGGGAATCAGGACACCTGTTCTTCTGATTCTGCCACTGACTTTATGTGCAACACTGGGCAAGATGCTTCCTTTCTCTGTACCTCAGTTTCCCCCTTTGTAAAATGGAGATAGTAATTATCTACTGAGGTAAATCGTTTTGGGGTCTGTGGATTAATGTCACTATATAAGTACAAAGAGGATTTATTTCCTTCCTCTAGATAAGACCACACCTAGAATACTGCATGCAGTTGTGAGTGTCTCAGTCCTGGAAAGATGTCATCAAATTGGATGGAATTCACAAAAGAGCAACAAAAACGATTAAGGGGCTGGAGGGATTGATTTACGAGGGAAGGAAGATGAAAAGAAATACGTATAACTTGGCTAAATGATGACTAAGTGGGAGAGATGATTAGCTACAAATATTTGAAGAGCATAAACACTGAAGATGGAGAGGAATCTTTTCGGGTGGTCCAAGTAGGTAGGACTAAAAATAATAGTGTGAAGTGAAGCAAAGGAAAATGAAGCTTGACTATCAATAAAAGTTTCTTAACATAGATTTATGGGACCGTAAAATCATCCCCGCAGATGAAGTAGCGGATGTTCGATCACTCGAGTTAATTCAAATATAGATTAGACCAAATGTTTGTGTATGCTCTTTAAGGAAAAACCAGGGTGGTGGGAGGTATAAGAACAAGACACTCGTAAAAAATCTTTTGCATCGCTGATTTCTGTGATGATATCAGGCCAAAATTTATTCCGAATGGCAAGATATGGCATTCCTGCTTGGTGGTAATGGCGTTTCAAGCAAAAATAGATATGCATTTGCTGACAGATTTTTTTTTTATTCTGTGCGGATGGATTTTGCAGCAAGTAAATGTAATGGTTTAACTGTGGAAGAAATGATAGGAGATGCTAATCTATGGGGTGGCACTTATATTTTTCACAACTATCGTGCTGTGTCCTTCAAATGCTTAAAATGTGTACTATGTACAATACTTTTCTATAAGATACATTTAGTGGGCTTCTGAAAAATAAGCAACGTTATAAATGCAAAGTTATCCCAGAGTGCTTTGCAAACTGTACACTGTGTGTGGTGAGAATTGTCACTGAACTGCATCTCATTAAGGGAGTGACACATGGCAACTGTTCTAATAGTGCACAGTAACACTACACTTCAGTTAGGGTAAAGGAAGTGAAGAATTCTGTATTTGTTGAAACTTCTGAACAAATTTAGGAGAAAGCATTTAACCAATTGCCCTACTCTAGCTAAGTGCCACTGAATCTTTAATGACCTTGTGTTCATCTCCTCTGGAAGACTGTAATTCCAACAGTACAGATCTCGGTGGGTTATGGAATCAATAAGCAACTCAAAGGAATGTGAATCACCTGCCTTTTGGGGTTTGTTTTTTGTTTTGTTTTGTTTTTTTTAGAGGTTTCTCATTCACATACAGTTTGTGATATCATGATGTGGGTTGGTGTGGCTCAGGTCACCAGTCAGTAGATTAGCTATAGGTATGCCCATTCCATTCTTTCTGGCTTGGTATAAAGTTATTGTCACATGTATTGGCCTTAAAACTTGGTGGCTTTTTTAATCTAATTTGAGCACACTTGATATCACAGGCATAGTTCATTCTCATTTCTGACTCAGCCTTAATTAGCTAATTGTTAGGAAAGGATTTATCCTTTCTCTTGCTCTGTGGCACATTTGACTGCAGTTCTTCTTTTCCCTCTTCTCATTACAATAGAAATTACTATTCATATTTGTTGTTAAAAAGCTACATTGTTTCTTAATGCAAAAGAAGCAGTGCGTATCCAATAAATTCACAAGAGTTTATGTGAGTCAAGTGGATTTAAATATATAAATGCATACTTTTCATAGGAAGACACAAACAAGCAAGAGTTTTTTCTTTGATATTACTTGTACCAATTCAGGGTGATTGTGCTCCTCTTTTCTGACAGCTGATGAAGACAAAACCAAATTTATTTGTGGGCATGCCTTACGTTTTTTTTCTTTTATCTTCCAGTTCCGAGTATTGGCACATATGAAAGAGCTAATATATTCCACATCTGCAGCCATACCTTTAGTAGAAGGGTTAAACCACCTATAAGTTAGCATAAAAAGTTAAAGATTTAACTTATACCCACCCTATTGACTGATGCTGTGTACTTGCTCTTTGGCGAAGAGGACAGAATGTGTGTGTTCCTAGAATGCTGTCTGTCATACTGTTGTTTTGGTAGAGGATGATGTGAGTGATAAGAACTAGCAGATGTTCTTTGTCCTAGAGATCTTACATTCTGGTGTGCAAAGCTAGATATTGTAGGATTCCTGGTCTAATTCTGCCCTGGTGTCTTGCATACCAAAAATATGTTACCTTCCCATTGTGACACTTCTGTAGCCACCTGTGACAGCAGAGGGTGCCACACATTTATTGAATAGACCTCCCACGCTGATTCATAAAATTGCCTACCATGTAGAGAGAAGTCGTTGATGTGACTAAGAACTAAGGATGGGCACAACCATGTTTTGTCTAATTTCAGTCCCATATGAACATTGTGTGTCTGAAAGTTGGACACCTGTCGTTGTTTGGTTGACATTCTTCTTAGGAGACGGGAATCAGAGTGGGCAGAGTTTAAATAATAATAACAGAGACTAGAATAATGTAAAGTGAGAAAAATTTTAATGGAAAAATAGTCTATATACCATACAGATTCACCCAGGATCCTTATTGAAGATCTAGACTACTCTATGCTATGCCTACTTAAAATATCAGGAGGTTTCTTTACAGATCTCCCAGACACCCGTACACTATTAATAGTTGGTACTTTTGGACTACTTGCGTTTCGTGACTTTGGCAATTGTAGCCTGATTGTTGATTGCAATTATAAAATAATTTGTTGGCGTGCACCATGCACGAGTTACAAGTGACAGGTTCTTTATTCAGGTGGATACTTAAAGTTAATTATGATGATATTGGTGAAACACACACAAACTTTATGAGCTTTAATTAAATAGAGACAAATATAATTGAAATAATAGAAAAATCAATATACATTAGTATAAGAAAAAGATAAATCCAGTAAAGTGGTTTCCTGCATTGTTTATACTTAATCTTACATTGTGCATATTTACAACCTTACGAAGACCATTAGAAACAAAGATGGGAAAAAAGTAAGTGGAGAGCACCCCAAGGTGCTGGGCCAGGCTGCCTTCCATGTTGTTCAGTGTTATCATCCCGGTATCCCAACAACAGGTTAGATATCCACATCTTGTATACACCTTTTCATGTTCCACCCCAGATGGAATGATACTAAAATGCTCTTGCAGATGATACTAAACTGCTCAAGATAGTTAAGACCAAAGCAGAATGTGAAGAACTTCAAAAAGATCTCACAAAACTAAGTGATTGGGCAACAAAATGGCAAATTAAATTTAATGTGGATAAATGTAAAGTAATGCATATTGGAAAAAAATAACCCCAACTGTACATACAATATGATGGGGGCTAATTTAGTTACAACTAATCAGGAGAAAGGTCTTGGAGTCATTGTGGCTTGTTCTCTGAAGATGTCCACGCAGTGTGCAGCGGCAGTCAAAAAAGCAAACGGGATGTTAGGAATCATTAAAACAGGGATAGAGAATAAGACGGAGAATATCTTATTGCCCTTATATAAATCCATGGTACGCCCACATCTTGGATACTGTGTACAGATGTGGTTCCCTCATCTGAAAAAAGATATACTGATATTAGAAAAGGTTCAGGAAAGGGCAACTAAAATGATTAGGTGTTTGGAACGGGTCCCATATGAGGAGAGATTAAAGAGGCTAGGACTCTTCATCTTGGAAAGAGGAGACAAATGGGGGGATATGATAGAGGTATATAAAATCATGAGTTGTGTGGAGAAAGTGAATAAGGAAAAGTTATTTACTTGTTCCCATAATATAAGAATTAGGGGCCACCAAATGAAATTAATGGGTAGCAGGTTTAAAACAAATAAAAGGAAGTTCTTCTTCATTCAGCGTTCAGTCAACTTGTGGAACTCCTTGACTGAGGAGGTTGTGAAGGCTAGGACTATAACAGGATTTAAAAGAGAACTGGATAAATTCATGGAGGTTAAGTCCATTAATGGCTATTAGCCAGGATTGGTAAGGAGTGGTGTCCCTAGCCTCTGTTTGTCAGAGGGCGGAGATGGATGGCAGGAGAGAGAGCACCTGATCATTATCTGTAAGGTTCACTCCCACTGGGGCACCTGGTCACTGTCGGTAGACAGGGTGGACCTTTGGTCTGACCCAGTATGGCCATTCTTATGTTCTTATATTTACCCCCACAAATCTAACACCATGAGAACATGGAAGTATAGCTTTAGAGAGCCTTTAACTAGCCAGCATGCTTACTTTTTGTGAGGGCTCCCACCCTTTGGAATCCTTTTCTTGTGGTATTATATGAAAATAGGATAATCTTTCTCTCTAAGCCAAATGGAATTGAAGCACTTTTTGTGTCCATGCCTGCCGAATCTGGGTCCCTTTTTATTAAAATAAAATAAAAAATTGCAAGTCTCTAAGCCTCGTGGGTTGCCTTTACTGTCAGCATCAGGTGCGGCTGAGTAGCTTTTCAGTTGAGAGGAGAACACAAAACCCAAGGGCAAGAAATCTGTGTAAGTTGCATTTTATTTAAAAGCTGAAGATTAGTTCTGCTTGTTCTTTCAAAGTCCTCCTTCCCCTACCCTCTAAAACAAACAAAACCTAAAATCCTTAAGGGATACTTCAAGCATAAATCTCCTTTCCTCTTTGTGAAAGTTGGCTTGTGTAGTATGGACAGAGGCTGAGAGAGGATTGTTGCCAGGGAAGCATCACTTCCCTTTATGATCCTCTCTTGAGCGGATTAAACTGTGGCAATGTAAAAGTCCTGTTGACCACAAAGGAGCTAGAAGTCTGGATTGCATTTACATGGAGAAGCTGGCCAGAAAGAGTCTAGTCTACCTTGTAAGCACACATTGACCTTTGAAGAGCTGAATATCCAGATTTATTGACCTTGGAGAGTATTGTTGGCTGAGACAAAGCAAGGATTTATACACTTTCCTCTTGATTGAAAACAGAAGTCAAATATGTATAATTTTTTATCTGGTGCTCCTCCTCTTCTGTGCTAGTATCTGGAAGATCTTACCTCTTGACAGTAATGAGTGAAGTGCAGTAGGTTCTGTCTAAACTTGGAGCACTGAAGAGTGATGCACTGATTTTACAGATTGGCTTGACAGGCAGCTGGTCATTGCGGCTAGAGTTAATATTGTTTGTGCGGATTCTAGGACCATTATTCAAGTATTGGATTGTAATTAGAACATTTGTTTAGCAGTCTGCTGTTCTAGGACTGAGCGAACACTGAGGGTGGAAATATAAAGCACCAGGAGACATATAGTATGCATTGAGTGCATACCGGTGCTTCTGAAAAATGTGCCCAACAACCGAACTCCTAGGTAGGCCCACAAGCTGTGTACTGTGTAGACTACTGTAGTGTGTGCGACAGAATGCCTTCTTCTTTTTCTGCAGGTGAACAGACATTTCTTTGAACAGTTGCACAGAATTAGATAAAGCCACCTTCCCTTCTCCCCTTATACTCCTTTTTGTGGGAAAGGAACCCCAGACATCATAGTGTTATCCACCTCCAGCAAAAACGTATAAATCATCCCCATAAAGATAATCCCCTTCCTACAAGGAAGAGTTAGCCAGTCTAACTGGAGGCTCTATAGATTTCCTCTTGCTACTGTTCCTGGGTCATCTTGTACAATTCTAATGCTTCTCCCCTACTCTCCCCCGTATATCCGTGGTAGTCGGTGCACTCCGCTTGGACTTAAGAATCTGGGTGGTTTCTGGGGAAAAAAGACTGCTCCGTCAGCAGCTGTTAGGTGGTGCTAAAGAGCAAAACACGCTGAACCCTTTCCTCCCCCCGAGAGAGTGAAAGCATCCTATTGGTGCAAGCTAAAATATGCATGTACTCATTCTCAAACCAAATTTTAAGATTCATAGCACAAAATTCTCCTATTTGAACTAACAGAATAACTTCCAAGGAGGCTTCTTGTCTAAGTCTTCCCCCCCTTTGGCTCCCTGGCTCTGTCCAATGAGTCCCAATTTGTCTTCCTGACTCAGGCCAGCTTCCAGTCCCCTTCTGCTCCCCAGTTCCCCAGGGCTCCTTGTCACAATGTACTCCCTCTGTGGCTGCCATCTCTCCTCTTTCTCTCAGGCCTGGCACCAGCAGGGGGAGTACAGAGGGCACAGATAGATAATATCCTTGCTCTTAGTTCCGATGCCCAGCACCACAGCAGCCTGCAGCAGTTTGGAGCAACAATTACAGGAAAAGTCCACTCGGCCCAAGGCTAGAGCATACCCAGAGCAGATGTAATCTTCAGGGAATCTAGCTTCCAAAATCTTAACAAGTCTCTACTGAAAGTATGTGAACTGATATTATTCAAAGGCTTGTAACTTGGCCAAATTTTGTGGATTTTCACTGGGACAGCAAAGGACATATCCCTGACACAAAGGCCACCCCCTTTGCTGTATCTGAAGTGCTTTCTCCAAAGCAGTAGAGCTTCCCCACAAAATGGTTGTAAGATCTTTTTAATACGGGCAAAACAATATATTTTCCCCTAATCTCATTTTCAGAAACAGCTGAACCATTTTTGCTGTGCATCAGGTTGTGAGGAGGCCCAGAGCTGGGGTCTGATGCACTGAGGTGTGCAACCCTTTTTAGGTTCTTCCCCTCACTTACACAGAGCAACCACGCTGATTTTGCTCCAAGAGGTTCCTCTGTGCTCGTGGAGGCTATGTGGGACTGGGTTGTCCCCAAGAAGCTATTTCTCAGTGCCATTCCAAACTTCATTTTCTCTAACAGCAAAGCCTTCCTGAAAAAATACCAGATGATGGAATAAACTCATTAACAGAGTAAAAATGGTATATGACAATTTTATTCATTTAACAAGTTTCTGCAGGTAACAGTTTAGTGAACTGCTTTCACAATGCAGGATGGTTGCATTAAACTGGGCAAGGCTAGAAGAGAGAGTGAAACGCTTAAGACAGTAAAGATCAGCTGAATTTAGAAATAGGAAGTGGGGCAGCAGCCTTTTTTAGACATGTTGCAGTTTGAGTCTAGCTTTGGCTTTCCAGCTACACTTATTTGATGTCCTGACACTTATTAGTGTCCTGCTCTAACCTTTATAGTGCAGGTTAGAGCAGGACACTAAGTAAAGATTCCTGGGGTTTTTAATTTACCTATTTAGGCACTTATAACCCCCATCATCATAGTACCATAGCACCTCTGAAAAGCAAAAATGGCACCAATTAATTCTTTCCTCCCTCTTGGTTGGCAAAGGGCAGCGTTGGGGCGGGCGGTATTTAGATATGAAAATGGGAGTGTGATCGTGAGAGTAAGGCACAATCAAAGAAAAGCTTGGGAGAAGAAGTGATTTTCCATTTAGCTCAAAAAGGTAAGGTAAGTGGGCATTCTTATTTCACCTATATATCCTGTGCACTAAAGGACAAATTCTACACGTTATTATTGGCTTCAGTGGTTTTATTTTGGATTTATACTGCTGTATTTGCAAACGGGGTTTGGACTAGAACGTGACAGGGATCTACAGAACCTCTCTTTAATTCACTTTATTATTATTATTATTTTATTCATAGAAATAATGTTATGTAATTAAAACCATATGATAACACATATGCAGAAGAGCAGACGAAGGTTGCACATGCAACCTTGCTTTTGGCATTTCCTGACTTTCAGGTGTTCCACTTGGAAAATTTAACACTCTTCTGTAGTTTCTTGTGTGGAATTTACTATTTTAGAGAAAAAAAGTAAACAGCGGTGTCTTCATTATTTGCCTAGGCAGTTTGGCTAAATTGTATGAAAACACCAAAATGGTTTCTGTGCCTCTTACAATATCCAATTGAAAGAAAAGGGATTTTCATACTTTTGATACTGTCTCAGAGAAATGTCTCATAAACAAACTAGGGAAATACAGCCTCGATGGAGCTACTATAAGGTGGGTGTGTAATTGGTTGGAAAACCATTCCCAGAGAGTAGTTATCAGTGGTTCTCAGTCAAGCTGGAAGGGCATATCGAGTGGGGTCCTGCAGGGATCAATTCTGGGTCCAGTTCTGTTCAATGTCTTCATCAGTGATTTAGATAATGGCATGGAGAGTAGACTTATAAAGTTTGTGAACAATACTAAGCTGGGAGAGGCTGCAAGTGCTTTGGAGGACAGGATTGAAATTCAAAACAATCTGGATAAACTGGAGACATAGTCTGAAGTAAATCAGATGAAATTCAATAAGGACAAATGCAAAGTACTTCACTTAGGAAGGAACAATCAGTTATACACATACAAAATGGGAAATGAGTGCCTAGGAAGGAGTACTGCAGAAGGGGATCCGGGTGTCATAGTGGATCACAAGGTAAATATGAATCAACAGTGTAACGCTATTACAAAAAAAGAAAAAAGAAAAAAAAGCAAACATTCTGCGATGTATTACCAGGAGTGTTGTAAGCAAGACACAAGAAGTAATTCTTCCGCTCTACTTAGCGCTGATAACAGTTTTCAAGTACATAAAAGGTTGTTACAAGGAGGAGGGAGAAAACTTGTTCTCCTTAACCTCTGAGGATAGGACAAGAAGCAGTAGGCTTAAATTGCAGCAAGGACAGTTTAGGTTGGACATTAGGAAAAACTTCCTAACTGTCAGGGTGGTTAAACATGTGAAAAATTGCCTAGGGAGGTTGTGGAATCTCCATCATTTGAGATTTTTAAGAGCAAGTTAGACAAATGACTGTCAGGGGTGGTGTAGATAATATTTAGTCCTGCCATGAGTGCAGGGGACTGGCTGGATGACCTCTCAAGGTCCCTTCCAGTCCTACAATTCTATGGTATTCTGTGATATTCAGTATAATTCAGCATGAGATCCTATATAATTTATACTATATGTAACTCATTCAGTGCTCCTTAAAAGATCATGATAGGGCAAAGAAGGATTCTACAGAAATAAAACAATATGTATTTTTCTCATAAAACTAGTCTTAAGTTATAATTTTTATAATAATCTTAAACAGCCTTGAAAATCTTCAGCGTCTCTCATTTGTATAAATGCTGCATAGTTGGGAAGGAAGGACCCTTGTGGCTGTACAGGGCCTCATTGGCTTCAGTGGGGCTGCACGTGTGTGCAAGGGTCTACTTATGTGGATCAAATTGCTGGACTGGGGCCTAGGTCAGATGATGGCCAAGAGAGAACTTTCTTTAGTAATGTTCAATAATTTTTTTTAAAAATTACTTGTGACTTACACATATGCACAGGTAGAAGTGGTGATTGTAAAATATTTAAATAGAAACTTAGCAATACAGATATTGCGTTCAGAATTTAAATGCCATAAGGATAGGCCTGGTGAGCAATGGAAATTAAATATTTCTATTTCCCGTAAAGAAGTCTTTTATGCTCCCTTGATTTTGATTGTTCCCCCATTTCACCTTCCCTTTCCACTAACATTTATTCTGATGTCTTTTTAAAGTCTGGGCACATTTTAGAGGTGTATGTCATTAGGACTTCCTTGGGGCACATTTCTTTGTGGTTTTAATTGTAAGCTGTTTGGAACATTGACTGTAACAATAATCGCTGCTTCATGGGGATTAACCCCTGTCATGTGACAGGGATACTCACCTTTGGAACCTTGACCCAGGCTATGTGTATAGGACATCGAAATAGTTTGTTTCCTAACAGTACCCTTGTGTGTCAGGCCTATATTACGTAGATTGCATCTTATACAGAACTCATCATAGTTTCAATGCTTAGCAAAGAATAGATCATAAACAGAGCTTCTATAGACCTGTAATGATGGCTCTCTGTTACAGTATATCTTCTGTTGCAATATTGTACGTAAGTAACTAAAGCATTTCCTGTATATAAATACAGTATAACAGCTGTGATTAGTAGCCAAACTTCGTAAAAATGGCTGCAGGAAGCATAGCCCGTATTTCTGTGAAATAACGGTTATTGTCAAAAAGGAGAAAACAAACCATCCTGATAATTAAATTATTTTCTTAATATAATGGTTGAGTTTATAATCTTGGCCATAGGATCTCTAGTCCCAGGCGAGTACTTTTTGCACATAGTCATATGCTGTGGATTTTAACATAATGTGGTTTTTTTTGCCTCTTTTGAGTTTATAATCCCCCTTTTTAATTTGTTCTGGAATTGGTTGTCAAGAAGCGCTGCTGGACAGTAACATTTTAAACAATTTCAGGAATCTGCTTTCACTCTTTGCCACCTTTCAGTTCCTCAACTTCATTCCCCCTGTGCATTACACTTCCCTCCCTTTTCACCTCTCACCTTCACACTTCCCTCTCCCTTTAGTCATTCACCTTTCTTACTCCCATAGTCCCTTTCTCTGCCAATTACTCTTGCTTGCTTCAAATCCTGTACTCTTCCCCAAACAACTGCTTTTAATAAAGTAAATAAAACTGATATTAAATACTGAACAAATGAGCTGGATGCCTACCATCCCCTTCATCACTTTGCCTGTTGCTGCATCTTTCATCTGCTTTGGTCTTTTTAGAATGTAAATGAGGAGGAATGGTCTTGTGGTTGAGGTCAATATTGTGAAGGCCAAGATGATAACAGGGTTCAAGAAAGAACTAGATAAATTCACGGGAGGATAGGTCCATCAATAGCTATTAGCCAGGATGGGCATGGTGTCCCCAGCCTCTGTTTGCCAGAAGCTAGGAATGGGCGACAGGATAGATCGCCTGATGATTACCTGTTCTGTTCACTCCCTCTAGGGCACCTGGCATTGGCCACTGTTGGAAGACAGGATACTGGCCTAAATGGACCTTTGGTCTGAGCCAGTATGGCCATTCTTATGTTCTTATGCTGGGCATTCAGGGATTTTCATTTAATTCTTGGCTCCACCACAGATTTCTTATACATTTTGAGTAAATCAATTAATCTCTCATTGCCTCAGTTCTCCATCTATAAATTATAGAAAAGAATACTCCCTTTCTCTTGTCTATTTAGAGCGTAAACTCTTTGCGGTATGGATTCTCTTCCTGTTTATCAGTACAACACCCAGCACGTTATGGTTGCTACCATAATAAAAATATTACCAGAAAATATACAGATTTGGTCTTTGTTGTTGTAAAGCCTTGATCCTGTTCCTCCAGTCATAATCACTATGATTAGGAATAATTAATTCTCTCTTAACCTAGCATAATGGTGATACAGCCTATGCAAAGAGAGATATAAATGAGGAGAAGTTAGAATGGATGCAGGGTACCCCTATTAGTGCAGGGGAGAGGACATTTTTAAAGAACTGGAAATGTGCCAAAGCACAAAAGTTTCTGCTGACAGAAGAGAGCTGGGTATCATGAAGTATGGATTTTCTTTTTCATATCTCATTGCTATTAACAAGCAATTGTTCTAACAAGTTTCTCCTCTGAAGATGTACATAGGTTATAGTTCCTCTGGAGTTCAAATGGGAACTGGCTTTTTTTTTTTTAGGTCAGTAATTCCTCAATTTGGGACTTTGTCCCCACAAGAAAAACTTGTTTGCTTGATACATGGTTTTCTCCCATGGCTTTAAACAAATCACTTGCAGAAACATTTCTGCAAAGGCAGAATTAAATTCTGTTGAAATGCTTTGTTTCTTTAGCTACTATATTACGGGATTATACCAACATAGCTATGCTGTTATAGTCTCCATACTGTAGATGTAGCCTCCATCTCTCTGTATTTAAAATGTATGCTCGCAGGTTATGTAGGCAAGTTTCTGTTTTTTGAATACAGCTCTACTATATTTATACTGCTGATGGAGGGAAGTTTTGGGTTCCATGCTAGTTTCATTTTACCAGGTAGTTAGAGCTGACTTGGAATGGAAAAGGGAAAAAACCCACTAAGTGAACTTATATAGGGCACTTCAATCCACCCCCCACCTGTGGCTTCTAACTGGAGCTGTCTCAGCCTGTCTTAATACAAATTTAGCTATCGCAAGCCAGAAGGATTTTATTTATGGGACAGGGACCGTCAGAACTTCCTTCAACCCCTGAGAAGCTGTGAATATGAGAGAGCTGCTCGAGCAGGCATGCCAAACTAGTGTATGCATTTCTTTAATAAGGCAGGGATTAATGTCTTTTGCAGTTCAGGGGTTAGGTAAACAGCAGTCCCTCAGTTCAAGGCTCTCCATGTTCAGTTGTTTGTTTATATGGATCTCACAAGGTTAGGTTAGCCTTCTTGACATCTCAAGGGAGCTTTTCTGACCATAGTGTAACCTCATCTCCTCCAAAGTTGTGCAGGACACGTAGCATCCCTTTTCAGAAAGGGTACCTCAAGAATGGGGATGCCCGGAACTCTCTGACCAGTCTTCAGTCTCTAAAGAATGAGTGGACACTTCCAATTACTTTAAGGGACTAACTTTAATAATGCATAGCAAATATTTGGGTAGAGGATATTGGTCTGTTTATGTGTGGTGGTTTTGGTTTTGTTTTGTAATGGAGTGGATGCTAACAATGCTCTAATTGATTACCTCCATATTCATAAACCAATGTACTTGATGTCAGCACACCTCTGGGAATAAATCTGATTAATTTGCACTCCCTCTGCAGACTTGGTGTAGCACAGCAATAAACATAATACAATAGGTCCTACAAAAATAGGTGGCAGTGTTAATCACTTTCTCAAAAAGTGGTGATTGTCATGTATTTAAACAGACAATATCAAAAATCCAAAGACAATGTACCACAGCAGATAATTCTTAAAGGTTTGTCACATTTTTCACATACTATTCAACAGAGTTTTCAAAGAAAGAACTGAGTAAAAAGAATGGGACCACAGTGAAGGATGTAATATAAAATACCACAGTGAAGGGTGTAATATAAAAACCAGAATAGAATAAGTTGTGTGTGAAGTTTAAGTATTACTTGTTTCCTTCCTCAACCACCTGCCAGGCTGCTAGTTTTCACAGGCAGTTGTAACAGAAGAGACACATTATTCTATTAATTTGTTCATTTATCTTTGAATAGTGAATTTCCTCCACAACTGTCCTCTCCCACTCTGTTCCCCTCCGAACAGGTATAGGATGGTACACTTGACATATTAACTCATTGATGATTTCTTGAAAATTTCTCCTGATTTTTCCTTGCAGTAGGGCATGTGTCATTGTTTTTTGGAATTTGAAGGTGGATTTTTTTCCTTTCAGTGTTATGATAAAATCTTATTCTTCTCATAAGATATGACTGGAGCCCTTCCCCTCTCCTTAAAAAATGTGGCCCATTTTAAAAAATAGCTTGAATCCTAAAACTTGTAGAATGAGTTTTGCTTATTTGATGATTATATTTCAGTTGTCTTTAGAGCTCCAATCTGAAGATACAATGTGAAGCACCTTACAGTCATTAATGAATTGGCCTCACGACCCCACTTCGACATAGCTATTGTCTTTGTTTGCAGATAGGGAAACTGAGTGAAAAAGTGTGATTTGCCCAAGTGCCCACAGGAAGTTCCTGTCAGAGCCAGGGATTGACCTTAAACTTCCCTGCTACTTGGATTGTAATGATATGACAACAGGACCACTCTTCTAATGTAGGGCTGTTTCAACCCCACAGCTATTTCAGGAAACCTCTGATGTCCTGTGATCCCATATAGGACAGCTCCAATAAAGCAGGACTGTCCTGTGAAAATCAATAAGGGTGGCATCCAAACATGAAGGAGACGCTTTCCAGTGGGGACCACATTCCATGTAGATTAGCATGTGCAAGTACAAATTCATGGGTTTTTTGCCCCTTTTAAATAATGCGTGGGGTCTGTCTTAAGTGTTGGGTTTCATATTTAATCAGTATTAATATGATAATAGGAGTGAGACAACTGAAGCGAACACAAAGAGATTATCTCTTCTTAGCCAAGTGCATCCATTAGCTAGGAAATATAGGTTTCTATTAAATGAAATAGACAGATGGGCCTTTGGAGGTGGCTGGGAATGGGAGGGGGGAGAGTGAGAGGGGTGAGGGGTGAAAGTTGAGGTTTAGAAAATCTCTATAAAAATAAAAACAAACCATCCATCTTGATGGTTGGCGTTTTAGCCTCCCAGTGCACTTTAGGGATGCTGCTCTGATTCCTATCGAGAACATTATGCTGAAACTTAATCCAGCAAAGCACTTACTCCTGCCAAACTCTGCTCAGAGGTTGCTGTGCTCCCCCAGAAGTAAGTGGCTGGCGGAGCTTCAGGCCCAGGACGGAGCTGTGCCATCCTCCGGAAGATTGATTCTTTGAGATCCCCAATGAAAAAACAAACTTGATCTGCTCAATATTACCTTAAAATTTTCCTTTTGGGAGGGGTGCGTGTGAGAGCAAGAAACCCATCGAAATATTTCAAATAATTATTTTATTCTTGTGCCCACGCGCACACACACAGAGACAAATAAATAAACCCCCCAGTTAGGAACTGTTGCAACAATGTTTATAACTAGTGTTTGAAACCAAGACAATAATACTATAAATAATTGTAGATGATGAAGATAGTGGAGAGAAAATAACATAATTAAAAGAATTTTACAAGACGGGCAATTCACTAAGATGGATGGAGTAACACAATATGTTAAAAATATCTGTTATTTAACACAAACATGACATGGCTGATGGGAAACATCTGTCTTTCCAGCAGTTCACTGGAATGGCTCGGCAATACTTCTTCACCGGGGCGAGGGAGGAGTCATGTGTAAGCTGTGTTACATCATTGAATGTCAGTTACTCAGTCACAAGAGTGGGTGGTGCTTTTCCACTATGATGATCTTTTAAAAGAAATCCAGCATCCATTTTGCTTGTTGCAGCACGAGAAGAATCATTTAGGGTGGCCATACCTAGGAGTAATAGGATGATCTTAAATTAAAATTTGGATTAATTTTCTGGAAATGTTTCCTAGTGGTCAGACCTGATAGACCATGGAAAAGAATCCAAAGGGAATTGATGGAAGCCTGATTGGTTAGGTCATTTAAAAATGATGGATGAAGTACTTCAGACATCACTATAGCAAACAATCTCACACTGGCTGGGGGCTGATAAAGTGCTGGGTCTTTTCCATCCCTAACTAGTTTGGTTTCACCATATTGTGATTATTCCCCATTCAGAAGGGGTTCCCCTTCCTTTGTTGTTTTGGGGTGAGATTTGAGAGTCGGGGAGGAGATTGATGGGGAAGACACAGTGGCATGGATGGAGAATGAAGTAGTGGCCATCTTACCTTTTTGAATTTCCAGATTTCTCTCCGTGTGTAATGAAAGGAATAAATATCCTTTAATGTAACTGAAATGTACAGTGTTTGTCTGTATTGCTTTGAATTTTTTAAAGCAGAAGGTCCTAAAATGTTACTAGAGATGAGAATCATGAAAATTGAAGATGAAATAGTGTAACTCCTTAGGTCACATTGTCCACCGCTAAACTATGCAGGATTGTTTTGGGTGGGTTTGTCCTTAGAAGGTGAAAATTAATGAATGAGCCATTAAATCGGTAAAATGAGGATAATGTCCTTATCGTCGTCGTCATCTTCTTAGGCATCTCCATTACTGGAGGTTTGCAACCCAGGTAGCCCATTCTGTATGATCCTTTGCTAATCTCATAGTGGATAAATAGTCCTTATGATCCACCCAGGACACCATGTCGTCCATCCAAAAGCTTCTTTTTCTGCTTTGTGTTCTCCTGCCATCAACTTTCCCTTCCAGTGCCCACAAGCATCAGTGCTGAACATCTTAAAATGTAGCCTGCAAATCAAATATTTCTTTTTATAAGAACTGACTGTCTTTTGCTGAGTTCCAGTCATCTCTAGTACTTGTGCATATAAATCTTCCCCCAAACAGGTAGGAGAGCTTAGTGGGCAGGAGAAGGAACCCTGGCAAAAAAAAAAAAAAAATAGTGGAGGCAGGTGATAGCTTACAGAGATTCCCATTTCCTTTTTTGAGGCTGAAAGCTGCGGCCATTGCCCTCACTCCCTGCCTATACATAACACGCAGTGGGAGTGGGAGCAAAGGAATGCACATTCTGCTAGCTTTTACAAGAGGGAGAGAAGTAGTTCCATTTTTCAAACAGCCTTGTCATTCCCACTTTGGAACCTGACACAATGGGGAAGGTTTTTTGCATGTGTTGTTTTTTAGAAGGGGCGGGAGGTGACTGAGCGGCCAGCCTCTTGACAGGGCAGTTGTAAAACATTCATAAAACTTTTATTGGGCTACCACCCTTCCAGATAAATATTTTCTGACTTTATGGGCTTGTTTTAGGGTTTGGATCTTAATAGCAGCTTTGTAGCTTTTTTACAGTCTTTTGGCATATCCACTTCTGGAGGCTGCCATGCTTTCTAGGTCCTTGGAGTTTCTTCATTACTAAACTATTGCCCTTTAACCCCCCTTCACTCTTGAAACAATAATGGAACCAACTGTTAAATAATCCTCTCTCCACCCCAGCTCTTGTTCAGGGTTGTAAGTTGACCCAGTGTTGCATGTCTGGTCATCATGATGGGGAAAAAAAGATTAAGATGAGTATAATTTTATTCCAGTTTCCATTATCATATGAGAGAGTCTAATTTATTAGCATCTTAATTGTGTGTGTTTACATATTTTTACTGTTAACATATTTAGTTAAAAATCCTACTATAGATTGGTGCCACTTTGGGCTGCTTGTGGGGCAATTTCCATGCTATGTCTCAATGTATTCGTACAAACATAAAATCATGACAGTGTGTCTCTGCAATCAGTGGTGAGACCAGTGGCTTGCAGCCAGGGTGATACAAAGGAATGCTGTATGTAAAACTCAGAGAGGAATGGGAACAATGGTTCGAATGTCCACACTTTTTCATCTCATCATTTTGCAACTGAAGTGGTTTCATGAACTTCATCAGCTTTCTCTCCCCTGGCTATCCCCTGGGCCAAGAGGGTGAGTGCACCTTGTCTGTCCTGAGGGAGCAACTTGGGGTATTTAGTGGGTCCAAGAGTTGGATGTAGAGTTTTTTCCCCCACCAGTCAATGGTTTGTGCCACTTATTCCCCATATCCTAGTTTCCACACATTCTCCTGCTTCTTGTCAGGGTGATTTTAGGGGCTAGAAGGAATGTATAGTGTTACTCACTCACTCACTGACACACACACACACACACACACGATTATTTTTGATCACACATTTCCCCAGCAGTAATCTATTGTCACATTGGAGTGTCTGTGGAAACCATTGACATTCCTAAATCTTTATGGGAAGGGGAGGCTTTTTCTGCAGAATGAACAGAGCAGTTGTTTCCAACCAGGAAGTGAAACTGGTGACTTGGTACTCTGCAGTTCTGAGCTTCTGCCTAGTGCAGAGTCACTGAGCTACTCGTGGTATTTTATAGGCTGGGGCGTAGCTGGAGTGAGCCAATTCCTGGACTCCTGTGTTGCTTCAGACTTTTCCAGTTGAATGGAACCTGTGGCAGATAGAGGATTATTTTGTGTCAACTAGGGGTCACTCTTGCCAGCACATATTAGAATATGCACAGGTTCAACCTTGTCCCCCAAGACACTTTTGTCCACTTCATCTGCCCAGCTAATAGTGGGACAGTGTGCATCATTCAGCCCCTTTTCAATACAGCATGGCATATTCAACTCTACGGACCTTGCCTATGCTAGTGGACCATGTTTGATGTGGCTGAAAATTCTAGTGTAGATACCGCTTGGGAGGGACACCATATCGTTTCCTAGGTGAGTCAATCCTTGTCCTCTTTCCTAATTACCAGCAAATAGGCCAAATTTAGTGTTAATTCCAGTCACTTTTGTGGGTACCCTGGTGATATGGCCTCTCTCTACCTGGAGCTGAATTATAATGCTTGACTCACTTCATATAGGCTACCGAACAGCTCTATCGGAAAGACTTGGTCATTACTGATTTGGTTAAATCTGAACCAATGACGTAGTTCTTAGGTTCTGGATCTGTGGAGATGGAGCCTGAAGTTCTGTCTTATGCACAGAACAGAAATAACAAAAGTAGCAGTAGATATTATGAAACCCATTGCCAAAGGTGGAGTTTTGTCACAATCATCGTAAGTCCTGGATTTCTTTTATGACTTTCACATTTTTAAAGAATAGCCAGGATTTTTGACCTAGTGGTATTTCTGTGAGCATGTGGATGTGTGATGGGAAACTATTCAACAAACTTCATAGAGAGCTCCAAAGTGAAAACAAACCTAGACTGCATGGGTGGCTAATGCAGAACAGGAGCTTTAGGACAACACAAAGAACCTGAACAGACAGTAGAAGCTTTAATTCCCCAAAGGGTCATGGGTGTCCACCTCTGTTTTTAAAAAACAAAACAAACAAGCAACCCATCTTTTTAAAAAACATTTGGGTGAGATTGGCAAGTCAGCTGCAGTCTGGGACCTCTTCTTCTAAACCACTCACTGTTCAATAGCACATGCGCTGTTCTTCTTGTTTGTGCTAAACAGAGAAAAATTGTGGTTACTTTGGGTACAAAATATTGCCAGAGACTTGTTTTCTGTACTTCCAAGACTTCTACCTTGTATGCCAGCACCTTAGGGACTTGACCTAAAAATGGATGACACATAATTGTAGCCGTACCCATTCCCAATCCTTAGTCATCTAGTTCCACAGGTATAATTGTGTTATTCTATTACAGTTTAGATGAGGAAGTTATTTTCTTTTGGAAAAGCTGTTTTTCTGTAAATGTGTTAATGATAAAATTATATTGCACATGATACATTGGCATGAATTAGAAGTAGATTTAAGTGTAGTTTTAAAAATTGTAAATAATTTAGGCTAGTCTTTGACCATCCCACTATAGAGGTCTGAGTAGTTGAGAGGCTGGGCTTATCATGCTCAGTGCCTCTGTAGTTCTGTATATTATGTAATGGATATTTGGTGTTATATACATTTTTTCTTAGTAATTTGTTTAAATTAAGATTAAAATAAACAAAAACAAAGCTAGTAGCAAGATTTCAGCCTCTTCTTTAAAATCCCTGGGGGGGAATACAAAATTTTACAGCAATGCACATAGCAGAGTTTCTTTCAGCATGTTTCCCAAAATAGCAAACCTGAAACAGGCTGGTAAATTTCTCTCAATGTGGCACAGGGAGGTTGAATAACTTGCCCAAGGCTGCAGAAAGAGTCAGTGTCTAAGCCAGGATTAGAACTCAGGAGAAAAAGTTGATAAAGAATTTTCATTTTGCTTGATAATGTCAAGAGTATAGAAAATTAAGTAAGCTGGTGAAACAATTCTGAATTACTTTTAGGGAACTTTGGAAGACAGAGGTCAGGTAAATTGAGAAAGTTGTACAAACCCCAAACACTAATGAATACAGTAGACCTTTGAACTCTGTATGTCTAAACTTGCTTTAATACATAGACTGAATTTGGCCTTGACCATAGGCTAAAGCATCTGAAGCATCATAAGCCTTTCAATGTGAGGAAAAAAAAAGTGGTGGTGATGGGGATGCTGACCAAGCACCGTTTTCCGTTGGGAAGATGGGAACTGCAGACGTGAACTCATATTGTGGAAGCATAAATGGAAGTGAAACAATGAACAAACATTGCTCTAGGGGAGAGAATGTACTTCTCACATTTTGTTCTAAAATAATTGGCCTTCTGTGGTAGACGTGGAGGTCGTGGAAAGAGGACAGGAGCTCCTTAGTTGCCTGTGATTTGACTTAAAAGTTTGTTGTGACCTTAAGCAATGTTCCTGTTCAACAGCACTTAACAAAAGCATATTTGATGAAACATTAAACTCCCAAATCCCATTCTCCTCCAAGAAAAAGCTAAGTATTTTTTAAATTAGCAAAAACAGAAATTAATCCAGATCACTCTACCTACGTTTGCTGTTGATGTATTTAAATATAAAAATAAAAAATGCACTGCAGAGACGCATGTTCCTGCCCTAGCCATGACACTTTACACATTTTAAAAATGGATTTGTAATAGTAATATAGTGTACTCCTATTTATCTGAAACCCTATTATCTGAGCTACAGAAATCCCTTCCTGATCGGAATCCCTTCCTTCTCCCCCGTGTCTCTCGTGCTGGGGGACAAGGAAGAGATTTGTGTAATGTGAAGGTTCAGATAATAGAGCAGAGACCCCCAGCCAGGACTGGGAGGAGGAGGAACTCCCTGTTGCAGGGAGGCTGCTCTGCTGGTGAATGGTTCGTGCCAGTACAGGAAGCCCTCTGTAGCCTTGCTGTTATGGGAGTGAGTGAGCAGGGCAGAGCAGATTTCCCCAGCCAGGACTGGAAGGAGGATTGGGAGAATGAGCCCCTGATTGCGGGGTAGGCCACCTTGTTGCTGAATGGCTCCTGCCGTCTCGATTATTGAAGCTCCCAGTTATCCGAATAAAATCTGTGTACCCCATGCTATTCAGATAATTGGGAGTATACCATAATACCTAACTTAGGGCTTGTCTATATGGTGGAGTGATGCATCCTTGGAGGCTGATTTCTAAAACACACTAATGTGTTGGGTATTAATTGGTCCATGTGGACCCTGCTGGTGTACACTTTAAAGATGACAGTAGGGAACCTGTAATGCACACCAGAAGCATCTGCACAGGCCAGTTAATGCACACCACATTAGTGCATTTCAGAAATCACACTCCTGTAGAGTGCACGACGCCACTGTGTGGATAAGCCCTTATATAATACTTTTTATCCATCAATCTCAAAGCATTTTACAAAGGAGGTCAGTATCATCCCCATTTTGCAGATGGGGAAACCAAGGCACCAGGGGGCTGTGAATTCCTCAAGGTCACCCAGCAAACCAGTGGCAGAGTCAGGAATTGAACCCAGGTCTTCTGAGTCCCAGTCCATTCCTTTAGTGAGAGCAAATTGGACTACAGAGGGAGAGATGCTAAACGATAGCACCCATTCCCTCTCGTAATGATAAAAAGTTAGTTATGTCCCTGCAGTTAATGGGTCAGATTCATTGAAAATCTGAAGTTACTTCATTGAAGGTAATAGAGTTACTCCAGTTTTACATTAGTATAATGAGTACAGAATCTGGCTCACTGTTGAGTGTAAATGCAGTGTTCCCACTTCCTGCTAACCCTCGACAGAAACTGATGGAATCACCTGCACACTGCTTTCAGCCCAGTGGCCTCCCTGAAGTGTGAGGACTCAGTGTTATCTTCTTGTCTGGGTACCACCCAAAAAGCATCATGACCATCTCTTTTCCTCACCATTAGGCCAGCATCATCTTTGTTCTTCAGAGAAGGCTTAAAAGTGCTGTTCCCCATACTACCACTGGGTAGCATTGAAACTGCTTGTTGGCTGATACTATGCTAGAAATGCTTCCTCCAGCTATTGTATTGGGCGTTGCAATTATTACATTACCACCAAGCCACATAATTCTGTTTTGTGGATTACTCTGATGCCCCCATTCCAAAGCTCTACCATTTGTTTTCAGCTTTCAGAAAAGGCATAAACACTATCCTGTGTTTTTTGTTTTTTTTAAAGTGTTGCAACTCGAGAGTTCAGATTGGAAGTTAATGCAAAAGTAAAACATTTCCTCTGGGAAACTCTTGCACTTAGCTAGGACTTTTGGGTTTAAAATATACAATGGCTATGACTGATAACTTCACTTTGTATCTCTGAGACTTTCGAAGGAGTGGGACTCTCATATTTTGGCATCAGTCAAATAGTCTGGTCTTCATAGATTTGCCTTCTGTAATGTCTTTGTGCAGAATGTTCCCCCAGGGCATTGAGTTGTGTTTCAACTCCCATTTTCAGTAGCTAATGTATGGGCTGTTCTGTTAACTTTTCTACACCATTATATCTGTGCAACATCTACATATGTTGTTTGATTTGCCTTGTGTTCTTAGTGTTTCCCCCCTTTCTTGTTATATTTGAAACCCCTAAATAATCATGCATTTCTGTGCAACTGAAGTGGCACAAATTTACCAATGACAGAATGTGCTTGTTTCATTTACACATTTTTCTTTTTCCAGTCACAATGAGATTTGAGTCCTAGTTCCCTTTCTCCATTATTCATCACCCTCTGTTTATACATTATATGTGCTGTGTGTTTTTACTACAACACTATTTATACTTACTGCATGTTACAAATTATTAAAAGTTCAATGTTAGTTAGAACCTTCAGTGTTACAAATGGAAAGCTTTTGTAATCAAACTGCTTCAGATTCCAAAATAACACAATTGTTATACAAGTCAAAGAAAGAAAGAACAAATTAATTGGAAATTGGTTCGTCCTTTGCTTACTTTCCAAGACCTGAATTCATGATACTAGGCTTCCTCTCCAAGAGCTTAAGATATCACTAATGCCTTAAAGCAGTACAAGAAAATGGTTTGCTGGGAGTGTTGATGGTAACATCAACACTTTTATAAAGGAGTTGCAAGATCTGACTCTTTCGTCAGGTCTGTGACTGCTAACTTTCTCACTCATGCTGTAAGTAAAACTACTGTTCTCTGAGCCTCTGAGATTCTGTGATCCCTACCTAGTGCTCCCTGAACCATGCCCTACTTAATACCTTACATCACCCAGCCTCACTGCATGTACAGTGCTACATTAATTAGCTGTTATATATAGAGTACTTGCATTTGCATCTCTCTGCATCTGTCAAAGGTGCTCAGATACTGTGCATGTTGTAAATAACTTGATAGATTGATAGATCTGTTGCTAATTCATACATCATTATGGTATATTTAAAGTAGACATGGATATGATGCTAGTCTAGTCAGTTACAGAAGTTGTGCTGGCATGCTTTCCAGGAAATATGCTATTTCCAAATATGTGGTATTGTAATTAGCAGCATATGCTGACTATTATGGGTTTTCTTTTGAAAAAAGTAACTGCAAATAAATGCAGACTCTAGTGACTTACTGAACTCTAAAATGCAACCTTTTCTTGGCTGGCTGTATGTTGAATGCCTACACAATGCGTGGTATGTGCCTGATGTATATTGGATAATATATATACACACAGCATTAGTAAATATACAAAGTGTCCTGCATGTACATATGCACACACAGTGTATCTTGTGGCTGCCCATCCTCAGCTTGTGTGGTATGATATATACACTCGTGTGCACTCCCACACACTAAACCCTTGCAGGTCAAAAAGTGAGGATAAACTTTTGAACCCAGCTGTTTCCAAATTAAGTGCATGTGCAGGGACCACCAGTGCTGGGGTTACCATACTCCAGAAAAGTGCAGACATTGACACCCACATATTGTACTGCAGAAGACTTCTTGTTCTTCCTTTAGTTCTTGAGGGATGGTGCTTTGAAAATATTCTGTCCCCTTTGTCCTTTCTTTGCCATCAGAAAGGACAGGCGGCAGTTCAGTGACCTCCCTTCGTTATGGAAATGGGACTGATACAGTAATCAGGATGCTACATATGGAGCTTTTTAAATTACTGCTCTTCAGTCTTTTGTTAGCCTTCATTATTCTTGAAGTTTTTTTCTCAACTCGTAAAAATGGCATTTTTAATATGCAGAATTAAAAAAGGCAATATGAAGAATACCGGTTTTTGTCAATAAGCTTTTACCTTTTAAACCAGTTATCTGAGTTTCTGCTCTAGGTATTTTAATTGAAGATTAACTACTGTTAAAGAGTATACAAATTTAGGTAGTATATATTTGGAATATTAAAATAGGACTCATTAAAAGGTGGGAATTTTGCTGTCTGACCATTATAATTTTAGATTTCAGAGCACAAACTAACCTTCATTAAAAGTCAGCAAAGCTGACCTATAGGTTCTTCTAATGTTAAGGGGGTTTTTTGTACTGATGAAATTAACAGAAAGAATACTTTGTGATTCACAAGTTCAGCATGAATCTTACAAGTATTTCTCATATGAGATCTGTTGCCTGTTTTGTAAAACATATGCAGTGGTTCAAAGAATAGTTGCTCTAAACATAAAACTCACATTTGCTACATGCCTCTTGCTTGAGTTACTCATTACAGAAACGATTTTAGATATTTATTATGTGCCAAATACGGTAATTAAAAGACCCATTCATTGCTGTCTATGAACTGATTTGTATTTTTACACCCATTGAAGAAGTCAAATTATCGTATTTATTGTGTTGGGAGATGGGGACCAATTTTTTTTTTTTTTTTGAGGCAAGGAATTGAAGGCAGTCTTTTTTCATTTCCCCCTCTCCCTTTGGTAGTTAAACTAACCTCTCGCTTGCCTTCTTCATTTCCCACAGCTCAGCCCCACCCTTACACACATTCTTTCCTCAAGAAAATGTTCTCAGACAATATTGTTTAGGCCTGTTTCTCCAGATCTTTTCAGCTTATAGGCAAGGGAGTGTATTTTGTGGTTTCCATATCTTGTAATGATCCAAGCACTCATTGCTATTCTTAGCGTCATGTTTTTCTAGAAATACAATTTTAACAATGTAGATTTTAATAAAATAATTGAAAGTAGTCTGTCTGGGACCAATAGCTTTGCAGAATTCCACTCACCCAAAGTGACAAATATATATTTTTTTAATGAACAAAAATTTATGTATATTTTCTCATCTTCATTGTGGTATGGAGCATTGTGTGCGTCTTGTTCCTTCATGATAATCTTGGACGGCTAAAATAGGGTTCTTTTCATGATTTAGATAAACTAAGGCTGAGACCTTCCATGATGATGGGTTGTGAGTATAAGTTACCCCTGGAATTTTTTGTTAAAGTCTCAGAGTCCACCATTTTCTCTGGCTTTATGGCTACTCAAGTCACCTGCCACTTTTCTGCTTAGGAGAGATGATTGCCGCTCTACTTTAGAGTCATTTCCTCTTCACCAGCTGCAGGAGTCACTGATGAGTGCCATGAAGCAGTACCTTCTCCCAGGGTCTAAGTGCACTCCTGCAATCTCTTGCCGTTTAGGGAAGAAGAAGCTGGGGGGCAACAGTTGAATTCAGGTGCCTTTCCATGGCAGTGACTGTTGATGTTCTGCCATATTGCTCCACCAATGCAACTAAACTTTGGCTCTCTCACCTCTTGTTGCCAAATGTCAGCTAAGGAAGATTTTTTGGGCTGGGATTGGATGTATTCCACTGGATTAAAGGTTGTTTCAAAAAGAATATCAAGAATATACAGGAGTATCATAATTAATTACTATAGCAATTTTGGAAGGGATAGTAAAACCTCATGCTTCAGGGCTTAAGCGAATCTCCAGTCATCAAGATCAGACCTAATGTGAGGGGTAGATTATTTCACATCTGTCTAACACAGGGTTCTTACACCTTCCTTTCAAAACATTTGGTACTGGCCACTGCGAGCGCCAGTATACAAGAGTAGATGAACCCCAGGTCTGATCAAGTATAGCAGTTCCTTTGTTGTTACATCTGCCGGGGGAAAGCTCTTATCACTTGGGGCTGTGTCAGTAGCCACTCTCCTCAGTTTCACTTTCCCCTACAGAAGAGTGGATGGAGGGAGAGTGGACCTCAAATGCACAAAACTCCCAGGGTTCTGCTATAAAATCAGCAACAGATGTTGGAATTGTAAGTCACTCCTTGGTTGAGTTGGGAGGCAGAGGAGCCTGCATTGAGTATCCTTGATCAGCCCTGCTCTCAACAATAAGTGGAGACATCAGGACAACTAAGCCAAACTGGGGGTGAGGGAATTAAAACCCTATGGCAGGGATCTAAATAGTGAACACAGCCACAAGCTGATATTTGAAGGGACGTTGTGTTTTTTATTGGAAGTGTTTTAGGTGATTTTATGGAGTATAAAGGTGACTGAAGCGCTATCATTCAGTGAATGAGAGAAGCCAAAAAAGAATGCGAACATTGCTTAAGCCAGGAAACTTTGCTTTTCCCCTTCATTTCCTTCCCTTTCTCAGAGGTCTCATATCCTGGCAAAACTTAACCAAAAATATGTGGGAACAGGTGTGCACCATTCCTTTCTTGGGCCAGTTGAAGGGAAATGCTTATAAGTGATGTAACTCCTCTCTCAACCTCTGCCACTGTGAACACATTCCCTCTGCAGCATTCCCAATGAAAGATAAATGACCAAGTAGGAAGATATTTGTTACTTTGCTGAGGTGTCTAATTCTGTTGCAATGGAAACTGTTTTCATCCTGTTGATGATTCTCCTCTCCCGAAAGTGCAAGACCCCAGTTTTTTTCACTGAATTAAGAACAGGTTTCTAGATTTTGTTTGGAACTTTCTTTCCTTTCCAAAAGGTAGAAACTCAGCCGCTGCCAAATAGTTTCCCTACACTTAATGGCACTTAATGGCAGGGGCTAATTGTCAGATGAGGTGTGTGTGGTGTCAGGTATGACTGACGGATAGGTTGGGCGTTTCTGGGTGAAATATTGGACTGTATTCATCTGTTGACTTTTTCAATAGGCTAAGGTGCCACAAACATTGAAGTGCTAGCACAAGATAAATGTTAGAGAATTATCCAGCAAGAAAATAAATCTTAAGACATTGGAACCCTTGCTCTTGAAGTGGATCATACTAGGACCCAAACTTAAATAAACAAAGATTTAGATGGTTTGAGTGAGAGCCATACAAGATGCTGCCCTTGTGGTTTTGGTAATGAGACTAATTTATTTTTAACGTGTTTGTATATTTTGGCTGGTCATGTTACATCCCCCATAATCTAATTTTCTCTTTCCTTCAGTGCTACCTTCAGCTGAGCTCACTCAAAATACCAGTCTAATTTGTGTCTTTTGCAATGCCATTCTGACTGGGCTTGTTGTTTGGAACTGCCCAGAGACACTCTCAATACAAGTGAGGTTCAGAAGGTCACTGGTTCATTCATTAGAACTTGATGGTACCAGCATGCCAGTGCATTAGCCTTTACATTGTTCCTCTAATTAACAAATGGAGGTCTAAATCCACAGGCCTCCCATTCAGGGAACTTTCTTTGACATCAATTATGGAAATCTTGCAGGACTGGGTTCTTTATTGTGCATAGACCTCTCATACCAGGCACCATAATGCTAGAATAATTTTGAATAGTTTTGAATAGTTTACAGTCAGTTAGTGCTCCCAAATTATGCACACCACAGACCTTGTGTTTCTTAAAGTATTTTGGAACTTGGAAACTTCAGGAAGTGAAAGATGCTTTGGGACCAATGCTTAGTGGAAGTTATCCTTGGAGAACATGACCAATCTTCTGCAAATGCAGTATCAGATAAAGGAGATAGTACTGTATTCTCTGATGTTGTACTCGACTAATTGTAGAACCATCAGTGCCTCCAGGAGCCAGGAACAATGTGGTAAGGGAAGGAAGCACAACCTTTAGTGTTTCTGTCTCTTGAGATTTTATCAAGAGTTTCACAATATAAGGTGATTTTTCCTTAAAGCCCCAACTATTGGAGTCATGTTACTCTGTGAGAATCTCACCTTTGATTAAAAGAGAGAGAGAGAGAGAGAGAGAGAGAGAATAGGAAACGTCTACCCTGAGGTGAAGAAAAGATTGAAAAAGTGAACTCTGGGGCTCCAAAATGCAGAAGACAAAAAGAACCCAACGTTTTTTATTTCTTTTAAGTCTCGTGATTTTTGGACATTTGAAATTGGCAATACTGAACCAGCATTGTGGGAAAGGTTTTCAAATAATCAAGGGGCCAATTTTGCAGATTCCCATTGTCTTTTGTAGATTCTTTCTTATTATAATATTGATTTGAACTTATATTTGCTGGGTACACAAAGAGAATTAAGCAAGAATGAAGAAAGGATTCTTGGATAGTTGGTGAGTGCTGGAAGGGTGAAGCAGAGTGGCTGACTTTTCGAAAATACAATGCAGGAAAATTAGCTATTGAAAAATACCACACAGCCATGGTAAAATCTGTGGACCATCATGATACCTGTGGATTTCTGGGTTTTAAATTATCTGAGATGCAAATAGAGCAAATTCCTTGATCTTTAATGACTTATTGAATCAGTTTCCTTGAATGGGTTTTTTAAACAAAATGCCTTTAATAAAAATTCATGCAGCACTGATACTTATAGGCCCAAACTTTTGTAATTGCATGCGACCAGTTAAGATTTTTAACGAGTTGATTACATGCACACTTACTATGATTGTGCATGCAAATTATGTGCTTACTCAATAATGAAAATTTGGACAGATATGTACTGTAGGCTTCATTGGTTCAAAACTGATTGATTGTTGTGCTTGAACATCTTTTTGCTTTAATAGTGCACTCTCTTTCTCTCTCCTCTCTAGTGTCTCCTGAAAAAACAGAGATTAGAATTGCCAGACAAATATGGAGCAGACAGGATACCAGGGTAGGGAGCTGGCCTGTGGCACCTTCTCTGACTGAAAAGCTATTTTGTGCCTTCTCATAAACACTCACTCTGACTTCAGTAGTACCATTCAGGGAAGGCTGTAAATTTTGGTGCAATGGACCACATGTAGCCTTGGGCCATGAGTTTGATGCTACTGTACTTGCATGTGTCTGATTCAGTTTAGGAAGGGGTGATGTGTCATTTCACTCCAGACAGTACACAGATTGCATGGCACAATCCCACTTTATTGGATTAAGGTCAGTATTGTTTAACTTTAAAATTGCAAAAACATACAGTGTACAGATTTTTAAATCTACCCAGTCTTGTTTTCATTACTGTGACCAGTTGACTGCTGTAGCAGCTCAGTGAGCTTTTTCACAAGCACTCAATAAGTGGGGGAAGCTTTGTCATAAGGTTTTAATTTTAGCTTTCCTGGAAGCTAAAATAAAAGTGTAACTCACGCAAGGGAGGTGAGCTATCAGTGAATGTTCACAGAAAATAACAAATCCATACTCCTTTTCAAACATACTTCTTTCAGAGGGATTTCTAGGGTGATTTGATGTACTTCAGGGGTAGGGAGTATTTGGAAGTTTGTCTCTCCTACTGTATTTCTAATGCACCAAATCAGTGTAGTGCAATATCTGGGTATTGTTTTGACTTATAATAGGACAATACCATGAAATGTTTGCTTGCTTGCTTGTTTTGGGGGGTTTCTTTGTGGAGTGGGAGCAATGAATAGGCTGGTATGTGTATGTGTGTGTATTTTTATTTTATATATATATTTGTAGTTCTCAATAAATACTGAAAAAACTAAGTGCAAACCAGTAGACAGATTGTGGAAAAAGAGCTAAATTGAGATTATGGCAACCTAATGGTTTCTTGCTAGGAACATATGGACTATGATGGATTGCTGCTGTAAAGATTTTTTTAAAAAATTATTGCGGCCCTGTGGGGTAAGACTAACAACATGGGGCAAATAATCGGTGTTGTAGGCTAAGAAATTTTAGAATGTTTCTTTAACTATGATTGGAAAATATACAGTACATGCAAGAACAAACCCATTGAGTCTTGTCCTTTGGGTGGCCTGTTTTAGTACCATGTTTATTACCTTATCTTTGCTTTTCTCATAAACCTGGTCTGCCATCTGACTGAGATCCACCTGTGAATGACAACTCAGTCTGGGAAACTTTACCCAGGCAGCCGCAAAACTGTTGCGTGTGTTGGCATTTTGAGGCATTATTAAGAAGTCCACCAATTAAATGTGCATTGTTAGTTTTGGCCCTCTGTAAAAGATAGAAATAGATGGAAATATATTGTGGAAGCTTAAACTTTAAAAGCCATTTTAGGAAATAAGACTACGAATAATAGTAATGTGGGGGGGGGGGGCCGAGGGCGAGGGAGGTATGGCAAACATTCAGATTTACTCTGTGTAAAACAAAAATGCAGATTTCCACAGTCCTTTTTTTATAGAAAGTGATAGAGAAGGACTTTATAGGATATTAAAAGACTGAAAACTTTATAGTAACAAAACATTCTGTAATAGTTTTCTCCATTAGAACCCCTTCCCCCCGCACAACCATTTTCTTTTCCTTGTAATAATTAGTTTGAACTTTCATCTAGTTCTATGGATCAAGTCATTTTCATACAACTTTCAGGATTTTTGTGTGTATGCTTTAAATCTTTCTTCTAAATATTTTTTGGAACAAAAAAAGCCGTGAATACATTATAATTTCAATTTTCATGGTGTGTGAAAGATTTCTATACTAGGTCTTTATTGTTTTTGAAGAATTCATCACCCTAGTTAAGAAGCTTAATATAAATTAAAGAAGGTATTAAGGAACATTAAGACATCAAAATGTGGAGCGTTCTTTTCCTTTCGATTGCTCCAAATGCAAACAAGTTGAATAAAATGCAATCAAAGGGCCTGTTTAGAGAACATTGAGTGGCTTTCAGCTGTGCTGTGGAGAACCTCTGGTAAGAGCATAATTCAAATAAAAAGGCCTTTCTTTCCTCTTCCTAATTCTCTTTGTTGTGGTGACAACAGAATACAAACCTGATAAAAATTTAATCACCTTATCTTTTTAAAGCAAATTGCATTTTTGTTTACACACAATATACATAACATAAAAAAGAAAAAGCTGCTACCCTATCCTCCTCCCCTTACTAATAGCATTAAAGGCCTTTGCCTACAAGTTTTTTTAAAAATAACTGTTTTAGTCTTTTTTCTGAAGTCCCATTGTTCAGGATTGCTTTAAAAAGGCAGCCCATGGGAAGATGAATATCGCCCAACTTAGACTCTGGGCCAGCACTAAGTAACAGATGCCCGGTATAAGTCAGTTGAGTTAGGTCAGCTTAACTGGCTTCTGTGGTGCCTACTCCACATCAAGAGTTGCAAGCAAGATGGGAGGATTATGGGTCCACAGATCTAGCACTTGGATTTGAAGCGGCTTTGTAATGAATTGCCTTTGGTTCTATGTCAGATCTGCTAACCAGAACTTTTTCTGCCTCTTATGCATTTCTGAAAGGCTGGTGTAAGATTGTGTATTTGTACTTTTTTGCTTTTCATTAGGCTTCCCTGATGAAATTTTAGCCCCTTGTGTTGAATTCAAACCAGATTTCCTGTTGTACTGCTGCTCATCCTAGTGCAGAGCAGAGATACTGATTTCTTTATGGTATTGGGGTTGACCTTATGTCAACTGAGGCATCTGTTGGCCCATACCAGTGTGTGCTTTAGCTTCAAAACACCGGCATAGGAGATAAAGATGGTCCCAACTCAGTGCAACCAGGGATTTAGAATTATGAACTCTCACAGATAAAGTCCCCATTCACTGGGTTGGAATTATACTGTATCCCTTAATCAGCACAGAAATTTGAGTTATGCTATTCAGAACATGGGAGGCAACTGCTTCCCTACAGATATGAGAGTTTAAACATTACGGACCCTACTATAGTGAAACCTGGGCAAGAATCCATCCTTATTAAGTAAACCTCCTGTTTTAAGAGACTGTCCCAAATATCCCTGTCCGTACTGAATTCAGTTTGCCTACACACTCATAAGAAAGTAGATTTTAGTTTATGCAAGACAGGCTCTTAGATATGGTTTGAGGTCCAGTGACAAAGATGTGCCTATCCCAGGGCTAGGAATAGTAGTGGGACTTAAGGGACAAGAAAGAGGACGTTGACAGAGCTGCGTGCACAGAATAGAACTGGGGGAGTGTTGCCAGTCAGGATTGAAGTGTATTGGGAAAGTTGGAATTGTGTGATAAGCTGGCCCTCCTGCCTAAACTGTGCTTGGTGTTCTGGCCAGAAGTTGCTCTTCCTTGTATTCATAAGAACAGTTCAACCAGAAAGAACGTTTTCTGGCTCTTGTTCACTTTTCATTTTCTTGAACGAAGATAAGTAATGGGATTGTGACAATATGGGAGGTAGAACTTGTGCAGGGGGTGGGGATGGGGTTGGGGTGAAGGGGAGACTTTTAGCTCCATGACTGATGCATGGTCCTTAAGTAGCATGGATTTTTCAAGTTTCAAAACCAGTTCCAGTACCAGAGCCATCACAAGAGTGCACAAAATCTGTTAAATTGCAGAAAGACTATGCTGAATAGTTAAGCAAACAGCAAAGTTCAAGTTGTGGCTCATTGTCATTGTTTTACTATCAATATTTATCTTGCTAATTAAATCCTTTTGGCTAGAGCTATATGAGACCGCAGTGATCTTTGATTAAAGGAAACCAACACAAGGTCAGCCTTACTTTAGCAGGAGTGCTCTGATCACCAGGCAGGTCTATGGAGAGCGGGAACAAATGCACATTAGCGGTTGAAATAATAGTGACCAATTGCTTCTGAAAAATAATTCTTTTAAAATACTGTGTTCCCAGGCTGGCTGTTTTGAATAACTTGGGATGTTTCCCAGTATGATGGTGAAGCTAGAGCTGGTCAGCCAATAATTTCTCTGCTGCCAAACTCTGTCAAGAGTCCCTGTAGACATCAAGCTGCAGCTTCACCCTTCAAATTAATAGTATTGTCCTTGTTGGGTTTTTTTATTTTATTTTATTTTATTCCAGTAATGCTCAACATATGCAAACATTCAAGATAGATGGCTCTTGCTCTGAGGAGCTTACAGTACAAGAATAGACAAGTAAATAGTGCACAGTCAATGGGCCAGGCATAAACCACCATAAACTCTCTTCTTTGCCTCTCCATGTTCCCAAAAGTTAACCTGGCCTAATTCTGGAACAAGAGGATCCAAGCTCTGTCCCACTATCAACAAATAGGCACAGTGTGCGGCACATGGACAGTTGTGAAGTAAGAGATGGCCATGGACTTTTTAGTGTATAAAAAACATGACCATGTTTTGTACTCTAAAAGTGTGTGCTAACCTGTATGACTGTCTGAGAAATACAGAAGAGCTCTGACTTGTTGCTTCAGACCAGGGGTCTGGGCTGGAGAAGAGGCTGGGTGGGCGCTGAGGATAAGGCTGTCCTTTGGAATATCATTTTGGCAGCCACAGATGGCCTTGTAGAGAGCGTTTAGATTGTCTCACTGGCTGTGGATAACATGTGGCTTGTTCAAGTGGTTTATGTAGGGTTTAAGGAGCAAAATTACAATGCACAATGGAGTGGATAAATGGAAAAATCTGTCCCATCTCAGTGCTTCGGGCAGCAGAGACTCCACGTGCTTACACGGGTCACCAGAATGTAAACATCCTTCCAGACAAATCACATTTTGATGCTGGATCTTGGCATTTATATTATATTTTGATGATCGGCATCATGATGATGCTACACTGATTTTGGAAGTTTGAGTTGCACACTTCGACCATTCTGCATGTTCAGCTTGCTGGCTATGGGGTGGACCAGTAAACCTGTGGATGAGTGGCACACTGAATGCACACTTGATACACTCTGCTTGATCTAGGTGGTAAATTAAGGACTCTGTTGGGGGGGAAAGGGGGAAGAGAAGCCAGAAATCATAGAGGTATTAGTAAATATTGTAAATGTTTCTGGTCTGGGGCTTGCAGTACTAGGGCCTGAGCTCCATTTATCAGTATGAATCAAAATGCTGACTTTATGCAGAGGGGATGCTGAGCTAATTAAAGAAATAGTCCTACTTTGTACAATTGATCCCATAAAACTCTTCCTGACCTTGAGAAGACCCCCAGCAAGCTGTGGGAACCTTCAAATTGTCCCCTCTGAACTTTTTTGTGTTGTCATTTAAATATAGTAACTGCTTTTTAATTAAAAAAGAAAAATTAGATGGCATTTCAAATTGTGTCCATGGTGCCTTAGGGACCTATTACAGTACAAATTACTCTATACTATTTAGTGAGGCCTTGTTACCACTGTGTGAACCACGAGTTACCTCTGTAGGGGTGTAGGACAAGAAGGGCCCTTCTTTGAAAGTCTGGTTCTGAACATAAAAGTGACGCCAGCAATTGGAAGCAATTTGTGGAATTGTTTGATTATATTAATTATGGCACCAGCAAACAGTGCTTGGGAAACAGTTTTGTTTTCTTGAATTCTTTCTTGATTGCTAGCAGTGAAAGCCAAGATACAGAATGTGCCTTTAAGGACCGCCGGAGAGTGCAGTTCAAGCCATTGTGTAGAATTGGCACCGTGCATGAAAGGGTTGTGTCCAGCTTTATGTGAGAGTTTTCCAAATACAGCTTTGGCCTGAACTTCACCTATGTCATTCTCCAGAATTAAAACAGCTTCTTTCTTCCTCACCAAGAAAGAGCAGCTCTTTCCTAATAATCAGAAGACCATAATGAAATCCACTTGATAATTCCAGTTCCAGTATAACAACTCTTATAATAATGCCTTTCATTCCAGAAGCCTGCACACAAGCGCTCAGTTCACTCACCACTGAAATGCAGCATGCTCAGGGGTGGAACACAACAGCTGTTCAGCAGTGCCTAGCAAAACTATATAGTAGTTGGGGACATGTCGTGATACTGTATCTAGTTGGAACTACAGGAGTAATTTAGCTGCTGTAGGCAGAATATAATTACCCAAGTCATGATTTGGTGAGGACAATGGGGCAACCTATTCTTGTGAAAAGTGCTGTGAGATTTTTCATCACCACAGGCAGTTAGGACCTTGGTTTTATGTTTCTAAAAGACAGGTCCTGCCTAGCAGCATATAGACCCTACTACTATGTTGTGGCATTCATTCAATATTGATTCCAAGGGAAGATTGCCACTCACTAAATTACCAGGATGCCTTTCTGCAGCTCCTGTGCTTTCCTTGGAGGTCTCCCATCCAGGGACTTTTCTTGCCCTATCTTGTTTAGTTTGTGAGATCTATGGGGCCACAGCACAAGGTGATATTGGCAGATCTGCTCAACAGAAAAAGCTGTCTCTCATCCTCCTGAATCTCTTCACAAGTGATGCTGTGAATTCCAGAAGGGAGTCACATAATGCGTTTGCAGATGCCAGCAACAAATCAAGGATAGGCTCTAGCACCGATAAATGCACCTGCACCAGAGTAAGTACTACCCATCTTCCAGTAACAGCCAGTCATGATGCAGATGCACTAGTATTAAGCCACTAGTGTAGACAGGGCTCTGGCTTAGAGCAGGCTTCTATGACATGGTGTTAAAAATGCCTGAGGCATATCTACAGTATCGCTTGTGCAGTTGCAGCATTGGTCGTAGTTCCGATAATATGGTAACTGATTTTTCTAAAGTAGACAATTCTAACGTGTGCAGGTATTTGATTAGATTTAAAATTCCCACGAAACATAAATGTAAAAGTTTGCCCATGTCTCTTTGGTTCAAATTTCACACTATTCAACCCCACCCAGTAATAGAGCCTGCTGGCTGTCCACCTTGTTGCACGTTAGTCCGGAGGCAGCTATGTTCCAGTTCCAGCAGAGATTAGTGATACTGAAATATTTATGGGTCCCCAGTAACTGTACTAGGTAGTATGCAGTATATAAAGCATGTTGGGATCTTTAAGTATGAAAAGAGCTATTGAAATTTGTGATATCAGGTCTAGGTGTCATTGAAATTGTCATTGCAGTAAAGAATGGAACAGTTACTTGATGCAGGGAGCACCCAGGCCTCTTTCAGGGAGGTGGGTTTGAAGTTCAGCCATATACATTTTCCTCTCTTTTGGCTGGGTTAGAAGGCATGCCCCATATGTATATCATTCCTCCTGTTCACAATATTGTGATTAGTCAGTGCCTTGGCTGTTACTCCCTTCTCTGGCTAGGCACAAAGGAGTTATTCCATTGTTTTACTTCTTTCCGCAAAGTATGTAGCATTAAGCCTTTTACAGTTTTCCAGGCACTCAGCATTTTATTAGTCTTCGAAAGGAGACGAGCCATTCCTGGAGGTAAAGGAGACCTCTGAGATTGGAGTAGGAATGAGGAGGCAGAGGAAACCTGGAAAAGAAGGAGGGAAAGCTGGAGCAGGGAATGAGGTAGAGAGAAATGGCCAGGTGGAAAGAGAAAAGGAAGCAGAGGAGAGCTGGAGGGGGAAGAGCTTCTCAACCTTTTTTCATTTGTGGACCCCTAAAAATTTCAATTGGACGTGCAGACCCCTTTGGAAGTCTTAGACCACAGGTTGAGAACCACCGGGTTAGACTTCAGGGGAAATAGCCAAGTCCATTTTAGGAGACCTTTTCAGGGTCAGAGAAAATGGTGAGTAGCGGAAGACAGCAAAACAAAAGGACAGAAAACACGGGAGAACAATAGACTATGTAGATAGGAGGAATGGAGTAATGAAAGGGATAAAGGATTATTTGAAGGTGTGGACTGGGATCCACAAGAACAAGAAGAAGCAAGGCTTCTTCGAGTGCCTGCTCATGTCCATTCCATATTGGGAGTGTGTGCTCCCCACATTCACCAGTGCTGGAAGTTTTTCCCTTAGTGGTATCTGTAGGGGACCGGCTCTGGTGCCGTCTAGAGTGATGTGCGCATGTCACGGTATAAGGGGCGCTGCTGGCTCCCCCCACCCTCAGTTCATTGTTGCCACCAGTGACGGTGCTGGAGCATCTGCTGCTTCGGCTAGCCTTTTTTTGCTTTGTTCAGTATTTTGAACTTTTCTTGTAAAACAGTTGTTCATAGTTAAGTTTCCCTTAGTATGTTAGAGTGTTTTTACTTGGTTGGTCCCAAACGGGACTTAGCCTAGGGATGGGGCATGACCCGGTCCCAAGGCTTTAAGCCATATGGTCGCTGCAAGAAACCAATGCCCATTAGCGATCCGCATAATAGTTGTTTAAGGTGTCTTGGCGAGTCGCATATAAGCGACAAATGCCATATTTGCAAGTCTGTCAAACCTCGGACTAAGAAAGAGAGGGACTTCCGTCTCAAGGTGGTCCTAAGGAGTTGGTGCTAACTTCGGCACCGGACCAGTCAAGGTCTGAATCTGTCCCGAGCACTGCAGCATCGGTGTGCAGCACCCCACCAGCGCCAATCCCCCTCCCTGGCACCTGCCAAGGGTCTAAAGAAGATGGGGAGAGGAAGATCTCCTACATCCTGCAAGGGGAAGGAGAGGGCAAGAGGGAAGCCAAGGCCCCAGGAGGACATCTCAATACCTCCTTCTAGGAGTCAGGCACCAGCTCTGGTCGAGTGGTCCAGCCCACCCCAACCCATACTTGCCACGCCGGACAGTGATGGGAGCCTTTGCCAGCTAGAGGTCCCGTCAACACCCCAGGCCTTGCAAGCAGTTCAGGATATCCTGGTGCTACCAGTGCCGCCCACACCTGCTGTGGCAGTACCCCGGTCTAGGGGCAAACCCTCCTTGAGTCCTTTCTGTAGGTCCCCATCTCAGCAGCACTGCTCCCTATCATGGGGGACGTCCCGCCAGCACTTATCCACATGGAGCTACCAGTCCTCGAAGGCAGAGAGGCAGACTTGGCGAAGCCCTCGCTGGTCTCTGGACTTGGGGCACCACCCGCAGGGCTCGAGGCATGCCACGCCGGTGACCTAGTACAGGCCTGCAGAGTTCCACCCTTCCTAGCATTAACAGCACCAGACCTGGCCCAGTGCTTCACCCATGGCTTGTCACCAGTCATAGGCCCGGGACAGTCTGTCTCAGGAGTGGAATCATTGGTCCACAGCTCCTCGGTATGTGTCACTGATCTCCTAGATCGGAGAGAAAGTCTTCCTGGAAACTGACCCACTCCAGCTCCCGCTCCACATCCCGGTACCAGTCGAGCAGCATGAGGTGTGGATCATTGGAACACCGTTGCTGAATGCCGCCAGTTTCTGAGGATCCGCAGAAGGGACTCATTCTGAGTGGAGAGCTCCCCATCCAGGCACAGCAATTGGCACTGCAGTGACCGGGATCGCCGATCTACTCACTCATGGTCACCTGAGAGCAACCACTTGGCCTTGAGCTCTGGCACTGGACAGGAGTCGTAGCTGGCTGGCCAAAACCTGGCACCGGCAGTACCCTCAGTGTCGGCAGTACCGCCATCTAACCCATGGCCCCAGGGCCACTGGCCAGCTGCCTTATACCCATGGAGCTTTACTCAGCCTTCTCAAGGGCTCAGGTCAGTGGTGGGGGCCTCAAACAAGCCATTGGCCTCAGTATCCTCCCCAGCCCCCAGAGCAACCTACCTGGCCAAGTGGATGAGGTTCTCCCACTGGGTGTCTGAGTATAGCATCTCTCCGTCACACTCCTCCTTACAATCTATCTTAGATTACCTGCTTCATTTTAAGAACCAAGGGCTGGCCCTCTCTTCCATCAGGGTGCACCTTGCAGCCATCTCCACTTTCCACCCACCGATCCAAGGTCAGACAGTGTTTTCACATGACATGTTGAGCAGATTCCTGAGAGGCCTTGGGAGGCTTTTCCCACTGGTCCGGGCTTCTGTCCCATAGTGGGACCTTAACTTGGTTCTTTCTTGGCTTATGGGCCTGCCCTTTGAGCCTGTGGGCTCCTGCTCCCTTTCCCACCTGTATGGAAGGTTGCTTTCTTTGTGGCGATAACATTGGCGAGATGAGTGTTGGAGATTAAAGCCCTGACATCGGAGTCACCGTATACCGTGTTCTGCAAGGTCAAAGTTCAACTGCGACCCTATCTGGCCTTTCTGCCGGAAGTGATGTCTTCCTTCCATGTCAACCAGGACATCTTCCTCCCAGTGTTTTGTCCCAAGCTGCACACCACTAGCAAGGAAAGGAGGCTGCATGCCTTGGATGTCAGACGTGCCCTGGCGTTTTACCTGGAGTGTACCAAGCCCTTCTGCAGCTCGACCCAGCTCTTCATCATGACAGCAGACAAGATGAAGGGCCTTCCGGTGTCCTCAAAGAGGATTTCCAACTGGATCACCTCCTGCGTCCAGACCTGTTACGAGCTGGCACAGGTCCCACTGCCGCCGAACGTAAAGGCCCATTTGACCAGAGCCCAGGCATCCTCGGCAGCCTTCTTGGTGCACGTTCCTATCCAGGACATTTGCAGATCCGTGACGTGGTCTTCGGTTCACATGTTCATGGCACATTATGCCATCACTCAGGAGGCCAAAGATGATGCTGGGTTCGGCAGAGCTGTGTTGCAATCTACACATCCATGAGCTCCTACCCACCTTCGTTGTTTCTGCTTGGGAGTCACCTAATATGGAATGGACATGAGCAAGCACTCGAAGAAAAGACAGTTACCTGTCCGTAACTGGTGTTCTTCAAGATGTGTTGCCCATGTCCATTCCATGACCCACCCTCCTTCCCCACTGTCGGAGTTTCTGGAAGAAGGAACTGAGGGTGCGGGGAGCCGGTGGTGCCCCTTATACTGCGGCATGGGCATATGCCACTCAAGAGGGCGCAAGAACCGGTCCCCTATGGATACCACTGAGGGAAAAACTTCCGGCATTGGTGCATGTGGCATGCACACACACCTAATATGGAATAGACATGAGCAACACCTCTCGAACAAAACCAGTTATGGAACAGGTAATTGTCTTTTACAGGTAGTAGGTTAAAAATATACAACAGTGGGGATAGGAGATGGAGGAGTGAATACAATCAAGTGGAAGTGAAGCAATTGATTTGAGTTAGGCAGTGGGTCAAGCTGGAAAGAGGATCTGATGAGGCAGAGGGAGGATCACTTGCATGGAGGAATTGGCATTCATTCCTCACGTATCTTCTCAGCATGTGAGTTCTGGAGGGAGTCTGCCACCTGTTTGACCTGTATTAGCCAGCACCTAAATCATAAATGAACATATGAAGAATCATTCATAAACTTTTGTATGCAGCAGAGGATTACTTTTGTTTTGTTTTTACTTAATGGTATTTCTATTTGAATTTTCCAGCACCTCTTAATTGGTCCACTTGCAGAGCAGTATTGTGGGAAAATGCTCATCTGCTATCCTGGCTACTGGCTAGGAGCAGTGAAGTCATCTCTTCCCTATAGGCCGGATCTAAAGACCATTGAAGATAATGGGAAAAGGTTCATCAATGTGACTGGGCTTTGGATCAGACCCTATTAGAGGGATCAGGTAGGTATTGTGATCGACCCAGGCCAGTTGGGTACAGCAGAGTCGTAGAAGGCAGATATACTGGCCACTGGATAATCAGTTTTCTGTTCCCTGACTGACCAGAGCAGGGGCTTTTCCAGGCTAAGGTGGACACATGACTCCAATTAGCCTGCAAAGAGTCAGTTGAAGCTGTTAGGCTAATGAGAACACCTGACTCCAATTAACCTGCAAAGAGTCAGGTGAGACTGTTAAACTAATGTGAACACCTGACTCTAATTAAGGCCCCTCTGATACTATAAAAGGGCTCAGTCCAGTCAGGCTGAGGAGAGCCAGGGAGCTAGAGGAGAGGAAGTGCAGCTGAAGGGCTGGGTAATGAAGACACCCTCAAGCCACTGGAAAGGGAGCCCTAAGGTAAGGGTTAAGAGAAGAAGGCGTTGAGAGAGAGAGAAGCGGGAGAGCTGTGGGGAAGTGGCCCAGGGAAATGTAGCAACTCTGGCAGTGAAAGATCGGCTGCCAACAGCTGCTGCCATTAGGGTCCTTGGGCTGGAACCCAGAGTAGAGGGCGGGCCTGGGTTTCCCCCAACTCGCCACTACAGAAACACCTTCTGGGAGGGGCAGACAGGCCCCTATCAGGACAGGAGGCTAAACTGTTCTGGAATAAGCCCGTAGGGACAACAGAGACTGTGGGAGTTCTCTCACCAACCTCCTTGCTGGCTTATGATGAAAATGGCTCAGTAGGCTGTGACCCTTGCCTCGAGAGGGAGAAGGGCTATGTAGAGGGTCACAGTGAGCCTCTGAGGCTCGCGTAATCTGCCAGGAAGCACAGGACCCACTGAGACAAGGTCAGAGCTCTGCCACAGTATGAAGAAGAAAATGATCATGCCATGATGAAGCATCAGGGGAACCTTAAACTCCATCTGGCACAGCCTTTGAATTATGGCCAGATCTGACTGGGTAGATACTAAGTATCAGGAATTTGATAGGAGAAGAGGAAAAAGAAATACAAGCCCAGAATTTCGTTGCATGTTATCTGTGTACCAAATTGTGATTAGCACGTTTGTTGAAAACTAGACAAGAATTTTGCCTGTGCAATTGTAAAAATCTGGGTTATAATAATGTTTTATATACTAAAACTAATGTAATGCAAATTAGGGCAAAACCAAATTTTATTTTGAAATATTAAATTGTTCCAAAAAATCTTTATCTTTCTGCTGTATAAAGCCATTCTGAGGCTTTGAAATTAATTTTCCTGGTGGGATTTTTTTCCCCATTTGTTTGCTTGCAAAGTTTCCATTTTCTGGAATTGTGAAATATACAATCTGGGATGAATCCTTTAGTCCTCACTAAAATAGAAGAATCTTATAGTTAGTATGTGAGTCCTGACATAGTATTTACAACAGAATAATAATAGGAGCTATTGTATATTTACATTTCCTTCTCTAACCTAGGTTAGTCTACAGTATAAATACATTTTAAATAAGGTCTGGCTGGGAGAGTTATGTTATAGACTTAGTGATGAAGGCAGGTTGATGGGTGGGAATGAATTCGCTAAGCTTTCAGCTATCTATTATGCCTCTGAGGACTGCCCATTAATAATATTAATATGTAGGTGTTTCCCAGCAATGTGGGCAAGGTGCTTGTTAGAACTTTGAAGCTAAAGTCTTTTTTAACACACAGACCTTTTCAATTTAATCCATTAGCAACTTGGCAAAATAAAGTAATGGTCCAACAGAGGAAGGAAAAAAATCTATTAACGTTTGCTACAAATCCTAGTACAGGCAGCACTTAATTAATGGAACAGATTTCTCACTATGTATTCAAGCTAACATAGTCATTGTTCAGGAGAGATTAGACCCCTAATGTAAGTAAGTTAAACTAGAGTTTCATCTAAAAATATCCGTCATTTCAGCTATTAAAGGGCTGATGTCTTCTTCGGTGACAGATATATTTCCCTTCATTTCCTGGGTTTTGTAAAATGTAAAGTATGCATTGTGTGTAACGCGAGAAATCCACGGAGGTAGATGAAACCTAGATTGTGCCTCTCTGCCTGTCTCCCTCTGCTTGCTCCTTTGTGCTGCTCTGTATCATAGAGCCTCTTCAGCCATAGACCTCCTGGCACCAGAGTGAAAAAAACAGCAACTGCCATTTGTCAGGGTATGATGCCAGCCACCTAATCTGTTTGCAAAATGAGGGCCATGGGATCTGATTAAGTAATTTAGATACCTTGCAAGTTTAATAATACCTGAGCTGCATTTGGCTGGCAGCCCATGATTTCACTTGTAGGAACTGCCACATTCTTCCATCTCTCCTGCTAACTCTTCTTGCACATAATGCCTTGTTTGAATCTGAATGGGTGTGGAGACTACAGAGAAGGTAAAGTTTTGCCTCTCTCTTTCTTTTTTAGTTTTTCTGGATGGATAGGAGAGGAGGTTGCTTAAAAAAAAAAAAAAAGGCCTCCCCCCCCCCCCGTAGTTCTTTACACTTTGTGCGGTTCCATTTTCCTTTTTTCATCATTTTTACTTGAAATCAAAATTTTCAAATGTAGGTGCTTAAATTTAGGCAGTGGCCTGTATGAATGGCCTGACTTTCAAAGGTGCTGAGCACCCCAGGCTCTCAGTGGCTTCTATGGGAGTTATGGGTGCTCTGCTCATTTGGAACTGTGATTGTACTGCACCTTTGAAACTCAAGCCAGTTACCTATTCCTATTGTTTAATGTTAAATATTGTGATTGCACCCAGAGGCCATGATCAGGATTGGGGGCATTATTGTGCTAAACTCTGTTTCAACCAAGAGGAAGGGTTCCTGAGTATGGAATTAGGTAGCTAGCTTCTGACACCCAAGATAGAAAATGTTGGCCACTGTTGTCAAGTTTTAACCTCCCAAATTAAATATTTTTTTAAAGTAAAATGCTTCTTGCACAACCTAGTAATATGACTTGAAATATTTCATGATCTTTTTTAACTAATGCAAATGGGTCTTTCTGAGAAGATTGGGATTTAAACATCTTCCTAATACGGGTAGCAGCAATGTTCCAGCTGCAGCAACATAATACTCATGATGAGACCAAGAAAGGGAAACTGACTAGTAACCGAAGTGAAACTAAACAGCATAGCTTCCTTGTCTAAACTGAGTGAAGTCTGAAAAGTAAATAGGCTCCCTGGGAGAAGTACAGGAAGCCTTGTAAGTTAGGGACATTTGCAATGAGATTGGTCAAAAGAATGGAAATGTACAATAGGGAACAAATCCTGCAAAGGCAGGGAGCTACGCTGGATCAGCTAATAGTTTTTTTCCATCTCTGTTGTTATTGCTGCTGTTTCCAGCATTCAAAATGTGCTAGGTACTTTCCAAATGTAAGAAGATATTTTCTATGAAATGATGAAATTTGCATTTTTAATGATGAAAGGTGGTCATAATGCAAGTAAAAACTTTTTAAAATAGGTTTTATGTGGACAGCACTTGGGTTTGGGTTTTATAAAAATCAGCAACAACAAAAACAATTATACAGTGTAGTATGAGTTTGAGGTCGGGTTTTACTGTATTATCTAACTTTATTAATTGTATCTCACACATGCAAGGATAATTATCATCAAACTTCTCAGCCACTGGGGAGAAACTAACCTAGTCACTTTCACATGAAATAAGTGTTGCTTTTTTTATTCCAATATCTGAAGATAGAAGAAGAAAACTTTTTACTGGTCATTCATGTATATTTTAGGAGGTCTTGTAGAATGTATGAAAAGTTAATGCTCCCTGACATTTGACTTCCCCTACGCTAGGCCATGTATTTTTTAAATTATGTACCTATATAATGTGCTCCTTTTCTCCCATACTCCCACATCCCTTTGTGTTTGGAGAGAGCACCTGACTCTCCTCACTTCCCCACAACTTGGAGCATTTGAGTGGTCTGCATGTTAGAGCACCATGTATCAAGGATTTGGCAGTGTTTTCAGAACCCCAGTTACAGGAATTGAAGGGGGATAGTTGACAGTGTCATGGTTTTGCTGCAGCACCTGCTTATTTCCTATTCTCTTACTGCTGTGATTTCCCCTCACTCTTCCCCGCTTTTGCAGCACATTGTGAATGCCTCTTGGAGCAATTTACTATCAAGAAGAGAAGGTGGCTCTGGTGCTGAGTCCCCACAATTAGCTGTAAATGCCCACTAGATGTGTCTGTAACGGAGCAAATCACATGTGCTTGTAGACCTCCTGTCTCCAGTAAATCATAAGCATCTCAATCTTTTTGTCAGGCCATGATATGAGACTCCGTCTCTGAATTTCAGAATGAGGTGGGAGAAGCTGATTAAGTGTTTGAGATAAGGTTACGTGACACCACAGGTTAAAAACACCTGAACTGAAACTGGCCAAATGCCAGAGAGCTACGTTTTGGAGCATGCAGATAGGTGGCATTGAGTATGCTTCTCAGAGGTTCTCTGTCATCTGCTTTAAGAAAGAAAAGGCTTCAAGACTCCAAGGAGCAGTATCTCCTCTGTCTTGCAGCATTTATTTGGACTTGACTTCTTTGTATCTCTTATCTGAAATGTCACCAATGTGACACATTAAAATAGTAAATAAAACCCCTGCTGTTTAGGTAGAAAAGGGCAGATATTCCTGTTAGAACACAGACGGTTTAAATCATTTTCAAGCATAGTATTTAAACTTCCAGACATGCTCTTCTGCTCCCCCAAATTCTGATCTTCTTAAGGATTGACCATGTAAAAAAAAAAAAAATTGTAACCCGGTTAACATATATGGTGCTTTGGCCAGAAACAACACTGCTTTACTTGTGGTGTATTGAGCAGTGTACTTTTGGCCAGTCTAGGTAATGGACCAAAGGTATTCAAGACCTCTGGTGCCTATGGAGCTATGCTTTTTCAGGATTTTAATTTTTTTGATTTGTCACTTATGTTCTTGGGAGCTGTCTGTATGAATTTTTTTTTGACAAGTTGGTTTTGCATCTCAGAAATAGAGCAAGGTTAAATGTGACTCTCTTTGATTTTTAAAAAATGCTAGGCCACAAATCCACTCACAAGAAAGAAGAGGCTGCTGGAAAGCATCCATGCAGGATAAAGAGGGAAGTCTGCAGAGTTTTAAAGGCCTAGATCAGGCAATTTGATCTGATTTGTTAAAAATCCACCACGGTTTATCCCCTCAGAACTTGGGAAGGAGATGGTTAGGGCTTGCAAAGAACATGGATCTGGGAATGAGGATGCAGGAGACTGTTTTGGATTGTGGGGAATAACTATTCTGAACTGGACTTTTGAATGATTGTCATAATTTTAGTTTTAGCCAATAAATCCTTGAAATGAGGTATGTTGCAATGATGAACTCATATATTCATTGTTTTCAGATGTTCACTTGTAATATTGAAATGCTGCCAGAGTTTTTTGTCATGTATGTTCTTGATTTTTTCAGATGGACTCAAGCCAGATACAAAGGTGCTTCTCACTGTAACCTCCAAGAAGAAATCTAAGGCAGGGAAGGGAGATACAGCCAAAGAGGATGAAAGCAGCAAGGTTGACTCAGCCCAACCTGTTACTATCAACCTTCTCTTTAAAAGATATGTCTTTGATACACAGAAGAAAATGGTTCAATCTTGAGAAGGCGGAAGAGGCCTTCTAGCTGATGTCTGAAGTGTCCTTAAAAGGCTTACACACCAGAATGAATTCAGGTGGAACGTATTTCTTGTCTGAAAACCTTGGACTTCGAAAGATTTTTTATCTCAGTAACATCCGTTAAGGGTGCCTTCTCCCTGGATTGAAGCTGGAAAGTCCTCCTATCCCCATGACTGCGCTTAGCCTCTAAAATCTTTGTTCATTCTGATTTTGCTATTTGAATTTCCCTGCTGTCCCTCTTGGCATGTATCACCTGTCAATTTGTACTATTGTGTTTTACGGTTGATAGAAATGTTTTCGTGGAATGTGTTAAATTTCTTTTAATTTAAGCATTCTGCAGCAAGGTGGAAAATCCAAACCCAGTCGCATTTGGGAAATTTTATGGTAACTAGTAAATGAAATTAACCAGTCTACTGGTTAAATGGAAAAATTAAAATAGATGTTTTAGATTTTCAGATCTAATAATGTGTGATGCTGTCTAAGAGACAGGTATGGAAGTTTTGGAAAAATGATTTATATCTTGACAGTCTGCACTGTTAGAACATCCTCGTACGCACATAATTTCATGGCCTGTATCGTTATGTTTGCTAGTCTGTCAGTTCAGAACTGCTTTTCTACAATATTTCACACAGCTTTTGTGAGTCTGCTAGCTATTTACTTGATTCTTTAGGAAATTGGGAGGCTAAAATATTCTGGGTCCTTGCTAAGAAAATATGCCCTGGAACTGCTTTAATTTTTGTAACCAAAGTGCTTGTTTTGTGAGAATGAAACAGAAAGTTGCCTGTGGAAATAGTGACTGGTTTCATTTCATTAAAATTAAAATAGCAGATTACAGTTATAAGGCCTTTTAAACTAGAGATCTCTAAGGTGCTTTAGAAACTATTAGCTGTTTAGAAGGGCTCTCATAGGTGGTACTTCTGATTTCTTGCCCCAACCTCATAAAAGCTGGGGATAACAGTTCTCCAGTGTCCCTTATTTGTTTCTTGTAGAGCATAAGCCACCCTAACTCTGATACTAACAATGGCTGTACACATTCAGATGCTACACTCTTGAGCAGGGCTTGAACTAAGGTTTTACAATGCCAAAACATTCACCCCTGCCATTTGATCAAAAGGAGTAACTGTATTTGCTGTCAGTAAGTAGTGTGGTTGCTGGGACCAGCCATGAGAATGAGATGGAGCCACATGCACCAAGCAAGTGTATTTCTTTGATGATAAATAAATAACCATAACAGATCATTTGCTCTCTTGTTTTCCAAAGCATTATTAATCAGCCATCCAGTAATGGGAATAGGGGTTGTTGGTTAGCTTGTGCCCTTTCTGCTGGCTTGGTGGCTTTTTTTCAGCAGAGCAAAATATTGTAGGATTTATTTATTTGGTGACAGGGATGAACTGGAGGGAGCAAAAAACTTGATATCCAGAGGACATTTCCCCCTAAACATTCTTGCGGCAGGGCAAATTTGGTGCCTAAACTAGCTTGACACAGTGTCCCTTTAAATCAGATCAGAGGAGGTGCTTTGTGGAATAATCCCAAACAGTTTCTGCTGAGTGAGTGAGTCCCAGCCAAAGCTTTAGCACATCCTTTAAGATGATGGGGTACACTTTCAGTGTGATCCATGAGGAATTAGGCAGGCAACTCCAGTTACGGCTTAATATGACTTGTGCTGCCAGCCCTGCTGGAAAATGTATCCTCCTATAAGGAAAATGTGTCCTCTCTACCACCCTCCTCTCTCATATACACCCCCCAAGACAATCTTCCATAAGAATATTTATTGCATTCTCTTTCTGTTAAGTCATTATCAAATCCTATATTGCATCCTTTACTCAATATTGCACTCCTCTTTAGCACTTAGATACTATGGTGATGCGTATTTTAGAAAACTGTAAAATAGATGACACAGAGGGAATGCCTATGTATTATATCAGCTTAATCTAAGAATTAATGGTATAATTTCAGGGAAACTCAAAAGTGAAGTTTTGATCACTTGCAATTACTAAAGAATTTTTAGTACGTTTAAGAATGTTTTTTTGTTTTGTTTTGTTTAGGAGTGCAGAGGTTTTGGCTCTGGTGTCCTCAACAAATACCGAACTGGGTTATTAACTGCCAATCCTAAAATACCCTTATGAGTTTCAATAAGACATGGTAGTCTGTGTGTGTTATCCTAAACTCTGCTGTGTACTAATGTTGCTGGCCGCTGGGTTCCACACCAGAGGTAGTAGCATTTTGGTGATGGGTAAGTGATTCTTGACTGTACACTTTGTAAAGGACTTTTTGATACTTCTGGATGGAAGTCAGCCAGTCAGTGCAAGGTATGTATTGTTACATAGCATTTTCTGTTTAGCTTTTTGAATTCCTTCTTGGTTTCCATCCAGTTCTTCTTGCATTCTTCAGGGCAGTCTGAATGGGCCAGTCAGTTGTTCTGGAACTTGATCCATCTGAAAACATACAGATTTGGAATACTTACTGAGTCAATATAACCCTCTCTTCAGCTGAACAGTATTCTAGTGCTTTATAATTCTGTATTTTAAACCCCTTTTGAAGAGAGTGTTGTCCTTTCACTTTGCTCATCTAGCAGAGCACTGTATTTTATAGGACCAAGAGTTGGTAATATATGCTGAGAACTTGTTTTTTTTCCCCCTTGTAACTCTAAGAGAAAAACTTAAGTGTGCCCAGGAACTTTGATTATAACGTGCTGTTACTGCAGATCTCTGGCTGCTGTCCTGAGGCTGTTGGATACACATTCAGAAAAGGGTGAAATGGTGGAACAAAATGATTATGGGAAAATCAAAGCATTTAAAGGCATTTGTAGGATGAACAGATGTTCAAACGTTCTTTTATTTGGTCTCCAGACATACGCCGAGACTTTGCTTTCATCTTGGTAATCGGTGCATTATGCTGTAATTTGTAAAAATGGCATTAAAATTTTTTTAACAGGGTCATAGTGTGATCTTCTGACTGTGTCATTAAGCTGTGAAGCTAACGAATGACAACTGGGAAAAGGGGTTAAATGTTGCAGAATGTACCATACTAGTACATATTATAGGAGACAATGTGCTATAATTAACCCAAAAATCAAATACAAATAAAGGGAGGTTTTAAGAAATTGCTGAGATTGTGATAGAGGCTGAGAAAATCCAGAAAATATTACATTCATGCTGGTGTTCAACGTTTAATGCAGCCTACTTGGATTGTGGGAGTGAAGGAGGTGCATAAAGTTGTGTTCAAGAGCGAACAGCCTTATATTTTAAATGTATTCTGTCTATTTTTAGATTTTATTTTAGTGTCAAACTGTACCCGTCCCAGTCTGGGCTGTGATCCTATCAGTTCCCTTACTGTAATGGGGTCAAACACTGCAAGACGTGATATTAATGATTCAGTAGGTGGCATCCTTCACTCGGAGTTAAGATTAAACTCGTGTCCCAGCCCAGTGATGGGATGTGCTCTGGTATTGAATGTCCTGACTTTTAGATGAGACTTAACCCCAGGTCCTGACTAATTGTGTGACCATCGAAGATCCTGCTGTACTTTTCACTCGAGTAGAGATACTAACCCTGGTATTGTGGCCAAATTCCAACATAGATAATTATGTTCTGCCTACCTAAGTTCTCTGTAGAGTCTCTTTTGGGTATAGTTTTTTTCTTCACCCCTTGTCTGTGGTGTTAATTTAGTGGAGCTAGGTGACTGCAGGAAAAAAAGAAACATCCACATTGCTGCAGTATGGAGACGTTTGAGCAATGTGTGTGTTCATCTGTTAGCACTAAGCACATTACATGTACATTAGTGTAGTAACATTGAGTAATCACAGGATGGCAGACTAAAAATGAAAACATAACACTACAGGAATTTGTAAGGATGCTGCATTACCCTACAGTAGCCATGTTCCACTCCAGAGATGGCTGCATTTCAGTGCTGAGAGGTCAGTCCCTATATTTACATTATGTAAAGAAATGTGGGATCTTGTGAAATGAAGGGTGAAAGACAGCAGAGAAACTGATTTTTATTAATAGTATTCTAAGCTATTTTTATCTTCGTTTTTAAATAAAAAGCCTTTCAGTTCCCTGTTAATGTTAAATGAGTTTAAGATCTGAAATCATTAAGACTATATAAGTAGACTCAAAATTTTCAAATACATACGAACACAATATTCTAAGCTACTGAACCTGGGAGAGGGAAAGAAGGAAATCTATGTAAATATTAGTCTGTGTGGAGCCAAGACCCAGAATAAATTTTAAAGCAAAATATTGGAAAATCAGTTCTTCTTTGACTAGTGGCCACATGTATTCCACTTCTGGTGTGCATGTACCCCATGTGCATGAGATTGGATTCTTTTGAATAGCAGTGTCCATTTGGGCTGCACCTCGAACCCTGATGCCCCATGGAGTTTCAGGGCAGGGGGTTTAGTCTAATTATATCCTAATTCCAAAGAAGAAAAGGCGGTTGACACCCCATCCTGGACCTTTGACATCTCAACAAATTCTTCCATTGTTACAAGTTCACGATGGTGACCCTAGCTTTCATAATCCTCATATTAGATACTCAAGACTGATTTTTGGCTTTCAGTTTTCAGGATGCCTGTTTCCATATAGCAGTTCACCCAACCCAAAGAAAATAGTTCAAATTCCTAGTGGGAAAGTGACTGCTTCCCTTAGGTCTCTCCACAGCTCCAAGAGTGTTCACCAAGTGTCTAGTAGTTTTGTCAGCTCACTTAAGGAGACAAAGGATACATATCAGCCTGTACCCTGATGACTGGCTAACTCAGGGACAATCACCTCAACAAATGAACAATTCCATCTAAGTAACTGGGACTCTTTCCTTCACTTAGTCTCAAAGTCAACAGAGAGAAATCCAATCTCACTCCTATTCAAAGTTTGTAGGAACAGTGTTGGATTCCACAGCATCAAGAATTTACCTCCCCCAGGATAGGCCCCACACTATATTGACCCTTATCAGTTAACTCAAGTTTTACCCAAAACCACATCAGTCAGAGCCTCACTTAGGCTTCTGGGGCACAATCAATTCTACTCTTCCAGGAATCAATCCATCTCTTGGACTGGTGCATTCATCGTCACATCATACTAGTCATGTGCCTTTGCATCATCCATTGTAGATCGACTAAATAGACAGTTCTCAGACAATCACAAGTGGTCTGTCAAGGACTCAGTTCTGCAGACCATCTTCTGCAAGGGGAAATATTCAAGAACAGAGCTGTTTGCTGTAGACCAGAACTTGCTGGTTGTTTTACTCCGGGGGGGATCAAGTCCAGGCTGTCTGTCAGACACCTTCCTCATCCCTTGAATACCAGTATTTATGTATGTTTACCCATCTGTTGCGCTGATTCCAATGGGCCTAAGGAAACTTTGGCAGAGGGCAGCCTCAGCATGACCCAGGCAGTTCTTGTATTCAGTTCTGATGAATCTGTCAACATTGACCTTCTGTCATGTTTCAAGGTCAGCACAATGTGATCACTCAGACTGGGCGAGAGATCCTGCTCCTGGGCCTGTTTTTATTGTACTTGACAGCCTAGAAACTGGCTGGCTAACCTGCACAGACAGATCCTGCTCTGCTAAAGTCTGTAACCTTTAGGCTTGTAGCAGGTAAGACTCCACTAGAGTGACTTGTGGAGTAAAATGGAAATAGTTCTTTATTTGGGCTCTATAAAAATACATACCTCTTTTAGAAACCTCTATAGCAGCTATGCTGGAATCCCTGTTAGCCCTAAAACACTCTGAGCTATCCATTAGCTTGATAAGAGTTCAATTATCTGCTCCTCACCCTCCTGTCACAGGGCAGAGTCTTCTCATACCCAACAGTTGCTAGATTTCTCAAGCACTCATTCATGACTTTCCTCCAGTCAGAAACACCTCACCGTTCTGCAACTTCAGTGCTGTGTTATCATGCTTATTGGATCCCCCTTGGAACATCTAGCAACCTTTACTCTATACTGTGTTGTGACACTTTCTCTGATGATCTTGTTGCCTTAGCAAAAGAGAGATTTGTTGGTATTAAACTGAGTGATAGCTCCCTGTCATCACAGTTTGTTAGCCACCCAAATTCCCTAGGAATCTGCCAGCCTTCTTTGCCTTGCAGGTAATGCTTAATACTTCCTAGTCCCCGAATCTCCTTTACGACCATTCTTCTGTAGTATTGAGTCCCTGTCACTGGACGTTCACAGAAATTACCAAGTCTGCTGTCTCCAAAGAGAAAGTATACACACCAGCCTGTTAGCTCAGCAGTGAATTCACACTTTACATATCTCACTGGGATGAACTTAATAGTAAAACCAAGAATAAGTTTATTAATAAAGGACAGAGATGTAAGTGATACTAAGCAAAGATAATAGAAACAAATGATTATAAACACAACAAAAGTATAACATGCTTTCTGGTAACTAAAACTCAATTTAGGCTCAATCCTTATCTAAGGCAGTTTCTCACCTAAAGTTTCCGCTCAATGTCACAAGCCCTTTCCCCCGGGCCAGGATCCAGCTTTCATTCATGCAAAAACCTCTGTTCTTTGGTCCAGTGTCTTTTCCCCCTGTTACAGTCCAGTTAACCTTTGAACTGTATTCTTTTGATGTGTACACCAAGACAAAGTCCTTCACCCCTGCTGGTGTGCAAACGCTGTGCTGCTTTCTCATCCTTCTGCTAATTTGTGGATTTACTATGCAAATGAAGCTTGCTTTGACTTGCACAATTCTCAGTTTATGATAGAGGCCTAGGCAGACAAGTAAATCAAGATTCCTTCATCTAGGAAAACCTTGTTTATCACCCCTGCCTGGATTGCTTGGTTTAAACGTCTTTTCGGCATAAACATACAACTTTTTAATTGTTATCCAAACATACATTACACAATGATTATGCTGACAATTATGACACAAGTTTTCCTTTGGTACCTTACACAGCATTCTTTACAGATAAATACCACAACAGCAATGTGTTAGGTGTAGTGAGTTTGTGGCCTGATAGAAGTTGCTGTTACATGACAGTGAACCCTTTGCCAGTAGGCATTGAGGGGATCTTAGGGTCACACACACGTCTTTGAAGATTGCCTTTTTATGGCTATAAATTCAGCTTGACAAGTAGGAGAGATCTAAGCCCTCATAGCGGGACCGCCTTATACAGTAGTCCATAAGGACGTGCCACTAAGACCTCAGCCAAAATTTTTGAACCAAGTGGTCCGTCTTATGGTTTTCTTTGCTGTGCCTCCATTATAATAAAGGAGAGGTTAAACTTCACGCTTTTGAGGTCATTAGAGCCCTCTCCTGCTATCTGAGCAGGACAAGATCTTTCGGAAATTCTTCCAGTCTGTTTCTAGTGTTTGCTGACAGGGTGAAAGGTCAACTTGTATCCACCCAAAGACTGTCCAAATGGCTCTCTCAGATCTGTTCTGCAGATTAGAGCCCATTTCACTGGGGTCCAGACAACCTCGGCAATGTCTCTAAAAGGAATTCCAGTTTCTTAGATATGTAGTGCAGTTATCTGGAGTTCAATCCCCACTTTCACCTAGCACTACTGTTTAGTGGAGCCTCCAAACCTGATCCCTGCTTTGGTAGAGCTGTCATAAGAACGGCCATACTGGGTCAGACCAAAGGTCCACCTAGCCCAGTATCCTGTCTTCCGACAGTGGCCAATGCCAGGTGCCCCAGAGGGAATGAACAGAACAGGCAGTCATCAAGTGATCCATCACCTGTCGCCCATTCCCATCTTCTGGCAAACAGAGGCTAGGGACACCATCCCTGCCCATCCTGGCTAATAGCCATTGGTGGACCTATCCTCCATGAATTTATCTAGTTCTTTTTTGAACCCTGTTATAGTCTTGGTCTTCACAACATCCTCTGGCATGGAGTTCCACAGGTTGACTGTGCGTTGTGTGGAAAAAAATATTTCCTTTTGTTTGTTTTAAACCTGTTGTCTATTAATTTCATTTGGTGGCCCCTAGTTCTTGTGTTATGAGAAGGAGTAAATAACACTTTCTTATTTACTTTCTTCACACCAGTCATGATTTTATAGACCTCTATCATATCCCCCAATAATCATCTCTTTTCCAAGCTGAAAAGTCCCAGTCTTCTTAATCTCTCCTCATATGGCAGCTGTTCCATATCCCTAATAATTTTTGTTGCCCTTTTCTGAACTTTCTCCAATTCCAATATCTTTTTTGAGATGGGGGTGACCACATCTGCACGCAGAATTCAAGATGTGGGTGTACCATGGATTTATATAGAGGCAATATGATATTTTCTGTCTTATTATCTATCACTTTCTTAATGATTCCCAATGTTCTATTCGCTTTTTTGACTGCCGCTGCACATTGAGTGGATGTTTTCGGAGGACTATCCACAATGACTCCAAGATCTCTTTCTTGAGTGGTAACAGCTAATTTAGACCCCTCATTTTATATGTATAGTTGGGATTATGTTTTCCAATGTGCATTACTTTGCATTTATCAACATTGAATTTCATCTGCCATTTTGTTGCCCAGTCACCCAGTTTTAAGAGATCCTTTTGTAGCTCTTCGCAGCCTGCCTGGGACTTAACTATCTTGAGTAGTTTTGTATCATCTGCAAATTTTGCCACCTCACTGTTCACCCCTTTTTCCAGATCATTTATGAATAGGTTAAATAGGACTGGTCCCAGTACAGACCCCTGGGGGACACCACTATTTATCTCTCTCCATTCTAAAAACTGACCATTTATTCCTACCCTTTGTTTCCTATCTTTTAACCAGTTACCAATCCATGAGAGCACCTTCCCTCTTATCCCATGGCAGCTTACTTTGTGTAAGAGCCTTTGATGAGGGACCTTGTCAAAGGCTTTCTGAAAATCTAAATACACTATGTCCACTGAATCCCCCTTGTCCACATGCTTGTTGACCCACTCAAAGAATTCTAGTAGATTGGTGAGGCATGATTTCCCTTTACAAAAACCATGTTGACTATTCCCCAACAAATTATGTTCATCTATGTGTCTGACAATTTTGTTCTTTACTATAGTTTCAACCAGTTTGCCTGGTACTGAAGTCAGACTTACAGGCCTGTAATTGTCAGGGTCACATCTCGAGCCCTTTTTAAAAATTGGCGTCACATTACCTATCCTCTTGTCATTTGGTACAGAAGATGATTTAAATTATAGATTATAGACTACAGTAAGTAGTCCTGCAATTTCACATTTGAGTTCCTTCAGAACTGTTGGGTGAATACTACCTGGTCCTGATGACTTATTACTGTTTAGTTTATCAATTTGTTCTAAACCCTCCTCTAATAACACCTCAATCTGGGACAGTTCCTCAGATTTGTCACTTAAAAAGAATGGCTCAGATTTGGGAATCTCCCTCACATCCTCAACCGTGAAGACCGATGCAAAGAATTCATTTAGTTTCTCTGTAATGGCCTTATCATCCTTGAGTGTTTCTTTATCATCTCGATCGACCAGTGGCCCCACTGGTTGTTTAGCAGGCTTCCTGCTTCTGATGTACTTTAAAATCTTTTTGCTATTACTTTTTGAGTCTTTGGTTAGCTGTTCTTCAAATTATTTTTTGGCCTTCCTAATTGTATTTTTACACATCATTTGCCAGAGTTTATGCTCCTTTCTATTTTCCTCATTAGAATTTAACTTCCACTTTTTAAAGGATGCCTTTTTGCCTCTCACTGCTTCTTTTACCTGGTTGTTTAGCCACAGTGGTTCTTTTTTGGTTCTCTTACTATGTTTTTTAATTTGAGGTATACATTTAAGTTGAGCCTCTATTATGGTGTCTTTAAAAAGTTTTCATGCAGCTTTCAGGGATTTTGCTTTTGGTACTGTACCTTTTAATTTCTGTAAAAGTGGCAGAGAGTCCTGTGGCACCTGATAGACTAACAGACGTATTGGAGCATAAGTGTTCGTGGGTGAATACCCACTTCGTCAGATGCATGTAGTGGAAATTTCCAGAGGCAGGTATAAATATGCAAGCAAGATGCCTCTGGAAATTTCCATTACATGCATCTCACGAAGTGGGTATTCACCCACAAAAGCTTATGCTCCAATACGTCTGTTAGTCTATCAGGTGCCACAGGACTCTTTGCCGCTTTTACAGATCCAGACTAACACAGCTACCCCTCTGATACTTTAAATTTCTGTTTCACTAACCTCCCCATTTTTGTGTAGTTCCCCTTTCTGAAATCAAATGTGACAGTTTTGGGCTGCTGTGGCGTTTTCCCCGCCACAAGGATGTTAAATTTAATCATATTATGGTCATTATTACAAAGTGATCCAACTATATTCACCTCTTGGACCTGATCCTGTGCTCCACTTAAGACTAAATCTAGAATTGCCTCTCATCTTGTGGGTTCCAGGACTAGCTGCTCTGAGAAGCAATCATTTAAGGAGTCAAGAAACTTTCTCTCTGCATCCCTTCCTGAGGTGATATGCACCCAGTCATATGGGGATAGTTGAAATCCCCCGTTATTATTGAGTTTTTTATTTTAATAGCCTCTCTAATCTCCCTGAGCATTTCACAGTAATTATCCCCATCCTGGTCAGGTAGTCTGTAATATATCCCTATTGCTATATTCTTATTATCAGCATGGAATTACTATCCATAGAGATTCTATAGTACGGTTTGGTTCATTGAAGATTTTTACTTTATATCAAGGGTTCTCAAACTGTGGGTTGGGACCTCTCAGGGAGTCAAGAGGTTATTACATGGGGGGGGGGGGTCGCAAGCTGTCTGCCTCCACCCCAAACCCTGCTTTGCATCCAGCATTTATAATGGTGTTAAATATATTTAAGTGTTTTTAATTTGGGGGGGGGGGGGCGGGTCGCACCCAAAGGCTTGCTATGTGAAAGGGGTCACCAGTCCAAAAGTTTGAGAACCACTGCTTTATTTGATTCTACGCTTTCTTTCACATTCTTTCTGTCCTGCGATCATTGTTTAAATAGACTCTGAGCACATACTTCCTGACTATGGGATCACTGCTTGTGAATCACCAGAAGTGGAATACATGTGGACAATCACTCAGAGAAGAAAGAGCAGTGACTTACTCTACAGTAACTTCGAGATATGTTATCCATGTGTACTCTATGATCCCTACTACTGAGTCCCATAACACCTGGCTTCTGAGGAACTAAGGGATAGTTGGGCCTGCTCTGCCCTTTATTTCTTTCATATGGGGAGGCAGGGATCATCCAGGGCACAGGCACTGCCCCAACAGACACTGCTGGCCAAAACAATCCCATTTTGCACTTGTGGGGTGAATACACGCCAGAAGTGGAATACATGTCAATATGAGTCAACAGTGTAACACTGTCGCAAAAAAAAGCAAACATCATTCTGGGGTGTATTAGCAGGAGTGTTGTAAGTAAGACATGAGAAGTAATTCTTCTGCTCTACTCCACATTGATTAGGCCTCAGTTGGAGTATTGTGTCGAGTTCTGGGCGCCACTGTGAGAGGGTCAGGCCAGATGGCTACAAGAGGGTGATCGAAGGTAGATACATTAGTTCCAGGTTAAGCAGGTCCCTTTTCCCTGGGTAAGATAACAGGGCCTATTCCAGAACACTCAGGAACTTTCTAGAACTAATTAAGGTAGGCAGGCTAATTAGGACACCTGTAGCCAACTGGGAAGCTGCTAGAATTAAGTAAGGCTAATCAGGACACCTGGTTTAAAAAGGCTGTCACTCCAGTTAGTGAGGTGTGCGCATAAGGAGCTGGGAGTGAAAGGATGTGCTGCTGGAGGACTGAGGAGTACAAGCGTTAACAGGTGTCAGGAGGAAGGTTCTGTGGTGAGGACAAAGAAGGTGTTGGGAGGAGGCCAAGGGGAAGTAGCCCAGGGAATCGTAGCTGTCGTGCAGCTATTCCAGAAGTCACTCTAGACAGCTGCAGTCCACAGGGCCCTGGGCTGGAACCCGGGGTAGAGGTCAGGCCCGGGTTCCCCCCAAACCTCCCAACTCCTGACCCAACACAGGAGCTTCCACCAGAAGTGAAGGTCTCTGAGCTGGTCCCCAACCCACGTGGTGGATCAGCAGAAACTGCGGGGATTGTTCTTACTCTTTTTTCCCCATGCAGGCCAGTGATGAGGTTATCTGAGTGAACGGCAGATTTGAGCCATGAAAGTGGCCAAACTGAGGGCTGCCGTGAATCTCTGAGGTGAGCAAAATCCACCAATAAGCGCAGGACCCACCAAAGTAGAGGAGGAACTTTGTCACACCACATTTCAGAAAAACGTGGACAAATTGGAGAAAATTCAGAGAAGAGAAACAAAAATGATTAAAGGTCTAGAAAACGTGACCTGTGAGGGAGGATTGAAAAAACTGGGTTTGTTTAGTCTGGAGAAGAGAAGACTGAGAGGGGACATAACAGTTTTCAAGTACATAAAAGGTTGTTACAAAGAGGGAGAAAAACTTAACTTCTGAGGATAGGACAAGAAGCAATGGGATTAAATTGCAGCAAGGGAGGTTTAGGCTGGACATTAGGAAAAACTTCCTAACTGTCAGGCTGGTTAAGCCCTGGAATAAATTGTCTAGGCAGGTCATGAAATCTCCATCATTGGAGGTTTTTAAGGGCAGGTTAGACAAACACCTATCAGGAATGGTCTAGATAATACTTAGTCCTGCCATGAGTGCAGGGGACTGGACTAGATGACCTCTCAAGGTCCCTTCCAGTCCTATGATTCTATGTGGATGACATATCTCAAGGAATCAGTTACTGTAGAGTAAGTAACCGTTCCTTCTTCATTTGCTCATCTGAGACCTGAGTTTGAGGTTTAGTTTCCTTGATCTGGTATGAAGATATCACATGTATCGAAAGCAAAAGTGAGTATAAGAAACCTCAGCTCTGCTTTAACTATTTGAGAAGCCATTGTCTTTTGGAAAGGAAATAGATTTTAATCTTCAGATTTAAGTATAATGCCCCTGCAAAAAGGCAAACAGCTTATATCAGGACCCTGTTTAAGATGTGTATATTGTCTATCACCCAAAGCATAAAAATCCTCTTATAAAAGATGACGTAGTAATGGTTCAGTGGTGTGTAACCTTCTTTGAACCAGATGCTTGCTGTGCCTAGTAGGCCACTTCCTCTTGAGGCTGAGTTAGGTGTGTGAGAGACCTGAAAAAGTGTTCATCTGTGTGCAGTCTGCCTGTAAATTTCCCAGCAGTATCACATCTAAAAATATTGCATGTCCTGAATGTATGTGTGTGTTCTTGGGGTTTTTTTTTTTTTTTTTTTTTTGGGGGGTGGGGAGGGGGGATTGTTATATGCTGTCAGTTTTTGTGAAATTTCATCTTTAGCTCACCAACATTCAGGAACTTTGGTGTCAGTCAGTTTCACATGGCATTGAGCCTGTAAGTGAATACTCAGTAATTTTGATTTTATCTTTTCTCCAGAGTGAGATGGTCCAACAGAGGTTATCAAGTTCAGATTTAACCAATAGGATGTTGTTGTGGTTATGTCTAATATTTTGGGATGGGGCTTTCCACAGTGAAATGAGAGTGGAAGGGCAGGGGGATCAAGTTGTATGCTGATGTCTCTTACTGCTCTGGCACTTTTGAACTAAACATTTCCAAAGCCCAAATGCCGGGATGATCAGTACCACAGTGATAGGGGAGTGGTATCCCAATGAACGTGGTTCTAGCATATAACTGTTTTTGGTCTCACAGAGACCCTCTGTCCAAATTTTACGTTTCAGCCCTTATTGCCTATTATTAACAAACAGGAATGGATCATTGAGTTGTAATTTATCCTTATGTTTCCATGTTATAGCTGTACTGTGCTGTTAAAATCTTCTTCGACATCCCCATTGGGATGATGGAGAAGTTCCGATCAGGTGACATGTCCATTCCCTGAGCTTGTGTACATCTGTGGGTTCTGTATATTGAGCTGAGCTAATGTTTGTCTAATTAGATCAGAAGCCACGTCCTGGGGATTATTCTGTATAATGCACCTATCCATCTCCGAGGCAAATGGAGCCCACGTTGCCATCTCGTCATTTCTCTATTCAGTTTCTTCTTTATCTCTCTAACACGATTAGAAAACAGTGAAGAGTTTATTTAAAAAGAATGGGAAAATAATTAAACTCCCTAGACAATAATAACTCATTGCAATGGGACCTGCACTGCTTACATCCCATACCTGGATGCTCTCTGAAGAAGCTACTTATGCAGTTTTGTGGTGTCCTCATGAGAGGCTTGTGAATACTGGACTGAAGGGGAGATCTGAATGGAAAGCTTTTCCCACCATCCTTTGCTTTGTATCTAAATGTAGGTGATGGGGGTGGGGGCGTGTCTGTTAATTACAATGATTATTGTACCCTGCTGCGACTTCCTGTAAGGGTAATGTATCAAAGTTAAAGCAATGACTCATCAGATTTCTAATATTGGAGTGATGTGATGTTGAATTAACAATGCTGTTTGTTGTTCATAATTTATATAGCGCCGGAAGTGTGTATGATACCTCATAACATATTAAGACTACCAGTCTCTCAGAAATCAATCGGAGCTGAAGGTACTCAGCAATTCATAAAAATGAGGCCTAAATTAGCCAAAGGAAAGTGAAGGGTGAGAAACACAAGGGCTGGCTGTATGGGAAGGATGGAAGTTACAGTGATGGATCACAAGACACACATTTTGTCATACAAGCATCTCGACTCCTTTTTAAATATAATTTTTGTGTGAATTAAGATTAGTTTAAGCTGTTGATAAATGTGCAAGGGAGAAACTAGACAGCAGAGAGTCCATGTTGTGTTAGAGGACAGGAAAGGTGGAGGTTGGCTTTGGGAAGTGGAGCAAAAGAGTTAAGTATTCAGGATGGATTTGAAGGGATGTTTATTTGGGAGAGCTCCAATGTGTTTCATGTTTGTTATTATGCAAAAGAGAATTATTCTGTTAAAAATGTTCTCTCTCTTCAAAGGTATTTTAAGTGGTTTTGAGCTGCTATTAAGATGATTTCTGCCTTCCCTAAAATGTTGCAGTCCAGAAGCTCTGTCAAAGGAAAGCAACCTTTGTGGGAGGAGGGAACCCCAGGGTGCTACATATCTCAGTTGTTGCAGTAGCCTTTTAAACTCCAGAGGTCTGATCTCTATTATAGCCTATCTGAACAAGTGAATTATTTGGACGCAGTCTAGTTCCATCCCCCAGAACTACCACACCGATTGCCAAAGCACAGCATGACTGGCAGTCTGAGGCAGAAGTGTAGGACTAGAATAATGACTGGCTAAGTGGTCTTACAGGTCAGGGATGAGGTGCACTAGCAGAGCTGATAAATGAGGATGGTGCAGGCCTAGCCTGAGATGCATTTGTAGACCTGCTGCGGCCCAAGATTGAAATAACAGAGGTATCTGCAGTGTAGGATTGAAATACATTGGCTGAGCTGTGTAGAAGAATCTTTAAGAGCATCTGACTTTGCTCTGCCTGGTTCTAGCCAGGGCTATGAATCCTTTGCTTTTATGAGCATCAAAAATTTTGAAAGTTGAAGAAAATTGCCCAGCCTTCACACATGCGCGCACACACACAAACTCATATATATATCTAATAAAGTAATGCTATTTTAATAACAAACACATATTAGACACAAACATTTAAGCAGCAGAATAGTCTTTTAATGTGAAAAATGCCTTTAAACACAATGTGTTATGTGATTAGACTTGAACGACCTTCCAGCAGGCGTGCACTTTCTATCCAAGAAACTCAAAAGTATTTTACAAAACGTATAGGAATTTAACTTCACAAAATCCATGTTCTACAGGTGAGTCTATTCTCATTGTAGAAATGGGGAAATGAAGGCAAAGACCAGTGTTAGCTGAGTGAGTTGCCCAAAGTTACTCAATGGGTCAGGTGGGAATTTGGGAATGAGTCTTCTGACCTCAAGTCTCATCCTCCCTCCTTTGTGCAGGGGTCCCTTCATTTACCTGTCACACTCAAGCCCAGGTTCGTGTTCACTGTTACCGAATTTAAGGGTTGTACCTACAGATTCCGTCAAAGTCTCTTAGTTTCTTTCCTGGGATGAAAGTAGAAGCAAGTCTGAAGTGGCATCCCCTTTTGCTGGGACAATGCATAAAGAATCTGTCCAGTTATGCTCAGTTCTTGTTTGATTTCATAGGCAGATGATGAGATGAGTTCTTTATTGGAGGCCATGCTCCCTAACAAAGGAGACTTGTTGGGAGAACATTACTTGTATCACGTTACTAAAATGGGTACAAGGGATGTCACAATAGCTTTGTCCAGAATCATTTACTTCAAATGCTAACATAACATGCTCTTTTAAGGAGCAACAAAAACCTTCTTCAATTTGTACATAAAGCTTGCTAATTTACAACATTCGTTTTGCTAGTTAGTTTTCTTCTTAATTGGAAATTTTAATTACTACATGCTGTGTATTAAGATGTTGAAGCTGTGACTGGCAGTTCAGAATTGCAGACGGATCAACTGTCTCTACAGGGCAGCCACACAGCAGGGATTAGCTTGCACCCTTCTGCCTGCAGCTATCTTTTGCTTGTTGTGCCAGGTCATCAGAAACATTCTGCTAAATAACATGCATCTTTCTGGTTGGCCCTTGTCACTTCCAGGGTGCGTGGGTTTCTCTTTCCATTTTAAATGAAACCTATGAAAATCTACAGATTGGAAAGACCAGGGTTCAGAATTAAATGGCAGATGGGGGGAAGTGTTGATTTCACTCTGGCTCTGGATCAGCCTTCCCTTTGGCTGATTAACGCTGTTATGTTTTACTTCCAGGCAGGACAGGAATCCCTTCCTATCTTTGGAGTCAGTTGCTATATTTGCAGTTTACATCAGTTCCAGTTTTCAATCCTGCCTAGCAATATAGAAGAGAGTTGCGTGGGGAGTTCTTGTTCTCTTTTATCTGCTGATGTCAGCCATCTATTACACACTGTGCAAAGCACATGACGTGCATGTTTGGTGTGAACGTCCCTTGAGGGTAGATGTGCTTTACATATTCCTCAGGCTCCCTTCTTTCTTCATTTGCCTTCCTTCCTGCTGCTTCAGTGCAGATTCACAGGAAGATAAGAATTGCCAGAGAAGATCAGATCAGTGGTCCATCTAGTCCAGTATCTGGTCTCTGTCAGGGGACAGTGTCAGGTGCTTCCATGAAAGGTACAAAAAAACCCATAGTGGAAAATTATGGAATAAACCTTCTCATTGGGGAAGTTTCTGCCAAACTCCAGTCAATTGTTGGTTGACTTATGTCCTGAAGCTTGAGGATTCATATCGCCTCTAATGTAACTGTGGATGTTCTCATTACCCACACAAATATCCAATCCTTTAAAAAATCCTGCTAAACACAGAGACTCAAAGATATTTGGTAACATGGAATATTACAGGTTAATTATGCAACTATGTAAAATGCATCAGTTTTTTACATTTTCTGCCTTTCCGTTTCATAATTCTTGCATTATGAGAGGGTAAACAGAAACATCTGATTTGCCTTCTTTATACCATTCATTATTTTGTTTACCTTTACCACATCCCCTTTCTCATCTCCTTTCTGAACATTGCAAATCTTATAACTTGTTCTTCATAGGCAAGTTTTTCTGTGCTTCTAATAATTTTCAATCAAAATATCTCTTTAAAAATAGGATGGCCAAACCAGATCACAATACTTCGAGTAAAGGGATGTACCACTAATTATATAATAGCTCTATAATACTTGGCTATTATCTATCCATTCCCTATCCATCATAATATTTTGTTTACCTTTTCTGACTCCTGCTGTGGATTGATCACATTTTGTTGAGCTGCCCCCAGTGCTGCCCAGATCTTTTATCCTGAGTCATTACAGTTAATTTAGAACTCAACAATTTGTTTGACCATTTAAATTATTCTTTCTATGTGATTTATCTTGCTTTTGTCAATGGTGAATTTTGTTTTCCTTACCCTAGCCCACTCACCTTGCTTTGTTGGGTCTCTCTGAAGTTCCTCCTCATCTTCTGAGCCTCAATGAACTTAATTTTGTGTCCTCTGCAAATTTTACCACATCACTGTTCCTCACTTCAGATCCTTAATACAGTAAGCAATACCAGTGCTAGTATGGACTCATGGAGCAACCCCAGTGTTAACCTTTCATCATGTTGAAACTGGACCATTTATTCCTACCCTTTGTTTTCTGATTCTTAGCCAATTTTTAATCCATGACATGACTATACAACTCACCCTGTGACTACTTATTTTGTTCCTTAGTCTCTTGTGAGGCACTTGAAAGCCCAAATTGTCAGCTGGTCCTCAGTTATCCATTATTTTGCAGCTTTGTTGGAAGAATTCCAGTAGACCAAGATACAATTTTCCTTTGCAGAAACTTTGCCGGTTTGGCACTCCTCAGATCATGTTTATCTAGGTTTTCTGTTTTTCTGGTTTTAATTATTGCTTCAACCAGTTTACCTGGCACTGAAATAAAGCTTGCTGGTCTGTAATTCCAAGGATCACTCATAGCCCTGTTTTTAAAGATAGGCACAACATTTGCTACCCTACTATCTGCCAGTATAGTAGCTGATTTTAATGAGAGTGCATATTTTTGTTAGCAACTCATTCCTTTAGTCTTTTGGATATAGACCATTTGTGGTGACTTACTGCTCTTCTAATTCTTTAGTTTGGTTTGACACCTCAATCGCTGACAGTATATTATCTTCTTACCTGAAACAATAGGGCTTGGGTAGGTATCTTGCCAACATCCTCTGTGGTAAGACTGCCTCAGCAAAATCTTTAAACTTCTCCATAATTTCCTTATTCTCTTTAATTGCTGCCTTTATTCCCTGGAGAACTGGAGATAGCAGTGTTCATTTGTTTGCAACAAATAGAAAATGAAGTGTGATGTAGAAAATAAACCACAATTGAAAAGTGGACTGATACTTAAATGTTCTTGTTGGGAATGCTCTAATGTAAATACCTGGTGGCTCCTGCCTGTAAATTCTGACAGTGCTCTGTCATATGTAGGTATTTAGTGGTTTGGAGTGCCTCATCATCCTGAACTCATAAAAATAAAATCCAGGTAAAGCCATGTGGCGATGTAGAGCAACAGAATCCCCTCACTGATCACCAAAATGCAGCTTCCCGCCCCGCCCCTGCCCCCGGAGTAGAAAATGCCCATCATGCTATGATGCCCAGCAACACTGCACCACAGCTTTGCACGGAGATACCACAGCCAGCTGAAATTGCATGGGGAAATTCAAGTACGTAGACGGCAATGTAGCTGAATTGAACTGCAATTGTATCTGTCTATCTAGATACTCTGGTGATACAGGCCACATGAGTATCTGAGTGCCTCAAAATCATTAATGGATATTATCCTTACAACACCCCCATGAAGGAGGGAAGTGTTATCCCTATTTTACGAGCGGGAAATGAGTCACAGGTTGGAAGAAGTGATTTGCCCAAGGTCATGCAGGGAGTCTCTGGCTGCCATGGAACATGAACCTAGGTTTTCAAGTCCTATCCAGTGCCCTGTGCTCTGGACCATCCTCCTCCTTGAGGGATGGAATTTTGTCTGACACAAGTGATAACTCCCACACTGTCTTGAAGGTATCCTGAGATTTTTAATGTTCCCAAGCAAAGCTCAGTTTAATGCTATATCTGGAAGATGACACTTGGTATCTTAGACCAAACATCATGCCTCATGATTACTGAATCAGATGGAAGAATGCCACCTATTGCACCTCCATTACCACTCCTGGCCACACTCTGGGTTTTCGATGGCCTACCATCCAAGAAGCACCCTTTGCCATTCCAGTGGGTTGTCCCTCTCACTAACTACAACCCTAAACCCAAACATCCCCATATTCTGGGGTGACTGGAATCTGAACCCCATTCTGGACCCAAATTTCATCTCTGCTGTCTCTATTATCAAGCCTAAATCAAAACAACCCTGAACATTTTTTTAAGTGGGGGAGAGGGGTTTACAGCTTGGATTTGGATCCACATTTTACATCTAAACTGCATGAAGTTTTGTTGATTTGGGCGATTGCCTCCTAGGGATTTATATGATTTTTGAGGCATTCAGATATTCTGGTGACGCGGGCCACATGAGTATTTAGATGGACAGATACAATTGCAGTTCAATTCAGCTACCTTGCCATCTACATACTTAAATTTCCCCCCGCAATTTCAACTAGATGTGGTATCTCCGTGCAAAGCTGTGGTGGCGTGTTGCTGGGCATCATTTTCACATGAATTCTAAGCTGGGATTTGAAGTGATGGTGAGTCTGACCCTTTTCCCTGATGTGATGCCTACAGCCCCAATTTAAATGGCTTCATTAATATTTTGTATGCAAATAATGCCCTTACCAGTACCACTTATGCCTTCCTTTTTTATTGGCACGTTATTAAGCATATAAGAAATCCAACAACTGATGCCACAAGAAGCTATTGGATTTAAGCCCATCTGAACATGTAGCTATTAAGACAGCTCCTGCCCCTTTGTGTAACAAATGGTTCTTGGTTATTACAGAGAGCTGCACAACTTCACCTTCGCATGGAGTGTTCCTCAGAGAATTCCCAGCGGAAGGTGTTTGCTGCTGCTTGAGCCCTGGGAAATGCTCTTACTCCATTAGCCCTCCTGCACTTGTTCATTTTTTTTTTTTTTTTTTAGTGAACCCAAAGAGCAGGAAAATGTATCTTTCCAGCCACGCAAGCAGGAATTAGCTTGACTGTACTTTACACATAAACTAACAAATGAGGGGAGAATCTGAGCAGCCCCCGGGGACCTGAATTTGTTTGCCACTGGGCCGCTCTATCTGCAGCTGGCATCGATGGAAACCTGAGTGCTCCATTAAAGCTTAGCAGCTTCTATTCGCTGGGGCGCAGGGCAAACAGAGCCAGCCTGTTCTGCAGACAGACTGACGGCCTTTATCTCTCTCCACCCGGCTTGCGATGGGAAATGATGAGACTGAAACAAAAAGCTTGAATCAAGGACTCCTGGCTCGTACCCTGCACCTGTTGTACTGGTGAGGAGTGGAGACACAAGGTTGCTTTTCAGGGGCCTAGCGGTGGGAAACTCGTTTGAGAGCACTGCATTAAGCCTGGGTCAGGGCTAACCTTTGGGTACTGATGGGGATGAGCATGCATAGCTCTTTCCCCAGCCCTGGCTGATGATCAGAAATTAGGGAGCCATGAGTGTCTACATTGTAGAACCCTGGGAATTGCTGCTCTAGTTACAAACATGGAGGACATGGGGACAGCAACCTATGCTGCCCCCACCCCTTCAGCTATGTCCATGGATTAATTCCTTTCAAAGTCTTAAAAGAAAAGGAATTAATCCTCTTCCTCTCCCCCCTCCCCACCAACCCCCATGCACCCTCTTGCAGTGAAGATTGTCATTAAAATGAACAGACCTGTTCTGTCAGAAAGACAGGTGACTGTTCATTACCTTATCTGATTCTTTAACCCTGTAGCTGCCAAACAGAAAGGAACTATATATGTTTCTAGTGGGGAGCTGTTAATTATTTGAATTGTTGAGAAGCCTGAATAATCCACATCAATGACTAAATTTTAGAAGTGAAAGGCTTTGAGTTTATCCTTGTATATAAGTAATATTCTAGCAATTGGACAACTGTCATGTTTGTGTGTCTGTGTGTTCTCTACATTAAGTTCATTAAGACCTTGTGATATCAGAGTGCTAAAGCCAAACCCAATACACTTATTATATTATTATTATTGCAAATCCAGGGTAAGTGGCCTTTCAAATGTCCTTCAACCCCGAAGAGTCTAGGTCCAGGAGGAGTTTGCTGGCAAATATTCAGACTATCCAAATTATAGCTATGTTAGTTCTGATGAACCAAGGCACATCTCTTGGTAAAATAAAATGAAGGGGCTTGTGAGTTTAAAATTCAAATATCAATCTTGTGTGTGTGTGTGTCTGTTAATGTGAGGGAGGTGGCTGGCTGGGGAGACCCTGACCTAGCAAGAATTCAGCTGCAGTTACACCTCTGTTCTGCTCACTGCTACGCTATCCCTTTGTTCCACGTACTGGGTGTATAATCAATAATTTAGCACGTGGGGCAGCCAGTGAGTTGCCATGTCTCGGATACCTTGAGGCCATGCTTTGTACACTGACCCAGTGATATAATTTAATCGTAATTTGCCACTTTCTTTGAGAGTCTGGGACATCTCTTCTCTTTGATTGCCATACAGTACCGCAACTGTCTGGGTCACATGTGGGCTGTTTTAAAACAACCCTAGGTTTTGGGGATATCCTTGGGACTTGTGCATAATCTTTTTTTCTTCCTCAATCACAGCTGATTTACCAAGGTACTCTGTGTGTAAATAGTGACTCCTTCCTAACCAACCTCCTCCTGCTTCTTGGTTCCTTTAATGGAGTTTCTAGTCATGGTGAGTGATCTCCCAATAGCAATCAGGACAGTGGTTTGTTATGTCACAAAGGCTTGAGAGTAGAACTGAGCAGCACAAAGTCACTGTAACTTTTTTCTTTTGCACCCTACGTTAGGTACCAATCAAATGTCAGGCCTGTTTCTGGTCCTCCTAAGCCCTGAATGGTTCAGGACCGAGCTGTTTCAATAGCTGTTCTCTATCCACTCCTGTCCTGGTTAGCTACATGCAACAGAGGCACTTAAACTGTTGGAGCCCAAGTTTGAACTTGTGACAGTTGGGGGCTGGACAGTCTCAGTGTAGCCCCCAGGATTATGGAGCTCTCTCCCACAACAGATCACGCTGACTAAATCTCTTGACCTACAGTGAGTGGCACAAGAGACATGCTTTAAGACCGTTGACACCCATGGAATTCCCCACAAGCCCCCAGTCAACTTAATGGAAGCAGGGCAGGAATGTCCTACCTTTTTGGCAGTAACTTATATCTTTAGGATGGGTTTTCACAAGTGCTCAGTATAGCCCTAACTTTGCTTCCACTGAGGTCAATGGGAGTTTTAACACTGACTTCGATTAAACAGAATTTAGGGCAATGCTGAGCACTTTTGGGAATCCCAGCTCAAATCCATAGGGCATCTAGCGACTAACATTGCTAAATAACAGTTGTGTCCCTGTGGGAGTGAACAGAAAGGGGAGCAGGCTGAGTGAGGATGATAAATGTTGCCCAATCCTTTCACACAGCCACACCCTTTGCATGGGGCTGTTTCTATTGCCCGTTAATTACAATTGCATGAGAAACAGAAAGGAGGAGGAATTCACAAGAAATGCTAATGGATTGTAGCCTAAGCCCCAGTGTTCATGGCACCTTTGTCATGGTGTTATGTTGTGTCCCAGATCTCTGGATAATCCGCAGCGAGAGGCTTTCAAATTGAGCAGTAGTGTGCATCTCTTCAGTGTGAGGACCTGTGGCATTATGAATCAGTTGTATGGCAAAATATAACCAAAAGCAGAAGACTTGGCTACTCCCAAATCCTGTCCTCAGCTGCAATGGGTGCTGTGCAGGCTGGGAGAGGACTTGGCACCTAAAAAGGATTCTTTGGGGACTGGTCTTTCCTTTGGTGGTTCTAGAGCAGGGGTGGGCAAACTTTTTGGCCCGAGGGCCACATCTGGGTATGGAAATTGTATAGCGGGCCATGAATGCTCACAAAATTGGTGGTTGGGGTGTGGGAGGGGGTGCGGGCTCCGACTGGGGATGTGGGCTCTGGGGTTTGGCCAAAAATGAATTTGGGGTGCAGGAGGGGGCTCTGGGCTGGGGAAGGGGGTTGGGGTGGGGGGGAGGGGAGGGGAGGGCTCCAGGCTGGGATACGGGCTCTGGGATAGGGCTGAGGATGAGGGATTGGGGGTGCAGGAGAGTGCTCTGGGCTGGGACCGAGGGTGGAAGAGTGCTCCAGGCTGGGGCAGGGGGTTGGGGTGCAGGAGGGGGCCAGGGGTGCAGGCTCTGGGAAGCGCTTACCTCAAGCAGCTGCCAGAAGCAGCCAATGGGAGCTGTGGGGGTGGCGCTTAGGGCTGCCCCAGTGTGTGGAGCCCCCTGGCTGCCCCAGTGTGTGGAGCCCCCTGGCTGCCCCAGTGTGTGGAGCCCCCTGGCTGCCCCAGTGTGTGGAGCCCCCTGGCTGCCCCACATGCCGCTGCTTCTGGGAGCCATTGTACACACAGAGTGGGACAAGCTCCGGACCCTGCTCCCCAGCCAGAGCTCGAGGGCTGGATTAAAATGTAGGGCCATAGTTTGCCCACCCCTGTTCTAGAGTCCTGGCCAAGAATCTAAAGGAGGGGCAAGAGGAGGAGATATTACAGGTGCTTTTTGCTTGATTGACTTCAGAATGTTTGTTATTGCTTGAATCCACCTTTCTACTTGTAAACCCCTCTCCCTGCATTGTGTGCTTGGCCCATGGCTACCACCTGGCACTGTGGCTTCAGAGTTTTCCAAGGTGTCTGAGTGGTGAAGAAGTCCAGTGATGTGAACATTAGGAAGGATTTGGCAGACCGGCAATCCCTTTAAGATTCTCTGGAACGCATGCTGCATGATAGGTGAGTGGCTCATCTCTTCCCTTTTGGCTTGAGCAGCTTCAGTTACTTTGTATGCTTGTCATTTTCAGACTACAAGAAATTGCCTTAATTCTTCCACAGTCTCAAGAGTGCCCATCTCCAAGCATCTTGGGGCTGCTTCTGAATCACTCTGTTCTGCACCTTCTGTTGTGGGTTTGAATCTGTCTGTCTGTCTCTCTCCCCTGATGGTGAGGTCAATGGATTTTGTTTCTTAAGGCATCAATAACAGAATGAGGAGGAAGCGATGTCAAACTCGGATACCTCCCCATCTCCCTTCAATCTATTTATCTTCCACTAGGGTCTGATGGTGAATGACATTAATATAAGCAGAGAGTAAAGACCTGATGTGCACAGTTCAAACATCCTGTCGTTATCTGGACATGTGCACTTGATTGAAAAATAAACACCCAACATGCACAAACATCTATAGTGTTTTACTGGTTAATTTCACATCCCTACGGTATATTTTTTCAAGTGCTACAGTTTATTTCTACATTCTCCCCCCAGCCATAAAACTCAGCCTATTTTGAATTCTGCTTCCGGCTGGTGGCTTGGTCTTGTTGTCAACTGAAAATGAATTTACCTTAAACTGAGGTGGTCTGATGTTAACAAAGTGTGATCATCCAGGGTAATGATTTTTTCCTTCTCTAGCAGCTCCTGCTTTTGAAGCATATTACAGACTTTAAGCTTGGCAGCAGCACCTGAGAGAGCTGAGTGTTTACCCCCATTTTACAGATGGTTTGAGCTATAAAGCCCTACATGCTTTGCATCTGCCTACCTCAGAGACACTCCCCCGCACCCTACCCCTCTTTCTCCTTGCAGTGCTGCCACAGCTGAGATCAGAGATGCTTAAGCTGAAGCCCCCAGTGGCACACATGAGAAGGGGTTGTTTCCAGGGTATCCTCTGGAGGCCCCTCAGCTTTGGAATTCACTCCCCATGGTGGTCCAAACCAGCCAGAGTCTGAGGTCCTTCAGGGTATGCCAGGGTGGATTTGATTTAAATCACTAGTCAGGAAGACTCAATTTAACCATGGATTTCTACATAAAAGTGTGTTCTTGTTGGTTGTTATAACCTTAATACATATTCTTCACAACTCAGAGATAGATGTAGGTTTCATATTTAGAAGGTACACACTATTCATTTTTAAAGTGATTTATTTTGAAAACTTTTCAGATTAGTTTTACAGCTATATCAGAAAATGAATGATTGTTTGGTTATTTCATTGACCAAAAGTAATTGAAGCAGATATTTATGAAGTCACTGGGAGGTGAACTATCTCCAATTCAACACGTTAATCATTAATATTTGGAGGATTTTCTTGACATGCTGTATTAGGAGGAGAACATCATCAGACAGACATTTAAATTGTTTTATTTAACTAAAACAACAACGTTATGTATTCTGGATTTATTATTCAACAGCAAACATAATATTTTAACAAAACAAGCATATGAATTTTTGAATTTAAACAACAGATTTTTAAAATTCAAGATTTTTAAAATCAGGTTTGTTTTTGTTAAAATTGTTTTTAATTAAAATAGTTAAATGAAATATATTTTTTTAAAAAAAAACAAAAATTAAATTGACTGTGTCACCAGGTCAACATGAGAAATTTAAAATACTGGCTTCTGCAGCTAACTCAGTCGTCTTCACCTCCATATTCCTGTTTGTTCATAATCTGGAAAAGAAAAAGAAGCTTTCCTGCTTTTTCAGGTCCCAAATGATTTCTCAATTTGTAATAAATTAGTCCAAAGGAAGAAAATATTCTTTCTACGCTGGCAGAAGAAGTTACTGCTGTTAAAAGTCAGATTATCACTTCAACAGTCTCTGAATCCAAGTGCTTAATTGATTTCCAGCAGTTCACTGGTATGACTTTCTTTAAAACATCATCAGCAAACATATATTTTTTGAATGGTTCTTATTCCTAAACTGGGTCTCTTTTACAGCCTGCTGCCATTATAGGTTTTCCCTTCTGGTGAGAGAATGGTATGGTAGATCTCAAATCAATGAAGGCTACTCTCAGAAAGACCTCAAGACTTCTGGAATATGCTGCTCAAACTGTTTTACTTTTGTTTCTACTGCCTGTCTATCCCTTCTTACATTTATCTCCGGACTTCTTCTCCTTGTCCAGATCTATTCCACCCCCAACAATCTTCTATTCATTGAACTTTTTGAAACTTTTCACTTTTAGAGAGAGGTAAGGGATTGACTCTGTGTACACAAATTTGCAGCGGGACAGTAGGGTTGAGGTCTGTTATTTCTTACCTCTAGATATTTATTTATTTTAAAACATTTTTGCTGTTAACAAGCATGTTGTCTCTGAAGACCCAAATCCACAGTTTGAGAACTGCAAAACTAAGCATCTCTGATGGTATCTTCTAGACTGAGCACTGAGTCCCATTGGGTAGATAGAAAGATTAACCTAAATAATCTATACAGAAGCCCATGGAACTTCATAAGATTGGGTCCCTAATCCATGAACTATTGGAACTCATTTACAAAACTTTTCTTAAACAGTACATGACTATATTGTCTCATACTATAGAATTAGAATTTATAATCTCTATTCCATGATGAGATATCTTTGAGCTATAATGTATCTTAATTAAAACTATCTTTAGATAGGCTTTTTCCTCAAAAAGCATTTTATCCAAAAAGATCCATTTTTTTTATTTATTTTTTTAAAATCATTGATTTTTATCCACCCTGGTGTATGCTGCACAGCTCATCTCTTTTCACAGGCATCTGCAAATGTGGAATTGTGGGAGGGGGGAATGGGGTTTGAACTTTGAGTTGTCTTGTTTGCTGGTAGTGGGTTATGCTTATTTGTGCTGCTGCAGTTTAGTCCTGTTTTGGGGATTAGTGGTTGTTGATATTTTTAAGGCATGTGTGGATAGATGCCCTTTTTATCATCTGTAAAAATTCAATTGGACATAGGCTGTGATTGCTCTGCCGTCCACTTACTCAGTAATGGGTTCCAACCAATGTACTCTCAGACTGTGGAAGAGAGAGAGGTGGAAGCACTGGTCATTTGGGAGGTTATGATCAGACTGCACTAACTATTTAAATGTACACAATGGGGAACAAGCTTGCATTGGCCAGACGTGCGAAAAGACAAGATTGCCTAGTGTATTATATCTGTTCTATTTCTAGCATCTCTGTGACAGGCTCTCCTGCATTAAGATTATGACTTGAAGACCAGAGCATCTCAGGAAATCCCGGAAGAACAAGCAATAAGAGATGCTGAGTGAGGTGTAGCAATGTCTCCAAAAGATGTCGTAGGTTGGAAGGTTTCATTTTAGTTTTGGGCTTGATCCAAAACTCCTGAACCATCCCTGATGTTCGCAATGGCATGCTGGGCAAAGAGGCAAGCATGAAGCCCTGTGTGGCCTCTTTGCTACCTCCTTAAAAATAAAGCAGATATATAGTGTTGGGAGGTCTGGTTGGCCACATGATAACCACCGTTGTGAAGATTGCCTTGTTTCATCTCGGTGCAATGTTGTGACGTTGCATTGTAATGCCACCATGTCCAGGCACAACACAGTCTTGTTATAGGATGACGTGTGCTGGCCCAAATTAAATAGGCACTTCAAAGCTTCTGCAATCCTGGAGCTATCCAGATAGGTGGCAAACAACCTAACTCAGGAGACGCTGTGTTCCCTAACTCAGGAGACGCTGAGGTTAGAGAAAGTACAGAAAAGGTCAGCTTCTGGGCCTTGTGTTCCCTGATGGTGACCATTTCACAATACATTAGTAGAGGTATCCAGTAATGTGTCCAGCAGAAACTTCTGTGTGCAGAGTCCAGCCCTGTCCACGAGACTTTGTTTTGTTTTGATATGGGCTGCATCATGCCTTTTGTTCATCCGTAGCCTTGACTCCTTGCACTCCAGGTGCACTCGACTCTTTTCAGAAGACCTAGGTTTATCACTCTTGGATCAGCTGTTTGCTCTGTTTTTTTATATAAAAGCTTTTCAAAGGGCCTTTGGAACTGTCTGTGTTATTTTTGGCTTGGGTTCCCAGTGACACTCCTTGCAGAATTAAAACTTCTAATTAAACAGCAAAAGCCACATCGCTGCAAAGTTAAGGTGGATAATTTAATTGTGAACAAAGCAGAGAATTCAGATTTAAGGATTCCCACTACAATCTTAGCTCTGCCCATTAAGACTCCTGCATTACAGCTAGGACTTTCCTTACAATATCTAGATTTTTTTAAAAACTCAACCAAACATCCCTGCCAAACACTTGGATGGTGCACAACTTTAGACAATCATTCTACTAAAAAAAATCCTCTTACCATTTAAACAGAAGACATGGAAGGGGTTGGGTACAGGGGAAAAGAAGAAATATGGGCAGTGAGGAAAAGGTAGTAATAGAAGATAGATGCAATGAAAGCAGACTAGGGTTATATTTCCCACTCTCAGCCCCTGATCAACTGCGTGAACTTGGAGGAGCTACTTACTCTCCCTGTGGCTGCCTCCTCATCCTTCCCTTTTGAAACGTGCTTTGGGATCATCTGTTAAAAGACCATACCCTATAGAAGTAGGGTGTGTGTATATGTGAATTCCTGTGAGGTGCCAGCTGCCCTTTCGGTGCTTGTAAGGGAATGTGTGCCCAGTCCTGCCTGTATCCCTCTGGAGTTCCAGCCAGGTGCTCTCTGTCTCTTTGGGCATGCCTGCCTGGCACTGCCTAAATCTCTGTAAGCTCTCTTAGCTTCTTTGTGCCTTTGGGGGAGTTATGGGGGTGTGTGCCAGGCCCTGCCTGAATCCCCATGAGGTTGCCGCCATGTATTTTGTGCCTTTAGGGTTTCTTGGCGTGTGTGTGTGTGTCTGGCGCTGCCTGAATTCCTGTGAGGTTCCAGCCAAGCTGTCTGCAAAGCGGCTTCTGAGAAGAAGAAGAAGAAGAAGAAGAAGAAAAGAGAAAAGCAGATGATTGGCAGTAGCCCTTTAGATTTCTGTTGTTAATGCACCAGTAATAAGATAAGGCTTATCTTTAAATGTTCATGGAATCGAGACTTTGATGGAAACAGGCTTTTGGGTTAATATATTTTTGATAGATAAAGCAGAATAAAAATGAGAGGCCAGGGGAACCTACAGTATCTGGGGAGAGAGACATTTTTTCTTTTTAAATCTCTCTCCCTGTATGTGGCGTGCGGGTGGTTTATATATGTACTGTATATACATTGTGTGTTTGTAAACAGGCACACAATGTGCATAGCCTGTGTAAGAGACAGCCAGTTGAAATGAAATCTGCTGTTGTCTGCCAGTTGGGATGAAAAAATCTAACCCTTTCTCCCTCCAGTTCTGCTCAAGTCCAGTCAGTGTCGAGGTGGGTAAATGCGAACCAAGGTTGCAATGCAGCATAGATTCCCACCCCCCTGCCCTGACTGGAGACGAGTTGTGTGCCAGCTGCTGGAAGAGTTTGGGCAGCAAAGTCTTGCTGTTCGTTTAGCCTAGAGGGGGAGTTTTGGACGTCGCTTTACCGACTGTGTTTCAGCTTGAGCCCGTTGCGTGATCTGTTTTGCATATTTGCACATTTGGATGAAATTATCTCACTACGGTGTGTAGTACAGTATCTGTGCAGCCCAAGAAAACTCCTGAGCTACGGCACCATTTTCCTGGGTCGCTGATGGTTTTCTGGTTGTTTTTAAGCAGTACCTCTAAATTACAATTGTCACATCTTACTCCTCCTTGAGTCTCCTCTCATCCCACCTCAAGCCCCAGGCATATTCCCCTGCGTTATCCTCCCTACCTGTGAGCTTCTGCGCCACGGCTTCTGCCATCTAAGCTACATAGCATGTCATGGCAGGGAGGTGGGGAAGCCTTGTAATTCTGCATTGCTGGTCGAGGGGATAGCACAGAAGGGGGTAGTCGTCTAATACTGCAGCACAGACCCAAGATTGGGTATGGAGCCCCTCCAGGCTGTAAGGTAGGGGAGGCAAATATAACAGTGTAGGGCAGGTCTGTGCTGTGGAGAAAAGCATAGGGAGGGAAGGGAAAAGCTGTGAGGCTTCTGTAATGTTGCAAGGCAGGCATGGGGTGAAGGAGGAAGAAATACCTTAGCACAGCAGGGGAGCTTGTGCAGTGCTGCAGTATCTGTAGTATCTGGCTAGTGAATCTTGCCCGTATGCTCAGGGTTTAGCTGATGGCCATATTTGGGGTCGGGAAGGAATTTTCCTCCAGGGCAGATTGGAAGAGTCCCTGGGGGGTTTTCGCCTTCCTCTGTAGCATGGGGCACGGGTCACTTGCTGGAGGATTCTCTGCTCCTTGAAGTCTTTAAACCATGATTTGAGGACTTCAATAGCTCAGACATCGGTGAGAGGTTTTTCGCAGGAGTGGTGGGTGAAATTCTGTGGCCTGCGTTGTGCAGGAGGTCGGACTAGATGAACATAATGGTCCCTTCTGACCTAAATATCTATGAATCTATGAAAGTATGAGCCTGACCTAGGGAGCACAGTGCAGGGGAGCTCGTGTAGGTGCAGCAAATCTTGCCAACGGCCGGAGATGAGACACTACACGGGGAGGGCTCTGAGTTACTACAGTGAGTTCTTTCCCAGGTCCCTGGGTCGCGCTAACATGCTCAGGGTCTAACTGATCACCATATTTGGGGTTGGGAAGGAATTTTCCCCAAGTCAGATTGGCTGAGGCTGGGGGGGTTCACCTTCCTCTGTCGCATGGGGAAGGGTCACTTGCTGGTCTGAACTAGAGTAAATGGTGCAGTCTCTGTAACTTGAAGTCTTTAAATCATGATTTGAGGACTTCAGTAACTCAGCCAGAGGCCCTGGGTCTAGTCCAGGAGTTGGTGGGTTCTGTGGCTTGCGATGTGCAGGAGGTCAGACTAGAGGATGGTGATGATCCCTTCTGGCCTGAACGCCTCTGAGCAGGACAGGGCTAAGGTGATAAGGAGTAAGTGCTGCAGAACAGGTCTCATCCAACCCTCTAACTCTCATGTTCTTTCATTTTGCTTTCTCCCTTCCCCCCAAATATTACTTCCTTTAACCTTCTTTTTCAACCTTGGCATGATGTTTTCTTTTTTCTGGTGAAACTGCACAACTTTTTTGTTTCAGGAGGGAAGGGCTGAGACTCAGATCTCCCAAAAAACTCATAAACTCATTTAGAACTGCCATGTCTATCACGAAGAAGGATGAAGCCTAGAAAAGCAGGTTGTCATCCATCTAAGCATGAATCAAGACCCAAACTGAACAGTTTTGCAAACTAGACTGGATCAGGACTATTGAGACCAGAAACACCGTCTCTTGCAGACATCCAGCTACTTCCCCTTCAGTTGCAACCCTGTGACTCCTATAGTCAGATACATCTGCAGTATCCTTATCTGACATTATATAAAACACCTGTATAAATTGGTGCTAGGGTGCCAATTTATTAATGTCATGTTGGTTACAGTTGCCTGGAAAGGGCTACAGGTGGTGTCAACTTTGAAGTCAAGTTCCTGGTTCTTTGAGGATATACGTGTTTTGTGACAGGATACACAAAAGGGTTTGCAGGTCTGAGAAACTCTGATTCAAACCAACCCTCTGTCGTGTGAGAAAACACCTCTAGAAAGGGAAAGTTGAGAGGTCAGCAAGTCCAACCCCCTGAGCTGTGACAGGGCCAACTAAACCTAGGCCATCCCTGACAGGTGTTTGCCCAACTTGTTTTTTAAAGTTTCCAATTAAACTTTTGTTGCTCTCTCCAGTATGTCCAAATCTTTCCTGAAGTGTGGTGCCCAGAATTGGCTGGGGCCTCACCAGTGCCAAGTAGAGCGGGACAATTACCTCCCATGTCTTACATACAACATTCCTGTTCATACAGCCCAGAATCATATTTGGCTTTTTTTGCAGTTGCAGCACTTTGACAGCTCATATTCTGTTTGTGATTTGCTGTAACTCACCAATCCTTTTCAGCAGTACTGCCAACTTGACAGTTATTCCCCATTTTGTAGTTACACATTGGATTTGTCCTTCCTAAGTGAAGTACTTTGCACTTGTCTTTATTGAATTTCATCTGGTTGAATTCAGACCAATTCTCCAATTTGTCAAGGTCATTTTGAATTTTAAACCTGTCCTCCAAAGTGCTTGCAACCCCTCCCAACTTGTATGTATCTGTTGTTTTTATTTATATGATGAATCTCTTGTTGAAGCTCAGGCTCCCTGAGTTGACTTCTTGAGTTTTGAATATTCTTAGTTGGGATTAGTCAGAAAAGTCACAGCAGATCCTTTCTGTTCCTACACTGGATGAGTGTGGAAGCACTTGAGTGTGTAAATTACAAATCCAGTTCCTGCAATTACTTGCTACTCTGAAACATGCTTTGAGTGGGTTTGTGTGTGTGTGTGGGGGGGGTGTGTGAGAAAACCTGGATTTGTGCTGGAAATGGCCCAACTTGATTATCATACACATTGTAAGGAGAGTGATCACTTTAGATAAGCTATTACCAGCAGGAGAGTGGGGTGGGGGGGAGGTATTTTTTCATGCTTTGTGTGTATAAAAAGATCTTCTACACTTTCCACAGTATGCATCCGATGAAGTGAGCTGTAGCTCACGAAAGCTTATGCTCAAATAAATTGGTTAGTCTCTAAGGTGCCACAAGTACTCCTTTTCTTTTTGCTAATACAGACTAACATGGCTGTTACTCTGACACTTTCACCAGTGAGTCTCAGTCACTGGAATGTTTGCAGAAAGTGAACTCGAAGCTGAAACAAAATAAATTTAAAAATCTGAATGTGTTTGGTAAGAAGTTGTGTAATTCAGACTTCTGTATTTAATTAATATAATATAGCTTTTGAGATTTCTTCAGACAGTTATCTAGCTGCAATTATTTATTAATTAATTACCAATGAATGATTAAGGGCTCATTTACTAAAGTTTAGCAGCTATTATGGACACAATTCTAATGCTCAGGGGATTTATTGTGCAGTAACTGGATTGTTCAATTACATTCTTATGTGAGACCTTTAATCTGTGACCTAAGAATGCTGCTGTGCGACCAGAATACCCTGTAAGAGGATTCCCATGGTTGCCTGAAACACCTCACCTTGGTAACAGGTGTTTAGCCTGGTGGGAAAGGGTTAAATTGGTTCTGTTGACTCTCTGAGGTCGGAGGCTTATTATCTCACCCAAGTACAAGGGCTCTTTACTGAGAGAGGATCTAAGATGTGGGCTGAGCAGTCCTGAAGGATGAACCCTTGTTACCTTACTGTTGTTTTCTTTCTTAAATTAAACCAAACCCCAGGAAGAGGGCAACATTGGACTTTGCATGCTGTTATGGGTTTTGTTTGTAGAGCAGCTTGGTTTGTACCCCACTCCCCAAACCAGTTCTGTCCAATCTGTAATAATATTAGCTTCTACATAGCTTGGGCAGTTCTTTCCAGTCTGTCTCTTTCTCCTGACTAATGCTGTTCAAATTACTTGCTACAAATAATATCTGTCATGAACTGAGCCCTTTTTTCTATTGGTGATTATTTTGCAAATTGACATTGACTTCTGCATGTGGATTTGTTCTTCCTTAGGACTTGCTTGGTGGTTTTGTTGAATCACTGAGAGTCTATGGGGCTGTCTGTGGATTGTTCAGTCCTTCTGTTCATTGTCTCCTTGGTCACCAAAGTCATTTGGTACGTTTTTTGCTCCCCACTTGGTGAATGAGGACAGGATTTTCAGGAGTAATTATGATTTTGGGTGCCCAACATAAAGGAATCTAAGAAAGGGGTGGGTGCCCTCTTTCTGAAAATCAGGCCCCTTTAAGGTGTTTTCAGATGGGCATCCAAACTCACTCATTGTTTTTGACACTCTTGGCCTGAGCCTTTTAAACAGGGAAATGATAAACACTCATGTCCACGCACAGAAGCTCTTGTATGTATGTAAATCTGGATTTTCCTGGAAAGAGCAGCCATTCCCTAAACATTTGCTTCAACAGAAGCCCGTTCATGCAAATGATAGTGAATAACAAGGGGCATAAACCTTGTCAACTAGAGCAGCAGTTTGGAGTTCGAAGGGAAGTTCTCTCAAGCACTGTCTAGCAGCGTTTGCTGAGATCTGCTCCTGACAAAGGGTTTGGGCCTCTGCTTTCCAGGGGTGAACACTTCCCCTGCTCTCTCCCCTACAGGCGACACTGTGCGATGTTTTCCCTGCATGCAGACAGCATATGGGGGTAGGGTTGAGGAGTCAGTTGAAGTCCTCACCTCTTGCACTGCCGTTACTGCTGAGACACATAGTGGGGAGAGATCTGATTGTGTTCAATGGGGCGCTTTCATTCTCTCTCCCCCTCTCTCACTGTCTTTCATTCTCTCTCTGTAGTTTTCTTATTTATAGGCCTGGAGCTTCAATTCCTTTTCCACCAGCCCCTCACGCTAAGCAGAGCTGGATTAAAAAAAGAAAAGTGAGAGAGAGAGAGAGTGAGCAACTGTGGCAGAAAAGTGATTAAAAAGAATAATTAGCATTTGCCCCCGATAAATGAGCAAAGCCATTAATTAGACTGATTTACTCCTGGCTTTTTTCTCTCTCCCTTTCCTCTCTGTTCTCCCCCCCACACCCCTTTATCAAATGGCAGCTCCGTGACTGCCCCTTTGGTACGTTTTCATCAGCTTTTCACCGGCTGTCAGAGCTAACACTCTCCTTTCCCGAAACCCAAGCAGCCTCCTGTAGCTAATGGATATGGAATGCAGCCAGAGCTGATAGCTGCTAGATCTCCACTGGCTTACAGGTGTTTCCATCCTTAGTTGCACATTATCTGCCAGTGGGTCCCCTTCCTTGTCGTCCTCCTCTTTCTCTCTTTTCTCTCTGTTTTTTCCCTTCTTTGCAGTGTTTCAGAAATAATTACATTTTTTTAATTGCTGGCAGGTTTTTTTTTTAAAAATTTATTTTCTATGCAACACGATGTCCTGGCGATCAAATCAAATTATTTTTTTTTTTGGCGCAGTGACAAGCGGCGATGCTGCTGTCGCCTGTTTGAATGTAATTACTGGGATGAAAGGGAGAATTTTAATTAAGACAATTTCCCCCACACACCTTCTTCTCTCCCCCTTTTTCAAATCAAGAGCTGAGGGCTGTTTTTTATTGAGAAATGTTAGCAGCATCACACAGTTGTATCTAAGGTGTCTCATATCACAAGCATGTCCTGACCCCCTCCCCAACCCAGAGTTGGCTGGAGGCAAAGATCTATGGAGACAGAGAAAATATTTAGATAGTCCCAAATGAGGGCTAGGTAGTTTACAGGTGAATATGAGGATGACGGTCGTGCTCCAATCTAAGCGGTGCTAATATAAACGTTGGCATATACCGAGAGCCTTTCATTATTAATGATCATATATATTACTGTAATGCTCAGAGGTCATATTCCTCTTGCAATTGGGGCATTTAAAGCAGAGACACGCCCAGTCCCGAATCCACTGAAATGTTGGGATGTCTGAATCGGAACTTCACAGTTCAGGCCCGTCTCTAGTTTTAAACGGGGTGGGCAGTGTGAATTAAGTGTGTATATGTGAGGTGGGGAGTGTCTGGCCCAAGGGGAAAGGGAGGGAGGCCCAGACTAAGGGAAGCATGAAGCTGAAAGCAGGGGAAGGGTAGGGAGCAGGCCAGGGAGGAATAAGAAATAGAAACTGAAGCCAGGAAGCTCAGAGGTAGCTGTGACGATGGGGGAATTTTGTTGTATTTAAACTGGGTAATTTTTGACCCTCAAATAAAAAAGTAATGGGTGAAGGTGCAGGTGAAGCTTTGGGGGGGAGGAGGGTTAGTCAGAGTTTTGGGGTGAAGGCTGGGGGCTTGATTTGGGGGTGAAGTCTCAGGGATTCAGTTCAGGGTTCTGGGGGGCAGTTAACTGAACTGTTTTGATCATTAGATCCAGGTCAGTTGTGATTTTATCCCAAGGGGTTTGTACGCTAAGGAATAATTTAACTAGCACTCATCCTGTTTAGGCTTGTAAGGCTATAATTTGTGTGATCCTCCTTGGCTGCCATCTCACTGAGCAGATACCAAGGTCCTAATACCTTCAGCAGTAACCACTGCTCTGGTGTGTCACTCGCTGCCTCTATAGACCTGCTGATGCCAAAACAGTGAGTAGGGAAAAAGCAGTGAATAAACACTCTCCCATACCTGGGGTGGAGGAGACCTCCACAGTCCAGCTGAGTATTTCTCATTCCCTTCTCCCACTTACCTCGCATCACACAGCTGCTATGTTTGCAGCTGAGGGTGGGGTCTCCTCTGGAGTCTGGCTGTGCAGGTCAGCTAACAGTGCGAAGGGGACCAGTGCAGAGCTATCTGAGCTGCCCCTTATTTCCAGAGGTTGGACATGCTGCAAGCCTCCCCGGTTCCCTTTTCTCCTGCTGACTCAGAAGCAAGTGACAGTTACTTCTGAGGATCAAAGTTGGGTCTCCACTAAGGCAGTTCTGGTGGCGACCACCTAGGGAGAAAATTGATTCTCGGCTGTTGTTAGCACGTGGCTCTTGGTTCACATGACTGGTTAGACCCATCCAGCTGTCATGCTTCTCCCAACAAACACATTGTCATGCAAATAAGCAATTAGCACAGGGAAGCCTTGGAAGGGCCTTTTAGCCCTTTTCAGCCTGGGTGCACAGTTTCCTGCTATGGCTGATTTGCTGGCAGTGGCACCTGGCAAGAATAGCTCCCAGGCTCTCTGCCCTTTCCCCTGCCTTGCCCTGGAACACATAAGATGGGACTTCAAGAATGTAAGGCAAATAGAATTGAAGAACTAGCAGAGCAAAGTAGGCAACAATTGCCTGAAATGATTTACTGGAGCCCCAGTAGAGGCAGAAAGAGGCAGGACTGTAGGCAGCTTGCCTGAATTTTGCAATGATGTTTTGCTGTGTTGTTCAGAGTTTGGCAGATGTGGACCCCTTTTAAATCTCTTCAGTCCCTCTCTCTCTGGTGCATGCTGAGCACCCTGGAGCAATAGGGAAGGTGCACTTGAGTCAGGGTCAGCTGAGGCTGCCAAATCAAGGGACACAGAGTTCAAAGGGAGCCCCATCAAGCTGTGACTCTAAAAAGTTCATGGATGGACTGGTTGGGGAGGGCTCCAGCTGAATGGATTTTGTAGGGAGGAACCCTTGGATTAGCTTGTAAAGTTTGCCTGGCACCAATTCAGGTCACAGGCCAGAGCTGCAGAAGGGGATGATAAGATGGCCACCTGGTTATTCAGTAAGGTGTGCGCACATCTTGGTGATTCTATTAGCTTTAATTACCCACCCACCTTTCCTCCCCTTCTGGGCAGCCAAATGGCAGAAGTGAGTTTTTTAGGAGGGATTTGAATGTGAGAAGGGAGAGAGCTTGGAGGACAGATTCAGGGCAGAGTGCACCAAATACAAGGGGCACAGAGACCCCCTCTTCTGTGAGAGGAAGAGATGTAGGGGATCAAAGCTGGTATCACTGCCAGAGAAGGAAGGGTGGGCAGGGGGTAATGCAAAGAAACCAAATCTGAGGTGCAGGCAGGAGCTGTATGATGAAGGGCCTGGGAAACACAAAGAAGGTGTTTGATTTGAACTTGGTGTGCAGGACAATGTGAACCCAGTGGATTGACTCCAAAGTTAGGAGCAAGGGCTGGGAGAGGGAGGGTGACTTGAGTACATGGTGACATACAAGGAGGAGAAAGTTGCAGTCGTCTAGGTGAGATATGAGGCCACGAACAAGCTGTTTCACTGCTGGGACAGAAAAGAAGTGGGAGGCCTACAGAAATGTTGTGAAGGCCACAGCACTGCACTTTAAAGTCCCTGGATTCTGCTAGGCCATCAAGGGAAGCAAATTCCAGAAGTGACTGGCTTTTTGTGAGATTTCTATCAGTTAAATCAATGGATTATTCCCTAGAGTGTCCTAGCAGACATCATCCACCATGATGGACCATGAGTGGAGAAAGGCAATCTCTTGGGACCCAAGCCATGTAGGGCTGGTTGAGTTGAGATGGAGCTGGCTGGCTGGCATATTTGCCCCAACCATAAAGAGAGAGGCAGCCATGTGAATGACTCGTGTGCAACCCAAACCTCTTGGCTACTCAATCCTGGAGTGGAAGTTCACCCAAGGTTACCGCTCTGCAAAGAATTTATGGGAAATGTTTCACATAAAAAAACAACTGATTTTTGTAATGCTCGCTGTCCATCTCTTCACATCCTGTTAAGCTAAATATTTGCACAGTAGTACTAGTGCAAAGGGAGCTGAGCTAGTGTATTTCATTTGGGTGTCTGTATATTGTGATCAGCTGCTCCTTCTCCTTCTGTCTGTTTTTCTTAGCAAGGTCAGGACGAGTTTTGCAGTCAGAATGGTTCACTGCAATTCTCTACAGGATATCCTCGTTTTACTTTAATGGGGAGGAAATTAATGAAACATACAGGCCCTGGGGCTTCGAATACTATACATTAATATTATCCCAACTCATTGTGGTATGCGCGCTTTCTCAGACTAAACTTTACACTGGACGGAGGAAGCCATGATCAGATTCAGGTGCCTGTGAAATTTAAGTGGGGGGAGGGGGTAAAAAAATAAAGGAAAAGAACTGCTTTAAGCAGTTTCCTTCCTTTTCAGCCTCTCATCAGTGTGAGAACCACTGATGGCCAAATGGGATCAGGTCAATACATACCAAACTGAAACAGGCCCTTTAAATATCTGCATGTACTCTGTGACTTTCCTCCTGGCGAAAGACACTGGAGTGACAGCCTTGGAAACGGAATGTTTCTAGATGGCCACAGAACAGGTACAGCATGGGCAGTGGCAGCGCAAACTTTGACCATCCCCCAACAACCAGGAAGGGGGTCATCTTTGCGGGATAAGAGAGTGTTTCAGTCTCCGTGGCCCACTTGAGCCCCACCTCACTCCTCTCACAAGCCACCAAACAGCCGCTGATGGTAGCAACAACTCTCATTTGCTCTGATCCTGTGATATATAGCTAGAAGGCTCTGTAGCCAGGTACCAATCCCCTGAGCCATCCAGCCCCACCTCTTTATAGAAACAAATGAGCAAAGAAAAAGAACCCAGCTTCTAATCACAGTCCCTTGTATCTATCATGCTTGCTCTTCAGCAGAGGATCTCAAAGTGTTTTAGGGTCAGTCCCGATGAGGTGGGGTAAACATTATCCCGAGTTTATAAATGGGGCAGTGTGGTACAAAGAGTTGACATGGACTTTTCCAAAGACACGCAGCAAGTTAATGACAGGACGGGGACCAAGACCTAGGTGTTCTGACTAGGAGTCCTTCTTTTCTAACTATTGAAGTGTGCTCCCTCTGCCTCAGCTGTCCCTTCCTAAACAGGGGCCCTCGGCATATGACTGTCTCTGTCCCACTGCCCAGTCCTAGCAATGCTGCTTTCAATAATTCTATTTTCTTTCCTTTGTTTGTCATTCCCCCTCCCCTCTCCCCCGACTTGTAGCTCAGATTGACTCAAGTTACAGCAATTGGCACTATCCTTGCATCACAAGGGAACTGAATCTTTCACATTTTTGGTGGGAATGGAGGGAAAGAGAACTTGCTTGGAGAAACAGACTGCATCGAGGCTTGGAGGGGGGGAGGGGAAGAAAAGTTCATAACAGTTTCATTCTCTCAGGGGTTAACAGGGCATTTGTCTTTCTTTCTTAGAAATATGTTCAAATACCAGAAATTTTCTATGGGCTGAAGAAGGGAGGAAGTAAACCCCCAAACCCTGAATCACAAGGCTGTGTTCATTTGATTTTAAATGTTGCTGAACTGTTCGCCTGGTGGAGAAAACCACAACTTGAATATTACCACATTTTGCAAACTGAAGGCTCTGCCTTGGGATACAGGGACAATTTATTAGTGGAAATATCTTTAATTAATTTGTGCACAAGTTCGTGTTTTTCTTTAATTCTTCTCCCCAGGCTCTTGACCCACAGTAATGAAATCCGAGAGCCCTTTTCAGAAAATGACTTTCTCAGCATTTTTGTTCCTTTTAAAGTTAAGTGTATCGCATAATGACCATGAAATGTTATCCTTTATTAGGAACACACTTTTCACTGAGAGTCTTCAAATAGACTTTATTACCAAGAGCTCTGTGCTAAGCTGCCGTCCACTGCCTTCCAGTCAGACAGGCCTGGCTTTGAACTCCACGCGCTGGTGCCTTGGAGGGCACGAGTTCTTCTCTGGTGGCTCTGTGTGGACTCTCTCTCTGTGAAGGAGGTGGGTCACCATTTCACTGGTCTGGCTCGATCTTGAGAGGCTAAGCAGAAAATGAGGACTTGAGCAACAGTGGCCAAAAGTAGCCTGACAAACATTCACAGTCCACCCTCAGCTCCAGCCCACTCATGTCACAAGCCTTTTCTTTTGAGCACATACTGTAGAAGAGAGGTGAGGGTTTACTTGTGATTTAGGCAGCAACCTTCCTTGGTCTGGGGACTCTTGCAGACAATGCACTCACACTGTGTTGCCCCTGTGAGTGAGCTGATCCCCCGCCCTCCCCAGTAATGAGGTTGAGGATTCCCAGTGTGTGCTGTTTTTTGGCCATGGAAGTACAGGCCTCAGTTCTAGCCCCCATAATCCTCTATGCTAAATTTCAGTGGGGGCTGCCACAGGCCAGAGAGCTGCCCTGGGCCTAGGCCAGAGCAGTGAAGGAGAAGCTTGGGGTGAGCAGGGTTTCATCCCCCTGTTTTACAAACCATTGCTGGAGAAGGGCACCCCAGTGAGATTTCCGTATTGTTCTAAAGATTGGATTTACGTGGTGCCTTTCAGCAGAAAGGATCCCAAAATGCTGTACAATGGCCTGGGATATATAGAGATCACTCGTGCAGCCAGCTCTGGGGTGGCATATGGGAGTGTTAGCAACAGCGGCCCGACACAGTGAGGTGGTCTGAGGGGAAGTGAGGCCCATGAGGTAATTGTAGAGAGGTGGACTCTTGCTTACACAAGGCTGAATTTGACTAGGTTCTTGGGATTAGCACCCCTGCTCTTGAGAGAGACGTAATGAGATCTTTAATGACAACAGATGACCAAGACCTTGGATTTACATCCTGTCTGAAATCTGGTTCCCCCGCAACAAAAAGCCCAGCATTCTCTAACACAATGTTTGAGGCACTGGTGCAGTGCTGGCTCTGAGGAAAGAGTACTGCCTGTGGCATAGCCAAGACTGGGTTTTCTTTGAGAGTTTCCCATCCAAATACTGATCACGCTTGATCCTGATTAGTCTATGAAAGCTGAGGCGATTGCAGGCCATGGTGGTATAACATGGCCACATAGAAATTATACATGTAGTGAGCATTAATGAACGGCTCAACTGAAGCACCAAGCTGAATCCACTGCTCCCATGTTCCCAGATCTGAGCTTCCCAGTTCAGGCCTGCCTCTGTGTGAGAGGCAGAAAGATCATCATTCACCTCCCGTTTCTTCTTAGTTTGATGTCTTATCCAAATCAACTAAACCCATAATGGAGTCTCCCTGACTCCCTGCCACCAAATCCACCCCCTCACCTAATTTGATATTGCTTATCTCATAGAAATGATTTTTGTTTAAAAAAATAAAATAAAGGACAGGTTCACAAAAGGGCTAGCCCATTGTTGTGAGGTGGAATGTCACCTTATCCTTGTCCAGTTTTTGCTCTAATTTGGTTAGGCCGCGGCCCAGGCATGTGAACAATTTGCTTTGTTTTTGTTGTTGACGATTGACCACAAGAACATTGGCTGCATGTGCTTTTTGTTTGGTTGCAGTTTAACAGCTGTTCCCATCAAAATAACCCTGTTTCTGCTAGCTTGATTTCTGTTTTAGTTACTCTGACCCAACTTTCCAGACCAGAAACCTTCGCCCCCCCACAACCCTTCCCCATTTTTCTGGCCCCCTTCCTTGTCCACCCCACCATCACCTTCGTAACCCTTTTGGTTATTTCAACCTTCTTGATTAAACCGGCCCCCAATTATTATCAAGAAGATTCAGGAAGGAGGATGAAAAAAGGAAACATAATCTTATCTGAGAATAGAAACTATGATAAGGGCCCCCTATCTAGGCGCTGCAGTGTCCCTCGTGGTGGGGCCGCAGCAGTTCCTTTGAAAATAATCACCAACTCCATCTCTGCTAAATCACCTTTCACACAGCTCTGGCCTTTGATACAAAGGCCTCTGGCAAAATTAGAGCAGGATTGTGTAGACCCTAGAGAGAGAGCATTAAATGCTCGAGATCAGAATTCGGGGGCGCCCAGCTATAATTGCATAGGAGGAACCTCTCTGTTATTTTTGCAGAGGGGAGGACGTGCGCGTGTGTGTAGTTGGCCTTGCTTGCTACCAGACAGGCAATGGGTTACGAAGAGAGACATGAGGGGCTAATTAACCAGCCTTTGTGACTTTTAACAATGCACACTGGAGGGGTAAATGATGGACAAAATGTGGTGATGTGCCTGGTGCACAAATACTATTATAGACTGATTTGGGTGAAGCACTGTGCAGGACAATCCTGTAATGGACAGGGGTGAACAAGACCAAATAGGTGTCCTTTAGTTCTAGTTTCTTTTCTTCTGATGACCTCTGTTTTCATGGTCAGGAGGCATGGCCCGGGGGTCAAAATCTTTATTTTTGTTTAATCTCTGCTGAAGTGAGTTTCACGGTCTCATATGCTAATAGTCCCTGCTGGGCACATCACAAAACCAGGGCACCAGTCAAGACAACTGGTGGCCTTTTTTTCATGACTCTTCGTGGCCTGGAATAGTGTTGGTACAGCGAGGGAGAATCTGGGGGCTGGAAGAATAGAATGTGCTGTGGAGTCAGGACTGAGGTGCACTGGCTGAGCTGTGCAGGGGTACAGCTGCTGCTGCTGCTGAAATAGCAGGGCTATGGAAATAGGAGTTATGATCAAATGTGTTCTGTAAGTGCTCTCTCTCTAGGCTGTGATTTTTGTGGGCCCTAATTGAGACATCGTAAAGAGGACTGATTTCCAAAAAAAAAAAAAAATTGCTATATTATACCTGCCCTCTGAAAATGAGAGTTGGGGACCCAAAAACTGAAGTAGAAAAATGTTGGCCTCAGTCTTCAGCTTCCTACTCTCATACTGACCAGGGCTTTATCTCTTTTGGAATTTATCCAAATTGGAGAAATCTCAGCAGAACAGTCTATTATGCAAGTGGTTTAGCTATTTCCACTCAGCCAGATTATCCTTCTGCATGATATTTCCTCTTCAACTCCCAGACAGAACCAAGAGACATGTTTTAAAAAAACAACCAAACAAACCCTGTTCTTTCTGAATATAAAGTTTGGGGAATTGCTTGGGGCAGGCATGGCGGTGAAGCTGTTACATTTTTATGAGTTAACTTAAGTGGAGAAACCAGGTTAAACTCCTTGCAGTCAGTGTAACAGGGCTTTTCTGAATGAAACCTTGTGATAATTAATTAGGTCACCCCCAACTAGCTTCTCTCATGTGCTCTCATCATGACATTGTGATACAGAGATGGGGACATGACAGTCTTATGACATTGTTTCTGGTACCCAGTGACTGAGTGTGACGTTGAGATCAGACCTTTAAGGTAAAAAGTTTCCAAAGTGACAACCATATGGCTTGGAAGCAACTTGCAGTAATGGGAGACTGACATAAGAAGCAGCAGATAAACATAAAAACCTTTGTCTTCCTGCTGATCTGGTTTCCAGGACTCTGGCATAAAGAGAGAGCTAGGAGCTAGTGTAAAGTCCATTGAGAGTGAGCATAGTGAGGTGTTGGTCTGTAACATTGCCAGAGTCCATGTGGGATAAGGTGACCAGAGACTATGGCAAAAATTTTAGCATCACCCTTTCTGCCCCAATTTTTCCAAATACTTAGAATGTGCCCTTTGGGTCTTTTCCTCCCATTCTCGCTCCATGACAGCGTGAATTATGGATGGAGGTGCCAGCCTCAACTTTAAATTTCCTGTCTCTTGTTGATTTGTGGGATATTCATACCAGAGAAAAATGCATTGATTCGTGGGGCATTCATACCAGGCTAAATGGTGAAAGTTAAACATAAATCCATTTTACCTTTAATTAGTTTTGATATCGTTTTCTTTATTTCTGTAGCTGGCTATAAGATGGAGCCAAGCCGCAACCCCAAAATTAAACCTCTCTGTATTTTGGAGAAGCTCAGATCTGGATCCCAAACTCTATAATGGGCTGAACCAAAACTCCGGATGGCTCAGAAGACCGTGCCTTTACTTTTGCTTTGCATTTATAGTTAGACACATTTGCACCTCCAGAGATCTTACACGTGGACTTATACAGACAAAAGCAACCCCTTTCAGTTCTAATGGTCTGAGATATTGTTAGTCACCAGGGGAAGGGAATTTTTCATGTGATATTTAACCCGATAGGGTCCCTTTAGTATTGCACGTGCACGACTGGCACATGTGCTCTGTTTTCAGATGCTGTCTCCAGTGCACCTTTTAAGGAGGGGTTCAAGGGGCGATTGCTCAATCTGTAACCTTCCTGCACTTCCTGCAGAGCTCTCTCTTAAATTATTTTTTATCAAAAAGGCCCAGAAATTTTGATAGCGCCCATCTCCTCATCTCCCCTATCAGGGAGGATAATAAAGAAGAACTGTCATTTCCCTGGCGGTCGCTTTGTTGGCCCTGCTGCTTTCCAAGATAAAGACATGGCGGCTATTTTGGGTTCTATATCAAAAGGCTGATTTGGCTGCTTGATTATATATAAAATATAGATTTAAAGCTTAACTTATGTTTCCGAAAGTGAGTCAATAGCAGGGTAGAGCCTGACACATTTGTTACGATCACTAAAGAGCTTTGCTGGGCTTGTTGAAGCTCACAGGGGCTGGAGGGGCTTTAAAAATGCTGTTTGGATCCAGTATATTAAAATCTGACCTGCTCCGAATATATTATTTATGAATGATCATGTAATGATTGATAACTGCTTTGGGAGGAAATATTTTCTCTCTTGATTATTCTTCTACCCCTAGGTTTCTGGAGTCACCTCCTGGGAAGGAATTACGCCCCCCTTTATCCCCAGAGGAACAGGCAAGGGACAAGTGCAAACTCCCAAACAGCTGTTGCCCACAAATGCCACAATCCAGCAAAGCACATGAGTAGCACCACTGACATCAAGCACATGGTTAAGTGCTTTGCTGGGTCAAACCTTAGTATTTGTGCCTAGGGGTTGGTGTGCGCAGAGTCACTGTTGACCACCTTGGAAACGGGCAGTTAGGAAGCTCAGGGGCATCAGTCTTAAGCAAGTCTCTTTTAGGATCCAAACTTGTGGCACTTGAAGCAAGAAGGCCCACAGTGCTTTTCGGTGTGTTGAACCAGCAGACACGTGTCTGAAATCCGTAGTCCTTTAATGAGGAGAGGCTGAAACCAAACCCCAGATTCAAAACTCCCCAAACACGGGGGATGGTCAAAGCCTGCACCATCATCTAGGTCTGAGTTGTGCAAGTGGGCCAAACCAAAAGCCCTCCTGTAACGTCCTCACACCTCCATGCATTCAGAAATGGTGATGATGAGCTTGAATGTCAGTGCTGGTCCTCTATGCATGCACTGCATCATCAGTTCCAGTGTCTGGCTTAAGAGATGTGGCAGGGGTAAAGGGAAATGGGTTTAATCCTTCCTCTGGGGCCATTCCCAGAAGGTTGCGATGAGGAACTTTTCTTCTGCTCTCACCTTTGGCGTTCTAGAGGGTTCAGTTTTCTCTCCTGTGTTGTTCAATATCTGCATGCAACTGGTAGGGGAAAATGCGCAACCCATGGGCTCAAAGGCCAAAAATATGTAGACAGCACTCAGTTTATTCTTCATATCCAGCATAAACACCACTGTCACCCAGCAATGACAGTGTCTGGCTGAAACCAGCTCAGGAATGAAAGAGTTTTGGCTGAAGTAAGATCCAAGCAAGATGGAGGTTTTGTGTTTTAGGTAGAGGGGAAAGAGTTTGAAGGACTTGCCATGCTGCTGAAATCTCCATCAATCCAGGACGTATGTGCCCATAGTTGTCAGGTTAGCCTGCAGTCAGTCTAGGAATCCTTCTGGACTCTCTTTGGAAAAGGATGCTCACCCAGCCATCAGCTACAAAGCAATCAGTCTGCCACTGACAGCAAGTATGGCGACTGTGGCCCATCATATCCAGTGACAGTATGACCTCAGTCACACACACTTTCATTACCTCCAGCCTCGATTAGTGTGAGGGAGAGGCTTTGGCTTGACTGCACACACCTCGGAAAGAATGCAGCAGTGCCCCGTCAGTAACACAAGTTACTAAGAGCACATCACTGCTGTTCTCTGCTCACTCCTCTGTCTCCTTTTTGAATACTGAGTCAGATTTAAGGTTTCTATACTTATTTTTAAGGCCCCAGTGGTTTGGGTTCAGCATGTCTATAGGGCTGTCTTGCACTCCACAACCTCAACTGCCTGTGTTAGCTCTGTTACCTGGGAACAATGAGACTGCCTGCTTCCAAGATGGAGCTTTGTGGGCAGGACATGGGGCTCTCTTGAGGCTTTGTCATTTACTTGTATTGGAGCTCAGAACAATCACAGAGCTCTCCACCCTCAGGTTTAAAAGTCAATCCCACGCCATTGACCTCGCTTTCCTACACAGCAGCTAATAGTCTGTTGTCACCTCAGGAACAAACACAATCTCACGTACCTCATTTCCCCCGTGGGGTGGAGTGGAGAGGAAATTTGACTGACGTAAGTCACCTTGAATGGCGTTTAACTATTGGGAGTTGCTCAGATATTTCAGTGGTGGACACACGACAAAAACTTGAGCAGAGTAGAATGGAAATAAGAGCTAATGGTAGGTCTAGATTTGAGTTTTGTGAGTGGTCTCCATTTTTATGGAGCCAAAACCCAGATCCAAACACTCACTAATGCTGGGGTCTTAGAAATCAAGGTCTGATCCAGAGTTTGCAGTCTGAGCCCCTCTGTAGTAAAGGCCACTCACTGGCTCCTTCTTTCCTATCTACCCTATGCACATGGGTTTCTGAGGGTGCCTTCATCTCCATTTGTTACACTTTGAACGTCAGACCATGAAGAACCATGGGTACATTTCAGTGCCTCTCTCTCATGGTGCCTGGCAGCACAGTGTGGTGATAAAGTTCTAGGAAGAGGAAGACAACACTTTGCAGGACCCACGGGGGGTCTCACCATAGACACCTGCCATAAAAAAACTGACGAGAGCATAGCGATGAGGTCAGTGCAGCAATTTGAACTTGCCAGGAAGCGGGGGCTGGAGCCATCCGTGCCTTGGCTGATAGGTCTCTGGGGCTTGTCTTTCCACACCCCCCCCCCCAAACCCTGCAATCGCTCTTTGCAAGAGCTTCGCTGCTTCCAGGGGGAAGGAGTGCTAAGTAACTTGATGCCTTTATTGTCTTTATAACATGAACCAATTTGTCAGCAAACTACTGTGCAGCCTGATGCGTGGTTGCACAGAGGGCCGGGCTAGCAGAAAGGAGGGGTATTTTGCCACTAGTTTAAGCATCGTTCTTTTTAAAAGAATATAAACATACTGTATAGAGCTGGCTCATTAGACACTTGCCCAGTGGCATTATTGTTTTAATTAAATAACTTCCCAGGAGGAGCTGAGTTTTCAGTAATAATAGTACTTTGCCCTCCTTATACCACCTTCCCTCTGAGGATCTCCATGTGCTTTACAAACATGAGCGAGCTAATCTCATCCCCCATATGGAATAGATCACTTATACGTTCTCCACATTTTACAGACAGGGAAACTGAGGCATAAAAAGCTTCAGTGACTAGCCCCAAGATACCTTGGCTACTGGTTCCTAGTCAGGTTAGGAGGGCTCCTAGTCATCTGTCTTAACCATAAGGCCATAAAGTCAGTGTGACAGAATTGATAGCTCTCACCTCTGAACCCAGCAGGTCCTGTGTAGATCTCCACGAAGCATGACGAGAGATCACGTCCACCTGCCTTCATATTCTGTTATTAAGCTCAGATTTCTAGTTGTCGTGAATCCTGGCCCACTTTTGGGGAAACCATGGTTGAGTTGTGGGCATAGGTGCTGGAACTAGAGGTGCTGGGGATACGGCAGCACCCCTGGCTAGAAGTGGTTTCCATCATATACAGAGTTTACAGTTTGGTGCAATAGCTGTCTGCACCCCCACCGTACAAATTGTTCCAGCGCTCCTGGTTGTGGGTATTGGGGAGGGATTTACAGTTTGTCAGAATTCAGTTGTTGCAGGTCTACTTAAACCTGCAGAGGGGTTGGGGGGAGTTAGATTCTTGGGTGAGACCCCTCAAATAATCCCACCCCCTGATCCACCATGACCTAACCTGCATGATGGTAGACAACTGTAGTTGTGGGGTCAAATTCCATACCAGGTCTCAGGATCTTACATGGTATTGTTCATGAGACAGCTGGAGTACTGCATGGAAGGCATCAAGTCAAGACCCCTCTGTGACTGCCACAAATGCACCAATAAGACAGATCTGTCATGATGTACCATTTTGGGGTATGTGCACACAGCACTGCCCTCTACTGAATGGACTCAGACCTGCTTAACTCTCTAGTGTTCTTGCCCTCCAATAGTTGCAGTGTACAAAAGAGATAATATGATGTCTTACTCATGATAACTAAGGGACGAGTCAGTGATTTTAGAGCAGAAAGTTGAGAGTTCTGTTCCTCATGCTTTATGAGCTAAAGCAGATGTTTGTGTTCAAAGTATATGCATGGTTGTGTATCCAAGGGCTATGTGTTTGTGAGCAGAGCTTGCCATGTGCCTTACTGGGTGCAGACACATTCTGACAGTTGTGTGTATCCACATCTTTACTTGTTTCATTAGCTCATCTTTGCAAGCTATGAATAAGGACAGGAGATTACTATGGTATGTAAAGTAAGTCTCTTGGCTACACTTCTTCAGTAGGGAGTCTGGCTGCTGAGATGGGATTCACTTGCTGAGAACCCAACTGCAGTCTGACAGCTATGGGATGGCTGTGTTTTTCCTCCTCCCTGTATTGACTTGTTTGGCATTTTGTTTTTTACTCCATTCCATGTTTAATGTGCTGCCTAGCATTGCTCAGGCTCTGCTTGTTGAAATACTCCATTAAATCCAGGTACCCTCGTAGCCTGAAACATGAAATATATAGAGTTTTTCCTCTAAAGTATAGTTTATGCAAATAATTCCCTCTCTGCATTCCTATGCTAGTCAGGCTCTGCATATCTGATTGGGCTCTTAATGACTTTTGGGAATCATTTAAATAGCTAGCTGACTGGCCCAGTTAATAATCAAAGCTGCAGCTCCTGGTAGTAGAAGTGATGGATGGCACAACCAAACTACCTCTCTGCACCAGTCCCTGGTTATTCCCAAACCCACGTTCGTCCATGGACCAGTTTTGCAATTTGCAGAAAATTGGCATGATGTTGTCAGATGTTCCCCAGTAGTAACGAGACACACACATTAATATACTGTGCAGACTGCTAGCCTGTTATCTCTGCATCTTGTCCTATCTCAGGCTGTGAGATTATTGGATCTTGTAAATTAAGCAGTGCTGGGACCAGGTGTTGCACGAGGGAGTGTTCAGTAGGTCACACACTTTACACTGTCTGATAGCCCACTTATGGCGTTTTGGTGCTATGTTAGTGGAAGTGCCATTTTTAGATGAGTCATAAGACAGAGGCCCTACCCACTCGTGCTTACTAGTTGATCTCATGGCATCCTTTCACAAGTGTATGAGAACTGGGCGTAATTGGTGCACTGTCTGCCTGAGTCTACAGAGAACCCGAAACAATTGCTCTGAGATATGTGAACTCCTCTAGGAACTTCCATAGGGTGTTAACTATGAACTCCTCTAGGGGCCAACTGCTCTGTGGGGTCCCAGGGACACCAATACTACCAGGGTCTTTGTGTGACCAGAGTTGAAGAGTGAAGTGAGCATCCCCCACCATCAACACTGGCTGCTGGGGTAAGTAAAGAGAAGCCATGCGCTGCCATCCCTGCCTCTGTTGGGATTACAGGGGACCTCTGCTGCCCCTGAGGGTTAGGAGGCCTTGTTGCCACTCCTGTGGGTTGGAGAAGACCCCATGTTACTCCCCCTTCCTTTCTAAGAGGGGAGTGCTACAGTGATGAGTCTGTATGAGAACCTATATAGATGAGTCTATAATACACCATATACGGAGTTCATTTACCCATTGCTGAAATGTAGCCACTTGAGGGCCAGAGTGGGGCAGCCGTTTTGCACAAGCATTATTGCTCATTCATTGGATTGAAACAGGGGACAGCATCTCCAACTAAAACAACAGGGGGAACTTAGGATGTTAGCTGATAACTACTCAAGTCAGAATTCGGCCATACAGAGAAACCTGGGCTGATGCTCTGGCTCATGCAAAAATTACCATGCTGCCTTTCATCAGCTGCAGGTGGATGGGGTTCTGTATCTCATCTAAAAGCCAGTGCTTCTTATCACAGTGGCTCCAATGGAGCCTAAATCCACGGATGTGAGTATTCTCTCCCCTTCCATCAAACCTATGAACCCTCTAGGTCCAGCCAAAGCCCCTTCCTTTCACCTGTGTAACACTTCCTTGCTGCCAACATGAAGTTCAGTCAGTGCTGATGTCATTTCCTTTCACTTAGTTGGACGATTTGGGCAGAGTTGCCTAAAACCAGGGAACACTGCTTTGAAGTTTCTTCTCTCTCCTATTCTTTTCCTGCATGTGAAATGCAGATTTTTGTGCATGTGAACAGATGGCTGCCCCAAGCCAAAGGCTTTTAATGGGAGGTATGTGAGGAAGCAGCCCTGTCTGCCTTCCTCCAAAACTGCTCTTTACTCAACTTTAACAGTAATATTGTATGTGATGGTTTCACCAAGCCTTTGTTGTCTGTGTTTCTGAAACACCCTGCTTAATTCACACTCATTGCATTTGAATAGAAAACTTCCTTATCATTCTAGGGCAAGTGAAGAGAAGCAATACCATGTTTGTTAAACAGGATCCATTTAAAGCTGTCAAAAGAGCCAACCTCGTCCTCCTTCCAAATTGGTTCTCTCCTTTTAAAGCGAAGGTTTATGCTGCTGAGAGCTGACTGGGAGGCCCTCGCTGACAGGGAGAGGGTGATCTCTGGCAAATGTGGTGCTGCTTGTCAACAGCTCTGCTTTTAAGACCCAGGATGGGGCTTATCTCCCCTCTTCTCATATCATCTGAAGGGTCAACGCTCCTCACTGTGGTCAAGACTTGAAGAGCTGCTGTAGTCACCGTGTGCTGCAAGCAACAAAAGTATCCTGAATTTCCCACCTGTCATCTTTGGATGTGGCCTTCACATCCAGCTCCTCTGGGAGTTTGAGGGAGAAGAGTCACTCCACACATGGAGCTCACCTGTGGTGGGGAAACTGTTACTTGGAGCTTGGGACAGGACTTGCTCCCAGACTACTGCTAGTTAAGCTGTAGCTCAAGGCAGGCTGGGAAATTCAGTCCTTGTAAAGATGGTCATTATACCAGGGGCCTCTTTCCCTGGCTGGGGCATGCTGAGAAATGGGAGCAGTCTGAGTTCCTCTATAAACAAGATCTCCCATGCCCATGAGAGCAGAGTGATATTAAGTGGGAGACAATGGAAAATTGCTTTCATCTGACATCCACAGAAACCTATAGTGGTAAAGCTGGGGGGAGGGTTTCAGAGTGGCTTCCATCTTGCCTGTCTGGATGGTTATTGCAGCATTTGCTTCACTGGTTTTATTTTAATGATGTATTTTGCACCATTTACTGTTTTACGCAGGTTTGGGTACTGCTGTCATTTGTAGTTACTCCATGTCTGGATTAGTGTTTGACCTTACAAGCCCAATTGTGATCCCAGTGTTCTTTTAGCCACCACAGCCCCAGGGCCTGAAGTCCTCTGCCCATCCCAAGAACAGGTACAGCATGGGCAGCAGCAGGGTGAGCTCTGTCACCTCCCATTGTGACTCAGCATTGACCTAGGTTGCTCACCTGATGGAAGGAGGGGTAAGGTTGTGCCCATTCATTCCTTGTCCTCTCTACTGAGTCTGCTAACAAGGCTGTTGGTTAGCACTTGTACCTTGGAAAGAGGGCACCTGTTCACTAGGAAATGGACTTGCGAGCCATCAACTCTCATTTCACGTAGACAATCAAACAGCCTCCTAATGGCTTATCTAATTCTCTTTCAGTACCATGGGACTGGACATCTCTACAAAGGAGAAGTTGCACATCTGAGATGAAAGCCCAGTGGAGGGGACAGGACCAAGTGATCTCTCTCCTCCCTGGTCACCACAGCAGCAGGTGACATACTTGTGAAAGTGCAGGTGCAAGTTCAAATAAATGTCACGTCTGCTGGCCGGTCCAGTAGATCAATTTGGCAGGTCTGTCTCTTTGCATATTTGTGTGGTAGCATATTTCTCTGTCTCTCTCTGATGCTATCATGACCCAAGCTGTTTTGTAATTTGGTTGACAGATGCAGTCACTATTTATAATTACTTATTTAAGCAAGAGTAAAATCAAGTGACTTACTAACTGTATCCAAACTGCTGACCTTAATGTATTTTAAAAGTTTATCGGATACTGAACCTCAAATGACCCATGGATGGATCTGGAATAATAATTTTCCTAATCCTCAAGTCATTATCTTAAAAGGAATGCATTGTTCTCCTAATTAAGTCCGTCCACATGCTGTGCATCCTCCATGCAAATGCACTGTGCATAAACTAATTAAAGGAAATATACAACCACAAGGACTCAAACTGTCTTTTATGCAGTTTTTTTGAATTATAGGGAATCTCCTCCCTCCCCCACGTTCACAGTCTGCAGTGAAGAATAACATCCCAACCTGCAACGAAAACCAGTGAGCAGTTGTGGATCAGTGTTTGGAATTGCCAGAACTTTATTATTAATTATTTGGGGAATGTTGTGCTTAGCAGCCCCAGCTGAGATCTGGATCCCTGTGTACGCACACGTAGGCAGTGTACATACATGTAGTCCCTGCCCTGAAGAGCTTACAAACGGAATAGATAAGATGGACAAAAGAAGTTGTACTGTCCCTGTTCTACGGTTGAGGAAGTGTGGCACAGAGGGGTTCAGTGACTTTCTCCAGGTCACACGGGGAGGAAGTATGTGGCAGAGCTGGGAATGGAACTCGGTATCTCGAGTCCCAGTCCAGTGCCATAACCCTCCTTCCTCTCAATTTAAATAACAGGCCCACAAAGCCTCACAAGTCTAGACATAGCAGCAGCTGTGCAGAAACTCCATTATAACACTCAGTGGCACCAAACATTGACTAGTTGGTGGGAGAGTGGATGGGCGGGGTGGGTTCCTGGTGTCTACTATATTTCGTATTCTGTTTGTGTCATGCATAGAGAGAAATGGGATTCCCATAAACTGACAATGCCACTGTGACACCCTGGCACCCCTTTATTCACCACTATTCTGTAATTAGGTTATGTTTTGCACAAAGTATGCCTTGTCAGGTCTCATTCTAAAAGTCTTGATCTGTTAGACATTAATAGCTCATTGGATTGTATGTGCTATCGTCGTATGTGAAGTTACGAAGTTTGGCTATGTATGTATTACTGAAACATGTGAAGTTGATAACACCCACAGACAGCCTTTCAGGTACAACAGCAAAAAGGCCAAACAATGTTAGTGGCTTATTGAGGAAATGCACAAAAGCACAAGGATTAGCCCAGGAACTGTGTACAATAGAAACCTCTCAGAGATAGCACTACATAGTGGGAACTGTTTGACCCAGGTCACAGGAAAAGAGCTTTCCAGCAAGTGGGGAAAAGATATAAAAGGGAGCAATGATACCATGATGGTACATCACTCCCCGTACAACACCACACCTGGAAAACCCTGAGGAACAAAGACTGAACTGGGGGGATATGATGGTCCCAGGCTAAAGGGATTTCTAGCCTGTGTATGAAAATCTGGGAAACCCAAGCTGCGAAGCAAAGGCAGCTTGTGCCTTAAGAATCTACCAGCCTGTTTATCACCAGGGTGAGAATTTACTAATTTATCTCCTACCTATCTAGTATGTTAAGCTCAGTTTGCGGTTTTGTTTATTTACTAGGTAATCTGGTTTGATCTGTTTGCTATCTCTTATAATCACTTAAAATCTACCCTTTTGTAGTTAATAAACTTATTTTATGTTTTAATCCAAACCAGTGTGTGTTTGACCAAGGTGTCTGGGGAAAATCTCAGCTTGGTTACTACAAGTGTGCATGGTCCTCTTCACATTGAGGGAGAGGCTGACCGGGTATTAAACCTATATACTGGCCAGATTTAATCAGGGCAGGAAAGTACTGCTCTGGGGTCCTAGGCTGGGAGGCTGGTGGTTAGAGAGCCTGCATGTAACTACAGCTAGGTGTGTCCCTACCTGTGGGAATGCTGGTGAAAGTGCAGGCTTGAAGGGCTTTTCAGCTTGTCACAGCAGCACAGTGTAAGAGGGAGCCCAGGCTGGTGGGTCAGAGGGCTCAGTGGTACCCCAGTTCCAAGTGGCACTCTGGGGGGAACCTGTCACAACTATGTTTTAAGGATAATCAAGCCCCCCTCTTATTCCCCATTAGGGTGAATTCTGCAAACACCCTCAGGGCAAATTTTCAGCCCTGGCCTCTTCCCCCGCCCCCCTCCCCCAGCATGGCATATAGGCATAGATTTTTGAGGCCAGAAGTTACCATTAGATCATCTGTTCTAACCTCTTCTATATCACAGGCCATTACATTTCATCCAGTTACCCCTTTATTGATCCCAGTAACTGGTGCTTGACCAAAGCAGTAAAGGCTTGTGACTGTGCATATGAAAGTAGGCACCCAATTTGAATGCACAGAGGGTTTTATGTGCACAGAATGTGTGCTGTCAGGTGCACATGCAAAATCTGGTGTACAGAAATGAGTAGAACATAGCCCAGTCCAGGTCCCTTGGAGACTGGTTCATCATCCACATGGTCCACAGAGATGATACTGATACTGTGCACGAAACGTATTGAAGACTGACAAAGGAAAACATCTGACAAAGGAAAGAGATGTTAAATGTGCATGACCATCATCATAAAATACTCACCCATAACATCTCTTCATACACCTGCCACACCAGCACCGGCACCCACATTTCCCCACCATAGAACCCAGAACCCCCTTGTACATGCTATCCGCATATATCACGCACACTGGGTCAAACGTTCAGTCAGCCTCAAGCTGGCCTTCGTTCGTGTTTGGCTGTGGCTACTATGAATGATGCAATGTGAGGCACATTGGCATGGGAAGTTCGAGGGCAGCCTTTCCCCTTTAGCATGTAACTTCATTTTGTGCTATTGTTGCTATTAAGCTTGTGCTCTTTTCAGCAGCTGAGGCCATGGATATGTTTCTCCCCCCTATTTTTGCTCCTTTTGGAGCACAGAATCATTCTCTATCTGAAGAATGGCATTCAGTAATTATTCTATATGCTATCACCAGAGTGCTGTGGCATCAGCTGTTTCTTGGCCTTCTGGATGGAACCAAGCATAATATCAGTTCAGTATCTGACATGTCCTCTGTCATAGTGTGGAATGGCCTATATTCTGTGACGGAGAGAGAGAGGAGACTGTGACAGGGTGTCAGGTGCTAGGATTTTGCACAGAGAGGCAGAGAGATTCTGCTGACTCACCCTGGCAACCAGAACAAGTGGGTCCTATTAGCTTTAAATCAGGAGTATTATGAGTTCGAGCCTTTTTTGCGGCTGAGCGCACTATGGGGAGAGGCAAGGGCAGAGAAGTCCTTCAGGGAGACACCCTGGCAACATCTGTTAGGAGCGGGGTGGGAACGCTGCCTGCTTACACAAACCTGTTAGATTGACAGGTTTCAGAGTAGCAGCCGTGTTAGTCTGTATCCGCAAAAAGAAAAGGAGGACTTGTGGCACCTTAGAGACTAACCAATTTATTTGAGCATAAGCTTTCGTGAGCTACAGCCCACTTCATCAGATGCATCCTCTTCTTTCTGTTAGTTTGAGTTTCGCTACCCTAATCCAGTTGATATTTCAGCCAGATAATGGGAAAATTTGGACAGCATCAAGACGTAGGCTTATGCAGGTCTTCTCCCACTGCCGTCTAATTGTGTATGCCATAGTCATCTATGCTACATTGTGGGCTAAATTTTGGGTCCATTAGTCGGGCTCGCCATCTCATAGACTGAGTCAGCAGCAGCAGTCTCTGAGCACTGGCATTGGTTAGAACAATCCATGTGGGGTTCAGTGCAGGGGGGAGATGGGTGTGATTAATGGTGCAACCCCATGCAAATCCCAGTGGAAGAACATGATTAAGGCTCCGCAGAGAAACTGAGAATAGCAAAACTGAGTGAATTGGACACTCTGCAAAGGACTCTGGATGGTTCATGAATAGATAGGGACTGGTGAAGTACAAAGAACAGACCAACAGTAGCTAATGTTCACATTCAGGTGAGAACATACCACAGCTGCCTTCACCTTTGAGACAGCGAGTGAGAGAGAAAACATGGCTATGCTCTCAACTTTTTCAAGCCCATGTGAGAAGACTTCATGGCTACCTAGTAATTGGTTGAAATGTCTTGTAGTTGCCTGTCACCCCAGATCAGCACTTCAGAGTTCAGCAAATATCCCATTAGCTGGTTTCAAGTGACTGATTTATTGAGGCAAATAGATAAACCCATTTCAGGAAAGGACTAGTCACAGTATATGACTATCATCTGCCATGATACTAGCTAGGATGGCAACCCCAATAGGGCTCTGAGGGCTTAAGCAGACCACTAGCCGGGGCAGGAAAATATTCTCCCCCCATCATATGCTACTGGTCTCTAGGGATTTGTACCTTCCTCTGAAGTACCCGTCATTGGCCATTGTCAGTTACAGGGTGCTAGACTACACGGACTGTTGATCTGTTCTGTATATAGGAATTCCCACATCCTTATGAAAATCTGGAGGGTTTCCTTCCCCATTCCCTAGGGGGCACTGGAGGCACACTGTGAAATATGAAACTCTTCACAGTGGTCTGATTTTTTTGTGTTAGGACTAGTCCCTAGTCCTCTGAAGCAGCAGGTTTCCCTCCTACCACAACACTCACTTGCTCAGCTCTGCCAAAGCCAGCTAGGAAGGGAGGGTGAAGAAGAGGAGCTCAGGGGGCCCCTGCAGCAGAGTATTGAAACCAGAGTGAGTGAGTATGCTGTTCTCTGGCCTCTTATCTGATGTAGTCTAGAGAGCAGACAGATAGGACGCTAGCAGCCAGTATGATGGGAATGTGGGAGTGGACTGTACCAAGACAAAAAGAAACCCTCCCCTCCAGGATGAACCTTCATCTCTGAGATGCTGCCCCCACCCCAACCTTCATTCTGGTCAGTGGGAGGATCCTCTTTCCCCCACTCCACAGATGAGATGAAAGGGTGCCCCGTGTCTGACACTTCAGGAGTTGGCTGAACCCTACAACATGATCTTCATAAAATCCTGATTCCAAAGCATCAAAGCCTTTTCCTGACTGGTGAAAACCCTAACAATTCCTGGAAGAACTGCCAAAGGCCAATGGAGCTGACTCCATGAACTGCCTTTGGTTGGAACTGGGTTCAGTTATTTATGGAGGGCGGGGGAGGCGAGAACTTTCCAGATGGGCGGCTGAACCAAATATAGCAATGATAAAAATCAGTGCAGTCATGTGAAGGGAAAAGGAATGTCTGCACTGAAGGACTGCATCAGGCAAACAGTCCTTTGCCGCTAAAACGCCACTCATCGGGGCTATTAATAATGAGATCATACAGCGCCTTTCAGCCCAATGTACTTCACAGCTTTGCTTACAGAAATCCCTTCATCTACTGCTGAAATGCAGCCACCACTGGGGAGGAACACAGCTGGTGCTAAACCATGCACAGCAACACCATACAACACTTTACCTCAGGAAGTGGGGAATAATACAATCTCCAGTTAAAACTGCCGGAGGAGATTTGTCACCAGGATATAACTAGCTCCCCAAGTAAAACTAGAATAACAGGAGCTAACATCTCAACTGGTGAAAAGCACCATGGGATCTTTTATGGTCACACGTGATTTGGAACTCCTTGCCTTGTCTGAAAGGTAGTAGAATAGTGGCCTCCCAAACCATGCAGGGACTTGGAAGAGAGAGTCCACTTAATGAAATACAAATGTAATTTCCTGCAGGAGGTGGGTCTCCCTTCAAATAGTGAGTGATCCAGATGTATTTAGTATGTGAGCTCAGACAAGGTCATTGCTTGAGGGGGTGCGGGGGGTCTGCACCTGGTGAGGTGACAAATGGGTCACATGGAATCTCTTGGATGAAATGCAAGGAGCCTGAAGAAATTCACTCCCAGAAAGCAAGGGAACTGCATTCGCAATGGATGGATTGCTATATGAGTGGAGGTGAAATATTTGGATGGTTAGCTCAACCTTGAACTGGTGGGATCAATAATGTATGTAGCACCGTTGATGAGCATGGTACTTCACATTGATGGGTCGGAGTCAAAAGAATGAGGTCCCTTCTCCAAAGCGAAGATAGTCTAAAAACACAAGGGAAAAGAGAGAGTATGAAGAAAAAAAAAAAGGGCAGCAGAGAGACAGAGTGGGATGTGGCTATGAGAGCTTTGCATGCATTCCAGAATAGAGAAAGGTTCAAGGAGGGGAGATGTTTGAAGTTTGGCATTTATCTTTGGAGGAGATCTGCTGGGCATATGGGCTGGGCTGGAAAATGGCATGGTGCCAGGATTAGGTGGAAGAGACAAATGGAGTGGTGTGAAGAGACACTTGTGTGGGGAGGGCAGGAAGAGATAGCTGTAGAAAGGTTTTGGTTGAATGTGCAAGGTTTGATTCCTGTCTAATTATCATTGTTTGTATGGCTCCACCTGTTGTTAATGGCCAAACAATTACTCGGTCCAACTAAACTGATTCCAACCTCCACTGTTGGTCTTTACCTTTACCTTAGGGATGAAATGTCAGTATTGCCATGGAAAGGACAAGTAAAAGCCAAATTCTAGCTCAGGCAATTACATTTTGTCAACAAAATTAATCCCAGCTATATGGTATTCTTCACTTCCTGTCCTGAATTGTTGCTGTTGAAGAGATGCTGAGTTTGAGCCCACTGCGGTGGCTGCATTTCATTGCTGGGTGAAAGGCACTTGTTAATAAGTCTACACAAAGGTTTGGGATATGGAAATTGGAGGAATGACTCAGCAGACAGACAAACAGACTGGAGTCCCATTCAATACGGTCTGTCTATTCAGATGCTTGTCCTACACTCATCACTGTGGTATTACAGTGCCTTCCAGCAGTGTAAGTTAGGGCATCTTCTGGCTGTTCAGCACAGTCCCCAGGGCATTGAACGTGGAGCCCGACCTTCCTTAAGCTGTTCGCTTCTCTCCCCCCATCCTGCCTCACAAGTGGACACTGTTCGCAGCTCTTTCCACGATCACATGTTCAAGGGGCAGGGGAAATCTGAGCTGAGGTGAACCTCATGTTTTAGCAGCGTGAAGGATGCGCCTTGTTGCAGGATCCACTGAGAGGAGATGCAGTATATCCATTTTAAGTTCTTAAGTAGCTCTCTGCCTGTGGTGACATTACTCCTGCCTGCCTCTGAAGTCTATTGCGGTAAGAGGAGCATTTTCTCCAGTCCCCGGAAAGTACCCTCAACCCCTGAGAATTTTTCAGACACATCATTTCCCTTTGTGAATCAAGCCCTCCATCTTCAGTAAATAACTTGTTCCAGAGGGACCGTGTTGTACGTGATCCTAACTACACTTGCTTTTTAATAATCATAAACACTCTTGTTTTCTAAAAACCAGCAAAACTAATTTCCAAATCATTTAATTTGAATGGTGTGTGTTTTGTGTTTGTCTAGACCCCTCCCTCCCAAAAGAAAAACAAACTCTCTCTCTCAAAATAAGAGTGGGGAAATCTTGGAGAACTTTAAAAGTCTCTACACCTAAAAAGCGGGGAGAGGATGGGATCAGCTAATTTTTGTCCTTCTTTTGTGTGGTTTATTAAGCCTTTTGTTCTGGAACACATGGGTTCAGTGGGAAAGCGTTTTTGATATATAACGTATTTACTTTTGCTAATTAATTAAAGGAGTATTCATATGAAAATGCCGACTGATAATGGCTTTCACAGCAACAACTGTGTTTTTTAGAGTAGCAACTTTTAATTACAAATTGACTGGCAGAAATATATAAACCCAAATATTGTTCCACTGATTTCCTTTTAACTGTGTTACTCTTGCTTGATTTATCGGATTAGGGCTTTTCACACATGGTGCGTACAAGATATTGTTTTTAATGAGAAATTAAAAGATTACCAACAATACCCATAAACCATTAAAAAAAAAAAAACCCTAGATGAATGGTAATTAGACAGAATGATTTGAGACTGATAAATTGAAAGCAATTAATGTATTTGTTTGGGATTCAGAAGACAGCTCTGTGTGCTCCAGAATGCATCTGAAAGATTCAGACTTGGAGACAGATGGCATGTTCAGATGCCCCAGCTGCTTCAAGTGTCCTTAGATACCTGGAGGTATAACTGGAGGTAAGATGGATTCTAAAAATGACAGAGACAATGGGCTATATGAAGGAGTTTGGGTGTTAGGACCTCAGTGGATTACCCGAATAGGAGACTCTGGGGTTGAATCTGCTTTTTGTTTCATGGTTACCTATGACATAGCATGAAGGCATAGGAACCCCTGACAAAAACTTAATGAAATAAAAGGAGAGTGCAGAGAAGAAAAGACATCTTAGCTGTGTTGTGACTTATCTATAATGCATTCCTCCTCATCCCATTCTGAGTCAAGTAATCTGCATGAGGCATGCTTTGTAGGGAGATCAGCAGGAGGCCTGTATACGCCTGTATTTGATTGGGTCAGCCTGTAAGGCCACTGTGAGTCTGTGGTTCTGCTCTATCTGTCATAATTGATGGTATACACGTTCAAAACTCCTACCCCCTTGCCATCCCCTGTACTTGAAACGAGTTGGATGGGGAATGGTTTTCCTGTTCCATGAGAATTTTTGGGTTTTTGAACATTTTTCCTGTTCTGAACTGGGATGAAGACTCAAAATCTTGAAAATTTTCATGAACTGATAATGTGGTGGGGGAAAACATCTGGTCAGGTCAGTTGAAACATTTCATTTTGATTTCAACGTTTTAATTTTTTTAGTCTTTTTCTAGGATAAAATTAACTAAGATTTCAAAATAAAAAGTCCATTTCAGACTGAAAAATGAAAGTTTTTTGTCAACTTTTTCCCTCTCAAATCAGGACATTCATCGAAAATGATCCTTTCCTACAAACAGTTTTGGTTTTGACCAGTTGACGTTTTCTGGGGAAGGAATATTCCCAACCAGATCCATTTCGAGCTCCCTCCTTTTCCACCTAACAACCATCCTCTCTCTCTAGTCCAATAGTGCAATCCCTTCTTCAGATGTACTTCTCTCATAAAGCATTTCAGTGCTGACCCATCGTAGAAAGAAATTCATTATTTGACCGAGAGAGAGAGAGAGAATTCTGCATGCCCTTCAAATTTTAACTTTCACCTGTTGGTATTTAGTGCATGGACACCAGATTTTCCAAAATCATGTTTGGGCCTCGATTTTCAAAAGAGCTCAGCACCTTGGGTGCTGAACTCTTGTTAAAAGCTGATCATAAGTATCCCATGGGAACTGCTGCATGCTGAATGCTTTTGACAATCCAGCTCCAATGCTAGGGAGTGGGAACTTAAAAATCTGGCCTTATGTGTCTAAACTGTATTGTTTGTCTTATTTAGGGCACAGTTCTCTGAGTTACTGAGTACATCCTGCAAGGGGCTCAACATCCTAATCTCCCTTCTACGATCCTTGGAGACGGAGCCATATTTTTCTCTGCTTTTGTGCGACGCAGGGCACACTTAGACACCCAGTAACTAATTGAACTGTGACAAATTACAATGGGGGATGTTCAATCCACCATCTTATTCATTAGCAATTGTATCAGGCCCACTGCAGGGTGGATGTTTTCTCAGCTCTGCTCCTTTCCATGTATCCGGCTCAGCTCACAATGGTAAAAAATTCTTTGTTATGGCTTCTGCCATAGGATTTGGTGAGAATCAAGGTCACTGTTAGTTGCAGAGGGAAGTAGTTCTGTTAGCTAAGAATATCTCTCCTCTTCATCATCCAGGATGAACTGGTCAGGTACTGCTTCAGCCAGAGGTCTCACTCAGGAGTCTTTCTCTGGCTTGTTGTCACTGATAGTGAAGTAATGTCTTGGGCTTCTGATCAAAGATTTACTTCATTCCCGGTACACCATTTCAGCAATCAAATACATCACATTCCTTGGTAGCCACCTGGAGCCTAATGAAAAGCTGGGACACCAGCAAAATCCAGTTAGAGGCTGCAAAAGGGAAAAGACTAATAAGGCAAGAATAACAAAACAGCTCCATTAAAAAGGGAAATGGATACAATGTTACTGGCCAAGTTGGAGAACCTGTTATATTCAATAGAGCAATAAAATCCAGAGTAATTGCAAATGAAACTTAATGCCTTGTAAAAGAGTTCAGCTCTTTTCCCTTCCAAGACTAGAGCATTTTGAAATGAAGGCCTAATCCAGTAGGAGGTGTAAGTGTGCTGCACAGATTGAATATTTAACACTTTCAAGTGTTCAGCTGCCAATCATCTGTGGCGGACACTGATGTTGGTTTTAACGTTCACCCTATTTCCCCCCTAGCCCCCACCCGCCCCCAAGCTTCTGAAGTGGAATATCCTGCAGTGTGGAGCAAGGCTGATTTGACTGAGGCATGGCATTGTGTGCTTGGCATCCTGCCCACTCCTGTCCTCCCTGTGATTTTAAGCATCTACTCAGACTTTGCAGCGGTGGTGAAGAGTTCACAGAGGTAATAAAATTTCTCCTTCTCTGTAAGTTATCAAACAACGTGCACACCTCCAGCACACTGACTATCAAAGTGTTTTGTTTAACAGCCATGGAAGGGGAATTGTAAATGGAAAAGTTCTTTTAATCTGCTCACACTGCATATGCTCCATGGACTAAATCTTGAGGGCCTTACACCTGTGTAACTCGGACCATCCTCAGACAAACTTTAGTGGGAGTTGGACCTGAGGGAAGGGCTGAATAAAAATGAAGTAAGAGCCTCAGGATTTGGCCTGATAAGCTTTGGCCTACAATTTGTAGTAACTGAAAATATTATTGAGGTGTAGTGTGTGTGGATAAATGGTTACTGTGAGAACTTTAACTTTTGTTTTGTTTCCTTACTCTTGTTTAGTTACATTCCTAACCCGGATGTTGCAGAAATGAAGTTTTTTGCATTAAATATGATAATACTAGATTCTCTTATAGCACTTTCCTCCAAAGCACATTACATGGTGTTTAGGTATGATTAGATTAATCTTAATCTACAGGTGGGGAAACTGAGGCACAGAATGGTTGCGTGAATTGCTTAAGGCCACCTGGTGAGTCAGTATTGGAGCTGGTAATAGAAACCATGTCTCCTGACTCCCAGTCCAGTACCTGTCTGATGAAACATGCTGCTTCCATACAATGCCAACTATAATTAGGCATGTTTGTAAAAGATCACTCCTTGTTATGTCAAAAATCATAATGTGCTAATCTGAGATCAGAATTAGGGACTGTACCTCTCTCTATTTTGAGGACATTCGGACAGCTCTGGGAATTATAATGGCCTTTAGTTAAAAATAATTGACATTGCAGAGTAATTATGAGAGCAGTTACAATGCTGAGGGAGGGGTCTGTAGTCGGAGAGAGGATTGGGGAGGAAGGAAGGGAGGGTGGAGCTTTGAGGGGGTGGTGAGATTATGCCAGGTTTGTGGGTGAGGAAATTGAATAAATGGAAATTAATGAAAGTGGCTGAGTGGGTGGGATTTGACCTGGTCAGAGTAGTGAGATAGCATGTGCTTCTTGCAGAGTCAGCTCACAGGGAACCTGGTGTTCAATGTATCTGCAAACTATCCAAGCGCAGACAAAAAGACACTTAAATGGCAAGGGTGTTTTCCTGTGAGCTTCTTGTCCATTCAGGGGCATCTCCTATTTTGGAGACCATCTGCTTGGAAGTATAAAATGAAATGAGGGCATAAGATTGGTTTTCTCTTTAAAAGATAGGCTGATATGCACTGACTTCACAGCACACGTGATGTTACATAGTCATTGTTCTGTTCTGGTTCTTACTATGGTGGTTGTGAGGATGTGGTATTTGAGCACCTTCCACTAGAGCATTAAATGGCTTAACTAACACTTGTTACATGGGACTCGTTTTTTCCCCCATCTTTTCCCCAGGGGAAAAATTAGTATAATGCTTTATTTTGGTGAGCTTGTTTTAAAATTATATGTACACTGTGCGGTTCGTTTACCTACGTGAAGGCAAGATTGAAGAAATGTGCCTTGTATTTGGAACAAAAGGTGGTGAAGTTTGCAGTGTCTCCTTAGTTCCTGTGGGAGTACGTCTCCCAGCCGTATATCTGATGTATCCCTGTGTCTCTGTAGAGGGTCGAATGGGCTGGTGCTTAGAGGGTTCCATATTTGAAAAGTTTGACAGGTCTAAAATCAGTGTCCTCCAAGCCAGCCAACAATCTGATGCTAAAGTGACATTAAGAACGAAAGGAAGATATTGCAGATAAACACATTAGGCCAAATCCTGAGATTGATTTTCACTCTGTTCTTACCCCAGTCATACTCCCACTAAATGAATATAAACTCATTTAGGACTTGAAGATTTGCAGTACTGCCAACTGTCATGATTTTATCGGCAGTCTAGTGATATTTGGAGTTTTTCTTAAGGCCCCACCTCCGAGAGGTAAGTGATTGCATGAGAATCTGAGTTGCATTAAAAATAAAAAGTAAGTTTCTAGCCCTCATGGTTGTGGAGTGAAGTGTGGAAATGTGTCCTGAGCACATCTGGAAGGTTCTGAAATCAGAAGGCAAAAAAAAAGAACCCAACATGTATTATTATTTAAAATCTCATGATTTTTAAGCCAATCTCTTGATTTTTGGGAGGCCCAACACAGGAGATTGGAATGCTTGGATTTGCAATACTGGGTTTGGGCTGGGATTTCCAGAGGAGCCTCAGGCAGCTAGCAATCCAGCTCCCTCTGGTTTTCCAACCTAACTCCCTTCGGCTCATTCTCAAAAAGGCTAAGGCCCATTAACTTCAGTGGGTGTCGGCCTATATAAGGACCAACAAGAGTGACATTATAGTCCCAAAGGAGAATATTCTTTTTTATTTACACTGCAGCCTTTACACACAAGTCCTTCCTAGTCTAGGCCAGTAAAATTTCCCTTTGCTAGATGGGGACGTTTTGGTCTTGCAAAGGGTAATATTTTTTCCTCCACCCCCAATAATCAAGTTTGTATTTAATTTGTAATGCTTCCCACATAAATGCTTAATTTGTAATGCTACCCACATAAATTAACTCTAGAACATTAAAATGGCCATACTGGGTCAGACTAATGGTCCATCTACCCCAGTATCCTGTCTTCTGATAGTGACCAATGCCAGGTGCCCCAGAGGGAAAGAACAGGACAGATAATGATCATGTGATCCATCCCCTGTCGCCCATTCCCAGCATCTGGCAAACAGAGGCTAGGAACACTTCAGAGCACAGTTTTACATCCCTGCCCATCCCTGCTAATAGCCATTGATGGACCTATCTTCCATGAACTATTTGTTCTTTTTTTAATCCAGTTATAGTCTTGGCCTTCACAACATCCTCTGGTGAGGAGTTCCACAGGTTGACTGTGCATTGTGTGGAGAACTCTAGATGATGGATACAATTGTGAATCGTCCTTTTGAAGTCCACTTGACAGTCCTAGCCACAATTTCTTCAATTAAAAATGAACAGGGCCCCTGTGTCATGGTATGTCATAGGAAGAGTCATGGGGTGCTCATGGAAATATAGGAAATATATTTTTTAAAAGCCAAGTGTCGTGGGCATTGTTTCATCCCTGAATAACATTTATTTCCTTGTTTTATTGTAAGTAACCGGGCTTGTGGAGTGCTAAATAGGTAGTCTGGAACATAAGTAGTTGACATTCAAGGGTTGAAGTTTGGAAATTCAACCTAGCGCTCCAAAGAAACTTTCTCTTCCCTAGAGGGAATTAAAGCCCACAGTACAAATTCCTTAGCCTTCTCTTCCCTGCAATGTTATGGCTGCGCTCCTGCTCTCTATTAGCCTCCCATGCAACCCTGGGTTTGACTTGGCTGCTCTCAGAATTCTCAGTGAAATTGGTCCATCTCTTTACCATCATATCCACCCACACGCAAAAATTCCTCAGTGTCATAAGTCAGGAATATTGTTTAAAAACCATGTAAATCATAGAATCCGTGACTCACCCCCTTCCCCCCATGAAAATATGCAGACTTGTAAATGCCGGCAAAAAGCAAATGTTTACAAAAAGCTTCAGTTCTGAAGCTTCCCAACAGGATGAAAGCTGCAAAGAAATAGACGGCTCAAGGCTACTAGGTCCTTTCATAATTAAAAACAAGATCTTCCGCTAGCGCCTGATCCAAGGCTCATCAAAGTCAATGGAGAGACTTGCATTGACTTCAAAGGGCTTTGGGTCAGTCTCCTAGGGAAGAGCAGAGCATGTGGTCCTACCTAGGTGACATAATTGAATTGCTGCTAATGATTCTTATACTGGCAGCTAGATGCCATGGTGGTAGACATGCATGATGGGCCAGACTTTCAAAGGAGCTCATCTTATTTAGGCACCTAAATAAGGACTCCGTTTTTCACAAGTGCTCAGCCTGGTGGTTGCTGAGTTCTTTTTAAAGCTAGCCAGGAGGGTCATGGTGGGAGCTGCTGGGAGCTGAGTACTTCAGAAAATCTGCCCCATATGTAGGTGCCTAAATGGGAGCTCAGCTCCTTTGAAAGTCTTTCCCCAATTCTGGGTGCTGAATGATCAATTTGGCAACTCCTTTTGATGGCAGCAGGAATAAGACCAGCACCTTACATAATTGAGCCTTATAAACTGACAGGTCAAAGTCAGCATTAAGGACAGTGCTAGCAGGTTAATGCAAAGACAGCTCTTCCCCTGATGGAGCAGCTCTCGCATTTCACTGAAGTGGTGAACGGAGGTGCTCACTGAAGAACATCGTCTGAATTTACAGTGCTCATTGGCCACCCCAGAAAGCCATCCACTGAAGATCTTATGAATGAAATGCACCAAAACTGGCCATCGCCCCATCTGAAGAATGTGCATCCTGCTTCAGAGCTTGAAGGCCCCTTCCCCCACCCCTACAAAGAAGAGCTGTGATGTTTAGATGCAGGGGGTGAACATTTGGCCCATTTTGGTGATTACAGGCCAGACAAGAAATTTAGATCTAGATTTGGATCCTGAACCCCACCAGAGTTTGGGGATGTTTGGTCTCAGGATTTGGTTTATCTAAACATTAAAAATGGTTCAAAGTGAAATAAACAGCCAAAATTAATGTAAAGGTATTGAGCATATATATTGGTCAGGATGCAAATGATCTTGTCATTCAGGAACCCTGGTATTCCCCAATACACAACAATTATCTTTCTGAAATATTACCTGTCCCACAGTCGACAGGATTTGGTTTTCCTGCCTATGGATTAGACACAAGGAATCTAAAACAAAAATACATAGACAAAAACCCCTGCATTTCCTTTGCAAAATCTGGCTGCACACGTAGCTAATTCTTTTCATGTTAATCTACACTTACAACCCGATAACAAGTCTGAGCTTTCTTCTAACCAGGGTTGATTAAATTTGGAAGATTTCTTCCCAACAGGAGAACCTATTCAGCTCTCATGCAGTAAACATGATTTTGTGCTTTTCTTAAATTATTTTTTATTTCAGGAATGCTTTATTTTTTATTATGAATAAGTTAGTTTTAAATCAATTTCAACAGCTGGAATTAATTTTCCTGTTACTGACTCTTCACTTGGGCCTGTCACAGAGCGGGAGGCTTTCTATTAGCATAAACATAACTGAAAGCTCTGGAATTTGCATTAATGTACTTTTAACAAGTTGACAGTCTTTTGGCACATGCTTCTGAGATCTGAGAAGCCCGGAGAAAAAAAAGACTGTATTATACCTTACACTGGCTGGATTGTAAAAAGCTGTCAGGTAAAACCTCTGGTTTCTTTTCCTACTACAGAAATATGGGACAAAATATCCACTCGTAAGCAGGTGCATATATCGAACAGTTTTGTAAAGTCTTTGCTGCTGGCCTTCTAGCCCAAACAGAACATGCTTACAACTCAAGAGTAAGTTGTTTATTATGTATTTATTTATTTTATTTAACAGACATGGATCATAAACCGTGCTGGAAGCAGTAAAATGTGAAATATTCTTAAAGTTTTCGATGAGTTTTTGTAAAATTATATTTCAGTCTCTGTGGCATAGGGCCTTTTAACAGTGACCCAAAAAGTGTTAAATAAATTGGAAAAGAGATGCTTAATAAGGGCCTGATCCTGCAACACACAGGCTGGGATTTTAAGAAGAGCTCAGTGTTGCAGTTTTGGCAACCCCAAGCATTGTAGTCATGGGTTAGGCCACACAGATCATGAGACTGGCTTGAAAATTGTCTTTTATTTATTTTTTTAAAATTTTGGGTTCTTCTGGTTTGCCTTTCAGTTTCTGAGCCCGTAGAAGGCACTCAGAGCACATTTTCAAGCTTTTCTCCACAGCCAGAAGGGCTAGAAATTTACTTTTCTATTAAATAGAAACAGTGATTCTCACCAAATCACATGGCTATCGTGAAGGATGTTCTTGAAGGAAGAAAGATCAGGAACTTGGCATCGGTGGTATTGGCCTAACTCTGCTGCCTCTGAAATCAGTGTGGCAACAGGCCAGTGCTGATGTGTTTTTTGCAAATCCCCCCCTTACTGTACCCATGTGAGTAATTTTACTCACACTAGTAGTCCCATTGTAATCAATGGAATCATTCATGTAAGTAAGATTACGCACTTGCACAAAGGTTTGCTTGACTGGACTCTAAGGCTCCTGAGCCAATAAGCAAATTCTATGCAGACAAAGCCCTGTGACTTTCAGGAGCTCTGCGCAAGTGCAAGGGCCCATGCACATACAGCGAGTAGCTGGATCAGGACCGAAGATCTCAAATCTCTGAGACAATAGTGACCCTATGCGGCTCGGTCCAGAGAGTGGATCTGTATTCCCAGACCCTTTATCCCCCATGGAGTCCTGCCTGCAGAGCACTCTGTAGGATTGGGTCCTATGTGTAGACCTAAATTAATAAATACATTTTGCAACGATTTATTTTGAACAGTTTAAAAAATGTGCTTATATAGGATTTGCAGTTTCACTTTCAATTTTATATATATTAATTGAAAAATGGTTCAATGTGAAATAAGCAGCCAAAATGAATGTAAAGGCATTGAACACATATATTGGTCAGGATGCAAAAGATCTTGTCATTCAGGAACCTTGGTATTTATATATGCAACAATTATGCAATAATATATATAATCTTTTTGTTAAAAATAGGTATGCAGAGGAATATAGCTAGCTCCTAAATCTGTCCCGTTTTACAATTGTCAACTGTTAGGGGGGAAATTCTGTGAATCCTCAATATCTAAGGCCTGGTCTACCCTTAAAATTTAGGTTGACACAGCTACGTTGCTTGAAAAAATCCACATCCCTGCACGACGTAGCTGGGCTGACCTAACCCCCAGTGTGGATGCAGTTTGGCTGACGGAAGAATTCTTCTGTTGACCTAGCTACTGTCACTTGGGGAAATGGCCTTCCTGCACTGATAGAAAAACTCTTTCCGTTGGTGTAGACTGCATATACTCTGTAGGGTTATGTCAGCATAGCTAGGGCTCCATATGGCGGCTGCCATTGTACCCATAGTGCAGACAATGCCTAAGTTATTCTACTAAGCCCTTATTTTAATAGATACTGTTTATCTAGGCCCTACGTAAAGTCAATAATTTGTGCTCTTGTGCTCATTCTGCTGGCTGCACAGCAACGAATACAAATTGTTTCCATAGAATACAAAAGTAGTAAACAGAACGAACTGGAAGAAAAGAACTTCTCCGCTTAATGGAGTTAAGATTGCCATGCAAAGAGAGAGTGCTTAGAGAAGCTTCATACAGTTCCTGTAGCCAGGCAAGACAGACCAGGCTTAGGAGTACCTGCTAAAGCGGCTGCCAGTGTACTACAAAGGCCACAGGATTTCACTGCTTCAGGCATGGCTGCTGAGGTAGTTTTCTTAGAGAGTGGGGAATCCAAATTGGTGCCCAGAAGACTGGCTGGTCCTGTAGGACCATTTGGTGGCCTCTGTCGGGACCAGAGCAACAGACTTCACATGATCGTGCTGTATGATAGACTCACAGACTTTAAGGTCCGAAGGGACCATCATGATCATCTAGTCCAGGGGTTCTCATAACCAATTTTTTGATGGCCGTAGAGCGCAGCCACCAACTCTTGCTGGTGGCTGCTCTGACAATTTTTCCAACCCGAGTTCTACCACCCTGGCGCTGAAGCCTGAAGCTCACCGTCGGAACCCTCCAGCTGAAGCTGGGGAGTGGGGGGGCTGAAGCCCAGAGCCCCGCGGCTGAAGCCGGCGGGCGGGGAGCTGAAGTCCGGATCCTGTCCCTGGAGCCCCTCCACCCCAGGAAGGTGAGTCACTGGCTACCGGCGGAGTCAAAGGCTCCTCCCACATCTAGCACACACACCAGCCCCACGTATCTGCAGAATTGCTGCCTGGAGTCCCCGGGAGACTGTGTGGTGCAAGGCGCAAATCCCTGACTGGCAGTGCCAGCAAACACCAAGGGAGTACATCCAGGAGCTGCAGGCAGGGGCTGCTGCTTCTCCACCCGCCATCTCTGCCCAGGAGGCGGTTGTGGCTGCAGAAAAATGCCCTGGTGGCTGCATTGGAGAAACACTGATCTAGTTTGACCTCCTGCACATAGCAGGCCACCAAGCCTCACCCACCAACTCCTGTAACAGATCCCTAACCTCTGGCTGAGTTACTGAAGACCTCAAATTACGGTTTAAAGACTGCAATTTACAGAGAATCCATCATTTACATTAGTTTAAACCTGCATGTGACCCATTCCCCACACTGCAGAGGAAGGTGAAAACCAGCCAGGGTCTCTGCCAAGCTGACCCGGGAGGAAATTCTTTCTTGACCCCAAATACGGTGAACAGCTAGACCCTGAGCATGTAGGCAAGACCCACCAGCCAGGCACCTGGGAAAGAATTCTCTGCCGAACTCGAAGCCCTCCCCCTCTAGCCCAAAGCCTGAATTGGCTGTGTCCCTTTCCTGGCCTACAGAATGCTGGTGAAGGAAAAAGGAAGACTGCCTGGGACTGGTTGGATTGGATCTCTCCTGTAGTCTGTTGCTTCAGTAATGGATAGCACTTGGGTTGCTACTGGGATTCTGGAGGAGAAGGAAACTCCGTATAGTAACGAACAGAAAATTCCCTGGTTCGGGAGACAGGTGGTTCGGGGGGTAATGATAACTCTGTGTACATACGCACATTAAGCCATGGCATTGTAATGATAATGGACACCTCTTTACAGTGGGAAATGGATTCTGCAGCACCTTTGGGGAAAACTTTCCCATTTACTCCCAGTATGGAAAGGGTTAAGATGCTGGAGCCCTTCAGAAGCCCCACATTTAGCCCATCCTCCTCCCTCTCCTCTTTCCTTTGCTTGATGCTGTTGATGTGTTCCTTCACTCACCTTCATTCTGTCTTCCTTCTTTTCTGGAGCACTGCAGGGCTGGCTGAAATGCCATGAGCCCGGCATGAGGGGAAGTAGAAAAGACGATTGTCTCCTGGAAGTCTCCTTGGCTTCATTCCCTACAGCCTTGTTTTCTCATTTCTTAAAGTTGGAGTGAATGTAAACATCTAGAAACCTGACTATCAAGGGAAGACATTGTGGGGTGTAGCATCCCTCTGTGTGCTATTCCAGCGCTCACACTGCTACCTGCAGCACTGCCCGTATATCTCGGTTGTGACCTGCAGTACCCTTGCTACGCTAATCCTGAGTCACACGGCAAGTTTTAAAATAATGTTCGGGTTTGTGTGAGGGAATAGGGGCCATCATTTACCGAAGGTAGGGGGATGTGACATTAAAGTTGACTGCAGTAGGAATGACTGGGGTTCCCCGGGTTCTTGATATAGGTTAGCATGTTTCACTTCAGACAGCAATCCCTCCCTGGACTGGCCACTTGTTTCTTGTCAAGGATTGGAGGGATGATGTGGAAAACTCGGCTAGTCCTGTTTCTCAGGACTTTACTCATTACGGTATTTACTGAGCACCAGCACACTTAGCATTATGCACATAGACATGAAGATTCTCTCACTGCCAGAAGGACCTTGCAATCTAGAAAAAATGCTGACCAAACTGTTCAGACAACATACACTGGGTGCTGCTCAGCATCTGAAGTGCAATTTTAAAGACTTTGTGGAAGTATGTTTTTAAGGAGGAGCTTCTAACAGGAGAGGGTGGCACAAACATGAGGGGTGACATGGAGATGATGCTATGTGCCTAAATACTGGTGTCCAAACTTGGTGGAGAGTGGAAGGAGATGAAGGCAGCAGGGAAGGGGGATGCTTGAGATGGTTAGGAAGAAATGAGAGCAGAAATGAAGATGGGGTAGATTTATGCGAGGCCTTGAAAGTAGAGATGTGAATCTTGACATCTGGAGAAAGGCAAGGAAAAGCTAAGGGAGGGATACAATGAGGGGAACACAGTGGGGCTGAAACTACTTTAATAATGGGAATCTGGGTAGACTGGAGGCGAGTGAGGTGAGATATGTTGGAGACCCCAGAGATGGGGGTTGCAGAATAACCAAAGGCAAGGATATAGCAACAGCAGGGATGGGGAGGAATTGATTAATTATTTTAGAGAGGTTGATGTAGGTGAAGAACTGATAAGGTTTGGTGATGTTAGAGCCTGAATCCTAGGGATGAACTTGAAGCTGAAAAAGAGTTTGTGTGTTTGGGGCGGTGAGGGTGAAGGTGATGGAGTTACGGACGTGAGAGGCCAGATCTCGATCAACTTGTGGCCTCCATTACCTCATGTGGTTCCCAGCCTGCTGGACCCCAGTGGTTTCAAAGCACAGTGCTTCTGAGAGAGCCAGCTATTGATAAACAGTGTTTGAAGGTGGATGCAGCCGTTGCAGTTCTGATCCCAGAGTGGACTGAGCTGGGAAGGGAGAGTACTGATAAAAAGGCAGGACAATCGCTCTGTGCACAGGAAGCTTAGATGCAGCAGGGGACTCACAGACTGACATTTGAATCCCTGCAAAGAAGGTTCTAGAATGAGTCTGGCAGTTGGAGAACAAGTGAGCCGGTCAGGGAGTCGGCTCGCCAGTCTAGGCTGTGAAGGGGCAAAGTCTCAAATCCCTGGCAGGTCAGAGATTTTTAATGTTTTCTTTCCTGTCCTCTAGGTCAATCCCTCTGAATCATGCTAGCCCAGCAATCCCCCTGACCACGGGAACGAGACAGGTGAGAGGATAGCTGCAGACAGCAGGATAGCAGATCGCAGGAGCCAGAGCAACAGCAGCTGCACAGGGAAACTTGTGGACAGCGAGACGAAGCAAGGGCTTTCTCACCATATTTCCCGAGGGCCTCACCCTGCAGACCCAAGCGGTTCCATAACCAGCGTCACAGGGATCCTTGGGGTGTGTGAGCGTTTGCGGCGTCAGGCCCTAACTCCAGTTGCGGGGAGAGAGGGGGGCCTTGGTAGGGACGGAAAGGGGAGGATAAGAGGGGAAAAGGGAAGGGTGTTCTGGTTTAGAGATACCCTCTGCAGCGCAGATTCACTGGGCTAATCGGATCTCAGTGTTGTTTTTCCCCTGGTATCTGCTCTGGGCGTCTGTCACTGTTTTTGAGAATTTATCTTTCTCATCAGAGCTTGGGTTTTTTCTTTCTTCACTCAGTGCCTGAAAGAGGAAAACATTAAAAAACGGTGTCCTTTTCTCAAAGCTGCGTTTGCTAGGCCTGAGCCAGGATAAACTGCCGCCTTATTCACTTGGTGTGTGAGGCCCTGAGTCATATGGGGGCTTTGTGAGGCCAGGCTGATCAGAGTTATCTATACAGTGTCTTTGATTAATGGGTTTTTGTCAGTTTTCAGTTACAGGTCTCCTATCCCAAAAGCAGTACGTTGGGTCCTGGCAGTTGCTCCCCAGTCTCTTTCCTGTGTCACACTTCCTGTCGTAAATGATACTACTATGCAGCCAGGTGTCAGCTACTCTGAAATGGTTGTCTTGGGTCACTGAGGACTGGGAACTAGGATATGGAGCCTTTCTTTTCTAGGTCAACCTATTCCAATCAGGCCTAAGGTACAGTATGTTTGACTGAAACTGGTGGTTCCTCTGAGAAATGATTTTGGCAGGCTCTTTGTCTAGTTCCCAGTGGGTAGGTGTCCACACCCCCAAATAACCCTGTCCCAAGTGGTGCTAATTGTGGCTCCCTTGTGACATTATCGGGGGGCTAGGACTAAATGGGCCATGGAGCCCAAACTCCCCTCTCACCCTTGTAATTCCACCATCTTGAATTGAGGCACATTCACTGTGAACCGGAGGTAGTTTGTGACTCAGCGACATCTTTGGTGTGCCAAACCTCCATGCTCTGCAGCAGTGGAAAAGGGGATTAGGTTTTAGTGGTTATTGGACACCAGTCCGTGTGCTGTGAGTAATTTTCAGCAAGATACGCAAAGGAGGCTGTTCGATGGGTCTGAAACTTCTCATAAAGGGTGCAGAGCTGTGCAAAGCTCCATTAGCTAAATCTCTCTGTAAACATCATCTGTTGTTAATTCCATCCTGGATTTTTACAAACAGAATTTCCTCTCTTTATATTTTGATTTTATGCTGGGAAGATTTTTAACTACATGAATGAATAAGAAATATTTGCACGATAAGTTAAATAACCATAATAAATCCCTGTTAATATTTGTATTACAGTAGGGCCTAAAGGCCCCCAATTATATTGGGGCTCCATTGTGCTAGGCACTATAGAGACACCTAGTGACAGACAGACCCAGCTCCAAATAGCTTTGTAGACAAGCCAAACAAATTTCAGGAGGGGAGAAAAAGGCACAGAGGGGTGAAGTGACTTCCCCCAAGGTCACATAGCAAACTGGTGGTAGAGCCAGAAGTAGAATCCAGGTTATCTGGCTCCCAATCAAGCCATTAGATCAAACTGACTCCCAAAGATGATGAGGTTTAATGATAAATAAAAGAACCTGCATAACCCTCAAGAGGCATGTAATAATATTGCTGTGGTCTTGTCTTTGCTCCCTCTCCCCTGCAATATTTTAACTTTCCTTCTTCATGACATGTCAGAACTTAGACTTCAAGCTCTTCATGGGGAGGATGTCATTTTTCTTGTCAGTAAAGCACTATTGTACATTTGTGGTATTATTTAATAAGTATCAGAAGCTGATACCTATTTCCAAAGGCCTTTGTGTTCCGGGCACCCTATAAATAAAAATGTTTATTATTTTAAGTCATCTTAGAATTCAAAGAATGTTCTTAAGGATAAGTTTGTTGGTTTATAGCTATGTATCATTCAGTATATTTGGGTGAGTGAGTTAATCGTACCGGTATGTTGTCAATGAAAAGAGCACTGTTTAAGTGTTCCCATGTACTTAAGTACTTCAAAGTACTTTACTGATGCTTTAAATACCTTTGATATTTAACTTTTTTTATCTGCAGGCACATTTTCAAAATAATTTTTTGAAACTATCACATCCCTCAAATGGTCCTGGATTCTGGTTGGCCCCAGGGCCCACTCCCCCCACTTGGGAACTTCAGGCCCTCAGTTCCAGTGGCGAGGGATTTCTTTTTGTTGGCTCTGTTTTTCCACCAGCCATAGAGGGTGCTGGTCGCCCCTCCCCCCCCCCCCCCGGCCTCGCTCCTTCACTTCTGACTGGTCCCTGCAGCTAGTTGCAGGAAGACTGTCAGCCTGGCCCAGCAGACGGGTGAATCACTCTGTGTGTGTGTGTGTGTGTGTGTGTGTGAGAGAGAGAGAGAGAACAAGACCAGTAGCTGTGTCCCCTGAAGGGTGGAATAGGAAAATGGCTACCAGCTGCTGGTCTTGCTCCAGTGCTGAACAGACTTCTGGGAAATTGGGGCCTAAGCAATTGCTTAATCTGCTTCTGCCTAGTACCACTGCTGGTGATTGTCATTGATGGTACTTCCCATTTCATTTCCTGTTGAGTTGTAAATCATTTCTGGGTGTTCTTTAATTCTGGAATATTTCTTCAGGCAATAATGGAGTCTGAAAATAAAGACAATCTCCATTTGCAGATTGTAGTGAGAGCTCCAAAGCACAGTTCTTGCTTGGCTGATAATTCTTCTTGAAGTCTTTAAACTATGATTTGAGGACTTCAGTAACTCAGCCAGAGGTTAGGAACCTATTCAAGGAGTGGGTGGGTAGGTTCTGTGGCCTGCAGTGTGCAGGAGGTCAGACTAGATAACAATAATGCAGAGGTGAAAGTAAGCCGGTACAGAGTACCGGCAAGAGCCAGTGCGCTGTACCAGGGTGGATCGGCTTCCCCAGGCACAATTTAAAGGGCCTACGGCTCCCAGCAGCGGCTGGAGCCTCTGGCCCTTTAAATTGCTGCCAGAGCCCTGGGGTAGCGGCGGCGGGGCTGGGGCGGTGATTTAAAGGGCCTGGGCCCTTTAAATTGTCCCCGGAGCCCCGCCGCCACTTCCTCAAGGCTCCGGCAGGCTCTGGGGATGATATAAAGGGCTCGGGGTGGTAGCGGCTGCCAGAGCCCTGTCCTCAGAGCCCTGCTGCCTGAGCCCTGGGGAAGTGGTGGTGGGGCTCTGGGGATGATTTAAAGGGCCCAGGGCTCTGGCCACCGCTACCGTCCAGGGCCCTTTAAACCGCTGCCAGCTGTAACCCCAGGGAGGGGGAAGGAGGCACTTGTCGGTACAGGATGGGCCAGGGCTGACTCTGACCTCCCCCAGCCCCTCCCCTTCTGCCAGAGGCCCCGCCCCTTCCGGGGGCCAGAGCTGGCCCCAGCCCAGCCCCATACCGGTAAGTCCCTAGACTTACTTTCACCCCTGCCATAATGGTCCCTTCTGGCCTTAAAGTCTATGAGATATCAGTGAAGATTATGGGGAAACAATTCGTGGACAATATAAGGCACCATCAAATTTCACCAAACATTGCAGGTAAATAATTATATATTATTAATTAAATATGATTCATTTAATTTTTTGCTAGCTGCATTTTCCCCTTAGTTGGACATATTTATTATTTCTTGAAGTGCTGTTTTGATGTGTTTTCTGGCCAAAAAAGGCCACAAATACCATATTTATTCTAATTCAGTTAGTAAAACATACGCACAAGCAGTATTTATAGTATGTTTTATATGTGACGTTAGCATTTGTTTTCCTTTTGTACGTGATCAGAATAATAATTAAAAATTAATACATGCATAGTACCACTCAATAAAATAGTTATTTGTTTTGTAGAGAAACCATGGAGAAAATATTTGAAGATGATGCATAAAAGGAAGGATTTTGGAGGCAAGCAAGCTGGTGATGACTTGTTTACAGTGTCTGAGGATATCCCAAAGTACAAGGCCCTCTGTTTGGGTACTTTTCTGCACTAGTGTCCAAATGAAAAACAGATAAGCTAATTCTCAATTTTGTTGTTAGTGATATGCTGCCGTATTGATTGTTGAAGCTTTCTCATTTTACTTAATGGAATTATTCCCAAGACCATTGTTATGTGTACAGAAACATTTAAAAATAAATTAGTGGGACAGTACAGCATGGTTCTTGAAAGAGTTAAAAACAAACTGGCATCTGTGCGTTATGTTTGCACAACTACCGATGTGTGGTCATATCAAGCGAGAAGCTATGTGGGTGTTACCCAGGTGGATTGACTCAGCTAACCTGAGAGTCAGTAGTCTTAGGTTTCTAACACTTTGTTGGAACTCATCCGTACAACAAGATCATTTCTCTAGCAACTGAGAAGCCACACATAGTCTGATCTGGCCTCAACAAAAATAACATGTAGTCACAGACAATGGTAGCAATTTCGTTAAAGCCCTGTTTTCAGGACCTGGAGGGATGGAGGATGATGCTAGCAAACAAGTGGACAGGCCCAGATTCTGATATATATAGCCATGTGAGCACTGAAGTTCTGTCATGCGATACTGCTGACTGAATATTTTACTTACCACCATTGTGACCTGCTTTTTGCACACACTGGAGAGCTAGCAACTATCAATGCTTGTAGGACTCTTGCCAAGAATTCTCAATATAAGCATCTTTTCAGATGTGTGGTGGGTAAGTGCCCTGACTTAAGCAATGCTGCACACCAAAGTCCAAAGAGTGCTGAGATTGTAAATGACACACTTGGAAAAACAATCCCCAAACCTGCCTTCACACAATAGAATTCAGAATTCAATTGCTTTCACCACATTTATGACATGCGTGGTAGCATTAATATTGTGATGGAGTGACTTCAGCTGCCAAAATTCACCAACACAGAGCTGGAATTTTGATGTGAGTGGCTGAAGGTGATGTCCCAGTTTCAACTGCACTTTACAGACTTCCAGTGGAAGAGAACATAGTCTTTCTATGGTACAGTTCTGTCTATTGTGCTTGTGCTGAAATCCAGACTTGACTCATTTCCCCCAAAATACAGTTCTTGCTTGGTAGATAGTTTGAAGAAGTGACTTAGAAAATGATTTGGGCGTATTTTGATCTTTGATACAGCTGTGAGTAACAGAAGTACAAAGTAATTCATCATTATTTCTGTGTCAGACCCATTTTTTAAATTGCACTGGCTGCATAATCAGGATTATAGAAAAACTGCAGAGGAAGTTTTTTTTATACAAGATCTGATTTGTTATGACACTTGACCAAAGCCGATAGAACAAGTTACAACACCCAAAGCTGCCACTAATCTCTGTGGCCTGGGTGATCACGGGGCACCTACATCTTTCTCCGTTTTACGGACTGTTGGGATGCAGTACCTTAGTGATCCATCGCATGAATTGAATCAACTGAAAAGATATCCATCAATTGCTAAGCTTTTTATCAAATTTAATACCATACTGCCAAGTTCTGCTCCTCTGGAAAGACTATTCAGTAGCGCTGGGCAAATCCTTTTGCCAAGAAGGAACCGTCTTCAGGATATGTTTGAGATTATGCTGCAATTGAAGAAAAATGTCCATTTCATGGAGTGATGCTGCTGTCTGTACAAAATATTGTAATAAATATATATATAAAATGGAAGGGAAATGTATTAATTTATTTACATTTATAAGAGATATTTTTGTTATGCCATGCTTATTTGTATATATGAATACAATTTCAATGTTGTTCTTTTTCTTTCTCTTCTACTATGCAGTTATATTATTTACGTAGTTGTCCATATATTGACCAGACAGTTGATTTGGGAGTTAAAACTGCTTGAACTAGTACTTATGCTTTCACTTGAAAATACATGCATACTATTTCCACAGCATACTTATAAGTACTTCTGTAATGGTGTTCTTCGTATTTGTACTTAAGTACTTATCAGTATTTATGGCAACACAAGATAAAGATATGGACCAAGGAGGCAATGTACTGACCTGGATTAGGCTATGGTTCAGGGTTTAGTTTGGAGAGAGAATCTGGATCCACTTTCAGTGGTACTGAAATGTTGAGAGTCAGATTTCTGCCATCTTGAATATTGGAAATCTCATGAGATCATCTTGAGAATTCTGGTATATTGGGATGAAATCTCGTTATTTCTGTTTGGGATGTGGTTGCACTGGAAAATAATCCCTTACTGGTTTTGGATCCAAGAACCAAATTTTTAGAGGTGGGTTCAAATCTGGGATTCAAATCCCTTAATTTCTAAAATTCAAAGTGGTTGAATTCAACTCTGATATCATAGGGTCAGATTCTTATACCTTGCCCTCAATAGTACTATCCCTGGATTAAGGCACTACTCAGCATGAGTAAGGGGGTTAGAATCTGACCTATGGTGTTTTTGTTGTTATTAAATGGACTCCTTCCCGGAGTATAGGTCACTTGCGGCATTGGGCCAATCTGTTATATTCTAGGAGTAAAGATTTCCGTAATTGTAGTGTTAGTGTTTCTGGGTGAGATTTTCAGAAGCACTCAGCATTTGCCTAATTCTGTTGCTGCTGAAATCAATAGTGGTTTACTCTTGAGTTAAATCCTCCCTTTTGTGAGCAGTCAAAAAGATAGTGAGCAAAATGAGAGTGACTGACAGATGTGAGTGAGGCTGCATGTGGGATGTATAGTTGGTGATCAAGACAGCTTGGATATTCCTCAGCAGAAACTTTTGTTCATAGTACCACTGGGAAATTAAACAATATATCACTCTGGTACCAGGAAGCCTATCTGGATAAACTGAGGAGAAAATGGAGTCTGTGTTAGCGGCTATTTCTCCTAATGGCATAGCTCACAGAACATGTCCCTCTTGAGAACAGCCTCATATTGTTATGTGGTCACTAGGGCAGTTTATCACCAGTCTGGATGCAAGAGGTTTTTTGGTATTTTGGGGATCCTGTTGAGAAACTTTTCCAGAGAGTGTGGGAGCATTTTGATGGGTTTAGAGGGTGTAGGAGATGTGTCAGCTGGAGGGTGGGGAAGTGAAGGTCAGGCCAGGGGTGTTTTTCTGGGAGATGCCTACTCATTGTCTCCTATCTAGCTCACAATGCACATATACCATTCCTCTGATGACCCATTTCTTTTTAGCCTCCAGATCTGCATGATTCTTGTCCTTGCCCCTTGCAACATCCCTCCTTCTCCTGAAAATAATCCTTGACCCATTTTCCCAACTCTTAAAGGTGAAGTGGGTGCCCAAGGCCTGCAAACACAAATGTGAAGTGCAGTATTGAGGGTACCAAGTCCTGGTCTCATGGGTCTGGTATACTCCAAGGCATGGAGCTTCCCACCATAGCCATGTGCACAGCTCACCCAGGGAACCCTATACAGAGGCAGCTGTATCCAGAGTTCATCTGCAAGTTAATAAGGGAGGATCTGCCCAGAGTACTGAATGGGGAGCACTGGTCAATCTATTTATTATAGTGAAACTGATTATTAAAAGGTTCCAGTGATGAGGATCCTCCATGTAAACCATCCTGTTTTCCAGAGGTGCAAATTGATACCATCAGCAAACAATGCTGCACTCAACAGCTCAGGAAATGGCAAGCATGCACTGTGTTAAAAAAAAAGACAGCAAAACTCCAATGAAACAGTGAGTAGAAGCTAATCAGTAAGACAGACCTGGTGTGCTGAACATCTTGTGGAAGATAAGTCTGTGCTGCTTGATTCTTTTCAGTCTTTTTGGTGACTATGATAAGGAGGAGGCAGTTGCTATGTCAGGGTTACTCGTGTTTTTGGAACAGTAAGTTCAGAAAAGACAAACATCTCAACTCCATTTCTGGAGAAACATACCAGGCTTTGTGCACAGATACTGGTTTGTTACTGGACACTGAGCCTGTGTTGAAAGGCCATGAGAAGGATTCACTGTAATAGCTTTCAGTTCTTTATCTCCTTTTGTCCCAGTCAGTCTCAAAGCTCAGATCCAGATTTTCAAAAGAGTTCAGCATATTGAATTCTTCTGAAAATCTGTCCACTAGTGTCAGACTGAATGATACTGAACACTTTTGAAAATCTAGCCTTCCTGGGAACCTGAGCTCTTTTGAAAATCTGACCCCAATTGTGGGCACTGAGTACTTGAAAATCTGGCTTCACACACTCTTTAGGCCTGATCAAGGCAGGTGCAGAGCACCTGCAACTCGAGATTGAAATCCATGGTAGTTGGGCGTGCTCTGCACTGTCAGAATAAGGCCTTTTATATGGAGGAAATGCTTCACCCACGACTGAAATAGATCCACATTTTTGGGGGGAGGAGGTTTAAAAAGGTTGGCTGACTAAGGGTACGTCTTCACTACTCACTGGCTCGGCGGGTAGTGATCGATCCCCGAATTGACACCTGTACTCCACCTTGGCAGGAGGCGTAAGCGGAGTTGATGGGGGAGCTTCCGCGGTCGACTCGCCGCCATGAGGGCGGCCTGCTAACTCGAACTAAGATACTTCAACTGCAGCTACGCGAATAGTGTAGCGGAAGTTGCGTATCTTAGTTTGAACCCCGCCCCCCGCAGTGTAGCCCAGGCCTAACAGTGTATGTGACACAACTGTTGAAGACAGACAGTGAAGTAAAATTCCATATCCAACTTCAAAATACATAGTGACTTTAGCATGGCAGAATGTAATAATTATACAAGTTGGAAACCATCCAAAGCAATAGGTAAATACTCCTGCCCTTGCAAAAAGTGCTATGAGAACTTTAATGGCTAAAAACAGGGCCTCTTTTTTTAAACCTCATCCTAAACACAGTGTCTCTTAACATCATGCTGGTGGTTTGATTCAGCAGTGACTCAGAGGGAAGACCATTCCATACTGAATCACCAGCACCGCTTTCTGCAGTTCCTGGATTTTCCGTGGAGGTCTCCCAATTTAATGACTGATCATGCTTTAGCTTGTGAGATCTGAATAAGATCCTAGCCTGAGGTGGGATAAGCCTATGGCAGTAAACAGGCACTGAATGGTTAGAACAGTCCCCAGTTGCCAGCTGCTACATTTGTGATAAGTGGATGTGAGACAGAGTAATACAGTTGGAATGTCAGGGATTTGGGGAAGCTTATCTGCAGGAATTAGCTTAATTTTCTTTGAGTTTTGTGACAAACCTAGAAAGGCTGAGGTATGGTTTGAATAAGCATCCAAAGACCACAGGCCCACTGTGACATCTATGAACTTCTTCAGCTGGAAGAGACTTCCCCGTGTGATTTCCGGCTTCTCCTATGTCTAGTGAGGATGGAAATACCACAGGAACTGTCTTTTGCCTGCACCCTGGAGACAGGCAGGGAAAAAATATGGAACAAAATTTCAAACCTCAGAAAAAGTTTGGTTCCCGCACAAGGAGCTGGTCATCTATGTAGAACTTGATATCTGCATGTTAACAAGGTGGTATGGCCTGCTCTCTCAGCATGCTGATCTGCTGTACTGTCTGATTTCGTTCTATGCTGCCCAATATCATAGCATGCTAACTGCTATCTCCATTTTTCTTTCATTTTCCCATTTCATGTTGATCCAATTTAAGAGCCACAATATTGGTCTGTAGTCATCTACTCCGCCAACTTTGAGGTCTAATCAAGTTGACCATTTGGAAGATGTTAGAAAAATGTCATTCATGTTAATTTTGGGAAGAGGGGGTCCCAGTAAGAAAAAGAGTGTGCCTGTCTGTGTGTGCACATATATGTGCAGTCTCGATTTTCCAATCCAGGAAGCAGTGAGAATGGAGAGGGAAACAACTTTAAACCTAATGTCCAGTGAGAACCGCACAATATTGTGATCTCCAATTCCCCAGGCTCAGGACTGGCTCCTAACAGACTTCCCACAACTGTAGGTAAAGCATGAGAAGGGTCAAATGCTTGCCTGATGAGCAAAGGGGATTAATTCCCTAGAGCCACACTTCCTCCCAGAGAAGACTCTGCTTCATGAAATTGCAGTCTCATTCAGGGTCAGTTTATGCACCATGACTCCAGTAACCGAGCAGGAACAGATATAGCCAGCAGTGGCTTGCACTGAACTGTGTGTTTAATTCTGCTAGTGTTCTGCACTGAAATCAGGTGTAGCCCAGACATCCAAGAGAGATAGCTACTCTAGAACATATTGAAAATCAGCTTATTGGGTAGCTACAATAATCTATCTTCCGGGATGATCACTTTTAAACGGTCCCTTTTTCGTCATCTAGCAGAGCTTTACACTAAAAACATAGAGGAGACAAAAAGGAGCTGAGGTCCCTCTGCAGTTCTAAGGAGTTGACTCATGGAATAAGCCCTCTTCTGACAAAACACTCTCCTCACCCCGATGTGTCTGATAGTGGAATAATTCCTGAGGGATAATTCCTCCCTGACCCTAAATAGTCATCAGTTTAATCCTCAAGTGAACAGCAAATGCTTCAGTTAAGCATCTAATCCCATTTATACCCTCAGATACCAATTATTGTAAATAAAACACAAAAACTAGAGATGGAAAGGCCTAGTATTAGGTCCTCTAGTGCACGCTGCTGCAAGCATGGGGGTTATTTGATTAGTTGGGATCCAGGTCACTAGCGTGGCTATTTTTTTTGTTAATTTCTTAGTATTGGAGCAATGATATAAGCCATTTTAGAATTTTGATGAGATTTCCTCCAATAGCAGCTTTTAAAGGGTCAGGTATTGCGCCCAAGGCATTTAACAATGTGATCCTGAAGCAGCAGGAAGAGAGCCTAACATAGGAAAACCTGTTCCTGAAAGCAATGTATACACATGAATTTGTACTCCCTTCTCTTGCTGCATTAAACCCTACTTTGGGTACTACTGGGTTTGGAAGTGTGGGGATTTCCCAGATTTTACTGTGCCAGTTTAGCTACCTTTAAGAGTTGTTTTTGGAAAACAATAATATAGCCTTTGTAGCAAGGCCTTTGTGGGATCCATCATCTCTCCAATATTTTTATTGTGTTCAAATGATGTGCTATGGAAATATAAATAATAGGCTTTGTCTGCAAACTTAACCTCTTGGATCTTACTTACTATAACCAGCATACCCCAGGGGGAATGCATCTACTACAGGGGTAGTCAATTATTTTTTGTCAAAGTCCAAATTTCTTGGTCAAGGTATAGTCAAGGTCCAGACTCCACAGAAACATATTTCACACCATAATAACAATAATAAGTAAATAAAAAAAATTTTTGGTCCATTCAAAAGCATTTGGTGGTCCGGATTTGGCCCACAGTCTGCCTATTGGCTACCCTGATCTACTGTATAGTTTGAGGGATCCTTGTGGCACCTTAGAGACTAACAAATTTATTTAGGTATAAGCTTTTGTGGGCTATAACCCACTTCATAAGATGCATGGAATGAAAAATACAGTAAGCAGGTATAAATATACAGCATAAAGATGTAAGTTCCCTTACTAAGTGGGGAGTCAGTGCTAATGAGGCCAATTCAATCATGGTGGATGTGGCCTATTCCCAACAGTTGACAAGAAGGGGTCAATATCAACAGAGGGAAAAATTACTTTTTGTAGTGACCCAGCCACTCCCAGTCTTTATTCAGATCTAATTTGATGGTGTCAAGTTTGCAAATTAATTCCAGTTCTGCAGTTTCTCATTGAAGTCTCTTTTTGAAGTTTTTTGTTGAGGAATGTCCACTTTTAAGTCTGTTATTGAGTGTCCAGGGAGATTGAAGTGCTTTCCTATTGGTTTTTGAATGTTCCAATTCTCGATGTCTGATTTGTGTCCATTTATTCTTTTGTGTAGAGACTGTCTGGTTGGCCAATGTACATGGTAGAGGGGCATTGCTGGCACATGATAGCATATATCACATTGGTAGATCTGCAGGTGAACGAGCCCCTGATGGTGTGGCTGATGTGGTTAGGTCCTATGATGGTGTCCCTTGAATAGATATGCGGACAGAGTTGACAACGGGGTTTGTTGCAGGGATTGGTTCCTAGGTTAGTGTTTCTGTGGTGTGGTGTGTAGTTGCTGGTGAGTATTTGCTTCAGATTAGGGGGCTGTCTGTAACCTGAAGCAAATACTCACCAGCAACTACAAATTAGGCCTGAATAAAGACTCGGAGTGGCTGGGTCACGACAAAAAATAACTTTCCCTCTGTTGATACTCATACCTTCTTGTCAACTGTTGGGAATGGGCCACATCCACCCTGATTGAATTGGCCTCATTAGCACTGACCCCCCACTTGGTAAGGCAACTCCCATCTTTTCATGTGCTGTATATTTATACCTGTTTACTGTATTTTTCACTCCATGCATCTGATGAAGTGGGTTATAGCCCACGAAAGCTTATGCCCAAATACGTTTGTTAGTCTCTAAGGTGCCACAAGGACTCCTCATTGTTTTTTGCTGATGCAGACCAACAGGGCTTCCCCTCTGAAAGCTGTACAGTTTGACTCTACTTAGCATATTCCAGATGAAATGCACCTGCTGTGCAGCTGAATGCACTCTTCCAGCCTCTGTTCTGCTTCGTGCCTCCTCCTCAAACCCTCATCTCATCACAACAACCCCTCCTTTCCCCCTCACCCGTTCCAGCACTTACTGCCTATCCCTTTCTAAAGACTGTATCTTCCTGTCTTATACAAGGCAGCTCACACCAGCAGGGGAAGTCCTGAAGCTCACCCGAGTGCTGAGCTGTGAAACTTTTTGTTGTCTCAAAGTCACGTTGACCTAACTGCTGCAGCGCAGGCACACACATCGCATCTGCTGCTGTTGTCTCACATGAGGGAGCTGCAGTCCAATATTAAAAAAGCAACAAGAGCATTAAATTATTCAGCAATGGAACATTGTCATCCCCCCATAAAATTATTTTGACCTGTAGTTTTCTGTGGAGTCCATTGCTCTTAAATGTGCAGTGAGAAAGGAAATTAAAAATTAATCTTTATTTCCATCTCAGAAGAAAACCTTAATTCTCTGCATTGAAATTATACTCGTAATCCGGGATAATAAATTATAGTTTTTAATTGCAGCTAGTCACAGCCAATCAAATGTGGATGTCTCTCTCTCACTCTCGCTCCCTTTAACTTTGCTATGCAGAAGAACTCGTGGAGTGCTGGAAAAAATTCACATACAAAGATCAGAGCTCCTAGCACCATCCAAGACAAGTCCAGGCCACCTCACAACAATAATACTTTTCTCTGGAGTCTTTTACTTGAGACACTTTGCAAACATTAATTTTCAAATGCCTACGTAGTATGTGTTAGGCACTTATTATTTTCCTCATTTTAAAGAGGGGGAAACTGAGGCATAACGCTGCTGAGTATCTAGCTCAAGGTCACACAGTGAGTCAGGTGGCAGAATGTGGAATAAAACCCAGGGGTCCTGATTCCAATTCAGTTGCTCTTAACTACCTGACAACACTCCTTCCCAGAGGTGGGAATCATGACTCCCAGTTCCTTGCTCTGACCCCTAGATGGACTTTCTGGTCAACCAAGGCAATCTTCCAAATAGCTATCTGTGATGTCACTTCAGGAAGAACTGCTTTTTGAAGAACAGGAGGGTTGTATAAAGTTAAAATGACTGTTGTCGTGTGTGTTCTATCCTGGAGAGGTGAGACCTCCAGGGTTTGTACACATGTGTGGAGAGGGGAGTCCAGTCACCCTGCAGGGTTGACTGCATGCAGGGGTTTGCGGGACAGGAAATGGAGAGCTCCCCCATTCTGCCTCTAGGAATTCAAAGAAATTCATCTGCACCACATCCTTTATCATTTTTCTTACTCTTAACATCCTCTTGTGCTTGTCAATATCTTTCCAGTAATGTGGTGGCCGAAACAATTGCTAGGCCAACTCTTATGGCACTTGAAACCAAAAGATACACTGATGGGGGATTTTAACTGCCTGGAAGTCTGTTGAATAACAAATACAGAGTCTCAAGCATCACCAAAGAGGTTTTGAAGCTGTGTGGAAGATAATTTATGGTCCAGAAAGTAGCGATTTCAAGTAGAGAAGAAGCCATCCTGGATCTAATTCTTTCCAACAGAAAGCAACTAATGGAATTACAAGAATACTAGGGGAAACACAAATACACAGACCTCTCCAAGGGATTAATGGAAATAGCCAACAAACTTGCTGAACTACTGACAATTCCTTTTGATGCCATGGGCATCAGGAAGAGATACCAGAAGGTTGGAGAAAAGCAACTGTTGTACTAATTTTCAAAAAAGAAAGAAGAGTGATCCTGGCAATTACTATCCTACAAGTCTAACTCTATACTTATATATTTTACCTAGCAAATAATGGAACAAGGATTAAGAGCAAAACAAAAATTGTTAAACATCTAAATGATCCAGCCGTAAGTAACAAGCAACAGTGGGTTATGAAGAATATATTTTGCAGGAAAAGCTTGATTTTTTAATTTTATATAATTAAAAAAATAGTGACTAAAAGTAAAGAGGTAGGTATATTTGAATTTTAGTAAAGCATGTGAATGAATTTCATGAAGTCTTACCTGAAAAGATTAATTCAATTTGGCCTGGGTAGGAACACATGGAAAAGAAGGGCAAATTAGAGACAGGGAACATGAGAATTGAGGAGAATATGTTGATGCAGAAAGAGAGGAGAGCTATGTACTTATGTTTGGTTGACATTTGATTGAGAGAGAAGATAGTCCAGAGATTAGCAGAGTGGATTGATTAAATCAAAGCAATTTAAATCACCAATTATAATCAGGATTTAAATCAACAAGCAGAAAAATGTGATTTAAATTATTGATTTTAATTGTGTTTTACATGTGTACTTTTTAGTTATTTTTCTAAAGAAAGGTTGTTTCTCATTGGTTGGTAACCATTAAAACTTGTTTATTTGCAACTAAATATATTTAAGCAACATAGCATAACTTTTTATCTGATGATTGAATTTTTACTTGCAGTTTGTGTCAAGTTGTATTTGGATGGAAATTCAAACTCAATTAAAATGCACTAGAGCACCATTTACATTTTTTTATTAAATAAAACTACCTTAAATGTGCTTGATACATAAGGGGGGAAAAGTTTATCTGAACATGTTTTGCACTGAAAGCTAACTAACTTACTAAATAATACTTCCTTTATTTGTAATTATTGAATTGAACCGATTGTTTCTGATCACAATGTTCTTCAAGGCTTTAGAACTAGTAGATCCCATCCTCGTTGTTATTCCTACGTTGGAAGAGGAAAGTAAGCTTTCTTGCTGTTTTTGGCCCCCAATTGGTTCCTTATCTTTGAATGAACTAGTCATTGAATTGAACTAGTTGAATAAACTGAAATGAAGAAGATATTCTTTCTGCACCTGCAGAAGAGGCTACTGCTGTCAAAAGCTGTTTTAGCACTTCAATGAACTCTGGTTCCAGGTGCTTAGCCAGTGATTTCCATCAGTTCAGTGGTCTGACTTTCTTTAAAACTTGTCAGCAAACATGCACTGCTTAATGTTATTTTTTGTATTTAATTTAAATTATTTTAATAGATTATAATAATTTTAGGCCTTAATGTAGGTTGTCATGATTTCAAATTTAATTTTAAACAGGTTTATTTAAAAAACCCTATATTTAATTTAAATAAAAACATTGATTTAAATTAAAAACATCTGTGGTTTTTTTAATTGACTTTTATCCACCCTAGTAATTAGGTTGGTAGTCTGGGATTTCAAAGACCTGGGTTCAATTCCCTTCTCTGCGATGGGCAAATGGAAATGGTAGCTCTGTCCTGCCTCCCAGGGTTATTGTAAGGATGAATGCATGAAAGACTGTGAGGTGCTCAGATACTACGGTAGTTTGGACCATATAAGTACTTAAAGTAGATTTTTCTCAGGCACTCTTGATGTGTTACTCATAACTGCTCTGTAGGTCGGACATGCATCACACACAGAGGATCTGATTCTCTGCTTCAGATCACAATAGCAGAATTTTAAGCTCACTTTGTGCTGGCATAATTGATGGTACAAGACGCAGGGCCAAAATGAATCAGCCGTGGAGGTCCATAAGGGAATTGGCAAACTTGTATGTTACATTTTACTATTCTGCGTCTGTGATAGGCCATGACGCCTGTTCCTTGAACTTGGCCCAGAATCATGTGAGACACAGAGGGATAGCTAAATAGAGCTCCAGATATGTAAGTGAAAGGGAGTCATTTTAGTACATCTGAAACTTCACTGGGAACATTCAGGCTGCTTTTCTTCTCAGTAGTGGGAAGTAATGGGGGAAAGTGTCCTCTCTGTGCCACCTTCACATGCGTGCACACGCACACACGTACATACACTTATGTACAAAGGCTATACACAGATATTCTCTCTTGCGCGCACACACACATTGTACAGCTCTCTCATATACACATTTTCTCCTGTATCAAACTAGTCCCACCTTGAAAGCTTCCTTGGTTAACTGCTCATTTCAAAATCATTATTAGCGTATTTGCGTGGGGATTTTGGAATTTAATTAGCCTCTTTTGAACTGCTCTTAGCATGTTTGACTAGAGAAACAGAAAATCCCTCCCTGACTTGTTTGCTTTCCTCCTTCATTGGTTTTTAACTGGAAGAGAAAACCCATATTGATGGGTTTTGCAGCCCTCCTGATGCAACTGGTGCTGATTCTCAGGATAAACTCCCTGAAGAAAGCTGCTTATCCTTTGAGGCATCAAGGTCTCTATTGTAAGTGTGCAGGATGTGTTGAGATCAATGTAGAAAGGTCCAGTATCCTCATTTACCACAGCAGAACTAGACTAGCTGCTGATAGGTATCATGTAGTTAGGTTCTGTGCAGTGTCCACACACAGAGCTGTTTCATCCACCTCAAGTCTGACCTGCAACAGCACCTCGTATTCCAGTCCCAGGATCCTGACAGCTCTGCCAATATACCTCAATTCTCAGCTCCAGCAACACCTGCTTTTCAGTCCTGGACGCCCAAGCAGCTCTGCTGGTGCACCTCTATCCTGACCTGTTCTCTGATTTTTCAGCTAGTCCCAAGCCTCTCCTGAAAAAAAGATTAGGAATTGTGCGGTGACTTTGCAAAGTTGGTAAATGTTCACAAGGAACCAGGCTGAGGCTTCCAAAATCCTTTCACTTGCTGAGCTAAGATACAACTGAACATACACTTTGCCTCTGGAGGTAAAAAGGCTAGCGGATGCAGAACATTTTTCATCCTTCATTTTGGTAACACTTTATTCATATCAGAAATGCCTTGGATCTGAATCTCAAACACCTACTCTCATAGTACAGACCCACAGACATAGATTTTCTATTAAAGGTACATCTTCAGAAGTCTAGTTTTGTCCAGTATTGATTTGAAAAACTAGACTCAGAAAAGTACAATCATGTGTCTGACAGTTGCTGCTTACACTTACTTACACACACGCGCGCGCAAACAAACCACAGTGGTTGTGACCACTGCCTCTGGAACTGGTTGTATTGGTCCTGAATTGAGGAAGGATGACTAACTTAATTACTTGATAGTTTTGATTTCTAAAATTAAACAGCCCCTGTGGCCTGCCATATGTGCAACTCTGTTACTATATTTACACCAGCAGTTAGCAAACCGCATCGGCTGAGTGAGAGACTACAGCTGCAGCTAGTGTCTGTGCTGGAACTGTGTTCACAGATGGTGGTTTCCCCATTTTCTTGACTGCCCCTGATTGCAGTACCATAGGCAGCTGCCATTCATTTTTCTTATATGAACAAATATCCATGTGTTTGTGCAGCTTTTCCAGTTAATTCCCAGTGATTGGTCTATAAATGTGTCCTGAGACTCCCTCACTGTATATCAGCTTGAGAGAGTGTGGAGGTTAAAATGACTCGCTCTAGACCAGTGATTCTCAAACTTTTGTACTGGTGACCCCTTTCACGTAGCAAGCCTCTGAGTGCAACCGCTCTTATAAATTAAAAACACTTTTTAATATATTTAACACCAATATAAATGCTGGAGGCAAAGTGGGGTTTGGGGTGGAGGCTGACAGCTCGCAACCCCCCACATAATAACCTCATGACCCCCTGAGGGGTCTCAACCTCCAGTTTGAGAACCCCTCATCTAGACCACATTATAGAACAGCAAAGCAGAGTTCAGAGGTTCCTACCCAGAATGCAAAAGGAGATGCTTTCTGATATACAATTAAACTGCAAAATAGCCTCCCAAGGGAAATGGTGGAATCCCTCAATACAGAGTCATTGTATTGAATGTATTGTAGTTTATGGCCCTGCATTGGTTGAGGGTGGTGGTGAGGAAATGAATGAAGTGACAGTTTTCCTTTCTACTTTATATGATGGCAATTAGTGGGACTACAAGCACTATACAGATTTATTTAAAATCAGATGAAATAGCAGACACAACTAATGGATAAAAACCAAAATGCAATGTATTGCAATGGGGGGATCATTGTCTAGTTCTCTGAGAGAGGGGCTGGGAGTCAGGACTGCTGAGTTCTTCTCCTGGTCAGGCAGTGTATCAATATGGCCTTAGGTAAGTCACTTAACCTCTCTTGTTCCCCAGTTTCCTCATCAGTAAAACAGACCTATCCCACAGAGGGATTAGGAGACATAATTAATAATTAAGTACTTTAAGATATTTGGATTTAGGTGCAATTGAATTGCAAAGTATTGTTAAGTATTAAATGGGATTTTGTTGATTGGTTGTAAGTTTTGTTGTGTGCTGGGATGCACAGGAGCTAGCTTGCCATTGTAGAGTTGCTTCAGACTGTAGATCAGCACACATCATTTTGTTGTTGCATGTACTTTGAGTAGCTGATACTGGGGGGGTTAACTTTCAAAATACATATATTATTTTATTTTTAAGTGGCAAAACATAGCTATTTGAATCTTGCAAATTGATTTAAAGGAGAAAAAAGAGACAGTAGGTCAAGTTTGGAGTCTCCCAACCTTGACAGTCTCCCTTTGAGACTGGTAAATTAACAAACAAACAAAGCCCACAACAAAAACTAACTTATATAAAAGTGTCAAGCAACATGTATCAATGCAGTCACCTGACTTACACCCACACACGCATTTGAGAATGTTTCCCTCTGTGTTAGAAGCACAAAAGGAATTGAGCCAACAGAGCCCTTGTGATTCCTTGGAATTGTTTCTGGAATAGAATATTTCGTAGCCTTTTATTTGGATACACAAGTTCCAGTGTTTATCTTCAGCACCTTGATCACCATCTTACTGCTCCCAGCCAGTAACCATTACCTGAGTTCCATGGAAATATTGGTGGCTCTTGAGAAAGAAGGAGGAAAGGAAGGATGCTTTTGTGGCTAAAACATTGGACGGGAAGTCAAGAGACCTCGGTTCTCTTCTGGCCTCCACCGTTGACTTGCTATGACATCTTGGGGAACACACTCAACCTCTCTGTGCCCAGTTTTTCCATCTGTCTTTTGGAAAATCTATTTACCAGCCTGCCACCAGGTGACACTGGCCTTTAAGAGGGAAGAGGCCAGTGCACCTGCAACTTGTCAACTCACTCCAGCTGATCTTATAAGAGGGCTCCTGGGCACTAGAGAGGGGAGAGAGCTCGTGAGTCAGAGATGCCTGAGAGCACGGACTGAGAGAGATAGAGAAGGGCAGGTGAGAGCTGCCTGAGGAGCAAAGGAGAGACCCACGGAGGAGAAGGAGAAGCAGTAGCAGCACAGGAGAACTGGTACAGGGAATCACTGAGAAGGGTAAAAGTTCAATGGTAAGGACTGGCCAGAGCTGGGGAACCCTTGCTGAGCTAAAGGAGAGCTTGTGCAGAGGCCCCTATGAGGAAAGGGAAGAACCACCCTGGTTAGGAGAAGCTGAGTCCAACACAAGAGGGTTGATGCTGGAGAGTGGATCTCAGGAGCAGGGGTAGGACTTACAGGTAGGGAATTCTGTTGCAGGAGAAGACTCACAGGAGAGATTCAAAGTCTTGGCACTCTCTGTTACGAGGCCTGGAGAGTGGGGCCTTGGAACAGAGGCAAAAGGAACTGTGACAGAGTGGTTAATGATTCTTGGGTGGGTTACATGGGAACGGTGATTTAGGAATGGGATTGAAGAGCTGCTGTATTATAGCCTGGTTTTACTTTGCAGATTTGAGAAGAATGATTTGTTACACATCATGTTGTGTGCTGCCCTTATTTTGTCCTGTGACTGTTAATTGCCCACTCCATTTTCAGCGGTCTCCCCTCCAAATGTGTTATACTTAACAATCTGTTCCACTTTGTAATTAGCTTGAACACTCTGGTTACCTTCCCCAGACCTGAGAAAGTGCTCTGTGAAGCTCAAAAGTTTGTCACTTCCACCAACAGAAGCTGGTGCAATAAAAGATATTACCTCATCCACCTTGTCTCATATTTAACCTGAACTTTTGGGTCTCACTCTATTCACAAAACGGAATCGCTGTGTGAAAGTGCTTAGCTGCCAGCATCTGGAGGGCAATACCTATATGAAAATGACAAGGTGAATAAATTAAAGTAGCCACCACTATCTCTCATGCTGTATAAATGGCTTGTACTGATTGTTGCTTTTAAATAATTAATATTGTAATCCATAGCATAAGAGACGAAATAACTCTACTACCTTCTTACAGGTACCTTCTTTTCTGCGTCCTCCTGCTCTTCCTGGTGAAGACTGATTTAACAGATGTACCTGAAGAAGACAAGAAGAAAGGCAGTAAAATAACAAGACAGGACAGCTTCTGATAGGGGTGAGGAAGATCAATTTTTTGAAAGATTCCAGGAGAGGAACTAGGATGTCTGGAAGGTCAGAGGGTTGCACAGAATAGGACAGGGGCTCTGGAAAGGCAGAATATTGTGTAGCCTGGAACTGGGGGTGTCTAGAAAGCCAGGGCAATGTACAAGCCGGGGACTGGAGCTCTGGAAGGTGAGAGGATTACTCTGTTTGGACATGTGGAACTTGTGAGAGATGAATGGTGGCTGAGAGTTGTTGTTCAGTATCTGAATGATAAATTATAAAATGTTATACACCCGATGGGATTATAGATAGGGTTAAAATGAAAACATTCATGTTGTAGGAGAGGGGAGGTGAGCAAAGACCCGAGATGGGGATGGGCTGTGGTTTGGATAAGGATCTCTGTTCTTGGACTGGGCCCTTTGGATGGGGACACTGACACACTCCAAGATTTAATTGGCTATTCCTGAGAGGTGTTATAACTTCAGAACGATAGGTTCACTGTATAGGGGGCACTGTGCTGGGGAAGAGGGAGAGAGATTTGCTAGAGCTAGACTTTTGGAAGGAGTGAGTCCCAACTTGTCCCTCCCACTGATGCATGGAATCTCCCTGCTGCTCCCCAAGATTCCCTCCCTCAATCTAGGAAGCAGCAGAGGTGGGCCTCGGTTGATGCTGCAGCCCAAGCAAAAGGTGGTGTGAATTTTTGCATGCTCAGTTCGGCAATACTGAGAGAGTCTCTAGGGTCAAAGAAGGTGGGTGGGGGCAGAAGACTTGTAGTGGCCAAGAGAAGTGGGAGTGGTCTTATTTTCAATTGGGTTGGATCGGGAGGGGGTTAGCACCTCCCTTTCTGTTCCAAAGAGGGAAGAAGGATGAGGATTTGGGCTCTCTCTCTACTTACAGTTCTTAGGCTCAGGCTGAGGCAACAGCTCCTTAACAATAACGCTGCCTTGCTCTAGCACCTTAATCAAAGGCTCTCAAAGTGCTTTACAGACATTAATGCATTAAACCTAATCCTCAGTCCCCCCTCCTTCCTGTGATGCAGGCATGTCTCTCCCCACTTTTATAGAAACAAAGACTCAGAGATGCTTGAGCCCAGACTTTTAAAGGTATTTAAGTCTTGCTCTGCTCAGAATTACAACAGCTAAGTGACTTGGGAACCTCATTTCAAAATGACTTAGGCATTTAGGAGCCTAATTCTCATTGGATTTCAATGAGACTTAGGCTTCTATGTGCCTAAGTTACTTTGGAAAATGACTTAGGCTCCTAAATCACGTAGGGCTTGCATTGCTGAGTGGAGCAACTCCTAAATATCTGTAAAATCTGGACCTGAATGAATGCCCCATGATCACACAGTAAGTCAGAGCCTGTGAGTATCCTCCTCCCCCGACACTGAAAGTCAACAGCTAAGAGTCCAGGAGTCCAGACTCTCAGGCTTATGCTTTAACATACCTGGGTGCAATTCCATATCTATCGGCACCCTTTGCCTGCTCATCTGGAAGTCTTTGGTGTGGGCAATTTTACACAGAATTCACAGTTGTGACACACTAGTGGTCTAGCGGATGGGTGGATGGGGTTTTCGTCCCAGTTGGATTGGTCTCTGGCAACATCTAACTGTGTGACTTGTAGATGAGCCTTGGCTAAAAGAAAAGAGTTTCTGCCAGTTGCAATTCCCAGGAACTCCAATCTCTTTTGAAATTCTCCTTTCTTGTAAGCATCTTATTGTTGCAACATAGCAGCTAATATTTGTGTAATCTCATCGTTTTCACCCCACATTTCATTCTCAGTGATGAAGTAAGACATTAAAAAAACCTGTACTCAGCCCAGGAGTCAACTCAACTAACAGCTGCTTTCATTAGTTGAGACCGTTGCCCTTGAATCACTCTGGCTCCACTGGCCCTCCAGATGTGTTTGTGGGAGCCAGACCACTGTACATCCATTGTGCCTGATGATTCTGCTCCCTACTGCTGCTGTGGCGAGTCTCCTAGAACGCCAGAAACAGGAGCTCATGACTGTCAATCCTGTCTCTCCTGCTACAAATCTCAGTTCAGGAGCAGTGTGTGTGTCTGTGTGGCCAGAGAGAACAAAGGGGGAAATTCGGAGTAGGGTGATGGGAGACCTTGAGGTGTCTGAGGCAGGTCTTGGAGGACCCCATCGTGGAAAGAAAAAAGATGGTGTGATATAGTATAGCCACAAAATTACAGGTGGAAAAGTCCTATGGGGTCCCATCCTATCTAGCCCACTAAAGCCAAATTTTACACTTTTACTTCAGTGTAAATCCAGAGTAAAGCTATCATTTTTCTTGGAGTTATTCCAGATTTGCATGGTGAAACAGAACAGAATTTGTCCCCCACACTTTATTTGATAGTTTAGTATTAGGTGTCCAAAGTGAGAGGGCTTCCACCTCTTCATTTGGAAGACTACACTACAATCTAAGTGAAATCTATGAAACTGCAACGCTTTTCTTCTTTCTACACTGCACCTTTACATTCTAAGAATGCTGCCACTGGGCAGAGTCCGCAGCCAGTTTGTTCTTAGAGGCAGCCTGTTCCAGAGGAGACCTATACACTCTGAGCTTTTCTGAAGACTTGGCATTAGTTCTTTGTTTTCTTAATCTAAAATCATTCAGATTGAGAACATGTGTATGGAAAATCATACTATTAATAATAATGCATTATTATTTATAATAAATCTCTATAAGGCCTCCCATCCAAAGATCTCAAATAATAGCAGATCTCACTGCTAGGAAGTGTTCGCTGGTTTTGGTGATGGTACTGTATGGTTTAGGAAATGATGAGATGTCTACCTTAAGCAAACAGCATAACGAATTATGCCCTGCTGAGCCCTCCTTCCCTCCCCCAGTCCACAAGTGTGCCAAAACCTTGAGTTTTGTGTAAAGTTGTTAAATAAGCTTCCAGGCAAAATAAAGGATCAAAGGGGGCCTAATTAGCTGCAGTCTGCATATGAATTGTGGCTGTTCACCTAGTTTTATAAATTGACACTTTTAACATTAAAACTCAAAGCAAAAAACGATGTAATTATTCCCGTTTTTTTGAAGCTTAGGTTTAATATCTTTATTGAAAATTGGGTACTTCTATTGCATCTCAAGATGCTTTATTCTATCAAATCTGGAGCAAGTCATTTTTTCATTTTGGATTGTAATGTGGTATAAATGATAACAGCCTGATTCCGAACGCTTTCTCCCTCTCCTTCCCCATTGGCAGGCTGACGAGAAAGCTCATAGTCGAATCACAATAACCCTGAAGATAATCTACGGTTTGATTCTTTGTGAGACTGCTCGCTTTATACAAGGGGGGGAAGAGTGGGATTTTAGCTCAGCTTTAGAATGCCCAAACCCATTTTGTCTCCACAGGGATTATTATTATTATTTTTTTTTTGTCAAACTAGGATTAGCATAAAACAGATCCCTCTGATGGGACCCTTTCTGGGCTGCCTTCCTCAATAGCAATGTTTATTTAGGCTGTCTCTAATTTAGAGATGCAGTGTATGGTTGGATGGACCAACATGCTGTAGTTAAGAGGTGGAAAAGGAGTGATATACAGATGATTTTTTTTCCATAGACTTTTTTCATTTTTGTTCTAATTTGACTTAGTTAGGTGTTTCTCTTGCTCCTCTCTGATCACTTGGATGCACCGTGTCTAATGAATTTTCATGTATTAAAACTTGCCTGTTTGCTGAATTTGACACCAATATTATAGCGGACTGGACTGGTGTAGACTGATGGGGGAAGAAGGTCCAATTGTTTAGTCCTGGCCCATGGCATCAGATTAAGATTTATATCACAGCAGCGCCCAAAAGGCTCAGCCTCAAGGTCTGATAGTGCTGGCATTGCACAAATGCATAAATTCATGGTCCTTGCCCCCAAGACTGTACAACCTAAATAGACAAGCAGCATATGAAGGGGCTGTGTGAGAGGTGCAGTAGAAAAGGCCAATTTCTTACTGAATCTTAAGCATTTCAGATGTTTATCCAGAGGCTTATGGAAACTAATCTGGAGTTCTTTGGTCTGGGAATCTCCTGAGAACTGTCTTTCTTATGAGAGTTTTACTGTTCTTTGGCTTGTGTTGGAAATACCATGAGTGGGTTTTCCTTTGGGATTTTAGTATATCCCAAGTTTTGCCCTGGGCTGGAAGTGAAGTGCAGCAATATCTATGCAGTGCAACAGAGCAAGAACAGAAAAATTACCATTTTGTTTTGTATCTTCTGAAAAATACTAATGTGAAAATCATAGATTCTGGCAAAGTTTCAAGGCTGTTAATGTTTCTTCTGAATTTATTGGCTTATCTCAAAGGGTAGAGAAAACTTTCACTATAGAGACAAAGGCTTTTCCTTAAATAATCCACTTTCTCATTGGATTATAGGTCTTGGATTAGTGCTTCCTTATGAACCCAGAAATGCTTTGCTTTGCTTGCTTCCTCCTTCCCCGATAAATCTCTGATCATTTGCAGTGATTAAAGAAGACCCCACAAAAATTTCTGCAAGAATGTATTACATTGCAGCTGTGTCAATTACATTTTGGCTGCCCTGAGTTAGCTCTATATTTTTCAATTATAAGAGCTGATTGAATAAAATACATAGCAATTTTGGCACATTATTTTCATTGATTCACAAATGAAAATTTCCACAATATGAGCAGGGTTGGGTTTTGCCATGTTGTTCATTACTACTTCTCCTAAACTGTTGTGTAGTGTTTGTGGTAAACAAGCATAACATTCCCCTCCAGAGGTGGCTGCATTTCGGGAATGGATAAAACAGTCTTTTTCTTCTTGTGCACTGTGTGTATGGACTTTGGTGCCATATGAAATACAGTCCAACCCTGCTTGCATTGAAGTTGGTGGCAAAACTCCCACTGACTTCAAAACACTGTCTCTGACCTGAGGAGCTTACAATCTAAATAGACAAAGATCAGACACAAAAGCTGCTGCAGAGACTACTGCAGCTCCGAGGCTGCAGAGTACTGCTACTCCTGCTGAGTGATTTGCTGGCAGGGCGATTTCTTTCCTTCACCCCAACATGAACCTGTAGAATCCCAGTGCAGTGTTGGGCTGTGCATTGTGTCAGGGATTTGACTTTTAGTAAATAGAATTTTCAAAACTAGTTGGTGTTTTGGAGCTACTTCATGGTGTCTGCCATATCGCTCAGCAAGTTACATCACTTGGGACAGCGTCACTGAGAGGCTGATTTCCAACAGAACAAAGCAGCTTCTGTCCTGGCTCTACTATTAGTATAACAATCATTTTAAAAATTAAAGTTTTGCAGCTTAACATTTGTGTTTAAATATTAAACAAAGTTTTTCCTGTAAGGTGATTTTGTTTAATAATCGGCTTCTATGGCTGACAAGGCTATAAGCACTATAAAAGTTTGCAGAATTCCTAAAATGCTCCAGAGAATGAAAGTTCTTATGAATTAATAAACTATATGAGTGAAATACAGGTTGCAAACCCATCAAACCAGTTATCTGAGGGACAGAAACATGTAAGCATAAGAGGACAGAGCATGACAGTCCCATCAGATACACCGTTGGACAGATTCCTTTCCATAGGTACCAAAATTATATTTAGTGTGTAGATGAGTGGCCCTCAAAAAGAATGTCAGCATTTCTGGGAGTGCCAGTTGCAGCCAATTCTAACCTGACTGACCAGCCATGGCTCTAAAATGCTTGACAAGGTAGGCTTTGTCCTAACAGAATGGAGATTTTGAACTCATGCATGTATCTGATTTAGGCCTTGTCTACACTGGCAAGTTTCTGCGCAGTAAAGCAGCTTTCTGCATTGTAACTCCCGAGGTGTACGTACTGCCAAGCCACTTAGTGTGCAGAAAACCACCCCAATGGGAGACACGGTACCAGTGTAGACACTCTGGTCGCTTACAGCGCTGTGAGGTGTGCCACAATGCCTGTTCTCACCTCTCTGGTCATCGGTTTGAACTCTACTGCACTGTACGCCAAAGGAGAAGGTTGGATATTATACCTGGACATACGCAAATCTTTAACAGTCCCGGGACCCCACCTCCTCCTACGACCCTCCTTTCCCCCATTCCCCTCCATGCTGATGTGTTTTTTGTTTGTCTCTCTCCCCCGGTGGTTGTTTTTTTAATAATTGTTTTGGTTTGAAAGCAATCTTTATTCCATTAACTGAAAGCAAACATAGCCCTGCAAAGCAACAGGCAAATTTCTTACACCTTCAGAGTGCATTGTCTGCACCAATCACAAACACCTCCTAGCATTACAATCACTGCAGTCCCGAGCATAGCAACAAATATTAGTGGCTTTCCGCTTCAAATTGCTGCCTCAACGCATCCCTGATCCTTATGGCCCAGCACAGTGCCCCTCTAATAGTCCTGGTCTCTGGCTGTTAAAATTCAGCCTCCAAGTGCTGAGCCTCAGTGGTCCAGCTCTGAGAAAAGCTTTCACCCTTCCCTTCACAAATATTATGGAGTGTACAGCACGCGGCTATAAGCACAGGAAAATTGTCATTGGCCAGGTCCAGCCTCCCATAGAGGCAGCACCAGTGGGCCGTTAAAGGGCCAAAAGCACACTCAACAGCCATTCTGCACTTGCTCAGCCTGTTGTTGAACCACTCCTTGCTGCTGTCAAGGTGCCCCATATATGGCTTCATAAGCCACGGCATTAAGGGGTAGGTGGGGTCTCCCAGGATCATAATGGGCATTTTGACTTCCCCTACGGTGATCTTCTGGTCCAGGAAGAAAGTCCCGGCTTGCAGCTTCCTGAACAGGCTAGTGTTCCGAAAGATGCATGCGTCACGCACCTTTCCAAACCAGCCTGCGTTAATGTCCGTGAAATGGCCACATGATCCACAAGCGCCTGGAGAACCATTGAGAAATAGCCCTTCTGATTAATGTACTCAGTGGCTAGGTGGTCTGGTGCCAGAATTGGAATATGCGTGCCATCTGTTGCCCCTCCGCAGTTAGGAAAGCCACCCACAATGTCATGCACATTGCCAAGAGTTATGATCTTTTGGAGCAGGATGTGATTAATGGCCCTGCACACTTCCATCAACACGCGTCCAACGGTTGACTTTCCCACTCCGAACTGGTTAGCGACTGATCGGTAGCAGTTTGGAATAGCCAGCTTCCACAGTGCAATCGCCACGCGCTTCTCCAATGCAGCTCTCATTCTTGTGTCCTTGCGCCACAGGGCTGGGGCGAGCTCATCACACAGTCCCATGAAAGTGGCTTTCCTCATCTGAAAGTTCTGCAGCCACTGCTCATCATCCCAGACGTGCATGATAATGTGATCCCACCACTCAGTGCTTGTTTCCCCGAGCCCAAAAGTGGCATTCCACTGTGGTCAGCATCTCCGTGAATGCTGCAAGCAATCTCAGGTTGTAATTACTACGCATGGCGAGATCAATTTCGCACTCCTCTTGCCTTTGTAGTTTAAGGAATAACTCCACTGCCACTCGTGACTTATTGGTGAGAGTGAGCAGCATATTGGTAACAGTGCGGGATCCATTCCTGCAGACCGAAGAGGCAGAGCGCACAGTACACAAACCATTGAAAGATGGCACCAAATATGGACGGAAACACAGGGATTGCTGGGATGCGACACAGGGCATTGGGACAGGACCCAGGATGCCCCGCAATCCCCTCCGTCTTCCCACAACTCTTAGCAGCAGAAAAGGAAGAGATGCTCTGTGGGATAGCTGCCCAGAGTGCACCGCTCCGAATACCACTGCAAGTGCCGCAAGTATGAACACCCTATTGCGCAGGCAGCTGACAGTGTGAACACACAACAGTGGTTTCCCTTCAGTGCTCTCAGAGTGGTGCTGTAACTCTGCCAGTGTAAACATACTCTTAGATAGTTCCCTGTTTTATGGGCCCGGATGGTAGAGATCATTTACATAAACAATCATAATGGGAGCTCTTTAAATGATCCTTAACAGGAGTCAGCTTTTCTGCCCTTTCAATTTGTTCTAAATTTCCCTGTCTTTAGTTTCATTGATTGTGACCCCTTTTTCTTATCGTGTGTCTGTTACACAAAAGATCTGATCTGTTTTCAGTAAGACCACTGTCAAAGCCCCTCTAACTCTCCATTTTTCTAAGTGAAATTGTTCCGCTTTTGCAATTTCTTGTCATATGTACGCCCTGTCTTGATTTCCCTTCATCATAATTATACTACTCTTTACCATTTTGGTCTCAGCTGCATAAGGAGTCAGAATACTTTGTTTTCATCCCATTTTACTGGAGATTAGCAAATAAAAAATACCCCATCAGATAATTTATAGGCGTTGTTTTGGGAGAGGGCTGGACTGTGACAGAGTTTTATAAGAAAGGTCCCTTCTGCGCCTTCTGAAGGATATGTGCCCTTTATGGGGTCCCCATTTAGGTGTGCTGAATTCCACTGGTTATCTGGTTTTAGTAGTAGAGAGAAGGAGGAGCATTTTGAATTCAGAACCTTCTCCTATTACTCCTGGTCATCCTTTGTGTGTTTCTGGACTTGCTATGCGTCTGCATGTCCAGACTTATGGACATATCCTGCTTCATAGGAGCAGGAAAGGAGGACTCCTGATGAAGTGTGTGTGTGGGGGGGGCACACTAAGAAGGAAGCTCTCTGTTACACATGGGGTACATCCTCAGAGCAGACAGCCACATACGCTTCAGCCTGACCTTTTCTTTCTTTTTCCTCTCTGCAGGCTCCCATGGGAAGATCAACAAGTGACATACATTTCCATCCTTCTGTTGTCAGATTTGTGGATAGAAATCTTCATCTTGGAGGTAAAAATCTGTCTGTCACTTGGGTAGTTGTCATGTGTGGGAGGTCACATGTTACAGAGGACCCTCTTGTTAATTAGAAGTTTTCCAAGTTCTGTTTTTGTCAATGATTGCCTTGGCTTTTCAGAAGCTCTACCATAAGCATTGTGGTAACTTTTTTACGGTTCTTTGGGAGCTATTAAAGTGTGATATCAATCAGATATTTCTGACCACAGAGATCAAAAATGTAATTTAGTGATATGATGATAGGCAGCTAGAGTTCTCCACAGCATTCTTGTCGGTATTGTTTAATGACCCAGACTCTATGACTGAGTTGAGTAATAACAGCTTGGACGTGAATATAGAAGAGAATGTCTGGTGGGTCAAAATTTCTAGTCTCAAAGCAGCAACAGTACTAACTTGCCACCTCTGCTGTATTTCTCCTACCTTGCTCTGCTTTCTACACTGTTAAAGTCCTAATGTTGTGGCTGTCAGCTGGGCCTAGATGCTAGGGCGGGGATGATACCAATCCTAGTAGAGCTCTGCCTGGGGCATATGGACGACCCTTCTTATCTGGCATTTCATAGGAATTTGGGGCAGGAGAGAAGTTTGCTTGCTGAATCTTGAGCCTTTCACTCATATTCATTGCTTGAACCAGCCATGCTCTGCAACTGCATGAATCTCCTCCTTGTTTCTGATGACTAACAGCCTACTTTTGAAATGAATTAACCCCATCAGCAGAGTTTGCCATGCAGTGGTTAAATGTGTGCATGTCGTAATATATCATTTCTCTAAGGCTTTTGTTTGTCTCCAAACTCTGGAAAGAAACCTGGGACAGGTTTAGATGTCACTAAAGATCACTGGCTATCGTTTTTATAAATTACATTTAAAAACCTATATTAAAAGAACATTAAGGTTGCAAAGTCAAGCACTCAGAAGAGAATTTAGCTCCAAGCTCTCTCAAATCTCCAATGAGCATGTTTGAACTATGATTTTTCAGAGGCTTACAACTCGGCCAAATTTGGGTGAATTTTAGAGGGATGGCAAAAGGCACAACCCTGAACAAGTGTGACCTCCCTGCCAAATTACAAGCCCCTGCTCTGAAGCATTGAGGCCCTAGAGCTTCTCAATGAAACAGTTGTAAGATTTTTAACATGGGCAAAACAATATGATATAATTAGACACCCACTGCTGTCCCGTGCCAGCTGACTCAGGCTCACAGGGCTCGGGCTAAGGGTCTGTTTAATTGCCATGTAGACACTTAGGCTCTAGTCCAAGCTGTGGGACCCTCCCACCTCACAGGATCCTAGAGCCTGGGCTCCAACCCAAACCCAAACATCTGTACTAGAGCCCTGTATGGTACTATTTTTAAAATTCTACTCCAGTGCCACCCCACAATACTCACTCCCACATTGTTTCTTGCATTTTTATGCTGCTCCCATATGCAAAAACCTTAAATCCTGCAAATCCCGCAAGAGAGACCAATTCCTCCCGCAAAACAAAGAAACGCAAATGGCATGGTCAGTTAATATATTTTATACATATAAATGGACTTCAGACACAAATTTTATCACTAAAAGAATAAAATAAATCTTGCTTACACCATGTAAAAAAAATTACTTTAACTCCTGTTATAATAGACATCAAATCTCTTTCTATCCCCCTTTTAAATTCAAGTATTAAATCCTTTATTTAAAAAAAAAGAAAAAACTTGCTTTACATTGCTGAAATTCTATTTATGAAAAACTGATGAGAGATGATGTTTTCCCGCAAATTACCAAAGTCTGGGGGATTTTTGGCCACCCAATCCCACCCGCAACAAAGTACATTTTACCCGCTCCTGCGGGACCCATGGGATCTCAGTCCTGCAGTCTGTGCTGCAATTAAATAGTCTCTTACCCCAAGCCCCATAAGCCCAAGATGGCTGGCACAGGCCAGCCATGAGTTTTTAATTGCAGTGTAGACATACCCATTATTAGTTATGTTACAGGTGGGAAACAGGTATAGATTAAATGATTTGCCCATGGTTCCACAGGAAACCTGTATCCTGAATCTCAGTCCAGGCCCTTAACCCCAAAGCCAAGCTTCCTCTCCTCGTGTATGTAGAGTCCGGCTATCTCTCTCTTCCTTTCAGCATGTTCAGTCACAGCTAGACCAGCTGGGAATAGTCACAGTTGGCATTCACCCTATTTCTCTGTGTGCAGTGGGAGAAGTGGGCCGTTTCCCGTTCCTTCTGCAGTGTTGCAGGGGACTGTCTGTCTAATGAGTTCATATTCACCCCCCTGAGAGAGGGGTGGGAGGGTGTGTCTTGGCAGTGGGAAAGTGTAATGGTGGCTGGGGGGCGGGGGGGTGGTAGGTAGACATCAGCCTTCCTTTACCTGCTGCATGTGAACAGATAGGGTCAAAGGTAAAGCTTGCAGCATGAAAGGCTACTTGTTGTGGTGTTTCTTGACCAGTGAGCATGACAGCCTTCGGGGTAATTACCAAAGGGGAGAGAAGCAGGTTCTTGTCAGCAGACCTACAGGGCTACAATTTAATGAAGCAGTTGCAGATATTCAGGTAGATTGTTAAAAGTGGCAGTTACATCGTAAGTGAGTGACTTACACGCATCCAGCAGGATTCATTCAGGCAGCTGTTGCCCTTTGGGTCTCCTACCGGCTCTTGAGTGTAGCCCAGAGCGTGTGTATGCTGCACTCCAAGCTATGCCTGTGGTTTGTGTAGACAGCCCTGCCTAGCTTTACCCACGCTCGGATTTCTAAAAGCAGCAATGAAGATGTGGCAGCACGTGTTGTATGAGTCCACCCAGAACCCGGGTGCCTACTGGCATTGCTGGAGCCTGTGCCGGCACATCTGCATGGCTATTTTTGTTAGCACTAGTGTGGGGAAAGCTAGTACAAGGATGTCTGCCCAAGCTGTAATCATATCTTGGATTGCAGCGTACACATAGCCTAAGCATGACTGTCTCTGTCTCCTGTGGTGATTTTCTCTTTCTCTTTTCCTGCTTTTTCTCTCCCTTTCTTGTATGTTATCCTAAATCTTTCTCCACCTCTCTGTCTCCTCCTGTTCCTTTATTTTTCTTTCTTTCTTTCCTGTACTTTTCACCTTCTCTATTTTCTTCTCCGGTACCTGGGTCTTAGCCCCCGACCCTTTCTTTCATGGTTTCTTTAGCCTTGTTTTTGTTTTCTTCTCTAGTTCACTCTGCTAAATGGCACTGAGTGATCATGTCATCGCCATTTCATAATGCAAAATGCTGCAAGACTCCCTGGGTAATGATATTTGAAGTGTGCCTGAGCTGGGACTGGCCGGCACTGTCCTTCCTGCAGTATCCTGAGTGTGCTAGCATTGGAAATCCCACAGTCTGTCAGAATGTCTGTTGAGTCTTACTTGGCTACTGTTTGGGAGTGATTGTTGTGTCCGTCTCCGCCATCGCCCTGTCAAATGAGACATAAAATTACTGTCCTGACCAGTTTCCACAAGTGTTGGGTTGTTAGCTTCAGGGTACTGGTGAAAAGTCTCTGCTCGTGTTGGAGTCCAAGTTCTGTGATGCTGGTCGTACCACTGTCGGGGCGGTCTGCTACAGACGTTTCACAAATGGAAAACCAGATTTTTTTCTACCCCTGTTGTTTGCTGGATTTTTCCCTTAAGATGATCCCTGTAAGACAATCATTTTTTGACAAAGCAATTTACCTAAAATTTTGCAACCAAACACTTGCCATTTGCTTTTTAGAATAAATATAGATACACACTATAGTCTGTGGTAGAAAAATGCACATAGAGAAAATAATAATGCTTTCCTTTCTGGACCACTTTTCATGCCAGTATTTCAAAGGGTCTGTGAATATTAATGAATTTACCCTGTATCATTATTTCCATTTTACAGATGGGGAAACTGAGGCCGGAAGAGGGGAAGTGATTTGTCCAAGGTCACATAGGGAGTCTGTGGCAGGGCCAGGAATAGGACCCAGGAGTCCTATATATGAACTGCTGTGATAGATCACATGCTCTTGGAAAGAGCTCTTTTAAAAATAAAAAACTAGGTGTCTGTTTGTTGTTGCTGGTCTAGTGGCTGCAGTGTCCTCCATGGTGGAGAGTAGATAGGGCTTGTTTGTAATGAATATAATAGTGATTCTTTATTTAGGCTGCTGGGCACTGACAGGTCCCGTGGCTCCCTCTGACTCTTTAAGTTGCATATTAACTAAACACACCTTGTGCCATTTAGCATCACCACACAGGTCCTCCCTATGTCCTGGACTGGATTTAGCATTCCTGAAAAGGACTGTTAACTGTATTGCAGAAACCAGCTCCTGTAACTGGTAGTTAGATTGCAGCACCCTCAGAGAAATTATATTTTCAATGTATGTTGTTATTGGGACAACATGTTCGTACTATAATGAAAAATAAGTATGTTTTATGTGGATTGGACGCCTTTAGTCACAAGCTGACATGATACCTGACCTTTCCAACAGGTCAGATGCAATAGTTTGGATATAGCCGAGGAAAAGAAACCTGAAGAAGAGAAGGTAAGCTTGAAACAGGAACTGCCTACTCATGTCTGCCAATGTCAGTTTTGTGTGTATTACACTGTTACAGATTTTTACCAATAATGTCGTTTGATTGTCAAAACCCCTTACATATGGGCTGATGATTTTCCAGTGCCACCAGAAGGAATATCCTAGTCCAAGGCATGGTCCAATAGCAGCATATCTTAAAAGTATCCTGCAGGACTGCGTTGGCAGAACTGTGCAGGGAGCCCAGTATTGGAACAGCAAGGGGTGTTGTGGGCCAGGAGTGAAGTGCCTCGGCAGAAATTTGGGGCAAAGACTATACAATGACTGCTTGACTTGTGGCTGACTTTTCCTGCCTATGGGGGAAATCTTTTGGCATCTCTTCACACACAGAAGGGTCTGACAGTTTGGGAAAAACACACGTTTCAGTTTCTGTGTTCCCATGTCTCATACTGGATTGCTGGTCAGGGAGATTTTTTTGCTGTGATACTGAGCAAACAGATTTTGGAAACGAGCTAGTCTTCCCTTCATTTCTGTCTCTCTCTCTCTCTCTCTCTGCTTCCCAAGCCGCCTCACATGAAAATACTGAAAAAAATCTGGTAAATGGTTGTGCTACTGGACTGAGATCAAGTCCCAAATCCTAAGTGACTCTGATCTGTGTAGCAATAATGCTGGAATTTGAGAACTGAAGCTGTGTTGTCAGGTAGACGCTCTGAACCTCTGAGTCTGGCTATCCCTCCAGCTAACATGGTTCCATGTCCCCCTTCCCCGCACTCAGCTGTTTGCTATGATGACAGGCAATGGCCTTGAACGTAGTACCATGATTATTATATTTTTTGTGGTTGCATATTTTGCCAAAAGGTTCAGAGCCATCCTTCGGATTCTGCAGGCCTGTACTGTCCTCCGGGAGCTGCATTTTGCTGAATAGTCACTTGGTTACACTGGAAACAGCAGCACCACCAGCAGCTCCAGCAGGCATGGAAGCAGCAGCGGTGGAAGCCCCAGAGGGAGCAGCAGCTGCAGCAGCAGCGGTGGAAGCCCCAGAGGGAGCAGCAGCAGCGGTGGAAGCCCCAGAGGGAGCAGCAGCTGCAGCAGCAGCGGTGGAAGCCCCAGAGGGAGCAGCAGCAGCGGTGGAAGCCCCAGAGGGAGCAGCAGCTGCAGCAGCAGCGGTGGAAGCCCCAGAGGGAGCAGTAGCTGCAGCAGCAGCGGTGGAAGCCCCAGAGGGAGCAGTAGCTGCAGCAGCAGCGGTGGAAGCCCCAGAGGGAGCAGCAGCAGCGGTGGAAGCCCCAGAGGGAGCAGTAGCTGCAGCAGCAGCGGTGGAAGCCCCAGAGGGAGCAGCAGCAGCGGTGGAAGCCCCAGAGGGAGCAGTAGCTGCAGCAGCAGTGAAAACACAAGTAGATCTGAAGTCAGTAGCCAAAGCAGCAGAGAGGGTGGCAAAAGCAGAAGTAGCCAAGGTGCTGCAGTCAGCAGCAGCAGAGGTAGCAATCATAGCAACATGGGTCTCTAGCTTGGATGAATGTCAAGTGGATGTATATGGTGCCTCCCCCCCCCCTTTTTTTTTATAATCATAGGCTCACAGACTCTTTGCCTGGCTGGTGTCCAGCAATATGGGTGGGAGGGCATGGCTCCATTATTAAGAATAAATCTAGTCTTCTAAACTTGCCTTCCAAATGCACCTTAAATACTCAGCTGGTATGAACATGTTCATGCTTAGCCTCAAGCCAGGGGAGAATCATTTCCTTTGGAAAGTTTGAAGTTCACTAAAATTGCTGCTTAGGATTTCCCTTCCTTTCCCATCTTGTTCCCTCTCTTTCTCCTATGAGTTTTTCACTCATTATGGCAGTCATTTAATCCCATCCATTCGAGTTAAGGATGCAGAGTACTCTCCACGACAGCCACCTCTGTCCACACGTTCATCACGTTTTTAGACATTCACGTTTTGGGGTCAGAAAATGCCCAGGCGTGATGTTTGCCCCAAGGTGAATTTTTCTTTTAAGTTTCAGCAAAACCCTTTGTCGTCTGTGAGCTCGCTGAGGGTGCAAAAACTACTTTTTGAGCCTGACTTGTAAAGTTGATGCTGTGGAGACAGATTTTCCAAGGGACTTGGAGGCCAGATTTGCCAGGGCTCAGCACTCAGCAGGCTAGATTTTCAAAAGTGCTCAGCAGCTCCTTCTGGATAAGTCATGGTCAGACTTATCAAAGCCCTCCCACCCAACCTGTTGAGTTCATCTGAAAATCTTGCCACTTATTTTATTACCTAAATGGGAGCTGAACTCTTTGGAGAATCCATCCTCGGTTGCAGAAGCTGACCACTTTTGAAAATCTGGCTTTTGGTGCTTCCTTGTCTGTCATTCCACAAGCCATTCAGAGTACATGTCCACTCTATTGGCTATCCCCTATTATCTGAGGCCCCAATACAGGCAAATATCTCTATTCAGGATGGGCAATTTGGCACATGCTTGATTTTAAGCATGTGCTTAAGTATCCTAGAAGTCAGTGGGATTTAAGGACATGCTAGCGAGGTGCTGTCCTGGATTAGGACCTGAATGGGGAAAAGTTTGAATTCTCAAGGGCACGATTTAACTGAATTTTCTGATGAATTTTCAGCTAAAACACAGAAGGAGGAGTGCAAGATTAAAGCGGAGGAACCCCATGCAGAAAGAAGAGGAGAAAGAGCTGAATGAAGGCGACGTGAAATGAAATAAACTGCAGTTCGTGTAATACCATCGGAAAGAGAACACTGTCTAAAAGCAATATCCAGTCCAATTGCTGTTTGAATGTGGTAGGACACGAATCACATCCTTACAGAAAGAGCGTGGGTCCTCGTTGAAAAAGTTAAAATAATAAAAATGCACTGTTTTTCAAGTGTAGTAATTTTATTAAGCGTTTGGAAGGCTTGTCTGTCCTGCAGGGCGAAAAACCTGGACCCCCAAACACTGTTTCTGGAAATGGGAGAGAAGAGGGCGTTGTTGGTGCTGGACAACACATTGATGACAGTTGCACCCCAAGTTAGTGGGGTGAATTAATGCACAGTGACTTGATGTTAAAGTGAATATATGCAATATAGACTTGATCCTGCTTGTCTGACTTCAGTGGGACTCCTTGTAGGGCCCAGGCAAGCAAGATTTAGCCACATGTTCACACTGCACTGGCATCTACCCAGCACTAGGTGGTGGGTATAATAGGCCAGGGAGGCTAAACCTCCCCTGGTGCAGGCGCTGCAGGCGGACACCCAGGTGCAGGTTTTGGTAGTTGGCATGGGGAAAGTTTTAGCTTACTATTATACTCCATGCAGGTTCCGGAGCGGCTCAGGAGGTTGTATGTGCTACTCAGCTTCCTGGGTTCATCACAATCTCCCTGAACTCCAGGGCGATTACTGACGAACCCAGGAAGCTGAGTAGCACATACCACCTCCTCAACCGCTCAGGAACCTGTATGGCACATATAAAAAGCTCAGGTTCTTTGGGAAGAGACAAGGGCTTTTCCTGTGGGGCACTTTGGGGGTCTCAGGAGGGGAGGCGCGGCAGGGTTGGGGCAGCTCCAGCCTCCCCGAGGCTCCTCTGGCTGTGGGGGTTGGGAGTACTCGGAGCTCCGGCCAGCCTGGGCTGCCTCTGGCTGTGGCAGGGAGGAAAGTTTTTGCTTGGGAGGAGTGAAATGTGAGGCCCTGTTTGTTTGTTTGTTTGTTTCGTAATTCTGCCCAGTAATCTGAAGGGGCGGGCTCTTTCCCTTGGACATGATGATGATGGGGAGAGGAGGGGGGGAAATGCATGAGTCAAGGAAGGAGAGCAGCTCAGGAAGAAATTGGGTTGGGGAGGAGCACCTTCTCCACAGTGCTGGGTAGCCTTCAGATTGCAGGATCTATATGTGTTCTTTAATGCTGTTTAATCCAGCACTGCTGCCACATTGCTCATTACGCCAGATTCATATTCTGAGTGAGCGAAGGGAGACTTCCACATATTGGAAGATCTGTTTTTTGGTCAATGAAGACATGGGGAAGCCCTTGTCTTTGTGGATCTGTGAGGCTTAGGTCATGTGGCATAGCCTTCATAATAAATGACTGAGGGTTAAGTGAGATGGAGAGTGCTTTATTGAGAGCAAAACTCATCCTGGTATTTCTGTCTGAGACCACTAAAGAACTCTCAGCACTTTTGCAAAAGTAGAGATTGCTACCCTCGTATTCTCCCAAATTTCAATCTGGGTAATTATAATGTGCCTCTCCAAATTCCCCTGTACGGTAGTTGCAGTTGGATGTGGTATTCTCCATATTGTTTCACTTCCATTCTAGCACTGTTGTTTAGGTTCCTGTGAGAAATTAAACAGTGGTTCCATTCCACTCCAGAAGCAGCTGCATTTCAGTGGCAGGTGACTGATTCTCCTTTATCTGCTCTAGAAAGTGATTTTGGATCCTTCAGAACAAAAAGCGTAATATAAACAGAGGGTAGTATTGTTCTGTCTTTCTTTGGCTGAGTTAGCCAATGATGAAGAACCATATACTGTATTTATTTCTTTTTTTGGAGTGCCTGCCCTATTCTGCAGTGAACCCAAGGGGGTGCAATTCCAGACTCTTGTCTTTGCACCTTTATAGAATACTGCTGCAACCTAAGTCATTCCTTTGCTGGTACTTTTGCATCACACCCTGACACACCTAAACTGGGTTCTCTCTACTTTAAGCAACAGGCTCAGCTGGGGGAGGGGTATAGAACAGCAGCATTTGATTAAAGCTCAGCCCCCCTGGCCCTAGATCTAAGGAGACGGAGCTAGCCCTCCCCTCCCTTACAATAATTTTATTTTATTACAGAAAGGGCTCATATTAAAAAAACTCATGATTATGTTTTCTGTTCACCAAGACTTTTCCTGTATTCGACCTTTGGATAACCTCCAAGGCTTGCAAACATTTGAAAGGAGTAAAGGAGCTCATTTTATTACAGGGCCTCAGCATACATTCTTTCCAGCCTATCTTTAACATCAGTTAACAAGAATTATATAATTGCAGTCTGTGATCCCTTTAAGGCTAAAACGTATTCGTTTTCCCTCAAAGAACACTTCAGGTTTCAGAGCTAAATGTATACTTTTTTTTTTCTTTAAGATTGCATGTTAAGTAGAAGAAATAGCCCTCAAATCTCAATCTGTGTTTCCATTGCACATGAAAATTAATGGGTTTTGGAGAACACACATGAAGGAAAAAAAATCCTTTGGTGAAATCAAATACAATTTCAAGCTACCAAGTTTAAATCAGTCAAATTAGTATCCAGTACTATAATGATGGATGTTGTAGAAATGGTTAGCTAGATGGATTGAATTAGATCTTATGTTTCGAAGGTATAAACTGGTAATCTGCAGGGGTCAGGAAGAAATTTCTCTTCTCCCACTGCAACTGCCTCTACCACCATGTTGTCAGAAACATTGGATACCAGACACTCAGGAGAAAGAGCTGGGGGAATAATGAAAGAGAGAGAGAAAAAAGGCACTGGAATTTTAAAAGAGAACTAGTTGAGACCATCTTCACATTCTTCTTGCATACATGCCCCATGAATATTCTTGCCATTCAGTTTTATTCGCATGAAGTAAATCAAATCCCAGAATACAAATATCAAAATCACATGGAGACTTAATGTGAAATTTGCATGTGAGAGTGTTTGGGCCCTGACATGCTTGTGTGCTCCTCCAGTCAGGGAGCAGAAATGACACCATGCAATGGATCTGACCAGTCACAGCTCAAATAGCGAATTTGAAGTACTCACAGAGAACTGATCAACTGAAGCAGCTTTAAAAAATTAACAAAAAATCCAAACAAAAACAAACCTAAAAAAGCCCATTGAATAATTTTTTAATAAAAATAATACGAAGGAAATAATGATCTGCTCCTGGATGTTCTGCATGCAGAAAATGAGGCTAAATTCATCTAATAAATGATCTGTTACAAACTATTCACTGAACTCTATTTAGAGACAGGAGACTGGGCGCCTTGGACTGATTGTCTGATCTGCTATGATAAATGATACATTTTAGTATCAAATGTGGATTGAGCAAGAGGCTGGAATCTGGAGACTTGAGTTCTGTTCTTGACTGACTGACTTTATGACTTTGGGTAAGTCACATGACCTCTCTGTGTAAAAAGAGGATGATTCTGGTGAGCCACCTTCCTAAAGTGCTCAGATAAAAGAGTCTAGTAGTGTTATAATTGGCACTTATAGTATAGAGTAAAAATGATTCACATCTTGAAATACTGGGTTACTATGACACTAGGTGTACTAATGGGGCAGACTGAGCGGGGTTTAATGTATGGTACTTAGGTGTAAGTATAGAAACCTTAGAGAGAGAGAATGCTGTAACAGAGTGATGATCCCTTTTATAAAACACAAGTCTGTAGCTTATAAAACTTGATACACATTAAATATATAGCACAAAAATGTTTTATAGTTATGGCCAAAGGATCTTTGAATGCACTAGTTTTCCTCATCTGTGCAGTTATTTCTGTAGTGTAGACAGGACCTTAGCATAATACCTGTTGCTGCACTGAAATGAAAATACCAGGTCTGTTAAGCTCTTCCTTGCTTTTGGTTGCCCCTCTGGATCAACCAGTGACATTCTTGTTTCTGTTTCATGCAGGAGGCTAGTTTACAAGGCAAGTTCCCCCTTAGATATCACAAGAGGCTTTCTTCCCCCTTTCTTTCTCTAAGAGGAAGAATTAGGTCACTGGTAATACCATTTGCTCGCTCTCTCTTCCCCCTTTTCCCTTCCTTCCCCCTTCCCCCAGTTAATCTGCTCTCCAGTATGTCCATGTTACAAGAGAAATAAAAAGCTTTAAGTGAGCACAGAATTTTTACCTCACCTTAGCACTCCAAAAGAGATGGGTGATTTACAGAAACCAGCATGTGGAAAAGTCTTAAAGTAGAATTTCAGATGCTTCTGAGACAAAGCAAAAAGATAGCAGAGTATTCAGGTGTCATCTCTCTATCCAAAACGGTCACATTCTGTCTGCTTTTAAGAAGTTTGGTTTATGGTGATTACAAGTATGTCTGCACTATGCAAGGCTATATTATGCATACAGATCTGTGCATTTGTTCACCTAGTGACACAGCCCCCCATTGGTGGCTCATTACTCTGTGTCAGCAGCTCTTCTCAGGCCTGACATAGTCCGTGTATCCCAGCTCACTGACATCAAGATATACGTCCAAGAGATGGCATGTAATGTATCTCTGGAAAACTAATAACTCACTAATCATTAATATAGATGGTAAACCCACGAGACTTTATAGATATGTGCTGCACATATGTTCTTAAAATATATTTAGCAAGCAGTGCCTAAGCCATGCCTGTTCCAGACAAGGGAATATAAATTAGGCAAGGTGTGATCAAAGACAAAGAAAAGCACATCTGTGTGCAAGGTAAGCAAAACCATCAGGAGAGCCAGTGGAGGAGGATGAATACTTAACAGTCTATGGGGGATGGTGACTGCACTCCCAGGGAGACTTCCTGCTTCTTGTAACAGGGAGATATAAGCAGAACAGAATGCCATTTTAGTATCCATCACTTGCGGGATTAAAGGGGCCAGAGCTCTTGAATCACAGAACATTGGATCCTTTAACCAAGGGGGCTGAAGTCTCTGGAAAGTGAGTTGAGGTGAGAAACCTGCTTAGGCAAAGGTTGTAACTTGCTGAAATTAAGTTTTAGTCTTAGAAACATATTTTACTTTTGTTTGCTTGTAACCCTTTCTGTCTTCGTTCCTTATACTTGGTACCACTTAATCCTATGTCCTTTTGTTAAATAAATTTGTTTTACTTTTACTATAAACCAATGCAGTGATGTGATTGATATGAGTGTTTGTCAAACCCCAGTTAAATTAATGAACTGCAGTGTATTGCCTCTTTAAAGGAGCAGCAAACTTGATAAGTTCTGTGAGTGTTCCAGGCAATGTTCCCTAAAATTTTTGACAGGCCATGTGCGCAAAAAATGTCTTCTGTGCAAATTGTTGTGCTTCTGTGCAAATTTTTGTGCGCGCAGTGTTTCGGATCTGTGTACATGCGCACACACACACCGCTTAGAGGGAACAGTGGTTCCAGGGAAGGGCTGAACACTGCAGAGAAATGTCTTGGGAATGGGGTTTAGTGTTTGTTACCTGCAACGCAAGGTTTCGACTGGCAGAGGCCTGAGGAGTTTGCTGATAAATCAGACAAACTAGTGTTTCAGGGAATTGTCACACAGCTAAACAGTAGCAAAACTCTCACTTGTTCAGGCTGAGAGAGGTAACGCAGTAACTCACAATTCTGGGAACCTCAGCAGATTGTCCCAGTAGCAGACAATTTTGGGGAAATTCAGAAGTGGGAGGGTGTTGGGATCACTGCAAAAAGTAACTGGGTGGTGTAAGCCAGGGTGTGACCTCAATGTTTGTAGGCTGGCTGCTGGTGTCAGGACTGTGAGCCACAGCAGCATAGCATTGAAGTCACCCAGAGTTGCAGGACAGATGGTGATGCAACCCTTTACTGATCTGGGTTGAACACCAAAGGCGTCACTCACCTGTGATCAATAGGTTTAGAATAACTATACAGCATTAATTTTCTACAGTATTTGTACATTTGTTCCAATGAGATCACAATGACCAAGGTCCTGTCTCCTCTGTGGGACTTATACTTAATCTTGCCTCAGCACAGGGGATAGACTCAGTGTTTCTCAAATGTTGCCACCAACGGATTTTTTTGTGGCCATGGCAGCCACAAAAGCATGGGCAGAGATGGGGGGCAAACCAGTGGCCCCCTCCCTGCTGTACCAAGCTGTTGCTCCTGACTAGTTGTTACCAAGGGCAGTGAGATGCATCCCCTTGGTGTTTGTGCTGGTGCCGCCAGCAGGGATCAGTGACCTGCCCCACACAACCTTCCTGGGAGCTCCAGGCAACGCCTCTGGAGACACGTGGGACCAGAGAGTGCGACACCAGAGGCAGCTCTTGTCAGTAGAGGCAGCTGTGGTGTTCAGTCCCCAGGGCGCTCCCCTGGGCAGCTTCCTCACTCCTGCCCATCCGGGCATGGGTAGTCTGGAACTCCACAGGCTGCTAGTGAGTTCCTGACCCCCTTCCCCAGGGTGGGCTCTCATTGAAGGGTTGTGGGAGGCAGGGACAGAGAGATTGGTTTGTCAGAGTGGCCTTAAGCAAGAGTTGGTGGCCATGCTCTGAGGCCACCAAAAAATTCATTGTGAGAACCCCTGGACTAGATGACCTCTTGAGATACCTTCCAGTCCTGCATTTCTATTATTCTGTGACATTACAGATCCCATCGCATTTCTCCTAAGAGTTGTTGTTTGATCCAGGTGTCCTTGGAAAATATATTGCCCTTCCTGGCAATGGTATACAGCATGTTGTTCAGCAACAGGCTTTACCGAAGAGGTGGCTGCATTTTAATTAGGTTGTTTATATAGAGACAGTAAAGTATTTTAGGATCCCTGAGCACAGTCTAAATACCTAGATAGATTAGATTATTATTTACTGAAATCTGTATTAACCTTGCTTAAATGCCAACAGTTGATACCAATTTGTAATGAAGCATAAAAATTATGCAATGATAAATATTAGGACTGTCAAGTGATTGATTAATTTCACGATTAATCGCACTGTTAAGTAATAACAGAATACCATTTACTTAAATATTTTTGGATGTTTTCTAGATTTCCAAATATATTGATTTCAGTTACAACACAGAATACAAAGTGTACAGTGTTCACTTTATATTTATTTTTGACTGCAAATATTTGCACTGTAAAACCAAAAGAAATAGTATTTTTCAATATAAGTACTGTAGTGCAATCTCTTTATCATGAAAGTTGAACTTACAATTAAATACAAAAGAAATAATTGCATTCAAAAACAAACTTTAAAACTTGAGCCTAAAAGTCCACTCAGTCCTCCTACTTGTTCAGCCAATTGCTAAGACAAACAAGTTTGTTTATATTTGCAGGCTATAATGCTGCCCTCTTCTTATTTACAATGTCACCTGAAAGTAAGAACAGGCGTTCGCGTGGCACTGTGGTAGCCAGTGTCACAAAATATTTATTTGCCAGATGTGCTAATGATTCATATGGCCCTTCATGCTTCAACCAGCATTCCATAGGACTTGCATCCATGCTGATGATGGGTTCTGCTTGATAACAATCCAAATCCATGTGGACCGATGCATGTTCATTTTCATCATCATAGTCAGATGCCACCTGCAGAAGGTTGATTTTCTTTTTTGGTGGTTCAGGTTCTGTAGTTTCTGCATCAGAGTGTTGGTCTTTTAAGATTCTTGAAAGCATGCTCCACACCTCATCCCTCTCAGATTTTGGACGGCACTTCAGATTTTTAAACATTGGGTCGAGTGCTGTGTCTATCTTTAGAAATATTACAGTGGTACCTTCTTTGCATTTTGTCAAATCGCAGTGAAAGTGTTCTTAAAATGAGCAACATGTGCTGGGTCATCATCTGAGACTGCTGTGACATGAAATATGTGGCAGAATGCGGGTAAAACAGAGTAGGAGGCACACAATTCTCCCCCAAGGAGTTCAGTCACTAATTTAATTAACACATAATTTTTTTAACTAGCATCTTCAGCATAGAAGCATGTCCTCTGGGCTGGTGGCCGAAGCATGAAGGGGCATACGAATGTTTAGCATATCTGGCACATAAATACCTTGCAACGCCGGCTACAAAAGTGCCAAGTGAATGCCTGTTCTCACTTTCAGGTGACATAAATAAGAAGCAGGCAGCATTATCTCCTGTAAGTGTAAACAAATTTGTTTCTCTTAGTGTGGCTGAACAAGAAGTAGGATTTAGTGGACTTGGAGGCTCTAACGTTTAACATTGTTTTATTTTGAGTTCAGTGCTGTAACAAAAAAAAAAAATCTACATTTGTAAGATGCACTTTCACAATAAAGAGATTGCACTACAGTATCTGTATGAGGTAAATTGAAAAATACTATTTCTTTTGTTATTTTTACAGTGCAAATATTTGTAATCAAAAATAATAATATAAAGCGAACACTGTCAACTTTTTATACTGTGTTGTAATTGAAATTAATATATTTAAAAATGTAGAAAAATATCCAAAAATATTTAATAAATTTCCATTGGTATTCTACTGCTTAACAGTGCAACTAAAACTGTGATTAATCGCAATTAATATTTTTTAATCGTGATTAATTTTTTGAGTTAATCGCGCGAGTTAACTGCGATTCACTGTCCTAATAAATTGGAATCTGTGTGGAATAATTTGTACTTAATGTATAAACAACTTTTTAGTACTGATTTTCTTATATCTGGCAACTTATGTTTAAAGGGCAGACCCTTAGCTGGTGTAAATCAGCATAGCTCCATTGAAGTCCCTGCTAATTTATACCAGGTGAAGGTCTGTCTCTTTAAATGGTTTGAGTTATATTTTCAATCCCTCATTTCAACTGAGTTTTAAAAACATGATTAAAAGGACAATAGCACCCAGCACTTTTCTATATAATGCTTTATATCTGAGGGTGTCAAAGCACTTTACAAAGATGGATAATTGTCATTATTCCCTTTTTATTGGTTGGGATACTAATGTACAGAGAAAGTAAATGGTTGCCCACGGTAACAGAGAGAGAGTCAGTAGCATAGGTAGTAGTTAGAGCTCTGGTCTCTTGACACCAATTCTGTACTCTTACTACTAAGAAGATGGCCTCCCAGAACTATATGTATCTCATCTCTATCTCTCTCCATGCACACAATAGAACCTTTGTAGTATATGCTGTACACATGCTATTGATAGTTATATCAGCTGAAAGATAATTGTTGCTGTTCCAACTGTCTGCAGTTATGCACCGTACAACCTCAATTATCTAAATGTAATGGGGGAGCATTGAAGAATTTTGGATAATCAAATTTTCAGATAATGGAGGGAGTTTTCCATGTGATTAACAGATATTGTAGGACATAACATTCAGAGAGCAGTCAGCTTCAGATATTTGAGGTTCAGATATCTGAGCCTGAACTGTCTAGCCAGTCAATAAATAATAAGCACACTAGTTTTTTCTTCCTTCACTTTATATTACAGAAGGAACAACAAACCCACTTCAAACATGTTGCCCTTATCCCTTTAAAACTAGTCAAGACGAATAACGTCATCAGTTAACAGAAAGCTTCCTGTGTATACAGACAATTTAAGATTACCAGTAAACATGCATTTTACGCACACCCAGTACCCATGATCATATGCATATTGGGAATCATGTCAACTGCTAGGAAATGGAGGTTGTACCAGAGGTAATTTTCCCCCTAAGATATGTAATCAGTTCTAGCATTTGAAGTATGTCCTGGATACCACTGCTCCATGCAGGTAAAATACAGGAAAACAAATGCAAGATCTTTAATATATATATATATTTGCTGGAATTGTATGAATTTATAAAGATAAAACTCAATAAGCAGAACCCCATTAACTTCCAACATTTTATGTGTTTACACTGAGTACTGCACTTCTTCAGACAGAGATCTTTACTAGCACAGCCAAACCTGAAGTATGTTTTACTATGCTATTTAGGAGTGAGTTTTGCTCCACTAAATAATATGTATCTAATTTAATTTGTTTTCAAAGGCAATGGGATATAACAACAAAGATAAAATGTGCAAAATACAATACTAAGAGTTATTACTTTGTGTATATGATTTTGCTAGGCTTTTCTCACGCAGGAAGCTATTATAACTACTTATTTTTAAAAAACGTTTTCTGCACTGTATCACATTCAGAAATGAAGGCCAGTCTTACTTTGAAGCCTCTTTGAGCCAATAAATGGACCCAGGTAAGATGGAGCAAACTGAGACACCCTCAGAAAGGAATTAACTTTGACTGTTTTTATTAAATGTATGTTAGGCTGAAGATGCATGTTCAGCATGGACAAACCTTGGCTTTGATCTGAAAGTCTTAATCCATTTGGAGACTGTTGCAATTGTACATCCTAAGGCATCAAAATATCAACATGCATTTTTATCACTATCAAAAAATTTTGTTGACATTTATTTTGCTCTGTTAACCTGTCACCTGAGAGGATGCACTGGCATCCAGTAATTGTCATCTGAACTTTTTTTTTTTTCTAAAGGATCAGTTTTCCCTTGGTTGTTTCATATTATGGACTCTAATTTTTCCTTTAAAGTTTACAATTCCCACCCATTTTAATCAGCTGATTTAAATGCCTGCAATATATGAACTGTTTGTGTGTGTGCATGAGTACCTAAACAACTGAATGTACATATGTGTAGGGAGTCTGTATGTCTGTCTGAAATACCAATCACACACACATTTCTCTTTCTAGTTATGCACCCACCTGTATATGTGTATTTATTCGAGTTTTGCCAGAGATCTCAGTGGGAGCAGCTTTGAACCCTACATCGTATATACATTATTAGAAGGAATAGCAATTTACTTTTTAAAATGACTACATTCGGAAATCTGATTCTAAACTCCCACTGGGTTTAATTTTGTGGCATTCTTCCAGTGTTTTATAATCGGGGTAAAGACAGAATCAGGCCCCAAGAACATTTGTGCTACTTGAAGATGACTATTCATCCTGCTGCTGAATGCAAAGATATAATTACATATTAGCTTTATATGAGGATGCAAAAGCCTTCTATATTAACCTTATATGAGAAAAGAGAATTAGCCTTATATGAGAATAGCAGGATGCCCTGTTTTTGTCAAAGATGTAAGAAAATGATTGCAATGAGGTTACTTCTATTGAGAACTGCAGCACTTTTGCCGTTTTAATTTTGTGCACTTCCTCCCATTCTACAGCCCTTCATTTCCATCTCTTTGATTGTAATGAACCCTGCATCTTTTAAAATATCTGTACAGCTACTTTTGCATAAATCTTACTCCCCCTTTTCCTGGGTAGCCTCTATCACTTATCTGGGTCATTTCATAGCACATAAATAAAGTAGTGAGATAAAGCACAAAGGGTCCTTGATAAAGTCCAAGTTTTGTTTAACAGTTAAGATAGTGAAAGTTTACAAGAGCTGCACTGGGAAAGCTGTGTTGTGAATAGAGTTATTATTGCCACTATCAAATTGTTTAGACTGGTGGGCAAAACACAGGGACTTCATATTTGTTTAAGGGCTTCATCACACTGTATATTTTCATTGTCCTTTGGACTGTGTTGTCATAGGGATGAAAATGACATAATAAAAAGAATCAGAGATTCCTTTAGTAAATCTGACAGCTCCCAGAAGTAATTAATTATCAAATAATCGTAGAGACTGTGTAGATCAGACCCTGGTTCTTCTTAAACTTCTCCTGGGGAACTTACTTTTCAGATGCCAACAGAGGGCAGTAGTATCCTGTTTCTTTTGATGATAGCTTTTGGATTGCATCAAGCAGTGGAGCCGCAAAAATATAACTCCCTTTACTATGTTGTTCTATACACTAGAGTGACAAGGAAATGATCTAATACTTTACAATTAAAATCATTGTATTTATCATATGCTCTCAGGGTTAAAATCCTACTAGTCTGGTTTCTTTATAGTAAGATACCACTAAATGTTGTACTGTGGTTCAAAAGAAAAGGAGTACTTGTGGCACCTTAGAGACTAACAAATTTATCTGAGCATAAGCTTTCATGAGCTACAGCCCACTTCATGGGATGCATTCTGATGAAGTGAACTGTAGCTCACAAAAGCTTATGTTCTCATAAATTTGTTAGTTTCTAAGGTGCCACAAGTCCTCCTTTTCTTTTGAGAATACAGACTAACACAGCTGCTACTCTGAAACCTGTGGTTCAAATGAAGATACATGGTGTTGGGGGAGTATTTCTCCCAGAAAGTGAATTGCTGTTTAATGTTTGCCAAAATACTAAAAAACTGGAAATGCTATTGTAGAGCATGCAGCTAAAAGATCCTCCCAGGAACAATGCCTTTGCTTATTTTCCATAACATATGTATTAACATATGTTCCTGTATCTATCTGTGTACACGTGTGTATATACTATATCCGTGTGTATAGTCTTAGCTATGAATATAGACTAGATAGAGAACTTATAGCTGATATGGTCATTCTTGCTGGTGCTCCCTAGTCTTTGAGTTATAGTCCATTGCACTTCTTTTATTAAAGGAAAAATGTTGCCAACTCTTGAACATTCCATTTCATTGCCAGTAAAGTAGATCCTTTAAAAATACACCTCCTATGGTACATGTTGAACTATTAGAGGATTGTCATTTCTTATCTGTATTGAATGAGCAGTTTACTAGGAACTTCAGAGACGAGCCATGAAGACAAAATCTTTGCCCTGAAGAGATCACAGCCTGAATAGATGCCCTACAAAGAAAGTTGGGTAAAATATCATTGTGAGTACATGTTAATGTGGCAGGCAACTAGCCAGTTACATGATTTTATATGTGTTTAATATACTTTAATACACTTTTTTTTACAGTACATTTTAATGATGGTCAATGTAAAAATCCTTTCCTTTGTCTGTTGCACCAAGAGCCACCATCTTCCACTTCTTGTCTCAGAGCCTGAAACATTGGCTGGCATTTTGCTTCTTTGAGTTTTCTTCTTTTATAATCATTTATCTCTGTATTATTTATTCTCCCATGTATTTATTGTTGAAGCAACCAGTACATTTTGCATGTTACAACAATCTCAGACCAAGTACCAATCACTACAATCTCGCCTGAGAATTATCCATCACTGTATTTTCATGGCTTGTGCTTTCAGTAAAATATATGTCTTGTCATTTCAGTAGAGCTCTCAAAGTGTGCTACAGCATCAAATTCAGACCAAAGAACCAGCAACGGGGTAGTCAGTTTGTGGGGGGGAGGGGGCGGGGAAGTGTTAGATATGTAAAAATTCATTAATGCATCAGAAAAATATATTTTAGGTCATCAGTAGTCTTGAAGCTTTTTATCCTGATTATTTCAATGAGTCTTTGATAACTATACTTGGCTGAACTGGTCCCCCAAACGGACAGTAATTGCTTTTCCTGCATTTTAACTGTGGCTTCTTCTATGTATAAATACTTTTTGGTATTCAGACAAATAATTTACTGAATATTTGTTGAACAGCAAATATGATTTGTGTCAGATTACTACCTAGATCACACTGTGAGTAGTAATGTTTTGTATTTAAAAAACGACATGATATCCTCCAGCACACGTACATTTCACTTTAAACAAGGAAATTTTCCCTGGAAACCAATTCATCCGTTAACAAAAAATACAAAACTGGCCCTGGTCAATAACTTAAAGTTTGTTAAGAGAGGACTGATGAGGCCATCATGCGAGATGAGAGCCCTTGTAACTAGTAGGTATTCATTTTGGATTTTTTGACTGGCTTAGTATTCAGACAAAATGGATTGCTCAGAATAGCAAGTAATTAATCCTTTTTGTTAAAATTCCTACATATAGCACTGTACATCTACATATCCCTTTAAAAGCTTAGCACCAGACCTCTTACTAATGTGAACAATTCCATCAACTCCATTGGGGCTACTCACATGAGTGAGGGCCAAGATCAGTCCAGGAAGGAAAATATATTTTTTGCTCTAAAAAGCTTCCTGTCTTATTTCTATAGGAACTGAATATTTGGCCCATTCCTAACACACATAGGGCCATATCCTGCAGTCCTTACTCTAGCAGAATTCCCATCGGCGCAAATTCAGTCTTGTCAGACAACCCGTGCAATCCCATGGATTGTAGAATTTAGCCCATTTAAGTATAGTGGGAGTCTTAGCCTGCACAGTTTGCCCCCTATTCATTTATTTTAAAGTGTTATCAGTAAAGTAGCTGATCACAGAAGCTTGGTTATCACTGAGATGATATTCCTTGCATTGTATTATCTATAGTTTCCCTGTTATTCTAGAAACTTTTCTCCTGGCTGGAACATTTTGCTGCAGCAAAATGAAGAGGGGGGAAAAAAGACTGAAGAGCCCTTCATTTGGTGGCACCGAAAATTTGCATAAAATATCGCTCTAAGCATTGAAGGATCTTATTACATAGGGTTTGATGATAATCTTTGTTGAAATAATATTTAACACATGCTGCACTTTTAATTAAGTATCTGAATAATCTCAAATTAATGCCAGAGGTTTAAAAATAAGTTTTCATTTTAGTGAACTGTAACATAATAGCAGGCAGCGTGGCCATTTCCAGGTCCCCCCTTCCTTACCCTTTGATTTAATTAAATGCCCTACTGTGTGTTTCTTGTCACTTCAGAAATGCACATAAAGAAAACAGACCCAGAACATTTTATTTATGATTTCAACTTGTTCTATTTTGTGTGCATTTTTTATTTTATTTTATTTTGCTTCCTGCATTCCTTGTGCTTTGATTAAGGCATTTAATTAGAATCAACTAGATTGGAGCTTTGCAACTCGCCTGCGTGTTCAAAAGGGCAATGACAGCATGTCACATTTGTGTGGATGTTTCGGTGTATTGGTGCTGACACAAAAGTCAGTGTTTGGAAGCAGCAGTCTGTGGCGATGAAGTGTTCTGTTTTATACTGTGTGCGTGTGTGGAAAGAAGGATGCAGACTGTTAAATCCCTGGGCAGTTTGTACAGCACAGTTACACGCCAAAGACTGTTATGCTGCTGAAGTTTGATTATAAGGTAAAAGGGGCTTAACGGTTAGCGTTTTCAGAGAGGAATCAAACCATAGCAAATAAATTCACATTTATTCTATTTATTTTTTCAAATTAAAAAGCCTTGATCTGGCAGATTTGTTTGCCTTCCAGTTAGGCTTGTGTGACAATCACTGCTTCATTATTCCTTTTTAAGAAATTCCATTAACAACAACAACAAAAGAAAGACTGACTTCACATGGACTTATGTCCGTGAGTTATTCTGCTATAGCTACTCTGCTGTGTGCATGTGTTGGGAAGGGGTGCCTGTTTACTGTGTGTATAAAAAATATTCGCAGTTTGGGACTGGAGGGAGCAAGCAGGCTGGCTTTCAAGGTTTTCTGTTAGATTTCCCCTTTATCCCCCACCATCTATCATTGTAAAGGAGACATATATAACTGCCACACTTTGTATATTGAGGGGAGCTGCCTGCTTTTTCCCTTTGCTGAGATAATGACACTGAGGGTTGTTGACTGCTGTTATCTCTGATGACAGCCTTATCTGCATGGCTCTGATTCTAGCTCACAGAGTCAGAGATATACAGTACTTATGAAACTGACCAGTGCTCCAATTATGTCTGGCCACAAAACAATTCTTCAGTAGTTTGAAAAGAAAATATTCATGTGTGGTTTTTTTTTTAACAAATGTGCTGTTCATTTTTTTTTTTTAATGCAAAAATGAAAAAGGAGATTCTGGGGTAAAAAGCAACAAGTGGCTCAAACAAGGCTGAGTAAAAGGAAAACACCACCCAGCCAGAAAACCATCTCCAAAGAGAGAGAAAGGAAAGGAAAACGTGCCAACCAATTGTTGAGTGGTGTTGGTGTAAATGTTGGCTTCTCCTGTAGCATGAGCACCCCACCATTAATGTAATTGGGAGTCATTTGCACAACAGCATTAGCCCTTGTGAGCTGTACCACAAAAGAATCCAGTTATTTAGTTTAGTTTAATCTAAACACCATGATCTTCAATGAATTGGCTAATGATTGGTCAGTGCCATGAAGATGTAAAGTGCTATAATAATAATAGTACTTGGCAATTCTATGCCTCTTTTATCCTGAGGCTCTGTAAGCAAATTCCAAATATTTATGAATTTAGCCGCACAATACTTCTGTGAGGTAAGGAAATATTCTCCCTGTTTTACAGATGCAGAAACTCAGTTCCAGAGAGATTGTTGCTTGGCCAGGGTCACACAGAGAATCTGTGGCAGAGCCAACATTTAACCCACATCTTCAGACTTGCAGTCCAGTGCCTTAATCACAATATCCACCCAAAAAGAAAAGGACTTGTGGCACCTTAGACACTACCAAATTTATTTGAGCATAAGCTTTCGTGAGCTACAGCTCACTTCATCAGATGCATTCAGTGGAAAATACAGTGGGGAGATTTTATATACACAGAGAACATGAAACAATGGGTGTTACTATACACACTATAACAAGAGTGATCAAGTAAGGTGAGCTATTACCAGCAGGAGAGCCGGGGGGCGGGGGAAATCTTTTGTAGCGATAATCAAGGTGGGCCATTTCCAGCAGTTGACAAGAATGTGTGAGGAACAGTGCCGGGGTGTGTGTGTGTGTGTGTGTGTGTATGTGTACAGGAACAGGGACACAAATATGGGGAAAAATATCCACCCAGTCACCCATATATAAATGCTATGTTTTATCATTATTTGCTTTAAGGTGCAACTGCACCTCTTTTCCTCAACACAGATTTCTCCAAATTCCACTCACTACTTGGCATGAATGAACAGCCATGTAATTCAGTTTAAAAATCTATGTTAAGAAAACTTCAGTTAAAGATGCAGAGTTAATCACTCAAAAAGCCAAGAGATGCAAAAGTTAAGATTGCATGTGGAATCTTCAATCTGTCCATGCATTATGATCTGGGCATGCATTATGATCTTTAATCTCAAATACAATATATTATCAGTTTTTCTACAACCTGCCACATCTTGTATTACAGATTTCATTCCTGTATGCTTAGACCAATTTCATTGACATATGATCCAATATATCTGTATTGACTTTGCTCTTTTATATGATAAATTCTTATCAATCTAAGCTTGCATTAGGTACAGCTCAGGGATAAGGCAATTAACTACAAAGAAAGCTTTATTGAAAATGTAGGTAGTCTATATATGCCAGCAAATTTTCCCAATTAATGTGTGTTGTGATTAGAGCTAGTCCAAAAATGCTAATTTCCCCCCCTTTTTTTTTCAGAAATATTTGGGTGTTTTTGTTTTTCAATGAAAAAAACTAATCAAAACCAGATTTTTTTTTCAATTTTCAAAAAATTACATTGAGTTAAAAAATGGTTTTCAAAAACTAAAATTTAATGAAAATAGAAAATTTCTATTAATTTTGGGGGATTTTTTTCTTTTGTAAAAAAACCAGAAAAGGCTTAAGTGAAAATTTTCTATGAAAATATTTGTTTTGCTTGAAAACAATGTTTTATTAAAATTTTTTCCCCAGCTTTAGCTGTGAAGTAATTGTGTAGTGTGTTGTATTATCATGACTTACTGTGTGCTTTTTGTATCAGTGATGTTGTTTGGACTCTTCTTGTATGATATACACAGAGTAGTATTCAGTTACTATAAATGTTCTTTTATATATATATATATATATATTTATTTATTATTGGGAAAACATTAAGTTCAAGAAAGGATGGTATACTAATTCAAGCACACAAGAGGGCAAAATAAAGGTTGTATGTGTACCTTTCTCATGGTAGAAAGTTACGAGTAACTGAAAACCGGGTTAGAATGGAAACTGTTATGCAACCTTTGTTGTAATAATATTTCTGTAGCACCTTTCATCCAAAATTCTTAAAGCATGTTACAAATCTTAATGCCTCACAGCTTCCCAGCGAGTTATCATTATACCCTATTTTACAGAGGGGAAATTGAGGCTCAGAGAAATAAAAGGACTTGTGCAAAGTCACACAGCAAGTCGGGGGGAAACTGGGCATAGAACTCAGGAGTTGGGGTTCCAAATCCTCTGTAATGAACAACATTCCCTTTCAAAAAGAAAAGGAGTACTTGTGGCACCTTAGAGACTAACCAATTTATTTGAGCATAAGCTTTCGTGAGCTACAGCTCACTTCATCGGATGCATAAACTTTATGAATCCGATGAAGTGAGCTATAGCTCACGAAAGCTTATGCTCAAATAAATTGGTTAGTCTCTAAGGTGCCACAAGTACTCCTTTTCTTTTTGCGAATACAGACTAACACGGCTGCTCCTCTGAAACCATTCCCTTTCAAAGTCAGCCCAAGAATTGAAGGGTTACATCCATTGACTCTAAGGAGTTACTCCAATTTACACCAGCCCCAGGTGGCTTGACTGCTGGTCCCTTGCTGCAGTCACTAGACATACCACTTCCTGAGGGAATGCATTTGAAAAGAAGACCGTTTTTAATGAGAAATGACGTTTGAGTGAAAGTAGCTACCTTGCTGAAGGCTGAACTTATTTGTATCACAGGCCCTAAGAATCCCACGCCAAAACCTGGAAACCAGTTATAAAATTTCATTTTAGCAAACAGAGCAATTCTATTGTTTAATACGTCAACAAAATATTCCACCTTTAAGCAATACTTCTATGTGTGATAGCTGTTCCACCAACACTGCTGCAGGATGGAAACTTTTCCCTGACCGTTTCCAACTCGTGGTGCCTCCCGGGTCGAGTGTGTGCCCTTTTTGGCTGCAAATGAGGTCACTTTTCGGCACAATAGCTCAGAAATTCCGATTGTAATTAAAACCATTCTCGTTGAATACACTTCATAGTTTCTTCACGATGGGGAACACTGCTTTCTCACGTCGATATCCTTCCCAGAGCTGCCACCTGCAAAGCGGGGGACACTGTCATCTTAAAGGGTCTAGCGATCAGGGGAGCAACACATAGGAGCCTGTTCCATTTTGAGCAGTGGAAACCGGAAATGTATAAGCAGAGTGAAGTCAGTATCCTTCTATATATTTAAATTTTTCATTCTAATGGAGGGAGATCTAGAAATAAAGCATGCCAGGGCACGTTCCTGGGATTAAAGAGGGGAAACTTAAAAGACACAGCAAGCTGGGGGAATTGAGGTGTGACTGACAGAAGTGGCTACGAAAAAGGTCTTGTTCTTAAGAGAGGCAGTGTGGTTCAGCGGTTAGCAGAGGAGATTGCAGGGTTGGGCTAATCATCCTTTCTTGTCTTGGATGTCTGCAGGAGGGCCCGAAAGATTGTTGGTAGAGAGCAAGGAAGAGAGAGCCCTGCCAGGTTCCCAGCGCCATGAACAAGCACAAGTTCTGTTCACCAAACTTCTGTGAGCCTTGGATAAGGCTCCATGATCGCTTCTAGCCTTGCACCCAAGGCTTATCTTTGGGTGGGCTTGTGGTTCACCATGGATATTATCTCCAGCTCTGGTCAGGGCTATTGATTCTATTCCCAGCTCTGTCACTGATTCAGTGTCTGACCTTCAGTAAAGTACTTAACCCCTGTGTGCCTCTCTTTTCCCATATAAAACGGTGCTAAAAATACTAACCCACTTCACTGGTTTAGCTCACTGAGATTTGTAAGGTGCTTTCAGGTCTTCAGATGGGAGGCTCTACAGAAGTGCAAAAGATTATTAATAAAATACCCTGGGCCAAATTCTGCTCTGTTTCACTGTTGTAAATCCACTGATTTCAATAGTTACTCCAGATTTGCCCCAGTGTAATTGAGAGCACCGAGATATAAAAGTCAGGACAGTCAATAACTGCGTTAAATAGATTTGTAAGAGGACTGAAGCAGATGTCCGTGGGAGAGGAAGGTGCTGTCTGACTCAAGGGAGATTCAGCAGCTATAACAGCATCCCCTCAAGGAGGACCTGGACAGACCCAAATACTGTGTTAGCCATATTGAGAGCCTAGTTTTTAACACTTTTTTGGTTACATGAGGTGATGGGGACATGCGCACACACACACACAGTCTCTGCAGCCAAATGGCTTCAGACAGGCTGCAAGCTGGACATGTGTTGTAGGAAAAAACAACCCTCCTCTGAAATGTAGTTTCCATTTAAGTGTAGGATGGCTCCTCTCCCTGGTCTGTCGGTGTTTATCTGCACTGAGTGTGAATGGGAATTGGAAAAGGGAAAAGAGAGAGTGGCTGCTTTTTAAAAAGCTAATTTAAAAGCAGACGCCGTCGTCTGTAAAGATGATTCCGATTGTCCAGAGCTCTTTTAAAGGGACAAGCTTAAATGCATTTGTATTGAGAACATGGAATTAGACACACACACAAAATGAACAACATCTTCTTTATTTATTTCATACTTAAATGGCCAAGAGTGTAAGTCAGTCTGTTCCTGATTGTTTGGGAACACCAGGGGATTTTCTGCATTGTTTTTTGTTTCATAAAGCTCTTTATCACCCTCTTTGGTATATTAGCTATTTCTAAATTGCTACAAACTTTCTTCTGTCCAGTATCCCAGCGTTGCCTGCAAATGGCATTGTCAAATGGAAGCTACAGGTAAAATACATCAGACTGTATTCCAAAATAGCCTGATGACACAAAACTGACTTATATGGAAGTGAACATATCCAAGTATTGATATTTAAGGAATTGGTTCTTAATGTGTATAATGTCTGTTTTCGTAGAATCTGAAATATGCTTCATATAGGCATTTACAAAACCCAATAGGGCAAAATCCTGGCCCCACTGAAGTCAATGGGAGCTTTGCTACTGATTTCAGTGGGGCCCTGGTCCCTATCCCAAGAAAGTAACATTTTAAGGTGCAGCTCCTGCCCCTATCCACAGAAGGTCCGGTAGGCAGCAGCGGGGAGAAGTCTGTGGTTCTGTTACATAGGCACTCAGGATATGGGGAGGCCACAGAGAGGGTCTGGACCCCCTGAGTGTTCTCTGTGTTCTCTGGGGCACTGTGTGTCTGTGCAGAGGAAGCGTTGGGGAAGGGGCATGGCCCAATATGTCTGTGATTCTACAGATCCACTGGCCGAACACCTCTCCTATCCATGAATGGGGGCGATACAGAAGCAAGGAGTCTACTACAGCCCTGAGACCTGAATTCTCTGTGACTCCTGTTCACCCTTTAGCTCCAGGTGTATTCTTGCCAACTCTCCCAGTGTTATTGTCTGTCTCAAGATGTTTGGTATTCTTTGAAAAGCCCCAGCCCTTGGAGTCAAGAGACTAGGCAAGAATCTCAGCTTTCATTTTTTTAAAAAGAAGTGTCTAGCCTTCACGATTACGAAGAAAAGTTTGAAAACAAGACCAGAGTGCAGCCCACAGGTTTCAAACCAGAACAAAAAGAGCGCCCACATTTATTGTTGTTTTTTAAAAATAATGGATTTTAAGCTAGTCAAGTAATTTTGGTGGAGCCTAACTCATGATTTTTTAACACTTCAGGTTGGCAGTGTTGCAAATTCGTGAGAATTTGTGGTGATCACTGAAGTTAGTTGTGGGATTCTTCCTATTGAGGCACACAGAGCTTAAATGTAACAACTTATTTTTTCCCCCATCATGGTAGAAGACAGTCTTCAGGCCTGTTGCCTGCCGTATGCTAATGTCCCTGCAGTCAAGAGACCCACCTTCCAAGTGGACGATTCCCTTTGGTCTGTGCAGCCACACTCACATCCAAGAATGATAGCGACTGCATACATTCTTCCCTTGTAATAAACAAACCAATTGTCTGGGTTTGTGAGGGCTCTGGATATGGACACTACAGGTCTCCATTCTCAATCCTTGTTTTGTGATCGTAGTTCACCTCATCCATCTTTAGAGGCACTTGCTTAAATTTTCTTTTTAGGGCCCTTAGCACCAATGGTCAGAAAGGCTACTGGAGGTCTGCATGAACTAATGCTTTGGAGAATTCCTTAATGGTCGCTATTGCTCCACCTGGAGGTCTTCCTTCTGTATGGCTTGGTGTCTGCTCCCAACTGTTTGGGGATGATCTCTAGTCCCTCTGTGTCCAGTTACTTTAGGAGTAGTAGGGTTGCATTCAAGATGTCCTCCTTCCTTCTGCTACCAGCCATCTTCCTTGGGGAGAAAGAGGAAATTCCCTCTAACAGAACGGGCTTCATGCCAAATTGCTATTGAATTTGTTTAATTTCTTCAGGCTGATTTTAAAGGTTCTCCACTGTGGATTCAGTGGCACGGAGCTCGGTGGATACTGGGAAGCCATTGTCAATATTCCACTTAGCTGGCAGTGCAGTGGCTGCAGCCTTCTCAACCAGGACCTCTGACAGTTGTTCTGTGGAGTCAATGTTCAAATGTTCAAATGAAGCTATCAGTTTCCTTCCCTGCATTTACACTTTTCTTTTGCCTGCACTGTCTGTCACAATGGTTGTACTTAAGGCAGACTCAGCTCTTTTGCCTAAATGCTGAACATTGTCTCAAAAGGGCTAGGGCCTAGAGAGAGAGTCATTGTTGGATTCTCAGCACAGATGGGTTCTATTTTCTATCTATTTGCAAAACCCTCAGTGTTCTACAGCACAACCAAGGAAGGGAGCACACTGTGAAAAGTCCTTGAGTGTTCTTCTCCACTACAGCATCGTCCAAGCCTTCAAAAATCATGAATCACCCTCTCTCCCAAATCATGAGTTTAGCTTAAAAAGCATGAGATTAAAATACAGTAGCAATAAATAATGAGGATTCTTTTTCTCTGCCTTCTGGTTTCTGAGCCTTTAGGAGGCACTTGGTTGTCACACTCTTCTCCACACCCATGAGGTTTAGAAACTCGCTTTAAAAAATAAATGAAATCTGAAATTCTCACCTAATCACTTGCCTTCAGGGGCTGGGGCTTTAAGAAAAATACCGCATATCATGAGACTCAGGATAAAATTGCAAGAAGTGGCAACACTGCAATATTGCTATAAAGTGTGGAGCTGCTGCAATTATAACTTAGGTGTGGGGAAGATGGCATTTGACTGCAAATATGATGATTCAGTAGAGGTGTGTAAATACTGCAGAAATCATTCCCTGAATATTAGTTTGATTTTTAAACAAATCTGCTTTGGCCACATTCTTGTCTCTTTTTGTATTTGCTTTCTGTGAACATCTGCACCATTGCTTTTCACTGGCATTAATGTTCATAGCAAGTACATTTTAAATTTACAAGCATTCATCCCAAAATCTGAGTTCGGCCCATCTAACTGGGGATCAGAAACAATACCATGTTATTTATGTGACCCATTCACAACTAAGCAATACAAGAAGAACAGCAAGCCACAGTGTTCGTGAAATTAACAAATAACATAACTAAGTAAATCTCAAGCAATCACAACTTGCATAACTTGAAGTGGGCTTTAGCCCACGAAAGCTTATGCTCAAATAAATTTGTTAGTCTCTAAGGTGCCACAAGTACTCCTCGTTCAACTTGCTCACAGATATTCCACAAACATAAAAGGCGGGCAGAGTTGTTGGACACATGATTTGTTACCTATTATTCAATCAGCTGTGGTACTTATCCACCAAGATTAGTTGCTAGTTTCTGATTTTCATATGTTACTCCAGGCTACTAGCTTCTTTCTCTAATAGACTTGTGTGTACGACAGATGGACCAACTCATGAAGTTTGATCTTGATTTGGATCCAGATTTGAACATCCTCAATGTATGAAGGTGGTGTTTTGAGGATTTGTATTCAGTCCATTATGAAGAAAAGCCTAGGTTATTAAGTCCTGATGCAGAGTCATTCTTCCCCAAAGTATGGAGCAGCCAGAAGTACCAGTCACAAAAGCTTGAAGTACTAAACTAGGTTACATGTATATAGGGTGACCAGACAGCAAGTGTGAAAAATCAGGACAAGGGGATAATATGAGCCTTTCTAAGAAAAAGACCCAAAAGTTGGGACTGTGCCTATAAAATCGGGACATCTGGTCACCCTACACGTATAGTACAGTGGTCCTAAAGAGTTTAACTCTTGTATCTGATGCTAATTGAATGGCTCAAGGGGTGAGTAAATGCAATACCTACCTTAGAACGCGAGAGGAGGTGCAGGACAGAAGTCAGAGGACAATAACAAGGTGGTTGAGCAACTACGTTTTTGTGAGTGCTTGAAAGGAATCTAGTTTATTCCTGCTGCTTGCTTCAGTCAGAACACTAACCTTATTGCAGGTTTGTCTGAGGCTCTGGGGAAGTCAGGTGTTGTCCTTAAAGAGATTTCTAGAATGGATATTATGAAAAAATCTATGGGCTAAGATCTGCTCATGCCCAAATTTCAGATGAGAGGGGCCTCACTCCTAATTATTTTTTGCCTAATTTGCCTTCCCCAGAAATTAGATATACCACAGGGAATGTAGCAGCTTCCCTGGTTCATTGCAGTTCTTGTGCCCTGGAAGGTTCTCCAGGGCCTTTGGTTTCATGCCCTACAATCACATCCAAGACAATAGCACATTAAGTTTCCATTCTAACCATATGCCTTGCTGAGAGTCACTGTTTACATAAGAACTGTCTCTTTGTTATTATTTAATATTTATATTGCAATAGTGCCTACAGGCTAACTAGGCTAGGGCCCCATTGTGCCAGATGCTGTGCAAGCAGATAACAACTCCCTGTCCCACAGATCACCTTGGAACTTGTTTGTTTCCATTGTGCAGGACTGAGCCCTGGGAAAAGCGTGGAAGGCATATGAAGATTGGCATCCTGCAAGAACTGTTCTAAGTGAACCCTCAGATGCATAGAGATTCGTGCTGCATTATTCTTGTTTCCTTTATGTGCTGAAATCTACATGAGTACTTCAACCCTAGTAGCTTTATTGCATTTCTTTCTTGTTCCATCAAGCAGTAAATAATGCAGCATAGATACTTGGCTCCTGCTGCAGAAGAACATTCCAGTTCTCCAGGTCTGTTCCTGTGACCTCCAGAACCTTTGTATAAATAATTCCTTTCCTACTGGATATATTCCAGCCCTCCTAGATTCCTCTGGAATCTCCCACTTCGGAGACTCCATCCTGGAATCCCATCTGGTTTTCTATTTATCTCAGAGTGTTATGAAGAGTCACTCTCAGGAACAATTGAAGTTCTAGGATTGGACGTGTTTTTGCCCTTCTGATATGGGAACTGCTTCAGCACCAGCCTTCAGTACCACTGCTTCAGTACCATCTAGGTCAGTCATGGAGGATAGGTCCATCATCAAGGAGGATAGGTCCATCAATGGCTATTAGCCAGGATGGGCAGGAATGGTGTCCCTAGCCTCTGTTTGCCAGAAGCTGGGGATGAGCGACGGGATGGATCACTTAATGATTACCTGTTCTGTTCATTCCCTCTGGGGCACCTGGCACTGGCCACTGTCAGAAGACAGAATACTGGGCTAGATAGACCCTTGGTCTGACCCAGTAGGGCCATTCTTATGTACAGTATCTCAACTTACTGAATTTAATAGCCGATGGAGCAAGGCACATTATTGCATTGTATACCATGCATCGAAATCCACAGTCAGGGATTGCCTGTATCCATTTTTCCACTCTGATACGAGCATTCCTCAGAGTGGTAAGAGATGAGTCCCTACAAGTGAGTAAAGAATCATTTCACACTCTAGGTGCCAGATGCCCAGGGCAGCCCAGTGCACTGTATTCCTAGGCCATGCTGTGCCTTGCTTTTCACTTGAACACGAGCAACAGTCTAACCCCACTTTATGCCAATATGTTTGAGCTTATCTAGCCTTTTGTTTTAAAGAAATGCTGTCCGGATAAAAATCACGTGTGAAGCAGGCAGCATGGTTGGGTGAATAGGGAATTAGCAAACCTGGAATCTATTCCCAGCACTACCGCTCCCACCAGACACAAGCACCCCTGAATCTTGAGAAAGTTTAGCTCTTTCTCTCAACTTCTTCCTGATGCCACTTCCATTTGGGGGGGAACCTTTTTCCTCTTCAAACTGTAAAATTAAGGTTTAAATTCACTTTAACCGTGTCACTTGTTAATTATTTACATGGTGGCAGCACCCAAAGGCCTCCATTGTGCTGGGTGCTGTCCAAACACAAAGGAAGACGTGGCCTTTATCCCCAGAGCTTCCTGGCTAAGGCTCCATCCTGTGAAGACTTACACACGCTTAACTTTAAGCAGCTATCTGAGTCTTTGTAGGATCATGGTCTAGATTAGTGCCCTCAGGATGTCTGTCTGTCTTCTGGATTCTAAAGTGAAGGATGGGAAAAAATATCATTGTTTGTCCTGGTAGGGATAAAACTTTGTAATGAATGATTCAGTCAATGAGTTACTCCTTGTTTTGTGTATAGTCACAGAATGTGCCTGGGTAGATTGGGGTTTCCTCAGGTTTATTTATTCGAATGCACTCAGTCAATGTTTTGGGTTTTTTTAACTCTATAGTTTGATCTTGGACAGTTCACTGTGACTGTTCAGTACACAATTGTCAACATTCAACCTTTGCTAGTTAGTTAGTTGTTAATCATCAGATGAGTCACGTGATATTGTTTGTGTTCCCTAATTGGATGAGTGGAACTCTTCTCATCAGGAGGAGAGTTTGAAGAAGCCATGGGGCTTTGAAGCTGTTCGAGAGAAGGAGCAGATATGCAGGATTATGGAATTTAGAAAGTGTTAGACCTTTTCCTGTCCAAGCCTCACTGGCTTCTCTGAAACATCCTTCTTAAAAAAAAATAATCAGGCTATGTAAGATTTATTGTCTAGGCCAGGGTTGGGCAAACTTTTTGGCTTGAGGGCCACATCTGGGTACGGGAATTGTATGGCGGGCCATGAATGCTCACAAAATTGGGGGTTGGGGTATGGGAGGGGGTGAGGGCTCCGGCTGGGGGTGCAGGCTCTGGGGTGGGGCTGGAGATGAGGGGTTTGGGGTGCAGGAGGGTGCTCCGGGCTGGGACCGAGGGGTTCGGAGGACAGGAGGGGGATTAGGGCTGGGGCAGAGGGTTGGGGCATGGGAGGAGGTCAGGGGTGCAGACTCTGGGTGGAGCCTACCTCAAGCAGCTCCCGGAAGCAGCAGCATGTCTCCACTCTGGTGGAGGTGTGGCCAGGCAGCTCTGCATGCTGCTCCGTCCACAGGCACCACCCCTGCAACTCTCATTGGCCGCGGTTCCTGGCCAATGGGAGCTGCGGGGGCAGCATTTGGGGTGGGGGCAGTGTGCTGAGCCCCCTGGCTGCCCCTACATATGACCCGCAGGGGGGACATGTCGCTGCTTCTGGGAGTCATGTGGTGTCACGGCATGCACGGAGCGGGGCCAGCCCCCGACCCCACGTCCCGGCTGGAGCGCCAGAGCAGGGCAAGCCCCAGACCCTGCTCCCCTGCGGAAGCTCGAAGGCCCGATTAAAATGTCTGATGGACCAGTTGCGGCCCGCGGGCCATAGTTTGCTCACCCCTGGTTTAGGCACAGAGTTTACATTGAATTTTCTCCCCGCACTTTCAGGTACAAGCCAAGTCTGACTCCTCCATGTGCCTGGCCTCTGCTGAGGGGTTTGAGGAACCCTGTTTCGCTGCTGTGCCATCCAGTGTCATAGCCCACATATAATACACCAGCTCCACTGTGCGTACTAGAGTGGGCAAGCTTACATGTGATACAGGTTACGAGTGAACACAGAAAGTGAACACAGAAGGGTTGCAGGAACAGATGAAGCAAGTTCATTTCCCGCGTGCAAGCCATGAGCCAGGTGAAGAAGGGGCAAGCATTGACTAGGATTGCGGAGTTAAGAAAGTGGAGTTCTGTCCTCAGCTCTGCTTGTGACTTACACTAATAGCTGACCTTGGGCAAGTCACTCTTCTTGGCAGGTACTGCCATTTTCTTCCTCTGTAATATGATAGCTCAGTGGTTTGAGCATTGGCCTGCTAAACCCAGGGTTGTGAATTCAATCCTTGAGGGGGCCATTTAGGGATCGGGGGCAAAAATTGGGGATTGGTCCTGCTTTGAGCAGGGAGTTGGACTAGATGACCTCCTGAGGTCCCTTCCAACCCTGATATTCTATGATTCTATGGGGATAATACATGTGCATAATCCTGAGGAGCGGGAACAGATTCTGACTCTTGATTCTGTTGCACTCTGAACATTGGAGGGCTCACTAGAGGGCCTGGGGGAAGCCTATTTCTGCCCTCTTGGGCTTACATTTCCCAGCAGAGAGAGAACAGCCTACACTGGCACTGACCAACAGCATTTAAGGGATTTGAAGGGAAGAATTTGCATGCTGGCTTTGGCGAGGAACTTGTGTTCAGTGCTTCCACACTTCTCATAGTGTGGAAAGAAGAAAGCGGGGAGACGGCATGGATCCAGCGATGAGGGGACCCATGCGACACCAGGAAGGAGGGAGTGTTGGTGCAGTGGGATCCCTAATGCTGTGAATAGCTGGGCATGGCTGCCGCGACCCCCCACTCCCATCCGTGTACCCACCCACACCCCCTCTTTGCTTTGAAGCAACCACATTTTATGCGGAGCCTTTTCTATGGTGCTTGTGTGTGGAAGATCCCTAAATTAAGAAATGCAAATTTAGTCATAACCTATTCCTTTCCAAAGGCAGCTTGCCTCACTTGCTAATTCCCCACGTGGCTCCATAAAGACCCCCTCGCAGACACCTGCAGCTTTTTTTTCCCCCTTTGGGGGTTTATTGAAAATCTTTTTTTCCCCGGTGCGGCGAAACTCGCTTTGCTCTTTTGCCTCCTTTTCTTTCCCCTTTTCACAGAATAAATACAGCTGATCCATCTCCAGGCCCTGCACACGTGCCAGAAGAATAAATCGCACGCCTCATCCCCCCCTTTAATTCTTTCCCCGGCTACTGTTTGCTTATTCTCACTGCAGCTGGAGTGCTGGTAGCAGGAGAGAGTTGACCTATTGCTGCCTTGTTTAGCACTGGCTCTGCAGAGCCATTCCTCACCTTCCTCCCCTCCACCCCCCCAGAAAAGAGACTTTGAAATCAACTGTTGTAGCCCTTGCTGGCTTTTTTCTTTTTTAAAAGCGCTTGCCTTTGTTGCCAGTGCAAACACACACACACACACACACAGAGGAAACAGGAGGGGAGCACAGACCCTGAAATATTGCACTGTCCAAAGCCCACAGGTTAAAACAAACATCAACACCGCGTCAAATAGTTTGCCCGTAAGAGTCTTTTGTTATGAAGATAAGCTTGTTATCTCTTTCATTCAGATTTTAATCTGACAGGTCATTTGCATATTGCCAGCTGACTTCAGGGTGTGCATTAGATCCACTTTGCATTTAAATCCTTTGTCACTCAGCAAAATTAAAAAAAACGAGGGGGGATGTTAAGGGAAAAAAGTAAAGAACCACTTTCTGTTCCTACATATTATTGCCATTACTTTGTTGTAACTGATGAAAGGAAATGTTTTTCCAGCTCTTGGGTGTCTGTTGACTGTCCTTGCAACACGAAGACTCACATGGAGTTAGTCGCATGTCCAAGTTGAAACTCAATTTGATTATAGAGTATCCTGGCCCTCTATGCCTGAAATGTCCTCCTGGATCCTGTTTCTCATTCAAATCCCTCTTCAAGCCCCACTCATTTAGTCTCCTCCCCCCACCCCACAAAACCAACCCTCCCTCTCCAAATCCCATGCCCACTTAAGGCTTGATCCTGCCTCACTTCAGTTCAAAACTCCCATTGTTATGAATGTTGCAGAATCAAGCCCTCAGCAACATGAAATAAGAAACAACGTATGGGTGATGTGATGGGTGCACTGCAAAAACATGTAACCTCATTACCTGCTACTGTGTAAACACACCCTACTCTCTCCCTTGTCTGATATGGCCTTTCCACATGTCCCATCATGTTTTATCTAGCTAGAGCCCAATCTTGCAATCCTTTCTCTCATGAGAAAGGCTTTAACCATTTGTGTATTTCCATTGAGGTCAACAGAATGGGACTATATATTAGAGTAAAGGTTGAGGGTTCCTAAACTGTAAGCTCCCCAAGGGCAGGGGCTGTGGGTCAAATCTTGTTCTCAGTTAGCCCAGTGTAACTCCAGAGTAGCTGCATGGACTTACACTTCTGTAACTGAAAGCAGAAGGTGGCCCACATGTCTTTTATGCCTGCATAGCACCATGTACACCTATGCACTGTATAAATGACAGCAGTTATTAAAATCAGTGGCTACTGTGGTCCATGGATCCTGTTGGTGTTACTGGACTACAGTCTGAAACCTGCTCTTTCCATTAGGGAGTACAATGCCTGGTAAATGCTGATAGCCCATGCATAGTTCATGGCACAGTATGGTCCCACATCAATGCAGCTGATGTTGTATCAGTACAGGAGCACTGTTAATTGTCTCACTGTGATTCTCTGGGTCCCATCCTGGGTAAGTCCCTAAGGGACCATTCTGTGTCTCCCCCCCCCACTGGGTAAAGAACGGAACTGTAAGAGGCTGAATGCAGCCAATGAAGTGAGCTGTAGCTCACGAAAGCTTGTGCTCAAATAAATTGGTTAGTCTCTAAGGTGCCACAAGTCCTCCTTTTCTTTTTGCGAATACAGACTAACATGGCTGCTACTCTGAAACCGGTTTCCTTCATCCCAAAAGGGGTTACGGGCTGGAGCTAGTGGAATGGGGTCTCCTAAAGGATAGCACTGAATAGAGCTGAATGAAGAATAAAGAGCAAATAATTTGACAGGTTTCATTTCTTCTTTTGTTTACAGCCTGTGATTTTCACAGATATATTCATTATTGAAGTTGTTCACCAAATGTCTCTAAATAATCCTGGCTCTTTATTGTGATTATGAAATCTAAGCTGTGCTGGTGACTTTGGCTTCGGTGCATTCCCAGCACAGGTAGATAAACTTGAGCTAGACCTGCTTGAGCTGGCATGCTAAAAAATAGCAGTCTGGATGTTGCAGCCTGGATGGCAGTTAAACATCCTGAGTCTGAGCTCAAGTGGCTACCCAAGCCACTCCAGCATCCACCCTGCTTGTTTTTAGCACACTTGCTCACCTTGAGCTAGCGCAAGTCTGTCTGTCCAAGTTGGGAATCACACATCCCAGCTGCACTGTAGACATACCCACTGTTGCAAATGCTCACAAGTAGTTGCTGAAGCATTCATTATAATACATTTATTAAGAATGTATTTATTGTAGGGCTACTAGACATTCCATCAGAAATCACAGTACGTGGTATCGGTAATATAATGTCATGATATCAGCAAGTTTGCCTCCCAATGGACACTGGCATCATTTTTTCTGTAACAATGAACTGGGACAGGCCTATTGAGATGTCCAGTATGTTTTAGTGTTCTGCGGCTCAGAGTAGCAATCCAGTGCACTTTCAGCTTCTTTCTATCCATTGGAACTGCTTAGTGTTATCACAAGGGCAGAACAATGTGGCACAGAACAGAGTCCAGTGTTAGCTGGCAGAGTGAGAGAAGCAAGCATGTGACTCCATGATGTTCACTTACAAAGAAGGAGTGAAATAATTGCCAAAAGCAGGAATCATTGGCCAGTCACTGCAGGTAAAACTGAACTCCCAGTTCAGATCCAAATGAGTAGAGTCTAGCGGGATTGTATTTCCTGCACAAACCCGCCAGACCCATCTCTTTAGAGGTGAAGAGATCTGGAATTTTGGGAAGGATTTGTCTCTAACTTCTGGATTGTTTGGACTGGGATGAAATGAAGGGAAAGTTTAGTGAGGCTTAGAAGTAGGGAAATTCTGGTAGTTGTCCCCCCTCCCCTGTGCCTCCAGTTTTTCACTCATGCCAGAAGACAGACAACATTTAGGAATGCTGGATTAAGTAAGGGCAAAGAATGCAAAATGAGAGCTTTTCAAAATCCTTTGGTTTGAGGCCAGTTCTTTCTCTGTATCCCTGTTCTCTAGCATCATTCTTTCAGCCAAGTGAGCAAATCAATGGCTGGCTTCATTGCCAAAAATTTTCCTAGTTGCTTCCTACATTGTTAATGGGGATACACAAAATGTACTGGTTATCCATGCTTCTTTACCACCTTTGGTAACTCCTCACTATATAAGGTACTTATATGGCTCCATTACCATACTATCTGAGCACCTCACAATCTTTAATGTATTTATCCCCATTTTACAGATGGGGAACTGAGAGACTAAGCAATTTGCCTAAGATCTCACAGGAAAGCTATTGCAAAACAGGGACTTGAACCTGTGTCTCAGGCTAGTGCCCTTGTTATTGGATCATCCTTTCTCTTGCTTGCCTTGTAGGATTATGAGTAGGTCAGTTGACCATCTTGTTGCCTCAGTTAGACTTCACTGGGAAACTAGGTCAGAAGTAGGACTTTCTCTGTAACACAGATGCCACATCTGAGCTAAGTATTATCTTGAAAATAGATTTCAAATCCCATCCACACAACATTGCTCATGACGTTGAGGGAAATGATACAGCCTTGGTTAATAGAAGGTTCCTCTGCACAGCACTGCCTGTTCAATCCCCCTCCCTCTCCCCAGCAGATGTCACCAAACTGTTATAATCAGACCCAATCTTTGGATCCCATCTGGTTTCCAGCCAGCTAGGTCTGCATGGAGTCCAGTCACTGTCCCTAATCTGGGTTTCTAGGGCATACACCCAAGGTACAGACTTCCTATCTGGGCTCCTTCTCTGGGATGTGAGTTCAACTGCCCTGGGCCCTGAGATCAGAGCTGAACCTCACCAGCCTTTTCAGTAGCTTATGCATCCTCTCCTAGGGTTCACCACCATGGGGCCTCTGGGTTGTAGTGTAACTCTTCAAAGCAAGGATCATTCACAGACTTCGCAAAGGAGCTTCTTAAATACATATGCACACTTTACTTACAGACAGCACAAGAGAGTTACAGATCTAGCAAAACAACAAACTCCTAAATGCAATCCTCCTTAGTCTGCTTTTGCCTTGTGTTGTAAGTCTGGCTCAGGTCATTAAGGGACTAGGGTGACCAGATGTCCTGATTTTATAGGGACAGTCCCTATAAAGAGTCTTTTCCAGCCCGTAACCCCTTTTGGGATGAAGGAAACCGGTTTCAGAGTAGCAGCTGTGTTAGTCTGTATTCGCAAAAAGAAAAGGAGTACTTGTGGCACCTTAGAGACTAACCAATTTATTTGAGTCTTTTTCTTATATAGGCTCCTATTACCCCCCCCCCCCCCGACCTCCTCTCCTGATTTTTCACGTTTGCTGTCTGGTCACCCTATAAGGGACCTGAACCTCCTGCCTTCACTTCTCCCGCTGAGTCTTCCGGGTCTGGCAACGAAGTGGCTGCCTGTGCTTAGCAGGTCATGTTTATAAGCAATCTGCAACACCTTTTCTTTGTTTCTGTCCTTCCACTGGAATTTTCCGTGCTGCAGCCCCAGAGTTGCTGGCAGAGTCGTTAAAAGTCAGTGACTCTGCCTATAGCAACCCCATTGTTCTAGCAGGGTAGAGCTATTCAGTACTGATGACTCTTTGATGGCCCAGTTTCAGTTCCCCAGACATAGCCTGTTTTCTGCTACAGAACGGAAGCTCTAATCCATACTGAAGGTTACAGTCATAAACTCTATTCATAACACAAAGAGGAATTAATAACTGGACGCAGACATATTCCCCGAATTGTCATACGCAACAACAGCACCAGACTTTGCAATGGTTCTATGTCGTGGACTAGGGAGGCTGTGACTCGCTAGTCTCATTTTTTTTGCTTGTTAACCCCAAGCAGTGATCCTGGAGTAAGCTAGCAGGTCCCTGGTTTGAAAGAGAAGGTTGACATTAAATTCAAACTGGAAAGCAAGGAACTGTAGTGAACATGCTTTTGGAGGAGCCATTTACTGGAAAATGTAGTATATAATTCATGGGAATAAAAAGTGTTAGCCACAAACCACTACATCTTTGAAAAATAATTTAATCACTTAAGGTACTTTCCAATCATTAATGCCCCCCAGGCCTTGGAAACGTGTTGCAGTGACCAGACATTAATAGACACTGGGTGGCATCAGGACTCTTTTTGAATGCATAGATGATGTCCATACTGATGTGAGCCCAGCTCTGGGCCTCATTCATTAGTTGACCACAAAGATTTCAGGAACTTTATCCGTAACATCAAGTTGATGGTATTCTCTGTGTTCTTGCTGTGAATCCTGCCAAGCTTTGTACGTGTGTTGGAGGCATAGAAGGAAAGAAAAGGGTGAGGTGCACCGATTCTGTTATGGCACATTAAAGCCATAACATTGTTGCATGGTGCATAGCAGGGTCCATGAGGTTGTTGAGCTTCAGCACAACTGCAGCCACAGGTTACTTGTGGGTGCAAGTGAGATTAAGAGTTTGGTATAGTCTTCTGCACTGAGCAGTCTCAGGCCTCCTGCATGTTGGTGTCCTTATTCACTGTGGGCATGGCAGAAAGGGGAGAGGGTCTGAAAAGGGCATGTCTGAGAAGATGTGGCCCTAAGTGTGATCCTCCTAGGTCAATGAGGCTATGTTTTCTTCCTTTCCCCATCTCCCCAGGCCTCATTCTTGCTACTAGGCAGGAGTAGCTTGGTGACTAGCCAGCAGCGTTCTCACTAATGCAATATTAGGGTCTTCTGCACCTCCTGACATGCTCGTTATTTTATGTTATTCCTTTCATACTCTGCACCTGTGCTGGGTGGGCATGAACCTTTCCTGCTAATAACAACAACAGTGGATACATCCACTTTATAGAAGCTAGACTCTGTGCGGGAATGAATTATTTTAGCACTATTTAAGTCTTTTCCATTTCTACTATATGAACCTATGATCCTAGGGATACTGTCCCTGGAGAGAAAGTGGACTGGTTCCAGTTTTGTATGGGAGCAATACAATCTTATTGGTGATTTCAAGATCGGTTATTATTTAATTGAGCAATTCAGTAAGTTTTCCTGTCCCTTAAATGATGAGATTTCTGCTGCAATGCAAAGACAGGCAACAGGCAAATTCCAGAATGCTTGATTCATGACCCACAGAATTTTGTTTCAGATTAAGAAAATGTCAGAATGTTAAATCCTATAATTACAATGTACCTGATACAATACAGAAAATAGAAGCTATGGAAAAGATCACAGCTCTGCTTTGAGCGTCCCAAGACCATGCTAAAGTGAATTGAGCATTAACCAGTTAGTAACTTCCAGCATTTGAGAAACAAAGACAAATAACTGTGACTCCAAGACAAAACTCCACTATACTATATCTAGAAAGTTTTCGACCTCATCTGAATCTGCCTAGTTATACAAGTATAAACATTTTGGATCAAATATTCTCCTGGGTATAAAGACTCCACCAATTACTTGTGATCTCTGTGTATAACAATATGGTACCAAATACTTTTGTGTAACAATGCTGTCCCCATGATATGTATAGTCTTACTGAACTGTATACAGAGCAATGTTACATGAAAGTAGCTGTATGTAATATGGCATACTTGCTTGCCTCCCTTTACATTTTACATGCAACCTAATCTGTAAATATGCCTGTAAGCCACAAACAGTATATAGAAAGGAGAGGCAACAGCAATGCAGAATCACATGACATCGTGGACCTTGTATTGATGTGTGGGCCATCGTGCTCCAAATCGATGTATGTTTTGTAGCAAGAGGTAAGAGACAGGGCAAATTAAAGATGAAGTGTAAATGGTATTAAGCTTTGGCTGGTCTGGGGTTTTAGTCACCAGTGTAACTACAGCGGTGCAAAACCCTACTGCCGATCTAGTGTTCCAGTATAAACTGTGACTCGCATGCTCTGAGGTCAGCAAGTCAGGGTTTACGCTAGTGCACTGCCTCTACACTAGTTGGCATTAGATCAGGGTTGCTACAATGCTGTAACTATACTGGGGGCTTAAACCCATTGACTTCAGAGGAGCAACAATTTCACCCAAGGTCTTAGACTCCCTTTAGTCTGGTTGATACACAAAGTTTTGCTGTTCAACTAAAGGTGGGTTTTTTAAATTGATCTAGCTAAATTGATGCAAGTTTATGTATGAATGTTTTAAAACTGATATATCCATTTATTTTGTAACGGTAAATTTCCAGACTAAACCAATAGTACCGGATTTAAACTGATATAAGTGTGTCCATACAGGGGCTTTACATAAATCAGTTTTTAAACCAGTTTAAGTTAACCAGCACAGCTGCTTGTAGAAAAGCCTTTACTCTCAGGTTCCTTTAGATCTGCTTATACACACTCAGTGAAGTATAGGGGAATCGATGGTGTAATTTACACACTCAGGAGTCAGACAAAGATGTAAATTACAATGGAGGGTGGCTTAATTTAATTTATATTTTCTTACAAGCCCTGTCGGCCACTTTTCTGGCGATGCTCCTCTCTTGTGGCCCTTTGGTGTGTGAGTGAGTTATGCCATCTTAAACTCCTTTACACATCAACAGAGCAGGTTTAAGGGAATCACCAGTTCTAAATTTACACCTCCTTATGCATCACTTCAGATTTTGGGCTAGCAGGTCAAATGTGAAGTGGAAAGGGAGGGGCTAGGTTCCACATCGATACTGTTAGCGGGTATGAGTCTAAGGAGGTAAGTCTAAGCCAGTGTAACATACATGTTGAGAACACTGGACAATAGTGTAAATAGTGCAGAGTCCTTCTGAATTTGGGCCATAGTCTTGGGGTCACTGCTGCAAACAGCATAGTCCTGGTCTGGTTTGTCTCTTCAATAGCCCGTTGCCAAAATTTACTGTCTATAGCATAGGAGATTTTGTTTCCCATTTATAACATTTAATCCTATGTCTTTTCTTTCCTATTCTGACAAAATAGATGAGGGAATACAAACATGTCCATCCATTTAGCTGTTGTCAGAAGTCCCCCCTCACCAGTTGTATCTTGTTTTGCCGGCTGACTGTCTTGCTGCAATATTCCAGGTTGGTTGATTTATGAGGGTTTGAAAATAGTGATTAGTGTCAAATGCTAGCTTCTAATGTTGGGGATTTCCTGCTGGATATCATTATACAGTGTGTGTGGAAACATGATGAACTCCCCAGGATGGAGACTGTGGTTTCACTGGGCAAAAGATCTTACATCACAAACGGAATATCCAACGTGATAAATACAATTATTTTTTTCAATTATTATTTTGGCACAAAGCATGTAATGAGCACTAAAGTTTGCTGAGCAGCATGTGGGTGTTGCCATTGCACAAGTAAATTCAATGGTATGGTTAAGCAAAGGTAGTAGTTATATAGAAGACAAACACAGTCCTGTAGTATATATTGTATATACCCACCAAAATAAGGGCTAGTTTGTGCCTCTACCCAGAACTACCCCTAGAGGAGTGAAGTTTACTTGCTTCATTTGGTTTCCTCCAGATTCTTCAGTGAAGGGGCTCCGATATGCCCTCTCCTTTGCAAAAGAAGCAGCGGGTGTTTGTCCCTCACATCCCATGCATCCCATGAGATCCACATGGACCTTGGGAGTTCTGCTTGGGATCGAGCCGTAGGTGCACAGACCCTTGGCCTTCACTCTGTCTCTGGGGGTATGTCAGAAACAGAAGCAGAACCCTGCGGCAGTGAGTCTCGGAGCCCAGATCTACGTGACTGGGATCGCAGGCTCATGCTAGGGCGCTAAAAGTAGCGGTGTAGACATTTGGGCGCAGGCAGGAGCTTGGGCTCTGAAGCCCACCCCCATTTCCTAGACTTCACACCCTCGTCCAGCCTGAGCCCAAATGTCTACACAGCTATTTTTAGTGCCATAGCGAGAGCCTGAGTCTGTAGACCCAGACTCGCTGCCGTGGGCTGCTGCTTGCCATGTGTCCGTACCCTAAGTGATGCTGCCATCTCCCTCTGGCTCATGGCTTTGCAGCAGCATTTGGGCTCCATTGCCACTGACTCTTCTCTTGGCCATTGGCCACAGTGGTGCGGTTGTACAGCACAAAGTGGATCAGGAGGAATGTTAAACCAGCTTTAGGCTTCCCATGGAGGGATTTTAAATGAAAGGGCACAGTCCTGCTCCCTTCTCTCATACAAGCAGGCCATATTAAAGCTATGCACCGGCATTAATTTGACTAAAACCAGTGAGTTCACCTGGGGACTCATGACCCTTTCGATTTGTTTCCTGTGATCATTCATCCCAGTGAGTTTTCATGTGTAAGAATATTGGTGGAAATGAAAGTCTCAAGTGTAGGTCCTTATGCAAATGTCCCACCATATGAAGTTGGAACTGGACGCAGTTTGCTCAAGTCCTTCTCCTGCACTCAATCACCCAGGCAAGGAACAGAAACAACACCATGGGCCTGATATTCAGAGCAACCAACACATCAATTGCCTTCTTTGGAAGCTAAGAGTGCTCAGTACCTCTGAAAATCAGGCCAGCCACCTGTGGCTAAAGTAATAATCTCACAGCAAGAGTAACAAGTAGTTGAATGAATCACCTCAGCAAACAATTTGTGAGCCATATAAAAGTCAAAGTTCACATAAAACATTCATTAATTTTGCCCCATTGACTTCACTGCAGTAAAGAATATTGGTGTATCTACGGACTGCAAGATCAAACCCGTGGAAGGCAAGTTTCCACTGGACCCTGAATCAACCAGGGAATTGGTGGAGTTGTGTGAAGAAGCAGGGGAGCTATGGGGGTCATACTTTGTATATGTGAGGGAATGGGCCTTCTGGTTGTGCTGGCATGAGGAGAGGGGGAACTTGGGGAATTACCATAGAGAAGAGAACTGCAATAGTAGGGACTAGAAGCAGAATGGCAGAAGCAACCTCTGAAGCATTCAGTGCCCTGGAACTCTGCAACTTTTTAATTGAGTTGAAGAAAAAGGCCGGCTGAGCTCCCACCATGGAGGTTAAAGTTTGTTTTAGCCGCCTTATCTAATCTCTCTCCTAACTTTTGCTGGGGGAAAGCGTTTATTGCTCGTATCATGTTACTTCATGAGCACTTGTTGGCTGTGGTTGTTTGCGTGTGTATGTAGATGTGAAGTTAGATAACTACAGGCCTTGCATTTTTATGGATCATTCAATCCAAACTTCTCCCACTGGCAGATGTGGTGATGTTCTGTGTTTGTTACCTGTGGGCCTTCTGTTATCAGGGTGTAAATCAGCAGAGCAGGACTCTGTTTATATACATAAATTGCCCCAATCTGACAGCTTAATACCCTCTTGACTTTTTACCCTCTGTGGGGGAGAGCCTGAAATGTCTTACAGTGCTAGTCACCCAAGCAATGACTGCGATGCTGGGTGACTATAAAAGGACCAAGCATTCTTTTGTCCTGTACTTATGAAGTGATCTGACTCTTCTTCAGGGTTGGCCGCCTACCCATTTGCACCCTGGAGGAGAAAGGCCGTTGAAATATACCAGTCAAACAGGAAATTATCTGCTCTCCCCTTGCTAAATTACTACCTGGAGAGTCAGTGACTAGGCTCCAAACAAGAGAATTCCATCTCTTCCCCTACAGACATGATTCCTAAGCACGCAAGACTCTGCACTGATGATTTGGTCAAGACAAGGGCAAATCCACCAGCTGCTTCTCCACTGTAGGGAATTGTGCAATTTTGTATTTCATCATTTTCAGGGAGTGTCTAAACTTTGCCTGGCTGAAGGCAAAGGCTGGTGACTTTTCCTGAACAGCCACAGTGTAAAATTCTCCAGGCCTCCCTTTGGCCTCCTTTGAGGTATTTCGCCACTAGTGCTTCTGCAGGAAATATGAGAAAAATGAACAATCTAAGCGGATAAACCCAACTGACTAGAGGTGTTTCCCCATGAGATGGGCATGGGGTCACCAAGAAGGGTCACTGCTGGCAGCAGGGAATGATCATAGGGCCTATGACCATCACAGAGACGGGGATGGGATGTCCTTGTGGAGCCTGAGTTTTTGTGAACCTCACAAACTACGATGTGTGTCATGCACACACTTGGGTTTTTGTGGGAGATGGGGGAGGTGAGAGAGAGAGAGATTCCTGGGTTTATGGGAGACCCATTTGAAAATGTCCTAAACCCTTCCTAGCGTTCCCCCTTTATTGCTGGCCCCATCATCAACCTCAGCCTCGACCAATCCACACAAGCGGTCCATTTCCTGGACACTACTGTGCTAATAAGAGATGGTCACATAAACACCACCCTATACCGGAAACACCATATGATCCATTGTCTACAGCCAAGCTCTAAGATACAACCGCATTTGCTCCAATCCCTCAGACAGAGACAAACACCTACAAGATCTCTATCAAGCATTCTTAAAACTACAATACTCACCTGCTGAAGTGAAGAAACAGATTGACAGAGCAAGAAGAGTACCCAGAAGTCACCTACCACAGGACAGGCCCAACAAAGAAAATAACAGAACACCACTAGCCGTCACCTTCATCCCCCAACTAAAACCTCTCCAGCGCATCATCAAAGATCTACAACCTATCATGAAAAATGATCCCTCACTCTCACAGATCTTGGGAGACAGAGCAGTCCTCACTTAGAGACAGCCCCCCAACCTGAAGCAAATACTCTCCAGCAACCACACAACAAAAACACTAACTCAGGAACCTACCCTTGCACAAAGCCCGATGCCAACTCTGTCCACATAAAGAAAAGGAGTACTTGTGGCACCTTAGAGACTAACCAATTTATTTGAGCATGAACTTTCGTGAGCTACAGCTCACTTCATATGTATTCAAGTGACACCATCAGAGGACCTAATCACATTAGCCATGCCATCAGGGGCTCGTTCACCTGCACATATAGCAATATGATATATGCCATCATGTGCCAGCAATGCCCCTCTGCCATGTACATTGGCCAAACCGGACAGTCTCTACACAAAAGAATAAATGGACGCAAATCTGACATCAGGAATCATAGCATTCAAAAACGAGTAGGAGAACACTTCAACCTCTCTGGCCACTCAGTAAAAGACTTAAGGGTGGCAATTTTGCAACAGAAAAGCTTCAAAAACAGACTCCAATGAGCAACTGCTGAGCTTGAATTAATATGTAAACTAGATACCATTAACTTGGGTTTGAATAGAGACTGGGAGTGGCTGGGTCATTACACATATTGAATCTATTTCCCCATGTTAAGTATCCTCACACCTTCTTGTCAACTGTCTACATGGGCCATCTTGATTATCACTACAAAAGATTTTTTCTCCTGCTGATAATAGGTCATCTTAATTAATTAGCCTCTTACAGTTTGAATGGCAACTTCCACCTTCTCTGTATGTGTATATATCTATAAATATAGATATAGATATCTTCTTACTATATGGTCCATTCTATGCATCTGATGAAGAGGGCTGTAGCCCATGAAAGCTTATGCTCTAATAAATTTGTCTCTAAGGTGCCACATAGTACTCCTGTTCTTTTTGCGGATACAGACTAACATGGCTGCTACTCTGAAATCTTGCCAATGGTGAGAGAACTCGTCGCTTTTTCATTCCCAAGCCCCTTTTCTTTTTTATTTATACTAGAGGAATCACATACCTTCTCACACATCCCTCTATAGTCTGTCAGAAAGAGAGATTCAACTGAAGACAGAGCTCTACCAGGAAGTTCTCCTCACACTGGGTACGCTCATGAGGTGACAACTTACCCACCACCACCGAACCACTGCCCTCTTAGCCCTGAGTGTGTGCTCTTCAACTGAGGCTTGTGGTAATGTAGGGAAAGCTAGCCTTGGGGCTTTGATCTCTGATAGGAGCCAGCTTCTCTACCTTCTTGCTCTGAAGGTAGCTTTAACCTGGGAGTGTCTGCGTTGCCACCATCCCCAGTTGCAGAGCACACAATTTTTACTACAACATGCCTTTCAGGTTTGTTTTTAAAGTGCAATTCTAGGCTGAAAATTGACTCTGTAAGAAATTGACCTTGTGGAATACTTCTGTCTCGCTGATCCCAGGTCAAATGTTCTCAGTTTACACGTCAAAAGATGCTGGTGCCACAGACTTCCCCTGCAGCTGGGTACTTTCTGTCTCTGATATCATCACCCTCTTGGTAATAAAGATTCTGCAGTTGGAACTTTGCTGTGGATTCTGTCAATGATGCACAAGAGAGTAGAATCTAGCTCACCCTCCTGCTGTTGTCTGCTCCTGTAGGGTCAATATTTGCAAGGCAGCAGAGTGGGGAGTTAGCAGTTAGTGGGGAGTAGGGCACTAGACTGGGAAGCAGGAGACTAGTTACAGAGAAAGTGATTAAGCTGCATGAAGGTGCCATGAAAGTGCTAGAAAACCTTCCACCTGCGATGGTTAGACACACACAAGGTTAACGAGCCCCATTTTAGGGTTCACAAACTAGCACAGAGGAGCTCTCCACAAAAATATTGCATGGTCCAAAGCATTCGAGCTTCCACTCGTAACCGAGCAGCAATGATAGCCAATACTGTAGAATTATAAGGTATATTTTATAAGGTGATGGAGTGGGGCCCAATTTAGGCCTGTTGCTGTGTTCTTTCTCTCTGCCCCTAAGAGATGATCATGCTTGGTTTTTAGAATGAAGTTCACCCGACCCTTGCTTTGTGTGAGGAACTAGGCTGGAGAGTTGGGTGGAGGGAGAAGTGGAATTCACACTACTCCTTCCCAATAAAACCATATGTAGACAGGCTGCAGGGTTTTGACACAGCCTGTCCATGTCTGCTTTTCCATCAAGGGCTAGAATAACAGCCACTGCCTCTGTGCGAGGGTGTTTAAGACACTCATTCCATATAAGAGTGGATCCTATGCTGTCTTCCCTGGCCAGCTCCCAACAGCCCCTTCTGTGCTACTGTTGAGCATAGAGATGCAGAAGACCCCCTTGTGGCTACCCTGCCTCTCTCCTCCATGTTCCTGCAGAGACCTACCATGGGATATAAGTGGTGCAGGGATCACTGCATAGACCCCTCCCTCACTGTGGGTTGAATTTCACCTGGAACCTTGAAACATTTGCTTTTTAAACTCTCAGGGGAGACAGGCTCCTTAGCCCCTTTTGTTTTGGTTACATTTTAATCTTATTAATGTTGATATTAAAATCAAAGCCCACATAACACCATGCAGGCCACAGGAGCAGATTCCCCCATATAATAGTACAGGAGTAGCCTGATGAGAAAACGGCCCGGGCTGCCCTCCTGCCGTAGCAACAGGGCCAAAGCTGATCCATTGTAGGGTTTCTGTAAATTGCCAGAATCTTCAAGTAACAGGCAAGTTATCTTCATCTAGATGATCTAGTGTAACACACAGCTGAGGGGATACCGTTGTGGGCTGTCACAAAGTTTGGGCATCTCCTCCTAGGAGCAAAGGAAACACAACCACCTGCTGACTTTGATGGGACTGGTGAGTGCCCACCACCCCTCAGAATTGGGGCCTTTAAAAATATTTCTCTGGTTTAGATCAGAGGTGCCTCATGCACAGACAGAAGCCTGGGGACCGAATTCAGCCCATAGTATAAATGGGCAGAGCCCCTACTGAAGGCACCTGCTTACATCAAGGCTGAATTTGGCCCCTCATTTCTACCTGTTTGTACTGATTTCACATACGAGTACACAATGGATGCATTGGTGGCTGGGAGTGGAAGCCTTTTTATTTGGAATAATAGAAATCTAAACTTACTTGGCCCATTTTCCACTGTTGTGTGTCTGTGTGGCACATGTGTGTGGTGTGTACATGTGTGTGTCTCCATTTCATGTATTCCTCACTCCAGGAAATCAGGCCAGTTTAAATAAAACCCACATCAGAACACAAAGTGGGTAGATGGAAAATGTGTTTCTTAAAAAATATTAAAGATCATTCTAATTAGAATTGAAAAATCTGCAGCAGGGTTGACAGGGCTGCTGACAGGGCTCCCTTTCCTGAAATGCTCTGCCTGGGCTTTTTCGTCTTGTGAGCAGAATATTTTGACGTTTGTGCTTGCTTGGCTCTGTTTTTGGAGCCCAGTGGAACCTGCAGCCTAATTAAATGTAACAATTCCTGAAAATGAGGGTTATTTTTTTTCCTAAGGACAATAATAGAGTTTAAAAAAGCAAAAGACAGAATTAATCTATTTACTCCAGGCTGCCTGCTTCCTGACCTGGCCTCAGCACCTGAGGGGACAGAAGCAGAACAAATTAGACTGAGATTTAGTCACTGGAAAACATGAGGGGGTCGGATTGGGGGCGCGCACACACCCGCACTCTCCACTTGAAGAACCTAATGATGCAAGGTTAGGTGGCCATAATTTTCCCTAGCAATTGACTTTTTTGTAGCTCAGCGTTGGGTTTTAAGCTGGTGTCACACAAAGCTGGTTTTAAAGAGGCCTGAAAGCAATGCTGCAGGGCTACACGGTCCATTCTCTGGCTTTCCTACCTCAATTCACCAGCCCTGCCGTTAGAGCATGGCTTTGTGAATCCCGGGGCTTGCAAGCTGGTCAGTAATTATAAGACCATTGTAACAGGAGTTATATCAAACAAGGAAGCAGAGGAGAAATAAAATGCAGGTCAGAATTACTGAGTATTAGATAAACCCAACTGTTCATTAATAATCCTGAACACTTCCTGCATAGAATTCTTTTCCTTCCAGAGCTTTTACTAGGAGTATTTTATTTTCACGCTGATGCAGTACATGGTCCCCAAGATGAGCTCCTTCCTTCCCGTAACATGTGAAGAAACACAGCTAAAATTTACTGGAGAATATACTCATCTGTATGTGTAACCCCGACAGACCCCTGTCATTCGGATCAGCCCAGGGACCTCTGGAGCTCAGTGCCCAAGTCTCTACTGCATGAGCTAAAAGCCAACTGGCTGTTAGCTAAGGCTGTAGAGCAGACTTTTTCTCTCCCCCCGCCCTCCACTAGATGGGACAGAACACCACACCCGGAAAGTGTGTGGGTTACATATGGAATCTGTATTTCCTGCACCTGCCTTTCATAGCCAGGTCACTGATTCCAGTGCCGCTCAGGTCAGAGGGCTAGATAACCAAGGAGACTTGGGATAGACTAGAGACCTTTCACATCGAGTTCAGCAGCTCCAGTCTGGCATGGGTCAACACCAGTGACTGGAAATTGTGTCTGATCGATAGCCCATTTGAGATTGATGGCCAGAGTCTACTTTGGGTAGGTGTATACATTAAAAAACCCACCATCCATCACAACTGGCAGCAGAGAAGCCAGCTATTGCTTGGAACATGGAGACTGAGCTCCTCTCTCACCCTTCCAGGAACGTTGTCTCCTTGGGTCTGGGCTGATGCATGTTGCCTCTCTCTCTCTGTGTGTGCGTGAGAGAGAGAGAGAGAGACTTGCACAGCTGCTGCCTGTGGTATATCCAGTCCATGGGCAGAAGATGATGTCCCTGGGGCTATCAGCTCTGGTATGACTGATCAAAATCCTCTCAAAACCTCCAGCCAGCTGGTATTGCCAATTACTTAACTGAAGTAACTGTGGGACTGATCTGAAGAAGGCCTTCTGGGTGTGCAAAACTTCTGCTGACTTCAACTTGGTCACAGACTCTCTCTCCCTGCCTTATTTCTCCTGTCAGTTTCCCATTTTTGTGGCCCCATTCTCCACATGACTTCAGTGGGTGTTATGCATATCCTGCAGTGGGAGAATTGGGCTTTACATGCCCGGACTCCCTGCAAGTAACAGAGCTCCTCATGAGAGTCCAGAAGTTTAGGTCCCCTTTTGGCATGCTGGTCTTGTTTGCCCTCATCCAGCCATGACTGTGCCTGCAAATGGGTGCCTGATGTCTTTTCAAAACGGCAGCCTGATGGCAGCAATGAACCAGCAGCCAGTGGACTTGTCAAAGGCATTCCTTCACTTTAATCCTATTGACAGGGGCTGCTGCCTGGAACAGGAACTGCGGGGTGAGCCATGTCAACAGCAGATTCTTATTACAGATAATATTGATGGGGCCTTTACTTGAATAATGAAGGGAAGAGCCCTCTGCTTTGACGTTTGTCTCCAAAACCTAGAATTACTAAGAGTTTAAACATCGGAGGGGAGCTTAAGATAGTTACATCTTAAAGGATCTGCTTTCTTGTCGCCTTCAAGGCTAGGGAAAGGAGTTTAGCCCATATGCCGGGAGCTCCGCACTGACCTTTTCACTCCTCTTAATAAATGTTACAGTTAAATAAAGTCGGATGGATTTTTCTATCTACTGTAATATGTTATCCCAAAAAAAAGGGGGAAAAAAGCTCAAATCCCTGTTTAATATCAGTGTTACTCATTATCTTTGCTAGCTGCAGGGCAAAAGGCAAGCAAGAAGGGCAGGGACAGGACAATTCAGTCTGTATTATCAGGGTAATTCCTATCACAGCACATGATTATGTGTGTGTCTCTGTATATACTAGCAAAGGGTGAACCAGGTCTGCATGAATTAAGTCCAATTCATTGTGAACTTCTAGATAAAACCTTTGAAAATGTTTGGTTACTTTTCCACCCATTCTTTTTCATTTTTCTATGTGTCTGTATTGCCTGGTTCTGGCTGGGAACAGAGATGCCAAAATTCCAGGGGAGAGTCTGTTCTGTTTGCTATTTGGGATCCAGATGAAGGCAGTAAGTGTCAGAACTGTCACTAAAGAGCCTGCCCTTGCAAGGTTTGCAAGCCCATTGTGTTTGGGCTTAGATATCACAGTTACAGGTACCACACTCAAAATATCGTTGAAACAGAGCTGGCTACTACGGGGTGGGAGGGGGGGTGTCTAAATGCGATTGGGAGTTCAAAAATATCACAAAGGGCTGTTCTCTCTGATAATTCTGGAGCAATATGTAAAAAGGGCTGGATTTTCTTGCTCATGCCCAGTGCAGCTGAGAAGGGCAGGAGGCAAAATTAGTCCTAAGCTGTCTTTCTGCATTCCTGGTCTTGAGGCTGGCTATGGCCCAAACTAGCACCCAGGGTATGTTACAACAGCCAGAGGGTTGCTCTGACTTAAGCCAGCTAGGGACTGTTCTGACAATCAAGGATTGCTGGAGTATAGCATGACCCCATAGTGCCTCCAGCCCATGCTAGAAGAACCCAAAGACAGACGGCAAAGGAACAGATGACATAAAGTGTTGGGGGAGTTCCTAGTTGTCCCTTTAGGGCAGCTTTAAATCTCCTTTACTGTGCTGGAGTAAATTTGACCAGAACTTAGGATCTGGCCTAAGAACTCTGTGATGTCTTGCAAGGGAACCTGTTCTCATGAAGTTCCCAGTCAGATTTTGCAGTATCAAGAGTTTTGGATTGTTCCCAAGCATCTGAGTTTTGGGCTATTTTTCTGCACTGAACTGTTAGATATTTTCCATACACAAAGAGCAGCCAGAGACTGCTAGTATGAATTACTTCTGTTCTAGATGAAGGTAAATGACAAAACAAGACAGAACAAAAGTAAAATCTCCAAATGTGCTCTTGCATTCTGTTTGTATCTTCCCTCTGCAACACATGGAGAACAAAATGGCTGCTTTCTCTATAAACAGGCAGAGTTCTTAACGTAAAGGTGTGATACACAGAAAACAAAGGGCCCGATCCAGTACCCATTGCAATTAATGGAAAAACTCCCATTGACTTCAGCTGGTATTGGATCAGGCCCAAAGGGCATCAGAGTTTTGTTAGCGGAGTACCCCCTATGAACCTCTGAATCTTTTGAACTTGGTTCAATGTCAGCATCTGCCTACTGGGGTTTAGTCCCCACAAATCCCTGTCCATTGAATACATCAAACTATGTGGCTCAACTGGGCACCAATTTTTATGTGCTAAATAAGTGAAAGCTCTTCAGGGCTGTCTCCTATAGCAGTTTTACAAACCTATTGAACTACAAACTGCTTTCCCTTCCAGTGGAGATTTATGCAGTCTAACTTCCTGTAAGCTGAGGTGTGGCATATAAACTCAACCCTTCTCATAATAACTGGGGACAATTGAACTGGGCCTCCTCTGACGTCACCAAGTCTAGCTACACGAGGAGACTTTCCCAGGAGGAACAGACATGTGGAGCACGCAGCTAAGGAGTGTTCCTGAAAACACCAGACTGCTCTGTGCCAGCCAGTGCCAGGCAGGAAGCAAACCAGACGTCTCTCTGCTGCTATGGCTCTTTTTTGAGGGGGAAAGTAGTTGGCATCCAAAGAGCAGCATGGTAGGGAGGGGATGCTGGCCACAAAAAAAGCCAGCTGATGAATACACAAGGAGCCAAAAATGAAGGCAAAAATATCACTGTATATGTGACACACTTGAGTCTGCAGTGTGGGGGGTCCTGTGTTAATACAGTGAGAATACAGGCCCTGTGCTGAAAATGGCAGGTATAGGATTGGAGCAGGAAAGGGCCAAAGTGGAATGAATCCCAAAAGGTGGATCTGGATTCCCCACCCCACAGCATTCCATTGTGTAGGCACTAGTATAGTGAGGCTTGAAATTTAGCTGTTTAAGATAGTTCCAGTCTTTGGTGGGATCTTCTCTCTGTAGGTTTGTTTCAAACTATTACAATCTTTGAGGAGGTGGGATTTCACCCAGGAATTGCTCCATTGCACAGATCTATCCCAGTACTTTTACGAGAATGTAAATGCCATTAAAAAGAACAGTCAGTCAACAGAAATACGACATAAAATCCCACATGCCTAAAATGAATTCTGCCTCCCTCAGTCTTGACTGCCCTCCAGCCTCAGTTCTGGATTAAGACACCTTCCCTTTGGGCAGTTCTTCCATGCGCTGCAGGCTCTAATTTAGGCAGCTTTGTGGGCCTGTACCCCAGCCTTGTGCTCAGGTTCCATTTGGGCCTGTTGTGTCCCTTCAGTCTGCCCTTCTCCAACAGGAGCCCTATCCCTCAGAGGAGAGCTAGCAGTAGGGGCAGGATCTCCTGATAGCTCTCTAGCCAGCCAGGGCTTGGGGAAGGCGGTGGAAAGTAGGGCTGGCCTGGCTGGGAACCAAGAGCTGGCTGAAAATTGGAATTTCCAGCCCATGGGAAATTCCAAAGTTTCTAAATTTGTTTTTGTCTTAAACTGGAAGGGGAAAAAAAGTCAAAATCTCAAATTTTTTCACGGAACTAAAAGATTTGAACATTTTTTATTTGGAAATGTTGAACCAAAACATTTTCATTTGGATCAACCTGGCTTAAAAAGAAATATTCCATTTAGATTTTTCCAATGGGGAAAAAATCAGCAAAATTCAAATTTTCCCATAGAAAATTCAGATTTTGTGACGAGTGATTTTCCATTTGAAAAAAACATTTTGATGGAAAATTTATGACTAGCACTACTTTTTAGAGTTATACAAGTGCGGAGGCAAAACCCACTCTTCCCATATGTATTCTGTAAAACATTTGTTTTTGCAAGCTCCAAGTACAGCTAAGACTAGACTCTTCATTGCGGAGGACAGAAAAACAATTCAGTTTTAAAGGAAATTGCTTTGGCAGTTTTAAAGCTGTGCACGTTTAAAATGGGTATCTTTGCACACGTATGTTATGTTCTCAACTTTTCTTTTTCCCCCACTTATTTCTAAGGATGCCATATTTAAGGGCGTATTTGTTATGCATTGTTCAGTTGAAGCCAAATGGCTAAGGATGTCTCTGGTAAGGAGGTAATTGTTGCAAATAGCTAAGTCAAGGATGGCTGGAATAAGGAGGAATCTGTTTAGGACTGATGAGGTAAAAGGTACCTGATGGAATTTAGAGTAGCAGCCCTGTTAGTCTGTATCCACAAAAAGAAAAGGAGGATTTGTGGCACCTTTGTTAGTCTCTAAGGTGCCACAAGTCCTCCTTTTCTTTTTTTGATGGAATTTAGGGTGCCTCAATTAAAGATGCCTCAATTAAAGTGATTTCAGTTTAGAATGTATCATTTGCATTTGTAGACTGTGGTTTAATGACACTTTCCCCTTTTGTTTTTAAACTTTATTTTTTTATTTACTTACATCTCATTTTTTATTAAGAAAACTAAGGAAATTAAATGCAAAATCTAGTGTTAGTGCAATATTAAAGCTAAGTAATCAAGTGTTGAAAAGTGAAGAAATTCCAGAAGCTAAGATTCCTACCACAACGTCATTGCACACATGTAGCATTTTCTCCTTTTGTTTTCTTTGCTAAGTCCCCAATTCTGCAAATAACTCTTATGGACAGATAATTGTTTTAATAAGATGTTTGCAAATATTTTAAGTGACGCTGTCCCCCAAATGTAAGCATTGTAAATTCCAATTCAGTCCTTCTCTCTCTCTCTCTCTCTCTCTCTCGCTCTCTCTCACACACACACACACACACTGAAAAAATAATGCTGTAGTCCATGTGCCAAACATGTACCGAATAAAGTTCATTGACAGTACAGTGTATTCAGAATTTCTCATTTGCATAATGCCCAGAATGCAATGCAGCAGAGGACTTGATTTGAAACATTAAAATAGATGATAAGAAAGTCATGCTATAGAATCATTTATATATATTTCAAACAACCATCACTTTTTTTAAAAAAAGCTTTAATTAGCACAACAGATAAGAGCAACCGTGACACTCTCCATAAATGAGATGTTTGATTTTGAAGTATGGTGTAAGAGTGTGTGGATGTGTTCAAAGGAGCATGTGGTAAGTGTTTAAAATGGGGAAATACTATAGATCATCTTTAATTAAAAAAAAAAAAGTCAAAACCCCCACAGAACTACCCCACTCCTAATTGACTTCAAAATAGAATCTTGTTGCAAATGGGACATATAATAATTAAAAGAATGCTGACAAAAGGGAATCGTGATAGGAAAGTTTTATCTAGAACATGTTAACTGTATGTGTGAGATTCCATACTAATAATAATACAGGGGGGATGTGTCCTAAGACAAAGTAACTACAAAAACTCTCTGAAGTAATGTTATCTCCTTACAATTTTAGAAATAGGGTGTGAGGATATAGAAGACACTGGAATTAAATGTAATGAATGCAAACATTATTTAGACTGTTGGACAAAAAGAGAGACCTAGTGACCTGTCCAATTCTAAGACTTAGTTACCTTGTTTATGATGTGTAATTCCAGGTCCTCATTTAGACTAAGCTGTCATGGAGTGGGAAATGCTACAAATCTTGGCCTTCTCTAAGACATCCTAGAATGGGACTAGAAACAGACAATACTGCTCTATAAGGGGAAAGGGGAACTTCCAGACAATGGTAGATTCCATTCCAGGGTGACCAGTGACGTAGAGTTTTAATGAATGAAAAATTAGTACCAAATAATAAAACTTGGCCAACTCCTGAGGTGCTTTGTTATGTCCTTGTTGTTATTCAGGCAAAACTCTCATTAATTCAGTAGGTGTTTGCCTAAGTAAGGACTGCCAGATTTTTGGCCTCTTATATTTCTGATTTCTTTCTTCCCAGAAGATTCCAAAGTATTTCACAGAGAGCAAATATAAAAATGACTCACCTACCGCTGAAGAGCATCAGCCTCTGGAGTGGAATGTAGCCGCTGTTTAACAATGCACAGGAACACACTGCAACAAGTTTGGACAGGAGGTGAAGAATCCCATATCCAGCTGAAACTGCAAGAGAAATATAGGTTGGCAGAATGTAATAAATCAGGGTATGATTTGGATAGGACTCTCTTAGGCATTGGTACAAAACTAACTCAGAGCACCGCCTATTGAAATATGGCACCACTTCCTACAGCACATTGGGATTTTCCTTGGAGTTCTCCCATCTGACCCAGTTCTGCTCGTGAGGTCTGACAAGATAAAAGCCTGAAGTAGCTGGATAATCACTATAAAATATTTCATATAAACGAATGGAAAAAATCTTCTTTGTAAATGCCTAAGACGCTCAACAAGTCATTTCTTGGTAACCAAAGAGTATAAACGTGACACTGTCTTAGAATATTATTGACCATATTCATTCCCTCATGCATATAGGGGTGAACATAAACAAATTCAAGCAACTATCACTTATTTCCTCCCTAGCCTCTGCGTGATCCCCTCTTCTGATTGCAGTTGGGTAAAAAATTCTATCACGGTGCAAATATCTATAATGTGTCTTTTGTGTGAGTGTATATATATGTATTTTCAAGCCTCAAACTTTCCAGGAAGATAAAAGGCAGGTGGAAGTTTTTCTTTATAAAGTTTTGCAAAATAATAAGAGTAATAATATTCAAGGACAACACGGTAAAAACTTGCCTGTCCGTGCCACAACCTCTACCACTGCTACCACCTGTGGAGCAGCCTCAGATTTGGATTTTGGCTATAGAGTTGGCTAGTGTAGAAAAAGCTCCTCTGGCTGTCAGTCTCCCGCCCCTTCTGCTAGATGCTTCCTTTTGCACTTATTCTCCCTTGGCCCGGCTGCCTTCTCATGTTGACTTTGCTCACCTGATCTGCGGCAAAGAATGGAGATGGGTTCATCGGGTCATTTTTTTGCTGGAAGGTTTTTTTGTCTCATTTATTCACTAAAGCTCAGCTCAGATCTAATATCTCATTTCCTTTTTCTTTATTACATTTTCAGGGTGGTGTTGGGGATTGGCATGCTCTGTCCTGAGTCAGCACTGAAGCAATCCATTGGCTTGTGCCAAGAAAGGCACTGTGATTCAGGTGATACTCTCTTCAGGGCCTGACCTCTTGTAGACATTGAAGACCTCATGGCATTAATTTTTTTGCATCGTTAGAGCAGTTAATCCCAGCATCCTGCTAAGATACAGTGAGGGTGTTTGCATTCTGTTGTCCTATGTGCAGTTTCAATGCAGCATCCTTGTTCACTTTTTGTTCTAAATTGTTGCTCTGCATTGTTAAACATGCTGCTACCTACTACCCCAGCAACATTGCATTTCAGTGGTGGGTGAAGTGATTCCTGGACATAGTTTACAGTGCATTGGGATCCTTGGGGATGAAAGGAGCTGCAGAAATATAATATCAAGATGGTGAAAAGTGCTGGCCGAACAGAGCTAGACTAAAATTTTCTGTTTATTTCCAGGACAGTTACCCTATGATATTCCCCTGCACACCACTCCCCAAAATCTCTGCTAATGCTTGAGTTTTTAGTGGTGTTTCTGCTTTTGATCCAATTTTCCAGCTGGGCTGAATGGCAAACTGTGAGGAGCAGGTTACATTCCATTGACTCAGCTGGGATGAAGGACCCAAGAAGCTGTTGGCTCCTGGCCCTTTTGTTCCAACTTCTCCATCCTGTCCCCCACCCCTGTGTGCCCTCTCTACTCCTGGTCAGATCTGGTGGCTTGTTCCTTATTCCCAGGCCTGATAAGTGGGTTCCAGTTGTAGAGTGCTCTGTCTGCAATTTTTCCTGTGGTAAATCAGAGCCCCTTGGGATCTGTTATTGTGCTTTCTTTTTTTCCAGGTATTTTTGTCTGTGAACCACAGAAAACTGAATAGCAGGAAATGAAGTGCAGATTGAGAGCATGGTTCAGTGCACTTGCTAAAATAAAACATGGGGGAAAGGGATTCTTTTATAAATAGAAAATGAAGAGTGTTTATTTTTTATTGATGAAGTATTTAATTGCACTGAGAACTTGAGAGATGTTGGTAGAGGCAATTCAGGCGGTGCAATCACTAGAAATGCCAATAGGTCTCTTATGCAAATGTCTTGCTAGCTCTAAATCAACAGACTCAGCAGCTGTCTGTCTGTTTTATGACTGAGGGGTGTGACAGGATTTTTATGGTGGTTGGTCCATGACATTCCAGACCCTCACCAACTAGGGGAAGAGAAATCTACTGGCATCATTTAAAACTGGATGAGAAAAAGTTGATGAAGAACACACTGCTGGGAATAAGCCTTGTCCTGGCTCAGGGAGGAATGGATTCGATGAGACCTCAGACGTGTCTTCCAGCTCTAAAGATGCGTCTACATTGCTCCTGGGAGGTGTGACCTCCAGTGCCGGTAGACAGACTCACACTGGCTCAGCATGAGCGAGTGCACTAAAGATAGCGCTGGCTGTTGCTCAGGCTAGCTGCCTAAAGGCCACACCTGCCTGATACTCTGGGTCTGAGCTCGGGAGGCTAGCCTGAGCCACCCCTGTCCACACGGCTATATTTAGTGTGCTAACTTGAGCGAGTCTGTCTACCTGGGCTGGGAATCAGATCTCCCAGCTTCCATGTTAATTTCCTTGTGCGTATGCGTACGAATTCAATGCTGGTGAGAGGTGCAAGACTGACAGCCCTGGAGACCGCAGTTCTGTAGATCCACCTGCATTTGGCTATAGAGGTGCATACCTCCGTATGTTGCCCCTGGCCAATGTGCTTGAGCCTGGCCGGGATTGATCACTGTTGGGATGTTAAGAGATGACTTTGGTCTCAACGGCCCATTCAGTTTTTGGCATCTCTGCTGAGACTGCCACCAGAGCAAGCCAAGGATTGCAGACTCTTTGGGTATGCCTACGCTGCGATAAATAACTTGTGGCACAGAGTCTCAGAGCCTGGGTCAGCTGACGGGGCTCTGCTTCAGGGCTAGAAATAGTAGTGTAGAGGCTTGGGCTCAGACTGGAGCCCCCTCATGGGGTTTCAGAACCCTGGATCTGAGACCCATCCTCCTCATGGAGTCAGAGTCCCGGCTCCAGACCCAGCACGAACATCTACACTGCAACTCTATAGCTTCACAGCCTGAGCTCGGGTCAGCTGACCTGGGCCCACTGCAGCTGGGCCCCGGGTCTTTTATTGCAGCGTATACGTAGCCTTTGGGTAGGCAGCCTCCTCGCCCTGGTAGACGGAGTAGAGCTAGCTCAGCTCTAGCTAGCCTGCTAAAAATAAGTGTGGATGTTATGGCTCAGGCAGCAACTTGGGTTCTCAGGCCCACCTGGGCCTGAGCTTGGGTGGCTAGCCCAAGTCTTTGGCACAGCCACAATGCCCACCTGGCTATTTTTAGTATGTTAGCTCAAGCCAAGCAGCTGTCCGTCTGTGTCCACAGGCTGGCTCGGATGCTTGCTTACAGCCGCAGTGTAGACGTCCCCTCTGAGCACAGTTCTGCTCTGTTACACCTACGTAACTCTATTAAAGTTGAGTTTGTATGGAGACGCCTTTTAGGTCGTCCAGCCCATCTCCATACAAAGGCAGGATTGTTCCAGTTGGGGTGGTGGTTTTTAGGAAGTAGACACGTGTCCGCTGGGGACTGGAGCGACTCATATCACACAGCCAGTGAATGGGGGTAGCTCCCAGTCACTGCCATCCTGGGCTGCCTGGTGACCTACAAGTGAGCGTCTACTCCCCATGTTCAGGCTCCTGAGCCATTCTCTCCCCATCCCCACCACCTCCACCCATGCCTTGGGTAGGCATAGAATTTGCCCCTCCCCACCACATGTAGCCCCTTTGGCCCGACTAGAGCTCTCCCTCCCCTCCCCCCGCCCAAATATAGAAATCAAATTATGCCTATGCTCCCACCCCACACATGCACACACATTGCTGTCTGTTTTGGAGAATCCTCTCATCCCTCCCAAACTGGAAGGCAGCTTTACTTAATCCAATGACTGTGAGGCTGCCCTGTACACAGGGCAGGGAGACCCAGACCGTGTTAGAGTCCCTGTGGCTCTGGCCAATTGTCCCCTGCAGGAAACAGTGCGTGGAACAGAGATGTATATAGTAAATAATCATATTTACTTCTTTCATTATATAAAATGTTCCTGATTCAGGAAAGCACTTAAGCATGTGGTCAGTTAAAAGCACATGCTTAAGTCCTATTGAAGTCAATGGTAATTAACCACATGCTTAAGTGATTTCCTGAATTTGATCCTAAATGCACATACAGTAATACAGCACATGAATTACATCACAAAAGGACAAATCCTGATCAACCCAGACAGTGTCAATCAAAGGTCCCAAGCAAAATGATAATTAAGGAACTTTGTACAAATCTCCCCTTCTCAAAAGGACTCCCACTTTCCACTCGCTCTCTAGGTAAAATATTAGTCCCTCCGTTCATGTAGGAATCCCTAGACCCCTGGCTGCAGGGCCATGCTTTTCAGCTGCTGCCATTTTATGTCCTCCCGGAGCGCTGCAGCAGACTATGGTTGTAAAAGCTACAGAGAACGACTTCCCAGTCAGATGGAAGCTACAGAGAAAATGTTCAGGGAGACCTTTGTCGAAATGGTAAAGACTGAATTTGGGGCAAAGGTGCGGGTTGGTCTTTATTTGATCTGAACTAGTCCTGTCCCAATCCCTTACTCCTGGTCCTGAAGACTGGTGGATGAGTGATACAGTATGTCCGTGGGTCTGGACCTGTCTGTATCATCTATCTCATCTAAACTATTATTTCTAGTGTGTGTGTCACCGTACTGTTTAGATGGGGTATTATCTATAACTGTTAGTGTTTGAATTTTTGGCTAATATAGTAAGCAGGCCGCCACACAGACAATCTTATTACCCCACCTATTAACCATTCCTCCCATTCTTGAGGGGTGTGGGGCTGGGTATAGAACCCTGGAGTAGAACTGCATCTTGTGCTGAGCTCCCAAGTGAGATGCTGAATGCTGTAAAATGGGAGAGGAGGCTGCCACATCTGCACGTACCCCAGCAGCCGGTGACAAGTTTAAGCGGGGAGCTCGGACAGAGGAGAAACAGAAGAAAAAAATGGTTGCTGCAAGAAATTCCCTGGAATGTTTCAGAAATCAAACTCTCCCCTCTTCTCCTCCCCAGCCAACCAACCTAAACAATGCCCTTTGTGGGCTATTTTGGAAAGGAGTCCATGCCTGGGGAATTTTTGGCTGATGCTTATGACTTCTGGAGGTTTCTGGGAGATCAGACAAATGGAAACAGGAACCAGATGGGAGTCCTAGTGGCTGGAAAGTAAGAAAGAAAGAAAGAAAATCCATCCCTTGTTGAAAATATGAAGGACACTTGTTCACTGGGGGGATTTTTTCCCCTTTGGTTTGTCACTTTTAAGCCTTTTGCCCCACTTTGAAAGAAAAAAAACTTTCCTGGCAAAGCCGCACATGAACAAGAAATGCCTATGCAGTTCCACCAAAGTCAGAGACTGGGTTTATTTTAGATTTTTGTTTTTTATTGTTTGCATTACAACCCCCCTCACCCCCAAAAAACCCAACCCCTGATGACAGTGATTGGCTCTGTTGTTCTGCAGCAGCCTTTGCCTATGCTGGCTGCTCAGACACTGAGTTTATCTGACCACCTGCCCTCTGGAGATACAATGGAGGAAAGAACATGGGGATGGGTGAGTGTAGGGAAAAATCAGGGATGGTTTTGCAAAACCAAGAGTGGTTTGAGTCTGGATCCCATTTTAGCCAAACTCCCAAAATCTGGGAGTGGGGGAGAGCTATGGATAATTGGTTTCAGTATTGGCCCATCTCTTTTTTAAGCATGCACTGATGGAACTGGGCACAGAGTTGGATTTGTGACATCTTGCTGGTCGAGTTTTTGCTTTGTAGATCCCCAAAATGGCTGGTTTAAATCCAAGTGCCGTTTTATCTGACTCCTGCCCCCCAAAAAAAGTTTTGGGGAGGGGATGCAGATAAATACTTTTGGATCTGGCCCATCTCTGGGAAAGATCTCATGGAAGGAGTCTCATTCCTCACCTGCAAGTAAGAAGGCAGAGCAGACACCACCAGAGAGGTAAAGGTAACTGAGTATTAAGTTTCAGAGTAACAGCTGTGTTAGTCTGTATTCGCAAAAAGAAAAGGAGTACTTGTGGCACCTTATGCATAAATTGGTTAGTCTCTAAGGTGCCACAAGTACTCCTTTTCTTTTTGAGTATTAACATATATCCACGTTGTGGCATCACTTTCCCCCTATGGAGTTCCACCATTGCACCTTTATGTTGGCAAGCTATGACTGTGATTCCCCTTACGCATGTTTGCATTTCTCTCTTTCTAGATATAAGCCAAACCCTCTGATCTTCTAATAATTTTCACTGCTTCTCTCTGAACCCCCCTTCAATCTTTCTGGTAACACGATGCTCAGATCCAAATGCAGTAGTATGATTGCCCTAGAGCAGTGGCTCTCAACTTTTCCAGACTACTGTACATATTTCAGGAGTCTGATTTGTCTTGCGTGCCCTCAAGTTACATCTCACTTAAAACCTGTTTGCTTACAAAACCCCTGGAAGACCTCTGCATAGCTCAGGGGTATGGGTACCCCTGGTTGAGAACCACTGCCCTAGAGGTATACAGAGAAGGATTATTCCCCTCCCTGCCTCCTGACATGATGCCTTAATGCATGCAAAATTTTGCTGGCATTTTTTCCCAGCCATATCCTACTGCAAACTCATACCCTGTCTAATACACTATTTGCTGTCCCTCTTAGCTCTCTTCAGCCACGACTACTTCCAGATTGCTCCTTCTCACTGGATTTTTTTTTCTGGATTATTTTTTCTCCAGAAACATTAGCTGTACTTTTTCCACGTCAAACCTCATTTTGTTGTTTTATGCCATGCCCCGTGTTTCTTACATGATGAGGTTGCTTTGTATTATTTCGCTCTGGTATTTACAACTCTTCCCAATTTAGTATCATCTGGGCCAACTAGTGATCCTTGACTAACTTCATGCCCAGTTTCAGTATAGTCACTACAGTGGAGATCTATTGGTGAGATCCATTAGGCTGTGAAACAGTCTATGAAGTATAGGTGTAGCTGTGTAGCAGGATATTAGAGAGACAAGGTGAGTGAGGTCAGAGCCATCCCTTTGGGGAGCCCCGTGCTTCGATAAAATTGGGACTGTCCCAATATTTAGCCCTTTGTCCCGTGTCCTGACTAATGTATGATTGGGACGCCATTTGTTCAGATATTCAGGTGAGGAGGTGGGCAGGGAGGTGAGGTGGGAGGGCAAGCATGGTGAGGATGCAAACAGGGAGGCAAGCGGCAGGCAGGAGGGGGGTGAGGAGGGAGGCGGGCGGGCGACCGGCCAGTGAGGAGGAGAGCGGCGGACAGGAGTGCACACTGGACGGATGGAAAGGAGACTACCAGGGAGGTGAGTGGCAGGGAGGCGGGTGAGGAGGCAAGCGGCAGGCCAGGAGGGGGGTGAAGAGGCAGGCAAGAGGGCAGACGGCAAGGAGGAGAGCAGTGGACGGGGGTAGAAGGGCCACCGAACGGACAGCGAAGAGACGAGTGGGGAGGCGAGTGGCAGGCAGGCAGATGGGCAGTGAGGGGGAGAGTGGCGGACGGGTGGGCAGGCGGGCATGCCTGGCGGAAGGCGAGGAGACTAGCGGGGAGGCTGATTTGTCCCGGGCCCCACACACCACTAGGGACGGCCCTGGGTGAGGTAATACCTTTTACTGGACCAAGCTTAAATTCATTACTCTGTGAGACACTAAAAATCATGGATTGACCAGAGACACTGGATTTCTGGCTTTTTGTCCTAGGCCTGCAGAGGCGTTAACGGGCCACTCTACCTTGAATGGTCCCTTAAATGTGTGCTAACTACTTATGCTAAACAATCTGTTGCACCTTGCATTTTGTTGGGAGGCTGGGAGCTCCTTTCCCAGACCTGAAGAAGAGCTCTGTGTGGCTGGAAAGCTTGTCTCTCCCACCAATTGAAGTTGGTCCAATAAAAGATATATCCTCACCCACCTTGTCTCTGTGAAACAGTTTGTCAAATGAAGTGATTGGATTTGGAAGCATCATTTTGAGGTAATGTAAGACTGGAGAAAGCACTGTGGAATATATAGGCTTCAATACTCTATTGGGCTGTGGGTGTGGGGGAGGGAGAGAAATTGATGAACAACATTATTTAATTAGAGATGTTTTTGAGATGCAATATTTGGATCAGGATCTGAATTTCAAACCCTCCAAGTTCCTGATTGTTTGGACCAGGGTACTGGCTACAGCACATGGTCATTGGCTACAACACATGGCCTTATGCCAGCTCCTGGAAACCTGAATTATATTGACTAGCTGATTAGATTAGGTGCAGATTTTGAATTCCCTAAAATGCAGGTTTATTTGAAACGAGGATTTTGGTTTAAACTCCTAATTCCCACTCTGATTTTTATGGTTTTGTGCTCCAGCACAATGTACTATAGTAGTACATATACATGGGTGCTAATAAATATTTTTTGATCTGCACCCGGAGCACAGTATGGGTGACAATAGGTATATTTTAGAAATATGAAGAAAGAAAAAAGCAATTCAGTGGGTTTGGCTCACAGTGTTTGCACAAGTGTTTTTAGTTTTGTTTTTGTTTGTTTTTGGGTTTGCTGCTTTTTTTTTTTTTTTTTCCTGTAATGTGGGTCTGATACACAGAATTCTGGCAAGAGTAACAAACTTTATTTCCTGGCCGCAGTAACATGACCTGGCTAAGACTCCAAAGCCAAGTACCCTGTCATGTGACCCCATTGGGTACTGTAATGATGAGGTTTGTGTCATCCTTAGAGTTTCACTCGAATTAGGTTCAGACAAAAGTTAGACAAACAAGGCAAGTTTCATCTGATTTTGCTTTGGCTTCCCACGTCACTTTGAATCAACCCAAGTTTGCTCCAAAAAGCTCCAGTTCTCCAGAAATTTGGTTCCCAGTTTGCTGAAAAATGCCCTAGCCCTATTTACAGATGCTGGATTTTTTTATTACAGATTTTTTTAAACAGCTCTAGTACAGACTGAAGCAGAGGCACTGACTTTGAGTCCCAGGGGTGCTTGACCCCCATTCCACCCCGGGCCCTGCCTCCACTCCACCCCTTCCCCCAAACCCCTATACCTGCCCTGCCTCTTCCCATCCCATTTCGCCCCTTCCCCCGCCTCTTCCTGCTCCCACTTCTCCGTCTCCCCCTGAGCATCTCCTACATGCTGCTGAATAGCTGATCATGGGTGGGAGGTATTGGGGGGGATGGGAAGAAGCTGATTGGTGGGGCCTGTCAGTGGGCGGGTGGTGCTGGAGGGGAGGGGTAGGTGCTGATTCAGGGGGGGGCGTCAGTTGGTGGGAGGGAGGGGTAGGTGCTGATAAGTGGGGCCCGTTGCTGGGCGGGAGGTGCTGGAGGGGACGGGTAGGTGCTGATTGGCAGGGGCCGTCAGTTGGTGGGAGGCACTGGGAGGGAGGGGGAGAAGCTGATAGGTGGGGCCCATCGGTGGGTGGAACGCACTGAGGAGAGGGGGAGAAGCTGATCAACGGGGCTGCTGGTGAGTGCTCAGCACCCACTATTTTTTCCTGTTGGTGCTCCAGCCCTGGAGCATTCATAGAGTTGGTGCCTATGGACTGAAGGGCCCATTTATGTGGGACAAGCAAATGCATTAGTTGCTGCCCTTGCGTTACAGGTTATAAGTTATTGCATCTGCAGTGAGTTACACCTAGCAAGGGACATTAAAGGCAATAAGAAGAGGTTCTATAACTGCATTAGGAGAAAGAGAAAGACAAAGGAATGTGTAGGTCCAGGACTTAGTGGGGAAGGAGAGCTAAAAACAGATGACATCGAGAAAGCTGAGGTGTTCAATGCCTGTTTTGCTTCAGTCTTCATTAAACAGGTTAATTGTGACCAGATACTTAACACAATTAATATTAACAAGGAGAAGGAACAGAAGCCAGAACAGAGAAACAACAGATTAAAGAATATTTAGATAAATTAGATGAATTCTAATTGTCAGTGACTGATTAAATTCATTCAAGGGTACCGAAGGAACTAGCTGAAGCAATCTCAGAACTGTTAGCAATTATCTTTGAGTATTCACAGAGGATGGGTCAGGTCTCAGAAGACGGGAGAAGGGCAAGCAAAAAGGATATGAAGAATTATAGACCAGTCAGCCTAACTTTGTAATCTGGAAAGATACTAGAAGAAATGATTAAATAATCCAGCATAAATCATGCCAAACCAACCTAATTTTCCTTCTTGACAGGGTTAATGGCCTAGCGGCTGGGGGAAGCTGTAGATGTGATATAGCTTGAATTTAGTAAGGCTTTTGAGATAATCCCATGTAACAGTCTCATCAGCAAACTAGGGAAATATGGTCTAGATGAAATTACTATACGGTGGGTACATAACTGGTTGAAAAACCATATTCAAAGGCTATGTCTACTCTTAGAGCTGTGAGTGCCATTGCCAGCTCATGTAGATGGACCCACACTAGCTCTGCTCAAGTTAGGGCAGTGATGAGTGGTGTCGTAGGCTAGTCACCTCAAGTACATACCCCCGGGGTCCAGGCAGGTTTGTACTTGGGGGACTAGCCCACACCACCACATGCTGCTGCCCACGTTACTACAGCTATACTACTACTTGTACCTGTCCTAACCTGAGCAGAGTTAGCACAGGTACACCTATGAAAGTTGGGAAACTCCCCTCCAGCTCTAAGTGTAGATGTACCCAAGCGTGATTGTAAATGGTTTGTGATCCCACTGGGAGGACGTATGTAATGAGATTCCACAGGAGTCTGTCCTGGGGCAATACTATTCAATATTTTCAATAATGACTTGAATAATGCAGTGGAGAGTATGCTTATAAAATTTACAGATGACACCAAGATGGAAGGGGTTGCTAGAACTTTGGAGGACAGGATTAGAATTCAAAATAACCTTAACAAATTGGAGAATCAGTTTGAAATCAACATGATTAAATTAAATAAAAACAAGTGCAGAGTACTTCACTTAGAAAGGAAGAATCAAGTGCACCACTATAAAATGGGCAACAATTGGCTAGGCGGTCATACTTCTGAAAAGGATCAGGAGTTATAGTGGATCACAAACTGAATATGAGCCAACAATATGATTCAGTTGTGAAAAAGGCTAATATGTTGAGGTGTATTAAAAAGAGCGTCATACATAAAACGTGAGATAATTATCCCACTCTATTCAGCACAAGTGAGGCCACACCTGGAGTACTGTGTCCAGTTCTGGGTGTCACATTTTGGGAAGGATATGGACAAATTGGGGACAGTCCAGAAGAGAGTTACAAAAATGATAAAAGCTTTAGAAAGCTAACCTATGAGGAAAGGTTAAGAAAACTGGACATGTTTAGTCTTGAGAAAAGAAGACTGAGTGGGGACCTGATAACAGTCTCCAAATATGTTAAGGACGGTTATAAAGAAGACTGTGATCAATTGTGCTCCATATCCACTAAAGGCAGGACAAAAAATAATCTGATTAATCTGCAGCAAGGGAGATTTAGATGAGGTATTAGGGAACATTTTCTAACTGTAAGAATAGCTACGCAGTGGAATAGGCTTCCAACGGAAGTTGTGGAATCCCCATATTGGAAGTTTTTAAGGGCAGGTTAGACAACCACTTGTTGGTTAGTCTAGTCATACTTGATTCTGCTCAGCAGAGGAGGCTGGAGGAGATGACCTGTTGAGGTCCCTTCCAGTCTTATATTTCTATGATTTTATGCTCAGATGTGTGATGTGCAAATCTACTAGTTAGTATCTATGTGTTTATTTATAATGAGAATCTTCAAACAGTGCTCTATATTAGACATCTGGATAATTTTTGTTTACTTAATTCTGTTCCCAAATAATACAATGATGAGTGCCATACCTAGACAGATAGACTACTTATTCTATACTGGACCATGCACTAGTACTTGTTCTTTAGGGAATAATTCTACATTGGTAAGGATAAATCTGATGACCTACAGACGAGATAAACAAAAGATCTTTTCCACGTCTACCTTCAAGGATGGGAGCTAATTTTCAGAAATGGTGGGCAGCCACAACTCCAGCTGAATTTAATGGGAGCTTCAGGTTCTCAGCATGTCTGACAACCAGGCTCTAGATTTAAAGAGGGAAGTTTGAGTTGTGCATTCTCTCAGCCCTTAGGGCATGTCTACACTTACCGTGAACTGACGCTGCTGCGATTGATCCACGGGGGGGAAGGAGGGGAGGCAATTTAGCGGGTATAGTGAAGACCCGCTAAATAGATCGCCAATTGCTCTTCTGTTGACTCCGGTACTCCACCAGAAGGAGAAGCATAAGGTAAGGAGCCAGTGCTGTGTAGATACTACAGTAAGTTGACCTAAGCTACGTCGACTCCACCTGCGTTATTCACGTAGCTGGAGTTGCGTAATTTAGGTCGACTTGACCCTGTAGAGTAGATCTGCCCTTCGACACACAAATGCTCCTTCCCTGGAGGTCATTAATATATGTAAGAATTTATATATACAGTTATAGTGTCTTCACTGTAATATGGGGCTTTATAAGGTAAATAACCCCAGTCATAATTTTTTAAAACTTACAGGTCTGCCTTACACATCTTAAAGAATCGGACAAGGGCACATGCCCAATTAAAAACAAAAAGTTCTTTGAAGGTCACTTTTAACAGCACCAGTATATTGCATGTCACATAAATATTTACAATAATTCATTTTTTTTGTGGATGATAGACAGGGGGCTTAATGCTCATACACCCAAAGCCGCATATCCAAAAGCGCATCATCTTGTTGTCCTGAAAGGGACATGGCTGGCTTAAAAATGAGACATTTTTAAAAAGTCTTTATTACTGTTATTCCCTTAGATTAATAAAACAGAGAGAATGTTTCAGTCTGGTTCACTTTTGACTCATTATGCTGTTTGTTTACTTTTTGGTATTTTACTCTGCCTTGATAGTGGAACCAGACAGGTCAGTTTCACTTCCCATTTAGTTTTCTAGTTCTAGTGTTCTGACACTTCCATAGTATATGAACATGAGTTCACATAATGGCAGGAGAAAGTTTAAATTTAGGGGTGAAAAAAGTCACTACTTTTTTAAAATAAGCATGAAAACCGTTTTAACCTTGTAAGACCTTTCTCTTTAAAATACATAAATAAAATCTACAGTTGAGGCCTAAATTACTGGCAGTGTCCCTCTATTCAAGCCTGACATCATTGTGAGGCTGAGCTTGTTGGTTCAATTCAATGATATTTCATTGGTATGACAAGTGTTGTCAAAGTTTGAGAGGTAGTACCCTCTGGGTATGTGTCAGAGATAGGTACATTCTGCCTAAAATCAGGCTTCCCACTATGTTAGCGATTTTATCTATTGTGCCATATTGTCATTGTTGTCCATTTCTTATTCGGGGCAAGCTATACATGGTGTGGTAACTGCTGTATCTTTTCCTTCCTCTAAGTGTCTGTCTGTCCTTTGTATGAGTTTGCTCTATGGTTTATAGAACTGATAGAATATTATTCAGTTGTCTGAAATGTATGCAGGGCTTTCTGTTATAGCTGTCTGTTGAATGGACAGCAAAACCCGTGACAGAATCTCCCTGAAATAGTGTTCAAATTTATGCTGCATTCAATATACAGCTTGCCTCAAAGGTTCCCCGGAGCTGGAAATGAGGACATTCTGGTGGGTGGGTCTAGGTGATCTCTAAAAATCAGGGTCAGGAGCACTTGAGTGAGGGTGTCATAATTCCCAAGGAAACAGAGAGGGGATAGATTCTAGGCCTACTGTACACGTACAGGGAGGTTGGGGGCAGGGGAGGGAAGGAGAGAGAGAGAGGAATAACGCTATGAAAAGGCCAAGTTTCAGCTCTGCTCTGGCAAGTTCACAAGGGCCATGATTCAGCAAAACACGTAGGCACATGCTTCGCTCTAAGCAGAAGAGTTGTCCTGCTGACTTCACTGGAACTATGCTGAAAGCAGTGTCTGTGCTTATGTTTGGCTGAATTAGGGCTGAGGCCCTGAGCCCCGCTACATGGACATGCCCCCTTTGACTAGTTCTTTCTAGCACCGCACTGTACAATTGGCCCTCCTCTCCACACTGGAGGACGTTACGAAATCCTGACCCTGACAGAGTGCAGATGCATTATTGGGATGCCCTCAGGTCAGGGGAGGGCTAATAGTCACATTCCTGGCTGCGATGGCGAAAGATTTACGCTGGGTGCTCGCTCGCCTCGCCCTGCACCAGGCTGGCTCCCTGTCTCACTGGCCCCCTCGGCTTTAATTGTTGTGTTAATGGCCCTTTTATTTGAAGCAGATCCCCTGGCTTACAGAGGAGAATGTCATTATGTCGTATTTTAGATGTATTTACATTCTCCTTGCCACAGGGATAACATTCTAATTATTTTCTATAGCTGACAGCACTAGCGTCTGCTGGTATTATAGACCCCCTTAGACCTGATTACATGGTCTGTTTTTCTTCAAATCACCCACAAATGACACTGTGGAGCAGGTTTATTATCAATTGGCGTACCTTTGCTTAGTGCAACCCGCTCCTGAAACAAATGTACTGAAAAGATAATACATGTTTAGAGCTTGCGTCTTTGCCTGCATGAAGGCAGATGGGCTTAGGAAGGTTAAGCCAACAGTTAACCTCCTCTGACTCTTAAACCTTCACCACACACCCCTACAGCGACAGGCGCACATAGGCAGTAGAGTGCCATTCTGCCTAACGTTTCTCATGCAAACAGTATCCCAGTTGATGGAGCTGCTGTAAATCAGATGGGTACAGAGTTAAAGAATAAATAACAGTGGACGGATGAAACAAGTTAAGATGTTTAAGGGAAGGGGGAAAGAGATTGATTTCAGTCCTGTTTTGCAGTGAGATGGAGGGATGTATGGAACATGTCCTAGATAGCAGGAGCTTCAAGGTGGGAAGGATCTTCCATCTAATGGGCAGGCCATGTGGGAGGGCAAAAGGAAGTGGGAATGGAGTACTGAGAAGAGATAGAATAAGTCCCTGGACAGTTCGAAGTGTAATTTTGTATCAAATTCTGTAATGAATGGGGAGCTAGTGTAGTTATTTGAGGGCAAACATGAGAGTTTCACTTCTGTGTCCATGGGAGAAGGTGAATAGTGGCATTGTGCATGGTTGGTGGCTGGAAAGCAGGGACTCCACAGAGAAAAGAGTTACAACTATTGAAGTGATGGGAGGGGGGGGGGGCCTGGCTACGGAGATCAACAGAGGGGGTGGTGCTGAGACTGTGGAAGGGTGTGGGAGTAGGTAGAGTTCTGAACATCAGGGGACAATATGGGTTCAGAGTCAAGGACAATGCCTAAGTTATGGTCAGTGGGGACAAATGGACAATCTGGCTGAGGAGGGTAATAGAAAAGAATGATTTATTCAGCAAATTTCACCTTTTGCTGTTTATGGAATGTTCCTGGCCAGATTGACACAGGCTCAGAATTGGTCAACAAAATGTTTGCTGCTGCTGCTGCTTTCGTTTTCACTCTGTGACCTGGTTTACAAATTGGAGTTTTGTTGCTGAGTTGTGATGGGTCAAGTAAGTCAGTGCTTCTGTTCTGTGACTGGATTATTATCATTCTTAGGATACGTATACATTACAGTTTACGTGGGTAGAATTTATGTCGCTGGGGGGGGAGGGGGGAAGTGTGAATAAGCCACCCCCCTAAGTGACATAAGTTATACCAACCTAAGCACCAGTGTGGACAGTGCTATGTTGGCAGGAGAGCCGCTTCTGCCACTCGTGGGGGCTGGAGTAGTTAAAACGTCAGGAGAGTTCTCTCCCATCAGCTTAGTGTGGCTATATTCGAGAGCTTATAGCAGTGCAGCTGCACCGCTGTGAACTCTCTACTGTAGCCATGTCCTTACAAACAGGTTTCTGATGTGAATGCTTCCCCATGGTCAGTCTTAAATTTGCTTTCCATGTGTATTCAAAGTGCAAATGTGAAATGCACATTCCATAAGCATTCATGCTAGTAAAACTCAATCACGTAAATTCTTGTGCACACTGAACACTTGGGGCCCAAACATTGCTGAGGCAAATTCATTCAAGAATTCAGCTATATATTCATGGGAATTTTTTCTCACAGCTCTTAGAGATTATGAATATTCTATATTTATGGCATAATAGGCATGCATGGTATTTTACAGTCAATTAAAAAGGCAAGGTCAGTGGCCCAAGGAAAATCTAAATTAGACCAAAGCATAATGAAAGTGATGGCAGACCAATGGGCGTGAGGAGAGAAGAAATAATCTTAAACAACAGGAGGGTTGTTATACTCTTTGAGAAGCCTGGTGTCCTAGGGGGTTGGATCAGATAAATTATTTTTTCACATGTTTTTTGTGTCAATTGTTCAGGTATAATTTAACTGTATGTCTTTGGGAGCCTTGGGTTTGGGGATGCTGCTCTTGCCCCAAAGAGCCATGTGTAGGTACACAGATACATAGCATCTCCCAGCTTGTGCAGGTAATGGGCTTTTTTGTGGGGAGGGAGGCATCAGATCATTCAGGCTGTTGATGTGATGAACAGAGGAGCAAGGCAATATTTCAGTGGGAGAGGAAGAGAAAGGGTGTAGAATCACCTTAATAGCAACTCTTTGTATTTAGACTGGGTAAGAAGCTCAGGGTAGGAATGTCTGCTACCCAAACTAGCCTTTATTAAGTCAGACATGCTGGGTGAGGTAATATCTTTTATTGGACTAAGCTTTCAAGCTACACAGGGGCGCATACCCATGGTCTCTCGAGACTGAAGGATGCCTACTACTAGTACTACTTTCAAGCTACACAGGGCCTGAAGAAAAGCTCTGTGTACCTTGAAAACTTTTCTCTTTCACCCACAGTTGGTCCAGTGAAAGATATTACCTCACCCACTTGTCTCTCTAATATCCTGGGACCGATGTTGCAAACAACAATTGATTCAATCAGTCAGTCCCAATGTTGCAAACGGTGCTGAGTTGAGTGAAAACAATTTTCCACCAATTTTCATTTGCATCTGAAAATGTCATTCCATTTTACCATATGCATGACCTTTCCCCATTCACTGTCTGTGAATGCTTGAGCCCTCGAGTTTTATTAGGGTGTACACTAGGGAAAAGCGAATATTTGACTCCAGCACTTGAATGTTGGCCTAAAGTGAATTTCAAATTGTATATTCAGTGGGAAATTGAAAATTCATTCTACCGTTGCTAGTTACAGAAGTCATGTGATTTTGTTTCTGTTCCCTTACAGTGACTTACAGTGTCTAACCAACAGAGAACATATTGCAAATAATTGCAAGGCAGTGTTCACAAACCCTCTGCAAAGCTCAAGTTATTCAGAGAAGAAATTTGTGAATAGTTTTGAATAATGAATAAACTCTAGGATGTTGTGATCTGTTCATGGACAATCAGCAAACAGATGATTTAAAAAAGAAAAATCCATTCACTTGTTTTCTAAAAATTATTTGATCACCTCTAATTGCAAATTGTATTTGACAGACAGTGTTATTGCCAGTGATAAGAGAATCTCAAAAAATGTCTAGGGTTGGTTCATTTTAAAATCCCAGACATTTAAATGCTGATCAGATCAGCAGACAGATTGATAATAAGAATAACTATACATTTCTGTTGTGCTTTTCACTGAGGAGTGACTCTCAAGCAATGAATACACAGCACCATTAAGCTGCAGCCAGCTCTGGAATGGCCAATATAACAGTGTGGGGAAGGAAATTTTTGCCAAAGAGAATGGCAGCAAATAGCTCCATGGGATCCTTAACGTGTGCACAGAGCAGTCAGTCTCATCTGAAAGATGCCCCATCCAATAAGGTTTTGTCTACTCTAGGAAAATTAGGATCCACAAATCACCACCAGTGCAGCTCCACTAGTAACACAGCAGAAAGTGTAGTGTAGACAGAGCTCAAGGGGACTTTACCAGCATGTCACCTAGCTGAATTCAGTCTCTACTATAGTGTCCACCATTGCTACATCCAAGGGGTGAAGGGGTACACTGTTGGAGAACTACATGCCCCTGTTTTACTAATGTAGCTGCAGCTTAAATTGCATTGAGCTCACTTTATCTATGTTGAAAGGCTGAGTCAACCCTGCTGGGATTTGAACCTGTGGTTCCAGGGAGTCTGGGTATTTCAAACCTAAGGCTGAGTCCACTAATCATCCCCTTATCTAAACTACCTAACAGCTGAGTCTGCCAAATTGGGCTGGAAAACTCACACAAACATGCTTCCCCCACCCCGGCATTTGTACTCCTGGTGCCAAGAAAGCCCAGAAGTGCAGAGGGGCTCAAAGAGGAAACAATCATAGTTTTAAAAAGTTGTTATAATGGTTTGGAACCAATTCGAGTTTTGGTTGATAGTTCAGTCATTTCTTTTTTGATCCAAACTGGTTCACCCAGTCCTAATTGACATCTTTTAGAAGTGTGCGTGGTGGCGCTGTGATACTGAGCTATCACACTAAGATGCAAACATTATTATCTTGTGTCACTGGCCTAGAAAAGCCCAGTCCCCCAAAAGTCCATTGCTGGACCACTTGGGGCAGGAAGGGGCTGCTTGGATCCCTGCAACTTAACAAAAAATTCTTTCTCATCCCAAAAGCCCATCTCCTGAGTATAGGCAGAAGAACTTCAGGTTCAAGGCTGCCAAACACTGTGATCAATCACAGAAGACAAAGACAAACCACTCCAGATTCCCCCTCCCATATGGTCATTGAAAGCATCTTATGAAAGTCTCAAATGCACCCAGAATGTGTACAGACAATTCTGGTTTTTTTATCATGTTTCATTGGCTTCGCTTATTTGTATGAAAGTTGCTGTTTCAATGTCGAAAACAACCAACCAACAAACCCCGCCACAACTTTGGGATATTCCCTGGCTTAGTGCCACAGTCAGATATTGTGATAAAACACGGAGGATGCAGTTTCAAATTCTCCATCCTTGTATGGAAAGTAGATTGGCATACATAATTCATAAGAAATAATATAACCTCTCTGATTTCTTTTAGAATATCCATGAGCAGATGCATTATAAATTCCTTACTTGAAATAATTCAGCAAATCCCTGTCGGAGCCCCTTTGATCATCCAAGGCAAACTCTTCAATGATTCCTTCCCATAGTGCTCCCCCAGCTTTACTGGCAGATAGGAGCCCCAGGAGATCCTTGTCACTGGGACCATCTTCTTTGAGTCTAAAGACATCAGATCAATCATGGCCTCAGAAAAATAAGTTGGCATCAGGCGCCTCGAAGTCAAGAATGTGGCATTCCTACACAGTGCATCCTGTCCTTCAGCTGTCTGCTCCCCAGTACTGGCTCATACTAATAGACCTGAGTCATTAACTCTAGCACCCTCCCAGGAGCCACTGAAACTGGTTACTTCAGCAACTGTGACTGATCAGACATCTCTGATCACAGCAGGGCAACCAACAATATATCAGTGCCCAGAATGCCAGAGGCCCATGCAGAAGCACAAGACTTCTTATGCCTGTCAGTACCACCATTGCCATTAATTCAGGGCAAAGACCCTCATGCAGCACCAGGGTCCAAGAACTTCAGCTCTGGCACCACTCTGTGGTGGACTCATTGACTATTACTTCAACCTTGTCCAGTCTGGTACCAGCTCCTCCCTGCCACAGGGCACCAGCAGCTAGGAAGCCTTCTATGCTTCTTCTGGTGCCACATTCCCAGCATAGATCTCAGTTACAGTCACCAAGGACCCTTCTTGGTACTTGTACCTCCTTGGCTTTCCAAATACTCCAATTCTTCATCAGACTCCAAGGTGGGCTCTCAAGTCTCACAATACCAGGAGTCAAAGTCTCATTCACACATTTATGGATGCAAATCTGACAGAAGTAGAGTCAGGGTTTGGGAATCTTGGGTCAGATACAAATAGGACCAAGTATCATACAAATCTCCTCAATGGTAGTACTGGATATCCTGGGGAATACTCCCAGCATCCAGATCAACATTGCCTCTGCCTCATAGGAGCAGATCCCCTAGGAGACAGCCTTCTCCAGTCAATACCAAGAGGCTTGTCACAGTTGGTACCAAGCAACCTATGGACTTACAATTACAGAACTTACCTCAACCTGCTTGGGAGCTGCAGCCTACACTGATACCGGAGGACCATCCCTGGGAGCGTTCTCTCTTGCCTTCCCTTCATGGATCTTCCTCATCGCATGATGAGGCCCTGGGCCAGAGGCATCCTCCCCAGTTCCAGATAATTTTAAGAACTCCTACCAACTACCAAGAGTTCCCCAGGAGAATGGCTGCTTCTCTTGGTATACAGGTGGAGCTAGAGGAGAAGAATACTCACAAACTGATGGTTGTATGCAGTGTTGTTGTAGCCATGTTGGTCCCAACATATTAGAGAGACAAAGTGTGTGAGGTAATCTCTTTTACTGGACCAACTTCTGTTGGTGAGAGAGACAAGCTTTCAAGCTGCTCAGAGCTAAGAAGAGCTTGTCTCTCTCACCAACAGAAGTTGGTCCAGTAAAAGATATTATCTCACCCACCTTGTTTCACAAACTGATTGACATTTTACATCTTGCTACCGCAGGCAAGGTAGCCCTGCCTATAAATGGTGCCATTGTGCAACCTATTAAAACAGTGAGTGTAAGCCTCTTTCTCAATTCTATCAGTGGCCAAATGAATGGAACACAAATACCAGGCTCTATCCCAGGGATGTGAGCAGTTTTATTACATCCTATGCGAGGCTCGCTAGTATTGGCCATGGTGAACGAAATGAGTTGTCAGGGCTGGGCTAAAGTTACCCTCAAACAAAAAGATGCCAAGAAGCTTGATCTCTCTAGGAGAAATATTTCAGGCTATGGCACGTTTACAGCTCCTCCTTGCTAATCGTCAGGCCCTATTGTCCTGTTACAATTATTCAAACTGGGAGGCAATCTCGCAGTTTGCAAATAAACTGATGGAAAACTCTAGAGAAAAATTTCAGTCCCTTGTTGCAGAAGGTCGCCTGGTCTCTCAATCTGCAGAGTTCCTTGGAAACTGTGGATTCTGCTGCCAGGGCCATGGCTACAGGAGCGACTATGCGCAGTCCCTCCTGGGTGCCCTCCTCAGGGATTCTTGCTGTGGTGTAACATGTAATTGGAGACCTTCACTTTGAAGGCTGTGCTTCATTCTCATACAAAATGGATGTGGTATTACACACACTAAAGGTATGTCTACCCGGCAGCTGGAGTCAGTCTCCCAGGCTGGGTGGGCAGACTAGCACTAGCTTGCTTCAAGCTAACATACTAAAAATAACAGTCCGGCTGCTGTGGCTCTGGTGGAGACTCGGGCTAGCCACCCAAGCTCAGACCTGGGTCAGGTGGGTCTGAGTGTGGGTGGTAGCTGGTGTTGCAACCATCTGCTGGTGTTGCAACATTCCCATATCTATTTTTAGTATATTAGCTCAAGTCCCTCTAGCGCAAGTCTGTCTATCCCCTGGCTGCAGTGTAGACATACCCTAAAAGACTCTACAGCAGTTCAAAGTTCGCAGGCCTCTACACACCAGCTACCAAGAGGACTAGCCTAGGCAGCAATATTTCCCCTTCTGTCAAGCTGACCAATCCAGGAGAAAGCATAGGTCTGAGAGAAGCAGGCCTCTTTCTACTTTCTCAGTCTCTTCCTATAGACATCCTCAGGCCTTGAAGCCATCAGTCTTGAGTCCCATGTTAAGGACAGCATAGTATGCAGCCTTCAACATACTGGCCCTTCTCCTCCTTTCCAAAACAGGTTACCACATTTCCTACATGCGTGACAGTCCACCTCCTCCAACAACTGGGTGCTAAGAGCACAGTGGAATTTGGGGTATGCCCTGCATTTTCTTTCTATCCCCCTGCACTGCCACCTTCCCTATGCCACTTCAGCAACCCCTTTCACAAGCCTGTACTAGGACAAGAAGTGCAGACTTCTACATTCTTTGGGAGCTAGAAAAGAAGTTTCACCTCTTTGTGAGAACAGGGGGTTTTATTCCTGATACTTCCTAATACCCCAAGCCAGAGGAGACCTCAGACCCATGCCAGACCTTCAGAACCTGAAAAAGAAGATAAAGTCCTGTAGGGTGTCCCTGACTATGATTATCCCTTTCCTAGTTCTGGTATGCTGCCCTCAACTTCTAGGATGCCTACTTTCATGTGGCAATTCACCGTAGCCACAGGATGTTCCTGAAGTTTATCATAGAAGATTATCATTACCAAGTCACCTTTCTGCCCTTTGGCCTTTCATTGGCACCAAGGGCTTTTATCAAATACATGGAGGTATCAGCGGCCTACCTCTGCCAGAGAGATGTCCACATGTATCCTTACCTGGACGACTGGCTGGTTCAGGGTCTTTCCAGACCCCAGGCATCCTGGGCCTGAAAATAAACAAAGAAAAGTCTATGTTATCACCTGCACAAAGAATAGAGTTCATTGGAGTGGTCCTATACTCAACTGCTGCCAGGATTGTTTTGCCTCTTTCCAGATTTCAGACAATACGGAATCTCTGTGTGTCCCTTGAGGACCAACCATGCAGTTCCAGTGAGAAATTGCCTCAGGCTCCTGGGTCACATGACTGGATGTACATAAGTGACGTGTCATGCCAGGCTTCACCTCAGAGTGTTCCAGGCATGGCTCAAGTCAGTCTATCACCCACCCATTCACCACTTGGACAAATGAGTATACATCCCAGATGGGCTGTTGTCCTCTCTGGGCTGGTGGGTGAGCCAAAACAACGTGTGTGGGAGAATCCCCTTCTCTTCACCTCTAACCTCCATGACTTTGGTAAGGAACATTTCAGCCAGGCGTAGGGAGTGTATCTGGACAAGATTCAGGTTGAGGGTTTGTGGACTGCTCCTGAGGCCAAGTTACTCATAAACATTTTCAAGTTGTGTGCAATGTTCCAACTGTGTCAGCAGTTTCTGCCTCATACTCAGGGCAAGTCTGTCCAAGTTCTCACTGACACCAGTGGTGTTTTATGTGAACATACTCAGGGTGCAAGTCAGTCAACCTCTGGAATTTCTGCATTTGGAATTCAGCCACCCTCAGGGTATTTCACTTTCCGAGTATTCAAAATGGTCTAGTGGATCACTTTAGCAGATCCTTCAGCTTAGGCCACAAATGGTTTCTCAACACACCAGTTCTAGCTAGGTGTTTTGCACAAACATTTTTCCAGCAATGGATTTGTTTGGTTGTTACTTGCCAGAACAGGAAGTGTCCCTGGTTCTGTTCCAGGGAGGGTCACAGCCCTGAGTCAATCTCAGACTCTTTCCTGTTTCCATCGGACAAGGATCTGCTATATGCATGTCCACCTCTACCCCTGATTCCCAAGGTCACTCTGAAACTGAAACAAGACTGAGGCAGAATATTTATAGTGCCATTGTGGCCAAGGCATCTGTGGTATTTTGCAATATGCAGGTTATTCACTCAGGAACCCCTGCTCTTGCTACTAACCAGAGACCTCATTATTTATAACCAGGGGTGGGAGCTGCATCAGAACCCTTGAGTGCTGTACCTCACAGCATGGTTCATCAGTAGTTAATTGCAGAAGAGGTGCACTCTTCACTGGCAGTCCAGAAAGTCTTTCTTAATAGTGGAAAATCTACAAGAGCTGCTCACATGAGTAAGAGGAGGCATTTCTCCATCTGAGCAACCTCCTGTAATGTGTCCCTGACTCTAAGATCCAAACAATTATGGACTATTTCTTACATCTTAAAGAATCGGATGCAGCCTTCATCTCCATTAGGGTGCATCTGGCTGCTATTTCAGTGTTTCGTCCTCAAATTGATGTTAGAACTGTATTTACAAACCTTATCATGACCACTTTCCTGAAAGGGCTGGATAGCTTGTTCTCACCTATCCAAGATCCAGCACGAATTTGGGATTTGAATTTAGTGGTTGTCTGGTTGTCTGCTGTTAGAGACCCTCAGGCTTCTTGCTTCGTTCTACACCTTTTGGGAAAGATAGCCGCCTTAGGGCATGGCTACACTGGAAACTTCAAAGTGCTGTCACGGGAGTGCTCCCACAGCAGCGCTTTGAAGTGTGAATGTGGTCTCGCACGAGCGCTGGGAGAGAGCCCTCCAAGCGCTCCTGGTAATCCACCTCCATGAGGGGATTAGCTCCGAGCGCTGGAAGCGCGGGTCCCAGCGCTTGGAGCCTGTTTACACTAGCGCTTTAAAGCGCTCTGACTTGCTGCACTCAGGGGGGTGGTTTTTCACACTCCTGAGCCAGCAAGTTAGAGCATCATAAAATGTAAATGTAACCAAGCCCTTAAGTGCCTATCACTTCCACTAGGAGAGCTAAATGCACTTGTCACTGATCATCCATACACCATCTTCCACAAAGACAAGGTCCAGATTAGGCTGCACTCTGAGTTTTTCTCAAAGGTGGCATCTGATTTCTACCGGAATCAGCCCATACACTTACCAGTTTTCTTTCCAAAGCCACATGCTCACAAAGATGAACAAAATCCGCAAACATCTGATGAAGTGAGCTGTAGCTCACGAAAGCTCATGCTCAAATAAATTGGTTAGTCTCTAAGGTGCCACAAGTACTCCTTTTCTTTTTGCGAATACAGACTAACACGGCTGTTCCTCTGATACTCTGGATGTGAGTCATTGAGCTTTGGCTTACCTAGATAGGACAAAGCCCTTTCAGGTTTCTTCCCAGCTCTTTATTTCATATGCAGAGTTTCTGAGAGGTTAATCGAGTACAGCACAGCGACTCTCAAAATGGATCACCCGCTGCATCACTATGTTGTATGCTGCCAAGGGCGTAACAGCACCGTCTGAGAAGCTGACAGCACACTCAACCAGAGCACATTCAGCCTCTGAAGCATTTGTGGACATCTGCCGGGCAGCAATGTGATCTGTACATACGTGCACCAGACATTATGTACTGGCTGCTGCATCAAGGGACGATGCAAATGTAGGAAGAGCAGTCCCTCTTCCCATGAGATGCCAACCCCCATCGCTTTGGATAACAACTGGCGAGCCACCTACAGTGTAATGGACATACGCAAGCACTGGACAAAGAAAAAATGGTTACTTGCTGTCTCCTGCCTATTGTTCTTCAAGATATGTTGCATATGTCCATTAAGCAGTCTACCCTCCTTCCTAAACACATTGGAATCTACTGGCTTTCCAGTGTGAGGGGCAGGGCAGCTACACCCTTTAAACCCTCCACTCAGAGCACGAGGGGCTGGGGTGTGGGTGGGGTGGGGTAGGGTGGGATCACCCCTTCAGGTACCCCTAGAGAAAACTCTGTAGCACTGGTGCACAGGACATGCATGCACCTACATTGTAATGGACATATGCAACATGTTACAGTTACGAGAAGGTGAGTAAATGTGTTTTTGGTCAGATAGGCTGCATAGCCCATATCAGGATGACACTTGCAAATGTAAACTTCGGTTTCAACAAGTTCTTGGGCATGCAGCTCTGAAATTCACTTTCCATAAACTTTAATGCTTGGAAAGGCCCAGCCACTGGGATGCTTGTGAAAGATAAATATGCAAAGGACACAAACTAGGCAAAATTGAATCCATGTGAAAAAGTGGAGTGAATATTTGGGGACATTTTTTCCCCACCATTCTCCCAGCTCTTCTGGAAACTCCAGAAGCATCTTGCATTGCAAATGACCATCCTCTCTTCTAACTGCCCTCTCTCCTCAGTACTTTTCCTTCTGAAGAAGGTGTGTTGCCCTGGGCATGTTGTCTTCCAATCAGACACAAACGACTGTTTTTATAGCATCTGCCTGCATTATATGAACTTCTGCATCATAGTTATTGGCCTGCTGTAAAACACTTTTCCTTTCCTTGATAAATTAAATTCTAAAATGACATTGTCTGTTTCGTCATCCCTTCTTCAGGCATACTACTTCTGTGAGGCCTTCCAACAAAAGTTCCAGTGCAGAAGTTAAAATCATAAATATAATTAATTAATTTCAAACATTAATTAAAAGTCTGAGCAATCAGCAAGAAACCATGTGAATCTAATCAACTCAAAGATCTTCTCTCTGTGGGGAATAAATCCCCTTCCCCAAGAGCAGTTCTTTCTTCCTTTTGTTTACTGATGTGTTTCCTCCCACCCTTCCCTATCCACCATGGTCTGTTGTAGTTTTTGTGTTGTGTTCTTGATCTAATTTAGATTGTAAGCTCCAAGGGGCAGGGATCTTGTCTTCACATTTGCCTGTGAAATGCAACGCACACCTATTGTGCTATAGAAATCGTAATCATTTATAGAGGTGATTGCATGGCATGCTCTAGATGTGGACGTCCTCAGAGTTTTAGGGGTAGTGGGTGATTGGGTCTGAAGTTTAGGTTTGTTTCCATTTTTAGTTATTTATATAATACCTATTGCTAACCTCATCTACCTGCAAAATTCAGAGTGCTCGCAACTCCTATTAACTTCAGTGGGAGACAAGACACTCAGCACCTTGCAGAATCGACTCTCTCAGAATGTGGAAATGTGCCAGTGTCCTCCAGCAATGGAGCTTTCCAGCTGAAAATGTAGGATCCAGATTATGCATTTAATAGAATTTTACCAAGTCAATTATCAATTTCAAATAAATACCAAATAACGTTTTAGAAATACATTTATGGTGCAGGGGGGGCACTAGTTCTATAGGATAGTTTACTACATGGTAAATAGATCATATATATTAAATATATATTTTAAATATACAGCTGCTGATTAACTCCCAATAACTCTCTGACGTGGAAAGGGAGAACAGAAGCCCTGGACTGATTTCTTGATCCACTGCGCCCTTAGGAATAAGTACATTTTACCACTGCTCTTGGCCAGATGCGGCACTATTCGCAAATGGTCTGCTCTTGCGGCTGCTGCCGTGATCCACATGCCGCGGTCATTTAGGCAGCAAAGGCAGTGGGGTGATTTACCCAGTGGTGGCGTCTGTCGCCATACTCTGCTCACAGGCCTCTCCCGTCCTTTGAAGATTCCCCGTTGTTTGGGCTATTAACATACTTTCTGGGTGGATGTTTATCTTCTTTGAAACTTTTACAGCAGGCACACTGTGAAAGAAAACCCTGAGAAGCTCTTTCTAACCAAGCAGCGGCAGAATCCTTCAGTGAGCGTAATGCAACCCAGCCAGTGCTCTCTCCTTTATTTCATCAGCCTCTAATACCTAACAGTTCTGTAAGTAAACATTTATAGATCAAATCAAAAGCCTGCAAAAGGAAGCACTCTGGATAGATTAGAAGCTAAACTGATCTAAATTAGAAGAGATGCAGAGATAACCTTGCCAGTCTAAAAAGCATATACTATCAGTTGCACGCAGATAATTAAATGAATGAGCCCTTTTCTATTGAACAACTGATATGCGATTGATAAACTTAATTAATAATTAACTTTTTAATTAAATATCAATTTAAAACAAGTGTGGTAATATGCCACTTGCATTTAATGTTGCTGCTTTTTCTTCGTTAAAGGGCCATCATTAGGGTTACAGGTATCTGTTTAAGATGCTGCTGTGTGCCACAGAGGGAATAAATGTGTCCGCTAGGTACTTGCCAGTGATGACAGGGCGATAAACAAGAGCAACCGAAGACAAAGCCAGCATCCAACTTCAGAGATGTAATGAAAGCTGCGATTAAAGAGAATGTTCCAGGCCACTAACTTTTCTCCCAGTGAAGGTCTCAAAGCACATGTGTGTGACTTCATTTGGTATTAAAGGGGGGTTGCAATGCACACAGAAGGGCTGACACCCTGAAGCTTTCACTCTTGGTAGACATTCTAATCACAGCTTCATGAATGAAGAATGAGTGAATGAATGAAGAATGAAACAGTCTGACTCTGTTCAGATTCTAGCCTCAGAGCTTGGCCTAGGTGAGGAGTGAAAGAGCTGGGAGTTATTGTCTTGTTTGAGCATAAGATTTATTAAGAAAATAAGGGAAAGTGTCTTTATATTTGAGGTTGTCTTTTCCCCACACTGCATCAGTGTTACTCCTGTTAATGCTAATAGTAGTAGTTGACCTCCCTCAATTGGAGCTCCCATTAATAGTGGCTCCTCTCAATGCATCCATAACTTGCTTTGTGAGTGTAAATTGCATTAGTCTTAACAGGGATCTTTTCTGCCCTCCATTTACACATACAAGTCCTATGAATAGAAATGGTGGCTCTCATCTCCTTTTCAAAATCACAGATAGAGTCAACTGACTTCTTTAAAATGGTGTTTGCAGACATTAATTCATGTTGCACTGCCATTCTATTGACCATGTTCGTGTCCTCTAGCTAGACAGGATCTTCACAAAAACAGTGTACTTCTTATTCACTATTTTCCTGTTTAAAAAGTTACTTGGGGAGCTGTACCATGTGACTTAAGAGACCAGTCATACACCACAAGTAATGAAAAATGACTAGAAAAAGTCTGACGTGAACAGCTCATGAACAACCCACAAGTTGAAAGTTGTTTCTTCAAATAGTCCAGCCAGCATTTACAAAAAATAAATATGGCTGAAGAAATCAGGGGAAATGTGTGAATGACTTGCAAACAAGGAAAAGAGAAAAGTTGCAACAAATAATTCAACCAGCTCTACATATAATGTCTGTTAAACTTCCCCACCCTGATGCTCCACTGTAAGTCTTTTTAGCACTAGTGGGGAATTTGAGTGAAGATTCAGGGTAGTATATTTTTGTCCCCACTCACATCCACCTGGAGTAAGTAGTGCGTATAGTCTGTGGTATACTCTCCAATCTCCTTCTGCCACATGGCATTTACTGTCAGATGGAAAATATGGCTCCTGAGATGGCGCCATCTTGGACTGAGCACCAGACTCAACTATCCGGTGGGAATTACTCTACTGGTGAGAGGATTATTTCTTTTCCTGATATGTCTCATTAGAGAACATTCTCACATCTCTGCATGTGAAGGGAAGATGAGTTCCTCCCATAGGGAATGTTAGCCCTGGCCATGGTTTCCTTTCTGAAAACCTCATTTGAAAAAGAGGAAATTGTTGGTGGAGGAAGTTCCTGAAAAGGAATCTTTTCAGATCCTTATTTTCGTCGTTTTTTTGGGGACACCCAAAGGATGGAAATAAGTGGCATGGCTGCCTTGAGTTATGGAAAAATTACAGTAAACTGTAAAGGGTGTGACAGCAAGAAAACCAGCTTATTCTCCATTTATTGTACAATATTTATCATCAACCCATTTTGTATATTTTGCTTTCTTTTGTGTAATCTTATCACTGGGGCTAAAAACGATGTGATTTTTTGCTCCTTTGAGTAGCTGCCAAAAAAGCACTTACGTTGGAGTTATGTGTATCATTTGGCTAGCACATCACATAATGGTTTTTTTACAGCGAATATTTAACCATGTTTTCATCCTGTGGGAAAGAGTGATGAGTCTGTTTTGTAAAAATAAGACCTTGTGGCAATGTGGACATGCAAGAGATAGAAACATAATGCAACAAATTGGTTTCAACACAGAAATGAAGTAGTCCAGAGCACATACATGCTGCAATATTGGGTTTTGGTGCATTGCTCTCTCTCTCTTTCTCCCTCCTGTCTTTCTCTTATTTTGAATTGTTCTAATTTATGGGCAAAAGTATGCAGGAAACATTAATCTGGAGCACAAATGATTTAATTTAGCCAGCTACCTACCTAATTTTTGGGTGCAAAAAATTGTATGTATATGTTAATGTGTTTGTGTGAAGGTATAGTACCAGGTATATGGAATCAAATTCATCCATGATGTAACACTATGCAAGCCCATGGAGTTACATCAAGAACGACGCTAACGCTACAGTGGGTAGGTCTGGAAAATTTACATTGGACTCTAGTTACGGAAATGATAAGATATAGAAGAATAAATCTGATCATTCCAATTTCATCATGGAAAATGGAGCCATTGTAAAATCTGGTTTTATTTCCAGGTACCCACAAATACTCTAGCAATTAAGTGATTACAATTTGAAGTGGTCTTAAGCCCCTTTTCCCATCAAACCTGTTCCAAATGGTAGCTAGGAGATGCTCTATTTTACTCCCATGCCAAGCACCATTAACTTGAAATACATTAATGCTCTAATCCCCACCCCCTCTAACCTGCTCATTTTATAATTTACAAACTATAATTGGCAGTCTCTCCTTCCTCCCTCAGCGAGATGTAATAGGAGATGCTGTAGTGAGGTCTCTTGTTACTAAAACTGCAGTATTTTGAACTCTGCCTTCTGTTTATTTTTATCTCAAACTTTATAGTACTGTACGCTAGCCTTCGCTGAGTAACCAAATAATCTTGTTGCTGTCCCTCACCCTTCTTTCCACACACCCTTGCCCTGCTGCTCTGTTAAGCACACATTCCTGTTGCACCGTGTCTGAATTTAGGTCCTGATCTGAAACTGCTTAAGTATGTGCTTATCTTTATTCACAGGAGCTATGAATAGTCCACAGAGGTGAGTAAAGTTAGGCACATGCCCAAGTGTTAGTTTGTAAGCTCACTGGGGCAAAGATCAAGTCATCTGAACTTTATTGTAAGGCACTTAGTATGCTCCTGAGCACTATAAAATAAAATTAAACCCCCACAATCAGGAACTTATAAATGTGTGCTGTACATGTTGTGATGCATTATCCTTGCTCTTTTGTGTGTGCTGCTTCACCATATTCAGTAATGCTAGCTCTCCTGGGGCTTTGATCTTGAGAGGTGTTGGGCATCCGTACCACCCACTGACTTTCAAGGTAGACTAAGGTGCTCAAACCTGTTGGTCTCCAACCCCTAAATCATTAGTGTGAATTAGCAAGGTTTTATTGTACCACAGCAGAGTTAGACAGGGTCGTCTTATACTGTGTGAGCTCCTTGGGGCAGGGATTGTCACTTCTTAAAAGTCTGGAAAGCACCCACCACATAATGGGTATTGCCATAAACAAAGAATAATAATAATTAGAGGATGGGAAAAACTCCTAAATTCTGTCTACCACTTTCTCCATTGCTACCGCAGGTAGAGCTGCACTAGTGATGGTTTATGGCTTTAAAGTTGCTAATACAGACAAACCTTGTTGGAAATCAAACTTTTCCCCACCAACTTGCTTAACTGGTTGGGTGAGCAGAGATCATCCACTTCCAAGCATGAGTAGAGCTTCACCCACATATGTATCGCAAGAAGAGATTAAAGGAGCAAACAATGTGAGAGAAGGCCAGTCAGAGTTGGAAGACCAGTCGCTAGAGAGAGAGACCGACTTCATTTTGGCTGACAAACGCTGTTTCTTCCAAAAGACACCATCTCCATGTTACATCATTTAATCTTTCTATCATACAGCAGGAGAGAAGAGGAAAGAGACCACACATAATAGGATCATAATGGGATAGGGTCCAGGACGTTGGTAGGTCTTCTTCATGTCTGCCCCTTGAGCATTGACAGTCATGATAATAACAAGCCATGTTAGAGAAAAGACTCTCTGCTTTCAGCAGAGATACATATTTGATGGGGAAGCTGATATACTGTAGTAGCAATGCCAAGAATTGGGCAATGCAGGTGATACCCATGAAAAAGTTACAACGGGAAAAAGTGCTAGAGACAGGACCCTGCCTTCAGGATGTAACCAGGCAATGAGAGCTGGCAATGCCTCTGGCTTTTTTTAAAACGGATTATGTCACGCTTGATGGATATCCTGTTGGAAATTTGGACGTGGTGGCTCTGTGGGATGGTACAAAGGTTTTTCTCTACCATGTGCACACATCTAGTTCAAGTTAGCTTTTGCTAAACTCTTTCATTATTTTTGTATCGAGCTTCCAAACTGTTAGTTGTTATTGCTCGAAACACAACACTTTCTGAGACTTTTTTTTTCCTAAGCAAAATTTATTCCACCTACATCAAGCCTGGTCATTCATGGTCTATATGAATGAAGTGCAGGGAGATTGGATAGGTGAAATTCATCCCTTCCAACCAGGGCTGAAAGTAACTTAAAGGACTTACCAGTACGCTGGAGTCCTGAGCAGGGGGCATGGCCTCAACCCGAAGCGGCGGGGCCTTTAAATACCTGGGCCCTTTAAATCAAGATTTAAAGGCCCCAGGGCTCCGGCTGCAGTAGTGGTGGCTGGGAGCCCCGGGTCCTTTAAATCACCTCCGGAGCTACCAGCTGCAGAGGTGGCTGGGAGCCCTGGGGGTCAGGCGCAATTTAAAGGGCCTGGGGCTCCGGCCGCCGCTACTGCAGCGGAGCCCCAGAACCTTTAAATCGCCAATGGAGCCATGCTGCCGCTACCCCAGGGCTCCAGCAGCAGGGCTTGGGCAGAGATTTAAAGGGCCCGTGGCTCCCCGCAGTGGCCAGAGCCCCGGGCCCTTTAAATCACCGCTGGAGCCCTGCCGCCACTACCCCAGGGACTGGACCGGCTTACTTTCACCTCTGCCTCCAACCCAAAGCCAAGGCATGGGACTGCCACACAGATTCTGTGGCTGCTACTCTAGCCTAGAGGCAGGAATATCAACCCCAGTCCTCTTGCACAGAGGTGATTCTCAAAACATGTGGATCTGTGGTTAATCTTCTGGCCTGATCCCAACTAGAATGGGTGTGGGGAGGAGAAGGAAGTAGGCAGGCACCTCTGCACGTGCATTCAATTGTCTGACCCCCTACATGAGGCTTAAGTGGTGTGGAGGGCTTTACACTGATCCTCTGCACTAGAGGTGAAATTAACCCTTTGATTGTGTACATACTTCTAACACTACATACAGTAATCATTTAAATAGGTGTTAGCGCATGGAGAAATTTATGCTTTAAAAATCAGGTATTTTTCAATCATCTCACTTTTTTTTTTTAAGTAAAGAAAAATGCCCAGTAAATTAAAACTAATTTTCAAGAAATATTTTTTTTCAGGAATTTCACGATAACTAGACTATTGGGGATATGTAATGCCCCATCACAAATTCAGAACGCCCATAGGTGGATTAATAAACTCTCAGAGATGGCTGAGTTTTCTTGTTTAATTTGATTATTTAAACAGCTAACCCATTTCTCTCATAGACATTTTTCTAGATATTATATTTTGTCTACCTATGCTGGAAATATTTTTCTAACTTGGCTTTTTTACTTCATAATGTTTTGGATAAATTGTTATTTCTGATTTTTCATCTATAATTCCATCAGTGGAAAGAAAATGTGTAATTTTTAATAAAATAATCTTAAATGCAATTATGTTAAAAACAAAAAAGTTTGCTTTACCTGAACTTACACTCCTTTTGTGTTGACTTTCCATAAATATTCCACTGGAATACCAGGTTACTATTAGAGAATACAAATGAGTCAATTTTGAACTCTTGTAAATCTGAGTATTTGCCAAGGAAATCTTGTCCTAAAAGTTTTAGTCATCCAGGAAGGAGATAGAAAAGGTGTCCAATCAAAGTTAGCCAAAACAATTAAAATTTTGATTTTCACATATCAGATATTCCAATGAACAATGTACATATGAAGAATTAGCTGAAGAAATAACAAATTCAAGAGAAAAGGAGTACTTGTGGCACCTTAGAGACTAACCAATTTATTTGAGCATGAGCTTTCGTGAGCTACAGCTCACTTCATCGGATGCATACCGTTTATGCATCCGACGAAGTGAGCTGTAGCTCACGAAAGCTCATGCTCAAATAAATTGGTTAGTCTCTAAGGTGCCACAAGTACTCCTTTTCTTTTTGCGAATACAGACTAACACGGCTGTTACTCTGAAACCTGTCAAAAATTCAAGAGAATTTCAGACTGCACCCTGAAAATTGCAGCTAGATAAAGGCAAAATTAATTGACTAACTTATTTGTTACAAATGTTTTGAACAGTAGTAAATGAAGTCAATAGAGCCTGAGGGTGTGTGCAGCTCAGGGAAATTTATACACGTGCAAATGTCCCTAAACCAGATAAGCCTTCAATGGAATTAGATCAGCAATGAATTTGGCCCACGGTCTGATAACCACTAGGACTTCATTTGTTCAGTTGGAGATATGGTTGCAAGGAGCACAATGCAGCAAGATTTTTTACAAGGCTGATTTTTGCTCAGCTGAAATCAGGAAGTACTAGAAATCTCATTTGACATCATTCTGTTCTCTTGAGATTTCCAATTCAATGCTGCAGAAACTTTTAGGGGATATCTTCAAGTTGGCGGAGTTAACTTGGGTGATGGGCACCTAGGTCAGACCACTTGGGTTAGCTCAAGTTTGAGCAGCCACGCTGTAAAGCCATTCCTGAGTTACTGTGTTCTCACTGGTACTGTGTTCCCCCACATGTGTCTCTAGCCCTTGTGGGGGCCTATCCCCTGGTTCTTTGTGCTGCAGTAAGCTGAGACACTCTATTATTCTTTCCCAGTGAATTCTGGGACAACCTGCCTGATCTTCTGGCACTGTGGGAAGGCATTGGAGAACTATCCGCACTTGAGTGATTTAGCCTGCATCATCACTGCAAAGTGGGTGGGCTATCAGCCCAAGTTGAAGCAAAGCCCAAGCTCTAGATTCTGCTCCAGCCAGGCCAGTTAGCCTAGACTGACAGCATCACTAAACTGTAGTGAGAGGGGTTTGTATATGGTTGGGAGAGGTATTAGCAGCAATACATGAGTAAGAGCCAAAGATAACTGTGCAGCGAAGACACACCCTTAAAGATTCTTATCTGAATCTGAACCTCTTCTGAACATTTTTTGGTGAAACCATCATTGTCCTTGTGTCCATGGTAATCAGTGTATTCTAGATTTAACCTCCAGCAATAGCAACAAATAGCTCTTGAACCATTAAAATATGCAGATGTTGTTTGGAGTCTGCTTATAGCAGCATATGGGATGTGTGATTTGACATTGATCTAAAGGGCACCAGTAACCTCTGCTATAGTGAATGCTGTCTTCGTTCTGCAGTTCTATATTAAGCTCACCCTCCTCTCAGAAGGGTGAACCAATCTGGTTTGTAAGGTTAGGGACAGGCCCACCCCTGACCTTGCTCAGGTACATTATAGGCATTTGACACTGTGAATTAACCAGAGACAAATAACTCCCAGCCCATTATGCTCTTTTAACTGCTCTGCCACTGTTTTGTATCAAGCTACTTAAACCCATTTGTTTGGCAACAAGCGAAACTTGACACTGATGGAGATGAGCAAAGTGAGGGGAGGGACCTGTAATTTCCAAGGAGGAATCTTAATTGGAAGGATTAATGCTCACTATTGAACCCTTTGGGAAAACTTTGCTTGATGTCTTGGGACGTTACAGTTGGGAATGGGCCCCAAGCTTCAAAATTCATATCTGGATCAGAATTTTCCCTGATTGTTGAAGATATTCAGATCTGGGTGTTTGGTTTGGCCCTTTATAGGTTTGAGGGCCAGTTTCAAAAGCTAGTGCTCCCATCTCCCCCCACATGCATGATCATGACAAAGCAGAGTCTTCTCTTACCTCTCCCTTGATGTGGTCACTGAGAACTAGCAGAATAGACTTCTTGGTAGAGAGCATATTCCTTCATCTTCACCCTGATAGCTCTGTCTGGGGCTAGAGAGATGGGTCAAGGACATCATGTTTTGGTTTTGATCTGTGCTCCAATTCAACCAAATCACCAAAGCAATGGTGCACAAGTCAGAACAGAATCCAGCTCAGGTCATGCATGGGTGGGGGGTTAAAGGGCAATTCAGAGACATTACTCCTATTTTATCCCATTTCTATAATATGTAAACGAGGGTGGTTTTGGTTTTGCAAGCTGAAAACCAGGTGCAGTTTGGGTTCTGGTTCTATTTCATGCAAATCACTAAAGTTTGGAAAGATTCAAATAAAAGGTTTTGGTTTGTGCGGAGCAGGAAGAGTCCCAATCAATGCAGTCAAGCACAGCAAACTTCAGTGTCCCACATGAAATCTCACAAACTAAGGGACCCCTTTGGCAATGAGGTTGGTGTGTCAGAAGCTGGTTCTGGTGGTCACCTTTACAGTCACCATCTGTCAGCATTTCCTTCAGAGATCACCATATACAATAGCTTGTATCCAGGCCATGCAGAAATCCCACCGGACTGAAACTTGGCCCTGCGCTAGGTTGTCCTGGATGCAATTAACAAACAAAAAAGTATACAATTTAGTTTGGCCAAAAATATAACATTCTTTCGTTTGCAGATGCACAAGTTCAGTTGCCTTTCCAGACTTATCAGGGATGAGTTAACTAGTTTGGGGAAAACAACAACTGACCTCAATCTGAGCCCAAAATTCAAATTGAACTAGAAATCCAAACACCAAATATAGCCTGAGGTTCAAAAAAGTAGAGTCAACTGTTTTTCCTATTTTTATTTTTAACAGCTAGCTCAGAACTTCATTGTTCCAGCTGGGACCCAGAGACAGAAGCACTGAAATATCACAAAGGAAAGGCTGGTTTCTGCAGTAGTTCTGGAACCAACAAGAAGCAGGAAGTACCAGAAAGCTCTCCGAGAAATGTGCACACTTAAGAGATTTGGAGAAGTATCTGAACGAAAGTTCTGGAGTTTTGAGGTTCCGACTGTTAGAAAACATCCAAATCACTTTGGTCTGGAGATCTGGCTGGAAATCTTGTAAGATGAAGGTCTATATATCCATCTTGAATGTTCACACAGGCCCTTGATTTTTACTCTTATCTGCCAGACCCAAACATGGTAAATCTCCTGGTGGCCAGTTTATTGACTTCAGAAGGATGAAGGACTGAGTCAGTCCTAACAGCATCCACATCTTTGCTTCCTGATTCCAAACCTCTCATTAAACTGCTAAGCCATTCAATTCACTTCCATCATTCACATGGGCACTCTCTGGCTATAAAACGAAACGCACATCTGAGGAAAGTGCCTTATTCAAACTCTTTTTACCCCCATGACTATTTCTGTTTTTAGTTACTTAGATGGGGCCCAACACTGTAAAGTTTGAGTGCCTCTATACAGAATATGTAACAAAGCCACAGTCCCCAATATGGCAGAAGTGTATCACTATGCTGCAAGTTGTAGTCATTTGATACTTCACAGCAACAGCAGGAATAGCATGAAGATCTTCATATTCTAAAAACACAGGCCTTCTACGCCTCGAGTTAAAGGAGATCCTCTGTTAGCTGTGAACAGTATTGGGCCTATGACACACAGATGATTCCAGCCAAGAGGAGGCAGTAGTGCATACAGACATTAGTTAGTATGTTATGATACATACAGAACTTACCCATTTTGCATTATTCTCTGAAAAAGCAATAACACTGGAGTATTTTTAATTAATTTAGGGAACTAGCAAGTCACATTTTCCTGACAGGTATCAACTCAGCAAACACCCAGCTGAATTGGGGAAATTTGGTCCGTCTGCCCCTCACTTCCTAAATCTCACTTCAGTTATTGGGGTAGAGGGCAGATTTGAATGTGATAAATCCAAACTATGCCCTAAGAAGAAACAGGGCCCCTCGCCATCAGATTAGTTAGTATGCGGCCGCAGTTCCTCTGCCATCTTCATTCACCTTACAAATGTGGAGTTTGAATGGTTTATCTCTATTAATCACCAGCTCAAACAGCTTTGTGCACCACGGGCCGCAGATAATTAACTTCACTATACTGCTTGTCTTATCAGTATCAACCTCTTGTCCTCCTGTGAAATAGTTAAAACCATCAGCCCCTTTTTACTTTTCCATTTAACTCTAATGCTTTAACACTGATGTTCTAAATGGCCCTGCGATTCATACTTATTAGACAAACCTTTCTTTCTGCATCTCTTATATTTTTGATAATTGGTCATGTACGTTTCTAAGGGGCTCAACAGCTTTTCATGCCACTATACTAATAATTAAAGGTTTTCCGCAGCCTTTCAGATTTCTCTTTACCTTCTTTTCTTTGATAAGTATAATTTGCTGTTTAATTTGAAAAAAAGAAAAAGAAGAAGACGAAGAAGTGAGAAGCTGGCTGAATAGGAGACAGTTCTGTTTAAAAAAATCTTTCATTATTTTAACTCATATTCATTGCCTCCACGTTTTTGCCCCTCCTTCACCTCAAGCTTCCCTCCCTCCTGCGTTGCAGTACGCAGCAACAAGAGAAAAGAAGAAGGAGAGAAAGGAAATTGTGCTGTGTGTGTGAGTGATGCCTAGTGGTTAAAGCATGGGAGGCTGGCGATCTCGGTTCTATTCCCAGCTCTGTCACTGACTTACCACTTGACTTCTCTTTTGTCCCAGTTTCCCAATCTGTAAAGGAAGGCCCATGTTGGAAGCAGGAGGGGAGATGCTGATAGGAAAGCCAGATCTCCATTCTTCCTGCCTGAGCTAGTCCTCATAACTCCCATCAATACTTTGCTGTGCAGATAGCAGAGTTGAGTTTAGTCGTCAGCTGCAGCCCAACTTGGTCAGCCAACCATTCCAGCATCAGGTCCTCTCTGCCCACGAGCATCTCAGTCTCTCCTGCGCCTGTCCTGCCCCCATTCTCCATGAGGGGCTTATGGCCCTGATCCTTCCTTTTCACCAACAATGCTAAACTCAAGGCTCTCAGGGGAGTACCAACACTACAGTACCATTGTGACAGGCTCTTACATGGAGGTGTGAGGGTGGAAGCGCTCTCTGCACTTGTGTCTGCCTCCTCTCTCCCATGCAGGAGTGAATCAGAATCTAGATTGCAGTATTTTGAATGCCCTCTAGTGGTAGCCCTAATTACAGTACTACTTAGAATAGGAAATGCCTCTTGGTCTACACTACCCACAATCCCTAACAGAGAATTGGGTGAACATGTGTTTCAAGAATAAAAAGTAAAGCCTCGTGGATTCTGCAAGATCCCTTTTGTTTCTTACAAACAAAATCCTATATGTGTACACCTGGCATCATTCTTCATGCCACAGGCCAATAAACCAGACAACACACACTGTGAGCTTCCAGCTGGTGCAGCTCCTGGGATTTTTTTCTTGGAGGATTGTGCTGGGCTAGAATGGAAGGAGGCTGTTTTTGAGAATCTTACCCCAGCATCCAGCTTTGCACGCATAATTAACTGCTAGCACAGATGACAGCACTCAGGACTACCTCTAACTTACCTGATTTGTGGCCACTATCAGTCACTATAATTTGCAAGAGGTCTAGCTGGAAACTTTGGTCAGTACAATAGAGCTAAAATTAGCCCTATTTCAAGTCAATCAGAATAACACCAAAACCCCCGCAATATTTGAGTTCCCACAGACCTAGAATGCTGGATGGCTGGTCTGTGCTTCCTGTTACTGTTGTCATGCAGTAAACATGGAAAGGCTAGATCTAATGTTGTCTTCTTGATCCCAGGAACTGGACTAGGAGAATAACCAAGTGGTTATTTCCTCCTTGAGACAACACAAGCTGGCCAGATCTCAAAGGACTGAAACCAATCCCTCTGCAGGGAGTCACTATGAGTGTTGTGGATTGCCGCTCCCTTTTAGATATATTTGGTAGTGTTCTCCTTGTACTATGAGTTCAGTCCAATCATCTGCAGTCTTGTTGGAGACTGCTCTGCTTTGTCCTCCTGCTGTCCACCAGAGCAGTTGTTTCTGCCATTTGCCAGCCACAGCCTGCTTCCCCGCTCAGGTTCCCAGCTTTTTCAGGCCCCAGTCTCAGGCTTTCTACCTGGCCTTCCCTCTGTGTCCAGTAGGGTAAGCAGATGTCCCGATTTTAAAGGGACAGTCCCGGTATTCAGGGCTTTTTCTTATATAGAGACCTATTACCCCCCAGCCCGTCCCGATTTTTCACACTTGCTATCTGGTCACCCTAGTGTCCAGACTGCTGCTGCCAGCCAGCTGCTTACTTTCACACTCAGCGTTCTCAACTGTCTCCCTGTGCCTGACCTCCTCTGCCATTTGTCACAGGCTACTTGTTAAGATTGTAGGTCCAGAAATCTGAAGAATTTATGCAAATGATGTAATGTCCCCCAATTTGCACATTTTATTATTAATCATTGCCTCATTTGTAGAACATTTTCCACTTTGTCTCTCTCTCCCAAAGATTCTCCCCACACACTGTTCTATCTGGTTCTTCCTCTTAAGTTGTCCTTCAGATCCTTCTCTCTTGCTGGCTGGCTGGCTGGCTGGCTTTCCCTTTTCTGCTTAAGTTTTCCCTTTTCTCTCTCTGTCTGCCTCCCCACTTCCCACCTCAAATTTCCTCACTTACACACCCCCTTCTTTTGGTCCACCCCTTCTCTGCCTACCTTCTCCCTCATATTTTCCCCTGTCCCTACACAATCAGCTCCCTGACCATAGAGACCCCTCCTAGTGCATGGTCCCCAATCTGCTGTTGGTTACAGAGATGCAACTCGTGACCCCTTACATAGTGCCACTCTATCACCTTGCCCAATCCTCTAGCCCTATCTCTATGGCTGCGAGCGTGTTGAGGACTATCTGGTTAGAGTCCTAGAGAACATGTAAGTATCTCTATGGTTTACAATCCTAGAGCAGTTCTCCAGGACCCTAACCATAGAGACCTTGCATGGAGCATGTACCACCTCATTGATCTGGGAGACTTAAAAGCTCTGATATCGCTTCCTTTTCCTGTTCACTGGACATCATGGAGTCCTTCTACTGGCCAGGTGTTGAACAGGGGCCCTACCTCCCCCAGACTGACCTGTGGTCCAGTCCTCCCTTCCAGCTCACCCTGGTGTATTTCTGGCCTATAGGAGCACCTTGGATCAGTGGTCATTTGCAGGGTCAGCTGTATGGGAAGGAGTGCTGGGAGGGGAGCAGGGATGACTATAATTCCAGACTTTTGGGGGGGAAATCTCAGCATTTCACTGAGAGAATCCCTGTCTGGAAAAACTACCTTCACTGTGAATACAGTGGTCCTTTTAAAGGCCAAGATGGGTTTTAGCAAAACTTGTTATCAGTTCCAGTTGTCTGAAGCTGAGGACGAGTGGCATACAGTGATGTCTGTATGGCATACAAGCTGAATCCAGCCCCAAACAAATGGTTGCTGTGATCCAGAGAAGTCCTACTACTGCCACTGACTGCTCAGGCTTCTTAGTCTTTGTGTAATTTGTCTTTGGGGTGAGGTTGTGGAATGCACCTCTTGGCCTGGTTGGTGTACGTGTCTGGGATAGAGCATGCTGAATATCCCTTTAGTCTAGCTGGAGGGTAGAAATTCTTTTTTGGCCCCTCCCCTTTTCTGAGGGGATTGGCCAATCTAGTTCTCATGGATTGGCCCTTTCAGGGACCCTTCCTCCCAAGAGAGTTCCAATAAACCAGTGCCTTTTCCCAGCACTAAAACGACACTGAAAAAAGTTATGCATTAACTTCCCTGTGAATTTTTAAATTGTCACTCCAATTGTGTCTGTGTCCTTCTGGGTTTCATTTCCACAAATGTTCTAATGCATGAATTAACAGCTAGGAATGTTTGTTGAAAAAACAATTCATCCAGAAATAATGGAGAATATTCCTAGGAAGAGAGTTTCGAATTCATAATCTAGAGCATTCCATCTGATTCTAGCCAGTGTTGCCATCTTTTGCAAGTCTCACAATATTTCATATTTATTTTTGAACTCCTAGCTCCTGGAGTCATGTGATTAGGAGAGAATTTTAGCTTTTGTTTACTTATTTATTTTTTAAACTAAGTTTCTAGCCCTGATGGTTGTGGAGAAAAGTGTGAAAATGTGACTCAAGTGCACCCTAAAGGCACCAAAATCAGAAGGCCAAGAAAAAGAACCCTATCTATACATTTAAAGTCTCATGATATTTTGGTGACTGATTTGTGATTTTTGAATGTTTAGGGTTGGCATATTGTATTACACTCATCCAGTCAGGGAATGGGAACAGCACCATGTGACTTAAACCTCCAATCAAAATAGCTGGAGTTTTGAAATGCAAAACAAGCTCACCCAAAGCAGTCTCTGAATAATTCTGAGCAACGCAGTCATGGAACAGCAATCTATTCATGGATCACTCTCAAACAGAAGAAAAGGTCTAAATTCAGCTAATCATGCTTCTGCTGGGAATAATTCATCCAGCTCTATGAGCATGGATACTGAGTGGCCTACTTAGCTGGGTTACTACTTGAGGGGCAGAGGGGAGAGGTCAGAATGACTCCCATACCTTTGTTAGTTATTGGGGTTAAGGGGACATTCCACACACACATGCATGGTCTAAGTAGGCTCAGGGGGCATTCAGCACACTGTGACCTACAGCTGTTACCTCTTTTATCCCTTTCAGGTTTGGGGAGATCCTGCTGCTTTTGGGCAACTGGCTTATCCTCAGCGCTGAAGCCCCAGCATATACCAGGCTAGTAAAGCCCTAGCCACTGCCAAAATCCACCTGGTGATGAAGCTGTTGCCCTCTAGGAGACAGGTACAGTAACAGCTGTTTTTAAAATTATATTGGGGTAGGGAGGTCCTGGGGTGGTGGTTGTTGAGATTCTATAGCCCAAGTGGTCAACAAATATTCATATTAAAAATAAGAAAGCTGGATAGAAAACAGACAGCATAGTTAGCTAATGATGTGACCCTTCCCTTTTGCCATCCTATCCAAGATGTTTTGAAGACATTCATTTCCAGGGAATTTTTATTTTAAAAACCAAACCCTGTGTCAATCTGGACTGAATTTCTACAGCATAGCAGGTTTCAGAGTAACAGCCGTGTTAGTCTGTATTCGCAAAAAGAAAAGGAGGACTTGTGGCACCTTAGAGACTAACCAATTTATTAGAGCATAAGCTTTCGTGAGCTACAGCTCACTTCCTCAGATGCACATCGTGGAAACTGCATAGCAAAACACTGCACTTTACCCCAGAAGCTGCTGTGGTATTTGGGACTGTTACTGCAGGATACTGTTGGTACTTTTTGGATTAGACTATCTGCTAAGGGAACAGAAACTCAACCATCACTGTGCATTGTTGTTCGTCGCAGCAGGGGGCTTTTACATTTTTTGCTTCATAATTTGAATAGCGATACCTTTCTGAACTGAGACCATCATCTTGGGAATTTTCACTGACACTTCAGTTGTCTCCTAATCACCAGAACCTACTCTTTGAGGGCAATTATCTTATCTCTACTTGTTTTGCTGTTACATCTTATGCAGCAGCTCCAGTCTTTCTCCTGTTCAGTAGCATGTCTGTATGTGTCTCCCCTTTCCTTCTCCTCAGTTGTCTTTCTGTCTTCCTCTATTTCTTCATCATTAGCTGCCTGTCTGCCTATGTCTCTTATTTCTTCCTCCTTTTCAGTATTCTGTCCATTTGTCATTTTTCCTTTCCTTCTCTGTCGTCTCTGTCTCCTTCTCTCCCACTTTGTCTTTGGCTCTCATTTCTCCCTTGTTTCTCTCTCGTTTTCCCCCCTAGTGTTGGAACTTCTTTCTTTTATCCACCCCCCGCACCACCCACCTCCCACCCTTTATAGTGCTGTTATCTGTGATTTTGGCAAAGAGCACATTTATTGGGGAGGAATATCCCCATGGCAACGCAGCAGATGGTGACTTTTGATTAGCTTGGCTCCCCCCTCATCCCCCCCCCAACTGCCAAATCACAATCCGTCTTTGAAATTAAATCAGGCTGCGATAGCATCAGTTGTTCTGGAGAGGGGACGAGAGAGAAACGAGACTGAAGTATTACAGCAGGAGCCAGGATGTAATGCAAATTTGTGTTTTTTAACCCCAGCAATAAAAATCCCTGTTCATTCTGGGAGCTGGAGGAACCACAAGAGTGAGAATAATAAAATAAAAAATAAGATTAAAAAAATGTTATCACCACACGCGGGTTCCTCACGTCTACCATGTTCATGTTGGCATATTTGTCTTCAGTAACACTGATGTCATTCATCGCTGACTCACCTGGTGCTGCTGGGCCTAATCCTGCTGCTGTTTAAACACTGCTGGGGATTCTCCTCAGGCAAATATAAACACAGGCCAGAGACACTCCATCGCTGACTGCTTAGAACCTCAGCCTGCTGGCTTGGTGTGTTCAATGTGTGCTCTGATCAAAATAGTCTGTAGGCATCGTATGTATGGAACATTTCTCCTCAGAGGTCGGGGTGTTGTGTGGAGTTTAGCAGGCAGATGCTGCTTGTGTCCAAAAAAGGGTCTGGGAAAATGCCCTTTTCTGGACACAGTGGGAGGATACCAGGTTGATAACTTGGAGTGATGCAGGTAATTATTTATTCATATGAGAGCAGTGTCCAAAGTAGGAAGAGACAAGTCAGGGCATGCCTGTATGTGAAGCAGAAGGAAAGAGAGGACCCTACCTGTAAGACTTCAGCATAGATTTGAGGTAAGAAGCAGAGTACAGGGTGAAATGGGAAGGCGGGGGAGCTCATTATACTGTAATACAGATTTGAGCCAGGGACCAGAGTATGGGGAGATGAGGGACACTAGAAAGGAGGGGAGCTCCTGTAATGTTGCATGGCAGGGCTGGGCCATGGCACAGGGGAGATGGAAATGCAGACATTGGAAGAAAAACAATAAAGGATTTTTAAAAAAACTTAGGAAGTGCTGACACTCCACCCCATGAGCTCCAGTGCTCTTCGGGCGATACAAAGGTGAATAATAGGTGAATAAAGATACATGTTAATCCCGGCAAAAGAGAAAAGGAAGGTTTTAAGATGAACTAAGGTGAACAGGGGAAATGACTAATGACCCAACAGCCTCCTGGGAAGAGTGTGTTGGAAACTGGTGCAAAAGGGTTTGTCTCAGTCCACCACACGCAAAGCTGCCTCTGATTTTTACTGAACTTCCCCATGTAGGTGCTAGAAAATGGAAGTCAGGTCTTTGACTTCTTTGAGACAGTATTCAGAGTAACAGCCATGTTAGTCTGTATTTGCAAAAAGAAAAGGAGGACTTGTGGCACCTTAGAGACTAACCAATTTATTTGAGCATAAGCTTTCGTGAGCTACAGCTTATGCTCAAATAAATTGGTTAGTCTCTAAGGTGCCACAAGTACTCCTTTTCTTTGAGACAGTAGTCTCTGCCCCAAACAGTCAGGAGAAATAATGGGTCAAATTCAATCCTAGTGTGACTCCACTGAAGTTGGTGGAGTTACAGCAGAGATGAATCAGGCCCACTCTGTCTCTGAGAATCTAGCATCTTTCCTATTCAAGTTATATCCATTATGTTCTGGTTATGAGCGGGACTCAGCTCACACACTGCTGGAGACACTGGAGTCTGTGTCACTGAGATCCTCTTCAGCCTGTCAAAGGGCACCATAGGATCTTTAACTTTCTCCTGTTCAGAGCTCCTGAACAGAGCACCTGCCCTCCCTCCATCCCTCCACTCCTCCATAACTGTCTCCTTGCTTCCATCCACCCACCTCCATTGTATGTTCTCTTTCTACAGATTGCACCCTTTTCTCTTTGTTCTTCCCTCTTGTGATGAGATGTCCCACTCATACCTCTCGTAGCCCACAGGAGCAGGGGCTGAGAGCTCCTGTATACTGTCCCAACAGCTCATCGACTGCACAGTACGAGGTACATGTACTGAGCCATCTCAATAGTAATAATGTGGAATATGTGGGATTTCAACCTGTGTGTATTCATCCAGACATGCGAAAGAAACACATTGTGACACCATGTCACAGTGTTTGCATCATCATGGGTTGACACTACATCATCATTTGTCACTAGACCAAAACAGAATCAGAACTATTTAATTTCCTGCAGATCATAGGATGGGGCCATGAAAACGGAGACTTTCCTCAAGTCTTGGGATTGGGCAGCAATAATTATTGTAACATCATAATCTCCTCCATGCTGTCAGACTGTGACGCTGCAAACACATAATTATGATTTTGCTGCAGGCCCCATCTGAAAAAAGCAGGCAGAAAGAAGAATTTCTGTTCTTCTATCTTGACACAAAAATCTGACAAACTCTGATGGCAGAGGGATGCTAGGCAATTAAGAGCAGGAGCCATGGAGCTGATTCTGATCTCACAGCAGTGTAACTCCCCGAGCTCAGAGATTTACAGCAGTGTACATGGGATCAGAATAAGGCCTCTTGTTATACTGTCTGTAAACGGCCTAGCACAGAGCTTCCCACACTGTCTTTGGGGAACCTTTATTGGACATCTGTGGACAGTTGCCTGGTCTCGTGGTGTTGGCTCTTCCTCCTTGTTCCCAGCTGCTTCTACAAGCCTTTTCTCTGCAGTGATGAGCCTAGAAACTACAAACACGGCTGCAAATGCAGCCAGCCTAGATGACTTGTTTTAGGCATTGCCCCTATATAGAGGAGCAGGAGTCACCAGCGGTACCAGAGCTGCTAACCTCGGAGCAGGGGAGAGGGAACTAAGTAGTGGGGGAGCAAAACAGATGGGAAAGGGAGATGAAATGAAGAGCTACATATTGATTAAAACTTTCTAAAAGGGACAAAACATTTATCACTCTACCACCTAAACAATGCCTATGTTTTATTATGTAAATAACGGCTGTAGTTGCCACATGGGATGTTTGTGTGATCACGAATGGGAGGAGAACAGGTCTCTGAGTTGGAGAAGAGGTGTCCACAAGATGATCTGGCTGCTAAGATTAGGTTCACGCTATAAGAACCCCGACCTGTTGGCACTATGCAGATGATAATACTTAAAATGGCCTGGAATGGAAATATAGCTGTGTAGAGATTCATTAAGTGTCTTCTAGGAAATCTTGCCTTAAATACCCAGCAAAGAATAAAAACGACTGCAACGATCATCTTAGTAACTAGGGCATGCATGATCAGCTAGATCTAGCATCTGCCCCTGACATGAGGAACCCCTTAGGGAGCATCCTAGGACCGACCAGTTGCCTTTAATGCACATAAGATCAGAGGTGGGGGGGAAAAGTTGAATCTGCAGGGGAAAGCAGGAGTGAAGGGATCTAGCTAATGCACCCGTCTATCAGATTAGGATGTCAGAAAATCAAACTGTTTCCATCACTGTCCAAGGAGAGACTCATACTTGCTGCTTAATATGATCGCAGTCCTGCTGTTGCCAGTCCAGGGAGAGGGGGCCACTGCCACCTCCGTGTGCAGCAGGCTGTGAGTTTAAAATCCTATTAGGCAGAGACTAACAGTTGCAAAAAGAAAGCAGGTATCCCCTAGTGGGGATTTAAAGATGTTTAGACATAATTGGATTTTCCAAGCAGATGTCATTATTGTTAAACAGTTGCCCACTTGATATGTTCAAGTTGTTGGCTGTAATTGCTAAAATTAGCAGGTCTGCGTAGAGCAAAGGTCAGTCGGTTAATATTGTGATTTAGTGTTTTATGAAGTAATTCCAAATGCTTTTATGTATGTTTTTGTTTTTGCAGCCGAAGCCCCCATTAAAGTAGTTGTGGGCCTGTTAATAAAATAATGACTCAGCCTCTCTGTGCTGGCTGCTGACGTTACTTGGCTGCGTGTGTAGTCACTGGGTTAGTTTGGTGCTTTTCATGAAGTCTCAGCTCAATAAGAGCCTCGCATTTTGATTTAATGTTAAATATTTATTTTTGGGGAAAGGTTGCTTTGTTTAGGTAGGAAGCTATCTCCTTGGCATGGTATTTGCACCCGGAGAAGCCACTCGTGTCAGGCACAGCATCTGGACACGAGCGGGCAGAAACCTGGCTTGAGTTGGTCACCGTGGCCTATATTTGGATCCTGAGTCTAATGGTTGATGGGACAGTGTGTGCATGTGTCTTCAAGTGTAGACGCTTCTTAAAGAGACGCTGTTATCCCAAAATGTAGCTTCTTTGCAGGATGATAAATCTCATTCACCTAATATCCCTGGGAGAGGAATAGATAAAAAATACAGAAATAGATATAGTGGGATAACTAGATTTATGTACAGCAAAGGGTCCACTGGTTGGTCACATGATGCTGGCTCCTCCTTGTTTACAGCTGCCAAATGGCATTAAAAGAAGCTAGAAGTTAATAAAATACTTTCCTAATAGTGAGTTTCCCATGTAAGCATTTGCGGTAGCTGCCACAGGGATGTGCTGTCATTGTGAATGGAAATAGAAGAGATCTGGACAATTGTGACTGGGAGAAAAGGTGCCTATCTATTTAGCTGTAGGGCACTATGTCAAAACGTGGGCATTCCTGATACTATACAAGGTGCATGTAGATATGTGTATTATTTTATTTAAAATCGTACAAACGTTTAAAAATATTATCTTAGAGCTATAGTGAGCCAGAACCAAAATCCCAGTTCCAACTAAACCCTAACTTTTCTGGGATTTGGGATTCAAACCTAGATCCAATGTTACAGCTTGCTGTTGTCACTAGACTGGGCCAAGCACAACACTCTTGAACTCTCTAGGCTGTTCAAATTCCAGGTCTGAATTTTGCATCTTGAACCAAAGTCCATGTTTTATATTGAGGCTCGAACAGCAAAATTCAGAGATGGGTCTGGATTTCTAATACCTCAGAGTTCAGGATGTTCTGACCTTGGGTCTTAGTTCAGTCCGTTTATAAAAATGAGAGGGCCATACGCATGATTTTGTTCCATTTTTGGGTTCAATTTGGAGATGTATCTGGAGATTCAAGAACAAGGAGAGATGTGGTCAGAGGGAAGGAAAGAATGATAACTGTAGCAGCTGTATTTTGTAAGGATCAGAGAGGGAGAGATACTAGAGAGGTGAAGTAGCCTTGCAATGCACTTGGGGTGTGCTGGTATTTGGTGTTCTGATGTCTTCCTAGTAACCACAATAAGAAGGCTTGAATGGTTAATGATATAATAAGAACACTTACTGTGTATCTGTCATCCCATTCACAACTTCCTTGTAGGGTCTGAGGGCTCACAGATTTTAATAGTATTTCTGTTGTAACTAGGTATGATCTAAAAATTCCCTGAGCCACTTTTCTTTTGGCTTTGAGCTCCTCTGAACCTAATTCCAACTCTTTTCTAAAGCCTTGTCTACACTAGGCTATGTCTACACTTACAGCGTGACAGTGGCTCAGCTGCAACTGCATTGGGATGGGAAGGATTCTCCTGTAGCTAGGTCAACAGAAGAATTCTTCCATCGACCTAACATTATCTACACCGGGGGTTAGGCCAACATAGTTATGTTTCTCAGGGGTGTGCAAAATCCACTCCCCTGAGAGATGTCTTTACGCTGATGTAAGTTTTCAATGTAGACCAGCCCCTAGAAAAGTTTTGCTGGCACAGCTACATTAGCAAACCCTCCTAGTGTAGACGCAGCTTCTGCCAACAGAGATTATACCACTTCCCAGTTTGTTTTCTGCTTGTTTGTTTATTGTGTACTTGCTGCGTGCCTGCTTGACTGAAGTTTATAGTGTGGTCTGTTTGGGGGCCATGTGCTGAGCCTAGTGGCCTGCATGGCAAGGCGGAGAGCTTCTTAACAAGGCTTTGATCCTAATCCCTTTAGGATCCATTAACCAGTGGGCAGGGCTATGCAGGGAGAACAGGAGTTTAAAAAGCCAGTTCCCAAGCCACCAGAAGAGCTAGCGAACAAGAGCAGTGAACAGGGTAGTTCTGTGAGGGAGTTCAGAGGAAGCATAACAGTCTGATACCCCCAGTAAACACCACCCCACCTCCCCAAAAAAAGCCCAACCAAACAAAAGCTGCAGGAGTAAAAATTATGTAGTCAGAAGTCCAGCAGCAGAGTGGGGGATATACAATTTATTGCATTGGGTGCAGCATGTATGATTACCTGCCTTGTGGGCAGGTGGCATATGTGTGCACTTAGTACAAGAAGCTCATGGCCTTCAGAGACCAAGTATGGGCTCTTGAGATGAGTAGCTGAACTGGAGGAACTAAAGGAGATGCAGAGGTACATAGAAGAGATTTTCTGGGACACAGTAGAGTGGTCCTGCCCTCAGTCAGACAGCCTCTGTGCTGTTGAGGAGGATGAAAGTCTTGGGGAAGGAGAACATCAAACTGGAGTGGAGGGAAACAATCCCATAGTGGGGACCCTCCTTCCAGATATGTCATGGTATCCTCTTACACTGAAAATACACCTTCTGGGGAGGGAATTCCAATTATTAGGAAAAGACAGATAATAGTAATGGGGGATTCAATCATTCGAAATATAGATAGCTGGGTTTGTGATGACTTGGGAGAACCGCATGGTAAATTTCCTGCTGGGTGCGAAGATTGTGGATCTCTCAAGACATCTAGACAGACCTATGTGCAGTGTTGGGGAGGACCTGGTGGTCATAGTACATGCAGGTACCAATGACATTGGGAAATGTAGGAGAGATATTCTGGAGGCCCAATTTAGGCTATTGCGTAACAGATTAAAGTCCAGGACCTCTATGGAAGCATTCTCTGAAATGCTTCCAGTTCCACGTGCAGGGCCAGTTAGACAGGCAGAAGTGCAGGGTCTCAGTGCGTGGACGAGATAATGGTGTAGGGAGGAGGGTTTAGATTTATTATGAACGGGAGAACCTTTTGGGAAAGGAGGAGCCTATACAGGAAGTATGGGCTCCATCTAAACCAAAATGGAACCAGATTGCTGGCATGTAAAATTTAAAAGGTTGTAAAGGAGTTTTTAAATTAAGGGCCAGGGAGGGGAAAGCCGACAGGTGCTGAGGAGCACATAATTCAGACAGAGACATCCCTTAGGGAAGGCTCTATTAATAGGGATTTTCCATCTCCTCATAAAGAAAAAAGGATAGAAGTTGATAGAGTACAAGTGGGAACTAAAGAGAAACAGTCAAAAAGAGTACAATTCAATTACATCACGTGAAAGAAGACAATTAAATATTGACAAATTTTGTAAGTGCTTGTATACAACTGTTAGAAATCTATGTACTAAGATGCGTGAACTCGAATGCCTGGTATTAAATGAGGATATTGATACAATAGGCATCACAGAAACTTGGTGGAATGATGATAATCAATAGGACACTAATACCATGGTACAAAATATATAGGAATGACAGAGTAGGTCATGGTGGTAGGGGAGTGGCACTATATGTGAAAGAAAGCACAGAATCAATTATACTAAAAATCTTAAATAAATCAAACTGTACCATAGAATCTCTGTGGATAGAAATTCCATGCTGGAATAATAAGAATACAGCAGTAGGAATATACTACTGACCATGATGGTGACTGTGAAATGCTCAGGGAGAGTAGAAAGGTTATAAAAATAGACAACTCAATAATAACGGGGGATTGTAACTATACCCATATTGACTGGGTCCATGTTATCTCAGGATGGGATGCAGAGATAAAATTTCTAGACACCATTAATGGCTGCTTCTTAGAACAGCTAGTCCTGGAACTCACAAAGGGAGAGGCAATTCTCGATTTAGTTCTAAGTGGATCACAGGATCTGGTTCAAGAAGTGAGTATAGCTGAACTGCTTGTTAATAATGACCATAATGTAATTAAATTTAACATTCTTGGTGGGAGGGAAAGTACCTAAGAAGCCCACCATAGTAGCATTTAACTTCAAAAAGGGGAAATACACAAAAATGAGGAAACTAGTTAAATGGAAATTAAAAGGAACGGTAGCAAGAGTGAAATGTCTGCAAGCTGCATGGAAACTTTTAAAAAAAACATAATAGAGGCTCAAATTAAATGTATACCCCAAATTAAAAAAAAAAAAAAAAAAAGACTAAAAAAATACCACCATGGCTAAACAGCAGAGTAAAAGAGGCAGTTTGAGACAAAAAGGCATCCTTTAAAAATTGGAAGTCAAATCCTACTCAGGAAAATAGAAAGGAGCATAAACTTTGGCAAATCAAGTGTAAACGTGTAATTACGCAGGTATAAAAAGAATTTGACGAGCAACTAGCAAAAGACACAAACACTAACAGTGAAAAACTGTTTAAGTATATGAGAAGCAGGAAGCCTGCCAAACAATCAGGGGGGCCATTGGATGATCGAGGTGCTAAAGGAGCACTCAGGGAAGACCAGGCCAATGCATAACAGCTAAGTGAATTATTTGTATCGGTCTTCACTGCATGCAGAGGATGTGAGCGAGATTCCCACACCTGAGATATTTTTTTGTAGGTGACAAATCTGGGGAACTGTCCCAGACTGAGATGTCTGTAGATGTGGTTTTGGAACAAATTAATAAACTAAACAGTAATAAGTCACCAGGACCAGATGTTATTGACCTCAGAATTCTGAAGGAACTCAAATATGAAATTGCAGATGAATTTTAAGTGTAGAGCAGATCTAAGGCTCTTCAGGTCCAGTCTACCTGCTTAAAGCCTTATCTCTCAGGATTTGTCCACACAGGAAAGATTTACCAGTTAAACCAGTCTAGTTATACAACTATAAACCCCCATGTGGACAATCTTATTCCAGTATAAGAGTGACTTTGTTTAGTTTAGCTTAGCCCCCTTCCCAAGTGACATAAGCTAAACCCAGAAAAGATCCTTCTTTGTGTTCTGTGTGTTTGCAATGTGAATTATACTGGTATAATTAATTATATTGACTTACTTTTACATCTTAGCTTATACCATGTAGAAAAGACCTTTGCGTTGCCTGCTTTCAGCCCATCTAATCTTGATCTCCTTGCCCCTGAACCAAGCCCCTATGTTGTGAGACCTTGCAATCATAAATCCATCCTTCATGTCTGTTTGCACCCAAAGCATCAGCTTTTAATCATTCTGAATCTTTTTAGCTAATACAGGCCCAGTTCCCCAGCATTGGCCTGTGCTCAGCATGACAATGAAATGATTGTCTAAGCTTACAGCACCACCAGCATTCACACACATCCCCAAAACACTAAAGCGATCCTTGCCTAAGACATGGACATCCCCTCCCCAGTGACTTGTCATCTTCAAACTCTATAGGTTTTTGCAATCATCATGGTTTAGAGGCCTCCACTTCTTTGATCAGTTCAGTAATTCCTCACTGGGCTTTCTCCAGGATATGTTCATTTCTATTCATTGTTGTTGTTTTGTATTGCAGTAACATCCAAAGACCTCGTTCATGTTTCAGATCCCTTCCCACTAGGCTCAGCACAAACACATTTGTCTCTGAAGGTAAGGGACCAAACTCAAATTAGAAGTGAATTTTTGATTTTTAAATCCCAAATGCCTCACTTCCCATATACTCATGTTACATTCCCTCAATCATTTCCTAGTTTGCTCTCCTAATTTAAACATTACTAGAGTTTGGCATGAGGAGGCTGGAACTTCTGATGACCACTAGCTGTGTCATTTTTGGCAAGTCTCATAACCTCTCTGAATCTGTTTCCCCATCTGTAAAATGGGGATAATACTCAACTGCTCACAGGCAGGTTGCAATAATGAATGTTCATAAAGCACATTGAACACATTGCTAAGTATATTAAGTTTGATTAACTGGCCTATTATGTTTTCCTGGTTAGAACTTTTTATCCTTTTAAAGAAAAGGCTACCACAAGCCACCTTCACATCTATTGGTGCTCTGCCCAACAGTAGGGACAGATCACCTATGTATGTGCTAATGGGTCTGCTAAGTTCTTGTAGAACTCCCTTAACAGACTGAGTGTAACGCACCCAGGCCTGATGAGCTGAGTTCCAGTGTTTAGCTTTGTGAACACAAAGGTATTTGGCTACCAGTGCCATATCTGTCCCTACGTCCATGCATATATTAATCATCCCTCTGCTTAGTTCAACTCCTCAAATATTCCCAATATCCAGCTCTCCCCCTTGCAGTTTTCAGTAGGTCCTATAGTACTCCCTTCTTTTTAATATAGCTGAAAGATAACTTGTTCTTCCTAATGTTTCTCACTACCAAACTGTCCTTCCACAGGTTTGCCTGTTGTAATTCCATGATATGCTGAGGATGGCTTACTAAACCTTGTCTTCTGTTCTCAACCATTTTTATGAAGAGTTTTCTTTTAATGTGGTTTTGTAAAATAGTGTGAATTTAGTGCAAGTGAATACTGCACCCTGAAGGACTGACATTCTCTAGTTATCTACAGGGTAGGTACTCTGGTTGCACAAGTTTCTATTTGGCCTTACCAGCATGCCTTAACCTTAACAAGAACAGTCCATTTCTAGGGGTGACAGAGGACTGTAGGCTCCATGCCATTTCAGTTCTTGGTGGCTATATTAAGAGTATTAATACAGCTATCACTTGTGATGTGGACATCTGTCTACTACAATGGTTCCATCAACACATTTCACATGGGTCACCAAAAAGCTTGCACTGGACCCAACTTGCAACCTAGAAATGAAAGGCTCTCTCACCCATAATCAATCCCCTGGGCCATCCAGTCCCCCTGTACTTAACGTACTTAGTCTGTTTGGTAATCCAGGAAGACTTACCCTTGCAGTATTTACTTCTGAAATACTGAGATACATTTATTCTAGGTTTATTAAAATTAGAGCCAGCTTGAATAGCATGCCTCTATATCTTTAGCTGTGAAATAGTTGTTCCAAGAAATGCAGAAATCTGTAACAATTGTAACTCAGTGAAGCCGTTTATTCGTACTACTTATATTGGATCCCATTTTGCTGATCAAGAGTCTACAAGTGAGATCTTCCAAACAGCTTGCTGGTAACGTTTCTGCACAGGTGTGCAGTGAGTTGCTAGCATTTCAGCTGTTCTCTTCCGTTGATTTTTATGGACTTCAGCTGCCCGTCTTCCTCAACTTCAGTTCTTTCTTGTCCATTCTCAATGATTTTCCTGGTGGTGATTCTTCTACCATTGACCACTTCTGTAGAAGTTGAGACTGATCTGAAGTTGTTTGAACCACTCATGTCTCCTCCAAAGGCCCTGCAGGAGAATGTAGTGTGCTCACCGGGGTTGACTGAATCAAATGACATAAATGATTCCATAAGATCAGGAAATACATCAAAGCCGGCAAAGCTAGCTCCTCTTCCACGAGTTCTGTTTCTGTTTTCACCTACATTTCCATCAAATGGACTGTCCCAGAAATCATGTGCAAAGGGATCCATTCCTGCAAAAAATTCCCTGAAAATCTCTTCTGGGTTACGGAATATGTATTCAGAATCAAATGGGCTGTGGAAGTGGCCTCCAGTTGCACCTCTGCCTCCTCTGTGCAGACTTTCCTTTCCAGATCTATCATAGATGGAACGTTTTTGGGGATCTGATAAAACCTCGTATGCCTCAGCTACGGCTTTGAATTTCTTCTCTGCCTCCTCCTTGTTATTAGGATTCTTATCAGGGTGCCATTTTAATGCAAGTTTACGGTAGGACTTTTTAATATCATCTTGTGAGGCTTTTTGGTGAAGTCCTAAAACTTCGTAATAATTCACCATCCCAAATGAAAGGTGGATGGCTTTTGAAATGCTTTCTTTTCCCTCTGCTCAGTGGCCTGAAGTCTGAGCCGTTCAGCATCCAGGAAATCCTGTTTCCTTTGGGCGCTCCAAATTTGCTCCTTATGACCTGCTGGTTTTGCTCAGTTCATCTTTTGATTTGCTAGCGCTTGGAGCCACAGGAAAAGAAACACATTGTTTAAATTTACTCTTTGATTTTAAGACAGTTGAGTGGTGGGATTGTGACATCAGAGGTAATTCAGCCAATCATTGTACAGCTGATTTTAGTTCTTTTTTTTTCTTTTTGTTTGTTTTTTGCATACTGAAGTGATATTGGTGAAAATCCTATACATATTGTCTGGGGTTTATCTTTTGTTTGCAGTGCTGCTGTAGCCATGTCGCTGCCAGGTTATTCGAGACACATGGTGGGTGAAGTAATATCTTTCATTGGACCACCTTCTGTTTCATCTCACATTTTAAAAAATTATATTTCACATCTATGATGATGTAAGTGTGAAATACAGCTCTCTGATGACAGTAAGGCATTATATACGGCTATGTCTTATTGTACTCTGACTGTGGATTTTGAGGTAGTTATGAAATATACACTATAGGCCATGATTCTCCTCTTACACTGGTCATTCCATTGGTGCTAATGGAGTTCAGAGATTGGGGGAACTGGAGCCAGGACTCTTGAACTATATTTTTGCTACTGACTTGCTGTATCACAAGTCCCATCTTCTCTCTCTGTCTCATTTTCTCTATCTGTATATTTGTAATGTGCTTTGAAATGCTTGGGTGAAAGGTACCACAGAAGTGAACATTGCTATGATAGAAACAAAAATTTTGATGATGTGACTGTGCTCTTAATGTGTATTGGCTTTATGCCCTCTTCTTGGCACACACAGATGGCGGAAATCCATTATGTACAGGGCAGTAGACCTAAAGGGAAAACTGCAACATCCACTAGAAAGCAGCCCTATAGGGGAAGCTAAGAAGGTTTTAGAGCTAACCAACCCAGATTGGACAGAAGAGGCCTTTGGCTGCAAGAATTTCCACTTCATTGCCAGCAAGGGTCTGCTTCTCTTGTGGGTCAGTGATGGGACAATGCTATGGAGCTACTTGTAATGTAATATCTAAATCCAGCTCTAAAAGTCACCATCAGTCAGTGCAGTGAAGTTCTTGAGATTGGCGCTCAAGGAAATGAAGGGCAATATTGAAGTCAAAGGAGTATCATGTGCTGTGAATACATCAGACACCTGCTTTCACCACCACCAGTGTGGCCTTATTAATTGGAGGAGGATGGTGCTTTGGGGATTGGTGTTTTGGGGAGTACTGTGTGAACTGAGAAAGTATGTTAAAAAAGATCCATCCCACCATGGCAAGCTAACATTCCTCCCAATGCCTTCTGAATTTGGAGGCCAATTTGTGCCAAGGAATGAGAGAGAGTTTCCAAATAATTATTAATTAATTAATTGGACATCCAGAAGGAATGAAGAGGAGGGAGTGGCTGGCTGTATATACTGGATGTTGGGTTTCAACAATTAGTGGTACCTTCATTCCTTTTCTTTCCAAAAAAGTATGGACTTTTTTGTCTCTTTTCCCTCACTCAGATTTTGAAATCTTCAGCAGGGATGTTGAGTGACTGTTCCATGTATTGACCTCACTCACTTTCTTCTGCCTGTTTATTAGGAGAGGAAACCAAGTTGAGGGACCACTTAGATTCTTGTGCTTGGGTGTAGTATTAGGGTGTCCACTTGGGCTAGGGGCACTGCCTCCTTGCTCAGAAAACATCCCTAAATCCTAAAAGTACCAAAACACTCAGTTGTTGGATTTTAGCCTGGGACCTCCCCTGATCCTGCAAAGGTTTACATATACTCAATTTTAAGCATGTGAATAGTCCAACTAATGGGACCACTTGTGCTTAAAGGTAAGCACTTCTTTGTAGGAATGGGGCCATAGTGCTGCTGAAAAGTGCCAACCTGACACCCCTGGTGCTTGGAGCCCTCTGTTTATCCCTAAAACAGGTACTGCACAGGTAGATGCAAACCACCTCCATGCTTTCCCACCAGTGTTCCTCAAACCTGACCTTCAGGGAGGAGATAGGTCAGGCTCCATGGCCCTTTCAGTCATTGGCCTTTGAGCTAAAATTGCCATTCAGGGGGTTCGGTTAGTGACTGTTGTGATAGTGGTTTTTGTGATGTAGATGCCTATCTACTAGGAAGTGGACTTAGAACCTACCAAACTCATCTCACACAGGCCGCCAACATCTTTTGCCAACATGGGCTAGATTTGAACATTTTAAAGACCCTTGTGCAAGACTTCACAAGCAATTCCATTCCTGTTTCTAGCGTGTCGGTTCTCTGTCAGATGGAGGAGAAAGACTCGATCAAGAGTAATTCCAGTCAGCCTGCTGAGAGGTTCCCTGTGGGTTTTAGCAAGAGCCAGTGCCCAGCAGAAACCAATCCAGATTGTTTGCCGTGAGTGGTATTGTATGGACAGGGAAGGAGGTAATTCTAACTTTTTCAGCTGTGCTATTTGAGAAGCATCTCCTCCCTCAGTGGCCACAATGCTCGCATTTGATGATGAGTGTCCGTAGAGTCTCAGACTCGCTGGCGCACTGGATTATCTGTCTTGGATTTAGTACATTTACCAATCTGAAATGTAGGAAGTGTTTTTCTACTGTCATCTGCAATGGGGGCTGATCACTGCCCGTCCCTCTGCTGCCTGCAGCAGGCGTCTGAGATTAGCAGCAGTTCAACTGAGTGCCGCTGCTGTAAACTAAAAGGGTTTGCAAGAGAGACAGAGGAGTGAAAAAGCGATGGTGAAAGAGAAATGAGAGGGAGAAAAACATGCACTCATCAAGTAAGTAGACCCAAACTAGCCAGGCAGCCCCAAAGAAACCAAGGCTTTGAAATGAGAAATGTTTTTCGTATCTTAAATCTCAAGTACAAACAATAAAAACCAGCCCAGGCTGTGTTCTTTGAAGAGAAGTACGAGTGACCTGAGCAGTGGTTATCAGCAGTGTCATTAAGATAAACGCTTAACATGATTTAAAGCATCCGAAACTGAAGGCAGCACTTTCAGATACTAACAAAACGGCCTGACATTGGGGATGGAAATCAATAGTAATCAGATGTCACTAAAAATACTCAAAAGTGTCCCATGGCTGATGGAGGTGAGATTAGTGTAAATATTTGTATTCTAATCAGTGGCACGGGAGGGCTGTAGGTGGCCTCTCTGTCTATTTAATTAATGGAGTGGCTTTTTAAAAGGATCCTAATCATATGTGATTGTATCTGCTTATCAACATTTTTGCTAATTAGATGATATGGAGGCAGTCGTTCTGCTAATTCCCTCATCCGAACAGCATATCCTGCTCAGATAAAGTACAGTCTCTTTTTAATAAGAAACAATCATGAGACAGACTAACCTTAATGGTGCTCATTATCTTTGGATCTTTTGGGTCCCCTCCCCCCCTTTACTTAGATTTCTGCTTCAGAATGCCAGATGGGCAGAGTTACTGTGGCCCTCTCCCATCCGCTCCAGTCACAATTTAAAACACAATCAAATCCATGGGAAGAGCATTCTGACAGCTGAGGTCTCATGTTATAGGGCCTTTCCCCTAAGTTCGTCCAAGCAGGAAGTTTACATTTTTCAGACCTGTTGTGCTAGGGATGGGAAAGAGATTTGGATTAAAAAAAAAAAAGCCCCAAATTTAATCCCAAACTGAGCCCTGAAGCTTCACACTGAAACGAACCTATTCTGAGCCTTCACTCAAAACTACAGCTTGACCACAAACTTCCATCCAAATCCTGGACCTTTGGCTACAGCTCCAATTAACCCTTTGCCCAGAACTCCAACAGACCCTGAATTTTCCTCCAAGCCAAAGAGCTTTTCTGAGCTGTGAAAACGAAACAATATATATATATATATATATATATATATATATATATTTGTTTTGAAACAGGCTTGGCAGGGGGTGTCACCAGAAGAAGGGTTTATTGGCAGCCAGTTGATCCTGTGACAAGGCCTGGATCCTTTTATCTATAAAACAACATGAGCCTGAGACATTTGCTCTAAGTACTTTGAGTGTCCAAACAAACAAGAGTCACACTTCACCCTGCCACTCAAACTGTCGTCAGACATTTCACCCCACTGTGGCCCCTGTTTAAAGGGATATTGTACTCGATTCCTTCCTGCCTCTCGGGGGTTGGGAGGGGAATCTCACTAGATTTTCCTTGGGAGAACTGTTAGAATCTGTGGTGAAGGGGCTTTGCTGGTTCATACCTCATGGTGGGTTACGTAATGCCCACCTCCTAGTGTGTTAACAATAGGATCTAGCTGCCTTAGCAAAGATGTAAACTAAATAATAGATTTAGCTAGAAAAGCCTTTCCTTTCTTCTCAAGACAACAAAGCACCATCTCCATAGACTGAACTCCTCCTAAGTAGATCTACCCTTCACACAAGCAAGCCAATGAGTGTCAGGGTGGACTGAAGTAATGGGGGTATATGCCTTCTATTTAGTTTGTGAGGTCAGGAGTTTGCCTGCTGTTTTTTCAGCTGTGAATGCTGAGCAGAAAAGGCTTAAATGACACAGATTCCAGCCTCCCACATCTGTGGATGGCAAGAGGAAGTTTCTATGCATCCCATACAATGATATTCGTGTATTAACTGCATTCCATTAAAGTGCTGGGTGATGGGTGACGGAAGGTTCTGGGGAGCATTAGGAAGAAATGTAGTTCTAGCAGGCTGAATGGGACTGTGGCTGCTCAAACTTCCTCTGACCTATGAATAATCAGGGAGGAGCTGAGGAAGGAGTTTCTGGATCCAGTTTATTCTGAGGTTTGGGTTTCAGACCCCCAAGATCTAGCGACTGCTCATATGAAATTTAAACCCCAAATGGCAGAAGTCTCTTGAGACTACCTGTTCTCAAGAGATTTCTGCCATTTAGGGCTGAATCCAAACTAAGAACTCAGTCCTACCTGGGGCTGGAGTAAATGGGAGCTGCTGGTTTTCAGCATCAAATCATGCCCTAAATCCAGGAAATAGACCTGTTTCTATTTCAGGACACCTAGAACTAAAACCATGTGAGTAGGCTGGGACCCATGGATTCTAATCTGACCTCCCACCTCAGCCCAAAATTCAATGCTGTTTGGATTTGACATTCCGGTCTTGGCTCATCTTTGAATGTAATTAATAGTTCCCTCACATTTACTGTGATGGCTGTATCAGTGTTCTGCTCAGAAATAAGAAAGACCAGCCCTTCTGCCTTGCTCCCTGTCTGTGACAGCCTTGGGCTTCCTGACTTTCCCCCCTCCCAGCCATAAAAAAGGGTGATTAATTCAATATTAACCAAATATTGAGGACAATATCTAGTTTTTGGTACCATGGCTAGAAGTATGAGAGCTGAAAATGAAGAGGGGACGCAGTCTTAAAACTCCAGGAAAGAGAAGATGATTAATTACTGTCCTGGGATTTTCTTTCCACCTCCCGTCAGTGAGAGGCGCTATGTGGAGCATTCAATTAGTAAACCAGAAGGGGAACGTTGTAGCTCAGTTTCTCATTATTAAGTGATGGTTCATGACACGACTTGGGCTTGTGCCCGGCAACTGAGTTTATTTTAGGCTGTTCAGGCATCCTATAGAGATGATACCACCTGGATTTGAAAGCTCCTCTGGCCTCTTCTGACTACAGAGAGAGAGGTGTTTGCCTGCCTGGCATAACTATTTCACCTAAGCACAGACTCCTTCCCAATTTTGGATGGCATTATATTGGGAAATAACCACCTCTGAGAGCTGTGCCTCTTAGGGATCACTTCACAGCTGCTGGGTGCTTTCCAGAGGTGGTACGTCCAAGTCTGACATAGCCAGGGCTTGTCTGCACTTGAAATGCTACAGAGGCACAGCTGTAACTCTTCAGTGTAGGAGTTCTCCTGTCAGCATAGGGAATCCATCTCCCCAAGAGGCACTAGCTAGGTTGACAGAAGAATTCCTCCATCGACCTAGCACTATCTACGCAGGGACTAGGTCAGCTTAACTATGTCGCTCAGGGGTGTGGACTTTTCACACTCCTGAGCAATGTAGCTGGGTCAGTCTAATTTTCTAGTGTAGACCAGCCCCCAGGAACTGGAGCTCTCGGTAGGTGATGGCACAGAAGTGGGTTGTGCCCCAAGAGTGGCAGCTATTAAATTGTGGGTCCTGGTGATTTGCATTTACAGTCCTGGAGCATTTAAAATTCCTTCTTTACTTCAGAGTCAGTCCTGTAGAACAAAACTGAATTTCTGTTTTAGAAAAGTAGCTCTCCCTCCTTGCAGGGCAGGAGGAATTTTAGAGCTCCAGAACTGTGTACCATCTGCATGATAAATTATGCCTAGCTGCACACGACAGAAATGAGCTATCAGGAAAAGAGAGAGGATATTTAACAGAGAAGATTTTACATGGGATGGGGAACTGAGGAAGAAAAGGACTCCCCATCTAAACAGCCAACACTGCAGCCTCAGGTTTGCTTTAGGAAAACTTCTGAAAGTGGCTGCTGCCAGAGGCTGGGAACAGGGGAATTTCCACACTGCTTCAGTGAAGATTTAGTCCAAGTTTATTGCTGAGATTAAAAGACTGAAGAATATAAATTGTAAATGTGATGACTTAAGAGCTCATAAATTCAGTATACAGCCCTGTTCCCAAGAGAGCCTATGTGCAGCCTGGCCAAGCTGCCCAGTGCTCGTGAGCGTGCTCTCTCACTCACTCTCACACACACACCACTTCTCAAGAGACTCCCTCAACAGCTTGCCCTGGCTTCCAAGCGCGCACACGCATGCCTACAGAAACAATGAATGCACTCATACACCCACTGGCACCTGGGGACCTGAGCATATACCTATCACTGCATGCAGATTATACACACGTCGTGGGACCTGGAAAAGTATTTAAATCTCACACACCTGCACTCCCTGTGCGTCCACACATGCAGATGTACACGCATGCTCTTCCTATTTCTCATTTGCAGTGAAATCACTGGCAGCCCTGAGCAGGGATTTGCCCCTATTTAATTGCAATTTAGGTAACAAACAGGTCGAACACTTTGAGGATGATATTTCAGCCCCTGATGATGAAGGAAGATGTGCGGTGCGGCCCCTTAATTTAAGAGGAATTCTTTGCATTTGCATAATAACTTTCATGCTGTAATATGAAGTGAATACTGTTATCCCCCATTTTACCTCTGGGGAAACTGAAGTGGTTAAATGAGTTGCTCATAGTGACACAGTGAGTCAGTGGCACTCAGTGCTTTTGAGGTACAGATGTGGCACCAGCCCCTTTTCCCCGCCAATATATGAACCAACATTAGCGTCATGGAAAGATGGAGCTTCCCTCATAGGCAAATATGCCCCCTCAAGTTCTGCCAAAAGAAAAGGAGGACTTGTGGCACCTTAGAGACTAACCAATTTATTTGAGCATGAGCTTTCAGCTACAGCTCACTTCATCAGTTCATTCAAGTTCTGCCATTTGCTAAAATCCAACCTGGGTTTTCCTGTCAGGCTGACTTGGCTTCTGCCACCAGGGGGATGCTGAGAGATTTTCTGATAGTGTTAAATTTACTGGAAGCTGCATTTCCAGTGGGTGAGTTACGGATGGGGTTGCAGCAAGGTCATTTCCAGCTGTCGCGGTCCCTTGGGTTTATAGCTACTCAGAATTCAGTGCTTGCTGACATCTAAGCTGGGAGCAATAGACCCTTTCCTAAAATAAAACCGCAACTTCTGTTGGGAATACACCATTGGGATCTATCATATTCTCTTTTACAGGCAAGATAAGAAGTTGAAAAACCTTCCTACTTAATGGAAAGAGTCATCCTGATTATAGTCCAATGCCAAAGATATCTCTTAGGGTTGGTTGATTGAATGTGGTAGACCAGGACTGCAACAGCACGGTGTGCTCCAGGTCAATGCTAGGAGAGGGAGGCAATGGCTCATGTTAGCAGATGAGCCCTTTTAGGATTAAGGCTGATGGTCAAAATTTGGGAACCAGAAGAACTGGGGGGTGAAAAATTGGGGAAACAAGGAGGGACATCAGGGTACCAATGGGGAAGTGTTCTGCTCCCCTCCCCCAAGAGTAAGCAATATGTTCCAACTCTAGCCTTAACTTTTCCCTTTGAACTTTGGCTGGAAGGGCATGACATAATGGCTAAGTAACAGGTTTGCAATATATAAATTTCCTAGAATCAAAGGTTCGAATGGCAGTTGAATCATCTCAGCTCCTTACCCTTCCAAGGATGTTAAACTAAGATCCATTCAGTTGACTGTATGAGAGTCTCTGGATGACATACCTTAAAAATCCAGCTTCTGTTTGCTTTGCCTGGATGCTCAGAACCTGCTTTTCTAAAAGCTGATGCCTGAGGTCTAGCCATGTGTGTACCTAATGTGCATGTCCAGTTACTGCAATGGCATACGTGAATCAGGTAATTACGTGCCAGTAGCTCTAAATACCCTTTTTCCACCCAGAGGCCCAATTTCTGACTAGAACTGAAATATTGATAACTGTGTCTGCAGAAGTGCTTGCAGACCTCTTTCTGCAAATCCAAGCCCTAAAAGATGTCATGGCATTTCTCTGGAGAAAGGATGGTGGTGGGGATGATGGTAAGGGGAGCCTCCCTGGTATCCTTGTTCAAAATTTCCCCTCTATGTGTGATCCAAGATTAGGGAAGGCAACTTCCTACTACATGTAGCCCTACTTTTCAGCTAACACGGAGGTTCTCAAACTGGAGGTCAGGAACCCTAGGGGGTCACAAGGTTATTACATGGGGGGGTCGCGAGCTGTCAGCCTCCACCCCAAACCCTGCTTTGCCTCCAGCATTTATAATGGTGTTAAATATATAAACAAGTGTTTTTAATTTATAAGGGGGGGTCGCACTCAGAGAATGGTATGTGAAAGGGGTCACCAGTACAATAGTTTGAGAACCGCTGAGCTAGCATCCTCTATCTCAGAAGTGGCTGCATCTCAGTCATTCTTTGTACGTATATAGGAAGCAAAGCAATTTGGGGTTAAAGGGGTGTTATGAATGTACCCTGTTCTAGGTCTTTGAGACCCTTTTTTACAGGAAAAACTGTAAAAAAGGCTAATTTTAAAAAAAATCATTTATTCCTTTTAACGTAAATTGTATCTCGGGAGAGTGTGTGTGCTTGTACAGTAGCAGATCCGCATAATTGCATGAGCATATATCTCTGCATATTCTGTACCTGTGCAAAGCTGTGAGTGGAGATTGTAACTGTACACGCTATGCTTTAACAATGATTTGATAATAGAGTCAAGAACACGCTATATACAATGGACCCTCACTTACATATTTAGCTTAAGAAAGAGAAGGTTAAGGGGTGATTTGATTACAGTCTATAAGTATCTACATGTGGAACATATACTTAATAGTTGGCTCTCCAATCTACCAGAGAAAGGTGTAACGTGATCCAATGGCTGGAATTTGAAGGTAGACAAATTCAGACTGGAAATAAGGCATCATTTTTTGACATTCAGGGTCATTGGAACAACTTACCAAGGGTGGTGGTGGATTCTCCATCACTCACCATTTTAAAACCAGGACTGGATATTTTTCTAAAAGATCTGCTCTAGGAATTATTTTGGGGGCAATTCTATGGCTTGTGTTACACGGGAGGTCAAACTAGATGATCACAATGGTCCCTTCCGGCTGTAGAGTCTATGAATATATATTTTGATTCACTAAAATCTTCTAATCCATATTTCTCCATCAGATCCTTGAAATTGTTTGCAAATTTATCTTAGGTGCTTGAAAGTCATAAAACTCCCCCTCACTGTTGTGTGTGATAATTATAATGGCCACTTGTATAGGACTGAATTCTAAAGTTTAGCCCAGATAACAATTAAGCAACAAGAGAAGATGAAAAGGAATTAAAAAAAAGAATTGAATCTGAATTTATATTTCTGTAATATAATGTGTATGGATGTACACATCTGTGTATGAAAGTAAGCATTTGTATGTGTGTAGCACTGTGTGTGTTTGTGTATGTTAATATCTCTTGTAACAATAGACACTCCTTGACTCTGGTAGCATTTGCTGGAGCCTCCCTATTCAGATATTGGTTTGTTATCAGGTTGCAGCAGGCATTTCCATCTACTCAGGGATCTGAGCCCCTGTGAGCCACCACATGGGGCCTTCAAAGCACTTCCCTGTGCCTTGAGTCTGCATTCCCTTTCTGATGAGGGAGGGTGAGAGGGATAAAGAAACACAGCGTCTCCAGAGGTGTTATTCCTCATGCTGACTGGTGCATCTGGAGAACTGACTTTGCACCTCAAAGCAGGGAGGGGAATGCCCTGTCCTTAACTTGTTCCTCAAAAATACTGGAGGAGGGGGGTTATCTCACATGTACCCCTGCTGCATTGGTAATGAGAAAGCACCCTAATGAAACATGAGTTCTCATTAGTTTTTGTACTCAGCAGTATGGAGAGGGAAGGTCCAGATCCATATCTAAGATCCCAGTGAGCAGGATCTGTTAGATTTAGTACACAAAATACTAGCTAGACACCCCATGAGTACACATTGAAATCTTGCACCCTTCAGAAGAGTAGTTTCAAATATATTTGTGGGGTTATAGGATTTGTGAGGCTTCTCAGAATTACTTGTGGCTCTAAAAAGGGGACAAGCTGGTACCTCTAGGCCTCTTCATAAGGGAAGACTCTGAAAGAAAAGGCTTTTAGAATCTTATTTCCGCTTACCTGTCCCACTCCACTAGAACTACAATGCAATGGCCACTAATCTTATGTGGCTCATAACTGCAAATGGGTCTGGAATTAGTTAATTTTACAGCACTGTGGCTGCCTGTCTTTTGCACCAAAATCAATGAAGGAAACACACATTTTCCATATTTGCAGGGAAGAAGGGACAGCTAGGACTTGAGTGTACGTTCACAGGATTCCTCTGGGACAGCCTGAGCTTGGGAGCGCGGCAAAAGGAGATTAACAATGTGGAGAGACGACGCTCTCAACAACAGGAGCGAAAAAGCTCCCAAGGGTTTAGCGGCAGTGGGAAAGCTTGATTGCCACATACAGCAACGCAGTAGCCTACACAGCTTTCCCCCCTAGCTCCCCAAAGACACCCAGTGGAGTGTATTCATTTGGTGGGAGGGGGATGGTATAATTGGCTGTCACTCTGCTGGAGCGCATTTTATTTGCATAGATAATGAGTTCCTCCAGACAGGAGAGAGAATTTGGGCTGCCACATGAAATAATGCCAAGCGAGGGCAAAGGTGTTAATTAAAGAGATTTTGGCAAGTAATTTAAGGGCCAAAATTTACATTTTGTTGGAAGAAAATCTACCTGTTGTGAATCAAAACTTTGTATATAGTTGCGGGGGTGGGGGGGAGTTGTTTTGTTTTAAATTTAGTGTTAACAAAAACAGTTGGCCTCTTTGTGGGCTAAACACTACTGGCATTGGGCTAGCCTATGCACACCAGGAAATTAAACTGACTGTGGGCCTGATTCTCCACTGCCTTGTATCTTGTGTGAAATGGGTGTAAAATGCTACCAAGTTACAATTCTACATTCATGTACACACCCACTTTTGCCCTCATCTTGCATGGGTGGAAATGCAGGTGAAAGGCAGTGAAGAAACTGACCCAGGTTTTGTACCAGGAGTTCTATAGCTCAGTGGTTTGAGCATTGGCCTGCTAAACCCAGGGTTGAGAGTTCAATCCTTGAGGGGGCCATTTAGGGATCTGGGGCAAAAATTGGGGATTGGTCCTGCTTTGAGCAGGGGGTTGGACTAGATGACCTCCTGAGGTCCCTTCCAACCCTGATATTCTATGATTCTCTACTCCCCCACACTGGGCAGGATGTCTAATGAGAACTGGTTTCTAGGTGAAATTTCTGCAACTTCCACTCTCTTGACTGTTTTTGCTGCTTCTGGCCAAAGGAATAACAAGAGGGAAGGGCTCTGGCTTTCAGATGAAAAAGATGGGTTCTGGGGGAATGGTCAGATTGTGGCAAGTCTCTGTGAGGAGAGGAAGTGTGTCACTGGCAGTATGCATCGCGTGCCACATTTTTGATGACTAACAGCAATCTTTACTGGGACATAATAGGGGTGGGGACGTCTGGGCTGGCTGCATAGAACCTACTGAGAATTATTCCTTTAAATGGCTCCATTTGGCCGATATCGCCTCCTTAGATCTATACTGAAATACCCTTCTATTAATAAATAACTCCTTTCTCCATTTCTCCATTGCAACAGCGCACGTTTAAGTATCTGAGAATTGGGTTTGTTTTTTATAGACATTAGAATTAGATTTTATCTTTATTAAGGGTTCCCTCCCTACCTCTAAACCTTTGTTCCATTGCAGTGAGAAAATCAGTCAGATGTAAAGGGGGGAAGGGGATCAGTCAAGATTTTATTTTCATCTGATTTATCTCAGCCAAAGAGAGAGACTGAGAGTCCCTATATGCTTTTGACCAGTGAGAAGTGCCTTTAAGAGGAGCAGACGTTTTTCCCATTGTAATAATGATCTGTGTTTGAGTATATTGTCATCTAAAGCAGTTGAGACAAGAGGATCTGGTGCTGCATGAATAACTTGTAGAAAATAATGTATCTGAGGGGTTTAGCATTTTTGTTTCCTCATGGACTACCTGGAAGCATATTTCCTTGAATTAATTTATTATTTGAAATCATTCAGTGATTATTGTTTGTGGGTGATTAATTTGTTTAACTGTGGATTGCAAACAGTCGCTACATGTATTTGATTTTTGAAGTATGTTGGTTAGTTGTGACTGGTCAGATAAATCAAATGGTCAGGATCTGTTCTGATTGGATGAGTATGCAGTCACTGGCATGAAAACATGTGCATGCAAATTAAAAATGTTATCTCCACAAATGCTGTCATTGGTGGCTTTGAAATTCTTTTTCCATGAACCGCCAGGCAAGTAAAACTTGATTTCTTACATAGTGATAGAAGGCAAACACAAAAATGATGCAAATATGGTCTACGTGAGTTCATTTAAAAATGTGTGTGTCTATTTGTAACAAAAAAATTGCTTTGCAAAATTTGCCTGGGTGGAATGGGAACATAGGAAATGCTGTGCTGGAGTGATCTATCAAGTCTGGGGTATCCAGCCTTTAAAAATGGCCCATTCTTGTTGCTTCAGAGGAAGGCAGGAAAAAAATCAAACCCAGAATACATCTGGCCTGACAAGTTGTGCAATGTTGTACGGGGGAGGGGAGGAATGCCTTCCTGACCCCCTCAGGCAAACAGTTTATGCCCTGAAGCATGAGGTTCCATTATCCTTATCTTAGCTCACATAGCTATAAATGTTACTGGTCATAAAATTACCCAGCCCTTTATACACAGACATCTGTAATAAGCCTGTGCTGCTAAAAATTGTCAAAGCTTTTTATTATTGGTGAACTTGTAAAGCTGTTTCTTAAAAAAAACATAAAAATAAAAGTTCTTAACAAAATTAAAATACATTAGCAAACAGCTTAAAAGCTAATGCCATTATCACATTTTCTGCATAGACTTTATACCACTACTAATATATAACAATTTATTTTCCCATCTCTAGCCTCTTCCACCTGCAGATCTTCAAGCACTTTACAGACATTAATGATTTAAGCCACATAACCTTCCTTATGACATAGGTCAATATTGTCCCTTTATAGAGATGGGTAAATAGAGGCACAGAGAAATTACCAGACCGGCCCATGGTCACACAGCAGGTCAATGGCAAAGCTAGAAAAATAAACCTGACTCTGAGATTTGGGATTTTTGTGGACGGTTTGGGGTTAAAGTTACCTTCATGTGAATTTCATTCTGGTGAAATAGGTCAGACAGATGTCCCTGGAAACAGATATTCTTTCTTTTAGCCACAGCAAAGCTATGGCCCAAACAATGCACCTCAAGCTTCCTTGGCATATTAACCTCACAAAGGTGTATCCAACCCTGCCTTGGAATTACCATCTGTAAAGATGAAAAGGGAGTTCAGTTTCCATGGTCCATGCAGTTTTGACCCCTCTGCTGAGATGGCTAATGGGGGCTGGGGGTTAAAGAATGCCAACTCTGGTGGGGACACATGCCCACTGAGGACTGGACTGAGACAATCCACTGAACAGCCATCAGATGTCAACACCTTTCTGTCACTGCTGACCTGAGTTGGCTTTGAACCTGTGGGCTACACATGAATTCACATATATGATGCAAATAACTTCTCTCATCTAGCTGCTGCCAGTCACTGTAGTATCTAAGCACCATAACTTACTTGCCAAGAATTGAGTAGAGGGTTTTTATTTCTCCTGTAGTTGTTGGGACCATCGGTAACACCTAAAGGAGCTTGTAGGGAGTTGCATCCCTTAACTTCATTAACTGTATGTGATAGAGTTGGGGGAACCTGGAAAGTTGAGTTCAGGCTCACAAACGTTCTGCCAGCATGAAATTCTCCTTTTGCCCATGCTCTAGGGTAGGCTTCTGGAATGTGGGATCTTCTGGACCAGCTCTTGGGAAGCAGCTAAGGCCTCCTTTTACCTTCAACTCACAATGCTCTGAAGTTGGTTTTCTGGAATATGGAACTCTCCTTGGACAGCCGTTGTGGCACGCAGCTGGCCTGCTCCCTCACGTATTGCTCGATGAACTGATGTTTTCACCAAATCATGGCAGGGTATTGGGGGAGTAAAGATCAAGGCTTTGCAAAGCTCATAGAACCTCGTTGACTAATTTGGATGTTCACAAAACTAGTTCAAGTTCCTGGATGTTGTAATTTTAAGCCCATTTTTTCTAGGGGCGATTCAGTTCAGTTAATAAAAGAAACAACCTTTGTTTTTCTACTTAAAGGGCCATCTGTAATAGTGTATAAGGGATAGAAGATCCAGCACCCATCCTTACGCCCCAAAAGGTGGCACAAATGGGTGCCATCTACATGGCATATAGCCTGTATTTATTTTTTATTAGAATTTCTCTGCCCCTCTTTCCTCTATCTCCCACACTGTCTCTAATTGGCTCTGGTCAGGACCTCTGCACTTCTTCAAGCCAGCTGGCAAGCTACTGGTACTATAGGTCTCAGAGTTATCCATACAGTGGTTTGCAAATTCTCCATCCCATCCTCTTCCCCCTTTTCCTCAATCAGCTGAGAGGCAACTGACCTCTTTTGTGGAGGGCAACCCTGCCAGCAAAATGAGGAGAAGCTGCCAGTGGGGAGTTGGTCAGTGAGACAGAGCTGGAAGCAGAGAATTTTGTAGGAAGCGAATGCAAGAGTCTGGCCAGCTTCTGTCCCTCATTTAAACTTCCGTAGCCTGACATCAAACATGTCGTTGCAGACTGAGCCCCCACAAGCCTGACAGAGGAGCAAAAAGAGAGGGCTGGAGGCAGCAGATCCTAATCTTTATTAAATAAGAACAAAGCCTATGCCGGCTAATGAGAAAAACAAACCGATGAAAGATCCGGCGGGCTCCTCAGAAGGACACAAAGAAATTCTCTCCTGACAAGAGCTTACTAAAAATACACCAGAATATTTATCTTGCTGGCAAAGGCTTCACAGGCCCAAGAGTTGGTGCTTGTGCTTGGGAGATCTGAATGGGCATAACTGAGGAAGAATCTGGCGCAGAGGATTCAGATGACAGTACTTTGCTCTGTGCGAGACTTCCAGAGACAACAGTTATGGCAGGAATACTCAAACAGCAGCAGGTTCGGGGGTATAAACTAGATTGCTAACATGACTTTCCCTTCTGTCTTTCCATTCATGGGTGGACAGCAAGGCACGTCCTTTTAGCTTTATGTCTCCTTGTCTTGTTCTGAATATGTATACGAAGCACAGATGCTACAGGTCTGTGCTCAGCACTCTCTCTCTACACAGATGCTTTGAGTGCCAGATGGAAAAGTTGTAATGTGGATATCAACCAAATGATGCCACCAATGTAATAAGAGAATTAGCACATCTGTTTGAATGGATTCATGTGAGCTCCAGTGAGTGTTAGTTTGTCTCACCATATGCATCATGGATGAATGTGCTACTTCCCCTGCAGGAGAACAAGGAGCTTTGTTCACCTTATTAATCTTGAATAATAAATATTCCCGTTAAGTATTTGAGTTGTTGCTGACTCTGATTCGATCCATGAATGGGGATGTCCCCTCTGCTTACTTAACAAGCATAATATGAAACCTTGGCAGTGATCTGCAGAACTATGTGAATCTTTTGCAACAAAATCCCAAACTATATTAAACTGACCAGTTTTCATGTTATGTTACAAACTCAAAACTCAGACTAAGTGTATAGAAAAATCCACCCAAGGTCATGAAGTGTTTGAGAGTCCGAGTGGGGATCTTCTGAGGGTCCCAGTGTGGAGTGATCTTAAGTTTGGAACAGATCAGAATTAAACAAACTGTTCCCATGAACCCGTGTGACAGGGAGCTGCTCAGTTTCACAAATCCCTAGTGATCTAGCTTCCTCATTGTCCCCTGTAACTTCCCATGTGCCTCAATGAATCAAAGCCAGCTATTCTTTATCTTGAAGACCTTTTCAAAGGAGATCAGTCTCAACCAATACTTTTGATCAGAGAACCCACAAATTTGGGGGAGGTTCAGATCAAAACTCAGATCCAAACTCCACAACCAGCCTACCTTTCAAAATCCTACCTTTCAGCACCCTCAAACGTTGGGGGAATTCACATGTGGATCCACACTTGATTACTTGGTTCTGAAGACAAAAGGAGTTGTTTGATTAGAGGCTGCAGTTCCTTTTCTGGTTCCATCGTCACTGACCATGAAACCTCAGCCACTGCGGCTTTAATATACTGTGGCTGAACTTGTGGTCAGCAGGTCAAAGGGGACGTAATTTACTCAGGCTTTGATGCATTTGATACAGTTTGAGGAGGGATGATAGGAGGTGACAGAGAAGGAAGAACTTTGTCTGTTTACATGAGAATTGGATTAGTATGAAGATGACAGATCCATTTTCTAGCAGAGAGGGACGTAAGGCTAATGAGAAGGTTTCAGCTAGAATGACTGGAGAGAGGTTCTCTTTACTGACTGTAGGAGTCAGACTGAGCACTTGTCTGCAGCTTTTTTATCTTGGTTTCTCTGGTTAGGAGTTGGAGGTGTGTGGCAGGGTTGGGGGGAACCCCATCCTGTGCGGGGGCGAGTGAACCTGCCTCTTTTAGGAAAAAAAAGGGGAGGTGTACGCATCTTACGTCTATGTCTCTCCCAGCCCGACTCCATACGCTTGCCCTTATCAGCAGGGCAGTATGGCCTAGTGGCCGGAGTCCATAAATTCACCCCTGTGATTGGGCAATAAGACTGAGGGGCCAATGTCCATCAATCTGCACCTTTTGGCAGGGTACTAAGGCGCAGTGGCCCAAGTCAATAACTTAGCCCCTTTTTGCAGAGCAGTAAGGCCTAATGGCCAGAGTCAGGAAATCTGCCCCTTCTCGCAAGGCAGTGAGGCCTAGTGGCCCAAGTCAATCTAATCCAGGGGTTGGCAACCTATGGCACGCGTGCCAAAGATGGCAGACAGCAGCGTGCCATTAAAAATCTGGCCTGGCCCGCTCTTCTCCGCCCCCCGCCCACCGCTCTCTCCTTGCAGGGCAGGCAAGCTTCCCCTTGTCCCCCGTCTCTTCCCCCAGCGTGCTGGGTTCCTGCCCCTCCTTCTCTCCCTCCCTGCTGCCGATCAGTTGACAGCCCTTGCTATGGAGTGGGAGAGGGAAAAGCGGAGCTGCAGCGTGCTCTCTGCTCTGGGGACCTTGGGGAAGGGGGTGGAATCGGCATATCCCCTCCAGCCCCCTGCCATGCCACACCCCCCACATTCCCACCTGCACCCCTCGCACCAAATGGGAGCTGCCCAGGTAAGCGCTCCACACCCAAACCTCCTGCCCCAACCCTGAGCCCCCTCCCTCATTCTAGCTCCTGGCCAGACCCTGCACCCCAACCCCCAGCCTGCTCCTTCACTCCCAGCCCTGTTCTCACCACACTCCCACCCTCATCTCAGTGCAGAGAGAGGAAGAGAATGGCTAGAACCAGGGAGAAAGTAGGTACCTACTCTATGTGAACAGGGCTGGGACTCCAGACCAGCAGCGGGCTGAGCAGGGCTGGCAGCTGAGACCCGGGCTGGCAGGGGCCGGCGGACGGAACCCCAGACCGGCAGCAAGCTGAGCGGTTCAGCTCAGCCCACTGCCAGTCTGGGGTTCTGACTGCCGGCCCCTTGCCAGCCATGATCCCAGCCGCAGGCCCCGCTCGGCCCGCTGCCAGCCTAGGTGGATGGAACCCAAGGCTGGAAGCGGGCTGAGCAGGCTGGCAGTGTAAGATCAGCATTTTAATTTAATTTTAAATGAAGCTTCTTAAACATTTTGAAAACCTTGTTTACATATGACAAGAGTTTAGTTATATAATATATAGACTTATAGAGAGAAACCATCTAAAAAACGTTTAAATGTATTATTGGCACACAAAACCTTAAATTAAAGTCAATAAATGAAGACTTGGCACACCACTTCTAAAAGGTTGCTGACCCCTGATCTAGTCCCTCCTTGCAGAGCAGTAAGGTCCAATGGCTGGAATCAGGAAATTTGCCCCTTCTCGCAGGGCAGTAGTCAATAATTTAGCTCCTGCTTGCAGGGCAGTAACGTTTAGCAGCCAATGCCGGACATGGCAGGGAGTGGGTTGCACCCCTCAGCAGGAGGATCTGGGCCCTACCTCTCCACTGGACCCCAGCCCAGGGCCCTGGTAGTGGCCACAGCGCGGGCCACTGAGTCAGCGAGGAAAGGTTCCTACCGAAACATGCTGACTCAAGGCTTCGGCTCACTCACCGGTCTGCCATCAGATTCCCCTGGGCTGCTCCTGCTGTTGTCCCTGCTGCTGCTGTCTGGGCCTCCCTGTTACCTCTAGGTTCTCTGGTCTGCCCTTCCTCCGAACCCTGCAAGGCCTCCGGGGTTGCCTTGACGTCCGCCTGGGCTGTGGCATCTCCAGCTCCTAAGGTCGTGGGCTTCCGATGACCCTTGGCTGGAGCGGGCGGCATAAGTCCTTCCTCCATGGCAGTCAGCCCCAACTGAGCCGAGCTGCTCCCTTTTATACCGGTACACCTGGAGCATGCCGAGTAGGGTGAAGGGGTTTGACTTCCTCAGCTCACAATGTAGAATTAACCCCTTCCTGTCCAGTGCGGGGCAAGTGCGCCCTGTCACACATCCTCCCCTTTAAGAATGGGACGGGCAGAGGCTCGGTGTCTCCTTCCTAGCCCTCTGGCCAAAAAAAGAAATCAGCGTTGGCATGTGCCTTTCCTGGGTGGTACATCACTTTGAAATCTTAAGGTTGTAAAGATAAGTACCATCACATTATTCGGGGGTTGGTTTCTTTCATATGGTGCAACCAGCACAGGGGTGCACGGTCAGTAACCAGCCGGAATGTGTTCCCTAACAGGTAATATCTTAGAGAGTCTATGGCCCACTTGACAGCTAAGGCTTCTTTCTCTATGGTCGAGTACTGGGTTTCTCTAGGGAATAGTTTTCAACTGAAATACAATCTAGGATGTTCCTCTTCAGCATCTCCCTGAGATAGTACCACCCCGATCCCTACTTTGGATGCGTCTGTCTGCAGGATGAAGGGTTTCTGGAAGTTGGGATGGACCAATACCAGCTCTCAGGTCAGCTGTTCTTTTAAAGCCTGGAAGGCTGCCTCACATTTCCTAGACCACTGGACTTTCTGAGGTTGTGACTTCCTCATTAAGTCAGTCAAGGGGGCTGCCAAAGTCGCAAAATCCGGTACAAAATGCCAGTAATATGGTCGAGGAACTGCTGTACCTGTCTCTGTTGTTGGTGTGGGCCAGTCCTGTAGTGCCTGTACCTTGCCAACTAAGGTTGTAGCTCTCCGCCCCCACAGTATAACCCAGGTAGGTTACTTTCTTCTGCCCAAAATGATATTTTGTTGGATTGGCTATGAGTCCTGCCTCCTTCAATGCGTGGAGGACCTTAGAGAGATGTTGAAGGTGGTCTTCCCAGCTGGTGCTGTACACGATGATGTCGTCAATGTAAGCAGCAGCATACCATCCATGGGGTTGCAATATCTGATCCATAAGTCGCTGGAAGATGGCTGCTGCTCCGTGTAACCCAATTGGTATAGGCCAAAGGGGATTGGGAAGGCAGTCTTCAGGCATGAGGTTGGAGTCAGAGGAATCTGCCAATACCCCTTGGTGAGATCCAGAGTTGACAGGAATTTTGCTCCCCCTAACCTCTCAAGGAGTTCATCGACCTGTGGCATTGGGTAGGCTTTAAATCAAGATATATCATTCACTTTTCTAAAGTCAATACAAAACCGGACAGAGCCATTCGATTTTGGAACTAGGACTGTCAGGCTTCGCCACTCGCTATGGGATTCTTCTATCACGCCCATGTCTAACATGACCTCCAGTTCCTTCCGAATGGCCTCCCACAGCTTCTTGGGCAGGGACCGGTGGGGGTTGCATACCTTCTGTCCCGGTACAGTGGCAATATGATGATTCATGATGGTTGTCCATCCTGGCCAGGCTGACCAGACCTCTGGGTAAGACTGCAGGAGTCCTTGGAGTCGCTCTCTGTGGGTCAGGTTGAGTCCTGTTCCTATCGCTACAGGCCCGTCCTCAGACGGTTCATCAGCCAGGGGTCCTAATTCTGGTTCGGGAAGGTAGGGAGTGATCAGTAATATCTCCCTAGTCCTTCAGACTTTTAGCAAATTGACATGGTACATGCGTGTCTCACGGCACCAGCCTGGTAGCCTTACCTCATACTCGAATGACCCAATCGGCCGTGTGACTTCTAAGGGGCCTTGACTTTTAGCCAATAGTTTGGATTCGGTTGAGGGCAACAGGATTAGGGCCCAATCTCCGGGTTCAAAGCTCTGTAGCCTGGCTCCTTGGTTATATGGTTCTGCCTGACTCCCCTGTGCCTGTTCCAGATTCTCTCTAGCGAAGGTCCCTAGCATCTGAAGTCTCTCTCATAGGGGTCTTCCACTATGAACTACAGCCTTTACCTGGGTCTCCTGCTCTTCCCAGCCCTCCTTCAGAAGGTTGAGGATACCTCGGGGTTGTCTCTCATATAGGCGTTCAAAGGGGGGAAAACCCTGTGGAGGCTTGGAGTATCTCCCCTATAGCAAACAACAAGGCTGGGAGTAACGTATCCCACCGTCGCGGATCCTCTTCCACAAATTTGCATAGCGTGCTCTTCAACGTCTTGTTAAAATGTTCCACCAATCCATCTGTCTGGCCATGGTATAGGGATGTCCTGCGGGCTCGCATACCTGAAAGATGGCAGAGGTTGGCCATCAATCGGGAAGTCACGTTTGTCCCCTGATCTGTTAAGATTTTGTGGAGTATCCCTTCCAGGGCGAAGACCTTGATGAGTTCGGCGGCTATCTTAGGGGCAGTGGCAGTCTGTAATGGGACTGCTTCAGAATACTGGGTTGCATAATCCATGATCACAAGGATGTACTGGTGGCCGGATGCACTCTTTTCTAGTGGGCCCACCAAGTCAAGTCCTATTCACTAAAAGGGGGTCCCAACTATTGGGAGAGGAACGAGGGGTGCTTTCAGCACGTTCTTTTGGGCCCGTGCATTGACACTTTGGGCATGATGAACAATAATTCTTCACCTCCTGGTGGATACCTGGCCAGAAGAATTGCCATGCTACCCATTGGAGGGTATTTTCTCTTCCTAGGTGCCCTGCCCAGGGCACCAAATGAGCAAGGTGTAAAAGGCCCTGGCACAACCTTCAAGGGACTAGCAGCTGAAGAAGTACTTCTCGAGTCTGTGGCTCTTCCATCAGCCAATAGGGGCGGTCTTGCCATATTTCAAAGCGTGGGCCTTGGTGTTTTAGGGGAGCACCCCCCATTCTTGATCCCTAGCGGTGGCCTGTTTCCAGGTGTGCTTAAGTGTAGGGTCCTCTTGTTGTTCCTGAATAAAGTCGCCATCACATTCAAGCTCTGTCTACACCTCATCAACAGACTAAACTCTTTGTGTAGGCAGGGGTACCGGGGTCTCGGTGGACCCGGAGGATCCTTCCCCTGGGTCATCATCATCCCGATCCCTCCCAAGCAGCCCTCTTGTTACCTGACCCTCGCCTTCTCAGGCCGGAGGGTTCTGGGTGGACTCTTGCAATAGTTCTCAGAACCATGGCCATTCCCACCCCAGAATCACTGGATAGGCCAGTCTAGAGGTCATGCCAACCGAGAGGTCCGCTCTTCAGTGGTATGTCTCCAGCGTCACTTGGGTAATAGGATATGAATGTAAGTCTCCGTGGACACATTGGACATAGATGGGGGTTCCGCGTGGCTCCAAGTTTGGCACGAGATCACCCCAGACGAGAGTTTGACTACAGCCAGAGTCGACCAACGCTGTCATAGAAATCCCTTCTAGGAGCACTGGTACCACGAGCTTTCCCAGGCCCCTCTTGTGGTCCTAGGGGCTGGCTACCAGACCTGCCCATAATTGCAGTCCATGCAGGGGCAATCGCGACGAAAATGTTCCTCTTGACCACATTCATAACAACGGTCTCTCATTGCTGCTGACTTTCTAGGAGCCATTTCAAAACCTAATATGACTCCATACTAGTGTCCAGTAATCTGGGGTCCCTAGCCCGTCAGGGTTATCAAGGGGAGAACCCACACTTCCCTCAGGTCTATTGGTCTTAGTCCTCTCCTCAAGCCTGGGGCAATGCCTATATTCTCCACCACGTGTGACAGTGTTGTGGGGAACCCTGTCCTGTGCAGGGTGAGTGCGCCTACCTCTTTTAGGGGAAAAAAGGGGGGGAGGGGCGTACGTATCTTACGTCTACATCCCTCCCAGCCCAAGTCCATATGCTTGCCCTTATCAGCAGGGCAGTACGGCCTAGTGGCCGGAGTCCATAAATTCACCCTTGTCACTGGGCAGTAAGGCCTAGGGGCCAGTGTCCATCAATCCGCCCCTTTTCACAGGGCACTAAGGCCCAGAGGCCCAAGTCAATAACTTTGCCCCTTTTTGAAGAGCAGTAAGGTCCAATGCCTGGAGTCAGGAAATCTGCCTCCTTCTCGCAGGGCAGTAAGTCTAGTGGTCCAAGTCAATAATTTAGCTCCTGCTCGGAGGGCAGTAAGGTCTAGTGGCCAATGTCGGACACAGGGGGAGGGGTTGCGCTCCCCAGCAAGGAGTCCAGGCCCTACCTCTCCACTGGACCCCAGCCCAGGGCCCCAGTAGTGGCCATAGCGCAGGCCACTGAGTCAGCGAGGAAAGGCTCCTACCGAAACATGCTGACTCAAAGCTTCGGCTCACTCACCGGTCTGCCATCAGATTCCCCTGGGCTGCTCCTGCCGTTGTCCCTGCTGCTGTGGTCTGGGCCTCTCTGTTACCTCTATGTTCTCTGGTCTGCCCTTCCTCCGAACCCTGCAAGGCCTCCCGGGTTGCCTTGACGTCCGCCTGGGCTGTGGCATCTCCAGTTCCTAAGGTCATGGGCTTCTGCTGACCCTTGGCTGGAGCGGGCGGCGTACGTCCTTCCTCCATGGCAGTCAGCCCCAACTGAGCCGAGCTGCTCCCTTTTATACTGGTACACCTGGAGCATGCCGAGTAGGGTGAAGGGGTTTGACTTCCTCAGCCCACAATGTAGAATTAACCCCTTCCCATCTGGGGCGGGGCATGTGCGCCCCATCACAGGGGGATTGCACTGTTTGCCTTCCTTGGAGCTCTGCCTCCCTGGAGGAATCCCCCTAAAGCTCAAGCAGGAGCATGTGTGAGACAGAACTCGCGTCCTATCAGCAAGGAACCCTTTTCTGGAGCCAGGTATGATGATATTTGTATTGCCATCGCGCCTCTCTCTGAGGAGCTCTGTGCACTTTGCTACCTAATTAACTAAACCTCACAACCCTCCTGCCCATTCCCATCAGACTGGCTCTTTTGCCTGTTTTACAGAGCAGAATCCTGAGGCGCAGAGGGGTTACATGGCTTGGACAGACCAACAGTAGCACAGTTAGTGGCTTCCAGGAATAGAACCCAGGTGTCCCGTCTCCCAGTCCTCTCTTCTAACCATTGGATGATACTCGCTGCTTGCAGGCTATGCAAGTGGCTGTTGGATTCAAAAGGAGGGTAAGCCTGAAATAATGGGCTTGGAGACTTATTTCTGACAGCAAGGTCCACTGAGACTTTTACACTCAGAAGTGGGACGTGTATCACAGCAACCCACTCTCTGCCAGTGTCACTCCAGAAAGAAGAGGAGGCATTACCCAAGAGCATTGCGAAGCTCCCCTCCCTACATTTCTAGAGATTAGCATGCTGCATCCGCAATACCTCTAGTCCTTACTGCACTAGAAAGCAAATACCTGGAGATCCAGGTTTTCCTATTGGCACTCAACACCATAGTATCTGAGCATCTACTCATATGGGAGGCACATTCAGGCTCCTACAAGATGACCAGGCTGGTTATGACTGGATCAAGATGGGATGTGAAGTATTCATCCCGTCCAATGAGATGTTGGGACCTGTCGTCTCTGTGAACTGTACCACCAGATGACGATGGCTTTGGGCTGCAGTACAGAACTCACTAGGCTGTGGGCACTTTGGCCAGTGTTTGGTGTATAGGATTCTTTAAAAAACAGGCCAGGGGCCTTGGGCGGGGTAAAAACAGACCCAAAAGTTTCAGCAGCCGGGGCTGGCTGGAAAACACCATGCAGGGGCAAATGTAGAGGTTTCGGAATTTGCTTTTGTTCCAGTGCAGAATGAAGATGAGACTTTTCAATAAAAAAAAAAAAATTGTGGAAAAAATACAAGTGAGAGGAGCAACCTCGGAAGTTAGGGCACTCCCCTGGGCTGTGGGAGACCCAGGTTCAAGTCCTGGCTCTGCTGGACTGAATCTCCCACAGCCCGGGTGGGTGCTCTAACCACTGAGCTACTGGCTATCCCGGGGGGCTTGCTCTTTCTCACTCTCACTCTCATTTTGACCAGAGATTCCATCACGGACCTGAGAAAACTTCCCAACTACATTTTCATCCAAACCGATACATTTTCATGAACCATTTAGGTTTTGATGAAACAGCAGTTCTCAATGGGGAAAAGTTTAGTGGAAAATTTTTCACCCAGTGCTGTGTGCATTAATATTCTCTACAGAGTGGGGGTGTAAATTTCACTGCTATCTCCTTGGAGTTTTCAGTTTATGCCGTTCATTTCACATAGATGTCACTACTGCCTTATGAGTGCTCCACTGAGAGAGGCAGTGAAATGGAGCGAGTGCATTATAGTAATGGAGTAACTGTATAAAAACAATGAAATCCAATCTCTTTAAACTGATTTGATGTCTGCCTGAACCACAACATTTCCTGCTAATGGCTTCCTTCATTTTGTAACCGTGATCGCCACCTGATCAGATTACAGCTGTTTTTAATTACAAAGCTAATAGAGTCTGTAAGCAGTGTCAGGCAGACAGCGCATGCCCCACACAGACAGTGGGGGAGAAGAGCCGTAGTGACTGTGTTAACACACACAGCCTATCAAAGCTGACAGTCAAAACACCTCAAGGAGGGGGCTAGAAGAGATAATAATATTTTCAGATGTGCAGCCCTGTCATATTGGCCCACTGGCTCATTTGAAAACATGTGAAAACAAACCAAGCCACGAGTTGTGCAAATAGTGTTTCATTCCTGGATCCTTCTCCATGTTCTGATCTCCTCCTTGTCGTCTCTGTGGCCTGTCCTGTGGGTGTCTACCTTGGTGCTCTCTAGATTCACGGTGCTACCTGGGGAATATGGAGTGAAGCTTTTATTCCCAACAGTAGAGAAGGCCTAATTTTGATCTCACAGATGTAAATCAGGAATGACTCCACTAAAGGCTGCGAAGCTCCACATTGTAAATGAAAGTGGTGTTGGTTTGGGGATTTTTTAAAAATATTTTTAAGTTATAATGCTGTGCTCGTGAAAGCCCTGGAGACTGAAAGTCTTTATACACAGAAGAGACATGGTTCAGCACGGGCAACAGAAGGGTGAGCTTCCACCCCCAATCCATCCACAGGCAGCAATCCCAGGGGAGCAAGCACAGTCTCAATAGCTCAGCCTTGCCCCCTTTGGCCCTGTCTTCACTAGGATTAATGGTCAAATTCTCTATTGATTGTTCCCTCTAGCTCTACTCTAAGGGCTTGTCTATATGGGGAAATTGACTGGAATAGCTCCCTGTGTGGACACACTTATTCTGGAATAAGAGTGTCCACATGGGGAGTTGCTCTGAAGTAGCTATAGCTTTTTAACTTCACACTCCCTTATCCCGGAATAACTCACCATGTAGACAAACCCCAACTTGCCAGCCATCCACATGCAAAACTCCCTCTACTGTGTGTTGGTTGAGTTACAGATTGTGCCAGGAAATCTAGGCTAAGACTTAGGCTTCACCCCCAGCCAAGACGCAGTTCAACTGAGACTTAAAAGCACCAGCAACAGGACAGAGTTACAATAATAATCTAAATTGGTCCTCCAGAGCTACCCCACAACACCCTATGAAGCTGCCTATCTATCTATCTGCTCTTCTGGGTCAAGGCGTCACACTGACTAGAAGCTATCTGTCAAAGTATATTGTCCAGCACATGACCATGGCCCTCCCTTGTAAGCTGCTTCTCCATGGCAAACAATTACTCTTCTTGTTCAAGCCTGAAATCATTTACACGGCTCCTGAGAAGACATCACAGTGGGCTGCCTCCTGGCAGATGCTGACATGACAGCAGTGGTATCATCATCAGTATGTTGAGATTGACAAGGAAGGGTCTGATTCTGTTCTCACACCAGTGGAGTAACTCTATAGAAGTAAATGGAATCACATAGATGTAAAACCACTGTGAGATCAGAACCAAGCCTGATAGTATCAGTTAGTATCCATTGTGGTGCAACATGGCATGGATATCTGTCCGCTAGGAAATGGACCGAGACCCACCATGCTTGTTTCATAGACCTTTTGTTCAGGTTGGTTGTTTGGGCCTGATTCCACTATCTCTTTGGAGGTGCTGACTTGGGGGTGATACCTAAGGGCACTCAGCACCTCACTGGAGGCTTTTAGTGTCATGCAGAATTAAGCCACTTGTTTGTTTGTTTTTAAATGCTTTGTTGTCCTTCCTTTTCAAATATACAGATCTGAGTGAGCCATTGCACATCTCCTAGAACCCCACACATAACAATTTGCCCTTCTGTTGGTGGCCTTTACATCCTTTTCTCTGTAGTACTGTCAGTGCTACATACGTATGGTTTCTCATTGACCTTGTAAATGATTTAGGGTCCCTATCAAGGCAGGATCAATAATTTAAATTTGGAATTAATTATTTAACTTGACAGGATTCTCTCTCTCTCTTTTTAATTTCACTGTATCATTGTCTTCTTGGTCTCCACTCGCAAAACAGAATCATGGTCGTTCCACAGGTTGGGCCTCTTAGTTTTCATGTTCCTCAGCTGTTCGCCAGAGCCTGAAAAAGAGAAATATTCACTAACAACATTTTCTTTCCACCTTCTCTTTGCAAAAATAAGAGAAACATAAGTAGTCCAGAATTGTAGTCTGGGCTTTCTGAGTGTGTGAGAGAGAGAGACCCAGATACCATCTGTATTTTACTCTGGGCTCTGTGAATGGGTTTATTGGGACTGGATTCCGTCATCGATGCATTTTAGGCTATGAGTCTGTGGCAAGCAGCTTTAAAATGCGCTTAATGAACCCTAATCCAGTAGAGGATTCCCACCCTCAAAACATCCTCTTTCTCACAGACCACACTCCCTTCACTAGCAAAGGGGGGTGCAGGCACAGGGCCCAGATGCAACACATACGCATCAGCTGGGATTTCCTCTCCAATACGCATGGCAGAAAGGCCATAACCTAGCTTCTGAACCTGACCCTCACTGTGTGCGTTTGGGCATGTCACTTCATCCCTTTGTGTCTCCGTTTGCCATCTGTAAAATGGGGATAATAGCACTTCCCTACCTCCTGGGGGGAGAGTGAGGATAAACTTGTGAAGGGCTCAGATTCAGTGAGCGTGAGTGCCAGAGAAAACCTCATCAATCAACAAATTGAACCAAAGAGTTCTCGCAGAAACAGCTCACTCTCTGATGTAGACAGGACACAAACTTTTTAGAACTTCAAAGTTTGCTCAGCGGTTTGAGCAATTCTACAGGGTTGGTCCTGGTTTTATCCCAATTGGCGCACCCGCCCCTCACATTAACATTCCACAAGCTTTCCTTGCAGGCTGTGGTGTGCAGCCGTGGGATTGTCCCACAACATCTGGGATGGCAGGTTTGAGTCTCCGCTGCAGTAATTGTAGGATGAGCCCAGCCACTTGGAGAGCCTCTGCTAACTGGTTAAATCCACTCTAGTGTCTAATCACCTGTTGGCAAACAACAGGTAAGCTGGGTTTCTTCAGCCAGCTGGCTGAGCTGCTCTTCCCACTTCCTCCCTCCTAACCTTTGGGAAGCTGTTACCCCATCATGTCAAAAGCAGTCACTTGACACTATCTCTCAAGTCAGTACTTTGCTCCTGTTTCCCCCCCTATTACTCCATCTTTTCCTTTATCTGAACTTTTAAACCCTGCGTCTGGTACAGATTTTTACAGTAACTCAAGCCTTTGAGAATTGTTAATGCCGTGCTGTTTTCACAGGAACGTTAATATGCGCTGCAAAAACACCAAGTATCAAAAGTCAGTCGTGCTTCTCCAAGGCTGAAATTCGCACCAGCTGACAGAGCTGGGCGGTAGGGAGGGGCTTGAGCAAAAACACAAAAAACAGGGACACTTATCCACTTTACAGGGACACAGACAAGATGGGCAAGGCCCCAGATTTGACCCTCTGCACACCACATATCTCTTTGCAAAGTCTATGTATGTTTTCAAATGTGTCTGTTCCTTAACACTTAAATGACCTGTATCTAAAATAACTAAAGGAAATTAATACCAGGAGCCTGGAACTGTAAAGCAACTCTTCAATAACCAAGCATTGTGTGCAAACCAACTTTCACCAAAAAAACCCTAACAAAGCAGTGCAATGCAAAACAATGCAAATTAATGGTCGCAAGCAGCCCTACAGTAACAAAGTAGGGTGTGCACTTGTACCATAACAAAGAGGTGGGCACAACTCCATACTTATAAACAACCCTACAATAACAAAACAGTATATGCAACCCAGTGCTCATGGGCAACTCTACAGTAAGTAGCATCCACACGAGAGAGAAAAAATGTTTGTGTAACTCACATTGATTCCAGTTTCAAGATTAACAAGGATTTGTTATGCAGTAAAGTGGAGGGTGAGGGGGGCTGTAATAATGTAAAACACCTTGACAAATGTGACTTTAAGGTTATGTATGAGGCAAGGTAATACACCATGCAACAAACATTTCTTCATTAAAATAGTTAACAGTCTAGAAAAGAAGAAGAAAGAGACGTTTTGAAATGAAACAGGAAGTTCCCTTGAATCCTAGAGCCTTTGAAGGATTGTGAATGGAATGAGAAGTCTGTACTCTTATAAAGGCTCTGAGTTGTCATGGCATGGGGGTGAGGGTAGATGTAGGGAGGAGGCGCTTTCTGAACACACAGACATTCTCTAGCTCTCCAGTCACACACTCTGCTCTTTGTTCCCTTTTTATATTTTTTTTAACTGGAGGGGGTTTTTGATGCTGTATTTTTTATATCTAGTGTGGGTGCTAAGTGAGGCTTTGCATATGCTTTGCCAGGTCGGGGAGGGGTGGGGGTAGGTCCCAGAGTGCATGTTAAATTAGACTCAAAGGGCTTGATCCTGTTGCCTTTACTTACTAAAGTCAACAGGCGTTTTCCTGCAGCCCGAGTCCTGTAATGAGATTACTCACAGGTGGGTTCCCCTTGACTCTGCGCAGGCGTAGGATCAGGGTTGACACTTTACTGATTTCCATGCTCCACGTGTGCCCAGGGCTCAAACCGTTTTTGAGGAAGTGTTCTTGGGGTTTGAAAAAGTTTGGTTAACTTTTTTTTTTTATTTCATTTTTGCAGCATTGCTGAGTCTTTGCTGGGACCAGATGTCTGAAACACCTTGAGAAAGTGTGTTCTGGTGGTGTTGCTGGAGCCACTGGAAACCTCAGAGGGCAACTCCTGTGAGATTTCCATTGCAGTTTTGCAAACCAAGTTTTGATCAGCATCTGAATTTGGAGGGTACCTCCCTGATACAGACCCCTCAATTTTTGCTGATGTTTGTCCCTCATTGGAACAAAACTCACTCAGCTAAATTGATGGAGAGGCTCTTTTTGGCCAGTTGTATGGCCACAGAGGGACTGGAACTCAGCCCTTGGTTCCTTACAGCTGGTTGGAGGTGAAAGTTGTGCTCATTTCCTTTGGAGAGAACCTTTGAGTGACCCACTCTGGCCAGCGCTTAGTTTGTGCCAGGGCTTGCCAGGGCTGAGTCCCAGCACCTCTGGGCCTGGCAGTTCATAGCCCTGGCACCTCTGGGCTTGCCGCTTCCGTTATGAAAGTAAAAATATTGCTTGAGCCCCAGCACCTCTTTCATTACAAATTAAGCACCACCTCTGGCCAACAATTTTGATGAGCTTTGAAGAAAATGGGGCATCATGAAGGAGAGAGGAGGAGGGTCATTGTTCATGCACAGGAGGAAAACAGGTTTCTGAGTAGCAGCCGTGTTAATCTGTATCCGCAAAAAGAACAGGAGTACTTGTGGCACCTTAGAGACTAACAAATTTATTAGAACATAAGCTTTCGTGAGCTACAGCTCAATTCATCGGAAAACAGGAGCATCCCTCCCCCAGGAAAAAGTGGTGGTGCTAAGCTGCCTATTCATCCTGTATTATGGTCTATACAGCTTTCAGTGGGTATCCAGAAACGGCAAGATTTGTGGGACGGTTGGACAAAAAGGGATGATTCAAGAACTTGGAGATGAGGAGGGGGATCAGTAGAGGGGCCTTGAGGCAAAGTAAGGGACTGTCGTTCAGTGCAAGCTCTTCTTTGATAATTATATACTTGGGGCCAAATTTAGCCTGGTCTAAATCCCCTCAAGTCACAAGGGTTGCATTTGGCCTATGACAGGTTTCAGAGTAGCAGCCATGTTAGTCTGTATTCGCAAAAAGAAAAGGAGGACTTGTGGCACCTTAGAGACTAACCAATTTATTTGAGCATAAGCTTTCGTGAGCTACAGCTCACTTCATCGGATGCATTCTTTTAGCTAAATGTGTCAGAAGCAGCAGCCTATTCTCAGCTGTGCACAGGCACCAAAAGGAGTCTGAGTAGAATCAGGGCCCAGGACTACCAAGAAAAGAACAGGGTTACAAGAGGAAATGTGTTGACATCTGCGTTTTAGATGGAGACAGGTTTAGTGTGTGTTTGTTAGCAGCATTTATCACCACTAAAGACTGAGGGGAAGGGGAAGGCGATTGTAAAGTTCCTTGAGTATTCAGTCCTACCATTTGGAGTTCCTCAATTGTTTGGCCACCAGAGAAGGAAGCTGTGGCTCTGGGACAGGCCTGTGGTCTTTAAGAGGAATTCACGCTGTTTCTTAACCCCCTGAGAAATGGAGTCTGAGAAATCAGAAATGGAAAAGACCAAAGACCTACCCCGGTAGCTCAGCTCACCTCTTGCTCACACCCCTGGCACCAGGGCCATCCCTAAACATTTTGGTGCCCTATGCAGCCCCCCCTGAAGGGGGGTGGTGGCCTCAGGCCTCCGCGGGGGGCAGGAGCAGGCTTGGGGGGAGAGGAGAACCGCCCCCCAACACGAAACAGCGGAGTGGAGCGGGTTGGGGCCTGGTCGCTCCACTTCCTGCCGCCCAGTGAATGCAGGGTGGGCCCAACCCTGCACTCATGGGGTGGTGGGAAGTGGAGTGACCTGACCCCAGCCTGCTCCACTCTGTTCCCCTGGCTCCCAGCCTTAGGGCTTGGGGGGCAGGGGAGAACTGCACCCCAGCACTCACTGGCAGCGCGGCTGGGAGCCAGGGGAGGGGAGCAGGCTGGGGCCAGGTCACTGCACTTACTGCCGCCTGGTGCGTGCAAGGAGGGCCCGACCCCTGCTGCAGTCCTCAGGGGAAGGAGTGGAGTGGGGGCAGGAAGAGGCCGGGTGGGGGCAGAGCAGGGGCGGGAGCTCTGGGGAAGGAGTGGAGTGGGGGCAGGGCTGGGGCAGAGCATGGGTGGGGAGAGGCAGGGCTGGGGCGGAGCAGGGGCTGGAGCATCACCCAGCTAGTGTCCTGGTGCCCTACGCAGCTGCGTACTTTGCGTATGAGTAGGGACGGCCCTGCCTTGCCCATTGCCTTTGGCTAACCTTTCCTTCAAGGCTATTGGAAAAGAAATAATTGAGCTGGATACTGATCTGCCAAAGCAACCAAAATCACACACACAATGTGAACATAATCACACAGGTCCTGCAAAAAAGGAGTTGTCTGCAAACTTTTGGCCACAAGTCCCACGGAGCATGTGTTTGGTGTGTCCTTCATTTTAACATCACTCCCACCAACGTTAAAATCAGGGAGGCTCTGCATCATTTAGAACGTTTCAGTCATGGAAAATCAGAAGCTGGCCGCTTCTGTGTGCATGTGGATTTTCTTTGAAAGCCTCGCTATTAAAATAAACAAAAGAAAGATAATCCAACCCAGGTTATAGCAGTGAGCTGTTTTCAGCTGATGGCTGTTGGATAGTCTGTGCTAAATGAGCTGATTAGTTCAGTCCAATTCCTATTAGACATCCCAGCTAGCGCTAACTGGTGGTGGCAGGAGAGAGGCCAAAACCTGTGTGCCAAAATTCCCCTCTCGCTCCTCAGGGTGGTCCCACCAGGTCAGAGTAGAGATACACAAGTGGGGCGAGCTTGAATTGCCCCTATCTATGCTGTATCTGCTCTGTGAATAAACACAGATCTTCAGTCTGCAGGGTTGTCTGTCGGGCACCTCTCGCCATTCCTAAATACACCTTAAAGAGAATACAAAGAAATCTCATTCCTCAGAAAAGGCTCTAACAATAGGTGGGAAAAGAGGGGCAGGGGGACTTGGAGTTTTGCTGCTTTCAGCAGCCTTACACCTAAGCGGCTTGAGCCGGACCATTCCCAAAAGTCCCAGGCAGGATAATAAACAGAGCAACAGCAGCTATTCATGGGGCTCCGACCCTGACTAGGTAACTACATAATGAGCCTGTTTGAATTGCTCCCGTTCCTGCCAAAGGGGTGGGATCAGGGGATGCTTTTGTTTGCAATAATGAACCTGTAATTATGCTACATTTCTTGGTTTTAGCCACATTTTTGTGTGTGTTGTTCTCTTTGTATTGACAGATTTATGGCCAGGATATTCTCCTGCACCAACTGCAGTATGACACTGTGTGGAGACTGTCTGACGCAACCTGCTTCTTCTTTAAAAGGTGTGGCGAGTGGGATGGGGGGGCCTTTGTGGAACCTCAGCTTGTTAGGGATTAAACAAAAAATAAAGTCTCCCCACGACTACCACCACCACCTTTCCAAAAGCCACAGGTTTAGAAAGGCAAAAAGGTTTTGTTCTTCTGTGCCCCAGGTGAATAATAATTAATAATCGTTTTTTAAAATATCATGAAACCAAATAAATAACACACACCAGTTTTCAGTTCCAAGGCGCTCAGTAAAATTACCCTTTGAAATGCAAGGATTAAGCTGGGTAGGTGACAAGGTAACTTTGTTAACAGGCTAATCTCTCGCTTTAACAGAGAGGGGATTTTGTGCAACTGCACAAAACTGCTTTACAGTCACTTTTTAAAGATGGAAGTGGTGGCGGGGGGTGGGGAGGGTAAGATGGGCCAGCAGTGGACATTTTAAAGCCATTTATAAAATGGGTTTAGACTAGAGTTTTCTAGGAGGCCCCTGGCTGTAGAGATAAATCATTGGTAAAAATGTTATGAATGGCATTTCTTTCTGGATAGTTTCTTCTGCTTTCCAGTTAAAGGCTCACTAGAAATACAAGTTATCCCAAGGAATCTTTTCAGGTTCACTTTTGAACTAAACCCTTGCCTCAGATCTCAGCACCTCTGAACCTGGAAGGCATTTGAATCCGAAATCAAATCTGGATCCAAATGTTGCCAATGGCCCCTCTTTTAAGGGGTAGAATAACAAAAATCCAGATCTTAAACCTCCTGCACTTTGGAGAAATGTGGTGGGGAGGGGGAATTAAATGAAATAGGCCCAGATCCACCAAAATGGTTTTCCTCTGACTTTTAAGGCCGCCACCTAAACTCTCTGGACAGACACTGCTGCACAATCCAAACAGACACACACATACACATTGATATTCCTCCCTCTCGTGTGGGGCAGAGACTGAGTAGTCCCTGCTGTACATACTAAATCTCTCTGAGTACTTGGCCTGGGTCTCAGGGATCCTTTGTTAATTCACCCTGTTTGAAATTGAGAAAGTTGGGTAGAGAAGCATTCAGAAGTCCAAGTCTTCTCCAAACCTCTTTGGTTTTGGGTTAAAAAAAAAACAACTGACCCGAACCCTCATCTGAAATTCAAACAAAACCTGAAGTCTGAACATTTTCTGAGGTTTGAAAAAGACTGGGGCATGATTTATCATTTCATTTCCATAGCACTCTTGGGCTTCCAGCTTCTGGCTAGGCCTGCAAGTAGAAGTGCTGAAATACCGGGGGGATGTGTCCCTGTGAAGTTTCCAGCCCAGTTTTACCGATGCAAGATGCTTGGACAATCAGGATCATTTTCAGCAAAGATTCCAGGCTCCTTGGGTGAGCATAGATGGGCTTTTGTTAAAGCACCAGGATTGAGATTCAAGAGATATAGGTTCTGTTCCTAGCAATGCCACTAATTCATGATGAAACCAGGAGCAAGTCAGTTCACCTTTCCATATTTGTTTACACACCAGTACTACAAGGAGAATGATGTTTGCCTCCTTCACAGGAGAGTTACGAGTCTTAATGCATTAAGAATTTAAACACATTTTGAAATTGTTGGACATAAAGTACTGCTACTAATAATAATTAATAAAACATCCTTAATAATGGCAAGGTGTTCTTCTTTGAACCAATCCTCCAAACCTCAAAGGCCCAGTCTCCTCTGAGTTTTCAGACTATGTTAACACCTTCTTAGGGAACCATGTTTAAACACTCAGCAGCGGATCTCCTAAAAAACAACAAAAGGGGCAGATTACAAACAAAAGTGTTGAAGGGTCCCAGAGCTGTCTGTGGGCAAATTAGGGCCAAATAAAGGTCAAAATGATTCCGGACATCAGGAAGAAAGAGGGAAGGGAAAAGAATGAGGCAGGTTTGGTTATAGAATATGTTTGTGTCATAAAGTTTTTTTTGTTTTGTTTTGTTTCGTAATCTAGTGATGAGTTTACCTCTTTACACTGAGAACAAAATATCGTCCTAATGCAGACAGGCACAACACCTTCCTAAATATATTCCGTGTCATTGTAGATAAGGCCGAATGTATTGTAACACAATTTGCTGAACTGTTACAGCGTTGTCCCAGACTTCTGTGAGACCCTGCCTAGACCAGAAAGTGTATTTAGTGAACTGGTTCAGGCTAACTGAGGGTCCCCCTTCGTTATTCACTGTGTCAAGGGAAGTGATTGTGCCATGGTATCCCCCCACCAAAGATCACCATGTCCAAAGCTTTGGCACAGTTTGAGGACACCTTTAAAGCATGGCTGGATCCTATCACCCTTACACGGAACTGGGTTTTAACATTGTTTGGAGGAACAATTCTTGTCACTGGGTCCCAATGACATGACTGTATTCTCGGCATAGATGATGCATCAATTTAAATGTGGACTAGATTTCTGTTTTTCCAATCCTACAGATTTCTAAGCACTGACTGAGGTTGAGAGGTGTTGGTATGGCTAGCACAGTTTGAAAACCCCAGGTAGACTGCATCTCTGAGGTTTGTCCATCAGTAGTTTAAAAAAATAATTAACATTGTGCACACAAATATATTCTGTGGCTGATCCTGGCCCGTTGTCTCCCTTCCCTCTCCTCATTCCCTAAATCATTTTGACCTTTAATTGGCCCTAATTCGCCCACAGACGGCTCTGGGACCCTTCAACACATTTGTTTGTAATTGGCCCCCTTTGTTGTTTTTGGAGAGATCCCCGCCTGGATTTTTTTTAACAGTGCAATATCTCATTAGAGTGGAGCCGCTTTTAAATTAGCCCTGCTGGGGGCAAGGGGAGTGCTGTGAAAAGGCCTAGCAGAGAGACTCGGGGCTATCTAAATGCAATTATCACATCACTGAGAAAATGTAAAAATGGCCTGAGCTTAAACAAACATCACACACCCCTCAACTGGAGGGCGGTAAATACTTTGCTTAGTGCTGCCAGGTTTAACACCGCAGATGGGGTCATTCTTTGATAGCCAGATTATCCAAGCAAAGCAGTGAATGTATCTCTAGCCAGCTCAGGGCAACTCAGAACAGGGCACTGTCTATACTTCAAATAGAATCATGTTGGGGATACAATACAGTTGTCCCCTATACCTGTTCATAGCATAGCCTGGATCTTAACCGTCCATGGTGATAGCCAAGCTAAAACAGCACAATTAGGTACAATCCTATACTACATCTTATAACTAGGTCAAGGGACAACCATGTTGTAAATGAGCTCCCTGACTTAGTTATAGTTGTATTGTAGACAGCACTTAAGACCTCTCGATTGTATTTCATCAAGTTAAAGAAATCTTGCCTAAGCACTATTAAACTCTTGTGCCAAAACCACTTACAAGATCTGGCCAGTCAATGTGAACAGGTTTGAACCAGTTACAAAGTATCTTCTAGCCTAGGGACTCAATTTACTGCTGAAGTAAATGCACAAAGCTGCATGGGCTTCATTTGAATTTAGCCCTAGGTCTTTATTGGGGCAGCAGCATGGCTAGTCAAACATGACTTGATACCATCAACGGTGGCAAAACTGGTTCAGCCATAACAGATGGTGTATGACTAACCCATGTTGACTAACCCATATTAAAATCCTAGTGGAGACAAGGCTGTTGTAGTTTTAATGCATTAGCTAGTCACAGTAAAGCCTATGCTCCCCCACTAGGGTTTACCAGGATTTACCCAAGTTAAAACTACAATTGCCTTCTCTTCTCTAGGACTGTAACACAACTTAGTTAATATGGGTTTGCTTAACACGAGTTAAAAATACATTTTTCCTACTGAAGACATAAGGTAAGGCTATGTCTTCACTGCTGAAAAAGGTAAGGTTTTTGCAGTGAGATAACTCATGCATATTAACTGTCCCACTGTACAATCCTCGTGGAGTTAGTGCATAGGTAGCTTTTACTGCCATGTAGCTAGGTGAGATCAAAACTATTTCCCCCAAACTGGGGTTGACCTCCCCATGCCACATCAAGGTAAACATGACAGGGCCTTGTCTCCACTGGGATTGTACATTAAGATAATGATCTCGAAATAGTTATTGCAGTGAAAAAACACATGCCTTTTTTGCAACGAAGACAAAACCCCAGTCTCACTTAAGCATGGCTGTTAAATTCTAGCTGTGTAGATGATTTTAGTTAAAGCCAGCGTAGATGGGTCCTTGCAAACAAGTAGTGGCAAACATCTAGCCTACGTGCCAAACGCAGCTCACTCTGTTCTTCAGTGTAAATGAGTGCCTTAATAGTTGTATAGGTTGGGAAGACTACAGTTCCCAGTATGCTGTGCTACTTCTCGATCTGAGTGGACTGCCCAGCCAGCATTACTGCATGCTGGAAGCTGTAATCTCTGATGGCCAAACCGTCCTATTAAACACGAAGATGCTGGAATCTGCTCAATTTCATGTGAATGAGGTGTGGCCCTTGGACCACAGTAAATTAGCAGTGGGACTCTGTTACACTGACTTTGGGCATTGTCCCTGCATTAGATGATATGCCACCAAAGGTGCTGTGAAGCAGCCTAATAGCTAAGGAGAAGGAATCCATCAAGGTGTTTTCTCTCCCATTTTTAACCACTTCCTTTTCTGGAATGGATGGCTCTGTTTGGCTCTGCCATATCAGAGCTTCCAGAGGCCAATGCAGCCCCAAAAACTTTTTATTTTAAAACCTGTAGGGACTGAGGGTTTTGTCGGTGTGACTGGAATTTAGATTTCAGTCCAATAATGGGTCTGTAGTCTTAGAATTAAAATGGGGGGGAAGTATTTCGGAAGATCCAATAGGGACAACAGGCCTGACTGTGAAGACCACATGCTCAGTGGCATTCATCAGTAGGGATGGGCAAATCTGAGACGTTCAAAGGTTTCGTTTTGGATGAGCAGCTGAAAACTCGGAGGCCATTGCCCAGCCAAAGCAGTTCTAAACTCTTTGAATCTTCATAACTGGGCTGGAAAATTGTCTCCATAGGGCAAAACTGGGCTTGCAATCTGTCTCGTTTGCTTCCAATTGTACTTTAAATTGCTTGCAAACATTTCCTGTGGTATTCTGGCACTTCTGCTGGTCCTGGCTGGGACTTGGGAAATTTTATTTTATTAAAGTAGTACCCTGAGACTCCAATCATGATTGGGACCCCCTTGTGCCAGGTGCTGAACAAGCGTCTAAGGAGAGACAGCTCCTTCCCAAGCATGTACAATCCTGCACACTCTTATGCCCATGAGTAACTTCATGCAGAAGAGCAGTCCATTTGAGCTCAGAGGCTACACATGTCCATCAAGTTACTCACATTACTTAAGTTACTCAGCCCTGGGCCTCAGCAAGTCTAAGCCAGCCCTGGCGACCCCACTGAAAGGGGGTCGCGACCCACTTTGGGGTCCCAACCCACAGTTTGAGAACCGCTTTATAAATAATTGCAGGGTCAAGGCACTGTTATTTATTTGTTTGCCTTGCCTGTTTGCTAATTTAAGTTTATGTTGAAGCTACAGATATTCTATTTATTTTTAACCCTTCTCTACCTTTTATTTTTTTCAGAAGTTAACCTCTGGAATGTTCAAATTGAGTCCAGTTTCCCCCTGGAGCAGAGATGGGTCTGATCTGGATCCAAACTTCCCTAATGATTTAGTTTGAGCCCATCTCTAGTTTCAAACAACTGTTTGGAGGGGAAAGGTGATTTGGTATTTATGCAAACTGGTTGGCTTGTCCCTTCTCCCAAGCTGCCTTCTTTTCCATAATACTGGTGTGACCTGCTCTTGTTATTTCAGTGTCACACACCCATTAGCCCTTAAGCCCAGTACAGCATTTGTGCTGCATGTCCTGCTGAATCAGCAACTGGAGCAGCAGTCCCGGCCATAAGGAGGGCAAGAAAAATAAGAAGCTTGAACTTGCCAGTGCTCCTCAAACAGGACCTCCAAACCCAAAGGCTGCATGCTGGCCTGGGCAAAATGAGCACATGGTCTTAGTCCAGTGGTTCCTAGTGGGCGGGTGTCCGCATCACAGAAACCATTATTATAAATAGCACCCTTTGATGGCATTCTCATCACAGAAACCAAGGACTGAATTGGCCACAGAGTAAAAAAATTCCCTTTAGCTCAGTGATGAGGCACTTTGGCAGGAGAACAGTGGATGGGGGAAGCTTGTGCAGCCCATCCTGTACCTGTTCTGTGTATATATACAGAGGGCTTCAGTCTCCATGGCTGTAGCACTAAAAAAACTGCCCTTAGAGGTTTAAAAAAAAAAAAAAAAAAAACAATCTAAAGAGACAGGCAGGAAGAAGTCACATTTTTCCAAAATATCCAGTGCTGAATTCGGGAAGGCTGGAAGAAGGCCAAACAGCTACAACGATGGAAGAAAGTTTGGGGAACTTTCACTGGAGTGTTCAGAAAAGTTTTTCAAAACTGCTCTCCCCAGCCTGCAGCAGGAGAGAGAAAACCTTGGTGGGCAGAGGAGAAGCCGCTGCTGCCACCCCCTCTTTTTCTTGCTGCCAGATAAAGAGGACAGACTCTCCTTTTTCAGCCCATTCTGGTCACACAATGGGAGAAGGGGATCAGCGCCAAAATTACAAGTGTGAGCCCTTAATGCATCAGGTTGAACAATAGGCTTTGGAAGCGTCTGTCTTGTCGAGAGAAGCAGTACAGCTAGTTCTGGCCATTCAGTGCCATGGAAAAAAAGCTCATTGTCCTGGTGAAAAACTCCCTCGAATGAAAACACCCTCCTCCTCTTTTCTTCAGCTTCCTAATGGGAAGCAAAATAACAAACCAGGCCCACAATTAAACAAACATGCCACTAACTGAGCAGAGCTCAAGTGTAACAGATGTTGTTACAGTTAGTCCAGGCTGGGGCAGGGAGGGGGGGAGCTAAACTGTGCAGTGTCTGGCTGTGGTTACAGAGACGCTGTCATTGTAGGGGTTTCCTTTGCTGCTTTGTGTTTTCCTTCCATCTCTTTCTCTTTCTCCTCCTTTTTCTCTTGTACTCCTTTCACGCGCTCTCTCTCTCTCTCTTTCCATTTTTGTCTCGTCTCTTCTGCCTTGTTTCGTTCCAACACCTCGTTCATTGCAGATGTAGATTTATGTTTTTTAACAGTAGAAACACTGATTAGGTTTCAGAAAATCTAAGAGGAAGGAGAAACTGTTTGAATGGATCTTTTAGGGTAGGATGGCTTTTATTACCACAAGGGAACTAGCTCCATCCCCTCGTTAAAATGCTCTCTCTGTTAGGGTGCTCTCTGGCACAGAGAAATGCCAGCAGGTCTTGGTTCCCAGTGAATTTGAGATCCCATTATAAAAAACACGCTTTTAAAATATAGGCCAAATTCTGCACTCATACCAGTGTAAATCCCGAGTAGTTCCATTCACTCCTCCTCAGTGTAAGTGAGAGCAAAACTTCATCCTTCCTCTTTAAGACATTCAAAATGGTCATGTTCTGGTGTTTTCCTTGCCCCCAAGAAAGCTGGTTCGGCGTTTGAGTCCAGGGCTTGGATTTATACCCAATCCTGACACTGCAGGGGCCACTACTTTGTTAGATGTGGGTGAGACCATCCATCTGAGGTTCTGTCAGTGTGTAAATTTAAGATCTTAGATCATAAATGGAGGTGAAATAACTGTGAGGTCCTGGCCAGTATTCCCTGTATTAGCAGACCAGGTTCTGTGACCTACCAGCAAAGCTACAGCAAAGTGCATTATGGCTGCTTTGCTAGTAAATAACTCACATGTGCTTTGCGATCTCTCAAGTATAAAAGATGCTAAAGGAAACAAAATTCTATCCTCTTTCCATTTTCACACACAAAACTTTCTGGATATGGAAAGAGTCTCATTGGAATGTTGTGGGCAGGTTTTATTTCTACCTGGGAGGGTACATACATCAGGCATTTGAGAGTCAGAGAAACGTTGAACATTAGCAATAAATAAATGCAGAAGTGAGGGAAGGTGGTTATTTATTTATTTATTTATGAATTTGCATTCTGGCAAGTACTTCGTGTGATACATTTTATAGATTTCCAGAAGGCTTTAACAGTGAACACAGAGAGACTGTCTTTCGATAATTATGGCATGTTATGGAAGACCTACAAAAATAATTAGAATAAAGGATTTATATGATCCATGCCAAATGTGCAATCAGAAATTATGATGTCATATGCCAATGATTTGCCGTGGAACCTGGAGTAAGGCAACAAATAGTATGTCCAAACTATTGTTTAAACTATTCATTGACTATGTCATGAGGAAAGTAATTGCAGAAGGCAACTGAGGAATTTTGTGGACAAATTATAAAGCATAATTGGATGACCTTGTTTTTGCTGATGACATCGTCCTGCTTTGTTCAACACACAACTTAAAGGAATAAAAAGACACAGCTTTTGGCAGATACAGCAAAACAAGTTGGTTTGTTTATCAACAAGGGGAAGACAAAATATATGGCTATCAGTTTCCCAAAAGTAACCATTAGAATGGATGAAAAAACACGAGAAGAAGTCATTTTGCTGATCTCGGGAGTGAGATGTGCTGTGATGGTGACTCCATGCTGGATATCAAGCAACAAATATCAAAAGCATCAAAAAACTTTCCTGAACTTGAAAAGATTTGGAAAAGTAGTATGATTGAAACAGACAAAATAATGTGAATGTTTAACACCGGCATCATGTCTGTCCTCCTTTATGGAGCACCGTCATAGAAGTCTACACCAGAAATTGATAAGAAAATCAATTCATTCCAAAGTAAATGCCTGTGGAAGACCTTCAGAGTCCATTGGAAAGTTTCTTGCACCATCAGAAATGTTAAGTATAGCAAACTAATCTAAAGCATCAAATGTGGTAAGAAGATGATGAAAGATATATTTGTCATGTTTTAAGTAGGCCACCAGCATGACTTCCATGCAAGTGATAATGCATGCCACTAGGAAAGAGAAAAGAGGGCAACCTAGAGATACATTAAGCAGAACAATAGAGAAAGAAGCCAAATCCATCAACATGACACTCAGAAGCCTGCACAGACCAGCATAAGACACGCCTCCCCCCCGCCCCATGCCAGAAATCAGCAGATGCCCTATGGACCTGAGGGCAAAGGAAGATAAGGAACATTCTGGTAGCACCTAAAGGGTGTGTTTTATTTTTTAAAATGTATTTACGCTTACGAGAGAAGGGGACTGAAATTAGCTGGCGAGAGTGGGACACTCTGTGATCTGGTGTTTTTCAGGCTTCCCCCACAACGTTCTGACAGTATCCATCCTGTCTGACTTGTGGCACTCCCTGCTGTTACAATCCAGCTTCACGCTCACCCCTCCCTGACAGTGCAACTCAATCCTCACCCTCTAGCACAGTGAGACTCAGACTGAGGCGTGCGAGCTACAAATGGCTCTTTAATGTGTCTCCTGCAACTCTTTGCAGCACATGATATGAAAACACTGTGTGACTTACCGTAATTATTAACTAATCTACGTTATTAACCAATCAGGATGCTTTTACTATTTAATTAACCAATTATAGCTGATTATATGTATGTCGTTCCGCAAGGACAGTTGTACCAGGTTAAACCACTGCCAAACCCTCTGGAAAATAACATTTGCAATTTGTCCTTTTCCTCCTCTCCTCTCTTACAGGCAAGAAATATGCCATTACAGAGGGTGAAGTCAGAGCTATGTCACTGTGTCATTTTTCTCTTGCTCAGCTGCCCTGGTGAGCCTGAGCCAACCTCTCTTTCAGGCTGAGGCTTTCATGGCTCTGATGCAGTTGATGACTGGAGTCTTTACTACAGCTGAGCTTCTTAATCCCCAAGTCCCCATCTGGCAGTGACTGAGACGTTTGGCAGCCCAGAGCCTCGCATTCCTCAGCTTTTCTGGGACAGTATCTCTGTCTGGGAGAGCTGGAATCAGCAGCATTCCCTTAAAGCCTGTGGCAAGGAGAACAAAATAATTTGGCAGATCATAGAGCTGGGGCCTGGTTGCCCTCTCTCTCTGGATGTGTTTATATCAGAGAGCCGTACCATACTAGTTGAATCAGTGGGATTGCACCATTGCAAGATAGAATGATTCCGTGAATCCACACGAGCCCTCTTGCGTCGGGTGCACACAATGCTTTGCGCCCACACAAGCACTCTCTGCCAGAGTTGCAGGGCCTCTGGTTTGTCCACCTATCCCACGTGCTCAGCACATCTCCCTAGGGCAAGTGTATAATATCTATGGCCTATGATATCTATTTGCACCTGTCCACATTTTTGGTTTATTGCTTTGCCTGCTTTGAATGATTCTGCCCTGTATGAGGATTCATGCTTGCACTCTGCGGGGGAGGAACTAAGACCCTGCTACTCCCTCATCTTGCAGATGCAATGGTAGAGAATCTCTAATTACCTCCAGGCCCTCTGCCAGCCCACCTGTGGGCCTGAAGACCAATGCAATATTAACATAAGCTTGAGGAGGTAAGGTAAGCTGCTTCTGTGTCTGTCTAAAACAGGGGGTTGGAGGAGAACTCAGGTCTGCCCAGAAGCGGGGAAAGAAGGCAGTTGGAGGCTGGTCTGAACCAAGAGCAGCCAAGGACTTCAGGCAGGGAATGTGACACAGTAGTGGAGGAAAAGCTGGTTAGCCTTGGTCAGAGTGTGTGCATTCTACCTGGTAGTGTGAACACCTGTACGCCATAGGTAGTAATTGTGTTGAGGACATGTGATATGCAAGGTGTATGCTAGTATAGACAAGGCCATGCTTTGTTCAAGCTCACTGTGTATTTATTTGTTGAGATCCATAGGCAATAAAGAAATAAAAACAGAGGCAATGTTGCCATAAGCACCAGATCAATTATTTAGCTGGGAGGTTAAAGACCCATAAATGGAGGAAACAGGGAAGTTTAATAAAGTTGCGCAATCCAATGGTCTGTTCTGACAGTTTTGTTGCTGGTGGATAATATGGGGCCCTGGAAACATTTGGCCAAAATCACTTCCTGTGTGTTTTGCATTTTCAAAGAGCTGGTTGCAAACTTGCGAACTCTGCAACTCCAGTCTTGCAAACTCTATATCACCATTTCAGTGTCTATGAGCGACTCAGCTGTGGTGCCCTGTAGTCCAGTGCTGACACTTGTCACCAAGTTTCTTGGAGAATGTTGAGTGATACTTCCCTTCTTCAAACAAAACTGCAGACAACAGAAATCCCACTAGAACCAAACAAATTTGCTATCGAAAAACCACCCTGGCAAACAATTTCAAACTACTCAATCTGCAGTCAAAAGCAAAGATCATGAGGGCACCAAGGCTAAATTACTGACAAGCATGTGACATATCAATTCACATTTCACATGAGAATTGTTGCTGGTTTGCTGCCATTTACAATGAGATGAAGTATCTCAAGTAGAAAGTTAAACCAGGGCGCTGGTTTTGACTTCCTGTCTTTTTCACAGGTGCGCGCGCACCCTTTAGGGGAGAGAGAAACCATGCACAATTTTTGCAGCAGAAGTTTTAAACAGGTTTGTGCTGAAGTTTGGTAAAATGACTGGGAACTTCCCCAAGTGGATAGGAAGGCATCAGAATTTGAAAAAACTGGGAGAAAGAGAAAAATCCTGTCCTAAAAACCATTAATGAAATGTTGTTTAAAGTATTTGATGCCCGTTTTACCACCACACTTTTACACCTGCACACGCATGCACATGGTCACGGCCGGCATCTCTCGCTTGTGTTATACAGCTCACTCATGCAGAATTTTAAACCTAAAGCCAGGGAAGATGTTATCTGTTGTTAAAACAATGAAGCTAAATCCTTCGTTATTTTAAGCTTCCTCCTGAAATGATACCCAAATGAGGGACCAAAGGAAAGTATTGGGCAGAAAAACTAGGGCTGTGAATGACATGGCTCTTTCCTCAGCCCTAAGCTACCAGAGCTCCTCAGTCACTTTCTCGTCAGGTGATAAAGAGAGTCAGGGCCAACTAATCCAGCTAGGAAAAGATCTAGCTTAAACCTTTTCACCGAACGTGAAGGGAACCTTTTCTGAGATTTGAGAAGTTTGGCTAATTCTCCCCCAACCCCACTTTGTTACTTCCGTTGCTGCTCTGTCTTCTGGTTTAATTCCCATCCAAGACAGAAGTGGAAATGCCAATATATCACAAAAGGTAGCTGTTCGTACAAAATGTCCTGGCCAAGTGGAAGCAGAAGTAATGGCTACTTCTTATCATATGTTCACACCCAGGTTAGAAAATCTAAAATGTTTGCTCATGGGGATAAACACCCAAACTTTTAAGATCTTATCTTGTGTGGTCTCATAGACAGGGTGAGGGACTAGCAGTCAGAAAACTGTCTGACTGTGCCACTGATTCACTGTGCGGTGTGTCGCATCTGCCTCAGATTCCTTGGGCCGTAATCCAGGTCCTCCAGCACCAGACAGGCTGCAAAGCTGCCCTAAACAGGCAGCCGGCGATTTCCTGGAGGGTGGGAGGCAAATCCCTGTGTGGCTTAGAGCCAGGGAAGAGCTGGGAGCAGGAAGGGACATGGCCAAAACGTACTGTCTTCAGCAATTCCCAGCTGCTGTAACAGCCCCCTTGAGAGCTGTTAGAAAGTGGAATAATTCAGAACAGCCCTGAGGGACTGGGGTGAGTGCAAAGATGACATACAGCCAGTTCTGTCCCCATCACAGGTCCTGAGCCAAGCTTGGCTTGGCCAGGCAAAAAGAATTGGAGCCCATAAGCGTAAAATGGGGATATAAGGTTGCCTATATAAAAAGGTTTGGAGTCCTCAGATAAGAAGTACTAGAAGTGTGAAGTATTATTATTAATTTCCATTATATAAATTGCCCATCCCCAAACCTGATGGTTGTTTCCCATGACAGATCTATTCCCTCCCAACTGGTCCCGCCCCCAGAGGTGAGCGGCTTATCTTTCATTGGACACTGGTTCTGGGGAGCCATGTTCAGTGTCATGGACTGGGGTACCCTTGCTGGTTTTGGATGCCAAGATTCAGAGATAAGGTACCGCGTTTGGTGTGACCCCTTTTATTGGCTGCTGCAGCTGAACCAGCTGAGGGCCAGATCTAGTGTTCAGATTTTAGCATCCCTGTGGTTATTCTTGGGAGTTTGCTACCTCCCCACACCCCTCGAAAACCAATTAGTTTTGGCATGTCATCATGGCCTCATTACGTATTCATCCAGCATTAGGACAAGAAGATGTAGTATCATCTCTTCATCCCTTCCCACCTCCAGCTCTGTGCTACTGCATGGGGCAGCATCCACAATGCATCTCACCTGTCTGCGCCTAAAACCATTCTTGCTGGGCCACTATCAAAGCTCTCAGTGGGAGAAACTCCCCTCTGATCCCACAGTTACAATTCAAATGCTGTCAGGAAGCTAAGCTCTGAGGTCCTTACTGAGTCAAAACTCCCTTTGGTACTGAGTAAGGTCAGGATTTGTCCTAAGATATCTAAACTTACAGCACTAAAAGAAGCATCATCATCATTACCTAGTCTCCAGTGACTGGTATGTACAAAGTTTTGGAATACTCCACTTTTCTTAGTCAGGCTTTGATGACTACTTGCTTTTTATGATTACCTTTAGTGTTATTTTTATAAATTCCAAAGCCAGAAGGGACCATTGTGACCATCTAAACAGACCTCCTGTATAACGCAGGCCATTGGACTTCCGAAAACAATTCCTAGAACAGATCTTTTAGAAAAGCCATCCAATCTTGAGATTTAAGGCTCTGACTAATTGCAGGGCAATGGCCAGGTTTATAACACAACAGTGTGTAGCCTGGAGCAATCTCTGCTATAATTACACTGTATAAATTCCCCCATTAGAAATGACAGTGCATTGGCATAGTATACAAAGCAGCCATGGCCCAGTCAGCTGGCTCTGTGAAAATCTGTCTGACAATTGTTTTCCCTTCTTGGTATCTGATTGACACTTGGTACAATGATGAGACTGTTATATGACAATGGATAGAAGCCACAGGCCTTGTGGAGTTTCTCATTGCAGCTGCAGTGTAGTCAATTTCATGAGTTGGTTTCTCTACACTAGGCCACCTTAAGTTTTGATCACTCTGATGGATAAAACCAAAAGAATAACTAGGAGTGCACAACATTATGATTAGGACACAAATCGGAAAAAGTCTGTGAAGTTCCAAGGGGTTGTTTAATTTGCCATAAGGAGGAGTTACTTTTCTTTTTTCGCCATGGCATGAGTGAGGGCCAGTTTCAGGATTTGTCTCAGCCTCTCATTGTTTTCTGTCATGACATTGCATAACAAGCCAGGTTGTTCTGATGATGTATTGTGGTGCAGCGATGCTGCATCCCGACAGTGGCGGTGTATCCTGATGTGCTCATGTGTTCCATCCCATCATAGTGATATTGCATCACAACATAACTGAGCAGCATCATCATGTTCCAATGCGATGTCACCACACAGCAACCTACCCAAAATGAAGTCAGGATTTTTAAATGATCTGCCGAGGCGGAGGATGATTCTGTGACCACCAGGACAAGTGTCAATCAGGAGCCAGGCTTATCTTTTGTAGATTTCACCATTTGGTGCCACAATCTTCCTGAATATTATTTGAGCAGAGTTGGTCAAATTCTTTCCTGATTTAAGAACGCTGAATTCAGTGGAGACCAGGGATGAATTTATACATATTAATTTTCTTCATCTTCTTACAGAAAGAGAGAAAATGTGTGTAAAGTTGGGAAACATGCACCCAATCAAAACATCTAGAGAAAGAATTCATAGTGCCCTGCAAAGGAAAGGGCTATAGAAAAGTGACCTGCCTTATTTCATACACGGTAGCTTAAAACAGCAAAATCCTCTGAGCTGTCAATGGAATAATATCAAAGGGCTGCATGGTTCAGGAGATTAGGAGTGGGTTATGAAGTTTTCCACCTTTAGGACATTGATTCCAATCTGACCAATGACTGGGGAATCTAGATTGCTTCAGGGATTGGGAATGGGCTGTATGGAGTCTTTTTCTTCTAGTTCACTGACTCGAATATGGTTCAGGGGACTGGGACTGGGTTATGGAATCTTGCCTCTCTAGGCCGCCAATTCCAACCAGACTAGATTGATAGAGCGTAAAAGAAAATAGAGTAATTTGAATTAGGATGAAAAACATCTAGTAGATCATCCAACCTGCCTGCCGGCCAGTGAAACACTGCTCTCTACGGTATGTTGTCTAGAGTTTTGTCCAATCTAGTTACAAAAGTCCCAAATGACTGGACTTCTGTGATTTCCGATGAAAGAGTGGAAGAATATTCCACAGCCTAGTTATCATCATTGTGTCTCTTGGTCGGACTTGTGTGAAATAAGTGGATGGTCTCGGTCCGTTTTCTGGTGGGCAGGTGGCCATCTCATAGAAAAAGCTCTGGTACTAATTTGTGCGTTGTTGGCTGTCTCAGTTGAAAAGCCAAGGACTGAATAGGCCTTGAAGTCTGTTTCTTTACCAATAAGAATGTAGTGGGCAGGCAGATTTTGTCTCACCGAAAGAGATGGATCTCTCCGGTTCAGGGTTGAGGAACACTGCAGAAGAAGCCTGTGCTGCCACTGTCCATAGTTAAATAGCGGTCTTTGTGGTTAAACAGATTGTTCAAATGCCTTGGGCTGCCAATTCAGAACCATTCCCCAGCACTAAAATTTAATTCACATTTATTTTTAGAAAAAGAAAACAGTGACACGAGGTCCCATTTCCGAAGCATTAAGGTTTACAAATCCACACCATTAAGAGCAGCATTCTGTGTCAAACTTAATGTCCAGGCTTCAGCAACAGCTGAGTGGAAGAGTGTATGGTCCTTGTTTGTTCTACAACACAGGAAAGTGGTTGTTTTCTATACTGTAAATATGCATTAGGAAAGCTCTTACAGGCTTGTGTTAGGGATTTGATGTTTTTAACTGACAACATTCCTTACATTTTTGTATAACTGCCAAGAAAACTAAATAAAATGGCTTTTTTTTGTGTTTTTTTCTAAGAATAGCCCTGCTTCTTTGTAAATATAGCAATGGGATTGTTGTTAATAATTCTTTGGGAGAATAACTGGTGTTATTGATGTTAAAGAGTAGAAAGATTGCTGTTTCTGTGTCTTGGAAACACAGCTAACCAGGCATTTCTTATCCAGTGATGGAGATTAGACTCCTGTAATTTTTGTGGCGAGAGGTGAAGAAATGTGAGAATGAGGGCTGGCAGATGAATGCAAAGGAAATACAAACGGAGTCAAATCCTCCCTCAGGACAAAAACTAAATCTTTTCTGGAGTTCAAAAAGGTTGATTGCCACTCCTTCCTTATTTTTTAATTTTCATCTGGCTGGCAGAAATGCCAATATGTCAACAGAAGGTCTGTTCTTGGAATATATGCGGCCTACCTTATACCTCCACAAAATTTGGTAAACACCACCCTGTTGAGGTACCATCTCCTTAAAGTTGAGGAGACAAAGGCACCGAGAGGTTAAAAGACAAATTTTGAAATACAGCCTCTGATTTGTTTGTACAAATTAGGCCCACAATTAATTGTTGCTACACCAGGTAGCATTTACTTATTTAACTACTTGATTTGCAGTTAGATGCTTAAATACTGTCATTTGTGCCTGCAAACTTCATGGGCTGGGTTGAAGCCTTTTAAACAATCAGACCTTAAATGTTTTGCCCAAGGCTACACAGCAAGTTATTGGTAGAGCCAGGATTAGCATTTGAGTTCCTAGCTCTCAACTCCATGCTCAGTTCACTAGTCCACTGCCACCCTGGAATTAGGAAGATCTGTAAATTTCACAAAAGAGGCTGCTTTACAGCTCAAGTTTGCAGAAGTAAAAGGGTTGGATACAAATTTGTACGTCTGACCCAAGGCACCTGCCTTCCCTGAAGCTGTGGTTTCTTGTGGCCCCCTCAATGGAAGCACAGATTAAAGTGGATGTGGTTTTCACTATGTTGTTGAGGGTAAAAGGGCCACACTGTCAATGTTTGCAGGGTCTCTCAGATGACAATGAGCCAGACCTGAGGTTCAGATAAGCTTCTAGACATTTTGGTGTTTATCTATGGACCTTATTAAGTTCCCTGATTACTTTCCAAAATTGGGTCTTCTTGCTTCACCAGAAACACTCAGTTTTCATTTTTAAAATTTTTCTGCAGATGCACCTATCGTATGTATATTAAGCCATGGACTCGCAGATTTGGCCACATTCATCCTCTGTTGACTGTCTCTCTGCTTAAATGAGAAGAGTGCCAGGTGGCAAAATAAGTCCTGTCCTTTTATGTATATATTTTTACATCAAAAAGATGACATTGTTAAGAGTTCAGGTAGCCAGACGTCCATGTTGGGAAATTGTTTTTGTCCCTCCAAAGTTTGGTTATATATTTCTTTATCCTTATCAGAGAGGTTTGTTCCATATCCAGGTATTGTTTAGAAGCCAGTATCGTTGCATGTTTTGGACCTAAGAAAAAGCCATCTGAATCTCCACCTTTTCTCTCACCCTTTTGCTGAGAGCCTTGATGACACCCTTCCAAAAACCTTTAACATCTAGCACAGTTCTGAGATATATATATCATGGATCGCGTCAGGAAATGGCATCTCCACCAGATCCAGCCAGAGGCTTGGGTCACATGTTTTGCGTTTAACGAGAATATTGAGTAAATTATATTGGAAGGAGAAATTAGTGGAAATTGTTGAAATTAGATATGGGTCAAAGCCCAAACCTTGAATCTGAACCTCTTTTGAGTATCACAGAATGGGGAACAAATTCAAATCTCCAGATCTGAACTCACCTCTGTAGTTTTGATCCTGGGTTAGATCCTGTCCCAGTGCTAGCAAATTGGAGGCCCTAAGAAGGAATATTCCTCTCCCTCCCCTACAAACGCATACTAATAATTAATAAGGTACCCCCTTGGCTGCTTGGGGCCCTAAGCAATTGCTTGGCCTGCTTAAACCTAGCGCTGGCTCTGGCTGGACCCCAAGTTGGAAGGAACCTGTTTTCCAGTTCAGATTCAGATGTAGAATAAATCTCATGAGAACACCTATTCTCATGTGATTTCAGCCCCAAATGGTGGCATTCCCCATGAAAACAGCTAATCCCATAAAATTTTCACCATTCAAATCTAAACCCAAAATCTAACCTTGATGTAGCCATTACCATGAGTTGTGAAACAGTGACAGGAGTCCGTCATGAGCATCATGATAAAGTGTGTGTGCGACAAAAACAGTATGTAAGACAAGAAAACCAGGGAAAATATCACAGAGGTTCACTTTGTTCAGATAGGTGTCTGTCAGAGAACTTGTAACACAAATTCTGTGAGTCCAGGTACCATTGATTTATGATTCCTATATCATCTGAGAACTGGACCAGAAAAGACCACTAGGATCACCCACTATAATTCTCACACTTTCACCAGCACCATGCCTCCAATTAATCCATCATTCTTACAAATGTCATATCTGCCCTGTTCTTGAATGTCTGGAGTAATGGTGCCTTAATTGCCTCCCTAGGTTGTCGGCTCCATTTCCCAGTTGTAGGATTTTTTCTTAACCTCTCGTCTAAACTCTAGTCCAAGGTTAAACTCCTTAGCTTTTAGCCACGAGTCCTTGTCCAAACATCTTCAGAAACAAAATAAATTCCCCTTCATACATATTGTTTCCTTAAAAGGAAGAAATGCCATCATGTCCTCCTGAATCTTCTATTTTCTAAACTATATAAATTGTGCTCCATCCATCTCTGTACAAGTTACCCTCCAATCTGGCTTTATTGTGGTTATTTATAATGACAGGTTTCAGAGTAGTGGCCATGTTAGTCTGTATTCGCAAAAAGAAAAGGAGCACTAGTGGCACCTTAGAGACTAACCAATTTATTTGAGCATAAGCTTTCATGAGCTACAGCTCACTTCATCGGATGCCACCAGTACTCCTTTTCTTTTTGTAGTTATTTAGTTTTTCTACAATTAGGTGCTCCTGAAATGTTTCAGTTCAGCAAAACGTCCAACTACAAAGGATGAGGCAGCATCTGCATGTCTATCCAAGTTACTCTGCTCAGAATGAGGACAGATTTTCTTTTAAGTCTCAACCCCATTAATCCCAGATGAGCCTGCACTACAGTTCGATGTGGGGTAAACACGGTCTCCTGGTCCCTTCCACATGGCCAAGTAAAAGGGCTCTAAAATTTGAGGACGGAATCACCAGAATAGATGCTGGAATGACCATTCTGAATGCATGGAATGCTGCACAGAAACACAGCTTATGGTCAGAATCCATTCTAAATCTTCCTCAGCGTCTCAAATCCTCTTTTATATGAGTTCCACTCGAACAAACAAATTAAAGAATTTCATCTTCTCCTAGTGTGGTGGGAAAGCCTGGACCCTCAGCTGTGGTCTCTGAAACTGTAATAAATGTCACCAGTATCTTCCCCAGCTGAGGGTCCTATTTGGCTCAAAATAACCAGTATCTTAGCACTGATGGGAGTTAATTGGTGCTGATGCCAACTGGCAGTGAGAGAAGAGTGAAACAGCACATTCTGTTACAAACAAGACGAGTGTTCATCCTTGTCTTCTGCTCATCTGATTTGTTTTTTCTACATGACATGGAAAAGTGTGCCAGAGGGGTGTGATTGGTAAAGCACACTAACATGTTGCTCTCTATCTGCCCCATGTGGACCCTGCTGGTATTCTCTAAGAGGTACCTAATTCATGTTAGCATAGTCCTAACATGACCCAGGGAACTTTTAGAGCATGCCAACAGAGTCTACACGGGGCAGTTAGCACACAACACGTTACAAATCACACCTCTCCAGTGTGCTTTGCCGGCACTGTATAGGCAAGCCCTTGTGGCAGTTTGCAGAGATACCATTGTGGGTCATTGCACTTCTCTGATTAACTTATCTGCCTCAATTGACATTTGCTTCTTCTAGGCACAGTATTGATGACAACTTTCAAACTCAAGAAACAGCTGTTCTGATTAGCAACATGCCTGTAGGAACTGGAGCTTTGAGATACACTTTTCAGGGTTTTATCCCACGAATCACAATGGATTGAGTAGAATGCAGAGGTCTTTTAGCACATGCCTTAGCCAGACTTTATTTAGGTGACATTGCTCAGCCATCAGAACTAGTATCCTAATATCCTGCTGACTCACATTTTGCAAGTTAATGTCAACACCATTTGTCCCACTAGTGCAAATACGGCCTTGCCACATGTCTGCCAGTCTCCCGGTTGCATTGAGTCTAAAGCAGCCATTTTTTGTCAGTCCTTGACCAGAACAGATGGCTGAGCTTCGTGTCAGGATTCCAAAACCCTCTTGCGAGCTGAGAGACACAGGTGTTTTCTTTAACAATTGAATTAAGCTGTAGAAGGAATTTCCCTGAGAGCTTGTGTGATAGCTGGAGTAAAAATTATTCTCTTTCCCCATCTCTACCCCTCGGGACTCAGAATGCTCTCCAGAGATTCTTTAGGATACATTTCTCCTTTCCTCTGCTCCCATTCTGGATTTGAGTTACTTTATGCCAAGAAAATCTGATGACGTTTACCTCTCGAATGCTAATAAATGTTCCAAGTACGTCCAGCTGCACTTCGCCTGCTGGGTCATTAAGTGTACTGAGAACAACCCAGGTTAAATAGAGCAGTTGTACTGCGGAATGTGTTCCAGGTACGTCCCAGGTAGAAAGTGCTTGCCGCATTGCTGACCGTTGTTGTTGTTTATTGACTGATTTACATAGGATCCCAATCTGTTCTAGAAGTCTTGCAAGAATGTAAGAAAGCAGGTTCCTCCCTACAGAGCTTAAGTTCTAAAGACACAACATGCAGATGGGGGTGTGAAAAGAAGGGATTCAGTGTGAACTGCTTAAGTAGCCTTTGGGCCAGACTCACAAAGGTATTTATGCGCCTATGTCTGCAATGGGAGTTAGGTGCCTAACCTGCTTAGGGGGTTCTGTGAGTCCCACTGGATGTGTGTCTGTATCTTTAGACAACTGAATGCCTTGGTAAATCTAACACTTTGACTCTTTATCACATTCTGTTGGTTTTGTTTGTCTATTTATTTGTATTGTGGTAACACCCGGGGGCACCAGTCAAGGACCAGCACCCCATTTTGCTAGGCACTGCACAAACACAGAACAAAAAGACCCTTGCCTGCTTTTTCTCCCCCTCCCCCACCCTTTTCTTTAAATAGCCCTTGCCAGTTTTCTCTCTTTTTCCCCCCCTGTTCCTGACATATCCCAGGTACAACACCCCTACTGTGCTGCTGAATGTACAATGTACATGCCAGGTGCAACATACCTGCTGGGCTGTGTCGCTTGAGTCCGAGGTAGAATGCGTGCCACTAAGAAGGGGGTCTGGAGTTTGCATTCTGCTTCTCCACCCCCACATTAAGGTGATCCGTGTTTTGGGAGTGGTAAGTGTGTGATACAATGAATTGGAGAAGGCCAAATAAAGGTGAATTCAAAGCCCTATAGCCATGTTGGACATACCATAAGAATACCTTTGCTTGCAGTATTTCAGTGGTTCCACTGGGGACATAAAGAGACACACACACACACACACAATTATAAAAACTACATTAAATAAAAGATTAAAAACATTGAGCATTAAATATCCTGGTTCAAGTTTTGAATGAAGATTCCCTCCCATTTTTGGGTGAACTAGGTCTATTCCTTAATATTCTGGAGAAAAATGCACCCTGCAGAAACAATAGTTTCTGGGCACCTTGATGCGTCTCAAAAACATTTTCTGGAATCTTAATTTTGTGGCAGATGGGTCTTCTCTCATTCTGCATTTCCAGGGCAAACTTCCATTGATATCAGTGGGAGCAGAATTTAGCTCCAAAGCTGTTATTTAATAATAGGACAGAACGGTGCCTGACCTTTTCTTTTCTTTTTGTTTTGTTCTCCTGGGGTCCGAGCGTGTGTGCATCCCATCAGTTCTGTCCTCTTGGCTCCCAAGATGTCTCGCACGAATTACTTTATTTATTTTTTGTAAGAAAATATATTTTACTAGGCAGCTTTATGAGACCTGACAAAATGCCTCATAAATAACCCAGCAGGAAATATGGGGTAAATAAAATTTTTACAACTTTATGATAAACCTGAGAAGTCTTTGGTTCCTTTGCAAAAGAAATGAGCAGGGTATTGCATTAAGGAAAAGGACATGCTTGCTAAAGCCCAACAGTTACAGACATGATGCCTTTTTAACCTGTAATTCAGTCAAACAGGTTTGGTGGCAGTGGAAAATGTAAAGGGTCCTGTTTTGACTTCTTGGGTCATGCTCCCCGTGGATCTCTTTGTGCTGTAGATATTTTACACAGCGAGACTGATGCATTGATGCCTCTCACATATCTGCCACCAAAATATCCAGAAACTACTAGGTCCAGATGAATCTCCTCAGATGCACTAAGAACAGAACTCAGAGTAACAGCCGTGTTAGTCTGTATTCGCAAAAAGAAAAGGAGTACTTGTGGCACCTTAGAGACTAATTGGTTAGTCTCTAAGGTGCCACAAGTACTCCTTTTCTTTTTAAGAACAAAACCAGTTCTTTACCCAAAACCTAACACAAACCCTATTGCAGGTTCAAAAATTTTTGATCATTACAAAAATAATCATTCATTTTGCACAACTCTGTGCTTCCTGGTTTAGAAAAAATTGAAAGTGCCAAAATAACATGAGAAAAGTTTTCCATGGAGTATAGCTGGTCAATCAGGAAGTCCCGGAGTTGTCATAAGAAAGCCTGTTGTCTCAAGAGTTGTGTCCTAGTGCTGCAGACCCAAGAAGTTTAGATCAGCCTCCAAACTATTAGGTATTCAAATATTAATAAAAATTGCATAGCCCTGCTTCAACATCTGAGCAGTGTTTGGCCAATAAGGTATTGGAATGCAAATGAGGATTTCCTTTTTTCTCCATTTGAGAGACCAGGACTAGACATAATATACAGTGACCACATCAGGTGGAATTCTACTGCAAAGGAACCATCTCTGGCAGTAGGAAGTAACAGGAGATGCTTCAGCTCATGGAGAATAGGTGGCAGATATTGTCTCAACAGAGTGTCTACACCAACACTCCTTCATGACAAAGCACTAGAGAAAAATCGTGCAGGGAAGAAATCTGCACTTTTGAGTGAACGATTGCCAGGATAAAGTAGCCTTTTCTATCTCTATAATTTCTATGGTTCTCTGATCCACCAAATTATTTCTGTAGTTTTGTTGAAAACTAGGAGAGAGAAAGGCGGGAACAGGAGGCTGTTGTTGAGTGGAAGGCTGTGTTTAGCAAAAGAATTAGAAAAAATAGTACTTGTTTGTTGTCATCAATGTGTTCAGAGTTCCACACAGCTTAGGGTGGGGACTCTCACATTCTTCATAGAGAGATTGAACTATGGGTCACCTCACCCCCCATTCACTATTGCCTGGACCTCATCAATTCTCCCATTCCTGATCAGATGGCATCTCTGTGATAACTGCAGCAACTTCTTTAATGGAAAAGTGTTTAATGGAAGTGTTTGTAGTTGTCATTAAAATAATTTATTCAAGCCAGGTAGGAAAGATACACCATGGGTCTGGTCCAAAGTCCATTGAAGTCAGTGGGTCTACATGACCCACCAGGTCTCCATAGACCACCAGCAATTGTTCTCCGGGCCATGGTTTGGGAACCTCTGACATAAAGCAACACATAATCCTTGAACCAACGAGCTTGCAATCTAATGGCCTGATCCTGAAAGACACTGAAAGCTCTCAGCTCTCATTGAAGCAGGGTTCAGCAAGACGTCACTGGGAGCGTTGACTGAATAAGGGCTTCAGGCTCTGGCCTGTGGTCCCATAAAGCCTTTGGGGTTAAAGGCACTGTATAAAAGGAAGATGCAGTAATTATCCTCTTTCAGAAGGAAACTCCTTGTTCACACAAAGCATTACACTGTGATCACAATGATCTGCAGTCCTGTAGGAGCAGCCTGGGTTGTGTTAGGCTCTCCACACTCAGTCCCTGAAAGTGACTGACAGCATGTCAGGGGCAATTGGCTTTTTGGTGGTAAATGCTGCTTTAATAAAAGCCCATATGTTGCTGAGTTATCGGTTCTGAATCCCATGGTATTATCTCTGTGACTCTGTCACTGGCCCCCTTGATGCAGAGGTTAAATAAAATACCATTTTCTTCTGATTTAGCTTTTGTCTTTGGTAATCAAAATGCCCTTCAGGGCCCGATGCATTCAACCTTCCAGGTCAGAGCAGGACATGGGAAACCCCTTCCCAGGCATTTCACTGTAGATAATGTCCTGGCTGATTCATGAGATTATTCAAAGCACTGCCTTCTGCTGCGGCTGCTGCTGCAGCTGATGGTTCTTGGCTTGGGTGCTTTCTCCTTTTTCCCAACACCTCTTCTTCTTTTCAAATTGCCAAAGAGATTCTTGTCTGAGCAGTTTGGAAATTATAAAGACAATGCTCAAAATGTGCAGAAAAGAAGAGAGGAGCACTGCATGCTGCAGCCTGAGCCTGATCTGCGGGGTGGCACACACAGCGTGCGATGGGAAAGCAGGGGAACTCTTTTAATGCTACAGGCTGGGCTGAACCAGGGAGATAGGAAATACGGGGAGCTACAGCACAAGTTTGAGCCACAAGAGAGGGAAAGCAGAGGTGCTCCTGTAATACAGCAGAGCCAGAAAATAGAGCATAACAAGAGACAGTAAAATAGATACATCCCCCATAAGTGATCTCCACCATCACCATCAGCAATATGTGCTAAACATAGATCCCACTCACCGGACTAAGGGAACTGAAAATTCATCTTGTTTTCTTACAGACCCTGTGACATCCTGCCTCACCCAACCTGGAGACGCCAAAGCCGATGTGACATCCTAACGCTCATCCTACTGGGAACATCAACACCCCCTATTGGAGCATGGGGCAGGCCTAGGAGCATGGGGCAGGCCTAGGATGGATCAGGTACATCTCCTTTTACCAGGAGCACATGGTTTTGCAACCTTGCCTTTCATTTGTGATTTCATACCTTTTGGTGTCAAAAAAGGTGAAAAAGATAACACAACAGAGTTGTTCGATCATATGTTGAAGATAGTAACCACATAACGTATTTATTTGGACACATGATGTGAAACTCATATAATCTGATGGGATCTATTAACCAGCTTACTTATTTTTAAGTTTTCTGATGTACATAGGATCCGTGATGAAATAAAAGCTGCAGTGTCAGATATCCAGAGCTTGCACACACAACCTCAGTACGGTAATAATGCATGCATTCAGATGACTACATTTCCACATGCACTTACCCATCTGCGCATACAATCACAGTATTTCGATATATAGATAGCTATATAGATAGCCGTTTGCACATATAGCTGAGACAATAGTGTGCATCTATAACCACACAAATCTGTACAAGGTTTACACATGCAAGTGACCCTCACCTGGGGTTTGCCATTTTACCTTGATAAAGTTATTAAAATCCAAGTTCTGACTTCAGATTGGATCTTGGTGAAAGATCATGCTATGTGGGAAGACAGGGTTTTTAATTATTCAATGGAAAGATGAAAATATCCCTGTAAATGGAGATATGTTGGAGAAAATTGCCAGCATGTTTGTAGTTCTAGTCCTGAGAATGGGATCTCTTGGAATGGTACAGTTAGCATCAGAACTGCTGACTGGCTGCAACATCTTTCTTCTGGATACTGCCTTCCAGAAGAGGGACTTATGAGGGTGACCCACTCATATCCTGGCTGTTCATCCTAGCCATGGGTGAGATGCAGGGAGGTCCCTGGACTTGGGAGCTGGCACCAGCTGGTTCTGGTTTTGACTGTAAAAACAATCCTTGACTTCTCCAGCGAAATGGAACCATTTTTCAATCTGATGAAAATAAAACTTTCGAAGTCAAGCTGAAGAGGAGAAGAAGGAGAGATCTGAGAATTGCAGGGAGAAAGAGGAGGCGGCAGGAATGAAAGGAAAGCCTCTCAAAGCTGGGAGGGAGGACAAAAGGCCAACACCCCAGCAGTGATCACAGCCCCTCATTGCCACATTAGCAACATTATTCCATGTAGTAAACAGAGCCAGACCTGTTGGCACCTTCTCTCCTGGGACAATACAGCCTGAGCTTTGTTTCGGGTTGTGAGTCCCAAGCACACAGGGGGTGGCCTGAGGGTATGTCTATTCATACAAAGACAGCAGTAGCATACAGAACACACCCACTGAATCCAGAAAGGGTACTGTCTCCTTCTCCTGTGAAAGGCTGGGTTTAAAACAGCTTCCATGTTCTGACAACTGTGTTTAATTTTTGCCTCTTTTTTTTTGCTAAAATAATACTTGATGATATTGCTATTGCACTGTCCAGCAAATAGGCCTGTATCAAGACCCTTAATCTGGAGCCAGACTTTATCTCTGTAATGGGCAGAAACAAAAGACCAGATCCAAACGCACTTGGCCTGAAGATTTATAATCCAAATTCAAACTTTCCTAAAGTTTGTGGAGTTTGAATCCTGGCCCACTATACAGCAAAACGCAGACTGTGGCTGGTTCTCATTCACTCCCATCTCCGCTGTTTCCTGCAGATCTCAAAGTGTGTTATCAAGGTTTATTATTATTATCTGCATTTTACAAATGGGGACACTGAGGTGGAGAAGAAAATTAGCTTGGCCAAGTGACAGTAAGGCCTGGATACACTTAAAAGTTAGATTGATATAGCTAAGTCGATCAGAAGTGTGAAAAATACACACACCCTGAGCATATGGGGGGAGGGATAGCTCAGTGGTTTGAGCATTGGCCTGCTAAACCCAGGGTTGTGAGTTCAATCCTTGAGGGGGCCATTTAGGGATCTGGGCCAAAAATTGGGGATTGGTCCTGCTTTGAGCAGGGGGTTGGACTAGATGACCTCCTGAGCTCCCTTCTAACCCTGATATTCTATGATTCTATGTAGCTATGCTAACCTAACCCACAGTGTAGATGCAGGTATGTTGACAGAAGAACACTTCCATTGACATAGCTACCATGAGTCACAGAGGTGGTGTTTCTACACTGATGGAAAAAACCCTTCCATTGGTGTAGGCTGTGTCCCTGCAGGGTTATGCCAGCATACTTACAGGGACCTAGCTATGCCAGTGTAGTCTCTGTGGTGTAAACGTACCTTGAGTCAGTGACACAGATAAGAAGAGAGCCCAAATCCTTTGTGGCCCATTGCTGTGCTTTAACCACTAGACAGTTCTTCCAAGACCCATTCCAAGCAGGACATATGGAAGGTGTCTGATGGGAGTAACTCACCCCAGAGGACCTTTCCCTTCACCTAACCCTTCTAGATGTGAATGGACAGTGCAATTTCTTCTAAAGCAATTTCCATTGTTTTCCTTAATAACCTAACACTGTTTTACTGTGAGAACTCTGGGTAGCTAAGGCCCGGCGGTCCAGAGTCCATTAAGGTCAATGAAAAGACTTCTATTGACTTCTATAGGCTTATGGATGCAGCCCTACACAGGGAGAGTTGCTCAGTGCTTGGGCCATGTGTCCATAGCTTGCCTTGATGCTGTCATTTCATGTTTAAGAACATAAAGAACGGCTTAAATGGTTTCATGTTTAAGAACGGCTATAGTGGGTCAGACCAAAGGTCCATCTAGCCCAGTTCCTGTCTTCCAACAGTGGCCAATGCCAGGTGCCCCAGAGGGAATGAACAAAACAGATAATCATCAAGTGATCCATCCCCTGTCGCCCATTCCCAGCCTCGGGCAAACAGAGGCTAGGGACACCATCCCTGTCCATCCTGGCTAATAGCCATTGATGGACCTATCCTCCATGAACTTATCGAGTTCTTTTTTGAACTCTGTTATAGTCTTGGCCTTCAAGACAAGAAGTTCCTCTGGCAATAAATTCCACAGGTTTCCTGTGCATTGTATGAAAAAATACTTTTGGTTGTTTTAAACCTGCTGCCTATTAATTTAATTTAGCAAAGCATAAGGCTGGGTAGCTTTGTGGATTGGTACTGGGGTACAAAGCCTTGCACCGCTAGGTCAGTGGATTGAAACCAGTCTGGATTGATGGTGATGAAAGTCACAATAGTCTAACAACTATTTGTTGGCTTGTGTGAAATGCTTTGGGGGTCTCAGACCAGTTCCTAATGGGAAGATGTCCGTACTACAAATGGCCTTACTTGTTTCGTTATTTTCATCTCTTCCTCTGACCTATTAACAGACCCATCTTCTACCTAGTACTTCTGTTTCTTCAGATATATTTGTAAAAGGCCTCTCATTTTCCTTAATCCCTTTGGCTATAATTAACTCATTCTGCATTTTTGCTGCCCTTATCTTTTCCCTGCAAGCTTTAACTGACTGAATATTCTTGTTTGGTTGCCTCCCCTGTTCTCCATTTCCACTGAAGGTTTTCTTTTTAATCCTTAGATCTCTTAGCAGCCCTTGTGCTTTCTTATTTCTTGCATTCTTCTTCATTTTTTCCCTATCCAGCATAAATTATTGTGCCATTTAGGACTCCCAGCCTCCTCCTACACTGGTGGATTTCAGTACTTCCTCTCATTGCACTTTACTCACGAGATTTTTAATTCCCCATCATTTACTTTCCCTTATTCTGCTGTATTATGTGGTTTTTATTCTTTGCTATGCTGAATTCATGTAGTTCATGGTCTCTGGTTCCAAGCTTCCCTATTATTCTCACATTTTCAACCAATTCTTCTCTTTCACTAAAGTTCTTTTATTTTACATAAAATATCCAAGGTAAAAATGATAGGTTTTTTTCCATGAATCAGCCAGAAAAGTGGAGTGAATCTGAATCCAGTCATATTTCAGGAAGGACAAATTTGAATCCCTAGCTCCAAACCTACTCCTAGATAATACTTAGTCCTGCCATGAGTGCAAGAGACTGGACCAGAGGACCTCTCGAGGTCCCTTCCAATCCTACGATTCGATTATTCTAGTAGTTCCCAGGAATTCCTTGTCCATCCAGGAACTCCCACAAGCCCTTTTCTGTGCTCTTCAGCACAACCAAACTTTTCTGCACCTTTTGAAAAAAGGCCACTTGGTTTAATTTGCATTCAGGGCAAAGGTTCAGTTTAGTTCTTCTTTTATCCCAGAGTGTTGTGTCCTTCACTTTAATAGCAGCACAGCCTAGTGGTTAGAGCTCTTGGGGCCAGGGACTCCTCAGTGCTAAGCCCTACAGCTCTGCTAGTGACTGGGTGGGCAGGGGCCAGTCACTTGACCTCTCTGGAAAATGGCCGTGTTATACTTAGGTCACTTATCTCACAGGAGGGTCGTGTGGATTAACTACCTAATGTGCCTGTTATGCTTTGAAAATGTAGGCTAGGCTTCTCTGAGCCAGCTAGGTCCTAGGGGACGTGGACACCCGTTTCCATTCACTGGGCTATAGTGCTATAAGAGCTATATCACTGTCACATTGTGCCCTGAGGTGTAACTCCCAACAAAGGCAACGAGGGTGCACTGCACATGGTACAGGGCAGGACTAAGCCAGACCTTATGATGATGTGGCTTGGTGTTAATGAACACTGAAACAGCAGCAGGTGTAAACAAATGAGATTTTCCATCAGTGCCCACCAGGGCTCTCTCTCCTTTCCCTCCTATTTGCCTTCCTCCCACCTCTAGCTCTTCCTTGGCTTCCTGAGTAGGCTCCAAGGAGAGCAGGGCAGCAGCATGGGCCCTGCAGGTACACAGGGTAATTTGGTGGATGGAGATAGTGATAAATAGCTCATTCTTTTGTCCCCATTATTTTGGTAACAGATGCTAAAAAGACCCCATTAAAGGTGAATTGCGGGTGACTGTGTCAGGCTGTTGGCAGCCGGAACCCTCCCTTAATTTCCCTCAAACAAGCCTTCTCCTTGTCAGGGTTGTAGGCCCACTAGCCTCTTGGGTTCCTGCTGTGTGAAAGGAAGGGGCTGTCTCCAGATGCAATGCCGATCCCTCCTGCCCACGAAGGAGCGGAGAGCGGCCCAGTTTCAGCCCACCCTGCACTTCATTCTGCTCTCCCAGGCCCCATGTGAAAGGAGAACAGGCTTGTTCTCTGGTGTGAAGAGCAGAGAAAGGGAACTGAGTTTGGCATCTATTTTTTCCCCTTAATGTAATTATTCTACTCCGTGCTGAGCACTCAGCCCACTTATAAATATAAATGGAGGAAGAGAGAGCAGACAACTCCAGTCAGCCTTTGGAGTTGATGCACTAGGAGTTCAGGGGCTGAGCTGCTTAGACAGCAAGACTCTGGGTGAAAGAAATTATGTTTATGAATGAGTTGGTGTACAGTGCTGCTTCCCTCCCCTTCATCATATTATATGCTCTCTCTCGTGATCTCTTTCTCACAGAGATCCACAATCAATTTGCTCCCATGTGATGATAATACTTAGCCCTTTTAATCTTCAGAGTACCTTACAAACATTAGCTAGTCCTCACTAGCCCCTTGGGAAGCAGGTTGGTACCATTATCCCCATTTAACAGATGGAGAAACAGAGGCACACAGAGATTCAGTGACTTGCCCAGGTCCATGCTAGGGCCAGAATTAGAAAGAATTCAGGAGCTCCTGGCTCCCTATTCTTTGTTCAAATCACTAGCCCATGCTCTGAGCTTAAAACTCACTTTAGGTCCACCAGTTACACACAGAAGAGGGTGGGAGAAGAGATTAACTCTTTATTTGATGGGGCGGGGGGTGAAGTTGCTCTGACACTGAGCTGTCTGAGGTTATGTCTACACTTAAATGCTACAGTGGTCCAGCAGCAGCTACGCTGCCACTGGTAGCACTTCAGTGTAGACACCACCTACACCAATGGGAGGCGTTCTCCCTTCGGTCTACATAATCCACCTCCCTGAGAGGGAGGAGGTAGGTCAATGGAAGAATTCTTCTGTCGACTTAGTGCTATCTACATGGAGACTTAGGTCAGCTTGACAATGCTGCTCAGGGGTATGGATTATTTGCACCCCTAACTGACGTAGCTAAACCGACCTCATTTTCCAGTGTAGACCAGGCCTCAGCTTGGTAGCTTTTCATGACGAGAAGGGTTATTTTATTGCAATAATTGCCCCTTTCAACCTCTAGGTTCATTTTTGCCTCTTTATAGACCCCTACTTCAGACGTTGTTGTCTGGCTCCTGCACTGTGGTTCATTAGTGGCAGAGCCGGGGAGGGAAGAAGGACGTGGGGAGTTGCTTTACAAACGAACATGAAAACGCAGTCATCTGGGGCCTGAGCATGTTGGCGGCTTCATGGCTTCTGCCGCCTGATCCACCTTTCCAGACACGCATGAGGAGACTTCTGAGAAACTGCCCTGGGCTGGCCCACAGCCCTTTAATATAACCTCAGACACACATTCTCACATTTTCTCTTCCCCCCCCCCCCCCCGCCCTATATCACACTTTCACAAAAGAGATTTCTTTCCTTAGCTGTGTGGGAGGAGGTGAGAGTTAGGGACCATAAGGCTGTAAATTCCTCAGCTAAATATCTTACCTCGCAGGAAGTTCCCTTTCCCCTCTTGTGTCCCAGCCTGCCAACCCTGCTGTCATTACCAAGGCTCCAAGCTGAAACTTGAACAGAAAGGACTAGGTCACCACAACAGCACTTGACACGCCTTGAGAAGGGGTCACACCACTTTTCCATTCATTACACAGGCGCTGACTTTTGGTTTTGCTGGTGGGCGCTTTCAGAGCGGGAGCAGGAAGAGGCGGAGCAAGGGCGGGGCCTTGGGGGAAGAGGGGGAGCAGGGTTGGGAAGAGGTGCAGTTTGGGCTGGGCCAGGGGGGGAAAGTCAGATTGCAAGCAGGAGTGGGACCATGGGGAGGAGCACGGGCAGGGCCATGGTCCAGATGCCGGTGGCCCCCCCACTTCTCGGGAGCTTCTGGCAGCGCCGCTCCAAAGGCAGTGGGCCAGCTTGCCTCCAAAGGGAGCTGTGCTGCATCCAGCATTTCTTGCTCCTTTGGGGGAGGCTTAGCCTCTCCAAACCTCCTTTACCCACTGCCCTTGCTGTGGCTCATTGGTGCTGAGCACCCCCTATTGTTTTTTTTGGTGGGTGCTTGAGCCCTGGAGCACCCACAGGGTCGGCACCTATAATCTGTTAGCATTAGAGCAACCTCTGGGCTGCTCAAATTCTTGATGGCTGATAACTGCTCCCAAGGAGCCACTCCACTGCCAGGATCACTGGAGCATATTGTGCTCTGGCTCTACCACTGCTGCCCTGAAACTATCCCTCTCCTTGCCTCCAGCCATCCAGAGGAGCTGGCCCATAATTCCGTTGTGCGTTGCAGACTGTATTTGGTACTTAGAGGCCAATTCATATAGAATTAATGAATTGTGCAGTGTAGGTAGTGTATTATTCTTCCCACTGAAGAAATTAAAGAATCAGTTAAAATAGAGTCATACTCTGAAACTAACTACTCTGAAACTCTCCCAAACTAGTATTGTGTTGTTCCATGGTTATTTTCCGTCAGTGACTCCAGATAAAATGTGCTTAGTTTGCAAGTAATTTGATGGTGCTTCTAACCAGTTCTTACCAGCCCTGCTAACTCAGCCTAGGATTTCAAAGTCGAGCTGCATTTCTTGAGGGGGAGGGATAGCTCAGTGGTTTAAGCATTGGCCTGCTAAACCCAGGGTTGTGAGTTCAATCCTTGAGGGGGCCATTTAGGGATCTGGGCCAAAAATTGGGGATTGGTCCTGCTTTGAGCAGGGGGTTGGACTAGATGACCCTTCCAACCCTGATATTCTATGATGTAGGTGCAGGAAGAGAATCCAGCTCAGTCTCCCATTTCTGTGCATGGCACTGAAGGGATAGGGGGGCAGCACAAACCTACCTTAGTAAAGCAAGGAAAATAAGACTGAATGACAAATAGACTTTGTGCTAATCCAGGTGGGGGAGGGGCCAGTGTGCTAGAGTTCAGGACCTCTCGGCTGGAGCCCAAAACCTTTGGAAAGCATGTTTGCTTTTACAGAACATTTTCCAAGGTGTCCAAGGACTCACTGAAACCCACAAAGTCTCCTCTGAAACCACGACTTATGACAAAAGAGGAAGAAAGAGTCCACAGCAGAGCTCGGAGAATATTAAATCTTGCAAAATATATTTCTCTCTATTTTCTTCAAGGGCTTGTTTGGAGTCAGGCCTAAAAGTGAAAGTGGCCTCAGCCACGGCAGTGTGGAAGCAGTGAATTCAGACAGGAGTGGCAGCGGCTGGGCCACATTACGCTAGGGGGCAGAATACAAAGATGGGTTTGCAAAAAAAAATGATCGGTCTTGTTAGGCCACATTCAGGTAAACATAGCTGGGAGTAAGGGAGGGCAAGTCCCCTACAAGCCACTGAGCCAAATTCAGCAGTGATGTGACCCGAGGCGTAAAACACGGGGAGTACATTGGCTAGATAATGGATGCAAATGAGAGAGCAGCACGACTTGCAAGCATTTTATATTCGGAGAGTGCAAAAGGAGTATAACAAGGGAACTGGGGGGGTGGGGGAGCAGGAAAAGGAACTAAGCGGAGAGAAGTAAAGCACGCTTCCTGACACAGTTGCTTGTGCCAGCACCACCATCTCCGGCCCTTTTGGGATGAAATTCAGCCCAGCACAACCGGGTACAACTGCTGTTGATTTCAGTAGGTGTGTTCATTTATATGGGGGCTGAGTTTGAGGCCTGACTCTGTGAGTTGCAGAGTGCCTAGCCTTTCCTTTGATTAATTGGAAACTTGGAGTGCTCCGCACCTGAAAGGAGGCACACTAAGCATCACCCAGTCAGGCCCTTGCTCCCTACAAAATGCTAGATCAGTGCACTACTGTGCCATGTAACCACTTGTTATGGAATGGATTGTGTCTGGCCCTCCGTGGACTTGCAGAGGGACAAGAGAGTGCAAGAAGTCTGTGCCCTAACACAGTTCCTGTAGGAGTAAGTGCCTTGTTTGAAACAAGAAAAGGAGTACTTGTGGCACCTTAGAGACTAACCAATTTATTTGAGCATAAGCTTTCGTGAGCTACAGCTCGCTCAAATAAATTGGTTAGTCTCTAAGGTGCCACAAGTACTCCTTTTCTTTTTGCAAAGACAGACTAACACGGCTGTTACTCTGAAACTTGTTTGAAACAATCTGCTGGCCAGCAGGGTTGGAACAGACTTTAGTAACATCCATGTAGCACAGTGTGCAAGCTCAGCTATCTATTATGGCTGGTACAGTTACACAGCTTCAAGCTCAAATCCTTGGGACTTTACATTTTCAAAGCACTGCACTAACCTGAACTAACTAATAGGTACAACTCCCAGGAGGGAGAAGGGGTAGACGAGTATTGATTGTTCCCATTTTACAGAGGGGAAAAGCAGAGACGCTAAGTGGCTTGCCCAAGAAGCAAGACACTGGCAGACCTAAGCTCTAGTCTAGATCACAGTAGAATCCCCTTTAGAATTGCTTTAGACTCTCTGAGACAATTAAATGAGCTGTTGATCTCTGCCATCATCCGATGAAGTGAGCTGTAGCTCATGAAAGCTTATGCTCAAATAAATTGGTTAGTCTCTAAGGTGCCACAAGTCCTCCTTTTCTTTTTGCAAATACAGACTAACACGGCTGTTACTCTGAAACCTGCCATCATCCCATTACTAATGAGCTAGGTGTCAACAACACAGGAAACACCCAGAGATGGCCGCAAACTCAGCAGGGAGGCCAACCGCTGATTGGGCCACGGAGACTGAACTCCCCTCTAGTTCTTAGTGAAGACCCCTCAAATGATGGGTTGAGGCATGTTGGCAAGAGGTCGTGTGTATGGGGAAACTTGCCCTGCTGTTGCCTGTGCTAGACCTGCTCTGGGAATAAACAGAGGACACCGATCTGCAGGTTTGCTAGTTCCTCGCCTTTCACCAACATAAAATTTGCTTTGAAACCATTAAAATAAAACTGTTATGGAGGAGACGGCAAATAGAAAAAGTGTAACACATAGTTACACGTAGTACACATAGTGTAGAGATGGGGTCAAGTCTTTATATCATTTGTAACTAGCGGGACTGAGCTCGATGAGCATGCTCATTGCTGCAGGACCAAAGGCAGTTTCTGGCAATGCTGTCAGCAGCCCTCCCTCTTCAGGCTCCTTTGCCTTTCATTATGCCTCTGGAGAACAGGACTCCAGTTAAAACCCTGGATCTGCCCCTGATAACCAGCTCTACTGTTCACTACCCAGTGAATTGAGACTATCCCACAGGCTAGGGATGCCCTTTTGATCTATTACAAGTGGGGGTATCTGTCATGAGATCAGTGCCTGCCCTTTTCCACATCTCAGTGGGACGACACCTGCCCACTAGAGAACAAAGGGGAAACCTGATGTGAGAGGAAAAAACAGAATTCTCCCCAGAGAGGCAGGGAATCCCCTTCTGATTGGAGAGCCTCTTCCTCTGCCCAGCTAGTTTGCCAGCCAGCCGTAAATATATTGACTGTTAGTTAAAAAACAAACAAAAAACCATGTCAGTGCAAATGACAAAATCACTGAGAAACACATGTATTGGGTCTGATTCTGCTCTCTGATATGCCCATGCAAACTAGAAGGACATCTGTTTAAATTGGCAAAGATACAGTGGTGAAAAAACAGTGTAAGCGAGAGGAGAATCTGCCTTTTATTTTTTACAGTCGTGTACTATTGTTTTAACAGTTGTGTGCTATTATTATTATTATTTATATTACCATAACAGCTAGGAAGCCTAGTCAAGGACCAGAACCCCATGTGCTAGGCGCTGCACAAACACAGAATAAAAAGATGGTTTCTGTCTCAAAGAGTGTACAATCTCAATATAAGACAAGAGACAACAGGTGGATACAGACAGACAGGGGAGTTACAAGGAAACAATGAGACAACAGTGGGCAGCATGATAAGGTGTGATCTTGGCACACCAGCCACCTAACTGTTGTCAAGTTTTTTTTGTAGGCATCAAGGCAAAGGGAGAATTTTAAGGAGGGATTTCAAACATAATGTAACTTTTGGCCAGTAATTCAAATGAATGCAAGAGGGCACCTGCAAAAACTTGCCTAACCTCTCACTTTCCTCCCTCCACCCCCCCTCCCCCCCCGGCAATGTGCTACCCTCATCCCCCAGTGCACACGGCCATTTCCTGCACATTTTTCTCAGGCATCAAAGTTTGAAAATGTGGCATTCAGTGCAGAGATCCTGCGTGCATTTTATCTTTATTTTGGCATTTAGACGACACTCATCACTCTGGGATTAGAGGACTTTATTCTGTGAATTAACATTTCCATTCCCTATATTTAACACTTTTCTTCTGAGGATGAGGTGGAGAAGCAATCTTCACATTCCTGACTGAACTGTAAGGACTCCAAATCCCCCATATTATATCCCTCTTCCCTTGAGGCCTCATGATAAAACTTCCTCCAGTCCAGCTGAGGATTCAAGATGGATATCCTCCAGAGCCCCTCTATACCACCTCTTCATAGAATCATAGAATATCAGGGTTGGAAGGGACCTCAGGAGGTCATCTAGTCCAACCCCCTGCTCAAAGCAGAACTAATCCCCAATTAAATCATCCCAGCCAATCCCTCTTGCTAATCCAGACTTCTAGGAGACTTTCCTTTCTCTCCCCTGCCCATCAGCAGATGAGTGTACTTCCTGTGTAGAACCCTCAGCCCCAACCCAGGGACAAGGCACCAGGACTGACCACTCGAACCCAGCTTTCCCACTTGATATTGCTAAACTTTAGGTCACAGGTCACGGCATGCCTTCCTTTTCTTTTTCCCTTTTTCAATCGTGATTTTGTGTGGCCCAGGCTGCTGATGGTTCTCCAACCCAGTGGTGATTAGGACAGAGTGAAATCCCCATCTGAGTATGGGTATAGAGTAGACTACAGTGAGCAAGTAAAGGACGTGTCCAGCTCCCAGCTGCCACGCCTGGTGTGTTTTTCCATTAACCCTGTTGGCAGTGTGCATGGCAGGGTTATATCTGAAGGAGGGATAACATGCACTCAGCTTTCTTCAGTCCTGGAGAAGAAAAGCAGATGGGATAGAGGGGTGTCTGTGTCCCAATTTCTTTTGTGTTTTTGTGATGCTGAGGGAGTTGCGAATCTAGAATCTGAGCAAAGCTTAAACTTGATGGAGTCTAGCCTGTGTCCGGAAATTACCTCTTCAGTTTCAGTTAGAGACATTGTTCTTCATATTCCCTTCCTAAAAACCATTGCTGTGCAGTGTTCAAACAGCTGCCATGTTCCACCCCAGAGAGGGCTGTATTTCAATGGTGGGTAATGTGATCCCTACGTATATAGTCTGTAAATCACTTCTGAATTCTTCCTGGAAAGAAAAAACTTCTATAAAAAAATTTTTTTTTTAAATTATATCTGCCTAAGAAATGAAATAGCCTCCTTTTTCACTGATTGGGCTTGAGTTCAAAAACCCTTCCCACCCCTGTAGGCTGGAAACATCCCAATGCAGTCCCTGACACTGCTTTACTTTATCACCTCCATAGGAAGCAATATGCAGTCACTTCAATTCCAGTCACCTTTTTCTCCTCCTCCCCCTCTTCCTGGGTTCTCCTCCCCCCATCCCCCCACCACTGAAGCCCAACATCTACCCATCTATTGTTCGTCACAGACATTAACCTCATCCCCTTTCTTGAAACAGGCTCAGCTTAACCACAAGAGAATCATAAAAGAGGCCCTTCCCCGAGCCACTCCCTCATCTGAAACCCTGAGTGTCCGTTTCAATAGATCACACACTTTGTCTGGCGTTGCTCCGGGCAGGCCTGAAAGGCACTGGGCCTTGGGTCTTGGCCTCCATCAGCTGAACTATTTCCTGTTGAAGGTTACTCACTTCCTGTTTTCTGTATTTAGACAATCTGAGTCTATAGGGAGGTTTTGATTTGTTGTAAACTTCAGCTGGTTTAAACGTTAAATTGGTGGGGGAGGGCGAGGCTGGAGACAAATTAGTGCTATTTAATAGTGATGTTGTTTTCGCTCAGGGTTTTATAGTGACCACCAGCTCATGTGAAAGAATGGTCAAGGGGTGACAGCATGGGAGATGGAGACAGGGCTACTTCACAATGGGCTTGGGCTGAAATATTTTACTGTGCGTGTTTGGAGCAGTTGGGGGGTCAGGTACATGGGGTGGTGGAGGCTGACACACTCCAATGACTAATCGCTCTGATGTGTCACTTTTGCCACAGACAGCTGTACAGAAAGGCTAACGGCAGTACAACAGTTATACGGGGAAGCATGGGAGGAGCCTGACTAGCCTAAGAATATTAATACTGTGCCTTTTTTAGTGCCTGGCAGATGAATACCTCAAAGCATCCTATGGACTTTTATTTATTGTTTGTTTTCACTTGCTCAGAAGTATGCTTAGACACTCAGACATATAAGAAGTCACTCACATACCTTGTGAGGTAGGTCATTATTAACATCCCTATTTTACAAATGGGGAAACTGAAGCACAGAGGGGTGACGTGACTGCCTAAGCTCATACAGCAAGCCAGTGCTGGAGTCTGATAGAATCCAGGAGTTCTGACTCTGTCACCTGGACTAACCAGATCGCACGCTCTCTCCTAACATACATTAGTCATGAAAAGAGTTCTGCAATAAAAGCATTTATTCTGGTGTGAGGAAAGCTGTATAAAGCTGCTCAGCTAAAGATGGAGCCACTGATGCTGGGACATGTAGTTTCCCTGGACTGCACTCTAGGATGTCTTCAGTCTGCTCTATTTTATTCAATTTCACTGTAGCCCTTCTAGCTACCTGCCACTGTGGCCCTTAAAATGTGGATGCATTTATCATAGAACTATACAAGGTCATGAAAGGGAAAGAACAAAATTAAGGCCAATAATATATTATGGAGGTAGTAAATGATTCAAAATGTTAGAGTGAAACCATGCTAGGGATGAGCCTGGAAAGATTCCAGCAAAATATTCTGCTGGAATAGGGAGCAAAATGCCAGAGTGGCCAGGTGGGAGAATGGATGAGATGGCTAAAGATAAAGATCTGATGGACAACCAGAACAGATAACCTAATCCCATTCTTCAACTCTCTATACCCGGGGGAAAGAAATCTGCCATAGCAGAGTCTCAGGCTTCTCCTCTGCAACCAGTATGCAAAGCAGAGTCAAACTCCAAAGCAGACTCGGGCACCACTAAAGAAGCTGAAGGAGACTCACGGTGAGGAGCAGAAATGTTTGGAAGAAACAAGAGCCAAAATTCATCCCTGGCATAAATGGGCCCAGCTCCTGTAGATTTAAATTTCCTTATGCCAGAGCTAACTGCTGTTCACGAAGTACACTACAGTGAAAAAAACCAAACCATGCAGAGAAAACATGTGCAGAATATATTTAGGTCACTGGTTTCTCATTTGTGTTGTCATACTGGGGTTTTTTTCATACTCTTCTAATTTTTCTCTTTTGTTTAGAAGCCCTAGTGGTACCAATCTTTTGTGGAATACTGGTTCCTGCTGTGGATCAGCTGCTCCGCAGCATGCAGGAGGCACTGGGGGAGGAGGGAAGGAGCAAGGCCAGGGTGCACTTAGGGGAGGGGTGGAACGGGGTAGGAAGAGGCAGGATGGGGGCGGGGAGAGATGGGGTGAGTCTTTGGAGGAAGAGGTGGAGTGGGGCTTGAGCCTGGGGCGGAACTGGGGAAGGAGCACCCCTCAGCACATTAGAAAGTCGGTGCCTATGCCACCCAGGTAGACAGTGCTATGTCGGGGGGAGAGCTTCTCCCGCCAACATAGCTACTGCCTCTCAGGGAGATGGATTAACTACGCTGACGAGAGAGCTCTCTCCCATCAATCTAGAGCATCTTCATTAACGTTCTACAGCAGCACAGCTGCACCAGTGCAGTGTTTTAAGTGTAGACTTTCCCTCACTCATTGAGGTCTAGGGCAAAACTACATTTCATGTCAATAGGACCAAGATTTGGTCAATTGATGCTGATTTAACCACATGCAACTTACACCATCATTTAGGACACATCTCAGTTAGCTCTTTATGTTTTGCAAGTGCAATCATTGCATATACTGCCAGCACAGAAATGCATGCAAAATTTAGGTGCACAAGTGCATAACTGAACTTCTGGAGGGAAAAAATGTAGGTTTTTTTTCATTTCAGTACTTCCAGGATTGTCCTCAGTTTTACTGCCCTTCCCTGAATTCCCTCTTATTTCTTGATTATCATGCACATTGTAGGGAGATTGGTCACTTTGGATAAGCTGTTACCAGCAGCAGAGTGAGTTTGTGTGTGTGGTTTTTGGAGGGGGGTGAGAGAGTGAGAGAACCTGGATTTGTGCTGGAAATGGCCCACCTTGATTATCATACACATTGTGAAGAGAGTGGTCACTTTGGATGGGCTATTACCAGCAGGAGAGTGAGTTTGGGGGGGGGGGGCGGAGGGTGAGAAAACCTGGATTTGTGCTGGAAATGGCCCAACTTGATGATCACTTTAGATAAACTATTACCAGCAGGACAGTGGGGTGGGAGGAGGTATTGTTTCATGGTCTCTGTGTGTATATAATGTCTTCTGTAGTTTCCACGGTATGCATCCGATGAAGTGAGCTGTAGCTCACGAAAGCTCATGCTCAAATAAATTGGTCAGTCTCTAAGGTGCCACAAGTACTCCTCCTCTTATTTCTTGATGTCTTTCTACCTCTTAGAAAGCAGGCCCACCGACTGCACCTAGAATACTGCATAAAGTTCTGGGAATCTCACTCCTGATTTAATTTGGTGTATCTCCAGTGAAGTGAATGGAGTTACACCAGTGCAAAACTGCTGAGAATGAGATGAGAATCCAGCTCAAGGCTATTCAAAGTCAATGAAGTTCCTAAATAGGCACAGAACAGAAATCCTGATGCTGCGGTCAGAGCCATTAGATCCAGCACAATCTTGTTTTCAGTCATATCAATGTACTTAAAAAACAACCATTTAATGTCACTTAGAAATGTTTATTTGCAGGCACCAGATGGCTCAGAGAGTTGGTATAACAAAGTATTTCATTTCTAGGTCATGCATTCTAATCCAGTCCAGGCTGGTAATAAATGAACTTTATCACCTGATGGCTGTTTTGTATCCTGTGTCGGGGTTCTCAGCCCAGTTCCTAGTGAATAGGAATTCACCACAAAATCTATGCACACAGGTTGGCACTGACTGGCTCCCTTTTTGACAACACCAGCAGAGTGGCAGAGGTCTGAACGGACCATGGAAACTAAATTCCTTTCCTACCTTCCAGGTCAAGGTCACAGCGTGGGGGAAGTTTGTCCTGTCACTGGCGATGTGGAACCTGCTCTGTGGGCAGAGACGATTTCATTATTCAGGTCTGTCAGTCTGACACCTTTCACCAACATGAAATCCATTTTTAAAAATAAATAAATAGAGAAATGTTTAATTGTGATTGATATATACATGCTGTACGGTAGGAACTTTCCATACAATCACAGATAAGGACGTCAGACTTAATATCTGTTTCCTAGTTTTCTAGTTATAAGCGATAAATGTTTGGCAAGCCAGTAAATAATAAAATTCTCCTGTAGCCATCTACAGGTCACCAAGATACTTAAGAAGCTTGCATAACTTATACCATATTTGACATTAGAGAATGAATATTAACCCTTTTGTGCTGCTATAGGAAAACAGTGAAGTCATTTGGGGAAAGGAAAGTTTAAATCAAAGAAACGCTATCATTAAAAAAGCAATCTTTAAAAATAGAAAATGTTTGAGGCAAAAGCCTGAGCAGAAATCTCAGGAAGTAGGGTACCTTTTCCAGCTTCCATTCTATTTATTTTGTATTTTGACATTAAACACTCCCTGTAACCTAATCTCCTTGACTTTTGATGTGGCCGTAGAGACATGACAATTAAGCACGGCTTAAAACAATAATCCCAACAATGGGAACCAAAGGCAAGTAATGTCAGGGCTCCCCATCAATGAGAAGCTGTCCCCCAGTATTCGGTTGAAATGAAATGAGTTTAAATCCAGATTTGTTGCCTTGATATCTGCTCTGTGTTTATACTTTGTATCTAACTTTACATATTTACTCAGTTTTCATTCCCTGCTATTTTGTTTTCTTTCACTGTATAAAATATCTGAAGACATCATGGTACAGAAAGACATTTTGATCTTTCACAGATTAGTGCCACTTTATGGAAACAGGATTGTTTATTATTTGTGTCACAGTCACAATCAAAGGCCCCAGTCAGGAGAAGGAGCCTCTTGTGCTATGCACTTTACAAAATAGGAAACGTGGTCCCTCTCCTGAAGAGTTTACAATCGAGGCCTGGGTTCTGCAAGCTGATCCATGAAGGCACGCACAGGGATTGGTTTGTGCAGAGTCAATTACTGAACCAGGCCCTAGTCTAAGGGCTGGTCTACACTATTGGGTGGTGTCAATCTAAGTTACGCAACTTCACATAGCTGAAGTCGACGTACTTAGATCTACTTACCGCAGGGTCTTCGCTGCCTTGTGTCGACGGGAGATGCTCTCCTGGCTATTCCCCTTGTGCTTCTCGTTGAGGTGGAGTACTGGAGTCGACGCTAGAGCAATCGGCGGTCGATTTATCGCATTTATGCTAGACACAATAAATCGACCCCCGCTGGATTGATTGCTGCCCATCAAGCCAGCCCATAGTGTAGACAAGTCCTAAGAAACAACAAGGGTATGTTACAAACAATAGAAGCTAATAGCTCAGTGCTTCTAAATTGTAAAGTGTTGTTTTAAATAATATTAGCTCTTCCCATTCTCCCCTCAGCCTAACCATCATCAGCTGGCTGAATTCTTGCAGACATCAGAGCAAGATGAGTGTGTTATGGTTTCAAAGGGAAAAGCTTCTAGATATAACCCAGTTTTAGACCTGTTTTATGGTCGGCTTGTTTTATTTTAAATAGAAGTTGCAAAGTAAACTTGAATTGTATCTGTGCCCGTAAACCACTTTTTATTGGTGTTTGCATTAACCCTTGCTAAGCAAGTTAGAAAAGTGACTAAAACACTTGAAATGATGCAGGAAAGCCTTGTATCTGTTACTTGTGCTTGTCTAATTTTCCTAATTTAGTGTCTTTTTATCATCTGTCATTTTTTATTTACTAACATGGCCTCCCTGGGGAGCCAGAGGGGAGATTGCAGATTAAAAGAAGCATTGATGGGAAATATATGCATTTTAAAAAGGTTACTTTTCTTAAACTGTAAACAATTATACCCTAGCCTGTTTCCACTGAAAGTAGGGCCAAAAACTCCCCCAGCCTCAGCAGGAGCAGGAGCACATCTTTCATTTGGTTTTAACATTCTGCTTTACCTGGAGGGGTGCTGACCCCCCTTGCCTCACCTACGGAAGTCAAAGGGGATTGCAGACGCTCAGCCTGTCATGCTGTAAGGCCCCAGATGAGTGCCTTAGGTATGTCAGGATCAGCCAACTGGATTAGAACAGCCCTCAAAATTGTAACCTTGTGACAGCTGGTTGGTGGCCTGGGTGAAATGTGTTACTGCCTTAGTCCTAGTGCACAGGGGTCAGTCACACAAACCCAATCCTGCCTCCCAACACATCATCACAGTTAGCAATAACTGTGCCCCTAGTTAACAGTGTCCATAGACCGAACAGGCCGGAGGCTGAACTCCCCTGCCATCCCTAGTGGGGTCCTGCAGCCCTAGGGCAGGGGTGAGGCACCGGGGCAGAGCAGTATCTCAGGGAAGCGTCCCCCTCTGTTGCCTGTTCTAGGGACACAGAACTTCAGTATCTAGGGCTATCAAACTTAGGCCCTGCTTTTGCTCCCATTTAAGTCAATAGCAAAAGAACCAAACCAAACCACTGGATATTCTTGAAGCAAAATGCTGCCCTTCTTCAGCATCAATTTCACTTTTAAAAGGATTTATTATTTTAAACTTTAAAAATCAGTTTGTTGTTAGAAACACTGGTGTTGTGCTAAACTGGTTTAGAGTCTATAATACATTGAACTCCTTATGATAACATACAACCCTGAGAATGCTCCTTGATATGTGAACATTCAAAAGTTTGTTTTTATTTCTCTAAACCCATTAGCTTTTAAAACATATTGATAATCTAGCCTCACAAATTTTAAACTAATCATTCCACTGGTCATAATCACCCTTGTAATATTTTAGCCCCACACACACACACACACACACACACACACACACCAACTTGATTGCATGAAACAGGGCACAACTGCTTTCACAAAAAAGGTATTTTATTATTTTTAGCAGTATTCATCTTGAAGGAATATGAGGAAAGCATACACTTTTTACAGACAATATATAAACATGTTGTACATAATTAACAATAACTTAATTCACTAATCCAAAAATAAGCAAAATAAAAAATTAAGAATAAAAACAGAAAATACTGCAGAACTTTTATGCTGATACAAGTACAAAATAATTTAAATCTTGACTGCCGTTGTCTACGCTGCAGTGACTGACAATATATTGCACTTTGTCAACTGTATCAGTAACCCACTCCTTTTCCCCCCACCCATCACCCCCCAAATCCTGCAGAAATTTGAGCTGGGTACAAATAATGTACAACTGTACCATAGTAACAGGTAAAAAGTAAAAAGACCAAATTTTGACTCAGTAAATTAAAAATTCTTACAGCATCTCCCAACCAATTCCCTCCTCCCCCGCCCCATTCATTTATTTCCACTTTTACAAAGTGCACCTTACACAGACCAGAAAAAGGAGGAAAGCAGGATTTCCATGGCTGCTTGGTCCTTACTTCATTATCAAATATCTCAATTACCTATTTAGGAAAAAAATGTACATCCATTTTTATGTGGGTTCGTTTTTAAGCAGAACTTTTGCAGTAAGATACAATTGGCTTGATCAAAAAAAAATGGAGAAAGAAAGAAAAAGAAAAAGCTTGTCACAGAATTAAGCTTACGCAGTTTACATTATCAAACCCCTCTGCTCACTGGGGCATTTTCATCAGAAGTATAGCTAAATATGTACATCATATGTTATACTGGAGCTTGTTTTCATGAGAGTCATCAGGTCACAACAATCAATAGAATACACTTCACATTGGCAATAGCTGTTTTCAGTTGTTTACGTACAATATGGTTTAATAATGGGAGACTCATTTTTTATTTATTTATTTTTTTTTAGATATAAAATGTGCTATGGGAAATAGTTGTCCCCCTTGGAACAGTTACCGTCCCTCAACGCCTCAGCTGTTGCCTCCTCTTGGATTTGAAGGGTATGTGAAGCTGAAACTGATTGCCTCTCTCTCTTTCTCTTGTCCAGTGATCTTAATCCACTTTCTGCCCTTCCTCACTCCCAGGTGTGAACTGTGCCGTAGCCTGGATGCCTACAGATAGCACACGCTCTGGCTTTGCATGGATGTGGTAGCCAAACTATGGTGAGTTTACCAAAGCAGCTAGTCTGTTTCTTAAGCAACAGCTGCCCACAAGGCAGAACAAAACGCTTTAACCTCCAAAGGGTTTGAATGGGATTTTTTCTGCCTTACCCTCCTTGCTGATAGACTCCTAGAAGTTAGATGGGACAGATGAATAAGACCTCCTCTAGCTACTTCCACCTGGCACAGAGTTGTTCCCTACAGTGTATTTTTTTTAGTGATTTGTCCTATTTCGCTGTTTGTGGAATAGCATTTTTTTTTTAAATAAAATCTTTCATGTTAAGAAAAAGAATGCAGGCATTACGTCAAAATAATCCACATCTTGGGCCCATTACATTCCCATATTCCAGGTACATTTTTGCTTTGTTTTCCCCTCTCTCTCATCCCTTCCCTAACAGATCTTTTTGTATGTAATGTTGATGAAGACAATCAAGGGGTGGCTGGTTAGCGCACACTTCCCTCCCCCCCATTATAAAGCTGTGTTTATTCTAGCAGGGTTGACGCCCCACCCCCCAAAAAAGGCACAAAATCATGCAAGTCAGAAGGTTTGAGGCTCTTTTTGGAAAACAAGAGCAAAATAAATGATGACTTTCTGTGTCTGATTTCCTTTTAAAAATTAAGTTTTTATAAAGTTGTCCTGGTTTCCCACCCCTTCTCCCCCAGACAAAGTCCACCATAGAAATCCAGTATGGGTGGCTACCAGCCAGCCTGCTCCGCCTTTGGAGGCTGCTATCTCTTTACAATATTCACAGTAATAACAGAGAAAGGAGAGCCAGTTCCAGCATCCGTCTTCTGCTGCTTCTGCCACCTTTGCTTTCTGCTGGGCCAGCAGGTATCAAACAAGTGAGTTCTTCGTTTTCCTTATACCTGAGGGGCAAAGTGCATAACAGGCACCATTAAGCATTTCTGCAGCAGACTCATCATTGCAGGGTTTTAGTCCAACCCTAAGAGTTCAACCACATTGGCGCAAGGTCCCCTTTTTCCTTCCCTATGTTCTCCTCTTGGCAGAATCTTTCCTTACTCAGTGTCATCTTAGACAGAGCCCTGTGTTCTTAATCTCTGTGTGGGTCTCTTGATACTCAGGTTCTATCCCATGGCTGTAACCATGCTGGATGGATGTGGATGTCCAAATGAGATGCTGGAAGATGGGTGAATGGGAGTAGGTGTTGGTAGGATGTGTCCAGAGTGGCTAAAAGGTGGCAAATGCCCCATTGGTGCCATGTGACTGGCGAGGGCAGCGGCGCTGAATGGAGAGGATTTCTCCTGCATGCACTTGGACAGTTCCTCAAAACACTCAGAGCCTTTCTTGCTTTTCTTTGATTTGTTGGACATTTTCCTATTCCTGGTCTGAATTCCCTCCTTCTTCATGGTCAATGGCCTGTTCACCTGCAAGAAATGAGAAAATCAGGCTCATGCAGACAAAATGACCTTATTGTGCAAAAAGGAAAATATTTGGACAGCCCCCGTGTGTTTTCCTGGACAGAGAACTTTTTCTGGCCAAACAAAATGGTGTTTCTCTCTTGTTTATATTGATTTATTTAATGAAGCCACACACACAAACCCCAGACATGAAAACAAGTTGGACTGAATTTGGCAGCTGATGGCCATCCTTCCCTTATGCTTACCCTTTGCCCCCCATTCATTTCCTAATAGAAGAGATCAAACAAGGCAGCACACACTGACCTGAATTCACTTCTAAAATGGGAGTGGTCTCTTCCTAGGAAAGCTGCAACCTCAGTTACTTACATTTTAAATAATGTTCTAATGTGTTGAATGATTCCTGCTCCAAATTCATTCTTTTTTTAAAAAAATACAATCTTTACTATTAAAAACAAACAAACAAAAAACTTGACAATTCTGCACAGAGGATACCTCCCCCTGGGATTAACCTTTGCACAGAATCCATTTCAAATGGCCTCTGCATTGCTGGAGAGAGAAAGCGCAAACAACATGCTTAGTTAAAACTAGTGTTGTAACTCTATTTTGCCTGATTTGCCCAAGCTTTTAGAAGCCAAGCTAATACATTGTAATGTCAGTGAACTTAGCATCACTATGCCAACAAAGAATGGCTCTGAGTCCCCAGGGGAACCTGGGAGGGAGGAAAAAAAACCTGAAACCAATAAAAGGCCAGTGCATGCCATCCAGTTAAAGCATCAATCCCAGCTAAGCAAGCAGAGACACACAAGACAAGCAAATACTCACATTGTGCAATTTATAGTAAAGTCCACAGGCATTACAAACTGGGTCTCCGTTTGCATTACGTCGCCATAAGGTAGTGGTGGTTGTCTGGCAGTTGGCACAACAGGTCCCTGCTCTCCTAGCCGCTGACTAACCAAAAGAGAGGGAAAATTATTGCGTATACTTGGAACAAGCCCATTTTAAAGGTCAATTTAGGTCCAATATGTAGGATTTGTAACTAATCCCAAATCTGTTTACAAAACAGAAAGGTCAGAGAAGTGTTGCTTTGATTTCCCCCCCCCCTTCGGGTTTTGCTTGTTTGTATTTAAATGGTCCCCCATCGTAACAGCCACCCAAATATTGGAACATTTGGCTACTGCATGAAAACCAGACAGTGAAGCTGAGTAGTCTATTTTCCTTGTCCAAGACAAAAATAATGCAAAAGCTAAACAGCACTAATAAGGGGCAGAGGGGAGTGGGGGAAATACATTTGTTTTTAAAAGCTTTCCCTGGTAATGCTCCACATAAATTCAAGATCACTTTGATTTTTAAAATATTCTTATTACGAATTCGTTAAGCACCAACAGTGTTTATAGCACAATACAAGAAAGGAGGACATTTAGACGATGATTTTTAAACTGATCGTGTCCCTGTAAAGGTGACCAGCAATGAAAACCAGCTACATTACTTAGATGGGTGCCGTATTTATCATAGCCATCACTAAAATGTCAGTTTCCATTTACAAGTGAAAGAGAAAACAAAACCAGCTCCAACTTTTGTTAAATATTTAGCAAACCTAGTCTCATGCCTTTCAGCAATGATTGTGCTGCCCCTGCTACTGCCTCTATCCCTATTCATTTTCTAGGCTGATAAGCCCCAAAAATATCCTCTCTTAAACTCTGATGCTTTTAATCAGATTGCTCTGCTGACCCGTGGTGGGGCAGAGGGAACCTTTCAGCCTTCCCAAATGAGAACAGCAAGATAGGAAAAATGTAAACGCATGCAAAAGACCAGTGGATTTCAGTATAAGCACTTGAGTGAGAGACCCTACAATAACACATCCTTGGACAAGGGTGGCATTTCAGAAGATGTTAGGAATAGACAAAATGCACCCCGTATTTTGGGGCGACATCCTTATTAGGAAGGTTCAAAGATGCTCTAGGAAATGTTTAGAATACATTCCATTTTGTACAACCCAGAGAATTCTGAGAATTAAATATTTATTTATAAAACACCTATATTGTGCTAATTTTTTGGGGGCCCTGCTCCCTAAGGATTTTTACAGTTGGCTACAAAAATCCTAGGGACAAGCTACTGCCCATCCCTTCCTGCACCCCAGCAATGCTCCTCTCAAGGCATTGAGCTTCTGGGAGAATCTACAACATAACATCCTAGAACATTGGGTTTTCTCTGTGATCAGGGCTTTATGCACCTCGTAATGCATTTTCCTCTGCCCATCTGCTCTGCTGGAGAGTTGGCTAAATATCAAACCATAGATTGGCCCTGCTCTGAAGATTATGGCCCTGATCTTGCTCTTATTTATAGTACATGCTGGTGTAAATCAGAAGTAACTCCACTGAAGGCAGAGGAGTATTCAGTAAAGTGAGACTAGAATCAGGCCATGGAGATTTATTTATTTCAGTCCCCCTGCCAGCCTGCAAGAACAAAGCCAAAAGCCAGAGCTGAGGCAGTTTGTACCCTAGTGCATGCACATGTAAGCAAACCAAAACACAACTAACTTTAGGCCTTCAAGCCTTGACAATGTCATTTTGACATGCAATAAAAAAAACTAATATTAATAAACCCGTAAATGAAAACAGTCTTCTTCCAGTCCCAACAAATGGAGTGAATCACAGGGGAAATATAACATTTAACAAAAACACAACTGAAAAAAATCTAGCTCCCCAAAACTCCTTTCAGTGAGCTAAGTCGGGCAATTTCCCAGCCCACTCGAAGGTGAAGAGCTATGTTTGCATATTTGAAATGGCTTATTGATACTAAACTATGCTGCTTAGCTCTGTGGCCTGTCCCATTCAGTCTGGCAAGCACTTCAGATAATGTTACACTGTTGTCTTAACATTTTTCTGTATGTGTCAGTCACTTTAGAAGGAAAGCAAGTCATTAAGAAGCTTGCATAGTTGAAATTCTGGCTCACTACAGAAATCCTCTTTATCCCATCCCAGCATTATATCATTAAAACCAACTCTCCTTCCCTCCTCCCAGGCCAGTAAAATGTCCCCAAAATGGCCAAGAGATTTAGGGACTATAAATCACATGGCTCCAAAATATATATATTTATTATTCTTAGCATTTTACACATTATTTGTGGAGTAAAGTGTATTAGAAATTTCAAAACAGCAAGCATGACTGGCATGCCTTGCCTATAGAAACTCTCTAAAGCTTTTAGAGTCAGGAAACAGATACACAGAGTTTCCTTATCTTTAACGTACAGATATCCGGATAGGAAACTACTACCAGGAGCTTAGAAAGGACATTTTTTTTTAATCACTCAAATGAAAATACAAAGTATAGGTGACTCCATGGAAAAATAATAGGGTTAAAAAAAACACATTAGGGGATTGTCTGAGGAGGGAACCAATATTAATATTGTCATGGAATAGAAGAGTGAAAATTACTTCATGGCCTTTATACAAATAATTATTAAGTAGGGAGCAGTGGGTTTGACTCATTTGATTTTTTTGTTTTGTTTTTTGGGCTGGAATTTTTTTTTTTTTAGTACATGTTGGAGTCCAGTCACGCTTGTAACCCTTTCACTTCTGAACTGCCCCACGAGGCCAAATAAATGAGAAATCAAATGAAAGCTGTCATCCAAGGATCAAAGTGTGTGTTCATAAGGAGAAACACAGCTACACATCATGCCCCATATCTTCCAATAGGAACAGAGTGTAGGAATATAATCGAGATTGCTAGCCTACTTACATTCTATACCTTGGCATGTAGCTGCTATGGGTGGAGTCCCTGCAATCTGTCCTTAGGCTATGCCGTGACCTCTGAGTGACATGAGTCTCATGTACAATACAACATCTAGCATCCATGCGGGGTCTGAAGCACAGGAGATGAGTGAGACACACCATGGGTGGGTCTGCGTGTGGTCCCTTTGTATAATTTATCCCCAAACCCAGCAGAGACAGACACCTACCAGTCTTCGTTTAGGTTTAATGAGTGGTCGATTTTGACCGTTCATTTTGTGGTAGAGCCCGCAGGCGTTACACAGGTAATGCCCAGTGCCGTCTCTTCTCCAGAGAGGGGTGGCAGTAGCTCCACAGTTCACACACTCTCTGCCTTCTAAATGGAAACACGAAGAAACCGGATTTCTTTCTTCAAAAACAAATTCACAAAAGCTTTTTGCATTGTCCTTTAGGCATTTTCCAGAAGTCAAAACAGTGCATTATTCAAGCATAATTAGACAGCATTGATTATTTACAGTACATGTGGCAAGGCTCTCCTTAGTGTCTCTAATACAAACTAGCACTCTATGTTGTGATCAAAAACCAGTTGCTCTCTCTGCAAGGTGAGAAAGAGGGACACTCTTGTTGTGTCAAATGGCACTTGTATCATTTCGGTAACAACAAGAGCTCCCTTACCATGTAATGTGCACCATTCCCCTGCCATATCTATTGCACCTCTATGGCTAGATCACATATATCCCGCCACACACACACAAAGCGAAAATTTTGAAGGAAAAGGGGTATCTGGGCCAAAAGACACTTTGCTGCAAGTGCTGCAATATCCTAAAATAAAGCAGGGCAGCTTGGAAGTGGATACAGCATCTAAATGGTTCAATCAGTATTTTTATTTTAATTTAGCAAAACTGGTTGAAATGCAACACTTGAAAAAACTGTATCTAAGCAGGCACTCTGGAACTTATAAAAACAGGTTTTTTTCTGTACTTTACTTTTTAAGTGGAAAATTTTGATTTGGTGGAGAGGTTTATCTGACTCCTACTCTTTCCTCATTTGTTTGAATACTTTAATTTTTGGTGAGTGGCAACACAGGCCTGATTCTACAGTGGCCCAACTAGCATTTAAAAATACCCAAAATCCAATTCAAGATATTAGCTCACCCATCTTGTATCTCCAACTAGAATACCACATATAATCCCTTAGATATTTGCTGCCTTTTTTGTTGTTGTTGCTTTTTGTTTTGGCCTCAGAAAGCTATTTGCTTAAAGTTCACTGCCCCTGATGGTTTGAGGGCTGGTCTGCTTAATATAGGAAATTCTCTTAACACAGTTTATGCAAATTGTACAGTATTTAACTGCAGAGGAAACTATTTTTGCTAGTAACTGGAGCAGGCCTTGTGGAGTTCAGCAGGGCTTGTGTCTCCTTCCATCTAGGGAGTGGGTGGCTTTTAAACAACACAGTCTGCAGTGAAAAATGAGGGGAGTTCTGCGTTCCTAGCTTTTGTCCCTCCTAGGGCAGGAAGCTGCAGGAGTCGTCGTGTCGTGAGTCTTAGTTTCCCTACAAAAACAGTGAGTGGTCACGAACTTTCCCCAGTTTCATGCGCGGGGGCTCCCATCAAAACAAAACAAAACAAAAAATCAAGATCATTCACTTCCCCCATCTAATAAAATCCTCGAGAACTAAGGGATCCAAAAAAGGCCATTAAGGATCCGTTTCTCTGCAGTGACTCTTCGAGCTGTTTCTAAAAGCAGTCGGGGTGGGGGGGGAAACTCTATTTTAAATTTTCTTTTCACGGTTTAAAAAAAGAAAACAGCAGCCGCATTTCAAACACTGGAGAAAAAATCCCTTAAAAGAGCAATTTGAAATAGAGCTGATATTGTAAAATGTCTGATCTTTTTGTTGCAAAATTCCTAAAAGAGATCAGGTTTCTTAATTAATGGCCGCTTTCAAAATAGCAAATAGAGGTGTGTGTACACATATTTAGTTTTGTTTAAAGGTGGCTTTAAAACGCTATCCCAAATATATACTTTTATTTTGTTCCACCGATGGGAAGACAAACGGGGAAGATGATTTAGGTGAATAGAACAACATACAGTTGACTTAATTCGTCTAGATATTCAGCTGGGGACACTTGAAAGTGAGATCAAAACTTGAGCCAACACTGAAGGAGCTGGCTTCAGAAGACACTTTTAGGGAAAACTGGAGTGAAGAGGGAGTGAAACTGGAGTGAAGCTCTGCCATCCGTTTTTAGCAAACAGGGATGGGTCTGAGGCAGAGAACAATCATGTCCGATCGCATTTTCTAGTTTTTATTGAGTTGCTTTAAATTGGCGTTTACTAGGTATCTTTGGTCCTCAGTACTGGTGTGTAAACTATTGAACTTTTGCTCCTTGTGTGATCTGAAAGAAATCAAGCCCTCTTCAGTTTTAAGCAACTGGCTTGGTAATTTCAATTGTGAATGTGTGCTCAATGCTAAAAGCGCACGACTGGCCTTTTCTCTTATTAATGAAGGTGCAAATTTATTGCAAGGAAACAGAAGTAAATTCCCCTCATGGAGTCAATGGGAGTTTCACCGAAGAAAAGAGTGCAGGATCTGGCCCAGAATTTCCAGTGACTAGAACCAGCCACTGTCTTTCTTTTTCTGTGTGAGATTTTGCTGTATAAACCGGTATTTGCATAATTTAGATCTGCCAGCTTTTTTTCTTGTAGGGATTACTGTGTCCCTTAGGCCCTGCCATGAGACTGATGCAGAGCAGAGAGCCAGTCGACTAGACCTTTAAGGAGGCTGCTTGCCCTACCAGCAGTTAATCACAGAAAAGCTAGGTCCATTTTTCAGAGCTGCCCCAACAACAGCGTGTTTAAAAAATCCAGGGGGATGAGATTAAGATGTATCTCGGTGCCAACAAAGTAAATCCACCCGAACCTCCTCGTCGGAGTGCATGTAAAAAGCTGTCCTCTTGGGTTTTTTTTCCAAACTAGAATCATGTAACACGCATTCCAGCCTTCCTCAAAAACACACATACACAAACCTGACCTACAACACCCCCCTACTGCCCGCGACATCAACCAACCCCCCCAGGCAAACACCGCACAGGCGCCGCAGAGATCAAGGAGTGGCAGGGCTTACCTGAGCAGGATCTAGCTTTGCTCCTCTGCTTGGGGGTGAAGCTGGAGGCTGGGCCGCCGAGGAAACTGCCCGGGTGGAAGAGGCTGCTGCTGTACTCATGAGCAGCCGGCACATAGGAAGGGTAGGTGGGGATGGGGTGGTGGGTGGAGGGCTGGGCCCCCATGGAGGTTAAGCTGGTCCTCAGCGGGCTGGCACTCTCCATCTTCATCCCGTCCGACAAAGACACTTGGTACTTGATGGCCTCCTTCTCCTCCTGCCTGGCCCCGGCCGAGGAGGAGGAGGGCGAGGCTGCGCTGCTGGAGTTGGGGTCCGGGGACACCTCCTTGGGAGGGGTGGGTGGGAAGCCGAAAAGGTGGGAGCCGGAGTGCGAGGCCGGGGTGAGCGAGGAGACCGAGGCCGTGCTGGAGGTGCTGCTGCCCGGGTACACGGAGATGGCTCCGGGGGCTCCAGCGGCGGAAGGGTGCAGGGGCCCTTTGGTGAAGGGATTCACCGTCCACGGGTTGTGGTGATGGGCTGCCGAGAGCGCCGCTTTGCCGCTGTCCAGCCAGGGGATCCCGGGGCTGTGGATCAGGTGAGGCCGGCACATTTGACTCCCAGTCAGACGGGCTGTGGGGAGAGGGGAGTTTTCACTATCACACAGGCCAGCCCGGCGAGGAAGACGGGCCCTGCAGGGCGCTGGGGGGCGCGGGCAGAAGGCCTGCCCTGCGCAGAGGGGGCCGGGGAAGTGTCCAGCGGCGGCTCGCCGTTCAGCTCCGGTGCTCTCCGCGTGGGACGCGCCCAGAGCCAGAGCCAGATCGCCGGGGAGGGAGATCCAGCGCCCGCACAAGGACACCCACCATCCCCAAGCCAACGGAGCAGCGCTGTGGCTGGGGTGAATGGTTCACAGCAGACGTGCCCTGACGAGACAGGGGGACAACGCAGGCTCCCCATGCCCGCCTCTCCTCTCCCTATCCAGGCGCCAGCAACACCCTGCAAGTCCCGAAAGGCTCCCAACCCACTTGCCCCTTGGATTTAACAGCAAAGAAAGCAGCAGCCACAGCCTGGGGAGCGACCAAAGCACAGTGTCGGGGGGAGCAGCCCCTCCCCCGCAAAAAAGAAAAAACCCACTGGCTCTGCAGGCTTGGGGAGCACTTTCTCAGCTGCTACTAATACCCCGGTCCCCCCAAAATAAAATCTACCTGTGATTTGAATTAGTTTGTATTTCATATCCGGGAAGTGCCCGTGTCTCGGGACTAGGAAGTTTCTTTGGTCTGTATGCGCGCACCCACCCACCCACCCACCCTCTCAGTCTATTTCCCCTTCCTCCCCCTCCTCCCCCCATCGGTTATGTCTAGGGTTAAAGTCCACCCGGGCTTCCCTTTCGAGCCCCTTTTCTCGGCTCTCCCTTTCCAGTGATACTGAAGCAGCCCCCAGACAAACCTGGTCTCTAATCACTCCCCGCCCGGCACAAGCCCACAGAGGACCCGGGGAGAAAGTAAACTGCGGGGGAGGGGGGGAGAGACCGGTGCAGATTTACCGTGAGCTTGGCTGTAGGACACCCTGGCCCTGGCATGGGCCGAGTTGGCATAGTAGGGGTTGCCCTGGGAGTCCAGGTGATTGAAGAAGACATCGACTTCATCCGGAGGTAGGAGCTGCGCCGGTTCCATGTAGTTATGAGCCAGTCCTGGATGGTGCGTCTCCGGGTGCTGCCCGTTCAGCACGGCGTGGTGAGCCATCCAGCGAGGCTGGTCGGTGGCGACTTCCATGCCGGCGCTGAATCCCCCAGCCCACCCCCAGCCGGCACGGATTGGTGATGGGTCGGTTCTAAAACCAGAATGATACAAACGGCAGGTGGCTCGTGTTTGTCTCAGGACGGGTGGGGGCGGGGGGGGAAGCCAACGTGTCCCTCTCTCTTAGCTGGAAAGCTGCGGCGAGAGGCTCCCTGCGACACGCCCGGGACACCACCTGTAAGAGGAAAGGAGTGGTTAGTACTTTACATGGCTATTCAAGGGAGGCGCGTCACCCTCTGCATTTTCCATCTGGTTTGATCTAATTCCGCAATTCCCAACATGCAGCTAAACGGGGGTAGGAGAAGTCCCTCTTTGTGCCCCCCCCTCAAAAAAAGTCTCACTTTGTGCTCCGTCGCCCCCACAAGTTCTTACCCTGGGTTCACCTCCCCCCGCCCCCCAAATAAACAGCATCTGTTTTCAAGAGCTTTTTTTAAAAAGGTTTCCTCTTTTCTACAAACGTCAATAAGAGTTTTTCCAGCTGCCTTGGGGAGGGGGGGAAGTAAAGCCAGGAGGTCTCATGTCATCTACTTATACCAGCTCGAACTGACACAAAAGCAAAAGGGGAAAAGGAAAAGTGAAAGGAATGTTCAGAGAAGGAGAAGAAGAAAAAGCAGCAGCAGCTCAGAGGCAATTTCCCTGCAGAATAAACCCAGCTCTTCTTCCCCCCCCACCAACATACTTACACAAAGTCCTTCCAAGTGGAGTGAATCTAATTCCAAATGTTTGCAGAGTTTCTTTCTGGGGTTGTAAGTGTAGAGGGTGGGAGAGGGGTGGTGATGGATGGTTGTTTGGAGGATGCGAATGCAGAAGAGAGTGAGTGAGAGAGAGAGAAGGAAGAGGAGGATTGGATGGAGGTTCTTACTCAGATGGCAAGCTCCACTTATTCTGGCCTTTTTTGTAACATCCCCAAAGCATCCTATGTCAGCCCTGGCGCCAGCTGGACTCAGTTCAGTAGACATGAACTAGGGGCGACGCGCAGGGCTAAGAACCTCCGCCCAGCCAATCAGCGTCCTAGCGCCCAGCCTCGCGCTGCCATTGGCCCCAGAACTCCACATTCCCCTAATTTACTCCAAACATCTTAAAAGAGCTGAACCCGCCAAGGACAGAAAAGACCCCCCCCCATCCGCCCACCTCCCGCTATCCCCGCTTCCACTCTCCCCTCCCCGCAGCAGCATCCAGGTCCGCCTGTCTTGCAGAGCTGGTGTTTGTTTGCGGCTAACGTTAAATACCCCGCTACGCTCCAAAATAAAGTTATGAACAAATTATTCCAACCAGTTTTGGGGATCGAAATACATGCACCAAAGGAGTGAAAGGGGGGGCACCTAAGTGGGTCAGGAGGCTCTCCCAGGAAAGATGCCCGGGCAGCAGCCTGTTAGAAGACGCTCACAAACCCGTTTTAACTGAGTTGCTAATTGCCTCACAAATCTATAAAAAACAATTAAGGCAAAATTATGTTTATCTGTTTATTTGATTGGAATGTGAACCTCAATCGGGAGTACGCTGTAAAGACAGAATCGGATCGTGCAGGCTCTCCTTAGACAAAATCTCCCATTAAAGTGAATGGGTATTCTGTGTGAGTAAGGACGGTGGAACCGGCTCCTAAACAGAAAAGGTATTTGATAGGTAGAGATTTGATAGGAACATGCTCGTTTTCTTTCCTAAACGTTTAAGCGTGATGCGTTTGCCCCAGTGAACTCTGGTTGTTTGCTCGGAACGAATGCAGGCTATTTTAGCCAGTTGCATTAATACAGGACTCGTTTCTCATTTAACCAGGACTCTAGTTTTCCCGAAGCAGGACTTTAAATGTTCGAAAACCCCGGATTCGGGCCGTTAGCAGATGTCTGATTTGTCCCGGATTGTTACCGTCCTGTTAGTTCGAAAGAACTGAATCAGCAAAATAAAATAAGATTAAAATGAAAATAAACCCGCACAAGCCTGTTTGGAGCCCACCTGGGGTGGACGTGTAAACTAGAGGGATTAGGAGCCCAAAAATCCATTTGAGTCATTCGTTTTATAGGTAGTCGTTGGTTGTCTATTTTCGGGCCCGATCCTGGCGACTTGTCTCTCGCGCAGAGCCCCCCGGACTTCCCTGGGACCTTTCCCTGAAATCTCTTGAGTAATGCGGGCGCTGGGCTCGCTGACTTGCCTGTGAGTTTGGGCTGCGCGCCGAAAGCATGGTCAGGCCCAAAGCGACATTACAGCGTTACAAATCTAGGAAACACCCAGATAATGGGAAAAAACACCCTTGTTTAAGTAAGTGTATGTTTGTACTAGACAATAAACAGCCTGAAGCGCAGGGGACCAGTCCTGGCCCTCGGAGCCCTACAGTGCTATTTCATCCAGAACCTTTTTAAAACTCATTTTTATAAACCCTCTCTTTGTTTTGGGTTGGTTTTTTGACGTATTTCTGTCCGTTTGAAGCAGCGGAGGCTTTCAACCCGCCTGGTATAGGGCGGATGAGAAGTGCAGTTCTAATCAACAGGCTTTTTATGCAGGGAGCTAATTAATTTATCACAGTTTGAAGGTCCCACTTTGACTGCTTGTGTACTGCGAAAAGGACTCCAGAGGAGGGGGAAAGAAGGGAGAGGCAGCAAAGAACAACAGGGCCACAGGAAAATACAACTAGGACTAACACGGTGTGGGCCAGGTCCCTACCTACCCCTAAAAATATTGATATTAAAAAAGAACTAATTGACTGATAGGTTTTGGTTGTTTTTTAAAAGCTGTTTTCATTTTATTGTAAATCCTCTTATCTCCTAGATGCAGAAAAATAATTGTTGACATGAATAGATTTCAATGGTGGAATCAAAGCAAGACAAATGCCTCTCTCTCCCATCCACCTCAGAAATGAAGACTATGCTAGGGAAGAAAAGTGGGTTCAGGGGACCCTGTGGAGATGTTTTTGAGATTGGCCCCAAGTCTTGTCACATTCCTTACTTTATGTGTAAGTTCCATACTTATTATTCCTTCTACCAACTCATTTCCAGGTCACAATGGAAGAGGTGGAGGATGATGGCTGGTTTGGAGAGGTGTGTGTGTGATCTGGTTGTATCATTCTGGGTGGTGTACATCTCCTCACCTCCCCTACACTGTAGGGCGAGATTTGCATGCTTTGGGGGACAGGGGAGAGTTATGATCGGGTTATATCATGGGCTGGGGAGTCCCCCCACTGCACCAGGCCAGAGGGGTGTGTTGGGGGAGAGAGGGGAGATGTTGTGAGCAGGATGTAATATGCTTGACAGGGAAGGAGGGTAGATCCTCCTCACTGTAAGGCAAAATTGATGTATGTGTGTTGGGGTGGGGGTTGTGATCAGGTTGTATTGTCCTGTGGGGATATCCACCCCCTCAGGATTATTTGTTTGATTAGATCAAATTATATAATCCCCCATGGGGGTGGTGGTTAGGGGAGGATTGGGAGGGTGATCAAGTTATATAATCCTACAACACCCACAATGTAGGGTGTCTTGTGGTGGGGGTGTTCAGACTATATAATCACACACACAATGTAAGGCAGGAGTGTGTTTTAGGGGGTGCTTTATATGATCACACACAGAGTGTAGGCCAGTGGTGATGGTGACCAGGTTTTATAACGCCCCCCCCCCCAAAAAAAACAAAAAACACCACACCACACACGAGGATAGGGCAGGGCTGGGTGTGTTGGGGTGACCAGGCTATATCACCCCCCCCCCCCGCACGGAGCGCAGGGCAGGGCTGGGTGTGCAGGGGAAGGTCTCCCTGCAGAGGGGAGGGGGGCCGGCTCGGAGGATTGACAGTCAGTAATTGGGTAATAGGAGGCTGCTTCTCCCCAGCCAGGCGGCCCCAGTCACTGAGACGCCGGGGCTCTGACGTCACCCGCCGCTGCCAAATTCGCCAGGAAATGAACTTTTTAATAATAATAATAATACAAGACAAACCCCTCTCTCCTCGAATCGGGGCGGGTTCTCCCTGGGAACTGGGGTTCCCGGACACCCCCAATTCCTGCCTTGCCCCCTCTGCTGCTCCTGCCTCCGTCCCTGCCACCTTCCCACCCAGACAAAACAAGTCCAGATTTTCAAGGCAAGCGGGGGCCAGACACTGAACAGCCTCCCCGCCCCCCCCCCCCCTTTTTTGGCATCTTCCTCCCCGCTGGCTGCAGGCTGGGCCTGGCTGCGGGGCAGGGGGCTGCGGGGACTGGGGGGGGCTAGGATTCCCCCCCCAGCGGGCTTCCTTGCCCCTCTTGGAAAACTAAGGCGAGCCGGACTCCTGCGCCCTAGCTCCGCTGCCAGGATCCCCCGGGCCCCGGCCCCGGCCCCAGCTTCTGCAGCCGGAGACCGGGAGGTGGGCGCCGCGCGGCCGTGGGGGATCCGTGGGAGCTCAGCAAGCTCCGGTCCCGGGCTCTGCTCGGGGTCTTTAGGACCGGGAGCACCCGGGTCGGGGGAGCCGGGCTGAGGATGTGCCGCCGCCGGCCCCTGCGGGAGAGGGGAAGCCCTGCACTCCCCAGCCCCCCGGCGGGGTGGGAGCCGCAGAAAGGAGCCGCGATGCAGTTGCAGCCGGCTGGGCTGGCCCGGCCTCGGGAGGGGTCGGGGGTTGGAGACAGGAGGTCTGGCTGCGCCGGCCGGGACTGGGCTTGCTCGGAGCTAGCTGGGGCAACACAGCGCAGCCCCCCGCGGGCTCAGCCAGCCCAGCTCTGCTGGGGGGGAGGGGGGAGGGAGGAGGGGGGGTTGCTGATGTCTGTGCCCCGGCTCTGAGCCAAGGCCGGCCGGGAGCTCGCCCCAATCCCGCATCCTGTGCGACAACCCGGGCCCAGAATCCTGAACCTAACCCCGTCTTCACACCACCACCTCCCCATGTCCTCGGATTCTCCCCCCTTCCGGGCTTCCCCTTGCCTGCCCGCGGTCCCCAGGCTTGGGACCTCCCCGAACCCCTCTCGCCCAGCCCGCCCTCCCCCCACTCACACACTTCCCGTTTCTTTTCAGCCAGTGAAAGGGATTAAAACAGGAGAGAAGGGATCGTACGAGGAAGTCTGTCAGCGTCCCCACACACACACACTCTCCGGTGAAATCGGGGCGCGGAGAGACGTACCCTGACATAGCTACAGACTGAATTAGAAGCTTGCCACTGCAGTCCCCTGTGCAGGATTTAGTACAGTATAGACCCAAAGATAAACTCGGCAGTATTAGAAATTCCTGGATGATTTATTCGGATTCTGGTGTAAGGGCGCTTTAGCAGATATGATCTTCCAATATCAGGCTGTATAGACCGCAGGCTCTGTACCAGGCCTGGGGTGTGAAGGAGGGAGAGAGGTGACAACCTCTTTAAAAAAATAATTAAAACTTATCTATATTTTTTCACACACCCAAATCGATCTGTTAAATGAAAATAAGGCGATTTCAGATCAGGTATTTTTACTTCCAAGTATCAAGCTGCAAACAACAGAAGGGAACAACAAATCTCACCGCGTTTGCTTACTAGAAATAAATGCTCTCCTGCCCCCGTTTGCAAAATTGACCGGGAGGGGGCTGCTGGGAGAATGTTTTAACAGATCCGAACAAACATTTCACACTGAAAAATCACAGATCATCCAGCAGCTCCCCGCAGAACGTGATTGCAAAAGCTCCCGCGAAAGTGTGGGGAAGAATCCGAGTTCGCCGCAATGGCTGGGCTGTTAATGCGATCGTATTAACACCGGCGTTAATGCGCTCCGAATGCATTCTTACTAATTAATACCAACCTTTTTAATTATTTCCCCGCTGCAATGGGCAAGGCGGCGTTGGGGGGGGGGGCTGTTTGTTTTAGGCAGGTGATAAAATCGCAGTTAACGAGCTGATAATTCGTTCATGTTTGTTTTAAAAGACAAATTGTAAAGATTAATCAGGCTGCTTGATTTATGGAGCGACAGACCCCAAAACTGCCCGGGAAACTCTCCCTGAAGCCCCCGTGTCAGATTACCCTGCAGCCGGCTCTTGCCACTTCCCTGCAGCCAGGGGAGCTCGCTGCTTCCTCTGCAGATCTTGCCTACAACATTCACATGCCGGCAAGGAGCGGGAGGGGAAAAACCCAACCCGTCCGCGGGGCATTGGGGATACACTGGGGGTGGGGAAATACACGGTGCCGCTTCCTCCGCAGAAATGAAAATACAAAATCCAGCCGAATGCCCTGCCTGTCCGTCCCTCCGCCGCCTCTCTCTGGGACTGGATCGTGTCGCTAACAGAAATCCTTCACTGGTTTCCTTTGCCACCAATGATTTCGGGGTATTTCTGACACTCTTACTGACCTCGCCCAGGCTTCTGGGCACCTTCTTCCTAGCCTCTTATTTTCCTGGAAAATCATGGTCTCCCATCGGCCGGTTCTTATTGTTAATGAGTGTCTCTATGTATTATTAAGTTTCATGATGTCTTCTGAGCATCTGCAGGGCACTGCTCCCATGCACTACTTTCCGCCGCCTCGGGATGACCCCTCAATCGCGCTTTCCCGCTCTTCTCTTTAAACTCCTGACAACAAACAGCAAATAAAATCCTCCTCCCTTTTAAAAAAACAAAATACCCCTTCCCCGCGGGATACAGGAGTTCAAAGGCGGTTTAATTCTTTCCAGTGAAATCGCTCGACACAGCGTAGAACTCCTGTCTGTATTACAGATCCACCTCCACTGATACTTACTTGAGCGCAGGGTGGGTGTGTGGAAATTGTGCTTTAATAGATCATTATGAATTCGATTCCAAACGTGTTTTGAGAACTCCAGGTTCAGTGATCTCCGCTGATTTACAAAGTGCTTGTTCAGCTCGTTGAGGGCAGTTCAGTGCTTCGGTCTTGTTTGTTAGGGTGGGTTTGTTATTAAATGCCCCCACTGCAGCAACACCGTGGGGGCAAAGGAGTAAAGCTGCATGCTGGGGACGTTTATTTAATTAATGCGCTCATCGGAACATAAACTAACCCGCACAAGGACCTTCGGCGCAGAAGCTTAACTAATCTTCTGGAGCTGAGATTCAGCCTGTTTCACACGGCTGGTTAAACAACTATTCTGTCAATTTTATTAAAGTCCTCTCTGGAGAGAATCTGCCTGAACGGGCGGTGAGCTGCAGGATTGCAGCCAGCCGGCTCCAGTCCCTAAAGTCACTCCGTGGGCCCTGCATTCCCCCATCTCTATTCCATAGCCTCTTCCAATAGATTGCTAGATTTATTGGCTGTTATATGCAAACACAAGGTACGCCAAATGCATTACAAATCGCCCTCCTTCTTTGCACATACCATAGTCTGCAGGGTATGGCAACTGAGAAAAGAAAAGGAAGAATTGTGTCAGGATGAACTCCAAACATCAAATCCCACCTTTTATTTTCAAGTGTTTCTCTGTATATTTTCCAGACAAGCCGATAAATCAGCTATCTGTGCTTTCTGATAGATAGATAGATAGATAGATAGATAGATAGATAGATAGATAGATAGATAGATAGATAGATAGATAGATAGATGATAGATAGATAGATAGATAGATCTGCGTGGATTTATCTAGTGAGAGCGAAAACTGGTAAAACAGAATTGCCTCTTATGAGTTATAAAGTTTTCTCCTCAGACTGGCTGTCTATCTCTCAGGGCTGGCTTTTTTATCTCTTTTTATACAACAGTTTTACTAACCTTAATTTTTTGTTGTAATTTTTAAAGGGAGATCTTCCAGATCTGGAAGCACAGCTGGTTATTTTAATTTGATTGACAAGTGATGTCATCTCCTTAAGGGGGGGATGGAACATGTTTTAGCAACAGTTAGTGGGGCCATTTGATGTAGCAAGACACCTGTGACTGTGATCAAAGCGCAAATATATTCGAAGGCAGAAAACATATGTGCCCAGACCTACACGCAGACTGTTTATTTACATGCCCTCAAGGTTTGCCCCTGTTTTATTTGACGAAATCTCAATTTAAGAGACCTTATGCCAGACTCTAAAAACAACAAGAAGTGGGCAAAGGTTCAACAGGGAAATAACCAAATCCCCATGCTCTGCTGTAACAGAATGTGGACACTGAACGTTTGGGGAGGAAAGCGGTGGCGGAGCTAATTGTCTGATAATCCCTGGCCTGTCCGTGCGGATGGGGAGCGGTTCGGTACCCGAGAACATTCAGCCTTGCCCTTTGTGACAGTTTTCTTTTTGGCAGTTTTGGACTTTTCCTATCATTTATCTTGTTAATTAGGCGAGGAGGGAACTCCGGCCGTCTCCTACCTCCTTTCACGCCTTTGATATAAATATTACAACGGATAATAATTATCGCAATCTGTAAACTCTTCACGGGCAAGGTTTCTCGCCAGACCACGCCGCCGCGAAGTAAATACAAGAAATCTCTCGCCCCAACTCCGCCCCAGCCATCGGAGCTGCAATCTCTGTGCCCCGATCCTGCTTCACCGGGGTGAAGTGCTAGGTACAGTGGCGTACACTAACATGTCATCTAACATACCACAGCACAGACTATGATTTAGCATAAATTCCTAGCCTCGCCTTGTCGCTCTCCCATTCAGATGTATTGTTCGAATTGCAACCGCATCGACTTTCCTCTTTGTTTAAACTTCACTCACCCTGACTGCAAACCCCAGGGGCAGCAGAAGTTTTTCCTCTCTTTGTAACCCTATTCTTCTCGTCCTTTCCTCTGTGCAACTAATTGGTGCAGCCATCAAAAACGGAGGAAAGAGCGAGCGAGAGAGAGGCGCACTTAATTAACCCCTACAGGGTCTGAGATAAGAGGGGCTGCACACGGCACGAGCCCTGTCGGAGGGCACGCAGGCTTCGGGGGCGCCTTTGCGTCGCCGTGCAGACCTTGGCGGAGCGCAATGCAAGGTACTCACTGCTGAGAGGGCCGCTGGTGGTCTCCCGCGACGCCCGTCCCCTGCAGCAGCAGCAGGAGCCAGATCCTCAGTGCCAGCAGCATGGGGTGCAGAGTGGGATGTGTCTGTGTATGGGGGGGGGGGAGGCAGAGGAAGCCGGCTGCGCTGGAGCTGGGGGGGGGGGGGGGGGAAGAAGCAGGCCTGTGGATGTAACGCACAGCCGCCTCGCTGCTCGCCGGGGCTGCTGCAACCCCGAGTCTTCCAGCAATCTGGCTAAGTCAGGTACAGAAATAGAAACACGTATGACTGGCGTCAGAAAGGGGGGCACACTCACACACACACACACTCTTCCGGGTTAGCCCTCGAGCCAGCAGCCCCGCAGCCTGCTGCGGCAGGTACAGAGCGCGCCAGAGCCTTTCTCCCCGCGGCCCGGGGAAGTGGGGGACCCTGCCCGCGCGCACACGCAGCCCGGCCGGTGGCGGTCCTGCCGGATCGGCTCCGCACCCTGCGGAGGGGGAACCGCCGAGAGTCTGCCAGGCAGAGCAAGGCACCGCCGCGTTTGTTACTGTCGTGATTATGTCCTCTGCTGTTAGTTAAAATACTAATCATTGTTCAGAGCCTAGCCGCTACAGGGAGTCTTTGGGTAGAAATACGAGCAGTCACTTTCCAGCCCTTCTCTCCAGACTTTTCCCAGTGTTCCTCTTCCTTTCTTTTTCTTTCCTGTTTTCTTTCTTAAAATACGACCTGCATGACTAGTACATTTTTAATGCTGGCTAAGAAGGCTATAAAATGACACAGTTACCTCTTAACCGCGGGCCCCCATTTAAGCTGCATAAAAACAGAGCGATTTAGGGAATAAATCACCGACCACGTACTCTTCTTAACTACTGTAAAAGCCTTGCCTAGATGCCCCCTCCCCTCCCCCCAGCCAGGTGATTCAGATCGGATATTTTGCCCATTGCTCCATGGGAGTTTTCACTCCCTACTGGGTCACCCCTCCTGGCTCTTGTTTTCCCTCCTGGCTTTTTTGGTTGTTTGGATCCTGTCCTCTCGACGCGCCTGACAACTTGTAAATTCGTTTTGTTCCCCTGCAATTTGTTTGCAATTTGTCCATCCCGGTAAAGTTCCCCAGCCCTGGAACCTTTGTCTGGCTTCCCTGGTCGCCTCACTGGCTCCCCAGTTCTCCTCACCCCGGGCGCTGGGCACAACGATCTGCAGGGCATCCCTTACTTGAGCCACCTTGGTTAGTACCGTGTATGCTCCAGCCCAGAGTCTGTTGCCCCAGACCTGGTCGTGCCAGGCAGCCCCAAACCCCAGCACCACCACACAGCTTTGGAAATTGCCAAACCTACTTCTGCTCAAAATGCAGCAACTGCAGCGATAACGAGGATAGTACTACTAATAATTAATACGTGCAATTAATAACTGCTTCCCCTGTTGTAATGGTAGACGGTCTATGGGACTCTCATACCAAAGATTTCGTTGCAGGGTTCGATTTTCTGGACGCATATTTCGATGTCAATTCGGGTGTCAGATATTTGGGGCCCGATCCTGCAGTTCTTGCTCAGGCAACAACACTTCCATGGAGAAATCGCCTGAGTTAAGGCTGCAAGATCGGGCCCTGGAAGAGAACGATTCGATGTCAGTTTCAGACCCAGATATTTAGTTTTTGGTACGATTAGCTGTCTGCGACAACTGATTATCTAGCTATCTAGCTATCTAAAATAACTAATCATTGGAATGATACTATGTATTTGGGCAGCTGTTTTACTTGCCAGTTTCTTTGGACATGGCCAAATCTGAGTTAAAAAAATTAATAAAGATGTTACCCTTGTTTCAGCTTCTCGGTCTCCAACCAAACAAGCCAACCCTGGCTCCAAATCCTGCACCCGAACTATTCTTATTGAAATCTCCTCAAAGCCATTCAGTCTCCAGGGTGGATTTCTCTCCCAGTCTCTGCACCCCACAGCAAAAGGAGAATAAAGGGGGTGGGGTGGGGGTGGAAGAGCTGCCTTGGGAAAAAAACGCGGTTGAAGCCTATAGTTGGGTAATTTTAAAACATGCAAAGCTGTGTAAATCTGCTGCACGGGACTGGGGCTGCAAAGGCTCCCTGGTTAGGCAGGTGCAAACGGAGCAGAACCCAGGGCCGGCGGAGATGCGGGGCTTTCCAGGGGAGAACAAACCCTCGCATCTTTTTATTAACAAATCTGACAACAATGAGAGAGGGGGGATAGGACGGGGTCAGGCGTGTGGGAGGAGGGTCAATTTAACATTGAACCCCCCATTGGTGAAAAGAAATAAAGGTTCCGAAGTGGAGCTTGTTTTTTTAAAAAATGATAAGCCATAAAGACACATACTTAATTCTGGGAGATTCACTGCTATTAATTCACGGTGGTTTGGTTTAGTTTGTTTATTGGGCCATCGCAATAATCCGTGTTCTTCCCTCTTTGCGAAAGGAATAGTTTGGCAGGATGATGTGGCGTTTAAAACGCTCTCATTCTTTAGCTGTAATAGGGCCAGTCTATTAGAAGAGAAAGTATCTGGGAATTCTAAAGTGACTGCGAGTTTAAGAATGAAAAAACACTGTTCATTAGAAATCAGTTTCCGACCTAGATCCATCTAATATATAAATATACCAGCAAAGCAGTTTGAATCTTTGATCGCTTCTTTCATACCTGAGTTGCAAGATAATTTGGGGACACAAGGTTTACATTATAAACAGAAAACTACCAGCTCTTTCTCAATTTCCAACCCTCTTGGTTTATTTTAATCTCTGAGCCTGCTATTCGCTAGGGGTGAAATGTTTTTCAAAACCGATAAAAACCACCCATTTCCAGTGTGAATGAGAACAAGATTATTTCATAGGAGCTTACTCTTCCGCGCTGTATGTCTCTAGATATTCTTTGAAGCATCGCTTCATTTGGTCAGTAAATTTGGTCTGTAAATTATTAAATTTTCTAAGGATGGCTTTACCTGTTTGCAGCTAGTTCAAATAAGAAACCAGCCGTGTTATAAAGCAACCATGCAAAGAGAACGATTTTTCCCCCACCAGATATGTAGTAGATCTGCACATTTTTAGAAATAACAAATTCTGTGATTTGTTCTGGAAGAGGAAAAACAACTCCTAAATCATCTGCAAAGACAAGACTGGTTTATTTAAAACGCCGAGCACTAGTTCTTTATTTGACACGCCAAGCTGTTCTCTGTCACTGGGCAGTGGCCACTCTTTAGATAGACGGGTCCCTCATGGAGTGGCTTGGGAACAACACCCAAAATATTCTGCATTTCCATCCAAGCGGCCAGTGACAAATGCATAGGGGCGGTTTAGGGGAGAGTCTGTAATAAACAACGCTCCATCTCCCCTTGCTAAGAACACCTGGCTGCAAGGACAATCTCTCCCTGTCCAAGTGCACTGTCTCCCTGGGAGCCCCGCTGTGTCCACTTTCTCCAGTTCATCGCAGCCCCGGTGAGGAAGAGATGCAGTAAGCTCCCCACCTCCGCAGCCAAAACTCTCTGTTTCAATTGGCATTTCCCCCCTCTGCCGAAATGAAAGGTTTTTAATCTACAGCCCGAGGAAGCAGAGTCCCAGCCCCGTTTGTCACGCGTTTATTATTTGTAATACCCTTACCTTTTCCCTACAGTGACTTTTCTTCTCGTGCTTCTTGATCTCCTTCCACTGCGTTCTTTGCTGGGGGGCTGGGGGTCTTCTCTCTTCCTGGGCTCATTGACAGCGGCGCAGGCAGGTCTGGAGCCGCTAATAGTGACCACACTTTCGCCTCTGCCTAGCTCGCCTTCATGTATGTGAATAAAGAGGAAGGAAAGGGTCTAAATGGCTGGTGAATGCATAAGCAGGCCAGCAGAGGGGTTGCCAGGGGTAGGCAGTTTAAACCTGGCAGCAATTTTCGAGCTGGTCTTTTTCCCCCGTTCCCTCCCCTTCTCCCTCTCCCTCTCCTGCATTCACGGATGGCACAGCGAGCCGGTGTGTATTTATGTACATAATAAGGCAGCTCGTCCCCTCAACTTCATTTGCATCATTACAATATCTGTACAAGCACATCCCATTGTCTGCCGCTTGCACCTTTTGTTGTGTTCGCTGTCACAGTCTACGCGACTTGACTTTCATATTTTTAAATGAATTGATATTAACACCAACAACACACACACACACAAAGACCCTACAGTCTCCTAAGAAATCTGGGGTTCAGATTTAAGGTCTATATAGCTGCAGTCCCTCTTTATTTGCTCCTTTATTTCCTATTTCTTTCAAGAAAGGAGAACAGTTTGTATTCTTTTCCCTTCCTGCTGAGGGGAGTAAATCTTGCATTTAACATGCTGGCCTTTTATAATCGTTCCTACTTTTCTGTCCATAATTTTAATCTGCTGGACTATGCACCTGAACGTAATATTAGCTCTGTGTGTGGGGAGGGGGCTGGAGGAAGGAATTAAAAAGCAGATACCAACCAGCGAGTCGTTGTGCGCAAAGAAAGAAATGTTAAAATGCATCTATCCCAGCCCATTAGGCAAGTCAGCCAGAACTAATGTGTTTGAAAATGTTTGCAAGCAACTAGCCTCAGCGCAAGGCTGGAAATCTTCACCTTTGCTCTTTATTTTCTTATTGGTTTATAGGGAGTTTCACCTTGTCCCCCCTCACTTCCCCCACCCTCCATAGTACAGCTAGCAAAATAACTTCTTTGGTACATTACACAGCAAGGGCTGTGTCTAAACGGTATATCCGCTCTTCAGGCAAAAGGCAGCGTGTGAGAGAGAATATTGCCCTTCGATTAGGAAAGGATGGGATACAATACCAACACTTCAAATATTTTAAATTCCTTTTGGGGGCAAGGGGAACCCCACTTTCCCAATTTAAATGATCACACTAATGTAAAAAAAATCCCGGGGTGGGGAGGAGGGAGAAATGCGTTTCAAGAAGGAAGCAGAAAAGTTATATTGGAGAAGAATTATCATAATGGCTGTAAAAAATATGTGAGCAACAAAAACAACTAAAAATCCTATTTTGCTGGCATTTTCTGTCTGTCTTTGTGATATGATTCTGGGCTGGGGGGGGAAGGTCCTTGATATGCTAAAGATAATTCTTATCAGCCCCCAGCAGCCCATTTCCAAAGTAACTGTTTTAATTACTCGCCTGTATCACCCTTCGTCCTAAGAGATGAGATACAGAACCAGATTTATTCAGGGTAAAAAAAAAGAAAAGAAAGGCTGTGTTATTTTTTAAAAAGTGCTCATATTTTAAAGGCAAAAGCCAGGCGCTATTGCAAATCCAGATATTCGAATTAAAAAAAAAAGTCCCCTAACATGGAAGGTCCTGTGTAATTCAAAGGGTTAGTAGCCGTGGGGTTCTTACGCATGCATTTTAATAGAGATGGGGATTTGAACCCAGAGGCGCTGTGTGTGTGTGTGTGTGGCGTTTTTGCTTCAATTTTGTAGAAAGGTCAGAGTTTCGGATAAATGTCTATTCTTTGAGAACTGCATTGCTATCTGCCGGGCTGGTCAGATGTCTGTACGGAGTAATCCCCAAACTCCACCGTGACCCAATACAGGTTTTAAAAATGTATTTTGCTGAATGCTTAGTATAGGCTAATGAGGGTTTATTCTGCCTGCACCAGTTAGGTTTCATGCTAAAGATGTCATTTTAAAGTCTGAGGGTAAGGGGGGGGGGAAACCCCGCACCGTTTTCTTCCACTGTAACAACCACATTCTGCATATTGAAAAATATGATAGACAGTGAGTAGGTTTAACAAATCGCCCAACCCTTTCAATATCGATTTAACAGAAAAGAGAGGGAGAGAATTTAAAGGCAGTAGTAGCAGCGGAGAGAATATAGGCTCCACTACTCTAGAGGTTCTCCTCCTTATTACTATCCAGGGGTAATTTTTCATCTCTGCTAGCTAATCTTTGTTCCTTGTGAAGATAATGAATAGCCCAATCCTTATCTCCTGGGCTCCTGGAGGCTGCTGGAGAATGGGGTTGAACAGGGTTGAAAATTGGTTCCAAAGTGCTGCTGAATAAATGGTGTTCCTTATCTCTCGCTTCCAGATTATCAGGACCCTTTCAAAACTCACACAACAAATACAGCCACCGCATCTAATGCATCATTTACCAGAGCAGATCTCCGCGTTTGATCGGCAGATAGGCAAAATCTATGTATTCTTTGCTTGACTTAGCATGCATGCATGCTTGTGTGTGAGCCCTGCATGTGTGTGCCCAGCCAGCGATTGTCTAGAAATACACACGTGTGTGTGTGTGTGTGCAATGCATGGGCTATTCGTGAGGCTGGTATCTTTAACAGCTCGTATTTTGTTAGCACTCCTCATTTATTCACTGTTATATTCGTTGTGTAACAAAGTGCGCTCCTACCATCTCTGACACTGGCGAGAAAAATGGCACAAGAATATGGGGGGGGGGAACACACACTTTGTAACGACTCCTTTAGATTTGGTTGGACCACTTAGGAGATGGCAAACTTGCCTGAATAAATATATGTCTAACGGCACACACAGACCCTCCCCCCCAAGGGTGTGATCATAGGGAGAGAGATCGTTACCTTACGTTTATATCTACATACAGGTGGGTGTGGGAGAGGTTGTTTTTCGGTAGGAAACCAAATGAAGACAAACAGTTGAGATCTGTTTCAGACTAGCAGCCGTGTTAGTCTGTATTCGCAAAAAGAAAAGGAGGACTTGTGGCACCTTAGAGACTAACCAATTTATTTGAGCATAAGTACTCCTTTTCTAGTTGTGATCTGGTCCCCCTTTTTGTGACTGGGAGGTGCCCAGCCTCTGCGCAGGGGCTTCCTCCAGTCCGGACATGCTGGGGATCCCCTGCCTGGGAGAAATAAGCAGCTTTGCTCGCTTGCCTTCAGACCAGCTCCGAAGCCGAAGTCTGGCTCGGGGCGGTTGTTGTGCCCTGGCCTGGGGTCGCTGGCGCCAGGCAGCTGGAGAGCTGTTGATTGAGGACAGTCGGCACCAAATTGCCCCCGCTAGGATCTGGCACTCATTGGTTCGCCCCTTTTCTTCCCCAAACCCTCCAGCCTCAGCTTCCCCGCTCCGGGAAGCCACCTAGCTTTCCGAGGCGCTGCCAGCACAGGGCGCCCCGCGCTGGCCCGAGGCAGCGAAGGGGTTAACTCCCAGGCAGAGCCCAGCACACCGGCTCCGGGTTAGGGCGCTAAGTGGCTGAGGAGCAGGTCGCGGCCGCGGCCGCCTGGGCATTTATCGGCTAGTGCTGGGTCAATAATCCCTAGCCAGCCCCTCTGCTGCGCTCAACGGCTCCCGCGCGGGGCTGGGTTGTCCCGTCCCCAAGCGATTAGCTCCGGATTTGTCGCTTTTAGATTGATTCGGATTCGTTCCGGAGCGCCCCGTGCCCTGGGTTCTACCGCAGGGACATGCGGGCTGCTGGGGCAGAGGCACCCGGCTGACCCCGGGGCAGGTAGGCGTGGGGAGCCCTGCCTCAGTCCCTCCTCTCCCCGGGGGGCCGGGCGAGGCGGTTCGGGACAAGTGTGAACGGGGGCAGGTAGGCCGGGCTCCCCTTGCGGTTCCCTTGCGAGCTGGAGGCTAGGTGGGCGCCGGGGCTGATCGCGGGAGCAGATCGCATCCCCGCTGCCCCCGGTCGCGGTTGGGGGCCTGGTTCTAATGTCCCGGGCTCAGGTAGGCAGCATTCACCCCGCAGCCCTGGCCCCCCAGACAGCCCGCTCCGGCGGGGAGCCCAGAGCAGGGGTATTTTGTTGTCCGCACCGTTTCGCAGGAGAGGGGGTCTTGCCCCGGATACAGCGCCTTGTGACTGCGCTTCCCTCCAGCCCGGGACACGGGCACCAGCAGCCCGAGCTTTTGCGAACATCTGCCTAAGGAAAATGCCTCCTGCACAGTGACTTGACTCCCCAGAGCGGGGCCTGCCACGTGCCCATGGAAGGGTCGCCCCGCCCCAGCACCCTGGCCCCAAAGCCCAGGCAGAGCAGGGAGAGTTTGCTCTGCTCTGCCCCCAGCTCCAATTTCCAGGGAGGTGCGGGGGAGAGGGAAACTATCCCTTCACCTGGAGAGACATGTTGGCTCTCCTTTGCTGTTCTCCGCCATCAATCCTTGCATCTTGTTGTCCTTCTTTGCAGACTGTTACTTTAATTTGCTGCCTGGGTTTTAAAAAAAAAAATGTAAAAGGGGAACATTTCTAGCCAAGAACTATTTCCTAAAATTTTCCCCCCTTAGGTCTTAACCCAGCACAAAGACGTGGCCAACGTGCAGTATGATTCACCTTGGCAGCCTTGTGCTGAAGCAGCTATGTGAGACCCACACCACCTTCTAGTCCCATTGGCTTCCATGCCAGTACAAGACAAAGAGGAGGGGAGGCCTGGGCTCTTTGCCTTGTTGAATAGGTGGGCTCCATTCCTGTATTCCTTCGCTTTCCCTCAAGGGAGGAATGAAAACTTTGGTGCAAACTTGAGGGAAATAATAGCTCAGAAAAACCAGCCCAACGGCTTCTGCCCCTATGAAAGAGTTTTGCAAATGTCCAACTTGTACTAATTTTTTTTTTACAGCTGCATTCACTGCTGTTCCCTGCAAAAAATGGACCTGTTAGTTTATTAATAACCTAAACATTAGGTATTAAAGACCTATGAGTGACACAGGATGACAAAAAGCTGTATTTTTCCAATATACACAAGCACACATTTAATAACCTTCTATTGCATCTCAGCTAGGCCTTCTCTCTGATGGTTCCCATGGCAACTGAGATAAAAAAGCAGCCATTTTCCATATCTCTATGAAAGTCTATTATATTGCAGGATTAGTTCATCTTCTGCTAAGGTCAAACACAAAGTCATACAACCTGAAATATTTAGAATCCATGTACGTTCATTTTTTTTATATGCCCTTTCATTTTCCACCAGAGTGGGCTCCTCTGAGGTTTTATTCCCCAGAAAATGCAAAGCAAAGCAATAAAAAACATGATTAGCCGTTGATGAAAAGTTCTTTTCTTTTTTTTTTTTAAACTATTGTTACATAGATAGTGTATTACCCATTTATCTCTATCAACAGCAATGATTTCTAGTGATATTGAACAGCTAATTGGGCTCTTTGAGATTTGCAGGCGAAGGCCGCCACCTTCTGGCCAGCATTGGCGAAGCATCCGAGTTTCCTAAGCAAAAGCTTTAGGTTTGTTTATGGTGCAATAGGTCTCAGAAGTTAAGCGCGGGAAGGAGAACCCATTTCATGGCCAACTAGGCTAGAAAGCTGCACTTAATGTTGTTCTGCTACAGCATCATGTGCCAGAAAGCCAAGAGACCAGCTTGTGGATTGGAAAGGTAAGGCCCATTTTCTGTGGCTGGGATTATTTAGCCTTCTCACTTTCAAAATGACCCACGTTCAGGTGCAGTCAGGCTAGCCAGTGGCTGAAATATTTATTGCACTAGCTAGTGGATTCGATCAGTGTAAAATAAAGATTCTTCTTTATCTTGCATAAAAAGTAGATGTGTCCTGTCCCTTCTTTTTTGGTTGATCCACTTCATGATAACTGTGGATTCAAGGAAAGGCCACGAGCAACAGACCTGCCTAGCACTTCACTCACTCTGTTGGGGAAAAGCAAAAGCTGGGCTTAATTATGAGCTAAAGTAGGAAGAAATTAGATCAACCTTATTAGGGGATAAATCCTCACCATCCTGCTGCCTTTCACAGTCATAGCACTAGACATGCACAGTTTCGCAAGAGATGAGACCTTAAGCACGTAAGAATGGCCACATTGGTCAGACCAAGGATCTGTCTCACCCAGTATCCTGTCTTCCAACAGTGGCTGGGTGCCAGATGTGTCAGAGGAAGTGAACAGAACCGGGCAGTTTGAATCATCTATCGCCTGTTGTCCAGTCCCAGTATCTAGCAGTCAGAGGTTTAGGGACACCCAGAGCATGGGGTTGCATCCCTGACCGTCTTGGCTAAAAGCCAGCAGTGGACCTCTCCGCCATGAACTTATCTGATTCTTTTTTAAACCCAGTTATACTTTTGGCCTTCACAACATCCCCTGGCACCGAGTTCCACAGGCTGATGGCATTGTGAGAAGAAGTACTTCCTTATGTTTGTTTTAAACCTGCTGCCTATCCATTTCATTGGGTGACCCCCTAGTTCATGTGCTATGTGAAAGGGTAACTAACACTTCCTTATTCACTTCCTCCACACCATGATTGATTTTATAGACCTCTATCAAATCTCCCCTCAGTCCTCTCTTTTTCAAGCTGGACAGTCCCTATCGTTTTAATCTCTCCTCCTATGGAAACTGTTCCATACCCCTAATCATTTTTGTTGCCCTTCTCTGTGCTTTTCCCAATTCTAGTGTATCTTTTTTGAGATGGGGCGACCAGAACTTCATGCAGAATTCAAGGTGTGGGTGTACCATGCATTTATGTAGTGGCATTATGATGTTTTCTGTCTTATCACCTATCCCTTTCCTAATGGTTCCAAACATTCTGTTAGCTTTTTCAACTGCCTTCTCTATAGTGTTCTATATAACCATTAATATGTGTTAGTAATGAGCCTTCTGAATTATGCCCCAGTTCAGAAGTCCATGTCTATTCAGCAAAGCACTTCAGCACACGCTTAAAGTTAAGCATATGTTTAAATCCTATTCAAGTCAACCAGATTTAAATATGCAGCTAGAGTTAATCATGGGTTTAAATCCTTGGGTGTATTGAAGCCTGATTATCTCAGTGAACTCTCTAACTTCCTATTGGCTAGGAAATTTTGTAGAGGGTCTCTGATCACCAAACAGAGCAGACACCTGCACAGTAATGGCACAGAGTAAATAAATATTTTTTTGATTTCACAACGGTGATCTCTCTACCGCTTCTCATAATATGCTAAAGATCAACTTCACATTTTCCAGTGCTTATGGCTCACTATGCGTTTACCTTTGCAACAAATGGTATCCACGTTCTATCTATTTATTTATTTACATGGTGGTTTTGTCGTGAAGACTGCAGGTTTCTGCTAAATACGTATTTTTTAAAAAAAAGAAAGCCTTGTGTTATATACACACCACCATTTTCCAAGCTGACAGATTTGAATCGCTGCAACTAAACCACCTGGCCCAGGCTGGCATAAAGAAGTAAAACAAAGTCACTTGTTATCAAGCAGGTATCGGGGAGGGGTTTGGTGACCCCTGGAAATGCCATAAAATAAAACCTGGGCAGGCTTTAGACAGCTTGGTGGCAAATATGTTCTCTCTACAACATGAAGAACTGCAGCTCTTCCCTCCTCCATGGTCACTGCTGGGAGCCTGGCAGAGAGGGAAGGAGTGTGTGCGCACACGCATATGTGAGCTCATGATGTACAAAAAGCCTGTTTGTTGTCTGGAACCATAATGTTTTGTGCACTTGGAGGGGCTGTTCTTGAGATTATTCTGGAATATTTAAATATGGGAATATCTGTGCGGGAAAGCAACAGTAGCAACAGCAGCTGGAGAACGGTCAGAGAGGAGAAGTAAGAATTGTTTTTCTATTTCTTCCCCCCCTCCCCAAACTTTCCCAGCCCCCTTGTTATGGGTGTCCGTTCTCTTCAGGAGATAGCGGTGATAATAGTGACACTGGGCGGCAGGCAGCCCTGGAAGCAGCAACAGAAGGTGGGAATGGCTAGGAGGTGGACAGCAGCGTATTGGAGGCCAGGCAGCAGGCTTTCAGCACAGACTAGGAACACCAGCCTAGTAACATTACAGTATCTCCACTGTGCTGTCTCTGCTTTTGTGCTCTGAGTGTGTGTCACTTACCTCCTTTGAAATGAAACTCTTAGATCTCTCTGGCCTGAAATGGAGTAATAGTTGTTTGTGTGGGCCTCCACAGGGCCAGTGTCTGGTCTCATTTACAACTGCATTAGTTTCTAGTACTTGTGGTTGCAGAGAAAAGCTGGAGAATCTGATCTGTGTGCACCCTGAAGGCTCCAAAAGAGAGAGGCAGACCAAGTGAACACTATAGTTAGTATTTTTTTTAAAAAGTCTCATGGGATTGTTTAGCCACTGCCATGATTTTGGGGATCGGCTCGTGATTTTTTTGAACCCTTGGGTTCAAAGCTGTAGGAATGAGCCTTAAAAATACTGTTATTGCTCAGGTTTTAGTGGCTTGGGAATGAATTTCTCTCCTTGTAACTTAGTTATGTTTTATGCTCATGTGATGAAGCACCACAAAGCTTGGCCTGGAGCTGCGTAAGTCCAGAAGAAGAGTGGTAACAAAAATAACTATGGAATACTTTGAGGATCAGAGCTCCTCTCTTGTTAAAGTTCACCCTGTCATTAGAGCCTGGGTATTAAAGCATATGTTTCTAGCTAGCTAGCTGATTACTAGCACTGATATGGTGCCCATCACCATAGTATCTGAGTGAACTAGATAAGGCTTAAGTTGGCAGAAAAACATTTCCCATGTATAGGGAGCTAATACCCCTAGGCCTCCCTGCTCCATGACATGATTGGAAAGGATAGAGATGATGAGGATGCTGACAATGGGTGGATCATAATGGAAATTGAGCTGACACTTAGGGGAAAGCCTGGACCAATAGGTAAGTCTTACAGTATTTTCTCATTGTAATTTGTCTTGGGCTTTGGCAAACTCCTAGAGTCAATAGCTGCCAGAAGGAAAGGTCTGCTAATGGAAATGCCCTGAGCCCAGCACCCTTGAGACATTTGGCTTAAGCATTCTGCCTGAAAGCAGGCTGTGTGCCAGGATGGAGAGCAAGAAATGGTAGTTGGACCCAGCCTAGCTCTTTGAATGTCCCCGCCAAGGGGGTTTCTAGCAGCCAGTGCAGGATATGGACCATGCACATTCTGGGCTCTTGCTGCCCCTGCCTGGCTGCAGCCACATTCTGCATTAGCTGATGTTTCTCAGCTCGGGGGAACTGCAGGTCCTGAGTGTCTGTCACAATGCCTTTGCAAGCTAGCATGGAGAGTTTGGGTTGATTTTGTTTTTGGTGGTATATCATGGCCTGGCACCAGTTTGGTAACAGACGCTTGGGACTCAAGCTTTTACACTAATTACAGAGGGTGCTTATTTATTGGTTGGGGAAAGCTCCGGGATGTTTAGGGGCTGCTCGTGCACAGCTCTTGCCCAGGAGCAATACACCTGAAAAGCAGCAGGGAATAGGTGGAACCATGATGGGAGGCAAACCTACAGCCAAGCGCGGGCTACTCGCACAGGTGCCTCTCCAACAGAGCTGAGCTGAGTCACCACGCAGGCAAGCAGCCTGGACCCAGTTGCACTGACTTACCCTTCCCACAATGCCTGCAGTGACCCAGCCTTCAGGCATGCGGCAGCAGCCTATGGCTGAGCCAAGCCTGGGTCAGATGACCCTCAGGCCCAGGTATTTCCCCAACCCCACTAGAGCTGCAGATCAGTTTTTTGCAACAGTATTATCTGGCCAGGAACCTTCCTCCCGGTGTATCAGACTCTCCAGGCTTCCAGCCTGTTCTTGATCCGGCTCCAGCCTCAGCCTTGTCTGTGCTCTGTTACTGACTCACTCCAGCCCTGTTACTGACCCAATCCAGCCTTGCCTCCACTTCTTGATCCTTCATGGACCCTTGGACTCTGACTACCCAGCTTCGAACTTCGGCCTGTATTTGCCCCAGCTACCATACTAATTTGGCTTGTCCCTGGATTCTGACTGCCTGGCTTCGACCTCTAGCTTGCACCTGGACTTCGGCTGTGGTACTGATTTTGGCTTGTCTATGAACTCTGATCTCTGTTCTGACCCCAGATTCTAGTGCCACCCTCAGGCCAGTCCCAACCTTAAGTGAGGCTTATACCTCTGCTCTGACCATTAGGCATGACTACCATGGGGCAGCACTTGACAAATGGCTCCACCCCATCTCCTGCCGCTCAGCTGAGCTGCCTGGCTGTGCAAGCAGGAGAACTGCACCTCTGAAAGAGAGCAGCAAATTGCTTGGCACCTGGCGTGACCTAGGCTTTCCAAGAGGCATTCTGCCCACTGCTGGGTGTGGGAGGGTATGGCTCCATGATGTGCTGGATGCAGCACTGTGGCTAAATGCCCCAGGTTAGTCCTCAGTTGTTTCTCTGTCTCAGTGGCATCTGCACTTTACGCATAGTTCCCAGGAAGAGGCCCAGCTGGAGGATGGTAGTGTACGATGAAAGGCATCAACCTCACTATTAAAAAGCCTCAGAAAACAAAGTCTCTGTAAGATAAATGCCACGGAAGCTGAGTCTCTCAGTTCCACTTCTCCTCCGAGTGCTAGTTATTCATATTTAGTATATATGGGGTACTTAACTTCTTTCTGTAATTCACCTGTGTCTGAAAACTCACCTAGACTTGCAGACAAGATAAGTCCTATTAGTCCTGCCATGATTTCATAGAGCCCTGAGATTCTCTCACAATGATGCCATGCAGCGCTGAGACTTTCAATTTTATTACCTATTGCATCATACCATCATGATACTCTTAATCAGTCACACCATGGTACCACACAGTCATGCTACTCTGAATGATCTCAAGTTGAACCCAATTCCGCTCTAAGTTACCCAGGTAAATCTAAAGTAACTCCATTGACTTTAGTAGCATCATTCCAGATTTATATCAGTATAACAGAGCAGAATATGATCCACTGAATGTAAATAGAAGTTCTCTATTTTACAGTAATAATATATATTTAACAAGAGAATTCCATCCTTGGGTTCTGCTGAGTTGAGCTTCAGTCTCAGATTGATGAAGTTACAGTAGTCCTACAATGGAAAGGTCTCCTATTACATGATCTACTATTTATCTACTATTCTAATAGGAAAATGGGGAAATATAGTAATTTCACCATTCAGAATAGGAATAATAGCATGGCTTACATTTAAAGATGAATGAATTCTGTAAATAATCTTGATTTCTTTGGCTGTGATCAAATATTGCATGAATTTAGCACCTGAGATGTCTTTTCTAACAGGGAGTGGGACAATTATCCTCTCTTGGGCGGGGGGGGGGGCGGTGCGGGGATGACTTAATTTAAAAGGCCTATTTTTGCAATGTCTGTGAACCTGCTAGGCAAACATTGAGTTGGGAATGGTAGCATTTGTAGCCAGTATAAAGACAGAGAGGAAGCTAAGGGATGCAGTAGGATAATGCACTAGCCTCTCCATAGTGGAGAACTTGGTTTGTCTGTAGACGATATCACACTTGAAATCTGTTTTGGGAGGTATGAATCTTACTCCTAGGGCATGTGTCTACACCACAAACACACTAACTAGTTTGGCAGAATTGAGTATGTGCTTCCCAGTCTCTGCTCAGAAGAGCTCTAGCACTGGTATAAAAGGAGGGCTTGCTGGATCAGGCTGGAGGGACTTCAGCAGAACTATGTCACAGGCTTAGGACTGGAACAGCAGGGGAGGGGAGGACCTGCTGATCAGGCTTGTGATGTATTGGCAGAACTATGTGGGACAGCGGGAACAGTGCCTGTCTGCCCTAAGCAGCTAGACCCCATCTTCCCTTATGCCTGACCAGAGAGCTCTGTCCCCACTCCCACCCTCATTCACTGAGTTGTACTTACATAAATGTAAAAAGACCAAGACTGACCAATACATTGGCTGGCTGAAAACCAATAAATCAGCCTAGGTTGTATCTGCTTGTGTTTATACCTTCCCCACTTATTACCCCACCTCCCAGGAGGAGCAGCCCTGATTTTGTCCTGAGGAATGTTGAGTTAGCAGACTGCTGACAGCAATCATTCACCCATTACATAGCTACTGAGAATGGAGTTTGTTAGCAACCACCAGGAGCTAATGATTTAAATGACTGCCTCAAAGTGAACAAGCAGTAACTATTGACTTTGAACAAGGTGCTATCATTGTTTGGGGGTGATGTTTTCCAGTTCATGCACTAGGCAGCTGCCTACAGAGATGACTTTGGTTTGGTTACCATAGGGCTGGTAGGCAGCAGGTTCACAAAATGCATTGGTAAAGTGCTTTCTAAAAGCTATGGGCACAGAACACTGACATCAAATAACTTTCTGAGCTGTTGAGTCAAGAACTTTGCCTACCAAAAGGCTAAATCTCCTCTATTGCACCCACTAGACATGGCCATTCCAAACCTAAGGCTGCGTCTACACTAACCATTTTGCCTAACATTTCACACTGGTTCAGCTCCATGGGTGATTGCAATGGTGGGAGCCTTAGTGTAGACACAGATCTCTTGGTAGCTGGCATTTTAACACCATGTCACTAACCCTGCTCAGAGAAGGTCTAGATCACATGGTGATGGATGCCAGCGCTATCCACACGGTCACTCCCACCATTGCTACAACCAGAGGTAGCAATGATAGGCAATTGTGTGGGAAATATTTAGTGTAAATGCTGCCTGAGGCTCCAAATTTCAAGTTAAACAGCTGGTCCCTTCTCACAGGTGGTCCTACATTGAACATGAAAATACTTGCATCTACTGGCTCACAGGTCCTCTAGTTGTGTTGAATCCTACCTTTGGATGAAGCTGTAAATTGTCCAGAGTGGGTGGAAGGTGGCAGAGAGATCGCTGTCATCTATAAACATGTTAATTAAATTATTGTTCAAAGAAAGCACAGAACAGAACCAAAGGAGTGTGTGAAGTGAGCTTGTCTGAATTGAAAGAGCTGGAGATTAGGGCATTCCCAAGCTCCTGTGAGCCTATGGAATTGTTATAGCAACACACTAAAAATCCCTTAAGGTTAGAGGAAGTGTCCCCAGATGTGAGCATCAGATTCTTCGTTTGATGGGACATGCGTGCTGCCTCCTTTGAGACATTTCCTTCCTGGGCGCACTTGGCAAATTGCTTGTGCATGGCCAAAAGCATCAACCAGCATTGTCCTCATGGCTGTCACCATCCCAAACACTGGGAGGCACCGGGGATTTATCTCCTGGACCTGAAAGATGTTCTGACCAGAAAGGAGAGGAAGGGTACCAGACAACATCACTGTCTCCATGGCTGTGTCCTCAGCAACTCTTGAGAGATGTATGTAAGGTTCCTTCCATTAGCCCATCCCCAGTGAGTAACCTTCCTCCTCATTCTATTTTCCACCTACGTCTTTTTTTTCTTTCTCTCTCTCTGTTTGCCCTCTGTTTGGCAGCAGTCCTAGCAACTGGTTGACACTCCACTCTGACCAAATGGCAAGCGAATCCCAATGCCTGAGCAGCTGACTGGTAAGGCCCTGTTTTAATAGGCAAAAAGGGTGTATTTTCAGTCATGTTAGCTCATTTTGAATGAAAAGCACACTCCTTTGCCTTGTCTAGACCAGGAAAATGGTGCTTTCTTCAGCTGAATTAGCTGAAACTCCCACTTCAGTTTAAAATCCCACATAACAGCAATGTGGATGCAGTTTAATGACTTGATATAGTAGAGCGAGTTATAGCCTAGGCCTGCCCAAGACAGGGCCTGAGGCCTGGTCTAGCTGAGGAGTTAATATATTTTAAAAGTATAGGCATGCTGCCTTGAACATCTACTAAACTGGTTGCTTTAAAGCCTATAGGGAGGCTTAGGTTTAACATGAGCAGTTTAGCCATGATACTAATATATATATATATATATATATATATAATGTCACATGCCTTGTCCACACTAGCAATCCAGAATTCTTTCCACGATTACAGACATTACAAGGACAAGGAGAAAACTAATCGCACTTTTTTTTTTAAAAGGCCATCTTTTTAACAATCCCGTTTATTCCCTCGTCCTCTATTCCTATAGAGCAGGGGTAGTCAATTGTTTTTTTTGTCAAGATCAAATTTCCTGGTCAAGGTATAGTCAAGGCCCAGACTCCACAGAAAATAATACAAAAATAATAAGAAGAAGTAAATAAAAAGCATCTGGCAGCCTGCATTTGGCCCACGTTCTGCCTATTGACTACCCCAATATAGACGTTTAAAGGGGGAAATAGAGGAAGAGGGAATAAGTGGGATTGTTAAAAAGAAGATGGTCTTTTAAAAAATGGTTGACCAGTTTTTTTTATCTTGTCCTTTTAATGTGTGTAACGGTGAAAAGAATTTTTACTTGCATGTGTACAAGTGAAACCAAGATCTTCCCTACAAAGCCCTAAACCCAAATAAAGTTGAGTGTTGTGGCAGTGAGAAAAGTAACAAATAAGGTAACTCTCTAACCCCCGATCCAATCCTCACAACAATTTACACGTGCACATGGCCTGATCCATCTCTCTTTTGCACTGGTGCTAATCAGGCATTAACTTTGGTGAAGTCAATGTGCCCGATTCACCATTACCCTGCACCTTGTGGAGTCATTTACTCTGGTGCAATGTGACCTTTCCGATTTACACTGACTGGGTCAGCACAACAGAGAATCAGGCCTCATGTTTAACAGCCTCTGGCAAGAAGCAGCCCAGATTCAGGTTAGTGGAGGTATTGCCATTCAGGATTGAAGTGCTATGGCAGAGCTAAATGGGAAGACCAGGACTGGAATAGCAGGGGCTGCTGCGTGTCTGGATGGAGGTGTATGGACAAAGCTGTGTGTATGGGAGCCCAGGGCTGGAATATCTGAGTAGCGGGGGGCTGCCTGCAGGTTAGAAATGTGGTGCATTGGCAAAGCTGAAAGTATGAGAGCCCAGGCCTGAACTAGCAGGCGGTGGTGCAGATCAGGACTGAGATGCGCTGGCAAAGCTGTATCTATACGAAGCTTGCTTAGCACCTGCCTGCATTATACAGCAGCATTAAGTTTGCACACAAACACACTTGAAATACAAAAGAAAGAAACATATCGGGTCACAGTCCCACTAAAAGCATAACCAACTTGATGCTTAGCCATCTTCTAACACCTTCAAAAGACCCTCTGTATTTATTTTAATTCCATGGGAAAATCCTAGGCACCTCTCAGCCTGTGTCATGGGGTGATGCCCCTGTAAATGCTGTCATTGCCACGAGAAGGGGTACGTGGGAGGAGGGGAAGCACAGCAGCAAGTGGGGGGCATTAGCTGACTTGTCTTCCCTTTGTGACTCTGCGTTTGCCTCACGCTGAGCGAAGTGAATCATCTCTTCAGATATCCTAGCAAAGCACAAAGTCATTTACCGAGAGAGAGAGACATAAGCATTGCCACACTGGATCAGACATGATGTCAATCTAGCCCAGTAGCCTATCTCGGCCAGCGGCCAGTGCCAGATGCTTCAGAGGAAGGTGTAAGAATCCCTCAGTTGTCCGGTGTGAGATCATCTGTCCCCCATGTTGGGTGTCATCTTGATCTTTAAGAGGGCTATGATCCCTCATATTTTTACAGTGTCTAGGTGACTGCACAAGGGGCAGGGTAATGAAGAACTGGTCTTATTCTGATGTTAACTCCTGATTCTCCCCAATTCAAGAGCGAGGAGAATCAGGCCCTGTGCTGAATTATGCCAAGCCGCGTATTTGAAAGATAACACCAACCAGCCAAATGTTAACGTCTCTTAGGATGAGGTTTGTGTTTCCATATTTCAGTATATTTGGTCCTACCGTATAGTTTAATAGACACTTTTCAAGGACATTCTAGCTTCCACCTCTTTCATTCACTTTCAGACCTATTTTAAATATGCGTGGATGCCTTGTTATGAAAAGCACACCCCGTTCACAGAAGCGATACGCTGTTTCTGCATGGCCGATAAAAGTGGCTTTTCGTTATAACCCAAAACTGCCATTTCCAATGTGACAGGCACATCACTGGAAAAGTCAGTTCGGCTCAATAAATTCTATGAAGTCTGGCTGACACTGATGCTCCCTGATAAGGCAGACTCAAGACAAGACAGGCTTGTCAAGTGAGCTGGGCCAGCCAGCCCGTTGCTCATCTTGTCCAGACAAAATCAGGTAAAATGGCCTGGTGCGTGGCATGGGATGGGCAGGAATATGAGCTTTGATAAAGTTCATCCTTGACCTTTTACTCCTGACTCTCAGTGACCAGTCAGTTCTCCAGATTCCTAAATAAATAACCAGTTTTTCTTTAATTTAGCAATGTGATGCAAACGTAAAATTTTCAGCCATGCAGAGAAACCCGCACATGACACACTCGCACAGAGACTAATATCCTAGCAGAGATTCATGCTCATACACGCACATCACACAAACACACTTGCATAGAGACCCAAGCAGTCCAAGATACAGACCCAAGCAGAGATAAGTATTCCTGCAGAAAGAGAGAGAGAGAGAGAAAAAAATGTGTTTGCAAACACAGAGAGATCACCCCTTACACACCCAAAGGCAAACACTCTCCCAAACATGCTTTTACTTACATATAGTATTCACAACACACACAGCCACATTAATATAAATACATCTACACACACACACATCACACCACAGATGCACATAGACACACACTCTATCTATTCTCATAGAATTTATACACAGTCAGACAAAGACATGCACACTCGTACACACACAGGTACATTTACCCTGCTGGCCAGCACAAGGTGTGTACAGGCTAGAAAATGCTGTTGTTTTAGCTTAATAGACAAAGTTCATAAATAATTTTTTCACCAAATAAAAGTCCAAACCCTTTGTAAGAGCTTGTCATATCAGCCTGGACAGGGCCCATTATTAATGTTTTCCAGCCACCCCTTGTCCTGGAATCAAACCTCCTCTTTAAAATCCTGTCATGTTAAAAATTGACACATGTTGATTTTGGCAGTGAGAAGCTGAACGCTGGTTGTAGGTAGGAACTCTGTATGTTTAGTCTGGCTTACGCTTTATTTTTTCCTTTCATCAAATTAGTTCAGCTGTATTTTAAAAAAGAAAAAAGAAAAGAAAAACTATTTGACAATCTGAGACTCTGGGTTAAAATTGCAGCGTTGCTTTAAAACAACAAAAAATAGCTTACAAATGTAATACCATGTGTGTCAGGGCAAGAATGGGGCTTCACCAGCCACAATAGCATGTAAACACTGCCTTTGCGGATGAGTGCAAGAGACTCCACTTGTAATTTCAGAACCCTTATTGTTTATCTGTTTAATTTATTCCAGTTTGGGTATTTACATTCTACCTCCCTAAAATGATTCCCCCTGCAGTGCTGATTGGATCCAGGATTCTTCTTCGCTTCCTGTCTTAAACTCTTGTGTAGCATTGCTGTGCACTGTTAAATACCTGATAGGTTCCACCCTAGAGTGGGCTGCATTTCAGCAGCGGATGAACAGATCGATATAAAGTCTGTAAAGGGTGGAATGGTCAAAAGGAGTTCACTTCCTAACTTCTATTTAGGTGCCTAACTTCCACTGATTTCAACAGAAGTTAGTTGCCTAAACAGAAGTTAGGAAGCAAACTCCTTTTGACCATTCCACCCAAGAGTGCTTTGGAATCTTGCAGAATGGAAGGTGATAGAGAAACATTTTATTTACTTTGATGTCCCTGTCTATGCATATTTAGCAAGACCCTCATTCCCTCCTCCTGCCCCTATTCTATTCATCCATCCTGTCGTGTCATGTCAATCACTGTAGTACCTGACCCCCACAATGTCACAGACTAGATGGAGTCAGACTGTAGAGGGGATACTTCATTCTACCTACCATTGTTTGACTCTATTACTGTAGGCCCCAACTCAGCAAGGTTCTTAAGCACATGCCCAAGGAGACTACTCACATGCTTAAAGCTTGGTGAAATAGGGCCCTAGAGACTATGAAATCCCTTCCCCAGGGTTAGCAGCTGCAGAGGTGAATTTTATCTGGATAATTATTACAATTGACTAAATAAGTTTGTCAGAGAGGGGCCCCAGCTGCAAAATTGGGAGGTGAAGTTTGAACACCCCAGAGCTGAGAGGTGTTTGGCTCATGGCCCATCTTTAATAGTGAGCTGACGATAATCTAAAATAGAGACTGCAGAGTCTCGCTTTACATGCATTCATGCAATTATTGAATGCCAGGTATCAACTGATCATTAACAGCCTTTTTATAGAGGACTGACTTGTGCTATTCAGTCGTTACACTGCACGAACAGTTTCATGAATCATGCAGTGAGATTTACGCAGCATACAGCACGTTCCCTGTGCAAGACTGATCATGTCAGTGAAAACAGGTAGGTTACTGGCCACTGTTTCAGAGCCAAATGGAGCTGAGTTTATGAAACTTCAGGAAATTAATAACATGCTCATGTCATCATCTTGCCTTTTTCAAATTGAATCCCTCTGTGCTGTGATCGGGGGAGATGAGAGATTCCATCACAGAAACCAGAGTTGGAAATAATAATAGAAAACCCCAAAGAGTATACGACCTTGGAAGAAGAGTCAGGCCAGAATTCAGATGCTGCCTGCTAGTCATGTAATCACAGGTACATGTATATGCCCAGACAAAGACGCTGGGGCCTGCCATGGCCCAAAGATAGAAGCAAGATACAGGGTTCCCTTGTTTGATCAGAAACCCCAAATGAGGAAGAGAACAAAAATAGCCAGGGCAGGGCATGGAAGTATTATATTTCTGTGGCCCCATTTATTCTGTAGTGCTTCACGGCTTGTACAATACAGAGGGGTCATTTCACCCACCTCTGAAAGGCAGTCACTCTGGGTGACATCAACACGATACAGCCATGACGAAAGGAAATGATGCCAAATCCCATGTCCACTTGAAGTTACAAGGCAGAAGTTAGTTAGACAGGGAGGACAATTACCCAAAGTGGAGATTGGCCAGGACACTGGGGCTAAGACCCTTTCTCTTACAAAAAATGCCATGGAATCCAGATCACCTTACATGGACCTTGGTTTTGTAACTCATCTTAATCCAATGACAGTCCTTGCTTCAGTACAATTCTTCTAACACTATACTGATGTGTTGGGCTAAGAATAGTGGTTTAGAGGGAGGAGTCCTATATGGCTAGGAATCAGCATATTATAGGGCAGCAAACATCCTGCGTAACCTGCATAATGTGTATATTCCCAAGTGTTGTCTTTGTAGGGCCAGGCCTCTCTATATGTATATTTCTGGTGTCAGACAGTCTTTGTGGTCTGTCCTGCAATGTGTGCTTCTTCCTTGCTCCAGACTGCATGACGTTGCGTGATATCAGCAACGCTGCTTTAGGACTCAAGGGTAGAAGGGTCATCATGTTCATGGAACTTCTCTGAGGCTGAAATGACATTCCTGACAGTGAAATGAAGCCTGTGTTGAACAGGTAAGAAAGTGACAAAGTTAATGCAACAAATCTGTGGCCTCCTGGGATCTTCACAGCCCCAGTAAGGTGAAAATTCAGATCCTCCTGCTCCAAAAGGACAAACCTCCTGCTACTTGAACTAGAGGAAACTCTCCATTAGCTACTAGCTGTATAAGGCCTATGTACACAGTTGAATGGTTCGAACCCTATCTTGCAGAGGGCAGTGGCACATACCCGCACTCCAGTTTGTTGACATGATCCCCACCCTAGACACAGTGAACTAGCTGTGCCAGGCCTCATCTGCCCATCTCTGTTGTGGAAAGTGGCTTCATTTCCCTCTATGGTGTTCCCTGTGCCTCAGAAGCAATCTTTCACTGAAGGTTTGCAGGGCTGTCTCATAGGAGATATGGACCCTCTGTCCAGACAGAATCTGGACTACCCACTCCCCCTCCTCCAGCTTCCAGTGTCTTCAGTTACCTTCTGTGTGCAGCCCGGTGACAGACTCTATGATTCTGGGGTAGCAGGACCCAGGAGTCTCTTCACTGGGTTAACCGCCCCTTTAAGGTTTACAAGATGTTCTGGAATGGTGTAGTCAAATCTTCACTTGACAGCCCCTGCCCCCACCCTTCTCTCCCATTCCCGTGGGCTCCTGGACTGGTCAGTGTACTGTGAGATCATGATACTGGCACCCCAGTGCCAGCTCGTCAGCTGTCTGTTCAGAGCCAAGGCAGGTGTGTTTCTTCGCCTGTCAAACTACGACTGTTGTTTCAGATTGTGGGATGCCTGTTTCCCGATAAAGCTGTAATTAAATAGTCAGATTGTGCCCTCAGGGAGGGGGTGCTGAGTGAGATTTGGCACCCAGGCTTTTAATTTCTCCAATCGTTGATTCCTTTTGGAAAGCTGACATGCATCAGGAGTGAGTCCCTCACGGGAGGTGGGGGGGGGGAGAGGGAAGGTTTGAAATATTTTCTAACAGCTACTTTTGTAACTTTAGTAAAATCAAAGCAAAGCGTGTCAAAGTTCCCATTTAAGACACATTTAACTTCCCTTATTTCAAGACAAAGTGTCTTTGCCTGGAGGCAGGTTTTGAGTTTGCTGCTGAGGCCAGGAGAGACTATTGGATTACAGGGCAGAACAGAGCCTGAGTCGGCTCTCTTTGGGGGTAAGGCCTTTTCTAATCAGGATCAGCTTAGTTCTGTCATCTGAATTATTAGTCTTGCCCCATCTACTGCCTGAGGAGGAACAAGAGGAGGGAAAAGAGCAATTGTTGCGGGGCCAAGGGTGGATAGCTCGACAGACCAACCTGTGGTGTGATGATCATGCTGAGTGAATGATGGAACACTATACACACAGTTTGGGGGTTTCCTCAGGCTTTTTGAAAATGCCATGTTTAGCCTTGACAATTTGTACCTCACAGCATCTATTGTCCAAGGATCCCAAAGTGTTTTGCAAATGTTAATAAAGCCTCACAATGCAGCTCTGAGATAGGCAGGAGGTATTATCGTGGCTTTACAGACAGGGAAACCGAGGCACGGAGCACTTCCTGCACCACTGTCCCAAAGCCACACGAGGACTCCATGGCAGACATGACTGGTAATAGAACCCAGGAGTGCAGGCTTCCAGGCCTGGGTGGTGACCACTAGATAGTGCTGCCTTCTTGAATAGGTACAGTGTCACAGCTGTAAAATATAGCCTCCTGGCAATACCATAAGGATGTATATGTAAAATGAATTCTTCATTAACTAAGGTAGACCACAAAATCTCCCTTTCCTGCTGGCAAAAACCAGCACCTCCACGTCGTGGCTTGCATGTCAGCAAAGGGCTGTTTCAGGGCTACCGCATGCAAGCTGTAAAATGGATTTTGCATGTGTGAGAAAAAACTCCAGACCAATGTGTTCTCTGTTGTTCTATTTTATTTTAAAATTGTCACCATGTTTGTGTATGCATGCTCAGGTCCCCACCCTGCAAACACTAATGCCTGCGCTAAACTTTACAAATATTCACTTTAAGCCTGTATGCTCTTTGCAGGAGGCACCGTGTCTTCTTGTCTGCACTGGGAGGCAGGGAGCACACTTTGGCCAACTGTAAAATAAATAATCATAATAGATTCCTGTGTTATTACAGACTGAACAGTGTATTGGACACGGAGTTGATTGTGCTGTTGGTTTGGTAGGAATTAGCACAGTTGTACTGAGGAAGGATGGTCTGGTGGCTAAAGGAACTTGCGTTCTAAACCTGACTCTCTGTGGCCTTTGGCAAGTTACTTGTGCCAACATTTTCAAGCATGTCTGCCTTAAGTTAGTGATCTATGTCCGTATGTAGACGCCAAGAGAAGTGGCCTCATTTTTCAGAGGTGCTGCACATACACAGATCCATCCCACTGAAGACAGTCAGTTCAGATGTCGTGATGGTTGAAACTGGGTTCCCAAAATCAAGGGGAGGAGCACTTGTGAAAATTAATTTTTGGCCACATTTGCAAAAGTAGCTTCTAATTTTGGGTGCCTCACTTTCTAACATCAGCTTGAGATACTGAATTGTCTAACACTAGGCACCGAAAAGCAGAGAAACCTGAAATTAGAGGCCACTTCTGTAAATGTGGCACTTGGGTTGGTTAGTGATTGATATACAGAGGCTGAGATTTAAATGAGAGAGAGGAAGCAAGAGTATAGATTGAGCTTCACAGCAGCAGGTGAAGATGATCAGGTATTTGATTTGGTACAGGATAAGCCATTCCCTGAAAAACTATGACTAGAAAAAGTTCTGCCCATACATGTGTGTGTGATTAGTAAGGAGGAATCAGTTTATAGTGAAGACTACAAAACAAGGAATTCTGGGAGCAATGAGGCCAGACAGAACGGGGCAGGTTAGGAAGCTGACCTTGGTGTCTGGAAGCAGTTTGACTACTGAGTGAAAAGCTAAAGTTAGTGAGCTAAATATTTGGGGTGCTGCCCCTATAAGCTCAGGCTTTGCAGGTTTCCAGCTGTGCTGGTGAGTGGTGGGCAGGGGTACACCAGGGCCAGGCATTGAGGGACAGCTACAGAAACTACAACAGGAGACTAAAATAAAATTACTCCCTAACTTGCTGCTTGATTCTGCATGAACCCTGACCTGACAGTCTATGTGGAAAAAAAGAAAAAAAAAAGTTCTCAAATTCCACCACTCAAAATCAATGTCTGCAAGGAAAATAGTTGCAACAGGGGATTGATCCTTTACCTCTATTACTGTGGTCTTGACTTTGCCAGTTGCAAAGCATAAACCAGACTGTGTCAAGTGAGCAGTGCAAGGATTGCAGGGCGGCTGCTGATGTGGCAGTTCATGAAAAGCAGATAATCCAGCAATCAGGTAGGTCTAGGAAGTCATTTGAGACTGAGAATACTGTGCTCCTTGGCAACTGTAGCAACAGCTGCTTTTGCTAGCTCCCTGGTTGCTAAAGTCTCCCCTCCACCTTATTGCTGACTGCCAAGTAAAAGAGGCTTCAAAGCACAGGATTTAAGGAACATATTAACATTCTGCTCCAAGGAAACCTCTCCCATAAGCTAATGTGGGGATGTCCCCATTACCACACTGAGATTGCTTCGCTGCTCAGTGCTGTGTGTGTTATGCCCTTGTGAGGTTGGGTCAGCCCCTGGCTATATTTCAGGACTATTTTAATGCCCTGCAAGCAGTGACAGCCCCCTATTAAACAGGGTCCAGCAGTTACCCCAACATGGTGTTTATGAATCTCTTCCAAAATAAGCAAGATGCCCAGGTACATGGCAGTGAGACGGATGTGGGTAATACTCTTGATGTATGCTTGTTCAGTGACTGCCATGCAGCTCGGTATAATTCAGCATGATTTGCAATCTGTTCAGAAGAGGTCTAAGGTTGGAATAGCAGGTACTGCAGAAGGTCAGGATTGAGAGTGGAGGCAAGGCCTGGAATAGGAAGGGGGCTGCAGGGCAGGACTGAGGTGTATTGGCAGAGCTAGGGAAAAGGGATTATTTACATAATGCCGAGCAAGCACTTTAGAGCACTAAAATCCACCCACATTTTATTGATTTTGAAGGATCCTTTAACATTCTTGGGTCACCAGGAGAAACACTGATGCTGCAGTGCCAGAGTGAGAAGAAGCTGTGCCAGCTAGCACCTGTCATGGCTTTAAGCTGTCCCGTACCCACCAGAACAGGACTTACTGGCGGTCTCTGACAAAATCAGCATGTAACAGGTTTGAGCAGGATTGCCAAATCATCTACAGGTGGCATGTGAAAGGCGCCACGGAGCTGTATCATCAAACATCATAGATACAGACTTCCCATGTGCTCAGTGCGGCCGACTCTGTGCATCAGGGTTCGGACTTTGGAGTCATATGCTTAGCCATAGAGAAGAACTGCGATAATATCATCAACAGCGATGGACTACCAACACCCACCAGATTCAGGAACTAGAGAACAGTTCTGGAAGTGTCAGAATTGCTTACTATCACCATTATTTTCCATGTGGGAAAGCAGAGTGCTAGGAAATCTCTCTCTATGGAAATAGTGAAATTTACACTGAAGGGGACTGAATAGCTCAGGGAGTTCAGAAATATGATCACCCATAAGCCACTGGTTCCATTTCCACCCCAAGCCAGTAGTGTTTAAAAGTCATTTGCAACTGTTTAGTAGCCCTGGTGCATAAGTGGTGGGTATAATAGGCCAGGGGAGGCTAGGCCTCCCCTGAAGCAGCCACCGCCACTGGATGCTGGGTAGCGGGTTTTGGCAGTTTGCATAGGCTGGGCTTCTGCCAGAGGAAGTTTTTATTATGTGTCATGCAGGTTCTGGAGCAGCTGAGGAGGTGGCATTTGATTCCTGAGCTAAGTGCCCTCTAAGCTGCACGTCCGTGCAGCAGGCTATCAAGGACTGCGCTGATGCGCAGTGGGGAGAGACGCCCCTCCTCTGGCCCAGGCCCCGGAGCTGCTGTGGCCACGGAGAGGGCTCGGGGGGAGTCCTCTCTCCCCATTTCAGCCCCAGGGCAGCCTGCACCCCAAACTCTTCATCCCTGGTCACACCCCAGAGCCTGTACCCACAGCCAGAGCCCTCACCCCCTGCATCCCAACCCTCTGCCCTCGACCTGAGCCCCCTCCCACTGAACCCCAAACCCCTTATCCTTGGCCCCACCCCAGAGCCTGCGCCCCCAGCCAGAGTCCTCACCCCACAGCACCCTAACCCTCTGCCCCAGCCCTGAGCCCCCTCCCATACTCCAAAACCCTCGGCCCCACCCCTGCCACACATCACCTCCATATTGGTCACATAACAAAATTAATTCTGCACATGAGTGTAAAAAATTAGAGGAACATTGTTCCTGAGGTCATGCTATTTGGGGTACCTGTAGGGCAGTGCAACTGTTCTGCATTAAAACTTGCCTCTGCCTTTTGGATGGTGCTGCCCTGGAGCTTAGCACAGTAAACGTCTTCTGTGGACAGAATTTTCAACATGGCTTAGCACCCACAAGCAGGTCCAGATTTTCAAAAGCGCTCAGGGTTTTTTGAAAATCTAGCCCCAGTGTTGAGTGCTGAGCCCTTGAAAATCTGACCCTGAGCTCTTTTGAACTTGGCCCTCTGTTTCCCTTCTGTTCCAAGTATCTCCAGCTTCCTTCTATTCTTGAAGAATGAGGTCAGCTCTGAGCCTTATAGATCCACCCTGGAAGCTAAGACTCCATTGGAGTGTCTTTGTCAATGGTTTTCCAAGGTCTTATGATCCTTTTACTAATTGCTATAAATCTTGGAACTACATGGTTCTACTTTGGTCTCTGCATACTGGTGAGGGGAGACATCAGATACTTAGAAACTTCAGCTGGCGCAGAATTCAGCTGCCTGTTTACTTAGTGGTGTGTCTCACACACACCTTTGTTACAGAGACTGCATTGTGTTCCACTTCATTTCCAAGTGGGTGGGTTTGACCTATAGGGCCCTTCGTAGTTTGGGTTCTGTGTATCTTAGAGGCTGCCTTTCTCCTTGTGTCCTGACTTGGCAGTTGAGAACAGCTGGAATACTAAGTCCAATGATCCCTCAATTTGTATACTTGGTGCTGGGGGAAAGATGTTCTGGGGTTATCTTTCTCCCTAGGTGCTTTGATCAGACAGAGCTGCCTGTTGAGTTTCAGGGCATGTTGCAAGGCCCAAACTTCTTCAGAGGGAGTGAGTTTATTGTGACCCGCAGAGTCTTATTTAAGGGTCCTGTTGGCATCATAACCACTTAGATTTGTGATTGTGCAGGTATTTGAAAACTGTTCAGGAGTCTAGAGATTTAATAAGAGATGCTCGATACAAACTGAAAGTCTCTGTGTTCCATTGGGTCACCATCATGGGTTTCTAAAATGAATTTACCATCTCCAAGTCTCTGCTTATTGGACAGCATGGGGATGAAATCAATCAACTTTGTTAGGACCATTTGTTTAAGAAAATATTTTGTGACCTTCAAAGGTGTTAAGCAGATCCCACTTCATCTTGGTTTTTTGTGTGTGTGGGTTTTTTTTGCCAACACACGTCACTAACCAGTTTAACCCATTTCATTTAGCCTTCCTTTCCTGTTTTTACTACTTCGTTAAGAAGACAGATGGAGAAGGAGGTAGATTGGAACTCAGCCCCTTGATGCACTGGCCTGGGTTTTCACTGATGTTACAACACCTGGCTGGGACATTAGTAGAGACAGAACCTGTACCCTCTAGCACAGACCCCAGCTACTTGAGCTAAAGGATTCAGTTCATTAGCATTAGCCAGCTGAAGATCATCCACAAGGGGGTTCAGAGACAACCGTTGTCAATGTGTTGCACAGTTAACATTGAGGCTTCCTTAATGCAAGCCATTACTTGCATCTCTGCTGTCCCCATCACATGATCCTCATGGGCTTGTTCTCTCACGGTAGCTCATGTCACCATGTATGGTACTGTTGTATCTCAGGACCCTTGGTCTTGTAGGCAAAGTGGACCTTCCTCTAGACATTCTGGTGGAGATGTGGTAATCAAACCTGCTATGCTGCTTCACATCAGACGTCTGCTCGTGCTTGCTCACATCATCCAAAGCCACTTGTCCAACAAGCTGCTATTCAAAGAGGTTTGGTTTTTTTTGTTTTTTTTTTTAATTCAGACTTCCTCAAGGCCTCCTCAGAAGGCTCTGGCATATCATCTACAGATGTGGCACAGCAGCCTTGGTTGCAAAATATATCCGGCATGGCAGTTGGTAGCAGTGTTGTGCAATCTCCATTAACTTACGGAAACCACTGTGAGATACTATTAAAGAGACTCCAGTCCTCATCTATCACACCAGCCGCAGTCATGTGTCCAGCTGTCAGCCGAAAGGGCATGCACACACAGACAGTACAAGGTTTGTGGCCTCTGGAAATCTTTCCCCTTGAAGTATGTTCTCTTGCATGGGTGTGGGAGGCTCAGAATGAATGATTTAGCTCTTACGTGACACCATTTGCAGCACATAATTCCATGTTCTTCTTCATTTATGTTTTTCCATCAAGTGTTTCTCTTAAGTATCTTTCACCTCTACTACTGTCATATTGCTGTTCAAAATTGGTTTGGGGCATTTTTAAATGACCATATAAAATTTGTTTGGGAAGACAAAGCAACTTTAATGAGCTGAAGTTACCATGATGGAGCAGACCTGGGGCTACAAGGGAATGGATCCAAATACACCTTGCCTTCTTGTATCCCCAGCATTTCAGACCTAAACGTTTTTTTTTCACTGCAGAATACAGCAGAAGTCTTCAGACTTGCTGGAGGGGTCTATGATGAATTGACCCAGCGCTATGGCTGCTGTCATGGGTGGAGGTATATCAGGTCTGGTGTGTGCAGCCAGACTGTTCCAGCTTGGGATAACCAACTCTGTGATGTCTGACACAAGGAAGCATGGTCAAGGAGGGAGCTGCATCAGCATGGACTCTGGGGTTGCCCACATCTGTGACCATACTGTTCAGTTCTTCACAGTCAGTAACCCCAAGCTTGCCAAGATTGTCTCATTCTTGCCTGCTAAGGATGCTGTGAAAGTTTGGAATGATCCCACGGTGGAGCTCAAACAAGGAACTGGGCCAAAGGAAGTGATTGGACTGCCTGCATTTGTGTCAAGAGGGATCCAGTCTGTTTCTATGTGCCTTGCAGGTCTGGTCCATCTAAATGGAAACCTTTGGGGCAGCAGGGTCTAACGGGACCAAGAAATCAACAAATGGAAGGCTGATGAACCCAGCTGGTTTGATTACTTGATTATTGCTCACAGTGACAAATGTGTAGATAGCCTGTCAGAATCCAGTGCATCCGAAATTCATCATCTCCTTAAGGTGAAATTTGGGCCAATGCTCAGGCCTAAGACTAACGTTATGCAGCGCCGATCAGTATGGGTCTTCCTAGTCGCTTTTCCAAATAAGCTGGGTCTTGGCTATGAGGGGGCATTTGTGGAACATCCAAATGTCCCCTGGATTGGGAACAACACTTCTAAATAGCAGCCAGGGAGCCAGATGGGACGCTGGACTGTCCAGCCAGAACATAGGGATTTGTGGAGACTGGCTGGTTATCCCATGCCAGGGGGTGCAGCAATAAGTGGCCTTTCTTTGGCTGAAGCTATGCACAGGCACTGGAAAGGGGAGAGACTGGGAAGCCCCATCATCCCTATTGACTTTCACCCAGTTAGCACATTCCCCTCCAATTGAAATCTGATCTTTAAATATGCAAAGCCATGTTGAAGACACCTACAATGTTAGGTAAGGACTTTATATCAAAGGAAGCTACTAACCTGCTGCTGAAAATCCCAGAGCCCCACTTTGCATGTCAGGCTGTTTATCGCCCTGGATTTCTTGCAGTTTATTATATGGCAACTCTTTCTCCAGCACACCCAGTCCTCCGTAGTCACCTTTCCCTTATTTCAGTCTCTGCAGACATATTAAATCCTGTGAGGGCTGCATAGATGAAATTGCCACCACTCCATTACTTCGCTGTCAGCATCCATTACACTCGTAAGAATCAGACACCAAATCAGAAAACAATAAAGCGACATTATGAGCGGAGGGGAGAGGAGATTAAAAAAATCAGTTGAAAGGGCATTTTGGTCCTTGCGTTATTTATTGCACATCCTGGGTTTGGGTTATTTTGGTGGTCACTGTGCTTGTTTTTTAATTTTCCTTTAAGCGTGAAGCCACAGGCTTGTAATTTCATTGGAACTCTAAGGATGGAGAAAAGAGTGTTCCTTTTTTAGTGCTGGCTGCTCCCAAAGAACAGCCACTGTGATGTCTTCACAGTTAACTGCGAATTAAGTCCTTTCCTCACCCAGACTGCACTCATCACTCGCATTGGAGCAAATCCGGACATCCTTACTTAAGCAAAACTCCCATTGACCATAATGGAGTCGCCCCTATGACATCAGGGGCCCAAATCTCCTGACTGACACCAGTATAACTCCACCAGTGTGAACGGGATTACTCTGGTGTAAATCTATTGAGAGGTAGCAAATTCCTATCCTCAGTGGAGCAGGGAAGGAGTCATGCTTGGCCTCGCCATGTATGATACTTTTTACAGGTGTTGCTCATATATTTACCCATTTTCCTACCTGCTTGCCACATGTCAGGACACTAAGTGATATTAACTGTGCCTGCCAAGTGCATATGCAAAAAGGGAAACCAAGACTTCAAAAATCCACATCTCAAGTGTTCCTGCTTATGTCTCTGCATTTTCTTTCCTCTCACAGTGAGTTAGTGAGGGTTGGATTCTGCCCTTGCTGACATGTGGAACCTCAGAAATCAAAGAGGTTGCCTGGCCGTTGGCAAGAGCCAAAGAGGACACCTGAGCTTAGCCATAGGCAGCTGCCCTCTGCTACCTAGGCAATTCAGTGATATTGCATTCCATGAGGGAGGAGAATGGACCCTGTTTCATTCTTGCATTTCATCTGGGGCTATTTTATGAAGCTGGAATTTGGCTATGCCTTGAGTGAGTTGCATTGATCCCTGTTTGGGAATCGCCCACAAACAGCTTGTTGGGTCGCACTGGGACCTGAACGATATATCTACAAGTACATGGCTATAAACAGAACTCCAAGTCAAGCTTTTCCAGCCAGCGGGTGAGGGATGGCTGCTTTGTAATCACCCCAGCTTACTGTTAAAAACATCTCGGTCAGATTTTATCAGGGTCTGAACAGGAACAGCTTTGACGGATTGTCTCTGGGGAGATTAGAAACATTGGTGGTTGCCTCACATGGTGCAAGATAGTTCTGCCTATCCAGCAGATATGTTGTTTAAGTGAAATTGATTTGATTTCTCCCCTCTGTTCCAGTTAGGAATTGGGATACTTTGTGTTTCTTAAGTGGCTGATTCCAATGTAGCCATAATGGGCAGTGACCAGAGGTCATGACTGTCCAATGGCCATTCTGTTAGCGGTGTTTGAGGTTGGTGGAGTGGATTCGAGTTTTATGTGGCTACCTGTCCACACCAGAGTACCCACAATTCTAAATACTTCCTTTGATGGTAGGCTCATCAGAGTGAGTGACTAGGCCCTGGATAGTGAGGTTTCTCCAGGTCAAGCTGAAGCATGTTGGCAGGGTGGAGAGAAAAGGACTCTGTGTGTGTGTGTGTGTGTGTGTGTGTGTGAGTGAGAGAGGCTTGTTGCCTGCACTGCATTTCAAGCATGGATTAGAAATGTCATCCCACACACAGAGCAGCATGAAAACCAGCCTAGAGAGGTGAAGAGTGGAAGGAAATAGAAAGGGGGTCATGGCTGGCATTGCCCACAGAGCAGAGTGTGCGCAAACGGGGAATCGACATCAGTGACCAGGTCTGAGCTCTTAGGAGTTTTGTAAGGCTCGAAAGGCATGACATTTACATTGGATGCAGTGTGCAAGTGGGAGCCAGTGGAAAGACACATGGAAAGAGTGATATGGTCCGATTGACAGGTGAGGAACATAATTTTAGTGACTGTGTCTTGGCTGGGTTAGTAGGGACCAGGATGGGTACTGGGGAGGGTGGTTTCAGCAGTCATGCTGTGAACTGATCAAGGCTTGGATAGAAGCCTCGACAAGAGAAAGAAAGGTGTGACATTATCTGATTAAAATCTGACCATGTAGATCATTGTTGCAACCACTGTTATATAATTGCAACAAATCTTGTACAAAGGTTGTCAAGTAAGGTGTCTATGGAAAGGTTATGATTTGCTGAATATGATTATGCTATGTCTATGCATGACTGTTGTCTCTATCCCTGTATTTCAAAATGTTTGCACCTGGGTAGCACCCACAAGGTAGATAGCCAGCTCATCTTGGAAGGACTATTCAAATTGAGTGGCCCATCAAAAGAACATTTAACTCACAATGGACTTTCCTGTGAACATGCTGTCTGAGGTATAGGTAACGGCTTCTGTGGTCACTAAGTGGAGTCATGCGTGGAGATGTGACTGGCCCATGTGACTCCAAACACCGTCTTGTCACCTGTGATTTTCCACTAGCGGTGCTGAGGGCTTTGTTTGAAACAATGGGTTTCCCTCCACATGGCAGAAGCTATTAAAAGGCCCTGGAAACACCTCCATTTTTCCTCTTTCCTGCTCCATCCTCTCTCCTGCTCAAACCTCTGGACTATGGACTTATCCTAATGGGAGCATTCTCACCAAGGAATTGAGGACCTTCCAATGATTTGGAAGCAACCAGAGACTTGACTTAAGCTAACACTTAATTCCATCGCTGCTACAAGCCTGAACCAAGAACTTTGCCATTACTGTATGTAATTGGTTCTTTAACCAATTTTAACTCTCACTTTTTTTCTTGTTTATAAATAAACCTTTAGATTTTAGATATTAAAGGATTGGCAACAGCGTGATTATTGGTTAAGATCTGAGTGATATATTGACCTGGGTGTGTGGCTGGTCCTTTGGGATCAGAAGAACTCTTTTTGTTTGATGAAACTGGTTTTAAGGAACCATTCATCTATAAGTCTAGTGTTTTGGTGGTGATACAAAGACTGGAATACCTAAGGAAACTGCTTTTCTGACTTCTTGTTAGCCAGTGTGGTGGAACAGAAATTTACTTTTGTTGCTGGTTTGGTATATCCTATGGGGGATTAACCACCAGTTTTGGGGTGTATCTGCAAATGATTTCCACTGCTGATTGATCAATAGCAGCATTTGGCCTCTTTGTTCCTCTCCCATGTATTCCCACATGCCATGTATAAACTGTAAGGAATTGCCTCTGAATCACCTCCATTGATCTGTGATCAGTTTCCCTTTGTTGCCTCTAAGATGTGATGATCTGTGCTCTGGTGTGTGTGTGTGTGTGTGTGTGTGTGTGTGTGTGAGAGAGAGAGGTTTGTTCACTCCTTGTATATCTAAAGCAGAAAACAAATCTTTCCCAACAATAGGAGTGTGAAACAAGAGCCTGCCCCGCCCCCACCCGAGCTATGGAAGCCAACTGCCAAATGGAAACCTTGGCTGAAAGGATGGATGCTTTGGGGAGCAATTGGAGTTTACTGGAAACTCCAGGCCCTGGCTCCAGAAAGGAGCATGGGTGTGGGTGGGGGAGACAGGAACTGAGGCAGGAAGTGTGCATCAGTGCTTCAGGAAGTGAGCTGCAGAGAAGCCAAAGCCAGCGAGGCTGCAGCGGCATTCCTAAACCATGGAAACCCAAGTCACTCTTCCTGCGGCATGCCTGGAATACTCTGGCTTTGCAGAGGCTTTCTGCTGAGCCGGCAGCTCTGAGGAGCGACTCACTCACTGTGCAGAACATAGGGGAAAGGGCTGTACGTTCAGGAAGAGAAATACGGCTCCCTTTCAAGCGTGAAGATCCAAACTGTGGGCAGAAACCCTCATTGCTCTGCAGAGGGACAGTAGAGCTGTTGCTCAGCTGAAGGGGAGATGAGTGGAGACAGAAACTGAGCTATTCAGCCTGTGAGTGCATCAGGTGAATTGGTGGTCACCTGATAAGAAAGCCCTCTATTGTATGTACCTTTCTGGAGCTTTAAAAAGCCACCTGGCTTCCAGTAAGGAAGTGTGTGTGTGTGGGGGGGGGGAGTTTATGAGAATTAAGTTTTATTCAGTGGCGTTCCCTCCTCAGCACAGGTGGGATGGTAAAGCTCCACTAGGGAAACTGAGAAACGCAAAGGAGCAGTGAAGTGACTTTCCCAAGATCTCTCAGAAAGTCAGAGCCAGGAATAGAACCCAGAATTCCTAAGCCCTGGTCCTTTTGTGCTCTAACCATTGGACTAATTCCTCTCCTGTAGAGCACATCCCTTCCCATGCATAGCTTGATTGCTAGGTGTGAACAGGAAGCTCATTATGCAGAGGTGAACAGACATGCAGCCAAAACCCTACTGCTAAATGAAATGGCAGATGGCTTGTGTGTATTTAAGCTAGGATGGTGACTACATGCTGACCTCCATGAAGTAATAAGTAGTACATCTATAGTGGTGATTCATACATGTTAGAGACAAAAGAGCCCAGTGAGCTCATCTTGTCCACTCCCCTCTCACCCTACCGGATTCTCCCCAGCAGAACATTCCTCAGTGCTTTGTCAAACCAGCTTTTGAATAACTCCTGATATGGGGCTTCACACTAGTGCTGGGCTGAAACTTGTGGTTTCTGATTTCTGATCAGTTTTGGAATCTGGTTTTTTTCGGGATCAGAGTGAAACCAAAATTTCTTACAAACCAGAAGTTTTGAAATAAACTTGCTCCCCAGGAACAACAGCTGCTGAGTAAAACTGACATTCTGTTGCAGAGGTGAAACTAACAAGAATGTCAGTTTTACTCAGCAGCTGCCAGGGCTCCTGGGGTCTGCAGCTCCAAGGCAGCCCTGCCATATAGACTGCCTCAGGACTGGAGACCCCAGAAGCTTGGGGTCCCTGGTCTAGGGCAGGCCACATGGCAGAGCTGCCCCAGAACTGCGGACCCTAGAAGCCTGGGATCTTGGGTCCCAGGCAGTCCACATGGCAGAGAAACTGTGTTTCTTCAGAAAATTTCCTACAAGCTCTACTTCAGAGACTTCCCCTGGGAGGCTGTTCCAGAGTCTATTCCAGTGTAAAGTTTGGCAACATCTGATGTCCTGCTGAAATCTCCCTTTGAGTTTCATCCCACAATTTCCCTCCTCAGCCCTTGGTAAATGGTCCTTCCCCTCTCCATTACTTGAAATGTTTGAAGACCCCCACCAAATCACCTCTCAGTCATTTCTCCTTCAAGCTGTACGTACTGAATTTACTGCTTTGCACCTTCCCTGGTAGGCCAGCAACTCCGAAGCCTTCACCATCTGTTTCTCTCCTCCAGTTTGTCAATGTCTTTCTTCTATTGTTGTGCCCAAAACCCCATGCAGTATTTTGTAGGTGGCCAAGCCAGCAACATATAAGGATGGATGTCGGGTCCCTGATACATATAGCTCCCTATACACTATATCTCCTCACTTCCGCCCACATCCATAATATAGACCACCCCTGAAAATACAGCCTGTTTCCAGCCCCCCAATCCTGTTCCACTCTGGCTATTTTTTGCTGCTTCCTCCATCCCAACTGCATTTTAAGCCCTTGTCTACTTTACTGCCCTCTATTGCACCCTGATATATTACACAGACCTGGTGGGTGAGGTAATACCTTTTATTGGACCGACTTCTGTTGGTGGGAGAGACGAGCTTTCCAGCCACACAGAGCTGTTCTGCAGGGCTGGGAATGGAACTCCCAGCAAAATGCAAGGTGCAACAGATTGTTTAGCGTAAGTAGTTTGCATATATTGCAAGGGACCATTCAAGATAGAGTTACCTGTTAACACCTCTGCAGGCCTAGGACAAAAAGAGGGTTAGTGGGTTACAGAATGTTGTAATAAGCCATAAAGCCAGTGTCTCTGTTCAGTCCATGCTTTTTGGTGTCTAGCAGTCTGATATGTCATGGCATTAGTGCTTCCCAAACACCTTCCTTCCACTAGATATCTGTGCTTTGGGTTATTTCCCCGTCACCTGAAGTTTCTTGCATTTCTCCAGGTTCAATCTCATTTGGCTACTTTCTGCCATCTCTCTCTCCTCTTTTCCTGGGTTTCTAGAACTCACCCTTGCTTCATGTCCTTTGTTAGTTTAGTCAATGTGCCATTGACTTCCTCTTCCAGATCATAAATGAAGATATTTAAACCAACCCGGACCCTGCACTGCCCTGTGAGGGATCCCATTGGGCGCTCCATCCCAGCTTCATTCATAATAATCACTCTCTCCTTATGGTCCCTCAGCCAGCGTTCACTCTGTTGTAAGGTGTCATTATCAAGTCTATTTGATCTAGTTTTTCTAATTCCAAACCAATTCAATGGCTGTACCCAGCCACTCACTAACTTTGTAATTAGACTGAAAATTGCTCTCCAGTTTGTCTGGCACAATCTGCTCTTCGTAGACCCTGTGCAGTTGGTTACTCATGTGGCCGCTATATTCCAGGGGCTCACACTTGTTTTGCTCTGCTTTACGTGCTGAATGCCCTAAATCCCCAGATCTGGCAATGCCCGCCTTGTGGGAGAAAGGAAAGCTGAAAGTGACCAACGAGCGTGGGTCTGTCTTGGAGAGTCACAGTCCTGACATGCATCCTATGAAGTGAGCTGTAGCTCACAAAAGCTTATGCTCAAATAAATTTGTTACTCTCTAAGGCTCTAAGGTGCCACAGGTACTCCTTTTCTTTTTGCGGATACAGACTAACACGGCTGCTACTCTGAAACCAGTCCTGACATTTGTGCTTTTTCCTGAATAAACCTTTGGTAAATAGACACAAGGGATGGGTCAGCTGCCTATTAAATAGTCACTGTTTGTGATCTGTGCTAATGCTTTCCCAGGCAAGTCTGTCCTTGTGGGACTGGTTTGCTTGGATGGTTTGGATGGAATCATAGAATCATAGAATATCAGGGTTGGAAGGGACCCCAGAAGGTCATCTAGTCCAACCCCCTGCTCGAAGCAGGACCAATTCCCAGTTAAATCATCCCAGCCAGGGCTTTGTCAAGCCTGACCTTAAAAACCTCTAAGGAAGGAGATTCTACCACCTCCCTAGGTAACGCATTCCAGTGTTTCACCACCCTCTTAGTGAAAAAGTTTTTCCTAATATCCAATCTAAACCTCCCCCACTGCAACTTGAGACCATTACTCCTCGTTCTGTCATCTGCTACCATTGAGAACAGTCTAGAGCCATCCTCTTTGGAACCCCCTTTCAGGTAGTTGAAAGCAGCTATCAAATCCCCCCTCATTCTTCTCTTCTGCAGGCTAAACAATCCCAGCTCCCTCAGCCTCTCCTCATAACTCATGTGTTCCAGTCCCCTAATCATTTTTGTTGCCCTTCGCTGGACTCTCTCCATTTATCCACATCCTTCTTGAAGTGTGGGGCCCAAAACTGGACCCAGTACTCCAGATGAGGCCTCACCAATGTTGAATAGAGGGGAACGATCACGTCCCTCGATCTGCTCGCTATGCCCCTACTTATACATCCCAAAATGCCATTGGCCTTCTTGGCAACAAGGGCACACTGCTGACTCATATCCAGCTTCTCGTCCACTGTCACCCCTAGGTCCTTTTCCGCAGAACTGCTGCCTAGCCATTCGGTCCCTAGTCTGTAGCGGTGCATTGGGTTCTTCCGTCCTAAGTGCAGGACCCTGCACTTATCCTTATTGAACCTCATCAGATTTCTTTTGGCCCAATCCTCCAATTTGTCTAGGTCCTTCTGTATCCTATCCCTCCCCTCCAGCGTATCTACCACTCCTCCCAGTTTAGTATCATCCGCAAATTTGCTGAGAGTGCAATCCACACCATCCTCCAGATCATTTATGAAGATATTGAACAAAACCGGCCCCAGGACCGACCCTTGGGGCACTCCACTTGATACCGGCTGCCAACTAGACATGGAGCCATTGATCACTACCCGTTGAGCCCGACAATCTAGCCAGCTTTCTACCCACCTTATAGTGCATTCATCCAGCCCATACTTCCTTAACTTGCTGACAAGAATACTGTGGGAGACCGTGTCAAAAGCTTTGCTAAAGTCAAGAAACAATACATCCACTGCTTTCCCTTCATCCACAGAACCAGTAATCTCATCATAAAAGGCGATAGTGGATACTCGCACCTCCTCCATGCACCTAGGAATCTAGTAATTGATTTGTATTTATTAAAGTCCATAACATTTGCCCCATTCTGGACAATGGAGTCTCAAAAAAGGGAGGAAATCTATGACTAGAGGGTGTCTGTTGAGTCTGACTGTCTGTCGTGCAGTAAGTAGGGATAGCTCCATACCGACATCTCCGATCCAAATTCCCTTGAACACTCAGGTTGTCAAACTCCACCTTCAGGCTTTCTGAGTTAGGACCCTCTCACTTCATCACTAATGTAAGCTGCCTCTCTCAGAGAGAGACTTTCACTATCCACCCTTTCAGGCAAGCCTTCTCAATGTGCACGCTCCTGCATGTGCCCGCAGGTAACTTGTTTCAGACAGGATAATACCTATAATCTGGGGAATGGGGTGATGTTTTTGTGGCAGGCATCACCTGCGATTGCACATAGTCATATAAGTTCTTTTCCTTCCTGTGTGAGCAAGTTTTGACTCTTGGGACGACAAGACATGCTATGTTTTGTTAATTTGGGGTTACACAAGGTTTTGTGTAGAGGCAGTTTGTGGACAAGGGAGCTGTGTGAGCAGCAGGGGGTTTGCTGCTGCCTGGGGCTTTGATTAGAGTCTAGTCTTTGAGAGCGTTGTCTCCTGGGAACTGGGCATTGGTTTTGGTTGAGATCCTTAGAAGAAGGCATTGCCCTGCATGCTGTTCGACCATCTCAGTTCAGCACTCCTTTCCAGTAAAGCAAATTACGCTGAGAATATATCCAGAGCCTGCATCACTGATTTCTATTCCACTGGAAAGCTGGCACCCGAGGCCCCCAAGTGCTGCTACGCAGCACAAGGGCAAGACTGGAATCAGAATGGGACACTGTGCTCAGAAGAAGGTGTAATGTTATTTGTTGTTGTGGTTACCATATGCAATGGGGTCTGATTCCAGGACTGGGGAAGGTACTCGGAGCTTTCGTGTTGGTTGATCTGTGCGCACGTATCATGAGGCATAAACAGAACGAGAATTAGTTACACAGGCGTCTATAAGAGAACAGAAAAGCTGTTTCCAGGTTTCCAGGAAAGGAAATCCCAGCTCCCCAGCAGTCCGTGCACTCCAAATAATCACAAGGATCATGGAGCAGGAAGTGATTGTTAGGAATGAGCAAGGAAATGGGGCCACTGGCTCTTTTTGGACTGGAAGGTGGGAGTAGAAATGCTAAATGGTGCTTTGAGATCTCAGACAGGAAGTGCTATTGATGTGCAAAAGGGAGAGGGGAGAGAAGCTAGAAATATTGCACTGAAGTTCGAGGAGTCAAGGGGAAAAATGCCATATGTGGTCTGCTAATTATATGAGAATGGATTGTCCGCAGATCCACATGCTGTGGTAATTAGGGAGGGATACTGCCATTGCAAAGTCTTCACAATAAATGTCAACAGGCAGCCGGAATTCCTCTGGTTCTTTGTCTTGGTGGTCGACCCTGCTAAACCCATCAGGTGAGGCTATGGGGATCACAGGACTGCTGAGGAATAACAATTGCCACCAACCCTCTGATGCTGCAAAGATTGCAGGCAGCTGAGTAAGGTGTCTAGTTCCTCACTTATTTTCCAGGGAAGAAGATATGGGCCCAGGAATCAGCTGTGGATCATGAGTGAACGGCTTCCTTTCCAGAACTGTGTCGTAATATCAGTTTGTTCCCAAAGCTAGATGCCCCTGGGGCATTCCCCAACTGTGTAGAGACTCAGCTGTAAATTAGCATTGACCTCCAATTGCTCCCCACCCACTCACAGCCATAACTCCAGTTGTGCTGCGACAGATCGTGACTCATCTGACATGTTGTGACACACAGTAACAGGCTAGTGCATTTGTACTGAAGCTGCCTTCAGGGGCAGGGAAGGAGCCATCCTGAAACAGCACGCAGAGAGTCTCTCATGCTTCACAGAGATTCTACATCCCCACCCCTCTCCGCTGGCCGGTTTGGATGCAAAAGGGGCTCCTTGGGAAATGAAAGCATAGAGGAGTTTGTGTGTCCTGCAGAACAGGAAGTGGGGGAGCAAGGAGAGGGATGGGAAGAGGGGGAAATGGCAATGGAGAGACAGAGAGAGGGTGGAGAGGGCATCAAATGAGGGTAACGGGATGGGAGAGGAAGTTGGAGGGAGGAGACAGGGTGAATCTAAAACCTTAAAGAGCAATTAGTCAAAGCTGAATTGTTTTTCTAAACTCCTAATGAAAACAAAGAGTGGGGCATGGCCCAGATGGTGCCAGGGGATCAAATAAATGTCGCACTCAGGAAGCAGGTGCTACTGGGAATGTTTCCTGCCAGCCCTGCTGCTGCTCACAGCCACTTTTATTATTTGTTATTTTTTAGGACTGCAGCTGGGGTTTCCCTCCAGCTGCGTGGAAACATGTTTAAGGCTGGCCATGGCTGGAGAGGGAGGGCCCGTGTGGGCTGATCAACAACCCTGTGGTGTTTGGGCTTCTTGGGGAACGTGCAGAGGACCCTCTGGTTTCACTGGTGGGGCTGGATTGTCATTGGCCATCCACCAAAGAGTCCCTTCCACCAGCATCTCCAGACAGCCAGTCTCCTCCCCAAAGCAGCCGACAATCACATCTATATTGGCCCCTCCAGAAGTCAGATAGATGGACCCAGCCCTGCCCATCTCTGCCATTGCTATTACATTTTGCATTTCCATTTTGCACATCTAGGATTGTATTCAGGGGTAAATTTCCATTTTTTCTAGGGGCAGGAGAAAAATGATCCCCATGCAGAACAGTATTGCTAATGTCAAGCTTTCAAAAATCAGAGTCAGGCCCCCAGAATTATGAGATTGGCTTAAAAATAATGAGATTTAAAAAATAATAATTTAGGGGTTATTTTTTGTTGCCTTCTGATTTCTGAGCCTTATAGTTTGTTTTTTCAAGCTTTACTCTGCAACCATGAGGGCTACAAACCTACTTTAAAAAAAGAAAGAAAGCTGAGCTGCTCACATAATCACAGGACTCCAGGGGCTGGGGCTTTAAGAAAAACACCAAATATCAGAAGACTTGAGATAAAGTTGTAAGATTTGGCGACACTGACTGAGGTGCTTGTTTTGTCTGAATGACTGGAGCGGGGAGCATGAAAGGATAATTCCATGCTGGAGAAAGGTGCTGCACTGACAGCCTTGGAGAGTGAAATGCTCTCCCAACAGGACACACGCAACATGGGCAGTAGCAGTGCAAACATCTCCCTCCCTTCCCACCAGTCTGTCTCACCCAGCCCTACAGGCTCCCCAGCTCTGGCATCGGAGAGGACTTCAGTCTGTATGACCCATTCAATCCTGGGCCCCTCTGCTGAGCTGATCAGCAGGGGGGCCAATTGTGGGGAGACTTGGACACCTGCCCACTTGGAATTGGATTTGAGACCCACCCAACTCATTTCACAGACGCCAGTACCATTGTACAGCCATCAGATGGGAATGGCTGTGAATCACTACCACTTGGGCTGGATTTGAACGGGTGATTAACCAGTCTATGTCCATACCAAAATATCCACTGTACAATGTATCCTCCCCCTGATGCTGTCTGTGCTAGGGAGTGGGTCTTAAGTATAGTGCAGCCCCAATGAAAGGATCATGTCTCTAGTAGCAAAGCAATGCAACGCAACCTCCAAGACAACATAGTACCTTATTCTGGAGTGGACTGCTCTGTGCTTGTTTCCACGCTAAGTAGCTTTTTTCCTGTACTGCATACTTGAACCTGGCCTACACTGCCTACCCATCCCTACTAGAGTATGCATCTTTTTCTCAAGGAGCTCAATCTAGGAGTACCTCCATGGGGAACAAATATTTGATAAGGCTCTTCACTCTAGCAGAGAAAGGTATAACGTGGTCTGATGGCTGGAAGCTGAAGCTAGACAAATTCAGACTGGAAATCAAGTGTAAATGTTTAGCGGTGTTGCAAACCTTTGTAACAATTTGCCAAGGGGTGTGGTGGATTCTCCAGCACTGGCAATTTTAAAATCAAGATTGGCTGTTTTTCTACAAGATCTGCTCTACTAATTGTTTTGGGGAAGTTCCCCGGCCTGTGCTATACAGAAGGTCTGACGAGATGATCACAGTGGTCCCTTCTGGCCATGGAATCTGAGTCTATGAATTTGCAGCATGACCAGGACTCTAATAGCCGGCAGGACTGTAAATCAGAGCCGGAGCGCATTGGCAGAGCTATGATGGGAGTCTAGCACTGAAACAGGGAGGGATGTTTGGGGTCAGGATTGAGGGGCATTGACAAGAGCTGCTGTGGGGAGATCAGGACTAAAATAGCAGGGGGTGCTGCAGGTCAAGTCTAATGTGCATTAGCAGAGCTGTGTGGGGAGAGGCCAGGACTAGAAGAGCAGGGGGTGCTGCAGGTCAAGTCTAATGTGCATTAGCAGAGCTGTGTGGGGAGAGGCCAGGACTAGAAGAGCAGGGGGTGCTGCAGGTCATGCATAAGGCAGAGCTGTGTGTGGAAACCTCACATAGAACCTGTGTGTACTTCGCTCATCTCTAGCCAGGACTGTCAGCCCCTCACTTGCACATGCACTCTAAATATCCTTTTGGTTGACACATGGCTGCTGCCTGTGACAAGATATTAAGTGTGTTTCATGGGCAGTGGAAAGCTTTCTTCACATGCCGGGCCTGCCCTGTTTGTTGTTTTTCAAAGGCAGGCCTTGGAAAAAGAGACTGTACTTTCTGGATTCCCTCTCAGGCCCTCAGGAGAGGAACATTGCTGAAATTCAGACTTTCCATGAGCAGCATTTGGGTGTGTGCAGCTGTCCACTCATGAGGCTAGCAATGGAATATCCAGCTAAATATGCCACCAGGAAACAAGGTGAGTGGAGAAGCCCATGCAATCACCACAGGAGGGCATTCCCACTGCATGTTAGGGTTCAGGTTCAGGTTACTGTGCTGGGGGGTTTCAGGACCCCCCCACAGTTGTTCCACCCACTTCATTCTCCTCCCACTAATGCCCCGTGCTAATCCTCCCTTGGACTAAAGACAGCACCTTTCAGGGCCACTCCAAGTACCAAGCAGTGCAGTGAGGTGCTCCCTCCCTTCTAGCTCTCTGCCCAGCCCTCCTGAGTTTCTCTTGTTCCCTGGGGCCAGATCCCTCATGCACTGGCATGTTGTTGTTCCACTAGAGTAGCAGCATGGTGCTGTAGCACAGCAGTTCTCAACCAGGGATCTGCCAAAATAAACCAGACTTCAGCCCCAGGTGACAGGGTGGGGGCTTGGGGTCGGGCTTGGGCTTCAGCCCTGGGTGGCGGGGCTCGGGTTTCAGCCCTGGGCGGTGGGGCTTGTGAAGGGAGTGCCACCTCCACTCCCTGACTCACCTCAGCCAGCCACCCAGCCCGTGGGTCAGCACCAGCAACAATATTCACACGTGAGTAAGTAAAACAAAAATAGTATGCATTTTAAAAATTTTTTACCATATTTGCCTTTTCTGTTATATGTGTGTGGGTGTTTAATGGTATAACTATCGCTTTAATACCACCTTTAATCTACGGGAGATGCTGAAAAGGAGTAGTTGTGCCATGGAATTTTTAATAGCCGGGGGGGCTCAGAAGGAAGCAGGTTGAGAAGCCCTGCTGTAGCAGATGCTGAGAGGGAAATAATTACCAGAATGAGCAGCGGAGGAGGAGGAATGCTTGGCTCACTTAGCTTGTTCGTATGGGGACCTGGGGGAGCTAACCCAGGGCAGTGAGGGGCACCTTCCACTCGGATATGTTCATACTTAGCACTTTACCTTTTCAACTCTCTCATCTCTCAACCCCTCACTGAGGTGGGTAAGCATCCCCCCCTTCATGTGACAATAGGGGAAACTGAACCAAGGCCCAGATAAAGCTGTGGTGTCAGAAACCTCAGCTTCCACTGCCCAGGGGTGACTGTGGCCTGCAGGAAGTTTAAGTGACTCTCTGGAGCCCACACAGGGAGTCAGCACCAGAGTTGGGGGTTAATGCTCAGGATTTCCTTACTCCCAGTGCTTTGAGCATGAGGTCAGGCTGCCTCTCTCCTGGGAAAGTCAATGAGCTGTTTCCCAGGATCCCTGATCAAACATGGAGTTGTAAACATCAGAGCAAGATGTTTCTCGGCCTCTGCCCAGCCACTCTGAGGAGAGATTATTACCCACCAGACAGTTGGTGTGAAGTGACCTTGAGGCACTTAGTTGTTGCCTGGCTCCAGAACAATGGGAAGGAGCTGGGCAAAAGGAAACTCTCTAAGTACCAGACGGTAATCGCCTGGTCAGAGGGAGGAGGCAGGAAACCCCTACATGCCCAGAGGTCAGAAGTAGAATCATGACAGATCTTCATCATTAACACAAATTGGGGGTGGGAAGGAATCCCTCACCTTCATTTTATCCCTCTGGGGATTAGCTCTGGCAAAATGATCGGTGAGAGCATTTAGCTGGTGAAATCTTTGGCTGAACCCTGCCATGGTCTCATTGTGGAAGAGATGCTGTGCGAGATGGTTTGGGAGCATTCAGGATGGAACCCCTGGCCATTCGCCTGCAGTGATTCCCGGTGTTTTATCCCCCATGTTGGAATCCAGCTGTCAGAACCACAGATTCCTCTGCCAGCAGAAGAGTTTCCAGGACTTGCACTTGAATTTCTGAAGCTATTTGTTTCAGAGTGGTAGCCGTGTTAGTCTGTATGAGCAAAAACAATGAGGAGTCCTTGTGTTACCTTAGAGACTAACAAATTTATTTGGGCATAAGTTTTTGTGGGCTAAAACCCACTTCATCAGATACATGGAGTGAAAAATACAGTAAGCGGACTATATATTATAGCACATGAAAAGATGGGAGTTGCCTTACCAAGTGGGGGGTCAGTGCTAACAAGCCGATTTAGTTAAGGTGGAAGTGGCCTATTCTCAACAGTTGACAAGAAGGGGTGAATACCAAGGAAGGAAAAATTACTTTTGTAGTGCTAATGAGGCCAGTGCAATCAAGGTGGCCCATTTCCAACAGTTGACAAGAAGGTGTGAGTATCAGCAGAGGGAAAATTACTTTTCTTAGTGACCCATCCACTCCCAGTCTTTATTTAGGCCTAATTTGATGGTGTCCAGTTTGCAAATTAATTCCAGTTCTGCAGTTTCTCATTGGAGTCTGTTTTTGAAGTTTTTTTGTTGAAGAACTGCCACTTTTAAGTCTGTTATTGAGTGTCCAGGGAGATTGAAGTGTTCTCCTACTGGTTTTTGAATGTTACAATTCTTGATGTCTGATTTGTGTCCATTTATTCTTTTGTGAAGAGGCTGTCCGGTTTGGCCAATGTACATGGCAGAGGGGCATTGCTGGCACATGATGGCATATATCACATTGGTAGATGTGCAGGTGAACGATCCCCTGATGGTGTGGCTGATGTGGTTAGGTCCTATGACGCTGTCCGTTGAATAGATATGCAGACAGAGTTGGCAACGGGGTTTACTGCAGTGATTGGTTCCTGGGTTAGTGTTTTTGTTGTGTGGTGTGTAGTTGCTGGTGGTGCTATTTGATCAATTGCAAGGGCTGGCCAGAGTGTAGCCCTGAAAATCCACCCGGCAGCTGATCAAAGAGGCATCTCAGTCTGATGAAATGGTAACTCTGGGTGATTTCATCTACCCACATATAAACCAGCCAAATATGACAGTCAGGTGAGGGTTAGAGAAGCAATGTCTTGACACATTAAGTGACTGCTTCTTGGGGATAAACTGGCAAAACAGATGAGTCTATGATACAGTTGGGAGATCTGGTAATAGAGAAATAGCCTTGAAAAGACCCTATTTATTTTTAAATGAATGTTGATGAATAATTATGAATTTTTATGTTTTTTCCCTGGTTTTTATCTACTTTATTTCCTGCATTTCCAGGATAATAAACAACAAGCTCATCTGTTAATTTTGATTTGAAATGCAATGACTGCAGCAGTTGATCTTTATAACAAATTCAGTATAAAGTGACAATGTTTTACCATGTTAATTTCTTGTGTGTTGATAGACAGAAATGATGGCAAAAGAAAGAGCCCCAGCTGGCTGAATGCAGCATCACCCCTGCATGTAGTTTCCCTTGGCTGTAAATTCCGATGATTAATAAACGGGTTTGGTTTGGTTTGGTTTGGTTTGGGTTTTGGGTGGAGGAAGAAATAGAGTCCTTCAAAGCCGATGGATAATGGTGCCCAAGTAAGCACCAAAAGCTGGTTAGCCCTGGCTACACGTATCCATGGGACAAACCATGAAAACTGCCAAAAATGCTGACTCCCTGCAGGAGCACTGGGTTATTCTATAGACAAGGCCGACCCACTGTAGATCTGTATCACAGTCAGAAGGAAGTTCTCACCAGCAAAGTGTTGCAGGGCTCACCCTCATTCTCAAACACCCTCAGGTTCTCCCATGCCCATGCTCGGTTATGAACTAGCAATGGATGAATCTCAAAAAGGTTCCTAGTTTTCTCTCCTTTGTGCTAGGGTGCTGGTGGCTCAGGTACTCAGGAATGTTACTTGGTGCTTAAAGTAAGTTTGTTTCTTCATGTACCGAACACACAGTCCCGTGGGCACTTTCTGAGGGTGGAGAATCATTAGAGATGGTTCAACCTGTCCCTTCGTGTTAAGCTAAGAAAGAAGGGAGTATGGTATGGCGGTTAGAGCATGGAACCAGGTCATATAGGTTCTCGTCCTGTCTCTGACTAGCTAGTCTCTTCAGAGCTCTGTGCCTCCCTTCACCCATGCGTGAAGCTTAATTAACTGCTTGTGACACACATTGGTAGCCTCCTCTGATGGAAGCTATAGAAGTGTAAAGTGTTATTAAGAAACCCCACAAATCTCCATCCAGAACTCAAACTAGGCCTCTTTTGAAGTTTGGCAACTGTCTGTTAATGTTTTGTTTTAATTCTTTTTCACTTTTGGTTCCAGTTTGAGGTGGAAGGGCTGAAGCATTGTAAAGAAAGTCAGTTCTTGTGGTAGTTCTAGCCTGACAAAGAGCAAGAAGCATGCATCATAAATCTCCTGAGAAGACTGCCAGGGAGAGATTTCCACTCCACTTCTGGAGAAGCAAGACGTTTGGCTCAAGTTCAGGTAAGCATTATTATTATTTAATATTTATACTGCAGTAGTGCCCAGAGGGCCAGATCAGGTTTGGGAAGCCCATTGTGCTGGGTGCTCTAGAGACACAATTAAAAATAGTCCCTGCCCCAAATAGTTTACACTACAGTCTAAGACAACAAGGACATAAGAAGTATGAGGGGAGAGGGATACAATAGAATGTGTGCAATGTTCATAGGCATGCATATATATATGTATATATATATATATATATATATATATATACGTGTGCATTTTTCTGATATTATAAATAGATGAAGAAAGTCTCAGGTATCCCCATCTGCCTCTCTGCTTAGCCGGCTAGCCATTATGAATTGGCCAAGAATAGTCTTTGTGGCGGGATTTTAAGGAGAGGGCAATGGCCATAGACATTACAATTTTAAAGTGTAGAGAAGGTAGATCAGGAGCTTGTGTTCTCCATGTCTCCTAACACAAGAACAAGGGGATATTCAGTGAAATGGAAAAGTGGCACATTCAAAACTGATCAAAGGAAATAGGTTTTCACACAGCACATAATGCGACTGTGGAATGCATTGCCACTGCATGTCTTTGAGGTTAAGAATTTACCAAGATTATCAAGGAATTGGAAAACTATGTGAATAACAAGAATATTAGGAATTAATAGTCCACACTAAAAAAATATTTGGATATAAAACCTAAAGTTTCAGGATTTAAGCCAATCTCTAGCCATTAGAGATAAGGATGTGGCCTTTCCTAGGGGGCAGACTATCTCATACCTGCTTCCTCTGGTGTTTCTTGCATCTTCCCTGGAAGCATTTGGTTCTGCCCACTGTTACAGAGAGGATACTGGACTACATGCACCATGGATCTGGTCTGGTCTGGCAGTCCCATTATAAAGTGCCCCTCCATATCTTGTGAGAGTGGTATCACCAATTACCGGGTGCATCAACTCTGGTCACCCAAGGGTTGCTGGATGCTAACTAAAGCATCTTACTGAGAGGAGGGGTTGGATTCTGTGTTGTGTGAGGCTTTGCCTGCGTGCAGCTCTGAGGCCAGGAAACCATTGTTCAGAAGGGGGCCTGCCTGGGCAATTCCAGGTGCTCAGCACTTCATAGGACTGGACCATTCTGCTCTGCTAGGGTATTTGGTCCAGATATTTAGAGGACTGATGAATGATTTAGGGCAGCAGCAGTTTTGCACTCCACACAGCTTCCTCATGAGAAAGGGAGGGGCCTGGCACATAGTGGAAAGTAACACCGGAGATTGGAGCCATTAAACTGAGCAGAACACCAGGTCTCTAACCGCCCACTCCACCCTCTCGCTGTCCCTCCCCTAACCTCCCTCAGAGCTTTTTCTGATCTGTGGAAAAAAACAGCTCCCCAGGTAGAGAAGGAAGTTGGCAGCGACAATGCACTGAGGATGTCATAGTGAAATCAGCAAGGCTATTTATAGGCAGTTAATTGATTAGAGCGGCCACAGCAAAAGGAAATGACTTTCAGGATGGACAGAAAACTGAGAGGCCAGCCAGCTTTGGAGAGACCTTTAGGATACAACAAAACACCTTGAACAATCAAAACCCGTCTCATTGCTTTGAAGAGCAGAGAGCTATGGAAAGAGAAATGGTGTGAGCAAAGGGCTGCCAATGAATATTAATGATGGTAGGGAGCACGTTGGGGCCTGACTTCAGAACACAAGAGGATGTTTGAAAGCATGTACATGTGGGTGAGTAGGGACTGCAGCAGGGGGCACTAGTGAGGTATTTATGATAGCAACATCTTGGAAGGGACATTAAACCTCCTGTTTCCGGGTTTAACGCAATCCCTAGCTACTAGGGACTGGGATGAGAGCTAACGTGGGGGGCAAATTAACCCACATCTAGCCACAGTAGGGTTCTTACACATTCCTCTGAAGCACTTGGTACTGGCCACTGTAGGAGTCAAGACATTGGACTAGAAGGGCAATTGGATCTGATTCAGTGGGGCAAGTCCTGTGTTCCTATCCACAGGTTAAGGGTGTCACTCGCCTCTTGAGTGATCAAATGCCCAAGTTGTGTGCTCAACGATTGTAAAAGCACGTACACATTAGGCAGGCTGAGGCATGCCCATCCTTGTGATGATGAAGCCCTTTGCTGTGCCTTATTAAGGGGAACGACTCAGATACTGACAAGGGAGTGGCCAGTTGTTTTGCTTAAGACTCACAAGATTTTTTTTTTTTTTTTACTTTTTGTGTGACTTTAGCACTGGGGGAAGGTACTAGCTGACAGTGCTAGCCACAGAACAGGAACAGCATGAGCCGTGCAAACTTCCCTGCCTTGAAAGATGAGAGGGGAGCTCAGGCTCTGGTGTCCCTTCCTTTAGCAGCTCTGCATTTTCCCTCTGTGACATTGTTGACCCCACCCAGACCAGTAAAGGGTCCTGTCACCGCCTGCTCTGTAACTCTGGGAGATCTTTTTGCTGTGCAGCTATGGTTCAATTCCCTGACACCAGTAGCATACCCATGAGCACAAGGGCTCCCCCTGGCTTCCAACAGCCCAGTTACTCTTTGCAGAAGCCCCTCCAGTCTCGAGCCTCCCCAACTCCATCCTTCCCGAGTTCCAAAGTACCAGCCACTTGACCGTTCCTGTCTGGTTTGCCACACCTGAAGGCCTGGAACCAGCGCCCCAGATAACAGATGACTTTGGTGCACACACTCCACACAGTTTGCACACCAGAGGCTGGCTGGGGAGAAAAACAAACAAAAAGTTTATTGCCTTGAAAAAAACACAGATTCAAAGATGAAATAGTGAGAGCAAACATATACCAGCTACACAGAAACCTCAGGTTTTACACGTCCATATTAGATAAAATCCCTTTTCTAATACAAATTACCCATTGCCTTCAAACAGTTTGCCAGAACACACCCTAGGATAGGGGGAACCAGCTTTCACATACAGCCTCTTGTCTTGAGTCCATCCCTCAAGTTCTGGATAAAAATGTCTTAGTCCCAAGCCTGTTTCTAAAAGGCTTTTTCCCTTTTTTTTTTCTGCCCTCCTCTTTGTCCGCAGTTACTCATGGTTTATTCAGAGTGGGAAAATTCCCTCTTGACTTGATAGCTGGGATGTTGTAGTGTCTTCCCGTGAACTTTAATGATCTAGCATTGTCTTTTCCTGGGTTGGATAATGGATGGTTCATCACCACAGTCTGTATACATATCGCATCATGACCATCAAGTTCAGAACATTATAAGCTTTCATATAAAAGCCCTTACTCAATGCATACTGTATTATTGTACTAAAAAAATGTAATCAGTTGGTTCAACTGCTCTTTGGGGGGTTTTAAACCTTCTGTTCTCCCCTTCGGGTGTCAGGACCCAGATTATCACATCCTCCTCTTAAAATGGGCACGGCTTCTGTCTTCAAGGAGCTCAGAGGGAGAAGATGAAAACCAGAGGACCAATATATAGACACTGAACTTTCCTTTGACAAAAAGAAAAGGAGTACTTGTGGCACCTTAGAGACTAACCAATTTATTAGAGCATAAGCTTTCGTGAGCTACAGCTCACTTCCTCAGATGCATATCGTGGAAACTGCAGCAGGCTTTATATATACACAGAGAATATGAAACAATACCTCCTCCCACCCCACTGTCCTGCTGGTAATAGCTTATCTAAAGTGATCATCAGGTGGGCCATTTCCAGCACAAATCCAGGTTTTCTCACCCTCCACCCCCCCACACAAATTCACTCTCCTGCTGGTGATAGCCCATCCAAAGTGACAACTCTTTACACAATGTGCATGACAATCAAGTTGGGCTATTTCCTGCACAAATCCAGGTTTTCTCACATCCCCCCCACCCCCATACACACACAAACTCACTCTCCTGCTGGTAATAGCTCATCCAAACTGACCACTCTTCAAGTTTAAATCCAAGTTAAACCAGAACATCTGGGGGGGGGGGAAACAAGAGGAAACAGGCTACCTTGCATAATGACTTAGCCACTCCCAGTCTCTATTTAAGCCTAAATTAATAGTATCCAATTTGCAAATGAATTCCAATTCAGCAGTTTCTCGCTGGAGTCTGGATTTGAAGTTTTTTTGTTTTAAGATAGCGACCTTCATGTCTGTGATTGCGTGACCAGAGAGATTGAAGTGTTCTCCGACTGGTTTATGAATGATATAATTCTTGACATCTGATTTGTGTCCATTTATTCTTTTACGTAGAGACTGTCCAGTTTGACCAATGTACATGGCAGAGGGGCATTGCTGGCACATGATGGCATATATCACATTGGTGGATGTGCAGGTGAACGAGCCTCTGATAGTGTGGCTGATGTTATTAGGCCCTGTGATGGTGTCCCCTGAATAGATATGTGGGCACAATTGGCAACGGGCTTTGTTGCAAGGATAAGTTCCTGGGTTAGTGGTTCTGTTGTGTGGTATGTGGTTGTTGGTGAGTATTTGCTTCAGGTTGCGGGGCTGTCTGTAGGCAAGGACTGGCCTGTCTCCCAAGATTTGTGAGAGTGTTGGGTCATCCTTTAGGATAGGTTGTAGATCCTTAATAATGCGTTGGAGGGGTTTTAGTTGGGGGCTGAAGGTGACGGCTAGTGGCGTTCTGTTATTTTCTTTGTTAGGCCTGTCCTGTAGTAGGTAACTTCTGGGAACTCTTCTGGCTCTATCAATCTGTTTCTTTACTTCTGCAGGTGGGTATTGTAGTTGTAAGAAAGCTTGACAGAGATCTTGTAGGTGTTTGTCTCTGTCTGAGGGGTTGGAGCAAATGCGGTTGTATCGCAGAGCTTGGCTGTAGACGATGGATCGTGTGGTGTGGTCAGGGTGAAAGCTGGAGGCATGCAGGTAGGAATAGTGGTCCGTAGGTTTCCGGTATAGGGTGGTGTTTATGTGACCATTGTTTATTAGCACTGTAGTGTCCAGGAAGTGGATCTCTTGTGTGGACTGGACCAGGCTGAGGTTGGTGGTGGGATGGAAATTGTTGAAATCATGGTGGAATTCCTCAAGGGCTTCTTTTCCATGGGTCCAGATGATGAAGATGTCATCAATATAGCGCAAGTAGAGTAGGGGCTTTAGGGGACGAGAGCTGAGGAAGCGTTGTTCTAAATCAGCCATAAAAATGTTGGCATACTGTGGGGCCATGCGGGTACCCATAGCAGTGCCGCTGATCTGAAGGTATACATTGTCCCCAAATGTGAAGTAGTTATGGGTAAGAACAAAGTCACAAAGTTCAGCTACCAGGTTAGCCGTGACATTATTATGCTCTAATAAATTGGTTAGTCTCTAAGGTGCCACAAGTACTCCTTTTCTTTTTGCGAATACAGACTAACACGGCTGTTACTCTGAAACCTTTCCTTTGACAGGGGCTAGATTAAATATTATTGAAAATGGAAACTGGACTGGAATGCAGCTGGAAGGAGGCTCCAGGCTTCTCTTGTGCACATTGTATCTGAATAGCTGGCAAACTCACCTGCCATGATTGGGACCAGAACAGATCTCCTGTTGACCAGGGAAGCTGAACGTTTGGCTGGAAGTTTTGGAGGCAGTGATCTCCTCTGGGAGCACAAGACTGAGAGCCAAGATCCCTGAGTTATTTTCCTGGCTCTGTGAATGACTTGCTGTGTAACCTTCAGCACACGTGTCTTTCTCTCTCTGTGCTCCAGTTTGTCCTTCTGTGAAAAGAGGATAATGGTACTTACCCACTGCATAGAAGGGGCTGTGAGAATTGATTAATTAAAGCTTGCAAGATGCTTTGAGATTCTGGGATGGAAGGTGCTAAAATAGCCATATAAATGCTAAATTGTATTAAATAGAAATAACCTGAAGCTTGGAAACATCTGGGCAGAGAAGAACCATGAATCAGTCATCTGAACCACAAAGCCTCATGTCCCATCAGGGATATTACTCCTCAACTATTGCAGTTAACTAGATCCATATCCATCCTAGATTTAAATTCACTGATGTTAATGACCTCCATAAGCCAATGGATCCTTTGAGTCATTGTGGCCTTTCTGCTTGATCATCAAGACTTAACATGATGGGTTCTGTTCTCATCTGAAGAGTAAAAATGATCAATGAACATGTCACAGGCAAGGGAAATCCCCTTTTCCTGAAGGACCTCAAAGACGGGGGTAAATAAATCCCAGAGCAGTGTTGGCTGCAAGAAAGACAGGTCCTGCTTATGCCCTCGCCTGACCAGGCAAGAAGGTTTGAGTTGGTGCGGGCAGCAGTAATCCACTGTCTCAGAGTTTGGTCGTTTGGAAACGGTGCTCTTTTCAACGGTTCTGTTATCAGATGGAGCATTTCCTTCATCAGTGTTAATATCCATGTAGTGAAACAATGAAAGGGCTTCCTATCAGTTCCAAATAGGACATGAAAAGCTCTCAGCGTTAAGAGTAGAGGATGCTGGAATAGGGCAATGGGAAACGCCTGAGTCACTGAAATGCCTCTTTGATTCCAGTAGCCTGATACATTCAAAAGAAAAAAAAAAAAAAGAGCGAGAGAGTGCAGCTAGTTAATGATCTGAGGGACACAGGAGAGGAAAGGCCGATGCCTGCAAAACAGACTCTGCAAAGAGAGAAAGGAAGAAAGGGATCTGCAGGCTGGAGCCTTGAAAAGCAAAGAGAATAACTGGGAATCAACAAAAACAAATTGCAACATAATGCATCTCGTTTTTATAGGGTTAAGTGGTGCTACCTGGGGGGGAAACATTCCAGGGAAAGGCCACATTACACCAACACTGGACCAAATTCAACCCTGTTGGAGAAAGATGCAAGCTCCACTGAAGTCAATTGGAACTGAGCCTGCCTACATCAGGGCTGAATTTAACCCATTGACTTCTGTGGAGTTGCAATGGGGCAGCAGAAAATGAAGTTTAGTTAGCAACTGGGATGTCAATTGTTTGCTGACAGAAATCTGTTACCCAGATTAACTAATTCATCTGCACAGTTCCCCTGTGAGGCAGTTACAATAGTCCAATGTTAAGGCAGCTATTAGTGACAGGCTGGCCAGTAGTGGAGTGTGGTACAGACCCTTACAGTCCAGCACAAAGCAATACAATAGAGTACAATGTACTGCTATACAATAAAGTGCAATACAACCCTGCAATGCGATGTAATTCAATGCAGTACAATGCAATATCAGATAATGCCGTGCAATGCTGGGAATTGAGTACAATACAATCCAGTACCATGATTCGATACTGTAAAATGCAGTAGTTCCATACTATATCACACAATTAGCCAAATCCTGCTTCCATTTAAGTCTGGGAGCTTTGCCATTGATTTCCACATTAGCAGAATTGGGCTTAATATTGCATCAGGATTATTTATAGAGGGGCTAACACTGCTGGTCACTTTACAGAGCATAGAAAAGGCATGAGCCCTGCCCGAAAGCTCTTGTTTTACCGTAAAGAAGCCCCAGTGCCTTTTACGGAGACCTACATCGTTGACAACTACATAGTGAACAGGGATGTCAATAAGTGAAGTGTCCCCAGGATCCCTACTTTAATCATTGTCTGTGGCACAAAGACTGCCATATGGTTGGGACAGTCCTATATGGAACCATCAAGGTCAATGGGCCACAGTCATTCCTGGGTAGTTCCCCCAAGTCAGTTGAGTTACCCGGAGGATGAATCTGACCCAATTGCTTCAGGTCTCCAAATATGGGCCTGTCACTTCTCAACATTTTCCTTTGCTTACATTTTGTTGCACCACGTGTGACCCAACTTGGTGGAGACATTGGCCATAGATGCTGCCACATCAGAGGAGAACACTGGTCCCTCTATTTTGGCACCGCTCATCCAGCCCAGCCCCTGCAGGTTCAGAAGAGAAACTTCCCATAATGCACTTTTGGAGTGCCAGGCATAAGCAGAGCATGATGGTCTCTCTAGGTCAGTCTAGTGGCACTTTGGCAGGGGGACAGTCTGTGTGGCGAAGCTTGCCTGGCTGTTGGGCCTGCTTCTAGATAAATAGGGGCCTTCAGAGCTGTTGGTCCAGCCCCTTCTATCAGTGTTGTTTGTTTTAAAATAAACCTTTGTAATAATAATGATTTAAAAGCCCAGAGAGCTCAGCAAACCTCCCTCTCTGAGAGGCACAGATACAACTATGCTAGGGAAAAAAATGTTCTTTATAAAGCATCCAAGGTCACAAGACCACAGAGTGGAGGGCTGACCCTTTTTATTGTCTATTGTCTTGGCTGGTGGCAGGAAGCACTTTCTGGGCACTGAATCCAATAGCTCTGGAGTATTACTTAATGCCAGGAGAGAGCGAATCACCACCGTTAGCCGGCACCTGCTGTCCTCACACACAATGAACTGGAGTCTCAAAGCCGTGAGAAATCCCCTTCTTGGATCAGGGTTGAGGGACTAGCGGTGTCTCAGCTGCTGGCTGCCCCTACAATGCTCTGAAGAGACTCCTGCCACAGGATTTATAGGTCTCCGTCTTGACTCCTGGAACTTGTGTACTAGCTGCAGTTCCCGAGGCTGATGTACAAATCCTCCAGCCATTGTCCATGTTCCCGGACACGGGCTGGGAAGGGATTTTTTACCCAAGTTGTAAATTGGCTGGAAGAAAAATACAGCAAAACTCTTCACAAATATATTGCACGTAGCTCATTTTATCTCCTATACACACATGCATCATTGTGCCCCTTCCCTCCCTCGACTGAAATCAGACACCAGTACTCCCCTCCCTTAGTCGGAATAGTAATGGGCTCATTCACTTTTCCTCCTGGTGAATCCACTTGGTGATTAGGGGGTTCTCATTTCACTTAGCAGAGACTAAAAAAGCATGTAGAGGAGAATCCAGAATTCTCCATTTGCACTGATGAGAGCATGACACCCACTTTGCAGAGCTGTAAATGACCTCATAAGGAGTAAGGTAATGGAGAATCTGAGCTTCAGGGAGAAGTGATTTGCCCTGAGTCCCATAGCAAGTGAATGTCAGAGCTAGGATTGAACCCAATGAGTACCCTGAACTTAGACCTGTTCTCAGACCACCATAGCATGCCTGCTCCTGAGGGAGTGTGACACTGGCTTTCTCTTTGTGCTGGCAGGGGAGCATACCTCTTAACTTTTAGACAGCAGAGGGGTCAGTGGCTAAGGCATTGGTTCAGGATATGTAGGTTCCATTCCCGGCTCTGCTACTGACCTGCAAGTCAGCAGTACAGCCAGTTGCTTTTTTGTTTCCCCTCCCATGCTGTGTCTGTCTTTGAAACTCTTTATGGCAGGGACTGTATCCTACTATGTGTCTGTACAGCGCTAGCACCAGTTTTTCTATGATACATGTAATGAGCAATGATAATATCAACCGGAACAACTTCATAGGAGAGAATCACCTACAGATGAGACGGTTGTGATGGGCACTTTAATTGTACAGGGAGGAGACCGTTCCATCACGTGTTAACAATGTATTTGTGCTCCCTTTCCTCTGTGTTCTCTCTTCTTTCTTTCCTTCTTTCTCTTCTTCTTGCTCTTCCTCTTCCTTTTTTCCCTTCATTGTATAATTTAGCCTGGCTTATATTTTTGCTGGCTACACTGACTCTTGGGCACTGTTTGGACATCAGGCTGGTTTGTGGTTTTATTTTGTGGCATCCCATGTGCAATTTCCAAGAACAAAACAAAACAAAACCAACAACCCCCCACACTTGTAAAGATAATTGCTATTATCCTTGAATTCATTTTTAAAAAATGACGTTAATCAATCTGCTCTTGAGGTTACTAAACAATCCTTGTTAAATCAGCCTCTGGAAGGACTGGGAGCATGTTAAAGTATGATTTCTCTTCATCTGGCTTTCTTGCAACTATAGACATTAGGCCTTGTCAGGTTCCTATTTAGACTGTCCCTTGAACCAACATAGGAACATTCCCTCTGGTATATTCTCCAGTGGGATTTCCTGTCCTCCATCCCACACCTGTTTCTGTAATTGCCAGGAATGGCTGAATACTTTGGGACTCATGGCCAACAAGCTTTACTTGAACCTTTCCAGCAGAGATGATCCCAGCTTAGCTCTTGACCTAGCTGAGAGCTTTCTTTAGGCTCCCCAAGTGGATCTGCTCTCAGAAGGCTCCTGTGAGACCCCTCGTTTGAGTCTGAGCCATGGTAATATTCACACAGAGTCTGTTTGTGCCATGTGCTGTGGTGGCATGCAGCCCAAAATGTCTGATTCGCTCCCATTCTAGTGAAGTCCTCTCTATTGCCTGGCCACTGGTGTCTGTCTGGCCTAACTATGTGGCGTTTATAAGGTGCCTATCACTGCACTATGACCAGTCTGGTACCAGTCCCCTGCCTAGCAGAATGATTCCTGTGCTCTCAGGAGGAGGCACAGATATAGGGGCATCTTAGGGCATATGAGCCTGTTTCTCCACTCTGTTACATTGGCTTTACCCTGCCTCAGTTCCATGGACCCGAGCACATGCTGCCTGGGTTGTGGAGTGGAGAGCCGGGGCCTGAGGCCATTCTCACCAGGTGTGCAAGGGAGACCCTCACGTCCCACACGTTCTCATTGGCCTTCACGTGATGCAGTTGCTGCTGGAGGGAGGGGAGTGTGACAGCAGGGGAGGGAAAGGGGAAAACAGCAGCGCCAGGACTGGTTTTGATTTTGTTTGACAGCCCTGGAGACTGGCATCCTGGCTGTTCCCGAAGGACAAGGACGGTTACCACATGGCCCTCATTCTGCAGACTTCCCAGCTGACCCAGTGCTGGCTTGGGGGCACCCCCGGCAGGGCTGAGGGAGAATTGAACTTTGCTGGCCCAACCACTCCTAAGTTTCACTGCTGAGGCTGCCAATGAGGCGGCGGGAGCGGGGGAGGATTAGTGACAATTGCAAGGGGAGCTGCTGTGATGAGATTCACCTGCCAGGGCCACTGAACAGCCAGCAGAAGGGAGGTGATGAGTCACTACCATCCAGGCCGGATTTGAATTGCTGCTCTAGGAGTGAAGGGCACGGTCGCCTGTCCTCCTGGTTCTTTGTGCTGAAAACCCCACGGCCCTTCTCATTTGTGCTCCTGGCCCCTCATGCTGCTGCGGGGCCTGGGAGAATGGGAGAGCAACCTTCAACCTAGCCCGGCTGTTCTCCTGCAGCTGCCTCCCAGTGTTAATGCCCCACAAGCAGGTTTGTGCAAAGCAAGAGTTTTCTCTGAGGGTGGAGAGTTGGTGCGAAGTTAAAGCAGAGCGTGCCAGGCTCCTGCTGGTGCTATCAGCAGGATCCCCCTGGCTGCGGCCAGCTTGGCTGTGTTATCCGCCGAGCCCTAGATCCAGGTATGTCTCTAATTCCCATGAGTGACAGGGATGCCCTTTGTGGAAGGCGAGATTAGAGCAGGCGTGCGGCTGCACTGCCTCAGCCCAGGTGACAGGAGAAGCGAGCCCTGTGCTCTGTTGAAAAACAAGATGGAGCAGAGAGAGAAAAAAAGTGACAGCACTGGAGGGAGTCCAGAGGGGGGAGGAAAGAGCTTCTACACAAAGGGCCAGCCTGTCTTCACACCTGCTCGGACATATGGGGAGCATGGAGGCCCGGGGGAGGGGGCAAGGGGGGGCCACTGACAGATAGAAGCAGGGGGAAATAATTCTCACTGAAAGAAGCATGTCAGGGGAAGATAGCTCAGTGAGACACTTCAAATAAAGGGAAGCAGCCGTGGTGACAGGATACATTCTTTGCCTCAAACACACTGTAGGCCACGAGTGCCAGAGGCATCGGGCAGGAAGAAAGGCTACTTGAGTCGCATCAAAGACAACCACCACCGAAGCACAATTGAAGCCTGCAATTGTAGCCGGCCTGAAAGCAGGTTTTGCACAGGCTGCTTTGTTCTCTGATCGTCCCCGTCGCTTTGGTATCTCCCACCATCGGCCAGGCACGGCACAGCTTCTCGTCTCTGAGGGAACCAAGTTGCAGGTGACATGGGTTTGGGGGGGGGTTCTCTGCTCAGCCCCTCCTCAGCCCGTGACACACAGGTGTAGCCATCAGTTCGGCATTTGTCCACACACATGTATTGGCCAAGCCATTGCTCTTAACCTGCAGCATCACCACCATTCCCCAAGGGTGAGCTGCCATTTCACACACAACAGGCCCAGCTCACCTCTGATGTAGCTGGGAGTCACTCAGATGAGGTCAGCGGAGATGCCCTCACATACCCCAGCATCTTCATTAGAACAGTCAGCTGTCAGTTTGATACAAAGATCTAGGAGGGGCTTGATGTAAGGCTCAGGAAAGAACAGCCTCTTCCCTCCTACCCAAGAACTAGTAACCTCTGCCATGTGCCAGGGCTCTCAAGGATATAGAGTAACCGTGAGTCTGAGGCCCACCATGTCTCACTATGATACCCCTGGCTATTTTTGCTACTTATCCAAGACAGTTGTGTTTGAACAAGGCTCCTATGCTGTCCTAAAACCCTCAGGTGCTCTCTCTCCATCCCTTCTCCCTGGCCTGCCAATGTTCTTGTTTTAAACCCAGCATCACAGACGGTCCATGTCCATCTGTCCTGCTCTGGTGGGGCTTTGAAGCTAGGGAGTTGGAGTACTCAGGTGGAACATGCATGAGCGCCATTATCTTTTCTCCTCCAGCCAGCTGTACAGCCATGCTGAGGGGATTAGTGGTGCCTCTCAAATATCGGGCAGGATTCGTGCCTGATCTGGGGGTCTTGTGGGGTTTCTCGTGCTTGGTGTGTGAGAAAAGGAGAAGGGTCTTCGTATTGAATTTTGTAGCTTTCTTTTAGCCCTCAGCTTGACTCCCTCAAAATGTTTTAAAGAGCATCCATACCTAAAGCCAGAAGAGCCACGTGTCAAGGGAATGAAGACTGCTCCAGGTTGCATTGGATGTGGGAAACCAGCAGCGTCTATATGGACAATTAGGGAACATCTGCCCAACATGGGATCCCTAGGGAGCCTTTCCAGCATCTCCTGGGTGATCCTACAGTCTTCCCCCACCTTGTTCATGGTCGATGTTGCTTTTGGGACCTCATTTGCAGGCAACATTGTGCTGTGGCCCAGGTTATCCTTCATGTGAGCACCACTCCTGTTCTCAATGTTCAGCTTGTCTTGCATTGAGTGTTGTGTTATTTCATTGGTAAGGCCATAGGGGAAAGCAGACAGCATATGAGCCTCACTGTCTCATTAGCAACAGGCTCCCACTTGAACCTCACATCTGCGGAGCTGGCTGCCCATCTGAATTTTATGGCTTGGCCTCTCATCCAGCGTGACACCATTTCTCCTGAATGATGACTTTTGGTGGTTAGTTGCAAGGCGAGTTTAGTCTGGGAAGCCAACAGGAGCTGCTCAGTCTTCAGTGCTTTTGAAAAATCAGGCCACTTATGTAGGCACCTTAAGATGGACTTGGTAACCTAAACTTAAATGCCCATTTTGGAACATCTTGGCCATGCTATCTTTTTTTTTTTTCCCCCAGAGAATAAGCAGCCTCTGAGCTAGGAGGTGATGTCACGTGTGATAGAGCCTGCCTTACCATGGGGGAAAGTGATAAACCTTATAGGAAATATATAAAACATACATGGCAAAACCAAGTTTACTATTTAAATTGCCCTCTTAAAATGGGGCAACCCCTGCACAGACACACACAAGTAAAAATGCCCCGCTGCCAATATAAATATGCCGGGAACCTTTTCTGACCAGGCAAACACCCAGCTTGTTCTTGGTTCTAACACGGGTTACTTTATATGGCTATTGAGTGATTGGTCATTCTGTGTTTGTACAGCACCTAGCACAATTGGGGTCTATTGAGTGGGGTCCATGACTGAGGTACTAGAATAATACAAATAATAAATAATAATAGTGCACCTTCTGCGTGGGGCTAATGGCCAGCCAGGTATTTGCTGCCTTCCCTCTGTGCAGACAGAGCAAACGCTGTCTGCATATGAGCTTAGTGAACAATGTGGAAGAATAAGAGCTGTAATAAAAAGAAAAGGAGTACTTATGGTGCCTTAGAGACTAACAGATTTATGCATCCGAGGAAGTGAGCTGTAGCTCACGAAAGCTTATGTTCAATAAATTGGTTAGTCTCTAAGGTGCCACAAGTCCTCCTTTTCTTTCTGAGAATACAGACTAACACGGCTGCTACTCTGAAAGCTGTCATAAATTAGCCAATTGTGCCTCCTTGTGGTACAGAGTGGTGCATGTGCTAGTGAGCTGAACAACTCTGTCCTTCGAAGACCCACTTCCGACAGTGCATCATCTATTCATTTGTATATAAACACTTGATTGTTGTTCCCTTTCCCCTAATCTCTATCTATTTGTCTGTCTTTAGACTGTGAGGTTCTTGGGGCAGGGACTGCCCCTTCTTCAGTGTGTGCAAAGCCTCTACTACATTCATCTTGGATACTGCTATAAATGTTTAATAATAATTAATAATAATTAATAATAAAATAATTAATTAATAACTACTAATGCTCTGGCATCTCTCCCAAAGAATCCTCATCCTTGGATCCAATGCTACAGTGACCCTGCTGTGTGTCTGCAGACAGGCATTTGGATGTTGGCTTTAATGTATGCCCCACCAAACAGAAAGGCCTGGTGAGATCCTGCTCTTTGCTGCCACGTGGGGTGGGTTATGCATCCCTAAAGCCAATGCAAGTGTTCAAAAATCACAAGTCAGGTCCCAAAGTAGCATGAGATTGCCTTAAAAATCATGAGATTTTTTTTCAAAATAATATTGACGTCTTTATATTTGTCTTGTTTTTTTAACCTTCAGGAGGTCACATTTTCAGGCTTTTCTCAGCAGCAATGAGGGCTAGAAACTTGTGATTTTTTTTTACATGAAAGCTGAGATTTTCATGTATTCACATGACTCCAGGAACTGGAGCTTTAAGAGACACACCAAATATCATGAGACTAGCAATACAATTGTGAGAGTTGGCAACATGTCTCTCACTGCTCTCCACATGTTCCTGAATCTACAGCAGTGGCTATACTGTGACCACTGGTGCTTGGTTACTCAGGCCCAGTGAGAGAGAGACAGCAATCTGCTATATTTTTTTGAGGGGAGGGTATCTCTCTCACCTCAGTCAGTCCTAAGGATCCCTCCTTTTCCCTATCTTCCTACCCCCAAAAGTCCCATATCACAACCACTTGATTGGATGGCAGTCTTTTTCCAGACCGTTATGCTGCTCCTTAATTGACCAGAGGATTGTCTGTGGAGCAACAAAGAAGTACTTCCCTGTGGCTGTGCATGCTGTTTCTGCAACATTGCCAGCCTTCATTAGCTTGAGAAGGAAGAGGATGATTAAGCATAGGCCCCATAGGCCTTTGTCTAGGGCCCCAGCTCCTGGAGTCAAGGGATTACAGCAGAATCTCAGGGGGTTGTTTGCTTGTTTTTGTTAAAGTTTGTAGCCCTCATAGTTGCAAAGAAATGTGTGGAAATGTGAATGAAGTGTAACCAGTGCTGGGGCATACCTCTGCCTGTGTCTGCAGAGAGCCTTAAACAATAACTGAGAGGGGTGAACTACCCTGTTCATATCGACAGAATGTTACTCTGAGACCTACTGCTCTGGGGGCCTTGCAACTCCCAGTATAATGGGGGGACACTGGGTGTGGCAGGAGGAGAGAAGGGCAGTGAGCCTGGCCCACCCACATGGATACACTCCCTCTGCTGGGGTAAGTATTGTTCCCCCTGATGCTACTTGCGGGGAGAGACAAGGGCCTCTGTGTGTGTGTGGGGAGGGGGGCAGGCAATCTCCATTTCGAGAGGGGAATGGAGCCATAGGACAGACAGGACCACAAAGTGGCAGTGGACCCACAAGGGCTCTGTGTTGTAGTGTGCACATGGCCTCAGATTGCCTTAATCTGACTTTCTTTCCCCACTCCACTGCCCCCACAGCACTTTCATTTCTGCTAGCCTATCAAGCTCCTTCCCCAGGGAGCTGGCTTTCTCTCTGCATAGCCCTCCCAGGCCCAGAAACCCAGGGGGAGTGCTGGCCACTATGCCACAGAGGTAGGGTTACCAACTTTCTAGTCTCACAAAACCGAACACCCTTGCCCCGCCCCTTCCCCAAGGCCCTGCCCCTTTCATAGATTCATAGATTCATAGATATTTAGGTCAGAAGGGACCATTATGATCATCTAGTCTGACCTCCTGCACAATGCAGGCCACAGAATTTCACCCACCACTCCTAAAAAAGACCTCACACCTATATCTGTGCTATTGAAGTCCTCAAATTGTAGTTTGAAGACCTCAAGGAGCAGAGAATCCTCCAGCAAGTGACCCGTGCCCCATGCTACAGAGGAAGGCTAAAAACCTCCAGGGCCTTCCAATCTGCCCTGGAGGAAAATTCCTTCCCGACCCCAAATATGGCGATCAGCTAAACCCTGAGCATATGGGCAAGATTCATCAGCCAGATACTACAGAAAATTCTTTCCCGGGTAACTTGGATCTTACCCCATCTAAAAACCCATCACAGGCCATTGGGCCTATTTACCATGAATATTTAATTACCAAAACCATGTTATCCCATCATACCATCTCCTCCATAAACTTATCGAGTTTAATCTTAAAGCAAGATAGATCTTTTGCCCCCACTACTTCCCTCGGAAGGCTATTCCAAAACTTCACTCCTCTGATGGTTAGAAACCTTCGTCTAATTTCTAATCTAAATTTCCTAGTGGCCAGTTTATATCCATTTGTTCTTGTGTCCACATTGGTATTGAGTTTAAATAATTCCTCTCCCTCTCTGGTATTTATCCCTCTGATATATTTATAGAGAGCAATCATATCTCCCCTCAACCTTCTTTTAGTTAGGCTAAACAAGCCAAGCTCCCTGAGTCTCCTTTCATAAGACAAGTTTTCCATTCCTCGGATCATCCTAGTAGCCCTTCTCTGTACCTGTTCCAGTTTGAATTCATCCTTCTTAAACATGGGAGACCAGAACTGCACACAGTATTCCAGGTGAGGTCTCACCAGTGCCTTATATAACGGTACTAAAACCTCCTTATCCCTACTGGAAATACCTCTCCTGATGCATCCCAAGACGACATTAGCTTTTTTCACAGCCATATCACATTGGCAGCTCATAGTCAACCTATGATCAACCAATACTCCAAGGTCCTTTTCCTCCTCCGTTACTTCTAGTTGATGCGTCCCTAGCTTATAACTAAAATTCTTGTTATTAATCCCTAAATGCATGACCTTACACTTCTCACTATTAAATTTCATCCTATTCCTATTACTCCAGTTTACAAGGTCATCCAGATCCTCCTGTAGGGTATCCCTGTCCTTCTCTAAATTAGCAATACCTCCCAGCTTTGTATCATCTGCAAACTTTATTAGCACACTCCCACTTTTTGTGCCCAGGTCAGTAATAAAAAGATTAAATAAGATTGGTCCCAAAACTGATCCTTGAGGAACTCCACTGGTAACCTCCCTCCAACTTGACAGTTCACCTTTCAGTAGGACCCGTTGTAGTCTCCCCTTTAACCAATTCCCTATCCACCTTTCAATTTTCCTATTGATGCCCATCTTATCCAATTTAACTAATAATTCCCCATGTGGCACAGTATCAAACGCCTTACTAAAATCTAAATAAATTAGATCCACTGCGTTTCCTTTATCTAAAAAATCTGTTACTCTCAGTAACAGTTCCCAAGGCCCCGCCCCCACTCACTGCATTCCCCCTTCCTCAGTGGCTTGTTCTCCCCTACCCTCACTCACTTTCACTGGGCTGGGGCAGGGGGTTGGGGTGCGGAACAGGGTGAGTGCTTTAACTGGGGGTGCAGGCTCCAGAGTGGGGCCAGAAACGAGGGGTTCAGAGTGTGGGAGGCAGCTCCGGGCTGGGGCAGGGAGTTTGGGGGAGTGGGGAGGGCTCCACCTGAGGGTGCGGGCTCTGGGGTGGGGCTGGGGATGAGGAGTGCAGGAGGGGGCGGTGGGTTGAGGGAGGGGGTTGGGGGTGTGGAAGGGAATGAGGGCTCTGGGCTGGGGGTGCTGGCTCTGGAGTGGGGCCAGAGATGAAGGGTTTGGGGTGCAGGAGGGGGCTCCAGGCTGGGGGATGGGGCTGAGGGATTCAGAGCGAGGGAGGGGGCTGTGGGTTGAGGCAGGGGGTTGGGGTGCAGGAGGGGGTGAGGGCTCTGGGGTGGGGCCAGGGATGAGGGGTTTAGGGTGCAGGAGGGGGCTCTGGGCTGGGGAAGGGGGTGGGGTGCAGGAGCGGGCTCCGGGTTTAGGGGCGGGCTCAGGGCTGGGGCAGGGGTTGGGGCTCAGGGTTGGGGTGTGGGCTTACCTCAGGCAGCTCCCAGTCAGCGGGGTGGGGGTGGGGGCTAAGGCAGGCTGCCTGCCTGTACTGGCACCGCACTGCACAGGCCCCGGAAGCAGCCAGCAGGTCCGGGTCCTAGGTGGGGGGGAGGGGCAGGAGGCTCCACGTGCCGCTCTCGCCTGCAGGCATTGCCCCCCCAGCTCCCATTGGCCAGGAACCGGAGCTCCCAGTGGCCCCGCCTAGGAGCCAGACATGCTGGCCGCTTCCGGGGCACAGAGCAGTGCCAGCCAGGACAGGTAGGGACCAACCTGCCTTAGCTCCACAGCACTGCCAACCAGACCTTTAACGGCCCAGTTGGTGGTGCTGACTGGAGCCACCAGGGTCCCTTGTCAACCGGGTGTTCCTGTCGAAAACTGGACACCGGGTCACCCTACACAGAGGAAAGGAGTACTTGTGGCACCTTAGAGACTAACCAATTTATTTGAGCATGAGCTTTTGTGAGCTACAGCTCACTTCATCGGATGTAGCTCACGAAAGCTCATGCTCAAATAAATTGGTTAGTCTCTAAGGTGCCACAAGTACTCCTTTTCTTTTTGTGAATACAGACTAACACGGCTGTTACTCTGAAACCTACACAGAGGGTATGTCTATACAGCATTAAAAACCCGCCGCTGGCCCATGCCAGCTAACTCGAGCTTGCGGGGCTCAGGCTAAGGGGCTGTTTAATTGTGGTGCAGATGCTCGGGTTCAGGCTCAAGCCTGGGCTCCAGGACCCTGCGAGGTGGGATGGGGTGTAATATGGGACTTCGCAGAGGGGCCAGGAAAACAAAGGGATTTTATCACCTTTGTGCAGCCATCCAGGTGTTTGCAATAGGGTAGATCAAGGCCTGGGAGCTCAGTGATGCTCCGTGCCCATAACCGGACCCCCTATGTCCCTGTGCAGGCTGCCAGCGTGTCCTCACTGAGGACCTTTTTGAAACAAAGCTTGTCTCTTTCCTCTCCCCGCTGGGAAGGGCTGGGTTCTGGTCGAGTTTCCTGTTTGTGTTACAGCCTACAGACTATCCAGCAGGCTTTTTCTTTTGGGGTGGGGGAAGGGGGAGAGCAGTAGTCTACCTGGAGCTGAAGGGTCAGTAACTCCTTCCCCTAGCTCAGGGTAGCATTATTGAAGCCCCCAGTCCTCACTCCCTCTCTGCATCTGTCACACCTGCATGTTAAGACCTGGGGGCATTTGCTGCTGTGTGATGCTCTCTGCACTGGAGGTGCCAGGTGGAGTCAAACTCCGATCTCTCTGATCCACCTGCTTCTCTCTTCTGGACCCTGAGTTCCGCTCCCCTCTCTGCTCCAGGGTGGCCTGCTCTTGGATCCACCGAGGCTTTGGCTTGGATGAAGCAGCAGAAAAGAGAAGGGAAGAAAAATTAATGGGGAACAGGTGTCGTCCTGTATGGTGCCCTCTTGGGGGGCAGCATCCTCCTGCTGTGATGGCACTGAGGTACACAAGCAGATGTCACGCCAGGACAATGTCTCCCTTCCACTTACATGCAAGGACATCCCTTCACGCAATGTTTCACATGGAGTCAAGTGGCTGCCAGCAGTGTGGAAAGTATTTCCAGTCTTGGTGCTGAAGAAGAGACACTCTAGTTATATGGGCCCGGACAGCACTGGGAAGAGCTGAAAATCTCACTACAAAGCCCAATCTTGGCAGATTTTCAGCCCAAATAGATCGGGAGAAGAGTCCAAACATTTGGATCCAAGTTGCCAAGCTTCAGATTCCTATGGGTCTGTGTTGCTCTTGGGAGCCACTAGCACCTCTTTAACAATGAGCTGTGTCTGCTTCTTATGTGGTGGATTGGCTGTTTTGCCCATTGGATTGCTAATGGAATAAGGTAATTGTCACCTCCAACCCAGGGATCTGATGCTGCAGGCAAAAGCAGGCCCAGCTGACAGTGACCAAAAGTCATTCCCAACTGATGGCCATTTGGTGGCATCATCATCTCTGGGCATAACAGCAACAATTCAAAGAAACATCCCATCGCTAAATAACAGCCTGGCACAGGTCAGCAAAAGATCTCCCCACCTCCCCCTGTGGGAGAGGAAGTCTGGTCCAGTAGCTAAGGCATGCCCCCAGGACTTGGGAGACTTGGGATGGATTCCCAGGTCCACTGTGGATTTCCTGGGTGATCTTGGGCATCATTTAGTCGCTCTGTGGTTCAGGTCTCCACCTATACATTGGAATGATGGGTGATGTGAGGATAAATACATTCAAGGTGTGAGGCAGTCACAGAATATGGTTGTGGGGACTCGATAAGTATAAGGGGAGTAGATGGTCACAGCAGCAGTTTGCCCACCCTCAAACAGAAGTATGTGAGCCTTACACCATGGTCTGAAATTCATGGAACTTGGGTTGTGTCAGACCAGTGGGGGAAGTGAATCCAGAGCCAAGGGCCTCTACCCACTGAGGATGCCCTGCAGGTCCCCAGTCCCCAGGCTACTTGTGCAGGTGCCCTAGCTCTCCTCCCCTTGTGAGAGTGCCTATCCCTGTGGCTGCCAAGACTTTCAGATCAAGCCCAGCACTGATGACACAAGCTGACAGGCCTCAGCCATTCACCAGCTCTTTGTGGCGAATCAGGTATCACCCCAGCCAGCATTAATGGCCCCTCAGTGGGAGCCTGAGCAGAGGCGCCAAGGGCTGCATGAGCCATGGAGACTGAACTCCCCTCTCACCCCAGGGAAGGGCTGAGGCATGCTGCCATGGAGTAAGTCTGCCCCGCCCCGCATGCTGTACCTGCTGTGGGTGTGCATGGTGCAGCCCCACAAGGGTCCCAGATGGCACAAGTGCTGCTTTCATGTTGGGAGCGTCGTCCCCTGGCCTCCCAACTCTGAAGAGGTGCTGGAGGAGGGAGGCTCTCTGACAGCTCTGAAAGAGGGGTTCAAGCAAGGCACCAGGTTCGCATGGTGCTCCAGCCGCCGCTGCTCTGCTGCCTCATGGCTGGGCTCGAGTCCAGCTGGCGTGATTTCTGCCTGCAGGCGGGGCTGTACATTAGGCTGCTGGGCTGGGTGCTGCCTTCACTCGTGAGGACAATAGAGGAAGCACTGAGGTCTTTCCACTCAAGATATAAATCTCCTATTTGAGAGCGGAAAGGGAGACCCAGATTAGAGACTATATGCAGGCGGGCGTCTGATTGCACTGGAAAGAGATGCAGACAGTGAGAGCAAACCAGAGACGGTTGGGAGAGACAGGGGTTCATTCACCCCTGTGTGGGCAGTAGGGCCGGCACAGGGATGGAAGAGAGATGCTTGTGCCTCCCTGATTCCGGGATTGCTGGGTCAGTTGGGCTCTTGGTTCCTCTTGCAGCCACCGAATAGCCAGGGTGCAGGGTCATGCTCTTCCCATCCCTGGCTTCTGTACAGGGAAGGCAAATGCTGGATACAGGGTATTGCCTGGCTTGGGGTTGCTTCTGGACCCTCTATGTTGGCGCAGCCTGTACAAAGGGACTGCAATGCAGGGTGAATTCCTCTGAGAGAGAGAAGACATGCCAAATTCTGTGGCCGGGTGCTTTTCTATAGTGCTTAGTGCTAAAATAATGGCAATCAGACCTCAGGCATGCACTTATCACAGCAGGTGGCTGGTAGGAAATCTCTTCCCATGTAGGGGATTGCATTTGGGACTCAGTGAATCCCCCACCGCAGAAGTGCACCCAGAACCTGGCAGCGCTGCCTAGGGAGTGACATGCTCCATCTCCAAACTGCAGGGAAGTACACAGTGCCGGGGTTACAATAGTGCCAGTGACTCCATGGAGCTGGGCCCATGCTCAGAAGGGGCCCAGGCCTGCTCTGCTTGCAGTGTGCCCTGAGACCCCGCTGGCTCCCCCTGGCTACCACTTGCTCCTCTCGGCCTGCCCGCCAGCCAGCCAAGGGCTCCTCTCCTCCCCTCCCCCTTGCCCCACCCCCCTGCTCCTCTCTCCCCCCCCCCCCCGGCTAGACCCCAGTGCACCTCTGGCTCCGGGCAGTCTCTGCTTCCCAACACCTGTGGGGCTTTGCCTGTCTCCCCGGAGCCGAGCCGCTTGGGACTGGTACAGAAGCCTGGCCAGTCTCAGCCAGTTGAGGGTGGGGAGACAGTGTGGGGGGCTTGGCTGGGCCACTCCAGTAAAGTGGGTCCTGAGGGAGCCCGCTTGGTGATCGTGCCACTCCCGAGGGGCCAGAGCGATTCCCGGCTCCAGGACCAGCCCTGGCTACTCTGCCAGCTCAGCCCGGCAGACACAGTCATCTCCCAGCAGTGCTGATGAGTGCGGCCAGGAGGCAGGGAGTGGGTCTCTGGGAGGCCTGGTGTGTGCTGGGCTGTGAGGGGATGGGGAAGATGTGTGTGTTGGGGCAATAGGGAGTGGGGGTTTTGTGGAGGGTGCTGGGCAGTTGTCGTGGGGCTGTGGGCAGGGGTGGTGGTATGCAGGGCGCTATGCATTTGTGGGAGGTCTGGGGGGGCTCTGGCCATAGGAGTCGGGGGGGGTGTTGGGCGGGGAGGGATGTGTGGCGTGGCATGGGCCAGCCCCCGACAGGAAGGGGCATGCTGGCAGCACAGGGCTGGGCATGCCACAGTGCGTCTGACAACTGCTGGTTTGTAAACAGTGCTCTCGCACTGGGCTGGGCGGAGTGGGGCCACCCCTGCCATACTATGCCCCTGGCCGGCCCCTCGCTCTGGGGACTGACCTTCCTGCTCCATTGTCCCCGTGGGGGCCCACAAAAGGTTAATCTAGCCCTGGAAGTAAAGCTCTGTAATGTCCTGGGGATGTCCCCTCCATGTTCCTGACCTGAATGCTGGAACTACAACCCAGAAAATCAGCCCAGGTTTTACACCCAGCCCCGGTGGGCTGAGCTGGCACTTTGGAGGTTTATTCAGTGCCCACAGATTCCTGTGCCATCCAGACGTAATCAGTGGAGCTCAGCTATAAACCCATCAGAGTCTGGATCTAAGGAGTTCCCAGTAATTGGGTGGCACAGCAGGATCTGGACTCTGACATTCGGGTATCTCTTTCTGCTGGGCTCCGGCCTTCGTGTGGGCCTTTCCTCTCATACTCAGTTTGTTGCTGCTGCAGAGGTGGAAGCCAGACACTAGCCCAGGCACTGGTGGACTCGTCTAGGGAGCAGGGTGGAAAGGGAGTCTGCTGGTGTGCGGTGGCGGGGTCCAGAAGGCTGTGCATCACCGTGGATCTGGAGGAGTCCTTTGTATGCACAGGGAGGGTGGTGACAGACCACTCCAGATGCTCGCTGAGGTTGTCAGGACCTGACAGTGAGGATGACGGCTCCCTCCCTTCCCCCATGGATGAGCTGAGACAGGGATGATATCAAAGCAGGGGCCACTCCTCCCAAACCAGGGGGATTAGGTGATTAAGGGCTTTTATTGTTGTTTTTCCAGGTTCCAGGGAAGGACGATACTTGGCAGGATTAGGTTGATGAAGACCTCACTCCCCCAATCACAGAGAGATAACAGTACCTCAAAGAGAAGAAGCTGCCCAGACGACAGACAGAACGTGTCCCAGGAGCAGAACTATCTCTCAGCGACCTCTGCTGTCTCCTCCACCTCCTGATACTGCTGCGCACACTGGGACCTCTGGATCCCTCTCAGCAGGTATTATTGCTTGGCAACGCAGCCTGCAGCCCATCAATCGCTGCCACGGCCACAAGGGAAGTCCAAGTCTGTGCATCGTTTTATAAGCTGGTCTGTCCGGGCAACTCCATGTCAGAGCCTGGGTGCAGCCCGTAGCCGTGTCTGCTGCTAAAGGAAGAGCAATTATGTAAACATGTCCTTTTCTTACTTAACACGTGGCGTTGGCCTTGTGCGTTGCACTGAGGAAGGGAGGAAGGATGGGCTTGTGGTTAAGGCGGAGAGCTGGGTTCAATTCCTGGCTCTGCCATAGGTTTCCTGCGTGTCCTTGGGCCAGTCTCATATTCCATAGGTGCCTCTGATCCCCATGGTTAAAGTAGATATAATATTCCCTTCCTCCCACCCCTTGTCTATTTGGACCATAACCAGGAGAACCTCTTACTATGTGTGTGAGCCGTGCCCCGGGCAATGGAGCCCTGATCCTCACTGGGGTCTCTGGGCACTGCCATAAGACATGTAATAATCGGCTGACTTTACTGCTTGCTGCAAACAAGCTCCTATGCCCGTTAGCCCTGCTGGACCAGCTGGAGCTAAAGGAAAGTGAGCTGGGGCCCATTCAGCTTCCCTGAGCAAATGGCCTGCTGGGTTCCAGCTGCAGAATCTTTCTTAGCAGCCCTGGTGGCGGAGGCAGAAAGGACTCAGCAGGAGTTGTGGATCCTGAGGGAGGTTGGAGGGTTGTTTGCAGCATCAACAGAAAAACTGTCTTTTGGCCAGTAAACTGAGCCCATTAGGTCTGGTAAGATCATATGAGCAGATACTGCACTTATTTATCCACCCCACCACCACTACCTCATTGCCTCTGCTGGGATGAGGGGGCTGGCCCAGTGGAAGAGAGTGGCAGGGAGTTCACACTCCCCTTTTCACAGAAGTGCCTTACAGAGCATAACTGTGCTGTAACAGAATGGAAATCCCTGCCTGGTGGGCGCACGGGGGATATGCAGGAACAACCGTAGGGTGTGAGCAGCTAGATGAGAGGCACCCAAGACCCTCTGCCATGATTTCACAGTAGTGTCCTTCCATGATTCAAATTCAGCAGCTTGGTTCCCCCCCCTCCTCCCTCCCTCTGCTGTACTAGGACAGACCAAGGAGCCAGTGCTGCTATGCTCATGAAACACTCAGCTCTTCAGTGTTGCCCTGGCTGTGCCTGGTGCTCAGAGACAATTTCCAGCAGCTTTGGCCATCCATGGGACAGTGGTACTGCATGCGTTACTTCAGCGCTCTCTCATGGCAAGGATGCATAGGGCAGCAGACCCCCTCTGGGACCATGCCCGGGCCACGTGGCAGTGTGTTCTACCTTACTGTGCTGTGGTGTTTTCTCTGCAGACATTTCCTCTCGCACGTCGCATCTTATGAATCTGCTGCTGGCCCTACAGCATTGCAGTCACTGTGCAGGAATCATCTGGCTTATCATATTCTGGATGGCAAGTGATCACCAGATCTCCAAAAGGATTCAGTGGGATACATATGGGTAACCAGCCACTGGATGGCACTCTCATCCCACACAAAATGCCACCCAAATGCCATTTATCTGGCCTGTAGATGAAGCAGTGCCCCTAAATACAAAGGGTAGGTTGTTCCAGCATGGTGATACAGCCAGTTGTAACAGGGCTACAGTACCCAGTGTGGAGAAACTATACCAAACACAGTGAAAGAGCCAACAATTCTATGGCTACTGTACCAGGTATGGTGAGGATATGAACACGCAGTCAGTCAGGGCACCAGAGGGGGAACCATTTCACAAGCTGGATAAATTCACTTCCCTGTTTACAAAGCCACCTGTTAGAAAGCAGTACACAGCTAATAGCACGTGCCCCCTAACTGGCAGGCTGCAGCCGAGGGCTTATCTACATGCACAAGTTGGACTGGTTTAACTTCAATCAGTGTAGTGAAACTTGTGCAGCTTTTGTTCATGGACTCTCTCATATCCGTTTAAAACTAATTATATTGGTTTAGTTTGCACCAGCACATTTACTGAACCACCAAACTGCTATAAGCCAGGTTTAAACCACTAGAAGAATGTCCACAAACAAAGCTGCACCAGTCTCATTAAACTGGTGCAAAATAACACCTGTAGTTAGATGAGCACAGATTTGGACTGACTTTTACCAGGTTACATATAGCCCATCATCAAACTGAGATCCAAAGTGCTGCAACCCAACCTGAGAACTGGGGAAATTCAGTACACCACACACTTTCTGGCAGTTCGGCCCCAGGTGCTGCTGGCCTGGAAAGGCCTGGCTAGGATTGTGTCAGCATAGTCCCTGTGCTGGCCCAGTTTGACAAGGCGGGGGACATGTTTGTTTGAATCCACTCTGGTAGTTACTGCCTCTTAGCATCCGTTAAGTGCCAGTGCCCAGACCCCAGCCCTCCCCACACTGTAGTGATGCGTTTGTGAAACACACGGTGCTTGCGGTTGACCAGAGCTCTGAAATAAGTGAGGCCGGAATTCATGCACTGTTCTGTATCCTGATGTGGTAAGGAGCTCAGGCCTGCCTGAGGGAGGGCGGGGGGGATAACGGAGGCTGCTGGTGCCAGCAGAGGCTGTGAGGCCACTGCCAAGAGCCTGTGCAGGGGACCTGCAATGTCACTGCCAAGAGCCTGTGCAGGGGACCTGCGAGGCTCCAGCCGGCTCAACCTGGGACTAACGGAACTGTGATAAAAATGAACTTGTCCAGAACACCAGACTGGGGGAGATTAATGTCTGAATTGTCAACAAGCGAGTGAACAAATGTCACGGGAGGAAACGAAGGGCTGACGAGAATCAAACAGATCTTAGGGGTGAGATGCTGCTTCCCCCACCGTGTGCTGAGCTGTATGGTCCTGCTGCTCCTTTGCCCCTGCAGCATTGCTCAGCCATCAGAGGAGTGGGAGGGGAGCCCGCGCTCTGCCCCGGGGTAGCCTTGTTGTGCACATTTCAACCTGCCTCCTGATGTTTAGCAGGCAGATCGTAAAGGCACCTCCAGGATCCCCAGGATTGGGGGGTGGCCTGGCTTGTCCATAACTCTGTCCAAGTGCTAATGTTAGAAACATTGATTACCTGGCTTGGTGGTGTGATCACCCTGTGCGGGAATCCCTGCTGACACTTCGCAAATACAAAGTAGCCAGGTGTTCCCCTGGTCAGTCACCCAGCTGCATCCCACTCCAGAGATTTCAGTGGTGGGTGGAATGTTTTCCTCTTGAAAGCAGTGGGAGTTCCAGCCATGTGTCCGAGGGTCCTGGTGTGTAATAAAGCACTTCACACTTTCAGGATGTGAAAGGTGCTATAGAAATGGGAAGTTATTACTATCAGTCCCTCCTGCATCTTCCCTACCAGCAGACACCTGCATCAATGTGTCATCTTCCTGTTCTCCCTTTATCTCGTTGTCCAGTCGGCTTCCAGAAATGCTATTTTAAAAGCATCCACTAAAATTTTCCCTGTTTCTTTGTCCGTTGCCTGTAGGGTTCTGGAATGGACCCCATAGCAACTGCTCATTCTTCAGTTCTCATTTCTTGACTGCATAGTTTTCCTCCAGAGTTTTCTCCTTCCTTCCTTTTCAGTGAACTTCAGTCCAGTTGCAGGAGCAGCTCTCTCTCTCTCTCCCCTTCCCTCCTTATCCTTGTCTACATTTGGGAGTAGGCCTGATTCAGTAGTTAGTGGCCAGCAAGTGGAGCAGCTGACCATTTTCCTGATGCTGACCCCTATGTGTAGACAAAAGCAAGCAGGGGTTTTCACTACCAGAGCTAGTTGGGATTTAGGGTTGAACCTTGATTAACTCAATCACTGCAAGCCCCAGCTTGCCCCTGTCTACTGAGTCTCAGAGCCCAGGTCAATTGACTTGGGCTGCAAAGCTAAAGATAACAGTGTAGACATTTGGGTTTGCACTGGAACCTGGGTTCTCAAACCCTCAGAGGGTCTCAGACCCCACGCTTCAGTCCAAGCCCAAACATCTATGCTGCTATTTTTAGCCCCACTACCTGAACCTGCGAGTCTGAGTCAATCGACCCAGGCACTGAGACTCAGTGCCATGGGTTTTCTTTGCAGTGTAGACATACTTTTAGGGGTTAGCACTGAAGCTAACCAGCCAGCAGCTATATCGATTGCTGTATCGGGGGGGCTATTCCCAAGCAGAGACAAGGCCTTTATAAACAATGAGGCAAGCAGTTTAGTTAGGTTACTCTGGGGCCAGTGTGCAGTCCTTGCAGTTCATAAATTCTCCCTTGCCATCTGTGTGACTCCAGTGTATGTATGGTAACCTGCCATATCTTCTCTATGTCAATCTCCTTCCCCATTCTCCACCTTAGTCAGGGATCTTTTCCACTCTTTCTGTTTCTCCCTTCAGTATATAGGACTCCTTTGTACCCCCTTATCTGTCACACATTGGCCCGGTCTTATTCATGGCATCTCAGTTTAAGTATGCTAGGCCTTGAGCACCTGCTTACTGAACTGTCTGCTTCCACCTTGTGACATCTATTCATTTCACCCTGGGCTTCCTCCCCTTTATTATGCATTTGGGGCATTTTCAATCCCCCCCCCCCTTACTGGCCTCACTTTAGGCCTAGATTAGGACTCCTTCACACCTCTTCCCCTTCCAGCCATCCGTGCCCTCTCTGAGTCGCTTGCAACCTCATCAAGAACTGCTCCTTGTCTACTCCCTCCTGAAGGGAGGGGATTCAAGGATCTCCCTCCCCCCCCCACATACTGGGAGATGAAGTCAGCCTGCATCTTGCTCACAACCCCAGGGTTTAGTTTATCCCATCAGGTTGCTGAAGTGCCTTCCCAGCTTATGCACAGGGTTTAGTCATCTCACAATCCTGTTCACTTTTCAGGCTCATCTCTCTGTAAAATGGTGGCATCCCACCCCCTGTTCCTCACACATCACACACTGGGTCTGCTCCCAGTTAAAGCCCTGCCTTGTTAACTAAAACAACAGAACCTAAACCTCAGTCTGTTTCCTCCTCCGCTCTGCTATTGGTAGGTTCCTCCTTGCAGGACTCCCTTTGCCCCTGCACCTAGTGCACCTGTGGCCTAGCAGAGCGAGCACTGGACTGGGACCCAGGAAACCTAGGTTTAACTGGCCCTGCTGGGTGACCTTGGGCAAGTCATGTCTCGGCTCTGTGCCTCAGTTTCCCCATCTGTAAAATGGGGATAATGTAGTTGACCACCTTTGTAAAGGGCGGTGAAATCTATGGATAAAAAGTGTGCTATATAGCAGCTAGGAATTATCATTACTTCCCTCTGGCTACACTCAACCCTTTTTACACTTTTTTAAACCTCTCTCTCTGTGCTTCTGCCTCATGTCTCGTTTTCTGTCTGGCTCCATGCACGAGAGGCAGATTGTGGCAGTAGTACCAACCAGACTAAGGGTGAGCAAAGGCAGCAATGATACCATGAAATGAAAATAACAAATAATAATGTTGGGGAGACAAGGTAACCAGGTTTGTCTGGCTCCGGCCAGGGTCAGTTCTCTGACAGGCACCTCCCTGGGCCGGCTCAGTCACCCCTAGTGTATCTAGTGCTTCTGTGAATCAGGAACAACTCAGTCACGAGCCTTCCTTTACCCGGTAAACTCCGCGGGGGGGGGGGGGGGAAGGTGGGAACTTGGCTCATCAGCTCCAGTCTGTTCTTAACTCCAAAGACTGCCTTAGGGGGGCATCTAGTGGTTGCTGTGTCTCACTGCGTTTATTAGGGTGCAAACGAAGGTGAAATTGCACAGCTGGAGCAAGATGTCATCACTGTGGTGACCGTGAAGGGGGAATAAGTCCATCCATTGTTCAGAGGGCAGGGGAAGGTGTGCCCCTCATTTGGAATGAGTCTTTCAGTTTGGGGGAGTTCAAAGAATCAGCTTGCTGCCCTCCCTAAAACCCAAAGGCTAACCTTCCCTATGGTCTCTTGCACCTGCATGCTATTATTATTGATTTGTATTCCAATAACCCCCAGAGCTGAGATCTGGGCCCCATAGTGCGGGATACTGTACACACACACACACACACAGAGACAGCCCCTTCCCCAAAGTGCTAACAACCTAAATAGACGAGACAAATGGCAAGAGAAAGGAAATATTTTAACCTGCTCTTTACACTTGGGAAACTGAGGCACAGAGAGATTAAATGACCTGCCTAATGTCACATAGGAAGTCAGTGGCAGAGCAGGGTACTGACCAGACAGCTCCTGAGTCCCAGTTCTGTGCTTTGTTCACAAGACCACCATCCTCTCTCCTAGTAAAGGTGAGGGGACTGCCATAGGCTCCTTTTAATTTTGGTGCCATCCTTGAGCTCCTAGCAAGTTCCTGGCATTGGCTCCAGTTGGGTGCCCCAAGACCTTTGGGATCACAGCTGTCTGTCTAGAAGAAAAGGCTTCTGATGCCATTCACATAATAAAGCTAGTGATTGCTGTCTGACCAGCCTGCTTACAAGTAACCCTCCCTATCTATTGATAGACAGCCCAAGACGCTATGACTGATCACTTTTATTCCTGTACAGTGCACTGTATTGCTGATCTTCATGTCTGTTGAAAAGTTTCATGGACTCGATTCTGGCTATGCCAATGTACTGCAAAGGAGACCTGTGAGATTTTGTACAGGCAGCATCCATAGATGTGGCAGGGAAAAGGGGTGAAGGAGATGATTACACATACCAACTGGCACCTGGACACTACAGCCAGTTGGTGGAGTAGCCTGTCTGCTTGTAATATGGCATGCGAGACTCAAACCAGGGCCCTCGTGAGATCTTCGAACTACAGACACTGGAGATGGAAAAGACTTGAGGCCCCCTTGAGTTCTTCTTCCATGGCCAGTGCAGGAATGTTCCCTACCAAATGCTTTAAAGGGCAGTTTTGTTTAGGAATCGCCAAGCACCTGCTTAGATTCCATAACAGAACACTTATATTAAACAAGAAAAACAGCTGCTCCCATGAGCACTGGCTTAGCCCATGTGCATATAGGATGCTGTAAACATGCCTTAGGGGGGTTGTACTGGTGTCCATCACCTTAATGTCTGAGTGCAATATAACAATGGTGCACCACGCATAGTTAACAAGTGACCTGTCCAGCCTAGGTTTCAGAGACCTAATTACTTGGTTTCAAAGCACTAAATACTGAATCTGCAGTTAGGTTTACACACAAGTATGTATGCACAGGGAGTTAAGCATATTCTAAGGGCAGAATTGTTAAGAGTCACACAAAGTAGGTGTTTTGATGCAGGGAAGTTGTGTGTTAGTATCTATAGAAACCCATGGGGGCTTGGCATGTGTTATGGAGAGACAGTGTGTCCTAGTGGACTCTGGACTGGGACTCAGATGACTGGGGTCTAGTTCTAGTTTTGCCACTGACCTGCTGGGTAACCGTGGTCAAGTCACTTCACCACTCTGTGCCTCGGTTTCCCCATCTGTAAAATGAGGATAATGATGCCTCTTTTGTAAAGCACTGTGAGATCTACTGACGAAAAGTACAATGATCTATTATTATAATTCTACATCTATAAATAGAGCAGTTTGGAAAAATTTTGACTTTTTTTTTATGAAACACATCTGTGAAAATGGTCAAAAAATATTTTCCTGCTTTCCACTCCGTCCTTACAGCTGGTCAAATCTTGTGTAAAAAAATTTTTGGCCAGCTCTTTTGTGGGGAGATAATCAGTGTTGTGCATTTAAGCCTGAGGAGATACACAAATGTAAGGAGTGTGGTTGCTACAGACAAACCAGGCCCTGGGGGGGCTGAGTGTTGTAATTCAGGCTCTTAGGCGTTTGCTTGTTTTCTTCTCAAGAGCTGTGAGGAGAGGTGGGTGAACACTGGAGGAAACGATGGGCAAATATTTTCAGGAATTCTGAATTACTTTTCAGTTCAGCTGCCTTCATTCCCCTCTTTGTTTGCTAGTCCCACAGATCCATCCCAATCTGTGTTTTTTCAAACAAATGCTGGGGAATGGCTGCTCTTTCCGTGAGTACCTGGATTCACATGCAAACAAGGGTATTCCTTACTTGTGAAGGAACAGCTTGCCACCTGTTTGTAAAGTAGGGTCATCCAATCAGGGAGCAGAAACAGGACTGGTCACAGCTCATAGTGAATAATCAAGACAGTCAAACGGCAATGTGCTGAACAACACATAGGTTGAAATCCCTTTCTGACTATCTGAATTCTTACATGGTGCATCTGTTTGTCTATTTGTTGAGCAATTAGGAATTAAAAAAATCAAAGTCCATTTGCAAATAATTTGCAAACAGAAAGCAAAGCTATATTCATTGGCTAAATTGTTTGTTACTAATAGTTTCCCATCCCTAGCTATGAGCAGTAGGTCTGCTACAGCCCATTCTCCCTTGATTCGCGCCTGATTTGAGCTGAAATTTGTTCCATATCCATGAAGCCTTACCTTCAAGGTATCTAAAAGATGGACTGAAGCTCCACATTGAGGACCATGGTCCATAACTTCTCTCCTCTGGCACAATGGAACTTTCCACAATAAGAGGAAAGTTCATCTGTACAGGAGACAGAGCTTTCTTGGGGACCAGTCCAAGACTGTGTAATGAAGTCCCCCAGGAACTAAGGATCAGCACTAGCCCCACCTTCTGCTCAAATTCAAGGCATATTCCTTTGATCTTGCCTTCTCTAAACTAGCCACCGCTTGAGACAAGGACTTTGTTTCTATGGTGATGCACTTAGTCTGTTAGGGAGGAGGCGAGTATGTCCTGAGATACACTAAGGTGTTTTTTTATTACCCTGCACGCTGAAGGTTTTTGTAAGCCACTGTGTACATATCTGAGGGGATCTACTCTGTTCACAGAGTGCGCGCATTTTGTTAGCGCTAACATGTGTGTAGCACTTTCCATTGGGTTCTTCTGTGGTGGAGAAGTGGTGATAGTGACGATATGGGTCATGAGGAGGAGATGCAGTGAAATTTCTCTGCTCTGTGCTGCAATTTACCTGTTTAAGCATCCATCTGGTCAGTGATTAGTCCTTTGGTTCTGCTCATCTGTGTCCTTTCAGCTCCTTTTAAAATGAACCTAGATTTTCCAGTCTAGAGCTAAATGTCCCCAGCAGTGGAGTTTCCTCCATTGTAGAGCCTCTTCCACAGGATGATGGGCTTTGTCAGGGTGCTTTCCCTGACGCTCAGCCTTAATTTCCCCTTCCTTAGCTTCCTCCTCTGACACCCTTCTAAATAAATCCCCTCCTTCCTTGGTCTGCCCTCTCCAGTTATGCTTGGGCTGTTATCATGCCCCCTACCTCAAGCTATGTAGAGTTAGCGCTTTCCATCTTTTCTCATAAATTATGTTCTCCCACCCTCCAATTTGTTAGTCTCTCTCCAGTCTGATGCTGCACTGAACACAGTATGCCAGAGTGAGGATCTCCATTCCGTGCTCCACAGATGGCAGCTCTACCAGATAAGGAGCATGGGAATCTCTCCACTGCTCAAGCCATGAGCTCCACTCAGCTGAAAGCCCTTTGTTGATCTCACTTAGGGTGCAGAGGCCAACAGTTGAGGGACAGGGGATTGATCAAATTGGACACAGTGAAATTTGGAAAAGAGGATGTTGGTGTTCACCAAATGGAATATGGGGTCACATATGAACTCCCCAGCCTTAGATTCTGCAGTGTACCAAGTTCTGTTTAGCAAAGCACTGTCATTCTCAACTGCCCGGCAGGGTTAGAGCCCTGGTTGGGCAGGTGCATGCTGGGAAATGTAGTCCTGGGGGGGAAATGCACTCTAGGGACTGGTTAAAGGTGAGGAAGGTGTAATGATCCTAATTTCCCACTGCCCTTGAAGAGAAAGAAGAGAGCTTTCTTGCTCAGGGCAACAGCTTTCCCCCTAGAGGGTATGAATCCCCAAGAGGGGCTGGCTCTGCCTTCTGCAATGAAGTTTATCCTCCTGAACTCTCACTGATTCCCGTCATTCCATGGCCTAAACCGGTCCATTATTACAGGGATCTCAGTCACTCCCTAGACAGTGAACCAGACCGGAGTCCTCCTGGCCCCTCATGCTGCAGGGCATCAGCAGCTGATTGCTGGCTTGGGAGGTAAATGGAAGGGGTCTCATTTTCCGCTTGTGGAATAGGAATGTACATTTAGGGACTTGATGTGTGTGAGATAACGGGGGAGGGGGATCATATCTTTCTCTGAAGCACCTGGCATCAGCCCTTCTCAGAGATTCAATATGATCACTCACCTCTTCCAGTACAGTGATGCCATGGCTCCATTCTCTGTATGGAAACACAGCCACAGGCTGATCCTGACCCCAACAACCTGCCACTGCATTTCCTCCTGATCCCAGTGGATTACCACCCCACCCTCGCCAACTGGTAAATTCTTCCACTCCGAGGGAAATGTTCCCCTCTGCGCTGTGCTGTGTTTGAGGTGGTGACAGCTCTGTCCCCATGTATCAATCGGGTCACTGTTGCAGGGGGACTGAGCTCAAGACTTTCCCCATGAAACAACATTCTCCAATCCAGGAGGAGTGGAGGTGGATCAGGAAGACGGGTCATTATACAGATTCAGGTCCCAGCTCCTGCCCAACATTAACACTACAGGGCACCACTGTGGGGTGCTGCATGGATAAAGGTGATGCCCTCTAGGTGAGACATTAAAGAGGGATGTCTTCAGCCAGCCACCCCAAGGAATAGAGAACAGGCAGGGAATAGCCCAGATTTTGTGGCCAGCAACCCCTCTCTCAGTGGAGTGGCTGTGATGTCCCAGGCTGGGTGAGAGCTAATACAGAGTGCAGAATGACTCCTGGAATGGCCACCATGGGCACTGCTCTTCTGCCACCTTCTTCATTGCTTTGGAAAGCCCTGGGGTTCGCTGCAGTTGAAATGTGTTACAGGAAAGCAAATGCTATTCATGGGTTATTCTTTTGTCTGTTGTTTCTTCATCCTCCCACTGCTGCATGGACGACGCAGCCGCAGCCCCATCAGGGGCTGCAATGGGATGCAATGGGAGTAATGCAGCACCATCTGACAGAGCTCCGCTGCGTGGGTGATTCAGTGCCCTCATTCAGTGCTCTGACGCCAGGGTGGTACAGAACTCTTGCAGAGCTTCACTGCACATTACGTGCAGCTACCTCCCATTGACTAGAGCTTTGCTGTATTGGTCAATGAGCTGGGGGAGCAGTGCGGCCAGATGGTCTCTTGGGGAAATGGCATTTTCTAATTAGATCTGTTTCCTCAAAGGTCCCTTTAAGGTGTCCATTCTCCATGGGCTCTAACAGCTCTGCAGCTGGCCTGGCCTGTGATTCTAGGCAAGGCCTGGAATATCACAACGCATGGGTGACAGTTCACCCAAACTCAAAGGCCTCTTTGTACAGGCCGATTCCTATGCCCTCAGGGGAAGGGACATTTAGGTTTCAAAGCATCGCAAGTGCCTTTGAGTGACTGCAATGTCTTCTGCTGCTGAGGGCCTAATCTGAGGGCCTAATACAAAATGGCACCCATGCTGTGAAGAATGTCACTGCCTGAAAGGCCCAGAGCCATATGGGCTACTGGTGCCCCAGGCAGGGGGGTTGTGTGCCTTCCTCTCTCTACAGTGACAGTGGCTGGAGCCCAGGGAACTCTCAGAGCCTCCAGGAAGTTTCCTGTCTGACGTCCTAGCAGAAGCATTGGGTCCCCAACCGCTGCCAGTCCTAGGCTTCCGGCAGGGGCTCCAGCCTGGAGCCCCCCTCTGCTATCAGCTCACCAGATGCTTTTTCAGGATACTGTGGTAAAACTGTGCAGGGCATAAGCTGCAATTTGGGGTTTTCTCTGGTGTCAGCCTTGAAGACAAATTGGATGGGAAAAAAATGATGCCCCTGTCAATGCCCATTAGTCACTCTTGTTTTCCTCCTGTGCGTGCAGAGAAGAAGCAACGGGTCCCCCAAGCGGCCGAAAGTGGGTGGACAGTGGGGGGGTTGAATGTCTGGAGGAGCTTGGCCAACGGATGCCCTGGCCGGAAAAGAGTAAGATGTTCCCAACCTGTTGTAGTCATTAGCTTCTTGAGCCAGATCAATTGTGTTGCCCCCTAGTGGTATAACAGGCTGTATTGCGCCATCTGACTCCCCGCTTGGATGCATTTCAAGCATTTGGGAGAAAGAGGAGGTGTGAGCCCACCCTTTAGCACAGTAGGCCATGGTATTCATCACAGAGTGACTCCAAGCTTTACCAGGAGGTACACACTACATCCCCCTGGCCCCAGGTGAGAAAGTACCCCTGATCCAGTCCCTGGGGCATGCCAGGATCCACCGTAACAGAGTGTAGATGAGTAGGGTCCAGGCAGGAATTCAATGTTCATTCTGTCTTAATGGCCACTTGCTGCAAAGAGTTCTAGTGTTACTGGGAAGGCAATGTTAGCCTGTAATACTGCATGTTTCTGTAGCATCTTCCATTAGGAAGCATCTTACAAAACACAGGCTATGGCCACACGAGGAGCTCAGGATGTGATTCCCAGTTCGCATAGACATACTCGCGTTAGCACAGACAGTGATGAGCGGAGGCTTGGGCTAGCCACTCTGGGTACAAACCCACCCACACCCCATGGGTATGTAACTGGGGTACCAAGCCTGTACCACCACTGCTTCTGCTACCACAGATACACTACTGTTTTTAGTGCGCTAGCTCTCATTGGGTGTGTCTATGGGAGCTGGGAATTACCCCCCCACCTCCACGCGTAGACGTAGCCTAAACTATGTGGGTCATGTGACCCCACCCCACAATGCAACCCTTCTGTGGTGGAACGAGTAGTGTGGGAAAAGCAAGGAAGAATCCAGTATCCATTTGAAACTGGAGGGGCAAGTTAGGGCGGTGGAACAGGATTGCCCTGCTAGGAATGTCTGATTGCTCTGGAATGGTGCACTCTCAGAACCACCATCCCACCTCAGCCAACGAGTTAGACTGAACATCCTGGGGCTGCAAAGCCGTTCGGGTTCATTCCCATTCCTTGCACCTGGGCCGGACCTGGAAGGGTCTATTGTCCTGCCCATATGCTGAGTCCCATTCACATCAGTGGGTGCTCTGTGCCTACTCCTGTGGCTGGGGCTAGAGGCCTGCAAGTGCTGAGTCCTCTATCCACTGAGCAGCCAGAGGGATCTGCTAACAATTAGAGGCCTTCACACTATGTCAGTGTATGCTGGGTTAGCCTGAAGCCCCAGGAACACAACTGATTTATTGGGGTTCTCCGCAAGTTCACAGCCCACTGGCTGGCTTGTTTCTTCTCTGGGTGGAATCAGATTGGGAGGCAATCCATGGCCAATTCTTCCTCTCCCCCACAACTTCAGCAGCTGGGGCCCTACACATCGCAAAGCTGGCCCTTAGGTCATGGAAGCTGCAGAATGGCAGTATGGGTAGAAAAGCTCCTTCTATCTCGGGATCAGCGAGGAAGGGAGTGGGGTGGGGAGCAGAGAGAGCTAGGGGCCTACCCCAGACCCCAACACCCATCAAACAGTGTCCAAAATACAACCAGCACTAAGCCTGAATGGCAGGAGAACCTGTCAGAGCTGAGGGCCTCTGCCTAGAGGCTGAGTTTAGGGACAGAGAGTTTGCTCCGTTTTGGGGCTTTCTGCAGACTGGGAGCTAGTTTGTATCTGCTATTGAACTCCTTTTTACTCGGGGTGGGGGCTCTATCAGGGGAGTTCCTGGTTACCTTTGAAAGAGGAGAGGAACTGACTTGGTGAGGAAGAGACCTAAATCTGCTGTAAATGCAATGGGGCAAAAGTAGCTGAACAATGCCCTGTGCCTTCATCGGAATCACCTGGCTGAACTGGGGAAGGTCTCTGGGTTACCTCTGGATCATCTGCATGTAAATGAAGGATGAGCGAACCCAGCCTGCAGCCTGCCCTAGGGGTCTGGTGCGCGCACCCTGTCCTGTGTCCCTGGACAAGGGCATCTCCTTCAGCAGATGCATCTCTTAAATCCAGTTGGTTGGAGGAAGGTCAGAGTGATGGCACTGGCAGGACTTTCTAAAATACTCCCTGAAACTTCCCCCACCCTCTCCCTTCCCAGCCATTCCGCCTTGTATTGGGAACCTGTCAGATCTGACAAGCTGAGCTGGGTAGGTCTGGAGAGACCACCAGGGAACCTTTACGGCAGGTGCTGCAGTAAGTGATCCTGAGGTTTCAGGAGGTGGGGGTCTGAGTCACTAGCAGTGCACTGGGAGGGAGGGGGCGGGGTTGCCATCTTTCAGAGTTATTACTGAGGCCCTACCCATTTGTGGTCATTAAAGATCCCGTGGCACATTTCCTAAGAATGGCAATAGTAATCCTGCTACCCTGGCCAAACTCCAGCTTCAGTAATTCCTGCCCGTGCTGACCAACCTGGCTTCCCTGGCAATTTCTAGTGGGAAAGAGTGGTTTTTATTTCCTCTTCAGAACTGTAGTCCGAATGTTCCTGTGTGGTGGTAAACAGCTGCTGTGTTTGACCTTGGAGGTGGCTGCATGGGTTGGGTGAGTGATCCCTGTGCATAGTGTGTGCGTCAAGTGAAGTTTGGGATGAAATGGCTCTACAAGTGTGAAATATTATGTGACAAAAGTTAGACTGTCTCCCCAGCTCTGTAAAGGGAGTCCTGGGGAATATTGCTCCCCTATCTTCTAACAGCTAGCACTGTTATGCCATGTACCAGCTTCGCTTCTGAAAGTCATCGGCTCTGTGAAGTTGGAAAATGGAGCTGCTCTCCATGTCGCTGCTATGGATACATTTGCTTGCTTTGTGTTAAGAGCAGCACTAATTAATGTTACTAAAATTTCTCTCACTGTATTCACATTACATATAAGGATCCCCTTAGTCCTGGAGCAGGAACCTAAAGAATTATGCACCACCCAACGCATTTACAAAGCAGTCATTTTCTGGCCACTAGATGGTGCCATACAACTGTTCTTTACAATTCATGACTGGAAAGGGAACTCAGTGGCTAGTCTCAAACCACAAAGGCACTAGGGCTCTGCACAGCCATCAGGAACATCTTACAGGAGAGGGAGAGAGAAGGTTATGCTGGTATCAGGGCTGACCAGATCTGGAATGCTGCCGATGATCTCGGGACAGACAATCTTTCTAACACCTGCTCCTAAATATTCTGTACCAGAGGTGGCTGCATTATAGGGATAAGGGATGTGATCCTTATATCTATATAGATATTTCCCAAAAAAGGCATTAGAAGAACATTATTAAAGTTGCAGAATTTGGGTGCCTAATTTGTGACTTGATTTTTCAGAGAACTTAGTATTAGATAGTCCTTTATATGTTCAAAGCACAGCTCCCATTGGCTGCTCAGCACTTCTGCAGATCTGAACACAGGATATCAAGTCAGGCACTCTGAAAATGAGGCACACCAAAATCAGTGGCCACCTGTGAAAAGTTTGGTTTAAGTGACTTGCTCAGTATCACAGAGGAACTCTGTGGCAGAGGCAAGGATAGAATTCAGTTTTCTAGGATGGCATTCAACTGCCTTAGCCACAAGACTCTTCCATCTCTTCCTGCTATACCCTGCCTTGTTCACTGCACACCTTCCAACTTTTGCAACAAATAAGGCAGGGGTCCTACAGACAACAGCCTCCTTCACTCATCCCCAGAGCATGGTCCATCCTGTGGACTGAATGAGGCAGCGATCCTGTGGGAAAGATAGTAGGTGATCATGCAATTCAAGGTGGTCTCAGAATGTATCCTCCCCCAGGAGTGAGGAACGTGTCATAATCCCCACTTCACAGGTGGGGATACAGTCACAGAGAGAGGAAGCAACTTGCCCAAGTCACCCAATGACTGAACTGGGAATCAAATGCAGTCTCCTGCTCTAGCCACTAACCTGCACTTCCTCCCAGAGCTAGAAACAGAACCTGAGCCTCCAGACCCCGAGCCCATGCTCCCAGTCAGTCTCAGATGAAAGGCACCAGAGAAGTGTTAGAACCTCCCAGACTATGCCCGGAAGTGTTAACGTGACAAATTCACCTGCTCTCTGGTGAGGTGCATGTGGAGTGAGAGATCTGCCCAGAAAGGTTTATGCTCCTTCTGGCTCAGGCTTAGTGAGAAGGAGGAGGCCATGAAGAGCTGCTGGGGGTGGCAGCAGCTTGCCTGGCTGCTCTGACTCAGGATGGGCCTCACCTTCCCTCACTTGCTGATAAGAGGCCGCTTCCAGATTAAAGGCTATAACAGCTCTTACAGTAAGTCACTGTTAAAACAAAACATGAGAGCGCCACTCAGGGGCATCTCTCCAATGAATGAACTCGTGCTTGGGCCCATTTCTTGTGGGCGTGTGGGGAGCCTGAGCAAACACAAAAGCTGCCCCAAGACAGGTTCAGCAAGACTAGGGCTTTGTCATCTTGCTGGGAGGCCAAGGCTCTGACTTGTTCATCCCTTGTTCTGACCAGTGCACTTGGCAACACAGCTGGGGCTGTCCCCACCCCCCTATGACGTGGCCAGTATGCACAGCAGTGTGGTGGGGGGCTCCCCCACCCCCAGTTGTGGTGACTGTGTTTGAGTTATTATTTCTTTGACTGAGTGAGATTTCCAGGGCCCACTGGGTTGGGTGCTGCTCAGATACGTAGTGAAAAGAGAGTTCCTGTCCCCAAAGAGTTTGCAGTCTTTTGATCTCAGACTGGTTTCAGAGCTGGATGAAGATGGCTCCTGATGTCAGCCTCCCAGCCCTGAGCCTGCCGGACACCAGCCATTGCTGGAGATGCTCTTGGCCCAAGGATGATGGGGACATAAAACCATCGCAATGTTGGGTGGGAAGGGACCTCAAGAGGTCACCTAGTCCATCCCCCCACACTGTGGCATGACCTAGGCATGGAGGTGACCACATTCAGCTTGGAGCCAGCAGCTGAGTTCAGTGGGGGGAAGGAGGTTGCTTTGGGCATGTAGGATAAAGGGCAAGTTTGGGCATGTGCGCAGAAGCCACAAGCATCACCGTGGTAGGCATGGGAATGGCAGCTGCGCTCCGCAAGGAATGGGAGCAGCAGCTGGCATGGGGGTATCCCTGATATGCACTAGACAGAAGCAGCGGCTGGCACAGAAGCAGCAGCCCGTTCGCTTCACAGGACAGAAGCAGCCGCTGACATGGGAAAGGCGGCTTTGCTCCACATGGGATGGAGTGGGAGTGATGGCTGCAGGGCCGGTGGGATGGAAGCCTTGCTCCTGGTGGCGTGGGTGCCTGTGCTGAGGTTGGGGCCAGAGTTCACTGAGAGATCACAGCTCCTCGCACTCAGGCCATGGCTCTTGCGTTTGGATGCCTTCTGTTTTTCTTTACCACTGAGGCAAATTACAGCCCTTTCAAGTCAAGCCCTTCTGGTAGCAAAGTCTGCACGAGAGAAGCACTAATCATAGCAGCCCACTGGGGCTTGGCTCTAATTGCCTGTGAGATGCTAATCTGCTGGAGGGTCTCAAGTGCTCCTTTATCTAAGCCCTTCCTATCCCTCCCCCTTTCCTTCTGCCACTCTGCAATTCCCCTGGTGGATGCCTCCCAACTCCTCTCAGCCTTTTCATGCAATTTCTTTGAGCAGCCTGTAAGTGGAATTCCCAGCCCACAACAGTTTGTGTGCAGACAAGCAGAGACAGAAGGACCCCTGTTGCAGCTCCCACCCCAGTCTTGCAGGTTGTGTGTTTCTGGAGGCAGCAGCAGAAGTAGCAGAATGGAAATCTCTTTCCCCTCTAGCAAGTGCAAACAGCTGGTCTTCCTCCTGCTGCTGTTTCTAGAGCCAGGCAGACTGAGCTCAGGCAGCCCCGAGTGCAGCCAAAGGAAAGAACACCCCTCATTCTTGCAATCTCTGGTGGCCATCCTCCTTCTTGCCCAGAAGTGATGGACTGGGGAGCTGTAGGCTCTACTAGCTTGTGCTTGATGAGCAGCCAGCCCCGGAAGAAGTACAGGATGTCCCAGGGGAGCAGCAGATGGAATTCAGACAGGTCCAGAAGCAAACCAAGCTTGTCCAGGGCTAGGAACCCGATGGACTGGCTTAACTTGGTGGAAGCCAGCGTGGTGTCCATGGCCTCAAGGCTGCAGGAGGCGAGCAGGCTCAACCTGAGCTGCCTGGAGGAGAGACTCGATTCCTTGGTGGTCCTGCTACTGGGGATTCTGTCTAGCTGCAAGCTGTCCTACAGCGATTCTGTCCCAAAGATGTCTCTCCAAGGTGAGTGCATTTGGGCTCTCCACTTCCCCATTAGTTAGCTGCTCTTGTGCAAATAACAGCTAGTGGTATGACTGAGCTTCTGTTCCATTCAGCCAGTGCTGGGAGAGCAAAGATACGGGCACTTTTGGGTCTGATTCTACAAAACCTCATTGGTTTTGTTTGGGTAAAGCCAGTATTAGTCTCTGAACAACAGGAGTACAATCAGAGCAGAAGCTATTGGGACTTCAGACTCCTTCAGCATCCAAAGGCAGTCTGATCAGGAGGCACTGGGCCAGGCAGACCTACTGACCCTCTCCTATTATCTGTGTTCACTTTCGGCCTGCCTTTCTTTCTCCATCTTAATTTTTCCCTTCACTCCCCCTTCCCACTCTTTTTTAATTTTTTTTTTTGCATGACATTTTGCACTCCTCTTGCCTTTGATGTCCTGACATCCCATCACTTCATGTCCCTGGAAGAATTCCAGGTGGTCAGGCGCCTTCATGAAGACAAATGTCTGAGAGTTTCACTACTGACATTTATAGCTATCAAGTTTTCTGATTATGTAAAGGGAATAATTCTCTCTCTCTCTAAGCCCCTAGCACAATCTCCCCACTGTTCTGCATTTCCTCAGCTCAGTACTCCACACACTGCCCTTCTCAGCAGACATCCTCACTTTTTATTAACCCAGAGCAAAGAAGAGACAGAGAGAGAGAGGGACAGAGGGGAAGAGGATAAAGGCAAGATGGTGCTATGAGCAATGAACTAGCTGCCCAGGAGGAACTAGACTTTTACTTCAGGAATTATTCTGAGCAAATGCTGGTAAACCCAGAAGAAAGCATTTAGAATAGAAGTAGTCTCTTGTCAGCCAGGTATCTGGAAATGCATGGCACCTACTGCCAGTGCTGGTCACAAATACATTTTCAAGAAGCTCAAATGTGTCAGAGAGGAGTTTTAAGGGGTTCCAGGAAGGATTCTGGGGCTGGACAGGGTCACTTGTGAGGAAAGATTAAATGAGCTGAGTATGACTGGTTGGCTAAGTGACAACCAGGGCAGGGAGTGGAACATAACTGACAGCTGGTATTTGAAGGCTTGAAACTCGAGGATGAAGAGGAATTGTTTAGGATGGGCCACAAAGTTATACCTAGCAGGAAATGGGCTGCAACTCAGCAAAGGAAAATTTCGGTTGAATATGGGGGAAATGACCTACTGGCAAAATCTACTAGGTTGTAGAATGGTCTTGCAAGGGAAGTGGTGGAAGCTCCTTCCCTGGAGACATTTCAAACTAGACTACTTGTGAGCCTGAAAAATGTACCACAGAGGATTCTGCATTGGCCCCTGGGACCTACTAGGGCTTTTTCACCATGAGTCATTTCTCAGATTCTTTGTGGAGGCAGATGTGTCTGTCTCTCTCTAGACACAGATTTGCAATCACTCTCTATGTATATTACACAGACACCTCTTCACTCTGCATGTAAATGATGACTGTAAGTCATCAGACTGGTTTGGTGCTGGGGATAGCTTTTCCTGTGACACATGCTTAAAATGCACAAATCAAAAATACGAACCACTAAAAGATGCCAGGTTCTTCATACAACGAACGCTGTCCATTTCCTTCAGCTCCAGCTGGAACACAGCATGCTGGGATGTATGTCATCTCTGCAGCCTGCACCTTTTCACTAAAGATGAGTAGTTGCCATTTGCCCGTATTAAGCTAGTTAAATGTGACCAGCCCTTGTGTATAGTTTGGTTACATCTGCTCTCGGGTATGGAAAATGAACCTCTTACTAGGTACTTATACCATGCCAAGTTCTCAGAAGATTTCCACTAACGGCTGGTTTTAAATGGCAAGCACAACACACGTGTAGCCAGATTTTTAGAAGTGTTCATCACCCCATCCCCATTGAGCACAATGGAGGTTTCCCCCAACCGCCACCTCCCACTTCATCTGCCCCCTTGCAAATAATGGGAGCAGATGGATGCTGAGCACTTCTGAAAATCTGGTCACTTCATTAGGTGCCTAAATGGGAGTGGAGTTCTTGAAAATCTGGCCCTTAATGCTTCATGTGAAGCGAGTTGGGGGTGTGTGTTGCAGTCCAGTAATGGGCAGGAGTCCATACCCCCCAAACCACCATCCCAGTTGGCATTCATTGGCAGCCCCAGGGGAGGCCAAGGGGGGCATGGATCATGGTCAGAGGGTGAACTCTAGCTCCACATTGCAGAGGCCCATCCAGCTGAGGGTACCCAGCTGGAAAGCATACAGCTGCTGCTGCTTCCCCTGCGTACTTCTGCAGGAGCCCCCAGCAGCTGCCCCCGCAGGCCCGTGCTGGCACACCATTTGCTTTAATAGGGAAAAACTGTCACAAACCAACTTTGCCGATGGTTGGTCAAAGCCCAGCCGGGCGCTGAGCTGCACTTGGACACATTCCCTCAGCCCGTGCAGCTCCGCTGGAGCTTCGGTTGCTGATGTTGAGGGATTTCTCCCTACTCGGCCCTCACTCAGTGGCTCTTGGTTTCAGCAAGCAGACACCGCAAGACACTGGAGACAAAGGAACAGCCACAGTTGGCACTGAAAGGGATGGGGCAGGTGGGAGCCCAAGGTAAGGAGATGATGTGCAAAGTAAGCCCCACGGAGACTCTGGGAACTACACTGCCTACCTAAACTACCCCCCATAATACCAGTTAGCTATGACATCCTCTGCTTCCTGCCCTAAACCACTGTGCAGTGTTCCTGTGTGCTGTTTATCAGCTGTCTCACTACACTCCAGAGGTGGCTGCATTTTAGTGGTGGATTAAATTATTCCTGTGTGTGTACAGTCCTTTGGGATAAAGTGTATCATATTAATTAGCGTTACTGAAACCTTTCTTTCCTGGGCAAGGTGGAGAGATACAGCCAGAGACGTTGCTATGTAAACCTTCCCTTTTATCCCCCAGAAGATATTTCAACTCCCCATTGCAAAACCAATGGGCCTAGCAGTTCATGGAGACTTTAGTCTGGGCATAGAAGACAATCTCCTTCCCTGGATACTCCATGCACCCAGTCCAGTCAGGGTGAGAGGAGAATCAATGGGTGTAGTGACACCAGGGCAAATACTAATTCAGGCTATAAATTAAACTGAGTTTGGAGAGGCTTGTCCTAGTCCCCACTTGTCCACAGTAGAAAACCTGTGTGACCCAACTCTTAGTGTCTCTGAAGGAGCAGGCCATGAGCTGGAAGAGCTGGGGATACTGTGGACTGGAATCAAGGTGCATTGGCAGAGCTGTGGGGGGTCCCAGGACCAGAATAGCGAAGAGGGCTGCCGTTCAGGACTGAGGTGCATCAACAGAGCTGGGCTTGCTCCTAGAACTGGAATAGCTCAGTCACTGAAGTGGCCAGGAGGGAACTTAGGAGCTTTCACAAGCCAGGAGAGAGGGGAGGGGAGAAAGAACCGAGGGGTATGAACAGTGGGGTTTTACAGTAAAGTAGATGAGTCCAATGGCTGCTGCTTTTGCAGATTTAGGAAGAGAACGCAAGGCTGAGGAGCCACCAACACCTCTGGGTAAATATAGGGCCAGCCGCTTTGTCCCTCCACCTTGTGTTGAGTGGAGTGAGTGACCTCCTCACAGCACATGTCAGATCTGAGAGCACTTAAACCCAGAAACTACCCCTATGGCTTCAGTCTGAATTGAGCAGAGCAGAGGCCAGGTCTGGTGATCTGAGCGCAAAACTGAAACCAGGAACTTGTGGGTTCCACTCTCAGCTTTGACACTGCCTCCCTTCGCAACCTTAGGCAAGTCACTTCCCCTCTCCGTGCCAGTTTCCCATTTATAAAGTGGGGGTGATAATATTTTTGTGCATCTCAGGGTGTGTGAGGGTAAATTAGTTAACTTTTGCAGAGCCCTGTGGGCCTCATCACCATTTACTGCAGAACTCGCTAAGGGGGAGGGGCTGTAGGGAGGAAATCTCCCTAAGGTTCCTCTTGTGGTGTTACTCCCACATCATTCAGTCATGTGTGGCTGCCCCCAGCGCCTGCAGAGCGGCTCCAACTGTGCCTCCCTGCTGGCTCTGGGGGCTCTGTGTCCCTTTCTGCTCCCTGGCACCATGGCTGAACAGAGACATGATAGAGCCATGTTTCCAGACCTCCCCCACCCCCAGTTCCTCACAGGATCCCCATAGAAACATGAAAGGGCTTTGCCAAAAAGGTAACGCATCAAACACTGTAGCCTTTTCACTGCAAGGCCTTGTGAGTTATTGGTCTCTATGTTGGCTGCTCCTACTGGACTCCTCTAAGAAGTTAGAGCAGACATTCCCTCAGGACTGTGCTGAGACCCACAAGCAAAGGACCCAGGGCAGTGGGATCTGCACCATCCAGCCCATCCCACTCCAGCATCCTTTCGAGGTAAGAGCACCAGCTGCTGGGCTGGGCTGGGTCTCACTGGATTATTGCGATAGTGCCACGCACCCAGGCCGTGCCAGGTGCCCAAAAGCACCAGGCTCACAGGGCACAGGATGGATCCTGTGCACAGGGATGCTCCATACTCTCAGCCCTCCCCACCTCTTCTTGTGGGAGCATTTGGTCGTTTGTCCTGAGCTGGAATCCTGCAGCCTCTGCTCTGTCTTTGTGGCATCTCACACTTCGTGTTCAATCGCATTTCATTACACGAGGCCTACACCGGGACACCTGGCAGCTTTGCCCTCCAGAGTGCCGAGCTTCCCAGACTGGGAGCAGCACTGAGGCAGCCGTGAGGTCTGTTCCTGAGGGAGGGAGTTTGGGGATGCAGCCTGCTCTGTGGAGAGAGTGAACCCAGGTTAGGAGCAGTACTCAGGGAAGTGAGCTGCCTTCTGCCAGCCTTAGCGTGAAGGGGATCTCACTGTGTCCTGGGGCCTCTGTGGAGGGATAGCGATCCCAGAGGAAGTGCTTCCCTCCCTGACTGTGATAGGAAGGTGTTAGGCTCCTGCTGCTGCTGCGTAACCTGCCATCCCCTCCCACTGCAGGCGTACTGTGACATGGTGACCGATGGAGATGGCTGGACTGTGTTCCAGTGCCAGCAGGATGGCTCCCTGGACTTTACCCGCACCTGGCAAGAGTACAGGCTGGGATTTGGTAGCTGGCAGGGTGAGTCCTGGCTGGGCAACAAGCAACGGCACAGCCTGACCCTGCTGGGTCAGCATGCCCTGTGTATGGAGCTGGAGGACTGGTTTGGCATCCAGTGCCATGCCACCTACCACAAGTTCAGGGGGGCCAGCAAGGCCAACAAGTACCAGCTGATGGTCTGGGAATGCCAAAGCAAGGCCAGCAACACCCTGAGCTACAGTCGCAGCTACAACCATGACCACAAGTGTTTCATCACCAGGGACAGCAACAACGACAACTACCCGCATAGGCAACTGCAGTGCATACTGTGGGGCCAGCTGGTGGTTCGACTCCTGTCTAGCAGCCAACCTCCATGGGAAGTACCACCGGGGATGGTACAGTGGGGTGACCAGCGGCATCTCCTGGGGCACATAGTGTATTCTGACCAATAAGAAGACCAATCAGAAGAACTTGTTCAAGAAGGCAAAGACGAAAACAAGGCCAGTCAGCTTTAAATGGCACTTACAGTGGGGCATGTGAACTCCTAGGGGGAAAGGAATTGCTGAGTTGGGAATTAGGAGAATGGGATCAAACTGGTCAAAGGGAAATGTCAAAGCTATCAGGGAAAAGTTCCTACTGCTAAGACCTGCTGGACTCCGTGGCTAAGGGAAATGGTGGAAACTCTGTTGCTTAAATTATTTCAAGGAGGAGATGCCTTGGAGAATACAGTTCTGGGAACTTTCCCACACTGAGGCCAGGGCTTTTCCAGCTCTGAGAGATAGTGATGTACACAGTCCTTCTGCAAACCCAGCTTCCTTGGCACCTACCCGTCCTTACTACCCTTCTCCCAGGCCAGGGCTGTCTTCTTATACAATTCCCTCCCCACCCTGGCATTCCTTTCTGTGGCTGGACCTTTAAATTTGGCAGTGACAGACAGCTGCAACCCTAAAGGAGCCATTTTGCACCTGGAGGCTGTTTGCTGCATCTCTGTCTTCCAGCTGGTGAGGATCCTGAACTCTGGGTAGGTTTGTTTTCCTCTCCTCATTTTTGGCCAATTCTTACAAATAGATTTGGTGGGAGCCAAAAGCTGTACTGGACTCTGGTTTGTAAGGAGTCTCTGATGTATTGTGAAGTCTTTATAGCCATGGACTATTGTCAAAGGTCTAAGGAGCCCAGCCACTGCTTTTCTTTGGGGCTTAGCAGGCAGGGGATTGAGCCTTGAGGATCATTCAAGACTCCTGCCTCTTGCTTGTGATAGCCTCCCTGAACTTTGAGAGTCACAGGCCTAGTGTATCCAGCTCTGTCTACCTTGAGCCTGGATATAAAGCCAAAGGTCACTCCTCTGGATGAGACCCACTCTGTGAGGATATGGATCAATATGTGTCTATGGTCTATTTTATACCCGAACTTAAAACCTATCTTATATCAATAGCAGTACTTGCATTAGCAGTGAGTCAGTCTGATACCTCCCCAGAGCTGGGGCCAGGAGCACCAGATGGAGTTATAAAGTTTCCTTTTTGCTCTATATGGGCATCAGATGTCCCAAGAGCACTTTTCTTAAGAGTTGAGATTTCCGTGACCTGCCTAGCCAAAGATTTCCCCTCTCCCCACTAATGTGCTGTGCTCCACTCTGCAGGTGGCTGCATTTTGGGTGGGTGATGTGACTTGGTTTATAAAGTGCACTGGCATTTGCTTACATCCTGACTAGGGAGTGATTTGGGTGGTAGGAAGGGAAAAAGGGTCCTGCTGTAGTCACTTTAATCACCAGCCTATGGAAATGGGTTGGCTCCCCCCAGGAGCCTGTTAGTTACCGCCACCACCCTGCAATCAGCTTGATACTCTGCAGCCACCGCCATGCCTGGCTTCCTGCAGTTCTGCTCCTATTTATAGCTGCCTGTTTGCAGCCAAGGCATCCATTAATGAGCAGAGTCTGAACGCTGCTCAGCAGCCTCAAGTGCTGAACAGTAACCCCTTGGGCTGGAGAGGGAAAGACACAGCATGCACTGTCCCTTCTGCGCGGCTTTGATCTCTTGGACACTGAGAGCTCCACTCTACAGAAACAGTTCCCTCCTGAGAAGGATCTAAGATAGCTGGGGGGAAAAGCCCAGCACAAAGTCAGGGGGCCATGGAGTCTCTTTAGGGGTAGCTAGTCGGTGCAGAGGCAGCACGAAGCGGATCTGCCAGAAGCCCACGCGACAGGGCAACATCTCCAGGGGGCAGCATTACAAACCCTGTGCCTGAGGGGGGCAGCTTTCTCCATCTCAGGACCTGCCCCCCTTGTATTACAGGGGAGAGTTCAGATCCCGCATAGTGGCATTGGATGCCCCTCTAATCCAGTCCCTTTCACTCTGCTACCCAGTGCCACTCAAAATCTGATAACCAATGTGTCCTGAACCCTGGCACAGAATATGCCCTATCACCCTGCTTTCCTTCAAAGCCTGCTTGCCTGGGAGTGTTGGTTACAGAATTCTGTACTTTTACTATCTGTAACAGTCCAGTGTGGAATTTTTCAATAGAGGCTCCTAATAATAGCATCTAAACTTGACTCACTGAGGCCAGGAGCTTATATGGGAGCAGGGAGTAGAGCGGGAGGGCAGGTATAGGAAGGAAGTCAGTTCTTATGAGATGAGATAATGTGAACTCAAGGTTTTTGTACTGGCCTGGGAGCCAGGCATCTCCTGGGTTACAAACCCAGCTCCCCCACCCTGTGTCTGTCCCCTCTCTGCAAGAGGAGGAGGAGAACTACCTGCCTTCCAGGGTCTGTGAAGAATTTTTGTAAAGATCAAGGTATTATTATGTCATTTTTTGCACAGACAAAACAGTAAGGGGCCATCACACTCTATTTATGGGGTATCCAGCTTGTATTATGATGGAAACAGGCGCTTGTTTGAGTCTGAAATATTGTTTTCCTTCTCCTGGGGGATTCTGCATTCTCAGGTCCTGGCTGGAACATAAGGGCTCTCCTATTTCTCAGACAGAGCCCAGCAAACAGTGTGGGTACGGGCAGGGGCTTCTCATGGGCACCTTTCTTTTTGACACCAAGCTCCATGTTAGTTGGCCTGATTCCCCCTCCTAGGGGCCAGAAATACATTTCCCCACCACCACCACCCTCTCTCTCTCTCTCTCTATGTTGCAGATGGGCAGCATGGCAGGAGGTCCAACTCAGAGCAGGCTGCTGTATTTCACACCCTTGCCTGGAGGTTGAACTGACTGGGAGGGGAGGTGGCACTGCAGATCCTTCTGATAGAGGGGCCTGGAATGTGGCCTAAGCTAGCAGCCCGTCCTCCCCTTCCCGCACTCCAGGACTCTGGCTATGAGGGGGGACTGAGCTGTGAGTCTGTTTCCCCCTCCCTTTACCTGTCTGGGAGAGGCAGTGCTTTGCACTCCACTCTGCTTGCCATGCAGCCTGAAGAGCACTCCTGTTATTGGCACTGGGTAAGGATCAAAATCAAGGAATCTGAGAACAGGGGCTGTTGTGTTGGGTCCCAGGACTGGAATAGCTGGTGTGGGGCTGTAGGTCAGGACTGAGGTTTGTTAATGTGTGTGGAGTCCTAGGGCTGGAACAGCAGATGGCTTGGCCCATCAGCGTTAACATGCCCTGATGGTGAGTGCCACAGAAAACCCCGAGAGAGGATGCTTATAAACCAGCCTGCCTGCGAGAGGAAAAGAGAGAACTGTGGAGAAAGCTAGGGACAGGCTCTCCAGGGGTTATAAACAACAGAGAGTGGAGAAACGATGCAAAAGTGATTCAGGTCCCTTGCCAATGCCCTGTTTATACTGAGCCAAGGAAGCCTCAGATAGCACAGGGACTGCAGCTCCCCTCTGTGCAGGTTGGGGTCAAACTCCAGAGACAAGATCTGACAATCCATGAGCTGGCTGCTGTGCAGTCTGTTTGTCCAGGGTTTTTGGATACAGTCCCAGTTTGGGATACCCACAGGCTACGGCAACACAAGGCAGGGTTATTTGTGAGATTAGGCTCCATGAGATGTGAATATACTGTAATTACAGAGATGATGAACAAGGACTTCAAAGTGAGGTGCAATGGGGCTGGGTGTGGGCTCTGCATAGAAGGTAGTGCTGCAGGGCTGGCCTCCTCCATGCTGCCCTACAGCCCCCCCTCTGCCCATCGATGAGGGCAATAGCTATATGTTGTCTAATTAGCACCGTGAGAAGCCAGCTGGCTGAAGTAAATTATAACCCTTCAGGCATTGATAGGGTGGAGGAGCTATCAGAACTAGCAAAAGAACGAGGAGTCCTTGTGGCACTTTAGAGACTAACAAATTTATATGAGCATAAGCTTTCATGGGCTAAAACCCGCTTTATCGGATGCATGCAGTGGAAAATACAGTAGGAAGAGATATACACACACACATACAGAGAACATGAAAAAAAATGGGTGTTGCCATACCCACTGTAACGAAAGTGATCAGTTAAGGTGAGCTGCTATTAGCAGGAGAAAAAAACCCTTTTGTCGTGATAATCAGGATTATCACTAAAACTGGGTTCTTTTCTCCGCCTGATAGCAGCTCAGCTTAACTAATCACTCTCGCTATAGTATGACAACACCCATTTTTTTTCATGTTGTGTGTGTGTGTATCTCTTCCTACTGTATTTTCCACTGCATGCATCCGATGAAGTGGGTTTTAGCCCACGAAAGCTTATGCTCAAATCTTTTTAGTCTCTAAGGTGCCACAAGGACTCCTCGTTCTTTTTGCTGATACAGACTTAACACGGCTACCACTCTGAAACCCATCAGAACTAGGAAGCCCTAGCACCACACCTGCTGTTCCTGGTGCAGTTAGGAGAAATCCCTGAGGGAGAACAAAGAGGGCAAAAAGACAGAGGAGAGCATAGCCTCAGGAGGCCTACAGAGGAGAGAAAAGGACACAGAGTTTCCTCCTCTCATTCTAAATCCAGAAGCTCTTGCCCAGTTTCAAAGCAGCAGCCCGCTCTCCTTCTGAATGCTCTCTCTGTCCCTTCCACCTGCAGGAGGCTGGGATATGTTAGGGCACATTTCAGAGAAAAGTGTGTGTCAGAGAATGTCTCCCCTCCTCAGCAGAAAGCTCCTGGCCTGAGGCAGCCTTCCCTTGGTCCACAGTTGCAATATCACCTGCTTCCAAGACAGCAGAAGGGGAGGGATTTTAGAGAAGGTAGAGGGGTGAATAATACACTTTCTATGCAAGTACTAACCCTCTGCCCTTCTCAGACCCTTCTGAGGATCTCAAAGTATTTTATCAAAAAAAAAAAAAATTAAGCCTCACCATATGTCTGTAAAGTAGATAAGGGATGTGTAGGGTTTGCTACAGCCACCTCTAGGCAGGAACACCGCAGCTATTTAACAGCTCTCTACAACATTTTAGGACCAGAAGTGCAGAAAAATCTCTCAACTACAGCTGCCAAGGAATTCTAGGTAGGCTGAATGGACTAGGTCACTGGGACACTTACTGTAATGCCACAGCATCTTTATTGACTCGAACCTTAATTTTTTCTGTCCCACCTTTCTTCTTTCCAAGTCGGTACTGAATGCCAGCTGAGTCAAGACCATCCTTACCCACAGAGTTTTCTTTAGAACGCTCCCATCCATGTACTGACTGACCCACCCTTCACCTACTTAGCTTGGGAGTAGACAGAATTGCAGCACACAGCTGGAGACCACACCAGAACTCCTGTAAGGATATAATGTACTCTGGGCTTCAGGGGCAGACACCTTGAAGATCCATCAGCAGTTGATTGCTCCCTTGCATTTGATAGGGGGAAAAGGTCACAGATCATCACAGTGGTCCCTTCTGGCCTTATAATCTATTAATCAAAAAATTCAAACTGGACATAGCTCTTTTACCCAAGCTGCTGTCACTCCTTCCCTCCCTAACAGGGACCTGTTTAAAAGCTAATTTCAGTATGATCTAGGATTAAATCTTCAAATACCTTTAAGTATTTATCACTTTTAAACTTGGATTTGGATTCCCTCTTGGTCACCTCAGGAGAACAGGGAGCAGTGTGGAGGGCAAAGACCCAGCTTTTGCAACAGCAGGTGCTGATTCTGGAGGGACAGAGGTTTTCCCTTTACACAGTGCTGTCTAGCTCTCCACATGGGAGATCTACAGAGGAACAGTGAAAGACTCCAGTGGGAACTGCACTGAGCCCCCATACAGGAAAGAGGGCCTAGAGGAACAATTCAGAATACAAGACCTGAGAGGATTATTGCAGCATCCTTAATTTGCAGCAAGGGAGATTTAGGTTAGACATTAGGAAAAACTTCCTAACTGTAAGGGGTAGTTAAGCAGTGGAACAAATTACCTGGGGAGGTTGTGAAATCTCTGTCACTGGAGGTTTTTAAGAACAGGCTAGACAAACACCTATCAGGGAAGGTCTACATATAGTCATGCCTCAGTGCAGGGGACTAGACTAAATGACCTATCAAGGTCCCTTCCAGTCCTACAGTTCTGTGATTTCTATGATGGATCATAACTGATCTGCAATGGCCAGTGATGGGTTGGCCTAGAGAGGAAAGGGGCATTTGTCAGTCCTGTTGCTTTATAAACATGTAGCAAGGTTTCTATTCCCCTGACTGTAATAAGTGAACAAATGACTGCACAGAAACACATATCCAATCACTCAGTATTGTAAATGAATAGAAAACTCTTTGCCTTCTGGGGCTTTCAGGATGTGTGTGCAGACAGTGTGGCACCAGCCTTGAGAACTTTGGTGTGGTACTGGCAGGCAAACTGTCTGCAGCCCACACTTGCATGACTTCCACTGTTGGCCTGTTGTCTGGAACAAAGAAAAATGTGCACACAATAGGGTCTCAGGGTGCAACTTATGAGCAATGCCTGCAGAAGGGAGAGACCTAGAAAGTGGGACAGGAGCTGGGGTATGTGTAAGGTGCACAGAACATGTTTTCTATCTACAGAAGCAGGCCAGTGTGGGGAGAAAGAATATGTTTAAGGCAATTCTCTCTCGCTCTCACCCCCCCCCCCCCACATTCCTTTCTTAAGGGAAAGTACGTGACTGGTGAGGGAATCTAAAGGCTGACAGGAACCAACATGCTTTTATCGGATCTATCTTTGCAAAGACAGTCTGGGTGCTGGTGCTAGGTGAGGCAGTCAACATGGAAAGGAACAACCTGGAGGGAGGCTCTGGAGGGCAGGAAACTGTCTTTGTGTGCTAGTATTAACGGGCCAGGCAGCTAGCCTCCCTGGGCTCATTGTTCCGGCTGAAAAAGGCCCAATGTTGATTCTGGGCAGGTTGGAGAGCCTGGATTGAGCTGTGGGTAGGCCTGGGCCTCCTGCATGACCCCCCTGCAGTCTGGCTTGGGGGCCTAGGCAAGCTGAGTTAGTGTTTGAACCAAAACAATGGCACCATAAGAGTAGAACTGAACCAGGGTGCGTGGGGCTGCCCTATCCGTTCTCACCCCAACCTCCCATAGGCACTCAGCCCCCTGCAACCCAGAGCCCTGCGCTGTGGGCCTGAGGTGTTGTAACAGCAGTGCCCTCTGGTGGGCAAACTCTGAGTCATGCCTACTCAGCCTAACCCAGAAATGGGGGTGGTGACAGTAAAACCAAGGAACCCAGAACCTTGACACTCCCATACAGGTTAGTTGAGGCTCAAACTGTTCCCCTGTGAAGAGAAGCTGCTGCAGAGCAGTTCTAGGTGAGGAAGGCAAGACGGCCCATAGCTGCCCCTTGCAGTGGTGAGCCAAGCCTGACGGGGTGGCAGGGGAAGCAGAACAGTTTAAGAGGGCCAAGGTAGGAGCTGGAACATGGCTAGGGCTGAGTTTAGTCCCCTATTGGCCATTGGGGGAAAGAAGAGGGGCTGCCCCAGGGGCACCTTCTTTCCCCCAGAGAAGAACTAGATTTACTCCCAGCTCTTGCCCTGCCAGTCGCCACTGTTAAGAATTTAAGAACAGCCATACTGGGTCAGACCTAAGGTCCATCCAGCCCAATCTCCTGTCTTCCGACAGTAGCCAATGCCAGGTGCCCTAGAGGGAATGAACAGAATGGGCACTCGCCAAGTGATCCATCCCCTGCTGCCCACTCCCAGCCTCTGACAAACAGAGGCTAGGGACATCATCCCTGCCCATCCTGGCTAATAGCTATTGATGGACCTATCCTCCATGAACTTATCTAGCTCTTTTTTGAATCTTGGCCTTCACAACATCCTCTGGCAAAGAGGCTGACTGTGTGTTCATTTGGTGACCCCTAGTTCTTGTGTTATGAGAAGGAGTAAAACAACACTTCCTTACTTATTTTCTCCACACCTGTCATGATTTTATAGACCTCAATCATATCCCCCTTAGTCATTTATTTTCCAGGTTTGAAAGTCCCAGTCTTATTGATCTCTCCTGCCCCTGTTAACCTCTCCTCCAGACAATGGCTTTTCCTCGAGCCTGCCTCACTGAGTCACCCTAATGCTCTGAGACATGGGGCACAAGAAAAGGGTATACGAGAAAAAACCTCCAATCTGTATATTAGCTGGGCATTCCCATAAGTTACTGCAGGAGCCAGCAAGGTCCTTCAGAAATAGAGAAAGCGCTAAATATCCATCCTCCCTTGCTTATTTCAATTGGGTATTGTCTACATAGTTAAAAAAATACCAGGAACAAACACAGGCTTTCAGGAGATGAAACCCTCTCAGCTGCACTGGCTTTATTTTAAACAGACTCAGGACATTGCCAGCTCAAAAACCTCACTTTTTGTGACAAAAAACAGTACAAATCTCCTTTGCTCGGGTTCCTTATCCCCCAAAATATAAAAGTATAAATTCAAGGGGGAGTGGATTTATTTTAAAGCCTTCAGAAGAACAAAGATGCCTTTATTCTCACTGGCCCCAATGTTCAGATCTGCCATGAGCACGTCTCCACCCAGGCTGTCTGGCTAGTTGTACAGGGACAGTAAGGGCCCTCTTACACAGCAAAATACAGAATGGAGACTGCTTTATAACCTGGTCTTGCCTTGTCTGTGTGGAAGGAACCCTGTTACAACCAAATCCAAATCTTGTTATACCATGGTCCCTCCACAGCAGATTCTGATTGGCAAACAAGCCCTAAAAAAGAGTAAGCCAAAAAAAATTATTTGCAGGCATTTTCCATTTCAAATTTTCTCCCTTCCCCAATTTTACTGACCAAAGAGCATCACTGGTTTGGCTCCGAGCATGTCCACTCAACAGCCTTTAATCTCAACTCACGTTTCTCCCCCCTCCCACCACTTTAACTCTGAAGTTATAGTGCATCGAGGATGTTGTCAATTTTGGTGACCAGCTCCTGGCGCTTGTTGGAATGCAGCTTCTCATTCTCAATGTACGTGTCCTTCTTAAGCTTGCCAGCCACCAACCGCTCTGCCTCAACAGACGATTTCAGAACCAGCTCCTTGACTTGGCTGTCGAGCTTCTGAATCTCGCTCACCTTGTGGGAGTTCAGAATAAAGGAATATTAAAGAGGACTGAACACAAACAGCCCTATGACATGGCAAAGCAGAAAAGCTGGGACCAAGGAAGACACAGCACAGGATATAGAACAGCCTCTCCCACGGGCCTGGCTATAAGTGAACATGGCATTTGGAGGGTTCCTCTCGGGGAGGGGGCAGAGGCTAAATGGACAGAGGAGGTTTAAACGGAACCTCAGAAGCCAGATACTAGCATTGAGAGAGGTGTAATTCTTACTTTCAGTAATGTTTAATGATAAGTTAGAGACTTTCAAATCTAGGTCACCAGTACAAATCCAACTCAGGACCATGGTGGCCAAAAGTAACTGTTTTCTGATGATTATTGTGGTTGTCAGGGTGAAGTAAGTTTGGCGGATCTCAGTGAAGTTCACAGTGGGATCAGTACCCACAGCACAAAAACTGAACTCCCCACACCTCAAGGTGGGTGGCTGCTTCTGGTCAGAGTTGAGGCATAAAGGTTGGGAATGGTAGTGTGCGCGCCTGGGGTGTGCTGTGCTGCCATGTTGTTGCAGAGAAAGGAATTCAGTCTACTGGACTGTGAAGGCAGCATCTTCCACCAGTGTGAAATTCACACTTGCACAAAAATAAAAGATTAACAAGTAAATGTGTTCAACTCTTGTGGTTTCGTTTTACCATGATACAAGTGAAGCAATGTGATGAGGCACCTTCTATGCAAAAATAAGAGTCCCAGACATGGTCAGCCAAGACAAAACTGGAGTAGCTGAACACCTGTAGGTGCTGTTCTCTTGTTCTCCCAAAGAAGCCATGTAATATGAAGCAAAAGCTTCCCAGGTGGATTCTGGCAACAAACCCAGAAATAGCCCAGGACCCCCAAAATAACTTGTGTTACTGGCTTGGATAGTTTAATAATATACAATCTGTTGCTATGTTTCAACTTAAAAGATCCAAGTTTTCATTCCATTTGACATTACTAGGAGCGTAATGATAAGATAATGCAGTTGTAACATACAATCCTACTTCCAATGCAGCTGGTCTAGGGGATCTTTTGGAGACAGTGAATGCTAGTGGCAAGCAATTTTTCATCTCCACACATTTTATAGAGCAATAAAAGCAAGAGTAAAACTACAGCAGAGGGGGGGGAAAAAAACAAACAATACCATCCCCTACATCTTTCTGACAAGAAGCAAGTAATTTTGGAGCGCATGAAAGAGAGAACAGGAGGCAGCAGCTAAGCTAAGCATCAGAAGACATCTAGAATGGAAGCAGAGTAGCCTATAAGGCCAGCAACAAAGCACAGCTAAGACAGGAGAGAGCTCTTACCTTATCACACATGTCAGAGCCTTCTGTCTTCAGCTTGGACTGCAGAGAGGCTACTTCATTGGTCAGGGCCTTATGCTCTGTCTCCAAGGTCTTCTTGCCACTGTTTAGAGTGGAGATGTCCCGTGACTGCTTGTACTTATTCACCGCTTCATCAAAGTGGCGGTACAGGCCCAGTCTCTTGTTCACCAAGGTGAGAACTTGCTCTGTTATGCAGGCCACCTTCATCCTAGCTTCAGCAGCTGGATCCTATAAAGGGCGATAAGGTACATAGACAAGCACATACAAAAAACTTAAACTGAGCCAATGCCTGTCTAGCCACATGTGCTATGCAAAAGCACCTCAGATCCTACAATTTACAATTTAACACCAACAGCTGTCAAAAGAATGCCGAAGTTAGCTTGGTCCGAGCATTAGAGGCCTCTGGCTGCCTCTAATCAGCCAGCCTAGCTCTGGGTTAATAAAAACCAAGGGAAAATAGGGAGGAAGGGACTCCCACAGGACAGTCACAAACCAGTTAGATTCAGATGGGCTTGCTGTCCCAGGGCTGGAATATTTTACATGAAAGCTAAAGATGGAGTATCCATCACATACCAAGACAAAACCAATAGGTCTTTAGGTGCTCAGATGCTATGGTGATAAGACACCAAGTACCTAAATAGGAATATTCCAATGGAAAGAACATTTAGTGAGGGGAACTATTTCTACAGGCAATTTCCAACCATTAGGGGAATAAAACTTTCCCCTCAGTCACAAGGCTGCAACTTGCCATATAGTACCTTGGTGATGGAGAAGTCGAGCCTCACATAGAAGATCACTGTGAAGAACAAGATGTAAAAGGCTCCAACCACCAACAGCGGCTCCTGCAGCATCAGAATCTTGTTGAAGGTGTAGTGCACCTGCAAAATAGGATTCAGAGAATGGGATCAATGACTTGCCATTAGTCAAGGGAGAAACTTCAAGCACCTAAATGTTCCTAAAAACCAAGGAAGAATAGTTATGGCACACAGAATGGATCCAGCTCAGATAATGCAAACTGTGTAGTCAAGAACCTAGTCACACTGCTCGTTTTCTATATCTCTTGAGCAACAAGTTTCCCCAGCTGGGCTGTGCATTGGCTATACTGACTTTCCTTAAGAGCTGCAACCCAGCATCTGCATTACAGATTCTCACATCTTCCAGCAGAGAGAACTTCACATAGTAACAGACAAGCAAAGCCACACAATTTGCATTTCATTTTTCAGGAACTCCTCAGCCCCAGACCAGATATTGTTATGATTACAAAGGTGAGTGAGGAGGAGGCATGGCTGCTCATTTAAGTTATTCAAACAAAGGGGTCAAGCCTACCACAATGTCCTGGATGTGCTGCTCTACTAGGTTGTTCTTGTACGCCACAATAACCGGGCGTCCAAACGTGTCCAAGTAGGTGTAGTGGAGCTCGTCAGTGGCTCGGTTGATTTCATATGGGCTGTCCACATGAATATTCCTGCAGGAATAAACAGACACTCCCACATGATTCTAACATGTCTGAGATGGGATGGCTTTTTGATTGGCCTGTTGTGGCCCAATGCACACTACTCAATTGCACATTGAAAACAAGTTCACTGCAGTTTAAAAAGCAATTTATAATGTATGACAGATTGTGTTCCAAGGTGTCCTCTATGCTCATGTCAGCCGTTATGTTTTCATGGTGCTCCATCCCCAAGAGCAGACAGGAGACTTGGCCATCAATGCACAGGTGAAGCATTTTCAGCAGTAACAGCACAAGAGCAGTGTCACTTACTTGGCACCTTCTGGCAGGATTATCTTTACAGTCAGAGAGTCTGCAACTTGCTCATCAAACACATGGTCAATGAACCTCATCCTCAGGGCATATTGGTCACCTGAGAGAAGGCAGAAAGGACAGAAAAAATTCCAAGTAGTTTAACAAAACAGGCTTCCATGGAAAGGTTTTCCCAGTGTCTGTGAATCTCAGCATGCTGAAGGACAGGGGCTGTATGCACTCCTCAGCAGAGGATCATTTGGCTCCCCTGAAAATGGCAGTTTTTAACAAAAGGTCTAAGGATACAGGAAGAGGCACATGCAAGCAGGAGACTGGCTTGTAAGTTACAGAAGTAACAGCTAGCAATAAACGCTAAAAGGTTACAAGGGCCCCATACTGTACAAATGTCAGATTTTCAACACAGTAAGTCTGGCCTTTTACTACCCCAATCCTGTGACACCCACCAAGGTTATAGAGGTATTCATAGCTAGGCAGGTTGTAGCCAATGATGTAATGGGTCTTCCAACCCCCAAAGAGCGGGAAGCGGGGGCGGATCTCCATCTCCACAGAGTCATCCAGGATGAGAAGGTGGCTGGTAGAGATATTTCCAATTTCATCTCGGTAATATACATCCTGAGCCGCAGCAGGAAGAATGGTCTGCATGAGGGAGAGAAGCAGCACTCAGTGCATTTGCTAGAGAAAGAAAATTTCCACTAGAATAGGCAAAGCAGCTACTGATGACACTTGGTTCAGCTTCAGTCAGGAATAGCACCACTTCTCACAAGCAGCAACAAAATGACTACTTGGCAGCAGCATGTGGCAAAATGGCATTAATGTAAGTGATTAGCCACAATGTGCTCAGCAAAAGCTATTGCCCATATTCAGAGAAGTTATAGATGACGAAGCCCTATTGGATCATCCAGTCTATGGCCTTGAAGTCAATGTAACATTGTTCCCTACAGAACAGTCAGTGGTACTTTATCCAGTCCAGTTTCCTAAGAAATGAGGGACATGCCTACCACAATGTCCTGGATGTGCTGCTCTACCACTTCCTTCAGGATTTTATTTCACATCCTATCTGATCAGCCTAAAATTCCCATTTCGTTCCATCCCATTGCTCCTAGGGGGCTGAGCTTGTGAATTCATACACTCAACTCAATAACATTTCTCTGTCTGTCTTGATGTCACTTGACACTTTTTGAACACTGCATGCAATCAATTCCAAAATTTCAGGGAATATTCTAGGCATCAATGGGCAGAAGCCCACAGATTCTGGTGAAATATCAGAAAACCGGAAGGGGAAATGGGGGCAGAGCTCCTAGCATCTGATCAGCAGAGCAAGCAGCTTCAACCAGATCTGTAATTGTCTACAAATCAAAGAACTTGTTGATGGCAGCCATTAACACCTTCCAGCATAACAATGGGGATAATCGTACGGGAGGAGGAGGATGGTGGAGTCCCTGCCATAGGGAAGAAGGAGAGGAGTGGGAGGGTGCCACAGAGAGCCCCTTTTATGAGGGAGGTTACAGGGAGTCCCTGAAATAGAAGGAGGTGGGAGGGTGGTGTGATGATTTGGGGAATCTGTCTGTACAATTTGAGTTCTGGTTGATGATGATATGAAGTTGTTACTATAAAAATTGCTCTACCACTGAATGCCTCTATGTAAATGTATCAGGGGGTAGCCGTGTTAATCTGTATCCACAAAAACAACAAGGAGTCCAGTGACACCTTAAAGACTAACAGATTTATTTGAGCCTAAGCTTTCGTGGGTAAAAACCTCACTTCTTCAGATGCATGGAGTGAAAGTTACAGATGCAGACATAAATACATATATTTATGCATCTGAAGAAGTGAGGCTTTTACCCACGAAAGCTTATGCTCAAATAAATCTGTTAGTCTTTAAGGTGCTACCAGACTCCTTGTTGTTTCTATGTAAATGTGGAATCTGCCATTACCAACAGGGCTGAAAACACATCTCCAGACAATGGCTGGTCACTTCAGTTGCTGCCTATTCAGGTGGAAACATATGAAGGACAATGGGTTGGCTAAGTTTAGGAAAACTAGTTTTCTCTAACCCTCAACAAGGTGTTTGGAGAGTGGAAAATTCCTATACAACACAAAGAGAGAGCAGAGGTGACAAAGCAGGAGTTTAGAAGGACTCAAAGTGAAGGAGGGATGGGCCGGTTTAGCAGTCAGAGAAAGCAAGCTGACCTGCCCTGGAAAGGGGCTCCATGTTTCAGAAATCATACCATAAGCTGCAGCAGAGGATCCTGGACACCCCTACAAGACCTTGAGCCCAGCCCAAAGAATGCTCCAGAGTGGTGAGGAAACTGAGGCAAGGAAGTGTATGTAATGTTTATTATTTTTGTATACATCTGTGTATTTCTTGTGCTATCAAGTAAAGAGCAATGGTATTTTACAATTCTGTGCAGTCTGTGTGTGTGTTATGTGACACACCTATCGTGTGTCCCTGAAAAGTTAATCCAGAACATGGCTGGAGTTCTGGGAGAGGGTATGTTTAAGCTACAAGGGAGTCTGGGGCAGGGGGGCCAGCACTAGTCCCAGGGGCTGGGTAGTTGGACCGCAGGGTTACAGCTCTCAGGAGGGGTACTAGACAGAGGATTGGCACCCCAAAAGTGTGCCTAGAGACCCCAAGCTAGAGGCAGTGAATGGACTGTTCAGACTTTGGAGGCTTAAAGCACACAGGGATTCAGAATTTGGATCCCTTCACAGCAGTCTGGTGTGTGCCCAAGAAGGGGCATTCAACTGATCTCTGACAGGTAGCACAAAGGCAGCTTGTGGGGACAGTGTAGGATACATGGAGCACTTGGTTTATGCAGTAAGCCTACAGAAGCAACAAAGTGTGTGACACCTCCCCCACCCCTCCAGTTATACCTTCCTGTACTACCTTGAGTAATTCCTCTTTGGTAATGACATCTTGTAAATATCTGAAAGCTTTTTATGTTTCCCCCTTATCCCTTGTGCACTGTTGCCAAATAAGAGACAAAAGAAAGGGCAAAAGGATTTTCTATAGGAAGGTGGTAAAGGAGGGCACAAAATGCAAACCTTAAAAGATTTGACAGAAGATATTCCACTGTCTGGCTGCCTTTGGTAGTCATATCTGGAGAAAGGCCCTTTGAGCACAGCTCCTGTGTGCTTTAAGTCAACAGTCTCTTCTACAGCAATATTTCCCCAGTGAGACACTTCAATGACCCGTATCATACTGGTGATGGTCAGGAATGGGTTGTTATTTTCGTAGTGTACCTTAAGGATGTCCTGAGAAGGAAAGAAAACAAGATATAAATCCCAGACAAGGAAGTAACAAACCCAGAGGGAGGAGGGGAAAAGGATTCCCCCTCCATCAAATCCCAGAGTGAATCATTCCATTATAGTGACAGCCATTAGCAATGTCCATCCCTGGACCCCCCCTTTTTTTGATTTATAACAGCTGGTCACACAATACAGGGTGAAAAATGCACACAGCTCAAAACTAACACACCTAACCTGAAGCTCAGCTATGACACTTTGAAGATATCAATTAAAGCACTTTAGCAAAATTTCAGCATCCATTCTGGCTGTTTTAACTGATCAAGTGGAAGCAGCTTAATGGATATGCTAGGTTTCACAAGTGACTGCTCACAACAAGGGAAGTTAGCATGGGCAGATAGGAAGCCCCTAGATACTGAGATGTCCCCTGTCATTAATACAACTGACTGCAGGTAGCAGGATTCACTGAGCTAACTGATGAATGCTTTGGACTGGAGGGAATCAGGATCCCAGAGCAAAGGTGTTCTCATACAGACCACTGACAATAAGACAACTTGGATGGGGCATATCTCCTGCTATCAGCACCCCAAGATAAACAAAACCATCTGACCCTTATGTTCCAAGGTGCCATTCCTTTGAGCCCACACCTGTACCATCATGAGAGTAACCAAGTTCCTGACATAAATCCCACTTGAACAACTGGTGATGTATGGGTGAAACTTGACAGGAAAAACAGCCAGATGTTCAGGTGCTTGGCTTAACACTTAAGTGCTAAATCAAACTCTGAATCTTGCAGCGAGAATGCTGATACTGCATATTAAGGACAATATGTACAAAGTAACTAGGTTATATTTCAACAGTCTCTTCTCCATACTATCCCATGAGCTTCCTTAAATAATATACACTCAGAGTAGCAGGTGTTTACCCCTCAGCATGTTACTACAACTATTTCCTTTTAACTTTTTTGGAGTGAATTTAGTGTTGCTGAATTGACACCCTCAAGTCCTCTCTGTGTACTCAAGCAGGTATAGCAAAGGCAGCTACAGTTCAAGCTCTCCCCCACTACCCCAAGACATCCGTGCCCTAGAGAGAGACCCCTCTCTCCAAGGGTTTCTCATTGGCAGTCTCAGTAGAGAGGCGAAGTTCAGAGGCAATTAATGCCAACTGTGGTGGTTTTGTGATACTGACACTTGCCCATTAGGAACTGAACTGAGAAATACCAACTCAATTCACATACGACACCAGTTTTCAGACACTTGCCACCATCCTAATATGTGACCGAGAGGCAAATGTCTCTACATCCCATTCAACGTCTTGAGCCATAATTGACCTATTTATGTGGTGCACTTTGCAGGACAACAACAAGCTACAATTTATTTTCAAGAGCCTTTCAGCCAGGGTTTTGCTAGCCACAAGAATTTACCTGGCTATATGGTGGGATGTCCTTGAAAGGCCCATATTCAATCATGTCCTCTGACCGGGTAGGATTGCCCAGCTTGGTGTAGTTCTCTACGTTCCTGGAGGCCAGTTTCACACGTGTAGTTTGGCTCTTTGTTGGGTATGGAGAGTAGAAATAATGATTCCCTTCAAAGACCACAAACTGTTTCTCTGCCTGTGTGATGTGCGTGGGGTACGGCTGCAGGACATGTGTGAAAACTGTTTCGATGGATAAACGGATCTTGGCACCTGGCGCCAGAGGAGATGGCAACTTCACGGTGAAGAATTTGCCGCTGAAAGGGAGAACAGCAGGAAAACTATAAACACCAAGATCTCCACTGGCCTGACATGCACTCTTAAGCCCCTGCAACACACACTGGTGCAGAGGGGAACCTGGAAGTTTTCTATTTGCTCTTAAAGGACTCCCTCCTTCAACACTGGGAGTGCTGTAAAAGGGCCTTGCAGGATAAGGCCCAAAGTAGATTTCTGCCAGTAGCCTGGTGCTTGTTCCTCAGGAGGAGATTTCTGTTCCACAGTATGGGTACATTTACATATAAATGGTGATGGGGCAGTCTATAATTGGATATCATTTGGCACAGGCCTGAATGGATATTCAAAGGGAATCAAGCTAACATACCACCTGTGTGATGTTTTTGGGGTAGAGATACTGGTGCGTTCCTTTCACCATTTCTCTATAGCTGCACTTCACTGTGGATTTTCCATTATTCTCTAGGTGGAGAGAATAATCTAAAATGGAGCATGGGCAATGATCTGACAGGAAAACAAACATACTAAGTTCCTGCTCCTAAGAGTCTGTTACTCTCAAGTCAGCACTACTTGTTCTCCCATTGGGCTGAAGCTGAATAAGGATGTCTATAGCCAGGGATCCAGCAGGGGTATCCTGCAGACAGTGAAGTCTGGAGGTGTGGGACTAGAGAAAACTTTTCACCTAATCCACAGCAGAGTTCTCTTGCAGCCTTCAAAGAAACAGATACCTCCACAGCAGGTTCACACCACCTAGCAAGAACTGCTGCCCAGACAGTGGAAGGAGAGTAGATAACAGCCCCAATGGATGGACCTTGGCAGTTGCAGGAAGGGAGCAGTCTCTAACTCACTGGTGATGCAGCCCTCCACCTGGATTAGTTGGGGCACCTTCAGCCAGTCATAGCTACGAAGTGGGCACTGTTCTGCCTTGATAATTCAGTGTTTCACTCCATAGCTACGAACCTCTTGAGATCACCAGCAACTAGTGCCGAACCAGTTTAAAAAGCTCACCTTATTTAATAGCTAACATGCACAGCCTCTGAAAGAGCCTTGCACTACAAATTTCTGCTCCCTCAAGCATGCTGCAAATATGGGATACTCCCCAAGTGTGGTAGATGTGGAGCCTCTGGCTAGAAAGAGGGCTCTCTCTCTGGGTTAGGGGCTACAAGCTCATTTTAAGCTGCAGAATCTAACATCCTGCAGCAAAAATATGGTTCAGTATTGCAGCGTAAACAGAGCCAAACCAAATTTGTAACTGTATGTGATGGGCAGTACAGACCCTTAAGAGGCCCATGTGGTTCTAATGCATCTCCATCCCAGTTCCCCTAATACAGAGAGGTGGCAACAGATGTTCTGACAGGAGGGTTTCATAAGATGCTAGGACACAGGGGGAGTTCCCTACATGGCACAGGGGAGCTGAGGAAGACACCTATACTGCATCCCTAATAGAGGGACTTATAAAGAGAGAGCAGTCTCTCTGGGGAGAGGCTGCCAGACAGACTTCTCCATTTCCCCAGGAAACTGAGGGCATCTACTTTTGCTGACCTGGGAATCAGGTCCTACACTGTTACCTGTATTCTCAAATTGTGCTACAGGCTGTGGTGTGAAACGTAAGATGGGCCTCTGAAAGAACAAAGGACACCCAACCACCAGCAAGACTGTTGTAGGGGCTGCGTGATGAAATATTTAAAGTCCTGGACTTGCTCCTTAGACTAACATCTCTCTTGATTCTGCTATTACTCAACTGGGGAAGTCCAATTTGAATGGGTAAGTTACAAATACTGGTCCCTAACAGAACTGCTCCCTGTTATTTGGCATTACAGGGTAAGACTCACCTTTTACCTTTCCCCTTAGTCTCCCGCACCTCCAGGGTGTTCTCCTCCTCTTCCTCACCTTTCACCTGTTCCAAAACAAAACATTACAGCCTGATCACCATGTCACCATTTAGGCTTCCCAGGTGAAGCAGCTGAATTTATCAGGTCAAATACTACACAATTCCTATTCATTTCTTATTGGAGTGCACACAACGCATACTAGTTGACAAAAAAATTGTTTATTAAAAACCCTTCACAGTCATTAATACTAGCCAACTCAACAAATTGTGGTCTGTATCCAAGAATAGAAACTGGAGGCTCCTGTTAAATTTTTTGAAGCTTCTGCCAGTGTCCTAGGCCAATTCCCAAGCTGTCAAAGGCATGGAATGGAGTCTGTCAATGGCCGACCCTACTCCTCCAGCAGGTCCTTTTACAGAGCTTCTCTCACTGGAGCTCCTAGGGGAGCGGCCACCAAGTGAAAAAGCAAAGACTGGCACAACAGTCTCATTCTACTGTCATCAGAAAGCAGCACCTGCACAGCTACTCTCTCAAACCTCTTGAGGAAAAGAGTGCTGGATTGATAGCCCTGGAATTGGAGACTCAAGTCTCCTGAGCATCCATAGGACAAACACAGCCTGCAAGACAAAAGCTTCCCCCGTGCATCTCTGGGTCCTGCTCCAACATGTATCCAGACTGCTCTGGAAAGACCACATTTATAGATGTGGTAAATGAGACACACAGATTAGCATCACTCTCCATGTCTCATTCCCTTTTGAGACACCCTAAGCAAGATTACCCAGCCTCCTTGTTTCACAGTCATAATAACGGCCTTTTAGTAGCCTAATTATTTGTAGAGCACCAGCAGCATGCTAGGAACTTTACAAACATCTGATGGTGACAACCCTCAGTCATTACCAAACTGAGCTGGCTTTGAACAGGGGACCTAGAAGTGAAAGTCTCTGTATCCTACCACCAAGCCACTTGAGTGCTATTAAAAGCAGCACACAGAATATGCATGCAAAAGCCTTTGTTTCAGTACCACATTAACACAGTGTGGACCAAAGTCTGCTCTGTTACACCAGTGTAAGCCTGGAGTAACCCTTCTGAAGTTGATCCAGATTTATGCTGGCAAAGGATAATGATTTATTCTTTGTACTACAGTGGTGCCTAAAGTGTGTTAAGCTCTACTCACAGAAGCAGTCTCTGTCCAAGTGTGTACAACTCAAGAACCTGAAAGCAAAATTTAGATCAAAGCAGAACCTGATCCTTTTTGAGTTTCAGTGGAGTTCTACTGATAATCTCTACTATTATTAAATCCCAACTGTATTTTTAAAGCATTAGGCTATTATTCTAATGCGTTGCCCTTTTATGGTATACACCAGGAAATTTCAAAGGCTTAACACTTACATTACAAGCTCTGAGGTAGGGCATTATTATTTATCCTTTATGGTAGGGGAAAATGAGGCAGAGTGGTGAAGTGACTTTGCAGAAGGTGATACAGTAAGTCAGTCGCAGAGCTGGAATCAAAGCCCAAAAATCCTAGCTCCCAGCTCCTTGAACTAACAGCTGCTTTTCAGAATCACTCACCACTAAATACTGTAAGTGGTTCAAGTGCTTGAAGAAGATTATAAGTGGATGAAGGGCTAGGCAGCCATCTGACAGTTGCCCATTCAGACTCAGGGCCCAGCTTGTATTTATATCTTTCACTCTCCCATTTATATGGGATCTCCTTCTAAACTTAAAGCCACACCAAGCTGAACCAAAGAACTGCAAGGAAATGAATGTTAACTGTCAAATCACTCACCAACCTACCCAGGGCATAACAAAACCACCCTCTGCCAAAAATAAAAACTTAAATCTACACTATAAGAGCAGGCGGGGTCCCTACTACTAAAGGCATCCAGAAAGGGCAGAGAAATAATAAGGTTTCAGAAGCTGGATGGATCTCATGCAGGTGGCCTGCAATAGCTAGCATTATGCCTTAGGGAACACCCATGTAGAGGTTCCTACTAAGACACCCCTCGGATTTCTCCCTCTCCCCCACGGTGTGGTTAGTGGTTGCATTGCAACGCCTCCGGCACTTTTGCTTACGTGTCAGTATCTGCCAGGCAGGGAAGTAGCTGTCACGGCACCATCAGGTCAGAGTCAAAAGCGGGAGAAAAATCCACGGCCACCCGAGGGGAAAGAAAGAAGCGCGGGGCTGGGGCCGGCCGGGCGCTGCCCTAGCTTGGCAGGACGGCCCGCAAGGCCGCTTGCCCGCCCCGGAGGTTTCCATGCCTGCAATGAGTGACCCAGCCCCGAACCGCTCACACGCGAGGGGGGCCCATGCAGGGGCGGGGGCCCCGCCGCGCGCAAGGGGGAGCCAGGGGGCTCCCGCCACGCAGAGGCCGCGCCGCGGAACGGGCCAGGCCGAGGGTCGCCGGGGGGATGGGGACGGGGACGGGGCCGCTGCGGAGGAGCGGGCGAAGCGCAGCCGGGGCGCGCACTCACCTGCACCCCGAGGTAGGCCAGGTGGCTCTCCAGGCCGGGGTCCAGCGCCAGCAGGAAGGAGCTGGCGCCCCCGGAGCCCCCCGCCGGGTTAGCCAGGCTCAGCTCGGCCGTCACCTTGGCCAGGTGGGTGCTGAGATCCACCGTCCGCTTCACCTCCTCATTGAGCAGCTCGGGGGCCGCTAGGGCACAGCCCAGGCAGAGAAGCAGGCGGCAGGCGAGGCCCTCCATGGCCGGCCAGGCAGCGGATGAAACCGGATGGACTCTCACAGACAGCGGTGGGGGCGCCCATCCATCGGGGAGGGCACAAGATGGCGGCGCCCAGGCCGAGGGAGGGACAAGATGGCGGCGCCCAATCATGGACCAGGGCACAAGATGGCGGCGCGCACGACAGGCAGGACCCCGTCAGGCTCCGCAACCAAGGGGGCTACGCCGATGCCTAACTAAAAATGCTGTGACCAAAGGCAGCGCTGAGCATGACAATATTCCTGTAGGATCAGAATCCTAAGTTAGTGAGAGCTCAGACCTCATTGCAGAGAGCAGAGATTGTCCATATATTGTGCAGGGGGTGGATACTGAGTCTGTTCTTCACAGCTCCCAGCTTCCTCTGGGAACCTGGATAGATCTGGGCAGAGCCTGGCCATGAGGCTTACAGTGATGCCAACCCTCAGAAACCACAGACCAGGCTCCAGTATCATGAGAGTTCATTCAAACAATACATGTGGGTATTTCCCCATTTACCATCTAGTTTCTGAGCCATCTTTAGGGTACACTGGGGTCAAGCTTTTCAACCATGAGGGCTAGAGACTTTTGTTTAAATTGAAAGATGAGCCTCTCATCATCATGACTCCAAGAACTGGGGCTTTAAGAAAACCACCAAATATCATAAGAGGTATGATAAAATCATAAGAACAGGCAACACTGCTGTCAATATCACTAACCCTTAGCTGCAAATTAATTAGTTGGGCCCAAAAATAAGATTGGCTTTAAAATAATGAGATTTTTAAAATATCTTTTTGTTTTCCAGTTTCTGAGCTATTTTGGATGCCACTGGGTCATGTTTTCAAGCTCTTTTCTCTATAATCATGGGAGCTAGAAACTTGGAAGGACAAGAAAAAGACAGCTGAGATTCTCATGTAATGGCAGGATTCCAGGAGCTGGGGCTTTACGAAAAGCACCAAATAATGCAGGCCTTGTAACAATATTGTGAAAGTTGACAAAAAGCTAAAATAGAATAGCTAAAATAGACTGATGAGCCCAGCTGGAGAGCTGAGACAACTCAACGGCCTTTGCCAGATTTTGGCTGGAAACCGTCCCCAGAGATTTGACCCTAAATCAGCCATGAAGCTGTAAGCATTGTGTTTTAGGGCTGAAGCAGGGGAATGGGCTGTTATGTTTTCCAGGAGTCAGGGAAGATGTGTTTTGGGGCTGGTGCAGGAAATCGGGTGTTTGTTCTGTGGCTATCAGGGAGGGCAAGGAATGGAAAGTAGTGTTGAAGGTGTTTCTGGAGGGCTCTGAGCACTGTTCCCTCTAAGCTGTGTGCGCGCACACAGATCCTAAACCCCGCACGCACAGCGAAACACAGCGCGCACAAAAATTTGCACAGAAGCACAATTTGCCCAGAAGAAATTTTTTGTGCACACAGCCTGTCAAAAATTAGAGGGAACGTTGGCTCTGAGTAGGGGTTTTAGTTGTCGGGTGTGGATATGATTATGATGCTCTTTACATGGGGTTCTGGTGCTTGTTTCACTGTATCTTCCATTCTGAATTTATGAGCTGTACCTGTTGAGAATTGCCTTGTTTTTTTGGCATGTGACATTTTGTTTATCCAGGAGAAAGAGAATACCAAAGGAAAGTTTAAACTGAATCAAAATATATGTTCTTTAAAGGGAGCAAAATTGCCTAGTGCTAGTGCTTAAAAAAGAAGCCAATAACTTAACCAATGGTGAAATAAAGCTGAAGTTTGAAAGATCCAAGACAGTCAAAGACATAGTAACCACAGCTGTCTTAACCCAGGCAAAGAGAAGTTCTAACAGTAAATTTTTTACTGCTTTAACAGTGCACTGGGGTGACTGGCACCTTATATAATAAGCACCTAAAATAGGTAATGGCAAGAGACTAGCATTTTTTACTGTGATTGCAGGATTGGGGCCTTAGACTGCAATTTCTATGGAGCAACAATCATCTTTTTGTTCTGTTGGTACAGCACTAACAGAGTGGGGCCCCTACGTGCTACCATAATACAAATAATAAATCCTAATTTATCTGAGCTGAGACTGCAAAATATGAGAAGGGTGTTAGCTAAAGATAGTCCTAAACTGCAACGTTTAGATCCGGAGGCAACTCTCCCGAAGTTTGGGGGAGATTAGATCAGATCCAGGATTCCAGGTGAGGCCCTTTCTAGTACAGAATAGGAGGGTGAGCCATTTTTAATTCTCCGCCACCTCCATGCTTTTGATCCCTAAACAATGTTTTTTCTTACCAAACATGCTACCTCAATATTTTTACTTTACTTTGATATTAGTGCTGTTGAAACTTATAAGATTGACAGCCTTGGATACTGAATACATTGAACACCAGAACAAGTATAGGATTGGCCAGCTTCCCTCACCCAGGCCAGCCAATGTGCCTCAGACATGCAGCCCGGACAGACCACACCTTTGTCACTGTGTCTCGTGACATTTCTGGACAATACCAGCAACAAAAACGTGACATAATTTGGGTTGGTCTCATATGCAGTCTCAGGCTCCCCTCTTGTGCTCTGGGGAGCAGGCCAGATAAGGAAATACATAAGGTTCCCTAAACAATTCAGATGAGTTTTGCTTACCATGCCCCTGTTCTCCAGAGCCATCCGAGAGCAGTAATTTTGTAAATGGGATCATCCTTCCTGCTTTGGGAAAGCAAGAACAGAGCAGGAGGATCATGGGGTGCAGAAATGTGATGTATGGGATCCAAAACAAAGTTGCTGTTGGGTCTAATTTAAGGCCTGTCAGCCTGGCTGATGTTCTTGGGAGTTGCGGATGATTTATGGTGATATTATATGCATGCAGTTTATTTTCCTCTGAAAGTTAATCTGCTCAAGATTCTCATTTCACCTTTCTGGCCCTCAGCCCAAATCTCTGTTTTTTGCTTCCGTTTCAACTGAAATAAATCCGCTCTTAACTGTGGATTCAGTGACTCCAGCTCCAGTCACTATCCACCCGGCTTCCGAGGAACAATTCATCCTTCCAACATAGGACCTTCACTGCTACAAAAGCAAATTAACATTTCTATGTATATTAGAGATGGATGGGCCCAAACAAAACCCCATCTTTAATCTTTGGATCCAGAGCCAAAGTTCTCTCTCTTGAATGGGCACAATCCAAACCCCAGATCAACCCTACTGAATTTGGAGATTCAAATTCCGAATCCAAATTTGAACTATCCCAAAGTCTGACGTGTTCAGAATCAGATGTTACGTACTATAGCTTCAAGGTGCTACTCAGATCGGACTCCATTGTTCGGATCCTGGCCTTTGGCCCATCTCTAATTTAAATCACTAAGTCACACTTTAATATTAGTATTAATGCTGCCTCTGATGCAAATTAAAAAGATTAAATCCTGCCGATATGGACCTAATTCATTCTTAGTGTGACCGAGTTGTTTTCAGAGATCTTGCATCAAGGATCAGTGTGGCCCTGTCGGCCCAATTCACTATTGCTCTGCACTTTGTGTAGTCATTTACACCTGTGCAGCATTGACTTAAAATGACACCTTTCTGGCATTGGAACCTCTTGCACATATGTAAATTAATACACAAAATGCAGGGCATCAGAGAATGGGGTTTACTCACTGTGTCTGTGAGTAATTTACATACTGCACTTGCACAGGAAGGGAGAGGCTGTTTTTTTAAAATAAAAAACATTATACGTCACTTGCCAAATAGTGCATCAGATAAGTTTTCCTTGCTAGAGCATGTTTGCATAGTTGCAGATTTCTCAGCCTTACTATCCCTGACCAGACACTGCCCTGCTTCCCCCTCTTTCTTTCTTGTACTATGGGAGTCACCTTAAAATCATCTGTTTTGGATTAAAATTTATGAAATAAAGTCAAGGAGCAAAGAAAAGAGTCCCAGCAGATGTGCTGATAATATGCACTGAGTGGGAGGTTAGTTGCTTGTTAAAAGTGCTTTGAAAATCAGATGGCTGGTGACAAAGCATTACAGAAAGGCCAGGCGCAGGCATGCATCATCAGTGCTGTCCTCTCTCTGAGTGATGTTAGATTAATAAGGGGGTTTTGGCTGTACTTCTGAGTGACCCTAGGACCCAAGTCTCCCCCCAAGGGACTTGAATGGAAGCAGGATTAATCCCTAAGAATAAATCTCCTCCATGTTACCATAGCAAAAATTCCAATTTTATTCATGGACTAGAGACAGCAGCTGTACCCTGCTGTCACGAGGGAGCCTTTCAGAAGCCTGTGTACTACAAGTGGCCTGTGGCCAGAATTATAAATCCTGCATGCAGCCAGAAGAGTGCCAGAGTTTAGCAAACGACTTCAGAGTCCACACATCAGAATCAGGACAAGACACTATCTCGTTGTGGATGTCACATCCTAATCCCCTTTGAGCCCCTGACTGGCCTTTCTTTGGCCAGAGAAATGCCCAGTGGCAAGGCATCACTACACTTTAAATGCTGAATATTGAGCACTCTGTCCCTCTCATCTCCAGGTGTGTGCGTAGCCTGGATCACTCTGGATTTCCCACCTGTCCTGGAATTATGTCAGTTCATTGTTTTTAAAGTTTTGTTTCATTCAAAATAGGAGCTGGATTTTGTAAAAACAATGCAACGCATAAGAAGTGTCTTGTCCAAAAACCCCAACGCTGATGACAATGTAGCGATGATGCTAATACTCTGCCCTTCTCTGGCACCTTTTAGCCAAGGCTCTCAAACTGCTCTGTAGTAACTATACTTGACTACACCACAGAAGATCCAATAGGTCCACATGCTATTGAAATAAAGGCAACCCTAGGGTAGAATAAGGCACTTGTTTAACAGTCACACAAGAGTGCTACAAAGGTATTGGACAGGAAGTGAAGAAGAATCCTGTATCCCGATGAAACTGCAGGGGGAATTTTGATCAGCCCATAGTAATTACCTGAGATGGAGTATGATTAGGATGTATAATAATACAGCTACTCCTTAGCACTTCTAGATCAGTAACATTTTACAGCTGCATAAACGAATTCTCACAATGCTTTTCTGCAGTAGGTAGGATCCCTTATTTTACAGAATCTGTTTTGAAGAGATGCAGCGACTTGCCCAAGATCACGCAGGAAGTGAGTGACAGCCAGGATTAGACCCTTGGATATCCAGCGTTATAACAGTTAATGCTAACAAAGTAGCAGCAAACAGATAAAACCTCCTCTTTCAGGATTTCACTCAGACTATTAGGGATTAGGATGAGACCTTGTGGGGGTCAGAAACCCCTCATCTGCCTATGGTGGGATTTCTTGCAACTTGCTCTGAAGATTGATTCTGCCCACTGTCAGAGACAGGTTACTGGATTAAATGGGCCATGGGTGTGATTGGGCATGGCAGTTCCTATATTCATGTAGCTTCTCTATAGTTAACACCCATATTTTGGTGCAAAATGACATGAGAGCTTAGTGACTATCACAAGACTTGACATTTTTAAGCTTCAAAAGTCAGTACAAGCATTAGCTCATTGATCCTCCCAAAGCCCCTGAGAGAGAGAGAGAGAGAGTTTAGAGAATAAGTGGCCTGGCTTCTCTTTCATATCATATTTGCATAGATGATGACCAATCTAGCAATACAGTGGTCCCTCACACCAGGCTGGGGCATCAGTTTCTTGCAGAGATGGAAGAGCACCACGTGGTGTGTTACCCATATTACTTCAAAGTGCTCCTGGGCTATCCTTGGAAATCTCCCATCTAAGTGATAAAATTTCTTAGATTGTGGCATGTGATCAATAATCCTGGGTGGTGGGGCGCAGGTGCTGTGATATACTGAGAAAAAATGAATTGATGGACTTAGCATTATCATGGGCCTCATTTTATTCCCATTGGCGACAAATAATCCTGCTGGTGATGAAATTGGACTAAGTACTACCCCATCCAGAATATTAAAGAACCAAAATCGTACTGTACCCCCAGTGTAACTGTGCCCTTTACCCTTTTAGGAGAGATGACTCAAAAACTGGAGGACTGTGTTGAAGTCCACAAATATTAAACATACAGGACCAAATTTGTCCCTTGTGTAAGCCCACTGACTGCAGTGAAGTTACACCAGAAATACCCATGGCTCGTTGCATAATGTTTTGTTCTTTCAACAGTCTAGGTAAGGAGGACACACTAAATAGTAGCACAGTATACTGGATCAGTGGTGATCAACATTTTAAAACTGGGCCCAATCCTACACCTAAGAAGTCATTGGGAGTGTTGCTATTGGTTTGCTACTTGTGAATGGCACTTTGAAATATTTTTTACTCTGTGATGTTGGCAATACCAGTAATTGTATTGCTCTCTGAGCTAATAATATAGTCTGCTTTAGACTTTAATAGTTTACTGTATGTACAGTGTTATACTGCAAAGCAGCCTTTGGGATCTGTCAGTAGCAGTTAGCAATAAACATCTCCTTGCTTCTAGCCCATATTAAGGCCTTCTGAGGTTTTGAAATATCCACCAATGAGAATGTAGGTAAGACTTGGTCAACCAATGGCAAAGTTTGTTTGGTAACTTACTGAAAATCAACAGGAAGACAAGACCTTTGAAAAGCTGCTGAAAACCCCAGTCTCTGAGTTTCAATATTTTCACAGCCCTAGTTTTCAGCCAGTCAGCAAATCCAGTTGTCGAGTCTTAGCCAATCAAAACATCATGTAGGTTTTTGGTTTGGCTTAGTCACTGATTTTCATGAGAAATGCACAGGAGTGGCAGGCATGGAGTGTGATTGTTGAGGATTTCATATACAGTGCTTTCTTCTGTATCCTGAAAATTCATGCTGAAATCACACAAGGATATTGTTAAAGGGACATCATCAACTTGAGCTCTAGTCAGTTTCAAAACAAAACAAAAAAGGTAAAGTTGATTCAGGTACCTATCCCCGAGTCTCCCTCACAATTTTTGTAGTTTTAAAAGCACATTTTCCTGGAGTATTTAAAAATGTTTTTCCCTCCCCGTTGCTATGTGAAAGATCCAAACTGAAGGGGGGGGATTATTTTTCTGTAATCTTTTTCTGTCGCAGTACTAGGCACAAACAATATTTTACAGGGACTATAACAATGGTAGGTAAAAACTTACAGCAAGAAGTGTGGGGTTTATGTTGACAGTATCCTTTTAACTCACTGTATAGACTAGAGCTCAGGGAACTGCCATTTATGCAGTGGAAAGAGCTCTAGAGAGACGTTGCCTGGGATGTTGCTGTTGGAAGCATGAGGAGGGTGGTGAAGCACTGGAATGGGTTACCTAGGGAGGTGGTGGAATCTCCATCTTTAGAGGTTTTTAAGACCTGGCTTGACAAAACCCTGGCTGGGATGATTTAGTTGGTGTTGGTCCTGCTTTGAGCAGGGGATTGGACTAAATGACCTCCTGAGGTCTCTTCCAACCCTAATATTCTATGATTATATATATAATACAGTTAAAACACTGGCACCAATCCTGCAATTTGATCTGCATAGCATTGTGCATGCAAGGAGCCCCACTTCAGTTAAAGCTAGGAGGAATCCAATTGTAGAATCAGGCCAAAGTTTATTTTTTCTGGGTAGAGGGGCCTGAATAGAGTTCTGATTGTGTCATGGGATTACAACAGGCTGCAGCACTGAGGGGTGAGGAAGGGAGCATAGTGGGACCACTTTTTGGCTGGGCCAAACCAGAGTAGTGTGGCAACACTGTGCACTAGATTGCAACACCACTCACTCAAATTTGGAGGGGAAAGGTGTAGGGGCTCATGGGCTCTGTATGTGTGTGTGTCAGACTGCTACTATGTGTATGTTGAGGGGTGCCTGAGAGGGGAAGAGGAGTGTCAGGTGTTTGGGGGTCAAATCTTTGGCCACCTCATTCTTTTGTAGCGTGAATAGCGTAGCTGCAGGAAGGAGGCTGTGATTATTACTGGCACTTTGACACCTGAAAATACTCTGCAAACAATCACTGTCACATCACACATTCCATTTTACAGAAGGGGGAACTGAAGCAGAGAGAGATGCAGAGCAGGGGCATAGCCACCTATATCCTAGCCAGAGGGTATGTCAGAGAGATACTCCTGCTAGCTCACTAAAAATAGAATGTGGCCCTGGCAGTGCCTGTGGCTAGCCACACTGAATGCATGCCCAGCAAGGACACTAGGTACATACTCAGGGCGGTACACTAGGTATATGCTGCCGTGGCTACAATTCTGATTTTAGGCACCAGCTTAAGCAGAACTAGCATGGGTATGTCTACACAAGCTGGGGATCACACCCTTGCAGCTCAAATGCAAACATACCCAAGGGCGTGTCTACACTGCACCTGGGAGTGTGCTTCCCAAGCTTAGGGAGACAGACACATCCCTGAGCTAGCCTGCCTGAGAGTAGCATGGGCAGCAGTTCGGGCTAGCCACCTGAGTACCTACCAGGGGGTCTGAGTGGGTTTGTACTCAGGAGGAGGTTGCCCAAGCTGCCATCTGGGCTACTCCAGGCTATAGTGCACGGCTGTTTTTATAGCACTAGCTGGAGCAGAGCTAGCATGTCTGTTTATTCCCATAGGGAAGCAGAATCACACTTCCAGCTACAGTGTAGACATACCCCAGGGCTCTGGTCCCGTCCTAGTGCCAGACTCCCGCCGTGGCAGATGTCCCTGCCCTGCTCTGCAGTATGGCTGGAGGGGAAGATGTGGAGCAAAGACAGGAAGGAGCATCTGTCCGACTTCTGGGACTGAACGGATCCTACGACTAGCTCCTGAGTGAGTCCTGTCCATGAGTTTGGGGGTGGGAGAAAAGGGCAACATCCTCTTAACCACAACGTGCAGGGTGCAGCCTGGCCAGGGTGTCAGTCTGCACGTCCCCAGACTTGCCCCAGGGACAGAGCAGGGATTTACTCCGGGACAGACACTTCCCAGCCATTTCCAGAAACAGTAATGCCACCCAGAACATGTCCCTTCCCCATGTCCACCCCATTCCCCTCCCCTCCCCACTTCCCACCAAGATGCACCACCTCATGCAGGACTTGTTCGGTCTCCCCCACATCTACAGATAGGTCATTGCCTTTTCACCATACTTTGGGGCCCACCCACATTTCCACCCCTCTCTGGCCCTGCTGCAGAGCCTTGCCCAAAACGCACAGGACTCGGGTTGGAGCAGGAGCATGCCTGGCTCCCGAGTGCTCAACCTGCCCAGCACAGACCCATGTCCCCTGCCCATGGGGCCCACATGTGTCACCCACAGATCTCTCTGCCAGGAGCCTCTGCCCCCTGGGCTGTGGGGCTGCCAGTTGCCGAGCGCCACCACCAGCGGCAGCAGGGCTCCCTTGCAGCCTGGCCGGCAGTTGCTGCCTGGCTCAGCCCCTAGCCCAGGAGGGCAGAGAGAAGCTGTGATGCCAGATAATGGACCCTGGCATACACCAGCCTCTTGGGCCCCCTCCCTGCCAGGAATTCAGTGGCCCCAGGCTGGTTCCCCTGCCCTAGGCAAGGACACTTGGGCTGCCCCTGGTGCATCTCAAACCCCCCACATCCCTGCCAGCTATGCTAAGCAGTGACTCACCCCTGCTCCTGTGGAATAACAAGCCCTGAGGGCCAGGGCACCAGCCCTATCTCCGCTGGAGGCCAGGCTCCAATTTGGCAGGGGACCAAACTCAAACTCTGGGTCCAAGTTGGCCTGGCAAACTCATCTCTGTAACGAGCCCAGCCCAAGAACCTCTGCACTCCAGGCTGGGGCTGGCTTTAGAGCCAGTTCCTGTGATCTGAGTTCAGAGCCAAGTTTCGGTTTGGGCTCCTCGGAAGCTCAAATCCTCACTCAAGCTGTAAGTGAAAATGTGTCGGGGATGCATTGCTAAATCACTGCATGGGTTGCCCTGGACTGGGCTAGCTGAAGGGCTGCAGATCAGGGTTGAGGGGCATCCACAGAACTGAATGAGGGTTCCAAGACTGGCATAGCAGGGAGTGCTGCAGGTCTGGCCTCAGGTGCATTGGCTAAGCTGGGGTCTAGGAGTGGAATAATCAGAGGTGATGCACATCAGGATTGTGCTGAAAGCTTGCTCAGTACCAATCCAGTCCACTGCTATTTAGTCCTTCGCTTTTATAAATTAATGCAAAAAAGAGAAATTATTAATCATGGTTCACTTCTAATATCTGGCTTCAATTTCATCCTCGTTTTGTCAGATCTATAAATATCAGATGCTGAAGATGGACAAGGGGGGTGAGGTAATATCTTCATAGAATCTTAGGACTGGAAGGGACTTGAGATGTCATCTAGTCCAGTCCCTTGCACATGTGGCAGGACTAAGTATTAGACCATCCCTGGCAGGTGTTTGTCTAACCAACTCTTAAAAATCTCCAGTGATGGAGATTCCAAAACCTCCCTAGTCAATTTATTCCAGTGATTAACTACCTTAACAGTTAGGAAGATTTTCCTAATGTCCAACTTAAACCACCCTTGCTGCAATTTAAGCCCATTGCTTCTTGTCCTATTAAGAAGAACAATTTTTCTCCCTCCTCCTTGTAACAACCTTTTACGTATTTGAAAACTGTTATGTCCCCCCTTAATCTTCTCTTTTCCAGACTAAAGAAACCCATTTTTTTCAATTTTCCCTCATAGGTCATGTTTTCTAGACCTTAACTCATTTTTGTTGCTCTTTCTCCAGTTTTGCACATCTTTCCTGAAATGTGGTGCCCAGAACTGGATACAATATTCCAGTTGAAGCCTAATCAGCGCAGAGTAGAGCGGAAGAATTACTTCTCATGTCTTGCTTACTACACTCCTGCTAATACATCCCAGAATGATGTTCAGTTTTTTTGCAACAGTGTTACACTGTTGACTCATATTTAGCTTCTGATCCACTGTGACCCCCAGAATCCCTTTCCACAGTACTCCTTCCTATGTGTGTATGTGTGCAGCTAATTGTTCCTTCCTAAGTGGAGTACTTTTCATTTGTCCTTATTGAATTTCATCCTATTTACTTCTGACCATTTCTCCAGTTTGTCCAGATCGTTTTGAATTTTAATCCTATACTCCAAACCACTTGTAACCCCTCCTAGCTTGGTATCATCTGCAAACTTTATAAGTGTACTCTTTATGCCATTATCTAAATCATTGATGCAGATATTGAACAGAACCAGATCCAGAACTGACCCCTGTGAGACCCCACTCATTATGCCCTTCCAGCATGACTGTGAACCACTGATAACTACTCTCTGGGAACATCTCTGGGAACGGTTTTCCAGTTATGCACCCATCTTATAGTAGCTCCATCTAGATTGCATTTCCCTAGTTTGTTTATGAGAAGATCATGTGAGACAGTATCAGAAGCCTTTCTAAAGTCAAGATATACCACTTCTACTGCTTCCCCCCATCCACAAGGCTTGTTATCGTATCAAAGAAAGCTATTAAGTTGGTTTGATGTGATTTGTTCTTGACAAATCCATGGTGACTGTTACTTATCACCTTGTTATCTTCTAGATGTTTGCAAATTGATTGGTTAATTATTTGCTCCATTATCTTTTCAGGTACTGAAGTTAAGATGACTGGTCTGTAATTCCCTGGGTTGTCCTTATTTCCCTTTTTAGAGATTGGCACTATATTTCCCCTTTTCCAGTCCTCTGAATCTCTCCTGTCTTCCATGACTTTTTGAAAATAATCGCTAATGGATCAGATATCTCCTCAGTCTGCTCCTTGAGTATTTTAGGATGTATTTCATCAGGCCCTGGTGACAAAGACATCTAACTTGACTAAGTAATTTTAACTAGTTTTTTCCCTATTTTAGCCTCTGATTCTACCTCATTTCCACTGACATTCACTATGTTAGACGTCCAATTGCTACTAAACTTTTTGGTGAAAAACTAAACAAAAAAATCATGTAGTACTTCTGACATTTCCACATTTGTTTCCCCGCCTCATTGAGTAATGGGCCTACCCTGTCCCTGATTTTCCTCTTGCTTCTAATGTAGTTGTAGAATGTTTTCTTGTTACCCTTTATGTCTCTGGCTAGTTTAATCTGGTTTTGTGTCTTGGCTTTTCTAATTTTGTCCCTACATGCCGTGTTATTTGTTTATATTCATCCTTTATAATTTGACCTAGTTTGCACTTTTTGTAGGACTCTTTTTTGAGTTTCAGATAATTGAAGATCTCCTGGTTAAGCCAGGCCATACTTCCTATCTTTCCTACGCAGTGGGATAGTTTGCTCTTGTGCCCTTAATAATGTCTCTTTGAAAAACTGACAATTCTCTTGAACTGTTTTTCCCTTTAGACTTGCTTCCCATGGGATCTTACCTACCAACTCTCTGAGTTTGCTAAAGTCTGCCTTCTTGAGATCCATTATCTTTATTGTGCTGTTTTTCCTTCTACTATTCCTTAGAATTATGAATTCTAATATTTCATGATCACTTTCACCTAAAGCTGCCTTGCACTTTCAAATTCTCAACAAGTTACTCCCTATTTGTCAAAATCAAATCTAGAAAAGCCTCTCCCCTAGTCGCTTTCTCCACCTTCTGACATAAAAAATGGTCTCCAATACATTTCAAGAACTTGTTGTCATAGGCGCTGATTCCATGAGTGCTCTGAGGCTGGAGCACCCATGGAAAAAAATAGTGGATGTTCAGAACCTACCCCCCACAACTGTTTGGCAGCACTCCTGGTCAGCTAATCGGGGGCACTGCCAAACAGCCCTTCCGCAACACTGCCAAACAGCTGATCGGTGGCTTGGGAGGGAGTTTGAGGGAGGGCAGAGGGCAGTGAGCAGGCAGGGGCCTCGGGGAGTGGGTGGAGCGGGAGTGGGAAGAGGTGGAGTGAGGGTGGGACTTTGGGGATGGAGCAGGCGCAGGAATTGGTGGAGCAAGTACAGGGCCTTGGGGGGAGGGGGTGGATCACCCCCTGGGAAAACGAAAAGTTGGCACATAGGCTTGTTGGACCATCTGTGCCCTGCTGTATTATTTTCCCAACAGATGTCTGGGTACTTGAGGTCCCCCATCACCACCAAGTCCTTTTATTGGACCAATTTCTCTTGGTGAAAGAAACAAGCTTTTGAGTTACACAGAGCTCTTCTTCAGGTCTGGTGCTGAAGGGTAAGCTGTTCTAAGCCTTCTGTAATTAGAAATGAAAACTAAAGTCTTTTAAAGCCAACAAAAGTCACACTTAAACCGCTACAGTCACACAGTTGCACTGCTGCAGCACTGTAGTGTTTCAATGTAGACACTACCTGTGCCGACGGGAGGGGTGCTCCCACTGACGTAAGTAATCCACCTTCCCAAGAGTCAGTAGCTAGGCTGACGGAATAATTTTTCCGTCGAGCTAGCACTGTCTACACCAGGGGGATGTAAGTTTCCAGTGTAGACCAGCCCTTAGTCTGATAAGGTTGATTCCCCGCCTTTCGCTCCTCCCATCCTTATGGTTTACAAATCTCAATACAATCTAACCCTCAATTGCCCACTTCATTTTTAAGTGGTTTCCTACAGCACGTTTGAACCCTTTATGCTTAACAATGTGTCCCAGTTTGTCATTAGCTTGGACACTCTGGCTCGTAGTTACCTACCCTCCCCAGACCTGAAGAAGAGCTCTGTGGCGCTTGAAAGCTTGTCCTTTCCCCCAACCAAAGTTGGTCCAAAAAAATAGTGTTAGCACACCTACTTTGTCTTTCTCATATCCTGTGGCCAACTGGCTACAGCAACACTGCAAACACTAATTACTATTGTGCTTTTGAAAAGTTGAGGTGAACTGCAGGTATTTTGTTCTAAACAAGTGGTATGTGAATTACCAGTTTTCAGTGCATTCACTCATAAATTATAATATGTATATACACATAGTCAATCTGGCTCTAAACATACGCAACTTCCCACTACACATGCAAAACAGGAGCAGGAAATTGGGCTGGGCAGGGGAACTATTTACTTCCTAAATACACACCCCTTGCTCATTAAATGGTTCAAATTTTGGGTCCAAGTACACTGTTCTGAATTTTGCAGAGCAGTACTGATTTCACAGGTCTTCGGAACAGCCAGACTTTCAGGATGTTTGGAGAGCCCAATGTGACTTCAGGTTAGATTCAACATCATTGTGTTACAACATTGCAAGGGAAAGATTTTGGCTCAGATCCTCAGAGATATTAGGCTCCTAACTTCCACTGAAATCAATCAAGTTAGATGGCCAAATATATTTTGAAGATTTGGGCCCTTGTTCCTTAGAGAAAGGGCAGAGCAAAAATGCCTCTATCAAGAGGAGAAGTAATGAGGGTTGCCACTTTTCCCTGCTTGACAAGACAAACTCCTGTATAACAACATGACAACTTAATGTAAGAATGTGGTGTGCCAAACATTGCTGTGTTTATTTTGCTTGATGGCTCAAATTGGTTATTTTCTGATCCTTTAACATCCTGCAAATTAGGATGCCAGATCACAGTTCACAGCTAATGCAGTCCCAGAAATGCAACCCTTCCTTGTTAGTAAAGCCTGTGGAACAATTGCTACACTATTCTGTTTTTCTGTGGAATATGTGAGTTTCCATTTTCTAATGGAATCTTTTTCATTGAGAGAACAACTCTCATCTGTCATAGTTTTATATTTGTTGAAGGACAAGAGGTTGCTGTTGTATTTACCTTGGAACACAGCATATGCATGTAAAGCAGTGGTTTTCAAAGTTTTGTACTTTCACACAGCAAGCCTCTGAGTGCAACTCCCCCTTATAAATTAAAAACACTTTTTTATATATTTAACACTATTGTAAATACTGGAGGCAAAGCAAGATTTGGAGTGGAGGCTGACAGCTCGTGACCCCCCATGTAATAACCTCGCGACCGCCTGTGGGGTCCCGATCCCCAGTTTGATAACCCCTGATATAAAGAGGGTGGCAAACCTGTGCTGTTAATGCATTACAGTAGGCTATAGTTGTTGGCAAGGACTGTGCCTAACCAGAATGTTGTAAGGGATGCTCAAGCTTGCAAAACCTACTCTGGACTGCATAGAAAGTTGTGGGTTTCTTTACAGCAGGAAAGAGAGGGTGTAGTTAACTCACTTACAGTTATTGACTTGCTTTGGGTCTCATTAAGGAAAATTGTGGCTGTACTGTTTTAAGTCTGACTGAGATAATGTGAAATTCATGCCAGATTATTAAGTAGTGTGTTGTTCGTTATTTGGAAGCAACAAACAGTGGATTTATTAGATAGTACCATTCAAATTATTTATATTTCGCTAGGAAAGGGAGACCTAGTTCCTATGAAGGTATACAATTAAAACCTCTGGACTGAGCCTGGCTATTTGCCAAGAAGACCTCTTCATGGTCCTATCAATATGTTTGTCCTTCGTGATCTGCAATAACCCTTCTCCTGGGGGAGACTTGGCTGAGTCATGTCAAATGTCTGATAAGGATTCCATAGAGACTATCAAACAGGAGAGCAAAAAGAAAAGGAGTACTTGTGGCACCTTAGAGACTAACCAATTTATTTGAGCATAAGCTTTCGTGAGCTACAGCTCACTTCGTCGGATGCATACTGTGGAAAGTTACTCTGAAACAGGAGAGTGTTAACTCTCTGTGTACACAAGCCACCTTTCAGTGTTGTCTGGCACTGGCAGAGTGTCGTATACCATTTCCTGATTACAGAAACTGTTGATGGGCTGTGAAAATCAAAACTGAGTGCCAGAAAAAGGTCTTCTTTTTTTGTCTTTGCAGGTGTGGAGATCATCATGGACAACTCACCTATACCACTGCCACATTGATAACAGATGTATTTCGTGAAGTTTGTGTTGTCCTTTTCTGAAGCATTTGGTATTGGTCAATGGACTGATCCAAGGTAACAGAAGGGCTGTTAGGATAACCCCATTGTTTGCAACAATGAGACAGTAGGCAGGACTCCACAGAAGATGCTCCCATGTGGCATGTTCCCCATATTCTGCATTCTTTGGGCTGTCCTTTGGGCGATGTGGGCTGGATGTGGCACTTTTCAGAGCCTAATTGCTCTTGGATTGACAGCAGGAAAGGAAAGGAAAACAAGGAGAAAATCCCAGGGGATATCTTTCCACCCAAACAAACAGGGAGAACAAAGAAGTATAATTTTCAATGTATTTTATTGATTTTGTCAGCAATTTGGAACCATAAACTACAGTTTTGACATGTAGTAACTGAAGCCTTACAGATCACCTTTAACAGATATGTTTAATAAGTCAGCAGCTTTTCAAAGAGCATCACTTCAACTTGGTAGATCAGTGTTTCTGAAGCAGTGGGTCATGACCTCAAAGAGGGATAGAAAAGGCAATCAGGGAGCAATAAGGCACTGAAAAATGTATTACAAACTAAAGCAAAGAATATCTCACCCACACCCCCACAGTCCCCGTACACTCTTGAGTTACCTTCAATACTGAGTTACCTTCAAGACCAAGTAATCTCTTTCAACCGTTCGAAACACACACACAAATAAATGACACAAGCGTATCATTATTACCACCGACACCTTATTTGCTCTTACTTTTATAGCAAATGTAAGGGGGTTGTGAACATTTTTGACTTCGTATAAGTAGTCAACAACCTGAAAAGGTTGAGAAACACTGCAGTGTAACAATGGCAGATAGGTATTGGACACGTATGCATGGCCAATGGCATGTAATTGCAGCCTCTCTCTCCTTGCTGAACCTGTCAGGAAGGTATTTTGAGTATGGGAGGTTAAATTGTGCCTTCAGATTTGCTAGCAATTCCCACTGACTTCAACAGGACTTGCATGTGTGTATCTAAGGACAGAGTTTGTTCCATATAGTGCACCTCTGGGAATCTCCAAGGTACTTTTTTTCAGCTCATAGTCTCTGAAAGGATGCCTTTCAGCACTGAGACTGTGATCTCACATGACAAAATCAATACTGTTATTAAGGAATAGCAACATGACAAAGTCCACCTGTCCCATGAAAGATTCAATTTACAGTGGTCACATAGCACAATGCACCTGTCACATGAAGCATTCTGGGTATAACAGCACCATGACACAATCCACCTGGTTCAGGAAACATTCCAATTAAGAGTGGTGATGCGACTATTCCACCTGCCACACAAAACATTTTGGGTGCAATAGCAACATGACACAATCCACCCATCACACAAAGCATTCCAGTTACAATGGCCACATGCTTTTCTTATTTTCCAGTATGTACTATCTAACCATATTACCTTGGGCTGTCTTGTACCCATTTGAGCTGTTGGACTGTAAGTTATTTGGGGCAAGGACTTGGTACATTATCTCTGTGTTATCTGTCTACTTATCTGGCCCCCATCATGTAGAATTTGAACAAATATGTACACCCCTACCTTGTAAATATCATGTCTGCTTACAGTGCTATATAACAATAACAGGCAGAATCTACTACATAGGTTACCTGCGGCAATAGCAAACACTTTACTGAAAAAGAATGCCCTTTACTATGTTTATAAAAGCATCACCTACTTACATGTTTATTGCATACACATTTGGTAATAATGTCTACAAATACACCATATCAAATACCTCCCTGTGTACTTATCTGGATGACTTCCTGTATTCATATACAAGTTTTTCAAAGTGTCTATATTTAGACAGATGTGGCCTAGGAACTCCAAGGTTCTAATTCTGACTTTGCCACTGACTCACTGTGTGACCTCAGGCAAGTTACTTCACCTCTCTGTGACTTTGTTTCCCCATTTGTAAAGTAGCTCCTAGGCACTTGTAAAGATTAATTATCTAATATTCAGCATGGGGTGTAAAGGAAGGGTGTAATTCTTTCACCCTAATTTGCTGTATTACTAAAACCTCTGGCACACAAGAGAGTGTAAGACAGGAAACCATCACAATGTGTTGCACTGGGAAATCTAAACCTAATAATTTCACTATATGCTGATGTATATATATATGATCTATATGATGATAGACTCTTATATGTTAAATGCTCTCTTTTAGATACTACACATACTCCTAAAAATCATTTACTCCAGTCAGTGGTGACTCTTCTATGTAAATGTGTCTCAAAAACCTTTGGAGAGACTTCCACTGAGATGAATGTCAGGTAAGTATAACTGTTTGGGTATTTGGTTTGCTCAGAGAAATTTAGAGTTGACAGGCAAGATCTTCAAAAGGAGGAGCCTAAATTTAGGTTTCTAAGTCCATATTTAGGGCCCTGAATAAGTAGCCTGATTTTGATACACTGAGCAGCCAGCAGCTCCCCTTAGGAAAGTATGTTCTTTCCCCTTTCTATCAGCTAATAATTGCTTCCTCACCCTATCACACTTCCACTACATTAACAGAAACATGAATAAAAGATCTGACATGAGATAAGGTGATTAGAACTGCTGTCAGTATTTGGTGTCAAGTGCTCAAGCACTATACATTATTAATAATATAATACAATTTTCTCAAATTTTCCAGGGAAATTTTTTTAGACAGTGGAAAGATTTTAGGATTCAAACTTTGTCAATGTAATGTTATTGGAGAACAATTTAATATCCCCAAAACTCACTTCTTTAAGTTCTTTCTGTTAGGACATTTCCTAGAAGAAGAAACTAAATTGAGAATGTCTGATGTGCCAAATTTTCAATCTTTTGGAGTAGATACTCTCCAGAGTAACCATCACCCAGCAGTAATTCATTTCTGATAGGGAAACATTAAGGGTTAGGATGAAAAAATATTAAGTGAGTGAGGGATTTAAGAACAGTATATACTTATTCGCAAAAAGAAAAGGAGTACTTGTGGCACCTTAGAGACTTTTTACTTGGATTTAAACTTGGAGAGTGGTCAGTTTGGATGAGCTATTACCAGCAGGAGAGTGAGTTTGTGTGTGTATGGGGGTGGGGGGTGTGTGAGAAAACCTGGATTTGTGCTGGAAATGGCCCACCTTGATTATCATGCACATTGTAGGGAGAGTGGTCACTTTGGATGAGCTATTACCAGCAGGATAGTGAGTTTGTGTGTGTGGTTTTTGGGAGGGGGGTGAGGGGGTTAGAGAACCTGGATTTGTGCAGGAAATGGCCCAACTTGATTATCATGCACATTGTGTAAAGAGTTGTCACTTTGGATGGGCTATCACCAGCAGGAGAGTGAATTTGTGTGGGGGGGTGGAGGGTGAGAAAACCTGGATTTGTGCTGGAAATGGCCCAACCTGATGATCACTTTAGATAAGCTATTACCAGCAGGACAGTGGGGTGGGAGGAGGTATTGTTTCATATTCTCTGTGTGTATATAAAGTCTGCTGCAGTTTCCACGGTATGCATCCGATGAAGTGAACTGTAGCTCACGAAAGCTCATGCTCAAATAAATTGGTTAGTCTCTTAAAAAAAAAATAATAAGATGCTCAAATAAATTGGTTAGTCTCTAAGGTGCCACAAGTACTCCTTTTCTTTTTGCGAATACAGACTAACACGGCTGTTACTCTGAAACCTATATACTTATTACAAGTGGTCAGATACCTATGAACAAGTCCAGAGATCTTCCATGAATAAAGGATACGTGTATTAACAGAACATATGACACAAACAATAAAGACCGCAATGAGAAATGTAACAAGCATCAAGCTGAGACCAGAAGGGAGGATATTCTGTTATTATTAGTATCCGTACAGCAGGATAGATGGTCATGACTTTTACAGACAAATCGAGAAGACAGGAACTGAGGTGTACAGGTTGTAAGGAGCCCCTATGAGGTACTCAGAACTCTCACTGCTATAGAAGTCAATTGGAATTGAGGGCATTGTACACCTTGCAATAAGTACTCAAAACCACACTAGCCCAGATCCTAAAACCTTATGTCCACAGGCATTTCACTTAAATCTGCCATTGTTGTTGTAGCCCAGTGTAGATCCATTGATGGTAGCCACACTGAAAGCACTAGTGCTGACTACTAGCTCTGCATTCATACGGCAAGCAGGGATTGGACAATATGGTGGTGAAAAGGAAGGTGACGAACCTACAGTAGGTTCCACCAGTGGAATTGCATAAGTGGTAATGCAACATTGGAAGATTTTTAAGAAATATGCTAGTGAGGTCACAGCTTCGATTAGCCAAAATGAATCAAAGGATGACAAATAAAGGATTGTGTTGGGAGAAAACTAGACGACTCCAGAGTTACAAAAGTAAGAGATCTTGTGTTCATATCTTGTTGGTTCCTCTTTTTTTTTTTTAGAAAGTTAAAATATTATAATGTTAGTTTGAGGAAGTCAGTCAGAGGGTAGAGGTTGTGGAATTGAGATTAGCATTGGAAAGCTAGTCAAGAGAAGTGAGTCGTGAGGAGGGATTTGGAGGAGGGGAGTGAGGTTTCATTGAGAAAGGTTAAATCTTTTTTTAGCTGGTGCTGAATATTTCCAATAGTCACAATCCACAAGTCTGTCTCTTCCTTCTCGGTGGGTCAGGCTAAACATCCAGGGAAGTTCTTGAGAAGCTATTCAGTGATGTACTGAAGCAAAGGATTGCAGCCATCTGAAGGAAGGCAGATTAGTGTGTTCTGGAGAAAAAAAATGAAAATGAGCAGAATTAATCCAGTCTTTTGATAAAATATGTAGCATGTGCCCAGACATGGGCTAACTGTAGGCCAGCATCTTTGTAATCCTCAGAATTTTGTACATTCAGACTGTGTTATAGAACTAGGGTCCAGAATTGGACTCTTAATCTGCACTCCCTGTTTAAGGTCAGATCTTAACTGTGGAATGCCCCTAAACTGTAGCTTCATGCTATCTAGCATTGCCTGAGTATCTAGTTGTAGTTTTTTGTAGAGATCTATTTTAAAGTTAATAAACAATTTATACAAACAATAATTATTTAGTATTTGTAAAGTGAATATTATGATGAAAAGTGCATTATAAATATTAGGGGGCTTATTCCTTCACCCACTTACTTCCCTGGTCCTTCTCGCATGAACAGAGAGCAACAATACCCAAAGTCCAAAGGTGCAAACAATTCAATGTTTATTGGGGTGAACTTCCAGCAAGCATGATTCCAGTTTCCTTCCTTAGTGTCCCCCTTCCCAGCTCTGACACCACAGAGCCTTACACCTGTGTCCCTGTTCCCATTCCTGCCCTTAGCCAAACATGATTCTAATTTCCTTGCTCCCATTCCCTGTTCCCATCACCCCACCCCGCCCCCACCCACTTCCTGATTGACTGCAGACTATATAGTAAAACTTGAGTTCTGCTTAGCTATACCTTAACCAATCATTTTCCTGAAATTTAACTAACCAATCCTAACATATTGTAACATGATTATGTAACCAATTATATCTCACCACCTTAATTAGTTTACACCCAGCAAAATTAATTATACAGCAGACAGAAACAATCACAGAACCAGACAGAGATTATACAGACAAACAATAGCAAAGTGACAAAACAATACAGAAGTGAGGATTTCACATCCCAGCTATTGATAACTGCGTTCTTGCCAGACAGGATGCTATCAAACTAAGTTTCCTTTTACATTTTCTAGGCACTTCCCTTTCTCTGGAGGTGAAAGGCACTATCAGGACAGTATTGTATTCCTAACAGCCCAATAGCACCTTATTTCAATGTGACTAGTTTGGAATGTGAGGATGTGACTGGTCGCTTCCCAGTTTATGGCTGCCTCAGTTGCTTAGCCAAAGGCCTTAGCCTAAGAACAGGGCCGCAGACTGTCACAGTAAGAGAAGGCCCTTACACCGGCAGACAGTGATTTTGATTCTTTCTTTTATATCTCTATAACTAGCCAAGTGATAAGAATACATCTAAATTCTTAGAGTACAGGCCTTTACAGACAGGCCTGAATATCTATATCCTAACACTAAATGCAGGCACCACTGAGAATTTAACAGATTTACAGCCAAAAGCACCAACTGAATGTCTAATACCATGTCATGAATTGGAATTCAAGATACAACAGGGACTGGTCCATTATATTGAGATAAGATTAGATTTAGATGGACTTTTCTTCTGATTCTTCTATTAAAACGTTGAATATGTTCTAATATGCTATGACATTCCAGGGTGCAATCCAGACCAGTGGGGGGGGGGGGGGCTGTCACCATCTGCCCTGTAACCTGTGGTGCCTCACAATGCTTTACTGCAGTAGATCCCACCTGGGTAGCTCATAAACAGCCTGCCAGCATGCAGGTAATACTCTGAGTGTCTATCTATAGTTGCAGCCTGTCCAATACATGCCCATCACACTCTGGCTTTCACCAGTCTCGATTACCACCTGCAGGATGACCCCAACACACTCCCAGTCCTGGATTTTCCCCCAAAAACATATGTTCTGCACTGTCCAGACCTGTGGTGGACAGAGCATATATATTCTGTCTCTTGCTCCTCTACAAGGATCAAGATACAACTTGCTCTTTTAAATGGACTTACCTACACAGTTCACAACACTGGAATTGTTTTGATTAAAGAATAAAATAAGTTTATTTAACAAAAGAAGATAAGATTTTAAGTGAGTACAAGTAATGAGGCTTTGAGGTCAGAAATGGTTACAAGAAAAATACAGATAAAATACTTCCTATTACTAAACTTAACAAACTAGACTTGGGTCAGGGTGGCATTCTTACCACAAGTTTTTCAGTAGCATTGATGACCAAATTTTACGTCTGGATCTACTCCCAAGGCCCAATGGCTGTTTCTTTTGTCTTCTTAGTTGCAAAAAGAGAAATGGACAGGGAGAAATAACTCAAGGTGTTTTTGCCCTTCACTTTTATAGTTCAGTCACCCTTTGAAAATGCATTTTCCTGAGAGTGACCCCTAGATAAAATTCTTTTCAGCTGAGAGCAAGGAGATATGGAGTCTGGTGGGAGAAGAGATGTTATGCAGTTGCTGTTCACCTCTGTTTGCTAAGCTGCAGATCTGTTTGTCTCTTGCCTTACCCCCCTTAAATGCCAAAGAATGGCCACTTGATAGGTGACGGCCCATAAGCTTTGATGACATCCAACTAGACAAACTTGTCCTTTGTCTTTGAGAAACAGGTGAACCTACTTCCCAGACTTGTCTGGTAAACACACTTCAGTCGTGATTTCATCTTATGTTCATAACTTTACATGTAATGATGTTACATACATTTTGCCATATTATTGACCAACAAGTTATTCAGTTTTCAAAGTATACTTTACAAGGCATATTTTGTACAAAGATTAGTGTGCAGGGTATGAATACATGGTGCATTCCATCACATATGCATTCCTCCAAGAAAAAATAGCACATTGTCTACATTGTCTGGTTTACATAAATTGGATTGTATTGATACATTTACTCTTATTTGCATTGCTAAAATGGAGAGAATGAACTATCTTGTATAGCATGAAAAAGGAGGAGCCATATTGAAACAAAAGGCATGGAAGGAGGCATTATAAGGGATCTCACATACTATTATATTTAGTTGGAGTAGGAAGTTGGATTGTTTGTCACATGAGGAACAGGACAATGGTGGAGGAATTCTTATTTCCTAATGTGGAGGGATTTAGTGTATGGAGTGTGTTGATGTGTGAAATTGACAACCAGATGTCAGGCAATTATTAAAAGGGACACAAATCCACTAACCCCTGTGAGACCACTGATTTCCCCAATAACATTTTTACCTGGAAACAACTGACATTTGGTTTCAAAATGATCCACTTTTTAAGGTTTTGATTTTGTTTATTCTCAAACAAACTGGTCTGTCAAGAAACACTGACTTCCTAATAGGCTATGAAAACTATTTGTGCTGACCAGTCACCTTATCAGGATTTCCACTGCATTGCACTTTTTATTTTAACCTACACTTGTTTTCATTTTCATTGACAGGTGGTGTCAATATGATGCACATAGAATAATCATGAGGCTTCAATCCATACCTGCATCTGACTTTATAGTTGCATCTTTCTTCTTTGATTTTTCTATCTTTCAATGTAACTGTGATGTTTGCAGCAAGCTGTGGCCCTTACATATACAGCTCCATATCCTACTCAATGACAAAATTCCCATTCACTTCAATGGGAGCAGGATTGGGCCATGTTAGTCTGATGAGGGAAAGCATTACCTGCAGGGATTAGCAAAACATGATAAGAGAATATTGCATGGCAGAGCTGCTGATCATACAAAGGAAGAAATAAAGCAACATCCCAGCCTTGTGTTAGGTTTTCTCTAACGATGCATAAGAAAAATATCCCATTTAAAATAAATGTGTTGCACTTTTGCCAGAACTCTTGTGCTCCACAGAAGGCAGAATTTTCAAACACTGAATCTAGCTCCTCTGAGTACTGTATAGAAAAAAAGGAACCTTTAGAACTGGGCGAGCAGCACCTTATAGCCTGTCAGTAATGTCTGTTCTTTGCACACCCAGCATTTTATGGTCTTTTTTCAGGAAACATACAGGTGGAGATGTTGAATGCTGTGCCCCAGTTTAATGCTGTAGCCACTGCATGTCTGGACTCTGTGATAATTCGGCTGCACAGAGAGGATGGCACGAGTACCACAGCCAAAGCAGTGATGCACCTTCATGAGTTCTGTCCTTGAGCTTTTCCCTAAGTCTTTCTTCTTTTGTTCTATGAAGCATCATCATAATAAACAACACATTGTCCAGCACTTTCCATCCAATAATTTCAATGCAGTTTATAAGCATGAATAAATTAAACAATGCAATCCCCCTGTGTGAAGGGTCAGTATAATTAATACCATTCAATAGATGGAGAAATTGAGGCACAGAGGAGGTGAAGATCTTGCACAATCTCACACGTCAGGGATAGAACCTAGTGTCCTGACTCCCCATCCTCTGCTCTAAAAAGCTGATCCAGCTCCTGTTGCAGTCAACATTAAGACTTGCATAAACTGCAGTGGGCTAGATCAGGCTGTGAGATCCCATTCTCACATAAACCTAGATCTGAGCCTATATAGAGAACTGCATACAAATGATGAGAGATGGGATGTAATGAAAAGCAAGTGATCACAGTGACATTTTGCACATATCTTGTTAGTTGTATGATTTTTGTTTGGATGAGATTTTGAAGGGGATAATTCTCAATTACCCAACTTGTTCACACTTCCCTGAAAAAGGTGAGATTTGAGGAGACTGAATGTGGTTGCATGCAGGCTTGGAGGAGTTTCAGTAGTTGGGGGCCCCTGTGGAGGAAAGCCTAGAGCTGATGAGGGTGGGAGACAAGCATAATGATGAGAGATGGTCATGTGGCTTGGGTGGAGTGAAAAGGGTAAAAAGGGAACAAAAAGAGCAAGTGATAGAATGAGGGGCATACAATGTATTATTGCAGAATATAATTGTATTGCTGATGCATACATGAGACTTTCAAAGGACTGTATAAACATCAGCTAATTAACAGTGTGGATGTATCTATTTTATCCATCATATCTGTCCTTATCCATCTTTTCTATCCCACTAATCTGCCTGGTCACTCATCTATCCATGGTAGGATGACCAGACAGCAAGTGTAGAAAATCGAGACGGGGGTGGGGAGTAATAGGAGCCTAAACCATGGTATTTCTAGTGTGCCCTTAACCCCAATGACTAAAGGCTTGGTGACATAGGGAAATTCACCAGCATGCTGGTACTGCCCTAGTTATGCAGTGTAACTACCCCTGGGCGGACACATTTCGGGGTGCATCCACGTGGGCAGGGATACCACTATAGCTATGGTGGTGCGACTGCACCCCTGTAGCTGGGCCCTCAACTTCCCCCAGGCCCTTGCAAAAGCTGCAGTGGTTGCTCTTCCCGGAGGGCCAAACCCCCCCACCGCCGGAGAAGGGACGAGGAACCCCGTGCCGGGCAGGCCTGCCACAGCGGGCTGAGCCGTGCGGGGCACTGGGCCGGGACCATGCCCTCGGGCGGGCGGCTCCAGGGCACCGCGGGAACCCACGTGCCTCTCGCCGAGGGCCCAGGCCCCAGGATGTGCACGTGACACGGAGAAGGCGGGGCTGACTCTGACGCTCCACTCAAGGGCCTGGAATCCAAGATGGCCACCCAGGTGACGCCAAGACGACCGTGCTTGGACATGTGACGCGGGTCCAGCGGGCGACTGCCCCACGCCCTATCCCGTGCGTGCTGACGTCGCAGCGCTGGATGGTCCCGTGACCGGAAGCTGGCCAGGGAGAGGCGGAAGTGAAAGCGGAGAGGCTGTTGGCCCCATTAAAGCGGAGCCGAAGGGAGCGGAGGAGGAAGCGAGGCTTGGAGCAGGTGTCGCGGGGCTATTGAGTGCGGTGAGTGGCCGAGTTGGCAGGGCTGTGCGGCTCTCTTCCCTCCGGGGCAGGGAGGTGGGCCTAGGACCGTGGCCTACGGGCTGCTTCCCCCCTCGCTCGCACTGGGGCTTTGTGCGGGGGGACGACGGAGGCTGGAGGGGGTCCTCTTGGGAGGGGCTGGCGGGGAGGCTGTGACTGGGCAGAGGCAGCGGGCTCTCGCCGGGGTTTGTGTTGGGGGCAGTGTGTTGCTGGCGCCGGGAGCGTCGGCCCGGCGCTGCGAGCGAAGGAGGTAGCGGAGCTCGCTCCCCGAATCGGAGCGGGCGGGGGGGGGGGCAGCTGCTCTCTCCCCCTTCTCTCTCCTCCCCTTCCCCCCCCCCCACGTCTTCTCAGCCTCGGGGAAGGCAGCCGGCTCCACCCTACTCTCTCTGAGGACGGAGAGGCAGAAGGTCCCGGTATCTAGCTCTAAAGCGAGAGGAGGGGCTCTGGGAGGCGGTGGCAGCGGGGCTCCTCCCTTGTTGGAGTAGGAGGGGGAGCGGGCCTGTGAGGGGGGGCTTTCTCTTCCCAGCTGCGGGGACTAATGGGTGGGAGTTGATGGACCCGGAAGCTTATTCCTTTGTGTCTCATGCTGTGCCAGAGGAAGGGGCTCTTCCCTGATACTGGGATTTGCGTGATTGAGAACTCACTGAGCTCGGCGTTGTGGGGCTGACAGAAGTGGCATGTATGAGGACTGAGACAGGCTTAAGAATTTCTTTCTCTCAGTCCTCCTGTGTAACAATGAAGCTTTCTTAATGCTTCAGAATCACTAATAAGAAAACTGATGTTTTGGATATAAACCTTTCCTGATCAATATGGATGCTGTAGCTAAGTTTAGTTCTTTTTTGTGGAAGAGGCTATCCCTTCAGCCTTTCTAGCTGTCTGTATTGTTCATGTGTATTGTGGTCTCCATGAAAATCAGTAAGAGCTCAATTAGGATTCAGGATGAAATTTATGATAGGAAAGGTGTGTTTGTTTTTTTCCCCCCTCTTTGGTCACACATAGCTACCATATTTTGTCATCAGATTCCTGCAAAGATTCTGGAGAGAAGAGGGGGACAGCTAGAGGCTAAGAATATGTGATCTTCATAAAGAAATACTATAATTTGCTTGAAATATTACTCAGTGGACATAATTATCTTACTAGCAGACTGCCCTTAGTATAATTAATAACAGGACAACACAGACAGCTGAATAGGCTGGCAGTTATTGTGCAAGTAACTTCTTTGCATGTGTAAAGACTGATCCAATGATAGAAAGAATTAAACTAGATGCTAAAGTGCTGTAGACTGCAATAGTATCTTATGGGGGTAAATTAAGCATGATGCAATGCTAAACTTTTTAAAATATATAGAAGTTAAGTTAATGAGGGACTTAAATATGAATGAATACCTAACTACTAGCATAATGTATTGGTTTAGCTGTATCTTAAAACAAATTCTGATCATACTGACTTGTTACTAGCTTTTTAGCTCAAGGCTAGTTAGTTGGAGTGTGTGTATACACACACACATGTCTAAAACTCTTTAAGACAAAGTGCCTTGGTAAGACATAAAAACTTGAGTCAAACAAAGGCCAGCATGTTTAACTGTCTCCCTTGCATAACTTTTTGAAAACTTTTCCTGGTGGAACAAAGCTGCTATAACATAAGGGACTGTGTGCAAACATGTCAACTGAAAACAAGGTGTCACAAATTCCTCCCGAACAAGAAGGAAGCTTTTTGTATGAGAATTATAAGGGTTAAAGACTTAAATAAGACTGAAATATCCGTTTTTATGTCACTAACAACTCTATTGCCATAATGTGTCTATAGTGAACTGCTACCAAACACTAACAACTCTTCTGTGCTATGCAAATTGCAACTCAATCTCTTACTTGATAAAGAAATGTAGATGGGGTAATAAAAAAAAGTACATAACCCAACCCGCTCTACTAGAGTATCTGAATTCATTTGTCAGGTTATGGCTTTAAGTAATTTTAGAACTAGGAGTCTTTAAGGTGCCACCAGACTCCTTGGTGTTTTTGTGGATACAGACTAACACGGCTACCCCTGATACTTAACATAGAACTCTTGTTTACAGCCAAGACAGCTAGTATTTGATTTAAATGCTTTACATCTCAGCTTGGCCTGTGCACTTTAAGCATGGCTGTCTGGAGTGTACTAACTCTTGTTTATAATCTGTTGGAGTGAAGTTTGGTTAAAGTAGGTAGGCTACTGTGTATTCACTGTTTAAATCAGTAGTTCTGCCATGCCCTCATAGGAAGAACGCATATTCTGTCTTTCCCTTGTGACTTCAGCAGCTGACTAAACACATGACTTGCTATCAACAAACTAATAATACTTTGTCTAGATTTGGTGGATACTTTGCATTCTGAACTTTTCCTAATAAAGTATAATGCTTAAGCACTTAAAATGTAATCCCAAACTTCTCTTCCACATGCACTGTTATAGTCTAATGCCATTCCAGGCTTCTAGTTCAGAAAGGTACAAGATTGGATTAAGTTGTAAAGCCATACAACAGTCTTTAGCTTTGTCAACAAGTAATCTACTGCAACTGCGGAATCTAATATATGAAGATCTTCAGAAATTGTAATCAATTAGGATGATCAAGAAACACTTCTCAAATTCTTAAAGTACAATATAACAGATTGTTATTTCTAGAGTACTAATCTACAAAGATGCTTAAGGCAGAACACTAGATATTGTGAAGCATGGCTTAAAAATACACTAATGTAACTGGTCACACTGGAACAGCTCTGAAATAAATCTAACTAGATTCTCCACAGCTGTTGGGGTTTTTGGTGTGTTTGGTAAGTCAAAGTGGGTTCTGTAGCTCAATGCCTATTTGCTTTTGGACCATACTCAAATGTCCAAGGACAAGAGTGCTTTTGGACTCTGAACTTCAGTAGCAATTTTTATTACATCGTCTTGTGTGGACGTCTCATGTGACTACCTGTCGGGAACAAATTTATGGACAAAACTTCTTTGGGGAGAGCCCATTGTTGTGTGACACGATATAGATAGCTTCAGTTTCTAACTTGTATTAGACTCTATCTCTCCTCCTGGGGTAGAGGAGAATGTCTCTTCCTAGAAAATTAAGTTGCAGAATATTTGCAAATGTCATGCTGTGAAACTTTACCAGTCCAAAGGTAAGACACTGTAAGATGCAATTAAGTGGGGTGTACACAAGACTGCCTACTTAACTGCTATTGGAAGCAGTTGTTCTGACAGACCCAAATTGTTTTGATGTAGGTGGCCTACAAAGCCTGGTCTAAAACTAAAGATTAAGGAATAAGGCAAAGGATGCCACCATACTACTAAGATGCAAGGAAAAAAAAACTACTGATCCTCTAGAATGGTGGTGGATTACTGTGTAGCAGGATGCCAAGAAACTTTAGCCTATAGTCAAAGCCCAAACTATACAAAAGTGCATCAGTTTAATTAAACTATTTTGGAATCTGTTAAAAGGTGAAGTTTACACTCAATGTTAAAGTCCAACATAGCTATGCTGGTTATTTCCTCCTACCCAGTCATACCCCTGGCTGATAGAGCTATGCTGATCTAACCTCCAGGGTAGAGACCGATAAGAATGCCTCCACTAACCTAACTACTTTTGCTCAAGGATGGTGTTTTTACACCAACTGGAAAACCTCCCTTCAGTCAGCATAGATAGCTACGCTGCCGTAATATAGACAGTCTATACTGGCATAGTGTCTGTAGTACAGACATAACTTTTAGTCTATAACCTACAGTATATAGACTCTGGTCTAGCTCAGGCTTTTTTGCCAAAACTTTGTGTTTATCACTGGGTCCCATTACCAGTGGTAGAATTCTTTCCTAGGTCAAAAAGCTCAGGGCTGTGACTTGCAGAAAGTAACACTCTTCCCACCTCTCCCTAAAAAGCTTGTTTTCATTATGCAGCCAAAGTAGGAAACATCAAGTGCAGCTTAAATTCAGTAGCCTGTACCAAGGAAAGCATGGTGCAGACAAACACTGGAGCAGTTGCAGTTCAGGTACAAGACTCTGAATTGACATGACTGGCAGAAGCCATAGAGCATTAATGGCTGTGCACAATAAACAACCTAGCATGCATTTTGGTGGTGGTGGTAGTAGTGATCTTCCGGCGCTGGCTTTACAGTTAAAAACTGTGCCCTAATCTGCTATCCAATGGCAAAGCTTCCTGAGGAACAGGCACTTAGCATATGAAGAATACACTACTTGTAAAAACATTGACTTCAAACACAACAATATATTGGTAATCACTACTGTCAACTATTGTTTAGTGCTTTCTTTCCATCTGTGGTCTTCTAAAACAATGATCTCTTAGCCACCTGCCTCTATTGTCAAGGCTAAACTTAATTTTTTCCTGTTTAGAGAATAGCCATTTTAAATTTAGCCTGGTCAACTTAAAGATTTTCTGTCTGGTCCTGTTAATTGCATAGTTAAAACTGACAGTTGATAAAATACTACTATCTTGCAGCTAAATGCTGGAATAGGGCATCTTTAAACAGTTGGAAGCATGACTTATTGGAAGCTGAAACCTGTCATAGAGGAACAAGTACATTTCTAAACTCTGGCTAAGAAAACCTAGTCAAGACAACATACAAGCACAGGAACCAGTAGGTTTCTAAGAAATACAGACAGCATGTTTTTGTCACATGTTGGATTTTCTTCCCTGATGTTCCCTAATTCAGACATCCTTGCTGATCTTGTGCTTTTTTGAGCAAGCAGCTCTTAAGGTTCACTTTGCTGCTACATTTTCTGCTCAGCACAGATCTGCCTCAGTGATGTCATTGTTGCTGTTAGCCTAGTGTTCCTGTGAGACTGCTCTATCGCTTCTACAGCCAGGAATGAAAAGTTCTATACATGAGGCAAGCTGTTTCTCAAACAGTGCTTTTGCTAATGCATACTTGCAGTGATGGTGAGGAAAGCAAGACTTTGTCAAGGCTACAGAAATGTCAGTTTATAGCTAATCTCATGACCTTGGGTTTTGTCACTGGGGAACCTTTTCTTAGGGAGCACTAGCTATTCTCTCAGTATAATCTTCATAAATGCAGCTTTCGGTGAGACAAGATTAAAGTAAACCTTGTACAAAACTACAACATAAATCCCCCCCTACAAACTATTTGGGGATGGTAAATGAGGTCTTTTTTCCGTACATTTTTATAAGGGATGTTTTTACATTGATTACCTCTTTATGGCAACAGTTTGCCTCAAAGACGATGTAGGGATCAAAGCAGTTGAGTTCCTGTCTCACTGCAGCAGTTTGAGTAGCTACAGGCCAAGTTTCAAGTAACAGGCCTCACCATGGATAATGGAGCCACAGGGCCAGAAGATGAAACTGGCACGCTACTAGCACTGCACTTTGTGTGCGCACACTACCTGTCTTCAGCCTCTCGGACTCCCTGATGGAGTGCAGCCCTCCATGTAGCCCGATAGTGGCATCTGCCCATGCTGCTTGAAAGTTTTCAAGTCCTTCTTGCAAATGTGTTTGAACCAGAGCTTAGTCAGCCCGGTGGTCTTGGAGCATCTGCAAGTCTCCATGCAAAAGATCCTTTGGAGTGACTAATACAATATTTTATGTAGCTACACTTGTAGCTTTCTCTAGGGTTTGGGTTATATGACCCATATTTAATTAGCTATTAATACTAATAGCTGAAATATTCATCTGATTTGAGATGGGCATGCATGTTTTTTGTGAGGTTTTTTAACATTACTGACAAATGGTGGCTGTTTTCCTAGGAAAACATTACAAATTCCTTGTGGTACCAGATTTGAGTGATTAAGCTTGAGGGAGCTGATTTGGGCCTGTAAATATAAGCAGTAAGAAACTGAACTGACAAACACCAAGGCTTAATTTGGCTAGTTTAAAATAAGCATTCCTGGTAGTCTGTGTTATATAGCAGAAAGTGTTAATGAAGGTTCTGTTACAGAATATCTTACAATTTTTAAGCAGTACATTTTATACTTGTGTACTAGGCTTTAGACAGGCTGGTTTATTTGGCTTTGGAAGGGACCGGATAACAATATTTCCATTCTTATTTTTTATTGTACAAGTTCTTAGATGCAGTTAATAAATATATCTTAGTACTGTTTGACTTAGAAGGAAAAAAATCAAATGAAGAAATGGGTAGCTGCTAGTTACCTAAGAACAAGATGCCTTCTGTTATGGCTGGGTCTCAATCATTCTCATTTAGCTAAATTGAATGCTTGGTTTTGGCTTTTTGCCAGTGTCTTGCATTGGAGCACACTTCTGCTGCACCTGAGCTAGTGGGGTGAGATTAGTAAAGCTGCATAGAATTAAATTGATTTACAAAGTAAATGACTCTGAAGCTAAAGATTTCTTTTCAGTAAGAAGTTACAGCTGTCCTTGTTCTGATATGTTAATCTTATGTCACTGGACCATTTCACATTAAGTTGCCGTGGCTTGCTCCAAACCTGACTACTTTCAGGAAAAATAAGTAGGACAAATAACCTTAACTGTCAGTGTAGTAACTCTTCTGGTGTAGCTGCAGGTTCAGTTCTGTATAGCTGGCCTCCAGATCCCTTGAAGGATACAAGATTACTCTTCTGAATAAATATAGTGTCCATGTCTTCCTCTGTGGCTTCATACTGCAGTAACTCCCCTGGTTCAAGTGACCCAGAGCAGGGCTTCTCTAGAATATACACAATGCAGCAAGGGTAGACCATTTAATATCAGGGTGTGGTATCTTACTCCACAGACTGGTAGAATGAGAGGTAGACACCCAAGTAAAAAAAGCCACTGCTGCTTAATTATACATTTGTTTCCCAGACAAACTCCTTCCTCTTCTAATTAAAAAGGGTTAGAGGGAGGGGAGAACAGTGAGTAACTTGAAGGTGATGTGAAGAGGAGTCAGTGCCCTCACTTTTGTCTAGGTGTACCATGCTCATCACTGTGGATCTGAGTACCTTATTTGCTTTGGAAACACTGATCAGATCTTCTATTTCCTACCATTAGAAACCTCAGTGTTTTGTAATGCTATCTTTGAGGCTTTCTTGAAATACTCATATGTATTTGCAGCCGTCTCTTCCCTTGAAGACTCATTGGATATGCCTTTGCTAACAATAGCTTGCTTAACTCAAAGGCCTGAGTCATAAATGGAAGGAATCACCTTTATTTCTCTCTCCAGTCAGGTTTCACTTCTTAGTTGGATTCTAGTCTTTAAGATAGAGGTAGACAACCCATGCATGTCATTGGTAGGCAGGCCAGCACAGTTTTAAGACCCTCTAGGGCCTCCTTTGTAGCATAGAGGTTAAATAGAAATTTCTTCTGTCATACTTCCACTCTTAAGGTACTATGCAGTGTTGGAAATCTAGAGGCTAAACTGGAAAGAAATCCAATTCCTTTGCAATAGATAAACACCTGTTAAACATCTCAGCAACTTTAATTCTCTGTAGTGTGAGCCTTCAACTCATAAAACTTTCCCACTGATGCTACCAGTTAATTTCTTCTAGTGAAGAAACTAGTGTTGACATGGCAGGTGGTGGTGAACACTCTATTGTCTAACACCACCTAAACACCAGGTTTTAACCCTCATGTTGGCACTCCTGCAGCCTTGTCTAATCTAGAAAGGGATATCCTATTTTCCATGGTGGTAATACCAACTGGTATAGGCAAGACCCTAGTGATGCTCTGAGGACAACTCTAATCTAGCCTTAAGGATGGATAGGGGCTCAGTCTCAGTCATTTTAGTGTTTGGTCCTGATTCGGCCTTCCTTAGGGCTTGTCCATCTGGGCAAGTGATATTAGAATATGCTAAGGTGTGAATTTAAACCAATATAGCTTTACCTGCATAATTCTCATGTAAGTACTTATTCCAGTATGACTTTTTTGTCTCTGGGGAAGGTGTTTAAGCTGAACCAAAAAAGGCCACTCTTGTACTAGAATAAGTGCCCACATGGGAGTGATGCTGGTAAATCTTCCTGCATAGAGAACACCATTAGCAGTAAACTTGACTCACTGCTTGGTCTCAAGATCCAGAAATGCATTCAGGAAACACTTTTACAAGATGTGGGAGAAGACTTGTGGGAAGTGGAGTCACCTCAGGTACTAAGGTGAGGGGTTTTGTAGAATACCCATTGAAGCAAAAAGCAGGTATTGGGTGCATTGTGAATGGAAGATTCCACTGGCACCTGATCTCTTTAAGCGTTCTGCAGGAGGAGGAGAAAAATGCCACCACCTGGTGGCATGGCAATGTACTGAGCAAGAACACTGCTGGTGAGGCTGACACTTAACCTAAAACTTCCTAGCAGTTTATTCTGGGAACAAGGATAGGGATGGGGACTTATTTAAAATTAGCTTCCCCACTAGTTCAAGGACCTGGAGAATGGGGAAGATAATCTCTTCTCACTAGAGGTAATCCAGGAGAAGGCGCTATCAAGGACTAGGAATAACATTGGAGGAGGGGGTGGAATCCTAGCACCTTTTCCTTCTAAGCAGCTGGGGCTAGGCTTCTCATTGGGTGTTCCTCATAGGGAGAGGCAAGGGTGGGGATGGGGTATGGCAACCCTTATCTAATATCAGAGTTTGTGCGTAGCCTTGCTAAAATTGCTCATTCTGTGTACCCATCCTAAAATTGCAAAGACTCTCCCTCACCCTTGTAAGATTCTTCTCCCATCAGGGAATGTCTACGCTGCAATTGGAAAAAAAAAAAAAAAAAAAAGCACTGAGGCTTGGAGCCAAGATCAGCTGGCTTGGGCTAAGGCTGCAGGGCTAAAAATTGCAGTGTAAACATTTGGGCTTAGGCTGGATCCAGGCTTGAGACCCTTCTCTCTTCTCTTCCCTTCTCCCCCCCCCCCTTGTGGGGTCTCAGAGTCTGGGCTCCAGACCAAGTCCAAACCTCCACGCTGCAATGTTTATCCCTGGAAGTCTGAGTCAGCTGACCTGGGCAATGGGTCTCTTACTGCAGTGTAGAAGTACTCTATCTTTTTGCCTCTGGCATATTCCATCTCATTGACTGAGACCTTTGAAATCTTGTTTGAAAACCCCCTGTAAAAGTTGTGCTGATAGACATCCCTTGCTGAAGAAAATCTTATATGGTGGCTTTCTTCAAAAGGAGTAGCTTTTATTGGTATTAACAAACCTAAGGATAGCAGTTGTAAATTTTTTGGATATCAGGCAAGGCTGACTTACAGCATTTGCTTTCACAGCGAGGGAGTTTCAGGTGATTAAACATGCTGAGCCCACACATGATGCTGTAATTTCAGGCTGTGCAACAGCCTGAGACAAGTACTGCTTCTATGGACACCAAAGAGAGGGAGCAATGGCAGTAGGGGAAAACACAAGGCCAGGAGGAAATAAAAATGTAATTGGCGATCTGAGTCAACATGTACAGAAACCAATCTGACAAAGGGACATCAACTTACATTATCCTGTAAACCAGCAAATTTCCCTGTTTAACTCAGTTTTTGTTTTTTTAATCTAATGTCTCAAGATTTAGTTTTTTGGGTTGGACAAGTCTGTCTAGTCAATTTCACTTCCAGGTTCAATGTTGAAATGTTTACAGTATCTCCAGTTTTTTTTTCCCCCTGTCCTTTTGGATTGCAAACACTCTTATTGGACTTGAGCCTTTAGGCTCAATTTTAGATTTAATGTCCCTAAAACTGCCAAATGCTTCATTCAAGCTTTCACTTTTACACTTGTCCATAATCCATAAGGTTATGATTTTGTCACTTTTTTTAGTAAGTCACAGGCAATAACCAGAGGTTCACAGAAGCCCATGATCTGTCTGACTTTTACTAAAAATAATGAGAGGGGGCACAGCTGATTTTTTTGCGGGGAGGAATGACTAAAGCCCAAGCAGAAGGGGGGGCACAATTCCCAGCACCCTCAGTGGCTGGGCACAGAAAATGTCATGGAGATCTCTGAAGACACAGTCCATGACCTCAGACATAATCTTATCCTTAATCCACAATTTTAACAAACATGCTCTGTGGTGCAGTTTTATATTTGACTCTAAAATAACTCAGACTTTTGTGCACAGCTAATATTGACCCCCCGCCCACACTGTATTTGGAGGGCAGCAGAAAGTATAATTGAGCCATGATATAATTTTGTTTCTAAACTTTCACAACTTTGAGACTAATCACAGGTGCCACGTCCTCAAGAATTCTGTAACCTTCAAATCCTGGGTGTCAGTTACAGGGTTAACTGCACCTCTTCTCTTCTGGTTTCTTCAAGTACATCCCCCTGGGGCCTCACACTGAAGTCTCTCGATATGTAGTCACCTGATTTCCACACCAGGCTGCAGCTGCAGTCCCCTATGCATCAATGATTTTTATCTTGGCAGGTCTGACTTGTGTCTAGGACCTAGGATTCTAGTCCCCTGTGACAGTGGTGTGTAGTAATGAAACGGACTTCTTAAAGCATAGTATTTAGAAGCAAAGCATTTTGGAGAAAGTGGATCTTAAGTCAGCCTGTATGCAGGGATACTTTATCTACTTACTGTCGACCACTCCTTGATGGTCACCTGATAGGCCAACAGCCTAAAGCAGAGGTGGGCAAACTTCTTGGGCTGAGGGCCACATCTGGGTGGGGAAATTGTATGCAGGGCCAGGGCAGGGGAGTGTGGGGTGTGGGAGGGGGTGCAGCAGGGGGCTCAGGAGGTTGGGGTGCAGACTGCAGGAGGGAGCTCAGGGCAGGGAATGTGCAGGAGGGGTTCAGGCTCCAGCCTGTCACCACTTACCTAAAGCAGCTCCAGGGTGGCAGCAGCAGCACCACTCTCAGAAGTAGCCGGCATCATGTCCCTGCGTGGCCCCTGGGGGAGGAAGGGGCACAGGGCTCCATGTGCTGCCCTTGCCATGCCTAAGTACCTCCCCCAAAGCTCCCATTGGCCATGGTTCCCCATTCCTGGCCAGTAGGAGCTGCAGGGGTGGTGCCTGGAGGCAAGGGCAATGCACTAAGACCTCTGGTTCTCCCCCCCCCCCATGGTGCCAGCCACTTCTGAGAGCAGCAGGAGGCCTATGGCAGCATGGGGGGGGCAATCCCGTGAGGCAGATCCAAAGCTCTGAGGGGCCAGATCTGGACTGCAGGCCATAGTTTGCCCACCCCAGTCTAAAGTCAGGTTTGTGTCTCTCCCCACAACCTATGCCATCTGTCTCCTCCTGAGATGGTGCTTTGACTGCTTTGTCCTCTTGATCTCTAGTCTCCTGGCCTGGCAAAGCAGCCTTGCAGCTTCTGACTGGAGCCTGGAAGTTAAGCCATTGTCCTGTAGCTCCCCCCAGTGTAAGTTGATTTTTCTATCACTATTGTGTTGTCATGCTTGCCTTTTTCTGTCAGTCCCCTGTCCCACCCCCTTCCCCCATTAAGCTAGTTTAATGTTTGTATGGGAAAGTCTAAATGTAATTTTATGAATACTATTTGTATATTTGGTATTAGATGGAACTGCTATGTATCTCTAACTTGTACACAAACATCAGTACTTGATATTTGGTATCTGGCAAATAACTATCAAAACAGAATAGTGAATAAAGTCTCTTCCTAGTAAAGCAGGAAATTAAAGTTAAATGTGTTGAGTACTAGATAAGACACCCTGCCTCAAGGAACTTACTAGATACTTGCAAGTAATTCTCTTGGGACCCTTGAAAAAGCTACGCTTTAGCATGCCTTACCCATGATGTACAGACAAACTGACACAAGTAGTTGTCCAAAGTGAAAAACCTAGTCCTGGCTCCCATCCTGGCCTCTAACTACTGGACTCCATGATCTCTTCAGGATATAATCTACTGAGAAATAACATCTTAAAGTAATGTTGTAGCCATGTTGAAAACTTGTCCCTTCCACTCACAGAAGTATCAGCTCACCCACATTGACTAAGATGACATTCCTTTAAATGTCCACAAGAAACTGGCCACTGGATTGACTTAAGATAGTGTGGCTGAATCATAAGTTACAATGGCTTCATTGCTGCATCTTTTCTGAGTATTGGCTTCTGAAACCTGGTTGGTGGAACCCTGAAGGATGTTTTACCCTCTGTAAAACAAAGCACTCCAGCAGCATGTCTTGCTATCAGCATTTCAAAAGCTGATAGGAAACTGAGGCTCTAGACTAACTGAAAATTGCAGTAATTTTAACCTTTCTCCCAAAACAAGTCCACTGATCACTTGTTGACCCATGAGGAGGAGCTGACTGGTCACATGGTGCTAGCTGCTCATTTTCAGCTGTATCTATGGGTGTCTAATCTGCAAAGAGGCTGGCTGCTCCTTGTTTCCAATTTCCTCTTTTTGGGACTGGAGCTGCCAGCTACCAATGGGCAGGGGGGGAAGAGCACACTAAAGGGAACAAAACAGATGGGTAGTAATATTTGAGGGGAGGTAGTCTTTGAAACACTGAATTAAAATGTGGCCCATATCAAATCTTAAACCCAACTTGGTGAAGCTTCTCAAATTATCAGCTTTCTCAAAACATGCTTGATTCATATTTTTGTGCTCCTGCTCATCAAGAGGTCTATCTTTGAAGTCCTAACTGGCAAAAGGACACTCAATTCTACAGAAACACACAGTCCACTTAAAATGCCATTAACACTTCCTGTAATTTGGGAGACTTAATTACTTTCATATACATCTGACAGGAAGCTGCCATCTGTTACTGCTACTATACAGATACATCTGAATGCATAGGCACCATCTGAGGTGCTGTACAAGCATAGTGAGTTCCTCAAGGATGGTACTAAATACTTAAGTGTTTGAAGAAAAGCTCAAAGTGAAGTAGTTTTGTGGTAACCATGACATAGTAAACACTTTGCTTGTTTAAGTTTAAGGAGCACTTCTGCATCCAAACAGTAGCTGTTGTTAACTGACTTAAATGTAAACTCAGGAGCCTCCGAAAGAAAGCTCTATCTTTTGGCTTTAGTTAAATGTGTAATTGTAATGGCATAACTTGTTCCATAAGGGAAACTAAGTCTAACTGTTGTAAATGATGCCTGAAGGGTACTTGCAGATGAACAGAAGGCATTTCCTTAACATGCCTGCAAGAAGTGTGTTTTGCTCTGTGGACCTCTGGACAACGTTCTCAAGGTAGCTTATAATCCATTTAAAAGTACTCTGTATGCACAGTGACTCAATAGGGTCAAGGAATGTTTGCCTGGCCAGAGATCTCTAATGCCTGAGTCATAACAGAATAAGCAAGGCTGTACCTAATGCTTAACTATGACATGCTATTCTGGGCTGCCAATTAACTGCATCCCTTACTGCATCAAATCATGTCATGTGGATCTGCTCATTCAGTTAGATTTCTTGTATTGGGCTCTCCACTTAATGGCATCAAAACTGGATTGATCATAATGGATACCACATCCTCCCCAAAACCTCTAAATGCATGGGTCAGACTAGCTGCTGTCGTCTTAACAAACAACCAGTTAATTAGTTCAATCACTAAATTTGCTTCATCTCTAAACCTTGTCTGGTTTAAGTCACACTAACCACCTAACATTGTTGCCGCAGAATTTAACCATGTGTAGTGGTAAAGGTTTGTCCTTTGACTGAACAGCTACCATCAAGTCTAGTTCTGATATCTAGTGTCAAATGAGCATCTGAACTTCAGATGTAATTTTTATTCACCAAAAGGTCACAATTTGCATTGGTTGGTATATGTTGAACCCATGGTGGACTTCACTTCCGACAGCACATTTCAGAATAGAAAAAGGCACTTCAGTTAACCCACCAAGTAGAAGTATTAAATTCCTGAGAAATTGCTTTCTTAGCTACCCAGTTAGCAGCAAAGTTATGCTGTTCTCTTGAAGTATTATAAATAGACCTCTTTCATGGGGGGAGGTGACCAGGCCTCTGGATATCTTGCCACTTCTAGGATGGAGTAGTGGGAAGTTGTCACATTTCAAGCTGAAAGAATGCTTCAGGACAATGGGTGTCTACTTAACTTAGATCTTTTATTCACAAAATCCATATGTACTCTTTCCACTTTAATTTCTCTTAAACTACTTTCCTTCATGCAGAATGTCATGACTGGTGAGTAATAGAAATCTCTTGAAGTGGATACCATCCTCTAAATGTTTAGCTCAACTTCTGAGAGGGAAAACAAAGACATTTCCCTACACTAGCCCTGGAGTGGAAGAGTTTCAGTATAAGCCTTGACTGCAAACATTTGCTTGTGAGGTTTTATTGGATCACTTACTGAAATACTAACTTCAAATAACCTGGCATAATTCCCAATTACTCTGCTACCAGGATATCTGCTGGGTCAAAGATCCCATAGTATTCCTCTACAAGAGCAGAGGTGTTCTGCTGGGCTGTTCTGGCCACATCAGCCAGGATGAATACCTGTACTGCTGTGCTTCCTAGCTAACAGCACTAATTAAATAGTGACTACCTATTACACTAGTTTCCTCTTAACTCTGTCCATTTTATTCAGAGGTATCAAAGAACACTTGTACTGTTCCATCTGCCCCACACATTATGATGGTCCTTTTTTCCTCTGCTGTTTAACACTTGCTCACCCACTATTTTGTGCATCCTAGCCACACACCTAGAACTTAAAATTTACCAGAAGATTCATAGTCAGATGGCTTAAATGCTCTTTGCCACCACTGAAGATATAGTTGGGGAGCAACTACCTTCCCTCTTTCTGTTGGCTGGCAGGGGGAGGTAAGGGTTCAAACTGCTCTGGTTCTCACCCTTGTATGATCATCTCTACTAGTAATGCCCAAGGCTATCTTTTCCACACTCTGCAGAAGGGACAAGCACTGTCCCACTTTCAACCTCAGAGCTTCCTAGCTATTGTCATGAATGTCCCTGCTACCCTGCCCTCCATTTTTGGGCTGTTCTTGGCAGTATTTTCAGTTTCTCCACACTTCTACTGCTTGGAGTGGAAAACTGACAAACTGGTAACTTTGCAGGTTGGCAACACTACAAGCAACAAAATCCCTGGGACTCTTTTCAGACCTTAAGACAACAGCAGTGCATTACTTACACAGGTCCCAATTGAAAGCTTAGACTTGGCTGGAGCTGATAGCTTTCCCAGGAGAGTGCTTATTCCTTGCCCTGAAGATGAACTTTTCAAGCCCCCTCATATTCTAGGGCTGAGGCTCTCAACCATTCCAGATTACTGGACCCCTTTCAGAAGTCTGTCTTACATACCCCAAGTTTCACCTCACTTAAACTAGTTGCTTATAAAAATATGAAAGTGTTACAGCACACTATTACTGAAAAATTGCTCTCATTTTTATCATAGAATCAACTTGAATATAAATATTGTGTGCAGCAGAATCAACAAAGTAATTGTATGAAATTTTAGTTTGCACTGACTTCACTAGTGCTTTTTAAGTAGCCTGTTCTAAAACTAGACAAATACCTAGATGAGTTGATGTACCATCTGGAAGACTTCTGCTTACCCCCGAGTGTATACATACCTCTTGGTGAGAACCACTGTTCTGGGGGAAACAGCCTCCTCACAGTAGTACAAGGCAGACTCATCAAACATCAGTGTGCACTACACCTGTTTGACAGTAGACTACTGTAAAGGTAACTGATTTGGATGTTTTGGGGCACTGCCATGTCTCAGCTTGTGCATCCATCCAGTTGATTATCAAGTAACTTAAGAGTGTTAAGTGAAAGTTAGAGAGGTTGTGAGCATCTCTAGGGCATCTTTTTAATTTGTAGAGATGCATGTTTAAACAGCTGGTCCTGTCCCTGAGGACTGGAAACAAAAGGGCATAGTCACAATGGTATCGTCTCATGCTGCCTCTTGACAATTGCAGAAGAATTTCTAATAAGTTGCACTTTAAATAAGCACTTATATTTCCTCTAATGACTATTACTACAGAATGGTATATACTGATTGGAGTTGGAAGAACACAACTTCCTAGGTAACTTCTGACTCTTCTTGGGAACTATCCAACAGTTTTAGCTATAAAGCTCATCTGGCTTTTCTGAAATCAGAACTGGTAAAGACACAGCTCTGCTCCTTGCCTGGCTAGTAGGTTTGAGCTATGGGGTTTTGTTTTTTGAAGAGGGAGCACTGGGAGACTGAGAATGTAGATGCCTGGATTATGCACATTTCAGTGAAGTTTTTAGATTTAGCCTCCAAGGCTGCTGGATCAACCTGTGCTCTTGGGAGGAGGGAGAACTTCCTAAGTCATGAATAAGGCAAAGGACTCTTGTTTAGAGAGTACCTAGTTTCCCTAGCAAAGATTAAGCCACCAGAAAGGAATGCTGCTGACTGGTTTAGTGACTGACAGGAGTTTTCAGATGGTCTCCAAGAATGGCTGGCTGGAGCCAGTGCAAGAAATGTGAATATGCTCTCCTACAAGATAGTAACACTATTAGACTTTCTTCTAATGAGTCATTTAGCTCTAATTCCTCACTAGGAGGGTCTACACATTTGGTATAAAACAATTGGTATTCAACTTTTCACAACTATCAAGCTAGAAATGTTATCTAGACTGGATAAATAGTCCAATTGCCCAATATAAGAATCTCTCTTCTTTGGCCTGCATAGCTATTCTGAAACTAACTTGCTTATCTGGCCAGCAGTCATCTTATAGAACAAGACTTGCAGACAAAGTTTTCAGGAAGCTGCTTTAGAATAGCAATTGATAGTTCTTCCATTTCTACTAGAAACATACAGCAGACTGTCTCTTGTATGCTCTAGTTCTCTAAAGGTAGACTTTAGAGACTTGTTTTACCAATCTTACATAGTGGTACACCTAATCTGAACTGGTTTAGGTTTAACAGGTTCCCTTTAGTAAAGGGACTAGTTCATACTATGCTTACCTTTGCTTTGACTAAACAAACACCAATTCATCTGATTTGGGTAACTGGCTGACCAACATGGAGCACAGGCTGAGATGATCTTCTGGAGAGGAAGAGAATCCCTAAGGATTTGCCACTATAGCTGAATTGGCACTCTCTCCTTGCACAGATGCAGCTTATGCTGGCTTTTAGTGGTGTAGATTATACCAGTTCCCCAAACAACAAAAGCTTCTACCAGCAAGAGTGCTTATGCTAGTATAACTGAGTCTCCATCAGGGCTCTTCCCAACATAGTTATATCTGTGGGGTGGCTCTTCACTAGTAAGTGCACTCTCCTTCTCTTCCCCCTCCCCACACCACACCTGCTAGACCAGCAAAACTAAGCCTAGACAAGGCCTAAACTAGAGCAAGTCTGCAAAACTACTCTCCAAATGAACATGCTCTTGACAATACCCTCAACAACCTTCCTGCATTTTTGAATACAAAAAACCTACTTGTCTTTGAGGCTATTTCTACACTGGCAATTGAACAACCTCTCCTCTTTAAGAGGTGCTAAACCTCTTCTCTTCCCCCACCCCAAAAGACATTTTGATAATGCACTGTTCACATTGGCACTTATCAGGAGCATGCTCCTACTGACAACACACCCTGCTTGTTGTGGGAGGGGTTGTTTGTCAGCTCTGGCAGGAGAGCTGGCAAACAGCAGCTACACTTCCTGACTTGTAGCAGCACAACCATGTCGCTAAAAGCTGTGTAGTGTAGACCTACCCAGTGGGAGAGACTGCACTGTTTTTTGGGTTTTGGTTGTCCTTGGGTGGAGGGGCACTTTGCTGCTTGAAGTGCTTTAACAAAAAAGCTTTGGTTCTGAGGCTCTCCATAGCTTTGAGTAGATTAATGATTGATGGTGAAAGTCTATTTGAATGCATGTTTCACTAAAGTGAAGGTAGTTTAAGAAGCTGCACCTTCACAGTCTGCCACAGATTTAAAAGATAACACAAATATCCTAAAGCCTATGTTAATACTAAAGGCACAATATCAAATTTAGCTTGGAATAGCCTTTGTAAAATCTCTCAAACGTTTTGGAAGAATGAATGTCCCATAGAAGGCTTTCCATAATAGCATAGTATGAGAATCTGCTTAAGCATGCAACTCCTTCCATATGAGGATGTCTTGCAATGGGACAAACTCAGTAAATTTGTGAAACCACAACTGGAGAAGAGAATTGAGGTTAATTGCCCAGTATTGTACAAGAAGTCTGTAGCAGAGCCAGTAAATAGAACTTGGTCCTATGCATTAATTCTACAACATTCCCTTGTAATAAAACAAACTAGCCCATACTTACCCAACACCACAGGATACAAGGGAGCATCCCTCATAGACCAAGGGTCTCTACTGACCTGCCCACAAACTGCTTAAGGCAGGGTGGCCAGCCTGAGAAGGAGCCAGGATTTACCAATGTACATTGCCAAAGAGCCACCATAATAAATCAGCAGCCCTGCTGATCAGCACCTCCCTGCTCCCTCCCCACACTTCCCAATCAGCTGTTGCATGGTGTGCAGGAGGCTCTTGGGGGAGGAGGGAGGGAACACCAGGCTCATGGGAAGGGGGGTAGGGCATGTAGCCAAGCCAGGGGTTGAGCAGTGAGCACCCCTCAGCACAATGGAAAGTTGGTGCCTAGACAAGGAGCTGCATATTAACTTCTGAACTATATGTGGATCTGGAGTCGCAGGTTAGCCACCTCTGGCTTAAGAGGCTTCACAAACTAGATTCAATCAGCCAGATGGCTTGTGAAAGGCAGCATGAGCTCAGTTTAGCCTACTGAAAAAAGGCTTTTGTAATTAGCTTGGAAAGTAGGGATAGTAGTTCTGGATCAATGGACACCAGCCTGGAAACAAAGGTTGCTGATAAGAGATCAGGGCAGCAGAAAAAGTTGCTCCCTAGACAGCAGGCTGTCTAACCTGAGGGCCTTGCTTTCAAGAGATCTAAGCTAGTCACACTTTCTCTGGGCTAAGCCAGAAGTCATCTTAAGTTTAAATTCAGATGTTTAAAGTGGAACTGAAACAAGGATTATTGTATTAACAGTCTCACAGGTATCCCCAAAGACAAGAGAACTTCCTCCTAAGGTGCAGAAGGGTGAAGTTTCTAGAAGCTATGCCTCTTCAGTCTTGGGCATAGACAGGTGTCTGTTCCAAGTGAATTGTATCCCCATTAGGCTGTGGCCCAAGCAAGGGGAGAAACAGACTGAGGAAGACAGCACAGTTGGGAGGGGCTGTCAAGATCATCTACACCAGTGTTTAAAATCTCCTTTCATACACCATGGCAGCTCCACCAATCATTCTGTAGAAACTGCAAAGCAAATCTGGTGTAACCCAAATAAGGTAGAGCCACCTGTTACTGCCATGAACAATAAATGGAGCACAGGAATTTTGATGATCAAGGCAATAAAGCCACAGTTCTGTACCCTCGTCGTGCTCTCCTGGCCTGCTTGTAGCAATCAAACACCAAACCTGGTCAAAGGCTGAAATTCAGTGCACCAGGCACTGACTACATCTGAGTTCAGATGGGTTTTGTATGGCTTAGCTATAGCTTTCTAAAGCTGTCAGTTCATGTTTATGAATAAAGGACCCAGCTGCTCAGGCACAAGTAGCAATGATGAGTGCAGTCTTCAAAGAATGGAGACTGGCTTAATGTCCTGATCAGAATATAGCAGGACTGTGTCCATGCACAGGGTACTCAGAACTGTCATTTTCTTAGAAAGATGAAGCACATCTTAATCTTTTTTTTTTTCTCCCACCAAGCAAGAGGGATTTGTCAGTTGTGAAACTCAGTGCTACAGATCTCAAAACTCACTGTTCCATATAGCTTGCTACCTTCCTGGGCACCAGAGCCATAATACTCAGCAGTTACTTCAGACTGGTGTAGATGAAGTTTGAATGGAAACATTCTAGAATATGCAACTAAACTTGATACCCTGTTGAGTCTAGCATTCTAGATGGTCAGTCCCTTAAAATGTCAATTTCAGTTTGGCAGTTGATATTAAAACACTTTGCATCAGAACTTCACATTGCCACTTTGAGCAATACAGCCTCCTGATCATTGAAATGCCAATCCTGACTAGTACTTAATTTCTGAAGGTGAGGTGTCAGCCTAGCAGTTCCTATGTTGTCCGAAGCAATTCATAACATCTTCAATAGCAGAACTGGAGGGCTCCTAATGGAGCAGTAAGTCAAGTCACTCTACAGCTAGAGTGTATACATAACTTTCTAAGTTACTGGGAGCTCTACAAACTAATACATTTGAAGTGGCAAAAGCTGCCTCTAAATGCCAGGAAAAAGTGTATTGGCAGTGATGCTGAACTTTCCAGTAGGAGTGAAACTAACTGTATAAATTTGTTTACTTGTAGAATTTACTTTCAATTTTTTGAAAACTCTTTACTTTTCCTAGAGAAGTGAGACTCAACAGTAATTGAGAGCACACCAGTAAGACTACTTTGTACATGAATCTTTACAGAGATTAAAGTGCCTTTAGAAACCAAAATTGGCTTTAGCCTAAACTGTGCCATACAGTTGGTTGTCTGCAAGCTGGTACTTCAGGGTACTGTCACCATTCTGAGGTGAAGAAAGTTGGGTGGACTATAAGGCTTGAAAAATCAAATTTAAAAATCAGTATCATGACTGAAAGTTCAGATTTCACATGGCTGCCAACTGCTGCAGTTTTCCAATGAAGGGAGGTGGAAGCCAGCATCCCAGCTTCCACCTCCCTGATGCGGCTGTTTTGGGGGGCACAGCAGCCAGCCCTATCCTTGGGGTGGAGCAATAATTAATCTCCAGGCTGACTTGTCTGACCTCGTTTGGGCAAGGGATCAAGTCCTAGCTCACTCAATGTTTAGCTCCAGCCCAGCGGCTGCTGTCAAGCCAGCAGGGGGGGGGGGGGGGTGGGCTGGGAATGGTGCCACGCAGCAGCACCCATGAGACCCAAAGACACCACAGGAGCTGAGCCTGAGCTCCATTGTTACTAGTCTGCGCAATAGCAAGCACCACTGCCATTTGTAACATAAGTAGGTGTCATGGGGGATGGCTCCTGGTCTTAACTCCTTGCCAGCTGTTGTAGCAGTGTCTTCCTGGGTGTGACCAGGGGTAGGGGCAGCAACTCCTAACAGTCACACTGTCAGGGCTACTGGACAGCGCTGTATAGTGAGGTACCCCCTGGCCTGCAGCCCCTTTCTCCCTCAGGATTGGACCAACCAAATCCATGACTGGCCCCCACCCCACAAGTAGCTGGGGCCTCATGGGGAGGTGGAAGCAGGAATGCCTGCTTGTCTCCTTGCTGGGCACGGAGGAAATGACAGTATTGGGCTAACATTTTCTTGCAGTCCATGAAATTGTTACTTACACAGGGCCTTGATTGTAAGGCACACAAGTCTGTTTGCATAGTGCTGCTGAGTGGTGTCAACAAGAGTAAACGTCTGTGTATCCCTCTCTTGCTAAGAGTATTAAGCAGTTGACTGCTGGTCAATGGCAAATGACATCAATGACTGCTCTTCAAACTCTTCTTCCAAATAAACTCTAAAAATCACTCCTGTCACTTGTGAGGAGTCCAAATCTCAGGTCCATCCCACATTTGTCTCTAATGAATTATACCATGACCTGTTCCCTACATTGAGAACTCTGATTAAGACTGGATCAGAATCTGCTGTGACACTTACTAGAATGATTGATTCAATGCAAGCAGTTAACCCCAACAGAGCATCCTTGCCCTGAAAAGGGCATAATTGGATGAGGGGGAAAGGAGCTCTAAAACTGGATGAAACATGAAGATGAGTAACTTTAAAGTTTAGCTTAAAGTACTCCTTTTTTTCCCTCTCTAGAAAACCTTTTGAGAAATGTATAGGCCTTGGCAGAATGCTGAAATGGTGAATTATGGGGTGCCCTCTGGCTTTGTGGAACCAATAAACATGTGATTGTTCTGCAGCAGTTAGACTTTCTATAAACACAAAGCAGTACTGAATCTGCTTAAACTGGTTTAACCCAGACTTCTTTATATTGTGCTAGGCCCTACTAAGCCTATAATCTAGATGAGAAAACAGGTGGATGTAGACAGATGGGGAGCACAAGGAACTGTGGTATACAGACAAGCTCAAAATGGCAACAGTGAGCATGCCCCCATCTGTGCTGTGCTGAGAGCAACATTAAAAATGCCATTAAGGCCCCTATACTAAATATATAGTACAATCCCATCGATACTGGGCAACCAAATGAACCAATGCTGGCCAACCAATGAGAGCAGTGGAGCTAGAGCAGTATCTAAACTTGGGTCCTCAAACTTCTTCTAGCCTAGTGAAGAGGACCTCAGAAGCAGAAATTCTATCAACTGTTCAGCTCAACAGTCAGTTCTCCAAGTACACTATAGTGTATTAAAAACATGATGCCACAGCTGACTCTTCTAAGAAGCTTACAGTGGGGGGGGGGGGGGAGTCCCTTTCAGTAAATTGACCCTTAGCAACCATTTTTGCTAAAACTTTTTTAAACATATTTTAAATGAAATTGAAACATTCTTGCATGGTAGGATTTGGTTTTTAATTGCATTGGATTCTCATTGTGGGTGAGGGGATGGGTGTGTTTTGGTTTTTTGCAGAGCGGTTTGTAACCACTTTTCCTAGCCTTAGCATAGGCTGCTCCTATTGAGTTCCATTGCTCAGTGCCCCACACATCCTAGTGATCTAGACTACTAGTACTATTTCTATCAGGATGGTCAACTGGAAAGTTCACCATCTCAGTTCTCTTGCTATTGCGTGTGTCCTCTAACCTTACTCCAAACACCTAATACTTCCCTCTTTGCATGACTTACCTAGAAATAGAACTCTAATCTGTACTGTCTGTGGTCTCTCAAGGAGACTTGACAGGGACAAGAAGCCCCCCTCTAACTGGTGCCATTAGGCTACACTAGCTAAGCTCAGTACTACCAGGTGAGTCAGTTTGGGCCAACATGTCCAAAAGAAGCCAGACTGGATAGTCTTATAAAACATAGTGGGGGCTGTAGCTCAGGCTACTAGCAGAGGTGGGCAGATGGTCTATGCCTCACCATTTATACAAAGTTTATGGCAATCAAAGAGGCCTAAACCAATGAGCAACCACTAATTAGTAACTTGGTGGCCAAGTATTAATTGTACTCTAAAGCTCCAGAAGTCTCTGGTTGCATTTAAAACTTTCAGGGATATAGGATGTTTAAGCTTGGAGAGTTTCAATTCCAGGTTAACTACTTGACTTAGTTTGATAACAATGTGCAGTCATTTCCTCATCAGAATGATGAGAACTCTTCTCTTTCCTTTTTAGTTTGAAAGATGACTTCTAGGAAGAAAGTGTTACTGAAAGTCATTATCCTTGGAGACTCTGGGTAAGTGGAGGAGCCTTTATTAACTTAATGTAAACAACTTGTGTCCAGCTGAAGTGTCCCATAATGTGGCTTGCAAATGCTTGTCCTTCCCTAGGTTGGACCAGTGAAGTATTAGAGTGAGATGGAAATTTGAGTTGTGGAAAGCAGCTGACTACTATACTGCCTTTATGGCTTTAAGGACACTTGACAGCCCCTTGTTCCCAGTGTTTGTCCCCAATTCCATATTTAGAAATACTGGCAATCTACCGTATTGCCAAAGTTTCTATGGTGACTCAACTTGGTAAAAATCTTCTAAATCTGCATTTAGAAATTTGAAGTCTTATTCCTGGGAGTCTCCTAAAGCTTTTACCATCTCATTGGACAATGAGGAATTGGGTCCTAAAACAATTAATACTAAATATACTGTGCTAGCCACTCGCTTGTTATCTGGGAGTAATGAACAATACACAAGTGATACCTTGAGCAAAGATGTTAACTTCAGCTTCCTGTTAATCAGTGAAGCAGACGCTTCTTTGTTCTTGGATTTACTGCACAAACAGTAATTCAACCCTGAGTCTCATCAGATAAACAAATCTGTCATGCCACCACATACAGCAAGTTGCTGAACAGAGAGCACTTGGTAGCCTTGAGGGAGTGGTGGTAACCTCTAAGCTGGTATATCTAGCAGAATCTCCACTCCCAGGCTACTTCACTATGCAAAGTATGTTAAGGTCTTATGTCTCCACTGGACATGATGAAGTTATTTGGCTACTGTAGCAATACCATTCAAACTGCTTTGTTCATCATGTTAGATTCCATTAGCTGTTTTCACTTCATAACCTGAAGGGACTTGAGGTGTGAGAGCAGTATAGCTAATTTCTATTGAAAGCCAATCCCTGCCCCTTGTCTGAAGGCCTAAAATCATGTCTGGGGGGGTCCCTTTGTGCTGGGTACTATCTCAACATCCAGTGCACTCCTTTCTGAAGAATAGAATCTTCAAACTGGCACACCTTCCCAGGGCAGGGGAGAGGTACAACAAGCCTATGGGGGGTGGCTGCAGCATGGGGCTGTCTGGGCCAGGGTGGCAGAATCCACAGGAGTCTCCAGTGGACACGGATGGGACAACTGCCCTGCTCCAGTTGCAGTCTGCTAGATTTCATACATACACTCCCTGCTGCTGCCCTCACTTGGACACCTGTGGTCACAGCTCTGAATATTTCCATTCTGCTGCATGGGGCTAAAGAGCCCTGGTCTGCCCCAAGTGGTTCTTTGGGGATGGGCACCAGCCAAGTCCTGCTGCTGCTGCTCCAGGCATGAGCTACCACTCCCCAGTGTTTCTCTGTCCCTGGGAAAACTTTCCCTGTGAAGGGAGGGGATGATGCAGCAAAAGTTTAGCAGTGTCTGTCCTAAAGGAAAGAAAAGGAGTACTTGTGGCACCTTAGAGACTAACCAATTTATTTGAGCATGAGCTTTCGTGAGCTACAGCTCACTTTATCGGATGCATACCGTGGAAACTGCAGTAGACATATACACACAGACCATGAAACAATACCCCCTCCCACCCCACTGTCCTGCTGGTATTATTTCATGGTCTGTGTGTATATAATGTCTACTGCAGTTTCCACAGTGTGCATCTGATGAAGTGAGCTGTAGCTCACGAAAGCTCATGCTCAAATAAATTGGTTAGTCTCTAAGGTGCCACAAGTACTCCTTTTTCTTTTTGCAAAGACAGACTAACACGGCTGTTACTCTGAAACCTGTCCTAAAGGAACACTTCCAAAAGTGCTTGCAATTATTCCCTTTCCTCATCAGAACCAAATGGGCTGGTTGAGCTTACACAGCCTGAGAACATCTCTCTAGCTCAAGGAGCTTCATAGTCACTTCTCCCATCCACAATAATGCAAGTGTCTTCTAAATGTCCTGCTCACTGTGATCAGGCATTTGGTCAACATACTTCAGAGTGAAGGTCCTGGTGCCTTAATCCTGATATTAAATAAAGCAAAAACGCTTGGACTGAATCGCTTATGGGTATCAAAATGCTGTCTGCAGAAATTACTTCTTGATTAGTCTTGCCTCATTTTCTCTTCCTACAGGGTGGGGAAAACCTCACTCATGAACCAGTATGTGAACAAGAAATTCAGTAACCAATACAAAGCTACAATAGGAGCGGACTTCCTGACAAAGGAGGTGATGGTGGATGATAGATTAGTCACAATGCAGGTAAGGATAGCGACTGAGCTGCTAGCATCTCATCTCTTGTTTACTTGCCTATTTTAAGAGGCTTTCACAGCTCAGATGTAAAGTGCTCAGGAGTGGGCAGAAGTACACATTCATGCCAAATATAAGCAGCTGAGGTCCAGCATTTCTGTGCCCAACTTCACAGTAATTCCCTGCATGTTGGCTCAGGATTGAATTAACTGCAGGTGACCCTTAACCATAATCCTACAAATATCTATGCTGGCTCCTTGGATCTTTGCATTTCTTAGCTACTCTTCTCCCTTTGGCCATCAGTTTCTAACCACCTCAGATATTAAATGCAGCTCCTCAGTTGCGTTTAAGGGACAGAGGGAGAAGCCTTTCTCTACATCTTGTCCCTTGAGAAAGTACAAACCAGGGGAAGGCCTCAAGCTGAGGCCTTCACATGGTGGGGAGTTCTGAAGGCTGGCTACAGCCAGCCAAAACAGAAGGCTTAGTGGCCAAGCAGAGTACAAGGGTGGCATGAAGAAGGCACTATCCTGGGCTAAGATCCAAGAACTTTAGTTCAAGATACAGTTAGCCCTCTTAAATGGGAGGTATCCAACTTATCCAGTTATCAATTAATAAATCTTTCCCTCATGGGAGGGAGGAGAAGGCAGAGTACTTGTAGAGCCAGGCATGAAAGGCCCTTTGAAGGAATTACTCCTTTCTCTAGCAGACTGCAGATTAGTCACAAGTCTAACCTTCTGATTGTAAGGCCCTGTCTTCAGTGGCCTAGAAAGTAAATTGAGGAGACTTATTTACCAGCAGTTCAAGCCAAAATAGCTTCCCATCCTACATGGAGCAGTGTAAGCAGGACTATCTATGCAGCCTAATAACACCAGTGCTTAGTTGCTTTGGGTGTTCAAACACTGCTTTATTTGTGTCTGGGACACTTATAGAGCTGTTGGGTAGTATTACCACCAGGTCCTGGGCTGGAACACTATCCACTTGGTTCCTTAAACACACTAATACAAGGATGCCCCAAGAATAGGATAGCATGTCTAGCCTTCTAGTGTATGCAGACCCTTAATGTTCTAGGCTAGAACACTACTGTGGTCAGAGTGACTGGCCATGACATGTTTGCTTTTTTCATACACACAACCTAGGCCAGTGGTGCACAAACTTTTCCAGTCTTCCTTCTCCCCCTCCCCCTGTACCACCACCAACATTAACAGAATCTGTCTGTACCCCTCCTCCACTACTGCACAGCCAAGGCTTCCTCAGCAGCAGAGCTTGGGCTGAAGGCAGAGCTGGGGATGGGGGAGGAGCAAGACTGGAGGTGAAGCATGACTAGAAGCCTGGCACTCCCTCCCCACTCCCTGTGAAGGTTGGCCCAGGCCCTGCTTCCTGTCTTCCAAATGTTCCTCTGCACCTCCCTAAGGAGGCCTACCCCCACAGTTTGAGGATTATTGACCTGGGCCCCTGACAGGGGGTGGGGGCTAAGAGGGAGTGTGCAGTAGATTTTGAACCAATCGGGGTGATGGGTGGACTATCTTCTAGACTAGAACACAACTGGCTTAACTATTCCCATACCCACTGATCAGGAATATTGATATCTGGTAACAGAATTGCTAGGTCACTAGTCCAGTCTCTAATACTGGTAACTAAACTGGATCTTCTGTAGGAAGATTCAGTAAATCCCCCCCACCCTTTTGCTGAGGGGAAGGCCTTCCCTAGTGTCAGCTAGTGATTGGCTTACACTCTGAAGCATGAAGACTTGTACCCCTCAACTTCCTATTCTGATGATTTTTATTGACTTTGGGTAAGCTTCTCCAATTCTAATCTCTTCTTCAGATCTAAAGAGCTATCAAAGGGAAATATCTACTGGAAACTCTAGTGTTCTGTTGAAATACTCCAGGGGGTAGCCCTCTAGTATGGCTGCTCTGCTGTGGACAACCTGGCCACCCAACTTCAAATGGGCTAAAGCACAGAACTGCCATCATGCTTGACTTTTCTCAACTTTGCTGCAGATTTTGCTCTGCTTCTTACACAAAAGGGAGTGGGGCAGGGAAGAGACTTCCCAGGACTCACTTTAACAAACTGCTGTTGAACTTCAGCTTGCAATTAAACTCAAACCAGCTGCAGACAGGAATTCTAAATGATCAGAACTTCCAGCTGTCTTGGGGAAACAAGAAATTGATTGAGTCTGACTGGAAATCACTCTGGGAGCAGGGGGGGAGGAATTGAATGGTAGGATATTAGTGCATAGAATTCCTGACCACATCACATTGGCTTGTAGGGAAACTACTAGCTTGTAGAGTTGTCTTAGCTTGTTTTTTGCTGGTTGCTTACCTATTGGTAGGGTTGAGGTACATGGTGAAACTTGTAAAAGATATACATGAACATATGAAAGCACTACTGCATTCTCAAACCTAACACATCTGTCTGAAAAGCCTCAGGGGAAACTTGTCTTCCAAATAGGATTCAATGTTGCTCAGATCTAGACTCACTGTGGCTGCCTACTCCTGTATCTCTTGTAACAGTGTGATACAGATGGCTTTTGAAAGCCAGGATATGTATAATCTCTTGACTATCCAATCCCAAAGTGTCACTTATTTTAAACTTTCTTGATGCACTGGTCTAAATTTGACAGGATTCAGAAGTTTGATACAATTCTGAAACTGCAGTAGTCTTGCCTCCTACAAGGAGCTAAGGGCCTTTAGGAAGGGCCAGTTTTGCTCAGCTTATAGTGACTTCTTGCACATGCCATATGTGCAGGAGATGTAAGGGAAAGTCCCTAATTTCTCTCAACCAGCCTCATGGCAGTGTTGAGGACTGCAGAATTCCAAGGGGCATTGGATAAACAAATATGCTAGATCCCTCAATTTAAATGGCACTAGAGCTGCCCCCAAGACCCATGTCAAGTCCAGTAAGTAACTTCTGTACTAACTTGTCCCTCTGCTTTTTCTATAGATATGGGATACAGCAGGACAGGAACGGTTTCAGTCTCTGGGGGTGGCCTTCTACAGAGGAGCAGACTGCTGCGTGCTGGTATTCGATGTGACAGCTCCAAATACATTTAAAACCCTAGACAGCTGGAGGGACGAGTTTCTCATTCAGGCCAGTCCAAGAGATCCTGAGAACTTCCCTTTTGTTGTGTTGGGAAACAAGATTGACCTAGAAAACAGACAAGTAAGTCTCAGTAGCTTTCAAGAAAGGCACTGTATCAGAGAGCTTGTCGGGATAATTCTAAGAGGCAGCTTAGTCTTGTCCAAAGCATCAGGGCAGCTTAGAGAGTCACCGCTAACACTGTTTAACCTGGGCCCTTGTGAAGAGGGCTACCCATCTGTCCTCTACAGAGCCATGCATACATTCCCTTGGAGAGAAGGGGCATAACATTAGAGGAAACATGAGGCAGTGGTTCAAGAAGTGCAGCACAGATGCTAGTTGAGTCTTATTTAGCTGCGCCAAGCCATCTCAAAGACTTACTCCATGCAGTTCCTGGTCACCTCTGGCTTGGTGAAAATGTTGCTGGTCTGTCTTGCGTGCTGTGTGGAGGAAAGGGGTGTCCATTGTGACTGTAGGGTTCATAACATACCTAAAGCGGAGGCTTCCTCTGAGGAATCTGGGGCAGGAGGGGATGGGCAAACATCCTTCAGAATACCTCAAGCAAAAGTTCAATCTCTGCACTAAAATCCCAGCCATTATCAAGCAACTCACTGGGTTTTCTAAAGCAGTTCTCTTGTATGTTGCCCATGCAGTGACAGTTAGGACGTACATTGTAACATCCAGCATATACCTGACTCTTTGAGTCCCAAGGGTTGGGGGCAGTTGGACTGTGCAGATGACTCCATAGTTATTGGAGAACTGATGCCAAAGTGCTAGACAGTGGAGTTAATCTAGCTGCATTCTAGACAAAATATCTCACTTGCTCCAGCTGTAGCAAAATCTTACTGCAGTTAGGATTCAAACTGTACCATGTTCGCCTTCCACCTAAGGCAGCAACTTTAGCTGATCAAACTGGATGCTAGCTTTCTGTCCATACATGTGGTAGGTGTTTTCTTAATTTAAAAAAAAAATTCTCCACTTGAGGACCAACACTGGCAGAGTGCTCTTTGCATAGATCAGGGGTGGCCAGCCTGAGAAGGAGCCAGAATTTACCAATGGACATTGCCAGAGACAGTAATATGTTAGCAGCACCCACATCAGCTCTCCCCCCCCCCCCCCCCGCACCTCCTGAGCATCTGTTTTGTGGTGTGCAGGAGGCTTGGGGGGGGGAGTAGCAAGGGCATGGCAGCCTCGGGGAAGGGGTGGAGTGGGGGCAGGGCCTTTGGCAGAGCCAAGGGTTGAGCAATGAGCGCACATTGGCACCTGTAGCTCCAGCCCCAGAGTCGGCGCCTAGACAAGGAGCCACATATTAACTTGTGAAGAGCCGCGTGTGGCCTTGGAGCCACAGGTTGGCCACCCTGCCATAGATGAAGGTGGTGATTGTTCCCTGTTCCTCATACAGGTTACCACAAAACGAGCACAGGCCTGGTGCTACAGCAAAAATAACATCCCTTACTTTGAAACCAGTGCCAAGGAGGCCATTAACGTGGAACAAGCTTTCCAGACAATTGCACGAAATGCACTTAAACAGGTATGATATGAAGAAATATCTAGCACCCTCTAGTGGCTTTCCAGTCAACTCTGCAACCAGAATCTAAGCTGGTCATGTTGCATTTAAGCTAATGACACTTGCAGGAGACGTGCTGAATTTGACTTCTCTGCATCAGTATCTGCCCCTTCCCAAAGGAGTGTGCCAAGCCAGCACTTGCCATCTTTGATGTCTTCCAGACTTGGTGTCCTTTCCCTACTCCTCCTTTGGGCAATCCTCTTCCCAGCAGAAAGCTTCCTTCCCCAATAGCAGTCTGTAACACTGTACACTACCCGCTTCCCTCAGTGGTGCAGACCTAGCTGAGAACAAGTAAAATCTATAACTAGTGACTCTCTTCTCTCTCTTCTTAGGAAACGGAGGTGGAGCTTTACAACGAATTCCCTGAACCCATCAAACTAGACAAGAATGACCGAGCAAAGGCCACTGCAGAGTCCTGCAGCTGCTGAGATGGAGATGGAGGGGTTGAGCACAGTCCTTCACAAACAGATCACACTTAGGCCTTCAAACACACAGCCCCTCTTCTGTGTAAAAACAAATGAAATAAACTCCCATCTCCAGCTGCCAAAATCCTCCCCATCTACCATGAGCAACTGTAAGCCCATTCCCTTACACACAACTCATCCATGTCCCTACATCCTTCCACATCACTTCATGGTAACAGGCCTTTCTCTTAGTTTAAAATGGAAATTCTTATGTAAGTTTGGAACGTAAGCTAATTCAGGTGTCCAATGGAAAGACTGTTTACAGGTAATCTGTGTAACAATTGACATACATTTTTAACTGTCTTGTGTTCCCCTGTGAAGGCTGCAACTGGAAAGGCTGATTACCCATAGTTCATCGCAAGCTCAGCACTCAGTCTAATTAGGTTGAGTTTTGTATGTATCTGTTAATGCTTGTTACTTTTAACTAATCAGATCTTTTTACAGTATCCATGTATTATGTAATGCTTCTTTAGGAAAAATCTTATAGTACATGTTAATATATGCAACCAATTAAAAATGTATAAATTAGTGTAAAATTCTTGAATTACATGTTTAAGTACTGAAACACAGATCCACTAGAAAGTGAGGAGGACTCTGAAATGCAGTGTGCTAGCAACAAAGTCTAGATAGAGGCAGTATTCTGTACAGTAGAAGCAAGAATTATGTAAACCTTTTTATTGACTTTGAGAGCAGAAAAAAGCTTCATCTCCTGGAAAATCTGTCTGGCTTCCTTGTCTCTAAATTTTCAGAGGATGTGCATACTGGATTATTGGATGCAAAAAATTAAATACAGCTATCAAATGTTCATCTTGTTTGTTCACCTTCCCTGTCCACTAACTTTTTTGCATTCTTTGCAGAACATTAAAGTCTGAGGTGTTCCAGTAACTCCCACCTTTGTGGAAGGAGCTCATCTTTCCCTTTCCTGGGTTGAGGTGGTAATCCCTTGACAAATGACCTGGAATATAAATCTTTCCTCCCCTTGTGCCAACCACTAATCTGGAATTTTTGGTATGGGAAAAACTTGGTTGTCCCCTCCATTTCCTCCTCTTTTCCCTAGTCTTTGTTCTTGCATTTGTAGCTTGCTTCAATGGAACACTTCTTCTACCCGTTTTCCAGAGGTCTACATTCTAGTACGTAGGCTAAGCGGTTGTGACAAACATGATGCCAATAAACTTAACAAGAACAAAACTTGGTGGTGGTTTTCCTCCCGGTTTCTGATTATCTTCCCTATTAAACTGTCTCCCATGCTCTGTAATGGGAACTCATGGAACTAAATTAAAGTGAGCCCTTCCTAAATGAAGGGCCTTGTCTCCCACCCTTTATTTCCTCTATAGAGAAGAAAAATCCAGCAGTGATCTCAGTAGCTTTAAACTCTTAAATAATGGAAATGAGCAAGCCTTCTAACTGCTTGATAAAACTCCTAGAAAAGGCTTGAGAGGCACTGTTGTCTAGAGACTTCAGCAAATGATGGAACAGGTTACAGGGAAGCTCCAGCTCTAATTGTCCACTTGCTGTACAGCAGATGAAGCAGAGTTCACTTCATTGTACCCCTGGTGTCCAGTCCTCTTGGAGCCCTAGGCAGTTCCTGTAAGATCATGTTTGCATTAACATAACATGATTGGCTGATATGCAATCCCTGCATGATGGTGGTGCTCTGCAGAGCAAGTGGTGTCTAACTGCTACACCCAGGCACTTTTCTGTCTGCAGGAAGAAGTGTTGCACTACACTTCAGTGCTGTGGAATCTCCTTGACACTCCCCTCTCCTGCCATCTTTGCATGGACTGTTAACCACAGTACTAGCCTACTGTTAAAGACAGATGACCCAAGTCAAGGTCTTGGGAGTGGGGGGGAATAGGGAAGGGCAACCCAGATCTACTACCAGCTCCAACTGACTTTTCTCTGCTTCAATATCTACAAGGTCTCAAATGCCACCATTGGCTTTTTACACTGACTAATAAGAGAACCCACACTAGGGTTAAAGTGAACGTTCTAAGCTTTGGCAGCTGGTCACAATTCTCAAGTTGCAGAGGGAGGACTATGGCTTAATATAGCAAGCAAATGTAGTGTGGTGGAAGAACTCTTTTTGTTGGGGAGAGGGAAGGCTATATCCCTTTTCCCCCTGCTTTACAGATAAAGTCTGGACCAAATAAAACTCTGTGTGGTGAGGAGAGAGGCCAGTGTCAAGGCACCCTTAGTTAATCCTAAACAGACCAGAGCACACCCCTGCCTCCTGTAGCTAGCAGCATTTAAAGCAAAGCTGCTGGCTAGAGCTCACTTCTGGTGTAGGAAGCCTCTTAACCCTACATCCAACTCATCTGCACAGTGAGACAGCATCCCCCCTCCACAACTTTGCCTGCTGGTGCACTATTTTTAACTTGGAGACTGAGGGACTCCTTCAGAACTCTAAGCATCTTCTCCTTTCTAGGATGGCTCCGTAGTGCTACAGGCCACTCCACAATTCCTCTTAATCCATTACAGTACTTAAATTCTCTGAGAGCCTGTGATGGTGCACGGCTCTCTCCTGCTGCTCTTTTCCATAGTGCTGAGTGCTGCAGTGGCAGCACCCGTGCCCACCTTACTTGGTAGAACAACAAGGATTCTGGTGGCACCTAAAAGACTAACATTTATTTGGGCATAAGCCTTTGGGTTTAAAAAACCCATTTCAGATGTGTGGTGTGAAAATGACAGATGCAGGTGTAAATATACTGGCACACAAAGAGAAGGGTACAGGCTAACATGCTACCTCTTTGATACTTTACTTGGTAGTGTAGACTGCACTGGCTACATACAAGGGCCATCTGTTCTATGTCCTCTACAGCAGGCACCTTATGTGCTAAAGAGCCTTCAGGTGGACCAAGGTGTCCTGGGCTCAGGATGCAACTTGTTTCATAGAGTCAAAAGGCAGAAGAATGAAGCGAGTCTCTTCTCTCAGCACCTTATGGCCTGGCTGATGGCGGCAGCCCAGCGTTACAACAACAAATACGTTGCAAAGGCTTTAGGCTGGTCTGAGGGCTTTCAAAATACAGGCCCTTCATGGGCAAGAGCTATGCTGTTAAGTCAAAGTAACTATTAAACAGTCCTGCTGACTGCCACGTGTTCCTTTCTAAAATCTTCCCTGGTCTCAGGCATGTTCTGCCAAGCCCAGCCTTCCTGCATCTCTCCAAATCCCACTTCAAACCATCTCTGTCTCAATGTCTTTCCTCTCAGTACTACCTTTGCTTTAATTTAGTCTCCAATATTTACATTGCTTTGCATAATCTAGACTCTGTGGGTGCTAGGTAAGTCAGCTTCTGGCTAGGCTAATTTCTCTGCCCTGAAAAAAGCAAGACTTTTTGCCCAATGAGTGGGAACGTAACCATGAGATGCGCTCAGTAGGTTGTGCAGCCCAGCAAATGTTTTTGAATACTTGTGGGGCTTCTGACTGCCTGCAATACAGTGTTAGACACTTGCCTAGTCTATTGAAATGTAATTGCTGATCAGCAATGGGAAGGACATGTGCAGCTGTTCATGCGCACAAATAGCAGAAGTGCTGTTGGGCCATGGCCTCCAACCCTGGGCTGGGCCTGGAGAAAGGGGCTAAGGGATGCAAGTGATAAGGCTTGCTTGGAATGAGCAGCTGCATGTCCTTTCAGTTACTAATAGATGACACTGAAGTTAAAACTACCTCAATTGAGTTATTTTTCAAATAACTCAGGAGCCCTCTTATGTGGGTCTCTCCTTAGTCTCAAATTAGATTCTGCTGTCTCATTTGAATGCCAAGGGCATTTCAACCTCCCTGAACCACATTGTACACTGTGGTTGGTCATAGATTTAAGTCCAGAAGGCACCAAAGAGAGCTTTTCAATAATGCTTCACTGTTTGATTTATTACTTGTATTGTAATAGCATCTGCTAGCCTGTTTGTATCAGGGTTTCATTGTGCTAAGTGCTGTACAAATATAGGAAGACTTTGCTCCCATGCTGCTCAGGACAGGGATTAGCTCATTCAGCCCCTCTCAAGCACTTGAATAGTATTTGATACTGCTTCTAGTCTAAAGAAACAAGCCTCTTCTGTAGTTCTGCTAGTGTGGAGAAAAGGGCAGCAATTGGCACACCGAAACGGCTACCTTCCTCTATTCTAGTTCCTGATGCCTCAGTCCTTAATAAACCAAAGTTCAGATCTGCACTCAGGACACCTATTTTACCATGTACAGTTTAACATTTGATTTAGTGCCATGTTTGGATGGGGAAGCACTCTTAAATGTTGGGTCATGGGTGGAGTTGATCAATAGCCAGACCTCCCAGGGCTGCTTCATTTGTGAGCAACCTGTGCAACAGTGACATACATTAGGTGGAGTGAATGATTTATAGATCTGGAGCAACAATCTCTACTTTATTTGCCCAGTGCTGCTGTGATTTGCTGGTGGCCTTGAATTAGAAACCAACACTGAGGAGAATCGGAACGTGTGGAAAGCTCCAACGTCCAACAAATATATGAGAGAATTTCTAGGGGTCATCACTCATGTGTGCCAGCCTAGAAGGAAGCAATGCTTCTGAGTTGTTGGGGGGGGGGGGGAGTTTGGTTTGAGGACAGGTACATGTAATTAGGTTTTCTGAAGAAGAGGATTGGTGAGGAGGAAAATGATTCTGATCTCAGCTGTAATATGGGAGACAAAGTTACTCTCCATTAAGCTGCCATCTACAGAACAGTTGTCTCTATGCTAGCCCCGAAGTTTTGTAAGAACAGCTGTTAGCAGCCATCTAGCACAGTTTCTGTAGTATAGCTGTGTTATGCTTTAAACACAATCCAGGACCATAAAGGTCAGTGAAGCTGTGTCTAAGAGATTTTCAGCTGTAGTGTGAATCCTAAAGTGCCAATCCACAAATGGCCCAGCAATAGTTTCAATCCAGTTTGGCTGGCTGGCTGAGGACAGGGCCTATAAGGGTATGTTTACACTGCAGCTGGAAGTGAGCCTCTTAGCCCATGTCAACAGACTTGCACTGGTTTGGCTTGAGCTAGCACATTAATAATAGCAGTGTGTGGACACTGTAGCTCCAGCAGAGACTTGGGTTAGTCACCTGATCTTCGACCCACAGGGTCCGGTGGGCTAGCAAGCCTGAGCTGCTTCCTGAACCACAACATCCATGCTACTATTTCTAGTGTGATAACTTGAGCTGAGCTAGTCTGTGTACCCAGGCTGGGAGGCTCACTTCTCAGTGCAGTGTAGACATAGCCTGAGAGTTTGTGTATGCCAGACTTTGTACTATTCACTGCCCATGAGTATGCCAGCTGGAGAAGTTTTTGTGACCAGCTGATGGGTTGAATGGGCTGCATTTGGTCCCTAACACTCTGAGCTTCCTTTGCTTATAAAAGAGCAACTCCGTAAATCTTACTGTGCTGGTGTTTGCTGCTAGGGCTGCCATTCTTGTGGTTTCACAAAAGTCTTGCAATAGAGTTTTTCTTAAAGCCTTAGGTCCGGAGTGATGCAGTTAATGTGAGAATCTCTTACATTGCAAGACCACGTTTCTAACCCTCATGGTTGTGAGGGCAAGCCTAGAAATGTGACTCAAGTGTATCCCAGTGGCTGGGTGATCTGGCGATGGACTATGGGGGTAGGCGTCCCTACCCTTTAAGCACCTGTGGTGTGCAGGGTGCCAGTGTGTTGCCACACTGGTGTTAAAGGAGGTTTTCAGGAGAGTTAAGCTAGCTCAGTTGAGCTAACTCTATTGGAAAACAAAAACACACAATTGTTTCCCTAGGCCAGACAGGGCTGTAGAAGGTAGTCATTAGACTGAGCTGGGCAGTGGTGGCCCTTCCCTATCGTATCATGGTATCCCCCAAGGTGGCTGAACATGTCCTGTCGTGGCCCTCTAAAGATACAAACACTGAGTGAGTGGATTAGCCAAATGCAGCTAAAACCTGATGCTTCAAATATCAGAGGTGGCCCAGGTCCTGGTCCCACAACTGTGGCACAGGAAGTGGGGCTGACACTGCTTGGCTTGGCCTGTTGGCTAGGCTGAGAAGGCCTGGGCAAATAGCAGGCTGCTATGCCAAGTCACTTTTTCTAGTCATTTACCAGCTTCTGGCTGACACGAGCAGATAAAGGAAAAGGCTCAGTACTGGGAGGGGGCAGGCAAGACTCCATCATCCATCTGCTCTCATATGCACCATGGGGCCTGCACAGCGGACGGGGAGCCAGGAGACAGGGATGTTATTCCTAGCAGGGTAAGTCTCTGTGCTTCAGTGTCCTCCTCTGTGGCATGGCACTATTACCCCACAACAGGCTGTCCAGGTGAATTCATTGATGGCAGTGAAGTGCTTTGAAGATTACTATATTATGCTAACCAGTGCTCGGACTCCCTCCCTTCATGACTCAAACACAGAGATCTGACTCCACCAGTAGGCTGGGATTCTGGGGATCTCAATCCAATCCAAACCAAACTCCAGGGCTCTATGCCAGCATCACCGCTGTGTGGACAGGCCCTTAGTGGCTTGCAGGCAATGGGAGGGGAAGTCTCAGGAAATCCAAAGGCCTGTCTCCCTGCCTGCCACGTTCAGATGCTGCTAAAGGGCAAGGCATAGAAGCAGCAACAGCTTGGCTTGTGCAAGGAGGATTTGGAGAGGCTGTGAGGAAAGTGCAGGCCTAGCAGCAGGAAGCCCTGAGGGGGAGCAGGGGCAGGAAGGGGCTAGAGCAAAAGGAGAAGCCAAAGGGTCCTGGGAGAAAGGAAACCCGTGAGAGCCCCTGTCCCCCAGGCAGGTCAGTGCAGCTCTGGGGGAGGGAAGTGGAATTGCTGCTCCTGGGCCTGCGGATGGGGGCGCGCCAGGAATTGCAGCTTGACCCTTTAGCTATAAAACTACACACACGCTGCCCTAAGGGCATGAGAGAGCAGGGCTCCGGCCACGGGCGATGCTGCTCTGGAGATAGACGGGTGAGCAGATGCCGGATCGCAGCCCCGGCACAGCTTCCCACTGCTCCCTCCCTGAGGCGGCGGGGTGGAGGCGCGCCGGCGCCACGGGGGTAGCGTTCCTGCCCTTTAAGCCCACTGTGGTGAGCTGCCGCGTTCGCATCCCGCCTGCTGCCGCTGCTCCCCCCGGTCCTCTGCTTCGGGGCTTCCCAGCTCCCGCACCGCCTCACGCGTGGTCACGAGCCAGTGTTCCACCGCCATGGAGACGGTGACGTCACAATGCCTGGGGACCCAGGTGGCCAATGCACAACCTTCCAGCCTCCTCGGTGGTTTGAGTGTCAGCGGAGGGGCAGAGGAACACCCGGCTGGGTCTGGGCGCAGCCACAGGCCTGTTCCCCAGCTCAGCCACTGGGTATCTGGAGAAGGGAGTTTTTAGCAGCTCCCAGGGCGGGAAGGGAGAATCCTGCCTGAGATGCATAGCTTTTGCCGGTTATGTTAATCTGTAGGGAGGGCACTAGATAATATTTCTACCCGCTTAAAGGGATTTTCAAACAGCTATTTATGTCTCGTGGCCTCCCGGGAGGTGGGTAGATATTATAGCCCCATTTTCCAGATGGGGAACTTGAGGCACAGAGAGGTTGAGTGACTTGCCCACGCAGAGTTAGTCAGCAACAGAACTATAACTGAGCAGTCCTGACTCCCAGGCCCCCGCTCTAACAACTAGACCATTGCCAGTTGATGATGGCTGCACCTCTTCCTCTGGGTGCTACCGTTTGATACTGTGGGTGGGTGAATCCCAAGAAGTTCACACTGAACTCAACTCTCAGCCTGCATCACAACATCCGTGGTGCAGGGATTGGAAGCTAGTGCTCCTGAACTCCATCACCTGAGTAGCAGTAACAGGAAGGGGTCAGCCACCTGGTGAAGTAGCCAGCTCAAAAGAGCCCTTTGCTCTGGGAACCCATTCCTAGAGTGCAGGGCGGAGAGAGACTCACATATTTCCATCCTGACAGGTTTCAGAGTAACAGCCGTGCTAGTCTGTATTCGCAAAAAGAAAAGGAGTACTTGTGGCACCTTAGTGCCAGGAGTACTTGTGGCCACCTGATGATCACTTTAGATAAGCTATTACCAGCAGGACAGTGGGGTGGGAGGAGGTATTGGTTCATATTCTCTCTGTATATATAAAGTCTGCAGCAGTTTCCATGATATGCATCTGATGAAGTGAGCTGTAGCTCACGAAAGCTCATGCTCAAATAAATTGGTTAGTCTCTAAGGTGCCACAAGTCCTCCTTTTCTTTTTGCATATTTCCATCCTGTGCACCAGGACTGCAGGCTTTTCTTGCAGGCAGCATCCTATTGCCATGTCTGTGGGACTCAAACTCCATGTCTGGGTTCAGTCTGATGGAATCCAGTGTGACTAGCGCTTTCAGTCTGAGACTTTGATGTAAACATTTCAGCCAGCCCCTCCCAATTAGCTTTTCTCCTCTATCCTTTTCTTTGGCATGAAGCAGATACTTGAGCTGCTGCCAGATATCGTTTAGGGTACTGTCCTGCTAGCCAGCCAATTATTTGTATTGCAGTAGTGCCTAGATGCCCCAGCTGAGATCAGGGCCCTATTGTGTTAGGCACTGCACACACACACACACATAGCTACAATCCCTGCCCGAAAGAGCTAACTATCTCAGCAGACAAGCTGGAAAAAGGAAGGATTATGATGGGGGGAAACTGAAGTTTAGAGAAGGTCCAGATCTACAAAATGACATACTTAGGCATCGCAACACTAAGTGTTGCGATGCCTAACTTTTAGGCAACTAACAAATCACTGGTACAACAATGGGCTCCACAAACCCTGAGTTAGGCACCTGGGCTCCCTATACAATGAATGGGAAGAGTCAAGCAGCTTAGAAGGTGAGCCAGGCAACCAGCATGCTAGAGGGGGCTGCCTAAATTAGCCACTGGGAGATGTTGATGAGAGGGGTGTGTCCTAAACTCTGTCCCTCACAGGGTCTTCTCTTCTGCCCTTAAGTCAAGTCCAGGCTGCAGGGAGGTGCCTGTTTTTGCTTGTGAATCACAGCGTCAGAGGGCTGAGGTACCTTAGCCATTTGTTACGAAAATGAGTGAGGCTCCTCTCTCATTCATAGGTGCTGGAACTAGGGGATGGTGCTGCACCCCCCTGGCTTGAAGTGGTTTCAATCATATATTGGTTTTACAGGTTAAAGTGGTTTCTATCATTCACAGGGTTTACAGTTTGGTTCAATGGCTCTCAGCACCCCCACTGTACAAATTGGTGCAGCACCCTTGCTCTCATGCCACACAAAGTGGCAGGGGGAGGAGGATCATCCTTATAATTTATCTCAGTGATTAGGGTATTCACATGCGATGTGGGAAACCCTCAGTTCAGATTCCCCTGCTGCCTGATGAGAATGGATCTCCCACCTGGACTACAGAGGGATTCTCACTCTTTCTCTGGCCCAATTAATATTTAATTATTCAGTTAGTTTATTTAATTAAAGTGGAACAACTTCAATTGTAGAGATAGAGGGAGACACATCAGACCATTCCATAGCCCAGGCGCTAGGGTACTCACCTGAAATCTGGCAGATCCCCATTCAAACCTCTTCTCACCTGGCAGAGTGGGACTTGAACTGGGGATCTCCCACAAACTGGGTTTGGGTGGGCCCAAACCACTGGTGTACAAGTTATAAGGGAGGTCATTGCCTTGTCTCCCCACAAACATGGCTGTTTTGCGTGGAATTAGGTGGCCTCTGAGCATGCCTACTGGCTCAGGCCCCACAGGCAAGCTAGGTGCTCCTCTAACAATCTTCCCCGATTTGTGGGCCTCAGGGAGGAGCGAGGCATCCAGATGCCTCAAGGGAGGCAGCAGTGCACATCCCCAGGTGCAGAAAGATATGTGCTGAGAGAACTTTTACAGTGGAAAGGTAAAAAGAAAAGGAGTACTCGTGGCACCTTAGAGACTAACCAATTTATTTGAGCATAAGCTTTCGTGAGCTACAGCTCAATTCATCGGAAAGGTAGGTGCCTATAGGCCTCCGTGTCGGCCATGTGGGGGTTTGTGGAGTGCAGTAGTGCCTAAAACAGGAACTTTGCCACCGACCTGCTGAATGCAAGTTAATCAAGCCCAGATCCACAAAGGGACAAAGGGGCCTGAGTCAGGAACTGAACCCAAAACTTAATCCCAGTCTAAAGCCTTAACTGCAAACCCATCATTCTTCTCTTTAGGCTTTTGATTACTTATTATTGTTGATGCAACATGGACAGAGTGAGCAAGGATCTGCTAATCATTTCAGTTCTGGCTCCCATCTCAGGTTACTATTGCCCATACAGAATGTCTGCTGAGCAAACCCTAGCAGTACTGGATTGTCCCCATTTTCTTCTCTGTCCCTCCTGCTACTGCCATGAACAGTGGGCAGTGTTAGCAGACCCCCAGCCTCTGGCATTTTTACTTCCATGTCCTCTAACTGGCACAGGGTACATCCAGATAACAGGATGATAAATGCTGTTCAGCCAGGCCTTGTGGTCCACAGGTGCCTGGGACTGTCTCTTCACTTGGATAACTGCATAATTAAGGACAAATCTAAATCTAAATTGAGTTGCTAAGATTCCCCATAGTCAATTCCATTGTTATTGAGAGTCTGTGCTAACTGCTTTTGTTTGGGAGCACTGAAGTGGGAGCTGGGTTTACGGCCTGATAAGGCATTTATTTCCCACTTTCTAGCTGGGCTCAAAGGGCAATTGAGGGGACTTAGTAGAGAAGTCTGGGTGTGTATATAGGATATAGCTGTGCTGCCTTCAGCTGATAATTGTGGGTTTTGGCACATGCCCATTTTTAAGTGGCTCCATCTCTGCTGGGCTGTGGTGGAGGAGAGCTTATTAAATACGCATTTTCACTGTACATGAAAGAAACGGATTGATAGCTCAGGAGGCTGAGTCAGAGGGAGCACTAGAATCTGGGAAGGGAAATTACAGAGTCTTGGTACGTCACGACCCATTTTCCTGGCCTCTCTGAAAAATCTTCACACATGCAAGGCATGGAGCCAGAGATGCTGGTCTCTGTAGATGCCTGGTTTCTGCCACAGTCACAGATAATGCACCCAATCCTGCAGGATGCAGAGCCCATTTACTTCAATGCACGCAGGACCGGGGGGCAGTGGCTAATAAGAGCTGAGTGCATTCACACAGGATGAGGTTGAAAATAGCCATGTCAAATGTCAGAACAATCAGCTGTCACCGCCCCCCGGATTGTCAGGAGTTGAAGGTTGGGGCACAGATCATGGGAAATGTCATTTCTCCCAGATTTGCAGTGAGGTCGTTGGGGATTGGTCCTGCTTTGAGCAGGGGGTTGGACTAGATGCCCTCCTGAGGTCCCTTCCAACCCTGATAGCCTATGATTCTATAATTTGCTCTGTGATTGTAATGTAACACTATTCTGACAAGCTATGGTCGTAATCAGAGCTCAGTTATTAGTAATACTTTGCTGTTCTTTAGTGGCCCCCCCACTAGGAACTGTCAAAGTATGTCACGAACATGTAATAATAATATTTAACTCCTACATAGTAGTTTTCATGACTAGAGCGCCAAGTGCTTTACATCCTTATCCCCATTTTACAGATAGGGAAAGTAAGGCAAAAGGTGGTGAAATGGCTTGACCAAGGTCGCCCAACAAACCAGTTGCAGAGGTGTTCTGAATCCCAGCTCCGTATGCTGTCCATGCTGCCTCCCTTGTGTGTATGACTTCAACCACCAATGAACTATTTTTAATCTGTAGTGTACAAACAGGGAAACTGAGGGATGGAGGTTAAGGATCAGCTTTTCAGAGACTGTGAGCACCACAGCTCCAAATGGAGTCAATGGAAGCTGCAGCTTCTTAGATACAAGTTGAGTACCTGGAAATCAAGGCACGCAAAATTAATGGCTGCTTTGAAGAGAGAGAGAGAGAGAGTGTGTGTGTGTGTTTTGACCCCATAATTTTTCAGAGGGATATGACAGCTAAATAAACGCTGTCAGGGTTGGAACTTGATATACAAGAGCTTTACTGATGTTCACCAGTTCCCAGGGATGCTACCAGGCTTAATTCATTAGTATTTGTAAAGGAAGTGATCCTGCACTGATTGGCTAGAGAATGTATTTAGCATTATTAGCCCAGCAACAGATATCTTAGGGACATTTCCCACCAGCTTACTTTTGCCTCTTCGGCCCCATATTTCTTCAGCCATGGCTGAAACAGGGCCTAAGAAGCTCTGGTGCCAAGGGCACGGGCTGTGAGGGGGGCCCTTCTCTAATGCCCCTGCCCTTAAGGCATACACATCTCCGACATACGGGAGAAAGGGACCTCAGCTCTCACACACAAACTCACAGGCTGTCCCCCACAAGCTCCGTCAGACTAAGCACAGATCCATTTATCCCTAACCTGTTGTGGGATGCAGGGCTCAACAAAGCTTCACTTTATCTGGAGACAAGTAAGGGGAGGGGGGATAGGGAGGCCAGCAGGGGCAGTGGCTGGGCCTGGCTGCTCTCCTGCTTCACTTTTGGACAGTACCAGTCTGTGTATGATGGGGCATCATCTGAGATCTGATGCCTCATACAGTAGTGTGCTGCATTCAATCACAGCAAGAACAAAGGTAGGAGGGCAGCAGGTACAGCAGACCAAGCCTGAGATAGCTGAGTCCATCAGAGAATTTGCTATGGAAAGAGAGAGGGGGAAAGTGCAATGGGAACTACAGGAAAGAAGGCTGGGTGTAAGGGAAAAGATTTTTTTTTTGGCGGGGGGGGGGGTGTTTCTATGTGCAGAGGAGAGTGGAGCGGAGGTGAGGCAGGTGGTGGGTGGCTGTCCCCTGACAGCAGAGAAGGGAGCAGAGATCGGTGGTGGGGGAGGCAGGGGAGGTGTGGAGGGGGGGGGGGGAAGGAGGGCACAGATGGGAAGGGAGTGGGGAAGGCGGTGGGGCAGATGGGAATGGTTGTGTGTGGGGGGCAAACATGACAGAGACATAAGGCAGTGGTGGAGGCAGTGTGAGGGGCTGACAGGAAGGGTGGGGTTAAAGGGAGAGGATGTGGGGGAGAGGGGATGGGGCAAGGGAGTGGAGGAGGTAGTGGGGAAGAGGGAAGGGAGGCAATGGGGGGCAGATGGGAAGTGGGGAGAGAGGAAGGGGGCAGACAGGAAGCGGGAGTGGAAGGGAGAGGGTGTTGGGGGCAGATGGGAATGGGAAAGGGAGATGGGGGAGATGGTGGGGCAGAAAGGCAGGGGCGGGGGTGGAAGGGAAGGGAGTGGGGCGATGGTGTGGGGGGTAGATAGGAAGGGAGTGGGGAGAGGCGTGGGGGGGGGGGGGGCTCCAAGAATTATCAGTATTTGTCCCGCTGCTGGAGTGAGTGGCGGGCTTTGGGGGACGGGACGCTCCTCCTCCCATGTACAGGGGGTTCTGGGGGGGGGGTGTGCAGCTGAGGAGCGAGGGACGCAGGTTTCCCTTGCCCCCCCCTTTCCAGACCAGAAGTGGGGCTGACAAGACGGGCGTTCCGGCGGGACCTCCCCCAGTTTTGGCAGCAGCGGAGGGGAATCGCCGCTTTCCCCAGACAAGACTCTGAGCCGCTGTAACTCCGCACCGCCCTGCCCCGCGCACCGACTGACGCCCACCTGCAGGGGCGGCGGGCGGGGAACAGAGCTGCAGCCCCCGCCCCCCCCCCCACCACCACTGGTCCCCCCCTCGTGGCATGGGGGCATCGCACAGCGGCCCGCTCCGGATTCTGGTCACCGCATCGTCCCCTGCCCAGGTGGCTCGGGGGCGGGCTTGGGCGGCGGATGCGGGCAGCCGGCAAAGAGCCGCCCGCCCCGCTGCACACACGCCCCTTCCTGCGGGGGAGGCGGTGGACAGTGCCAGTGATGTTCTGCCCTCCCGCGGCCCTAGCCCTCTACATCACCCCGGCCCTGCGCCCCATCCTGACCCGGACAGAGGCGGAGGTGCCCCAGGGCCTGATCCCCCCGGCGGGGGATTGGCTGCTGCTGGATACGCAGGGTCAGTGACCCGCTCCCCAGGACAGACGAGGGGGCGTCGCCCCCTCCCAAGGTGACCCAGGAGGCAGCGATCTGGCGGGGAGATTTGGACATTGCCCGCCCACCATCCCCTGCCCCACGCTGACACAAAGGGCTCAGCTCCGCCCGCCAGAGTTTGTTTCTTAAAATATTTTTTTTGGTGGGTGGAAGAAGGGGCATGAATTGTGATGAAATTTTGGGATGGGAATGGCGGGGGAAATCCAGCCGCCCCCCCACGGGGAGCCGCCGGGGACGGGAGGGGCGCGATCTTTTCCTGCGCCATCCCCCTTGCCACTGCAGCGCCATCGGGGAGCCCGCAGACACGCTCCGGGCTGCCGGGGGGCATGTATGTCGCCCCTTCCAGTGGGCATGGGGCAGCAGTATGCACAGACACCCGTGCGAGGGGCGCGATGTGTGTATGGGGGGTTAACCCCTCTTTCCAGAGCGACACGCCTGAGAGCTCCCCCTCTTTCCGCAAGTCCCCAACGATAAAACCCTTCGCTGCACCCCCCCTCCCCGAGATTACCTGGGACGCAGCCCCCGGCCCTGCACACGCAGCCCGCCCTATAGCAATGATCGAGGGCTCCTGCCTCCCCGAACCCCTGTATTTTAATATAGGTCTAAGCAGCGCCTGCCGGGGGGGGGGGGAATCTAACCACCCCAGACACAAATTGGGTGACACCGCTCAACCGCCCGGTGGGGTCCCTCTAGCAGCGGGGTCCTGGCCGCGGAGATCCCTGGCGTCTCAGAACCTCGGCCCCTCCATATCGGGCGGGGACCCCCCTGGAAGCGTCTCGCTTGCTCCGTGTTGCTGCTGCCGACCACGTGAGGGCGTCCAGTGTGTTAGTTACAACAAATTATCCCCGGGACAGAAAAGCCGCCAGGGATCCCCGCCGCCCGCAGAGGGGACCCAGCCCAAGACCCCCCTCTTCGCTACCCGACCTGTGGGATAGTGCGGCTGGATAAGTCCTCCTGGGAGGCCCAGACCCCCCTATTCGGGGCGCCCCCCTCCTCTGTCTCTCCCCAGCATAGGGTGTGCTCTTTAAATCGCTTCTCGGGGACCTTTCTCGGGCCCAGGGAGCCCCGGCTGCAGGGCAGCGGGGTCAGGCACCGTCAGGAGCAGGGTTTTGTGGGGCCGCCTCAGCGCTGGGGTGTAGGACCTGGGAGCTAGAGCCCCGCAAAGGGGCTGCAAGAAGCACAAGTTGGAGCTGGCCCTGGCCCAGGCTGTTGTTGTTCTCAACGTGGTCCGCTCATTGTGCATATAAAGGGCTGCCTCGGAGCCCGCCCAGGCAGCCAGGCGGATTGCAGCTCTGAGCTGGAGCGGAGCGGAGCGAGCGGCCGGCCCCTGGTGCTTCCCCACTGACGCCTGCGCTAGCGAGCAACCAGCCAGCTCGGCCGGGGCGGTCCCAAGCAGCGGCCGCGAGTCCGTGCACTGATTAGCTGCGGCATCGATCGGCGTCTTCCCTGCAATCTGAGCAGTCCCAGCCAGCATGTCGGTGGAGCTGGAAGAAGCCGACCTGCCTCTGACTGAGGCGGAGGAAGCGCCCCTGGCCCCGGAGAAGAAAGGTGGCGCCAAAAAAGCGAAGGGCGGGGGCTCGTCCCTGTCTCCCTCCAAAAAGAAGAAAAACAACAAGAAGAAGAACCAGCCGGGCAAGTACAGCCAGCTGGTGGTGGAGACGATCCGCAAGCTGGGCGAGCGCAACGGCTCCTCGCTAGCCAAGATCTACAATGAGGCCAAGAAGGTGTCCTGGTTCGACCAGCAGAACGGGCGGACCTACCTGAAATACTCCATCAAGGCGCTGGTGCAGAACGACACCCTGCTCCAGGTCAAGGGCACCGGCGCCAACGGCTCCTTCAAGCTCAACAGGAAGAAGCTGGAAGGGGGCAGCGAGGGGAGCGCTGGCAGCAGCGCCCCCAAGTCCCACAAGAAGGCTGCAGCCTCCACCTCCCGGAGGGCGGACAAGAAACCGGCCCCCAAGAGCAAGAAGCCCGAGAAGAAATCTCACAAGAAAGGAGCCAGCGGCGCAGCCGCCAGGAAAGACAAGGGCAAAGCCAAGAAGGCTGCCAAGAAAGCCGCCTCCCCGGGGGGCAAAAAGGTCAAGAAGTCTGCAAAGCCCAAGGCGCTGAAGAGCAGGAAGGCATAAGGGGGGGGGGCAGGGCGCCCCCATCGCCCCACCACGCTGGGGCGGGGAGAGAGAACATTTCCCCACCCTTCACCCCCCCTCCAGCTCCCCAGGGCTTTGAGCCCCAAGACAGACTCTGATGTGAGGACAGACCCAGGTTATCCGCGTTGTATTTGTATTGCCGGCCTCGCTCTGTAGCCGTCGCCGCGGGCAGGGAAACGGGGGTTAGGGCTGCCCCAGCCTCGCAGCCCGTCACTCTTGTTTCCTTACTTGGCACCCCCCCCCCCCCCCAGCCGCGAAGGTTTCTGCTCGCCGCAGCCCCCTATTTACAGGGCTAGGTCCCGCCCCCCCTCCCCAGTTTCCATAGCAGCTATTTTTCATGAGCGCCCTCGCTTTTATGTTCCCTGCGCCACCCCCGGTAGGGGGCGATGCCACGTGGGTCCCCCCGGGTCCCGGCACCGCTGCCCTGTTGCGGGGGGGGGCGGGGGGGGTCTTTTGGCCTACTTCAGAATTTTTCGAACAGTGACCACGCCCTCTATTGGTTCTCGCCCTGGCGCCATGGAAACGGCCAGTTAGGCGCCCGTTCGCTATAATGGCGCCTGGGTAGCTCTTAAAGGGCACCTGCCCCCCCCCGTTCGCTGAGCCGCATCACGGCGTGCGGGCAGTGCCTGTGCGGAGCCAAGCGTGGCGAGGAGCTGCCCCAGCAGCGGGGCTGTCGCAGCCTTGGACCCATGTTGCGGGGTGACGCTGGTTGTGCGCGTGGCGGCCTTGCCCATTGCGGCCCTCCGCCCCCACGCGGTGCACCACGTGTTCGGGATTCAGAGTCAATGGCCTTTTTTGTTGTTGGTCAATAAATTGTTCAAACCTTTTGATTTGTTTTCTCCGTCTGTGCGGGGGGGGAGGGGACGGGCGCGGTGAGCGTGCTCGGGGAGCGGACCGCTGCTTAGCTGCGGGGGAATGGGAGCGGGGGGCCGTACTGAGGCTTAGCGGGGGCGGCGGGAAATGGGCTCGGGGAGTGGATCGGTGCTTAGCTGGGGGGGCAAGGGCTCGGGGAGAGAACCGGCGCTTAGCGGGGGGGGGGAAAGGGCTCGGGGAGCGAACCGGCGCTTAGCGGGGGGGGGGAAAGGGCTCGGGGAGAGAACCGGCGCTTAGCGGGGGGGGGGAAAGGGCTCGGGGAGAGAACCGGCGCTTAGCGGGGGGGGGGGGAAAGGGCTCGGGGAGCGAACCGGCGCTTAGCGGGGGGGGGGAAAGGGCTCGGGGAGCGAACCGGCGCTTAGCGGGGGGGGGGAAAGGGCTCGGGGAGCGAACCGGCGCTTAGCGGGGGGGGGAAGGGCTCGGGGAGCGAACCGGCGCTTAGCGGGGGGGGGGAAAGGGCTCGGGGAGCGAACCGGCGCTTAGCGGGGGGGGGAAAGGGCTCGGGGAGCAAAGGGCTCGGGGAGCGAACCGGCGCTTAGCGGGGGGGGGGAAGGGCTCGGGGAGCGAACCGGCGCTTAGCGGGGGGGGGAAAGGGCTCGGGGAGCGAACCGGCGCTTAGCGGGGGGGGGAAGGGCTCGGGGAGCGAACCGGCGCTTAGCTGCGGGGGCTCTGGGAAATTTGGCGGGAGCGGGTTGATGCACTTGGCGCGCCCCAGCGCTGCAGGGGAGACTGTCGGTGGGGTGGGGTGGGGTGGGGAGAAGGCGGCTGCATGTGTGGGGCCAGCAGCCCCGCTCTGTACGCCGAGCATGGGGAAAACAGCCTGGGGGGGGTGGGGGCCCTGCCCCTCCCTATGTTCTGTCCATGCGGGGGGAGGCAGGGGCTGTCTGTGTCACGGTCCAGGTTCGAGCTCTCCTCCTCTGGTGCCCCCCTCTCCTGGGGTGCGGAGCTTGTCCCCCTACGGCTCCTGCTTGAGCGTCCTGTCCCAGCTAGCTCGAGGCTGGTGTGAACCGGTTTAAATCTCTGCCCTGCCTGCCGGACCATTTCTTCCCCTGGGTCGGGTCCCCTCCCCTTCTCTCCGACGCAGGAGCTCCCCCTACGATAGAAACGAGTGACCCTGCTCTGCCCCCTACCCTGTCCAGCTAGGCCTGGAGCAGCTGGCTGGCGCCAGGGGCTTTTGGGTCCTGGGTGGGCAGCTGCTGTCAGCTGTGAGCACCTTGCAGTGGCTGTGGCCTGGGCTGTGGGTTCAGCTCTCCACCCCTCCCACTGTCATTTGAGCTGTTTGCTCTCAGGGAGTGTAAGAGTAGGGCACTCGCCTACACTATGCTCCTCTCACTGGCCGGACAGGGGAGTAAGGGCGACAGCAGCAGGCCTGAGTTTCAGCCATAGGCTTAGCTGTTTGTTTTTTTTTAATGTTTATATTATTTCACAGGTATCTCCTACTTGAGCAGAGAAGAAAAACAACACATGCTCTTTCTCTCCCTCCCCCCCACTACTTTTTCCCTAGGGGTGATAGTTGCCAACACTCCCGTGTTCAGTGGGAGGCTCCCAGAATCAGGCTCCATCAGCCGGAGGCTACTGAAGCCAAAACTTTAGGCCACTAAAATTCCAGTGGCACAGCAGGGCGCAGAGGCTCCCTGCCTGCCTGCCCGCCCTGGCACCGCTCCTGGAAGCGGCTAGTACAGCTCTGCAGCCCCTAGGGGTGGGGGAGATGAGTCAGGGCACTACCTGAGCATCAACTCTGCAGCTCCCATTGGCTGGGAACTTTGGCCAATGGGAGCTGTGCCAACCACTTCTGGGAGTAGTGTAGGGCTAGGGCAGGCAGGGAGCCTGCCTTAGCTCCGCTGCATCTCTAAGAGGGGCCACCCACAGTAAGCACTGCCCAGCCAGTGCCTGCATCCCACTCCCCTACCCCACTGAAAGTGAGTGAGGGGGTGGGAGGGAGAGAGACAGGGCAAGGGTGTTTGCACACTCTTTAATTACACAAAAAGAAAAAAGGAGTACATGTGGCACCTTGAGACTATAGCACTGTAGTGTCCAGGAAGTGGATCTCATGTGGACTGTTCCAGGCTGAGGTTGATGGTGGGATGGAAATCATGGTGGAATTCCTTAAGGGCTTCTTTTCCATGGGTCCAGCTGATGAAGATGTCATCAGTGTAGCATAAGTAGAGTAGGGGCACAAAGCATAAGGTGCCACAAGTACTCCTTTTCTTTTTGTGAATACAGACTAACACAGCTGCTACTCTGAAACCTGTAATTACACAAAGCCAACCCCTTCCCCCAAGGCTCCATCCCCATCCTTTTTCTTTCTGAGCACCCCCCATGCCTGCTCCTTCCCCTCCCTCCTAGCACTTCCTGCACACAGCTGAATAACTGTTCCAAGGCTGCAGGAGGTACTGGAAGGGAGGGGGAAGAGTTGAGCAGCAGGGCCAAAGGCCCCAGACATGACTCTCAGACCTCCTCTCAGACTCCAGTTTGAGAACTGCAGCGCTAAAGCCTCAAAAGGATGGCTGGGTCTGAGGCAAAGCTGCTCTTTGGCATAGGTGCCTGTACAGCACAGATCGTTAGGCCCTTACTTGTGCCACGTTTATCTCAACTACAAACAACTGAAAAGAGGGCCTAGGCTCAATGGTCAGAAAGAGCCCACATGCTTCCAGCCCTTTACTCACTGTAAAGTAGGACGACACCATTGCCTGAGAGGGGAGTAGGTCAAGTTTAGTGACACTTTAGTTCTTGCAGCTCTGCTCCCAGGTGGGACAGGTAGGAAGAGAATATCCTCCTCCTGGTGCCAACCCCCACTCCCACCAGGTACCTGCACAGAATCCCAAATCTCCAGCCCCTTATCTACACCAAAATTTGTGGCACAGCAGGGGCATAAATGTAGCATGGCTGAACAATGTAAAACAAAGGCTACTACACAGAAGGTTGTTCACATTCACCTTTAATTCAATTAAAGAGAGGTAAAGCCCAAGCTGACTTGACTGCTGGATAATGCAGCAGCCCCACTACCGCCATCTTCAGCTCAGTAAACTGTATGCCTTTATGTTCTAAGCACAGCTTTGTATACCTGGGAATAATCTTTAAAAAACTAGGGCTTAGATTCACACCCATGCTCCCTTCCCACAGCAGCATCATAGTCTGCCCCTAGGCTTAGCAGAGGTCACAGTAAGCATAACTTCTTATCCTTGTAAAGAGTTCACCCAGCAGCCACACAGTAAAGTGGGGCCTGATGCCCTTTCCTCATTACTTTTAAGCAGGTTTCAGAGTAACAGCCGTGTTAGTCTGTATTCACAAAAAGAAAAGGAGGACTTGTGGCACCTTAGAGACTAACCAATTTATTTGAGCATAAGCTTTCATGAGCTACAGCTCATCTGATGAAGTGAGCTGTAGCTCACGAAAGCTTATGCTCAAATAAATTGGTTAGTCTCTAAGGTGCCACAAGTCCTCCTTTTCTTTTTACTTTTAAGAAAGACTTTACAACTGTAACAGCCAATATGGCAACATTTGGCTTTGTCCTCTACACTACCATACATGTACAGTATTTGCCTACATGGTCCCCATCAAATTGAGTGGAATGGATTGTAGCTTGACTTCACTACCTCTATAGTTGTGTCTTCACAGGCTATGTTTTAAGACTTAGCCTATGCATCTTACTCAGTACTTTTGCACTTCACTGATTAATGGTTCAGCGTAACAGACTCATTATTCCTCATAAAACATCAAGGACATCCATGCAGAGTTTCTTAGTTTGGAGCCCAGGAACAACACAGAATGGTTTTTCTATGCATTTTTCTTTTGGTAAGGTACAGGCAGCTTGACATTTAGTCTACAGCTGGCCATTTACACCCAACATGAGTAAGGTTGTTTAAATGTGACATTTTCAGAGATATAAGCCAATTGCTTCAACCTCTCCCTTCAGGAGCAGGGCCAGAGCACCTAAAGAGGGAAAGCTAGAGAGCATAAGTAGCAAGCTTTAAGCGTCTCCCTTCCTATACTATAACAAGGCAGAAGAATTGATGCACAGGAAGAACTGCACTCATCTCTTGCTATAGCACTGCTGCCTCCTCCTCCTCCTATCTACTTGGGTTTTTAATCATGGCACCCGGGAAGATTTCATTCCAGCCCTTTTATCCCAGATCCTTTCTGAGCAGCAGTCTACAGAAGCTGTAATAAAATGCAGAAAAATAAAAAGTGGGTGGGAGATATCTAGGAAACAAAAGATGAGTGCAGGACACCTACCCCAAATCTTATGTCCAACTCATAAAATTTGGGGTTACATGACCTCTACCACATCAAGAATATACTGCAACAAGCAACCACCTTGCATGCTGTAAGAGGGACAGCTGTGCACTATTACTGTAGAATATACACTTGTATACAAAAGTAGGTTCTAGTCAGGACAGACTGGTCTAGGAAAGGAGTGCGAGAAAGCAAAAATGAAAAGGCCTCGTAGTGTGGCTAGCAGAAGAAAAGTCTCTTACCTCTAGCACTTCAAATGGGTATCTATGGTCTCCTGTAAATAAGTGTCTTCCCTTGCTATAAGCTCCAGGCAAAAAGGGAGCCAGTAATCATTAAGTGAAGGGAAGCACAGTGTTTGTGTCAGTAGTCAGAACTTGTTTGAGTGTAACAAGCTTTCAGGATCTAAGGATCCTACTAGAATCTGGTTTAGGAAAGACTGTGGGATAAAAATCTTCAGAGGCCAGCTCCTGCAGCCAAGTGTTCCTGGAAATTAGTAGCACACCCTTCTTTTGATTATGAGTGATAAGGGCAGAAATTTTTCATTAGAAATTCATCTCCTTTCTAACCTGGAAAACTATAGTGACCAGAGGCCAAGCAACATTACAAGAGTCAAGAGAACAAGAGGGATTTTTAGGTAGACCACTGAAAGTTCTGTGATTTGAGTTTATTTTTATTTAGGCCTGTTTAACTCTTTTGATCAAAATTTTGGAGAAAACATATTAAGGATTCAGCAACCCTATTCCTGGTCAAGTAAGAGGTAGGGAGCTCACAATATTCACCCAAGATGTTTTTCCTCAAAACCAGGGGAACCAGATGAGATATTCCTGATATTTAAGGGCTAGTGTACAGGGGAAAGTTGCACCAGTTCAACTTTAAACATTTTTAACCAGTGTAGTTAAGCCAATACAAACCTCTACATGTTCACTTAGTCTTGTTTGAGAGTGGCTTATTGCACTTTAAACTTAACAGACTAACTAAAAATCAAAAGAAGTCACTCTTACACCAAAATAAGCATGTCCACAGAGAGGTTTACACTGGTTTAAAATTCACATATTAGGTTATGCTGCTACAGCTTCCCCATGTACACCTAGAAAGCCACATGAGAAAGCAGCAATAATTTAAAGACAAGCCACTCCAACTCCCCTCCCAGCCCACCTGTCAGGCCATTTCTGTATAATATATAGAAGGGAAAAAGCCAAAGAGGCAATGCAAACCCAGTTTAAAAAACAAAAATAAAACCTGTGTGATTCATCTTTGTGAACTTAGTCATCACTCTTTTCTGCCAAAAAGCCCTAGCAGGCAAGTGTGTCATAAAAAGGACTGGATGGCTTCCTGACTAGGCACTCATTTCATCTCTACATCACTGTTTTAAATCTAGCCAAGGTTAGTAGTAGTTGTAGAAAAAAGGTCATCTGATAACAGACCAATGAGCCCTTGGAAATAAGCTCAGAGTTAGTACTTTCAGTCCAGTTCATAGTTTTATTATTTGTGTTCCTGACTGGAACCCCACAGTTCTAGGCAATGTGTGTGCGACAGCCCTTGCTCCAAAGAACTTATAATCTAAAAAGACTTGAAGTTCTGGGCCGTCAACAGAAAAGCAGAGCTCGCTGGATGTACAGCATTAATTCCTTTCCAGTTTCTTCTTCACTTAACGACCCTGCCAGTTTCCCTAGTGTCATAATGACTAAGGGCCCCTGATTAAAGCCATATAGGAAATCAGTAGAAAAACACCCACACACACCACCCCCGCTAGGCATCAGCAAGCATTGGGAAAAGGCCTAGGCGCTTACCTCACAGGAGCAATCCTCAGCAGAGGCTGCACTCCCCCCCACCTGTAGCAGTGGTTCCTCCAGGCAAGGGCAGGCCCATTGATAGGACTGCACAGAGAAGACAGTTACTGCAGTTACACATGGAAACCCAAGTCATGGGCCAGAACTCCATTGTGCTAGGCCTTGTACCAACAGAACAAAGAGTTTACTGTATAAAGACAAGAGACAGCAGCTGGAGACAGACAGGGGAAGCACAAAGAAACTATACAAAACTTGCACCATCACTGGCCATGGTGTATACAATCTGTGGGCAGACAGAACTGCAGTCTGCTACACTATTGGAGCACAGAGGCCAAGAAAGTGACTAGGTGAAAATCACCCTTCCTAACTCAGTGTAGCTACTCCCCTTATGTCAGAGCCCTCTGATTTACAGTCACAACTCATGCTCCTTGTGGAGCAACTACACAGAAGGGGTGTGTGTGAATTCTATTCTATCAACAAAGCTATCAGCTAAATTCTGATTACAGAATATTTGTAATTGACATGCAGAAGAACACAGCTTGATTTTCAAATCCCAGGTGGAGTTGCAGGGCTAGTGGATATAAACCTGCAGTCACGGAGAAGTTAACACACAAGAGATTTGCTAGGTTAAGTCAGTCTCTTCAGTCCAGTCTACTAATGCAGCTTTCACTTTTATTACCATCTGGCAAGGTTATTGTGGTGCTATAAAAGCACCACATTTAGAAGCAGGTCTGGGGTAGTTTCCTTAGTCACTAGGGCCCAAATCCTCAAAGGATTACAGTGGCAGCTGGGTGCCTGAACACAATGGGAACTAGGCACCTAAATACCTTTGAGGATCTCAACCAGGCAGTCAATGGTCCACCAATTATTTGACTATAGTCAAATATGGTCAAGTATTCCAGCAAGAATGCCCTGGTATAGGCACCAGACTACCTTTTAGACTGTTTTGCATTTCCCCCCCGAGTTAAAATAATTTGGGTTTATCCTTAAATAGTTATGCCTAGTAAGTTATCGGAGACCGTGAAGTCTTACTGTTTTAATAAATTAGTGCTTTCAAATATTTGACTTGCCCAACCCTAATCTGGGCCCAGATGACAACACAACTTTTTGCAGAATTAAAAGGACATTATTAATTTGAAATCTAATCAGTTTAAGAGTTAGAAGCAGTTTCAGTTGCCAGACCTCTCCAATTCCCTTCCGATAATTTGTATTTTTCCTGTTAATAGAACTTTTCTTCTCCCATGTTGCTATGCAAAATAGCTTCCTGCATGTATTTGTGGGTAACTGCATAAAACGCTGCCAAATGCCCAAGGCAGACTAAAGGAAATTGAGGAAAACATTCTCTCCCCTCTTTGAGCAATAAAGAAGATCTCATGGCAGGCTACCAGTTGAAGTCACAATACTATAAAAATCTGACAGTTAAAAAAAAAATAGAAGTTTTTAAAGTAGGTTTGGATTCCAAACCTTGCACAGTATTGTTATTTGGACTAGTGCGGACTGGGATGGAGTTTAAATACCCACAAGTAAAGTGTACCTACCTATGCTAAAGCCAAACCCCAGCTAATAAAAAAACAAAAATCAACTATAATAAATATATCTGTTAAGAACACATCAGCCTGGCTTCCACTGGATGCAGGGCACAAGAGAAACTAAAACTCTTTCCTAAATTGAAATAGCCAAATAGATGGCTAGTCATGCACTTCTGACACTTACCTAGAATTTGACAGAAGACCCAGTAGTGGGTAATGTTTTCATTACTGCCTTTCTTCCTCCATTGCCAGGTTTCTAACCCCCATTCCTTCAATTGTTTGTTACACACATGTGGCATCCTATCCTAAACTGTACGCTCTTTACAGCGGAGACAACCTTATTTGTGTTTGTCTAGTGCTCAGAGCGAAGGGGCCCCAATCCTTACTGGTGCTAGTGGCATACAAATAATTAAGTTCCTCAATATCTTCTATTTACAGGCTCTTTAAAAGACAACCACTGTTTCCCCCCCGCAGCTTGCCTGCATCCTCTCCAGGGGCGCTGGAACAATTTGTACAGTGGGGGTGCTGAGAGCCATTGAACCAAACTGTAAACACTGCATAGGATGAAAACCACTTCAGGTGCTGCACCCCCTGGCTTATGGTCCTCTCCCCCTGCACCCTTCTCCACCCCCCCCCCCTCCTTTTTCAATTTCCTCCCCATCCATGGAAGAGAAAATCAGGAATACAAGTCTTTGCAGAATCACATCCTAGATGTCTCCTGGCATATATATTGTGAGCTCTCCACCTAAGTACAAGTGGAAAAGGGTACATGAAACTTAAGTCTACACTAGAAATTTAGCTCCCGTGCAGTGTCTCAAGCTTATCATCAGCCAGCTGAGTAAGTGTTCCAGTCCAGCTTTGCTTTTCCTTGCAGGTGACACCTTCTGAGGGAGATTCAAGTTTCTTTGCATTTGCCTCATTGGCTGGGTCATCAAGTGACTCTACATTACCAGCAGCGGGGAGAAAAATTTGGAGGATGACTATTATGTTTGTTCACACAGACAGGCGAGGGGATCAATCTGGAGTGAAAAAAGTAAACATAACGTCTATGGCAACGGACTGGGATTGCTGGACTAAATCAGATCTCTTTCCCCATCCTTCCCAGGAAGACAGAATCCAAATACAAAAAGTTACTGACATAAAAATATCAGCCTGTTTCCTCAGATATGACAATTCCAATGCAAGCAAAAGTTAGGTGATGTGGTGATAACAGACAGCGAATTTGACATACATTCAATACTGAACCAGTTTAATCAGATTTTGGGTTTGCATTGTTCTTTTTTTCAGTATCACAAGTTCTGCATTTTCTAAGAAATACAAAGCAACCTCCTTTGAGTCGTACAGAATGCTGGTCCTAGAGAAACAAAAGAACAAGACACTAAGAGAGAGACATTTTAGAATCTCCATTCTCTAAACAGTGATTTGTATCAAAAGAAAAATACCTAGTTCTCTCCCTCATCCACCCCAGTATGGCCTAACGCTCAGTTTACAGAAGGAAAAAATCCAAGTTGGTCCCATGCAACAGCAGTAAGATACAGCTGCCCAGAAACAAAACCGTTTCCCCCAGGCCTGAGGAGGGGTGAAACCACAGAATATCCCAGACAGCCAGTGTCATATCAAGTTTACGTCTCCATTATCACTAAATCAATACTCTAGTAACATACCTTTTCCACATTCTACAATGGAGTGAAAAACCTCTTCATAAAACCACTTACAGGCATCCAAACTCATCTATTCTAGGGAATTTAACTGAATCAGAGCAAGTTACTTCATCTACAAAATTAAGAGCTGATTTGATAGGTGGAACACATGCTACTTACAGCACAGACAGTTGTCCATTGCACTTTAAGAAGATTATGAAGTTCTACTGTCCAACAGCCTAGACACTGCTACATGCACATGATTCTATCAACCTTCCACATAAACAAGCTGCCCTCACAATAAGGAACAAGATTGCTCTTCATACCAATTTCTATAAGATCACAGCTACTATGCGTCACAGGGACTGCTAGGCTGACTTTCATGCTCATACATTATCCAAATAGCCATTTAATAACCACCACATTAACTATATATTTGCTTTATGTAAATTATAGGTTTTTAAAAAAAGAAACATTAATCCATTAAGGAGGACTACAGTTAACAGATATATAACTAGCACTTCATTTTAAGAACCAGAAGTAGTGATGAACAAAAACACTGCATGTCATTATAAAGTGCAATTAGGGTACAAGTGCTAAGTTCTCAATAAAAATAAGAGGTTCTGCAACATAAAGCTATTAATCGGATCAAGAAAAAAAAAAGGGGGGGGGGACCAATGGCAGCTTCCATTCCCTGCCAATGGTCAACTCATGACCTTGTAATGCTCTTTTAGAGTATTTTCAAGTGCACCCTTTCCCCCAAACCATACAGGACCACACTAATGAGAAATAACTAATCCTACTAGTCCACTGAGTGCATGAACTCAGCCAAACAGCTACAATAAGGTGACTTTGCAAGAAGGGATTCAAAACGTAACCGGAGACCCAAGTTAGGGCTCCTTTACAATTGATGACATTTTCGCTTATACCACTGGACAAAACAAGACTTGGTAGACTTGGCAAAACAAGACTAGTTCCTCCCAGAAACATACTTTTTTTCACATTTGGAAAGTCTCCTGGCCTCACCACCCTCCTTGTACTTACTAAGTCCATTTCTGATCACATTTATGGGGATGTGCAGCAACAGCAGGTAAAATTATCACCCTCCTCAACTTCCCTACCTCCTGCGTGGAGCAAGGTGAGAAAGTAAAGTAGATCATTCGTGCAAAAGTTAAGCAATAGGGAGAGATCACCCTCCATGACTCTCCCACCCCCAAACAATATCCAGGTAGAATACAAAGGAAACACATGGTATCTTCAGTTACATCCACAAACACAACATAAATATAAAGAGCATTGACCAAGCCCAGTCTCTTCCTGCTCCAGGCTGGAGCTTTCACTGTGCAAAATATTTTCCCTTGCAGTTAGTTACACCTTCCCAAAGGGAAAAAGAAAAAAGAAGGGGGGGGGAGAAGAGAGAGAGAATCAATTCTTCCTTCTCCCAAACACTTCTTCCCACGGAATGTGAGCAGGTCCAGAACAGCAAGCCACCAACCCCACAGATGCTGCTCTGAGAACAGAGTTGTTGACCAGCAACCCTGGAAGGATAGCTTTGCAGCTGAACAGTCCAGAAAGCAACCTAGAAGTACCAGGCAGGGTGCTGGCACCTGGGCAAGAGCTTTTTTATTCTTATTATTACTATTTCAAATTCAAACGGCTTCCTTCCTTCGTTTCATACCTCCCTCCTTGCTGGGGGGCTGGAGAGGAAGAGAAAGAATCACAGGCTCATTATCATTCTGTAATAAGAGCTACGACCTCCCCTGCTGCCGGACGGCAAAGCTAGCACATGGGGGGCAGGAGGGCAGTGCCCCCCGGCAGCAATGGGGGGGGGTCGGGGGGTGGGAGAGCGGGCACACGGAGAGGACACGAGGGGAACGCCAAGGTTGGCTGCACCGCATCGCGGATCGATTGACTTCCTGGGCATGCGGGTGGCTCGGGGCTCATTTCTTGGAGCTCTGGGTCTTCTTGGGCAGCAGCACGGCCTGGATGTTGGGCAAGACGCCGCCCTGGGCGATGGTCACCCCGCCCAGCAGCTTGTTGAGCTCCTCGTCGTTGCGGATGGCGAGCTGCAGGTGCCGGGGGATGATCCGGGTCTTCTTGTTGTCCCGGGCGGCGTTGCCGGCCAGCTCCAGGATTTCGGCCGACAGGTACTCGAGCACGGCGGCCAAGTAGACGGGTGCCCCGGCCCCGACCCGCTCCGCGTAGTTGCCCTTCCTCAGGAGCCGGTGCACGCGGCCCACCGGGAACTGCAGGCCGGCCCGGGAGGAGCGCGACTTGGCCTTGGCTCGCGCTTTGCCGCCGGATTTCCCTCGGCCGGACATGGCGGGGGGGACGCGGCGCACGGGGAGCAGGGGCCGATCCCGGCGGCTGCCGGCCGGGAGGAGGAGAGGCGCCGCGCCGGTCCCAGGGCCTGGGGAGGGGGGGGGGAGATACAACAGCGTTACAACGCGCAGGCCGCGGGGCACGACCCGCCCCGAGGGACCGCCCCGGGAGCCGCTCGCCAGGGCTACAACGTGCCCGGGCTGCAGCGCCGAGAGGCCCGGCGGGGCCGCCGACCTGCCCCCAGCCCGTGACCTGCCCCCGCCTGCAGCCCCCCGCGAACCGCCCGCGCAGCAGCCATGCGCACGCTATGAAAATAAACCCTACGGAGGCTGAAACCCAAGGCAGAGCCCTGGCCCTCACCGCCACACTGAGCCCGATCCGCCCTGCCAGACGCCCGCAGCTGCAATGACAATAACGCTCGTAGCCGCGAGCGGATATAAATCCAAGCCCAGGCGGCCGGCCGCTTCCCATTGGCGGCCGTGGGAGTCGACCAGGCTCCCATTGGCGGATATTCCGATCCCTGATTTGCATAGGGCTCGCAACGCCCTATGCTCGGATTCGGACGAGGGTGGAGTGGCAGTCGAGACGCTGGCTGGGCCGTCCGCAAAGGGAGCTGGTGGTGAAGCATATTAATGTGCAGCAACAGCAGCTACAAGGAGACGGGATCTTTGACTGCCTCACAAAGCGATGCACCAGGGGAAGGATATTTCTTCCCCTGCTTCGGCTGTAGCGCTTTAAGCAGTCACGTGTCGCTCGTCCTCTTTGGCCCCTGATCGGCTCCATAGCAGGCTCCACGCTTGAATTCACCTTCCAGTCCCGCTGTAAACACCAGTACCTTGCACTGCACTGCGCCCCAATAGCTCTGGGGCTCACGGCTGAGCCTCTCTCTCTCTCTGTACAATATTCCCCTCTCGTCTTGCCCGTGTCACTTGGGTATTGGATTGGGGCAGCAGGGGTGTCACAGGCAAGAAAAATATCTCCCCCCCTCATTGTTATGACAAATGTGGGCAGGTAGCTTTTGTGCCAGGGCAAATGACTGCTGCTCCTGTCTCCCAGAACAGGGCACCCTAGCTGTGTAAGCATGGAACTAAGAAGGAGGAAGCCTCAAATTCTAATTGCAAATCTAATACTGCCTCACTCTAGCCTTTGGCACCACTTTACCTCTCTGAGCATCAGCTTCCACAGCTTTAAGACTTTCCCCAGGGCTGCTATGAAGGGTATTTATGGACATAAGGCCCACATATACTTGTGGACCACTTAACTGTGAATTAAATGTTTATAAAACATTTGGAAGGGCTGTATCAGTGTTAAATGCTCTACTAGGAATAAACATCAGACACAAACCTGGCTGTATGATCCAGACTCTGGCCCCCGTTCAACTGTGCTATTCCGACCCACCATCAATTTTGGGTTGCTCCAAACTCCAGGCTTATGCTCATGATCAATACAAGTGCTAACGTGGGTTGAAGCACACCCAATGGAAGGGGAAGCAACCCGCCACCAGGTGCCTATATTACGGTAAAAAGAGGAATGTGTAGATTACCAGTTTTAACAGCTGTAAGTACCACCACTGGTACCTGTCCTGCTCCTGCTCAGGGATGAAGAGCTTCTGCCTACAAAGCAGCAGGACTCTGAAATTGAGTGTTTTTTTAAAGGTGTGCCAATATAGTGACACTGTAGACCACAAATAGAAGGGCAGCCAGTAGATCACTGTCTTCCTACTTGAGCAAGCTGTATTTCCCCTAGGGGAGTGCCACAGAGGAGCAAGCAGTCTCTTACCTTCTCAAATATTCTCAATAAAATCAAGGACAATCAGCAAAATACAGGGGATCCCAGTTCTCTTGTTGGAGATCCCAATATTGGTAGGGCAGATCTGCTATCCAATAATCCTTAGGCTGTGTTTACATTAGCCCTTTTTCCTGCAAATAAATCCCACCATTTCTAATACTGGTGTAATTCCATCACTGGGAGCCCTAGTGTACAGCAGCTGCATCATCATATAAATCTACATGACACAGTGGTTAAAACCCTAGTTGCCACTGCTTCTACCAACTTTTTCTATATTAGGGCTCCCATTTTGCTACCACCTGTGAGGGAGTGTGAAACTTTTCAGAGAAAGGGCTAGTGGAGACATGGCCACATTGTCCGTCTTTGATCAAACCGATAATGCCACTAGCTGCCCTTCTAGAAAAAGGCCTATTGTCTCACCGTGCAAACACCTAAGGAAAATCTCATTTCATTTCAGTCTCCTGCTACCGTAACAGGATGGGCCTTTTCCTTTCCCAAAACTAATAAATTTCCCTGGCTATTGGCAATGGGTTTGCAAGCCCCTGGTTTTAGTGCTAGGTTTTATACTCGCATGTAAAAAGAAAAATTCCTCATTCCTGAGAGACCAACACTAAGAAAAACGATACACTTGTTTTCTGAGGTTACTGACACAGCTGTTGGCATAACTGGGAGGGGGGGGATTAGGGCCTGCAGAACTGGCATTTGGCTTTCAACAGAAGGGCTTCATTTGGTGCATTTGATGAGCTTCAGGATGAGATTATGGTACCAAGTATGTTCATTAAAAAAATTTTTTTAACAGTTTCTGAATGGAGACACATTTGATTTGGAAATAGATATAAGTTTAAAGGTGTTATTTAGAGAGAACAGTATATAAATATAAAGATAGTTATTTAGTGATAACACTTCCAGCGCTTTCTACCTGCAAAATGCTCTACACATAATCAGCCCTTATGAGTGTTAGGGGGAAGGATTATTCCGCATTTTACAGATGGGAAAATTGAGGCAGAGAGGGATTATGAGTGGCCCAAGGCAATAAAAGAGTGAGTATTAGGAAGAGGATTAGAATTCAGGTATTCCTGATTGCCAGGTCTATATTCACCTCATGCCTCCCTCCATAGTAGCAACAGTGAGTTTTACAACAATTAAATGCATGCTTGTGACTTTTTGTAGAGTCTGTTCTGTAATGGTTGCTGTCTACAGGCAATACACTGAAGAGGGGCAGCAAAATCATTCTGCCGAGAGAAGAAATGACTTGGCAGAGGAAGAAATCTATTTCTCACTTTCTGCATGTTGCTTGCTGAAGCACATAGATGGTGCTGAGACAAGAGTTTCAGGGACCACAAATCCAGCCCTCTGATTCTTCCAGAGTCTGGAATGGGACTGAAATTAGATAATACATTATTTTGTCTTGAAAGGTTAATGATGGCAGTGATAGAGAAATAGACTGCAAAACTGTTTCTGGCTAGTTTACATTAAGCATAGACAAGGGGAAACCCTAAATCCACCCAAACTACCGATCAGCTAGCAGGAGACATTCCCTAGCTCCTCCAAGGTGTCAGAAATGGGGCTCAATGGAGCATTTCCCAATGAATGTAATGTAACGGGTTACCGTAAGGTTCTGATATATCTTGGGATACAGTTTGATATCTTTAAAAGAACTCATTTCCTTGCCGTATGGATTTGGTTCTCCCCCATTTAATGGTATCTTACCATACTCCTGTTTGACACTCCAAAGGCTGCTGCTCAACCGCCCATCCCTCAAAACTCTCCACAGCAGCTAAGAAGCATCTATGGAGCTCCCTTAGAACAAATCATTTCTGAGTGGAGCCATCAATCTGCCTTCTGAGAATATTTTAATTTGTAAATAAACTCTTACCTCTTCAGGAACTTTAGCCAGCCAAAAGTCTTACAGCTCACTGTACTCTATGAAGTCTCTTTTTGCAAGGGTGAGGAAGACACATTATTCACATTGCTTGTGGAGTGGATGATTATGGATTGATAACAAGTATAGAGAGACAGATACACACAAGGACACATCACAACAAGCCAACTGATCGCTTTTTATTTTCTACAAACTACTATTTCAAACACAAATAAGTGATGCTCTCCAGAGAGCACCCACATGCTAAGGTCTTTGCTCTAACATTTGACTCTCACTGTTTGTTCAAGTCCCAGACCAAAGACAAAAAAATACTTTTGTACTTTAGTGACAGTCCAGTGATCTACCTACTCAAAAGAGTGATTGTTCCCTCTCTGGATCAAGGATTCAGAAAATACTCTCTAAATCTTAAAATCCTATTAACAAAAAGATTGCACAAACACTATGGCCAAGACAAGTTTTCCCACACCACTCCCCACAAAAAATAATAAAGCTAAGAGTTATGGCTGCCACAGAAGACAGATTAAACCCAGTAATTCCCAGGAACCTGCTCTCTAAGGTCATGCCAACACATTAAAGCTTGTTTTTCAGTAGTACTGAGTACCTGCAGCTTCTATTGACTTCATTTGGAGCTGTGGGCGCTCAGCACTTCTGAATATCAGGACTTTCTCTTTAAATTTACCAGTGTTGCTACTGTCAGTGTGAGGTCTGGTGTAGACAATATGCTGCCATTTTTACCATTGTGTCATCTAACCCTGCTCTGAGCAGGGTTAGACAACACTGGTTAAAATACTGATTCATGCCTACATTATAACTACATTGTAACAGTGGGAAATTTGAGGGGATATTTCTAGTGGCTTCCATAATATTATAATACCACTGGGGAATGGTTTTCAAAGCAGCCCTTGACAATAGCACACAGACTCCTTAAAGGCAGGTCAGCCTGTCAGAAATGGGACAGACAATGAGCATGGAAAAGAATTTAAAGGTAAGGCCACTTTTAGCTTTCACCAGCAAAACTGACTTAACAAGGCATTTCTCTCTTACTCACACCCCTCCCCATTTCCACAATAGAATGCTTCCTCAGTTTTAAAAGGCACCTGTACCCATGGCACTTGCTTCCAGGATCCTGAACATCCTCCTTTCCGCATATGACATCAGGATCCCACTGTTCTGGAACCCTTATGCAGAGGCCCATACATGTTGCTGTGCCAACACAAAGCAAGGCAGTGTTAGCCCAGAATTTCCTGGCCTTGGGAATGGGTCTCTGTCTCTGATTTAAATTCTAGTTTAACATAGGTTCTTTTTTTCATTTTTCAGCTGCAGAAGTTCTCAAGCATCAAAAGTGTCCAAAATAATCTGTATAGAACAGACTATCTAGGAGAATTAACACACAGGAGAACCAGCTGAATACAATGACAGGAAAGAATTCCATGCAGTTTTTCTGTTCCTCACCCAATGGGAAGAGCATGGATTGCATTTAAGTGCCTCTCTCACATGTATTTGATCCATAGACATTCCCAAGGCAGGTCAGTGCCAACCACTGGGTTGCAGTGAAAAAGTTGGTGGGAGGTGAGCATTGCACATTAAATCTATGTCCCTGCTAGTGGAAGACAAGAAAGAAAGTTTTAAAAACCAAACACTGCTCTCCTGAATCAGTAAACCATCAGCACAAGAAGGGCAACAAGCTACAAAATCACATCAGTGCTAAAGAGATCACGTTAAAATGCTCAATGCAACAGGTCACAGGAGTCTCAGTACCAGTCTGCAGAATCTAACAAGCTAACACGCTGCATCTGCTTAGGAACTCAGAACTGAAAGTCAGTTCATTGAGTTTTGGGCTTCTTTGCACAAGGATCCCCCTCTTCCTTCTTCAGCCACTGGTGCATTAAGCCTGCACTGGTTCTCTTGGGTGCAGCAATTTGAATGAACTGGCTGGACCATCTGGGCAAATCACCTTCCTCTTTCTTGGGAGACTTGTTTTTCACCCAATCCAACATCATTTTGCTGCTAGTGCTGACTTTGGTTTCCTGTGAGGACAAATTACAATAAGAAAAATAAGAACCACAGAAATAGCTGGTCATATATGCAAGGCACATCAGAAAATGCCCACATGGGTACCAAGTCAATGAGCTGGGTCCAGTTTCAGAATGGGGAAGATGCAGCAGCAGCATCACTCCCTACAGTTACACAGCCTTGCAGAAAGTTCCCGTGGAAGTCCCAGTCGGATTAATCCTAAATGCCATTCAGGAAAGAATATACCATATTAAGCAGAGTGATCCCGACACTATACATCATGGTTTATTTCTGGAAGAGCAGGAAAAGGAATGGGAATCCTTGAGGGGCCTTCACTGCAGTGACCCTCTCTCCAACTGAGGATGGATGGCTGCCTTTGGGAACATAAGAACAGCCATACCGGGTCAGATCATAGATCCATCTAGCCCAGTATCCTGTCTTCTGACAGTGGCCAATGCCAGGTGCCACAGAGGGAATGAACAGAACGGGTGATCCGTCCCCTGTCACCCATTCCCAACTTCTAACAAACAGAGGCTAGGAACATCATCCCTGTCCATCCTGGCTAATAGCCATTGATGGACCTATCCTCCATGAACTTATCTAGGTTTTTTTTGAACCGTGTTATAGACTTGGCATTCACAACATTCTCTGGCAAGGAGTTCCACAGGTTGACTGTGTGTTGTGTGAAAAAATACTTCCTTTTATTTGTTCTAAACCTGCTGCCTATTAATTTCATTTGGTGACCCCTAGTTCTTGTGTTATCAGGAGTACATAACACTCCCTTATTTGGGAGTCTCTCAGAGCCATCCTGAATCAGTTAGAAGGGGTAGATCAAGAATCTTACATGGCATAATCTACCTCTCATCCTCAGGCACTGAGTGAGCTGCCAGCCCCTAATAAACAGCTAAAAAAAACATGTGATTTATTCTCTTATATTCTGTGGCATGACCCACCCCATTTGTTAAACTTTTGACTACCTTATTTTTTATTGCATTTGTAGCCCATTTCACAACTTTGATGCATGATTTGCATGCATGATTCGCATGCATGATTCATCCTGTCATATAAGATAATAAATTTGCATGCTAGGATCTGCAATCTGTATTTACATTTTACTTCAAACATTCTATTTTCCCTTTTGTCACTAACAACAAAAACAGCACCCCCGAGCCTGGTGCCCCCTAAGCCTGGCACCCCAGGAGGTCGCCTGAGTCACCTGCCCCTAAATCTGGCCCTGAGTCTACAGCCTCCATTTTCTCCTCTGTAAAAGGCCCTTCCAGGCTGAACAATCTATGCATCTATGAAAATGGGTATAAATTATCTGCGGGCAGGATTAATTCATTAATGTTTGTAAAGAGCAGCAAAACCCTCAGCTACAAAGTTAGACAGAGGACAAAGTACTATTCTATTTATTATTATTAAATAGTATTATGGAGGGAAGTGTGATTTGTGTCAACCACCAGATCTCACCGTCTTTGGTCCCAACCCAATGGGAGCGAGGCATTCTGGTGTATTGTTTCTGGAGTTGTTTACTATAGTGGAAACCGGGTGGAAAGCAATGTTCTCTGTGGAGTGGATGAGCCTAAGGGCTTCCTGTGTTGATACCTCTGTAAAGTCCAACCATTTCCTGACGGCCTCATCCCCATCCAGGATAGCTGGCATCCTAAACATGGGAGGAGATGCAGAAATCTTAAGTCCACATAGAGACACACAACTTATCCGCCACGTGGCAGGACTGAGTGATTTGGGTGAAAGCCAAACTAAGATCCAGAATTAACATAATCCAGATTCCAGCTATCTGGGGATACACTGTGTTGGCAATAACTATTAGTACATTAACAACTGGCTTGAAGGCACACAGACCTAATTTCTGAAGATGTGAGGAAAGGACTAAGCAATACAATGTTTTTCTTTGAGGCAAACAGTGTACTAACTTCACCAAAGCAGCCTGCTTCCCCAGAGGAGGCAAAGGGTCTGTCAATCACTAGGCAGGCCTATGAGCAATTTAATTCTTATTGCTACCAGCAAGGAGCCAAACACAGTGATTTATGGCAAGGGCAAGATTCAGTGACCTGAAACAAGTTAGTAATGTTCTAATGTACTTCTCTAGGGGGATCAGGTAGAAAGAGCATGGAAGAATTTCTGGCCTGTATGTTCTTGGCCACCAAGGCTATGTATGTAGGGGAATACAGTCACACTACCTGCTCCACACAGCACAGAAGTAAAAGGAAGGTTTTCTGCCACACACTCGCCACTAATCTCTGCCCCCCTAAACTCTACAATCCACAGCCAGTCATTCTCACTTGCCTGTTATGGATATCACTTAAGCCTTTAGACGCATCTACTGTGATGATGGTGTAGGTGTATAATGCATCCCCTCCATCAGGGGGCTCCCAGCAATCGAAAATCCCAGCCATGGTGAGTAACCTCCAGCCTTTCCACTCTTCATCATCATCCTTCCCATCTGCCTGGAAAATAAAGATACAGAATGATCACAGTCTTTCCTAATCTCCTTCCTATATTATGTAATTTCAATACAAAGATATTTAAAGGCTATCTGATCCCTCACAGAAAACACACAAAACCAGTGTAGTTCAGCTACCCATGCCTCATCTGCTATTTTAATTACTCTTCCCTATTTCTAGGGCTGTTTACACAAAAACTTTATTAGGAACTTCATCTTGCATTGATACTTTTCCCCCCTCTCAAAGTCATATTCTCCACCTGTGCATTGTACACTGTTACTTTGGAAATGATCGTGAGGTCACAGGAGATGAGAAAGGATAAGCAACAGTAGCAGATAAGATCTTCGATGTAACAGATTACATTTCCATGAAAAAATAAATAACGAAAGCACAACAGGCCGAAAAGAGTTTCTGAGATTATTCAGAACTCTGTTCTGTGAAATTTTACCAAGGGCCATTGACTTCAATGGGAGCTCTTTGTGCTCAGCACTTCTAAGGATCAAGCCTTCCGTCAGAAGAGTGATGGGAAGCACACTGTAGATCAAAAGGCCATGCACAGACTGCAGCTTTGGGTGTACCATCACATATTACAGCAACAGTTCCAAACATAAGAGAAGCTAATCTTTCTGCATTTCAGGGCTTTAATATACAGGGGATGACTACGTGACAGCGGGACATCTTCCATCACTGCCAAAGCCCTCTTTCCACCTGCCTGGAAGTTAGGCCTCACCACACATTTAAGCTGCACTGCTTCCAATATCCTATGCCTGAACCTCAATCACGAACACAGCTGGAGTGAGCAGGAATTTATAAAATAAACATGTTTTTCTTCAGGATAAGTGACAACTAATTAATATTTCTAAAGCCTTTTCAAATCAGAAAGTGCTATATCTCATTGCTGAGTATTAAAACAACATTGTTGCTGGGAATCCAGTACCATTTCTTGCTTGGGCTGTGGGAAGTAAATGAAATAGGGCTGCTTCTTTCCATTGTGCTGCTGCCATTCATAGAATCCATCTGCCAGCACTACACAGCGCCTGCCCTTTACCAGAGGTCCCTTTGGGAAGAGAAGATTTGACCACGTCACAAATCAAAGCAGATGGCAGCTTGGAAGGTATTAAAATAAAAGGGTTGTTGGGGTGGGAGAAGGAGGGGAGGATAAGGCCATGGTTGAAGTATAGGGAACACATTTCTTTATAACACTTTTTGTATTCTATAACTGATCCTCAAATGCATAGACATTAAAGCTGTAGGTCCACACTGGGGTTCTGTTCACATAAACCTATGCTCTGCTATCAGGGTTTATGCCACCATTAAAAGCTCTTGATGAAGTTAGAGCCTTATTATGTAGATAATTCCTGTATATGTGTTTTATACATAGTAATCTGATAGTGTCCCATAACCACCTAAGAATTAAAATACATTAATACATGGTAGTGGCAGCATGAGAACTCCACACTAGCACAAGATGGAAATCTAGTCATTCTATTCCACTCCATTCAGGAAGTCTGATTTAGTTTTAAATATGTCACTGTAGTAATTGGCACTCTGTCTACTCCCTTTCATTAATATCAATGGGAGATAGGCACCTAACTACCCACCACACACCAAAATTAAGTTGGAGGTGTTCTGCAAGTAATACTCAGGGTAATTTAGAGCGTGACAGAACCCCCTCTTATAGACTCCCACCAAACAGTACACCCACCTACCGGCTGAGGGGGGCAGGATAAGTCTACCTATGGAGCTCCTTGTGCTGCTGCTCAATTGGCTTAACAGACAAGCTTTCTATTAATTTTAAATAGTATTTTATTCCCAAAGCTTTCTTTCTATAGAACCAATGTCTTTGTTTTCTCCAGCCTGAACTGTACTTGAACCAAATAGCACGTTATCTTAAGGCCACCTGGTCAAATACAGCATGCGAAAAGCTATCGTTTGTTGGGTTCTTCTGTTTCAATGAAACTGAGATGCTAGGTTTTACATTGTGTCACTCAGAAGGATTTATTTTCTGTGCAACAGGGTGGTGGTGGTCAATTCTTGTTAGGAAGAGGCTTAGATCTCTGGTTTACAAGTCATTAATAGCACTGCTAGGAGCTGATGATTATAAAATCTTCCCTCTCTCAAGACTCATTAAATGCAATAATATTGTAAACTTACCTTGTAGGAGGGTTTCTCCATCATGGTTTCGCTGCAACAGTTGGAGGTTTTATACTGCATTTTGGAAGGGTCAGCTTCTCTAAACCAGGCTGGGACCAGTCCCCAGCGCATAGCCGCAAGGACACGCTCAGAAGAATCAGCATCCTTTCACATAAAATAGAAAAGCACCTCATGCCAGTACACAAGACAGGAGCAGACAGCAAATTACAAAGTAATCAGAGCATATTGTAGCTCTCTGCCTTCTCCATTATATAGTGGAGACTACAACAGATCACAGCAAACTCACTCACTACAACTAGTGGCAGAGAGCCTAACAAGAAAAGAGAAGCTTACAGATAACTTATTAAAGTAATATCTTACATTTTAAGAAGAAAGGTTACTTTCTGACAAGAAAGAAACTTTTAGTTGCTGTTCTGCTAGTTACTTTTCTTGGCAATTCTATCACTTCTGTTTTGTATGGGTGTGAGAATATACTCAGTGCTGATACGTGACTGCAACCAAAAAATGATTCAAAAGTAATCAGTAATTATTACTCCTATGAGAAAGTCATTGAAAATATGCAAGGGATTAATTTTCAGACCCAGCAATATGCAATATGGCTATTTTTCAAAAATAAATATAAACACCACTGGTTATAAGGAATATTCACTATATAATACAATATTTGCGTATAATAGTAAATTTGCAATTTTTACTTCACTAATACTAATCAGAGATCTTCCACTCTAAGCATATTATACATTCTGTCCTACCAAAAAAAGTCCCAGCAACATCATCATCTTAGGGCCTTCCCCAATGTAATGAATAATTATAAAAGGACATTGTTAGGTTCCTTAATCTTTTTTATTTAAAAAAAAAATTCTTACAAATGTTACAAACAATAACTTTGTTTTAATAATCTGATCATTTTTAAAGTCTAACTTACTTTCACTGTTCACATTTTTGCATTTTTTCTCAGTTTGGACAATGGAAACAGACTGTGGGTTTCACTTCTGCTTCTAGTCAAATTCACTTTCTGATTCTCAGGTGCCAGCCAAAAGCTGCAATGTTTGGGTGGCTAATACCACAGGAAAATGGTTTGTTAAAAAAAAGTTCCCAATGAACAAAACTACACAGAAACATTTCTATTGGCCTTGAGTTTTGTAAAACCTTTCAGGCCTACAAGCAGAATAGAAAGCAGCAAAGAAAAGCACAAATCCAATTGTTTCCGCTTCAACATTGTAAATAAAGTGTGTCACACTGTTCCCAAATAGTGAATAAGCATGGAAAGTAGTTTAATAAAGACAACTGTATGATCAGATGTTTGCTTGTGCTCATAGTTAGGCCTCTGGTACGCTTGAGACCACTACCTATCATACTGGCCAATACCATCTCATTGTTTCCTTGTACTCCTCCATCAGTCTGCCTACGCCCATCTGTTGTCTCTGGTCTTACACACTGATTGTAAGTTCCTTGGGACAGGGACCATCTTTTCTTGTTCTATGTTTGTATAGCACCTAGCATAATGGGGTCCTGGTCCATAAATGGGGCTCCTAAGCACTACAGTAATACAAATAATAAATAGATATGTTTCAAGCACCATCTTTTTCTGCTTTGTGATCTCATCAGCTATTGCAGGAGAATTGTGGAATTTTAAGTATAGTATTTAAGCAGAAAAGTAAATGAGGAAGTAGTTTTCAAATGCTGTGCAGGTGTATTGGGTTAGAATGATACAGTGTTAATATTTTTAATTTTCACCTTTAAACATTTCTGGTTCTACAAATCTAAGTAGTTGTAACAAATATCTAATTCCTGACATTTCAGCAGAACTTAAAATACCTTTTTACTGTAGAAGTAGGAACACATACAGCACTACTAATACAGCAATCATGTGTACTGAAAAGCCTGAAGTGTCAGTATGAATTCCTGCAAAGCACATACTAGCAGTAGGAGTCTGGAAATACAGAACTAGAATTAAACTACTAAGGCTTGGAGAGACCGAAAACTGTAATGCTCCAAAATATAAAGATATTTATATCAAACTGGTCAAGTACAGTTGTGAAATATACAGTTACCCCCCTTCAAACTACAAGTCATTGTATAGGATGCACCATAATGCGTGCTAAGTATTTTGTTTTGCTTGAAGGTTACCTTCTCGAAGTGTCGTCGGGAAACCAGAACAGGGCTGTTGGACTGGGGATTCTTGTTGTAGGAGGGGCTGTATTTATCAGCATCTCTCCATTCAGGTTGTCTTGTTCTACCATGGTTATCACGGTACACACAGGCCCGGCGGATGCGATCTGCTCCCAGAGCACAGGCCGTGCGCCCACACATTCTTCACAAGTTTCCTAAAAGAAGAGGACATTATATGCTGTGGAACAATGGCCTCAAATCTGATTTCAGGTGACAAAGCATGAACACATTTCACCTTCACACTGGACACAAAAGGAGCTATTTACTACATGCACGTCTTCCCCTACCACTCAACCCCTTGTCCACTCTATGGCAAAGTGTCAGGGCTTTATTATTTACAGAGCCCAAAAGTGTGCTGGATATTGTAAAAAAAGCCACTAAGACTTAAATAATCTAAGTAAGCATACAATGAACAGATGAGAGAACAAGAAGCGAGTGATTGAAGTATCATATTTAATGCACACCACGTAGTTCAATGGGCATTCCCCCATACCTTTCCCCCCATCTATGATGTTAACACTTCTTTCAGTGGGATGACTAAGGATTGCAGTTGAGTAATATTCAGTGGAGCAAGGGAGGCTGGGAAGACGCATGCTCAAAGTTATCTTTAATTGTTACATGGTGCTTAGATAGAAGAAATAGGTGCCCTGGAAAAAAAAACAAGACAGATTGGTGTTGCTGCCCACTATATCCACTGAAACAGACCCCTGGACACAGGCTGGGGGAAGCCCTTTGTTCCCCTGTATTTACTTTAACCATACATCTAAATCTACAGGAACCAGTAAGTCAGGGGAGGCCCCAGGCAGCACAGCTCTGGGAAAGGGGGAGTGGGAATCTCTACTCTGGGTCACTGGTTGTTGGACTGGGGTCTCTCACTGTAAGAGTGATTTGAGGGCCTGCCTGGTGGAACATGGAAAAGGGGGTCCCCTGCCCAGAGAGAGAGGGATTTGGGGACCGCTGCCCAGAGGGAGGTGGTCAGGGGACTGAGAGGGGTTGCTGGTGTGGGGAGGGGGAATTGTAAGGGGGGTCCTGGCTGGGAAGGGGGCTGCAGCGCTCCTTGCCTGGGAGCTGTGGGGCTTCCTGGTGGGGGGAAAAGGGGCTGGAAGAGCTCCCTTCCGGGGGAGGGAGGCTGCAGGGGTCTCCGGTGAGGGGTTGTTGGGGGTGGGGGGGGGTTCCCGCTCAGGGACTGAGGGGATCTCCGGTGAGGGGCTGTCGGGGGGCGGGGTTCCCGCTCAGGGACTGAGGGGGTCTCCGGTGAGGGGCTGTCGGGGGGCGGGGTTCCCGCTCAGGGACTGAGGGGGTCTCCGGTGAGGGGCTGTCGGGGGGCGGGGTTCCCGCTCAGGGACTGAGGGGGTCTCCGGTGAGGGGCTGTCGGGAGGAGGGGGTTCCCGCCCAGGGACTGAGGGGGTCTCCGGTGAGGGGCTGTCGGGAGGGGGGGGGTTCCTGCCCAGGGACTGAGGGGGTCTCCGGTGAGGGGCTGTCGGGAGGGGGGGCGGTTCCCTCCCAGGGACTGAGGGGGTCTCCGGTGAGGGGCTGTCGGGAGGAGGGGGTTCCTGCCCAGGGACTGAGGGGGTCTCCGGTGAGGGGCTGTCGGGAGGAGGGGGTTCCCGCCCAGGGACTGAGGGGGTCTCCGGTGAGGGGCTGTCGGGAGGGGGGGCGGTTCCCGCCCAGGGACTGAGGGGGTCTCCGGTGAGGGGCTGTCGGGAGGAGGGGGTTCCTGCCCAGGGACTGAGGGGGTCTCCGGTGAGGGGCTGTCGGGAGGGGGGGGTTCCCGCCCAGGGACTGAGGGGGTCTCTGGTGAGGGGCTGTCGGGAGGAGGGGTTTCCCGCCCAGGGACTGAGGGAGACTGACTGCGGGGAGGGGGGCTGCTCAAGGGTATGCTAGCCCCATGGTGAGTTTCTATTGGGCCCGCTCCGTCGCCCAGCCCAGGGTGGGTCCCGCTCCCGCTCCCACTCACCCGGCCGTTACCGACACCTCAGCCCGCCCGCTGCAGCCGCCAACAGCCCGGGCGGGGGCGGGTCCCAGCCACCGTCTGTGAGTGGGCGGCGATGGGCACGTGACGGGGGTGCTGCCGGCCCCCGCCAGGCTCTGCCCCGGGCACGCGGCCTGCTCCACGGACTGGCGAGGGAGCGGGGCGCGCGCGCGCCTCTGGTCCCGGCTGGCTCCGCTCGCCAGGGGGTGAGCGCGGGCGCAGCCCCGCCGCAGCCAGGCTTCTCCCTGCCCCCGGGCCCGGGCCCAGCCCCAGCTCCAGCTCCCCGGGGCCGGGACCCACCGCAGAGAGGGCTGGGGCTTCGCCGGGCCGGGTAGGGGGGAACTAGACGGCAAAAGGTGAAAAATCGGGAGGAGGGGGGCTAATAGGAGCCTATATAAGAAAAATACCCAAATATTGGGACTGTCCCTATAAAATCGGGACATCTGGTCACCCTACGGCTGGAGGAAGGGCCGCGTTTGGGGGCTGTCCAGGGCGGGGAGGGAAAACAGGGGCACAGGCACCTCTACCTGCCTTCTCTCTCTCCAGCTCTAGGCCCCCAGCTCTGCTCTGCTGCGGGGCTCTGGGCACAGCCCGGATGCACTTGACAGTCACACACCTGCCCCCAGTAGTGCTCTGCACAGGCACCCTGGGCAAAGGACCGTGTAACCCCCTCAGTCAGGCCGAGCTGGTGAGGCCATATCATCAACCGCCCGAGCTGGCGGAATGAGTGTTCCTGGCTCCCTGCCCTTCTGTCAGCTGCACATCTCTGGCAAAGACCCTTCCCAACCAAACCATGGCCTCCGCTCATGGCCAGGGTCTGCGTCCACAGGACGCGTGGTCAGCTGCCCACTCAGCCTTGTGTTTTGCTGCAATTCCCCTAGTGCTGCAAGACGGGAAATAGGACCACTCTAGTAAGAGGAGACACAGAGTTCATTCTCCTAGCTGACAGACTACTGCAGAAGCCTCAGGGCTAGCACTGTGGGTTGCACAGGTGCATGTGTTGCCCTATAGTGGCCAAAGCCTCAGGACCAGGAGAGACAAAGGTTTGCTTAAAACAAAAACACAAAAGTGGGAGGCTCATGCAGAAGGTGATGAGTAAGGAGAACTCCTTGAGTATTAGCACAGGATATGGTGAGCCCCTCCAATAGGGCGGTGGGAGAAGTGAACAGAAGAGGCAATGACAAAAATAGGTGCTACCCTAGATAATCACTCTGTTAAAGCATGCAAGACCGGCATTGTCTATGACAATCTCCCTACCAGTCGCACATGCCTTGTCAGTCTTGCAGGAATGAGTTGGTGCAATGCCTTTGGCTACACCTTTAGGCCAATAATAAATTATGTAAATTCCATCAGGATCTTTTAATACTTTGTTTAATGTTACATTATATGGTGACACTTTGCATAAAAAAACACAGGCAGAGTAGAACAAAGATCAATTACACATGCTAGAAGCAGACATCTCTCCTGTTTTCCCCTTAACTCACAAGTTAACCAAAATGATGACTCCAGAGAGGAATGACAACAGCTCTGGTTGATATATTACACGCTGTTTGATGTTACACATCACCATATTGCTTCTTTCATATTCAAAAATCTAACTGGTCACATTTCCTCAGGATACTTACAGCACACCAAAAATCACATAATCCTCTACCACTGATACAGTAGGCTTTCAGTGTTAGATCTAAGAACAACTGAAAAACCAGTTACTGATAACTACGGGAATGTGAACAGCCAAACCAGTTATACACAGACAGCGTGTTCAATTGATTTACACTTTATAGAGACTATTTCCTTCTGACAGGGTTATGCAAAACTAGAGCTAGGCACTTATTTCCCATTCTTTGACTGAATATAATTGCAAGCCAGCCAATCCCAACCCACTGTGTTGAGGGGTAAGTACCCTGGGAGAAGATCAACCTGTCATTTTCCATGAAGATGATAGCGGAAGGCAGCCAAGTTCTATAGCCTGCGGGAGAGGGAATAGTATTATTTTATTTATTTACGGTGTCCTGTTTTTAAGGGTCTTTTAAAGACAAATATACTAGCAAAATTAGTGATAATTAAAAGCTCACTAATTTCAGATTCCAAGTGACTTAATGGGTTTGATACAGCATTACCATGATAGGAATGGTTAAAAAAGGCTTCATTGGAAACACAGGACCTCCAGACTGCAGAGTCCAGCAACTTGGTACTAAATGGGCTGATTCTTCAGAGGGGTTTATAGATTTAAGTGAAACTGAATGCTTCCTAAAACCTCCTATCAGGGCATAAAAACACCACAATTTTATTTAGAAAAACCCAAATAACTATCCTAGTTTTACTAATGATAAAAAGCTGCTGTAGTGAATGTGATTCCAATTCAGTGTCCAGAACAGAGGGGAACCAAGAAAACCAAGAGCATTCTCCCTTTATGTCAGAGTGCAGTCTCAGAAAGACAGTTTAGCCAACCGAGGCCATGATTACGTCCACAGGAAGCTCTTCTCCACTGCGGGCTGTGACCTGCATTGTTACAATGTCTGTTAGGACAAGACGAGAACGCACCAAGAGGTCATGGCCACCCCGAAACACACCTGGAAACAGAGAAGAGAAGAGGGAAGAGAATAAAGTGCTTGAATGCCACTCGCTCATCCATCAAATTCTAAGGATACTCATGTGGCTGGAGCAAGGTCCACTCTCCAAAGAGCATCAGCAGAACATAGTCCAAAAAATCCCCAATGCAGCTGGATAGTTAAAAACCCCACAGTAGCACATTACAGTACCCGGATGAGTTAGTCACTAGTATAAATCTTTCAAAACCCGACAGAAACACAAATTACATTTATATTTTAGACTCAAATGGGGAGAAGATCAAGACATTTCTGATAGCACCATCAATTTCTCACCCAGTATGCATTTTAGTTTAACATCTAGAATTACATTCAATTTATTGCTCAAGTCCTCCTTGCATCTCCCATAGGATACCTCAGTTCACCTCATTCTGGAAATCCAGGGACTCCCACAAAGATGGGGGTAACAGCTTCCTGAAGATCATGCAGGGCAGTTCTGAACTCAATTCAAACCATCCCAAGGGATTGGGCTTGTCCCCAATCCCTATCCCCAAGTAATTCTTCTGATCCCAACATTATCAGCTGCCTGAATTTGAAGGGATGAGGAGCACAACAGAACAGGTCAATGAGTGTTATATGAGGCTGTAGCAACTGGGCGATAGGCTGTGTACTAGCTGGGCTAACATCCTGAACACTACTGTTCAGTCTCAAAACAGACAAATCCCTGTGTATCCCCGGGGTCGCCAAGAGTGCCACATAAGGTGGGGCAGAGATCCCAAAGGAGAATCCCAACAGCTTACCTGCCAGGTACAATGTGTGAGAGTTCTTGTTGTCTGGCACTTTATCCGATCGCTCACACGGCTGCATCCCCAGGAACTTCACAATATTACTGACTGCCTCTGTTAAAAGAAACAACAGAGCGTCAGTTTCATGGGTTTATTTAACATCACTATTTTAACAGTGTCCAAAGGTATAGCAAGGCCCTACTCCCAATACAGAGAAGAGATGTGGTCTCTGCCCGAAGGGGCTTAGAAAGTAGCTCTTCACAGCAGAGAGAGCCTCCATATGTGTTAGTACAGGGCCCAGCTCAGTGGGGCCCTGATCTTGAGAGAGATCTTTGGATACTAATGCAATACAAATCATAAATAATAATTTTGTACATGACACAGCAAGGGTGCATGGGTAACAAAGGTGAGCAGGAAGGAGGATATGGACAGCATCAAGATGACTGCACAGTAACTCAGCAAGGACAGTGCACAGCAGTGGTAGAAATTATTTGAGGAGATAAAAGTGGATAAAATGAAGGAGGAGACAATGAGCTTCTTTCAGGCCTTGCAGGAGACATGGGTCTTCAGGAGGGATTTAAAATAAGAGAGCGTTGTAGCTTTGAGTACCAGTTCAGGGAGGGTATTCCGTGCATGAGGTGACAGGGAAGACAGCACAGAAATAGCCAAAGAGACAATGGACAGCAAATTAAGGATTAATCCCCATCAGGCAGTGACGATTAAAGGGAGCAACACAAAACTGCATGATGAAGGCCCAATATAAAAGTACCCCCAGAAGCTGTCACCCCAACAGACTTCAATGGGCTTTGGAAGAGGCCCAGATAGAGTCTTTAAAATTAATAAACTGAGTGTGAGGATGAGAACAAGAGAGGTCATTTCAGGATCCCTCCTCCTCAGCTTCATATTACATCTATGGTTTACTCCTCCTTCCTACTTCTGGGCCCTAAGGTGCAGCCTAACTCCTCCTGTGCAAGGACGGCTAGAGTTAAGGCTGAACCATGTTCCAGCTTCTTGAAAAGGGTGTTGCTCAAGACCAGTGTGAGGTGCTCCCTTCCTTCCTCATACGCCATTCCCAGTCCCCAAAGGCTCAGGATACTCAGAATGTAGGATGTGTTTCCATCACAACAATGACCAAACCAACATGGTTTCTTTTGAAATTAAAAGCAGCTTTTTGTCATGAAAGGCCAATACTGTGCACAACAGGACACATCCAATTCTATGAACCTACACCAGAGATGAATTTGGCCCATCACAATCTTACTCAGAAAGAGGTCTGTATTGGACCTTAGACCTGAACTACGACTCCAATTTCAGGGTGTAGAACTAGACGCCCAAAGGAGCCTCCAGCAGACCAAAGGGAGCCACAGCTCTAAGGGTATATCTATATTGCAGCTGGGAGGTGTGATTTCTGCATAGGCAGCCTGACTTTGGCTAGCTCAGCTCAAGCTAGTGCGCAAAAATAGCAGTATGGATGTTGCAGCAGTGGCCATGGCTTAGGCTAGCCTCTCAAGCTCAGACCCAGGGGGGTAGGGGGGCCTGGACTTGGGCAGCTAGCCGAAGCCACCACCAGTGCTGCAACATCCACGCTGCTAGTTTTAGCATGCTAACTTGAGCTGAGCTAGTGCGGAGTCTGTCTACCTGTGCTGGGAATCACATCTCCCTGCTGCAGTGCAGACATACTCTAAAAGGCCAGAGTTCAGACTGCCTCTTGCAAGCAGGGAAATGCTAGGAGTTCTGTGGGGCTCAGAGACTTCCTTACCTTCCAATGTTTTAATGGTGGATAAAGTGAAGGTCTCTTCCTTTTCAAAGTCATCACCCACCTCGTCCCAGGCTGCTCCAAAGTTTGGCTTCAGAACCCTCTGGATGTGATCAGCTACCGTTACCTCAATGTCTTCAAGCTGATAGAGAAAGAAAGTTTGACAGAAATAAGATAGTTCTTGTTGGGGGAAAGCTATAGACTTGGCTCATTGCAATCAAATAAAGACTGTGACATTTACTTTTGATCACGGATTTTCTCAGAAATTAGCTTCCTGTCTCCCTTCTGATTTATTTGAGCAATGATATTTTGGTACAATCTGTTTTGATTGGGTATTGGAGTTGGAAGAGCTTTCAGCTCTTCCATGCCCATGGTTTTATGATGGGACTTCCCATTCCAAGCACAGCTCTCAACCTGCCAAAGATCAAAATGTTTGAGAAAGATCCAAAAGAAGGGACCACACACAAATAAAATTTAACCAAATAGAGGCAGGTGCTTGGACTAATGCAAGGTTTACATTTCTGGAATACTTCTCTATATTTTGCATCCCAGCTCATCATTTCTGAGATCAGTAACGCACAGTGAGAACCTCATGTCCAAGAAGAACTGACCGCAGAGTCCATAATGGAGAAGGGTACATGCCTGCATTTGAGACCTTCTCAGGAAGTATCATATCTGATACAATCCACCACTGAACGTTAGGTGAGCTGAGCTGTTGGTGTGGCCACATTTATGGGAGGTTGAACTTGCCTCATCAGATAAGCCCATCTCTCCAGTGCATATACACCTGGAAACACTCCTCTGCAGGGGTATGATCAAGATCCCCTCATAATTCTAGTTTAATTAATGGATGGACTCTGGTTGCTATTTAAAATTGCTCAAGTGCCGTAGCAGAGAGGGATGAGTGTCTCGTATAACCTGGCACAGAGTAGGGTCTAGCTGCGCAGCGTCCTTTGGAAAATCCTCTCTGTTCCCTCTGCTTGGACAAAGCTCCACCAGCTCTCACTACAGCTCATGCTGACTTACTGCCCAGTAGTTGCTACAATCAGATACTCAACAGTGTCTGGTGAGGAAGGGGCAGGGAAATACAGGAGCCAACAGAACAGGTTAAGGTTCAGACACATCACATCTTCTACTCCAAAAGGCAAACAAAGTCACCCTGTGTGAAGCGACCAAATCTGTTGGCTAAGCTCAAGAAAACTTTTAGCTCCCAATGAGCAACAGAGACCTCGGCACAAAGATTGGTTTTGTGCTCAAAAGCTGTCTGGATATAGCAGTGGCTCAGACAGAAGCCCTTACACAGAACCCTAATACAGCCCTTGTCTCACTGCCAAAACGAAGGAACCAAGGTTCCCTTCCAGGCTCAAGAGCCAGCAATGGAATTTTCCTGGTACCAGAGTCAGACTCTGGCCTATGAAGTGCAACGCATTCAGTGCAAGAGCTGGCCTAACAGCCTCCATTCATTAAAGCAGCTACTGTGTTGGTGGAGCCCACTGTCCTGTTCTGAGCATTGACAGGTTATTTTTAAAGTCAAAAGCACTTGTTCAAGAACAGAAGGAGCTTTATTTACCCTCCAACAGAGAGTTCTAGTTCACAGGAGGGCTGCCCATGCTGCCCAAGGCATGAGTAGGAACCATGCCAGCTATTCCACACAGCTTTGACAACACCCTTCATTCCTGACACGTGACACAGCATGCTAACCTAGGGCAACCCAACCTGAGGGAGACACCACAGCCTCTATGAAGACAGATGTCCAGTGTATCCATGTATGTGCATGAAGAGTACTCATAGGAAGGTACTCCAGGTTAGGTAGAGTAAACCACCTGTCCATGCTAAGATTTTACAGCTTATGAAACTCAGAGCTTCATTAAATTTGTGTCTTGGTCCCAACAATCAGAAGAGCAGCTGCAGAGACTGGGGAAACTCATGACAAGGAACTTCCATCTCTCCATGGGAGGAACCCCACACCCCTCTTTACAGGAAGTGCCCAAAGCTTCTGTGGCCAGATTACATTTCAGAGGAACAGGCTATTGGTGCACAGAAAATTCAAGGGAAACAAAAGCCCCTGGACCTACTGAAGCTCCAGGTGTCAGATCCTTACCACGTACTCATCCTCATAGCCTTCATCGTCAGCTTCGCCAGTGTTTAGGTCACAATCCTTGACGGTGAATTTCATCATGCAGCTGAATGTACAGGCCACTGGGGAGCGGGGTGGCAAAGGAAAGGCTCACGTTACCATCTGACATGCATTTCTCTTCATGGGCGGGAGCGTGGTGCAGTGTTCAAAATAGGGGACCGGAAGAGTCCTGGGTTCTATCCTCAGTTCTGCCACTGAGTTGCTGTGTGAACTTGGTTGCTGTGTGAACCTGAGTTGCTGTGAAGAACTTCCCCTCTTTGTGCTTCAGTTTCCCAAATGTGAAATGTATACATTTTATCTATTTAGATTTAGTAAATGATTATAGATACAGTGGGCTGAGAGAATTGTTTGTAAAACACTGAGATCCTTAGATTAAGTTGTATTATTCTTCATGGGAGGATCTCAAATAACTTTAGGAATGCTCATTAAATAAGCCTCACTGCCCCTGTGAGATACTCAAGATATTTTATCTAGGAGTCACTTCAACTACCACTGAAATGCTGTCACCTCTGCATTGCAACACAACAGCTGATTAATACTTCTTTACAAATTAAGACAGGTAGTGATGAACCATCCCAGATGAAACAAACTACCCAGTGAACAAAAAAAGAGGTATAGCAGTCATCAGTTGTGTTACTACAAAGAAAACCAAATGAGACTGAAGCGTGGAGAGAGGCCATTTCACTTTCTGATTGGTGAGGGCATAAGTGAGCTGGAGACTCAGCCGTACCCATTCTAGAAGGCATTCCAACTTCTATCTACCTACTGTAGGTACCTATGTGGCCCCCGTTCCCATAGTGTCTGAGTGCACTACAAACATCTTATAACATCCCAGGGAGATAGAGCAGTATTATTATCCCAGTTTCACACATGGAGAACTAAAGCACAGAGACACTAAGTGATATCTGTGGCAGAGCAGGGAACTAAATCCCAGTCTTCTGAGTCCCAGGCTAGTGCCCTCACCACCAGACCATCCTTCCTTTCTTTAGAAGTTGCCTGAGCAATCTCATCTTTCAGTCATAATATCCATTAAGGGTAGTGGTAAGGGCATTTCCAGTGCAACGGGTGTCCCAGGCCTATGCTGCAGGGGAAAGACAACTACTTTTAAGAAATTAGATTAGGCAAGGAAGGAATTTAGGCTCTGTTAGTGTGGGACCCTCCAAATGTAGCTCCCACAGACCTCGTCAGTAGCCAGCATCACATTAATTGTTACGTTCACGCCAAGCAGTCTTCCTAGTGTCTGAGAAGAAGGGAGACAAAGGGCTGTGCACAGCCTCACTCTGAAATGCTCTGAAGCAAGTTAACCTAGGAGAAGAAGTGGGAAGAATTCTTCCAGGAGGGGAGCCTTGAAAGGCTGTATCGCACAGAGTGGTGAAAAGAAACAGTACTCAGTGCTGTTGGATGGTGTGCTCACTTACCAGCTATAGTAAATGGCTTGTACATGGGGCAGAGGGTGTGGGGAACACAGTATGGGTTATTTAAGGGGAATGGCAATCTACGAGGACAAGCTGCTTACCTGCTGTGGGGTCCTCTTCAGGCAGCACCACAAGCGTGTAGCAGATACCAGGCTGGTTATACAATAGGCTTTTGGCAGGTATGTAGCCAATGACCTCATACCCCTCTGTCGGCTCCATCTGTACCGTGACGTTCTCCAGGATCTGATCATTCAGTGTATTTGTACAATCAAACTACACAGGGAAAGAAAGGGAAGCAACAGCTTGAAGCCATTAATGATGGACATAATAGGAGATAGTGATTCAGGCAGAGGACTTGCTCAGTATGAATTTTAACACTGACCGCCTTTTGCAATATCTGCTACCTAAATACAAACTCTGTTCTACTGGATGTTGACTTGTGAAGTCAAAGGACCTTCCTGTGAAGGTTTATTTAGACATGTACCACGTAGAGAAGCTGGCATTTCTACTTATTCAGCTGAAAAGTTAAAAACCCCCAATGGATGCAGAAACCTCTGTAAACATTTAATAGGAAAAGAAATTTAAAATAAAAACACACTGGCCTAGTGGCTCGATCTTAGCCTTCTGCCTGAGAGGAATCAGAGGGTAGTTCGTCTCTTTCAGTACAGTATTGTATCTTAGTGCTTTGTGCAGGGCAATTTTAAATGTCTCCAGAAAGACAGCTTTCCATCACTTCCCCAGGGAAAGTATTCTAAGATCTTCACCATAAGGAAGGTTAGATTGACATATATATAGCCTACATTTTCCTTCCTCAAAATTTATTACAAGTGCAGTATTTCAGAGCTGAGCTGGAGGTAGCCCTTCTAATGGCTAGAGCAGAGGAGGGGGAAATCAGGACACCTGGCTTCTATTTAGGCTCTGCCACTGACTCATTATGTGACCTCAGGCAAGTCACTTCACCTCTCTGTGTGTTTACGTGGGTGTAAAATGGATGTAGATAATGCATGTGTCTCTGTAAAGAATTTCGAGAGCCTCTGTAAAAGGAGTTAGGTAAGCATAAAATATTCATACTCTTCATAAACTAACTAGCTGCAAAACTCCACATGCCCTGGGCCACTTGGAGTCTCAGATGCCCAGGTGAAAAGTTGCACATGCATCATAAAGAATGCCTCAGACATAGCAGGAACATGCCTAGGGCATAGCCAAGCAATACAGACCGAGTATATATATTATTCATGGCTTAAATGAGTATAAGTCCTCTCTCCTCTTGACCTGTCTTTCTGTTGTAACCTTTTCACACTGTCAAATTAAGGAAGCTCCACCCTTTCTTGACCCTGACTCTGAGGCCTCTGGTTGAGGAACATTTCCCTCCCACCCCATAAACAAAGTAGCCCTCCACAGTCCACATACACACTATGAATGAGAACAGCACCACCTAGTGACTGCGTACACGCTTTAGATCAGAGGTGGGCAAACTATGGCCCACGGGCCACATCTGACCCGCGGGACCGTCCTGCCCAACTCCTGAACTCCCTGCCGGGGAGGCTTACCCCTCACCCCTCCCCTGCAGCCACGCCGCCGCGTGGGCAGCAGGGCTGTGTGCTCCTGCAGCGCAGAGCGGCAGCATTTCTAGCTCCAGCTGGGCGGCGCAGCTGCCAGACATGCTGCTCTGAGCAGCATGGTAAAGGGGTGGGTAAGGGGCAGGGGATCCCGGGGAGCAGTCAGGGGACAGGGAGCAGTTGGATGGGGCAGAGGACAGGGAATGGGGGGAGGTTACATGAAGGGGGTCCCAGGCGGTAGTCCCGGAAGGGGGCGGTCAGGGGACAAGGAGCGGGGGGGGGGGGAGGCGGGGGGCTGGATAGGGGGCAGGGGCCAGGCTGTTTGGGGAGGCACAGCCTTCCCTACCCTGCCCTCCATACAGTTTTGTATCCCAATGTGGCCCTTGGGCCAAAAAGTTTGCCCACCCCTGGTTTAGATATACAATATGCATACATGCTTAGGTTAAATTCAGATTACTTGGGCCCAGAGTATGGAAGAAGCGGTCTCAATACCATTTACCTCTGCTACATATTATGAACTAAACAAGACACACCACTGGGAAGAAACAGCCCAGTGGGTAATTAACAATTAGGAGATTATTTTCACAACCCTGTAGCAGCATCCTACACACCTGGAACACCATGTGGTTGACAAATGTATGCTTGGTGCAACGGATCACGTACTCAGTCTCAGATTCTGTAAGAGCCACAGGCTCTGGAGAGGACTTGAAGAGCGGGCCCAGCCCTTTGAACTCTGGGATAGCTGCCAGTTGCTCTAAAACAGAGTTAACAGAAAGAAACTTTTCTTTTTCCGAACTCCCAGGTGTCAGATAGCAGGTCTCATTCAGAGGCTCTAAGAAGCACCTATTAAGTCACCTGAAAGTGTTTTAGCAAAGAGCTACCAGCAACTAAATATATTAATTAGGGCATTAAAATCTAGCACCAAATTATTTCTTTGGACATGCCACCCATTCACCTAAGTAGAAGCCAGACACGAGCATGCCCTGAAGGTAGAGCTGGATCCCAAATATCATACGAGTGAAAGTGCCCAGAACTTAGAGAGATTTCAAAGCTCAATTAACTCCTGCTCATCTCTGTAATAAAATCACTGATCCAATACTGTGCAAAGGTATAGATTCAGGGTGAATGTGACCACTCTGACAGGAGCAGTGAAGGGCCCCAAACCTGGTCCCAAGGTGTGCATGAGCAGGGGGAACATGAAAGAAAGCAAAACACCACACACATACAGGAATTAGGGGCTTAGATCAGCCAATCTCCCAGGCCTGGTATTGATCGGTTTTTGAGTGCACACATTCACCATTCCTGCTGCATTTATAACCTGCAAAATCAGAAGTATTCTTGGCCCTTCAAGTTTGGAATCCCCTCCAGATGAGGGGCATAGGAATTGCCATATTGGTTAAGCGTAGTGGCGCATCTAGTCCCATATCCTATCAGTGGCTAGTATCAGAAACGTCAGCAGATATGCAAGAAAAACTGCTGTGGGCACATGTGAGATAACCTGCCCTCAGGAGAAGATCCCCTAACCATAACACCACTCGTTAGAAGTTGCTTGAAGCACAACGGTCTATTTCCCTTTCATGAGGGTCAACTCAGATGGTGAAAGACTACAGGATTTAGGCAGGCTCAACAAATCACATGACCGCTACGTCCGCATCTCTTCCCCCTACACAAGGTTAATGAGAGATGTCCCACATTCTGCTTACCTTGGAATATTTCTTGCCTTGTTGCTGCCACTTTCTCTGGCTGTTTGACCACAGTGATAGGAATACTTTCTGCAGGGACAGAAGCAAAACAGGATAGAGAAATGAATTGAGAAGATCACAAGCTCACATGCAGAAAACATCTTGATTGGGACTCCTATAGAATATGAAGGAAGCCCATTTTTTGTCTTGCTACAGACTCCATTAGTCTCACCCCCAAGTAATGCATCCTATTGTACTCAAAGTCCTAACCTTCACTTCCAAAATAGCTTTGGAACAACAGTAGCTTCAGTGAGGATTATGAGCAATTACTATTATTAGCAGGAGGATTACAACAGAATCCTAATCTGGGAGCAACTGAATTTACAGCATGGACTTTACAGAAAATAAACACCCCAAAATTCAAACAAGATGGATCTTAACAATTCATAGCATCACACAAGCTGGAGAGAAAGACGCCCATGAGGTCCCATCCAGTCCATCTCCTGAGGGGATGTTGGAAGCAATCAGCTTTAATACTGGAGAGGACCGCCCCCTGTTATTCCGTGGGTACCTGTTCTTTGTTCTGTGATGAGAGCAGTTGCCAAAGGAACAGATTTCAGGTCAAAGGGTTTCTCAGAGGGTTCCAGGGTATACTGCTGCAGTGCCCTCTCCAGGCCAGGAATAGATACTGTCAAGCCTGAGGAAAGAAGGGAAATCACTGAAGTTAAAGCAAACACCAACTCTGTGAGCCATTGAGTCAGAGTCCAACTAAAATCTCTATCTCTGCTCTTCTTAATTGGCTAGTGCTGTAGAAAGCATACGTACCCAGTGTTCATGCACTGGACACACTGAATCCAGTATTTCTGAAAATACTATGAGGACATTTATGCAAATGATTATCATCCCCAGAGCAAACCTGTACACTACAAACATCTGGAATGCTTTTGGCAATTCTATTGTAACCACATTCCTCAGGGCCTGAATCTGGGTCTCTGATGCACAGCCATCACTGCACTACAGCCTGAGAAGTCAGCCACCCTACGGCATTCATACGAGCAGATTTGGAAAGGATAGCTGAAATGCATGTGTCCTTCACATCAAGAGGTAACCTACCAAATGTCTTTACCTGCCCTTACCATTCATGCAATTACTGGACAATTGACAGATTTATGACAGTCTGAAGGATGTTCAAGCTCCCTGGAACCAGTCTGTTCCCTAGGGACCTTGGGTAAAAAACATGCAGCTTTATTCTGAAAAGCCTCCACATTACCATTCAGGATGTAGCCAGCATTGAGAGCTTTCTGCTTCTGCTCCAGGACATTTAGGTAGAACGTGGCTCTGTCTCTCACTTCATTATCATCATCCATCACGCACCTGAAGGCAAGCCAACACCCAGCTGTGAGCACTGTGAATGTATGCAGAGGACTGATCTACCTTGGTGGTGGCCTAAAGAAACTGAAAATATGCACTGTAGAATAGAGTTAGTTGTGGCACTGGTGATCATACTAATACGGCAATAAATAAATAAATAGTTCACCTCCTTCCGACAGCCATTCTGGGCTTCTCAGATTAATTTTGTGGCACTGAATGCAACAGCAATATTAGAACCTGCCATGGGAGGCAGTGTTCTATATACCCGATAGTGGCTCTAGGACTCTGCACCCAAAATACTGTGCCAGTCCACAAGTCTGATTACGTTCTCTCAAGTGGGTCAGGAGCTCCAATATGTCAAGAAAATCCCAGGTTTGTCCAAACATTTAAATTCTTTGGCAGAATCTCTGAAATGTCTGCTGGGACAGAGCGCAGACTATGTAGCTCACCTTTTCAATAACACTAAGATGCTGGGTAACACATCCTCATTCTGGGCTCCAAATTTAGCCAGCGCACTTACTGCACCTGTAGCAACAGCAAGGAAAACAGGATCAGCTGGCAAAGTTAGCAACTGGAAGTTCCCTCTGTTTTGTGATCTCACTTTAATGCAACAGTTTTACAGACAAAAGACAAAACGAACAGCAAATTTTTTTTTTAAGTTAATCAGAAGCAGGAAGCCTTCCAAAACAATCAGACGATACAAATTACTCAAGATAGTTAAGTCCAAAGCAGACTGTGAAGAGTTACAAAGGGATCTCACAAAACTGGGTGAGGGCAACAAAATGGCAGATGAAATGCAATGGTGATAAATGCAAAGTAATGCACATTGGAAATCATAATACCAACTATACATACAAAATTATGGGATCTAAATTAGCTGTTATCACTCAGGAAAGATCTCGGAGTCATCATGGATAGTTCTCTGAAAACATCTGCTCAGTGTGCAGCAGCAATAAAAAAAGCTAATGTTATTATCTATCCCTTTCCTAATGGCTCATAAGAGAGAAAATACCATAATGCCACTATATAAATCCATGCTATACCCACACCTTGAATACTGCATGCAGTTCTGGTCTATCCATCTCAAAAAAGATGCATTAGAATTAGAAAAAGTATAGAGAAGGGCAACAAAAATGACTCTGTGAGGAGAGATTAAAAAGACTAAGACTGTTCAGCTTGCAAAAGAGTTGACTGAGGAGGGACATGATAGAGGTCTATAAAATCATGAATGATGTGGAGAAAGTGAATGGGGAAGTGTTATTTACCCCTTCATGTAACAATAACTGGTAGTCACCCAATGAAAGTAATAGGCAGCAGTTTTAACAAACATAAGGAAGTAGTTTTTCACACAGTGCACAAACAACCTGTTGCCAGGGAATGTTGTATAAGCCAAAAGTATAACAGGGTTAAAAAAAGAATTAGATAAGTTCATGGAGGATAGGTCTATCAATGGTTACTAACCAAGATGTTCAGGGATGCAACCCCATGCTTTGGGTGTCCCTAAGCCCCTAACTACTAGAAGCTGGGACTGGGACGGATCACTCGATAAACTGCCCTGTTCTATTCACTCCCGCTGAAGCATCTGGCACCAGCCACTGTTGTAACACAGGATACTGGGCTAGATAGACCATTGCTCTGACCCACTGTGGCCATTCTTATGTAGAACACAGAGCCAGGCATAGTGCAGCAAAGTGCTGGCAAATCTTCCTCCACCCATCTCAACCAAAACATCAAAACCTGCCCACTGTGTATTCTTCTACATGGAGACCAGCACTCCTGCTAAGGGATGTTGGAGTTTTCTTACTATGGACAAAGGGTTGTTAGGGACTAAGCCAAGTGCCAAACTGTATTTGAACTCATTCCACAGAAGGTAAAAAGCAAGTGGATTAGCCCACTGAGACTTGAAGTTCAGTCACAGAAATTTACTTGAAGTTCAGTCACAGAAATTTACTCAACCTTGAAGGACATGTATCTTTCTACGCCTGCACCTTACCTGCACGGACCTCCTCATGCTCCAAGACGACCCTGTTGTAGATGAAGCGAATGTATTTTGAAGGGTTATTGGTCTTGGGCCCTTCCTGCCCCAGCAGGTGGAGGATACGGGTGGCCAGGACAGTGAACTCGCAGTCCTCAATGAACTCGCACAGGTGAGACAGGCCAGTCTCTTTGCTCTCAGAGTTTTCCTCAATGATGCTGATGATGCAGTCCACAATGGCTCGCTTGTACTCAAAACCGCCCTATGCAGCAAAGGCCAGTGAGAAAATTCAAAGGAGGCCAGAAGTTCTAACTGGGAATGTTAACCAGCCAGGGAAGGATTTAGTTAGACAGAGACATCCGCGACTGCTGTGTTTGAAAGGAACTGGGTAGCAACACTGCCCCACTCTGTTAGGTCTGCTCAGTGCACTGGGCCACTTCCAGCTACTTCCACGTGTGTACTGCACCTCAAAAAAATTGCACTGCCAGAACCATACTGGGTCCAGCTCTTATAAACATGATGAGAATTGGAAGCACATCACAGCCCTTAGTTTTTCAATGGGACTTTGGAGTTACTTCTGTGCTTACTTAGGAGCTGCTAATATTCAAGGTCTCTGTGCAGCTCACTCCAATTAGAAAACAATTACAAACACTCCAATTAAAAAAGCAAGCCTTAAAGAAGGGGCTGCAGCTGAAGGGTTTACATCCCTTTTAAGAAAAGTCCCATTTTGAGCCACTCTGCTGCTAGAAACATTACATAAAACAACCATATGGGGGGAAAAATAATCCCTCTTCCCACACCAGACAACCAAGTATGAATCACAAAGGCAATACATTAGGTATCAAATCAACCACTGCAGGGCCAATCAAATACAATACATTGGGGGGGGGAGATGAAAGATCAGTATCTCCCCTGGCATACCCTGCAACTAGCTACTAAATACACATAAGATTACCTTTAGATGTTACTTACGTTCATTCTGAACAACAGGGGATTAAACAGAGTGATGTCCTCTTATAATTTACATGCATAATTGTGGGTGCTCTGAATATATTAGGAGCTACATTGGATGAAAGAGCCATAAAATTGAGTGGTCTGAACTTTGAAACCATATTTCAAAATTATACCAGCCACCCAGGCACAATCTGCACAAATGGAATATTCTATTTTCAAAGTACAAGATAAGAGGTCTTGGTATGATCCAAAATGGGAAGTTTTAATAGGCAGAACATGATCATCATAACTGACAGTGTTAATGCCAGCTGGGTAGCAGGCATATGTGGAGTCCTGAGTGCTATAGGAGATTATTTAGAAAGGGTTTCAGAAAATCTCTAACAGTGCCTTTATGAAATTCTGTATCTGAAGGCACACAGAGAATGGCTTCAGGTATGATCCCTCATTGCAACAGCAGGGGGAGCAGAACTAAAATAGTTTTAGGTCATCTGATAATGGATTTTTGACACAAGACAAGGCTTCTTAGAATGTAATGTCAAAATAAAATGGGCAACAACAGAAGCTGGTTCAATGTTATGCAGACATGTAATGCCAGTGGATCTCCTGTTACATGCATTTGCTCTGAAAGTTAATAAAGCCCAGCAGCAGAATCCCACTCATGCTTCAAATCAGATCATGGAAACATTGATAAATAGTTTTTGATGTCACTTTGCAGACAATTGTCACATATCAAGCTGGCCATTTCTACTAACCATGCTTACATTGGGATTGCAAGCTTTTCACCTGCTACATAGCACTTGCCATATGGCACTGAATACGACAGGGCCTCATTCTGAAGGGGGCCTCTAGGTGCTACTGCAATACAAATAAATAATAACACAAAGTAGCTGGCCAGTAGCCTTACCTCTTCCCGGAGCATAGTGAAGAGGAAATTCATGAGGACTGCATGCTTACGTGGGTACTTCTGACACAAGGCACTGATAGCCTGCACCACCACAACCTGACCAGGTTTAGAAACAGTGCATTTAACAAGGAGAATTCTGTCTTATTTCAATTTGTTTTTTTCTCCCCTCCACATGAATTTTAAGCTGGACTGAGAAGCCCAGGAGACCATAGCTCTCTCTTCATCTACAAGATGGGTAGCATGCACTGGAGAAGCAGCCACAGGGATGAGAGGGGACTCCTCTCTCCATGCACTAGTTAGTCCCTGGAGAAGGCTGGTAATAGGGCCCATTGGAATAGGGATTTAATTACTATGGGTAGTCTCCAGAACAGAGCCTACTAATGGCAGCAAGTTACAGAGACTGTGGGATACTTTGGGGATAGGTCAATACCATCATCCCCTTGCACTCAAGTCTCCAGCAGATCTGAAGTCCAGTCTCTGGAAGTGAAAGAGTGGTATAACCTGACCCAGATTTCAGAAGGCAAGCGTACACAGAGAAAGACAAAGGCCCAGTACAATTCTCACTGTGGGACACCTTCCATACCTTGAACTCATCTGAGATTTCTGACATGAAGGAGGAGATCTGCTTCATGAGCCGGTCAATGCTGCTCTCACTGCCTGTTTTCAGCAGCGTGGTGATAGCCAGCGTAGCGATGCTGCGGTTGGAATCGGTCACGAGGTTCTCCAGGTCCAGGTTACAGGCAGTCACAGCAGATGGGTGCTTCATGGCAACCTAGTGAGGAGAAACAATGGAATTAACTGACTACATGGAAAGGGCCCAGCTGACAGAACCAAATGCTATACAGACCCTATACAGCACTCAAGCCTGTCTACCAAACCAAATATAACAGGTTCTAAGAAGCCATCCCAGATCAGTAACTCACCTGAGGGCAAAGTTATCAGCTCTGTTCTCCCAAAGAAATATGCCACCCTGCTGAAAGACAGACACTGGTAGCATGGCCTTTAAATGCTGTGTGTCCATTTTCCTGCTCTCCATTTATTAAGGCTCAGGCTCTATCCATTGCCACACAGGAAGCCAGAAGTCCCTGCAGGGGCTCTGAACTTCAGTTCTCCAGGGACCTCAGCTCTGTACAGTCTTTGGAGCCAGGCTCAGACCAGCCACTACACAGACTCTGTAGCTCTTCCCTTTGGAATTGAAGGGAGCAAAGTAAAGGCTATGAAAGGCTGCTCCAGCCCTTGCACTAGAACAAAAGTTGCTATGAGGACAGGGTGAGGAGGAGTGTAAGGATTTGGTCCCAGTCGCTTAACAAGGAGCTGCTTCATCCTAAGGAGAGACTTGGAGGCGTTGAGGGAAATGCAGTACTGCACAACACCTGAGATTCGCTGTCACTAGAGACCACTAGTCAGTGTGATTTGTTTTTCTTGTCTGATGTGTTCCTGGATGTTTTTATTTTGCACAGAAAGCAACGAAATAGAAACTCTGGTTTCCTGATTTCTAAATACTTGGGAACTGTGTGTGGGACAGGAAGGGTGGAGAGTAAGAATGATAGAAATCCAATCTTTACATAGCCTGGCCCCCTTTTTCTTCTTTGGACCCTGGACCTGGGCAGGGGGAGGGGTCTGGACCTCACCATCCAGGGGAGGTGAAAGATATTCAAACTCCTAGAACACTGAATCTTACCTTGTTGAGGGTGCGGACAGCTGCATATCTAAGAGCTGCTTTCGGGGAGCTGCAGAACAACTGTAACACTGAAACAGCATCAAATGTAGACATTGAGAAATCGATGAACCAGGAGTGCCCCACACCCCGCACAAAAAGATTCTGATTCACTGTTAGAGCAACAGTGAGCAGGAAATAATTGGAAGCTCCCTGGATTTACTCTCTCAGAAACATAGGGACCTATGGAAGGTTAGCTAGTCCAGTGGTTTTCAACGTATGGGCCGCAGACACTTGGGGGCCCACAGGCAACACCTAAGGGGTCTGCGAAAGGTTGTCATTACCATAGAACAGTGGTTTTCTACATGTGATCCACTGACCATGTCTAAGATTTCCAAAGGGGATCATGTTTCCATTTGAAATTGAAAATCACTGAGCTAGTCCGTCTCCCTCCATTCCTTAACATCACTAAAAGGTGTTCATCAAGCCATGATTCGGAAATTTCTATCTCCATTCCCTAGTCGATCTTCCCATTGAACCTTTATTTCAACTGCTACTTAAACCCATTTTTTCTTGTTACAATTTAAATCCCATTCTATTCCATGTGTTGTTGGCCAACAAAGAACACGGTTATTGCAGATGCAGATCTCCTACACACACCTTCCCCAGAGCCCAAATGCACCATCTCAGTGAGCATCTGAACTCCATGGGGCTGGGAAGCTAGAGCTCCCAGGTTGCTTCAGAATCCAGGTCTCTCACAGAGCTGCTGGCATGTCACAAGGTAAAAGGATTTTTGTTGTTGTTGCTAATTACAATGAGCCTGCATTGTAGAGACACAGACCCTAGAACAATCCACACTGAATGCAGCAGGCAAACACTTTCTAACATCAGCAAAGATATATATAGGCAATAATGACATCTCAACAAGCTTGAGTACTGATAAAGGCCTTACATCACAGAGTAGCCAGCAAATGCAATTGTCATAGGCCCACAATCCCCCAGTTACACCCTTAAATAGCACTAGAATTACCAGACACGGCAGGTGCCAGCTCCTTGGCATTGCAGCTAGGCAAGTTAACAATGGCAGAAGCAGCTTCATAGACCACCATCTCGTGTTTGTTTCTTAAGCAGTTCTCAATGAAATCAAACAAGGGGCTGTCATGGCTAGGAGACAAAGTCAAGAAATTAAAAAGAGCCTTAAGCACTGGGAGGACAGAATGGGCTGGCAGAGAAGGAATGGCTCTCGGAGCTACTAGAAGTTGCATTTTATGAAAAAGAAATATGACTGTAATCAGTCTGTGTTCAGCTAAGGCTCTGTAGTTGTCACTGTGCTGCACTAATTTGCATTGCAAGGATAGAACTGAGACCCTCCTACTCCAAAAGCATAGACCCCTCCCTGATGAACTAAAGGGGAATTTCCATTAGCTGTTAGACATATAGGGCTCATGACAATCAATAGTGCAGTTCTGGTGCTATCCAGCAGAGGGCAATGATACATACACACTAGCCACTTAATTACAATATGATATGGAAAATCAAATGAAAGATTTCAATGAAGTGTGAGAACCATACACAAGGGGATAGCATAAACATGGAAGCAAAGTGTCAGATCACCAAACACCTGGATTAGACACAGATTGTCCAGTTACAAAATAAAAGTGACAGGGAATCACCTCCCACTCCCTTTTCTGTACTATGTTTTAACTATTAATAAAAGGAAAGGGGTTGCATCATGTTATATGTTATTTCTTAAAGGTTTAAACAAAACCAGATAACAGGACAAGCCTGTAAGAGGAGATTCCTCAGATCCCATTTTTTAAGTCTTCCAATATGGCAACACAACTTCCTCACCTTCCCGCCTCTTCCTCCAGCAATTTGCTGGCCACTCGGATCATCATACAGTAGGCAAAGGGCGACTTCAGGCCATGACGCATGAACTTGCTGAGCATCTTGTTGACTGCCAGACGGTCATTCTTACGCACGTGGTAGAGTAAGCCGAGGGCATGATACTGCGCATATTAGCAAAGGAGAAAAGAAAGGGATTCACAAACCACATGCTATGTTATTTATGCATTTACTCATCTATGGCCCAGAGATGTACAACTGAGCTTGGAGAATACCAAAACCCCTGATCTGCTGCATGCACCCTAGGGTTTCTTACCTGCACCATGATATTGTCACTGGAAGCTGCTTCCTGAGCTTCATTCACCCAACGTTTTACCACGTCGAAGCTGGTCTTCAGCAGATGCTGTGGGCACAGAATAACGCACAAGAAAAGAGTCCATCAAGGTCCAGGATAAACTAATTTGAATCAGCAAATCACAAAAACAGCAACAACCCCCATCTTCGCCAGCTTGGGTTCTGGAGAGACAATGATACAGTCCTACCTTGAAGGGGTGTTGTGAGCACTATTCATCGACATTAGCACACGGAGGACAAAGGGAGAATCTTGATAATGATGTATTTATATTCCAGTAATTCCCTGAGGCCCCAATCAGGATTGAAGCCCCACTGTGCTGGGTGACCAACATGCCCCTCACCCCCGCACATAAAGCCTCAGTCCCTGCTCAGAAGAGTTTGCCACCTAATTCCAATATTGTCTCAGTTAAGCAATTTCAAATCTACTTTACAGAAACACAAATCACCAGGGATTTCTGCTTTCCCCTGGCTCCAGTCTCACAGCTCTCATTAATGAGAGGAAGAAATATACACACCACAATGGAGGAGAGGTGCTGTGTCTGATGTCATGACACCTCCACAAAGCACCATGTAAGCTTCCTGCCAGAGTGACCACAAATGGGAGATTTCCTGGCTGCCAGGCTGTTCCTGCACAAATGCTATGTCTCATCGGGTTCTGATCCAAGTCCAGTTTTAAATCTGAGACCAAATTCTGCAGACTGACATTCAGGGTAAATGCTATCCATGGGAGATGTGAGCATTACAAAGGAACATGGGTCAAAAAGCTAGTGCAGCATGAGTAGGCCCTGTAAGCTTCCTCCTCCTATTATGCCTATTTCCCAAATGGACCAATGCAGGCCCACAGGGGCTATGACTCAGTGTTGTCAAGTGTGTCCTAATCAATCGTACTTCATATTTAAAGAAAAAATTTCTATACTGAAAAGATGGCTCATATTTTAACATGTGAAAATACTAGACACTGGAGAACGTGCTGCTCAGCTCCCAACACAGAAATTTGTTTCCTGGTTTAAATGGCCCTCACACAAATCCCTGTAGGTGCATACGTACCAATGACGACACCAGGGCAGAGCTGGACACACTGGGCACCTTGTCCACAATCGCCTGCTTCATGTAGCGCTCAATGGCCTGCAGCATAGTACTCTGCAGAGAGGGAAAATAAGAACCAACTCCTTTGAGGAGTTACAAGGAAAGCTGACAAGACTGCAAGGGGGACAGAGAGAGGGGAAGAAAAAGGAAAAGCAAGGCCAGATATAGGATGCAAGGGCAGAGTTAGGAGGGCCAGGCATTCAGGACCAAGAAGATAAGGGCCCAGCAACACGCAGTCGCCTGAGTGGCAGCTGGCACTTACATCAGTGATTTGGCAGAGTGCTCTCACAGCAGGGCCTCGGTAATTGTCGTCCTTCCCAGTCATATCTTTGGTTAAACTGTATAAACGTGAAGGAAGTTTTTTAGTATTGCGTAATTTACCCACTAGTGCTATAAAAAGCACACATGCAGCGTTGCACATACCAACACATGGGCACTGGATTTCACAGCCAAAATCCACAATAGGAGGGTAAGAGGATACGACAATGCTGCCTTCAGCCTAGTCCTGCTCTGGTAGGGAAAGTTTGGTCACAAGAGGAATGACAGGAGCCCTTATGCCATTCAGATCACCTCAAGAGACCAAAACACCAATGCAGCTACTTAGAGTTAAAGGCTAGAGTAACGAAGCATCTGGACTCCTTTCCTGAACATCCTGCCCTTGCCCAAGGCAACAGGCTGTGTTTGGTGCAAAACTACATGTGGGGGAGGGGACTGACAGTCCCTATACGTGCGGGCTGATTTCTAAATGCTGCATGGGGGATGTACCTTTGCAATTCCCATCAACTCTGTCATTACTGTCTCCCACTGCAGCAGCTTCCTTTTAGGTCAGGACTTCCCATTGGGAAATCAGTGGTCCAGAGATGATGTGTCAGACAAGGCTTGGGCCCAAGTCATGGGGTACGTTAAGCAGCGCCCAATGAGGTTGGAACAATAGAAGTCATATGGCCAAATCCCTACCTACCTATTTGGCAACGTATCCCCCAGAGAACACTTCAAGACCCTGAGAAACGTCGAAGGGCTCAGACAGAAAAGCAAGAGTTAAAAAATAGCCCTTTACAAAAGAAGGTGGTCAGATACCACGGTGTGGGCACAGCATGGGAACCCAGAGAGACAAACCAAATACACAAGGGCCTGGCATATGGCATTTGCTGCACTGTCAGTTCACATATATTGTTAGGATTTCAGTGCCTATATTTCAATGGCCCCCTTTAAACAAGAGCATTTCCTCAGCTTCATACCTCCCTTCAGGGATCATAGCTATCTCTAGATGGCTAGAGAAGACTTGTTGGAAGGAACATGCAAATAGCGGTGAAAGGAAGGGGGCACCTCAGCGAGGACTCACCTACTGGTCACAATGATGACATCCTCAGAGATGGAGGACATCTCTTTGATGGTCAGGTAACACATCCTGCGAAGAGTCGGCTGGCAGGTAAAACAGGCAACATGAGCATTAGCTGGCAGCACGCCAACCCTGGCAGGGCAGAGAGAGTTGCCAACTCTCATGATTTTATTGAAAATCTGATGATATTTGTCATTTCCCTTTAAATCCCAGCTCCTGGAGCCAAGCGATTGTGAGAATCTCAGCTTTCATTTAAAAAATAAAAATAAAAGGAAGGGTGAAATCCTGCCCCCGTTGACATCAATGGAAATTTTGTTCTTTGTGGTGCTCGTGGTTACAGAGAAAAGCTTGAAAGTGTGACCTGAGGGAACTCTCAAGGCTCAGAAACAGGAAGGCCAATAACAAGAACCAGACTTTTTTTTTAAAAAAATCATCAGATTTTTAAGCCAATTTCAGGATTTTGAGGCCCAACTCATGATTTTTGAACACGTGACTGGAAATACTGGGTACTCTGCTGCTCATTATACCCTGTAGGGAGTCACCAACAGCGTGTTTGCTGCAGGACTGTTCAGAACTGCAGCACCCTTTCTAGTAAGCTACTGGTGTGGTGCTAGTTCTTTGCCTCCTTCAGGTACTGCTATGGGCTGAGCTACCTCAACAGGGAGGAAGGTCACTTTATCATGGGGCACACAGCAAGGCAGACCATCATCTATTACATATTAGTACAGTGCTTAGCACAAGGGGGCCCAAACTGGACATAACTTTCAGGGACTCCCACAGTATAAATGTTAAATAATAAAGGCAGTTAAAATGGAAGAGCCCAGATGGATGGTGAAGCCTGATGAGAGTCTCTCATTCAGATGGTTTGGTTACGCAGAAAGCACACATTTGGAAGAGCTGGGAATGAAGGGATGGTCAAGAAAGCCATTTGCACTTGGTGACTCTCTGAATACTTTATGTGATAGCACTAGCCATTAAAAAGTTCATTTGCCTTTTATTTTTGAATGGGAAGGTTCCCAGCCAGGAAATGGAGTCACCTTTTCCCTTCAATATATTTGTCTGTAGGTTGTATTAGCATTAGCTGAAGTGCTATCTACCTTGATATTCAGCTTCAGAACCTTTGTTCAGGTTCTCGCCCCCTGTAGGAATCTCCCAAAGAAGCAATTCTCTACACACAGACTTTACGGAAGTCAAAGCACACTATGGAACTTTTAATGTGCAGCAGCAGGATCCACAGGGCAGTACGTGGCAAGCTAAGGTGCTCTAGATTCACACCCCATCTTGCCGCGCACAAAGTCTTCATGTAGACAAGCACTAAGTCACCAACGAGCAACAGGGAAAAATGAGGCACTACTAAGATGTCAGTAACTAGAAACAGATGCACTTCATAATAATCATGTGCATGTGGGGGGCATGGATCAAGTGGATCTACCCAGGGGAGAGCAGCATGTAACAAAAAGAGATAGCTCAGGGATGAATGTGAGGCTCTCACCAGCATCATATCCTGCTAGACAAATGTACACACAAAATGTGTAAGTATAGGACTTACATCATTGGACTGGAACAGCTTGGTCATGGCAAAGAAGGATTCCGTAGCTTCCATCACACCCAGGTGTTCCCCCTAGAATGGGCAAAATAGGGACAGAAATTCTTATTTACAAAAAAGCAGTTTTTGTACAGGTTAAAGGTTCCAGGACAACAGACTTTATCCACAGAACAGGTACAGCTTGGGTCATGACAAGGTGAGTTCCCCCCCAGTGTGCCTCAACACAGGCAGGGAGGAACCACCTTCAATGCCCATCAATAGGGCCCTATCAAATTCACGGCTGTGAAAAATGCGTCATGGACCACGAAATCTAGTCTCCTCCATGAAATCTGTATCGTATAGGGTAAAAGCATACAAAAGACCAGATTTCATGGGGGAGACCAGCATTTCTCAAACTGGGGTCCAGGCCGAAAAAAGGATTGTGGGGGAGGTCGTTGCACGGTTATTGTGGGGGGGTCGGAGTGTTGCCACCCTTCCTACTGCACTGCCTTCAGAGCTGGGTGGCCAGAGAACGGTGGCTGCTGGCCAGGTGCTCAGCTCTAAAGGCGGCGCCCCACCAGTAGCCAGACAGCAATACCATACCATGCCACCTTTATGCGCTGCTGCCTTCAGAGTTGGGTTAGGACCCCCCCCCCAGTTACAACAGCGTGAAATGTCAGATTTAAATATCTGAAATTATGAAATTTATGATTTAAAAAATCCTATGACCCTGAAATTAGCCAAAATGGACCATGAATTTGGTAGGGCCCTACCCATCGACGCTAGAAATTGGCCTGCGTGGCCCCCTGATGTGGCGCTGAAAGTGGTTTAATTGCTGGTGTAGGTGGAAGAAAACCTTACTCAGCACTGTGACAGAAGCATGACAACAACTGTCAGCAACAAGCCAATGTCCCGAAGGATGAGAGGGGAGTTCAGACTACATAGCCCATTCAATACTCCATCTCAGCTGAGATGGCTAATAAGAGGACAGTTAGGTCCAGATTTTTTAAAGTAGTCAGGTACCTAAAGATGCAGATTAGACACTGAATGTGATTTACAAAATCCCACTAGGCGCCTACCTGCTTCTTTAGGTGCCTAAATACCAACCACTGCTATGTGGATACCTGACCACTAGGAATTGGATTTAGAACCAAGTTGGTCATCAAACAGCTATAAGACAATAACTTCCAGTTGCTACCAATCTGTGCATTTGGTTTTTCAAATTGCCCATTCGATCACTCCAGAACTCTTTGGGCCTTGAGAAAGTGATAACTTACTGGAACAGCTGTTTAAGTAACATTTCATAAGGCACTAGTTAAAATTAGCAGGCAAGACTAGTTTATAAAAGAAAAATGTTTAAAATCTAAAGAACTCCTAGCTCACGTTCTCTCCATTACCTGGTTTATGAGGTACAGAATCTTGGTGAGGATGTGAGCACATTTCCGAGGGTTTATGGGCGTCTCATTAAACACCCGAGCCTAGAAACAAACAAAAGCATGAATAAGAGCCCAGAAGACAGTCTCTGTGGTTTATCTAACACAGTGTGTGAACTGAGCCACTGATGCAAGTTACAGACTGGATATTTTATTATTCTTTCAATGACTTCCGATCAGACTTTCTCAGTTTGGGACAAAAGAGATGCCCCCACCTTCCTAACAACCATCCCTACTGACTCACCATGGGATCTGAAAGCCACACTGTGATGATAAAGGTTCTATAGGCCAAATTTCAATCTCAGCTACACTCATGCAACCCCATTTTAAGAGGAACAATTCTGGTGCCGATGCACAAACCAGAATAGAATCCAGCTCCCTCTCTCAGAGCGGAGCTGTTTCTGCAGGGCTAACAAGAGCAAACAGTACTAAAAATGTTATTTCTATCACTGAAGTGAATAGATATAACTCTGAATTGCAAGGAGCAGGTCTGCGGACGAAAAAAGAGGCCTTTAACAAAAAAAAAAAAAAGGTCATTTGTCAGAGCAGAACCACCCTTTAAAGGCAAAGACTGTCCAATAACCAACCACATCCTGTTTCTTAATTTCCCTATCCTATTAGAATTTTAGGGCACACAAGGCAGATTCCCCCTTAGTAAGAAGGATTGGGAAAAACTGGGAAAATCTATTCTTCCTACGGACAAAAATACATCAATTTACAGTTTACTAACTCTTTTAATTGTTATACAAACAGGATCCAATTGTGTCCCCTCCAAAAAAAAAAAATCAATGGGAACTTCTGCTTTACTATTTATTTCAATGCCAGCAGGATTGGGACAAAAGTGCAGTTAATTTCTAAAGAGCTCTAACTTCCTACCCCAGAGAGGAGACTATACCACTGAGGATGTTCATAGAAGACATAGGATTTTTAGAATTTACCTCTTGCAACACTGCACTTTTCTCCAGGTGCTGGAATGGGTTGGAACCTCCACCTGTAAAATAAGATAATTAACAAGAGTGATCCCAGGAATTGTGCTATGTGAAAAGACACTAGAAAGCCTCCCTTCTGATCATACCTTTCTTTTATGCCTACAACTTAAAATAGCTTAAACATGAACTCACTTTTCAGAGAATTTTCCTAAAACATGAAGTGATTGTTGTTGTTCTTCTTGGCATTACAAACTGGTCAACCTTATCCCCTCCTCAATTGGGACTTCCTATAAGTTCTCCCCACCTTGCAGCAATTATCCATCAGTTAAGAAAAACTGTGAGACTTTCTTCAGAGCTAATCAATGTTACTCCTAAATGGGCCAGAGGAGGTTGTTGAATATAAAGAGCTCCCACTTTCAGTCCCCAGGTCTCAGAGGACTGCCACCTATGGGAGCAAATGATCAGGCCCAGAAATTAAACCCAGTGTAGCAACTGCCATAGAAAACACCAAAACACCAGACTGTGCGAATCTGGAATACTTTATACTTTGCATTATAAAACAATCAGAGAATTCATCAGTAAACTATATTTTTGGCTATACAGCTAATTAAAAAAACCCCAAGGCAGTGAACTGGAGAGCTTGGAAAAAGTGTATTTAATCATTCTGTTTAGTAGACTGCATGCTACTTTCTAACGAAAAACAGCAAAAAATGGGTCTGGAATGATCAGAAGGCAAGAACTACAATTATGATTAGTATCTAGTCCTCATTAAGTGTTTATTAGTGAACTGCAGCCTTTCATAAGCTGATAGCTATTGATAAGCAAATTTCATTAGTGCCTAACCTCAGTGTGGCCCACAGGCTATATACAGCCCATGAAACTCCACACTGCAGCCTATGGCCAGGTCATGTTTAATACAGAGATGCTGCCTGGAAAGAGTAGAGGTCCTGGCATGCAATGATCTGGACTTGAAACATCACATGCTGGGCTCAGTAGTCTTTGTAAGAATCATCCCTAAAGACAAGGTTCCTGCGGTGTTTGCGTGCAGCAATGGCTCCAAAATGCTCAAAGTAACATAAAATGCATTATTATAGGGATGATTCTTACAAAGACTACTGGTCCGAGTTTGTGAGTTTCAAGTTCAGATCATAATAGAGCATTGCATTCTGCTAATTCTTATGTAAATAAGATGCAGCAATTAGGCTCAGAATAAGTTACAAAGACAGTACCCTGTACCAAAGCTTGGACACTTACATGTTGGAGTGGGAAAAGAAGAATGAGGAGTGAGAAGGTTAGCAAAAAATTCCAGTGTGTACATGTGCACATGTTCCAAAGAGGGATTTGAAAAAGCACTCCTGGTAATTTTACTGGCAACTACATACAACTAATTCTGCATCCTGACAGCCACTCTGACCTCCTCTATTTGTGATTCTAAAATCTGCCATTAACAACATCACCATAGATTACTTCACCCTTCTCTAGCACCTTTCATCTAAGCATCTCAAAGCACTTTACATATTTTGATCTAAACAATTATCCCTATTTTAGAGATGGTGAAAACTGAGGCACAGAGAAGTTAAGGGCTACACTTCCAAACATGGCCTCTGTTTTTGCGTGACCAACTTGATATGCTCAGAAATATTACAGGTCTAAAGTTGGGCACCCAAAATTAGAGTCCACTTTTGAAAATATGTCCTTAAGTCACTTGACCAAGACTACATAAGAAGTCTGTAGAACACATTGGGATAGAACCCAAACACCCTGACTCCCAGCCCCAGGCGTGAATCACAAGAACATCTTTTTTGGGATTTCAGGATTCCACATAAAATATTAATCTACCGGGTCAGTAAATCAAGGGATGAGCTACTGCACTTAAGATTGTTCTATCCTGTACTCTTGCCATTTTCAATGTGCTCAGTGGAGCATCACAACGATTAGCTTTTGGACTGTCACCTTGTGCACGTGTAGGTAACCTGGATGGAGGAAGAAGTGTGCAGGGATGCTAGAAATCTTCATTTAACACAGAAAAAGGGAAGGGGAAATGACCACAAAGAAGAACAACAAAATAATTTAGAAGGCCTTTGAAATTGTCCAAGTAGTAAAGATGGTTGGGTAAACAAGGGCTTCTATTAATCAGTGGGAAGCAAAATGAGGTGGTAGAGCCAAGGCGAGGAAATAAAGGACCACATCTTCGACTGACCTCAGCTGCGTTTGCAAAGTTTGCATGGGCAACCAGATGCACTTACAAATGTTGAGGATGCAGTTAAGGAGACGTCCCTGAAAAGGTGGCCAAAAACAGATTCCCTCCTAAATGATCATACCTTATCAAGTACTGAGATGAAGAAAAGATGCAAAGGAAGCCTGGGATAAAGCCGAAACCTGAGCAAAGGGTTTAAACATACATTAAAATAAAAAAGTAAAGACATTCCTGGAAGCCACACATATGCAGAGATACATCCCTGAGACCAATCACTCAGATTATTTTAGAATTAAATTACTAAAATTACAAAAGGAGCAAGTTATATTACATGAATGGCCTAGAAGAAAGAGAGTTTCACGTGAACTTGAAGAAGATACCATGAGGTACAAGCGAAAACTCAAACACCTATCTGGACAGGCCTTCTGTCCAGCACTGTCATATCCAGCACTGATTCTATGTGGATCATGCAGCAAATATGATACAGCCTTCTCCTTTTATCCAGACACTGCTCCTCTGTTAAAGAGCAGCAGATGGAGAAGCAAGCAATGAATGATTTGGCAGAGCTGCTCCAAAATACCTAGAAGCTGCACCTGTGCTACTCAGTACAATGTTATGAAAGGTCCTGCAACATAATTTTGAAGACAATATTTTAAAGTCACTTTGAGCATTTCAGAGTCATCTTGCTAAAAAGAGACAACATGCGTGACACAAACACTACTGGAGAGACTATAAGCCAGTTTCTAGGCTGCTTTAACGCTTGGTTTGACAATCAGGAGAATTTTTCTCATATACATGTTTCTGACTGTGAGTCATGTATTAATGTGCAGAACTGTGTCCAACTGCCCGGTTGCTGTGTCAAGTGAAGGTGGTGCAGCTCCCTGGACTACTTCATCATCCTGCGCTGGCATGGACCAATGAGAACCTAATAGAGATTTTCCATTTCCAGATGCTATGGTCCAGTCTCCTAAGCTGTGTGACACTCAAATACTATGTAAATGATATAGATCAAGTTTGCCCAATAATCATTTCCACAATGCTTACCCAACCCCACCTTTCTGTTTATATTGTGCTCATCTCCATGCCATCTGAGTTCCAACCCCAACTTTTGTATCAGTTCATCAATATTTTACTCTACGGCAATTATCAGGAGATCAATATTTTACACTATGGCAAACACGGTCTCCTGAAAAAAAATCACCAGCTTTACATTTACATAAAACATCTTGAACAGCAATCTACACACAAATAAAGCAAATGTGGCTCTAGGCAAAGATGCTGCCACTAAAAGGACACAGAGGTTGCTTTATAAACTTGCAATTGGTACATCAGAATATCAACCATACATTTTTAAAAGCTACCAACACAGAAGCCAGGCGGGCCAGTGACTGCTTTGGGCGACAGAGAGCCAGGAGACAGGCAAAGGAGAGAAGAGGAGGCAGAGCATGAGGGGACGGGGTAGTTAGGGTTTCTCTAGATGTCATTTCAGGGGCATCCTCCTTAATCACCTGCCCCTCACTGTGCAGCTGGCTTTGGGACATCACCGCAGAGCAATGGGTAAATCAGGACTCCTATAAATCCGTGGGGCGCAAGGTGAGGTGAGCAGGCCAGAAAATAAAGGCCCCCACAACTTCATCTGGCGTCCTTAACTGGGTGGGCAAAGTTCGCACGGGCAGCCAGAGCCCCGGGGGGGCGTTGCGGGCAGAGTTAAGGAGAACGCCTGGAAAGGTCACTAGCCGGGGACACCTCACAAGCCGAGACCCGGGGCAAAGGGCTGGGCGGACGCTGAAAAGCAGCGCCCACCCGTGGGGCCGCGAGGCCGGGCACGGAGGCCAGCTCGGGACGCCAGCCGGCGGGGAGCTGGCCCCGGGCAGCGCGGTCGGGTCAGGGGGCAGACAGAGGGTCCCACGTCGGCACAGCCCCCCGGGACGGGCCCGTCACACGCTCACCGGCCTCCTCATCCTTCTTGTCAAACTTCTTCAGCATCCTGCCCGGGGCTGGGGGCGCGCGGGGGTCTCCAGCCCAGCACCTCCACTTCCGGCCGCGGCGCCGCTTCCTGCCAGCCTGTCACTGGGACAGCTCCGCCGCGCAGCGCCGCGCATGCGCATGCCGGGCTGGAGGCTGCTCGGGGTGACGTGGCTGGTGGTGCTGGGCGATCGCGCTGGGCGCGGGGGGGCGGGGCAGTGACTGCGGGATCCAATGAGCCTGCGGGGCGGGGCGGGGCGGCGGCTGAGGGGGAACCCAGAGCCTGGGGGCGCTGACGGGGGGGCGGGGCGGCGGCTGAGGGGGACCCAGAGCCTGGGGGCGCTGACGGGGGGCGGGGCGGCGGCTGAGGGGGGCCCAGAGCCTGGGGGCAATGACGGCGGGGCGGCGGCTGAGGGGGACCCAGAGCCTGGGGGCGCTGACGGGGGGGCGGGGCGGCGGCTGAGGGGGACCCAGAGCCTGGGGGCGCTGACGGGGGGCGGGGCGGCGGCTGAGGGGGGCCCAGAGCCTGGGGGCGCTGACAGCGGGGCGGTGGCTGAGGGGGGCCCAGAGCCTGGGGGCAGTGATGGGGGGGGTGGGGCGGTGGCTGAGGGGGGCCCAGAGCCTGGGGGCGCTGACAGGGGGCGGGGCGGCGGCTGAGGGAGGCCCAGAGCCTGGGGGCGCTGACGGCGGGGCGGTGGCTGAGGGGGGCCCAGAGCCTGGGGGCAGTGACGGGGGGGCGGGGCAGTGGCTGAGGGGGGCCCAGAGCCTGGGGGTGGTGACGGGGGGCGGGGCGGCAGCTGAGGGGGGCCCAGAGCCTGGGGGCGCTGACAGCGGGGCGGTGGCTGAGGGGGGCCCAGAGCCTGGGGGCAGTGATGGGGGGGGGGGCGGTGGCTGAGGGGGGCCCAGAGCCTGGGGCGGTGGCTGAGGGGGGCCCAGAGCCTCGGAGCGGGGCAGTGGTTGAGGAGGGCCCAGAGCCTGGGGGCAGTGACGGGGGGGCGGGGCAGTGGCTGAGGGGGGCCCAGAGCCTGGGGGTGGTGACGGGGGGTGGGGCGGCAGCTGAGGGGGGCCCAGAGCCTGGGGGCGCTGACAGCGGGGCGGTGGCTGAGGGGGGCCCAGAGCCTGGGGGCAGTGATGGGGGGGGTGGGGCGGTGGCTGAGGGGGGCCCAGAGCCTGGGGGCGCTGACAGGGGGCGGGGCGGCGGCTGAGGGAGGCCCAGAGCCTGGGGGTAATGACGGCGGGGCGGTGGCTGAGGGGGGCCCAGAGCCTGGGGCGGTGGCTGAGGGGGGCCCAGAGCCTCGGAGCGGGGCAGTGGTTGAGGGGGGCCCAGAGCCTGGGGGCAGTGACGGGGGGGCGGGGCAGTGGCTGAGGGGGGCCCAGAGCCTGGGGGTGGTGACGGGGGGCGGGGCGGCAGCTGAGGGGGGCCCAGAGCCTGTGGGGAGTAAACTGAGGGGATCACAGAGCCTATGGGGCAATGACCTGGGTAGTTAAAAGTTTCTCTGGACCTAGGTTATTTCACATGCTGTATTTGTTAATCTCCTGCCCCTCTGTGCAGCGGGTTTGGGACACAGGAATACTATTTCCTGGGGAAGCTCAGTGCTATTAGAGAGAGAATAACTCCTGCCAACTGTGGGACCTGACAACATATAATTGATAGGGTTGTGCCAAGTCATCTCCTTTACCTACTGCATAGTGGTCCTGCCCCACCAGTTTCCTGGGGCCTTTCACTGGCAACCGGGCTCAAAAGTGGGTGACATTTCCAGCCTATAGTGAAGGATGTGAGAGACCTTTAAGGTGTATATTGAACCTAAGACTTTTGTGAAATGTTAAACCAAATCCTTTCTGCCCATATCTAGAGGGGTCTGTTGGAGGAGAGTATTAAAGATCACAGGATGTTCTTTGAGAATCTGATGGGGTTATTGAAGGGGTCTTGGCTCACGTTCCCTTCTGCAGTAATACACCTGCTGCCACATATGAGCTATCACTGAGGACAGAGTGGCTGCTGGAGTCATTTCTGCAGTCCCATTGTGGCCATTTCCTATTTTCTTTCTGTATAGGCCATTGGGACAGCCTGAGTTTTCTTTACAATCATACACGGTTCTGTTATTCTAGGCTTAAAAGCCAGCTGCTGATTTCACATGGTTATTTTTAAAGGCTTCATTTCAGGGGGTGCAGTTCCCCTCTGAGTAAAGCTTGCATTCCCATTCAAAGCTTAAAGGAGGAAATATGAATGTTTCACACTGTTGATGTATTTTTTTTAAAATGAATCCCTTCCCTCATGTTGAAAGTTGTAGTCCAGTGCATGAGCCACACCAAAGCAGTAAAGCGTTCCTGTCTCACAGAGCTCACCATAACTGTCTGAGTATAATATAGAAAAATAGAATACTCAACTAAGACAGGTGGTGGTGCTCATAGTTGGAATATTTTAGCTAGACACTCCAAACTGGAAATAAAACGCAAATTTTTAAAAGTGATGAGTTATTAACTATTGGAAGAATGTATCAGGGGATGTGGTGGATTCTCCATCATTTGAAATCTTTTAATCAGAACTGGATGTCTTTCTAAAAACCAGGCTCTAGTTCAACCCCAAGAGCTTTTCCATTCCTGCCTTGCCCAAGAAATACCACTACTGTTTCCTGGCATCATGAACCCATCTACGGCACACCCCCAAAATAGCAGTAATGCATCCCACAGATGACTTTGCTCCTCTTATCGACCTCTTGAATAGCTCTAACAGTCTTCTGGATTGTGTCAGGATTGTTGCAGGCAAGCAAGGACTAACTAGTAATACCTCACAGTTTGTTTATATTGCTCCTTTCCCCCAAAGCAGTTTACTAGGTTATGTACTGGGATTATCTCATCCACCACTAGGGTGCAACATGACAGCTGTTGAAGAGAGCACAGTAATACTAAACAATGTAGGAATATGAAAAAACATACTATATCCTATGTAAACTACAGGGGAAATTAAGGAAAGCAGAATGGAATTAATCAAGTCGAATTTGGCCAAGACTCTGCGGTTAGCAGACTGGCTCTTGTAAAAAAACACCATGGGATTGTTAATGACCAAACGAAATCATGACTTAATTTGTACATCTCATTCTAACAGATGGCACCAGCCATACAGCACAGCACCTCCTATCATGTTGGCACATTTGTTCAGTGCTGACTCAGAGACAAGGGCATTACTTACCGAACCACTGAAACTTTACACTACCTTTGCAGGTGAGTCATCAAGGACTAGTTCTGATCCAGCCCAGCCCTTCTTAACTTGTGAGATTCAAGATTTGACTGGGTCACAGCACCAGCTGATATGGCTATAAGTCAGACAGTGCTGGGTGGGATCATTTAGTCCTTTAAACAAATGGGGTGGTCAGCCACCCTGAGCTGTGGATTGCTTCATCATCTTCTGCAGTTATCCTAACTTGGATTCAAAGTGCTTTCAAAAAGAAGCCTGGTATGTTATGAATCTACCTACAGATCTTATTGTCAAAGTTAGTGGTGTTTTACCTGAAGTTGCCTCCCAATGGCATACTGTTTTGTTCACCTCCCTGATCCCCTAAATCAAGAAGTGCATAGGAAGTCTGTTCAAGGGCATGTAGCCTGACACCGTAGCTCTGCTTTAATGCCTGCTGAGAAAATATGTAATAAGAAATGTACTTACTGTAGAGTAAGTAGTCCTCAGAGAACATGGCAATGTCTGGGATAAACTCCAGCTAGTTTGAGTACAGTTTCTCTTTCTGGTCTGTCCTTTACTTGTTCTGTGTAAATGGCCTGTGTACTTTGTACCAGTGTGTCAGCCCCAGCTCTGTGCTGTTATCTCAAAACCTCACTGAAGAAGTTGGAGTCAGGGTCCAACAGGGAAACCGGACACTTCACAGTTACACACAGTTGCATTCATCACTTGTAAAAGCCAGCAATTCTGCTAGATCTCTTGCTGGTGTGGGGACCCAGACAAGACATCAGAGGCAGGGAGTCCGATCCATTGCTGATGTAAACTGGTGTAACTTCATTTCTTTCAATGGACCAGTGTTGAGTTGTCTCATTTTTTGAGATGATCCCTCTCTGTGAATTACCCTGCCTTTCATTTTTATTTCTGTACACTGACCCCTGAATTTGGTCAAGGAAGGCTGGGCACAGCTGCTTCTAAAGCTCATCAGTGCTGTACCTGGGTCAGCCAGGGAGCAGTGGTTCAAGGGCTTAGCACATTTTATCCATGTGGAACTAAAACAAACTCCATGGGGTACTGCAGTAACCTTAGGGACTCCTACCCCTCTTCCTCTCTCATCTCACCCTGGTCCATCAGTAAAACACCAAGGCCCATTTCCCTCTCCAGATGGTTGACTTCAGGGGTGACCTTGGGACAACTTCATTTTCTTAGGGTTCTATACATGGTAAGGTGTTCTGTGTTTGTAAGATTTGACGTGCTTGTACTAAGTGACTATAGAAATGCATGACCCCTTAGGGTGTAAGGGTCTTCCGGCCTATTAAAGATGTAGCAAGATGTGGAGTGACAGGATAGTCCAAAGTGTTGTAAAGAAATCAGATCGGATTTGAAAATGCCACTTTTTACTGTACATATCACACGTCTGTCTGTACATTCTCTGCAGAATTGTTCAGGGTGGTAAATAAAGCTTTATTTAAAGAAAAAAATGGTCTTTAACACAGACACAAATGGAGAGGGAAATATATTCAAGAAGTTTCATTTCAAATTTCTTGAAGATGTTATCTTTAAAACTTATCAGCAGTTTGCTGTATTGTCTAGAAAAAGCTCAGCTGTAGTTGAGTCACATGAAACTACGCTACACCTGCAGCTTAAGGGTTCACTGTAAAGAGAAAAAAGCAATGGGCCTATTTCTGATAGAACACTGATGTAAATCAGGAGTGACTCCTCTGAAGTTAATGGCGATACCCCGATATGATAAGAGAAAAATCAGACCTCCTCTATTTAAAAACAAACACTTTTCCCTCCATGGTCCTAACAACACCAAAGATTATTAAAACAAATAATTCCATTGTTTCTGTTTACTAACTTTTAGCCTTTCACTCAGATTGGCACAGTAAAACTCTCCCAGGCAGTTTCACTTTCTGATTCTTCACACTCCTGCACTAGTGTGGATGGCTTGAGTTTGTGTTTCCAAAACTACAGGGGAGAATGTTTAAATATAAAAATAACTTGTTCTCATTGAAATGAAGAGATCAGGAAATTTCTCTGTATACTAAGTTGTGTGAAATTCATAATTTTTTTGGTAGGGGGACCAAACTACCTGCTAGTGATCTTTTTACACATGAAACTATGGTTATGTTGACTATAAGGAACAGAGGGGTACTATTTATTTAATGTTACCTCTTTGCCTGTTCTGCATTGTCTAGTAACACTGATGCATCCCACATGTGTCATGTTCTGACAGAAGCCAAGATAATCACACAGAAGAAATACCTGCAGGAGCCGTTGGATTTGAAAAATGCTCTGTAAAACACTAACTACTCCAGAGACCCAGTTCCTCACTTTTTTATTTCTAGCTTTTTCTTGGGGCTCCATCATTGTAGCATCTGAACATATCAGATATTAATAATGTTATCCTCACAACACCCTGTGAGGTAGGGAAATATTATTATTGAAATTGACACACAAAGAAAGGGACTAAGGGTCTTTTCCAAGGTTGCTATGGAGGGAGTCTGTAGAACAGCTGGGAATAGACAGGAGGTCTCCTGAATTCCAGTGCAGAGCCTCAATAACAAGACCATTCTTCCTCTGGATACACCTAACTTAGATGCCAACTCGCTCAGTTCAACAAAATGCCATCACTAAATTAATAACAAGTCAAATTCTGAGACCCTTACACAGTTTTTACTGGGTTTTCCTGAACAAGGACAGAATAAAAGCCTCAGTATTTTGCACATTAATAATACACAATTACAAACTGGGTTTCATCCGTATATCAGCGCAGCATTTATAAAAGTGGGTCAGCATCTTTATCCCCGTATTACAGATGTGGAACTGAGGCAGAGAAGGGACATGACTTGACCAATGTCACACAGTGAGTTAATGGCAATTGCTTGCATGGACAAGTAAAATTAGGAAAGTATTTATGTATGTTTAAGAGTCCTGCTTGTGGCTTCAGTTCTTGAAAGTGACTCCCATTTCCTTGCATGTTCCTCCTCCTCCTCCTCTATAGTAGTGGCTGCTAGTAGACGTAACTAAGCTGTGCAACAAAGAGCCTGGGCATCTGTAGAAGCGGCTGAACAAAAAGAGGTGGTGCTGGCTCCATGTGAATAGCCAGCTTTCTGTGAACCACAGATCACAATGGGAGAATCCTTGTGCTAGACCACATCTGTGCTACAGAGATTTCCAAATTCAGCTGAATCTGACTGCTGTAGCTTTTCTGAATTGGAACGAGATTTATTTTCTGCGTCCAATTTGTGCCATGAGCTCTGCGTTGGCTGCTGCTTTGGCCCGCATCTGCTTAGCTTTGGCTAGGTCTATCAGGATTTTCAGGATATGGGTGGGGACATCAAGTGATAGGGAGAACTTGGTCCCAGGGCTGCTCTTTTTGACGATCATGGCTTTCTTGTGGCTGAGTGAAGGCAGCAAGGAAAGCGTCCTCTTGGCTGACTCCTCCAGTAATGCCCAACGTGTTTCCTTGTGGCTAGACCCAGCCTCGTCACCACTACTATGGCGACTTCCATTTGCTACTGAGAGGCCCTTAGCACCAAGCAGGTTCAGGATCTTGCTGTTTTCCATGGTTTCTCTGCTCACCGGGTTGTCTCTCTTCTCAGGGCCAGTTTGGTGAAAGTTTGTTTCAGCATCATAGATATTCTGAAGCATCTCACGCCCCATTTTCTTAGAGGCTCTTGCTGGAGCCCAGGACAGAATCAGGAAGCTCAGTAACACTAAGATTCTGTGGCAGGGCATCATCTAGGAAATCTGCAAATGAACATGCAGTGCACTTTCAGTAATGAGCAGGGGCCATTCCATGGAAAATCAACAGGCTGTGTACAGAAAGAAAGTGTCTTTACACATGTTATAGCTGCAAATCCTTGTCCCGTATCAGCCATGTAACATTCTGCAAAAGGGGGATTTTCTTTTAACTGACATTAACTTGTTTTGCTGCCAGCTGCACCCAAAATGTTTAGCAGCAGAGCAGTCACATTCTATCTGCATGCAGCTGGCAGGTGCATACTGTCTGGTTGTGCCTCAACAGATGCCTACTTGTTAGTGGTGAGTGAAGTGATTTGTGTGTGTTTTGTATATCGCTTTGTAAAGTGCATTGGGACCTCAGGAATAAAGGCACTAGAGCAATGTAAAATACCATGCAGGTAAGAAAGATATAGAAAGCCAAGGATGTGGTTGAGACAAGGCCCCTGCTCCATCTCTACATGTGCGGATTCCTGTCTGTTATGGGGGAAATCTTGGGGGAAGGTGCTCTTCAAAGCAGCTCTGTGGCTATTTTGTGTTGCTTCACCAGTGCAAAGCAGCTGGAGCTAAGGATCTGGCCCATTACCTACAACTTACATTGCTTCTCGTATAGTATGGAGAAAGGGGCGAAAAGCACCTTAGACAAATGGAGGGCCAAAAAATCATGTTTTGAGAATGACAAAGCCCAACATATTTAGGGCTGCAAATGAGTCCTTAGAGCTAGTGAGAAGTGCCGGGCACCCTGCGTCAATGGGTTGCAAATCCTCAGAGTTTGAGGGATACCTTTGGGTAAGTGGCTGGGGTTTTAAAAATATATTATTTCAAGTCTTTCTTCAAAATAAAGATTTGCCGTTTTTGTACCAAGATGTTTGATTGAGTTCATCTCTGCCGAAAGCTTGCCTAGCATTTCAAGGGAGTTTGAGGGACACTGATAGGGTGGAGGCAAATCCCTTTCAGTTTGCTGCCGTCTAGGAGGCAGGAATTAGCCTGTCTGTTTAATGTATGGTCACTGGGAATGCACTGATCTTCCTTTCCAGGTGGGAATGCTAGCAATGCCTAGGTCTGTCTGCATGGGAGTTGCTCACCACTGTTCTAGGTACATCCAGGCAAAATGCCCCTGCTTTGCTTCCAGACATGATAGGTGCATCCCAGATAGAACACACATACTGTCCTGCCCAGTGTACCAGGAACATCCAAGTAAAACACTTCTACTATGCTGGCAAACATACCAGGTATGCTCACATCTGGGATTTAGTCTGTTCATGGCCTAGGCCAAAAGTGACATAATCTGGGACTATCCCCTTAAACACAAATCTTATGGGGGACTAGTCCATCACCTCCCCCAGCTCCAAAGGGCAAACATTTTGCCCATTTAACACTTATTTTACAACTTTTATTTTCACCACAATCTTTTTAAAGGTTATTGGCTTGTTAATGGAGGAGACAGTTCCCTATTGTTTTTACGTATGTTGTTTAGGCAGTTAGTTCCTTTGCCCATTACTGATGCTTCCTCTTCTGACAAACCCCAGAATGCAGAGAACATCCCTCCCCCCACCCCCAAACAGACCTTTGGAAAGTCTTTTTCCTAGGCAGCCTCCGAGAATTTGCCAAAGTTATCTGCAATGATTTATTTCTAGGGGGAAAGGCAGAGAAATCCCTCCTCACTTCCAAACTGCCACCTCATTGTAAATGCTCTGTACCCGCCCACACTTTCCCCCAGCCACGGAACACCCTCTCCCCTTCCCCCACAGTTGACATTTTAATTTGTAGTTAGCGTGCAAGGTGCTATTTAGCCCAGTCTGCCTCCAGCCCTTTGTGGCCTCCTCCCATCAGCAATTTCACAGAGACCCTCCTGGGAATTTCTAGCCAAAGAGGGTTCGAAGCTTGATTTTTTGGCAGCATTAGAGAGGGGAGAATTGGAAGGTTCGCTGGTGAGGTGTATGCCACAACTTTACCTTTGGGCCCTAAATGCTGAGGAATGTAGTTAGGCTGGGCAGGACTTCTGGGATGAACGGGTTGGGGAGGTAATGGACAGTAAGGTAACATTTCAATGGATTGGGACATTCCAGTTACCATCCCTTTTCCTTGTGATGTTGTTAGCTGATCTTCATGGTATTTTTGCATTTTTTTTTTCCTGATTAAAATGTTAATTTCCTCTTGGTTTCATGCCCTTTATCTATTCCATTAGCCAAGGAAATAAGCTTGAAAAACCTTTTCAGATTGGATCATGTCAGTTTAGGGAATTTATCTCAGGGTGGCAAAATAACAAGCGGAAGGGGCTATTAGATATTTCCCATGACTAAAAACTTATGATCTTTCCTTTGAACATTAAATTGGAAATTAAAAATGCAAATCTAAAGATTTTTTTAGGCTCCCTTACCCTCATGCAATCTATTCTTGATACCCATTTCCCTATGATGCAATCATCTATGTTTTCTGGGGCACAACCTAACAGACTGGTTAACTAAGGCAACAAGAGATTAAGTAATTTACGTAAAATCATACGAGTCAGTGGCGGGAATAGAACTCAAGTCCTGTCTTCTAGGCACCTGCTATAACCACTGATCACAGTGTTTTGTATAGCCAAGTATAGAACCTGTCTCTTGATGTCCAGTCCCTTCTGTTCTAAACACCAGACCCCACTCCATACAAGTTAGTCACTTGTATCTCACAAGAAAGAGCTTAAATTGATCCTCCACAAACATAGCTACCCTCACCTTGAATTTCTCTAGTCATTGGCCCAGAACTACCCATGGCAGTTGCCACACATCCCCAAACTCATGTATCAGTCCCCCAAGTTTGAAAAAGAATTGAAGAGACCTTGTGCTATGGATGCAGCCATGGCCACACATATCATTGTATAAGTGATGGGATCAGGAAATATTCCAAAAAGGTGATTGCCTTATAAGCACCACATTGGGGAAAGATCACCTATCAGACTGACCTTCCCATCAAGACCTTTCCCTAATATCCAGGTTGCATTTGTTCTTCTTTTAACTTTAGTTCTTTATTCTTCATTTTAGCACCAGGGGGTCAGTGGGGTTAAATCTCCCTTGTGCTAGATTGTAATCCTGCAGGCATTTTTGTATCTTTAATTCTGTCACATTTTGCATAATTGGTTTTGCAGATTGAGTTCCCTCAATGTATCCTGTTCAGTCAGACACTCAAATCCCAGCACTGTTTTACTGAAGCTAGATGACTTGCTCGACTGTTAAGAATTCCTAGATCCCCAGGACAGGTTCGAACAAGTGGTTAGATGTCAGATTTCCATTTTCTGTATGGTCTCACGGGTACATTTGCCCAAGAAACAGGAGAAGGAGCTAAAAATCACATTTGCTGATTGTGTAAAACCAATTTCTCATAATCTCTCTCTCAATTCAATCTTAAGCATTTTAAATACATGGCAGGAGCCAGGTGCCAGAGACACAAATTAAAAGCATATATTCTCTCCCAGAGGATTATACTCTATCACTTAAATTAGACCCTTAATTTATTGTAAAGTTTGAAATCTCACCTTTCCCAGTAGAACCTTCTCCTGCCAGCCGTCTCCCGTTCAAATACAACTTTGTACAACGTCAACAAACTAGTCACACTCCACTGAAGTTAGCAGAGAGAATGGCTGAGTTAGGAGCCTCTTGCAAGTGCTGCCTCTGTGTAAGGGCAGCACACTCTCTTCATTCAGCTCCAGACTCCTGGGCTCTTATTGTCACCCCAGTGCTGTCTCCTCCTCCTCCTCCTCCTCCTGCCCTGAGGCTGGGTATGACATGGGGTGAAGACGGTGTTAATGAGAATTTTGCCTCAGTACAGATGAGATCATCTCAGAAGGGCAAGGGGGGCATGCTTGCCCCCTTCCCCGGCTCCCCAGCAGCACAATGAGAGTGTTTCAGGGTATTCTGGGAATGTGATGCAGCGGAGTATTAATTATTTCATGTTTGACTATCAAGATGATTTTTCCATTTAATTGAGCACTCCTGCTCCTATCATCCTTGTTTAATCATGTGAGGCGGGGGAAAAACACACATGCCAAAGCCTCAGGGAAGTATCAGTGACGCTTCTGGATAAGTGACAGTCTCAGACATCAAATATATATCATGCTGTAAAAGGTTTTCTGATTTTTAAATGTGCTGCTTTGGAGCCAGCAGCCTGGAGCCTCCTGGCTGCAGTGATGTTACTGTGATATGCTGGCAAGTGGTGCATATCACATCTCTGGGTGCTTATCCCTTGTAAGTAACAGTACTTTGCATGGCTATAGCATCTCAAAGCACTTTACAAACAATCCATTTACCCACACAACATGCCCCACCCCCCTTACATGGGTCTCATCTTCATTTGTTGATGGGGAAACTGAGGCCCAGAGAGGTGACAGGGCTTGCTGAGTGGGGCATGAGGACTCAGGAGTCATAGTCCCCAGTTCCCTGGTCTAATAATTATTAAGTCAAATTATTACTGCACTGGGCAGGAGACGGACTGGATAACCCAACAGGACTTTTCTAGCTCTTCTCTGGTTATTTGCACATTTCTAAGACACCTATCACTGTAATATGTAGGCACCATTATCTACGTTTAGAACAACAGGGCCTTCAAATTCCTATCCCCTCTCCACAGATTGCACTTACTGGCTCCTGAGCCGTTCAGCTGGCATAGTTAATTGCAGCAGCAGTGTTGCTGGGGCCCTTCCACAGCTTATTTGTCGGGCTGAAGTCTTCTGAAAGAGAGGAGTCTGTGAAGGTTGCAAGACTCATGCTTAGCTTGATTATTGGTGATGCAGAGTTTCACAGACAAGGGCCTCTACCAAAAACGCCAAGCTCTCATGAATTGAGACTTGCACTTGGTCAGCCACACATCATCCCCAGAGACCAATGCAATCACGGTTGGATATGTAGGGAGAGGTGTCTGTGAGTCAAGATACAGCCCAGAAAGACTTCAGAGAAAAGGGCTAGGAGCAGACACAAAATTGACTTGGAAGCCATCACAGAGCTTGGGTATGATGTGCCCTCATCTAGTCCTTATGCCTAGTGGGAGGAGTCTGCGTGCTGAAGCCCTGGCATTCCTAGGCAGCCTTCTGGGTCAGCCCAAGTTCAAGGTGAGTTCGTTAGCCCCCTAAGCAATGCTCTGTTTATCAGCTTTAGTGAGGAGGAAGGCTCAGATCAGCCTCTTTCACTGCTGAACTATGGATGGGGGAACGGACAACTGGGATCCTCCCTGCCAGTTACTGTATGAGCTTTAGGAGGGCACTTTACAAACAATACCACCACAGTCTGGCAAGGATAGAAAGCGGCTGGATGCCAGCCCCTGGCTTCTTATGTGAAATGAGTTGGTGTGTCTTCAGCCTAGTGTCAATTGGTGTTGCAGAATCACCACCACCACCACCAAGTTGGCATTAACTGGCACCTCTGTTAGCAGGCTCAGCCACCATCTGACCCCCAAAGAGCCCGTGTGACTGAACTCCCCTCTCACCACTAGAGGGGGCCCTGTTGAGGTTCAAGCTGAGACACACACACAGTGGTGGGGATAGATGGGGGAAGTTTGCCTTTTTGCTGCCCAAGCAAGTAAGCTATTCTTTTGATACGTGGGAATGAGTCTCTATCGCCATCAAGCCAGCACCATCCACTCCACCAGCAGAAATTCATATCCCCCCCGGCCCCAACCTATTTCAGCCTGCAGCCCTGCCTCCGCTGAGGTCAGCCAGTGAACACTGAGCACATCAGGAGCCCAGCAGAGGGTGAAGCCAGCTCCAGGGCATCAATTATGGGTAGGGCCCTACCAAATTCACAGTCCATTTTGGCCAAATTCAGGGTCATAGGACTTTAAAAATCATAAATTTCATGATTTCAGATATTTAAATCTGAACGTTCACGCTGTTGTAACTGGGAGGGGTCCTGACCCAACTCTGAAGGCAGCAGCGCATAAGGGTGGCATGGTATGGTATTGCTGACTGGCTACTGGTGGGGCGCCGCCTTCAGAGCTGAGCACCTGGCCAGCAGCCACTGCTCTCCGGCCACCCAGCTCTGAAGGCAGCGCAGTAGGAAGGGTGGCAATACCGTGACCCCCCCACAATAACCGTGCCACCCCACCAATCGTTTTTTTGGGTTGGGACCCTAGTTTGAAAAATGCTGGCCTCCCTCCTGAAATCAGTATCGTAGAGCGTAAAAACACACACAAGACCAGATCTCATGGGGAGACCAGATTTCACTGTCCAGGATGCATTTTTCACGGCCATGAATTTGGTAGGGCCCTAATTATGGGATGAGGCTGCTGACAGCAATCAGTCACAGTCACACTCATGCACAATGGGACAAAGCCAGTTGTGAATGAATGGATCTGCTTTGCCTGGCCAGTTACTCCTGCCACACGCACACGGGGGTCTTTGTTTGATGCTATTAATAACCGTGTTCTGCGGCTTAGGCCTGGCAGGCTTCGGGCTGTGTTAGGGACCACTGAACAGCGCCCAGGGCTCCCCACTCAGAGGCTGACTGGAAGTTGAGTTGATGGGATTGCAATGACGCATGCATTGGGATACCCCTTGCTGAGCCAGCTCTCGCCCAGGCCAGGCTGGAAGTGTGCCAGGCTCAGATATCCAGCAGCCAGAGTCACGCCCTAGGCCACACTGGGCAGAGATGGGTTATTTTTAGACATTTTCGGTTTAGTTTGGGTTTTGTTGAGTGGGGGCTGTGCCCAGCACGGGAGTGGAGTAGGGAGATGGTGGCTGCTAGAATGAGCCCAGTGCTGCTAGAATGAGTTGAGGTTGCATAGGACAGGCAGGTCCTTCGGTACAGTGGGTGCTAAAGCAGCAGGATCTGAGCCTCGGGTCCTGTGGAGTCTCCCTTTACTGGTAAACAAGTGCAAAGTGCTCTGACAGGACACGGAGCAAGAGACTCCTGCGTTATACTGCCATCTCTGATATTGCCCCCTTCTGTGGCTCTGGGCAAGTTACTTTCCCTTTCTATGCCTCGGTTTCCTCTTCTATAACAAGGGACAGCAGATACCTGTGGATGCCTCACAGTCGGGTGTTAGGGGCAATTTGTTCATGTCTGTAAAGTGCTCTGAAGATTAAGTCTACTATAGACTCAACCATTTGGTTGCAGAGTAAGCACTGCACAGAGGCCACGGAGTGGCTGGACTGGGGGAATTGTAGGGTAAGAGACCAGAACCTCACTCTGCTCCCATATGGGTTAAAGACTCTGCTGGAAGCACAGGGCAATGGGTGGATTCTTCCTTGGTGTGTCCAGGAACTGTTTGGGACCCTGTTTCATCCTTTGCACAGGCTGCTTTCCAGCTCTCCTCCCATTCTCAGTGCTGAGCCCAACACAGAAACCTGCCTCGTTGATGCCTCTCACCTCTGCAGGTAATAGAGAATCTTGTGTTGTCGCTTACAGGGTCTGTCATGGTCCTATGGCTTTCATTGTTGGCCTTTAGCGAGGGCTGGATTCATTTATGTACCAACAGCCTGTCCTGCTTTACTAGCTGAAGCCACAAAGAGGGCAGGAGAAACAATGCAGGGAACAGAGGCCTTCCTTATCAAGTGAAATCTGCCTGCCAGCTCGTCAGAGCAGCTGAAATTAGACTGAAGGCATGGATTCATATAAAGCATCGGGAACATTATGCAGAGCCACAATCGCAGTGACACAGCATGTGCTGGACACATTAGCATTGTAGCTCTCATGCCCTAGCCCTTGCTGATGACTAAGTTGCTGATGCGGGCAGAGTGTCACCCAGGAAGTCACATGCTTGGTCATGTGAGTGAGGTGCGCAGCACTGCTGAGTGGGGCCAGAGCGCAATACTAACCTTAGTGGGCTAGTTTCTGTAATTAGCTGGCTGCGACTGTAAAGACACGCCAAAGAGGCAGAAATGACCATCATCCACTCGACAGTTTGCTGGGTGAATGTCATTTGGCATGGCACCCGCTCTGGATTCCTCAGCAATAAACCCCACATGACAAGGGTCATGTCCTCACAGCCTTGGGGCCAAAGTGTGTGCACCAGGGAGGAGGTTACCAAGTGCAGCCTTCTCGGAGCTGCAGCGAAAGACCCTGCTTTTGCTCAGAAGATAAGACTGCACGAGTCTCACTACTGACTGCACCCTGGGCACCAGAAAATGAGTGGGGAGAGCTGGCACATTTTTCTGTTATTGTAGGGTTGCTCCCAGATGCTAGACTGCATTTACTGGTCAGTTATTGAAGGGAAAATTGCAAGAGTTGGATCATCTTAGTAGAGTTGCATGTGAGCACCAGGCACTTATGTTGGTTTGCTATCATCAGGTCACTTATGAGTCATGGCTTTTTATATAACAAGGAAAAAACAAATTTAAGTTTGTTTTTTTCAAAGAAATAAAAACAGAGCAACAAAGATTTAGATGGACTTTGTAAACAGACTTAAGAACAAAGATTAGGCGTATTTTGGGCCAACAAAACTTCAGTGGTTACTCTTTCAAAAATAATTTCAGCCTTGGTGAAAGGCCTTGAAAGAGAGCAGATCCTCTCCCATTTAGTTAACTTAAAATGGGGATGCTCGCCAGCAAAATGGACAATTAGCATTTGATTCTGGTGCTGTAATGCCCACTCCCTGGCCTGGGCATACTCCATGGAACTCTGAGGGATGACAGGCTATGTCGATCATTTCATTGCAGCTGACTGATGACAAGTGTATACTCCTGAACCCAGACAGATGGGTTTTGCTTCTTTTCAGCCAGTCGCAGTAGCAAGTTTAGGCTTGTGCATCAAATTGGGAACAATCCTCACATACTCTCTGTGGGGCTCTTTAATGGCAGCTGAGAGTCTTGGCACCAACTTGCTCCTCTCTATTAGAGGCCAGAAAGCAAAAGGGCTGGATAAAGTGATGGAGAGAGACACAAACATTTCTAAAGGCCCCAAAATTCCAGTAAGTGAAAAGTGCAGATACAGTGTGACGTAGCGATGAGCAAGAGGTTCTGGGGTGGGTAGGGAGAGGCACAGCATTAACAGACAGACTGGTAAGCCCAACAGAAATGAGGTATCACAAACTTTTATTTGCCAGATTTTGAGTTTTTGCACCATGTCACGAGAGGCACTTGACAGAAAAACAACAACCAAACATGACTTGCATCTAGATTCTGCAGGACCAGTTCAACATCAGGCTCAAGGACAAGCCTTGTACAGTGTGTACCTGAGCAACTGGAGTGACACAATGTAACACGCTCTGGATGGTGCTGCGAGCTGCCTGCTTTGCTTACATCGCAAGCAGATTGAGCAGCTACAAAAGCAACAGAGGGTGGGAGGCTGCGATTGTAGTGACCCTTCTCTGAATCTATCCAGACAAATCTTCCTAAAGTCACTGCCAGGCAGGGTGGTATTTTTGCCTCTTTCACAGCTGTTGAGAGGTGACACGGAAGTGAAACTTACCACTGGATGCTGACAAACACGTCCCCAAAAAAGATGCAGGGAACATGCTGATAAGTTAAGTTTATCTTTAGTAATGATCTACAGCAAGGCCACGCGGGCCCAGATGTAAGGAGGATGGTGGTTCTCCATTTCCAAGGGACCTTTATGGAAAAGCTGTAAGATTGTGCAAGAACGACAATGGAAACATTGCACAGTGCTGGATACCTGTGAAAGCACTGGGCACTGACTCAGGCATCCCACGGGAGTGAGCAATCCATGCAGGCTGGGAGAAGGTCTGTCCTCAACCGAGTCAGATGTTTTAGTGCCCATTACTGTAACAGGGGGCTTCTCACTCACACCCATGCTTTGAAGATCTAAGCCTGACAACTTCAGAGGAAGTTGCTGGAAGCATCACAGCACAATTCCGGCCAGCTGGGCAGGTGACATGACACGTCAGCAACTCTAAGATATTGCCGATTACTTAGGGCTGCGTCAGGAGCCAAGACCTCAGAACTGTACTCTCTTATTAAAAGAATATCACAAATAATGCCCTCACCAAGCCAATTGGTATTAGCATCACTAGGGTATATGGGCCATTACCAGAAAACACAGTAGTAGTAGTCGTCTTTAGAGAGGATCTGAACTGTAATCAAAATGGAGATCTACAGTCAATGCACTGAGATCACAACAGTGCTGCACACACACACATCTTCCCAGGCATAGTTCTTACTTTGTACTGTTCAACAGCAAGTCTCTCCCGCCACACGAAGCCAGGCACTTGAAACACCAGTCACATTTCCCTCAGCTACACCTGTTGCAAGCCACGCCACAGGAACATGACCCGATGACTACAGAAACAATCTTTTAGAGCCACAATGTGGCTCCCTAACTTCTGTCCAGCCAGTGAAATCTCTCTGTGCCTGTGTCTTAGCCCAGGATGTTTCCTCACTAGCGATCATTACAATAACTGCATCAGATTCAAATTACCGCAACTTTAAATGACACCTCCTTTGCATTCAGACACACAGACACATGTTGTATACATATATACACACACACTGCAGCAATATATAGATATCATATATACACCCACCCATTGGCATGGTTTCAGATGTGACGGTTACCCTCATTTCCCTTTTCAGAACAGCTGTGTAAAGATGGGAGGTTTGTATTGGCACTTTACATAACTGAAAGAGAGTGCGAGTATGTCCAACTGTGGGCACAGTGTTTTGGGTGGGGAAAAGGGCAATGGTATAAAACCGGGATTGCAAACAGTCTTTACAAAGCTTTTTAAAATGCCGTATGATGGCAGGAACTTACAAGAGCATAGCACCATCCTCAGTGTTTCCCTGATTATTCTCATAACAAGGTTCAGCACCACTGGGTTAAAGAAAAGCATTGTTAAAATGGGTGTGGATCAATGTGCATCATACAGACAAATCCACACACACACGTAGACTTAAACACGCTCTGGCCTTTGTTTAGGTTTCTCCCAGTGCTGTCACTCTTGCTTGAGAATATTGGTTACTGTTCAGGATTAAGGTGAAACTTTTTCAAATGAAATTTATTTTGGGCGGAGGCGGGGAATGTTTCCTTTAACGGGTCTGTTGCTCTTTCACAGCTGCCTATGCCTCCCCCAGTGGCATAACAAGCACAGACGTTACAGCCTTTACCGCTGTGAAGCCCCCGCCTGGAACCTGAGAGGTTAAGTCAATTAGTAATTAAATAAAAATCATGATTTTCCAAATCCCAAGTCTCTACATGATGTCAAATTTGCAAATGGTCCCGACTAGAGTTTTTCTGGAATCCAAAATTAAATTTTTTCAACATCCTGATTTCTTTTCTTTAATCGGAGGTCTTGGATATTCCCAGGGACCTCTGTAAAATCACCTTTGCCTGGGTACAAAATTGCACTGGCGGTCCAGGCCAGGTGTGAATTGCATTTCCCAGCTGTTTTATACCAACTGAATGTTTGCAGGCATCAAGCAGTACACAGTGCAGGGGAGCAGCGCACGGGAGATGTAGCTAACATCCAGGATTTGGTGGAGGCCAGCAGGAAAGTGCCTTGAACAAGCCCCACCCATCACCCTTAGTTACTATAAAATGGTTTGTTTTGATGATGGCGAATGGAGTGTGCAAACAGTCTGGTCCTACCGGAGCATGGAGGTCTGAGATACCAACCAGGTCCTTTCCTTTGGCAAATGCTGTTCTGGAGCAGAACAGATTTCTTGGGGATCCAGAGGGAAATGCATGGACCAGGAGAGAGAGGCTGATCTCCGCTGCCAAGCCGTAAGCCACATTTTGCTATTTGCCACGTGCTTGTCTGTGAGGGCTTCTGAGCATGGAGCTAAGAGAAGAGTTATGCTGAGAATGGTGGAATTGCCTAGAGAGAAGGTCCCTTCTGGCTCAGGCTCTCGCTGGGGCTCGAGGAGAACTGACACCTGGCCAGTTTCTTCCAAGCCATGAGATCACATCTCTAAGATTCAAGGGCTGCCCAACTGGGTTGTGTTTCCTCCTCTCTGATACAGTCCAATTGCCTGGGATATGCCAGGAGAGGAGGGCAGCCTGTATGTTCTGTTCCTTTGGCAGCCCCAAGGGCGGAATTGCCAACAGCCCAACGAGTCCCCCCAAAAGACAAACAGCAAGAGAAAAGAAAGCACAACGCTACAAACCACGAAGAAGTATTTCCAGTGCCTGGGGGATGGGAGGGGACAGTTTCCAGGCAGAAACCAAGAAGATTTTATCCTTTGGAGAATTGACATCATGCAAACTTTGGCACTGAATCCAGGGGCTTTGTGCCTTTATGCTGCCATTCACAGCTGTGCTCACTGAGTGAGTGGGTCGCCAATTCCACAGGAGCAGTTTGGCTAGGAGACAGTCAAGCTGGCTAGTCCATTTCACAAGCAGTGGCCCACAGGCCTGTGAACCAGAAATAAAGCAAGTGGCAATACGAACAGGTTTGGTCTGGCTAATGCATTCTGTGTGTTCTTAGTCAGCATCAAATAAATTAAAAAGCTCTAATTCAGAACTGTTGGCTTTTTAAAGAGGTTACAGCTATTTTTTTCCATTTGATAAAAATTTCACCTTAATTTAAAAATAATAAAAAAAAGTAAAACCACGAGCAACACAAATACTCATTATGAAATAGCACCAGGTCTCTGCTCCGGCAAGCTGGCATGCGGGGCAATGCTGCAGGGAGCAGAGATGGCAACAAGGAGAGTCTCAGACCAAACACACCATGTGTGGCCAGGACCTGGGGCAGGCCCAGGGTAGGTTCCCCTGTAAGAGTCTTTCACTCAGAGGGCAGGTGGGGTCTTCTCTCCCTTTGGTCAGTTTCCCCCCGGACGGGAAAACCCCACTAAAACAGGGCAGTTTATGCATTCCTCTTTCCATCAGACGTGTTGTCAGCAGCAATTTGGACATCTGCAGAAAAAGAGGAAAGGGTGGTGAAAGCAGACGACTGGGAGTCAGGACCCCTACACCCCAGCATCTAGACACACTGGTGTTACAGCCTGCCCGTTTTCACCGACATTCTGGGCTGAATCAGCACAAAGGGACATTTACTGTCCTAGATTTATTGGCAATGGAGAGGAGCGGCACTGCTGGTCCCCTACCTGAATCTGCCTGGTGCCTGCATTGGAGATCACAGTCCTCCTTGGTGTAGAAACGGTTGAGGTTCCCCCTGCAGCCGCTGTAGATGAAAGGCCGGCACTCTGCCACTTTTTGGTTATAATACCACCTGAGTGTGAATCTGCTGCAGTCTCCCTCGTCCAGGGGCAAGCTGCATGGGTCAGCTGGGAGGGGAAAAAAGTGAACAGAGTTGCTGGTTAGGTTCCCTGGGGCTGAGGGAAAAAAGAGATCAATGCTTAAAAATCTGCTCTGACATCATACCTAGCAAAACATCATCAGAAGACATTAGGATGCCTCTTGCCCTTCAGAACCCAAGGCGAACCCCCAGTAAGGTACCGCTAGAGAGAAATGGAAAGGAGCCAGATGGGATTGGCAGTTTTATATGTGAATGGAAGACACTTAAACATTTTGCATTGGTCAGACCTCTGTGGAAAGGAAAACGGAGGCATACCACCTCACTGATTTAATGGCTGAATGCCAAACTGATTCAACTCTGGAAAGCAATGGTATCTGCACTGTGTTCACACCCGCTGAAAGGGAAGACGTGTTGTCTGTGCTGCAAAACCACAATGTATTTTCTAACAAGCCACGAAAGTCACCCTTGGCTGACTCAAAATCATTACAGAAAGACCACAGCCACCTCCCAGCAGAGCTACAGGGCCACTGGCAAGGTTCAGGAACAAACTTGTACAGAAATACAAAGCATGTTAGACCTGGGAGTAATTAAAGAGTCTGACAGCTTTTGGGTACCACCTGTGGTCTTGGTCCCTAAGAAAGATATCACTGTAAGGTTTTGTGTTGATTACAGATAACTCAGGGTGGGCACAGTACTAGATGCTTATCCTATGTCTAGAATAGGTGATATGCTAGATATCTTAAGCAAAGCTAAAAGATCTCAGCTTTTTTGATTTGGCAGAGATTATTGAAATATTCCCTTAAATGAGGCTGCACAGAAGAACGCCACTTTCATCACTGACAGGGCTCTCTGAGTTCACAATGTTACCATTTGGGATAATTAATGCAGGGGCCACCTTTCAGAGGCTTTCAGCCAAGTGTTAAATGGTTCAGAGGTTTGCAAGGGCCTATGTCAATGACATTGCAGTGTTTGGCAACATTTGTGCTGAACACAAAAAACACTTACAAATGGTGCTGCCAAAGCTCAAAAAGGGAGGTCTACCCATAAAAGCCTCTTAAGTGTCAAATTGGAGCAGCCAGAGTTCCTTATTTGGGACACTGGGTAGGGAGAAGACAAATATCTCCTGAACCCTTGAAAGTTGAAACCACAGTAAATTGGTCTGTACCCAAACCAAAAAACAGGTTCAATCTTTCATAGGTCTGGTAAACTATTACAGAAGGTTTGTGTATCTGCAATCACAGGCCTATGTAAAAAGACAAAGCCTAACAAAGTTGTATGGACAAAGGCAGGTAAGAGAATTTTGATCAGCTAAAGAAAGTCTTGTCTGAAAAAGCCCCTTCTAGCTAGTCCAGATTTTGATAAAATGTTTGAACTGTGCACAGATGCATCAGACCCTGGGTTAAGGCCTATCCTGATGCAGACAGGGTAAACAACAAGAAACACCCCATTGCTTTCTTAAGCAAGAAATTATTCTGTCATAAAGAAAGTATGTTATGCAATTGTGTGAACAGTCAAGCAGTTTAGGCCCTATCTTCTTAACAGGAAGTTCAGAGTTTTAAGGAATCATTATCTGTTGATCTGGTTAAACAAAATTAAGGCTCAAATTCCAAGCTTCTGCACTAGAGATTTATACTACAAGAACTTGATATGAAGATTGTGCATACCAAGGGAGAAGAAAACATGGTGGTAGATGCCCTGTCCGGGAAAGAGGGCCCTGACCTGCTGCCTCCAGGTCAGCCAGTGGCTAACCCTACTGCAGCTTTGTAAGGATGGAGGTCTGATGAAATACACCCCTGTATTCACACCCTATGCACTATTGTAATCATCTTTGTATAAGGTATGCCTTGTAAGGTATCATTTCAAAACTCAATTTGCTGGTCAGTACTGTCCAGATAAAATATGTGTGGAAACACTGTATGTGAAGTTGTAAGTGTTACACTACACCCTATATTTGTCATAGTAATATTATGATGATACGATTATGGCATAATTATGATGCATTTTGTAAAAGATGGGTCATGTAAGGTGTCATTGGAAAAGTTATAATTTGCTGGTTATGATTATCCTATTTGTATGCATGTATCATTTTTGTATCTGAAGTGATGAATACTGACTATGGATCCGAATTTCAAATGGGATTACTCTGGAAGACACCCACAGCCAGCCTTTCAGGTACAACAATGAAGAAACATGACAGTTAATAGGTCATCAGCAAAGACAATGGGCTGTGGAATAGCTTAACCTTCCTGTGGATGTTTCAGCCAACCTGTAAGTAATGGCTGCTATGACTCTGCAAGGGCATGTGACCAGACCACATTTCTCTAGACTCCATTTTGGGTGCCTGTATTTTTCCACAAACTGGGCTGGGAACTGTTTTTGGCACAAAGGGTTCCTGCCATATGGAATAGCTATATAAGGCAGGGAGTGACATCATCTGTTGTTCTTCACTCCCCCACAACTCAATACCTGAGAGAAGCTCCAAAAGAAAAGGACTTGGAGCGGGGGTGGGGATCCCACGCTGCAAAGCAAGTGCAGCTTGTGCCTTGAGAATCTGTAAGACTGCTTGTATCATCAGTCAAGGTGAGAAATTGTTAATTCAAATCCTATTCTTCTAGTATGTTAATCTTAATTTGCTATAATTTATACGCACTTAAAATCTATCTTTTTGTAGTTAATAAACTTGTTTTATATTTTAACCTAAACCAGTGTGCCTTTAAGTGTCTGGGGAAAAACCTCCGCTTAGTTACCACAAGTGTGCATACTCCTCTCCCTACTGAGTGAGAGGCGAACTGAGTAATAAATTCATATTGGTCGGGATTTTGGTCTGGGCAGAACAGCTCCTTCGTTCGAGGCTGGGAGAAATCTTGGCTGTAGCCTTTCTATTGTTGGTTCATGCAATGGCTGGTCAAAGCCTGCATGTAACTGCGGCTGGGTGTGTCCCTGCCTGTGGAAGTGTAAGACCCGGAGTTGTCTAGAGCTTGTCACAGCAGCAGTGTGAGAGGGAGCCCAGGCTGATCAGTCAGAGGGCTCAGTGGTACCCCAGTTCCAGGTGGCACTCTGGGGGGAACCCATCACAATAAGGTTCCCCTGTATCATGTTAAGAGTGCATGTTCAAGACCCACGTAGCAGCAAACTGGTCAAACAGGCCTGCTGGGAACAAATAAGTGTATGTTTGCCTTAATTTGCATTTAAGCAGTAAACAGAGTCATCAAGCAGGAAGGGAAAACAAAGGAAGCTTAAACATATAGGAAAAACAGCAGGGAACATCCTGCCCCACAGATGCCGTCTCCTACTTCTCACCTGGAAAATGTTTTTCAAGAGAGGGACAAACTATAAAAAGAAGGGTCAAACACCCCAGGACACCACCTCTTTCTCTCTCCCTCCGTCTGTCTCTAGCATTGCTCCTAAGATGACCAAAAAAACCAGCTGTTGGACTCTGGGGGTGGGGCATGTTAACATTGCTGGAAGCATGTGGTGAGAAATTTTGCTTGAATCTAATATAGTTTGTTAAGTTAGGCACTAGTAGGCATTTTATCTTTATTTCTCTGGTAACCATTTCTGACTTTTATGACTCAATAGTTGTACTCACTTAAAATCTATCCCTTTGTAGTTTATAATCTTGATTTACTGTTTTATCTAATCCAGTGTGTTTAAATTGAAGTGTCTGGGTAACTCTATTTAAGATAATAAGCCAATATATTATTCCCTTAAAGGAATAACGGACTTAAAATATTTGTACAGTCCAGGAGAGGGTGGGCAGTACAGGACATACATTTATGGGGGGAAATCCAGGACTGAGGGCACGTTGGGGTCACTCCGCAGTAGAAGCAAAGCTGATGAGAGCCAGGGTGTAACTGGCAAGGTGTGGCTTGCATGCAGTTTGTGAGCAGCCCAGGTGGGAGCTACTTCAGCAAGGTATTGTAAGGCACGCAAGGTTGCATGGCAAGGATGACGCAGGCCCTCACTGGTCTGAATCGTTCCCCGATATGTCACAATACCGTCTCACCTAAACCTGAAGGTCAGTACCTGGATCCTATGGTGACTCGCACTACGTCAGCACTTTGGATAGCTTTCTCAGCCCTGAACCCTGATACTAAGATTCGCATCTGCTGGATAAACCACCAGCTCTTGAAAGCCTATGTGATCCATCCCTATGCTTCAAACCTTGTACTGGATTGGTAGCCAAAGCACTGTCAGAGAACCAAATGCAACTGCTGATCACCCTCACCTTTACTGTGGCTCTAAAACAGGGACAGGCAAACTTTTTGGCCCGAGGGCCACATCTGGATATGGATATTGTACAGCGGACCACGAATGCTCACGAAATTGGGGCTTGGGGTCAGAAATGAGGAGTTCAGGATGCAGGTGGGGGCTCTGGGCTGGGGCAGAGGGTTCGGATGCAGGTGGAGGGTGAGGGCTCTGGCTGGGGATGCAGGCTCTGGGGTGCAGGAGGATGGGACAAAGGGGTTTGGAGGGCAGGAGGGGGATCAGGGCTGGGGTGCTGGAGGGGGTCAGGGGTGCAGACTCCGGGCAGCGTTTACCTCAAGCAGCTCCTGGAAGCAGTGGCATATCCCCACTCCGGCTCCTATGTGGCGGTGCGGCCAGGTGCGCACTGCCCCATCCACAGGCGCTGCCCCTGCAGCTCCCATTGGCCGCGGTTGCCAGCCAATGGGAGCTGCGGGGCGGTGCTTGGGGCAGGGACAACATGCGGAGCCCCCTGGCTGCTCCTATGCATAGGAGCCGGAGAGCGCACATGCCGCTGCTTCCGGGAGCCGCGCAGAGCCATGGCACACGTGGAATGGGGCAAGCCATGAACTCCGCTCACCGGCAGGAACTCAAGGGCCAGAATAAAATGTCTGGAGGGCCGGATGTGGCCCCTAGGCAGTAGTTTGCCCACGTCTGCTCTAACAGATGCCACAATGCAGTGCTGTGATCTGGATATTTGAAGCATTGCAGTTTGGGACCTGTAGTCTCTCTCTGGGTGGCTGCTATCTGCTCCATTTCATGCAAATTAAAAGAAACATTGCTTTTAGCAACGTGCCAATATGATCTTTGCTGTACTGTACTAGATGCTTAGTATTTAGGGCATTGCTGTTTCTGGGAGGGGTAAGAATCCTCTATAGAATCCTCATTAACAACATGGCAGGGCACAGAGACTATAAGAGGAGGATCTTTGTTTTCCACCCAAAGATTTCCTTTTTCTTCCTTCCTTCTGCACAGTACAAAGAGTTTTATTCACTCAGCCATGATTGGACACTTAACAGTTGGGAGACCGGCACCATCTCCTCCCTGCAAAAAAAATGCCAGATCTCTACCACACTACTCAGGGGTCACTGTTAGCACAGACCACTAAACTTATTAGTCACTTTACTGGGAGGTGGGAGAAAAAAATCAGATGAACAGTTTCAAAAGAGGGTGGAGGGGGAGAGTGGTGGCTCCCCCTTGTGATAGGAGAGTTATCAGGCAGGTCTGCTTCTTACCTGCCTCAGAGGTCTCTCTCCTCTGCTGGCCGTGCTCAGGAGCTGCCCTGGGGATGATCACTTTTACAAACAGAAGTAAAGTACTTGTTTAGGAAGTCCTTGTTTGCCAGAGGAGAAGCCTCCTAAACCTGACTTCCCATATGTGAAGAAGAAGTGGAAAGGCTAATGGATGGACTGTGGGTTCAGGAAAACCTCTGGGTTTATTTCACAGAGGCAGTGCAAGATAGGAGGATGAGTGGGTCATATTCCAGAGCTGGCTTGCCCACAAGTATCAGGAATGAAAGGCGGAAGATGCTGGCTCCCCTGAACTGTAACAAAGCCCTCTCCCTGGCCACACCATGCACAGGTCACCTGCCCTTTCACCTCAAGATCAGAAGTCACAAAAATGGGGTCCCAACTTGCATGGGGACAAATCGCAACACGTAAGCAGCAGAGTTGCTTGAAAATCCTTCAGAACTTAACTATTGTACATCATTACTATGCTATCTCCTCTCTTGGTGGCAACCTTGTGGTCCTCCTTTTTGCTGGAGCTTTCTGTTGGAATCTACTTTTCATGAGACAGGGAAGTCCTGGAACCCTTGTGAAATACCTTCAGGGACCAAATTTCCACACCCAAATAGCCTTAGAGAATATCAGCAGCTTCAGACCTTAGAGAGAAGTCTTTTTCTCCTGATTATCCAACACCATTCAGTGAGGTCTCCATAAATGGCAGTTTCAGAGTCATCACGCTTCCCATCAGATGTGGCATCTACAGTCCATGCCAAAATTATGGCTAAGTCCTGGGCTCATCTACAAGAATCTAGGCAACTAGCTCTTAAATCATATTTCTAACGTGTCCCAAAGCAGGGCATAAAGGCTTCCTTTCTTCCTCTTTCAGGTTACAAGGACTTCTTTTCTGCCCCATTGATTTGGGAGGTGTCCACCTTGTTGCTGTATTACAAGAGTTGATTTTACTAAATAGCAATTACAATGCACGCGGGTTTTGAATTTTAAATGCAGGATACATAAGCTAAGGTTTCACATAAAATACTACCACCGAGCATATTTAACAGGAGGATCCCGCCTTTTTTTCTGAAGAGGCCACTTCTGTTGTGCCTGAGAAGGAGTTCGGCCTCCATGGCCCAATGAGCCCTTGGCTTCTCCGTCACAAGTGAGATCAAGCTGGAAAATGTTTGCAGCTGTGCTGTGATTTTGTTTTGTGGATGCTTGTCCACTAAGAACTGGACAGAGATCCACCCACTCCTTTCACATAGGCTGCCAAACACCCTTCAGATGGTAACAACTTCCACTGGGCAGGCTGGGCACAGTGACTGAGAGGTGAAAGGCTCCGTATCCTGTTCCCACCTCACATGCCAGCCAGCCTCACTGCAGGAAGCAGTCACGCACATCGACTTTACCGACCCCTAATGACTAGGTTAGAAAGGCAGAGGACCACATAAAACCAAGTCTGCTTCTTTTTCTCTGCTCCCCCCTCCACCCCCACCCCCACCCCGAGAGTGCTGGAGGGTCTCATTTTCCTCAGAGCTGTCGGAAGGTTAAGGAAACTCACCATCACTCAGCATGGTGCTCTCTGTCCCATCAGCTTCCAGGCTCTCTTCATAGTCCTCCATTGCGTAGACATGCTCGTACTCAGGGTCATTTGTGTTCACAACACGCACCTCGTGCCCTGGAAAATAACACCGGCCATATCAGAAGGGCCACAGGACAGGAAAGTGCAGGGTGGGAAGGGCAGGTGGATGAGGTCACTGGGCTAGTTGCCCGAGCCATGTGGGAATTCATCCCTCATCATTCCTAGGATGACGACAATTAGCCTGCAGCTTTGATCCTGGGAGCAGATTCAGTAACAGGCCTGGTCAACATGCCACTGAGTTGCCTGGCTGGTGCACTGGCTTGTTTGCACAAAGGTAGCCGGAGGGAGAGGAGTTGGCTGCACTGCTCAGTAACTAACCGTGCCACAGGGGTCACTTCCCTGAAGGTGCAGCGTCACAGCACAGGGACCGGTGTGGCTACAGCTACACTAGAACATGTTGTGCTCATTTTACTGGGATGGACACTATGCCTGGAAAACAGATACAAAATGTTCTAGAGCAGACAAGGGGTGTGTGGGGGCAGGACACAGGGAAGCGAAGAGGCTGTCACCGAAAATGCTAACAATTAAATAAATGGGGAATGAACACCCTCTCTGGAGACTTATCTCTGCAAATCTCTCTGTGCCCTATCTCAACGGGACAACAGAGAAGCTGGAAAAGGAGCTAGAGGGAGGATTTGTGCCACCTTCACTTACTACTGGATGCAATTCAGGTTTAGATGTTTACCCACCAACCTATGCTGCTTTACCAGCCATGCTGTAGCATCTGGCCAATCAATCCTTCCAGTCATTCTACACACTTGCCTTCACATTCCCATCATTCTTCAGACATTCCCTCTTCCCATTCCTTTCACCCCCTCTACCTATGAGCCCATCCATTCATCTACTCTCCATCCATATTCACTCATCCACGCACCCGTCATCCTGGACATTCACACACCCATTACATTCACATACCCTTCCATAAGCCATGTGACCATCCTGCAGTATCTATCCAAGCCATACACTTACTCCTCTACTCAGTCACTGTTTATCTTTCCATGAACCTACCCATTCATCCTGAGCACCTTGTGCACTCCAGCTGTTTGATAAACAACACTCCCTTCATTCTGCACATCACTCTCACTCGCCTGTCCCTCTGATCAGTTGATCCAAAGGTGGTTGGGGTTTGACATCATAGCAAAGACATCCCTATATGTTCTGTGTCATTGTGAGAATGCAGATGCCCTTCATTAAGTCATAATACAATGGCCCATATCTAGGTGCATCTTAGCATTAAGGTAATAAATAGCCAGAACTCTACTTTTAAATGGCCTGCAGCTGCCTTAGGTTCTCTGAGTTACTGTTACAGAAGGTGGGTATTGCAATCCCTTGGTACCCGCAAGTGAAGGACATTGTAATGGCAGAGCTTCCATGCAGGACTCACAAAGTCAGCACTGGAGAACGATTATGATGACAGGGCACAAAGAGACAAGACTCACCCTCCTCTTCTTCAGCGTGTGACAACTTAAGCACAGGGACTAGATGAGCATTAACAGACAGGAATGGTTGGGTGGATGGATAGTTGGGGAGAAGACCTAAGAGAGGCAAGGACACAGCACAGACATCAAACAGGACATAAGAATGACTGACATGGCTCCCCTCCCCCCGACAAGTCACGGGCTAATGCTCAAGAGCAGCATCAGTACTGTCCACTTCCAAGACTGCTAACAGCCAGACAGACATGGTGCAAAACTAGCATTGCGTTGGAGACCTAAGGGAAGAAATAGGCATTATGGAGAGAAGCACCATAGACGGGCAGGTCTGGACCACCTCTTGCGGCTCGCCATTGGACACTGAACAGCAGCACTTTGTTTGCATCAGCCCTGGCCTGTGGCATAATCTATGTAATTGTATCCTCCTGCCTCTGATGGGACAGGACCTCCTGGGACAGAGGCTAAATAGAAAAATTCACCCTACTGACTTCACTGCAAGGTGATGGCAATATAGATGCTGGAAATACCAGCAGAAAGAGACCTATAGGCAGGATGCATGCACAAAGGGAGATATATTCTCTTCGGATTCCCTTCATCCTAATCCACCCAATCCCCTCAGCAGAACTGGGCTTCCTGGAGCGGGCAGACATGCTCTTGAACACAGCCCTTGGTGAGTTAGAGTTTGAACAATATACAAAAACAACAAGGCAGCTGTCAAACACCAGTGGAGGACAAGACAGGACACAGACGAGCACAGCAAAGGTCTTCCCAGATATGAGGCAGGCTCACTCATGGCTCTGGATGAGGCATGTGGTCACAGATTCTACACACAAATAGGAAGGTACTACAGGAATGCTGAGAAGCCTATGAACACTGTGCCCTGTACGAATGATGCCTCCAATACTAAACTCAGCCTTTCCCCAGCTTGGTACAGCCTGCTGGGTCTGGCTGGAAACAGTGTGGAATTATCTACTAGAAGATAATCTCTCTCACTCTCTCTTGCCATTCAAGGATGGAGTCTGCTTGGCTCTGCTCTGGACCGGTTTGGCATGGGTGGTTTAGAAAGATGCTCTGCTTTCTCAATCACCTGTTCTGCCGTGATCCTGATTTCCTCTGGTATTTCTTCTTCCTCTCCTGGAAGATTTATGTCTGTTCCTTGCATGTGTCCCCCATCCTCCTTTGAGAACAATCAGGCAAATAATTCATTTCATGTTTGCCCAAACATTACCTACCTCTGCGTCATAGCTCCTCCTTGCCAGGCTTACACTGCTGGCTGCCCTGCTGGCCTCCTCTTCCCTACAATCTTCAGCTGTTTTTTTACCATTTCTGGGAACCTGCTATGAAACCCTCCTTCCTCCTTCCCCTTCGCTTTCCTCACCAGCCCTCTCTTCCCTTCTCTTCCCTTCCCTTCCCCCACTCACCTCTCTCTTCCTCCCCTGATCCACACCAGGCTCAGCCCTTGTGCAGGAACAGATCTTACCCCGGATGAGTCTGTCAATGTCCTTGTCCCATCTTATTCTCCTTACTCTAGTGCAGGGGTCGGCAACCTTTCAGAAGTGATGTGCCGAGTCTTCATTTATTCACTTTCATTTAAGGTTTCACGTGCCGGTAATACATTTTAACGTTTTTTAGAAAGTCTCTCTCTGTAAGTCTATATATTATATAACTAAACTATTGTCGTATTGTAAAGTAAACAAGGTTTTCAAAATGTTTAAGAAGCTTCATTTAAAATTAAATTAAAATGTTGACCTTATGCTGCCGGCCAGCTCAGCCTGCTGATGGTCTGGGGTTCTGTTCACCTAGGCCAGCAGCGGGCTCAGGGGGGCTGGTGGCCGGGACCCCAGCTGGCAAGGGGCCGGCAGCCAGAACCCTAGACCGGCAGTGGGCTGAGTGTCTCAGCCCGCTGCCACTCAGGGGTTCCATCCGCTGGCTCCTGCCAGCCGGGATCCCAGCTGCAGGACCTGCTCAGCCTGCTGCCGGTCTGGGGTCCCGGCCCTGCCCACATACAGTGGGTACCTACCTTCTCTCTGGTTCTGGCCATTCTCTTCCTCTCTCTCTGCACTGAGCTGAGGGTGGGAGTGAAGGAGCAGGCTGGGGGTTGGGGTGTAGGGTCTGGCCAGGTGCTAGAATGAGGAAGGGGGCTCAGGGTTGGGGCAGGAGGTTTGGGTGTGGAGCACTTACCTGGACAGCTCCCATTTGGTGCGAGGGATGCAGGTGGGAATGTGGGGGGTGGGGAAGGTGCAGGAGCTCCCATTTGGTGCTCAGGGTGGGAATGTGGGGGTGCAAGAGTCAGGATGTGGGGGGGTGCATTGGGTGTGGGGGGCCTGGGTATGGGGGGTACAAGAATCAGGGCATGGGGTGTGGGGGGCTTGGGTATGTGTGGGGGTGCCAGAGTTAGGGCTGGGGTTGTGGGGGGTGGATGAAGGAGTCAAGCAGAGGGCTGGGAGAGAGGGGCAGGAAGCCAGCACACTGCGGAAAGAGACAGGGGAGCCGGCAGGACCAAGCTTCTGCCCCCTGCCCCCGTGGGATGGGGTGGGGAGCAGAGAAGAGCGGGCCAGGCAGGGCCAGGCCGAATTGGATTTTTAATGGCACGTGTGCCATACGTTGCCGACCCCTGCTCTAGTGTATTTGCTATAGTGATTCCTCAGTCCTGGCTTGCACAATAATTGTTCTTTTACAGGCTTGTTACCATGTATTTGGTGCCTTGGTATCACAAGTATTGGCTTCTCCAGGCACGACTACCCATAAGTTACTCTGCCCACTGGCAGTCTGTTCAAAGTGAGTCGGGGAGAGCCGCATTAGACCCTGGGTCCAGAGAAGGGATGGCTGCTGTGACTCTCTGTTTGCTAATCTTGGCGTAGCATGTCAGATGCTGTCTCAGGTTGGTTGGGGACGCCCAGTGCAGCACTCTCCTTTTGCCATCAGATGCTTGGCCACGCATTCCTGTCCGGCCTCTGAAGCTCGGCTTTGAAACTGCCCTATTGGCAGTTCTAGGCTTGGAGTCTACTGAGTCCTCCTTGCCTATAGAGATTCGCTCCCTGGTGCTACCCCCTCAGAATCCCCACCGCACTCACTGACACCCTGAGTGCTGCCAGACGTGAGACCTTGCTGAGGAATGTTTCAAACTGCAGCATGTCACTCATCACCTCTTCTGCCCTTGCTACCCCAGTTTCCATTATCTCCTGCTCCTGGCCTAGTCAGTCACCCTCAAGGACAGCTCCCCTACCAACCCAGCCACTCTCGCCAAATCTCCTAGGGCTCAATGCCAAACCAGCATCTCCACAGGGCTGCCTCTTCTGTTGGCAATCTGCCAACGTGGCTGGTGCTACAGGGCTGAGCTAGCTGCATGTGACCTTCCAGGACGGGCCATGGCCCGTTCGTGAAACCTGCTACATATCTGGGAGAATGGACCTGCTCGTCAATGACAGGGCTGCTGCTCAGCACTGCAAACTGTGCATCCTTTAATCCCAAAGGGGTTACAAGAAATCAGTGCTCACGTGGTTCAGAAGAGGAGAACTGCCCGCCGCAAGCTGTGTGGAGAGAAAGAGAGAAAAGAGGAGGTTAATCCATGGGGAAAGCCTTCTCTAGCATCCTGGCACTTGGCACAGACCTGCCCCACCACCAGGTATCAGGAAAGGGACATACTAGATTGATAGGCCCCTAACACTTGCACGGGGCTTGCACATTGTACTCTGAACACCTCCAGATGTGGGAGTCATGGTACATGCAACTTAACCAAAAGAAGGAGAGAGGAAGGAACAAAGGGACAGAGGGCAGAGTAGGAGACAGTGAAGGAGACAATTTTGTTTACCAGTTTCTGCCCAAGGAGCCCTGGTAGTGATAAGAGATCAGAGCCGGGGTGCTGCTGAGAAGTCAGTCAGCCCCAAGTGGAAGGTGAAGCCTCACTTACCGCAGTGCTGACTCATTTCCTGCCTGACAAATGCACGGATCTCTTGTTCCTGCAGAGAAAACCAAGGGAATGAAGAGAGGGAAGAGATGCCTTCCGGCCCCCCCCAGCCCATCATGAGCCTGTCTCAGCTGCTTTGGGGATCACAGGGAAAAGAGCAGTCTCCCCCCACTCCAACAATCCAACATTTGAGCCAGACCTGGAGGGAAACCGTAAAGGGGAAAAAGGCCTCAAGCCTGCCATGCAGGAAGGCAGAACTCAAGGGCCAGTCCCAGCCCCTGGGAGAGGGAAGTATCCCACTTCTCTGACTGACTGCACAGTAGCACGGATGTGTTGTCATTGTGGGTCAGGGCTTTGCTCCAAGACCTCAGGGAGCTCTCTTCTCACCGTCATGCCAGGGTCCCCCTTCTCTCCTCTCGAGCCTTCGAGTCCTGGATTCCCCTGAAAACAAGCCAAATGGGAAATCAAGAGGCGTGCTACATGGTCAGCAACTCCCTGAGCCAGGAGACACCCACCCTCTGCAGAACCCTGTCAACCCCCTAGGAAGCTCTCCTCTTCACCTGACGGGGGCGGGGTTCAAGGTACAGCGAATACATCCAGGCAGAGCCAAGCATTCAGCCAGGCAATGCACATCCAATGGGTCAGAAACATGCTTACACACCTGATCTCCTCTCTCTCCTGGAATCCCAGGGACACCTCGGGTCCCTACAGTCGACTCCCCTGGGGGGCCTCTTTCACCCTGCAGCAGGAAAATACACACTGAGACACTGGCCGGCAAGGGGAGTTCTAGGATTGGGCCATCCAGAGAAGGGCAGTAACTACCATCCCCCACACGCCCCAGAGCTCCCTCTTGCAGGGAATGGGGCTGTTCCCTAGACGCGGCTCTAAACGAGCTGGTACACATGACAGTCTCACTTATTTCGAGAGAGATTTCTCAGCCGCTTCCAAAACATTAGACTCTTCTGCTTTCATCTCCCTATCCCCAGTGAGAAGCCCTCAAAGGCTGGTCCCCGTGCCCTTGTAGGTGAGAACTGTCCCCTAGGGGAGCAATCCAGCCTGATCAAAGATGCAGCTCTGGGGAGAGACATCACGCATGGTGACCTCGGGCTGGGTTCAGGGCAGCCCTGAAGCTGATCTTGTGGGTGAATGGGAGGTCATGAAATAGCAGTGCTCCAGAATACAGCCAGAATGAACACACTGCACCCCCACGGGGCACTTCCATCTCAGGGTCGGAGGCATGCTGCTAGCATTCATTAATGAACCCCACCGGCCCTGGGAGGCAAGGAAATCATCCCAGAGATACAGAGAGAGGTTACGAGACTGACCTGAGTCAACGCGTGAGCCAGTGACAGAGCTGGGAATAGACCTCAGGAGTCTGACTCCCAGCTCCCTGCTCTAACCAGTGAGTAACACTGCCGTCTAACCAGTGAGTAACACTGCCTGTCACTCTAACAGCCTCTGCACATCACTCGCGCGGCACCGTTCATCAATTCAGAAGGTGGATGGAGCTGATCCTGCTTGAACAGAGTCTAACTACCACCTCCTTGCTGCCTGCTAACTGCAGGCAGATCCGGGACCTGCTCACTGCCCTGGGATGGGGATATGACCAGGCAGAACTGAAACAGACGGGAGGGGAAGGGGAACTGCTTCCTCCATCCTGTGCCTGCCAAGGGACCCCTGCAAGCTCACTCTCGCCCTTCATGTGGTCTCTTGTTCCTGAATACTGCACGGAAAAGGGGTGGTTGCTCCCTCTCAGACACTGGTGCCTTTGCTGCCAGGGCTGGGAGTGCACTGGGGTTTGTCATCCAGTTTTGGTTTCCTTGTGGAGTTCCGGGGACAGGAGCTCGCCACCTGCTGGCCATTCAAGGGCAACACTGTCCTGGTCTGGAGGGGTGGGTAGAAGCTGTAGGGAAATGGCCATGCAGAGTGGGGAAGAGGTTCTTACCTTCTGCCCTTGAATCCCCTCAGGGCCCTTAGGGCCAACGCTACCTGGTGGGCCGGGTGGGCCAGGTGCTCCATCATTGCCCCTAGGGCCTGGGGAGCCAATAATGCCTCGAGCACCCTGAGAAAAGAGGCAGGGGTTAGGAAGGGCATGACCCACACTGGGCAGTACAAACTGGGAGTGTGACAGACTGGCACCTTGGCCCACACCGAGTCAATCTCCCGCAGCACTGACCTGCTCTATACCCTTTGAGATAGGCGTCGTCTATTGACAGAGAAGTGTGGCCAACACTCACAACGTCATCACAAGACCCAGCATATCTGAGGGTTTTCTTAGAACCCCAGCTCCTGACATTCTGTGATTACGTGAGAATTTCAACTTGCTTTTTAAAAAGAGTGAGGGCCTCGCCCTCCTGGTTGCAGAGAGAAGCTGAAGAAGGTGTCCTGAGTGCGTCCTTAAGGCCCCCCAAACCAGAAGGTAAAGAACCCAACATTTAGTCATTTAAAAAAAAGCCAGTTTTTCAGCCAATCTTGGAATTTTTTTACGGCTTGACGCCTGATTTTTGAACCCTTGGGGATGGCCATACAGCATAGATGCTCTACCCCCACCCCCATCACCCCCGCCCCCCAAGCTGCAGGACAGCCATGGATCTGTGGGGAGGCACCAGACGGTGCCAGTTGTCAGTGGGAGAATTGCAGCTATTCTCCATCAGGCCTGTGACTGCTCTCACCAGCTGGGAGTTCTAACAGTGAACTGACCTTGCTCCACTCCCACTTTTGCTACAGCCTGAAGCACCGGTTCTGCCATGCCAGAATCCTCTGGAAGGGAGGATGTTGAGGAGTTTCAAGTCAGTGCTGAGACCCGTGTCTTGGTTAGAGAATCACGGTTCCCCAGCTGGCCAGGCATATCCTTACACCCTACTGGACACGTCAGTGTCCAGCTCTAGTTAACAGGCAACGAGCTACTGATGGTCAGCGTCTGAAAACTGTCCAGCAATTAGCAAGTCGGGGCACCAGAGCTTTGCCATCATGCTGGGGTTTGCCGCAGCAGCAGAGGGCTCCTGTGGGGAAGTTTCCAAACTCCTAAGCATTTAGGTATAAGCCCTGATCCCACCAACACAAGCTTCAAGGGCACTGAGTTTGGCCCTTAGTAAAGCACAACTCACCCGGTCTCCTTTCTCTCCCTGGTCTCCTTTGGCTCCCTGCTGACCATCAAATCCCCTGTCACCCTGGGAAGGCAAAGAACAAGGTGTTTTTTCTAGCGAGATTTGGGGTAGGGACACTGGCGGATTACAGTTTTGTGGGGCCAGAGCAGGGCACCATTTCTGGGACACTGCCCTGGGGAGCAGGGTCGGGGCCCAGGGGCTTGCCCCACTCTGCCAGCCTGATGCTCCAGCCGGGGAGTGGGGTCAGGGCTCAGGGGCTTACCCCGCTCCACCTGCCTGGCGCCCCAGCTAGGGAGTGCTGTCAAGGCACGGAGGCTTGCCCCACTCCGCAGGAGCGCTGGATGGGCGAAGCGGGTTGGGGCACAGGGTTGCTCATTTTCCAGGGCCCCCCAGTTGGCTGGGGTCCCTGGGATCAGGCCCCATGGGCCCAGTGGCTAACCCACAACTGGGTAGAGGTGCCATTGTCAGGTGATCTTGGGCCCCAAATGTCAGGTTTGTACAGAGTCTAACAGCAGTTAGGTTAGAAACATTATGTCCCAGCATCTAATTACTTCCCAATGCTCACTGAGTGCACTGGAAAGGGCTGCAGGGTCATCTTAATGCAGAGCCTCTGGCCGCTTTGGAGCCTCTATTAGCAGCACTGGAGAAATCCCACTGTCTGCACATAACATGGGCACGTGCTGTGGCGTGCTATTAATCAACAGTCAGTGAGGCAGCTCTGGCCAAGGAAGGCCATGATCTGAAGAGAGTGATCAGCAAGCCCCACAGCAGCCCCTCATCCACAGGCCTCACTCCACCACCCCAAACATTATTGCTCTTTAATCCCTACCTTGGGTCCCATGAGACCTTCTTTCCCGGGGATTCCTGGGGTTCCAGGCATGCCCAGCTCTCCCTAGGAAAACAAACCAGATGTTCATTCTGGCCAGTCCAGATGTGCTCGCATCACATTGCCCTTGGAGCCAGCTGGGTGCACTTACCAGCTCGCCCTTCCTTCCTGGAAGTCCCATTCGGCCTGGAATCCCTGGATCCCCCTAGAGCAGACAGAAGGAGACACAGGTCAGTGGGAGACAGCAGTGTAATGGAGAACCAGACTGGACAGTGCCCTAGCCCCTCCATACTGGGCTCATGTCTAGAGCACAGACTGCTTTACTGAGGGAGTTATATCTAGCCCGTGGCTTCCTGGCCCTCCTCTACTCCAAAGGAAGCCAGTCCACTGAGCAGTGCTCTGGGCGATGCCACACAGCTCCGCCCGCCCATGGACTCGCCCCTCCTGGGGTTCAGTTCCGGTTGGGGGTTGCTGCACCGTACAACCCCAGGGCTCCAAAGGGGTGGGGTTGAGGGTCCCCCCGCCTTCCTCAATCTCCTCAGTAGCCTCCACAGCATCCCGGGGGCCCTCCAGTGCTGCAGGGCAGGGCTGATACTTGGGGCTTCTCAAAGACCCCTCCCTCGTCGGCTACACAGACCCCCGCTGGTGGCTCAGAGGGCCAGTGCTGGTCTAACAGAGCTCAGTTCCATAGCACCCCAGCCCCTCAGCCAAGTGACACGACCAGGCTGCCCTGGGGCTGAGACTGGGCCCAGAATTAGCTCCACTGGGTTCTACCAGATGGGGATTGAACTGTCACCACTTCCCATAAGCCTCTTGGCCCCCAGGGCAGCCTTTATTCCCTTGGAAGCCCTTAAGCATCAGTCATTTCCCCAGGGATCCATTCAGCTCCGCAGGGAGCACAGGGCTCTTGGGCGGCTCCACTGGCAAGTCCCAACGCACTGTCGTCCCACCTTCCATTAGCGTGGTGGCTCTGCCGCCTCTGGAACCAAGCCTCCCCACCTCTGCTGTCTGGCTGGAGAAGGGGAGTCACCTGTGCAGACCCGTGAACACTCACCTTCTCCCCCTTATCTCCATCCTGGCCACAGGCGCCTTTCGGTCCCCGATCCCCCTGCAGTGAAGAGAGACGTCACAACACCGCTCCATGACCCGCTTCGACACTAACCCCTGGGGCAGTGGGCTGGTTTTGCAGACAGGGTCTATGCTGGGTGTCAGGTATCGGGGGGAGAAATTCAGGCTATCAAGGCCATCAATGTCTTGCAGCTGATGCCACTGAACCCATTCTTGGGAGGCTACGCTGCCCCCTTGGAAAGACCCCACTGCATCCGAGCCCATTCCCAGGGCCAATTAGGTGGCCTGGGGGTTCCCTGACATTGATCCTGAATGCACACGGGGGGTTCCTCTCTCCCCAAGGTGCTTGGTCCCAAGACACTGCCATGAGTGGGCTCAGTGTCCCTCTGGTCTGCCCTAGGGCTACGTTTGGCCCAGGCAGGCAGGCTCTCTCAGGGTCACAGGAGGACAGACAGACACAGGAAATGCCCACCTTAGGGCCTCGCATTCCCAGTGGCCCTATGTCCCCTTTCTCCCCTCTTGTTCCTGGGATTCCATCCTTTCCTGGCAGGCCCTGGAGAAAGAGGAAAACACAGAGTGACTCTCGGGCTTTGCTCTTGGACAATGGGCAAGAAACAGCAGCAAAGGACAGTTCCTCACCGACTCTCCGGGGTCTCCCGATTCGCCAACTTCACCCTGGAAAGGCAAACACACCAGGTCAGGGACGGAGGGGCTGAGTGCCTGAGTGACGCCCACGTGTACATGCCAGGATGGGGACAGCAGATGTTCTGGCAGGCCTGTGTGCACACGCACTTGCCGGCACACCTACATCTGCGCACAAGTGGCACATGCAGGGCTGTGCACACCTGTGGCTATTCTTACCTTCTGGCCCCCAGGGCCGCGTGCTCCTGGGAAGCCTGTAGAGCCCTTCTCCCCTTGCTCGCCTCTTCCTCCCTGCGGGTGAAAGCACACATCAGTGCACAGCCTGAGGAAAACTCCCCCTGCTCACAGCAGGCAGCTGGAGTGACAGAACCAGCTTTTGAAATTATATTAGGTTCTAAAAAAAGGTCCCCAAATGAGAGAAATAAAATGTCCCTGATTTGCTTCCCCCACCACAGTGACTCACTAGCCAACTCCCCTCCTGGTCAGACTGATGCACCTCCAGGAAAGCAGGTGTCCAGAGGCCACTCTCTGCTGAGCACCCCACCACTGCCAGTGGGATCGGGGAGCTGGCGCTGGCCAGTACAGGGTGCCCCTGAGCCATCAGCAGAGTATAATGCAGGTTGGGACCAAGCCTGTTCCGTCACATCTCGGCCCGTTCCCCTGTAGTCTCCAGTGACACGCCCCTCTCTCGTTCTCCTCCTTGCCAGTCTCCATTCCATAACCAGGGCCTGCAGCTCCCACTGCCGCCAGCCCAAAGCCCCTTCTCTCTCAATGGCTGCGCTCACAGCAAGCAAAGGGCACAAAGCATCCAGCTCCTAGCTCCTGGGGCCAGCTGTGCTCCACAGTGCCCAGTCATCACAGCACCTGCTCTCAGTCCTGCCAAGCCTTCAGTGCTCTCTGTGGCTTCTCCCAAGCCTCTGGGACAGCTTTCAGACAGGCATGCTCCCATACCTGCCTGTCCTCCAGCTGCTCGCTCACGTACCTTCTCTCCTGGGAGGCCCGGGTCACCCTTGTCACCTTTCTCCCCTTCCATCCCCTTCAGGCCACGGTCTCCCTGGGCAGGGAAAAGAGCGGAGGGTGCAGGGAGTCAGCCCCTGACAGCACAGGGAGGATGACCCATAGGTGGGATTCAGAGAACAGCAAGGCACACATTGGGACTGGAGGGGAGATTCCTGGGGTGGAGTCTGGTCTGTCTGGCTAAAGCGACATGGAGACTTGGGGGAGGAGGTACACAGGGGAAGTGTCTGCTGAGATCTGGGGTGTGAACCCCAAGGCAGGGGCAGGTCACGTGCAGTGCGGACTGAACCCCAAGGCAAGAGAGGATCATGGCAGGGGGATGCGAAGGGACGGACCTAGCAGCTACAGGTTCAATAGCAGGAAATACCTCCAGGCTGATGAATCTCAAAGCATCCTGGGAACAGCCCACTCTGGGCCCTGGGCAATGGGCCCCTTCAGTGGTTTTCAAACTTTCTGAGCCAACCCGCACTTGGAGTTATAATTTTTGGTTGCACCCCGCCAACCCAGACAAAAATAGTCCCAATGCATGCCCCTCCCCACGAGGGTTTTCAGGGTGGGGGAAGGCTCATGTGATGGTCTCTGGGGGTAGAGCCAGCGCTGGGCACAGAGGCTGCTGGGAACAGAAATCAGCGCAGCCGCGGTGGATGTTGACACTGACCTGTAGGCTGGGTGGCTCGCTGAGGTGCGTCAGGGGGTGGAGATGGTGTGGGGCTGGCTTGAGCCCCACTGTGCAGGGCTGGCCCAAGCCGCCTGGCGTCGCTGCTCACCCCCCCAAAACGTTCCTCCACACCCCCCTAGGGGGTGCACCCCACAGTTTGAAAACCTCTGCTCTATGGGGTAGGGCTCTTACCGGCTCCCCCTTGTTCCCCCGGACTCCAGCCGGCCCCTCCACAATGACAGTATCACCCTGCACATGGGGAAAAACAAACAAACCACACGGCAGCCAATGAGAGGTCAAAATAAACCACAGACCCACTGACCCATGCTGCAGTTTGCAATCCCATGGGTTTAAACAGGCTCATGTGCCCAAGGGCCATCAGCTGCTGCCCTCAAGCCAGTCAAGAGTCCAGCTCACACCCTACATGCACCACTGTGGTGCATGGCAGACGGCTTCCCACGCCGCCGGAGACCAAGGACCTACACAGCCCAGCAGTGAGAAACCCAGGGTTACGGGAGCAGCCCCAGGGCTAAGGACTGTCCAGTCAGGGCAAAGCCAAAGCTGGCCACTAGCACTGGAAGGGTTCACGTAGGTGGACCTGCTGTGGCAGCATTTGGGCAGGAGCACCTGGTGTGCAGGCGGCAGATGGAAAAGCTCTGTGCGCTGCAGCTTTGCCAGCACAGAATTACTTTTTCACCTTCCTCTGGGGACTGGCTCAGACAGTCCCAGGTCTGAAGGCAAGTGGGCCTTTCTGGTGTGGCAGTTGGGGCTAGAGGTCAGCCAATGAGCCCCTAGCAGCATGTAAATGGGGAACTCACCTTGTCTCCTTTGGGCCCCATAGCTCCAATGTCTCCCTAGAAGGGAAGAGAGCGTTGGTGAGAAACATGCCTCGCACAGGGACATGTGGGTCTCACGACTGTCAGGCCACTACCAAACCCGAGGGCCTCCCTCAGAGCATCAGGGAGACCAGCCAGAACCCAGACCCTCAGAGGGGAGGAGAGTGGTTGGAAGGAGCCCCAAACCTGGGGCCTTGGGGACCCCAAACCTAGGGAAGTTCATGGGGTCCTGAGAGGCATGAGTGGAGGGCTCAGGATCAGAGAGAAACGGGTTCATACCTGACTTTATTAGAACTAGGAACTGGGAGAAATGAGAGCAAGAGGGAGAACAGGCCATGAGCTCCCCTGGAGAGGAGACAGCCCCTGGTCAGGCAGCAGCCCAAGCAGGCTGGGGGGTGAAATCCAGGGGCAGCTCTGGGCAATACCCTGCCTGACCCCATCCCATCAGCGTGGGATTGTACCCCATGGGCAGGTGCTTGTACTTCAATAGCAGCCTGACGGAGGGGGAGGTGGGAGAAGACTCCCCTCCCCCGGCCCCACCGCTCCCCACCAGTAGGTTGCTTACTTTGTCACCTCGCTCCCCTCGGTTTCCGGGAGGCCCCTAAAGGGAAAAGAGAAGGGGAATCACTGGCGAGCGGGAGCCAATCCCAGCCCCTGGTTAAAGAGCAAGGCAAAGGGAGGAGGAAGGTATTTACCGCAGGCCCACGATCTCCCTCCAGCCCTGGGCGCCCGTCTTCACCCTGCCGAGGAGGAAAAGAGCACAGTGAGACAGAGCACAGGGCCGGGAATGGGAGAGCTGGGCCCTGAGGGCACAGCGGGTCAATTCCATAGCCTGCTATCCTGATCCATGGTGAGGGGGGTGAGAGGCAAAGCCCCAGAGCAGTGACCTCGGCCTTGGGGAGGGTCCTGGGCACAGGATGCCTCCAGGGTACCCATTTGTGGGCTTTCCGCAGCCCCAGCCAGGGTGTGCGCCAAGGGGGCGCTCTCCTCAGGGAGATGGGCTCAAAAGTGTCTTCTCCATCTCTAACCTCCAAGACTGCTCCACATACCCCTGGCCCATGAAGAGCCGTGTCAGTATCCCAAAGACACAAGGCCTGGTAGAGTCCCCAGTGCTGCAGGGGAGCACAGGCCGTGCTCCCCACTGCTGTACCGCAGGCTGGAAAGTCTTTCTGGCCCCATGGGATCGATGCGCTTGTCCCCTCACACACAGCAGTGCTGGGGAGAGGGGTGGGTTAGCGTGGTCTGCACTCACAGCTGGGGGAGGCTATAAGGGAGATACGTACCCGTGGCCCTGGGTCTCCTCGCTCACCTCTAGGGCCCGGCTGTCCAGCCCCCACGTTCCCCTACAGGGCAGAGAGACAGAGCATTAGTGATGCTGTAGCTAACAAGAGCATTCTCTGAATGAGCCGAGGTAAGCAGCAATCCTGCACACCTTGCCCAAAAGGCCAAGTCAGGCACTACCCGGGCCCTGCTGGATCCAGCCACTGGCTGCCCCTTTCCACGCCCTCTGCCTGCTCACTTTGTCCCAGCTCTGGGAATCTTCAGCATTATGGTCCATGGGACACTGCCCTGCACTAGGGTTGCCAACCCTCCAGGATTGGCCGGGAGTCTCCAGGAATTAAAGATGAATCTTTAATTAAAGATTATGCCATGTGATGAAACCTCCAGGAATACATCCAAACAAAATTGGCCACTCTACCCTGCACATACATGAGATTGCATGTCTTGACAACCAGACATGTGGCGAAGCCGGAAAGCCATGGCCTCTCCTCGCTGCTCCCTTGGTGCTCAGAGGTTTCCATGTGCGGGTCAGGATCCTCATCCCTGCACCCCTAGGGATGCTGCTGTCTGTTGGCTGCTTGAAGGGGATCCGGCTCTGCTTGCCCATGCCCTCAAACTGGGAAGTCAGGTCATGCAACAGGACAGGAGCTCATTTGCTCCTTGGTACCTGTACTGTAACAGCATTGCCAGCCCCAGGATCAACCGATGGGGCCTGGCACCACAGTCACACCCTACAACAGGCTTCTTCAGAGAAAAGCGACTGCACCAGAGGCCAGAGGAAGAGAGAAGAACGGCCTTTGCAAATGGGTCAGAGATACACTTGGCCCCAAGGACTCCCCCTGTAGGTAGCTCTGAGATGTCCCTGTACCTCCGTCTATCAACATCACAAGCCCAGAAGCCGCACTGGGGGAGAAAAGTCTGGATTCCTCCAGAGACCCATCCCCCAAAGGGGGACAGGTGTTATTTGAAGGCAATAGGGAACATCCACCAAGCAAGAAAAAGAACACTCTAGCTGTGGCCCTTGGAGAATACATGCCCTTCTCCCGCACTCCAGGAGCCACAGGAGGCTGGCGCAGTAAGGGTTAAAGCAGAGCCTACCTTGTCACCCTTCAGTCCTGGGATGCCTTGTGCCCCCTGAAACAAGAGAGACAGATCAGTGGACCAGGCCCAGCCTGGGGGCCTCTGAAGCAATCCCCGCGGGCTTGCTATATCACAGGATACAGAGATCAGTGCTGCCCTGGTCTAGGTGCCAACCACAATTACACCAAGGAGAGGGGTCAGACCTTGGCCATGTCACTTGTACGACTCACCTCACTTCCCTTTCATTTGTCTGGCCCTGGGTAGCACTAGTGGAACAGGAGGTTAACACAAGAGAACAAGCAGATGGAGGGAGTTTTAGTTGAAGAAATGCAGATAGTCATCTGTCCAGCCATCCCTCCCCAACCCCAACCCACTCAAGGGAATAGTTCAATGATACTCATGTAAGCCTCTCACCCAGCTCTGAATCTGGATGCAAAGCTGCTCTGGCTCCAGTCCACAGGGAGACCCCTAAGGGCGTCTGCACTGGGATAAGCAAGAGATTTTTCTGTCACCCAAAGGTGAACCCCATGCTTGGAGGTGAGGGCTGGAAGATCTCACACAATCCTTGGGACTGTGTGTGCAAGTGATGAGCAAGAGTCACAGCTATATGCGTAAGCTGACATCGTGCCCACACTGTGGCAGTGGCCCAGGTGAATTAGACACCCAGCCTGCCTGCTTTTGGGCACTTGACCTTTTAAATCCCTCCCTTTGCAGCTGTGCAAAGTGGCATTGGCTTGGGTTTCAGTGGCCTCTCTCCTGGCCCAGGGCAGCTGCCTGTCACCTCCTACACTATTCATTTGCTCCCCGGAGAGCTTGGCAGTTTGACTTCTCTTGCCTGCTGCTCTGTCAGGGCAGCAGGCTCTTTCCAGCACCCTGCCCAGTTCTCCCTCCCCGAGGCTGTGCAGGGCACCTTCAGAAAGACACAGGCAGAGGCTTAGTTAGGGGGAGCAATAGCTGCACCTCCTGGAAACCATCTTCCTCCTCCTGGCTACACACCCAGCACTCTAGGCCCCAGGTGCCCAACACTCACCGCTGGCCCTGGGGGCCCTGGGGGCCCTGGTGATCCAGAGGTACCATCTCTTCCAGGGAAGCCAATCAAACCCTAGCAAGAAAAATACATCAGTCAAGAGAGGCCTTAGCCATGATGAGGCCCCACTTCACAGCTAGCGACGGCCCAGGAGTGGCCTTGGCTGTAAAGGGAGCACAGTTAAGGCCTCTCCATGGCAGAGGTCAAGCCCCAGGGCCCTGGGGCATCTCTCTTCACCGAGCCCCCCATGGCAGAGCTCACACTCAGGGCACCAGGCAACTGCAAGTGCTCTCGTGGGAGGGGAACTGTGCAGCTCAGGGTAAACTCCGAGGTCCTGCCAGGAAAGAGAGCCCAGTTCAGTGCAGGGAGGAGTGAGTGGAGAAAGGACATTTAATCCTTCAAGGGGGGTGCTGCAGACTCTCTGCACGTCGCAGGAGGGAGCTGATGGAAGCTGCTTTGCTGGAGCATACTTCACACTGGGTCGGAGAAAGCGCTGCAGGGAAAAGTCTGTTGGGGGTAGCCAGGATGGTCCTACATGGGCTTTTCCCTTGCTTCTTTCATCGACCCCTTGCACTCCGGCAGCAGGAGGCCTGCCTGCCGGCACCAAGGAGTCCAGGACAGGAAGCCTCAGGGCTCTGGAACATCTCATGGACTCATCCAGTGGCCTCCCTTTGTAATCTGGCTCCCCTGCATGAACCTCCAGGGCCAGGCCCAGGGAAGAAGCTGAGGCAGCTGGACAGTCATGCTGCTGCACTGGCCCTTGGTGCTGAGCAGTATGTGCTGTTGGGGCGAGTGGTCCAAGTGGCTGTGCTTTAGCAGGGGTGAGATGGGCCAGAGCTCAGGGCCGGATGGTAACTGCACCTCTTACCCTCTCTCCTGGAGGTCCTGGTGGGCCTGGCTGTCCATTTTCTGCCCTCAGACCTGGCTGGCCGGGGGTCCCTGCAATGCCTGGCAAGCCCGGGGATCCTGGTGGGCCAGGTAAGCCAGTGTCGCCCTGGAGGGGAGAGAGAAGTGCTGCTGAGCCTGCTGCTGGGGAAGGACTCCCCCGATGCCAGACTGATGAGAAAGGAGCAGTGGGATGGGGCCCACGCTCCTCAGGGGACTTCAATTTCAGTCTGGAGGGAAATGCAGTACTCTAGCAGGGCAGAGCACTCAGCCCTGGGGGGAAGGAATGAAATGGAGGTGGGCTCAGCCAAACACCCACATGCTGAGGGTGGGCAGAAGCAGGGAAAAGGATCTCAGGCCTATACAGGTAGGCAGCACAAAAGTGAGGGGGTCAGGCCTGTATATGGAGGATGGCTGGCGTTGGAGTGGAGACATACTGATCCCAGCACTTGCCTGCTCTGCGGTTACACTGGGGTAGCTGGCTTTCCCTGGGTGTGCATAGCGGAGGGAGAGGCAGGTAATTTTCATTGGTAACTGGGCGCTGAAGATCTCTGCTGGGGGATTGGTTTGGAACCAGGAGTAGAGTGTCCCAGCTCTTCAGGGTCTCCAGGAGGAGCTGTCCAGCACCCGTGGTGCTGATGCCAAATGAGCTCTGTAAGCACCCGTGTCTCTCAGCCCTGAAGCTGTGAGGGGCAAGGTAGGCGGGGGGAGTGGGGGGATCCAGCCCTTCCTGTCCTGCTTCTAGAGTGGGTCCTGCCACCTCCCCATCTAGAGCTGTCCTGTGACTCACTCAAAGGGCCTGGAGAATCTACCAAATAATCAATTTCCCATGAAGGGGGAGATTATGGGTGTCTTGCTCGTGTTCACAGTATTCACAGTATTTCCTGGCTTGGCTGCGAGTCTGTGGGCTGGACAGGTCACACACAGCAGGAGACAGCAACGCTGAGCAGGGAGCAGTGCCAAGGCCAGCATGTGGCGTTTCACTCCATGTTTTAAGTTGATAACAATAATAATATGCACCTTCCAAGCAGGTGTTTAACAACAGAGGGCAAGTGTCATTAACCCCATTATACAAAAAGGGAGACAGGCACAGAGCCAGGGAAGAGGCTTGGCCCAAGTCACTCAGCAAGCCAGAAGCAGAAGCAGGAAGAGAACCCAGGAGTTCTGATTCCCAGACTCCCCGTATGACTAAGGAGAGATTCTCTGTGCTAACAAAGTCTTAGGAGATGTTACCTTCAAACCTTGAGGCCCATCTTGTCCAGGGGGTCCCTGCAGGCCAATGCCAACTGAACCCTGAATGGTGCAGATGGAATAGAAATGGTAAGTCATGCCCCATGGAGGGGCAGAGGGGTGGATACATAGGGACATACAGGAGTTAGGAGTGGATGGGAATGGGACAGAATTATCCTCCAGTTAGCTATGCCCAAGCTGGTGACTAAGCACGGTTGAAATCTATGGCTGTTCACTGGGAGGCCTCAGTCAGTCCCTAGTGGGAAAGTGGCCACATCACAAGAACCTCACCAGCACACCCTGTCAGTCACAGAACAGGGTGCGTTCAGCTTGTGGTCCCTGGAGAATAAACTCCCCTCTCAGCCTTGGGGGGGTCCCGCCAGGACAGGAATGAGACACACACACTGTGACAGCCATTTCCACAGCCATGAACACTACAGTCACTGTTAAACAATGCAAGAAGAGCTCTGATTAGCCCATTTACATCAGCCTTTCACCCAGCCAAACACCAAGCAGAGCAGGCCAGCTCGTCCCAGTAATTCTGAACACACAGCTGGCGGCTGCTCCTGCTCCCAAGAGCTCTCTCCCTGTCTCGTGCTGACTCAGAGACCTGCCCTTCTCACTGCTGCCACAATCTTCCCTGCTCCTCAGCCACCAGCACATGACAATCAAACTGCAAGGGAGATACCTCAGGTATATGAACCCGAATGCCATACGGAAGGTAACGAGTGACAGATGGGTGTTTGAGCCACCAAGTACTGCTAAACGCATCCTGTTCTGGGACTGACAGGGCATACCAGTGAGTTCTAGGCTCAGTACACTGGAGCCCAAGTTCCGGGGCTGCTACTTACCTTTTCCCCTTTGACTCCAGGGGATCCTCTGGCTCCCTGTTAAAATACAAGCACAGGAAACAATGAAGAAAAACCATGCTCTGCTCACGTACACATTTGAGGGCATGCACACACACTGTATACCATTTTTCAGAACTAGATTACAATACACCAAGGTAGCCTTTCCCTGGAGCCAGATCTCAGACACGCTGGAGCTGCCCCATGCTCAGAGGTTTACTATGGTAAAGGCCAGGGCTTCCCATTCAGGTGGGGCAATGAAACAAATCAAAACCGCTCATATACTCCAGTGCTGGGCCCAGGACAAGAACCTGAACAGTACCAAGGGGGGGTTGAGCAGGTGGGCAGGGGAAGAGCCTCCCCCAGCCTCTAACACTGGGCCTGGACTCAGCATTCCTACAGTGGGGATCCCAGCCATTCCCAACACCCCATCTACGTGGTACTTACATCTTCCCCAGGGTCTCCAGGCTCCCCCTGTCTTCCAGGCTCCCCCTGGCAGGAAGAAAGAGAGTGAGACTCACCAATGGGGATTGAAATGGATCAGGTCACAAAGGCACCATGAGCCATCACAGGAAGGTGGCTAAGAGTGGAAGCCCCTCCCTGCACTGGGGTGTGAGGAAGTTCCTCACCTTCTCTCCCCTGGGGCCCGGTAAGCCTCGCTCGCCCTTGGCACCCTGCAGGTAGAGAGCAGAGTTAGTGTTTGGCTTTGGGCACAGAGTCTGAGATATAACAGTGGGAAGGAACATGAAAGGCCAACTTACCGGTTCACCCAGCAGGTTCCCTTCAATCCCTCCGGGGGCGCCCTATACAGCAACACACAAAGGCTCAGCACGTCAGGCATCCCTCCTGTGCTCCCTGCATCCCAACCCCTTTCCCATCCTGAGCTGACATCTGGCCTCCCTTCTTCCACTGATCCTGGTCACCCCAAACCATCACTCCTGGTGCAGCCTGGGATCCCTGTGCTCCTGCTCAGACGCTGGAGTGGCTGAAGAGACACCGGGAAACTGGCACTGGACAAGCCAGAGCAGATGCAGCTCATGGCGCATGGGCAGCATGGCACTGAGAAAGCCCTGCACCAAAGGGCTGGTCACTCACTCCAGGCTGTTCCAGCCCCACCCTCTCCCTTTGTAGCTTTTACTGGGCTCTAACAACATTATTAGTAATGCAATTTCTGGGTCAGAGTTGGAAAAAGAACCCAGAAGTCCTGGCTCCTAGTCCCCACACTCCCCCTCTGAAGCTTTCTGTGCAGATTTCTCCTGAGCTAACCCCCAAGCCTCTTACCTTCTCGCCTTTCATCCCAGGAGGACCGACAATCGCCTAGAGACAGGGAAGGGGAAATATGGACATTTAACAAAAGAGTGACATCAGGGACTGAGGGAAGTTTCTCACTTCAAGGGCCAGGGTAGGAAGTGAGTGAATCACACAAAGGAGGACAGCAAGACAGCACAATGATAAGCATCGTTGCTTGGTCTATGGCTTAGGCAGGGGGATACAGACTCCCTACCCCCGTGTGGAAGGGCTGTCCAGCCCTGCTGAACCCCGGCTGCTGTCACCATTTCCTCACCGGGTAAGCTATAAAGTGATTAAAGGTCCCGACACCATCCCCATATGGGACCTGCGTTCAGAATTCCGGCAGCAGGGGATGTTGGGGTTGGGGGGGGGGCCTCTCCACAGCCCTGGAGAGGGGCCAGCTCAGCCCACCCCACCCAGCAGAGCTGGGCTTTGAATGCGTTACTCCCACCTTCAGAAGGAAAATCCACTGAAAGGAGCTAGTAACCTACCACAGCTGGCTCAGAAAATGAGCCAAGGGAGATAGGAGAACGTCTCACACACCTGTCCTGGGAGCCCGGCGTCCCCTGGCTCTCCTTTAGGTCCGGCAGGGCCTGCGGGTCCTGGCACACCCTGTCATGCAATCAACACAGCTGTTAGGCTTGGCCTGAGATGGACATGATGGGTGCTGCTCTGCCCCAACTCCATGCTCCCTTGGCTGCTCTGCCATCACCAGCTCCCTCAGGAGGTGGGGCCACCACAGAGGTAACCTGGCAGATCATACACGGCTGCTGACTTAGCTCTCTTCCATACCACACTCCCAGGGGTTGAATTTAACGTACTCTTCCACACACCATGCTGCCATGGAAAATCTAAACCATGCTGAATTCAAAGCCAAGCTTTCAGTGCCGATCAGAGGTGCCACATCCCCTGGAATTTGTGGTTTGATGAGACCTCCTGTGTCATCCAAACTGGGCTAGAGTCACTGGGGCATCCAGCTGCACAGACAGATGTAGAACAACTCCTGATCCACATGGTCTCCAGTGCCAGACACACAATGGGAGGGAAGGGCAGAGAGGCTCAGTGCAGCAGGATTGTGGCATTTCTAACTCCTCTGTCACCCAAGTATCTGGGGAATGCTGCCATTCCCCTTCCTGCTGGAGCTCACTGTAGCAGACACACATGCCCTGCCAGCGCCTGTGTGGGACATACCATTTTCCCAGGCAGCCCTGGTTCTCCCTCCTTCCCTGGCACTCCATCTCTCCCCGGCACTCCAGGCTTTCCAGTCTCACCCTAGAAAACAGGAATGGAACAGCTGGAATTATCACAGGGAGAGAGAAGTAGACAGCACTGCTGACAATCCACTCCACAGCTAGCATCTCTATCGGACTCCTCCTGCCACTTCCAGGCCTCGGAGAAGGGCTACCTGGATCCTGCCCACTCAGCTAAGGGAGGCCCTGCTCTGCCAAATGGATGTGTACACAAAGGCAAAAGTTGCCAAGAGAAGAGATGCCAGTGGCAGGACATTGGAAGGGCCATACGCAAAGCCAGGCAGGTTGGGAAAGGCAATTCATACCCCCCATGGCAGCAAGGGAGTTATCGGGCACTGTGAACAAGCAATGCTCACCACTTGTCCTGGCAATCCTTGGGTGCCCTGCGGCCCCTGTTGGAAAACAAACACAATCAGGAATCAAAGGCAATGAAGGAGGAATTGCAAATCTCCCACCCTGGGCAGCAGCACAGAGACCATTCAAACTCTGCTCCCTGATGGCACCCAAATGGGAGAGAACCACACCAACTACCTACCACAAGGCCAGGGGGGCCTGAGGGGCCTGGGAGGCCGACGCTTCCCTGGGGCCCAGGCAAGCCCTGCAATGGAACAAAGAGGCATGTGTTAGAGACCAGGGGAAGCCTCTCCCTAGGATAGTGGGTCTCCCACTGACAGCATCAACCCCCAGGCAGTCACTCTGCAGGCTCCCAGGCCTTGGCCTGACACGGAATCAGGACACACCAGTTGTCCCCTGAGGAAAGGGCCCAGCACTCCCTTTAGGGCAGGTGTGTACACACTGGGTAAGGTCCCAGAAGTGCCTAAGATCAGGCCAGAGCCAGCCTGACTGGGGACGGGGCACAGAGGGCAGGGCATGGCACAGCTACTCACTCGAATGCCGGAGCCAGGCTCACCCACATCTCCCTGCAATAAGAGAGTCTGTTACAAACCCGCACTGGACAGGTAAAACAATCCCAGATTCAGCTGCAGGTGTCCATGAGGCCTCAAGCCAGCGTGCACGGGCATGTGGGTAAGTGGGTAGACGCCCACCCACGGACGGGGGCAGGTACCCCCCAGGGTGCTCTCTGCAAAGACACACTCAGTGTCTCCCAGCCCTGGACTGCTGCTCTTTCCCTTCCATGGGCTTTGTCCTCGCCATTACTTTCCTACATTCAGCCCTGGGCTCACTGCGCTGACTCCAGGAACATGTCCCAAGGTGAATTTGGTCCATTACTGTGACTCACGCTCCCCTCACCTACTTGGCTGGAGAAGTGGAGCCTCCCCTGCTGTCACCCCTTCCCCATGTCCCTTGTGCTATGGAGTGCCCAAAGGCTCCAGCCAGTCTCTCCTGCAAGCCTCCCCCTCACTCTTTCCATAATGTGGGACAACGCCATGTAGGCCTTCCAAACATGTGGCAACCCTTTAAGGGGACAGCCTGCATCTCACACACACTGTGACCACAGTGGCCAGGGGACGGTGTAACGCATAGGTGTGCAGTACTTGACCTGGAATCAGATCCTTGCAATCCCGGGTCTAAGCGGGGTAGCAAAGCCCTCCAGCTAGCACAGCATTCTGCATGCTCTGCAGCTCCACCCCCTCTGGCTTGCTCAGGGATGTGCCTATCACCCAAGCCTCATGCGTGGCCCTCTCTCAGCCCACATGCAGCTCTGCATGGAACCTGGTGCTCCCGGCAGCTGGAGGCCTTCCCCAGTGGATGCACAAGCCACGCTTGCGGGTTTCGTATCGATTCATTGATCTGCAGTGCTTCCTCCAGCTAACTCAGCCTCCTGGAGTCCCGAAGCCGAGCAAAGGCAGCAGGACTCCAGCTTCCTCTGGCCAGAGGTTCCAGCCTCCAGCGGGTTGGAAGCTGCTGCTGTCTGGGATGTACCTTTATTCCAGGTGGGCCCTGAGCGCCTGGTGCTCCAACAAGCCCCTGTAAGGAAAGAGAAGATGGTTATCCCAGGTACAGCTAGAGCTCAGCAGTGCAACTGAGCCGGTTCTGGAGCGCAGCACGAACAGCACTGAGGTGTTTCCTGTTTGGTTCACTGCCTTGTAATCTGCCACACACACAAAAGCCCTGTTTAACATCCTGGGCTCAGGGCTCCGCATCTCCCTAGCCCTGTAATACCACAGAGGGCTGTACCTCCGGCTCTGCAGGACATCATCTCTTGCAGGCCCCGTGGGGAGGGTTGGCAGGGAGGTGAATACTGAAAGAAAATGCTTTGTGTGCCTCTGGCAGCTCCAATGGATGTCACTGGGATTCTATTTTCTGTTCCCCTTTCTCAGTATAAGCTCTGTGCTGGGCTGACATCTCATGCCAGCAGGTTTCAGCCTCCAGGAACCATCTGGACTCTACTATGCATGTTGGGGTTGAGGCACTGGCAGATTCCCCCACGCCACCCGAGATGTGGCTCTGATACACACACGGCCATAGACAACAGAAGGTACAGCAGGCTGGTGTTACTTACAGCTGTGCCTGGTGGCCCTGGATCTCCCTGGTTGCCCTGCAGGACAGGAGAGAGATTGTTAGTGCTGGATGGGGGCTCTGATCACCTCTTGCCATTGCAGAGGCTAGATAGGCCAACTGACTTCTGGGTTTAACTGAGTTTTGGTTGGATCAGTATTCTTTAAAAAGGGTTGAGCTCTGGACTGAGTTATCCTCATGTGAAGTGTCCCTGCCACCATACCATAGCCCCCTCTCACGGCCCTGCCAAAGGAGGGAAGTTGCACTCAGCGGGCGACAGGGTTGCACCCACACTCTCCACACGCTGTTGTGCATGTCACACCGTGTCTGGGACGATATGGGCAGCAGTGCAAACCCAGCCTGCTTTAGGTGATTTACAACCAGGGCCAGGCACAGACAGACAGGATTTTAATCCTCTCACTTTATCTGCTGTCGGCACTTCTTAACCAGCTGTGCGCTACATAGTCCGTCATTCTGGGCCTTGCTCTAGCACCATTATCCAATGATCGCTGAGCTCTTTACACCTGTGAGGAGCCTCAGAGTCACTAGCCCCATTTTACAGATGGGGCAACTGAGGGCCAGGAGAGAGTAAGTGACTTGCCCGAAGTTGTGAGTCAGAACCAGGACTAGAACCCATATTTCTGGAATCCCAGTCCCTGCTCTAACCTCCAGATTCCCGATCTCTGCCTCCCTGTGAAAAGATTACAATGCAGACTGCTCCTGAAAGCAGAAACGCCCCAGACTCTGCAGGAGAAGGATGTACTTGCTACATGCAGAAGGGGCCCAAGACAAGAGGGGAAGGCAATCACCTACCGGTCGGCCTAGAATTCCGGGAAAGCCTGGCATACCCTGCAAAGAGGCAATTCAAAGCCGGAGAATTAGCGAAACCACAGCAGCCCCTGAAGCAGCCCCAGTTCGGGCCTGGCCTTCTACACAATATGATGCCAAGACAGAGCTGCTGCACAGGATAGACAGAGAGCTGGGGAAGCCAACCTCAGCCAGGGCCCAGAACCAAGGCCTACCATGAAGGGTTACTTACAGCTGGGCCGGGAGGCCCTCTAAAGCCCTGCGGGCCCTGGATGGAAGGGAAGGACACAAAATGACAACACGTGAGCTGGCAGCAAAACGTCACAGTGGGGAATGCTGCTCATGGGGGTGCAAAGGGACTGGAACAGCGATGCTGGCACCTTGTGCAGGAGGGTTTGCTGCACAGCTAGTGTCTCCCGCTGGTTAATGCCGGCAGACGTGTCCCAAGAACAAACTGGGGGCTGTCCGGGGTCCCCCACCAGCTCGATCACAGTCAGCACCGGGTACCTGTTCCAAACCCTCCCGGCACCGAGAGCACCAAGATACAGCACGACAAACAGAACAAAGGCAGCTGGTTTGGGGGCCCTTAGACATGTGCTGAGCCCTAGTCTCTCCTCCCTGCCTGAATCACATCCTGTCTCCCTGTGCTGGCAAAGGGCACCTCACCCACCTGCACGTGGGCCAGTGATGGTCTCAGCCATGCCCGCTCAGTATCCTGAATCCCTGCCGGCCCAGGGAATTGTCCCACAAACGTTCCAGAGAGCCCAGCTGTGGCACTGGGGAACTGGCAGTGTACTGGGGTGCTGGCATGTCTCGCGAGAGCCGCCCTGTGTCTGCAGCTGGGAATGACAACCTCCGCCCGCTAAACCCCCCGACACAGGGACTCTGGCTCCTGAGAAAACCCCAAGTGACCAACTCACTCCTCTCTGAGCAGCCTCCCAGCCAGCCTGTCACACACTCCTCCGGCCTCCCCATTTCCATGCGCTCCCTCCCACACCCCGCACTCCCAGGCTGACGCTTCCTTCCTTTACTCACCGGTTTCCCTTCCGGCCCAGCAAGGCCTCTTTCTCCTGGGAGGCCCTAAAGCAAACAAGGCAAGGAACAGACAGTAAAAAACAGGCACCGAGGGGTTAAAACTCTTGGAAGCACTGAGCCCCCAGCTCTGCTGAAGCACCTCATTCTAGCCCTGGCTGATCCAGCCTTAACACCACCCCCAGCCCTGCCAATGCACATTAACCCCCCCTGTGCTAGACCAGCCTCGCCCCACCAGCTCTGCCAACACACGCCAGCCTGTCAGTGCAGCCTCGCCCCCCTGAGCTCTGCCAATGAACCTCAGTCCCAGCCCTGCTGCTGCTCCAGTGGTTCTGGTCCCACTAGCGGTACTCACCGGGCTGCCATCCCTGCCTTTCTCGCCAGCTTCTCCTCTCTCCCCCTTCTGCCCAGGTTCACCCTGCAATTGGGACATGCAGCACGTCACAAAGACCGGCAGGAAATCACCATGACCCATCCCAACCCAAGATCCTCTCCGGTCCAGGGCAGGGGGAGGCTCACCCGCTGGAATATTGATCTGTTTGCTCCCTGAGGGGAGGCCAGAGTCCCCCCATCTCCCTAGTGCTGCCCAGCTCTTTGGGGAGGGGGACCTCACATGGGGACATAAGGTCTCAGCACAGCCCAGCCTTGGGCATTTATTGGAAATCGGCAGGGGAACTAGCTCCTATGGCTGCATAGGGAGTGGGGCTCATGCCATAGTAAAGCGCAGGGTAACAGAAGCGCTCATGCTCCTTTGTTTATATGTAGGGCCTACAGGATAATGTGGACTTTTCCTTCTTTTTGAAAGAATAAATCCAGCATGATTGTGTGTGGAAGCTGCTGGCTTGACAGCCCTGGGGCTGAAGTCCACTGTTTATATGCTGAACAGGCAGTGGCCAGGCCAGCTTCCCCCGCACACCATCACCTGCTGACATGCTTTACACTTGCCCTGGAGGGCCCCCCTCGGGAGATGCAAGTTCTCTCTCCATGGACCACTCAGACTTAGCCTGAGGAGCTGCCATTGCCAGGAAAGAACCATTCCAATGGGATGATGAGCCACCAGTAATGCCTTGGCAGGGCACTGGAGCCTGGATTCCAACACAGAAGGGCCAGCTCCAGAGACCTGGGCCTGCTGAGCAGTGGTGCAGCCAGACAAAAGGATAGCGAGAGAGAAGCTGAGGGATCAAAGACAGAGTCAAGTGCCCCAGGCAGAGGAGATCCCCCGATGTGAGCGAGACAGAGTCAGAGAGGAAGCTGGTGAAGTGCAGGTGCCAGAAGACTTACTATACTCAGACCTTATCTCCTTTGGGTCCTCTCTCGCCATCCACAGCGGGCTCTCCCTGCACAGGAGAGAAGTTAGTATCAGAAAGCCCTGGCTCAAACCACAGACAGTCAGTCACCCGGCTCTAACCGTTGGACACACGCCCTCACAGAGCAGGGAATAGAACCCTGGAGCCTTGGCTCCAGACCACTCTCTCCCTACATCTCTCCTGAGTGGCAGCTGCCACCTCCTTCCCCAATCCAGAAGTACACAGCATTGCTGCCTCTGCTCCAAGCCCCACCATTGTTCCCACTTCGTGTTTCATTCACATTTTGTCCCATTTCACATTTTGTCCCATTTGCTGCTTTGTTCCCTTGAAAGTACATTGATGGTTGTGGCACCAATGATGTCACCAGGGTGGGCTGAGCTCACCATACCACAGTGTCCGTTTCCAAACTGGGCTGAAGGGAGACCCTGGTTTGGGAAATAAGGAGCTTATGGGGTGATCCCTATAACATTATAAACAGGGATCATTTCACCCACCACTGAAATGCAGCCACCTCTGGGCCAGGGGGGCTGCTGAATATCACACAGCACATTCACAAGAGTCTATGAAGGAGAATCTCTTAGCCAACTGGAAGTACAGGAGGAATCTAGGCACGCCCTGCTCCACACAGGAGTCTGGCCAGGACACAACGGTTAAACCCACGCTTGTGCGGTAAGTGCCATTAGCTCTCTGACGACCACAAAGGACCTCGAACATCCCACCGGAAACGCAGCAACGCAGCACCTCTTAGCACCATGCTGGGGCACTGGGCCAAATTCAGGGAGAGGGAAGAGTTACCAGCTCCATGTCCTGCAGCACCCTGGGAGATCTGGGGAGACAGGGGTACTGTGCGGTGCTGGGTGAAGTTGGTGATGGTGACAGACAGAGGGTCTCGTGGTTCCTTTGGGCCTTAAACTCTGACTGAGACATGGGTACAGACAGGGCTCCTCTCTCCTCCTTGGCACTAACCTTGGCTCCCTTGGGTCCTGTGGGTCCACGCTCTCCCGGAAGACCAGAGAGGCTCCCTTCCACCACATCTGCCTGGAGACACAAGAGCACAGTGAGAGGCAGCAGCCCAGGGCCAGCAACTCTGCTGCCAACAGCACTGGGAACCCTCCATGGGAACCTGGTTTCTTACAGGGCACCTGCCAACCCCTCTCCCCACATGCCCTGGGTAAGATTCCTGTTTGTCCCCTGGAGCCACAGGAACTGCCAAACCAGATCGGACTGATGGGTCCTTCTTGTCCACGGGCCAATGGCCAGACCCAGCTGCTTCAGAGGAAGGTACAAGAAACCCCATAATGGGCAGCTCTGGAAGAACCTACCCAGCCTCTTCCAGCCCTGGGCATGGAGTGGCTGGCTGATGCTGTGAAGCAGCAGGGCTCGTACCTCCTCTATGTTCTGTACTAGATTAATAGACCTGGGTGCCCCTTAGACCCACTGGGTCTGGAACGTCCCTTTCGGGGCCACATCCAGAGTTCAGAGCTGACTGTCACTGGTGGCCTCCTCTAGAACCCATGCAGAGATGTGCTGATCCTGTTAGATGGGTCTGAGGGAGACCAATCCTGCCAGGTCTCAGGGGTCTTCCCATGGCACCTGCTAGCTAAAAGGACAGGTCCTGGGGCAATTTGCCCCAGCTGCTGTCTCCTAGTTCAACTGGGGCTGCGCAATGGCGAGGCCCCTGCTAAACAGAGTGATGTTAGTCACCTGGTTGCTGCCTGCAGTGGCTTCCCGACACCTGTGTCTGAGCTGCCTGAAGAGCAGGACCCCATGATAACACGGGACAGTAGGGACTCAAAGGCCCAAGGCCTGGGGAGGGTGGGGGTTGCATAGGAGCTGCCCTGTGTCACAGTGGCTCTGTCTCAGTTCTGGCCAAAGAGCGATGGACAAGGCTGTCTAGACCCAAGCATCTCCCAGGGGCAGGAGGCTGTGGGGCAGCATGGGGCACTCCCTTTCCCAACAGCTCAGCACATGGCCTTCACAGCTCTCCCGTCCCGGTCAGCCCAAGGAGCAGGGGAGTCAGGTCCTTTGCAGATGGCCCAGAGCCAAACAAGTCAAGAGGGTCATGTGCCACAACCTCCACGCACCCAAACCCCTCTGGTTCCAGTGGGCAGACCTGGACGACACTGCCAGGTGGGGACTTACTCACCTTGGGTCCTGGGGGCCCTGGAGGACCCTGCACACCATCTCTGCCCTGAGACAAGACAAACAGGACATGGATCAAAGTCCCAGATGATCCCCCAGAGGGCAGAGCGGAAGCCATCCCCGGGGGGAGACAGCCCCTCGCCCACAGTTCCAAGAGAAGGCAGCCCCTGTACACTGACCCTGCAGCAACACCCCAAGGGGGAAGGGTTGGGAGGAGGTGAAGGACTGTCCTTTATGCACCTCTTGGCCCGTTCTCCCCACCCTAGTTTGGGCCCAAGATCACAGGGACCTTCCATTCTGTGCCCCACAGTCAGTGCTGGGGCCTCCTCCCTTCAGGGCCGTGGGCACTGTCTCTGATCCCAGCCCTCCCAGGCGCCACCTGCTAGCCCAAAGCACAACACGTGTGGACGATGGTACTGCAGCACTGTCAAACACCTTCCCTGCTGGTGCACGTGCCAGCCAGCTGGGGGCTTCTCTGTGTGCCCTGCGGATTCCTGCTGGATTTAGGGTGGGGCTACACGAGGAGCCACTGGACTTTGAATCATCAGTAATATGCGTGGGGGGGTACAGAAGACAGCACCCCTGCCCCATGTCTTTGGAATCTAGCCCCATGGCCACAGGCTACATGCAACCGATGGCCTCTGTACCCCAATGGAATAATCCTGAGCCCCCTAAGTCAGAGGGTCAGTTTCCCCTACTGGCAATCTTGCATGCACGTGCAGGCACGGGCAGTAATAGCTGCCTCTGATCCCACAGAGATACAGATCGTGGCATGTTTTCCAGCTGTGGAGAGTGCATGATATGGAAAGGTGCAGCAGGCTGCGTGCCTGGTGGGTCCAGGCCTCACTCACCGGCTCTCCCCGATCGCCCTTCTCGCCCCGATCGCCCTGCAAAGCAAAGGTGGGGCCAGGTCAGCAGTGCTGTCTCAGGAGTTCGGTTCTGCTCCCTCCTCCCCTCCCCAGCAAGGGTCAGTAAATGCCACAGGAGGGCCCCAGCTGACAGCTTTCAGAGCAGTCTCACCGGGAGCCTGAGACAGGACTAGGGGCCCTCAAGCAGCTGAGGTCCTCGCCTGGAAACCAATAGTCTGGTCACTGTGCAGCAGAGTCCTCTCAAAAGGATCCTTTCCCCCTGCACAACCTCCTCAAAAAGGCTCCTAAATCCCTGGGCTGCTCCCACCCACAGAGGCACCAGTTGAGCCTGAGAGAACAGCCATGGCAGGCAGGTGTCGCCACATCCTTGGGTTTCAGGGGAGAGGGGTAGGGAGGGAAGCCCCCTCCATCCCTGTTCCATCCCCTAGCAGCTTCACGCACTGGGCCAGCTGCATAACTGGCCACCACTGACCTTCCAATCCTTGTTCCCTCTTTCCCACGTCTCACTCACCTTCTCGCCAGGCCTGCCAGCCTCTCCAAGCTCCCCGGCCCGGCCCGGCACCCCTGGGATTCCAGGCTTGCCAGGCTCCCCTGCCTGGCCAGGTGGCCCCTCTGGACCTCGCTCTCCGATGGCACGTCCCATGGGGCCTTGAGGGCCAGCAGGGCCTTGGTCTCCTTTGTCGCCCTTGGGCCCTCTCTCTCCAGGAAAGCCCATCACACCCTGAAAGAAACACACCACAACTCAGCTAGTCCGAGGACTGGCGCCAGCAGGTGAGATGAAATGATGGGGAAGCTCATGGTCTGAGAATGGATGGACAGCATTGGAGATGGAGTGCTGCTAGTGGATAGACAGGCTTCCTTCATGTGTTGCCCCGTCAATGGGTTTCAGCCCTGGCTTGGAGGGAGCCCTTTGGGGCCAGCGGGGAGTTCAGTCTCTAGCCAGCAAGAGGCTAAGTCCGGGCTGGCTGCCAGTGGAGCACTGGGCACAGGAGGCAGGAAAGTCTCGCTCAGTCTTGGGCAGCACCAACAGGCTAGGGTTGCACTTTCTAATGGAGTGTGATGGCAGGACTGTGCATGGGGAGACAAGGGTTAACCAGCAGGGCCCAGAAGCAGCATGAAGCAGATCTATGAAGTGGCTGGAACTGGAAAGCCCCAGTGAGGAAGGCAGCTCCCCAGAGGAGATGTTGCTGAGATTCATTGTATCTCTGAGCTCTGAGGCAGAGAGAACCAGGGAGCCATCGGGATTTCCCACCCCCCTCCCCCCAATCTTCCCCAGGAGACAGGGGACTCCAAAGCCATGTGTGTGAGAGTCCTGAGGAGAAGGGGCTAGGGACTCAACATGTCTCCTCTCCCGAGGAAAGAAGGAACCTGAGGAGCTGTTTGCTTGGCCCTGTCCACCGAGGGACTCAGAGAGGCTTGATTTAACCCAGGCCTGAAGTGGGGCCCATTGGGACCAGGTATAGAGCAACCCCTAAGAAGGGCAGTGTTTTATTTCTCTGGGTGCTGGCTGAAGGATCCCTCGCCCACAAGGGGCAGCAGAGAGGCTCCAGAGGAACTCACCACCTACCCTCCGTACCTGCCCCAACCCTCTGTTGGTGGCTCCACCTTACCTCTTTGCCTGGAGGTCCCCTCTCCCCTGAGTCTCCCCTGTCGCCTTTTTGGCCTCTCCGGCGGTCAGGGTAGGGCAGGAATGGATCGGTGCTCCCGTCATAGGCTCCAGTGATCTCTCTGAGCGAGGCAATCTGAGAGAGACAGAGCGCGGTAATCACAACAGAGGGCAACGGAGGGAAGTCCCAGACCGTGGGTTGGGGGAGGGATAATCTATCCAGGCTCTGTGCCCCCTGACAGAGGGACAACCGGGACAGTCCATACAGCCCTGAGCAAGTGCTTCTCGATCCCACCACTGCACAAGAACAGGGTCCCCAATGAATACAGACAAACATGCTGGGATCCCATGATTTGTTGGGGGAAGATCAGTGCCAGGGACAGAGAATGGTAGGTCTGACCTTCACACTCGGATAACTTCTCCCCCTGGCACACATGGGAACGATACCATCATAACACCCTGCAGCCATGGCCTACCACTGCCAAAAGCCTGCCACCAGCAGAACTGCTGGGATACCAGGCAGATGCCGGCCAGAGCCCCTGGCCTTCCCCACCACTACCCCATGGCCCAGTGGCTGGGGACCCTAGGCTTTCACTCCCTCTCCCCTCCCCAGCTGCATCAGCCAGTATCCCAACCTTCCCCACAGCACATGCTCGATGGCTCTGGCTTCTCTCTCGGTTGTGCACTCACCAGGCCCTGGTCTCCTCCACCCATGAGCCTATTGGCCAGGGCTCTGGCATCCCCCTATATCTCAGTCTCCCCTTGTTCCTCACCCACCCTGACCAGGCTCAGGCCTCCCTCCTGCTGGTTTCTTAATGGCCAGGGACAGTGTCCCCACCCCAAGTCCCGTGTTTCCCCTTCCCCTTTACAGATGCCCTGTGAGCAGAGCTGGCTGTTGCTTTGCTTCCTACCTTAATCCCATAGGCTTCCAGAGCACGTTCAACGTTCTACGAACAGCAAGGGAAAGACAATGAGAACAAAAAGAGGGGCAGCCCCCAGACAGGGTTGCTGAGGCATAACCCCAACCCCCAACACTGCCAGCTGTGAGACTCCAGGGCCTTAACCCTCCCCACATCTGCCAGGGCTGAACTGGTTGCACCAGCAGATGCCCAGGTTATTTTGCGGGTGTAAGTAGCTTCCCCACTCTGAGATGGAAGGGACTGGCCCCACACAGTGACTTACCGAGACCGTCCCAGGCTCACCACGCTGTCCAGGATCCCCGGGTCTGCCCTAGTCACCATGAGAAGAAGCAGAATGACACCAGATTAGAACAGTTCTGCTCACTGACCACCTGGCCACGTCACATAGAAACCCCAGGGAAGGAAGCAGCAGGAGTTGGGGGGCTGACCTAGTGAATGCGGGGGAGAGAGAATCCTCCCCATCCGGGAGGACAGGCCTGAGATCTCACCCATCAGTTAGTGCGATGACACCGTTCACAGGTCACTACTGCACTCTCCCTGGTACTGCAGGTCTTACACAGGCCCCGATCAACTGCCTTCGTAAAATACGCAATCACTTGCATTAACTCTTCATACCTTGCATACCCTTCATACCTGCTGCAACCAGAGTCTGCTAATTCTCCAGCAGTGTCACACTCAGAAAGTGAGTGCTTGCCTGAACTACCCAGGGGACTGGATTAGCCCATCAGCTAGAGGGAAGACGCAGTAGTGACTTCTACCCCAGGGACACGTGGGAGCCCACAGCACGTTGGGTTAGCTATTTGGATATCAAAGTCCATTTTACACTGCCCCCATTTTCACTGGGCTGCAGGCATTTGTATTAACGCAGAACCACCTAAGCAAAGCCGTCGGGGAAGATGGAGATTGGGACAGCTGAGGCGGTTAGCACCGTAGGAGGTGGTTTGGAATTGTGAAATAGCAAGAGCTTCAGACAGATTTTGCTGCTAAAATGATCAGCAGGGAAAGAGATACTATGTTGCTATTAAATTGACCTCATTAAGTTCCAGAGTTAAACACAGGATCGAGATGAGTGGGGCAGAGTTCTTTCAGGCTGGCATTGCTGCATCGGCTATGCTCGGGTCACACTCCCAAGCATTTCTTCACAGTCACCGGGGCTAGGAGAAGGCTCCCTTGGCAATGAGAATGAACACTGCAGGGCAGTGTTCTGCTGCAGGGGTGGACTCAACAGGCCTATAATCACCCTGTTCTTCCTGCTCCCAAGTGGCAGTGACTGGCAAGGGTCTATTTATCTCAGCTGATGGAGCTGCTCCAGAGTCCCAGAGCTGCATTCAGAGGGGATACAGAGGGGCTGACCAAGCTCTGGGTTCCCCCGCACACACCCCAAAGGACATTGCACTGTGGGGAGGGGAGGACTCAGCGCTGGTGGATCACCCCAGGCAGTGCTGGGTATTCACCTGTTCTCCTTTGGATCCAGCCTCTCCTCGGTCGCCCTGAAACAGAACAAGAGGAGTCAGGATCCCCTCCAGCCCTGCGATGGGAGAGTAAAACCCCAGAGGAAGAGTTCAGCCCCGCCTCCTCTGGAAGAGCCCCCACTTAGGCCTAGGCTGAAGTGATACAGCTCGGGGAGGGCCCTGGGGAGGAACAGTGCCAAGGTGCTGGAGGAAGGGCAGATACCCAAGTTCCCTCCCCAGACAGGTGGGTGAACACACGAACCAGTGCTCCATCCCCAGCTAGCCCAGCACATGGGCTCTGCAGCCTCAGAGAACTTCCACCTGGAACCAAGTCTGGGCCAGACATGCTGGGAACCCCCACTGGCCTATTGCAAAGCCTATGGCACCCCAGAGAATGTGGGCAGAGCTCCCTTACCATTCACACCTGGGCCCCACTGCTCTCCACGCAGGCCCCCCAGGAAGCACCTTAGTCCCTCCTAGCCCCCAGCTCCTCCAAAGAAGACAGCTCACAGGAGGACACAAAGCCACACCCACCAGCTGGACACAGTGGGAAAGGGGCTCAGGGAGCTCACAGGATTAACCCTTGAGGGCCCAGAAGTCTGTGCTCTGGCATAGCAAGCCAGCCCCTCTCCAAGTGGGGTCTGCCAGGAGAGGCTGTTCTGCTCTGTTCATTTTCCAGTGGCCTGATGGGGGCTGGGAAAACACTCACCTTTTGTCCAGCCACCCCGGCGAGGCCTGGAGCACCCTGGAAGGAATAGAAGAAATGTGAGCAGACCGTGGACCTGCAAGTAGCGGGAGAGCAGCTTCACTACCAATGGGTGGGGTCCGCAGGCACTCCCAGGGCTGGGGAGAGGAGGCCACGCAGCTTGGGGTGTCTGTGAGCACTGAGACTGGGAGGAGGAGCCCACTCAAGCTGGGGTACTTTCCCTGCCCCGGGGTCTGCCCCCTGAGGCAGGTCAGCAGTCCAATCCCAAGTGGTCCTGCATGGCTGGAAGGAGCTTGTAGCTGCAGCTGGAGAGGAACAGGATTTCCCCAAGGAATCAGAGAGGGATCCAGGGTATCCATGCCATGGCACAATGAGCCATTACTCTGCTGTCCAGACCCTGGCATCTCTGGACTTGGCCAGGTCTGTACTCCAAGCTCAGCCATGGGCATATCATCTAGTGGCTAGAGCAGGGTCTGGGAGACAGGAGTCCTAGGCTCTGAGCTCAGTGTGATTTTGGGCCAGTCTTCTCTTCTCTCCTCTGTCTCTCCACTCCCCCAGCTAGTGCTCTCCCCACCCCCAGTTCCCATGCAGGCTATGGGGCTCCATTCCCAAATGACCATGGGCACAGCAAGCCATGCCAAGCAGCTGGTATTAGGAGTATTATTCTGGAGGTTACACACCTGGCCTGGGGGTCCAACCTGCCCAGGTACACCGGGGACACCAGGGGGTCCCAAGGGGCCTGGTGCCCCACGGTCTCCTCGCTCGCCCTTGGGGCCTTCTTGACCCTGCCAAAGAAGAACAGACGCATCACCATCTGGTGCTGTTCCCCCTGGCCATCACCCCACATTCCTCCTTACCCTCACCCCCTCCCAGCTGGGAGGGCTACAGAGAGGTACTGCAGCCAGACGCCTGCTGAAAGGCCCGTCACTGTCAAAGAGTGCCAGCAACCTGGGGTGCCAGCAGAAGGCATGTACCTCCCCTTGGCACTAGCACCACTTGCTGTGGGTGGGGGCACCAACTGGGAGCAGGCCAGCCTCTTTTAGCGACGCTTTAATGGAGGTGCCAAAAAAGGTGCCCAAGAAACAGCTAGGGCCTGTAAGCAATGGAGTCACTGAGGCCCCAGTCCCACCCTGATCCACTCCCACCCATCAGTATCTCATTAGCCAGAGCTGGAGCCCCCTCTGCCCTTTCCAGCTCAGCAGAGCCTGCCATCTAAACCCAAGCCTCTATAAGCCGGGGAGCATAGGCCAGAAGGCGCAGCTCCCTTCATACAGTGTGTGGTGGGGGGAGGCCTGAGGACACCGCCTGCACTCCCCTCCCCTGCCGGTGGGTAAAGGTCCTGATGCACTGGATCACTACCGACCACCCCTGCCTGCCTATGGGCAGCAAGCTGGGGAGACCCATCAGAGTTGCCCCCAGGTTTGCTAGATGGGGTCTCTGCCACTGGCATCATCCAGACGGTGCAGCCCCCAGTGTGATGGATTATCGGAGCAGAGAGAAGGGCCTAACTGACTGTGTAGGCAGCACATGGAAGAGTCACATGTGGAGCCACCAAACACAGACAGACCCTGCACCAAGCCCCTAGGCTGGGGGGCAATTTGTGACTGAGGTAAATCCAGGGCAGGTGGAGGAAAGGAGCCGAGGGAAAATCATAGGTACTTACGTCTCTGCCAGGGGCTCCAGCTTCTCCTTTGTCCCCCTAATCAGGAAAAGCCAAGAGAAAATGGCTACATTACAGCCTCATTCCATTTCCAAATGAGACAGTCAAAGGGACTCAGGTAGGGCCCAGCCACTGCGTCCGCCTGCCCTGCCCCCACTGAGGCAGGAACCCTCGCCCAGAGCCTGGGTCTGTCTTCCCAATGGCCCCTCTCCTGTAGCCAGCAAGGTCTGAGACTGCTACTTAGTGGGGAGGAAGTAACATCAGGCCTGACCTCACCCACCCCTCCTGCTGGGTAAGCAAAGCTGGAGCAGCCCAGAGCTGCATGTTGGCACCAGGAGGAAATGCATGGTGAGAGGTGCCTGGCAGTGACAATGGAGCAGCAGGAGAGTCGGTTACCCAGGGGAACCCCACCTGCTAGGCCGCTCGCAGGCCTGCCTAGAAAAGGGGGCTGGCTAGTCCAGGGGAGAGGGGCACTTGAGCTCATTACCTTCCTCCCATCTTCTCCTGGAGTCCCATCTTCTCCCTAGGAGGATAGAAACCATTAGTCAAAGCCCTGTTCCACACAGGCCCTGCACACTAGGGGGCTGGGCCTTGGGCAGGTGTGGGGAGAGAGCCCAGATCAGACTGTCACCTCCCCACTGGGGAGCACAATACATCCCCTTGGATCCCCCAGCCCTCCTGACATCTGCCACACAGTCCTCAGATGAGCCAGGCTCCCTCAGGGCTAGTGGAGCTGAGGAATGGTGGGCAGCAGGGAGATGGCAGACTCTGGCCCTGGTGGTTACCCATTGCACACTGGGTGCCCCACATAGGAGGGTTGGGGAGAACCCACACTCTGGGCTTGGGAAGCCCTTTGTTATGCCCCTTTGACAACCCATCAGTGGAAGATCCTGGCAAGCTGAGGATCTGTTACAGGGGTTGCCAATATTTGGTCTGTCGGGGGCGGGGGGCGCAGCGGCACCAGCGTCTGATAAGGAGCCCTCTGCCTGCGTTCAGTACAGTCTCAAGGACGCTATAGCTTTACAGGCAGCAGTCTCTTCCTCGGTCCCCACACCATTGCCAGCACAGCTCCCTCTCGCCTGGGCGGGTCCTTGCATGTCAGGCCTAGAGACCCTGCCCACCACAGCCAGGAGCTGCCCTTCTCCAGCAGAGGCTGGCTCCTTTACTCACGTTCTTCCCATTCAGGCCGGGTTTGCCGTCGTCTCCGGGTTTGCCCTGGAAGGAAGCACAGGCTGTTAGGAGAGTGAGGGGCCTTCCCCGTGCCTGAGACGGCAGCAGGCTCCTCTGCAGGCCCCCTCTGGGCTCACCCTGACCCGCAGTGTGGCTGGAGTCCAATGCTGTCATACCACAGGGCAGCAGCTCCTAGGGGAGGCTGGGTCAGGATACCTGCCTTCGCTGTGACCCTGCCCAGAGAGTGATTAGCTGGGGCATGGCAGCCGACTGGAGAGAGCCAGACCCAGGCGAATAGCATGGGCTGAGCTGGCAGAGCAACCAGCCAAACGGGGCCGCTGGGAGCTAAGGGCTGCCAGGAGCTAAGGCTGCCCTAAACCCTCCTGAGAGATCAGAAAGTTCTGGGCAAGCAGGCCTCACATCAGACTTGGGTCAGGCTGCTCAGGGCAAAATGATGGGCCAATGGGGCAGCATGAGTCCTGGGAACAGGCCTCCCACAGCATCTGGGACATGGTGTGGGGCAGGGTCAAACCCCTCAGGTCAGGTGCATAAGGGTGAGTGGAGACCATGGATGAGAGGCTGCTGGAGAGCAGGAGTGACCTCATAAGGAAGCCCCTGGTAGGGAGGCAAGGCAGGTGGTGGGTTATCTGGGGCCCTGCCAGTGCAGGGCAACACCAGAGGAGATGCAGGGAACAGCCAGCAGGGATGGCCCACAACAGTCAACCAAACTACTTACAGCCAAGCCTGGTGGTCCCGGGGGGCCGATGGCTCCTGGGGCACCTTGCTCCCCTCGTAGGCCTGGCAGCCCCTGCAACAATAAAAGATCAGGTGAGATGCAGATCCCAGCTGGGTCACAGGCAGACACGAGGGGCAGCAGCTCAGCAACAAGGGGAGAGGAGGACTGGTGATTGTAGGGGTAAGCAGTGCTCTCGGGCCAGGGACTCTGCAGGGTCAGATGGCCCCCGGGACAGCTCCACCATGCTCAGGATTTCAACACACAGCTCCAGGCCTTGGGCCCACAGGGTAAAGCATCAGTTGCTGGTCAGAGGAAGGATACTGGAATGGATGGACCCCTGTGACAGGGAGGTGGGGCACAGAGCTAGCTGAACCAGTGCTTTGCTCTGGTGACTCCTGGGCCCATTGCTGCAGTGTTATTCAGATACTGGCCTCGTGCATGAGACTTCGGGGTGCCCCAGGGAAAGCGGGGAAGCCCCCTGCCTTGTGTGACCCACCACCCCTCAGAATCAGGAGCTCCATACTTACATCTCGGCCAGGATCACCCTGCTTGCCTGGGTCACCCTAGAAAAACAACAGAACATGGCCATGATCATTGGGGCTGGGCTCACGCCTGTCAGGGTACTGCCGGGGGGCTCCAGAGAGGCCTGGCTCATTTCACGGCATGAAAGCAGGAGAGGTCACCACCACACAGGCACCTCTGCTAATAGGGCCCCTAGACTCACTGGAAGGGAGCAGCAGCCACCCAGGGAAACCCAGCAGCACCCCTGAGCTAGCCCGGCAGCAGGCACTCGGGGGGCACAGACACAAATGAGCACAGAGCACCACATGGCTCAGCAACATAGACCCTCCCTCTAGGCACCGACTCAAATCCAGCTCAGGCTCCATGGGCTCTGTGGCTGAAGTGAACGAGCTGATGGTCTCCATCTAGGTCCTCAAGGACAGATGCCTGCACTACAGAGCCACCATCACAGCTGGCACTAACTGGTGCCGTTATTGGCATCTCAGCAGAGAGGCCAAGGATTGGGTGGGTCACCCTAGAGACTGCACTTCCCTCCCACCCTGGGGGTGTTACTCCAGGGTGTGCTGGTACGGCTGGGGCAGCTGTCAGCCTGTATGCAGAGAGCCCCACATGGCCCTGCTAGGCAATGCCTTCTCCTGCCTTCCTACCACAACCCTCAATATTGAGGTAGCTCCTTCAGCTACAGCGGGGGTCCTGGAGCCTGGGCAAGGGGTCTCCTGGGCACCTGCACAAGCTGCTGTCGTGGCAACGCTATCAGGGGGCAGGTCACGCTGCTGGGGGCATGTTACATGGTTAGTGGGACCTGGCGATACACCAATACTCCGGTTAGTGGCTCTCCTTGCAGGGAGCAGAGCCTCTCCTAGGCCCCTCTGAGGGGCAGCCTCACGCAAGAAGGATGGGACCCCGCAGCGAGGCCACACTTACCCTTTGCCCCGCGGGGCCCATTTGCCCAGGTTTGCCATCCAACCCGTTCCGGCCATCCAGCCCCGGAGGGCCTCTGTCTCCCTGAAAGAGAACCAGGCAGTGACAGCTTTGCCCCGAGGCGCCCCTGTTCCGACCTCCCCCGAGAGTCCACCAGTGGGGCAAGCAGCAGCATTAGCCGGGAGAACGGATGGTGCAGCACCGGATGCAGTGGAAGTAAGGACCCTCCAGCAACAGTGCTGCAGGCCAACCCTTCGGCCCTCAAGCTGGATGCCCCCTCCCTGCCCCCTGCAGATGGGCATGCTGCACTCTGCACCCCTCACCCGGGACTGCGAGCACAGGCCAAGCAGCAGGGATATATCCCTCCTTCCCCACGAACAAGGCAAAGAGGCCCTGCCGGTTGCGGGTCCTGGTGAGAGCTCCACTTATAGACATGGTACGGCCCAATGGGGCCCCTCCAACACACCCCAGCTCCACCCTCCCACCCACCCCATGCTGGGCCCAGGCAGACCTGGCATGTCTCATGGAAGTGAGGCTCTTACCTTGTCTCCTGATTGGCCTCGGTCTCCAGGGTCACCCTGAAGGGTACGAAACAGAAGAGAACACGGCTGATCACAAGGTGAGGGGCAGAGCCAGCCAAAGCTCCCCAGCACCTGGGTGGGGAGCAGAAAGTGCTGCATCCCTCCAGAGCAGCAGAGAGGAAAGGGAACAGGGACTCACCCGAGCTCCGGGGGGGCCTCTGGGGCCTTCGATCCCCTGCAAGAGGAAGGAGATGGTTCTGCTCCAGGAGTGTCAGGAGGAGATGTCTGGGGCCCACTTTCCCCCATATATTCATCACCCTGCCCCTCACTACATGAATACCTGAGAGATGACCCAGTTCTCTGTGCAGGCTCTCCCCACATGCACACGCTCCCCAGAGGTACCAGCCCCCAGCATGCTCCCTTCTTATGTGCACCTATGCCGCAAACCCAGCGCTACAGACTCCCCAACCCCTGCAATACACCCCCCCTCCCAATGCAGCCTCCCCACGCTCACTGCTCTCCTGGCAGGCATTCCCCCATCCCCCACATGGGCATCCCTTCCCAACGAGACAGCCGCCCTTATTCTGTGCTCCCAGGAGCTACACCCAGACCCCCAGCTCCCTCTGCCACACCCCCCATCCCTCCCTTAGAGCTTGGCTTGCAGAGACTTTCAATCCAAGGGCATTTCAGTTCCAAGCGGCACCTCCTGAGACAGATACTCCCAGGCACTAGCACTTACCCTCTCTCCAGGCAGGCCAGGTACCCCGGCCTCGCCCTTCGGACCCTTCATCCCGTCCTCTCCAGGGTCCCCTGGCTCCCCCTGAAATGGAAACAGCCAATCAGAACAGATTAGACACAGGACCACTGACATTCAGTGTTTTCAGGCAGGTGGACCAGCTCTGTCACTCCCCTGGAACTAGATTGTCCTGTATCCTCCTCCAGGTGCACCCCCAGAGCCTAAGCCCAAGTGAGCCATGCCCCTGCCAGGCAGGGAGGGAACAGTTCCACTCCAGGACAGGTGTGGTCCATACTGCAGAGTCCTGAGTGGTACCAGAACATACAGAGTGCTAGGCTACAGCCCAGCCTCAGGCCTGGGGCCCTCAGCTGGGCTGTCCCACTCCTGCAGAGAGAGGGCAGCTCCACCGCGCTCATCCTACGGCAGCCCTCAGGAGATAGTAGCAGCGTTACCTTCTCGCCTCTCTCTCCAATTCCTCCTACAGCTCCTGAATCGACCTGTAGGGAAGAGAGGGGTCACATGCTATGGGGCCCAGGGCACAAACCCAACACAACCAGGGCAGGGACAAAGAAATGCTGAGCTTACTATTCGTCCTGGGGGTCCAGGCAGCCCCTGCAGAGAAGAAGAGAGAGCCCAGCATTAATGGAGGCCTCCAGGACATCTTCACAGACAGCCCAAGACACAGCAGCACCCTGTGGGGGCAGGGGGAAAGCTCTGCAGGGCTCCAAACCACCTTAGACATAGAAGAGCTAAACAAGAGCTTTGGGAGCCCCCACCCAGCATGGAGCCTGAATGGAGCCCAAGCTCCACATCTTGCCCTGAATCAAGAAGCTGCACTGGCAGGTTCTCATGGCCAGGACCAGCTGCGAAGGGGTGGCAACTGGTGCAAGCTTCTCCACGCTGCCCCCTTGCCCTCACCTGGCCCATCTCTGGGGACCAGCTAGCCTTTGGGTACTCTGCTGAGACTGCCCATTAGAGACTGGGCGAGACATCAGGCTTAGCACATCAACTTAGCTGCCAGCACTGCTAGCCTGGGCTGGCTCCAAACCAGAGACCTGGAAGGGAAAGATCATCAAACCCAGGTGCCATCGTCTGAGCTTGGGATACTTGTGCAGGGTCTGGGCGAGCATGAGGGAGGACACGCGCAGGCCCGGGCAGCACCACACGGGCCAGGGCAAATCAGTAAGTATACAAGTAAGTCTGCGTCTTTGTGGGGTGAGCGTGCAACAGGAGCAGGGGTGTGCGCATGGAGCATGCAATGGACACCCTGAGCCTGCAGTGGCTCCTCTCAGAGGATAGCGATCCCCCTACATGCCTGGATTTCCATTGTGTGTGGGTCATGGTGGTGCTCCTGTGCCCTGTTTGCAGCCCTCTAGGTGTGACACAGGCAGCCCTAGCCTCACCCTACTGCAGTGCCCCAAGGAGAAGGGTCTGTGTGGGGGTGGAGAACCCCCAGGCTGAGCACTAAATGCTTCATTCCAAGCATGGCAGAAGGGGGTGCAGCTACTCACCGGTTCCCCGCGGTCGCCCTTGGCCCCTGGTACTCCAGGACTGCCCTGCAAGGAGAGAAGGGACACAGTGAGGGGAGGGGAGAGTCAGGCAGCCGGCTGCTGGGGAAGGAGGAGGTGGGCTGCAAGTTGGGAACTTACATTTCTGCCATCATCGCCTGGGTCTCCCTGGTCACCCTTCTCCCCGGGGAGGCCACGGTTTCCTGGTGGGCCCTGGTGGAGAGACAGCAGGTGAGGCAGAGCACTATGGTGACCCCCACGCTGGAGTGAGAGGCTGGGGAGCCCAGACCCAAGGAACAGGGCTGGGGAGGAGCAGGGGCACTCAGGTCTGAGCAGTTAAGGAGCAGGGGCCAGGCAGAGGCCCCTCCAAGAGGTCCATGGGACACGCAGCGATGGTGCTGTTGCCCCTACAGAGGCTGGAATTCACCAGGCTCCCCAAGAGTGGAGGGTACCCAGCAGCCCGGGCGGGGACAAACTCTACTGTAACATCATTCCCCCAGGCTGCGCCTTCTGGAGTTCACCCCAGTCAGTATCTCGGCTGCTGTCTCGCCCTCAGGCAGCACACAGGGCTCAGCTGGGCCCTTTCTGCAGCTCCCCACTCACATGAGCTCGGGGAGCACGACAGCATGGAGTCCCATGGAGGGGCAGCATTTTGTCCATCCTCATGTCCCCACTCATTCCCAGCAACCCTGGCCCCTTGGGGAGCCCACATGCAGGCCTCCCATGATCTCTTCCTCCCCGCCACCCCACGGGATACACCCCTCACAGCCCCCTCACTTACCCGTGGGCCCCGGTCTCCAGGTTTGCCAGGCTGACCCGGCTCTCCCTGAGAGGGAAAGAGAGGGAAGTAAGAGAATGATGGGAAAAGCCAAGTGTGGCCAAGCAGGGGAGGGGCATTGCCACAAAGCAACAGACTGATCACTTACCAGGGTCCCCTCATCACCCTTCTCACCACGTTCACCCTGCAGCACACACAAGAGAAAAAGAGAGTTACCAGTAATCTTCCCTGACCAACAAAACAGAGTCACCCACTCAGTGCACCCTGTGTGCAAACCCAGCACCCTAAATATCTCCATATGCACAAGCCCCCGTCTCCCTGGAACATGCCTCCACTCCACACAGCCCCTGCCATCACCCTGAACACATCTCTACTCGCTACACCCCCAGGAACACACCTCCCCTCGATACACCGCCAGGACTACTCCTCCCCTCCACACAGCCCCCACCATCACTCCGAACACTCCTCCACTCGGCACACTCCTCCACGCCACACAGCCTCCTCCCCAGGCATATGCCTCCACATAACCCCACCCGCACCAGCCCCTCAAACGAACCTCCACCGGATACACTCCACTGCACACAGCCCCCTCAAATACCTCTTGGATCCCCTGTTAAAAATAGCCTGTTGATGTTGTCATGACAATCTGGCACAGGGTCTCCATGGAAACTCCACCATGTTGTATAATCACTGTGGCCAGAAACAGGCTCTCCACCAGCAGGAACTGTCTGAGGCAACAGTCAGAACTGTAGACCCAAGAGCCCCATCTGCCTGCTCATGGGCACCCTGGAATGCACCCAGGTCATGCCCTCCTCATCCAGAGCACCTCTACATTACCTCCTTCCCTCGCAGGCCCATCTGCCCTGGAGCTCCTGGTCTCCCCAGCTCCCCCTTCTCACCGGGTTCCCCTGGGTCACCCTGGACAAGAGAAAAATCACAGCAGAGAGAGGAGAGGCTGAGTCAATGTACAACCAGTTGGCTACAACCCAGCACCCAGCTAAGAGAGCCCCAACCCACAGCACCCATGTGAACAGTGTAGAACAAGAGGAGCCCACCAACACACCCCACAGTAACCAGTGAGCCCCCCCGCCACACAAACAGTGAATGCCCAGAGGCACCTTCCCTCCCCCTCACACAACACAACCCCCACACATGCAGGGCAGGGCAGGGCGAGCCCCGCTCACAACACAGCATCCATGCAAATGGGGCAAGTAGTAAGGAACCCCTCCTCCCATAGGACAGCACCTGCGGAGAGGAGCCCAGTGCACACACACAACGCAGTTCTCAGGGCAGCCAGGCAGAGGAGCCCTCCCCGCACCCCCCATCACCCCACAGAGCCATTACCTTTGGGCCACTCTTGCCAGTGAGGCCGACAATCCCCTGGTTGACCGGAAAGAGAGAGGTTGTTATTGGTGACCTGGCTGCCTGCAGGGTCTGTGCCGCCCCCACTGGATGTGGTCTCAGGGGAGGCTGTGGGACATGGAGCAGAACTCGCGGGGCCCTGGGGACTGCTCCTGGGCCTTTCCATAGAGCCTTGCTTGCACATGGGTGGTGGGGGTGCAAGTCCCCAAATCCCTCCCACACCCAGAGTGCAGGTGAGCCAGGGCCCCACACCTGTGCAGAGATGGGCTCCCACCTGTTCTTGCACCAGCCACTTTCATATTTACCAGTGGCTCTCTAGCCCTTTACCCACCATTTTGAGGGAGAGAGGGGCACAGCCCTGGGCTGATCGATGCCACCCCAGCAACCCTGGCCCGAAGGATAGAGACCAAGCAACTCCCTCCTCACAGAGAGCTCTGAGTCAGACATAATCCCAGGGACAGAGACGAGTGGGAGCATAGCCCCATGGCCCTGATAGCACCTGGCCCAGGATGCAGGGCACAGCCAGCTGTGGGATGCCAGCCACAAGGCAGGCAGGCAAGACTCACCCTGTCGCCCTGTTCTCCTTTGGGGCCAGGTGGGCCAGGGACACTGAATCCAGGGGGGCCCTGAAACAAAAAGAAAAGCAGGTCAGAGCAAGGCAGGCAGGACAAGCCCTTTCCAGGCTCCTCACCTGGCCAAGCTGTGGTTCTCTCTGCGTCCCCCCAGCGATGTTACACCCAGAGAGGATGGTGTAGCCTGGCCTGCCCTCAGGGAGAGATGGATTCCAGCTCCCAGAGCACGGAGCTACACAGGCATGTTGGGGAGCCCCAAGCACAGGCCCAGATTTCAGACTCACCCCTGAAGAGCCTCTAAGCCACGGCGCACTGAGGGGCCACCTTGCGGGATGCAGCATTGGTGGCAGAGACCCTCTTTCCTACCCAGCTACGAGAGCTGTACCCCCCTGTCCCAGAGCGATCACCCTCTCCAGCGCCAAGAGCTACTCCGGTCTACTCCCAGCAGCATCCCTGCCCATCCTGAGCAGGCTGCTGGCTGCGGGACTTGGGCTTCTGCCCACTAAGTGGGGAACTGAGCCCCAGACTCACTTCAGCGAGTTGGCCCTGAGCCCGGGTCTCAGAGGGGACAGGAGAGATGGCTTTATCCCCTGGGCCCCCGCTGCCTCCGCCAGAGCTCCTGGCTGTGCTGACGGCCTAAATGATACTCACGCGGGCTCCTTTATCTCCTGCGTCTCCCCTGGGACCTGGGGCCCCCTCTGCTCCTGCAGGGCCTCTGTCACCCTGGAACAGAGGAAACAGCACCATCAGCCACACAGAGCTGATCCCCTCTGGACCCCAACACTGACCCTCCCCCCACAGGCGAGACAGAGCTGCTCACCTGCTTCCCAGGGCAACGGGGGCAGGCGGGGCTCAGGATAGGATGACACTAAAAGGAGCCGGCTGGACTGACCACAAGTGACTTGGAGCCGGGAGTGGCGGGGGGGAGGGGAGGGGGTGGAAGGAATGTGTCTGGGATACTGGAGAGAGCAGCGTCAAAGCTGCCTCTGTGCAGGTAAAGTTCCCACACTGCCCCCAGAGAAGCCAAAGCCCCCTCTGCCCCTGAGCATGGGGGCTCCAGCCTGCCTGGCCTCAGCTTTTATTACAAGAAATAAGTTTCCAGCCCTCCCAGCTGCAGAGAGCCTTCCAGTCATGAGCTGAGCACAGCCACTGCAGCGATGGCTGCCCACGTCTGCAGAGAGCCTGCTGCGATGACCCAGTGGGTGAACACCCCTGCCGATCTGACTGGAGCGGCAACTCTCAAGCCCAATGACCTCACGTGAGTGTCAACTCTAACTTTTTCACTGCTGATGATTTGAGCAGACAGAAGGGGATGGGAGTAGGAGTGACACCCTCAGGTCCTGAGAGTTGCTGCAGGAAAGGCAAGGCAGTGGGAAAAAGAGAGACATAGAACAGAGTGGGTGAAGAGGGGAACACAGGGCAGGAATATGGCAGCCTAAAGGAGGTGTGTTCTCTCACCCAAGGCTGACCCGAGTAACAAGGCACTGAGCTGATAACAGACCAACCCTAAGCTACTACACAGAGACCTGGCCTCTCCCCTCGACCTTTGGGAGCATCTCCTGGTCACTGTGGGAATGTGCCATCCTAACCAGAAACCCTGGCCCACGGAGCAGAATCAACATGTAGTTGAGCTCGCCAGCCCTGCTGGGTAACTGCCCCCTTCCTGGGTCACATCAGCCACCACCATGCCACAGGCCCAAGCCCCATGGCTGCACTCTGCCCTGCCCTAACACACAGTGCCAGCTGGGAGTGCATCTTACACACTGTACATTTGCAAAAGAACTAAGAGAGGCCCCTCCCACGCCAGCGCCCCACTTCTGGGGACAGGATCATTTTCAGTTACCTTCTCTCCTTTGACCCCAGAGACGCTGGAAGCCTGGAGGAGAAACACAAGGAGAGAAACTGCTGAAACCTGTGCACCGCTCCCTGCTGGCAAGGACACACGGAGAGAGCCCTGCCTGCCCTTCATGGGAATTGCTACGTCTCACAGCCACCAGGGGGAGCACTTCCCCTTGGCCGGGTATCCACAGAAGCAGCCTTCTGCCCATCCCCTGGCTGAGGTCAGCACTCAGGAGAAGGGTGGTGGGGTACAGAGGAAGAACCTCAACTGCTGGGTGCAATAGGACCCAGTAGGCAACGCCCCACTCCCTGAAGTGAGTTATCTCTGCACCGACCTTCCCACAAGCACCAACGCTGGGGGCCATTGTCCCAGCAACACGGTCCTGTGGTGCCTCTCCTGCCCCTTTGAGGGTCAGTATCCACCCTACGTGCTGGGAGCCCAGTAACACCCTTCCTGGCCCTCAGGAACGCAGTTTCTGCCTGGCAGAGAGGAGGCCACTTACCGGCTTTCCAGGTTCCCCAGGAGCACCTTGATCCCCCTAAGGGAAAGAATGACAAAGGCCACGGGTCAGCCATCCCGCCCAGGGGGCAGAGCCTTCCCGAGGGGCAGCAGCCCACCCTGTCCTGGGAGTGTGAGGAAGCCATCAGAGAGCCCCGCGTGCCGAGGGTCTCTCGGGATTAGTTGGATTTCCTTTGAAAGCCATGGCCCTTCAGCTTATCTGCCAGCATGGCTCACTCACCAGCCCTCTGCACCTGGCTGAGTGCTGCAGGCCAAGGTCCCCATCGGACAGCCAGGGACCCAGCTGCCATTCCTTGGGCGTTACTTATTGACAAGGAGATTCCCGAGGGGCTTGGTGCCAGACTGGAGGGTTGCGGTATTGTTTTCCCTATTGCCCCACACCACAGACTTTAAACACCCAGATCCAAAGAGCGCAAGGATTCCCCTTCCCCTGCAGCGCTGGGAACCCACGCCCAAGGGCACTGGGGCTAGTGCCAGAGACCCAGACAGTGACAACGGCCAGGAGAGTGCTGTTGCCCCAGCTGAGTGACAGAGCATCAGTGGTCCCATTCTCTGTGCCCAGTGAGCACAGATGGCACAAGTCACACAGGGAGGACATCTGCTTTCTGCCCTACCAGCTCCTCTGGCTGGAGAAGACAGGCTGGTATTGATGCGATAAGCCAAGCGGACTGCACGCAATGTCACCTCCCTCTGCAGGGCAATCCCAGCACAGGGGAAGACACCTCCTCTCTAGAGCCACCTGGGGAACATTACTTCTTCTAAGAGCTTCTCCAAGATCCAACAGCCCTGTCCACCAGTCTTGCCTATCAAGGGGGATTCCCAGCACTTCTCTCCCCCAAGACCTAGAGCCCTTCCCTTCCTACCTGGACTCCTCCTCCACTCCTCATTTAGCCTCCAGGCACTCACCAAATGCCAGTGATTAATGCAAAGGAGCAGCAGTGTGGCAGCTGACTCCTTGTCTGTTGCATTAAGGACACTGAGTATTTTCTGCACTTAGACCCAGGGTTCCTGGCCCCTGAGGCCCAGATCTGTGGGACGGACATTGACGAAGGCAACACTCGAGAGGTGCAGGCCCAGAGAAGACACGCAGAGGAAGAGAACTCTCCACATTAGGAGCAATGTTGGGGGCATGGGGGGAAAAAAATCAGTGCAGCTCAGGGGCGGGCACTGTCATCTCTCACTTCATGGATGCCCCACAAATGCTCTGCTCACCCCAAGAACTGGCTAAGTGGCCCAGCAAGCAGGCAGGATACAGGCCATGTCAAAGGGTCCCTACCTTTTCCCCTCGCGGGCCGGACGGTCCTGGCAATCCCTGTTCCAGAGATTAGAGAGACAAGAGAAGCCCATGAGAGAACTGGCAGTACCCTTGTCTATCCATGCAGGGAATGCCAGCCGCCCCAGAGACTCACGCCCCAGGCCAGAGCCAGACTGACCAAGAACCATGGATGGGACTCCAGCCCAATTTGTGCTGGGGCCCATTGCTTAGGAGCTGGAGGGAGGATCCCTGATCGCCGAACTCTCCCAGTGACTCAGTGTACTAAGCCAAGGCCTCAGCAGGGCAGTTACAGGAGGTTCCAATAGTCATTTCTGCTCCTTCTCTGTCCCCTCCACCCATCCCCTGGGCCTGTCAAGCTCAGCGGAGGGGTAGGGGAGAAAAAACACAGTGCCAGATCAGCAGGGGGCGCTGCAGCAGACACATCTCAGCACAGGCGCATTCCTGCCCAGGCTCTGTGACAGTGTGGGGCTGGCACTGCCATGTTCCACCTGGGCTAGGCGGGGTTCCCCACACTCACCTCTCTGCCTGCTGGGCCCAGGCGGCCTGGGGCTCCCGGCTCCCCCTGAAACAGGATAGAAGGTGTGAGTGGAAGCAGGACAGGCTCTGTGCACACTTGGCATGTAGAAGTGAGGAAGGACCATCACACCCCCACAGCCCAGCAGGAGCCAACCTGCACCCAGAGCACACCCCTTGCTCAGCCTCCCCACCTCACCCAGTTCTCTGCTCCTCCCCCAACCATTCCCCGGCTGGGATCACACAGCACTGCTTGATCTAAGCCTCTGGCCAGCGCTCCTGCTCTCCTGAACTGCAGGACATGGGTGGGTTTGGGGGAAGGGGACCCTTTTGGTTGTGCAGAAGCTTCCAGCATCCTGACGGAAGCACAGAGAGCAAGCGCACTGACCCGCTGCATTGGCACAATAGAAGAGCCACTCTCCCCAACCAGCTGCTGTCCCTCATGTGCTGATCAGAGGGGGCCACAAAGCTGAACAGAATGAGCCAGGGCCATGGACAGGGCTGACCCAGCTTCTCTGGCAAAAGCTGTCCTGCCTACTACCCACCCCCAGCGATCGCAGGCCCTCGGCTGTGAAAGGTTAACCCAGAGCGAACCTACCTTTGTCCCTTCCGGCCCAGGGAGTCCACGATCGCCCTGCAGAGGAAATGGAAAGAGAAAGGACATTTCAGCCGGGCGCATACTCGCTGGGGCCCCTCGGATAACCCTGCCCCCTGCAGCAGCACCCTAGCAGCCAAAGGGCACCCTCTTTGGAGACCTGGTTGAAACAGACTAGGGCAGAACATCCATCTTCTAGAGAGTCTTCTGCAGGGGTACATGGCCACAGCACAGAGCACAGTCCTGCCCATCCCAGGGCCCAGCCATCCACATCCAGTTTGTCCACGTCTCTAGCGCACCTGCAGACTGTGAGCCAGTCTGTCACTGGGGAGGCTGTTGGCAGACAGGGATGGTCACAGGGAAATCCCAGCCTCTCCCGTTCAGGGCTCCGGTTTTCTCCATCACTTCTGGGGCAGAGCTTTGGCTTGGAGCAGCAGTAACAGGCAGGGGACCAGAAAGCCCCAGGGGTGTAAACTGCAGACCCCTGTTCCCTGTGCAAAGGGGGCACTCTCGGGAGGTGGGAGCAACAGCACTCAGCCTCAGCTCAGGAGCCCCGAGTGTGGTGCCTGCTGCAGTAGGTCACCTGCTTGGTCCCAAACTCTCCTCTTGATTGGACGGGATGTCGTGACTCAACAGCACTGTCCCAAGGGCACAGGTGAGGCACTGCCCGATACCCCTGATCCCCACAGCGGAACCCTGTGCTCCAGCAAACTCTCACCTTCTCCCCTGCTTCTCCAAGCTCTCCCGGCTGCCCACGGTCTCCCTGTTACAGAAGAGATAAGTGCATCAGTGTTGGAGGGCACAAGGACCACGCCCGGCGATGGGACCTAGGTGGGAGGAGCCCCAGGGGCAGCAGAGGTCTTCTGCCTATTTCATCCTGCAGAGTTTCCAAGAGGCAGGAAGCACTGGGAGAGCAGCCAGCAGATGCCTCCTGGGGGGACCCCATGAGCAGAGTGGACTGTAGCAACTCCCCACCTGCGTGGCCCTGCCTTCACTCCCCGGCACAGGAACACACAAGAGGCTCGTGGCCTCAGCAGCTCGTTGGCTCCCGCTGACTTTCCCCACTTGAGGCTGCAGTGCTCTGTCTCAGACTGTCCCTGGGCCATCACAGGCAGAGGGTTTCTGGCCAGGAGCCCATGCACCAAAGAGCAGGGCCTGGGAGCAGTGCCCCATCACATCCAGCTTCCCCAGAGAGTTCAGGGGGAAAGGCTCAGACAGGCATCCTTGTTACAGGGCAGTGACCATGTACAGCGGGCAGGCCACCTGGGTAATAACAATTCACACTCAGCACCTCCTTCTGGGATCTCCAGGCATGTTATCCCCATGGCCCCAGGGACACAGACAGCATCCCCTCTGTTTAGAGGGGGAAACAGGTGCAGAAGGGAGGAGAAGGGGCCGTCCCAAGGTCGCAGAGCACAGGACTGCCAGAACTGGATACACCACCCATGAATCCCAACTCCCCGTCTCCACCTGAACCAGCCTTCCAGCACCCACCTTGCTTCCTTGTTCACCTGGAGGTCCTCTCGGGCCCTAGGAAAGCGAAGCAAGAATGTTACATCTCTCCACCAGGGAGTCCCTGGCAAAACCTGCTGAGGTGTGTTTTCAGGGGCGCCTGGACCTATCTCCCCGCTTGATCGGAGCGAGGTGTGAGCTGGGTTGTCTAGGGGGCAGCCCGGTGGGTCAGTGGCTGAGGAGGTTGGAATCCAGGACCCACTCCCCCACTCCTGCAGGCTTAGCCTCCGACTTCCTCAGGATACCTGTGACATGACTATTTCCTGCCCCTGTTCAGGCCCTGTTGCCGGCGGTCTGAGCCAGGGCGTGAGCAGCCCCCCAGCACTGCGCCTGCTCTGTGCACACCCCAGCTGGAAGGCTGCTTTACCAGAGCTGAGAACGGGGAGGCTCCTGGCTGAGGAGGCTTTTAGGACTGCCATTGGACTGGTGTAAGAGCAGCCAGCTGAGTACATGAGCTTCTCCACCCCGGGGCAGGGCTTGCCAAGCTGCCATCCAGCTGAGGAGAGGCAGGGCTGGCTCTAGGGAGACAGCCAACGGAGCGCTGGCCCAGTGGGCCTCATGCAGTCTCTGATTTAGAGGCTCTCTCCTGCCCTGCTTGGGGCATGGACTCACGGGTCTAATTGGCCTTTCCCAGCTCTGACCACGTAGCCCTAGAGCGGTTCGCTGTTCCCCACTCAGGGGGCCTGCTGTTCGAGGCTCCACAGGTGCTCCATGCCAGCTGGGTTCATTCCACCAGGGCATGGCTTACCTCCTCTTAGGGGACTCACCCGATCTCCTGGGTCCCCTGGGCGACCCGGCGGCCCTGGAAAGCCTTCTTCCCCATCACCCTGGGGACAAAGAGCAAAGGAAGTGTCCAGAAAAGACAAAGGCATCATATCTCAGGGAACTTGAGGGGACAGGAGCCAGCGAGGATGGCTCCCTTGCTCCTCCAGGTTAGCAGGGTGGGATCCAGGGAAACGAGGTCACTACAAGCCACAGCAGTCTCCTACCATGTGTGCATCGCCCTGGTCATGGCATCAAGTGCCTTTGTGCAGAAGGGAGACCAGAGCACAATCCCACAGCGGACTAGGGGGTGAGGGATGGCAGCAGATCCTGTACTAGCACAGCCTGGGCTTTCCTGCAACCCCTGCCTCTCACCACAGCCACTCCTCTTACCTTGTCTCCTTTCTGTCCTGGGGGCCCAGGAGGTCCCCGTGGCCCAGGATCACCAGGCAAGCCCTGAGGAACGAGAGAGAAAGAAAGAGCTGAGACCAACCTGAGCAGCGTGGAGACCAGCCCTGAGTGACATGGCGTTCATGGGAAGCCAGCCTCAGCACAAGATTAACACTGCCCACATCTAGCAAAGGGGATTTCCCTTTCTATGGAGCCTTATTCTGTGTCTTCCCAAACTCATATCCCCCCCTAGTCCTCCTTACCCCACTTCCTCCGCACCACACACCACCAACAGAGTCACCCTCACCCCATCCCCACCCACCTCGCTCACCCATGCATCTCCACTCCCAGCCCTGGCGTGGCACGGGGAGGTACTCACCGGGGTGCCTGGCTCTCCTCCGGGAGGTACCCCATCAATCAGCCCTGGGGGGCCCTAGAGAGACAAAACACAGGGAGCTCAGATATCACGTCACACTCCTACTACCCCTCTCACCCGGCTATGCCCTGACGGCCCCACGAGCTGGCTCTGCACCCAAACACAGCCCCTCCACCCAGGGGAGCGTGTCTTGGCTCAGCCCTGTGGCTAACTGGCTGCAGCTCCCACAGGCCAGCTCTCCACAGGCCAGCTCCACAATGCAGAGAGCAGAGCCCGCTGCTGCCCTGTCACAGCATTGCGGGACCCCACCAGCTGGCATGAAGGGGCAAGTGCTGCTGAGCGTCACAGCCTGTCAGCCTCCCCCAGGCCAGAGCGCAGCACGCAGGGGAAGAGCCAGGGAAGGAGGAAGGTCACTTACCCGCTCCCCTCGCTCGCCTTTCGCCCCCTGCAAGAGGAAATACACAGGGTTAAAGGGAGTGATTCCTGCACCTGGCAACCTAGTGGCCCCTGGGAACGCAATGCTCAGTGAGCTTGGTGCATTCACAGCCCAGGGCACCTGGCAGGGAAACCACAAGCAAAGATAAGCTCAGCATGATACCCACTCACCAGGAGCAGCCTCAGAATATCTGGCTTGTGTGTACACACCTGGCCAGGGACCACGGTGGAGCCACGTGTGCACGGGTGAGAGATCCACAGGCACACACAGTGTGCACACGTGGTGGGATGACGATGCACATACAGCAGGAGGCAGCAGAATCAGGGCGGCAATGGGGGCTAATTTTCATTGTGGGGGTGGATGTGTTTCCACCCCTGTAGCCAGGGAGGGTGTGAGATGGAGCATCCTGGGGAGAGGGAATGCCTGGAGAAAGGGGCTGGAGCCGAGCTGAGTGGGGAAAGGACAGCTGGGCAGACCCACATCATTTAGGGGACAGAGAAGGGTTGTTTCCCTTCCAGGACAGGACCCACTAGCTGTTGCATAAGAGCAGCAGCCAGGAAGGGGAAGAAGCAGCCAGGCGGGTGGCTGCTCTGGGTGCCCGGATTCCGTGCCACCGCAGCTGCCCTAACCGTACCGCTTCCTCAGCCTGCCATGTGCCTCCGATGCTAAGGTGAGTGCCTGCCCCACCACCTTTCCCCAGCCCCGCTGCTGCCGGCGCTTCTTCTGCAGTTCAGGCTTCTAGGTGCACACCCCAACCTGAAACCTCAGCCCACCCCAGGCCAGGCGAGCTTACCACAGGCAGGGCATGGCTGTGTGGAAGGTGCTGGGGCAGGCTGCTGTATGCATGGGGTGGGGTGGGAGCTGCATGCCCGGGGAGGCAGGGCATGGCGGGGCCTGCATGCATGGAAGGAGCTGTAGAGGGGTTGCATGGGGGCTGCCGTGCGGGCGCACGGTGTTGTGGAAGAGGCTGCTTGTGTGCATGCACAGGGGAGGGGGCACGATGTGCCTCAATCTAGCTGCCCGGGGCAGAGCCTCTGAACAGCTCCTCCCAAGCGGGAGAGGGAAACGCACCTTGACAAACTCTCCGGCAGGTCCTGACGGCCCTGGAGGTCCACTGGGCCCAGGAGGTCCTGGATCACCGACTGCTCCTCTAGGCCCAGGGTTCCCAGGCAGGCCAGGATTTCCCTAGAGAATCAGAGAGGCTTCATCAGTGCTCTGTGCTGGGAAGAAAGCGCACCACGGACTGGGGACCCTGGATTTTGGGATGAGCCACAGCAGCCAGCCATGCAGGTCTGTGAGTTTCCAGCCAGTGCTCAGGGTGTTCATATACTGCCCATACGGCCCAGCATGTCTGCGTGCAGGCTCTGCTGTAGCCTGGCACAGCTTCACCCTAGAGGCAGGGCCCCCAGTCTCTGTGGAATGGGGTTATGGCAGAAGGCCTCAGCCCTCCACGTGCTAGCAGCCCCAGAGTTGGTGGACCGGCAGCAAGGAGTCTAAGAACCTCAGTGTGAGGCCTAGAGGGTGACAGACCCAGGCAGGAATGCTGAGAGGGTTGGATCCCTGCTCATCTGGCACTGGGCAAGCCTGCGAGTCCCTCAAACCTCCACCCCTAGGCAGGGACAGCACAGAGAAGCACAGGCATAGTTTAACTTCTATATCTGGGGGGGCAGCTCCAGTCCGGCTAACGGGGCTGCGTGCGAGGGGCAAATTCCACGCCTGCCTGAGGCTTGCACTTTGGGGGGGACAATGCCCCCCCACCCTCCCAAATGACATCCATGTTGAGGAGGCCTGAGAGGGCAGGGTCCATAGAATAAGAGCTGAGCACAGATCTATTCAGAGCAGAAGTGCCCTGGGGGCACCAATCCTCGTGCAATCAGAGATTCATTGGAACGCTCCTGGTGCCACTGAACGGATTCCAGAGGCTCACACCATGGGGCTGAGAGATGCAAAGCCCCCCCTGCAGTCCCACTGTGGGTGCCAGGGCCCTGGGCTACAGGACCTCTCCTTTCGTTCCTGTACCCCAATGACCACACAGTCCAAACCTGCTTTCTATTACGTACCGGACTCCCAGGCTCCCCTTTCCGGCCAGGCAGCCTCCCTCCTCCGTTCACAATCACCCCTGGATCTCCCTACACAAAACAGAAAGCCAAACCTCAGTGCACCAGCCCAGCCCCATATACAAGCCTCAGCTTCTCTGGGAGAACACATGGCAGCTGTACAGCGACACTGTACCACGGTTCAGGACAGGCAGTGAAGAAGAAATCGGGGAAGACTGCACAGAGTCACCAGAGCTGGACTCTGGCCAGGACGTGGAGGAGAGCACCAGACTCTTGGGCAATGGGCCAGGGGACCGTTAGTGATCACAAGTGGCCAAGAACTCAGTTTTATGACTTATCCAGCAGCACAGTGCCCTCGGCACCAAGATCAAAGGAGAGCAATCCCTACTGAGTTGTTCATTTGCTCTGGAGTACTGTGGAGTCTCTGCTCCAAGCATTGAGCTGGTTCCACCCTGCTCAGCTTGGGAGCGCTGCTGTGACCCCAGTATGACGTGTGTGTAATTTACAGGGAGGTGTCTAACTGGATCTAAGGTGGAAGGCCTCCCTCTTGCCAATGCCAGAACCTGCTCACGGCAGCACTGCCTAGTAGGGCTGCGGGACACAGAGCTTGGAGGGATCAAGGGTTACATAAAGTTAGGGGGGGGAGGGGCTGTGGACCACCCCACATGGCTAGGCGCCGGCAGAGGCTGCTGCAGACAGAGCTTGCTCTCTCTCTCTTTCCAAGCGGAGCCTTTGGGATTGCCCTGCTTGGTGGGGAATCCAAGATGGTGGCCACGTTAGGCGGCACTGGACGGGATGCACCTCTACCTACCGGCTCGCCTTTCTCTCCCCGCAGCCCGGGAGGCCCCACTGGGCCCTGGTCCCCCTGGAAGGCAAAAGCAACAGTGAGCAGGGGTGCTCCAGAGCAGGGAGCAAGGCTAAAGGGGAAGCGGGAGCTCTACGTACCGGGGACCCTCTGAGGCCAGGAATGCCTTGTCTACCCTGAAAAAAAAACAAAAAAAAAACCAACAACAACAAGATGAGGAGCATCCTCCAGCCAAGGGAGCAGGAGACTGAAGCCGAGAGAGGAGGTACACACGTGGTCTGCACGCCATGCATGGAGCAAGACACAGACACAGGAACCATGGAGCAGGGTAACCGCTACAGTCCATGGCACTGAAGTTAGCCACCACAGGCAGGAGACAGCACCTGGAAGGGGATTGACACGGGGCACAACAGGGGCAATGTGGGTCTCAGAGACCCATGTAATTTGGACTTCTGCAACCCTTGTTACATGGGATGAAGCCAAGTAATAGCTCAGTGCTGCAAAGCATCATGGGAAGGGGGATGTAAATCACCCGGCAGACAAAGAACAATGGTAAATATGGCCCAAGAGGAGGAACTAGGAGGAATTACTTACCGGCTGGCCAGGGGAGCCAGAGTTGCCAGGGCGACCAGGGCTTCCTGGGATCCCATCCACTCCTGGGAATCCCTGGGAACAGAGAGGAGAATAAACCAGCAGGTCCTGGCTCTGCTCTGGCCACTGGCCTCTCCATTCCCAGCCTGGTTCACGCCCCAGAGTGAAACCCATTTATGTTCAAAGTCACCCCAGAGTGCTGATCCGTGCCAGGGCAGCCACGGGGGCTGAATTTGGGACAGGGCATCTCGGCTTAGAGGGTCCCCTCGGCTGGGATTTGGCCAAAGCTCTCACTACAGAGCCCCATTTGGACTTGCTTTTAGCTCCCCAAGGGATTCCATGGGGATAGGATCCCTCCTGGGTCCTAGTGCCAGAGAAACCCCAGAAGAAAGGGGGTTGTGAAAGATAGTTGCATCCCCAGCACCGCCAATGGCCCCAGTACCTCTGACCCAGCCTGTCCGTGCCCCTGGCACCCAGCACCGCCAATGGCCCCAGTACCTCTGACCCAGCCTGTCCGTGCCCCTGGCACCCAGCACCGCCAATGGCCCCGGTACCTCTGACCCAGCCTGTCCGTGCCCCTGGCACCCAGCACCGCCAATGGCCCCGGTACCTCTGACCCAGCCTGTCCGTGCCCCTGGCACCCAGCACCGCCAGTGGCCCCGGTACCTCTGACCCAGCGCTGTCCGTGCCCCTGGCCCCCAGCACCGCCAATGGCCCCGGTACCTCTGACCCAGCCTGTCCGTGCCCCTGGCACCCAGCACCGCCAATGGCCCCAGTACCTCTGAGCCAGCACTGTCCGTGCCCCTGGCACCCAGCACCGCCAAAGAGCCTGGTGCTCAGTGCCTTGTGCCCAGCATTGTTGGTGCTACTGGCACCCAGCACCATCAATGGGCCTAGTGCCTTGTACTCAGTGCTGTCCATGCCCCTCGTGCCCAGCACTGCCAATGGGCTTCAAGCGTCCACAAATAAGGACACCAAGGGGCTCCATAGGGGACATGGGCATGGAGGATGCACCCAGAGGGACCCTCAGGGCACCGGCTCTGAAAGAGATCAGAGTTGAACAAAGTGGATGTTCTGCCCCTACAATGCAGCCATCCAGTGCCCTGGCCCCTCCCCCCAGCGTGGGGCGTGAAGGGCACTCACTCACTCTGTCCCCCTTCTCGCCGGGCCGCTCGATGATCTCGCCTGGGGCACCCTGGGGCCCCATTGGTCCTGGGGGGCCCGGAAGCCCATTGAGGCCCTAGAAAGAACAGAGGAGAAAAAACAGCCAAGGAGAAATGACATGGGGTTATTACATGGAGATGCACCCCCGTGGTAAGGGCAGGCTCGGGGCCTTGGGAGGCCCCTCTGTGCCCATCACCCTGCAGTGCCTCCATCTCCTGCTCTCTGCATCTCTCCAAAGAAGCAGCAGGACGATTGGCTGCCACAAGAAGCTTTCCCAGGGCAGGCCAATGAGGACTCCTAAGGAGCTCAGCACAGCAGGAGGCCCAGGGAGGGGTCCCTAGATCTCCTCCTCCCTGCTTACTGGGGTGACACAGGGGCTTTGTAATAAGGCCCCCTAAAGACCCCTGCGCTACTCCTCACACAAGCCCCCACTGCGCAGAGGCCTTGGGACTGCCAGCGGCAGCACCCCTTAGCTGAGCTCCCCAACCCCAGTCTATTTCCAGGCATGCCCTGTGCCTTGGAAAGGTCCTGACTCTAACACAGGGTCTGCACCCGACCCATACTGAGTGCAGGGAGAGCTCAGCACCACAGTCCCCCCAGCCCAGGGACCCACACACAGAGGGAAGTATTACCGGGTGTCCAGGGGGGCCGGGCTGCCCCACACGTCCTTTCTGCCCCTGCACAGAGAAACAAAGACAGGAATGTATGGCCATTCCCACTCCCAGGACGCAGGCTGATCAGCAGTCAGAGCTTCTAAGTCCATCAGCTAAGCCACTAAACCAAAGTGGCCTCGCAGCCCCTGGGAGGGGAGCACCTCAGCACCCCTGTAATACTCACAATCTGGCCGGGCTCCCCCTTCTCACCCTGCAGCAAAAACAGCAAAGAGGCCAGTTAGGGGGCAGTGCAGCAACAGGCAGAAGAGCCACCCGTGAGCATCTCCACCTCCTGCACCTCGTCCAGCCATTCCCCAGGGCAGCACAGACAGCGATGGGGCTGGCCCGGCTGCACCAGGAGTCAGTGCAGAGCTGGCAGGGAAAAGCCATCACCCAGCCCACCTCTCCCCACTTTCCTGGCCAGAGGCCTGGCGCTCTCACCTCCACCCCCATGGCCCAAGGCTCTGGGCTGGAAGCAGCCCACTCCCTCTGCAGATACACCTGGGGGTGGAGTGCCCTCCCCCCAGGTGTTTGCTCACCTCCCAAGGGCACCTCAATGTCCCCTGACTCCCCACTTTACCAGAGCCTGGAGTCCTCTTTGCAGCCCCCTCTCCAGTACGCTCCCCTGCCCCAAACAAGCCTTTCACACAGCCTGATTCTTCCACGCTGCCTCCCCTCCCACCGCTCACTGCACTGATCCCCCACAATAACTCCATGCCGGCCCATCCCCCCCAGCTCCAGGGGGGCTCCCATCCCTTCCCCCCCAGCTCCAGGAGGGGTCCAGCTATCTTCAGTCGCTCTCCTGCAGCCCCCTCTTCATGGGAGGAAGCTGCAGAGGTGCTGACTGGTGTGGGACTCACCTTGGGACACTGCACCGTGCAGGGCTCCAGCTGAGGGGGAAAAATTCTGCATTAGAGAGGGCCTTGGGCAGCCATGTCAGCTCCACCCCATGCCAAGCTGCTGGGGCAGGGAGCAGCACCCCCCACCTGCAGGGGGACATTATACACATGGGCCACGGAGATGCTGCATGTGCAGGGGGAGGGGAGAGCTGCCCCCAGCCCCACGGCTTCAGTCACCTGCAGCTCCCTATGCCCCACCCGACAGCAGCTCCAACCTGGCTCTGGGATAGCTCCGGGCCTGCAGTTGTGGGCAGCCCTGGGGCTAGGGTTGCCAACTGTCTAATCACACAGACCCAAACACTCTTGCCCCACCCCTTCTCTGAGGCCATGTCCCACTCATTCCATCCTCCATCCCTTGCTCTCCCCGACCTTCACTCACTTTCACCAGGCTTCAGAGTAGCAGCCGTGTTAGTCTGTATTGGCAAAAAGAAAAGGAGTACTTGTGGCACCTTAGAGACTAACCAATTTATTTGAGCATAAGCTTTCATGAGCTACAGCCTCACGAAAGCTTATGGTCAAATAAATTGGTTAGTCTCTAAGGTGCCACAAGTACTCCTTTTCTTTTCACCAGGCTGGGGCAGGGGGCTGGGGTGTGGGCTGCAGGCTCTGGGAGGAGACTCGGAGCTGGGGCAGGGGATTGGGGTATGGGAGGGGGTGAGGGATGCAGGCTCTGGGAGGGAATTTGGATGTGGGAAGGGACTCAGGGCTGGGGCAGGGGGTTGGGGTGCAGGAGGGGGTGGCGGTTACCTCAGGCAGCTCCCAGTTGGAGGCGCAGCGGGGCTAAGGCAGGCTCTCTGCCTGCCCTGGCTCTGCACCGCTCCTGGAAGCGGCCAGCATATCCCTGCGTCCCCTGTGGGGGTGGGCAGGGGGCTCCGCATGCAGCCCCTGCCTGCAGGTACCACCCCTGCAGCTCCCACTGGCCACAGCTCCCAGTCAATGCTGGGGCAGGGGCAGCACATGGAGAACCCTCCCCCCCCAGGGGCTGCAGGAACATGCTGGCTGCTTCCGGGAGCAGCACAGAGTCAGGGCAGCCTTACCCCTGCTGCGCCACTGGACATTTAGCGGCCTAAAAATCTCCCACTTTGGCTTCAGTAGCCTCCAGGAGATAGAGATCGATTCTGGGAGACTCCCAGCAAAACCGGGAGGGTTGGCAACCCTACCTGGAGCAAGAAGGCAGTGTCCCTCTTGCAGGCCGCTCTCCCCTCTTACCCTGTCCGTGACAGTCACCCTGCAGAGGGTGCTGGCGAGCCTGTCCTCCAGCTCCGACAGGCCGGCCCTCGAATCCTTGACATAGAAAACATGGCGCGGGTCTTCACTGGTGACAATGCGGCGCAGCTGCTCGTGATCCGCCCCGTCCATGCCCACCGCCAGCACCTGGATCCCTACACAGAGCAGAAAGGAGTCTCAGGGGGCCAGCCTGGTACTAACCCCCTGGACTCACCACTCAGGGGGGTGAAGGGAAAGGGGTTAAAGGCTCTGGCACCGCAGCAAACTGCCCTGGGCAGGGGTTTTGACCAACCCAGCAGTAAAGAGGAGAGGGAGAGGGTTCCCACACAATCCCCTCCCTTCCTGTCACTCCCCACCCCTCCCCACACACACCCCTCCCTTCCCACCATTGTAAACTCCTTCCCTACCAGCCTGCCCTCTCCCTTTTTCCCCACACCTTCCCCTGCCCCCCAGCTATTGCCCGATGTGACAAAGTGGGAACATTTTCTAATACTTTTATGAGTCTGGCTGGTGCCTCGGTTTCCCCTATATGCTGAATTGTTATCTAGTGGGTAGAAAAGGACTGTTTGCTCTTGGGGCAGGCTAAGACATAGATGTGAATGGCGCCTAGCTGTCTGGGACTTATGCCCTATATCAATGGAGCATCTGAGAAGACAATGGCAAATCCAATTGCTCAGACACTGGCACTTAGCACCCGATGACCCAGAGGGAGATGGATTTTCCTGCCTCTCTTTAGGGAGGCTGAACAGCATCTCCCTAGGACGAGAACAAAGGACTGGGAAGGAGTGAGGTGGGGGATCAGAGCTGGCTGCTGGAAGGAATCTAGGCTCTCACCTGGGGTCTGATGGAGAAGATCAGACGGAGGGAAACAGACACAGCTTGAACCAAGGGGTCACTACAGCTTGGCTGGGCTCTCGACTAACCAGAACGGTCTGTGCTTTAACCTTCAGTTCTCTCGACTACCCTAAGGCCTTCCTACGCTGTGCTCCAGTTAGCGAATTAACCCAACTGTGGAAGTATCACTGCAAACACTCAGCAAGGTGCATTGATCCCCCCAAGAGCGCACAAGTCTCCCGTGGGGTCTGTCTCAGTTGGACTTGAACAATGTGAAACAGGAGAGCTGCAGGCACTGAGGACCAGTCAAAGGAGGCGGTGAAGCCGAGTGGCTTACCCTGGAGAAAGGGCGAGACCCACAGGGGGACCAGCATGCTGAAGGGGTTCCAAAGCTGGGGGTGTAGCACCAATCATGTGGGTCTGCGACACCCATCCCACCCTCTCCACCTGGCTCAAACGCCACATCCCAGCTCCAGGGATTCAGTTCTCACCTGTCGCCTTGATCTCCCTGGCCGGCCCAATGGCATCGTCACCGGAGGGGCTGTCTGCCAGCACCACCAGCACCCCTGGCACACCAGGCCGGCGCCCTGCACTGGGGCTCAGCATGTAGGTCCTGGCAAAGTTGATGGCAGCTCCTGCAGAGAGAAAGGGTATCACTACCAAGCAGGTGTGATGCCACCTCTATCTCACCCCCCATAGGGCCCTGCCACCTCCATCCCCTTCCCCATCACCACTCACCCCCACCCAAGGTTAACTCCAGAGTGGGACCCCAGCCAACTGGGAAGGTGTTCCCATGGCCTGGGGTTGCAGAGTCCAACCCGCCACTGCATAGGGCTCTCGGAGTACAGGGCCCCCTCCCTTCCTGCCCCCCCCAGACAGTGTTCTGTCCTCATCCCCTGGCACTGTGGCATCGAAGAAGCACGACACCCAAAGCTGGCATCACCCCCACCCCATAGCAGGCACCATGGGGGAGCCCAGGCTGCAGGCATGGTGCCCCTTACCCAGGGCATTGCCGCTGGGCTCCTCATAGTGCATGGTGCGGATCCGCTCCAGGACAGTGCCCAGGTCACTGGAGCGATTCAGCAGGACCCACGGGACGCTGCGGTAGCTGTAGATCACCAGGCCCACCTGGGGAAGAAAGCAAGAGGTCAGCCAGGCCACTGAGATCACAGCCATGATGTGGTCCCAGGACGGGGTGGGACCAGCCCCAGGGCGGAGGAAGGGGAGAGACAGGATGGCCCAAGGCAGCCCCCAGGGCAGGTGAAGGAACAAGGGGTATGTGTGCAGGGTGCACGTTCCACCCCTCCACATCAGTGGGGAGAACCAGAGCTCTGCTCCCAGGCCAGCCCTGCCCCCCAGTACCTGGGCGGCATCAGGGCCCAGCTGGCCCAGCGCTGAGATGGTGTTGGAGAGCAGGGCTCGGACGGCCTCGGTGCTGTAGGCACTGTCCCGGGTGCCATGCACTAGGAAGATGATGTCACCACGAGCATCCCTGCAAACTGCACAAGAGAAGGAGATGAGGGAGCCCCTGAGAGGCAGGGGGACAGGAAGAAAAGCCCAGGGCAGCTCACCTCCTGTGGGTGGGTTTGACGGAGGAGCTGCTCCCCGCACCTCTGCTCTGGAGGGCCACTCCCCTGTGTGCAGGGCAGGCTCCTGCCTGCTGCCCCACTGCTCAGGATCAGGGGCAGTGAGTGCTGAGGAAGCCTCCACAGCCACCAAAAAGACCCAAGCGGTAGCAGGCTCCAGTTGAGGCCTCACTGCCGTGCGGAGATGCCAGCTGGCTAGTGAGAGCCTCTGTCCCAACAGCGACCAGGCTGAGCCCCAAACCGCTAAGTGCCCCAATGGAGCAAGGCCCCACAGTCCAGTCCCTACCCCTCGCACAGCCGAACTGGAGCCGGACTGGTCCTGGGAGCCAGCCAGGCTGCCCTTTACCTGTGCGGTCGGTGAGGGTGGACTCCTCGCCCTTGGCGCTCCCGAACAGCGGCCGGATGGTGAAGAGGTATCTGTGCCCCAGCCGCAGCCCCGACACCTGGTGGGAAGTTGCTGACCCGGGCAGTGTCCTCTGTGTCTCGCCTCCCTCTAACCCAAACAGGGACAAGGGACCTCAGCATAGACAGGGTCTGAGGGAGATGGCCCTAGTGTGGGCCCTGCTACCCATCCCCTCTGCCTCCCACCTCTCTGCTCAGTGCTGTCTCTCTTTGAAGGGGTATTTGAACTGGGGATGGTCAAGATCCCACAGCAATGGAAACAGAGACCCTCTTTCCAGACTGGGCTCAGGCCAGAGAGCTCCACCCCATTCACCCTGCCGCAAAGCGACCCCCCAGCAGGTCCCCATTCCCAGCAGTGACCTGGCCTGTCTGGAGCAGGCTGCCAGCTGGGGGAGTTGGGCTCCTGTCCACTAAGGGGGGGCTGAGCCCCAATCTCACTTCAGTTTGCTGGCCTTGAGCCTGGGTTTCCTCTAGGGCTTTGCACAGCCTTACCAGGACTTCTGCAGACCTTGTTTTGGGCAAGCAAGGGAGTCCCAGAGGTGGGGGCTAGCTGTGGCCCAGCACGGAAGGGGGGTTCCTATCTCTTCAGGGGGGCCCTTTCTTCAGGCAGCCATGGGGCGCAGCTCCATGCAGGCTCTAGGTGTCCCTGCTGTAGCTCTGCAGCCCCAGAGGCAGCCGCGCTGGAAATCTGTTCATTACCTCGGGGCAGCTTCCAGGTGAGGAGGTAGCCAGTGGCCCCGGGAGCCGGAGTCCAGGCCAAGGTCACAGAATCATCTCGGGTCTCCGTCACCCGGAAACTGGTGACTCGGCCCAGAGGTGCTGGAAGGGCAGGAAAGAATAGGGTGTAGAGTGTGCCTCCCACTCCAGCCCAAGGGACTGGTGTCACCCCAACCCCCACCAACAGTGGGTGAGGGCGTGGGGAGCAAACCCAACCATCAGGCAAGGGAGGAGGGGTCGGGGAAGCGCACTTCTGCATTTCACCACAGGGTGGCCCCCTGGGTCCAGACATGGCTCAGCCAGACAGGGTCTCCAGGGGGCAGAACTGGGCTCCCCTTAAGAGAGACGCCCGCAAGGTAGTCTCAGACTCCAGAGAGGGCAAAACCTGTCCCATCCCACCCCCCCGATGATATGCCAGTGAACAGCCGTGGTCGGAGGTTCCCTTCCAGGCCCTCAGACCCTGCACTGGGTGAGATGGGGCTGGCCTGTGGGAGAGTTGCCCATACCAGTGTTGGCAGCGATGCCCACAGTCTCGCTCTCCCGGCTGCCCACCAGGCTGGTGATCCGGATCTCATAGCGCTCTCCCGCCTCCAGACCTTCGATGTCATAGGAGTTGACGTTGGGGGCGAGCAGCTGGCTCCTCTCTGGCCCTCCTGCCCCAGGGGAGAGACGGGGTTAAACGGGGCAGGGCGTGCCAGGAGAGCTGCGGGGAAGGTGGGGAAGGAGCTCACCATCTGCTGGCCTCCAGCTCAGGCGGTACCCGGTGCTGCCCGGCGCTGGGCTCCAGGTGAGGCGAATGCGCTGCTCCGAGGAGTCAATCACCCGCAGGTTCCCCACAGGCTGGGCTGGGGCCACCTCTGCCGCTGTGGGGCAGCAACACAGAGGGACAGGGTCAGGGGCATAGTGGTCTTGCTGCAGCTGTCAAACCAGGTGCACAGAGAGGCTCCCCACTGGGATCTGGGTGTCCTGGCTCACATGGGCAGGATGGGGAGCACTGGGCGGGGTTCCTCAGCTCTCTGTCAGGGATCGGAGAGGTTCTGGCAGGGCTGGAGCTGTGTCACAGGGCCTGGGAAGAGCTCTCTGGGCTGCATGGGCAACTCTTGCCGGGGCAGACTTGCTGCTAATTCTCTGGCACAGGCATCATCACCTCCAGCTCTCACAGGCACTGCCCACCAGCTCAGGCCACAGATCTTAGAGCAAGGAGCAGATGGGAGTTCCAGTTCCCTGCCCACACCCCGCTGGGAGGGCACTGCCCAGGGTCAGGGGACCCTGGACAATGGAAGTCACCAACTCCACCCACAGCCCAGTCTAAGCCCAGCAGGGATCCAAGACTCCCATGGCCAGGCATCAGCACCTACGTGTGGTGACGACGATGGAGACAGGGTCACCCTCGCGGTTGCCAATCAGTGCTGTGACCTTCACGGTGTAGCTGACCCCACCCTCCAGGTTGAGAATGTCAAAGGAGCTGGTGTCACCAGAAACCACCTCGCTCGACTCAGAGCCCCCTGCAAAGGAACAGAGGGTTAACATGGCACCCAGAAGGGGCAGAGCCAGCAAGGATGCCAGCCTCACTCCAGGTGCCCAGAGGGGGGGGACAGAGCCAGGCTCTCCACTAGCTGATGATGGCGAGTGATCCCATCTCATCAGGGGAGGGAGAGATTCATCTCATGATGCCCAACTCCAAGGTTTGTGCCAGTCAGAGAAGAGACTCCAGGGCTGGAGGCAAAGGCTTTCTGTCCTAAGAGCGCAAGAGGAGTGGCGTGATGGGATCTGCAGGCCAGGGCAACCACAGGATTCCCGGAGCTCCCAGCACAGCCAGGACAGAGCTGGGCAGAGGTCTGGGGATGTGGGCACCACAGGCAGCGTGTTGACCTGGCTGGGTACTTTACCATCTCGAAGGCTCCACACCACCTTGTAGGCTGTCGCCCCAGGCACTCCAACCCAGGTGACCCGGACAACATTGCTCCTGGACGAGAGGATCTTGAGGCTGGAGACCATCCCCACCTGCTCCGGAGCTGTGACAGAGGGCACACAGGAGACCTGGGTTACTAAGAGATCAGTATCGCACAGAGTCACAAGGGGCAGGGAGGAGCTACACCCTGAGGCCAGGCGAGGCCTCACCTGTTCTAGCAGCAATGGTGACAGGGCTGCCTTCCCTGCTGCCAACCAGGGCCGAGACCCCAATGACATAGACGGCCCCAGCCTGCAGCTCCTCGATGCTGAAGGAGGTCCTGTCGGCTGGCAGGACCCGGGAGATCTCCTGGCCTGCGGGAGAGAAACACAAGCTGCAGGGGTTGGATTTCATAGGCAGGGCAGGTCTGGGAGGGCGGAGCGGGCTAAGATGCTGCGGGAGGGACTGTGATGATGTGACGCAGCAGGGAGGGGGGAGTGTTGACCTGGGAATGTGCCCTGGGGATGGGAGACCTGAGAGCCTGTCACCTGAGCCAGGAGGGGGAGGGGGAGGTGACACCTCTGCCAGGAATGTGGACGGAAACTGCAGCAAGGAACCTGCTGGGTGGGTTTAGTTTCAGTTTGGGGCTGGGTGGAGGAACACAGGGAACCCCAGGGCTGGGGTCTAAGCTCCCTGCTCCCCCAGAAGGACTTGACTGAGGGGTCCTGGGTGTACCCACAAGCTCTGTTTTGGACTGTGTTCCTGTTGTCCAATAAACCTTCTGTTTTACTGGCTGGCTGAGAGTCTCAGTGAATCCCAGGAAGAGGGGTGCAGGGCCTGGACTCCCCCACACTCCGTGACAGGGACACCCCCCAGGCCAAGATGCTGCGACAACCAGGGAGGACCACGGCCAATCCAGCGGGGAGGGAATGGCAACAGCAGCTGCCATTTGGAGGTGAGCCACCAATCTGGAAGCAGCAGGGGCCAGGATTCCAGTCTGTGCTCTCCCCAGGGAGCAGCAGGATGGGGTCTCCTCAAACAATGAATGGTGGGTTAGCCAAGCACAGGCCATTGAGCATGGAATGGCCAAACCAAGCCCCACCCTGCCTGCAGCAGGCACTGGCCTGCAAATCTCCGGCAGCAGGATCTGCTCTGTGAGGCTGTAGCTTATTCCCACCTATGGCACAGCCAGTCCCGCTGGCCCTAGAATAGGTTGGGGCAGCAACATACCCCAGGCCAAAGGCACTTCAAGCTCTGGGCTGCCAGTGAGCAAGGGGGTCCTGTCACCAGCTCTAAGCAAGAAGCCAGGCACAGAAACCAGTCCCCTGCTCCAACTGCTAGATCATGCTGCAGTTTGGTGCCTCCTAGCAGAGGCAGACGGGTAACGGGGGCATCTCCCAAGGCAAGGAGCCAGTCTCGATAGTCTCACCTCAATGGCCCACCTGAGCCCACATGCATTCAGTACACCTACCATCACTCGCCCGCCATGTCAACTTGTAGCCACTCGCCCCAGGAAGCCCACTCCATGAGACCCTCAGCTGATTGGGTCTGATCTCAGCCACCCGCAGGTTGGTGACGCTGCCCACAGATGGGGGATCTGCAGGGCCGGAGACTGTGTCAGCCTGGACCCCAGAGACTTGTCTGTCATGCCCGGTCTCCGCAATCAGCCCAGCCAGAGGGCAGGAACAAATGCAGGTGCTAACCAAGGGCTGCATACCCAGAGCCTTCACTGGGAGAGCCGGACGCCCCGCAGCGGTGACACTCAGCCTCACAGGCTTGCTGGGAGAGCTGGACCATTCAGCCCAAGTGCTGAGCTAGCTTGGTGCCCCCCCAGGTGCTAAGCCATGCCCCTGCACAGGTTCCCATGCAGACGTACCCAGCTGAACAGTGATAGTGGCAGGGTCACTCTCCTGGCTGCCCACCAGGGTTGTCACCTGCACCAGGTATGTGACTCCTTCCTTCAAATCCTGCAGCTCAAAGAAATTCCGGTTGCCGGGGATGCGCCTGGTCTCCTCTGAGCCATCTGCAGCAAGGGAGAGCACTGGGGAGTTGGCCTCTGCGCCCCAGCAAGGAGCGAGGCTCCCACAGCACGGCTACTGCGGCATGGGGAAGGGCTCTCAGACACCCTGACGCTCCCAGGGGAGATGGCCCTAATGTACTGGTGCATGCCAGGCTTGCCCAGTACAAAAACCCCCATCACAGCCACCCGCAGCCATGTCCTGCTCCCCCTCATAACTCCCAACCCCTCCGCCCTGCCCAGTCACAGCTGCCTACAGGCCCTTCCCCTCTGCCCTGCTCAGTCACAGCCCCCCATTCTGCCCACCTTTTATCCGTGTTCTTCTGACGTCCCTCCAGGTGCCTCAGCAGACACCCCTGCGCAGCAGAGCTCTGCCAGGCAGAGAAGTGGGTACCAGCAGGTATGGCCCCCATACCACAGCCTATCCAACACCCATGCCCACACTCTGCAGGCCAGCTCTTACCCTGCCTGTTGGTGATCACCAGCTTGTACTCAGTGGCCCTGGGCATGGCACTCCACAGAAGCCGCACACGGCCCACACCCACAGGCACCACTTGCAGGTTGGACACGCTGCTCACTGACGGCTCTGCCATAAACACACAAGGGAACCCCCCAGTCAGAGCAAGCCCAAGGGGCCTGGACCAAAGCCTGCTCAGGGAGCAGGCATGACTGCCCCAGGGGAAAAGGGAGCGTTCCCAGCCCCTGGGCAAGGGAGATGCAGCGACCAGGCCCCCGGAGTGAGGGTAATATCGGACATAGCACGCACAGCTCATAGAGTGGGGCTGGGTGCAGTGTCCAGGGCTCATGAGCACCCCTGGGTGTCTGTTCTAGAGAGACACTGCTGGCTGTGCTGAATGCCAGCTGATGACTGCTGAGCCTGCTGCTGGGGGAGGGAGCATGGGAAAGGAGCTAGGGAAAGAGGGACCGACCCCTGTGTGAAGGGACAAGAGCCCATCTCCCACCCATGCCCCCGGCAGAGCCCCCACGGTTGCTAGTAAGAAATCCCATCTGACTGCCTGGGGCCAGCTCCATGGGAGGAGAACACTCACTCTAGCCTATCCTCCCTGGGGCCTCAGGTCCCACCCACCCACCGGGGCTAGCTGGCACTCACCGATCCGGACACTGATGGGGACGGCGCTGCCTTCACGCCTGCCAATCAGGGCTGACACACGCACTACATAGGTGACCTCCTCTCTCAGGTCCTCGAGCTCCAGCATGGTCTGGGTGCCTGGGATCTGCCTGGTCCTGTCAGTGCCATCTGCAGGGGTGACAGGAATGGGGAGGCTAAGGGCTCCCTCCAGCTCTGATGTCACATCAGCTATGACAGAGTCCCTCTGTGACATCCCTGCTACCCTCAGACCCAGGTACAAAGCACTGCACCCCCACCCACAGGGTGAGCGCACTTCCCTCAGAGCCCACTTGCATGGCCTGGAATCACACATACCATTCCATATCACCCAGCAGAGGGTGGCCACACCAGTAGGTGCCCGGCCAATGGTGCTCTGGAGGAATGCCAGGCCAGGGGTGGCTAGAGCAGCTGAGGCTAGTGGACTGGGGACTGGTAACTCCCCCCACTACTGAGCATGAGTTTGTGAACACGTGCTCCCAGTTCACGGCATCAGTTCTGTGTCACACAATTCAGCTGTAGCCTGACAAGTGCAAGAGAAACCTTCAAACTGTGACCCCAGGGTAGCAGACAGCAACGCCTGCCTGAGTCTGCCAGCAGCCTGAAACAATAGCTCAGAGGTGGGAACTGCTCTATTCACATGAGCATGTACTGTTGACACTGGAACCTAATGATAACATTGTACATGATAACTCTTAACCATTTCAGTGTTGCTTGTTTTGGCAAAAGCATCCTGCTAATGGGTTTGTGCCACTAATCCAAGCTGCCTCTTTCAATTCCCCAGGGACAAAAGTCCCAGCTGGCCCCTACCAGGCTCCCCCATCACAGCTTCAGTGCAGCCTCAACACAAGCCCGTGCAGCACACAGACAATTGAATGGAGGGACAGCGCAGAATGCACTGCAGTGAACAGCCAAATCTCAGCACCAAGGAGAAAGGGGGAAGCCGGGGGCACTGCACTGTGGGCTTTAGTCACTCACAGACTTAATGCCATCAAAACCTGCGGTCTCAGATTTAGCATCTACCTCAGAATCTCAGCCAGCTGCTCCCAAGCACTCAGCACAGGGCTAGTGCCAGCCAACTAAACAGTCAGGGCCGGCTCTAGGATTTTTGCCGCCTCAAGCAAAAACATTTTTGGCTGTCCCCGCTTTTTTTTTTTTCCCCATGTCCCCCTACCCCCAGCTCCGCCCCTTCCCAACCCCTTCCCCAAATCCCCAGCCCCGCCTCCTCCCCCGGGCGTGCCACATTCCCCCCCCCCCCATTGCTTCCTGCGGCTCCCCCGCCGCAACCCCCCGCCCTAGCTCACCTCCGCTCCCCCGCTCCCCTGAACACGCCGCCGCTCCACTTCTCCCTGCTCCCTCCCCAGGCGAGGGAGAGGCAGCGTGTTCAGGGGAGCAGGCAGAGCGGAGGGGGGGGGAGGGAGAGCAGGAAGTAATGGGGGGGGGTAGAGGAACTGCTCCCCGCCCCAGTTCACCTCCACTCCGCCACCGCCGCCTCCCCCAAGCGCCGTCGCTTGGCTTCTCCTCCCTCCCTCCCAGGCTTGCCGGGCGAAACAGCTGTTTGGCGTGCGGCAAGCCTGGGAGGGAGGGAGGAGAAGCAGAGCAACAGCAGTGCGCTCAGGGGAGCGGGTGGAGGCGAGCTGGGGCGGCAGGGGCACATTTCTAGGGGCGGCATGGCCGGCGCTGGACTGCCACGCCTAGAAATGGGCGCCCCAAGCACCTGCTTGTTTTGCTGGTGCCTAGAGCCGGCCCTGTAAACAGCGAACAAGCTCCCACCCGTCCTCCCAGCAGGATCGGGAGATAGAGGACTGAAGGGCTGCTTTGCAGAAGCACTGGTGTGGGGTGGATCTCTAACTGTCTGTGCGGGGGTCATTCCCACGACTGCAGTTAGCCTCCACTGGGTAGCTAGACACCATGGTGTGTTCTCCGGGGCTCTGGCCTGTCCCACTCCCCCCACCACTGGGCCTCAGATGCCAGTCAGGAGGCAGGTGGCACTCCAGAGAGTCAGCTCTGGACGGGTCTGGAGTCCAGCCTGCAGCCACAACTCCCCTGTGGCCCCCAAGCACTGGCTCCCCGCTGGAGACTCACCCTGGGAGCTGCGCAGCACAATCTTGTACTCAGTGGCACCCGGGACCCCAGTCCAGGCCAGCCGGATCCTCTTCCCCACGGTATCAATGACCCGCAGGTCAGAAATGCTGCCCACTGGGGGCTCCGCTCCTGCAAGACAAGACAGCGCTAACGCCATGGCTCACAGCTGGGCAGGCACAGCCTGGGGACACCAAGGAGCACTGGAAGGAGGGGCAGGGCACCACAGACCTATGGAACAGTCAGAGCAGGCCTGGCAGGGCCAGGAGATCCTGCCCTCGCTCAGTCCATGGGGTTCCTGGCACCCCCGTTGCTGAATGGACGGAGGCTCCAGTGTAGGGGAAAGGGCAGGGCAGGGATCTGTTTGATCACTGTTTGCCCAGCACCCAAGTCGCTTCCTTTGAAAACCTACAGTCAAAGAGCCTCCAGGGAAGGGGGCGGGTCTTTTAGCCCCACACAGTCTGGGCCTGGCAGAGGGCCCAGCATTCAGCAATGACTCCACCCATGCTGCCATGCCACAGCCCAGCGGAGTGAGCCGGGAGAAGAGCAGGGGCCCTGTGCTGGGGATGTCACTCACTTGGAGGGCTACCCATCCCAAAAAACGCTGGTAGGATGTCACAGAGCCACTTGCATGGTGCACTGGGCACCTCTAGGCTCTGGGAACCCTCCTCTGCCCACTCCACCCAGGTGGGCCCAGGGGCGTTCACTCACCTGTCTGGGAGATGGTTACGGGTGTGGCCACCTCCCTCCCGTCATACAGGGTGTAGAGGGTAATGCGATAGTCCGTGGCTGGCTGCAGGCCGGTGAGCTGGTAGCTGTTGATGTTGGTGGGCAGGGACACAGTCTGTGGGGGGTCAGCACCTGAGAACCAGAATGGGATGGGGGGGGGGCGGAAATGAGGCAGTCACTTGCTGCTTCCCAGCCCTGAATCTCAGCACCTCTCCTCCCCTTCATCCTCCCAGGGACTCCTGCACCAGCAGCTGGATCCCCCTGAACCTGGCTGGCCTGTGAGCCAGACCTGGAGCCCAGCTGAGCCTGTGGAGATCCAGGATGGGGATCTATCACCCTACCCCCACGCAGACACAGGGCATTTCAGCCTCTCCAGTAGCCTTCCCCACTCCCTGCCCTGGGGACCTGGCCAGCCTACCTGTTGCTCTTCTCCACTCCAGCCGGTAACCACGGGCATCGCGGATGATATTCCAGGCCACCTGGATGGAAGTTGGGCCCAGAATGACGGTCCTCAGGGACTGGACTATGCCTGTTTCTAGAGGAAGGAGAGACAGGCGGCCAGGCTGAGCTCAGCGGAATGAAGGCTCTCGACAGAGCCTGGCGCCCACCGAAGGGAAACACTTAGGCTTCCAAATCCATCTCTCAAGCTGAGCCTAAAGTTGGGCACCCCGCCAGAGTAGCCTTTTGGGAAGTGAGGTGGTGGGCCTCAGTCCAGTACCCACCACCACAGCTGTCGCTAATTACTCCCCAGCTGGGCTGCATACCCTCCCCAAGGGAGGGTCCTTCCCTGGCAGCTCATGGGGGAAGCCAGCTCTGGCACTGCCTTGGCGGAGCCTGCTCTGAGTAGGGATTCAGTCTGCAGGGCTGGCAAGCTGGAGGGCTGCACTGGCAAGAGAGCCACTATGCCAAGAGAGGGGATGAAGAGCCAGGCCTGGAACAACTGACGCTCCCAGCCAGAAAAAGACACAGGGAAAAATAACTCCCCATCTCCCTCTGCTTTAGAATGTGTCCAGAAATATCTGTGCCATGGGGGCACTCCCAGGGCTGAGCCCCCCCTTACAATAGGGGCCTCCCTCCCCAGAGACCTGTGGGAAAGGAAAGGCCACGGTGCCCTGGCCTGGAGAATGGCATTAACCCCCTGGAGACCCGGCCAAGGGCACCAGGGATGGTACTGCTGGGGGCAACCAGCAGGGGTACTGTCAGGACTGTTTCTGCAGGAGCAGCCCCAGTCCCAGCCTCCTCCCCACTCGACTGTAGGTGCCACCTCATCCCGCTTTGTGGACATTACAAAGCGCTCTCTCAGCCAGGATCCCTTCAGTACCATATCAATCCGCACCCAGCCACACCGGGATGCAGAGCTGCTGTCTCCCCCTGTGCATCGCTCTCCCATGAGAGGGTCACCAGCCAAGCCTGGGGCCATGTGCATTGCTAGTACTTTGTGCTGCCCCAGCTGCTTGTCCTGTCAGCCCTCTGGACATTCTCAGAGCATAAGCTCTTGGGGCCTTGACCTCTCTCTTCATTGCATGTCCATGGGTGTTTATCTGCGTGACACAAGAATCTCTTCTTGCCAACTAGCAAGGAGCACAGAGGGGGTGCACAGGGCTTATGGGGATCTCCTGGATCTGGTACATAACTTCTAGTTCACCAAAGAGTGCCGTGCGAGGTCACAAACAAAAGCCAGTGTCGCACTCATCATCAGTATCGGGAAACGCATGTACAGAGGTTTCGTAAGAAGTTGTTATGTACATACACTGAAAATTATGTTCTCTAGGTCAAGTCAAGGGGACTGGTCATCCGCAAAGATGAAAAAACAGGTTTTCCGTCAGTCAAAAAATGTTTCTGTCTAGCTGCTTACATGGATATTAAGTATTGTCTGCTTCACATTGGGTCTCCCCTCAGCCGGCTGAACGGAATGCAGACAAAGGGTTGCAAAGGCTTCAGCGAGGAAAAAGCAACAGGAAGAAGTAAAGCGTGGGCAGGGAGAACAATACTTGAAGTGCACATGTGACGTTATGGACTTGAACTGAGACCGTATAGATCACGGTTGCAACCAAGGTCCTGCAGTGGCACCAAATCCTATATAAAGGGGGTCAAATAATAAATTTCTAAATAAGAAATAAGAAGCGATGCAATGGGTAAGACCGAGTCCGTCTGGGCAAAAATTACATTGGGGAAGAAAACTATTAGAGCCTCCCCTGGGATAGTGCTTGGGGTGTACGGATATTTGGATACTGATAGAGCCCTTTTTAATGTTTTTAATAAAGTAAATACTAATGGAAACTGCATGATCATGGGAGACTATAACTTCCCAGATATAGACTGGAGGATAAGTGCTAGTAATAATAATAGGGCTCAGATTTTCCTAGATGCGATAGCTGATGGATTCCTTCATCAAGTAGCTGCTGAACTGACTAGAGGGGATGCCATTTTAGATTTGGTTTTGGTGAGTAGTGAGGACCTCATAGAAGAAATGGTTGTAGGGGATAATCTTAGTTCAAGTGATCATGAGCTAATTCAGTTCAAACTGAACGGAAGGATAAACAGAAATAAATCTGCAACTAGGGTTTTTGATTTCAAAAGGGCTGACTTTCAAAAATTAAGGAAATTAGTTAGGGAAGTGGATTGGACTGAAGAATTTATGGATCTAAAGGCAGAGGAGGCCTGGGATTACTTTAAATCAAAGCTGCAGAAGCTACCGGAAGCCTGCATCCCGAGAAAGGGGAAAAAATTCATAGGCACAAGTTGTAGACCAAACTGGATGAGCAAGCATCTCAGAGTGGTGATTAAGAAAAAGCAGAAAGCATACAGGGAGTGGAAGATGGGAGGGATCAGCAAGGAAAGCTACTGTATTGAGGTCAGAACATGGAGGGATAAAGTGAGACAGGCTAAAAGTCAAGTAGAGTTGGACCTTGCAAAGGGAATTAAAACCAATAGTAAAAGGTTCTATAGCCATATAAATAAGAAGAAAACAAAGAAAGAAGAAGTGGGACCGCTAAACACTGAGGATGGAGTGGAGGTCAAGGATAATCTAGGCATGGCCCAATATCTAAACAAATACTTTGCCTCAGTCTTTAATAAGGCTAAAGAGGATCTTGGGAATAATGGTAGCATGACAAATGGGAATGAGGCTATGAAGGTAAATATTACCATATCTGAGGTAGAAGTGAAACTCAAACAGCTTAATGGGACTAAATCGGGGGCCCCAGATAATCTTCATCCAAGAATATTAAAGGAATTGGCACACGAAATTGCAAGCCCATTAGCAACAATTTTTAATGAATCTGTAAACTCAGGGGTTGTACCGTATGATTGGAGAATTGCTAACATAGTTCCTATTTTTAAGAAAGGGAAAAAAGTGATCCAGGTAACTATAGGCCTCTTAGTTTGACATCTGTAGTATGCAAGGTCTTGGAAAAAATTTTGAAGGAGAAGGTAGTTAAGGACATTGAAGTCAATGGTAAATGGGACAAAATACAACATGGTTTTACAAAAGGTAGATCGTGCCAAATCAACCTGATCTCCTTCTTTGAGAAAGTAACAGATTTTTTAGACAAAGGAAACGCAGTGGATCTAATTTACCTAGATTTCAGTAAGGCATCTGATACCGTGCCACATGGGGAATTATTAGTTAAATTGGAAAAGATGGGGATCAATATGAAAATTGAAAGGTAGATAAGGAATTGGTTAAAAGGGAGACTACAACGGGTCCTAGTGAAAGGTGAATTGTCAGGTTGGAGGGAGGTTACCAGTGGAGTTCCTCAGGGATCGGTTTTGGGACCAATCTTATTTAATCTTTTTATTACTGACCTCGGCACAAAAAGTGGGAGTGTGCTAATAAAGTTTGCAGATGATACAAAGCTGGGAGGTATTGCCAATTTAGAGAAGGACCGGGAAATCATACAGGAGGATCTGGATGACCTTGTAAACTGGAGTAATAGGAATAGGATGAAATTTAATAGTGAGAAGTGTAAGGTCATGCATTTAGGGATTAATAACAAGAATTTTAGTTGTAAGCTGGGGACACATCAATTAGAAGTAACGGAGGAGGAGAAGGACCTTGGAATATTGGTTGATCATAGGATGACTATGAGCTGCCAATGTGATATGCCTGGGAAAAAAGCTAATGCGTCAGGAGAGGTATGTCCAGTAGGGATAAGGAGGTTTTAGTACCATTATACAAGGCACTGGTGAGACCTCATCTGGAATAGTGTGTACAATTCTGGTCTCCCATGTTTAAGAAGGATGAATTCAAACTGGAACAGGTACAGAGAAGGGCTACTAGGATGATCCGAGGAATGGAAAACCTGTCTTATGAAAGGAGACTCAAGGAGCTTGGCTTGTTTAGCCTAACCAAAAGAAGGTTGAGGGGAGATATGATTGCTCTCTATAAATATATCAGAGGGATAAATACCGGAGAGGGAGAGGAATTATTTAAGCTCAATACCAATGTGGACACAAGAACAAGTGGATATAAACTGGCCACCAGGAAGTTTAGACTTGAAATTAGACAAAGGTTTCCAACCATCAGAGGAGTGAAGTTTTGGAATAGCCTTCCAAGGGAAGCAGTAGGGGCAAAAGATCTATCTGGCTTTAAGATTAAACTCGATAAGTTTATGGAGGAGATGGTATGATGGGATTACATGGTTTTGGTAATTAAATATTCATGGTAAATAGGCCCAATGGCCTGTGATGGGATATTAGATGGGGTGGGATCTGAGTTACCCAGGAAAGAATTTTCTGTAGTATCTGGCTGGTGAATCTTGCCCATATGCTCAGGGTTTAGCTGATTGCCATATTTGGGGTCGGGAAGGAATTTCCTCCAGGGCAGATTGGAAGAGGCCCTGGAGGTTTTTCGTCTTCCTCTGTAGCATGGGGCACGGGGCACTTGCTGGAGGATTCTCTGCTACTTGAAATCTTTAAACCACGATTTGAGGACTTCAATAGCTCAGACATAGGTGAGAGGCTTTTTGCAGGAGTGGGTGGGTGAAATTCTGTGGCCTACATTGTGCAGGAGGTCAGACTAGATGATCATAATGGTCCCTTCTAACCATAGTATCTATGAATCGAGGTGTCCCAGAAAAGGTTATGGTTTGCTGGTTATGATTATGCAATCTGTATGTGTGTATCATTTTTATAGTTGACGTTATGAATATTGGCTCTATACTGTCTGTATTTCAAACTTATGCTTCTGTGTGACACCCCAGAAAAGTTGGTGTCAGCTCTGCTTAGCCTGCTTGATGGCCCATTAAGGACCATCAGCTGTACAACTGACCCATTGAGAGAAGGCAGACATGCCTTGTGACTCAGCAAGGTGTGCAGGGACATGCCTATGTCAGAACGCTGAGGTTTTTCCAGGCCACGTGAGAGACAGCTTGTCTTTGGAACAAAGAAAGCAGAGACCACATGGCAAGAGAATATAAAAAGCTGCTGCAGCTCCTCCATCTTGTCTCCAGTCCTGCTTCATACCTCTGGAGGGACTTTGCTACACTGAAGCTTTGAACCAAGGACTGAAAGACCCATCCCAGCTGTGGATGTCCTCCAGAGACCTGATTTGAACCTGCAGTTTATTCTACCACTGCTGCAAGCCTGAACCAAGAACTTTGCCATTACTGTGTGTAATTGATTCCATTTAACCAATTCTAGCTCTCATCCATCTCTTTTTCCTTTTATGAATAAACCTTTAGATTTTAGATTCTAAAGGATTGGCAACAGCATGATTTGTGGGTAAGATCTAACTTGTATATTGACCGGGGTCTGGGGCTTGGTGCTTTGGGATCGAGAGAACCTTTTTTCTTTTACTGGGGTACTGGTTTTCATAACCATCTGTCCCCATAACGAGTGGCACTGGTGGTGATACTGGGAAACTGGAGTGTCTAAGGGAATTGCTTGTGTGACTTGTGGTTAACCAGTGGGGTAAAACCAAAGTCTTCTCTGTCTGGCTGGTTTGGTTTGCCTTGGTGTGCATAGAAACCCCAGCCTTGGGCTGTAACTGCCCTGCTTTAAGCAATTTGTCCTGAATTGACACTCTCAGTTGGGTCCCGGCAGAACCAGCATCATTACAGCACATCAAAGATTTGCTCTAATAAAGACACCCTGGCATCCTTCACCTAGGAAGCTAACAGACCGTGAGTTTACTTCATGAAAGAAGGGTCTACATCAGGCTTGGCTGACAACACTGGAAAGCATGTTGGGCAAGATCTGCTTCTTCAGACAGGAGGAGAAGTTGTTAATGTAGTTACCTAGAAAGCTGGTGATGATTTTGTTTTGTATGTAACCATTTATTTCTGATACCCTTACTCACTATTACAGGAATCTCTGTTCTAGTTTTCATTATCAATATATCTCAGTGCTGTGTGTTAAGCAAAGTGCTGCTCCTGAGCTGACAAGCTGGTGCATACGATTCCTTTGGGAACAGCAGGCCTGGTAATTCTAGGTGGCCGGTGAATCAGGGGCCGGACGGTGCACTGCACGCTCCGAGGACTCAGGCATTGGTGTGTGCCGATTGCTACCTGTACAGAGAGCAAGACCTGCGGGGATCTGGAAGGCAGTGCTTGGGCTGCCAGTGGCTGCCGGGAGCTGATCCACAGCATGCACAGACGTGACCTCCTCATGCTAAAGACAGGTGATGGTGAGGTGCCTCGCTCCTGGGGAGTGTCACAATCGAAACAGGGCTTGGCACAATAGAGCCCTGACTGGGGCTTCTGGGTGCTACTAGAGTACAAATACTACAGTTATCCCAAAGAGCCACCAGCTTCCTGGCACAGACCCTGCCTCCCTCCCCTCAGCAGTGGGGAGCCTCTCCCATGGCCATGCACCCACCTGTTCTTCTCCTAATAGAGGCTGGGGGCCCCTCCACTTGCCCGTAGAGTGAAATGACCGTCAGCAGGTAATCTGTGTCTGGCTGCAGCCCTGTCAGCAGGTAGGAATTCTTGCTGGCATCCACATCAAATTTCCGAACGTCCTGGCCTGAGATAATCCAGAGAAAAAGGGTTTAAGGCACAATTCCAGGTCGTCCGTTCAACTGAGAGCCCCATGCAACACCAGGGACTCCACATCAGACCAGACCAACAGCCCTTCCAGTCCACTATCCCATTTCTTGATTGCACGGGGCCAGAGCCGCGCTGCTAATCCAGTATCCTTGCGTCTACGACATAGCAGATGAAGTCTAGTCTGGCATCCAGCCTCCCCCCATACACCAGGCCATACCCCAGGCCCATCTCATCAGGTTTTGGATTCTGGGCTGCCAAAGGCCAGCAAATATCCTGACACTACTCCCACACCCAGCCGTAAGTGGCTTTGTCAGTAAAATCTGTTCATGTTAATAGAGAACATGGGGGATGATTGAACAAGAAAACTCCCTGCACTCCACCCCACCTCAGGCACAGGTGACTAACATACAGGGCCTGATCCTACCCATCCTCCACAAGCAGGACTCCCAGAGTTCTATGCCAAGAGGTTTGCAGACCTGGGCCCTGCACCTGTGACCCAGATGTGTGGGCCTTCCTGGAGGGATTCAGCAATGGGCTCTGTACAGACAATGTGGCTGACCTGGCCAAGAAGCTGCGCAAACCCCAAAGCTCGTGGTGAGGTCATTTCCAGGAACACATGGACCCCTTTCAGGCTGGTGTGATTTGGCCTGGTTCTCCGTGTGTCTCGGGGCAGAAGGAGAGATCCCCAGTACTCCAAGAGCAGGGCCGCGCAGAGTCTCCCAGAGAACGGACAGAGAGCCCGGAGCATGGCCCCTCCCCACCATTCCCCCAGGCTGTTACACCCCTAGGACTGGCACAAGGCCCAGCAGGAGAGCAGGTGTGGATCTGAATTGCCTTCAGAGTGATAAAGATTCTCTTGACAGAAGTTCATCACCCCAGCCCCCTTTGCTCATTCCACCACCCCGCCCCCAAACTTTCTTCCCCTCACCCCCAACTTCTCAAGCAGCTCTGCCACCTGCCCTCCTCTTCTCCCCCTGTATGTGCTTGCCTGTCACTTGGTCCCTTTCTGTCTTGGGCATCCTGCCCAGCCCCCTGGTCCCTTTCTCCCCTCAGCATGCTGCCTCACTCGCCTCTCCTCCAGCCACTCTGGACTCTCCAGTCTCTCCACACTTCAGCAGCAGGTGCTCCAGAGAACACAGTTTGGGACCCTCTGCCCCATAATGCACCTGACTACAGACGAGTCCTGTCCCATGGGAGGGGTGTATCTGCTCTGCTGGAAGAAAGGCATGCCAGCCCCCCACCCACACCCACCCACTCCTTAGAGCCTGCACCACAGCTCAGCACCCCACCATCCAGCCAGAAGGTCTAGAGAACCGTGTCCACCGTTCAGTCTACAGCACCCTGCCACTGGTTTTTGGGATGGGGAGAGAGCTCTAGTTAGTCCGGTAGACTTACCTGAGGGGAGCCCCCAGGAGACCCGGTATCCAGTAGCTCCACTCACACCCCGCCAGGTCACCAGCATTCTCTGCTGGGAGATGTTCTGAACCGACAGCTGCTGCACCCCTTCCAAACGCACTGGAGGGAGAGGGAATCAAACAAAACACAACCATGGCACAAATGTGAGACCCAGAGAGCTCAGCCTCCATGCAACCTGCAAGGCAGCCAAATATACTGCAGAGTCCAGCCCAGCCCAGCCCAGCCCCACTTCTGCATTGCCAGCTCACATAAGAGACACAATAACCTTAACTCTGCCCCTAAATAAGCACAGTTCCCTTCACCGGTAATCTCAAAATATAAATACCCCACAAAACTCTTCAGAAAAATACACCCAGGAATGATGCATGTGCACTTCATGGACATGCACCAATCAGCTTCAAATGCAAGTCCACACACATGCATTATTTTAAAAGTGGATTGCGTCACATAAACCATATATCCAATACTAGTCTCAAAATACATCAGAGATACTTTACCAAAAAATTCTATGCTCAGGTGATTAGAGAGAGAGAGAGAGATCAAAATCACTTCTTCATTTAAAAATCCCCGGGTCAAAGTGAAGGGTGTTATGCTGCATCTGAGATATGCACGTTTTGTACTTGACCTGAGTTAGATATGGTTGAAAAAACACGAGCTAACAATTTCACAACATGTGGGAGTGGTGTTCATTTCACCGGGTTCGAAGTGGGCCCATTTTCCAGTTTGCCTGACACTTTTCACACAGCTGGATTGACATTTTTATCGAAAGCGTTTTAGAAATGTTTTGCCTATTGAAAACCATGGTTCCTTCCTGGAAACCAGGATTTTGGCAAAGAGAAAATGTTGATGATGATTTTGAGAACTATGTTGATAGAGTTTTTATAAAAATATGGAGAAAAGTCCTATGAAAAACTAACATTTCAATAATCGGACAATTATTTTACAAAAAAAAAAAGAAAGTTCCTTTTAAAAAAAAAAGAAATAAAAAGTCATTTTTGGCCAGAAGAAAACCCAGTCAGATGCCCTCTGGCAGCCCCAGGCTCTGGCTGTCTGAGCAGATGGTACTTACGGGTTCGGCCAGTTAGCTGGGCCGGCGCTGCCGTCTGCCGCTGGGAGATAGGCTGAAGTGTGACCATGTAGTCAGTGTTGGGGCGCAGATTGCTGAGTGTGACAGACACAGCGTTGGCCCCCAGGCTCATTTCCTCCGCTTGAGCCTCACCTGGGATGGGCACAGACAGCGAGGCATGAGTGGGGCCCAGCACGAGGGGGGACTATCCATTGGAAGGCAGGGGGCTCTGGTGCTGCCGGACACCACCCCAGCCTTGGGCAGGCTGCAGAACACAAGCTATGTGGGGCTTCAGACAGGCCTTTCCTTCATGCAGTAGGTCAGGACTGGAACACTCTGGTGCCCAGGTGGGTTGGCGAGGGGGAGCACGTGCAGGCACGTGCAGCACAGAACACACTTGGCCTCCCACACGTGTGCAAGCACATGGCTAGCAGCATGAGCAGACATGCTGTGTGCGCTCAGTACGTTCAGCCCAGCTCTGTGCCCCCATTCCCAGCAGCAGGGCTCAGCCAGTGCAAGAAGCTAAACAAAGATCAGGGGCTCAACCCAACCAGGCAGGGCTGGGAAAAGGGAGCAAGGGCCCTGCTTGCACTCCCTGGCAGGGAGCTGTAGGCAAGTCCTGGCACTCCCTTGCAGATGCCATGAAAGGAGGGGAAGATGGCAGGGAAATCTCCACACACAGTTCTAAGCTGGCCCCCTCAGTTAGGCACGGGGTCTGAGCAGGGCACAGGGGTGGTTCAGATGAGCTCAGCAGTGGTTTTGTGCCCTCAGGGCTAGCATTCTCTGCTGGGGAGATGCACTGCCATGGCAGCCGGGTGTGGCAGCATGTAGGGTGAGGCGCACTGGGAGTGCTGCCAGGGCCACATGCACTGGGATGGCTGCAGGCTGGGGAGGGGCAGCTCCAGGTGCAGCTTCCTACAGAAAATAGCACTGGGGTGGGGGGCTTGAAACCATCTATACCCCTGCCCAAACCCCAGCATGCTCAGAGAGCCCCTGTACACACACACACTCTTCTGAGCACACACTGTACCCCATGTACATACCTCCACATGTACACCCCCAGCACATGTACTGATCTCCTCCCGTACACACAAACCAGTCCTGTACACCCACACCCCAGGACACCCACCCAACCCCTTCCAACCCCCTCCCCCCTGCCACACACACACACACAGGATATACAGAAGCACCTGGGCCCACACATTCCCCCACAACAAATACAGCTGCAGCGAGAGGAGAGCTGGGGCTGGAATCCGCTCTCACCTATGGGGTGCCTGGGCTTCACTCGGCCACGTGAACGCCACACACCACATCACAGAGATCCTGGCAGCACCACCCACCCCCTTTGGGCACAGTGGATGCCCTGCACTGATCCCGGCACAGCACGGCCTCCCATGGGAACAAGAGGCCATTCAACTGGCTCTGTGTCTGCCTGCCTCAGAGGGAGTTCATACGTCACAGCTGTCTGCTCCTTGGGGTTTGTGGCTAACAAAGTTGCTGGACAGACAGGGTGTGGGGAGGAGGTGGTGCAGCCAAAGAGCGAAGGGAGCAGAGATCCGTGCTCGCTGATTTTCCTCCAACCCTCCCACTCAGCCGAGTCCTAGGGCAGTGGAGAAAGGCCTGCCCAGGCTTGGATTCCCCTGCCCTCCTGGAATGGATCCAGGCTCCACACCCTACACATGAGGGACAAGGGTCTGTAGCTGGGCTGGCTGGCAGCTCTCCTGTGGCAGAGAACACAGCCCAGGGGGATGTTCCCACATTGCAGAGCCACAGGAGAGGCAGCGCCTCCCCGGCCCAATCGCCCGCACTCCGCCCTCACCTCGGGCCATGTAGGTGATCCGGTAGCCCTGCAAGTTCTCCAAGACAGCTCCCCAGGCCAGTCTGAGGAAGGACGGCCCAGCCTCCACCACTCGGAAATTTGACACTCCAGACAGGGCCCCTGAAAGAGAATGGGGGCAAGGCCATCACCCTCACACACTCCTGCCCCAGAGAGCCGCCAGCCCTTCGCGCGGGCTCAAGAGGCGCCTTGGTGCCAGGAGAAAAGCAAGCTGCCCTGGGGCGATGCAGGAGGGGACAGGGGCGGTCACTAGCCAGTCTGGGGCCAAATCCCAGCATGTTCCGGAGCAGCCCTAAAACTGTCACGCTCCCCTGGGCAGCATCCTCGGGATACTAAACCCTGACTCAAAGACTCCCCATATACAGTTCATCTCTCCGCTGCCAAGCCCACCAACGCCCCAGAGCCAACGCTATTGTGGGACCCACCAAAAACCATCAGCGCGAGAGCCCAGTGCCCGGCTCGGCAGCGGCACTCACACCCTATCAATCCCATCCCAGCACAGTCACCCAGCCACAGAATCCAAGATGGCGGCAATGATGGAGTGAGCACATGGTGAGGCCAGAGGGAGTCACCCATTCCCATGGGAAGCCTGCCAGGGTCACAGGCATGAGGAGTCCCACTCACCCCAAACTGAGCTGGAAGCGGGTCCAGCAGCCCTGTCCCATCGTTGGGTGGGCTCAGCCAGGCCCTATCCCTGTAATGGGGCCCATCCTCAGACAATAGTGCATGGACATGGTAGCTGACCTTTCTAGCCCCAGGCTGGACTCCAAGCTCACCAGGCTCTTCCATCAGGAATCCCCCTGGCTCAGAGGTCACCAGGGAGCCTCGGAGTGCAGGCTGGCTCCTGCTCTGGGCAGGTGGACGAGGTGTGGGAGTGTGGGGAGTGTCAAACGTGCTGCTTAGATGGGGAGCAGGGCAGGTTACTCACCAGTGCGTCCTTTGCCAGAGACCGACTCGCCAATGCTGTTGGCATACTGGGCGATGACAGTGACCAGATAATCCGTCCCTCCTATCAGCTGGCTCAGCACGGCACTCGTCTCCCCGGGGCTCAGGTTGACCTGTTCAAAGGCACCCAAAGGCATTCTCCTCTTCAGCCAGAGAGATCGAACACCCTGCCTGCTCACCAGCCTCCTCCTGCTGTCCAGATGGCATGGCCCACTGAGCCAGGCCCCACGGAGCAGGTGGGCTCCATATGAGATTTTGCACCATTCACTTCCCTAAGGGGTTTGGTGCTGGAGCAGGAGTCAGAGCCGCCGCCACGAGAAGCCAACAGGCTCTATTCACCCAGAGGGCAGGCTGCAGGCACACCCTTTCCAATGTGCCTCAGCCAGAGAAACCCCCTTTCCCAGCAAGGGGGGGCAGCTCAGTCCCACTGGCCTCTCTGCCGAGCCTGTCCAGCAGGCGGATTTCCGGCCATAGCTGGGAAGGGAAGCTCTCACCTCTTGCATCTCTGCTGTAACTTGCTGCCCCAAGCCCGTGAGCGGCACATACTGGACTTTGTAGCCTGTGACCGGGCCACCCGCCGCAGTCCAGCGGATCCTCAGCATGTTGACCGCCTGCTCCACGAAGACCAGATTGGACGGGCCGCTGTACACCCGCGGACCTTAGGGGAAGGGAAGCAGCAGTCAGGCTCCCTGCTGGCACCCCGCCTTCCCCAGGGCTGACACGCACAGAGCCACGGTGCAGACTCTAAGTCCCAGCTGCCCAACGCAGGGAGCCCGCTCGGGGACGGATGGCCTCTGCCACAGCGAAGGACGTCATCAGAAGAGAATCATGAAAACGTTCTCACTCAAACTTTCTGGGTGGGGGGGAATCAACTGGGTAGGGCAGCGACCGTGGGGCCAAAGCGAACCGACACAGCGCCCCATCACCACAAAACAATGCCACAGCGTGACATAGCACTGAGCCCTAGACGCCAGGATGTACTTCCAGGATGGGGCTCATCTCCAGAAACACAGGGGAAGGTGGAATTTAACCCTTCCATTGCAGCATCAGAAACAGCTGCGACAGCCAGTGCCCGAGACTCAGAAAGAGAAGTATCTTGCCAAGCAGAGCCAAGTGGGGAGACTGCCAAAATCCCTCAGGCTGTAGTGGTCTCGTGGGTTAGAAGGGCACAGCAGACAGGAGAGATGTGATCAAACACGGCATTCCAAAGCACGTCCAGGGCTGAGCCATCGCAGGGGGGAGGCCGAGAGCCCTAGGTGCAACACGCCCCTTACCTGTCTGCAGGACCCCTCCGGTGCTGGCACACACCCTCTGGGACACCAGCGGCAGCAGGGTGCCCAGGATCTTAAAGTCATTGACGTAGAAGAAGTAGTCCTCTGTGGGAGTGGAGGCCACACGTGTGAGCTCCGCGCGGTCTGCGTTCTTGATCCCTGTAGGGGGTGGAGAGCCAGTGAGCGGGTGAGTCTCTCTCCTAGGAATAATCCCCAGGTATGCCCTGAGCCATGTCCCCCTCCATCCACCGGCTGGCACAGTGGCACCCCCCCATTCTTACTCGCCCTAGCTGGCTGCTACAGTGTCAGACATTCACAGCGAGCTGCAGCACATGCCATGGTGTGCTGGGTTCCCGGGGCCCTTGGCCCATCGCCTCAGACTCTCCCACCTCCCACCCCCCTTGCAGTGCCCTGTAATGTCCTGCAGTGGCCAGCAAGCCAGAGCTCCCTAGCCTCACACCCCTGTACCATCCACTCCCCCTGCCCTCCCATGCTAGAGGATCAGGCTCATTCCAGGCCTGGCCAGGTGCTTCCACTCTCATCCAGCAGCTGCACTGGCCAAGATCAGAGGACGGATGCATGGCTCTGCCTTCCTCCTAGAGCTCCCCTGCACCAAAGGGACACTTTGGCCAGCGGTGGGAGTCCTGAGCAGCCTGATGAAGGCAGACACACCCCTGGGCTCCTGGAGTCACTTACCCACAGCAAAGACCTTAGTGCCCTGAGCCTTCAGCTTCACGGACGGCTGCTCAGTGTCATCTTGAGACTTGCCATCTGTGATGAGGATGCAGACCTGCCAGGAAGGGGCAAGGGCAAGTCAGGCGGGGGCTGGCCAACTCCACACCAGCTGCCAGGCTCAACACGAGCCATGGGGCCCACCTCAGGGAGGAAGGGCCCCAAGGCCAGTGCCCCCATCTGGCTCAGCCAAAGCACAGCAGATGTGAGACTGGGACCCCCAGAAGCTGAGTTTGGAGGGGCCCACACTGGGAAGAAGGGGAGCAGCAGTCAGACAGTCCCACTGGGCTGGAGCATGTTGCCTCCCCATGGTCTCCCCTGTTATGGAGAAAGACTTGGAACTGGATAGATGTTAAACAGGGGTTCGAAGAAGAGAGGATGTAGCAACCCACCCGCTCCTGCCAAGCGCCCAGCTCTGCTCCCCTCCAGCACAGAGGGAGCCGAGTGACCGGCCTAGCCATCAGCATTCTCTGGCCCCACTGGAGGAGAACCGATAGGCCAGCGTTTTGCTCTCACATTCCCTGGCCATGGCATAAGCAGGGTCTCTCTAGAGGTACCTTTGGGACTCCAGCCCGGATCTGAGTGGGCCCAAAGAAGTTGTCAGCGATGTACCGGAGGCCGGCACCTGTGCGTGTGTTCCCGCCCTTGTAGCTCAGCTGCTGGATGGCCCTCTTCACCTCCGTCCCATTGGGATGCTGGGAGAACGTGAACTCGACCCTGGGGACAAACGCAATCCCAGGGGGATGGGGGAAAACCACAACACAGCCAACTCCCGCTCTGAGCAGGATCCCTACACAGTAACTGCATGGCCCACATGCTTCCTCAGGGGAAGCTACCAGGGCACCCACAGGGTTTCTGTAGGGGATGGGTCATTTTCCATGTATCCCTAGGGTGCGGCTCCACGGAAGCGAGGCAATGACACTACAGAGGTGGTCAGTGGGTTATCTGTAATGGGGCTCCTTAAAAAGTGTGCTAGGGGTTGCAGGGGCAATGGGGGTAATTAGATATCTTATTCTCCCCCTCCCCCTGCCCAGCCTAGGACAATGAAGGCGTTTCACTGGCTACCAAGGGGCACCGAGCACAGTGCCCATGAGCAGAGGCTGGGCCTCCTCTGTCAGTAGCAGGTGTGAGGCACTCGCAGCACTCCCTCCCCCAGCAGATAGCTCTGCGGCCACTCCAAGCATCCCGAGCTCCCTTGGCAACTGGAACCCCAGGAGCCACCCCCAGGAGCACAGAGAGGCGCCCCCACCAGGGACAGGGCTGCAGGAGCCTCCCGCACCCCGTGTGCCTGGCAGGGGGGAACAGGACCATTGGGACTCACCTGGGGTCGTCGCTGTACTGCACTGCCCCGAATCGCACCGCGCTCTCACCGACCACATGGACAAAGGGCCTGACCAGGTCCTCCATGAAGGCTCGGATCATGCGGAAGTTGGCCCTCCCAATGCTGGAGGATCCATCCACCAGGAACACGATGTCGGCCGCATAGACATTGATGCATGTCCCTGCAAAGCAACCATCAGCAGCTCAGGGCTGACTCCCTTTGTCCCAGCATGCGAGGGCCAGAGGGAACTGTCCCAGCCCTGCCATGGAAGCTCCCTCTGCTGATTTAGCCCTTCCAGCCTCTTACCCCAGGAGCCCTCACTCCTCCCACAGAGAGCTCTAAGACTGCCAGAGTCCATGAGTCAGGGCAAGGAAGCCCAGACCTCAGGGCCACATTCTCTAGCAAGGAGACAGGTTCAGTGCCAGAGGCCATGACAGCCTATCCCTCTATAGGAGTTTCAGGGCCAAGCGGGTGTGGAGCAGACAGGGCCAAGCAGGTGTGGAGCAGACAGGGCCAAGCGGGCAGGGGTGGGGATATCCCATGAATACGCAGGGGATGAGCACTGCCAGCAGCCAGTGCTTGTGGGCTGACAGCTCCCCGAGGGCTCACTGACTAGAGGCCCCCTTAGCAGAGAACACAATGGATTTTCTCAGACTAGTACCCCATTCCTCCCTGCCAACCACAGGCCTTGCAAAGGGGCCAGGGACTCACCAGCGAGGCAGCAGCTGCCCCTCCCCTGGGAATCACTCCAGCCTCTCACACATCCCACATTCCTTCAGGGATAAGTCCCTGCCAAGAGGCAGCTGGGACTCCAGGTCCTATATGGGCTGACAGAGGCAGCTCCATCACCCAGGACCATGCATCCTTCCTCCTCCTCCCCCCCTCATGCCACAAGCATAGGTGCTGGAGCTCGGGGTGCACCGCACCCCCTGGCTTGAAGTGGTTTCCATGGGTTTACAGTTTGGTTCAATAGCTCTCAGCACCCCCACTGTACAAATTGTTCCAGCACCCCTGGCCACAAACCTCCTCTGAATGTCAGCACAGGGCACCTCCCAGCCTCCCCCAGGATAAAACCCCTGGGCCCCTCCATGCCCCAGCTCATGGGAGGGGGCAGTCATCAAGCCTATGGAGGAAGGGAGAGACACCAACTCCCAGGCTGAGCATCAGGGAAGCGCAGTCTACACCCTGGAGCAGAACAAACCCGCAAGGAGCCCTCTGGCCTATCCCAAGAGCACAGGGGCGGCAGCAAGTCAGCAAGGGAGATGCTGCACTTCCCCCACTCGCAGTTCTGAGGGTTGCCAGCTGCCTAATAATCACACAAACCCAAACACCCTTGCCCCACCCCTGCCCCAAGGCCCCACGGCTGCCCCGCCCCTTCTCCAAGGCCCCGCCCCTACTCACTCCATCCCCCCTCCCTCGCTCTCCCGCACCGTCACCAGGCTGGGACAGGGGGTTGGAGTGCAGGAATGGGTGCGGGCTCTGGACTGACGGGTTGGGCCAGGAGATTCAGAGTGTGGAAAGGGGCTCTGCGCTGAGCCTGGGGCAGAGGGTTGGGGTGCAGGAGGGGGTGTGGGCTCTGGGAGGGAGTTTGGGTGTAGGAGGGGGTTCAGGGCTGGGGCAGGGGGTTGAGATGCATGCAGGAGGGGGTGCAGGATGTAGGCTCCAGCTGGGCAGTGCTTACCTTGGGCAGCTGCTGGGAAGCAGATGGCATGTCCAGCTCCTAGGCTCAGGGGTGGCCAGGCGACTCTGTGCACTGCCCTCACCCCAAGTGCCGGCTCCACAGCTCCCATTGGCCACTGTTCCTGGCCAATGAGAGCTGCAGAGTCAGCACTCAGAGTGGAGGCAGCATGCAGAGACCCCCTGGATGCCCCTGTGCCTAGAAGCTGGACATGCCGTTCACTCTGGGAGCTGCGCAGAGCCAGGGCAGGCAGGGAGCCTGCCTTAGCCCCGCTGTGCCGCCAGACTTTTAGCAGCCTAAAATCTCCCGGATTGGCTTCAATAGCCTCCAAGAGATGGAGGGTTGGCAACCCTAACAGTCCTCGTTTCAGGGACGGGGGCTCTCAGTCTGGGGATCTAGCCCTTATCCCCTCCAAGGAGGGGACCTCCCAGGTGGTGCTGAGAGTGGGATTCCAACCTGACCTTCTGTAGGGAGCAAGCAAGATCCTGACAGCTCACAGGTGGGGCCAGGAGCTGAGCACTGGACAAGCCCCACTTCACCTTGCACATCAGCAAGCATGGTGGGGTGGGGTGGTGGGCCAATAGAGATACCAGAAAGGCATGAGCCGGAGAACTGCAGAGAGCAGCAGATTTGTGACACCTAACTATGCAACAGCATGCCATGCTCCAGGCAGACATCCCAACCACAGACACAGAGGCCAGCCTCGAGGCAGCAGGGGCGCAGAGATCCTCTACTCTAGATCATTTCTCTGCCCCATCCAGTCCTGTGTCCGGCATGTGGGGACTTGGGGAACCATGAACCACTCAACAAAGTCTGTGTCCCATCCCCTCCCCCACATACACCCCACCCACCAGACCCAGTACAATTCAGCATGGTGACGACTCAGATCTGCCTGGGCAGCCTGCCAGCGAATCTGTGCTGGGAGGAGACACCTGGTATCGGACTACAGGGCACAGGCTGGTTTGAGGGGTGGAGCTGGGACCAGTCTGAATTCACCCTCCCAGCTGACTATGTGGGCCAAATGCCCCCATCTTCCCTCCCCCAGCTTCTCTGGGGCCACGCATTGTTTCCAGCAAACCCAGTGATGGTGCCACAAATGGGCCCAGCCCCCAGCCCTTGCCTCACATACCCCCACCCTCCCCACCCCCTTGGAGAACTCAGACAGCACCAACCTTGGTTTCTTTTTTGTGCCGTAACTGGTGCTGGAGCTAGGAGCAGAGCGAGGAGCAGGATCCACCCTCTCATCATGGGAGCCTGCAAGACATAACAAGTGGGAAGAGTGGATGCCCACCAGGGAACAGGAAAACCAATGGGGGGCTCATGTCTCAGCAAAGCAATGGGATGGGGGCAGAGACAAAGCTGAGTTTCATGGAAAAAGCCCACCGGACCCTCCCAGACACCTTACCCCACAGCAGGGGTTGCCACATTAGGCCAGTGGCCTGTCTCTGATCAGTGGCCAGATACAAGAAACCCCCCTAGTGAACACTTATGAAAACCTCCCCCAAGGGAAGTGCCTACTAACCCCAGGTGGTTGGTTCAGGGCCTGAAGCAGGCATTTTTATGCCGAGTAACCGTGGACACTCTTATTGTCGATATAAAGGTCTAATCTGGGTTTGAATTGTGCTGAGTTCTGGGCCACAACGACCCCTCCTGGCAGCAGGTTCTCCAGATTCACTGGGTTGAAAAGTGTTTCCTTTGGTAAGTTCTAAACAAGCTGGCGTTCAGTTTCCCTTGGCCGGCCCTATGTTCTTGTGCCAGGAGGCAGGGTGTATAGGCGACCCAATCTGCCATCTCTAAACCAGTCACTATTTTGCATACGTCTAGAGCAGTGTTTTTCCAACCCATGGGGGCAGGAGTGTCACACAGCGCTGCCAATTTCATTGCATTCTGAAGCTCCCCTCGCCTGGCACATCCAGACCCTTCATGGTCAAGTTTTCTCTGGCAGCCTCTGACCACATGCACATACTGAGGCAGCTCAGCATTGCTACCTTCGATACTCTGACTTCTGTAGCCAATGTAAGTGATGGAAGGGGATCACCAACAGTTGTTATTTCGGGTATGGGGTCACTACCTCAGAAGGCTGCGAAACACCAGGGGAGAGCATCCCTGTTCTCTGAAATACAATGTCCCCATCATGTCACCTCTCCGTGGGCAGCCTCTCCCCATTGCTGGATCCTTTCTGAGGTTGCCAGAACCGAAAACACATTCCAGTTGACATGTTAGTACTCATTTACATGGAGGCATCCTAGTCCTTGCAGCATTATTATTATTCAATATTGTCTCCTAGCCCACTCCTTATGCACCTTGCCATTCGGTTTGCTTTTTCTGATAGTCAGATATCTCAGAGCTGTCCACAGTGCCATACATGACTTTTCCCTGAGCTGTCACAGTTCATTTAGAACCCAGCAACAGGTGTGATTCATTCAAATGATTCCCTCCAGTGTGCATTAATTCACTCAAGCTGAAGGGCAACAAATTTAACTGCTAAAAAAAACCCACTGTTAATCTATGGGACTTGCTGATGCAGGATATTACAGAGGAAAGTAGTTTAGGAAGATTCCACTAAGGGTTAGACATTTATCTGAAGAAGAACAGCATCTGCAGTGACACCAGCTGGGACAAAGACTACCCCAAGGGCCATTGATCCTGATGCTTCAGGAAATAGAGTTATCACCAGCTTGAGTAGGTGAGTGAAGAAATCTCTACCCCAGGATAATGCTGTGCACTTATGCATAGGCCTGGGTGTGGGAGGGACAATTTCTTTTCTATCAAAAGCACCATCCCCCATTGGCCTCTAGAGAAGAGCAGGTAATGGTCTAGACGGACCCTCCATCCCTCCTGCAGTCAGACACCAGACATGACAGGCTGTTGGGCCCACTCCAGTATAACATTCCCCATACTGCTCTGGCACCATAGGAAAGAGCTAGACTACTACAGAATTGGCTTGTTTTTATGTCCCTTTCACTTATTTCTCTCTGTTTGAGCTCTTCCGTGTCCCAGCCCGGACCCCAGCAACCCGGAAACAGAGCAGAGAGATTGGCAGCAGCGCAGAGACTGGGGGAACTCACGGAGGGGCGAGAAAGGATGACACCTGGCACCAAGGGCTCCCTGGAACTTTGGTGGCAGTTTGTAAGAGCTCCCATTTCCCCGAGCATTGCACCCCAAGATGGAGAATAGAGAGAGGCTGCAGTAACCATCATTAAAGGCAGAGGGTAACTGCAAGCTAAACCCATCCCCCACCATGTACCAATCCTCTCCCCTACCCCACCTCGGGCTTCAAGCATCCACTAATGCCCATAAAGGGGATACTGAGGCTTGCTTTGCACACAGCGTTGCACTGGTTTGACTAATGGGGGATGTTGCACTGGTTTAGATGAACTGGTGCAGCCCCATGTGGACACACTCCCATTGGAGTGGTCCGCTATTAACTGATGTGAGCCAGATTTAAACACAGACAGATTGAAAGCCACATCCAAAGCTTCCCCAGTTTAAATTGTCCCACGGTTGGTGAAACGGGTAGGAGTTCAGCCTGAGGACGAGCCCGCGGAAGGCAGCAAGAGCCCAGCCCATTTGGGGAGGAAACTCTCCCCCGCACTTAGCTTCTCTCATTTGCCTTGAGTTCAGAGCTGGCGAAAGGCCTGACTGACAGCCTGGCTGATACTTGGGCCTCACACTGCACTTTTCCACTGCTAGCTCTCAAAGGGGACGGTCAGCAGCGTTCTTATCTCCATTGTGCAGAGGGGAAGGACACACAGCGAGTCAGCATCAGTGCTGGCAATGGAACCCAGGTCTTCCCACTGCCCCATGCTCTACCCATGGGACCGTGTTGCCTCCCCGCAGAGCAGCCAGCAGCAGTGCAAGCTTTACCCAACACTCCCTTCCCCCTGCCCCCCCACCCCCGAGCCAGTGGGCCTTAGCCATGTCATACAGGGATCTGCTCGAGGGGGCAGAGGGGCGTTTGTTCTCTGCATCTCAGCCCTGGGCTCTGGGATCCTTCCCTCTAGAGCAGCTTGTGCAGTTCTGCATAGAGCTGTAAAAGGGAGATGCCTTGACAGGGCCCAGGGAATGAGTCAGATGGACCTGGGCTGCGTTATTGCATGTTGCAGTGGTTTGGTGAGGAGCCTGGAGTGCCGCACATGTGGTGCCATCCAGAACAGGGAGGACAGGTATTGGCAGAGCCAGCCAAAGAGGAGGGGAAACTCCTCTCAGACCAGGGGGCTCCCTTCCAACATGGGCTGAACACATGCCTGGAATCCAGGCCCATCAAAACTCTGCAGCTGGCAGAGGCTCACATGAATTAACGATGGGGGGCACTGCTTCTCTTGCCCCCACAGCTGATGAACACCAGATCGTACCCCAAAGTCCACAGCTGGGGCAGAAGAGCTGTCAGTGCTGCAGGCCAGGAGTGATGGGAACTTCTCTACAAATCTGCACTGGCAGAAGCCTGGGAATCGAGGGCTCTCATGCAATGCAAATGGGGCTCTTGCTCCTCCCTCTAACATGTAGCTGGAGTAGTGCAGCCCTGAGACAGCTAAGGAGGGTCATTGCACCCTCAGCAATGCAGAGTCCAGCTTTCCAATGGGGACAGAGGCATAGCCAGGGCTGAGGGCCCACACATGCTAGCCATCACTTTCCACCTCTTGCTTCAGCTGCACAGGAGCCCCACACCCCTTCTGCTCCTAGGCAAAACCAAGCAGGTGCTTTCCCCCATGAGACTAAGCAGGGTCTAGAGACTAACAAAGTAGATCAAACCAGAGACACCTGAAAGTAAGAGCTTTTGGGGCACCGACAAACCCTGCCCAACACAGCCAGGCCAGATCAGATGCCCCCTCCTCACTGAGCTGAGACAATCCCAATGAATCCAAACAGGAGAGAGTCCAGGCTCACTTACACATCTGTGATCTGTCTCCCCAGGATTCCCATTGACACCAACAGGAGGTGGGGGGTGGAGGGGAGGAATGCAGGGGAAGAGGGCAGAGAAAGTGAGGGGCAAAGGACAGGAGGCAGGGGTAGAGGCACAGGTCCCCTGTTGGAGCTTTTAATTAGCAAAGCCAGCACCCCTGATTCCAGCCCCAATGAGGAGGGGCCACCTCTCCAGCATGGCACAACTCTGTCCCCCTGGGAAGGAGAGAAGCCAAGTTTCAGCAGGACATGGGTGCCCCAGCGCCAGGGAGAGGGGAACGGGCAGGGCAGGTTCCCCTGGCAGAAGTGTCACTGCACACACTCACACCAAGGCAGCGAGCTAACAACCCCACGCCGGCCTGCCAACCTCAGGCCTTCCTGCTTCCCAGCGGCCATTCCCAGCTCTCTCCAACCAGGCTGTGTACACCCAGGAGTGCAAGTGTGCAGCTGTGAGCGTACGACAGCATGAGCGTGCGCTGTTCTGACCCTCAGAGGATGAGTGGATGGTTGTGGTTGCAATGCAAGTATGTGATTGTGCATAGTTGAGAGCGCAAGCACGCACAGCGGCGTGAGCGTGCAGTAGTGTGCACTGCTATGAGTGTGAATACTTGGGCGGGATCCCTTCGGATCTTACCTCTCCTGTTTCCTCCCTGTAACTGTTTGTTAACGGTTGCCCGGCTGACGTCCCTCTCCCCTCGCGTGTTCCAGGGCCCAGTGAAAGTCAAGGCAAACCCAGAGCCTGAGAGAGATGCTCCAAGGAGCTCTGTAACCTGTCCCTTCCCCAAACCCCTGCCAGCTCCAGAGTGGAGAGTCAGCTCAGCTGTCCAGGATGCATTGCCCCTTCCTGCCTCCCCATCCCCATCTTTTGGCCCCTGTCCCTCACCAGGCCCAGGTAAGCAGTTCCCCTGACATACCCTGGGACAAGCTTTATACAGGGAGCTGCAACAGGATGGGGACCACACCACCAGTGCACACTGGCTAAGCTTCCCACTCAGGGCAGCTCCCCCCATCTCCCCATGGAACTGGTCTCCTGCCCGGGAGGCCCTGTCGGGGGGACTCTGTTCGGACCCAAGACCACCCTTCTGCTGGGTGCCTGCAAAGCCACGGTGCATCCAAAGAGCTCCCAGACCGCGCGGGGCGGGGAAATGGGCAGAGGCTGCAGGGGCAGCGCGTGGGAGGGGAACTGGAGCGAAGGGGAAGCCGCAGCGGATGAACGGACCAGACCAGGGGTTTCCCCTGGAAAGTTCCCAGCGCTGGTGAAGAGGGAACCGTGTGTCCAGGGCGCTCTGGGGCTAGGGAGACTCCTGCTGGGGCTGTTCCCCGCCCTGGAGAGGGGCAGAGGGGGACACGGGCAGAGGCGCACGAGAGACAAGCCCGGCTGCACAGAGAGGCCCTGGGATTCCCCGGGGGCGCCCAGCCACCTGGTTCCCGTCGCAGCCCTGCAGCTGCTGCCCCCGCCCGGGCTCCCGCAGGGAGCGGCGCGGCGTTACCTGCTGCCCGCCAGCATACTCCGCAAATCCCGGCTCTCACGCCCCTGGGAGCCGGGCTGGGAGCCGGGCTGGGACCCGGCGGGCGCTCGGCTCCGGCCCCTCAGCGAGATCGCCGCGCTCCTTGCCCGCCACGCATCGGGGAGGAAACTCCCGAGGCTCCCCGAGCAGTGGAGAGGGAGGCTGGAGAGAGTCTCGGAGAAGCTGCTGCCAGGGGGGGCCGGTTCCTGCCTCCTTCCGGCTCCTGCCTCTCTCCTCCGTGCCCCCAGAGCCCCTCCACCAGTAAGCCGGGGCCCCAGCTTTTGGGCAAAGCGCTGCAGGCTGCACCCCCGGCCCAGCCCCTGCTCCCGCGGCAGCCAATGGCCACCCGGCCCTCCCAGGTGCAAGGGGCTGCTCCCCTGCTCGCGTGTCAGGGCGCTGGGAGTGGAGCTCAGCCGGCCACACCCGGGACGGGAGCCTGCAGCTCCAAGCGGGACACCGGGCCTTCCCTGCCGAGGAAAACGGGACATCCCCTTTGAGGGACAGCGATGGCCTTTGATCTAGCAGAGCAACTGAGCCGGGGCGGTGAATGGGGCAGATGGTGGCCACTGGAAGCTGGGTCCTGGCCCACACTGGTGGAGACCGAAGGGGCCGTAAGAAGCAAGGATGGGTCTCTGCTCAGATCCTTCTTTGGCCAGATCAGCCCACAGCTCCTTGTGGGTCGGGGGCTGAGGAGACTGCACCCACCTCGGGACCCCAACAGGCAGGGCTGGTACACATAGACTCAGCACCCCCCCACACGCACACCCGCCCCTGGAAAGGCTGGTTGACAAAATGAACATTTCCCAGAGAACTTTCCCTTGGCTGGAAATGTTTCGGATTCCTTAATGAAAAATCAGCACTCAGCTTTTATAGTCAAACTATCTAGGTTCTGTTAACACTTGGGGGGTTGGGTTTTTCACCGCTCAGCATCTTTCCCCAGAAAGGTTTTTGACAACTGAAAAAATGTAGGCATTTGGGTTCCGTTTTTGTTGAAAAACTGGAAAAATTCACTAGAAATTCGGGGGGGGGATTTATTTTTGGTTCAAATTTCCCATGAAATATTGGCATTTGGGGCCAGCTTTAACTAGAGGGTCCCCCAGGTCAGGGCAAAGGTGCACTGGTCGTTTCCCCCCACACACTAATCTGGACAGGGTGAGAATCATAGAACTGGAGAGGTCACCTAGTCCAGTCCTCTGCATTCATGGCAGGACTAAGTATTATCTAGACCATTCCTGACAGGTGTTTGTCTAACCTGCTCTTAAAAATCCCCAACCTCCATAGGCAATTTATTCCAGTGTTTAAGCAGTGCTGGCCCCTCCTCCCCATCCCAGAGCAAGGACCTAGGATAGTCAGTTGGGAGAGTTCTTTGGGCTTTCAAATCCCACTTCACCCCACAGTGCCGGGTTTGCAATGGTGCCCGTGGCTCCATGGAACCAGGCCATGCTCAGAAGGGGCCCAGGCCTGCTCTGCTTGCACTGTGCCCTGAGATCCCGCCAGCCTGCTGGCTCCCCTGCACACACATAATTGCTCCTCTCAGGAGGGTTCCTCTCCACCCCCTGGCCCTATCTGCTGGCTTCTCACTGCCCCCTGGCTGGACCCAGTACACCTCTGGCTCCGGGCAGTCTCTGCTTCCCAACACCTGTGGGGATTTGCCTGTCTCCCTAGAGCTGAACCGCCTGGAGACTGGTGTAGAAGCCTGGCCAGTCTTGGCCAGTTGGGGCAGGGGGACAGTGTGGGGGGCTTGGCTGGGCCCCTTCATGCAAGTGGGTCCTGAGGGAGCCTGGCTGGGGCAGGCCCTGGCCTGGCTGATCACACCACTCCCAAGGGGCCAGAGTGATTCCCCACCCCGGGACCAGCCCTGGCTGCACCGCTGGCTCAGCCCAGCAGACACAGTCACCTCCCAGCAGGGGTGGTGAGTGTGGCCGGGAGGCAGGACATGGGGGAGTGGGTCTCTGGAGGGCCAGGTGTGTGTGTGTGTGTGCTGGGCTGTGAGGGGGCGGGGAAGATCTCTGTGTGTTGGGGCACTAAGGAGTGGGGGTTCTGTGGGGGAGGCTGTGGGCAGGGGGCCCTGGGCAGGGGTGATGAACAGGGTGCTGTGCAATTGTGGCACAGTCCTTGGGGGGCCCTGAGCATAGCAGGTCTGAGGGGGCTCTGGCCATAGGAAATTGGGGCAGGGTTCCGGTGTTGGGTGGGAGGGCTGTGTGGCATGGCATGGCGTGGCGTGGCATGGCATGGGCCCACCCCTGCCATATAACCTCACGAAGGATAATCAGGTAGTTCTGTCTGTCCAGTAGAGCCAGCCCATTTGGCCACACAAACGGAGTCGACACTGGCCACATTTGAAACAATAGACTGAGAAACCCGAGGCCACTGACTCCATCAGCTCTGTGCCCTGCCTGGAAGAAGCCAGTAGCTGATGTTCTTGGGGAATGTGTAACCTGCCCATTATGCAGCTGGCTCATTGTGTAATACTGTACATTATGTGTATGTGTGGGGAGGGGGGTCTTCCTGACCCTTGCTGTGAGCAGTTTATGTATTAGAGCATGAAGATTGATTCTCCTCTCATTTTAGTTACAAATCTTACGGATCGGCGTAACATTATCCAGCTGCATTTTCAATCCAGGCACCGGGAAGTCGCTCAGCGAGAGACAGCCAGCAACTTTTCTAAGCCAAATCCCAGCAAGAGAGACTGGATCCGTTCTGCTTCTGGTGTAAATCCCTGGCTCTCGTGAGCTAACCCAGCCTGGGGCTTCTTGGCCTAATGCTAAAATAAAATGTAATCAAGTTACCCCACCAGAACAATCCTGTCTCCCCTTCCCTCCCTTACCCAGTCAGAACAACAGTCCGTCCAGACCAGGGTCTACTTCACTAGGTATTTCCACGGTGCTCCCACCCCTGCAGTACTTAAGCACTTCAGGGACTCACAACTCGGAGCGTCAAGTGTTCTGTAGCCCTGGTCATGGTAGATCAGACTGATTAGCCCATCTAGGCCAGTTTCCTGTCTCCAGCAAAAGCCAGTACCAGATGCTTCAGAGGAAGGTGCAAGAATCCATACAATGCCACTGTATGTACTATCCTTTCCTACAGGAAGACGGGACAGTGTGGTCAGCTAATGCTCTGAGTCAGGCAGGGGACTCAGAGCTGTCTGGGGAATGTGCATTATCTGCTTTTAAATCCAATTCACCGTGCACCCCTGGTGATTTTGCATTGGGTTGTCTGTCCATTACAGTTCCACATGACCAGTCCTATAAGGAAAAAGGCACCTTTCAAAACTATTGCTGTAGGGTATGATTCAACCTCAGTCCCTGCGATAAAGCAATGCTAGCTCCCCCCACCCTTGGCTCTCTAGGGCAGCAGGCTCACTCCAGGCACTTTGCCCTTTGACTCCAGCACTCCCAGCTTCTGCCTTGTGAACTAAAGGGAAGCTCAGCTGGAAGAGACGGGACTGACAGGCAGGTTTGAGGCAGGTTAACCAGCAGAGGGCGGTGGGGCCAACACCTCACTGCAGCATGAGGTGATCAGGTATCATCCTGCTCTCCTCACAAGCAGAGAATTACCAGTCATCTGCCTTTGGGCCCCCAAGTCAGTTAGCACTCTGCCTCCCCACCCACCAGACACCACCTAACATGGAGAATTAGACCCCCCTCAGCCCGCACCAACTGGAGATCAGCACATGGCTCCATGCCCACACCGCTGGGCTGCCATTCATTATGTAGAAGCACCTAGAGGCTCCGGCTCCAGACTAGGAGCCCGTTATGCTACAAGGAACCTTGAGGAGAGGCCATTCCCTGCCCTCCAGGAGCTCTGTGTCCAGTTCATGAGAAGGCTAGAAAGACCCCACTTGGTTTCAAAGCAATTCCCAGGGTCCCTTTTAAAGCACCTCTGCCTTGGGAGTTTCCACAAAGGCGATTAAAGGGCCCAGGACCCCACCAGACAGGACAGGCTACTTCGATCACTCCAGCAGCACGGAAGGTTAATTCTCCATTGAACTTTCATTGGACCATTTGACCAACCCCTGACTGCCCCCATTCCGCGGGCACCAGTGTACTCCATGGCTAAAAGCCCTCTCCTGAGCCTGGCATGCTCCAGAGGGCAGTCTGGACAGGGCTGTACCAGGCTGCAAGGGGGAATGGAGCCACAGAAGGGCTGGACTGGGTAAGTCCCATCCTCCTGATCTGGTCCTAGCCATGACTTTGCAAGCCTGGTAAAGTTCAGCAGGAGCTAGAGACATCAGCCATCCTGGGCTGCCTGGCATTGGCCCAAGTGGCTTTGCTGTTCCCATCCCGTCAAGGGAGTCTGGGGAGTTCCGGGAGCCTCGGCTGCAGCCCCGCTCACATACTCAGATCGGTTCAGCCACCAGAGAGAGTCACCAGAGAAATGTCTTCAACAAACAAACAGCCGGCGGGACGGCTCCAGCATTTAATTAGATTATCCAGAATGACCACCGGAAAGAAAACAAACAGGAGATGCTGGGGCTCCCAGGCTGCTCAGTTCCCAGCAGTGTGCACACTGGCCAGGAAGCCAGGGGCCTCTCTTCCCCACATCCCTCAACACTGGGACAAAGGGTCACACACCTAATCAAAGGAACAACTTCTTATGTAACTTGCAGTTAACCCATGGAACTCACTGCTGCAGGATATTACAGAACACCACAGAGTACATTTCAAAACAGAATTAAACACTATCAGAGACAGGCTGCCCTTGGTTCTGTATGGCAGGATGGAGAAAACTAGACTAGATGGTTCCCACGTGGCAACTCCTATGGAGAATGGTGCTGGGTTACTGTGCAACCAGCCCTAGACATGCGAGTCCTGGAATCTTAGCTTTCGGAAAGGCCAGGTGCAGAGGGAGACTAATGATCAAGATTAGTCCATGATGAGGGGCATTGTGGAGCTGTTATGGGGAACATCACTGACCTCGGGACCCCAGAGGGCATGCTCAGTTTTCCAGGCTGTTGAGCTTGTGTTAAGTCTCATAGGGAGCCAAACTGAGAGGAGATGGGCTATGGAATTCCCTACTGGGCTGGACTAGTGATCCAGCGAGCAGGTATCCCACCTCCTACAGTGCCAGCACTGTCTGCTCCAAAAACCCTACAGCAGGCAGCTCTGGGATACCCTGCCCACAGGGAAGGCTCTTCCCAACACCAGGCAGTTAGTGGCTGGGCTGTGCCCTGGGGCAGGAGGGCTTGGATCTCTTCTCTAGCATAATTGGGAACATTCTCATCACCTGACAAACATCAGCTCCTTTTGGGGATCTTCTGCCCTCCCCACCCCAAAGGGTATCCCTCTAGTCAATCCCCCTCCCCCCACAGTGCATTTAAGGGCACCCCCAAATGCTGCGTCGTGTTTCCAGTCCTGTTACCACCCCATGGCTTCTCTCTGGCTTAGCTGCTCGTCTCCTCTATCGTGGGTCCCACCCCAGCAGGGCAAGAACCCAATGGCTTCTCCCCACACTACAGCAGCTCAGGGCAGGCTGCATCTCAGAAACAGCTTCATTGGTGCCACACCTTCCCAGCAGGTACCAAGCCACCTCCCTCCTCCTCCTCCTCCTCCTCCTCCAGGCCTTTGGTATACCTGTGTCCTCACCTCCTCTCTTGGAGACACAGATCCTGCAGGCTCAGGAACTCCCCCTTCCACTCCTTCAAGAGCGATAAGCAGGTCCACGTGCATCTTCCAGCAGGGGGTGGAGGCCCATTACCCTGAGTAGCACCATGGAACCCCACAGCCAAAGCACCTTCAAAGCTGTGTCAATGGATCAGTGCTACGCACTTGGGGCCTTCTGCCCTCGCAGAGATGCAGCCTGCCCTGGGCTCCTGAAGCACTTTTCCAGACACATAGTTTCAAAGGCCGGGGAGGGGCTGCCATCTCCCAGCTCCCTCTTAAAGGCACAGCACCAAGAGCACCCCATGCCACCTCATTAGCACGTCTTTGCATATAGACCTGTGTTCAGTCCCCTCCCCCACACAGTCAGTAGCTCCAGGGCTGGTGGCCTTTAGCTTCCCTTGTTGACTAAGCTCTGGGTGGGCCTGGCTCTGGGTGTTGAGGTGGCTAACAGCACAAACACACACACTGCACCATGCTCTGTAATCAGGGTGATCCCTGTGCCCTCCTCCCATCTGCCATCCAAATGGGAGCAGCCTCCTTCTCAGCAGCCTGTCCAATGAAGGCAGGGAGCCTGCCCCAATTAGAAGAGGGGCTTCATTAAACAAGGAGCAGAGGCAGCTGCCAAGAGCTCTGAGGCTGGCCCCAGGCCCAGAACAGGAGTGGTAGATTCATTGAGAGGGGGATTGCCTAGATGTGATGGCTGAAACAGCTCAGAATTTGACACCCCCCCATCGCTGATGTCCATGGGGCAGCCACAGTAAAGGGTTCAGTGCCTGGCAGCAGTGCGCATCTCCACAGCATGGCGTTTACCCGTGTCCTCATGGCCCTGCTTGTGGACACAGATCCTCCAGGCTCAGGAGAAGCACTGCTGGGAATTGTGGTGTCGCGGTGGGGGGAAGGTGTGTGCCAAGAGAGGGGCCTCATGCTCTTCTCAGAAGCTGCCAGGAGCCAAGGGCATCCCAGCTCCCAGTGGAAGGGAGTCCTGGCTGAGGGCCTGCTGCTGTGAAAGCGCTGCTCCTGGCTGCTCTGAGAGTCACCCCGGGCTCTGCCAGCCACCACGGGGTCCAAGAAACCAGCTGGCATGGCAAGGCTTGGCCAGGTGCCCACGCACAGCAGGGGCTTTGTAGAGAGGGAAGAGGCCTTGCAGCATCTGGATGGCATCACTGCAGAGCGCAGCACAAGCCACACAGCCTACAAGAGAAGGGGCATGGGCCTGCACAGGTGCTGCATCACAACTGACTCAGACCCCATGCAGAGTGGACGGAGGCCCCCAGGCCAGGCCACATCTTCCAGAGTAGCCCCAGCAGCCCCTCTGTGCCAGTGGCATCACAGTTTCAGTGTGGGAGCAGCCCAGCAGCCCCTCTAGGCCAGTGTCCTGCAGTGCTAGGACAGACTGGGGAGCCATCTCCGCTAGCAGCAGTGGCTGGCGACAGAAAGTCAGAAGGGGGATAGCAGTGGCTCTGAGTTGTGAGGATCCCAGGGCAAACCCCAGAGAGCTGAGTGTCCCCACCCCATCAGGGCCACAGGAGATGGGGGGCTGCAGCAGGCAGCCCGTGCTGCTTTCCTAGTCACCAGATCAGATGCTTCATGACCCCCACCACAGCGGTGCCAGGAAAGGAATCCTGCATGTGGCCTCAAGGCCCAATGGCTCCCTTCTGCAGAGGGAGGGCACCAGGTGTGAATGACTCACCATGCTCCTCCTTCCCCTGCCCCCTCCCTAGCGTTCCTCCAACTGCCAAAGCCAGGAAGGGAAAGGTATGCGTCGTCATCAACCTGCCCCATCTCTCCCCTTAAACCCCCCCACCATCCTGCCTCCTGCCAGGCATGTCAGTCGAAGCGCAGTCGCTCCGGGGCCCGGATACCTCACCGGGAGAGGAACTCGAGGAATCTGCCTGCAGGCAGCTTGCATGCCTCCCTGCTCCACAGGGACTCAGCAATGGGCCCGTGGAGCGAGAGCCACACACTCGGAACAGGGCGACTACTGGGCAGCTGGTGCTGGCATCAGACCCTCCCTTCATCAGCCTTTGGAGCTCCCTTGGGTTGGGTTAGGTCAGCCCCCACCCCCCCATTCTAGCCCTGGGACCCCACACAGCTCTGCCAGTGCCCCTCTGTTCACACCCCCAGAACCTCCCCCCAGCTATTCTAGCTCTGGGACCCCACATAGCTCTGCCCGTGCCCCTCCGTCCACACCCACAGCATGCCCCCTGGCTATCCCAGCCCCAATCTTGCTATGCAGCTCCGTTGATTCGGACCCTCCTATCCCATGCACATGGGGCTAGACAGGGACTGGAGCATGCTCAGGGAATGCTGGTCAAAGTTCTACTGGATGGGGGGCAGGAGGGCGAGCTGGACTCCAGCTGCTGTGCCCCAAGGAGCTGAGCATGGCATGTGCTCTCTCCCCCTCCCCCTTGGCGTGTCACTGAGCAGAGCAGGGAAGGGGATGAGCCAGCTGGGCAGTGGCTGAGATGGGAGCTCTGAGCTGTGAGGGACCTGAGGCCATTTGTCCTGTACCTCCCACTAGCCCAGGGGTACTGCCTGCAGCACAGGTGTAGCCAGACTGGGGCTGAGGAGGGACTCATCGTGCCCTTTTCCCTGCTAATATCAAGTGGAAAGAAAAGCCCCTGATGCTCCCTGCTCAGGCCTCACCTCCATGGAACAACTTCCCCTGGGCTCCAGTCTTCGTTCCCCACAACTGAGCTGGGAAAGGCCTTAGGGGCAGGCGGGGCAGCCATGCAGAGCTCCCAGAGACACACGGCTAGCGCACTCACTGTGCCATCTATTATCCAGAGAACCCCCATTACAAAGTGGGAGCCCTGTCTGGCTCAGCTGCTACCCATAGCCCTCATGAAGAGCCAGGGGTAAGCCTTGGCTGCAGGACCCTCACACAGGGAGCCGGGGGGCTAAGGCGTTCTATGCGGCTGGCTGAGATCGGGGAGGGAGAGGGGGCTGTGACTCATGCTCAGTGTAGTCAGAAAAGGGCCCTTCTCTGTCAGTCTGCATTCACCTGCTCACTGCACCAACCCCAGCAGCTTCCCTTCAACACCTTGTTTCCTTCTGTTCACCAGGTGGTTCCCCCTCGCAGTTCTTCTGTCTATGCTCCTGCCCAGGGGAACAGAGCAAACCCAGGACTGTGCCTGCTGGGCCACCACCGATGACTGGGGCCAGGGGGTCCCGCATGGCAGCAGAGCTGCAGTCGCTGTCCTTCCCTCTGTGCCTACAGTTAGCTCCTCCCCACTGCAATCCCTCGAGTCCCCCAACCACCAGTGGACTAGCAGACAGAATCGAGCCATGCAGATGCCTATGCCAGGGCAGCACCTGGCACGCCCTGGGCACTGCATATGTGGGTCTTGGCCTAAGACCGTACACTCAGACCCTTGGTTACTGCAGTAATGGGCGTGAGGTAAGGGCGGGGATACTGGGCTGGCCACGCTCACTGAGTGGACTGGACTGGTTTCCATGCTGTTCCTGTGGGCCCAGAGCCTTGGGGAAGGGAGGTTTCAGACAGCACCTTGTAGGCCAGGGTTAAGGCTTCCTGGCTGGGAGTGGGCTCAGCTGAGCCATGTTGCACCCTCCAAGCAAGGCTGTGCAGGCTGCAGTTGCTCTGGGCTAAGCTGGGAACTATGCGGGAGCAGCTTGGGGCAGGGACACTAATTCTCTCACACAAGCAATGACAGGAAGGCGCTACACTGCCAGAGTGAGACATAGGGAGGAGGAGGGTGCACAGAGTATGCCGGGTGGAAAGGGGCTCACAGCTCAGCTTACATTGGTGCCAGAAAGCTTCTGCAGTGGTAATTACTGCAGAGCGAGGAGCAAGGTGAGAAAATTAAAGGGAGCAGAGACACCACTTCCCTTTCTGTAGGGGCTGCTCACCTAATTGCACCCCTGCTTAGAATCCACAGGCCTCACCCTCCACCACCCCCAGCTCGTCTGGTTCCAACCTGCCCCAGTTTGCAGCGCAGCAGCAGGCAGGGACCCCTACCATATTCAAGCTGCTGATGGGATCTCTCCCTCCTGCTGCAGAGAAGAGGGTAGGCAGTGGTGGCTCCCCTGGACCAGTAAGGCTGGGGGTCTTGCCAACCCTGTTGTGAATTAGACACATTACCAGCTTTACCCACAGCTGCAAACAGGCTGTGCGTGTCAATTTCAGCTACTCCCCTTCTCTGTTAACAGTCTCCCCAGCCCCACAGGAGCCAAAGCTAGGTAGGAAAATCCAGCAGCAACCAAACAGGTACTAAAAAATAACTACCTACCAGTTACTTTCTGCCTGGCAGGTCTGCTGCCTTCCCACCTGTCTGTAACACAGTCATTAAAGTCTCAATGATGGTCTGTGTATCTGCTCCACAGAACTTGTGGTAACGGGCCAGATTGTCAAATGTCTGCCCCCAATATGCATGAGCAATTACCATAACTGCACATGCAGATCATGCCCTTGCACTTACAGCTGGTTAATTAGGCCCATTTGTACACACAGTTATTTTATTTGGGCACATTATTGCACACCTGGTTTTGGAAATCGGGCCTACAGCCCTAGTAATTGCATCTATAAATGGCCATTGAGACATAACTAGTTATAATTTCTGCGACTGTGTGTGCAATGACATCAATCACATGTGTCCATCAGGCACATGCACACTGATAAGACAAATCCGGCGCAATTCCTGCAGGTTTCTCCACCAGTGCTCTTGAAGGTCAGGGGACTGCTCCCTGCCCTGGGGACACTGGAGAGGACAGCACGGAAGAGGACAGAGGGAAAAGCTCCATTTTCCCCCACCTCTCCATAAGGGTAGAGGACTCCTGGTTGAAATGCCAGGGAGGATAATTCCAGGACAAACACGTCCCCACACTGCCCTTAGTGTGCTTACAAATGCACAGAACAAAGCCTACGGGGTTAACTCCATGCAATTTCCCTAACACTGGCCTTTACAAACAGCACCAGAGGTCGTGTGCAGTCATGCCCAAGCTTTCCAGCACATTCTTCCTGCAGTAGCAGCAGCCAACCTTCCCACCCACTCACCCTTCAGAGAAAAGACCCTCCCCCTCCCACCAAGGATTGAGCAAAATCAGGCAAGAGGCCCAATTTTCTACAGGGAAGGTGGCTAGTGACCTACAGCAGAATGGTTCCCAGCGGGGAAGTGGGAGCTTGCTTAGAGCTATAGTGGGGACAATAGCAGGACATGGGTTTGGTCTGGCCTCAGAACAAGGGTCCTTTGCTTCTTCCTCATATCCAGCCTGCAGCAAAACTTTGCCCTTATTTCAGATAGGCAGATAACAGTCAGCTCAGATCCCCTCACCCCCAAAGCATAGAGCTGACCACATTCCCACTACAGGTCACACAGTGCCCTGCCTCTCTCAGGAGACTAAACAACCCACCTAGAGAAGAGGAGCCATGAAGGAGAGTCCTTATGGCCTGTACCAGAGGGCTCCCTTGTGAGGAACAGGGACTTTCTAAAGCGCACAGCACTGGATGATCTCTGCCCTCACTGAAACCAATCCAAGTTTTCCCTCTGCACCCAGAGCACAAGAGAGAGAGAGTGCCTGTCACACGTTTCTGCATCTCAGGCCTAGCTGTCCGTGGGGGAGAGGAGGGAGCCTCTTGGGGCTGGCTGGTGGGACTCGGAGGTGCAGACTGGCAGGATGCAAAGATGCTGGCCCTACAGCAACAAGCGGCAATAATGGCATCTGTTCAGTGAGAGGGAAGGGACAGCAGCAATGCTGGGCCCCGGCCTCCTGCTCGCCCCAGCCATGCCTGAGCTGAGCTGTGATCTTCACAGTGAGAACATCTGTCTCCAGGTGGGGGAGCGCAGTGGGTAGATTGGTCACCTTCCACCTCCACAGCCAGAGGGCTGTCCAGGCGAGGTGCCCTGTGTGTACAGCACCCAGAACAATGGCGGCCCAGGCCTAGCTGGGGGCAGTTGGGGCCAGGGCCAAGGCCAGGCTGGTGGAGATGAATCCTTGCCAGTGAATGTAACGGCATCCTTGGTCCTTGCCCTCCTACTGCTGGCTCAGAGGAGGGGAGGCAGGGTCACCTCAGGAGACACTGGCTTAGTGCGAGCTGAGCTGGTGAGTGGTATTAATACTTTGGGCTCTCACCTGCAGCCCAGAGTTCCCCTGTGCTCTTCATTTCCCTGGCCCTGGCCTGGGCACTAGTACTACAAACACACTTACTGTCCAGCCCCCAGGGCTCCTCTTTGCCTCACCACCATGGAGCTCTCCCCCAGCCCCAGCCCCCAGCTGCCTGTAGTCCAGCTCCCCCCTGCTGCAGCTTGGCACAGCCAGCAGCTGCACGCCAAGCCTGCGCCAGGCAGGAAGGCAGCTAGCCCCTTGCCAGGCAGCCGTCCCCCTCGGGGCTTGCACTGATTCCAGGAGACTCACCAAGGCTGGTAGGAGGGAGGCCCAGAGCAGACAGTGACTCACGCCAGGCAGTGGAGATCATGTACGGATGCTGCGTCAGGGCAGCCCTCGGCTTGGGATCCCCACTGCTGGGCAAACGCAGACACAGCTGCCGAGCCCCTGGCGGGGAACGGCCTCGTTAACCCCCAGCAAGGCTCCAAGCCTTGCGAATGGCTGACACTGCGTATGGGAGGAACCAAGAGCAGCCACAGAAATAGCTCTGGGCTCCTCAGCACCTGGGAAACTATGGCCTGAATGGTATGGGCTGAATGGGAAACAAGCCCCTGGAAGCTCTGAGCCAGTGCCCAGCCCCATGCTGCAGCTCTGTTATGATACCCAGAGAGCCCTTACTCAGCCCCCAGAGCCATGTGCTCTATTACCTTGAGATCCCTTCCCCCAGCTGGACAGCTGCAGTGAGGGTAGAGACCAGCTGTCACAGCTGTGGGGAGTGTGAGGACAGGGGGAGGTGCCTCCTTTCCCCTCCCATCACTTGGGTGCCCCTGATAGCAGTAATGCTGTGGGACAGAACAAAGCAGGGAGCCCCCATGGTGCTCTCCCTGCCTGCCCGCCCTTCCGGCTGTCCCCAACACACTGTGACGCTGCACACCTGAGACAAAGGGGCCTGGAGCTGCCCTGCATGCCAGATTTGCAGGCGTGGGGGCAGTGCCAGGGATCCAGGAACCCCAGCCCTAGCACAGGAGGGTCCTGGACTCCTTGAGCTCCTGGGTGGGCAGCTCCAGCATTGCCTGGCACACGGCAGGGCATTTCCCAGCACTGCAGCTTCTCCAGAGCAGGGGATGGGCAGCCCCTGAACCTTATCTCCTCTGCCTGTTCCAGAAGGATGGTGACCATAACGGGGAGGCTGTGGAGGAAAGGGGAAGTGTTTCAGTGCTCCGGCAGGGACATTAGAGACCCTGGGGCAGGTGGGCAAATCCAATAGGGAGGCTATTCCCTGCTCTCTCTGATGCTCTGAAGCAGATGGTATCGGCTCCGGCAGGAGACCGGGCTGATGGGCCAGTGACCTGCTCTGACACGGCATCTCACATCTTCCTGGCTGGGGCTTAGATGCAACTTGGCCGCAGAGTCTATTAGAGGGGAAACAAAGTGACCTCGTCTAAGGTCAGTGAGCAGAGGAAGTGGGGCGAGCCGCAGGGCCAGGACAGAGATGGCCAGAGAAGGGAGCTGCAGAATCTGTGCTTTGCCTCAGGGGCTCGTTGGGACATGCTCCAGGAATGTCTCCAGAGCACTTCCCAGCCCCTGGAGCTCCCCCAGCAGGGCTACCTCACCCGCTTGCTCTGCTGAGAGCAGGCCCGGCAGAAGAGTCACTCTCCCAGAATGAAGGATTCACTCCAGCTGGAGCCAGCTTAGAATGGGGGGAGCCACTCCAGAAAAGAGCCTGTCTTCACAAACCGGCTGCTCCCCAAGGCAGCCTGCAGTACATTCGGGGAGAGCAAGAGAACGCAGTCATGTGTCCAGGGCCTGGCAGTGCGGGCTCGGAGCTCCGCCCAGTGGGAAGGGGAGAATCTCCTAGACATCCCTAAGGGTCTCTCCTTGCACTTGGCTGTGGGACAAAGCAAAGGGCCTGCAATCAGCCTCAGGGTCATAGCTCTTCCCTGCCCCACTGTTAAAGCTCCCACGCTAAGAACTGCCAGCTGAGCCAAGTGCTCTGCATGCAGAACACTCTCCTACCCCTGAAGCATGGTGGGGAGACCGCATGGCTGCTGTGTGTCACTCCCCAGCAGCGTGCCTCAGCCCAGCTGGAGCACAGGTAATCTCCTCTCCGGCCATGAGTGCATCTAAGCCAAGGAAAGAGATATCCCACAACACAATAGAGGCTACTGCCAGGAAGCAGCCACAGAGGGTGCATTCTAGCACATGGCACGCCGCTCATTGGAAGTGACACACCTGGCACTGTCAGCAGCCTGTTGCCAAGCATCTGGGGGTCTGAACTGGCATTTTCCCACTCATCTTCTCCCAAGAAGCCTGTCTGGTCTATTACAGCTACTAACCAAGTCAATGCAACATGCTAGGAGCCGCTCTCTCCCTCTGAGAATCAAGGCTGGTGTTCTGCTGATGCATTTCTGTGTCTGGGGCCCGTGCGGGGTAAGAGGGCTCAGTGCACCATTCAGGGCTGGAGGAATTTTAAGCCCACTTGGCCATTTCCTGGCAGGCCCAGCCCCCCAGGGGCTCTTGGACAAGCCCTCACCAGCCCACACTTCCCAGGGGCCCAGAAGCTATGGCAAAGCAGCTTTTCTTCTCATAAACTCTTGAGTCTGGAGTTCCAGAGGCAGCCAAACTGACATCCCAGACAGGCAAAACACTGACCTGTGGCTCCAGACCAGCTTCTCCCTGGCCACCTAAAGAACCTCCTACAGGCCTCACTGCCCAGGCTCCTCCTCCCCCCAGAAGATGTTTACCGTGCTCAGCACTGAGAGCTATCAAACAAGGCTGAGGAGCCTAGCCCAACCTCAGTCAGACAAGCCAGCTCAAGTTCAATGTGGGACTGGTTTGGCCGAAGATGCAGGGCCCCAGCCCTGCTGTCTGGGGGGGGGGAAGAGTAGCAGGAGGGACAGTACTGATGGCAATAGTTAGAGGGCTGCTTCTGTGCATCGGAGGGTACTTCAGGCCTGGATCCATCACTGCCTGTCATTATGGAAATGGGAGCCATGACCTGGAATCGTGGGCCTGGTTCCACTGCTGTACAGCAGCTGGAGTCGTTCCCACCTGTGCAGAGTGCAGGCTGGATGCTGCCACGCTGATCTGGCCATGCTTTACACCCACTCTGCCTAAACCGGGTGCCAGGCAGTGCAGCCCAGAGGGTTGCCCCAACAGTGAGGGTGGGTAGCTACAGGTCAGATGGAGAAGCAAAGTGAAAACCAGGCTCTTTGGGAGCCGACATTTCCCAGGGCACATGAACTGCTGTTTGAGGTCAGCAAACCTGGGGCTGCCAGGAGCACCGGCTGATTTCAGCATTAGCTACTAGGTTCCCGCTGCAAGCGCTTACACTGTGGCGGGCACTAGAAAGGAACAATAATAAGAGAAATGCTGCTGCAGGAGTCGTCCGAGCCCTACCTACTGCCAGGAATCAGCATGCGGGGCACGAACTCAGGCGACGGCACCGTATGGGTGCTGCAAGCTGCGGCCAGCGTGCCCCTGGGAAATTCTGACCCTTTGCCAGCTGGGTGGGCAGACACAATCCACCACTGACTGTAGCTGCTGAATCATGGGAGACAGAGAGGGGGCATGCAAATGAGGGTTCCCCTCCCCCCAAGCAGAGCACACATCCTCCCCCTGCCAGGTGACAGATCTTGAGTGAGTCAGTATGGAGGACCTGGCAAGTGCTTGAGGCTGGGGTCCCAGCTCAGAACAGCTGGGCTGCTCTCTGCCATTGTTCAGATCTCTCAGAAGCTCTGCCAGCCAGCAAGGGGGAGAGGAGCCAGTGCTTGGCAAAGGCCTGGCAGAGCAAGAATAGAAACAGGGATTGTTTGGGCAGGCGCTTCCCAAAACTCCATTCCAAAGGATCCAACAGTGACAACCCCACTAACTGCCCCTGCAAGGCAGGGTTTGTGTCTGGCTCTGGGCTCCTCCCATTTAGCAGGCTCCAGCAGCCAGTACCCTCTCCTGCCCCGGCTGTGAACCTCACCCCAGTCCTGTGGCCAGAGCTTGCCAGCCCCTCAGAGCATGCGGGGGGGAGGGAACGGAGGGTGGACTCACGTATGTGTGCTGGGTGCTGCCAGGCCTCCCTCTCCCTTGTCGGGAGCCTCCCTTCTCCCTCCCTTAAGCCTGGAAATGCTCCTTCCTCCGTCCTGGTCTGTCTGCAGCCAGCACAGCACGGGGAGCTGGGGGCTGTTCTCAGGCAGATATTTGGGTCTCCTAGGTAACGAGCCATCTTCACTGGAAACATCCAGGCCTGGCACCGCTCTGTTTCTGCCAAGCAGGCTGCGCCCTTTCACTGCAACAGCGGGGTCTGGAGACTGGCCCCTCCTCAGCCCGGATTCAGAGCACAGCTGGGTTGGAGCGCACACGTGGGGCAGTGCTCTTCTGTGCAAATGCACGTGACTTTGGTTCTTGTGCTTGTTTGTGGACGTGCGCATGGGTCCGTGTGCAACCCCCTCTCCCCCATGGGGGGGTTAGTACGTGGGGCAGTGCACATGCACTGAACAGTGTGTGAGTGTGCACATGTGTGGCTGTGCGGACGAGGCAGGTTGGTGTGGAGGGGCCTGTTTGCTGCTCAGGGCCAATTCCATGCAGGAGAGCTCCCCAGGAGAGCTCTGCCTTTCTACCCTCTGCTGAGCGCAAGCATAGCACAGACCCTGCTCTGGTAACCTCATGGGCCAGATTCAGGGCAGAGGAGCGAGGTGCAGGCATCTCAGGAGCCAGCTGGAGAGGCCAGGGCTTTCACTCAAGGAGCCAGGCTGAGCAGAGGTCACTGGTGCTGCTGTAACCAGTTTGGGTTCATACTCTGGGCTCCCTGCCAGGAACTGCCTGACACACCAGCCCCTGAGGAGAGGAGAGGCTCCCTGGGCAGCCAGCTCCCTCGCTCCCCAGGCCTGAGAGGAGGGACCAGCTTGCAGTGCAGCACAGCGTGCGAATGCAGGCAGCGAGGGAAGGCGGGTTCGGGGGGTCCTGCAGCAGGCAGCGAGGAAAGGCAGCCCAAGAGCCAGGGACATGGGGAGTACCAGTGCCGGCTGTAACTCCCCTGGGGACAGTGGGCCATGCTACAGTCGTGCCAGGCCTCCCCTCAGTCCGTCTTCCAACTAGACAGGCAGGGACCACCCACGCAGTTGAGCAGTGTGAGGCTCATCCCAGAGGAATCTGCCATATCAACAAAGCGTTCAGGAAAACTCTCCTCCCCCGGCCCGCACCCCTGCACCACCTCGGCAGGACGAGCACCCCGGTGCACGCGCTGTTTTGTTTTCAGCAGCTGTTCCTGTGGAAAGCGTCTGGCTCGACAAAGCAGCTAGAGAAAGGCTGGTGGCAGGAGAAGGAAGAGCAGAGTGGGGGGATAACCGCAGGGCTTGGCTACCCCTCTGATACGCACAGTGTAACAAGCACAGCCTTTGTCTGCTTTCCACCAGGCTAAGGACCCCAAAGCACAGCACTCCCTGAGTGGGGCTGGGGGGCAGCAGTGCTGTGAAAGACAGCACTGCAGCCGCCGTAGCCTCAGAGCAGATCCAGCAGCACGGCAGTCTCCGCTCCGTGCTGCGCCACGCCAATATGGGCTCAGCCCTGTCCTGGAGAGGGAAGCAGCAGTCATCTCCACGCCTCTTTCAATCCTTTGTCACTCAGCTGAGGGTGCCTACAAGGGGGCCCACTGTGCCAGGGCTGGGATATGGACACCTGCCCAATGCCCATTCTGGACTGATCCACCCACTCCTTTCACACGAGCTGCCAGACAGCCTCACTGATGGGCCACTGCAGACGGGGAACAGAAACACGAGGGGATTCCTCTGAGCCATTCAGCTCCTTCAACAAGGTAGCCAGGCAAAGTGGCCATGTGGAGGTCATGCAGCACCTCCCGCCACTACCCTAAGACAGATTAGAAAAGTGTCCCCCACCCTAGGGAGCGGCGGGGGGTTGCTGTGCACTGAGAGGGATCCATGCCCCAGGACTGGAAGGGCCAGCGTTTCACTGGGGTGTTCAGGCCTTCGGCAGCAACGCTAACACCCCATCTGCAAGAGCAGGGAGTAAGGGTACGTTGACAGAGGTTGTCTGAACAACTGCCCAGGCTATCGAGCATCCACTGAAAATCCTGCCTCACAAGCCCTTGGGCAGAAGAGCGACTGATCCCCTTTGCTTAGCAGCACGTACCTAGGTACCTAACTAGCCTCTGTTGCTGCTGGATCTGCGCACTCAGGCCCTGTCCAGGGACGCACAGGTTAGAAACTGCACAGCTCCGCCTCTTAATTACTGATGTGCTGCAAGAGGGATACGTTCTGTACCAGACGGGGCGGCTCACCAGGTGGGTCAGACCCACGGCAGCTCTGCAGGGAAGGTGCAGCGGGCTTGGCTGGCCCAGATAAATATGACTAACAGTACTTATCAGACCATAAAAGGGAAACTCTTGCCTCTAAAAGGCAGCTTAATTAGCAGCCTTGAGGGCACTTTGGCACTGCTTGAATTAAAGCTGAACAGACAAACCCTGTCTCTCGAGGCAAGCATGCTCCGTGGACCTGTTTTATAGGCAGCATAGGGTGCCAAGTTGCTGGCTCCTGTCCCAGGGTACAGGCATGTTTAGTGCAGGATGAACGGCTCTGTGCTAGTCCTTGTACCTCACTTGCTGCCATGCAGGGAAATGAGGTGCAGGAAACCAAGAGATTGGGAACTGACTGTGAGTGGGGTGAGCAAGGAGGGACAGGCGTCTTGGCCAGTATGGCCATTAAGTCAGCTGAGCTGCTGTGGTGGGTTGTTTGGGATCTTATGGGGCAGCAAGGGGATTAAGTTCTTGGGCAAATGTTAGTGCTTATAAAAATGAGGGAGTGACAGAGCTAGCTGGAGTCAGGCACAGCACACAGCTCTGCTGGCGCCCCTTGCTCCTGGCCTGTTGCACCACCGTTATTCTAGGTCCCCCATACCTCGGTCGATGCCCCTCGGTCCTGCTGCTGTTCCACTCCCAGAGCTCCCCTTGTGCAGAGACCTGCAATGCTCTGCAATTGGGCCAGGCTTTACGGATGCAAACAAACAGCCCCAAGAGTTAGGCTGAGCCCCCGCGCCCCAAACTCATTGCACAGAAAGCCAAACGCAGACTGGAAATAAGGTTTCTGGCCTTTGTGGATGCAGCCTTTTACATATGGGACATGGCTTGTAAGCACCCATCTCAGCTGGTGGCAGCTGTGATCAGGATTAACCCACTAGCCCCTCAGCAACAGCTGTGTATCTGGTGTGTCATCTCATTCCAAGACTGGACCTGTGTGGCTCTCACGCAAGAGCTCTCCCAACAAGGACAGCACAGAGGGGCTGCAAGGAAACAGGCAGGAGGAGCATAAGGGAGAGGAGTTCTCTGCGGCCCCTGCAGCCAGGAAAACATGAATGAATCCAGCTGCAACCGCTCATTCATTCAGACTTGTGTAGGCTGCAGCTTCGTATCTGCAGAGCGTGACTCAACACGCGTCCTGGCTGAGGCAGGGGCCGGTGTCCAATTCAGCAGCTGGGCCAGGGAGCCGGCTCTGACAATGCCGTCCCAAGAGCTGCATTCCTTCTAGACCTACGTAGCCTGATAGCCACTCCTGCTGTACAACCCAGCCCACTGGTAGCAAACCTCAGGACACAGCCACTTAGCGCACCCCTGCAGGACCCTGAGCCATGAGCATGGTGGTGTGAGTTAGACACGCTGCCCCCTCCCCAGGCCACAGCTCAGCTGTAGGCAGGAATAAGGGCAGCTGTTTAGGCCAATAGCCAGAAGAAGGCCTGCTACCTCCTGGCTAGCCCAGGCAGGGCCCCTCAGAGAAGTGATGACAACCACCACCTTACCTTCCACTAGTGCAGGGGTAGGCAAGCTATGGCATGCATGCCAAAGGCGGCACGCGAGCTGATTTTCAGTGGCACTCACACTGCCCGGGTCCTGGCCACCGGTCCGGGGGGGGCTCTGCATTTTAAATTTAATTTTAAATGAAGCTTCTTAAACATTTTTGAAACCTTATTTGTTTTACATACAACAATAGTTATGTATTATAGACTTATAGAAAGAGACCTTCTAAAAATATTAAAATGTATCACTGGCATGCGAAACCTTAAATTAGAGTGAATAAATGAACACTCGGCCCACCACTTCTGAAAGATTGCCGACCCCTGCACTAGTGTCTTATGTCTCAAAGTAACCCAGAGCCGTTCCAGGTTGCTCCCATCACCACACACACATACACGAGGGAGATAGAGCCTGGATCAGTGCCCCAGGAATCCATTTCTGTCACAGGCTCAGGTGGGTCTTAGGCCTGAGGGCAGTGGGTTATGGCCCCCTCTGGAGCCTGGGAGTACAGAGGCGTGATGCCAGCTTGCCCTTCCTCTGGGGTTGACTGCACTCATCCCAACATGATGGCCGCAGGGGGAGAGGCGGGGTAAGGAAAGCCCTCGAGAGTCAATAACGGACTTTGCAGTGAGGCCTGGGTTGGTGCATTGGGTCCCATCCCATCTCATCCCCAGAGACGCAGTTCAGCCCAGGGGAGCGAGGTGGCTGGAGCTGCTGTCACCTGGTACAGCAGTTCAGAGTTACACAGGAGTGTCAGGGTCCGGCCTCAGCACTGCATGGGGAGGCTGGGTTGCCGATGGAGGTACGGTGCAGGATGGGATGGCCCTCAGGCACTCAAGCCCTTCCCTTTGTGTGTGCAACAGGATGTGACCAGACACCCCTTCAGATGACTCACTGTGTGCGCATCGCTGCAGTTCCACCTTGCCCCAGGCTTTCGGTGGCATCCACAGGCAACAGCTCTAGCAAACCAAAAGAAAGTTTGCCCCCAGCCGAGCTGGAAGCTGAGCTCAGCCCAGCCGCATGGTGGTGTAGGCAGGTCTTACACCCACCAGTTGCAGGAAGAGGGCTCTGACATTCAAAGCATGCAAATATAGTTGATTGAGAAAGCAGGCAGCCCCTGGGAGCTGGAGAGGAGGAGCTCTTCCCCTTGGTGCTGAGGGTCTGGCCCAGGAGATTGATGGCCTAAGTGCATGGCAGTGGAGCTGTGAGGATCTCTTTGAACATGTGTGCATGAGGGAGGAGAGGACTCCGCATCTGGGTTAACTCCAGTGCCAGATCTGGATTTCCCTGCCTTTGAAAGCTGTAAGCGGCAGGTCAGCTCCTTGCTTGGTTTACGTGGCCTAAGCCAAGTCTAAGGAGCAACATCTGCCTCCCACTACCTCCAGGATGCAGCACAGGGCCCTGGCCCAGCTGGTTATCCTCTGAGTGAGATTGCAGGAATTGCACGCCCCTGCCTTGAAGGCTGCTCTGGCTAGGTTTAAGATTCCTGCCTGCCCACGCAGCCCTGCAGCGCCCCACGCTGCTCACAGGCCCAAGGAATCACCACAGCTCCAGATCATGGGGGCTTGGGCATGACTTAGGGGGTTGGAGAAACTCCTATTAGGGCAGTTCTGAGGCAGGGCCCATGGGTGTCACATTGGGCCCTTTGCCAATACCCTAGCTGTTGGGTAAAAACCAAAGTGGCCTTTAGAAGCAGCTGGCACCTGTGGAAAAGCAAAGGGGCTCCTCTTTTCTTTTAGGCAGCTCTCACTGTGCCCCAATGAACAGGCTGGAAGGAGCTGTTCCCCATTCTGCTTCCCAATTCACTCTCCACCCTGCTCTGGAGCCAGGAGTTGCCATAGACCACGGGGTGGTGAGCGTTGGTGTGCTTTGAATAGACCTGCAACAAGCAGAGCTCTCCCTAAACCCTGCTGTTATGGGCCCTGCTGGCAGGCATGGGGGGAGGGGAAGATGCTCCAGGACTCCTGCTCCAGCCCCTGGACCTTGGGGGAAGAGTAACACCGCAATGGTGAACGCAAGAGGGAAATTAAAGGAAGTGAGGGAGCTAATGAATGGAATTGAATGAAGGGGGAAGCTGCCCTCCTAGGTTAAACTGGAGCTCAGCAGCCATTCATCCTGCATCAGAAGGAAAGGACAGCAAAGTGCTGAGCCTGGGAATCTGGAGCCGTGCCCCGTGTGCAGCTAGTGCCTGTACTTTACTAGCTGCTTGGCTTCCTGGGGCAGTAATGAGTTCGACTGAGATTTATGATGATCTTATTCAGGAGCTGGGTATTTTTCCCCAGAACCATGGCACTGGGCAGTTTTCCAGATGCCAGAACACAGGGCTGGTGCATTCCCATGTTGGAAGGGAAGGCTGGTTACTACGAATCGTATTTAGAGCTTGCAGGAGCCAGTGCAGCCTCTGCTGCTCCTGCACTAACTCCATACTTGCCAAGATACAGAGGTGGTGGCACTGGGTGCTCAGTGCCAGCCTCCTCTAGCAGCAGAATGCCAGGGGCTGGGAAGGGGAGCAGTCCTATGACCTCATTTCTATAGCACCTGCCCTTTGGAGACGTTTACAGCATTTCATGAGGGATTGAAATAACGTTCCCTGTAATTTATAAACAAACCCTTCCAACCTTTCTGGTGCAGCGCTTGGAGCCCAGCAGCCAGAGCAGCCCTGTACTCCCACACAAACAGGAAGAGAGGGGGAAGGGGTATATGGAGGCAGGCCTGCTCCCCTACAGAAATTCTCTGGCTAGGTGCCCCAAGGTGGGAAGGGTCATGCCCTCGCTAGTTTCCAGCGGGCAACGTCGCGGATTTCTTCACACATGCCGCTGGCAGGCCCAGTGTTAGAGGGGAGAGCTACCTTCTTTTGTTTGGCCTCCAAGGGAATTCTGGGTAACCCAGACTGTGAGACCAGAGGCACTGGTGCCTCCTGCTAGTCTACAAAACCCCCATCCAGTAACAGGTTTCCAGAGGAGTTGACAGATCCACGTGACACAGGAAAAATTCACACAATTCACGCACTTTAACGTCCACAGACACCGCCTCCACTCTCCAATTGCCTCAGTCCTGACCTCTGGGGACTGGGAAGGGCATTCAGTCGCCACAGCCCGTCCAAGTCTTCTGCACAGTCTGCCAAGATGATGGCCAGTTACTACCAGCAGCGTTGGCTTTGTGACGAGGAAGCCTCCGAACCACCAACTTATCTCACAGGCTAGCAAAACAGCCAGGAGATGGTTCTGGCTTTGGACCACTATCATCTTAGGCTGGATTAGAACTGGCCTACTAGGGTAAAAGGTTCCATATCTCATTCCAAGATCAGCCATTCCCCCCTTTTATTACTGACTTACAGATCTCTGTTGAACAGTTCAGTGTTATCACATTGTAACTGCTCAATGGTGTACCTGCTTCTCCTGCAAACATATTTCAGGCTTCACATTGTGGATCCAGTAATTCAATAAAATCACCTCAGGACCCACTGCAGTTTATGGTGAAAGCCCCATTTTTAACAAAGGTAGATCCTAGTGTGACGAAGTGGGACTGTTCTTAATGTTTCCTCTGAATAACGTGGGGGTGCCTCAGTTTCTCCTATGCAGTTCTTAAGTATCGAGGGGGTGGGATAAGGGTGTATGATCATTGCAGAGCCCTAGAGGGCAGGTGTGTCAGGGGTCTGGACACAGAGAATGGCCGACACCCTGTTTCCTGGCAACTGATGGCCTGGGCCCCCCCCCGCAAGGTGAGAGCTAAAGAGTTAGAGAACAAAGGATCAGGTGACCTCCTGGCCCGGGAAAGGGACAAAGCCCAGAGGAGAAGGGGCTGGAGAGAGTTTCAGTTTTGGGGCTGGCTGGGACATGGAGTGAAGTGCAGATGTGGTTGTCTGGCTCACTGCCCCCCAAAATGGATCCAGCTGAGGGGTGCCGTTCTCTGCACCTGCAAGCTCTGTTTTAGACCATGTTCCTGTCGTCTAATAAACCTCTGTTTTACTGGCTGGCTGAGAGTCACGTCTGTCTGCGAAGTTGGGGTGCAGGACCCTCTGGCTTCCCCAGGAGCCCTGCCTGAGCGGACTTGCTGTGGGAAGCTCACGGAGGGGTAGAGGATGCTGAATGCTCCGAGGTCAGACCCAGGAAGGTAGAAGCTGTGTGTCTTGAAGACAGGCTGCTCACAGAAAGGAGACTTCCCCAGAGTCCTGACTGGCTTCGCAGGGAGCATTTCCACAGCATCGCCTGGGGACTCCGTGACACCTAGTTTGACCCCAAAAGCTTAGAACGTGTTCTTCAGTTCTCTGTACCAACAGGTGTCTAGTACTCAGTGGCCCCAGGTACCTATGTCATTACAATTCATAATTTGTGTAAGTCAACCAGCGAGTATGGTGACAGGCACTTTAGAAAGCAGCTTAATGGTAAGCATGAGGAGCATGCCCTCACATGGATCTGAACAGGATAGCCATTGCACCACATTGTAACAACAGGACACTTGACCTGAGATAGGCAGGGACACATCCAATGTTAGCATACACGCCTAGAATGCAACGTATCCTATAGGAAGCTTCAGGAAAGAGGGTATTTTTAAAAAGTCCCATGGAGAGGATGACTAGCAAACTGGTCAGAGATCAAACCCAGGAGAAGGGTGCTCTGATAGTAGAACAAGGAGGTCTCTGCCAGAGATTTGCTGCAGCCATTTCATAGATGGGGCAGAGCAGGCACATAGATGGTGCATGCTTCTTTGCAGCAAGGCTGCTTTTCCAGCCAAAAATAGAGTTCTGCATTTTCACACCACTAACCTGCCTATTAACACATGGTATTGGGAAATAGGAGGATCCCCACCCATGAATCCAGCTGTTTTTTGTTACAGCAGTAGTCATTTCACACATCAGCAGCTTATATAAGCCCTCATCAGAGCCTAAGATAAAGTTTTTATGGTCATTAGGCAATCAAAGCAGCTGAAGTACTGGGCTAAGGTGGCAGAGAGAGAAGCAACCCCTCAGGTTTCCCAGGAAAGTCTGCGTCTCTTGCTCCCACCCAATGAGACAAGAATATACAGCAGCAAGCACAGCCGCCTATAGTACTGTAGTGAAGGGACCCAGGTGGTGTTTAAGGAGATTTATGAAGTTGGCATGACAAGGCATGTCCCAAGTGTTCTGCCTTCGGAGGCTGGTTCTTCTGTTCATCCTTCAGTTTTTTGGAGGGGTGCCCATGCAAGAAGAAAGGACAAAAGACCTACCTTGCCCCACCAGGATGAATGTCTGTCACCTCCCATGCACAGCCCCATCCAAGGTGGCCTCATACTGCCACAAAATAGACAGACCACATCACCCCGCTCGGCTGTTTTGCCAGCAGCATATTTGATTGCCTGGCTGGGGTGTGGGGCTTTGGAGAGTTTTTCTTTCCTTAGGAAGTGGCTGGCAAATGCAGCACCATGGCATCCACTTTGACTGACAATTTTTTGTACTTGCTTACTTCCCCTCATTGGAGGAACTTGAGTGAGTCCTTCACTCTAACAGCCATAAGCCGGCTGGAACAGTATGGGGTGCTAGACCACATCCAAGGACCATACAGTCAGACCAGCCCAACACCTTGGCTGGAATGTAATGCTGAACAGTGATTACATGGCTTGCAACACAAATTCACACCCAGACAGGATTTCTGTGCTGGTGCATGAACTTAGGCCTCTTTCAATGTCTTAACTAACGGAGGAGAGGAACAGCTTCTCCTGCATGTCTGAACCTCTTGATGCAGTATCCAAGATCTCCATCATTCCCCAAAGCAGCAGACAAAACCCTGCCTTCAGAAAACAAGGGCCACTGACTAACTCACATGAGACTTCTCCCAACCTGAGCTAGAGTTGCTTTGCTGAGGCCGTGTCGCTGAAAGTCACGCAGTGTAAATGCTGTTTGTCGGCACTTTTGCCAATCAAATACTTCCATGCCCTGAGTGGGGTTCCTGTTGTCGACAGGAGAGCGCTCCTGCCGACAACGAGCTGTTTACACTGCCACTTGCTGCGGCAAAGCTTTTGGCTTTTAGAGGAAAAGGGGTTAAGCATCTCTGAAGGACAAAATTGTCGTCATTCAATTGGCAGTGTAGACAAAGCTTAACTCATCATCAAATCCTGCTCCTTCGGACGCCTGGAAACCCAGGTGCCAGCTTCAGACATGAGGTCTCTAGTAGAGAAATCCATGGCTCACACTCCTGTCCCTTTAAGCAGCTGCATGCACCAGACTGCACTGGGAGATGTTTATATTACAATGTCACAACAGCCCTGCCAAGTTCCGCACATCTGGAGTCTAAGTACACAAAGCCGGGAAGAGCAGGTCTGGGAGTCACAGCATCCCAAGGAGTGTCTTCTGCTCTGCAGTCCCCAGGGTTAGGGGCATTAGTACTAGTGCCACGTGGATCCCAGAAAGTTGGGTTATGCATCAAGAGGCAGATACTTAGGCAGAGCTTAGCAGATGCTTTGGTCTTAGCCTCTCGAGAACCAGCACGCTGGAGATTGCCGATTGACCCTTCTTGGATTTGTCTAGGCTGCACATCTCTGGGGAGAAGCTGCTTCTGTGGATCTTGTGTCACTTCTACTCCCAGTCGAAGGGAGAGGCAGCGGCACCCCTGCAAATACTAACTGACCCAGCTTCCGTGCACCTAAGGAAGGCTGGGTTTTATTTCCTATAACCCTGCTCCCTTCCCACTTTAACTGCTGCAGGAGCTTCCCCTTTGCCAGAATTCATTCAACAATCCAATACCTCACTTATCTATGCATCAATAGCATCCCAAATCAGTGTTTTGTGAGTGGACCATGCCTTCTGACCTTTGACCTCTGCTGAAAAACAATCTTGCTTGTGGCTGCCTGGCAAGGAACCAGACAAAAATCCTTCAGGGATTTGAAGGAAAATCTTCCATAATAAGCAACATCATGCTCACACTGCAACTAGAGCTGCTTATTGTCCTATTACATCCTTGACAGAGGAAAAGGATGCTGTTTCTTGTAGCAGTTGAGCTACCAGGCTGCAACTGCTGAGGTTAAGGAGTGAAATGTGTTAAATCACTAGCCTAGCCAAGCAGAACAGTAGCCACTCTTCCCGTTGGGCAGCACCCCACCCTGCACTGTCTGAACAGAGCCTTTGGGGGCACTGCTAGCAGCCCAGGTGAAGACTCTCACTTTGAAATCTTCCCTGTAATGCCTGTCCCGCTCAGGCCAGGATCTATAGCAATGGCTCATCCCCTGTTCTGGACTACCATCTCCAACCTAGAACCTCTTACTCCCTGTAGTGCCTCAGGCAGTGAGTGGCTGGCTGTATCACTCTACCTGCAGGATGGGAAGAAAGCCTTTCCATTCGTACAGCTCGCACAGCGTGTCTGTTTGCTCCTGAACCACCCAAAGGAATCCAGTACTAATCCAGCCAAGCTTTGTGGCACACCTGAGACTGGGATTGCAGCTGTCACTTTTGACATGAAGGAAGTGAACAATGTCACTTGAGAACATAAGGCTGCCACCTAAGAGAACCTCCCCTTCCAAGGGCCAGCCTTCTACATCAGCATGAGAGCAGGAATTACCAAACAGCCCCTTGGCCCTGGCCAGCATGCTGAGCCCCTGGGAAGGTGTCAATCCCACAGTCCCCCCTCTGGCTAAACTACAAATAGCTTTGATAGACCTCAAAGCAGAAGGTGCCCATCCAGGCATCCTCAGCTGAGAGAAAGATCTTAATGCTAGGCCTAGGGGGACAGCGGGGAGATAAGTTTAAGCAGAGAGGAAGAGAAATGAGGAACCTCCGTAGAGAGCAGCTGAAGAGAGAAAAGCAGAATTCTTAAGTCCCAGTATTACTCCTTTCCCCAGCCAATAGTAAGTACTGAGGAAAGGCAGAGACTGAAACCAAATCTTGCCCTTGAGCTGCACGTTGCCCCATCCCAAATCAACTACACAAGGACAGTGGGTGGGGCTGGGACATAGCTGGTAGTCAGGCTCGAGAAGACCCGTTCTCTGCCTCTCTCTCTCCTCCAAACTACCAGACACTCTACATCAGCATCTCTTTTTTCCCCCAAGAAGGATCATTTCTGCTCCAAGCAAGTCTAGGATACTGAAACTATCCCTTACGAACCAGAGCTCAGAAGCTGGGGACACTCCCAAGACTAGCTCCAGCACTGATTTCTTGCCAGTTTTTGTAGTGTGTGGGAGAAGTGAGATTTAGTGACTCTGCATCAGGAGTTAGCAGAGCCTGCAGGTTCCTAGGAGTTAATGGGTCATATAGCACATTGCTAGGGGGGCACATCTTTGAGGACTTCACAGCTCAGATCATCCAAGTGCTCATTCACTGTGGTGCAGCCAAATGCAAGCCGCAGTAACACATCTACTAAAGAAAGCCCTAATGCGAGGAGCTAGTTCATTCACTCCAACAGAACAAGTGGAAGCAGGCCAGACCTACAGCTCCATCTAGGTACTTAGATGGCTTCATCACCAGAGTGCCTCAGTCAATGCATTTGTAACTTCAACACCCCTGAGTGGTAGCAATGTATAATCCCCATTGCACAGATGGGAATGGAATCACAAGGTGCTTTAAGTAATTTGGCTAAGGTCACACAGGAAGTCTGGCTGAGCCAGGAAGTGAATCTAGTCTCCCATCCACTAGCCCATCTTCCTCCCCACCCAGCTCACAGGAGAGCAGCATGTGACTGCAAAGGGGTTGACACTTCGCATGTGCATTTTTGACCTCAGCCATATTAAGAGAGTAGCTTCAATAAAGGTTAATCGACCAATAAGCCAGGTACTTTTGAGTGGTAGCGACATGGGCTTCCCAGCCATACTGTTTCATGAGAGCTCTCTCCCACCTGATTAGCTTTCCTCTTCGCTCCATTACTGGCCATGGCCTGGCTCTCACCCAATCAAAAGCTGCTGGCTATATGCCATGGCACCTTAAACTAGCCACACAAGGCTCCAGAAGCCTGGGGGACAGAGGGAGGGAGAGCACACAAGGAGAAGCTGTTCCTTAAACCTGTCCACATTGCCGTTAAGGCGGCTAATTCAGTTACAGTACTGTCCATGCTGGGAACAGGAGTGTTCACTGAGCATAAGCTTGACAGAACTGTACTAAAGACCCTTCCTAGTGGAGTCTGAACATGTTTGAGCTTGCAAAGCATAGATGAACTGTGTTCCCATTTTAAACCCTGTTCGTATTTGAACAGATTAGAACTGTGCTAAACACTGGCTCCCTGCAGGCCTGATTCTCCTCACCCATAGCAAGCATCAGGAGTGGTTCTCCATCAGCAGCAGCAGAGGGAAGCTGGTAGAAAATAGAGAACCAGGCTCAGAGGATTAAGACTCTTCTTCCAAAAGCTCTCCAGAATACAAGGGAACCAAGAACAAAGGCAGCTCTCTGCAGCTCCAGGGTTCCCTAAGGACAAGCACAGCTGCATATCTATGATTAGTGTCAACAGTAATTTCCAAGGGGGGATAACTGAGTTCAGGTAAGGTAATTACAGACAATTGGTTGCTATGGACCATCCCTTGGCAAGAGATGGGTATTCCAAAAAGTCAGCTCTCACATATCAAAGAAGCTGCTTGTTCCAAAGGCAGATCCACCCTGCACATCTGAGGGTCTGGTTCCCTGGTCTCCAGTGTTCACATGCTGTTCTATAGCAGAGGGAAGCATAGGCAGAGAATACTGTACGCTATCCTGGATACCTCTGAATTCTCTCATTTCCTAGCAAAGCACAGCAATGAAGGAATTTATTTAAAACATTGGTTCTCAGACTCATTTAATCAGGCCCCCCTTTTTTGTGTCTGTAGTCAGTCATTTACGCCCGCCCACCCCAAGTACATATACCACCACCCAGCTCTGAAGGCAGAACAGAGAGCAGCAGCTATTGGCCGGGTGCCCAGCTCTGAAGGCAGCGCTGCCCAGCGGCACGTAAGTAAGGGAGGCAATGTGAAAAGTGATATTTGTTAATATCACTTTCCACAACAAACTTAGTGCCCCACTGCCATCCTTCTGTGCTGCTGTTGCCACTCCAGGGCTGACAACCCCCAAGTGAGGGACTGGGGGAGGGCAGCCTGAGTGGCAGGGCTCCAGCTGTCCCCTTTATTCCCCACTTCCTGGGTGTGCATGGCCTTTCTGCACAGCCCCAGCCACCCAGGGCTGACAGCCAGAGCATGTTTGTTTTTTTTTAAAATTATTATTTAAAAAAAGAGGGCAGCAGCTCCGTTGACACATTCCCATGCCTCCCCTGGGAGGCCCATCCCATAGTTTGAGAATGGCTGATTTAGAGGTATTGTTCAGCTAAATCACCATCAAGGGGCATAGGGGAGAGAAGGCAACTGTGCACAACTATGCAAAGGGCATAAGCATCAAAAAGGGAGCACTATTTAGAGTGGAGGAAGGGGCTGTAACTAGGAGTAATGGGAGAAAATGAAACAGGGAAAAGTTTAGAGAGAGTATTAGAACAACATTAGCAGCATGGTCCAATAGACTGCAGAGTAATCTTCCAAGGCAAGTAGCTAAAAATCATTTAACTCATTGAAAACTAGACTGGTCAAAGCCCTGCAGAACAATCCTGCATTGTCTGGGGGATGGAAGACTGATTATGTCATCCAGGCCCTCTCTAATTTATCTGAAATTGCCCTGTTCCACAGGGTGTTCCCGCTCCTTCCTCTACTTGATGCCACTGTCCCACACTAGCCCTTGGAACTTGGGAGGTGGGGGGAAGGAGAGAGATGAGCCTCTCTCACACTTTCAAGATACGCTGGTTATGCAAGATGTTTCCAAATGTGGATTTTCTCAGATTGAGGCTGCCCTGATGGGGCAGCACAGAGCAGTATTAGTAACAGGGACCCTGCCAACCACTTCAGAGTTGACACAGAAGAGTCCAGATGTCAAGTATATTGGGACTGGATTATTCAGCAACTCATTCTCAAGCCTCTTGTAAGAGTCTGAGCAAAAATCCATTGCAAGCCAGTAAGCAGAGGATTGAATTCCCATCACTCTAGGCTCCAATATCAACCATCCCTATGTTCTCTACCAGGCTGCTTCTGTCTAAAGGTTGCACACAAAGGACAAAAAGGTTAGTTGTGCAGTGAATAAATCCCTTTATTTTCTTTACAGCTGGTGGGCTGCTCAAGACACCATCAGCATTTCTAAAAGCCCTGATCGCCAAAGCATGCAGACACACTGGGGAACCTACAGACAAATACTGTTTCAACAATCCTCAGCCAAACCAGCAGCAAGAAGATTTCCCCATACTGCCTTGTAGCTAACAGGTAGTTCTTTCCAAAGAAGATAGCTCTAGTGAAGAGAAACTATGTGAAGGGTTACATAAATGGATTCCCATTTGCCCACCTTACAGCTGTCCTCTTCTACCTCCCACCAACTACAAAGCTTGCTGGCAGTATTAGACTCAACCAGCTCACCTAGCCCAGCTACAGGGCAGATGATGCAGCTAGGGAAGGCAACAAAGAGGGTTAGGGTCTAATTGCAGCCATAAACAGAGGTGGAATTGTTTATTGGTCCTACAAGGTTTCAGGCAAAAGGGAGCAGGTTATTAAGTGTTCTGGGATTTAGATGTGTGTCTAACAAGCTAGAACTTGCAATGTTAGTTTCAGTTCAAACTGCATCAAGAATATTTAACAGTTTCAAACATGCCTAATACATGCAATGAGTTCAGAAACACCAATTCTCATTAAGAATCCAGATTTGGCACAAGTTGCTTAGCTCACTGGATTAGTCTTGAATTCGATGACTAACTCTTGGAAGATTTTACATTTTAAAATCCACTTGTCAGGGCAATGTCTAGAAATTAAGTGAGAATTCAATGAATATTTATATCCACAGAACAAAACTTTAAATAAAAAAACATGTTGCAATTTAAGAACAGAGAAATTGTGAGCTAGCGCCACCTCGTGGGAAGTATCTGCGTTACCACTGTGCAAAGCTTTTCAGCAAAAAGTGCTATTTGGGTCAATGAACATTTCACACTGGTGTTGATGCTGATGTTTTTCAATTCACCAAATATTCTGAAGAGTTTTAGTTTCTATTTGATCTGAAACTCCTAGCAAACTAAAACAAACAGTTATTGGCACAGTTCTAATTTGCCCCTCCATATTGTATATTTTCAGTCTGACCATACAGTCAGCTTTCCACAGATATCCTGTGAATTTCATGCCTGTGAAAGATGCTGGACTGACAACACAGGAGCTGGGTGGCTAGTGGAGACCAACCAGGTATAGCAAAAAGCAGGATAAGTTTCCTCCACTCTGCCCTGAATGCCCACCTCAACCCAACACAGACTCCAGGGATAAGATAGTTCAGTCTCCACGGTGCAGTCAGTTCTTGGCCTCTCAAACACTGTTAAAGATAGGACTGATTATTAGTGGTTTGTCTGATGGGGACACTTATCTATTTAGTTTCTGTTTAGGTCCTAATCATTTCACACAGAACAAGGACATCAACCAGTAACAAGTTTTGATCAATACTGACTTAGCCCACATTTAACCATCAGCCTCAAGATGAAGGGTCCTGAACCCCATTCTCAAGCCTCTGTGCCATTAGACACCCATTTTCCTCTCCTTTACCAGTAGGACTAGTGCACAGGGGCCCCAGTCAGATCAGCGCCCCTGGTGCCAAACACTGTGCACAAACAGTAAAACCATAGTGCCTGGAAGAGTTGTACCACGCTACTGTTGAACCACAGCAGTGTGTACATCATGTGCCCAGTGGCATCCTGACAGCCTTCCTCCAGAGGAACAAACTACTTGTACCTGGACTAGAAATGAGAGCTCTGAGCCAAAGTGGAGGCGGTGTGTGCGCACACATTGGTACGCTACCGCAGTTCAGAGGCTCTCTGAAAAGAATCTGAATGGACAGGAATGCTGGTGCACTCTTGGAAATAAGGAGGTGGGAAGTGAGCTGAGAACTTGGATCCAAATCACTCATTCTAGAGAAACAAGCCACAATTTCGACCTCTCGCCTAGGCCAAGCTGTCTGCTCAAGTGATGCTGTTCATAGCTTAGGACTCGCGGGTAGTGAAGCTTGGTGTGTCTGACTCACAGGAAAGAGCAAAAGACTTGAATCAATACAGTTAAGTTTCATCACAGAGCACAAGGCTACCACTCTCCTTACATGTACTGCCCAATTGGATGGCAGCTCTATCACTTTCGCTCCTGATCTTTGTGGCTGTTCAAATGCTGATGCTTGCTGGGTAGCAGCAGAGCAGATGAACTTGTTTCTGAAAGCAAAATTTTAGTCCAAGGTTGCCCCTTGACTCAGGGCACAGAGAAATAAAATACTAAGCAACCCCTTGGGTGAAGCCAGCTAATCTGTGCCCATCAAAAAGGTGCCGGTGAGTAACAGTTCTGTTTGTAGGCACTGTAAAGAGGCGCAAGGAAGAGCTGTATTAAGGAAGAGTGAAAATTAGAGACATTCATCTTTCTGTTCTAGCCTGGTGCCACAGAACGAGAGACCAGTGTCAAAGGTGTCTCTGCAGGCTATGGCAGTGACTGAACAGCAAACACAGAGTGCAATCCCACAGCGAAGGGAAGCAAAACATTTTTTTCCCATTTTCCTTCAAGGGAAGAAGGAACTTTGGAGCATTTATAGAAACTGACAAGAGGCCCAAATATCAAAAGGCTTTGCAAGATTCCTTCTCCATGGCCCTCCTCAATGCACCCCAATCCAGACCAACAGCGTCCCTGTTGGTCTTCAGCCACCTGCGTGTTATACTGGTCTGCAAAGGTGAAAGGCAAGAGCAATGACTCCAGGCATCACTTAACTCAGTATACCCTATCACAGCCCAGCTACTAAAGTTGCATTTTTGCCAGTGCTAATGCTGGTCCAGTGTGTCACCAACTTGGAGAGGTTCATGAAAGAACTTCCACCCCACACCTAGCCAACAGTGGCACTTTGCCATAAACACCCATGAGAGCCAACTCCATTTAAATTATATTTATTTGGCTCGGTTAGTTTTAACAGTTAAGACAAATGTTTGTACAGCGCTTACAGCAAGGTCCATCTTGCCACTGCCACACAGGAGATTCAGACACAGATCCACCCCTTGGGAGCACCATCCCAGCCCAAGACGTCTCCATTTCCATTCTGCAGGAGGCACAGCCTAGAAACGGAGCCAGTACATGGCGCTGCGGATCCGGTTGTAGTCTGGGAGCTGTTCGATGGGACCTGAGTAGGCAGAGGAGAATTAGTCACTTAGAATAAAGTGAAGAGATCCACCGTCAGCTTCTCAATTCTATTGCTCTCTGATCCAATGATGCCACCACACAGACTCAAATCCTTACATTAAAACCTCAGTCCAACAGTAGGAAGAAACAAGTCTATAAAGACAGTTTAACTGGACAGTGGTTTTTAACACTATTTCCCATTTGTCTTGGAAACCCCTTTTCTTATAGCTCCCCTTTGAAGATTCAAACTTAATCTTGGAGATCACTGTGCGGAGGAGGGGAATCCACCAGGCCCTTAAGGGAGGGAAGATGCTTGGGCAAGTTTTCCAAGGGGAACATCTCCTTGGCCGACAGACAGACATGGCAGAGTAGCACTGCAAGGAGTCCAGCCCATTGATTCTTACATTGACTGATGTCACCACAGAGTAAGGAGATGACATTTGGCGGGCACTATTGCGGACCCCACTCAGATTGAAACTCCATTGTTAATCACATCTCTGTAGCCTGTAACAGAGTGGGAGGCTAGCCAGCAGCCCAAAGCCATTGTCTTAGCAGCTGTACCTAACTAGATTTTCAAAACATACTCTGATGAACATGCTTCAGCATATCGATGCACAAAGGCAGGGGAGACAGTAGTGAAGTTACCAGAAGGGTAAATTAGAGGGAGAAAAGCCAGAACTACAAAATTACTTTATACAGAAAACTGCCAGAGATCCACCAAGCAGACACCTTGCTCTCCATTATAAACAAAGACTCAACAATGTTGGTTGCTTTTCAACCTGTGCGTATAACCAGGTCACTTACCTACTGCTGCAACTGCTGGGCATTTGTCATAGATGTATTTGCTGCAGACCTCCTGTACCATCCTGGCATCCACAGCCTAACAGGAAATGACAAGAACAGGCAACAAATCATGTTTCTGATAGACACACATTTACACAAACTAAAAGCCACTCACTCAACTACCACACAATCAGACTGCCAAAGACCAAGAGATTTGACCCTTTCTGCTTATCTGTTCAATATGATGCTGCTTTGAAGTTATTTGGCTACTTGTCTGCCAGGACAGCTTACAGTCTCCATGAGAAATTCCTCTTGGCAGGATATGGAAACCCGTTCCGGTCTATGTAACTAAAGTCCCTCAAGTTATGTATCAGATGTAGTGCTCCACAAGTGCCAGAGATTGCACACACAGGGCCAGGCAACGAAGCTCCTTATTATATGGCTCTTGCAAGACTGCACCCACTATGTATCTTACAGAGGGAGCTTGGGGATAAGTATTAAAAATGAGGGAGTCTGACAAATCAACTTAGAAGTGAAGATTAAGAGTTCAACAAGAGCCATACTTGACCAGAAGGAAGAGTCAGCACAAGGGGAGCCTTTAGGGAAGATCCCCTGAAATACCTGTTAAAGAACACTTCCCTCTCAATATTACTCTAATGCTGCAATAGCAAAGCCAAATGGATAAGCAAAGGAGAACTTTATGAACCAGCTTTCTGCTCATGAGTAAAATATTCTGGGTGGAATCTCTCAAACCATTTCTAGTTCCGGCTTCTGGTTAGAGAGGGTTTAACTGGCATATACTCACTGAAACCTTTCCGGCTGAAACTGTATCCTGGCCACCTCCTCAGAGGTGGATTCACTCAAATGAGGCACATCACTAATGCTATAGGCACGCAAGTCACTTAACATGGTTATATGTTGTACTACTAACCTACAAGGGACGAACCAGCATCTAGACCTAGGGTGCAGGAAGGTGGTGTGACAACACAGAACACAAGTATAGCCTTATTTTGGCAATTCCACGATACATATATTTCAGTTGTTTAACACTGACCCTGCCTCTGACTTGCCAGGATAAACAGTCTAACTAAACAGGTAAGTGCCTTAGATGCCCAGTTTCTCAGCAGCAAGTTTTATGCCCAGTAACAAACACCTGGAGTAAGGTTAATGGGGCTCCCGTAACAACTGATACGTACAGCAATTCTGGCATCCCACTCAGCTAAAGATATACGGCGTCCATAGTTCAAAAGATGACTCCCAATATTTTCACATAAAGGTGTGGTACCTGGGAAAGATGTAGAGATTCGTTAGGAAAGACCTCACGTTTTGAGCAAGACAGTCAAAGGCCTTCCAACACATCACAGCTAACGTTATGTTTATGTCCTGGAAGTCATGGAATCTGTGACTTCCAGAGACCTCTGACACATTCTCTGCTTCAGCCCCAGCGCTGCAGGACTCTGGAGCTGGCAGCCAGCGGGGCCCTGGCCAGGATTCTGGCGACAGCAGCAATAGGGGGCCCCCTGCAAGGTTGCAGTGACAGACTCCTGAGGAGGCCCTTTCTCAGGGTTCCAATGACAGGTGACAGCCTCGCATGGGGGATGCCTTGGGCGAGTGGCTGGGGGTGCCCCATTTTCTCTTTGGGAAATATGGTCACCTTGTAGCTCCCAGCTGCCATGGGTGGAGGGAAACCCCCCCCCCCCCTGCAGTTTCCAGCTGCTGCCAGCAGCGTGGGGAACCCCACAGCTGAGAGCCACCACGGTGGCAGGGGAAACCATGGAGCCAAAGCAGCAAAAGTCAGACAGGTCACGGCTTCTGTGAATTTTTGTTTATTGCCCATGACCTGTCCATGACTTTTAGTAAAAGTAACCATGACAAAATCCTAGCCTTAGTCATAGCATGACCACCAGTTTGGAAAAAAGTATGCAAGCAGCCCATACCATTAGCCAGCTTCCAATAACCCAGCACCCACGTGCTCCTTTAGTAGGCCATCCCAGGCAGCTCCAGTGGGGAACAGAGAAATGCATTATGACTTCCACCTCTGGAGACCATGGTTCACACCTAACTTGGGTCATAACTGAAATCAGCTTGATGGTCTCAACCTTGCCCTTGGTCGGCATCACAAGGGTGGTGCCTAATTTGTTTTGGCACTGCCACCTTTGCTCAGGAGAGACCCATGGATTCAGGATAGCATGGAGCGTTACAGACTAGGATTCAGAATTAACAAAGCTGGGGTGGTAACCTAGGACAGAAACAGAGGATACGCCAGGTCAGGGCTGAGGAGCAACCTTGCACACTGCTTGCCAGTAGCACCTTGCTTCTAGCCAGAGCTCCTCCTTTCCAGGAAGGCCAGAACTTGGAGCTGTTAAAAAATGCAAAGCAGCTGTTCCTTAGATTAGAACATACCATCCAGCTGAGCCACCAGGGCATTCCGTAGGATGTTCTTGGCTCTCTTCACCTCCCCATCTGTTGCACTGGTGCACAGACGCATCCTGAACAGGAATCAGAAGGAATAAGGGGCTCTCAAAGACATTCCACTAGTACAAGATGAGAAGCGATTACCTCCACCCACATTTATTTTGAACACTGCCCCTCGATTTTCAACCTCTTATACAAACTGAATACTAGGTCTTCAACCCTCTTGCTACTAACTAATACACCAAGAACTAACCTTCCCCATGTATTGTTCAGAGTGGCTAAGAACTCAACAACAAGTAGCACAGAAAACTGACAGCTGACTGAAGCAAGCTCAATGCAAGTCTAGTCAGAGCATACATGGGGGGAAATGACAAATACCTTACCCGAGCAGTCACAATTGGGAGCACCTCAATGGCAGGTGTGTCACTCCAACTTGGCAGCAACAAGAAAGCAAAGGGACCAGGGCATGCTGCCAGCTGTTAGTCCTGTTATAAACTTCAATCACTCACAATCTCTGCTGCTAGGGTTGTTAAGGGTTGCAAAATGGGAGTCAGTCACTGACCACTGTCAAGGGATTCCAATTCCTGAGGGTTCTGTGCAGTTTGGTAGGTTTCCTACAAGTCTTACATCCCTTTCTCCCACCCAGTGTATTTAGATAGCAACCTCGCGGGGGCAAGGACTGTTTCCTGCTCTATGCGTACAGTTCCTAGCACAGGGGGCTTCTCCAATTCTGGTTGTAGCCTCTAGGCACTGCTGGAAGACACATCAAACTCTAAGAAAGACTAAACAATGTAACGTGCCTTTACATTGCCTCCTGGCAATGAATGGTCTCCAGCACCAAGGCATTTACCAGTCAGTCAACAGGACTCAGACTGTGCATTATGTATCACCAGGTCACCTTTCTTAAGTGTAACATGATGAACAGACTGTGCCTTTCACATGCTCTGGGAAAGGCAACCTTGTTTGGGGATAAGAGACCCCAACACTAGAACAACCTCTAATGCACCAAAACAAACAGGGACCACAGCCATCATTCAGGGAGGTCAGGGGGATAAAACTAGAACAATGGGGTGAGATTAAGACAAAGGAAGATTCAGGTGGGATATGAGGAGTCATTTCTCTTACAGCCTGAAGAGTTTCTTCTCAAGGTAAGTTGTGGAAGCCGCACAGGAAAGGATTAACATGAGATAAAACTCTAGAAAGCACAGGACTCTTCTTGACAGTATGTGGGCTTGAACTTTGTAGGATACAATAAGTTCTCTGCTAGATCTAGTCTCCATAATAGGGACTGATTACATGCAGCAAATCACACTCACCACTCTCCCTGAGCAAAATGCAGTGTATCTTCTATGTTCAGAGCATCAGAAACAAAATGGAGTCCAAAGAGGCCTGTGTCAGAGTAGCAAGTGTTGAAGGTCTGGAAACTTTGACAGAGTTTATTCTCTACTGCAATTGTAGCCAGCCTGCTGGATTGATTCTGCACATAAGTAAACACCCTCAGTGATTCAAATGCTCACCTTTCCTTTGACAGTTCAAATGCCTCCCCCTGAGTGGTTATAGGGTTAGAAGAGCAAACAAGGTACAGAGCTCAGGGGGGCACTCCAGGCTCTACCCTACAGAGATGACAAGCTTTCATGGTAGAAAGAGTGTACAGCCTGCTGAACGCTTTTACATCTCACTAAACTTCCTCCTTTCCCAGCACTGCACTCTGAAGGTGGTACTTGGTACCATTCCAGAAGGGTACCACAAGAAAAGTGGGGGGATATAGGGAGTAGGTGGCCTGAAATTAGAGTGGACTATACTACAGGCATGCCCTGCCAGAGGGAGTCTCTATACAGAGATAAGAGAGGTGTACATTGGGTTTTAAACAGGTCCTCACCACACTGCAGTTGTAAGATGTGCCTGTGTCTTAGGGATACACATTACCCTGCCCTGCTTAAATACTATCACCACTAAATGAACATTTCATTGTTGCATCACAGGACAAGTTTACGGAAAGGATACTCAGGGGTGCGAGCACCTTGCTGGGAGTTGTCCTACTCAGTCCTATTCTATATTGCTGAGGATCTGCTGTGCAGCAATCCTCTCTGAGAAAGCTGCATATAGCTCTCCAGAGACAGCTAGCAGGACCTCCTTGCCACACCCCATCCAGCCCAAGAGGTGTCCCAGATCAGCCCTGGTCAGCATTTCTATCCTGCCTTCTGGATTCACAAACTCCATTTCATGGGAACATTTCATAATTCAATATTATACATAACAGCTTCCCGCTCAAGGAGATCATAATGTTAAGTCACTACAGCTGACTCAACGCCATGCTCCCAAGTTTCTTACCTTACCACCACCAAAGGTGCGGTCATAGTGCCCTATGATGAAGTTAGCTACAAGAAGGGGAATATTGTCTGGATTGGACCATCCTGGGCCCTCCACTGCAATAGCAACATGAGCCAAGGGTAAGGCGTCATCTCTGACACGGATCTGAAAAACATCAAGGGGCATGGTAAGAGCAGAGTGAGCATTGTGGCCTTCTCTCCAGGGTCTTATACAAAGCATGGGTTGATAAATTAGGGGATTTGGTGTGGTCATGGGCAAGATCAGCTAGCCTTTCACCTTTAAGTTCTTGTATGTAATGTCCCATTCACATCACCAGATGCATCTGGTTTCTAGACTCCATTAGGTCATAGATGAAAGTACTAGCCTCAATAAGTTCCTAGGGGATTTTGATCACATCTACAACCAAAACATTTCTGCAAGACTGGCAGAGCTCAGTAGGGGTCTCAAGACTAGAACAGCGGGGCCTGCTGTTGGTCAGGACTGAGGTGCCATCTACTCACATAAAGAAAACATACAAGTTTACACAGAGATTTCATCCCCTAAGTGACCAGGGGATAATGTCACAAAGGTATGCTTTGTACTCAAAGCAATCTGCTGTTGCTGAGAAGAATTTACCTCACTCCCAGTGAAACGGCAGGGTGGGGGGATGGGCACCGCATCCTCCGTGTATTCAAAGGGAACTCCACTCAAGTGCTGCCTAGCAAGGTCTACCAATTCTGTGTGGGAAACACCTGGAAAGGGGAACAGAAGGTACAAGAAATCAGTACAGCTGCTTGAGCCTCTGAAATGCAAGGAAGAAAAAAAAATATTATGTTCCATATAACAGAAAAGAGCCTGAGAGAGACCACTTTGGAGTCTAAACATCAATTTTAAAATATCAAGACTTCCTAGAGCATTGTTTCTCAAACACGGCCACCATGGCTGCCTTTTCTTGTGGCCACAGCCTCCTTGGTGGTGATGGGGGGCGGGGGAGGTGAAACCGCAGCTCCTCCCCTGGGGCTGCCAGTAGTGATTGGGCCCTGCCCCACTCTGAAACCAGAAATGCCAGAGGAACAGGCAGCTGGTGTGAGTTCCCCACATATCCTGCGAGTAGTGGGGCTCAGGCTTCAGCCCTGGGGTGGCGGGCTCTGGTCATGGGCTCTACCCACATGGCAGTGGGCTCTATTCCCAGGCTCACCACTCCCCCCTGTTGCCCTGGTCCCCACTGCCTCCTCCAGCCCTGGGCTCCGGCTGCATGGCAGCGGGCTCCATCCCCCAGGCTCTGGCCAAATGGCTCCAGGATCTGGCCCCAGCTGGGCGGTGGGTGCTGGCCTCCGGCTCACCACCCCGTGCCCGTCGCCCTGGGCCCCGCTGCCTTCTCCATCCATGGGCTCCAGCAGCAGGCTCATCCTATCTCCATCATCCCTGGCCCCCATTGCACCCTCCAACCCCGGACTTCAGCTGCACAGCAGCAGTCTCTGGTCCTCGGCCCCAGGTGCTGGCCCCCCACTGCTTCCTTACCTACCTCCCCAGAGAGGGCTTAATTTAGCCCCAGTAAGCTGGGAGCTGAATAAATCTGCCATGAAAAGTGATATCTGTATGTTAGTTAATATCACTTTTCACTGCCTGCCACCCAGCTAATAAATCTTAAAAAAAAACAACGGAAGACAAGAACACGCAAAGCACCTTATTTTTGTTTCTTTTCTGTTTAGGTCCAGTAAAGAACAGAGACAACGGTACATTACTTTTATTACTGAGTTTGAAAATAACCCCTACACAAATCACAATGCTTTGGACATGTATATGTGCATATTTGTTTGTTTTTCCTACAGTTAATTAAGTATTTTAGGAAAAATTGTCAGCAGCCACCAGCAAGAGTTGGTGGCTGCACTCTGAGGCCACCAAAAATTTTGTTGAGAGAACCCCGCTCCTAGAGTCCCAGAAAACTAGCACTTACCTCCAGCAGCTGCGAGGACCATGCGAGGGGCCTTGTAGTGAGTGTCAATGTAGGCGGCTAGATCTGCACGAGTCAGACGCCTAAAGAGCATACACAACATTTTAATATCCCAACAATCCAAGTATGGAGGAGATAGGTTGAGCTGTGAGGGCTGGGTGGTCAGGGAAGGCAGGTACTCAATACAACGGAAGAGACAACACTCCCTTGGTTATAGTAAGAACATCTCCTGGGAATCGGTCATCTAGCCCTCCCCTGTGCTGTACCCTGGAGACCACAATGCTTAGGGAATTGGGACTAGGATACTGAACCTTTCACTTCTATGTCTCCAGTTCAAATCCAGCCTATATCACTTGTGACCAGAAATCATTACTTTCCAATGGTTGTTTAGTAGCCTATGTGAAGTGACGTGATCTCTATCTACTTGCTAATGGGTAAGTGTCCATGGTCAAGGCCACCACCATAATGGCACTCCTAGCTGGTGATCTCAGAGGCACCACAGACTAGATACAGGAGAGGGCTGCACTCTTGGCCTAAACAGTCAATCCCCCCTAGTTAGGGCTGAGGCACAATGGTGGAGAATATGTGAGAGAAGCTTGTGTAGCACTGCTCGCCCTAGGATCAGGCCTAGTACAACAGGACTTCAAACTCCAAAATTGATAATACAGCATCCATCACCAGCAGTGGGAAGCACAGAGTCAAGGCAAAAATTGTAAGTCTATGGTGAACAGATCAGCCACGTGTATAGCACTACCTGCTGCGTGCAAATGGGTAGGGTTGGCTTGCCTTCCTTGTGCAAATACTTTTGTTGCTGATGTGCTTTACTAGCAAAGACCTTTCCACCCTCACTGCACACAGTTGCATGTAGTTGTGGTTATGCAGCTCCCTTTTTATCAAGTTCAGTGATCCATAACAGGAACTGTGTGCTCCCAAGCATTGTGTGTTAGCGGAAGGAGGACTGTCTTTGGGTGTATATCATACTCCAGACCTAAAAGAGTGGATTTGCTGCTCACTTGATGTTCTCAGTGGTTCCCTCGACAGTGCGGCTCAGGGCAGTGCCTTGGAAAGCAGTCGCATGAAGATAGTCAAAGACTACATCTGTCAAGTTGCTGTCAATTTCCTGCAGCTCCTGAAGGATGGTGCTCCGTTCCTTCTCGATCTCAGAATCCTCTAGGCTGCAGTTCTGCACAATGTCAGCCAGAATCTCGACAGCTATAATACACACACACAATTTCAGCAATTTCTTTACCTGGCCACTACAGACTGCAGCAAGAAACTGAAGACAGGTCATAATCTGGAGAAGGAAGGGGTATGGACTGAAATAAACACTCTACCAAGACTCAGCAAAAAAGGGGGAATGTAGGAGACCATGATGGGATAGGGTATGTGGGGCAAAATGGGCTAACATACTAGCTGTTCACCTAGGTTCAAGTCTCCATCGGGTCACAAAACAGATAAAATTGAATGGTTTCAATAGGTAGAAATTTCAACATTAAAAATCATTTCTCATCTTGGCATAACAACATTTTGCTTTTCAGAGGCATTATAAGACTGGTACAGGAATTACATAGCAGTTCAGGGGTTCCGTACGCTGGCAATGCAGTGTGGGTGCCTAAAACTGGAAGAGATGAGGCTGCATGTCAGGAGTCAAATGTGTAGGACACTTGCAAAAAACTTGCTATGTCTATGGTTTGTCATAGCTAGTCCTGTAGGTCCTTGCTCTTGTGGGAAAATACTACTTCCCAAAAGACACATGAAATCTGCATATGGCAGCAAGGAGCTGCACTGAAAACAGAACCCACAGGAGCTCCATTGAGCATTTCTGACCGTTAATCATAGAATCATAGAATATCAGGGTTGGAAGGGACCCCAGAAGGTCATCTAGTCCAACCCCCTGCTCAAAGCAGGACCAATTCCCAGTTAAATCATCCCAGCCAGGGCTTTGTCAAGCCTGACCTTAAAAACCTCTAAGGAAGGAGATTCTACCACCTCCCTAGGTAATGCATTCCAGTGTTTCACCACCCTCTCAGTGAAAAAGTTTTTCCTAATATCCAATCTAAACCTCCCCCACTGCAACTTGAGACCATTACTCCTTGTTCCGTCATCTGCTACCATTGAGAACAGTCTAGAGCCATCCTCTTTGGAACCCCCTTTCAGGTAGTTGAAAGCAGCTATCAAATCCCCCCTCATTCTTCTCTTCTGCAGGCTAAACAATCCCAGCTCCCTCAGCCTCTCCTCATAACTCATGTGTTCCAGTCCCCTAATCATTTTTGTTGCCCTTCGCTGGACTCTCTCCAATTTACCCACATCCTTCTTGAAGTGTGGGGCCCAAAACTGGACACAGTACTCCAGATGAGGCCTCACCAATGTCGAATAGAGGGGAACGATCACGTCCCTCGATCTGCTCGCTATGCCCCTACTTATACATCCCAAAATGCCATTGGCCTTCTTGGCAACAAGGGCACACTGCTGACTCATATCCAGCTTCTCGTCCACAGTCACCCTAGGTCCTTTTCCGCAGAACTGCTGCCTAGCCATTCGGTCCCTAGTCTGTAGCTGTGCATTGGGTTCTTCCGTCCTAAGTGCAGGACCCTGCACTTATCCTTATTGAACCTCATCAGATTTCTTAACTGAGTTAACTGAGTTAACGCTACCCATCTTCCCAAACCTCACAGTACGGCAAAGGATGATCAAAGTCACTCTCTCACCCAGCAACATTATTAAAGGCTATATACAGAACAGTAGTATGGTAGGCCGCAAAGGCTTATTTTAGAAGAATATGAAGCTGAAGGCTTGAGCACCATTCCATGACTATATGCTCATCAATTAACTATTCAGGATCTGCAAATGCTCAGATTCCCTGGGTACTAAGTGAATCATAGCCTTGGAGTCCCTGCTTTATCCCACTGGCACATAACAAGAGACATTAAAAACAAACAAACCAAAACTAATATTTCTCTGCCCTCAAGCTCTTGATCAGAGACTTAATAGACCAATGGTCACACTACCTCTGGGCAGGTCTTTGGACAGGGCTTTCATGAAGTAGGCAGTCTGCTCCCGGGAGGTATAACAGTTGAGGTGAGCACCCATACTCTCCACTTCCTTTTCAAAAGTGGCACAAGGACGTTTCTTTGTGCCCTAAAAGAAACAAATGTAGCTAGAAATTGGTTAGGTTTTTCCCTGACAACTAAAGAACTAAATTAATGACACAGATCTTCACAGAACTCAGGGTGCCATTTTAGAAGTAGCTATGTTTCATTCCCATCAGATGCCAATAGGTACTTACTAATTAGGACAAATGTAATTTTCAGAATGCCCTAAAATGCTTGTCACCATGAAGTGAGGCTGATCTCCCAGTGAAAGCTACCATAGTATGGCTACTATTCAGCAGGAAGGCCTGCTTGCACTAAAAAAGTGCTGCTCAGCAGGTGGCTGCATTATTAAAAGGCTAGAGACACTCAGCCATAAGGAAAGTTATTTACAGCACTGTTTATTTAATGTGGGCTAAATACTAATACAAGTTTTCTACACTGGTTTCTCCAGTAAATGAGTTACCCCAATATTAGCAGGTTTCAGAGTAACAGCCGTGTTAGTCTGTATTCGCAAAAAGAAAAGGAGTACTCGTGGCACCTTAGAGACTAAGCAATTTGAGCATAAGCTTTCGTGAGCTACAAAATCTGATGAAGTGAGCTGTTGAGCATAAACTTTCGTGAGCTACAGCTCACTTCATCGGATTTTGTAGCTCACGAAAGCTTATGCTCAAATAAATTGCTTAGTCTCTAAGGTGCCACAAGTACTCCTTTTCTTTTCCCCAATATTAGCAGTAAGTCTCCAACTTGTCATATATCCAAATTGTGAGCAACTTCCTTTGCCACAAACTACACGAGTAGCAAAGCAAGAGTGCTTCATTTTTAGTAATTTTCATATATTTACACACACAATTCATATAAATAAAAATAAAATTACTGATGTTAAGTTTAAATAAATTAGGGTTCTTTTTTTTTTTTTTTAAAAAGTGGGCTAAATTTGCATTGTTTAAAATACTTAACTGCATAGAAAAATTGTTCTGGAAGTTCAGGAGTTCGTCACAAGGACCTCTGCACACCCTTCTTGTATGCAGCGCACTGCCATTGATTTTCATGCCACTGACTGGTAAATTCGCTGTTCAGAGCCAGTTAATATTATCCCATGACTAGCATGGGAAACACTAGAGAGAGTTAGGCACGTAAATCCCCTGGGTAGTGGCAAGAGTAGAGTCCCCTGAACACTGACTATGGGAGTCAGTACAAAGATTCAGAGGAACAGCCGTGTTAGTCTGTATTCACAAAAAGAAAAGGAGTACTTGTGGCACCTTAGAGACTAACCAATTTATTTGAGCAGTAGCTCACGAAAGCTCATGCTCAAATAAATTGGTTAGTCTCTAAGGTGCCACAAGTACTCCTTTTCTTTTTACAAAGATTCAGTGCACATTCACAGATAAAATGCCTTTTTAACAGAGAGGGCAGCTTGAACTTTTATTTTGCCCTCATAGGTACCTAAAAAAGCCCCTTATTTGTATTACAGTGGAATCCAGAGGTCCAGATCAGGATTGGGATCCCATTCTGCTAAGCAATATGACAAACAAGAACACTTCCTGCCCTGAAGAGCTTAAGCTCATTTTCCTTCTAACTTACACAAAAAGGTGTGTTCATGCTTTGGTGCCCACACATCTTAAGCAGTGGCAAGTGGAAGAAGTCCAATTTTCTAACATGTATTTGACCCACAGGAATCAGAACCACATATAAATTAAAGTCAGACAGAAAAGCTCAGAGCCCAGAGTGATAGTTCAATCGTAAGTAGTTGCATAGGGTCAATTCCCATGAAAAGTACCAGACCTAGCACATCATCTCACCTTGAATGCCAGATGTTCCACAAAGTATCCTGCTCCATTGTTCTTCTCACTTTCGTAACGGCTACCTACCCCAATCCACACACCCACCTAACAGAAGATAGATGAGGTGAATAAATACAATTAGGAAATACAACTAGCAAAATATGCAAGTTTCCTGTCACTAAGTGTAACACCTGGAGTTTAAGACAACCCCACTGCTAGTACCAGGACATGCCCTTCAATGCTGGTGGCAGTGTAAGTATATATTTTTTTTTAAATAATCTAGTCTATTTATACCATTTACCTTGCCACATAAGAGAATAATTTTCAGAATTTTATCAAAGATGTATTAAGCAATGAATGGCTGTCAGAGTTAAGCGTAAGTAAGTCTGAAAGCTACTTCCATGCAAACGCAGGTGGGAGATCTGGGCAGAGCATGAGAGCATCAATGGACTTTTGAGACATTTGTCGACTCATTCCAAAGCAAGTTGTGCCTTTTATTTAAGCTCCAGTTTGCCTAGAGCCACAGACAAGTAAACACAAATGGCTGAATCTCTGCTGCTAACCTTGGTTCCAACACGGGCTTTGAAAGACTAGTACATTACCTGAACTAAGTTAACAGTGATCATGGGATGATTCCAAACCCATCTTAAACTTACTGTGCACGTAGGCTGGCCGGATTCCTCAGAAGCCACACGGAGGCCATTATCCAGAGAGGTAACTTGCGTCTCTGGAATGTTATGGAGTGCCTGGGCATAGGTAGCTGCACCTCGATTTCTCCCCAAACTCATCAAGGCTGGCTAAAGAGAAAGCCACCATCAAACAGCAACTCACTATAGTACAGAGCTACCAACATATAGATTGCCAAGAGTCACATGACGGTGCAGACATAATAAACTAATCCAGCAGAACACAGTTTCACTTGCTAAAGCTTTCCCACAGTAGGTCCCTAACCATTAACATATATATTTTAAATTATAAGATCTGCCAGTTTCTGAGATCTCTGGATACATGAGCATGGGGGTGGGGGGGGCGATCTTCACAGGTTGAAGGGAAAAGGATGAGAGCAATCAAGTGGGCTCAAGGCAAACCCCAGAAGCAGGAGTTTGGAAGTGGTCCCATTGTTAGGCATTCTTAACATAAATTGAGATCTTTTGCAGGGCTTTAACCTCATCCCAAAATCATAATCTACACCATGGGTCTCCAGAGACTGATATCTGTACCTCTTTACTTTTCTTTCCTATGCTAAGATTTGGGACAGATAAGCAATGAGAGTTTATGTTGTCCTTCAGGTTTGTATATCCCCATTTATCAAACACTCATCTCACAAAGTATATATCTTGGTAGATCTGTACCAAGTGTACAGTGTACATACATCCTCTCCATTGTAGGGATAACACAATGAAAGCGACACATTATAAGCAGCCACTGTAAAGAATCAAGATCTATGTATTTACAATATATGTAGCAGATTAAAATCAACTATGTCACTTCAGATTCAAAGCCCTTACCCGTTCTTTCAGCTTCAGCATAGAGCAACACCACTTATTATTGAGGTTAAGATTTTGTCTCAGTTATTTTTAGTAAAATTCAAGTACAGGTCACAGGCAACAAATAAAAATTCACAGACTCCCATGACCTGTCCCTGACTTTTATTAAAGATGATGGAGACAAAATGGGGCTGATGGCAGGGGGAGGACCGAAGTGTGTATGGCGAGGGTAAGAGGAGATGAGATCCCAAGCACCACTGTGGAAGATGGGGGGGGATCCCCCAGCACAGCTTAAGGCTCAGGTCCACTTCCCCACCCCCAGTTCTAACTGGCCATGAATCAGTAAGATAAACAAATTAAGACAGACTTACTCCACAAGCAACAACAAACATGGTAGAAATGGGTCTTCAGGAAGCTTTTGAATGTAGAAAGGGAAAAGGCCTTGCAGACCAGCTCATTTTTAGAGATGAGCATGGAATAAGGCATGCAGATACTCATAGGAGAATCAGACAAAAAGAGAGTTGAGGGTGGTATCACCAGCAGAAGAGGCAATAGATGGGCAACACAAAATATGGGCCAATAAGAAGGGAAGGGTGAAGAATTATGCAGAGATCTGAAAACAAAGACAAGAAGTCCTTACTTGATATGGAGGAGAAGATAGATTCAAAGGGTGAGAATTATTTTCTCCAATTTTTTTACATTTAATTTGTGTGACAAAGTGGAAATTTTATGTAATAGTTTTGTGAATCCTGTGTACCTCCGTTTCCCCTATATTTTGTATGGCTATGGGGTGGGGGAGGATGGACGACCATTTGGTCTCAGGGCAAGCTAGGCCCAGAAATACATTAGGAAATTACATCAGTATAACTACATTGCTCAGGGGTGTGGAAAATCCACACCCCTAAGTGACGCAGTTAAACCAACCTAACCCCCAGTGTAGACAGCGCTAATTTGACAGAATTCTCACGTTTACAAAGCTACTGCCTCTCAGGGAGGTGGATTAACTAACCTGACTGGAGAAGCCCTCCCTGTCAGCATAGGTAGTGTCTTCACTGAAGTACTATAGCAGCACAGCTGTGCTGTCAGAGACATAAGAGAATGTTGACAAGTGTCTGAGCTTGAAGGGGTCAGAAGACTGACAAGGGGTTAAAAGACTGACATGGCCAACCCCATATCAATGGCAAATCCAATCACCAGAACACTGACACCCAGCAACCAAGGACCCACAGAAAGATGGCTTTCCCCACTTCTCAGCAGGAAAGCAAAGCAAAATCCCACAGGTCGAGAACAAAGGACCGTGGGTGGGTTAAGAGTTGGCTGCTGGAAGGAGCAAGGGCTCTCACCTGAAAATGACCAGGGAGGTCAGATGGCTAAAGAGAGACACAGCCTGAACATGAGGGTTCACAACAGCTTGGCTGGGCTCTGGACTAACCAGAATGGACTTGAACTATGCTTTAAACTTCAGTTCTCTATGCTAATTTAAGGACTTCCAGTGCTGTGCTCCAGTTCAGCAGTAAACCTGAGTGTTTTGATCGTACTGTTTGAGCATCCCTGTAAATACCTGGGGAGGTGCATTAATTCCTGAAAAGCATAAAAGTCTCTACCAGGGGTTTCCCTCAGGTGGACTTGGTGAACAGAGCTCACAGTATGAAGTAGGAGTGCTGAAGCCACAGAGGTTCAGTCTAAAGAGGTGGCATAGCCTGCTCTGAAGGAAGAGCAAGACCTGTACATGGTCTACCACACTGAACAGGTTCCTCCTGGAGATTGCTCCAAAGCAGCACTGCTGTGGATCTGTGACAGTTTGTTCTGTGCATTTTGACAGTATTTTCCATTGTCTGCTACATTGTTTTGTCTAGATAACTGGCTCTTACCCATGTGGATTCTGCACTCAGCAAAAGGGGAAAATTTTCAAAATAGGAAAACATAACTGCAAAACTAAAGAGTTCGGCAGGGGGACTCAGGGCAGGTGTAGCACCTGAAGCTACTTTGAACTGATTTTTAAAAACTGATTGACATTATGCTGACACTGTCATGGTTGAATGATTGGACCTTTGCTGTGGTGGGCTCTAGGAGGTGGAACTTGCTCCCTGCTGAAATTCCCCTATTTAAAATAATCATAATACTGTCAGAATAAAGAGTTGTTGCTTTAACTATCCCTGCTACATCTGTATTACTATTTTCCTCTTTCATCCATTTTCCTCTCTCAACTACAATTTGTTAAGCTTTTACGGGCTTGTCTTAATAGTTTTAAAATCATTTTATTCAATAGAACCCCAAATTGGATAGAAGGATTTCCTTGGATTATGAACCTCAAAACAGAAGGTGCAGTACTCTGCTCCCCCACAGCATCAGAAACGGTACCCAGTTTTAACATACACTAAATGACTTTAGTCAGGAAACAAATGTCTACTTATAGATGCCAACTAGTTGTCTGGTTAAGACTAGCGTCTTAGCCAGAGACCTTCTACTACACAGGAGCAAAGCCTCCCTAATGTATACAGCATCCCAGCACAAACATGGGAACTGGGCACGCTTCAACAAGCGGCTATACGAGCTTTTAAACTTCTTTGACGCTACCGGGATGTATAGGTGCTGGAAGTAGGGGTGCTGCAGCACCCTCCAGCCGGAAGAGGTTTCCATCATGTACAGGGTTTACAAGTTTGGTTCAATGGCTCTCAGCACCTGCACTGCACAAGCTGTTCCAGGGCCGCTGGCTGTATCCCTGCCGGGTGGGCAGGGGCCGTGTAGGATTCAGCCGCCCGCAGGTGCGGCGTTGGCGCTCTGGGTAAGACTGATCGAACAGCAAGAAGCAACGCGAGCAGCCGCGCTCCTTCGCCAGCTCCCAAGCGAAGCCCGCAGGCTGGCTAGGTCCGGCCGCGGGTGTACCGGGGCTCTCGGCAGTAGGGGAAGCGGAATCCGACCGGGCGGAGTTTGGAGCCCGAAGGAAGGGCCCGCTTGCCTCGGACCAGCCAGCGCGGCAACACGCCCCCCCCCCCGACAGCAGCGCCCTGTCCCTCCCCCAACGGGCACGGCTCCTCCGGCCAGCCCCGCGCACCCCGCTCCGGGGGAAGGTCACTGCGAACAGGGACCCTGCCGAGGAACGGCCCCCGCACCGCACTCCCCATCCCTTAGCCCAGCCGCAGCGGGGGGGTGGGGGGGCGCAGACAGAGCCAGGCCTGGGCCACTACCGGTCCCCAGGGCCTCGCCGTCCTTGTGACCTTCCCGGCGGCCAAGGCGGCTGGGCCTGCCCCGGCCCCATCCGCATCCCCTCCCCCAGGCCCCGGCGGGGCAGAGGCGCGCGGCCACTCACCGAGGAGCGGGGGCCCCGCAGAAGGGTTCGGCCCGCGGCACAGCCGGCCCGACACACCGAGGAGGCCGCCATCTTATCCCCTCACCCCTACCGAGGCCGAACTGACCCCGAGCGGAGAGAAAAAGACGCATGCGCAGGAAGACGAGCCCTAAAAGCACAGGAGCGCACGCGCAAGTAGGCAAATTGCCGGGCGATACGCATGCGCAGGGACAGACGCTCGCATGGGCGGAGACTGGGACAGCTGTCTAGAGCAGAAAGGCGCATGCACAGAAATGGGTCTAGCGAGGCTGAGACCGTGTTGCGCCCTCTGTTGGTTGGAGGCCGATGCCGATGAGAAACTGTTCTCAGCCGGCGGGGCGGGTCCTTCCTTACCCGGGCAAATAAGGGCGCAGGGAGGGATCGCACTGGGCACGCGGCCCTGCCCCTTCGGGGCACCGGCTTGCTGCAGCCCATGAGCCCCTGCCCGGTTGGACGAGCCCCACCCTCCCAAGGGGGGGTGGATACCTACAGCCTGGGGCAGATAAGCCCTTGCCCTTGCTCATGCAGCCCCGTAGGAACTGGGCAGGGGCAAGGCTAGTCTCCTGCTAAGCCTTGGGCTCCCCTGGCCAGGCTTCCAGCAGGCCCCTGCCAGTGACAGGCCATAGGAGGGAAGCACCTGCTGCTTCTTGCTGGCCTTGCTCTGCATGGTCCAGTCTGCAGGCAGGAAACTCATCAACCCAGAGCCAGGGCCGGATTAACCTTTTGTGGGCCTCTATGGGGGCAAAGGGGCATGGTGCGAGGGGGCAGGGGCATTGGTCCCAGAGCGAGGGGCTGTTGGATCATATTAAAGAAGTTCTGTATTAAAATCACAAATGAGTTTGATTCCCCATAGTTTAAATTCCAGGGTATTACTAATGAAGAGGTCTCTTGGTTTTTGGTACTGTTTCTCTCCCTCTATGTGTGAAACCTGCAAGCTGCTAATTGTGTTAGTACATTCTAAGACAGAGTCTGTTCTCAAAGCAATTCACAGAGAGAGAGACTCAAAGCAATACTCTAACAACAGAAACAGCACCCAGAGACTCCCTGCCCTTTTGTTGTATTAACCATTGTGATTAAAATAGAGATAGAGGATGTATGTGGATGGATGCTTGGTGTGGATAATAACTGAATGATCAGGGAGGTGCCAGCCTAAGAATCCAGTGTCCATCGGCTGAAGAAGGCGTCAAGTGGAAATAACCAGAGGACCCCCGGAGGGTAGACTGGAATCCACCCAACAGCCTCAAGAATGGGAGAACCAAAGAACAAGATAACATCTAGCAGCACGGAGCTGTCAGGAATGTGCTATCTGCTGATTGATTCAGCAACAGCATGATGAAGCAATTCCCATAGACTGGCATAAGAAGAAATTCCTATAAAAATAGACTCTAAAAAGTGAGAACTTTGGGGTCTGATTCTGCAAACCAACTTCCAGGAGCATCGGATGAGCATCTGACAAGGCCCTGCTCCCTCCTCATGTCCAGGCCACCTGGCCAGTGGCTTAGCATGAGCAACTCTAAGGCTGGTAACTATGATAACAACCTTGCAGAACCTGTGTGTGTGTGTGTGTGTTTGTATGAATGAATGTGTGACTAAATATGAGATTGAATGGAATGTTATAGCTATAACTAACTGCTTACTATGATTCTTTCTGTATTCACAATAAATGTGGTATTTTGCCTTTTTCCCTTTAATAAGATCCTGCTGGTTTTTATTTTATTGCTATAACAGGGCCGCCCAGGAACGATGGGGCCCAGCCCAGGGTGGACGCGCTCTGCCCAGTTCAGCGCAAGGGCAATGTTTACAAACCAGCAGCTGCCAGATGCACACTGGCCTGCCTGGCCCTTTTCTGCACCACACACCCCTCCACCACCCAGTCCCCCCAACTCCTTATGCCCAGCACTTATGCAAAGCCCCCGACTCCCAACAACTGCACAGCACCCCATAAAGACCCCCCATTGCCCAGTGTCCCCTCCCCTGCACCCTGCCCCCCAGCTGCATTCACTGGCCTCACTGGGAGATGATTGTGTCCGCTGGGCTGAGCCGACAGTGCACCTGGGGCAAATCAGGGATCACTGTGGCCTCTCGGGAGAGGAATGATCAGTCAGGGCGGAGTGGCAGCATGTCCGGCCTGGGCTGGGCTCCCTCAGGGCTCAGTCCTGAGCCACCTGAACTCCCACCTCTTCCCCTACTGGCTGAGACCAGCTCAGCCTCTGCACCGGTCCCAGGTGGCTCAGCCCTGGGGAGATGGGAAGGGCCACACAGATGGCAGGCAGCAGAGACTGTTCGGAGCTAGAGCCACACTGGGGAGTGGGGCAGACCCCTAGGATGCAATCCCCAAGAGCCCACCCAGCCTGACTGTGCCCACTGGCCCCGAGGCCAGTAGCCCTGCTCAGCCGCATAGTGAAGCCTAGCTGCTGGGTGGCGAGCCCCCTACAGGTGAGCGGGACCCGCTGGCTGGGAGCCACTCACACAGCAAGGCCTGGGCCCTGGACTTCCCTGGGCGAGGTGCCAGACCCAGCCATGTGGATGGATTAGACAGGTCCATAATAGGCCCTTTCTCAGTGTGGGCTTGGCACTATTGTAAACCCGGTTCTGCTCAGAGCTCAGCTGCTCCCTCTCCCGCACCTCCTACCAGTCAGCACTGAGTCAGGCCCCAAGGCATTACCTCCATCAGTTTATCTCCTGCTGACAAAATACTCAGTCGTGTATAAAGCTGCAGTAGAATGAGGCAAGCTTTCCAAACAGTGTTGGAGCCAAGCAGGGTGTGAGTCAAGCCCCAGCAGTTTGGGTCAGGTTGAGCTGTTTTTTGAGCACATTAATTTTGTATTTAATCTGGTCACTCATACCCTGTTGCTCTCTGTGCTTCTTAGTGGCTGTTCCAAAGCCGGAGTGGCCGTGGCACCAGCTAGCATTAGCCTTCTTAAAACAAAGTCAAGCAATTGCAAAAAGTATTCAGAGAGCCTGGCAGAATAAGGCCATGATTATAAATAAGGTAGGCCAAAAGGACATAGTATTTAACAGTGGCTATAACGATGAAATCTGATGAAATGGTCAGCACTGACATGGATTTGAGGCTAGCCCTGACAAATGTCACATTAATAAATGACAAAAATAGCTGCTTTGTGTAACAACACAATTTATTGAGAAATATTCATAGGTGATGGGCTTTAAGTCAGATCATGTTTTCAAATTAAGTCTTAGAAGTGGAACATGAATCAGGCTAGATACTAGTTAATTATCAGAACTAATTCCTGCTTTCTGTCAACTCCTTTACAGGTCTAATAGTCTATTCACTGACTAAACACATTTTTCAGGTCCTGTATTTACTAGATGCATTAAGCTGCAGAGTTCTTCAAAGGAAGTGGTGGGGCTTGGACACTTGAAAATATTCTGTAGGAACAATCCTGTCCTGGGCAGCTAATGGACTGGATAATCTAAAAGGTCTTTTCCTTTTCTGGCATCTATGATTTTCTAAAGCACTACAAAATGTACAGTATTGATAATAAATAGTAAGCAATACCGCTATGTCACTGAATGAACCCCTGTATTCACACCCTACACAACTGTAATAATCTTTGTACAAAATATGCCTCGTGAAGTATCATTTGAAAACTAATAACTCGATCAATAATGTCATGGTGAAGTGTATGTAGTAACATTATATGGAAAGTTATGAATATAAGCTGAAGTTATGACTGAAATGTGTTTATCAGACAAGTTTGAGGAGCAGGTAAACCAGTTTCTCAAAGGCAAAGGACAAACTGACACCTCTAGCCAGGGGCAGGGCCGGCTCCAGGCACCAGCTTTCCAAGCAGGTGCTTGGGGCGGCAATTAGAATGGGGCCGCAGTCCATGTCCCGCAGTGGCAATTCGGCAGCAGCTCCGCCGCTTTTCCTGGAGCAGCAGCTTTTGGGCGGCAATTCGGCAGCGACTGCTTGGGGCGGCAAAATTGCTAGACCCACCCCGGCCAGGGGTCATTAAAGTTGATTGGCAATCACTGGTCAAGTGGCCATTCTTTGGCAGTGAAGGGGGGCAGTAACAGACCAATTTACATTTTAACCAACACCACAGAACCTCTTTCACAGCTCCATCCTCATAGCTGGAAGGAATTTCATCTAGGGGTAACTCTCAGGAAAATGCATTTCAAAGGGCAACCAGCCTATAAAAGGGGGGGGGGGAACACCCCAGATACATTCACTCTCTCTCACTCGCTTTTTCAGCTGAGAAGATAAAGGAACCTTTGAACTCTGAGAAAGGCTCTACTTGAAAATTTAGTCAGCCCTGGTGCTGGGAACATTTGGTAAGAATTTACCTTAAACCAAGTCTAGTTTGTTTAAGTTTAGTTACTAGAAAGTGATTTATCTTTATTTCTGTTGTAACCATTTCTGACTTTAATACCTTTAACTTGTACTCACTGAAAATCTCCCTCTTTGTAACTAAATAAACTTGTTTTATTCTTTATTCTAATCTAATCCAGTATTGTGTTTAAACTGAACTGTTTGGTAACTCCAGTTAAAGTAGCAACTGTTGTACGTTTACCTCGTACAGGGACAACAGACAAATATCTGGACTGTCCAGTAAAGGGCTGTATGGTGCCGAGCACACATTCTTTGGGGAAAATCCAGGACTGGGAGTGAGTTGGAATCACCCTGCAAGTGGTAACCAATTCTGGTGGAAGCCAGGGTGTGGCTGGAGCGTGCTGGCAGGCTGCAGCTATACACAGACACTCAGGCTGTGACCTGCGTGCTGTTTGTGAGGGGCCCAGACTGGGAGTTTCAGCAAAGCATTGTGAGGCACCCAAGGTTGCAGGGCAGGTGATGACAGCCCCTTACTGGTCTGGATTGCACGCCAGAGAGTGATACTCTGATTTTACTGTTCTCTCTCTATCATAAAATCTGTGCATAGTCACAGCTTGCCCCATGTGGCAAGGTTGGATTTTGCTCTTGGTTATTTTACCCACAAAGTTGGAAATGGGATGCAGGGAGGGGACAAAATCTTAGCCTCCAGACTGCGGGCTGGTTCAGTATTGCTCTTTGCAGGAAGTTTTGCACTGTCAATAGAACTGTTGTCTATTTCTATTGAAAAGCATCATCTAATTAAACAGTCAAGTGGAAAACTCTCAAGTGCAGCTTCTCTCCAGTGATATTTCATAAGAATGGCCACACTGGGTCAGACCAAAGGTCCATCTAGCCCAGTATCCTGTCTTCTGCCAGTGGCCAATGCCACGTGCCTCAGAGGGAATGAACAGAACAGGTAATCATCAAGTGATCCATCCTGTCACTCATTCCCAGCTTCTGGCAAACAGAGACTAGGGACACCATCACTCAAAGGAAAGAGCCGCACACGCACACAGACACAATCAGAGATGGTTCCTGGGTCTGAGGGGATTCACAGGGTCAGAAAATCTTGTGTGTGAAGTGGATTCATAAGCCCGTGAGATCCCAGATCTCCTGTGTCTGGAGAAGATTCCCAGCAGAAGGAAATTTCATCTTTGAGATAGATTCCCAGTTTGTCCAGTAGCTAAGTGGGGTCCCAAGGGCAGATGATCTCAGGTCTCCAGTGCCCAAAGCAGATCCTTAGCAGTAGGAGATCTTGTGTCTGCTAGATTCCCAGTGGCAGGGAATCCCATGTCACCTGCCCTTGTAAAAATCAGCCAGCTCAAAGAGTCCTCTGGAAACATGCCTTGGTGGCTCCCTCTCACCTGTTCAGCTCCTGGGGACAGTAGATGCTATTTCTGGTGGCTACAGTTTAGTGCTGGAATAAGTCTAAAAAGTCAAATAATAATAAGAGATTGGTTTGGTTTCCCCAACTCCCTGGAATAACTCCACATTCCCGTGGCTTCCCCACCACCACCTGAAGGCTCTGCATTGTGATGAAAGTGGGGTGCAGCTCATTAACATTGTTCTGTTCATCAGCCAGCAGGAGGGGACCGAGACCAATGTGATGTGTTCCCAGCTCTGACTGGCCTAAAGAATGGGTCTCTCTCTCCCGCAGGAGCTGGGTTTTTTCTCTCGGCAGGTCTCCTAGTCCCTGCTGACTCAAGGATTTCGGGACATGCACTTGATTTCCTTGCATGGCTGCATGTGCAGTAGCCCAGAAGGCCATCTGAATGGGGTAGTGTTAATGAAGGAGTCTGCTCAGAGGTCTGCATAACTGAGAAGCAATTAAGAAAAAGGACAGCAGATATAGTGGTGGTGGTGGAGAGAGAGCACATTGGCTAGGCAAGGATGGGTAGAGGAGGCACACACGCTGGCATGGCTGGTGGAGAGAAGCATGCCGGCCAGCAACTGGCAACAAATGCTGCTTTCACATCTGTAAACCTGGTGGACTACCAAGGAGACTGTTTTTCCCTAAGTGAAGCAGAAAGACTGTGCTTACTGTGACCGGCTGTGGCATGTTCTGTCCCTTCCCCCTGGTGACATAGGTAATAGCATCGTGCACGGAGGCAAAGAGGTGGTGCTTGGTGATGGTTTGGCTGAAGAAGTTGCCCTTTTCCAGCTGGTCAATGACAGAAGCTGAGGGGGAAAGAAGGTGGCACAATAACACCAGGACATCCTAGAGTGAAAGCATGAGGACTGGCTGAGGTGCCCAGCCTTGACCCCCACCCTCCACACACAGAACCACCTCTCTTTTTCTTCGCTTTTTACTGTTTGCCTTGGGGATTCTTTGCTTTGGGAAGTGCTGGCAAAATTATCCAAGCTGGAATTCAGGGAAACAGGAATGCTCCCCTGGATGTGGTCTCTGTTCTGGGGTATAAACGGACTCTGGCATTGCACCTTGGGAATTATGCCTACATGTAAGGGCTTTGGCTGATCTCCTGAATGGGGCTTGGGAAAGATTCCCCATGCACACACGCCGGCTCAAATTCAGCTATGGCAGAAGCTGATGTCAACACGAGTCACCTCAGAGGGATTTACAGCAGGTCTGAATTTGGTCCCTAACATGGGATCTGAACTATTAGTCACACTGGGTTTGAAACCAGTTCTGTGAGCAGTTTCCATCTGGGTAACATCTGAGGCTGGTATGATGTGGAGAGGAGAGGAGGCAAGGGAAGGTGAAACCAGAAGGAAGAAGGGGATTTCAGTGCAACAAGATACATCCTCCTGAAGGGAGGACTTGCTATCAAATGGAGGGTCTACAGTTTTGCTGCACCCGAGCTTTGAGGCCTCCTTACCATGGCAGCCAACAAGAAACACATCCACTTCTATCTCCCGGAAATCTCTGAATATCTGCAATGGACACAAGCACAAAGAGATGAGTCGAGCCCCTCCACAGACTCCTGTCTCTGGGGGCCATGCCCCATGCCCAGCAGCAGCAACACACGCAGAATTGGATGGGGTATGAGGTTACTAGCCAGCTGCCCCAAAGCAGCCCCAGATGTCCCCTTGGCCCCCTTTGTGCCCGCTGCTCGTTGATACCACTGACCTGGAGCCAATCTCCTGTGGGCTAGCAGGCTGCCTGGAAGACAAGTTAGGGATGTGAAACATACTCTACATCTTGTTGCCCAATTTACAGTTGACAGGCCTGGGCAAACAAGGTGATGCAGAAGATGTTAAAATGCCAATATGAGGGAGTGGGTGTGTATGTTTGAGAGAACAGCTCCTCTGTCACACACAGCAATGGCTCAGAGGTAGGGGTGGTGGGTGATGGGATTAGGGAGGGGATGGGGACAGGTTGGAGCCAGTGTCTGGTGAGATTTCACCTTAGCTGGTAGCAGAAGAACAGCGCTGAGGCACTCAACTTCCCAGCACTGGGTGTCTGAATGCTCCCAATTTGCAGAGCTCTGTAGGAGAGTCCCCAGGGCAGTTGTGCCTGGGACATTTTCCCTGCCTTTCCCCTTACGTTCTTTAGGATCTTTATGCAGACAGTATCCACAAAGTTGACGGGGGTGAAGTCCAGTATGAGGGAGTGCAGCTCGGGCTTTTTGAGACCTAAAGACTCCAGGGTGGGTTCATTGAAGGCTTTTTGGGTGCTGCTGGCTTGGAGCTCCAACTCTATCTCGCTTCCATTGGAGTCAACCACTGCAGGGCCAGATCCATTGCAGTGACTCCCCAGCTCCTGTGGGGAAGAAAACAGTCCCGCCCCCCCTGCATCAAATGAGATTATGGCATTCCTCAGGGAGCACCTCAGCCAATAGCAGACGAGCGTCAACTGACTGACTGCACCGTATCAGCGTAGGTGGCAGCAAGAAAGAGGTCTGGAAAATATCTATTTCCAATGTTGAGAAACAAGGCTTTGAAATGAGACATTAAACGGAGGCCCTGACCCCTACTGACACCAATCACCCCAGCACATGTCAGAGTGGAGTGGGAGGTGGCCCAAGCCCTAGATTAGTGACATATCTTATTCCCCAGGTGTCTGGGGAGGAGGAAGGGCCGAGGGCTGGGAGGGTTTTGTTGCTTGCTAATGGAGGGTTTGTGTTAATGGTAGAGAAGACCATTGTGGTTGAGATTTTACCATGACATTCAACTATGTCAGGCACTGTGGGTATGGGTTGAGTGAGGGCTTGGGTTTTTAAAGATCAACATAGATAAATACCTGCGTATTGGTCTCCATGTCAATATTTACAAAGCCAAAGTCATTGCTGCTGGGGTCAGATGCCTCTGAGAGCTTGAGGGTAGTTTTCTGTTACCAAAACCAGATGGGGACAGAGAACGTTAAAGAGGGGTTGGTGTAGCTGCATGGCCCACATCACCCCACAGGAGGCTTGTCAACCCCAGCAAGGAGGTTTGGAACAACGTAGGTTACAACATAAAAGCAGAACCTGATTCAGTCCAGTGAGCCACCTAGTCCAGTCTCTGATCATGGGCAGGTCAACAGAAGGTATAAAGCTGCCAGAGTGGACATTTCTGGAATAACTTGCCCATGGGGGAGGTTTCTTTCCTAGCCCAGTGTGACGAAGTGGGACTGTTCTTAATGTTTCCTCTGAATAGTGTGGGGGTGCCTCAGTTTCCCCTGTGCAGTTCTTAAGTATCTAGGTGGTGGGGTAAGGGTGTATGATCATGGCAGAGCCCTAGAGGGCAGGTGTGTGCAGGGGTCTGGACACAGAGAATGGCCGACACCCTCTTTCCTGGCAACTGATGGCCTGGGCCCTTCCCCCCTGCAAGGTGAGAGCTAAAGGGTTGGAGAACAAAGGAATCAGGTGACCTCCTGGCCCAGGAAAGGGACAAAGCCCAGAGGAGGAGGGGCTGGAGGGAGTTTCAGTTTGGGGCTGGCTGGGACCTGGAGTGAAGTGCAGACGTGGTTGTCTGGCTCACTGCCCCCCAAAATGGATCCAGCTGAGGGGTCCTGATCTCTGCACCTACAAGCTCTGTTTTAGACCATGTTCCTGTCGTCTAATAAACCTCTGTTTTACTGGCTGGCTGAGAGTCACGTCTGACTGCGAAGTTGGGGTGCAGGACCCTCTGGCTTCCCCAGGAGCCCCGCCTGAGCAGACTCGCTGTGGGAAGCGCACTGAGGGGCAGAGGAAGCTGAATGCTCCGAGGTCAGACCCAGGAAGGTGGAAGCTGTGTGAGCTGTGTGTCCTGAAGACAGGCTGCTCACAGGAAGGCGACTGCTCCAGTTTCCTGACTGGCTTCATGGGGAGCAGTTTCAGAGCATCGCCCAGGGACTCCGTGACAACTGGTGGCAGAGGTGGGATCTACTGCACCCCGTGGATGGCGCTTCCTGCAGTAAGTGACTGGGGAGCAGTAAAATGAAGGGGGATTGATGGGGACCAGGCGTGCTGAAGATTCAGAGAGAGAGACAGTTTCAGGAGGCGGTTAACTCCTGGGAGTGTGTGACCAGAGAGAAGGACTTTTGCAGTAACAGGGTTCCCCTGGGGATTGCAGCGAGTGGTCCCAGGGGCGGAGGAGTCTGCAGCTCGACCTGGCAAAGAGGTGGTGACCTTGAGAAGGGCTGGCACACTAGGGGTTCTCCCTGGAAACCGTGGGGAGCTGAGAGCACACAGGCCTGTGAGTCCACAACAACTTGGGAAGAGCGGAGTGATGGCCTGTCACCATCTCCTTAAGAAGGACATTATAACCCTGTGCAGAAAGAGAGGGTTGAGCATTGGAAAGCTCACCAAAGCAGAGTTAATCAAGCAGCTGGAGTAGTAGCCAGGCATCCCCAAGACTCCTGTCCCCGACCAGATGAGGGTCTTCACGATCGGGTTCCCCATTGGGGGATCTGAGATGCATGGGATTTGAGCTAAGTTCAAGAGAGCAAGGGGACTGTGAGAGACAACAAAAGCCTGAGAAAGAGCTGCAGCAGCAGCATGAACTGGCCGTGGTGGAGCGGAGAAGCATAGGGGACCTCCCAGGGGTGAGTGGGGATAGACCCTGGGGGGCCAGTTCCGCAGGGAACCTCAAGACTAAATTGCTGCCCATGGTTAAGGAGGCGGGGGGGGGATGTGGATGCCCACCTCACTGCCTTTGAGCAGGCTGGAGATTTGAACCAGGGGGACCCTGCGGAAAAGCCCCGGTGTCTAGCTCCCGTGCTGGGTCCCAAGGCCATAGACTCCCGTCAGCCAGATGGGTGGGGTGGTGGACAGGCTCCCACTCCTGATCCCAACCTATATGTCTGTGTGGAGTTTCCTGGGGTCAGGCCCCTCGGATCCCCAGGGGGAGTGGAAGGTGATGGTCAATGGGAAGACATTCCTGGGGTGGCAAGATCCTGGGACAGAGAGAACTGTTGTCAGGCCCTGGGTGGTGCAGCCTCAGATGCTGAGGGGCTGTGTGAGCTGGGTGAGGGTCCCAGGGGCAAAGCCCCTCGCCCTGCCTATGGCCCAGATCCCTGTGCAGACACAGGAGGGGTCGGGTTGGCTGGTTGCTGGGGTTCTCCAGGACATCAGCTGCGAGACCCTGTTGTGGGGTGACTGTGTCTCTTTGGGACAGGATCCAGGCCTTGTTCTTGTAATTCCCAAGGGTTTGAATTTGAATCCAGGGAACCAATCGGTGGAGAGGGAAATGGTCAGTGAAAATGCAGATGACCTGGCTGGCAGCAGGGAGGAGCCGCTAGGCTCAGGCTACCTGCCTGCCTGTAACCAGACCCCTAGGGCTCCCCGCCCCCTTGCACAACGGAGAGGGGGCTCACGCTGGCTCTGATGCAGTGAGGAAAGCAGCAAAGCTCGCTGCCTACCCCCACTGGGTCAGCAAGGGCAGCGCTGAGCACGGTGGGAGCTGAGACCCCAGTTGAGTGGGGGGAGACACAGGCAGGGCAGGGTATCTGTTGGGAGCGGCAAGGTGCTTGGTAAGGAAAGTTTGGATGAGCCTAGGCAGCCTTGTGAGATGATGGCTTTGTCTAGTCAGCAGGGTGGGAAGGCAAGGAGAGTGGAGGATGAGTGTCTCTGGACCTTACCTGTTAGCTGGATGGAGAATTGTGACAGTGAAGGAAACGTGCCTGTGTTTGTCAGGGGTATTGACTTGCCTATGGAGGGAGCTACCCTGATCTCCAAGCAGTTGTCTGTGACCAGCCTTGTGTGCCGGGACAAGGGGAATGAGATCCCAAGCTGTGTGTCTGGGAAAGGAGAAAGTGTGTCTGGCTCTTCTTTATCTGTGGAGCAGACAGAAGGGGCCTTTCAGCTTGTGATGGTTGAGGGTAGTGCAGTTGTCTCAGAGTTTGTTCTGGATTCAGCTAAAGCCCAGGAAGGGAATGGCCCTAAGTTTGTGTCTGCTCAGGAGAATGGCCTTGTAACTAGGTCGCATCCAGTTAGTGTCTATGTAAAATCCCAGAGACCAGACAATTCTGGTGCTTGTATTTTGCCTCTTGCTAGTGTGTGGCTGGGAAAGGGTGTAGCAACTCTGTCTGATCAGGGTGAGATCCTAGCCAGGGCACAAGGAGAGCATGAAGGTGATGAGATTGTGTTACCTACTGAGGGTCTGGAAACCTGTAGCAAGAAGGAAAAGATTCCTGAACTTGTGTGTGGCAAAGGGAAGGAGAATGCTTCTGACCTTTTATCTAGGACGTCTGTAAGTTTGCCTGAAAGGGGATTGTGTAGGAATCCGCCGGATGGGCCGGAGGTAATTCTGGATGTAAGGGAGACCCAGAAAGCATCTGTTGTTGCTCAGGAAAGTGTTCCTCTAGAGCAAGCCCTAGGTGAAGAGGGTAAGAGCAGAATTTCTGTGAGAGGTGAATTGTTGCATAGAAAAGCCCTAGGAAAAGGAATCCTCATGGAGTCTTTGCAAGCAGTTTACTGCAACTGAAGGGTGTGAAAGTGATTTAATCAAGAAAGTTTCAGTTCCTAACAGCCAGAAATTTTCTGTTGTGAATGGATCCACTGACTTTCCTGTTGAAAGATCCAGTGTGGATAGCTCTGAGAAGGTCTCAGATGAAGTGAAAGCTGTTAAGAAAGTTAAACAGTCCGAAAACCAAGTGGCTGTGTTTGGCCAGCTTGTTGGGGAGAAGACCCAATCTCAGTTTGACCCCTTGGGGTTTTGGGGTGGCCAAAGGGCACGGGCCGCATAAACCTTCCCACATGTGGCCTGCGAGTGCTATCGACCACCCCCGACCTAAGGGAAGGCATGAAACTGGAAGGGCCTGGTGTAACTCCTACCAAGGAATAGGAGAGATGCTGGGGCATCCATGGGAACGTTGGTGGCTTCAAACTTCCCCAGGTCACCGACTAAAGTGACCCTGCTCAGTTCGATCTCGAAGGGGGGAGAGATGTGACGAAGTGGGACTGTTCTTAATGTTTCCTCTGAATAGTGTGGGGGTGCCTCAGTTTCTCCTGTGCAGTTCTTAAGTATCTAGGTGGTGGGGTAAGGGTGTATGATCATTGCAGAGCCCTAGAGGGCAGGTGTGTGCAGGGGTCTGGACACAGAGAATGGCCGACACCCTCTTTCCTGGCAACTGATGGCCTGGGCCCTTCCCCCCTGCAAGGTGAGAGCTAAAGGGTTGGAGAACAAAGGAATCAGGTGACCTCCTGGCCCGGGAAAGGGACAAAGCCCAGAGGAGGAAGGGCTGGAGGGAGTTTCAGTTTGGGGCTGGCTGGGACCTGGAGTGAAGTGCAGACGTGGTTGTCTGGCTCACTGCCCCCCAAAATGGACCTAGCTGAGGGGTCCTGATCTCTGCACCTACAAGCTCTGTTTTAGACCATGTTCCTGTCGTCTAATAAACCTCTGTTTTACTGGCTGGCTGAGAGTCACGTCTGACTGCGAAGTTGGGGTGCAGGACCCTCTGGCTTCCCCAGGAGCCCCGGCTGAGCAGACTCGCTGTGGGAAGCACACCGAGGGGCAGAGGATGCTGAATGCTCGGAGGTCAGACCCAGGAAGGTGGAAGCTGTGTGAGCTTTGTGTCCTGAAGACAGGCTGCTCACAGGAAGGCGACTGCCCCAGAGTCCTGACTGGCTTCATGGAGAGCAGTTTCAGAGCATCGCTCGGGGACTCCATGACACCCAGTATACAGTGGTTGGCTTTATCCATCCTAAGATTTCGTTTGCTGTTAGGACTGCCCTTGTGCAATGAGAGGAGGTTTTCGCTGAGCTGTCTGCAATGGCAGCTAGCTGCCTACACCCACCCCCCATTCTCTCCCCTACGAATATTACCATTAGTAAATATATTCTACACCAGGCCTAGAGTGGAAGCTTCTGGGGCACCCCACTGCTAACATTTGCAATATGGAAAATTGATCATTTTTTCAGGAGAAGTGGTGGAGAGAGGACTGGACCTGGGTTCTATTCCTGGTTCTGCCACTTGCCTGCTGTGTGACCTGAGGCAAGTCACAGCTATGTGCCTCAGGTTCCCCACGTATAAAATGGGAGTAAAGATCTGACCTCCTCTGTGAAGTGCTTTGAGATCTTCAGCCAGTTTTGATCAATGACAGAACTTTAGCTCACCCTATGACAACTTAGGGTCCCTAATGGCCTCTTCTGAGAGAATTTGCCTTTTGAAAGTCCAAATAACTTTTGCCAACTGAGTCTCCTTTATTTGCTCTTTACTTGACACACTCAAAGGATTCTAATAAATTAGAGAGGCATGGTTTTCTCTACAGATGCTGTGCTGGTCTGTTCCCATCATATCATGTCCATGTAGGGGGTGTATAAGTCACTCTTTAATTATTTGTCCTGGCACTGAGTTAGGTTCATTAGTTTGGAATTCTCAAGATCACACCTTGCACTTGTTTCTAATAGCTGACCACTCACCAAATGTGAGTGAATCAGTGAATCACTGGCTCCTTAATTATTAACACTAGTAGCCTCCTCCCCAACCTTGGACACAACTCCAGTGTCAGGTGGTTCCCTAGGATTTCTCTTCCATGCCTGATGGCTCCAATCAGAGTACAGATGCCTGTCAGGCTCAGGAACATTCCCCAGGGGCCAAGGCCTACCCTTGGGTTCCCCAGTAGGGAAAGATGAGCCATTTCCAGTGTGGGTCCATCTTTGATTCTGAAGAGTAGGGACAGCCAGTTATGTCTCAAGAGAGGGATTAGGGAAAGAGAGGGAGAAGTGGGGGCAGGGAGGAATGGAGACCTCGGAAGAGGGAGTGAGACGAGAGAAAGAGGAAGGAGGAGACCAAGAGAGATGTGTACGGAGAGAGGAGGATGAGGATATGGTTGAAGGGAAGGAGAAAGAGACAGACTGGAGGGAACCCCAGAAGGAAGGTTCTGGGAGGGATAGGATACAGAAGGACCTAGACAAATTGGAGGATTGGGCCAAAAGAAATCTGATGAGGTTCAATAAGGATAAGTGCAGGGTCCTGCACTTAGGACGGAAGAACCCAATGCACAGCTACAGACTAGGGACCGAATGGCTAGGCAGCAGTTCTGCGGAAAAGGACCTAGGGGTGACTGTGGACGAGAAGCTGGATATGAGTCAGCAGTGTGCCCTTGTTGCCAAGAAGGCCAATGGCATTTTGGGATGCATAAGTAGGGGCATAGCGAGCAGATCGAGGGACGTGATCGTTCCCCTCTATTCGACATTGGTGAGGCCTCATCTGGAGTACTGTGTCCAGTTTTGGGCCCCACACTTCAAGAAGGATGTGGGTAAATTGGAGAGAGTCCAGCGAAGGGCAACAAAAATGATTAGGGGACTGGAACACATGAGTTATGAGGAGAGGCTGAGGGAGCTGGGATTGTTTAGCCTGCAGAAGAGAAGAATGAGGGGGGATTTGATAGCTGCTTTCAACTACCTGAAAGGGGGTTCCAAAGAGGATGGCTCTAGACTGTTCTCAATGGTAGCAGATGACAGAACGAGGAGTAATGGTCTCAAGTTGCAGTGGGGGAGGTTTAGATTGGATATTAGGAAAAACTTTTTCACTGAGAGGGTGGTGAAACACTGGAATGCATTACCTAGGGAGGTGGTAGAATCTCCTTCCTTAGAGGTTTTTAAGGTCAGGCTTGACAAAGCCCTGGCTGGGATGATTTAACTGGGAATTGGTCCTGCTTTGAGCAGGGGGTTGGACTAGATGACCTTCTGGGGTCCCTTCCAACCCTGATATTCTATGATTCTAAGCATTTGGCAGAGAACCTTTTTCTTCTTTGTCTCTTCCTTCTTGTCCTTCTCCTGCTGCTTCTTCTGTTTCTTGAGGGCTTTCTTCTTCTTCCCAATGAGGTAATCGACATTAATGCCACTCTGCAAAAGATACAGCTCCCTGGGATACGGAAGCCACTGACCTGCTGTCTCCCAACCCACTTCCCAGTGCAGGGAGTCCCTGCAGCTGTTCCTGCACAGAATGGAGCTCTCTCCCTCCACAGTCTTTTCTTGGCTTCTGGGAACAGGAGAGCTTGGAGCACTGATTAACTGTGGGAACAGAGCCCAGGAGCAGGAGAGGAAGGGTTGGCTTGCAGTTTATGCAATGGACTGGGCCTCAGGAGAGCGGGGTTCAATTCCTCCCTTGGGCCTGTGTCTCAGTTCCCCGCCTACCTCAGAAGGGTGCTGTGAGGAGAACATTGCTGGTGTGTGAGATGTTCCAACACTATGAGGATAGAGGCCATATTAGCCCCTCGCTAGATCCACTACATACTGGGGAAGGGAGAACCCCTGCACTGTAGCATGAGAGCAGAGAGAATCAGGACTGTGCAGCTGTGCTGCTCTCCCAGCTAGACTGGAGAATAGCACCCCAGGCCTGAGATGACCTCCTGGCCAAGGTACTGGAGACCAGGCTGTAGAGAGGTCAGGCCTTGCCCCAGAGTGTGCTACGTGAACCCATCTCTGCCCCTGCCTCACCTTCTCCTTCAGGGCCTCTGCATACAGCTCAGCGTTGGCAAAATACACTGTGGCAGAAGAGCGGAAAATCTTTACACCTGGAATTTCCTCAGTCTGGAAACAAAGGCATGGAGGAAGTTGTGGGAGGGACACTGCCTCAAAGAGGTGGGGGCTATTCTGGGTCGTGGGGGCTGGAGGGGGATCAGTAATAGGGAGAGCTTGAGACATCACAGAAAAGCAAAGCCACGCCCCACAGTATCTCTGGGCTCCCCTCCTCCTCAGCTCCCTCCTGAGGGCTCCCCATTCTCCTGCCGCTCCACCTCAGGTACTTGGAACTGCTTCCCTCACAGCAACCCTTAGAGCAGTGATTCTCAACCAGGGATACGTATAGCACTGGGGGTATACAGAGGTCTTCCAAGGAGTATATCAACTCATCTAGATATTTGCCTCGTTTTACAACAGGCTACATAAAAAGCACTAGTGAAGTCAGTACTAACTAAAATTTCATACAATGACTTGTTTATAGTGCTCTATATATTATACACTGAAAATGTAAGTACGATATTTATATTCCAATCACTTTATTTTATAATTATATGATAAAAATGAGAAAGTCAGCCATTTTTCAGTGATAGTGTGCTGTGACACTTTTGTATATTTATGTTCGATTTTGTAAGTAGTTTTTAAGGGAGGTAAAACTTGGGGCAGGCAAGACGAATCAGATCCCTGAAAGGGGTACAGTAGTCTGGAAAGGTTGAGAACCCCTGCTTTAGAGCCCCCAAAGTCCCTACAGGGTCCCACCATTAGCAATGCCTGCAGCTTACACAGCTGAACTGGAAGGGGACCTGGCTTTCTAGGGGTTTGTAAAGTGCCAGGCACACTCCCAGTGCTCTGGACAGGAGGAGCTCCCCCTCCCCAGCGGGAAGGGAAAGTGGCATCCAGTCCCTGAAGGCCAGTACTCACAGGCACAGATAGACAGGGAATCCCCAGCTCCTTCTGGGAAGGACAATGCCTGGGAAGGACTTTAACCCTTTTACTCCTGGATGTGCCCCATCTCGGCTCCCCTGGCTGCTCATGGCAGATTTGGCCCCAGTATCCTGATTTGCCTAATACATTCAGCAGCAGCAAAGGAGCTGGTCTGTCTTCCTTCATGGGTCCCCTCTGGCCACTCCCTCAACTATCTCACCACCTGCTTGTACCTTGTTATATTCCACCATGTCTCTGTAGATGTCTGTGTTGGAAACCTGCCCCAGGATGGAGTAGCGGGGCCTGAGGGGAGACAGAGAAAGAGAGCAGGGTTAGCAAAGGTACTGTCTATCCCTCGGGGAGTGATGCTGTGCCTTACACGCAAAGTATTGCCCCAGTGACCTGGTGGTGATATAAGACTGACAGAGCCATGCTGTGAGAGGGCAAAGTAGTGCTAAACCAGGCTAAAGCCTTGTGTGCGCCCATGAGCTGCAATTAGTTATTTGATTCATCCCTGGGTGGTGAAGGTGGGCAGGGGTACAGAATTAATAGCAACTTTTCAGCAAATGGGCTTCTCGGACTGTGCTGATGTCATCAGCGGTTCATATGTGCCTATTAGCAGCCTCCTGTGGTGTACACACGAGTATACAGACAGGGCTGGGTACTACTAGTCGCTCAGTAGCACTTACTGGAGCACAGAGGGAGGTGCATGGTATATGGGGACAGTGCTACTCACAGCTGGGTCCGAAAGATGACTGTGAGCAGGGCAAACGCCACAGAGACCCCCAGCCCCATGTCTAGGTTCAGAAGGAGGGTGGCCACGAAGGTCACGAGCCAGATGAGCTGTAGCAGACAAAGGCAGGATAAGTGCTGGGGAAGAGGAACAGGTTTGTGGTAGACACTGGCTATTTTGGTGTGACGTTCACTAATGCACTGGCCATCACTGCCAATGCTGATGCTGCCATGCAGTCCCAGGGAGAGCTGTACTGTGGGAGGGACCTTCCTTCAGAGGAGATGTTAAAACAAGGCCCTGCCTGCTTGTCTCTAGTGGGAATCCAGGGTGGAAGTTAGAGATCCCAGGATGCCCTATGAAAAGGGGACGCCAGTGTCCTGGCTGGCATCCCCGCTTTGTTAAAAGCGCCCTCTCTGATGTACCAAGAGGGATAAGCTCATGCTGAGTGCAGATTGGCTATTGCATTTGCCTGCAGAGTCTCTGTGCTGCTGGGATCCAGTTCCCTGCTCTGAATCCTGTGGGGATCTGGTTCCCTGCTCCGAAGCCCCCAGGGCTGCAGCAAGGTGAAAGCAGAGATGGGCTTGAGCCATGGAGGTTAGATTTGGATCCAGATAGCTTGAGTTCTAGTTCAGGCCCATTGCAGAAAGAGGCCTGCACTGTGAGGTCCAGAATCTGGTCCCTGTGGTTTGGGGTTCAGAGTCAGAGTCCTGGTTCTGACAAATTTCTATGGCCCAAATTCTATACTCAGTTGGTTCAAGCCTGGCAAGTTTCCTGGGGGAACTGCCACCTCCCTTACTAAGGGGCTGCCAGGAGCCAGATCAGGGCAGCACTGAGGACTTGCCCTTTTTGTGCCCTCCAAAGGCAGAGCCCTATGGGGCTTGTGTTAGGGGAATCAGGCCCCATGGTCCAAGGCCCATGAAGGCCAGTTGTGTTCCTTACCAGATCTATGCGATTGGACCTCCATAGCATGCAGAGGTCTGTGAACTGCTTGAACATGCCCTTCAGGTTCACAATGACGATGGCAGCTAAGATGGCCTGGAAGAGAAATCCCCAAAGCTGTAAGCATCAGCGGGCACTGATGGCTCCAGGGGCCTGCGTTTCCCACAAGCACCTGCCTGAACAGAAAAGGGTAGCCCTTCCCCACTATTACTCTGTCCCTCCACATGGGACCTGACCTGACGGCAGAGCAAACACTGAGTGAGGAAGCTCAGGCTTTGACCCCCAGTTCAGTGATTCAGCTAAAGTGAGGGAGGGATAGAAAGGAAATGCTGCCAAGGAAACAATGACCTGCCAGTGGAAGGTGAGACCTAGGGCATTCCCTTTTGCAGAGACCATTGAGTCAAACAACACAGCTGGATTTTTAAAGGCAGAAATGAAGCGATGGTAATTAACAACCCCCCCTGTAATTAAGGGAGCTGTGGTAATGCAAAGGGGACTCTAGCCTCATGCAGCAGAATACTTGTCAAAACCATAAGGGTAGCCTAAAATTCCTCCTTACCTGTAAGGGGTTAAGAAGCTCAAATAACCTGGTTGACACCTGACCAAAGGAACCAATGGGGACAAAAGATACTTTCAAATCTGGGTTGGGGAGAGAGGGTTTGTTTTGGGTTCTTTGTTTCTGTGGCTGTTCTCTTGGGACTGAGAGAGGCCAGACACAAATCCATCTTCTCCAACCCATCCTAATCCACGTCTCCAATATTGCAACCAGTATAGGTAAGCCAGGCAAGGCGGATTAGTTTATCTTTTGTTTTGCTTGTGAATTTTCCCTGTGCTAAGAGGGAGGTTTATTCCTGTTTTCTGTACCTTGAATTTTCCCTGTGCTAAGAGGGAGGTTTATTCCTGTTTTCTGTAACTTTAAGGTTTTGCCCAGAGGGGAATCCTCTGTGTTTTGAATCTGAATACCCTGTAAAGTATTTTCCATCCTGATTTTACAGAGATTATTTTTACCTTTCTTTTTTTCTTTTTAATAAAATCTTTCTTTTAAAAACCTGACTGATTTTTCCATTGTTCCAAGACCCAGGGGTTTGGGTCTTTGATCATTGTGTAACCAATTGGTTAAGATATTATTCTCAAGCCTCCCTAGGATAGGGGGTGTAAAGGCTTGGGGGGATTGCTGGGGGAAGAGGAACTCCAAGTGGTCCTTTTCCCTGGTTCTTTGTTAAATCACTTGGTGGTGGCAGCATACCTCAGTCCAAGGACAAATAGAGATTTGTGCCTTGGGGAAGTTTTTAACCTAACCTGGTAGAAATAAGCTTAGGGGGTCTTTCATGTGGGTCCCCACATCTGTACCCTAGAGTTCAGAGTGGGGAGGGAACTATGACAGTGCTAGCTGGACTCCTGCAGGAGTCAGGATGGGAGCATTTCTCTGTGTGTCACTGCATCACACAACTGGATAGAAGGGTTATGGATGGTTTATCTGTCATCCTGTGGTGCCTCGAATGCCGGATAGTGCTAGAGGAGGGACACTGTAATAGATGCACCAATGATCTGATCCAGTGCGTCGGAGGAGGATACTAGACAGGATGCATGGACCAATGATCTGATCCAGTGTGGCAGGGGAGGATACTTGGGAGGATGGACCAACTACGGGAACTCACTTGTCCCTATATTTTTATTGGGCTTGTGACCCATTTTTGTCCTTCATGGGCTGATCTATAAGTGGTGCCAGTGGCTGTAATGGGCCTGGAGACTCAGGGTAACTGTACAGACGGACGAAGAGGCAGGAAGGCAGGCAGAGGCAGGCAGGGCTAGGACAATACGTACTTTGGGTAGGTCTTGGAAGAGCTGCCCAATCTTCAAAATGGTCACCAAGATGAGAAGTGAGGCGATAACCCCGGCCACCTGGAGACGAGAGAGGAGAGATCAGTGAGAGAAGGGTGTGCATGGACATTTCCAGCTCCCATGCAGAGACACCACCTGTATGTTGTGCCTGAGGTAATGGGCACCATGCTGGCCCCAGAGAGAGCATGCTGGGCGAAAAGGGGATGCGGGCAAGCTCATGTAGGAAGGTGTCTGGCCGGTGATCCAGCATGTCCCCCTTAGGCCCTCTCTCATGTTCCCATCAGCTCTGCAAGTGCCAGAGCAAATGACAGGCAGCCCTTGCCCTGCGGGTGGGAGTTATTTATGAGAATTGCCCCACTGCCCCCAGCTCTCTGCTCCCAAAGGAGCATCAAAAACAATTAACCCTTTAACTACTCATTTGGTCTGGCAGATGATCCAGCCCATGAATGGTGGGTAATTACCGCCCATCCACTGCCCACTGTCACCATAGGTTAACACCCTACCTGGTTTTCAACAACACCTTCCTGGGGTTTTCCCAGTCAGGCCAGAGATGATAGGGGAAGCTTCCTTGCCTCATGATGGAATCCTCCAGGATTCCTCAGGGCTGAAATTAACGGGAATACCAGCCTTATGGGACTCACCTGACTGTTTCCTCCAGTGGCCTCCTGCACCAGGGTCCGGGACATGGAGCAGCTGATGCTGAAGCACTGGAAAAAGCCGCCTACGAAATTACAAATCCCCAAGGCGAACAGCTCCTGCAAGGGGCAAAGCAGTGTGAGGGGTCAGGAACTGCATGGAGGCTCCAGCCCTTGCTGGGCAAAGCAGAGCAGGCCCCCGCCTGGTGTCATGAGAGACCCCGAAGAGAGGGATGGGCACTGCTCAGACTCAGATTCCTGGGGAGTGCAGGTGTCGATGACAAAAACAAAGAATAAAAAAATAAAAAAAAAAAAGGGAAGAGAGGCTGGAGGGGAGAGCCCAGAGCGTAGTGGGGTCCTCACCTGGTTACTGTTCACCTTGTAGCCATGCTTCAGGGCAAAGATCTTGCCCATGGAGATGGAGATGGCATAGCCCACCACGGCGATGGCAAAGGCATTGCCCACCACCTGCCCAAAGTAGCTGACATTGGGAGCCACTGGTGGTTTCATCCTGCAGCCAAGAAAAGGAAACCTGGCTGGAAAACGGCATTCCCTAAGGGATGACAGCCTGCTCCCCCAGCACAGCCCTGCCGCGCCATCCCCATGTCACAGAGGCTGTAGCAGAAAAACGTAACATTCTCTGCCCATAATGAAGTGCCTGCTAAAGAGCCCAGGCTGCACCCTCACTCACCCACTGGGGATGTTGCCCACAACAGCAATCCCAAACTTGGCCTTCAGGCCAGCTCCATAGGAGATCCCCGTGGAGACGACGATCTGAAAAGAAGGCACGGTGTGAGGCAGAGTGTCCCTGCCATGCAACCCCCATGAGCCTGATAGAGAACAGCAGATGCGTGCAGGGGTCTGTGCAGGGCCCTCCTTGGAGGGGATCAATGAAAGGGGCCAGCCTAGCTGAAAACCCCAGACTGGTGGGTAGAGCCCACAAGCAGCTAAGTGCATCCCCCCAACCAAGGGAAGAGCCCCAGGTCCAAGAATCAGACAAAAAAGAAATAAACCAGACCAGGAGCACTTTGAAATGAACCAGACCAGGTGAAGGGTTTCAGGAGGGGATGGGATGGGGACAGTGAGCAGAGAACCCCAGATAGAGCCCACGGCCCCATGGAGTAGGCAAGGGCAGCTGAGTCTCCATGACCCATTTCACCCAGAGACAAGCAGGGGCCACTCAGGTCTGGTTGTGAGTTTGGGCTGAAGAGGGGCTGGCTGTCCAATAGGAACTGAACTCATTATGCACCGCCAACAGGCACTGCTAGCCTGGGCCAGATTTAACTCGGGGACCTGCAGATGGAAGGCGATAGGGCTGCCCTTCTGGGCTATGAATGCAATTGTCACCCCTGGGGCCAGTGGATTTGCTGGCTGAGAGACCTGGCTCTGGGTGCTCCCAGCTGCACCTCTCCTGGCAGCTGATGTAAGAGGAGCCCATCAGCAGCCCTGACCCTGGCACAGCCCCTGCTAGCGAAAACTGCTCTCCTTGGACCACTGGTTTTCAGACTTTTTGTATTGTGACCCCTTTCACACAGCAAGCCTCTGAGTGTGATCCCCCCCATACATTGAAAACAGAGGGGGGGGGATTCATTTAATTTAATGGAGGCTCGGGGCTGTCAGCCCCATAGAGCTGACAGCTCGCAATCCCCACGTCACCACCTTGCAACCTCAAGGTGTCATGACCTCCAGTTTGAGAACCCATGCTTTGGACAATCCCAGGGAAATCTCAGCCAGAGACAGCCCACTCCCTGGCCGGCCCCAGCACACACCCGCTGGGGGAAGCATTCTAGGAAAACCGGGGCTTGCATCTGGAACACCAGCAGTGAAACTAAGCCAAAACCTGGCCATCTTTGGGCCACGCTGCCTAACCTACCCAAGTGCCAAAACCTCCCGACCTCACCAGAGGAGACGAAACACTAGCATGAGGGAGAAAGGGGCAGCCACTAAACAACAACCAGTACAGGCACCCAGCAGAGAGCCGAGACCCTGTTCTGTGGGGTGACAGCCTGCCCTGTGCGGAGTCCCATGGGGCTGGGGTCTCTGAATGCCATGCAGTTCGTGACACGCCCCTCCTTACCATGATGAATTCTATTGGGATGGGCATGGGGAGCTTGGAGGCGAACTTGGCACTGAGCATCTTGACAGGGAGGATGGTGACCATGGCGATCAGGTTAGTGACCAGGGCGCCCACGTTGGTCTGTGGCAGCTTGGTGCAGATCTCAATGAAGGCCTACAGGGAGAGGAGGAGGGGAAACCATGACACCGAATCCGTTCAGGAGACAGAGCCCCGGTGCAGAGGGGCCACCCACTGGCTACGTCCCGTGGAATCAGAGAGCATCAGTACGTGCCCACGTTCACATCTCGGCACTGGCTGTGCTATCCCCCGGGCAGGGGTCCTGTCATCCCCTGTGTACATTTGGCAGCTCGCACAGAGTGGGCCTGTAGTGGCTGGGGTCGCCAAGCACTAGTGCGATACAGTAAGTAATACAGACTGCATACCCATAGGGTGCTGCACTGGCCACATCCCAAGGAAAACCAGCCCGAGAAAGCCCAGTCACTGCCTGATCCCAGTGAACACCCAGAGAGCACTACTCGCCTGGGAGTTCTAGGGGAATCCCAGCTGCTGAAGAGCCCCCCCATCCCATATAGCCCCAATGCAGACCCCATCAACCCTGGTCTGGCCTCAGCACAGGTCCCTATTAGCAAACACTGCTCCCCTTGGAAATCCCAGCCCAGTCTGACCCCAGCAAACCCCATTAGCAAACGTTGCTCCTCTGGGAAAGTGGCAGGACTGGATTCTTCCATGGTTAAGAGATTTATCAGAAAACGTTAGTGGCAGCATCCAAAATCCTGGGGGCGGCAGATCCCCTGCTGGTGTATGTGGTCATAGCTCCACTGAAGCCAATGGATCCCACTGAAGTCCATGCAGCTATGACCATTGACATCAGCTGAGGAACTGGTTATATAAAATATGAGGAGCTTGGTCCCTTTCCATGTGACTAAGATCTGGCACATGACACCTATTTACCAATCAGCTGCCAGCAGTTTGGGTTGGTTCACAGCTTTCATAGAATCATAGAGTTGGAAGGGACCTCAGGAGATCATTTTGTCCAACCCCCTGCTCAAAGCAGGACCAATCCTCAATTTTTGCCCCAGATCCGTAAATGGCCCCCTCAAGGATTGAACTCACAACCCTGGGTTTAGCAGGCAAATGCTCAAACCACTGAGCTATCTCTCCAGTAAATACAGAATTTTGTCCCTATCAGATGTTCCTTCATTTTATGGATGGAACAAGTGGACCATATCCTGACCTCCTGATTCAGGCAAATTCCCATGAAAGTCAACAAGAGTAAAACTGAGGGAGGAGGGGACCAGTGTTTGGCCCTTAAGAATATCTGCACTCATCAGTCTAATTTGTCACTGGGGATCCCCAGGGGTTCTCCAAACTGTGTGCAGCCCCAGAGAATGTTTTTGTGCACCCACACCTCTTGTCTGAAAGTGTTCTGTAACAGGAGATGTAGGATCAGCGCTGGAATAGTTAAATCCCCCCATCCCCACCTGCCACCTGCCCTAGCTGGGCTCTACTTACAGCGAACATGGAAAATGGCCCTGACTGCTCAGCCACCTCCACCCCAAAGACGTACTTCAGCTGGGAGACCAGCACGTGGACGGCAGCGGCTGTGGTGTAGCCCCGCACCAAGGGCTCGGACAGGTAGGTGACCACAAATCCGAACTGCAGCATCCCCAGGGCTATCTGGAAAGAGACCCAGCAATTGTCGGCAACCAACTTCCTCTCGTAGGGTTCTCACCCCGACGTCAGCCTCGTCTGGGAATGGTGGGGCATAACTAAACATAAGGGTCGCCTTGGTCAGAACTACAAGGCTTGGGGGACAAACTACAACTTCAAGGCTGCCACCTCTTTCAGTTTTCCTGAGGAACAAATAGAACACTTGTATTTTTGCCCCAACAGCCTTGCTTGCCCTGCAAATTCAGTGGGACAGAACTTGCAAGGGTCTGTGCTGGGAGGGCCAGCCCAGGGGGCACCCAAGCTGCACAACTGTGGTTTGTGCTCAGGGCAGTCCATGCAGCAGAGTACACAGGGAGGCTGAATGACATCTCTAGCACTTGACCAGGTGGCTGTTTGGGGTAGCAACCTTTGGAAAGGATGGGGGACAACACAGAAGTCTGGTGTGCTGGGCAGAACCTGGGACCCCTGGTTCCCAGGCTGGTGGGACTGAGAGTGGAGATCTCACTTCACACACCATGCTGATTGGCCTAGCCACAAGCGAAGCAGGAATCAGCCTCAGGGAGGGACAGTGTCCCCAATCCTGCTCTGGGAGGGGCTCACAAACATCACCAGGGGGCTGCAGTGAGCCCAGCCTCTGGACTGGTGCCAGGATGGACCCTTCAGGAATCAGCTGCGTGGCATCTCCCCGAGGACCAGCTCGAGGTCTCCAAGGGTAAGTACAGCTTCTGCCCTTCAGGTAGTGCCCAGCCACTGAGAGACATGATGTGAGCAGCAGGGCTGGTCTTGGTGCTGGGGGGTGGAGGAGGAATGCCCCCTGCCCATGCTGTTCACCTGCCCTGGGGGGGGAAATGGGAGCAGCTGAGGCCCAAAGGAGGAAAACAGAGCAGGGAGCATGAGCCCAGCAGCACAGAGAGGTCAGGCCTGGTCAGGGACAGATGAGAGATAGGCATGGCCCTCTCTGACTTGGATCTGTCAGTGTCCCAGGGTGTACTGACCACCTCCACCCCTTGAACACTGGCTCTGCCCATCCACCAGCCTTTGGAAACAACCCAGCCGGGATCCTGGCCCAGTCTCCTGCCTCCCCCAGAGCACCCTGCTCACCTGGAAGACACCCACCAGCACGGTGAGTGTAGCCACTAGTTCCACCCTGGCGCTGTCTCTCCTTGCCTCGTTGAGGACTGTCTCATTCGTGCCATTGACCGGATCCATGAAGTTGCTGTTGGGCATCAGCGAGCCTGTCACGCTGCCGATCATGATGGAGATGACAGCGAAGGGACCTGCGTGGAGGCACATGGTGAGGTCATGGAAGTCGTCAACTCAGGCCTGTGCCCTGGCAGATGATGCGTAGCCGAGACCTGCCCACCCTGCATCCTCTTGAGAGCGGGGTCACACCCAGGGTGTCTCTGCTTATCACCAGTGGAGGGGCTCCCTCGTGTAGCCAGCACAGCTACCCAGCTGCTCACTCATCTGGATCTGGCTCACGGCGTCACGCTGAGCGCTCAGCTAGGGATGTGCAAGAATCGCCCACAGGGGGCGTGTGGCTGCTGGCACAGCGACTGCTGAACGCTTTTTGTGTGGGCAGAGAGAGGGCTGTGCGCAAACTCCTCCAGTCCTGGGGGGAGGACGCGAACCTGGCCAGTTCCCTGGCAGTGGTGAATGTGTGGGCCTGAGTCTGAGCTGTGAGCATAGGCCAGGGGGAGGTTCCTGCTTTTCATGCTCTACGCTCCTGGCTCTGGCCACTTTTGTTTCCTTGCCGATGCAGGAGTGCAAGGTTCCCACAGGCCCCTGCCCTGGGCACCCCCAGCTCACCCACAAGCCCCCCATCCTGGGCACCTCTAGTTCACCCACGGCTCACCCACAGCCCCCTGTTCCCCCTCACCCACAGCCCCCCATCCTGGGGACCCTGGCTCACCCCAATCGCCCAACTGCCTGCTCACCCACTGAGATGTGCCTAGATGTCCCAAACAGGAAGTACAGGACGACAGGATATAAGGATGTATAGAGGCCGGTGACGGGAGGCACCCCTGCCAGGAGTGCATAGGCCAAACCTAGACACAGAAATGCAGGCAGGAGAGTTACTAGAGGCTCCCCCACATCACCTACACCCCCACCCCAGCTCCTCACCCTCCCACATCCCATGCACAGCTCCCCCCAGCTCCCCACCCTCCCTGTCCCATGCACACCCCACCCCAGCTCCCTGTCCCTTTCCACACACACTAACACCAGACCCACCGCACTCTACACCCACCCCTGCGCCCACCCATACACATGAACCCCTAAAGATATATTCCTCCCCCATGCCTACAGCATGTACCGCAGGGCTACAGCCTTTGGCCCACAGGCGAAAGGGATGAGAGACGCCTGGCTGCGCCCCAGAGCGATCACCCCCAGACGAATGTGTTTGCAGGCACTCCCATGGCAGAGGTGGGGGCTGTGGTACTTACCCTGGGGGAGGTGCATGATTCCCACACTGAACCCCGAGGCAATATCACCGAGGACCCAGTCTCTGACTGGGTACCGGGGCAGCCAGCTCAGGACCGGCAGGAACCGGAAGAGAAGGGACTTGGCAGCGCCACATGAGCACCTGGGGGAGGGTGGGAAAGCCACGACTGAGGAGAACGCTCTAGGCTGCACTAGGGCCCTACAGAGTCAGGCAGGCTGGAGTAAGGGGCTCCGTGCCCCGGCAGAGTCCTCCCCTGCCTGAGCTGGGGTCTAGCCCCGCAGTAAATGCATTGAGAGCACTCTGATATCAGCTAAAGTCCATCCTAAACACCCCCTGTGGGACTCCTGGACTCCCTCCCAATGCCTCCCTCTGAGGGGCCCCTTCAGTAGGGACTGGAGAACCAAACTGCAGCTTTAGAAACACCTTGCCAAGTCCGCGTGCAGTGGTGGCAAAGGCCCATGCAGACTACTGGCCCAGGGCCTCCCTGGCCTTCCTGTCCCTTCGGCCCTGGGGCTGGCCAGGGGCCCAGCATGCGCTGGGGGGATGCCTGGCGCACAGCACTCTCCACCTGGCTGGCACTCGGCTGTGTGTGGAGTCAAGGAATAACAGCTCCTGCGCCCCAGAGGGCATGGGCCAAAGGGCAAGCATGGCATGGGTGCATCCCAGCCCCAGGGGCTGGTGCCTTTACACCCCTTCTCCCTTCTCTGGCTCCAGCTTTGGGGCCTGGTGCTGGGCAGTCCCAAACACAGTGCTCGCTCCTGGGGACAAGAGCCATTTCGGCCCTGGGCCCCTGCATATGGATGGGGCAGGAGACAGTGGGAGACTGGCTAGGCGAAGGCAAAGCACCCTGCCAGGGTCGTAAAACCCCTATCAGCAACCCACAGGGCGGTAACACTGTCCCCCTTGTGCCACTTCCCCCTGTCCAGTGACTGGGAAGGGGTGTGAAGCGCCCCCTACCTTACGTCCCAGACCCTGCTGCAGAGAGAGGGCCGCGGAGCCTGGGTTCTCGGTGCCATCTCCTCGAGCTCAGCCTCGCTCAGAACCTCGCGGTCCGCCAGGGACGCCCAGGGGCGGTGCCGCAGCTCGCTCTGCTCCATCGCCACAGCACCAACCCCAGCTGCGCTCCTGCGCGACCTTCAGGCTGAGACGAGAAGGGGAGATGGGCTGAGTGCTGGCAGTGCTACTGTCCCATGGGGGACGCCTGTCCCTGCCCATGCTCTGCTGCCACTGCTTGGAGGCCAGGTCGGCCCTGTGTGCGGGAGAGGCCCTCTGGCACAGCACCCAGGCCACTGGTGCCCCTCAGGGAGCTGTTTCCCCTCAAGCTGAGGAACTGTGCCAGTCTCCACCGCCCCATCACCAGCTAAAGCCAGAGTCTAAAGCTGCTGAGGGATCCAGTGGGTTGGTGTGACCTGGCACACACCCACAGTTAGACTCTGACCCCAGGAGCCAAGGAGAGACCCAGCCTTTGGGAGCTCCCAGAAGCCATGGGGGGCCAGGAGAGAGCCAGGGTTCAGTGGGGGTGCAGGGAGCTCAGCAGTGCTGGGGGCAGCGCAGCATGGACCTGCTGTCTGGGGAGGACACCGGTAGGCAGACTCACTTTGGGGGCACTGGGGCAGGGCATTCAGGAGCAGAACTACTCCCTTGGAGCAGCCCTAGGCGACTAGCAGTGTAGATGGATCTAGGCCCTGCCTCTTCAGGCTGCTGGTGCTGTGACTCCCCTGCACCTTATGATTAGGGGGCACAAGGCACCAGGATTTGGCAGGGGGAGCTCCCTGCCTCTCTCCCACTCCTGTTCCTGCACCAGAATCTGGGCCCAAATCTCACCCCCTGGAACACTGCAGCCCAGGCGCCACGTCACTGCAGGGCTCCAGGCTGGAGTCGGTGCCGAGCCCAGCCTGCTCCCTCAGTCTGATTCTGCAAGGAAGTTGCAGCCCGATGCTCATTACCTCACAGCTGGCTGCTTTGGAAATGATTCTGCTGTCCCAGGTCCTGGTGGCTGAGGAGGAGCAGCAGCTGGGCTGAGAGGAGTGCGAGGGGGTGGTCCTTGGGCAAATCCAGAGTGATTCTGGGCTGCATCCTGGCTACAGTGTGGGCCCTACACTCACTGCCGTCTTTGCAGTCCCTGGCATAGGGGCAGGCCCAGGGGCTGGAGGGTGCATGATCAGTGTGCTATGTATTCCAGCTATTCTGGACTAGGGGATGGTCCGTTGGGGATCACTGCATCCCGAGTGCAAGTGCAAACACCCCAGTGGGTGGCTGCTCCGTCTAGCGTATGCCAGCAGTCATTGTTTGTCCTTAAGAGGCCAGGAACAGGCTCCCTGCAGCCAGTCCAGCGCCACAGGACCGTCCCGTGCTGAGCCTGCACCTTCAGACTTTGTACTTTTCACATGACGGGTTTTTGTTCTCAGCAAAAGTAACTGACTTTCTAGGCAAAACAGGCAGCCATTGGTGGGTTACCCATCCCCTCCCCTCAGACACACACGTACAGCTGTGTACCTATACCCTCCATCCCCTCCCCTCAGACACATACAGCTGTGTACCTATAGCCTCTACCCCCTATCCTCAGACACACACGTACAGCTGTGTTCCCATACCCTCCATCCCCATCCCCCAGACACACATGTATAGCTGTGTACCTATTCCCTCATCTGCCCCCCCATATACACACATGTACAGCTGTGTACCTACACCCTCTGCCACCGCCAGCCATACATGTACAGCTGTTATACCTCCACACCTGCCCCTCAGACACATACATGTACAGCTGTGTATCCATACCCACTGCGCCCCTTCCCTCAGATGCATACAGATACAGCTGTGATCCCATACCCTCCACCCTTGGCCCTAAGTCTCACACATGCACAGCTGCATACTTATACCCACCCTCAACACATACATACAGCTGTGTACCTAAATCCACACCTCCCAGACACTCACATGTCCAGCTGTGTACCTATACCCTCCCCCCCGCATGTTCAGATAGACAAGTGGATGCACATATGCTTGCACACACCCCTCTCCAGTCAGAATTAGCAAGGATTTTAGTTGCCAGGTGAGTTCAGTGCTGGTGAAAGGGGCCAGAGCGGCAACCCTGGAGTCTCCATTTCTGCAGGCAGAGCCTGGCTTCCCTGGAGGAGTCATGGGAGGGATAGGCACAGCCAGCCATTGGCATCCGTTGCCATTGTTAAGCCCTGGCTGCAGGGTGGTGGGAGGTGCAGCAGGCCCTGCTCCCAAGAGCGACTGTTTGTCTCTTGGCCCTGGGCTCAGTCCGCTGCTCCATTTCACACAGGCCAGACCTCGGGTAGGTGGGAGACGCCCAGTCAGAGGGCAGGCCCCAGAGGAATGAGGCAGAGCCCATTGGGCTGTGGGAGTGGCAAGGCCTGGCCAATCTCCTCTCCTTGCTCTGAGCCCCTCGTGAGACCCCCTGCCCACACACACAGCAGCAAATGAGCTCAGCCCTTCGCCCAAGGCGTGATCCCTGCTCAAGGTTTAGAGCTACAGCCACCAAGGAGAGCTTGGCCTGCGCAGCTCCCCAGGGGCCTCGCAGGGCTACAATAGCAGTGCGGCCATTCCTGCTCTGGCTGGTGCCTGGGCTCTGAAACCCAGCCAGCATGGGGAGGGGAGATAGAAGGGTTCTCGGAGCCTGAGTGGGAACAGCTATGCTATTTTTAGCACAATTGTGCGAGCCCAGGGTAACCACCCATCCTTTATGTAAGGGGCATCCCTGCACAGCAAGCACAGCGCAGGCTGGGGTTGGCGTTAGGGTCCACAGCTGCCTGTGGGGCACAGCGCAGCCCCAAATAGCTGGGCATGATGTACTGTGTCTGCCCGCAGGCAGCCCCCCAGCGTGCCCTCTGCTGGGGACCTGGAGGAGGGCAGTGTCACCAGCTGGGACGTTCCCCAGGGACCCTCTTTGTACAGCAGTCAGGCCCCTTGCTTTCACACCAGCATCCCAGTGAAGGCAGTTGCAGCAGGGCACGGTGGGGATACTTCCCTGCGGTGCCCCGGCTCCTCGCAGTGACAGGGCTGATCAAGGAAGTGGGCTATTTCCTTCCCAGCCAGCCTAGCTCAGGGAGAGCCTAACCCATCCGTCCCGTGGGGCTGGGCAGAGCCAGCTCTCCGTGCTCAGGGTCTGATGGCACGTCTACACTGCACACACACCCCCATCCTGGCGGCGAGACGCAGAGGCCAGGTCTATGGACTGGGACTCCTGGGGCTTGCGAAGGGTGAGCCCCTTTTGTGTGTGTGTGTGGGGGGGATAGAAATAAAGGGAAACCACATGAGGGACAAGGGTTTATTTTATGGGCGGTTTTAGGGAAACCCCATTTTCCTCAGCACATTGTGTATTTTTTCCTCAAGTGTACATTCCTACTGCCCTCCACTACACCGTACAAGTCTCACAAGCTTCAATTTAATGTTAAAACGGTGCAGGAGGTCCCTTAAAATAAAGGACGGGTGGTTACCCTAGGCTCGCACTACGGTGCTAAAAATAGCAGCGTAGCTGTCCCCACTCGGGCTCGGAGAGCCCTTCCCGGCTGGATTTCAGAGCCCAGGCGCCAGCCCAAGGGGGAATGGTAGCACGGCTACTTTAGGCTGGGGTCTCCTGCCTAGGAGCCTTGCTCTAGTGGGTCGTGTGCCAAATGTCACTACTGCCTGGTTGCTCTGGCAGAGGCCAGGGGCCAAAGTGGGACACATCACAACAGCTGCATGACAACCCCCTGACAACCCCTCCGCACACAAATCCACCATCTGCACCTAGGGATCTCGTACCCCATGGAGACGGGAGCATAGCCCCCATGACTGCTAACGGGGTGTCCCACCTCCCATGATTTGGGGCACAGCCCCAGGGACAGGTAATGGAGTTGCTCTGTGCACACTCAGCTCGGATACAGTGAAGCTGAGACCCGGATGAGCTGCTCCTGGTGCTATGCTGAGATGGCTGGAGCAATTCTCCTGCTGGGTGAGGTGCCCCTCTGCCCTGTGGCTAGTTGCAGCTCTCCCCCTCACCGGAAGAAGACTCTCTCCCGCGATTGCTGGTGCTTACCTGATGTGGGGTGCGAGCTGCTGTGCCTGACAGCCCTCCAGTGAAGTGTACACTCTCCTTCCCACTATTAATACTTGACTGTGATCTTTGAGACACCACTCCCCCCACCACCCTCCTTTGCCTGCCAAGAGGGCACCATAGCCTCATGTGTCAATAGGTTTAAAGGGGCAAACCCTGAAAGTGCAGTTGCCAGGCTGGGGGCCCCTAGGTGGGCAATCAGGCCTCAAGGAGACTAGCACAGAGGTCTGTGGGTCATCTACAGGGGGATGCCTCCCTGAAATCCCTTCCCTCACTGCACACCCTCCCATGCCTCTGTCATGGCCCCACAGCACAGCTGCCTCAGGAGAGCTGGGTGGAGAACCTTGAAGCCTACCAATGTGGCACCTCAATCAGCCACAGGGTGGCGCTACCGAGCACAGCCCTGTGCTTCCATGATAGGGTAACCAGATGTCTGCATATTAGGGGCTTTGTCTTATCTGTGTGTAAGGGGGACTGTTGCCCCTTACTAACATTCAGTGGGGGTGTTTTAGTTGCTAGCTCCCAGTACTAAAAGGGGGAAGGGTAGATGGGGAATCAGGACCCTGAGGCTGACAGTGCCTCTGAACAATGGGGAGAGGCCGATGCTCCAGGTCAGCCTGAATGACAGGGCAGGCAGGTGAATCAGGGAGTCAGGAGGCCAGGGAGGTCCCGTCTGCCGTGTGAGCTGGAACTGCCTGGGTCAGACAGAGTGGGGACAGCTAAGGAGAAAGCAGGGGCCTGAGCTGAGCTGGGGAGCAGAGCTGTGCCAGATCCAGAGGCACAGTCCAGAGAGAGCAGACTTGCCCTGGGAGCAGAGCTGCAGCAACCAGAGCCAGAGGGGCCAGAGAAGCAGCCCAGGGAGCTGGAGGCAGAGCAGCAGCTGGGGCTGAGGCAGTCCACAGCCAGGTGTCGTGAGCAGCTGGGGAGAGCCGGGGGGACCCTGGGCAGTGGGCCCAGCACAGGGAGACGCCTCAGCCAGGAGGCTCTGCAGGCCAGACTGGAAGGGGGATTTGTAACCCTGACAGGGCGGAGGCAACGCTGGGAAGAAGGGCCCTGCCACCTAGAGCCTGTGGCCACCGCCAGAGCGAGTGTCCAACCCACAGCATCCCTGCAGCACAGCCAGGGTCTGAGAAGGCATCCTGGGATTTACAAGGAACAGACTGTGAACTGCCCGGACATTCCAGAGACACTGTTTGTGATGTTCCCTGCCTCAGAGCGGGGTGATGTGTTTCCTTAACCTTTCCCATTTTCCCTTATTCTTTTTAAAATTAATTAATTGTTGATTAAATAACTTGCATTTGCTTCAAATTGTATGTAATGATCAGTAGGTCAGAGAAGTGCCCAGTGCAGAGAGAGTATCCCAGAGTGGGGACACCCTAGCCCCTGTCCTAGGTGACCACAGCAGGGTTGGGGGTTGAGCCCCCCAGGAATCCTGGGCCCAGCCTTGTTGGGGTTATGAGGACTCTGCCAGACAGGAGAGTAGAAGGGGAGTCCTCAAGGGCAGGGAGGCCACTGGGTAAAGGAAGTGGGAGTAAGGACTCAGATCCTTTCTCTAGCCACTTCACCGGGGTAGTGCAGAAGCTAGGAAAGTTCCCCACAATAGTGGGACTATTCCCCCACTTACATATGTAACTGTATCCCCTCCCCCTGAAAAAAAGTGCTCCGATTTTTTCACACTTGCTACCCTACCCCAGGCTGGCTGGGCGAGACCTCAGGGTGAAATGTTCCTTCTGGCCTGTTCAACTCTTCAGTCCTTGCCAGTCGCTGACCCTGGGGGTGGCCCTCTACCCCTTCCAGAGGCCCTGGCTGAGAACCCTTCCCCTGGGGTGTGAGGTGGGCACTATTCATCCACAGTGGGAGGACCAGAGGCTAGTAGCAGCTCCAGGAGCTGCCTGCAGAGGGCGCCCTCGGGGGCAACTTGTATGTTTCCTACCCAGGTGCAAGTAGCCTCAGTCTAGGGCTGTTCCCCACTCAGAGCCATGGGAAACTTGCTCCCAGTGGGTGGGAGCCTTGGGCATTGTCAGACCATGCTGGGGCATGTGTTGGAGTCTAGAGTCTCTCACAAAGAGACCCCAGCAGCAGGCCTTCCCATCCCTCAGGCTGCCAGATCCCAAACCATACAGGGCTTTGTAGGTCACAGCCAACACCCGTAACCAGAGGGGGATGCTGCTCCACTTTGTGCCAGCAACAGTTTGGCTTCAAACTGCCCCCCAACCTTGCAGGCCTTGGCCCTGCTGCTAGACAGCTCATCCCGCATGCCCCCAACTTCCCTCCTCTCACATTCCCCACTCTGCCAGCTCCACTCCCTATCACATCCCCAAGCAGCTCTGCACCTTTTCCCATGCTACCCCCAGGTGTAGATCCTTCCTGAACCTCCAGCCATGCCCCCCCCCCCACTCCTTCAAACTCTGCCCCAGACCTACTCCTCACAGGCAGCCCTGTCCCATTACCAAGGTGCCAATCCAGCCTTTTCCTGGGCACTGCCCCCGAACGCACCACCAAGAAGCGCCTCTCAGGCTCTTTCACTGCCAGACCCCTTGATCTCCCAGCACTCCCTCATGTCCCATCCAGAGTGCCAGATCCTCAGTGCCACAGACATCTCTGGCTCAGCAGGAGTAACCTTGGATGGTCCTATAATGCCCTTGCCTACAGCCTTGGTGCTCCCATAGGCCACTGAGTTCTAGGGCAATGCCCACTGGCAAAGGTGGGTGCTTACCAGAGTGTTCTACAAGGACAGCTGTACCCAGTGGCCTATTCTATGTGCACTCACTGGGTACGTGAGCTCAGAGCAAGGAGTTCCCTTATCTCATTCCAAAGTTTCCTGTGAGGCTCCCTGAGTTCAACTCAGCCTTTCACATCTTCCAGCGCCCTGGGGTGCGAAGGGGTTGGGTAAGGTTTCAGTCTAGCATTGCCGAGTGATAGCTGGCCCTGCACTTGCATTACTCACCCAGCATTACTAGAGTGCTTTTTGAGCTCCCATTAGGCGCTGGGCCACTCACAGACACAGGTCCCCAAACCGTCCCTGCCCCCAAGGGCATGCAGCCTACCCGTGACTGGACGCAGCAAGTGAATCGACATGCGGCACTGACTGAAAGTACCCCAGTGCTCATGGATGGGGCTCAGTGCTGCCTGGTCTCAGCAGGAACCCATCATCAGGTGAAACAACCTGTGGTTAGAAAACCCAGTGCAACCAGTTCCCATGGTGCAGACACTTGCATGGTTATCCTGCTTTCTTCCTCTCACCATTTCTGCTAGAGGGCAGCATGCCCACGTATCCACCCAAGCTAGGGTGGATTCTAGATCCTGCAGCATCTCAGGCCAAAAAAAACCTCACCTCCAATCCAGAGGATGTGCACTCCTCATGCCTTCTCTGGTGGCAGAGCAGCTGCTGGAGACCATCTCCTTCTGCCAAGAGAGATGCTCATGGTCACAAGACCCAGTCTCTCTCCAGGCACTGTCAGAAGTGGCACACTGCACGGGGTAGCTCTGCCTCTGTTTGGCCTCTACGCGTAGGTGCTGAATGGCAGCAAGGCTTTAGCTTTCGTCTTCATGCTTCAGCCCATTTCTCTAAAGAACAGGCACCTCCTCACTCAGTGTCCACTGACTGTTTTCTCCAGCTGGCCCAAACCTCTCCTACCAGAATGTTTATTGCCTGACACCCAGGGCTACCTACAGCTTCTTCTCCAACCCGTTCCCTCTTAGAGCAGCATTTGGGATACTTGTCTTTCAAATATCAGCCACAGGATCAGGTTGGTGCATTTCCTGAGCTGGCTGTCAGTGATCAGCTGATGCGTCCCTTAGCACCAGGAGCCTAGGAATACCACCCGCCTAGCAATGCTAGTGCCCACAGCATCTCTGACTGCACTGTGCCCATCAGCGTGGTGTTTGGGTAGAGCCGGGTCAACGTTTCTAACAGCTATCCAAGAGCATTTGATCAAATCAAGCCAGCAAATTCCCTTGCTGGTATCTCAGCCCTTCCAGTCACTCTCAGGTGAACACTTGCACCAGCAAGAGTTGATTTGCAAGGATGTTCACAGGAGGTGAGAGTGCCACAGATGCTTGTGCACTTCCTGGGTGTGTGCACAGAGGAAGTGTCAGGCACACACAGGGTGTGTTTTCTCTAGGGAGTTTTAATGCTTACTTGGCAGTGGGGGCTAGGAGACAGACAGACCTTTGTACAGCACCCAGCACAATGGGGCCCATTCTCTCCATGGGCTTTGTGCAGTACAATCATAATAATATTTACTGCTAACTCATACCAGCATGTTTGTGAGTACTCCCCATGCACGAGGTACCCCAGTCCCATGGGCAGCCCAGGGCAGTCGCAGCAATGGGCAATGCTTTGCCAGGAAGATGGAGCTGAAACATTTGCACACAACACCCAGTAGGAATTCTGCTGGGGAAGCAAGGTGTAAAGCCCAGGTCCAACAGTGGCTGGTCTATGGGGTGGGGCTGACAGGGCAGCGTATTCCAGCATCCTGCTCTCTGCGGAGTCCACCCCTCTCTGTCCGGGGTCCATGGGCCACTCTCAAACACGCATGTCCCAAAGACCATGCAACTCCTTGTCTTCCAGAGGCCCCATCAGCTGGTGCAGACTGTCCCAACCAACCAGGTGCTCACTGCTATACACTTGCCCTCCACCAGCCTCTATACCAGGTGGATGTGTCCCTGGGACAGCTGGTCTCTGGAAGCACCTGCCCCAGAAGGGTTCCACCTGGCTGTCTGGACATGCTGGGATGGCCCCTATGCCCTATTGCTGAAGCTCCTCCCACTGAGCAGCACTGCGCATTCCTTCCCTTATCAGGGACTGTGTGTACCTGAGCTGTTCCAGCCCCCATAAAGCTATAAGAGCACTGCTACAGGTAGCAGCTCAGGGCCCTTTACAGCCTTTTTATTGCCCCTTCCTGTCTCATTGCCCCACTACTACCCCCCCCCCCCCCCAATCACTATCCCCATCTCTCCCCTGTCTCTGATCACTGAACTTCCAGCCAGCTGGGCTCCCACCTTCCTCCCCACAAGTGGCTTACAGTTACACTGGGCCTGGACCCACTGGTAAGAGGAGTTTCCCTCAACACTGTGCCCCCAACTCTTCCTCCCTGCAGTCCTTCCACACCCTCTCGTGGAGAGCTCTTCCTCCCTGCCCCCACTGCCGCATGGACGCTGGGGCCTTTGCCTGCCAGCTTCCAGGATGGTCACTTGGTTTCTCATGCCTCCATCCTAGCTCCAGAGAAGGAAGAACATGCTCCTCACATTGCATCAGTCTTTGTCCCCTGCATCCCTGTGAGCCACACTCAGCATCCAGGAGCAAGCAACCTGGACCCCACACTCACAGCCTAAGATTGACCTACAGTAGAAAAGCCACCTGTTGATGCATCCCAGTGGGTGACAGTGATGGAGGCAGCACAAGGCTCCCCTTGGGAGGAAGATGCTCAGAGGGAGAAGTTCCCCGATTCTTCACAGACCAGGTTTTCAGGAGAAGGGAAGCAAAGGACTGCAGTAGGCCAGGGCTGCAGGCCAAGATGGAGGCACACCAGCAGAGCTTTGAGGGCAGGGTAGGAGACGGAGTTTAGGCCTGGCTTAACAGGGGGCTGCGGGCCAGGATTGAGGGGCAATGGCAGAGCTGTGTGTAGGGGCCCAGGACTGAAGCAGCAGGGGCCGCAGCTCACGCAGCAGGTACACTAGTAAAGCTAGGTGTAGGGGTCTGTGAACAATTCCCTCCTGGCCCTTCTGGGCCCTCTTGCAGCTGAGCACCCTCATGCAGCTGTTACCACCCCACTTCTTTGAGGTCCCAAAGGATGCCATGCCAGGCTCCCTTGCCTCACAAATCCCCCTCCTCAGGGTCAGTGTATTACTAACCGTAGTGCAGATCTCCCATTCAGGAGTAGGGTGGCCAACTTTTTACTCACACAAAACCGAACACCCTTGCCCTGCCTGTCCTCCAAGGCCCTGCCCCCATTCACACCATCCCCCCTCCCTCTGTTGCTCACTCTCCCCACCCTCACTCACTTTCCCTGGAGATGCAGGCTCCGGGGTGGGACCAGAATGAAGAGTTCAGAGTGCAGGAGGGGGCTCCAGGCTGAGGCAGTGGGTTGGGATGCAAGAGGGGGTGAGGGATCTGGGGTGGGGGCCAGAGATGAGGGATTTAGGGTGCAGGAGGGGGCAGTGGGCTGGGACCAAGGGGCTTGGAGCATGGGAGGGGGCTCTGGGCTGAGACTGTGGGGTTCGGACAGCAGGAGGGGGATCAGGGCTGGGGGAGAGTGACAGCTCTGGCTGGGGGTGCAGGCTCTGGGGTAAGGAACCTTTTTTCTGTCACATGCCACTGACCCACAGGAAAAAAACAAACAAACAAACAAAATCATTCATGGGCCACTCACCCACCCGGGGTGGGGAATGGAGGCTCACGGCTTCCCCCCCACAGCGGGACAAGCTGGCACTTGCAGCTCCAGCCCTGTGGGATTGGGGGGGAGGGGAGGGAGAGACTCAGGACTTCCCCCTGCAATGGGGTGAGTTGCCACTTGTGGCTCCAGGCGGGCCACAAGATTCAGGGTTTCTGCTCCCTGCAACAGGGGCGCTTGTGGCTCCAGCCCCATGGAGGGGCGGGGGCACTGCAGGCCAGATAAAATTAACCAGGGGGCCAGATCTGGTCCACGGGCTGTAGATTCCCCACCCCGTCCTAGCTGTAGGAGAGCCGGGCGGGGGGGGGGGGGGGAAACAAACATAGCGGCTGCTTCCCAGGATCCACGCAGAGTGGAGGCTAGCAAAGAGCCTGCCAGCCCCATTGCACGGCGCTGCCAGCCAGACTGTCGACTGCCTGTTCAGCGGTGCTGACCGGAGCCACTAGCATCCCTTTGTGGCCGGGTGTTCTGGACACCTGGTTACCCTGTCCAGGAGTTACACAACATAGTCCAGGTCTCACCCCTAGGGTATACAGCCCTTAAGAGGCCCCTATCAGCAAGCAAAGCATAGACCACGTTCAGACACTTCCACCACATCTGGGCTGCTCTTCTGTCCTCTCCTGCTTGGCTCTTCCAGCTGGGAGTTCATCCTCACCAGGTGAGCATCCAGCACTGCCCATGTTCCATTAATCTCCCACCACAGGCAGGCTAGAAACTGGGCCTGGCCTGGCTCTGCCCTCAGCAGGCTGCTGGCTCACCACAGAAACCCCCTTCCTCCCCCTCTGTTACTCCCCTCTTCAGCTCTGGCTCAGCAGACCCTGTACTGCCTTCAGCCCTCTCTCGTCCTGGCTCTCCAGCTTGGGGAGATCACAGCCAACCCCTCTACTCATCACCTGCCTTCAGCCTTCCCCCAGGACCTACCTCACTTGCTGAGCCTCCCTGACCCTTGATAAGCCCAGGTGCTGCTCTGCCATCTTTATTGGCCCAACTGGGAGCACCTGTTCTGGCAGAGGGGAGCTGGGCCTGCCTGTTTTAAAGGGGACAGCCACCCTTGCCAGGGCCTAACCAGGGGGCTGCAGGGCTGGACTGAAATACATGAGGAGGCATTGGGGGAAGGGAGCTCAAAACCCGGGTAACTTAGTAAGGAATTTAGAGATCACAGCTCTTAGAAATTGTTTAAACTGACCCAGTGGGCCTAATTCTTCTCCCCACTATACAGATTGTACCTGGAGTAACTCTGCTGGCTTCAATGGGGTTACTCCGGACGCTGCAACGCAGCATGGAGAGGAGACTCAAACCCCAGCTAGCCAAACCTGGCAAAGGGTGCTCTGGGAAAGGCCCTTTTTTCAGTAATAAAGGAGAGGCAGGTGTCTAATCTAGTGGTGGTCTACAGTACCCTTTGCACTCGATTTCATGGCTTTCTCCTGGCCCCGCTCTTACTCCTGTTCCTTGGAGAACAGGATCTTGTGTAGGAGTGCTGGCAGGAGAGGGAGGGGCTGTTGGTCAGACAGGGCTCAGGCATGATCTCTAGCTTGTAAACACTTACTGATCTCCTGCTGTCAGTGGACTGTGGCTTAGTAATGGTGCTGCTCCCCTGGCACAGAGCTGACCCCTTGGTTCTTGAGAAGCTGCCGCTTTGAACCATCTGATATTATTTGTACCCACTCGTCACTACAAATGCGTTCAACTCCTGAGGCTCCCTCGGGCTGACTGCTGCTGGAGTTGCTCACAGCAGGGCCCCATGAGTGCAAAATGCTGCCCACTCAGAAAAGCATTTTACACCCCTTGGCTCTGGGGGATGCGGTGGCACAAAGAGCCAGGTGGGGGAATTGGCCCACAATCACACACTGAGCCTCCCTTACTGGGAGGGGCCCCTCAGCCCAGAGCAGACCCTCGCAGTGCCAGGAGGCTCTGGGCTGCAGGTCAGACTAAAGGGGCCTGGGCAGGGCTGTGTGGAGGGCCCAGGACTGGGTAGCAGAGGGTTGCAGGTGAGGCGCCTGGGGCAGTGGCTGAGCTGGATGGGGGTGGGGGAAGCACAGTAGGGCTGAGGTGCCGTGCAGAGCCTGCCCAGGCTGTCGTGGCCTGGCCAGTGCTCTCGGCCCTCACCTTCACATGCACTAGAATAGGGGTCCCCAATGCGGTGCCCATGGGCGCAATGGCGCCTGCCGGGGCAATTGTGTGCGCCCGCAGGACAAATGCCGCCACTGAGCACGGCCGCCAAAGAGCCGCCCGCCGAAAAGCGTTGCTGCATTTCAGCGGCAGGGTGTCTGGCGCCCGCCACAGTCTTCTGGGACTAGGAATATGCTGTTCCCACAGACAGGTTGGGGACCACTGCCCTAGAACAACAAATGAGGAGACCTAGAAAAGAGAAACCTGAAGGGAGGCTCCTCTGGGTCTCTGTGGCCACTTGTCTTTGTGCAGGGAGAAGCTATTCTCCAACTACAGGCTGGCGGTGCAGGAATCACAGAGCTCCGACATGGCTGTGCGGGGCTGGACGTTACAAGGAGCCTGCGCTTGCCGGAGGGATAAAAGCATATTGTCCCACATCTCATGCACTCACCCAGCTCGAATGCCTCTTGAAAAGGGGGAAATTGACCCCCAGCTTTCTGGGAACACATCCTGCCTGCAGGATCCCTGCTCAGCCAAGGACAGTTCTGCTGACTTAAGGCTTCCAGGTCGTGATTCATGGGCTGTGCGCCTTGGCACAAGGGAGCTGAGTGGGGGAGTTTTGCAGAGTGCCTGCCCTGCTCCTGCAATTGAATTCATCTCACAAGGGCGCTGGGCTGCCTACCAACTTTAGCTTGGGCATGGAGTCTGTCCTCTGCTACGGTGCTGGGGTGTTTGGCTGTGGGGTCTGGATGGGCCCAGCTGGACTGTAGGTGTTTATATGGCCCTAGCACTGCAGGAGGCTGCAGTGTCAGCTTTCCAATTAACTGCTGGGCTCTTCGCTATTACTCCAAACATCTCCTACTCCCAGTGCCCCCCATTTTTCCCTTCTCACACCCCAGTGCCTGCACATCCCCCGTCTGTCTCATCCCCTCCCACCCACAGGCAGACTCAGAAGCTCTCTCGCTTCCATCCACCCACCCTTCTTTTGCATAGTGCCCTTTTAAGTGGGGCAGCTGGAGTGGTGGGAGGGCCCAGACTCTGTGCCAGCTGATCAGAGTGGCAGCTGGCTGGCTAATCCAGGAAGATTAATTGATGTCCATGCACTGTATGGTACATGGGTCTTTTGGGTCAGACTTTCAAGCCCAGGTGCCCATCTCCTCTGCACAGTTATTAAAGAGCTTGGGGTATTTCTCCAGAATTGGGCTTTCCCACTTGCATCCTTGCTTAAATTTTCCCCTTCCCCCACTCCAGTGTGCAGCATGCTGTGTTCCTGCTGGTCTCTTCCCTCCACACCCGATGTGGCTGGTCACAGCGGTGCTGTTTGCGGACAGGCTGTGGAGCACGCTGGGCTCCTGTGCTGTAGACGGCTATAGCGACGGAACGAACTGAACTCCGGAGCAGAGAGAGACGCAGGAGGGAGCCCACGACTGATTTATAGAATTTTATTTTCAAATCTGGGGCTTTCATGGTACAATTTTACACAGCCAGGGACGGAGCCCGTGGGCCTCTCTGCTCCCTGCCAACAAACCGGGCAAAGGAGAGGAGACAACCAACCCACCAGAGGATGCACTCCACAGCTGAATAATCTGCAGAGTCACTAGCTAAGCACAGCTTCCAAAGATGGAGGGGGGGGTCTCCCCTCCCCAGAACATTCTGAGCTGCAAGGCAGCAGGTTGGAGTGGCACAGGAAAGGCCAGCAAGGCCTGGCACAAGGCTAACATTGTTGCTGCTCTCTCTTTTTTGGCACATGTCACTAGCTCACCATTAGGCAGTTGTGTGAATTCCTGTCATCTACAAAGAGTCAGAGGGAGGCACCTGCGGGCCTGAGCAGGATCCTGCCCTTCTCCCCAAAGTCACAAGCTGGCTAGTGTTGGACAGGGCTGAAGATGGGGGCTGTGTTCACTCAGCAGTGCAGCCAGCGTGGAAAGCTCTGCATGGATGTTTCCTGGGGAGCTTTCGGAGGTGCGGATATAGCCTGGGTGGCAGGCTGGAAAGCAGCAGCGTTCTAAGGGTTAATGGCTATGGTCTCAGAATCAACCTGCCCTGCCCATGTCAGCTAGCTTCAGCCCAGAGCTATATTGGCACCTGCCTCTCCTGAACACAGGGTTGTGATCTCCCACAGCCATCCCTCACTGAACAAATGCCCCTGGAGTGTAAACAAACCATTCATCCAACCAACCCCTCCAGAAAAACAATTCCACAGAAAATTGGTTCCATTCAAAACCCAGTTCCAAGCCAACCCACCCAACTTTTTGGTGATAATAAGTGGCACAGATCCCCATGGACTCACAACAGGATGGACGGTACAAACAGCATTTGAAGAAAGATGCAGTTGTAGAAATCAGTGTAACAAACAGAGCTCTAGGTCCTGGTTATATACAGCCTGAAGAAACAGTGTAAACAAGATCTTTCCTGAAAGGAACATGGCACTGAGAACGCGCCAGAGGGTGACCAGCACAGATGGGGAGTCTGCATTCCCCAGTGTTGTCAGAACCTGCTATTTCAAGACAGAAGGCCAATATCGTGGCCTGTGCTTTCTGCTCCACTGCACATTAGAGCTTCATTTCTGTAAACAAGTAGGTGTGTGTAGCCCTCTTGCCCATCTGCCCATCTTGGGGGGCGGGGCTGCAGCATGCTGCCCTAGTCTCCACAGCCAGTCGAGGAGAGTGAATGTGTGAGCTGCAATGCTGCGGTGGGCAATGCAACCAGGGCAGGTGCGGGAAGTTTCCTCCACTCCTAAAGGGCCTTGCTCACGTCAGACGCAGGCCATGAGGCAGCTCTGATCAATCACTTCCAAGGCAGAGGTTCTCCTCCTTCTGCGCACACTTTGCTCAGGTCGCAGGCTGGAAGGTCACCAGGCCCTTTGCACCAGCTGCCAACTGTGGAGTGTATTTGAGAATACAGTTGTCAATCACCATTAGCATTTCCAAGGCTCCTGCTAGTGGTGGCATCGGCAGCACCAGGGTGGCCAGGTCTCAGAGGATGCAAACCACCTTCCATCCTGTTTGCTCAATCAGTGGAAAAACTCTCCTTGTGTAAACATTACATAATTCGAGTCAACGTTACGCTACAGTGTTCTATGGTAATAAGGCAGTAAATAGGGTGTCATTACTCTCTAAGTGGGTGATAACCAGAGCAAGACACACGAGGCCACTGAGGGCTGCAGCCTGGAGAGAGACAGATAGCACCCCATGCTCACTTTAGTAAACACATTGCTTTTGACAATCAAAATGGACGGCATTGGTGGTTGAGAGAGTACAGCCAGGCACAGACTGTTGCCCATGGCAGGGGGAGGTAATGCCTGTGCCTCTGGGGAAACGAGCAGCAATACACCAGTCAAAGAGGGCTGGGGGGAGGTGGGGGCCATTGGCAAGTTTTCTTTTACTTCCATTTTCATGTCGGGTTCAATTAGCACAAATCCAGCATATAAAATAGCAGGGAGCACGAGGGAGTCCTTGGGATAATCGAAGCCCTCATCCCCTTTAGTGTGGGGAGGAAGGATAAGCCGTCAGGGTGGCTTAAATGTCAAACTACAGTGTGTTGAAAACAGCTGCCCTCTCCCTCTCAACTTTCAGGCCGTTCTGAGCTGTGGGCCTTTGCAGCAGACAGAGCAGCTACCACTGCTGCCAGGGGAGCCTTGGGACGGCGGGGAGGGGTGCACATGCGTGGACATGCACATGGAGCCGCCAGGGGATAGGCTTACTATGAGTGCGGCCTGCAGTACAGGCCAAGGGAGGCTGGCTCCTGTGCGCTAGGGACTGGAGTATAAAATGGAGATAAGAGGCTGCTCCTCTATTGCAACAATGCTGCCCTGGCCAGCACCCTCCAGCCATGCTCCCTGGCTGGCTGGGCCCATCTCCAATCTCCTCCCCTGTGGGCCACTTGGTGCTAACCTGGGACTTGGGGAATTGCCCACTCTGGGAGACTGCACAGGAGAAATTTCCCCACTATTCTGCAGTAGATCTAGCTCCCATGGAGAGTGGTGTCCATCCTCTCCCCATGAGCCAGTCTGTAACGCAGAGGCTCCTGGGGATGTGAGGATGGAAGGGGTTTGCTCCAGTCAATACTAGGAAAAAAGAGGACACTGCACATATGATGGTGGCTAACAGAAATCAGTGTTCTTCCCCATCCTCCCTGCTGAGAGGGGCCTGCTGGGGACTCGGGCGTTTGGAGATGGACACTCGGGGAGAGGCGCAGAGTGGAGGCTCCTTGGGAAGGCTTCTCAGGGGCTTGTTTCATTCGGCAGGAGCTCTCACAGATCGTTTTTGCCTTCCTGCATTCTAACCCTATGAACTCAGCAGGCGTTCCCACTCTGCCCCTGTTTCGAACAATGGCTGTGTGACACAACACAGCTCTAACACAAACATGGGCTTCTACCCAGCACAAAACTCAGTCCAGCTGGACGCAACTGGTAGCCTCTCCTCAGCACTCAGACAGTAGGAGACTTCTCCTGAGAGCTGAAATGCATTGATGAGCTACAGTATATGCAGGACTAGAAAATCCAGGATGCTGGGAGAGAGTGGGACTGGCCCTGGGAGCAGCATGACAGGGGTGTTGGCAGGAAGAGCAGGGAGTACTGCAGGTCAGGATGTGTAGTGCTCACCCAGGGCTACCCTTTCTGTCCCATATGTCTGCTACTGTGATCACTAGTGTGAGCCAGACATGGGATGGGAGGGGACAGGACACAACACAAAGGAAAGCCTGGAGAAAGCCGCTCCCTGGGATCTGGGCTTCCACACGCACAGCCCCACTGTGGAAAGCCCAGCAGCAGCCCCTCTAGTCACAGCTGGGAGTCGCTGTCAAGACAAACACTGTCAGCATCACAGCAACGGGAACAGAACATTCCGTAAAAATAACCATAGAAATTCTCTTCTCTCTGATTACAAAGATACAAAATGTATAAAACCCTCCCCTGCCTCATCTTCTGTGGCCAACCCCACCCCGCCCTCTCTCTCTCTCTCTCTCCCTTTCTCTTACACACACACACACAGAGTGTAGAAATGGTTCAGAAAGGAAGATTTCTGTCTGTTTGCTTTTGATATGTAACCAGCGGCACCAGCCTGGGTTTGCTCATGGTGTTGTACTTCTCCCCGCCTCTGGGAGTGCCCTGTTGAGCAGGCGATAGGTCAGTGCAGCTCCATTCTGGTGCAGAGGTACCTGAGACCGCTTCCTCCCAGAGATGGTTTGCCTGACTCTCCCCCCACGAGTTCTCCAGAACCGATGGGTGGGAAGGGCGGGGTGAATTTGGGCCTCTGACCACCATCATCAGTTCTTTCCTTGTAGGTGCCTGGCACCCAGAGACTCCAAACCTCTGCTGAAAGTGTCTGGCCAGGCAATCATCCCTGCTTCTTCCTTTGCTCTCGCAGCAGCTCGGGCCCCTCAGGAATGACCTTCACTTCTTGTTATTCTTCTCGGGGAAAAGGAAACAAAATTAACAAATGTAGCCTCTGGTACCTTACTCCCCAGGCCCAAGTGACACTCCCTGTGCTCTCCCTGCTTGGCCAGGGGCTTGGGAAAGCATCATGCTCACCTCCTGGTGCGATAAATAGTGCTAAGGATGAGGGCAGGGTCTGGCTGTGGCTCCCAGAACAATGACCAGGCCAGGCACATATAAGAAACAGAATACAGATCTTTTCCCTTGGCCATACCCATTCACCCAAGTGCCTGTGCCGTGTACAGCTGAAGGCAACAGACAGATCTGTACCCTGCCACGCATTCTAAAACGCATAGCTCAGAGCCACTTCCCCTCTCTCAGTACCCAGAACGTGTGCCAGGATGGATGCTAAGCCCCAGCATCTTCAGGTGCCAGAGGAGCACGGGGCGCCCCATGGGACAGCTGCCCCTTTAGAGACGTTAGCACTTCCACCCATTGCACTGGTGCGACGGGGTACTACAGAGCATCACAACCAGTAGGTACTTTTAGGACCTAGTTTCATCCTACGGGGGTTGATCCCGTTTCACCAGGAAGCTTTGTGCTTTCAGATCAGGTGGTAATACTCAGTTACCACACAAACCAGGGGCAAAAGAGCAACCAAGTGGCTAGAAGATACAAACTATCCTCTGGCTAACTCACAGCATGGACTGGACTGACCCAAAAGCTGCCTTGGAGAAGTGGAAATACTTACTCTGAATCTGGCGACAGCTCAGAGATACTGTGGGATGTAGCAGAGAGAGGTGGTGACGGGCACAGCACAGAAGGCGTTGAGGAAGTCTGCACAGCAGAAGGAGTTGCTGTGGTCTGTGGGCCAGAGGGAGTACTGGAGGATTGCACAGAGGACAGGACAGAAGAATTAAAAGAAGCAAGGATGGAAGAAAGGATATCTAATTGCTCAGTGGAAGGATGTCGGCTAGGGATTGCTTCCAGATTTTCCCTAGAAGGCTGTCTCCTAGACAGAGGTTCTAGATTTTCTCTAGAAGGAAGCCTTCTAGAAAGTGGTTCTAGATTTTCTCTGGACAGCTGTCTTCTAGAAAAAAACTCCAGATTTTCCCGTGATGGATGCCTACTAGGCACTGTATCCAGGTGCTCTCTGGAATTAGATCTTCTGGATAAAAAGTCCAACTGCTCTCTTGAAGTTTGTCTAGCTAATGCTAGCTGGTCCCTTGAAGGCTGTCTTCCTGAAAGCAGATCTAATTGTTCTCGAGAAATGTCTCGACTTAGTAAAGTGTCCACTCGATCTCTAGATACTTGCCTGTTAGGCAAAGTGTTGAGCCACTCTCTAGAGACCTCTCTTACTGGCCCACAGTCTAGTAGTTCTCTTGAGCCAAATTGACTGGGTAAAGTATCTAGATGGTCTCTAGAACCCCACTTCCTGGGTAGTGTATTCCCATGATCTTTCTGATCAGGCCTGGAAGCTAATGTATCTAAGTCTTCTCTAGACCCATGCCTGCTGGGTATATTTTCCAGATGTTCTCTAGACCCATGCCTACTAGGGATAGTGTCCAATTGCTCCCTTGATCCAGGCCTGTTGAGAATGGTGTCTAGTTCCTCCCTGGACCCATGCCTGCTGCGTACAGCTTCCAAGTATTCCCCAGCGTCGTTCCTGCTCAGCTGTTCTCTGGACATCTGCCTTCTCATCAGCAGGTCGAGTTGCTCCCGGGAAGAGTACCGGCTAGCTGGCTGAGAGAGGCTGCCTGCACCAGAGTAGATTCTGCCATAAGAGGCAGCAGGAACAGCCCTGTGACCCAGGGTGGATGTTTTGTACCATGAAAGCTCATTGGTCATTCTGCCAACGGATGGTAAGCCTTGCAGAGCTGGAGGGTACTGGAGGCGATTCTTCAAAATCCCTGTACAGAAACAAAGCAGAAAGTGAAGAGAATCTCTGTGACAGCACAAACAACCCTCCTCACTATCTGCAAGAAAGCAAGGACAAAGAACTCGGCTTGGCAGCCTGGGCGGCCCTGCTCCTCCCCGAGATCACCCCAGGATGGAGGAAACTGCCACCTGTGTTTGCATGTTGCAAAGCTTTCAAGATCACACCACCATGTGGCCCAGCACCACCTCACCTCCACAATGGACGCATGTCCCAGTCTACTAGACATGAGGAGAAGCCACTCCTGTGAGTGGCTTGCCTCTAAGAGTGCGGCACTCTTGGCTTAAAACAGCAGAGGAGACATTACCAAGACTGCCTCCCATTCTGTCCCTTGGCAACACGTAGGGGAAGTTATAGCTCCAGTCCAGCCAAGGGAAATTTCCCCCTTGTCTCCATTCCTTACACCTTCGCTCTCTCTGAGCCTCTCAGGCTCTCTCCCCTCTTTCTGACTACGGGTGGATGGCCAGCTCAGCACTGGTCTGCACTCTCCTGCCTGCAGCCTGTTGTTTCTCAGTGCAGTTACTTATGGCCTTGGCCCAAAGGGCAGCTATTCTTCAGCTGTCGATTGACTGCCAAGCCCACTGTTACATTCCCTGTTTGCTTTGGGAACTGTCCCAGCCACCGGGGCTAGAGCTTGTAGCTGAATAAAAGATTTAGAAGAGAAGAACCAAGCATCTCCATAATAGCTCCTGTGTTACCTCCGCTGAGAGCCGCAGGAGCCTGCTGTTCCCTGTGGGCAATGAACAGACTGTCCGGGACAAGGACAGGACAGTTCTAATGCGGCCTGCCAACCTGTCAGCAACAGTCACCTGGATGCTGTCCCCCATGACATCCGAGTGCTCGGGGGAGCGACGTGGCTCTCCAGCATCAGGCAAAGGATTCACTGACTGCTCTGCTCAACACCATGAGTCTGCTGAGCCCAGCACTGCCAGGCAGATGCTGGGTATGCCAGGTAGGGGCCATGGGGAGACTCTGGGGGTGCAGCCAGTGGGACACTGTGCTGGCTGGCAGCTGGATATGTGCCCACCAAGGGAGCACTAGGTTGACTGCTCTGAGTCTAGTTACCTTTTCTCTGGCGCTGGGTCTGGGTGAGGGAGTTCTCATCCCCACTGGTCAGGGCCAGGTCTGGCTGGTTGTTGTTGGCAGCATCCTTGTTGATGTCAAAGCCCAGCTTCCGCTCAGACCCCCATTTCTGCAGAGAGCAGGGGTGAACCTCACATTCGCCCAGCGCTGGCCAATAGGACATCAGGTCATTGCCATCCACATCTGGAGAAGAACAGTGCAACACAACGGGGGAGGGGGGGCATCAGAGTTATCCCGAGTTGTAAACAGAGCAGGGCCTGCTACGATACTCACTGGGATACAGTCCCAAGGGCTGCTTAACCACCAGTAACGTGCTGTGGGGCTTGCAGGAGCAGAACCAGCAAATGGGAGGGATGAGGCAATTTCCCTGCCTCTGCTGGAGTCACCGCATCTCCAGGTGGTACTAACCCCTCCCTGCCAATGGGGACTGCTCCCAGGACCTTGAACCTTTGCCTTTGGGAGACCTTGCATCGCATCAGACAGCGGCTACATTGGAAACACGCTCTGTGGGAGACCTTCAGCTTGGTCCCCCCATGCTCCCTCCCTCCCAAGCTGCTTAGACCCAGTTGGGCCCCTAGCCCGTGGCAGGGCTCTTGCGTAGTCCTTGCCTTTGGGAGTGGTGCTGGAGGGGTTGGTGAGGAGCCGCTCGCTGTGCGCTGCCCGTTTGAACTGGCGCTGGAATCGGCCCCGGAGGCGCACGTTCTCCTCGCTCTCCGACGACGGGATGGAAAGGCTGCGCTCCTCATCCAGGGAAAGGTCACTGTCTGAGTCAGAGTCTTGGTCTGCCGGGGCACATGCAGGATGGAAGCAGTGGGGATGGGGGCAATCGGATGGCTTTTGAGCAGGGCAGGGAAGGAAGGAAGCTTGGTTTTGGGGTTTTGCCTGCTAGTGTCCCGGGGTTACATCCCCCCAATCTAGCACTCCACTGGCACAAAACACAGACCCTGTGTTTGGACATTGCCTAGCTGAAGCCAGGGCCCCAGCATCCTGGGAGGCCTGTGCTGTTGTTTTCACCCTGGGAAAATAATTGGCCCAAGGGGGGCTCTGTTCAGTGACCCTGGACACTCCCTCCTCCCCACAGGCTGAGCGTACTCAGGAGTTGGAGTGAGGCTGCTGGGAGTGGCAGGTGCTCAGTGTGCAAAGGCTGCTCACTAATGGGGGAAATGCCACTTGCTAGGGCAGCTTCTGGGCAGCAGGGAGCCTTCTCACATGCACAGGCAGGTCCCAGGGGTGAGCCGGCTGGGTCTCAGCCTTACCTCCCCCTGCATCACGGTGAAACATGGCCACATCGAGGTCCGTGGGGCCGGTGTGACCAAGCAGGCTGTGATCCAAGGCTGAGCCCTGACGCGCCATCACATTCTCTCTGAAACACACATGGCAAAAACGCTCAGACCCCAAGTCCTCACCTGGCAGCACCTGTCCCTGTCCTGGGGTAAAGGAGTGCTCTCCTCTCATCTCCCATACTCATATCTGTGCCTGGCAGAGAGGTCAACAGCCCTGCAGGGGGGAGGGGGTGTGAGGGACTGGAACAGCAAGGAATGCTGCAGGGCAGGAGTGGGGGGCACTGGCAGAGCTGTGGAGAGCTCAGGACTGGAGTAACTAGGGTCTGTAGTGGGTCAGGAGTGATGTAAGTCAGCAGAGCTGTGTGGGGAGTGTCAGGATTGAAGGTCATAGCAGAGGAGGCATCGGTAGCAATGGTCCAGAAGGGCCAGGAGGTGACACCTGCATTTCCAGAAGAAGGCAATGCTCTCTCCATTCCATGGTGGGCCCCACTCCCATCCCCCTCCATGTCTGTAGTTTCTCAGCTGTGGCTGTGAGCCAGTGGCCAGCCAGATGCCTCTTCCTCTGGCTGCTTCCTACCTGAGGTAGCCCCTCTGGCTGGAATGGGTGTGGGCTGAGCGCACGCTGCTGACTGAGGAGATGGTGGAGGCCCCCAGGGTGATGCGAATGAGGCCGCTCTCCTCAAACAGGGCCGTGTTATTATAGGCATTGGGGCCCTGGCAAGGAAGAGACACATGGAGAATTTGTTAGGAAGACTGCAGCAGCTGGGTTTCGAGATTCTCTCCCTGCCCAACACTGCAAAGGGTGGGGGTGGCCTGTGTCCATTCAGGAGTCTCCAGTCTCAGGCACCGTGAAGGGGTTCTCTTCCTTCATTGGCGAGGGTCCCACCAGCCTCTTCGGGAGGCACAGGGCTCCCAGGGAATGACAGTACATGAATTCAGACATGGCCTGAGGGGCTAGGACCCGGCTATGGGGTGGCTGTCTGGCTGAGGTCTTTCCCACTGACCTCCTGGAACAGGCAATTACAGACCGGTAAGTCTAACGTCAGTACCGGGCAAATTAGCTGAAACAATAGTAAAGAATAAAATTGTCAGACACAGAGAACATCATAAATTGTTGGGCAAAAGTCAACATGGTTTCTGTAAAGGGAAATCATGTCTTACTAATCTATTAGAGTTCTTTGAAGGGGTCAACAAACATGTGGACGAGGGGATCCAGTAGACGTAATGTACATAGATTTCCAGAAAGCCTTTGACAAGATCCCTCACCAAAGGCTCCTATGTAAATTAAGTTGTCATGGGATAGGGAAGATCCTTTAATGGATTGAGAACTGGTTAAAAGACAGGGAACAAAGGGTAGGAATAAATGATAAATTTTCAGAATGGAGAGGGGTAACTAGTGGTGTTCCGCAAGGGTCAGTCCTAGGACCAATCCTATTCAACTTATTCATAAATGATCTGTAGAAAGGGGTAAACAGTGAGGTGGCAAAGTCTGCAGACGATACTAAACTGCTCAAGATAGTTAAGACCAAAGCAGACTGAAGAACTTCAAAAAGATCTCACAAAACTAAGTGACTGGGCAACAAAATGGCAAATGAAATTTAATGTGGATAAATGTAAAGTAATGCACATTGGAAAAATTAACCCCAACTATACATACAATATGATGGGGGCTAATTTAGCTACAACTAATCAGGAGAAAGATCTTGGAGTCATCGTGGATAGTTCTCTGAAGATGTCCATGCAGTGTGCAGTGGCAGTCAAAAAAGCAAACAGGATGTTAGGAATCATTAAAAAAGAGATAGAGACTAAGACGGAGAATATCTTATTGCCCTTATATAATTCCATGGTACGCCCACATCTTGAATGCTGCATACAGATGTGGTCCCCTCAACTCAAAAAAGATATATTGGCATAAGAAAAGGTTCAGAAAAGGGCAACTAAAATGATTAGGGGTTTGGAACGGGTCCCATATGAGGAGAGATTAAAGAGGCTAGGACTTTTCAGCTTGGAAAAGAGGAGACGAAGAGGGGATATGATAGAAGTATATAAAATCATGAGTGGTGTGGAGAAAGTGAATAAGGAAAAGTTTATTTATTTGTTCCCATAATATAAGAACTAGGGGCCACCAAATAAAATTAATGGGCTGCAGGTTTAAAACAAATAAAAGGAAGTTCTTCTTCACACAGCGCACAGTCAACCTGTGGAACTCCTTGCCTGAGGAGGTTGTGAAGGCTAGGACTATAATAGCGTTTAAAAGAGAACTGGATAAATTCATGGAGGTAAAGTCCATTAATGGCTGTTAGCCATGATGGGTAAGGAAAGGTGTCCCTAGCCCCCGTTTGTCAGAGGGTGGAGATGGATGGCAGGAGAGAGATCACTTGATCATTACCTGTTAAGTTCACTCCCTCTGGGGCACCTGGCATTGGCCACTGTTGGTAGACAGGATACTGGGCTGGATGGACCTTTGGTCTGACCCAGTATGGCCATTCTTATGTTCTTAGGATAGAAAGGACTAGTTAACCTGCATGCTTGGTGGGGAGGGTGGGCCCAGGGAGGGATTCCCTCTCAGGCAGAGTGCAGGCTCAGGTGCGGAGAAGGCCCTTGCCTTTGGGCTCGCTTGCTGGGGCAGTGCCCTTCTACACCCACCTGCACAGATCTAGCTGCCTCCTCGCCCTGACTCTTCTTGCCAAGGCAGACCAGTTTCCAGGCCTCCTGGACCTCTTCATTCAGGACACAGAACAGAACCAACACGGCCAGGCCCTGTGAGGGAGGGGAAGAGAGGCTGTGAGCCTGAGTGAGGAAGGAAGGGAAACACTCAGCACAGCCGGGGAGCCTGCACTTCCACTCTTCCTGGCAATGGGGCAGTGCTGAAGGCTGAGTTTGGCCATTCAAGAGTGTGCTAACAGAGTCAGTCAGCTCTCCTCAATCGCACTGCCTGACACTGCATCCAGCTATTTGTGTTTCAGTCAGTCACGTCTACACCGCACCCAGGCCTCCAGCATAGTCCAGAGTGCTGCATCTAGACCCCTGATAGGGCAACAGGGCCACAGAGTGGAGGCATTTCTGTGCTGACCAGACTCATGACTCATTAGCCTGTAACAGAGGAAGGGACAAGCGGCTCCCCCTTGGAGAGTGCTTCCTGCTGGCCAAATTCACTGTAGGTCTCTGGTGGAGGGGAACAGGTGCCTGCCATGCTATCCCACCTGCTGCATGAGGCCCAGCAGTGGTTGAACCAGTTTCTTCCCTCAGGAACCAGCGTGTCTGCTCTGGGGTAGAATTGCTAGCGACTGACAGAGCTGTGGGCTACAGACAGTTACTAACATGAATACGCTCCAGCCAGCACAATGACTCAGTGCTAGGAGCTTGGTCTCACAAGGTTGACCTAGCTGCTTTCTGGGCCACCAGAGTCTTACAAGGAGGGCCTGATTGCTGCAAGCTCCTGGGCCCAGTGGCATTGAAGAGGAGAGAGGAGAGTGGCTGCCAAGGGTGATGGGGTAAGTGGAAGAGGAAAACTGAAACTGGACTTGGCTAGGCAGCTCTGATTCTGTGCTGTGTGCGCAGTGACTAGGGAGCAGTCTGAGGGCACACAGCAGAGGTTCCAGGCCCACTGCTGCTAGCAGGGGGCCACAGTGACAGCAAGGAGCCTTAGCAGGCCTTGGCTTTGGAGGTGATGGGGGATAATTGGCTATACAGAGAAAGCTTGGGATGGTAGCTCAAACAGTGGGTGCTGGTGGCTGTTAGCTTTCCCCTGCATGCAGTTCCCAGCAGCCCTTGTGCATCCACTTCAAATATAGGCCCAACTCTTTGCTGATCCATTTTATGAAAACTCCTCTGAAGATGGTCATTATTGTCCCATTATGTCTCAGAGCAGGGCTGGCTCAGAAGGGGCATCGTTAAATCATAAGGACCAACTCATTTGGGCTTACAACTGAAGTCTCTTCTTGGTGCAGCAGGTCTCTGCTCCTTTACAGCAGTGGTTTTAGCCTATGTCCAAGGGGTCCACAAAAGGTTACCATAGAACATAGAAAGGTTACCATAGAACAGTGGTTTTCAACCTGTGGTCTGCAGACCCCTGGGGGTTCTGAGATTTCCAAAGGGGTCCTCACCTTCATTCGAAATTTTGTAGGGGTCCACAAATAAAAAAAGGTTGAAAACAGCTGAGCTAGGCTATAGAATGAGAAGGCGAACATGGACAATGACCACTAGAGGGGGCAGTCAGTTCATGAGTGAGCGGAGCAGCAAGAGGGTCCCTGAAATCAGGAGCTCCAGGGCAGCACAGGGCTTTAGCTAAAGGAAGCCAGAATGTCCCGTGGATTAGTGAGCAGAGAAGGAGAGTGATGACAGAACAGAGGGGCACAGTCACTGCTGGAGGGCAGCTGCTCTAAGGGAACCCCTCTGTCTGTGTAATGCTCCTAATGAAGGGGGATGGCTCTTGAGGGCCAAACCCACAGGGTGACTGGCCGGGGGAAGCTCAAGGCGCTGAGGGGTTAATGTCTGCAATGTGTTTGAAGTGTGCACCAACCTCCGCTTGTCTCTGTGACATGCATACTAGAGAGGCATGACCAGCCATTGGGTGTGCATGCACATGACAGAAAGCAAGCCCATCAGCAACAGGTGTAGTCAGTGTGTGCGTGTGCACACGCGTGTGAGTGACAGAGCCCATCAGCAGGTGTAGTCAGTGTGTGCGTGTGCACACGCGTGTGAATGGCAGAGTCTATCAGCAGGTGTAGTCAGTGTGTGCGTGTGCACACGCGTGTGAGTGACAGAGCCCATCAGCAGGTGGGGATTTGAGATGTTTGGAAGAATCTGTTTTGTGTTGCTTTCCTAAAATAAACCTTCTTGCTGAGTAAAAGCTCAGTGTACAGCAGTGCTTGAAGTGGAAAGAATAAAACATGGGAGCTGCTGTAATACTGCAAAGCAGGTCTGAGCTGGGGAGGAGCTGGAGAGCAGGGGAGCTCCAGGGAGGCTCCAGGGCCGGGCTGGGCCATAGAGCTGAGCACAGGGGAGCTGGAGAGCAGGGGAGCTCCAGGAAGGTTCCAGGGCTGGTCTGGGCCATGGAGCAGAGCACAGGGGAGCTGGAGAGCAGGGGAGCTCCAGGAAGGCTCCAGGGCCAGACTGGGCCATAGAGCCGAGCACAGGGGAGCTGGAGAGCAGGGGAGCTCCAGGGCCAGGCTGGGCAATGGAGCAGAGCACAGAGGAGCAGGGGAGCTCCAGGAAGGTTCCAGGGCTGATCTGGGCCATGGAGCAGAGCACAGAGGAGCTGGAGAGCAGGGGAGCTCCGGGAAGGCTCCAGGGCCGGGCTGGGCCATAGAGCAGAGCACAGGGGAGCTGGAGAGCAGGGGAGCTCCAGGGCCAGGCTGGGCAATGGAGCAGAGCACAGGGGAGCTCCGGGAAGGCTCCAGGGCCGGGCTGGGCCATAGAGCAGAGCACAGGGGAGCTGGAGAGCAGGGGAGCTCCAGGGCCAGGCTGGGCAATGGAGCAGAGCACAGGGGAGCTCCAGGAAGGTTCCAGGGCTGGTCTGGGCCATGGAGTTGAGCACAGGGGAGCTGGAGAGCAGGGAAGCTCCAGGGCTGGGCTGGGCTGGGCCATGGAGCCGAGCACAGGGGAGCTCCAGGAAGGCTGCAGAGCCGGGCTGGGGACGGTAGCATAGAAAAGCTGGAGGAAGCTCAGGTGAACTCTGCAGAGTGGGTGCCATCAGACTCCAGCTTACTGCTTTCCAGCTTTCCTCTTGTCTGTTTGGTTTCCCTTTAACCTGCCTTTCCACTGTTTAAATTTTCCCATCACTGTTCCTTGTCCAAAGGCACCAGTGAGAGATGCTCCCCTGAGGGGAGGGGCAGAGCTGCTGCTTGGCCTCCGGGGCAGGCTGGATGGAGAGTTACCTGGAGACTGCAGAGGACAGTGTGGAGGTAGTGGAAAGCCAGGACACTGTTGTTGACAGCCAAGAGGCCAAAGAGCCAGGTAGTGCTAATAACTAGAAGCAGAACAAAGGAGCTTCGCAGCGTCATGCTGGAAAGAAAGAGAGAGAGAGAGGCAGACAGATACACACACACAGACAGAGACAGGGACGCAGAGGTTAGAATCTCTTGTTAATCTACAGTCTATCACACACAGACAGAGGCAGAGGGGAAGTACACTCCTGTCCTGAGCCACCAGCTCCCCACACCACGTGCCAGCACCACAGCGGGACAATACACTCCCTGCAGTACGTCTCCACCTTGTGGGCCCACACCCAGTCTAGACAGATCACTACTAGCTGAGCACTGACAAAGCACGTAGGAAGACACGGCCCTGGCCCCAAGGAGCTTCTCTTCTGGATGAGACAGACAGGACAGTTCAGACCCCAGGGTGACCATTTGGGCTCAGGGGAGGCTTAAGGGGTGGCTTGGAAGAAAGCAGTGAAGGCATGCATGGAGAAGATGCAGAAGGGGCATTTAGGAGGGCTGGGAAGAGTGTAGGCAGCAAGAGGGGGAGAACAAGAGACAAGCACTGAGATGGAGGCTGGATCGGAGCCCTGGATACAGGGACAGGAAGCGGAAATGGCAGGTGATGGGGAGCCAGTGATAGGGTTTGAGCAGGGGACTTACATGGACAGAGCAGTGGGAGAGGAATTACCTTTCAGCAGAGGGCAGATAGACAGACTGGAGAGGAATAACGTGAGATGTGGGGGCCTGTCAGGAAGGGGCTGTGGGAGTGGGGATAAGAGAAAAGGACGGATGTTAGAGAAGCGACTGATATTGGCAACAGAAGCAGTAATGGCAGGCGACTTCTAGGCTGAATCCGGGTAACAGGGAGGCTAGGCAGATTTTGACAGTGATGAAGCAGGGGATGGCTTGTGGGGAAGGGAAAGAAGTTCAGATATTTGTGCAAGGGATCAGAGCAGCAGACCCTCCACTGAGATCCTGGCCAATCAATACTCACAGAACTGATTTCTTCTTGGTCTCCTTCTGGCCTGGGGAACATGACATCTTGGCCACCAGCAGAAACATCACCCCGTTCATCTGAAAGCACAGAGAGTGGTTAGATGCTGCTCTGCTGCTCCTACACTGAGGCTTTCACTCTCTCCAGTCCTGGTGTCTCGATCATGTGCCTCCACAAGGTCCTGTACCTGGGAAGCTGAACTCTGTGCAGACCTGGACTCATCCACCTCCTCCTCTGCCTGCTCTACACAAGCCCCACTTCTCTGGGCTACATACTGCTGCCTGGGCTTGGGGACGTGTGACAAGAAAGGAAGCCCCGTGGGAGGAAGAGAGCACAGGAGAAAGGAGCAAAGCTCCAGGGATAGAGGAAATATAAATAGAGGAGGGACAGCAATGAGAAGAGGAAGAGGCAGTAGAAACCAGAGGAAGGTAAGCAGAAGGCAAGGCAGCAGACACATGGAGTGCAAAGAAGGGGAGGACATGTGGGGTGGGCCGGGACACGGTATAAACACGGGAGGAGTTTACCACAATGACGACAGTAATGGGGCCTGCAAAGCTCCAGACCAGCTTATCGTGAATAGAAATCCAGCAGAAATCTGGGTTCCCATAGCCCTCTGGGTCCAAGCCAACGGCCAGTCCTGCGGGGGGAGAAAAGGGAAAGGTCAATTCCATGACACAGCCACCTAGGAGACATTGGGATCATTTTGCACTTCCACTATGGCCTCTTCCACTAGAGGATCTCAAAGCAGAGACCAAACATTGGTCAATGCAGCCTCAGAACGCTCCTTGGAGATCAGTATCATTGTTCTCATTTACAGATGGGGAAGACTGCAGTACAGAGGAGAAATGACTTGCCCAAGGCCACAGAGAGCTGGGACAGAACCAGGGACAGAACCCATGTCTCCTTACTCCCCGTCTAGTGCTCCTCCTTCGCCTTGGTTCCTGCCAGTGCCTCTGGCCAAGTTGCCATAGCAATAGAAATATCTAGCAATGGCTAAGCTGACTCTCCTGCTTTGTGAGGTCTGTGTCCTATGCCTCACTGTCTCAAGATGTCCACCTCAGCAGAGCCCCACAACAGGGCATTTACTGCCAGGAACACATGACCCCAGTGGTGATGAACCTTGGGAAATGGATCGAGATGATTAGCCAAAGAACATTTGCATCTCATGCTGTGAATCCTAGAAGGGCAGGAGCTTCATGGCCATCAGGCCAGAAAGGGTGAAAAGCCTTGTAGGTTCTTCTGAAGGAGTGAGACCCCAGCTTCTAAACCCCACGGACATTTCACACCAGAAAACTACAGCACACCCTCTGCTGTGGCACCTACCACGTCAAACACTAGGAGTGGTATAAATGCATAGTGTCTTCATCGCTGCCTTGACCCAGATAACTCCTGTACATATTGTAGCTCACTGACTGTATCTCCATGGTCTAGAATCTGTCTGCAGTGTTGCTCCTGGCTAGACCCATACAGCACAAACACACACACAGTGGCAAATATGGATGCCCACAGACATGCACATACATCCCCTCCACTCACGTTCCCCCACCAGACACTCAGGCTGGCCAATGCCCACGGAATCAGAAAGGAGACAAGTTCTTAGGCCCATGCCCATGCCTGAGGCCCATGCCTCTTTGACCAAATGGGGTTTCTGAGGCCAATGCCTTTGGCATCGCCCAAGGCCAAGGAGTTTCCATGCTATAGCGAGCTTTATCCATTTCCTCCCCCCATCCCTCAGAGAGGGAACCTGTCTTCCCAAGCATCTTTGCCCAGCGTGCGGTACCCACCGGTGATGATGGCAGGCACCCCCCAGCCAATGGCATAATAGAACCTCATGGCTCCGAAGTTGATGTTGCGGGCTTCGGTCTGCATGCGGTAGATGTGGAGGCCCTGCACGAAGAGCCAGGCGAAGGTGGAGAGGAAGAAGTAGTGCAGCAGGATGGCAATCACAGTGCAGAGGAACTGAAAGGAGCAAATCACCACTCAAAGAGTGGACAGCCCATCCAGCTGGGAAAGGCCCTCCCTTGCCTGGCAATCTCCCTTACTGCAGCAGAGTCACCCCCAGAGCATTTCTGACATCCCCATTCTGCTCTACGCCCAGCAGGGAGCTGGCTTGTGGGACTCCTGTATCTCTGTTGCATGCCCCTGACCTAAGCTGCTGATTCCCAACCTCCTAGAAAGGGGCTAGATCCACAGTCAGTAACAAACTCTGGAACAACCCACCCCAAAGAGCCCACATCCAAACCAAGCAGCCTCATAACCCTGCTCGTATCCCTCTCCGACACGCATGTCGATATCCACTGGGTAGGTGGTTTGAGTGATGCCTTCTGTTCTTCAGGGATGTGGGGAACACTCTGTCACTTCTGGGGCTTGAACCAAAGACCTAGCTCAGATCCAGGAGCTCCTCCGTTGGTGCTGCAGGAGAATCTCCTGTAGTCACCTGCACTACAGCCTCCAGGAGAGAGAGCTCATCATCCCGTCAGATATGGGCCTCTCTTGATTAGCAACAGCCTGTCCTAAGTTGCAACCTACTGCCCTGTGCCTGAGAGTTGGCACCACGACCCAACGCTATGGCTGGTGCCAGGGCCCTAAAAGGGGCTGGGATTCCATGGTGAGGAGCGTGGTATGAAACACTAGAAAGAAAAGATTGGATTACATCGAAAAGAGGATTTAGGGGGAAGATTCCTCCCTGGGGGAATCTCCCACTCTTCCCCCATGCGTCCCAATGAACCCAGGAGGGTGCATCCTGCAGGATGATTCCAGCGCTCAGGTTGATTTAGGCAAGACTCCCAGGGGCACCATTCAAACTAGGTCAAAATATGAAACACTGGAGACTGAACTAGCAAAGCATTTACACTCCTGCTGCATTCACCCAACAGTTCTGTTCTCCTGGGCCTCCTTCCTACCCTCTAGGTCTCCCCGGTCTGATGACGCCATCCCACCCAGCTGCACTCAGGACTGTTTCCTCCTCCCCTTACCTGATTTTCAGTGCGGTTGATGCCCAAGAGGAAGAGCAGCTCGGAGAAAAAGAGGGTGACAGATATGTTGGAGTGGATGCCCCTGGTGTTGGACTTGAGGCCTTTCAGACATGTCAGGAAGGAGAAGGTCAGCAGCAAGGCCACAAGAGAAAGAGACACCAAGGAATAGGTGACAATGGCCAGGGTCTCCAGGTCACCCTCCAGCTGCTGCAGATGGAAGCCAAAGACAAAAGACAGAGTCAGGCAAGAAAGCATGAGCGTGTGTTGGCTTCAACGGTCTCGCCCTCCGGCTGGGAATTGGATGGGAGAAGCAGCCTGGGATTTTCTGCTACATTTCTGCAGTGGGCACTGTCTGCACCTGTGTAACCCAGAGTTCTACCCTGAATGTTCTGGATAGATTAGATCTATCCAGCGTTTAGATCGTGCTCCCCACCGCATTAGGGTCTGCTCCATTCTGCTCCTTGTCCATGGTGTGGCCAGCACAACCTCATGGAAATACATCCTCTTGTTCTGGTTTTCACCACTGCGTATTCCCCGCCACCCACCCCCAGCCTTCCCGCTCCTTCCTCCCCTCCCTCCCGCCTCTGCAGAGGTAGGGTTACCTCCCGGTGGGAGCTATCCATCAGCACCCCAAAGGTGCCAAACTGGGAACACTGGCAGCGCACATGCGTGGTGTTTCTGAACACGAGATCACAGTCCCTTGCTGTCCAGAAACCGGAAGGGTCAGTCCTGCAGCCGTAAGAGAACACAGAGAAATCTCAAAGGAACAGGTCTTCAGAATCACATCTCCTGTCAGGCCCTGGGGGGTCTGGGGGTGCATAGGTGAGGAGCAGCCTGCAGAGCATCGGGCTGCTCAGAGGTTCTTTGGCTGCCTGGACAGGTTCTCTACCCTTCCTAAGGTGGCAGGGTGTAACAGGATGTTTCCATGTTTGGATGTTGAAGCATCTACTCAGTGCTGCCTGAAGTTGGTGACCTCTGCCCTCAGCAGTTGGGACAGTGCAATGTGCCAGAAGGCAGCACCTTGGTGGGCCAGTTCCACCACCCTGGTGATCCCCCACTTCTGTCCTAGCAAGGGGGCTATGTGACAGAGCTCTGCCCCAGCACACAGAAACAAGGATGGTTCAGGAGAGTCAGGGAACTAGTTAACTTCTCCAGTTTCTTTTACTAAACCTCTCGAAAGCTGCAGCAGTGAATGACCCCGGGGCTAGTGAGAATCTTGGCCTGGAGCATGACGCAGGCAGGCTGGGCACTTACTGGCTGGAACGATTCCACTGGACACAGAGGGGCTTGCTCCGGTTGGCCGTCTCCAGTAGGCGGAACTCCAGCACCAGGGGCGTGTCCAAAGTGCCCTGGACGAAGGTGTGGTTGCTGAACACGGACACGCTCACTATGGGGGAGTTCATGACGGGGTTCTTGGGCAGTCTGCAAGAGACGACAAGGGCCTCGTCACTCAGCCCATCAGCCGCCCAGACCTGCCTGGCATTTCAGAGAATGCCAGGGGGCTAACAAGGGCTGGACTGACAGCCTGAAACCCATCCGCTGCTACAGGACAGGCTGCATGCTGCATGCTGCCCACCCAGCCTCAGCCCTGCCTTAGGCCGTGGGGAGAGGGCAGTTCATCCTCTGTGGCCCATCCAGTCCTTGTCCTCTTTTAGAAGGCTGCCAACACGGGGGGGCCAAGCAGGACCAGTTGTGCTAGTGGTTTCACTGTTGCAGACACCAGCTCTGGACAGAGCCCCCAGCCTCCAAACAGGCCACTGCGCACAGTTAGATGAGCCAGGCTGGAACCCTGAAAAGTCCCGCACCCCAGACCTGCATAACTGGCAGTACCCAGTTGCTTGCTGCCTTCTCTATAGAGAGTGCATGTCCTGGCAGGGTGAAAAAGTACCTGAGACTGCGGCGATCCACCTGATAGCGGGCTGGCAGCAGCCCCCCCAAGGTGCGGTAGATAATGAGGATGATGATGGTGACGGCAGGCTCGGGCTCCGGGAGGGTCAGCTTTGGGGAAGAGCTCTCCACTGTGTCGTTCACTTCCCTGCTCATGGGCATGGCGGCTGCTGTGGGCAGAGCTTGGGTCAGAAAAGGCACCTGTAACAACGGTCTGAGGCAGAGTGTAGGGCCAAGGGGAAGGAAATGCCTGGTGCCACTGGCCATCTCCGTGGCCATGGCTCATGAGCCACGTACCAGGGCTGGGCACTACATAAGGGACGCAACGGTGTCTCTTGGGAAGGAAGTTGTACAAAGCCCCATCCATCTTTGCCAGGGCTGCAGCGAGGAGTCCAGAGAAGTCCAGGGCCATAGCAGTTCTCCCATTGTGGGAGGCATCTAAGACATGGATACCATCTGCAGGGTCCCTGCATCATGGCGGCCTCCCAAGGCCAGCACTCGGTGCTATTCCCAGAGCTCGCCAGGAAGCAATTCTAGACACTCCCTGCAAGGGCGCAGCAGGCTCCCAGCTTCTGTGGGCCCGGAGGACAGAGCACCAATGGGATGCTCCCTCCCAGCTCAGGAAGTGAGGAGCTCTCTCCTCTAGTCCAGGAAGAGGTGCCAGCAGCCTTTGGGGTAAGACATACAGGTGGTCTCTGACAGACCCTGGAGACAGCCCAGGCTGGGGATCTGGCAGTTGCATGTCCCCCCACCAGCCACCCTGCATGCAGTGCTTGTCCCTTGGGCAGACGGTACTGAATACAGTGCAGGGCATGAAGAGAGGCCCAACAGAGCCTGCTGGGGAGGCAGCCAGTACACCAGGGCCATTCCCTGGGGCTCAGGGAGGCCGTTCACTTACCTTCCACTTTGGGGGGTGTAAGCACTGAGAGCGGGAGCACCACGTGGGTGTGTGGGTCCCACATGGCCTGCCCCCGGAAAAGGCTGCTGTGGTAGCGGGGATAGCGTTGCCGGACGTGGGTCTGGTTCTCCATGCGGTCAATGCTGAGCACTGTGTGGGGAAGAGACAGAGGAATCAGGGGCCTGGGAGAGCTCAGGGAGCCAGGGTCGTTACTCTGGCTGGACAGCGTTGCAACGGGATGGGCTCAGGGTGCCAGGATGAACACGTTTGCGTCTATCTTTGGAGTAAGCAATTCAAATGCAGCTGAGGTCACAAGTGCAGTGTGATGGGCTCAGACCAGTCACTTGTGGATCCCCGGTCATGTCTGTACTTGCAAAGCGGAGGCAGGGAGCAGTGCTGTGGGGAGCAAGAAGGATGTCCAGCTCCCGTCTGCGCTCGCTAGCTCTATCTGTGCTCGCTTTCAGGAGCGACGCACTCACTGAGTTTGCTGGGCCTATAAAAGGGGACTATAAAAGGCCCATGTGCCCTCCCGTACATACGGTCCCTAATGGGACCACATGAGAGACCCAGCTCCATGTGAGACAACCACCTATGGATGCACATCCCAAATCCACATGTGAGTTTGGGGAGAGTGGAACCAGTCAGCCTTCTAGTCATCAGAACCCCATGGCAAACCCTCAGCAAGCTAACAGCAGGTAGCCAAGGGTATGCTGGCCCCTTCCGCGGGGGTATTTACTTAGGAGGAGTTGTAGAAGGTTGTGGTCAGTGGATCCTTTCCTAAAGGATTTATGGAAGACTGGGAATCATAGAATCATAGAATCATAGAATATCAGGGTTGGAAGGGACCCCAGAAGGTCATCTAGTCCAACCCCCTGCTCAAAGCAGGACCAATTCCCAGTTAAATCATCCCAGCCAGGGCTTTGTCAAGCCTGACCTTAAAAACCTCTAAGGAAGGAGATTCTACCACCTCCCTAGGTAACGCATTCCAGTGTTTCACCACCCTCTTAGTGAAAAAGTTTTTCCTAATATCCAATCTAAACCTCCCCCAAAATAATAACACATAGGCAGCAGCTTTACCATGGTAGAATCACCATCCCAAACCCAGCTACTGGCTTGCAGCTCCCCTGGGGGAGCATTCAGGGCAGCAAGGAATAACTTCTTTAGCTGACACTGCTGGGGGAATAAACTGGAATGGAATTGCTACCACTGCGATTTGGCCAGGACAGAGGGGGTAACACCGCGACTCTCACAAAGAGCAACGGGAGCTATCATGACCCAAAGGGGTGGGGGCCATGAGTTTAGCTTTAGATCTCCTCCAGCAGCACAGCACCCCAAGTCTCTGCTGACTCAGAGGAAAGACCACCACTTTCTGCAGCACTTCAGGCTTTCCTGGGGGCCTCCCATTCAACAGCTGACCAGCTGCACCCTCCTCAGCTGACAATCACAGCTGGAGCGTGGCCTCCGATTGGCATTTGTGCCCGTTTTAACTCTTTGAAGTGTGGTGTCAGAGTGTATGCCTTGCACCACTGCTCTCCTGGCAATGCTTCCAGCCTGCTGCCTACTCACTGATGTTGGGGGTCACCACGCCAAGGGGGTTCAGGTAGGTGAGTTTCATGTTGCTGGCGAGCGTGCCCGTGTACTCTCTCAGCTGCTCCATCAGCCCCATGCTGCCATGGTCGCTCTGCAGCAGCACGTCCCAGTGCTCCTGGTTCTCCAGGGCCAGCACCGAGCTGCCTGCCCTCAGCAGGTTCTGCAGACAGAGGGAGAGTCTTCAGCAGGCTTGAAGGGAAAAGACCTTTCTTTGAAATCTTCTACGCCTCCTCTCTCCGTCACCTCCCCTGCCTGCTGCAGGCGAGCCAGGAAAGAAGGGGGATGGGGTGTGCTCGGAGCTGAGCGTCGCACCACTGGGAGACGATCCCAGGCTCTCACCCTTTGCAGGAATGGGAAGGGTTTCCTCACTCAATTCACACTGGCCCTTGCTCGGTCGCACCCCCTTGGCTCTCCCCTGCCCGCCATGGGCTTCACACCCTTTAGCTACTCAGAGTAACAAAGGGACGGAGCAATGAGATGGGGCAGGCACCACCCATAATGGCTCACAAGCCGGGACAAAGGCTGCAGCCATCCTACCTGGAGGTAAGGGTCCCTGCTCCGCAGGGCTCAGAGCCACAGTCCCAGGCTGGTGGGGCTGATGAGGCTGAGAAGGCAGCATCCTTAAGTCCCAGAGAAGCTGTGCTGTGGCTGACCAAGGGGCAGCGCCGATGAGCTCTGCCTTGCTCAGCAGGGAAGGGTAAGGAGGAGGGCTCCTCCCAACCAGAAGGGCGCTCACCTCGTTGAAGTGGGCGTCCTGGGTGGCAGTCAGGCCAAAGCCATGCTGCCTGCTCTCAAACTCCATCAGGCGGGACAGCAGGCGGTAGGTGATGTGAACGTCGTTGCCGAAGTAGCGCTCCATCTGGTCCGTCACTGCGCGCAGCCGGTGCGCCAGCTTCTTCGCCTCAATGGTGTTCAGCTCCGTCTCGTTCCTCTCCAGGCCCTCCAGCTGCCAACAGAGAGAATGGAGATGGGATGAAACGGTGCAATGTGGAGCTAAAATCTGGTCCCTCTCTCCCCAGCTTTAAGCCAGGGGTAACAGGGAGAAATGCCGATGCACTACAGACCCAGCGGCTGGGTTTGGGGATCAGATTGCCCTTGGACTGTGCTGGCCATCTCTGCAAGCCTGTCAATGGAAGGATTATCTCTAAGGACAGTCACAAGGCCAACGGCAGGTGCTGGGACCAAACAGTCGCTCGAGTGGGCAGCAAACTGTGCCTCAGGAATCTGCTCCCCTGGGGGAAAAGAAACCCCTGAGGATAGCTGTGTGTCATTTAACTCCATGCAAGCAGGTCTGATAGTTATAGAGACCCCCCTTCAGCCTGAAATCTAGTCAACTTCAAAAAGACATTTTCAAAGTGGTTTCAGGTTCCACATCTGCACAGGTGCCCAGACGACATTTGTTGTAGTGTTACCATCACATTTTCCTGTTTTAAAATAGACACTCTTTTCTTCTCCGCCGTTGTGTGAAAATCCACACAAACCACCCGGTGAAACTGACTATACTAGGGAAAGCGCTGTGCACAAAACAAACAAACTGCGGGAAAAGAGCAGCTAATACAATGTTTTCTCTCCCATCTCATTTAATTACAAGAATCTTCAGTGTTAGTCATAACTGAGGTGGACTAAACAATATTCAGAGAGAATTTTGATACTGACAGTTGAGAGCATCCCTTTAACTCTCCCCTGCTACATCTACAGGCTGCTTAGACTTTGAGCAGCGGAGCTCGGTATTATTGAACCCCAGGCAAACAGCAGCTACTGATATGTTGTTATCCACTTGTGTGACAGAACTGTGAATTAAAACAAAAAAGTAACTTCAGAGGAAGCTCCCCAGCAGGGCAAAGGAATTTCAAAGACAGGCTAAGAGTTGAAATTAGCAATCCAGCAGTAATGACTTGTCCCAATGCCTGGAAACTCAATTGTTAGAGGAACCTAAAGATTTATCATTTAATCTTACTGATCAGCCAATAACTAAGGCGATGTCTACACTAGACAGCTTACAGCAGTGCAGTTGTATTGATGCAGCTTTGCTGCTGGAAGCTCTCCCTTGTAGTCGCCCTATGCGGATGGGAGAGAACTCTCCTGTTGACATCATTAATTCACCTCCAACGAGCGAGTGATGGTAGGTCTGCTGGCAGGGGAAGCTCTCCCACCGACGTAGCACTGTCCACGTCGGCACTTCTGTCAGTGTAATTTATGTCGCTCAGGTGTGGCTTTTTTACACCCCGAGGGATGTAAGTAGTTGTGTAGATGTGGCTTAAAAATGAACACGCTGAGGGTGGTGAGAGAGCGGCTGCATGACCATTTATTGCTGTCGAAACGGAGGATGCTGAATCATCTGATCCTGTGGCCCTCTTGGGATTATTGATGCTTTCTCTTCGAATACTGGGCTGGGATTAATGCACTTATCCATCAGGGGCAGTTTGTGCTTGTGATAGTCTGACAAATTAGGCTAAAATTAAATCCCTATTTCAAGGAAGGGCAGGTCTGGAGGATCCAAGTATTGAGAGGGGCTCCTGATGGAAACAGGGTCATGTTCTGGTCCCCTCTAGGGCTGGATTTTCAAGAGCTCAGCACCCATAATTGGGACCGGATTTTCAAAAGATGTTGAAAATGTTGATGTTGGGTGCATGGTGGGTGCTGAGCACTGTGGAAAGCCCAGCCATGAGTCTCACCAGGGTAGCTGCTGAGCACTATGGAAAGTCCAGCCCTTATTTAGGGGCCTAAATGGGAACTGAGCTCTTTTGAAAATGTAGCTTCCAAGAGCTACCCCCTCCCAGTGAGCTGCAGCCTGGGGAAGGAGTAAAGAGGGCAGTTACCAGTGTTGAGAGCTCCTTGAAGGCAGGCGATGTGCAGTTGAAGAGATCGGGTTCCAGCCAACCCCTCTCTCCATCGCAGTGGCGAATTGCTGCACCTGAAAGAAGAGGCGTTGCTGATTCAAAACTCAGAGATGCAGGACACAGTTTCCCAGCTCGTTAGGACAGTGCCATTCCCAAACCTAACCCACCATGCTGTCAGTATCACTCAGAACAGCACCGGGAAGTAACATCAAAGCCCTGGATTGCTAAGGGGACCAGCTGAACTACCCATTCTGAATTCAACTCGCATTCATCTGGGAGTTGTCACTGGCAAGTCTCTCTGTGAACAGTTCCAGTTTCCATAACAATTCACCCAATAACTGGGAAAAATCATGATCAGACTTTGGGTTGTTTAGAAGCCGCTCCCTTCAGTTATTTCCTATTTGTGGCATGTGATTGGTTACCCGTGTTTCACGGTGTAGCTGACTGGATGAGACTTTTAGAGAGGGGAATAATGAATAGCAAATAACAAGCAATGTAATTCACGAGGTTATCGGGGCTCCATTCTATGCACCTTTGCATATTGACAGACAAGTATGTACCTCCCCCAGTGCTCACCGGACCCCCACAGCTGACGAAAGACATGACTGACAAATCCCAGTCCACCTGGCCTGGTGCTTGCATTCACTGAAATCCCTGCTGGGATGTTGCATCTCTCTCTCACAGCCTTTGTCTGCTTAGAACTTTGAGACACGAGGAAGTTTACTGGCATAACTACACTGGTGTAATTATATGGGTTTAGTTAGACCAGTATATCTCCCCGGGTGGCCACACACATTCTGGAATGAGTGTCCACACAGGGAGTTACACCTGTATAGCTAAAGCTGTACAATTATGCCAGTGTAGTTATGCTGGTAGCTTTCTCTGTGTAGAAAGTCCTTAAATGATAAGCTCTTTGGGCAGCCACCATCTCTCACGCTGTGTCTGGACAGTGCCTAGCACAGTAGGGCCCTGATCCTGGCTGAAGCCTCGGCGCTCCTAGAATATAAATAATAATATATGTGCTATCAACCAGTTCTGTTTAAAAACCACCCACACAATCAATACCCTCATTAACAGCCCCCCAGCAGGGTCCACGTTACCCACCCCAAAAGCAGCACAATGATCAGCAGCAGCAGCAAGTGCATCATTAATGCCAGTGAGTGTCACATCCCATTGACCTAGCTGTCATATGAAGCTCACCATGCACAATTGCCATGAGTGGCACCAGCACTGCCCACGTCAATGTCTCGAACAGGGGCAGCGCCAGCAGAACAACAACTCAGCACTTAGGGGGCTAGACACACAGTGACTAATGCGCCTCCCACCCTCAGCAGGGTCAATGGCACTATCTCAGTTTTACTGATGGGGAAACTGAGGCTCAGAGAGGGGAAGCAACTTGCCCAAGGTCAGACGGGTTGGTGGGGAAGCCAGGATGAGAGGTCAGGAGTTCCTGGCCCAATGGAGCTCCCATGTTCAGCCTTCCAGCCCCTTCATCATCATCATCACTGCTATCTTCCCCTACAGGCTTCTCCTCCTCCTCCATATTATCAACCCAGCCAACCAGGCCAGAGACAGAAGGGGCTCAGTGGTGGAAGCAACCAGCAAAGGGGGACCCATTCTCCCTGTTCTCTACTTCTTGCCCTCCCTTCAGCAGAAGAATGAGCCTCAATCCCTGTAACAATCCCAGTGGCCTCGCTGAGTTGCCATATTTTGGGTAGGATCCTGCAGAACATTCTTGGTCATTGGGCTCCTTTATCATGGCTCCCTCTACGATGGGCTAACTAGAGAATGGCCCTTCCCACCCAGAAGGGTGAACTGACGACATGGCATGTGAGATAGGTAGGGTTGCCAACTTTCTAATGGCACCAAACCGAACACCCCTGCCCCGGCTCTTCCCCAAGTCTCTGCCCCTGCCGTGCCCCTTCTCTGAGGCCACTCCTCTGCTTGCTCCATCCCCCCTCCCTCCGTCACTTGCTCTCCCCCACCCTCTCTCACTTTCACCGGGCTGGGGCAGGGGGTTGGGGTATGGGAAAGTGAGGAATCTGGCTGGAAGTGTGGGCTCTGGGGTGGAGCTGGGGATGAGGGGTTTGGGGTGAAGGAGGGGGATCTGGGCTGGGGCAGAAGGTTGGGGTGTGTGTGTGGGGGTGAGGGCTCCAGCTGGGGTGGGGGTGGGCTCCAGCCTGGGGCAGGAGGGGGCTCCAGCCTGGGGCAGGAGGGGGCTCAAGGCTGGGGCATGGTGTTGGAGGGGATGCAAGGTGCGGACTCCGGCAGAGAGTTTGTTGTGGGAGGGGACTCCGGACTGGGGCAGGGGGTTGGGGTGCGGGAGAGTGTTCAGGGTCCTGGCGGCGCTTACCATGGCTCCCAGGAAGTGGCCGCCTGGTCCTGCAGCCTCTGGGCGCATGGGTGGCCAGGGAGGCTCCATGCGCTGCCCTCGTGCCCACAGGCGTCGCCCCACAGCTCCCATTGGTTGCGGTTCTCAGGCAATGGGAGCTACAGAGCTGGCACTTGGGGCAGGGGCAGCGCGTGGAGCCTCCCTGGTCACCCATGCGCGAAGGGGCCACAAGGACCTGGCAGCCGCTTCCTGGGCCTGCGCGGAGCTAGGGCCAGTAGGGAGCCTGCCTTCGTCCCGCTGCACCACCAACCAGACTTTTAACGGCCCCGTCAGTGGTGCCAACTGGAGCGGCCAGTGTCCCTTTTCAGCCAGGCATTCCGGTTGAAAACCAGACAACTGGCAACCCTAGAGGTAGGGTTGGGGCCACTCTACTTCGAGAACATGGGCCATGAAGAAGCTAGGTCATGGGTTGCAGTGATTCCCAGTTGCTCTGGCCCCAGGCCCATAAGCCAGCCTGCTAGGCACAGAGAGCTCCTCTTTGACAGCTGTGCCTTTGTTTCTGCTCTTTGTGTACCCCAAAAGATCCTCTGCCTCGGCCACACATGGCCCCCACCTTGATCAGGGCAAATGTCCTCCTACTGCCACTTCTTTCCATGGACTCTCTAATGGCCCTTCATCTGCCTTCCCCAATAGATGGCAGCTCCTTTCCTCTGGTCTGAAGGGAAGTGCCCATTAGCCTTTGATGCCCATAGCACCCTGCGAACCAACCAGCAGCAGGTGCTAGCAGAGCAGACAGCACTTACTCTCCTCTTCCTACAGTTACTAGCCCTTCCCCCTCAAAGCCTAAACAAGTGAGCTCCTCAGTAGCCCACCGCTGAGGCTGACTGCAAACTGGCACACATCTCACAGGGACAGGAGCACTGCGAGATCCCCGCACCGCAGCCTATTGGGCCACCCAGAGCAAACGATACACTGTAAAGGCAGCAAGACATAAAGGGGTGGGAGAGAGGGGGGAGCAGAGTCTGGCTGCAGTCGAATCTCTGCAAGTTAGTTTGCTCAGGGATAGGAAAGGCAATCGAGGGCGGACATGGGTATAAGGAAGCCAATGCGAGGTGCAGCGTTAGTAACACAGTCAGCAGCCCTGGAAGCATGGGGTCTGCGGGTGTCTCAGGCAGTGAGAGGGGAATGGAAAGCCACGCAGAGCGGACCTTGCAACACATAGTGAGGGAAACGGGACAACACCGGGTCCTTACCTGCACCCCGCAAACCTGATCAGGAGGGAGTGAAAACGGGGAAGAGAAGCGACATGGTTAGGAGCTGAAACCCGGAGTGGGAGAAGAACGCACGTCCCTGAGGAAATGTCTGGAGGAGGGGAGGGGCTGAACTGCCCTGGATTCCCAGAAGCCAGTGATTCCCATCTCCCACTGGCCTGGAGGTCGCTGTCCTTCCTTTCTCATGTGGCACTCTCCAAAGTCAGCCACGGCTGAATCGCTACAACGCGCTCTAGCTGGGGCTGCCTTTGAAGCCCGCTCGGGAGCTGGGCCGGAGTGTGGCTGACAGGGCCACATCAGATCCCCACTCTGCACTGACTCATCTTTGTTTCAAGGTGCTGAATGTCATCTCAATGGCCTGGGCTGCTGCTCTCTTCCTCCGCCCTACGGTGGCAGTTACAACTGACTGGGACTCTGGCTCTCTGCACTAGGGTTGAATTCGAGGAGGAGGAGTGAGCAGCAGGGCATTGTGGGTGCAGAACCTTCCTCTGCGTCCCAGGGTGCAGTGCCAGCAGCATCTGCTCAGTCAGCAGTGGATGCCATGATAGGTGGGGCTGGAGGGAAGGGATGTTCCTGGGTTTTTTGTATGAGTGATGTTTCTGGGCGTACATCTAGGCTGCTCACAGAAGTGCCCCTGCACTCCTGGCTGTGTTGAGAAGACCTCCAGAGAAGCTCTGGTCGGGGAGCTTGGATCTCATTGTGAGGTTGCAGCCCCACCTCTCTGTCTGGACTAGGGTCTGTGAAGATCTCCTCTGCTCTCACAGCTCCTCCTGCTCTCTGTTTTCCAGTCCATTTCCCCTCAGACAACAATTCTCCGCACCTCAAAGCCCTGAGACACAGGCCTCCACGGCTCCAAACCTGACAATCACAGCAGCTCCTCCTGACTGCCCAGGGCAGCGCTAGCAGCAGGAGCTGGCCATCGGGGATTTAGAACCTTGTTGTGGGCTGAGGGGGGGTTCCACTTTTCTGAGGCTGATCGACGTGGCAGGATGTTCCCTCTAGGGGTCCAGCCACATGTCCCTCTCTGCAGCCTTCTCATGAGGATCACTTACCCAAGGAGCCTTTGGGACAAGGCACTGCAGCTGGGAGCCCAAACTTGGTCTGAGGCCACCAGACACCAGCTCTCAGGGTTTTAGGGCAGCCGTCATAGAGCACTGCAAATGGAAATGAAGGAGCCGGAGTTAAGCGGGAGCAGAGGGGCGGGGTTCTGTCCCAGGAGAGTGTCCCGCAGGAGGGGATCAGGGGCAGTGCCCCAGGAGACTGTCCGGGGAGTTTTGGCTGGCACCGTCCCTAAGCGTGTAGTGCCTGAGCTCAGAGTCAGGCCATGCTGCTCTGGCCGCAGGTTGCTGTCCCATGCAGAACACACATGTCTCTCCAAACTCACCCTCACAGCCACTTGGCGTCACCTCTGCAAAAGGGCTGTCACAGCTGTTGCACTGTCGACCTATCACTCCGGGCCTGCAGAGGCACTGGCCCATTTCCTGGTCACATGAGCGCGAGGAGGAGCCAATGGGGTAGCAGTCGCAGGGCAGACAGGTGTCACTCCCTTTGGGACGGTAATGGAACTCCTGGCGGAGAGGGGCAGGGAAGGGGGTGAGACAGATGAATCATGGGAGGGGGAGCAGCAGGGTGGCCAGGGGAAGGGCCCGAGGGGATGAGTGAGGGCCCTGGTAAGACGGGGAAGGACACAGTGGGAAGGGGAGGGGGACCAGCCAGACAGCAAGAGAGATAGGCACCTAAATGTCAGCTTCTTAGCACTGCGCTGGCTGACACAGCCCCAGCTTGGGGATCAGGGCCAGCCCCAGGTTGGTGTGGCAGCATCCTATGCAAAGCAGCACATGCTGGGACTCTTCCAGCTTCCTCCCAACTTACAGACAGGTCCCCCAAGTTCTGTGCGCACGTACGCCCCACTTCCCACCTGCCTGCCGCTTCCCTCTCCCCTCCGCTCCTTGTGAGGCTCCCCAGCAGCAGGGGGACTGAAACACAGCTTTCCACGGGAGAGCAAGGACGGCCCTCCGGGAATTCACACTCTGTTCCAGCTGGCCAGTCACGGAGTCATGCAGGGCCAGCGGACTACGAATGGTGCTGGCAGGTTGGACGTGTGCAAGGGGTGCGGGCCATCGAAGAACAGGGGAGATAGTGGTTGCCTAGAGTACTACAGGACGGAGGAGGCCACTGACAAAGGCAGACGGGAAGAGGGCCACAGCTCAGGTGCTCGAGGGTGGGCGAGATGAGGGGTATGTCTGCACAGCTGCCCCCTCACCTTACAGTGGCACAGCCCGTTGGTTTTATTACAGTCTGGGTCAAAGCCCTTGTTCACGTCGCAGTTACAGGGCCCACAGGTCGGGTTCCCCCACCAGCCCTTCGGACATTGCTGATCCACCCTGAGGAAAGAAACCCACAATCACCCGACAGCCTTCTCTCACGCACCGTGCCCTGACACCCCTTCCAGGAGCATGGCCACTTTGTGAGTGCTCATGAGCTCCTGGGAGCAGAGTTTGGCTCCCAGGCTTGGCCCCCGCCCCTGGCAGGCAGCAGGCTTCCCCGCTGGGGTTGGAAGGAAGGACTTGCATTGGATTTGAGCAGCCCCACTTGGACAATATTCAGAGCAGCACTGATGGGTGCCAATGAGAGATGGATTCAAACTTCCCTCAGCCACAGAGAGAGAAAAAGCCACATGGGGTCTCTGAAGAGAAGCAGAGTAGGGCACAGGGAGGGGAGATCCCAGAGGAGCCCCCATCTCTCCTTTAAAGCCAGCCCGCCTGTCATTGCACTTGAACCAATGAGTGCACTCTTGTGACTGGCCAGAGGGGGAGCGCCACCTCCCAGGAGAGCCGGGGAGGGAACACACAGAACAGGACCAATCGCCTAGTGCTAGAGCACATCTGCTGCAGCAGCCTATTCTTCACCCAGCGTCACCACCCTCCTTCACGGCTGCTTCCCCACTAGCCATCGGTAATGCTACAAAGGAAGGAGTCTGACCTCAGCAGGGCAGTAACAAGCAGTGGCCGATCCCAAACCCCGACTTAAACACCAACATCCTCCGAGCACCAGGATCCCTGTGAGGGGCCTGGAGACTGTTGCTGGGAAGAGAGCCAAGTCCTGCCGAGGCAGAGCTGCCCTTGGGCTCACCTGTGCTCGCAGTACTGCCCAAAGTGGTTTCCTCCACACTCACACACGTAGCCAAGGGGAGAGCCTGGCTTCCGTCGACACACTGACTTATTCTTGCAGGGGTTCAGGTGGCACACATCCACGCAGTCCCCACCGTAGTATCCTGAGAGGACAGACACAGACCTTCAAAACAGGGAGCGAACCCCCATGGCTTCCTAAGGAAACACTGTGAAAATCCAGTCGTGCTGGGGTAGAGGCCAGAGGGAGATGGCGTTTATTCAGGTGGATCCCAGGGCATTTTGCTCTCTACTGAGCCAGACCAACCAAACTTCTGCCTGCCGCTTTCTAAAGGGATTTCCAGCCTCTGGCCAGGACTGGGTTTTAGCCTCGCGAAGGTGAGCAAGCTACGGAGTGAGCCATTGCTCGTAGTGCTATGGCCCAAGGGAGCATTGCTGTGTGTAGAAATAGCCCTGAAGAGTGGTGGCAGAAGGAGAGAGAAGAGACAAGCCAGGCAAAGGGGAGAAGTAACGAATGGAAGAGAAACAGAATGGAGAGAGAACAGAAAAGGGGAACAGGGAGTGAAAGGAAGACAGAGCTGCCTGCCGCTCTGTTGGATGGGCCCTACCTGGCTGGCACACGCAGGAGTAGCTCTGCCACTCATCCCTGCAGATACCGTTGGCAGGGCAAGGGCTGGAGTCACAGGGGTTGGGCATGCTGCATCCTGCCTCCATGTTCAAAGCTCTGTTGGGCTTAGGTAATGCCATCCCAGAGGGCGTGTCACCTAGGCGCACCCCCTGAAAACCAAGTCAGAAATGCATGGTAAAGCCAGGTTCATTCGGGAATGGGGCTCAGGGCTTCAGTAACAGGAGCCTGGCCAGGGTGACCCAGCTCGGCTCTAAGGGAGGGACCCTGGCTCCACCCTTATGGCTGCAGGAGGCTGACTCCTGCAGATCTGAGAGGTGCTACTTTAGAACCGAGCTCCCCAAGGGCTCTGAAGAGTCACCCAGCAAACATTGCCAGGCTATTCCCATCAATTCTCCTTCCCTCCTGCTCACATCCTGCTGCTCTGCCCAGTGATCACCTTCTGTTCTTCCAGAGCCCCCCATGCAGAGTGCTCAAGTCTGAAGCATGTCCACAGGGGCTCTGGGTGCAGCCCCTGGGAGCAGAGGGCCCTGGACTGGATTTCTGTGTGCATCTGGAATGGGCTCTGGGAGTAGCCTCTGCAGCTAGGTCTGGGGACTCAAATTTCCCATCTTTGAACACCGCCCAGCGTGGGAGGCTGCTGGAGCTGAGCACTCACCTGTACGCAGCCCTTCAGACCACTCTGCACCTCGCCAGACCCTGGGATCCCCCCAATGTGAAGATGCTTCATCTTCAGCCCATGCAGCTCATTTCCAACAACCACTGTGTCCTGCAAAAGAGGCCAAGAAACAGGATCTTCACATGCCATTCCCAGACCCCAAATCTGCAGGTCACCGGACTCCCTTCCCACTCCACACAACCCTACTGTGCAGAGATCTAGCCAAGTACATGGAGATGTACATGCCCAGCTACCCCGGAGGCCAGTGAGAAGCATAGTAGCAGCACCTACACAGACAGATGGAGTCAGAGATTACAGGACACCAGCCCTCACACTCTGTTCCCCAGCCCCCCCGAGTGATCCCCATGGCTGGGGGTGTGAGGCTACAGACCTGGTAGAGCCCAAAGTCCAGGCTGACAGTGATGATATAGCGCACGTCGCGCCCACTGCGAACATCCCGCAGCTCCAGCTGGAGGTCGTGCCACTTCCCATCGCTCAGGTGCATCTGGTCCAGGAGGAGCTTGATGGTATGCCCAGAGCCTCTACTCACCGTGAAGGACAGCATGCCAGAGTCCAGCTGAGGAGAAGGGGAGCCAGCAACAGAAGTGATGATCAAGGCCCAAGCCAGCTCAGGTTACTCCCCTTCCTCCCCATCACTCTTCACATGTGCTTTGTACATGGGGATGGGTCCCCAGCTCAGCCAGGAGCCCGCCTGAAAGACTTCCCAGCTCTGCACCAGCCAGCAATCTGCTGTGACACATAATGTGTCAGCCCTACTGCTGCAACCCTGACAAACCCAAGCTGCAGTAGCTGCTTCTGGACCCATGCATGGAGCTACCAGGTGTCAGGCTCCCTCTGTATTCAGTGAGCAGGCTTTCCTTGCAGAGCCAGGAGGAGAGCACGGGAGGCCCTGCTGTCCATGCTGTGTTTGAGGCTGCAGTGGCAGTACCTGGCAGAGGATGGTGGTGTACTGGCCGGCATGAGCTTGAAGCAGTGCCCCGTCCAGCTGGCGTGTCCGGAACGCCAGCCCCGCGTACCATGGTATGGAGATCTTCACCTCATTCTTGAAGTCCCAGGAAAGGATGCTGTTGCCATGGAAATAGTGAGCATGGTGCATGGCTGGAAGGGAAAGCAGGAGCATGAGGCCGGTGGAGCTTTGGAGCAATGTGAGGAGCACTGATTCCTGCCCAGGGCCTTCACTCACACTTCATTTGGCAAGGGAGACTAGATGGCTCAGTCTTTGCAGGGCCTGAGCAGGCCAGAGCGCAGCTGTGCCTCTTGCCAAAGCGGGGCAGGAAGCTCCATGTACTGCCGTTCCCGGGAGGCGCCAGCCTCTCAGTGGAGTTATGTATTTATTTCTCCAATCCCTACTGCACCCGTTGCCAGGGCAACTGGCTACTTCCCTTCTGTGAAATAGAAGGCTGGTGACACCACACACTGCAGGGCCCCGGTGGGGAACCCCTGTGGAAGGGAATCCCACTGACGCATGGACAAGTCCATGCAGGGCCTTCAGCCCCACCCCTCCCCGGCTCCTTCTCACCAGAATGTTCAGGGACAGTTTCAGGCCAACATGTCGCTGGTGTGCCCCAGCCTGCCTCTCTGCAGGGCTCACTCACCATGCCTGCAGTCCTTGCCCCCGAAGCCCACAGGGCACTCGCAGGAGAAGGTTCCCCAGCCCACTGAGCAGGTGCCACCGTTCTTGCAGGGGTTGGACTCGCAGAAGGTGTGCTTGGTGTGGCATCCTGGGGACATGGCAGAGACAGAGGAGGGGACTGTTACTTGCAATGGCTCAGCCCTGACCTTCCCCTCCCAGCACCCTGAACACTGAGATGGGGGAGAAATCTCAGCAGCTCCTCAGAGTGACCAAAGGTGGACACAGTGGCTGAGTTCTCTAAGCCCCTGTCAGTACACAGTCACCGTACTCTGCCCGCCTATCCAGGAACAAGGGCCCCTTATTGCGTGAAAAGGCAGATCAGAGCTAGAGTGACTTTTGCCAGGGAATCACCTAGGCCCCCGAGGGACAGGCTGACTTTGCAGTCCCCACATGTGCTACCGGATGTAAAGCTCCTGAATGGTGCAGCATGGCGAAGCACTATTTGAGGTGAGAACAAGGGCTATTCGTGAGATCAGGAGTCTTTCACCACTAAGATCCTGGCTGGAATCTGGCCCAGGTCTGGACTATCTAATGAGGTGCGAAATAAGCTCCTGTCTGTTCAGGTCCTTGTGCAGAGCAGAGGCGTCTACTTCGCAAAGAACATCAGCACAACTGCATGGGGTCTGGAGGCCAGTTTCTCTCTTTTTCCTGGAAAGGGTCGGGGTCCTGCAGGGAAGCTGGTGCTACCTGTGCTGTTGTTATGAGGGCCTGGGCAGCCCTGTCTATGGAGAGAGGATTCTGTGTCCTGGGCTGCCAGCCTTGGTACAGAGCAGAGGCACCACACACTCGTCTGTTACCTGCAGAGGTCCCATTGTTTGCAATGTAGGTAGCCAGGTCGATCCGTTTGTTGTCGATGTACAGGTCTCTCATGCACCCCACAAAGTCCCTGTGGGCCACTGGGAAGTTCTCAGGCAGATTGGGGACCCCTCCGAGGAGCAGGGGCCCTGTGAGGTCGAGGGACCTGTGAGAAGAGGCCTGTAAGAGGCATTTGTGCAGAGATCCAGGCCCCACACAGCACTACACTGGTCAGTTCCCCTCAGTGCAGCAGCAGGCTGTTATAACCCGCTGGGCATGGGAACAATAATTGAGGCCCCATCCTGGGTCCCATAGCCAGGGGAAAGAGGTGGAAGCTCCATGCTCAGGCTCTGTGGCAATGCCATCATGCATTAATGCCAGACCTTTGACACTGTCCTGCCAGCCAGGCATGCAGGATGTGGGACAAACCAGAGACAACCAGGGCTGTAGGGGACTTCTGGCTCCATGGCAGCCCAGCTTTCCCAGGTCAAGTGGAGTATACACTGAGTGGGAGCAGGACTTGGGGAGCTCCTGCCAGGACTTGGGGAGCTCAGAGCTCCCTTTTAGTCTGGTTATCACTGTTCCTGAGTCCCTCACCCCCCGCCGTGAGCAGCAGGCCCTCAGGACACTCACTTCTTGGAGCTGGACTGCGTGCCCTCTGCTGCACAGGAGTAGTTGCCAATCTCACTGCCGAACTGCAGCGCCACTGATGCATCGCATTCGTCCACGATCAGGATGGCCACCTTGTCTTTGGAAGGCCCCTGCACCACCCCCAGGGAGCCAATCTTGGGCTGAAACCAAAAAACCAAGGAGTTAGTAGGGGGGTTCCCTCAGCACCAGCTCCTTCAGCACAAGGGGACACACCATGTGCATGGCACAAACATGCCTCAGATCTGCAGGTCTCTCTGGGTGGCCCCCTTGCCTGCATTCCTTCTACTTTCACAAAGATAGAAAAATTAGACCCAGCTCCCGTCGGCGACGAAGCCTATCAGTAGGACAAAGAAGGCGAGAAGACAGGTCTCCTGGCTAGGAGAATCTCAGAACTGGAAAGCTGAATCAAGGCTTGGAAGGCAGGACAGCAGGGACCTCCCTAACGAACTGAGGGCCTCCTGTCCCGAACATCCAGCCTGGACATCCCCAGCCCCTCAGCACTGCTCAACTCCCGCAAAATGTGCCTGCTGGGGAAGCCTGGTCAGTGTTTGCAGCTCACCAATTCCAGACTTGCAGCCAGTGGGACAAACAGGATAATCCCAGGGAGAGAAAACAAGAGGGGGCACGTACCTTGTTGTAGTAGCGGAGCTGCACTGTATGCCATTGCCCATCACTCACACCCCCCGGCAGGTACGGGGTCACCAGGGTGCTCGACTCACCTGCAAAGCACGACACTTTTACAGACTGTAAAACAGACGCGGTCAGGCAGGAGGGAGCAGAGCAGTGACGAGGCTGTGAGTTATGCATCCACAGGGCCACACTCATTCCCTGCAAACAGTCCCCCATGCACCCAAACACCCCCCTGTAGCCAGACAGCCAGCCCCACCCCCCCTCAGACCAGCATTGCTGGAAACACTGGAGGAAGCAGGAACAGGGCACTTAACATATATTCCAGCACAGCCTTTGAAGCTGTGAAAGCACAGGTGTGCTGCTACAATGTGCCTCTGGGAACAGATACAACGATTAAGCTCACAGCAGGCAGAGGCCCTGTGACAGACATGGCTCTTAGCCCCAACTAAATAGCGTGATGCACACACACCAACATCCTAGTTGGGAAAATATTTACCCTGATAAAAGAAATGTCCAGTAGTCGACACTTATTGTTTCTCTCCTTTGCAAGTGTAAACTACTCTTGCGAAAGCTGGCGTCACCCCGACAGACCAGCCTCAATTTGGCATAAGAAAGGAGAAAGAGAATAAAGGAGTACAGAGGTATAAGTAGGGGACCTACAGCACCATGACTTTTGAGTGCTTTTCACTGTCTATCTGCTGGTCAGATAAGTGACAGCCTCCCAAGGCTTCTGCAGCTAAGAGGGTCCCTACGCCTTGTCCCTTATTCGTCTTTCCGCGGAATTGAGTGACCGATCCTGGCTTGGCACCGCTGGAATCGAGAGATGCAAGGAGGGTAAGAAGCACCCACACCTGATCTCCTATCTTTAGTGTACACATATTTTGAAATAGAGCTCTATACTTTGTTTTCTTTCTTTGGGATTGTGGCTTCAGTTTTGTAACTTGTTTGTGTGTGTAACATCTCTACATTTAAATAAGTAGGCACTAGCAATTTTGTAACCACATGATTAGAATCTAGTTTAATAAATTTTGGTAACCATTTGTGCATAAGCCTGACTTGTTTTCTCTGGTTTACTGTAAAGCAGCCAACACAATTAAAGAACCTCAGCCGTTTTGGCTCTAAAGCCTGGCCATTAGGTGAGAGTACTAAGAGCCTAGCGTTGAGTTGTGCCGCCTCCACGGGGCAAACTCTTGGGGCACCTGTCAGTCAATCCTGGCTGCCCGCTGCGAAGGAGCTCTGAGCTCTAGCAGTTAAAGTCACGGGTGTGGAGAGGCTCTTAGTGCTGCCATTGGGGCACCTGTCAGTCAGTATTGACTGCCCGCTGCAAAGGAGCTCTGAGCTCTAGCAGTTAAAGTCACGGGTGGTTAAGACCTTGGGGCATCCGTCAGCCTAGCCCGGGCTGCCCGCCGTGAAGGGACAGTGCGTCCTAGCGGTTAAAGTCACGGATGGTATAAACGGGCATAGCTGGCACCTCACCAAACATCCTTGGCCGTCGGCTAACACCCCCTCACACACCATGTCATTTTCACATACACACATACACACACACTCCAGAGTAAACACCCACCTGGACCACTAGGAACAACAGAGAATCATAGATTTTCAGGCCAGAAGGGACCCATCTAATCTGATCTCCTGCATGCCATAGGCCACAGGACTTCCCTGAATTAATTCCTGCTTCATGTCCAATAGCTGTGGTTGAACTAGAAAAGATCTTCCAGAAAAACATCCCATCTTGATTTAAACATTTCCAGTGATGGGGAATCCACCTCAACCCTTAGTAAGTTGTTCCAATGGTTCATTCCCCTCACTGTTAAAAACTTTGCCTTATTTCTAGTCTGAACTTGTCTAGCTTCAGCTTCCAGCCATTAGAGTTTGTTATACCTTGTCTGCTCGATCAAAGAGCCCACTGTTATCACATTTCTGTTCGCCACGTAGGTACTGTTAGACTGTGATCAAGTCACCCCTTAACCTTCTCTTTGTTTAGCGAAATAGATGAATCTCCTTGAGTCTATCACTATAAGGCAGGTTTTCAATCCTTTAATCATTCTCATGGCTCTTCCCTGAACCTTCGCCAATTGGTCAACAAAAGAGGTTATGTTCACTAACCCCCAGTTGTTGGCTAAATGTTTTCAACGTCTCCTCCTAGAAGATGGATCAGAGACAAAAATGTCACCCTGCATGTATCAGTACATAACAGGCTGGGTCACTGCCTCCCTGGTCACAGTGTTGAGTGTTGCTCTTTGATTCACCTGAATTGCAAATGTGTTTGCTTTGGTGTTTCTCCGGCAGGAGCCTGAGCAAAGAAACCAACCTTCACATTAATGTTCTTCCAAACTTTCTCACTGTTGGCCTTCTTCCCACTAAGCGGCCCTCACGAAAAGAGCTGATGCACAGACAGGTCACTCAGAGGCAGTGACATTACAATGAGCTCTCTGTTATTTTTAAGAGAGGAAGGAAGCCCCTGCTACCTAGTGGTGTGAGCTACAGCGAGAGGCTGGCTGGATACTGAAATGAGGAAGGAATGAGCTTGCTCTGCACTCTCAGGCAGCTAAGCCAGAGAGCTAAGGACTCGGCCATTTCAGGAGAGCACTAGTGAGCAGATGAACAGCATCAAGGGAGCTGGGCCTGAGAGGATAGATAATGACACCACAGGAAGGGGCTGGTGATGCCTGCCCAGATCCCCGCAGGATGCAAGCAGGTAGAAAAGATATGTCTGAACAGACCTGAAGCACAGTCACCCAGAGCAGAGGCAAAAGAGGAGCCTAGCAGCCCAGCTGACCTCCCATCCCCTGTTCGTACAGACCCCTGTCTGCACACGACTGACACTCGCAGCCCATCATACATCTAACCCCATCAAGCTTCCCTGGCATTTTTCTACCGCTAAGATCTAAGCAGCACTAGAGCTGCTGCACTTGCATTTCCACTGGGAGAGCGGCCTGCCTGCAGCTGAGGTCACCATCCGGAGACTATTACAGCCACACAGGTGAGAGCCGTTTCCTTTGGTAATTGTACATTAGCTGATTTGCAGCTGATTGGCTTTGCTGAGCTTGAATTGCTTGTGAAGTGTTTTACTGCGCCTGCTGAAACCCATGAAAGGGAATGTGGTTGGGTATCTTGGCATGCAGGGTGCTGAGCTGGCTTTAAACCACTGCTCAGAAATTAGGGCTTCTGGACCATATGTTATTTTGTCTATGTTAGGCATCAATTTTAATGTAGAGCACGTTTTCCTTCTCATGGAGCTGAGCCCTTTATCCGGAGAGCACAGCAGCAAAAATGGGTGTTCACGGGCCTTCAGCTTTCATCTGATTGGAATGTAAGTGATCTTTAGCTCTCTAAACATCTATGTGTGCGCACACCCCCCCCCCACGGCCTTCAACGGCAATGACACGTGCACATACACCCCCCTCCACTGTCTTCAATGGCGATAACACACACACCCCCCCACTCCTATGCAGGCATACACACTCACATCCCCAGTGTATGCTCCTACACACACACACAATCCTACGCAAACACACACACCTCTGCGCTCACACCTCTGATGGATGCCACACAAACACACAAACGGGTATGCGCGCCCACTCTCAGAGCCAGACCTCTGTGCACACACCCCCTCTCTTCCACGCTCACACACGCGCTGAGAGGCTCTCGTGCACACGCACCTGTGGAGTATTTCAGCTGGACCTGCCCATCAACGATTTCCACGGCCAGGAAGTCGTGCTTCTCATTCAGGCGCCCATTGTAGAGCAAGAGGCCGCTGCGCTCCAGCGTGGCGAACCTGACACAGAGAGCAGAGCACAGATCCTGAGTGTTGGCGCATGGGAGTGCGGAGGGAACAGTGCCCCTTAGAGAGTCACAAGGAATTAACCGATCCAGCCGTTCCACCCCCTTTCAGCGGGAACCAGGGACAATACTTTCCAGAGTGCATTTACCCACAGCAATGTGCATTTACTCCGCAGCGGTCAGTGATTTGCAGGAAGACCTGGACACCAGTACAAAAGCACATTCTGGCCGGTGGTTCCAAGTGGTGAATGAACTCCCTGCTAGAAGAGCTCTATACTCACACCAGAACACACACCTGAGGAGGAGGTGTAAGCTCAGCATCTTTTCCCTGGGGCACCCTCCAGAGGAAGGGCAGGCTGGGGACAACAGTAGACGGTATTCCAGGGCGAAATGCCCCCTCGAGCAGAATAGGAAATCACAGCAACAGCTGGCACATCTGTTACTCCAGTTAAACTCCTTGATTAAAAGCACTGAGAGGCCCTCTGGTGAGAGAGAGCCTGCCAGGGCCCCATGCAGCTCTACCAGCAGGGCTCCAAAGAGGAGCGGGGGTGTGTGTGAGAGGGGGTGCTGAGTGCAATATCTGGAGAGAGTGTTTCCCTGCAAATCCCAGGAGTGAAGGGTTTACAGAGGGCAATGGAAGTATTTCATAGGCCCCGCGGCTGGGCAGGACCAAGGCATTTCAGTGGGGAGGGCTCTGGGCACTTCAGCAATTCACTGGACGGGTGGGCCCAGGGCCCAGCCCATAGTTGGTGGGCCCTAGGCACTTCACAGGGGCCTCTGGATAAATTGACACCCACCCCACCCCGGGGCCCTGTGCTTCGGCAGGGCCCTGGGCTGGGAGAGTCCTGGGCTAGGTGGGTCCCAGATGCTTTGGCAGAGCCCTGGGCACCCACGCCAACCCCCTCGAGGGGAAGTACACTCACGTAGAAGGAAGAGCAGGACTTACGAGAGGGAAAGGGTGAGGTGGAACCTCTGGCGCAACCCACGGAACATGATGAAGGACTTGGGGGGGAAGGAGCGCGTGGAGACTTCACAGTAGGGCTTCTCAAAGCCCCCGGAGGGGCACTGGCATTGGAAGCCGCCATCCGCAGAGTTGGTGCAGGTGCCGCCGTTCCTGCACACGCCAGGGAGGCAGCGCCCCGAGCGGCTGTCCACCTCGCAGTTGTCACCTGTTGGGGAAGAGAATGGAACAAGGGGCTCAGGACACAACCAGGCTCCCAGCATTGCCCATCCAGACTGTGGCTCCCAGCAGTACGGGACGGAAGTCACTGCCCCCAAGTTGTCTGGACAGGAACCAGCCAGGCTGGAGGCCAGCTGAACAGGTCTCCCTTCCCCATAGCTGCACGAGCATGTGACAGCAGCCCATTGCCACCCCAGTTCCATTCCCCAAGCACCAGGCCCCACGGTGGGCCTGGGCTTGGGCACTTTGCCCTTCCCAGGTCCTGTAAAGAATCCCCCTAGCATGAGAGCTGGCCAAATATCCTCCCTGACTGTGAGTCACACAACATTGGGTCCATCAGCCTTGGTGCAGTTCCCTGCTCCCCAGTGCTGGCCAGTCCTGCCCTGATGCACTGAGAGACCGTGTGTGTGAGACACGCTGCCTGTGGCTCCAGGACAGACATGCCCCAAGGACGGCCAGGGCACTCTGGGTGGGCAGGATTTACCTGCCCCTTAGGCCTGTAACTCTGCCCCCTGCGGGAATATGATGGACTTGCAGCTCTGTCTGTTCTTGCTCCTTAGTGGAGGGGCATAATTCACATACCAGGGCGAAACCTAAAGGTCGCCACGTGTCCAGGAGGCACCATCGCAGTGGTGCCCAGCTCCATCACCTTGAGGCTGAGTGTTTCCCATTGCTAGGCCTGAGGCAGCTGGGCACAGCTGTGGGTGCAAGGTGCACAGGCGGAGCTCTGCAGGAGGATTCCCGCCGAGCTAAGAGAGCTCCCTCCAGATCTCAGCAGAGGCACAAGGCAGGTCTTTGCTCCTCACCCTGGCCTCAGGGCTCAGCTGTCACCCAAAGCCTCGTCCCTAAGGAAGAGATGTTTCCCAGCCCTGCCTGCTGCCTTCAGTCCCCGGAGAGGCTTTCCTGCCCCAGATCCAGCACAGTCCAGAGAACAGTGCCACAGCGAGGTCAGGACAGTGTGGGCAGCAGAGCCTGCAGGCAGCTGCTCCCCAGTTGCACAAGGCTGTCCCTCACCCTTCCTAATCGCCACAGGGGTGAGCCTCTCACCTCCCAGAGCTCTGGCTCTCCAGCCCAATGGGATCACGGAGGTTGCAGGGGGGGTCCCTTTGGGGTTTCAGTCCTTCCACCCCTGAGCTGAAATACATCTGCCTTCTGGGCTGCCAATACTGCTGCCAATGCTAGTTGTAACCCCATAGGCTAGGAGAGGGGAACAGCCTGGAGTGGGATGTGTACTGCTCACCAACGACCCACCTCCCAGCAGCCCTGACAGATGAATCTCCAGACAGTGCCTCCCAGCTCCTGCTTGCATCTGGCCCCCTCGCCCTCAACTGCAGAGGGCCTCTCATAAATCCTCCCTTCTTCCTCTTGTGGGACGGACCTGGTGCCTGGCTGAGACAGGTCAGAGGGTTCCTCCTATGATGAGCCCAGACCCAAGTCATAACCCCCTAACGCAGAGAGTCTCAGGGACTGTGACACAGTGAACTGGGCCCCATATGTGCCTCACTCCACAGAGTTCATTCAGTGCAAGCACTTCCCTTTGGAGCACGAGTGCAGGGAGTTGACCTGATCCCTGCAGGCACCTGACCCCACTGCACACCTGGCCAGGCTTCGCTGGTGGTTGGACCCAGCAAATCTGATCTTACCCCCTAGTTGGAAGCCACTAGAGATCCTCTCTGCTCCGGGTGAGATGGGCACTTACGGCCTGGAGATTCCCAAAGCTTTTCCCACATCAAAGCCCCTGCTACCACAGGGTCCTACATCCTGGCACTAAGCACTAACAGGTTAGTCTATTGCATAGCAAAAAGGTCCAAGCAGATGGAAATGCTTTGTAAAAGCCAGTAAAACACTGCAAAGGCCTTTCACTCTGCTGCAGCACTCCTCCAGAGCCCAGAGCTCACAGCTATAAGTGAAATGAGTTTGCTGTCCTCAGCCTAGTCCATAAAGGATGTTTGTCCACAGCCCAGAAGCTACCAGGGGTCTCTGCTTGGAGAAGAGTGGGCCTGGATAAAAGGGAGGTTGCAGGTCAGAAGTGAGGGACATCGGCAGGGCTAGGTCGAGTCCCAAGAATGTAATGGGGGGAGGCTGCAGGTCTGGGCTGCGATACATGAGTAGAGCTTTGCTGGGACCAGAATTAGAGTATCAGGGATGTCGCAGGTGTGGACCGAGTTTCATTGGCTGCATAGTGTGCAGGCCCACAACTGGAGCAGAATGGGGTAGTTCAGGCCAGAACTGAGGCGTTGCAAGGAAAGACAGGAACAGCAGGGGAACAAATTGACACAGTCAGATTTTGCTGGCACTGACTGAAGCCATCCCATTTCCTTATTTCAATCTGTTGCTTTGGCTGTGGTGTGAGGAGTAAAGGGCACACATTACTGCTCCCATGAAGGGACTAGCAAGGAGATGAAATGGGGTTAGTGCCCCGGAGTAACAGAACCTGGGTTATCCACAGGGAACCCAATCCACAGCCAGGAAACCAGGTAACAGGACCTGGCTTTAGTCCATTAGCCTAATGGACTGGGGTATTCATTATAAGCCACCAATGTAAATGCCATCAGATTAACTTTTTGACAGCAGGCCCAGTAGAAAGGCCAGGGACTGCATACACTCTGGAGAGTGAACTCCTCTCTGTCTTTAGAGGGAACCTCCTTTGGCTTGGAACACTGGATTGGGGCAGCAATCCTGCATTGGTTGGGGAGAAAGGTTGCATGACCTAACGGGTCTTTTCCCATCTCTGCTTCCTGTGCTGTATGTTGAGGTCTGTCGTGCATACGCTGTCAGACAAGCAAGGTGGGTAAGGTAATGTATTTTATTGGACCAACTTGTGTTGCTGAGAGAGACAAGCTTTTGCACTTACACAAAGCTCGAGAGCTTGTCTCTCTCACCAACAGAAGTCAGACCAATAAAAGATATTACCTCACCTACCTTATCTCCAATACCCACAGCTACAACAGCGAATGCACTGTCATCATTTGCCTGCATGGCCACGGGGTGGCGCTGCCTGCCACTCAAGGCCATGGCTGGAACTTCAGCAGGGCCCTAAGGTCACACTTGCGCCATCATTCAGCAAGCTGAACTCTTTGCCATGGTCACTGAGGTAGGAAATGTCAGTTCCACTAGGGTTTCTCTCTGTTACCCGTGGCTGCGGAGAGGGAATGGAGAACCACAGGATCCCAGGGTTAGAAGGGACGAGTCCCTCTCTATTTCAATACTCATTAGCTCCCGGAGCATACGGGCTTTATGGCATGGCTGAGAACACCTTCAAACTCGTAATTACTGGGGCTCTTACTGCACACGTAGCCCTGTAGACCGGAGTTCACAAGCTTGCTCGGGTCACCAATGCAAAGAGTCCTGCTCTCTCAGCCTAACTGCATACGAAAACCAGCTCACAATTCTGACAGAACTGGAAGTCTCTGCCCAAGGGAGGCTGGAAGGGGCCCCTGCTGCACGAGGGGGCTGGATCTGTGGGTCAGTACTGTGAGGCATCAGCAGAGCCATATGGGGAGAGCCGAGGGCTGGACTAGTAGGGGATGAGGTGCATGAGCCGAGCAGTAGTGGGATGCTTCAGTAGCTCTTGCCCACCCTTTCCTGGCAGTACTCAGCGCTCCAGTCCCTCGGTTTCACATGCACTCGTTTCATCAGTTCCACTCAGAAGAAACCCTCATGGCCGTGCCCTGCAGCATTGCTAGTGGAGCATCTCACCGGCACGCAGTATAACATAGCTAATGGAGGAAGCTGGGTCTCCTTTCCTCAACAGGAAACTTCTTTCTCAGTGTCATAGACTATCAGGGTTGGAAGGGACCTCAGGAGGTCATCTAGTCCAACCCCCTGCTCAAAGCAGGACCAATCCCAATTTTTGCCCCAAATCCCTAAATGGCCCCCCTCAAGGATTGAACTTACAACCCTGGGTTGAGCAGGCCAATGCTCAAACCACTGAGCTATCCCTCCGGACCCTGGGATGGCGAAGGTTGACAGGCTCCCTTTGTCCGTAGGGAAAACACCCTGTAATCCCCAGAGTGCTGCCCTAGGACAGCTCCAGCGAAGGTCTCTGAATACGTTGGCCCACACCTCCAAAGATATTTAGGCTTTTCACTTCCACTGACGTCAGTGGGAGTTCGGACCCTAACCGCGTGGGAGGAGCTGGGCCTGTGACCCTACTGGTGCAGGGTGCCAGGTTGGAGAGCACCAGCTTTATCTACCCACCGAGTGGGCATAGGCCAGGCAGTGGTAGGGCAGGCTTCCCTCCCATGCTGCCCTGCCTGTGTGCCTCAGCCCTGCCCTGGAGGGACTCTGTCCCCAAGAGGTGAGGAGTTTACTCTCCATGGCCTCTCTGGTATGAGCTTCCCCACAGGGGGTGATTAGCACTGACCCGTGTGATCCTGCAGGAACCAGACTGGCACCGCACACTCAATTCACATTGGCCATGGCCACAATTACAGCTACGGCTGGCCTGGAACCTGATGGAGCTGGTGGCCTGCAGGTGAAAGGCCCTGTCTCTTTCCTCCAGCCCCTGGAACAGCCAGGCCCAATGACCTGAGCCCCCCTTGGAAGGGGAGCACTGGACGCGGAAGGTACTATGTCTAGTGCCCCGCCCCCAAGCCAGCCACCGCCCCTTTCAGCCGGGTTATATTTGTAATGATGCCACACCACACAGTATCTGGAAACGTCTGTCCCTGCACTGTGCCTCCGCTCAGGACGAACCTCACAGCCTTTCCAGAGGGGTGGAGCCAGACACCACATGCCCCTTGGGAATCCCCACATCCTGGTATCTGCAGTCTAAGCCCCCACAGCTGCAAACTGCAAACTGGGTCGGAGCCCTCTTCAGCACCCCGCTGCGAGGACGGGGGATTCCCACACACACCTGCCCTGCCTGCTGTAGGTTTGCAGCATCAGCCCCCTGTTCTCTCTTCCCCCGCCCTGTGTTTCCCTTCTACCACAGATCAAGGCTGATCCATGCAGCTATCAAAGGGGGAGTTCCTGTCACTTTAAATCTGGGAACAGGCAGCCATGCACCCAAGGGAACCAGAGACATTTTTCATTGTCTCTGAAATGAAAGCACCCTCCCTCCCTTTGATGGGATCAGTAATGTATTCCTCTGAGCCGGCACTGTGGGAGGAGGGGGGGTGGAAGGAAGGAAGCAGCAGCCATGTTTTATTCATCCCAACTGGAGGGCTGGGAAGTCCTCACTCTCCTCCCCTCTTCCTCAAGTGGTCACAGGTTCCAGAGCTCCTCAGAGCCCAGGGCTTGCAGTCCTGGACTCTCTACTCTCCCCTCTTGGTCTGTCTCTCCTCTGTGGTATCTACTACACTGGCCCTTCCCCCACACAACAGCAAGTGTCCCCCACACCCACCCAGGGCTGCCTCTGGAGTACCGCCCCATACCTGTCTCATCTTCAGGGAACTCAGGTGCAACAGCTATTCACTTCCCTCCCAACACTAGCCCACCCTCTTTGTGCTGAAGGAGCACAACCAGGGCCATCCCCAGAATGCGTTTCTGGGTGCTGACGTTCAGCCTAGGATTAGCCTGGGCCCATCGCACAGGCCTCCCCTGGTGACACATATCGGCACAAATCAAACAGCCCTCGAATGGGATAGGGCTACATCATATTGGCGACATGCTGTGGGGCAAGCAGCCTGATTCTAGTGAGCACAGAAACCCAGGGCCACCCCAGCATCCTTCCCAGTGCACAGCGATCCAGGAGAGTCCCCAACTCATTACTCCGAGGGAATCAGCATGCAGGGAGCTAGGTCATTGGGGTCATTAAAGCTCACAGGGTCAGGACAAGAGCAAACCAATGTGGGGAGCACAGAGCCCAGTGGAAGGCCCAGGTCCTGGAAAGACCTGGAGGGACTCCTATCCAGATGGGTGTGTAACCAGGCTGGAAACACGCTCCTGCGAAGGAAAGGGAGAGAGCAATGGGCCATGGACAGCCCATGAGAACCCTGTGCTTGAGGGAGAAGGAACAGAGCTAGGAGTAGGAGGGGGCGAGTCCTGGGCACTGGCCTGGCCCTGCTCACATCCAAAGGCCCAATCTGCAACAGTTTCTGGCTGCTGCACACACCCTGGCAGGGCAATGCACTCTGTGTGCACACAGGTGCTGGCTGGCCCAGGCTACCGGCCAGGCCCTCCCAGCAGGCTGACACTCCCTCTCCCTACTCGCCGGCTGAGCTATGCTTGCCCATGGCGATCAGCCCTGACAAGGCTTTGACCAGCCCAGGGGATAATGCTCAGAGCTGGGCTCAGGTGACAGAGCAGGCGATAGGGGTTGGGAAATGAGGTGATAAGGGCCATGGAAGCACTTAGACAAGCAGACGGACAGAGAGAACCTGGGACGGAGGGTGAGGGGGAAGCTGCCTCTTCCCATTTTGTCTCCTTGGGGCTTCCAGAGCCGAGCAGGGAACCACCCGGCACTAGGTCCTGTTACCTGCCCGGCTGTTTGTGGGGGATGGGGAGATGGCGGGAAGTGACAGAGAAACGAGCTCATTAACCCCTCTGCTAATGTCTGTTCACACTTTAAATGCTGGGGGTTAATTACTATTGACTTTGCTTATCTCACCAGTAACCACAATGCAGGAGTTGCTCACAACCCTGCCATCTGCTACCCTCCATCCCCCACAGCAATTCTTCCCAGCTGAGGGGAGCCACAGGCCTGGGAGCCAGCCAATGAGATCCTCACTCCACCAGCAGCCACAGGCTCCCTTTCCACTTCTCCATGCAGCAAGCACAGGGCTAGTTTAGGAGGCCAACACCTCTGCTAGTCCAGTCCTTGCACCTCTTCCCATGTCCCTCAGTCCTGACCAAAAGCACCCCTGTCTACTGCAGTCCTAGTATCCCCACACAGCTCTGCAAGGCCCCTCACTCCTGACCTGCAGCACCTCCACTCTTCCAGACCTGGCCCAGCCCACCACAGCTCTGCCAGTGCTCCCCAGTCCCGGTCACACTCCTGCAGTGCGAGCTGTTCCTCATGCTCCTGGGGGCTGGCACTGGGGTACAGATTCAGTACTGGGGTACAGATTTCAGCCCAGCAGCCTCTACACCCTTATTAGAATCTCCTTCCCTGATGGACAGCACAACTCAACCTCTCCATTCCTTCCCAAGCAGCAGGGGTGCTGGCAGTTCTGGAGTGATGCTCGGTCTCCACATTTCCCCCTGTGGAATATGCCATGCACCAGCCAGCCTTACTTCCCCTCCTAAGAATGACTCCCTCCCTGCCCTCCCACCTGCTGGGGGAAGGGACCCAAATGCACTGAGTGGCTCTGCCAGATGCTGATAAACTGACTGGCTGGGGGGATGCGCCGGAAGCTGAGCGATAGATCTGGGCATCTCTGCCAGCAGCACTGTGTGACCGTCACAGGCTGGAGCCCCCTTCACAAGTGTCCCGACTGCTGCCTCGTGCACCCTGCAGCAATGGCTCAGAGGAGCAGGCTCCTCAGCAGTTTGATTTCCCCAAGTGAAATGAAACTTTCTGACTTGTCAGGGACAAGAGGCTGCTGAGGATGGAAAGCTCCAGGCACTGCAGAGCTGAGGGTGGATTCCATGTGTGGGAGGCACCTGAGTGTCATGTCTGCCAGCCTGGAACATCTGTGGCATTGCAGCCATGAGCAACTGGGAGGATGAGCAGAAACAGCTGCCTCTTTCCTCCCCATCCCATGGACATTCCCCAGCCCCTGGGAAAGCGATTGAGAGAAGAGGAGAGAGTCCCCTCTCCATGAGGTAACCCTGAAATCCCCACTTCCTGACATACCAGGCTAGGACAAGGCATTTTGCTTTAGTCAAAGGGTTTCAGCCTTGTTACAAACAGCTCCATAGAGCTGGGAGCTCCCTTGGCATTGATTCCCTTGTCAGGGCTGGTGCCAGGCATAGGGCCACAGCATTTTGTACCTAGTGCCTCCCGTCCTGGTTAAACCAGCAAAACACAAGCCAGGGGACATTTACAGACTCAAAGCAGCAGAATCCACTAAGTCTGCAGCACTAGCAGCTAATTCCTCAGGAGCGAGGGGGATGGGAAGGACCCAGGAGACTGCTTTACAGAGCGAAGAACCAGGATTACTGCTGCTGGAAAGGTGTGTGGCAAAGACTGGTCAGAAAGCAGGACTCTTTATCCTGGGATAGCAGAGACCCTCTTCCCCACTGATGGCCAGGCCTGGCAGAGCCCTGCCCACAACACAGCGTTGCCCCTCCCCCTCAGCAGGGATCAAGCACTTACCTGTGAAGTGCTGGTGGCAGATGCAGGTGTAGCCACCCTCCCTGCGGGTGCAGATGCCCCCGTTATGGCAGGGGTTGGAGTAGCACAGGTTGATCTCGGTTTCACAGTAGTCCCCAGTGAAGCCCTGGGGGCAGCGGCAGCGCAAGCCTGTGATGGGGTGGATGGGCCGGAAGAGGGTGGATGGGGAGGCGATGAAGGGGGCCGAGCTGTCAAACTTGAGCACGGAGATGCACTTCATGTAGTTCTGGCATGGCTCCCGCAGGCAGACGTTGTCATCAAAGGGCAGCACCTCCAGCATGGAGACGGAGGTCAGAGTCATGCGCTTCATGTACAACTGCTCCTGAAGCTCCTCCGAGCTGAAGAAGTGGCCACCCCGGGGAGCCAGCGCTGAGAAGCTGACGTTCAGCACCGAGCCACCCACATCCGTGTCGTTCTGGATGTTGAAGATGAAGACATCCTCCTTGGGTGTGGCCAACACAGTGGCCACACCCTCCAGGAAGCTGGTGAGCAGCGGCGAGAGGAAGCGTTCCTGCCACATGTTCTCCAGCCGCACTGTGATGCTGTTGGCTAGCATGTCCTCTGTGATGATGATGACACGCAGGACGCACTGGGCTGTCACGCTGTGGATCCCATCTGCAGAAGAGACAAGGGAAACATTAGAGCACGGCAACAGTTTGACTGGTTCATGAGGGCATGAGTGGGATAGAGCTCCGAGTAGGGCCCTACCAAATTCACAGTCATGAAAAATACGTCATGGACTGTGAAATCTGGTCTCCCCCATGAAATCTGGTCTTTTGTGTGCTTTTACCCTATACTATACAGATTTCATAGGGGGAGACCAGCGTTTCTCAAATTGGGGGTCCTGACCTAAAAGGGAGTCGCAGGGGGATCACAAAGTTATTTTAGGGGGGTTGCAGTATTGCTACCCTTACTTCTGCACTGCCCTCAGAGCTGGGCAGCCAGAGGGCGGCAACTGTTGGCCGGGTGCACAGCTCTGAAGGCAGCAGCGCAGAAGTAAGGGTGGCAATACCATACCACAAAAGCGGCAAAGAGTCCTGTGGCACCTTATAGACTAACAGACGTATTGGTTCATGAGCTTTCGTGAGTGAATGCCCACTTCATCGGATGACATGCATCCGACAAAGTGGGCATTCACCCATGAAAGCTTATGCTCCAATACATCTGTTAGTCTATAAGGTGCCACAGGACTCTTTGCCGCTTTTACAGATCCAGACTAACACTGCTACCCCTCTGACACTTAATACCATACCATGTCACCCTTACTTCTGCACTGCTGCTGCTGGTGGCTCTGTCTTCAGAGCTGGGCTCCGGGCCAGCAGCTGACGTTCTCCAGCTGCCCAGCTCTCAAGGCAGAGCCGCCAGCAGCAGCAGCGCAGAAGTAAGGATAGTAGGACTGCAACCCCCCTCCCACCCCCAACTCCTTTTTGGGTCAGGACCCCTACAATTATAACACAGTGAGATTTCAGATTTAAATAGCTGAAATCATGAAATTTGTGATTTTTAAAATCCTATGACCGTGACATTGACCGAAATGGACCAAGAATTTGGTAGGGCCCTATCCACAAGTACCCAGGGCTCCACAGATCCCACTCCAAGCTTGGCCTAAACCCCATGGCCAGGCCTAATTTCTGTGGCTACTCCAGCACACAGAGAGAAGTCTCTGCAACAACTTTTGATACATTGAATAGTGGAGGGTGTCACTGTGTTCAGTGTGAACAACCCACTTAGCACAGCCCTTCCCACACTGGTATTTAACTGGATATTTTTCAGAGGAACAGCCGTGTTAGTCTGTATTCGCAAAAAGAAAAGGAGGACTTGTGGCACCTTAGAGACTAACCAATTTATTTGAGCATGAGCTTTCGTGAGCTACAGCTCACTTCATCGGATGCATACCGTGGATATTGATTATCCTGTTTGTTACACTACCTCTGCATGTACAATTCCCAGTGTGCCACCGACCGGTGTACTAACAACACACCACAACCACCACAGAAGCTGTCAGAGGGAAGCTGAGTCTCTGGCAGTTGAGTAGGGCAGCGTGGGTTGCGGCCTCACGATGTTACTTTTCAAATGATTGACAGTAAAATAGTCAGCAATGGTGCCTTTTAAACTGTCCTCATTAAGTTTGAGAATTAATTCTCCACTGAGAGTCAGAGGGCACTTCCACTACAGAGTTATTGTTTCAGGCACTCTGCAGACTCAGGCAGACATTCCTGCACTGATTACGTTCAGGTCACATTTGGAAGGCTTCCCTTGCTACCATGAGGGCTAGATTTTTTTCTTTTTTAAATGATAGCTGAGATTCTGGAGCATGATTCTGTGCCACCACTTAATACATGGAATCAAAGAATACATGAGGCCCATATATATATATGTCACAGAGTCCCTGGGCGATGCTGTGGAACTGCTCCCCATGAAGCCAGTCAGGACTCTGGGGCAGTCTCCTTTCTGTGAGCAGCCTGTCTTCAGGACACACAGCTCACACAGCTTCCACCTTCCTGGGTCTGACCTCGGAGCATTCAGCATCCTCTGCCCCTCCGTGTGCTTCCCACAGCGAGTGCACCCAGGCGGGCTCCTGGGGAAGCCAGAGGGTCCTGCACCCCAACTTCGCAGTCAGACGTGACTCTCAGCCAGCCAGTAAAACAGAGGTTTATTAGACGACAGGAACATGGTCTAAAACAGAGCTTGTAGGTGCAGAGAACAGGACCCCTCAGCTGGGTCCATTTTGGGGGGCAGTGAGCCAGACAACCACATCTGCACTTCACTCCATGTCCCAGCCAGCCCCAAATGGAAAACTCCCTCCATCCCCTTCTCCCCTGGGCTTTGTTCCTTTCCTGGGCCAGGAGGTCACCTGATTCCTTTGTTCTCCAACCCTTTAGCTCTCACCTTGCAGGGGGGAAGGGCCCAGGCCATCAGTTGCCAGGAAACAGGGTGTCGGCCATTCTCTGTGTCCAGACCCCTGCACACACCTGCCCTCTAGGGCTCTGCAGTGATCATACACCCTTACCCCACCACCTAGATACTTAAGAACTGCCTGGGGGAAACTGAGGCACCCCCACACTATTCAGAGGAAACATTAAGAACAGTCCCGCTTCGTCACAATATAAACAAAGTATGCACCAGAGGCAACCTGAACGCATGCCTGCTGTGCTCAGCACACACTGGACCTGGGCAGAGTCTGCCACTAAGCTTCTGTTTGATTTGGATGTTTGCACACTTGGGAGCAAATTGGGTGCTCAGAAAAGTGAGCAAGCAATAGTGCTGGCTAGCCATGGGCACAGCTGGGGGAGGGTCTGAGGACTAAGCAAGCACTGGGGTGGCAGGAGCTAAGAGCAGATAACAGGGTTTCAATGTGTTTTGGCTACTAGTATTCTGACAATTAATTCTGTCTGCTTTTCCCTCTCCCCATCCCCTTCCTCTCTTCTGGGTCTCAAAGGCTCTATGCCTGTCTCACTGCTTCCTTCCTCCTCCTCTTCATCTGCTCCCCATCTCACTCTGCTCTTCCTTCCTTCCCCAACTTGAATTGTTTTATTCTCTTTTATCTTTATCTTTCTTGCAAACAAACTCCAGCCCCTGGGATCCTGTTCCATGCACAGTTCTGTGCACATCCATGGACCATGCTGAGCTGGCTGCCCCTTCCCCCTGGGGTCCAGGCTACTAGCAGCTAACACTCAGCATCCGCATGACTTCAGATTCAGAGCCATCAGCTCACCAAATGCTCAGGGGCAAGCCTGCCTCCTCTGGAATGACAGTAGAGAGGGACCCTTCCTCTAAGCCTCAGATCTCAGTGAGCTACGTGCAGTCAAGGCAATGGGCTGCGTGGGACTCCCTTCAAAGGCCAGCAGGGATGGTGTGGAGTCTCCCTGGCAGTGAGAGACTGTCCCCCTCCACCCCCCAGGGCCTGCCTGCATGGCAATGCAGACAGGAGAACATAAGGCCACAAGGCAGGCTCTTACTGTTACTACTCCATTGTTATTAACTGGTTTCTACAGGGCATTTCAAAGCTTCAACTATTTCACAGAATTCAATTCATGTGGGGATCACTTTCCACACACTGTACATTCTGAGCTGGCTGCCTCTTCCCCCTGGTGCCCAGGCTGCTCCTGGCAGCCGACACAGAGCTTCCCTCGACTTTAGACTCGGCATCACTCCACTTTCCCTACCACTAAAACACACCTAGCTTTGGGTGGAATGCAGCAGCACTTCCCAGCAACACGACACAAGAGTTTAGCACAGGAAGGGCTTAGAACTTAGGTACTATGGTGATGAGTGGGAAGGTAGGTAGATAGGGCCAAGTTAGGGTTTAGCCATAGAATGGAAGAATATAATTACCCAGTTGGGGTTTTGTCAGGACAATGAGACTAACACCCTGAATCTTGCAAAAATGCCATGGGTTCTTTATTCATCAGGAGCGCCCTGGGCTATAGTTTTCCATCCTGCTAACTACCCTACCCTGTATTAAGCCTGCTGGTCCCTAGTATGGCTGTTTTTAACCTTCCCTGATCTAACTAGGGAAAAGTAGGTTTCTGTTATGTCTACACTAGCACTTTTGTCAGTACAATTGCTATTGCTCGGGGGTGTGAAAAAACACCCCTCTGAGTGACATAAGTGCCACCAACAGAAATGCTCTCCCCTCCGACATAGCTACCGCCGCTCGTTGGGGGTGGTTTAATGATGTCGATTAGTGGCTTTGTCAGGAAATATTCCAATGCCCCATTTGATCACAAGTCCAGCTCACTCACACCCCACACCCAACGAGGGGGCCCATCCCTTTCCTCCTTCAAATTTTTTCCTGGAAGATGCTTCTTCCCACAACCCCTGCTCCCTTCAGGCCCCGCTCATTAGTGACGTCAGCTGAGTTACACTGTGGATGAATCTGACCCTTCTTCTCTTCATGAGTAACCCCCACATCTTCCTGCCCCTTGTGCATTTTTCTCTTCTTGAGCCAGGAAGCTCTTCAGGGCAGGGCATGTGCTCTGCTGATGCTCAGCGAGGCAGTGGGGAAATTTACAATGCTATAGGAATGTTTTATAATAATCATAGGAAAACTTGCAATTCACCATCAAATGGAACAATCCGTCTTCAGACTTACTAGACAACGGCCCTGGTGCCATTTGGCATTTACGCTACACACGTACAAGGTGCTATTCCTCACCTGCCTCCTCCCTGAGCGGCTGTGGTTTGACCTTCTCCTCTGGGCAGCGACAAGCTGCATGCGGGTATCAGATTCAGCACCATATGCAACACAGATTCTGGGAAACTCCGGATTTAAAAACAAACCTTCTTCAGCAACAAGACTGGCCCGGGTGAGCCAATATTCACACCAGCGTCAGTGTTTAGAACGGCTGCAGCAACTCATGCCAAAGCAGCACCTCGCTGGACCAGGGGAGGTGACTTGCACCTGAAACCAAGCTCAGCCACCCTGCCTCCAACTCCAATATCCCTTAAAAGTGCTAACACAGGAAGAGGGCTGGGAAACGGATGGAGCTGGTCCCCTGTAGCCACACAAAAGGCCTGAAGGCTTCAGAACCAGTGTCCTTCCCTCTGATCTCCTCCCTTTCCGCTTCCTGAGCCAGTGTGATCATCTCTGCAAAGCACCACTTGAAAGAGCCTTGATCGGTTTCCTGAAAGGGGCATTACTCTTCCCCTGTCTGCTGCAGAAAGATTGGGCCTGGCGTCTGACAGGAAAATGGATCCCCAGGAATGGCCTCGCACATTCCCTTTCACAGGAACACAGGGCATCTTTAATCCACACTATTGTTAACATTTTTGTGCCAAGTTCAAGGAATATCTTGAGGCTCGGGACTCAGCACACACAAGGGAGGAGAGCTCTGATTTATGATATAGCTTAGGGTTCAAAGGGAACATTTATCTCAGCAGGAAAAGCGAAGACATGCGAGTGGATTTATGGGGCTGTGCCCCTGTGACTAGGACAACTTACATGGTCTGGGAGGGAACCCCACCTTCTGCAACTGCTTCCCCTCCTCCCACTCACCCTGCTGTGGACCACCAGGGAACTCCTGCAGCACTGGGGAGCCCCACGCACTGTCAGTCCCTTTTCTTAACCTTCCTTCCATGCCCTGGAGAGCCCCTACAGCAACTGGGGGGGCACGTTCTGATAGTGCCTTTGGACCCTTCAGAGGAGCTAAATCAGCAATGGGCACCTGCAGGCCAATATCCTAAACTCGAGAAGCTGCAGGTCCCTCAGGACACTCCTCTGAAGGTCCCTCTTCCAAGAGTTACCATTTGCGGAGGGTGTTAGTATATTGGTGCCTAGCAAATGCTAGAGCCCAGATAGAGGGGGACACAGAACCATCCCAGAACTGATGCAAACGGACTCAGGGCTCTGGGAGGGCTCTGGGTGGTCTTGCTGGAATGCCCCCCCTTCCCCCCCAAGCAATGACATCCTTATCAATCCCCCAGCTGTGCTAAGACGACATAGACTATGCATCAGTGACTCTCCTTGGAGGTTTCAGTGTTGCTGGCACGATGATCTGCCTGAGCTCACACAAACAGCAGCCTCCTAGACCTGCCCATCAACCCAATTCTGCCAGGCCTCACGGCCCTGTCTTCTACAGTGCACTGATGCATTCAAGCTGAACTCACAGCAGCCTGTTCCCCAGACTGGTGCAGCCACCCGCCCTGCTTTTTCCCGGATACTCCCGATTCCCAGGGGATGCTGCTGTTTGCAGCATCATTAGATTGTGCCCCAAAAGGATTGTGGCCCAGCCCAACAACCTCAGCTCCCCTCACCACACACAATCACACAGCTGAGATGCAGGGACTTTCTCCTGCACAGCCAACCTGCTAGAGACACAGGACTCAGTTTCTCTGCACACAGCTTCCTGCTGTGTCACTACCCCTAGAGCTGTGGCAGGGCCTGGAGGAGAGGGGAGCTCTACCTTTTCCCTGAGGGCTCCTTCCTAGCCTTTCCCTCTTCTGTATCCCATGCACAATAGTAGGGCCTGTGATAGCAGCAGTCCCAGGACAAAGTGATTGTGATGGAATGGTTCTCTCCAGCAAAAGAGCTTCCGGAGAATAAGAAGCCAAGTCATTACGCTCTGGCCCATACATCTCCGCCCTCTTTGTGCTTTAATTTATACACCTTTCATATTTTTTCCTGCAGCTGAAAACTGAAAGATGAGTTCGCAGCTACTCTGCCTATCTATAACCCATGCTGCCTGCTCCTCTCGGCTATAACAAAGCACCTCTGGATCCTCAGCCAGTGTAACTGCTCCATTTGCAGGACACCACACCAAAGGCGAGATGCGGCCCGCATGCAACAGTCAGAATGTCTTCTACCATTTCCAAGGGGGGAGCTGCCTTAATTACTAGTGTAAGTGCACAGAGCTTTTTAACTCACATTAATAATCTCTTTTCCACCCTCCAAATGCTCCTGCTCAGCGAAGCATCATTGTGTTCTCAGTGGAAGGTTTGGGGGGGACCCAAAAGGCCTTCTGGTCTCCCCCACATTGTTCATGTCATGGCCTTGTGAAAGGGAGAGCCAGGGTCACGGGCAGTTCTTGGTGCAGACAGAGCCATTGTATCCTAGGGACAGCACAGCAGGAAGATATTGTCAGCACCTCGCTCTGTGTCTGTGCTGCCAGGCCTGGCGAATAGGAGATAATTGCATTTGCTATCTCCTGCAGCACTGACATAACCTGGGCTTCCATGCATTACATACAACCAATGGGCATTGTTGCTGGGATGCGCAAGAGGGCTGACACTCCACTAGACAGCTGCAGTCAGATCTCACAAGTGAAATGAGTTTGGGGGACTCAGTCCAATCCCTGTTAAAGGCTCCAAATCATGGAGCCCAGCACAATCTGTCACAAATGGCCACATCGGAGGATGAGGTTGTAGGTTTGTCGGCAGCACTGGGAGCTGCAAACCCTCCTGAGCTCTAACTGGAAGCTCAGTCTCAGGAGATGAAGGGCCAACGTATCTAAGTACCAAGCTCCCCATTTCACTGCAACACTTCTCCAGCCCCCACCAGGCCCACTCTGCCTCTGAGCTGCCTGTGCAACTTGTCTGTATTGTTTCGCTCTCTCCAGGGCTGCTGCGCCGAGACACCAGCTCTTTAATTTCCTCAGCCCCGTTTGAAGTTCAGCACTTGGGAGGATTTAAAGATTGAAATTTCTCCCTTTTCTCTCTCGCTCTCAAAGGTGACTGCTTTTCTGCAACCCTGAAAATTCCGGTGGAAGCCTCCCCCACAGACGTCAGCACTGGAGATAAGATTCAAACAGGGCTGAGAAAGACGGGGTAATGGGGTGGTGGGGGGAGAAGCACCATAGCAATCACCTAGGAGCTAATCTCCTGGTGCATGGCTTGGGGGCTTGCTTTTCATTTTAAATCCAACTCGTTACATTTCATGTGGAATTGAGGCAGAAAATCTCCCCTGAATTCTCCTTGTGAAGCCCCCACTGCTGACTCCATCTGACACAGAGGAGGTGGCGGTGGGGATAATGGAGGGAACCATCGCCACCTGCCCAGTATGAATAGAGGTTAACACAGGCTGGCGTAGGCCAGAAAACAACTCGGGCTCCAACCACTACCAATAGGATGCTTTCTACCTGCTTAGGTCTCAGGGAGAGAGGCAACGTGATCTAACCAAGAGCCCCTCCATTTGGGTGTCCTGAATGTGTGCTCTCCTCCTGCTTGTTGGGTGGACTTGGAATCCCAGACAAGAATGCGGTGACAAGAAGTTGTCAGAATTGGATGGCTGTTTGGTGGCCCCTGGGTGAAATGGATTTGGGGACTGGTGGACAGGTTTCTGAGTCACAAAGGCCACATCTGTCAGAGAAATCAAAGACTGGCTAGGCCTTGGAGCATAAACTCTGCTTTGATCGTTACAGGGCGTCTCTCTGTTGGCAGAAGGTGGTGGGTGGGAAGCCTCCCCCACCGCTGTTTTGCTCTGTAGGAGAGAGGCCTTCAGTCCACAGGACCATCAGTCTAGCTTGGAAATCTAGACCTCAGAAGTTAGAGGAATGGTCAAGGGCTGTGAAACACCCAAATGCCAGCTCTTCCTCTCCGTTGGGGTAACTGAGCACCACCCACTCTACAGTGAGTGAGTCTTTTCATACCAGACCCTAAAAGCTGAGCTCCCGTTCGTCCTGTACGGACAAGACAGATCCCTGGGAACTTTCAGAAGAACTGAAATTTGCCCCATTCCTCTTCCCTGCAGGTGCTGGATGTTGACTGCTTCCTCCCCACCCCAAAGGTGGTGGTCGTGCCATTTCAGGGGTACTTAGGGTAGTGAGGTGGTGAGGCACTCTAGCAGGCTGCCTTCTCTGCCCTTTAGACCACCACAAACAGGCTGCATGCTTTTGAGTTTATAGACCCCAGTGCTTTTCATTAGGTTCCCTCCACCAGTAGAGCCCTGTGCAACAACATACAATTAGAAGTACATGTCCTCTCAGTCCACCCTGGGGAGAGGGAGGGCAAGATCATACCCTGCTGCATTCCCTTACCCATCCTTCCTGTGCTTTAACTGTTCCCAGCTGACAGGCTGATTGCTCTCATTAGCTCATCAGCCTGCTGCCTAATTAAGTCATTGAGCACCCAGCCTCCCCAATTAAATCCATTCCCTGAGGGAAGTAGCTAGTATGTTGGCTTAGGGGACATCTATGCTGGAAAAAAACACCGTGCAGCCGTGAGTCTCAGAACCCAGGGCAACTAACTCAGGCTCCTAGGGCTCATGGTCTAGCAGGGTAGGCATTCATGCTCATGCTGGGGCCTGGGCTCTGGAACCTGGCGAGGGGGAGGGTCTCAGAGTCTGGGTTCCAGCCTGAGTGGGAATGTCTACATTGCTGCTTTTAGCCCTGTAGCACAAGCCCAAGTCCATTGACCTGGGCTCCAAGACTTGCTGCCACAGGGTTATTTTGCAGTGTAGCCATACCCTCGGTTCTAGGCTCCTAGCACTCTGTCACAGGCACGTGGGGATGCATGGTGCCAGGCAGAGAGGAAATGTTAAATGGGATTTTTTACAAGCCCTAGATATGAAGGTCTCCAAATAAACAGCAGCCCTTTGGCCCTTTCTGCTCAGCTTCGTCAATCAGCTTTTCAGGGAGGTTGTTGCTCTAGCACTGATTTTGAAATCCCCTATAGTACCCTTGTCAGAATCAGGAGGGGCTGGGGTCCCAGCATGGCAGCCTCTTTGTCCACGTGAGAAGGAGGTTGTTAGGACCTTGCATTGCAGCCCACTGTCTGGAGGAAGGGAGGGGATTTGAGACTGTGTACTGCAGGCCCCTTGCCTCCTCTTTCCTTGTCCATTTTCTTTTCCAGTAATTGCAAATACAATGTGTGTGTTTGGTTGGTTCCGTCCCAGTTGGCTCCCACCCATAGACAGAGGAGCACCCTTCACTATGCGCACATGGTGTTCAGTGCCAATCAATAGGCAGGGGGCGTGTACCTGATTTATGGCTGTTAGAGCTTAGCTGAGGAGGGTCTGAGTTCTGGGTCAGACAAGAGAATGACTGGCAGCAGAACCTCTGAGCAGTGAGAAGGTGACATGCTGGACTGGAGGCAGGGGGCTGGGTGTCTTGGCTTTGGCCTCGTCTGCCCTGAGGCTGGGAAGCACAATTAGCACCTGTCTAGAGAAGCCTTTGGATGAAGGAAACAAGCTCTCCATCCCCATTCAGATGCTGCTGGCTAGACTTGGGATATGCCCCTCATCCCCACTGCCCTGTATTTGAGCCCTGAACTGCTGCCTTCAGGCTATGGTGAGTAGGAGGCAGAGAGACATGGGAAGGGAGAGGCAACAAAAGTCACTGTAGCTGCATCAGCACTCCCAGGCAGAAAGAGCCTAAGGAGGGAGAAACAAGGGGCTTCTGCCCACCCCCCAAGTATGCTGCTTGGGCCCCCTTCCATCACTCTACACCTGATGCCCACAGATCTCTGCACCCCCCTCAAGCCTTCACTGCCTCTTAAATAATGCTCATGTGCTCAGGGAGCAGTGAGCTCTCTCCCAGTGGCTCTCCCAGTGGCTGATGTGTGCCTGGGGAGAAAGGGATGACGCGTCTATCCAGCATTAGACAGCAGGACTGTCAACACCTCAGATTGATCGACCCAGTGGGTCCCAGAAGCTGTGATGAAACAGGGAATTCCCCACGTGGTGCAGCAGCTGCCCAGCAGCTGCTCCTATGTTTCTGCTTAGCATATCTGACCCGGTGTGAAGTGCCCTGCATGTGTCCCGTGCTACAGAAATGATAACTCAGCTAGTGGGGCAGACAGCGTTGGACTCCTCTCAGGACTTCCCTCGTCTCTGGAGACCTGGGAGATGAAAAAGCAGCCCTGATGTCTCCTGAGGGGAACTCAGACTCAATGAAAGGGGATCCCAGTAATGTGACAGTTTGGACTGTGTAGAATCAGCCCTTCTCACCCAAATGCTGGGATGGTCATTCCGAGGGGCACTTCCCCACAAATGGAATGTGCCTGAGACCAGATTTCTGGAGGATCCCCTATTTCCCCCTGTCCTCACAGAATGGCCTTGTGCCATATTAGTGCAGCAGACCAGGGATGACACGGAGACTGGCAAACTCATTTCACGTCTGACAACAAGTGATACCAGAATCCAGACCATAGATGGTGCTTCTGAAGCACAAAGCGGTGATAGAGACTCCACCAGGCCTTGACAATGCATTCCCGGCTTGCCCCAGCCCGAAGATCTGTTCATTGTGACATACCACCCAGCCCCTGCTTTACACAAGGGGGGGGGGGGGCTAGTCCAAGTGACCCCATGTGGGCTGTTCAGTATTCACTGTCTGCACAACACAATGCATCCCACTTGACAGTACTGCCTGTAATGGAGCTCAGGCCTTTGCCTGGCCTCCCTGTCCCTGCCACATTAAGGGGACGCAGATGGCTCAGGGAATGACCCTCCAAAAAAACAAAGAAACCCCAAAGCTGACTGGAGGCACTAACACCCCTGGGAACCATTTAATCACAGACTCCTCAGCCATTCTGATTAACTCCGGCCCTGGTGAATGGATGGCGAGCCAGATATTGGTGACTATTCTTGTCCTACAAAGAGGTGTGTCCTGGAAACTTGCCCACAGGGAAGGTAGGGAGGAGAGGCAGGAAAGAGAGTTTCCAGCCTCAGGGCAAACCCAGGTTCAGCAGCAGGGAGGAGGGATTGCTACTTTTGCATTGAATTGAGGTTTACAATAACCACATACAAAGCTGGAGAGGTATAGAGCTATAGAGACTGAGGGAGCAGATCAAAGTGCTCCACCCCCTCAGGATAAACCCAACTATCCTGAGAGAACAGGGGCCCTGGATAGGCCTGCATGCCTGAATGTCCCAGGTGTTTGCAGTTTTGTTGTAGATGGGTTGGTCCCAGGATACTAGAGAGACAAAGCGGGGTGAGGTAATATTTTTCATTGGACCAACTTCTGTCGGTGAAAGAGACAAGCTTTCCAAGAGGAGCTCCGTGTAGCTTGAACACTTGTCTCTCTCACCAACAGAAGTTGGTCCAATAAAAGATACTACCTCACCCACCTTGTCTCTCTCACTTACCCAAGGGAGAGCCATCTATACAGCTGGAAAGCTGCTCAGCCACCCACTCTACCCACCTATTCCCAGAGGAGATACCCATCTATATGGCCTGAGAGGAAACAGTTGTCAGCTCCTCACTTCCCATTCTTCTTCCAAGCTGTACCACCTCCTATCCCTGTCCCACACCTACACCGCTCTTTCTCCTTTCAGACAGGTTGAGATGATTAGATCTCATTTGAGGGGGGTCAGGGAGGGTTCTTCTCCATTCATTTACCAGCCTGGCCTTGTTTCAGTCCATGAAGTACTCAGTGCTGCATTATGATGGACCATCCCAGGCTAACTTTGCAAGTGAAGAGAGGCTGTGAGGTCTCAGAGGCTGCTCTTGAGTTAATGGCCTGAGAATGGAAGATAAAATTGCAGTCACATTCTGTAAAACACCCTCTGAAGAGGAAAGGGAAGAAAGGAGTAGAGCAGCATGGCCAGACTTGCTAAAGCAGCCTAGCATCTTTATCTCCTCTTCAGTCACACTGGGGCCTCTCTTCAGTCACACTGGGGCCTCTTCTTTTCTCAAAGCCTTGGGGCTCCCTCGGTTTCTCCCCCCCCAACATATACACACTTTGCTGTGTCATTCAGCACCCTGGAGCAGAGAGTATTAGTGTGTGAGAGCTGTGCAGAGGCTTTGTGTCCCACTCTGCCAGAGAACACCTCCATAACAGTAGGTTTGGGTCCATCCATGGTGGAAGCTGTAGGCACTATACTGTTAAAGATACTGGGTAAGTGAAAGCCAACGGACCTAGCAGAAAGCCAACCACCAATCACATTCAAACCTCTCACCCCAGAGTGAACATCACTAGATGCTACATTATGACACAGTTACATCTGCTTATGACAAATGCTGCCTGACGAAGCAGCCATCAGAGACTAGTGCTGCACACTTGGAGCCCATCTCCAAAGTACAGGGAACAAGTTCAATTCAGGATATCCCAGTTTATGGTTAATACTCAAGCCTGAATGTCTCAGTAGTCCCTTTCCCCCAATGATAGCTTAATGTCTCTTTTTCTGGTGTCCAATGCCACGCCAAGCAGAAACAGCGAGGGATGCAGAATATACAATCTTACTGTTGTTTTTCCTAATACTTCAATCACCAGGCCCCATAAACCAAAGATACAGAAGAATCAATGCCTCATAGGAAACATTTTATTCAGAAACAATTCTCCCTGAACACCAGCTTTTCTGTATGTCCTCTGGGACCTTTGTCTTTTAGGAGCTCAGCAGCCTCTGATGTTTCTTTCCCCATCTCATGTCATAATCCTGTTTGTAGCCTCACAATCAGTTGCCTAAGAGATGATGATGCCATCACAAATAAAGATTCACAACATTCACATTTGGGAATAAGGAGCAAGAGAGATGCCTGTGTTGGAAAGATCTTGGTGTTTTTTATGAAAATGTCTTTAGGAGTAAGGCATGAAAGGAAAGAGAAACTAAGAGAGAATTGTTTCTGAGGTAAATGTTCCTCTCTGTTTTCCAGGAGGCATCAGCAGCTCTTTCAAGTTCATGATATATATAATTTGGGGGAATTGTGAGATCTTGTGAATCTGGTCAAATTTAACTTGCGGAGTGTATTATCACTAAATTAATTACAGGGCCTCTTGCCTTGGCAGCTTTAAATATGGAGATTAAAACATAATATCCAAGGACACTGCCAAACTGTTACTTAACACCTAACCTAAATAAGTGTGTGTTGCGCCATGCCCTAAAGGTTACTAATAATGGACCTGCAAGGGGAGCAAGTTCCAAAAGCAGGGCCTCTCCAGAGAAAAACTTGGCAACAAACAATGGAGGACAAATTCAGCCCTATGGTAACTTCATTGACTTCAATAGAGGGATTTGACTCAGTGTTTAAACTAAGGACCTGACAACAAATGCACCCCATTTGATCTTAAATGCCATGGTGAAGTATAAGGTAAGAGGCACCTTAGATAACTGGTTCCCAGACCTTTCCGAGCTTTAAAGAGCATCACCACCACCTTGAATGGCACTGAGAAGCAAACAGGAGTCTAATTCAGAGATGTGAATGAACAATGTTATGTACTCATTGTGAGCCACCCAGGCCCGGCATACTGAACCAGCCGGCATTTCAGGGTGGACTTCAGAGGTAGCCCTAAATAGAGCATATTACAATTGTGCAGTCTGGAGTAACAGAGGCACGGATGACAGATGCAAGTTCTCAGGCTCCTGGCCACTTGGTAAAGACTAGTCACCAGAGCTGTCTGGGAGGGGCAACAACTGCTACAGTCGGACTCCAAAGTGCAACCCATTTTGGTTTGAGTTGGGCATGCACTCTCACCACCTGCCAGGATGTGGAAGGTTTTGTGCATTGATACCCACTGTGAAAGATTTCAAGCACTGATGAGACAAAGTTTCATGCAAAATGCTAGCTGCCATGAACTAGTTAGCTATTGTGCATGGTGGGTTTGATCTTGTCACTTCCGAGGAAAAGGCTCACGCAGTGATGCCTGCCATAGGACTTGCCATACCAGGTCAGACCAATGGCTCATCTAATCCAGTATCCTGGCTCAACAGTGGCAGATGCTTAAAATGAAGATGCAATAACCCCAAAGTGGGTTTTATGCACAGAGGACACTAATGATGATTGGCTCCATTGGGAGCTGCATCCAGCCTTCTTTGGACAGAGTGTAGGTCTGACATTGGTTCTTTCAGAGGCATTATAGGGGGATCCATCCAATCACCCTCAGGAAACTCCTGTACGTTTCCCTTTGAGACCTGCCACTCCAACTCAAACACTTTATGCCTCTGAGCCAAAGTCTATTGTTTTTGCTGCCTATCAGTGGTTTTGTTATTTCAGTCCCTGTGGAATAATATTGTTTTAGTACTATTACAGTCTTCCCTTCCTCCTCACGCCATATTAACCCTACCAATGACACGATCCTAGTAGATAACAAATACAGCTGGCAGCCAAACAGAGATGGAGACTGAACAGGCACTTGGTATATTCTGTTTCATATATTCATATATTCAGTGTAGTGGTAATCTATTCTTTAGTGTAGTGCTACATTCGAGCCTTCCTTCCAGTCTGTAGCCCTCTAGCATTTTACGAAAGAGACCAAAAACCCACGCAGAGCAATGAAAGCTTCTCCCACACTGGGAACGTTCTTGGTCTGTTATATGATAATAGCTCTGGGTATCTTACCAATGTGCTTTTATTGCTGTGGATCTTCAGAAATGAATGCACTTGGGTTACAGAAGGAAGTTCATTTTGGTACAGCAGCTTTAAGACTGCACTGTATAGAAATGAACAGTGTAATCAAATTTTAATTTAAGTTCATTTTAATCTGCAAAATGCCCCTAGCCCTTTCTTTAGATGTCACTATAATTTTGTGTTGATTCTGACTGTGAGCTTTGGGCCTTCCATCACTATATGTTTATAAAGTGCATGGATGGTGCTCAGTAAATAACAGAATAATAAAAAATGCCAGGGCTACAGGAAGGTGATATTCTTACAAGCAGGATCCAAACCTAAACACCCCTAGTGCCCACTGAAACCAACAAAAGGCACATTTTCCATTCTGCTCCCCTCCTGCAAGACTGGGCTTTCTTTCTTATCCTTCTTGCCACTGTGAGCTTAGCTTTTTCTAGCCTCACTTCCACTGGAAAATAATTACATGGTAATTTCAAGAGCCTTGTTGTTCTAAGGTAGTTTAGTGCAAGGCCTTGAAATGTGATTTCCCCCTGCCTTTGTGCAGGGTTAAGTGTGTTAGGAGGCAGAGCCTGCATAAACATACTCTGGCAGAAGCAAGAAAGGTCAGCATGGCTCCCCCCATCTCTAGTAATCAGTCTGTGCATGTGTGTGTCTGAATATGATATTACCCTGCCCTGCAGTTACAATTAACCCCTAAAGAACCTCAATCTAGTGAGGCGCTGGAGCTGAGTACGCTGGCCTGGACTGAACATATCACCATTTAAAGCCCATACTCCATCTTTTGAAAGGAACAAGGGCCTTATTTTCCAAGCTCACTCACTAAATGAGCTGGTAGGGTGAGGGAAGGAGGAGGAAGGGTTAGATGGAAGGTGAGGATCTGTGGAAAGTCATGAATAATGTAAGCCTCCCTAGACACAGCTACATAACTTAGTCTGTGTCACTGATACCCTCCAAATGGACACCTCCCCCACCTCCTTCTACAAGTCACACATAGGTTATTTGGTATTTCAAGAAACAGCCTCTACAAGGCAGGAAGGATGGTCTTGTGGTAAAGGCAAAGGACTGGGACTCACAAGATCTACATTCAAATTTGGTTCTGCCATCAGTTTCCTGTGTGACCTCGGGCAAGTCACTTAATCCATCTGTGCCTCTGATCCACATCTGTAAAGTGGGGATAACAGTAACTCACTATGTCACAGGGGAAGTGAGTATGGATACACACATTAATATAGGGGATACACATCACACAAGGGCCTACACTGACAATTTAGGGGATACATTGTAAACCTCTCTTCTAAAACTGTGCCTGCGATCTTTTACACCCAATTTCTGTGCAAGCAATAACTTGGACTCCAAAAAATGAATTCAAAATTGTAGAAGCTGCTTTTGAAATGTAGCCCTAAGTATTTGTAGTATTAATATTCCCAAACCAGAATTTTGAAACATGAACTATTTTTGGAAGGGTGGGGAGAACAAAAAGGGAGTTGAAGACAAAAAGGGGAATGGTAACAGCAAACATTTGAAAAAGATTTTTTAAGGGGCTGAGTTTGAGACCCAAGCTTGGTCCCTCACTCCCTGAATCAGCAAAAGCTGAGAGCACAGTGGCAAGAGCATGCTCAGGCCCTGAAGGATGGGAATGGCTCACTCTCTGACTTAGGAGGGGCTCAAAGCAAAACAGAGATGGCACATTCAGCCCCTGGGGTCAGCAGCCTCTAGGAACCAGCAGGAGCAGTCTGTTCAGCCACCAGGAAAAGCAGTGTGCTTCCCAAGCCAGCATCCTATGCAGTGTATCAAAAATACCAGCATTTACTAGAGAGAGCACCTCATGCTTAAAGCTATAACGAACTGATCTTCTAGCTAAATAGCAACACTTTGCTGTTATACAGCATTGTCATCCTAACATTTCAAACGCTTTTCAAGATGCTCCAGTAGTATGGATACTATCATACCCACATTTATTTTATTTTATTTTTTCAGATTTTAAGTAAAATAATGGCCCAAATGCTGAAAACTCAGCACCACAAGATACATGTTGGAGTCTCCAGCCTGGAACCACCTGAACATCTCTAGGAAATGTTTAAATTATCACAGTCATCCAAAGAGTTTAAATATCTTACCTGTGACCGTCACCAGCATGGAGGCCACCAGGGGACGATTGTTGTCCAGCTTACGGCTCAGCCTCAGCTCACCACTTGACTGATTTACAATCAACAAGTGCAGCTCATTGCCCCGTTCAAAAGTGTAGAAGAGCCTGTCGGACACATCTGGGTCATAAGCCGGGATCTTCCCTATGACCCCCGAAGGGAAGGTGTTGGACCTGTTGGAAATGTAGTTGTTGAAGAGGATCTGGAAGTTCCTGAGGACAGGGCTATTGTCATTCTGGTCAATGAGTTTGATGTGGACTGTGGCTCTGCTGACCAGGGGGGCAGACGTTGCCTGGACCACAATTACATATTCGGGCTTTGTCTCATAATCCAGGTCAATCAAGGCAGTGAGCTCCCCAGAAAATATGTCCATCTGGAAGATCTCAGGGATGTTGCCTTCCACAATCTGATACATGATCTGGGCATTAGGTCCCTCATCTGGGTCAATGGCTGTGATCTGGGCCACCACAGAGCCCACAATGCTGTTCTCCTTCACCAAAACCTCAAACTCTTCAGCTGGGAAAACAGGGGCATTGTCATTCACATCTTGAACAGTGACTTGAATGTTGACTGGGGTTCTTTGCGCGGGGACCCCCCTGTCCACAGCATAGGCAGTCAGCTCATAGACTGGGACACTCTCTCGGTCCAGCCTGCGGACAGTACGGATAATCCCAGAGGTGGGCTCTATGGTAAAATCCCCATCCCCATCCTCCCCATTCTGGAAGGTGTATTGTACCCGCCCATTGGTGTGGGCATCGCGGTCAGTGGCAGAGATCTGGAGCACGCTGGTGAATGGAGGGGCATCCTCTGATATAATGCCTTGATAGTGAGCACTGACAAACTGAGGGGCGTTGTCATTTACATCATTCACCATGATTTCTACATAGGTGGTGTCCGCTTTCTGAGGGATCCCGTTATCTTTGGCAGTGATGGCCAAGGTGTAGGTGACCTGGTCTTCGTAGTCCAGCTCCGCCTGCAATGTGATGGCACCAGAGTCCGCATCAATACGAAACTGAGGAATATTGTCCTCTAGGTAATAAGTGATCCTGGCATTTTCCCCCACATCATCATCGGTGGCACTGATGACCACCACAGTGCTGCCCACAGGACGGTCCTCATTGACACTCACTGAATAGTGGGCACTCTGGAACACAGGCCGATGGGTGTTGGCATCAGTGATGTTGATATGAATGTGACAGTTGTCATGCAGTGTCCGGTCAGAAGCAGTCACTGTTAGCACATAACGCCTCTCTTGCTTGTAGTCCAAGGGTAGAGAGAGAGTGATCAGCCCCACTCCTCCCTGAGTACTGATAGAAAAGCGGTTCCGGGTGTTCCCCCCAGTTATCTGGTAGCTTATGGCACTGTTCACATCCCTGTCGATTGCCGTGACACTGAGAACACTGGTCCCCACAGCAGCATCCTCATTTAGCCGGATGAAATACTCCTTTTGGGTGAATTCAGGTCGATTGTCATTCACATCCATGACAGTGATGGTGACACTAGCGGAGGCAGATAAGGATGGAGAGCCATGGTCCCGAGCCTCTACCCCAAAGAAATAGTGCTCCACTGACTCACGGTCCAAGGGGCCACTCACTGTGATCCACCCAGTGGCGCTGTTCACCACAAAAGGGGTGTCAGCTGAGACCCCAGTTAGTTTATATTCCAGACGAGAGTTCTCCCCGTAATCTGCATCCACTGCCTGGATGTGGATCACTGAATGGCCAAGGGGGGCATTTTCCAGGACAGAGATTTGAAAGGGGGTGCTGACAAAGATTGGGGCATGATCATTAATGTCCACTACTTGGATGCTGGCCATGCCAGTGTTGTTAGACAAAGGAGGGCGCCCTGCATCCTGAGCACGTATCCTCAGGGCATATTCACGTTCAACTTCAAAATCCAAAGGTGCGACCACCTGTATCTCCCCAGTCACACTGTCAATGGAGAACTGGCCTCTGCTGTTCCCACTGATGATGTTATAATGGACTAAAGCATTATTGTCTTTGTCCACGTCAGTGGCAGTAACTCGCAAAATTTCTGTATGGGGTCTTATATCCTCTCTCACCTGGACGATGTAGCGTTTTTCACTGAACTGAGGGGAATTGTCATTCTCATCCAGAACTGTGATATAGACTTTAACTGTGGCAGATCTGGGCCCAGGCTCCTTACCCTGGTCGTTTGCCTCCACCACCAAAGAATATTTCTCCATTTTCTCTCTGTCCACTTGCCCGCTGGTGGTGATCAGACCTGACCTGGGATCTATCTCAAAGACAGAGTGGGCTGCTTGCTCATTCACAAATCGATACCTGATGTTTGCATTGTGTGGGGAGTCCACATCCGTGGCCCTCAGCTGTAAGATAGGGTAGCCTTCTTCTACATTTTCCCTAATAGTCTCTCTGTACTCACTCTGCTCAAAAACAGGATCATGATCATTTCGGTCAGCAACAGTTACAGCAATCATGGTGGTAGCAGAAAGACGGGGGATGCCATGATCCACAGCAGTAACCCGGAAATAGTGCAGGTCCATAGTCTCTCTATCCAAAGCTTTGGTGGTGGTGATGAGACCATTCTTGGGGTCAATGCTAAACAGCTCCATGGACCTGCTGTTCATCAGGGCATCCATGGAGTAGACTAGCTTCCCAGCCTCCCCTGAATCGGGGTCTTGTGCTGCCATAGTTATCACAGGAGTCCCTGGAGGCTGGTTTTCAGCCACCTGAACCTGGTAATTATACTGAGGGAAGTGCGGGTGGCGGTTGGCTGCCCTGCTAGTCCTTAATAATGGTAGGAATGCACTCTCTCGCTTCCTCCTTTGCTTGACAGGCGGATAATGTGTTAGATCAAGCTGCATAGTTGGACTAGGCTTTACTGGCAGGTGACCAAAGAGCTCCAGGGCTGAGGGGCTCCCAAAGTCCACGGCAAAGCAAAGAGTTTGTAAACAGCCTTTGGTGGAATCAAACAGGTGAAAAAACAGACAGGGATCCTGCTTTCTGTGCGGCGTGGGCGGAGCGCGGACTGGATCGAGTCCTCGGGTCGCTCTGGGAGCTGTCCCGGGTGAAGGTGGTGCTGAAACGGCCTCTTCCAACTCACCGGCCTGCGCCTGCCCTTCCGTATCCTTCTCCAACCGCACACTATGGTCCGGGCTGGCTCCCCAGCGCTCGCCTGCGCGCCGGCCGGGCGGCTGTCTCCCTGCACACCGCTGAAGACAGGTCACTAGGGTCAGCCACTCACTGAGGTGCGAGCGGCTGCGGCGGCAGGGTGGCGGCCTCAGCTGCATCTTTGCAAACCAGGAGCGGCTCTCCGAGGCCGGCGGGTACCTCTCCGGGTGCCGGAGCCTCGCCCCCGGGGCCAGGGACTCCCAGATTTCCAGCTGCCAGGGATCCGTGCAGTTGTACGCGCCGGGACTGGGCTGGTGCCTTGCCACTTGCATTACACACAGCCGCTCGCCGTGCAGGGAGTGCCCTGCGCCCGCCGCGCTCAGCCAGCCCCCGGGGGAGCTCGGGGCCCCTGTGGCAGGGCGCAGGGGGCTCTGGCTCGCACAGCCGCAGCAGGCTCTGTCCCTCTGGCCGCCCGCACTGTCCAGGGAGCCAGCCCCATTGTCCCGGCCCCGCTGCTGTCCGCTCGCCTCCTCCCCGGGGCTCTGGGCCCCGCTGCAGTCGGTCCCGAGGGAGACGAAGGTGCCTGGGCTCTCCGGACCCGCCCCGCTCCCTGGCTGCTCGGCCGACTCCCTGCCTTGGTGCCACGGCGGCTCGGTGCAGCCTTTCCCGCTAGTCCTGCGGCCGTGGCTCGGCGCTGCTGCCCAGCCGCCGGGGCTCTGGGTGCGGGGCTGCCCAGCGCCCTCCCGGGCCAGGCCCGGCGGCTCCGGGGCCAGCGCCGGGGCGTTTATAATCCACAAGCAGGGGGAGCCGCCGGCCCGCTCCCCCTGGGCAGCTGCCGGGAGCGGAGTCCTCTTCGTGCCCCACAGCGGGGGCCCCGAGCCAGCTCGGGGGCCCCCCCTGCCCCGCCGCGGCTTCCCGGGCAGGGCTCCCCTCCGACCCCCCGCCCGCGGGAGGGGGCAGCCGCAGCGACACCCCCTGCCCACAGCCGAGCCCCCGGCGGCCGAGCCGGCTCCGTGCATCCCACCCAGGAGGACTAAGCCCCGCCAGCGGCCCCCCGCGCACGCCAGCCCCCTGCTCGGCCCCTCCTGCTCCCGGCTCTCCCCGGGTCCCGGCTCCCCGCGCCGGGCGCAGCCCCCGGGCCCCTCGGCTCCCCGCTCCCCCCGGCCGAGGGGGAACAAAGGGAGAAGGAGAAGCAGCAGCAGCAGTAGCCGCCCCCGGCGGCTCGGTCCCGGCAGCGGCGACAGCGGCTCAGCCATGTTCCCCCCGGCCCCCTCCCCGCCCCCGGGCGCCCGGCCCTAGCGCTCCCTCGGCTCCGCTCCGCCTCTGGCTCTGCCCCCCGCCGCCCCGCCACCATCTACAGGCGGCGGCTGGCTCCTGCGCGGGCCGGGCTGCTCCGCGGCGGCGGCATCGCCTCCTCCCGCAGCCCCAACATGGCTCCCGGCTGCCCCGATGGTCCGCTCCGCCCTCCCGCTCCCCTCCCGCCGCCCCGCAGTGGTAGCGCCCGCCCGGCGCAGGCGGCAGCCGCCGCCATCTTCACTGTGGGCTGGCGGGGGGGTGGGGGGGGGGCGGGAGAGATGCGGGCGGAGCTGGCCAGGGTGCTGCATGGCGCGTTTCACTGGGGAGGGGGCTGCGCGCAGCTGGCAGAGCGGGAGGGGGGAAGGGGAGGGCTGTGGGGAACGGGGGGGGGTGTTGTGGGTGTGGGGGGAAGGGCTGTGGGGAATGGGTCGGGGTGCCAGGGCGGAGGGGCTGTGAGGAAGGGGTCGGGGTGCCGCGGGGGGGGGAAGGGCTGTGGGGAAGGGGTCGGGGTGGTGGTGGGTGCGGGGGAAGGGCTGTGAGGAAGGGGGGAGTGTTGTAGGTGTGGGGGGAAGGGCTGTGGGGAAGGAGTCGGGGTGCCAGGGGGGAAGGGCTGTGGGGAAGGGGTTGGGATGCCGGTGGGGGAGGGGGAAGGGCTGTGAGGAACGGGGGAGTGTTGTAAGTGTGGGGGGAAGGGATGGGGGAAGAGGTCGGGGTGCCGGTGGGGGGAAGGGCTATGGGGAAGGGGTCGGAGTGCCAGGGGGGGAAGGGATAGGCGGAAGGGGTCGGGGTGCCGGGGGGGGAAGGGCTGTGGGGAGTGGGTCGGGGTGGTGGTGGGTGTGGGGGAAGGGCTGTGAGGAACGGGGGAGTGTTGTAAGTGTGGGGGGAAGGGATAGGGGGAAGAGGTCGGGGTGCCGGTGGGGGGAAGGGCTATGGGGAAGGGGTCGGAGTGCCAGGGGGGGAAGGGATAGGCGGAAGGGGTCGGGGTGCCAGGGGGAAGGGCTGTGGGGAGTGGGGCGGGGTGGTGGTGGGTGTGGGGGAAGGGCTGTGAGGAACGGGGGAGTGTTGTAAGTGTGGGGGGAAGGGATAGGGGGAAGAGGTCGGGGTGCCGGTGGGGGGAAGGGCTATGGGGAAGGGGTCGGAGTGCCAGGGGGGGAAGGGATAGGCGGAAGGGGTCGGGGTGCCAGGGGGAAGGGCTGTGGGGAGTGGGGCGGGGTGGTGGTGGGTGTGGGGGAAGGGCTGTGAGGAACGGGGGAGTGTTGTAAGTGTGGGGGGAAGGGATAGGGGGAAGAGGTCGGGGTGCCGGTGGGGGGAAGGGCTATGGGGAAGGGGTCGGAGTGCCAGGGGGGGAAGGGATAGGCGGAAGGGGTCGGGGTGCCGGGGGGAAGGGCTGTGGGGAGTGGGTCGGGGTGGTGGTGGGTGTGGGGGAAGGGCTGTGAGGAACGGGGGAGTGTTGTAGGTGTGGGGGGAAGGGCTGTGGGGAAGGAGTCGGGGTGCCAGGGGGGAAGGGCTGTGGGGAAGGGGTTGGGATGCCGGTGGGGGAGGGGGAAGGGCTGTGAGGAACGGGGGAGTGTTGTAAGTGTGGGGGGAAGGGATGGGGGAAGAGGTCGGGGTGCCGGTGGGGGGAAGGGCTATGGGGAAGGGGTCGGAGTGCCGGGGGGGGGAAGGGATAGGCGGAAGGGGTCGGGGTGCCGGGGGGAAGGGCTGTGGGGAGTGGGTCGGGGTGGTGGTGGGTGTGGGGGAAGGGCTGTGAGGAACGGGGGAGTGTTGTAGGTGTGGGGGGAAGGGCTGTGGGGAAGGGGCCGGAGTGCCGGGGGGGAAGGGCTGTGGGGAAGGGGCTGGGGTGCCGGTAGGTGAGGGGAGCTGATATGGGAGGCAGGGGCTGGAAGGAGCTGGTCAGAGGAGTGGGGGGCGTATTTGGGTGCTGGGAGCAGGGCAGGGTGCTATGGCTGTGGTAGGGGAATGGTGCATGAATGACTATAAGGGGTTAAGCCCCCGGCCCGTTTCTGCTTCTTGCCTACTCTCCCTTTGTCTCACCTGTGTCTCCCTTCTCTGCCCCTTGCTCTCTTCCCTGCCTCTCCAGCAGTAGCTGATATAAGACAAGGGCCAAGTAGTCCACAGGGTGCTGCCTCCCCTCCCACAACAGACCGGAGCAGGTAGGATGGCCAGGCGACTGGACATACTAATTCACGTAAAGCCTCTGCCTCTGCTCCTACGCAGCATAGCACATCTTCCCCAACTTGCACGTTTCATATATCAGACAAATTAACTCCGACTCCAGCATCTCCCTTTTTGAACTAAAATGCACAAGCAGGAAATAGCTGTTGCAGGACATATTCACACCGTCTCGCAGTTGCATTTCTCATCACCCCTTATTTTCTCCTTGCTTCGTGCCTGCTCTGTCCAGCTCTTTTGCCCCTTCCCCGGAAGCAGCAGCAGAGGTAGGCTGGCCATAGTGTGTACTTCACAGAGCATTGATACTGCCATAAAAGTTGCTCGGTGAATTTCACAGCCAGGGGGTAGATGGAAATGAGAAGAGGTGGTGTACACAAGCTCTGACCTGCATCTTTGCCTTTTTTGATTAAATTTAGCATTCTAAATCCTGGAGAAAACATGAGAAAATTGATAACTGGAACGCTGCTTCCTTGGCCCTTGGGAGAGGAGCTGGATGATGTAACAGGGCTGACCAGTTCTGGCTTTTATGAGTCTGAGATTCGGACCCGACAGTACACAGAAGATGTGTGATCAGAGAGCGCATCTCTACAGGCAAGTTGCATTTAGTGCTGGTGCTAATAAACTAGTTTTTAAATCTGGATTCAATTCTATACTCTCAGTTAACAAACATGGTTCCTCCCATGCCCATATGGTTGTCCTGAAATTCTTCCTTCCTTTGATCATTAGATGGCAATGTGCTTCCTGCGAGAATGAGAGGAAAACCAGAGACTAGGGGACATGTGGCTGAGAGAAGAGGGACCAAGAACATTGGGAAGAAAGCAAATGACCAGAATTCCATTTAAATTAATGGATGATGCAGGTCAGGCTAGCATTACATTATCTTTCACCCACTTCCTCACCCCTGCCCATGAGTCACTCTCAGTTAATCACCAGATCCAATAACGCTTTTATGAGAAGGCTAATTTATGTATTACAGCAAGCTCTGGGATCAGTTTCACCAGATACTTCCTGAAAACAGCCTGTCAGACAAATTACAGAGCACAGCCTTCTTTCACTTTCAATTCTAATATAGAATTTCATTGCTCTTTTGTAGGGTGTTCTTTCTGCTAACATTATATTTATAGTTGTACCACACAAGAAACATTAAGAACAAATTGTATAAAAGGAGGTTGTCCCTCATGTCAAGCCCCCACCCTAGCTCTGTGCCCATGTAAATCGAGGAATCACCTTGGAAATTAGACATCAGAAGTTACATGGAGAGAAAGTTAGATTAGACCTCCTTTGGGCCATTTCCCTCAGTTTTCTCTCACACCCTTCCTGTGATTTCAGAGCTCCTAGAAATATTGATTGCCACGCCATATGAGATATCTGGCTCTAACAATAGCCAATCGAAGATTCTTCACTGTAAGGTGCAAGAAGCCTCACAATGGACAATTTTGTAAATTTCCCCTGTGGGCACCTGCTTATTTCCAATCCCAAGCAGTTAGTGGATGGTTTATGCTTTGAAGCATGAGGGTCTCTAACTCTTACATTGTTTAAAAAAAAATTCTAGCAACGGTAACTGGGGATGTTCCTATTATTTATCTAAAGACCCAGTCCTTTTTAGACTCTCACATGTGAATTTAAATTCCAAGCAGAGGACTGAGAGCCAGAAGCTCCGAAGCTCCTATCCAGACAGTGACAGCAATCTCCTCCTTGGAACTGAGTAAGTAACAACTTACTTGCTTAAATTTCCCCAGCTGCAAAATGGGGATAACAGCATTGATTTAACTCGCACACAGGGCAATGTGGGGTATCCTTAGGGTGACCAGATGTACCAGTATTAGGGGCTTTGTCTTAGATATGCAACTATACCCACTGCCCGCCTCCCCCAAAAAGTGCCTTGATTTTTCACACTTGCTATCTGGTCACCCGAGGCATAATCAGTGAGTATTTGTAAAGAGCTGAGCACTGCTATTACAGAGACTTGTTTTTTAACTCAAACCTCCCTAAGAGTTTTAAAACTTTTCAAATGTTCTCCTCCCCGGCACATCTGTGCCACTGGAGCAGAGGAGATGTCCACTATTATCCTTTTAAAGATCTGACCCTGGGCTAGGGCATCCCAAGGGTTAATGCTCCATTGCCAGTTCCAATGGTACAGCCCTGACCACCCCTAGCCCTGGCATGTGGATGGCACAGGCCAATGCTCCACTGGCTAATGGGAGGCTGCTGCAGAGATTTAACAGAAGCTGGGCTAGGAAGAGAATTCAGATCAGAGCCTCATTGTCCCTATTATCACAAAGGAGAGAAACCACCCCCTTCACTCACACCAATGCCTAGGATTGGCCATTGAGTCAGCTGGCTTTTGTTTTGAGGTTCAGATTTGGAGCTTACGCTTCCCCTCTCATTGTGTAGAGTCAGAAAAAGCAGATACTCTAGGGCCTTGCATTTCAAATCAGGCTTCCCCGCTCTCTGTGCCATGGTCACTGCCCACTTGCAAAAGAGGAGGCAGGATTAATGTATAAATATCTGACAGGTTACAAAAATAACTATTGGTTTCAGAGTAACAGCCCTGTTAGTCTGTATTCACAAAAAGAAAAGGAGTACTTGTGCTCAAATAAATTGGTTAGTCTCTAAGGTGCCACAAGTACTCCTTTTCTTTTAACAATAACTATTGATACAAGACCCAGAGGCCCAGAATATAGAAGAGGATCTAACCAATAATTATTTACTCAAGTTAGATAACATTTAATGGGTTCAGGCCTATTTAATCTAAAGTGTAGCCATAACTCTTTATTTAAGTTTCAGTATTTAAATAAGGGAGTCATTTTGCCTACTTGCAAAGTCCAATTATATGACACAGATAGAGATCACCTTGCACAGCCCAGCCAATTACTGCTGTGAAAACTTTAGCATCTGCTTAAACAGAGGAGCACAGAGGAGAAGCAAGGGGCTGGTGCAGCTCACCTCATTTGAAAGGGTACTTCTGCTCTCCCAGCTGAAAAGGAATTTTATGCAGTAGGAATAGTTCTTCTTCAGCATGTGAATGGAATTTGAAATCCCAGTAACATGTACAGAACGTACTTTTTAAAGTAACGTTATTGCTGTCCCCTCATAGTCATTATAACATCAGCAACCAATGAGAATATACATGAGCTGGACTTTACTCACTGGACACCCTCCACAGCAGATTGAATTTTGTTTACTTTCTGCAAGTAAAAGAAATGAACAAGCAGGAGGACAAGAAAAGCTCTGATCTGGCCTTACAAGTTGTTGGAGCTGGTTAAATATAGAGCTTGCACAAGTTTTTCTAGAGTACTATATACATTTTTTTCTGAGATGGGATTTTGAAGATGACTAGCTCCTAATAATATTTAGTATCGGTAAAGCACTGCACAAGCTACATACATACAGCAGTAGCTGCAGGTAGCAGGGTGTTTGATCTCTCTTATTAAAATCCTTAATGTCTCATCATAAACCTAAGGCACCGATAGCACAGTGATGGGCAGCAAATACTGGATCAACACATAAGCGAGAGACCAGCTGACAGCACAACAATAGGAAGTGAGTAGGGAACATTTTGGAGAAGGGCCACTGGAGCAAACCAACACAACGGTAGTGAAAAAGGTAATGTGATTCGGTGGCAAGAGCAGGGAATGTAGATTCTACTCCAGCCCATTCCACTGACCTGCTGGAGAAATCATTTAGCTACTTTCAGCTTCAGTGTCCCCATCTGTACTATGGAGATGGGCACTTTGTGAGGCACTTTGAAATGCTTTGTGTTATGTTTGTACAATGCCTAGTGCAACAGGGCCTTGATTAGAGCCGCTCAGTGCTACTAAACTCGAAACACCAGCCAATAATGTCATCCAGTCTGTCTCCTCTGGTGACTAGTTCAGACTGCCCCTTCAGTACACTTGTGAGTGCCACATTCAAGGCCTCCATGACCTATCCCCACCCTACCTATTGTCTCTCATTCATTATTGAAAGGTCAGCTCCTGCCTCCAATCAGCCCATGATGCCAGATGCTTTCGCCAACTCTTTACATTTTCAAACAAGCACCTTTGTTTTCTGCCCTGTTGCCCCTCACACCTGGGAAAAGCTCCCCCTAAACATCTGCAGAACTAACTCATTATCCTCCCTCTAAAACCTCTTTAAGACTTCACTCTGGCATGAAGTCAATAAAAAACATGAAAATCTTTAGGCTGCTGGTGTGCTGAGACCACTGCCTATTATGCTGACCAACACTGACTCATTTCCTTGTACTCCCCTGTTAACCTGTCTGTATCCATCTATTGTTTGGTGACTCTGTAACAGGGCCAGCTGCCTCCTGAGCACCCCTGCATAGCCAGAGGTCATTCTGAAGTGCTCTGCTACCAATTTCTCCCCTTCTCAGGGCCTCATTTATTGACTCCTTATGTACTGGCCCTCCAGGCCCCAACCCCAGTTCAGTCAGTCTGTCCCTTTAGGTAGAGAGTCCCCAGCCTTTCTCCCCAGGACTAGATCCCAATACAAAGTCTCTCAGGCTTTACCTGGCTGGAGTTCAGCCTTCTTCACCCCTCTGGCTTTCAGGCTCCCAAGCACCTCTCTCAGTCAGGGTCTGTAGTGGGAGCTGGATCCAGTACTCCCGGGTTTTACCTGGCCGGAGCTCAGCCTCTCTCAGCTCTCTGGTTCTGGCTTCCGGTCCAAAACCCTTCTCTAAGTCAGGGTCCCTAGCAGGCGCCTCCTACTCACTCCTGTCACAACTCTCTTAGTCAGAGTCTTCCCTGCCAAAGCCTTTCACAGTCTGTCTACCATTCCCTGAACTCCCCCATTCCTCTTCACTGCAGTCTCCTGCTGCTCTTTGCAGGGCAGTCACCCTGATCTTTTCCAGATATGACTCATTCTGTGAGCAGGGTTGGCTAACCACAGCCCTTTGGTGGGTGAGCCACCCGGTTACAGTCTCTGTAAGCTCTTTGGGGGCAGAGACAGTCCTTTTGCTGTGTTTATATAGTGCCTAGCACAATGGGGTCCTGGCCCATGACTGGGGCTCCTAGGCACTATGATAAATATGATTCAAATAAGAAATAATCATTTGTCCATTTCCAGGGTTGAGCGTTCCAAGCCTTCTCAGGACTAGGTGTGCTAGAGTTCTTGACTTACCAATTCCAATGCCCACCTCCCTGTTCTCTGACATTATCCAAAGAAAAAGTTGGAAGATGAACGTACCCAATCCAGTCAGCGTCCTTGCTCACAAAGAACGGCATGCAGCAGCGAGTTCTTTGTGCACTTCCAAATGAGCTACGTGGACCAGCTAGGGGAAGGGGAGAAATCTCACTGTATGGGTGACTTGGCTGGTTTGAAGCAATAACAATAAAATCCTCCACATTCATCAGGCCCAAGAGTTTAATTTTTAAAGTACCAAAGTGCCCACTGGGAAACGGCCCAGGCATCTAGTGAAAGCACGGACTGTGCCATGCAGAAAGCAGGCTTCAGATCTGTCTTTAACCCAGCTGGCAAAGAAGGGGAGTGATGCAGAAATGGAGGCGGGGAGGCTCATGTAATAGGGGAGGGAAGCCCTCCTGCTAGCCCAGCAGTGCTGTGATGAGAGCTGCACTCAGAAGGGGGAAATGGGGAATATCTTGCAAGACAACTCTGACCTGAACAGTTCAGGAGGCTTCACAAACAGTGGCATAATGCTGAAGCCGCAGGCTCTCTATAATAATACTTGGTGAATGTTCAAAGCCCTTTACAAACAGTAACCAAGGGATTGGTAGCTGAAATGCAGGCAGAGGTGGCGGGGAAAACACATTAGTGCCGAGTCACTGTTGCCTCGCTCCAGGGCTTCCTTCTGGTGCTATTTAAAGAGCTTCCAGCCAATATGGCACACACACAAAATGGTAGGTGCAAGTGAACCTGTTGGGAACGGTCTCTTCTGCTGGCTTCTGTGCCTGCCCCTAGCTGTGTGACACGGCTGTTTTTCGGGGCAGGCTAAGGGTCTCCCTCTGAAGTGTTAGCAGCCAGGATGTGCAAGCTGGAGGGATTGAAGAGCCATTCTTGTAATTAGTGCAGTTCTACTCTGGGGAGCCATTTGGGTCTTAGAAAAACAAAGCAATACTAGAAAGACCCACTCACTCAGTGCCATCTGCAACAGTAGGCAGGAATGGATGGTCTGGCAGGCTGCTAGTGGTTAGAGCCCTATCACAGCAGCAGTATTCCACATTGCTATAGGGCTTCGGAAGGCCATTAGGAGTCACGTAAAAACATTACACCAGTAACAAATCATTGTGCCAAAAGACGCATCTGCTTCAGAATTTCATGGCTTCCAGAATGTCTGTGATCTAATCTGGATCTTAGTGGCAAGGCAGCGCCAGTGACTTTGAATGTAGATTTTTCAGCAGAGCCGATTTTATCACATTCACAAAGAATGGGCTTTTGTTTCTCAGGCAGACAGCTTCCCTTTTTTCCATGCAAAAAGGAGTTGAGCAGAGGCGGATATTAGCTGGGCAGAGATTCTCCAGGACCCTGCTAATAGGATGCCAGGTTATCTGGAATATAACAACAGCTGCAGCCATTTGGCTTCTTCTCTGTGAACAAGTCTGCATGTGCCTATAGCACTGATTTAGCTAATCTGCTCTTGCTCCCTGAAAGGACAATCTAACCTTTCACATTTGAGAAGAACAAGACTAGAGGGAAAGTTGCATTGCCAATTGAGAAAAAGATGCCCCAACTTTTACGTTTAGGGCTGCTCTCTTGTCAGTTTTGGTTTATTACTTTGTCAGGCTCATGACTTAGTTGTTAGTTTTATCTCACTCAACTAATATCGCAGCCTAATCCACCAAAGCCTGTAATAGGCTTAGGAATAACAGGGGTTTACATCCTCATTAGCGTTCAGCACGAGATGTCAGAAGAAAGTAACATCAGCAGAGTCCCTCCTAAGAAAGCAGAATGCAAAGAGAGCTGGCTAGGTAGTGGGGGAGGGGGGATGTTGGGGAATGGAAAAAATCTAAAATTCACCTTGAGGAGTGGAAAGGGGGGACAAACACGGGTGAGGGGTAACTAAAAGGGAGCAGGGATGAGCAGGAGAAGTACAAGGAAGGGGAAAGTTATGAAGAGCCTGAGCCTGCGAACAGGTACTATGAACTTAGTCCCACTGAAGTCAATAGTAGCAAGTCTTTGCTCGGTGACTTTAACGCAGGGACTGCCTCCACCCCTATGCTGTTTACAGCACGGAGCTCACTGACAGCACTCCACGAATGTTTACACTATGCAGTATGTTGATGTCCTTATAATGCACATACAGTGAAGCTAGAATTGCACATTGGTGTTGTGAGTACAGTATTCAGGCTCTGTGCATGGAGCCTGCTTGCTAGCGATTCAGCCACCTTACACAGAGTGTGACAAATTCACACGCCTGAGCTCTGTAGCTATGCTGATCGAACCCCCAGTGTAGACACAGCTAGATGGATGGAAGCATTCTTCCATAGCTTGAAGAAGTGGAGTTTCTACAGGGATGGAAGAACCCCTTGTCGCTGTAGGAAGCATCTACTTCTATGGCGGTACAATGGTATAGTTATGGTGCTGTAACTGTGCCACTGTAGGGCGCATCGTGTAAACACGGCCTTAGGGACCTGATTTTCAGAAATGATGAGGACCCAGCACTTCCCATTGAAAGTGGGAGCTAGTGTGTCCTCAACACTTCTGAAGATTACACCACTTATTTAGGAGCTTATCTGTTAGCGCCCACTTCTGAATACCTTAGCCAAGACTCCTGCATTCTTTCCCAGCTATGCCAGTGCCACATTCTAATTAAGGAGAAGAAGTGCTTTAACCTCCCCATATTGTAGCTTGTCTCTGTGTTTGATAGATCATGGATTCAATCATAGATTCTTGAGGTCAGAAGGTATCACTATGATCATCTAGGTTATGTCTACACTAGCGACTGTACAGTGGCACAGCTGTACAGCTGTAAGATCGCTTGTGTAGCCACTCTGTGCCGATGGGAGAGAACTCTCCCATCGACATAATTAAACCACCCCCAATAAGTGGTGGTAGCTATGTTGGCAGGAGAAGCTCTTCCACCAACATAGTGCTGTGCACACTACCATTTATGCTGGCAAAAGTTGTGTCACTCGGGTGTGTTTTTTCACATCCCTGAGCGACATATTTTGCCAATGTAAGTGGCAGTGTAGACATGGCTCTCGGCTGACCACTGTGCCAGATTATTTTGGGGTCTTGTGCACTATGGAAATTGGGAGTCCCCCACCTTAACTCAATTTTGCCTGGTTACTCCCCTCATGTCAGAGGTCCGGCCAGGACAAATGTGAGCAGCACTGTAGCCCTGTGTGCCAGGTCACAACGCTACTCATTCAGATTTGTCTAGCTGCTCCTTCGGCACGAAGAGGGACACTCAGGCCAAACCGGAGTGACATTGAGCCAGGTTGCAATGCCACCCACCCAGATCTGGTGCTTGGGGGGTCCTCCTGATCTGGGGGCCCAACAGAAGTGCACTGAATGCACACTGGGTAATTTGGGCTATCAGAAATCTTCTCATAGAGCTATTCAAACTGTGATCAAGATACCTCGCAACTTTCTCTTTGATAAATTAAATAGATCAAGCCTTTTCAGTCTCTCACTCTGCAAAGCTGGTTTTCTAAATTTTGAGTCGAATAGCTGGTGGACCTGTCCCTCTTATTTTTACTGAGAGGAGAGCTAAAATATTTATATCATTTTATCAAAAAACAAAACAAAACATGTATTGGAATTAAAAAGTACAAAGAAGAGCCACAAAAAAAGATTAGGGGTTTGGAACTGCTTCCATATAAGGAGAGATTATAAAGTCTGGGATTGTTTAGGTTGGAAAAGAGACAACTGAGAGGTTTATAAAATCATGAATGGTATGGAGAAAGTGACTAAGGAAATATTATTTACCCCTTCACATAACATGAAGCAGGGGTCACCCAATGAAATTGATAGGCAGTTGGTTTAAAACAAACAGAAGGAAGTATTTCTTCACACAACACACAGACAACCTCTGGATCTCGTTGCCAGGGGATTTTGTGAGGGCCAAAAGTATAAGTTCAAAGAAGAATTAGGTAAATTCATGGAGGATAAGTCCATTAATGGCCATTAGTCAAGATGGTCAGGGATGCAACCCCATTACAGGGGAGTCCCTAAGCCTCTGACTGCTAGCTTCTGGGTCTGGAGGACAGGGGATGCATCACTAAATAAATTGCCCTCTTCTGTTCACTCCCTCTGAAGAATCTGGCACTGGCCCCTGTTGGAATACAAGATACTGGACAAGATGGATCATTGGTCTGACCCATTATGGCCATTCTTATGTCTTAGGTTAGATCTGTTCTTGCTTGTGGGGCATTTTATTGTATTTTGGATGACACCCTTAGAAGCCCAAATATACTTGCAATGCATTTGGCAAACACCAATTCACAACCACCCCATTTCCACCTTTGTCCAACCAGCCATGGCCCCAGATTCCTTACTTCTTTGTACTCATACCAAGGATGGCTGCAGAAATATGCATGGCTGCATTGATGCATTATATTTGTTCTGGTGGGAGGATGTGGACTGGGGAGCTGAAGATCACACCACTGCAGTTTAGGCTAGAGCTGATGAAGCATCTGTGTTTCATTTTACTGTAGTACTGTACTTCATTTAATATCTTGAGACCAAAGCTGTAAATTCCAGACCATTTAAAAACCAGGAGCCAGTCCCTTCCCTACTCAGAAACATCGAACAGTAGGTCCCTTATGCATTCTCACAAGTTTCCTCTGGCCAGTGCAATGTGCCCCTGACTAACTTACCAAGCTACTACTCTCCTCATTCACGTCTCTGCCCCAGACTCCTTTGGTGCTGCCCACTGAGTATTTTTAAGTGTTTTAATGTATTTTATTTTCATATTTTAAACCCCTGATTTACACAGAATAACCACATGCTCTTTTGTCTCTTCCCCTCATCCCTCCCCCAAGGTTATCACCCTCAGTTCACTGTATTTTGTGTACACCGCACATGTAAACATCTTATGTCCTCTGAGAAGGGCCTTGCTTGCCATCTTGGGTGCTATAAAAATAAATCACCAAGAGCCTTTATTGCTTTTGATTTGGGAGATTTTTCATTTCTGAAATGCAAATGTGGAACAACAGGCACAGAGCTGATGCCACCATGGGGAGAGGAGATGTTACGGGGCCATGGACTTTTCCAGATAACATCCCAGTTCACACATATAGAATCATTTTACCTGCATTCACTAAGAGACTTTAGTAGGGCATTTCAGACAACACATTTATTTGTAGAAGGGTTCAGTTTCTGCTTTTCAGCAAAACAATATACATGCATAGCTCTGTCTGGTCACAAACACCGACACCCCACAGCAATAGAGGGAGTGGGAAACAAGGGGGAAATTTCAGCTTCCTTCACCAGCAACTAAAATCTAAGCAAGAACACTCACAGCACAGGGTAACTCCTAGGGATTAAAGATGGGCTGGGAAAAGGTGATGGCCCATGGAACCCCAGGGGTGATTAAGCCCAAGAAGAGAGTGTTGTTACTGCTGAAATAAGGTGCAAATAAAACTAATAAGGCCTGGTTTTTTTTTTAATGGTAAAAAAATGGCTGTTTCAAGTGGTCTTGCTAGCAAAGCTACAAGTGGCACAACTGGCACTGCAGGTTCTTGAATGCTCTCCCCGCTCTCCCCGCTCTACAATCCCTAACACGGCCACTCTCTCAGCTAGCTATTCCTAAACTTGGGCCTGTGGAACTGACGGAAACAGGCCTTTCTTAGCACAGTTTTGCCTCTTTTGTAAACCGTATTCTCCTTATGGTTATTCCACCCCAAGGCCTTTGACTCTCCCTCTCAGCAAGGCCCAGATCACAACATGCAGTTTGTACAGGCACAAAGCCATCTTCTGTATTAGGAGAACGAAAACAACCTTTAAGGAGAGAGGGCAGCTTGCCCTCGGGAAGGAAAGTGACCTCCCTTATGGCAATACAAAAGGCAGGGAACCTGCACAGAGTTGTCAAGCTTTGCTTTAGCCTAAGATCACATTTAACCCCTGTCCATCCAGAAGCCCCCAGCATGTTTAAATACGCCTCGGTCTCATCTTGCTCTCCTTAATTGGACAGCAGGCTGCTGGTATCACATTACAGAGTGCCTTGTGGGACAGCAGGGATTAGGCAGATGAGCAGCCAAGACAGACACACACGAGTCAAAACTGACAGCTCACTGGGAACTGCTTAAACACACACAGTATTTCATTTTCTGTGCAGAGGTCAGTCTGTGCAGCTGCAGTCTGGCGTTATTAGATGCTGGGATTGAGCAAGACAATTAGTGAGCATGCATATTACAAGGCAGGGATAGTCTCCCAGGGCAAAGGCACCAAAGGGGTCATAGAGCGCTTCATACCGTCTCTCAGGGGCAAGCGGGAGTAGCTTGCTGCCAGGAGAGGAAACGGGGGGTTGGGGGGGGAGCACTGAAGCAAATGATCTCACTTTGGAGAGCTCAGCAAGAGAAGAAATAACATTCTAGGGAAACAGCTGGACACGGGAAATGATAATGCGCCCTGGAACTGGGCAGCTCACTTCACCCCGGAAGACTGGTCACATTTATACCCTGCTAATCTGGGATGGGTTAGCTCACTTGTGCCAGAGCCATCGCAAGAACGTAATGAGTGTTAGGAAAGAGGAACAGAACCACTCACAGAAGCTGCCTCTGCTAGTTTTGGCGTCTTTTTGTTGTTGATCACATGGCACCAGAAAGAACTTCTCTCCCTTTTGTTTTAATAGCAGGTGAGAAGCATGTTCCCCTCCAGTATACTACAATAAGCTTCGCAGTGGTTACTAGGGAGCCATTTTGAAGATGCTTCCTGTGAGCAAGTGGTTTCCCCACCCTTCTCCAAACACCATCTCCTCAAGCTCGAGTAAGTCAGAACTTACCCACTTCCTGGGGTGGGGCTTTAGTCACAAAAGGAACTCAAAACAAAGTAAAGTCCAACTCAGGCCTTCTCAGCCCCCAAAGTCTTCTCTATTTAGAGAGCCACTCCCATCTCCCTTCTGTCTAGCTAGGGTAGCTGCAGGCCATTGGACTGGAGATGAGGGAGGTGTATATTGAACCCATGTCTTCACTGTGTTGTGTTAACGGCTCCTGGCTGAGCTCTGTGTCGACTTTTCACAGTAGCACTTTCACATGCTAAAAGGCTTGCATGAACACAGGGCAAGTAGAAGGCTTGAAGCTTTTGTCTTACTTTCTGAGTTAAGATTATAGATTTTTTTTTAAAGGAGTAAAATGCAAATGGTTGCCAGAGATGATATGTCATATTCCCTCTGGGTTTGTTCCAACCCCATAGACTCAGACTTTACGGCCAGAAGGGAACATCGGGATCATCTAGTCCGACCTCCTGCACATTGCAGGCTACAGAACCTACCCACCCACTCCTGTAATAGACCCCTAACCTCTAGATGAGTTACTGAAGTCCTCAAATAATGATTTAAAAACTGCAAGTTACAGAGACTCCATCATTTACCCTAGTTCAAGACAGCAAGTGATCTATGCCCCATGCTGCAGAAGGCAGAGAAACACCTCTCTCCCCCCCAAGCCCCTGGGTCTCTGCCCGTCTGACCTGGGGGAAAATTCCTTTGCAACCCAAAATATGGTGATCAGATAGACCCTGAGTATGTGGCCAAAACTCACCAACCAGACACCTGGGAAAGAATTCGCTGGAGTAACTCAGACTCCTCCCCATCTAGTGTCCCATCTCTGGCTGCTGGGGATATTTGCTACTAGCAGTAGCAGATCGACTGCATGTGATTGTAGACAGTTTCATCAGACCATCCCCTCCGTAAACTTATCAAGCTCAGTCTTGAAACCAGTTAGGTTTTTCCTCCCCCTGCTCCCCGTGGAAGGCTGTTCCAGTAGCAGTGCAGGGACTGAAATGGGTTTCCCTGCTGTGACTCACCCATGCTACTCAGGGGTGCTGTGACACCAACAGTAAGTAGAGAAGAGAGAGTCTTCAGGCTCTCAGTGCTCCAGCTGCTGATGCCAAGCCAGGGTGGAGGTCAGAGGCCTGGCTGGGAGCCCCACTCTCCTCTGCTCTCTCTGTTTCCTTGAGGGAGATGGGAACTCACTGGGCATTTTCAGGTTAGGGCCAGTCACTCTTTCCATAACTGGACAAGCTCTATGCACAGAAACAAGCTCCTCCCTCTTATGAAGACACATCAAAGGAAAGCTACAATAGCTTTATGTGCGCCCCTATTTTATTAGAACCTAAGTATTGTCTCCAGCACATGGCCAAGTTTCCCTTAACTAGAGTATTTGACTTCGCAGCCTGAGTAATGTTCTTTTAACAAGAAATGTCATTGTCCAAAGAGCCTACGGGATTCCGGCATCCACATTCCATTGAAATTCAATGGGAGTTGGGTACTTAACTCTTAGGCTCTTTGGACAATGACAACTGTAGTTTTTTGTAAGTAATATTAGCCATGGGGGTTGGGGGGGAGCTACATTGCCCTATAGCTTTTTAAAAAAAATGTCTTAAACCAGGGAATCCAAAGGTTACTAATTATGAAAACACAAACACTGGAAGACTTATCTTAATGTTGTCTTTGTATCCTCAGCAGCTCGTGTGCTCTCCATGCAAGGCAGACATAAATCCTTCCCCCGTATCACAGACAGATTAAAAGTTAAATCCTCAGTAGCTTGCCTGCTCAGTCAAGGACTCACATGTGGTAGAAACTGGGAGAGACTTCAGGAGTTCCTAGCTCCTAGCCCTGTACTGATTTCTTCTCAAGTGGCACCTTCATCCCTTCCTCCTTTGGGGAGCATAGGAAATTCTCTATGGGCTGGATACAAGTCTCTCAAACTTACAGAAGTACCATGCACGCCTTAGGAGTTGTGTATGGCTCTTCTTTTCCCATCTGATGGGCGTGGATTTCCAAGCTCCTAAAGAAGCTGAGATGTGAATTTATAAGCCCTGTAGAGTGCCCAAATATAAACAATCTGCTTTTAATAACTTCCCCAACCTTCCCAAAGGCACCAGTCCTCACCAGGATCACATTAAAACAGACTGTGGAATATCTGGACCTAGCATTTTGGAGTTGTGATGAGCCATAAAATATTCAGAAAGTTTTCCCTGCAGTTGAACTACTTCATTTTTTGAACCCTCCTCTTTACAGTGTCCCGCCCAAATAATCTCAAACGTTGCATAAAACCCCTATGCTGGCCTGTGAAATTCTAGGTCAATGGGTTTTTTATTTTTTGGTGGTGTCAAAAATCAAACTTACCAGGTATGACTACAATGCACACTAAGCCCATGTTTCATTTGGGGTGCTCTTAGCATGGCAGGTCATATGTGGAGAGGTTCTCACTGATGGCTTTGTGAGAATCAGAGGGCCTGCCCCATAAATCCGAACAGTGGAAGATTCCCTGCTTAGTCTATAGGCAAACCCATCATTTTGATTAAAAGATGGAGCACAGCTCAAGCCAGCATTTAAGCAAGTTCCACAGTATTATCTACAGCTATTGTGCAGAGCACCATTTACAATTCTGTCCCCAGAGATCGGACGAAATCACTAACAGTGATGATGCTGGTCCATCAACGCAACAGCCATGCTGGAGTCTAAGAACACCCAGGGAAATGGAGGATACCAGAGTGTCACAATGGAAACAAAACATCTGTGAAGAAGGTTCACTTTGAAGTGTCTAACAAGGCAAGGAACCAAGAGAATGTAAACCTTTCAAGATGGCTTAAAGGGGGGCTCAGAGCTCCCTCAGCATCCTGCTGGTCACCAAAAGCCCATTTTGAATGAGGAAGGAGATAATTGATGCAAGCACATGGAAAGATACAGAACTCCTCTCTCAATGGCTTCTTTGGTTACAGACATCACTATAAGGCTGCATCTGATGGACAATAGCTAATGCACTATAGTCTAACTCCATTCCAGTGTCTCTGGTTAACTACATCACAACATACAGGAGACTCTACAGAACTGTGCTTACTGAAATACAAGCAAGGCTATACAAAAGCTGTCCACCTTTTTCATACAGTACCCTGGAAACCACTTATCAAACCCCGCTCTGTACAATTAGTTGTTTCTCTACAGACACTGCTGTATTTCACTATTAGGAGGAGCAGAGTGACACAGATTAGCAGACAAGCAGCTTTGATGAAGTGTATAAGGGCAGATTATCAACAGCCAGCACCAGAAGCTGCTTTGTTGAAATTTAAGTCCCAGGTTTCAGGCTGGTGTTTGACCCTGGCCTGGCAAACAAATAAATGGTTTTCCTAACCAGTCACTAATAAGTTAAACCCCACTTCATAATCCCCCCCAAATAGACTACAGTCATGGGGCTCATCTCCCCCAAAAGTGTCACGCACGTCCTGGCAGCCACTGCTCCAGTGTCTGCCACACAGGTGGACAGGGTAAAAAAATAAAGTAACAATCCTGACTGAGAAAGGAGGGGAGAGAAATTGGAGCTACACAAGTCAGAAATGGATGGACATGCTTGAGAAATCTCCAGAGGTCTTACTAAAGGAGGGGGAAGTGTAAATGTAAGTACATAACAGACACATACCCAACTAATGAGAGCCTCAGCCATCAAACTGATTGCACATCACATCACCTTAAACACAGGATTTGTGTCAAGAAATCCAATTGGAGGAGAAGTGATGCTTTAAAAAAAATTGAGGGTTTCCAAGTTTATTTGTTCTAATTACCCAGCTCATGTCACTTGGGGGGGGGGGGGGGGGAGACTTAGAATTAGTCAGGGCAGTGGCATGGCACAACTGTTGTAATTGAATCATTCCAGACACCAAGACAAACGCAAAGGGTCATAGACCACAGATAGCTTCCCCTATGCTAGCCCCCAATGCCATTCACCAGTGAGACACAATGAAAACACAGGTTTCAGAGTAACAGCCGTGTTAGTCTGTATTCGCAAAAAGAAAAGGAGTACTTGTGGCACCTTAGAGACTAACCAATTTATTTGAGCATAAGCTTTCGTGAGCTACAGCTCACTTCATCGGATATGAAGTGAGCTGTAGCTCACGAAAGCTTATGCTCAAATAAATTGGTTAGTCTCTAAGGTGCCACAAGTACTCCCTTTCTTTTTAATGAAAACACACTAATCTGTAGAGATACTGGTCTAATAATGGCCCATTAAATATAATGAAAACTCAAGTGTGTTATCTGTGCCTGTCGCCTGCATTCAGCCTTGGCACGGCTAAACAGGCTCCAGGATAATGAGTTTACAGAGGAAAAGCTAGTTTGATTCTCTCTGATTTGCAAAGACCTTTCCTCTCACTGCAGTTACACGGATTACCTGACAGGATTCCCATTCACACAGAAACTCACTAGCTTAGGGAAACCGCACAGCCACTCACCCTCCTGGCTGAGGGCAGAGAGCCTCTCACTATGGCATCAGAGCTGAAGTGAACTCCCCCCCGGAATATGTTCTGCTCCTTCACTTCAGTGATCTCCTGTTGTATAGAAGGGTCAGACTTTCCCATCCCATCACTGTTCCCTTCCATTTCCTCCCATGTGTGCAAGTGGATCCTGTTTCATGATGTTTATTATCAGCTGGTCATATTGCCCAATCCCTCCCCATCTGCCATCCCACCCGCTCCACCCCGCCCACCGAGATCCAGGGAATGCCCAACAGAAAAGTTTTGGGCATCAAAAGAATCCTTCAGCTCACATCAATCCAAACAGCAGCCTCCATCACCCTGATCCTCAGGCTGCCCCCAAGCAGGTGGCTGGAGTTCCCTCCGCAACGTGGGGACCTGGTGCACTCTAATGCTCCAGGAAGCACCAGCGCTGTCTTGGCTGGAGTCCTTGGCACAAGGGGCGGGGGGGGGGGGGCGGTGTTGAGAAGAGCTTCCTGCACCAGAAGCATCAACTCTCTGTGCAGGAGCATCTGCCTCAGCTCAAGTGCTCCAGCTGGGCAGAGGTCAACAGCTCCTAACTCAGGGTGAGAGGAGAGCCTTGAAGCCAGTACTGTGGGTGTCACAGCAGCCTGGCAGGGGACCAGGAGCCAACAGGTGAAGTGGCAACGCAATGTACTAATACCCAGAGACAAGTGCATTGGGAAACCGACACTTGGGGGAACCCTCTATTGTGCTGGCAACAGCGCAGGGTATTTCACTGGTGACGCTGCCCCACTGGGCTGAGCAGAGTCTGTTCCAATGTGGGCAACATTAGCACCAAGTCCGGCACTCAGCCAGCTTGGCTGACTCAGGCTGTAGCTTTGAGGGTTTACCTGTCACAGCACCCCAGGCTAGCCTTGAGGCAGATTGACAGTGGTCTCTTTGGGGTTCCTCAAGAATGGCTTGAGGGTAACTGCTCACATTTGATCAGTGCTGAGGGAGGCACCTGCAGATTTGTCCAACATCCCCCCACCCCAACCCCAGTGGATCTCTGGCTTCAGTTTGGTGGCTCCAGCCCTGTGAGAGTTCAAACAGTGAAGAGAAGGAGCATTTTCCTGTGACTTTGTTTTATTTCCTTCATTCAGCTTCCAAGTCCACAGGACGAGCTTCCTTGCATGTAGCATTTCCAAGGTGCAATAGGGCCATTAATCAATCTTTTATATTGCCATGTTCCTTGATGGCCCATCTAACTTTGATAGCTTCTGGATGGGCAAGGGGACTATTCCCATGCCTGGGTTCACAAGTTCAGAGCAAACATTCTCAGTTATAAGGCAAAACTTATGTATTTTCTTTAGTGGGAATCCCAACATTACAAGTAAGATTAATGCATGCAGCACTTCACAAGCATTTCATAGAGTCTAAACACCAAAGACATTCTAAGACTAATGTGTCCAGTTTTGGGCCCCACACTTCAAGAAGGATGTGGATAAATTGGAAAGAGTCCAGCGAAGGGCAACAAAAATGATTAGGGGACTGGAACACATGAGTTATGAGGAGAGGCTGAGGGAGCTGGGATTGTTTAGCCTGCAGAAGAGAAGAATGAGGGGGGATTTGATAGCTGCTTTCAACTACCTGAAAGGGGGTTCCAAAGAGGATGGCTCTAGACTGTTCTCAATGGTAGCAGATGACAGAACGAGGAGTAATGGTCTCAAGTTGCAGTGGGGGAGGTTTAGATTGGATATTAGGAAAAACTTTTTCACTAAGAGGGTGGTGAAACACTGGAATGCGTTACCTAGGGAGGTGGTAGAATCTCCTTCCTTAGAGGTTTTTAAGGTCAGGCTTGACAAAGCCCTGGCTGGGATGATTTAACTGGGAATTGGTCCTGCTTTGAGCAGGGGGTTGGACTAGATGACCTTCTGGGGTCCCTTCCAACCCTGATATTCTATGATTCTAATACCTATTTTGATCAAAACAAACATACAGATGAGCTGGTCTGGTCTCCAGCTAGGAGTTTGTCTGTTCTTAGCTAATGCCTGCAGCCTGGGCACGAGCTGGCATCTGGCCTCCCAGCATCCCGGAGACTTGCAGGCACCAGCGGCCAGAACGCTGGCTCCGCTCCAGGGACTGCATCTGTCCTATTGCAGCGTTGCCTCCTCGCTCCTCACAGCTCCATATTTTCTTCCCCTCTTGCTAACTTTCTCCAGACACAGGAGCCACTGCCCACCTCCTGTGGAGCAGGGACCCGATCTAGCAGCCACCGCTGCCTCCAGCTGTGGAGGGGGAGCGGGTCTCTTCCTGACTCGCTCTGATGCCCAGACCTGCCAGCCCAAGCACGTGGAATGAATCAGAGGAGGGCAACTGTCCCCCTACTGACATAGCTCCTCTGGAGGGTACCATTCAAGAAGGGGGGCTTGCAGGTGAGCCCCAGGCTCTGGTAAGTTTTGCCCCAACTCAGAGGGGCTGAAACTGAAAGGAATTACCATGATGCAAGCCTAGAACAGCCTTCAGCAGCCCAATGTTCAGAGTACCAGCCAAACGAGTCCTACCTCCAAGGCAACTGTGGAAGGTTTCACCATAGCAGAGTCAACACATACGCTTTCTATCAGACAGTATTCTAACGAGCACCTCATAATGAGGCTAGAGCAACCCCTCCTCACCACCTCATTCTTACCTACCCCATGGGAAGGGTTGAGGGTTTGGTAACAGGTATACAGCTAGCTTCAACAGCAGAAGCTTGATTCCTTAGTGCTTAATAAAGACAGTTCAAAATCCTGTGACGCATGATGCCAGGTGAAACGGAAGCTCTGCTGGAAGAAGACTGAAGTTGTGTGTGTTGTAGGATGTGAATTGCAACTCTAAGCAAATGCTTAATCTATCGGAGAGATATTTTGCAGGCTATTGATTGCAATGTGGCTTGCACCAAAGGTGACAGAGACAGGATGGCTTGTTGCTGCTCTCCATTCCATGGCTTTACCTGGTCCAGGCTGGGCAGAGTCCTTTCATTGGAACCTCCTCCCCAACACTGTCCCTCAGATGTTTACTCCTTCTGACTCCCATCAGAAACTCCCAGAGGCCAGAACAGTTAGCTCTCCCCATTTCTGCCTATCCTTTCATTGAGATGGGGTAGGGGAGTTGGGTTTATGTATTTCCCTGCCTGAGACTCTGGTGTTTGAAAATCAACTCTTGAATTACAGTAATTCCCATTTAAAAAGATTAGCAACCGTATACTTTGCACTAACATTTAGTTAACACAAAACCAAGGACAGGGTTCACACCATTTTGCACTGGCCTTTCCTCAGTCCCCACAATAAGGATATAACACAGTCTCAGACAGTAATCAAATGCAGTAGGCAACAGAAGTGTTCTCAGGAGCCCAGCGTTTAAGACGTTTTTATTCCGTTGTGTTACATTTACGTTATTTATTACCAAAATACAGCTCCCTTTTGACATTCAGACATTTTGATAGGGAAAATAGATTTATTTCTAACAGGGTTGTTCGTTAGCCTTGAATGCTCCAACGCTGATTTCATGATCCACTCATCCTCTTTAGGCTGCAGGGCCTTCCTGGGCTTCACACTCACATCGCACTTAGGGCCCAAGCCCTCACCACACAGACTTCAAGTTTCGCTCATTCATCTGCTAATAACCAGTTGCCTAAGTATTCCCAGTTTCATTTCTAATGGCTTCTACACAAAACACTGCAAAGCTCCAGCAAAGGAGAGCAATCACTTATGCAGTGCTTGTGCATAGCAACAGATATTACAGACCCATGTTAGCTTGTGACCACATCCGTAAGATATAAATAAGAAACAGATTAATCCATTGTTAGAGACCTAGAGAAAATATAGCAGGTTCTCCACACCTGTGAATATTCACAAGCAGAACTACTGGACATCAGGCTCAAGCAACCTTCAGGCCACTGGCACACGGAGAGGAGGTACAGCTAGGCAGAACCAATCGCTACTAAGCTCAAGGCAAGAAATCCGAAGGTTTTAAGAACAGAGCACCCCATGCTCCTAGCTACAAATACACACCTCTGTGTGGCGCACCAGAGGCTGGGAAGACACTAGGAGACAAGCTGCAGGTTTCAGTTAGCATGACACACCTTAGCACTGTGTCTAGGCCAGAGGCCTCTGAAAAGAATAACGTTGCCTGGACAACTGTTACTGTTCTGCCGGCACAGTGTGAGAGAATCTCTGATTTAATCATCACTATGTAAAGAAGACTGGAAAAAGCAGCTGCTTGACTCGGCTGTTAGGACCCCAGTTGGTGGGTTGTAACCCAGAGAGCAAGCAAAAGGCTCACCAGACACAGTAGTGGAGATGCAGTTAGCTATCCCCTTTTGCCAGGACTGCAGCATATTTGCACTAGGAGCAGAAAACAAAACAGATGTTACGAAAGCTTCTTCCAAACACTGGCCTACTCCACTTGGTAACTGCAGGGAGAGATGTGTACAGGGACAAAGGACACTCTATGGCAAAGGCTTTTTAATTCGGGACCGCAGACCCCAGAACAGCTAAACATCCAAAGCTATCCAGCATCCAGGTTGGTAAGTCCCTCACAAGCTCTGTGTCCCCTCCCGTTAACAATACCCACACAGCTGACGAATGCCTTCCTGTCCCAGTCAGAGCATGACCCTTGTGCAAATTGCCCTCTTCCATTCAAGGTAACAACTCTCATAAAGGGCCAGACCTCAGGAGTGCCCTGAAAATGCATTCTGCTGGGGTGTTCTATTGCTGACACTTCTACAGGGCCTGTCTGAACCCTAGGCCTCACCCGGAGGAATAATAAGTATAAGCAGCACTGGAAGGGGATGTGGAGAAGTGTCAACATGAGATATTTTTGTTCCAAGTGGCTCTCAGTCCAATCCGATGGTCTGGAATTAGCTGGTTCCTGGAGACATTTCTGGGAACTCCTTATACATTTCCCAGATGATCATTTTGTCCATCTGGCACTGCTGCCCCTCTTCTTCCTCAGCCAAAATGCGCTGCAAGGTACCTTGCAGGTCAGAAAGACGATGCTGATGCTGCAGGTAGGATGTGGAACGCATGATCGCATGCATTAGAGACAGATACTCCATCCTCAGCTGCAGTGGGGGGAGACAGAGCACAATGCAGTATTTAAATGAGATAAACAAGTGTTCCAGATTCCAAAAAGCATTAACACTGGAACAGCTGCTGCTGTGTTACCATCAGGAGTGAGATTCCATCATAAGCACCGGCTTTTCTGTGGGACTCATTAATATCTATGGAATCTTGATGCTCTTCCCAGAGCAACTTACAACAGTTACATCAACAGACCCCATTCATCTACTTTTAGTGAGGGGGATAAAGCAAGGAACTCCTTTTCCCTTGGAAGTCCCCAGAGGGAAGGGACAGCAGCCAGTAACCCAGGCTGGGGAGTGAACCCACCAACTGAAACTTCGAGAAACGTTTCTCATAGGTAAGCTCTTCCTACATCTTTCTGTGAGTGGATGGAGGATGGATGGGGCAAATTTTCATGCCTTTCCCTATTCACAGCTGATCCTGGCACTCTGATCACTGTAGTGGTCCCAAGGGCTGGAACACCTAATCCGACAGCAATGTGGGGGCTCTGTGAGGTACAGAGAATTGGCAACAACTCCCTAAAAGGAGCCTTCAGTCAAGTACCTGGACTGTGTCATTCCTCCAGCTGCTACAAGGGCAGACTGGGCTTGCCTCACTCTCTGGTCCTGTTGCTGAGGAGTGCAAGCCGGCCTATAGTTGCTGAGTTAACAATGGGCCATGGGACTCCAAGAAGTCCCTATGTGTTGCTTGGTCTAAGGCCAGCTCTACCAAGCAGGCTGAGGACAGGAAAGAAAAGGGATCCAGAAATCACTGATTACTCTATTCCAGAGCACCCATTACTCACCTGGGCCATTTTGCTTCACTGCTAGAACCTGCCTCCTCCCCTCCCCACCATGGCTTGGGTAGCAAGAAGCCTTCTCTTCCATTGCACTGGAAAGCTCCCTTCCTCCCCAGGTCCCAGCCCTAGTCCCTCTGGCTCAGCACCTTGTCTCCAGGGGAGAGATCTGCAATCTGCCGCACCGTTATGTCGATCATCACCATCATGTCCGTGTGGTAGAAGATGTTTGCGGTATCTTTGCTGGCAAAGACGTCCTGAAGGAACTTCAGCACCGAATGTGGAGGCTGAGGCTGGTGTTTGAAGATACAAACCGGATCATCTGGGGGCCAAGCCGGGGAAGGGATGAAGGCAGGTTGTCATAGAAAAAAGGTCTGTGTTAAAATCTACAGTCAACATTTGTTCAAGTCCTGTATCCACCTTCTTTGGGGTGAATCTCTGCACCAGGACTTGAGCTCCACGTGCCTTACTGAGGATGTTTTCCCTGACCTAAGACAGCTACTCCAAAGCACTAGTTCAGACACTACGCCATGCCTGGTAGCTGTGAATACTGGGAGAGCACTGGTGAGCACAGTGCCTAATTCAGGGCAGCATAATTGGGATGACAGCTCTGCAGGGCACTGAGCTGAGACCAAACTCATATTAGTCTAAGTATTAATCATTATTTGTGTTTCACTAACACATCACAGGGAAAGCTCATTACTTCAGCACCACCCAGTGCTCCTCAGAACTTGCTGGCCTCCCTGAGCAGCTACACTCATTTTCTTCTCCCTGGTATATTATTTTGGTGCAAAACCCCCTCAACAGCCCCCAGTCCAGCCGAGCTTGTATCTGAAATGAGCTTCACCATGGAGACCAGCCTAATAACCTATGTGGAAGCAAGAAAATAATAAACGCCTCCAGGTGTAAATAGGCCAACAGCATCTCCGCTCTCTTCAGAGCGAAATATTCATACACATCCCAGAGAGGCTTCTGAAGTGCACTGGCCCCTCTCCTCTGCCTTAGGGGAAGGAGGAAGCTGAAGTCTCCCCCAAAAGATTATTGCTACCAAAGGGTCTCAACTCCTGCTGTTTTTCTGCAGCCACTCAGGGTGAGGTGGTAGCATTAGGTAATCAGGCAGTGAAAGAGTTAAGTAAAGGCTTTGGAAGGAAGTCAGGTGGACAGCATGGAGGCTATATGCAAGTGTGACTGATGTTGTCCAAAGACCATGATTTACAACCCTGAAAAGAACTGAAGCCAGAGAAAAGAACCAAGTATCACAGACACAGGAGAGGTTATTTAACAGCACGTCAACAAAACAAAGCGAAGGCAGCAGGGCCCCAGTGCTCCAGAAGGTATTAAAAAGTACAATGCAGTGGCAGATAAACAGGTAGAAATACTTGACATTGTGCTGACTGGGAGCTGAGCTTTATGGGATTTCAATGATCTGCTTTACAAATACAGTGGATTTAATGCTATACTGGATCTGGCAAATCAGGTGGGTGATTTGAAAAGGGAAAGTGTACCTGTAAGCAATGTTCTTTGAGAACAGTATTCCCTCTAGACCCACCATCTGGGGCACCTGCTCCCCAGCATGGGCCATCAGAGAAGTGATTCAGAGCTCGACAGACGAGAAAGGCAGGCAGATCTTGGCATGTGGGGTACAGAATACCATTTCAGGAGGGCCAAGACGACAAGGGAAAAACTGGATTCCATTCTCAGGAGGAGAGAACGCTGCTGTGCCACAAGTAGACTCAGCAGAGTTCAATTGTTAGAGTTTTCTAATCGTGAAGAATTTTTATTGATTCTTATTTTTAAGATTTTTTTCCTTTTTTAAACTATATTTATTTCCATGGTAGTTGGGGGTAGGGCTGGGGTTAGGGCAGTGTTGACAGCTGGGCTGCAGGGGGCTCCCTGTGTGGCTGGGAGGCTCAAGACACCGGGGTACAGGGGAGGCTGTGGTCATCCTGGCTCAGCAGAGGGCTCCCTGCATGGCCACTGGGCTGGTGACACCCAATCCCTGCAGGCACAAGGTGTGGGGAAGGCTGGGGTTCTGGACCAGTGGAGCAGGGACTCCCAGCCAGGACTGCAAGGAGAAGGATGAGCCCTTGGCTCCTGGGGAGGCAATCCCACTGCTGAATGGCTCCTGCCGGCAGATGGTCCTGCAGTTCTGGCTGGTGAGTGAGTGGGGATGGGCACACCTGATCTCTGCAGCATGCCCACATGTAAGCAATTGATTCTTTTAGTCAATTTCAGCATTGGCTGAAATGGACTTTTACCTACAGTTCTCAATTAAAACCGAATCCTGCCAAGCCTAGCCTAGCCATTCCCACAAAAGGCTGCACTAATCTCAGCTCATGGGGACTGGCTTGCAAGAGAACATCAGTCCACCTGCTGTTATTAGTTACTTAGCAGATGTCATCAGCAGGGCTTTATTTCAGACAGTTTTTTCCTCAGGAATGCAGCCCTGTCCACCTCACAGTGTATGAGCGCAGCAAATCTTAGTGAAGCCATGAGCTCATCTGCCAGCCACCCCCTCTAACTCTCTGACCTCTCAATGATATCAGCCTCAGCTCTCTAGCTCTGTGCTGCCATTAACCTTTCCCACCTGCTGGGAATGTAATAAAGTTGCAGAAACACTCACCTCCCCTGTTCAGTAGCAACAGCACCTTCTCTGTGAAGGTCTTGACATTGGAGTGCTTGCTCACTGTAGTCATGATCACGTTGTGTTCTGGCACTAAGAGATGAAACAGGCTCACTTGCAATGACAGATCTCTTTGCAACACATTTCGGGTTGGATTAAGTGAGCAGCAAAGGAAAAGAAACAAAATGCTAAGCCTGTCTTCACACCACTGATGTGGGAATCTTTGGGGTGTCACAACCATTGCTGTGCTCAGAATGAGAATGTCAGAGGGTTGGACAGAAAATCGCCTCCAAATTTAATACATAAACACTGGAATTTACACTTTCTATATCCCCCTGGTGAGCTGGCTTGCTGCTGGCTCCCATCCAGGGGATCAGAGCAGCCTTTGGAATACTCTGCAAGGCTTTACACTCAAACATTACCTCCATTCTGTTTTAGATCCAACACTTGAAACCAGAGGCCCCACCCACCCCACTACAGGATCTCCTTCACTTTGTCAGGTCAGCAATACGTTGGTGGGCTGTCACCTTTTCAGACCTCAAAAGTAAATAAGGGCTGGGCATGTACTTGTATAACACCGCCCAATAGAAAACCCAGGTGCTGATGAAGTGCACTGCACTATATGACCCCAAAGCCTAAGCATGGTGCAAAAGGGGTTCTGTGAGGCAGAAAGTGTCATCTTTTGTATGAGATGACAAACCGATTAGAGGAAGATCTAAATTTTTGCAAGAATAGATGGGTTAATCCTAGCATCCTAGCCAAAGTCTTACTTGAGTTATATTGCCTCCCTAAGGTTTTGTTCGAATACAGATTTATTCATCTCTTCCTGCTCTGAACTGTTGGGTGGAACATTGCCAAAGCGTTTCTGTGGTGGGGATAGGAATCCCGGTCTATACTGTTTAGTTTGTAAAGTACTTCAGGATCCTTCAGGTTGAAAGGAGTTAATCTATTAAGAGATCCTAAGAAAGCTTTAACTACCTCTGCACTAGTGAAGTGCTAATATTCTGACAGACTCTGAAGGCTTGGGAATAAAAATTCAACCTACTAATAAGAAGCCTGAACATCATTTAGCAAGTTCTCAGAATACGAGAACACGTCGCTCTGCTCTCAGCTTCTCGCTGCACTCCAGGTGGGGAATAATCCCCCAGAAATGCACTGCCCATCAAGTGTTATTGCCTAATTACAGAAGCCAGCAAATGCACTGGGTAACAGTAAGAAAGGATAATGAATGAAAGCAACTGAGACAGCATACTTAATCAATCCCTGTGCGATAAACTCCTATGAAATTAGAAACAAAATCACTACTACCTGAATGTTAACGAAACGGAACACAAAACAACGGGTAAGCTATTAGACATGTCCTTGCTGCTTTAGCCTTCCCTCTCCATGAAGCCAAGGATAAAGGCATTGAACAGAACAGCAGCAAGGAAACAAGACGACAATTACAACATAGCAACAGGAGATCTTGCATATTCAAGATTAACAAGCAGAATCCAAGACTAGGCCCTAATATTACACTTCTATCTTCTAATGCTTACGGACTCCAAACTCTTGCAAACAGCAGCAGCTGGGAGAGGTTAAGCTTCTTTCCACAAGACTAGATCTTTTGTCTATTAGTAAGGCGCTCACCATGGTAGGCATGATGAGGGATCAAGAAATCCAGGAGAAAGTGATGCCTAGCAGAATATGTTTATGAGACTGACCCTAATGTATCTATGTTTAATGGGATTCAGGAGGCACAGCCAGGGATAAGTAGCAGCTCTGCCAATCACCTGAAGAAGAGAGAAGATTAGTAGTTGTGCAATTATACTGATACGTGCCCCATTACAGTAGTTAGATGTTCCTGTGAAGTTAACCCACACAAGTGCACAGCACCATATAAAACCCCACCAAAATAACTAACTGAAAGAGTGGAGGGAATCATGTGGGCCCAGATGGCTTGGCCTGCCCCAAGGGGTTAATTGGTTTTGACAAGCTTTCACTCACTTAAAATGGTATTTTCACTTGGAATCCCAGGTGGGGTTGTATTCGCCAACTCAGTCCTGGCCAGAGAATGGAGGATTCAGGGACTGTGTTCACTCACTCACTCTCACACACACACCTGGAGACATTTTCCTTAGTGGGCAATTAAAATCACCCCCTGCCCCCAAAGGCATTCTCTCTCTACGTCCTTGCTCAGTGCCTACAATGGAAGGCTTGGAGAATTAGAAGAGGGAATAAATAAGAGAAGGGAGCTTGGCAAGTTAGCACAGTGCAGCCTGGAAGTCAAGAAACCCCTCCCATAGACCACCAGAATCCTGTGAAAGTGAGGAAAAGTAGTGTCACTGACCTGGAATGTGGAGATTAAAGGCCAGAAGGACATTAACAAACAGGTCAGGCAGTTGCTCTGTGGTATCTGAGGGCAGCCCATCTTCAATCACATCCAGCAGGAACTGGACAAACTGTGAGTTGAGGTGCTCTGTACATGAGGAGAAAAGGGGTTTCAGTATCTGGTGCTGATCAAACACACTACCCTCCCTGATGCAAGACATTGCCTGCTTCTTTTACACTTACGAGCATAAATCAGCTGCAATTTCAGCCACCCAAGAGGTAATGCCCTGGTCACTGGATGGCCAGCTGTGGGGTCTTTGTGGTAGGAGATGTGAATGGCTCCAAAAAAGAACTCTACACATTTCACAGCAGTGCTGGGAGCAGGGCACCCGATGAGCAGTTTTGCCGAGTAAATGCATTCCCAAATTTCTACTCTAGCTACTGTCACAGCAGCAAACCAACCAAGGAACATAAGCATTATGGGCAAGAAGAGATTTATATTCTTGCCCAGTAGTTTAGTCTATTTAACATTAATGCAAATCATTAGTAGTAACTCATTTTAACCTAGCTATTAGGAAAGTGCTGCAGCCCATGCAAACAAGACCACCTGCAGGAAATAACCACCGGGTTATACTAGGAGAGGAATACATCTTTCTGAAAGCTTGGAGAGATTCATTCTGTGCTCCCCATTTCACTGGCTTCAGAGATTGTGCATCTTTATCATGGAGTCTAGTGAACTGGCTAAGGAGACTCCTACACAAACCTCTCCAACAGCAGCTATGTCTCTCAGGGATGTGGAGAATCCCTCCCTTTACTATAGCGTATGTCCACACTGAAGCGCTGCCGCAGGTGTACCACTGTAGTGTTTCAAGGGCAGACAAGCTCTTAGGCTTCTTGGCAATGTTGGGCCAATGACTCTCCTATGTTGTGCTGGTGCAAAATTGGGAAAGGGAATAGAGGTGGCGTAGGAGGCTTCTTTCCCTCTCCTCCCATGCATGCGGCAGGGAGAATCCCCCTCTAGCACTCTGGAGCGGTCTTGGCCACCAGGAACCGCCCCCCGCAAGATGTCTAGGTAGATGCTTTCCCTCTCTGCAATGCATTCAGTTCTTACCATAGTGGTGATATGGCAGCGGCTCTCCCATAGAGAATATCATAGCCAGAACCAGTGCAGAGTAGCACATCTTTTGATGGTCTGCAAGATAAAACCATAGATCCAGCCATTAATACTCTCAAGTGTCTGCTCCCTGGTTTGAGGTGATAAGGGATTTAATACATATAGGAAGGTAGGCGACTACGCTCTCCCTAGAAAAGGCGAAAAGAAAAGAGAAAAGAAAAGAAGAGAGAAGAGAGAAGAGAAAAGAAGAGAGAAGACGAGAAAAGAAGAGAGAAGAGAGAAGACGAGAAAAGAAAAGAGAAGAGAGAAGACGAGAAAAGAAAAGAAAAAAGAAAAGACAAGACAAGAAAAGAAAAGAAAAGAAAAGAAAAAAGAAAAGACAAGACAAGACAAGACAAGACAAGAAAAGAAAAGAAAAGAAAAGAAGAGAAAAGAAAAGAGAAAAGAGAAAAGAAAAAAGAAAAGAAAAGAAAAGAGAAAAGAAAAAAGAAAAGACAAGAAAAGAAAAGAAAAAAGAAAAGACAAGAAAAAAGAAAAGAAAAGAAAAAAGAAAAGAAAAGAAAAAAGAAAAGACAAGACATCCAGCCAATTAATGATGGCAAAGCAGAGGAGCATTTCAGGACAGCTGGCGTGCTGCAATACAAAAACACACATATCTAACTTTATATGTATTTGACTGTATCCCTCTCTACACTGTTCACATCATTTGTAATATTCCAGTGTACACTCTTTGGGACCAGGACCATGTTTTCCTATGTGTTTGAGAGCACCCAGCACAACAAGCCTTGATCCTCATGGGGGCCTGTGAGCACTATAACGATAAAGACATTAACAGCACAGTGAGGTAGCACAGGATAGACTCAGGAAATCTAGATTTAGTTCCCAGTTCAGTTGCCATATTTAATTTCCCAACATGCATTCTTAAAAAAATAAATAAATAAATAAAATAAAAGCAAGCAGCATTTGAGAGGATTTTTGGTTCCCTGCAGCTCTGCCAATGCACCTCAAACCTGATTTACACCACCTCCCATTAGTCTAATCCTGTACTTTTACTCACAAGGACACGCCTAGCTCTGCCAAGGCACCTCTCTTCTGACATATACTGTGCCTGCTAGTCTAATCTTGGACTTCTTGTGAATGTGAGGTCCAGTACCAATCACGTGTTAACCACTAACACAGATGGCATCTCGACATCTGAACCTGCAAGAAAGAGCAGTTACAAACAAAAAGTTCATGAAAGGTGGTAAGAGTTAAAAAGAGGAAACCCATTTTCATCTATGACCCAAGGCAGGGTTTGAATTCACATCTGTAGAGAAGACAGGCCACTACCATAACTCATGTCAGACTCTAGTCCCTCATGTATTTTACACAGAATTTGGAAAATACAGTGTGAGAGACATAGAGGGGAGCAGGGGGGGGGAGACGCGGCAGGGGAGTCTGATGGGCTGAAGTTTCCTTTGATACATATTATTTCTATAGAAACTGCATAATTTATCCAGCTTTGGAGGCTACACTCCTGAACTACACCAACACATCAGCTAAGTCCTCCAGTGGAAAGGGAAGAGGCAAAAGAAGTACGGTGGGAATGAACATGGCAGACATGTTTTCAATCAATTTGGGGATCATAATGAATGTTCTTGGTTTTTCCGTCTTTCTTAAGAGGCTCCTAATAAACGTGACAGGTGAATAATTAAAATCTCCCTGTGCCGTCCCTGGACACCTCCAACAATTTATATAATAACTGGAACCAGAAAAGCACCCATCCTTCTAGTCATCTTTAAATACTTCAATTGTTAATATGTCATAGCTAGGTTTCTTTGCTACTGTGTCTGCATTCTTCCATTTTCAATGGATCAGCTCTGGCTAAGTTGTTTAACGTCACCTGAGACTCCGGCACACAATGCTCAAGACTCCAGGTGTGCATTCTGCTGGCTCTCCAGGATACACTTGTCTCATGCATCAATCTGTCCCACAACCTGCTAGTCTAGCACAATTTGCACTGGCAGTAGCTATACATGAATGCTCTACAGAATCACAACCACGGTCTTGCCTGAATCTTAATTAGCTGGTGTGTTTCAGTAGGGGTTTATAGTTGAACCACACAACAGTGCATATGTCACAATGCAATACAGTATATAGCCCCTCAATTCCATCTGGAAGATTTCAGGAAGTGGAGCATTAATGTTTGTGCAGTGCTTTGGAAGTGCAGAGTGCTAGATAAAGGCTAAATATTATGTTCAGTTACAGCTATCTGATAGGATTGGGCCACTTATTCAACTGATATAAATAAAACCTGTCATGTTTTGTTTTGTTTTTTTAAGTTGAACAGAAAGGTACTTTTTACACCTTGAAAATGTAGATTTGATAAAAGTTTTTCCATCCAACATATATTTCCATAATGATGCCATTTACCACAAGAGGCACTCTGTCCCTAATTAATTTCCAAAGCACCTCACCTGATTCCCCCATCCTACCAGATCTAAACATACCATCTGCGAAGGGTCTTGTGCCACACAGAGTTTGTTCTTGCATGTACAGACTATAATGCTATCACTGGGGTATCTTACTGCCACTGGAATTGACTGAAACCTGGTGATCATTATTGAGTGCAGTAGCTGTATCAGAGAAGAAGGTGCCAAAGAACCTTATACAGTCTAATGCTCCTGAAAAGCAATCTATACTAATGGTCTTTTACACACAGACTAAGGGAATCCAGTTGAAGAGTGGGGTCAAAAAAAACCAAACACCATCACACACAAGCTGCTTGTCCAGAACTTTTCAGATTGTAAACTCCTTGGGCAGAGAGACTGTGTCTAGGTCAATGATGCTTAACCAAAAATATTACAGCATTATTAAGATTAAGAGATTACCTGATAGAGGTCAACAGATTGAATGGCTGAGAAGGTAAACTGGGCATTCCTAGTTCGACTCATAATACAAAAATGAGGGACACTCAATGACATTTTGAAAAACACAATTCAGAATGAATCTGTGAAACTGTCTGCTACGAGGTATAACTGAGGCCACAGCTTAGTTTAATTTTAAAAAAAGGACTGGACATTTGTATGGATAATGGGAACGTGCAATTAGAGGCGATGCATAGGGAGAATATGGGGTCGTGGGGGGTCAATTGACTCCCCAGACTGACCAGCGGGGAGTGGAGAGGGAGAAGTTCTCTGTCCTCTCCCCGTGCCTCTCCCCCTGCACGTTCGGCTGCTCTCCCTGTCCCTGGCAGGTGGGCGGGGAGTGGGATGGAGCTGCTTCTGCCTGAAAGAGCCTGGCTGGGAGGTTCGCTCGCTCGCGCGCGCACACCCCCACACACCTCCCAGCCAGGCTCTTTCAGGCAGAAGCAGCTCCATCCCACTCCCCGCCCACCTGCCAGGGACAGCAGCTGAACGTGCGGGGGGGAAAGGGGGGGAGGAAAGGGAAGGGGAGATACAGGGAGAGAAGGATAGAGATCCCCCCCCCCCCAAGGGAACGTAGGACAGGGAGAGCGCTGCGGCCCTGGGCTGGGCACAGGGCAGGAGGGATCACTGTGCAGGGGAGACGTGGGGTGGTCACGTGTCCTTCCCTTTAGCTGGTACCCACCCAGTATGGGAAGGCACCAGTCGCCTATCTTCACTACCTGGAGTTGGGAAGAAATTTCCTGTCATAACTGTCCAGGTGTAATGGTCTTACATCCGCCTCTGCAGTATTTGGTGGGGCCCACTGTCAGAGGCAGTATGCTGGACTCTTCCTATGTTCCTACTAAGGCTCTGGTTTGTGCTTGAGCTTTAAAGGCAATGCTAGAACATGAATAAACGCTGACTTGAGAGCAGTGTAATCACTCAATACGGATACAAGTACATGGTTTATTATCAGTATGTTTCATAGATTCATAGATATTTAGGCCAGAAGGGACCATTATGATCATCTAGTCTGATCTCCTGCACAATGCAGGCCACAGAATTTCACCCACCACTCCTAAAAAAGACCTCACACCTATATTTGAACGACAGGCTGATGTTTTGGGGCATTCCAACCCTGCCTAGTCCCCTTCAAGATACTGGACACTCACTGTACCCTCTACAATGCCAGCCATGTGTCGAAGAACTGAGGCAATAATCAATCATGACTATTTTTTTAGGATTGTACCAATGGCCAGATGGGAAAAAAATAGCATTAATACAAATTCTTTTGAAAGAATACAAGGCTGTAATTCAGCTGAGGGGCTCTATTGACATCAGACAGCACGCACACAGCTCAAGTGGTTACAAGGGGCAGTAAGGCATGCTAGTGAATTCCTGCCACAGATTTCTCAAACTCGCTGTGGGATTTTGAAAGAGTCCTTTGCTGAAACATTTTGAAGCTTGAAGGTCTTCATAAACCCTACTCTACCCCACCTCAAAATGCAGCAATGGAAAAGTTGGGCAGGGTAGGTGAGGATCAGTGCTTACTTCATAATGAAAGAGGTGCCATGGCTCAAGCAATTTTTTTCAACTTAAAAACTGACACATAATAACTGACACATAATAACTGACACAGAAGTGCCAGGGCTATGAGCTGCTAGAGGTGCCAGGGCTCAGCCCTGGCACAAATTAAGCAGTGGTGAGGATTGTCTCCAACGCTCAAGTGAAAAGATTTGACAGTAGAGTTGTATGTATATTGAACTGCAACAAGGGATGGTCATGATTACAGAGGAGATTATCCATCTGTTTTCCTTAGAATTGTTCTGGTTAATTCTGCCTCAATGTGTCTTATTATAAGCCCTTCTAACAACATGTTGATAGATCTGCAAGCCAGCGGCATCACAGGAAAATGACTGTCCGGGAGCAATAGAACCAAAGCATCTGTCAGAAGACCTGGACAGCAGCCAACGTGCTTGCATCAACCCCAAGGTAAAGTGCTTCCTCATCAAAGGCATCCTGGATCCATGCAGAGGGCTTGAGCCTCAAGTGTTCCTCTGTAACAAGTCATGCAGGATCCTGTGGAACTCCTGCAGCCAGCGTTACAGTCCCCAGTTGCTTGAGGGTTGGCATGGATTGCTCTGGCCCCTATCATCCACAAAAGGGATTAGATACTCTGCAATATATCAGACAATGGAGGAGCTGCTATTCTCAAATTCCTAGAGCCAAAATAAGCTTAAGTCACTTCACGATTCAAGGTCATTTCATTCAAGGTACTGTTTGCAGTTAGTTCTCTGTGACAGGAACTTTAGTGTTTAGCTCCAAAATGGTACGTGGATATTTGTAAAGCCCTCCAAATCTATCTTTGGAGGACAGGGAACAAAACACCCTGCAGGTCTGCCGGGGCAAGAATACAGGCCCATATTATCACTTCTCACCACTCACTTTCTCTGTGGCTGGAGTCCTCCTGCTTTACAATGAGCTGCTGTTTAACTGAACTTCCCCTTGAAGTGAATGCATCATCAGCACACACAGGGGTTTCTCGCAGCACAGGCAACAGACACGTGATGAGGTACACCTGGCATGCATAACACACAGCAACAAAGGATCCAGACACAACTCTGTACAGCTGCCCCTGCTAAAAGCAGCCTCTGCTTCCTGCCATGTAAGCCAGGGCGGGTGCAGCAAGAAAATCTCCTTTAGGCAGAATGGGAGCTTTTCCAGATGTGTTTCTCTGATGCCTACATACTACAGTGCTGCATGGATCAAAAGACTTATACGGGTAGAATGCAGCTGCAGTTTAAAGACATCAGGTGAAGGTTAGGGAGGGAGGGGATACAGAGAATGAGTCTCAGAGTCCAGGTCTACTGACTCAGGCTTGCAGAGCTCACACTATGCCACTAAAAATAGCAGAGTAGGCATTGGGGTTTGAGTTGCAGCTCTGAAGCCCACCCCTGCTCCCTGGACTTCAGGGCATGAGCTCCAGCTTGAGCCACAACATCTACACTGTACTGATGTTTTTAGCACGAGCCCGAGTCTGCAGGCCCCGACTCGGAGACTCAGTGATACAGGGTTTTAAAACACGGCGTAGCCATATCCTGGGGAGCTGCAGAGCAGAAGCCCAACAGGAGAAAATGAAAATGTTTCAGTCCCTGCTCCACCGGTCTCCACCACTGTGTTGCTTTGTAGTTGCCCAATAGTGAAGACAGATTCCGCTGTAGGGAAGCCAGATTCCACCAGAAGAGCTATAGGACGACCCCATTCTACAAAGAAAGCTGAATGCTTGTCAAACAGGATTATGATGCTCCACTCACATGGAGCTCAGCAAGGATATGCACAAGTCAGATGCTGTCGGAGCTGGACGCTTCCATTCTAAGTGAACCAGATTGAATTTCTAGGTTAGCAGCACTGGGAGCCACAAAGCCCCTGGGAACAGTGACCCCTCTGGCCAGTTAATGAGCGACGCCAAGGGGCTCCAAAGGAAGAGATGGCCAGTCTACCTTAACTGCACAGATGGAGGGCGGGGAGAGGCTGAATGCTGCAGCCTGTTTGAGCATGCTGCAGCACTGCCCTAGTACTGAATATAGCACAAAAACATCCGCCTGGAGACAAACTTTATGAATTAGTGATGGATGCAAGAGAAAGTTTATTTTTAGATGGCAGCAAACCAGGAGTAACCTTGAACTGGAGGCGAGCATCCTGCTATAGCAAACAATCAGAGCTCCAGCTCCAAGCATTTCCAGTTCAGGCAGAAAGAAATGCAATGTGTCATACTCATTGTTAAGGCTATGTTTTAGTCACGGGTATTTTTAGTAAAAGTCACGGACAGTAAACAAAAATTCACAGGCCTGTGACCTGTCCGTGACTTTTACTAAAAATACATACCGTGACTAAAACTTGGGTGAGGGGGGAGCGCTTGGAGGGGGGGCAATCTGGCAGCAGTCCGGGTACTGGGGGAGGGGGATCAAGGTGACCCAGGACCCCTTCTGGTGCTGGAGGAGAGGGGGGCTATGCCATGGTGCACGGCCTGGGACCCCTGCTGATATAGGGGCCAGGCTGTGGCACAGACCCCCGCTGGTACTGAGGGAGGGAGGGCCAGCCCAGGACCCCCGCTGGTACTGGGGACGGAGTTGGCATGGCTCCCTACCCGGCTCCATGTCCCTGCAGCTCCTGGGCCAGCACCAGCTGCTGCAGAAGTCACGGAAAGTCAAGGATGGAATCTGTGATTTCCGTGAGAGACTCTCAGCCTTACTCATTGTGTATGACTGATAAGCCAATGTAATTTAAAGAATATTGTTTAAGCATAATGAACTGAGTCCTTGCTGTATTAATCCAATATGTATTGTGCTGCTCCAAGCTTAAAGCATTTTTCAATACTCCCCTTTTGAAATGCATAACGTCAGAGTCTAAGCACAGAGGAGGGCAGAGGGCACCGCATTAGGCTCAACCCTCATTCCCCAAGGCCAGAAGGAAACATTGTGATTATCTTAGTCTGACCTCCGCTATAACACAGGCCAGAGAACTTCGCCAAAATAATTCCTAGACCAGATCTTTTAGAAAAACACCCAGTCTGAATTTGTCTAGCTTCAACTTCCTGCCACTGGACCATTTGGCCACCAAATTCGCGACATCTGTTCTTTCCATTACACAGACTGCTTGGCTGGTATGGGCAGCCTGTGAGTTAGAGACACAGTAAATTCCATGACCCCATCTCTCAGAGGCAGCTTGTGTGGAATTTACTTAGCTCCAGGGAAATGGACGCAAGAATTTAAATTTTGCCCAAACATCTCCTTGAAAGATAGACTCCAAACCAAGGTACCTGTGTAACAAGGGGAGACTGACTCCTCATTCACTGAGTAGAAAACTACCAGGTTATCACTGCATATTAACACCACAGGAGCCTGGATGGGGCACAGGTTGGGCTCAAGGTATTAATAATGAGAGAGACTTTCACTTAAATTACTGATTCTAATCTAGCCCAAGTGGTCAATGACTAAAAGCTACCACCACATGATGGACTGTTCAGTGGGCCCCCATTTAAAGTGAGGCAATGGGTTCTCAATCCAGTTTCTAACAGGCAAAGTATCAACGTTAAAAAACAAAAACACACCACTGCAATTGACAGCTGGCCATCTGACTGTTTCAGTAGAGAGACTAGGAATGAACTGACAACAGAGACTGCCTTCCCTTCTTATGCCAGAGGTGGTTCCTCCAGGGCAAGATTTAGGCATATTAGCAGTGAAGTGTGGAAGAAGCCTACACTGCTGTTGCTTGCATCGTACCTGTAAGCATAGGGCATCAGTCTCCAAGTTTGAGAGTCAAACACTTTTTACAAGCAGTAGTTCCACTAAAACCCACTCTCCAATGCCTGCTACCAGTCTTTGTGATGAGGGACTGTATAGTGTGTTTGACAGAAAACGGAATGACGAAGAGCAGCAGGAATATGCAAATTAACCCACAACATCAGCTCTGTTATGATGAAGAGACCACAAGAAAATGTCAAGAGGACCTACTTTGGAATAGATGGGGGAGCAGGAAAGGCTCCAGGACTCTGAATCAACAGCTTTGGAGTGCTAGGAAATGGTTAATTTTAGATCATTTGGATTTGGCAGCAGCAGCAAGAACAAGCATTTTATAAACAGCTTCCAAATAAAAAAAGCATTTTAGGTATGAGAAGAGAGGGGTGGAAAGGGATATGTTTAATGCACTCCAGTCACATGGCTTTACATCTCAAGCTGCTCTAAAGGCACAGGCCTCCAATCTTCCACACAAACATCCCAGCTACTAAACTAATTTTACATTTTAGATGTCAGGCCCTTAATTTCCTGAATGGGAGCAGCTCAAACCCAGCAGAACAAGCTAGTTGTAAATACACAGTCGCCATCTCAGAGAAAGCCCCAAATTTAAGGGGATGAACTGAACAAGTTTTGATAACAAGCAGCCCCCTGCCAAGGATCCATAGGGCACGCTATGTCTCTGACCATTCCACAGTCTCTCATCAGTGCACTCCTCTTAGGCTTAGTCTACTCTTAAGAATTAGACTCACCAAGCTATGTTGCACAGGGCTGTGTAAAATGTCCTGTCCTGTGTGATGTATCTAGATTGACATCACTCATGGTGTAGATGTAGCTAGGCTGATGGAAGAAACTAACACCTCTTTGAGAGGTGCATTATATACATTGATGCAAACACTCTGTGTCAATGCAGGAAGCATCTACACTTGAGTGGCACAGATGCCGAGACTGCAGTGTAAACATACTCCAAGATAGGCTCTGGGCCTCCATTTCGCTCAAGGGGAGCCCTGTGGCCCTTCTACTCTGAGACTGGATCCCCGGCTTCAGGATGCTTTTCTCTCAATGACTCCTTATCTCGGTGCTCAGAGAAATGGATTAAAATAAGAGTCCATACACAGGAATCTTACCTGTCTCGCTTTCCCTTGCTTAGGTAGGTAGGCCTCACTTAATATTGGACTGGGAGACTGCCTGCATGCTGGCAGCTTTGCTTCTGTCAGACAGCATCTTCCTTACTGCCTGCCCCACAGTGGAGCTCAGGAGACCCAGATTAGAGAAGGCTCCCGCACTGTGAAGGGCACATTACTAACAGAAGCCCCTTAACAACTGTGTCTTTGCCTCAAGTCCCAGTCACCTGGCCTGTTTTCATGGGTACTGCTCCTTCTCCAAGCTTAGGCAGGGGAGGGACTATGGTCAGATAAGTCATCTCCCATCCACATCCCAAAAAGTTAGTGGTTTGGTTGAGACAAGGTGAGCGAGGACCAACTCCTATGGTCTGGTTGTCAGGCTCCATTGTATCTTCATGGCAGCTCCATTCACTTGCCGACAGTTCCTGGTAGCCCAATTACCAATCCCAAACATGGCTACATGACACACACACTAACCCTCTGACTGCCTATTCCCTGCTTCCAGAGAATCTCTCTAGACAGACTTTAACCCTTTGAGACCAGGTAACAAGCAGCACAAGATTAAACTGAGTCACAAAAAATAACATTTCCTAAGAATAATGCATAAGCCTTCCATGTTCTCCACACCCTTCACTGAAGACAGGCTGATCTAATAGTGGTCTCAGAAAAGAAAAGGAAGATCAGAGATAGCTTTCTGGCTTGCTAAGGTGAGGTATAGTGGAATAGCAACCTGAGACCTGAGTGCTGGAAAGCATAAAAGGCTGTTTACAATTAAGGTACTGACCAGCATTGCTACCGCTTCTCATTACAAAATGTCACAGCTTTTCAGAGTTAATTGCTCTTCCTCCTTAGTCCCAGAGAATCCGGAGATAGCAGAATTACCGAAGTCTACAGTAAGAAAATTAACCACTTCACTGATATGCCAGGTGCTGGTAACTGGCTCTCTGGTCTCCTACTCCTGTCATTAGTGTTGAAGCTCTGTGGTTGGCCTCAGGCAACTACCCTTTACATCTCAACTACCCTTTACATTCCCACTCATTTGTGTGCACCCTAGCCTACGCTGAAATTCCATAAGGTCTGGCAAGAGTGGCCTTACATCCAAGGGACGGGAAGTAGTAGTATGGCTGAGATCTTAACCTGGGTGTACTACCATTTCTATAGTGTCCATCAGCAGAGTATCCAGCTGCTGATCAGGTCAATTAGATCTGCTTAAACGGGCAGTTGCTTGACGAGTCTGGGAACCACATGGATGGAACTTTTAAAAACATTTTAAAGTAAACCAATCATCAAGCCCCCACTGCCCTCAGAACCCCGGTTAAAAGAGAAGAGAAAAAAGTGAAGGAAAAATGGCGTAACAGTAAAGGCCACACAACCTATTACAGATAGGACCTGTTCAGTACAGACTATTCTGTTTAAGCAGTATCAGCAGCTGGTTAAGTGCTGAGTTGCCCTTAATTCATTATTTAAATCCTATGGAGGGAGAGGTTTGAAAATCTGCCATTTGGGTCAGACCAGAGTCTATTTTTGACCTGTATTTATTACAACCTCCTAATGCTCCCTCTTGCATTATAGAAACCTAGCTAAATGGAGCTTTTCCACCGAAACCAACAGGAAGAGACAGGGCAGGTTTCTGAAGAGAATATGCACATCAAATAGAAAGGAGTCAGGAGAGAATCAGCCTGACAGCTGGAAAGGCAGAATCCTTGGCAGCGGCGTAGTTCTAGTACATGTAGAGTGAGACTATGTTGTGTAGTCCCTTCAGGAGTGAGGGTGAGAAATAAGTCACCCTTCTGTCCTTGGTTTTACCTGCACACCATGCCCTAGTTCAGCTGTCAGCCCACCGCTCCACACCACGGAGCTAGACACGTCTAAGCTACAGACAGACTTTGGAAGCTGCCTGATCCTCTTCCTTTCAGGGCTCCTTTTCATTTCCATAAGGATAAGGACCGACATTCCCGTTACTCCCTCCCAGCTCAGTAGGGTTTTTAGAGTTACATCTGATACAAAGGAGGACACAGTCCATTGCTCCATTTCCACACAGCTTTAATTAATGCTTTCCTTCTCTGGGTTGCATCTGACAGTTCACACAGGGGAGAGGCAGGCAGACTGTGACAGTGTCCTCACGTCCTGCACTGAGGGTTGCACTGAGCACGGGCATCGTGTAACACGAGGCAAAAGAGAACCACGCTCAGCTTGGGAAAGTGAACAAGCTCTCAGGGGAGTTTCCAGCTGTAAGGTTTATTCTTTGGTTTTTCTAAGAGGCAGCAGCAGCCTAGAGGGGCTTGTTAAACAGTTTTATTTGTGTTTCACATAGAAGCACCACCCATTCCCTTAATTAAGCTGTACATATTGACACATTAGCTTCACCTCTCCCACCCCCTCTCGCCCTGCCAGCCCCTGGTAAGGAGGGGTTGTTTTCAGCTGTCTAGTTTCAGGTAGTAGATGAGAAAGTCAGCAGAATAAACCAGCTTTAATAGATTAGGAGCGCACCTCGAAGAATATTGAATCCAGTGCATTTGAAACAACCTATAGTGAGAGCCCTACACACCAGAGCCAGCCCATTCCTGTCATTGCAGGATGCTTTCATTTGCAACCAGTTCTCAGCTATGCTCAGGCTATACGAGGAATCCGAATCCAGCTGACTTCAGAGGGAGGGAGAGTATGTGTGTTCCCAGGGCAATGGTGCCGATGACCCCAGTGAAGCAGGTTTTCTGTTAATCTTAATGAAGCGTCAGCTTCTATATCGGTCCTTTACCCGGGAGCCAGGCACACAGCATGCATCCAGAATGTGCTCTGTATGGCACTCACTCATACACCACCTCCTGCACGCATTCCTCTGAGGGACAGGTTCAAGGTTTCCACATCCTCATTCCTATTTTCACCAGTGCATCTGAAAGGGGGAGACCACCACCTTCCATTCCAGATTGGCAGGTAAGAGCGTTGCTATTATCCCCTTAGCAGCAGGCCCAGACCACTCACTGGGGAGGGAAATCTCATCTTAAAAGGCCAAGGAAGTTGAAGAAATCCTCACAGTTGCAGGCCTACAAAAAAAGAGGGCATCTGCACTGCACAGCTATCAGGTACTTTTCTCTTAAGAACGCAAAAGAGAGCAACTGCAGAAGAATGGTTTACAATAGTGCACACGCTTACACACCCACAGTGATGGGATAAACTAAAGAAAGGAAGAGTTACACTTAGTAAAGTGAACTGTCACACTGATGAGATGTGTCGGAAAGGGTAGACGCTCCACTGCTTGCTCTGAAAACTTGACTGGACAAGTGGCCAGGAGGTATAGTGTCAGGAACAATCCTGCCTTGACACCTAGCGTTGGTGGAATGGTTGATGGGATTTATCCCATCTTTAGCTTCTTGGAATCTCATGTGTTTAAACCCCTGGCAGAGTAACTCCTGACCCTAATGAAGGACTAACAGAAGGAGAGAAGACCAGTGAAAGGAGCTACGTCTACACACTCTGCACTAACCGGAAGCCTCAATATCACCATCCATTAGTCATTGGTGACACCAATGAGCAACAAGACTAATCGCAAGGAGGGTTATTCCATTTTAACCAGTAACATCTCTCCAGTCATCAGCAACGGATGTACACTTAGCAATGGGGTGAAAAGGGTGGTGTACAGAGACAAAGCCTGCATGAAAGAGGCCAGATTTCTTCCTCAAGGATCTGTATGCATCCTCCATTAACAGCACGAAACAAACAAAGCTGAAAGACTCTTAAAGCAACACTTGACAGAAATAAATAATAAGCTGAAATGGTATTAATTTATGCCACATTCTTGCTGTTGAATATACAGTTACGCAGGATGTGGGGTGCTATAATATAGAAGGTATTTATTATTTATTTAGCCCTAAATCAAAGGATTAAAACCAAAGCTAGTTTTTATAAGGTTTCATCAATTTGATACTTATTTTAAAATATGTGTATGTCTCCCTTAGAATGCTTAGGGCACATTGAACTAGAAGCTCAGGATGGGCTAGAACTCCAAAATTTAAAATTCCCCAACAGCATGTAACCTTTCTAATGGAAACCCATGCCCCTAGGGAGTCACATCTAGGAGCAGTCCATAACCACGGCTCACCTTGTGTATGAGTCTGCATGTCACGAGCCAGCTCCATTGGAAGGACAGAGTTAACGAGAGTGGAGATAATAGCAGCGTCCAAGTTGCACATTGCTCCAAAGCACTTCAGCAACAGCAGCCGCAATGGCACTCGGTGTTCCTAGAAAGACAGGAATCCTTCCAATAAGGCAAAACCACAATTGAGTACTCAGTTCAAGATTGAAGCCAAGCAGGAAGCTTGCAAGTCCACACGTGCTGTGACCAATGCAGGTGAGTGAGCAGAAGCGCTAGGCAGCCCAAAGTTTCAACCCAGTATCAGATATGGTACAGATCTTTCCAGTGTACAAGTTGATCTAGCCCCAATACCAGCTTTTAAAAACTGTACAGATTTTTTTAAAAACTCATCTTTGTGATGGGATCAGCTTCTAATTACTGTACTACTGATGCTAACAAAGGGTACAGGGCAGCAATAGCTCACATCTGAAATACTGTGCATCTCATCCGCAGTTTGACTGTTGTGACAAGACAAATGGAGAGCCTAGGGTGTAAGATCCTATTTTGGCCCCACCAAAACCAGGCCTGATTCACTCTGAATGCCTGTGCTTCTTACAGGGATGCAGAGCTTTCATGACGCCGGGGGCAGATACAGTGCTCCTAGGAGACCTATAGCTTGCAACACCCCTGTTTACTTAGGGAGTAATCATAGTGAAGTGCCTAGTGCAGAACTGAAAAGGAGTTTCAGCTCCTCAAGATCTATCAGGACCTATTAAAATCTAAACCAATTTTTCAGCATCTCTGATAATTAATGAAAAGGATCTTGAAGGGCTGCTATAAATTGTCAGGTTTCACGCCGAGAGAATGGATTTTTAATCAGAAGGCTTTGAGTGCACAAAGCAGAAATTGCACCGTCAAGACTCTTTTCAAGGCAGTGGTCTGCTTGATCCTGAAGCCCACCCTCAACCTGAGAGGAGCCCTGAGGCTAAGCGTCACCTGATATCACTCCAAATACCAGCCAACAAACTGGTCAGAGAGATCAAAAGAAACCTAAAAGAACGGAGAGAGGAATCCTGGCACCAAGCGTCTTAGGTACTAAAGTCCAATGAGTAACTGTTCCGCTCTCCATATAGTCATTCATCCTGTGAAATCACGTTCACAGAGCATACCATGGAGAGCAACAATGCACTGGGAAAGCCAGCAGACTCCTGTACTCCTGACTGGGCTTCCCAGTTCTCTCAAATATGTTGTGGCCTCTTCCATAGCCAAGCTCTGGGTTTATACAGAGCAATGTTTTATTAAAAGCTGATTGCACGGTTTGCTGTGCTGTGGCTGGGGACTAAGGAAGAATCTCCTATCCATGCCTAAGTGCTACCGCAGTGAGCCTTAGAAAGGGAATGGGGTAGAGAAATATTTCTATAGGCACAGAAGGCAAACTCCACACTTCTTCCTCTGAACATCAATTTCCTTCCTCAGTCCCAGGGCTCTTCCTCACAACCCACTTTCCTAATCAGAGCTGTTTACTAATGTAGAGCCATGCATCAATTAAGAGAGGAGAAGCCACAGCCTGTCAGCTTTCCCAAGGCATTCTCGGAAATCCTTCCTCTAGACTATAGTAGGGCTGCTGCTTCTGTGGAGCTAAAAAGAAAGCTGCAATCTTTACCGTTCTGACTGCTTACAGGTACAGTACTAAATACTGCTCCTGAAACTAGACCCAAGTCCTACCTCCTCATTGTCCAAGCAAGCTCTGCACAACCCACAAGTATAATGCACAGTTACCTAAGTGTGCAAGAAGGATTTTCTGAAACTCAGTCTAATTCAGACAGTAAAAACTGTCCAAACAGGGAAAAGTTTTACATACATTCATGCTTGTTAACCCTTCTCCTTTGGGTTTACAGGGAAACCTTCAATAGAAGATAGGAAGAATCCAACACCTCTTACCATCTGATAATATGCCACAAGGGACAGGACTGATTCAAACTCATTCTTTTTGCACATTTTCTTGCAAACATCAGGATCTGCATCTGTCTGGAAACACAATCGAACAAGTGAGATTGTTGGCATATTGGAGAAGCCAAAGGGTCTCTATCAGGAACACAGAGGCCCCAAGTCAGGCTGGCCTTTCCGCAGGATAAAGAACTGTTCCCATCTCACCAGTTCCTCCAACCCCAGGACTTCAGTCCCCACAGCCCAACCACCCTACAAAGAAATTAGAAGGGAAGCACTAAGACAGTGCAAGGGGAAACAGCTACCCTAGAGATTCCATATCAAAGTGAACTCCTGGAACTGCCTCAGTGCCAAGCAGAGTCTCTCCCTCCGTGACTTACATGCTGAAAGCATCTGAAAAAGGTGATCCATGAAGGGTTTTGAAAATACTGTTTGTGCTGCAGTTGCACCCAGAAGCCCCAGTCAGGGCTGGGCTTGTCATGTTGAGTGCTGTACATGTACACATGCACACGATGCCTGCTATAATCTAACACCATTTTGGTTATGCCTGTATTGTCTGCCTCAAACTTGGCAGATCTCACCCTGCAGAATTAGTGGGGGGAGGGACGAAACATGGAGGAAGCTGGATTAAACCCATCTGATGAGCTGTATGTTTTAGGGCTGGTCTTCACTTAAAAATTAGATCAACCTAGCTACGTCACTCAGGGCTGTGAAAATCTTCATGCCTTAAGTGCTGACGTAGCCCCAATTGTGGATGCAGCTAGGTGGACAGAAAAATTATTCTGTCAACCTAGCTACTGTCTCTTGGAGAGATGGATTGAGGACATCAACAGAAAACCCGCTCCTGTTGACACGGCAAGCATCTACACGAAAGCACAGCTGTAGCTCCATAGACGTGCTGCTTTATCGTCCGCAGTATAGACGTGTCCTTGGAGAAGCAGGTGAAACTCATGCGCTTCAGAATGAATTAAGAGTTAGGACCTTCTACGCTGGCCTTCACACAGTGCTTGCTGGAAGCCATGTTTTCAAACAGCCCCAATAACACTTTTCATGCAGTTTAAAGGCCAGCATGGGCAGGGCAAGGCAGTGTTAGCACACTGGTAGGGCTTAGGATAGAACACTGATATTGTTTGGCCTGCGCATGCTGGCCAGCCAAATCATGAAACAAGTTTCCAATGGAACAGTGTTCAACTGAGCTTGCAGTGCATCTGGAGAGGAGGTTTTTGGTGGCTATTTATTTATTTACTTTTTAAAGATGGGTGAATAAAGAACTGAGCACTGTAAAACATGGGTGGATGATAATTTTGCAAGATGGATTTAAACATGGTTCCTAAGCACGACAGACCCCAGGCAGACAAAGCCTTATTCAGAATCTTGCAACTTAAGTCCCAGGCTGCATTACAGTAGATATACATACATATGGTAGGGCTTGTTTAACACACGTTATTAATAAATGGAAACATAATCCCTTGAACATCTGTCCGAAGATTTCACTAAGGGCTTGTCTACAGGGTGAGTTAGAGCGGCACAACCCAGGGTATGACTCTACAATGCCCCAGCTTGCTCCACTGTAACTCACTGTGTGGACACTGCTATAGAGCAGCAAAAGTCCCACAGTGTGCCTTAGCATACTGTGCTTTCAAGTCATACTCCAGGACCCTTATTGCACTGTAGCAGTGACCAAACAGCGACTTACTTTGTGGCAAGCTGGTGCACTGTTGAATCGCGCCTGGCTTGCCAAACACTAACGCTCCACACAGACAAGCCCTAAGGAAAGAATATTGAGAGAGGAAATCTACAAGGGAATCTCAGCTTCACTAAACCTACTTAAGAAAGCAACCCACCAGAATACGGAGAAGCTCTTCCAAATAGCAGCAGATGACATTTTCATCCTCATAGAGTGCCCAGCTGCGCTGCTGGGCATCTTCTTTGTGCCTGGCCAGATCTGCAAAGATCACCTCAAGCCGCTGCTCATCATGGCAGATCTGCCCCGAAGGCAGCCCAGAAATCAGATTCTGCAAGAAGACAAAAGAAATACCAGTAATAGGGTTCCTGATACACAGCAGTTTTTTGGAGAGTAACTGTTTCCACAGGTATCCTTTGCCTCAGTCCTGACAGGTTACTTCATTCAAACAACAACTGGCAGCAGGTGGACAGCGAGTTTAACACCCCCACGCCCACCCGCTGCTTCAGCTTCCAAACACTGTTTTCTGGTTCTCTCCCCCTTCCATTCTTGCAAAGATAATGCAATTACTGAATCAGTGAAAGCAGGCTCCAGGAATGGTGCAGAGTCAGAACTCATCTTTACATCTCCAAAACCTTAACCACAATGCTGGGGAGGCAGTATTGCTTTCAGAGGGTATGAAAATCATGCTTAGTTCTCCTTAGAGGCTCCATTGCAGAAATGTAAGGCTGGACACCAGAGCAGCTGGTTGTCTCAGTTGGATCAATGAGAAGCCTAACATCTGATCAGCTCCAGAAAACATTCTTACAGCCATGGAAATTTATACCTGGGGGTTGCATAGATCAGATAATTATAGCTTAGTACATAAAAATCCTTCCCTCTCTGTTAACAGGAAATGGGAATGCCACGTGTCTGCAAAAGAACACCTTTTGTCAGTGCTTTGGAAAGACACTGCTGAGTGGAGAGGTTTATGCATTTTCCATCAGAGGAAAAATAATCTACAAACTAGCTTCTACTTGTTTTGACCACCACAATGTCAATTTCAAAATATTTACGGGGAAAAACCCAACAAGCCACCACACTGGTGGCACCACCTAAAGTGTCAGCTTACTTTCCATTTTCACTTTCCTAACATACAGCAGAGTAAGAATACTACTTTCCTTCCCATCTGAGCAGCTCAACACATTTTACAAATATTAGTTTAACTTCACACCACCCACTTGGTTGTATTATTCTCAGTGTACAAATCCAATGCCATAAGAATAAGATCACCTTCCTCCTAGATGCAGGTACTAAGCACATGAGATGTCTAAGCACATGGGTGGGCACCCTCTGAACTGAACAGGATAAATGCAGACTGCCAGGCCAAGAGCAGTAAGAGAAACTGCTCTGGTACTGGACGCATACCATACGACAACCTGGATTACTGGAGCCAGGTCAATCAGCAGCGTGCATAGTTCTACAAGTCACAGTTTTGTCCCACAAAATTGAAAATTCAACCAGCAGTTTTTTGGATGTGATCCCATCAATACAGTTGTCATTTTTCCTGGACTCTGAACTGGCAGATTTTAATTTCACCTGCCAGTTTTGTCAATCATTAACAACAGATGAGTTCATATGAGTACAGCACTTTGAAGATGCTAAAGCTCAGTAAGTGTTAAGTATTAGGATTGCTGCCTTCTGGATTAACCTGTGCAGGAATCAATTCCTCTCAATTTGCTTAGGCTCTGTTTTTCTTTAAATAGCCAAGTGAGATGACAGTGCACCACAGCTTTATGAGTTTGTATGTAGTCAAAGATCAGTAAATCTTACTTTCAGAGCAGATCTCTCTCAGATTACTACTATTAACGTATCTGTAGCATTTCCCATGTGCAAAATGCTGCACGCACACACAAAACCCACAAGAAGGCTGAAACCTTGCCCTGAAGAGCTTACATGCTTGAGACAAAACAGAGAGATGGAAGGTAGGGGACAGATTAACAACTAAAGAGAAAGGTGGCCAGGTGACAGCCAGCCACATCCTAATAAAATTTTATATACCACTTTTTTTCTGTAAATGAAAGTTTACCCTACATCTTGGCTATCAGCTAACTAGTTTGCTGCGGCTATCATGGTAGAGGAGTGCCGTAGAGAGGGGTCTGAATGAGGAGACGGTATTGTCTTTGACGATTAATTCAGGGAGAAGATTCTATGATAAAGGGGGAGCACTGAAGGTATTGAGATGTCCGAGAAGAAGAAGTGGAGAATGGGTCAGGTTGGAAGGGTACAACACCAGAAGAGGTAAGAATAGACTATCAGAAGGGGAAAAATTATTCAGGGCCTTGAAGGTAAGAACAAGAAGCTTGAACTTGATGAAATGGAGGGAGGAAGCCAGAAGAGGTTCAAAGATGGAAGTGACCTGGTCAGATTGATGGGCCACATTGATGAGAGAAAGGAACAAAAGGGAGTGGTTTACGAGGGAGCAACAAATATTGCCCTTCTCTGTGCAATGAGAAAAGAGATCCCCCCCCCCCCCCCATGTCGTCACTATTTAAATTTGGGAACAATTTATTTTTCATTACACATATGATACAATGCGCACCGGGCCGCCGACTCAAGAGAGATAGGTGAGGCGAAGAACTGAATCTAGTCATAACTTCGTTTTTGCCACTTATACAGCACCTCAGACAGTAAAACCTTTGAGAAGTAACTCTCATTAGAAACCACAGCAGCACAAATTCATATTAGAGAAGAGCGCAGAAATCTTTTTAAAATAAAGCACAAATGCAGCCCCGTTCATCTCAAAGCATGCACTGGTAGCTGCCATAAACACTTCAAAATGTCAAAGAACAAGCTATTGCCAATGCAGCTGAAACCCAACAACCCTGAACTGAAAACTTAAGTGCAATGTTTAAGCTGTTTTAGAGAGACACTTGTTCATAATTTGCTTAGTGGAATTTGAGGTGTGAACTAATTAGGACCTTTTTTTACTACATAATTGAAGCACTGAATCAACATGTTCTTGTCGCTGTTAATTACACAATCTTTGTCAGGCTGAGATAATGAAGGAGGGAACGTGTTGGTTTAACTTTATCACAATCCACCGCATGCTCTTGAGAAAGACATCTTGGGACACTGTGGAGGGAGGAGTGGCCAGCTAGATTACCAGCAGGCTGGTGTGAGACAGAGGGTGACTGTCAGAAACACAAAGCACAATCTGATTACAGCAACCATGCTAAACAGTGATTTAAATCACAGAATCAGAAGGTAGATGGAAGATACCTACTTGGTCACATCCTTCCCTTTGCAGGTTGGTTTCTTTCAGCACAAGCTCAGATGCTTTGGCTAGCCCATTTTCAAGTGTCCCAAGTGATGGAACTTCATTGGGAGACTACTCTACATCCAAGGGCCAGCCCCTGTGAGGGGGTTAACTGTGGCCAGTATCTTAGTAGGTGTCCAGAAATATGCAAGTCTGCTCTTACTAGAGTTCACAGTCAGGATGCCATTTTAAATCGTCTGCTTGTTTTGATGATTAACTGAGGCTCTTCTTGGGCTCTCAAAACTCAAATCTATGCCTTTACAATCCCCCCTCCACAGGCTTTCCAATTCCAGTGAACATAAATTTGCTAATGGACATGAATAAGATCAATCTCCTAACAAAGTGCTCCAATCTGACTAGTAGAACCATACAGTGTGCTGTCTTAATGGAATCTCAGCACCAGTCTCATCTCCCCCAGCCCCAGCAATGAGGTCTGGTCTCTGCTTATTAAGCAGCTTGGCAACTATTACAGCCCTGCGGACACTCCATGAGGTCATTTCCAGGAATCAGACGGTTACTTGGGAAGGCAGCGGACACCTTCAGTGAGTGGATGTAACTGTTTTCATAATGAAATTTACTTTTCATTTGTTTGTTGTTAACAAAACAGCTGGTCCCCTCCAAATAGAAGGAGAACCATACACCACTGCAGGGCTTTCATTTCTGCTAAACAGAACAGGATTATTTTCAGAAACTTGTCTCTTGCCACCTCACTCCCACTGCTAACAAACAGATTGTCGATTCTGGTCTGCAAAGCTGTTCTTCCTGCTTCTTCTTCCTCCTGTTTTTGTTCCTTTTCGACTTCCCCCTTCTCCCCAAGCCACCAGTTCTGGAAAATCACTGGTGCTTTGAGTACAAACATCTTCCCAGAGACTCCCCTCCAGATCAGCATACAGCAGCTCTTCAGGAGACACACAAAAGGGACTCTCCTGTATTTCACTCTTTGCTATTATAACAAAGGCTGCCCTCCAGCCTTCATTTACAAGAGAGGGGTAAACCCCCTCAATAAGTAGCAGCTAATGCAGAGAAGAGCTAGTCTCCTCAACAGCTCTCCCCAGGAGACTCTAGTCCAGATTAACAGAGACACTTAATTTAATTTATTGAGCCAAACTCTCCAGGGTAACCTCTCTGAAAAAAACGCTTTCATTTAGGAGCGAGTTTTTCTCCCTGGCTGGGCATGTAATAATTAAAGAAATCTTCACTGGAAATATAATCCTGTTAGAGAGCAAGATTGTACTGCAGAGAGGCAGAGTCTGGTGCGTACAGATGTGCAAGTGTGTCACAGGGAGAGAAGAGAGGAGTTACTTGGCTTTCGACCACCACATTAGCTACGCTTCAGTAACATCTTCCAGACTTCGCCTTTCAGGTGTTCCAGCCATCTGTAGGCCAATAAACATTCACTCCACAGATTTATTCAGCAGCAGATTTCTCTGGCTGATGGCAACCCTTGATCAAGAACGGCAAATGAGAAGATGGTGTTCTTAAGGGGTCTGGCAGTGACTTCCCCAAACCGGGCTACTTCTGTAGCAATTTATGAGCAAAAGGCCTCCTAAGCACTAACAACTTTAAAAAAATATTCATACCCTCTCTTAGTGAGATATTGCAAAAACCTTATTTGGCCTGTGCCAAGAACAAAGCTGCTGTACAAGTGCCTCTCAAGTGTTCACACTCCTGAGCTCCCCATGCTCCCGAACAAGCAAGGGGAACTAGCCTCCCTTACAAGTCTGCAAAAAGCTAAGGGCATGGCTACACTTGCAAACTTAGAGTGCTTTGAGTTAAACCAGCCTTTGTAGAGCGCAGTAGGGAAAGCGCTGCAGTCTGTCCACACTGACAGCTGCAAGCACACTGGTGTGTCCACATTTGCAGCACTTGCAGCAGCATTGGGAGCAGTGCATTGTGGGCAGCTATCCCACAGAGAACCTCTTCCCATTCTGGCACTGTGGCTTGTGGGAAGGGGATGGGGGGGCATTCTGGGTTCTGTCCCAACGCCCCATGATGCATCAGTTCACATCCCAGAAATCCCTCTGCTTCCATCCACAATTGGTGCTGTCTTTCAACTTTTTTGTACTGCACGCTCTATCTTCCCTTTCGGTCTGCGGGAATGGAGCCCGAACTGCTGAGGAATATGCTGATGAGTCTCGCCAGCATATCACGTTTGGCAGTCAAGTTACTCCTTAAGATCCAAAGTGACAGTGAGGACTCTGACGATAATATCGACTCGAATAATGCATACGATACAAGACTGCTTGTGACATTCATGGACATGCTCACCACCGTGGAATGCTGCTTTCGGGCTCGGGAAACAAGCACTGAGTGGTGGGATCACATCGTCATGCAAGTCTGGGATGACGAGCAGTGGCTGCAGAACTTTCAGATGAGAAAAGCCACTTTCATGGGACTGTGTGAGAAGCTCACCCCCACCCTGAAGCGCAAAGACACGAGATTGAGAGCTGCCCTGATGGTGGAGAAGCATCTCCTGATGGTGGGTATTGCAATCTGGAAACTGGCAACTCCAGACAGCTACCGATCAGTCGCTAGCCAGTTTGGAGTGGGGAAGTCGACCATTGGAATCATGTTGATGCAAGTTTGCAGGGCCATTAATCACATCCTGCTCAGCAGAACCGTGACTCTGGGTAACATGCATGACATTGTGGCTGGCTTTGCACAAATGGGTTTCCCTAACTGTGGAGGGGCGACAGATGGGATGCATATTCCAATTTTGGCACCAGCCCACCTAGCCTCCAAGTATGTTAATCAGAAGGACTATTTCTCTATGGTTCTCCAGGCGCTTGTGGATCACTGTGTGTGTTTCATTGACTTTAACGCAGGCTGGCCTGGAAAGGTGCATGACGCATGCATCTTTCGGAACACTGGCCTGTTCAGGAAGCTGCAATCCGGGACTTTTTTCCCAGACCAGAAGATAACTGTAGGGAAAGTTGAAATGTCCATTGTGATCCTTGGAGACCCCGCTTACCCTTTAATGCCGTGGCTCATGAAACCTTACATAGGGAGCCTTGACAGCAGCAAGGAGCGGTTCAACAACAGGCTGAGCCAGTGCAGAATGACTGTGGAGTGTGCTTTTGGCCATTTAAAGGGCCGCTGGCATTCTCCGTATGGGAAGCTGGACCTGGCCGATAACAGCATCCCCGCGGTTATATCCGCCTTCTATACCTTCCATAACATTTGTGAAGGGAATGAAAGATTCACTCAGACATGGAACTCAGATGTTCAACACCTGAAGGCTGAATCTGAACAGACAGAGAGCAGGGCTATTAGAGGGGCCCAGCGTGGGGCTGCAAGGATTAGGGATGCCTTGAGGGAGCAATTTGAGGCTGAAAGCCACCAGTAATGTCTGGTGCCCTGCACAGGAGTAAAGTCCAGCAGTTCCAATGTTAGTAGGAATCGGTGTTTGCTACGTATGATACACTGACTTGCAGTGCCTGTTGCTTTCCTGGGCTAAGGTATCTTTTACATTATGCAATAATAAAGAATGTTTTCAAAGCAAAAAAATCCATTTAATGAAAAGAAAATGCATTTATTGAAAATAACTGCTTGGGAAACACAAAGGGCAAGAGGGTGGGGTGGGGAACGGTACAATCACAGGTTTGTGTATGTCCTGTTATCATACTCAGCCTTCCTGTTTGGAGTGCTGTGCAGTGAGTGCTGCACTTCAGGATGGCTATACTGCATGGTGATGGGGGTTGAGTGCAGTGGGTAAGGGTCGTAGTTTGCAAGGCTGGGTGATGAAGCTACAGGTCTTGGAGGCAGCTGGCGGCGATAAAAACCCAGGATGTTGGGGAAAGTGGGTTGGCGGTGACATGAGGGCACAAGAGTTTTGGGACAAGGGCTGCAGTAGTGCTCCGCCTGCATGGCTACGAGTGCCTGGATTGAGTCCACTTGGCACTCCATGATGCTTATCAGCTGCTCTGTGTTTTGATGCCGGCAATCCGCATTTTGCTGGTGGACCCTCCTTTCACTCTCCTGCTACTCCTGCACTTTTTGATTTTCATTAAGGAAGTGCTGCATGATTTCATGCAGCATGTCCTCTTTGCTTCTACATGGCCTCTTCCTGATTCTTTGCAGCCTCCCAGTTGGTGATAACACGGACGGCTGAGATCTGAAGGTTGCATCTGTAAAGGCAAAATGCAACACTTAACAGAGGCAGCATTGTTCACACCAGACAGAGCAATGATTCCCGTGTACTTAAGGAGGGCAAGCACAGTCTACACAATAGCATAATTTGCCAGTCCTAAAGCAAGCACACAACCCCCAGGAGCCCCAAAATGGTGAGTAAGCACAGGGTCAAGGGGGACTGATTCTTTCATGGCTGTACTGTCCTCTGGGTTTCTGTGCCTTGGGGAGAGCCAACAACTGCAAGGGACCCCTATACTCACTGTCCCCACATTTTCCACAGGACTTCGTCCTGGAATCTCTCTCGCTGCTGAGGGTGACCTAGGAAACAAGGGAGGGTCTTCTACTACAATGTGGCTTCCACCCTGGCCCATATGCAGCTTGCCTGTGTGCAGCAATGGTCCGCCCCGGCCCTTCATGGCACAGACACGTTAGCCTGACTGGGACAAGGACCACAGTGGCTCTCCCACGAAACCTGCGCAAGCGCATTGCCCAAGTTCTGGATGAGACCTTTGAAGAGATTACTGCCATGTGAGAGGGCACATCAATGCCCTATTCCGCATCTAGGCATGCATGCAGCCCTAATCCTCCTCGCCCCAAGAGCCCGCACCGAATAACTTCCTTCCCACAATAAAAGCCACTTACCGGAAGCCTCCTCTGGTGTTTGTCCTTCCGCAAGCACCGACCACCGCGACTGGCTGGGGTGTCTTCCTCCTCCTCCTGCCTTGCTGGACTGTGCTCTGAAGTGTCCATGGTGGTACTCGGAGTGGAGGTGGGGTCGCCGCCAAGTATCGCGTCCAGCTTTTTGTAAAAACGGCAGGTCACAGGGGCAGCACCAGAGTGGCTGTTTGCCTCACGGGCTTTGTGGTAGGCATTCCGCAGCTCCTTCACTTTAACCCTGCACTGCAGTGCGTCCCAGTCATGGCCCCTTTCAATCATGCCCCTTGATATCTGCCCGAAGGTATTGTAATTCCTATGGCTGAAGTGCAGCTGGGACTGGACAGCTTCCTCCCCCCGAACACTGATGAGGTCCAGCACCTCGCCATTGCTTCATACTGGGGATCGCCTGGCACATGGAGACATGGTCACCTGGAAAGATTCGCTGAGAGCACTGCACACCTGGCTGAACAAACGGGAAGGGGATTTTCAAAATTCCCAGAGAATTTAAAGGGCGGGTCTGATGGTTGGTCACCTGAGTGCAGGGCAGTAGAGTTCAAAGTGATGACCAAAGTGGATAGAGCAGGCATTGTGGGACACTTCTGGAGGCCGATCAGAGGGCACTAACAGGCCAGGGTGTCCACACTGGTGCCACAGCGCTCCAGTAGGGGTGCATCAAACTTTATTCCACTCACCGAGGTGGAGTACCAGGAGCACTCTAGCCGCGGAGCCAGAGGGCTCTACGTGCCTTGCTAGTGTGGATGTGTTGAGAGTTAGAGCGCATTGGACTGCTTTAATGCTCTCTAACTCACAAGTGTAGCCATGCCCTAAATGTGTACAGAGTGGAAAAAATTTTTCAACAAGACAGAAATGTCATTTGTTTTAAGCAACATGGAATTACAGAAGGAAACTGCGTTCAGTGCAAAGGGCAGATTGCTTCCAGAAGCAGCAGTACCGGGCAGAGGTGGAGCAACGGTTTGACAGTGTCAGCAATGAGATTTGCCACAGCTAGTTACAGAATGAAAGGTAGCAAAGTTCACATACATGCACTAAATGCATCATAATCCAGTGCCTGCAAGAATCCATCGGATGTTAATGGATTTACACACTGGTCCTTGTGACCCAGGGACCTCTTGGTGCCAACTGGCAGGGTGCACAGTGTTACAGGGATCCCCTCATTCTGGTCTCTAAATAAGTTGGTCAATGGGTGACATGCGAGGTCTGCACTGAAAGCCTGTTTCACACTGTTCATCATAATCATTGCTAGAGGTATGTGTGGATAATATGTAAGGAGTTATGCATACACCCTGATAATTATGCTCTTAAGGTATGCCAGCTGGGGCTGGCCACCAGAAGGTGATAGGTTTCTTTAAGGCAGGAGATGCTTACCTAGCTACATGTAAACTACGTACTATATACTTTACAATAGATGCCTGTTTACAGACAGAGCAAAATGCTAATCAAGAGATTGCAAAGTCTTCAGGAGAGATGCTCTGAAGGACATAAATAAGCAGCATAGGATACCTAATTTTACGAGTGAAGACAATGGAGGTTAGAACTACAGTAAAATCTGCCAGGAGCGACCTCTAATGGGAGTTAGAAAAGTGATTGCTTGTAACAGAGGTGGTCTCTCTGCGAAGGTTTGCACACCACAGCATAGTGATGTTCTGTGGCCTCTGCAAGTAGTCACTTGTGACAAGTGGTCTCTCTTCAGAGGTGATCTCTAAGACAGGTTTTACTGTATATCTGGGGGTGCAGAAGTATACACAGGTATCCTTCACCTAGAGACAAGCAGCCTATTGGCTTGTCTTATGAACTGCGCATCACAGCCAGTCTTGCTGTTTAATGCTGGGAGAGAAACTTTGGGTGAGCTGACTTATGAGACAGGCAAATGAATATCTTGTTAGTTAACACTTTAACTGGAGCCTAAACTTATGTACCCATTTGTTTACAATTTCCATTAATTCTACTTGCTTCTTCTCAAATCTCTATTTATACTTCTTTTCACTATAAACAAATTTTAAGTGCTGTAAGCTGAACTGAGAGGTGATCCTGAAGTGCAACTGGTAAACTGAGGTGTTCCATTCATTTAGGAACAGCAGATTGGTGAATTCTGAGAGTGTCCAGTGGAACAAGTTCTGACACTCCAGGGGGTTGCTTGGAGCATGCCTGTTGCTGACGTGTACAGGCTGTGTCCAAACAGGGTTCTAATGTAGTCTGGCCTTCCAGAAAGCATAGGGTCAAACCAAAATATCAGCTAACTGTAAGCATGACTGGTCTAACATGGCTTGTGCCAATCCATGCTGGCCATCCCACTTAGGTTAGAACTCCTTTGACCAAAGTAGAGCTTAAAGTACAGTCAACAGATTTAAAGCTTGATTTTAATGGAAGTGCAGATTGATTCCGACTCCCATGTCGTAAGTGGAACATTGTGACACTGCAATTTTACAGGAGGCATAGATTAAACTTCTTCCAGAAGAAAAATGTAATGCACATTAGAAGGAAAAAATTAAACTACTCCTACATCTTATAGGGTTTTAAGGTAACTAATCCCACAGACAGAGCATCACTGCAGACAGCTCAGTGAAGACTGTTCAAAAAAGCAAACAAGATACTAGGATGGGTGAGGAATGGCATGGAGAAAAATATTATAATGCCATTATGTAATTTAATGATGCAGGCTCAACTGGAATACTGCGTGCAGTACTGGTCACGCCATCTAAAAAAGATGTTGCAGAATTAGAGGTGGCTCAGAGAAGGGCAACGAGAATGATTAGGGACTTGGAAAAACTCTCACAGGAAGAGATAGAAGATCGCAATTGTTTGCCTGAGAAAGGAGATGAATAATAGAGGACATGATAAAAGTATATAAAATAATGAATTGTCAAGAGACGGTACATCAGGAGCTTCTGTTCTTGTAGTGACAGGGAAAATAAGTAGATATTAAATGAAATTAAAAAGATGTCAAATTCAAAACTGATAAAAGGAAACATTTTTTCACACAATGTGTAGGCAGATTGTGTAACTAGCTGTCACGTAACATGATAAATCACAGAAATGTAGGGCTGTAAGGGACCTCTGAGGAGTTATCAAGTTCAACCCTCTGTGCTGAGGCAGGATCAAGTAACCTCGACCATCCCTGACAGATGTCCGTCCAACCTGTTCTTAAAACACCTCCAATGCTAGGGATTACACAATTTCCCTCAGAAGCCTATTCCAGTGCTTAACTACCCTTAAGAGTTAGAAAGTTTTTCCTAATATCTAGCCTAAACCTCCCTTGCTGCAGATAAGCAGTCCTACCTTCAGTGGACATGGAAAACAATTGATCACAGTCCTCTTTATAACAGCCCTTAACGTATTTGAAGACTATTTAGTGCCCCGCTTCCCAGTCTTCTTTGTTCAAGACTAAACATACCCAGTTTTAAAAAAATTTCTTAACAGGTCAGGTTTTTGAAATCTTATTTTTGTTGTACTCCTCTGGACTCTCTCCAATGTATCCATATCTTTCCTAAAATGTGGTGCTGAGAACTGGACACAGTACTCCAGCTGAGGCCTCACCAGTGCTGAATGGAGCAGGCTAACAACCTCTTGTGTGTTTCATATGATACTCCTGTTAATACATCCCAGAATGTCATTAGCTTTTTTTTTTTTTTTTTTTTGCAACTTGCACCACACTGTTAGCTCACATTCAATTTGTGATCCATTATAACCCCCAGATACTTTTTAGCAGTACTACCACCTAGCCAGTTATGCCCCTTTTTGTATTTGTGCATTTGATTTTTCCTTGCTAAGTGCAGTACTTTGCATTTGGTCTTTATCAAATTTCATCATGTTGATTTCAGACCCATTTTTCAATTTGTCAAGGTCGTTTTGAATTCCAATCCTGTCCTCCTCAAGTGCCTGAATACCTCCCAGAATGGTGTAATCTACAAATTTTATAAGCATATTCTCTACTCCATTATCCAAGTCATTAATGAAAATATTGCATAATATTCAGACCCAGGACTAGCCCCTGCAGTAGTCCACTAGACACACTCTCCCACTTTGACAATGAACTACTGATAACTACTCTGAGTATAGAGTTGCAACCAGTTACGCACCCACCTTATAGTAATTTCATCTAGACCACATTTCCCCGGTTTGCTTATGAGAATGTCATGTGGGACTGTGTCAAAAGCCATACTAAAAGGTCAAGAACTTTGCTAGATTTAAAAAGGGACTAGTGGACATTTATATGGATAACAAGAATAACCAGAACTGTTCTAGTTAGTGCTAACACAACCTTTGGAAGGGTATTAAACCTCAGGGTTTAAGCCAATTCTGACTACTGGAGACCAGGATAAGCCCTAACATGGGGAGCAGATTATCCCCCTCTACCCACTAGGATTCTCACACCTTCCTCTCAAGTATCTGGTTCTGGCTACCATCAGACACAGGACACTGGACGAGATGGACTTCTGGTCTGATAAAGTATGGCAATTCCTATGCTTCTGAAGACTTCATGCAGAAAACAAAGAGTTAGGTCTTTACCCCATTAGGTGTTATCTTGTTCACCCCCACAATCCACCCGCTAAATGCAGAATTGTCCTTACAAAGCATTTGAGGGCTTCGTCTAGTCTATTTTTAGATTATTCAAGCAGTGCAGCACCTGAACTGGAGTTACACCATTTAAAATATATGGAATAGACAATTTTTCTTGTCTGATATTCAGCTCAATAAATCCTCAGACCAACTCCTCCAATTCCTGAGACATTTGTGTTCCTATGCATGCCAATTCCAATATATCTTTCCAATAGACATTGCAGCAAATACTTTTGTAAAAGCAAGATTTTTCATTTTCCTTCATTCTTATCACCTATTAACTGTATAATTCATTAATAAAGGAGGCAGTGACCATAGCCTAGACAACGTCAATGATTGCTTGGAGAAGCCACTTTGGGAAACCTGACTCACAGCAGCAAATCTCCCTAAGGAAAACATTCTGTCTTGACGTCATTTTATAATGGGAGGGCCTCTAGGTATCCTGAGCACACAGTGGTTGGTTAGTTCTGCTTCCCCTTTTAAGGGTTTGATGGGGAACTATGGCTCATTAGCAATCTGAGCTCACACTTTTAGAAGTTACTCCCATTACGAAGTGAGCATCAGACACCCACAAGACTAACTTAGGGGAAATGAAATGTCAGAGGCACAAGAGGTTATTTCCTCCTCCTAGATCAGTGCATTGCACCGGGTTCTACAGAAGAGGAGCACTATAAATGAATGGAAAATACCACAAGCAATTCAATCTTCAGAAGAGCATGCTGGGAATAAGCTGGAAGTAACAATCTAAAATTGATTTAGTAAACCAGTGATTTGACTTCAAATTAAAACTAGAAGAATAGAAGAAAGGGCACAACTAATTAAAGAATGTAATACAAAGCTTGAAATGAGCATAAGATTTACTGTGGAGTATACTGATGCTTTAATCAATGATGTCTCACTTCACTTAAAAAAATACAGAATACCCCCATGGATAAGTGTTTGTACTGTATGAAATGAAAGGAGAGGATCCAAAGAGTGTTATGAAGTGTTTTTAAAAATATGCCCTTGACTTAAAGCTGAAAACAGCCACAACTCTGTACATTGTGTCAGTTTGTAAATAAAATGCCCTTGGGAACATGGAATGATTTGGTATGATCAAGGACATAAGCGTATAATGATAATTATTTTTGGACTCATCCACATGCAAAAGTTGTATTGTTTTAACTATATTGGTATAATGCAAGCAGTACAACCCCTCCCTCCTCCCCCAGTGTGGCTGGGGTTATACCAGTACAAAGTTGCCAGTCCTACACGGTAACGTGAATAAGCTCTACCAATATAAGGGGCCTCTGTACCAGTATAATTACATCACACTAGGAGATGTACTGGCATAACTATTTTGGTTAAACATCCTCCTCCTAACCAAAATAGTTATACTAGTACAAAAACCGTGTGTGTAGACCAGGCCTTGGTGTCTACCCTCAGACAAATACTGCTGAAGATGTACTGATAGACTACATTTCTCTGGACAGGGGCAGTCTCTTTTGTTCCTTGTACAGTCCAAGTACAAAATGCAAATACATTGCCCCCTCCCCCCCAATGAATTACAAAACGTAATCCCATGTTTCTCTGATATGGCGACAGCTATAAGACAGAAGAGGGATCCTACTTTCAGGAACTTGGTACACAGTTTTCACTCTCACAACCCACAAAGTTGGAGATTCTTTGCAGAAATTGGAAAAAATAAATCTGTTTTCTCAGAGCATGATAAAGCTCAAGCTATTTTTAGAGGGCTGTTCAGGGTCCGAGGGAAAGGAAACTGAGCAAGAATTCATATAGTTTGGGCCAAATCCAGAACATCTGCATGATACATCAGTTACAAATTATTTCTGAATCTAGATCAGACAGTAAGTATATTATTACTGAGTTTGAAAGCAATTACCTGATTGGTTATGGCCACAAAAATGTGAGCTGTTATGATTACTTACAGGTGATCTTTTCAATGCAGATAATTAACTGGATTATTATTTGATCTAAATTTTGAATACCAGGAGTTTTGCAAATCTGAACATCTCTGAACAATTCACTGTAATTTGGCCATCAGCACTGGAACTCTGATCTTAGATGTTTATAGGGAACGTACTCCTTGCATTTAACAAGTGGGAGCTGAAACTTATTATCCCTCCATTCAAAGGTAATGGCTGCCTAGACATTTGTCTGTTTCAATGACTACTGCAAGATGCAGTCTTCTTTTATTTTTGTCTGTGCATGTATGTAATCGAGTGAGGTGGTGAAGGCTTGGTATTAGTTTATTAGGCATGAGTTCACGATGGTGGTATTACTCAAGAGGCTTGGGAACGATTCCCTAAATGGGTCAAAAAGAGGGCTGAAGAATGTATTGTGGAACAGCCCAGTATAGAGAGCAATAGAGAAACTTTGTCTTGGGGAAAACTATTTGAACCTTTATGGTCCTGATGGGAAGACCAACCAAAGAGTCTAAAAGGTGCAAAGTAAGTTTAGTGTATTCTGTGGTCAAAAAAAGGTGCTTAATTGTTACATCCACTTATGTTGCGTAACTATGCACACACTTACCCCTACACAGTAATTCTAACACGTTTGGAGAAAAATGAGTTTATGCACAGAAATTCTTCATAAACATCTGTTCATTACTCATGGTTCTATTTTCCTCCATTTACAGATGTTGCATTAATATTTGTTCCACTACCTGCAGAAAATAACGGCCACTTTTTAAAAAGGATCTGTACCACAACAACTTCTTCTCCAGTCCTGTGCTACCTCCATGGTTTGAAAAATTCTCAGAGAACCAACTGTTAATGGCTCAAGTTCTTTGGCTAATTCTCTTATGATATTGGGATGCACAGTACCCAGGTCATATGACTAATATATTTACTTCTTCACCCCATTGCTAAGTTATCCCCCAGCTGCTACCCAGAACCAACGCACCAACTCCTGTATCTCCCCTACATTAGGTACAGTATAGCAATGTTAATATTCCACTTATGCCCACCAAATCAGTCTCCATTATTTAGTACAAATCCCATCCCATTTTGCTTATTTTTCATTATTTCTCTAATATTTCTCAGTTATTCACCACCTGCTTAATGTTCACCAGTCGAGCTAAGCAAAAGTTTTGCCTCTGCCCTTTCCTATCTAGGTTTAAAACACCTGCTAACCAGCCCCACAAATTCTGATCTTAGGGTGCCCTCTCTGCTTTAGTTGAGACAGTCTAATCCCAAAGTCAGACCTCATCAGAAAAAGCCTCAGTGCATCTCAAGCCTTCCTGAATCTCACACATTGGTTTCTAACGCATTTCCTTCAGTTTTTCACTCATATTGGGCACCATAAAACTCTTGGATCTTTTCAGTTGACCAAACCGATTTTCAGTTCTCTTCCTGGATACTGAAAGTCATTCTCGCGCCTATCAGGTCCCAACTCCCTCATGTTTTAGGCTTCTACATAAAGAATTTGGGCATTTCTACGTAAGGAGATCCACCACCCGGGAGGCAGCATGCTCTCCAGTGGCCTGTGTCTGGTCACACATGGCCCAAACATGGAATGACTAATCAGCAATGCTTGTTGAACCTTCCGTGTTGGCAGTTCCCTTTGCTTGCTTTGTCCTCACTAGTCGGGATACCTGTCCTCAGACTTGCCTCAATCTTATCCTCCCATTCACGGTTGGAAGAATGCTGAATTCAGCACTTCTGCTGAAAGTTTCCATGCATTTGAAAGATCCAGCAAAAGCCTGCAGACTTTAGGAAGAAGTGATCCAGTGGTGGGCAATGGGAAGGCTAATACAACACACTGGCAGCCACTAGTTCTCTCTCCTTCCTCCCTGTGGCAGTCACAGTGTGGGAATGAACTCCATGGAGAAATGCTCCAACACCACCTCCTTCTCCTCTAGGATAGTAGCCAGCTATACTTTTCAGAGTAACAGCCGTGTTAGTCTGTATTCGCAAAAAGAAGAGGAGTACTTGTGGCACCTTAGAGGCTAAACAATTTATTTGAGCATAAGCTTTCGTGAGCTACAGCTCACTTCATTGGAGGCATACCGTGGAAAGTGTAGAAGATCTTTTTATATACACACAAAGCATGAAAAAATACCTCCTCCCACCCCACTCTCCTGCTGGTAATAGCTTATCTAAAGTGATCACTCTCCTTACAATGTGTATGATAATCAAGGTGGGCCATTTCCAGCACAAATCCAGGTTTTCTCAACCACCCCCCCCACACACAAACCCACTCTCCTGCTGGTAATAGCTTATCTAAAGAACAACACAATGCGGAACACAACGCCATCCACAGCCTCAGAAACAACTCTAACATCATAATCAAAAAGGCTGACAAAGGAGGTGCTGTTGTCATCATGAATAGATTGGAATATGAACAAGAGGCTGCTCAGCAGCTCTCCAACACCACTTTCTACAAGTCATTACCCTCTTATCCCACTGAGAGTTACCAAAAGAAACTACAGCATTTGCTCAAGAAACTCCCTGAAAAAGCACAAGATCAAATCCGCACAGACATACCCCTGGAACCCCGACCTGGGATATTCTATCTACTACCCAAGATCCATAAACCTGGAAATCCTGGGCGCCCCATCATCTCAGGCATTGGCACCCTGACAGCAGGCTGGTCTGGCTATGTAGACTCTCTCCTCAGGCCCTACGCTACCAGCACTCCCAGCTACCTTCAAGACACCACTGACTTACTGAGGAAACTACAATCCATTGGTGATCTTCCTGATAACACCATCCTGGCCACTATGGATGTAGAAGCCCTCTACACCAACATTCCACACAAAGATGGACTACAAGCCATCAAGAACACTATCCCCGATAATGTCACGGCTAACCTGGTGGCTGAACTTTGTGACTTTGTCCTTACCCATAACTATTTTACATTTGGGGACAATGTATACCTTCAGATCAGCGGCACTGTTATGGGTACCCGCATGGCCCCACAGTATGCCAACATTTTTATGGCTGACTTAGAACAACGCTTCTTCAGCTCTCGTCCCCTAACGCCCCTACTCTACTTGCGCTATATTGATGACATCTTCATCATCTGGACCCATGGAAAAGAAGCCCTTGAGGAATTCCACCATGATTTCAACAATTTCCATCCCACCATCAACCTCAGCCTGGTCCAGTCCACACAAGAGATCCACTTCCTGTACACTACAGTGCTAATAAACGATGGTCACATAACCACCACCCTATACCAGAAACCTACTGATCGCTATTCCTACCTACATGCCTCCAGCTTTCACCCTGACCACACCACACGATCCATCGTCTACAGCCAAGCTCTGCGATACAACCGCATTTGCTCCAACCCCTCAGACAGAGACAAACACCTACAAGATCTCTATCAAGCATTCTTATAACTACAATACCCACCTGCGGAAGTGAAGAAACAGATTGATAGAGCCAGAAGAGTTCCCAGAAGTCACCTACTACAGGACAGGCCTAACAAAGAAAATAACAGAACGCCACTAGCCGTCACCTTCAGCCCCCAACTAAAACCCCTCCAACGCATTATTAAGGATCTACAACCTATCCTGAAGGATGACCCAACACTCTCACAAATCTTGGGAGACAGGCCAGTCCTTGCCTACAGACAGCCCCCCAACCTGAAGCAAATACTCACCAGCAACCACATACCACACAACAGAATCACTAACCCAGGAACCTATCCTTGCAACAAAGCCCGTTGCCAACTGTGCCCACATATCTATTCAGGGGACACCATCACAGGGCCTAATAACATCAGCCACACTATCAGAGGCTCGTTCACCTGCACATCCACCAATGTGATATATGCCATCATGTGCCAGCAATGCCCCTCTGCCATGTACATTGGTCAAACTGGACAGTCTCTACGTAAAAGAATAAATGGACACAAATCAGATGTCAAAAATTATAACATTCATAAACCACTCGGAGAACACTTCAATCTCTCTGGTCACGCGATTACTGACATGAAAGTTGCTATATTACAACAAAAAAACTTCAAATCCAGACTCCAGTGAGAAACTGTTGAATTGGAATTCATTTGCAAATTGGATACAATTAACTTAGGCTTGAATAGAGACTGGGAGTGGCTAAGTCATTATGCAAGGTAACCTATTTCCCCCTGTTTTCCTAACCCGCCCCCCCCCCCCCTTCCTCAGACGTTCTTGTTAAACCCTGGATTTGTGCTGGAAATGGCCCACCTTGATTATCATACACATTGTAAGGAGAGTGGTCACTTTAGATAAGCTATTACCAGCAGGAGAGTGGGGTGGGAGGAGGTATTTTTTCATGCTTTGTGTGTATATAAAAAGATCTTCTACACTTTCCACAGTATGCATCCGATGAAGTGAGCTGTAGCTCACGAAAGCTTATGCTCAAATAAATTGGTTAGTCTCTAAGGTGCCACAAGTACTCCTCTTCTTTCAGCTATACTTTGTCCATATGTAGCCATCCCCGACTTCATAAAGAAACGGGACCAAAGTACAATCCCCCAGAGTGCATTGGATCCTGCTGTATTTGTGCCCATTGAAGTCTTACTACTAGCATTACCCTCTGGATCTAGAAATTCTACTATCCCCCACAGCTCCTACCAACTAACCTGTTCGCTTTTAGTTTTACAGGACCCAAGCTGTTAATCCTGGCTCTCTCCCACCCCCTCATATGTAGTCTCCTGTAATGCCCAGCTCCCCTCCAGTCCACACACAATGCTTCTACAACCCAAGCTGATCACCAAACAGCTCTTGACACCAGCTTCTTCTTTTCATTCACTTATTCCCGCAAAGAGTCAGTTCTTAATTTCATAGCCCGTCTGGAATAATACCCTGCACAATGTACCAGACTGCCATTTCTCTGCTTGTTGCTAGCTAAGCCTACTTGGATTTTTTTCCCCCCTTAACTCACTCACTCACTCTATGATAGCCCATCACCTCTGCTCTCTCACTCATCTTATTTTAATTTGGACTCTTCTTTCCTCACTTGGGTTGGCCTCTGAGCTCCAGGAGCAAAATGCAGATTACTACTTCAATCACATTTTACTATTTTTGCCCAGTCCCTGTATGGTGCCCTCTTGCCAGAGCTCAGCATTTCCTTTACCTTATTTTCCACCAACGAGATGAGGATCTGCTCCATGACGTTATTGGTTGCTGGGATGGAGCTCTGAATGTGGCCAATCACTACACCGATAGCAACCCGTGACAGCTCATAGCTGAGGTGGGTGTTCCTGCGCACCAGCTCGATCAGTTCCGCACCTATTGTCTCTGGCACAGACACTGCCTGGCTGCTGGATTCTGGTGCCAACTCCTCCAAAGCAACTGCCTTCTTATCATCAAGGCAAAGAGAGTTGAAGGCTTCTAAGCCCCCGGATGGAGCTAGAGCAGTCTTCTTGACTTGCAGATTCTTCTCCCCATCCATAGGGAGAGACCTCTGACCTGCTGTTTCAACAGGAGGTCCTGGGGCAGCCCTCTTGGGCTGTGGAGATTTGGTTGCACCACGCTTTGTTGAAGACCCATGCTTCAGGTGGGCTGAAGGACTAATATCCAAGCTGCGTGATATTGTGGTGTGGGCACTCCTGCTGGGGACAGGGGGTGGAGTGTTGGTGGGGCTGGAAGTGGCTGTTGGGAGACCTGTTTCGGATGCAGTGGAACCAGTGTACAAGGTATCCAGGGAAGTTGTGCTTATAGAGGAGGTACTGGAAACCGACCCAGAGGTGATTTCAACAGCATCTGAAAAGGAACAATTAAAAGGCCTTAGCAACAGCATCAAAGAAAAAGGGAAAAACAAACTGCTGCAGCAGAGTTTATTAAGAAGCTCATTGTGCATGCCACCAAAGCTCCTCTTCCTGGCTCGCTTATCTCAAAGCAAAATTGTATTAGGTCTCTCTTGAACACTCCAGTAAAATAAACTCTTAAGGAAGGGGAAGAAAGCTGTTCTGTAGAGATTCTCTTCAAAAGGTTCACTGTTTTACAGGAAAAACATAACTAGGAGAGAGGAGTCTCCTCCCCCTCCCCCCCCCCGGTTTAGACAATAACTTTATTCCCCCCAAACATACTGCATGTAGCCAGTACTTTGATTGACGTATCTGAAAATTTCAAGGTACATAAGATTACTCATTGCAGCAAGCTTCTCCCTTCTTCTGTAAAGATCCTTCCCTGCAGCACTAACTGTATGCTCTGCTTGGCGTCAACAGCAAGAAAAAAAGCATTTGGCTGACAGGCGTGTGTAGTCCACTTTCTGCACTCTAGGTAATCTGATTATAAACCCATTAGCACATACCGCCCTTTCCCAGCCAGTACAGGAGTACTTGCTAGAGTATATTTCTGAGTGTTTTGTCCTGTCTAGTTTCGGCTAACTCTAGCAATGGTACTTACACCACTTCTCTAGGGAAACTAGTCCACAATCTAATCAACCTTACTGCTAGGATGTTTTTCTTAACATCTAGCCTAAATTTTTCATTACTCAATTACTCATATACTTTGCCCCATAACTTGTAAAAATGGGGCTGTGGAAACTTTTATCCCACACCCAACCTCTCACAGCTTGGCCAGGAAGATAGTTACTTGGGCAAAAAGTGGCCTCGATCAGCTACTTTTTGTGAATCCCAAATGAAGATATTTGAGATCTGTAGGAGAGTAAAAGTACTGCTTTAGGAACAACTTGATTCCCAAGGTGAATTTATTCTGATTTTGCATGCTACATGAATGTTCACCCAGCCATTCACTGCTCCTTATTGACTCCAGCTTATCCATAGAAAATAATAATCTCCTTAGTCAACAATACCTTAGGCAACAGAGCGTCTCTTGGGCCAAAGGGCCAGTCACCTCTGGAAGAGCCTTTTGTTTTTTCTGCTGGTCCCGGGTGATCTTTTGGTAATCTCACAATCTTACCCCCAAGTCAAAAGCCAGAACACTAGCTGCATATCCGTGGCTAAGAAGCCTGTCAATAGGCCTTCCACCCCTATGAATAAGGGAATAATGGGATTGTCTACTTCAACTGTTCAGGCCAACGACATGTGAGGCTGAATAAGAGCACACATCTCCCATGGAGATCTCTACCATTCTTCATCTTCCTCCTAAAGATGATCATCCACATACTTCCAGTAGATTCAATGGAATAGATAATGGATTCAAGAAAATCATTCCCAAGGGTAGAAATTCTCACTACTGTAGTGTGGAATGGCTCAGTACCATGAAGCAGGTTGCTGCCTGTTCCAAATTTCAATGAACTGCCCAGAATGTGACAGATCTGTCCTGCACCCTGCAAGCTCATTTTACCCGACATTAACAAATCCTGGACTGAGTTTAGGGAGAACTAACATCATGACAATGTAACTGTATGAGCACAGTGTAGCGCTGGGGCAATACACAACCACCACAACATGAATTGTATCACAACAAAATAACGTGCACTCCTCTCTCCTCTACCCCACAGGTCTAACCCCTAAAGGTCGCAAATTAATTTTTTTGCTTAGTACTGATCCAGTAGCACTCCAGGGATCAATACTGCAAGTTCTCACTACCACCACAGCTACTGTACTTGCACTGCATGCACCTCTGATCTTCTCCTGGGTTAGGGGGAGAAGACACCATACTCCCGTCTTTTGCACAGGCAAGCCACCAACTATGCAAAAGTCTGACTGGTGTGGCCATTATATGAACAAAGAGTTAGATGGACAGCTAGCAAAAAGCTTTTACTTAACAGAGCAGTCATTGCATTAATAGTGAGTGCCCTCTGGTGATCTAATGGCATTATCACATCCAGATGGGGAAAAAAAAAAAATTCTCATACTGCCTTGTTGAAAGATCCCTATGATACTCCTGAGAGAATAACTTATACAAGGACCCCAAAACACTGGTTATATCCTTATCACAACCAAGCAGAATATTCTAACGCTTCTTCTGCAAATGTTGTCTTCCCCCAAAATCCATCAGTTTAGGAAGTCCAGAGAACACCACGCCCAGCATCCAATGCGCCGAGTTGGTGGGAGAAGAAGCCACAGGTGCCAATCAGCCACAAATCATGCTTGAGGACCGAGGAAGGACATAGGGAAACAGTAGTCCCCAACACTGGAGTTTTAGGATTAAAATTGTGATGGAAATTTCAGCCCAACATCACCTGAGCAGAAATCCAAGAGATGCTTTTCTGAGCCAGAATTGCTGCTACCATTACACATCTTCCTATATTTTAGTTCAGTGTTGTCTGCCTCTTGCCCAACATGTGTATAAAAACCCCAAAAGCTTTTCCTTACTTCTACTGGGTGCGTCCATCTGCGCATTCTTGCGTTTCTCTGGTGGTGGGGGTGTTACAGGAGCAGCACGTCGGGGCTGTGGCGGGATCTAAAAGGGAACATTTTAGAGCAATCAAAGGAGGCTGACAATCAAGATACACTCCCTATTATAAACCTTTGTGTGTATGTGTGCACGCACGTGTGTGTTAATTTGTCCTTACATCTCTCTCATCATTCTATAAAGATATTAATAGGCGACTTCCTGCAAGAACAAAGAAGAAACTCCGAAACCTTGCTTTATTTCCTCTCCTTGACAGGAAAAGCAGCCCTTGTTTAATTGCTATGTTCAGCAGCACACAATGTGTGTGTCAGAGACATGTCAAGCATTTACTCTTTTCTTATTCCAGATGCAATCCCACATGTTTACCATGACTTTACAGTGATCTCAACAGCCCCACAGAGGCAGCAAACAGTGTGCATATCTAAACACACTTTTGGAGAGATCCATTACATCAGCCACAAATATCCTTGCAGAAAGACAAAGCCAAGGACTGGAACTACGTAAATTCCTTCCTAATTCATACTTCCATAGCAAATCTCATACAGAGAGTGAGAAACTAGGGCTAAAGTAGCTGTGTGTTGCCATAACGCCTGTGGTGTTCCCTGCTGTGAGAAGCTTCAACTAGAGAGCTTCACAAAACGCCCTACAGCTAGTACTTCCCACATAATTCTCTCCTCCTGGCAATGGTTGTGGGTGGAACAACAGTGAGTTCCCCAAGACTCCTGAGTTATCACCTTTTCTTATGGATACAGGGACCTCACCACGATTAATCATCTTTATTGCTTAGCGTTTGTATGACTGCAGTTTGCTCTACGTAGGACTATGATCCCAGACCACTGGGAAACTGCAGCCAGCATTGAAAATAGCAGCCAACTTAAGTGGTGTTTCCCTCCAGGAAGGGCATTGCACCAGAACCCATTGAACTGCACAGGCTGATATCCATGTGGAAGCTAAAGGTGTGGTTCTGGACCTACAAAGATATATTGTTTGGGTCCTGACTGCCTGAAAGATGCCTCTATCCTCATGTGATATTGCAATGGCTGCACTCAGGAGGTGCTCACATTGGGACTTCTCGGATCAGATGGGAGGGACTAGTGCCAGTGGTCTCAATGAGGTGCATTAGACTCCAGCTTGGTCCCACAGAGCCCTGATGTGACAACACTGAGGCCATGCTACATTTCTTCCAGGCTTCCTCTTTAATGGTATTTGGGAGGGGAGGAGTTTATATTGATGGGCTGGGAAGAAGGTGGTCTTTTTTGACATACAGAAATTCAGTATGTTTTATAATGCCTGTAAAGCAAACAGGGTGGCCAAGAGTTCAAAATCACGAACCAGGCTCTCCAAAATAAGGAGATTTTAAGAGAAGTTTTGGTTTCTTTTTTCTTAGCTTGTTTATGAGCCAACTGAGGACACATATTCAAGTTTTTCTCTGTAACCATGAGGGCCAGAAACGTTTGTTCTAAATGAAACCTGAGATGCTCCCATAACAAGACTCCAGTAGATAGAGCTTTATGAAAATGTCGCAAGACTTGCAATGTAATTGTGAAAGTTGGCAACACTGCCCTGAATAAGGCTTGTTAGAAATCTGAATGAATAAGAGCCCCAAATAGTATACAATGCTCTAATGGGACTACAGTGGCAAAGGGCTAACCACAACTGGCCCCACCATGCTCCATCTGAATTGCAGCACTAGGAGCACATCCCCAGCAATATTAGCAGCTTCAAGAACACAAAGATAGACTTTCCAAGAAGAGCAATCTCCGAAGCCTAATAGTGACACCATTCTTAAAGAGACTGCTTCCCCCAGACAGATCACTGCAATGCACTCCACACAGGCTGCTCTACTTGGAAGTCCCAGCTGCCTGCTCAGTGATGTTTCATTTCACCTGTGCTCTGCAATCTGTGCTGGCTTCTTTTTTCTTTCTGGGTTCAATTAAGGTGTCAGCCTTACCCACTGAACAGTAAACTAATTAGGTTCTGGTTACTTCAGACACAACCTCTCTCCTCATACAACACAGTGAAAGTGGAGATCAAATGGAAGCACTCAAGCTTCTGCTTAAGTGGAAGGGGGTTTTGATTTGGAAGCAGATTCTTCTCAGTGAAAGATTCTTGATTGTGGAATCTGCTTCCCCCCCCTTCAGTTCAGGGCCCGGATTTATTAAGATCCAGACCATGCTCCTGCAGGTTGAAGGCTTGTTTCTCAAGGCAGAACTGGCCAGAATCCAGCACCACACCTACTTGCCTTTAAGAAATTATTAGTCTTTGGCCCGAAGACTGCACAGCTGTGAGAGGCACAATTAGAACAGAGGAGGCCCCTGTAAAATGCTGGCAGAAGCCCCTCCCAAGCTCTTGTAAGTGCAGCTGGGCTAAAGTCAGCCCCATCTTTACAGCCATGAAGCCGCTTAGCTTAGCGCAATCACACATACATAAAAGTGGCAGGTTTTAGCAGCCTGCTTTAGTTAGTTTAGAAGATCAGCATGCCACTATTTGGGGGCAGCCAGGGAAAGGGCTCATTCTAGACACTTCACTGGCTCCACTACCCTACCACTACCCTACACTACCAAATTTGTCAAATATTTGACCTCTATTCTTATAGAGTTGTGTTTGTACAGCAGTCAAAGTGTCATAGAACATAATCTATACATGGAGCTCTGGAAATCCTTCCTGCCAAGAGGAGGCAAGATAAACTTATTTCTGCAGAATCTAATCTTCATTTTAAGGATATCTTTAAAAATAAGCCTTGAGTCCTCACAGTTGTGAAGGGAATGTGAGCAAGGCAGGGCCATCTTCCTGAATGTGCACAGAGAACACCCCGCACCTCTGCTGTTTGGCAAAGTTGTGAGCAGCAGCAGCGGTGCTGCGTGTTCTCTCTGCACACTGAGGAAGATGACCTGGCTGTGACGGATTCCTCCACCTTGATCACATTTGAAAGGCTTCCCTTCACAACTGAGAGTACTGGTAAATGGGCAGCAGAGTTTCCCGAATACCCCTTTAATTCTGAATAACTCAGTGAAACTGACCAAAATGCAATGCAGTGAAGGTGTCTATAATCCGGTGGATTCATATTGTCAATGGGTGGCAAAGCTGTGAACAGCAGCACAGGCAGGAGTCCAAATGAGAGGAGTCTGGAAGAGGGATAGAACAACAGATACTTCCCTTCTCACTCCCGTGCCCACTGGGCACCAAGAAGCTGAGTGGGTTAGGGCAGGCAGACCCACATCAACAGTCAAGATGACAGCCCCTTCCCTTCCAGCAGCCACTGAGAAGAGGCTGAGCTAGAGGCTTCAAATTGATCTGACACCTGCTATATGGAGACTTATACAAAAAAAATGCCTCTAGGCAGGGCCCAGGCAGACCCCTGTAAGAATCTCAGCTGGCTCCCTCTTCCCAGCAGCTGGGGGTGGTGGCTGGACTTCTCTGCAAGGGCAAGGGACTCCCAAAACCATTCATTCCTCACCCTTTCTGTGTCCATCACTTCCTTCCTTCCAGACACATGCAGGATTTTGCTCTGGCCAACGAAGGCAGGTGTGCTGCAAGAACTAATCAATGCTTCTTCAAGCACCACCTGGAGAAGGGAAGGGGGCACTGAATGGTGATACTCCTATCCCACAAGGGTGGGCAGTAAGAGATCAAGATTGGTCCCCAAACTCCAAAGCTCAGAGTTGTGCGGTCTCATTATTTTTAAACAAGTATAATATACTCCTTGAGAAAAAAACTTTGCTGGGATGGACACTACTGTATATAGCAAAGCCCTGAAGAGCAGGAGCACAATTAGTTTATACCCAGGAAAGTAGCTTGCTGAGCATAAACAAACAGTGAGTTTTATAGCTTTTCCAGTTTCTAAGGCTTCAAGACTTCCCTATTGTGTCAGGTAGTCAAAATTAAATGGCAAAAAAACTTCATGAAAGGAGAGTTAAGGTTGCTTGGTGGTAGCTCGTGCCCTTCTAGAATGCTGAATTCAGCCACACTCAGACTTCTGAAAGCCAGGAAATACAGAGTTAAAATAAACACCTATATAACCTTAATGCTGCCCCCTGGAGCTAGCAACAGCCATTGGGAATTGTCTGAACTGCAGCTGCCTCAACTGTGTTGGGTGTTGCTGTATTGAATGGCGGAGGAATAGGCTGAAGTACATTGGAAGAGCGGTGACTGCGATATGAGAAGATCTGGGTCTAAGTCCCTCCTATGTGTGTTATCAAGAGAAGTGCATGTGTACCCTGAGGTTCCTGTCTGCATTATTTCAATACAGAATTGTGTAGGCTGTTGGTAGCAGGACACTGGGGCCTTCTTGCCATGGGTACTGGCAGTAGTGAGGTGGGATATGAGAGCAGACTGTGGAGTTAATGCTGGTTAGGTTTAGGTGGTACCCTGTGCGCAAGTGTGAAAGGATTATAAAAGGGTAGGAAGTGGTTCTTAAATGTTAAAAGTGTAGTATTCTGTCCAGAGAGCAGACTCAGTGTTTGAGGGTAGGGAGAGTGCAGGCAGCACCTGTCCACTACAGTGAAAAGGCAGTGGGAGTGTATGTGTTAGGGTGTATCAGGGCATAACTCAAAGAGGGCAGAATTAAAGTTATGTGGGCAATTACCTTAACTCTGTATTTCCTAGTTTTCAGAAGTTTGAGTTTTGCTCAACTTGACGTTCTGAAAGGGCACAAGCTATTGCCAGGCAAACTTAACGCCATGTTAAAAGTGTTTTGCCATTTAATTGCTTAATTTTTTAAATAGAAAGAGAATCATTTGTTGTTAGGAGTTAATGGTCATTTAGACAGTTGTAGTTCTCAACTATGTTCGGAGCTGATATGCTACTGGGGCTAGGTAATAATTGAATGATCTAGCTTTTCATCATCAGATCTCAAAGAACTTTACATCATTATCCATATTTTACAGCTGGGAAACTGAGGCACAGAGCAGTGAAGTGACTTCCTCAGGATCACCCAGCAGGCCAGTGGGAGAGCTAGGAAGAGTCCAGTCCAGTGGTCTTCCTACTAGGCCACACAACTGCTGTGTGATTCTTCAGTGCTCCTCCCATCTCTTGCACATTTTGTTACAGTGGGCTGGGGATAACTGCCGTGCTCGGAAACGTTTGCAATGTGTAGTTACTAACAGGGCCAGTGAGAGATCTTATCCTGGCTTTTGTCCCAAAACCTTGCCAAGTTTATTACTTTACGGTTACAGCAACTTTAAGCAATCTGGGGGGGGAGGAGAGAAAAGAAAAAAAAGACTGGAGTGTGTGTGTCTCATTCCCTGCCCCATCAATCCCTGCAACATGTAGTCCCAGCCCACTTTTCAGCTCCCCTGACCCCTCCTAGCCCATAAAGCCATTAGCTGAACCAAAGAAGCCATTGACATGTAAGAAGTTGATCCTTGCAGTTTCCTGTCTTACCCTACTGCTGCTTACACACATTGCAGGCAACAGCTTACTGGAGGGTCACATACTATCTTGGCTATGTAGCCCAAAACCACACAATGAGCTGGGTCCCTTGCTCCCACTGTCAGCTGGGATTCTTGCTCCCACTTCAGCCAGGCTTCCCCAGCCCTGCCCAAGGTGCACCCAGTCTGCCTCTCCTCCAAATCATGTCCCTACTGCACACTGAACAGCCTCCCCACCCCACACAGGGGTGGTGTGTAGTTTATTTATTTTCTGAGTTTCAGCTGTGTAAATCTGTGTTACCTTCATTACCCCCCCACCCCAGATCTCAGATCACATGGAGGGTTAGGAAAAGGAGCTCAGACACCCCCAAAGAGGAGCATGATCCCCATATCCCAGAACACACAGTGGGCAGAGGGAGGGGACTCCCCCACATCACAGCATTCACAGGAAAAGGGAGAATTCAGGGTTGGCAGCCCCTTGCTACTAAACCCCCAACTTCCTGTTACCCCTCTCATCTTCTCACCCACACCACCAATATCTACCCCCTATTTAATCCCTCCCCAATCCCTTTTCCCTCTCCTACTATCCATTCCTATTTATCCCCCCATAATATCTGGATCACTCGCTGCAGACCCAAAACCCTCTCCCTCATTACCATACCACACTGTCTTGCTCCCTGAATCACCCCTTCCCGTCCTGTAAGGTCACAAACAGTCTTTTCTTTTCAAAAATAGTTTCATTGTCTTCTGAATATTCTGTTGTACTCAGATTGCCTCTAGCAAATTTTTTTGAGAAGTGTAGATTTTTACCAGATGTTTACAGTTCATTCTCAGACTTCTAACCAGGGTTGATTTCAAAGTTGCTAGACCCTGTGAATTTAATGAAATGCTGTTTTTTCCTTGGGGCTGTATCTCGGGAACCCCTTGCTCAAATGGCCCAACATTTGGATTACAATCTCCACCCTACACTCCCATGAGACACAACAAATTTCAAGACAATCCATGTAAGCACACCGATTCTAGAGCACTAAGAGGAGTCATCCTTTTAACAGGAAGGGCTTCCCAACCTTATCTAGAGCAGAGCTGGTGCTCAATTTTATAATACTGTATAAAACTGAAGGGAGAATGAAGGGGAGGGCCTCTAGACATCTATGAGCAGCACAGCAGGCTCAGAGAGGTGGTAAGTGGCCTGTTCATCTCAGTGAGATGTTCTCAGCTGAAACAATACCTGATGGAGATGAATATAGCCTGAAACAATTCCTCTGAGATGTCTGAACTGATGTGATCATTCACATCAGTGGGAGGTGCTGGCACTTAAAATAGGTCAAAGAAAGAACCAACGGCTTGCCTGGCAGCAAGAGTCCCATGATGCTCTGCAGCTAAGTTAACTTTCAGGAGTGGAATTTTACTAAGGGCTCGTCTACACTGGCACTTTAGAGCACTACAACTTTCTTGCTCAGGGGTGTGAAAACGCACCCCTGAACACAGCAAGTTTCGGTGCTGTAAAGCGCCAGTGTAGACAGTGCGCTGGAGCTGGTAGCTATGCCCCTTGTGGTGGTGGGTTTTTTTCGCGAGCTGGGAGAGCTCTCTCCCAGTGCTCTGCCACAACCACACAAGCCACGCTAAAGCGCTGCCATGGCAGCCCTTTAACATTGCCAGTGTAGGCTAGCCCTAAGCAATAACCTTTAGAAATTGTCGCAAGAGATATTTTAGGAATATTAACCACAAAACATGCACAAGAGATATAACAACATTATCCCAAAACAGAAATAAGCAATGACTAACCATAAGGTACTGAGGCAATTGTAAAGTTATAAGGGAACAGAAATCTTAGAAAATGACCTAAGATAAGAAGTAGGCACCAAAAAGGAGGAAATAGACAAGGATTGGAATGATAAACACAAAAGGGTAATACAGGTATAACTGCCCTGAGAAATCAAGAGGAAGTAGAGACCATGTGCTGTCTGGACTGACAGCAAGTACAAACGGGGAAGGGCTTCCACAGCTGTTGGTACCTCATGCCTCTCTGAGTATGTGCTGTCTTCATTAACTGTTAAACCAACAACTACAGACAAAGCTGATTTATCTGAGGTTTGTTATTAATAAACTAACCTGGACTCAAGAGAACCCCTCTCACTAATCACAGTTGCAATTTTTACAAGTATTAGTTATCAACTGGTTATTCATTATCGATTAATTATTAATCGGTCATTAACAGTGTTCCCTCCCCCCCCCAGAGAGTTTATGATATGTGTCAAACACGAATGTTCTCAGCTCCTCACTCTAGTCTCAGAAGTATATTCTTGGTGCATATCAGTTTGAGCTCCCCATCCAAAGGGGAAGGACCTCCCCAGATCCTGACTCACATGGGGAGCGGGGGTAGGGAGAGGGGCTCAGACACCCCTAGAAAGACAAGCTGCCTCAAACCTGACTCAGGATGGGGGCAGGGTTGGATGGTCACATCCCCATAGATGGGCAGAGGCCTCTCACATTCTGGCACATACACACAAGTGCAAGGCTCACACATTACTGGGGGTCAGGGACCCCCAGATTCCAGCTCACATGGGGGATAGGGAGATGAGAGGAGGGTATAACCTAAGGTGTGTGAGCCATGTTCTGGAGGAGGCTTGCCTAAGTGAGGAGTCACATCCCTGAGGATGGGCCAGGGGCCCCCAGATCATGATACACACATGGGAAGGGAATGTGGGGCGGACAGATGTCTCTGGCCCTATTCTTCCCCACTTCCCCCATCACGGACAGCCATGTCCCCTTTCCCAATGTTCCATGCCTCTCCTCGCACTCTTTAGTCCGCAACCCCTCTTCTCTATTCCCATCTAGGTCTTCCACCCCCTAATTACTCTCCCTGCAGTGAGCATTTGCTTGAGTAGATTTTCCCCCACAAAAAGCGGTTTCAGCACCTTCTGACTATACTGCTGTCCTCAGATTACATTTCTGGTTTGATCTCTGTCGGTCTGCAAAAAATGTGTCAACTTTAAGAAAAGTTGTCTTTTCCCCCATGAGCTGTATCTGACAAACCCCTTGGTCAAATGGCCCCAAACTTAGATCTCTGACAGTACCCAATGTCTCCACGAGGTGCATCAAATTTCAACAAAATTTGATTAATAATATCGATTTCAGAGCACTTAAAACAAACAGAAAGCTGGCCTTAACCTTAACGCTAGCAGAGATGTTGTTCTGCTATAATGCTCTAGATTTTTTTTTCCTCCATAGGAACTGGTCCTCACATAACTACCTTAGGCTGGTGAATTGAAGCGTCCAGCTACACTCTCTGTTCAGTTCAGCCTTCGAGAAGCAAGGAGGCAGCATCACTGTTGAACCACTGTAAACCACCCACCAAAATCTTGCCAAAAGTTACAGTATGTGCAAAAATAGGACTTGACTAGAAACCCGTAGCAGTTAAAAGGTGTCTCTTTGTAAGCCTCTGTTCCTCTCAAACACCACAGAAAACGGTTTAAAATGCATTTTTCCCCCCAAAGCAGCTTTACAAGCAGAAAGGAAGAAATTACCTTACAGATAAGGTAGTGTGGCTTTTGCTTTTTTGCATAAGGTGGGGGAGGGATATTTCTGCTCCAATTTGTATTTTCATAGCATATCAGAAATATCCCCATCCAGGGGTTATAATTATAATCTAATTAGTTCTTTCAACATGGGCAAGCACATTCTAATGAGAACACACCCAAAGTTGTCAGTCTCTCATCCATCACAGATGGGAACGGTGCCCTCTCGTTAAGTCAAAGAATTTATGTTCTTTGGACCTTCCCTGCAGCCAGGTGAGTGCAGATTTACAAAAGAAGCTGGGAATTACTTGGAGGTTTGTCAAGCCATTTGGCTAGCCTAAAAAAGCATAGCTAGTTTTCTCCTTTATCAGAGGGCTTTAGAATTGGGTTGGTTTGGTTGCCTACAGGGGCAGAGTACTGGGATAGAAAAATAGAGGATTTGTTAGGAAGCCTGTACACCAGCCCCTTTTTATCATCTCCACAGACTTATGTTTCCTGATTAAGTCAGTAACTAGCCCCTCCTATCAGCAGTGATGGGGTAATGGTGGCACTATAAACACTCATCTTGGACAGATGCAGCAACCCTACACCAAAATGTGCCATCTGTCTGACGGGAACTTGCATCTCTTTGCTATCTCCCATCATGTAATGAGTTACAGAATCTATCCCAAACAATTGCTGCTAAGTCTGTCCTGGCCAGTCTCTTTGAAAACTTGTTGACAGCTCACAGTAATTTTGTTCCATTTAGGTAGAATTCTGCTTTTAAGTCACATTTCCTGTGTTTTCCTCCTCTAATTTGTTACTACTAGGGATGTTCACAAGAAAACAGGATGTTCACAACCTGAGCAGAGGAATAAGCAAACATACAGATGAATTCCTAAGGAACAAAGATCCTGTTTTTGTGCAGATTTAACAAGGAGAAAATTAAAGCACAGAAAAAATATGACCTCAGCAGAACCGTCTCTAAAAACAATGTATTTCAAAGTATTCTCTGAGGACTCGGCAGCTCTTTAAAAAGGTGTCAAGAAAGAGACAGTAGCACAAACTAGAAAAGATCTTGCACGTTTACATAGTCTTGTATCCTCAGTGATCTCAAAGTGCTTTATAAATGTAAAGAATACACAGGGATCATACCAGCCACGCCTGGGATGGGACACAGTAGCTGTATAGTAGCAAACAGTGAAGCTACACTATAGTTCAAGGCAACAAGTGCAACTGAAACTGCACAGGGAATATTATGTATGATACAAGAGGGAGGGAACCTTTAAGTAAGAATCTAGAAGAGGCCAAGATGCCGTTACCTGGTAAAGGCCTTCATCATCCTCTTGGATCTCCGTGTTTGGCAGGCTGTGGTGTCGCTCATAACCTGTCCGGCACATGCCATTGGGCTGTCGTGCTAAATCCAAATGGTGATCACTGGAGGATGGGGTCATAATCATTCCCTGACTGGTTGGTGAGTGACCTTTGCGTGACACAGTCTCCTTCCGATGATGGATCAGTTTCCTGGCAAATGGAACGGGAACAGGGGCATTAGGGACATGGGTGAAGCGCTGAAGTCAGTACCCAATGCCAAGAAGCTTAAGTCTGAAACTGGACTGTGGCTACAATAGACATCTCCATAGTGAGGATCTTTACTGAAGATAGAAAAAGTCCAACTCCATGGAACTACTGAGGAAGCACCTCTCAGAGAGGAAGGAAAAGTCTTTGTAAAAAGCACATTATTTGTGAATCAGGGTTCACAGGTGACATATCTCCACTTCATGGTATGGAGGCCTAGTTGTTATGCCACGAGCTTTAGACTTGCCTGCACCTTAGCTCTATGGCTCCCTTACAATGTCCATGATTGTTTGATTTGAGGTGAAGCAGAGATGCCTCAATCCATAACTCAAGGTATCAAAAGTCTCCTAGCAAGCAATTGTTAATGGTGTATTACAAAGACACCATGCTCTGACATCCCTGTCTCAAACACTAAGTTTGCTAATCCCAATAGATTTACATTTTTAAGCAATGAAGGAAAGAAACAAATACACCAAATTGTCAACATGCCCCTCCCAGCGAAACTCAACTTCAGCAAGCTCTGGACACCAATTCAGCCTCTCTCCACCTTTAAATGACACTTTCTTTGTCCCCCAGGAGTGGGCTATTAAAGGATCACCCTGCAATTGCTGCCCGCTGAAGGTAACATATCTATTCTTCGTATTCTATACAGGTTGTTATACTGTCCTCAGTACTGTAGTGTCTCAGAGCCTTATGGAAGTGCATTAAGCAATGTGGCTGACCTTTGTCATGTGTGGATCTATTCTCCCTCAGACCCTCTCCCATGGAGAAAAGCGTGTGTACAATGCAGTGATCTGTCTGGACTTTTTTTGAGGGATGCAGGGGGTTGAGGTCCATTGTTCGCAGTGGAGAAAGTTTCTAGAGATGCCATTCTCCAAGCCAACCACCACAAATTGTGCATTTGTGGGTAGGTGGGTGAACATACACATACAAAAATCATCAGTGCCTATGGAATCAATCCCGTTTCATCTGGAGCATTAAGCACAACTCAGACCACCCAATGAGGGGAGGTGCAAGCCATGCATGATGCAGTGACCACCACTGTTCAGATGGGTTTTTATTTCAGGGCAGGGGAATTATATGTGATTCTACTAGCTGCACAGTTTCCTTTACATGATGCATTTGGCAAATTCAGCCTTGAAACCACTTTGTAGCAATGTCAAGATGCTGAAGTATCACTTCTCTGAGCTATCTTCTAAAAAGTGCCTAGTTGTTTCAGTGCCACTGGCTGGACAGCAGCTGCAGAAGGTACAATTACTGTGCTATCATCAGGGAAGGCAGAGTCCTCACCCTGGGAGGAGCAAGGGCCAACAGACAGAGAGAAACAAGGAGTCTCTAGACCTTAACACTGCATCACTGACTTTAGGTGAGAGATGTCCTCTTGTTCATGTTTTAACCACGAGCAGATTTAAAGATAAGGATCTAGAGGCCAAGTGACCTAACAGCCTGGGGGCAGGGAGAAAGGAACCAGTGGGGCAGCTGCATCTGAGAGGGCAAAATGGAATGGCCAAAGAAGATGCAAAATCTCTCCCCCAAACCCGGATTGCAATTGAACCAGAGTATTCTCCTCCTCCCCCCATCTCCCTCGCACTTGTAGAGAGAACTGCCAAGCAAGCCTTTAGCCGATGTGACACTCCAAGCCACCTGCAGTGGGTTAGATTAGCAGACAGGTGCCCAGTGAGTTGGAGAAGCTGCTTTGCTTAGAGGAAAATGGAATTGTGGACAGAGATTGAGAGGAGACGCTGCAGTGGTGACTGAAGACTCATCTGTCCATCACCTGGCTCTCACATCAGTGAGTTGGAGGGCTCCCCAAGTACTTCAGTCCTTTGTTTACTTAACAGCAGTGGTGTTCCAATTACCAACTGCCAACCCGGCCATCCCTTATTAACTACACCCAGGACTGGAACAGTGAACAACCTCCTACCGTGGCTGTACCACTACGTTCACTCTTTCCCTGCCTCTTTGGGACTCGACAGCTCAAGCTCTTTTCCCATCTGTCCCAGCTATTGGCTGTACTTACTGGAGAACATCCCTCTGCTCCAAGTTGTATTTGCCTCCATTCTTCATAGCTGCATTGTGGATAGCCTCAATAGCTCGGTCAATGGACTGCAAAACCACATCTTGTTCCAGCACCTAAGGAACACAACACGCTACACGTTACCAGGTCTTCATTTTCAGATTCCTTTCCATCGTACTTCACAGTAAGTGAAGCTGACAGCATAAGAAATCCCCAGGAGCAGGCAGTGCAGAGAACTCAGATGACTAATGGAAATAAGAGAAAGGCTTTATTTGTCCAGAACCACAGCATGTGATAACCAGTGTCAACTGTCCTGGTCTGTTCCCTACCTCTTTGAAGAATCAACTTTTAAAAAATTTATTTTTTTTTAAAATGTGCAGGTGTACACAAAATGCACTGTCTATTCAAGATTTATTGTTACAGATGAAAAAAACACCACAGCTCCATGCATTTGCCTTTTGGGCCCTGAATTCCTACAATTTGTTATATGAACATCAATTGCAAAGAGCATGGAACAGCTCTTCAAATCAATTTCACATTCAGATTGCCACAGAAAGCTTTTGAGTTTCCACTGCAACACAATTTATTCCATGCTTATTCCCTTCTGCTATACTTTTCCACCTCTGGAGTAACATGCACACCAAGTATCTGGAGAACTTCTCATGCCAGTTCAAACAGTACCGTTTGCTCTTTTATTCACATTTTTCTTGCGAGTTTTCTAGTTGCTGCTGAAATGGCTTTTCCAGATTCCCACTCAAGTCATCATTGTATCATTTGCTCTTCTAGCTACACGCCTGCCAGCCAGTTTATCACTTTTTTTGTTGACAGTACCAGCTTTTCAAGAAGAAAAACAACAGAAAACATCTAATTCATCAGTCAGACCATGTTCAAAAGCCTTGGAACAGGTTTAACTTTGTCATTCTCAAAACCAATACTGCACCTCACCGGCAGGATTTAAAACCGAAGCAGTTTCCCCAACCGCGTTGAATTACAGTTCATTCTTCCTTTAACATGACTTGGGACCTTCTATTCCCCAGTGCTTTTGCACCATGGCTTTGTCTGTTTAGACTTCAAATCCTAGATCCATTTCTCCCAACCCACTTAGCGGAGATGGAGGCAGACACTATGCTACAAAAACCAGACTAGGTGCATATCCACAAAAGGCAGGTTGGACCAGAGCCAAATGGCTCGCACTACAAGGAATGACTGGAATGAAAGGACAAGAAAGATTCAAGTTGGCCTCTACGCTTGAAATATTCCTAAACTGTTTTGTATATTAAGACTTTACACATATTCAGCACTTCCACCTGAAGTTCTTTAAGTGCTTTACAATCATTACGCAAGGCTCACTTTTAGGCACAGGGCAACTGAAGTCCAGGGTAGACTGTGTATTGGTGAGTCATTTGTGCAAGGTCACAAGTCAATAGTAGAACCCTGAATATAGATAGCCCAGGAGTATTAATTCCCAACTGAGTGTGCTGACCATTAAATAACCATGCCTGTGTTCTTAGCTCAGTGCATGTGGGTTTTTTGGTTTTAATCAGGCATTCACTCCATCTGTCTGAATGCTGAAGATCTCCTTCATTTTTCCTTGCTTTACCCCCTGCCCACATCACAGCAACCATTTATCTGGCCAAAGAGCATTCGGAAGCTCATCAAGGATGCACCTTAATTGGCCATGGGGGGTTGCTACAGAGCAGCACAAGGCAATCCCTCTCCACAGCGGGAGAATGCGCTGCCTCCACAGCACTGGTGTGCGTGCTCCGATAACACACTGTGTATTATTTATGCATTGATTAATTACTAAGCCAAATGTGTATTTACAGCAACCTGCAGACAACACTGAAAAATGCCAGACAAGGCAGGGAATGAAAGTGCCTCTCTGAAACACTTCATTTTTTTCAAAGGGACCATTTTTAGTTTTCTTGTAAAACAAGTGATAAGGAGAAAACAGCAGGGGAATTGGTTTTATAGGAGACAAATCCAAAGTATGTTAAAATAAAAATATCTGCTCATTAAACACCACAGATGTGGGCTAAGCTACCTCAAACAGCCCAGCATGCACCCTGGGAGAAAGCCCCCCCAACCGTTCCCCCTCCTAGGCAGGCTTTTCCACCTCTAATGAAAGATCTAATTTAAAAGCCAAAGCAGGGCTTACTTGAATATATTTAGAGCAGTGTTTGGGAAGGAAGGAAGGAAAGGCAAAGCATTTCAGAGACGGCATTTCACGTTCTGAAAAGATAGGAGAAACCTTAGGTGAGCTGTGTTTCCCCTCTGGGGCTGGGAAAGTATAACAGTAACGAAACCTTCAGTGCCCTCCTCAGGGTAGGGAGGGCTACTTCTCTGAAAGCTGCCAACATCTCCTCTTATAAAAATGTTTTAGTCCCTCCACCTGCAAAGCCCCTGCACTGCTTCCAAATGTCCTGGCTGAAAAGTGTGATGCAGCACTTGCCACAGCCCCTCAATACCACCACTGAACTGGTCAAAGGGCTCGTATCAAATGACGCACTCAACTCCCTGTATAGCCATTCGCTGCGTCAAACCGCACAATTAAAACAATTCTCAGGGTTTACACAAAGTGTGCACCACTGCCAAATCTTGCCACTGCATGGTTTTATGGTGATTCATCTCACCCTCCACAAGGCCCAGTGCTTTTAGTTAATCACTGCTCAGTTACACCTTCACTTAGACTGGAAGCTCTTCAGGGCAAGGACTACACCTTTGGTCATTTGAGCACCATGCTTGCAGTGCTGTATAACTATGTTGCATACCTTCTGCTGATTGGTTGCTTGCTGCAGCCTCTCCTTCCCCCTACATTCCTGTGCCCTACCATCCAGCTAATCCCCATGGAAAGCAATGAAACAACAAAATCAAGGTACAGAACTAACTTGAAATTTGCAATCCACCACACTGTTAACTCTATTTATGTGTTATATATCCCATTCTCTTACCTAGGGTTGCCAACTTTCTAATTGCAAAAAACTGAACACCCCTGTCTCACCACTTCCCCAAGGCCCCACCCCTGCTCGCTCCATCCCCCCTCCGTCTGTCACTCGCTCTCCCCCACCCTCACTTGCTTTTACCGGGCTAGGGTGTGGGAGGTGGGTGAGGGCTCTGACTGGGGGTACAGGCTCTGGGGTGACGAGCGGCTTCGAGTGAGGGGGGTATGGACTCTGGGATGGGGGTGCAGGCTCCAGGTGGGGCCAGAACTGAGGGGTTCAGGGTGTGGGAGGGCTCCGGGCTGGGGGTTAGAGTGTGGGGTGTGAGGGCTCCAGCTGGGGGTGCAGGCTCTGGGGTGGGGCTGGGGATGAGGGGTTTGGGGCGCAGGAGGGGGCTCTGGGCTGCGGGGCAGGGTATGTGTGAGGGCTCCGGCTGGGGGTGCGGGCTCTGGGGTGGGGCTGGGGATGAGGGGTTTGCGGTGCAGGAGGGGGCCGGGCTGGGGCCGAGGGGTGCAGGAGGGGGAGTGCGGGCTGCCACGTCCCAGTGGCCCCTAGGTGCATGGGCGGCCAGGGAGGTTCCATGTGCTGCCCTCACACCTGCAGGTGCTGCCCCCACAGCTCTCACTGGTCACAGTTCTCAGGCAATGGGAGCTGTGGAGCTGGCGACAGCATGCAGAACCTCCCTGGCTGCCCATGCACCTAGGGGGCTGCGGGGACCTGGCAGCCACTTCCGGGAGCCTCACGGAGCCAGGGCAGGCAGCCTGCCTTAGCCCTGGGCCCCCGCTACACCACCAACTGGACTTTTAATAGTGGAGCTGCCAGGGTCCCTTTTTGACCAGGTGTTCTGGTTGAAAACCAGACTAGCCAGGAATGGCAAGCATAAGTCACTCCTACATTTCTTAATCAATCAAAACGGCATTGGCAAGGCTCCACTGGGAGAAGAGAGAAAAATTCTGTGCAGTCGGAAAGGACCATGGATTCTGTAAAGGCAAAATTCATAGTTAGAATTGCAAATGTCTTAGCTACAAATTCTTTCCCCCCTGTAACTTAACCAGCAGCCATCTCAGAAACTCAGAACAATATTTGCACTTAAAGGTCTATTCTACTTCCATTTTCTCTCTCCTTTTTCCACTGTACTTTAAAAAGAGCATTACTTAGCATAGTATCTGTGGTTCTTTGAGATGACTGCATGCAGGTGATTTATGGGGCTTGGGAGCATGAGGGCAGAATTTCTGAGCAGTAGTATCAGCTGGGGTTTATGCACACTGCTAATGCACATGTAACCCACACTAGCATAGCACGGCTCTGTAACACTCTGCTGGCTGGACTATACAGAGGTTTACGAATCTGCTACAGACTTTGCTCTAGCAGGTCTCAGTTCAGGCAGTAGAAACTCATGCATTTAGAACCAGAGGTGTGGAGTCTGACCTCCATTGCTGACATCTCCCTCAGAGGCATTCCATTATACAATCATTCCCTCCATCCTGTGGATAATAAGGCATAGTCCCAGCCATCACTTACCATATGCCTACACTTAAACCACTGCAGCTGTACCACTGTAGCACTTCAGTATAGACACTTACTACAGCGAGAGGATGGTTCTCCCCTCCCTGTAGTAAATCCACCCCTCTGAGAGGAGGTAGCTAGGTCGATGGAAGAATTTTTGTACCAAACTAGTGCTGGCTACATGGGGACTTAGGTTGGCTTAACTATATTGCTCAGGGGTGCGGATTTTTCACACCCCCAAGCAACATAGCTGGGTCAATCTAACTGTCTAGCGTAGACCAGCCTTTATCTTCGATCAAGCATCTACAGTAAGACTGAAGTAGTGGGAAGTAAGGCAGGTAGCGTGTATCCCTGGATGGATGTATTGCAGGAGGGCACAGTGTGATGCCCATGCATTTGACTTAGACCAAATCAGCAGGCCCACAACAGTATGGATCCTGGATCATGGAGCCCTAAATATAACTAAATGGTCACTGGAACTATAAAATTCTTGTTAGCTATTGACTGTACGGGCTATGAAAAGAACTGTGTAGACAAGGAAAGGTAAACTTTCCTGAAAGGGAACGAGGGCTGACAGGGAGTAAATGGACACACTGACTATGGTGACCAGAAGAAAGTGAGTGGGTGGTTGAAGCTGCAATCTTATATATCCCCAGGTGGGGAAGTGAATGCACAAGGATGCAGCAAGGCATACTCACATGTCTATTCAGATGTTCCTTGCTTTTCTAACCACCTACACGGAAATGTTGTTGTTGTGGTTCTGCGTTTGTACAATGTAGCGGTGGACCATGACTGGGCCTTCGAGCCACAACTATAAACAATAGTGCAGGCAGTGTTCTAAGAAGAAGAATCAATAGGATACTCTTAGCTAACATGGATGGAGTCAGACTGATATTTTAGAGATGTATTTGTGATGAACTGGGAAAATATTTTGATTAATACTGTGTGTCGCTCAGTTTCCCTGTTCCATTTTGTCCTGCTGCCTGCTCAACACATACAGCTAAACCAAAGGGGGCTGTAGAGGTGCCAAGCAAGGAATGTAAAACAATGACACAGAGAAGTCAGCTTCAATTGCACAGTTGTAAAGGAGTTAAGATAGCAATTGATGGCTCCATCCAGGCTAGAATGGGGTACCTTCCCCAAGGCTGAGATCAAAGGAGGCAAAAAATTTAAGAGACCATAGAAAAGGGAGAGGGGATTTTGGGTCAGAAAGGAAAAGCTGACAGCTGGGAAGACTCACAGAGATAGGGAGAGACATATGATGTGAGCAGGCTGCTAAACCCTGCTAGAGACAGAGTTAACTGGGATATGAGGGACTTATGAAGGTGTAACTAATATCAGTGTAGGCCTTTTACTGTTACACTTTGCTCTAAGGGTATGTCTACACTGCTATTAGACACCTACAGCCAACTTGGGCTTGCAGGGCTCTTTAATTGCAGTGTAGACCTCTGGGCTCAGGCAGTTCAAACTCTGGCATCCTATCACCAAGCCCAGAAGTCTACATTGCAATTAAAGAGACCCACGAGCCCGAGTCAGCGGATGTGGGCCAGCTGCAGATTTTTAACTGCATTATAGACATACCCTAAATACTTTGTATCTTTTGAAGAAGCTATTTCTATATCACTGCAAACATACAGTGTCACAGACACCCAGAGAAAAAGAGCTTTGGGTGCCAAACCCAGTTGGACCTGCTGAAGTAGTCACAGCTGATGCCCAAGGGCTGTAATCCAGGTCCCAGTCAGAGCAGGTGAACTGCAGAATTCCATCCAAGGAGTTAGGGTACATCTACACTGCAGTTAAAAACCCACAGCTGGCCCATGCCAGCTGACTCAGGCTTCCAGGGCAAGGCTGTTTAATTACAGTGTAGACTTTCAGGCTTGGACTGGAGCCCGGGCTCTAGGACCATGAGAAGTGGGAGAGTCCCAGAGCTTGGACTGCAGCTAGAGCCAGATCATCTACACCACAAATAAACACCCTGCAGACAGAGGCCCATGAGCCTGAGGCAGCTGGTATGGGCCAGCCATGGGTGTCTAACTGCAATGTAGACATACCTTTAAAGGCTTGAGACCTGACACTAGGTGGTGATGCACCTGATAAGATCCATAGATGGGACAGTGGTGCAGCTAGCCTGGTAACCATGACAGTAGTGACTGAGATTTTATCTGAAAAAGCATTTATACTGATTGTCATTCCAGAAGAAGGTTGCACTAGAAGAGAGATTAATTGCAAGTTTCTTGTTAAATCAATTAAAAGAAATTTCATCAGAGAGACTGTGCACTACAACTGGCCTGGCACCTAGGCTGGACACCAAAGGCAAGCCAGAGGGAAGAGCAGTTAACTTTGACAGTCACTGCCCCCACTAGTAATAAGAGGTTGAACTAGTTATACCTCAGTCTATAGCCTATAAAATGGGGCTCCTCAAAACACAAGAATCTCCTCTTATGCATGTGAAATTCATTTAACAAACAGGTTACATTTAAATCATGCACTTTAACAGTTGATAAGAATGGAGGTTTCCTTCTTTACAGCGTAGCAGATGGAATTATAGAACCTTCAATAAATCAGTATTTCTCTCTCTCTACTAATAGCATGAGCAAACAGGAAGCATGTCGCTAGAGCTGGTCTGCAGGCTTCCTCTTCCACCCCGTAGCATGGATAGCAAACATTATGATGGGGGAAGGAGAGGCAAATACAGATCTATACTTTGTACCACCATGCACAGCCGATCACTAACACATTTCAATCTGTGACTGGAGCAGCGCACCCTTCCCAGATCCCAAAGGGACAGGGATGGACATCAGTATGCATTTCTCATATCTGACATCCTCATTCTGCTGAGGACACTTTTGTCTTAAGGAAATATTTAAACCCCCTTGAAATCTGATTTTTTTTCCCCACTACTGAAAAATAAAATCCAGAAGGTCAGTATCCTTGCTATCCCTCTCCCAGTACTGGGAAGAGAAATTTAAGTCGATTCAGGGTTTTAGCATTTCTCAGAAAACCCCAGTGCGTGTACTGTCTACAATGGCACTATAACCTTTCCCCTCAACAGTCCTCCCTCCCTACTTCCCCAATACCACCAAAATAACTTTCCTCCTTCCTCATTTTGCGTTCATCTGCAAGCGTCATTCTGCAAAATGCCTGGGGTCTTTAAATGCAATCAGAGCGAAGAACTTGTTCCGCAGTCCAGAATAATCATACCTTTCAGACAAGCATTCCTCTAGACAAATAGACTCTTATGGGCTGACAGTGAACATGGACTACAGCCATGCTCTGTGCACACGCATGTGTGTAAGATTTACATATTTACTGCACTGGCCCATTACAGATATGACAGGCCCTGCAAACTCTCCCTTCTAAAACAAGCTTTTCCTTGCCTTTGGGAAGGTTAGACAGAAGGTAACAATATTCCATCTCTTCCAGTCTCTCCCAGTTCTTCATGATCATGGGGACATCTGATCATGTGCTTTAGCAAAAAGTCAGTTCGCACATTTCAGTGCAGCTACTTCAGTGCCAGCAATGCTGGAAGAGATAGCGTAGAATCATAGAACTGGAAGGAACCTCGAGAGGTTATCTAGTCCAGTCCCCTGCACTCATGGCAGGATTAAATATCATCTAGACCATCCCTGACAGGTGTTTGTCTAACCTGCTCTTAAACTATGGAGATTCCACAATCTTCCCTAGGCAAGGACAGGGGTTCAGATGATTTTACCGTCAAGTCATTGCTCAGGGTCTCCTGACAGTAGTATGAACACCAAGCCCTCCATTAGCAGCTTAGCTCTGGTGCAGTAGCACTGTTGAAATCAGAATATTTATTTTTCCAGTGCAGATGCATCCAAGGACTGACAACACAAAACTAATTCTTTGTTACCCAAAGATTAGAGATGGACGTTACCTAGGAAAGATAACAGCTTGAGAAAGTCTTATTCTTTAATATTTGTGCTAACAAAGCAGCAACAAACTCATCCAATAACCCAGCAGGATAATGACTATGTCAGATACAGTATTTATAACTTATTACAGATCAGACCTGCACCCTTTACACTAACATAATCTTCAATGAAATATAAGATGAAGAGTTTAAAGAAATGACTGAAGCACTTCACCCTGAATATGCTCTTCAAAACCGATTTAAATTCACATATCCACTACTAGACGGCAGCGGTGAAACAAGAGAACAAATTAAAGAACAAAAAGAATCCACATCGACACAAGAACAAAATGGTAAGTCAATCTTGAGAAGTGACCTGTGATGGTTACAAACACCTACACAGGGAACAACAGGCACCTTCTTTCAGCTATTGTTTCTACAGCTGAAAAGGAAACTGGAGACCACTGTGTTTGCTGAAGATGCCATTCAAGAATGAAGAGAAAAGTATGAGATGGTCTTTAAGGAAGCTATGAAAAAGGACAGAATTCCTCAAGGACAATTATTCTAAACTTCTGACATATGGGTGTTCGGCATTCTATTTAAACTTCACTGAAAAAAACCCAACAGTAGTAGTAGTAGTTACAGAAATCCAAAAACTCTTCCACCACCACCATTAGCTTCCAATTTAATGGCTGAAAAAGGAGGATTGATGCCCCAGCTCCTCAGTGATATTTGGGCTCTATCTGCATCCAGTTACCACAAGTATGTTGAAATGTCTACAAATCACAAGGAAACTTTGGTCAAAACACAGTTGTCATACAAAGTGTGTGCTAATTTACAAAAGCAGTTGAAGGTGGTTTTAGAGGTACTTGCCATATTACAGCTGATGTAGTCTCAGTTGAAATCTGTCTTGAATTGATTAGGAAAGAACTGGATCTACACAAGGAGAAAACTAAAAGACTATTCACAGAAGCTATGGAACCTTTCCATTGCTTGGCAAACATGACTCATCCTAAAGACAGAGGTCATAGGATGGAGTCCACAAGAGGAATCAACAGCTGAAACATGGCTGATGGAACCTAAAGCGGAGTTCCTTTCTTCTCTTCTATCATTTAAGACCCATATTTCTACCCAAATCTACGTTTAGGAAGGAGGCTGCAGCAAAATGGTGGAAAATGGAAGGTAAAATCATGGTAGACAGAACAGCTGAGTTTAGAATGCTGTCATTTTTCAAAAGAACTCTTCTGCATACCCAGCTCAGCAGCTATCGACTGTGTTTGCAGCACAGTAGGATTGGTCGAATCTTTGTAGCAAACTAGGGCTGGGGGGAAAAAAAACCAAACAACAAATGGTAAAATTATATCAGTATCTAAGGTCAGGCACAAAAAACTGGGGAAGATACAAAGCTTTATTGGGCTTTATTGTATACTTACAGAATTTCAAGCTTTTCATTTTAGACAATTTTATGTTTGAAGGATACGTTTACACGATCAATCACATGCTGTGGATTGTGCTTTATTTAATATCATTTTGCATAGAGTTTTTTTTTTATTTGTGTCCCTTCCCCCACCAGTCATTTCTCTTCCCCCCGGGGTGGGGGTGGGGGATTAAAAAAATCACAACCTTGTGCTGCTGTCAATGCTCATATTGCCGATAACCACAGGCACAGATATTAGCAGCAAGTTCTACAGCTTGGTTCAACCATTTCAAGAGAGGGTCTGACTTGACAGGAGAGAGAAGGGAGAAAAATAAAGCTGACCTCACTCCCCTGAGCCATTGCTTGCTGCTAGATCGATAGCAACCATCAGCAAGCAGTTATTATAGGGAAGCTGCCAGCAGTCTCACAGCACCTCTATCACCTGCAGGGCTGGCCAGGTGCAGAAAAAGAAAAGCTAGGGATTTGAGAGACAGGAATCAATGAGGGTGGCAAATAAGCTGTGGATTTAGACCAGACAAAACCTAAGTCTGCCACATGGAGCACAAATGTAGATTTCAGGTATATGCTCCATAAACACAACCGTATGTACTTTATTAAAGCCACCAATGAGGAAAAGGCACTTCTTACCATCAAGGGGCAGATGGAGCAGAAAGTCATCAGTTAATGTTTTTTTGGACAGACGTGAGAATTGCACACAAAACAGTAAACTAGACAGAAAATCCCAAGGACCTTTTTAGCAGCTGTTGTCACAGAACCCTAGGGCCTGAGAGAAGACTCTGCTCCTTTCTACCCACCTTTCATTAACATCAGCACAAACTTTAAAGAGGCCATAAGAAGTTCCTTAAACAAGGATTATTCTGGATTTGAGGATCAAAGACACCCTGCCAGCTAAAGGACCAGTTAACGGTCAGGCTGGAAAAGGAGCCCCCAGTGGACTGGACACAGATTATATTCAGCATGCAATCTGAGGGTAAATCTGCACTACAAGTGTTACAGTGGCACTGCTGCAGCTATGCTGCTGTAGTGTAAACACTTACTATGGCATCGAAAGGGTTCTCCCCCCCCCACTGCTGTAGTAAATCCACTCCCTCAAGAGGCAGTAGCTAGGTTGATGGAAGAATTCTGCTGTTGATGTAGCTTCATTTACAGTGGGGGTTAGGCTGACGTACCTACATTGCACAGGGGTTGAAATTTGTCACAGCCCTGAGCGACAGCTAGATTGACCTACGTTTTAGGTGTACACCAGGCCCGAGAGTTTACCTACAGAGAGGTCTAATTACAACCCTCCCACCAGTAATTTGCAGGATTCTTTCCACCGAGTCAGAGAGGCCCTCATCTTGATGGGGAGATGGTCACTACAGTGTTCATATTGTGTTTGCTCTGTATATATACTGTTCAAAGCCAAACCAGCAGGCAGCAGAGACATCTGGCAAACAGCATTATGTAAGTACATGACACCATCTGATCCAGGAGAGTAAGGCAAATCTGAACCAACGTACAAAGGTTGTGCATAAATGGATCTATAAATCTGCCCATAGCAGATGCGAAGAAATGGTGCAGCGACAAGCTTCATGCTATGAATTTTTGGACGTGTCCTGCCTTAAGATGCCAGTTGTCCACATATGGGAAGATGATGGTGTGATGGGGTTCGGTCACAGAGATCCCCTTGGGACTGTCACCTGATGTGCTGAAATTACCTCTGAGCCCATTTTCCCTGCCAGCTTGGGACTCCAGCACCCTGCTTTGTTGAGCCAGACATTCTAGCCTGCTGCAACACAGACCCAGGGTCTGGGCCACGCCCCCAAAGTTGCAGACTAACTAAAAACAGCTCAGCAGGTTACCTGTCTCCAGCACCCAGCTCCCAATGGGATCCAAACCCCAAAGAAATCCATTTTACTCTGTGTAAAGCCCTTGTTAGTTACATCAGACATCTCAGGTGGTAAGCAGGGGTTTTCTCATGACTGTCCACTTCTTTTGTCCTGCTCCATCCCCTTTTATAGGTTTGGCACAATGCGAGAATCTTGTCTGTGCTTGTCCCCACCCCCACCTCATCAATGGAAAAGTACAAAGGATTAAGATGGATTCCAGTATCATGTCACAAAGATCCCTTGTCTCCATTCTTCCTGGGTTAGCCCACAAAGCATACAGGAAGGTTTGCAGGAAAATAAAACATTTACAACCAATTGTCCTAGTCAATGGGAGCCATCAAGATTTTAAACCACCATTAATGGCCCACATTTCGCTTAATTAAAAGAGGACCTCAGAATTATACTTCATATCTCTAGCTTCAGATACAAAAATGATACATGAATGCAAATAGGAGGAATATATTCAGTAGTTTATAAACTTTGTTATGATACCTTACAAGAGGTCTTTTGCATAAAGCATATTCCAGTTACATCATATCCACACTCCTAAGCATATTTCCATAAAACATTATGGAGTGCAATGTCACAGATGAATAGTGCTGCTACTACAGGAAACACAGCTGCAAACTAAAGTATCTTTTGGTTGGAGTGGAATATTTTTTCCACTGGTATGCCCCGACTCTCCCAATGATGAGAATGTCAGGTCCAGTTCCATCAGCAGTGCTACCAGTTCGGATGTCAGGAAGCTGTAGCTAGCAGATGGAATGGGAAATGGGCTCCTCCTCTGGAGTGGTTTAGGATATTGAAGCTTTAGGAGGCTGCATCTCATCGCTCTGCACCACCGGTGTCCATGTACAGGGATTCTTAATAACTGGTGGTTTCTGCTGGGGCTATTACAGTACTGCCTCTGACCAAGCAATCATCATCAGTACAAATGATTCACAGTCCTTAGCTCCCAACACTTTGTCTTAATCAGTATTGTGTTCGGTATTGACGATGTGGAGAGTGGTACTGAAGGGGCCTTGCTTCTATGTGCCTTCTGATCATGACCACAAGGTTTAGGACAGGGGTCTCAAACACGCGGTTCGCGGGTTATTTCCTGCGGCCCGCCAAGCCCTCTGTGTCCTCCCAGAGTTATTTCCTGCATGCTGCCAAGCTCTCCTCCCACCCTGCTGTTTAGCAGCGCTTAGTGCTCTCCAGGAGGGAGGGGGGAGGAGGTAGAGAAGAGGCGGGGCCGGGGCGGGGATTTGGGGAAGGGGTTGAAATAGGGGCAGGGAGGGGGCAGAGTTGGGGTGGGGACTTTGGGAAAGGGGTGGAGTGGTGGCAGGGCAGCAGGGTGTCATTGATGCAGCCCTCGGGTCAATGTACTAGTCCTCATGTGGCCCTCATGGTGATTCGAGTTTGAGATCCCTGGTTTAAGAGGACTTAAGTCCCTGTGTCCTGGGCATGAGGACTCACCTGACTTGGACAGGGTTGGGGAGGGAAACCTTCCCTTCGTAGGTCTAGAGGGGGATCTGTTTTTAAGCTTATGAGAGTGCTTGTGTCTTACTGTCATGAAAAGGCCCAGACGAAAGGTCCTTTGCTCCAGTTATTTCTCCTCCTGAGTCAGACACTGAACTAGGAGGTGAGCTCTGATGTCTCAGACCAATGTACAGAGGGGTCTCCTCTGGATTTGGCCGGGGCCTGATGGCATGTTCCAAAGGTGTTTCCAGAGCTGGAGTTCTATTGCCTGCCGCATCTGGCTCGGAAAGGAGTGGCAGGTACCGTACGTAGTGCAGATATGAACTTCGAGGAAAGAGAGGCAGTGCTAGCGGTCACTGCTGACTAAAAAATAATCGGAGGCAGGAACCACAATTCTTAAAGCCCAGAACACTGTACATACTCTAAATCCTGCATCAGGAGAGCGGAGAATTCCCCTGGGGCAGAGATTTTAATTATCTAAACTGATAAAAGCTACTAACAATAGCAACTAACTGTACAAGAACTTTGAAATATTAAAAAAAAAATTGTCAGAGTTTCAGTTCTGGAAATTCCGACTCAGGCCATGTGGCAGTAAGGAAGAACTTGAGAGGTTTCTGCACTGCCCCCTAGGCCCTCAGCATGGAGCACAAGGAGAGCAAGGGATTAGGCAAAGACCCATGGATACTAGTTGCTAAAATTCTCCGGTCTCAGGTGCATGGAGTACACAGAGGGACCAGCACTCAAAGAACAACTATTTGACAATGGGCTCTTCAATCTAGCAGAGAAAGGTGTAACATGACCCAACTGCTGGAACTTGAAGCTAGACAAATTCAGAATGGAAATCAGGAGTAAATTTTTAACAGTGAGGGTATATAACTATTGGAACAATTTACCAAGGTCAAGGTGGATTCTCAATTACTAGCAATTTTTAAATCAAAATTGGATATTTTTCTAAAAGATTTGCTCTAAAATATTTTGGGGAAGTTCTCTGGCCTGTGTTTTACAGAAGGTCAGACTAGAAGACCACAATGGTCCCTTCTGGCCTTAGCATCTAGGAATCTATGAGTCAGTTATGAGCTCTAGGATTCCAGCCAATTAATTATAACGTTGTGGGGAAGGGGGTCTGGTAGGTAGTTGCTGCACATTAAACGTTTCTGTCAATTGGAGTCTCATTAATCAACAGTGAGACCCTCTGAAACAAGAGCACAACATGGGCTGACTGTTATCCTTACTTTTAGGACCAGGATAATATCACTGCACAAGTCAATAAGCCCTTAACAAGCACATGTGTGCCCAAGTGCAGGAGCAAGTTTTCAGAGTAAAGATTAAAAAGGTGGCAGCGCATCTGGGGTTAAAATCTGACAGATGCCACTAAAAAAGAAAAGTTCATCTTTAGGCCTGGCGTGCCACTGTTTCAATTCCCTGCCATGCATTCTTCGGGAAGCCACTACACCGGAGTTAGGCAAACAGCAATCCCCAGTCTTGGAAAGAAGTGAAACGTCTGAGCCAGAGCTTCAGAATTTAGACAGCAAGATCAAAATGTGGTCCACTCATACAGTAGTCCCTGAAGCCAGCCCAAGTCACTCTGGGGAGCTCTTACAAGAAAAGCTTAACCACAAACAAGTTTAGACTTCCCAAATCTCACAGCTGGAGGCGATTTCCTTCCATCCCCCCACCTACTGGAGCACACAAGATCATCCTTTGGAATAACAGCCACACAATTATTTCTAATACTGCTTTTATCTCATGCCATCAAGATAATGGAAGAAATAAGCCTGAAATCAATTCCAACAATTAATGTAAAGGGCTGTAGGGTTGGGGGGGTTTGTTAGTCAATAAAGATGATGCTAGGGCAGACACAAACTTCATTATTTAAAACTGAAAAGCTTCAAGGAACTCTGCTTTCTTCTGGCCACCTGGAAAAGAGCTGTCAGCTCCAATACCTTTGATTCTGAAAAGCTCAGGAAAGTCTGACTCTGAAAATATTTCAGGAACATATTTCCAGCGCACAAACAACTCTGTACACACCATCCGTACATGAATCACGCAATATTATTGACTGGTGTGTCACGAGCTTTCGTTTGACACTTTTTACAGATAAATACTATGACAGTAAAGTGTTAGGTATAGTAAGTGTGTCAGGCCTGATAGGAGCTCACAGAACACTGGTCTCTCAGCCAGTTGGTACTGAGGGGCTCTTAGGGGTCACAATCCGGTATTTTGTTCTTTCACAAGAAAAAGCAAGCTACCCAGTTAGATTAACCATACATGGCAGGAAGTGAATACAAACTTAAAATGGAGCAAACCCTCATCACTACTGCAAGTTAATAAGCCTTGGGTCCAGGGCAACTATCTTTCTTTTAGTGGTAATGGATCTTTTCTCAAAATACTGTTCCAGACCACGATGGGGAGGAGAGTGCGGGGGGGTGGGGCAAGGGGGAGAATACAGAGAAACAGATGCAGTAGCTGATGAATCATGTTTTCAGTCTCATTTCCATTCATCCCACATGACAAGTCTCACACATTTTGTATCACAAAGGTTTTGCTGTGTGAAATAAATCAGAGGGAATTTGGTTTGGCTGGTCTCTTCCATAAAAGTCAAAGTTCTTATTTATTCAAGAGCCACCAACAGCAGAAGTGAAGTTGTGCTACTCTGGAATGTAATGCTCTTGCAGTTATTATGCGATTGGACACAATCAGGATACGGGGTGGTCAAAGTCAAAACGGTCCAAAGATTGAGCTCTAGAATAAAGAGTTGAGAAAAAGTTGCATTCATCTTCAAAAATCTCTGAGGAACCCAGTCTCACCAGATCTAAACTGGGACTGTCACTTAAAAAAAAACAATTTCTTAAAACACATCTGGCATTTCAGAGCACCCCTTCTCCTGAACTTGCTGAAAAGAAACATGGTTTTGATTCCTCCCAAGGGGCTAGTTTCATATAAGAAGTCATTTCCATCCAGTGAGATGGTGGGTTTGACAACTAGTCAAACAGTTCTGTACTGAAAAACTGCAGGTTTGACGACTTTCTACCGCAGGAACAATTGTCTGTTGCACCAGTTGCTCAGGCTGGCAATCCACTAGCACACCAATTAAGCAACAGGATGTAGGACTACGACTTGCTTCACATCCCCACAGACTTCCTTACATTCCTCAAGAAGCCTTATGGGAGCCAAAACATGACAGGATCCAGTCTCCTCACTGGATTTTAGCATTTTAATAATGGAAACATTGTGAGCAGACCAAATTTCATGTTATTTTGACCCATACAGGTCTCTGAGACAAATAGAGGTCTAAAAGTAAATTTCAAGACATTCAGGTTTATATGAGTTCCTGCAAAGTCCTATTCATCAAGACCCCACTGGCTGGGCTTTGTGGTCTCATGAAGCCTTTTCCCCACAGCTACTCCACTGGAGACCACAAGGGTAGGTAAGGAAGCTGTTCACACCCATATTAGGAAATCCTTGGCCAATCTATACAGAGAAGGGGGCACTTCATTTCAGAAGAGTCCAGGCAAGCCTCAAGACAGATGCAAGACATTTCACATCCTTGATCTAGGATTCTCACTTCCTCTCAGTAATGGAGATTATGTAGGCTGCAGATTTAGAAGGTCAGGTATTCCTACATCATCCCATTTACGGAGCAACAAAGACGTAGAAAGCCCTGCTCCCAGCCAAAAGAAAGATGCAGCAACTGGACAGATGAATTCATCCTCAGTCCTATATGGGAAGAGAATAGCCAGAAAAGGGGACTGAGCACTTACACCAAGTTTCTATAACACACAGCCTGTGTGGGCTAAAGATGAACACAGGGCTGGGAGTCAGGAACCCAAGTTCTAATCTCTGCTCCAACACTAACTCTCTGGGTGGTCTTTGGCAAATCACCTACATGTCACCTGCCTCAGTTTCCCCATCCGTGAAATGAAAATAAAATTTACCAAACCTTATAGGTGTAGTTGTGAGGCTTAACATATTAGTGTTTGTAAAATGGTTTGGGGTCCTTCAGATATACAAGGGCAAAGATATGCAAACTATTACAATTAAGTAATTCAAAGTGAAACTCGACAACACCTTGGCAAAGGGTTCAAATGGAGATTTCTGTATTGACTGTCAAGTTTAGGGGAGGGAGTGGGAAACATGCTGAGCCCATCTCTCTATTGTAGCACTGCTGCTCCTTGAACCCCATTAATACACGCACTTGGGGAGGGTGCATTTAGTTTCAAAATTCTTCCTACCTTGCCTGATGGCATAACTGTAATCTTTGTCCACTTGCCAAGACTTGAGAATGGCTACTCCTTCCCCTTCAGAAGTTAATTCTCATTGACTCCTGAAGGGGATGACAAAGTAATCCATGTGCACACATTTAACGAATAACCACAAGTCCAACATGCAGCGAGAAGAATTACAGTCTGTCACCCACCCTTGTCAGATCAGTTTCCTTCCTCCATGCAGTGCAGCATATTTACTGCATTTGTTCAAAGAGGAGTCATTGTATGCAGAGACCACAGCAAAACATTTAACACACAGTCAGAGAGAAGGCTGCTCTTCTCCCAGCAATTAAATAAACTCGACTGGAAAGGTAGCTCATGCTCAAATAAACTGGTTAGTCTCTAAGGTGCCACAAGTACTCCTTTTCTTTTTTCGACTGGAAAGGGCATTCCTACCCCATCTGAATCAACAAGGCACTTTGCAACAAACACTACTATAAATAACAGATCAAATGAAAAACAATGAAATCCACTGATCTGGGGTAGATCTATTATAGCTTGAGTACCAGTCGGTCACCAAGCTGGCAGTGGACACACTTGGCTCTTGCAACAGTAAGAATTCTGTATTCAAAATGCATCTTGTAGTGAAATAAAGTACAAAACTGGAATGCCTGCTGCCAAGAAAAAAGGTTTCAGATTAAGCCCCCTGCCCTGTCCTTTGGAACAACTATAGATCACATGCATTTAATTTAAAATCTTTGCACATATAGCTCCACTAGAGCCTATGACTCATAAAATTTGGGTTATGGCGTTGGCTATATAGGATCTTGTCTCCGACGTCCAATTTTCTTGAAGACTGTACAGTGCTATGGTTCTGTATTAAAGTTATTTGTATTTCTTTTTCTAATAATACCCCTTGTGGAATTGATTCTTTTACTAGTACCCAGACCCACAGCTTAGTTACTGAATAGATAATCTTGGCTTGGAATGACATGAAGTTTAAATCCTTCACTGGGGAACAAGCCAAGATGTTATTAAAAATTCTGTTTATTTTTATTTACATCTAAACTGTACAGGGAGGAGAAGAGAAAGGCAAGGCTGTTCCTTGGAACAGAAGCAGAGCTCTAGTAACAATGATGTTAACAGACAGATTCATCTGTTTTCCAAATTTCACTGTCAGACAAAGAGCTTATTTTATGTTCTGGGATTTGATTTTTCCCATGGCCACATAAATATGCCTGGATCATGCAAGGAATGTCCTCAGATTAGCAAGGGACTAGGATATGGTATTTGGGACTGGAGCCTTGGTTATCTTATGTTTTATGAGTCAGTTGCAAACAGAATTTTAAGAAGTGTGGCATCTTTCTCCCTTCCCAATAAAGTCCCTTTGAACTGTAAGCTGTTGCACCACCACCTTACTCCAGAAGCCCCTGTGGAGACCCACTGACAGCCCCACACAACCACCTCTGACTCAGACTAAGCATAATCCCAATATTTACATGACATGAATGATTAAAGGATGGGTAAACATGTCTTATAGTAAAAGGCTCAAGAAACTATCAATTTATCTTACAAAGAAGGTTAAGGAGTGACTTGATCACAGATTGTAAGTACCCACAAGGAGAAGAAAATTTTGATACTGGAGTCTTTAGTCTAGCAGACAAAGGTATATCAAGACCCAAAGACTGGAAGTTGAAATAAGACAAGTTCTGACTAGAAAAAAAAAGAAAGGTGTAAATTTTTAGCAGTGAGGGTGATTAACTATTGGAACAATTTATCTAGTATTATGTGGATTCTCCAAGTCATTAATGAGAATACTGAACACTACCAGATCCAGGGCTGACCCCTGTGGTACCCCACTAGATACGCCTTTCCACTTTGACAGCAAACTATTGATTACTATGCTTTGAGTATGGTCTTTCAACCAGTTGTACATACACCTCATAGTAATTTCATTTAGACCACATTTCCCTAGTTTGCTTACAAGAATGTCATGTGAGACTGTCTAAAACCTTACTAAAAATCAAGATCTATCATGTCTACTCTTCCCCCCCAAAACAAAAACAAACAAACTAGGCCAGTAATCCTGTCAATAAAGGAAATTAAGTTGGTTTGACATGATTTGCTCTTGACAAATCCATGCTGCCTATTCCTTATAACCCTATTATCCTCAACATTGTTTAATAAATTGTTCCAGTATCTTTTCAGGCACCGAAGACAGGTTGGGTAGTCTATAATCCCCCGAGTCCTCACTGACCCCTTTTTAAAGGCAGGTAGTATGTTTGCCCTTCTCCAGTCCTCTGGGACCTCACCCATCTTCCATGAGCTCTGAAAGAGATTTGCCAATGGTTCCCAGACTGTTTTAGCTAGTTCCTTAAGTAGCCTACGATTAATTTTGTCAGGCCTTGCCAACTTGAATACCTCTAACGCATCTAAATATTCTTTAACCTGTTCCTTCCCCCTTATTAATATTAGTAGTGTTGAGTATTTGGTCACCATTAACCTTTTTAGTGAAGGCTAAAGCAGAACAGGCATTAAACGCCTCAGCCTTCTTCATCAGTTATTAGCTCTTTCCCCGCTAAGTAGAAGGAAAGTGTAGGTATTCATTTTCTCTTGCTCCTAATGTAATTAAGAAACTTCTTCTTGACTTGCATGTCCTTTGCTAGGTGTAACCAAGATACAGAAAAATTGAGAGACCTGCACAGTCATGCACCAAGTCTGTGAAGACAAGCCTAACTCCAAGTCCTGTACCTTAACCACAAGAGCATACTTGCTCACAAACACCACGTGCAATGTAACCTCAGACCAGAAGTAAAGACCTTGCTTGCAAATAGGTAATGTTCAAAACAAGGACATCTGTGTTTGCTCCCCACCACGGACAGCCCATTCCAGGGACACATCACCTAGTAAGAGCAATGTACAGATGGTGTGTCTGAAACAGCAACTCTTCCCTTGTAATTAAGCAATGGTCTATCATTTGTTCAGACATAAACAGTAGGAAAGATTCTTTAATAGTGCATGCATTTTGTAACTTTAATTGATCTCTTGATTAAACAGATCCGAAATCTCAATATCGCAGATCAAGAAGTAGTAATACAAACTTAGCAGCAGAAACGGAAAAACCAAAAACAATGAATGGACAATTAGATGAGAACTAGTTATAAATGGCTCAAGGCTGAGGCTAGGCATTATTGGGGATGTGCTCCAAAACCAATACTAAAACTCTGACTGCTGCAAGACACTGAATGTGATGGGGAGGCAGCAAAATTGACTGAGTCACCCCAGAGACACTTTCCATCCTCAATATCAACCAATCTACTAAAGTGCTTCCTGAAGCCCTTGAGGAGAACAGCACACACCAAACCTTCATTTTGTATCTTCCCTTCATACTCCTTTCTCTTCCCTTACCATTAACAGCCTCAAACACAATAACCAAACCCATGCTATTTAGGATGAAGTTGTGCTCTCAAGATGCATGCTTATACCATTAATTGATTTCAAGTAAATGGAAGTGCCGTGTCCACCTGAAAGCTGCATTTGACCCTTTAACGCAGTGGTTCCCAACCAGGGGTACACATACCCATGGAAGTATGCAGGGGTCTTCCAGGGGGTACATCAGCTCATCTAGGTATTTGCCTAGTTTTACAACAGGCTACATATAAAGCACTAGTGAAGTCAGTACAAACTAAAATTTCTTACAGAGAATGACTGCTCTATATACACTATACACTGAAATGTAAGTACAATATTTATATTCCAATAGATTTCATAATTATATGATATAATGAAAAAGTAATATAGTGTGCTGTGACACTTTTGTATTTTTAAGTCTCATTTTGTAAGCAAGTAGTTTTTAAGTGAGACAAAACTTGGGGGTACACAAGACAAATCAGACTCCTGAAAGGGGTACAGTAGTATGGAAAGGTTGAGAGCAACTGCTTTAACTGGTTTAAATGTAAAATCTCCACTTTTGGGAAATCACTTTGAGACCACTGATGGTCCCTCCTGCCACCCATTTATGACCACTGTACACATTTATTAAGCATGTTCATGAATGCCTCCTATTAAGGAGTAACAGGTATGTCATCTGGGCCACCAATATAGCTTTCACGCAGCAATCCAGGGCATGGAGACAAGTTTTACTGGATTCAAAAAAGCCTAATTATTTTTAATCAATATGCCACAGGTGATGAGAGCCTATCTTAGCAGTCAAACAAAAAAAGGCTAAAGATCACTAGTGTATTTCTACTTTAATCATTCAAAACATTCTAGAATTTCAGGTTAAAACATGAAGTCTTTAGCTACCGTAATCAGAAAGGGCCATAATTCCCTTGACTGAGTAATTTAGTTTCAAATAAAATTTCATCTCAAGGCATTAGCGGGCCCTGACATATCATCTCAGCTATTCTGACTGCCTGAAGAAAAAGGCTCTTTTATTTCAGTTTCTTGAGAGTGCTTAGAAGTGCAGGCTCAGCTGTAAATCACTACCCGCTGCTTAGTCTCTAAAATAAAACTTTATTCTTAGCCTAAGTGCTTATTCGGGACTATGTGAATGCCCTGATTAGGCTCTCTCGCCTGTTAGAAGCTCTGCCACAACAGAAGCAGACAGAAAAAGATATCAAGTTCCACAGAAATTTAAGAGATTTACATAATTACAGATTGCACCTGTATATACATTTATCTGCCCTGTTCAAGAACAAGTTCTGCTTCTTACAAGGTAACACTATTTCTACAGGATGAAGCCCTGTACTCACTGAAGTCAATGTCAAAATTCACATAGACTTAAAGAGGACCAGAATTTCATCTATTAGCTAGTGTGGAGAGCCTTTATTAGGCAGATCTTATCCACGAATGCTTCTACTCCCATGACCCCAGTTAAAGACCAGTACTTGCTCCCTCATAAAGAGTTAAAATCTAATAGAGCTGTTCCTCAATTGTGCAACACTGCACTTTACGATATATGCAACTTTGAGTTCGTATTGCTGTCACTCTTGTCTTTCTCCTCCATCTCAATTATCTTGCCACCTGACATGACTTCACTATTTAGATCAGTGGTTTTCAACCTGTGGTCCGCACACTGTGTGAAGGGCCCGCAAGAGGTGACTATGAAAATAAAGTTTCAGATCCCAGAAAAGGCATTCCGTTTTTCTGATCAATCAAAAGTATGTGAATACCCCACCCAATGTCAAAACCCAGAAGTGTTGTCATTACCTTAGTAGCCCACAGTTTAGCACCCTCTCATGCTGCATCAAATGCCGTGCCAAGCACGTGCAACATTTATCGTTGAATTCTGTTCAGTCAGTTTTCAGTCTAAGATTTCTATGGTAGGGGTTCATGGACCACAGATTGAATTTGCATAGGGGTCCGGACCTCCATTTGAAAATTTTTAGGGATTTGTACATCAAAAAGAGGCTGAAAACAACTGATTGAGATAAGAAGTTCTTTGGGACAGGACCTGCCTTATTTTGCATTGTTACCTCACCCAGTACAATAGGGTTCCAATCCTGCAATACAAATTAATAAAAAGCAATGACGAGTTTCAAGGAATTACCTCAAGTTCACACCCTAAAGCAACCTGGGTAAAATAATTAACACTGTTACTCCTATGCATATAAATAGCCAGTCCTTTTCTGAGTATCACTAAAATACTGGCTCAACACTCTGCTCCAAGAGTGAATTTCACAGATTGCTTACACACAGACTGCATGAAGTAGAATTTTAATTTAATCATGTGCCTGTTTATTCTGGTATAAAGGGACAGGGTAAATAGCAGCCCGAGACACACCTTAAACATTTTAGCTCTCTTGGCTGTATCACCTTTCCAAATTAGGCAGTCCATACTTTCACTCCCTCACAAACGGAAACATTGTTCCACCCCGTATCCTACTTTTGTTGTCCTTCTCTAGACCTTCTATATTTCCTGCTTTTCAGAGAAGGGGAGACCCAAACCAAATGCAGTATCCAAGTTAGGGAGGGCTCAAATGATTTTGACAATGCTAGTGTAATATTTTCCATGCTATTTTTTATTCCCTCAATATAGCTGAGCAGCAGCTTATTTGTTACAGGACATCTCCCACTTTAGACAGAAATGTCTCCACATCAACCTGCCACTTATCCTTGATAAATTCCAATGCAGCAACAGGAGACCAGAGTTTTATAAGACTGACATTATCTCCTCATTATACATAATGCAGTATTATCGTCAGTTATTTTTAATAGTGGATTAGGGACTGGGACAGTGTAGAGACTGAGCCACAGAGGCAAGGCTAAATTGTAGTTTAAGCACCCGGCTGAAGATCAGAAAAAGGAAGCCCTTTCTAAGCAAGCAGCTCTGGGAGTAGAGAGAAGCTTCTCAATTCTTAGCCCTGAGTAAAAGACTTCATAAATGATGCGAAAGCCAAGCTGGGCCTCAGAAGCTCTGATAAAGGTAGAGATCAAAGTGAGGCATAGCAGCTGCAAACAGGAAGTGCTGCTCCAAGCTTGACTTGTCTTCTCTAATAATTACCGTAACAGAAAGTTAAACTAGTGAAGTAAAGTGACTTTTTCCTTCTCACAGGAGGAAGCCATGCAACAGTGGAACCTTCTTTCACTGCCAGGAACTTGTGTCCTGTGCAGGGGGAAGGTCAATTATTCCCAATGTAGCCATAACATCACAACGGTAATTTTCCCCAATCAGAGTCAACTCCTTTTTACAAGGAAAAACGAAGTCCCAGAGCAACAAAAAGGCATATCCTTAAGTTGAAGAGAGCATGAAAGAAAGACATCTCTCTGGCCAAGAGGGCCTCCAAAAGCCAAAGGAAAAACTAAGTCTACCCTTGCACTGTTGGTGTTTTATATCCATTTAGGCCTGTCAATTTCATTTATTACCACCTCTATTACTGAAGTGCCTAGGAGCCCAAAATATGGACAAGGACCCCATTGGGCTAAGCACTATACAAAAACAGAACAAGACAGTCCCTGCCCCAAATAGTGTGCATCAGTATAAAACTAGAGGGTTGCACACTTGGTTGCTTCAGTAGGCTGCACACGCTAAGAGCTCCTTGCATTCCTCCCCACTACCCCACCGTGGGTCACCCTCCCACCCCCTTCTATTTCCTGGGTTCCCTGAAACACCTCCCAACTCCTCCTTCATGCCAGGAGCTCTGTGCTCCCCCCCTCCAAACTCTTTTCCACCATGTTGGGAAGATGTTTATGGGGAGGCGCCTCCCACGCATGAGGGGAAGCATGGGAGATGCTTGTTTGAAAACGTAACAAGAGGCAAGTGGAGGCTGGCATCCTAGGCCGATCAGCAGCAGGAATCAACATCTCACTAGCGACAGAGATGACAAGTAGGGTGGGGAATAGGCCATGAAGAGCCTTGAAAATGCAGACAAGTAGCTTAAGTTGGATGCAATTGAAAAGGGGGGAGCCAATGGAGGGATGCTGTCATAAATATGGAGAGAAGGGTAGCATAAAATCCCTCCTTGGCAGCTGTACTGAATTGCCCTACCTGTAAGGGTTAAGTAGGTCAAATAACCTAGTTGGCACCTGACCAGAAGGACCAACGAGGAAAGAAGATACTTTCAAATCTGGAGGGAAAGGTTTTGCTTGTGGCTCTCTTTGTTGCTCCTCTCCGGACAGAGAGAGAAGCCAAGCATGTACAACATCTCCTGAAAATATACCTGGAATATTCCATCTAAAAAAATCACAGAAATTATAAGTAAGGCAAGGAAATGCATTAGGTTATCTTTTGTTTTAGCTTGTGACTTTTCCTAAGCTACAAAGGTAGTTTTATTCCTGTTTTTGTAACTAAAGCTGAACCAGAGGGGAATCTTCTGTGTTTTAAAACTTTTTATTTACCCTGTAAAGTTACCTTCCATCCTGATTTTGCAGGTGTAATTTTTACTTTCTTTATAAATAAAGTTCTTCTTTTAAGAACCTGATTGATTTTCAGTGTCCTGAAGACAAAGGGTCTGGTCTGTGCTCACATTGCTAACCAGTTTGTTTGTATATTATTAGAATCATAGAATATCAGGGTTGGAAGGGACCTCAGAAGGTCATCTAGTCCAACCCCCTGCTCAAAGCAGGACCAATCCCCAATTAAATCATCCCAGCCAGGGCTTTGTCAAGCCTGACCTTAAAAACTTCTAAGGAAGGAGATTCTACCAACGCATTCCAGTGTTTCACCACCCTCCTAGTGAAAAAGTTTTTCCTAATATCCAAACTAAACCTCCCCCAATGCAACTTGAGACCATTACTCCTTGTCCTGTCCTCATCTACCACTGAGAATAGTCTAGAACCATCCTCTCTGGAACCACCTCTCAGGTAGCTGAAAGCAACGATCAAATCCCCCCTCATTCTTCTCTTCTGCAGACTAAACAATCCCAGTTCCCTCAGCCTCTCCTCATAACTCATGTGCTTCAGCACCTTAATCAATTTTGTTGCCCTCCTCTGGACTCTTTCCAATTTTTCCACATCCTTCTTGTAGTGTGGGGCCCAAAACTGGACACAGTACTCCAGATGAGGCCTCACCAATGTCGAATAGAGGGGGACGATCACGTCCCTCGATCTGCTCGCTATGCCCCTACTTATACATCCCAAAATGCCATTGGCCTTCTTGGCAACAAGGGCACACTGCTGACTCATATCCAGCTTCTTGTCCACTGTCACCCCTAGGTCCTTTTCCGCAGAACTGCTGCCGAGCCATTCGGTCCCTAGTCTGTAGCTTTGCATTGGGTTCTTCCGTCCTAAGTGCAGGACCCCTTTATTGTCAAGCTTCTCCAAGAAAGGGGTGAAGGGGCTTGGGGGGATAGGGATTTCAAGTGTCCCTTCCCTGAAATTTTATGTAAATCACTAGGTGGTGGTGGCGGCAATACCGTCCAAGGACAAGGAAAGGAATTTGTGCCTTGGGGAAGTTTTTAACCTAAGCTGGTAGAATATAAGCTATGGGGGTCTTTCATGCGGGTCCCCACATCTGTAACCCAGAATTCAGAGTGTGTGTGTGGGGGGGAACCCTGACAGATGCAAAGAGAGGGGTGACATGCTCAAAGTGACTGACTAGGAAAATGATCTTTGCAGCAGCATTCTGAATGGGTATAAGCTGGGCCTGTCTGTATTTATCAAGGTTAGATACATGGATGTTGCAGTAATCAAGACACAAAATGACAACAGCCTGGATGAGAGTTTTAGCTGTGTGCATGAACAGGAAAGGCCAAATCTTAGAGATATTATGCAGAAAAAAATGGCAATATTTAGACATAGCTTGGACGTGAAAACCTAGAGAGGTCCAGATGACGCACAAGTTATGGGCCTGCCTGACAGGCAGGATGGTGGTGTTATCCACAGTGATTGAGAACGGAGAAAGAGAAAGTGGCTTGGGAGAAGATTAAGAGTTGAATTTTAGCCTTTGAGCTTCAACCGGTGGCTACCCATCCACAAGGAGATGTCAGAAAGATTTTAATTTGGACAGCAGGAGATAGGTCTGGTGTACAGAGGTAGACAATAGAGCAGGGGTGGGCAAACTATGGCCCGCAGGCTGGATCCGGCCCCTCAGGGCGCTGATCTGGCCCGCAGGATTGCTCCCCGTGGTGCCGCAGGCCCCGTGCCACTCTCAGAAGCGACCAGCACCACGGCCCTGGGGGGGAGGGGCAGAGGGCTCCGTGCATTGCCCTTGCTTCCAGGCACCACTCCCCGCAGCTCCCATTGACCAGGAATGGGGAACCGTGGCCAATGGGGAGCTTCGGGGGAGGTACCTGGAGGCGTGGCAAGGGCAGCACGCAGAGCCCTTTGGGGCCCCCCCCGGGGCCATGCAGGGTCATGGTGCCTGGCCTGGCCTACGCCGCTGCCACCCCAGAGCCACTTTAGGTAAGCAGCGCTGGGCCAGAGCCCAAACTCCTCCTGCACCCCACCCCCCAACTCTCTGCCCTGAGCCCCCTACCACACCCCCATACACCCCAACCCCCTGCCCTCTGCCCCTGCCACATCCCAACCCCCTACCCTGAGCCCCCTGCTGCACCCCGCACCCCTCCTGCACTCCTGCCCTGAGCCCCGCCGCACCCCTCTTGCACCCAACTCCCTGCCCTGAGCCCCCTTCTGCACCCCAACCCCCTGCCCTGAGCCCCCTCATACAGCCCGCACCTCTCCTCTGCCCCAATCCCTTGTCCTGAGCCCTTTCCTGCACTCCGCACCCCCTCCCGCACCCCCACCCCCACCCCCGCCCTGCATACAATTTCCTCAACCAGATGTGGCTCTCAGCCCAAAAAGTTTGCCCACCCTGTCCTAGAGTAAGCAGCATGTAGATTGCAGTTGAATTTGTGTTTGCAGAGATTAGCCAGAGCTGGAGGGAGAAGGGGACCAAAGGCAGATCCCTATGGAACTCCCATGAGGAGGCTCCTCCACTGAAGGATCAATTAAAGAGACAACAGAACCAGGAGAAGACAGTTACAGAATGCCAGCACGAAGAGCAGGTCATCTGTGTCAAAGACAGTTAACAGGTCAGGAAGGATGAGGATGGGGTAGTGATTCTGAGAGCCAGCTCTGAAAAAGTCATAGAGACTTTGGCAAGAGCAGTTTCAGTGGTGTGCCAGAGGCAGAAGCCATACTGGAGAGAGTTCAGGATAGAATTTGGGGGAGACAGACTCCACAGAGCAATCATAAACAGTGTGTGCACCAAGCTTTGAGATGAAAGAGAGAAGGGAGATGGGGTAGTATCTGGAGAGGCAAATGGGGACAGGTTGGTTTTTTAAGATGGGAAAGACTAATGCTTGTTTGTACTGAGGGGAAAGAACCAGGGGAGAGTGAGAGGTCAAGGCAAAGAGTAAGGGAGGTGATGATAGTGGGTGTGAAGGTGATCAAGAGATCGAATGGGATCACTGGGGCAACAGCAAGGTTACAGAATATGAGAAACTTCTGCATCTGTCACAGGGGAAAAAGAGGCAACAGTTGTAGGAAAGGAAAGGAAGGCAAACCGAGAGACTTATAAAATTGACAAAACAGCATGTCTTAAAAAAGCCATCAGAGATCCTATGTGGAGCGAGAACTGGAGTCAAGAGGACAAGAAGGTTTGAGAAAGTAGGTCAAAGGTGGCAGTTGAGAGCATGAGATTCAATTAAGCTGAAAAGTAAAGCTACTTAGCAAGGAAGGTGGCATAACTGAAGCTGCAGAAAACTAATTTGTAAGGGAGGAAGTCAATCTGGTGATCACTTCTGGCAGAAACTGTCTCAGCAGCCCAAAAGCAGGAGTGGCAGAAGTGGATGCTGGGGATGACCAGGGCTGGAGGTTGGCAGGACAAACCTTGTAATGAGGTAGAGGGACAACAGAGTCAAGGATGGTGGCAAGTAAAGCATGGAGAGAATCAACAACCACATCAACGGAAGCAAGGAAGAGACGGCAGGAAAGAGAGGGATGAAAGCATATGAGAAGTCATCAGTGCTGATGGAATGGAAGTCACAGAGAGGGCATGCAGGAGATGCTGATGGCCGATGCTGAAAGAGACCAGGAGCGAGCTGGACAGGGGGAATAGGGTAGCAGAGAGATAGAAAAAGCAGTGCTTAGCAAAGATCAGAGCCGTCCCTAGCAATTCTGGGGCCCTACACAGCCCCCCTCCGGGGGGGGGCCCAAGACCTCTGTGGGGGGGGGGGAGAGAAGCAGGAGGGTGGCCCCAGGCCTCCACAGGGGAGGGAGTGGGTCTGGCTTGGGGAGTAAGGGGGAACCTCCCCAGCGCTCACCTGCAGCGCGGCTGAGGCCGGGTTGCTGCACTTCCCACCCCCAGTGATGCAGCCCAAGCCCTGCTGCAGAACTCAGGGGAGCGGGGGCGGGGAAGGGGCCCTGGGGAAGAGCTGGACCAGCAGGGGCTGGAGCAGCATGCAGCTGCGCAGGGCACCACAAAATCTGGTACCCCAAATTTCCTCGTGCCCTACGCAGCTGCATACTTTGCGTATGGGTAAGGATGGCCCTGGCAAAGACCAATCAAGTGAGCGGCCGTTCTGGTGAGTGGGACAGTTGATCTAGGGAAGCAGGTTGAAGGAAGAGGTGAGGATGTGGAAACGTGAAGCTAGGGCGTTGGATGGGTCAGCAACAGGGAAATTAAAATCCCCAAGGATGTATGTGGGAGATTGTGAGGAGAGGAAGAGTGAGAGCCAGGAATTGAAATCAGAGAGGTAGGTCATGGGGAGGAATTGGGCAAACAGGGGATGACAGTGACATGGAGGGGGAGAGGAGAGACAAAGTCAGGTGCAGTGCTGTTCCTGCTCTCTCTCATTAGAAGGGGGAAGAGAGAGGGAGAGGAGAAACCTAACATCCCCACCACGGTCTGACACAAGGGAGGGAGCATTAGAGGAAGAGAGGCCTCTATAAGAGAGGACAGCTGAAGAAGCAGTGTCAGACAAAGAGATCTAGATGTCAGAGCCAGGAACTAGAGGTAGCGAGATACGAATCAGTCATAGATGGCTATGGTTTCAAGAGAGGGAGTGAGCATTCCAGAAAGAGTAAGGGAGAAGGATTGGCATGAGGTCAGGAACAGCAACATAAGAGGGGTGGGGCTGGGTGTGGAAGGTACAGAAGAGGAGATGGAGAAAGGGCCAGGTTGGGGCATGTGACGATGTGACGCAGCAGGGAGGGGGGAGTGTTGACCTGGGAACGTGCCCTGGGGATTGGAGACCTGAGAGCCTGTAACCTGAGCCAGGAGGGGAAGGGGGAGGTAACACCTCTGCCCAGGAATGTGAAGACAGGCTGCAGAAGGGAGCCTGCTGGGGGGGGTTTAGTTTCAGTTTGGGGCCGGGTGGAGGAACACAGGGAACCCCATGGCTGGGGTCTAAGCTCCCTGCTCACCCAGAAGGACTTGACTGAGGGGTCCTGGGTGTACCCACAAGCTCTGTTTTGGACTGTGTTCCTGTTGTCCAATAAACCTTCTGTTTTACTGGCTGGCTGAGAGTCTCAATGAATCCCAGGAAGAGGGGTGCAGGGCCTGGACTCCCCCACACTCCGTGACAGGGAAAATGTCACCAATGGTGAGGAGGAGGAAGGTGTGATGTGGGATAAGGATTTGTGTTGGTGGGAGGAGAGAGGGAGATTGGGATGGGGACAGAAAGAGGAGCTGGTTGAACTTGTTAGAACTGTAAAGGGGAGAGGGCAACAAGGAAGGGGAAATGGAGCCATTGGGGGGAAATAGGGAAGATGGGGAAGAACAAAAGTTGTGATGGGGCATGGTGAGAGCAATGCACGAGTGGCAAATGGGTAAGATTACATTAGAAAAGCAGAGTGTGAAAGTTCTCATTCCATGCCTTCCACTAAAGCGATCACTGCAAATCTGCAGCAACAAATCTAATATTTCAAAGGCATTGGGAGGAGGGAGAGCTCAGTAGTTTGAGCACCGGCCTGCTAAACCCAGGGTTGTGAGTTCAATCCTTGAGGGGGCCATTTAGGGATCTGGGGCAAAAATTGAGGATTGGTCCGACTTTGAGTAGGGGGTTGGACTGGATGACCTCCTGAGGTCCCTTTCAACCCTGATATTCTACGATTCATGAGATAACTCCTCCTTGGATAGGATTTGCCACTCCAGGTGAGACTAGAGGTCAATCAAATCCCAGTGTCTTGACACTAGCAGGGCCCAATACCAGATACCTCTAGAGCAGTGTTTCTCAACCTTTTTGACACCAGGGACCGGCTTGCTGCCTTCCTAAACTATGTCACAGAGATCTCAGGGACTGGCGCCAGTCCATGGACCGGTCAATGAGAAACACTGCTCTAGAAAAAAGTAGTAGCCCCTCCCTGTAACAGGCTTGTCATTTCAGAGTCATACACTTAGCCAGCAACATCCTAGGAGAACCCTGTGATAGACTGACTGCCACAATACACCAGTCCAGGGCTCAGGGATTGCAACACTTGCCTCCTTAACCAAGTGTCACTAGTAGTTCATATCTTACTGGAATTTTCTGTTCTTCACAGCTTATAAATACCTTCACGGTAACCTTAAGAGGAAGGATAGAAATTATTCAGTTTCAGAGACAACAGGACAAAAAGGAATGACCAGAAACTAAAGGAGAAAGAGTTCAGGTGACATATTAGGGAAACATTTTTAGAGTCAGTAGTTGGGTAGTGGAGGCGCCCCGATTGCAGTGATATTAGAAGAGATTAGATAAAATGCTTTGCAGTCTACACGAATACAGCACTGTTGACATGAAGCCAACTCTGGGGTGGCAGGCAGCAATCAACTAGCACACAGCAACAAGCACAATAGTGGAATATGGGAGGGAAAGTGTTAGTTAAGAACATAAGGGCAAACCCTAACTCTTATGTAAATCAGCAGGAAATCATTAAAGTTGACACAAAGCAGACAGAATCCTACTTTTTAAAGTCTCCTCTTTAAGTCTCCCCCATATTCTGTAAGCTGCATGGAACCCATATTTTTCTGTGCTAGGAAGGATAAAGGGCTGAGGTGACCCTGCCAGAAAGCTAGGTGTTGGAAACCTGAGGCTTGGATCTCTGGCCACTAGGGCTAGGTAACTATTCTCTACTTTATTCTCCAAGAAAGGAGAAGTTAGCCTTGCAAACTGCAGTGGGTCAGATTCCATGTACCAAGTGGCCTTTTCTGGCCTTGCAGTCTAGATGCTGCTAGTGTGGACTCCATCGTCCTCTCTGCTGGAGAGTAAGCAGTCTTCTAGTGCTGTGGTGGTTCAATCCAAGCCTTCACAGGCTGGAAGCTGGAACTTGGAACAGTTCCAGATTCCCATTAAGTAATTACACATCTCACCATTATGATGATAACATATGGGCTCTTTAACCCAGTGAAAGGACCCTTGTTATTCATTACACTTAGCCTTCTCCCCTATTCAGCAGCCAATCTCTTCCCTGATACAGAGAATAAAACCTCTGCTCCAAAGGAAGCTTTTTAAATTGAATTTTTTACTACTTCATATAAGACTTCAAAAGTCTGATCTTCTGTAAAGAATGACTGTCTCCGACTGAAAAGCCAGCTCCAATTTAATCTCCATATTCTTCTGCTGCTCAGAAACCACTTAAGTGTCACCCACGCAGTTTGTGACGAAAACTAAACCTCCTGCTAACTGGCTCCTTCCCATTTAATCAGAAGATACGAAGCTTTTGTGTTGATGATTTCAGTAAGAGAGCATCTGCCTGGAATTAGCTATTAGCAGCATTTGTCTCTGCTATGTCAATAACTCAAGGCAATTATCTTATGTGCCGTTACTGGACGGCTCAGTGTCAAGTACAGATTCTCACTTTTTTTTATCAGCAGCACCTGTTAGCAATGTTAGCAAGCAAAACTGTAACAAACTACAAAGCTATTTCAGAGTCTGCCAGCACCATTGTGAAATCTCTATTTGCAATTTAGAGCTCAGCCAAGGCTTCACATAGAAGGTCTAAATTCAAGCAAGCAACCACTTCTGCTTCAAATTCTGTGCTTGTTCTTACACAAAAGTAGGAGCGGACCCATTATCTTTCCCTCAGGCCTGATCTACACCTAAAAATGTATATAGGAAAAGCTATGTAGATTAGGGGAATGCTTTTTTTTTTAAAAAAAACAAAACAAAACACAGAATAGCTATGTCAGTATAAACCCTTGCATAGAGGCAGTTTATATGGGCAAAAACGTGCCTTTGTCAGTATAGCTTATGTCTCTTGGAGAACTGGTGTAAACTGTGCCAACAGAAACACGTTTATGCCAGTATAAGCTACCTCTATGCTAGAATGGTTTGCCAGTATAGTTCTATATACATAGGTACGCCAGTAAAACTTTTCAAGTGTAGAAAAGACCTTGTTTATTTTTTGGGAACCTATCACTAGTATTTACCCCCCGAACGATTGAAATACTCTTTACCAATCCATAATATAGCCAACATAGAACTACAACAGTGAAAAACTTATAGAAATATCAACAGCAATTAAATGTTTTTTAACCAATCTGCCATTAACTGCAGTCGGTTGTAACCCTCAAATCACACCAGGCACCATGCATTCTTCCCTTCGCTTAGCCCACAACCTATTTTCTGAAGGCATCAGATGTCTCTAAAAAGAAGTTTGCTACTACATTTGAGTCTCCCTATTTCATGGCAATACCGTTTAAATTATTGGGATTAAAGTAGAAAATGTCAGCACTTTTGTAAGTAGAGGACACCAACAAACTAGAAACTTCCACTTCAGTACTCTCTGGCAGCTTATGAAGAATATGTTAAGAAGAAGAGTTGTTTTTAATATGGACTGCATCTTCTTCCTGAAGAAGTTAAGGTATGAATTTTCCACCTGTGTTATAAATGAGGGAGGAGCCTGAAAATAAGAAATGACTTAAAAAGAAAGGTAATTCTCCTGGTACGGACAGTGCCAAGGAAAACTCACCTGCTCTCCGCAAAGGTTCTCCTTTGACATTATTTTAATTTCCTTGTTGTGAGTAAGATTCTTCTGGGAAGCATTAGCAGTATGAGATGTTTACTTCTTTTGACTGTGATTGTCGTGACATGTACTGCTTACCAACAACCTGACTGCACTATTAGTGAATCTGCTGACTTATGTTTGCAATGGTGACTCCTTCCATTGGCGACATGCTCTCTTTCCCTACTCAGTACACACTGTCACTAATCGTTAGCTTCATTATTCTTGCAGTGATCATGGTGACATTAATTACCTCTCGGCATCTTGTCATTAATTAGCAAACTTATTAAATAGAGATGTGGTGTGACTTGTTTGCATTCTTGTCTCAGAGAGTCCAGTGAACTGTTTAAAGCCAAGCTTCAGTCAAAGAAAGTTTTTTCCATGTCAGTTCTACTTGGTTTACTGATTAAAGTCAAAATTTGCTTGTGACAGCTCTGAAAAGTTGACCTGAAAGCACTCTGAAATCATGGAAGGAGAGGCAGTCAACACAACTAAGCATTGTTGTAACCACAGAGCAGCCATTTGAATTTTATTCTGCCTCATGCATCATCAGCGTGATCACCAGTCAAGGTCTGGCTCCAGAACCTTTATTGACAAATACAGAGGTGGCAGAAAAAGCCCCATGCTATTTCCTGGTAAAAGGTTGAAATAGCAGTTAGGAAAGTCGGGTTTGAACTAAAGGAGAACAAATATGAAGTACCAGAAGCCATTTTCATGGCTTGTCATAACCTTGCTTTCATATTCATTTTAATATTAAGTTATTATACTATCAATACAACCATTCTGAAGCATCCTTCATGCCTGCAGCCTGAAAATACTTTACAGAGTTAAAAGCAAAACAGAAAGGCAGAAAGGACAAAAAGGAACTACATGAGCAGATGAAGCAAGAGACTGCAGAAAGAAATGGCATAAGAGGTAGGTTGGAGCAGGTCCATAGAGGATTTTTAAATATATATTGTTTTAAGTAGATTTTCTGCTTTGTAACTGCTGTGAAATATCTTAGCACCCAATTCTTACACACAAGTAATCTCATTGAAGTCTGACCATTGTCATGGATAAGGGTTGCAGGATAGGATCCTTATTCAAGGGCAAAGGTCTAATCTTAGTGTGACACTGGCAGACCGGGTGCCAGCTCTTGCCAAGGCTGTAGGCATCAGCTGAGCACTGACAAATTCATAGCTGGAAACCAGACCAGCTCACCTGTATGTTAGTATAGTTCAAGATAGGTGTTAGACTTATAAGAATGTGTTTAGACTCTATGGAATGCTTGTAAGTTGCTGCATGCATTAATTTCACTCATAATGTCTCTATCCCATGCTATAAGGGGATATGTAAGTTTTGCTTTACAATTGTAAAAATGCTTGCTCTGAACCTGTGGGGAATGGCCTACTGCACATCAAGAAGGACCATCAAAACTAAATGGGCCACTGTGGAACATCAGGATATAAAGACTTGGTTAATGTCCCTCTGAAACCCATGAAGGTGCTACGTGCAGGAGCCCGTCCCATCAGCTTGAATGCTGGAAGAAGGGGATAAAAACAGGGACATAAGAAGATGTTCTCGTTCTCTTTCTCATTTGCTGTTTGACCCTTACAGGGCTGGAGCTATGAAACAGAGGCAGAGAGGTCCTAGGTCAACCTGGGTTAGCCCTAAGACATTCAGTGTTGACAAGTGACAACAACTCTGTCATCTTTTAAAACCACAGACCGTAACTAATTTGTGTATATAGGTTTTCCTGCTTTAACCAGTAAATAACTAATTTCTTTTCCCTGGTTAATAAATCCTTAGTTTACTATAGGATTGGCTACAAGTGTTGTCTTTGGTGTGAGATCTGAGGTACAAACTGACCGAGGGTAAGTGACTGATCTCTTGGGACCGGAAACAACCTGAATCTTTTGTGACCTTTGGGGTATGGAAACCATCTATCACTAAGTCCAGCTTGCCTGAGTGGCAAGACAGACTGGAGTGCCCAATGGGACTGTCTGTGACTCCACGATAAGACGGTTCTAGTGCTTCAGGAGTTCACATCTGTTATTGGATTGGTGAAATCTAATTAGAGAACGTATCTCCAAGTCACTGAAATTATTTAGAAACAAATTTACTATTTTAATCACAAGACTAGAGATGTATACACCAGCATATTAGAATAAATTGGTTTCTATTGACATTCTGGGCTGTATTTTCTCAGGGACACCAAAAATGTACCTGCAACACGTGCGTATTTCTATACAGACTTATTTGGTGTATGCAATTTAGATATATTGTAGGCATCATTTCAAACCCCTGGGATTAGGAGGATAAAACACTTGACCCAAACTATACATATAACAAGTGTATTGCAAGATCCATGTTTTGCCCAGGAACCCTCCATTAAAACATGCTGTCACACCGTAAAAGAGGGCATACAGTTTTATCTTCTACAACACCAACAAAAATGTATGGGTTATCCTTGCTGTTGCGATTACTGCATGAGCCCTCATTACTCTGACTCCTATTAGGGTTGGAGAAGTCTGTCCTCTCATTTTCTATAATTATGAATGTCACTGACTTGATTATAATTACTGCCACTATCATTACAATTGGTTGTTCTGGCTTCTCTCCCAGCCCCCTCATCAGTGCTGGGACAGGCCTGTTATTAGCCCCTGTATTATTCTCTACGTTAGTGGAATGGGTGTGATTGATGATCTCCTGCTAAACATTCTCACTTATACACAGTAGTAGCTGTGAATAGTCATTCTCAAAACAATTATCTGCATATCTATTCTAACATACAGATTGTGATAACTGCATAATTTAAAAGCAACCCACACTGGTAACTCCAAATGTTATAAGCAGCATACAGCCTACCATCCACTCACTCATAGCTTCTGGAAGTAGACCAAGAATATATCTAGTCTCGCCAGTGTACTACTTCTCCTCCTCCTCATGCTCCCTGATGAGTGCAGGTGATAGGGAACCAGCACCTAACTTCTTCTCCCATACTGATGTCCCCTGACTCCCTTGTCTTCTGACCAGTAACCATTATAGGTAGGGGCCAACACATAACCTGTGTCCTTAGAGTGAAGCCCCATATCTCTTCTCTTTGGTCCTGACCTACAGAAGTTCAGTGCACAGCTCACATCACCAGGTCAGTGCTTCTTGGCCCTTGAGCACCAAAATGTCCAAAGTGTCACCTCTGCAAGACATAAGAAGCCCAACTCTCCAGGGTGGTGGTCCTCATACCTGCTCTTAGCCTCAAGATCCTATATTGATGCAGATAGGAGGAGTCACATCTCCCCTGAGCAGTACAAGCTGATCCAAGAACTTCATGACTATCATTTAACAAATCCTCTCTGGGGGACACGAGACCTGTGCATGGACTGCCTTGCTAGTACAGCACCCCAGGACTTGTAACTTTTGAGGGAAGAGGCTAGCGCACAGCCCTTCCCCAGAAGACGTACCCTCTAAAGCCTGCACTCCAGAAGGTCAGATCAGTCAGTCTCTGAAGTACAGTCTCCCTGTTCTTCATGCTAAGCCTTGTCCTACAGAGAGGTAAGGGCCACGCTTCATCCTCAGATGGAGGACAGCCAGGATAGTGCCCAGCCCTGTACCTCCAACTGCTGGTCTGCAGCCACTGCAGGAGAGGGTCCCCCCCCCCCACACAGCCCGGAGCCCGTGTCCGCCCCCCACAGCCCGTAGCGTGTGTCCCCCACACAGCCCGTCCCCCCCCACAGCCCGTAGCGTGTGTCCCCCACACAGCCCGTCCCCCCACACAGCCCGTAGCGTGTCCCCCCCCCACAAAGCCCGTCCCCCCCCCCAGCGTGTCCGTCCCCCCCAGCCCGTCGCGTCCCTCTCCCCCGGGGAAAGGGCGCACCTGCCCCCGCCACGACGCACCGAGCCCCATCGCCCATCGCCCCGGGGCCCCGCTCGCCCGCTGCCCTGACCTGCAGCCGCTGCAGGTAGGAGGCCGGCGCGTAGCCCGTCTCCCCGGAGCCGGCGCGGGTCACCAGCCACCAGTGCTGGTTGCTCCGCTCCAGCAGCAGGAAGGTCTCCCCGGCGGCGAGGGGCAGCGAGTTGGGCTCGGCGGAGCGGAAGCTGTACAGGGCCCGGTACATGGCGGCGGGCGGGCAGGAGGCCGGCGGCGCAACGCGGCCCCCAGGTGCCGGCTCTCGATGTCAACACACACCCACCCACCCACCAACGCGCTGCGTCATCCATGCCTGTGACGTCACCGCGTAGCCCCGCCTCCTGGTCTGCCCTTCTGTTAGACGTGCGCGCCCCCTGCTGGCCCGGCTTAGCGAGTCTGCTGCTCCCGCGTGACTCTTGCCTGGGCATCCCTTCCCCCCCCCGCATGGGGTATCTCCGCCACCCTGCATGGCTCCTGCCTGGGGCATCCCCTCCCCCCCTGCATGGCTCCTGCTCCCCCGCCATGGATCAGCGGCAACCTCCACCCCATGGAGCAGCCCCTCACCCGCCACCCCACCTGGCTCCTGTGCCCCCAAGGGCATCCCCTCACCCCTCCACATAGCTTCTCCACCAGGTCATGCATCCGATGAAGTGGGTATTACCCATGAAAGCTTTTGCTCCAATACGTCTGTCAGTCTATAAGGTGCCACAGGACTCTTTGCCGCTTTTACAGATCCAGACTAACACGGCTTCCCCTCTGATACAGCCAGGTCATTACTGTTTTCTGCCCCCACGCCAGGCATATGCCATTCTTCCCATGCCACATCACTCCCATCTCCTCCCCCAAGTCACATAATACCTCTGCCACCCCATCACCCCCTCGCAGCATATAAACCCTTTGCTGTGTGGCCACTGGCTACCATTGCCTTTCATCTGAGGATATCCCCACACTGAATCACTCTCACTGATTGCCCCCCTCCCTGCCTCCAGTGTCAAGCCACCATTCCCCTGGTGCCCTCCTCACCCCAGCTCCATGGACCCCAGTCACTACAGGGTGTTGTAGAGCCATGATTCTGGAATGTGGACATGAGTTTTATAAAATAAAAATTGGAATGGATTCCACCTCCTTTATGCTGCTCCGGCAGTGTAAACGGGCCGTGAGAGCCCCTGGGGGAACTACATGGTGCAGGAGTAGCATAGGTCTGACATATGTTGCCCTATGCTCCCCCAGCACCTTGCCACCCTTAGGGTATGGGCGAAGGTGGGAGGGGTAGGAAGAGTGAGGCCACAGCACTTTGTACTCTGGCTATTTTGGAATGCAGAACACCCCATTGGACGCCCACTAAGTTACTATAAGTTAGATCATCCTCCACGGTTGGGGACAAATATTAGGATGTATACGGCATGAGATAGGGAATAATACAGAAAAAAATACAATACCATTATATAAATCAAAGGTTCACTCTTGTCTGGTATGCCCTGTGCAGTATTGATCACCCCATCTCAAAAATACTACTGCAGAATATTGCAGGTTCAGAGCAAACAAGGAGAGTGATCAAGGAGCTAGAAAAACTCTCACAGGAAGAGAGCTTGAGAAGATTGGGATATTTACCTTAGAAAGGAGATGAAGAAGAGGGGACATGATATAAGTATATACCATTACAGACATAACAGTGATGTTAAAAGAACATTAATAAAGTTAATTCAGCCCCCTTGTGCATCTGCATTGCAATACAGTCTTTAATTGCATAATCACATACTATTTTCTCCACCAGAACCCTGCCTCATTTAGTGCATAGGCTGGATGCATAGTGCTCACTGAATGAGCAGCTATTCAGTATTTGTCTTTTCCTTGTTCAATTGTGGCCCTAGGCTTTATTTACTGCATGTTATTCAAACATTGCTCTGAAGACAGATTTATTGGTTTCCTCAGGGTTTTTCTACAGTACTCATCACTATAGCATCTGAGTGCTGCACAAATATTAATTTATTTTCACAACTGCCTTGTCAGATGATTAGGTATTACTATCCCCATTTTACAGATGGGAGCTGAGGCACAGAGAGATTAAGGTCAAAAGTAGAGCTGAGCAGATGGATACAGGATTTTCTGTTCTGTTCAAAAGTCCAAGATTTTGAAAAAAAAATTAATTCCTTAGCAGAACAGGAGAAAAAACATCTCAGAAGTTTTCATAGAATGGCTGTATGGCTGGCAGCCTGCCTGCCATCTTGGAGGGCAGCCCAGGAAGCTGGCCAGGGGGGAGACTGGCCACTCACCTCCCCGAGACGGTGGGGGGGTCCCTGGGTTCCACTTTTTTGCGCAATGCACAATATATTTGTGCAACACACTGCCAAAGATTGTCACTGAAACCAAGAACTTGGCCTAATTCAAAGAGGGACTGGACATTTATATGGATAGGAAGAATATCCAGTTATTGTAGTTAAAATAAAATAAAATGAAGCAGGGATATAAAACTTCTTGCTTTAACGTTGAAGTCAACCTCTACCCATTACAAGCAGGGAACTGGCCTAGCTGGAATTAGGGTCTGATTCAGTGTGGCAATTACTTTGTTCTGAAATCAGTCTCTCACCCATTCTACCCAGGCAGGGGCTGCTGTCAGGTACATTTAGGAAGTAATATTGTGTAATATGGCAGGAGTCTTATCATTCAATGACACAAAATCACTTAAAATGAGACAAAGTTCAAAGAACAGTGAGTAGCACACAATGCAAAAAATACAATGGAAATGAAGCAGTCTTTGGTTTGATGAATACCCAGCAGAGGGCAGTAAAGATTCATGAAACAATCAGGTCTCCAAGTAGCAGCCGCCTGTGTCTGTATCCACAAAAAGAACAGGAGTACTTGTGGCACCTTAGAGACGAACAAATTTATTTGAGCATAAGCTTTTGTGAGCTACAGCTCACTTCATCGGATGCATTCAGTTCATTTTCAGTTTTCTGTACTAGTACTTAGAACACTGGGCCCAACTATGCCCTGAGATTCATGGAGTTAACCAGATGTGTGCAAGCAGATCAAAGGGTGGGACTGGGCCCAGTGCATCAAAGCACACCTGTGCTCCTTGGTTTATTCCCAGTGTTGAGACTCCTATTTAATTTCCCACTTTATATGTTCATCCCAATTCTTTTGCCTGACTCTTATCTTCATCTCCTTTGCATGCTCCCTTGTTTTGAGCCTTCTACAGTGCTGGCCCCTCTAACAAACAGTCTCCCCAACAGATATCTCCTTTCTCCTTCAAATCCTTCCTTAGAAGCCACCTCTTTAAACAGCCCCTTCTCATCATTAATAATCCCAACATACTCCCCCTCCTATCTGCTGCATTGTCTTATTGGTCGCAATGTTGTTGTAGCTGTGTTTGTCCCAGTACATGAGAGAGACAAAGTGGGTGAGGTAATATCTTATATTGGACCATCTTCTCTTGGTGAAAAAGACACCAAAGTTGATCCACTTCACCTGCCCTGTCACTGTCTGTATTGTCTTATTCACACAGTAAGAACTTGGTTTGCACAGCTTCTTACTGGCCTCCATGGGATTTTTGCATGCTCAACATCTTTCATGGTAGGGAGCATGTAAATTAACTTCTCCATAGGACTAAGGTGATAATCACTACATGCGCTCTAGAGATGCGCCAGGTCACTACTGAACCATGTAAAGGAGAATTGCTTTTAGCCGCTATCTTTTGAAAGACATCAGATAATCAATTAAAGGCTAAGAACCTCATTCAGGCTTTTGCTACCTCTGATACTTTACAGTTTGAGACCCTGGAAATTGCCCCAGTTTGACTAAGTAGATTCCAAATGGATTGAGTGAAATGAATGCCTTGCACTCACCCCTCTGGTGTGAAATCTTCACTTGGTTTCTGAGTGCCTTCTATCGACTTTCTTAAACCAGCTTAAGAGTGTCCACATGAAAGGGCTGCACTGATTTAATTACATCCATTTTAGGGTGATCAGATGTCCCAATTTTATAGGGACAGTCCCAATTTTTGGATCTTTTTCTTATTTAAGCTCCTATTACCCCCCCCACCCCCTGTCCTGATTTTTCACAGTTGCTGTCTGGTCACCCCAATCCATTGGGAAACTGATTTAGTGCAAGTTGTCTGTGTAGATCAGCCCTGAGTCAGTACGGCTCATTCAGCTCTCACACAGGGCAAAGACAGAATCGTTTCATGGCAGACAGAGGACCCCACCCTACGGCACAGACAGCAGGCTCTGGTCCCATTTGTTTTATTGTGACCTTTGAGCCAATTCTCTCTTGGGTATAAATGTGGGTGACCGATGAACCAAAAAGTTCCCCCTCTTGGTGGGTTGTGAAAGGGAAAGTGTGTAAGAAAGCACTCATCTGCCACTTAGCCCTTTATATGATCTCACTAGTATTTAAAAAAAAAAAAACAGCCAAGATTAAAATAGCCGAATGCACAAGGCCAGCCAGCTCCTCAGCTAGGTTTTCCTCAAGAGAGGGGCTGAGCTAATGACAGAATGAAAGCCTGGGGGAAGGCCAGAGGTTAGCTTTGTCTCTTGGGAACATTAGACTCTGTTTAGTGCAGACTTACATATTGCTGTGGAATCTGCTAAGAGCTGGGTTTGGATTATCATTTTAATGTTTTTTACTCCACCAATGTGTAAAAGAGGCAATGGGAGAGGAAAGGAGGAATCTGGTTGTCAGCTGAAGGCTCCCCTGCATGTAGTGATCCAGTAGGTCAGGCATGGAAGCAGCAAAAATGAAGCAAGTATTTCGTCAAAGCAGCAAAGCCCTTTGAGCACGCAGTTCTTCACTGGATCCCTCCCTGTACCTCTCAGGGTATGTCTACACTTTGAGCTAGGGGTGTGAATCTCACACTAGCTGAGACTGAGCCAGTTAAAGGGTAGCTGTGGCTGCACAGCCGGAGGGAAGGCACATACCCACCAGGGACCCCAGGCACATAGTCAAGGCAGCTAGCCCTTCCTGTTGCTTGTACTGTTGTGGCTACACTCTATTTTAGCATGCTAGCTTGCTGACAGTTAGCGCCTGTGTCCTTGAGCTACGAATCACACCCCCACCTCCAAATGTAGACACATCCTCAGAGGGTAGGTCTACCCTGCAGTCAGGGGTGACTGCAGCAAGTGTAGACGCACGCAAGCTAACTTTATTCTGGCTAGATCCAAGCTAGCTCTAGTAACAACAGCAGTGAAGCAGCAGCAGCATTGATTGCTCGAGTGTGCATCCAGGGTCCTGGGCAGGCAGGGCTAGCCCATGCAGCGGCCTGTGCTGCCCTACCTTCACTGCTGTTGTTACTTGAGCCAGCTTTGAGCTAGCTAGAATAAAGTTAGCTCGGGTACATCTACGCTTGCTGCAGTAGCCCCTCCTGAGTGCAGGGTAAACATACCGAGATCGCTCGGCCCGCTGCACTGTTCAGAGCCTGCCACGGGGTCACAGATGAAGCAGAACCAACCTTAACACTTGTACAGTGCAGTGGTTCTCAACGTTTCCATACCACAACCTCACATTACAAAAGAATAAACCTTTGGGACCCCTGTCCCAGCTAGCCCTCAAGGAAAAGTGGGTGGCCATGACTGCCTGGGCGAGACCCCGTGTGGTAATGCTTTACAACTGCTACCAGTGAACAAGGAATGTCTCCTTGCCCTGCTCTGAGGCTGGGGTGGGGGGGAGCATTGCATCTGTCCTGGCAGTAAGCTTGCAGCCCTCTGGAGAAGGGCAGAGATCTGCTATAACTGCACTCTTTGCTGTTTGTTATTATTGCTCTCTGACTTCTTTCTAAAATGCCACTCCCTCTCATGTGCACTTGCACACACCAAGCCCAGGAGCTTCACAAAGGGCCTGTAGGACACAAATAGGAGTTTCCACGTGGTGAACCCCAACTCTCACCTGACAGCACAACAGCAAGGGGCTTGGATCACAGCTAATTCCCCCAGCCCAGGGGCTGTGTGCATGCAAAGGGACAAAAACCTTACCTCACACAGCTAGCATAACAAACCCAATCCCCCTCAGCACTGGGGCATGGAGAAGGGGGTGACAGCAAGACCAGCAAAACGAGGGCAATTTCCCCCACTGATGGGGGGAGTTCAGTTCTCTTTAAAAAACACAAAGAATGAAATGATAAAGTCTGCACTGGTCTCTGCCCAAACACCCAGCCCTCTTCCGATAAAGCCGGATTTCACCCAGACCCCTGGAGGTTTGCCTGCCTTTTCCCAGCACTGCAGATCAGCCAAGGGTTTGTGTGTAAATGAAGCTCTGTTACTGCCAGCTCTGGTGCCGGAGAGGCCACAGTGCAGCCTGGTGGAAGTGCACCGCAGGTAAAGGGCACAAAGCACTCTATGAGCGGTCATTAGTGACACCTGACAAGACGATTCCCGTAACCGGAATGTTACGCTCGCTGATTACAGCCTGTTTAGGAAGGATTGAATGGGTGAAAGAGGTGTGTGTGTGGAAGCACCAGTCCTGATATTAGTTATTGATAATACAGATCCTCAGGATCTTGAATAAATATGGATCCACGTGCTGGCTAACAAAAACCAAGGTGGGAGTGATTAGTCTAATGGATAAAGATGAACTGATCACTGGACTGGAAATTGGTGATTGCCTCGGCCTCTTTAATCTAGAGGAGAAAGACACAACAAGAAAGAAAGGCTGGAAGTTAAAGCCAGACAAATTCAGATTAGTAATAAGGCATCATTTTTTATTTCTTTTTTTAAGAGAGGGTGATTAACCACTGGACCAAACTGCTAAGGGAAGGGGTGGGTCCTTCCATCTCAAGACTTCAGATCAAGGCTGGTTGCCTTTCTGGAAGATATACTTTAGTCAAACACGAGTTACTGGGCTGTGTGTGGGGGTATCTGGTGAAATCCTAGGGCTGTGATATACAGGAGGTCAGACTAGATGGCCTAGTGGTCCCTTTTGGCCTTAAAGCCTATGACTCTGAGGCAGCAGTGCAGGATCAGAGCAATGCAAGTTCCTGGTGTGTTGGGGAGATGGCCACTGTGCTGCTATTTCCTGTCTTTGAAGATTTAAACCCTGGTTTGGGGGAGGATTTTTGCCGGCTGTAGTAGCAATGAGTGACCTGGGACCTCTGCTGTGTTGGTTGGGCCTGATCCCCACACTGTGTCGCACAAATCCTTCGTGAGCTGCATTGCCCCTTGAGCCTGCTCACCCCTCCCGGGAGCCCGTGCCCCTTCGCCTCAGGGGCGAGAATTCACCCCACTTGGGGAGGGCACCAGAGAGGAAAAGCGGGTTTGTTTGGTATTTAAAGTCTCCTGCCACTGCCCACTGAGCTGCACTGACCTGTTGTGCGGAGGGGTTTCCTTTCTCCCAGAGCCCTTTGGCTTCTCCTTTTGCTCTGTCCCTTTCCTGCACCCGCTCCCCACAAGCTCCCTCCCAGGGCTTCCTGCTGCTGACCATTCACTTCCCCGGCAGCCTGCCCCTTCCAGAACCTTCTGGTTCCAACACTGTCCCCTCTCCTTTCCTGCTAAGAGGACATCCTGCCCCCCCGCTCCACACACCTGGCTCACCTGTACGCCTACAATAGGACACAAGCCCCCCCAAGCCAGACCATCCCCTGGGGTCCCCTGCCCAGACTCCCTTGGCCCTGCAGCTGGCCCAGGGCTTTGCTGAAGACGAGCTCGCTGTCAGCGCAGTCTCCATTCTGCACCCAGCAAGCACCTCTGGGGCCAGGTGCAGGCAGCGCCTTCCCTGGAATGTGCCCAGCAGCTGTTTGCACAGAGGATAATAGAGCCTTATTTCCATGAAGTCAGCAGCACAGCATGTGCCACAAAGCAAATGCAGCAAACCCCCACCTCCCACACAGCCTCTGACAGCGCCAGGGCCTCACCCTGTGCTTGGCACAATGTACTGAGCGGGGGTTGAAGGCACAGCGACCTAAGGGGGCCCTGGGTTTCCTTTCTCCTCTTGGTCTAATCAGTGCTGTTTCCTGTGTCCGAGGGCCATCTCTGCAGGTGAGGGTGGCATTTGCATGACCCAGCTTCTGCTGCACACAATTAGCGTCCTGCTGTTGCTTGGATTATCCTAGACAAACCAGCCCAGTCTGTAGTTTACAACATATCCCCCTGGCTTTATTTGGGGTGGGGGGAATTCCTGGACCCCAGGCTGTGGGGCCTGAGCTATCTCCCGATAAAAATCCAAACCAGCTTCCCCCTCCTCCTGCTGCTCAAGGCTCTCCACAACTGTACCGATCATCTCTCCCTTGCTGCCTCCACCCAATGACCAACTGGATCCTTCTTCCACTTGACTCCATGCTTGCCCCTGGAACGCCCGCCTGACCCCAGTGCAACAAACATCTTCCCTCTGCTTTCAAATCCCTCCCTAGCGTTATTGGGCAGGCTTCAGAAGTCCTGTGATTATGGTTCAGTGGTTGCCACTCCATAGTTAAGGTGAGAGCTAGCAAAAATACAAACGTGCGAGCTCTACCTACACTGACATAATCCTGCAATGCCTCAACAACACAGTTCATGACAGCACACAGATAAACCATTCCACATCGAGTCATAAAAATGTTATTCTACTCCACAACCATGTCCTCTGATGGCACTTAATGGATCCCGGGAATAGATTCCATTTGAAATCTGTGTCACATACTTCATAGACAATAGCTATCACCAACAGCCTATTTCCATAACAGAACCACATCAGGGGACCAAGTTGTGGATGGTGTAAAGCAGTGGGGCAACAGTGTGTGTCTGGGGATGATATGGCAGTGGGGAACTAGATAGAACCCTGACCTCTTCACTTCCAGATTTTCTGACCTTGGGGTATTTTTACAAGGTAGATTTTGGGAAAGAAACTCTAATTTTGGGGGGCCAAAGGGGGTAGCTAACTGGACTTCACTGAAATTCACTTTTAGCCTTTTTAATTAAGTGTCCTGCTTGTGAGTTCATTCTAAGGCTGTTGCCAAGCTGCAGGGACTCCATTGCTTGGCCACTTGGAGTTAGCTGCATCTGAATGGTTGCCTTTTGTGTGTCTTAGACTGGAAGCACTTTGGGGCAGGGGTTGGGCCTTACATTGCATTCCGAATCCTCACCAAGCAAACACATTGCTGGCTCTCAGCAAATAGCAGCAGCGGCCAGGGTCAGAGGGGAGCGCTGAGCAGTCAAACCTGAAACACTACAGTCAAGATGAGGCCTCACTGTCCCCTGGGCTCTCACCCTGCAGGATGAGCTAGGTCTGCAACCCTCGAACAAGAGGAAACTATCAACTGTTCATTGAAGTTCAACCAGGAGCTTGGGGGCGGGCGGTGCTACCCTTCTCCTGCCAGGCAGAAATACACACTCTTGCCCTCATTTTGGTTTGCACACAACAAATCGCATTACGTGGCACTACAACATCATGCTACAATGGAAGGGAAGGCCACACAGGAAGGAGTCTTTCCCAGCAGAAGCAGACGTGGATCCAGTAGGCCCAGCAGTCCACACATGAGTAATTCCCAGCAATTTCATCCAGAAAGCTCACAGCAGTTTCCAAAGGAGGGGAAACAGCACCATGCCCACGTTACAGATAGGGAAAGTGAGATACAGACGGAGGAAAGGACTTGCCCACAGTCACACAGCAAGTCAGTGGCAGAGCTGGGACTAGACCTGAGGTCATCCATCTCCCAGGCTGGTGTACTGTTCACTGGACTACACTCTAACCCGCATGCAGCCACATGTTTGGCCACCTACCTAGGCAGGTGCCCACCTATGTTTGCTGGAAGACAGTTTCACTGCTAGTTTGTTAGTAACTGTTTCACCTCCCCACAACATCTGGAAGAGGGGCTGCTAGATCCAGGATCTTCAGAAGAAACCTGCAGAAGAAGGTGGGTTTCAATTTGTCCTGGGACTGGATGCAATGGCACTTCTCAGCCTCTGAGCTGTAAGGTAAAGTTGTTCTATCAATGCGCAAGTTCTCATGCTTAGTTCCATGGCAACCGTACCTGTGCTACAAGCCTTTCTGTCTTCAAACAATACAAATAGGTGGGCCGCCTTTCCATGCTCACACACTAGATGCTCTGTGCATGCTCTCTGTTTCCAAAGGCATGCATGCCCATGGCCAGCTATCCACGCACTGCCTGCAGATGACCATATAGATGCTGCATAGATGCAAGTAGCTGGACATATGCAGCCCACTCTGCATAAACTCTTCAGAGGACAACATATGTATATGTGGGCAGCTGCACAGAACTGATGGCTGACACACATGATACATAGATGCATTGGGTTTTTCCAGGGCCAAATCCTTTATGCGTGATCTTTACTTCCCATAATGTAATATGTGGCATTACAGTGCCATGCAGAGGTGTGCATTGTATAGAAACAAACAAGGAATGACTTGGTTTATATGTAGGGCCTTTAAGTGCTATGTGGTTCCAGGCTGGGAGCACTGCTTTGAACTCACTTCCATAGGACCATCATGTTCCTTAGGACGGTCAGTGTTAAACCTCTGCGGATTTAACTGTTAAAATCTCATTCATGCAGCTTCCCCTCCCCAGATCCACTGACGACAAGCACCAAAATGAAAGTCTCCTGCTAGCATCAGGGAAAGGTGCTCACCACACAGGGAGAATAAATCATCTCAACAGCCTCCAGTGGAGGACGTGGCGGTCCACCAGCAGCATAGTGTAAACAAGGCCAGCAGGCTGTCAGGAAGGGGTGAGGGAAAGGGAGCATCTGAGGAGCCCTAATTGAAAACACCACTGAGAGACTGCCCAGCCAGCCTTGCTTCCAATCCTGACTCTCAGTGATAGAGCAAGAAGTAAACAGAAACCTAAGTCAGAGTGCTGGCCGTCTCTGGGTGACTGGCTGGAATTTCTCCTCTTTGAAGAGAGAGGGCTGTTTTGTTTTGTTTCGTTTCCTCCTTCTCCTCTTTCAGGAGTTCTCTTGCATAATCTGTTGTGCTCAGAATCTATAGACTCCCAAGCCTTGGGCCCCTCCCTCCAGACTGCAAAGAAGGAACATTCAGCTGCTGTCAACAGCTGGAATTCTTAGAAACGAAGACGACAAAAGGTTGTGTGGGTCCAGGGAGCACAGCAGGGGAAAGGAGCCAGTTCTCCAAGAGTGGCGTGTGGGAGAGTGCTGTCAAAGGGATCTTCTATGCAGACTCACACACTGCACGTCCCAAGACAAACTACCACAGCCTTTTGCCTGGCTTGCCCCAGCTAGTTCTGTTCAGCAAAAACAAGCTCTTTGCCTTCACCCAGCTGCTCTCTGTTGCCGATTACACATTCCATTTGCATCTTGACATTTATTCCTTCCCAAGCCCTGAGGATCCTCTATGTCACCCCCACCAGCATGTTTAAAGTGGAGGTGTAATTACAGAACTGGAGTGACCTATCATGTAGTTTGTTGCTTGAGACTTTGATCACAGAGTTTAAGGAAAGGAAGATATGCCCCATCTATAGAGGTAATGCGGCATGCCATGGGGTCAGCTCTCTGCTGGATTTCCTTAGCCTATGTCCAGTGGCTGGCCTGGATTAGGTCTCTCTGCCTTCTGTAGCTATAGGCATAAAACCCCAGAGAGAATCGAATGCCTTTGCCCAGGGGGAGGCAGAAAAGAAGACAGGCGCAGAGCTGGGATTTGCCCCTTTCCTCCTCCAGCTACCCCAACACACTTAACAAAATGCAGAGAAGTACAGAAAGATGTAGAAGCAAATTCAGAGCAGCTTTCCTGTGCTCCGCTTCCGTCCTCTCACACCGCGGTGATGTCAATGACATCTTGCCAGCACTGAGCCCGTGCGGGGCCACGGGCTAGAGAGAAATGAGCCCCTGGAGCTCTGATTCTGTTAGTGATTATACCTTAATAATGACCATCCACTGCCATTCTCTGGCTCCTTCCGCTGGGGGAGCGCAGGGCACTTTGCAAATGTATCCTCCCAGAAACTGAGGCACCAAGGGGTGTCATAAATTGCCCACCGGCAAGGGGCAAGTATGTAGCAGTTTTTGGGACTAGAACCCAGAAGTCCTAACTCCCAGTCCTGTGCTTCCGAGGCAAGGCCATTCATCCTTTGTACGTGTGCCGGGCCCATGAAATAATAAAAGGTGGTTCATCCCAGAGCACTTTTCAAAAGTGAGGGGAGGCTTGTGAACAGGCTGCAGGGCCTTTCATCTCTGTGGCACTGCACCCAGTAAGACCCTGGGTCAAAGGGGGCTGGCTGCCTTAGGGGCCAGGGGAATGGGATACAGAGCCTTCCACTCCAGCCAGGACACTGGTTCTAGTCTAGAGCAGGTCTGGAGTGGCAGGAAGTTATCACCATCTGAATCCGTCTGTGACAGGAATGGGGGCGCTCACTCCAGTCCCAGGGGACATCACAAAAATGGCCCCTGTGTGGCCCCTTGTTGGAGCTCCCCTGGCTGTTGCCCAGGCTGAATCTGTGCAGAGGATAGACAAATGGAGGATTCAGCCCCCAGTGCTGCCAAGCTGGCATCCCACTCACAGCAGAAATGTACTTCTGAGCCCCCATGAGAGCTCCATGCAGCGGGGCGGGTCCAGCTGGCTCCTGGGGCGCTTTACCGAATTGCAGCAGACACCTGAAATCCAAATCCACAGTGCGGGTAGAGAGCTCAAAGATGGCGAGTTACCTAGGAGGGAGTGAAAATAAAACTGAATGGAAATTACACCCTGCGCATCCATGGCTCCAACTGGGTCCTGGCTTCTTCTGCCGCCTCCCAGAGCAACACTATGTCCTGGGCTGAAGGATCATCACCCCAGTTCACCCTCCCTGGCCACAGGTCCCTCAGGTGGATGGGGTGGGGGGCTGGCTGCATGGCTTAGCAGGTAGGATGGCTCTGTCAAACGTGGGGCTCCTGGACCAAAATGCGAACAAGCAGACAACAGCTCACAGCCTATTCTGAGGCAGCCATAATGACACCCAATGGAGTACCAGGGGTAATTTTAAGGTACCGTGGTCACCACTCACAAGATCTTACCTCCCACATCACAACAGCTTCACCTCAGGAAAATAAACTATACAGCGGCATGAGGGAGATAATTGGAGGTTGCAGCAGCAGAGCTGTATAAACACTGGGCTGCCGAGATTATATTTTTACCCTTTAAAGTAGATGGATTTTATTTTTAAAATGTCAGAGACTAAAGGAGTTTAAAACAGTTCTGGTGCCTTCTAGTCCCCTCCCCACTCAGCCTTTAACTGCTCCCCCGACTGCAACACTCCCTACCATTTCCCCACAACTTCCCCGTGGTACCTTCTGAGCCCACAGCCTCTCTCCTTCTGCCCCACAGTCCCATCCACTTCCCTTGTGGCCCTTACAGACAGTCTCTGTCACCCCTGCAGCTGCAGCATCCTATGCAGGCCTCCCCATAGCAAGTCACCAGCTCTCTGGCCTACAGCTTCCCTGAACCATCTCCATATCTTCCCTCTTGGGCCTTTGGAGGGTGGCACCACTTCTGAAGTATTCTTCACATTATTGGCCTTGGCTTCAAAGACAGGCTCAACGCTGGGCTTTCTCCCCCTTGCCACAGGCTTTTCCCCAGTCCCCATTCTGTGCCAATCGCCAGCTGGCATACGTATCACACCACGTGCTTCTCAGCTTCTCCAATATTCTCCAGCAATTTTAATTTGGGAGTAAACAACTCTTCAGTCAACATTTCAGCAACAACTGCCTTCCTTGGGATTGAAGCGAGCAAACCTCTGCCCTCCCCCAGGCACCTCTTGTGTTCCATTCACAAAAACAGATGAGATCCATGCTCCTGCCACCTTCTGACTTGTCCATCATCACGTTATATAGCCAAAGTGTGGCAATAATCTAGTAAAATGAGTGATCTAAGCCCCATTCTGAGGGATAATGGGTTCAGTTCTGGGTCCCTCAGTACCAGAAAGAGATGGAGAAGACTAAGAGAATTCAGGGAAGAACAATGCATGCAATGAAGGGCCGGATTTCCCAGGAAAGTTTAAAAGACCTAAATACGCCTAACTTGTCCAAATAATCATAGGATCATAGGACTGGAAGGGACCTCAAGTCCAGTCCCTTGCACTCATGGCAGGACAAGTATTATCTAGACCAGTGGTCCCCAACCTTTCTGTGGGAATAACATATTCCTATTCCCAGAAGATGGTGGCGGGCGCCAGACACCCTGCAGCCGAAATGCCGCCGAGAAGCGGCAAGAAGCACTGCCGCTGAAATGCCACCGAGAAATAGCATCGCTTCTCCGTGGCATTTCGGCAGGTGGTTCTCCGGTGGCTGCGCTCGGTGGTGGCATTTCAGTGGCGCAGTGTTCTGTGGGTGCACACAACTTCCCCGGTGGGCACCATTGCACCCACGGGCACCGCATTGGGGACCCCTGATCTAGACCATTCCAGACAGGTGTTTGTCTAACCTGCTCTTAAACAGCTCCAGTGACAGTGATTCCACAACCTCTCTAGGCAATTTATTTCAGTGCCTAAGCACCCTGACAGGAAGTTTTTCTTAATGTTCAACCTAAACTGGCCTTGCCGTAATTTAAGCCCATTGCTTCTTGTCCTATCCTCAGAGATTAAAGAGAACAACTTTTCTCCCTCTTCCTTGTAACAACCTTTTATGTACTTGAAAACTGTTACCATGTCCACTCTCAGTCTTCTCTTCTCCAGACTAAACAAACCCAATTTTTTCAATCTTTCCTCATAGGTCATGTTTTCTAGACCTTTAATCATTTTTGTTGCTCTTCTCTGGACTTTCTCCCATTTGTCCACATCTTTCCTGAACTGTGGTGCCCAGAACTGGACACAATACTCTAGTTGAGGCCTAAATCAGCATGGAGTAGAGCAGAAGAATTACTTCCCATGTCTTGCTTACAACACTCCTGCTAATACATCCCAGAATGACATTCACTCTTTTTGCAACAGTGTTACACAGTTGACACATATTTAGCTTTCAATCCACTGTGACCCCCAGATCCCTTCCTGCAGTACTCCTTCCTAAGCAGTCATTTCTCATTTTGTATGCGTGCAACTGATTATTCCTTCCTAAGTGGAGTACTTTGCATTTGTCCTTATTGAATTTCATCCTATTTACTTCAGACCATTTCTCCAGTTTGTCCAGATCACTTTGAATTTTAATCCTATCCTCCAAAACACTTGCAACCCCTCCCAACTTGGTATTGTCTGCACACTTTATAAGTATACTCTCTTATGCCATTATCTCAATCATTGATGAAGATATTGAACAGAACCAGAACCAATCCCTGAGGGACCCCACTTGATATGCCTTTCCAGCTTGACTGTGAACCACTGACAACTACTCTCTGGGAACAGTTTTCCAACCAGTTATGCACCCACCTTATAGTATCTCCATCTAGGTTGCATTTCTATAGTTTGTTTATGAGAAGGTCAGGTGAGACAGTATCAAAAGCCTTACTAAAGTCAAGATATACCACATCTACTGCTTCTCCCCATCTGCAAAGCTTGTTACCCTGTCAAAGACAGCTATTAGGTTGGTTTGACATGATTTGTTTTTGACAATTCCATCCTGACTGTTACTCATCACCTTATTATCTTCTAGGTGTCTGCAAATTGATGGCTTATTTATTTATGCCATTATCTTTCCAGGTACTGAAGTTAAGATGACTGGTCTGTAATTCCCCAGGTTGTCCTTATTCCCCTTTTTATAGATTAGTATTATATTTGCCCTTTTCTGGTCCTCTGGATTCTCTCCCATCTTCCATGACTTTTCAAAGATAATTACTAACGGATCAGATATCTCCTCAGTCAGCTCCTTGAGTATTCTAGGATGTATTTCATGAGGTCCTGGTGAAAACATAATTTTTAACTTGTTCTTTCCCTATTTTAGTCTCTGATCCTATCTCATTTTCACTGGCATTCACTATGTTAAACGTCCAATTGCTACTAACCTTTTTGGTGAAAACAAACAAAAAAGTAATTTAGCACTTCTGCCATTTCCACATTTTCTGTTATTGTTTTCCCCCCTTCATTGAGTAACGGACCTACCCTGTCATTGTTCTTCCTCTTGCTTCTAACATATTTATAGAATGTTTTCTTGTTACCCTTTATGTCTCTAGATAGTTTAATCTAGTTTTGTGTCTTGGACTTTCTAATTTTGTCCCTACATGCTTGTGTTATTTGTTTATATTCATCCTTTGTAATTTGACCTTGTTTCCACTTTTTGTAGGACTCTTTTTTGAGTTTCAGATAATTGAAGATCTCCTGGTTAAGCCACGGTGGTCTCTTGCCATACTTCCCATCTTTCCTACACAGTGGGATAGTTTGCTCTTGTGCCTTTAATGTCTCTTTGAAAAACTTCCAACTCTCTTAACTGCTTTTCCCCTTAGACTTGCTTCCCAAGGGATCTTACCTACCAACTCCCTGAGTTTGCTAAAGTCTGCCTTCTTGAAATCCATTATCTTTATTGTGCTCTTTTCCCTCCTACCATTCCATAGAATTATAAACTGTACCATTTCATGATCACTTTCACCCAAGCTGCCTTCCACTTTCAAATTCTCAATCAGCTCTTCCCTATTTATCAAAATCAAATCTAGAACAGCCTCTCCTCTAGTGGGTTTCTCCGCCTTCTGAAATAAAAAATTGTTTCCAATACATTTCAAGAACTTGTTGTATAAGCTGTGCCCTGCTGTGTTATTTTCCCTACAGATGTCTGGGCAGTTGAAGTCCCTCACCACCACCACCACCAAGTCCTGTCCTTTGGATGATTTGGTTAGTTATTTATAAAAGGCCTCATCCACCTCCTCTTCCTGGTTAGGGAGTCTATATTAGACCCCTACCATAATATCACCCTTATTTTTCACTCCTTTTATCCTTACCCAGAGACTTTCAACAAGTCTGTCTCCTATTCCATCTCAACCTCAATCCAAGTGTATATATTTTTGATATATAAGGTAACATCACCTCCCTTTCCCCCTTGCCTGTTCTTCCTGAGCAAGCTGTACCTTTCTATGCCAATATTCCAGTCATGTGTATTATCCCACCAAATCTCTGTGATTCCAACTATGTCATAGTTGTGTTTATTAACTAGCATTTCTACTTCTTCCTGCTTATTCCCCATACTTCTCACACGTAGTATACAGATATCTAAGATACTGATTTGATTTCCCCCCCACGTTCTCTCGTCTTTCCCTTATCCACACCATAACGGCCCATGCTACCCCCATATTCTGACACTTCTTGCAGGTCTCCATGTTTTTGACTTACCTATGGGCTTTGTCTCCTGCCCCCATCGAATCTAGGTTAGCTAGTTTGTATCCAAATATGCTCTTCCCCTTCCTCGATAGGTGGAGCCAATCTCTGCTTCCCAGAACAGCATCCTGTGGTCAAGAAAGCTGAAGCCCTCTTGGCAACACCATCCTCCCAGCCAGGCATTCACTTCCAGGATGCATCTGTCTCTGCCTGGGTCTCTACCCTTGACTGGAAAGATCAAAGAGAACACCACCTGAGCCCCAAGCTCCTTCACCCTTACTCCTAGAACCCTGTAGTCACTTCTGATCTGCTCGGGGTGATACCTCACAGTATCATTAGTGCCCGCATGGATGAGGAGCATGGGGTAGTAGTCAGAGAGCCGGATGATCCTCAAAAATCCCTCTGTAATGTCTCAGATATGGGCCCCTGCCAGGTAACATACCTCCTGGGATGCCATGTCAGGGTGACAGATGGACACCTCTGTCACCCTCAGAAGACAGTCACCAACCAGCATTACCCTACATCTCCTCCTGGGAGTGGTGGCTGCAATCCTCACAGCCTTGAGGATACATGGCTTCTCCTCCTCCACTTTTGGGAGTGACTCCTCATTGCTCATTGCCAGGGCAGCATATTGGTTTTCCATCACCATGCTGAGTGGGTTGGGAGTAGGGGTGGAGCACTGCCTGCTGCCAGAAGTAATCAGCAGCTAATGTCCTCCCTGTGACAGAGACATCTCCTCCTCCCAAGACTGTGAAGGGATAGAACCGTCCACAAACATTGGGAAACACCAAGGAGGGAGAGGACTGGTTGAAGGCAGGACAAATGGGCACAAATAGAATAACGGGATGAAACTCAGTCAAGGACAATTTAGGATGTCAATATCAGAACCACATCCTAAGAGTGGCTGCAATCATCTCCCACAGAGCATGGTGCTGGGAGCCCCAATGCTTGGGGCATTTAAAACTAGACTGGAGCAATTCCTGGAGAATAGGATGGAAGAAATAATTCTGGCCCTTGGGTTGGAGGTGGGGTGGGTGGGTGGGTGAGGATGGACTATAGGCCCTACCATGATAGACCTTATCTATGTATTCACATCACACACCTCCTATAGAAAACTTGAGGCACCTTTGACACAAGTGGCACAGAGACGCTCCTATGGAAATCATGGCGTGAGAGGAAAGGCTGGGTAGGGGGCTCAGCATTCAACCCCTTCGTTCTGCTGGTGTCCCTTAACTGCAGCAGATAGTGCGTGAGTGCAGCACAACAGACCTGAAGAAGAGCTCCACGGAGCTCGAAAGCTTGTCTCTTTCACCAGCAGAAGTTGGGCCCGTAAAAGATATTCCCTCATCCACCTTGTCTCAGCAAAACAAAGGCATTTACAGTGTCCAAAGGCACCATATGAAGCCAAAAGGGCCTAATGAGCCCCAGATGCTGTTGGAACAAATGACCCAGCCAAGATCCAGTCAATGATTTTTTTTTAGAAAGAGCCACAAGCAGGGACTGAGGTTGGAAGCTTGCCCCCTTTTCCCCATCCTGGGACAGAGATTTTGGAGCTGGTCTAGACCTGCAGGCAGTACAGAGCATGCCCATGTGAATTAGCAGGCAGGAGAAACTGCGAGATCAGAGTGAAGGAGCCAAATTCTACTCTCATTTTACACCCATGCAATCCCGCTGAAGTCCGTGCACTGGTGTGGCAGAGAACAGAATTACCTAGCATCCAAGTGTAACTACATGGGAGTACGGGAATTCTCCTCCAGCCAGGCATATGAACAGGACAATTAGTGCTGGTTCTGGAGTACGAGTGACACGAACATTGAGGAGGGGAGAAGAAGAAATTAGTCCAAGAGAAAGCTTTCGGCAGAGTTGGGCTGGGAAGCAGGGGGAGTGGGAGAGTGTGGAAGGGAATAAAAGGGTCTGGAAACAGAATGGAAGCCAGTGTCTTTGCCCTGGCTGGGGGGCCATAGGGCAGATTATACCATTGTTTTTATGTTTGAAACACACATTTTTGGCCTGATTGGCTTGTGAGTTGTGCTGCTGCAAGTGGCTGGACAGGCAGAGACACTGAGATCCCACAATGCAGCCAAGCAAAACAGGCAAGTCAGAGAGCAAATGTGGCCTGTTACACTGCCCTGCACAGTGCCTAGCATGGAGTGGTGCTGGGCGTGTATAAGTTAACGCAGCCCCAGGGAGCATAGTGCTGCTTGGCATCATGGTGCCGCTGCTGTGCTAGCCTCCATTCAGCCCCATGCACTGCCAGTTCCTGCTGGGCCAGTCCCTCTCCTCTGTCTGGCTAGGGCTAGGCCATTGCCTTGGGCCCCAGCTGGTGTCCTGTTGAGTTACTCATGGCATGTATTGTTTTCTCCTGATTTACTGATGAGTGGAAACAGGGAAAACGTTCATGCAGCATTATATATGTAAATATACATTTAACATGCATTCATTTAAAATAAAGACTCTAATACCTTTCCTAAACAGCAAGGGGTGGGTGGGTGCAAGCACATATGTAGACATACGTATTGTTTTCTCCATGCTGATCACCAGCACAAACCAGACACATCTGGATCCTTTACTTGCTGGTGCTGTGGAGCTTCCTGTTCCTGATTCAGTGACTGGGTTCCCTCCTCCTTTTCTGGGAAGAATCACACATGCAGGGCCCTTGGACCCACGCTGGGGAGCCGTCCCCTGCCATGCTCTGGTGACTCCCTAGGTTAAGACTCTCGGCTGCCTAGACTGAAATGCAAAGCGAGCTGTATTGTCCCGACTGCGTCCTGTTTACCCTGGGATGTGCGCACTTCCGCCGGGTCACACCTCCCCCCCTGTCATATATGCCAGGGAGCGAGCACTCAGGGTTTCCTTGAGCTGTTCAGCCAAGGAATGACTCCTGCACAGGTAAAGAGCCCCAGGTCCTGGGGACACCAGGGGGCTATCAACTGTAACACTTTAATGCAGGAAATATTTAACACTTAGCACGCACCAGGGCTAGGGCCTGGGCTGAGCCAAGGCAGGGGACCCAAGAGCCAGGCTGCCCTCTCTGCTGCTCAGGACTGCAGTGAGTATGGGCCAGCATGGGACACACTGGGCCACAGCTGGCAGACCCAACATTACCAACCTTGGTTTGTGTCAGTGGAGGGAGGTCTCTCTGTTCCAGGCATTCGAGTCAGGCAGCCCAGGGTCTCATATGATGCACAAGGTTCCTCGTCCAGAATTCTGAAACTGAGCCATCCCCTTGCCCAGCCCATGATAGACACACCCCAATATTGTGATCCCGGGCCTGGGGTGATCCACCATCACCCTCCCACCTCCTGCAATAGAGCAGCTTTGGTTGGTGGCTGGAGCCCCACAGAAGCTCAAGGAATAAACATGTGTCATCTGAAAGGTTCCCACAGCCCCTTCCAAACAAGGATTTCAAAACACTTTACAATCATACATCCATCAGTCCTCACAGTTCCCCGCGATGCAGTGTGACAATGCAGGGATGTTCTGTAATATTGTTATCACACCTATGAGTTCCTCAGTTTCCCTCTGTATTTTACATGGCTATCCTTGGAGGTGGGGAAGGGTTAAGACTGCTCTTGGGGCAGTGCAGGAGACATGAGGTGTGTGTGTCACCTAGCTGTCTGGGTGGAATGAATGGCTGAAACCGACCCAAATCAACAGAGGACCCGAGAGACAACAGGGACTGTACAATGCACGCTTAACAGAGGGAAGCTGCGGCAGGCAGGGGATGTGAGGTGACAGTAAGGGGATAAGAGCTGGCTTCTGGGAAGGCTCATCTGCTCTCAGCTGGGTCTAATTAGGAGACAGAGCCTGGAATGAAGTCCATAGCAGCTTGGTTGGCTAATTGCACTGGCTTGGCCAGATAGACTGTGTCTTAACCTTTATTTCTCTGTGCTTTATTTTCTCCTCTGCTAAGTTCCAGTTGACTACCAAACCCTACTCTGTTTTGAAAACACTGCCTGGTGCCATTCAAACACTTGCTGAGGCGCATGGCTCCCTGAAGAGCGGACAAGTCTCCACCAGGAGTCTGGCCCAGCTGGACTTGCTGGACAGAGCTCCTGGTGTGAAACGGGAGTGCTAGAGCCCTGGCACTCAGTCTTGGAGGTGGTGAGGCAGCAGCGCCTACCCTGAAGGAAGAGTGGGACCCTTTGGGGGTTCTGCCACTCTGAAGGGCTCCTCTAAGGGGCTGTGTAAAAGCTGGGGGCATAGGATAGATCCTGTGGATCTGTGACAGCAGGTCAGCTTTACCCTCATTTCACAGACAGAGGAGCTCAAGCACAGAGCATGAAATTCACCATTGCCCTGCACCTTCTGTAGTTAGCAGCACCAGTGACACCTGCTGCTAAAGTTACTTGTACCCAGTCAGTAGCAGAGCTGAGACCAGAATCAGAAATCCTGACTACCAGCCCTGGGCCTCAGCTGCAAGCCCGTCTGAGCTACAGCACAGAGAGCGCCCCAGAGCGGGAGCCGTTCCACCCTGCAAGTGCCATCAAGCAATTGATTCTGTGACAGGTCAGTCAGGTCAGCACTGGCTCCTGCTGGCCCTGCCACAACCTGTCACATCCCCCCAGCCACCAGCAAGGGAGAAAGAAACCCAGAGGAATTCTTCCAGCTGGACATTTTACCCAAAAGCCTCCCTGACCAGGGTGTACAAGGCCAAGCCCCATGTGCCAAAGGAAACAGGCTGCTGATGGGCCAGTCTGGATGCACAAAGCTGAATAACCAGCCGGGTACGTGGGCACCAGCGATACTGCACTGTACTGTACATGCAGTTACTGGACCGGCGAGCAGGCCAGCCATGCAGGGCCGAGGAAAGCACTAGTGAAGCACAAAGCTTGCCATGAGCGGCAGACTGATGAGCCAGCCAGGCTGCCTCTGGCCCGAGAGATTCCTTCTCCGCATCCCTCCCTGGATCCATGTGCTCCAATCTCTGCAATACATCTGCACAGGGCTGGGCTCGCTGCTGGAACAGAACAACCTGGAAGGAACCTCTCCCACAGTCACGTTGCAAAATGAAAACAACCAGGCTTGGTCCCAGCTGTTCTGAGACATGTGACATTGGGGCTCCCTAGCCATTAACATCCAATAAAGGGTCTGGTACCTCGGCACAGCTACTGGCTTGAGGAGAGAGCTCAGCTAAGGGTGCCTGGGAGATTCAGGGGCACAAACAGCCTTCAAATGGCCAGAGGTTACACGCTGATTCCAATTCCCTCACAGATGGTCCAGTGGGGTGAATGAAAAGGAGATTCCCCTTCCTCTGCCCACACACAGAAATGGGCCAAATTTATCCCAGGAGCAGCCCCACTAACTGCAAGGGAATTACACCAGCGGAGAATCTGCCCCGGTATCTTGCACACAGCCTGGCAGTGTGTGGGGCAGGAGTGCAGGTTGTTTGTGTAGCCGGGGGATGCAGAGTGCGGGGTGTGCGTGTGTGTGCGTGCCTTTTGTTCTTTTTAATAACAACCTAGGGATCAGATTCCTGCAGCTCCAGTCAGTGTCTCCCACCCCAGTCAGAGTGAATGGATGGGAAACAAGCAGCCAGGTTCTCCCACCCTTGTGTCCCCCAGGAGAAAGAGGCCTTTGAATTTCTGTTGAACTGCTCTGGGCAGATTCTTCTGCTCCTGAGACAGTCACTTGGTAACAAGGCAGCAGCTGCAGACAATGTCTGTGTCCTCAGCTGCTGGAGCTGCTCTCACCTCATACACCCAGGACACGAGTTAATACAGCTCAGCACTTTGGCTTTATCTTTTTGCTGTTGTCAGCTCTGGGAGGAAACTCCAATCCCCTCTCCAGGTCTGCCCAGATCTGAGAGGCTCTGCAACTGCTGGCTCCTATTCCCACTATGCTGCCCCATCTCCAGACCCCCTCCCCAACCCAGCTGTCCCCACCGCCCCCCAAGCCATGCCCCTGCTCTGCTTCCTACACAAATACCCCAATTTCTGCTTCAATCCCAAATAATCCCTTTGCACCTCCCCCGCCCCCCCAGCCACAACAAGCACCCCCTGCTTCAGTTGAGGGGATGGTAATGATAATACTTAATATAGTATTTTCTCTCCCGAGGTCTCAAAGCACTTTACAAAAGTGGGGTAGTATTAGCCCCATTTTACCAATAGGAAAACTGAGACAGAAAGGGAAAATTCTTTGCCCAAAGATTCCAGGGAATGTGCAGCATCCCCTCTTCTCTGCACCCTCAGAACAGCAGGCAGACAGGGGGTTCAGACTGCTCCCTTCAGGCCCAGGGTGTGCCCACACCCAGTTCCCTCCCACTCAGACAGGCTCCAACCCTTTAGTACTCCTGGGTTGGAGCTAACAGGTCCTAGCTCCTGACACCCTGTCAGCCACATGATGGGTCAGTGGAAGAACCAAAACCAAAATCTCAGTGTCCTGACTTCGACACCATGGGCTATGCCACCTTCCAGTTGGGTTATTGTTTGGAGAGGTGACTAGGTTGGGAAAATGGCTCCTTACTCAGCTTGTGTGCCTCTTGTGAGCCACCCCCCAGCCCTACCCCATTAGATCCACTGACCCTACTAATACATACAAACTCTCAGCCCCCTTAGTCCTGCAGCAGTTGATCCCATGAGGGGACAGCAAACTGGAATGCTCTCTGCCTTGCACATCAGCACCCCAGTTAGCAGCTCATCCCACAAAGAAGCAGAAAGAACCGAGCTGGAGTTTTCAGTCCATGGGAAATTCGTGGCTTTGGCAGACAGAAAAATCCTCTTGTGATTTGTAAGCTGGGTTCCTGTGCAACATTGGCAGAGATGTTGAGTTTCAGGCTACGTTGCATTCCTACCAGATGCAAACTGCTTCACCTCTCGGACAGCACCAATCACCACAGCCACCTCCCTACAGACAGAATCAACTCCTCAGTGGCAGGAGGGATGGTGCCCTGAAGGGTGTGGGCCTGGGGCTCAGGAGGCCTGCATGGGAATTCCCTGTCACCCTGGGCAAGTCACATGATCTCTGAGTTGATGTCATCCCTGCTCAGCACAGGATGTGGAGGAGGGGAGTAAAGGTGGCTTTTATCCCACTTTTGTGCCTTCCTAGTCTGGGGCTGCTGAAGGTCCCTTTGCCCCCAGGGCAAGTTAGCACAGCCTGAGGGCTTGTCCTAACCTGCACCCAGCTGCTCACAGAGCCCCTATGGGCTGTTGCAGCAGCTGGGAAAAGCAGGGTCTTAGGAAGGGCCTACCACACCACCCTACTCTGAACAATGTCTTCAGCCCGCCCACTCTGCTAGGGACTCATGCAAGGTGGGGGGGGCACAGAGCTGACTATGTTGGCTCTGCACCTATTGGGGGCTCTCTCCATGCCCTTATAGAAAATTGATAGGTCTTTTACGCCTACAGAGCTAGTATAAAAAAAACAGCAGGGCACCAACAATATGGGCTGTCTGTGCCTTGCTTTCCCCATCTGTAAAACAAAGATAACAGCACTTCCCTGCTGCACAGAGTGCTGTGAGGAGAGAGGCATTACTGTCTGTGAGGTGCACAGCTACTGCAGTGCTGGGGCCATGTAAGTACTGGGCTAGATAGACACTTACAGGAGCCCCATAGCACCCTGCCCCCTGTGCATTCCCTGCAGCGTTGTGACCAGGCCAGCCAAAGGAAAATTAAAATCATATTGACGAGCTGACATGTATAAGGCTGCCCATCAAGTCAATTTCCCAAAGCATGCTACAACCTTCCCAGAGGGCCAGTGCCTGAGCCCCTCTTCACCACAAACTTCAGTAGTGTTGCTCTGGTTTTACACTGCAGGAAATTAGATCAGACTCTGGCCCTAGCTCTATTGCTTTACCCGCCATTGAAATGCAGCCACCTCTGGGGTGAAGTACTACAGCTGTTTAACGTCACAACATACTCAGTAGTTCTAGACAAGAGATGAAGTAGTAGCCAACCCATAACCAAGTGAAACTGCAGGTGGCATTTATGTTGTCATAATGTAATGTGGGACTGTAAAAATCCCAACAGCTGGGACAGCCAGCAGCAGAGCTCCCCTCTCAGTCTATGCGGAGCCAACATCAGCTAACAGCTGACTCCGCATTGTGCTTCCCTAGGATCTCTCTGCCAAACGCTGCCCACACTTGACCTTGACTAGTCCATAGGAGTTGATGCAGTTACAGCCTAATGTGTTTAGGTAAGAAAGACTCATGCTGGTAAATAAAACCCATTCACCACCCTGGGGCAGGACCCGTGTATTTAGCCCTGAGATGGCCAGTCACCCGGCTAGGCCATGCTGGGAATACAATACGATCATAAGACACCTACAGATCTCAGCTGCTGCTCCCCGCATGTCATTGCCTGTGCTGGAATCCCGCTCAGACCTGACAAAGACACAGCTTAGGGCAGAAGGGTTACATAACGCTCATTACCATACAATCCAAGGAAGGTGGCTTCACCCAGCTGCCTATTCTTAGCCCAGATCCCAGGACTGCAAGATGTTTACTTGTCTTCTCTGTTCTAATCTATAAGCTCCCCGCAGCAGCCTCACTGTGTCCATATGCCCAGAAGGATGCTAGAAGTAGAAGGGTCACCATGCCCATCTCTTGGGTGCCTCTGAGCACTGCGGGGATGCCAGCCTCAGGGGAACAAGCTTACCTAGCTCTGAGCCTGGGCATTTGCCTGGGACTGGCAAACACCCCAAGAGCACCTCCCTAAACAAAACACCTCTAGGGCAGGGCCAGGAAATACCCACTTTTCATGTGGAGGAGTCGCGGTCTGTGGGGTCCCCAGATGCAGGGTCTGAGAGGATCAGGTCCCATGGGGGGAATAAGGTGGGAGCCTGTGGGTTCTCTGGGGAGCACTGAGGCATAGGCAGGGGCCCCAGGGTGCCCTGAAGCAGGGGCATGTGGGGCAGCAGGTGTCTCCAGGCTAGTTGAGCTCTAGAGGTTTAACCTTTTGTGTCTCTCTGCAGTGTGAAGTTTATGGCTGCCTTCTCTCAGGGTATCCAGCTGGAGCCAGCTTAGCAGATAGGCAGGGTAGCCCCGGCAGCCACAGTCCTTTCCTGGGTGCAGCTTGTCGCCAGGCAGCCACTCTCAGGCCTGTCCATACTAAACCTGCAGAGCATGGCCAAACAGGGATTGTGGCTGGGAGCTGCCTACACCAGACAAGGCACTCTGTGCGTCGGGGGAGCCCGGTGGAAAGGGTCTGTCAGGGACAAGGAGCTGCATTCAGTGGGTGGAGGGGGGTTGGAGACAGGGCATTCGTGTCCTCAGTGCGCTGAGGTGGGGGTTATCCACATGTATAGGCAGGGGGCTGCTGCATGGGGTGGGGGAGGTTGATACTGCACTGAATGGTGGGAGAGGGAAGGGCAGCATATGAAAGGCCAAAATGTTCTTGGTAGCATCAATCTGGGCCCCTCCCCCTCAGTCCTAGCCTGTCCTGCTCAGCGAGTCCCTTGGCACTGTCCCTCCCCATTGTGTGCCATACAAACCCCTGCATTGTGGCTGTGCTCAGCCTGCGTCACCGCTGTGGGCACAGGGTGGGGGTGTGGAGGCCCTGTACCATCTGGGCCAGGAGATCTTTGCCCTTTCCTGAAAGGACGCTTTGAGCTGCCAGCTCTCAGGCCTGCAGGGAGAGCGGCCTATTGGGCTGCTCTGCTGAGCCAGTGAGGGGCATTGCTCCCTCCTCTGAGACAGAGAGGTTGGCATCTGTCCAGGGGGAGGCAAGCAGACATAGCACAGACATGGGCTCTCAGCTGAACCTACATCAGAGGAGACCGAACTGAGCAGAGAATGGAGCCAACCAACCCAGTAAATCCTGCCTCGGGACTAATGCAGGGGAGCCAGACACCCCAGGACTAATGGGGGAGCAGGAGGAAACATACCACAGCAATTACCTGTGCAGAAAGCACTCTGGCTAGGTCCATAAACCCTTGGTGTGCCAGAGATGGATAAATGCCTCCACAGATGGATGCAGCCAACCCCTCCTAGTACCTCCCTAGCTGCAGGGACAGACCCCATTCTCTTCCCAGTGCACCAGCCCTGCATTCCCAAGCAAGTGGCCAGACTTCTCCCTCATAGCTGCTGGTTTCTCTGTATCCCAAGTCTGGGAAAGAGCCCTCGCCAGCCCCCTGCAGCAAGCCCCCCTGCAGACTCTGCTCCCATGTCCCGGAACTTGGGTAACATTTGAAGGGTTAAATCCATTTAACAACACTTCCCACTGGCTGTCTGCCTGCCTCTGTCATACCCAGCTTCACACCTTCTTTGGTGCTGCCCCCATTCTGCAAAGAACCGCCTGCTCACCAGGTCCTTTTCCCCTGCAAACTCCTGCTGAAAATGCACCTGCTCCCAGCAGCATTCCAGCTCCAGGGATGCCACCTTCCCCATCAGCTACTTCTTGTAGGGCACATCTGTGCAGTGGACTTCTGCCTTCAAACCATGTGGGCTTGTCCCCAGATACCAAAGGAGCAGCAGGGGGTCCAGCTCATGGGGACCCAGCCACTGGAGCTCTAGTGTTTTGAGAAGACAGAAATTAGGCCCCACTTTTTGGAACTGGGTGTGCACATTAGTGCAACCAAAAAATCCACTCTAACATACCATGGCTGCACATGGCCACGTGATCACTGCATGTGCAAATTCCACAGTCTGGTCTAAAAGTTGATGCCCTAATGGCTGTAAAGTATCCCATAAATCATAGGTAATAATAATTAATAGGCGAGTCTTCCCAACCTGGCTGTATTGAGGAGCCTGCTCTCCTGGCGGAGCAGAGGCAGGTGCCAGAGGAAGCCACGTGATCTGGTGGCTCCAGCTTGCCGATTACCAAAGCACAGAGCACCGCCATCTCCTCACGCAAACTCTCCCAGCCCTGCCTGAAATCCACGTCCTGTAGCGAGTGGCAGGAGGAGCTCGTGTCAGGATGACAAAGAGTGAAACCTGCCTCTCAGAGACTAACACGCAAGCAGCCGCTGTGCCTGCTATTCAATAGCTGTGGCGGGCATGTTGCTGTGCATCGCAAACACACCACACCCTGGCCTGTGGGACAGCAGGCCATGGCAGCAGGCCAAGGCTCTCACCTCAGGAGCTGGTGGGAAGTGTGGGGGCAGGGGAAGGAGGTGGCTCTCTGGAGTGGGAGAGTGAGGAGCTGTGGATGGCAGCCCCTGCCGTCCCCACCCCAGCTGGCCTACTCCGGGGCTTCACCTAGGCTGACTCAGCAGGTTCTTGTACATGTTCCCATGGAGCGCAGAGACACAGAGCTCCTGGCGGACTGAGGACCTCATGGCTACTCCCTGCTGAGATGCTCCCGCTCAGCGCAGGAGGAAATACTTTGCTCTCATTGTATGAGACCTAATTGTCTGGTTTGCCTCTCCAGTTCTGACGTTAGCTGTTCAAAATAACCCCAGTGGATGTTTGAATAACATCCCAGAGCCAAGGCTCATCTAAGGCCAGCTGGCAAAGCATTCCTGCTCTACCCTCTCCTTTCCGTCCCCTGGGGGCGCCGTGCAGCAGGGTCCAGCGAGAGCCACCCCAAGGAGCGCAGCGGCCTCTTCACTCCCATCCTTCACAGCACATCAGCCCATTCCTGCCTGCTGCAGCCACCCCCCCTCGTGTTGCTAACCCCCCTGCTAAGCAGGACAAGGCCTGGTCAGCCCTTGGAATGAAGACCCCTGGGGAGCAGCCAATCACGCCAGGGAATGATGTCAGTGATTTGGATTTACCAGTGATTGCGTGCTCTTCCCATTCAGTCATTACGGACCCCAGTGTGGAGGCAGGAGGTGCTGTACTTCTGCGCCCTGACCCCTTGTGGGCATTAAAGATCCCCTTGCACTGCTTGTGACAATCAGGTGCTAGCTCCAGTGACCTGGCCAAGTCAGACCAGCTCGGGAAATAATCAGCCAACCTAGAATGCCCCTGCAGGTTCCTTTACTTCCTGCCCCACATGGCTGTACTGTGGTCCTGTTCCCTATGGACCAGGTATCTTATTCCATCCCAGACACAGCTGTGTTTCAGTGAGGGGCGAAGGGAACTCTCTTCCTCCACCAGATTCTGCCAGAGACACCTGCTGCTGTCACCAGGCCCAGGGATGAGGATGATCAGTCATTTCCCATGGATTAAATACACATCACAGAACTATAGGTAATTTCCTCTGTCCACGTTGGGGAGATGGGAGTTGGCTATAGGTCAACAGCAAAGTTAAGCTCCTATAGAGCACTGTACAGCCTTTAATGAATGTGTTCTCCACACAGGGAGGCAGGGAAGTATCCTTGTCCCCACTTTATAGCTGGGGACACTGAGAAGCTGAGTGACTTGCCCCAGGTCAACTGGTTTGTGTATAGGGTTTTCTATAACATTCAACACTGTATTGTTCAGCACAGATTGGGCTAGAACCAACAAGTTCCTGGCTCCCATTCACCTGCCCTAATCACTAGACCATGCTGCAGCTCAGCAAGTCAGCTTGGTTAGCCTCCCATACTCTTCTGGCTGATGACATCATCATTAATGAGGAGGTAGCCAAGCTGTGGCTGCCAAATCTGAGCAGAGAATAAATCTAGGGAAGCCAGGCTGGGCTGTGAGAACACGTCAGACACAGACATCCCCACTAATGGGTCACTCTCCCGGGGCTACAGCCCCCTGGAAGAGGAAGGCGAGAGAGAGGCTGAGGCTGCTGCCTTATGCTTCATTCAGCAGCTGAAACTGCAGGCAGGAATGAACAGCCTCCTGCAACCACCAGACTTTTCCATGGCAGCCGACAGGGTGGAGGCATCAGGCATGATGCTCAGGTGGAAGGCAGGAAGACGACAAAGACTTGAACTGCCTGAGTCTCTCGTTTCATGCCTTTGTCTCTGTTTAGTCTCCCCTTAGCTCCATCCCAGAGAGCAGGAGGGGCTTCAAGTCACCTTTCCCACCCATCTTGTCTCCCTAGTTCCTGCATTCAGTAAGCAAGAATCAGGGCTGTCATCTTTACAGCTCATGCAAATGCTACACGATGGATGAAATAACAGGATCCAATCCCAGAAGCCCCGCACCCCTACAAATGAGAACAGCAGCTCCAGAGCACGTCCCAGGCAAGCACCTTCACACTGTGCATGCACCGCCTTGCAATCAGCCTGTGACTCATGATCAAAATAGAACTAAATTTCTGGGAAAAGTCAATGACTGTTTCCTGTCTGTCCGGGCAGCCTGTGGCGATTCACAGAAGCCTCCTCCTGCCCCAGTTTTGGCTTCAGGCTGACCCACTTACATACAAAGATCTCTAAACGAGAGAGGGACAGAGTGTTGCATGTGCAGCCAGGAAGCAGCAGGGGACAATCGAAAGAGGCAGCCAGCATGCAGGCCAGGAGCCTGGTCTCTCTCCATGAGAGCCACCAGGAAGAGAAAGGACAGGAGGAGAAAGCAATCAGCAGGCAAAGAGATCCAGGCCTGAGCTGTTCTGAATCTCTTTAACCTTGGCTAGGCTGCTGAGTTACACAGGCTCTCTGGGTACTGCTGTGCTGAATGTGTCCCATGGCATCACCCATTGCATGCTGGATCCATCCAGGTTAGAGCAGCACAAATGATTTCTCATAGCAAAGCAGAGGTGGATGGTTTATTCAACCAGCTCAGATCATGATACTGAGAAATGACAGAGGGTTTCACACACCTGAGTCCCCTCTGGCCCTGTGCACACCTTGTTGAAGAGCTGAGGGAAGCCAGGAAACAGAAAGTGTTAATACTTCCTGATGCGACACTTCTGAGCAAGCCACCACCACAAATAGCAACTCTGAGTGGGTTCCAGTTCCTACGGGCCATAGTGTCACCAGCAAAGACCACTGTAGAGAGCACAGCAAAGAGGAACTCAGTAAAATACCCTGAATATCCAGACATGAAGCCAGGGAAGCTGCTAGGAAAGTACTTACTGTACCACAGTCCAGGAGGCCAAGGCTGCTGGGAGAGTTAGCAATGTTCCCACCTGACACAGCAACTCCAGCCAGCAAACAGACCCTCAGGGGACATGCAACAAACGCACAGCAGAGACAGGGAGGAAAATGGTCCTGGAGCAATCAGCTAACACATAACCTGTGACATTTCCAAGGACTGGACATGCTTCATTGGGTTAGTCATGGCACGAGAAGGGTAATCGGGACAATGGTACATGTAACATACCCCTACTATGGACCTTCCTGGATCACACACAGTGTCAGTTCTGTGCCTGATAGAGTCTCTAGAGGGGGGACCATGTCCTGAACATGCAGAGGGTTGATATAGGGGACAAACTGACCAGGCATCTTTTCTATATACCTTCTATGATGCTGTGCAATGCAAAAGGAGGAGGATGGGGAAAGGTCAGAACACTGAGGGAGGATGTGGTGTAGGAACAGGAATGAGGTGCAGAACAGGAGGCAAATGAGAAGGGAGGTTGATATGTGGGGAGCAATGGGAAAGACGATAGAGAAGAGGAGAGGGGGCTTGATGGAGAGGAGGGTGGAGGATACTTGATGGTGATGCCAAGAAGAGGAATGAAGCGGATGGCTGGCTCACATGGCTCTAGGAAGGTGGATCTGGATGATGACAATGAATTAGGGTACGTCTGGTGAAGGCACCTGGGGTGCTTGTGTGGATGGAGCTGCATATCGATGGAGCTGCATTCAGTGAGGTGCCATAAAAGTGGGTTTCAGAACCACAGGTGACTCCTACCCTGCCAGCATCAGTCTCCTCCTTCTCTGCCTCTTGCTTGGCCAGGCCTTGAGCTATCCCAGAGACATTCTTATTCCCATCACTGCTATTGCTTACCACTGAAACTGGAAAGAGGAGCCAAGATCTCTCTCTGCAGCCAAGTGCTGTGACACACAGTCCCAATGTTCCAGCATCTTTTGTCTCTGTTCACATGGGAAGGCAGCCAGCTGCCAGTGTTTGTCTTGATGGCACTCACCTGTCAACCCAGGCTTTGCTTTAGTTTATATAACTGGGGTGGCTTTGACAGCTAAGTTGGCCCTTAGGCCCTTTACACACCCAGTGTGTTACAGCAGCCAAATGCAGTCCCTGACATGGTGCCTAGTGGTTCAAATCCCAAACAATAAAGCATGGCTTCTGGACTCTCACCTCCTAGCCTGAGGGAGGGCCCAGAAACCTGTCCAACACCCGTTGACTGGAACAACAAGCTAGGATCTTAGCTGCTGGCTCAAAAGCCCAACATGGCAGCCCAGGCCAGCACTGCACTGCCCTTGACCCAGTGGATGCAGAGCTTTGGTATCCTGCATTGGTCAAGGCATGGAACAGACTAGATGAACTTCAAGGAATTTTCCAATTCTAGCTCATCAGATTTCTGCCGCAAGACCCTCAGCAGGCTGGTGCTTTCATGTAGCCATCATTTCACCAGAGGAGGTTAATTAAGTCCCTTTGGCTGGAAAGTCTTGATCCTTTTTTTATTAATTAAAATGTCCTTATGCACTTGAACAGACTAGAGCTGGATGCTTGTAGCCCAGCAGTATCTAAAGCTGATTGTGGGCTGCACTCAGCATAAGAACAGCCAACTCCAGGGCAGTATGGTCTCCCCCAATCCACAGCCATGCCCACTAATCTCCAGGGATCAGGAGGAGCTTGGATCTTGCCACATTCACATCAAAGTATAAGCCCCGTCTCTCTGAAATGGCTTTGTCTAAGGATCAACCTGAGAACTGCCTGGAAGAGGCAAAGGAGGAGAGGAAAGGAAGGGAAAGGGATTGATTTACCAACCCCAAAGTGCCTCCTGTGTTCTAGATGAGAGGACAGTCCGCAGGGGACCGGTCTGCTTCTCTGGCTGTCCTTAGCATTCTGATTCCACAGCAATGGACATGTGAGTAGATAGACTGATCCCAGGGCATACCCCTAAATGCAGTCCTTGGGGCAAGACTTGCCTTTTAATTACTCTAAACTAGTGCTTGTCATTATTCCAGCTGGGCCACACACAAATCCCTTCCACCTGTGTTACTGAGGGGTTCATCTTGGGGTTGATTCTCCCAATGGTAACTCCTGCTCAGGCCCTGTCCTAGGGCCCCAAGCCTTGCAGAGCATCATGGGATTAAACCTGACTCACCCACCACTAGAGTTGGGTGAAAAGGCCCAGTGTTCACTCGTTTGACCCAGGACTTGATGCACCTTTTCTGCCAGTGAACTCAGGACTGTGTCTCAGTGTCCCCCACGGGGTAATACTGGCTCACCTACTGCACAAAGGGCCATGAAGTTTCAGTCACTAATGCCCCTTGAGATCATGCAGAGAGCTGTTGTCAATGGCAACTTGCTGCTCTTCCCCTCTCTGATAGCCTTGGTGGTGCTTTACCTTGGTGCAGGATGGGTGGGTAGGTAGGTATGATGAGGTCTCAGAGCTGTGCAATCTGCTTTGAGACCTTGGCTGGCTGGTCTTCCTCTAAGATTGTTGCTATTCCCAGGCCTAACTGACTGTGTGTTATGGACCAAGATGGAGGCAACCTGGCCTAGTAGTCAGAGCAGGAGTCAGATCTAGTGGGCAAAGCAGGCATCCAGGTTGGGGAATGAAGCCAAGGGTCAGCACCAGAGTCAACTGCCAATTACCAGAGCCAGGGTTAAGTCAGGGCCAGGACTCAAAGCTGACAGTCACAGCCCAAATGCCAGAACCAAGTGTTAAGCTAAAGTCAGAAGTTGGAGGCTGGGGTCAAAGCCATGACTGGTAACTGCATTGGAAGTGAGATGTAAAGGCAGCAGCTGGAGAAGTCACAAAGATCAAGCATGGACCAGAAGACTGGTGGGAGCAGGGGTTAGGCAGGACTCAGGAATGAGGAACAGAGTTGGGTGCAGAAGGCAGGCACAAGCAGGGTCCAGTGTAGCCACAACAGGAAATCACCTGTTGCTCAGACAATTTCCTGTGCCTCCTTCCGGCTTAAATAGTGTGGTTGGACCAATCAATGGAGCCGGGCAATCCTCCAATCCTGTGAGCTTCTCAGCCCATCAGGTTTCAGCAGAGGTTTGAACAGTAGTCCAATGAGGACTTTCCTAGAGCCAAGACAGGGAGAGCTGGAGGAGGGAAGGAATTCTTAGTCCAACTCTTTAAACACTTGGGGGGGAGGGGGCGCAGGTTAAATGTTTTGGAGAAGGCAAATCTCCTTTAAAGATTCAAAGCCCTTGCCCTTGAATTAAGGTGTTAGAACTGCAGGCACCTGCTCTGGGACCTCCAAGGAATTCTCCAGCCAAATCAGCAAAACCAGACCAGCTGGACCCAGTTCCATGATGGGGAGCAGCCAGGGAGCAATTTGAGGTGGTACAGAGAACATGTGGTATTATGAGGCCAAAGATGGGGGTAAAGACAGCATCATTAAACCTCCACACAGTGCATCCCCCACCCTGGCTCTCAGCTCAGAACCAGAAGAATTTAGGAAAGCAGAGAAGTAAAATCCAATGGCTTCCTCTTGCCTCTGCCAGGCTTCTCACAGTGGGCAGACAGCCACAAGTGCTCTTGGAAATGCAAAGTTCATTCCTGCTGCCCCATAAGGGTTTATGGTAAGAAGTCCACAGAGAGGATCCTGCCAAGGAGGTGACATTCCATTGCATTGCATTTCTTCTCAACTGTGAGAAGTCCCATGTCCCAGCAGTGCTTGGATGTCACTGTGCAGGCCTGGAGGTGCCTGATCAAGGCTCAGGAGCAGCCAGTGAGGAGACGATCCCTGGCAGGCTTTATCTTGAGCCCAGAGCCAGTTGGGCCAGGACGCAAGAGTAGAGAGTGCAGTCCATAAAACTGCCTGTTTAAGCCTCCCTCTAGCTGCTCATTGCATTGACAGTAACCCAGCCATGCTGGGCAGTGACCCATGCCAAAGCCATGCTCGTGGGGAATCTTGCCCCAGAGTACTGGGATCTACAGCCTGTGTACGAGGTGGGATTTCTCTCTGCAGGTGTGTGTGTTGTGGGGTGACCATCACCTGTCGGCATGGCATTGACCCACTTGGCAACTGGGGCAGCCATCTATTGGTAGCAAAAGGGTGACACCAGGAGACAGTACTGGAGGAGGCTTGCATGGGGAAGTGGATGAGCTGGGTGGGACCTGAGGAAATGGGGCAGGAGACAGTGGGGAAAATCTCAAGGGTTTTCTCTGTAGCGTAACTAGTTTCATAGGTTCATAGATATTAAGGTCAGAAGGGACCATTATGATCATCTAGTCCGACCTTCTGCACAACGCAGGCCACAGAATCTCACCCACTCACTCCTGCAATAAACCTCTCACCTATGTCTGAGCTATTTAAGTCCTCAAATTGTGGTTTAAAGACTTCAAGGTGCAGAGAATCCTCCAGCAAGTGACCCGTGCCCCATGCTACAGAGGAAGGCAAAAAACCCCCAGGGCCTCTTCCAATCTGCCCTGGAGGAAAATTCCTTCCCGACCCCAAATATGGCGATCAGCTAAACCCTGAGCATATGAGCAAGATTCACCAGCCAGATACCCAGGAAAGAATTCTCTGTAGTAACTCAGATCCCACCCCATCTAACATCTCATCATAGGCCATTAGACCTATTTACCATGAATATTTAAAGATCAATTAATTACCAAAATCATGTTATCCCATCATACCATCTCCTCCATAAACTTATCGAGTTTAATCTTGAAGCCAGATAGGTCTTTTGCCCCCACTGCTTCCCTTGGAAGGCTATTCCAGAACTTCACTACTCTGATGGTTAGAAACCTTCGTCTAATTTCAAGTCTAAACTTCCTGGTGGCCAGTTTATACCCATTTGTTCTTGTGTCCACATTGGTACTGAGCTTAAATAATTCCTCTCCCTCTCCAGTATTTATTCCTCTGATATATTTATAGAGAGCAATCATATCTCCCCTCAACCTTCTTTTAGTTAGGCTAAACAAGCCAAGCTCCTTGAGTCTCCTTTCATAAGACAAGTTTTCCATTCCTTGGATCATCCTAGTAGCCCTTTTCTGTACCTGTTCCAGTTTGAATTCATCTTTCTTAAACGTGGGAGACCCAGAACTGCACACAGTATTCCAGGTGAGGTCTCACCAGTGCTTTGTATAATGGTAAACCTCCTTATCTCTACTGGAAATACCTCACCTGATGCATCCCAAGATTGCATTAGCTTTTTTCATGGCCATATCACATTGGCGGCTCAAAGTCATCCTATGATCAACCAATACTCCAAGGTCCTTCTCCGTTACTTCTAATTGGTTTCTTCCTGAGCTTACAACTAAAATTCTTGTTATTAATCCCTAAATGCATGACCTTACACTTCTCACTATTAAATTTCATCCTATTACTATTACTCCAGTTTAAAAGGTCATCTAGATCCTCCTGTATGATATCCCGGTCCTTCTCTAAATTGGCAATACCTCCCACTTTGTATCATCCGCAAACTATTAGCACACTCCCACTTTTTGTGCCGAGGTCAGTAATAAAAAGTTTAAATAATATTGGTCCCAAAACCGATCCCTGAGGCACTCCACTGGTAACCTCCCTCCAGCCTGACAGTTCACCTTTCAGTAGGACCCGCTGTACTCTCCCTGTTAACCAATTCCTTATCCACCTCTCAATTTTCATATTGATCCCCATCTTTTCCAATTTAACTAATAATTCCCCATGTGGCACAGTATCAAATGCTTTACTTAATTCTAGGTAAATTAGATCCACTGCGTTTCCTTTGTCTAAAAAATCTGTTACTTTCTCAAAGAAGGAGATCAGGTTGGTTTCGCACAATCTACCTTTTGTAAAACCATGTTATATTTTGTCCCATTTATCATTGACTTCAATGTCCTTAACTACCTTCTCCTTCAAAATTTTTTCCAAGACCTTGCATACTACAGATGTCAAACTAACAGGCCTGTAGTTACCCGGATCACCTTTTTTCCCCTCTCTTAAAAATAGGAACTATGTTAGCAATTCTCCAATCATACGGTTCAACCCCTAAGTTTACAGATTCATTAAAAATTGTTGCTAATGGGCTTGCAATTTTGTGTGCCAATTCCTTTAATATTCTTGGATGAAGATTATCTGGGCTCCCTGATTTAGTCCCATTAAGCTGTTCGAGTTTCACTTCTACCTCAGATATGGTAATATTTACCTCCATAGCCTCATTCCCATTGGTCATGCTACCATTATTCCCAAGATCCTCTTTAGCCTTATTAAAGACTGAGGCAAAGTATTTGTTTAGATATTGGGCCATGCCTAGATTATCCTTGACCTCCACTCCATCCTCAGTGTTTAGCAGTCCCACTTCTTCTTTCTTTGTTTTCTTCTTATTTATATGGCCATAGAACCTTTTACATTAGTTTTAATTCCCTTTGCAAGGCCCAACTCTACTTGACTTTTAGCCTGTCTCACTTTATCCCTCCATGTTCTGACCTCAATACAGTAGCTTTCCTTGCTGATCCCTACCATCTTCCACTCCCTGTATACTTTCTGCTTTCTCTCTGAGATGCTTGCTAATCCAGCTTGGTCTACAACTCCTGCCTATGAATTTTTCCCCTTTTTTGGCATGCAGGCTTCTGACAGCTTCTGCAGCTTTGATTTAAAGTAATCCCAGGCTTCCTCTGCCTTTAGATCCATAATTTCTTCAGTCCAATCCACTTCCTTAACTAATTTCCTTAATTTCTGAAAGTGAGCCCTTTTGAAATCAAAAACCCTAGTTGCAGATTTATTTCTGTTTATCCTTCCGTTCAGTTTGCACTGAATTAGCTCATGATCACTTGAACTAAGGTTGTCCCCTACAACCATTTCTTCTATGAGGTCCTCACTACTCACCAAAACCAAATCTAAAATGGCATCCCCTCTAGTCAGTTCAGCAACTACTTGATGAAGGAATCCATCAGCTATCGCATCTAGGAAAATCTGAGCCCTATTATTACTACTAGCACTCGTCCTCCAGCCTATATCTGGGAAGTTAAAGTCTCCCATGATCACACAGTTTCCGTTAGTATTTACTTCATTAAAAACATTAAAAAGGACTCTATCCATATCCAAATTAGATCCCGGCGGTCTATAGCACACCCCAAATACTATCCCAGGGGAGGCTCTAATAGTTTTCTTCCCCAATGTGATTTTTGCGCAGACGGACTCTGTCTTATCCATTCCATCGCTTCTTATTTCTTTACATTCTACCTCATCATTGATATACAGTGCTACTCCACCACCTTTGCCTTTATTTCTGTCTTTCCTAAACAGCACATACCCTTCAATACCTGTACTCCAGTCATGACGACTATTCCACCCTGTTTCTGTTCTCCCTATAGTATCTGGTTTCACTTCCTGCACCAGTAACTCTAGTTCCTCCATTTTGTTACCTAGGCTCCTCGCATCGGTGAACAATCATCTTAATTTTTGCTGTTTGGCCTCGCTCACATTCTCTACCACCAGTATAACCTATTAGACTGGTATCCACCCTGTCCTTCCTCCTTATGTCCATTCTCCTACCCACGGCTGTATCCTTTCTTACTTTGTTTTCTTCCCTCTCAACGCTAAAATCCGGCGTGGAGATTACCTGGACATCCCCCAACCATCTCCCCCAACTTCCTAGTTTAAAGCTCTCTTAATCAGTTGTGCCAGCCTCCATCCTAGAAATCTATTTCCTTCCCTACTCAGATGAAGTCCATCCTGAGAGAACTGTCCTCTGTCCATGAATGCCTCCCAGTGGCCATACATCCCAAAGCCCTCCTTATAGCACCACTGCCTAAGCCATCTGTTGATAGTCATAATCTTATCACACCTTCTCTAGGAACAGGCAGAATCCCACTAAAGATCACCTGAGCCTCTATTTCCTTAAGCGTCTTCCCCAGCCTAGCATAGTCTCCCTTAATACTTTCCAGCGAGAATCTAGCCGTACCATTTGTTCCCACATGAAGGATAATTAGGGGACTATTTCCCGCTCCCTTTAGCATCCTTTTCAACCTCAGGTCTACATCCTGTATCTTAGCACCTGGAAGACAGCATACCCTTCTATTCTCTGGATCAGCTCTAGTTACAGACCTGTCTATTCTTCTCAGTAAACAGTCCCCGATCACATAGACCTCCCTTGTAATCCTCTTCAACCCATCCTGTATCCTCCTGGGGCTCATATTTGGTGTAGTCTCCATTGACTCTTCCCCTTTCCCTATAGGACTAGCTGCTCTTCTCTTCTCCCTTGCCCTTCTACCTTCAGTGACTACCTGCTGAGCCCCTTCTTCATTTTCCAACTCCGCAAACCTGTTCTTGAGCTCTATTTCTCCTTCACTAGCCCATCTTTTCCTCTGCTGGTTCTTTTAGTCACATGCTTCCACTGACCACTTTCCTAAGCCAGTCTCCCCTCAGAATTCCTCAGTCCTGCTTCCATCTGCAAGTCTGGGCTTTTCCCTTCAGTTGGGGCCCTGTGTTCACTGACTCTCAGTGACTCTAGATCAGTTTCCAAAGAAAGGGAAAGTTATTCTCTAATTGCCAGCGTGCAGTTCACCTGGGGATCAGAGAGTCGTCGGGGTTCATTCCTACCTGAGCACCAGTAAAGATCCTACAGGCCCAGTTATCGGGTTCAGAGCTGCTTTCACCTTCAGCTGCCCCTGTGCAGGACATTTCAGCCAGCGGGTTTGCAGCGCGGTAAGGGACTGGCTTTGGGATTCTGCTGATGATGCGCAAGGAGGAATTGATTCCAGCTCCCTTCCCTGGGGCTGAGTTGGCTCTGCAGAGCTAGGGGGACTGAAAACTCACATTAGTCTCTACAGTCACAAATGAGACTCCATAGTGCCCAGGGGCAGTGGCTCTGAGTCAGCTAGTGCCTGGGGTTCAGGGGGCAGTGGCTCTGAAGCAGCACCCCAGGCACCAGCTCTGAGTCCAGCAGTGGAATTGGGGGGGCAGCGGCTCTGAGGACGGTAGTTGCCAGGGCGGAGGGAATGGCTCTGACCCTGATAGCACTGGGAAGGAGGCGGGGAGGAGAAAGAAAGGCTCTGAGCCCAACAGCACCAGCAGCACGGTGCCTGAGTAAGAAGGGCCCAGTCAGAGGAGAACTGCACTTTAACATCTTTCCTCAGCCACTGGATACTCAGTCCTGGGTGTTCAGACACCCTCCCCGGGCTGTCCCATGCGACCTGCACCCCTTCAGTACAGCCTAACCTGGACAAGGGGCACGACCCTGCCCCGCCCCTTGCACTCCCCCCTCCCTACTGCCTGCACTGCCTCCATTCCCCTCCCGCACCCCACGGAAAGCCAAGCCCTCGCTATGGCCTGACATGCTGGGGCCTCCAGCTAGAGCAGGCTTCCAAGCTCCGGCAGGGGGAGATGTGGCTGCGAGCGCTTCTCCCTCTGTCCCCCCTCCAGTGCAGGACTTGCCCAGCGCAGGAGAGCGGCTATGCTCACAGCCAGCCCTGGCTTCACTTACCTGAGTGAGCCATTTTCTCCCTGTTTTTTCTGCTCCTGCACTCGAGCTGCCTGCATTCCCCGCTGGAAAGAAGGGTCCTCACTGCCCGGGCCTGCATTGCTCAGATTAAATGATGTCTGGCTGACATGTCCCCTGACTGAAAAGCGCAGCGCAGTCTTTAGGTCACACACACAGTCTGCCCCGTTGCCCAGGGGAGGCAGAGCACAGCGCTCCCCTTGGGACTGGGGGGTGGGCATGTGAAAAGCCTCAGAGCCCCCATTTGCCTGCCCTTGCCTCAGTCTCCTAACATAGGACACAGGTGCTGCGGCAGGGGACACCACTTGCCCAGCAGCAGCGAGGGCTCCACATGTCTGAGGCACAGCAGGCCTCAGCTGGGCTTCACATCCAAGTCCCAGCTAATGAGCTGATGACACCTTGCCCTGCGCCTGCGTGGCTGCTGTCAGGAGCCTGCGCTCTCTCTGGGAATTCAATCCAGCCCCAGAAACTGCAGCAGCCGGCTGGGGGTTCTGGCTTCAGCTCCTGGCTACAGCAAGCTGTGTGCTAGGGGGTGAGGAGGAAGTTATGTGAGGAGGGGCATTTCCCACTCTTCCTGCCTCTGCAAAAGGTTAAATACCAGTCAGGCAGGGAGCTCAGGGCTCCAAGCCGGGCTCAGCTATGTGCCCAAGGGCTTAGCACCACCACCAGTTGCCAAGCAGGGTCTAAGTTTAGCTCACAGAAGTGAGCTCAGATATTACAGCCCTTCCACGCCTGCCCAGGCACACACTCCCCAGGCAAGAAAAAGCCTATCAGAGGGGAGAATCTACCAGGCTCCCTAAGGAAAGTTCCATTGCTGGGGTCAGATAAAAGAGAGCCCTGGAGAACAGAGTGTACTGGCCCCTGGGAGGTGTCACCAGGGGAAAGAATATGACCAATAGGGCTTTCCCAGCTCTGATTTCATGGCTGACATTACAGCCACAAAACTTAGAAGCATGAGAAAAAACAATTTGGAAAGGTGGAGAGCACATGACCCAACTGCAGTCCCATGGAGAGGAATAGAAGCCCTTTCCGTGCTGGTTGGCTCAGTCCCCTGGGGTGTCAGAACCCCACCATTCAGCAAGGTGTTCAGAACTGTCCTGAATTCAGTGGCAGGAGCCGGGGGGTCTCCTCTAGCCTATCGCCAGCCAAACCACATCCACTGTGCTGAGGGAGAAACATCCCAAACGACCACGCTCCGAGAGCCAAATCCAACAACTGAGCCTTTGGGAGGCTCCAAACCAAGAGCTGAGCCCGCGGGGGGGAGTGGGGGAGCGCTGGTCTGAGGGCTGAGCCTGGCAGGAGGGTGGGGGGAGTCGTCAGTCTGAGGGCTGAGCCTGCGTGGGGCACTGTTCTCAGCGCTGAGCCCGCGTGGGGCACTGTTCTCAGCGCTGAGCCCATGGGAAACTCTGACCCAAGAGCTGATCCCACGGGAAGCTTCTAAATCAGGGTGAGGTTTTCAAACTTGTTGAGTACCTGCCGCTTCTCAAATAAATATGCTCAAATAAATTGGTTAGTCTCTAAGGTGCCACAAGTACTCCTTTTCTTTTTACCGCTCTCACTGTGACACAAGCAGCACCGTTTGGAAAGCCTGCCTGTGACTGCGGGAGCTGGTTCTTTTGAAAAGCTGGCCCCCCCGAGGACTCCAGCCAGTGTCATCAGAAAGCTCCACACTTTGATCTAGGCCAGGGTAGGGGTAGAAACACTTGGCTTAGTCATTCAGGCAGTTTCCTTGATGTTCTCTCCACACTCACACATGGTTTGTAGAATACTCGTAAGTGGAGCCTCTGACTCAGAGAGGTAAGCACAGGTCCTTGTAGAGGGTCTATTACTGAGGGGCTTTCCCTCTCCAGGGGGCGAATTTGCACAGCTCCCCTTAGGACGAGTTGCAGTTTTGATTTTAGCGGTTTCTGCCTCAGTCTTGGTTTGCTCTGGGCAGGCAATGGCCCTCCCAGCTTTTATTTAATAACCCAGTCTGGGTGGGGGCTTCAAAGGGGTCTAAGGGAAAGTCTATGGGTATGTCTACGCTATGAAATTAGGTCAATTTTATAGAAGTCGATTTTTAGAAATCAATTTTATACAGTCGATTGTGTATGTCCCCAATAAGTGCATTAAGTCGGCGGAGTGTGTCCTCAATACCGTGACTAGCATCAACTTACGGAGAGGTGCACTGTAGGTAGCTATCCCACAGTTCCTGCCGTCTCCGCTGCCCATTGGAATTCTGGGTTAAGCTCCCAATGTCTGATGGGGTAAAAACATTGTCGAGGGTGGTTTTGGGTACATGTCGTCAGTGTCTCATCCCTCCTTCCTTCCCTCCATGAAAGCAATGGCAATCGTTTTGCACCTTTTTTCCTGGGTTACCCATGCAGATGCCATACCACGGCAAGCATGCAGCACACTCAGCTCACCGCTGCTGTTGCAAGCATTGTCAACACCTCATGCATTATCCTGGAGTATGTGCAGAACCCGGGCTAAGAGATACCAAGGACGATTGTGATGAGGACATGGACACAGGCGTTCCTGAAAGCACGGGCTGTGGCAATTGGGACATCATGGTGGCAGTGGGGCTGGTTGATACAGTGGAATGCGATTCTGGGCCCGGCAAACAAGCACAGACTGGTGGGACTGCTTAGTGTTGCAAGTATGGGATGATTCACAGTGGCTGCAAAACTTTCACATGCGTAAGGCCGCTTTCCTTGAACTTTGTGAGTTGCTTTCCCTCATCCTGAAGCACAGGAATACCAAGATGAGGGCTGCCCTGATAGTTGAGAAGCAAGTGGCAATAGCCCTGTGGAAGCTTGCAACACCTGACTGCTACCGGTCAGTCGGGAATCAACTTGGAGTGGGCAAGTCTACTGTGGGGGCTGCTGTGATCCAAGTAGCCAATACAATCACTGATGTTCTGCTATCAAGGGTAGTGACTCTGAGAAATGTGCAGGTCATATGGATGGCTTTGCTGCAATGGGGTTCCCTAACTGCGGTGGGGCAATAGACGGAACACATATTCCTATCTTGACACCAGACCACCTTGCCAACCAGTACGTAAACCGCAAGGGGTACTTCTCAGTGGTGCTGCAAGCACTGGTGGATCACAAGGGACGTTTCACCGACACCAATGTGGGTAGGCTGGGAAAGGTGCATGACGCTCACATCTTTAGGAACTCCGGGTTGTTTGAGCAGTTGCAAGAAGGGACTTACTTCCCAGACCAGAAAATTACCGTTGGGGATGTTGAAATGCCAATAGTTATGCTTGGGGACCCAGCCTACCCCTTGCTCCCATGGCTCATGAAGCCGTACACAGGCAGCCTGGACAGTAGTAAGGAGCCATTCAACTATAGGCTGTGCAAGTGCAGAATGGTGGTAAAATATGCCTTTGGACATTTAAAAGCTTGCTGGCGCTGTTTGCTGACTAGGTTAGACCTCAGCGCAACCAACATTCCCATTGTTATTTCTGCTTGCTGTGTGCTTCATAATATCTGTGAGAGTAAGGGGGAGATGTTTATGGCAGGGTGGGAGATTGATGCAAATTGCCTGGTGGCCAATTTTGAGCAGCCAGACACCAGGGCGATTAGAAGAGCACAGTTAGGCGTGCTGCGCACCAGAGAGGCTTTGAAAACCAGTTTCATGACTGGCCAGGCTACGGTGTGACAGTTGTATGTTTCTCCTCGCTACAAACCCGTCCCCTTTGTTGATTTTAATTCCCTGTAAGCCAAACCACCCTCCCCCCTTCAATCACAGCTGGCAAAGGAAATAAAGTAACTATTGTTTTGAAACCACGCATTCTTTCTTTATTAATTAAAAAAAAAAGTGAGATAACTGACAAGGTAGCCCAGGTGGGGTGGGGTGCGAGAGGAGGGAAGGACAAGGCCACATTGCTTATTGTAGCCACACTATAAATCAAAACTGTTTGAATGACAGCCTTCTGTTGCTTGGACCATCCTCTGGAGTGGAGTGGCTGGGTGCCTGGAGCCTCCCCCTCTCCCCCGTGTTCTTGGGCGTCTGGGTGAGGAGGATATGGAACTTGGGGAGGAGGGCAGGCAGTTATACAATGGATGCAGTAGGGGTCTGTGCTCTTGTTGGCTTTCCTGCAGCTCAAACAGACTCTTCATCATGTCCGTTTGCTCCCCCATTAGCCTCAGCATTGCCTCCTGCCTCTGCTCTTCGCGCTCAAGTAATACTTTCCTGGCCTCTGCCACTGAATGCCTCCATGCATTAAGCTGTGCCCTATCAGTGCAGGAGGACTGCATGAGCTCGGAAAACACGTCATCGTGAGTGTGTTTTTTCTCGCCTTCTAATCTGTGATAACCTCAGGGACAGAGATGATAGGGGGAGTATAGATTGCACCTGGGGGGAGAGAAAAAGGGAGAGTAAAATTTAAGATGATACATTTCTGAGAACAAAAGGGAGACTGTTTTCACAGTGAATCAAGCAATTCACAGCAGGCAGCACATGTGCTTTAGGTACAACGTCACATTTTGCCTGTTATATTGAGTGCCTGCCAGTATGGTGACACATCACAAACGGCTGGGCAACAGAATTCGGTTTCCAGGCAGCCATGGTAAGCCTTTTGGTACATGGGGTTGGCTTCTTACACCTTCATAACATATGGGAATGGTTTCAAACTGCAGCGCCATCCTTTCCCATAGCAAGCAATGCCGGTTGGGTTTCACATTTAAAAGGAGGGGCTGCGGTTTTCGGGTAGATGTGCAGCACACACCTCTCTGACCCCACCACATGGCTAGTCTCTGGGATGATCCCTTCACCTCTCCCCCCGCCGCATGGCTATTCTCGGGGATGATCCCTTTTAGCCAAGTGCAAACAACCCAGCATGAACGGGGTCCTTTTACTGTTCCCTTACAAAAATTCCCCTATTTCAACCAGGTGACCATGAATGATATCACTCTCCTGAGGCTAACACAAAAAGATATAGACCGAATGTTGCTTGAATGCGACCAAAACCCAGGACCATTCACTGCCATGCTTTGTGCTGCAATGATGCCAGACTACTTGCTTCTGGCTTGGTAAAGTGTCCTACTGTGGAGGACGAAATAAGGCAGCCCTCCCCAGAAACCTTCTGCAAAGGCTTTCAGAGTACCTCCAAGAGAGCTTCATGGAGATGTCCCTGGAGGATTCCTGCTCCATCCCCAGACACATTAACAGACTTTTCCAGTAGCTGTACTGGCTGTGGCTGCATCCCAAGTCTTCAGGGAAAATCAAACATTAAACACTATTGCTTTTAAACCCTGTACTGTAGTTACAAATGTGCACTCACCAGAGGTGCTGTCTCCGGCTTCAGGGTCAGGGATCCCACCTTGGGAGGGTATTGGCACCAGGGTGATGAAAAGATCCTGGCTGCCGGGGAGAACGGATTCACTGCTTGCCTACTGCGCATTCTCCTCCTCCTCCTCCACAAAATCCTCCTCCCTGTCACATGAGACTCCCCTCTTGCAAGTGTCCACAGACAGTGGTAGGGTAGTGGTAGGGTCCCCACCTAGAATGTCATGCAGCTGATCATAGAAGCGGCACATATGGGGCTCTGACCCGGAGCGACCGTTTGCCTCCTTTGTCTTCTAGTAGGCTTGCCTGAGCTCATTAACTTTCACTTGGCACTGCTGTGTGTCCCTGTTGTAGCCTCTCTCCACCATGCCCTGTGTGATTTTGGCATATATATTAGCATTTCTTCTCTTTGATCAAAGTTCGGCCTGCACAGATTCTTCTCCCCATACAGCAATAAGATCCAGTGTCTACCTTTCAGTCCATGCTGGAGCTTGTTTGCGATTCTGGGGGGACTGCATGGTCACCTGTGCTGCTGAGCTCACCAGGCTGACCAAACAGGAAATGAAATTTCCTAGGGCTTTTTCTGTGTACCTGGCTAGTGCATTGGAGTTCAAAATGCTGTCCAGAACAGTCACATTGGAGAACTCTGGGATAGCTCCCGGAGGCCAATACCGTCAAATTGCATCTGCACTGCCCCAAATTTGACACAGCAAGGTCAATTTTAGCGCTACTCCCCTCGCCAGGGAGGAGTACAGAAGTTGATTTTAAGAGCCCTTTAGGTCGATGGAATGGGGTTGGTTGTGTAGACACATTTATTTTAAAAATCGACCTAACATAGCTAAATTCGACCTAACCCTGTAGTGTAGACCAGGGCTCAGCAACATAAGGTCAGCATTAGTAGAACTCGAGTTGGCAGACCCTGGGTTTGTGGACCTGGGGCTTGAGTGTGTCTACACTTTTATTTGTATAGCCACATTAGGAATTGTTGAACGCTGTGTTATGCGGGCCCGCATCCAACTGTCTGTAACCTAGACTCCTACCGACCTCCCAAAATGAGGCTACTTTAGCCCTTTGTTTGTGGTGCAGCATGGGAAAACACAATTGTCCATCAAACTTGACTGTCCAGAGGACTAAGAAGTTTGGCCTGTTGGATTATGGGATATTTTTAACAGACTTACAGAGCACAAGTCGAGTGGGGTTGAGTCTACACTGCAAAGCAATAGGGCTTGAACACTGGGTCCTGCCTTGAGTCAGGCTTGGACCCTCCCTTCCTGTGGGACCGTGGGTGCAAGCCCTGGGTTAGTGTGATTTATATGTAGACAGAAGTGGAGCGGGGGGGCGGCTTGAACCTGAGTTGGAACCCTGGGCTTACATTGCAGCGCGGACATACCGTAAGTGACTTAGGGTAACATGTCCCCAGGACCTCCACTCAGGACTTGTGCTTCTAAGTCACCTACGTGCTTTGAAAAATCCTACCCTGCGTCACCAAATGTAAAACAAACCCAAGCAGTTATCAGCTTAAATGGGAGCGAGAGAAGCGGCTGCCTGGTCTAACTCAAGGCTGGAAGTCAAATGCTGCTGAGCTCCTTCCATCAATTCCTACTGTAGCCTTGGTCAAGTCATCGAAGCTCTCTGCCATGGTCTCGCTATCTTTACCCACCTCTGGGTGTGTGAGAGGACTTACTCATATCAGTGACTATCTGTGAGAGTCTCTCATCAGTGCGATCACTGGTGGCCCTGCTGCTCAGGCAGATTTCTGAAGACATGTATCGGCTTTTCTGTGGCCACGTCACCTCCCTTGGCTGGATCTTGAACGTGCAGGGCCAGGTATTTGCTGACTCTTCCCTTTTATGCAACTTGGGCAAGAAACAGCCCAGGGAAATACAGAAGTGAAGTGTACAAAGTACCATAATCAGCAGCCAAACAGCTGCTTTATCTGCTATGGAGAGAGGGAGAGCGCTCTAAGTGAGTAAATGTGTTTACTCATTGGCAGGCTCTCTCAGTGCAGCACAGAAATGGAAAATGCCTGGTACAAATGCATCCAATGCCAGCACATGATCTGCTGGTCAGTGCATGCCATCCAAGGAGGCCATGCAGCAAACTGGCCTAACTGCCAGGGTTGCAGCTGGTGGCATGGAGCAGCTGCTGTCTCCAGAGCAGAAGTCCCTCATTCTAGCTCAGGTGTTTGAGATCTGCTCCAACAAAAAGAGAGAGAGGCTTACACCATAAAATTACTGAACAGGATTTCCTGCATCAGCAACCAATACCCATCATCCCTTTGTGCCCTACTGCTCAGGGAGATTGTACAGAACCTCCCAACTCCTCAGTGGACTACAAATTTCTGAGCGTGAGGTGAGAGGCACCCCTAGCCAGGCACAACAGCTGCTGGAGCAGAGTCAGAGACCATCACAATTGTCATATCTCAAAGTCCTCGTGGCACCTTCCCAGACACACAGGTCATATGAGAAGCCTCATCAGGGCATGCAGTTCTCTCTGCTGTGGAACAGGCAATCTCCTGCTCTGCACTTCTGGACCAGCTACTGTCTTAACACACTCCCTTTTTCAGCTAGTCCATGCCTGTGCAGCTTTGCATGTCCGTCCCCCCCCACCAAGTCCCACAGAGGAAGTCTGTGGCTACTAAGGGGGCAACCCTTAGGCCTATGGGTCTGTGCATCCAGACCTGCAGTGCAGAACACCCAATTAGCCAGGACAGCGAGTACCTCCCCACATCTAGACCCCGTCCCCTCACCATGCAGTTGGAGCCTCTCCTTAGGCCTTTCTGGTGTCTTTGGCAGCCGTGTTGATGAGAATTTTTCATTCAAATGACCTTTTCAAAAGTCTTTCCTGAGTTACATGCCTCCCAGCTAATGCTTGCAGTGACTCACGCATTAGTGAAAGGATTAGAGCAATTTTAACCTGCCTTTTGTGGTGCCCTTGGAAACTGCTCGTGGAGTGTCTAGGGAGCAGTTATCAATGGAGGAGATAGTAGCCTGCAGCAATGGAACAGGAAACACAGATTTCTATGGTGAGCGTGTCCCACCATTTGTTCATTGCACATGCTCCCCAGCATTTGCTGCTGCTGGCACCTTGACACAAACTACGGGCTACAAAAATCCTGATATTCAGCGCATGAGACATCACCCCCAGCTGCTGCCAAAAAACTGACAGGAATATCACTGGAGTGTCTGCAAAAGAGTCCCTGTGACTTCAGCCTGTCTGATGGGATTAAGGTGATGGGATTAACTGCTGGGATTAAGGTCATACCAGCCCCACACATTCCCTTGTATAACCATGGGGAGAGAAAAAAGGGAAAAAAAGCCAGGCCCTATTTGTCAGCTCATGTTGGTGGCATTTCCTACCTTCATTCACATCTTCCTAGCAAAAATGTGCCTATTGCACTGGGGTATCCTGTGCTGACAGCCTGGAGGATGAAGTGCTCTGTATTCACAGAACAGGCACAACAGGGCAGCTCCCCACACACTGCCCCAGCCCTCATCCAGAGGGGTTCTCTCTGACTGGAAGTGGGTACCCAGTTTTCATGACTTGTACCAGCCTTAGTCTCTCTTCTGGGACTCCCAACAATGGGGTCAGTTAGTGACAATTTCTGGACTGTGGACACAGTATTTGAAATCACACTCTGTGCTCCCACCTACAGACAGTGCTTTACATGAGGAAGCTCTGAGGAGGCAGTTATGTAACTGGCACTGTTCAAACATAAGAGGCTGCAAGGTGGAACTTCTGAACAAGATGGCAGGGGTCAAAATGCAGGCTTTCTTGCTAGGCTAAATAATACTGTCATTCAGCTCTCTTCCCCCTTTTGTCTAGGTTACGTCTTTTAATCCTTGAGCAACATGATTTAGGATTAAAAAAAGTGAGTAACACAGTCTTCCCCTTCCAGCCATCCCAAAAGGAGATGTCCAGCTCAATATACTGGCTATATATTTTTTAACCAAACCTGTAGAATACATTTTTCCCCTCGGGACACTCTGGTTTTGCCTTTTAAAATGACACAGGTGTTAGTCATGCCATTTTCCACGCCCACCCACAATTCCTTCATGTCCAGGAAGTTCCTTTGATCTGCATTTCCTCCTCCAATTGTGTTTTGTCTGCATTGCAATCCTGGTATGTTATCTATATAACCATAAGACAGGTGACACTGATAAAAGTGATGGATTAATAGCACTATTACCTTACAGGCAGGTGCTACATGAGATCCTTTCCACTTCCCCACCGCCAAAGTACTCCAGTTCTGACCAGCACTGTTTCTGTTACATTAGGTCCAAAGCCTCCCTTCATCGGAGACTGTTGGCCATGTGGTGGTCAAATGAGACCATTGAAATCCAAGTAAAGCTGAACCCAAATCGCCAACTAGTGCACTACCATTTTTGTCTCCAGCCTGGGATCCTCAATTGGCTTGAAGTGAAGCATGGGAGAATTCACTTGAAGTGAAGTGAAGCTCATTCTGGAGTCACTAAATGCTTGAGTTACATTAGACCCAACTCCTTTGAGAGGGAACCTATTATATTTGTTCACAGTAAGGTCCATGTATAATAAAGCAGACTGAAATGTCAATCATTACCAATTCCTTTTCACCTTGCATACTTTAGAAAGAGCATAGACAAGGTTAACTTGGGCTGCGGAGTATGACACCTGCAGAAGGTGCATGATTATACACAAGGACAGGTGACTGCAACACATGCAGAGAGCTTTTTCATTGGTTTGTTAACAGACATGAGAACACTATTAAAAATGAAGCTGAAAAGCCAGCAACACTTTGCAGTGAGTGACCCATCCTCTCCCACTTTGGTATTTCAACTCATTGTGTTATTTTCTCACATCCCTCACAGAGGTGGAGGAGTATTTCATTGGTTAATTCTTATAAAGCATTTTGAAATTGAAAAATGCAAAGGTTATTTAGGGTTCATTTATCTGGTATTCACGCTGATGTCGTGGGTAGTTACACAGAAACAGCGAGGCCTATACCAGCCCAGCAGTGCTCCATCACATCCAGCATCTCTTCTGTGGCCAGTACCAGATGCTTCAGAGGAAAATGCAAGAAATGCAGTAGTGAACGATGGACTAACGTGCCCATCAGGGAAGTTGCTCCTGAATCATAGGCAGTTCATAGTTAGGGGTTACACCCTAAAATCCAACACATTTTTATTTAATCACATCTAAGTGTGAATTCTCATTGTACGTAAAAAATGCTAATTTTTTTGAACCGTGTTAAGCTTTTTTGGCTTTAATAATATTGTGTAGCAGTGAGTTCCACAAGTTAATTGCATGTTGGAATTTAACGTGAACTGATGTGTAACTACTGCCAAAAACTGACGTCCACTATAAGAAACCAAAACTATGAGAACAACTGACAGGAAAGACTTAGTACACCTCTATAATAGACTTAGAATAGCATTGTCAGAATATTAAGCAGCCTCAGACCTTAAACAGGTAAGTATGGTCAGAAGAAAATCAGCAACTTGTAGGCTTTGAATAGCGGACCATAACATCACCCAGGGATTCAATGTGTTGCCTGGAAATCACCTTGCCTGGAAATCAATGTGTCAGTAAGAGACCAAAGAATAGCAGAACCAATCTTCCATCGTGACTACTGCAACATCCTCCTCTCTCCCAATACATACATCCCACTCCCCTCTGATGCATTTGAATACAACTGCTAAGATCATCTTCCTGGCCCATTCTGCCAACATCGCTCCCTTTGTTTAATCTCTTCACTTGTCTGCTCTGTCTCTTGTCACATCACCTCATCTACTCTGCCATCAATGCCGGCTTCACCTGCACGTATGTCAACTGCTTCCACATAAACACCTTAGCCTTTTCTTCCATGCTGCCCCCTGTGCATGGGACTCTGTCCATGAATCGATCCATAAGGCCATTACCCTCTCTTTCCTCAAATCCCTCAAGAGCCACCTTTACTGTGACATGTACGATAGATCAGCCAATCTGTGACGGTTTGATTGTACATAACTGGGGAAAGCGGATATGTATTTTTAAAAACTGAAGATGATTTGGCATCATCAGATCGTGCAATAGCTAATTTGAAACTGGGTGATCTTTGTTCCCCTCGTCTTCCCTCACTGCGTCACACTTGCTTATTGCATCTTGTCTCAAATTAGATTTTAAGCCCTTTAGGGGATGGGTTTTCATATTGTGCAGCAATCCATCAATAGCTGTGACTGAACTCAAACTAAGCTGAAGGTTAATCCTTTGAGGGGTTCTTATTCATGCTTTGGTTCAATTTATCTTTATGGTAATATTGTACAAACTATCCAAATGGGGCTATTTACCCCCACGAGATTTATAGTAATGAGATCCTGAATTACTATAAAAACAATTATTTGGATATTTTTAAGATAATTTATTATTTGCCCCTAAATATCCAGTGATCAAATCCAGTTTCTGTACTATATGACTGGGAAGATCTGGGAACTCTGATTCTCTTTCCTAATTACCAGCAATGACACCATCATCATTTACAATGAACAAAAAGAATTTTATTGGAACATATACACACCGGGATAACAGAGGTATTTGAATAATCAAATATGGAATGTTTAAGAAAGAGTTAAAATAAATAAGGATACCAAGATTTGCCAGTGCTAGGTCCAGCACCATTGTAAGTAAATGCCCTCCGCTGAACAAGTCTGACTCTGTTGGGACCAATCCAACAGAGTCTGTAAAGATTCCTACCACTAGAAAGTGGCCAATAATTTTGGAATACAAAGAGTCACTATAGTGCTTTCTACTGATGTGCATTCAAACTGTTTATTCGCTGCTTTCGTCTCTTATTTCTTTAATAATACCTATTAAGTTCTGAAGTCCAAAAACATAACCTGTGTCTTGGCCTTCATGCACCACACTATCTTCCCCATAGTACTTGCAGGTCGTGTGGGCAAAGTCTATCATACGGACATCAACAGTACTAGCAGTGGGCTTGTACGCATATGCTCCAGCTGATTCATCCGAAGACTCCTCTGAGAGATCCTCTAAGTCCTCTGGGTCTGAGTCCACAGTCACTTCCTGCAACTCCTTGCCATCATAAATTATCAGCAAGGAGCTGGAATAGAAACGGTAAGACTCCTGTTTTTCTAAGACAGATTTGAGTTCAGTCAATTTCTTTATAACTGGTTCAAAGAGTTCCCTGCGCAGGTATTTGCCATTATGAAAGAACTGGTAAAGTGCTTCTTTAAATCCTTGGACTGAAAGCTTTCGCCCATGGTATTTATTCATGAACATTAACTGGCCAGTGCCTGTCTGGTAGACCTGTATAGGAGAGAGAGGAACAAAAGGAATGGTTGGATTGCCAGCAATGGTAACTCTGAATCATACTCCAGAAAAATTAACAATGTCCCAGCAGAGAAAAAAAGTTTTACCAAGATGATGTGTTTGTCTCTTAAAACAGCTCTTATGCAGTTCGAGGGGAAAGCATCCTAGCCACCACAGGCCCACCAATACCTGAGGTATTGCTAGTCACAAAGGAAACTGAAAATTCCTCCGGCTTAGACTTGAGCTTTTCCATTTTGAAAAAACGGATGAAGAGTTTAAGTAAGATTAGGAAGGCTGAGGCCAAGATTTCTGAAGTCAAGTTACAACATGTAGGGCAGCCACTCCATATCACTCACTCCATTAGCAACTACTGCATGCCTCTGCTGGCAGCCTTACCAAACCTATTCCCAGAACTGCTGGGAGTCTGAATGACAGCAATTTCCCATATGAAACACTGAAGCAAGCTCCCATACAGAAGAAAAGGGTATTTTTAAGCAAATAGTAATCATTGCTTTTTCCTACAAACCGAGAACATCATTTACATCAAACCCACAAATCAGGTGGAGTCTATATTTACAGGGCAGAGACCTGTAAATCGAACAACCACCCTCCACAGCTCTGTATGTTTCTCCAGCAGAGGCCTCTATGTCTGAAGGGCACACACGCTAAATGGGCTGCAACAAGAAACCAGAACCTTTATCCTAGTTGAGCACCAATATGGTGGTGAACAAATGTGGCACTCCTCCCCGTCCATCTCTGCTGACAGGTTCTCTGTTCTCGATACATGAGTTTAGGTGAGCCGAGTGCCAGTCACAGGAATACTCACTTTCCCGAACAGAGCAGGAAGTGCTGAGCGAACACATCAGGCATTGGGGGAGTCTACTGGATGGAAAAGGAAGTACCCCACAGAACTGTCCATTGCCATACAGAACATTTGTGAATGGCAGTGGGTAGAGAAGTCATTTTCTCCACCTACTAAGGCCACTGGGGAAAAAAAAACATGCCCTCTCTCTGCCAACATCTACGGATGAATGGGAAGAGGCTTAACTCTCCCACATAGAAGCTGGAAGGAGAAGAATGGACAGTCCTCACTCCACTTCACAGCAGCAGTGGTGGCTCTTCAACACCACTAGAGCTGTAGTGAAGCAGTTAAGGCATTTCTTAGGACTCAATCAAGTCACTCAGTTGCCAGAGATATGCAAGCTGCAGGGTTTTACTTTAAATGAAAGCCTAAGCTGCTCCCTCATTGTATCTGCACTGCAATCTTATCACTCATATTTAATGATCAACTTCTTGTTTACACATTACACAAAGTTTACTTTCGGCAGTGAAAAGAATCCAGACTTTCCAAGTCTCCAGGATAGTAGTAACTATAAGAGTTGTTGCTGTTGTTCTGACAGCCAAATAGTAAGATCCATGCACAGTGAGAGAAGACAGACAGGTTTGTTTTCTGATCTCCAGCTCACAGGACAAACACACTGTGATGCAGAGGGAGAGCTGCAGGTTGCTATGCAGTCGCTCCTCTGATTGATTAGTGACACTGGTGTGCTCTGAAGAAAGTCATCAAATTTCCTTCAGTTAGAAAAGTGAATGAAAGGTAGGACCTCTCAAGGGTAGGGGCATGAAGTGGGATGATTGGATAATAAGGAGATGTCTAAAACTACAAATACAAAGAATACAATGGATTAAGAAAGCAACAAAATTCATTTTCCTATTGCCATCTTAATAAGATAATGCAGTTTGTTTGTGATTGGCTGGAAAATTACTGAGCTCACATTCCCACTATTACCAGTGAATCACACTTGTAACTCTGGGAAGCAGATATTTTCCTCAATTCTGAGCAGATGAAGGCTTGTTTCAGAAGAAAGTTAGAGTCTTTGCTAATAGTACCAAACCACAAAAGGTACGAGTAGAAAGTGTTTAAAAAATGTCTCTTCAAATATAGCCTGTTTGATTCCCATCCCTACCCGCAATCCATTTCAGACTCACCTGCATGCCACACACTCGGACCCCAATAACTGCTGAAGTACTCTGCTGACACTTCCGGATCTGGTTAGCTTTCTTCTCTTCTGATGCATCATCTCCATGCTGCCGGGTTCCCATTTTAAGGTCCAACACACATGGCACTTCGTATCGGGAGGTTAGATTTTCCAGCAAGATAAATTCTGACTTGTTAAGGAAAAAGCCTTACAATAAAGAAATAAGGAAATGCTTTAAAAAGCATTCTGACAGCCCCATTCCAAGTGGAGGTAGTGGTGGCGTTTCTTAGCAGTCAGCAAAAGTTAAAAAAATAAAACTGAGAAACGGCTAAAAGTAGGGGCATCCAACCTTTGCCCAATCATGACTGCGCTAGCAACTTAGCAAGAACCAAAAGGATACACCTACTTTGTATTAAACAAAGTAGACTGCACATGACCTAGTCTTTCACTGGATGCGACGTCCAAAGAGACTATAGGTTCCAACTTGCACTGCTCTCTCTCACTCTACAAGCACCTCCAAATTAGAGGTGAAAATCACTACGGGCTGCATTATTTACAAGGCTGGCCACATTCTGGCAATCCACAGACTAATTTTAAGTTGTCCCTGGACTGAGTAAACCTAGCAGACACCATTTCCATAAAGGAAGGAAAAACGTTTTAGTGATGAAGGCACTGGACTGGAATTCACGAGATATGGATTCAATTTCCTGCTCTGCCTTTCATGACCTTGGGAAAGTCATTAAAATTCTCTGTGCCTTGGGGCCTCATCTCTAAAATGAGGGGATAACACTTCCTTGTGTCACAAAGGGGTTATGAGAATAAATTCATAAATATTTGGGAAGACCTCAGATACTATGGTAATAGGGGCCCATTAAATTATCTAGCTAGGAACTTAGCACTTGTGAGGCTAACCCCTGGGAGAATTCTATTTGCATTAATCGTTCTACATGTTTCTAACAGGTTAATTACGTTTATGCATACACATTTTTAGTGATCCAATCACCCAAACTCTTCACATACAAGATTCCCTTCCCTAAGCATGTAGGTCTTAAGATCTTTACAGCATCTGTGCCAGTTGCAAGCAGAATGTATTCAAGGTTCTTTGTGCCTTATTATGGAAGAGAACCAACATCACTCTAAAGCAGCGGTGAGCAACCTGTGGCCTGTCAGGGTAATCCACTGGTGGGCTGCGAGACAGTTTGCTTACATTGACCGTCTACAGGCACGGCCACCCACAGATCCCAGTGGCTGCGGTTCGCCATTCCTAGCCAACAGGAGCTGTGGGAAGCGGCGCAGACTACAGAGATGTGCTGGCCACCGCTTCCCGCAGTTCCCATTGGCTAGGAACGGTAAACCATGGCCACTGGGAGCTGCAGGTGGCCATGCCTGCGGACGGTCAATGTAAACAAACTGTCTCATGGCCTGCCAGCGGATTACCCTGATGGGCGGCTTCCGACCAGCGGGCTGTCTACCACTTCTCTAAAGGTTCACAGGCATATAGACTCCTTTTGTCTTTACTAGAGTTAAGAGTGCGTGCTCTGATGGCTGCACTGGCACTAACAGAACAAGGAAATCTCATTTTCCATCACATGATCAATCCTACATTCTCAGAGCCAATTAGTATAATCTGCTTCTGCTTTTAGGAGCTTGCATTTACTAAGGATTTTCATCTTTTCTCAGTTATAAACCCAGATAATATTTTAGGTTCAGTTTGCTTTCACTAAAAAATTAGCTGAAATTAGGAAGCTGCTGGCAGCAAAGGACTAGCCTGTATAAAAAAAGTTTTCAAAAGTACTGCTATTTTCTCACTCAAGGAATCAAAATGTTCCACATTTGACTACTTTAATTAAAAAACAATCCCCTCATACTTTAAAAAAAAAATCTGAGAAGATACATTTTTGGAATTGTGAGGGTGGGGGAGTTGAGGCTAAATCCTTTGACATCATCCTAATATATGCAACAAATCTCATAACTGCTCATGCCAAGGAAAGAAGCAGCAGAACTCCACACCTCTAAACTCATGCATTAGTAAACCTGTCTAGTCAGTGATCACTTCACCTAGGATGCTGGAAATTTTTCCACTAACAGAGACTCATACTAAAGTAGATTCCTTGAGTTGCCCAGCACAGATGTGTTTAAGTGTTGGGAAAGCCCAAATTCTGGCAGAGTAACGATCCCTTCATAGTCACCTTCTATCTGACAAACCATGGTTTCAGATAATCCCATTCTCAGTGTTACAACTACAGAGTCTGGGCTGGGCCTTTTCTTTTTTTTTTTTTTTTGGGGGGGGGGGGAGGCTTTGCTAAGAAAAGAAAAGCAGAATCCCTCCTTGTTCTGCTGTTGTGGGAGAGACTTCAGGAAAGGATACTATATTGGTTCCGATGTTTTGCATTTTCCTTCATCCGCCGTAACTGCTGCTGGTGACATTTCATACTCCAAGGGTTATGATGCTTAAACTGTGAACTGACATTCCCCTTTTTCTCTACACTGTAATACAAGACTTCAGATTTCTTCAGCCACTCAAATTCTTCCTCTAATTTGTGACTAGAAAACAAAAAAAGTAAGAAGTCAGAAGCCAAATGGAGAAAGTACGTACCCTACTTTCAAAAGGAAAAGATATAATTTGTTCAAGCTTTACATATTATACACTGCTGACTCTCAACCACTCAATGCTTTCAATTAGCCCATTCATATGTATCTCAGAATACTTCTACCAACAGCTGGCAAAATCCATTACTTCATTATACATGGGTCTGGGCAAGATTCCCATTGCTGATATTTCAGACTTTGTAAATCTGCTTCCACAATCTGACTATATGCTAATTTATATTTGCAGACTTCAACAGACCCTATGAAACAAACAGTAATGAGATCTACAGAATACCTCATCTGCTTGTACTACTTAGATAGAGTATGCAGGGCACAGCTAGAAGTTTTCCAGATTTCCATTTTGTTACAGCTCTCTGGTAACTGCCACTACAGTATATCACAGATCGGGGGATTTGAATTGGGAACAGGTTTCCAGGAATCCTGCTTTACCTCTAATTGCATTTTTCCTCATTCACCCATGCAAAAGATTCCAGTAGACTCATTCAGCGTAGCTGAATTTTTCTCTTGCACAGTCATGCTTTTGCAGACACTACAGTTAGAAAATAACCAGAATCCTAGAACCTTCCTCGACTGACCACTGAGAAGATATAATTGTGAAGGGGCTCAAATGAAACTCGCCTGAATGGAAACCACTTCTGCTACTGAAAGTGTTTCACAGTGGAAGAAGAAGAGACAAACAAATGAGAGTGGGAGAAAGAGACATATGGCAGAAGAAACAGAAAGACTGGATAAAAACCTCCATACTAGCATTGAAACATAGTCCCCATGTATTTAATTTTATTCATATCTGCATCAGAACAGATATGAATAAAATTAAACACATGGAGGTTATGTTTCAAAGTTTTACACTCATTTCCTTTTGACCTACCTTTTCATTTTTTCCTCTTTCCTGTGCTGTCGGACCCATTCCTTAGTTATCTTGTCATTTTCTAATAATACAGTCTTTTTGTTAGACCACCGTAACAACTTATTTTTGGGTTCACAGTCAGAATTATCTATGCTTTCCAAATTATCATGGTCCCCATTTAATGGATAGGCTATTAGACACAGATTTCCATCTTCATCCTCTTCAAAGCTCACTGACACCACGCCTGGGGAAAGAAAGGAGATGACCAGTTAGCAATCATTGAAATGACACGCAAACACTTTATGCAACATGATTTTACACAAAGAATATAGCAACTTTTGGTTTTTCTCTTACCCAGGTCCTTAGTTTTTATCTTGCCACAGGCCAAAACTCATCTGTCAACCTAACAAATATCAAAACATCTAGACAAAATGACACCTCACAGAGAAGACAATTTATCATGTAGACAAAACAATAGTGACAGAAGAGATTTTTTTCTCTCTGATGCACAGAGTCAAATAGGAATCAAATAATAACAGGAGACGATTTCAATTATTGAAAAATTTTATTAATTTAAAAAAAAGTCTGACTGGTCTGACCCTAGGAGAGATGTAAAACATTTTATATTTACATCTTGCAGTGAAAAATAACCTGCATAGAAACACCAAAAGCTTTAAGTTTTGCATGACAGCAAAGCAAAAAGCATTTATCCAGATTTTTTTGCGGGTTAATAGATTCCAAGGGCAAGGAAAGGCTTGCAAGCAGAGCAAAACAAGAAAAACGTCACACATTACAACAGATACTAGTTCAAAGGCTTCCACTTAGAATCACCACGTTTAATTTTACACTCCCCCCCTCCCCCTTTTTGGGGTATATATTTTATTGATGTTGGTTATGCAGCAGTCTTGTGAAATAAAGAACAAAAAGCAATACAAAGCAAATCTGATTGTAGTACATAGAAACATGGTGAACCTCGAAAGCATTTTTTCCTCCTCATCTCAAACGTCTCTAGAACACTGCATTGTATATTAAGAGTCTTAGAGGAAAGTTCTGATAGGGTTGCCCCCAGTGCCATATTAGAAAGTTTCAATGATTATCGAAGAAGCCGTAACAACTGGCTGAATGTTTTTTTATTTTTTTTCTCAGTCCTTTCTCTTTATCCTCAAATCAATCAATCTGCACAGTTCTTGCAGCACATCACTCGGCCGGAGGGGAGAGTTCTCGGCGAGAGATTGGCACTTCTGAGCAGGGCAGGCGGTTCTGGGACCTACAGTAGCTGGGGTAGGGAGTGCAGAAGCTCTGACTGACAGTCCTGCTGCCACATAGGAAAGGACTACAGGAAAAAATGGGGGAGCCAGCTAGCAAATGGCCTTTGGCTTTATCCTGGAAAAAACAACAGAGATGGACCAAATGAGGCCCCCTTACCCCTAAATCCCTCCCACACTCCCCAAAAAAAGAAAAACCACATATACTAGTACAATTGTTCTACAACATTTTGTAAAGTATCATTTATAGACCACATTTTCTTCAACAATTCCAAAAGAGCTTTTAATAAGATGTGTTCAAACCTCTCAGCAAGTATGTGAACATTCAAACAATATAACTTTGAAACATCTTCTCTGAAGTCCTCCTCCAATTTTACAATCAATATCAAAAGACACTTGGCCACCCTTACTCAGTGTTCAAGTCTAAAATGCTTTAAAAAGCAATTCAAAATGAATAAATGCTTCAGACTTATTTTATCAATTAATCACCAGACAGCAGTTAATGGAATACCCCACAAAGAGAGAAGCATTTTGTTTAACTAGTGCAATGCTTAAAAGAACTGGAATTTCCACTCCTACATACCATCTGACTCAGCCTCATCACGGCTACTTGATCCTTGCCTATCTAAATGCCAGGAATTTTCGTTTCCTTAAGGGCAGAAACAAACTGCAAATGTTTAACAAGATACTTTTCAACTTTCTTTGCTATGCTGACGTTAGATATAGTGATTAATATATGAGAGTTAGAGGACAACCCAAAACACAAAACAATACAGCTAAACTTCCACAAAACATGTATTCAGGCAATCTTACCCAGCCCCTGAAGACACACATTAAACAAGAGGCAACAAAATAATAATAATAATAAAAAATTAAAATCAGAAATAAAAATGAAAGTATTACTGAGAACATTTACAAGCTGTTAACTACTTACCTGTCTGTGCCTAAGGGAGATATATGGGCTGTCACCAGCAGAGTTGCTCTACTCTAATGCTGTGTTAGTCAGCCCAAAGACCCACTGGCAAGCATCTCCACCCTGCATCTCCACAGCCTGGCTCAGACAACATCAAAATACATGAAAAGAAAACCCCTAAAATCTCTTCCGCACAGAAGAGATTTTAGAGGAAACAGAGCACACTTGGATTCACAAAAGAGAAAAAGCCCAACCCCTTTCTAAGGTTTCATAACATACCTTCATACTGTGGAGTGAATTTACGCATTTCTGTTGGGAGAGTCTCATAGAATTGGTGTTCCCTCTGGATGAGGGGTTTACAGATGGTCTTGTCATTAAACCGGAGGACACAGGAGTGACCCCCAACCTGGTGGACAAAAGGCTCGAGCAGGACTCCCTTGGCATAGTGCTCCACTTCCATAGCTCCAAATGCTGGGCTCATCCTTGTAGCACATTAGATAAAACAATGTGGCAATGGTGAAGGCAGTTCAGAAGTAGAAGATCTGTCTCCCAAAAGGTGTTTATTCCAGTTAAAAAAGTCTGTTAAAACAAATACAATAGAATCCTTTGTGTTAATAACTTTGTATGTTGAGGTCTGAGCAACCAAAGCTAACAGTTACTTTCATAAGGCACAGCAAAGGAAACTGAATGTAAACAATCCTCTATGCAAGGTGAAACTGAAAAGAACCTACAGCTTTAAGTTCAGAGGCAAGTAAGAGTGAGATCATACAGGCAGAGAAAAACAAAACCACTTACCCCTCCCACCAAAGCCTCAGCCAATGGGAATTACATTTAGCTGCTACGCAGACCCACAATGAAGGAGGGGAACTAGGTGAGGCGATACAAAAGGGAAGGGTAATAAACATACTGCTTCTCTCAGCTGTTCTCCTTACTAGCCCTCACAGCATTTTCTTATCAACAGAAAGGCCCATAGGGAAACCTGAAGATAAAACTTCATGTTTTAGCACTTTATTCTACATACTCATATTAGAGACTAAGCAGAGTTTAGTTCAAAGTTAGGCTTTACATATAAACTATTATGAACACTTACAGAACTACACAAATCAATCATTGTCAATCCATGCATAAGTTTCCATTTAATGCATGTGATGTTTTACTAACTTTCAACACAAACACAAGCTATAAAGAATGAAAGACTAGTTAAAAACTCCCACTAAATTGACAAATCATCTTTTCCAGGAACTGGAAAAAAACCCTATAAAATCCAACCTGAGCAACTTTCTGTTCTAAATTACTTTGAAATAATACATTGTAGAAATATGCTATGCACTGTTCATGCTATCTGTGAAAAATATTGATCACAGTAATTAAACTTTTAAACAGTTTAATTTTTTGTATCATTAAGCAATTTTCGAATGTACTATACTGCATAGCTAAAGGCAGAGAATCTTTAGTAGAAAGCCTCCAGATAACAAATAGCACCCAGAAGGCTGCACATCAACCCCCATTCAACAGTTTCAGTTACCTGTTATTTTACGGTTTCATTTTACAGATAAAAATAGTACAGAATGAAAAATCACACAAAGACTAAATTTTACTAGCAAATTTAGGCTGAGTAATAGTAATTTGAGACTCAGCTTTAATGATTAACTTCAGTATCTAAAAAAAGAACTGACACCTTTATTCCATCTTAAAGAATGTTGCATGAACAATAAGGCACTTAATTCAAAGACACTACAGTGTTAAAGGTCACAGGGCTATTTTTGTTTGTCCTTCTCAGATATTTAGCGGCTTTAGCTTACCTTTAAAACTAAACAACTAGAAGCTTATGGCAGTGATGACAGGTCTGACAGGCAACGATGTTAATACAACTAAAAATATCTAATGTGCTTTTTCATACATAAGAACATTAAGTTGTTTATCTGCCTAATTTAAGTTACCAGAAACAACAGGTCAACCAATTTAATCCTGACTGCTGGAAAATATACCTTCAACTAAGACACCTGTCAGTGGAATTGTTCCCAGGCACACAAGATAACAATGTATAAAAATTCCAAATTTCCCAAGTATAGAGAACACACTATGCAATAAAATTAACTACTAGATTTTTATACCAAGATTGAATTAGAGAAACAAAAGAAAATTTATCTATCGATTTAATCAATTCTCTAACAAAGGTATTTAACACCTAACTTAGAACAATGGACTCAACAAATTGTGCAATATTGTATTTGATATTCTAGTTACGTTTTATATTGGGGGAGGCATGACCCTTCCCAATCTAAATGGATTTCCCAATATTTTTCAGAATACAATCACTAAATCTACTTGGCAAGAGAAAAATGTATCTGCATTAACAGAAATACTAACAATTCATTTACTTTTTAGCTGGACCTATACAAATACAAACTGAAGACTTAACAATATTTATTTGGAACTAGCCTGTTTAAAATACAAGCATTTTATAATATGATTTTTTTTTTGTCTGGAACTTTCTGGTACTGAAATTTGTCCTCACCCTACCTCATGAATACTAACTGATCCAGTCAAAGTAAGCAACGCTGTCTTATCCAGAAGATGGCACTCTTAGTATTTTTCAGTTGCAAAAAATTACAGAATATATCCTCTGAACTTTTTCTACTGCATTTCTACCCACCTTATGAAAATATATTACTATGCTGCCTTCTACCCAGACTGTAATAGTCAAGCACCACTCTACTTGTCAGTTTGAGATACAAGACAACACACAAGTCCATTTAAAAACAGATACTCCAATGTGCTTCTAAGAGACAGATACATTTCAATGGACAACTTTTTGTTTTGTTTTGAGGGTTGCTTGCACACATCACTAAAACCATTTTATATACATTTTTTCAACCAAATTTTAAAACCCCCAAAGACTTAATCAGGCTTCCTGGAGCAAACAACTCCAGCCCTCTGAAACTTTGTTCAATCCTAGATAACAAAGCCTTATCTACAAACAAAAACTGTACCGATTTAATTATAAGGTACATTTAAAAGCAGTACATCACCACTTCATACAGACATTATACCAGTAATAGCTTATTCCAGTACGTGAAGGGGAATAAGCTACACCAATATACGCATTTTTATACCAGCATAACTGTGTCCACACTAGAGATTATACTAGGATAGCTATTTCAACAAAAATAAATGAATTAAAAAAAGAAAAGTCACACTCTTTAACTTAGTTGTACCGATACAAAATCGGTGTGGAGACCAGGCCTAAACTTGTGTCAGAACAGCAGAATTTATATTGAAAAGTATGCTTATCATTAGCACTACAGAAAGGAAATAAGTATCTGCCAAAAAGACACGGTTCATCTGAGAAAAAACACACCATGCCCCTCCCTCATATCCCCAGTGAGCTCATTAGTTCTTCAGTGTAACTTCACAACTTGTTTTCTTTCATATAGACCCAAATGGTCCATAAGGTATTTGCGCACTGTGTATTTAGAAAACAGTAGTCACTTGGGTAGGATATTAGCCAGTATGTAGTTCAACAGGAAAAAAATCCTAATACTTTTATCATTAAATCTGTATTTAATAAAGGAACCTTATCTATTATGCCATTATCTAATGCAAGTGCTAAATCAGAATTAAGCCATATATATGTTCTCATAATTGCTGTGTTTTATGCAAAATTTTATCAAATTTATTATTTCATATTTAGGCAAAATTTTCAGTGCGCGGATTTGGGATCATCAACACGGAGATACCTGCAAACAGGTCCCTTTTTGAGTAAGCGCGAGAGGTAAATACAAATCCTTCAGAGTAATGTGAAAAAAACAACACTGAAGCGGACTTTCACTGTGGTTGTGTTATGCAAGCTCTCCTTATATTTTTATATTACCAGATTTAATGAAATAATGTGTATATTCTGCATCTGTGTTCTCAAAGTATTGATGTAGGAATGTGCTTTAGGAATGTGCCACATTGAGGATTTCATTTTACACTATCAAACAAAGCTAATGCTGTTAAAATCTTAAGGCTGGGTTACATAGGGAAATTTACTGCTATAATTATAATTAATTCTCCATGTGAACACTTACCTGGAATCACAATAACTTTTTCTGGTTTAGTGTATTTCACTTCGGAACCAGTATAAACTAAGCTAGAAAAAGCCACCCATTCTCCATGAATAAGAATCTCCACACAGGGAGTGCCAGAATAGCTATAGCAGTGTAATTATGCTCGTACACTTCACTATGCAGACAAGCACTCAGAAAACAAAACTCAGTTTGGAACTTGGCTTTATTCTCAAGAACAGACTTTGATGTAAGAAATCCTGGTTCTACTTCCTCACAACCCAAACTCAGATTTAGACTGATTGCCTAACACTATAATGGATTCACCCAGTGAGAGTGTTAGATAATTCTGGGATTCTGTCCCCCAGATATGCTGTACTAATATAAATTAATTCTCAGGACTCTTTAGGTAAGAAAGCAAACAGAAAGAACAGTTTGATTAAGTGACTTTCACAAGGTCACTGACATAATTGAGTTAATGTGATGGAATGGACTCAGAAGAGTTCCTGGTTCCCAGTAGCATTCTCTGTATCTGCTATGTTTTAGACTGCTTCTCTAGCACATCTTTTGCTAACTCCAGTCAGCAAAAGAGACAAAGATAAACAGAGGATGCATTAAAGGATACTTCTTTACTTATACCATACATTTCAAAAGGGGAAAGTCAGAGGGATTTAACTTTAAAGAATTGGATGTAAGCTCTGCTTTTAAATAGTTTTTAATAAAAACTAACCCAACAAATAATTTAACGTCATTATTAAGATACTAGCGCTTCTGGATAGTCAAGTGTAAAGACAGAAGAAAAAAAAGGACACATGGAATCTCTGTTCATAAGAAACTCAAGAATATCTCAAGTGGAGACTATATTTAAATGCATTAATTTTATTCTCACAGGCATTCACATGACCAGCTGACCAGCCAAAGCATATCAGTCTGGATTAAGTTTTGATAAGGTGATTAATCATTTCTATTAATCATAGGCGTTAAACACAAAGCAATCTATGGAGAATTTCACCAGGTTTGCTTGCACTGCGCCTATGTCTAACTGACACTAACATCGTCAATGGAACAAATTCATTAGAACAAAATCTGTTCAGCAGAAAAGCTGAAGAGCTACCCTACCCTCCAGTCATTCCATTGAACACCTTATACACCGAGAAGGAAAATGCCTATAGGCCCTAATGATTCAGAGAAAAAAATGTGTCTTAAGAGCAGGAATTCAATGCTCTTTAAGAGTGTGATGAATGTCTTGTATAAGACAAGAAATATACCCCACTTCCACCACGCTCCTCAAGAGAGTTCCCTTTCCTGTTTCATTATAATAGTCCCACAAATGTGCATGGCAGTTTATAGACAGTAACACAAGGCCCCCAAGTCAAATAATTTACAACCAAAACATACAACATGAAGACTTAACCTTTGCCTCTCTTTTAACTTTCATATTTATTCCTACCTGTTCTCAGTGTAACAGCAACATCTTCACCTACCTCCAACTTGCCACTTTTTTCATCCTTTCCCTCACAGTCCAGGAGCCCATGAATTACAGAAAGATTTAATTTAGAACCAATTATTTTTACTTATGTCAATAGGCTGATATAGGCATGCAACAGAGTCCAAGATCAGAGAAGTTCATTGCAAACATATTCCAAAGATATTTCATGTTGCTAGGGGCTGGATGGGAGAACAAGCTCTCCCTGGACTCTGCCTTCTGAAAAAGCTGTAGCCTTTTAAGATTTTATTTTAAGCTGTTGCTGCCATTCAGCTGAACAGGCTACATGTTCTTGTGCTTTGCTGCAGGAGTTGGCTCTCTCTAGGTGCTTTCAAGAGAGCAGCACAAGTAACTGCAATTTGTACTAACACCTTAAGATGAATGGGGAAAGGTAACAAAAAAAATCTAAACCTACTGCATATGTGGGAAACGAAACATTTTAGCACAACCTACCGAGCAAACATTTCTCATAAAAGATGCTTCTTAGAACTCAGGGAGATCTAGAAAATGAACCATATATGGAGGGAAAAAATGTTCACGCTTTTAGTAAATTCGTGGCATACAGAAACATGATTTTTCTCCCCCACCTCTCCATCACTCAAAACTGGCTAAATAGATTTTGAGCACACAGACACACGCGCGATACCTTTGAGCTAAGATCACAAATAGACAATTTCCATCTAAGTTAATTTTGTTTGAGAAAATTAGGAGGAACCGAAGAAGGGAGTTTAAGTCACTTTGATTTAAATCAGTCCACCCTGAGCAGGTGCCAAGAGCTCAGAAGAAGGATCTGGACACACCAGAAGCCTCTGTCCTAAGCCCAGAGAGTACTCGAGAGTGGTGAGGAAACTGAGGCAGGGAACCTACCTGTGTTTCTGCCTGCTTCACCTATTAGGTAACCCTAAAGGGAAAAACTGTAAACCCAGAGCACTCACAGTGTTGGAGTTCTGGGACAGAATTTGCTTAAGCTACTGAGGAGCCGGCCAACACTGGTCCTGATGCCTAGGGCAACTGGGTTGTATGCTCCCATTTCCATGGACGGGTAAAGGACAGAGTGCATATGCCCAGGAAATGTGCTTGAGAGGCCAAGGAAAGAAACAGTGTTGCAGCCTCTCTCAGTCCATGGGAGACTCAAGAGCACAAGGGCCCAGTGTGTGAAGCCCTACACAACAGCCTGGTAAGTGTTCAGCCAGGGAAAGTTCTACCAGGACTGTGTATGTAACTTACAAAAACAACGTTTACATTTATTTAAGGAATAAAACCTGAAGATGGCCTCTATCTGAAATCATCTTGCTGAAATAATGGTGCCAGCTGAAATGTAGAGCCATCAAGATAAAAACAAGGTGCTTGGCAGTAGAAAATGAAACTTACCCTTCCTTTTAATTCAAGGCATCAGGATTTATTCAGCACATTAAGATCAAATTCTCTCAAATTAACTCTATCATGGAAAACAGTTATGTATGACAGTAAAGTGGACGAGTTTGCCTGAGAAATGTTTTGATTCCACATTTTTAATTGCATTATAAAACTGGCCTAAACTCTCCAATGTAATTTCTCTTCCAAAGAGACTACAGTCAATATATCAAGTTGGTAAATGTATACCCAGTACTAGAAATAGATAGGATGTACTCGGGCAGTATTCAGGAGTTACGTGCTAGAGATCTTGCATAATAAATTATAGGTTTACATTTTGAAAGGAACCTCCAAGAAACTTTTATTTGTGGTAGTATTTTAATGACACATATAAATCCCTTCCCACAAGAAACTACTTAATCTTTCATATTAGTTTTTGTTTATTCAATTTGGATCATTAATTCAATTTAATCTCGCAGTCTGTCCAGCTGTCCTAACATAGTATCAGTAACAAAAGTGACTAATCATTTAAACTTTAGAGATGAACTACCCACTATTTTATTTCTCAGTCCTCACAGAAAATCCATTCATTACAAATGGTCGCACAAAACTGATTCCCATTTTCCATTTTTTCCATTATAGCTCTTAAGTAAAAGTGACCTGTTCTCTTTAAAGCGTGAAAGGCCACCTTCCACCACTCATTTTCTGTACCGCCTATACAACTTTGATTGCCTTTAAATAATCAAAAACAATGTAAACGGTATTTCTGTGTGTTTCTAAAATGTTATCCCTTTTGAGATATACATGCTGAGACTACATAATCATATACTCATCACTGTACCCTAAAAGATAAACTTTAAAATTTCTGCTAACAATGCTTTTTTGTATTAATATTAGGAAACAGACATTTCATTTTGGCAAAGAACAGTGTTTATTAGCGCTGTAGGACTACCAAAATGTACTAACGTTGATCACTAAAACACAATTATTTTACTAATTTTGGGTTCTTTCTTGTAAGCAAGAAAGTTCGGGATTGTCAAGATTAGCTGATAATGCAAGTTTAATACAGTAGGATTAATGATTTGCAGCAGTCTCAGGGGAAAAACAAGCAAGTATGCTGTTGCTTGAGAAAAAGAAACTGAACAAGTAATGCAAGAGCGAAATGACAGAATGCTGCAGTGGGGAAAAAATCTACCATAGTGTATTGCTTGCTGCATTCCCTTTAAAACCTTGTTTAGTGTCAAGAAATATATCGACCACATCAGCAGTTTGGAAATAGACTCGGTAGATCTGTCAGACGCAGCTCAATTTTAAAGAAAATATCCAAACTAAGATTATACTCAATGTTGCCTGGTTTGCCAGGTGCAACTCTAAATACAGACAGCGGTGCTGAACAAGTGCCTTTTGGTTGCTTGTAAAGCAAGTAAGAAGAGGAAGATAAAGGTAAGCTGAAGTAGAACCTTCTCCATAATTCTTTTAGTTTATGCATTTCTGCATCACATCAGTCAGCATATTGATTTTTTTAAAACTGTCTTGACAACTTAAGTCACCTGTATACCTAACATGAAGTCTTCTAAAGGATCTTCATCGAGAAACTCCCACAAATCCTAGATACCTTGGTAGGTAAAATTTACTCTCCTAGGTCTGAAGTATGTACAGTCCCTCAGTCACTCGCACAAATGAAAACAATTTTCACTTTAGCACTTACTGGTAAATCCCAAGGGCATCAGATACCTTGGTGATGAGCACAGCATAACTGCCTAGAGACACAGAGAAGTCCAAAAAGAGAAGATTAAAATAATTTTTTCCCATGTTGGGAAGATCTAGGGGACTTTTGCAATGTCAATAAAGACGACTGCTTCCTTGTAATGAAATAGCAGCACTGACATAACGTAATTGCTTTGCCAGAGTTACCTTTGTTGCATAGCTGGCACCTACAGCAATTACACAGCTATGGAAGATAGATAATAAACCCATTTTATCTGGAAGAGTTTGAGGACCGCTCATCTTGATCCCTTATATTCTTTTTAAATAAACAAAGAAAATCCAGGCCTAAGCTACATGTAAATTTACGCACAAGATTTCTTCAAAACTATTTTAAACACCCTCTCCCAAACTGAAAGAATCCGATGAAGTGAGCTGTAGCTCACGAAAGCTTATGCTTAGATAAACTGGTTAGTCTCTAAGATGCCACAAGTACTCCTTTTCATTTTGCGAATGCAGACTAACACGGCTGTTACTCTGAAAACTAACCAAATAGTGGCCCTAATGAATTAACTGCCAGGGAGGCAATTGGCTAAAAACGAACCGTGATTATCTTTAATATTAGTCCTTCCAGAGGAGAAAGCTACTCTTGAATTCTTATATCACACAAAACTGCACAGATGTTCAGTGGGTAGAAAGTATCCATACATCCATTGAAGAAATTAAAGCAAGAAAGCTTCTATACCAATTATTTATGTTAAAGATGAGAATTCAAAGTTCAAATTGTTTGAACTTTCTCTCCTTTCAGTCACTGAAAGGAGAGGAAAGATGGTCCAGTGGTTAAAGCACTAGCTAGCCTGGGACTAGGGAGACCTGGATTCAAGTCCCTATTCTGCCATAGACTTCCTTTGTGGCCTTGGGCAAGTCTCAGCCTTTCTGTATCTGTAAAAAATGGTTTCAGAATAGCAGCCATGTTAGTCTGTATTCACAAAAAGAAAAAGGAGTACTTGTGGCACCTTAGAGACGAACAAATTTATTTTTATGAAAGCTTATGCTCAAATAAATTTGTTCGTCTCTAAGGTGCCACAAGTACTCCTTTTCTTTTTGTAAAAAGTGGATAACTGCACTTCTCTACCTCACAGGGATGCTGTGGTGATAAATACATCAAAGATCGTGAGGCACTCAGATACTATGGTAATTGGGGCCAGATAAGTACATTAGGTAGATAGAAAGGTATTTTAAAGACAAATTTGACAACTAAAGGGATCTTTTTTCTACCCGAGTCAGCAAAATTACCCGTTTCAAAGAACACCTTCCCCTACCCCTAAATTCCAGTTTTTATTACCCTTTACATACAACCTGATCCAGCAATAGACTAGCAGTAGCTTTCTGTGTCAGAATTAAGACATTTAAAAAAAAAACAAATTATACCATCCAAAGCAGTTGCCACTAACAACAGTTTTGATAAAACAAAAGTCTATGTGGGTAATAAGACAGCTACATTTATCCTTCCTCACTCGAATGACTGGCAAGAATGTAAGGACTTTCTGAGTGCAACTGTAAATGCCACTGCTTCCTAGGAATTACCAGATATAGGTATCATAGTACATAATGTTGGACACAATTATAAGACATATCTGATGTTATAACATTTGCTTTATTACCCACCTCCATGAAAACACCACAATTCCTGTCTTCTCTAACCCAGTTCTATTTCCATTTAACAGGAGTGTAATTTCCCTGGCCCTCTTCTGGAGGTATGCCCAAAATACTTTTAAAAAATTCCCTAAGGTAACCTGAATAACTCTAGTATATTAATTCAGTTTGTGAGGAGATTATGAAACACAAACCTACAAAACAAAAACAAAAAAACCACTAATTTCACCAATGTGTAACAGTAAGCTGCTGCTGCCTGGAGCTTACCCATCGCCTCACCAAGTAGCCTTTTCAGATATTGAGAATACGAGCATCCAACTTGGTCTAAATCATTTTACACCTTGTTTCCTATACACATAAAATACCAAAGAGAAATGACTGAGTTCTATTTTTTAGTAAATCTATTTTTCCTCTTTAGTGAAACAAAACCAAGTTAGAGAGGTTACAGAGCTTTTCCTGCTCAGACAAGAACACATGCATCTGATCCATGCAGCTCTTGAGTTACATAATACCTGGAAAAATTAATTTCTTTTCCAAGAACATAACTGCCATAGTAACTAAAGACCCTAAATCTTGTATTCTAAACTACTTGAACTTCTTGGAAGAGGACCAAAAAAATCTGTTTGGGGCACTAGTTCCTAAAAATTCCATCCAAAAGATATGAAAAAAATAATCTTTTGACAAAGAAATGAAGTGTTTGGTTAAAGTACTGAACAGTTACATAATTTCAACTGAGAAATATCTCTACAAGAAAACTATTTTTAGAAGGATGATTTAAATGGCTGACTTCTGCAGGAGACTCATGAATGTATATATATAGAAACTAATGGTGTATATGAATGGCTAATTAGAGACAGTTTCAGTATAGAATATAAGATAACAGCTAGAACTCAGATCCACTGCTTAAGAAAACATTCAAGCTCTGAAAAATTTGGGAGTGGGCTACTTTCCAGTGGTTAAAACAGACTGAGAGGTTAATGTGAGTTCATGGTGTTGAAGTCTCCAGGACAATCAGCAGGGATCTCAAACAAGGAGCCTCTCTCTGAGATTAGCTTTTAATTTGTTTTTCATTTTTTTTATTCCCAACAAAAGTGACAGAATAGTTGCTACCATTTTTGAATATACAGCGTTGAGTGAATCTTTAATTCTACAATAAGCCAGTCCTGGTTAACGTTATACAAATTGCTAAACTTTGTAAATAAACGCTGCTATAGAAACATGTCCACTAAGTCAAAATAAATAAAATTCTATTAGATCTAATACTCATGATAAGCCACAGTGATCTCTGCAATTTTCACCTTTGGACAAAAAATAAATTCATGAATTCAAACTTAAGGGCTGTAAAACATGCTTTGGTATCAAGAGCTTCATTATGCTAATTAGTCATTTCCCCACAGGAAGATTTTTTATGAAGTTCTGTCCAACAGCTACATTGTTTTGACTAAGAATTTTTTCTTACTCATATTCAGTTCACAACCCCCTAATCCTAATGTTTTTCTTGCTCTTCCACATCTGGGTCTCAGCACATATTTTAAGGAGATAAATACTTTAAGTTTAGGAGAGGATTTTCAAAGGAGCCTAAGGGAATTAGGTGCCCAAATCCTACTCACTTCCAATGTGATTTGGATGCATAACTCCACAGGCTCCTTTGAAAATCCCAGCTTAAATTAAGTTTTTATAAATACATGTAAACCACAAGTGTTCTTTTATTGTAGAAAGACAAGTGACTGAAATCCATCAACACATAACCTAATAATGTGTGGCTTGTAATGAACAAGAGCAATATACATAGTTTTCTGCAGCCACTTGTCACATACAAAGGCAATTTAAAGAAAGGGGTATTCATGTCTCCTTTTTGTGATTAATTACAATTTAAAATAAAGGTTTCCTCATCCTCTAACACCTATTTCTGATGTATCATGGCAGAGTGAGCCTGCACTCCGATGAGCTATCCATAAGGTTCATGACTGGTTATGTACCAAGGGTGCACCTTAGAAACTATATTAAATGCATTTAAGGCAACAACCAGTGCTAAGCATGTCACCTTAGTGTAATACTGCTACCTACTCATACATTTTTAATGGAAATAGCAAATTGTTTAGAGGATACATCAGGTATCTGTTCCTGCCCTAAATTCAATTGCAAGTCAACAACAGTTTAACAAAGGCTCTTTTGGCAGCAGCACACATTGTTGTCCACAAAGGTACAACTTTCTTTGATTAAAGTCAGAAATTTCTGCCAAGGCTGTGACCAACCTCCTGTCCTCTCCCTTGAGCACGTACTGTATGCATTTTAAACTGTTGGTGTGTACAACATTTTAATGAGATTCTACAATTATGATAATGCACTCATAGCATTTTCTAATAGCTGTCTGAATATTTTTCAAAAATTTTTTTTGTTTGTTGACATTTAATTTTTTTCAAATGAAGAAAAAGGATCTGGTTTGATTTTTCAGCTTTCCCCCTCACCTTTCCCCTTGCCCCTTTTTTTTTTTTTTAAATAATTAAAAACTTTCCTCCTATTCAAACCCCTCTCCTCTCCTCCCCTTCCCCCGCACCCAGTGGGAAAAAAAGGGGAAAGTTTTTCTTGTAACAACTGCCCAACACACATACTTTTCCAGTTACATAAAAAGGGGGAAGGGATAAAGAGAAATTAAAAAGGGGGAGAAAGAATAAAAGTGAAATGAAAATTGGCTCAAATTTTTGCGCAAAAATAATTTCAACCATCCTTACTTTGATAAACTGCTCCAAGGCTGACATAAGATAAAAACTACAGTTTTGGCTTCCCAAACACTCTCCACCTTCAGGTAGCTTCCAGAAACACAGCTTTCTAAGGCCTTGTCTACACTACAGGGGGGGGATCCATCTAAGTTATGCAACTTCAGCTATGTGAATAACGTAGCTGAAGTCGACGTACTTAGATCTACTTACCGCGGGGTCCATACTACGCAATGTCAACTGGAGATGCTCTCCCGTCTACTCCCCTTGTGCTTCTCGTTCAGGTGGCGTATAGGAGTTGATGGGAGAGCCGCTAAATCAACCGCTGATGCATCAATTGCCACGCATTGAACCCCTGGTAAGTGTAAACAAGCCCTAAGTAAAAGCTCACTAGCAACTATAGTTAAACAAAGGTCTTATTTTTAAAAAGTAACATTTCCCCTTAAATGGGGAAAATTCAACAGTAGTTCAACAGTTAGTTGAGACCTGTGTTAGGAACCTCTTTCAAAGGTTACAAAAGCAATACAGGTTTCAGAGTAGCAGCCGTGTTAGTCTGTATTCGCAAAAAGAAAAGGAGTACTAGTGGCACCTTAGAGACTAACTAATTTATTTGAGCATAAGCTTTTGTGAGCTACAGCTCACTTCATCGGATGCATTCAGTGGAAAATACAGTGAGGAGATTTATATACACACAGAACATGAAAAAATGAGTGTTATCATACACACTGTAAGGAGAGTGATCACTTAAGATGAGCTATTACACCCCCTACCATTCCTCAGACATTCCTGTTAACTGCTGGAAATGGCCCACCTTGATTATCACTACAAAAGGTCCCCGTCCCTCCCCCCCCCCCCCCCCCGCACTGGTAATAGCTCATCTTAAGTGATCACTCTCCTTACAGTGTGTATGATAACACCCATTTTTTCATGTTCTGTGTGTATATAAATCTCCTCACTGTATTTTCCACTGAATGCATCCGATGAAGTGAGCTGTAGCTCACGAAAGCTTCTGCTCAAATAAATTGGTTAGTCTCTAATGTGCCACTAGTACTCTTTTTCAAAAACATCACAGTGAGCCATCAATATTTCAAAAAACAAGGATCCTCTTAAGAGCTTTCAAAATATAGTTGAATGCATAGGAAAACAGCTGCCCTGAGTCAACAGGAGTTGCATTTATTATGCATAACAGCCAGTGCACTGAAGTGGGGAGGGAGACCAATCTCTTATGAAATCTTTCCCAGCCACAGCAGATCAGATCAGGATAAATAGAGGCAGAATAGAAAAGGGCGTCTCGTAAGCAAAATTTCTTAATTAGTGATACTGTGCAATCTGACTGGAAAACATTTTTCTACGGTACTTGTCTCTTCTGTGATTCAAGTAAAATATAAAAGCAGGTGATGGTCTAATTCTTTCCCTGTCACAACCACAAAATTTTCTCTAATTAAATACTGTTCAATAATGAACTTTTCCAATCAAATTATATCAAGGTGGTCTTGTTTTTTCTTCTCTACAGCATTACTAATATGTATTACATACACAAAGCTTTATATTTGACTTATTCCACACTTTTCATCCTTTTGTGTTGAGAGGCTGGCTTTCCCGGGCACCATACATGGTCAATAACATATCCACCAGAATTGCCAAGAAGTTCACCTATTCTATTCTGTAAACTAGGTCATGAGATTCAAACAGCAATGTGAAACCACCTGAGTAGCAACCTGATGGTCCACAGTGGCAGGGCCCATCACCTGAACTCCAAAATGCACTTGAAAATAATTATTTTGTTATAATTAGCCCATCTGATGAGGGATGACCACATCAATATTATGCCTGTATGATGTGTTACTTTTTACCAGAAATATATCACAATAGCAATCAGCATTTCTGCACTACAAGCAAAGGTGGCGAAGTTTACTTTATTCAAACTGAGGGTCCAATAGGACTTCACGGGCAAAAAGCCATTGGCAGGACCCATCATCCACCCAAACAAGAACTGAAAATCCCTAGGAGGAAGTTGCTGACAGGCTACTTCCCTCTCCACAGCCAGGGGACAGCCATATCCAATAAGACATTCATGGCCTGGAATGAGACCAAGAATATGGATTCCGCCCCCGCAGATGATGCAGTTTTAGTGTTTATGTGTAAGGGCATTTTGACAGAAGAAATGCTAATTTCAGCTAGAGGTCAGTCTTGAATAGGAACATGATTTTACCTTTTAATTTTAACTTTCTGAGCAAATTGTGCATAGTTCTCTTTAATTTATTTCATTTACACGTCTACTCGATATTCTGGGAAAGCACCTCTTGGCTCTTAGAAGCTTTTTAAAGTAAAAAGGATAAACTGCTTCAAAGTTATTTAAACCCTCAATAAAACTGTACATTCATCTACAGAGTTCTCTAAAGGAGAATATTATGACACCATGAATTTTGGGAACAATAATCCTCAAAATAATATTTTCTACGTTTCCCCTCTTCTATACAGGAGAATTTCATGTTTTTCACTAGATTCACCTCCTGGCATTTTAAACATCTGCACATAAGGTTACCAAACATAAATCAGCTCTAATAAGAACAGCAAATTTTTTACACAATTTATTTAATTACCCCCTGAATAATTTGCATAAGCGCAGATCAGTGACTCAGATTAAGTTTTATTTTAAAGAGCTATAGTACTGCTATCATTCTGCTTAGCTCCCACTTGGGAGTGCAAATTAAAACTGACCCTCCTCTGGTCCAATTCTAAAACTGCGATTAGCAGAATTGCATCATCTCTTGTAGCTTTGCCATGCCCACTATGAATAGAAAAAGGCAGATTTAAACTGACTCACTAAATTGAGACCACAGGCCAGATATGAACTGGGTGAAAAGTTTTGAGAACACTATCAATGAAAATTAAATTCCCCAAGGCTTGAAGCTTGAAAAGAATCCAGCATTACTAACATGGTTTGCAGATTACTTATTTCTGTATGAGCATCATGAACTGAGGTAAAAATTTGTCCCTATTGAAGGCAATGATTTAAATGGGATTAGGATTTCACCATAGATTTTTGTTTTAATTTGCAGGATTACATTCTCACATGCATGCAGACAAACAAATTATTGAAACGATGTTGGCTGGAAGAGATCAAATATTTTCCATGTTCAAGATTACAGGTTATTTTCAGGTTTCAGAGTAGCAGCCGTGTTAGTCTATATTCACAAAAGAAAAGGAGTACTTGTGGCACCTTAGAGACTAACAAATTTATTTGAGCATAAGCTTTCGTGAGCCACAACTTCAGAAGACCTATGACTATCTTAATTACTCTGTCTGGCTTTAATTCCCTCTATATTCTGTTAAGAAGAGTTTTACATGCATGGAAACAAGAACAAGGTAAGCAATCTAGCAAGTGCAAGTTGAAACCAGCAGGCACAGCCTGTCTATAAAAGTCTACAGGATCACATTCACAGCAAGGGAAGGACGACAGGTCTAATATCTGCTCTCTGGAATCCAGTGTACACATAAATGACATCTAAGTAGAAGATAGTAGTCTATTCTCAAAGTAAACAAGTCATTCCATCCGTGTATAAAGTCATGTTTACGCTGAACTGATATTCGAATACATAAACATTAATCAATCCAAAACCATACCAATCAGCAGATTTCTCAAAGTAGTAGTGAAATGCCAAATCAGGGGTTCTCCAACCTTTTCACTCAAAATGAACACGTCTAACTCTGCACAGATCTGCACAACCCAAGAGATTTTCAACATTTGAATTACCTTTTTAATGCTTTCAAATGGTTTTGATTACAAGACATACTGAGTCCAATGCCTATGTCAGGAGGAGAAAGAGACAACTATATGGCTAAAACAAAAAAGCAATGCAGACATAAAACAGTACAAACCCAATACAAGTGACCTTAAATTTACATCACCAGCTTTCTCAAAACAGGGTTCCAAGTACCAACTATCACTTACTCTAGGATAAACATAAATCTTGGAAAATGCAACTTTCTTCAATCAAATCTCCTAACAGTTTCAAGGTGAAAAACTGGGCCAGTGCCTTTTTTGGGTTCTTTATGATGTGTAATAAAGGCCTGAAAGGGTTCGTTTGTTTTTTATTTATTTCATGTCTTTATTTTTCCAAGTTTGCTGGTTTCTTCCTGTTTGTTTTACACTTTAGAAATTCAGGCCTTTCCTACCCTTGAAGACTATGACTGACTGAAGATCTAGTGAAATGATAATCATCACAAAAAGATTCAAAGTGGGGGAACTGAGGTAAAAAATAGGAGGGGGAGCATTTTTTTGTAAAACACAACACAAAGACAGGCATATATTCAGTTTTTTAAACATCCTTTGCAAGTTACCTTTAACAAGGAATCAGACAACAGGAACTACTTGTTTAAAAAGCTTCCCACTTTTTAAATAAAGAAACAATAGTATCTACTAATGCTAGTAGCATCAGACAATATAGGTTACCCTTAGTTTGATGACTTTGCTTTCTTCACAGGTTTGAGTCCTAGACCATGTCTACACAAGAAAAGTGCACCAGTGTAAACTTAGGCTTAGTCTACACTGCCACTTTACAGCGCTGAAACTTTCTCGCTCAGGGGTGTGAAAAAAATGTAAAGTGGCAGCGTAGACAGTGCACCCTCGTGGGGATGGGTTTTTACAGCAGTGGGAGAGCTCTCTCCCAGCACTGGTGCTGAGACTACACAGCCATGTTAAAGTGCTGCCACAGCAACGCTTCAACTTTGGTAGTGAAGACATACCCTCAAGGTGTGATGTTAAACGACTGTAAATCCCTGCATAGACACGCTTGTTTAGGTTTAAGAGTACCTTATTTCAATTTAGCTTAAACTAAACCGACCTAAGCCTGGTTTAAACCAAAATAGGAATATAGCCTTTGTCACCAATTCAACTAAATCAGTTTAAAATAACAACTTACGTTAAACTGATGCAACTTTCTCATATAGACACGGCCTCAGAAAACATAAAACAAGCAGGTAAGCAGTTTGTCAGCAATAGTATTTCTCACCTTTGTACCCAGGAGCTGTGTTAATCTGATTGATGTCATAATGAAAATCTGTGACCACAATACCGTCTAAATATCTCAAATAGAGCATAGACGATTTACTGTACATTTGGAACTGATACAAACACAAAACAGGAGCAATTGCTAAAAGAAAGTCCTTTTTTTCAAACGAGCATGAAACAGAGATTCACCCACACTTCCTGAAAAACCTCAGATGCTGTAAAAGCTTTCTGCATCATACTACTGCATAGCTACTTAAGTATTCTGGTCAAGTTCCTCTATGTATAATGAAAACAGACTAAAATTGAACATAGGAAAAATGACAAATTCTAGTTGGTAGAAGGCTTAATAAAGCTAAAAAGTTAAATATCCTGGATATTTTTAGCAATGTAAATGTGGTGGTGGTGGAGGAAGCTTATTTTTTAAAAGTCTGATTTTAATCATTATATATGCTATATAGGCTGGTTCTCAGTCATGTGAGCCACAGAATGAGACTGAGGACTGTATAAAAGAGATTGCAATAGGAGACATTGCTCTAAGGAAGAAGAAAAGTCCTAATAGCTCAATTTTTAAAAAGTTCTTAAAACCCATTTAATCAGCATACACAGCACTTGACAAAAAAAGGTTCTCTGACAAATGTATAGTCTAAACACAAGATCAGGAGAGGGCGTATGCTAGGATTATTAATGATGAGAATGGGCTGTTTAAAGAGGAAGGATTTAAAAGAGAGAAGATATCTCGCAAGAGAGACCATTCATTATGGAGTCATCACAACAGAAATGCTCAAAGCAGAGAGCATACAAAGGAGATGAAGACAAGTAAAACTGACTATATAGTCTATATCTATATCTACACCACAGGTCATGACCCATAGCGTAGATGCACCCCTACAATCATGGAAGCAGTTTTTCCATTGCTGTAGGAACTCCACCTCCCCAAGTGATGATAGTGAGGTCAACGGAAGCATTCTTCCTTTGATTTAACTGCATTTACACAAGGAATTAGGTCAACATAGCTACAGCACTCTTGGGGGTGGACCTTTTACACCCACAGGTATGTTGAGCTAAATTTTAAGTATAGACCAGACGCAACCTAAAAGAATTGGGATGAGGGCAGGAAGTGGAAAGTTAGCTAGGAGGAAGTTAGAGCAGAGAGGGAAGATGATGTAAGGCCCTGAAGATGAGGCAAAGGAACTTGTATTTGAAGTGGCAAATCAGGAAACCAATAAGCAGCATGAGAAGAAGCAGAATTTTGGACAGAGTGGATGACAGGCAAGGAGGCCAGAGGAGAGACTGAGATGCTCCATATTAGCTAAAAAGCTACCTAAAAATCTATGTAACCACTATTATAATGTATCTACTTCTTCCATCTACCAGACTACAAGCAGCAAATCTTGTGTCGCTGTCTTATAAAAAATTTAAACTGCCTGGTCTTTTCTCTTTAACCAAAATGACTCTTTTGTGTGTTATATCCTGACCATGAAGAAATTGAGACTGGAAGAAAAATCAGTGTCAGTCTACTGAACAGACCTGAACTTTCCAGCTTGAAATGCAGACTAGCACAAAATGACAACTGTTTTATTTCTTTGAGCATAAGCTTTTGTGGGCTAAAACCCACTTCATCAGATGCATGGAGTGGAAAATACAGTCTCTACTGTATTTTCTACTCCATGCATCTGATGAAGTGGGTTTTAGCCCACAAAAGCTTATGCCCAAATAAATTTGTTTGTCTCTAAAGTGCCACAAGGACTCCTCGTTGTTTTTGCTGATACAGACTAACACGGCTACCACTCTGAAACCTACTTTATTTCTGTGAAAGGATGAACTTTCCTCTATTCAGATAACTGGCTCTGAAGGCCATTACTGATTTGAATAGCACTTTTTAAAATAAAAAATTAAACAATATGAACAAACATGCTTTACTAGCTTGTGCAGTTTTGATGCTTCTTAAGCTAGAAGTTCTTAAGGTCTTTTAGCTTATTAAATAAAGATAAATGTAGTAAACATCTAGGATAATAATCCATCTACATCTATTTACAAAGCAAGAGTACTGCCCACATCCATTCTGAGGATTAGTGTTATCACATTAGATCCACCCCAATCTTTCTAACACAACTAGACATACTCATGACATAAAAACCCATTGCTGCACGAAACAGGAAGTTAAAAAAAAACTTAAGTGGTTAAGCCGTCAACTCAATGCCTCCAGAGACACGTAGCTAGCACCTGACTACAGACATTTAATAGGGTTTTAATTTTAGCAAACCTTGTTTTCTTCCGCTTTCAAGATGTGTAGTGAATTTTAAATCACTGTCTGGCAAACAAAAGTGGTACCTAGCTCCCAAAGCACATTACAATAGATGTCCACTGGTGTTAAACATATCGTGCTGTCTCTTGATAATTGTATTTTTGTAACAGAATAGGACAGAGGGACCAATTTTTAAACGAAGAAAAATGAAGTGCTTTTCCTCTATTAACAAAAATTCCCTGACAAAAAATTCTGATGAGATGTTTCTAACTAAAATCTGTAATATACATCTAATCATACCTTAAAACTATTAACAGAAAAATTATTGTAATTAAGTGGTTATATCGTGTATTTTACAGATGGTTCCTGCATAGTTACAAAAATACATTAACCTTGAACAGAAAACAGCAAGCCAGATGAAGGAATTCCAGTACAAAGGAAAAATCCTCTTCCCCTGCAATGGAAAATTTTAATCTCTTCAAGCAGGTTGCAGAGATGCTTAGCAGGACTTGGGTTGCCTAGATACCAATCACACCCTTTTGCCAATAGAGACAAACTAACCATCAGCAAATGAAACAACGGACAAGTGAATGAACTAAATTAGTGGGATTTTTATTCCATTGTTCCTCTGCACATGAACGAAAAAATCACACAGCCTAACCTGGAAAGGGCCAGTTTGTTTAAAATTGATTTAGCGCAAACTCATCAAATGTAATGGAAAAATACTGATAAACTCTAGCCACAATAATCAACAGGAACACAATAGTCATTAGTCTCAAATCACCTTGGCTCTGAAGCACAAGACTGTTTTGCTCCTACCCTAACATTATGAACAGAACAACAGGTAGTATAACGTCAATCTCCTAAACTGTATTCCTAACTCAGAATTAAAGAAAATAGTAGAATTACCAAGGCAGCACTTTTAACAGCATTGCAACAAAGAATGAATTACCATTTAAATATTGCTATATTCTAACCTTTTGATCAGATAATTGAATTTTGTGAGCATATTCTTAGCTACAGAACAAGTTATACGTGAGAGAAAGCAATAAAAATCAAATGCAGATGATGAACTTCACTATCAATTCTCACAATCTCCTGAAAATATTTAATTTATATCTTGGCTTAATGTTAAAGATTGCAACTAATTACAATGGACTACAACTAAATGAAACAAAAACTGTATCTTCAGACCTTGTGTACACCAAGATGTTTTTCCTAAAATTTCCCATGATAGCTACCAAGTCCATTTCACTGTTATAAGCTAAACTAAGATGCTATGATTTCGGACACTGTGTATTCTAGACCTGTTCTTACCAAGGTTAGATGAAACAGTGGTTAAAATGCTTGTGGGAAAGCACTGGGCCCATTAATACTCCCACTGCTGCTACCACAAGTGTAGGTGAACCAGTGGCAACAAAATGGAGGTAGTGTGTTCTAGCAGACAGACAGACCATAAGATGGTGATTCAGGATACCATTCCGAGCTCTGCCACTACCTGTCTGTGACACTGGGCAAACCACTTCACCTTTCTGTGCCTCCACTTCCCCTCCCACCACTTGTATTTAACTCTTCAAGACAGGGTGAACATCCTATGTTACATGTAAGAACTATCACAATTTGGACCCCAGTCTTGGCCGGATCCTCTAGATGCTAACGTAGTATTAACATAGATGTGGCCTTACAGAAAACTGGCCTGTTTAAATAAATGGTCTACTTGCCTATATGAAATCACCATCATAACTTAAAAGTTATTTGGGTGTTTAATATTCGTTTCCAATAAATTTCTGCAACTCACTTCTTTCTGTACAAGCCTTGTCTTACTTATCCTAGTCACTAATGTTGTCTACACATATTTTTGTTCCTAAATATAATGGTGTAAAAAATATTTTAAAAACCTGTAAAAAACAGCCAATACTATTATTTAACTTGCCCTTCTAGATATGAAATCCCTTTGGGGCTCCTATGTCCTAGTTAAATTAGTTTTTTTTTTTGGGTTAAAATGACTACACATTTTCCTTCTGTGTATTCACAGAACAGTAACATTTCTGACATTTGCTGCCCATGCCCCTTCAACCAATATACCAAGGCTATCTCAGACAAACGCTTTTGCTTCTTTTTTTAAGTTACATTTACTGGGCAGAGGAAGATACAAAAATAAGGAGGTACAACAGCAAGGTCTAGGCATAGGGGCCTTAGTGGGACGCTCACGTCTCACCCCAGCTGCTGGAATTCTTTTTAGAGTGGTGCTCCTCAACCCTGCTCAAGGGTCTCCATCTACCTAATAAGATTCTAGGACTGTCATTCTGAGAGTCACACTGAAGCTCAGAATATCTGTTGAGTCAGTGTGAAGTGATGGAACAGCTACAGGCATGGCTGAGAGCTCCTTTTGTTTAGATTTTCACCAGGTTTAATCATCACTGGAATTCACGGACTGCTACATCCAATTTTCAAGTCCACAAACTTTTTGACTTTATGAATTACACCCATAAGACAAAATGGGCTTTCAAAACCTCTAGCACATGGGTGTCTTATAAATTTGAAATTCTCCTCTCCACTGGTGTGGGAGGAAATTGTGTTACCCATCATATGTATTCCTAACCAGTTTCCAACTTTAATACTTCCAAAATATAACAAAGCAAGATACACAGAAGTAACATATATATGTTTGACTTTAAAGCGGCAACATATTCAATTTAAATAACTTTGTAAATGGGGTGAGAACTAAATTATATGAAACAAAAATGCCCATACATTTTATATGAGTATATAAGAGTGGACTCAGTTCAAAGATCCTCTTTTTAGTTTCTCTTTTTAAGCTTCAAATTCAGCACACAACTCCCACATATTCCTAGCAGCAGCTCTCCAGTGGGTTTATAGCTACATAATTGCTGAATAAGATCAATCAAGTTTCAAAATCAAACGGTGTCTGAAGCTTTCTAAACTAAAAAATATCTTATGCCCACGTTAATTTTAATCTCCTGAGCCAAACACTACCTCTTATGTTCAATGTTTGTCGTAAGAAAAAGGCACCAAAAAAGCCTCCTGCCTCTTTAGAGAAGTTCTCCTCAAAGCTTTTCTGGACTATTTAAAGGATAAGAACACAAGATTCGTTTATTAAAATACTGGTTTTGAAATAACCGTGGAATATATTTGGTTGCTGTATCAAAGAAAAAGAAGAAAGCCCATCACTATATGTGTTTCCACAGTATGCATCCGATGAAGTGAGCTGTAGCTCACGCTCAAATAAATTGGTTAGTCTCTAAGGTGCCACAAGTACTCCTTTTCTTTTTGCGAATACAGACTAACATGGCTGTTACTCTGAAACCCATCACTATATGGTGATTCAGTGTATGACTACACTAGAGAAGAAAGGTGTACTTTAACATGTGTTAGGTAACAGGTTATTTCTTTCTAGAGAATGCAAGGCCCAAAACAGGATGGTTTGGGACAACTACAACAGGAGTTTATTTTGGCAGCAATGTTAATACAACAGAAACCACATTTTACAAAACCTCACTTAATCCAAAATGCCTTTTTGTCCCTGTGCCTGAGAACATTATCACATGCACACTCAATTTTATTAGCCCTTGATTTTACAAAACATTTGCAGAACAGGGTTTCTACTGCATGCAGTGTAGTACTTTGGAACTATGATTAACAAACATTTATTGAATCAAGAAGTGTTTCCTTATACAAGAAATGTAATTACCTTATTTCCATTTCTGTAATTTTCAGTGATTTTGGAGCAAATACTAAATTTAATTTGTATCCACTATACCGTACCAAAAAAAAAAACAACCCAGCCCTTCTCCCCCCACTATCTAAGCAGGTAAGCAACACTGTTTTAAAATGGGTAAAGAACACTGAATAAGGAATGGAAAACTATCCACTTTTACTCTTACTATAAAACTACCCTTTGTAAAACTCTGGTTTTGTTGCCTCAGAAGTTCTGGCTACCTCACTATTTGAGGACATCCAGAAACTAGCACCAAATTTCTGAACACTTGTTTGGGAGAGAAGGAAAGGGAGAGAAGAGAAATGCTCTCCTTAAGGAACATGATGCTCGGGTGCTAGAAGTGCTCCCACCACCCCACAGTTATAAATTCCTCCCGAGCCCCTACAGAGAAAAATGCAATAACTGAGTGGAACCCGGTGCAACATGAAGCCAGTCCGCACGCAAAGAAACAGAGGCACACGAGCACCTCTTTGAGGGACGTGGAAGTGGGACCCCTGTGCGTGCATCAGCCAAACACAACGACGGGGCAGCCCCATGCTTCTGCGTATGCCTGGCACGGCACCAACGCCGGCCGCACGAGGGGAAGTCGGGAGCGGAGCGGGGGGGAAAACTAGGCAGCGGGATACAAAGCCTACTGGGGATTTCCGCGTCCCACGGGGAGGCAGGACCTGGACGGCCCCCAGCAGTGATGCAGGGCTCTGCGGACCCGGACCCCAAAAGCCCAGACCAGCCCGACCGGGAGAGGGGGAAGCGAGGAGGAGGAGGGGGAGGGGACAGGGATCCAGTTAGCTTAGCTGGCCCGGCTCGGAGCCGGGTCCCCATGGGAGGAACGTAACCTCCACAGGCCGGCCCCGCTTACGCAGGCTACCGAGCGGTTCGCCAGCGCCTCCGGGTCCGGGCGGGTCGGGCGCGGCCGCCCGAACCGCTGTAGCGACTGGGAGGGGCTGGGCCCAGGAGCCGGGCGGGCGGGGGGGGGAGACTCAGGACCACAGGAGCCGAGGGGAGCTGCCGGAAAGGGGGTGGAAAGGATCGGTGGGGCCCGAAGGAGGCGGGAGAGACAGGTTACCTGAGTATCAGATCCCCGCGGCCAGCCGCTTCGCCTCTTTTGTTTCTCTGAAGCCAAAATGGCGGCGCCGAGGAGGACAGCCCCCGGCGGCCTGCCCCCCCCCCCTCTGTCCCCCGCCGTCCCATTGGCTCGGCGGAGGCAGCTGCCCGCTGATTGGGTGCCCGCGAGAGGCATTGTTGCTAGGGCCACCTGGCTGAGCCGAGGGGAGGGGGAAGAGCTGGGGGAAGCTGGGCTTTGAGCGGGCTAGCAGGGAGATGCCGCCGCAGCGTGCCCCGGTGGGCAATGGATGTGGCTAGCCAGCCCCCCGCTTTGGTTTCCGCTCGCTTGCTCCGCTTCTAGCTCCCACGTTGTACATAACGGTGAGGTGCAGTACCCAGCACTCCAGCCTGCGCTGTCACAACGCTCACAGGGCCCTGGGCCTTTGTGCTACAATCCCCCAGCAGGTGCAAGTGTTCCTGTCTCCACCGCCCCTCTGAGAGCCCATCTGCAGCCGGCTGAAGCAGAAGCTGGAACAGGGTCATACAGAACACGTAAAGATGATCTTACTTTCTAGTCCCACTTTTGCTCCTGTTATGTTGGTAAAATCCCATCTCATTCCTCCTAAACCTTTAGGGAACATTGATTCCTGTTCTCCCTCCTCAGATCCTTACTGTGACTCAACCTGGGTGATCACCCTATTGTAAAACGTGCCCTAGGCCTAATGCTTTTTGAAGTCACAACGATGGGGCCCAACTGCAACCCCATTAATGAACCTATGGCAGTAGAGCTGCCATCCTGGAAAGAATATAAAAACCAAATAAAAATAATAAGGTTTCAGAGTAGCAGCCGTGTTAGTCTGTCTTCGCAAAAAGAAAAGGAGGACTTGTGGCACCTTAGAGACTAACCAATTCTACAGCTACAGCTCACGAAAGCTGATGCTCAAATAAATTGGTTAGTCTCTAAGGTGCCACAAGTCCTCCTTTTCTTTTTGCGAAAAATAATAAGATTATTGCAGTTCAGTTTAGTAAGCAACAGACTCCCTCTGCCATCTGTTTAGTTTAGGGCTGTCAATTAATCGCAGTTAATGCCTGCAATTAATGCAAAACAAATGGATTAACTGTGACTATTTTTAAAATCTAATTAGTTTTAATCACACTATTAACCAATAATAGAATACCAATTTTGTATTCTGTGTTGTAATTGAAATCAATATATTTGAAAATGCAGAAAAAATCCAAAAATAGTTTTAATAAATTTAAATGAGTATTTTATTGTTTAATAGTGTGATTAAAACTGTGATGAATCACAACTATTTTTTTACTCATGATTAATTGGGATTTTTTTTTAATTGTTAGCCCTAATGTAGTCATGGGATCAGACATGTCCACATAGGTATAAATAACTAGCATTTTATGCTAATTTTAAATACATAAAAGGTCAGGATGCTAAAAGTGGTAAAAACCACTGTGAGTTCGTCTCACACAGCACCCAGTAAAGAAATCTGTACCAAAAGCAATGCTTAGACCTTTTATAGCATCCCTAGATATCAGATGCTGTGGCACTGCTGTGACCAGCCGGAGCATGCTATGGAATGGCACGCATCTCACCTCCCACATTTGACCTGTGAATTCCTATCTCAAGCATACAACAAAGAGCAAATGTTCCTTAGTGGCTATCTATTTGGAAATATGCAGTGTCACTTCACAAATGAGGTCTACAGGCGAGGGATCTTTCAGCTGTATCTGTTTTAAAAGCACCATCCACACAGGCAGCACGATATAAATAATAATTATAGGCCTTGGGTTCTTTTAACCTCAAATACATCCCCCCTCCTTTTTTTTTAATGTTGCAGCAATAGTGAGATTAGCTCAAGGGCTTCTGTTAAGAGTCTCCAGAGTTGTCTGTTTGGAAACTAGCAGATTATCTTCAGTAGAAGCCCTTGGCTCTGGAATTTGCTTTCCCAAGACTGGTGACTTTTGTTGGATGCTTTAAGATTCTATTATAAATTCTGTTCTCTCAGGACTTTGCCTGGGATGGGTGGCTGTGGAGTATGACCATAGCTTGTTAGATTGGCAGTTTCTCATTGTGGCCAACATTTTTTTTAGTAAATTGTGCATATTTTAGTTACTAAAAGAAAAGGAGTACTTGTGGCACCTTAGAGGCTAACCAATTTATTTGAGCATAAGCTTTCGTGAGCTACAGCTCACTTCATCGGATGCTGTAGCTCACGAAAGCTTATGCTCAAATAAATTGGTTAGTCTCTAAGGTGCCACAACTACTCCTTTTCTTTTTGCAAATACAAACTAACACGGCTGTTACTCTGAAACCTATTTTAGTTACTGTTCACGTGGGCAGGGGTGCGCTAGAAATCATGGAATTGCCCCAAAGTGCATGACTGATTTGTGTTTACTTGTCACTGGGTGGTTGATGCAGAAGTGCAGCCCTTTGAGCCCATTGCCTATGTGTGATGATTGTTATACTTCCAGGGGGGTGAGTATATTATCATATTATTAATGGCAGTATTAGGTTTCCTCACACCTTGTTCCTGATTGCACTTCTCTCTGCCCTTCTTACGTAGATGCTTGTGAGCAGAGTTCAGGTATAGAGGTCCCTTAGATGCCATAACCCATCTAGTTTTCCTATGATCAGTTTCCCTGATACAGTTTATGACTGTACTAAGATGTTGACACCAGGCCTCATTTGGCAGGTGCAATATTGTGTCTCACCTCTCAGTCCCCACACTTCCCTTCATTGCTGTATTGCTCTCATGTTCCTTTTCTAAACAGCTGCCTCCTTCTCCAAGTCCCCTTGCACCTCTCAGCTCTGTCATTAGCTAATGACTTGGTTACATTTTGAGACATGGATCCAGTATCAGTGCCTTAGTTACTTGGCCCTGCATGTGACCCCACTGGATCGATCCTTTGGTAGCTTGGCACTCCAGGTGACCCCATAATTCTTATTTTGAACACTCACCCTGGGCTCTTTCTTGTCATTGTATACAAGACATTTAGCTCTATACGAAGGCAAGAGCTCCAGGAAAATGATTTTCTTGCCCAAACAAGGGAGATGCACCTTGTACACAGCATTAGCACTGAGGCATTTTATTGATCCAGACAATCTTAAAAGTGTCTGCTTCTCGGAGTGGCACACTCACAAAACAAACCATATTTTGCTTCTGCAAACACCTACCTTTTCTTTGAGAGCTGGTGAAAAGTGCCAGATTGACAGTTGTGGAAACGAAAGACTCTTCAGTTCACCCACAGAACTGATACAGTATGGGAGCTGCAAAGCAAGCTTCTTGTTTCCCCACTGTGCCTCATCTATGATCCAAAGGGAAAATCCTCTAACAGGAAGTTCATGCACATTCAGTGTTTGGCTTCTCTGCTGAGACTGTCAACAAAAGGCAGGTTTCAGAGTAACAGCCGTGTTAGTCTGCATTCGCAAAAAGAAAAGGAGTACTTGTGGCACCTTAGAGACTAACCAATGTATTTGAGCATAAGCTTTCGTGAGCTACAGCTCACTTCATCGGATGCAAGTGAGCTGTAGCTCACGAAAGCTTATGCTCAAATACATTGGTTAGTCTCTAAGGTGCCACAAGTACTCCTTTTCTTTTAACAAAAGGCAGCATCATGCTAATGGGGGGTCTTATAGCACATAAAATCAAGGCATTACAACCCACTCCCTTTATATACAGCAGTAAAGACCTATCAGATGAGGATAGATTCAGTTCACTATCTGAAGGTTATTTTTGCCACAGTCAGGGCAAATAGCTATGCTGTTGTAAAACCTCTTCCATCATTGTAGGAGCTCCACCTCCCCAAGCAACAGTAGCTAGGTTGATGGACCACAGGGATTAGGTTATGGTGCTCAGAGCTGTGAATTTACCCTGAAACACTGTAGCTATGTCCAGTGCTTAATTTGTGCCAGGGCTGAGCCCCAGCACCTCTGGGCTTGCTTGGCAGTTCATAGTCCCGGCACCTCTGGGCTTGCTGCATCAGTTATGAAAATAAAAAAATTGCTTGAGCTGTGGCACCTAATTGCTCTTTCATTACAAATTAAGCACTGGCCCTGCCAACCTAACCTTTAAGTGTAGACCAGACCTTAGGTTTAAAGCCTTTTTTAAAATGAAATCTGAGATTCTGCAACACAAGATGGCAGCCTTAATAAAATACATGGACCTGCTCACCAAATCAATGTTGTTATGGTGCTTTCCTAATCATGTGATCCTCCCTGTCTCCCAAAAACCCTTATTCTAGCTACAGGGTGTGGCTAGCACAACATTCATGGTGATTTGCTCTCTGGGGCTTGGATTGATGCACATTGTGTTGTTTTCCAAACAAATTCTTCTTAGATATGAGAGGGTTAATTGGGCTGTGTTTGATTCACTACACAAAAGGAGCACAGCACATGTTTTAGTCACCAGGACAGATTGACAGTGCCATGCTGTCAAGAAGAGCTCTGTGTAGCTCGAAAGCTTGTCTTTCACCAATAGAAGTTGGGTCACTAAAAAGATACTACCTCACCTACCTTGTCTCTCTAATGTGCTGTAAAGAGGCAGTTTAGAATGGAGTGTGGTAGAAATGCACTCAAGTCTATTCTCAACCCTGGCAGAGTCATGAAATAATAATTATAACAAAACCACTGGAAAAAGAATAATGACTGAAAGACTAATTTCTCTTCAAATCAGAAGCAAAGACAGCTGCCTGGGCAATGACAACCTAATGAATGAGTTGTGGATGGTGCACATCAGGCCTTTGTTTACTGGGATTTCTCTAAAGCTGCAGAAGTGGGTGGGCAGACAGCTGCCATTTTAATGAGGTAGGGCATGGAGGAATCACAGGTGAATCATTTCTGCCAGGAGCTGTAATTAATGGATAATATGTACTCCACTCTAAGCTCATTTTAATTGTGGCGATCAGATCTAGGGAATCACTAATAAATCCATAATGTGCAATTTAAGAGTTTATTTTGTCAGCTATGATCCAGAAAAGCTTGGAGGCCTCAAGTCTACACCGCTTTTGAAGGCGGTTATAGAAAGACTGGCTGACTGAGCAGAGTACTGAACTATGGAGCCTTGGTTCTCTTGCTCACTAATTAATATCAAGCTGTAAGAGGAAATGTCCTCAGTTTTAGGGTGCCTCCTCATGCCTGGATGCAGCATTGCAGGGAACTTCACCTTTTGTACCCCTCCCTGTCCTGGTGGCCACTTCCTTGGCTGTGATAGCCAGTCCCTGCTGGTGTCTTCCCCTGACTCCCTTCCTGGGTTTTCTGTGGCTCAGCCTTCCAGCCAAATCAGGTTAACAGTTCACTCTCCTTCCAGAGTAACAAAAGATCCAGTTTAACGTCTAAATCAAATGCCCAAACTAATAGATCTTCTACTGCTCTCAGACGCCACTAAAGTTCTTTGCTTCGTGGCCCCTTCTCCTGGACCTGCAGAGTTTCTCTTATCTTGCTTCTTCCCCAGCTGGATTCCCCTACTATTTCCCTTCACCAGGGACTCTGCTGGAGGATCTCCTTATTCCTTTTAGGCCCTATCTCAGGGCTTCCCTTCCACTTGATCTTACTCTACTCCAGTGGATGACTCAGCCTGACTTCCTCAAGCTCTTCCCAGAGAGCATGGCTCCTTATTCCTCCAGCCAGAGTTTTCCTTTATCTGCTGAGTTCCCAGCTCTATTTAAGTAGCACACTCCCTGCTTCACCACCAGACTTGGGATCATTCTTTCTAATTAAGTCCCCTTATACCAAAATAGGGTAACTAATTAGCCCTTATGTTGCCAGCTCAAGACTGAGGCTGAGGGATAGCTTCTAAAGAGACAAGGTGGATGAGGTGATCTCTTTTACTGGACCAACTTCCATTGGATAGCTGCTAAGGCATAGGAAGGCTGAGCCCAGATTGCCTGAAGGACCAGCCAGCCCATGACACCAACCCAGCCTGCTCATATGTGAAAGTCTTTGTGTGCCTCAGTTCCCCATCTGTAAAATGGGGAGAATACAACTTCCTTTCTCCAAATTTTGTCTATTTATGACGCAAGCTTTTTAAGGGAGGGATTTTCTCTTACTGAGTGTTTGTACAATGCCTGTCACAGTGTTGGCCCAAGGTGCTACTATAATATGAAGAATAATTACATATAAAAATGTGTTAAAAGAACATTATTTAGATTGCAAAGTCAAGCACACACCAAAGTTAGGAAATGTCAGAATTAAGTGTCTCATGCATCTTAATTCAACCCCCCTCTGTACAAGGGTAGTCTTCAGCTCCATGATTGCACACTATTTCTGCCCCAGGATCCTTGCCTCATTAAATAACATTCTTTTAACATAGGGTTTTTGTTTGTTTTATGGAATTTCCTAGGGCATTTTTCTTAAACTAAAAAGATAAAAACAAATTCTGTTATTGCAACTGTAGCAACTCCCCAGCCTGCATCAACTAGTAGGGCGTGAACCCTGAACCTTCAGCACAACTTGAACAAGACTAGCTACATTAGCTGGGCAGCAGAAGAAGACTATTATACCGGGTGGAAAGGGTGGTCATGGGGAGCCCAGCCTGGTGCTTGTTGTCCCGCTCCCCACCCCCTAGTGTAAGGGGAGCTCCTTCCGCATGTGGTGTCCCGGGGAGAGGGGAGGATGGGACACATGCTGGTAGGCAAGGGGAACCTGATCTGGTTCTCTCTACTTGAAGGAAGCTATCTGCTCCTAGGGGTCCCAGTACCAGGTGCGCTGCTGCTTGGGCCAGTGCATGCGCTCAATCTTAGGATTTTGTCCACATGAGGAAACTGACTTCCAAAGCAAAATAATTAGAGTGAAATAAAATCATTTTTATTCCAAAATACAATATTTATATGGACAGTTATACTGGTGTAACTACAGTGGTGTAATTATGCTGCTATAATTCTGCCATTCAGTTTCCCCAGGTACACAAGCCCTTAGATTAGAATGCATGCTGCCAACATTTTACTGCCAACACAAGCAACAGAAGGGAAATAGTGATTTTCAGAAGTTTCTGTTCAGATTTGATTGAAAGAGAATTTGGTAGGAGAAAAAAAAAGCACCTATCTGGCCCATGGCAAACAATGGAGGTGTTGACAGAAGGCAATTTCCTGCAATATCTTGGATAAAACTTACTGAATTAAGTTAAACATTATTGAATTAACTTTAATATCATTGGGGTCCACTGTATTAAAAATGCAAGTGTTTGTGTACTGTTGTAGGATTGAATGTAATTTTTCCAGGAGACTGACTAATGTAAACCTTGGGGAAATGTTAGAAACTTCAGAGAACTGTTTGGGACAATACATGTAAAGTAGTTGGGAAGCCTCTTGAAACTACACCCTGGAGGGGAAAAAAACCTTGTCTACTCACCTAGCTCCTGAAGATTCCAGATCGGAGACTCCTGACCTATACAAAGGATTGACTAAACTTTTCCTGAGTGTGTTAGTTCTGAGCTAAGGCTGTTATGAACTTGTGATCACAGAAGAGACCCCTTTGTGGGATTTGAAGGACCAATCACCTCCCAGAGCCCATGTTGGAATTGGGGTGATCTCTGGTAAGCTTATTAGCATGCATATAGGTTCTTATATTGTTTTTGATGTTTCTCTGTAATGCTTTTACCTTTGTAGTCCAGTGGGTTTGCTTGCCTCTATTCTATTCTCTGCTTTACATTATATTCTGCTTTATTATATTCAGCAGTAATGCAAGGAACCTACAGGCTTGTATCCTGCAAGACATTGGCTTCAGCAGTTAGCATGAGACTTGAGGCCTACGAACTTTGGCATAGATAAACTTAGGTAAATCATAAGTTTTGGGAAACTGGAAGTAGAGTGTAGGAAGGAATTTTGTCCATAATGACATCAGTCAACCACAGAGCATGAACTAACACCAGCTTCTGGAAGTTTTTGGAAGGAACATCCGACCGCAAGAGTGCCATGGCAACGAATTGACGTAAATGATAATGGGGTGAAATCATAAATACATTAACCTATAGAAGGACATTGGTAAGGGGAAGAAATACTACTAAGAAAGAGAGGAGAAACCACTACTGAATATGCATTCGACATGGTAACGTCAGCGTAACATATTATAAAAGTGGCATCCCAGCCTGGGGGCAGTAGGAAAGAGATGTAGCCCTTGGGAGGGCCCAGGATGATGGTCACTGGTGAAGATGAGGAAGGTGACAGTGATGAGGAAGATGATGGCTAACATTTCAATTTGTTCCGCAAGGGATGGTGTGAGTATGAATGTTCGGATGTACTTTCTGTATTATCTCTATCTACCTTACTGAGTTAGAGTATGTGTGTGACTTTGCTAAATGTATTAATAAATTATTTATCTGTAAATATAAAAGTGTTCCTATAGTATGTGTGTGTTGCACCTGTGCACATCGGGGTTCACAACTATATAATAATTTTAATAATACTAGGCCTGAGCTTGGAACAAGAACCTGTCAGCCCTCAAAGTGATAACGGATTTTTTATTCATAATCTATAGATCAGGCTACACCTTAAGACTAAATAAGCATTCCTGGAAAGAGCTGTGTGGCAGCTTAACTGTTGGCAGTTATTAATGTCTGAGGAGAAAGCAAGCAGATCTGCATAGGCAGTCTGTCTTTTGCTGGGAAATACACAGGGAAGGCAGGGAACTGTTCAGCCTGGAGATACTCCAGTCACGAAGGGAGAGAGAGACGCAAACATCCACTCAAGAGGTGACAGTCAGGGAAGCCGGAAGCCAAAGAGTGGGTGCCCTTGCTGGGCCACTGTGGGGAAATACAGGTGCAGTTGCCCTGAACTGTGACAGGAGCTTCTCTAAAAAAGGCTGCAAGAATCTTTTATAATGTAAAGTGTTAGACAACCTAACAGAGGGGTGGCTTCCGACTTCCTCTATAATAGTTACCATCTACTAGCTGTTTTGTCTGAATCCCTAGCCCAGCTTCAACAGACCTTGCGTTTAGTGTCCAAACTCACCCTCTTCCTGGGATTTGGCTTTATTGGTAAATCAAAACTACTAACAAAATCTAAATCTAAGCTTCCTCCTCTGATCCAAAGAGACATGCCCTGCTCCCCTTGTACCCTGGCTGTAGCTAACTCCACTCACTTGTCGGCAATGATCAGCAGTAATTACCCCAAATGTTAACAGTGTTTTAGCATCCAAGCCTAGGATGACTGAACAGAAGAGCTCAACATTCCTATACAGGGTGTTAGGCTGGTACCCTGTTAATGTGGGGGTCAGTCCAGCTACCAGTGGGCAGATGTTCCCAACCCAGCAAGCACCATTGTTGCAGCCTGAACAGAGCTGGGAAGTCACAACTCTCCTCCACAGTGTAATAAATGAATACATAATAATAGGGGAAAAAAACTAGAAAATCTACAAATTTATTGTTTCCTCTTGGGAACAGCTTTGTTCATTCCTCTCGGCTTGGTGCTTTTGCTTAGTGAAATGAGAAAGAGTTAACAGAACAGCATCTACGGCTTTGTTGAAGCAGGAAAGAGCAACCAGGCTGAGCTTCCTGTTGTTGCTCCTCACACCTCCGCTGCAGCACACCCCTGAGCGTGCTTCCTGGCTCACTAGGACTTTGCTTCTTGATTTTGATTTTTGAGTTTTCAGCTTTTCCCACTTTTCATAGTGAAGGTTCCCGACAAGAAGGCCTGGTTCATTCCGAACTTGACAACTATACTCTCCTCTTGCCCTGAAGAGGCTCCCTCTGGTGGAGATCTGCAGGTGGCAGAATGGGGAAAACTTACCTTCCCCTTCTGTTGCCTGCACTGTGTCTGCTCCATGGCCTAGAAGACTTAATTTTTCAGGGCTGTCAGTTCAGCACCGTTTACCTGCTCTTTAATAACAGAAGAATGAGTGTTCCACCCAGTGTTGGATTTACTCTTATGATGGGCTAAAAAGCACGCTCTGTCTCTCTCACTAACAGACCTGAGCAGTACCACCTCTGCAAACATGCTTCGTTTCCTTTGCAGGTTTACAGACATAGGAGCCATAAAGGACACCGCAAGCTCCGCCTATAATGATCCTCCAAACGCCCTTCAAAGCTCCATGTTTTGGAGATTCTCCAACCCAGCAGGGCTGGTCTGGACTTTGCTTCCTCCAGAGCTCAGCATCAACCTGGCTTCTTCAGTGGGCTGAAAGAACCTCTGGAAAGCAGAGGCTCACTCCCTGTCTAGGCTTTGAATACACTCCCGCTCCAGCACCTTCCATCCAGGAGTGATCTTGTGACTCCATCTGTGTTTTCCACTGCACTGCCACGAGATTATCCCAGACAGTCCCATTGAAGACAAATATAAATATATAAAACCCAGGGACCAAAACTTGCTGTCTTTTCAGAAGGCAGATAGCCTGAAATCTGGTGGAGCACACAGATTTTTGAGAGGCAGAATGCAGGCCTTTTCAGGTTTACCCCTTAGAATCATAGAATCATAGAATATCAGGGTTGGAAGGGACCCCAGAAGGTCATCTAGTCCAACCCCCTGCTCAAAGCAGGACCAATTCCCAGTTAAATCATCCCAGCCAGGGCTTTGTCAAGCCTGACCTTAAAAACCTCTAAGGAAGGAGATTCTACCACCTCCCTAGGTAACGCATTCCAGTGTTTCACCACCCTCTTAGTGAAAAAGTTTTTCCTAATATCCAATCTAAACCTCCCCCACTGCAACTTGAGACCATTACTCCTCGTTCTGTCATCTGCTACCATTGAGAACAGTCTAGAGCCATCCTCTTTGGAACCCCCTTTCAGGTAGTTGAAAGCAGCTATCAAATCCCCCCTCATTCTTCTCTTCTGCAGGCTAAACAATCCCAGCTCCCTCAGCCTCTCCTCATAACTCATGTGTTCCAGTCCCCTAATCATTTTTGTTGCCCTTCGCTGGACTCTCTCCAATTTATCCACATCCTTCTTGAAGTGTGGGGCCCAAAACTGGACACAGTACTCCAGATGAGGCCTCACCAATGTCGAATAGAGGGGAACGATCACGTCCCTCGATCTGCTCGCTATGCCCCTACTTATACATCCCAAAATGCCATTGGCCTTCTTGGCAACAAGGGCACCCTGCTGACTCATATCCAGCTTCTCGTCCACTGTCACCCCTAGGTCCTTTTCCGCAGAACTGCTGCCTAGCCATTCGGTCCCTAGTCTGTAGCTGTGCATTGGGTTCTTCCGTCCTAAGTGCAGGACCCTGCACTTATCCTTATTGAACCTCATCAGATTCCTTTTGGCCCAATCTTCCAATTGGTCTAGGTCCTTCTGTATCCTATCCCTCCCCTCCAGCGTATCTACCACTCCTCCCAGTTTAGTATCATCCGCAAATTTGCTGAGAGTGCAATCCACACCATCCTCCAGATCATTTATGAAGATATTGAATGCCCTTCCATGCTGCATGGCCATGTACACATGGACAGCAATTTAAGTGAATGTCTCTTCATTGGAATGAACCATCAGGCCATATGAGGCATTATTAGTCTTACATTTATTACAGTAGTGGATAAGGAACAACCATTGTGCTAGGCAGTGTACAAACACAGAGACACTGACTATAAGCTCTTCAAGACAGGGCCAATCAATGCTATTCCTGGTCACAAAGCAGCACCAGGTAGAGTCATTTTCATGGCACATCCTGGTTTCGTCCTGAAGCGGATGCACCAAAATCCCAAGAGTGAGGCTGTTCCTGCAGAACAGTTCATCCAGCAAGAAATCTGATGAGAGAGACATTTCTTGCAAGTTTTTCAGCCCATTTTCCAGATCAATAAAAGTTCAAATGATTTGGACCACCAGCAGCATTTGAACATTTGTCTGTTTATCAGACTCCCAGAATCATTTCAGGTTCACCAATCGTGAAGTCCTGGATTCCACTGAAAACCTTTCCATTCCCCGTTAAGCCAATTTAAGGGTTGTAAGATTTTGATCCAATAAATAAAATAAATGAGAAATATATCCCTGCAAAAATGTGGAAGGAGCTAAAATTGCACAAGTTGCACACATTACAGAAGAGTTTTGGTCCCACAGGACATTTATCTTCGTTCATGACAACTCACTTGCAAAGACAAGTACACAACCCATTTGTGTTGAGATATGTATGTTACATCTTCCCTGATGCAGCATGTGGTCTCTGTTTATAGAAATTAAATGTAACTCCCATTCACAACAATAGACATTTTTTGACAATACTGTACCCTATTTAACTCAACCCTTCAGCAGCCAACCAGCCACAGACAAAGTGTTTGTGACGCTGATGTTCAGAACCAGTGAAAGAGACATTCCAGCATGCACAGACCCAGCTCTCCCCGCAGTTACTAACTAGATCACTCTGTACTCTTTGTTGCAGATGGGCTCTGTCAACCTGCTGTTGTGTCTTCTATGGACAGAGCCTCCTCTCTCTTCCCTCTGGACAGGTTTTTCCTCCTAGTTTTTTTATCTTGTCCTCTGCTGTTTCTAGTTCCCTCCAGACTGGCCACCAATAATGCTGATCCTTGATTCAGCCACCAGGGAAAGCATATGACTGCAGCATTTTGACATCACAATAGCTACCGCATTTATTTTACCTTTGCAGGGTTTAGGTTTTTTGGTTCCCTCTCCCCGTCCAATTTTAATGGAAAAGCTCTGCCAGACACTAATGAATGAAAAAGGGCAGGTTGACTCAGGAAGCCCTTCCACTTGCTTGTGGAAAGCTTGGACTTCCATCAAAGTAGACCACTCCCCACTGATCATCTGAGGATGTCAGTGCTATTTAAAGAGAGGAGACAGGGATGAATAATTCTCAATACTGACCTGCCAGCAAGTGCAAGTTCCTCATTTGTTTTGCAGGACATCATCTTCTTGTGTATCTGGGATGAAGAAATGGAAATGTGGGTATTCTCTTCCCAAGGTAGAATGTGGATGTACAGGCCACCAGAAATTGCTGTATGATTGCTGGTGCCATCAACTCATGGTACAAGGCTAGTTACTTTCCCCAAACCCCTCTCTGCCCCCGTGGGGTATGCTCTGTTTTAATGTTCTGCTTTTGCCAATAGCTAGGGGGACGTGTGCACCTGTACTTTTGCAAAGCCCCATCCCTTTCCTTTGGGATATTCACCCTGGCTGACCACCTTGGTGGCACTTTCCCATCCAGGCCTAAATGGTTAAGCAAGCGGATTAGCATTGTGGCTGCTCCATGCATCATCTGGCAAGGATTGATAGGGACTAGAATGAGTAGGATTCTCTTTCCAGATATTAAATATGCTACATCTGCCACAGGAGAGGAACACATGGAATAGATGTAGGAACAAACAAAGAATATCTTGATAATGCCAATACACAGAAGAAGGAGGTACTGCTGTCCAGTGGTGAGAGCAAGGGACTAGGAGTCAGGAAAACTGTAATTTCACAAATATTACAATTGCTTTGCTGTGAGACACTGGGCAAGTTAGCTAACCTCTCCAAGCCTTTGTTTGTTCTCTTTAAAAGGAAGGTAATGGGACCTCCTTCACAGGGCGATTGTGAGGTTTGCAAAGTGCTTTGAGATCCTGGAAGAAGGAGGATTTCTGTAGAAAGTACTAATTATTGTTATTAATATGCAATACACTATGGAATAACAACTGTAGTGAGTGAAAGAGGAACACAATAGCTCAGGAACACGGGCTTTGTAGGAGAGGAGGTTACATGTCGGGTTACACAACCTCAGCCAGTAAAACATAGGTTAGTGACAGATTCTGACTATTGGGCCATGGCAATGTATATTCTAACTCACTGGACACATGTAAGGATTGTTTTGGTTGTGAGACAGCAAGCACAGCCAAGTGGAAAGGGATTACATTTTGCCCCTTTGGGAAGATGTTACATATTGGTATTTTGGGGCCCGTTTGGTGCTGGAGGCAAAGAGAACTCCCCAAGGTCAGTAGGTTTCCACAGACATCCCTAATCAGTATGGAATGCTGGGTGTATATTTTCATCAAGTGCCTTGTCTACATGCCTGGGAATCCTGTCAGTCACTAACTAAAGCCCCCATTCCTCATGTTAGGAGGGCTCTGGCACAGCTCACAAAGTGTAATGGATACAATTTCCGAATCAGAGTCAGGACAGCCAGTGGATCTTCATTGCAGGCCCACTGGATGCCCATTAATCTGACAGAGTTTAGAATTCCTCGCTGGTTACCGTAATGCTGTTACACTCAGTTATGTAACCCTACAGATCCCTTTGGGACTGCTTTTCATTTTGAGCTGGTATGAGTTTTATTCCTTTGCTCTCCCTCTCCCAGCCACACCCTGCTCTAACTGCAGCTACAGAACTGTGTACAGAGAGAACAATAGGAATTGGGAAATAGTGACTTGATTCTGGGTTTTAGCAGCTAAATCTTCTCACCTGACTGCCCCTGGTACAGTGGGATTCCCCCTGTGGCACAGAGCCAGCATCAAGGCCCTACACCAATCCTCCCCTTGAGCTCAAGATTGTATTAAGGAGGAAAGGGTGCACTATAGTAGGGCACCTCTACAGTCTGGCTCTCCTGGGCTGCTAGATGAGATCCCTCAGAGAGGGTGTAAATTAGAGCAAACCCAGAGCTGCTCTAGCTTATGATGGGGCTTGAATTGGGTTCCAGAATCCCAGAGGTGTAAAGGTCGTATAAAGCCAACTTTCCCCAAAGTAGGTTCTGGTACATCTTTATTGACTTCCAACCTCCCACATCACTATAAAAATGGAATGTTCCATGTTCATAGCAGAAAAGTGATGTCTTTCTGTCTACGTATTCCTAACCACCCATCACTGCGGTGCCTATGCACTTAGCATATGTCTACAGTTCAGTTAAAAACTAGCAGCTGGCGTGTGCCAGCTGACTCAGGCTTGCAGGTAAGGGGCTGTTTATCTGTGGTGTAGATGTTTGGGGTCAGAATGGAGCCCAGACTCTAGGACCCTCCCACCTTGCACGTTCCTAGAACCCAGACTCCATCCTGACCCCAAACATCGACACCATAATTAAATAGCCCCTTAGCCTGAGCCTGAATCAGCTGGCCTGGGCCAGCCAAGGGTGTCTAATTGCAGCATAGACATACCCTGAGGGGCCTACCAAAAATCAAGGTGTTTGAAACGTTAGGGAGTCGAAGGGTCTGAGCGGTAGAAAATAAGCTCATGATGGCTTCAAAGTTCCATTGTCATGTCAGCAGGATGCACGGAGAACAGGTTGGAAGCTATGAGCCAAAAAATGCATTGCTCGCACATCCACAGGGGGGAAATGAGATGCACAAGGCCACTGCCAGGGGAGGCTCAATAGGGCAGCCCGGAGGAAAAGGAAGGAAGGAAGGTGAGGGTTATATATACATACAGAATGAAAGCACATATTAGTTTAGGGCTCAGCAAAAGCCAAATTCAGGATTCAATCATCAGGGCCAGATCCTCAGCTGGTGTAAATTGGGATAGCTACACTGAATTCAACAGAGCTATGCCAATTTACACCAGTTGAGGATCTGACCCATTGTTTATTACCAAGCTCTCAACTGATTCCTCCTAAATTACTGAGGCCAAAGTGGCAACAATGAATAGTCAAAGGCCTTCCAATTACTGCAATCTGTTTATTTTCTCTTTAAGTCGAAAACCCAGAGTGGGGATGGTGCTGCTAGCAGCCATCACTGACCTATGAGAAGATATTCTGCTCCTGATTAAAATAGGACAAGCAAGCACATGTGCGCACACACGTACACACAGCCCCCATTGCGAGAGCAAGTGCAGCTGACCTTCTTGTTAGACTGAATCTATCAGCAAGAACAATCATATGACTAATTATCTGTTTTATTGTAGTGGCACTAAAGCTATGCAGGGAATTCCAATATCAGTCATGAGGATTTCTCTTCACAATTCCCAGAGCTGCAGCAAGCATCCCTCCTCTGAGCAATTTGTGTAGAGATTATTAAACCAAACTGCCTTCACTGCAGCTGGGCCAAGGTTAACTAGAAAGCCCACGAAAATCCCGCCAGCCACAGCAGTTGAGTCCATGCGAGAAACGGGGTCATGACAGCACGGGATGGGCAAAGCAGCTGGCATGTGCACAGATCCTTACATGAGCAAGTGGTGAAGGACTGACATTGGGTTTCTCCATTCTCATAACGGAGTCAAGAGGCTTAATTCTTTCACGTTTGTAAACCACATGGAGCTTCTCAATGCAAAGTAGTAACAGAGGATAAAGGAGTATTATTAATAATCTCTATTAACCTGCAGAGACAGGCACGGCAGTGCTCAGTGATGGCTACAGCCATCCCAGAATACAGGCGAGAGTGCTATGCCCCCAACTGTCGCTTGCAGGGCAATTAAAGCAAGTGAGTAACTGGCGATGCAGAGCTGTGTTGTGATATAGCAGCCTCACCTCATAATGCTGCATCAGTGTGGGACATCATCACATAACAACGCCACGTTAGTGCAACGCAACAGCATGCACTGATGCCACTAGACAAACAGGCAGCAGCTCAAGTATATCTGTCTGGTGTGCATTCATCCACTCACAGAGCCTGCTGCACTTGACAGCTTGAGGCTGCCTCATTTCTACCAGCTAGGATGCTCATTTCCTCATTTCGCTATCAGCTGCTGATGCATTTGCAATGGTAAACATGTCCAAAGGCTAAAAACGCAACTTTCTCTCTCTCTCTCTCTCTCTCTGAAGCTGCTGTGTAGGCACCAGCGTAAGAGGGGCCCATGGAAGCATGAAAAGAAAATCCTACTATATGTGACGGGGAAGATGACCCACAAAGTTTTGTGTATTAACTATGGTATCTCAAAGGGAGCTTTGTCGTCAAAAGGTGGCCTGCAAAGGATAAGAAAAGGGTTCATGCTGCTTCCCCCCGCCCCTTGCTTCTTATCTTGTGAGCAGAGAAGCCCTGAAAGAGTCTTCCATTTTTTACATTACAAATTCACATCTTTTCTATCCAGGTAGATTTTATGGTGGTTGGAGAAGTAGTGAAATGAGGACTTGACATTTCAAAGGTAAAAAAACAAGCAGGAAAAACTTCTTTGTGGAAAAAATATCATCCCCCAATCATGACAGGCCTATTCATCCATTAGAAAGAAGCAAAATGGACATAAATATTTGTTTGTATTAAACAAATCCTTTGCAGGTCACCTCTGTGTAGCTTCAAAGCACTAAGATTCCACGGACAGAAATCAGCAGGAGCTGAGATCCCTTAGTGAAAGCTAGAAGTAAAATGCAGTCATTTTATGAAACAAAAAGCAATTTGGGAAATAGCCAAGACCGGTAAAGTGCTCACCTCTAAATTGCCAGGTCGAGTCTAGCTCTGCCCTGTAGTGACAAAAGTAATCATTTGTTGGTTATTGGGTGTCTTATGTGACATGAGCTGGGGGAGGGGCCTCACTCCAGTGCCAGTAGGCAAGTATCTGCATCACAGCTGGCATTGATTAGCTCACTCCTTGAGTATCTCTGCAGAAAGGCCAATAATTGAATGCGTCATGGTGCGTGAAATCCACTCATCCTTATAGGAAAGGCCAGGGTATGTACTATGACAGGGTCAGGCCAGATAGCTACAGGAGAGTGATCCTACTGGGATCCAGGAAGCGATCCTGGTAAAGGACTCCACCCCTCCCCCAGCCTAAGGGGAGGATCCACAGGACCTGGAAGCCAAGTGATTCCGGGGGACAACTAATGAAATAACAGGGACAGGAATCCAGTCAAAGGGTCAAACAAAGGAAACCTGACGGGAACACCGAGCAGAGAACCCTGGACAGCGCCCACTGCTTCTCGAAGGTGTCAAGGGAGCCAGCGGATGCCGCCCAGAGGAATTCTGCCTGGATGCGTGAACGGACGGAAGATCGGAAATAGGCCCCACAGTCACAGAAGGCCCCATTGGCCAACCTCCTCTTCCTGGTTTTATAGATGGCTACTTTAGCCAGGGGCCGGAGGAAGTTGACCAGGAGGTCCAGTGACTTTGTGGGGCCACAGACAGGGAGTGCATAGATAAGAAGATGAGGGGAAAAGTGCAACCAAAAACGTAACAGGATATCTAAGAGGAGCCAGAATAGGGGCTGCAACCTGGCGCACTCCAGGTAAATGTGCGCCAGGGTCTCCCTCACGCCGCAGAAGGGGCAGGTGTCTGGGACGGGGGTAAACCGTGCCAAGTACATGCCCGTGCTCACGGCCCCATGAAGGAGCCGCCAACCGATATCCCTGGCGGGCCTTGGGATTAGGGTGGAATATAGGCTGGCCCACCGGGGCTCCTCACCCTCTAGAGGTGGCAGGAGGTCCTGCCACTTTGTGTTGGGGAGGGACACGAGGGTGAGGACGTGAAGGGTGTGGAGCACGAGCGCGTATAGATGTTTCCTTGGCACGGTCTGGAAGCTGACTGGCTGAAGATCATGAAGCTGGCTCACGGTGAAGGGGTGGGGGGGGCTGGTCAGATCCACCGGGGAGGGGTCCAATGAAAAGGTCCAGAGGGCCTGGGGTGGAGGATGGGCGGTGCATGCCCTCTTGCAGGACCCGGTCGAAGTAGACCCGAGCAGCGGGCGGCAAAGCGGCCCTCCCCTCCTGAAGTATGCGTCAGGGAGTACAAGGCCTGGAGAGCCCCATGCGCTGAGTGAGCGTCGGGGGATCCAGCCAGTCTCCCCGATCGTAGTCCAGGAGGTCTCCAATTCTTGTGACTTCTTCCAGGACCAACCTCTGGCGCACTGAGGGAGACTCCGCCACTTGCACACGGAGCTGGGGGTTGTGTAGCAGGGGCTCTGCGAGATCTGCCCCCATGATGGCCGCCACAGACCTGGCGCTGAGAACAGTTTCCAGGTCCGGAGGAGGTCCTGGTAGAAGACCAGCAGCCCGGGGAGGTCTCGCGGAAGACCTCTCAGATGGAGATAAAGGAGCTGCTGGTCATATGGGAGCCCTCGAAAGCGGCGCAGGAAGGCGTGCGCCAGTATGCTCCACATCGAACTACCTGCACTATAAAGGAGCCTCTGCAGGGCCTGGAGGCGGAAGACACGGACCTGAGTGTGCAGACACTTCAGGCCCTGCCCTCCTTCCTTCAGGGGTAGATGAAGAACCCCAACAGGGGCCCAGTGCATTCCTGACCAAAAGAACTCTAGAATCGATGTCCGGAGGTTGGTCAGGAAACCCGGGGCCGGGACCAGAGTGTTGAGCCGGTACCAGAGCATGGACTGGACTAGTTGATTAAGCACCAGTGATCCTACTGGGATCCAGGAAGTGGGCAGGCAGAAGCCCACCCACTGCTAAAGGACCCCCCCTCAGCCTCAGGGGAGGATCCATAGGACCTGGAAGCCAAGTGATTCCGGGGGACAACTGATGAAATAACAGGGACCGGAGTGCGGTCAAAGGGTCAAATGAAGGGAACCTGATGGGAACACCGAGCAGAGAACCCCAGACAGCACCCATTGCACCTTGAAGGCATCAAGGGAGCTAGAGGACACCGCCCAGAGGAACTCTGTCCGGATGCATGAACGGACGGAGGATCGGAAATAGGCCCCACAGTCACAGGAGGCCCCATCAGCCAACCTCCTCTCCCTGGTTTTATAGATAGCCACTTTAGCCAGGGCCAGGAGGAGGCTGACCAGGAGATCCCGTGACTTTGTGGGGCCATGGATAGGGAGTGCGTAGATAAGAAGGTGAGGGGAAAAGTACAGCCAAAAACGTAACAGGATATCTAATAGGAGCGGGAATAGGGGCTGCAAACTGGCGCACTCCAGGTAACAGAAGGCACATATATTAGCCTCAGATTAAGCAGGTCCCTTTTCCCTGGGTAAGGTAACAGGGGTGGTTCCAGAATAATCAGGAACTTGCTGGAACCAATTAAGGCAGGCCGGGTAATTAGGACACCGGGAGCCAATTAAGAAGCTGCTAGAATCCATTAAGACAGGCAGGCTCATCAGGCCACCTGGTTTTAAAAGGACTTCACTTCAGTCAGTGAGGGGCGTGCATGGAGCTCAGAGTGAGAGGGCATGCTGCTGGAAGACTGAGGAGTACAAATGCTATCTGGCATCAGGAGGAAGTGGTGAGGATAAAGAAGGTGTTGGGAGGAGGCCATGGGGAAGTAGCCCAGGGAGTTGTAGCTGTCACACAGGTGTTACACTAAACACTGTAGACAGCTGTGATCCACAGGGCCCTAGGCTGGAATGTGGAGTAGAGGGCGGGCCTGGGTTCCCCCCAACTTCCTGTTGGATACAGGAGGTGTTGTCCTGGACTGTGGGTCCCACCAGAGGGGAAGGTCTCTGGCCTGTCCCCTGACCCACTAGGTGGACCAGCAGAGACTGCGGGGATTGTTCTCCTTCTGTATCTCCATGCTGGCCAGTGATGAGGCTAACTGAGTGAACGGCAGATTTGAGCCACGAAAGTGGCCAAACTGAGGGCTGCCGTGAATCTCTGAGGCGAGCAAATCCACCAGTAAGTGCAGGATCCACCAAGGCAGAGGAGGAACTTTGTCACGGTACCAAATCTCCAGACCCCTTGTTGCTGTATTGGGATCCAAAATTTTAGTGTTAATTTAAAAGACAGTTATGTTGCCAGTCATGGTTGCTAAGGTAACCTAGAAACTGTGGCCCAAGTGTAACCACAGTTGTGGTGTTTTCCTCATTCTGCAGGACAATTGAAACAATAGCTCTGACAGGTGCGAATGGCTCTATACATCTTAATGGGGTTATTCACACTGAATGTCACACTTAATGTTCACACTGAAACCTAAAGATGACAGGCTCATGTTAACATTCTTAGCTATTTCACTGCCAAAATGTTTTGGCAGAAATACCCTGCTAATCTCACATAATCCCAAAATGCCTTCTCAGGATCCCAGACACCCACTTTTGAAACCCTCCAACTTCCTCACAACATCATCTTCAGGACAGTCAGGTATTAACAAAAGTCCACAGCACACTGAAAATACGTAGACAGCATAAAAATATAAAAGTAACTGTACTGAGCAATTGTTCATTTGCATATTTAATTCAACACAAATCTTCCAATTCTGGATTTAAATAAAACACCTGCAGAATTTCCCGTCTGCTCCACCAGAGCAGTGCAGAACGCAGGGACTTGAGAACTTGGGTCTAGCTGCGCTCTGGAGTACACACAACCTTGCTCAAAGAGCCTCAAATTGGTCACTTGAGATCAGATTTTAGGGCCAGCATGTGGGAGCTCACCCTGCCCTGGTATTATAATGTGAATAAAGAGAGGGCTTAGTCTCCAGGGCTATACCCGGCATTGTGAGACCACTGATGGGATACTGCCTCCAATTCTGGTGTCCACACTTTAAAGAAAGGATATTGGAAAATAGCCAGGAGTTCAGAGAAGAGTTCCAAGAATGCCGTGAGGTCTGGAAAACAAGCCTCGCACAAGAGACTTAAGAAGCTCAAGCTATTTAGGTTATTGATAAGAAGCTAAATAAGTGACTTGATTATGCTCTACAGGTACTTGCACAGGGAGAAAATATCTGATACCAGAGGGTACTTCAGTCTCGCAGACAAAGGCATAACAAGATCCAGTGGCTCGAAATTGAAGTCAGAAAAATGTAATTTGGAAATAAGATGCAGTTTTTGACCTCTGGAACAGTTTGCCAAGGGATGCAAGAATCACTGAGTGAACTTCTATGGCCTGTGTCAGGCAGGAGCTTAGACTAGATGAGCTAAGCAGTGAGGGGAGAGACTGGGTAGGAGAAGGAAAGGTAGGTGGCAGAAGAGCACAGGGGCACATATGGAAGGAGGAGGACAGAAGAAGATGAGGGCAGGGAGCGGTCCCCTCTGTTACTGTGACTCCAGTGATGGGTCTTGTTCTGCTCACATGGCAGTAGGGGGGGTCACACGAGCTGCAGGAAGGGGAGCCTGTGCTCAGCCATCTGACACACTCTCTCTCTCTCTTTAAGCCTCAGGTCAGGTAGGTTCCCGGTGGGGTGTTTGTGTATCATTTGTTGTTTAGATAAGTAACTACAGTTTATTTCAAGCATTAAATAGGAAGGCACAAATGAATGCAGCCATGGCTGGTCACTCCCCAGTGTGGGCCCTTTGGCAGGGTGAGGCAGGCCTGCACTGTTACTACCAGGCTGTGCTGTGTCAGTTCAAGAGAGAAGCAGAGGCCTGTCTATCTGGAATGAGGAAGCATCCCCCCAGAGATCAGGCTTGCAAATGTAACTGTGTGTTGCCAAGGCCTGGCTCCTAGTTCTGCCAGTCACCTCCATCGTGATCCCTACTCTGCTGTTCCAGTCCTGCTGCTGCACCCCAGTCCTCGGTCCATATACAAGTGACTTATTCCACCACATTGCTGAAATGTTTGACATTAAACTATGTTTCAGCCGCGACTATTATATGCCAAGGCATGCTGCCATTGCCAATTTCACTTGTTTCTACTTTTAAGCTGCTCATACTGGTGTACACAGCTAACAATGGAAGCTATGATTATTTGCATCTATTTTTGTTTAACTCCCTTATCTGTCATGCTCTACTGCAGAATTTACTACCTCTGTGATATCAACCAGTCCTTCTTCCAAGTCAGCTGTATTTTATTTCCAATCCTGCACGGCAAATAGATGCATTTGTCTTACTGACATTCAAAGCTGATAGCTTTGTCTCCCTTGTCGGCTTTCCTTCAACTCCTAGCTCAGATAATCCCCACAAGCTCTGATAATTCTCTGTGCCAGCAGCCTGGTTCCACTTTGGTTAACTAGCAGAGGAGTGTCAGAGGCTGATTCCCACCTGGATTGCCTTTCTGCGCAACCTGTGGCATAACAGGTGTGCCTGCCTCAGTTTCCCCTTCTGTTTGACCAGGAAAGCAACAGTCTCTCAGTGCTTAGTACAAAGTCCCACCTCTGGCCACAGTTTATTCACATACACTAGTGCAGTAATTCCCCCAAAACCTTTGTAGCAGAACCATTCTCAACAAGCCCACCGTAAAGGTACAAGAGCAATTTTCCTTTCCCTTCTCCAGGGGCGTCACTTCCAAGTCACCCACCCATGAGTCCCCGAACATTCTGTTCCCAGTTCCTTCCTGCCTTTGTTCCAGGGCCCCAGTTGCATAACTCTACTGCCCAAGTAGAGTCCAATGACCCAGCCCTTTTCCACCTCCCAGCCCTGCTTGTAGAGCTCAGGGCAGTCAGCAGATTAGCCACGGAACTGGCCACCTAGCCAATGCCTCCCTCTTCCCACGGAACTGGCCACCTAGCCAATGCCTACTGGGCTTTCTGCTCTCTGCAGACTGTCTCTCCATGGCAGCTCTCACCTGCCCCTTTCCTTTGCTCCTCCAGTCTGTGCTCTCAGGCATCCTGCACCTGCCAATCTCTCACTCCCAGACAGCTCTGACCCACCAGCTCTCTCCCCCATCTAGGGCTTAGGTGCTGTCTTAAACCCAACTGGGAGGCAGCTGATGTGTCAGAGGTGCACCTGACCTCCTTAAAGGGCCAGTGTCACCCTGTGACATCAGTCCCGAGGTAGGCTCTCCCAACAATCTCTAGAAACAATTTTTCTCTCTCTGTGGTTCAGTAGTTCTGGACCCAAGGTGCTGTACTTGGGCTCTGAGGGCTATGAGCTGTTTGCACTGGGTACGCACGCTGGCCACTTGTTCACACAAAGCAAGTCATTGTACATTCCGTGCCGTAAACTGAGACACTTCCACTCGTCCACCAACACCCTAAACAATCTGCTGCTGCTCTTCTACCTCCATAGCGAAATGGGGGGGGGGGGTTGTCACTGGGAAGTAGGCTAGGGGCTTGATTCTTGTCTGATATATACCAGTTTTCCACTGCCTTACTCTCCTGACTTCAGTGGAGTTAACCTGATTTACATGGGGATAAGTGAGATAAGAATCAGTCCCTTTATTGTAAAGTTAGAAGCGAAGGCTTATTTATTGAATTTAGAGTTTTTCTTTATTTGAAGCCATTGACAACTGATTTAGAACCCTACTGCCTTTATTGCTGAATGCCAACTCTCCCCCAAAGCAACCAATGCTCACTCTCTGCAGGGCCTCTCTCCGCTGTCTCTTGGCAGATCAGAATCGCCCTTTCTAGGAAGTTCTGCCTTGGCTCCGCTGACAAACCCAAGCCAGTCAAGGGACTTGCCCAAGCTCAGGCTGAGTCAGTGGCTGTGCCCACGCTGGAACCCAGCTGCTATTTACTGACAATCACCCTATAAAAGGCCACCTGAGTCACGCACTCACAATTATCCCTTTCCCACAAGTCATTAAAAACAGTGAATCAGGGATTCTTGCACAAGGCCCCTGTGACAAATGAAGCGGGATGGGGGGGGGAGCGGAGCTCCCTTTTATGGACACCCAGCCAGCCAGTAGCTATACAGTCCCTCTTAGGGCATGGCTACTCTTGCAGATGTAGAGCACTTTGAGTTAAACCAGCCTTCGTAGAGCACAGTAGGGAAAGTGCTGCAGTCTGTCCACACTGAAAGCTTCAAGCGCACTGGCATGGCCACATTTGCGGCACTTGCAGCGGCACTGAGAGCGGTGCATTATGGGCAGCTATCCCAGCATGCAAGTGACTACAACGTGCTTTTCAAATGGGGGGCGGGGGCGGAGTGTGACAGGGAGTGTGTTGTGTGTATGTGGAGGGAGAGAGAGTGGGTTTGGGGGGGGGGGGCTGAGAGCATGTCAGCATGCTGTCTTGTAAGTTCAGACAGCAGCAGACCCCTCTTCCTCCCCCGCCTCTCTCTCTCTCACACACAGCATTCCACACTAATGGTTGCTTTGTCTCGGAGCAGATAAGCAGCTTGCTGTCAGAAATGGAGCTTTGAAAGGGCATATCAGCATTCCTGCAGCAATTCAAAAACAAGGACAAGAGTGGCCACTGGACTTAAGGGGATTATGGGATGTTTCTGGAGGCCGATCAGAGCACAGTAATGCAACTCATTCGCACTGACGCCCAGGTGTTGTAGCCAAGGTGCAGCAAACGTTATTCCACTCGCCGAGGTGGAGCACCAGGAGCGCTCTAGCTGCGGAGTCAGAGCGCTCTGTGTGCCTTGCCAGTGTGGACGGGGAGTAAGCTAGGGCGCCAGGGCTGCTTTAATGCGCACTAACTCGCAAGTGTAGCCAAGCCCTTAGCAACTGTTCTCTAATTGCTCTTCCCGTAAAGAGTTAAAAAGTCTCACTGCTATGCATAGGTAAAAGGAGGTGAGTGGGCACCTGGCCAAAAGAGCCAATGGGAAGGCTAGAACTTTTTAAAATTGAAACAAGCCTCCCCTTTTGTCTGTCTGTCTGAGATGCGGACAGGACAAAGATATGCTGTAAGAAGCTTTGGGCCAGGTATGAAAAAATCATCAGGATCAGATCTAGAAACTACTCATTTAAAACCCCCAGATTTGTAAGTAGATCAGGAAATGTCAAGAAAGATGCGATTAGGTTTATTCCTTTTATTTTGTTATGGCATGTGGATTCCCCTGTGCTTACCCCAGGTGCTTTTTGTTTTGCTTGTAACCTTTAAGCTGGACCTCAAGAAAGCTATTCTTGATGCTTAATCCTTGTAGTTTTTTTTTTTAAATCTAGCAAATGCCTAAGTTCCCAGATGTATTTTCTTTCTTCAAATTTTATTAATAAAATTTACCTTTTTTAAGAACAGAATTGGATTTTGTGTCTTAAGAGGTTTGTGCACATGTTGTTTAATTAGCTGGTGGCAACAGCTGATTTCTTTTTTTTTTTTTTCCTTTCTCAGCTCTTCCCCGGGGGGCGGAGGAGGTGAAAGGGCTTGAGGGTACCCAACAGGAAGGAATTCCCAAGTGTGCCTTCCTGCTCTCTCAAAGGGGTTCTGCACTTGGGTGGTAGCAGCATCTACCAATCCAAGGTCAGAGAAAAGCTGAAACCTTGGGAGTTTAATACAAGCCTGCAGTGGCCAGTATTAATTTTTAGAATCCTTGTGGGCCCCCACCTTCTGCACTCTAAGTGCCAGAGTGGGGAATCAGCCTTGACAGCGCCTCTGTAAATGCTGGTCAAAAGAGGCCTTATCAGAATGAAGTCTCCAGATCTCCCTCTTCACTGACCTGGGAGAGTGATGGTTTATCTGAGCATTTCGTCAATGGCAGGCCCAAGATTGTGTGTATGAGTGAGGCAGCCAGATAGCCTGGAAGCAGCAGGTCACTCTCCCCAGCAGGAAATGGCATGGTTTACCATGTTATGTGAATCTTTGGGAAAGGTACCTTACAGAGATGATGGCGTGGCTGTATTGGGGCCCAAGAAACCAGGTTCAGGTGTGACCCTGAGGTCTCTCCTGGAGGTCGGTTTAGTTTAAAAAAAAAAAAAAAAAAGCATGCCCATTGACACTAAGTAGAGCAGTTCACGGCACTCTCTCACTGACAGCAGCTTCCTTCCTTCAATACAGCCAGGCGTCATCAGAGTGTTTGCATCTGAACCTAGCCATGCTTGTATCAAGACACTCTGGGAAAATCTGAGCAGCTGTCCAGTAGTGCTGTAGCAGGGGACAGAATACCCAGGAGGCATACACAGAGACACCAGCAGAATGTGGGTAAATGCACTCTGCTATACTCAACTGCACACAGAGCTGGAAGGAAAGAGAGACAAACTGGTCATGCCCACACAGGCAGAGGGTCATGTCTACACCCCAAAATAACACTGTGTGGGCTGAACCAGTCACAGTCAGCTAGCCATAGAGTAGTTTAGGTTTGGGCCAGGGGTAGAACATGGTTAGCTATGACGGTTACTAACTAAATACTAATCATGTTGCTTATGGACATGGACCACATTTTGAGCCAACCACATCAGGAACTTAGGCTAAAAGTTGTAGTATGGAAGGGGTCTAAGACCAGAGACAGGGGGAGGAAAGGCAGCTCATAATAAAGGTGAAGGATGGCACCTCATGCAGGATGACGTAAATGATGAGATAGACCAAGTCGCTGCATGTGTGGACAGAGGAGGAACCAGAGGACTGCATTAGGGTCAGTCTGTTTGGTATTAGGCTTTTGCCCATTTGTAGATGCTTGTCTCAAAGAATCAGTTACAGAAATGTGCCGACAATCAGCCCAACTGGGAGGAAGACAAGACTTCTCCTCCGTTCCCATGCTTCGTTAAGCAGCCAGACTTTTGTTCTGCAGTCCCAGTAGGGTTACCCAAGGTGACTGGGTGGCTTTTTGGTTAACCCTTTATAAACCACTCCAGCAGGAGGGACCCAAATCCCAGTGTTAGGGTGACTGTACGTCCTGTTTTAGCAAGGACAGTTCCTTTTTCAAGCCCTGTCCCAGCAGTCTGGACTTTTTTTTTCAAAAGGAGGCATTTGTCCTGTTTGCTTTTGCCAACTTGATCAAGGGGACGGGGTGGGGGGAAGAGTTCCAGTGACCAGCAACAGCGTCAAGCAGAGTCGGGGCCTCCGTTGGGTGGCTGGGGGGTGTCCCATTTTCTCTTTGGGAAAAGTAATCACCCTACCCAGTGTGGACAACCCCAGGTGAACATCTCCCTGCTTTGCATGCTGCAAGCCCAGCCTGCCATACTCTTTGGCTAGCAGAGCAGGGCTCAGCTTTCATGGAGGCAAAGAACGGGACAGTGGAGCAGAGAGGAGAAACAGACAATGGGGGCCAAATTCAACCCAGGCATAACTTAACTGAAATCAAGGATGGATGTGACTTACAGAGACCGAGAAGGGAAGATCTGCTGTCAGATGCAAACAGCAGATTCTGCTCTCCCTCTGCATATTAAACAGAATGCTCGTCTTCATTACAGCAAAGAATAAATGAGGAGCCTGTTCCCTGGATACTTGTTGTTTTCCTCCTGCGCTGTTACCCAAGGGCTGACAATTACCCCAGCTCAGATCTGAGCTCTAGCAAATCGCTGCTAATCAGCTAAATTGCACCTTGGGCACGGATTGCAGGGGCCAAAGAGAACATTCTGGGGGAGAGATGGAGCCTACGGGAGAAGTGAGAACTTGCCAGAGAACAGAGGATGCCAACACATTTGAAAACAGAGGGTTAGGATCGGGCTGCAAGGGGCAGGAGGGGAGGAATTCCACTCTCAGGTTGCTATGATGATTGCTTTCTTGTTACTGATCCAATGAACAGTATGGGGAGAGCTGTAACCTAGGCACATTGTAATTTAAAAGGCTATTATGCAATCTGGGCATTAAAATCTTCCCTCGGGCTTTGGGGGGGGGGGAAAAAAAAGTTGGGATAACCTTCTCCTGGTAACTAATCCAAAATAGGAACTCCTGAGACATAAACTTAAGCTAACAATGTAAGAGGGGCTGGCAGAGAAGAGAGGTGAACTGCCAGTTTGGGATGGTTCCTGTTGAGTTGTAGGAAGACTCCACTGCATTTGGGGTCAATGGGGAGAGAGAATCTAATCAGCTGCCCAGGATCTATAATTCCATGTCCATGCTGTAGGACTCTGGAAACATGGCAATATTTCTGCTCGCTGGGGTTAGCCCCTCCCCGCACTGTGCTAGAATAAGATGCGGAGGCAGGAACGGGCCAACATTTGAGCATTCAGAATACATTTTCTATGGGCGTTCCGTCTGCACCAGCTATGCTGAAACTTGGGGCTATGTTTGGAAACTACCCAGGGAAGTGCCTTTCACTGCACCTGCAAAGTCATTCTATTTCAAAAACAATGGGGACGGGGTGGGGGGAAGGGTTCCAGCTTTCCATTTACCACCTCTACCCCCGGGCCGTTAGTCCAGTCTAGATGATCAACTCAAATGTGGATTAGATCACCAGGGAAATTAGTTTACTGGCCTCAGATTAGTGTCACTGATCATTTGTCAGATGGAAGCCATTACACAAATTAGTCGACTATACTGTCTCTGCTCAAGGAAGACCCTGGACAGGCATAGCCTGGGGACTGCAGGTCATGAGTGTGGGGCATCAGCAAAGATGTGTGTGGGGCTGGTCCTGGAACAGAAGAGATTGCTGAGGGTCAAGCTTAGGGCTTGTCTACATGGGGAAGTTAGTGCACAGTAAGTTAGGGTGTGAATTTAAAGCGCACTAACTCCTGGTGTGAACACTCATACTGGGCACTGTGGGTGCCCTCAGGCTGTTAGCTTAATACACTTCCAAATTACATTACGCTAATGCACACAAAGGCATACTTAATGTGCAGTAAGTGTGTCCACACAGGGCGTTAGTGCAGAGTAGCTAGCATGACCTGGCTATGGTGAACTTTTTCCGTGTGCAGACCAGCTCTTAGTCAGGTGCACTGGCAGATCTGTGTCATTAATTTAATCCAAAATTAAATTAAAAATAAAGCATGAGATAGACAAACCCACCCACTTCCATTCAAACAGCAGTAATAACACATTAAGAAAATCTACCATGAGGCTATCTATTCACATCATGCTAAGAAAAAAGTGGTTACAGCCAGGCACATCTAATCAGGAGAAAAACCTATATATCGTCCCATATAATAAACTACATCTGGGAGAAGGTGATAGGAAGGAGGATGATTCAAAAGGGTAAATAGCATTTCAGCTAGTGGGATGGCACTTTCATCTAAAGAGAGGCAGCCATCTAGAAAACCTTCTCTGGACACCACCATTTCAATGGTTAATGTTAACGAGCCCCAAGCCCTCCCACCACAGAGGGAACATACTGCAGCCGACCAAATGGGATAACCCCCTACTTGGATTTTGCTTGCAGGTGGGAGATGAGCCAGTTCACGGAGACAAAACAAGAGGGGCCCTTTGACTTCCCAGATGTGGAAATTAATGGGTTGGGCCAAAAGATACGCTCCAGTGGAACGTGTGGGAACAGCTGCTGGGCTCCATGAGGCAGAACAGGTGCCTTGGGAACTGTTTCCCACGCACATGGAGCTATACATAGTCTGTGCTTTACATCTACAGAATGGCAGAAACCCAACCCCACCATTCACAAGGGGGAGGGAGCGCTGCACCCACACGTCACTGCATGCAGTAGATCTGTCCTCCCAGGAAGAGTCAACACTCCCTCTCTCCCCTCTACCAAACCTGTTGAGTCATTCCATGCCACCAGCCACCAATCTGTGGGAGGGAAAGTCGGAGCAAACACACTCAGGGGAAGAGGAGCAACAGAAGGGAGAAACTGCACTACATATAGTGGCTTGGACCTAGTGAGCTCGGGAGCTCCTTCCAGCTCTAATAGCTACAATACCCAAGGCCACTCACCTGCCTCAGCCCCTTAATGGACAATACTATCAACACAGGGATGAAAAGCCTGAGAAAACGTAACAGAGAGGTCCCTGTGGTGTCACGCACACTCTGGAGTGGGACCATCTGTGGCAATGACTTGACCCTAGCAATAAAAGTTACACAAGTGTCAGATGCCAGGGCTTGGGAATCCCTCTGATATCAGCACAAGGCGCCTGCACTTATTGCTCTGTAGTCCACTAATTACACAGCAGGCAGAACTCTTGGTGGGCCCCGTCAGTTATAGGCTCCCAAAATAGCCCAGAGCTGACTGAAGTTCAGCCAAAGTTATACACATGCTTTCCTGCCTTACACAAACCACTGGGGCAAGGTGCACCGCATCAGTGTGAACAGGCCGAGGCCATGGGGATGTGGGGCAGGGTAACCCCAGCCATTCAGCAGAGTGCTACCGGTGGATACCCGATGTTCTACTGGCTTTTTATGCGTTGGGTGCCATGTTGGAATCCCCTTTGCCCAAGAACCCCAGCAGCACTGCTAGAATGGGTCAGTAGCACTTGTGAGAGCATGAAGTTGGCAGCTGGAGCTCTGCCCCTGCCATTCTCTGTGTTCCCAGAGTTCGTACCAGAACCCAGAGGAAGGTTCAAGCTTTGCCTTCTGGCTGAGCCCATTTGCTCTAGTAGTGGAAGGGTTAAATGATCGCTCACACTGGACGTGGTTGCAGCACACTTCAAGGCAGAGTGAATGCGGTAGACTCTCTTCCCCCTGCCCCCTTCTTGCGTAGACCTCCTCTCCACTGTACCTCTTGGATCTCCTCAGAGCCTTCTTCCTGGACTCTGGTGCTACATGCACCACTGTTGCTGCTCCCACTCTTCCAGATGCCGACCAGAGCAGATCACCCTGATACTAATGCTAACATCTTCCCAGTTCTGCTGCAAATGCGGCCCCAGGCTTGTTACATAACAGGGCTGCTCACCAGTTGCACAGCTGCTCTCTGATCCCTATTTTTAGCTTCTTTGCTCAGCTTCTCATTTTCAAAGCCACCCACTGGAAACATTTCCATTTTATCATGAAAACAACATTGCTGCGAGAATAAATTCTGAGGCTATCAAAGCATTAAAATAAAAATCTCCCTATGGAAGAGAGCCTTAGGGAGTGGAGTGGGCAGCTCTTCTTTATTCTAGCGGGTCAGACACAAAACAACCTCCAAAAGCTCCTTTCGTAACAGAAAATGCTGCAAACGAGAAAAGCACATTAAAACAGAAGGGAAGCGCTGCAGCAGTGAGCTAATCGGAGCAGGAGAGTGACTCAGTCCAGCTCTCACATGGAAATGAGCCCATCAGAATCCATCAGGCAGCTTTGCAAATATGAGGGTCTGGAGCATATGTATTACCCCAAACCCTCCATGTCCCTTCCATTTAGGGGCCAATGTTGCAGTGTCCCAGGGCCTATGGAGGAAGTACACCCAATGATCTTAATGTAAAGGCGAGGGGGATCAGATTGGGCAGGGAACTGTAGAACAAGTTACTCTCTGGTAGCAAGTGGAAATTCACAACATACATCAGAAAGCCACAGTGAATAACAGTAGAATCGCACCTACTCCCTTTAGATCACAGGAGAGGGAAGAAATGAGCCATCAGGGCTTGGATCGTAGAAATTGTCAGGCTGGATCCAACCAGTAATACAGCTAACTCAGCCTCCAGCAGTGACCACATGAAACCCCATAATGGACAAGCCCAGTTAGGCTTAGGAACAGTTCTTCCAAATGGAGAGGGAGTGACTGTCAGCAGATGAGTAAAGGACTACACAGGTCATGGAAGACAGACCTCTCCTCTGACCCACTCACCCCAGGACAGCTCCTCCAAATAAGGCAGAGACACACTGGCAGAGGACATTGTGTGGGGGTAAACGTGTCCTGCTGCTACAGCTGCACAAAGTATCAGGATACCTTAGGGACATCCATCTCCAGGGATGTCAATCCAGAGCAATAGTCACTTAAAAAGGAACAAGAGACACAAATGAAGAGGATAGTTCAGTCTCTGTGGTCAATTCATTCATCAGCCTCTCTGCTGAGAAAGCCAACATGGTGGCCTTCTTAGGTGTTATTTTCCTTAGAGGGACAAATCATCTGCTTCAGTAGGTGGAACTGATCCGAGACCCACCAACTGATTTTATACAGGGCGCCAAATGGCCTTCAGGCGAGAATGACTTTGGTGACTCCTGACCAGGTTCCGACTCAGAACAATATGTTTTTTCAACAAACAGAGGGTGCTGCGTCAGAGCACAATGCAATTATTCCTCTGTGAAGAACATTCTGTTCAGTTACTGCAGAGACCCAGGTGGTGTCTAAGGGAGAGGAGCTCAGGTTCAACAAAAACTATGACACTCCAAGATGTAAGGGGAACAAAAGTCTCCTCAGGGCTCAGACTTGCTCATCTCAGTCATTCCATTAGTTGGAGACAGTCAGGCCTTGGCAGGATGCCTGCTTAGAACACTGTGAATGAGAGCGTGAGGCCAAGTTCCAGGTCACAAGCAGGTTGCCTTTGATTGCACTTTCACAGCTGCCCAGTTGCATGTGTTGATTCTGAGCCAGCTCCCTCAAAGTCTCTCAGTGAATGGTCCCACTGCCCAGGTCCCCTGAAGTCCTGCTATATGCTCAGGTTTTTACAATAAGTAGAGAGAGGGAGATAGTGGGTGCTGGAAAGTCTTCTCTGCATAGCGTCGACCAGTCTTCTCCTTTTCAAGCTGGGGACTCTCCCAGCAGGTGAAGTTTCAGGGGCTAGAGTCAGTGCTGCACAGATTTTATCACCACCTTCTCCCACAGCCATCACTGTGCTTTATCCCACCCAATCCCCTACCCTTGGAACACCCTCTCTGGACTGATCCACAAGGCCTCTACCTTCTCCTCTAAATCCTTCCTCCGGTCCCACTTCTACTATCGTATGGAAACAGTCACTAATTATATCCCAGTGGAGGAGCCATTGGAGATTACAGATTGTCTCAGGGAGACAGATAACACACAAAGTATGTTGCTCCTTTTCTTAGATTGTGAGCTCTTCAGATAGCCAGAAAATGCAGTTCCTATCTGTGCGTGGACAGCGTCTGGCATACTATGGATGCTACCGAGAGACAAGTAATAATTAATAATGGTGTCTCACAGACCCTGTGCAAGTGAGGCATTGTGGGCACCTTGAGAAAATAGCTCCTTTCTGTAAGATGCACTCAGGCTAAGTCCAGCTCATCCAGCACAGACCAGGAAGATACGAATCCCAGGGTGTGGAGAATGAATAAAGTAACTATGAGACTGGCCAGGGTTTGTGAGAGTTCCTCAGAAGAAGGGGCTATCTACAAAGGGCTTCCCACAGCTGGAGTCACCCTTAATGGGACGATCACTAGTCTGGAATGTTGTATCTATCCTTAGAGCCTTCATATACTGATGACATCAGGAGCACCCCATTCACTTGCTACAAATGTAACTTCAGCATTGATGTGTGGAGGTGTTGGGAGCCCATATACTCACCAAATTCTGGGCACAAGCTCAGATTACTCAACCCCTTGAATCCTGAGAGGAGTAAGCTGCTGGACCCTTGGGCTCAGAGAACTCAATTGCTAAGGTTCCAGAACAAACAGAGCTGACTTTGTCACAGTGGGGCAAGGCACTGGTGTTGAAAGCTTACCCCCCCCCCCACACACACACACTGCCTGCGCTGTAGGGATAAATGGGGATTGCACTCTGCAGCATAGTCAACCCACCTTTCACCACCATGAAACAAAGAATGAACACATTATCTTTGTATGCAGACACCCTTACTAGTTCCCAGGAAGAGACTGGAATACTATGACACCCATGCAAAACAGTGGATAGATGTCAGTGTCTGCCTAGTAGATTTTAGAGCATCCCCCAGGACTGAAAGACTAAAACCTCTGAGGTAAAATGTGATGGTGGTGGTGGCAGTGGAGTGCGACTGCCCTGAAAGCTGCTCCCCACTGTGAAATTTGTTCCCTACTTCCTCTTTGTGCTACTCAGCAGGGAAACGCCTTGGATCAGCTATCCCCAGAGGGTGAATTCTAGCGGCTAATGATTTGCCAGAAAAATTACATTCAAATTCAATAGTTAGTAATGATTTGGGAATCGTGACGCACTAAGCCCAACAGCCAGCCTGGGGCTTCCATAAGTGGCATACATTGCTCTGAACTTCCTGTTGCTGCAAAGTCATTTGAATGTTATGACTGAGTCATGATGCTTCATGGAGCGGATTTGAGTTAGATCAGCCTAACCTCATTCGCACCAGTCCAGTACTCCCCACACGAACAGTAATACTGCTCCACACTGTGATAGCCCTTCTCAACCCGCTCTCAAAGCACTATACAAAGATGGGTCAGAAGCACTGTCTCCATTTTAAGAGGGGAGAAACCAAGGCACAGAGAACAGAAGTGGCTTGCCCAAGGTCACCTCAGCAGAAAGCTTGATGCTAAAGGCATAAGCACTGGCCAAACGTGTATTGAGAAGCCCCTGCTCTCATATACCTGTAGCACAGAGCCATGGTCTGTCCTGTCTTTTGCCTCTAAACATGCAGAGGCCCGTTGTCCAAGCTGGCAAAATGCAGAGCTCTAGCCCCGGTCAGCACCAGCCTGTGTGTGAGGAATCTCCCTAACCAAGCACTCAGGAGGCTGACTGGAAAGCCCGGGTATTGCCTTCCACCGCATGCAGGCACCAACAAGCAGCAAGCCTTCCATCTGACCTCCTCTCTCCTGCTGACTCCTCAACACCACCTGGCCTGCAGTCCCAGTCAGCCTCACCTCACTCATTAGGAGCTGCATACAGCAGGAGTTACCCTTACCGCTCAGCTCAGTTAGGGCTCCACAAACATCCCCCGAGGCAGAGCTAGCCAATAGACCCTCATACAGCAGTAATTACACTCCAGCTAGGAAGCGGATGCAATCTCAGAAAGCCTCACCCCCTCAGTGCCTCTACTTCTGTGATGCTGTCCCAGGTGTTGTCTTGATACCTAGAGGGGAAATGTCTCCTGGACAGCAGGTGCTTGTTAACTCCAGTTACTGGTGGTAAGAGGCTATTATGGTTAGTTTTGGGGTGTCAGGAGATTAGGACTCTCAGTCTGCAGGAAGATGCTGCTTAGCCACTGCTTATATCTCCCATCCCAGCCTTGCACAGATGCAGCCCTGATCACCCGGTTCCGCAACCTCCTATTCAAGGAATTACTCTGCAAAGTTGGCAGACAAACACACTTCACTGTCCAACATTCCTAGTGGTAAAAACCTTCCTTCTCCTCCTCCCCCTTATCTGGGACAAAGCGGAGCAGAGAGCTTGGAATCTCTCAGGGGAGGGGCATGTGAAGTTTGGAAACAAATCTAGTGCAGTGTAAAATGCAACCCAAATCCAGGTCTCCCATCCAGCCCCAACCCTACACCTAGCTAGGATTACCCTCTAGCCCTAAACTACAATCTGGCCTCAACTGTAACCTTAGCCTGAGGCCACATCTAGTCACAACCCTAACCCTAACCCAGGGCCACAATCTAGCCCCAATCCTGACCTCAGAGTGGGACTGCAATCTGGTCCAACCCCAATCCCAGCCCAGGGCTATCCATAGGCACCACCAACCTTAGCCAACCTACACATAATCCAGAACAAAGTATTGAACAGATTCAGTGCACGCCATCCAGATTCCAGGCCGCAAACGTCACAGCTGGAGATTCAGCTGCTGACATGCCTCACTGCCACAATCCCTTTGGTCCTGCCACATGATTTCCACATGGACCCAACCACACTCATACTAACCTAGCCCATTCCCCCTGGCACGTATTATCCACGGATAAAGGAAACACCTCAGGCTAAGTGCAAGTGACAAAACTTGGAGCCTACCAATAGGGTTTAAAAAATAAATATTGATAACATGGAAAATAGGATTTAAGGGATTTGAACCCATTATTCACACCCAGATCATGGCATCTGCCATCATTCACTTCCCGATAATGCACAGCAGCAGCACGGGCAGCAGTCTGTGCATTGGGTGCTCATGTTTTGTGTGCTCCAGGGTTGCTGACTGGCTGACCACTGATCAATGCTCCGAGGTGAATTTTGTCACCTGCGGGGCTAAGGAAACACTTAACATTTCTGCGTCACTGTTTTATGTACAGCACCAAAGAGATGCAGCCATCTCTAGTGAGGGCAGGCAGCAGCCATTACAGTGCAGCACTACAAACTATAGTGTGACTACCACAAAGAGCACACAGTACTGCAGCAGGGACAGGGAAAATCCTGACCAAGGACAGCAGACATAAACCCCAGCTCTTACAAGAAGTGCCCTGGGACCTTACTGTCCATGCAGACCAGAGAGGAGCCTGGCTTTCCCTCCTTATCTACTTGGGAAGGCAGAGCACCTGGGAGGGATTTACTCTGGACCCTGCTCCTTGACCATCACTGTAACTGCGTGAGGTTCAGTTATGAACACGTTAGTCTGACCAAGTGTGTGCTCATGCACCAGATATCAGGCTGCAGTTTAATAGTTGCAACCTCTTACCTCTCCCATAAAAGCTTTTCCCTTGGTTTATTCATGTCTCTTGTCATTGTAGCTGCTGCTGTTTAGCACTCGCCGAGCTAGGTCTTCGAGAGGAAGAGGGCACACCCAGCTCCTCTTTCATACCGTAATCCCAGTCCTGCCTCCGCACAGGCTGAACTGGGCAACTCCACTTATCATTTTTCCCACTGTTTGGAGCAGTGGAGCAACTGGGATTGTTTTATGAGCACATGCCTGGGGCAGAGAGGGGCTCGTTATGTGGCCAGTTATTGATCAGTCTGCTCTAGAGCATGGAATAGTCATACACTGCATCTCAGCTGCTCTGCAGCCAGGCCCCCTTTCCTGACACAGCTCCCGAGGGAGGCAGCTCTCCCTCCTCCTGCCTTGTGTCCTAGAGACACCTTCCCTGCCAAAAGCATGGACAGTAAGAGTGAGCACACTAGGCATCTCAGCTCACTTCACTGGCTAAACATTCCCCCCCGGGAGAGGCCTGGCCCAGTGGCTCAGGCTCTGTCCCCACAGACGCAGCCATTGGGCTTCAACGGGAATTTAAACAACAAAAATTATCGAGCTTCAAAACCACACTCCCAAGGTTTGTATCATGGAGGTCAGGGATCATTTGGTCCCAGGTCAGTCCCTAGGAGAAGGTTTGGGCCAGACTGGTGACTCTAGTTTCATTAGCTGTGCAGTGCCACGTGAGTAGGGTCAGAGTCCCAAGTCGTTTCATCCCCATGCGGGGCTGGGAGTTCTGCAAAGGCAGCATGCTCAGCCCCTGGGGAGAAGAGGGAACACCACTCAGTCCCTCACCTCCAGCAGGTGATGCTCTTAGGATCCCAGAGGAGAAAGAAGAGTGTTGTATAATAAACAGTGACCCCTGTGGCTGTTAAGGGGGCTGCACTGATGGGCTCCAAATGGGCAGCCTGTCCAGTTAGCACTGGCCAGCAGGGAGGACTCAGATGGCTTTGCCATCTTCTAAACTGATGTCTGAGCTGCTCCGGAGACACCCTCTGCTATACATGACCCCGGGGAGTCATGGAGGTGCTGAGGCACCAGGGTGATGGACACATAGTAAATACCATAGATTAAACAGAGAGAGGTTTATGCTGCAGAGGCTCCCAATGCGGAGGGCAGCTGCCTAGCTGTGCACTGGAGTTCAGTTCCAAAGCCTATACCCAGGGAGCGTCCGCCCCATTCCTTGGACATTCAGCAGGGGGTCTCCTCTCGTAGCGGAAGGAGCAGGACCCATGCAAAGCACCAACAACATCAAAAGACAGAGCACCCCCATTTTCCCAACCCCCTCCAAAGAGCTCTGAAAGGGGATTGCTGTCTCTTTGGGATTTGGGAGCCATTTCCCACTGTTATTTGCCCAGCTGAGCTGTTTCCAGCTCTCCTACCAACTGTGCATCACTTAGCACTCTCAGGCATTGTCACTCAATCACATCAAGATATTTTGACCCTCCTCTTCCTGCCTGGACAGGATTATCAGCCAGGAACACCTGGCCCCACCTGGCAATCCAGGGACAACAGATGAATCATCTGTTGCCTGCGATAAAGCCAATTGGCCAGAAGGAGAGCACTGTCGGGGCAACACCACAAGGCCCCGAAGATGGGGTCCTTCTGGGAACAATGTGTGCCTGACGACAGCCATGGAGCAGTGAGGCCGCTCTGCCAGAGCCCCATTATTTTCAGTGGAGAAGCCACTGGCTCTGCACAGTCAGGACAAAGGGGAGATTTAAATGGACATTCATTCATGCTCTGGTACTGAGCTGCCCTCGGCTCCCAACACAAAGGGCTGCAGGGCTTGGACCAGGCCTTGTATCTGGAAATATCAATACAGTCAATCAATGCAGCTGCAGACACTTTCATAGGGAAACCCACTGACCCAGAGAACAGGGGGAAATAGACAGCTGTGTGGGTAGGAGGGGGAGAAGAGGAAATGGGTGAAACTACCAGCTTCTATTGCTTCAAAATGAGGGAATAAGTTACAGCATGGGCAGGGCTCTGCCATCTTCTCCAGCACTGTACAGCTCACTTCAGTCTGCTCTCCCCGACCTGGGCTGCCCCGGCTCTGCTAGGCACTGCAGTCCTAACTTACAGCATGCTCTGTGGGTGTGGATCTGAGCCAACAGAGCAGTGAGGGCAGGCCTCACTCATGGACCTGAATATTGTCTGCCTGAGCTCAGGTGGGAAAAGCCCAGTTCCATGATAGCAGAGGTGGGCAAACTACAGCCTGCGGGCCACATCCGGCCCGCAGGACCGTCCTGCCCGGCCCTTGAGCTCCCGGCTGGGAAGGGTAGTCTCTGGCCCCTCCCCTGCTGTCTGCTCTCCCCTGCAGCCTCAGCTTGCCAGCTGCCAGTGCTTTGGGTGGCAGGGCTGCCAGTCCTGGTGCTCTGAGCAGCCTGGTAAGGGGGTGGGGAGTAGAGGGGTTGGATAAGGGGCAGGGAGTGTCGGGGGTCAGTCAGGGGACAGGGAGCAGGAGGCGGTTGGATGGGGCAGAGGTTCTGGGGGTGGGGGGCTGTCAGGGAACAGGGAAGGTTGGAGAGGCGTGGGAGTCCCGGGGGGCCTGTCAGGGGGCAGGGGTGTGGATAGGGGTCAGGGCAGGTAGGGGACAGGAAGCAGAGGGGGTTGGATGGGGGTGGAGGTCCCGGGGGAGGCAGTTAGAGGCGGTCAGGGGACAAGGAGAAGGGGGGTTGGATGGGTCGGGGGTTCTGAGGGAGGCAGTCAGGGGGTGGGAAGTGGGAGGGGGCGGATAGGGGGAGGAGGCCAGGCTGTTTGGGGAGGACAGCCTTCCCTACCCGGCCCTCCATACAGTTTCAGAACCCCGATGTGGCCCTCAGACCAAAAAGTTTGCCCACCCCTGCATTATAGACTCACCCATTCTCATCTCAGACCCTGCCACCCTCTGTGTCCCCTCATTTGTCAGCCATGGTGGGACAGGTTCCTCCCAAATAGGCCAGCAGCGACAGCAGCCACAGAAGCGAGTGGGACTACAGTCTAGGTGCTGTGTTTCGAAATGACAAGTTGCATGAATCCGGACCGCAATGACCATACATAGGCATTGGGCTTTAGCTGCCCTTGAAGAGGTGCCTTCAATACCCACCGGGAGGAGTGAGGACACCCCCTACAGCAACTGCAGGAGTGCCTCATTCCAGTTGCTTACCCAGCCATCTCCCTCTATCACGGGTGCAGGGAATGGCTTCTACTGGTGGGCTATGACACCATACCAGGTGCTTCCATGCCAAAAGGTCAGCATAGGACTAGGCAACATGCCTGGGGGTTGTCGCCACAGGACAGTGCAGGTGGGGCCGAGACAGTGCACACCCCACAGCACAGCCTTCTGAGACCACTGTGCCCCCCAGTGCTTCCTCAGTGAGGTCCCAACACTCAAGCCATGACCTAATAATTTGTTGCTGGCATGCTGAGAAGGGAGATGCTTTACCAGCCCAGCCCTGGCACAGCTGCTGGAGCTACAGTAGGATAGGGCTTGTACAGTGGGATCATTGGTACAATGGGTTTCACCCTTTTATTTAACCCTCTTCCTAACATTTGCAGAATTTCAGCCTTCGTGGGGAAGTGGTGAATGAGTGAATATTCATTAGAGAGACAAGGTGGGTGGGGTAATATCTTTTATTGGACCAACTTCTTAGTTAGTGAAAGAGACATGATTTCAAGCTTACACGCACCTAAAGAAGAGCTCTGTATAAGCTCAAAAGCAAGTCTCTTTCACCAACAGATGTTGGTCCAATAAAAAAGGATATCTCACTGGGATGGAATACACCCCTGAATTCATACCCTACACACTACTGTAATAATCTTTGTATAGGCCAGGGTATGCCTGGTAAACTCATTTGAAAAGTCATAATTTGCTGGTCAGTACTGTCTGGATAAAATATGTGTGGCAACATTATATATGAAGTTATAAGATTTCCCTGTATGATGTTCACAACTCATATAGCACCAAACTGATCAAACAGGCTTCTCTGGAACAAAGGAGTGTATGTTTGCCTTAATTTGCATTTAAGCATTAAGGAGAGTCATCAAGCAGGAAAGGAAAACAAAAGAAGCTCGAACAGTGGAAAAAAACAGCAGGGAACCTCCTTCCATACAGACGCTTTGTCTCCTAGTTCCCAGCTGGAAATGTTTTTTGCAAGAGGGGGACTGAAACTATAAAAGAAGGGGCAAACACCCCAAGACACCCCTCTCTCCCCCCTGCCCATCACATTCACTACACCTGAAAAGACAAAAGCAAACAGCCGTTGGACTTTGTGGGGAGCAGTCCTGACCTGAAGCATTTGGTCAGTAACATTGCTTGATGCATGTGGTGAGAAATTTTGCTTGAATCTAATATAGTTCATTAAGTTAAAATTCCTACTAGTGCTTATCTTTTTTTTTCTTGTAACCATTTCTGATTTTTATGACTCATTACTTGTACTCACTTAAAATTTGTAGTTAATAAATTAGTTTTATTGTTTGATCTAATCCAGTGTGTTTAAACTGAAATGTCTGGGTAACTCTATTTAAGATAGTAAGGTGATATATTATTCCCTTAAAGGAATAACAAGGATTTAATATATCTGTACAGTCCAGGAGAGGGCTGGGCAGTATAGGACATACATGTCTGGGGGGAAATCCAGAACTGGGGGCGTGTTGGGGTCATGCTGCTCTATAAACAAGGCTGGTGAGAGCCAGGGTGTAACTGGCAGGCTGCGATTGCACACAGACACTCAGGGTGTAGTTGGCATGCTGGAAGGCTGTCTGTGAATAAATCAGGTGGGAGCTACTTCAACAAGGCACTGTAAGGCATCCAGGGTCGCAGGGCAGTGGTGACACAGCCCCCCCGCCTCCCACTGGTCTGAATTGTACCCTGGTATCTCACACTCACCCACCTTGTCTCTCTAATATCCTGGGACTGACGCAGCTTCAACAACACTGCAAACAGAAATGAATATTCATTAGCTAACTTCATCCATGGAACCATTTAGGAGGTTAGCCTTGAGAATGAATCCGGCACAGAACTGACACGTGATTTGGGAATGGGTGGGCTTGGGCTTGTGTCAGTTGCTGTTTAACTCCCACACACCATTACACTTGGCTCCTTTTTACAGTATAAGTGAAGGGTCAAGTTAAAGATAAGGCACCTCAAAGGAAAACTCACCGCTCTTCGGGGAACAACGCTTTCCTTCTCTACATCACATTACAAAAAGGAGAGATAGTCACAGCAAAAACACGATCAACCTTACACACCCCACTGAACAGTGTTCCCACCTCACACTCATCCCGGGTCCTGTTCTGAGGGTGTAAAGACACAAGCTCATTCTGCCGGGCCCTGTTCTGAGACATATGTACCAAGGGTTAAAGGAATTTGATTCTTTCTGGGGATGAGGAGAAGAAGCTTGTCACTTTGATCATCATTAAAAAATGACAACGTTTCAGGGAAGATGCGTCCCCAGAGCACCCACGGGAGATGTAGCAGTGTGTGCCATTTCCATTTGTGTTCATGTTGTTTACACCTGGCTCTTCTGAAACATTATCAGCTAGAGGCAGAGAGAAACTCTTTACAGATGGGGTCAGAAAGAACAATGGAAATAGAACACTAGCAATGAATACATCCTTCACGTGGCCAAACATCACACCCGGTTTCATCAGGCCAACTTAATGCTTAAGGCCCACTCCATAACCAGAATCTAATAGCACTCAGGATTACAGCTTAGGAGAAGTGGTGACACAGAGAGAATGTGTGTTAGAACAGCTGCCACCCTGATGGAAAGGGGTGTAGCTGAAAGAACAGAGCTGCCTGTAATAAAAATAGTTCCTTATCATGAGTTACAGTTTGTTTATGTTGCCCTTCGAAAGTGAAACCCCGCAGATGGTTGCAAAGGCAAAGTTAGAAATTTAATAGATGAATTCTCTGCATTTACAGGCTTTTCCTGTTATCGGGGCTAAGGGACAGGGCTTCATATTCACAGACTGTGATGTGCTTTTTCTTGTGCCAGTGATCAGCAAGGCAGTAAAACTAACAAATGACTACAGCTGGAAGTGCTTCCCAGAACTAGAACCCAGCAATCTTGCCCCCCCCCCCCCCAGTGTCCTCCTACTGCCTAGCAATTAGTTGCACTCAGGAGAATTTCTTTGTTTTCCCATTTTTCAATTTTTTTTTTTAAAAAGCCCTTGGAAAAAAATAACATGTGATCATGTGTCAGGACCCCAGATACAAGGCATGGGGTGAAGGGTGGGGCCTGGGTTGGAGGGGACTCCGTAACATGACCTGAGTTCAGTCTAGAGGGTCAAGGCCAGAAGCAGTAGTCTATACCAGTGTCACACCATAGGCACAGCTTGGTGTCAAGATTGACGTCCAGGTCAGAGCCAAATGAACCAGCCAAAGTAGGGTTAGCAGAAAAGAGGCAGGACGAGATATCAGGAGCAGAGCAGGAACCAGAACCAAGAGCAAAACCAAGTACCAGGAGGGCAGTGAAGGCTCTGTTTACAGCAGTAAGTCAGGGATCCACCTGGTTGCACAGACAGCCTCCAGCTGTTTCCTCTACGCCTTAAATAGCATGCCTCGGCCAATCAGGCATGCTCCACCTTGCAACACTAACAAAGTACTTTCAAAGTAGGGGTTTTCTTTAATGGACTTTTATATATACATATAGAAACACTCACAATTCGTACCTCTACTTGTCCTGTTTTCCTAGCAGTCAACCCAACTTCTTTTCTTGTACCTCCCTCTCCATAAATACATTTTCTATTTTCCTAGTTCCAGTAGTTGACACATAAGAACTCACACAATGTTCCTTTAAAGGAAACAAACACCCAAAACAAACAAAAAAGCTATAATCAGAAGAGATGTGGGGTTTGTTTAGTTTAGCTTTTATGCAAGAACAACATTGTGGTTAGTCTCTTTTATTTTCAGTTTTTCACTTTATATATTTTATTGGTCTGAACTACTCTAACAAGCAGAGAATCACAGCTTAACCACCTCGTACTGCATTTGGAGCTACCTGGCTCCCCTCAGGCTGCGTTCTACTTCCATCAGGTTCAGCCTGACTAAAAATACTGCCAAATAACTAATCAGCTTCCATAACAGGGGATTTTTTTCCCCTCACATCACAAAGCAGGAATGAAAGGGAGCCCAAACAATTTGCCTTTTGCATTTCTAATGTCTCTGACCTGTAACAATGCAAACAGAACCCAAAAATGCATTTCCATTTTAAAAAAATGTTCAAGTTCCATCCTGCATCTTGGGTATGCAGAAGACATTCACCATAGGTGTAGTGGATGTGCCGCTTTTCACTTGCTAAACCGGAATCTAAACTATAAGCTAAGAAAGCAGGCTCAGGGCAGAGGATAGTTAAGGGTGTAAGATCTGTTACTTGTTTTGAAAGCTTTACAGCACCTGTCAAAGAAAAATAGCTGACACAGATTTTTGACATGTGGGGCTCAACGCTGGCCCTGCTCCTGCATGTGGACGCAATGGAACCAAATCCAGCCCCCAGCAAGGAGTTTTTGAAGTTAGATCAGAACTATTCAGCTAGGCAGCAGGATGGCCCAGGGCATTGTGAAGAGCATGAGGACTGGAATAAACACACAGTTGTGGCCTTTGAAATGATGTATCTTTCCTACCCCAGCCAGTCAAAGAAAAGATTTTATTCCTCCTCCCCCCACCATCCTTTCAACTAACACAAGCTTGCAAGTAGCTCAGGGACTCTGGTGCTGCAGATGACAGATGATCATGAACCAGAAAAATATAATAAAAAATCGAGGCCAGAAACATCAGGGTATCCTCAGATTGAATCAAGTTGCAGCCACTGTGCAGTAATGTAAGTTTCTACATTAGAATTCCTTCTATACTTCACAAGGCTGACAAGAGCCACTGCTTTTAGGGAGATTCCCTCCCCACCTTTAATTTTATTTATTTATTTTTGAATAATTAACTGGGTAGACTCATGAAAGAATTTATTTCCATGCTACTTTGGAAGCACTTTTACAGTTTGCTGTCACTACCTGATTTCCACAAGCTATGCAGTCATTTAAGGTTTGCGTATCTACTCCTCTCTACTGTACAGAAGAAAGCATTGGTCAATCATGCCTATAAAAACAGACGGCATAACTAGCTGGGGGCCTGCAAACGTACCCCCAAGCCACGAAGCGTCCTAACTGTAAGGTAAGAGCACGACATGCTGGAGAGACTGTAGTAGTGATAAGCTGCTAAGGGTTAGTCAGAGGCAAAACCCTGCAGTCCTTACTCAGTCAGAACTGCCAAAGAAATCAACAGTGAGAGCTCTCTTAGGAGCTCCCCTGCCTGATTTGAATCACATGTCAGCCTGTCCAGGCTTTCGGGGCTCACCCAATATTAGCTCCTTGGATTCCTGATTGTCAAAATCCTTCCATCCAGCCTCTACGCTGCTCAATGCTCTTTGTGCGACTCCCATTAGCATTGATATTGACATAACATTAAGGGCCAGGCATTTACCTTAGGTGGACAAGTCTTCATGTGTCAGGCAGAGAGCAAGGGACACAGACAGGGTGAGGGTGGCAGAGCTGCCAGAGGAGATCAAGAACAAAGCAAAGCCTATTGCACACAGCAGCACCAGCCCAGAAACGTGTCTGAGAGAGAAGCTGCAACACTACTGGCCTCTTTATGCTAAGGGATGGGGAGAAGGGGGTGGCTACCTTGACTGACAGCCGCCGAGGCCGTATTTTAATTCAGTGCCATTTTCGTAAGTGAAATATTTGTCTCGCCTGTACTGGATTGGGATGGGATTCCTCGGCAGCCGCGGGGGCGTTGATACAAACGTTTCGCACAGATGTCACACCTCCCGAAAGCTGCTGTGAGCAGGACCAGAGTGCTGCTGAGCCATAGGTCCCTGTGCTTTAGCTCTGCCCCTCAGCTTGAACGCTGGAGACCTGCGCACTGAGTGAGGCAGGGGTCCTGTGCAAAAAATTGTATGTGACCACGGCATCAAAGCCTGCCATACTGTACACGCACAAAGGGAGCAAGGGCAGCCTGAACATCTGGCGCATGGCCTAACTCCACTACTTGACTTTGCAATTATGACAAACTTTGAAAATAGCGTTTGGTATCTAATGTATAGAAAATTGTGTGTTTATATAAACACAGACACTCCCCAAGCAGCGCCTCCTGTAGCAAGGGGGGAAAGCAGCATCCACAAAGGCTTCTGTGGCCTTTGCACAGCAGCTCCAATTTGGGAAGCTCTCAGATATCACGGTGATGGGAACCAGGGGAAAGGAACCCCAAAGATTAGGCAGGATAGCGTGATAAAAGGTGAGGTCGCCCAGCTTTCATTTGCCAAGCAGGCTGTGATTTCCCTGCCCAGATAGTTAAAGTGCAGAGGCAGTGCTCTAGAGAGGAGAGTCAAGCAATGGACCTCCCCACAGCATCAGTGTCTAGGCCATCATGCCAGCGACGTGTTAACAAAGAGACAGAGCCCGCTGAATAATATAATCAGCCGTCTCCCACAGGCCCCCAGTTCCTCCTGGAATGCAACAGGGATACATAGTTTCTCTGTAATGTTTCCTATTGCTCTGAATAAAGGCCCCAGTAATTATTGGGAGAGGTCAGTGGTACTATTCAGCCTATGTAATACATCCACAATGGGTCTGTGCCAAACAAGTGCCATGGCAGCTGGGTCATTCACTAGTGGGCCTTCAGGCAGCTGAGCAATCTTGTGGCCGCTTCCTCATTGCAGGTGCTCAGGATGTCAGCCACCTCTCATTTGCAAGGGGACAGCTGCACAGTTTAACTCCTGATTCATTACTATCTTTGCAGATGGCAGCTGTGAATGTTTTCACTGCCAGCATTTGGGCTGGAATCAGGGCTGTGCCAAGCTATAAGAGACCCAGTGATGAGATAGGAGACGTCTCTGCTATATAGGGCTTGCAAATTAATTGAAAATTGGCTCTGGAAGAATTTGAACCAACCACATAGTCACTCACAGGAGAGACAAGCAGAAGATAGAATTTTGTTTTAACCTTAAAATATATTAGTGGTTCCCACCCATTAAGTATCCCAGCTCCGTCCTGGCTCCCAGGACCAGGAGACTGTTCTTGGGCTCCCATTGAGCCATTCACAGCACTAGTGTACTTACCTTCTTTCTTTAATAGTGCAATTACACAGAATGCAGCAAGGCAGGAGTTTCCCACTCTCGGTAGTCTGGACTTTACATTCCTTCCTCTCAGCCTCTTCCTTCCCCTCTGAATCAGGCTCAGTCCCAGGCTCTCCAGTTTCATTTTACTCTAGGAAGTTGGTCATTTCCCAGGCACAGGGTTGTGTTTTTATTGAACTCACGTCCAGTGAACAGAACTGGTCTAAATAGGCTCACTGTTCATTTCACTTGCAGCAAAAATATGGCACTGCAAAGTATTTTAGATTAAATGTTTTCCTTAATGTTTTGTGGACAAACTTCATGTTTATAAAAACGAGGGAGGTTGCATTGGCTTGAGCTCAGGAAGGGGGCGGGGGTGGTGGATGGGACAGGCACTGTGCAAGTTTCCTTCTCACACTTCCTGCACGCTGTATAATTGCTGGTGCACTTCCAGTGCTTTTACCCTGCTGCCATCACCCCCAGTCCTCCAATCTGAGTTACCTCAGTGCTGACCTGCAGCAACCTCTTCTATTCCAACCTACTGCCACCCCAAGCTCACTCTTGCAGGGAGGGATAGCTCAGAGGTTTAAGCATTGGCCTGGCTAAACCCAGGGTTGTGAGTTCAATCCTTGAGGAGGCCATTTAGGGATTGGGGCAAAAATTGGGGATTGGTCCTGCTTTGAGCAGGGGGTTGGACTAGATGACCTCTGAGGTCCCTTCCAACCCTTATAGTCTATGATTCTATGACTCCTGGCCTGCAACACACTGAAAATTCCTGAGGAAATCACAGGCTGGGGGTGTCTGACCATGGTCCACTTTTCTACTCTAAGATAGATTTGCCTGGTTCTCGGGAAGGGGTCAGCCAGAGAAACTACACAGTCTACAGAACCATTCATGAAACCATGTATTAGTGCCACAGTTTCAATCAGCAGAGGTGATGCACAGCCCAGCTGAAAACACCCCCTCACACCCCCCTTTTACTCTGTTAATCCTCTGCTTGGGGTGGACAGGGTAAGAGGTTCCAGTCATAGCTGTTGTATAAATCTGATCCCTAGCCCATCTCCCCCTTCCCCACCCACTGAGATGGGGTTTCTAGGTTAAAGAGCAGGAAGGTGCTCTGGAAAAATTGACAGTTGCTATTTGCAAACAAGTGAGCCAAGTTTACTGTCAACAGCAATGATCCTTATCAACCAGCCAAGTTAATTGAAGCTGCTCCTTCTGCTGGGAACAAGACAAGGTCATCCTGGCTTACCGCCTAGAACCAGCGGCGTTGGAAGTCCAGGGTGCCCAGACAGGGGTGGCAGGGCTGTTTCTAGCACCTCCAGGCAGTTGAAAGATCTGGAAGCTTGGCCCCCGTCACTTATTGCTGGGTGATTCAGCAAAGGGAGTCTGGGATTAACTGGTAGTGATTGTTCCTAGAGGGAACAAGAGCTGGTCCAGTTACCCATTTCCTGATCCTATTATTAGGCGCTGCTCATGGACAGAGCCAGACCCAACACCCTTACATCAGAGGGACTGTCTCTTTTTCTTCTCCCCCCTCAGTTTTTTCTGTATTCTTCCACTGGGAAAAAATATCGGTACACCACAACTGTGACAATCTTGCTTTTTTGGCTCTGTGTTATGGCCACAGTTGCAGTCAGCAGAGGTGCTCAAGTTCTCAGCTCCTGGGTTCAGTGCTTACTTTGTGCCAGGGCTGAGCCCTGGCACTTCTAGGCTTGGCAGTTCATAGCCCCAGCACCTCTGGGTTTGGCGCATCAATTATGTATGAAAAGAATTACTTGAGCCCCGGCACCTCTGCCATTACAAATTAAGCACTGTCTGGTTTAAAAAGCGGGGGAAGGGAGGCTGGCGGTAGGATACATTCTGCAAGGGGCCCTTGACTTTGGAATTCACTCCCTCCTAACCAGAGGTGAAAGTAAGCTGGTACGCCCCGGTAGGGCGTATGGCAAGAGCCGGTGCACCGTAGTGGGGCAGCCCGGCTTCCCCAGGGGGCAATTTAAAGGGCCTGGGTTTCCCAGCAGTGGCTGGAGCCCCAGACCCTTTAAATTGCCTCCAGAGCCCCGCTGCTGGAGCCCTGGGGTAGCGGCTGCAGGGCTCTGGCAGCTATTTAAAGGACCGGGGAGGTAGAAGCAGGGGAGCCGTGGGCCCTTTAAATAGCCCCCAGAGTGCTGGGGTAGCGGGGGCTCCAGGGGCTATTTAAAGGGCCGGGGTTCCAGCTGCCTCTGCCGCCCCAGTCCTTTAAATAGCCGCTGGAGCCCCGCCGCTTCCGCAGGGCTCCCGCGGCTATTTAAAGGGCCAGGGCAGTAGAAGAGGGGAGCCCTGGGTCCTTTAAATAGCCCCTGGAGCCCCGGGCTGCTGCTGCTGCTACCCTGGTGGGGGGGGGCCCACTTACCTTACAGGGTGGGCTGGGGCTGGCTCTTACCCCCTCAACCCCGCCCCTTCCGGGGGCCAGAGCTGGCTCCAGAGTACCGGTAAGTCACTCGACTTACTTTCACCCCTGCTCCTAACCCAAAATAGCTTGCGTCAGTGGATCGTTAGGTTATGCTACGAGGGCCATGCATTGTCCTGGCTGTTCGGGGAGGATTGAGATGCATGGGACTAGATAGGTTTCAGTTGTATTTCAGCTGGCCAGTGGGCATGGAAGTGGGGTGGGGCGGGGTGAGAATGGGGTTGAGCTATTTCGGTCCTTGATTTTGTAGGAACTGTAGCTTTTAAATGATGTTGGAGTGCCTAGAGCTGAGTGGCGCCTTTGGCAAATGGAAAGGCAACTTATCAGCACAGGAAAAAATAGTTGAATTGCTTTTGTTGTTGTCACAGACTCCAGGGATTTTATTCCCAGCTTTGATGTGCGGTGCTCAAGCGAGGGACAGTATGTGCACGACTCAAGGCAGGACTGGCTGGAACGCAGTCCTGACAGAACCACCACATGAAGCAAAGCTGTGCTGGTGGGTTTGACTTGAGTTTCCCTCAGGGATTTCCAGAGAGCGCGAACCCATGTGACGGAGACCCCAATGGAGCTACTGTTCCATTGGCAGCTTAGGAAGCAAGTAACCCAGCTCCCCCTGCTCCACTCCCAGGAGAGCAGAGGTGACGAGAGTGTTGCCAGCAGAACAGCCTGTAGCGTGACACAGGCCTGACAGTAGCTGCAAAGCCCAGAGGAAAACAACCCCATCTAGGGGATTTACAGGGCTTTGTATCTTGAGAGCTGAGGATTTTTTTCTTAAATAGATCTCCATGCGTCCTGTTTTCCAGCCTTTCCCTGCATCATACTCCAGTGCTCAGTAAATAAGCTCTGGGCTCACGACAGACCATTTGGCAGTATGGGATGGGGATTGCTGGCTGAGCCTAACTGGCCCGGTTCTGCACATTGACTAGTTTGTACCACTAGGGAGGGCATCTGTTCCGGTTCCCCTCCTGTTGGCAAATCCCCCCTGTAGATTCCTTTTGTTCATCTCCCGTAAGGGGAGGGGGAAATGAGAGACAGCAGCAGAAGAGCACCTCAGGCAACACTTTATGGGGAAAACTGACAGTCATGACATGTGGGGGCCAGCACAGAAACCAGGTCTCCTCTCCACCCTGGGAGGCGTCCCCGGCCGTTCAAAAATCACATATCCCATCCTCTCAACTTTCCCCAGTCACTGGTCCAGAGAGGTTGCCAGCTGGGGGTGGTGTGGGGGGGGGGTGGGGGTTATAACTAGTTGGGGATACATAGCTGGGTTTGGGGCTCTTTGTTTTAAGAACTGATTGATTACTTTGTAGCTGCTTCTCAAACTCAGCTTGCTATTGACAGTTGTTCCTGCTTCCAGAGCCAAGTTCAGAGTGAGAAACTACCATTGCATCAAGCAGTTGTTCCTGAAGCATTGGTACATCCCCCAACACTGGCCTACAGGCTTTTGTGACTGGGACTCCAGCCTTCTCCTGCCTGGGTGCAGGACCCTGAGCACTGATTCTGCTCACACCTCCCACATGTGACTGCATGTGAGCCAAACCGTAAAGAAGCTTAAGGTACTGCACCCACCTCTGTTGTGATTGGATCATGCTCTGCATAGAGTAGAGTGCACCCAAGTGCATGAGAAGACGTGGGCACTAGGTGGGCTAGAGGGTATACATAGAAAAGCCCTAATATCTATTAATTCATCCCTAGGGCCCAAGAATCTCGAAACCATTGCCTAGGAACCAACAAGTTGATCACCTCCCTCTCTGTGGTGATGTTCTACAACCCAAATTGGGGACAAGGGGGAATTGCAATGAGGAAAAGGTAAGATTCTCACATGCTGGATTATGTAAGGGTCTCAAGGTCAGCAACGGCTTATCTGGATGTTTGTTTATCCAGAGAGGTCAACTTCTGGCCATGGACTATCTTTAGCAAAATTATTTCACAAATGTACCCAAATGCCCTGCCTGATTAAGCTCCAAAGGGGAGCTCAGGCGAGTGCGGTTGGGGCAATTAGTTCCCCCAACCACAATCAGCTTTAAACTTATCAAGATCTTTGATGGGTGAGGTGTGCGTGTGAACGTCCATGTGAGCATCCCAGCTAGCCAGCCCGCTCACTGCAGCTCCACCCTTAGCTTTGTGGCTGGAACTTACTGCAATGCCCTGGAGGCCCCAGTCACTGGGCTCACTTCACTCTGACGGACATGTGCATGAAAGTGGAAGCTGGGCCTCTCCCAGCTGCACAGCCTACTCTGTATAAACTGTAGACACAGATTCTGCAGCTCCACAGGGAGATGTGGAGGTGCCTCTTACCTCTTCCAATGACTCCGCGAGCAAGTTACATTTGGTGACAACTGGTTGGTGTTCTAATAGGCTCCGCAATAGAGGGGCAAGAAATGGAGAGGGCTGAACAGGGATTAACCGGGCTTCTCCCATTAGACTCAAAGGCAATTAAATAGCCAACCCCCTTTGCAGCCCTTTGTAAATGCAACCCTCAAAGCTGAATAGTTTGGAAGCTTCCCTCACCCCCTCCCAGGTGCACATGCACTTTCAGCCTTTGTCTGTTTGCACACCTTCCATGCGAGACTGTTTCCATTCCAGAGGCAGAGTCACCGTGCTTGATCCCGGGCCAATATCTCACCTGACAACAAATGGGCCCTTGGGAGACCTGACCGGCTGACCTTGGCACTTCTACACAGCTTGAGCATTGTTTATACACAGGCAAAACCTCACTGACATCTGTACAACCTCTGCAAGTAAAACAAAAGCTGGAGCACGCATTCAGGGAACGGCGTTGGGGGTTTTGTGAAATTAAGACAGAGGCAGGAGGCTCGGGTGTCTAGTATGAGAATTTGTATGAATAATAATCTAACTCTTTCTGTTGCTGTAGGTAGAGGTTAAAGTAGTCCTCACCTTCCCCAGTCCAGTTCACCTCCATTGCCTATAGGCTGCCTCGAGTACTGATGCGCCAGGCAAAATATCTCCAAGTGTGAGACAAAGTGTTTCATAGGACCAGAGCGCCCCAGGCAGCAGGCCAATAGGACAATGTCCCAGGGTGGTGGAGCTCCCCAGCCAGGGGTCATGAGAATACACAGACAACACTTAATACAATTCCCTGTGTGCCCCGTCGCTCCCTTTTGAGCACTCCCCCAGTTGTAGTTCATTTAGTCAATAAGTAAATTCGGTACAGCTGGTAACCACCCTCCTGTTGCACCTAACCCAGAGAAACCCCCATTGGCATAGAGCCAGGCCCACAGCCTCCCCCTAACTGCAGATCAGTGCAGCATAAACAAACAGGAGAGTGTGACAGTGGGGGTGCTCTAACCCAGCCAGTCACCTCTTTGCCATTCAGGAGTTTGGTGGTCAGCAACTCACAAGGAGAAGGGTAGGCAGTTAGGATGGGAATTCAATGAGTACCTAAGTGCCTTGGAAGCACAAGTCCCATAGATCTCAGATGGGAACTCCAATGGGGCTCCTAAGTCACTTAAGTGCTTTTGGAAATCCCACCCTAAGACAGTAGCTTTCACCCACACTGCATCCCCGAGCCACTAGCAAACCCTCCCAACTGAGTGTACAAACCCCGCACCCGGGTGTCCCTGCTCTCCTCTGCCCCACTGGAATGCAGATACCTCTACTGGGGGAACAGCACATGGCAATGCCATACAGCCCTTCAAGTGGGGAAGGTTGTGGAATTAGGAGTCCGTAATTAATTGATATTACAGGAGCAATTGGGAGAGGCAGAATGTCGTTCACCCTGGTTGGACTTTGACCAGGACATCATGGATTTTAACTGAGCACAAGCAGTCAGAACTTTGATTTTACGTCTCATGTGAAAGACACAGCTTCCAGCAGCACAGCGACCCCTATGGCCCTGCTGGGCTGCTTTAGTGCTGACAGAAGGAAGAGTGCCAGCAAAAAATATATTGCAGAAATTTATTCTGTCCACTGGAACGTGCCCTCTTCTCCTGCTTTATGTAACTGCATAAACATCCTCTCTCTTTTCTTATATCCATTCAGACACATGCACCTATTTATAGATTGGGTTGACGCAGATTTGGAAAAAGGCAGAGGATAACTAGGCTATTTTTAGATTTATCGTGTAGCCAGTGTAGGGAAATAGGCTTGGCTGGCTAACACTGGCTACTTCAAACACAACAAGTCATACCCAGCCTTCAGAATAAATTCATTATTCCCCTCAGTGGGTTGAATGGGAAGCATGTGTATGCCCCGTCTGAGCCCAGACAAGATAGGAGTGGGGAGCTGAGTGTGTAGGAAAGGGGCGTGGTGATGGGTCAGAGTACACTGAAGAGGGACAGGAACATGACCGCACTTAAACCAACAAACACTAATACATTACCTGAATAGCGAGCCTATTCACCGTCTAATAGTACATCTTCCACAGACAGCACGTTCCCTTTGCAGAGCCCTGCACAAACATTGACTCATTAATCCCGACAAGCCACTCACACATTGGAAGTAGGTTGGCACCACCCACTTTGAAGAAACTGAGGCACAGCAGTGGTGCCAACACCACCATGAGTCAGTGGCAGAGGCAGGATTTTGACTCAGAAGTTCCTGGCTCCTAGTCCCTTTCTCTAACCACTAGACAAAATTGGGTCTCAAGAAGCAGCCTTATTTTGTTAGTCCTTGTCTCTGAGGTCACCAGCAACATCAAAGATTGTGGCTAAGCTGTAAAGAGCAAGTGGCCTCAGGGGACCAATCAGAGGTGGCAAGGGATGTAGCTATTTCCAGATTTCCTGCCTGAGCAGGAGAAATTAAGATGAATCAAATGGATTTATCATCCATCCTGCTGCATAAACAGAGATGTTGTTTTGTATTTTCCAATCACATGTCACAGGCACTCCCCAAAACAGTGACGACTGGCTAGGCACTAACAACTTGCACCCAGAGTCTCCTCAGTCCAGGAAACACAGTGACACACACACTCCCTTAGTCTGCCTTGGAGACAAAATACGACAGACCCACATTAGCCAGAAAATCAACGTTGGATGTAGCCAGAAAGCCTCTAACCACATATCCCACAGTTCTCCTGGGTTCAGAAGGGAAGTGACACATTGAGGGACAGGAAGTTAAGGGAAAGGGAAAGGAATGTGTCAGGAAGGATGTGTTATTGGATGAAGACACAATGAGGAAAGCTAACTACAACCTGTCTGTTCACCATGAGATGTGGTAGGGGAGTCATTTCCCACACTGAGAACCAAAGGACCTTCTCTCATATGAGGAGGATCCCGGGAGACCCTCAGTCACCAGACCTTCCTTCTCACATTGCCAACTCCCATTGTACCCATGTCTTCCACTGGGAGCTGCCAGCAATCCTCTATTTCTCCCATCATTTGTAGAAGTTTCCGACTCTTCCCCTAGGTCATCAGGTGAGATGCTTCTGAGGTTTGGGATTCATGCATTAATGCACCTACCAGACAGGGAACCAACAGCACAAACACTTTGGTGACCAATAAGAGCAGTCTCTGGGGCGACTCCCCAAGAGGGAATGAGGAGGGACATGATAAGAGTCTTTAAGTACGTAAAAGGTTGTTATAAAGAGTAAGGTCATACATTTTTCTCCTTAACCACTGAGACAGGACAGGAAGCAATGGGCTTAAATTGCAGGAAAGGATATTTAGGTCAGACATTAGCAAAAACGTCTTAAGTGTAAGGGTAGTTAAGCACTGGAACAAATTACCTTGGGAGGTTGTGGATTCTCCATCACTGAAGGTTTTTAAGAACAGGTTAGACAAACACCTGTCAGGGATGGTACTTAGTCCTGCCTCAGTGCAAGGAACTGGATTAGATGACTTACTGAGTTCCCTTCCAGTTGTACAATACTATGATTGTCTGACAGCTTGGATCCTCAGGCTTGTAACTGTAATATGTCCACGTGCCCTCAGATTCCTGTCATGGGCTTGTCTCACTGCAGCATACTGGGTTGTTTGCTAGTTTTCTCATATGCCCTGGGGTTGTTAACTGCGTCTCACAGTCCTGCATCCCTTGACTTCAGACTCTTGGAATTGCCCAACCCCAGCCTCTTTCCCAACAGATTTAGGATTGCATGAACAATGTGTCTCTTGCTATCCAGGCACACGAAGCCTGTCACCAGACTATCCCTGGTTAACTTGCTGAGCCTGCACCTTAAAAAAAATAAAAATCATGAATACAGTACAACAAACTCTCCTGCCCCACGAGGCCCATTGACACGAGCGCCCTTCAGAGCAGGAACCACTCCTGCTGCCTTCAACAGGAAGATTCTACAGCATTCTACCACAGAAGGGGGCCTGGATCTCTGTCCCCAGAGGGGCCACTAATTCCTAGAGCTCTAATTCTGTACAGCTCCACGCAGCTGTTTGAAGTCACTCAACCTGCTAAGGTCCTCAGCTAATTCTTCTGGGTGTATCAGATACCTCAAAAGTAGCCATGACCCTGCTATCTCCCTAGGTCACGCCACGGCCCTGCCAGGGAAGGCTTGGGAGGTACAAAGTGTTCATGTGTGGAAGTGGGACAAGCGCAGCTGGCAGGACAATGGAATTTCCATTCCAGGGGAAGTTCCAACATTTCAAAAAGTTGAAATTTTGAGCTTTTCTGTGGAAGGGAAATTTCAAAAACTTTCAGTTGGGAAACATTGAAACATTTCACTGTGGAATTGTTGAAACGTTTCATTTTGATGTATTTCATTTTGACTTTTATATTATTACTTAATATTTGATATTAACTAGATAAATGTAATAAAATATTTTACAAAAAAACGCCTAAATGAAATGAATGGAAATGAGAAAGTCAGAACGAAACGCTTCAATGCTTTCCTGTTGAATATTTAATTGAAATATACGGGTTGCTCCAAAACTGTTCCATCAAAACATTTCAACCTATTCTAGTGATAAGCCCTAGGATATCATCTGGGCAAGTCCATATGGGCAGCCATTCCACCAGGGTGAGTGATTGTGGCTGGCAAGTCCAGGCAGCCTCAGAGCATGCATAGTGAGCCTGGGCAGCTGTGATGCCAGCCAGATGAATCTATGTCCACGTCTGACTCATGCCAACTGAACGACTCCGTTCCAAACCAAACGGGAACATTCTCTCTTTGTTTGAACCACTGCAGTTTTATGCCATTGTATCCAGTAGCTCCAGAAGGTGAGGGAACCAGTGGCAAAGGGCACGTGGGTACCACACTCCCTGGCAGGGAACTCCTCCTGTAGGGGATTTGCAAAGCAGCACATGAATTCACTAGTACTTTGTGCCCTTTCATTTCCAGTCACTCTCATTCACTTTACTAAACTGCTGCCCTCTGGCCCTGCCTTGTTTCAGTGAGGACTCATGGGCCCAGCAGAGAGACTGGGAGCAGATCCTGACAGCACCCATGAAGTGCTCTTCCTTCAGCAGCAAAACAGATTCCTTTCTTCATCCCCTTCCCTCAGGCTTGGAATAAACACTTCCCCCTCTGGTTCAGTTGGGGGAGGGCTTTGCAAATAAGCAATTTGTATATAAGGAAGTTCTGGCCAGCCAGGCAATGAGGTGCACGTCACCATCCCCTTCCATATTACCAGGGTTCTGAAATCTACTTAAAAGGCAGGGCATTGAATGGTTTTGTGTTGGGAAAATCTGAAGTCTGGAAAGTGCCCTCTGGCTTCTCCTGACTCATAGGTAGAGCCGCACACACACAGTTTCACACAAAACACACCCATTCCTTCTGCACAAGCTTTCCCACAGCTTTCCAACAGAGAAAACACACCAGCCATCCAAATGTGCAAGGTCAGTCACCTGAATAATCCAAGCCATCACGCAGCACCATAGCCTAGCCTACGTATACCAACCGCTTTCATGTACAGTGCTGACAGGTACATTCAGTGCAGTTAGGTAGGCATGTAAAGGTGTTTCCTGGGACATTGCCTGAGTGCCAGGGCTGGCTAGACTGACCCACAACAGAATAGTTCATGAAAGGGCCTTTGGGACGGATAACAGTTAGGGGGGTCCAAGGAATGCCCTATTACCACAGTAACATTGTTTATACTGACCAGAATCAGATGGGTTGGCATGTGGTTAGCAAGGTCTGATCCAGTGCTCAGAGCTGTCAGGGCAAATACCTTAACTGAGTCAACTGCAGTGGAAGGTGGTGGGTGGCTCCTTTAGCCGGAGATTAGGATTACCTGAAAAAAAAACTTGTCTAAGGCTGCCTTGTAGGTTGAAAACTGAAGCTTGATCAATGGGTCCAATAGCTAATTACCCTCACTGTTAAAAGTTACACCTTATTTCCAGTCTGAATTTGTCCAGTTTCAGTTTCCAACCCTTGCATCTTGTTATGCCTTTTTCTGATAGATTAAAGAACTATCTACTGTCAGAAATCTCTCCCCCATGTGGGTACTTTTAGACCATGATCAAGTCACCTCTTAACCATCTCTCGGATTAACTAACTAGATTGAACTTCTTTTAAGTCTCTCGCGATCAGGCACGTTTTCCAGACCTCACATCATTCTTGTATCTCTGTTCTGAATCCTTTCCAGTTGGTCAACATTCTTTTTGAAGTGTGGACACCAGAACTGGACACACTAATGCAGTAATGGTCCAACTATTGCCATATACAGAAGTAATACCTCCTCCTGACTCCTTCTGGATATTCTCTTGCTTATGTAATGGGGAGCTCGTGTTCAGCTGGTTATCTAGCATGACCCCATAAGTCCTTTTCAGTGTCACTGCATTCTGGGATACAGTCCCCCCATCTGGTAATTGGTCACCTATATCCGTTGCTCCCAGGTGTACAACTGTGCATTTGTCAATACTAAAATGCATGTTGTTCAAATGAACCCACCTTACCAAGCAAACCAGGTCAGTCTGTACAAATAACCTTGTCCCCATCATTATTTACCACTCCACCAAAGTTTGTATCATCTCCACGCTTTACTAGTAATGATTATATGTTTTCTTCCAGATATGGATAAAGCTATTGAATAGCACTGGGCCAAAAACAGATTGCTGCAAGACCATGGTAGAGATGCCCCCTTTAGAAGACTAGTTTCCCACTTACAATTACTTTTTGCAATCTGTCAGTAAACCAGTTTTTAACAGCGGCTACATTGATTCTGTATAGTGTTAAACTTCACATTTTCAAAATTTCATTTCTCTCCCTTCTCTTTTCCCTTTTTGCCACCAAGTGCAAGTTTTTCTATTTACTGGTTTCATTTTTTGTTTTGCAGTTTTAATTTTTTAAAACTTCCCTGTCTATTGAATGGTTACCAAGGGGCAGAGTCCTAAAGCTTCCTTTCCGCCACTTGAACTTTCCAAAACCTCTTCAACTTTGGAAAAGTCACAGCATGGCAAAAAAAAAAAAAAAAAAAAGGGAAATTAAGAGGTTGACTCAACTCTTAATCATCATTTATTCTATTGCAGTCAGTGGCAGAAGAACAAACCAAACCAAGAATTGAAAATTTCTAAGAATTTCAACAATTTCAGTGCCTTCCTGGAGTGGTCTCCTCTGGGAAAGAGAGCTTCTCTATAGCTGACATCTGATGTGGAACCTGGCAGGGTTTGGCTGAGGTTTATTCCGAGCATTCTGGCTCATTCCCCTGATACTTCCCCCATAGTGGGAATGCATGTAAGAACATGCATTCCCCACTCCTCACCCTGACTCAAGAAAGAGATAGAGCAGCCAAAGGGGTCTTTTGGTTCTGCTGACAAAGCAGCTGCAGCTCCCACAGGCAGGTGAAAAGAATCATAGAATCATAGAATATCAGGGTTGGAAGGGACCTCAGGAGGTCATCTAGTCCAACCCTCTGCTCAAAGCAGGACCGATCCCCAATTAAATCATCCCAGCCAGGGCTTTGTCAAGCCTGACCTTAAGAACTTATAAGGAAGGAGATTCCACCACCTCCCTAGACAACGCATTCCAGTGTTTCACCATCCTCTTAGTGAAAAAGTTTTTCCTAATATCCAAACTAAACCTCCCCCACTGCAACTTGAGACCATTACTCCTTGTCCTGTCCTCTTCCACCACTGAGAATAGTCTAGAACCATCCTCTCTGGAACCACCTCTCAGGTAGTTGAAAGCAGCTATCAAATCCCCCCTCATTCTTCCCTTCTGCAGACTAAACAATCCCAGTTCCCTCAGGCTCTCCTCATAAGTCATGTGTTCCAGACCCCTAATCATTTTTGTTGCCCTTCGCTGGACTCTCTCCAATTTATCCACATCCTTCTTGTAGAGTGGGGCCCAAAACTGGACACAGTACTCCAGATGAGGCCTCACCAATGTCGAATAGAGGGGGACGATCACGTCCCTCGATCTGCTCGCTATGCCCCTACTTATACATCCCAAAATGCCATTGGCCTTCTTGGCAACAAGGGCACACTGCTGGCTCATATCCAGCTTCTCGTCCACTGTCACCCCTAGGTCCTTTTCCGCAGAACTGCTGCCTAGCCATTCGGTCCCTAGTCTGTAGCTGTGCATTGGGTTCTTCTGTCCTAAGTGCAGGACCCTGCACTTATCCTTATTGAACCTCATCAGATTTCTTTTGGCCCAATCCTCCAATTTGTCTAGGTCCCTCTGTATCCTATCCCTGCCCTCCAGCGTATCTACCACTCCTCCCAGTTTAGTATCATCCGCAAATTTGCTGAGAGTGCATTCCACACCATCCTCCAGATCATTTATGAAGATATTGAACAAAACCGGCCCCAGGACCGACCCCTGGGGCACTCCACTTGACACCGGCTGCCAACTAGACATGGAGCCATTGATCACTACCCGTTGAGCCCGACAATCTAGCCAACTTTCTACACACCTTATAGTGCATTCATCCAGCCCGTACTTCTTTAACTTGCTGACAAGAATACTGTGGGAGACCATGTCAAAAGCTTTGCTAAAGTCAAGAAACAATACATCCACTGCTTTCCCTTCATCCACAGAACCAGTAATCTCATTATAGAAGGCAATTAGATTAGTCAGGCATGACCTTCCCTTGGTGAATCCATGCTGACTGTTCCTGATCACTTTCCTCTCATGTAAGTGCTTCAGGATTGATTCTTTGAGGACCTGCTCCATGATTTTTCCGGGGACTGAAGTGAGGCTGACTGGCCTGTAGTTCCCAGGATCCTCCTTCTTCCCTTTTTTAAAGATTGGCACTACATTAGCCTTTTTCCAGTCATCCGGGACTTCCCCCGTTCGCCACGAGTTTTCAAAGATAATGGCCAATGGCTCTGCAATCACAGCCTCCAGTTCCTTTAGCACTCTCGGATGCAACTCGTCCGGCCCCATGGACTTGTGCACGTCCAGCTTTTCTAAATAGTCCCTAACCATCTCTTTCTCCACAGAGGGCTGGCCATCTATTCCCCATGTTGTGATGCCCAGCACAGCAGTCTGGGAGCTGACCTTGTTAGTGAAGACAGAGGCAAAAAAAGCATTGAGTACATTAGCTTTTTCCACATCCTCTGTCACTAGGTTGCCTCCCTCATTCATTAAGGGGTCCACACTTTCCTTGGCTTTCTTCTTGTTGCCAGCATACCTGAAGAAACCCTTCTTGTTACTCTTAACATCTCTCGCTAGCTGCAGCTCCAGGTGCGATTTGGCCCTCCTGATTTCATTCATACATGCCCGAGCAATATTTTAATACTCTTCCCTGGTCATATGTCCAACCTTCCACTTCTTGTAAGCTTCTTTTTTGTATTTAAGATCAGCAAGGATTTCACTGTTAAGCCAAGCTGGTCACCTGCTGTATTTACGATTCTTTCTACACATCAGGATGTTTTGTCCCTGTAACCTCAATAAGGATTCTTTAAAATACAGCCAGCTCTCCTGGACTCCTTTCCCCCTCATGTTATTCTCCCAGAGGATCTTGCCCATCAGTTCCCTGAGGGAGTCAAAGTCTGCTTTTCTGAAGTCCAGGGTCCGTATTCTGCTGCTTTCCTTTCTTCCTTGTGTCAGGATCCTGAACTCGACCATCTCATGGTCACTGCCTCCCAGGTTCCCATCCACTTTTGCTTCCCCTACTAATTCTTCCCTGTTTGTGAGCAGCAGGTCAAGAAGAGCTCTGCCCTTAGTTGGTTCCTCCAGCACTTGCACCAGGAAATTGTCCCCTACATTTTCCAAAAACTTCCTGGATTGTCTGTGCACCGCTGTATTGCTCTCCCAGCAGATATCAGGGTGATTGAAGTTTCCCATGAGAACCAGGGCCTGCAATCTAGTAACTTCTGCGAGTTGCCGGAAGAAAGCCTCGTCCACCTCATCCCCCTGGTCCGGTGGCCTATAGTAGACTCCCACCACGACATCACCCTTGTTGCTCACACTTCTAAACTTAATCCAGAGACTCTCAGGTTTTTCTGCAGTTTCATACTTGAGCTCTGAGCAGTCATACTGCTCTCTTACATACAGTGCAACTCCCCCACCTTTTCTGCCCTGCCTGTCCTTCCTGAACAGCTTATATCCATCCATGACAGTACTCCAGTCATGTGAGTTATCCCACCAAGTCTCTGTTATTCCAATCACATCATAATTCCTTGACTGCCAGGACTTCCAGTTCTCCCTGCTTTTTTCCCAGGCTTCGTGCATTTGTGTACAGGCACTTGAGATAACCCACTGATCGTCCCTCTTTCTCAGTATGAGGCAGGAGCCCTCCCCTCTCATGTGCTCCTGCTTGTGCTTCCTCCCGGTATCCCACTTCCCCACTTACCTCAGGGCTTTGGTCTCCTTCCCCTGGTGAACCTAGTTTAAAGCCCTCCTCCCTAGGTTAGCCAGCCTGCTTGCGAAGATGCTCTTTCCTCTCATGCTGCAGCTGATAAATAACTTAGACATTAAAAACACCACTGCAGGAGGTGACAATAGTTCCCAGGCCAATTCTCAGAGTGCACCAAGGATAAGCACTCCTGTCAGAAGACAGCATTTAAAATACTGAATAAAGGTCTACAGGGGCAGTTTGTACCATGCTCTGGTAAGTGTAGTACATCAGGAAACTGACCAGTATGGGTTAATTGGAATAGCCCAGCTAGCTTCCAAGAGGGGTCACTAACCAGTGGAGATGGGTTCAGTTTAGCTACCTGATTATGACATGGACCACTGGCCAGCAGGATCAGGTTTGGATTCACTGCCCTGCACTTTGGGCTTGCTCTGCTCTACACTTTCTGCTTCAGGATAATCTCTTTATGTGTTACCCAGAATACTCTGCATTAGATGTAATACACAAGCCTGTTGTCTCCAGGCCCCATCACCAGGCAGATTCAGATGCCACAACCAGTTTGGGATCCTACAGAACCAAACCCAAGGTCAGCTACTTAGTAGATTTCAGCAGACCAAAACGGTCATTGTGACAGCAACCCAGTTATTTGCAGAAGTCTAAAGGGAATAACTGGGCTTGCAGCCATCAAGCTCTGTTTACAACTGACTAAGGGGGGAAATTGTGAAGCAAGACCAGACCAGCCTGCTAGCCCTTACAGGGAACAGAGCCCGTGGTCAAGAAGAATGCTGGGTTAGGCTGAGCCAGCATTGCAATATGTCTTTCATCTGTACCAGCTGGTATGTGGCTAGTTCCCAGAGTTCCAAATGCTGGGGTGGGGAGGGGAAATAGACTACATACAGCCTAACAGGAATAGGTGGTATCTCAGTGTTGCCACCGAGGCCTGAAACACAAATATCAGATGTTATTTACAAATGCGTCCCATGGTTTATAATAAAGGACAGGCATTTTCATCACAAGGGGCGAGAAGGCAAAATGTGGCTCTGGAAAAATGGGGCATCTCTGAACTATGAAACCCTATTCTGTGTGCACACATATGAATGTAACCCTTCTGCTCATCAGAGTTGGCAGCAACAAGGGCCGGGTTCAATAGGGGATCAATGGATCAATAGGGGATCCATTCCAATAACACAATGCAAACCGGCTCGAGCCCCCACCCAGTGACCTGGGACAAATATATACCACCCCCGCTGGGCGCCTCCAAGAGGCAATACTTCCCCTCTCGCAAGCAAATAGTCTGAGTGTAGCAAAAAGCCTTTTAATAACAGAGAGAAACAATGTGGCATTATGTTGGGGAAACACCACCAACAGGATTCATAACACAACCCATGAGCAAAAAAACCCACCCCAAGCAAATTGGGGCATGCCCCTTTCCCTTTGGTTCTTGAGTCCAGCAACCCCAAATCACCCAAAGTCCCAAAAGTCCAATGACCCAAAAGACTCTGTCCCTGGTCAGGGCAGCCCCAGAGTTCGAAAGTTGATCTGCAGAGCTTTACCTCCCAACCTGGGTGGAGATGGGACGGGGGTAAGAGGCACCTTACATGATCTGAAGCTGACCGCCCCACAGCTCCATAGGCCTTCGCTTCGCCAGCCGCCCCACAAACTCCTTCATTCAGCTCCGCGGCCCACAAGCAGCTCCCACCATCCCACAAACTGCTCCACCAGCTAGTCCACAAACCGCTCCGCGTCCCACCAGCAGCTCCCGCCATCCTATGAACTGCTCCACCAGCCTGTCCACAAGGCACTCCAGCCGTCCCACAAACTGCTCCACAATATATCTTCAGGCTCCCCCACTACTTAACACAACGCTCAGTGATTTCAACTCTTAGTCAGTTCAGCTCTTTGGTGAATTCAGCTTGCAGTAGGGGAGCCTCAGTGCTGGTGCACCATTAGCCCAAAGTGAGCTCAGCAGCCTGTAACTAGACTCCTAATAGAATCAAAATTAACTCTGATATTCTACAGTGGAGAGAGAAGGAAGTGCAATTAGCATATAAGGCCCTCCCCACGGGGCCCATACCACCAAGTATTAATACTTGTCCCCAGCCTCTCTTAATTCACAGAGTTTTAAAACCCATGACCCTTGCCTAGCGAGTGCTACTTAGTTGATGGTGAGTCCCTCCATCATAACAAAAGGCCAAGTACAGTTCCAAGCACAGTTCCCATAATCAGGGTAATAACAATTTATTCTTCCTGCCCCAATAACAGAGACACTGGGGATCCCACAGCAGCCAAAGTGACCATTTGGGCAGCTATGGCCTCATTCTAGGCAGGGTGGGTGTGCCTATGCAAATGAGATCAGCCCCTGAAGTTCTTTGCCACACCTTACCACCAGATGTCAGGGTGGAGCTCATCCTAACACTGCTTACATGAATAACTCAGAGAGAGAGAGAGAGAGAGAGAGAGAGGAGAAAGTAATTCAGAAGGTCAGTGTTAGTTATAAGCTAAGTGAGTATCATGTTGAAAGCTCATTCTGCAGGGAAATCTGTTACACATGACGCGCTCCCTCTCTGTCCGTATTCTGGTTATGCAAACTCTCTGACAGGACTAGGTCCAGTGCCAGATCTCTTCCGGGATGTCTTGGCTGGAGCAATGGAGCCTCGAGTCAATGACCCTTACACGTGCAGGGAGACAGACAAGAACATAACAGGGCTAAGCCTAAAATTTTGCAATGGAAATAATTCAGAGACAAAGATTGTTACCCATCCTGTAACAGATCAATCTTCTTGCTCAGGGGCTCGGCACAACTCCATCCTTCTTGAGCGAAGGTTCTATTGCCCCTATGTCTCCTAACTAGCTATTGTTTCACTAGCATATGTGCTTAAACATTTACAAAGGATAAAGTAGGCAGCCTGGGAAGGACAAATTATATATCACACACACACACACAAAATCCTAAACACTGCAGGTCTCCAAAAAATATGGGCAGGACTCCAGACACCCAGAGGGTGAGTCCAGTACCCAGCTCCTTCTCCCCTGCTACCTCCACTGAGAACAAGAACAAACAATACAAACTGGTGCGGGCACTGGGGGAGAGGAGAGATTTGCAGATGGGCAGTTTACTGCAAGGAAGGAAGTGAAATCCACCTCGAGGGCAGCTGAAAGGAGAGAAAGCAACCCTCCCTCATTCCCCACCTGCACCCCCAGTGAAAACAGATGGCTGTGCTTTGTATTCTCTGAATCTTTCTGGTGTGGGTGCCGCAGATTATTCCATGTGCAATTACAGGGCTCAACTCACTGAGCAGCCAGCATGGCAGGGGGAGATAGGCCTCCCCACAAAAGACTCCAGCCAAGCAAGAGCAGATTGACACAGGCAGGAGAGGACTGGATTCCTGAAGCAAAAGAAGCCAACTATCTCAATCAGTCTCACTCTGCTGCTTCCGCTCCCATGCTTCAACTTCACTAGCAGAGATGCTGGTTGCAGAGTTGACTAAAGCAGAGAGGGTGCTATCTGGATAGATGCCTTGATGGAAGATCCTTATCCTGCTCCCCTTCAAGTCAATGGGAGTTTTTCTAGTGAGCCCAATGAGATCTTGGGTCAGCTCTATGTCTCTCTGAGAGGACCCTCTCTGCAGAGATCCTGTGGAAAAAAAAGGGATATGTGATCATGTCATTAAAGACCATATCACAATGCACACAGGGGGCTGGATTAAGATTAAACAGGCAACCTTAATTCTGGCATTTCCTAATTTTTGAGTGCTTGACTTTACAACCTTAAAAATGTTCTTCTAACAAGTTTATTCTCTCCCCTCCTACTCCCCCTCCCTTCTAGGCTTTTAAAAGAGCCAACTAGAAAAAATTCCAACATGTAGCATCATATTAACACCAACATAGTTAATCAGCAGGGCTGGAACCTTGAGAACCACTGCACAGGTCTCTGCTACTTGAGCTGTCAGAATGGCTGATAGCAATAGTAGGTTGTCATCCTCTGTGTGGACCAGTTTTGGGATGAGACACACTTTGCCAGTGGTTTTGCAGCTATTTGCTGGCAGCATAGGAATGATGAGACTCAGGAATCATGGGTTCCATTCCAGGCTCTGGAAGGGAGTGTTCTCTAGTGGGAACAGACCCTTTTGCCCCATCCCCTCTCTTCCTCACTGCTGGTTTCTGGTCAGATCTATCTCCTCTCCAATCCCAAACCTCCTTCTCTCTGATTCCCAGTCCCAGTCTCCTTGCTCAGCCAGTCCCATTCTTCCTCCCACCCCAATTCCCAATCCTATTTTCCCTCTTCCCACCCCATTCACTTCCTGCTAGAGCTTCCCAAAGAAAAAGGTTGCCAGAATTTTTTTAGTATGGACAAAACCATATTTTTTTCCTAACTTTATTTTCAGACCAATATTCCTTGATATTCAATTCATGACCTGGCTATGGAGCTGTCAAGCTGAAAAATAGGGGATGGTTAGTTATATGAACCATGTTAAACTTCTAAAATAAAATAAAATCTACTTCCTAGCCTATTCGAGGTTATGGAAAACTATTTCCTCTTGGCACAGGAGAGAAATAACAGATCCTCCACACTCTCATCCTGCAGTTCCTGATTTTCTGGAATTCCTGAAAGCAGTTTGGGGCCTAGTTTTGTTGAGATGCATACTGTGGTACTTGGAATACTTTGTGTGGGCTATGACCTGGATGTACCTAGAGCACTAAAACCTATAGAAAAGATGACAGATAATTAAGCCTCTCGCTTTCTCTTTTAACCTGGGGCTTAATGTTCCATAAAGCGTACACTTGGTTTTCAGAGTTTTCATAGCATCTTAAGCCTCTGAAGAAATCTTAATTCATTTACTATACTTCAAGGTTCTATTTCAAATGGCCATATACTATAATAGAAGAGCAGGGTGCTTGAGGCACGAAACTGCAAGGTACAATACATAGTTTTCCTCTTGGACCAGACTGTCCTCAGGATTTTGCCTGAATCCAGCGCTCTTGAAACAGATGTCCTTATCCTCTCTTGCCCGAGTCCATGAAATTCCAAGGACGGCAGACTACATCTCATGGATGTCAGAAAGAAACCTGTATGTGACTGATTGGGAATATGTCTGTTTTGGACTGTGAACTCCATTGTGTTTTGAGAAGCCCGTTTCAGGGGCTCTACTTTGTACTGTGAATTTCATTTTGGAGTATGACCTTCACACTGCATTGCAACCTCCATTGTAGATTACAGCCTCCATTTGGTGGTAAGGGCCTTGCCTCCTAGCTGAGCGACTACCTCTGAAAAGCTGGCACAGAACCATCAGGGTCATTTAGAAATCAGCGGCCCTACTGGTAGAAAATCCATTGTTCCAGTAAGGAGGAGTCATTCAATGTTGATGACTCTACACAAGCCAACAGGGTTGTGAGGGGGAAGGGATGCAGAGATGGAACCCAGAACTCTCTCAGGGTATGTCTACACTACGGAATAAGGTCGAATTTATAGAAGTTGGTTTTTTAGAAATCGGTTTTATATATTCGAGTGTGTGTGTCCCCACAGAAAATGCTCTAAGTGCATTAAGTGCATTAACTCGGCGGAGTGCTTCCACAGTACCGAGGCTAGAGTCGACTTCCAGAGCATTGCACTGTGAATAGCTATCCCACAGTTCCCGCAGTCTCCGCTGCCCATTGGAATTCTGGGTTGAGATCCCAATGCCTGATGGGGCTAAAACATTGTCGCGGGTGGTTCTGGGTACATATCGTCAGGCTCCCGTTCCCTCCCTCCCTCCGTGAAAGCAAGGGCAGACAATCGTTTCGTGCCTTTTTTCCTGAGTTACCTGTGCAGACGCCATACCACGGCAAGCATGGAGCCCGCTTAGGTAACCGTCACCCGATGTCTCCTGGGTGCTGGCAGACACGGTACGGCTTTGCTACACAGTAGCAGCAACCCCTTGCCTTGTGGCAGCAGACAGTACAGTATGACTGGTAGCCATCATCGTCATGTCCGAGGTGCTCCTGGCCACGTCGGCTGGGAGCGCCTGGACAGACATGGGTGCAGGGACTTAATTTAGAGTGACTTGACCAGGTCATTCTCTTTAGTCCTGCAGTCAGTCCTATTGAACTGTCTTATGGTGAGCAGGCAGGCGATACGGATTGCTAGCAGTCGTACTGTACCATCTTCTGCCAGGCAGGCAAGAGATGAGGATTGCTAGCAGTCGTACTGTACCATCTTCTGCCGAGCAGCCATGAGATGTGGATGGCATGCAGTCCTTCTGCACCGTCTGCTGCCAGCCAAAGATGTAAAAGATAGATGGAGTGGATCAAAACAAGAAATAGACCAGATTTGTTCTGTATTCATTTGCTTCCGCCCCTTACCCATCTAGGGGACTCATTCTTCTAGGTCACAATGCAGTCACTCACAGAGAAGGTGCAGCGAGGTAAATCTAGCCATGTATCAATCAGAGGCCAGGCTAACCTTCTTGTTCCAATAAGAACGATAACTTAGGTGCACCATTTCTTATTGGAACCCTCCGTGAAGTCCTGCCTGAAATACTCCTTGATGTAAAGACATCCCCTTTGTTTATTTTAGCTCCCTGAAGCGAACCCTGTAAGCCGTGTCCTCAGTCGCCCCTCCCTGCGTCACAGCAACGGCAAACAATCGGGCATCTGAGAGTGCTGTCCAGAGCAGTCACAATGGAGCACTCTGATGGGGCTAAAACATTGTCGCGGATGGTTCTGGGTACGTATTGTCAGGCCTCTGTTCCCTCCCTCCCGCCATGAAAGCAAGGGCAGACAATCGTTTCGCTCCTTTTTTCCTGAGTTACCTGTGCAGACGCCATACCACGGCAATCATGGAGCCCGCTCAGGTAACCGTCACCCTATGTCTCCTGGGTGCTGGCAGACGTGGTACGGCTTTGCTACACAGTCGCAGCAACCCATTGCCTTCTGGCAGCAGATGGTGCAGTATGACTGGTAGCCGTCCTCGTCGTGTCCGAGGTGCTCCTGGCCACGTCGGCTGGGAGCTCCTGGCCAGACATGGGCGCAGGGACTAAATTTGGAGTGACTTGACCAGGTCATTCTCTTTAGTCCTGCAGTCAGTCCTATTGAACCATCTTATGGTGAGCAGGCAGGCGATACGGATTGCTAGCAGTCGTATTGTACCATCTTCTGCCAGGCAGGCAAGAGATGAGGATGGCTAGCAGTCGTACTGTACCATCTTCTGCCGAGCAGCCATGAGATTTGGATGCAATGCAGTCCTTCTGCACGGTCTGCTGCCAGCCAAAGATGTAAAAGATAGATGGAGTGGATCAAAACAAGAAATAGACCAGATGTGTTTTGTACTCATTTGCCTCGTCCCCCATCTAGGGGACTCATTCTTCTAGGTCACACTGCAGTCACTCACAGAGAAGGTGCAGCGAGGTAAATCTAGCCATGTATCAATTAGAGGCCAGACTAACCTCCTTGTTCCAATAAGAACAATAACTTAGGTGCACCATTTCTTATTGGAACCCTCCATGAAGTCCTGCCTGAAATACTCCTTGATGTAAAGACACCCCCTTTGTTGATTTTCGCTCCCTGAAGCCAACCCTGTAAGCCGTGTCGTCAGTCGCCCCTCCCTCCGTCAGAGCAATGGCAGACAGTCGTTCTGCGCCTTTTTTCTGTGTGGACGCCATACCAAGGCAAGCATGGAGGCCGCTCAGCTCACTTTGGCAATTAGGAGCACATTAAACACCACACGCATTATCCAGCAGTATATGCAGCACCGGAACCTGGCAAAGCGATACCGGGCGAGGAGGCGACGTCAGCGCGGTCACGTGAGTGATCAGGACATGGACACAGATTTCTCTGAAAGCATGGGTCCTGCCAATGCATACATCATGGTGCTAATGGGGCAGGTTCATGCTGTGGAACACCGATTCTGGGCTCGGGAAACAAGCACAGACTGGTGGGACCGCATAGTGTTGCGGGTCTGGGACGATTCCCAGTGGCTGCGAAACTTTCGCATGCGTAAGGGCACTTTCATGGAACTTTGTGACTTGCTTTCCCCTACCCTGAGGCGCATGAATACCAAGATGAGAGCAGCCCTCACAGTTGAGAAGCGAGTGGCGATAACCCTGTGGAAGCTTGCAACGCCAGACAGCTACCGGTCAGTTGGGAATCAATTTGGAGTGGGCAAATCTACTGTGGGGGCTGCTGTGATGCAAGTAGCCCACGCAATCAAAGATCTGCTGATATCAAGGGTAGTGACCCTGGGAAATGTGCAGGTCATAGTGGATGGCTTTGCTGCAATGGGATTCCCTAACTGTGGTGGGGCCATAGACGGAACCCATATCCCTATCTTGGCACCGGAGCACCAAGCCGCCGATAAACCGCAAGGCGTACTTTTCGATAGTGCTGCAAGCTCTGGTGGATCATAAGGGACGTTTCACCAACATCAATGTGGGATGGCCGGGAAAGGTACATGACGCTCGCATCTTCAGGAACTCTGGTCTGTTTCAAAAGCTGCAGGAAGGGACTTTATTCCCAGACCAGAAAATAACTGTTGGGGATGTTGAAATGCCTATATGTATCCTTGGGGACCCAGCCTACCCCTTAATGCCATGGCTCATGAAGCCGTACACAGGCAGCCTGGACAGTAGTCAAGAGCTGTTCAACTACAGGCTGAGCAAGTGCAGAATGGTGGTAGAATGTGCATTTGGACATTTAAAGGCGCGCTGGCGCAGTTTACTGACTCGCTTAGACCTCAGCGAAACCAATATTCCCACTGTTATTACTGCTTGCTGTGTGCTCCACAATATCTGTGAGAGTAAGGGAGAGACGTTTATGGCGGGGTGAGAGGTTGAGGCAAATCGCCTGGCTGCTGGTTACGCGCAGCCAGACACCAGGGCGGTTAGAAGAGCACAGGAGGGCGCGGTACGCATCAGAGAAGCTTTGAAAACCAGTTTCATGACTGGCCAGGCTACGGTGTGAAAGTTCTGTTTGTTTCTCCTTGATGAAACCCCCCGCCCCTTGGTTCACTCTACTTCCCTGTAAGCTAACCACCCTTCCCTCCTCCCTTCCATCACCGCTTGCAGAGGCAATAAAGTCATTGTTGCTTCACATTCATGCATTCTTTATTCATTCATCACACAAATAGGGGGATGACTACCAAGGTAGCCCAGGAGGGGTGGTGGAGGAGGGAAGGAAAATGCCACACAGCACTTTAAGCACAGCACTTTAAAAGTTTACAACTTTAAAATTTATTGAATGACAGCCTTCTTTTTTGGGGGCAATCCTCTGTGGTGGAGTGGCTGGTTGGTCGGAGGCCCCCCCACCGCATTCTTGGGCGTCTGGGTGTGGAGGCTATGGAACTTGGGGAGGAGGGCGGTTACAGAGGGGCTGCAGTGGCAGTCTGTGCTCCAGCTGCCTTTGCTGCAGCTCAACCATACACTGGAGCATACTGGTTTGGTCCTCCAGCAGCCTCAGCATTGAATCCTGCCTCCTCTCATCACGCTGCCACCACATTTGAGCTTCAGACCTCTCTTCAGCCCACCACTTACTCTCTTCAGCCCGCCACCTCTCCTCCCGGTCATTTTGTGCTTTCCTGCACTCTGACATTATTTGCCTCCACGCATTTCTCTGTGCTCTGTCAGTGTGGGAGGACAGCATGAGCTCGGAGAACATGTCATCGCGAGTGCGTTTTTTTTTCTTTCTAAGCTTCACTAGCCTCTGGGAAGGAGAAGATCCTGTGATCATTGAAACACATGCAGCTGGTGGAGAAAAAAAAAGGGACAGCGGTATTTAAAAAGACACATTTTATAAAACAGTGGCTACACTCTTTCAGGGTAAACCTTGCTGTTAACATTACATACATAGCACATGTGCTTTCGTTACAAGGTCGCATTTTGCCTCCCCCCACCACGTTGCTACCCCCTCAACCTTCCCCCCTCCCTGTGGCTAACAGCGGGGAACATTTCTGTTTAGCCACAGGCAAACAGCCCAGCAGGAATGGGCTCCTCTGAGTGTCCCCTGAAGAAAAGCACTCTATTTCAAGCAGGTGACCATGAATTATATCTCACTCTCCTGAGGATAACACAGAGAGATAAAGAACGGATGTTGTTTGAATGCCAGCAAACATACACTGCAATGCTTTGTTCTACAATGATTCCTGAGTACGTGTTACTGGCCTGGAGTGGTAAAGTGTCCTACCATGAAGGACGCAATAAGGCTGCCCTCCCCAGAAACCTTTTGCAAAGGCTTTGGGAGTACATCTAGGAGAACCGCGAATGCCAGGGCAAAGTAATCCTTTCACATGCTTGCTTTTAAACCATGTATAGTATTTTAAAAGGTACACTCACCAGAGGTCCCTTCTCCGCCTGCTGGGTCCAGGAGGCAGCCTTGGGTAGGTTCGGGGGGTACTGGCTCCAGGTCCAGGGTGAGAAACAGTTCCTGGCTGTCGGGAAAACCGGTTTCTCCGCTTGCTTGCTGTGAGCTATCTACAACCTCATCATCATCATCATCTTCTTCTTCATCCCCAAAACCTGCTTCCGTATTGCCTCCATCTCCATTGAATGAGTCAAACAACACGGCTGGGGTAGTGGTGGCTGAACCCCCTAAAATGGCATGCAGCTCATCATAGAAGTGGCACGTTTGGGGCTCTGACCCGGAGCGGCTGTTCGCCTCTCTGGTTTTCTGGTAGGCTTGCCTCAGCTCCTTCAGTTTCACGCGCCACTGCTTCGGGTCCCTGTTATGGCCTCTGTCCTTCATGCCCTGGGAGATTTTGACAAAGGTTTTGGCATTTCGAAAACTGGAACGGAGTTCTGATAGCACGGATTCCTCTCCCCAAACAGCGATCAGATCCCGTACCTCCCGTTCGGTCCATGCTGGAGCTCTTTTGCGATTCTGGGACTCCATCATGGTCACCTCTGCTGATGAGCTCTGCATGGTCACCTGCAGCTTGCCATGCTGGCCAAACAGGAAATGAGATTCAAAAGTTCGCGGTTCTTTTCCTGTCTACCTGGCCAGTGCATCTGAGTTGAGAGTGCTGTCCAGAGCGGTCAGAATGGAGCACTCTGGGATAGCTCCCGGAGGCCAATACCGTCGAATTGTGTCCACAGTACCCCAAATTTGAGCCGGCAAGGCCGATTTAAGCATTAATCCACTTGTCAGGGGTGGAGTAAGGAAATTGATTTTAAGAGCCCTTTAAGTCGAAATAAAGGGCTTCATCGTGTGGACGGGTGCAGGTTTACATCGATTTAATGCTGCTAAATTCAACCTAAAATCCTAGTGTAGACCAGGGCTCAGCAGAAGCCCAGGGGGAACAGCGGGTGGGAGGAGACAACTCTGGAGTGTGCTTAGTTGAGACTAACAAGTGCCTGGGTGGCGTGTCTAGCACAAATGCTCAGGGTCCAACTGGTTGCCAGATTTGGAGTTGGGAAAGAATTTTCCCCACAGGTCAGATTGTCAGGCACCTTCCCCACAGCATGGGGCATAGTTCGCTTGCTGGGAGCATCCGGGCATATCTTGCCTAATCAAGACCCTGTCACTGCAGGGGCCTCAGGCATTGGTCTCTCATGACCTCTGCCTGTGGTGCACAGTTTAGCCTCCTGAGGACTAAAATGCTATAGTGTGACTAAAGTCTTTGGGTTTAATACAGGATTATCTGGGTGAAATTTAATGGACTGGTGATAGCCAAGAGGTCAGATTAGGTGATCTAAGGCAGTGGTTCCCAAACTTGTTCTGCTGCTTGTGCGGGGAAAGCCCCTGGCGGGCCGCGCCCGTTTGTTTACCTGCCGCATCCGCAGGTTCGGCCGATCGCGACTCCCAGTGGCCGCGGTTCACTGTTCCAGGCCAATGGGAGCTGCTGGAAGCGGTGGCCAGTACGTCCCGCGGCCCGCACCGCTTCCAGCAGCTTCCATTGGCCTGGAGCAGCGAACCACGGCCAGTGGGAGCCACGATTGGCTGAACCGGCAGACACAGCAGGTAAACAAACCGGCACGGCCCTCCAGGGGCTTTCCCTGCACAAGTGGCGGAACAAGTCTGGGAACTACTGATCTAAGGGTCTCTTCTGGCTTAAACTCTATGAAACAATAAAATGGCTGAATCGTTTTGGCTGAAATCTTACAAAATAAAATTCCACCTAAAGTAGACACCCAGCATGGAAATTTCAGCCCAAATGTTTATAGTTTGGCAAAGTTATAAACAACTGAAAAGGGGTCTTATAATGGGAAGTGTCAGGCAACCTTAATACTACCAGCTCTGCCTCTAGCAATTGCATTAGTAACTTTATTAGTCTGTAGGCACCTTGTGGGAGAGATCATGAGTGAAATCCTGGTCCTGGTTAAAGTCTAGTCTACCACTGATTTCAACATGGTCAGGATTTCATTCCATGGGTTTTCTTCTCTGTTGTGAAGCCATTATGCAAATTATATGACTACACTGTTACCATTAAAGAACGAAGCATTAGAAAAACTGGAAATAACTAGGGCAAGTTTCATAGAGCCATCATTAGCTTGAAGAGTTTACATATTCCATTAATGACAATATTTACATGAAAACTCACTCTACCCACCATCTATATCTGACCCACAAGAGTCAGTACTTACCAATGGCTTCAATCTTTATAAAATCACTTATGTGTGTATCTTGGGCTATGTAAAGATACTCATTCATTGAGATAAATGCTGTAGGAGGCGGTTGTGGAAAGAAACTGCGGAAGCCTCATGATTTGGGATATTTAAAAATAGAAAAATCCCCAGAGATTAGCATATAGGGCACTCTTGCACTGCCTTTCTGCCTCAGTGCCCATGTAGAGGAATGGACCAAGTGCGATGTAATACTGAGAGTTGTGGAGGGAGAGGGGGCAGGGGTGGGCTGGGAGGAGAGATATAAATGTGATAGGGTGCTACAAAAATTTTTTACTGGCATGCTTCTGAGATGATCTCATTGCTCATGAATGGCAGAATCACCCGGGAGTTATGCAAAGCACCCTAAACAAGGACCACTAAAAAATTCATAACGCTGTACTCTGCATGCTGCATTCGAGCCCTCTCCCACCACCCATTCCCTGCCCCCCAAGTCGCTCCACCTCTAAGGGCAGCTGCCTCCGTTGTCAAGCACAGGCTTGCGAGTGCTGATATGTCAGGCTCTGATACACTTAATACTGAAGTCGAATAGTACTGTACATTAACTCCCCCAGTAGACTAACCAGAGGCAACGGGATGACTTGTGCAGTGGTGCAACCCAACACCAATGTGAGTATCGGAATCTTGCTGCACCAGTTCAAAGATGAAACATTTTCTAAAACCAGGATTTCTGTTAATCATAATGTTACACCTGAAGGCGGACTCTCTTGAGATCTATTTGGCTGCTGGGCACTGCAGTCTGGTAGATTAGACACAGGAGTAGGAGTCAGGATGCTCAGGGGATGTCTACACTGTATTTGGGAGGGAGCCTCCCAGCCTGGGCCCACTCCTGTGTGTTAGGGGGCCTTTTACAAGTGCACTAAAAATAGCTGCACAGATGGTGCTTTGATGTCGCAGCTGGGGCTGGAGCTGGGGCTCTCAAGCCCACCTCCCCTCCAGGCTTGAGAACCCCAGCTCCTACCTGAGCTGCAGCATCAAAGCACAGTCCTGCAACGCAGCTAGTTTTAGCAGTAGGCCTTATAGATTATTGTTCCCCACAGGCCCCAGTTACTGCCATCTCTAGAGCACTAAGGGCAGGTGTCAAGGCTGATTCTCCACTCTGACACTTCATGTGGAGAAGGTGGGGGCCCGCAAGGATTCTAAAAATTAACACTGGCCACTCCAGGCTGGTATTAAACTCCCAAGGTCACAGCTTCTCTCTGACCTTGGATGAGTAGATGCTGCCACCACCCAAGTGCAACCCCCTCCCGTTTTGAGAGCCCAGGAAGGAACACTTGGGAATTCCTTCCTGTGGGGTACCCTCAAGCCCTGTCATACACACCTCTCCCCCCCCGCCCCCCCGAATCCCCCAGGGGAAGAGCTCAGGGAAAAAAACCAAAGGAAATCAGCTGTTGCCACCAGCTAATTAAATAACATATGCTCAAACATCTTAGGGACACAAAAATACAATCCTGTTCTTAAAGGTAAATTTTATTAAACCCAAAAAGAAAGGAAATACATTTGGAACTTAGGCTTTTTGGTAGATCTTAAAAGAAATCGTAACAAAAATTAAGCATCAAGATAGCTCTCTTGAGGTTCAGCTTAAAGGTTATAAGCAAAAGAAAAGCATCTGGGGTTAGCATAGAGGAGTCCACAAGCCAATAAGAAATAACCCTAATCGCACCTTCCTAGACATTCCCTGATTTACTTACATATCTGGGGTTTTAGATAAAATAGGTTCGAGGTATGAATTGATGCTTTTTCATACCTAGTTTTAAAGCTGCTTACAGCATTGCTCCAGCCCTGTCCTGCTCTGTCCCCTCTCTCTGGAGAGCAACAACAAAACAGACAAAGGGAAAGTTTTCCCCCCCAATTTTAAAAAGTTCTAGCCCTCCCATTGGCTCTTTTGGTCAGGTGCCCAGTCCCTTTCTTTTACCTATGGGCTTTTTTAACCCTTTACAGGTAAAGCAAGTAGAGAATAGCTACTAACAGGGATTTTGTAGCTAACTGGCTAGCTGGGTGACCATAAAAAAGAGCTCTCCCCCACCCCCCACCCCTTCATTTATCACAGCAGGAGTCAAACCTACAAGAGTAAGAGGCAGCTCAGTGGCTCTGCAAGGCAGGAAAGCCCAAGGCCTTGTGGGGAATGGGAAGGATGGCGAGAGCTACCAAGGCCAATGGGATGAGGATCCTGTTTCAGAGACCACTGGGTTCCTGAGCCAGAAAACAAGTCAATTTCTAAGGAAAACATTGAGGCATATGTCGAAAGTCTGGTTCCTCGGAGCAGCAGGTTACAAAACCAACACAGTAGACATAGCAGGGCAGCCTGCTCCTGTCCCAGAGACACTGCTCAGGCTGGGACCAGTGCTGCTCCCATGCAGTTGGGGTGCCCAGTGCAGCACCCCCTGAAGTGAGGAGGGATGTGAACATGCACAGCGCATCATGCTGCCTTAGGAGAGGTCCCTGCCCTGGGTTTGCTCAGTGGGTGGGACCCAAGCCTGCATGTTTTCCATATTTATCAAGCCAACATTTCTCCTTTTTGAAAATCCAGATTTTCCAAAGGTTTCCCTGGCCTCCCGGGACTTTGGGAAGCCAAAGCTTGCCTGCAATGCTAGTACAAGGCCCTCGACAGGTGCTTTTCATCTGTGGCTCTCCAGGGACTTTAGAAAGGTGTCATCCTTTTACAGATATGGCAACTGAGGCGCAGAGAGGGGAAGAGACATGCCCAACATCACACCGCAAAGAACAGAACCCATGTCACTCCCAGGCCCAAGCCATAATGGCACAATCCACTAGGCCACAGCTGCCCCGAAGGCCAGCACTACCTGTAACCTACTGTTATGCTTAATAAAAAGCAGATGTTGGAAACCCTGAGTCTTCCTCACCTCCTGGAGTCACTGTCAGCCCAGCTTCCCACAAGCAGGTCCAGCCATTCTCCCTTTCTAGCAAACTCTGCTTTCGCAGAAAGGACACGGCTTTCCCACATCACTGTTCCCAAAGAACAGGTGTGGTTTGTGCTGATTCAAGCCCTCGGATGCCAAGTTCTCTGGCACGCTGCATCATTAAATATTTACCTGAGCTCCATGGAGGGCACAGGCAGGGTGAGCTGCACCAGCCCTGCCTGACCTCTGGCCCGTGGCCCCTTCCCCCAACCACACCTCTAGCTAGTGCCAGCTGACAAGGATTTTTTTTTCTGGTTAAACTCTTCCCCTCCCCGCTTACCTGCCACGAGGCAGAGGGACCACTCTTCCGGCTGCTGTTGGGCAGGTGGCAGAAAGGGCATCCAAACCTGCTGTCCCTGGCTGAGAGAGAAAAGGGGGAGTGGTTACTCTCAGGACCTCAGGCAAGGAGAAGGGGGAGTCAGGAGAGAAGAGGGACAACCTGGGAGTGGGAGGGACAGAAGGAGTAAATTCCTGCTGAAGGCAGACAGGGAGGAAGGAAGGTCCTGCTCTGGAGAGGGCAGTCTGAATTCCCTTTCAAGTGCCAGTCAGACAGCAGGAAAAAGGGAAGAAGGGGAGAGGGGGCAGTCTCAGACTTTGCTGTTTCCCAGCACAGACAGATATGAACAGCACCAGTGTCACAATACAAGAACAGCCTGTCTCCAGTGGTCAGATGTGAAAGGTTTAATGCCTCCACTTGGGTAGTCTCCCAGCATGTGCAACAGGTGGTATCCCAAGCCAGGTCCCCACCCCATTGCCCCACACTGCCCCTGCACAGCCCGGCGGCAGTCCCAGCCCCACTGCCCCCACTGTCCAGCCTGGCCTCTGCACAGGCAGGCAGTATCCAAGATGGAGTTTCCCACCCTGGCAAGATCAAATACAGACAGGATCCCCTGGTTACTTCAGCTTGTTTGTATACTAGCTTGCAGCGCAGACCAGGGGAACTTGGAACCCCCAGGTTGTATATCAGAGGATATTTTAAACTGCTATCACTGCCTTGTCCTATTTTCCCTTTCCTAGGAATCCCTCTGTTTCTCTAGAACCACACATCACCACCTCCTGAGTAGCAGCTTGCTCTGGGATCTGTCTCCTGTCTAAGCTATTGATGCTGCAGCCAATCAGACTTCCTGTTCATAGAAGCAACGCACAACCCCATTGGTGCCAGCACATCAAGCTTTAAATAAAAACTATCTTGCCCCCACCCACACTCCAAGCCAGGCAGCTGCCATGGGGACCAAATTAAACAGCAACAGCCAGGAGTATCTCAGATATGCCTGACTTTGAAACATTCCCAGAATCCCAGGCGGGAGAGGTGAGGCTGTTCACAAAGTATATGAGGAGGAAACCATCATCATCATCATCAAAGGACCCCTTCCTGAGCTGATCTCTAAGGCCACTCTGCTCTCTGCATTGAAATCTCTGCTGAAGAACCACTTGTATTGTTTCAGAGTAACAGCCGTGTTAGTCTGTATTTGCAAAAAGAAAAGGAGTACTTGTGACACCTTAGAGACTAACCAATTTATCTGAGCATAAGCTTTCGTGAGTTGCAGCTCACTTCATCAGATGCATACTGTGGAAAATACAGAAGATGTTTGTTTTTATACACACAAATCATGAAAAAATGGGTGTTTATCACTACAAAAGGTTTTCTCTCCCCCCACCCCACTCTCCTGCTGGTAATAGCTTATGTAAAGTGATCACTCTCCTTACAATGTGTATGATAATCAAAGTGGGCCATTTCCAGCACAAATCCAGGTTTTCTCCCCCCCCACACACACACACAAACCCACTCTCCTGTTGGTAATAGCTTATCTAAAGTGATCACTCTCCTTACAATGTGTATGATAATCAAGGTGGGCCATTTCCAGCACAAATCCAGGGTTTAAGAAGAACGTCTGAGGGGGGGGGGCGAGTTAGGAAAACAAGGGGAAATAGAAAAGGAGTACTTGTGGCACCTTAGAGACTAACCAATTTATTTGAGCATAAGCTTTCGTGAGCTACAGCTCACTTCATCCGATGAAGTGAGCTGTAGCTCACAAAAGCTTATGCTCAAATAAATTGGTTTAGTCTCTAAGGTGCCACAAGTACTCCTTTTCTTTTTGCGAATACAGACTAACACGGCTGTTACTCTGAAACCTGTTATTATGAAAGGGGAAATAGGTTACCTTGCATAATGACTTAGCCACTCCCAGTCTCTATTCAAGCCTCAGTTAATTGTATCCAATTTGCAAATGAATTCCAATTCAGCAGTCTCTCGCTGGAGTCTGGATTTGAAGTTTTTCTGTTGTAATATCGCAACTTTCATGTCTGTAATCGCATGACCAGAGAGATTGAAGTGTTCTCCGTCTGGTTTATGAATGTTATAATTCTTGACATCTGATTTGTGTCCATTTGTTCTTTTATGTAGAGGCTGTCCAGTTTGACCAGTGTACATGGCAGAGGGGCATTGCTGGCACATGATGGCATATACCACATTGGTAGATGTGCAGGTGAACAAGCCTCTGATAGTGTGGCTGATATTATTAGGCTCTGTGATGGTGTCCCCTGAATAGATATGTGGGCACAGTTGGCAACGGGCTTTGTTGCAAGGACAGGTTCCTGGGTTAGTGGTTCTGTTGTGTGGTATGTGGTTGTTGGTGAGTATTTGCTTCAGGTTGCGGGGCTGTCTGTAGGCAAGAACTGGCCTGTCTCCCAAGATTTGTGAGAGTGTTGGGTCATCCTTCGGGATAGGTTGTAGATCCTTGATAATGCGTTGGAGGGGTTTTAGTTGGGGGCTGAAGGTGACGGCTAGTGGCGTTCTGTTGTTTCCTTTGTTGGGCCTGTCCTGTAGTAGGTGACTTCTGGGAACTCTTGTGGCTCTATCAATCTGTTTCTTCACTTCCGCAGGTGGGTATTTTAGTTGTAAGAATGCTTGATAGAGATCTTGTAGGTGTTTGTCTCTGTCTGAGGGGTTGGAGCAAATGCGGTTGTATCGCAGAGCCTGGCTGTAGATGATTGATCGCGTGGTGTGGTCAGGGTGAAAGCTGGAGGCATATAGGTAGGAATAGCGGTCAGTAGGTTTCCGGGATAGGGTGGTGTTTATGTGACCATCGTGTATTAGCACTGTAGTGACCAGGAAGTGGATCTCTTGTGTGGACTGGACCAGGCTGCGGTTGATAGTGGGATGGAAATTGTTGAAATCATGGTGGAATTCCTCAAGGGCTTCTTTTCCATGGGTCCAGATGATGAAGATGTCATCAATATAGCGCAAGTAGAGTAGGGGCGTTAGGGGACGAGAGCTGAGGAAGCGTTGTTCTAAGTCAGTCATAAAAATGTTGGCATACTATGGGGCCAGGCGGGTACCCATAACAGTGCCGCTGATTTGAAGGTATACATTGTCCCCAAATGTAAAATAGTTATGGGTAAGGACAAAGTCACAAAGTGCAGCCACCAGGTTAGCTGTGACATTATCGGGGATAGTGTTCTTGACGGCTTGTAGTCCATCTTTGTGTGGAATGTTGGTGTAGAGGCCTTCTACATCCATAGTGGCCAGGATGGTGTTAACAGGAAGATCACCAATGGATTGTAGTTTCCCAGAAGTCACCTACTACAGGACAGGCCCAACAAAGGAAACAACAGAACGCCACTAGCCGTCACCTTCAGCCCCCAACTAAAACCCCTCCAACGCATTATCAAGGATCTACAACCTATCCCGAAGGATGACCCAACACTCTCACAAATCTTGGGAGACAGGCCAGTTCTTGCCTACAGACAGCCCCCCAACCTGAAGTGAATACTTACCAGCAACCACATACCACACAACAGAACCACTAACCCAGGAACCTGTCCTTGCAACAAAGCCCGTTGCCAACTGTGCCCACATATCTATTCAGGGGACACCATCACAGAGCCTAATAATATCAGCCACACTATCAGAGGCTTGTTCACCTGCACATCTACCAATGTGGTATATGCCATCATGTGCCAGCAATGCCCCTCTGCCATGTACACTGGTCAAACTGGACAGCCTCTACATAAAAGAACAAATGGACACAAATCAGATGTCAAGAATTATAACATTCATAAACCAGACGGAGAACACTTCAATCTCTCTGGTCATGCGATTACAGACATGAAAGTTGCGATATTACAACAGAAAAACTTCAAATCCAGACTCCAGCGAGAGACTGCTGAATTGGAATTCATTTGCAAATTGGATACAATTAACTGAGGCTTGAATAGAGACTGGGAGTGGCTAAGTCATTATGCAAGGTAACCTATTTCCCCTTTCATAATAACAGGTTTCAGAGTAACAGCCGTGTTAGTCTGTATTCGCAAAAAGAAAAGGAGTACTTGTGGCACCTTAGAGACTAAACCAATTTATTTGAGCATAAGCTTTTGTGAGCTACAGCTCACTTCATCGGATGAAGTGAGCTGTAGCTCACGAAAGCTTATGCTCAAATAAATTGGTTAGTCTCTAAGGTGCCACAAGTACTCCTTTTCTATTTCCCCTTGTTTTCCTAACTCGCCCCCCCCCCCTCAGACGTTCTTCTTAAACCCTGGATTTGTGCTGGAAATGGCCCACCTTGATTATCATACACATTGTAAGGAGAGTGATCACTTTACATAAGCTATTACCAACAGGAAAGTGGGGTGCGGGGAGAGAAAACCTTTTGTAGTGATAAACACCCATTTTTTCATGATTTGTGTGTATAAAAACAAACATCTTCTGTATTTTCCACTGAATGCATCCGATGAAGTGAGCTGTAGCTCACGAAAGCTCATGCTCAAATAAATTGGTCAGTCTCTAAGGTGCCACGAGTCCTCCTTTTCTTTTTGCGGATACAGACTCACACGGCTGCTCCTCTGAAACCTGTCAATCTAATGCAACCTGGAACATATCCCCTGCCCCCTCTCTGCCAGCATAGCACCCTAACACCTGCGCTTGGGTGCAATCCCCCACTGTGCAGCTGGAACCCGAACCACACCCACACGGCGGGGGAACAGGAGAGCAGAGGTCTCCCTGCCCGGTTGCACAGGCTCAGCCACTTTCAAAGCACAAAGTCCTTGGTGGAAAGCACAAAGTCTTCCAGCTGCAGGCTCCTGATCCAGAAAACAAACATCAGGGCCACTGGCTCTGTCCAAGCCCTAGGAGCATGAAACCTTTGGACTGCCCCTTCCCCGAAGCAGTGCTGAGAGCAGCTGGGGACAGAGCTCAGCAGGAGCCTGAGAGCAAAACAACCGCTGACCAACTTTGGCGTTTCTCAGGCACAAACAGGCAGTGGGGATGGGAAACTGGCTCTTTGGTCCCTGTTCCAGGTTCTTTAAGCAGTTATGGCGAAGGAATGTTGCAGCTTTGGGGAGAGCGAGGGGAAAAGCTAGAGTGTGCCCTGCCATCGCTTGTGGGTGCTGCAGTCACTACTGGTGTACAGCTATCAACAGTCACAGACAGCAGTGACTGGGGGAGGAGAGCATGCACCAGACTGCGTTAGTCTCAGTACCTTGCTGCAGTGAGCAAAGCGGCCAAGGCAGGAGAGGGACTGTCAGGGCAATTTCCAATTCTCAGAACTAAAATCTTGGCCACCTTAAACACAAAGTCTCCAAACCCTCACTGTCCACAGGGCACCTCTGCAGTCAGGGATGCTGGAACCCTTCATTTCACCTGAGATGGGTCCCACCTCTGCTGAAAGCACAATCCTAGCCCAGCTGCTAAGTGCACAGCGGTCCTCAGCTCCAGTGATCTGTTGTTTTACGTGAGCACAGCTCCCACAGGGAGAGCAGAACAAACATCAAACTCCACCAGGCAGATTTCTCAATACAGCCTCCAGGGCTAGATTCCCTCTCCGCCCTCAGATGTGTGTAAGGACAGGGGGCAGGGAGTACTGGGTCCAGTGAGCAAGACTGGATCCTTTGCTCTTCTCTCTGCTGTGCAGATGGCAGCTTGAGGGGCAAGGCTGCAGGAAAGAGGGATGAAGATGCTGTTTCCCTTCCAGGGTCCAGGAGGCAGAGAAGAGCAACAACCTTTCATCAGAAGCAAAGCAGACAGACAGCTCTAGTTCTAGCCATGCGCTGCAGACTATGTGGCCCCCTTCTCCATGCAGCCATGGAACCGGAGCACCCTCAAATCATGTTCTCTCTTTCCCCCTGCATCCTCTTGCCCTGACCATCCCTCTGCTCAATGGAAACCACACACCGGGCCTTCTACTTAATTCAGGCTCATGTTCATATAATCCCTCTTTTTAATGTGACCAAAACCACTGGACCAAAGTCATTTGTGCTGAAACTGCACCGACTGCCCCCATGTACTGAGCACCGTGGCAGGCATAATCAGATAATTCAGTCACCACTTCAGAGTTGCCCTTTAACTAATAAGGTCAACATTTGTAATGAGAGAAAAGCGTAGGAAAGGCCCAAGGTTATTAGAAAGCTGCCTAGGTCACTGTGTTGCCACCTTACCAACTTTGTCACTAGATTTAGGGACTTTTTGATTTCCCTCGTGAGAAAATAAGTGTCAAAGTGACCAGACACAAATCTAGTGACTTTTACTGCCAATTACAGTGACATTCAGAGAAAGAAGTCATCAATAAGTATAGTCATAAAATCATTCACAAGCATCTCAATAGTGTTAATAAAATCCACTCCATGCTCTTCGTACTATATTCTGTTACACACCAAGTCAACGTCATTACGTCTCAATTGAACATGTCCTTGAAAGGAATCACATTCCAGGGCTTCTTGGGTTGAGATCACTATAATCTGCAGGTGAGGAAAAGTAGTTTAAGGAGGCTAATTAAATACTTTGCCAGGCACACTTTGGAGAGAGCAGCACATTAGCCAGGGCTTGTTTTTACCCAAAGGTGTTCTTTCTTGCTGCTCTGTAATAGGTAGCACACCCTGAGATGCAGGGAAAGATGACTAATGAAGCAGGCTGGGCAGGGCAGGCAGGTTAGCCCGTGAGGAGAGCTGCACAGAGGAAAGGTGGGGTGGGATGAGACAGGGCCATGTGCCCCAGTGAGGTGGGGGGACATCGTGCCTCCAGGGATGAAGCCCTTATTTCAGGATCAAAGATGGAGCTAGCTTGATTTCAGTTGCCCTTTACTCCTTCCCCTGGCTTGGCCTGGGGTTAGCTTCCCAGCTGTTTTCAGAAATGAAACCCTGGACGTGGGAGGAAGGGGTCTGGCTAGCGGATTTTTGTTTTTAAACCTACTTTCTTGGCTCCCTGCAGCGCTGAGCTCAGGTCAGGTGAATGCCCTCTTCCCCAGGCTCTGGGCCCCCCTTTCACTAACCTGTCGGCTCAAAGCCAGGCTGGCAAGAAATGGAGGCTCAGCTGAAATAATGAACCCAGCCAACCTGGGCTGCAGCATTCAGACAGAGATGCCAGAGGAAGGATGGGCTTGTGGTTAAGACAGCTTTGACTCCTTCTTGTCCCATGTTTAAATCCTGCACTTCCACCCCCCAAGATTCTGAAGACTGACCTTTCCTCTGTAGCCACACAGTTAAAACTCCATGCCCCCATCAGCCCAGTCCATGCCCTCAGCAGTCTGTATTTCAATTACTATTACCTCCTCCCCTCCAATCTCCCTGGCACACACCTCATCGTCCCCCTCACCTCTCCCAAAAAATTGACCATTGCTTCTTCCAAAGAACATGGGATGTTGCTCTGGTCACTGCAGAAGGACCTTCCCTTTTACTCACTAGCAATGGGGCAGCCAGGTGGCTTATCCCAACAGCAGAGTTTGATCCTGCTATGCAAGAAACCATTAAGTCCCATGGAGGGTGCACAGTCAGAACCTCATCTTCTCTCTGGGGTCTGAGAGAGACAGAGCTAGTTCAGAGCATAGCGTGCATCAGTTCTCAGGCCTTCCCCATGACTCACAATATGGAACATTTCTAGGAGTTCTGATTCAGGTGTCCCCCTGAAATAAATTCCCCACAAGGAGTTACTGCTCAAACGTCCACATAACTCCCCAATAATCTCTTCAGAGACAGGGATAGATCAAGTATCTGGTTTCCCCACAGTCCTGACGTAAGCAGGGCAGGGCAGACAAACAGACTCTACTGGGCACACAGAAGTGGGTCTCCGCAAAGCTCTCTAGTAATCACTGGTGGTCATTCTTCCAAGACGGGAATATACTGGAGAAACCCTACTTGTGACACAGCCAGACACCGGGGGAACCTCCAGCTGAAGGCAACCCCAACTCTGATCAGGAACAGAAGGCAAGAGATTCCTTTCTTTTGTGAACCCCTTGGGATAGGGCCCTTGTGCTCCCACTCAACTGTAAAAGACCAAGAACTCCCTGGTACTCTGCACCACATAAGGAGGGAAACAACTGCACACCGCCACCTGTGAGACTGACAGCTACAAAGCCCATTGCACACAGCCGGGCAGGGAAGGCCCAACTAACAAGAAATTAAAGAGCACACAATTGGCTGGGAGACCTTTACCTTGAGAGCACACTGCAATTCCAGGCTGAAAACATGACTGCATTTCAAAGCCAGCAGCTTAGTCACTCACACCTTCCTTATCACCCTCCAGAGACAGGCCAGGCTGCAAAGAAAGTGTTTACACAGGAATGTTTTATATAGCCGGCTCATGCTGCCTCCCTAAGTTCTGCTGCCATTGGAAGTGAAAAGTTCATGCAGGACTTCAAAGCCTCTAAAGGAAACAGCTGGACCCCAGAAGGGGATGCCAGAATCCAGTTATGTGCCTCCTTCCTGTGGGACAGAGGCTAAGGTTTTCAAAGGTCTCCTTTAAGGCTTTTTTCCACTACCATGCTAAGGTCCCAAGTGTCTTCATGGGCCTGAGCTGGTTTGTCTTGTTTCATACTGTGCAATTTCAGACACTTAAGAGCAGCTCAGAACATTCAGATACTGTGTGAAACAATTGTTGTCCTGCTAGACTGCAACTGACCTGGCTGAGGGCAAGGGAATCCTGCAGGGGAGCGGCAAGAAGACGTTGGAGTCTGGGTGAAGTTCTGGGAAAATCTTCCATTGGCCTCAGCACTTGTGTTCCAGGGCTCCCAAAGCATATGAAACCGCAAGCATAATGCTATGGGGTCATGGGCATCAGCAGCCAAAACACTGCACTCCAGGGAAAGGCGTAAAATTCAGTAAATATTGGTCTTCTTATGAGAGATTGCAGAGTCCAGTTAGAGTACGTGATAGAGTCAGGAGATCTCCTTTTATTCCAGGCTCCGCCACTTACTCACTGCATGAGGTTCAGAAAGTCACTTCAGATCTCAGTCTTCTTCTCTGTAATGGAGATGATACTTACCCCTCCCTGCAGGGTGAGGCTGTTAATTAATATCTGTAAAGCGCTTTGGGATCCTCGGATGGAAGGCGCCTGAGAGACCCGAAATAAATACAGTCAGTGCAGTGCAGCGTTGTGCCAGGCCATGGAATGGTGATCTGTATTTTCAGTACTGGTGTTTATTTATGTAAAGAATAGTGAATGTATGGGGAAGAGGAGTCACGGATGACTTCAAGGTTGCAAGTTTGAGCATTGAGACAGATGGCGATGGTGACAGCAGTGGAGAAAGGGGAAGAGGAGGGAAAACAAGGAGAATTTTTTTCTCCAGGATGAGCTTGAGATGATGGTGGGCATCCAAGGCAATGTGTCAGCGAGTGTTAAATATATAGGACCGAATAGCCCCAAGCTGGAGAGGCGGGGGAAGGTGAATGTGCGAGTGATCAGCAAAGAGTCGATTGCTGTAGCGCTGTGCGTGGACAATGCCACCCAAAGGTAAAGAACAGGGGGAGAGGAGGACGAGGAAGAGGAGCAGGAGCAGCCTGGTGGAAGAGCAGCCAATGAGATAAGGTACCAAGAGAAGACAGCCATGAAAGCCAAGGAACCAGAAGGCCTCAAGGAAAAGGAAGCTAATATTTGTGCAGGATTTAGAGGACGTCCAGCACAGTGTAAGTACTCAGTATTACTGATGTTCAGAACAATGACGTTCCCCTGGAGTCCTTAACATGCAAGCTGATTGGTCTGTCGGTACTGGGTAAGGGAAACACCTCACATCATCTGCACCAGCAGGCAGGCTCTGGTGCAGACACGTAGGAGGAATGGGAGTTCCATGAGGGAAAGATGAACAGCAAGATGACAGAGTAGATTAATGCACGTCCACATCAGGGAATCTGGGTCAACTCACAAATGAAGTGAGTTTGATAGTTTCAGTTTGCACCCCGTTCAACATCTGTGCCCAACACAGAGCTAGCAGAGAATGACTGTTCAAGGATAAAGGGCCTGCATCCTCCGATCGCCTGCTGGAGAGAGAAGGAATTGGGGGTACAAATATGACCCCCATGTGAACTATTATATAATCACGGGAACATGTGAAGGCGGCCTGGCGAAAACCTAAATAGCGTTTGTGCCAAAAATGAAACTTGAAAGTCAGCAAGATTGAGAGGCTGTGTTCAGGAAAGTCCAAGACTCCATTCTGAGGCTGTTGCAAGTTATGATTTAGTAACACTGGAGTAGCTGGAGGGTAGGATTCAAAGCATAAGAACAGGGATGCAGTTGGCTCAGGACTGAGGTGCTGTGGAGAAGGCTGGACCCATTTGCACACTGCCTAGCTCCAGCCTGCGCTATTTAAGTCACTCACTTTCAAGAGCTCTGAACATTAGAGGCCTGAAAATCTGCCAGGAATTCTCTGTACGGGTTGTTCACACTAGTCGCGCAATAGGAAAAGGGTTTCCATTGGCATGCGCTGTGTGTTGATACTCTGCTACCCTCTGTGTACTCCAGAGCTTAATCACTCTAGGCCCAGAACATAGCTAGACCCAGTTATTGACACCTCCAAATACCAGGGATCTCAAAGGGGAAATCTGCAAAGGAGTTCCAGATAATCTTGAAGGGGATGGAAATCCAGACATTACCCACAAAACGGAGTCTAAATTGTCTGCTTTCAGGACATCAGTTGAAGAGGAACCACTGTGTAAGAGCCCACATTCTTGTAAGTATCATCTATCCCTCCATTTCTACAGGAGCACTGCCTGGAGCACCTTTTCTTCCAGCAAAACCAAAATCTTTGTCACTCCCTGTGTACGTGAGGGAGGCAGACACACAGAGTGTGTGTGCAATGGATATAAACATTGGAGAAATATTTATGGGAGTTTTCCTGGCTACAGAGCTCTGTTTGTATTGTTGGGTAATATTGGCAAGGAAGTGAGTACTAAATAAAATCTCTTGAGGGGATATGCTGCTGTTGCATATTCTTCAGCACGAGGCTTGATCTGCCCGAGCTTTGAGAATTAGGAGCGTGCACAGGTTTTAACAAGCAAGACCAGTTTATACTTGAGGAATTACAAGGCGCCTCTGATTCCTTAACAAGATGTTCCGTTTTATTCGGCACAAAGACAGCTGGCTAACCAGTTTACTGGCAGCTCCCTTCTCCCATAACATGCTTCTGCACAGCTCTCCTTTGACAGTAAATATACTGTAGCCTAAAATATTAGTTGCAACACTATCATCAATGGGTGCCCAACAGACAGGGTGACTACCACTTAACCCCTGTGCACCCAAGAACCAACCAACCCTGTGGTTTCTGCCTTACCCTACATTATGCAGAGTACCCACCTCATACCGAATCCTGTGAGTCTCAGGGCTACATATAGGGCCATTTAAAGCATGTAAGAAGATTTAGATCTTTAGCCAACATTGAAGAGACACTGCTATGAAGAAGAGAGAACTGGTTTAGGGGCTCTTCAAGTCCCTAACTATGCCTAATTGTCATTGCCTTTCCCTTAACCCCCGCCACTCCACAAAAATGCCAGCTACCACTGTCCATTTGTCCACCTCTCACAAAACCACCTTTGTGCCTACTCCCATGCTGCCCCTTACTGCCTTACACACAGAAGTCAGGTCTACTCTACAGACTTCTGACGGCAAAGCTGTGCCAGAGAGGGATGGGGGAGAGGTGTGTGATCTCTGCCTGGCAGAGCAGTTCAGGCAGAAGCCCATGAAGATATGGCTATACTAACAAAACTGCACTTTGGCCAGTTTATTTTCCCCGTGGGGGTTGGGAGAGGGATTGGCTGAAATAAGCTATTCAGGCAAAAGCCCCATTTTGCCAGTACAACCTGCGGCCACACTGGAATACCTATGCCAATCAAGTGCTCCAGGTGTAGACCGCCTTACCTGAATGCACTAGGAAGAACACTGCTCCTCTCATTTTCAAGCAATGTCTGTGAGAGGCCAGCAGGTCAGGATGACTAGGCTGAGGGGCAGATGGGGACAATGAAGTTTTTTTTCTACTTAACTTTTTACTTCATCTATTAAATGCTGATGTCCAGCCTTGTGGGTTACTTACAAGCTGTTTGCAGTCTGGGGGAATATTTTTGTACAGGGACTAATACAAAGGGGAACTAATCCTGACTGGGTCCTCTTGGTTCTACTGCAATCAAAACCTACAACTGCAACATCGTTGTCTCCTAATGATGGCCCCCAACTCACCCCCTCATGAATTTGTCTCTCTGACAGGCATTTTCTAGTCTACTTGCTGAGAGTCAGAATTCAGAATAAGGCACCAAAGAGTCAGTAGCAAATACACAAGAACTGGGAGTGTTTGCTTCAGCACCAGCAGGCCAGAAATCTTAGGTTTTTGCACAGCAAGTTAATGATTTAACTCTCTTCATAGCTGACTTGCCAGTAAACATCCAAGTCTAGACATTTTATGAAATGAGAGACTATGACCTTGGGAGCTATCAGCTCTGAAGGATGGAAAAGGCCAGCTCATGGCATAGACTATGCAGCATATGTTGGACACTCGCTTTATCTTGTGATGGACAATATACAGCAGAACTTAACAAATATCCAAGCCTTCCCACCACTTACCAAAGAACGCAGCATGAAGTGTCCTATGAATTGCATGAAAATGGACTTGGCCAATAATCTAGATCTAGCTGATGATGCATTAATTGCTTCCTAACGTATTCTGAAGGTTCCAAGAGTAAGTGGAGCAAGTCAGCGTTGGACTAAAGAAACTAACTGTAGATTTGGAGTTGGCAGGTAAAATCCTGGCCTTGGGGAGTCCACAGGAATTGTACAGTAGACTTCCATGGGGTCAGGATTTCACCCAGAACATGGCCAAGGCTACAAATACTTCTGCTGAGTGCCAAACTTCCAGGAGTCAAACATGGGTCTTTTCAAATAATGGTTGTGTAACATCGTTTTACTCCAGCAGCTTATTTATTCATGGGGGCTGGTTTTGTTCTCTGCCCCTATTTGGGTCATTGATGGTACAGCTGAAGGACTCTGCCCTGGGGTTTGCAGTCAGCTGGGTTAGATCTTGCAGTGCTACAAAGGCACAATATTGGTCTCTAAGGTGCCACAAGTCCTCCCTTTTCTTTTTAACGATTCCTGTCACATTAACACTGAAGGCCCCAGTCTTTTAAAACTGATGAAATGCTGCCACCTGTCAGTGACAGCAGGAACTGACCACTTCTTGGATTCCACCTCAGAACATCTTCTTTGGGGTTTTAGGATGGAGCAGTTTGCTGTAAACAAGTTCTCTGCATTCACTCCACATTGCATTAACAATAAAAGGGGTGTATTCCCTTCCACAGAGTGTGTGCTACATTGATGGCAGAGCCTCTGTAGCTGTACCCGGAGGACGGAATTATTAATCGCAATTGGTAGGACATTACAACCCATAGTAGCAGCATGAGCAGATCTCTGATGAGGCTAGACACAGAGTTTTCAACCTGTGGTCTGCAGACCTCTGGGGGTCCGCAAACTATGTCTAAGCTTTCCAAAGGAGTCTGCACCTCCATTCAAAAAATTTTAAGGGTCCGCAAATGAAAAAAAGGTTGAAAACCACTGGGTTTGTCAGTCCAGAGCTGGCCTAAGATTAGATAGTTGGCACAAAGCTCAAGCTTTTAGCCTGAGGAGGAGCTGGAGGCATTGGCAGAAATTTGGGGGCATGGAGGGGTGTTGCTTCCCCAAACTCTATTTTGGTAGTGGGGGGGGGACAATTTAAAAGTTCAGCCACCCCCAAAACAGCTTGAGTCACTGCCCCCTCCCCAGGCAGGCTCCCCCCTTACCCACAGGCAACACATAACGGTTGATAGTGGGGGGTGGGGGGGACGGGACACGTGACCGTCCCATGCATCGCCTCTGGATCTACAGAGGTTTTCAAACATTCAGGAGAGGCGAGCAGTGATGTCGGGGCAGCATGAAACGGACAGCGATGGCTGGTCCCCTATCCCCCCAAATATAGAAGCCAAACTACGCCTAATGCCAGAGGGCAGTTCAGAGAGATTACTAGTTTGGTTCCCAGAATGAAGGGGCAGTGACTCTCCTCACCGGTTACTGCGATTTGGAGCTGCGAAGGAAAATCTCTGCTCCAATTCCTGACATCAACATGGTAACTCACGTCTGCAAGAGTTAGCGCTGTAATCATGTCGATAGGGGCCAGGCCAACACAACTGCCCACGGCTACAATCCCAAAGGGGAGGAAGCCAAAGCAGGTGGCAAACCCCTGCCCTGCTGCAGCACAGCACGCTTCTGGCTTGCAACACAGGTTGTTATGCAAAACAGGTAAAAAAAAACCATCTGAGCCCAGTTCATTTGCGGCCATCACCCTGGCCTAATTTTGTTCCTATTTAATTTTGTACTCTTATCTGTTACACAACTGGCTGGGATTCAAGGACACCCTACCGTAACAGCTCGGCATCTTCCACCCCCGCACACACTTCCCCAAACTCCAAACAGGCTTTTGAACTTTACTCTGGGTACAGGTCACTTGCCCAAAGACCTCCGTGTTTTATGATATCATCAGGCAAAAAATGTATGTTTATTTCCCAAGACGCAGCCCGATGTTATAGTTACCAGAAAGCATCCCCCACCAGATTTTCCATTCATAGCAGCACAAGCAGAAGCAGCTGGGAATGGAGCACATCCTATTCCCCATAAAAGTGGCTCTGTATCTGGCCATTTCCTGTTCTCACACCAATGGCAGGTTTACACACACTATAGCTCTGTTGTATATGTGCCTATGTTCTTTTGTGTCCAACCCTGCCCACACAAATGGAGAGAGAGGTCCCTACCTAGACTCAGTGCTGGGTGCAGCTGATGGTGCATTTCATTTATGCTCAACCTAAGAACGAGGTTTTCTTGGCAGAAAGTTAGGGCTCAAATGAAATATGATTTGCCTTTCTTTACACTAGCTCACTCATTGGCAATGCTGTCCCGTGGGAGAAAGCGTCGCACTGGAGAGAAACAATGGAACCCAGAAGAAATAAACTTTCCAGCTGGGCAAGGGAATAAGTCCAAGAAACCAGTTCCTCATGGGCCAGCCTGGAACTACAGACTGAATTGTGTCTTTATTACTTTACATGGAGAGCACAGGAGACCAAAGACACAGAAGAAACTCCTACACTAGCTGGAAATACCATCTTCCCTCTGCAGTTCTGTACATTCTGGCAAGGCCATCACAGGGCTTAGACAGCAAAACAGAAGAAGCTAAACCTCTTAAGCTGCTAAATGCTTCCCTTTACTCTTCAGCAGAAATATTTCAGGATTCTTCCCAGACCCAACTCGCACTGCTTAAAGTCTCCTAACTCATTCCTTCCTGAATGCCCCTAGGTAAGGCCTACTTAATGCAGCCAATATGACCCAACCATCCCTAGGCCTCTGAAATCAATTACAGTGCAGAGATGCATCCGATGAAGTGAGCTGTAGCTCACGAAAGCTCATGCTCAAATAAATTGGTTAGTCTCTAAGGTGCCACAAGTACTCCTTTTCTTAGTGCAGAGATAGGGAGCTAACAAGCAATCTAAAACTCAGGTGCCACTTCATGGTTCCTGGGGTCCCTCTCATACACAGCAAAAAACCGCATTGTACTAGCTATGAAACCTATACCTTTATCAGCACCTCCAGAGGGAAAAACCCTACAACGTACTTGAGATAAAACCCACCTCCAAGAGCACTAGCTCAGAACAGGGAGAAAGAAGTGTGATCGTGCGGGTGTGCTGACATCTAGAGCAGTGTATTAGGAACAGCTACAGACGCCAAGGATTCAGGGATTGCATCTTTCTTCCACAGGAAGTTTTGCTGGGGGTCTAACGGGGGCTTGTAAACTCTATTGAGGTCACTAAGAGAACAAAGCAAAGGTTTAATGCTGGAGAGCTCAGCCGAGTGAAACAGTGGTCAAACCTCCTTGGGGATTAGGGTTAGTCAGCATAGGAGCAGGCACAGCTCTCTGAAATGCCAAGCTATTATTGAGGCCCATGAATTTCTCATGTGAACACAATCTCTTTAGGGCTAGAGGAACTAGATAAAATATTCCAGACTTGGAAAGGGTGGACTCCCCAGCCAGCCTTGAAGACTCCTTGCCAACTTGAGGAGCCTTCTCCCCTGGACTGTCCTGGGAGGATGTCATTTTTCCCCAGGAGTGGAAAATGACCTGTAGAATGGTCCTCCATTTACTCCAACTAATGACCTGTAGAATGGTTCTTCATTTACTCCAACCCATGGCCCTCAATGGCATCACATCATAACCCCTCTCTGTGACAAAGCAATAGACATACCTCACAGAGCCTGTCAGCACACTGGCTGGGTAGCAAGAAAGCACGACTCTCTTCAAGAGCTGAGACCGCTGCCTCCCGTTCCCAGAATGACAACTTTGGCATCAGCATGGTGAAGAAAGTGCTGGTGTCTCGTTTTGACATATAACACGTTACCATAGGGCTGGTTTCTTGCCCTTCTCTGCTCCTCACAGCAGTTCTGCCCACTGCCCAGTTTAGCTCTGTCAACTGGGTACTTTCTCCAGCAATAAGGGGGAAAGCTTCATGGTGCCTCCTTCCTAACTGACTGTTTCCTAGAAATCTCCACTTCATCTGGGAGCTAACAGCCTGACACAGCCTTGACACTCTGCACTATTGATTTTGTTTTATTCAGCTGAGAGTTTGATCTGATTCACTGTTTAATCCACTGATTTCCAGCAAAGCAAGGGACATTCAAAGCACAGGGAGTTAGATGCTTTTCCTGTCAGGACTGCAAGCTGGCGGGGGGGGGACACATGCACTCTTCTAGGAAGGCCAGAATTTTGCTTCTGGTGTTGAAAAGCTTTCCCAGCTGGCTTCAAAGTATTAAAATAAAATAAATTCAGTGGCATTTCCTTGCCAAATGAGAGGGTATCAGTATGCACTTACTTTAAGCAAGGCTAGGCAGGAAATGAATATGTTTGACCACAGCAAACTTGGTAGGGAGCATGCCATTACTGGCCACAGTGGAAAGTGGCACCTCATCTTTCAGGGTTATAAAGCGCTGCTAAATTTAACTGGGAAGGAGGTTGGTATTAGGGGAAATATAACTAGGATGAAAGGAGAAATTGTATGCTGTGGTTTAGTATCATGAAAAAGGGCCTTGACTAATGAAATCCAACAATATCTGTGTTCTTCTGTATTTAGAATGCAAAGTCTTTGGGGATCATGGGTCCATGAGGTTGCAGGGCTCAGTGGTGCAATCCTGACACTAATTATCCCTGTTCTCAACCCATGGTGTGTACGCACTGAAGAGAGCCAAACCCAGTACTGTGGTGGCAATGCATGGGATCAGAATCTGTGTTCTAAGCCCGCCCCCTCCATGCTTGAGAGGGCTTGGAAGCAGCATGCCCTTTTCTTGGAGGCAGTGACCTCTCCTGTTCCCAGAGGGGTTTAGGGTGACCAGGCTGGAACATCCAACTGCCTTTCCAGCTTGGTCACCCTAAACCCCTCTGGTTTAAAATTCAAGTTTCTTGCCTGAAAATAATATGCAATGTGAAGGCCCTTAGGAACATGACCCATATGCAGAGTAAAGTTCAAAAGCCTGTTTAAAGCTGGGTGAAGGACTTGTATGGAAGTGGGAGACTGCGGCTGTTTGGGTTACGGTGCCAACTATGCAACAGATGAGAGGAACAACATTCAGCCAGAGGTGATGGCCCCACGTGCACTGGGATTAAAGTTTTACCCATTCTCATAGACTTATAGATATTAAGGTCAGAAGGGACCATTATGATCATCTAGTCTGACCTCCTGCACAATGCAAGCAACAGAATCTCACCCACCCACTCCTGCAATAAACCTCTCACCTATATCTGAGCTACTGAAGTCCTCAAATCGTGGTTTAAAGACTTCAAGGTGCAGAGAATCCTCCAGCAAGTGACCTGTGCCCCATGCTACAGAGGAAGGCGAAAAACCCCCAGGGCCTCTTCCAATCTGCCCTGGAGGAAAATTCCTTCCCGACCCCAAATGTGGCGATCAACTGAACCCCGAGCATGTGGGCAAGATTCACCAGCCAGATACCCAGGAAAGAATTCTCTGTAGTAACTCAGATCCCACCCCATCTAACATCCCATCACAGGCCATTGCGCCTATTTACCATGAATAGTTAAAGATCAATTAATTGCTAAAATCATGTTATCCCATCATATCATCTCCTCCATAAACTTATCGAGTTTAATCTTGAAGCCAGATAGGTCTTTTGCCCCCATTGCTTCCCTTGGAAGGCTATTCCAGAACTTCACTACTCTGATGGTTAGAAACCTTCATCTAATTTCAAGTCTAAACTTCCTGATGGCCAGTTTATATCCACTTGTTCTTGTGTCCACATTGGTATTGAGCTTAAATAATTCCTCTCCCTCTCCGGTATTTATCCCTCTGATATATTTATAGAGAGCAATCATATCTCCCCTCAATCTTCTTTTGGTTAGGCTAAACAAGCCAAGCTCCTTGAGTCTCCTTTCATAAGACAGGTTTTCCATTCCTCGGATCATCCTAGTAGCCCTTCTTTGTACCTGTTCCAGTTTGAATTCATCCTTCTTAAACATGGGAGACCAGAACTGCACACAGTATTCCAGATGAGGTCTCACCAGTGCCTTGTATAATGGTACTAAAACCTCCTTATCTCTACTAGAAATACCTCGCCTGATGCATCCCAAGACCGCATTAGCTTTTTTCACGGCCATATCACATTGGCGGCTCAAAGTCATCCTATGATCAACCAATACTCCAAGGTCCTTCTCCGTTACTTCTAATTGATGCATCCCCAGCTTATAACTACAATTCTTGTTATTAATCCCTAAATGCATGACCTTACACTTCTCACTATTAAATTTCATCCTATTACTATTACTTCAGTTTACAAGGTCATCCAGATCCTCCTGTATGATATCCCTGTCCTTCTCTAAATTGGCAATACCTCCCAGCTTTGTATCATCCGCAAACTTTATTAGCACATTCCATAAATATAAAGGGAAGGCTAACCACCTTTAAATCCCTCCTGGCCAGAGGAAAAAATCCTTTCACATGTAAAGGGTTAAGAAGCTAAAGATAACCTCGCTGGCACCTGACCAAAATGACCAATGAGGAGACAAGATACTTTCAAAGCTGGAGGGGTGGCGGGGGGGAGCGGGAAACAAAGGGTTCTCTCTGTCTGTGTGGTTTTTTTGCCCGGACCAGATCAGGAATGCAGGTTAGAACTCCTGTAAAGGGCTAATAAGCAATCTAGTTAGATATGAGTTAGATTCTGTTTTGTTTAAATGGCTGATAAAATAAGTTGTGCTGCATGGAATGTATATTCCTGTTTTTGTAACTTAAGGTTTTGCCTAGAGGGATTCTCTATGTTTTGAATCTGATTACCCTGTAAGGTATTTACCATCCTGATTTTACAGAGGTGATTCTTTTACTTTTCCTTCAATTAAAATTCTTCTTTTAAGAACCTGATTGCTTTTTCATTGTTCTTAAGATCCAAGGGTTTGGGTCTGTGTTCACCGATGCAAATTGGCAAGGATTTTTATCAAGCCTTCCCCAGGAAAGGGGGTGTAGGGTTTGGGAGGATTTTGTGGGGGGAAAGACATTTCTAAGCGGGCTCTTTCCCTGTTATATATTTGTTAGATGTTTGGTGGTGGCAGCGAAAGTCCAAGGGCAAAAGGTAAAATAGTTTGTACCTTGGGGAAGTTTTAACCTAAGCTGGTAAAAATAAGCTTAGGGGGTTTTTCATGCAGGTCCCCACATCTGTACCCTAGAGTTCAGAGTGGGGACGGCACCTTGACAGCACACTCCCACTTTTTGTGCCGAGGTCAGTAATAAAAAGATTAAATAAGATTGGTCCCAAAACTGATCCCTGAGGAACTCCACTGGAAACCCCCTCCAGTCTGACAGTTCACCTTTCAGTAGGACCCGCTGTAGTCTCTCCTTTAACCAATTCCTTATCTACCTTTCAATTTTCATATTGATCCCCATCTTTTCCAATTTAACTAATAATTCCCCATGTGGCACAGTATCAAATGCCTTACTGAAATCTAGGTAAATTAGATCCACTGCATTTCCTTTGTCTAAAAAATCTGTTACTTTCTCAAAGAAGGAGATCAGGTTGGTTTGGCACGATCTACCTTTTGTAGAACCATGTGTATTTTGTCCCATTTACCATTGACTTCAATGTCCTTAATTACTTTCTCCTTCAAAATTTTTTCCAAGACCTTGCATACTACAGATGTCAAACTAACAGGCCTGTAGTTACCCGGATCACTTTTTTTTCCTCTCTTAAAAATAGGAAATATGTTAGCCATTCTCCAGTCATATGGTACAACAGATTCATTAAAAATTCTTGCTAACGGGCTTGCAATTTCATGTGCCAATTCCTTTAATATTTTTGGATGAAGATTATCTGGGCCCCCCATTTAGTCCCATTAAGCTGTTTGAATTTCGCTTCTACCTCAGATATGGTAATATCTACCTTCATAGCCTCATTCCCATTTGTCATGCTACCATTATCCCTAAGATCCTCTTTAGCCTTATTAAAGACTGAAGCAAAGTATTTGTTTAGATATTGGGCCATGCCTAGATTATCCTTGACCTCCACTCCATCCTCAGTGTTTATCGGTCCCACTTCTTCTTTCTTTGTTTTCTTCTTATTTATATGGCTATAGAACCTTTTACTATCGGTTTTAATTCCCTTTGCAAGGTCCTTCTCACTTTATCCCTACACGTTCTGGCCTCAATACAGTAGCTTTCCTTGCTGATCCCTCCCATCTTCCACTCCCTGTATGCTTTCTGCTTTTTCTTAGTCCCCTCTCTGAGATTCTTGCTCATCCAGCTTGGTCTACAACTCCTGCCTATGAATCTTTCCCCCTTTCTTGGGATGCAGGCTTCAGATAGCTTCTGCAGCTTTGACTTGAAGTAATCCCAGGCCTCCTCTGCCTTTAGATCCATAAGTTCTTCAGACCAATCCACTTCCCTAACTCGTTTCCTTAATTTCTGAAAGTCAGCCCTTTTGAAATCAAAAACTCTAGTTGCAGATTTATTTCTGTTTATCCTTCCGTTCAGTTTGAACTGAATTAGCTCATGATCACTTGAACCAAGGTTATCCCCTACAACCATTTCTTCTATGAGGTCCTCACTACTCACCAAAACCAAATCTAAGATGGCATCCCCTCTAGTCAGTTCAGCAGCTACTTGATGAAGGAATCCATCAGCTATCGCATCTAGGAAGATCTGAGCCCTGTTATTATTACTAGCACTCATCCTCCAGTCTATATCTGGGAAGTTAAAGTCTCCCATGATCACGCAGTTTCTATTAGTATTTACTTCATTAAAAACATTAAAAAGAGCTCTATCCATATCCAAATTAGATCCCGGCGGTCTATAGCACACCCCAAGCACTATCCCAGGGGAGGCTCTAGTAGTCTTCTTCCCCAATGTGATTTTTGCCCAGACGGACTCTGTCTTATCCATTCCATCGCTTCTTATTTCTTTACATTCTACCTCATCCTTGATAGACAGTGCTACTCCACCACCTTTGCCTTTATTTCTGTCTTTCCTAAACAGCACATACCCTTCAATACCTGTAGTCCAGTCATGACGACTATTCCACCATGTTTCTGTTATCCCTATAGTATCTGGTTTCACTTCCTGCACCAGTAACTCTAGTTCCTCCATTTTGTTACCCAGGCTCCTCGCATTGGTGAACAAACATCTTAATTTTTGCTGTTTGGCCTCGCTCACATTCTGTACCCTATGAGGCACAGTCATTCTACCTCTAGTATCACCTATTAGACTGGTATCTACACTACCCTTCCTCCTTATGTCCATTCTCCTACCCACGGCTGTATCCTTTCTTACTTCGTTTTCTTCCCTCTCAATGCTAAAATCTGGCGTTGAGATTACCTGGACACCTCCCAACCATCTCCCCCAGATTCCTAGTTTAAAGCTCTCATTCGGTGTAATACGCAGTGTGCTGGCAGCTGGAAAGGGGCTGTGCAGCAGCAGGATGGGGGGTGGGGGTGGGTTGTCCCCTGCTTCCACTCCCTGCCCTTTGAGGATATAGCTGTGGGCAGTTGTGTTGGTCTGAGCTCCATGGACAAGGTTACAGAGCTAACGCTTGTGTGTGAAAGATACCACATTGCCTTCAGGAACTGGAGCAGACATTTCCCTTCCCCACTCTTAACTGCAGAGACTGGTGAGGAGGGGACGGGAAAGTCACTGTCCCTTCACTGTGAGAACCTAACCAGCAACCTTTCCCTCCTGCTCCCCTCCGGAGACTGAAAGGCCGATGGGCACAGAACTTTTTTTTTTTTTTTTTTAAACATCTGGCTCCATCCTAATACCCAAAAGCAGATTTTCTGAAGTAGGATCCAATATTGTGTCCACACCTGCAGAACCAGCAGGTGGCAGCCTTTCACTGATTTGAAGACCAGCTCTGATGCCACAGAAAGTTGCACAGCATTAGCACAAAAGCCAAGCTTTTTTTTTCTCCTTACCACCCACACACACAAACCCCACGGAGTCCGGCACTGGGCCTGTGTCCTTCAATGGTACCAACGTACCCAAATGGAGGCACAGAACAGAGCTGGCCACCATAAGCACAGGGGCTGTTCCTATTCAAGTCAACACAGACAAGTTTGAAAAGATTTCAACTCTGTCTAACGCTGGCCATCGAGCACCAGAGCAGCCATCGGCAGAGAAGGTTCTAAGGCAAAATGCTAACGTAACCCTTGGGGTGCTAGCGGTGTAGCTGCATTATAGGTAAAGGTAGAGAGACTCTACAGCCCAGCTGTCTCTTGTGCTAGTGATCTCATGAATGGGGAGGACAAGTTTTCAGAAGACCTACAGAGAGCCAAGAAAGTTCCACACAGGAGTAGAGAGTGCTGCTGTTGAAATGAAACCAAGCAGGTTTATAGCCATGTCACATGCTGTTTCTCTCTTCCCTCCTTGCTTTTTGGGGAGGCAGATGGGGAGGGGATGCTGACACATTACAGATGGATACTCCCCTTAGAACAAAGCACTCACCACCTGGGTGATATGCACCAAGTGCTGCATTGTAAGAGGATTCACACCTCCTCCTCCAGAAGAGACAGTCCCTATTCCCCCGGGGGGTGTAGAAGAACCCCTGCTTCCTGCTGTAGTTGGTCAACACAGAGTAAAGAGAAAGTAGTCTTGATACAGATACTCCTTGCTGGGAATGAAAATATGGTGGTCTCCTGCCAGTTAAGTTTACAAAGCATTTTACATTCAGCTTACCCTCATAGGGTTATATGATAGGGAATTGTATGGATTATGATCCCCACTTTACAGATGGAGTCAGAAAAATTAACTAACTTGTGCCAGGTAGGGTTGCCAACTTTCTAATTGCACAAAACCGAACACCCTAGCCCTGCCCCTTCCCTGAGTCCCCACCCCCTGCTTACTACATTCCCCCTCCCTTGGTTGCTCACTCTCCCCCACCCTCACTTACTTTCTCTGGGCTTGGGCAGGGACTTGGGATGCAGGAGGGGGCTCCAGGCTGGGGCCAAAGGATTCAGAGTGTGGTAGGGGGCTGTGGGTTGAGGCAGGGGGTTGGGGTGCAGGAGGGGGCGAGGGTTCTGGGGTGGTTGAAGAGTTCAGGGTGTGGGAGGGGACTCTGGACTGGGGCAGAGGGTTGGGGCGTGAAGGGGATGAGGGCTCTGGGCTGGGGGTGCAGGCTCTGAGGTGGGGCCAGGGATGAGGGATTTAGGGTGACCATGTGTCCAGTTTTCAACACCTCGGGGCTTACCTCAGGCGGCTCCAGGTCAGCAGTGCAGCGGGGCTAAGGCAGGCTGCCTGCCTGTCCTGACACCATGTTGCGCGTGCCCCAGAATTGGCCAGCAGATCTGACACCTAGTAGGCGGCGGGGGGGGAGGAGGCTCCACGCGCTGCTCTCGCCCACTGCAGGCACCGCACACCCCAGCTCCCACTGGCCGGAAACCGGCCAATGGGAATACGGAGCTGGTGCTCAGGATGGGGGCAGCACGTAGAGCCCTGTGGCCCCTCTGCCTAGGAGCCGGACCTGCTGACCACTTCTGGAGTGCAGGGCAGTGCCAAGACAGGTAGGGACTAGCCTGCCTTAGCACTGCAGCACTGCCGACCAGACCTTTAACGGGTCAGTCAGCAGTGCTGACTGGAGCCGCCAGGGTCCCTTTTCGACTGATGTTCCAGTCAAAAACCGACACCTGGTCACCCTAGCCCCAGGCCACGTGGGGAGGCCATGCCAGACCCAGGATGAGAACTCAGGAAACGTTGCTCCTAGCATCGTTCTCAGACCTTTGGACTTTGCTATCTCCTACAATAAACTGGAGTGAAGGGAGCCCAGCCAGCACTCTAGAGACAAGAAGGGGGAATGTTTTACCATCTAAGGTATTCATATGACTCCTAACACACCAGTAACTGAGCACCTGGCACCCTTTAACCTATTTCCCTCCCATCATCCTTGTGAGGTAAGTGAAGACCTATTGTCCCCATTTTATAGGCAGGGAACTGAGATCCACAGACTTGCCCAGTGTCTGTGGCAGAACAGCAAATTGAACCCAGGTCTCCTAAGTCCTAGGCTAGTGCCCTAACCACTGGACCACCCTTCCTTTTCCCATAGGCTCTTCCTTCCCCATTCCAAGCAAACTGGTTTTACAGCAACGTTTTCTTGTGAAAAAATACACTAGCACAAGAGAGGGCTCAGCTGTGCAGATTAATTTCTGCAGATGCCTTCCCCCCTCACCCCCACACACATATTCCATCTGAGGAGCAGCTCTAGCTGCAAGTGAACACACAGGTTGCTAGCCACAAATCATACAGAAGAGAGATCTCCACAATCCCTGTAAAAACGAGGAACACTGAGATACCTGCAGAATGTTTTTACCTTGTTGAGTTTTGTATTTGAGCCTGTCATGGGTAAAAGGCATATCAGCTAGTGGTAATGCTTGCACGTATTTTGCAAGTGCATTGGATGGGAGGGAGCCAGCTGTTTGTCTGAGGTGCAGTGGGCCCAGCCCTATCCCCTTTTACATGATCTCATCTGGTAACAAGATTAAAGGCTTTTGGGATTTAACAGGCAAGCTCTCAAGGCAGGGACTAGAAGTCAGCACTAGAGGCTTGTGGCTTCGTGGGGACAACAGCTCCGCATTTAGCACATTTTAAATGTAAAGTATTAGCTATATTAATTCTGGCAAGGAAATCATTCATGAACACCTCCCTCCGCAGGACGCAAGGGTGCTGTTGCTGCTTTGCCTGAGCTTTAGGAGATGCATTCTGCCAAGGTTATTAGAGAATGGGCGTCCAAGGGACCTTGGTCACCACTGTTATATTCCCTCCTAAATCCTCAACATCAATAAAAAAGCACTCACCTATTTAAGTCCCTACGTGGTCTCCGGATTACACATCTGTGAGCCTCAATTCATGAGCATCAGCAGTGGCCAGTTCTACTGATTTTGGGTCCCACAGCTCTTCTCCACTCTAAACTAGATAACTTGGTAATTCCCCTGCTCTTTATGTTCCACCATGTAACTTTAGAGCGCCTGGTAAGATACTAGTTTTGTTACATTATCATGTTGGGGTTTTGTTTGTTTTAAGTCCTTACTCTCCCCATTGTTTATTGGGTGCTTCATGGACCTGCCATCCCCTTGTTAGCTACGAGATTTTTGGGGAACAACAATTACGCCTTGGAGGACCATGAAGAGCAACTATAGCCAGCTACGTTGTTACTATTCATTGCTGATGTACTCTTTGTTTTGTTTTTAAACCTAATAAACCAAGAGGGAGGAATTTGATTTTCCTCACATTTCCAAGAAAAACTACTCTCAAATAACACCTAAGGCAGCAGAGAGGCACAACACCATATACACAATTGTCTGCAAGCTGGGAGCTAGACTCCACTATCCCACTCACGCGGAGGAGTGAGAAGTCCCATTGGTTTCCATGGGATTCCTTGCAGAGTCAGATAGCTTTACACACAGTGAAGAGTATCACAACCTGGCCATGTGACAGTGTGCTCCATCACAGAGGAAAAGAAGGCCGAAAGAGCACATGGAACCCACTGAATAAGATAACCCCAGTTCACCTCAGGTCTAATATGACACGAGAGAGGGCAGAACCTGCTGCAGCATACACACTGCCCAGCTGGTTTTCTCCAGCATCCTGCATACTGCAGGGCAGAGACAAAGACAGGGCTCAGCGTTACCTCGAGGAGGCACTTCTCGTAGGGGGAGGTTGCCTGTGGAGGCACAGGCACAACAGATCGCGCTCAGAGAAGCCATTTTGAATATTGTAAGGGATCTGGCAAGTGCTTCTGATTTATGAGCCCACACGCCACCACTCCTGGGCAGCACAGCAACACTACAGTCTTGTGATGTCCCTTAGCTGAAAGTAAGAGAATGAATGTAGGTTGGTGGTGGCTGTTTCCTATTGCTGTACCTTTCTTCTCCCCAGTTGTACTCCTCTTCCCCTCATCACAACAGTGCATGGTGCTGGAATCTCCTCAAGCCCTGTTGGTGACCACAGCTCAAGGGGGCATATTGTTTGCAGGCAGAGCTCTCACCTGTACCACATTATGAAGTATGAGTCATTGTTCAGCCTCCTGGACCCACCCCGCAGCTTCCCTGTGTTGCTCTGCTGCATGCTCAGGACGGCTCGCAGGGAGCAGAGAGAGGCCTGTGGAAGAAAGAGGAGAGCTGCCCAAGAGCCAAAAGTTGATTTCAGACAGGGGAAGGCTGAGGTGGGATGGGGCAGAGGGCTCAAAGCTGCAGCACCTAGAAGTCCCTGGATCCCAAGAGGGCAGTAGCAGAACCCCTAAGACAGGAAATGCTCAAAAAGCTCTAATTGTGGGGGGGAGCCTGAGCAGGGATCATCCTCTCATTCCTGCCAGTGCTCCATCAGAAGCCTGGGCAGGCACCCACTTCCCAAACCACCTACCAGAGCCCCCTTTCTCTTCCCCTGTTTGGACCTCAAATGACCAAGCTATGGAACACCTGTGTGCTGGTTACTTTGTGACCTACAGCAGCCTCTCCCCACATGGGAACACCCTGTGACAGGCCACAAGAAAGGTTTATTTGATTCACAGAGGAGGAAAATAGCCTTAAGAACAGATTTTACACCTAAAAAATATTATAACCTGTTACGTATGGAGCAGCATGCAGCAAAACATGGCTGTTCCCCATTTTGGTCACTTGTCACACATTTGATGGCTTGTGTCCCAGACCGGCAGGTTTGAAGGTTTCTTGGGGCCCAGGGGAGGGGCAGTATGGTGGAAGCATGGAAAGGTAGAGTAGGCTAACTGATAGAACCAAAGGGAGGCAGGCCCATGAGAGGTTGCTGCTGGGGGTCAGACTCCACAGGCCAGATTTTCTGAAGAGCTCAGCATACTGGGGTGCATGGTAGGTGCTGAGCACTTTGGCAAATCAGGCCCTTAGCTAGAGGCAAAAATGGGAACTGAGCTGTTTTCCGAGTTTGATTTCTAGTTGTGGGTGCTGAGCCTATAAAGGCCAGAGCAGAATTATATTCTTGGTGAAAGTGTTAAACATGACACTTCCAAGTTCTCCTGTTACTCATGTGCACAAAGCTAATTACATGCAAGGGGCAGCCTCAGTTTTAAACCTGGGTTTGACACTGACTCCCTCAGCAAATCACTTACTTCTCTGACAGCACTGACCCTGGTGGGGATAAGACCCACCGGCCCATGGTGAGGCGTTGACAATGGTGGTAGGAAATCACTCTGACGCTGAGAAGTGCCCTGTGAGCACTAATCAGAGCCAGCCTAAATATGCGGCACTTCCCAGCCAGCTCTAGTGCTTGTTATTATATGATTTCACAAACTGATCTCTGGCCTCGCACCTCCTTCTCAGATTTCATGCTTCTCCTCGCCTCCCCATCTCTCTTGGTTTTGTCGTTTGCTCCTTGGGTTGTTGCACTCCGCCAACAGGCTCCAATATTTCCCAGTTTTGTCTCTCTCACTTTTTTTGTGCGTAGTCTCCCTTCTTTTTCTGGGGTGGGGGGATGTGAGGCTCTACTAAGATACTTATCCCCACCTGCTTCCCCTTTTACTTCCCTGATGGGCAAGGACAGTTCAGTAACCTCCTGCTGAAATCCCTGCCATCTCCTCTGTGAGGTCCTAGGCTTGCTACTCTCCACTACAGCCTCCAGGTGGAGCTCTTTCCCACTAAATGCATTTTATAACTATGACTAAAAGTAGAAATGTTGCTCTATAAAAAAACCACACACACCAAGTTAACCGCTCAAGGTAGCATACAGCACTCCAGTGATGAATCCTTGCTGAGGCTCTGGGCTGTGGTTCTCCATAGGGACAAGGGCTGGAGGAAGGAATCTCTCTTGCCCCAGGCCATGGAACTGTGCCCTCAGGACATGAGCTATCGGGGTTTCACATACGACACCTCTCATCAGACAAAATGGCCTATCCTCAGCTAAAGCCTCCCCTATGCAACAATTGCTCCCCCCCACCTGGACTGGTGCTCCAGGACACACAGGGAGAGTGGACCCTCTGGACTTCTCCAAGTCCTGTCCACCCACTCCAGAGCAGAACAGTTCCCCTTTGGTCAGGCAGGGCCTACCTCACCAGAGCAGGGTTTGCCCCTTAGACAAGTGTAACAAGCAATTTTATTTATGCCATTGGGGTTTCCTCGTTCAAATGGGTTGCAAAGCACAATGGTAACAATCTGCAGCTTGTAAGATGTTTAGACCCAAGACAAATCTGAGACCAAGATCTAGGGACAATTATACAAATTCTCTCCATTTATGATTTCATGGCACAATAGGAGAGAATTTAGCTTCTACTATGGCCTCTCCTATTGGGATTTTTATGCCACAGTGGTTTATCATTATTAATCATGTTTATTACATTGGAGTCTAAGGACCAACAGAAGGGCCCTATTGTGCTAGGTACTGTACACACACAGAGTTGTAGATGGTCCCTGCCCAAAGACCTTACCATCTACACAGACCAGACACTGATAGGGGAAGAGGTAGAACATGCAAGCAGAGTGAACGTAATGGCAGCAAATGTCGTGTTAGTTCCATAATTTTCTAGGGGAGAAGGGTTTTAATTAATTATCATCAAAATGGAAAGAAAAGGGAAGAGGGTTGAAGGTGACAGGTCAGAGGAGAAGATAAGAGGGACAGGTGTGGAGTGATGCTAAGGGGAAGAGACTGTAAGGGAGAGGCAGCGTTGGAGCTAAAAAACAGCCATTCAGGGCAGAACAAGGCCAGTCAGAACTGTAGAAAGGTTTTCAATGCACCCGTTCAAAGCCCAAGCTCTCAGCCTTGAGGGGATTTTTAAGATGTTGTATCTATTACCTGTTTTTCAGGGATGGAGCTGACAAGGAGAGAATATCAAACACAAAGACCATCATGCTGAGACCAATTTATTGAGAGGGGGGAGGGAGCCATCCATAAAAGCAAGGTGTGATGGGGCACACCCCCATACCAATCAGGAGAAGGCAAGGAGCTCCTCCTGGGGGCTCAGTCCCTACCAGAGACGCCTGCAACTGGAGAAGCAGGCTTCATAAGGGAAGCTGCCGTGCATTGGAAGGCACTGAGTCTTCTTGCAGAGCAGCTGAGAGGGGAAACTGCTGACAAGCCTCTGCTGCCCACAAAGACTTCCGAAAAGACCTTTGAAAGGGGCAAGAGTGCTGCAGCTGCCTCAGTGTGACCCCTGAGAAAGGCCCTGACTATCACACAAGGACACATTACATTGAAGGTGTATAGCACCTGTACCTAATCCCCTTCCATTACCCAATTTTCCTTACATGTTGCTGCACCCCCTACAGCTGCCTGTGGCCAAGACAAAGCTTGCTATGCACATGAACATTTCTGCAAAGGGAAGAATGGAGAACACTTGGTTTGATAATTGGATCGGAAAAGCAAATGCACAGAAACTTCACCCCAAGTCCTTTGCTTTACATAAGCACCAAGGGGGGCTGTAGAGAAGGAGGGACATCAGTGGATCTGTCCCATAGAGGTACCTGTCCCATCCCAGCATGCCACTCAGAATCTCTGTCAGGTTATGGTGAAGGAGAGGCCAGGGGAGCTGGGGTTACACAGATCCAGTGACCATTCCACACCACACAACTAGCACAGAGGCTACAGCTGCTGTTCTAGAGAATAGACTGGCGTAGCAAATGCTCGGCGTTGGAGGCTATGCTGTGTCCCTGGCCTGATGTGTGGGTGGGGGTGCATTTCACCTCCACGAATCCTGCTGTCAAGGTTCCTCCCCCACTCTGAACTCTAGGGTACAGATGTGGGGACCTGCATGAAAAACCTCCTAAGCTTATCTTTACCAGCTTAGGTCAAAACTTCCTCAAGGTACAAAATATTACACCTTGGACTGGCCGCTACCACCACCAAACTAATACTGGTTACTGGGCAAGAGCTGTTTGGACGCGTCCTTCCCCCCAAAATACTTCCCAAAACCTTGCACCCCACTTCCTGGACAAGGTTTGGTAAAAAGCCTCACCAATTTGCCTAGGTGACTACAGACCCAGACCCTTGGATCTTAAGAACAATGAACAATCCTCCCAACACTTGCACCCCCCCTTTCCTGGGAAATGTTGGATAAAAAGCCTCACCAATTTGCATAGGTGACCACAGACCCAAACCCTTGGATCTGAGAACAATGAAAAAGCATTCAGTGTTTTACAAGAAGACTTTTAATAAAAAATAGAAGTAAATAGAAATAAAGAAATCCCCCCTGTAAAATCAGGATGGTAGATATCTTACAGGGTAATTAGATTCAAAAACATAGAGAACCCCTCTAGGCAAAACCTTAAGTTACAAAAAAGATACACAGACAGAAATAGTTATTCTATTCAGCACAATTCTTTTCTCAGCCATTTAAAGAAATCATAATCTAACACGTACCTAGCTAGATTACTTACTAAAAGTTCTAAGACTCCATTCCTGTTCTGTCCCTGGCCAAGACGACTACAGACAGACACAGACCCTTTGTTTCTCTCCCTCCTCCCAGCTTTTGAAAGTATCTTGTCTCCTCATTGGTCATTTTGATCAGGTGCCAGCAAGGTTACCTTTAGCTTCTTAACCCTTTACCGGTGAGAGGAGCTTTCCCCTGGCCAGGAGGGATTTCAAAGGGGTTTACCCTTCCCTTTATATTTATGACACCTGCCTAGCCACCTTCATGCCAGTTCATTTAATTTCATCCTGAGTATACCCTGCAATAAAACTCAGCTATTTATATCTATCCAGAGTAGCACAGGTGGACATACATGTATATAAAATCCATTCTACAAATCTTTTATTCTGTATGCAGCTCTAAAAACACATAAATTCAACCCCAGAAGCAGAGATTCAAATGGACACTGCGTGCTGCATGCTCTGCTTCTCAAGCTATGGTCCATGGAGCCCCAGTGGGTAGCTGAGTTAAGTATTTTGAGGCCAAAGAAGTGGGGTCCATAAGTGAGTGCATCCTTGCTGAAGTGGTTACAGCCTGAGAACACAGGAATGTATGAAAAAGAAATGATTAAATCCATCACAGAACAGCAGGGAATAAGTGCCTTGGAGCTGCACTCAAAATTAATCATAGATCAGGAGTGACGTCACCTTTAAATAAACTGCACAAGACTAGACCAATGGATTTTTATTACTTAAAACAGCAACATTCTTAAATTTGTAATCTGAACTCCCTGCATTAGACCAGTCCCCCATGAAGAAGCCAGGAGTTTAGCCAACTTCCCATTAAACACTTTGAGTAAGTGTATGTTTTCCAGAGTTGCATCCACAGCCACTTCAATCTCTTAATGCTGCAGCCCAAGTTTAAGTCAATTTTAGATATTTCAATAATGAAAGCTCAATCACATGAGTAAACATTTTGTAAAACAAGAACTGCATTCAACCAACGCACATCAAGATGCCTGTTAAACAGTAGGACCAACAAATACAATTTAACTTCAGTTTAGGTCTACACATTGTTACAGATCACTATGGCAGAACACCTAGATGAGGGATGCTGCTAAGACACAGATCTCGTGGTACCTCAGCCCACTGCTCTTGAACAATGGTGATGCCTGGGTCACCTTCCAGATTTCATCATTTGCCAATCCTAGGTTTTCTTGTGTGTGAAAATGAAATGCTTTCTGCAGATTTTTCTGGGCTGGGTCTGAAGATCAGCTACTTTGAAGCTAGTTGATCTTCTCATTGCAACAGCGAGGTTTATCGATATTTAGCAGCCTCTGACTGAACTTCTTTGAAATGCCATGGTTACTATTTAATTTTTGGAAGAAAATGGTCTGCTATTAAATAGATGATCTGCTAGGACAGTGGTTCTCAAATTACAGCCCTTACAAGGGGTCTGTGGACTTCCCTGAGAACTAAGGAGTAGGGGAATGGAGTGCTGGGAAAGAAGACAGGATCAAGGGGAGGATCTCATTCCAATAAAGCAACCCGAAGAAAGAAAAGGATGGAGAATCAGACCATTCATGCCAGATTGCTGCAAATGCTTCCAGTTTATCATGTATTTGAATCTCAGGCTACAGTGAATCAGGTATTTAGCCTACTCTAGAAGTTTGATGGGTGGGTCTTACACCTGAGTTGTCATACCAACACCCTTAAATCAATGTATCTATCAGTCATCAAATGTCCACTAAGGGGAGATCAGTAATGACAGATCTTTAAGGCCCAAATCCACAAAAGGGATTTAGGCATTGTGATGCTGAGCACTGCAACACCTAATTTTTACGCACCTGTCATAAATATAAAGGGAAGGGTAACCACCTTTAAATCCCTCCAGGCCAGAGGAAAAACCCTTTCACCTGTAAAGCGTTAAGAAGCTAGGATAACCTCGCTGGCACCTGACCAAAATGACCAATGAGGAGACAAGATACTTTCAAAGCTGGGGGGCGGGCTGGCTGGCTGTGTAATTCTTTTGTCAGGAACAGATCAGGAATACAGCTCAGAACTCCTGTAAAAAGTTAGTAAGTAATCTAGCTAGAAAGGCGTTAGATTTCCTTTTGTTTAATGGCTGGCAAAATAGGTTGTGCTGAATGGAATGTATATTCCTGTTTTTGTGTCTTTTTGTAACTTAAGGTTTTGCCTAGAGGGATTCTCTATGTTTTGAATCTGATTACCCTGTAAGGTATTTACCATCCTGATTTTACAGAGATGATTCTTTTTCTTTAATAAAAATTCTTCTTTTAAGAACCTGATTGTTTTTCATTGTTCTTAAGATCCAAGGGTTTGGGTCTGTGTTCACCTGTACAAATTGGTGAGAATTGTTATCAAGCCTTCCCCAGGAATGGTGGTGTAGGGCTTGGGGGGCTATTTTGTGGGAAGATGTCTCCAAGTGGGCTCTTTCCCTGTTCTTTGTTTAACATGCTTGGTGGTGGCAGCATAGGGTTCAAGGACAAGGCAAAGTTTGTACCTTGAGGAAGTTTTTAACCTAAGCTGGTAAGAAAAAGCTTAGGTGGTCTTTCATGCAGGTCCCCACATCTGTACCCTAGAGTTCAGAGTGGGGAAGGAACCTTGACAGCACCTAATAAAAAAAAAACCACAGGAACATCACTGCGATCCACAAAGCCCAAGTTATGTGCCTGCGCTCCCTATACAACAAACAGGGAGGGAGAGGTGCCTTGGACTGTAATCCACAAAATCCAGCATGCTAGGAACGGAGCTGCCTAAACAAGCACATGGGAGCTGCTGATGAGAGGGGTGTATCCTAAACCTCACCCCTCTTCTGCAGGGAGGCACCTAACTCTGCTAGCAGTCCCTGAACTGAGGGAAGACAGGTGATCCTGCCTAAATCATAGGTAGGACCCAATCTGGTAGGTGTGCTCAGAGACTGCCTGATTCCACAAAGTGACACCAACCTTCCTTATAACCTTTAGCTGAGGGTTAATACACTCACCTGGGATGTGGGAGACCACTGGTTCAAGTTCCCCTTCTACCGGGGAGGAAAAGGGATTTGAACAGGGATCTGTTACTTCTCAGGGGAGCACCCTATTTGTGGGCCTATAGAGTCATTCTCTCTCTGGCCCAATTTAACTGAATAACTAAATCGTAAGTGGAAGAACTTTAATAGAAAAGATTGAGAGAGCCCCACATCAAAATATTCCATTGCCTAGTGGTTAGAGCATTCAACTGAGAAAAGTGGCAGATATCTGTTCAAATCCCTTCTCTTCATCACACAGAGGGGGGACTTGACTGAGGAGTCTCCCACAGACTGGGGAGGCGCTCTAACCACAAGGCTAAAGGTTATAAAGGAGGTCCCTCCACCCCCAGCTGTTTTCTGGAGCAAGGCAACTCTGAACATGCCTACAGGAGTGGGCCACACACACAGTTTAAGCAGAAGAGTGCCTGCCTTTCCCTCCACATCCCCCATTCATGGATTGCTCTGCAGCTGAGGCAGGAGATAGGTGCCTACAGAGAGGCAGCAGGGTCCATGCTCAGAAGCAGGAACACAGGCATCTAGGGAACATTTGTAGCAAAAACTTGGGCACCAAGTGAGTTTAGGTGCCTACAACATTAGGCTGCAGCACAGTTGGGAGTTTTGTGGATTGTAGTGGTGTGGCTCCCACCCTAAGCAATTACCTATCCCTGCTAAGGTCTAATGACATATTAAAATCCCCACACTATTACCTACATCTTTTATGTAAATGGAGGGCCAGCAATATTGGACACTAATTCATTTAAAATTCTGAATGTGTCTCAGTTAGAAACCTATGCACCTGATCTGCCATTTGAAATCAGATTTTACCTCAAGCTTTTTAGGACCAAATCCTGTTCCCATTTTGAATGCAATGGCAAAACTCCACTGACTTTAAAGAAAGCAGAATTTTGCCCTCACTGCCACCTTTATGTCTCTTGGTGCTCTGAAGTAATCATCACTGCAATGTGGCTTTAATAACCCAGAATTCACAGAAATTTCAGAATCAACCAAAATACCCACCCCTTCGATGGCCACCACTATCTCCCTCCCCGCAATGAAAAATTCATGCATGAAGCACTCTGTAAATTACTAGATTTTAATAGTAATTTAAGTCCTTTGCATATTCTGGAAACCATGTGAATATCTAACAACGTTTTTTCCAGCTTTCCACAAATAAAATTGTCAGCCCCTTTGTCTGTATTTATTCCTGGAGTAGAAACAATGACCAAGCAATTAATCTAACAGCATGTTTCTAATTTTTCTAAAATAAGAATGAAGATTTTTCTCTTTAAACAAAAAACAGACTAGCAACGGGTTTCAAATACATATACAGATCATAGTACATTGGAAAAGGAGCTCGAAAGGTGGCTCTTAGAAATGCAGGCTTAAATAGAAATATACAGTCTACAAGAATCTTCACAATTTAGAAAAAATGTCAAACATTGATGTCCAAGTAAGGAGTCCAAAGGGACTGAGTGGTGGTAGCTGTTCAATGATGTCATCCCACACACTTTCAAGGAGACAGTGCCCTTTTTAGCTTTCGACTAAATACAAACAATGCCTGAGACCAAGGAGCAGATTTTCATCAGTGCTGCAGCATGAACTGCTGCATAGCTTGAATGCATGCACAGCAGCTGATTTTGAAGATACGCAGGGATATGAGCTGCATAGTTCTGGGGGTGAGGAGGTCCAGAATCAGTCTCTACATATCATAAAAGGTGCATCACAGATAACAAAACTTAATTAGTCTGGCTCTTTTTTGATATAATTTCATTTAGATGAAAGTTACGACTATAAATTTAATTACACATACAAATCAAAAGGAAACACTACTACTTTTTACAATGCATTCCATTGGCACTTATAATACATCTGCTAACAATTCATATTGTAAAAGGTATAGGAAATACACAAACCTGTATAGCATCTAACCAATATTATTACACTTATCTCATTAAGCTTACATCTGATACACTTGTTTTCAATTACATTACCAATCACAGAATTCACAGAATTCATTAAGAAACTCATTATTTACATCAAAATATTCAGCAACACAATATAAACAGAAAAGAGCTAAGAGCTCACACCCTTGTGTTAACCTGAATTTGTTCGTTCACTCATCTATCTACAGTATTATTGCTTAATCAGGCCCCAAACCTAAAAGAATAAATGGCTCCAGGAGTTTTTCTTCACTTGTTTTAATAACTATCTTGAAGCTGCTCTCCATATTTGAGTGGTTATATACATGGGCTTAACATCAAAAGAAAGTATCCCCCTTTAAGCAAAGCCAGATTGTACAAAAATCTCAATATTCTAAACTGTTAAGGCAGTATATATACACAGGAGCTGTTCAGGGAGTAAAAACCCATCCCCAGTAAGTGTTAACATTCTGGACATACAGCAGTTTTCCTTTTGCGCACTAAGTTGTATGTGTTGCCTTCATTTTCTGCATAAATCATAAATTAATGAGTTATATCAACCGCATTTCAGCAAATGCCTGGAACATCAGAATTCTTTTATAACAATTTATCATGCAACTTAACAGATTCTAAGTAGCAGAAATACCTTAAATCTCAGTCTATGAAGTTTTCCCTCTTCCCTTATTCCTTCTTCCATATTCTAACAATGTCTAACACCTATGTTTCAATAAGTTTTACATTAAATACAATCACATATCATGGGCTGCATAAACCCCGAGTTCTCAGTACATTCCATGGCTAGAATTTTCTGATTTTCTAGTTTTATATTTAAAAAATGGAGATTGCTCAATGGATACCTTAGGTCACTGTGTGGTATTAGCGTTACAGTTTTACATATCAACGATTCTGGTTTCCTCAGGGACTCTGGCACATTCGCCATGTTTTGTACAAGATCCCTGAGAACTTATCACAGCATGAGTAATTCACAACTCAAAACATGTTCAAGTGCTTGACTCTACATGAAGTTCAAGCTAGTTTCTTATTGTTCTCTGTGTTGTGCACCAATGCCAAAAATTCCAACACAAGCTTTGCCGTTTTCCTGGGCCGCTCCACTACCACAGAGTGTCCACAGTTTTCCAAAATATGTACCTGACAGTCAGAAATAGATTTTGCTAGAACATCTGCTCCAGAAACATCCAGAACCTGAATGAGAAAAAAAGTAGTAAGTACCAAAGAAAAAGTCTCAGAGTCCAAACAAAGTTTTTATTGGCTGTTCCATGACCCTGTTTGAACCATCTCTTGGGTATTTTGATATCAAAGTGGGATACTAAGTTACTATGGAATGCATTTGTTTCCCACATCAGATTCTTCAGGAATAGCTCATTGTTGTCCAGGCGTCTCCGCTGGCCCTCCTGCACTGTGTACAAGCTGTGCCTGGTAGTGGGAATAATTCAGGCACTGACCACATGCAACAGAATCCTACTGGTTACAATTTAGGTACTCTCTGTGCATGTCTGTGCACACGCATGCGTGTAAGTGGGTAAATCATACACTTCTACCCCCTGTAGCACAGCTTTATAAACGAAGTGCTAACATGGTTTGCAGACCAACAAAAAACAACAATCCTTGTTCATACTGATCCGGGAAACCATTCTAGAACCCTAATAGCAACTACCGAGTATAACAAGCACTGTGGCTAGCAGAGTTCTGCTCCCAGTGTGAACTAAGTCTGACTGTTCCCATCACTTACCCAGTTCCACTGACAATGTTTACCATAGATGTCTCTCCAGTCCAAATGCAAGTCCCTACTTTTATTTCCATTTCATCTGAATTTCCCTATCACTTAACATGATCTATGAGCATAGGAGAGGATTTAAACAGACAAGGGTTCTCTCTGGCTCCCCTGCCTGGTTTTGAGGTCTTGTGGCAACTCAGGCTACTCTACAGCAGCCTCAGCCACAGTTTGAGCCCTGCTTCCCTCTTAGTTGTTATCAGCAAGGGCTCCAGAAGCACTTTCTCCCACCAATGCTGATAGCACCTCTCCCATCAGCAGAGGCTGCTCCCCCCTCTGTTAGGGTAACTGGGGAAGATGACTAGTAGGATTCATACAGCCCACACTCCATGGCAGGCAAGCAGACAAAGGGGAAGCCAGCCCTGATCAGGCAAATTCTATTCAAGGTGGACATGACCCCATTGGCAAAGACAGATGTGGGAGGGGAAACAGGGACTCCCGTGGGGAAGGAGTTATCACTAGGGTACCTTTCACAAGCACCACGCTCTTTAAAAAAATGAAATAAAATAGAGTTCCAAGCTCATCACTCCTTTTTATTTTAAAATCCATCCTATTTCCAGCTGGTTCCAGACCACTCACCGGTTCTGACGGTGTTACATCTCCCCTTCTAATCCACGATATAGGCCCCAATTTTGAGTCCCCTGATAGATGTGGTTGGGGTGCAGAGCAGGGCAGAAGTGGCTCTAAGCTCCCTTTCAGTCCTTGGATTCCAGGGCTGTTTGGGAGCCTGCCTGGCTCTGAGTATAAGTTAAAGCAACCTCATAGTTGTTCTAGTTCAAACTCTGCTCCTGGCTTCTTATGAGCCGTGGGAAGTAGAAGAGATCCAGAGAGCACAGTACACTGGCCTCGCTCCCTCCCCACCTCCTACCATCTCTGAAAAGCCTTTATGACACAGACTGGCGTAGGGCTACTCTAGCAGGGGAGCTCCCTATTGCTGCAGCATTTCCACCACCTCTATGCCATCACAACCGCATAAAGGGGCTCTGGTGCAGGGGACAATTGACCTTATAGCCTCACTTCTACACAGCTCCACCCCTGCTTATGTCTCAGCCTGTTTTCCTGTATTCCTTTGCATGCATGCACACAATCTTCTCCTCTCTCCTTTGCAAACGTGTGCACACACACACTCCTCTCCTCACTCCTTAACATTCCCTTGGTCTCCTTCCCAGTCTTGCATCCTTGTGCCTTTCTTTTCCTCTGCCGCCTACCCAAGGAACAGCCTCTCTCTTCCTTGTTGCCAAGACAACTCTTTTTTTGCTTCAGAATTCTTGTTCCAAGCCCACTTCTTTCAGTGAGCTTTCCACTAGCGGCTCCCTCCCTCACGACAATTAAGCAGACAGAATCTGAGCTCTCGGTAGCCAACTCCCTTCCAAGATCTGCTCCTTGTCCCCTTTCCTTTCTGTTGTCTGTTCCTACCTATCATCCTTCATAGGCTCCCATATCTAATTTGACTGGGAGATCCCTGGGGCAGACAGGGACCTTGCATTCTTACTACTGGTCTGTAAAGCACCATGCAAGTCACTAGTGCTAGCTCCTTATGTAACATTCATACAGATGGAAACGGAGCACCAATCCTTTATAAAAAAAAAATAAAACAGGGCAGCAGCAGCAGTACCTGATCTTGTTTTCCCCAGATGATCTGCGTTGGGGCTTTGATCTTGCTCATGTTTTCATGAAGAGCATGTCTGGACTTTTCATCTGTAATTTCTAAAAATACTTTTCAGCAGAGAAGAATTAGTCAAACACAAGTGGGATTTGTCCCATGTACTGTTAATCAGCATGGCCCGAATCCTGAGTGAGTGATTTCCTTTATTCCTTCAGCAGGCTCCTGTGGCTGCCAGTGAGGGTTTGCATGAATCAGGAAACCCTGCAAGAGGGGGCAACAGTGGGAGGAAAACCCTACTGTGTTCTCAAAGGGTGGTACCCCAGCTGGCCCACGGGGGAGGCAGAACAGGATGTAGGGCCTGCCCACAAACCACAGATCACTCCAGGAGCCATCAGTGGGAGGACAGGATGTCTGTGACCTCTAGCATGACAAGATTCTCTCACGGCCCCACTCTGTTAGCAGGCATTAAAGCTGACCAATGATTAAAGCAGATACAAACAGGAGGGGGGAAATTAACTGCTCCAGCCGAGGAGGAGGGCTGCTATCCCAAGCCAGGGAGCTTGGGTCGGGGGGGAACACCCATATTCTTTTAATGAGAAGGGGAGCTGCACTCCCCTCCCCATTACTTCCCCCTTATTTCAGCCCCTGAAGCGGACTCACTGGGGCAGGTGCAGCTGCTCTATCCCACCTCCCTTACATTCAGAAGAGGGAGCTAGGGCCTGGAATAGTCTGGCCCTGAAAGGCAGCCAAGCCTATGGAGAAGGATTTGGCTAGGAGTGCAGGCAGGGTTTTTCTGGAATAAACATCTGATTAATAAACCTGAGGGTTTGTTTTCTTTTTCTCTTTTGGGGGAGTCCCTCTGTGAAGAATGTGTAGTTTGTTTGGAGCTGGGTGGGGACTCTGTCAGCTCACAATACTTCTGGGAAGGGGAAAGAGGGGTGCAGAAGAGACACCTAGACTCTGGCTGTGTCACTCCTCACGGGGCTGGCTGCAAGAGGGGGGATGATGCGTGCCCCATGACACTGTCCCTACCCACTCCTCCACCAGCAGGGAATCTCCACACTGGTGAATCACCCACCACAGGGAAACCCTGTTGTGGAGGCAGCTAGGTCCCCTTCTGCATGAGGGGGATAGATTTGTACACAAACTGGGTACTTAGGATACAGATCAAGAGACTTTGTGTTTGGTTCTAGCAGAGCAGAACCAGCACACTTACATTTCCGGTAAAATTCATTATGCGGGATGCGAACATCAACAAGGCCCTGCAGTATCTATAAATAAATAAGTATCAGGGTAAGAGAACAGATACACCACACATGGCCCACGCGCTGACACTCAGGAGACAGCATGTGGAGAAGTTTCCTGGGGACACTGGACACAAGGCTCTGTTACACTGCTGCAGAGCAAGAGAGTAAGTATATTATTCACACAAGATCTGACTACTCATAAAGGGGCTACAAGCTTGTAGGATAAAAAGGAAGCAGAAAAATGTCCTTCATATTGTGCAGTTGGAATCTGCTATCAAGCCAGACTATGCACTCCTGCCAGGTTGCCTCAGGAGTTATCACACATTTCTTTATTATTCACATAAAATTAATACTTTTCATTACCTTACCTTGGCATTACTAAAACTTGGCATTATTTTACATTTCCTCTTCTCCCATAATCTATTCATCAAAGACTTCCTAGGAAAACATATTGCTAAGTTCCTCTCTCCTCACAATGGAACAATTAACATTTCCATTGCATTTACTAAAAGGAAAAAACAAACAAATCTCTTATGCACTGGACAATAACTTTTCGTCTATCTAGCTTTTCCTGTTATCTATATATACTAAAGGCAACCAGACTTCCCACCAAGCTGCCAAAGAATTTAGATCCTTCCAACAGGGAAGCATCAGGCAAGTATGGCTGGAAAAAACAGAAGGAAAGTGGTCTAAACCACTAAAGATACTAGTTAGATGCAGAAGTTATTGGGGGAGGTTCTATGGCCTGCTTTATACAAGAGGTCAGACTAGGATGATCATAATGGCCCTTTCTGATCTTAAAGTCTATGGAAAATTAGAGACCTTGGAAAATATTTTCCCATCAACATTTTCATCCCAAAGAAGGATAAATCTCCAGAGGAGGGCGGCATCACAGGAGCAAGAGACCCCCAGGAACACTGACCTGACGCTGTCTGCAAGGGTTGCTGTAAAGAAGTTACATTTCTGACGAGAAACCTTCTAAAGTTTCTATGAAGTCAAAAAGATAAAGCTGTTGGTAGAACTATGCAAACACCAGACCTTTTACACTGAACGACCTGTATGTCCATTATAATTCTTCCTGATTTAATAAAATGAAATTAGTCATGAATAACATGCCCCTTTGTAAAGATCTAATTTCAGAGATACTCAAAATGAACGACTAGTCATAAGGGTGACACCTTCCAAGTTGATTTGGAGCACAAGAAGGGGAGGAGAGAGGGATTTTGGCAGAAGTCCCACACCTTCTCATTAGCTCTTTGGGCTCCTTTCATGGAGCATGAAGAAACAAATGCCATGATTACATTTCGGTGTATACTTTAAAGATATACTTCAGCTAGGATCACATCAATGATGTATCAAAGCATGTTTGACCTAGTGAAGACTGCAGGATTGGACCTGAACAAAAATGATCCCTCTCTCTCACAGATCTTGAGAGACAGACCAGTCCTCGCTTACAGACAGCCCCCCAACCTGAAGGAAATACTCTTCAGCAACCACACAACAAAAACACTAACCCAGGAACCTATCCTTGCAACAAAGCCCGATGCCAATTCTGTCCACATATTTATTCAAGTGACACCATCATAGGACCTAAACACATTAGCCACGCCATCAGAGGCTCGTTCACCTGCACATCAACCAATGTGATATATGCCATCATGTGCCAGCAATGCCCCTCTGCCATGTACATTGGCCAAACCGGACAGTCTCTATGCAAAAGAATAAATGGACACAAATCTGAGATCAGGAATCATAACATTCAAAAACTGGTAGGAGAACACTTCAACCTCTCTGGCCACTCAGTAAAAGATTTAAGAGTGGCAATTTTGCAACAGAAAAGCTTCAAAAACAGACTCCAACCAGAAACTGCTCAGCTTGAATTAATATGCAAACTAGATACCATTAACTTGGGTTTGGGAGGGGCTGGGTCATTACACATATTGAATCTATTTCTTTAAGTTAAGTATCCTCACACCTTCTTGTCAACTGTCTAAATGGGCCATCTTGATTATCACTACAAAAGTTTTTTTCTTGCTGATAACAGCTCATCTTAACTAGCCTCTCACAGTTTGTATGGCAACTTTCACCTTCTCTGTATGTGTGTGTATATATATATAATCTTCTTACTATATTTTCCATTCTATGCATCCGATGAAGTGAGCTGTAGCTCACGAAAGCTTATGCTCTAATAAATTTGTTCATCTCTAAGGTGCCACAAGTACTCCTGTTCTTTCTGCGGATACACACTAACAGAGCTGCTACTCTGAAACCTGAAATATAAATACAAATTTCTTGCCCTGATGGACAATTTCATACTGTGTCTTAGGGGGCCAGCATTCTGTGTAAATTGCTAACAGTTCTTTCTTTCCCCTTCCATAAATATACAGCAACGTTACTTGGAAAATTACACTGTTCTTAGCTACATCCTAGATTGTGTCATGTCAGTTTCATTGCCTTTGACATAACTGTTCTGTTTAAAACCCATGGATTTCAGTGAGAGGCAAGCTTGCACGCTCACTCTCTCTGTGAGAGTTATTCTGCTTCAGGCTCATCCTGGCCAAATCTACTACCTTCTGTCATGATTAAAGATGATGACTGACTAGGATTTCTTACCTGCTGAGGTACTTTAAAGCGCACATAAGAACAAAGCTTCAGCATGTCTGCCATTTCCTCAGGCGTTGATGGAATTAAAGGAATCCTGTCAATACGTTCAGACTCTTTCAGCTCCCGCAGACACTTAAGAAATTTGTTATCAGTTGGATATGGCAGACCTACATACAATGAACAAAAATAACCACATGCTAAAATCCAAAAGTGACAACAAGACAGCCCTTCCTAGAGAGGGCAACTTGCCACAGAAGGTAGTTACTTCTGGACATACTGTACATTTGACTGCTGTAAACTTTCACGCAGTCATGACAGCCTCTGGTAATAGCTATGGTAATCAAACTAATAGCACTAAACACAGTGCAAATACACGCCTGCTTTGTGTTCCTCCCAGTCCCCCATTCTTCTGAAGAAAAATAAAACCTCTGGGGGTTTTGTTACATACTATTAAAAATGAACTGAGACTGACGCAGTGTTAATCAAGATATGGTTCTGCCCTGCAACACCATGGCATCTCTGTCCTGTGGGAGCCTCTCATAAATGGAACCTGCCAATTTTACCAAATTGTGTGACGTGGATGGGAGAACCTTTGTAATTTCTCAGTTAAACCAGAATTTCAGCTAGTTTGTCAGTCTTCTCACAAAATAATTCTTTTTATTCTCTCTCTTTCTCTCAGTCCTTGGTAGATCTTGATTTCTCCTGTTTTCTAATTTCCGGAACTGTTTTTCCTATAATTTTTTAAAAGCCTATCAAAAGGAACACTGTCACTTTCCATAGGCCACAATTTACGTCCTTTCAAAAAAATTAAATAAATAAATAAATAAATAAATCCAGTGAATCTCATTCCCAGTGCCATCCATGGAATTAAAATTTTATGACTATATATATATGTATTACACAATATATTACATGTACAATATAATCTATTCCTGAAAATGACTGAAGTTCACCCAGGGGAATTCAATTTCCCATTTCTATGGCCTACTTGCCTGCTTACTCATTCAACCAAGAGGAATTTTATTTATTTATTTATTTATTTATTTTACACACACTATATATGCATAGTATTTACAAAATTATATCCCAGTCCTTCCTACTCACCATAGCTTTGACCCTACTGCTCCCATGGCTGGTTGCCTCCCAAATGCATTACACAGGAGAAAGCCATAAGCAGCAGCAGGGAAGGTGGGTACCCAATTGCGGGTGTGGAAGGAGATGCAGAAGGGGAGCTAGGAGCATACAGTGGGTGCAGAGAAAGTCAGGATGCAATCTGACAAATACTTTACATGTATTATGCATGGATGGTTTGCTTGCTGGAATGGTAATACCACCAACAGCTAATGGGCTGAATAACTCATCACATACAGGAAGATAGAAACAACAACAAAAATCCTGACGAAGATAGAAACAACAAACAAATCTCTATTTTCTATGATCTTTTTCTAATTATTTTTATAGTTAAGCTGCAGCACGACATTGTAGGTCCCCTCATGATGTGGGACATACAATTTGCAGGTGGCAACAGTAACCTGCCCACCAAAATGAATTCTCAGACAGGGAACTCCGGAAGCACCAGCTTTTTATTACTGTATGCATCATTTGCTAAGCTATCTCTAGGTGCTGGGAAATTAACAATGAACGCTGCAGGGAAAATACAGAACCAGTGGAATAAAATATTTATCATTAAGTGACACTCTAGGCTTTACACAACATTTTTGCAAAAATTTTCCCCAACCAGTTCTACTTCAAACCTCTTCACTGGGAGGTGACTCTTCAGGAGTCTGATTTGTCTTGTGAACCCTCAAGTTTCACTTCATTTAAAGACTACTTGCTTACAAAATCAGACATAAAAACACAAAAGTGTCACAGCACACTATTACTGAAAAATTGATTATTTTCTCATTTTTACCCTATAATTAAATCAATTGGAATATGAACATTGTACTTAAACAAGTCATCGTATGTATGAAATTTCAGTCTGTACTGACTTTGCTGGTGTTTTTTTATGTAGTCTGTTGTAAAACTAGGCAAATATCTAGATGAGCTGATGTACCTCCTGGAAGACCTCTGCGTACCTACAGCAATACGTGTAACCCCTGGTTGAGAACCACTGGTTCTAATTCACAGATGCCTGGCATACACACAGACAGTTCTTCACATCACTTTCTTTCTCCAGAGCAGCATAGGCGGTAGCTAGGTAACATTCCACTTTGCTCTTTATTTCTTGCCTTGGAATCACCAGTTTATTGGATAAGAAACAGCAGCAGCAGCTGTTATGACAACAGGGGCCTTTCGTGCATGCAGATAACACTTTGCCAACACTCAGACACATTTGCAGCATTTAATTCCCTAGCTTGTACTGAATAGTCTGGCCAGGTATCAAGACAGAAGACTGAGTTGATGAAATGTGAAATTCTGCATAACCAGGTACTTCAAAATTCACATTTACTGAGTAACTTCCCTTCTTGTAACAGTCTCTAAACAGCTGGAGATAGCATTGGGGAGTTAGTGGCAGATTTGGGCAGAATCAACTAAGGGCTTGTCTACACTTACATTTTATAGCACTCTAACTTGCTGGCTCAGGGGTGTGAAAAATCACCCCTGAGTGCAGCAAGTTTGAGTGCTTTAAAGCGCTAGTGTGGACAGCTCCCAGTGCTCAGAGCTATTCCCCTCCTGGAGGTGGATTACCAGGAGCGCTGGGCGAGGTGGGCGTGTGTGCGCTGTGTGAGAGAGGTTGCAAGGGGAAGGGGCTGATGTCGGGGTTTCCCCCTGCTGCTGTCTGAACTTACAAGACAGCCTGCTGACACACTCTTTGCCCCCCAAAACACAGTCTCTCCCCCTACATACACACAACACACTCCCTGTCACACTCCACCTCCTCCCACTATTTGAAATGTACACTGCAGCCACTTGCACACTGGGATAGCTACCACAATGCACTGCTCTCTGTGGCGTTGCAAGAGCTGCTAATGTGGCCATGCCACTGTGCTTGCAGTTGACAGTGTAAACACACGGCAGCACTTTCCCTGCTGTGGTCTCTGAGGGCTGGTTTAACTCCCAGTGCTCTACATCTGCAAGTGTAGCCATAGCTGTAGCTTTAAAGCAATCTTCCCTTTTAGGCTTTCAGAACATGAAGGACCCAATTCTCACTTATAGTAAGGCCTCTTTACAGCACTCTGCCAGTGTAGAGATGTCTTAAAGCGGGGTCAATGTAATTTACACCCACTTCAAGACATCTTACAGAGCTGACAGAGTGCTGTAGAGAGGCCTTACTGTAAGCGAGGATTGGACCTGTAGAGATGAGACTACACAGCTAAATCCTTCTGCAGGTTTAAAACAGACACTTCTTGTGAAGTCAGTTCAGACCACCTTTCTTGATACCCCCCCACACACCCACTTCCATTCATCTCAGCCACTCCTGTCCAAGCCATACAGCTTTGGGCTCTCTTCCTTAGAAACATCACACAGAGCACAAAGGTAGCTGCCTAGCTACCCAACAGCTAAGATTAGGCTGTTGGCAAGAAGCATCACTGTTGGAAGGTGTTTCAATTTACAAGTTTCTAATCAAATGGGTATTACAAAAACCTGATTTTAAAAAAGGTCTAAGGGTTTCCTTCCACCGTGCTGAAAACAGGAAGATGACACATTTAGCAATCTCTCAGTTACATACGACACTGAACGCTTACACACACATTACCAAAACATTCAGAGCTGCGTGGGGATTTAGCCCCACAGCTAAGCCTCTGCCAGATGCTGGGACTGGACAACCGGGGATGGATCACTCAATAATTGCCCAGTTCTGTTCACTCCCTCTGAAGCATCTGGCACTGGCCATTGTCAGAAGACAAGATACTGGTTTAGATGGACCACTGGTCTGAACTACTATGGCCATTCTTATGTTCTTAACTCACTCCAATTCCAATGGCAATCCTGGAACTAAACCTCTGTGCCTCCCTATGAAGATGTAGGGGTCCACATTTAGGATTCCAGTTACTTTTCAATGTGTCTGTAACAGAAGTAGCTGCTGTGATACCAAACGCCACCACTTCAGGAGAGCCACAACCCTTTGATCTGTAAAAGCCAGTGAGAAAACAGCAACTCTTTCACTAGGCCTGCAAATACTCCTCCACGTTCCTGATCCCTCCTCTTACCTACACTTCCATCTCTGCCTTCCCTTCCCTGCAACAGATGGAAAAACTACTCCCAGCATAGCAATTTCTGAAAACCTCTACCTCGGTGTAGCACAGACTCCAAGATAGCAGAAAGCAAAGGCGCTGATGTGTGTTGTCCTCCTCTGCAGTGAGCACTGTGGATGGGGGACCAATTAAGGCAGCTCTCTTTCTGTCCATATTCTTCCTCCACTATGTACATGTGTGAACATTCCATTTTAAATGTTCACAGCTCAAATAAATTCAGAACTAGTCTTTTTCAAAAGCACAGATTGTCTGTCCCCACAGCTCCAGCCAATATTGAGCTATGCAAACACATTGTTTTCTGCACACACCATTAAAAAAAAAAAAAAAGGCACCTTTGGGCTGCAACTAAGCATGGAACGTTTCAGCCTAAACAGGAGTTTGCTGGAGAAAGCTGTGAAAAAGGGGGCTTAGAACAGAGACTGGAATTCAGCTTTCACAGCATTTGTTACCTCACACTTCATGTGCTGAGTTCCAGGAGTACATGTACTGTTCTGTTAGAAGTCTAATTAGTCTTACGGAGTATAAATAAATCTGAATTGGATTCTAAAATCTCAGTTGGTGCCAAGTATTTCTTCCCACTATCTAATTCACAAAGTGTACACTGGATTCAGTACTACCTGAGGTTCTCTAGGTTAATGCTTTGGTACAGAGTATATACCTAGCTACTTACTGCCATACTCACTTTTTATTGTGCCACTCACCTGCAGGGCATACAAGAGACAGGCTGCAAATCTCTGCTGGGTATTGAGCAGCATAAACTCCTGCAACATTTCCACCCATTGAGGTGCCGATCAGGTGAAAAGGTTTTCTGTTCAGCTTGATACATTCAACAAACTGAAATGGAAAGGGCAATGAGGCCACAGGGACCAATTGCACAGTTACAATCAGAGTCATTAGAAAAAATAAACGTCAAAGCTACAGCATATAGCAATCACGAGCTCCTGGCAGCATTGCAGTAAATCCTAAAAGCAAAGCTAGAGCAGTGTGGTGGATCCACAGAATCTTGAGATTGCCCGTGCGTCCTCTTTAAATCAAAGGAAACATATTTCCCATGGAAGGTGTTGGCTTAACAGTGCTGAGGGAGGACATCACCATCCACAGAGCAGGATAAGCTTCCCCACCTTGTCCCAGCGAAGTGCCTTGTCCATGAGCAGGAGGAACAAGCTCGAGAGCTACAAGAGTAGTTCGGGGTCCATGACCTTTTAGTTTTTAGCACTGCTGAGATTGTCAAATTAGCAACAAGCGTGGAAGCAGCTTCTGTGACAGGATACGTGCCCACTGAGAACACCACTCTCCTTTCCTGCGGTTATGTTTACTGTTTCACAGGTCTGGCTGGTGCTTGACAGACAAACAAGAACACAGGTCCCTGGCCCACAGATGCTTACAAACCAGAAGGTTAGCAAACAAGCGTTGACTATAACTTTCGGTCACTACTGACCCAGGCAGGATTGGAACGGCTAAGGCTTCACAGGCCGTTACCAAGCCTCTGAACCATCCAGCCTCATCTACATCCCTCTTTAAAGGAAAGGAAAACAAACAAACAAAAATAATCTGCAGTCTGATCCACGTTATAGAGAACAACAGCCCTTGCTTCATCTCCTGCCACCTTCCTGCTTGGTCTTGTTCCTCTTCTGTCCTACATTCCAGCCTCACCCATCTTGATCATGCCAGTAAGGAACAAGGGGAAAAAATACAGACTTACAAAATACAAAAATGTGGTCCCCACCTGCTGTCTATTTCAGCAGCATCTTACCAATCGCCTCTCCATTTTAAGAGCTCTGCTGCAGAGCTTATCTTAGGAGAGATTTAACGCTCTCCATTGAGGCCTAATACTCATTGACATGGAGGTTCCTGTACACCACTCTGGCAGTGCAGAGATGTTCGCATAAATAAGAATCTGACCCAGAATATATTATATACTTAATTCAAATGTGAAGTAAAAAAGCAACACAGTCACAAGGAAGGCATCTGCAGATGATGCCAAAGGAAATGGACAGAGGCGCTTGGCAGCTTTTACAGAGATGGGGATTCAATACCACTTCAGCAGTGCTTAATCTGATAGAGCGGTGCGTGAGTGACGGGGGTGGGAGGGAGAGGCTTGTAGGTGGTGATCCTGGATCCCTGCCCATTTTCACTGCTGGCTCTTGAAAAGATTTATGGGTGGAGAGGAACTGAAATAAAATCAGAGTATATGATTGGGGAAAATGCAACGGCTGTTCCTCCACATTTTCCTCCCTGCCCCCCCCCCCAAGCATTTTTCTTCAGCCCGGCCATACACCTGAATTATGACTCTGCATGGCTCAGCCATTATGCTGAAAGGAAAATTTACACATCTTATAATCTGTGCAGCAAAGTACAAAAAAGCTCTCCCATCATACGAAGCTCCTGTGAGCTGCAGGGTTTTAAGAACGCATCTGATTCTGGCACACAGGATCCTAGTTGTAATTTGCACACTGAATTTTCTAATGTATTTGAACGTGCCTAAAGCAGTAAGACTGTTCAGGCTAATCAGTCACACAGCAGGGGGTTAGTCCTTGAAGGAACAGAGGGACAACTCTGCAAACTTCCTTCTGGAGGATGGCTGCAGCTTAGCACATGAAAGAGAGCCAAGGAGCAAAGGCAATACTGGCCCATTTAGTGACCCAAAGGAATGCACAGCTGAGCTGCAGGAGGGGATGGGGAAGGAAAAGTAAATTGCAGTTGCTACAGGCCAGGAGTAGATTATTTCCCCTGCAATAAGAGGAGAGCAGGGAAATTCAGAGGAGTGAAGTTTTGGAACAGCCTTCCAAGGGAAGCAGTGAGGGTAAAAGATCTATCTGGCTTTAAGATTAAACTCGATAAGTTTATGGAGGAGATGGTATGATGGGATAACATGGTTTTGGTAATTAAATATTCATGGTAAATAGTCCCAATGGCCTGTGATGGGATATTAGATGGGGTGGGATCTGAGTTACCCAGGAAAGAATTTTCTGTGGTATCTGGCTGGTGAATCTTGCCCATATGCTCAGGGTTTAGCTGATCGCCATATTTGGGGTCAGGAAGGAATTTTCCTCCAGGGCAGATTGGAAGAGGCCCTGGAGGTTTTTCGCCTTCCTCTGTAGCATGGGGCACAGGTCACTTGCTGGAGGATTCTCTGCTCCTTGAAGTCTTTAAGCCACGATTTGAGGACTTCAATAGCTCAGACATAGGTGAGAGGTTTCTCGCAGGGGTGGTGGGTGAAATTCTGTGGCCTGCGTTGTGCAGGAGGTCAGACTAGATGATCATAATGGTCCCTTCTGACCTAAATATCTATGAATCTATCTATGAAATTACTTCTTTGGGGTTTTCCTGAGGCAGCACACTCACATACTGCCATCTACACAGGGCTGAGCCAAGGGCACAATCTAGCCCTCCATGTTTCACCTTCAATCCTCTAAAGAGAGGAAATCCTGGTTTCCAGTCACTTCAAAGACAAATCAAACCCATATACTCTGATTGCCCAGGAAGGGGGACATGAAGAAGAACAGGCATAGAACACATCTGAAGCCATCACCTGGTGTATTCTTTTAACTTGCCCATTGATGGAGTAGTCATCTAACGATGATCGGGTAGTGCCCTCATGACCAGGCATGTCAACACAAACCAAGTGCAGGTTCTTCGGAAGGAACTGCGGAAAGAAAGCGCTGGGCAGTTAGCCTAGAGAAGGGATGCTATGAAGGAAATTGGTAATTACAGAAAAAAAAAACTGATTTCCTATTAGAATCTCTCTGTGAAATGTTGTGCTGATTAGTACAGTGTGGCCAATGGCTGCACCATATTACATCAGTTCACTGCGAGCTGGTATTATCTTTTATAAGCTTGAAGAAGTTTTATTATTTAAAAAATAGAATCCAAGAAAAAGAGGAGGGGAGATCCTGAAAAAGGGACTGTGTTATGAATGTTTGGTACGTGTACACCCTGTACGAGAAGTGATGAAATACCATGGGCTAGATTTCCTTCACACAAAACTTCTCTCTCACAGCACAACTTTGCCACCACACAGAGATAGTTTCCAGCAGAGCACAGGTAGCTTCTCCTTTGCTGCTTTCCATCAGAGATGTTGCTGGGAGAGAGCAACTTTACTTCCTGCTGCTGGCTCCATAGGAACTCTGCAGGTGGGAGTTATTATGGGGAAGTGTGAAATAAGTACCTCCCATAATCATCCCATGTACACCTTCACTCTGGCAGTGTAAGGCCCCTAAAAACATCTCCAGTGTCAAGGATATGAAGCCTGTTTTCTGAGACTACAACCTCCTCTCCCCAAGCAGATTTTGGGTCTTAAGGGCCTTCCACGGGGACTCTGTCTAGGTGCTGGCACAGACTAGACTGCCAATCTGGCCCTGTAGATTAAATACCGGAAATGACCTATTCACCAGAATTATTATACACCAGACTCCAGCTGTTAAGAAAAGGCTCCATCCTATTAAATATAATTTAAGGGCCTGTGATATACAGGGGTCAGACTGGATGACCTGGTGGCCCCTTCTGACCTTAAACTCTATGGGCATGTCTACACTACAACTTAAGTCAACCTGTGTTACGTCAACTTACAGCTATTGCAGTAATTACTGCAGTGGAGGAAGACCACACTACCTTCTTGTGTTGGTGGTGTGCATCCTCACCAAGAGCGCTTCCACCAGCCAGAAGAGGAGCAGCGTGGGGAGCTGAGAGCCAAGGCTCTGAGCTCCACACAGCTGCCCAGCTGCCGCCCAGGCTCTTGGCTTCTCGCCTCCCCGCTGGTTGCGGGGGGCAGCCACCAAGGCTTCTCACCTTCCAGACCAGAGGGCCGGGATGGAGGACAGCTGGGGTCTCGCTGGAGCCCACCACCGGCCCCGAGCTCCATGCAGGAACTGTGAAATTGACAAGAATGACATCCAACAGCCAATGTAAGTAATGCAGTGTCTACACGGACACTGCATCGCCCTATCTACACCAACATAAGCCTTTCGTGGAAGTGGAGTTATGATGTTGATGTAGTAGGGTACATACTTCGGGGGGGGGAGCAAGGCAGTAGCATGTACACTGACAATAGGCAGCTTACATCGATCTAACTCTGTAGTATAGAACAAGCCTATGACATTATTAAGTCTGGAAGCATAAATCCTCTAAACTTTGAATGACAAAAGGGGTGGAATGCATCAGAGGATCAATATGTACAGTAGCTGAGGATATTTCTAGTTTTCTAAAATAATTGTCATAGCTGTGATCAGTATAGCTAAGCTTCCTAATGTGCTAGCTGGAGGCTCCTCCTTCAGAACACCAGCAAATAAAAGTGTTCTCTCACTAAGGCGGTATCCATTTATTGTTAGAGAAATGGAAACATACCTTGACCACAGACAACCACATATCTTTGTGGGCTGAAAATCCATGTAACATCAGTATGGATGGTCTGAATCCAGGTCTCCCTCGATAAGAAAAACAGAACTGGTAATCATCATAGTCAGCATATTTAACCTGCATGCCCAGTGCTCGACGCCAGTACCTAAAGAAAAACAATTAAGCGAAACATGACACTGGAGCATGATCTAATAGTCCAAGCACAAGACAAGGCAGACAAGACTCCTGGGTTCAATTCCAGGCCTGACTTGCTATGAGAACGCAGACAAGTCACTTAATGCCCAGATCCTCAATTGTATTTAGGCACCTAACGCCTACCAATTTCAATGGAAGGTCGGAACCTAAATACCTGTGTGGATCTGGGCCTCAGGGTCCAATTCTCAGCAGTACGGAGCCTCTCTTGCAAACACGCAGCACCACCAATCTCCAGTGAAGTCAATGGAGGCTGAGGATGCCTCAGAGGATGTGCTGAAGATTAGCCTCTTTTGGCTCAATTTACTCGTCTTTAATATGGACACAAACAATTCTTTCTTACTCAGAGGGGAATCGCGAAGCTTAGTTTATATTTGAAAAGCACAAGGAGACCCTTGGGTAAAATGACATATATAAAGGCGAAGTATTATGGACATGTAATGACAGCAGTTGTTACGCTGGCTCATTTGAGTTCAGTGAAAAATGCCACAGAGACTCAGTCCCCACAAGGGACTGATACACCACTTACATGGGAAGTGGGGCTCCACTGGTATGCAGGGCTTGTGGGGGACCTGTCCTTAGGGACAACATGCACTCAAGACAGCCCACAGACAGGTGCTGAGAACTTTAACAGAACAGAAGAGCTAGCAAACCTCTATCAAAGTTTAATAGTTTGGCTGCTGCCACAGGGTGGCTGACCCCTTTAAATGAAGCTGTCTAGCACCCCTGTGCTAGAACAGGTGCAGACTCAGAGAGGGAGGAGGTCCCTGAAGGAAACTGTAGAAGGTTCCTCAGGGAAGGCAGAAGAGGGGTTTTCTGGATGAACTCCCCAAGCCGGAGCAAATGGAAGGCAAAAAAGCAGCAGACGGAGTTGCCTACTGATTTGCAAGCTGGAGAGGCAGAGCTGAGGCCCAAAGCAGGCTAAAGGCAGGTGAGCAGCGGAGGGGCATACCCGCTGACATCTCCACGCTGGTGCACTGGAACCAGAGGGTGACAGAGGACTGAGGGCTGGGGAACAGGTGCAGGGCCTACTTTCTGGCCTGTTTAAGATGGGAGCTTAACAGAACAGGGGCAGAGCTGGGTGCTCCCTGATGAGGATGAACTCCCAGCAGAAAGGCTGGGGGTTGCAGCTGGAAGGGATGCGGCAGCTGTCCTGGCAGGACAGGAGAGCACTAAAGAAGAGCCCAGGAGTGGTGGAAAGCTCCAGAGTGTGGTATGTGCTATGTCTACTGACCAGATCACATGTGATTTTAAGGACTGCATGGGGGCGGGGGGCATGAGAAATGGATTATGTTTCGGGACTTTTGTTACAGATTGTTTGCACTAGCATTTTGTAATAAACTGCCCTAAGGAGGTGTATTACTGAGACAAGAGAGCCTGTCGTGAAGTCATCAGGAGCTCCAGGGGGGAAGTAGGACAGTAAACCTGGTGTTAGGGTGCCCATCTGAAAGGGAGCACTCTGTGTCAAAGGGGAATTGTTGACAGCTGCTTTATAATATTTGAAAAAACATTTAAAGCAAAAAGTGACCGGGACAATATTGTGGACAGCTATACAGCATCCTGCATTGCTTTCAGCCGAAATAAAGCCCTTTCGAATAATGCACTTGGTTTCAAACCAAGGTTTTGCTGATGGTCTCTATGGCCTTCTGTCACGTAGGGCTGAAGTACACAAACAACCATTTTGCTGCTCACAAGGCAAGAGAGGTCAACCAGGCTGTCGTTGCTCTCAGGTGTCCATCTGAAATGAGCTGGGGAGTGGGGCTGCATGTATGCAACACCCTCCCTGCTTATGTCTCATGAATCCCTCCTCTTCAAGGCTCAGCACAAGGGCTTTCTATTCATCTCACTCTAACTTTGATTACTTTGGGACTCTATTTTTACAAGATTTTCCTTTTTGCTTTTGCTCTTGCTCTGTCTGGGACCAATCCTGAGTGCCATAAGTACATTTTAAAACAAATGGAGGTTCATTCAGGCAAACAAAGCAAGAATTTGCAACACAAGGCAGATTCTAAGCTCCATGACACTGAAGCAAAACCAAGACTGACTTCAGTGAAGTCAACAGAGTTACTCTGACTGAGATTAGACTCTGGCCCCTGTCTGCACATTAAACAAATAATTGCACAGTATCTGGTGACCAGAATATTGATAAATACCAGCTTGTGTAGTATCAGTTCATATAAGAGGCGACTATGATGTCACTAAGGCTGGATTGTGTTGTCATTGTGAGGGTGCAGAAAGCCAGCAAAAAGCTTATACAGCACCTCAATCCTTATTTACTGTAAGCCCTATTTTGAGGACTTATGTGGGATTTATGTGGTGCCTAGACCTTGTGCATGTACTACATTCAGAGGTGAATTTCACCCTGAATGAATAAGTGTCTTAAAGTTTGCCTCAGGGGCCCTGTGTAAACCATCATTGGGCAAGATATTAACATTTTTAGCAACTGATCCTGATGGATCAATTCACCAAAAGACAAAATAATCTGTCCAAAGCTGAACTGATCCCTCACAAGGTGTTAACGCTATTAGCAGCAGCAGGAATGGCAGCTAAACGGATTAGCACACAAAGCAAAGGAGGAGCGATCCACTGCCAGATGGCAGTGGAGCAGTCTCAGATCTCAAACCCTGCAGGGAGACACACACCAAAAGCAGGTGAGAAGGAAAAAGTCATTCTGTAGCACCCCAACTACAAACTAAGGCCATGGCCTCTATCATTAAGAGTGTAGCTCATTGTAGACCTAGTGCAACCCGTAAGAACAAGAATGGGGAGGGGAGAGAGGGAATGGGGGGACAAAGAGAACAGGTTTTGAATGGTGTGGTGAAAAGAGATGCAACCTGCTGTCACTGGCTACCCCTGTCAGGTCTGTGACCTCAGTCTGCTCCCAAGAGCTCAGTCTACCCTGAGAAGGGGAAATTGTCCATGGATTGAAAGGGGACTGAGTTTGGTTATGTAGTAGCCACAATACTTTCCCTCTCATTCCCTCCTACAGGTGCACAAAGAGAATATGATTTGAGAACAAAAAAACAAATTTCTAATGAACAGAATAAACAACAAATTAAACAATAAAAATGCTGAAGAAACAAGATTCACAGGAAGCGGGGGCGTGCGAGGGGGGGAGAACGGCTGGATATTCTATAACAAAATGTACACAAGACTCCTCCACGATTCGTAGTTATGTCCAGGCATTACAGATCCAGCTACTGCAGATGTAGACTCAAAGTTAAGCTTAGAAAAGAAAGAAACGGGCATTTATCTCTTTAGAAAAATCCTCCCCCCATCCTCTCATTTTTTAAAACATCTAGCACATTCTTACCTCCCTACTTAGCCTGGCTCCTCAGAGCTCTCTGTCATGAGCCCTTTTCTTATCATCGTCTCTACTCTGAAACTCTTGCCTATGTCTCCACTGACTAAATATTTTCAAGACCATAGGAACTGCCATTCTGGACCAGCCCCGAGGTCCATCCAATCCAGTACCCTATTTGTGACTACAGCCAGTACCAAACGCTTCAGAGGAAGGTGCAAGAAAGCCCAGAATAGGCAGATTTGGGGTAATCTGCCTCTCCATGAAGGCCTCATCCTAACCCCAACTAGTTGAGAGATTGGCTTAAACCCTGATGACTGGTTTTGTATCCTTTCCAAAACTCTTCTTTTAGTGCTGTAACAACTATGGATATTTTGTTATCCATATCACCATCCAATCCCACTCTGAATCTTGCTAAATTATTGACCTCAATGACATCCTGTGGCAACGAGTTCCACAATCTAATCATGGGAGTGAAAAAGCATCTTTGTTTCTTTCACTCACCAAAATACTAATTTCTGCAGCACCTGCCTTCACGTTGTCTGTTAATAGGCTTGTGCTACTTCTTCTTGTTGATTAATTGTATTTCTGTAGAACCTAGGAGCCCTAGTCATTGTCCAGGGCCCTGTTGTGCTCAATGCTGTACAAACACAGAACAAAAGATGGTGCCTGCCCCCAAAGAGTTTACAATCTACGTAAACAAGTCTGCACAATCTTTGTTACAGCAATGGCTGCTGATAACTCTACTGGTTATAGGGCACTATGGAGACACATTCCCAGGACACACAGAATAGAGATTTTAAAAAAATAGGAAAAGCATCTACAAAGGAAGTGAAACTTATTTAATCCTCTTTTGCCAATCGGATTTATACAAGCCAGAGGACACAGAAGTCCCAGCATCTGGACTGACATCTCCATAGCAGAGAATTGGTGATATTTTTTAGCTATCATTTGCAGAAGCATCATTCTGCCTCACAGTTCCTGATGTGATGCGTGAAGAAAAGGAATTCTTCCTTACACAAATTTAGTTACCAGTATTCCAGGGTTTGATTACATCCTGCCAGTTTTAACCTTCAGTTGCCTGAATACATAAGATTATGAGATTACTTAGAATAAATCTGTTAGACCTACATGTCTGTCCATTAAAAAAAAAAAAAAAGAGAGAGAGAGAGAGATTGATACTGCTGCCTTGCCTGAATGAGTGGAAGTGGGATTACAAATTGCACTATGGTCAGAAATTTCTACGGAAGATCAGTTTGACTTTAAGATACCTCAGCAGTAGAGTGGAACTGATGAGTGACCAAATTAAAACAACTCATACTGTTAACTGTACATCAGGTACAGCAATCCTGCTGAACTAACACAACTGGAATGCCAGACGAGGCATTTTTAAAGGAATATTTTCTGTTTAAACCCTCATCTGAAATAAACAGAGGGATTGCAATCATCATCATTGCTTCATCTCGTTTCCATGAAGACTAAAGAACTAGTGTGGTTCTCTTCTGTTATTGGAAAGGATGGGGTACAATAGGATAATGAGGAAAATTATACAACTTGTCTTCAACACGCCACTGCAAAGAAAGAGAGAGAGCTGGGAACCTTCTTTCTGTAACTAACAGTTTTCACATTTCAAATTATATTCTTAATCATGAGGAAAGATGTGGCTTCAAAGAAGCTTTGTGTAACCTGATACAAATCAGAACCCTCAGATTAACATTCATATTCAAGAAACTGACAGGCCACATGTTAGTTACCACATGAAGGTACCTTGTGTTTGTTCTGCAGCCTAGCCATTTTGAAATAAGACTGGCCAGGCTATTGTAAGTACAGTCACAATACAGTTGTCATGAAAAGAAAAAGGAGTACTTGTGGCACCTTAGAGACTAACCAATTTATTTGAGCATGAGCTTTCGTGAGCTACAGCTCACTTCATCGGATGCATACCGTGAAAACTGCAGCAGACATTATATACACACAGAGATCATGAAACAATACCTCCTCCCACCCCACTGTCCTGCTGGTAATAGCTTTCTTACAACTAAAATACCCACCTGCGGAAGTGAAGAAACAGATTGATAGAGCCAGAAGAGTTCCCAGAAGTCACCTACTACAGGACAGGCCCAACAAAGAAAACAACAGAACGCCACTAGCCGTCACCTTCAGCCCCCAACTAAAACCCCTCCAACGCATTATTAAGGATCTACAACCTATCCTAAAGGATGACCCAACACTCTCACAAATCTTGGGAGACAGGTCAGTCCTTGCCTACAGACAGCCCCGCAACCTGAAGCAAATACTCACCAACAACCACATACCACACAACAGAACCACTAACCCAGGGACTTATCCTTGCAACAAAGCCCGTTGCCAACTGTGCCCACATATCTATTCAGGGGACACCATCACAGGGCCTAATAACATCAGCCACACTATCAGAGGCTCGTTCACCTGCACATCCACCAATGTGATATATGCCATCATGTGCCAGCAATGTCCCTCTGCCATTTACATTGGTCAAACTGGACAGTCTCTACGTAAAAGAACAAATGGACACAAATCAGATGTCAAGAATTATAACATTCATAAACCAGTCGGAGAACACTTCAATCTCTCTGGTCACGCAATCACAGACATGAAGGTCGCTATCTTAAAACAAAAAAACTTCAAATCCAGACTCCAGCGAGAAACTGCTGAATTGGAATTCATTTGCAAATTGGATACTATTAATTTAGGCTTAAATAGAGACTGGGAGTGGCTAAGTCATTATGCAAAGTAGCCTATTTCCCCTTGTTTTTTCCTACCCCACCCCCCCAGACGTTCTGGTTAAACTTGGATTTAAACTTGGAGAGTGGTCAGTTTGGATGACCTATTGCCAGCAGGAGAGTGAGTTTGTGTGTGTGTGTGTGTGTGTGTCCCCGGGAAAAAAAGGGGTGGGGGGGAGGTGAGAAAGCCTGGATTTGTGCTGGACATGGCCCACCTTGATTACCATGCACATTGTAGGGAGAGTGGTCACTTTGGATGAGCTATTACCAACAGGAGAGTGAGTTTGTGTGTGTGGTTTTTGGAGGGGGGTTAGGGGGTGAGAGAACCTGGATTTGTGCAGGAAATGGCCCACCTTGATTATCATGCACATTGTGAAGAGAGTTGTCACTTTGGATGGGCTATTACCAGCAGGATGATCACTTTAGATAAGCTATTACCAGCAGGACAGTGGGGTGGGAGGAGGTATTGTTTCATGATCTCTGTGTGTATATAATGTCTGCTGCAGTTTCCATGGTATGCATCCGATGAAGTGAGCTGTAGCTCACGAAAGCTCATGCTCAAATAAATTGGTTAGTCTCTAAGGTGCCACAAGTACTCCTTTTCTTTTTGCGAATACAGACTAACATGGCTGTTACTCTGAATACAGTTGTGATGGGGAACGAACTTAGAGCCATTAATGTTTCTCTCAGTGAGAGCCCATTACCATCATCTCCTTAGCAAAGGAATGACTCACAGAAATGCAGCTTTGTCATGAGATGTCAAGAGGAGTTGCACAGACTCTGACAACTGCATTACCAATGCAGATTACTGCTGCACCGGGGTTTTCTACTTCTCCTGAGCATAACACTTCTATTTGTCCTGAGCATGAAATTACCAGGTTTCCACTCTGTCTTGCTGGAAGATTGCCCTGTCCCAGTTCACAGAGGAATCATGAAGCCTCTATCAATTGCTCTCTTGCTTTTAATTCTCTCCCACACCTTGTTTTGTTTCTCTGCTCTGCTTGAACCCACATTCTGGTCCCATTGCGACAATCACTCCTGCCCACAAGATCCAGATAGCCTTCCTGATTGATGAGGGTGTCCAACAGGCCATTTTCCCCCAGTCTGTTCTCCCGTACCGTGAAAAGTGCAAATGACACCAGTTCCCATGGGCAGCCCTCCCTCTCAAATGAAAGCAACCCGGATAATCAAGCCCTGCCTAGCAACCTGCAACAAAGACATGACCCAAAAAGCCTCAGTTGGGAGAGTGTGATAAGGAATGATAGTATTCCTTCAGTCTGTGTTTTAAAGTTATGTTTTTTAAGAGTAAAACAAATCTATTATAATAAAACTCCATCCACATGTTAAAGTCTTAATCTAATTTTATATTACGGGCCCTAAGAATACTTCCCCCAGGTGCCAGTGTACCTTGGTATCAAGAATAGCTGACTGAGATTTTGGGAAGTTTTCATAACATGCCTTGTCAATAAACAATCCTGTCTTCTGAAATGTATTAAAGCTGGACTCCTCTGTTACTCATCTCTATGGGCTAGAAGAGAACACAACACTGAACTCTGGGACTCAGGAGACCAAGGTTCAGTACCTGGCTTTGACAGTGACCTCACATGCAGGGGTGCTGGAACTAGGGGTGCAGCAGCACGCCAAGGCTTGACGTGGTTTCTATCATACACAGGGTTTACAGTTTTGTTCAATGGCTCTCAGCACCCTCTCTGTAAAAATTGTTCCAATGTCACTGCTCATATGTGACCCTGGGCAAGTTGCTCAATTTCTCTATACCTCAGGTCCCTATCTGCAAAATCAGGATAATTAATACTTTCTCTCTCCCAGCCTTTATCTTCATTGTTTAGTTAGATTGTAAGCTCTATGGGGCAAGTGCCGTTCCTTACTATGTGTATGTACAGCACTCGTCATAATGGGACCCTCCACCCGAGTCTGAGGACCCATGTACTACTGTATGATCACGAGTTAAGAATATGAATAATAAACAATAAAATCAATGGGGACCGCATCTTTAAGATAAGTGGGACTTACTGAGCACTCAGTCTATCTGGCAACCACACATTTTAAATCTACGTTATAGTGTGAACCAAAAATAATCATTCCATGCTAATATTCTTATACTTTAACTTACCAATAATAGATTTTGATCAGTGCAGAAGGCCATAGGAGAAAGGATGCTACAAATGCCAGAATGGGGATAGCCAGAGTGCCTCCTGCTATTACAAACATGTTTAACACATCAAGGTCCATATTGTTCTTTAAGATTCTACCTCACCTGCATATGTTAAATAAGAACCAGAGGTTAGCAACAAAATAGTGAATGAAGGAAAGGCTGCCAAGATAAGAGGAAGGCATTAAACATACAACAGATATTGGTCAGGAACACAGCAAACTGTTTTCAGTTTTAAAACCCTATTTCTTTCAGACCCAAACTGACCCTAAAAACTGCAATCTCATCTTCTCGGATGAAGCTAAGACAGCTGGTCATAATTTAGTTGCTATGGCACTTTGCAAAACATAAATTCTCACCCCCTCCCTACCATCATGCTATCCCCAATCTGAAGACTGGGGTAAGAAAGCTCTTATTAAGCATTCATTTAACCCAATTAGCCTTCCCAGCCTCCATACCAAGTCTGAGATTCACAGCATACAATATCTGACCTAAAATTCAACCTCATGTGTCCTGAGTCAGACTCATTTCTGCTTTAGACAGGCAGCTGATAATCAAGGAGTAGAGCCTCTTAAAGATCTCAAGGAAGTCTGGGAAGGAGACCTGGCATAGCATTCTTTGTCTGCAGGCCCTCAGAAGAGTCAAATTGGTCCCCTTCTCTAGAAAATAGCAGAGCATTCAAATCCTCGTACTAAACTGAAAATATATTGTTCCCAAGAGCTATGTTAAAAGGCCCCCTGCCAGAACCTCAGAGTGCTCCAAATGCAAGATCTCAAAGAACTTCCATGTTCTGGGATTGCTAATACAAATTGCTTTTCAAATGCAACTGTCTGTACAGCATAATGTGGGATTCCTTTATTTCTATACTCTCATCACTAAACAGCATGCATGCACTTTACTACTGAAGGATTAAACCCTGGCACACAGATATCCTGGGCATATCCCTTAATTCCTGATGCTGAACATCTGCCATACCATCCATTTCTCAATGCTAGCCTCCTCACAAGAATGAATTATAAATCCAAGCATATTTAAATCCAAGGTTCACTAACCACCCACCTCCCAGTACTACTGCTCAACTTCTCACAATAGGGCCCATGGATAATCCTACTTCTGTTTTGCTCCAGATGGGTTTTGATTATTTTGAGGCGTTACAGTAGCTGCTACAGCTGGTATATTATGTTGCCGAACAGGAATCAAACATTGTATTTACAATCTATTCTGAACTGGAGCTGTACTACTGGGTCATATTTTATATTAAAATTAAGAAACATATTTTAAAATATAATGGCTAAGATTAGCTGGGGGAAAGAGTGCTGAAGAAAATGTTCTGTTTTTTAGACAAAAACAGTCTAATTTCCAAGGGCATTAACCCAGAAATGTCCCAGGCACTTTCGCTACTCAGGGCCACATTGTGGATGTGTAAAAGGTTGAGGAGAGTATGTAGGGGCTCTCCTCCCTTTACCCTTGTGCAGGAGAACAGCACACTCCCAGCCTGTAACCTCTCCAGACAGGAGGACGTAGGGTCTCTAGTAATTCAGTGGTGCTGTAACACCTAGAGGTGTGAGGACCCCCCTCTCTCCTTTATGGCATAGTATAAGGAGTTTGTGGGAGAAGGCAGGGAGCACACATTGCAAGCTTTCAGGGGGGTACAGCAAAAGCTATACTCCACCATTGCTCCTGGAGGCAATGTGCCAGCTTTGGGTATGGTGCCTTGGAGCAGTGGTCTCCAAAGTGGGGTGCATGCACCCCAGGGGGTGCGCAAGACGATCGATTGGGGAGTGCAGCAGGAGGACTGCCACCAGAGCAAAAGGGCGGCATGGCAGGAGGAGCACTGCCGGAGGGGGGAAAAAAAAGGGGAGGGGGGCAGCCCTGAGTCCCCCAGCCCGTGGAGGAGCAGGGACAGCCGTGCAGCCAGAAAGAAGCGGCACTTTCCCCTTCAAAGCCGGCCAAAGTGTCGCTTTGAAGGGGAAAGCGCCGCTTCTCTCCGGCTGCTGGCTGCGCGGCTGTCCCTGCTCCTCCTGAGTCCTCCGGCCCGTGCTCTCAGGTCCGCATTCCGAAAGGGGCTTTAGAGCTGCAGGCCAGGGCCCCGGGGCCCCCTTAGATAAATAAATATACATATATTGGGGGAGCGTGCTCAAAAAATTTTGACTGAGGGGTGCGCAAACACCTTAGAGCAGTGTTTTTCAAAGTACGGGTCGGGACCCAGTACTGGGTCACGGAATGTCAGTCACTGGGTCGCCTTGCTGATTCAAATTATAATGATTGTTGCCGCGCGCCAGCTCTAAAGGGCCGTGCAGCAGGGACCTAAAGAGGAGAGAGGTAAGGGGTGAGCGGGAACCGGGGAGGGGAGCAAGTTGGGGCTTGCAGGGCTGCTGCGGGCCTCTCCCCCAGCCCGGAGCTCGCTGCTGCCGGGACTCGGACCCTTCCCCTGGAGCACCATGCAGAGGGAGAGAGAGGCCCTTCCCCCGGAGCTGCTCTGTGCTTCTTGCAGCAGGAGGAGAAAGGGGCCCCTTCCCCAGGAGCTCTGTGCTGCGGGCAGGAAGAGAGAATGGCCCCTCCCCTGGAGCTAGCTGCTGTCTACAGGGAGAGGGCTGGGGGGAGTCCTCTGGCCCCAGCCCTGTGGCAGCCTGCCTGCACTCCAAACTCCACATCCCTGGCCCCACCCCAACCCCCTGCCCCCTTCTGCATCTTGAACCCCTCATCCCTGGCCCCACCCCTAATCTCAACTCTCTGCCCCAGTCCTGAGCCCCCTCCTGCACCCTGAATCCCTCATCCCCAGCTCCACCTTAGAGCCCTCACCCACAGACAGAGCACTCACCTCTGCACCTCACCCTCGGCCCTACCTTGGGCCACCTCCCACACTCCTTACCATAGGCTTACTAAAGCTAGTGTCTAGTGTTAAGAAAAGGAGGACTTGTGGCACCTTAGAGACTAACCAATTTATTAGAGCATAAGCTTTCGTGAGCTACAGCTCACTTCCTCAGATGCATATCGTGGAAACTGCAGCAGGCTTTATATATACACAGAGAATATGAAACAATACCTATTCCCACCCCACTGTCCTGCTGGTAATAGCTTATCTAAAGTGATTTCCAGCACAAATCCAGGTTTTCTCACCCTCCACCCCCCCACACAAATTCACTCTCCTGCTGGTGATAGCCCATCCAAAGTGACAACTCTTTACACAATGTGCATGACAATCAAGCTGGGCTATTTCCTGCACAAATCCAGGTTCTCACATCCCCCCACCCCCATACACACACAAACTCACTCTCCTGCTGGTAATAGCTCATCCAAACTGACCACTCTTCAAGTTAAAATCCAAGTTAAACCAGAACATCTGGGAGGGGGGGGTAGGAAAAAACAAGAGGAAACAGGCTACCTTGCATAATGACTTAGCCACTCCAAGTCTCTATTTAAGCCTAAATTAATAGTATCCAATTTGCAAATGAATTCCAATTCAGCAGTTTCTCGCTGGAGTCTGGATTTGAAGTTTTTTTGTTTTAAGATAGCGACCTTCATGTCTGTGATCGCGTGACCAGAGAGATTGAAGTGTTCTCCGACTGGTTTATGAATGTTATAATTCTTGACATCTGATTTGTGTCCATTTATTCTTTTACGTAGAGACTGTCCAGTTTGACCAATGTACATGGCAGAGGGGCATTGCTGGCACATGATGGCATATATCACATTGGTGGATGTGCAGGTGAACGAGCCTCTGGTAGTGTGGCTGATGTTATTAGGCCCTGTGATGGTGTCCCCTGAATAGATATGTGGGCACAGTTGGCAACGGGCTTTGTTGCAAGGATAAGTCCCTGGGTTAGTGGTTCTGTTGTGTGGTATGTGGTTGTTGGTGAGTATTTGCTTCAGGTTGCGGGGCTGTCTGTAGGCAAGGACTGACCTGTCTCCCAAGATTTGTGAGAGTGTTGGGTCATCCTTTAGGATAGGTTGTAGATCCTTAATAATGCGTTGGAGGGGTTTTAGTTGGGGGCTGAAGGTGACGGCTAGTGGCGTTCTGTTATTTTCTTTGTTAGGCCTGTCCTGTAGTAGGTAACTTCTGGGAACTCTTCTGGCTCTATCAATCTGTTTCTTTACTTCCACAGGTGGGTATTGTAGTTGTAAGAAAGCTTGACAGAGATCTTGTAGGTGTTTGTCTCTGTCTGAGGGGTTGGAGCAAATGCGGTTGTATCGCAGAGCTTGGCTGTAGACGATGGATCGTGTGGTGTGGTCAGGGTGAAAGCTGGAGGCATGCAGGTAGGAATAGCGGTCAGTAGGTTTCCGGTATAGGGTGGTGTTTATGTGACCATTGTTTATTAGCACTGTAGTGTCCAGGAAGTGGATCTCTTGTGTGGACTGGACCAGGCTGAGGTTGGTGGTGGGATGGAAATTGTTGAAATCATGGTGGAATTCCTCAAGGGCTTCTTTTCCATGGGTCCAGATGATGAAGATGTCATCAATATAGCGCAAGTAGAGTAGGGGCTTTAGGGGACGAGAGCTGAGGAAGCGTTGTTCTAAATCAGCCATAAAAATGTTGGCATACTGTGGGGCCATGCGGGTACCCATAGCAGTGCCGCTGATCTGAAGGTATACATTGTCCCCAAATGTGAAGTAGTTATGGGTAAGGACAAAGTCACAAAGTTCAGCCACCAGGTTAGCCGTGACATTATCGGGGATAGTGTTCTTGACGGCTTGTAGTCCATCTTTGTGTGGAATGTTGGTGTAGAGGGCTTCTACATCCATAGTGGCCAGGATGGTGTTATCAGGAAGATCACCGATGGATTGTAGTTTCCTCAGGAAGTCAGTGGTGTCTCGAAGGTAGCTGGGAGTGCTGGTAGCGTAGGGCCTGAGGAGGGAGTCTACATAGCCAGACAATCCTGCTGTCAGGGTGCCAATGCCTGAGATGATGGGGCGCCCAGGATTTCCAGGTTTATGGATCTTGGGTAGTAGATAGAATATCCCAGGTCGGGGTTCCAGGGGTGTGTCTGTGCGGATTTGATCTTGTGCTTTTTCAGGAAGTTTCTTGAGCAAATGCTGTAATTGCTTTTGGTAACTCTCAGTGGGATCAGAGGGTAATGGCTTGTAGAAACTCGTGTTGGAGAGCTGCCGAGCAGCCTCTTGTTCATATTCCGACCTATTCATGACGACAACAGCACCTCCTTTGTCAGCCTTTTTGATTATGATGTCAGAGTTGTTTCTGAGGCTGTGGATGGCATTGCGTTCCGCATGGCTGAGGTTATGGGGCAAGTGATGCTGCTTTTCCACAATTTCAGCCCGTGCACGTCGGCGGAAGCACTCTATGTAGAAGTCCAGTCTGCTGTTTCGACCTTCAGGAGGAGTCCACCTAGAATCCCTCTTTCTGTAGTGTTGGTAGGGAGACCTCTGTGGATTAGTATGCTGTTCAGAGGTATTTTGGAAATATTCCTTGAGTCGGAGACGTCGAAAATAGGATTCTAGGTCACCACAGAACTGTATCATGTTCGTGGGGGTGGAGGGGCAGAAGTGTTCATAAACCAGTCGGAGAACACTTCAATCTCTCTGGTCACGCGATCACAGACATGAAGGTCGCTATCTTAAAACAAAAAAACTTCAAATCCAGACTCCAGCGAGAAACTGCTGAATTGGAATTCATTTGCAAATTGGATACTATTAATTTAGGCTTAAATAGAGACTTGGAGTGGCTAAGTCATTATGCAAGGTAGCCTGTTTCCTCTTGTTTTTTCCTACCCCCCCCCTCCCAGATGTTCTGGTTTAACTTGGATTTTAACTTGAAGAGTGGTCAGTTTGGATGAGCTATTACCAGCAGGAGAGTGAGTTTGTGTGTGTATGGGGGTGGGGGGATGTGAGAACCTGGATTTGTGCAGGAAATAGCCCAGCTTGATTGTCATGCACATTGTGTAAAGAGTTGTCACTTTGGATGGGCTATCACCAGCAGGAGAGTGAATTTGTGTGGGGGGGTGGAGGGTGAGAAAACCTGGATTTGTGCTGGAAATCACTTTAGATAAGCTATTACCAGCAGGACAGTGGGGTGGGAATAGGTATTGTTTCATATTCTCTGTGTATATATAAAGCCTGCTGCAGTTTCCATGATATGCATCTGAGGAAGTGAGCTGTAGCTCACGAAAGCTTATGCTCTAATAAATTGGTTAGTCTCTAAGGTGCCACAAGTCCTCCTTTTCTTTTTGCGAATACAGACTAACACGGCTGTTACTCTGAAACCTGTCTAGTGTTAGTTATGTAAAGTGGGTTAAGCTGGAATGTATTGCAATATTATGATTTTATGAAAACTCTAGTCAAAAGATATAATTACGTTGGGTCACGGCATCAACAATTTTCTTCAACTGGGTCACGAGGAAAAAAGTTTGAAAACCCCTGCCTTAGAGTTTCTGCTTGGGCAATGCACTTTCCCAGTTTGCCACCGCATGCACAGTGGCTTACAGCCACTATTTAGCCTTTGCTTTGCTGTAGATCTCACAAATAGCACATTTAACTGTGAGGCTGGCTTTGTTAACTTAGACAGTAGGTGGGTGTGCAGCAGATGGAGAACACTGACTATAACTTCTTTCAAAAAGACATTAATTTATTGAAAAACACCCCATTCTCTGATTAGAATTTAAACATAACAATCAGAGTCTTTAAGAGCAGGGCTTACGGTTCAGAAAAGCCTCCTCCTCCTGGGTACAGCTGCCACAGGCCACCGGTTCCGATGACGTTCTGAAACCATTATTAAAAAAGAAAAAAAAAGGAAATTATATTCCAGGGCTTTTTTCTTTCATATTTAGTAGCAGAGATGCTGTTCATTTCTGCTGTTTAAACCATCAGCAGCACTTCAAAGTACATGGTCACTACCCTCTGTTCAACCTTTCACATTTTATATCACTTCATGTAATAAAATAATATCAAGACACTAGTTCCAAGCATGTACAAAGTGCAAGTCAACACGGAGGACAAACACTGAAAAAGAGTGAGAAGATTAAAGCATTCTGAGCCAACAGAAAGAATCCACTTAACAGTAGGATCTGCCTCATCAAGGGCTGAACTGAAGGAAAGAAGAAAGATGGAAACTTAGGATCACAACTATCATTAAATAATTAGTACAATTAAATCACATTAACTAAAACTCAGTCAAGTTCCCACTGTTCCTATTTATTTGAAACCCTCTTCCCCAAAGATTTTATATTGCCCCACAACCTTTCAATAAATGGGACTGTAATGTATTAGAGAGATGGACGTTTCTTTGTACTCCTACAATAATAGATTGAGCTTTCTTGATGAGTTACTCAGCAGCTCTAGATAAAGTAGCATTCAAGTTACAGAACACACGGAAAGACATTTAATGCACAAACAGCATTTGATTAATGTCTATTGTAGGGTCTGAAAGCCTGGTTAAGAGTTCCAGTTATTTGATGTGATTCCCTTTAAGAGGGGTGTGCTGGCAGGGGCAGCAACCAGGAAGTGAATTATTTGTTCCAACTGTCTGTTCTGCATTAGAGTTCAACAAGCAAAGAAAGTCATGTTTACCAGCTTCCTGCCTGCAGTCTGCTCCTGGGGTAAGCCATGGCAGCTGTTACAACTCATATGATTAAATATTCCCAATGAGCATTACACTACTCAAGGAAACATATCCCTCGTAAACCAAATGCGTCTGACAAACCTGAATAGAAATATGGTATGCCTTTCTCGCAAGCTCTAATATAACACATGCATGTATACATGAAGATACAGAATGACATGTGCATGTTTTCTCTTTCCATTCCGGATATAAGACTGATGTAATTTGAAATTTCAAATCTAAATCAGGGTGAAAAATACAAAATACTGATGTTTCCATTACTATAGCATTGGGCTTTATTCTTCACTCCACGCCACCAAAGTAACTCTACTGCCTTCAGCTGACTTACTCCCAATTTAAAGTACTGTAAATAAACTTTTATTTATGTATCCAGAACATTTCAAGTAGTTTTATTTAAAAAAAAAAAAAGCTATTTTTTGTGCATTTTGAATTTTCAGCCAAACAGAGCTAGACACAAATCACAAGTAAAAAGTAATCATCCAGTCAATAAGAACTGCATCATTCATCATTTTCAAACATAATTAAAAATAAGAATTAAGAATCTGGAGCTGGAGCGCGGAGCAGTGGAGCTGCAGGTTTTTGCCCGGAGCTGGAGCGGAGCCGGATCACAGAAAATCTTGACTGCTCCACTGCTCCAGTTGTTTGTTTTTTTTTCATTTTCAATCCAAAATTAATGATATTTAGCAAGAAAGTCCTAAAAGTGCCAAAAAGTTTCAGATTGTATAGCAACTGATATTAACATCTACTTTACCACTTTACATAATGTCACAGTTATTCTCACTTCAGCCAAAATCAAGATTTAATGTACAGATACAAAATTACAAAGTTTTTTGGAGATATGTTTTATTAAAGAATCAGATAACTATCAGATATCCAGCAACACTGCAGACTGCTCCCACCCTTGTGCCAAGGTTAGGCGAGTACGTACTCGTGTAGATTAGTTAGATAAGTATGTACTGATAGTTCTTTTGTAAGCGTTGATCAACGAGACGCACTGAGTGCTGCAATTACGGAAAAGTGTGATGCAAGACGCAATATTAACATTAAGATATCGCAAGAGATATTAACCACGTAAGCTCATTTCTCCCACAGGCTCCCATTACCAGTACATTTGTTCATTTGTACATGCTCCCGTATCACTCTGCCGGACTTATTTTATATGTTATCTGTTCGATGGTCTTTTGGTAGCGTTGTTTGTCATTTTAAATTTACTGAAAAAGTCACGTGCAGCAGGCATATAAATATACAGTAAACATTTTTGCGTAAATTAGGAGTGATTTCTGTGATCTATCCAGAGTGATTGGAAAACATCCAACACAACTTTGAGGGTGAATCCTTAGGTCATTTTAAGAAAAAATGAACACGCATCCTAAAATTCTTCCTAAGGGAGCTACAGTCCCTTCAAGGAGGTGATGAAAAGTTAATTTCTGATTAATATCTCAAAAAGTAATGAAATTATGTCTGTGTCTTAGTGTTAGTATGTGCTACCATATTACATTATCCAAAATTATTTAAACCATAGGCGTCCCGAACTGGCGGTTGACCATTTTTATTTTATATTTCAAGAAAGGCTAGATGTCGACTGCCCCTGGCTACGAGCGATAATATTATGTTCCCTAATAAGTTAATAATTTTTGGTTAATATTTATTATTACATTTAAAATTTATGATTCCAAAGTTGAAAAATAAGTAATAAGTAAAATTGTTTGTATCACTCTAAGCATCTAAGCAGATTAAACAGTTTTCTCAGAAACAGTTAATTATACAAAATAAATTAAGAGTACCATTTTAATACATGTTTTAGTATTAAATCATATTCCAGGGTCGTACCTGTTAAATAGTCAAAGATTTAAAAAATACTAAATAAAATTGGCTCACTCCCCCCACTTCACGACGCCTGTAGTTTAAATAATTTTATTTGAATGATGTTGTACGACAGAACGTTGGAAATCAACTTTAACGGGAAAGCGGAAAAACATATTTCTGAACATTTGCTCTCTTTACTAAAAGGACTGTGCTTGCAATTTGAATCCGCTTTCCTGTTAAAGTTTATTTTCAACCTCGTAACGTGTAGCCTCGTTACATCCCAACAATTAATGTTGTAGAACAGCGATAGCACCTACTAACGCTACGGCACATACCAAATTTCATTGATATATCTATATTAAAGCATTTTTGAGATATTAATTAAAAACTTGGAAAATATTTCAAATATTTTTACAGCAAAATTTCACAAGGAAAACTAACTTGCAATTTATAAATAAAAATTTATATTAATTATGTATATTAAAAATACTTCTTACTTCATTAAAACTGCAAGAAACATGTTAAAATATTAAAATATACTTTAATAATAATTTTGTGTAAAAAGAAAATAAGATCGAATTTATTTTGGATTTTCTGGACAAAAATGAAATACCTTAAGCGGTTAAGATATCACAAGCAGGTACATTATAAAAAAAATGTAATGCTTTTGTTCATTGCTTTTCAAAGATCAAAACAAGAAACACTGGGATGCGGTAGCAGCACAGGAAGATTTGGCCATGGCTTCAACAAAAACATCAAATCTGCTCCTGATGATTGATAGCCGATTTACGGAAAAGGATCTCAATGACATCCTTACTTTTGAATTTGAAAAGCCAAAATTTGGGCTTTTGGGAAAAGCAAAGACGAAATCGGCAATGTGCAAGGTGGAAAAGGAAGTGAATGGTGAGCTCAAACCATTAGCTTCAAGACAAGTGAAGCAAGCGCTGTGAAAAGTTTCAGACTTTGGCGGCATGTAAAACGTAACCATCCTGAAAACTATGAGGCTCTGGTTTACAAAAAGGACCAGGAAGATGAGGCAAAACAGAAAGCGGACGCGGCTAAACGACGTTCATCTGGCTCTTTGAAAACTCCTGGAGAAAAGATTTTTTGCAGAGCTTCATCTGAAAAGAAATCCAAAATTGAGCAAACAAAACTTGACTCATATTTGAAGTCCTCAAAGGCTACAGTCACTGTGGATGCCAATACTTTCCATGAAGGGCTGATGGAAATGGTTTGCTTGAGTTCAACACCACTCACTACCTTCAAGCTAAAGAACAAAGGATTCCAAAAAATTGTAGGTGAAATGGGTCGGCAGCTTGGAATTCGACGGGGCACGATGCGGTTCGTCATTTTAGTTGTCAGCATAGCTGAGTCTGGTCGCAAAGAGCTCAAGACAGCTTTGGAGCAAAAATTGTGCTACCTGAAAATGGATGCGGCAACCCGTGGAAACAGAAATTTCCTTGCAATCAATGCTCAGTACTACAAAGAAGGAAAAGATAAAGCTGTGGTAAAAAACCTTGGACATAAATCAACACTGAAGGGAGTCACAATTCTTCATAAGTGAAAAGTAAAAGCTATTTTAGAAAAATTTGGGATCAGTGAAATGCAAGTGCTGAGCGTCTGCACTGACAATGCAGCAAACATGACGTGTGCCGTCAAAAATTCCAGCGAGGACAATGAAACCATTTCTACCTTTGAGAACAGAGATGTGGACAGAAATGAAGCTATTTTGCCTGATGAAGGAACTAAAGGAATGGATGAAATCGAACTCAACATGGATGCTGCTGCACAATGGGTTAATGACCCTAGCCTCATACTTCCAACACGGCTTCATGAGGATGACTCAAAAGTCCAACTGATGAGGTGTGGTATTCACACTCTTCAGTTGGCAATCTGGGATGGACTGAACAAAGAACATGCAAAGAAATTTCTGGCAAAAATTCAACAAGTCGTTGTCAAACTACGAACCCCAAGTATTCAAAGTGTTCTGCTTGATCTACATGGGGTAACTCAATCACTGGATACTGTGACTCGCTGGGGTTCAACATTTGCAATGATTGATCGGCTTCTCTTTTTCAATCTTACTGTGAACAAGTGGCTGCTCCTGGAACAAGAGAACTCAAGTTAACAAAAGCTGAATGGGACAAAGTGAAGAACCTGCGAGACCTCTTGGCAAAGCCAAACCAAACAACTGTGAATCTTCAAGCGATCGATGTAACCCCTGGAGTTTTAATAAAGGAATGGCGAAACCTGTCAAAATTCTTGCAAGAAAATGGTGGACAAATTGCAGAAGGAATTCTATCCTCTGTGCACAAACACGAAGAGAAGCTTTTTGACAATATTAATTTCCTTGCTGGAGTTTATGTTGACCCATGGTCAAGAGAAATATGCTCAAGAGAAATAACAAAGGCAAAGGAAAGGCTCCTTGATATTACTCGACGACTCGAACAACAAAATCTATTGCTACATTTGAACTCAGCGAAAGAAGTTGAAGAAAACGAAACACAAAAAAAGGAGTCATCAACAATTGAATATGCGGTTTCAGAAAGTTCACATCCTTCAGAAATAGCAGGCTGGTCTCAAACTTCCATCTCCACTCTGAACTTGTTCGAGCGTCCACCCTGAGATGTCTTCAACCATCACAGTGAAATGGAGATAATTCAAGCACCAATTCTTTAGAAGATGACGCCTTTGAAAAGGAATTGGATAAACAAGAAAGACGCCGGTGAGTTTCTGCAATTCATAATTGTAATGAAGCATTATTCGAGATAAATTTTTGGGAAGATTGTGAGGCGATGGAGTCTATTGGTAGGCTAAAAGTTAAGTCTGTTTTTGAGGCCATTCACAGCTACTCACACTGCATTCAGGCTGCCTGTAGAATTGCTTCGAGCATGCCAACAACTTAAGCTCGTGTAGAGTGACTGCTTTCAGCTTTAAAGTTAATTTTAAATGATTTGCAGCAGGCTATGAAAGACGACTTGATTGCTGCAATAATTTTTTACAGAATGAATTATGAATGATTCTAGTTTGTATCATTGTTGACATTTAAATTGTTTTAAAAGTCTGAATAAAAATAATATTTTTTCAAAATTACAGTATGCACTCTTTTATTTAGTTAAAAATTCATTTGAGTTGGGGGGCGGAGCGGAGCTGGAGCAGTCACTATTGGTGCCAGAGTGGAGCTGGAGTGGAGCAATTCAAAAATTTGATTGCTCCAAATCCCTGATTGCTTAAATAAATGTGTAATAAATTAAATAGTGTATGCTCCTGGTTAGCAAAAAGAAGTACCAAATTTAGTGTAAAAGTTATATTTAGTTGCAAACCAACATATTTTAATGGTTACCAACCAATGAGAATCAAACTTGCTTTAGGAAAATTAAAAGTACACAATTTAAATCGATGGCCTAAAAATAGGTTTCTTGCTTGCTGATTAAAATCAGTGATTTACACTTCTTTGATTTAAATCAATCCATCCTATTTACTCCTAAGAGCATTCTGGGCCAAAACATTAAAAATGCTGCACAAAATATTTTAAAATTCTTCAAGTTTAATTTGTCAATAAATAAGTGCAGAGACTCCAGCATGGCAGTGGGGAGCACAGGCCACTGGCTGCACAAAGGTGGGAGATCACCATGCAGGCCCCTCACCCCTGGGACACGGACTCAGCGGTGAGGCTGCACCTGACCCTTATGCAGCACCTGGGCCTGGGCCTGCCCCAGAAACACCCTGGGGCCCCCCCTTTGCACCACGCGTACCAAGTGTGGGCACGCAGGCTCAACCAGGCAGGATCCAAGTGCGGAGGGGCTCAGTGTCAGGGGATCCAGGTGTGGTGTGAGAGGATTCTGTGTGGGACAATCTGGATGCAGGCAGCTCAGTGGGGGGTCTAAGTGTGGGGGGATCTGGATGCACACAGGCTTTTTGGGGGGGTTCCAGGTGCAGGGGCAATGGGACTCTGCCAGGGCTTCCAGGTGAAGCTGGTTGGGGCTCAGTGGAGGGATCTGGGTGTGGGGGTCTCAGTGCGGGGGGCGGGGTTGTCTGGATGCTGGGGGAGTGAGGCTTGGTGGGGTGGAGGTGGAGCTATTTGTTGGTCTGGATGTGGGGCTCAGGGTGATGCACGGGGTGGGGGTTTGAGTGGAGGGAGCTCAGTGGGTAGTGGTCTGGGTGCAGGAGTAAGTGTCCGGAGGCAGGGAGTCTGCATGCAGGGGGGCTCCAGATGCAGTGGTTAAGATTCAGTGGGGTGGGGTTCGGGTATGGAGGGCTAGGGGAGTTCTGGATAGACACGGTGAGGCCTGGCAGGGGTGTCTGGGTATGGGAGGTCCGGATACATGGGCATTGGGTGGATGGGGGAGCAGCTCCCCGTATAGTGACCCCCCCCCACAGTTGAGGAGCGATGTGGGCAGGAAGCAGGGTAAGATGCTGAGCTTCCTGCAGCTGCGGGCGGTTTCTGGGGGTGGGTTCTGACACAGCCCAGACACTCCTTGCAGGGGAAGATGAAGTCCTGTCCTCTCCTGCCTACAGCCCAGCTGGGACCAGCAGCTGACCGCAGCTCAGGGCAGAAGCTACTGGCTGGGGTGTCATAGAATCATGGAATATCAGGGTTGGAAGGGACCTCAGGAGGTCATCTAGTCCAAACCCCTGCTAAAAGCAGGACCAATCCCCAACTAAATCATCCCAGCCAGGGCTTTGTCAAGCCTGATCTGAAAGTCCCTAACCCTGCAGTAATTTATCTCTCTGCCAGCTGCTCCGGGTGCGTGAAATGACGTACCTGCTCTCCTAGGAAGTGATGCATGACTGTGCTTGCAGCTTCCCTTTGTTTCCCTGTCAGAAAGTCATTTTTCTGTGGGAAAGCAAATAAATCTCAGGGGGACACTAATTCTGCGCACATGCAGTGGCACAGAATTCCCCCAGCAGTACCTATTGCATTCCCTAGATTCTGGGGAGGGTGGTTCTCTCCCCAGCCATCTGCGGCTGTGGCAATAGGCAAGAACTATCAAACCCCAGCACTCCTTCACCTTGCCTCACACCCCGTATGCTGGGAAGGGCAAGGAGGGCAGCATAAAACCATACAAGCAAAACCGTATAGAGAAAATTAATTCTTCAAATCAATCCCCAAACTGCAGGTGGCACTGATTCAGACTAGCAAGCTACTTAAAATGTCTTTTACCCTCCAGAAAGTGTCTTGTTTACCGTGTTGTGGGTTGCTTTAAAGAAAGGATAGAGTTAAAAAGACAACAAAAATTTTACAGCAGGAGCAAAATTGGCTTCCTGCACCACATGCCATGCCAGCAGGGACCAGGAAGAGTGAAAGCAGCAAACTTGTCCTTTAGGGAAAGGATGCATTTTGTTTTGTTTTTCAGAAGCCACCTCAGGTTTTGGTTAGGTTTTTTTTTTTAGCCCACAGTAACACCTAAGCTCTTAACAAAAGACAAAATAATATTACTGCTATTAAAAAGGCAACACAACTAAAAAAGAGGATGCTAATTTAACCATCACTGAAACACAACAAGCAACATTTTGATTCTGTCAGAAACTAAATTAAAACAAAAGCCAAAACCCATGACTTGCACTCATTAAAAGCTGCACGTCATTGGATCACAATCTGTTCTCAAAGGCTAAATTATCCCAACGAGAGCTTTGTAACCAAGTGTTGTTTGCATAGCAACAGATGGGAGAAAAACACCACTCTGGGCTTCTACAGTGCCTTCCTTGCAAGGTCCTCAAAGCACTTCCTAAACATTAATTAGGCAAGCCTTATAATACAATACCAATGCAAGGTAGGTAACGAAAAACACTGACGTTTACAATGAGCTAGCAGCAGAGCTGAGACTAGGACCCATGAGTGCTGCTGCCCCGATTTGAGCTAACCACTGGACCACACGCCTCTAAGATTAAAGCATTCTCTAGAAAGGGATTCAAAATAAAACCCTGTCATCCCAAATGTCTTACTGCTGCCAGAAACAGCATGTAAGTGAGTGACAGAAGTAACGTAGGTGGTGAAACAGGATTTAAATCATTCAAGAGCAGTTCCAGATAGTCCCACAGAATTTACCCAACAGCCCCTTCGTCCAAAATAATCTAATGAATAATTATCAAAAGCAGAAGGAAGAGCAAGGAAATTTATAACCAAGCATTCGTCAGGTCATAAATCATTATTCCCCATTTGAACTCAATTAACTGAATAACCTGTTCAAATGTAAAAATGTTAAGTTTCAAAAGTAGAAAAGCTGCCACTTACTGAGTATGGCAGAATAACTGCACTGTCAGCAGCACTCAGCCAAAAGACTGGCTAGTTAGTCTGAATGAGTTTAAAATCCTTGTCTATAGTCGGTCTTGTTCCTTGCTGGCATGTGAATTGGTATAAAAGAATTCTTGGGGTATAATTCAAATGTTTCTTTTGATTTTAACAAGTTAACCCCAAACAGGCTTCAAAAACAGCACGCTCAGTGGCACAATTAAAACAGAGATGCCTCCTCACCAAAACTAAATTAATCTGAACTAGTTTAATATTGTTTATGAGATTCAAGTAGGGGGCGGTGAAATTCAAATCTGAAGCAGTGAAGTACCAGAGCAGCATGCACAGAGCACTGATACTCTTCATTAGTATCACCAGTTTTTTGTACAATGTGTCTCGGGGAAAGTTACATAACCTACAAGGCAAACTCCTTTTGATGAAATGGTGTTTCGCATACACAGGATAATACACGCCACTGGGAGTACTGACATACCAAACAATTTTTGAATTCAAAAGCTAAAAATGGAGGTGAGAATTTAGGACCCAGTTCAGCAAGGGAAGAAAAAAGTCCATCTGCGCAAATCTGTGCAAGGTCATGGAGGACTTTCTTTCTGTAGAAATCATATATATATTTTCATTAAACAGGCCCGCTGAACTTTAACGTAGCCATTATCAGTAAAGAACTGTGTCTGTAAAAATCAAAATAATTTTGGATATAGTCTATATTTAGCTTAATGTTACTTGGCTCCAGAGCACTCAATTTCTGACTTACACAGCAATAGATTTTTAAATTAAAAATACTGAAAGTTACAAAAAATTTAAATCCATCTTATTTTTACTTGAAATATTAATAAATAGAGAAGAAACAACATAATACAAATGTAAGACCCCGCTGAGGGATTTTCAGGCTATGATAAACCACAATAGCAGAGCGTCTGTCACCAGAACCCCAACCTGAACTAGCTAATAACACAAGAAAAATTGAAGTTTCTCTTTGAAACCATCTTCTGCTTACAATGCCATATATATAAGAAATAATTTGATGTACCATTTTGATACTGCTATAATTTATTCCAGCTGTTCTGACTTTTCACACACGTGCTATGCTCTGCAGTCTTTCAGAAGCCATATAATTGTTTAATGTAAATTAAGATCTATTAATATTTGAAATGCTATGGAGGGAACTGCTTGTCCAGGAGCCACTTAGCTATCCTGCTTAATCCAGTCCTAAAAGGAATGGAATTAAGAAAAGCTAGTGTTAGACTTTATTTACAGACTGCTTCAAGACGAATAAATATTTTTTTTTTCTGAGTTTCACAGTCTCTGTATCTTTGACCTGTTTTTACTTTGTAAAACACAAGAGAAACAAACTGAAATCAGGTCATTTGGGTTCAGTTTCTATCCCTGTTTTTCAGTATCAGTTATCAAAACACAGCAACAACTGATTACTGGTACTTGTCAACAGCATGGTTAAAACACTGTTGAAAAGCTTAACTGGTACTGGCTGTGATTCCAACAATAGCAGCTGGCTTAAAGTCACAGAGAAAAGCCCCCTTCTTTCTTCCAAATCCAAAAATAATCTCCATCCCTTATGTATATGCGTATACATCAGCATGTATAAAGACACATTTTAAGTGGTGTACACAAGTTGCGTAATTTCCCTATTTATTTCATTTGTATGTCTGAAGTTATCATTGCTCATATATAAGAGGATATGAATGTGAAAGGTTGGGGGAACAGATTATATGCTTTCCCCTAATAAATCTAAAGAATGGCTCCAGCCTAACCAGATTCTGAATGTCTTTCCAAGTGTATAGACATTGATCAAAGTAGCATTTATACTACACCATCTGATACGCATAGAATTTCATTTTGGAAGAAGGCGGGTTCTTCAAAATAATAGACATGGATCCCACTTTGCTTTTCCAATGTTAAAAATCAATAGAGACATTTTTCAGTGGCTATTTATCTACTTTCAAATTAAAAACAGTTACAGTGAGAACGTAACAACTTTTTTTTAAATACCAGAACTGTATAGGTGCTCACGAAGATCCACTGATTTATTAAAATATGAAAGACATACATATACACAACACACATACTCCCTTTTGATGAAATTGTCCCATTACTTCTAAAACGAAGCTGCCTGTAATGGCTCAGACACAGTACAGTAAGCAATACATAACTAACAAATCCTTCCTGACATATCAGTGTTCTCAGATGCATCTAGTGACCAGACAGCAACTGTGAAAAATCAGGAGGGGGGAATAGGTTGCCTATATAAAATAAAGTCCTTAATATCAGGATGGTCACAATAATATTGGGACATCTGGTCAGCTTAGCTGCATCAGAAATTTCCCCTAGCCTTCCTCATTGTCCTTCATTAAAGTCTAAGATCATAAAGCAGCAAAATCCCCCTCCCCTTTAAATCACAGATTAGTAACAACTCTTCCCTTTCAAAAAGGAAACACTAAAACACATTATTTTAAATCCTGGCCCAAATTCTGAGATCTCGGAGATGAGAAAATTCTGCATTACACATATCCTACTCTGTTATGGAAGAAGCTCAGTGTTGTTTCCACTGGTGCTCAGGAGGTCACGTGTAGGCACTTCGGTTTATATTGAGTACATCAACAGACTTCCCCCGTATTAAAACAGATTAGGAATTTTCAGCTGAAAACAATCCCCCAAACTGCTTTTGATTCTCCCAGATAGGAATGTGCCTTATGCCCTATAATCTCAAGAGAAATCCCACTCACTGTGCTCAATGCTCTCTGAAATAAATATTTAAACTCAGTTTAAAACTTCTGCAAGCTTAAACATTCTGTGCCTGTAATTCTGATGGCTGGAGAGCGTTCAACAAACTTCACCAGTAAACCATTTTACTTACAACGCCTACAGTCTTATGTCAGGTCCATATCTGAAGTGGCACAGGGATCTGTGCAAAAATCTTGTTTTAAAAAATTTAAATAAGCCAATTCCTGAGACCCACTTTAGAGAATGACCAAGTGAATCTCTGCAGCCCACAAGAGAGGCTAGGGCACTGAAGAATTCACAGGCCCTTCTTGTGAGAACCACAATTTAAGCAATAAAAGAAACACCAAACGTTGTTCAACAGTCCGGCAACACCAGTGATATCCCATCACAGATATACATTCACAGACAGACACACATGGTGTTAGCTTCTCACAGAATTTTGGTAAATTCCTGAGAACAGCCGTGCTGACTCAGGAAATCGCAGCTAGGGACAACGTTCTAGAATAGAATCCCATCTGGTTCCACCTTTCCTGTGCGATCGCCCCCTGCCCCAGGAAGGATGTTTTACAAGGTTTAGCACAACAAAGCGCTTTACAGACCACACGCGGGTGAGGTCACATCACAGCACCCTCCGAAAGCCAGCCACTTCTGGGGAGGAGCGTGGCTGCTGCTAGGCGAAGAGCTCTGAGGGGACCTTTTCCGCCTCTGCGGAGTAACCAGGTCCAGGACATGCATGTGTGGAGTCCGACTGTACTGCGGCGCCGACCCAGGGGGCCAGGGACGCTGCCTCTATGTGCCTGGGTGGAGCCAGGTGAATGTGGGCGCGGGTGGCTGCCCCCCCACAGCCACCCACACGCTGCCCAGGCCCGGCTCCCGTCAGGCTTCAGAAGAGACCACATACCCTGGCGCTCCGGGGTCTGCCCCCCGGCTGCACCTGCAGCCCCTCTCCCCGCCCCGATCGCTGACACGGCGCCTCAAGCCCCGGCAGTGGCCCAAGCCAGGCTGCCTCCAGCTGTTTCCGCCGCCGCCGCCGCCGCCTGCATCCCCTCCCCTCCCCTCCCGGCCGCTGCAGCAGCAGCATCCTCCCCAGCACCTCCACGCACAGCCTCCTAGCTCAGCCCGTCCTCACCCGCCCGGGCTCTCCGGCTTCGCCGCCGCGGCGTCCCCACCCCGGGGCCGGCCCTGCAGCAGCTGCCCCGCTCGGCTCGAGACGCCGCCTTACGCTGCGGCTGTCCCGGGCTGCAGCCCCGCAACTGCCGCGCGCGCTGCTTCTGCCTCCCTCTCTCTCTCTCTCTCTCTGTCCCTGCACCTTAAAGGCAGGGAGCACGGGAGCCTCCCCCTCCGACAGAAAATGCTCGGGCTCAGTCTGAACAGCAGCCCGCCCTGCCCCCCGGGCCAATGGAATGTCATAAAGCTCCATCGCTATATCCCGTTGTCTGGAGCTGCTCCCCCTTAGCCACGGGCTGGTGCCTGCCTGGGACATAGCGCACAGATACGGACGACCAGCTCTTGGCGGGCACCCCAGGGGGGCCGTGATTAAGGGTCCCTGGTGCTGCACTGGGTATGCATTTGGATTGTTTTGGTTCCAGAGCTGAACAGACGTCATCAGCAGAAGTGGCATGACATCATACTGGGCACCGCCACTAACAGGCTGCTGCAAAGCTGATGGGAGGCTGCCCCAGCTGGGCTTGTTCTGCAAGCAATAAATCCGCCGTTTTGTGTCACTGAGTTAAGCTACACTCTTGTAATTAAAGGGACACTGGCAAATCAAAAGCCCTATATGAAAACGTTTCCTTTCCTGTGCGAGTAATAAAAGTTCAGGGTTATACAACGCAATGAATAGTTTTCAGAGTAACAGCCGTGTTAGTCTGTATTCGCAAAAAGAAAAGGAGTACTTGTGACACCTTAGAGACTAACCAATTTATTTGAGCATGAGCTTTCGTGAGCTACAGCTCACTTCATCGGATGCATGCGTGGAAACTGCATCGGATGCATGCAGTGGAAACTGCAGTTTCCACGGCATGCATCCGATGAAGTGAACTGTAGCTCACGAAAGCTCATGCTCAAATAAATTGGTTAGTCTCTAAGGTGCCACAAGTACTCCTTTTCTTTTTGCAATGAATAGTGAAACTTCTAATTTATTTTTCACAATGAATACTTCGGGGGGGAGGGGGGGATTTTTGGTTTTGTTTTATTTTGCTTATTTTGAATAGTGAAAGTAGAAGATCCTGTTCCCAATCAGATTCTCCTTTTGTAAACATAATAAAGTAATAAACTGTTTAACTTAAAAAAATTAAAATATCTCTATTAATATTCGATTTTGTGAAAATCTAGATACTGAGTCTAAATGCTTAAAAATATCCATTAAGAGTCTGTCAGCATTTCCACAAAGGAAAGCACAATGGGCACTTGCCATTTTCTTTCTTTTTTATATATCTAAAGACTTGTAAAGTTTGGGTTAACTTTAAAATAACCCTGCTTAGTTTTTAACATTAGAACATTGGGTCCTGTCTAGGCTGGAAAACACTACTGTGATCACATCACAAAAATCACGCCCTTGATCTGGGTTTACTCACAGTGCAGAAAATTCAGCACATGCCTAAAGCTTTGCAGGAGTTGGGCCCAAGAGAATGAAAATTGGCTATTTGAAAGGGGAAGGGATTTTTAGCCAGACTGCTTAAAACTCTTTGTTTTTGGAAAGTGTAATTATTAACTTCCATAATTAATTAACATTTTGAAGGAAGGAAATTTTTGTTAAAAAGATTCAACTCCTCCATCCCTTCAGGTGCCGTGTGAGAGCTCACAATGAACATCTCCTAGATCTTCCAGTGGCCCTCCAATAAAACCAGGGAAGTCTCAATGTTAAATTCCTAATATTTCTAAAATAAAAGACAAGCAGCAAAAAAGGGCATAAACCTAATGTTAAAAAAAATCCTTTGTTAGCCACCTTTCCCTGGACCACTGTTCGAAGTTTGAAATGTGATTTGCCTTAAACCTGTTATTTAGAATAGGAAAAACTTTCCCCCGTTATTTTATATTTGTTGTAAAAAAGCTACTATTCCATCTGTATTTTAAAACAAACAAACCTCTTTAAAAATTGTCATTAAATAAATTGTACCCTCTTATGACTTGGAAGAAACCAAATGAACTCTATTACCAGAGTTGCTGTAACATTAACTGATAGTATTTTACATAAGATGTAATTTATGACAGTATGAAACAGAAACAACCATATCCATTTCAGATCCATGCAAAACACAAACAAATCAGCTTGTCACTTGCAGAACCTCAAAACTGGCAAATAGAAAATGGCATTTTCAAGCTTAATGGGATCTTACATTTCAAAAAGAATTTCCTCTTTGCTTTATTTACTTATTTATTCATATTGAACGCACAGAGCTCATATGGGCTTTTTAGCACATCTCCAGCATTGGGGCTGTGCAAATCACCCAACCTAGCAGAAGTATTGGGAGTCATGATACTTTCAAGAGTATCCCAGCCCACATGCTGGAGCACTCATAAAGGAGATACAGCATATGTTCCTCCGGGCTGTCAGACAGCTCTTATAACATAAAGCAGAAGGAAACTTTTACATGCTTTTACTTAGTGGGTAGTCTTGTGATTCCATTTCCACTTCACAACTACAAAATCTCCTTTTTTCAGGCTTCGTAATTAATTCTGTTTAACTTGCCTTCCCTTCCCTCCCATGGGGTTTTAAATAATTTCTGGAAGTAAGTTACCTTAAAAACAAGAATTGTTCCTCCTGATTGGAAAGTTGCTAATGTGGTACCTATTATTTTAAAAAAGAGCCAATGGAGATCTTGGGAAATGCAGACCAGGGAACCTGACCCCACTCTTTTATTTTTGTTTTGTTATTCTGTTAAGGTTTGCAGAGGTCTTTGAACATGAATGCTAAATATTAATTTGTTATTTAGTATAAATCATTTTATGACTTCAGTACCAGGCAAACTGATGGAGAATTTACTTAAATACAGAATAAATTAAATACTTGGGTTAGTGTGACTTAATTGGGTCAAGTGATCATCGCTTCTGTGATGTAAGGAATATTGAGCTCCTCTAGGTTGCTGGGACTTCTTGAAAAAGCTAATCAAATAGCAGATAAGTTAGGCTACGATTATGTCACAGAGGTCACAGAATCTGTGACTTCCATGACACTTTCCGCCCTAGGGCTGCAGCTCCCAGCCCCCGCCCTGATGTGGGGACCCTACAGCTGCCTAGCTGCGGCAGGGGGCTGGCAGACCCTGCCGCTGTCCAGCTGCCGTGGGGAGCAGCGGACCCCACAGCTGTCCAGCCCCGGCAAGAAGACTCCCCACAGCTGCCCAGCCATGGCGGGCGGTGGAAACCCTGAAGCTGCCCAGCCACAGCCAGCAGTTGGGGGATCCTGTAGCTCCCAGCTGCACCAGGGGCGAGGAGACCCCACAGTAGCCCAGCCCCACGGGCAGGGGGACCCCGGAGCTCCCACACGCAGCAGCGGTAGGGGACCCAGGAGCCCCAGCAGCAGTGGGTGCTGAACCCACCTACCCCTTACCCGGGATATTTTTAGTAAAAGTCAGCATCTATGGCTCAGCGTCTCTTGCTCATGACCTATCCCTGACTTTTACTAAAAATATCTGTAACAAAAACTTTAGCCTTACAGATAAGGGATATCTAGGGCTTATAAGTTTACTTGGAACTTCAAAAGTCTTGTGATAAAGTCCTTCCTAAAAGATTTAGTTTAAAGAAGATTAAGGGATTATTAAGACACAGTAAGGGTTGAAGTCTCATTGTGGATAAAATCTAGTTAAACTTGAGGGCCTTCTCCACATGACAAAGTTGTGCTAGTTTAATTTAAATATTGTCTAAAATATATTGCTTTAGTTAAACCAGTGCACGCCCCTGTGTGGACACTTATTTTCATTTGAGTGGTTCATTTTGGTTTGTCTTAAACAGATTCCTAATCAACATAAACTAAAATACATTGGGGGAGTGAGGTGGGGCGGGGTGGGGGCACTGAGAGGAGCATGACATTGACAGCAGCTGGCAGAGTGCTATTTGAGATGCACTATGTTGCGATTCAATGACAAGACAGCACAAAGCTTTAAGCAAGCAAACAGGCTGGTCTGCCAACGGACTTCTACCTGTCAGCTTTCCACTCTCTCCTTTATTCTTTTCTCTCCCCCCGCGCATTACATTCTCCAACAGATAAAAGGAATACACTGGCTTTGTTTAACATTCTTATTTACCAATTTCTATCTACTGCATTCCTTGCTCTCGGGCCTTGAGCCCAGTCCTGGGAGGCTTCCCACAGTTCATGTCATCTGGGCGAGATTCCAAGGTTCATGCCCTTGAGAGGAGGTGTGTGTGCACAGCTCCTATACAACACTCCGGGTGTGCCCTGAATGTTGCCAAGCGCATGAACCCTGTATGAATCCTACACACTAGGTGCTGGAGCCTTTAGGGCTTTACAGCTGCAGCACTTGCTTAAGCATGGTGCACCTGGCACCACCAAAGACTGTTTCAGGGCAAAGCCTAGTACCACAGCACTCCAGAGACCACATGCAGAGGCAACACTTACACAAGGAGGAGGGAGGCGGAGGACCAGATGGGACATTACTATGGAAACTGAAATTGCTGGGGGTGGGGTGTGTGATGCTAGGAAGAGCCAGAGTTGAAGTCAGAGATTAATATGAATAGTGAAGGGGGAAGCCAGTTGACTAACAGATCACAGTGCTATTGACGGGGCAGATGAGATGGAGTGTTGTTCAAAGGAAGAGGAACAGGGGGAGGAGGAAGCTCTCTGGGGGAGCCAGGAGGTGGAGAGAGTGCGAGATGAAGAGGAGTTCTGAGCATTCCAAAGTAAACAGGAGGAGGGGAGAGTGTGAGGGTGGGGACAGGTATGAGGTTAGAGGATGAAGGACCAGAGGTACCCTGGTGATGGTGGGGAAAGTTGTGGGAGAAAAGGGTGAGGACTAAGGCAGGGCCAGGGTTGGGACAGCCATCACCAGAGAGAAAGAGTAAGAGGAAGCAGAGGTGGGGTCTGGATTTGAGAGGGAAGAGCAACAGGAGAAGATAGAGCTGGTGGGAATACTAAAAGGGGGAGGAAAGAAAAGGTTCTGACTGTGGGAGAAGGAGAAAGAGGAGAAAAGGCAGAGAACGGTAGTTGTTGGAATCAAGAAGGAGCTTAGAAAAGTCAGTTATCTTCCCTTGCAGCTCAGTCCAAAGGTGGAGAGGAAATTTGGTTAACTCCACCTGCAGTTCTCCATGCTGGTGGTCTGTCCCTGGAGCCAACTTTTTGTATCAGAGGAGGGATAGCAAGATGGTGGCACATCTGCCGAGTGCAGCTACCTGGCAATCTCTGCATGTAACAAGGTAGATTCAGCATCTTCACCAGACACTGCCTTTGATCACCAGATCTTTCAGTCTGTCACTCTTCCTTGATCTGTCTCAATTCATTCTGCTCTTTCCCTATCTGCCCCCCTACCCCCCAACCTCCTTATAACTCACTGGAAGTGACTTCTCATAACACAGGAATGCTCTCATCTGGATTTTTTCCCCACCTAGCTTGTGTTTTGTAGGATTTAAAGCTTCGGAAGTATCCTGATTGGGAGGCAATTCCAGACCATATATCTATCTGAGGTACTGATATGCCCCCCCCCCCGTCACCCCGTTCCCCAGTTTATTGTCCTAAGTATCTCACAATTTTCAGTGTATTTCTCTTCACAGCACCTTTCTGCGACAGGGCTGTGCTGTTTACCCACATTGTACTGGTGGGGAACCCAGGCACAGAAAAGCTAAGTGACTTGCTCAAGGTTTCCCCAGAAGCTGAACCAAGGTCTCCAGAATCCCAGGCTAGCATGCTATCCACTGGACCATGCTTTCCCTATAGATAGGGGGAACAGTTTGGGCACTGAGAGTTTGAGTTATTTCTATGGCCTTTGTGGACATGGTTAACCCATCTATCAGTCTAAAGAAAATAAGATTCTTCTGTTATGTGAAGATATATTTCTGGTAAATTCAAATTTTCTCTCTGTATCCTAGCAACAATGAATCAGATACAGTCCTATATTAACTGTCTCGCAGCTTCAGTTAAATTCCTGGCTACGCTCTAAGATCAGTCCAGAATATTTCAACAGAAGGAGAATCTTTCATCACAACCAGCCCAGGAAAGCTTCTTGGATTGAAAGTAATTTTTAGTCGTATTTGCTAAGTTTGCTAACTCAGTGAATATGGAAGTCAATGATTTATTTACGATCCAATTAGGAGTACATGTTTTTTAATCAAAGTAACACACTTTAAGTATACAAAGTCAGAAATGGCTGTCCAATATTTCCAGGAAACTGAGCCAGTGAGCTTAATTCATATAAAAGCTTCTTTGCAATATGAAAATGCTTTCTGAATATATTCAATGTTGTTTAGCTATAAAAGATTAAAGTTGTGCTTTCTCCCTGTTTAAGGACACTACATCTTCACTAAATAAAAGCTGCTATAGTATTTTGCAGTTATGGGACATGTACCCTTTGAATGTTTAAGTTTAAGTTAAGTTTCCATGTAAGATGAGAAAGAGAGATCATTGTAACTGTAGTAAGCAAATATGTTCCAATTTGGTAGACTGCATAAACTTCCTGGAATGCTTTGTCTCCACCTATTGACTTCCCCCTTAGCTGAAATACCTTTGTTAGTAATGTTTAAGACTTGTCTTGAGAGCTTCTATTGTAGAGCAAGCTGTCATGTATGGTATGTGTATGCGTTGTAGACAATTATACACAGAGCAATTCACTCAGTCAGATTCTACTCTTTGCTTTGTAAATTGTTTCGCCATTAAAAAAAAAAAAAGAATTGAACTGCATTGGCTTTGCCATGGAAGGGGGTCTCTGTGGCATAGGGCACAAATCTGTCTTGTTTAGATTGCCACATTTAGTATGGAATGGAAAATATTTCTGCTAGGTACAGTATATAGACCAATTTCAAATTTAATGATTCCATAATTTGTCAGCCGGTTAGAGTGAATGCTTTATCTTCTCCTTCCCTCATGCAGCTAAAAAGCAGAGAGGAAAGACTTTCTGTAAGAGGGTGTGGAGAAAGCTCCAGAATGTTACTCCGTATTCTCATTAAGATAGTGTGTAAGCACAATGTGGTTAAGCGCTGTCGTCAGAATTCAGGCATGGTTTCCTCATCTAATGTAGATGCTGTAGCATGTTATAAGACTACTGCAGTTGATCAGGGAAGTAGTTAGCAACCACCATGTTTGACCATTTGGGCTAGACTCCTACTAGTAACTTGTCAAATTTAGTGTTCACAGGGCTTTAACAATGACCCAGAGGGCTGCTTCAGGGGCCCTGACATGTGACATGCTCTTAGGGCATGGCTACACTGGAAATTTCAAAGCGCTGTCGCGGGAACACTCCCGCGGCAGCACTTTGAAGTGCGAGTGTGGTCGCCCACAAGTGCTAGGAGAGAGCTCTCCCAGCGCTCAGGGTAATCCACTTCCACAAGGGGGTCAATTGCCGCATGCACAGGCTGCGGGACTAAAAATAGCGGTGTAGACATTCCTGCTCAGGCTGGAGCCTGGCCTCCGAGACCCTCCCACATTGCTGGGGCTCCGAGACCCTCCCACACTGCTCAGGCTCCAGTCCAAATGTCTACATTGCTGTATTTATTTCTGCAGCCCGAGCCCCAAGAGCCCAAGTCAATTGACTCAGTCTCTGAGACCGGCGCCACAGGTTTTTCTTTGCAGCGTAGACGTACCTAAGCATTCCTCTGTAGCGAGCTCTCAGAAACCAGCTTGAGTGCCCAGCAGCCACCACGCCCAAAGCCAATAAGCACTTGCTCAGGAGCAGGCTCTTCCCCACAATCTATTCACCTGCCTAGGACAGGCTCCCCAACCCAGCCCTGCTTAGGGACAGTCTTTCCCCCACCTTCTCCGGTTCAGCGTCATCATTTCTGTTGCTTTCACCAGTGTTTGAAAGTGCCTATTTGTGCCAAAGAAATACATTCCAGACCAAGTTCATTAACACATACCAGCTACCTCACAGTGAGAGGCTTGGGAAAACCAGAAATCCCTAATAAATAAGGCACTGCAATATGGCATTAGAGAGTCCTAAAATCAGGTCAGTACATCATGTGCAGTGTCAACAACATATGCTCTGAGCACATGCATCTGTACTGTAAACAAAGGGGCCAACAAACCAAAAAAAAAAAGATATGGTTGTTACATCTTTGAGTTTTTCCCCCTCTGGTAAGATTTACAGACACAAATTACACTTGTTAAGTGGTTGGTAAAAGTTTATTGTCTATGGCATTTTAACAGCAGTATGACACTTCCAACTTCACCTGGTCCAGAAGGTAACAGAGAAATTGAGGAGAAGTTTACCCATAGTTTAAATAGTTAGAAATGGGTGGTACAGAGGGAAGACGTGTGACAAAATTATCATTTACCGTAAGGCAGAGGGGACGCGTAGAGGGAGGGGACGTGGGGTCATGTGCCCCCTCAGATTTCTGCCAGGGTTTAAATGCCCTGCCCTGAACCCCACTCCACACTACCAGATCCTTTAAATCAGAGGCTCTCAAACAGTGGTCCGCGAGCTCCATTCAGGTGGAGTGCCTGGGCTGCCGCACACAATAGAGAATGAAGGACCACCCACCTAATAAGTGGTGCCACGCAGGCATGGCTTCACTAATTAGGTGCCTGGACCCTGGAGAAGACGCACATGTAAGGTGAGGTCGTGGCCTTGGGGAGGAATAAGGGGTAGGTGGGAGGGGGCAGTGGGATGAGAAGAGGGGTGGGTGGAATTTGGGATGTGCAGGGCTGCGGTGGCCAGAAAAAGAGGCGACTTTCCCCAGCTCCAGGGATGCGGCTGCCGGGGAGAGACAGCCCTCCTTCCCAGCCTCAGCTCTGAGGCTGCTGTGGCGGGAGAGAGACCCCCCCTCCTTCCCAGCCCCAGCTCGGGAGCTGCCACGGCAGGAGAGAGACCCCCCTCCTTCCCAGTCCCAGCTCGGGGGCTGCCACGGCGGGGGAGAGACGCCCCCTCCTTCCCAGCCCCAGCTCGGGGGCTGCCACAGCGGGGGAGAGACGCCCCCTCCTTCCCAGCCCCAGCTTGGGGGCTGCCACGGCGGGGGAGAGAGGGCACATCCATCACACTAGAAAGGTAAGACTACTGATATTAAAATATGAGTTGTGTGCTTTTATTTGTAGAACAAAAAAACCCGTTAATGATTAAGGTTTTTTTATATAGCACTTTTATCCAAAGCACTTTACAGTAGTTAGCTAACAGTACAAACATTTGGAAAGATCATTTAGTGGTCCGCTGAGACCCTCTGCAATTTTCAAGTGGTCTACGGAAAAAACAGTTTGAGAACCACTGCTTTAAATTATGACCCCCATTATCATCACTTATGTGTCGTCTCTGCCTAAAGGAGGCCTGAAAAATGCAAACCCAAGAAAAATAACTGATTCTCAAAAAGTGGCAAAAGCAACCTCTTACAAAAGCAAGAGATGACATTACAGAATTCAAGGTTTTTGTTTCTTTAAAGGTCAGCAACACATTACAGTTGCTGCTGTTCCTTGTTAGGACTAGCCAATGCCATGCGTAAAGCCTCAATAAAGGATCCTCAGTAACAACCATTATGTAAAGTTTGGATGGTGGATAATTCTCTCTCATTTACTGTGAACTTTTAACCAGATTTTTTCTTTTTAAACAAGGGGCTCATTATATTCATTTACTTCACAGTGCCATCTCAGCCAAGTGAGGATGTGCTCTATGAACCAGAGAGAGGTAACTTGGCTCTGATGAATGGTCACGTTTCAGAACATTTCTTAAGGGGCTGTCTCAGGTGGACAAAGAAAGAAGCAGACATTTTCACCTGTCAGCTATTCTTGAGGCAGACACAATATTCACTCATCTAGCATCTTCTACTGGGTCTGTAGATGCAGCAAAGCTTAGCCAAAGTGACTCGAAAATAATTCAGATACTTCTACAGACTGGGAGCCAAAACATGCAGCAAAAACATGAGGGCAGGGCCCAAAGGGACTAGGAAGTCCACAAGATTCGCACTGTGCCATCCCCACTCCCAGAATCCAATTCAGGGGCTGTGGCCAGACAGCCTGTGGTCTCTGGCTAGTCCCAGTTTCTATGCATGGCTCTTAGGGGCCATGGACATCCAAGTATATGTTGGAGCAGCCCTGAGGCTACTCTAAATTACCTCAAGGGTCAAACCATCCCCCAGATTACCTCAGAATCAAGGAGCTACAAACATGACTAAAGCCAGCTTTGCCCTCTGCCCCTCAGGACCTGTGCTGAACACAGTTTGGTTGGACCAGATCATCAAGGGCATACATATAGTTGCTACCTGTCCAGTTTTTTCCAGGATCACCCCTTTTATGAGGTAGCTGTCCTAAAAAATGTGTAAGCATGTTCAGTACACACTGCCAGCTGTCCAGTTTTGTGGGCTCAGGATCATCCAGGGTGTCTTTTTTTTTTTTTTTTTTTAAACTTCCAATGTGGCAACCTTAGGCCATAGACCTGGGGAGTTTTGCCTGTCTGTGGTTAGATGCTGTTTTTCACTTGCAGGTATGCTCACCTGCTGGCACATCCACCATTTTTTCAGATCTCTGTTTCAGGGAGGGTATTTCCAGGAATAACAGTGGGTGATGTTTATGTGTCCTAGTGGGTTGGCGGTTTGGCATGTGGATTATTAATGCTGCTGCCACTTGAAACAACTCAGAGAGATTATCCCTCAACTTGAACTAAAGGTTCAGAGCTGGAACAGATTCTTCAAAATTGATGCACAAGTAATGTAGATTGTCTTATATGAACAGGACTGTTCTTTGGCTGCCTGGAATATTCTGAGTGACCATCACTCAGAACCAGGTCTGATAAAGCAGTGATCCTAAACCAGGCTTGAGTAACAACATTTCACGTACTACCTTTGCAACTCTCCCCTTGCTAATTCTTTTCTTTGGCACTTTTAAATTAATTTTTAATACATTTTGCTGCTAAAATACCAGGACTTTTTCCATGCACAGAAAGAACACTAGAATGAGGGCTAAAAACAGTGTATAGAGAAATATTGCATCACAATAGTCTCCCTTTGCAGTCTGGCTTTTAATGAGCTACATTTCCTGAGTAACTAGAGCTGTGTTTTTGATTGTGCCCCCCCTCCACCTGCCCCCACCAGGATAAAGTGAAAGCATTCTATATACCCAAACCTTCAAGTAACAAGCAAGTAGTCCATAGAAAACCAACCAATATCAATGTGACAAAAAATCACATTTGTTCTGTGTTATGGCTCTCAGAAAAAAATAACCTCAAATTTTTGGGTGCCTCACTTTGTGGATACCCAAAGTGGGCCTGATTTTTAGGGGTGCTAAGTACCTGCACCTTCCATTGCCTTCAACACCTCTAAAAATCAAACCCAAGGTATCTTAAAATGGACACTCAATAACTGATGCACTCCCAATATGAGTAACCACTGGTGAAAATGTTTGGTCTTAACCTCTACCTACATGTCTCAATTCCTAGTTACGGTGTCTGTAAAGGGAGATAATGCCCTCACCACAAAGCTGTATGAAGATTTACCTCACTGTAACCATCCTGAGATCTTCGGATGGTAGGCACTAGTGAAATGCACAAGTGCCAGGTTTAAAGTCCAATATCTCAACACTTTGGGGCTTGAAATGCAACCTTTGCACCATCAGAAAGGCCAGAGTTCTAGCTAAATGAGTAGGCACAACACCTCTAGAAGTTCCCAAGATATCCAATTTTAATGGCATGACATTTTAATGTATGTAACTTTAGCGCCCCCGTGGTCAAGATGGAGTCTGCTCTGCAGGCAGCTCTGGCCAAGAGAAGGCGCACACAGGAATGCAGCAGGAAAAATCCCTTCCACCCCAGGGGCATCTGTTCCAAACCCCCCAGAGTGAACACACATCCCCACCAGAAAAGTACAATGGATATAAGAAAGGGAAATATTTATTTACAGAGGGATGAGAGGAGAAAAACAGCAAGGGGAAATATAGGGGGAACAGTAAAACAGGATTTTTTTAAAATCATGCATTTAAATCAAGGTCGCACAGGCCCAGTGGTAGCACAGTCTGAAAGGCCAGACACCAAGCAATGTGTCTGCACACAGAGTTTAGGAGTCCTGAGCAAAGTTCCAGTCCAGTGGTGAGTCTTGGGTGCTCCTAGTCGTCTTCGGTGCCAGTGAACTTTCCCCAACAAACCCCTCCAGTGCCCTCTTCTGCCGCTCTCTGCAAAGCCACACACAGTGACCACCTCCCCACTTAACTAGCTACAGCCTCCCTCCTTATTCCCAATGCAGAGTTGTATGCACCAGTACTCACAGCCCCAGGCAGCTCTGGGCAGTGGTGATACTGGGTCCAGCTCTGGCCTGAACTTCTCGGGTGACTCCTCCCTGGCACAGTGCTCCTCCTGGCTTCTGTCCTGGGGTGTCCCTGATCCGTGCCCTGTCCTTCCCAGGCTTCAAGCAGGTTTTCTGCTGCTTCGCTTTGCGAGAGGCCTGCTTGCTGCAGCCCTTCTCTCTGGAGCTTCAGAGCCACCCCTGGAGTTTCCTTCCTTTCTCTCACTGCTCCCCCGCCCCCTTAGGAAAAAGATTTAAAGGAGTCATGCTCTCTAAACCCCAAAGGTGTCACATGCATAGAAAAGCAATTTTAGATAATTTTTTGACTATTTAAAATTGTCCTTCAGAGGTCTTTTCATTCCCAGGATCAAGGATTTCAGATTGAATGCAAGCAAAAAGCAAGGCTCAAGCCTAGATAAGGATACTTGCATATTCCATTTATGATGCATGTAGGATCATTGCACTTTTGCGGAATGGCAGAGCCTGGAAAGTTCATGGCTTTGAGACTTGTAAGCAATATCGCAATCCCAAACTCATCATGCTTAAACATCATGCTTCCAGCAGCTATTCAGTCTCTCTCTCCCTCTCCTTTTTATATTCTGGCATGAAAATAGCCATGCCATAGTCAAGATTGAAATTAACTTCCTTCTGTAAACCCAATTTTTAATCCCTAATTTTCCACTAAGGAAAGCAATTCTTGACATGTCACATGCCACATCTCAGCCAAAGGTAGACATTTTTCTGGAAAAGTTGGAAAAACAGAGATGGGGTTTTAAACTTTCGGCATTTAAATTTTTTCCTTATCATTGACTTTTTTTAAAATGTCTTAACTGTTTTTGGCCCCTCATGTCTCCAAAACAGCCTCGCATGCTAACATCACATTTTTGTTGTGGACTTCTGAGAAGTGTCTTATTGTATTATTTTCTGAGGGTGAAGCTGCTGGGAGAAATCACAAAGGTATATATCATGTTATACTGGAAGGCAGAGCAGCAGCTGGGGCTGAGACAGAGTGGTGGGGCTGGGGCAGGAGCAGTCTGGAGCTGGGTGTCGTGAGCAGCTGGGGAGAGCCGGGGGGACCCTGGGCAGCGGGCCCAGCACAGGGAGACGCCTCAGACAGGAGGCTCTGCAGGCCAGACTCGAAGGGGGATTGGTAACCCCGACAGGGCGGAGGCAACGCTGGGAAGAAGGGCCCTGCCACCTAGAGCCTGTGGCCACCACCAGAGCGAGTGTCCAACCCACAGCATCCCTGCAACACAGCCAGAGTCTGAGAAGGCATCCTAGGATTTACAAGGAACAGACTGTGAACTGCCCGGACATTCCAGAGACACTGTTTGTGATGTTCCCTGCCTCAGAGCGGGGTGATGTGTTTCCTTAACCTTTCCCATTTTCCCTTATTCTTTTTAAAATTAATTGTTGATTAAATAACGTGCATTTGCTTCAAATTGTATGTAATGATCAGTGGGTCAGAGAAGTGCCCAGAGCAGAGAGAGTACCCTGGAATGGGGACACCCTAGCCCCTGTCCTAGGTGACCACAGCAGGGTTGGGGATCAAGCCCCCCAGGAATCCTGGGCCCAGCCTTGTTGGGGTTATGAGGACTCTGCCAGACAGGAGAGTGGAAGGGGAGTCCTCAAGGGCAGGGAGGCCACTGGGTAAAGGAAGTGGGAGCGAGGACTCGGATCCTTTCGCTAGCTCACTTCACCAGGGTAGTGCAGAAGCCAGGAAAGTTCCCCACAATAGCGGGACTATTCCCCCGCTTACATATAGAAGATTACACCAAGAACATAGGATAAGAAACGGGAGAGAAAAGTCAGCTAAGAGGAACAACCTTGCCAGGCCCCATTTTTGGTTAACCGCTTGGGCCAAAGGTCAACAATAATATCAGCACTTGTTGCAGGGTGTTTAGAAAGCACAGAATGACAAAAGGAAAACAGAAGGAGCCAAGTAGCTCAGAGGCAGATCACTTCACACTTCTGCACTTTTCTTTTGTGGAAAATGTTGGCCCAATGCTTCCTCACTGCTCCCTCCCTGACCAATTCTTGGCCAATTAAGCGCTACCCCTCACCAGCTTCACTGATCTCGGAGAGAAGAGCTGGAAGCCCAAGAATTGTAGCAAGAGGGTTTCCTCCCTCACACTAGTCAGCCCAGCCAGCAGGCCTGTTCTGCAGAACACCACCCCAGAATGCAGTGCAGGGAAGAGGGTTTGCTGGCTGGCTGTAGTGCAGATTGTACCACACACACACTATAGTTGAGACCTCTGTTCCCCTCCAGAGCGGCTGCCATGGTCATGGCAATTGCACGGGTGTACTCAGAGAGGGCGGAACAGTCTAATAAGCACCTCCAGCCTTAGCCTTTTTGGGTGGGGTATGAAGCAATATTTTTCTCCCTTGTCCCTAGACTCTTGCTCGCAGTAACCAACTTCTGACCACAGTTATCTCCCTGCTATGCCCAGACCAAGTCTACGGATTTTGGGAAGGGTTAGTGTGGGGATTCTTTGAGATACATAGCAAACTAAAGTGCCTTTTTTCACGTATGTATGTGGCAGGGAGCAGCAGGGTGGATCTTGTACAGCTCGGTGACCAGGATTTTTCAAAAGTGGTTAGTGATTTGAGTGCTCATCTGATTTTCAGAAAATCAGACCCCTTTAAGGTATTTCAAGTTGTACACCAAAAATAAAGTCACTTTTGGAAATCATTACCTTTTGACTTACAGGGCTGCACAGTTTAAACATCAACAAAAAATACACCCCAACTACATAAGTTAAAAACTGCTTTTGCTTCCATTAATAAAAGGGAGGGTTACCTCAAGAACAGAATTTTCAGACAATGGTTTCTTTCTTTGAATTAAAAATACTTTTATTAATTAATATCACACTAGCAGGTAGCCTCTGCAGGGGAAGCATTGCTACGTATCTATTAGAAATTGTAAATTAATTTATAGTGAAAGTTAATTTACAGAGAATGTTTCCACTTCAACAGTATGTTGCACTGGGCAGGGTGGGCAAAATCTGGATTCCCAGCTAACCCTTCATCTCTTTCTTTCCTTCAGACCTGTCACTTTTTTTGATCTAGTCAGGATCACTCAACCACAAGTGCTGCATTTTATGCTAGTTCCATCTGTACCTAGTTAAAAAGATTTGAATCACCCACATAGACTTTTTAGCTTAACATATTGTCCTCTCGAGACATTTGGTAATTTGTACGTGAGAAGCTAAGAGTTGTCTTCATTCTTGGGCTAATTTTAGTTTGTTATTTATGTTTACTTACATTTTTGTTTGTGCAAGTCTTTCCAGTACTTGACTTGGATTGTTAGTATTTTTGCTGGTTTCTTTGGCTGTTTTTGCCTGTAAATGCCATTCTCTTGCCAAGATCATAGTGCATCCGTCAGGTAAGTAGTAAGACATTTGCAGCCTTCATTCGGCAACTTGGCTGCCTGCCTCCCATTCCTCCTTCTGCTTTAAAATCAGGCAGATGGCATCCGGTCACATGAAGAGAACCATTTACACCTGTTATATCAGCTCCTACCCTTCCTGAAGCCACTGACCAGTTTGCTTCCTCTTTATTATCAGCAATGCACGCAAGACAGCAGAATGGATTTTATGGCTTCAAAATGTTTTGGGCTGGTGTTTGTTGTCTTTTGAAAGAAGATGAAGAGGTGATTTGATCATGGTATATCATCACCTTCAGGGGGAGAAAGTGCCAAGTACTAAAGAGTTCTTTAACCCAATGTAGAAAGGCAGAACAAGAAACAATGCCTGGAAGACAAATGCAAATTGGCAACAAGACACAAAGGTTTAACAGTGAGGGTGATTAACCACTGGAACAAATTATTAGGGAAGTGGTGGATTCTCCATCTCCTGATGTTTTCACATAAAGACAGGAGGCTTTTCTGGAAGATATGCATTAGCCAAATACAAGTTACTGGGCTAAATATAGTGTAACTGCGTGAAATACTGTGGCCTGTGGTAAACAGGAAGTCAGACTAAATAGTCGAATGATCCCTTCTGCCCTTAAAAGTCTATTAATCTAAATTTCTCTGCTGTATATAATTCCAGTTGAATACAGCAGGAGTTAGTAATACACTGCATACCTGAGCACCAGAGGGAGCATATGGGATATGAAAAGAGGTGCAGTTGTTATACCTGTAGCCCAATCCTTCTTCCCAAACTAAGCAGTTCTTCTCCCTTCATGATCTCACTCTCATACCACTAATTCCATTTGGTGATTAGGCCTGATTCCTGAAAGGGTCTGTCAATGGTAATTTCCTAATGATCCTCAGGAGGTGCTCAGTGCTTAATAACTTTGGCAAAATGCTTACCATATGCAACAACCCTCCAAACAAGTTAGTCTTGTCTCCAGTAGGACAGGACAGGCTTGCACTGTGGGCTGATGAATCTTAGCACAAATTAAAAACACTTTTAATTCTCCCTGCAATTTACTCCAACTGTGCATCTTGCTTTCTTGAAGTGTAATTATTTATTATATTTTTACTTAGGTGCAGGTGAAATATTTCTATTACTCTACTGCAATAATTATGATAATCAAGAATGAGATGGAGAGAGAAAAATACAGTAATAGAACGGCATTTGGTCTTGCACAGAACCTCTCGGAGTCAGAGGCTCCAATCCACTATATCATCTAATTTATCATTCTTATCACCACCTTCAAACCCCTACAGAAATCTGCCACTCTCTATTTGTTCCCCCTTGTAAGGCTCAGAATGCCGCCCCCCTCCACTGCACTCTGCCAATGCTCCCAGCCTTGCCCATCCATTTGACAGCTTCTAACACAACCACCTCCATCCCCTTTCATGCAGTCCCCTTTGCATGGTGTGATGCTGTGAGCTCATCAACAAGGTCCCTACCTTGCCTACACATAAGTCCCTCTTCAAGATCCATTTCTCCCATGCTGCCTACAAGCTGACATTCACAATTTTTTCTATTGTTATTCCTGTTCCCTTTCCCTTGACTTCAGTCTATCTTTCTGTCCTCAACTTGGGGCAGTGATTTTCCTTCTTCAGGGTTTGGAAAACACCTAGCGCACAGCGGATGCTACTTCAAATAAATTAATAAGAATATTGGCAGTATTTAGTACACAGGAAAAGGAATGCTGGGGCTCAAAAGTGAAAGACAAGGACCTTCACGCTGGGAAAGTTGGCTCTAAACTACTGGAGATCGCCTGAGGCAAACGTTCAATTTATCAGTAGTTCCCTGTCACAATATAAAGAAACAAAGGAAAAAGAAGGAAGCCAGTAGTTCCTGTTAAGTGGTTAGTGACTGCTACAGTTAACTTCATTTAAATTACAGTCTGAGCAATATACACACGCACACACTCCTCACCAGCGTTCTTTGTCCAAGGACTTCAAAGATGTTCTGCATCTCTTTATTTTTGCTTTTCTTTTTCAATGCAACTCTGAGCATAAAAATCTGCTCCTTCAATGTGAGGTCTTTCGGAGAAGCAAAAAGTGCCAGACCTGAAGTCTTAGACGTCATTGTAAAGGTACGGTCATTTGATTAACCAAACATGGAACTCTCTTTGGACTTTTCAGCTAAATCATTCTGCAGGTTATTTTATCTTTACACACAAAAATTTCAAGTTAATGAATATCTGAGCATTTTGTACTGCTAATGGTAAAAATCAGTCTGTAGCCCAAAGCCACATGTCCAGGAAGTTTTATTTATAGAATAAAGTAACAATAGAAACTGCAGATGCAATTTCCTTCATAAAGTTAGAGTTAGGAGATGCTGGGAGTCTTTGATGCACAAGAAAAATATCTTGCCCTTTGAATCCATTGAGCCTTATTTACCTTATTTATTTAATCAATCATTACTCTGAAAGGCTCTTGTCTCACTAAGAAATGATCATCACAAGACATTCCCCTTAGCAGGAAAATATAGAGTCATAGATTCTAAAGCCAGAAGGGACCATTACAATCATTTAATCTGCCCTCCCATAAAGCACAAGCCATAGAATTTCCCCAAAATAATCCCTAGAGTGTAGCTTCTAGAAAAACATCCAATCTTGCTTTAAAAATTGCCAGTGATAGAGAATCCACCGCGACCCTTGGTAAATTGTTCCTATGTTTAATTACTCAGTTAAAAACGTATGCCTTATTTCCAGTCTGAATTTCTCTAGCTTCAACTTCCAGCCATTGGATTGTGTTACACCTTTCTCTGCTAGAGTGAAAAGCTGATTATTAAATATTTGTTCCCCAAGCAGAGATTTATAGATGGTAATCAAGTCACCCCTTAAACTCAAAGAGCTCAATCTATTTATCTTACCAAAGAGAAGATTATCACTACAGGGCACGTTTTCTAATCCTTTAATCATATACACTATGTTGTTTAAACTGTTTCATAAGCGGGTACTATTAGAGCAGTAATTTAAAATTCAAAACCCGACTAATGTATTGCAAGAAAAACACATCATCACATTTTCAATGTGTTTCATGCATGAGGCCACTTAATGTTTTTAGAGGAGTACAGGTTAATTTGAAATTAAACCATAAATACTGAAACCTTCAGATCCATGAAAATTATGGATTGTAACTTCAAAGCCTTGTTTAAAGAGGTCATAATGATTTGGGATGTGTCATTCTAGCAGTGAGAATGTATACACTTATTCCTAGCACTTAAAGGTGTAATTAAAGTATATTAGAACAGTGGATCTCAAACTAGAGGCGCTGCTTGTTCAGGGAAAGCCCCTGGCAGGCCAGGCCGGTTTGTTTACCTGCTGCGTCCGCAGGTTCAGCCGATTGAGGCTTCCACTGGCCGCGGTTCGCCGCTCCAGGCCAATGGGGGCTGCGGGAAGGGCGGCCAGCACATCCCTCGGCCCACACGTGCTTTCCCTGAACAAGTGGCGCCCCTAGTTTGAGAACCACTGCATTAGAGCTTTGATAAGTAGAATTAGTCAGTTCTTACCTACAATTATTAATATGTCAGTGTGTATCCTGGGACCAATGTGGCTACAACAGAAGTCAGTCCAATAAATGATATTACCTCACCAACTTTGTCTCTCTAACATGTCTTGGGTAATTAGTTCTCCTGTTCTAAAGTAAAATGCTCTTACTCTCCTGTTTTCAGATACTATATTGGATTCATTTTACCTGCTAAAGGGTTACAGTAAGGATTGTTTAGAATTATGACTGGAGGCTTTACTCATGCAGGCATTCCTTACTCATAAGGGTAGTCCCATTGGGATTACTTATGTGAGTAAAGGTTTACAGGATTGGGCCTTTTGTCAGTGTTTTTATCTCCTAAATGTCAACTAAGCTAGAGAAGATTCTGCTTCCACTGAAAAAAATTAGATCAGCATATCCTCATTTGTCCCTTCCACATGGTCTCAAAACTAAACCAGAAGGGATTTGCACTACATTTACTTACTTTGTAGCAGTGCTTAGTCTCTCCTGAAATTGGATCATTTCCAATTATCCTGCCAAAACAATACTTTATACCTCATTCAAGTTTCCTATTTAGAGCAACAAATGCCCTTTCATAAATAAAAAAATATTAATATAGAATAGCCACTGGATATCTGGGCTGGATCCTGGGCTCTGGTATTCTGCAGCACAAAGCAGTATTTAATGCAGCTTTAACTGGACAGGTAGGGGTTTTCCAGTGTAGGGGAATCCCCAACTACTAGAGTTTGTTCTGTGCTACCCTTTTCCAGCTGTAGGGGGGCATGCTGGCATGGAGAAGGGATGTGGCCACATATTCCAGTGATCCTGTCAGTGTAATGGCTTCTTAAGAGCCATTACAAGCTAGCATAGGTTAGAGCTACCCTGTGCCTGTTCTAATTGATTGGGGTCCTTATGTGCCAGCCACTGTGTAAAAAGTAAAGAACTATTTAAATGAGCTGTTCCAGTCCCTTGGGTGCACAGTTGTGCCTGATTGTTCACAGATATTTGTGACTTGGTTTTTAGGTTCACCTTTTGTCCTACAATATTTACATTTAAATCTTTCTGATAGTCACTGTGATGGTCTGTACCTCAGAGGAACACCCTACACTCCCAGGTTCATCCTTATAAAATGATTGTGTGGTATTCAATGCAAAGTTTGTCATCTCAGGTGTCTTTGGAAGTCTCATGATGTACTGAGCATTGTTGTTATAGTAATGTTATAGGTTGTGATTTCATGTATATAGTTATGAGGCTGAAAATGTGTCCTCATGGCTTAAAACAAGCTCAGACAAAAATTCTCCATGAGCAGAGGGGCAATTCACACCTCATCAGGGCATGTATGGGACAAACCCAGCCCAACCTCACAGGAACAAAGGATACTGGCCTAGGCAGCAACAAAGGATCTGTTGCACTCTTGAGTGAGTTACCCCCCTTCCTTTGGTCAGTTTGGGACTACGATGAGTAATGCTCACCTGAGGCTGAAGGGGGGAGGCAAAGCCAAGAGGAAAGAAAGAACATGATAAAAGGGAGAGACGTTTGCCATGCTCTTCCTCTCCCTTCCACCTCCATCTACAGACATCACCACCAAGCAACTGAAGTGCTGATCAAAGGGGAGAGTCTGGCTGAAGGGCAAACAGCCAGCCTGTTGTGAGAAGCATCTAAGTTTGTAAGGGCACTGAAAGTGTTACGTTCAGCTTAGAATGTGTTTTGCTTTTATTTCATTTGACCAAATCCAATTTGTTTTGCTTTGACTTATAATCACTTAAAATCTATCTTTGTAGTTAATACATTTGTTTGTTTAGTCTACCTGAAGCAGTGTGTTTAGTTTAAAAAGTGTCAGAGACTCCCCTTGGGATAACAAGCCTGGTGCATATCAATTTCTTCGTTAAATTGACAAACTCATATAAGCTTGCAGTGTCCAGTGGGCATAACTGGACACTGCAAGAGGGAGGTTCCTAGGGTTGTGTCTAGGACTGGAGATATTAGCTAGTGTCATTCGATTGCACAATCCAAGCAGCGTACATGCCAGAGGCTGTATGTGAACAGCCCAGGAGTGGGGGTTGTCACAGCAGAGCAGGGTAAGGCTGGCTCCGAGAGTCAAGGATGGGAGTGACCTAGCAGATCACCAGTCCAGATAACACCAGGGGAACGTCTCAGACACATGTAAGGAAAGAACAAATTCTAGAGATGCCAAGTAGTTAGAAAACCTCAGTGTTACATTCAGGTCTCCTGCTGTAACCGTATTTCCCTGATACACTGATATTAGTTCATCATTGTATTATAGTAGCACCCATAATGTCTTATGTCCAAACATAGTTAGTTACAGTACCTGTCCCACAAAGCTGACATTCTATGACTCTAATCCTACAAATACATATATGAGTAAATTTTCTCACACAAGTAGTCCCGATTACTCAGGGAACCAATGCAACTGTCACTGAAGTCAATGGAAAGACTCTTATGGGCTTCAATGGAAATTGGGTCAGGCACCGAGTAAAGTTACTTGTGTACATAAGTGCTTGCAGGATTGGGTCCAAAGAGGACACAAGCTACAAAGGATGGGGAAGAAAGATAAAATGTAACAGAGGTTGATGGTCAGAACCACCAGCTGGGGAAGATGAGCAATGCTCTCTAGGGTTGCCAACGCTCCAGGATTGTCATGGAGTCTCCAGGAATTACAGATTAATCTTTAATTAAAGATTATGTCCTCTGATGAAACCTCTAGGGAGACATCCAACCAAAATCGGCAACCCTAGCTCTTGCCAGCAGCAGCTTGTCCATTTCCTCAGGAATTTTTTTTTAATGGGTTCATAATCAAAGGATTTTTAACACAAACAAACCACTCAGAGCAGTGGGTTCCAAACTACCAGCTACTTTGCTAACTTTCCAGCCAGCTGGGAGGAAAGGACATACCCTTCACCCATGGTAGCTCCCACCACAGCTACTTTCCATCTACCTTCTAAACCTACCCCCAATTACGCATGTGACAGGCAGGACTCTGGATTACCCCTCATGCACTAGGGCTTGTGGAGGGGTAATTGTCCATGTCACAATAATCAACAATCAATTTTTCTCTTTGTTCTTTTCAAAAATTTTCTAACCCTTGAAAATATACTGAGCGAAAACAGACTTTAAAGCCTTTGCTCTTTTCTGCTGCAGGTTATTTCTCGCTGTGACATCATGCTACTGATGGAAATAAAGGACAACAGCAACAAGATATGCCCTCTTTTAATAGAAAAACTCAATGGGTAAGGCAAACTACAAATGTGTATTCACTAACACAAGTACATGCAGAAAGGCAGAAGAGCTGGCAGAAAAACATAGGAATTGCCATATTGGACCATGGTCCCTCTAGTCCAGTCTCCTGTCTCCAACAGCGGCCAGCATGAGATGCTACAAATTAAGGTTCAAGAAGTGGGCAGATAGGTTTAGACCAATGAGGGCCAGATTACCCCTAATTCCTAATAGTTAGAGATGGGTTCATATGCTTTTTGTTAGCATAGACCAGAGGTGGGCAAACTACAGCCCACGGGACCATCCTGCCCAGCCCTTGAGCTCCCAGCTGGGGAGGCTAGCCCCTGGCTCCCCCCCTACTGTCCCCTCTCCCCCACGGCCTCAGCTTGCTGTGCCGCCAGCACTCTGGGTGATGGGGCTGTGAGCTCCTGCCAGGCAGCGCGGCGGCATGGCTGGCTCTGGCCGGGTGGCGCGGCTGCCAGTCCTGGTGCTCTGAGTGGCATGATAAGGGGGCGGAGAACAGGGGGGTTGGATAAGGGGCAGGGGGTCCTGGGAGCAGGGGGCGGTTGGATGGGGCAGAGGTTTGGGGGGGGCGGTCAGGGGAGAGGGGGCAGATGGATAGGCGTGGGAGTCCCAGGGGGCCTTTCAGGGGGCAGGGGTGTGGTTAGGGGTCAGGGCAGTCAGGGGACAAGAAGCAGGGGGGGTTGGATAGGGGGTGGGGTCCCGGGGGGCGGTTAGGGGCAGGGAGTCCTGGGAGGGGGCGGTCAGCAGATAAAGAGCAGGGGGGTTGGATGGCTCAGGGGTTCTGAGGGGGGCAGTAAGGGGGTGGGAAGTGGGAGGGGAAGGATAAGGGGCAGGGGCCAGGCTGTTTAGGGGGTCACAGCCTTCCCTACCCGGTCCTCCATACAGTTTTGGAACCACGATGTGGCCCTCAGGCCAAAAAGTTTGCCCACCCCTGGCATAGACTATTATAACTATGGATATTCCTGGTATCCATATAAAAATTCAATCTTTCTTTGATTTTTGCTAAATTCTGGCCCTCAAAACACCCTGTGGTAATGAGTTCCACAGTCTAATTACAGAACATGTGACAATGTATTTCCTTTTATCTATTTTGAATTTTTCCACCTTTCAATTTAATCGAATGTCCCCGTTTTCTTGCATTGTGAGACAGGGAGAACAGACACTCATGATCTACCTTCTCTAAAGCATGCATTATTTTATAGATTTCTGTTGTGGACCTTCTTTTTTGCCTCCTTCCTAAGGTAAACAATACCCATTGTTTCAATCTATCTTCACATGATAGCTTTACAAAACCCCTAATCATTCTCATCACCTTTGTCCAAACCCCTCTAGTTCTGCAATGCCCTTTTTGAAATGGGCTGACCGGTACTGCACACAATACTCTGACATGGGAAGGAAAGGACAGATACAAAAGTCCATGTGATCTGCTAAGCACCAGAGCACTCCATTGAAGAATCAGGTCTTTAGACTGAAATATCTCAGATTGAACTTCATGCATAAAAAAATACAGTAGAAGAGAACTAGCCTCTTTGACTGGTTTACTGAAGAAGACTAGCAACAAAATCATTTACAAGCTAATTTTGAAAAAAACGTGTCTGATTAGGGTGGGATTCAGTAGGTCTAAAACTAATGCATCCTGGGAAATAAGATGAAGAAAGAAAAAGAAAGAAAGACTTGGCTGACAACATACAAAAAAGGGGGAATTCACTTTTAGCTAGAAATAGTCTTTGCTGGATAAAAATAATACTGAGATTAAAAACTATATCCCTGTAAGTTTCTGCTCTAGAAAATGTAATGCATATATGGATGGACGGAAGTGAGGCACAGGAAAAGAATAGAAAGTACAGTACAGAGCATAAAGCCTGAGGTTAAAAAACGCAGCATGAGAGGTGTAGAAAAAAACGATGTGAATAATACAAGATAATACCAAAGATAGGGGTTTTTTAGGTGACTTATCTCTGTAACCCAGCACAAGAAGTCAGTGCTCCAGACCCTCTTACATGTGTTTACTAATATAAGATTAAATAGAAACCCAGACCTTTATAGAGACAGAAATCTACTTAAAATATTCTCTTTCTAGTCAGTCCCAAGAAGAATATGACTATGTGATCAGTAAAAGGTTAGGAAGAAAGTCCTATAAGGAACAATATGCTTTTATCTATAGGTAAGTGAATTCCATACCTTATATTTCTGTCTCCGTTTGCGAACTATTCTTATATAGTAGACAGATTACAAACTAATGCAGAACGCAGCTGCCTGCTGGCTTCCCCGTGTCAATGCCAAAAAGCCTATCACACTAGTTCTCACACTACTACACTAAATTCACATTCACTTCCAATTACAAGTCAAGATGTTGACTTTGATACAGAAAGCCCTATACAAGGAGGGTTCTGGCCATGTGAAACCCTGGCCCCTCAGTGGCGAAACTCCCATAATTTTCAATTGGGCTAGGATTTCCTCCCACATCTCTCCCTATGTCCCGTCATGACAGCAGTGATCCATACCTGCCAACATCTTTAGACAAAAAGAATAGTAGATTTTTAATGTGAATAAATTGAGTTGGGCCTGGCCTATCTTGAAGATTTGCCCTAGTTACAGCCATCAGTGTAGCTGTACCTGTTCAACCTCAATGTAGACAAGCAAAGGTGCTATTCTGGCCAGCCTTCAGTCTCTGGAAGTGAAGGAGATGGGATGGTAACTCTGAGCTAGAAATCACGGTTGATGTTGAAATGTACTGTTATTCTACTGACATATTGAATAGGAATTTTATTAAGTCTTCACAACTGCAGCGTAATGTAGCTTTTGCTACTAGCCAAGAAATTACAAAGTGAACTGACATGACCAAACTATTAGTAAATGTGATATCTAATATTCTATTGATGGGTTAAATTACTTTGCAGATCAAATGTAGTGTCAGTGAAGGAAACCTATCAGTATCCAGATATTCAGCCTGGAGATGTAGATGCTTTTTCTAGAGAACCCTTTGTTGTCTGGTTCAAGTCTCCAAAAACTGGTGAGAAGTTGCCAAGATCTTATTGTCCTCTCTCAAAGTTTTTATAAAATGAGAAAATAATGAATGAAGTCAAGTTTCACTACACATAGGGTATCTCAGGATTTGGGTAGCTTGCTGTAGGAGTCTGAGATAGCTAGGCTTATCCTCATACGAAGCTTGGATTTTGGTATTTAGAACCTACTTTAATTGTAAGATTGTTGACAAGTTTGCAGACTTGGAAGGAAACTTCACTACACGGGGCCATGTCATCCCTTCCACTGGGCAACATGAAGTGGGTAAAAAGGGCAGAAATCCCAATCTAAAGGCCCTATTTCTTAGTAGGATAGAGTTCATATTGCAGGGCATAATTCCATAAGACATGGAGCACACGCCTGTCTCATGGACATTATCAGAGGCTCAACATATCTGAGGATAAGGCTCTAATTCCCCTAGCCATCAGAGGCAGAGAAGAAAAAGGTCATCAGTGATTGACTTCCTCAGAAATACAAACTGGACCTAGGTCTCCCACATATTTAGGTTTCTGTTGATAGGATATAAATGTGATTTGTGCTGATGATGCAACAATCAAAGTTAGTTTTGGTACTGGTTGTCCATAGGGCTCTCATTTCCTTGTAGGTCCCGTAACACAAATTGACATCATATTCTAAAGAGCAAAATAGCTAGAAGTGGGGAACTAAGTGCAATCCTTCTATTAAAATTTGGCTAAAACCAGAAATAAGTACTTGGAGAAGAATATTGCAACCTTATGCTGTATCCTTTTCAACTGAAAGGAAAACATACAAAAATGGGTTTTCCATTATGTAAAACCCTAAAATGTGCAATATATGTCAGGTTAGTGATCACTGTCTTTTGAATGAAAATCTAGCAGCTGGACTATTAAAGTTCAGATATACAAGGTGCTGAGCACTTGTCCTGATCCAGTAGAGTACTTAAGCAAACACTTAATTTTATGCATGTGAGTGACTCCATTGGAGTCAATGGGATTATTTTGTGTGCCTAAGTGTTCTGTTGGATCAGAGCCTGAGTGCTCAACACCTTGCAGGAACCAGACTTAATAGCTCACCTGCTGGAATTCCTATCACCGTGATCACGAATGCTGCACACAGCGCCCATTTAAGAGAGATTTTTCCATAATGGAAAAACATTTTGTACACTTTCATGTCAGCTGAAATGTCAGATCCATTAGTCTGACAGACACCAGGGGCTAATGTGCTTAAGATAAGATGCTTAATGATACAGGCTATCATTCGTCCTCAGACTAACTACATTCCTCAGTATAAAAAGTTGTACGAACGAAGTATTTTTATTAAACACCACACATTTTCATTTCAAACTGCTTTTTCTTATCTTGATAATTATTTTTATAAAGGTTAAAAATCATTTAACCTTTTTCCCTGTGAATTTGCTTTGTTTAAAAGTTGTTAAAGAATTCGTGATAATCCCTCAGCACACCACACCTGAAACAGCTGTGCGGGAAATTGATGAGCTTTATGATGTGTATTTAGATGTCAAACAGCGCTGGAAATCTAAGGTGAGTCATCAGTAAGCTCACATATTTATACTGCTAAACATAGATTTGAGACAGAAAGAATGTAGTGACATTGAATCATTTTGGTGCCAACATTATGAGGCTCGTGATTTCAAAACTGTTGATGCAGTTGTTAAGAAACTGACACATTTTCATATAGTTCTACACTTTCTGATCAGTAAATCGGATGTCTCTGTAGAAAGTAAAGGAGTATTTGTGGCACCTTAGAGACTAACCAATTTATTAGAGCATAAGCTTTCGTGAGCTACAGCTCACTTCCTGTAGAAAGTGTGCTTCTTAAAGTGTCTTCTCCCTCACCCTTGTGTTCTGCTCCTGAGAATGCACAACTGCAATCTGGTTCAAAGTCAGTCTAACCAGGCCAACCTTACCACAGGTAATTAAACAGATGGAGTTTCAAAAGTGACAATTACCTGAAAATGGTGTTGCCATACCAGGAACTTATTGACCACTATCTTACTTCAGAGACACAGAATATCCTCCAGGAAAAGCAAATGTATCAATTTCTGCTCTATGTTTGTTCTTCTCTCTCCCCCACCACCCTGGTACTGACATAGTAGAGAGTGATTTCCTGGCATAGTTAGAGATCCTGGTTCTGATCTCTTTTTAAACTGGTGTAAATCAGGAATGACTTCATTGAAGTCCATAGATCTACACCATTGTAAAACCAAAGACTCTGAGATCAGAATAAGGTTCACTATACTTGACACGGAAGTTTAGCTCATTGCCTAATCTACTGTGGTATCCTGTCCCCAGCAATGAGCCATATATAACATTTCAGAGAAAGAAACAAATGCACAATGTACCTAAACCAATGGTCCAATGCTATACACTGGGGTGGAAAATTCCTCCCTGATCCCCGGAGACAACGAGTTGGAGTCCTCATTAGTTGACCGTATATAGCCACAAATGTTATTAATGGGCATAAAAACATCTGATACTATTTTTAATATTCATCCTCATTACCTGATTACACCACGTGGCAATGAATACTACAGCGAGAATAAAGTATGCTGTGGGATGGTGATATTTGCTCTAAATTCACTGACCTTTCATTGATGGCTCCCTTGTTCTGCTATTATGAGACAGGGTAAATAGAAAACAGCACTTTCCATTATATCCTTCATCATTCAGAACATCAACTAAGTCGCTTCTAATACTTTCCTTACCAACAGTAGCTTTGGCAATATCTCATACCTTTAGCCATTGTTGTTGCATCTCTCTCTGATCTCCACTATGTTTTCTTTATGTGGGTGGACAGAGTACTCCGGCATCCCAAGCTTTTTAAAGGGGCAAACATCTTTAATGAGCTCTCTGCTCCAGCTCTCATGTCCCTCCCTGTACTGCACCCTGTCCATTCACCCACTGAAGAATCCAGCAAGTTTAGAGCCCATCGAAAGTGTATGAGAAGTCTGGACTGAGCCTCCCTGCATCTCCCATAGCATGCATTACTGTATCTCATGCATCCGACGAAGTGGGTATTCACCCATGAAAGCTTATGCTCCAATACGTCTGCTAGTCTATAAGGTGCCACAGGACTCTTTGCTGCTTTTACAGATCCAGACTAACACGGCTATCCCTCTGATACTTGGATCTAACATTGTAACTGTGTCTAACAGTCAAATGAAACCCAGTTGCTGAAAGCGTCCTCCTAAGTTGTGTACAAGTTCTGAATCTGCACAGATACACACACAGGCAAACACTTACATACGTGCTTACCTTACATTTGTAAAGCTACGCACAGACAAACATTTTGCAGGACACAGAACGCTTTTCTTTATTGCTCTTTGAAATGTCTATTTTGGAGACACAATTTAAGTGGCATCAAGAACTGGGCTCATCATGTGCACAATGCAAAAGATGTGGGTTCTTAAATATTATTTGGGGCCAATTAAACAACATATAGTTTGGCTCCAACACCAAATCTAAAGAAAATAAGCATTCTGAAAAACTTTCCCAGCTTGCTTTGCTGCTTTCATTTCCAGCCCTCTGCTCACCACATTACTTACAAGTGTTCTGTTCTCAGAGATGGAATATCTGCCAGTGAAACTCCCAGAATAAAAATTACAGCTGCTGTTCAGAAAGAAACCTATATGTATATTTAAATCTCTGTATATCTTTGTACAGTGAAATATGGGCTCTGCAAATAGGATGGTGGATTTTTTTTTCTTTTAAACTATATGCCAACGTTGAAAAAAAATCCCATTCCTTTCTTTCTCTCTCTCTCTCTCTCACACACACACACACCCACACACACGCTTACTTCCTAAGTAATAACAAACAGGTATTTAAAGATTCTTTATATCTAATTAGATGTCAGGCCAAATCACACCTATAGATCTGAACCTCCTACCCATGCAAATATTGGTTTGGAGCAGAGTTTGCAATTTCAGTCTTTCCATAATGGACCAGATCTGAGCAAGGAGTTTGGAATTTGAATCTAGTGTCATCGGACACTACTGTAATAAATACATAATATAACTAGTAAATCAATGTTAAGATTACTTCTAAGCCAAATTCATCCTTTATGCAATCTGTGGACATCACTGGAGTTATAGCTGGGGTGGTATAGCTGGTCTGATGACTTCAGTGGAAGCAGGATCAGACCCTCTATATTAATCGTATCTATTTCAGTAATACTCAGACGGAGGCTTACGAGCCACAAGTGGCTCTTTAATATGCCTCCTGTGGCTCACCGCAGCACATGATATTAAAACACTGTGTGATTTAAATTATTAACCAGTCTAAGTTATTAACCAATCAGGATGCTTTTACTATGTTATTAACCAATTGTATGATAAAATAATAATACTTGCTCAGTCATGTTGCTGTGAGAATAATTATATATTTCCCATCATACTGTTTAACTAAGAATAGTACTATAGTAAATGAAACAATGAATTCACATGACTGTGGCTCTTTTGGGTAATGTTGATCGCTAGTTTGGCTCCTGAACCACTGAGGTCTGAGTATCGCTGATCTATATATTTTAAGCATCCATCTCTGTCTTCACTGGAATTTTTAAAATGGTGTCTTTGAGGATTTATTGCTGATAATTCAGCTTGTGTCTTACAATCCTGCCTTTCAGAACTTCATCTTCCTGGGGGACTTCAATGCTGGCTGTGGTTATGTTCCAAAGAAGCACTGGAAGAACATCAGGCTGAGAACTCACTCAGAGTTTGTGTGGCTAATTGGTGACAAAAATGACACAACAGTTAGGAACAGCACAAACTGTGCATACGACAGGTAACAATTGACTTGAGAAACATTCAGTGAGTATCCTCAAAGTAGAAAGCACTATGCCTGGTAAGGTATTTGCAGGATACTAGGTCACATGAGATGGAGGGAGTACCACAGAGACATTGGGAATGGCCAGCGTTGCACTAAAGAAACCCTGGTGTTGGTTACTCCATTATCGTGTCATTATTTTGCTAAATCACTCAAGCACTCACCACACAACATAGTTACTTTTTTTTTTTAAATCTTCAAAATCGGACACATGTCTAGGAGCATTAGCCACCTCTGAATGACTCTTTGCTTCTTTTAGAATTGTGATCCAGGGTGAAAAGCTCATCAGTGCTGTTGTCCCAAACTCAGCTGATATCATTGATTTTCAAAAGGCCTTTGGAATGACTGGAGAGCAGGTCTGGCTTCCTTTTTGGTTTTTCATTACAGGGCCATATGCAGTGCTTAAATAATGAGTTTGCCAAATAAAGAATATTCTGATTTTGGATGGTACATGTTGAATAAATTGTCTTCTAATCCACAGAAGCAATGTGCTACATCTCTGTAAGCCAATCTAGCAGCTGGCTCCAAGAGAGGACTCTCAGCTTCCGTAGTTGTCTGGTTAAATGTACCTGCTAAAAGCACAGTGGGTTAGCATATCACAATAGAGTGGGAAAGGTCTTTTTGGAATGGTGAGGCATAATGGCAGAGCTCCTGTAAGACGACTCACTGTCTACTGGTACTCTGTCTTGAAGAGAAACAGTAATGTTTCGATGTCCAGCAAACAGACACAATAAAGCAACCAACTATGGCCCTATTTATAAAAACAGTCTTAGCTTCATTTCCAGGTATAAAACCTTTACTTTCACAGGAATCACTTCACCTACCACTGAAATGCAGCCACCCCTAGAATAGAATATGGCAGATAGCTAACAATGCATAACAGCACTGCACAACAGCACAGGAATAGGACACGAAGGGAAGAATACTCGTATCCAACTAGAGCTGTGGTTTGTGCTACCCACTGTGAATATATTTTTTTTCAACTTCGCAGGCTCTGGAAGTTAGTGATCACTTTCCAGTAGCGTTTGAGCTGAAAACTGCTCGGGGTTTCCAACTAAGATCACTTGCTGCAGAGAAAAGAAAAACAAGAAATCTACACCATTTGTCTTCCTAGGCACACTGGATTTTCTTGCTATCATCCTTTGTGTGTACATTGAAATAATAAAAACACATCCCAAACATTCACTGTAAAACAGATGATATTTAAACCTTCGCCTAGTTGCACTCTCTCCTGATGCAATATTTAGTAGAAAAATCCAAAACTTTGTTTATATTTGAAATATCATCTAAGAAAATGAATGAAGTCTGTAGATTATTATAAGCTAACTAAAAATAAATCATCTAAAATTAACATTGCTGAATTCTTGTCATGCTAAATACAAATGTAGTGAGATATTTTAATGTGAAATGCTTTCACACACTCTACTTCTAGGCCTGTTGGACTGAGAAGTCTGTTTATTCATATTTGGTCTAGATTTCTGACATTCCTGTTTTGTCATACAGGTAAAAACTTTTAGTGTCATGGGCTCAGAATAGTGCTACCAGGGTAGCACGACTTGCAGTATTCTCTTATTCTGCTCTTTAGGACAGATCAACTAACTTCAACTGAGCTATGGCAGTTTACACCAGCTAAAGATCTGCCCCATTATCCCACCTTGTTTCAGAATATAGGTAAAACAGGGCAGAATGAATCAAAGCATCCAAAGCAGTGAGCATATCCTTCGTTTTCCTTCCCCCAGCCCAACTTATTTTATTTAGACTGAGAATTTCTATTTGTTCTCCCATCCATCCATGTTGGACATATATATGGAACTCCAGCTTGTGATGGTGCAAGTTATTCGTATGAATCAAAGTGATCCTAGACCCCCAAATTTTTAAGCAAGGGCAATTCTTTATGGGAAAGTTGCTTAGCCCCCTGAAAGATGGGCTCATTCTGGATATGCTAACAGAACTGTACCAGATGACACTATCATTTGTGCTGATTTATTAACAGAAATAACGAACATTATATTTTAGAGCCAGCAGTAAGACTAGGGTTAAAGTGAAATAAACCTGCTCATGACAATACAGTGATAGGAACTAGTACAATTTTGCTAAGTCAATACACACAGTTTTACCAATTGATCTCTACATTCATGGTGTGCTGTGCTAGAGACACAGAATCCATTTTCTCCTGCAGAATGATGGCTTTGATTCCAAAAATGACATCTTCTTAAAAAAATCCATTTCCCTTTCCTGCATGAAAGCAGCCAAGAAGTAACAATGCCCTGTTTGTTCTCACTCCATAGCCATCCAGTCACTCCTCCTGCCATTAACATAGATCCTTCCTCACATACACCCCACAGGTGTAACTGCCACAGGAGAGGTTTTCTGTGGACTCCCTCAATAGCGCCAGGTTTTGATTTCAAGTACAAACTGATTATTTCAGCACTGATTTCTTGTAGGCTTAAACAGAAATTAATTGCATTTCCCCCCAGAGCTTTCACAGCAGAAAACACTGCAGTATCATAGATTTAAAAACTGCAACGGGTAATATTATTCAATGCCACAATGATCTTTTTCCTCAAACAATCCCATATAGCTTTATTTAGATACCTGAGCCTGTTGGGTGAAAGACTTGTGAAAGCTGTCAATTTAACTGGGCAGTTTGAGGAATTAATTAAGAACACCACCCTTACTTCCCAAGTCAATGCTCTCAAGTATTTTGTAGATTGGCAGAACGATGGGGCAGGAAGGAAGGCAAATAAGATACAGTTTTTAAAAGGAAAACAAGGATTGACCTATGTGGAAGCTTATTCCATGTGGAGAATGGATCTGAAGACAGAAGCTAAGAGTATAATCGATCAAGTCAATGTGAAAAAACTAAACTTACTGCAGGAATTAGTCCTAACAGGACACAGTTCCATAATCTCCCTGATTATACTTAGGGCCCTACCAAATTCACAGCCCATTTTGGTCAATTTCACGGTCATAGGAATTTAAAAATCGTAAATTTCATGATTTCAGCTATTTAAATCTGAAATTTCAGGGTGTTGTAATTGTAGGGGTCCTGACTCATAAAAGAGTTGAGGGGGAGGGTATGTTGCGGTACTGCTTCCCTTACTTCTGCGCTGCTGCTGGCAGGGGTGCTGGGCAGCTGGAGAGCGGCAGTTGCTGGCCAAGAGCCCATCTCTGAAGGCAGAGCCGCTGCCAGCAGCAGCGCAGAAGTAAGGGATGGCATGGTATGGAATTGCCACCCTTACTTCTGCGCTGCTGCTGGCAGGGCGCTGCCTTCGGAGCTGGACACCTGGCCAACAGCTGCCACTCTCCGGCTGCCCAGCTCTGAAGGCAGCACAAAAGTAAGGGTGGCAATATTGTGACCCCCCCTAAAATAATCTTGCGACCCTCCTGCAACTCCCTTTTGGGTCAGGACCTCCAATTTGAGAAATGCTGGTCTTCCCATGAAATCAGTTTAGCATAGGGTAAAAGCACACAAAGCCATATTTCATGGGGTGGGAGACCAGATTTCATGGTCTGTGACATGTTTTTCATGGCAGTAAATTTGGTAGGGCCCTAGTTATACTGCACTAAAGGCAAAACAAAGCCAGATTTAGAACAAGTATTTGCATTGTAAGTTTTATTAAATGCCACTATCTGATACCAGTTGTGCTTCATTTAAAGGTTACTCTACAAAAATCATCATAACATCTGGACCTCAAGACTTATTGTACATTATCTATTTCCTTTGTGGCTTTCAGAAAGTAATGTAAACAGAAATAAGTATCACTCAGATAACAAACATGGATATCTGCAATGACAAATGTACTCACAAAAATACCACAATATTTTATTGAGGTGTTTTATATGCTTTGTCTTCAGTTGTAAACTTGAATAAAATCCTTGATGCAAAATGCGGGGGGGGGGGGTAGACAATACAAATTGTCATTAATATTCAGGCTTCAAACATGAAGACACCTGACTTCACTCTTTAGATACAATTGTCTAGAGGAGCTTCTAGCAATTGTAGAGAAATGTTCATACTCAAAACAGTGCTCATGCAGATGGGTTCATGATGGGATGGGATGTAGTTTTGTTGCAGAGCTCCGAGAAGATATATACGCAGATTCATAATAATCCGTTGGGGTTGGGGTGATAGCAAAGTAGGCATTCAAAGTTTCAGTGGTTTGTGATATTATGAGATCTTTCAATAGGTCTATAGAATAGGACATCAGTGTTCTTGTGTTGTACTCTTTAAATTTAACAGAAAATATTACAGATGTATCTTAATATGCTTAACATTTTGTGTACTACATCACTTTCCTCACCAGAGGGAGGAATATCTATTTTTTCTCCCGGAAAGCAGCTTTTAAAAATTTAAAAGCTTACAGAATTCTTGATTTATTCTGTAGACAAAATACGTTTCTCTTGGGCTTCATCAGCTTTTTAGCTGAATGAGACCGCTTGCGCTTTATGATCAAACAGGATTTTTGCACTAGAAAATGAAGCTTTTATAGCTTCAAAAATGGCCCCCCGAGGCTTGCTCCTCAGCAGGCCAGGACCAATATTATGGCTGAGCGAGAAACAAAGAGGCATTTCTGGAGCTAAAAATCTATGTTTTTGCTGCAACAATCCTAACAGAGCAAGAACAAAGTGCAAATAAAATTTTATTAGAAAAAATTAAAAGCCCAGTGCTGCAATTGTGACTCCAGAAAAACTCCCATGGTCTGCAATGAGGTTATTTCCTAGTGTCTCCAATGGGATTACTGCCTGAGTTTGGATTGCAAAGATTATATTAACAAAGGAGTGATTCCTGCAGAGCTGCCTCATTCCAGGTGTGAGACTGGAGTTGTACAATATCCATTCCCATCAAAACTATCTGCTTTCAGACTCGGGAAAGTATATTTTGACATTTAAAATGAGCTAGCCTTTTCCTCCATTCACTTTTCAGGGCCCCCCGTTCCTTCCCCAGGAGCATGGTCTGTCCTCATTCTTAGCATGGCAGTGCCAGATGCCATGCTCCTGGCATGGCCACTCAACACTTTTGCTAGCTATGTGTCTGTTATCTTTTGTAAGGGCCCAGTCACATGAGAGGGTAAGAGCTCTCAACTCCTATTGGTTTGAATACTGTAAGAATACAGGGCTATCTTGCCCCCTCCTGTGGGAATGCCCAGAGGATTTGGGGAGGAGGAAAGCTTTTCAAGGATCCCCTTGTGGACTTTCCCCACACATGATCCCATCAGTGAAAGGGACCTGCTTTTCCTTTGGCCAAATGGATTGCAAGCCTGCCCCCAAGCTATGTAGATCCCAAGGTATCCCTAGGCATGGAAGCCTCTCTAGAACCTCCTTCTGCTCCCTGGAAATGCAGTTCCAATGAAACCACACCATCAGGACTTCCACTGTCCCCAGCTGCCTCTAGGAGACCCCTTAGGGGAGAAGTACGGAAAAGCCCCTTCAGAAAAGGTAACAGCAGATTTGGGCGTTTTTATAGAAGATATGTTCTAGCTCATATAGGAATTATTTCAGAGAAGTTCTATGGCCTGTGTTACGCAGGAGGTCAAACTAGCTGATCACAAAGGTGCCTTCTGGCCTTGGAATCTATGAAGACAAGGCAATATAGCCCCATGCTAATCTCTGCAGGGCCATTTGGGGGCAGAGCAGGTTTTCACAGCCCCAGCCAATGTGGGCAGCTTACTACCAGCCCCGTGCCTTTCCACTCCCATCCACTACCCCAAGCAGATCCTGGAAGACATGCTGTTGCAGCAGCACCTGCCCTGACCTCTCCATGGGGGGGAGAGAGATCAGGTCCATATGTAGTCTCCTTGGTGCACAGATCAGGAGGCAACAACCTGGACGCCAATTTATACAGTTTCCTGTTATATATAAAGACTAAAATAGTTGGGCAATACATTTCCCCTACAGTGTTGTGAACCCAAAATAGTGCATCATGCTAGTGCATTACGTGGGAAACTCAGCTCAATGCAGAGAGACTCACACAAGCTGCCACCATAAGACTAGTTTCAGAGTAGCAGCCGTGTTAGTCTGTATTCGCAAAAAGAAAAGGAGTACTCGTGGCACCTTAGAGACTAACAAATTTATTTGAGCATAAGCTTTCGTGAGCTACAGCTCACTTCATCGGATGCATGCAGCAGAAAATACAGTGGGGAGATTTTATATACACAGAGAACATGAAACAATGGATTCTGGGTGGACTGCTCCTGAGGGTCGAAACAACAGACTAGATTTCTACATAGAGTGCTTCCGCTGACGTGCACGGGCTGAAATTGTGGAAAAGCAGCATAACTTGCCCCATAACCTCAGCCATGCAGAACACAATGCCATCCACAGCCTCAGAAACAATTCTGACATCAATCAAAAAGGTTGACAAAGGAGGTGCTGTTGTCATCATGAATAGGTCGGAATATGAACAAGAGGCTACTAGGCAGCTCTCCAACACCACTTTCTACAAGCCATTACCCTTTGATCCCACTGAGGGTTACCAAAAGAAACTACACCATCTGCTCAAGAAACTCCCTGAAAAAGCACAACAACAAATCCACACAGACACACCCCAAGAACTCCGACCTGGGGTATTCTATCTGCTACCCAAGATCCATAAACCTGGAAATCCTGGACGCCCCATCATCTCAGGCATAGGCACCCAGACAACAGGACTGTCTAGCTATGTAGACTCCCTCCTCAGGCCCTACGCTACCAGCACTCCCAGCTATCTTCAAGACATCACTAACTTCCTGAGGAAACTACAATCCATCAGTGATCTTCCTGAAAACACCATCCTGGCCACTATGGATGTAGAAGCCCTCTACACCAAGACAGACTACAAGCCGTTAGGAACAGTATCCCCAATAATGTCACAGCAAACCTGGTGGCTGAACTTTGTGACTTGGTCCTCACCCATAACTATTTCACATTTGGGGACAATGTATACCTTCAAATCAGTGGCACTGCTATGCATACCCGCATGGCCCCACAGCATGCCAACATTGTTATGACTGATTTAGAACGCTTCCTCAGCTCTCGTCCCCTAATGCCCCTACTCTACTTGCGCTACATTGATGACATCATCATTTGGACCCATGGAAAAGAAGCCCTTGAGGAATTCCACCATGATTTCAACAATTTCCATCCCACCATCAACCTCAGCCTGGACCAGTCCACACAAGAGATCCACTTCCTGGACACTACGGTGCTAATAAGCGATGATCACATAACCACCACCCTATACCGGAAACCTACTGACCGCTATTCCTACCTACATGCCTCCAGCTTTCATCCAGACCACACCACACAATCCAATGTCTACAGCCAAGCTCTACAATACAACCACATTTGCTCCAACCCCTCAGACAGAGACAAACATCTACAAGATCTCTATCAAGCATTCTTATAACTACAATACCCACCTGCTGAAATGAAGAAACAAATTGACAGAGCCAGAAGAGTACCCAGAAGTCACCTACTACAGGACAGGCCCAACAAAGAAAACAACAGAATGCCACTAGCCATCACCTTCAGCCCCCAACTAAAACCTCTCCAACGCATCATCAAGGATCTACAACCTATCCTGAAGGACGACCCATCACTCTCACAGATCTTGGGAGACAGGCCAATCCTTGCTTACAGACTATTCCTCACACGTTCTTGTCAGCTGCTGGAAATGGCCCACCTTGATTATCACTACCAAAGTTTTTTTTCCTCTCCTGCTGGTAATAGCTCACCTCACCTGATCACTCTCGTTACAGTGTGTATGGTAACACCCATTGTTTCATGTTCTCTGTGTACACAAAATCTCTCCACTGTATTTTCTACTGCATGCACCCGATAAAGTGAGCTGCAGCTCATGAAAGCTTATGCTCAGATAAATTTGTTCGTCTCTAAGGTGCCACAAGTCCTCCTTTTCACCTTAGGACTAGAAATCCTCTCTCTCCTAGACCCTCAGTGGGGCTGGAGAGCTCATGAGCATCACCAGATTGAGCTTCATCTGTATTCAGTCTTGAGAGGGGCTTCCAGGGGCTGTGGAAGCCTCCTCAAGGGGATTCTGAGACAGGCAGAAGCCAGCAGGTGAAGCTCTGAGCACATGTTTACACTGGAGCTATGTAGGCAGTGTAATGGCACATGGCCTCAATTCAGATAGTCCTGACCTCCTTGTCACTATCTCAAGGTTGCATTCTTCTAGAGTCCAATCCCCTGCTTTGACAAGCAGCATCACTCACCACCAGAAAAATTCAGAGGAAGTTCTGGAAGGAGAACTTTGAGGTATTTCCTGACTTCTCCATGGGGTTTTCAGAGAGTTCCAATCTGACCGTGGGCATTTTGTATTTAGAATGTAAACATTATGAAAGATGGATGTAATTATGCTACTGCACAAGTCCCAGCAAACCATCCCTCCCCCCACCCCAAAAATCTATATCCAACTTCTGTTTAAACATGTGGGCTTTGATTTGGAGTTCTCACTGCTGAACACCAACGCCTTAATTAGCACATCCTATCAAGTTTGACTTCTAAAGGGTTAATTAATACAACAACACTTTCATTATTTATTATGCAGCTGTGAATTTCCTTTCCAGGCACTAGCTTGCTTTTAATTTCCATTATGACCATAAAAATCACCATTATACATAAAGTATAATTGTATAATTATAATAATTTATAATAACTTATTATAATAAATTATAAGTATAATAATTTATAATACTTTATAATTTATATATAATTATTGTATAATTATACATAAAGTATAATTGTACAGTTGCCTTATACATAAAGTATAATTGTAAATATAGAGGTTACAGGTTCAGTTTTAAATCAGTTGTGACAATGGAGTCACAAACACCTATTTAATGGTGATGTACTATATAAATATTGGCCTGTGAAACACCCCCTTTTGCCCATGCAATCATCTTACCAACCACAATTTTCAGTGAACCCATACACAAAAGATAATAATAGGCTATACTTTGTCAGATATAGCCCCTGATCCTACAGACACTTTTGCACGTGCTTAACTTTCACTCCATTGAAATCAGTGGGACTGCTCACCTGCTTCAAGGTCAGCACAAATATTTGCAGAACTGGTGCCTTCCAAAGGAGCAGCTAAATGATGGTACAGAACTGCCAAACACAAATATTGACACTTTCTCATACAGACACTTTTCCTTTTAATTAAAAACAAAAATAAAAGTCAGATACATTAGGCTATTTGTTATGAAAAATATGAATCCTAGCAAAATCAGAGTGAAATGAGTTTTAAATCCTAGTAAAAATGGATTTAGTAACAGTGCTAGCTTTAAAAATTTTTTGACACAGTTCAGTACATACAAATATGAATGCACAATTTAGTTAAATAAATCAACACTAAAAATCTGACAAATTCCAAAATGAAATTTAAAGGCCTGTTCCCAAAGATCCTTTGGGAAGCAACACAAAGTGGATGTCTGGCAAGAAACAGATGCTGTAATGCAACGGCGCTCTTGTGATAACTTTTTAAAATAAAAGAGTCCTATTGATTATTAATTGTTAGTGTGGACTTATGATGAAAAATTAGTTTGGCAAGTCATTCTACTTCCTCTTTGACTCTCAAGGAGGTACCAGTACTGAAACACTGGCATTTCAATGAATGACCGAAAGAATGCTGAGGTGGGTTTTTTTCCCTGTTAGTACCAGGAATGCATGTGCAATGCCAGGAAAACTTGGAAGATTCATACTTTTTCCTTGGAACAGAAAACTTGACAGAACATATTAATGAATGCTTGTTAAAGGTGCCTTCATATTTCCAAGTTGCCATAATATACGGGAAATTCTCTAAAAAAATAAAGATTTACTAATAGGAATCAGGTAGTTGGACATTTCAAGGCTTTTGTACCAATGAATTTTTTCTAGAGACATGGGCGTATTTGGGTTAGATGCTGAATTCCTACACTTCACACGGGGGCTCCCAGGATAACAACTGCTCTATACTATTTCTTGTAGAATATTATTTGCTGTTCTCCTTTCTCCAAGTTACCCAGCTCTCAGAGGCTCTTCAGCTACTTTTGAGTGTTAAATGTAGTTTTTGACTTCAGGTTTCAGCCTCACCTTCCGAGATTTAGTATGATTGACAGACACGTTCTTAAAGAAAGCAGATACAGAGATAGATGAAGACCCTGCAACAGCTGGGCCAGACTAGCACAGCATAATGTGCCATCCCCTCAGACTCTGTTCAGCCTAACCACCTAGTGATCGTCACAAAGTACCTTGTAAAACAACATTCCGTGCAGCCAGTAATATGGACTGAAATTTCTTAGGACTGGATTGTTCAATCTGCCTCCAGGAGAAGAAGTGACCCAGCTCTAGTAAACCTGGCTAGGATGGGTGTACAGGAGGAGTGTGAACGTCTGTGGAGTTTGGGATACCAGCTTTATAGATTTCAGAGGAGCAGCCGTGTTAGTCTGTATCCGCAAAAAGAAAAGGAGGACTTGTGGCACCCTAGAGACTAACCAATTTATTTGCCTCTGAGAACCCCTGGTGCTTGGTGGATTTAGGCAGTGGAGCCATGTGTGGGAGGAGCAGGGGGTTAGAAGCCTTGTGCAACTTCCCTGGCTGATCTCAAGATTTCTGAGCACAAATGCAGTCAAGTTAATATGCAACCAGAAGCAGCATTAATCATCACGGTGCCCCCTCCGCATCTTCTACTATGCGGCCCTCAAGTTCCCTGGCACCTCTTATGGCTTTCTCCCAGTGGGAGAGGGGAAGAGGAGACAGACCTGTAAACTAGTTGCTGAAGGTTAGCTTTAGGACTGAAATTGGAAACCAGGTGAAAGAGGTAAAAGAAATGATCTAAAGCAACTACAGAGAAAAACTGGGTAAAGAACAAAGGTCTATGAGACTGGATGATTCTGAAGACAAAAGATTGTTAACTACTTTTCATTTTTCAAGTGCTTTTCAGAGCATTGACTAACACGCATCACCCCAATGCTCAACGTACTTAGGTAAAGAGCTTTCCCCTTATCACAGGGAAGGAAGACTGAGGCAGAGAGGTTGCATGACTTACCCAAAGTCAGAGACACAATCAGTATCAGAGCAAAGAGGGGAACTTGTGTTCCTGGCTCCCATGTCTGTGCTTATACCACAAAAATACACAGCTGTCTCAAGGTAAAGTGCTGTTTTGTTTTTGAACATGCTCATCATCAGGGATTCCACAATATTAGTTTCTCTAGTAATTTATAGGCCTGGAAACAATTAAAGGAGACTTCCTGCTACTATCAAATTTCAGTCAAACGCTAAGGTTATTTGTGGGGATATTAGATGCTATATAAAATTAAAGAAAATATTTAAAGGAGTGATCTTTTAGACATATTACTACCTAGAAATTTATTATCACTTTCACTGAATGGATTTTATTTCACTCGGTTTTGTGTTGTTTAGTTCTGCCCAAGTCACCGCTGTGGAACTATGATTGTTCAGCTATAGACGGGCTCTTTAAATTTTTTAATGTGATAACCTAGACAAGGAAACAAAGTGAAAACTCCAAAGTTTTCTACCTTAGAGTAATAAAGTTACAGGGTTCATGTTGCAGGTACATTTAAATCCAGAAGACAGCCTGAAAATAAAACAAAATTAGTTTCAAATGAATACATTAGAAAGTTAAAAATATACAGAGACTAGAGCAGGTTCTGAATTAGAAACCTTAAACTGGTCTCCCACAGAAACAATTAAAGAGGGAAATAATTACAGAGTTAGCAGATCTGACATAAAACCAGTCACACTGGCAACAGCACGGAGTTTTGCATTTCTAATGTTTGTAACAAACACCAAAGCTCATGACAGCCTGTCACTTTTTGATGGATGATGGAAGACTCCACTTCTGATGTAGAAAGTATCCTTTACAATTCCAGACCTAGCATGAAGTGGAGCCTTGATTTCAGTAATAACGTCTCCTGAAAAATAAGCACATTTGATTAGCTTTTACGTCTGAAACAGTCTGACAATTACATTATTGTATGCGGTGTTGTTGTAGCAGTGTTGGTCATGGGATATTGGAGAGACAAGGCAGGTAAGGTAATATCTTTTATTGGACCGACTTCTGTTGGCAGATGAGACAAGCTTTTCAGCCACACACAACTCTTCTTCAGGTCTGGGAAATGTGCTCAGAGTCTGAGCATTCGGACTACTTTCCCCAGACCTGCAGAAGAGCTCTGTGTAAGTTTGAAAGCTTGTCTCATCTGCCAACAGAAGTTGGTCCAATAAAAGATATTACCTCGCCCACCTTGTTGCTCTGATAATTACACTGACATTATGAAAGGGCAGAGGCAAAGCTGAAAGTGACCTTCGTTTGGTCAGCATATTGGGCCCAATCCTGCAAAGCTCAGAGTACCTTCAACTCCAATGAAATCAAAACTTCACAGGAGCCCCCCATAGTGTACTGGTTGCATTGTGCCCTATTTGGATCCCCTGTAAGATTGCAATTCGGTATGTTAATAAGAGTGAGGCTCTTGACTCTGAATGACCTAAGCTTTGGTAAGCTTTCATCAGATACTTTTAAAATGTAACATAAAAAATGCATGCATGTGTTCCACCAGTGACGGAAAAAGACCAGACTGTACTGGGGCCCTTGGCAGATTGCCTTCTGGGTTTGTTGCTGGTTGGGATTTTGGCCAGGAACAGAAAGGGTCCACATTGAGCCCCCTCCTCTCTCAAGCCCCCTTCCTTTCGTATCCTTCTCTCTGCATGGAAGAATTGATGTTCTGCTACATTTTTCATCACACCACACACTGAACACACTGACTTTAAAAAAATTAAATATACAAACCCCAGCTGGTTAGGCACTGGGGTCAAGTGAGGAGGAGATATAGAAAATTATATCCTGGCAGTAGAAACATGCTTAACTTTACTCTCATGAGCAGGCCCGTTGACATCCATGGGATGACTCTGGCGAGTAAAGTTAAACACATGTGTAGGCACTTGCTGAATCATAGCTAGAGAGATCAGCTAGTAACTAGAGGGAAACATTTTGGATTAACTACTTTTGTTGTTTGTGTTCCAGCTGGATCCAAGAAGCAGGGGGTTGGGGTAGACAGAGAAGAAACGGGTTGAAGAACATTAGCTAGTGTTAAATTTCCAACCCAAACAATCATTCTTTTGGCAGCCTTCCACCTTACCTAAGCGCCAGCCATACTCCCAGGATGACAGGACTGGATAGTGGAATTTCTCCTCAGGACTCTTCAGCTTTCTCTCCTGCAGGTACAGGTGCCTCCCTTGGCCTTCCTGGGAGATGCCCTGGTACAGCAGATGCTTGGTCTTGGGGGTGGCAGGTCTCATTTCCTTAAGAAGGGGCTCCTGACCCTTATCCTCCTGCTTCCTGGGGAGGCTTACCCCCTCCCCCTGCTTCTTAAAGCCAGTTTCCTCCTCCTGGGTCCTAGGGGGACTGAGCCTCTTCTCCTGCTCCTTAGGAGGGCAGATAGCAGGTAGAATACATTTCCTCCTGGGGCCACTGCAAGGCTCTAGCCTGGGGAACTTGTGCCCATACTTTACCTTCCAGCTGACCCTGCTAAAAGCCTCTTTCTCAATCAATTCCTTCCAGCGGTGCTGGTCCCTTGTGGTCAGTAGACCCCTCATGGCCTGGAGCAGGAGGTTAGCCAGCCGCTAGCTGCTGTGTGTTTGGTACAAGCTAGTTCCTGCAGCCCCTGGTGTCCAAGGAGACGGGCACGCAGGAGCCAGAGGAGCAGGGTCTCAAGTTACAGCCACCTCAGAGGAAGTGGAGGAGAAGGGGCACTGCACTCTCCCTTCATCTCAGCTTCTCTGGATATTGAACATGATATTTAAAGAGGTGTCAGTGAGCCCTTTAGTACCCCTCAAGCTGAAAATCCAGATGAGCTGCAGGTTGGGGTCAGCCAACAGGTGGAACTAGTTACCCACTCACCAGCTCCCTGTGGCTGCAGAGTTTGTGAATCTTGGCAACAGCAGCATTACAATTCATGTCCACTCCCAGGCATAAAATACTCCCACACTAACCCACCCTTTGGAGCAGCTGAAATCTTGTGCAGATCTTATTGGCACCTTGCTGTGCTGCAGGGAAAAAGCAAAGGGCTAGATCCTGATTCTACTGACATCAACAGCAAAACTCCCTCTGACCTGAACAGGGCCAGTATTGCACCAGCATGTGGGCGTGTGCAAGGGATTTGTGAGAAACTTGAGTTCCATGGGTTTTATTTGTGTGGGTTTGAACCAAACCAAAAACTCAAAGCAAAACTGGACAGAAACTACCAGTTTCACTGTGTTTGGGATCAACTCCAAAAGAGTTTCTGGGTTTCCCCTAACTTCCTGGTGGAACTAGACATTGGCCCTTGGTGGAACCTGCTCTCGGTGCCAGGTGCATAATGCAAATCAGAACAGGGCAAGTTTTGACTGATTCTGGGTTTGTTATAGAAGTTTCCAATCACTGAAAGACCATATCTATGATGCCGGTTATAACAATTGCCACAGGCATGGATCAAGTCCCACTGGAAGACAGGTAAAGGAGATCTCTTTCCTTACTAACTGATATTTTCCTGCCAAAGAGAGTACAATACACATACACACTGGCTAGATCTTCTATTTTAAAAAAAATACTTAAAACAAATTACTACATGTGTGGACAGCAGACTCCGGTAAAGCTAGAAATGGAATCCTCATGATCACAAAATTTTAGTATCCTTATTCCAGGGAGCATAAAAAGAAAAGGGAGGCTGTGTGGAGAAATAAATCCATGCAACTTTTTTCTTTTATCCTTTAATCAGAGTGAGACAGCAACCACATCCATAATGAAGTGGAAATATTTAGGCCCTGGAGTTTAGCCACTAATTAAGTTCCAAATTCCAAATCTCCTCCTGAATTTCAAGAATTTCACAGTGAACTATAATTAAAAAAAGGAGTGAAGTGTCTTAAATAACACTTTCATGAACTGCTGAATTGTCCCTTTTGAAATTGTTGTGCCTAAGAGCACAGCAGAGAATACAATACAGCTTTTGTGTACAACACAAAAAAAGACACCCACAGCAAATAGGGGACATTTGACATCTATAAAAAAACATTTGAGAGAGTTTTGCCATTTAATAAGTTCACTCCTACAACCAACATGAGACTTTGTTTTCACAACATTCATTATACCACATACAATGAAGCCAAACAAAAAAATGCCCATTTGTTTTGGTCAGGAAGGGGCAGAGGCTGATGGTGTTGTCAATGTCAAATCTACTGCATGTGTGGATTACTCCAGGAGAAAGTGGCTGGTCTCCCACCCTCCCCCGCTCCTGAAATCCCACTGATCAGGCCGGGGTATTCCAGCAGTGATTACAGAAGCAGCATTGTTTTTAAAACTAGGCTTCTGGCATTTTTTCAAATTTTTGGTAAAAAAGGGTGTAACTGGAGCCAGGATAAACACAAAAGGCCCACAAACGCCACGTGGAATGTCTTTTACTGTTATAAACTGCGACACCTGATCTAGTAGGTGAGGGTTGGTTGTTTTTTTAAAAAACTTGTTTTAAACACTGATGCTACCCACTTCAATCCATGTTATTACAAAGAGCCCAGTGTTCGTTTTCAGTCAGATTCCTTCATTTTAATCATTTAGCCACGCGAGACGGCAAGTTTTATTTGTGCAACGGCGTTATCACGCAGCTCATAATTGTGCAAGTGCCACTGGTTATTGTTTTTAGATTACTCTGAAATGATTACGTATTTCAGGCCCCCACATCGGCAACTGAGTGCTGTGCGTGCATGCAGTCTCATGGACTTCAGTGGGGCTCTGCGTAGGAACAGCGATGCTTCCATCCAGTCAACTGCAAGATCAGTGACTTAGTGATACATGGAGCTTCCGTTCATTAGAACATAAACATTCCTTTTCATTATGAGGGCACTTGGGTTTAGTTTGCACAGTAAATAAGACTACAGTATTAAGTAAGCCTGTTTGTAAGCCTTTGATGTTGCTATTACCATTGTCCTATAGAACCGTGGATAGAATATAAACATTTCAAGTCCTACTTCAAACTATGTTTCATTTTGATACAATTTTCCTGTCTTTTCTCATTTTATAGGGGGAGATAAATAGCTCGTGAGTAAAATCTATAACACCCAGAATTAAACAAAAGACTTAAGCAATGTTTTTATTACTATTGTCATGTTTGTATGCATACACAGATGAGAAATTTATTACCTGATCATTTTGTTAGCAGCTTTTCTCCTCATTCATCGCTAATGGGTAATGCCCCCCCCCTCTGGAATTTGGAGATGGCCAATGTTGTTTCCGGTGCCTCTAGAACTCTGAAACCTAGAACTAAGCCCTCACTTTCAAGTCAGGCCACCAGAAGAGCTCTTGCAAAGCTTTAGAAATTCTCCAGCAACCATTAGCATTAAGACAACAACGTGTTATATTCATTAACCTTAAGACAATGATGTCAAATTTCAGTTTGTATTCTGGTCATTTACCAGATTACCAGGGTGGGAGGAATGAGGAGAGCAGCGGCTGACAGACAGTTCTCAGGTGAGAAATTTCTTATTCTGCTGTACAGCTTCTTTCCTCCTTCATCTCTACTGGGAAGCAGGGAGCTGTGAATGACAGAAGTGGGAAGAAAACAGTTTTATTCACTAAAGTAGAAATAATAGGTGAGAATGGAGGAGTCATCCCTCCAAATATAAATCAAGAGTTTTGTAAACTAAGGGCATGTCTACACTTGCCATTTAAAAGCACAAAACGTCCCTTTTTTGCGCAAAAACTATGGGAGTATCTACACTTGTTAATGACAGGTTTCAGAGTAGTAGCCGTGTTAGTCTGTATCCGCAAAAAGAACAGGAGGACTTGTGGCACCTTAGAGACTAACAAATTATTAGAGCATAAGCTTTCGTGGGCTACAGCTCACTTCATCAGACATTTGGGAGTAAAACTCAGAAGTTTCACTGCAAACAGAAAACCACCACTATGAGAGGTGTACAGTTCTTACCCCTGATCCTTTTGCGGTGATGGGAAAGTGAAGACACGTTCTTCCTGTGTAAACACCTTTTGGCCTCCAGAGGATATCCCCCAGTGCCAAAACTGACCACTCCGGCCAGCACCTCTGCTGCTCTGGCGCCAGGTAAATGGAGGTCCGCTCCTCCCCACATAAAGCCCCGGGAAGTTTGAAAAGCTCCCTTTCCTGTTGCGAGTGCTCTTCTGGCCAGGTGACCATGACTGCTAGCAAACTATCCCCTGCTTGGAGCAATGCCGAGCTACTGGACCTGACCAGTGTTTGGGGAGAGGAGGCTGTGCAATACCAGCTGCGTTCCAGCCGTAGGAATTTCAATGCCTACGAGCAGATTGCACACAGCTTGCAGGAGAAGGGGCATAACAGGGACACACAGCAGTGCAGAGCTAAGGTGGATACCTCTGCATGTCTGCAGGCAGTGGCTAGTGGCCCTAGCCAGGAGGAGAAGGTCAGAGATGAAGAAGAGTAGGCTGAGGAAGCTGTGGAGCCTGTTGCTGCCTGCACTCAGGGCCCCTTCTCCGCTCTGTAGGCGTCCAGCCAGTGTGAGCGGCCACTAGCTGCTGAGGCAGAGGCAGGAGAGCAGAGCTCTGGTAAGTTGCTTTGCTTTGTCAATGCATAAGGCAGGTAGAAGGCACAGAAAAGTACTAAGGTGTTTGTGTGTGTCCTCTCTTCATGCTAGCCCTTTTCAGAACCGGTGTTTGCAATAAACCTTCTCACCCAGCGTTCCCTCACCATTGCTGGGTTCCTGTGCATTGTGGGTGTTTGACTTTTGTCACCAAGACAGTGATTTCTTGCCAGGGGTGTATTGCAATGTACACAGTGATTCCTGGATGTATGTTTCACAGTAATGTGTTGCTTTTGCCTCCCCAGAAATGACTGTGGAAGACCCCCCCCACTGTAGCAGACTGTGACACACAAAAAAGAGGCCAAGATGCACTAAGGCAGACATGTTTTGTGAGGTGAGTCTGCACTCCCAAGCGGAGACTCATGATAAAAATAAATGGAGAGAAACCATGACAAAGAGGAAGAGAACTGAGACCAAAAAGAGAATAATGCTTTCCCTAGGGAAAGCATTAGAGAGGCTAATCAGTGTTCTGGAGCATCAGACAGATATGTTGTATTCTCTCATTACACTGCAGAGTGACCTGATTTGTGCCCGCCCCCGATTGCAGAAAGTGCAGAATTCTTTCCAATGCCCTCCCCGAGCTCCCACTGCACATTCTTGTAGGCTCGCTGCAATTTTTTCCATTTCTCAACAGTCCACATCCCCAGACAGCTTGTCAAATGACAGCTGGAGTTATACACAGCTGTGAGGTGTACAGGCCCCCCACCCTGTTAACCACCATCACGGAGGATGGCTTGTAAGATTATCTGATTATAACATGACCATATGGATCACTGTTGCAACCACTGTTATATATTTGCAGCAAATATTGTACAAGGTTGTCAAGTGAGGTGTCTATGAAAAGGTTATGATTTGCTGGTTATGATTATGGTATCTGTATGCATGTATCATTTTTGTATTTAAAGTTATAAGTTTTGGCTTTATACCTGGATTTCAAATGTTTGCTCCTGGGGTAACACCCATGAAGTAATTAGCCAGCACATCTTGGAGCGGCTATTCAAATTGAGTGGTCCATTGAAAACATTTAACTGATAATGGACAATGGGAGACACCTATCTATATTTGAAATTTCCTGCTGTGACTAGTGGAAATGCATGGACATGTGACTTGCCTGTGTAACTCCAAACTCCATCTTGTTGTGATTTTCCACAGTAAGAACAATGGGATGTCCTCCACATGGCAAAAGCTATAAAAGGCCCCGGAAACACCTCCATTTTGTCTTCAATCCTGCTTATCTCTGGAGGAACTTTGCTACAAACTGAAGCTCTAAACAATGGACTGAATGACCCATTCATGCTCTAGATGTACTTCAGAGGCTTGACTTAAGCCAGCAGTTCATTCTATCTCTGCTAAAAGCCTGAACCAAGAACTTTGCCATTACTATATGTAAATTTAACTCTCAACCTACCTTTCTTTTTTTTTTTTTATAAATAAGCCTTTAGATTTTAGACACTAAAGGATTGGCATCAGCATGATTTTTGGGTAAGATCTAAGTTATATATTGAGCTGGGTGTGTGGCTAGTCCTTTGGGATCAGAAGAAAAGACAGTCACCTTTTCCATGATTGGTGTTCTTTGAGATGTGTTGCTCATGTCCATTCCACAGTAGGTGCACGTGCTCGCCATGTGCACCGGTGTTGGATGTTTTTCCCCAGCAGTACCCATAGGGGAGCACCCCTACCGACCCCTGGAGTGGCACCGCCATGGTGCTGTATAAGGGTGTGCTCCTCCCACCCCTGGTTCCTTCTTGTCGGACAACTCTGACAGAGGGGAAGGAGGATGGGATGTGGAATGGACATGAGCAACACATCTTGAAGAACACCAGTTATGGAAAAGGTAACTGTCTTTTCTTCTTCTCGTGATTACTCATGCGCATTCCACAGTAGGTGATTCCCAAGCTATACCTGTAGGAGGCGGGTAGGAGTTCACAGACACTCGGGATGGAGAGTTGCCCTGCCAAACCCGGCATCCTCCCTGGTCTGGGAGACGATCGCATAATGTGAGGTGAACGTGTGCACCGCAGACCATGTTGCAGCTCTAGAAATGTCCTGAATAGGGATGTGAGCTAGAAAGGTAGCCGACGAGGCTCGCGCCCTTGTTGAGTGCGCTCTTACCATCAGTGGTGGGGGAACTCCCGCCAGGTAGTAACGAGTACGGATACATGAAGTGATCCAGCTGGAAAGCCACTGAATGGAGATCGGCTGACCCTTCATTTGTTCAGCTGTGGCAATAAACAGCTGAGTAGACTTCCTGAACAGTTTTGTCTGTTCCAGGTAAAAAGCCAGAACCCATCTCACATCTAGCATGTGGAGACGGCGCGCCTCACTAGATGCATGAGGCTTGGGACAGAAGGAGTACCAGAAGGAAAAATGTCCTGGTTTATATGATAGGCAGAGACCACCTTGGGGAGGAACAAAGGGTGTGGGCAGAAGCTAGATCTTGTCTTTATGAAAACCATATATGGGAGTTCAGAGATCAGGGCCTGGAGCTCTGAGACCCTCCTAGCAGAGGTGATTGCCACAAGAAAGGCTACTTTCCATGAAAGGTGGGACCAGAAGCATGTGGCAAGTAGCTCAATTGGAGGCCCTGTCAGCCTGGCCAGAACCAAGTTCAGGTCCCATTGTGGAACAGGGGGCCTAACATAAGGAAATAGATGATCCAAGAAACCGACCGGTCATGGCATGAGAAAATATTGCATGGCCTTGCACAGGCGAGTGGAAGGCCGATACGGCTGCCAGAGGCACTTTGACAGATGAGGGTGCTAGACCTTAGGCTCGGAGATGAAGGAGGTAGTCCAGTATTACCTGGAATGGAGCAGCCACTGGTGAGATGCCGCAATCGGCGGCCCATCGAGAGAACCTTGACCATTTTGCCAGGTAAGCCTGACCTCTGGAGGGCCTCGCTGGATGCCCTCCGAGCAGGTCCTTTCCTCTTGGTCTAACCATTGAGTGATCACGCCATGAGGTGGAGGTTGGGGTGGAGGAGGCAACCTTGGTCCTGAGAAAGGTGATCTGGGCAGCTCGGCAGCAGCCACAGGAGGCAATGGACAGGTCTGTCAGAGTCCCGTACCAGTGTTGTCTAGGCCATGCCGGGGCGATTAGGAGGACGCGAGCCTTGTCTGTCTTAATTTTTTCCAGGACCACATGGGCTCCCCACCCCAGGTCCAATGCATCCGACACCAATTCTACGGTTGGGGAGCAGCTCCTGAACGGGACCCCTCAGAGCATGTTCTCCGGGGTGGTCCACCAAAGGACGGCGGCTAGTACGGTCTCTGGCACGGTGAGGACTTTGTCCCACTTGTCTCTAGACTGGGAGAACGTCGAGGCCAGCCAGAGCCGAAGGGGCCGCATTCTGAGTCTGAGACTGCATACCACGTACTTGCATGCTGCATGGGACCCAGGAGCTGGAGGCACGCCCTGGCCATTGTCACAGGAAACCTTGTGATCGCCCTGATGAGATCCCTCAAGGTTTCGTACCTGTCCGGCAGAAGGGAAGGCTGATGTCGCGTCAAGAATCGCGCCAATGAACTCTATTCATTCTACCGGTTACAAAGTAGATTTGATGTTGGTTATGAACAGCCCCAGTGTGGTGCATGTGGGCAGGAGGAGTATTATGTGGTCCTGTACCTGCCACCTGGAGCTGCCTTTGACCAACCAGTCGTCAAGATAGGGGAATATCTGGACCCCCCTGCCCCGACATCTGAGGAAGGCTGCCACCACAGACATACACTTTGTGAAGACTCTGGGTGCTGTTGAGAGGCCAAATGGGAGGACAGTGAACTGGTAGTGCTCCTGTCCTAACACAAGGAAACGCCTGTGGCCCTTGAATATATGAATGTGTAAGTACGCGTCCTGGAGATCAAGAGCGGTGTACCAGTCTCTGGGATCCAGGGAGGGAATAATGGAGGCCAGGGAGACCATGTGGAACTTGACCATGTACTGGTTTAGACCTCGCAAGTCGAGGATGGGCCTGAGGCCCCCTTTGGGCTTCAGGATAAGGAAAACGTGGGAGTAGTACCCTTTGTACCTGAACTGCGTGGGCACCACCTCCACCATTTCAGGTGAAGGAGCTGCCTCACCTCTTGCTCGAGTTGGCTCTCGTGAGAGGGGTCCCTGAACAGGGACGGGGAGGGAGGGTGGGTTAGAAAGAAATTGGAGGGTATAGCTCCAGGAGATGGTGTTGAGGACCCAGCAGTCTGAGGTCAGCAGCAACCACTCCAGGAGGAATGTGTAGAGACTGTTGGAGAAGGATAGGGCGGGCGGATCCCTGGTGCAGACTGGTAAGTCGTCCCCGGGCATCCCATCAAAATAGGCACTTACCCACCTGCTTGCCCTTAGAGGGGCCAGGCTGGGGGGCAGACTGAGACTGCCACTGTGGATGCTTCCTATAGGTTCTAGATTTCCTGTGAAAAGGTTCATGTCGGGAGTGGGTGGCTTGGCTGGGGGCCTGCTGAGGTTTGAACTTGGTCCTGGCCGGGGCCAGGACATAGAGGCCAAGAGTCTTTAAGATCATGTGAAAGTCCTTGAAACCCGTGTAATTTTATGTCCATTTGCTCCACGAACAGGGTCTTGCCGTCAAAGGGGAGGTCTTGCAGGGAGGTCTGTGCCTTGTTGGACAGCCCAGACAAGAGAGGGAGGGCCACCCTAGCCAGCGCTGTGGCTGAGGGAACATCAAAGAGGCAGTCTACTGGCTCCTCCACCTCTTCAGCCTGTGAATTGAGACTTGAGGACACCCTTTTCAGGAGCTCCTGGTGGGCTTGTATGTCCTCCTGGGGAACAGGAGGAAGGGGTGCTGTGATAGTCTCACCTGGGGAGGATGAGGATGGAGGCATGGTGCTTTGTGTTTCCACCGGTGCCGCAGTCCCCAGCACCTGGTCCCCTTCTAAATACAGGGCCAGGGAGGAGAACTCCGCTGACCCCCTCCTGGGGGGTTGAGAGGGAGGCTGATGGTCTGTCTGAGGCCCTGGCTACTGAGCGAGCCACCTGTGGGGGTCTGTGTCGGGGCCCATGGGGTCCACTGGTATCAGGGCATTGGCCAGGGAGTCTGGTGCCATTACACTTGCTGCAGCACCATTGGAGTGGGCTGGTCCGCTGACTACTGGCTCCGAGGGGAGGCTGGGCTGGTGCATGAACGACCACTATCCAGAGATGGGGATGAGTAACGGTGCTGAGAGTGGTGCCAGACCCGAGACAGTGAGTCCGGTGTAGAGGAGCGGGCGTACCGTCTGTAGCGGCTGCTCTGGGAACAGCTCTGTCGGGCAGATCTGCGGTGGCCAGTTGCTGGCAATCTATGCCTGGAGCTGTGGAAGTGGTGCTGAGCTGGGGATCTCGACCGGGATGAAGAGCGCAAGCAGCGTCAGTACCCCAAGGGGCTACGGTGGCTTCTCAGAGTTGGTGACCTCCGGTGCCATTGGTCCCTGTCGGACGTGTTCTGACCTTGAGGCCTGCACTCCCTAGATATGGAGCGGTGCCTCGAGTCCCTGTTGCTCGACACCCAGCCAGGTGGCAACTGCAGTGTTCAGAGCACTGGTTTGCCTCTGGACCAAGGAGCCACTGGGGTCAGTGCAGCTGGTACCGGAAGAGACATTATGTCTCGAGCCGCCTGCAGGGCCTCCGGCATGAAGGGCACCTGTATGTGGCCACTGGTGTCTGGGGAGGTCGGCTCAGAGTGGGCTGTGTTATTCCGTTCTACCTGAGTCAGAGGCCGCGAGCCCACAGGGGATCGAGAGCTGCGCAACGCGGGTCTAAGCTCACCCCCAGCCTTGTTCCGGTGTCTTGACAGAGAAGATCACTTCTTCGTCTTCTTAGAGCGTCCCATGGATGGGGAGCGGTGTCGGCTGGTGGAAGGCACCACTGGGTCGCCGCGCACTGAGGTGCTCGGTGCCAACTCTGAACGGCGCAACGGTGTCGGGATCAGGGCTGACTCCATCAATATGGCTCTGAGCCGTATACCCTGCTCCTTCTTAGTCCGGGGCTTAAACAACCTGCAAATTTTGCAGCAGTCGCTGATGTGGGTTTCTCCAAGACAGCATAAGCAACTAGTGTGCGGGTCAGTACTAACTAAACAGTCCAAACAGGGAAGGCTACAGCGAAGAGCTGGAGCACTGCAGTTCCGAAGCACCGTCACTGGCGGCAAGAAGGAACTGGGAGTGGGGGAGTGCACAGCGCCCCTTATACCTTGCCATGGTGGCGGCACTCCAGGGGTTGCTGGGGGTGCTCCCCTACAGGTACTGCTAAGGGAAAAAATAGCATACCTGCAACAACTTGCGAGCCTAAGTCCTTGGCATTTTAGATGGAATGAGATGAACACGATACAACTGGCGTGTGTATTCCATGTATCTGAGATACATCTTCAGAACCTAGAAATATCCATTCATGCCATCATAGAACAAAATAGAACTATTTCCCAGGAATCGTGGAAAGAGGCTTACCTTGAAAGAATTACTTACCCTGCAGTGACTGTGGTGCTTTGAGATAGTGTGGTCACTTTAGGTGAGCATGCACCCCATTCACACAAGACCAGATTTTTGAATAGCATTGTCTTTGGGGGCAGCACATGGGTATCGTGCTCCTGCGAGAGGTAATAGAGGTTCCACCAAGCTAGACCGGGTTACTCTTTAAGGCAAAGCATGGGATCTAAGGAAATCTAGACCTCAGAGACCCTAGGAAAAGGGAGGGGCATTGAATGAGCTGGGAAAGACTGCCCAGTGTGTCAGTGAAAAGCTGAGAGGTAGGCGCACGCACAGAACAGAGGCAGACTGCTTTCTCCAACTCAAGGGGATCCCAGATGTTATAGTCAAGCGTGTGTTGCTACTATTTGCTCTAAATGCTTTATAGCTTTAGGAAAGGCATAAATGATGCTTTGAGTTGCCAGTTCTGTGTCACTGCAAATGTATGCTGTTACAGGCTCCCAACAGAAAATGTGTGTAAGTGCCCAAGCAGAGCTGGACTTGTGTCATTAATACATTTAGGAACGCACCAGGGGGACGGGGGGGCGGGGAGGCTGCAGCCCAAAGATCTAGTCTAAGAGTAGTTTGACTGAGTAGTTCCACCCAAAGTGAGGTACAGATAGCCTGGCCTGTCCCCTAAGGGGCACACTTGAGAGGGACTCAAAGGGGTCTAAGATACAGTTTGCCTGGTAACCATGACAGACTGCAGAGATGAACAAAAGACTGGCCCATTTTAAGCATCTCTAAGATCTGTCATGATGTCAGTAATCAAGGATTTCAATACTGAGGTTTGGACTGGGTCCAGACTGTTGGGCCACCCATATTGAGAACCTCATCCATTAGATGTGTACATCCATCTGGTAGATGTTTTTCTGCTCTGATTCAAGATTTCCTGGAGCTGTAGGAAGCAATCAACGATCTTGAAGAAGCTAACGTAGCTGAGATCACCAGAATAGTGTGATTATTTTATTTGGATTGCAGTTGCATCTGGAGGTTAGGGCCCCACTGGGCTGGGTACTGCACAAAGAGGCAGTACTGGCCCCAGAGATATTTATTTCCCCTTGCTCCAGAACCTTAATTTGATCAGATCAATGAATGGAGTTTCCTGGTTACATTCTGTCTGGACATCAAAATGTCTCAGAGGCTAATGGAGAATCCCTGCTGAGCTACATCACCTTCCACAGCCCAGGCTGTTAACTGTAGATGTTCCAGGTCCATGATTCAAGAGGTTTAATCTTTTCTGCACATGTAATGTGGTTTCCTTCGCTGTCAAACAAGCCCAAAGCATCTTCTAGGCAAGTAGAGGACTAGGAGGAAGACTTCACTTAAATAATACAGAAAGGGGAGAGCTGAACTGACTTCAACGGTAGCAAGTTCTTCTCTGCTCAGGATGTTATTTTCATTGCCAAGAAGATTTGACCTCTGGTTACTCCCTGCTTTTGGAAGTCATATAAACACTCAAGCCTCAGTCATAAGGCAACCCCTAAACAGAAAGTAGATTATTTCTGCTGCAAGCACCATCATTGCCCTCTGTGGTTTCTTGTTCCTTCTGAAGCAGCTGGTACTTGCCGCTATCCTAGACAGGATATGTGACAGGTTGGGTCACAGAAACCCCCTTGGGACTGCCACCTGATGTGCCGAGACTACCTCTGAGCCAATTTTCCCTGGCAGCTTGGGACTTCGGTACCCTGTCTTGTTCAGCCAGACATGCTAGCCTGCTGCAAACACAGAACTACGTCCCCCAAAAGTGCAGGATTAACTGAAAACAGCTTAAGAAATGCTCCTGTATCCAGCACCCAATTCCCAATGGGGTCCAAACCCCAAATAAATCTGTTTAACTCTGTATAAAGCTTATACAGGGTAAACCTCAAATTGTTCACCCTATATAACACTGAAAGAGAGATATGCACAGCTGTTTGTTCCCCTAGGTATTAATACTTGTTATGGGTTAATTAATAAGCAAAAAGTGATTTTATTAAATATAAAAAATAGGATTTAAGTGGTTCCAAGTAATGACAGAACAAAGTAAATTACCAAGCAAAATAAACAAAAACACACTCAAGTCTAAGCCTAATATTGTAGGAAACCAAATGCAGGTAAATCTCACCCTCAGAGATATTCCAGTAAGCTTCTTTCACAGACTAGACTCCTTTCTCCTGGTACAGTCCTTGTTCCAGCTCAGGTAGTAGCTAGGGGATTTCTCATGACTGCAGCCCCCTTTATTCTGTTCTACCCCCTTATACACCTTTGGCACAAGGCGGGAATTGTGTTTCTTTGGGTCCTCACCCCTCCTCCTAAATGGAAAAGCCCCAGGTTTAAGATGGATTTCAGTACCAGGTGACATGGTCACACGTCCTGTGAGACCCCAAACCTTCATTCTTCCCAGCCTGACTCACAGGAAGGCTTGCAAGTAAACAGAGCCATCTACATTCAATTGTCCTGGTTAATGGGAGCCATGAAGATTCCAAGCCACCATTAATGGCCCACACTTTGCATAATTACAATAGGACCTCAGTTACATTTCGTATTTCTTGTTTCAGAAACAAGAATGATACATTTATACAAATAGGATGACCAACTCAGTAGATAAGATTTGTAATGATACCTTACAAGAGACCTTTTGCATGAAGCATATTCCAGTTAAATATTCACTCATTAGCATATTTTCATAAAATTATATGGAGTGCATCATCACAGAATACTTGACTTTTTTCTGTGTGGACCATTGGTTACATCTTGGATGGCCACATTTGGGGTGCATGCCCCCAAACACAGCACTAAAAACCAAAGTGAACTAAATGGAACTCAGATTAGAACATTTTTCTTCAAGTAGATTCCCCACCTTGTAATGCTTGTTTCCATAGTGAGTGTGCAAGGGCCTAGCATGAGGTTGGGTTAGCTTTCAGTACGTTTGTACTCACCTGCTCTCATATAATTAAGAGCCACACCTAGTTGTCTTATATCAGGTGAGTAGTTGTGGGTGCATTTTGAGAAAGTCACTTGGATGAAGCCATTGCTTTGAATTTATATCAAAGCACAGCACCTGTCCAATATTCTAGGTGCTCACCACAAAATAAAGATAAGCCACTTACCCTCAGAGCCAAAAGAGTTCAATTCCCCTCACTCCCAAGTTCTCATGAGTACTATTTGAGATCATCAGTTGCTTCCCCCAGGAACTGCTCAGATCATCATAAATTGCCCTCCCAAAACATTCCCCTCCCCAATATTTTGCCTCTCCCTCCTAATACACGCACACAATTTTGCCTCCCAAAGTCAGCAGTATTGCAAGTGGTCATCTGCAAGTGAAGCCAGCCAGCCACCTTCTGTCTGGCTCAGATGTCCACTAGTGAGCAAGATAGTACTCATTCAGCTGCTTCTGTTCCTTACTCCAAGAGTAAAAAAAGGTAAGGCATATGTGAGATTATAAAAGTAGTCTTTTGAACTGTTTTCACAGAAGTCTGAAAGGACATGGCTCCCAGCTGATGCAAGCTTCAAAGGGACAGCTAGCTTTTGGGGGGTGGCTTTCAAAAAGCTGGTATTTCAAATCTGAATGGTCTCAGCTCCTTCATCCTCATCCTCCCCCCAGTTCAGAAATAAATGAGGCACTATTCACACAAAGGATTTTTGGGAAGTTAGCCAAGTAGCCACATTTATGCATAATCTTTATTTGTAAAATTCTAGTGGTGGCCATATTCCAAGATATGGATTGAGACCCATTAAAAGAGCCTTGTGTGCAATCCCACTACTGTTACTGGAACTATAGCAGGTAATGGGTTTGTGTAGCAGAGAAGGGAACCCAGAGTTAAATTATTCTAACATGTCTAAAATTCAAGCTTTATGGTTGTAGTGCTGAAGTTTTGATTCCAATAGGGCAAACTTTGCTCCCAGAGCGGAGACAAACACACAGTCAGAGTGATAAAGGTTACATGAAACTTGAGGGTTATTACACTAAATCCAGCATTTGGTAGCAATATGTTTAGGTAGTTCAATTTTGTGGATAAGTCACTTGGATTTTTATACTAAGTCACACCAGCCCTTGTATATACCAGTAGAATTGCCTACATTCTATAGCATAAATAGCAATGTGGCACAGAATCAGCATTCAGAGTCTTGCATAAAAATAATCTGGATGAAGGACTGAGGACAATTCTTTGGGTCAGCTACAGGATAAGGCAGAGAAGGATTAAATGGTAGCAGGCAAAAGAAAACTTCTGCCAGAGCACAGTATGCAACCCTTTGGTAGTGAGTTAGCAGGACAGGCACACCCATTTTCTCAACTCTTGTTTGCTGCAATGGGTGGGATAGTTTCACATTAATGAAGAGGTCAGCCTTTCCCTGGCTTCATTAGCCTTGTGCTAGGTCAATTGTAACTAGGAAAGACAGATAAATGCAATATCAGAACCTCCTTGGCAGCAGTAGCCTGCAAACAGTTTCTGGTTTCCCAGCTATTATTTGGAGTGGGAGTGCTATGTTTAGAGAAACATCTGCTCGTTTCTATGGCAACATATTGCTGAGTTAAACCTAAGGAGATAAGCATGTAATAAGCAGGTGGAAGCCACCCACCTTTTCTGATTTCGTAAATGCAGGTTCTGCCTTTCAGTTATCAAAGGAAAGCCCCTAGCCTAGAAGGGAGTTTTGGACCATGAAAATTAATGAATTTAATGACTGACCAAATAAGTGCTGATGTATTAGCCATTCAGACTGAAGCACAACAGACCCAGCAGGAACAGTAGCAGCTTTGAAAGCCTGTGCTTCATGCAGAACACACTTCAGTTGCCACATGCAGTCCTTGGCTGAGACCACCAGCAAGGTGCTGGGCCAGGCCTGGACACCACTCTCCTGGGAACTGGACTGAAGCCTTCAACTCCTTTAAACAAAAATCTCACTGAACATCCAGATGTTCATTACTAGAGACCCAACATGGATGGGACCCACAGCCTCCATCTTTTTACCCATCTGCAAGCCGTTCAGTCCACCTACCGCCTTTGGAGTTGGTAAACCAAACATTTATCAAGTGCCTCATCTTTTGAGCCAAGCACAGTCCAATGTTTACTACACATCGGCCAGACAATTGCAGCTTATAAACAGCTAATTTAATTGAAGCAGGTGTGGTTGAGCATGAACTGAACATTAGCAATACCAGTGGTGAGGAAGACAGTAATTGAGGAGTGGAGACAGTATAGTGTATGCGCCTTATTCATTTCTACTGTGTATCTGTAAGTCACTATGTGTCTTAAAAATTGTATCAAAAGGCAGACCACATAGCGCTGCTAGTTCACTCTGAGTCATGTGAACTGTGAAGCGTCTCAGTGCAGTATGATGGTTTTGCCTAGATTTAATATCATATACTGCCCAGTCGTTTTAGCAGCAAGAGAGTCAGGAATGTTTTAGACCTAGCCAAATAGTTTCATTATGAGAACACTTGTCAAGTCTAAAGTAGGGTCAAACATGACTGTTTTAAGGATTATCGTTGGTGACTAGTTTTAGGGCCAGGAGATGTACACAGTAACAGTACATGTGGCTGGAAGTTAGACATGAAGCCACACAAGCATATTATATTATATTATATTATATTATATTAACCAAGCTAAAACTACCGTTTCTTCAAATAGAAGACAATCTGAGGTGGTTTTTAACATGCACATTTTAATGTAGCCAACATTGTTTTAATAAGTTAAGATACAATTTTACAATCCTGCATTTTATTCCAGTTTTATTTGTTTTTACGTCCTAGTTTACAATGTAGTAAGCATTTCACATTAAGGCACAAAGCACAGTAAAAAAAAGTCAATTTCCCCAAGAAACTGTGCTCAAAAAGTAGTGCATTGACATACAACTCCTACAGAACAGCTGTATGTAGGAACCTCTCACTAGGGATAGGAGGTAAGCATCAACATATTTCCAACAAATCCTTCCTAATCATACAAAGTTAAAGCTATTTAGCCAAAACTTGTGCTCAAACACAGCAGTTGGCAGTAAACTTCAGTTCAGCATTTGAAATGTATTTGTTATGGAGGAAAAAATGTCACAATCATGAAAGTTAGAACTAAACGTTCATTCCTTACTCATAAGAAGGATGGATGAGCCCTTGTGCATTTTAGAAACTTTGCAGCATGAAAGCGATTTCAGGAGATGAAGGTGCTTTACTGAAGTCTTTGGATTGCAGTTCCCATAAAAGGATTAGGATGTGATCAAGTAGCTTGTGCCTACTATGGTTACCTTGTGGATTCAGAGCACTATTAGACATGCTATTGTGCAGAGCTAGTTTTCAAAGTTAAAGTTTGGAGCAGGTGAATACCCCAAACGTGAAGCTAACCTTTTGATCTTTTCCTTTTATGAGAGGCTTCTGAGCTGTATGGATTCACACCTGGCTTGGATAACTTGATTTAAACCAACTGACTGGAGTTTGTGCTTAGAAGCAAAGACTTTTGGGAAGTTATGACCAAAGTAATGATTGATCACACACTAGCAATTTATAGTAAGTTTCGCTAGAAGCCCAAGCTAATTAAAGCCACCATTACAAGCATCATGGAAAAAAGCTAATATATTTTTACAAGGCATTAAATGCAGAAGGGCTGAAAGCAGACTGAAAGTTACTTCCTGATAGCTTAAGGGTTGCTATAGCAAAATTAAGCACTCTTTTCTTAAGTGTAAACAATTAGCAAAGCATTTTGTAAAATATTCTCTTGAGTGGTATGCCACTTGAATAGCTTTTCATAATGTTAAGTATTAAAATTGGTCAAGTATACAAAGGCACGTATTTAGTACCAGTTTTACCTCACTTCTTTACAGAAAAAATCTGAATTGGGGACAGCCCAAGTCATATTCCACAACTTAATGTAAAGTCTCTAGTCAAAAAAACAAATCAGTAGTTTAAGATACCCAATTACAAAAGACAAATTCCAGTTTTCAATTAATACCTTAAGTCTTTAACATCCACAAAGGAAATTAGTGTCTTAGTTATCCACGATTAATGTTGATAGTTACCCACTGACAGTAAAGTTACAATTTTAAAAAGGATATTAAATAGATTTACATTACATAGTATTCTATTTAGGTAAAAAGTTGGAACACTTCTAAAAACAGTTATAGAATTTACTTTTGGATGTACTGAAATGTGAGCTGCATGTATCTAGTCACAACAGAACTGCAAACAGTTTTAAAAATCTGAATTGCAGATGCAAAGATTATAGATCGTAGAAGAACTTAAGGAACAGTGACATGGAATGGACTTCCAGGAATGTGCGTTTCGCCCCACTTCACTGCCAGAATATAGTCACCCTTCTCTTTGACCACATAAGTTACATTGTATTGGTGGTTTCCCAAGTGTTTCACAGAAACTTCTTCGCATGGTGTTGTGGGTCCATGGACACCAACTAACAGCATATTTGAACCTGTGGTACAAATGAGAGACCATTAGCTTTTATAGTTATGACTAGGTAACAGGGGACTTAAGTCTTTGTTGCTGTACCACCCCAAAAAATGGTCTACCAACCCAAAGCGCTTACCATCTTATTGTGTGTTTTGGGCCATTACTCTAGTGATTTGTTTATCTAGCAATAGTCTAGGCTTGGTTAAGCCATTTTAGAACCTAGAAGGATTTTGTATTTACATCTTTGGAAGTACCCCTCATTAAGCTAACATTTAATCTGCAGGTATGGTGTCTGACCTGCATACAAGGTGTTGCTACCATCATTGGCCTGGGTTGACATGAGTAAGTGGACATGGGTGGGGCCTTATGTCTTGGAGACAGGATTAGGGAGGTAAATGGATCAGCAGGCTGGAAACAATGTCTGTACTAGCTAAAATGAGGAATACCCAAGGAACCATTTTACAGAGGACAAGGTAACCCTGGAATATTATGTAAGAGAAAGAATAAGTCATGCATGGACAATGACTGATATACAGGGACTTTCCTATAGAGGGATCAAGAAATCCCAAAACACATGATGCAATGTATAGTAAATGCAACAACGTACAAGTTTGCGGTGTAATTTTGGATGTGTGGTACACCCTATATCCACCCCCTATGCTTCCATCTGATCAACTAGCACAGCTTTGATGTGTGCCAAATAAAAAGGAACTTGAGGGAGAAGACTGGAGTCGAATGGGTTTTCGGGGCGCCTCCCCAACATAGTGGTGCCCTGACTCATTCCATTCATCTGGAGCAGGTAACAGTATAGCTTATTACACTTGTAGGTCAAGGATCACAAGCCTTTGTAAGGGCTTAAATCTGAGGAAGATTGTACCACACTGGAGAAGTGGGTCAAATAGAAGGGTGGACCCAGTGAATTCCCCAGAGAACTAGAGGGAAAGTGGGACTGGGTGCAAAAGAAACTCCAGAGCAAGGTATTGGAGAAAAATGCTTGGCAAAGCAGTGAAGGTCCGTTAAATGCCACTGAAATTTTCAAAGAATAGAACCCCTTGGCAGCAATGGAAAAGACAATGTCTAGTTATCCTTAAGGCAAACGGAACCCAAATCAAAGCAGCAGTTTCACAAGGATTATTTTTGACAGCTAACACTAACAAAATGTGCCACCTTGAGGGAGGACTGTAAAAGTTGTAAAAGGCAAAATAGTAAAAAAGCAACTTAAATGTGTTATCTGCTTGTAACTTGCAGTTTACAAAAGAAACTTCTAGAGTGTAAAGCCATTTTAGGAAAAGTTCAAAGGGGCTTAGCTATGCCAAACGAGTTTAAAATATTTATTTGGTCTTGCATAACTGTTTACAACTTAGCAAGGGGCTGCAAAAAATTTTTAAAAAATACCTCTTAAAGTAGAACATGTAAAATAAATTGGCTTTTAAAAAATTCCATCCATCCAAATCTTGAATTCAAGGTTGCAAAGCTGACACACTCTTTGGGCAGTAGCCATCATCTGGCATGCTTAACTTTGTTAGTTAACCCTCAAGGGGTCAATGCTTTTACAGAATTCATTTTTTAAATTTGGTTATCAATGTTAACCATAAATTGAAAATAAGGACAGAGCAACCAGAACCAGAATTTACAGCACAAGAAAGAGGGCCAAGTACTGCAAAAAAGTGTACAATTTTTGCTTTTAGATATTTGTAGGTTATAAGAGTTTGGAGTAAGGCTGTGCTATCTTTTCCACTATAAAAAAATCCTTTGACACCTATGAAAGTTGGCTCATTAATTGTTGGGATTTACAGGGTGTCATTAAAAGATTAATAGTGACTGCTGATTACCCTGAATACTTCACTTGCATCTGTTAACCCTGCTCCACACTGGGGGCCGGGAGGAGTCGACCTAAGATACGCTGACTTCAGCTATGCTATTCATGTAGCTGAAGTTGTGTATTTGAGGCCGACTTACCAGGCCGTGAGGACAGCAGTGAGTCAACCACTGCCGCTCCCCCATTGACAGGGAGCGCATTCGGGGATCGATTTATTGCATCTAGACAAGACGTAATAAACCTATCCCCAATAGATCAATCACTACCTGCCAATCCAGCAGGAAGTGAAGACCTGCCCTTAGATTTACTTTGTAGAGTCCCTGGCTCAGAGTTCAGGCAGGGTCTGTTATCTACTCAATCACTAGTTTATTTGGCCTCACATGCATGGTGCTATGCAGAGTCTTTCATTAGAGCAAAGGTAACAGTTGCAAGACAAACCTCTCCTTTCACTGCATGATTTCAACACAACTGATTTTTCCCCTTCCTGTCATTATGCTAGTTTATGACTGATTCAGTCAGTCAAGTGCCACTCATTCAGTTCTGATTAATGGCTAACAATAGGCAGCTCAAAAGCAGTCAGTCACATTCCTGTACTCTAGAGATGAATTCAGTTAGCTGGCAGTTTACCTCCCTGGGATCCAAGAGCTTAAGTTTTTCATCCTGGTCTCCCACTGGACCCTTAAGGCCATAAATTAAACAGTTGCAGATATGTATTGCTTTGAGATCAAATCCTTAAACCCATACCTGCTTTGCTGCAGTCTACAGTAAAGCTGCTTTTTTGACCCACAAAAGCCTTTGAGAGTCCTGCACCTCTAGAGGTCACTCTGCTGGCATCAGATGTAGACTTGGGAATGGCACTGTAGCAAGTTTCTGTTGATGACCGCGTCACCGATTCCACCATGATTGAGCTCGTTTCATTTGCGCTGCCTGGGCTAACCAGTCGCTGGCCTAGAAAAGGAAAGCAGATTTGCAATAGGCAGGGTTCTCAGTACATTTAGAAGGAATTCTGGGAAGTCAGAGAAAGTTGTGTCAATAGGCTGGGCTAATATTTTGATCTTAATCACTTCCCTGCAGTAGCACCTGGAGGTTCTGTCAGGAACAAGGATTTAATGACCCTATACAAACATGGCACATCCATGCTCTAGAAAACAGACTTCTGGTAATTCAGTTCTCTTCTGTTCACTGCCCACTAAATTTGTGGTGAACCTGATTTCTCATCGGGAAGAAACGTGCTCCCAGGACTGTGATAGGCATAAAGAGGTTAGAGAACAGTACTAGCCCTCTTCCACTCAAGCCGGATTTTCACTTCAGCAGTACAGAGGCTAATACAAAGTATTCAGTTTGTATCTAGCATGGTAATAGGCACACTGCAGACTTCGCAGAGCAAGTAATCAAGATTTTTCTATTTCTTGAACATTTTGATTTACAAACCAGGTGCTGGTTATGCTTGCAAACAGTTTAAGAGTAGTATGTGAACCATGATTAAGTGTTGGGCAATATTTAAAGATGGATTTGTTCATCATGTATTTGCAGATTGGCTCCTACTAGGATAGAGGATTTGAATGAACATGCGTTATTTCTGGAAGCAACAGCAACCCCAGTGCTTTTAAGCCAACACCAAGACAGCTGCAGTGCTTGAAAGCCAACAGGGACTTCAGATTTCATGAAGTGAAACAAACTGGCTGAGAGAAAGGAGAATTGTGCTCGAGTTGCTAAAGGTCAGTGAGACTTTATACACTTGAGTTGGCAGAACAGAGTGGGTGCAACTTTGTAGAAAACTCTGAAAACAGTCTGCCCAGGACTTTGCACGAGTGTGGTGGCATTTTACAGATGGGACAGCGAAGACAAATTGTGTCCTGTGATCTTTAACACATCAAGGCCACTGGCAGTTTTAGAAACTGAACCCCATTCCATGCTTTGAGCACAGTATTCGCAGACAGTGGAAGTCCACTGAGTTTTCCTGTATTTTCTTAATAAAGCTGTTCAGAAGATACAATTATCTGTCGATACGCATGTCCTTGTCCTTAAAGGAAGGGAACCTCTTTAAGGAAGAGTCAAAGACTAGACTGCATCCAGTAAATTTGCCTTTTATATCACGGCAAGAGACAAGTTTTGTAGTTGTCACTGGGAAAAGTGAGCTATGTTTCGCCCCTAATACAGTGTGCTGGAGCTGCTGGATTTTCAGTATGTTCTAGGGAAGTTTTTGTTCAGCCACGGACAAGCTTTCAATAGCAGGCACCTCAGTGGTGCTTGTCTCAACTAGTTCTGAAATAGGATCTCATTATCTAGAAGATCTGAGGTGGGGGGAATGCTCTGCCCTTCATAGTCTTCAACACTGCTACCAATAAATCCCTTTGCGGTATTGCACAGAGATATGCTACAGAGAACTAAATTAGTAGTCTTTAGTCTATGCCATCACTGGTTAGTATTTTTACCTGTGACTTTTGCCTTGAAAGGGCTGCCCACTATATGGGTAGGTCCACCATATTTAATTCCAATAAGATAGTTCCCTGGAGCCATTGGTGTATACATGACATCATAACCCTCAGGAGTTTCCTGGCAGTCCATTTTCACCTTTGAGGGCCCTTCAATTGTAACGGAGAGTGTTCCTGGACCAGCTTTGGTTGTGTTTATGTGAAACTCCGATTGCAATCCTGGAAAGAGGTTTAGCATAAGAATAAAAACCAAGGGTGTAGGAAAAGTAGTAATGCTTACCTATGTATGCAATCACCAGCATGTACTGTTACACAAGATCAATGTGCAAAGCAGTTAGTAAAGTAAGGCAAGAATATGGTACTTAAAAGCTTGGTCACCTTTACAGTGTATGGAACAGCAAGACGACCATGAGTAGTCTAAGCAATGTTGATGCTTTGAAACAGACAAATACAGTAGGTCAAGCTCTTTGGCCCAGTTCTGCTCACTTATTCTGGCCTCATGCCAATGAAACTAGTGATTTCAGTGGGGTTACTTCAGCTTTACACTTGTATAAAAGCAGAATTTTGCCTCTAGTATGCATGTTTTACCTATATGAAGCCATTATTGGCTATTCTTAATCAAATGCTTTTACCCATTTCTTGGGCATCAGAAACAGGAGAAAAGCCCTTCAGGAGTTTAACAGGAATTGGGGAGGATCTTTTATGCATGAGAGGCTAATTTAAAGGCAATTAAACTCTTAAGATAAACCTTTCAGTCCCCTTTGCAGCCTACACTGATGCAGGTCTTCTCCAATCCTAAACCCAGGTAAGATCCCCATCTCCCCGCAGGATTATAGCCACTCATCACTGAAGGCCCCCTTAAGAGTTGTCAATAGATCACACCAGCGACACTTGGCCAGGATAAATCTTTGGCTACAGCTCTTGCAAAACAGTTATTCAGATTGCCTTGGGTAGCACTCCAAGCATTCTGCTGGAGTAGAAACAAAGCTTTGTTTCAGTTATAGAATCAGTAAGTACTGATTTGTGTTGCAGTAACAGCACAATGCTATCAACATTACAAAGAAAGCTTTAAGCAAGGCTTTCAGTCTCAGTCAACTGTCAGATATCTCGAAGCAGGTCAGCTGTGCACAGATGACCAAACACTACAATTAAGCTTAATTTAACATTCCCTTTCCAAGGTTTATTATTCCTAGTCTAGTTTAAGTCTTTAAATGTGGTATCAGATGGAACAGAAGTTGCTAATTCCTGTTTTCTCACCAGTGGAAAGCAGGAACTGTTTAGTAGAATTCCTGCTACCATGGGGAATGGAGGAATATAGATGTGCAATCCTGTATCAGGCTGGAATCCACATAATATGGCATCTTCTCTAGCATTAGCTAGTACTCAGGGTCTTTGGGAAGGAGATTCTCTTTTACTCCAACTCAATGTTTATTGGAAGAGCATTCTTTCCTTACCTCTGTAAGTGATCAGTTTACACCATGCAGTATAGGAATCTATTCCCTTTCTCTGCTTATGCAGCTATGGGTATGACTACACAGGGACAAGAGACCTGTGGCACATCCCTGGCTGGCCCAGGCTGCGTTTGGGCTCTGAACGCAGCCTGAGCTCTGGGACCCTCCACTCTTGCAGGATCCCAGAGCTTGCGTTCCAACCTTAGCCCAAACATCTACACAGCAATTTTTCAGCCCCCAGAGCTGGAGCCCAAGCCTGAGCTAGCTGACCGTGGTCAGCTGTGGTTTATCCATGTGTAGACATACCCTCTGAGTGTGTTAATGTTCAACTTGACCTCCCATAGCAGTGACTTCCACCAGTGTCTGTTTACAAGCAACTGCCCTTTTCTGCAGATTTAAGGGATTAGGAGGGAAAGATGGTTTCAAGTGTTCCTAGCTATTGGCTACCAAAACCTAGAGTCCTTCAGACTGGTCTATTGTTCAGGAGTCCTGCCATGTTGCCTCCAGCAGTTCCCATGTTAACATGAACTCTTAGTTTCAGAATGTGGTCAGTGGTCCCTTATGGGAGTTAATACTGGTGTCTTTCAGTGCAAAATTACTGAGCAACATGTTTTATGGATTTAAAAGATTCAACTGGAAATGTGTCAGTGGGGACTTTCGTTTCCCTCAGGTAAAAAAGGGTGGGGATATTTTATATCCATCACTGCTTTTCTGCACCCCACTGGTTACACTGCCAGGAACAGCTTTACACAGGGATTGCTAGGGATCGACATTCCACCTTTTGAGAATGGAAGTACTGCAAAGAGTCCACAGCAGGGGAAAAGGAAACGAAGCAGGGAAACCATGCTAGCTGTGGGTGACATCACTACCCATCGAAATGTGAAAGCTTAAGTCTTAGTTGGCTACAGTGTTTGGCATAATTTAAACTGTCCATAATATGAGCACAAGAATGTCTTTGTATTTGATTACAAAGGGTAAAATTAAGTTATATTTGTTTGAATGTTTAAAGAAACTGGCAGACTATTTGCAGGCAGGAGAGCTGAAATAATGGAGATTCCAGACTTCCAACAAGAGCAATATTTAAGCAAGATTTTAAACCAACTTTCTCTACACAGTTCCTAATACACAATTGAGAGATGCAATTTCTCTTTCAATTTAAGCTTTGGCTGCCATTTAAAGACCCCCTTAAACTTCTAAAATTGCTAAGTGCTAACAAGAAGTAACAAGTATCTAGTCAGCTTTCAAGTGTTATATAGCAATATAATTTAAGCTGGGAAATGTAGAGAAGATCTGCACCTTTGCTTGCAGAGACCCCAATCCACAAAGGTACTTAGGAGCGTAAGTCCCAGGTATAAACTCCACTGCGATCCACAGAACTCCTGGTGAACACTGTAGGTGCCTAAACTCACTCGGCACTTAAGTTCTGCCCCCCCCGGGGCGGGGGGGTATGTACACACACAGTGCTGTCCCTCTAAGCACCAAAACACTTATTTCCCACCCCAAGGCCCAGAGCAATTCACAAACTGGGCAAGATGTGGACGAATGTCTATGATTGGATCCATTTTAAAAACACACCTCAAAGGTGCCTCCCACCTTAACTTCTAACCACGAGGTTGCATTGCTCACCTGGGATGTGGGAGACCCAGGTTCCATCCCCCCCTTTGCCAGAGAGAAACTAGTATTGAAAAGGGGTCTCCTACCTCTCAAAGTGCTCTAATCACTGGGTATGTGATATTGTGATGTGGAGCTCTATCAATCTGTTGAAGATTATCCACTGTGGATAAATATTAAGTCACTGAACCAGAGTGGAACTAACTTAGTCCAGTAGTTAGGGCACCCATCTGCAAAGTGAGACCCAGAGACTCCAGTGCCCCTGCTCCAAACCCTCATTTATCCACAGCAGAACAGCTTTAACGGAGAGTCAGTGAGGCTCAGAATACCCTATAGCTCAGTGGTCACAGCACTCAAGAGGATTTGAACAGGAGTCTCCCACCTTTCTCCTTCTGCTAGGCAGAGGAAATCAAACCTCCATCTCTCATATCAAGCAAGTGCGCTAAAAGTGGTTATGTGGAGCAAGGCAGGCATCTAACACTCACAAGAAGATACTTAGGCACCTAAACCACCTGACTCCAAGAGACTGGTTCCTGTTTGTGGATCACTAAGCAGACAGTGACCTCTCTCAAGGAGGGGTGCATCCCTTGGCTCCATCCCTCCCTGTCAACATCTCCCATTGGTCAGTTTAGGCAGCTCCCTGCCTCGTGTCCTGGCTTTTCTGGATTGCATTCCAAGGCACTTCTCTCCCACATTCATTAGGCACCTCACTCAGCCTTTGACTGCAGTATTCTGTGTGTGTTTGATCTTCTAGGCACCTAAAAGTTAGTCCCCCTGATGCTAAGCATTGCGACACCAAAGTCCCTTTGTGGATCTGGGCTTGAATAATTTTCAAGCTGCACTATCAATTCTGATCCAAAGCTCTTTGGACAAGGAGTTTAAAATGCCTTTATTTCAAAAAAACCTCCATCTTCTTCTGCATATCTCATGTGTTAGAGCTTCCCATGTGGGAATAAAGCCAAAGTATTTCCTGAGCTCCAAGGGACCACCTAAGTTGAGTTGAGCTAACTGACACCGATTTGCTTAGCCAAGTTTTTCACCAATACAAGTGAAATCTTTGTTTCAGCCACCAGAATTTGCAGTCTTTAATCCTGCAAGCTGCTGGTTTTACAACCCTAGTAAGCTTTATAACAAGGCAGAATAAGAATGTGTACAAGAAAATAAAGGCGGAAGAACAAATGCTTGTTAGTTTAGCTGCCTTGGCAAGGAGAAAGTAAACATTTACAGTTGTATAAAATCAGTCTGAAAAACAGCTCTTTGGAAGCATTAGAGAGGGGAATTTCCATTGGGCTAAACAGTATTTTCAGTCTGATTTCAGACTTTTAAGAGGGAAGTTACCTGTGATACCACTCTCTAGGCCAGGTCCATATGCAGTAACAAGTGCTGGATTGCCTGCCTGCCCTGGTTCCCCAACTCTGACTTTAAATGGGCTTCCTACCACATGGCTTCCATTAAACTTCACATCAATGGAGTGAATACCATTTTCATGTGGGATGAAACGAACAGCATACTTATCTGTAAGACAAGCACAGTGAAATATTTCAGTAATATTGCCAGTGAAGATGTAAAAACTCAAACTCCCTAACATTCAGTAAAATTTGAGGACCCAGAATAGGCAAGTTGGGTTGCACAAGTTGTCCTGCTTTCAATCTGAAGTAGGACTTTGGTCAATATGGTGCCGTTAATAGTTTGACAAACTCTTCCCTTTCCCATCTTGTTTAGTAACGAGTGATCTTAACTGTACCGAAAAACCAGTATAGCTTTAGATAGATCTGCTAATAGAGCAATTTGCCTCATGCATCAGTTAAGATCACCAGCTACATTTGAGAGACTTAGAGGAAAGCTCTGCTGTCCTTGGGCTCATTATTATAGCTTAAAGCACAACCTGTTATCCATTCAGTATATGGATCAAGCCAAACCAAATCTACTCTCAAAATAGAAAGGGGAATATGCAACTCTGGGATGATTGCTACGTCACTTGGGGTTCCACATTTGAGAGTGACTTGACCATACAGTAGTGTTTAGCATTTTTGGCTTCACACATTAACCCAAAGAAAAAAGGCTGAGTCTTTGAGCAACTCCCACTGACATTTGTGGGAAAGTCCCATTGACTTCAGAGTCTGAATTTCACTTAAGTTCTGTTTCCAGGCATCAGAAACACTGTGCCAGAGGCGAACAGCACACCCAACATTAATGGCAGAAATGTGCTAACTGCTTTTGAAATCCAACAGCAAGTCTTTCCCATAGTCATTTAGACTTTGAAATGAACTGCTGTACTGAAGTCTGTAAAAGGAAAACAGTAATTGAAATGGGAAATTGACTCTTTACACAAGAAAATTTAAACACATTTATGGTTTCTATTTTTGTAGCAATCTAAAAAATCCATGTCAGCCAACCAGCACCAATTGAAAATGTAGCTTTGAATAAAGTGTATTGACCTTTTGGAAGAATCAGGTTCTGTACTGACTGTTACAGAACAAGTACTTTGCAGCACCCAGAATGAAAAGTTTCAGTAACAGCACTATCAGTGAATAGGGAGTACTTGGAACTCATGAATTTATACTGAGCAAGACAGGTAACGAAGTAATTCTAGCCTCCTGAAGTAAGGTATTAAAGTGATCAAACATTTTCCCTCTAATATTTAGAAAAAGTTTACACTGAGTTGATTTGAGAGACTAGGCAAGAAAATGCAGCACAATCTGATTGGACAATTCTAGTTGGAAGAGTTCCAAAAGGCAGGTTTCCACACTAGTTGCTCACTTTTCTGGTTTGTTATGAGTAAGTCAGAATGATTTGAGTTGCCAGCTATATTGGTGGTGCAAAGATAATAGTCAGCTAGTGTGAACATGATATTCAACCACTGTACTTACGAAGTTATCAACTATTTATATCTAAGATATGGAAATCTGTGTTTGAAATACAGTAGGCTTTCATTCATACAAGTTCTTACCAGGCTCCAGTTCAGAAACATGACATTCTTCTACAGCTCCAGAGGGGCTATGAACTTTAGCATCAATCTTGCCCTTAGCTCCATTAAGCCTTATAGCAAAAGATGCTGGCTGGTTAACTTTTAATCCAGATTCCTAAGAAAGCAATATATTTAGATTGCCAAATTTAGTTTTTCCAGTGGTTTCAGACAGACATTGTTAACAGAATATTTACAAGGACACTAGGTTTAGTTACCAAAAAAATCCGTGCTAGGAAATAAAGGCATTTGTTGAGTATTTGAGAGTTAAGTTATCCTGACCATAAGCTCTCTGCATTATCTTCATTGTTTGCTGTTTTAAAAAAGGCAGACTTGTGTCCAGTAGACATTAAACAGTGGATTTGTCAGTCAATTACGCTTTCTACAGCTACCCAACAAGGCTTGTTTACTTATGGCTAGGAATTGGACATTCCATCAATAGTTTCATACTCCTACTCTGTCATGATGCAATCACCAATAATGTTCAATATTGGTCACCCACTGTCAGTGCAGGGGGAGTCAGTTTTCAGAGGTTTGAGATTTTAGTTACATATTAGCTATAGTTCTGCTTCCAGTCTGCTGATTCATTCCAACGTTAATTCAGAAGGAAGACAAGTCTATCAATGCAGCTGTCAGAGGCTCTAAACGCATTTTACATTTCCTGCAACATGCTATATTTAGTGTCATCACAACGGACAAATGACAAACTAAAGATTAACATGAAAACAGATGTTGCTATGCTATATAAAGAGATCAATGTTTTGCATTTGACTTCAACAAGTAATCAGTCCCAACAAGTGTATTTCATAGTTATTCATGCAATTGATAGGGTCCTTATCAGAGGAATGGTTACATTTGGTTATGCTTTAGCCATGTTGACTATAATGCTTTGTAATAGGAACATACTTTACCTGATCCCATTTGCACCTATATCCTGAAGAGGGAAATAAATGTAACTGAGTAGAATTTAAGTTAGATTAAAATGCACCTATAAAAAATTTAACTGATGGTGCAGGTTTTTGGACAGGTCATACAGAATATTCAGCTTTATCTCCCTCTGCAGAGAAATTAGTTAAGAACAATCCTGTCAAAAGTCTTTAAATGAAACACAAGAAAATCATCAATACCACAGTGACTAATTAAGGTCCATGCAACTCCTTTTTTAGGCTCTCAAAAGGATTACTCTCCCATGTTAAATGTCAACTTTAATTTTAAACTGAAAAAATTGAAACTGTTTAAATCAGGTTGTGTTAAAGATGAGGAAGAGAGTGATCTCAGCAACCTAGAACAAGAACTCTAGCAAGAGCCACTTGAATGGTTCAAATGCAGCAAGATCTAGGCACAACATACTAACTTACACTGGGTGCAGTTTCACTTTCCAGTGACTTTTTAGGTTTAAGCCACACTTTTAATGCTACTTATATTAAAATACAAGAAGCAACTCATGATTTTTTGTGGTTAAGTGTACCAGAGGAGTCCAGAATGAGTAGAAAGCTGGAATTCACTCACATTTGCTGCTGTTTATGAACTCAAAGGGTTCAAGTCTGTGGTTTTAGGACTTTGGCACATAAGTGAATTACTGCCTTGTATTCATCTATTTGCCCACATGGATTCCCAGAACAAGTCTGAAGTAAATGCTTGATTACATTAGTGTACACTGTTTTGTTTGGGTTTAAAGCTGTGGCTAAAAAAAGTGCACCCTTACAAGTCAACTCAGCACTACTTGAGTAAACACAGTGACTGTTCACATTACAAGAGAGGTTTCAGGGATAAGGAGCTCTAGGCTACATTTAGAAGCTATAGGTTCATTCAACTTATAGGCAACTGCCAGCTAGTTGGAGCAATCCCAAGTTTTACAAGACCACTGTTCCCCCCTCTTTCTTATTTGAATTCCCAAATCTTCTAGTGTTAGCAACTGAAGCATGGCGAATGTGTTTTAAATACGGGTTGTTTAGAGGTTGACCTTTAAGAATCTCCTCTAGACTAGTTATATCTCCCTTGATTGCCAAAGGGCTTTCAGTTGCTTAAAGTTTTTTCTTGCTAAAAGTTTCATTTGGATGTGGACATATGAATCTATTTAAAACTGATCACCTAATAAACTTAGACAGAATTATTACAGCCTCTGAGAACAAGGACAAAAATCAGTCAGCATGTGGTAAATTATGAAGATGCTTCCTTATGTCTCACCTGAAGGCTAGTAACAGTGAGTCTACGAGCATCATCTGAAGGTTCGATGACAGGAACTAGGTAGGGGCTTTCTGGAATATGCTCATCGTTGAACTTTATGGACACCTCATAGTTACCTGAAAGACAAGGAAGTAGTTCATAAGAAAGCTCCAAAAGTGACTGCACTGGAAATTTCTGTAGTTATTTCAGTAGTATTTGGTTTCACTACATACCAGGTTCTTGAGCAATGTAGGATACACCACAAGAGCCATCTTTATGGTCTTCAAAGGCAATTTCTGCTTTACTTGGGCCTTCTACTGCAATAGAAAGCCCTCCAGCTCCAGCTTCTCTTGTCCATATACTGAATTCAGCTGTTGACAAAGCATACAGGCAGAGTTCTCACTGGAGAGAACTGCTAGTGAAGATTGAGTCCTTCTTGTCAAGAAGTATATTCCCTATGCAATGGTTTTAATACTGATATACCATGGTGATGACTTCTACCACGTGAAAGCCATCGACAAAGACTGACAGTTTTACCATTTAGATTTAGAAAAAAATAGTAACTGTTAATTCATTCTCAGGTAGTGTTACTGGCCACTGACAGGCTGAAGGTACATGCGCCTTCAACATATAATTCTGCCTCTATTCATTGTATCATTCAGGTTTACTACAGTTGTCTGAGTCTTAACACCCAACCTGGTGAGAGTTCTGTATTAAGTCAGAACAAACATTAAAAGTTACATTTTAGGCCTCATCTACACTTTTTGCACTGATTTAGCAACACAGATGCAAATCCCTAGTGTAGATGTGCTGCACTGGCATTGGGCTAAGGTAGACCCAGGCAAGTTGCATCAGTGTTTTGCAGTGCCTACTAGGGGTTTGTGCTCTTTAGCTAAAAAAAGTAGACTAGGAACTGACACCTGTCAAGACAACCTAGGGTTACCACGGTCCTATCGATATAGCATGTCATTGGACACTTGAATTTAAGAAGCTGAAGATTGTTATACAAGACCTTCACCACCCATTCAATGCAGCTGTATGTTATTTTTCTTGGCCTGTATTTCAACGGCATACTACACAGCTTGAAGTGATGCACCATTACAACTAAGCTCTAGCTGAGCCACCAAGCTGTACAGAGTCCTGTTTACAGCAGTTGACTGTAGTGTACTACCTGACTTGCTGCTCTAAAGACAATCATGTAGTACACCGGAACCTCGCTAGAATGTGCATCTATATAGCGCGAATTTGCATATAATGTGGTGACAGCCATGGATCCCAAATTTAATTACAATTCATATTAACGCAGTACCATGCATGGATCCCAAATCCTGCGTTCTAGTGAGGGTCTGGTGTATTGTATTCCAAGCTACAGGAGTCTGGTAGTGAAGTCAAGGAATTCTCACCTGGGATGCCGGCTTCTGCTCTCTCAAGTCCTGGACCTCCAGCTCTTACTTTATTAGCCCCGCCTTCACCAAGTGGCCCCACAGTGAATTGGAAAGGACTGCCTGGGACATGCTGTCCTCTGTATTTGACATCCACAGTGTGGACCCCCATTTCTTGTGGCACAAAGCGGACACAGTATGTGTTTTTTCCAGCTTCATTTATTTCTGCATCTGCTGTTCTTCCAGAGGGGCTAGTTACCTGGGCTGTCATATCACCACTATCAATTTCTGGACAGAAAGAGAGAGGTTAGCAGTCACTAATGGAACAAAATGATTAAGGTTGAGATTTGAGACAATGGGCTTTGTAGGGCCAACTCCCTTAGGTACTTGTAAAAATATCCCACCTAAACAGACATGGGCAAATCTATTATGGGCTAGATTAAATAATGAATTTAGCTTTTTCACTTAATTTTTAAATAAATCTGTGCATCCATGCTTGGTCCTGCCAAGGCTATCCCAGACCCAAATCGTTTATCTGGCATGGTAACTGAGTCTCTGGGCAAGGAGTTTTACAGTTTATCAAAACTACTTCCAAGTCCAATAGGGCAATCCAGAGTGCCCTGCCACAAGGGCAGAATACACCATTTCTGTAGTTCTACCCTCCTAGTATGGAAGACATTAAGCCCGAGAACGTACATCTGACTGCCTGGCATGGCTGAGCAAGACCCATATATGGTCTGTTGCTTGTTTAGTTGGTCTATTCTTTGTTTTAAGTGACAAAATGTTATGGATTTATAATCATGCTTGCGGGAGCACCATGGACATGGTTAATAGAAGATGGTCAAGAGCTAGTATCCATGGATTTCCACTGTCTTCACAGTGGAGTCATTTACCCTAGCCAGCAGTATCCAGGTAGTTTTAGGAAAAAGGTGAAATATCAGCCAGCCATTAAAGCATGAAATGCCTGCACAATTATTCAAGATATAAAGGAGCATACTGATGGTGACATTTATAAAAACAGTCACCAATATCATGGAAATAGTTTCAGAATATTGTGTTTTAACTCAGCAGTATTCTTGAAAATAAGGTATTTGTTCACCATGATAAGGTAATTTACCTAATCCAGAAAGTAATAAATATGGTGGTTAAAAGTCTTTCAGATTGGGTATGTCACCACTTCAGGATAGTTAGGACTCTCACCTCTACATTATGGAAGTAGCTACAAGTCACTTTTCTGATTGTTTTTAAGGGGGCTAATATGAGATTTGCTTGCTTATTGAACTTCACTTAATTCTTTAAAATTCCCTCCCTTAAATGCACTAAATTTCTGCCCACAGATATTCACTTTTTAACACCATGCTCAGTAAGAATGGGATTTTATGCAAGTCAGGCTGGGTAATTAAATGTGAGCACACTGCCACTCTTGGACTCCATGTGCCTGGTGCTAAAAATGCACCCTCCATAGCCTCCACTGAGCACTTTGCACTGCTGTGGACCCAAAAGGCAGACTGGAAAGTCTGGCTCTTGACAATAGCTCATCCAGCCATGAAAATATGACAGGTTCTCTCAACTGAGTCGGGCAATTGTCCTTCAGCTCAGCAGACAAAAACAGAGATTAAACTAACAAGAGAAATGAGGGAGTTCCTACAGAGACACAGCCATTTGGAACAGAGTCACTAAGGCGGTAGTAAGGAAATTAAATAAAAGGAGGGGAAGATGCAAGAATAGCTGGGACAGTCATTGTAATAGAAGTTGAGAAATATTGTCAAAATACAGCTATAAAATTCTTCCACTAGAAACAGTAAGTGGCTCAGGTACTATATCTGGTTTACACAAGTTCTCACCTTAGGATATATAGATAACTAGTTTATATTATGGACATCTAAATACCATTTGCTAAAAGAAAAAACTTCACTGAAAATTTTTCATAAGCATTTTGAAATATTCACACCACACTAAGGAAGTGATAGTGGATTTAAAGAAGGTTATATTGTTCAAAAGCCTATGTTTTCTCTCAAGTTTGCCAAGTAGAAATACAAACAAGAGTTCCACAGAAGTGGTCTCTAGGTTAAGTTAATACAGTAACTGTTGTATAGCTCTACTTTCCACATCACTAAATGTGGTTTGATTTTATTTATTCAGCAAGTTATTCCTCCATTTGTTAAACATTGTTACATCCTACTTTTTAACAGCTTAACCAATGCATCTGAATTAAAATATAAATGCACTCTAAGTTTCAGGTCTCATTAAGACACTTAGCATTTTAGCTAACAGCATGCTAAACAAGCAATCATTTGCAGGTTCCATGTTCCCATGAGGTTTTCTGTGGGAAGTGAGGCATGGATGTAAAACAAGTTAAACCTTGTGCAGTGTAACAGCCAGTCAGGAAGTGTTACCTGGAATTTTCAGGTTAAGGTCACACATGCTTCCAACTGTTGCAACAGAGGGAGCTCCTCTTGCACGTGTGATACTCTCCTTCACTCTTCCTTCACCACTTATTTTCACAGTAAACGGACTACCTGTAAGAAGCACAACACTTCAGCTTGGAAATATGTGAAAGCTAGTGAAGTGTTTCAATCTTTAATGAAAAATCCTACAGTTTTTTCTAATTAGTGATGAGAAATAGAAGACAGTCAATAGATACAATCTACACAGCTAAGGAATTTGGAACACTTACTCCTAGTGCTGAGTAGTGAAAAACCCAAAGGTTCAAGAGTCTGATATTGGTACCATTTCCCATGCAGCAGATAGTCCATAGCTACTGACTTCTTCCAGACCTTGTGTACAGCCTATGGACTATGCATAATCCCATGCAGCAACTGAAGAACTAGCAAGATTAATGGACCAGCTACTCTCTTTAAGTACCTTTTTGATGCCTCTCCAATAAAGGCCACCACTACTGCACATTTCTTCAGAGAATGTGCGCGTGCATGCAGACACTGAAGGGAGAAATCCACTCTCCTCCCACACCCAAGTTATGGTACTGGGCTCCCCCTGCTCTGAACATGCTTGCAGAAGAGGATGACTAATCCTGGTGTCTGCGCACCTGCAGAAAGTATTACGCAGGTCAGGATTTTAGATTCCTTTACTCTCCTGCATTGGTATGTAGTGTGAATTCAGCAGTGGAGAGAGATTCGTTCAGAAAGTAGGGCCTTCTAGTATCCTTTCCCCCTACTCAATCTGAGGCATGGTCCTGCCAATATTCTTGGTCTTTTCCCTCCCTAAAGCAGTTACTCTGGGAGAGGTAAACTAGAGCATGTAACCCACTAAACACCTGCCCCTCCCCACTGCATTCATACCACCATTTTATCTTTTGAGCATCACTTAATCGGCTAATAGACTGGTATTAGAGATGCAGTACACATCTTCCCTTGATGTTACCTCAGTGCTCCCTTAAAGACCTGCTGTTTCAAAACAAGCACATCTTCAACACCAGCATCAAACAGGTCACAGCCAAGGCAACAAATATAAAACAATGGATCCAGTATAGCAGCTAGGAAGTATTAACTCCCTGAGTCTGGTACAGCAAGCTGTAAGCCATTCCTTCTTACCTGGAACATGCTCATCTGCAAATTTAGTGGACACTATGTACACACCAGGTACAGTTGGAAAATATGATACTAGACAGGTTCCATCTTCTAGGTCTTCTGTTTGAATATCTACCTTGCTAGGTCCTTCAACTGCCAGTGAGATCCCACCATAACCTACAAGTTGCAACATGTTAGTTTAGCCCCACATACAGTAAAAAAAAAAAAATCAAGTTACGAACAAATGATTTGAAGTCAAACATGGTTCAAATGCAAGCTTGGCAACTGATTCTGAAGCAAGTAAGCCAGTCATTTCAGCGTATGGATGAACTGGTCACATGAAGCCTTGAATAAAGATAGTCTAATGCTATTTTTATTGCAGTACTTTCTGGCTACCATTGTATAACCAGAGACAAGGTAGGTGAGGTAATATCTTATTGGACCAACATCTGTTGGTGAGAGAAGCCTTTGAGCTTACACAGCTCTTTGGGGTTTTTGTTAAAAACCCACCCACACAGTCAGGTATAACTTGTTTTTACACTTAGATTGTTATGTTGTCAGTACTCAATTAGTTTCAGACAGGGGAAGAAGTTTCAGGTACTATCCTTGGATGCCCTGTCAGAAACTGGCAGTTTTACACCCACATTTTCCTGATTGTGTAAGTGCACCTTCCCCTGTTGCAAGAGAGGCCCATAAAGAAAAAAAGCTAGCTAGCTATATATATAATAGCTATCACTACATGGGAAAAAACAAAAACCCAGGAAAGCTACTACACAAAATATCAAATAGGCTTCTTGAATCTGTTAGAAGTAACACGTAAGACTAAGCTAACAGGCAGAGTGTCTCTGAAAGGCTTTACACTTGTAAACAACTTGAATAGCATTAAAATGTAGTAGCACGAATACTTAGTATGCAAGAATGTTTGGGGCCAGCAACTAATTCACACTTTGCACTAGACAACATAACGCAGGCCTCCTTCAGAAAAAAAAAGAGCGCTGAAGCACTGTTCCAAAATGGAGCCTTCCCATAAGCACTAACCTGCATCTCTTGTATCTACAATGAAATCACACATCTCAAACGTGCGTCCTTCTATCAAGCCGCGGCCCGAAACTTTTGCTCTGCTGGCATCTCCAATCTCTGACTGAACCACCATGATAGATACTGGGCTGTTTGGCACATGACTTCCATTTTTCTTAATGCTGACAAGGTGTTCGCCTACTTCTCGTGGAATGAATGAGATACCTACAGGGCAGACAATCACAGCAGGAATAAGACAGGCTGGCTTATAGGTTTGCATACATGCTGCCCGGATTAAAACCTTTGTCACACGAATCATGAAGCACTACACTGACAAAGCAATTAAGCCTTTTAATTTTGCTGTACAGATGCAGTACTCATTTAAGGGGCCAGTAGGGAATACCAGGCTCTAGAAAACTGTTAATCCAAGTTGATTCATCCTGGGTATCAGCACCAGAGCACCTAGACATGTGCCTCAACCCCAGCATGGAGTATTACATCAAGGGCAAGCCAAGCATTCAGTCTCCATACCCATTCTGTTCCCGGCCAACACTCTTGCCAGGTGAGGATTGGAGGACACTGGAAAGATGTTAACCCGTTCCACAAGCTAGTGAATGACCAGCTAGTAACAACTGCAAGACAGCATTTTAGTTTCCTTTCTTGGGAAGAGGCTGAGCTTACCAATGTGGTTATTGGGTAATCTTTTCAGAAGACAAGGCTCATCACGACCAGATGGGGCTCTAATACTGGCTGTTAAGAGGCTGAGATCAGACTCGTTAATGTCCAGCAAGAAGTCAGCAGCAGAACCAAGCTTAACTTGGGATCTTCTTCTGCCATCATCTACAAAAATAAGAGCAGATTCCAGTTAGAATTATGCATGACTAGAATTATGCATGATTAGCTTTATAATGCAGGCTGAGCTGGGAGGCCCACATCTTGTTCTAGCTCTGTCAGATGGTCAGTCTGAGCCAACTCTGCTTTGTTTGCCTTATCAACTGATAAAGCACTTTTTATTGTGTCTTACTATGGTGGTCTCTGATAAGATCTGGAATTCTATCCCATGAAAGGATAAATATGGAACAAGATCATGTTAGGAAGACACTTCAGCATTATTCTTTCAGTCCAGCTTGGTAACTCTTAAGTGGGCTGGTCAGTGTCACAAGCTTGCTGTGTCTGGAAACACAGAGCTCTGTTTCCACTTAGAACAGCTGCAGACCTCATCCAAAGGCATTCTGAGCCAGTATGAGGCTAGATGGATGACCTCCAGGCCCTCCTCTCATCCCATGCACTTACCATTACAGCAGTTTAGCTAGCACAAGAATGGCAGTTTTGCTATATTTAGTAATGTAGGAGATTAAGTTACAAGCCTTACAGGTTAATTCACAAGGCTAATGTGTAGACTTCACTGACTCAACAAAGTTGGCTGCCTCACCCAGACTGCAGGCCAGAAAGTAACTTCCCAATTTTACAGTTATACACCGAAGAGGCAGTTGGGCAGCTTGCACTCTGGAATCTGACCATCTGTTGATTAGAACAGTTAATTATTGGGTCAAAACACAGTCTTCTTCACACCTGTGATCCTGGCAGTGAAGGGGCTGCCTGGGATGTGTTTGTCATTGTACTTCACTAGTATGCTGTAATCTCCAGGTAGGGTTGGCAAGTACGTGACTGTGCAAGTGCCATCTTTGTTATCAATGCAGCTAATTTCTGCTTTTGAAGGTCCTTCAATAGCCAAGTCCAGTCCACCTGTTATAGAAAGTAGTGTTCTGAGTAACTTAAATAAAATTTAAAGAGGCAAGGTAGCTGTAAGGAAGGCACCCGTTACTAATAGATTTATCGCTTAGTATTCAAGTTTGATGTTTACTGTTCAGTTTTATCCTGTCAGAAAAAATTTTAAGCAGGAAAGCCATTTGCTTCAGGCAGCTAGAAGTGTGCCAAGGCGGCCTTGACAGAGCAGGATTCAATCTACAACATTTGATTCATGGAACACAGACTTTTCAGAGTCAATTTACTGACTAATGAATTCCCCTGCGCCCCCCCACAATTAAGCCAAGTTTATTATTCCAGGAAACAGTCTGAAATACTACTGTGTACAGGAAATGTTAGTTTTTACTCTGCTGTGTGGGCGCAAGTTAAAATTCAGAAAAAGGAGTCTGACAGTCCACTCATGTCAGCATTTAACTTTAACTTGTTAGCTGGGATTTTATAAGGGAAAAGTAAAGAAAAAGGTTATTCAAAGGTTATTTCCAGTAAGTTAGATCACTATTAGTTTATTTCTTAAGTTCAACTACACCTCCAGATTACATCTGAGGTTTGAAATTGCTTTAGGCTTGTTTGTATAGAATTAAAGTTTGGTTAAAACAATATTTACCATCCCTCTTAGAAGAACTCACCCTCTCCAGCATCTTCTGTAACAATGGTAAAAGTCGCTGGTTTGTTTGCTATACCATAAATGAGACCAGGTCCATAGGCAGACACATTTCCACTGTTTGGATAGTTTACATAGAACTGTAGTGGGCTCTCTATGGAGGATTTAAGAGTTAAACCAGACAATGAAAATATGTACAAAAATCACATTGGGGGTTAGAAGCATTGGATGTTTATTCAATGGTTTACAAGATCTTAGCCTTTCTAGTGTTATGTTTGGCATACATAATTCCTTGGAACCTTCCTTTCACCATTACATAAATATCTGAGATTCTTCTAAAAATGAAGGAATTGCAACAAACATGCCAGTCTTCCCAGCTCCTTAAACATATTGCTCAGCTCATTCTGGGCCACGATGGGAGACTTGTTAGCAAGTCACAAATGCCACAACATCTAGTTCCCAAAAAACAAATCCATTAAGTCAGTCTTGTGCTGCTGAACTGCACTGGAAGCTCCCTTGCCTCCACTTGCTTTCACTCTCATTTCCTTGTCTATTGAAACGAGCAAAGCCATTTCAATAGTAAATGCTTTTCAGGGAATTTCTACTCCAATCGTGAAGTGAATGAGAATTCTTTCCTAGGTATCTGGCTGGTGAATCTTGCCCATACACTCAGGGTTTAGCTGATCGCCATATTTGGGGTCGGGAAGGAATTTTCCTCCAGGGCAGATTGGAAGAGGCCCTGGAGGTTTTTTGCCTTCCTCTGTAGTATGGGGCATGCGTCACTTGCTGAAGGATTCTCTGCACCTTGAAGTCTTTAAGCCACGATTTGAGGACTTCAATAGCTCAGACATAGGTGAGAGGTTTTTTGCAGGAGTGGGTGGGTGAGATTCTGTGGCCTGCATTGTGCAGGAGGTTGGACGAGATGACTATAGTGGTCTCTTCTAACCTTAGTATCTGAGAATACCTCTTAATCTGAGTTATGCAACCTGCCAGTTACAACTAAATTGCCAAAGGTATTTGGGAGCAAACAGAACATCCCCAGTTTTACACTGACAATGTGTGTCCCAATGCAAAAAAGGCTCAGCTGGACACTCACCTGGAATATGGTTTCCAATGTATTTTATGTGCATTTCATGCAGCCCAACCTCAGTAGGAGAATAGCCAACCGTTACCGTACCATCTTTGTTATCCACAATATCGGGTGTAGCAGTTTTCCCTGAGGGCATATGAACTTCGCCTACAGAAGGCAGTTTAAGAGTTAAACTGGAATAGTGGATGTGTTCTCTCCCCCACCCACACTCCTTTGAATGGTCAGACATTTTTAAACCCCAGCATTTCAGATGGTTAAGTTACTTGTCCACAAGTACAAATAGACTAATGAGAATCCCAAATATTTCTACTCTTGCTTCTATATTGTATGTGTATAGCAGACATATGGTGAACAGCCTGGCAATGTAGCACAAGATTATATTGGCAAAATGAAAGGTTAGTAGGATGTATGATCATTGATTGGTTACCTCACTTCTGTAAGGGGTTCCCCCCAATCCTTTAAAAGTGATTATGAGCACTGTAAAGGAACCCACTTGGGCAGCAGCTAAATACTGAGCTGAAGGACAAGTGGTCATGTTCTTGAAGAAAACTCAATTCTAATAAATGCAGATACCTGGCTTACAGTGCATTTGGGGTGGGGAACAGTGAGATGGGGCACTTCATATTACTTTAGCCACCATCCCAGTAGAAAATCTTCTAGTTTGTGGCAGCCCCCTTAAATTATGGGTTTGAGGATGTGGCTTGGTGTCACTTCTAGCAGCTAATAGGATGTCAGCTACCGAGGCTGTACACAAGGTCTGGAAGAAGAGTCAGCAGCTATGGACTAGGATAATCTGCAGCATCTATGCTGGAGGAGTTCACTTGATAAATTGCATTATAGTTTCAGGAGCAATATACAGGTGCTCCAGAAAGAAGCATCCAGAGCCCCTGAATGGGATAGGTAATGTCTCCATTTAGGACTAAGGGGATTGGTGGCAGTGCCAGGAGTTGCCTTTTGGAATTTAACACATTTCACATGTGCATATTTTATTGTGTTGCTTATGCCTCCTGTATGCAAGTAAAAAACTCTTAAGTTACATAGTACTTAATACGTCAAGATAGTCAATGCCGTTTTCCATACCACATTTAGTGTTAAATGCTAAAGTGTGCTGTCAAAAGCAAGGCAGCTCCGTGCAGCTTGTCATACTATGAAGTGGTTACCTGTTATTTCTCCCTTTCTTACAGCCCAAGGAATAACGAGATCAAAGGGCTTAAATCCCACACCATTCATGTCACCAACAGGAACATAAGGTTCTTCTGTGACCTAAAGGAAACAAAGCGCTGTCATTTTATGGGGACAGAGCAAGTACAGAACAGCTGGCGTTTGCTTAGAGTACAAAGAGGAGAATTTGATCTGTGTGCAGTTTGGTGCAGTCCACAAAGTTTGCACTAAGTACTGTGGAGATCAACTGCAAAATTTTGCCCAACTAGACAGCTGCCCAGTTAAACATCCCTTGATGCCCCTTAGCTTAATATTGACCCAACTGCCAAATAGTCAAAAATAAGATTTTCAGCACACTTAAGATAAAAATTGAACGCCAGTGAAGAAAAAGAAAATTTAGCACACACAAGACGCAAAATGGCTCCATCTGAGTTTTAGTTGCTCAAGGCCTGAAACAAAGGGTTTTTTTTAGAATGGTAGAATGATTGCAGTGTAAGCAGCAGCAAATTTTTGCCTGAAGAAATTCAAGTTTCACAATGCAGTTTTAGACAACACTGTTTGCTTAAAGTTACACTGCAAGGTTGAATTTGTTAAGTTACAGAAATAGGAGCAATAAATGGACACTGTTCCTCTTCATGTTTGAGAGTTTGGAGAGTCCCTTTAAGCAGCAAAGAAAACAGATCTGCACATGAAGTCTGAATCCCAAAATACATTTGATCAGCTGGAAAGCGGTGAACAAATGACCAGAAAGACCAAGCAGTCCCAAGCAGCAGGCTGTCATTTCTGAAATAGAATGTGAAGGAAGAGTAAAAAATTGTGTACCCAGGGATGGAATCCAGGGGGACATGCGCTTACTGGCTCCTGCGACATGACTGCAACTTCGTCTGCATCCATAGCCTGGTTAGTGGCAAACGCAGGTTAATTGGATATCAAGTGTGGAGGAATTAATACTTTTAGAGAGTACATAACACTTAGGGGTTTCACTTTATAGGCATTTCCCACCCTAAAAATTTCCTCCCAGTTCTCTAGTGGCACTTCACCAGGACACATTCAACTGCAGGAACTGACTGAGCATCCTTGACTAATGATAGTGCTTAGTTAATGGATTCTCCTGATGCATATTCATGACACCCAATCTGGTTCTTTTCCAGAGCAGTCTCCCTTCCCACATATGCAGACTGGATGACTGGCAGACTCAAGTCATTCCTACTTGAAGCAACAGAAATCCAGAGTGTGACATTAGGCCACAACACTTCAGTTGCCGTTATGCCACTGCTCTTGCTTTGCCCGTTTACTTCATTGCAGAGCCCTTAAGTGAAGCAACACACTGGGAATTTACACTGAAACAAAGGTCTATTTAGAGAAACAGCCATTGCTCTTTTGTATTGAGAACACCAAAACCCCCACATCAGACTCAAATGCATCAGTACATTAGGAAGTAGCAAACTGACTGCCATTGGAACAGGCTCATTGACCTCAAGAGATGTTTCTGGTGCAATTTTTGCATGGCTGTGAAGGGAGTCACTTCAAGGAAGTGTCTTCTGGGGCTACAGTAACTATCTGCCGAGAGTTAGCTACTATAAGTCAAAGGGCAACACCAATAAATCATGCTGTGAAGTCAAGACACACAGGGATGCAACTGGGTTAAAAATGGCTGGCTATAGGTACAATCACTATTGGAGTTTTCTAAGCCTTTCAGCCCAACACCACGGAGTTGTTTAGTGATGAGGGGAGTCTGACAACATACGTTGCTGTAACAAGACTTTTTTTTCATAATACTGGGAAGTAGTGTTGAGTCATGTTCTGATCTACAGTATAGGAACACCACACCACCAGTATTTAGGCACTCAAATAGCATAGTTAGGCATCTGAAGAAGTGGGTTTTTTTACCATGAAAGCTTATGCCCAAATACATCTGTTAGTCTTTAAGGTGCCACCGGACTCCATTTTTGTAGCTACAGACTAACACAGCTGCCCCTCTGATACTTTAGTGTAGTAAAGAGCCTCCTTCACTTCACCTTGTCTTTAGATTGGTTAAGCAGACGTAAGATCATGCTGTGTGCAGAGCTGTTTTTTCAAGCCAAGCTTTGTACTCAGGATTTGTTGTTTAAGCTATCTACTGCCAAGGGCTCCTTTGGGTAATTACAACAAGGCCTGTCTCAAATGTGTCCGAGACCTCCTTACATAACAGGCAAAATAAGGCATAGCATGCTCATGTATAAATGGGTAGTTGCCATAAAAGAGTGACTTCAGATTAGAGAAGTCATTTAGCAGGCAGTTCTGCAAAAAGTGTGTTTGGAAGAGTAAGCACAGCATGTTCTACTCCAGGTTATTTAAAAGGATCTTTAGGATTTGGGATGAAGTTACAAATTACTGACAAGTCAGACATGATGCACATGTAGCTAAGTGCACAGCTACGGTAATGGGGACTTTTAAACTAGAGGCTATGGCCACTGATTTGAATTCTTAACATCTGAAGTAGAGATGAAAGCTCTGGAAGTGAAGATAAAATCTTTGTCCAAAAGACCATTCTTGTACCATGTCCATCACCATGGTATCATGCACCCAATTGTACTGCAAAATGGCAATATTTGTATATGAACAAGTAATGTGTCCAAATTTTTCTGCCAGACTATTAGAGAACTACCAAATAAAATCTGAAGTATGACAGAGGGAAGTTATAAAAAAACAAACAAACCTTACCATTACAGTGAAGGGGCTGTTTGGAATATCCACTCCACCAAAGCGGACATAAATCACATAAGTTCCTGGTTTAGCAGCAGTGTAGAAGATGTCATAAGTCCCATCCTCATTTTCAACAACATCTGCCTCAGCTTCTGTCCCATCTGGAGTCAGGACTGTGCATGTCACTTTACCTTTTCCTGCAGATTTAGCATCGACTACAAACCCAACTTCCTCACCAGTCTTCACAGTGGATGCAATTCCAGGACCTAGAAAGCAGTTTTGGTTACAGATTGTTAAGTTTTACCAGTCATTTTTTTCCCCGAGAGGATGATTTGCTTTAATCATAACTAAACAGACATGCCGCCTGTGAAGACATTAAGGCTATATGAGAAACAGTAACATGGTCACAGGACCAGGTTTATGGTGTGGTACAAGCTGTGGTTCTGGTACAAATGTTTGCTTACATATTCATGTGTTTCAGGAATTTCAGCGGCAAGAGCCAGTTTTTAATCTTATTCTTCCGCAGCTCAGTCAAGTAGGCTGGGCGAGGATAAAATAAAATAAAGCTTCTGAGGGAGAAAGCTGATGGACACTTACATTTAAGAAAGCAACCTATCACTTAATCCTTTATCAGGAGACTGCTTCACATATGGAACCAACTGGCACTTTGGCTCTTTGTACTACCTAACCTAGTCACTTAACTAGATGCCCTGAGCGAAATAAGATTCAGTTCCTTGGTATGGGCTAAGGCAAGATATTCTAGCCATGACAATTGACCATGTTTCCCCTTCTGACTCTGCCAAGAAGGGGCTCTTAAAAAGGTATATTGAAACCCTTTCTGTATTAGTTGCATCTGTTTGAGAAACCCCCATGAATACATAGCAATCAAGCACAAGACATCATATTTCTCATCAGACTTAAAAATCAAGTGTAAGATTTACAGTACATTTAGGACATCTGCTTTGGAATGAAAACAATGGCATTCATCACTGAAGAAAGCAATTTGTTCACATTTAAGTACCAAAATGGTCACAGCTTTGGTCATTTAATATAGATCAGCAGCATTTGAGTGTTTCTATGGATGCCACAGATAAGGAATAGTTTATTTTAAGGAAAGTGATTTAAGCGGACAAGGAACTTGAGAAACTTTCAATTCAAGGCTTCAGCAGTTAGTGCTGCTCTCAACAATGCTGAATAATTCACTGGATCAGAAAGTAGTATGAGGACATTAAGCCAAATGTTCTCTCCCTAATGTTGATTTAAGATCACTGCGGTGCTATTTCTTTATTTGTGATTGGAATCTATAGTTATTTTAGAAGCTTGAAAACATCTCAACTGTCAAAAATACTAACTTTAGAAAGTGACAGTTAAACTTCATAAAAAAAACTTTCAGTTAGTGCCAGTTTAAGTGAAACTATTATCTAAAAGTCCTTATGGGTGTGTAGATGTAGGTTAGATTTACATTAAATTCAGAGATGAAGTTAGTTTTTACTTACCAGCCAACATCCAAGTTCAAGATTCTATGCTTTTCCTGTAACTGTCATCAAAACCTGGAGTAGAGCTCTGCTGTGCATGTTCACTACAGGAATTTAAGTCCTATAAACTGGATGTTTGGATGCCTCCAATCATTACATTCAGTTCTACAGATTGAATTGAGGGAAAGGACTACATCTCTGTCCAGGACCTAACATGAGCAGCTTTGGGTGTTACTGTAATACGTGGAGGGGCGGGGGTCACAGCTGTTACCTAGTAGTACAAGTTGTCTTCTCACTTCGACTGAAGCTGGTTTCTGTACATTTGGCTCTGCTAGAACTTGCATGCTAACTCACCATGTGCAGAAGTGAGGTTTTAATCACACCTTCTTACCCTGCATAGATGTTTAAGTTCAGTGAGACTCATCTATGCCAATGCAAGTGTCAAACTTCAACTGTCTGACTTTTCTACAGTCAAAGAAGGGCTGCAGTTGATATCTGGCTTACCCCGGCAAGAGTTTCTTCCTAACCCACAAAAAGGAATCATCCCCAAAAGATGATCTTAGGGAAGTCAATTCTGTTAGAATGCTGTTCTATGAGAAGCTATTTTGGGACCTGCAGGTAACTGCACCCACTATGAAGGCAGTTACTTCATTTTTACTTTTGCAGTCTTTTCAGGCAAGGTCACAGAAAAAGCCTTTTGTAGCTTAGCTAGAAATACTCATGTGAAAAAAAGGGTAGGAATACACCAAGTATTTCAGAACACAGACTGGCCACGTACCTGTGGCCAAACACTTGCTTGCATCCCCTGCTGGCGATGCACGGATTCGGTAAGGGGAAGATGGGATGTCATCCCCACCATATTTAACACCAATCATATAACGGCCCGTCTTGTCTGGGACATATGTTACTGCATAAGTGCCATCCTTGTTGTCATGAACATCAGCTCTCTTTGGTTTGCCTTCTTGGTCCTGAGGGGCACAAGTGAAATATTAAGAAAGTGTCCTCTCACTAGTTACACATTTAACATAAGGTTCTCTTTGGAAGATGGATAGAAGTGTTTAGTCTTGTAAAATTTGTGGCCTGATCACACATCTAACAGGATAGTGAATCTTGTCAGCTACATTTAGAAATATGACCGCATGTTCTTAAACTCTGGAAGAGTTCATTACCTAAACTGATTATACAGATCAAAGGACTAGCACTAAAACATGCCATTTTAAGTGGAAAAATTAAACAGGTATCAGAAGCTACACTGCACAACTTTGTCTTTATTTGCAGATAAGTATTTGCCAACACCTGTTAGTAGCATCCAGCACTCCAACTCCTAATCCAGCCCCACCCAAAGCAATTTCCAATACACCCCTTCAGGTCCTTTCCAGATTTTTCAGCATACCATAATAATCCTAACACACATTACCCCCTACATACAAAAAAAGGGGAGTCAATTCAAATGTTGTGAAAACCAGTTCTGCAACATCTTATTTTCAAAATGCTTATACACTCAGCATATCACCTTATGGTTACAAGATACAAGGATATATTAATGCAAATTGCAATGTAATTCAACCAGATACTTCAGGAAGCATCTCATTTCCAGCATCTGTCTAGACAATGGTTAATTTAGTCTGACTTCTCAATATCCATTTCTGTAGGTCTGAAGATGGGCAGGGTTCAAATAAATTTACACATACTTTGTGTTACACAAGTTTTGCTACCAGTTGCCTACTGAAAGATTAGCAATGTCAGGCAAAAGCATTGAGCCTACTTAAGCTTTCATCTGAAGAGACTGGTCTTGTAATGTTTTTGAGCTGGGCATGGGGAAAACCGAAAAGTTTATATTAGTCTAGTCCAACTGCCATTACTACAATGGATATTCAAAAAGCGTTACAAGAACCGAGGAGCTGCTTGGACTTGCTGGTCAGAATAGTATTGAAGCTGAGGCATGCTTAAGTTTCACATCTAATACCAAGGTCAACACTGCACAAGATTGCTTCTAACAAAGCTGTTCTGTAACAGTTCCAAACAGCTACAAAGCATGAAGTGAGCTTCCAAAAAAGTCCACCTGGACCCCTTCATACTAAAGTTGCAGATCTCATCTAAGTTTGTGAGCTAAATGGTTCATATTTTAATGCACTCTGACATCTTATAGGTACAAGGAGTTATGCCTTGCTCCTTTAGGCTGTATCGGTGGAGCAAATGGAAGTAGAACACCCAAAAGTCATATTGGAGAGTGTTCAAAGGAGGTTTATGAGAAGAGTAACTGAGTACACAACCACCTTCTACAAGACTAACCATTAAGTGTTGCTGACATTGCATAGGCTAGAGAATTTTATCTGGCAGGTTACTGCAAATCGGGAAGTTATGTATTTACTACATGTTACTGATACTGTTAAAAGCAGAATTGCAAACCAAGCAACTTCATTACGTAATATGACTTCTGGATACCTAAATCCTGCAACGGCCATGAAATGGAGGATAGGGATAGAGAATGCAAAAGGGAGAAAAACTACCCTGCTTCTAAAACTATTAACTTGAGTCTGGATCAGTAAGCTTTACTAGCTCACTGCACAAGGGGCAATTTTGCCCAAGCCACAGTAGTCTTGCCACAACCCCTCCCCTACCTTATCAGGTATTTGGGGGAACAAAGTATTTATAGCAATAACAAGATCCAGTTGTATCAGTTTAAAGAGCTTGTAAATTTAGCAGCCTGGAGAGAGGATCATTTGATTAGTTTATCCTCCAACATAACTACAACAGCAGAAGTACAAGACTGTGGCCTTGCTGGATCAGATAAGTAGGAAGGTATTAACTTTTAAAATTTAAAAATTATAGTCTCCAACAGGAAGCTTGATTTCCCCCCCCTTTTCAGCATCAGCATGTTTGATCTTTGGAGAAAGATCAGAAAATCTAGACGTTTGGACTACAACACAGCTAGTCATTTAATGCTTGACCAGCCTTACGTTTCAGTTGTTTGACGTTTAGGGATTAACACCCTGAAGTATATCTTCCCAAGCAATATCTGAATTTGAGTTTGTGTTTTAGCCAGAGCACACCCTTCAAAGACTCCAGGTATTTCAGGGTGTGGCAACTGATAAGATTTGAATAGATTTTAAACCTACTCCCACTCAGGAACAGTGTGTTTGGACAAATAAAAAAAACAATTTACCGTTATCTGTATGGACAGAAGCCCCTCTCCTGCATCTTTAGCATCAACAGCAAACGCCACAGGTAAACTGGCTGGAACTCCATATGAGCTGAGACCTGGTCCACTTGCAGTCACTTTACTGGCATCATATGTAGGAAGCACTTTTACCTTGAAAGGACTTGTTACAGGGGAACAAATGTGGCGTTAAGTCATTTGTCAGGCTTTATAGTAGGTACTATCACTATTCAGGACAACACTTAAGCATGTGCTTAAATCCCACTAACCAATATACTTTCCTGAATTGGGAACCAAGACTAATCTAGATACTATTTGAAGGTAAGCATTAAATGGAGATGCTGTAGTCTAAGGGTTCACTTTTATCTTGGCATGCACATGCCACTGCATAATCTTCCTTTCCATTTCTCCCAAGTACTAGGAGACAAGAGGAATCCAACTATACAAGATTAACCAGAGGCCACCTCAGAACATTGTGTTATAGTCTGGGAAGTAGATATCACTTCTCAAGTCCAACACTAAAGTTTAAAAATGCAGACTGGCTCTTGGGATCAACATCCAGAAAACCCCCTTTTTAACTACACTGACTTAGGAGGAAACAGGCATTGAAAGCAGTCAAAGTTACAAAGGCTGTGACTATTCAGAACATGGACTCTGAGGTGAAGTGCTATTTAGGTAGGTAGCTTGTTCTGGAAAAATGGAGGCTTTGTTAGTTTACCTGCGAGGAATCTCTTCATCTCCATATTTGACAGAGATTGCACATGGGCCCTCCTGCGTAGGTGTGTATGTTACTGTGTGAGTCCCATCTCCATTGTTGACTACATTAACAGGCTCCACCATTCCTAAAACAGAAACAGGCTATTTGTTCAACAGCACTAGTCAAACCCATCCTATTCGAACAGCAGAATTGCATTAGCAGTTTTGTCGCTTCAAGTGCTGTTGATTTAAAGCCTTACACTAGATCTCACATATAAGCCTCTGAGAATGAGTGCACTGTGCAGGTATTACGAGATAGTTTCCACTTATGTTTATGAGCCATAGATCAGAGATAAGCAGCATCCATCACCACTCGCCCTTTAGGCTTTTTGCTGACTACACTGGCAATAGCACACTATTGGAGAAAGCCGGAATGGTCTTGAAAGGCAGGCTAAGGGCAATTAGACCACATTACTCAAGTGTATCTGAAGAGCTTTACAAAAAGGGAAAGGTGATAGCTGTCTCAACTGTCAGTCATTGATAAGATTACACACGATCACTGCAATACAGTGCAAGCAGACTTCAGCTCTAAAGCATGTTAGTACAAGACAGTGATTTTAGTCTCATGCTCCCTCAGCATATCTGGAAAAAGTTTTACTGCCCAACAGAGATCAGTTACAGTAAAACTGAATGTTTAAGGAAACCAGGTGGTCTGAAGCAGCTTTTTTTTAAGCTACAGGAAATCTTAAGATTTCTACTGCAGTTACAGCAAATTTCTTAGCATGCAGTTAATCAGTTCAAATCACACATTTCAAGACAAGCTATATTTATAACTGCAGTAATGCTTTAATGTAAATTTAGTAATTCAGCAGCTATTAGAGAAGTTTAGTTGCCATGCAAAGCCTATGAAGCAAGTTATATTTACAACTGATTTTTGCTCTTGGCAGATGGATTGGTGCACATATGCGGTCAGCAGTTAGTGAAAAATGCAAACCTGTCTTATTAGCTTTCCCCTTTGGGTCACCTTTAAAGAACTCTGAAATCGCTTTCAGTGGACTGCGCCATGACTGGGAATCCGTTTCATCAGCTAGAATTAGATAATGGTTATTTGAAGGGCACTCATGTTTACAGAATTATGGCTCATCTTTCCTTATGAAAGATGAGATTAGAGGCTTGTGTGGTCAGCAGAGATCAGGCCAGAGGTCAAACAAAATATCCCCCCCAGTCAAATTCTTCTAGCACTTAGTTTGTTGCCTGTCTTCGCACCATGAATCCTGTATATGGATACATTTGACTTAAGCGCTATGAGTTACTGAAAAGCAGACACTATTACTAACATGTGGGTCATAGCTGTACCTAGTCAAGTTGTGCAGGCCTTCAAAAATGTACTCTGCCGACTTCTCAGGAAGCTTCCTACTGAAAGAGCCACCTTCCATTTTAAAAAGGGGAGTTTGGTATACCCAGCATGCTTGGTTTTTTTTTTTTTTTTTTGACCAAAGAGGAGTAATCCTACAGGGTGGGGGAGAAATGAACTACCACCCCATAGATTTAGCTACTGGTACTTGAGATTGCATAGTTCAAGACAGAACTTTTATATCTTTTATTTTATATTGAAGTGGCATGTGTGTTCTGTCTGTGGACTTATTTGGCAGACTGGATTTGTCTAGTAAAGGCAACAAGAAAACACAGTCCTAATGTTACATAGATCAGGGGACTGATTAGTATCTTTGCCTCTCACTTCACCGATTTGATTGTTCATGAAGCTAATGTGCAGTACAACTTAGGTTGGGGCTTTATGGGAACAAAGATGCATGTCTCACCCCTCAAAGGCAGGGAAGACTGATGCACTGCTTTTTTTTTTTTTTTTTTTAAATAGGTCTGAATCTCACCCCCTTCTTATTTACCTCTTGAAATGTCAACTCTTCCAAGAGGAAGCCCCTGTTCATTGTAGCCCCTCAGTTTCTTCCAAAGTTTAAGACTGAAGATCTATTTAAAGCTAATGTACTGCTAAAAGTACCCAGGAGAGCACAATTCTAGTATTTATGGAACTAGTCTGTCAATGGGGCTAGTCATTACTCATAGGGCCAGATTAACTAGCATGTACTCTGCACTTTCACAGCACCCCCCATCTCAAGCTCCCTCCAGATTTGGGCGAGTGGTGTTGTGGCAGGCCAAATCTGTGCAGCACTGAGGTGCAGCAATGCTGCTCACTCAAATTTGGCCTGTGCCACACGAAAGCAGGGTGGGTGATAGGAATGGTCAGTTGGGGCATTGGCAAGTAACTAGGAAGGCCCTGGGCAAGCAGGATGTCTGCGCCCCCATGCACATCCCAGCAGTGCTGTCAGGATAAATGAGGCTGGTGTAGTATACATGGGGTAGAAGTGCTTTGCTGACTAGCTCCCATTTATGCTGCATAGGGCTAGCAGCAGCTGGAACAGAGCTAGAGCAGGTCACAGCACTGTTCAGGTTTGGTCTGACACTCCCTCTAACAGCAGGCAGGCCAAATTTGAGTGCAGGCACCGTCCCATCTCCCTCCCTCCCCCCCCCATAATGAACAAGACCCCACAATTCTTTAATTCAGCACTGCCTGCAAGCTACAAAAGTAGGCATATCAAAGTAGGATAATTCTAAGGTCCTTACCTCTGGGTCCTGCCACCATAACTTCAAGAGGTGCTATTCCAGCCTTACTGGTGTCCACAGTAAAGGACTGTGGGATTTTGGCTCGAACTGCTGTTCCTAGACCTGGACCTGCAACCTTTACCTTGCTTGGGTCAACAACATCTTTCACAGGAACTTTAAATGGACTGCCTGTAAAATAGAAGTGTAGAAAATTGGCAGTTTAAGTAGTAAATGCAAGCTCACTGTAGCCTCCTGCCACCATCTTTTGCACCCCCTGTATCCTACAGTATTTCCTTCTAATATTAAGGGTAGAGTTTTTTGCTACACCTGAAAATAAAAAGCAATATGCACTTCAGTTTGACAAAGGCTTCCAAGGGCTGTTGTGGAATTCCCATCATTAGAGGTTAATGACAGACTGGACAAATCTGTCCATGATTGTCTAGGTTTATGTGGTCCTGCCTAAGCACAGGGGCTGGAATAGACCTTTCACCTTCCCTACATTTCTATGCATTTGTGACTATGCTAAGGGAACTATCTTTGAAACCAGTTCTGAATTGGAGGATAATCAGATTTGGGGTGGAGCATTTTGAAGTTCTGGTCACTTTTGATCAAGCAAAGTATTTAGGTCAAGTGCTCCAAAAAAAGTCTCTTAAAAAGGTGATTAAGTCAGGTTTCAAGGTTCTATAATTGAGAGGTTGTTTCTAAGGCCATTGGGTACAGTTGCCACTTGAGAAAGTTAGTATAAGCTAAGGATGCTTAACACCTCAAGAGAATTAGAAGTCTAATATTTGAGAGGCTAACTTAGCAACATGTTAGTGTCAATGGAAGCCAGTTCACTTTTGTACCTTGATTTCTTTCAAGGTCTGCATCAGTAAGAAAATGTTTGAAGCAAGTTATCTACTCCCCACTAGAGGCAGTGAGTCTTCCAACATTGCCAGCCACAGCAGTGAATAGCCTAATTTAAGATTTAGGACATTGGCTTTGTGCTTTTGCAGCATTCAATATGTTTTACATTAGTGGCTCCCACCTCCAACCAGATAGCAACCTGTCCAAAAGTATGGTGTTATGGACAGGAATAAATAAGCACTTGAAGTCACTAAAGCTTCAAGTTACAGCCACAGGAAAGTTTTAGCCTTCTCATTTCGTGTGTTCTTAGTAATGCTGAAAACTATATGCTCGATTTTTCATACCACAGGTACAGTACAGGCTTCCTGGTGTTACCTTACTATTCCTCAATCTTTAAGGGGAGGGGCACTTTTAAAAGCCTAGTGAAGTTAATTGCCACACTCATTGAGTCTTTTGTACTTCCGTGAGAGCCAGCTATCAAGCCTAATTGTTGTGCCCATCCACTGAGACTCTGCTACTAGGTGGATAGTTCTAGTTACTTACCTAGCTTTCTGTATGGGGCAAGAAAATTAGTATCACTGTTCATTTTACCCTGCTAGTATCCTGCTCATTTATGGCAGCTGAAAGTGACAGCTTAATTGTTTATTTGCTCATAAATTAAGGGCTTCACACAGATCCAATTCTGTAGGCTATTACACTTCTATGCCTATTGTGCAGTATAAAACATGCAGTATCCAGATAGAATAAGTTAAATTACATGTCAGTATTCCCTTTGAATTTCCATGCTGTGTTTTCACAAGTTTGACCATGTGTTAGCAAAATGCTATCAAGCTGTGCAGAAGTAGAGTGTTCCAAAAGCAGAGATGTATTAAGCAGTAAATCAAGAGAGAAGGCTACACTATGTAGATTTAACTGCAGGAAATAAAGTCTTGTTGCTTTAAAAAAAAAGGAGGGGGGATAAAGAGCCAAAGAAACATTTGAAGGGCCTGCAGACAGCAACTGGAAATATCTGGGCTATCTGCCATAACTGGCTGGACCCAGAGTGCTAGCTAAAAAACACAAGTTTCACTGTTGAAAGTGACCTGCCGGCATCCTGCTCCTGTAAGCTGGATGTTTAGCTGTGAACCATTTGCTTGTCACAATGAGGAAGGAACAGAGTACGGGCAGAGGACAAGGCAGAAGCCAAAATGAAGACGCATGCAAGCATCCAGTTCCTTGGCAATTTACCAAGTTACAGTACATTGATAAATGCGATTGGTGGGGGTAGAGTCAGTTCCATGAAGTCCTAGAAAATGCACATTGTTCCACACACAGAAGTCAAGGCTAAATGTTCAGAACTATTTCAGCAGAAATTAAGACATTTAATCCTTGGTACACTGCAAAACCACCTTAGCTAAAATGCAAGTTAGTTGCTGCCAAACACTTGGAACACCGTTCATGTGTTACTACACTGTGTCAGCTGGAGAGCCAGTGCACCTTTGAGATAAACAGGCTCCTGTTCGTTTTCATGGAAATGATAGCACTAAAATGCTTTTTCAAGTGACAAAAGTTTGCAGTGCATGATATAATCCCAGAAGACCACATTATCATTGCATCATTTTACTGCAAGCCATGGTTTTAATGTTCACACCCTGGAAGGGCTGTCTTAGTCTGGCCCTGTCAAACATCATTGTGCAATTTGTTTCCTAAACTGGCAGACTGCACTTTTAGAAAGCAAGTTCCCACACTAGTCTACTTAGTTTATGTCATGTCCCAATATTCCATTGGGCTAGATTTAGATAAGATGCTAATACCACCTCATGATGCAAGAGCAGACTATGCACCAAGATGGATTGCTACATCTTATATCAGAGAAGACTGAAAACCATTCTCAAATTCTCAGAAGTACCCAGGGTGAATACAAAAAGGGCTTTACATTTTGTTTGTATTGGGCACCTATCCATCGCTTCATACTAGCTTGCAATAGCAGCCAAGGTTAAGAGTGGTCTGGCTTCAGCTATTTTGCAAGTTGATGTTTAAACTGAGTTTATTTCTAAAAATCCTGAGTAATTTCAAAAGCCTGCCCAATGCTCCCAAATATTAGCTCAAGCAGCAGAGCGTCTACAAGTAGGGAACTGCAAGATTGTCTGCCAGCTCTTTCTGAGGAAGCTCTACAAATCTCTAAACCAGGATGACTGCATTCTTAGCATCACCTCAGCCACTATTTAGCTACAATACACAACATTAATATCTGAAGACTTTCTACTTGGATGCTAAAACTGATTTTACAATCTTACTTTCAACCCATTATTAGTTTTAGGGCATCTTCTAATGGAAGAATTCTTACCAGGTACGTGTTCTCCCCCATATGTGATGTTGACATCATAATCTCCTGTAGCATAAGGGATATATTCAGCACTGCAGCTGCCATCTTTGTTATCTTTACAGCTTATCTTTGATTCAGAAGGTCCTTCAACAGTTATTCCAAGTCCACCAATTCCTGCCCCTCTACGCAAAACCCCCCCCAAAAAAACGCAGCCCATTAGTATGCTTTCATTTTTGTGAATAATGTACAGCAAACATCTGATGTCCCACTTGCATTTCAGAGTGTGTAGTAATGCTAGCATGGATAGAGTGTAGCTTTGCTGCATTTTACCCCAGAGGTGGCTACATTTCAGTTGTGAATCAAACAGTTCAGGAACAGTCTGTGAAAATGTTTTGAAATGCCAGGTATGGATTGGGTGTGAACTTTAGTTGCACAAGGGATTTGATACAAGACCACCAAAACAGGTTTGTGATAGCTACTTTCTGGAGTAACATTACCAAAGGTAGACTGAATTTGATGGAAGTAACAACCTGTGACTCAAGACATTAGATTACTGAAGTTCAGCCCTTGTAGTATTATTGGATTTAGCATCCAATGTCAAGTTGTCCTGAAATTACTTGTTATGTTGTCTTCCACTGATCATGTGACTTGGTTACCTTGTGACAACAGTAAATTCATTTGGTTTATTGGTGAATGCTTCCTTCAGTCCAGCTCCTTGGGCTTTTACACGTGATGGATGGCAGCCTTCAGTGACATCCACTTTAAAAGGACTGTTTGGAACAGGTACATCATCATAAGTCACTTCAACTGTGTGTGGACCTGTTAAGTGAAAACCCATCATCTTTAGGTTCAATGATTAACCACCACCTTCAAGGAGCCATTCATTCAAGATACTGGAGACTGACTACAACAGGCAGTGCTCCTCATCTACTCAAAAATGGTGTTTAGCATGGCCTCAGAATTACCCTTTAATTCTAGGTTCTTTAAAATAGCCTGTTCTGCTGAAGCTATACTTAGAAAGATGAACATATAGTACATATAACTCTATACTATTTATCTCCTACAGAAATTGCTCTTCAATCAAAGAATCTTGTACCTGGATGCTAACATTTAAATACTAGCATTAGTACTGATAAGCCCATTAACAGGATATTTTTTAGTTAGTCTTCCCCTTCCCACACAGGGTAGTCAGACAACAGATTACCTTTTTCAAATGGTGTAAACTCTACTGCATATGTTCCATCAGCATTGTCTTTGATGAGGCAGTCTGTGGAAGCTCCTGAGGGATTTGTGATTTGTGCTTGGATATGGTCTCCTCCAGTCTTTGTTAAGGGCTGGGCATTTACAGTGAAATCTGTTGTAGCTTCACGGAAGACATCTGCAGAACACAATTTGAGAAGCCATTCTATTTAGATGGGCCTAATATTTTAGTCTATGAAAAATCCTCGATTCTTAGACATTTATGACAACTATGAATGACTGATAAAGGTGTCAAAGATATTCTCTTGCAAAAATCACTAGTTGTAATACTGTACGTAGACATATCAACTATAGCCTTTCCGCTCCTTAAAATATTCTGTGCTTGAACAGGCAGAAGCAACTTATATGCTTAAGTCTGCTTACCTTTCCCTTCTATTCCTGGTCCAAACACTTGAATTTTGCTTGTGTCCACAGCTGGATCTACTTTGACATGGGCAGGAAATTTTGGCACTTGCTCTCCTCCATATTTCAACATAAGTGTATACATTCCAGCAGAGAGTGGCATATATGTAACTGCATAAGTTCCATCTTTGTTATTGTGAACTTTGACTTCAGCTTTAGAGCCAGAATCTGATACAGCTTCTACACCCAGTTCCCCAGGTCCAGCTTCTGAACAGTCAACATTGAGCAATCCTGCTTCACCCACTTTACCATGTTCAAGACCTGGGCCTGTAGCAATCACTTTAGATACATCAAATGGCATTTCAATATCTGCTTTAAATGGAGAACCAGGAATGTGAACCTCTTCAAACAGAATATTTACATAGTACTCTCCAGGTTTAGTAGGCAGGTAAGAGACTGAGCATGTCCCATCACCATTGTCTGAGCATTCAATTTTAGCTTCACATGGGCCCTCTACTGTCAAACCTAAACCTCCAGTTCCTGCTCCTTTGGTATCTATTGTAAATTCTGCTGGTCTTCCAACAAGACCTCCTTGAAGGCCTGGACCATGGGCTTTTACCTAGGATAAAAATATTCCGTTAGAGGCCATTACATTTACACAAATTCTCACCTGGCAGTTGCCTGGCAAAGTAAAATAAAGCAGTTCCACAAAGAATTTCAGACTAATTCATTTGGTAAGTCTTGTTAAAGTCTGCAAAAAACTCCAGTTACATAGACACATTACAGCAAGGAATAGGCTTCTTTCCTTTGATGGAAGAAAATCTTAATGTCAAGTTACATTAGACAATATGAAGTCTGCTAAAGTTTCCATGCTTACAGACTTAAGCTTGGCTGTCTTTGTACACCCATTAAACTAAAAGGTAGCAACATTAAGCGGTGTTTATATGGTGTTATTAGCCAACTGTATTACAACATACATTCTTCGAGGGTGAAACCTCAAGTGAGTCTCATTAGATTAATATGGAGTCACACTTGACTTCATATTGCTTAAAATACCTGGAGTTCGTTTTCAGTACTAAGCTTTTCAAAGCTGCTGTTTGAAGAATAAAGTCATTAGTTATGATTGTGAAGCAAACAATTTAATCTTTAAGTAGCTCTTAATTAAATTGATGTACTTGCTCCATAATCCTAACAGGTCAAACAAGATGTGAAAGTTTATGCTCTTATGTGAGTGTAATTCAGTTTGTGGGTAGCAAATATTTCCTGTATGTCAACCACTGAAGCATTTCCTATGCATTTACCTTGGTAGGATCTGGAGGTAGAGTGGCTTCCACAGTATAAGGACTTCCTGGAATTGGATTGCCATCATAACTTACATCAACCATGTAAAGTCCTTCTTCTCTTGGGATATACTTTGCAGTGCTGCACTCTTTGCCAAGAGCTGGCTCCACCACACATGGCACAGCTTTCCTTGTAGGGCTGGAAATACTAATGTCCAGTTTACCCTGTCCACCAGCTCCTCGTGTGTTAATTATGAATTCCTGATCCTTCCCTACTTCCACTCCTTAAAGAGAAAGCCCATATTAGTATTTCAGGATTAATGGTCTGGTTAGATTTCTTAAATCCTATAGTTGGACATACTCTGAAATACCTCAGCCACAAAGCATTGAGAGAATGTTTTACAAGGATTTTTATCAACTAAAAACATTTCTTTAGCTGCAGAAGCCTGTCATGACAAGCAGAAGCAGAGACAATGGGTTAATTGGAAACTGCAAAGGGTCAAAGGCAAGCAAGATTGCTTTTGACTTGTTTATACAGCCTCTCAACACATCTGAAATACATAATGCTCATCCAGGAGTTTACCACTATGTTGCAGCCTTCTGTGTCCCACCTCCCTGCCAATTTACAGGTAGAAGGTAATATGCAATTTAAGCCCTTTCAATAATTTTGTATATTTGCTCAATTTTTTCTGTTGGTAAATGAGGCTTGCAGAACAGTACTCCACTAGGTTACTGCAGCTGAGCCTTGTGAAGAAGCAGCAGCTCAGAAGTAGTGGGATGGAGGAGTGCCACCATACTCCACTTTCACTAGAAGCCGTTGTCCAGCAAGGCACTTCATAGAAAAAAAGATCTTTTGAGAGCTAGTTTATGGTGTGTGTCAAAGTACAGCATTTGGAGCTAACAAAGTGTCTGGATCTTTTATCTAGGACGTTTTAACATGAAGGGTTTTCTAGACCCACCCACATCACACCAGCATCTCTGCAACAAGGCATACTAAAAAGTTTAAATTTTGAATGTTCCATGGAACAGTAGTGTGCTAGACATTACTGTTCAGGTTATTCTAGCAATGTGTTTCTAACTCCAGAGCCAGAGTTTTAAAGGTATCCAATGGGAGTTAGACTCCTAACTGCATTAAAGTGGGAGCTAAGCACTTGAATCCCACTGAACACTTAAGTGCTTACCTGCTCCTTGAATTGCCCACCAGCCTATAAAAAAGTCTGGCCCCTGGGTTATTTCATTTCAGCCAGGCACCGCCCAGTCATTGGCATAACCCAGTTTCTAGAAGTCAGCCAATAAAAATAGTGTCCACAGCTCTATCTGAGAGCAGTCTCTAAGGTCTGAATGAGCATACAAAGCAAGCTACTTTACAATCTTGTTCTTGTGGGAGCACAATAAGAAACAGACTGTAGAGGGAAGCTTGTATTGCCATAACTATATAGGAGACTAATCCATGGGATTTAAGTAGAACAGAGGTTTAGAGGACAAAAACCTCGTTAATCCTTATTGGAAGCCTGTTGGGCACCCAGCTCAGGTTTAAAGCTGGGCACATTGATTCAATAATTAACTGGGTCTCTCACTGGATTAGTGTCCACTGACAAATGACATTGATGTCCATTTCCAGGTATTTGTGGTGCAATTTAGCCTTAAAACGATTCTTTCAGTGCAACTTCTATGAAGTGTTACCTCCTAGCAATAAAAAGTTACCAAAACCTTTAAAAGGTAGAGACGCCACAATATTTACTACAAAATCAAAAACTTGAAGTTAGATGCAAACTGGATTCAGAACCAACTTCTAATCTAACTGGAGCAGAGAACGTAAACTGCCTGTATTTATGACCAGGAATAAGATTAATTAAGGAACTCATTTTAAAGTTTGCTATCCTTCAGTATACTTCACAAGCTACATACACGCCATAATCCTGTTGGTAGTTGTACTAGATGTTCAGATAGCTGCACAGCCTTAAAAAAATATCAGATTGAAACAAACTTCTAAGAGTAGCCGCTTATATTCAAGTGGTGTTACGGTTACAAAATTACAGTGTTTGGGCTAGAATACCAAGTTACTGTAAAAACAACAGCAGGAGTTTTTGTATTGGTTTTTACTCATTCTAGCCAAGTTACTCAGTGATCAGACCTTAAAAAAATTTACAGTAAACTAGACTATGCACTGCATAGCTCATTTGCAAGTGTACTTACTGTTTTCAAGTCCATTGACTTTAATTTTGCTGAGATCCAGTGGAGCAGCAACCCCCACAGTGAAAGGGCTTTTGGGGATAGGATCACCACCATAGGTTACAGAAACCTTCATGGGACCCTGCCAAAAGGTTAATATTGTAAGTTAGGTCTTCAGCCATTTCATGCTTGTGCTTTACTAGTTGGACACTATATACTAGTTTATGACTCAAGGTATAATGGCAGACAGTGACCAGGCTCCAAGTGTTGTGTGAGCTCCCTGCCCCAACTTCCCACTCCAGCTTTTGAGTTTTGAACCCTTTTCATTTGACAGAGGGAGAAAGCTTGCTCTCCTGCCAACACTGCAGTACTATTTTGATTGCCTGGAAGAAATTCAGGCCCCAGGTTGATTCCCACCCTCCCAGAGCTCAGGCATGACAGCTGAATGAATGACCCAACTTGAGACCAGGTATCCTATTCCACCGTACAGACAGCATGCCAAGTCCAGGCCCACAAAGGGGTTATATTTTTTAATAGCATTTGAAATACCAAAGTTAAGATGTATAAATCAGAAACAGATTAATGCTCCTGTGTGCTTTGGCTGGAATGCCAGAGTCATGGCCAGATTCAGCCCAAGATGTGTGTTCCTTTTATGCTCTCCTACCACAGTCCATATTTCAGCTATAATCACCGTTTGCTTACTTTTCATTCTTGGCTGGCTCAGCTCCCAAGTGAAATATCCATGAAGGTTTCACATAAGCCAGCAAACAGCTATAGCAGCACTGGGTGAAATCAGGAAGGCTAACTGTAGGTTATTCAGTTGACAATTACTCAACCTTATCAATATCTGGTTAAGAGTATTATACTGAGATTTCTGTTCATGCTGTCCCTTAGGAATTTAACTGCCTAGTAAGTCCCTCATCCCTGTAAAGATTTTATAGGGTCTACACACTCCAGTGAGCTCTGCATGGAGACAAGCTAGTGCACAGAGACCAAAATATGGACACCACTTTAAAAAAAAAATCAATGCCCAATAGCCACAATGTTTTCCCTTTTCCGCCAGGCTGGCAGTTTCCTCTACTCCTCCCATATATACACTGTTTTGCTCCTGTTGAGTTGGGTCTTGTTACTTCACAGCTGCCCCTGCCCCCAAGTCATTCTCCCAGATGCAGCTTGAAACCTCATGATCACCACTGTTTGTACACCTATAATTTCCCCTAGCTTTTGTACAGCAGCTTACTTGGGTGCCAAGACCTGAATGTTTATTGCTCAGTAGCCATCATTCAGTTCTCTACAGTGCTGAAGAATGGGTACAAGATTAATATTGCCAGCCTCTTGTGTTCTCTACAGAGCTTCTAGAAACCTCAGAAGCAGTAAAAGGATAGCATGGGACTGGATACTTTCCAAGTCACATAATTAAAGACTCTAAATACTAGAGGTTCAGCTGATTAGGGAGAATCCAGTTGGTTTAATCCTTTGAATAGGTTTGAAAATGTAGTATTTTTACAGGGCTGGGAAATGTTTGGTAAGTGACATTAGTCATTGCTGTATTTACAGATGTGTCACAATTTCTTCTGTGAAAGCTTTTATACAGTCCTTTTCCTTCCCTCCTAGTCTTAGCCTATGGAAAAAACAGAGGAACATACAAACGTATGCTGCACTGGTCAAACGAGTTACACCACCCACTGTATTTTTAATGTCTGACAGCTGGCACTGTGCTCTCCTTTACCCATAGTGAATTATTCAGCTTCCTTTATCTAGCTGGAAGCCTTCAGGGCAAGGTAGATTGATAGCCTATAAACAAACAGTGTTAGACATCCCACTAGCATTAGCAACCACCCTATTATACATACCTGGGAAAGCTTTGAAGACTAGCCAGGTCTTCTAGTTACTAAAATCCAAAACCCATTTATTGGGTAAAATTTCTCCACCCTAATGACAACACTGGCTGCCAGGAAGGTTATGGGTTTGGCAGTAGCAGCGATACTGAGTACACCCTATGCAAGGGGGGTTTCCTAAGTCTGGCAGACTCCGTTAAGAAAGCAGATGTGGTGTTACCCAGTCTTTCGGAGAAGCCAAGAATCTGTTTGTGCTATTTGGAGGTGGCAATCTTTGGTTGGTTTTGCTGCCACTTTTACATGCAACAGCAAAGACAGATTAGGAACCTTAGAGGTATACTTTTAACAGTGCTAGAAAGGGGATGTACAACTATCAGAGAGCTACAAGTATACTATAAGTAAGCAGTGTTCCTTACTGCTTAAGACACTCCAGGAAACAGATGAGCCAGAACTAAAATCCAGTCCCACTGATATACAAAGCAGCCAAGCTCAGAGATCAGTAATACCTCTCCAAATATATTAGTTGAAGCTACTGACATTCTTTGGTCATGAACTTGCCATGTCCCAAGTGCATGCCAATTTTATGGTAGATCAAAGTCAGACCAGTTAGATCTTAAGTGATAACTGAAGTTTGTCAGACCATTTCAGTTTGATAGTACTAAATTCCTTAAAAATGGGATTAGTCATTCCTGACCTTGGCAATATAAGCAAGCTTACTGGGAAAGTCCCCTTAAAAAACATGACTTGCTTTTACTCCTTCCATTACTGTTCTATGGTTACTCTATATAGTCTAGGCAACTTGGTATCCAAGAAGCTACTGCAGCTCTTAAGAGGACATTACTTTGCCATGACAATTAATAGAAATCTGGGGTATTATGCACATTCAGAAGTACACAAAAACCTGCCGACAAAAAGGGAAAATATGCTTTCTCTGTAAGTAAAGACTTCCAGCTCTTCCCTGTTGTAAACTAGGAAAGCTGCATCCACTATTAACATGAAAGTTCCCTATCTGGGTTCCTTCCTCCTATAGGCAAACGTTAAGCAACACCTAAGCCATTGTGCAAAAGAACTGATCTCAACTGAAAATACTGTTCTATATTCTGCATAAATTGTGTGTTGAGTCCTAAAAGCAAACAAGCTAGCTGAAGAGTTACTCTGGAAATGCATTTCACCATGAAATAGGAGTTGTGCACTATTGTTTGAGCACTACAAATCTGCAGATACAAATTTTGTATGCATGCAGGGCTCTAGCTATGGTCTACACTCCTGTTAACACTACAGCTCATTCGACTGAGGACAATTCAGTTTCACTACCTGCAGCCCAGCCATAGAAAACTACAGCTTGCAAAAATCTGGGGTGATTTGGAAGTCCTAAACATCTGGACCAGGGCCATTCATATTAGCTAGTAAACTGTCTGCTAGTTTGTTACCCAGTGAGGGGTGCTGGAACAAGGTGGCAGGAGGGGAAGGCAGGGGGCCATGAACCCAATCACTTTTAAAAGCAGGAAGGCTATGCCCTCTGACTTTGTACTCACCTTAAGGGTGAGCAATGGGGGGTGGGTGGAGGACAGCAAGCAGGAGCTTGGTGAGGGAGGGAGGCAGTGCAGGGGTAGGGCCTCTGTTTGGGCACCTGTAGGGTGCACTTGCTTCTGCCTGCCTTTATCAGTTAGACTGACAAAGTTACACTGTTAGTACAGCAGGATCAGTTTCAGTGACTAGTTCTCATGCCACCAAAATCTGCACTCATTCTCCAGTCAGATTTTCTATGCATCTTTGTTTAAATTGCTCTCTGGACAGGCCATTCCCAACATGTAGCCTACAGCTTTATTTGTACTTGTGATTGTAGACACTCATGACCCCTTACTGTCTGCTTTTGGGCAGCTCTTGGGAAGAAAGCATTCCATTGCCATGGTTTTCCTTTGATCAGAAAAGTTCAGTCAGATACAAGACTTCATGTTAATTCACTCACATATTTTCAGTTTTATTTTTGCTGTTAATTGTCATTTCAAGGAGCCTAACACTCCCATTTCTTCAGAAGTGTCAGACCTACCTGCTGTACTGGAGTGTATTTAACAGTGTGGGAATAGTCACAGTTGTCAATAACATCCATGTCTTTCACAGCATCTCCTGGTACAGGTCCACTGAACTGCACATCCAGCGGTGCTTTCCCAGCACCCTTGGTGAATACAGTGAAGTGTGTTGGTTTGCCATTTTCCATACCTTAACAGAAAGTAAATTTGAAAGTTAGAATATGCTTGTTTCTTGTGCTATCTATGCTGTATGTTTAAGTTCATAGTCCATATGAAAATTGAGCAATTTCAACTTGGTCAAGTAAGTTCAAAGACAATACAGAGATAATTTTTAATCTTGATGCCCCCAGATTTGATGTTTGGCATAGAGTAATCCCATTCCAAATCCCTAGTGGGAAAGTTGGGACATGGCTGTTTGTCTACATCATGAGTTTATGCTCTCGAACTACCCCATGCTCATGTCAATATATCACTTGGCATAAAGAAAAGGAATCTCACCAGTTTTGCTTAATCCAGGTCCTTCAGCTTTCACCTTGGTGGCATCATGCGATGGGTCCACTTTAACTCTGAAAGGGCTGGCAGGAATTTCCTTCAATATAAAACATGCTACTTTAATAGGACAGAGTTATACCCAGTTGTAAGCTTTGTCTGCTGAGCTTGACCTAGCATCTGCCTTCCAGTGAAAGGACTACTGTTTAAGTTTGAAATCAGGCATTGTCTCAGATTAGATAGTCACAGCTTTCCTGAAAGTTGTACCCTGCCAAATAAACCTATTCTAATGTATCCCATATGCTTACTTCAGCTTTGCACAGGAACAGCTAGCAATCTTCTGTATGTATTTTTGCCTTCCCTCTGACCACCACTGAAACTACTAAAATGCATAGTCACATTAAAAGCCCCCTCCTCCCGATAACTGAAATGTTCTAGAACATTTCAGTTAACTTTACATTTCACAGCTTGGACAAAGAGTGAAGTCAACTAGCCTTTGCCTTTTCAAGTACCAGCATAACATTTGCTGCATGGGTACTTTTGGTGTTACAATGGAGAGAGACTCAAAAAAGATTATAGAAACATTTTTCTTGGAGTTTGGCCCAAACTATGAAGAACTTTTACAAACTTAACAATGACCCCTTTTGAGTAATGCACATTGAATAGTAATTTACATTAGGATTCAAAGCCTTCTGCATAGCTAACATTTCTAATGACAGGTTTCAGAGTAGCAGCCGTGTTAGTCTGTATTTGCAAAACAAAATACTTGTGGCACTTTAGAGACTAACAAATTTGAGCATAAGCTTTCCTGAGCTACAGCTCACTTCATTAAATACATCCAATGAAGTGAGCTGTAGCTCATGAAAGCTGATGCTCAAATAAATTTGTTAGTCTCCAAGGTGCCACAAGTCCTCCTTTTCTTTTTGCTAACATTTCTAGTCGCAAATAAAAAAGATACAAACCTCTCCTGCAAAAAGCACTTTGATAGTGTAACGTCCAGCTGCAGGTGGTGCATACTTCACTGTAAATGTATCATTAGCATTGTGTATGATGTCAAAAGCTATGTCTTCCTCTTCCTCACTTATAACATGAGCATCACATTTAATGCCAACACTGACATCACCTAGGAGCAAACAGTGTGCCACAACATCAGGAATTGGTTTAGTATCCAAGTAGCTATAGTACTAAGCAACGAAACAAGTCACATCTTGCTTTTAAGTCCTTGGATATGATAGTTTGTCAGGTACTTGTATGAATCATTCCACGTAATCTTTGTAAGAGGATTTTAGCTTCAGATTTCCCTTCTGAAGCAAAAAGCTTGAATCAAGAGTTTATGAATTGAGGCGATCAGATTCCTGTTCAAACAGGGAGTGTTTATAGAATTAGTTTTGATACAAGATAGCAATACATTATCTACAATCTTTTACCTTCTCCTGCTTCTGCGCAGTCAACTGTGAAGTGAGTAGGCTCATTAGCTTTCAGACCAGCTCTCTCCACCCCAGGTCCAACCACTTTCACTTTCTGTGGATGACTGCCTTGTCCTATGAGAACCTAGACAGGTTCACAAAAGTGTTCAGAGTTACCCTATACTTGGGTCACATTGATTTATTAAGTTTAGCACCTGACAAAATGCCCTGACTTCTTAACTATTGTTCTTGCTTAGTTAAAGAAGAGAAAATAAAGTTTCCGACTTCCCTATGTTTATGCTGTGCTCACTGGTTTTAGAGCCCTTTGACATGCTAGCCTGCAGAATGGGACAGGCAACCTTCAGCAAGACTGATGCAGCAAGCGTTTACTCATGAGTAGCTCTATTGACTTGTACTCACTAGCATTAGCGAGGACAAACAAACTATCCGAATGTTTTCTTGTTTTACAAGATGTACCACCAGTCCCTGCAAAGTAATTTTGTAGGTGTTTGTACTTACCCTATATGGACTATTGGGTACATTAACTCCTCCCCAGACAACAGCAATAGTATGTTTGATTGGTTTAACTGGCATATAAGAACAGGCACAGATTCCATCAGGATTGCTCTTCACTTGAATATCAATAGGGCTTCCTTCTGCATCCTGAAAGCAAGTGTTTAACGGAGAATTAGATGACTGACTACATACAAAGGTGTGCAGAGACAAGGTACAAGTAGTTTTAGATGTGGGGCTATCAAAAAAGTTAATGATCAAGAGCAGCAGCTACAGCAGAGCTGCTTGGAATTAAGAAATTGTAACAATCTTACCACAAATTTAAACTGCTCGTCTCTCCTTGGCCACACATACCAAACTGTAGAAGTCTAGTAGACTGACAACACGACAATTTATGGGAGACCACTTCGAGAAGTCTCAATAGGTGCAAGACCAGGGACAAGTCACAGGCCTTAATAAAAAGGGCTTTAAATCCATACTGGAGTTAGGCTTGCATAATCCCAAACACCTTTTAAATTAAAGGATTACTATGCAGAAATGCAATGAAGGACCAAGATGCAGATCAAGTCTCACAGCCGCAGACAGACTTAGAACAGGATGCTCAGAATCTACATGAATATTCTTAGGGGAGTGGCTAACTAATTAGCCAGAATGTGCTAGGTACCTGTTCCAAAGGAGAGACCTGTGACTATTGATAGTACTTCCAGATAGTTAATGTAGGTTTTTACCTGTGCATATATCTTCAAAGGTGCATTCCCAGCTTGCTTGGTCTCAACTGTAAACTCAGCAGGGTTGTTTACAATGCAGCCAGTTTTCTCCAACCCTGGACCATAAGTCTTTACCTAAAAAAGGTAAAGTGCACAAGTTTTACATGGATTCTACAGCCAAAGAAAGCAAAGCTCATAGCTAAAGCTAGTATTTCTAAAAGGTGACCCAAAACCCTATCACAGGCCTTCATATTTGTGGACTGAGGAGATCATGTGTTAAAAACAACTTCATGAAGGCCAAGCCTAAAGAGGCTTGAGTTTAGAATTTTGGCCTCGAGTAGTACCCTGCCATGTTACCTGAAAGGCCACTATAGTCACATTCTTGCAACAGCTCTTATGCTCAATATAGTAGGGGCCAAGCAATAGCTTCGTTTAGACACATTTAAGAAAAAGAACCAGCATTGTGCCTGCCAACCAATCCATGGCTAAAGATTGTAGAACATGCATGAAAATGAAAAATTACAAGTAGCTTTTAAAACAGCCATATCAATGGCTATTTATATACAGAAGAATTCAGCTATCTTGCCTTATCTGGGTTGAAGTCTCCAGAAGCTGGTTGGATGAAAGCCATGTATGGACTATCTTTTATGTCTTCATCATCACACATAATGTGAACAGCATATTCACCAGGTTCTTTGGGCCAATACTTCACATCACACGAGCCATCATTCTGATCATCACATTCTATTTTTGCTTGAGATGGGCCTTCAATGGCAAAGCCTAAAGGAAACAAACATCTCCCAAAGTGGGCATGGTGGGTTTTAAAGGCTTGCTCAAGCCTGCCTCCCAGTTGCCAGACCTTTTCCTTGTTCACTGCTCTACTACACCTTTCCTATGGAGTAGGTACTCAATGGTGTTGTCTCCCCTCAGACCCAATATACCCCACATTCTAGAAAGCTAGAAAATCATTTCCTATGCAAGTGTAGTCAGATTTATGTAAGCTTAATGTTTAGTTAGTGACTGGGTGAGTCTGATGGGATCACCATACTTGTCAGAAAGACTATTGTCATCAAGCAGCTCAACATTAAAGCACCTGAAAATCCTAACCAGGACAACCAGGCTGACTTACCAAGAGAGCCAACTTCTGTGCCAATGGATTCTACAATGAAGTCAGCAGATTTACCAGCAATCCCTTCATGAAGTCCTGGTCCCCAAGCTCTCACTGTCTGAGGACCTGCTTCAGGACCTACTTGAACTTCAAAGGGGCTATTAAATGGGGGAAAAGGTCAAAATTCAGTATTAGGAGCAGCAGAAATAGCACCCACTCCTGTCTGTAGCTTCATTAATAAGTGACATTATACAATGTGCATTGAAGAGCCCAGCCCACCAGCCTATGGAGCAATCTTTCAGATTGAGTTAGGTCATCTAGATCAGTCATGCCACTGAAACAATGGATAAGTCAATTAACTAGACTTAATGTCTGCTGGAGTCCTCCACCATGAGATTTCATGGACCCTACTAAAAACTCAATGAAAGTCCTCCCCCATGGCCATGCAGTTTAATACAAGCTGTGGATCACAAGAGGCAGATTGGAGAGCCTGGAAAGAGACCTATGCTAGCCCCCTTTTACAAACCTTCCAAGGCAAGCTATGCTGGCCCAGGAGCAGGAATGAATATACAAGTTAGCGCAATTAAAACAATTCTTGCCAGAGCAGCTTAGAAAGCAAGTCCAGCCCAGTAGATTCCTGTTAGCATTGGTTCCTACCCACATGATCTATTAAAAATGCAACTCACCTCTTGGGGATATTGTGTCCACCCCATGAAATAGTGACAATGTATTTCCCTGGGCTAACTGGGTAGTATTCAAATGCATATATGCCATCCACAGAGTCCTTTTGTTTCACAAACTCATCCAAGCCCTCTGTTGGGAGATCAAGTCAGCATTACTCAATAGCTTCCAGCCAACACCTTAAGTTATTCAGGCAAGTATGTTTTCTAGATTTTACTTAGCCTCTTGAGAATAAAGTTTTCCCACCAGAAAGCAGTTAGGAAACCAAGATAGTTCCAGTTGCCCTCTAAGACAGATGGCATAAATGAGAGAATGTTTGAAGTCACCAGACCTAACAGGTTCCCTTATGTTTTGTCCTATGCTCTTTTGTTTTAAGAGGACATGGATCACTCTGCTGATTAACGTTTGTCAGGTTTTGACTACAAATATTTAAGGAATACCTACTTTTAGTTTTCTGCAAGATACATTTCAAGAACAGCTTAGTATAAGGAAATTTACACTGATAAAAGTCCATCACTTCTCTCTCCATACTACATTAAGCCACAGCCAGCTGGAATACCACTTTCTCATGAAACATTAAGGGTGTGCAGGATACTTGGCTATTTCCTTGAGGGTTTACTTCAAACTAGGAACAGTTAAAGAACAAGAGCAGGCATCACTGGTCAGCCCTGCCAAATTAAGACAGGCGAAGACAAGCCAGCCACTCCCAAAGCACTTGTGTGGTTGAATAGGCTAGTTGCTTACCCAAGTCTTCACACAAACTGACATTAAAGGAAAGTAGAGTTTAGAAGTGGGTGATGGGAGAAGCAAGCTTGAGTTTCAGGCTGAAAAGTTACATAACTGAATGAAGGAGTTAAGCCACACCCAGACACTCAACTTAAGCTCTAGAATGCTCTACAGAGTTTACTTCCTTTGAGTAGCTTCACAGCATTTCTAATTTCATAGCTGTAGAGACGAGACATGAAAGCTTTCCCAATTTTGAATTTAACTGATTAAATTGAAAAAAAGACTCCAACCTCTAGCATTCAGTGTTCAACTGGCACATTGTGTACACACACTCAATTTTAAGTTAATCATGCAGAATCTTTAGTATCTAGCCCAATGATTTCATAGACAATGGAAGTTCATGGTGGACACCAGGCATTAAACCCCTGGAGTCTTGCTGCTGGAGGCTCAATAACCAATGCTATGATTAGAGTATTCTTGTCTAACATTCTTCAGTAGTTACAATGATCCTGTGCATCACTTAAGACAACTACTGTAGCATCTGCTATAAAGCAGATGTGGATTAGAGTTGAAGTTTCCCAGCCCACTACAGTGGAAGCAGAGTAGAAGTCATTTCAGAGGACAGGCTATAAAAAAAAGACACCAAGCCATGATATGGAACAACTGAAGAGTGGCTGGCTTCATCACTACACCCATGAATATATGTTCATTTTACATATGAAAAATGAAGAGCCATCTTAATTATTTTTCCTCCCCCTATCAAAATACTGAAGCCCCATACTGTGAATATCACTGAAAGTTGCAATTCCTTGACTAGTCCACATTTGAGGCTTCTCCCCTTTTCCCACAATACAGTACTGCAGACAACTTCAAATCATTAACACTTACTTGGTCCTTTTATGGACACATTGATATCCCCACTCCCTGCTGCTTTAGTGTCAACCTTGAAGTCTGCAGTTTCTCGGATCCGGACTCCTTTAGGTTGTAGGCCTCTACCACTTGCACGACAAGCACTTGGACTGCATGCTGCAAATGCATTTTAGACATCAGTATAGCCTTTGATTCTCAAGTAGATTTTCAAGCCAAGGCAGCTTACACCCATCTTTTACTTAGCATGTTGACTCAGGGGAGAATATTTTAGCTTTTGAAAATGAAAAATCTGAATCACACTAGTCTCAAGGGGATCAGTATGGAATCTAGCCATTCTACATATGGCCTTTAGGCTTTTAGACTGTAGTACTAAGTTATTTCCCAAGTGTTCTGAGTCATGTACATTTACATCAGCTGTTCTTACAGACAGACTAAAAAGCCTTTGACATTTACATAGTGAAGACCAATTGCTATGTAGAACTTTAATACCAAACATTAACTGGAGCATGTTACTATAAAAGTAAGCCCACCATTTGCAGTATAACTTTGCTTTTCTCAAGGTCATTTTTACATTTGAGCCAAACTGCATGTAGTGTATAGAGTTTCACTTTATGAGTGTGCCATAGTAATCTACTGGGCTACTCCTTCAGGAGTAGGGCAGCGGTGGTAATATCTAAAGTTATAACTGGCTTCAGACAACTAGTACCTTGGAAGACTGGAAATGGAAACTCTTGCTTTGCTGCAGGTTCATAGAATAATGCAAGATATGCTCAGCATTGAGCTATGCTCAGCATTGACACATGCAGAGACTGAGCAATGCCACATTGTACAGTTAGTCAGATCAGAGCAATAGGCTACAGAAGCAGAGTAGGTGGCAGATTCTTAAACTTGAGAGTTTGCATAAGTGTAGCTGTCCACAGCAAAGTGTTTTCCCATCCCTGAGCAAAGTTTAAGTACCAACTATTTCTACAAAATAAGCTATTGGGTAATTCTGAATAACTGGCCTTACATAAATGTAATTCCAGCTATCAGGTAGCCTTCAGTCCAGTAACATTCTAGAGAGATAGCTCACTCATTATTATAGGTTCCCAGTTTAATCCCAGCATGCATTTTTATATTATGCATGTGCATTGTTTATAGTAGAAGTGTAGTGTACAGCATCTGTGGAGAGTCTGACAAGCAGTTCATTCTGCTTGTCATACCAATAGCTTGGAGATAGTGGTTTCAATTGTCATCTAGTAAATTCAACTCATAATCCAGGCTGTATAAACAAGATCAAAGTTTTAAATCACATGCTACCTACTAGCTTTGGAGAGCTCACAGCAAAGCTAAGTTCAAGTAGGAAAAAGCCACATGCCCTTATGCAAGTCAGTTAAGCAGTTAATTTGTGGTTAAGTAGTTACACCAACTTGACTTATTGCAAGGCAAATCTTGTTGCCCTAATTGGCAAGTGCTTTGTATTCTGCTTGCACCTTTTGTTCTGCCAAGGAAGCAAGGGGGAAAGCTGTTGATAGTCAAACAACCTGCAGGCTAGAAGCTGAAAGACAGCAAACCATGAAGAAAGTGTCACCCTGTGCTTCTTACCGACATAGCTTGCTCAACTAGGAAGCCATTAGCAGTGAAGTCCAAAATTCCACAAGTGGAGGGTAGCTCAGGAGAGGTGAGCAGAGGTTGAGAGCGTAGAGGCAGGTGAGGATGGAACAGAAAGCCAAGCATCAGTTAAGGAGGAAAAACTGAGAAAGTAAATATAGTAGACTGAATCAGAGCTGAAGAAAGGTTAGACACTGAAATGGAATTTAAGACAGCCTCTTCCAAGAGAAAGGGCAAGCTCAAGTTATAGCCCATTGATAGGAGACTAGCACCTAGAGCCATATTACGAATATTGAATTAAGTGGATATGCAAGATCAAATATTAAAGCAAATGAATGGTTTAAAGGAAAAGATTGTCATACACAAGGTAAGGATGTGCATATCCTGTAATCAAATCCATCAATATGGATGAAAACAGTCCATATTTACAGAAATACTTTGGTGCAGCCATCATCCCAGTACATACCTTCTCCAACAGAAACAATGCAAGGACTTTTTGGAATAGTCTCTCCAGCAAATGTCACTCTGACAGTATGAGGACCAGCGTGAGTAGGTTTGTAGGTGCAACGGTAGACTTGGCTCCCTCTGTCTTCTGTCATAAGCTCCACTATATTCTTTCCTTGAGGATCCTCCACTTCCACATTAACATCACCCACACCAGCACCTACCCACATGAAAACAAGTTTAGTTCAGCCTTTTAACTCCGACATTGCAAGTTTGCACTTCGCTGGAAGCAAGACCCTTCCAAGTCTGACTCTGCTAAGATCCAAGATTAAGGTACTGTTTTGGGTTGGCAGACTGTGTGAAGGGATCAGCCCTGAGGAAGCCAACTTTGGAATGTTTTGCTATGGCCCAGCCACACGACTGTAAGGGCATAAGTGACACATTAAGGTGGTCTGGAACACTGATAGCAGCCTCTACTCAAAGCATTAGACCCATTTGTCCTTACACCACTTATGTTCAGGAGACACCCGAGTAGCAGAATAATTAAATCCTACCTCAGTGTTTACTTTTACCTTCTTGCCTCCCCCCTGGTTTGCAGTCTTATGGCAAAAAGGGCCAGATCCTGTTTGCTAGTAAGTGAAGGCTGGCAGCTCCCTAAGGTGAGGGAGCAGCAGTGGCAGGGAATCTGTCACTGCCTCCAGAATGGTTTCACAACAAGGATTATTCACCACTCTTGGCACTACACAGGCAACTTTAGACAAACTATACTGTTTGGCTTTTCCTCCCCACAAAACCCTTTCACAATTCAGTCTGTGCATGCAGCTGCAGAAGCCATAGGCTATGGAGCTTGGGGTGAAGGGGGATGCACCCAACTCAACTGCTTTTTAGCCACACCAAGTTTGAGTTGGCCACAACCCCATGTGCTAGGTTGCAATGCTATCATCTTGTGACAGAGGGACAACTGGGTCAAGTCTGAGTGAGGGTCATTGTGACCTGACCTGCAGGGTTCCTACAACATTCAAGTTTGGCCCACCTTCATGCAGGGGAAGGTGGGCCAAACATAAGTGAGGTGTTCCAACCTGATACACAAGTTGAAATGCCACTCAATTTTCCAGGGAGTTGGTAGAGGACAAACCTGTGCTCCACACACACACTAAATAGGACTCCACAGCCCCCAGCAGAAGATAATCAAATTCTCTCAAACTTTCAAATAGAGCAAGTTGCCAATATAAAGTAAGGAGTTCCTGGACATTAACCAGGACTGTGTGATTCCAAAATGGTGAACTGGAACAACTCAGGGGAAAAACTAGTTCTAAAGAATAGAATAAAATTAAAATTTAAGATTAGAGCTTCTACACCAGTGGTTCTCAAACTTTTGTACTGGTGACCTCTTTCACATAGCAAGCCTCTGAGGGTGACCCTTTTTATAAATTAACTATCCATTTAATACCATTATAAATGCCGTAGGCAAAGTAGGGTTTGGGGTGGAGGCTGGCAGCTCATGACCCCCTTTCTTCCCCCCATAACAACTTCAGGACCCTGAGAGGTCCTGACCCCCAGTTTGAGAACCCCTATTCTAAGCCAACATCCTACTCTAGACAAGGGTGTCTAAGTTCGTTCTTTTCTTCACCACCACTGAAGACACCTGTTATTCAACTATCTTGTATTGCTGAATAAGCAATCAAGGTGCTTTTTCAACATCCATGACTTTTAGTCCAGACATGTCTTTACATGAAGCAGATTACTATATCTCCCAATTAGAAACAATGTTTTGCTAGAGTAGTGTGGCAAGTCCCCTAAATCAGACAGCTGCAGCCAAGATTTTAGGAGCCTCAGGCAGAAAGCAGTTTAATACACTAAAAACACTGGGTTAAAGTGTTTAAATACTTTAAGTAATTGCCCTATTTTCTTTTACAGTGAAGTTCTGCATCAGCATTTGCAATATGTTAAACACACATTCTTGTGGAATATAGTATTATGGCCACAAAATGCTGTGAAGTAAATGGCCTATGAAGAAATGGTAACTTACAAGCTCACTAGTCATTTTAGTAGACTGACTGGTTCATCACTTAAGACAGAACTCAAATAGTAACTGGATGGATTCTTTTGCTGAAGCATTTGGAGTGTTTATATTTACAGTTAATCTTCAGTTTCTCTAGGAGGCAGATATATCATGCCCCATTTTAGCAAGTAGTGGAGGGAAGACTGTCAGTACTGACCAAAACCAAGTCAAGCTGCAAGAGCTACTGTAGAGTATATAATTGTGTAACTGCTTTACTAGGGATCTATAACTCATTTAAGCATGCTTACCTGCTGTGTAAATTTCAAAGTAGGTAGGTTTATTGGCAATGTTTCCGATTGCCTCCAAGCCTGGTCCTTTTGCTGTTACTTTGCTGGCATCACCCTGGGCTTTGTCAACATTTACATCAAATGGACTCTTAGAAATATGCTGTCCAGCAAATAAAACTGTAACCTAAAAAAAATCAAATCAGACATTAGCACTGTGGAAGTAAGATTAGAATTAAGAGGCCACCTTGCAATTATGTTCAGGCCTGGCAGAACTTACTATTTGAAATCACAAGATTAAGTGCTTGAACTCTTAAGGTTCATGGCTAAGTTAAGAGGTCCTGTGGAGAAACTAATGTTAACTCCCTCACTTTGAGGCAACTGGAGGTACCATAGCTGCTTACCACACTTAGAAACACCTGGGAAATACGGGCCCTCAATTAGATTTAAGTCTTAATGTCTCCAGAAGATAACCATACTCCACTGCTGGAGGCCCAACGGCTACTTGCAACTATCGTTATACTAGTGCACAGGGACAGAGGATAGGCCCCATTGTACTTTGCACTGTACAGACTGTTGTAGGCAGACAAGACTGAGGGTGTGGGGAGGGAAGGGTATAAGAGTGAACAAGCTCATTTTCAAGATTTGGAGGGAAGGGGGTTTGATCAGCTAAATTGAAAGCCTGTCCATTGTGAAGTTGTGCTCCATCATGCTTTTGGCATTTAGACTCATTAAGCCAGGATGTGGCACCCTTTGGAGAATACATTTATTTGGGCAGTGAGCCTGCACCACTATTTTACTAGTTTCTGCTTTTTTGCACTACAGAAATGCATCTTTGTCTTCCCTGGATCAGAATTAATGGACTCAAACTAGTGATCAGTTTGTCCACCAAGGACAATAGCTAGTTATGAGGATTAAGTACACATCTTGGACTATGAAGCTGAATACAGCTCTAAATACAAAATCCAAGAGCCACTTCACTTAGTGTACCTGGAAAATACACAGATCAAGCAAGCAGATATGGCACACTAAGTTACACAAAGTCCGACTGCTTTGGCCATGGATACTCCGTTACAATGAAGCAACGTGACTCAAGGCAACTAAGGTAGAGATGTTTGCTTCTCACGGTCCTTCCTACATGCTTCACTCCCAGTATATCCAGAGAAAAATGACACTTTGAGGACTGAACTCATTGTCGTTGGCTCTGGAACAGGCCCTAGTTGGTTGCCAGTCACAGTGGTGGCAAAGAGAACAAGATTGTAAAAAAGTTTAGAGCTATTGGCGATAGATTCTAGGTCTAGTTCTTCCAGCAGAACTTGCAGGCATAGGATGAGGACCTGCTGGAGATTGAAAGGAAAGCTAGCCAAGGGGGCAGACTGCAGAGCTGGAGCAACTGATGAGAAATGCAGAGACTCTGCAAGGGTCAGCTTTCATACCTTGCCTGGTGGAACCACTAAGCTAGCAATCTAGAATATAGGGGGCTAAAGTGTACCCAGCTGTACAGCTAGGGGAGAGTTTTGAAAGGAAGTTCTCAAGGTATGGGGCAGGTGTGAAGACTAACAGAATGATCCAGGGGTTTGGCTTAGTCATAGTTTCCCCACTAGATCTAACTGGGACAGTGCAAAGGACTGGCCTGACCACTCTAGTGCATTTACTTTGGGCCCTCCCCACCGCCAAGTTGTCTGCATAAAGATTCCAGGAGCCCAGGACCAGCATTTTAGAACCACCCTAGAAGGCTGCTAGTTTTTCCTAATGCTTGAGCTTGGGAAGTAGAGGGTACTGGAGAATGATGTATTGTAGCGAAGCCCTTTCAACCCTGTGGCTTAGAGTGGAATAAAACTTGAGATAAACTGCAGCACAGAGGCAGGAGGAGGAGCTGAATGGAGCCCATCCCTTCAATTCATTCTTGCCAGCCTCTTCTTGAGTGTGGTAGGTGGTCCACTGTAGTTACCCTCCTGGTGGGCCCCCAAATCAGGCTGAGTCACAGGCCTTACTCCTGGTACTAAAAGCTCATGGAGACCAAAAGGCTCTGCTCATGCTCTGAAGGAGTCTGACACCAGCGTGAAGAAAACAGCAGAGAGGATGAGCCCAGTGGCACAGTGAATACTCCCCCAACCCCTTTTGGAGAGGACAGACATCCTTTTGATCAGCATGTCATGTTATCCTTGCACATCACATCAAATAGAAGTACTGACCACAAGACCATATTCTCTCTCAACCTGGAGAAAGGGATGAACACACCCATCTCTTAGGGGAAGGGAAAGAATAGTCCATTGGCCCCAAACTGTGGAGACTTGAACAGAAAATGGAAACAGGTTATTTACACCAAGGTTTCTGGGTAGTTATCTCACCAGTAAACATGCAAGGTTAACACGCCCATGAATAGCGCAATACTAACTTAAGCATGTTGAGCATCCTGAACACCAAAAAAACTCACCTTGTGAGGTCCAGTAACTTTTGGCACATACTGCACAGAGTAGGTTTTGTTCTTGTCATTGTCAGGTGTCACTTTTGCCTAGAAAGGAAGGCAAAGCATTTGTCCCAGAAACATTGAGTCTACACTTTACTATCTGCTAAATTAGGACTTTTCACAAGTGACATTCAATCTTTAGTTGGTAGACTTTGATGCTGAAACTAGTCAAAAGAGGAGAATGATCATCTCTTTAGGACCCACAGCAATGCTTTAGATATAGTTGCCATGGCAGCAAGTATACTTGCTAGCTATCTGTTCCCCATTATCGGTGCAAAAGCCACTGACATTTCTAGGAACACATGAACCCACTTAGTATAAACTGGGTGACCTATTCTGTTCCTTTACTAACACACACAACTAAACTGGAGGCTGACCAACACGGTTAATCAGTATCAACTACAGTGTACAATTGGACTTGTCTGGAATGTCTTAATTCAAATTCTCACTTGATTAAAGTAACCAAAAAACTTTATCACATTAGTGGAATTCCTCGAAACCAGACAGCATTGGTTATACTCCCAAGATTGTTCTAATGTACCGAGTAATAAGTAATTAGCAGCAGATATTCTACAACTTTAGTCATTGCTCTTGCAGAATGATCAGGGCTATCATGATTTAATTCTATCTGGTAACAATGTACTGTCATTTGATTTTTCCCTTTGATTGGTCAAGTACAGTTCACTGCAAGAATTTACTTCTAGTGATTCAACATTTGAACTGTGTTGGTTGTAATTGTTCAAGTTAATTGATAAATCATGCTTTTCCAAGTGGTGAACAATCAGGAGGAGGGCTTGAAGACAGTAGGGCTTTGAATCTGGTAAGACTATTTTAAAATGTTTTCTTCACTACTAGAACATTGCTTAGGGAAAACCAGCTATGGAAAGATTTCAGAGTTGCTTCTGCAGTCACACTGCGCATGGTAATTGTCCAACTGGATCCTAGCTAAGGAATCCCTTTTTCTAGCTGGCTTGTTTATGATTTGTGTAAGAGCCTAGAAAAGATTCTCAGGAACACTATCTCCCTGGCAAGGTCAAGGCCTTGAATACCACTTCAGATTCAAGTCCAGAGTGTGATAGTTTTCAATTTTCATGCTAGAAAGCAAAACTGCCTAATAGGACAACTTGACAAATAAAACATGCTCCTGTCCCACCTGATCAGTTGTAATTGAAAGTTTTCTATTACTTAAGAACCATGTACACTAATTCTTAGCAAACTGTTGTCAGTTATTTTTGGAATTTTAAAATATTCATATATTCTATTTATGATCAGAGAAACTACTTAAGTATTGTGCATTAAATACAGTTTACTACACTGAGATACAGTAGTTAGTAATCATTTAAGCTATTTTTCCCTACCAATTTTCATGCAAAATATGTTTAGCATACAGACCTCTTCTCTGTTGCCCTCTGGATCTTCTATGAAGACCATTACATCTCCCTGCCCAGCACTGATAGTATCTACTGTAAAGATGGCAGGTTGCTTCACCATGTTTCCATGAGGCTCAACTCCTGTTAAGGGGATAGGACACAAAATGGCACATTTAGGTGGTTGTTTCAAAACTAAGAGGTTGTTTATGACAATCACACAAGCCACCTAATACAAGTTCTGATATGGCCTCAGTTGTGAGACATTAAGTTCTAACAGTTTCTCAGGCCTGCTTGCTTACCAAAAGACCAGTGGTGTTAGACAACTGGCATCACAACTCAGGGTAGCTACACCTGTCTTTCCCCTTACTGCTCCAGCAAGGGCACCCACTGAGGCTTCCAGCTCTTCAGCTGTTGCCTCTGGGATGAAGACCTGCATCTTTCTCCCTTCTAACTGGGGTATTCCCAGACTGCACAGTTCCCAGCCTTTATGCCAGCACAGACAGGGTGCCCAAAGAACCTGCTTGGGGTCTCTTCAGAGACTGCTAATAGTGACTGTCAGGTAATTACCACAGGTCGAGGCAAGCCTACCTTATTCTTAAAGGCACAAAGCATTAGCGAAACCCAATGAAAAGCTACATCTCACACATGCCAATAAGCTCATCAGGAAGCCCAATCTTAACATGGATTCTAGCAGATTAAAAGTCATTGAATGCCTCCACCCATGGGGGATTCCTTATGGTTACCCAATTACCACAAATTCAGCTCAGAACAAGCACTCCATCTTATGGGACCTCAGTAGACCAAATCCCTCTGATCCTGCTATAGGGATTTGGGCCATCCATGTACCAATGGTCTTGTCCATTTGCTGGATCAGGAAGAAGGCCCTGAGTCAGTTAAAAAACTCAGGCTTACACCCAGAAGTCTTCTCTTGGTCTTTGGAAAAATCCAATTTGAACTAGTCTATGAGTTTCTCCCCTAGGGGTGGCTTCAAAGGTTGACAACAGAAGTCCATTAGCATTCCCCTCCCTACTAGAAAAGGCACATTCAATCCCTATTGGGTACATTGTACTATAAATGCAGTTGTGGCAGTGTGAGTTACTAATGTTGAGCTTTATTGAATAAGTTATCTTAATTCCATAGGTTTTGTTCAGGATATTAGTGTCACAACCTGCACTTCCTACAATACAGGCACCTTTAAGCGTTTTAATGGTTAACACAAGGTCACAGCAGGCTGATCCCAGAATGAAGTCAGGAATTCTGAATGCCACTTGGCTTTAAGTCTCAGGATAGGCTGCCAGATTCTCCGAGATGGAGTTAGGACTGTTCAGAAGAGCCACCAAAAGTTAGAAGCAGTGTCCCATGACGCAGCTTCCATAGGGTAGCAAGGATTGTTTCATTCTAGTTACAAGAACGATGTTGGTGTTACTAGTTCATAGAATTGGGAATGTTGAAAGTATTACAGAGAAGCCACAAGGTTAAAGTGGTAGAGAAGTTCTGAACAGCAATTCGATAAGATATTCGTAAAAAGATAAGCCAGTCAGTATTGGTTATTGTGGCCAAAAGTTTAGTTTGTAGTTTTCATAGGCATTCTACTTTCACTACATGTAACTGACACTGTTGTGGTTTATCTGCTGGTGAACATCCACATCCCTCCCTAATTTCTCCCATGCAAGTCATTCAAAACATCTTGCCAAAAACTAAGCTTACACAGCTAATATAGCTTAAGTGAAGGTCTGTGCCCTGCAAGACTGGACTTTTAGCTTAACTAAGTTCCCCCCCCCCCCAAAGTGAAAAGGCTCTGTACTTATCTTAGCACAAGACTTGTCACAGCATGCAGTTACTGCAACTTAGTTACTTGATTTTTTACACTTAGCCTTGAGCTATTACACCTGTCATGCTGTTGACTGAATGGGTGGAGGAGTTTCCCAAAGTTGCTTGTTCTATGCTAGTCCAAGCATATACATCATATGTCCGAGAAATTGCTTCTCATGAGCCAGTGCCTCTAGATTTATTAAATCTTGGTTTCTCCACAGCCATTTGTACAGTTAGTAGAAAATGCAGTGTCTGATTGCTTATCCAAAAAGTGGCTGTGAACAGCAGAATTTCTGAACCAATTTATCTCTAGAGAAATGCAACAGTAACATGATTATTCCTAGTCACACATTAGGTGTTAAATGCATCAAAGTCATCAAGAGTGAAATGCATGTTTTGCACATAAGCTGTTAATGTTCAGGTACTGTACCAGCATGGAGGCAGCACCTCAGAAGGTTGTTTCCCCTTCCCTTGGGCAAGGAAAGCAAGACAATGAGATAAAGCTACTTTCTTGAAGGTGGAGCTGAAGTCAGAACTTACCACTTCTCAATCCTGTTAGCCCTCCAGATCATGCTGCCCCTAAAGGGCCTTATTTTGCCTATGATAAAGGTTACTGCAAACACTCTTCAGGGAGTCATTAGTGCAGTTCTATACACAAACTGTAATCGCATCCTCTCAATTGAGAACAGTTGTCCTTGCAGTAAAGAAAGGTTGCGTTAGCTTGGAATACAATAAGATACCATCTTGTTTTACTTACACGCACACACCATGAATGGATATGGTAACAAGAGATTTTCCTAGTATTCAACTTTAGGTTGCTGGTAAACCTCCTGTTGGACTTTTTTCAAAGTCACAACTCCCAGAAAGTTTAAGATTTGGACCAAGATGGTTACCAGCTAGTTACCCTCATCCAATAAAAGGGTCTCCTCTGCCAGAAAGCCCACATGGCTTCTCACCACTAAGCACTGTCCATGTTTGCACTAAAACTAACAAGATAGTGTATGGGCTGCAATGAAAACCTTGCATTGTTGATTCCTGATTAATAGTTTGGCTATTTTGGGCAGCAACTGTGAGCCTCATGTTATTGTTGATGAATAACTTGGAATCTCAGTAAGTTTCACTATGACTATTCTAGTGTTATATGTATTGACCCACCCACCCCCTGCAGAAGCAGCTAGTCTTCTAGGGCAGGAATATCTGCCTACATGCAATCAATCTTTTACTTACTTCTTAGCTGCACTTTGGTTTCTGGGCTTTTTTTAAAAGAGTGCATGCTATATGGTAATATGCAAATGGGGTGGTGCACACTGTTTGAGTATTGTTTGAGACACTGATCCTGTACATTTTGTTAAAAGGTTTCCTGGTCTGCCATCCCACTTTTCCCAGTGGTGGGTTGTTACATATATGCAAGGCAGCAGGCTTCCTAAACATGCTCAGAAGGGGTGTTTTTTTGTGGGGAGTTGCATTTTAGAAATAGGAGTGTTTTTTGGACTGTCTCCACATATTTCTGAGCCAAAGCACCACAAGAGAAGTACACAAATCCAGCTTGGACTCCAGGCCTACTGTGGACAACACAATCAAGCAGCAACTTGTTTTTCTGAAACGTCAACCTAAGTGTTCTTCCTTACCTCTGCCATAGGCCCTTGCCTTCTTTGGATTCAGTTTGGGTTTTAGAGGAGCTCCTGGTTTAAGCTTGGCTTTGGGAAACTGCGACAGGTAAGTCATTACCGAGTGTTCATCCACACTAGGGTGAATAATTTCTTCAGGAGTAATCACCTGGAACATACACAGGTTAGTGTTTGACACGTATTTAGTCTACCATCAACCAACATTAGACTTCAAGAGCAGTACAATTCAGGTACATGGGAATTCTATACATTCCATTAGCTCCCCTTACATAGTTTCCTAGGGTTAACTGGAAGGATTTACAATATACAATTCAGTTTGAAAGTATTTAATGCCGTATCATGGGTTGAGTTAGTAGTAAAGAAGTCTGCATTAGGAAGTTCGTAAAGCTAGTCTACTTATGCAGTTTTAGGGAAACAAAGATGGAGACCACCACTGCCTGTTTGCTTCAATAACTAATGCACTTCTGTTGAATTCTTTACTTTCGAAGCAGAGACCATTCAAGTTACCCTTCTGGGAAAGCAACTTGGGGATATTCCTTCAGTGAAGAATGCTAGATGAACAGCAGCAAAAGTGAAACGGAAATGCACACTGACAGCTGTGATGCTGTCATGTCCATCTCAGTTTGTTCTAATGCCATGAGCATAGTTACTGCTCAGAGATTAACATATTGCTTGTTATACTATGAGCATGAAAATCTGGTTTGAAGATCCATGGGCTCCTGTTCAAGTGAGATATTCAATGCAAAAGAAAGCTACTTTCTTACAAAAGTACTTAAGACGTCAGGTGGCAAACTAAATGAACAGGTTAACCCCAAGGACCCCGTTCAAGCAAGTACACTTAGTAATGAAGAATGAAGAGAGTTCTCCCCCCGACCCCCACTCAAAAGAGAACGATGTGTTCCAATACCCAGCCATATCTTTATAACAAAGGTTAGTTTTATTTTGAAAGGAGAAGATTGTATAGAAGAGTTCTGGGTGTGCACTGCTGTTGAAATCAAATCTACTTAAAGACTTGATGAAACTGCTTCTGATTAAGTCAGAGCAATTTTAAGGGCCTGAGTCACTTCAACTGTTCTCTCATCCAACAGAAAGAAGCTGCAAGTGGGCAAATAACCAGAAATAAAAGTAAGTCTCAAGGTTAGAACAGGAAAGTCATCCTGGCCTTGAAGCATTTCCCCTTGAACACCATTAGTTGGTGTACACTATCTTCCTCTCTTGCATAAGAGCAGTGCTCTCCTCCATAGAGCTAGCATGTAAGCCCTGGTCTACACTGCAAACTCATGCCCATTTAACACACACCCCTACACCTGCTGCAGTTATATCAACCAAACCTCCATTGTACACTGCATGATGTTGACAGGAGGGCTTCTGGAAAGTGGAGTACATATGGCAATGAGAGAAGCAATCTGGTCAGCATAGGTAGCTTCTGCACTAAGCGCTACAGCTGCTTTAAGTGTAGACAGGGCCTGAGAGTCAGAACAGGGATTCAAGTTACTGAAGACAGACTGCAGATTTCTAGCTCCACACTCTAAAGACGTCTGAAGGGCTACTATTGAAGAGAAGCTCACATAAATTTAACAGGACTTGGCTGTCAGAATTAAGTTAGTGATAACAGCACTGACTCAGCATCCTCTCTGCTCCAGGCATTTTTGCTTTCAGTCTGCCTTACCTGAGGCACACCCAGCCAGTCATCAGCTTGCTGCATGGCTTCACGAGCATTGTCAACTGGTTTCTTAGGGTCCCAGGTCTCCCAGTCAGGGCAGAGACCTAAGAATAAGCAAGTTATGCATTCAGAACTTTCACATTGACTGTTTATTTGCTAGAGGTGTTTTTTTTAAAAACTTGAGACCGTCACATGCAACAGTGCTTATTCTGGGTAATGACTTTCCAAATCTGTGCATAGGACTGCTTTTAGAGTCCAAAAAGCAACTGGCTCTCAGGGAAGGATATCTAAATAGGAAGTTCTAATCTGAAAGCAACACACTTACTATGGTAGAAGGCTACCTTCCTCACAGTTCTAGAACTGCACTTATTGGTTGCAGCCACCATACTTCCAAGGAAGGTGGCATGAAGTAGGATGTGTGTCACTTATGACTGCCAAGGGTGTGCATGCTGCAGGATACAGTGCAGTCTTCAGTGACACCAAGAACTTCCAAGCTAGCCTATGAACCAAGATGCCAGTCAGGAAAGACTCCCACTCAGCCATTTGATTGGGAGGTTTTAGATTTAGCCTGAGGAATGAGGTCTCTTTTGGACTTAAAGCACAATAAGATTTAAATGACAGTCCCTGTGGAATCTTGTGCAGAGCTGACAGTCTATACTGTGAAGATTGTACAGCATTAGGAGAAACTGTCAGAATTGCACTAGATTAGCTCAAGTAATTATGTTTACAACACCATCATTTCATGGCAAGAAAAGGTACTTGTGCTGTTCTCCCCTTCATGTTATTCTTGCTCTAGTAGAGAAATACACAAATAAAGGTGAAGATTTAGAGTTTTGGAGGTATACAGCTTCCTGTAACTCCAGCATTCTGTGCCAAGTGTAAGTGTTTTAAAAGCCTTCATGCAGAACCTCCTGCTATGATCTTAATGAAAGATGTTCATGTTCAGCCCAAACAACAAGTTCGTTTCAGTTTAGGAGCCAATGTTTGCTCCTTCATACCTTGTGTTGATCCAGTAGGTTAGGACAGACAACTGTAGTGGGGGCTGTAGTAAACCAAACTAGACTTTCATCTTTATGCTGATATTTCCAGCGAGGGCTGGACCTTTAGCCAAGTCATTTAAAGCTTGCTTCCACAACTGTTTTGTAGGCTGTTTTATAAAAAAACCTGTAGTCTCATCTAGAGGGGCATTAGATGTCTAATCTTATTGCTAAATTTAGACCATTAGCTCAACACTGCCACAAGGAACAAAAAAAGAGGGAGGAAAGACACTGATCTACAAAGAGAATGCTTACCTGGAGCACAGCTATCAACCAGGGCACCCAGTGCTTTGCCATCCTGCCAGTTTTGATTGAAATTTGTGATTGGCAAGTAAGGAATTTTGTTCTGAATCCAACCCAGCAGTCTCTGCTTAGGGGTCTGTTTCTTGGCATCGTCATCTCCTTCATCCTCCCATACTGGCATTGAGATGGAATAATGGAGGATAAGGGTCCATACTAGGCCAAGGATCAGTTTTAAGTTCCCATCAACAATTGCTTTGCTATCTGCAAGACAAGATAAATCTGGTTAAGCCTTAAAATTGGTAAATGAAAGAGCTCACCACACACACACACACACACACATTTAAATTAAGCACAGGAATTACCAGACTGATTCCAGTGGTCCAGTGTACCCATCTGATCCTCTGCCCAGTACCTACTGGTTCAGAGAAGCAAGCAGCACTCCTGAAGGCAGTTTTGGAATAGTCTGCTCAGAGGGGTGGTGAACATTCAAGCCCCATAAGTAAAAGTGTTTATGACCTGGAGCACATTATCTAGAACACACATGTTGTTTCATGATCCCTGAGAGTGGATAACCTTTTGACTCAGGCTAAGCTCTTGGCCTCAATTCTCTTTGGGCAGCAAGTCTCACACAATATTTATTGCTTCAGAGTATTCCTTTTCCTTAATTTAAGGTGTGCTGTCCCGAAGTTGTTTAAGGTCCCCTTTTACAGCTGTTTAAGGAGCTGCTGATTTGGGGCCCTGCCATTTTAGAATGCCACTTGTTCTGCAGGGAATTTTACATTGCAGGACAAGTCTGTTGACTAGAGTTCCAATAGGAGAGACACTCCCTGTTTCTAAGACAGCATTTGAAAGCCTTAGGGTGGGTCTGTACTGCAGTAAGACACCCTTGGTGGGGCTGTGTTGCCCAACTTAGGCTCATGAGGGTTCAGGCCATGAGGCTATAAAATATCAACATAGATGCCTGGGCTCATGCTAGAGCCCAAGCTCTGCAACTCAGTTTAAAGACTCATTTAGGTTCAGTTTAGAGGAGAACTGGTGTGGAAGCCATGTTTAGAGACATTTGTCTTTTGAGACAGTGCACACCCAAAACCAGGTTTCATAAGGCAAGTATAGGAGAAGCAAATGTAGGACATTCCAGTGCACACCAAAGCAACAGTTTGATATGCAGTATGAAACCATGCCTGCCCACTCCCCACCCCCTCCCAAGCTCAGACACTGCATGCCTGATGGTTGGATATGCCACTTGACCAAGTAGAATAGTGAAACTGAAGAGTGTGGGAAGTGGATTACTAATTACATGTAGGACCAATTTTAAATCCAGGAAACAAGCAAAGCAGAGTCTCAGTGGATCCTCTGTACTCTGCATGGCCCAGCCATGAAATACTTCTACAGGAGCCTATGGCAGAGCTGGCATCTGATGCCAAATGGCCAACAGCTCCTTAGAGCAATCAGGTCAGTCTGGCAAAGTTACCAGGTTGCTGAACACAAGGCTTGGAGCTCTGTCTTTATCAGAAGTAGGGAAGGGGCAGCTACTCCCTGCAAGGACCAATTCTATACAAGTTAGGGACTCCCACAGCTGTAGTGGGCAAGTATTCCCAACATGGGGTTGATCCCCACAGCATGAAGTTCTGTCTCACCAGTAACAGTTTAAGTGACTGCAAGATAATACAGGAAGACTGTCAGAACCAGAAATAGGAGGCAGGTTGTCCAAACCCCAGTCTCGTGGTCTTGAACCTAAGTCACACTTTGTCACCAACATCAACTGATTTAAGAATTTGAACCCAGTTCTGCAGATGTTAAATGCTCAAAGCTAGCCTTAACTAAAACTGGTAGAGAAAATGGAGTGCTGGGTAACAGAGGCCACTTCTTGATAAGATGTTTTAAAGTTCTTTAAAACAGTTCATCCTCCCCTTTCCTCTAGGTCTTAGGCCAGCATGTTAAAATCCTGACATGTGATACTGTGAATGACTTTTTGCCAAATGAGTTGGCCTCATGTGGTGGCCCAGAGAGTAAGACTACAGCTGGTCTAATAATGGATTTTTGTTTATTGGGAATCCTGGGAAGGGGAGACTATTTCTGGTTGAACCAAACTTTTTGGCAAATCAGGACCCACACTCTTTCCCTGGCCCAATGGCTATCTGTTATGATCCAGAACAAGCAATGGTGGTTAGCAGACCATCAGTTCAATTCCCTGCCCCAATAACTGTTAAATATTGATCTTAAGTGGAACAGCTTTGACAGGAGAGATAAACACCATACCAGAATGTTCCAAAGGCCAGCGGCAAGGGTACTCTCCTGCAATGTACAAGAGGTGAATTCAAATCTCTTCTCCACAACCTGCTGAAGGGGAACTGAACCTGGGTCCCCACAGCTTAGGTTAGTTACCTATCCACTGGGTTAAAGGAGGGCAAAGGAAGATGGAGGCCACTGCTGTTTTGTTAATTAGTCCAATGGTTCTCAGCCTTTCCAGGCTACTCTATGGCTTTCAAGAGTCTAAATTTGTCTTGCATACCCCAAGTTGCACCTCACTTAAGGCTGATTTCTATAAGCAAGTTTAAAATAGAAAGTGTCAAAGCACACTGAGAAATTGCTTACTTTCTCATTTTTACCATAACAAATTGATTGGAATATAAATATTTCTATTTCAGTGTATAGTACAAATTGCACTATAAACAAGTACATTGTATGATTTTATAGTTTGTATTGACTTTGCTAGTGCTTCTTATATAGCCTGTTGTAAAACCAGGCTATGTATCTAGCTAACTTGATACACCTACCCCCTGAAGACCTCTGTGTATCTACCCGGGGTACATGTACTCTAGTTTAGAACCACTGATCTAGTCCTTGGTTTTTGCCAAAAACCCAAATACCAAAATGAAGGGTTTTAACATTTTGATCAAAGCTATTTTGTGAATGAATAGTTCAGAGTAAAGAAAAACTGCCAAAAGTTTTGCCCAGCTCTCAACCATTACTCCATTCAGTCACAGAAGTTGAAATACCTGTATCAGATTACAAACTTAATTTGTGACCATCACCAGTGCATTAAGATGACCCTCTTCAAGCACATTCCTGTTAGGCCAAACTACCACTGAGAAATAAGGCTATTACTGACATCTTAGATTTCAATACGTTGACAACCCTTGCAATATGCTTTGGTTTTAAAAAGAGTCACCAGAAGATGACTTGGTAACTGTCCACAACTGCTATGCAGATGGTTTTGCCAACAAGTATTCTAATTTCTTTTTGCTGAAGCTCAGACATGCATGAGGGATCCCTATAATACAACAGTGTATATTTGGCAACTATCCTTTTAACATACCCAGATGCTTCAAGTCTACTAAGACTTATACTGCAGACATTTCTGGTTCTCATTTATCTTGGTCTCAAGTAAAATATAGAAGCCTAGAAGAGAGAAGGTAAGGGTCTTGGAGACTCTTTAGCTATCTTGGAAAGCCTGCTTGACAGTCATTTTGCTACTACTGGCAGCTTTGTACACAACGGTCTTAGAGCAACTCTTAGCCAACAGGTTGACAGCTCAAAGAAACATAACCCATGTGGTTCTGCCCTCTAAAGTGAGTGCTGGCTCGGAGACCAGGACATTTAGGACTGAAAGTCCTCAAAGTCCCACCTTATGATGCCCAGTTACTGCTACGCACATGTAAACAGGGGGAACAGTCCTGCTATTGTGGGGAACTTTCCTGGCTTCTGCACTACCCTGGTGAAATAGGTTAGCAAAAGGATCCGAGTCCTCGCTCCCACTTCCTTTACCCAGTGGCCTCCCTGCCCTTGAGGGCTCCCCTTCCACTCTGTCTGGAAGAGTCCTCGTAACCCCAGCAAGGCTGGGCCCAGGATTCCTGGGGGCTTGACCCCCAACCCTGCTGTGGTCACCTAGGACAGGGGCTAGGGTGTCCCCACTCTGGGGTACTCTCTGCACTGGGCACTTCTGACCATTACATACAAGTTATTTAATCAACAATTAATTCTAAAAAGAATAAGGGAAAATGGGAAAGGTTAAAGGAAACATCACAAACAGTCTCTGGAGTGTCTGGGCAGTTCAGTCTGTTCCTTGTAAGTCCCAGGCCTCCTTCTTTGCTGCAGGTGAGGTCCTGGCTTTGCTGCAGGTTGGACACTTGCTCTGGTGGTGGCCACATGCTCTCAGGCTCTAAGTGGTAGAACCTTCTTCCCAGTGTCGCCCCTGCCCTGTTGGGGTTATGATCCAAGCCTGGCCTGCAGAGCCCCTTGGCTGAGACGTCTCCCTGTGCTGGGCCTGCTGCCCAGGGTCCCCCTCGTTCTTCCCAGCTGCTCACTGCACCCAGCTCCAGCTCCACCACTGTCTCTGCACTGCTGCTGCTCTGCCTCCAGCTCCCTGGGCTGCTTCTTTGGCTCCTCTGGCTCTGGTTGCTGCAGCTCTGCTCCCAGGACAGGTCTGCTCTGCAGGCTGCTTCTGTGACTCTGCTCCCAGCACAGACCTGCTTTGTGGACTGTCTTTCTGGCCCCTCTGGCTCTGGTTGCTGCAGCTCTACTCCCAGGATAGGTCTGCTCTCTCTGGGCTGCTTTTCTGGCCCCTCTGCATCTGGCACAGCTCTGCTCCCCAGCTCAGCTCAGGCCCCTGCTTTCTCCTTAGCCTGGCCCCACTGTCTGACCCAGGCAAATCCAGCTCACACAGACAGGACAGGACCTCCCTGGCCTCCTGACCCCCTAATTAGCCTGCCTGCCCTGTCATTCAGGCCAACCTGGAGCATTGGCCTCTCCCTATTGCTCCTGGGGACCATCAGTCTCAGGGTCTTGGTTTCCAATAGATCCTCCCCTTTTAGTACTGGGAGCTAGCCAACCAAAACACCCACTGAATGTTAGTAAGGGGGCAACAGTCCCCTTACACACATTGCTACACTGCAGTAGTAACCTGACACCAGTGTCAAGAGCTTTCATTTTGGCTCCTTTTAGCCTATTACCAAAATAAAGTTAAACACGACAGCCAAGTTTAAGATTATAGCTCACTGTATGCAATTACAATACAAGAATGTTAGCTGCAAGTTAATGTAAATACACATTTTGACAACAGTATGTTCTGTACAGAACTGAATAATATCCTGATTTGTCTATCACTCATTCTAGGAGGCTAGTTTGGTCAGACTGTTCTTGGAAGCCAGATTCAGAAATACCTAGCTGAGACTGTTTAAATACATGTAGAAGATATGTCTGCTTTGGCGTGAAGTACTGTTAATAAAACCAGACTGCAGGCTGTTGGCACTTGTGGGAGTTTCAAGAGAAAGCTCACACAATGCAAGTTGTTTTGTATTCTAGCACCAATTAAACAGCCAGTCCTTTATACTGATCATGTATTCAGCCAGGTTCTTTACCCTAGTTTCACTTAAGTAGGGAATATTCATGAGAGGGAGAACTTGTAGCCTATCAGAGCACCCCTGCCCTGAAGTAGGATTTGTATGATCAAAAGAGTCTTACTTATGGCTTCAAGGAAACACTGACTAGGAAGCTTATATCGAAGCCTGGAAGCTAGAATGTACTGAGTTTAGGAAATGGCAGATTATCTTCACAATATAACTATTTGCTTCCTATTTTGTAATCTATTCTATCATGCTTCATTTTGTATTTTGCACTGCTGCTTTTTGAGCGAGCGAGCATTCATGTATCAGACCAAGATCCTACCATTTCATGGTGTGAATTATGTTATAGCTGGGTTCCCAGTTATCACTCAGGACTCTGCTACACTTATAGTGCTCTAACTTGCTGGCTCAGGGGTGTGAAAAGTCACCCCCCTGAGCACAGCAAGTCAGCATGCTTTAAAGTACTAGTGTACACAGGCTGAGTGCTGGGAATGTGGCTCCGAGCACTCTGAGCTAATCCCCTTGTGGAGGTGGATTATGAGGAGCACTGGGAGAGCTCTCCCCCAGCACTTGTGTGTGACCACACTCGCACTTCAAAGCGCTGCTGCGGGAGTGCTCCTGCAACAGCGCTTTGAAGTTTCCAGTGTAGCCATGCCCTAAGCCAGAAGTTTCTCAGTGTTTTGGTTTCAGAATTCGTACTGGCCATTGGCATTTTAGTGTTACCCTTGATTCAGTGAACAGGCAAAGCAATGACTTATGTTCTAGTTAGGACTAGTTTAATTTTTTTTTAAAATAGCAATGATATAAGTTTGAGTCAGAAATACCCATCCAGCATTACCAGGCAGGTGAACCAGTCAGATCAATTCACACTAACCAAGTTGCTGTATGTGAAATACTGCTCAGCTATGACAAGGTGTGGCTTCCCCAAGTTGAAGCACATCACTAAAAATATCTATTTTGCAGTTATGGCACAACTGCAAATCTACAGAGAGTTTAAGACTGATAATTGACTGCAGCGAGCAGCAATAGAGTTTAGTGGCCTGAATCATCTTCCTGTAGTGCTTGATCCCCACCATTTCCTTGGGTGGGGCTCAGCAACAGTCCCTGACAAAAACAAAAGGCAATTTAAAAGAACGCAGTTTCTGAAGTCTTATTTTGGGGCAAACTGACTGATATATAGACAGACAAGACAACTGAGGAGAATTCAATAGACACTGATCTGGAAGAAAGTCTGATATGAACAGGACCAATCTCCCTCTTTGCAATTTGGACTAGATTAAAAAGATATCCTCTATCAACTCAATTTGCTCACTTGACCACTACTAGCCAGTGGTAACTTATTTGGTCATAGCCAAAAGCTGTCTATTAGAGAGTCCCCTAACCCAAGCAAAGCCACAGGACATTCAGATACTATGACCAGCATTAAAACTGCATCAAGTTATCAGGTGGGGGTATATTTGGTACAAATACTAGGAACTGTCAATTTGACAGTCACATCTACTTTTAAAGTACGGTTAAGGCTAAAATTTGTGTCATGAATATTTTTAGGAAAAGTCAGACTGGTCACTAGCAAGAAAAAACCTCAGAAGCCCATGACCTGTTTGACTTTTACTGAAAATTTGGGACAATACGGAGCTCAGCTACAGGGTCCCCATACTGCCCCCAGCAACTATGCAGCTTGGGGGCGACAGGGGGCCTGAAGTCATGGGTTCTGCGACTCCTGCAACCTCCATGGAAGGATTGTAGCCTTAGCTGTTGCACCAAGGTAACTTTGGAGATTACAATTTCCAATTTTACTTGTGCATTTGAAAGTTGGCCCCATTTGTGGGTCTTTTACAGGAAGTGGTGAGAAATAAAATAGGAAAACAAGGCTGTTAAAGCTTGACAGGGCATCAGTGAGAGGTTTTGTTCCATAAACAGCCTCTTGTGCTAGTTTCTATCCCTTTAAGAAAATTCACCAATCTCTGCAATCTCCATTTTGGTTTCAACATGGTTGATTGGTCTTTAAATATACAGACTTATCCAGCTTACATTAAGCCATATTGCTACACTGATTAGCTCAGTCTTGTTGGTGAATGAGGAAAAAAGTTTAATAGAACTGATCAAAAGTTCCAGAAAACATGCAAATTAGTTTTTAAACTCTCCATCCAGCTCTAGTGAAAGTGTCCGGAACAAGTTTTAAAACTTACTATACTACTGTTTTTTTAACATTACAGTTTAGCGGTCTATTTTGCTGCCTTGACCAGTTCTCCAGTCTCAATTGCTTGCAATACAAATAACCAGCAAGATGAACTAGTATCTTCTTGTAATCACTGCATAATGACCAGATGCTGATTATGTATCACTCCATAATTAATCCAAATAGCAAAACTTGAGTGTCCAGACCCCCTAAGGCTATTCCCAGGCCAAAGTGTCCCAAAAACTGAGATGACAAAATGCTTGTTAGCTATATAACCTCTTGCTTGGGAGGAAATGCTGAAGTCTGTTACCACAGCTAGAGCCAAGCAAGCACCAGAGCTTGACACAATTAGAGTTCCCATCTAGGAAGAATAGGCATGTTCCTTTTGCCTTACCTACTATCCAGGACATGTGGTCTGATATTTGGGGATATGCAGAATTGTGTTGATGAAGCCTTCCAAGTTAAGTCTTTCTAGATCTTAGAGTCAGTTTAGATTTGTATACAGCTGTTGCTTGAGATTGGGGTGGGCAAACTACAGCCTGCATCTGGCCTGCCAGCCATTGAGCTCCCGCTGGGGAGCAGGGTTTAGGGCTTGCCCCAATCTGGTACTACGGCCAGGGAGCAGGATTGGCAGGGCGGTGCTCCACACAGCTACCAGAAGTAACTGCATGGTCCCCCTCTGGTTCCTACATGTAGGGGCAGCTGTGGGGGGGTCTGCTCTGTACACTGCACCTGCCCCAAGTGCTGCCCCCACAGCTCCCATTGTCCAGGAACTGCAGCCAATGGGAGCTGCTGGGGTGGTGCCTGCAGACAGGCAGCATGCAGAACCACCTGGCTGTGCCTCTGCATATGAGCCAGAGAAGGGACATGCTGCTTCTGGGAGCTGCTTGAGGTAAACTCTGCCCAGAGCCTGCATCCCATTGCCTCTCCCCACACCCTAACCCTCTGCCCCAGCCCTTATCCCCCCCTTCTCCTCCAAAGCCCCTCTTTCCCTCTGAGCCCCTCAGTTTGGGCTTGGAGCACCTTCCTACACCCCAAACTCATCCCCATCCCTACCCCAGAGCCTGCACCCCAACCAGAGCCCTTGACCCCTCCTGCACCCCAACCCCAGTTTTGGGTGCATTCATGGCCTGCCATACAATTTATATTCCCAGATGTGGCCCTCAAGTGAAAGTTCGCCCACCCCTGCTTTAGATGTTATTTCAAGTTGGGCATGCAATTGTACTGTAATGCTTTAACTTGCATTTCTATTAGCAATCAACATGATGCTTTGAGTTCAACCTGTTGACAGCTTATTCTGGGATATGCCAACACAAGTGGCTCACTTTTAGTTCTGCACAAAAGTTCAAGCAGCACCACAGAAGACAAGTTTTGGAAAGGATTAAACTGCTTGTTTGTAATTATGAATATGCCTAATGAGGCTTTATGTTTCCTTTATGTTTCAATGCTGGAGACCCAGACTGTCTTATCCATCGTTAGCGACAGACACATTGGAAGTTCACCATACTTGGCCAGCTGGCCAAGTACAAGACATGGAAGCCTAGTTAAAAGTACTTTTCAAGCTTTCAGCATCCTTATTCAAATAACTATCAGCTGGAAATGAGTAAGTTACCATGGGCAGCAAGGGCCCTGAAGTAAAAGCAGGAGGAATTGTCAGCTTTACTTTTGGCTCTTGAAATAGGAGCAACATAGATACAGCAAGATCCTGAAGGGAATGTTGCAGGGAAGCCACAGGAAAGGATAAACAAGATTGCTTTGAATAAAAGCAACATACAGAAGCCAGAAGGGAATGAGTGGTGTTCATTCTACAAACCTGACCACAGACAGAGAGAAGCCCCTAGAGGAGCAGCACTCTAGCAGTAAGCCTGATGTCTGTCCACCCTAGCTTGGAAGATGTTTGTATCCTATTAGCTGTTTCCCCACCCCTGTATGTTCATCTCTTGCATGACAACTTGCAAGCTCCACAGTCCCAGGTCAACAGCTAACACATTTGTCCTTATGTTTGCAAGCTGAGAGAAGTTTTGTCAGGAGATAAGTGACTGAAGATTGTTTTGGCCCTATTAGCCCAGGCAGCTTGAATGTGACTTTCCATATAATTGAAACTCAGGAGTTGTATATTGTTCATTTTTAAAGTCAGCATGTGCCCTCATACATTTAAATCACTGCACAAGTTAGCAGCTCTAAGTGTCACTGGTGTGCCTAGAGATACTCATTTATCAAATCACAGCTCAGAAATCTACTTTTCACAGTTCAGGACAACCGCATGTTTATCTGCTCTCCAATAGTCCAGCAAGGGCACTATGTCTAGGCTCCTAGCTCCAAAGCAGCCATTTCTGCTGGAGAGAAGCCAGCATCTTTCCCCTGCTCCTGATCAAGGTATTATTTCCAGGCTGCAGAGTTCCCTGCCTATCTTCAGTTCCCCACAAGTTTTGTTCCCTAGCCAGCCTACTTCGTTTATAGTCCTCTGGAGAGAAAGCATTGTAATTGCCCACAGTTTTAGTCACCACAGTGCACTCTCAGCAAGCCCATTAAACTGAAACTACAGCTAAGATGACCACAAAAAGAACCTCCAATGCTAATCAGTTTACCAGGGATCACTTCAAACTGAAACAAGGGCTCTGGCAGATCAGTCCTTTCCCAAATGGTTTTTTCCTGTGGTCACAATAGCTGTTAGCTCAAAACAAGCACATGCATCAACAAGTTGCTACTTTATACTGTTTTGGCCTCCGATCTTGTCTACATGTAACAGGTGATCAGACAGATTTACAGCTACAAAGACATATTTGCATATACCTCCCTCTAGAGTTTGAGAAACCCACAACTTAGTTTGTCCCAGAAGTTCCTTCTTGTCTAGCATATTGGTTCAAATAGTCCTTTTAAATCCATGACACTTCACTAGATTTAGATTAACACTGCGGGGATCTGACTACATACAATCCCACAGTACAAACATTTGCATTTTTAAATACAAAAAGGAAAGGAGTACTTGTGGCACCTTGGAGACTAACCAATTTGAGCATAAGCTACAGCTCACTAAAGCTTATGCTCAAGCAAATTGGTTTGTCTCTAAAGTACTCTTCTTTTTGCGAATACAGACTAACACGGCTGTTACTTTAATGCAATAAGGTTCCTTGTGGATATTGCAGGAAAACACAATCTGTCACTATACCATCCCCTCAAGAATTGTACCCATTGTGAACACTTACTCAGGAAGCATCAGCTTTGTAGGTAAGCAGATACTGCGCCACATGACTGATTCTTCCAGGAGGGGCATTTTATTGGAGTGGATTAGTGACCTAAGAGCTCTTGGTCAATGTGGCACTCAGAGCAACAGTGCTCTACTGCCAGCCCTTCTCTTAGCCAGTTAAGGAGGTAAGTTGCCAGAGCTGAATGCAGGATGTCCCAACAAGGAGCCAAGAACTGTGATCCACATGCTGCACTGCAACTGCTATATTTAGACCTTATGAGCATGAACTAGAAGTTACCTAGTGGACTACTTAATCCTGATTAGGTACCTTTTAGTCTGTGATTGCAGAGTCACATTCCTGTAGCCTGAACTGCAGGACCATGTAGACAAGCCCCTAGCAGCAGACTAGGTTCTAACTATAATTAGAATTTGCCATTTTGCATTTACAAGAATTTTTCTGGTCCTACTCATCCTGTCAGTTGCATATCCAATGGACTTCAGTGGCATTTGTATGCAACTAGTCAGGTACCTGTGGCCCCTTGGGGACCTCAGTCTAATACAGTGGTTCTCCATCTTTCCAGACTACTGAACCCCTTTCAGGAGTCTGATTTGTCTTGTATACTCTGAGTTCCACCTGACAAATTACTTGCTTACAAAATCAGAAAAATACAGAAGTGCCACACCACACGATTACTGAAAAACTGCTTATTCTCATTTTGCCTGTATAAATTTAGACCATATTGACTTCCAATAGTACTTTTTATTTAACCTGTTATATATTTTAGTTTTATGAGTTGATGTACCCCCAGAAGACCTCTGAACCCCCAGGGGTACATGTACCCCTGGTTGAGAACCTCTGGTCTAATACACAAACTGATCAATAGCCCAATGTGGTAGGAGTCACAGATAGGGAGAACATCCAACACAAGCAAGGAGTGGAATTTAAGCAAGTATAAGTCATGCAGTTTAGGATTTCTATTAGCAACCTTTGCTCCTGAACTATAATTGTTTAGTCTGTACCTCAGTTACATATAGACTAGGACTTGCAAGTCAGCTTCAATATAAGTAGTGGTAGGTTACCTAGTGGCACCACCCTATGTAAGTAGTGTCCTACCAAATTCAGTCAATTTTTGCTCAATTTCAGTCCTAGGATTTGAAAAATTGTAAGTTGTCATGATTTCAGATCTTTAAATCTGAAATTTCATTGTATTGTAACTGTGGGGGTCTTGACCCAAAGGCGGCTTCATGGGGGTTGCAAAACTGTAGGGGATTCGTGATATTGCCACCCTTACTTTGGTGCTGCCTTCAGAGCTGGGTGGCCAGATGTTGGCTGCTGGCCAGGCGCCCAGCTCTGAAGGCAGCACTGCCAGCAGCAGCAGCACAGAAGTAAGAGTGGCAATACCCACAACCCCTCTACAATATCTTGTGACCCCTCTTCCCCCCCCAAACCTCTTTTTGGGCCAGGACCCCCAATTTGAGAAATGCTGGCCTTCCCCATGAAATCTATATAGTATAGGGTAAAAGCACAAGACCAGATTTCATGGTGGAGACCAGGTTTCACAGTCCATGATGCATTTTTCAGGGCTGTAAGTTTTGCAGGGCCCTATACATAAGCTAGTGAGAGCAGACCCACTGAGTAGTCTCTACAAGCAAGAGCCACGCTGGTGTAGCATTAACTGGCTATCTGAAAGCCCCATCAGTGATTAGCCCATGGGTTCTCCAACTTTTAGCTAGGATTTCCTCTGAAAGTATGTCTGGCTGTGATGATCTCATCCCCCATTGAGCCACCCTTACTTTGGGCTGCTGCTGGTGGCAGCGCTGCCTTCACAGCTGGGCACCTAGCCAGCAGCGAATGCTCTGTCCACTGAGCTCTGACAGCAGTGCAGAAATAAGGGTGGCAATTTCATGAATCCCCTACAATAGGCTTGCAACCTGCTTTTGGGTTGGGACCCAGATTTGAGAAACTCTGCTGTAGACATTGGTTACTGATGTACAAGTACTCCATTTCAGAACTAAAATATTAAGTGATTATGAGGTAGCAATAAAGAGGAAGATTAAACTGAGTTTCCTCCCACCATACTTCTAAGAACCTAGATTGAAATTCTTGTACTTATTATCCTATTTAAGTGGCAGCTTGCCAAAACAATGGATTATGGTGTGTCATAAAGCATGCAATATACACCATTTTAAAGTCCCAAACAGGAACAGTGTTTGAACTAAGCCAATCAATTTCTGCTTTATTTGATTGCCTGTTGAAGATGGTTACCCTATTGGAGGGGACACTAGAGTCTACAGTAACTTAGTAGTGCTATTCTAGTTATAGGCAGTGTTTTGGCTCCCATTGGAGTCTTTAGCTGCTTGACCTAGGCCTAGTCTATGCTAAAGGAAAAGTTGATTTAAGCGACTCCATTTGAGTTAACAGCATAATTCAAATAGACTTAGCTTAGATCTACTTAGTGTGGGGTCCACACTACATGAGGTCAACGGGAGATGCTCTTCTGTTGACTCCCCTTACTCTTCTTGATCAGGTTGAGTACAGGAGTCAATGGAAGATGGATTGGCATTGATTTAGCAGGTCTTCACTAAACCTGCTAAATCTGCCAATGCATCGATCATACAGTAAGTGTAGACAAGCCCTTAGAGTAAGATGGGGAACAAGTATTTTTATTGCATGCTGTAACAGGTCTGTCACCAACCTGCAACAAGGTAGGTGGTGAGTTAAGTTCACATGGTCATGCAGGGCTCTGCATTTCAGATTTGTGCCTGTCAAGGTAGGGGATACATGCCAGAATTTTGAAAGCTGGCCATGGATTTTGAGCCTGGAGCCTTAACCTCTCCATCAGTTTAGGTCATATTGGAGGATTGGTTTGTGCAATTGCCAGTCTGGCCCCTCTTTGCTAGATCTCAGGGTCAAAGGATCATGCTAGGCTCAAATAAGAGTCACAAGATCAAATTCTGCCTTTGAGCCTTTTGGGTTCTCAAATTTTTGCACTGACCCTTTTCACACAGCAAGCCTTTGAGTGCAAACCCCCTTATAAATTTAAAAACTATTTCAATGTTGGGGGAAAAGGGGGGCTGGGGAGGTGGAGGCAGATGGCTTGCAACCTCCCACCAGTAGTAACCTTGCAGCCCCCTCAGGGGTCACAACCCTGAGTTTGAGAACCCCTGACTTAGGCCATGTTTTCAGGCTTTCCTGCTGCCACAAAAAAGTTTCTAGCTTTCAATTAAAGCCAATTTATAGTCACAGGACTCCACAAGCTGGAGCTTTAAGGCATTCCTAATGGATTATTTTACAGGAAGTACGTACTACCCAGATAGGGACAGCTAAACTTTTCTTCACTTGGCTTTTGGTTTCCATGCATAGTAGTTGTGGCGACAGCTTTTCTTAAAAAGAAGACTCTAGAGAGCAAGAAGTTTCAGTAAGATTAGCTGGGTGTGGAACATGAATCCCACAGCAACCCAAGGATGTGATTCACAGAAACTAAGTTACTAGCATCTTTTGTTCATGATGGTTTAAAGTTATTCTTCAGATAAAGAAACATGGAACGAATTAGTGTTAGACAAACTGCATCAAATACTTCTTGAATTTTGCTCTGCAGTAGAGCTGCAAGTCTTTGGACAATTTGTGGAAGCAAGAGGAGATATTGCAGCAGACCTTGAGTCAGCTTCATTGCTAAACACAGCAACTTTACATTTTACTGTTTGGCCCTGTGAAACAATTGAAGGGGACAAGATCATGAGTACAAAAGATTTTTGAAGCATATGCACATTAGAGGCTCCAGAAGGTGTGCGCAAACTGAGTTTCCAACCTAGGTTCTTAGGAGCACCTCAGACAATCAAGATGAGATTTAGACTACTTCAGCCCCCCCTTTCAATTTGGTCCTACTAAATAGTTAAAAAAGTGTTACTACACTAACTCAATGTACAAGAGCCTAGCATTCTGTCCGATTAAGAAGCCCACAAGTTCCTCTTGTACTGCAGTGTTCAGCCTTTTTTTTCCCCAGAGTTTGCTTCCCAGTACAAACTGTATTGTTCATTTATAGCAATCAGTTGCTTGCATTGCTTCACTTCACCCACAGAGAGAGTTCTTGATGTAATACTGCTTTGACTAACTCCATTTTATTCATGCCAGCTAACCTGTGAAGACCAGTTGTGGTCTACACCTTTGAGCTGTAGGGAGGCCAATAATGGTAATTATTCACTTTTGGAAAAAACATTGAAGTATCTGCTCTTTTCAGTCTGTCAACTAACTGAAACTTGCCATGAAGATTTAGTCTGCCTTCTACAGAGATCATTAAGAATTACCCTTTGTTTGTTCAGCACCCCCACTCCAAAGGTAGAGGTGCTGCTGTAAATCAGACAAGATTTACTTTGGGCATCCAACCCTTTAAGGCCAATGGCTGGATTTTCAGTTCTTCCACTTATAGGAAAGAAGATCTTGAAGGATGAACATATCTTAAATAGTGTCAGTCACCCTAAATTTGCAAAAAATCTCAAATTATGTACTGCAAGTTCTTTCCAGTTTGATTTCTCATAAGTAAATCAAGTAATCATATACATATAAAAGAGCACTGCTTTGCATTGTGACCACACAAGCAGAGGAGTCCCCTCTTTCCTCCACCCACCCCATTCCTTCAACACTGCCCCATGTTCCTTTGTATTTCCTGAATATTTACAGGGATGTTGACTTTGTGCCTGGCCATTCTCAAGTCATTAATAGTATCTTTTATGTTTAGGATCTGTATAACTTACTGGACCACCACTAGTTTAACACTCAGTAAGCACATCCATAGGTACTCAGGCATTTTGTATACTACATTAGCTTTTAGTTAGCCATTTAAGTGTGATGAGAGCAAGTTTAACTCCATCCATAGAATAATCAAAGATGTAGCTTAATGTATCTCCTGATATCAGTTGACATTCTTACTACCATAGAGATCTTGTGCTGCAGATGGGCAAAAGCCATTTGCCTGTTAATTCCAACTATAAGAAATAAGCTTCATGCTAAGGCCTCCATTTGTTGAGGACTGGACTAGGCCATCAAATAGCTAAGTTAATAGCAGCCAAGCTGCATGTCAATCCAACCTGTACATTAACATAGTTAAGTATTTTGCTCTGCTGTATTAAAGGTAATCTTGTTTACAAAACCACTTTCCCTCCCAAAGCACTGTATGAAGGTGTTATAAAGCTCTACTGAAGTATTTCCACCTCTGGTCAGGACAGCCATTAAACCACAATCTGAAGGGAAAAAACAAAGCAGCTACATTTGTGGTTGGGTCATTACAAAACAAACTTAATATCCCCAATACTAATTTCTCCCTACTGTTACTCACACCTGGTCAGCTGTCTGTAATGGGCCACCCTTATCACTTCAAAAGATTTATTCCCTCCCTTGGTATCCTGCTGTTATTTATCTTGTTAGACTGCCCTCACACCCCATCCTTTCATTTATACCTACTCCTGTATTTTCACTCCATGCATCTGATGAAGTGGGTTCTAACCCACAAAAGCTTATGCCCAAATAAATTAGTCTAAGGTGCCACAAGGACTATTTTTTGCTGATACAGACTAACATGGCTACCACTCTAAAACCTACATTCATGCTTGTCTCCCAGCCACACTTGTATTGCCCATTATTCATTCACTAATGCAGGATGTTGTGTATTTAACCTATGCTGGCAGGGCCCAGATAACGGTTGCTTCATTATACTTGTCAGTCCAACTACAAAGGCATTCGCCAGCCCCACTGTAACATCCCAGGGATTTAGATAGGAGAGTGGTGTCTGAAAGGCTCATGCGTTCAGGAAAAAGGTTCTTTCCATCCATAGCCATAACACTGGCTATGGATATTTTGCCCACTGAAGTACAATACTATGAGAAGGCAGCAAGACTTCAACTGTCCCCAGCAGCTCAATCTCCAATTTAAGTCCTATAAAATGAGGATTTTGCACATGAGACTCACTAAGTTGAGTGAATTGGGAAAGGAAATTCTTTGCTGAAGTGCACGGTGTACATTCATTCCATAAGCTTATTGTGCCTGGTAGAGCCATTAGCAACATCCTCTATGGGGATAATGTGTCTAAATCAATTAGACAGGTTCCTGTGTGCCTTGAGAACATACTTCCACTATTTCCTCCAATAGCTCTTCAGTCTAGACCTACCTATCAACTTTTCTGGGTCTGGAAGAAACAGCTTGTCTGCTTCTACAGTGATCCCAAAGTTTTAGATTCATAAGCATATGATGCCAACAAGCTCCACAGGTCTGTGACAGACTAGTCTGTCCCCAGCTTCAGTGCTATTTACAGTTTGTTCAGAAACTGAAGTCTTGTGACCAATGGGTCCCAATGTCTAATTAAGCTTAATTTTTTTTATGGGTCAAAAAGTGTTACAAAGGAGTGACCATTACACAGATAGCTAGTAGCTTAAACAAGTGAATGCAGGGGGTTCACCTATATTTTGAGAGGTAATTGAGGTATTCTGATGCATGCTGTTCGCTGCAAAGGTGTGGATTTTTGAAAAAGTGGGCGATTTGAAAAGAGGCTGGCTAAGCTGTCAGACTAGAAACTTGGGAGAGCATTCAAGTGAGTACTGCCAGGAATGAGGGAATTGTGCTCGCTTTTTTGGCCTGCCAATCTACAGAAGCAGTTTTATTGGAGTGCTGATGTGCATTTGACATTATCTGTGCCCATTACTTTTTTGTTCAGTGGCTGAACAAAACGTCCAGGTCAAGTGACTTTTCTAGGTTTAACCTTTAAGACTTAACAAAAACAGCATGTCGAGTCAAAAATTGAAGTGGTCTCAAAGATATTAAAACGAAATGAATTCCAAAAAAATCAATTCACCAAATTAAACCTGAATTCGCTAAATGGTTCAGTCATTCTCAAGCGGCTTTTTTGGCAAGAAGTTTTGGCCAAAAAAAGATTTCACCCAGCTGTACATACAGTGCACAGTGGGAAGGGTATCTTTAGGATGAGATTTCTACTGTGTGAAAAGTCAAATGCATTTTGCAGCTTTCGTGATAGTTTTCTGTCTGGTAAGAACCTGCTGTTTAGATTTGGGGCCACCCAGGAGGAGCAAGAGGGACCACCACCCTGGCCCCCCAATCAAGTGAAGTTGCAATCCGGCACACTAGGTTGCAGCCCTAGTCAGGTTTGGCCTGGCAGCCCCATCATCATAGAGGCCAAACCTGAGTAGGGCTGCAGCTTAGTGTGCCATGTTGTGACACCTGGAGCAGGGCCCAGTCCCCATGTGACAGAAGCTACTACTTACAGGATGAGTGCAGGATAGGTTTGCTCGCCAACTGTTGGATCATATTAAAGAAGTTCTGTATTAAAATGACAAATGAGTTTGATTCCCCATAGTTTAAATTCCACGGTATCACTAATTAAGAGTTCTCTCCCTCTGAAACTTGCAAGCTGCTAATTGTGTTAGTACATTCTAAGACGGTCTGTTCTCAAAGCAATTCTTTGTAAACTACTCAGAGACTCAAAGCAACAGAAACAGCACCCAGAGACTCTCTGCCCTTTTGTTGTATTCATCTTGCTTTGTTATAAATTGTGATTAAGATAGAGAGGGGATGGATGTGGATGGATGCTTGGTGTGGCTAGTAACTGAATGATCAGGGAGGTGCCAGCCTAAGAATCCAGTGTCCATCGGCTGAAGAAAGTGTCAAGTGGAAATAACCAGAGAACCCCTGGAGGGCAGACTGGAATCCACCCAACAGCCTCAAGAATGGAAGAACCAAAGAACAAGATAACATCTGGCAGCAGGGAGCTGTCAGGAATGTGCTATCTGCTGATTGATTCAGCAACAGCATGATGAAGCAATTCCCATAGATTGGCATAGGAAGAAATTCCTATAAAAATGGACTCTAGAAAGTGAGAACTTTGGGGTCTGATTCTGCAAATTAACTTCCAGGAGCATCAGACAAGGCCCTGCTCCCTCCACATGTCCAGGGGAGTGGCTTGGCATGAGCAACTCTAAGGCTGGTAACTATGGTAACAACCTTGCAGAATGTGTATAAATATGAAATTGAATGGAATGTTATAGCTATAACTGCTTACTAGGATTCTCTGTATTCACAATACATGTGGCATTTTGCCTTTTCCCCTTTAATAAGATCCTGCTAGTTTTTACTTTTATTGGTATAAACCTGCTCCCAGGTTCCCCTCTGTGGTATTTTTTTGGGGTGGCTGGGTGGGCCCTCAGTTTCAGATTTTTGCCCTGGGTCTTAAAAGGGATTTGAGGCCCTGAGTAGTTTCAGCAAAAAAACAAATGTAACTGAAAGATGAGTCTGAATAGATTCAGATTTCAGTAGTGCTTTTAATGACACCACCACACCCATACACCAAGTTCTTGTGGTACAGGGCATGGACTTCAAAGACAGAAATCCCTACACTCACCTGAGCAAGACAGGTAGCAGGAAGAAACTTCCTCCCCCTCAACATGTGGGGAGATGCTAGAGTACCACACTTTCTACAGAAGTGGGTTAAAACTAGCCCATTGAACCACAAATTGCTTCCATAAGGGTGGCTGGGTGAAGAGCAGGGGTCCAGATAATTGCAAAATTAGGTAGCTGACAGACATGGCTATACAACCTGGTAAGGAAAAGTACTAGAATTAAAAAAAAAAACTACCTTTAAATGACGGCATAATATCCCACCATCATTTGGTAGAGCACTTGAAGATTAGAAAAGCCATGTACCATGTAGATGCTCCTTGGTATTGAGGTGTGCTAGAAGTACAAGGAAGGCATCAAGAATCTTTCAGAAGGCCAGATAGTTTAATACTGCTTATCCAGTTTCACCAGTCACAGAAAGCAATGTTGCACTGAACCTGAATTGATGGCCTCCACACAAGTTAACCATTTAAGAATCATCCATCTGGCAGTGAACAAGTCTTCTTGCAGCTCTACTGCTAGGAGGCAGCCCCCAATTAGTTTAGTCACATGTATACCCATGATCCTTCTTTAAAGGAAGTTTGAATGTTCAATCTTTATACGCCAGTAAGCTTTCATAAGTGCTGCTTTGTTAGTGATACTTTGTCCCTTGCCAGTTTTGCAGGGCAGTCTGCCAATACAAGTAAGTTTGCCACCACTACATTTTGAACTAGAAACTTCTAGTTGTTAAACTGTAAGCTAGTCTGGCAGTTGTGCCTGAAACAGGAGGCACACAGTAATGCTTCCTGTTCTAATAAATTCCTCCACACCCCACCTGTGAAACTCTACATTTGTTTATTACCAATTGAGAAACTAGCTTTCAGACCCCTTCTTGCGTCTTTGAGGCCTGCTGCAGCATGCTTTGGTAAATGACATCATTGACAAACTGCTTATTCTGACAATAGGTCCCATGAGCACAGGCCCCTCATACTTAAAGTACATTCCTGTTTAGTGAAGTCACCTTTGCTCCTGTGTTAAGAGCCCCCAGAAGTGGATGATGAGATCACAATTTTTTCCTGCATGGGACAGGCCCTGACTGAAACAGTGCTTTGGATACACTTCAAGCCTTATTTCTACAAAATTTTCTTGTTAACTTTACCACTATGCATTAATACACAAGTTAGCTTTCATAACATCCATTCATTCTGTATCCAATTTCCTCTTGATGCTTGAAGAGTAATGTTTCATATTACTCCAATGCCTTTTCACATTGACTAATTTCTGTACTACTTGGTAAAAATGCTTCTTGCTTGTGACATTAAGTCCTACTTGGAGTCTGAATAGAAGGTGATAGGCAGAGGCAGGACTGGGCTTGTGCCCTTTGGGTTTACTAGACAAAGCTTTTGCCAAAAAGCTTTTCTAGATTTAAAATTGAGGTCTTATCTAACCTGGAACACTAGTGAAATTGAGATAAACATGATGTGAAAAGCCATAAACTGGATTATGGGAGAAGGGATGGTGACTAAAACTTCAGATTTGTGACAAGGCCTCATTGACCAGTGATCATTTGAGACAGACTTCTTGTTAAAGGTGCAGGAGTTCACATCAGAATTCCAGTAGCGCTCCACTTTTTTTTTTTTAAGGTCAGTACAACAAGCTTTTATCAAGAGGGCACAAAACCAGGTTTTTTGTTTTAAGTATAAAGTAACTTTAAAAGGTCCCTTAAGAACCTCAAGGTCTGACACCTTGAAAGCTGTCTCTCAACATAAGCTGGTCCAATAAAATGGTATTACTGCACCCACTGTGTCCCTCTAAACACTCTGCTTGAGTTGCTTATTGGTTGAAACATCAGTTCACCCTTGTAACTCAAGTTTACACTGGAGTATTTCTCCAATAGAGATGCTATCCAATGAGTCCAAAAGGATGCTCAGCTAAAGAAAAATTGGAGCATCCATTGGTCATTGACAATCCCTTCCCCTCCCTTTGCTTCCACTCAAAGCCTCCTGCCCAGGAAACTTGGAGCAACAGCGGTGAATATGACTGGAAAGTGGGTGGCAAGAAAGCCTCCCAGAAAGCATTTATGACAGAGTTCCACTTCTCTGGGTCCCCTAACACTGGAATTCTGGCATATGTGCATGAGGTAATGCACACCCTCTCCCTGACCTGCTGTAGCAGGGCAGAATGTTTGTAGCGGAAAAAAATCTTATAGATTTTGATGCTGGCAGATTGGGCTGGGAATATTCTGAGTCAGCAACTTTTCAATCTAGTTCACCTACTGTAGCAACTTTAAGAATAGACAATAAAACCTTAGCTTAAAGACAGTTGTATATTGGACAAAGTTTAGTGACATACTGGGTCCTAGAAGCCTGAAACTCAGATGAAATTGAGGCAAAAGTGATTCTAGTTTAAATTAAAAAGTATGCTGCTTTGTAATTTATGCCTTGTTTATATTTAGAGGTAGTTACTGATAAGAACCTCATTAGCAAGATTCAACACTGCTCAGGTTTTGCTTTGTGTAGGTTTAAAGATTACAAAAGATGCAAGTTTGTGAATGGAGCATGCTTAATGTGCCAACAGGAGTTTAAGAATCTCTTTACAGGAAGATAGTACAGATCCAGAAAACTGGAGACTTCAAGATTAGTTAGGGTTATCAGTTTTGGCTTGATGTATTTCTGGAGGCTTCATCACAGGGCATAATATTAATTAAAAGATGTGCTTTAATTCCTGGCAACTCCAGGACAATCCTGAAGGGTTGGCAACCATGGGATTAGTGCTAGTTGTCAGGTATTAGGATTCTTATTGCAGGGCACCATTTCCAGTGGAATGTTAGAAGCACTGTGTGATGAGAAACTCAATGTGGGTTTCTTCCCCTAGTTCTAGATAAGGTATCACCTTTAACTGAAGGGTCCGAGTGGGGAAGAGGAGTCTATTCCCATATTAGCTCAGAGTGGAATCTCAGTTTGCTGCTTGTCCTCCACCCTTTTTGATGCTGTAAAACTGTAAAAGGATTAAAGATTCTGGCTTTCTGACTGGGGAGCCCTCCAACTAGATAGGCAATGGTAATCCAATTTCGAAATATATAACCTGATGTTGAATAAGTCAGTCATGTGATGTAGTATGTTAGTTTTATAACAACTTTGCCTTAAGTTTCAAAAGAGACAGGACCCCCTAAAATTGAAGTAGATAGTAAAGTTAGTATCCCTTAACTAGAAGTATGCCTGACTGCAAGTGTTCTCCCCCTCCCAGAAGGGGCAGCTAGATACCTTGGGTCAAAGAGGCTTTAAAGTACCCCTAGGGAACACAAGAGGCCTCAGTTGAGTGGACTATTAACTGAAGCAGTCCCCAGCACTTCAGGGTAGCCTCTTCCCTACAGAGCTACAATAGACCAGCACAGGAAATAGCTGTTTCATGGCTTCCTTGGAAAAGTTTGAACAGAGTAAGTTACATCCCTGTTTTACAGTTTTCCCACTTTAAAGTTTAAAGGGTAACTTAGTGACTGGTTGTTTCCCCTGAGAATGTCACTCATGCAGCATGCCTCAGCTAAGAATTAGGAATGCCAAATGGCAACAAATAAGCTAAAAGGTTCCCAGATGCCAGAGTGACCTCTACATTGCTTAATAAGGAGTGTTTACTCACACTATGTGTAGGTCAAGATAGTTCTGAGGCAGCAAGTAGAGGACTGCTGGGATAAGTGAGCCTATTCAGATCTGGTTCAGTCTGATGTCTTCTCTGCAGCAGATGCCAAATACTAAAGCCAGAGTGGATGGAATTTTTGAAGCCAAAACCAACACATTGGAAATAATCAGTGATTACTGTTTGGGGAAATCCTTGGCTACAATGTTCACTTTGATTCAGTTTTTCCATTTGGAGTCACTGTACTAACAGGATGGGCAGGAAGAAATCCCCATTCATGCAGGACTGCACAGCTCAACCAAGCTCTATATACTGAAGTAGGTTTTGAAGCAAGATGAGTTTGAGATAAAAAGCTTTTGGTGTTTGTAATCTGGCATGATCAAATCTTCATGTTACCAGTTAGCTATTTTAAAGATTTCAAGTGCATGTGAACGGTCTGAGGGATTCTGAAGAGACCCAAGATCTTGATGTTTTATCTTATTATGCATGGATTCCTAAGCAAATTTCTACTGTGGTCTTCATAGATTTATACTGCAATTTGTATAGTTAGTATGCCAAGTGGCAAGATTTAATGGAGACAGACATCCTATACACACACTTAAGTTTCATGTAATGTGAAGTTGTCACATCACTAGCCTACAGTTTTAAAACAATTTAATGGAAATTCAGCTATCCCTGATTTCCTTGGGCAGAGGGATAGGAGGCAAGCAGACAGTACGTTTTATACTGCAAGTAAACATTTTAGTTGCTTTGTGAAGTTCATTTCTGTAGTGCTACTCATTTGAGCAACAGAGTAGAGAATTCCCCTAACCTTCAGCTATGGCAGGATCCTAGTCAACTTTGGGCATGCATACTACAACTTGAAGTTGCTCTTGTCCGGCAAAGCTGACAAGTGCTCATAGTGGTGTTGGCTTAGTTGATCCTGTAACAGCAAGTGAACTCCCTATTCTAGTGTAATCTACTATAATACTGGGTTTCTGATCTGGGTAGGCAACATATGGTCTAGAAGATAGTACTGCAGCAGAGTTTAAGTAGAAGCTAGTCAATTGTACAGCATGGCTGCATCCACTCCAGTCATGGAGATATGCCCAATTTGCATAAACACTCCCTCCTCCAAATAAAGATTCAGACCAGCTGCACAGCAACTGCAACAGCATCCAAGTGAGTTGGATGCAGGCAAAATGCACACCTCATGTTTAACAGATCAAAGTCATACTGCTGACTCCATGGCTGGTGAATCAAGCCCACAAAGTCTTTGTCTGGTCTTCCTTTCTATTTCTCACTTTAAACAGAGTGCAAACTTCTTTGCAAATCTTAGAAAGTGGTTTATTTCTACTATGACTTTGGTACTTCCTGTGTTTGAGCCAACTAGTATTCAGTTTAGAGAGTTCCCCCAGAACACTGATAATCCTAACTGTCACTGAGAAAATAGCTTCTGGTATCACATCCTTTAAGGTGTTCTGCCTCATTAAGGCTCAACCACAAGTGTTCTCCAGTTCTTTAGGTATAAAGAAATTTCCCCCTCCACCATTAGTCATTTAAGCATAGTTCTGTACACTTGACACTGTAACCAGGGCAAGCAGACCACCAGAGGAAGCAGCAGTACTTCCATCAGCCCACCAAGTTAAATACAGGTATTCTCCATTGCACAGTTGAGATTTAAGATCTGTATATTTAGCATACTGCATATGACTTATGTTTATGTAATTTCAACTAGAAGTTGCCAACATAAGGAATAAGAATGTTGGCTTGAAGCCCAGGTAACTTGTCTTATCATGGTGGCCACTGTCAGAATCCCCTTTTGAGAAGCTTCCAAAAACAAGGATAGCAGTGATGAATCTGTACAGAATACATTCTGCATGGGTGGTCTCCCAGCACCTTAAGAAGGGCCATATGGGATTATTATAACTCTGGGCACATGAGCCACTGCTGTTTAATGCTTATGTGCAGGATAAATGGCCACAGAATATATTTTAGTTTAGACATGAGTTTCTATTACATATAGGATTTTATATTGCTAGAGAAAAATCTCTTATCGAGCACATGGTGAACTTAAGCTAGTTCTAAAAAAAGCTGGGGAAGAACTGGTTCAAAGGTGACTTTTGCAAAAAGTTGATAAAATTAGTCTCATCCAGCTCTAGCTGCCAGTGAGCAACTCCATTTGTTAATGTTTTTAGACAGCTACATTAGGTTTGTTTTTGCCCATACAATAGGTAGCCCATTTTATTTTGATCAGAAGTTTTTCTGCATTTGTTTGTCTTGCCAAATTTTCACTATTCCTTCAGAGCATTCTGTCTAGTGTTCAGAAGCCATTCCTCTGCCAGTCAGTTTGTCTTCAGTTTACTACTTAATCTGTGGTAATGAGGCAGAAGAGCCTCTTAATGGTGACTGTTCAGGGACAGTGAGATCAGGGAGTTGCCCTGCTCCAGTGTGGAACAGGGATTCAACAGCTAAACATTTAGAATTAATCCAGAGGCAATGCCACCTTCACCCTCCAGCACATGACAGGATCAAAAAGATCCTCTATTCTTCCAGCACTAGAGGCTGGACTATTGCATTTGTCCTGTACTTAGAATTTGAGCAAGTTGCTTTCTCCAATCTAGTATTACTGCATTTATTAAAAGATTAGGATGCAATTCATTACAGCCAATAATTCACTAGACATTGCAGTCAGACTAGATCTCAGCTGCAGACAGCAGACTTTTCTTTTACACAAAGCATGTATTTTATAGTTATGTATTCCTCTGCTCATTTTGGCACCTTAAAATAAGGAGCTGGTAGCCTATATTGGGGTTCTCAACCTTTGAGGGCCCCTCCCCCACATGCAATAAAAGCTCCATAGCCCACATGTGCCAAAATAACTGGTTTTTGGCATATAAAAGCCAGGGCCAGCATTGGGGGTAACAAGCAGGGAAATTGCCTGGGGGCTCCCCACAAAGTTACATTGCTCAGGCTTTAGCTTCAGCCCTGGGTGACTGGGCTCAGCGCCCCAGGTGGTGAGGCTTCAGCTTTATGCCCTGGGCCCCAGCAAGCTGAATGCTGACCATGCTTGGAGGACGCCCTGAAACTTGCTCATAGGCCCCCAAGGGGCCCAGGACCCCTGGTTGAAAACCACTGGCCTGTATGCCAGTTTCATAGATTTTGTTTGCTGTTGTATTCAAATTAGGATGAGAACTCAACAGTACAGTAACGCAAGGAGCCATTGTTTAGTTTGGAAGCTAGCTAAGTTGGTACAATGCTTTGTTGCATAGATGTAGGATACTATTTCAAGTTTTTAAATGTTCTCTTACAGGAAAGTCAAGGTCCTAACATTACTTGTGATCCAGCTCTGGATCAGTAAGTTTCATCATGAAAGGGAAGGAAGGTGGTTCAGAACTTCAAAGATTGAGTGTACATACGAGGAGTGTTCCTAGACTAAGTCTGAATTTCAAGGATGGTCATGCACATTTATAATGCATTTAATTCAGCTGAGTTTTACTCAAATCTAGCCCCTGGAATTTGCATTTGTCTAAGGATCCATGTTATTTAACCACTGCATCAATGGAGATTTGGTTTAAGGGTTTGAATGCTTCTCCCAGGAGAAGCAATTTTACATAATTGCATAAGAATGAACAAGGCTAGTGTTGGTCTGCACAGGCAAATCTACTTCCTTGGAGTCCACAGGTTCCAGCTTTGACTGTACATCTCTCATGCTGGAAAAGACTTTAAAAGTTCATCTCAGTTAAGTGAAGATTACTCCACTTTGACAAAGAATTTAAGAGACTACACTTTTGAAAGCATTCAGACAAAACAAAACACCACTGTTGCCTGCACATGTCTCCACCTAGCTAAATCTGCATGGCACTATCCACATATGGTGCAAATATTCTTTAGCTGATGAACAGGGTGGTCTGTTTTAGCCTTAGGTATGTTTCAGTCTGAATACTTTCTTTGTCCAACTGTAAGTTTCAGAAGTTTGTGATTTCTCTACAGCTCTAGTATGAAAAGTACCACAGCTTGTTAAAGCCTATTTGTGTAATAAACTGATTAAAATTAAATTTAAGCTTCTCTCCACTCCACGTAATGTATTTTCAGCAAATACTGTGGAAGTTTAAATTAAATGCTATAAATAGCATACAGGTGCATGTGTGAGCATCTCAATGAAGACTGAAATCAATGCTAAGATTACAATAAAAACCACTGCTTCCAACTCAGTTCTGCTGCTTGATTCATGTCTGCCAACTTCAAGTTTAAACTCACTGTGGGACCTATAATGACAAAAGCAAGCAGGTTTCAGAGTAGCAGCCGTGTTAGTCTGTATCTGCAAAAAGAAAAGGAGTACTTGTGGCACCTTAGAGACTAACCAATTTGAGCATAAGCTTTTGTGAGCTACAGCTCAAGCTCATGCTCAAATAGCTTGAGCTGTAGCTCACAAAAGCTTAGGCTCAAATAAATTGGTTAGTCTAAGGTGCCACAAGTACTCCTTTTCTAAAAGGAAGCTAGTTCTTATTCCCTCTTATATACCAAATTCTTTATGTTCCAGTGCTAATTACCCTGTTCAGCCTCTATTAAGGTAGTAGGGTTGCCAGGTATCACCAAGGGGATAGTTTATCCTATCCTCCAACAATCTGAGACATACAAGAAGAGAATGTGACTTGCAACTGAGTTAATCTTTAGTTTGCAGGGCTGACAGACAATTTTTTCTGCTCTATTAACTGAGCACATCTGAAACATTGAACCCCCATAATGTTTGAGAGCAACTCCTGTTTGCCAAGTTTAGGAAAAATTTAATGAGTCCAGAACTGCATAATAAATTGACTAGCATTAAAGTCCAGTGCAAGTTAAATCATGCATTAGTTGGTTCTGTTGTACAGATGCTATCAGGTGTTTACAAATGCTAAAATATACCAGCTGCCAACTTACCCTTCCATCTATGGGACCTGCTGAACTGAATTTACCACATTTCCTGTCAGAGCACATGCAATGCAGATAATTTCTAAAGCCAACTTCAGCATAGATTACTTATTAGCAGCTACAGTTTGTGCCTTATCTACAGACCATGACTAGGAAGCAAGCAACAGGTGTATCACAGAAGACAGATTCCAGCGTCAGTGCATGGATTTGATCAGTGGCCTGAGCCATCTTCTCTAGAGGTAAAAGCCATAGGAGTAGTCTGGAGACATCCCATCCAATATCATGGGCCATCATTCCATTTTAGGAGCACCTACCCAGGTTGGAGTCTCCCCTTTTAAAAAGTCCTCCATTTTATTCCATATCTGGTATAGTGTGATGGCAGCAGGGCTGGCTGCTCACTAGCAGCATCTGTTGATTCCTTATTCAGGCTTAACAAATCTGAAGGGTTTGTTGGCCTGCATTTATTGTACTTAAGAGCTTAGCTACGGTACAGTCCAGACAATTTAAACTGGATAAGGTGGATGGTTTGTATTCATTCACACTCTGCTAAAAGCTCTGAAGGACCCATATGTCCAGCCTCTTGAAGCATTAAGTGCTTTGTCTAACCTAATCTGTAGCAACTGAGAAGTTTATTCCACTGATTATTAGTTCAGAAGGAAGTGGGGCCAGAGAGGGAAGTGTGCTTAAAAAACCACACCACCCCCCTCTGACAAGGCACATGAAAGGGAAACTTATGTATGAGCTTCCCAAAATGCCTTGAAAGCCTAGGCATTCATTTGCTGTGCTAAGCCACTGTCTGTGCCAGTAGCTTTTAAGCAACTCTGGACCCTGCTCAGTGGTCTTAACAGGATCTCCCTCAGCTTGCATATTGTGTGCTTGGCACACTAAGTGAATAAGACATGGTAGCAGAGTTAGTGTAAAAGTTCATGAGAACTATCCTAGTTCAGGAGGCACATGTGCTCCTGTCTGTGGAATGGCAGATGTCTGCAGGTCATTAGCTTTAGTAATGCCTGTGTAACACTAATCTAGTTAAGACAGCACCAAGGTCAGGTTTGTCCACTACTATATACTAAAGGTTGGGGAGCGAACAGAAACAGGGGATTTAAGTTAGTATCTTCCCCTGTGCAAATAGCAGAATAGGCTAGACTATAAAAGCATTTAGAGGATAGGTTTATTGCAGCTGCCTGCCTTCAAGAAGCAAGGAGTCAATATCTTTATAAGCTAAAGTGGACATGGTCCATACCCAGATTTGTATATTGCAACAGACGCCCTGAAGCTTTGCTGTAAAGTAATGTGTACAAGCTATTCCAGTTCTAGAGATAAGTGTCTGCAGGCCATAAAGTAATGGCTTGTGCTGGCACTCCCTTGCTTACTTTCAAGCCATCATGTTATGATGTTTTAAGTTACTGTTCATTAAGATTTCATCAGCACAGAGCAACTATAGCTGTGATTTCCCCATTTCATCAACTTAACAGGTGTGATGGAGTTTCCTCTGCACCCAGTTATGATGCAGAGTTACAGAAGAGGAGCTGGCTAGACCATCAATTATCAGATAATGTAGGGCTCCAGAGTCTTCCCAAAAAGAAAAGGAGTACTTGTGGCACCTTACAGACTAACCAATTTGAGCATAAGCTTTTGTGACCTACAGCTCGTTTCATAAGATGCATACTGTGGAGAGTACACATCTTTTTATACACACAAACCATGAAAATATTTGTGTTTACCACTACAAAAGGTTCTTTCCCCCCACACATCCCACTCTCCTGCTGGTAATAGCATATCTAAAGTGATCACTCTCCTTACAATGTGTATGATAATCAAGTTGGGCCATTTCCAGCACAAATCCAGGTTCTCCCCACCACCCCCACAAACCCACTCTCCTGTTGGAAATAGCTTATCCTTGTGACCACCTTAAGACTACTAGTACCAGCCATATGGCATTCCATTTTAGATCTCTCTAGGTTTGGTCAAAGGGCAAGATGTGATATTTATCAAGATTGGCAATTGCCACTGCCTCTCCCTAGAAGAGGTTTAGTCTATAGCTAGCAGAGTTTGCAATTTATGAGGAGTTTGGCTTAGGATCAGGCACAGAAGGACTAAGTACAGAAATGCTGTGGTGATGGGAGTTTTGATCATGTCAACTGCTTCTCAAATGGCAGCACAACTCCATGAGCTCCCTGGCTTCTACCACTTTCTATGGGATAGCCAGCCATACAAAACCAAGTTCTGTGTGCTAGGTGCTACTTTCCCACAAGCCTATTCTCCCAAAGAAGTTACTTGAAGTAACTCAAGTTATTGATTTTTATCCTGAAGATAAGTGGTTGGTTTGATTTTGTACCTGTTTCCATCACTATCAGATTAGCTTGAGCCTGGTTTATAGCATGACAGTGCCCTTTAAAAATAGCCTTAGAAACACTAGCATTAGGTGTCCCTTTAGGAGTAGGCTACAAAGCAAGAGCAGCTGATAGAGTGTTCTGGTTAATCTGAAGTTGTCTGACTAGGGCTCTTAACATGGGTGCTAGAGTACAAACAGCAAGATACTACACCCTGTGCCATTCAAGGTATATCTACATTGCAATTAAAAAAAAACAGTGCTAGCCCACTTGGGCTTAGGCTAAAACGGATGTTTAATTGCATGGAAAATGTTTGAGCTCAGGCCAAAATGTTTGGCCTGAGCTCTAGGACCCTGTGAGGTGGACGGGTCCCATAATACAGGGTCTAGCCTGAGCCCAAGTGTCTACATCTCAATTAAATAGCCCCTTAGCCTGAGTTGGCAGGCAGAGACCACCACAGGGTTCTATCTGCAATGTAGACACACCCCTCAATGTATCCTGTCCCAGCTTCACTGGCAGTAGGTCAGCTTCTACCTTAGCTTAACTTTGAGGCTTTCAATTGGTCAAGTTAAATATTTCATATTTAAGTTGCTAATGTCAGTGCTCGTGCCATGCATACATGGCACAAAAGATCTTAAGATGGATTGATATTTGAACCGCAAATCACTGATTAGATGGTAATTTAACCCTTATCTACCTAACTCAGTATATATAAAAATGGGGTGTAAACATGTTTGTCACAAATTAGTAAAGAGGGTGGCTTCATTGTCAGCTATAGAAATAGCAGATAAAAGCCCGAAAGTTAAATAGTAAGTGTTCCCACTCCACCCAGGTTCAACAGAACAGCTTGAGGTTTTTTTACTGCAATATGAGAGCTGGAAGCTGTTCTGACAGTCTGTGGTAAACCACAGACACCCCACCCCATGCACATGCAGTCTGCAATAGTAGGCCACTGATCGGGTGTAACTGTTACATGTTAGAAGCGGCTTCCAAATATAGCTCAAAAGTTACAGCCCTAGATGAATTTGTTCTATTTGTTCACAGGAGGTGTATGCTGGAATGCAGCTTATCAGTGCATTCTTGGCACAACTGAGTCAGTTTATTCAATGACAAAGGGCATGACAGGAAGTGGTTTTTAGAAGTAATCCACCCATGGCAACAGGAGCTCTACTTGTCTGCTGTGTACTGGAAAAACAGACACAGCAGTAGAGGTCTAGAAACAGCTAGAGTGGTTAGCTCCTACAGATGGTCTAAATGGCACTTGTCTAATCAGCATGCAGCTGAAAGGCAGTTGGGAACATCCTTGGAGCAACAAAAACCACCACTGTTAGACATCAGAGCTGACTGCTTTAAGTGAACAAGCCATGTCCCCAGAAGCTGAGGGCTAAGAGCCAGCTGCTTTTGCTTCCTAGTTCTACTTCTAAAGGAAAGTGAAGAAATAGGTAGAGCTAATTACCTGGGATAGCCAGCTTGCCACCTACCTTCAGGTCACACAGGCTCTCAGTACAGAACTGGATTTACACTGCTTCCCTCAGAAGCTCCATGGTTCACTGAGAGTGCCATAACTATATGGAGACCTTTGTAGCCCATATGTGCACCAGGATCTCAGTTGTCAAGAGTTCCTTAAGGACTGCCATTCTGGGTGGTTAAACATTTATTTTTTACATAATTTTAAATACCATAACAATGTAAATTATGAATTGACAACCTGTATTAAGGCCTGAACTATAATCTATTAAAATTGTTTAAATTAAAACTCAAGCAGGATATATAAAATCCCAGCAGTAAAGTCCAACTGAGCTGGTGTAAGTCACTGGCTAAGCATGCGGAACCAGTCTGAAGTGTTACCATGAAGCCAGCCTTTGACAGCCCTAGCATAGATAGTTGTCATTTCTGATTATTCAAGTTTAATTGCTTCTTCATTCAAAGTAGAAGAACGAATTTTCCACTGCCAATCTAGGATTAGAAACTAGATGTCAGAATGAGAACTACTGGTTCTCAAATCTTGAAGGACACTAGTGACCAGAACTGTTTCTGGTCACTAGGTATAGTTTAGACTTAAAGCATTAAATGCAGGACATTACACAAGTTTAGAAGCCAGCATATTTAAGCTAAAACAACTAAACCCTGTTTGTGCAATGTAACAATGCCAGTCACCAACCCAGGCATCTTAATAGCAGTCATAGTGTAAGTTAAGAAGAATTCTTCCATCAACCTAGCTATGTTTATACCAGGCATTAGGCCAGCTTCACTAGCTCTCAGGGATGTAAATTTTATACCCTGGAGCAATGTAGCAAGGTGAACTTCAAACTCAAGTTTATACCCCCAGTTAGCAAAAAGTAGAACCAAGTTAAATCTTCTTAAAGAGGTTGAGTGCAAGTTAGTTTCCTGCTTTAATCACTCCAACCTGTTGCCACCTCCACTGAGCCATAAAGTTTTGCAGCAAAAGTTGTTTTAGCTTTGCAGTTCCTTGGGTAAGTAAGAAATGGTTCTTCAATTACTTCAGGTCATGAATTTACTGTTCATCACTAGCCCGGTTTGAATTTTAATCTAGTGCTCTATACAGAGATCAATTCCTTCTCATTAGGAGCTGTTGGATACTTATGCTTGGTCTAGACCAGGGGTTCTCAAACTGGAGGGCAGGACCCTTTAGCGGGTTGCAAGTTTATTACATGGGGTGTTGCAAGCTGTCAGCCTCCACCCCAAACCCTGCTTTGCCTCCAGCATTTATAATGGTGTTAATATATAAAAAGGTGTTTTTAATTTATATGGGGGTGCTCAGTGGCTTGCTATGTGAAAGGGGTCACAAGTAAACATTTGAGAGCCACTGGTCTAGACCAGTGGTGGCCAACCTGTGGCTCTTCAGAAGTTAACTCCACAGCTGGAGCTATAGGTGCCAACTTTCCAGTGTGCTGGGGTGCTCACTGCTCAAACCCTGGCTCTGCCCCAGGCCCTGCCCCCCACTTCACCCCTTTCCCTGAGCCTGCCATACACTTGCTCCTCCCTCCCCCCACCTGAGCCTCCTGCACACCACAAAACAGCTGATTAGGAGGTGCTGATCAGCAGGGCTGCTGGAGGGTGGGAGGTTGAGAACATTACTGTGGCTCTTTGGCCATGTACATGGGTAAATTCTGCCGCCTCCTCAGGCTGGCCACCCCTGGTCTAGACTACATGCTAGGTCACTTGGTGTGATTTTTCATACCCCTGAGTGACAGTTATACCAACCTTAACCCCCTGTGTAGGCAGCACTACATCAGTGGGAGAGCTTCTCCTAGTGACGTAGCTAATCTCTAGTGGAGCTGGAAAGAAGCCAATGGAAGAACTATCAGCTTAAAGAGCCTTCACCAGATGCAGTGCAGCTCCAAGTCTGTAGAGGAGGCCTGCCCATAGCAAATTCAGATCCTGCATGTACAGGAAAATTCTTGCTTCCTCTACCACCCCTAGAAGATTGAGGAGGAATATTCTTTAATCCCCTGGTGTCTTCAAAAGGATTTGATACAATACTGAACTGGGACTGCATCGTACCTTAAATCTTTCCTCAACTGCTACATTTTTACATGGAGACCCGAGAGCCCTGCAATAGGATTAGCAGCGTTTGATCCCCAAAAGGTAGTGTTATGGTGAGAAAGTCTCTGCATCAGCTTTGCACTAGTCTATACCTGCTGGGCTGTTCAAAAGGGGTCAGGGCTCCTCAGCAATGTTTAGTACAATACATTTTACCAAGTAAAATTTGTCTGCTAGTAAGCAGATATCTGCATTCCCAAAGCAAGTTAGGAGATTTAGAGACAGTGCTTGTGCACGTGAGACTACTGGAAGTCAATATTGGCATGTACAAATTGGCCAAGATGAACAATTCATGCATTTAAGTAACTAGCATGTTAGTCTTCATTATATACTGTATATGTACACTTTAATAGAGGTCAAATCAGAAATAGTGGTCAGAAGAGACCAATTCTCTGTATAAGAGTTCCTGCACTATAAGAGGAGATTCCTACATGTTGGGTAGATGTTGAAAAACTGCAACAATTCTCCAGGTCTAAATAGTTGACCTTGGTGTCAAAATTTAGAGTGCCATTAGGCTATGACAGCATTGCCCAGTCAGCTACTAGAAATCCTTCTGGACAATGTGGCAGATGCAAAAATCCCATTCAAGTATCCTAAGCCCTAGGGGTAATGCCAAGAGGTTTGTATGTAGATTTGAGGAATGCTCTTGCTTGTAAGAAGCCAGGAAGAGTAGAGAAGCGTCCTCTATTTTTTGCTTGTGAAGGAACCAAGTGTAGACATTATAGAAGTCCCCATATCAAATCCTAGCAATACAAGCAAGGCTTGAGAGAGAGAGAGACTTACTCTAGCACAGCTGTTAGTCTTGATTCGTAATACTAATCCTAGAGTTGCAGTTTTAAATGAGACAAGTTCTTAGTTGATGGCAACCATTAGACTTCACCTGAGAAGGAGCTGAAGCAAGACTTGCCTGCTTACCTAGTCTAAGCACTGTGTTACAAGATGACTGTAGTGAAAATTCACTGAGATCACATGCAAAGCACTATGTTTTGGAATAATCAATTGCACAAATTCAAAGTGGGAAATGACTGCCTAACTATGAAGAAAAGGTACAGCAGAAAAGGATCTGAGGAATAGAGTGGATCACACTAAATGTGTGAGTGTAATAGTGCTGCAAAAAAGCAAACATTCTGGGATGTATTAGCAGGAGTATTGTAAGCAAGATGCAAATAATTCTTCCACTGTATTTATCAGGCCTCAAAACTGGAGTACTGTGTCCTGCTCTGGGCACCACACTTTGTTAAAGATAGACATATTGGAGCAACAAAAAATTCAAGGTCTAGAAGATGTGACCTATGAGAAAAGATCAAAAGAATGGGATTTGTTTAGTCTGAAGAGAAGACTGAGGTAGGACATAAGTCTTCAAGTACATTAAAAGGTTGTTACAAGAAGGGTGACAAGTTGTTCCTATGTTTAGCTACCCCTACAGCTAGGAAGTTTTTCCTAACATCTAACCTAAGTCTCCCTTGCTGCAATTTAAGTCCATTACTATGTATCTGGTCTTCAGTAGTTGAGAACGCATTACCTAGGGAAGCTGGGCAATGTCATTGGATGTTTAAGAACAGGTTAGACAAGCCTGTCAGAGGCTATCTAGGTAATATTCAGTCTTGCTTCACAGCAGTGAACTGGACTAGATCTATCAAGGTCCCTTGCAGTCCAGCATTTCTATGACTAAATAGCCACTGTGTTTTAATTGGTTTCAGAGTAACAGCCATGTTAGTCTGTATTCGCAAAAAGAAAAGGAGTACTTGTGGCACCTTAGAGACTAACCAATTTATTAGAGCATAAGCTTTCGTGAGCTACGGCTCACTTCCTCAGATTGACAGCCTTGTTCACTTAGTGACAAGAAACAGGTGCTTAACTAGCAACTCAATGCTACTAGATTTTCTATTGGTGCAAGATGTTTCCTTTAAACTTTATGTACATGAAAACTTTTCAGTGTCTTGATTCACTTCAGATTTGCAGGCTTAACAAAGTAATGGTGCCCTAAATGTGAACTCTCCTTTAAGAGATGGTCTTGTCACAGCTTTCAGCCTGAGGCCACTGCTCCCAGGAAAGCACTCCAAAACCCCATGGTCACAAGTAGAAGGAAAAAGAAGCTCAGCTCCTTCTATACTGGAAGACAGTAGTCCTCCAATCCAGTAAGCAAAGCTCATCTAGACAGCTCTTCTCCCCCATAAAAGATTTTAAACAACTTATAGCATAATGTAACATCCCACATTTGGCTTTGTACCATCAGATATTCTGTCCTGATGGAAGTCTAACCAGTTTTTATAGGAAGAGGATATGAAGTAGCAGGGACTCATCCCCACTTTCACCTACTGCATGGCTAGCTATGGGTATGCTTGAAGCCATAAAAGGAACATAAGCAGTTCTCTGTGGTCCCAGTTCCACCCCCCTCCCACCCTTGCTGTAGCCCATCCCTAGGAAATGGGATTGACACCACTCAGGAGACAAACTGAGAAGTATTACTCTTCTCCTTGTGCCCAAGAGGAGTCTTTAAATCTGTTTCATTTTCTGGTTATCTTACTGGGAGTCATGGGTACAGCAAGTTTAACCCTGTAGACGCAATAGTCACTGACATTTATTCTATGTCTACTAGCACTGAACTCTAGCTGACCCATATCTGGTGTCTTCTGTCTGGAGTTCAATTGTACAAATCCACTGATTGTTCTGTTCAAGTACCTTAAAAGCAACTCAGATTTGAGGGCCCTGTTGTCAGTGCATAGATAGCACTTCTGTAAACCCACCATCTCACAAACTGAGAAGTCATGGGCAACCATACAGTGGGAAGCATTCCATGCATGGGACAAACATGTCCTCCAACACAAGTGCATGGCCACTTAGTTATGGCTAACAAAGACTCCATAATGCTACAAATACACAAGCTAATAATCAAATTTGAGTGTTCACTGTGTCTGCTTAGTTTATTTGTGGGCCAAGTAGCAGAGATTCTCCCTCCCACTGTTTGAGTTCCTTTGATCCCAGGCTAGCAGTGCACTTCAGAGTAGTTTCCATAGGGTGTGGAACCAGCTATGGTATACCTTTGTGAAGTCTATTTTGGATGGGAAAATAATTCAGAGACAAGCAATAGACACTAAAACATAAGTTTGAAATAAACAACTGAGGAGGAGCATCCAGACCAGGTGGACATACAAGACTGAGCAAATGGAGGTTGCCATTGACTGTCAGTTAACGGTGAGGACAGAGTTTTCTACAAGGAAAAGGATTGCACAGTAGCCTGTCTTTCAGAAGGGAACTTGTTGCCCAAGGGAGAGGATTACATGGACAGACTAAGCCAGGGTTTCTCAACCCATGGGGTGTGACCTAAAATTGGGTCACTGAAGTGTTTCAAAGGGTCCTGCCCCTCACTAATCCTGCAGTAGTAGCTCCCGCAGTTCTGGTCCCATGGGGCTGGTTGGGCTCAGCTGCCTGCTCCAGGTGCTGCACAGGGTCACAGTGCTGCTTGTGTTTGGTCCAGCTGCCCTTTGTTATGATGGGGAGCCAGCCAAGCCCAGTTGGAGTGAGTGGTACTGTGACTCCATGCAGCTCAACATGGGAAGCAGGGAACTGATCCCAGCCAGTTTTGTGGGACAGGAACCACCACTATGGCACACAGGGTGCTTGTTTAGTGTATATTCTATGTTGGGGGGAATGGCTCAAGCCCTAAAAAGTTGATAATCACTAGAGTAAGCCACCTTAAACTTTAGGAGGACCTTTCAGGTTAGGGTTGAAGTCTGGTGACAAGGCAATATGGGAAGCTTTTGCTACAAATTGCATATGTCAGTAGCTGTAGAGTACTTCAGTGTTAAAAACCAAATTGTATTGGCTTTGTTTCACCAAGCCTGTGTCTTCACTGTAAAAAAACCCTCTTAAGTAAAATAAAGAGTCACTAAAATCTTAGAGGCCCCCTCCTTGAAGTTTACACTTTGAGGCAACTATGCCTCTCAGCTAAGTCTCCAGTAAGATTATGTACTGGGTTGGGGAATACATATTTCTTATCCTGTGATAGAGGCTCCTTTTTAAGCAGGGAGACAAAGCCTAAGTTTTAGTATATAAACTCCAGTCTGTTGGACAGTTTAGTGTGGTTACCATCACTAATCCTGGCAACTTGACACCAAGTTGATCAGTTTTAATGTAACCTGTTAAATGGAATTCACTTATGGAGTCTTCCTCTCCTAAACTTGTTCTGTCAGCATCTATTGCTGTGCTGCGAAGGCTTCCTACAGTCATTACTGACAAACCCAGTCCCAGCAGACTGGCCCATAAGACACTTTTGCTCAAGCTTTTGTTTTAATGCAGTTCTGGTCCCATAGATTAAATCTAATCAGCCTCTCACCAAGCCTTGAATGAAATCCCTCTCCTTGTCCCTGCTATGCAGCATTTTGTAATCGGCACCCAGCACAATTGCTTACATCTGCACAGTAAGCATCACTACATTTAGTAGCAGTTAATATTTTGGGCAGATTGTATCCTCCTGCAACTTTAGGATAAAATCATAAAGTTATCCAGTCAATACACCCTCAACCGCTACTCCAACAGGCTCTCATTTCTACCTCCAATACACACCAGAATGCACCCCAAACTCCAAAATTGCACTCTAAGCAAAACAAGTGACCTCATGCATTTGAGAAGGCAACACAGCCTTAGTGTTGCTGAGGTACAATGAATATTGAGCAACACAATTGCTGACATGTTTTAGGAGTTGTCTGGAAGACAAATGTCAGATACCCTCCTGATAATGTTTAGTCAGAAAGCTTTGGTAAAGTATCCTCAAACAGAGATCAGCTTGTAGCAGATATCACAGTAGTTTTCCTGAGTAGCTTGATCTGATTTCTGCAAGCTCAGTGCTTTAGATCTTAGCATTAGAGTTCTTTAGGAAGTCTATTTACATAGATCTGTGCTTGCAATTTAAGGCCAATATTTGCCCAAGTGCAGTTTTCACTTCAGTGCAACTAGTAGGTTGTCTGAGGTTTGACACTTATTGGAAGTAAAGTGACTTCAGTTAGTAGGTATTAGTTTGTTGGTTACCAATTTTCTAGAATAGACAACATTATGCTTCTGTCAGCTCAGTTGCTTTAGACCTCACGATGTCTGCTTGGAGTGTCCTTCTCTTCAGGTTTCAGAGTAGCAGCCGTGTTAGTCTGTATCCGCAAAAAGAAAAGGTGTACTTGTGGCACCTTAGAGACGAACCAATTTGAGCATAAGCTTTTGTGAGCTACAGCATGCATCTGATGAAGTGATCTACAGCTCACAAAAGCTTATGCTCAAATTGGTTCGTCTCCAAGGTGCCACAAGTAGGCCTTTTCTTCTCTTTAGGAGAGGGTATAGTCAAAGCTGCTCACTTCAGCTAGGGTAGAATGTTCAGCAGCACTTCTATACAAGTGAGGTCTGGCTTGAAGACTACTTTAAGGGGATGGACCATGAAGTTCAGGTAAAGAGATTGAGGGTCCACAGCCCAAGTTCATTTTCTGAACTTGTGCATATACTGCCTTGTCTCATCTGTTAAGAACATTAAGCTGTAGAACAGTTTGACAGCTCTGGGGACTTAAGGTCTTTATGTAACCTGCACAGGATGCTCTACATGGTAGAACCTTGCAGTATGGATTGTGTTGCTGCAGCACAGTGCTCCAATCAGTAAGGAGACATGAAAACTGAGCCTGCGCAAACTAGTCAGTTCACTGGAACATTGCTGCTCCAAGCTAGCATAGTTCAAGGGAGCGCCTATGGGCAAAAACAATATAGGTATAATATTGATAGGACAGGGATGACATTTACAAAAATGAAGGGAAGTAGCTTGCCTAGTTTTAGAGAAGGCCAGTAGCCAAAATAAACTGTTTGCAGTAAGGTTTCTTAACCCTCTGCCACTGGAAAGTAGGATGGAAAGATGATCTGTCAACAAGTGAAGTTCAAGCATCAGCTAGGTTTGCACAATTACCAGAAAGTCATGAGTGAATAATTAATGGCTTCTTTAATCATTTCCCCTACCTAGTAAGCTATGGTGCCAAATAAAAACTTATGTTTCCAATTAAAAATGCAACCAGGCATTAGACTTGAGTATTTTTCTATACTGTCTAGTAGTTTAGAATAAGGGCACTATACAACCCAGTTTTAACACTCAATTTTAGTTCTATTGACTTTCCTGTTAGAACAGTGAGCAACAGCATTGAGTCCAAATACTACATAAGTGCAAGGAGAGTTTGATATTTAGAAGTCAAGTTAGATTTTCTTGCTCCTTTGAGAGACGAAGGTATAGAAGCATTTTTTACCTTGTGCAAGATGCCTTATTCATCCTACTTCACCCACAGTTCACTGAAGCTAGAACATGGTGGGGGATTTTTAGATTAATCCCTCTTCAGCAGTATCATAGGCATATGAACTACTGGTTTCCAGATGTGTGTATTGTGACTAAGCCTGAACCGTTATCCATTTGGAAGTTACCCATTTCATAAGAGTATTACACTCTTGCTTGAAGGGTTATGTTTTAGTTGCATGCCAACAAATTGAGATCCTATGCAGATTTCATCAGTATAATCTACATATTAGACCATGAACTCGCACTTCATAATGTAGTCACTCAAGTATGATGCTAATTAAAGCAAGCTGTATAATTTTTACAGAGTCACCAAATGTGTATGCTAGCTCCCATGTAATTAATCTTTCTTTCCTTTGTCTTATCATTGTGTTCCTTGTTATGGAGTTCATTACTCTCATGAGTCTTATTGACAAGAAGGTTTCCTATAAAAGTCATGCACAACTATGAAGCCTTTAAATAAACAAGCACATTGTTCAAAAAAAAAAAAAAAGTCTAGTCTAATCTACCATGCCATAGCTAGCAACATGAAATTTTCCAATGTTCATTTGCAACTTAAGATAGAAGTATCACTACCAGACAATAGTGAATTAAGACTTCAAAGTTTGTTCAGTTGAGGAATTTATGTTGGTCAAAGTGTCAGCCTGATATTTTAAATTATCTGGTTTGATTACTTTTGAAGCAACATTGTCAATTTACAAAAAGAAAAGGAGTACTTGTGGCACCTTAGAGACTAACCAATTTATTTGAGCATGAGCTTTTGTGAGCTACAGCTCACTTCATCAGCTGTAGCTCACGAAAGCTCATGCTCAAATAAATAGGTTAGTCTCTAAGGTGCCACAAGTACTCCTTTTCTTTTTGCGAATACAGACTAACACGGCTGTTACTCTGAAAATTGCCAATTTAGTGAGCTTGAGACCTGTCAGACTCAAGACCTTGTCTTCACTAGGGAAGAAAGCAGAGTTAAAATCCTAGAGAAGACAAGGCAGTTGCTTTCATGTGACAAAGCCATTAACAACCACTAACTCATCTGAAAGCAAATGGTGGTTTTCTTTAGGATCTTAATTCATTAGAACTTGCATTTAAGTCACCTTTGTTCCTAGTGAAGGATCACCCTGCCCAAGCATTGCTTGTTAACTCTACAGCAGCTAAACACCAAGTATAGCTCCTAAGAGGTTTAAGAAAAATGTGCTTTATGCCACATTTGAAAGATTCCAGCTATGCCCCCAGAAAGAACTACTGGGGATTTCAGAAGATTAAGGTCTATAATGAGGGGGAGTGTGGTCAACCACAGCAACTTCCACCTATTCCTCCTTCATAATAAGCTTCACTGAGAGGAGTTCCCTTCTCTTTGGGATCGGCTTAATGGAGACAAATAAGGTTTCTTCCCTCACCCTGCCCCTCCAGCCCTTCCCTCTTTCCAAACTCTTCCCTGCCCCCATTCAGGCAGACCACCAAACAGAAGTCCTCTACCCATAGTTCACAAGGGTAAGAGACCTCTCTTTCAAGAGCTGAGCAGCTGATAAAACTTAACCTTCTGATCATTGGTCGGTCAACTCCCACCCCTCTAGTCTCCAGAGGTCATCCTGGCAGTTACAGGCCAGTAAGCTTAATTTCAGAAGCAGGCAAACTGATTGAAACTATAAAGAACAGAATCAGACATACAGCTGAGCACCATTTGTCAGGTAAGCACAGTTTTTGTAAAGAGAAATCATGCCTTGCCTATCAGAATTCTTTGAGAGTCAATACACAGACAAGGGTGATCCAGTAGATCTAGTGTCAAAGGCTTTCCAGAAAGTCTACGATCAAGGTCCCTCAAAGACTCTTAAGCCAGCTAAGCAAACATAGGATAAGAGGGAAGGTCCTCTCATGGATCAGTAACTGGTTGAAAGTCACAAAACAAAGGATAGGAATAAATGATCGTTTTTCAGACTAGGAAGACATAAATAGAAAGGTTCCCCAGATATCTGTACTGGGACCAGTATTGTTGAATATATAAGCGATTTGCAAAAACGGTATAACAATGAAGTGAGTAATTTTGTAAGTCCAAAGCAGACTGCAAAGTTACAATGGATCTCAAAACTGGGTGTCTGGACAATAAAATGGCAGATAAAATTCAATGTTGATAAATGCAAAGTAATGCATATTGGAAAATATCAACATACAAAATGATCTGGATCCAAGTTACCTGTTACCACCCAGAAAAGATCTTGGCGTCACTGTGGATAGGTCTCTGAAAATGTATGCTCAATGTGTAGTCAAAAAAGCTAACAATGTTAGGAAAGGGGCAGAGAAAATAGTGCTACCACATAAACCTATTTATGTTCACATCCTGAATACTACATATCCCATGTTCTGGTCACCCCACCTCAAAAAGATTAGAATTGGAAGAAGTACAGAGAAGGGCAATAAAAATGCTTTAGGGTATGGAACAGATTCCATATCAGGAAAAATTTTTAAAAAATGGACTTCAGTTTGGAGAAAGAGAGAGGGAATAGGAAGAGGTCTATTAAACCATGAACGGTGTGGAGAACTTGAATAAGGCAGTGTTATTTACACCTTCACAGAACAAGAACCAGGAGTCACCCAATTAAATAAATAGGCAGAAAGTTTAACACAAAAGGAAGTACTTCTCCACATAGTCAACTTTCGGAACTCCTTGCCAGGGGATGTTGTGAAGACCAAACACTATAACCATTCAAAACAAATCAGATAATTTCATGAAGGATAGGTTCATCAATGGCTATTAGCCAAGATGGTCAGGGATGCAACCCCATGCTCTGGGAGTCCCTAGCCTCAGATTGCCAGAAGCAGATAGTGGATGGATCACTTGATTGCTTCCCCCCTCCCCCCCCCCATTCCCTCTGAAGCACCCGATATTGGCCACTGATGGAAGACGGCACACTGGGCTAGATGGACCACTGGTCTGACCCCATATGGCCACTCTTGGGTTGAGCTGCAAGGAAACCATTAGGCACTCCATGCCCACAACCATGTCATCTGGAGAGTGACCACTGGCTAAGGCCTAATCAACTTTGGCATCTGGAGCATCCATCAAGTCCTTGAGACGAGGGGGGAGTATGTCCGAGGCTGTTCAATATAACACCTTAGTGTTAAGGCCACACAACTCAAGTCTTGAGCAACACTGCCTATCCAGGCACCCTTTGTTATAGAGGTGAGCATAACATCCAAATTATAGTCCCAACCCAAGAACAGCTAGCTGTTCCTTTGCTAGCATTTGCCTTCACTTCAAAAGGGCCAGAGGTCTGCTCTGTAGTTTTGCCAGTTAATACTGTCTATAGCAAGCCAATGAAAGATCAGTGATGGCCTTAGCTTGTTTTCAATGGAATCAGCAGTGGGACCTTCATTAACAGCATAACCCCTGCAAAGCACTCAAATCACAGCAGCTGAGAGAGTGCCTCTACCTGCAGGGACAGATGCAGCACAGCAAATCCTGTCTTCCTGAAGAAGGCAGACAGTCTTCACTTTCCCTATGGGTAGGAATAGGCCTAGCCATCCTCTGGCCAGGCCGGAGCCCTTGGGGTAGGCAAAGTTGGGGTTTAAGTCTCAGGGAGTCACATAAGGCAGCACAACTGTGCCAGAGCACCCTGGGATTTAGCCAGAACTCCCCCACACCAAGAGCCACAGCACAGATTTGTTAGAGACCCTGGTAAAGGCCCCCTGCCTTGGTAGCTGCCTCTAGTCAGCACTAGGAAAAAGCAGCCAGATGAGCTGGTTTGGCAAGCACCAGCCGAGCCCCACACACCTGCCTTGGGAGTGTCAGCTCGGCTCCTCCTTGGGGGCCCGCCCAGCCACCGGGGACAGGCTCCACCACACCCCAGCGCGGGCTCCCGACCCAGAGGGAGCCCTTCCCCTGCCCAGGGTCACCGCCAACACCGGGCAGCCCAGGAAGGAGGGCGCGGACGCGCCCTTCCCCACCCCCGCCGGGGGAGCAGTGCAGGCTCCTGCGGGCAGCGGGAGCCTGGCCGAGGGTCACTGGCCGGGGGGCGGCCACAGCCCGGCGGTCACACGACCGCCCTGGCGCCACGGCCCTAGCCCGCAGCAGGAGCCAGCGAGCGGCCCGAGAGCCGCGCCAGAGGTGCGGGCCGCCCGGCTAGGGCGAGCGACACACCCCACGCCCGGGGTGGGCGAGCCCCCTGGCCGACCCGCCGTCCCAGCCCGCGGTCGCCCGGCTTGCTCCCTCCCCCGGCCGGCCGGCCGGACTCACCGATGGAGACCAGCTTGATGCTCTCCCGCTCCAGGAACTCGAGCGCCACCGAGACGTTCTCCAGCTGCATCTGGCGGAAGGTGGGGCGCTGGTGGTACTTGCGGTACATGCGCTTCTGGCTCAGCACCTCCAGCAGCGCGATGAGCCGCAGCCCGTCGCTCAGGTCGCTCTGCAGGTTGCCGATGCGCTTGTTCACGCAGCGGAGGTGCTCGTTGCACCAGCGGGTGAACGTGTTCTGCTGGATGCGCTTCCAGGGCGCGTCCTCCGCCAGGTCCTTCTCGGTCACCGGCATGTCCGCCTGCTGCTCCGCCTCGCTGCGGCCCGCGGGCGGCGGCTGCTCTAGCCGGCGAAACTGCAGGGTCTGGCTCCGCGGGCTGCCGCCGCCGCTGCTCCAGCCTCTGCCGCGAGCCCCCTGGCCCCGCGCCTGCGTGCTGCTCATGCTGGGGCGGCCGCCCCGCCCCGCCCCGCCCTCTGCGGGGGATGAGCGAGCAGGCTCCGCCCGGGCGCGCTCCCGCCTCCTGGGCGGCGGCGAGCTCAGTGCTGAGGGCCCGCCGACAAACCTGCGGGCAAAGGGGCAGCGGCGTTAGCAATCCCCCCCCAGGAAGGGTCCGGGCTCCCCCTCCCCTATACCGAGGCCCCGCCTGTACGTACTCCGAGCTGGATGAGGCACCTGCCTGCTCCCCGGGCTTTAAATACTGTCCGGGGCTTGGGCCCCGGAGGGAGGAGCAGCAGGCGGCCAGAGGTGAGCACAGCTGTGCCGAGGTCAGAGAACCCAAGCTGTGAGTGCAGCCCCTTGTCATATCATTAGGAATCGGGGGTCGTCAACGCCTCCTACCTCGCCCTCGCCCTCGCCGGATCTTTGTCCCCTTCGGCTGCGTGAAGAACGTCTGCTGCTTCGTTACCATCTAGCACTGAGATGAGAGACCTTCTGGTGCCAAATCTCCTAACTAGCGAGGAGGGAAACGCCCTCACTTTGCATTATTACTTTACTGCATTGTTCTATAAACTCAGCCCCTCCAGGGGTGGTGCAGGATTTTGTGATCTAAAGAGGCGTGGGAAAAGGTTGGGTGTGTAGCTAAACTAGTGGGGATAGCTTGCAAACACTTTGATATTTGCAAAAAGAAAAGGAGGACTTGTGGCACCTTAGAGACTAATCCGATGAAGTGAGCTGTAGCTCACGAAAGCTTATGCTCAAATAAATTGGTTAGTCTCTAAGGTGCCACAAGTCCTCCTTTTGTTTTTGCGAATACAGACTAACACGGCTGCTACTCTGAAACTTTGATATACGGTTATACAGGGCCAAGATTGGCGTGGAGGCCCATGTGGTTAAGACCCCTGGGGACTTACCCATTCTATTCCTCAGTTTCCCCATGCATTAAATGAGGATAACAGTGCTGTACATCCCGGGAGTGTTGTTGGCCTTCATTTGTTAGGGCTGGTCTACATGTGGTTTTTGTACCAGATTTTTTCAGTGTAACCGTCTAATAGTGTGGATGCACTTATGCTGGTGTAAACCAAATAAAGACTGTTAAATTGGTACAAGCACAGTGTGTAGATGAGCTTTTGATGTTTGTAAAGTGCTTGGTGATCTTTGCATGAGAAGCAGTAAATAAAAACAAAGTAGCATATAGGTGCAAGTTTTGATTACTTGTCTTATATTCTTAAAAACAGTGACATTCTTTGTTATAAAATGTGGTAAAATAACCTCGCCATTAAAATCCAGTAGATGTAATGTAAGGAGTACAATACCTTTGTGTACATCCCAATTGCTGTTTCATTATTTTTAAGGGAGTGTCAGTGCTCATAACAGCAACAATAGCTTATAGAACTGATTCTGCAATGAGCTCCGTGCATGTGGGTGCACATGTCCATCTGCACAGAACAAGATGCAGGATGCAGATTCCAAATCATGCACACTGAGGATTTGCCACAATTTCAGCCTTTGGCGGCCATCCCTCATATAGCTGTGCCTTTGCAAAACCCCTAGTGTAGACAGGTTTAAGTGCTGCAAACCATCATTTGCAATAATGCAGTTTACTCCAGTTTCAAGCATGGGTAAGCTCCGCAGGTCAAAATAGAGGCTTTAGCTGTCCACAATAGCGTTTTGTAGCATTGCAGCCATACTAGGGCTGGCCGCCACTGGTGGTCATCTAGGCAAATCCCCAATGCAGACAAGGCCTCCAACTTTAAACTCTTTGGAGCTGAGATTTGTTTTCTTATATGTCTGTAAAATGCTATGTACCCCAATGGTGCTATTTAAAGGATAGGAGTTCTAACTTGGGGCAGGGACCGGCTCCTTTATTATGTTTTTACACCGTGTAGCATAGTGGGGTCCCGATCTCAGCTGGGACCTCCCAGAGCTACTGTAATAAAAATAATCATTAATAAATAACTTTACACCTCCAGTGTCAGTAATACTCAGTACATTCAGAAATAATGATTGAAACCTTAATTTGTGAAATCCCTATAACTAATCCTGAATCAGATCATGAATTCCTTCCCCAATAGGCAAATTTCAAACCCTAATAAACAAACTCTGAACCTTAATATAAATATTCAAACTGGATAAAACCAAATCTAATCCCCATAAAGAAAAAAATGTGTAAATACCATACATTTTTAAGTGGCATATTAAAAGCCTGGCAGACAGGGCAGATGGTTTTGTGGTTAATACACAAGGGTGGGACTCAAAAGACCAACTTTCAATTCCTGCATCTGCCACAGACTTCCTGTGTGATCATGGACGAGTCATGTAGGCCCTAATCTCGCAAACACGCACTGGTGTTTACGTCAATGAGACTGTTCATGTAGTTTAGTTAAAGCTAAGCAGGCTCGGGGCCTTAATGTCACAAGAGGTATGTCTACACAGCACTTAAACACACGTGGCTGCCTTGTGTCAGCTGACTCAGACTCATGGGGCTCGGGCTATGGGGCTATAAACCTGCAGTGTAGACGTCTGAGTCTGTTGACCCTGGATATCTACACTGCAGTTTTATAGTCCCACAGCCCAAGCCTGAGTTAGCTGACATGGGTCAGTCACAGGTGTTCAACTGCAGGGTAGACATACCCTTATATCTCAGGTTTCAGAGTAGCGGCCGTGTTAGTCTGTATTCGCAAAAAGAAAAGAAGTACTTGTGGCACCTTAGAGACTAACAAATTTATTTGAGCATAAGCTTTCGTGAGCTACAGCTCACTTCATCAGATGCATTCAGGGGATCACCTTAGAGACTAACAAATTTATTTGAGCATAAGCTTTCGTGAGCTACAGCTCACTTCATCGGATGCATTCAGGGGATCCCCTGAATGCATCCGATGAAGTGAGCTGTAGCTCACGAAAGCTTATGCTCAAATAAATTTGTTAGTCTCTAAGGTGCCACAAGTACTCCTTTCCTTGTATCTCAGTTTCTCCATATGTAAAATGGATATGATGATAATTGATGGTACTTTCTTCCTCCCTAGCCTCTTGGTCTATCTTATCTATTTGGACTGTAAACTCTTTACAAGAGGGACTGTGTCCTACTATGTGATTATACAGTGCTTAGCACAATGGAGGCCTGATCTTCATTTGTTACTTCTAGGTGCTACCAGACAACTACTAATATTAATAATTGTTAAAAGGACATCTACGATAACACTGTGTTTTTAGAAACACCAAACAGGGCTTGAGCTCTCACCCATTTATTCTGACTAATGTATTGGCGTACCACTCCCTTCCACAAAAGTACAACTTGTGATTTGTTTCTGACTCATTTGATGACAATAAAGAATCAATAGGACTACCTTATTTGGAGTTGTCACATCATAATTTCCCCCAGTTTAGTGGTATTTTTCACTGCAAATATGTGACATTAAAGGGTATAGTCAGCTTTCTATATAAGCCTTCTCCCCTAATTAAAAACCCTTATCTATCAAGTATAGTAGTTTGATAAGAACAGCCCTGATCCTGCAAATATATACACATGTACTCAACTTTACTAACAGTAGTAGTTCCACTGATTTCAAATTGAGTACATCTATACGTGTTTGCAGCATCGGGCCCATTGTTAATATGTTTTATAAGTATATCAACACACTATTTTCTTTAAAACACAAACTCATACCTGTTACATGACTCTGACTTTGAAGATGCTAGAATGTGTCATAGGAAACAAATCTATTAAAACATCATAAATATAATTTTATAAAACTGTCCTGCCTTCTGGACATAAAATTAAATACCAATTAAATACCAATTATTAAATTATTTACCAATTCTCAATTATTTCTTTAAAAGTTTTTTAATGACAAGACCTTTATTATAATGAAGTGCAAGGGTATTCTGGATTATCTATAGAGAAATCTAAAGGTTTTTTTTCAAACAATATCATTTCTCTGATGTAAACATATCTGCTAGGAAATAGAATTAGACCACCCAAAACAAAGATAAAAGTGATATTAACTAATATTTGAACCCAATTCTTTTTGGTAAGAGAGTAGCAAACAGTTTAAAACAGATCTAGATAACAGGTAATCAATATGTAACAAAAATTAAAATGAACTGAGCTCAATGAGTCATATTTTATGGTCTACCACCTATTTCCTTTTTTTAAAAAATATGATTGGCTCAAACACTGACTAAGCACTGAGTAAGAATGTTCAGCTCTAGCCTAATATTTACTTAGGCCCAGCTCCTCTGAGCTATTCAGATGCCTAATTCCCACTGAAATCAATGGGAGTTAAACACCTAAATGCCTTTGAGGCTCTGGGCCTTCGTGTTTTAAGTGAAAAACTAAACAGTGGGAGAACTATGCCAAACGGTAGTTTGCATGCCCATGTTACCCATGTGCCATGGGCACAAGTTGGTATAGCACAGAACAATATGTGATAGAAGCTATGAGGTGGGCCTGTTTCAAAGGCTACTCTGCACTTCATCGTATGATTTGTATTCCTAATTGTGTATCAACCTTAGCACAGGTTGGGGGAGGTTTTCCCTTTGCCATATAGCAACCCTTTCAACAGCAGGATTTATCAATTGTTTATAACATTTTAACTTCAGCAGTTTTTGCTGTAGTCCTGCTCAAAAAAGTATGGTGTCAAAAGTTACAATGGAAAAAAATGTTATATTTTTCATTCTTCTGTAACTTAAAAATTGTGAAAGGCATTTTGCTCAAACTTTCCAAAAAAGTTCACCTTTAGCACAGAAAATGTCAACCCAAAAGATGAGTGTTTCATAACATTTTGAGCATGTGCAAACAGGGGATTTTAATTAAAATTGTTTTGCATTTTATACATCTTTCCCTTACTTCTCTATCCTCTATATTATTGCAAGTATATTAATGTTTGCATTGAAGAAATACCTTACCTATATATTTGTACTAGTAAATGTGTGTTTATATGACTATATACATATACACATAAATATTGCAACACAATAGTCAAGAGTAGATCCTGTTTCTTTTATTTGTTCTACTTGGCAATTATTGAGTTACAATGTTTCCTCACCAGCCCTTCTATTGCACAATTACACATCTATGTAGAGGGGAGAACTTCATCACTATTATTTTCTCCTTCAGTAGTTTTTTTCCATAATTTTTTATCACTGTTTGTTTATAATAGTTCAATGAAAGCCTGAAAATGAAATGTGCTCCTTTATTTTAAAAACAGTGTTCTTCTGTTGCAGTATACACATTGGTTTGTTATTATGGGACTGCTCAGAGTATTTTGGATCAGAGGTGCTATAACAACACATGAAATGTAATGTATTATAATTCTGGGCTACTGACATTTAATTTATGTGTTAAAAAACAACACTGAATTATGTTTTGAAATAAAATGTGACATACCAGTTTTCAGACTGACATGGAATTACTTTGCAACTAGGAATTACAAAACCAAAAAGGTACAAGAAACTTTGGGTCTGCCAGTCTTGACAATGGGTCTGACCCCCCGTGACCTTTGTGGGAGTTTTGCCTAAAGTTCCACTGATAGAAAATAGCCTCATCACAAATTATATATGATATACATAGCTTGGTGCTAAACATGTCACAGAAACAAAGTGTCCTTAAATGTTAATACTGTACTGAACTGGCTAATACCTATGCCATTGCCATCTGGTTGATGGAATCAGAAGTGCTGAAATGTATGTCAGAGAACCTGTACTGCTATTCATTAACTGACATTTTCTCTTGGCTCCTTTGGAAGAGGATGGATTCTTGGAGCAGGAGGATCTGAGTTCTGTCTCTCCTGCTGGAGCTCTGTGTATATGTAGAGGAACGTATTTCTTTTCTGTGTATATGTAGAGGAACGTATTTCTGCTATTTCTTTGTATATCTCATCACAGAAAGAAAATGTAAATGTAAAAGAACTCTCTAGTGTAAGAATGTATCTCCTCTCAGTAGCAATATGCTGGGAAAAGCCAATGATATTCTACTTTATCCTTTAGAAAATCCTCTTTCAAATCCAAATCAGACAAAATGGAAATAATGCTTCACACCCCAAACTACAGGAGTACAACTTGCTTCTGAATCCCTAGTTCTCACTCATGACAAAAGCATTAAGCTACTAAAATGAAGTGCTACTTAAGAGTTCTAGCTGAAAATTACATCTTGGAGATATGTGTTGATTAGTATTGGGGTCAAATTAGGGATTGAGGTATCATGCAAAGATTGCTGTATATAGTCTTCCATTCCCCACAGAATCCCTTAAATTACCGCCAAATTACAAGGCATATGCCTTCTAGAAAGAATTGTCCAACTAGAACTCAGCAAAAGGACTTTATGTTACATACTTGTGCTTGTTTTTTTCTGAAGACTCGTGTTAGGGATAGGGAAAGCAGCTCTCAACTCTCCTTGTTTCTTTAAGGAGTGGTCTTTTTAAACTTCATTTCCATCAGAGGGAGGGTGTGGAAAAGACACTGTTGCTAGCATTCATTGATATTATTAAACTGAAAGCACATGATTGTGGGTGACTAATGCAGTCTAAGTTTTGCTTCATAATAACCAACTTTATCATAGCTTCATGTGATTGTGTTCTTGGATCACTCAGAATCATATATTGCTTATGAAATAGATCCCAGACATCTTGGATACAGTGCATACTTTCATTACAAAACTTTTTTGCATTCAATAGTAACTGATTGCCTTGATTTTAGGAGAGGAAAGAATGAAAATATCAAACGTTAATTGATCATATGCAGAGTTTTGGGAAAGTGGGTGTCACTATAGCTAAATATAGTGGACTTTGTTTCAGTTGGTGGAAAGATTGCTCTCTGTTTTTTGACACAGTTGCAATACCACTTGCCCGCTATTCTTTGTATATCACATCACAGGCAGAAAATGTAAATGTAAAAGATCTCTCTAGTATTAACTCATATAGGGAGTGATTAACTAGTCTGAATAGGAGTACATGTGATATGGCTAGGTACATACATTCTTTAACTAGGGTGTATCTCCTCTCAGTAGCAATATGCTGTGAAAAGCCAACAATATTCTTTCAAACACAACATACCATGAGGGTTTCATACCTCCGTGTAGTAGAGCTGTGGATCTCAACCTTTCCAGACTAGTGTACCCCTTTCAGGAGTCTGGTTTGTCTTGCGTACCCCAAGTCTCACCTCACTTAAAAATTATTTGCTTATAAAATCAGACATAACAATACAAACGTGCCACAGCACAGTTACTGAGAAATTGCTTACATTCTCATTTTGTCTGTATGAAATTTTAGTTTGTACTGACTTCACTAGTGCTTTTTGTGTAACCTGTTATAAAACAAGGCCAATATCTTGATGAGTTGATGTACCCCCCGGAAGACCTCTGCGTACCCCCGGGGTACACGTACACCTAGTTGAGAACCACTATTGTAGAGGCTTGGGAATTGTCAGGACAATGACTCTGAAACAAAGCGAAAAGGGACAAGGATTGTGGGACCCAGCTCTCTTTGGAAAATTAGCAGTGGATTTAAAATATTTATAAGACTTCAGCATGTACTAGGCTTATACAAACACAGTACTGTGTTGTATGATACAACCAAAATACATGTACAACAAATGCCACAAAATAAAATTTAGTATTTAACACAGTCAAAGCACTACATAAACTGTGATGAAGTGGCCCTTAAGCATCCACTACCACAACTTCCGATGAAGTGAGCTGTAGCTTATGCTCAAATAAATTGGTTAGTCTCTAAGGTGCCACAAGTACTCCTTTTCTTTTTGCAAATACAGACTAACACGGCTGTTACTCTGAAACCTACCACAACTTTGTACTCACAGGTCACTATGATTCACCTGTGCCCTGTACCAACTGAAGCAAAAGGAAAGACAGCTAATTGGCATTGAATCTGATTGATTGCATCATAAAGGATTTTTGAGATATTTTATGCAGTGGCTAGACAGAAGGCAAAGGAGTTCTTTGCCTCTAGCCTCTGCAAGAGCTGCTGCAAAACTTTGAGCAGATTTGTTTTGAGTTGCAGACAGTCTGGTTAATCCAACTTCTTTGCCTTCTGTGACCATTACCCAGTGTCAGGCTGAGACAGCAGCATGGGTGGGAGTGATGTGGTTGAGACAGGCAATCCAGATAAGATGGAGGTGATATCTGTAGTTTGGAAGAAACAACCAGAAGCTATTGTGGAGATTGTGGTGGCCCTTGGTACTTACATTCATAATTTGGGAGCAGCCCAGTTAGACCAACATCTGTTTTCAGATGATCAAGTAGCAGCTGTGGCCAGTGTGGTTTTTTTCATCTATTCTTGGTCAGAAGAGTACAGCCTTTCCTTTCATATGCAGAGGTCTTGCTCTCTCCATCCTTGCCTTTGTCACTTCAAGATTAGCCTACTGCAATGTGGATCTACATCTTACATGTATCCAGGAGCTGAAATTAGCAAAGAATGTAGCTGCCCATTTGCAGAGCAGAATGTTTTGCTGTGAACCTGTGTTGCTGTTATTGCTCTGGTATCTGCACTGGTTCCGGATAGTCTTTCAGATGGAATTTAAGGGGTTTGTTTACCTGAAAAGCTGTAAATGTCATGGGAGGGACCTGCCTACTTCTGAGACAACTCCCTCCCTCTGCCATCTCACCATAGTTGGGATCAGTGGAGGCACTAGCATTGTGAGAGGAGCTGCTGGCACGGCATTCACCATGAGATCCTCTCAATTTCAGAATTCACTCCACTTCTTGATCCAAAATAGCATGAATTTGTTGCTGTTCAGAACGTGCTGCAAGACCCATCTGTTTTCCTGGGCTTTTGGGGCGCACAGCAGTATAGAGGGAATTGGGGAGGGTCTCAAGAGGAATGGGGTTTACTGGGGTACAGCTCATTGGGGTGCTCCGTTACATTGCATAATTTTATATGTGCTTTTAAGTGATGGCAGAGGACTCATAACTTAAAGTAGACACCTTTTTGTTTCAGAAATCAAAATAAATAAATAAATGCTCTTTTCCATGCATAGAGGGTATCTGGTAGTTCAGACATATAGGCCCTGAGCCTGCAGTCGGTTCTCAGGAAAAAATCCCATTGAGAACTGACTGCAACAACTGCCACTGTGGGTATGGCCATGGGGGTTTAAATGAAATTTAATTTCATAAAATAAAAACTTTAAAATATTAATTTAAATATAATTAAAATAAATACATTGATTTGAAGAACTTAATTCAGGGTCAAATATCAAGCTTTGAGAAGCCAGGGCCATGCAGGAAAGCAGCACATTGTACACCTACTCGTGACTGCATATTCAAATCAGTTATTTGTGTGTGCCGTTTTCATTCGACATCGCAGTGGCTATTTGCACACGCACCACCAGCTTGCATGTGCAGTCACAATAACTGCTGGTAGTTTAGGAATACAATTGCTCATCCATTTTTGCCTGCGACCTTGGGCTTTTCTAGGTTTTGAAATTCAGTCCCTGAGAGGTGTCTGTCTGTGTTTAAGTGATATTTTCAGAACAAAATATATTATTTCTGCTGGGCCATGTGGATCTCTGAGACAGAAATGAATAGTGTTAGAGTGCAGAGGGCTGGCCAAGCCCCTCCTCTGGACAGCTGGATGAACCTTACAAGAGAATGTCTTCCAGTGGAACAGATCATACATTTTTAAAACAAAAACCAGAGGACTTCTATGTGAAATAAATAGTCTGCAACAACAGGGGAAGAATATTAGGCTATCTTGGCAGCTCATGCTTTAGAATGCAGATTTCTGTTTTGAGGAGAATGCAGATGGATGGAATGATTGCATGTAAGCATATTCATGCTATTTAGTCAGAAAGGCATGACACAGCTGACTGTTCATAACTATCACTTCCATTGTATTGCTCTCATGGTGGTTGAATAAATAAAAACGATCATTTGAAATGCATTTGCAATCTTGTAACTCAAAAGGAGCCAAATCTTTTATTTTTTAGCTTTCTCACAAAACAAATTTTTCCCAGATGGAAAACTTGCACGAGAAGTCAAAGTCTTATAGCTCATTTTTAAAGACATTGTATGGACCTCCAGGACAGCTGATAAACCTTGGCTGTAGCATCAAAAACACAATTCTAAAATACGGTTCTAGGGCTCAGTCCTGAAATGTGTTGAGCCCTCTGCTCTTGACTCCACTAGCCACTTAAAAATATGCACCTTTAGGTACACAAGTAGTTGGCCCAGCTTTGGAGGTCTTACAGTCAATTTGGTGGCATTTCTCTGTTTAGTATTGTTGGTTGATGATAGCCATTAACACATTCCAGCATAACACTGCCCCTCATCCCAGCCCCACTCTTCCTCCCCACACAGCTTAAAAATGTTGACATCATGAGAAAGAAAACTGGGAGATGGGAGAATAGGGATTCACACACAGAGCCCCTGGCGGAAGGGGAGAGAACAGTGCATGATCATGTGTGGGGAAAGGGGGGGAAAGAGGGGACCCTAGTCTAGAATGGAACAGGGAAATGTGGAAGGTGATCTTGGGGTTGCATACAGCCCCTGGAATGAGGTGGTGAGAATAGATGACCGTGGGATGGGACAAAAGGGGAAAGAGGGAATACGCAAAGCTGCTGGCATGGGGGAGAAGGGGATAATAGGGGGGGCACATGGAGTATTTGACACAGGGGAAAAGGGGATAATGGGGTGAGGGACACAAAGTCCCTGGCTTGGGGGGGGGGGAGTTGGAGGGAGTCCCTGAAATAGAGAGACATGGAAGAGTGGCATACATGATGCTGGGGGGTGGGGGCACTGAAGAATGCAAGGAGTCCCTGGTATCTGCAACATGTTTGGCCTACAGAAACAATGACATGTGCAGTGACTCTCCAGTCCCGCTGAAGTCAATGGGACTACTCAATGCTTACAGTTAAGCACATACTTAAATGCTTTGCTGGACTGGGTCCAGAGTGCTCAGCACCTTGTAGTATCAAACACTCAGGGTCCAATACACGCATACGCATAGTCTGCTAAGGGCAGTTTTGCCCAACAGAATGAACGCAGGTGATGGCATCACTTAGCAAAGTTCCCAAGTCTGTCTCAGTTCTATGAATCCATGAGTTTCTGGGGTGACCCTGTGCGTGGCACCAGGTAGGGTCAGGGCATGAACTCCTTTGCAAGTTGATGGAAAGTTTGAGAGCGTGGCATGCTGTGTCGTTCTGTCCATTCTGATGATGTTGGCAAAGAGCATTAACAGCATTAACGGTGCTTTTGGATATGATGCGTGACTGAAGGGAAGCCAGATCTTTGTGAGACTGTGACATTTTGCACAAAATCAAATCACTTTATCCTCAGGATTTGGTCCTGACAGTGTACGTGGAATACCTCTAGCTGCTCCTGGTCTGCCGGTGGGAGGGTCCAGGTTTCTGACCCATATAGCAATACAGGTAGTACACAGGTTTGCTAGATCCTGAACTTAGTCTCAGCACAACAACATTTTTGCATCCATAAGTGAGATGTGGACTTCACGCAGGAGGCAGCAAAACCTATTTGCTGAAGAACATCCATTTTGGTACAATCATTTGAACTCTGTCTGCAGCCTAGGTAGATAAACTTGTAAAAGCTCTCCACGGTACTCGATTCCACCTGTGCGGGGTTCTGGTGACCCAGCTCCGCAGTTCTGGACCTTGGACTTCTGCCATGAGATAGTCAGCCCATAGTGCTGGCCGCATCTTGGATACCGTGGAGGGCAGGGCTGGAATTCTCTGACTTCTCTACAAGCAAGTTGGTGTCATTGCTCTGGATGACAATGGCTGTTAAGGAGTGGCTGCATCCTACCAAGCAGAATGTGAATGTAGACCTTCCAGGGACTGATAACAATAAGATTGGTCAATAGTTGCCACAGTCAGTGCGAGGTCCTTGCCCTTGTTCAGGGACAACGTGATACCATCTTGCTGGATCATATTAAAGAAGTTCTGTATTAAAATCACAAATGAGTTTGATTCCCCAGAGTTTAAATTCCAGGGTATTACTAATTAAGAGGTCTCTTGGTTTTTGGTGCTGTTTCTCTCCCTCTATGTGTGAAACTTGCAAGCTGCTAATTGTGTTAGTACATTCTAAGACAGAGTCTGTTCTCAAAGCAATTCACAGAGAGAGAGACTCAAAGCAATACTCTAACAACAGAAACAGCACCCAGAGACTCCCCGCCCTTTTGTTGTATTAACAATTGTGATTAAAATAGAGATAGAGGATGTATGTGGATGGATGCTTGGTGTGGATAATAACTGAATGATCAGGGAGGTGCCAGCCTAAGAATCCAGTGTCCATCGGCTGAAGAAGGTGTCAAGTGGAAATAACCAGAGGACCCCACCCGGAGGGCAGACTGGAATCCACCCAACAGCCTCAAGAATGGGAGAACCAAAGAACAAGATAACATATTGGAGCCGTCAGGAATGTGCTATCTGCTGATTGATTCAGCAACAGCATGATGAAGCAATTCCCATAGATTGGCATAGGAAGAAATTCCTATAAAAATAGACTCTAAAAAGTGAGAACTTTGGGGTCTGATTCTGCAAACCAACTTCCAGGAGCATCAGATGAGCATCTGACAAGGCCCTGCTCCCTCCTCATGTCCAGGCCACCTGGCCAGTGGCTTGGCATGAGCAACTCTAAGGCTGGTAACTATGATAACAACCTTGCAGAACCTGTGTGTGTGTGTGTTTGTATGAATGAATGTGTGACTAAATATGAGATTGAATGGCATGTTATAGCTATAACTAACTGCTTACTATGATTCTTTCTGTATTCACAATAAATGTGGTATTTTGCCTTTTTCCCTTTAATAAGATCCTGCTGGTTTTTATTTTATTGGTACAACAATCTTTCCATTCTGCTGGTACTTTGCCACACTTTTAAGAACAGCTGATGCTGGCCGATGCTCACTGGTTTCAAAGCACCCTTGAGCAGCTCAGTTGGAATGCGGTCAGGTCCAGCAGCTTGTCCATTCCATAACTTTTGGATGACCTTTTGTACTTCCTCGAATGGTGGAGGATCAATGGTCATCCCCAGTGCTACGGTCTGTGTGAAGTCAATGAGATTTGGTTGCACATGGACTGCTGGGTAGGCCTGTCGTAGGGTGTTCCTGCCCTGTAGGGTAGGTAGTTAGTGTGGCTCAGTATGTACTCCCTGCCTCACTTTTCCTTCTCAAGAAGCCAGTAACTCTACTTCAGGTACTCTTGATGCTTGACTTAGTAATACCCTCCTTGGGGCTTGTTTATGACAAAACCTCATCCATGATAAAAAGTCCCAAACAAACATTGCTTCAGGCTTTCAAGGTTCCTCTGAAGCCTGCCCGCTAAGCTCAGTTTCTGGTCCCCTAAGGGTTAGGTCTCTGTCTTTGTCTGTCCTGATGGTAGGAGCCCTAGCCCTCCTCCTGGAGCTGGGTAGTTCAAGCAGTCATTATCCCTCTCCTTACCTCTATTAGTTTCTACCAGTTTCTACTCCCGGGACTACTTCCTCTCTCCCAATATGATCCAGGTCCTTGAATGTATAATCGAACTTTTCAACTCTGACAGAGCTATGCCAGGTGGTGGGATGGACTGACCAGTAGGCAGTACTGCCCATTAGGGGCAGGCTACCCCGTCACAAGGCCCTAAAGGGATTCATTTTCCTCTCTGTGTGTTTCCCAGAGAGAGGGCACACATAATAAGAGAGGAGTTACGCTGGTCTAGTGAATTAGGCACCAGATTGGGAATCAGGAGATCTTGGTTCTGTTCTTGGCTCAGCCATTGTCTTACAATGTGACACTGGGAAAGTGACTCAACCTCCTTGTGCCTCTGTTTACCAATCTATGAAATGGGGATAATAATGCTTACCTACCATTGTGAGGTTCTATGGGTCTATATAAGTTATACTATCAGGCAATGAAGAAGCGAATACAGGTGTTATGGGAAGCAGATGCTAGATTTGTCCATTTCAATGTGTGCCTCCCATAGAGCTGAAACAACGTAGGATAATCCAGAGAATAACCCATGTCACATTTCATCTGATTTACACAGGCAAAAAATAAAAAATAGTCCCATTTCAATTGGATCCAAAGTGAATTCAGCTCACCAGTGTGGATTGATTGGCAGAGAGTTTCACATTCACCATCTGGTACCTTGCTCCCCATTAGGAACACTGTCTTCATAAATAATATGTACTATATATTTCCTGCGGGTAAAAGCATGTGGAGTCATGCTGTGAAGAGAAGAAAAATGCCCAACTCTTATAATTTAGAGTCATTAAGAGCAAAATTCAACTCCAGCACAAAGTCTGTGTGTCACTTAATACCCTATTTTGAAGGCTTCAGTAAGACTTAAATCTTAGACTGGCCCTTTGTACAGGGGTGAATTAAGTTCACTCTGAATGCACAGCCAGAAGTACAAACTAGAAATACAAAGAATCCTCATAATGTGTATATACCTTTAAAGCTGATGGATGGCAATCACGTGGCCAGCCTTGGAGAGCCTTAGAGGAGTGCACTCGGGGTTATCCCCTCCCTATACCTCGCCTTTCACAAACAGGTCAGGACTAGTGTGTGACTTGGCACACCTGACTAGACTGATTGGGCTTGATTCTGATCTCTCTTGCTGTGGCCAGATTTTCAAAAGAGCTCAGCACCCAGCAGCTGTCATTCAGAACAATAGAGAATTCCCCATTAATGAACTGGGAGCTATCTGTATTATTGTGATGAATGTAAGGGAGACCAGGGATTTCCCTACACCCCCCCTGAATTTCCCCAACACCCCTCCCCCCCCAGTTTTGTGAACTAGTTACATGCAGTGTTGCCAATTTAGTCATTGTTTGGAAATTTGAATTGAAACCGAAACATTAGTGCACACTTTAAAAGCATATTAAGTGTATGATAAAATAAGTGTATCTGAAAAAGTATAATAGATTTGAAAAGTATGAACATAGACTAGCTTCCTTATACAGCTGTTGTTTTTTATGACAATGTCAGTGCATTCATTTTGGTGACGTTGGCCAACCTAATAATTTCAAATTATGATTTGTAAGCGAAGTCTAAATGAGCTCTCCCTGACAGCTACTGATGAGCTGGGGACTGGGGGAAAAGGCTTCAGGACCACATCGTATTTACATTCACACCTAATCTACCTAGGTATCCAGCAAACAGAGGTGTCTTGCCCAAATGATAGATTTTGTCTGGGGTTGGGTTACAAATCACTTGAATGCAGGAAGGTAATGAAATGTTGTTATTCTTATTGTCTGAGTAAAGGGCAGTAGAACTGTACTTAGCCTGTGCTGATTGAGGGCATCAAGAGAGAGGGTGGGGACGGGTGTTTTGCTTGATGGTCTGCCTGAGTCACAAGTACTATTTGACCTGCCCCTCTCCACTGTTTAAAGACAGAGCTGATTAGGCTCCATAGAGAGTCTTTTGTTTTGTTAAGTGACCACTACAGCTGAAGTCACTGATAATCAGATCTAAGTGCTTAGGCCTGCTGGGGGACAGTGTATCTGTGGAAGAGACGGCCCAGTCTGCACTGGCAGTGAGGTTCCCCCACTAAGAGCTCAGCTGAAATCACTGAGAACTGGGGGGAACCTCAAGAGACCAACTTGCGGAGGTCACAGTGGCAGGTGGCAGCAGAAGGTGGTGCAGGGCCATTGGCAACAGAGCGATGGAGTAAACGGTGGCACAATGAACCACAGTGGCCAGAGCGAACAGTGAGCAGCTGGAGGAATGATCCGAAGAGGCTGGATCTAGACTGTTCTCAGTGGTAGAAGAGGACAGAACAAGGAGTAATGGTCTCAAGTTGCAGTGGGGGAGGTTTAGGTTGGATATTAGGAAAAACTTTTTCACCCGGAGGGTGGTGAAGCACTGGAATGAGTTACCTAGAGAGGTGGTGGAATCTCCTTCCTTTGAGGTTTTTAAGGTCAGGCTTGACAAAGCCCTGGCTGGGATGATTTAGTTGGGGATTGGTCCTGCTTTGAGCAGAGGGTTGGACTAGATGACTGTACAGGGGCAGCGCCTGCTGATGAGGGCAACATGCAGAACCCCCTGGACCCTCCTCCTAGGAGCCAGACAGGCCAGCCCCTTCCAGGAGCCACCTGAAGTAAGTACTGCCCAGCCTGAGCCCATGCCTTCACCCCCCACCGCAGGCTGGAACCCCCTCCCACAGCCTAACTGCCTCCCAGAGCCCACACACCTCACCCACTCCCACACCCCAACCCCCGTCCCTGCCCTGAGCTCCCTCCTGAACCCCAAACCCCTCATTCCCAGCCCAACCCTAGAGCTCGCACACCCAGCTGAAGCCCGCACCCTGTCCCACACCCCAACCCCTCAGCCCAGAGTCCCCTTGTGCACCCCAAACCCTTCATCTCTGGCCCTACTCTAGAGCCCTCACCCCCAGCTAGAGCTCTCACCCCCTCCCGCACTCCAACCCCCTGTCCAAGTCCAGTGAAAGTGAGTGAGGGTGGGGAAGACCAAGCAACAGAGGGAGAGGGATGGAGTGAGCGAGGGCAGGGACTTGGAGAAGTGGTAGGGCAGAAGTAGGGTTTTACAGAAGGGGCGGGACAAGGGTGTTCGGTTTTGTGTGATTAGAAAGTTGGCAACCCTAGTAGGTCTTTTACTGTTATGCTTTGTACATGTGAGGAATGAATAAATTATGCTTTGTTTTGAAGAACCTGGCTCTGTTGCATTGCAAACGTATACTGTCACCGGCTCCCAAAGGGAAACTCCTGGAGAGTCCAAACCACAATTGGACCTGCTGAAGTAGTCATGGCTGGTGCCCGGCATTTAACCAGGTCTGGTCTGAGCACGAGTGAATTGCAGAATTCCACCCCAGGAGCGGTAAAGGCCCGAGGCCTGACACCTAGAGAAGTGCATTCTGAGACCCCAAGAAGAGATAGTAGCACAGGTAGCCTGGTAAGGATGACACCCCCCTCAACTCAAACAATGGGAGCTGCTGAGTGCAGAGCTTTCAAAAACCTGGCTCTCAACTGCTCAGTCTCCGTTCTCAATCTGTAAAACGGGGCGACTAGTCATACTTTCTTTGTATCTCTTGTCTAGTTAGATTGTAAACTCTTCAGGGGGGACTGTCTCTTACTATGTATATGTCAGCTCTGATCTCAAGTGGGGCCTGTCTGCGTGGCGATAATGCAGATAATAATTTATATTATCTTCTCTATTCACAAGTAGGGAAGTTTTCAATCTCATTAGACCAGTGGTTCGCTCAACCTCTGGTTCATGTGTCAGCAGTGGTCCATAGGGTGCATTTCACTGTGCTTCCCCTCCCTGTCTTAATGATGGGTCCCCGCCCCACAGCTCTCCACCTCCTGTTCAGTTGTGCAGTAAGGACAGGAGTTTGGAGCAGCCCAAGCTCCACCGCTGGCTGGAGCCTTGCACACCACTGAATGGAAGTTGTGAACACAAGCTGGGTCTGCCTGGCCCTTAACCTAGTAAAATGCCCTAGAAGTTTGGGACCCACTCTTAAAACAGCATTGAGTAGACAAAACATTTGATAAAGGGACAAATTCTGCTTTTATTCACACACAGGCAGCTGCATCAGAATTTTTTAAAATTAGTATGGTGAAGTAAGGAACCAGCACTGTGCTCTGCTGAGATCTAGGCGGAAGGGTGTGCTGAAATTCTGGGCTGCAGGCACCTGTAGTTGGGGATGTCTGGAAGCCACTTGAGGAAGTGCCACGGACTCTGTCACACTCAAGTTACAGACACAGTTCCCATGCAGCAAAATAATACTCTGTGGCTCCGCTTGTAGAAGCAGCTCAAGGGCTCCCTCCAGAATAACATGCTAATTTCCTTCCCAACCATATCCTCCTTCCCCTTACTCATGTGGCACCACAGAAGACATGCTGATAGAGCACACACCTCCCAGACTGCCAGGATAAGTGTGGTCTGACATCCACAAGATTGCCAAGTGAGTTTAGGCCACATTATGTCATGTGCAGTTGCACAGGACACATCAGGATATCAGTTACAATTTGATAAGCACTAGTGAGTGCCAGGGACATAGACAAAGGACTACATTTAACCTGAAATTACACCAGGTATGTCCTGTGTACAAGAAAGGGGGAAATGGTCAGTCTTTTGGAACAGGAACAAAAACCAGCCCCAACCAGAAGTGTCAAGTCTAAAGACAAGGCCCTCCAACTGTAGTTAATCATCAGGAGTGAACAGAAGAAAAACAGGGCAGGCCTCAGGAACAGCTGCCCTAACCACAGGGATATACAGTATATATCCCTGGAGGAAGCTGGGCAAACAGGGTTAAGACTACAGCTGGCTGGTGGGACAATGGATTTCTATGGAAAAAGGGAAGCCTCACTCTGTGAATGTGAGTCTCTGTCCAGGCCTCCCTGAAGGATGGGGAGGACTAGATGATTCTCCTTCTCTTACTCCCATTTTCAGAGAGCCCATACCCAGCTGAGGCAATGTTTCTGTTGAGTCTCTTGCTTTTTACTTTTAAGTAAGAGTGTTTTCCCAACGTCACTTGGGGATGGGTCCTTTGTGGCTTCAACTCTGGCTAGTTGGCCCACTACTGACATGACACCAAGGCACAGAGAGCCTGGCTACAAGAGAACTACCCAGAGGTGATTGTAGCCTCTTCTTCTAGGAGTCTGTGGCTGGCCAACTCAGCTCCAAAAGAGTGGGATGCTGGCTGGGAAAAGAGTGTGCTCTGGGTGGGAATGTACTGGCCCAGTGCATTTCCTGGGCAATCTCTACTATTGGGACACCCTGGGCAGCAGCTTAAAGCTGTCCTCCTCTGGCAGAATCCTCAAGCTAATTACTCCAGCCATTATTATCCCATGCACTGCTACAGACTAGGGACCGAATGGCAGTGGCAAGTTTCCAGCAGCAGAATGTGGTGTATAGATGTCTACAAACTGCTGAAATGCAACTGTGAAACGCATCAAATTCCAACATTGGTGCTCTAAATTAAAGGTTTCATGGCAGGTGGAGCAGTGTTTGAGGTAGCTCCCACCTGCCCCAGAGGCACATTCCTTGCCATCTGCCAACTCCTATAAACAACGGTTTGTACACAAATATGTTAGTTACTAGCTTAGCGAATAAAGGGATATTCAAATTAAGCACTTCCAATAACAGCTTGACTGAGTGCACAGTTTGCTTCTTTACCGTTCATATAGGGCATACACTGCCAATCAGAATGGCTAAAAGCAATAACAAAATATCTGTAGGGACAAAATAATGGGATTTCTTTGCTATTAATAACTGTACTAGCAGGGCTGATGGTTACCAGGAAGCACCAAGCCTCTCCCACCAAACTTCAAGAGGAGAAAAAACCTACCCACTCAGACTTGCGTAAACAAACAAGAAACCTGACTGTGCAGACAGGCCCAGATTCTATTTCCACTATTCTGCCACGGACTTCAATGGAAAAAGGAGCAGGCTGTTAACCTGTATACAGGAACCGTATTGAATTTATGCTAACAAATATCTGTATTAATCCAAGATAAGAAGCTAAAAGCAGAGGCACAAGTATTTTACAATGCTGCCACCTACTGCCAACAAATAAGACCAACATGGGCACCGTTAAATTGTAAAATCCTGAGATTAAACTCCTGATCTGCTTCTCCAGCGCTTTGTGCCTATGTACTTATTTGCACCTGTACAGAACATGCCTGCTATTCATTTGCTCTTACTCAGTTTACAGAGGTTTGCAATGGCGAATTGGTGCCTATTTCTCTACCCACTTAGTCTGATTAAAATTCTGCATATACAGGGGAGGGTTTAGCAATACAGAGTGCAAAAATTGTGATTTTGGGTGTCTTCATGCTAGTTTAAAAATACTCAGCCCCTGGCAAACTCAACACCTGATTCTGATCATGCTTACCTTTGCGTCACTAGGAGTCACTCCACTGAAGATAATGGAATTACCATAATGTAAAATCCCCTGAAGTGTAACTAGGCACAAGCCCTCACAAACCAACAGCAATTTCAGAAAAATAAAACATCTCTTAAACCTGCTGCAAGAAAGAGCTTACTTCTTCTCTTAGTGCTGACCAGCATAATCTGCTTTAATCTGCGGTACGAAGGCAGGAAAGGGAATGTGGTGCTGTTCCAGATTGGGGAATATTGTCTAATGCTATAGGAATGCAGTTGTGTCACAGTAAGTAACCCACACACCCTGTAATTGCCTCATTGCCATTCTGACATGAGAAAGCACAACACTGTTCTCAATAAATAGTGGGAAGTATTGTTACAGCTGAAGTTAAGGCGCAAAATACTGCTGATAGGACTCATTACCGGGGAAAACCTGCAACCCATAACAATAGGCTATTGAGACCTTTCACATGACAATGAAGGGCGTGGGAACCTGCTTCACTGGCAGGAGCTGTTGTCAAGTTTAGGTTAAAGATTTAACAAGTCTGGGTTCAGTACTTAAGCTCTGTCAGGAACACAGGCCAAATATCGTCAGGTCTACATGCACAGTTGCCACTGACTTCGCTGGCAGTCGTGCACCTGTATTCAAAGGTAAAAACTGCCCTGACTCCATAGCATTTATGGAGACTGTTATAAACTGCTGCTTCCCGCCATTTTAATTTCTCTTACCAACAGGGGAGTTTTGTCATCAGCAGAAAGAAGATGAAGTATCTTTTATTAGTGCTACTTCTTTTCTTACGGATTTTTGAAAAACATTGCTTTCCTGGCTCAGAGCAGAAGAATGCTGCTTTCATTATAGTTCACAGAAAGTATTGCATGTTACTGAGATCCATATGTACTCTTGAAAAGAGAGAAATGAGGCCAAGTTACTCTTGACAGGGCTGGGTAAACATTTCTCTCTAACACCCCATATCTTGTGTATAACGGTGCATACTGTACATGGGCACAACTATAGAATAGAAGGGAACCAGCACAAAGCCAGAAAAACCCAGCTATAAACCTGATTTGAAAAACAAATAACTAACCATTTCCATGCGTTTCATTTAGAGCTTTAAAATACACATTTTTCATCTGATAGTCTAAAATATGTCATGCATTAAGAGTTAGATTCCAACCCAATGAATGAGTCATCACCCAGTGGATGAAATCCCATATCTTCATGGTCACTCATAAATAAGACAAACTAAACTTTACAGTAAACCATAAGTAAACAATAAAATATATTAAAATTGGAAAATCAGAATCAGCTGTGGCCAACCATGTTTAAGAACAAGGGCAATGCACTCACACAAAAATGAAAAGCGAATGTGATACCATCACCATTCAGCCTTTAGCTAATGAATTTTGGATTGCAATTCTACTGAGGTTTCTTATAACACTGGGTGGGGCTAATGGTCACACATGAGAAACCACTGCAGATGTCTATTTGTAATTACCAAAATATTATCCTAACCCCACAACCTCTTCAATTAGTCTAATTCATCTACTGGTCCCCTTGTCTGAGACAGCCACTTGGAAGCAGTTCTCATCTCTTGTCTTCCAACTACAGACTAGTATCTCCATGTAAAGCACCATCATGTTACATGTTACAGGGGTATCATTTGCTCTCATGGCCTGTTATTGGGTCTCAAAGTTAACTGCAGTCTTTAATGTTAATAAGCAGTTAGAGTACCCAGATAAGCAGCATTTTGGGAGTGTCATTCCTTTACTCTCCAGCAGTACTTACAAAAGCATTTGGGGGTTTGGTAGCTCATATAATTACTATTACAAGTATCCAGGATCGGTGTTGCAAAGTATTTTAATAACAATTTCAAATAGTATTATCATCAAAAAATCTTGACAGCGATGAGTTGTAGAAGGCATTATTCACCATCAACATCACTACTCTTGACTATGAAGTCAATGAGAGGTAAAGCTACTCAGCACCTTATAGGTTCACACCCAATATCAGCTTATGATTCTGAAATATACCTGATTGGTGAGAAAGAAATACACGAAAGGCAGCATTTTGCAAACTCATTATGACAAATTCCAGGGATACTCTATGCAAGTCAATAGGACCTCATGTCATGTTGGACAGGGCAAGGGAGTGGCCAGTGAGGTTCCTTGGGAGCCCTTTCTGAAAGTTTAAAGCTCTTGTCCTCTGGCACAAGGTAGCACTAATAGTACCACTGTCAGACCCCCTCGGGTACAAGTCCCTCCTCCTGTACATGTAGATGTACCTTTGTTCACATGAGTGTTTCAAGCCCACTGTATTTAAAGAAGCTAGGAAGTCAGGTTTCCAAGAGGATTTACTCAGCTAAAACCACCCTGATTCTGAAGAAGAAAAATATTTTGCCACTCGTAAAAATCTTTAGGAAATGGGAATTCCCCCAGCGGCCTCTTATCCTGCCTATTTATTGGTTAATTATGCAGGCTAGACATTTATCTTTAGACCATCAGAGGAAGTGGATTCTTTTATACAGGCAAAAACAGGATACACTTCACCAGGAATGGATTCATGTCCTGGGGAGGAGGAAGTGGCCGATTGATTTTTTTTTTAACTTGCTGCTGCAACTATTGTTTCCAATTGATGGTGCTTTACATGTTCAAATGCTGTACAACCTTTACCCCAACTCATATATTAGTCCTTAGGGAAGGGTTGTACTAATTTAAATGTCCTAGCATTGCACAGAAAATTATAGTCATACAGGCATCCATATTTGCCAGCACTTGAAAATATGTTCCTGGGACTATTTTGTGAAATAGCCATAGCTCAGGCACCTGCTGTGGATGGAAATGGTCTGGGGAAGTTGGGGGAAGGGCTCTTTTAGGTTTGGAGGGCCAAATGGGGTTGGTGGGATTGGTTTGAGGTGCGGTGAGAATCGCTGATTCTGGTCTGTAGCAGCAACCCTCTGTTCTTCAGTGTAACAACTAGCGACCCAAGCTATGCTCCTCCTCACTGCCATTGAAACAACTAACGGCTCCCCTAAGTAAGCCAGGTCGCTGAGCTTTTGTACTGAAAGAGAAGGAGATCAAGCGGCATCATTTCTCAGGGAACAGGAAGTTTCCAGACCAGCCAGCAGTCCCAGGATGCCAGCTCCCTTCGGACTGTCCTAGCAAAATGTTGGCAGATATCAGTATCCTCCTTATGGGGATGTTTATATATTAAATGTAGAAAAGTTACTTTCAGTAAAAGGAAGAAGAATCAAAACACACACATACAAAAGCCAGAGTTGCCAGAAAACTTGCATTTACCAGAATGAATTCACATCCTGCCTGACTGAGAAATCTGACTGCAGAGAACTCACTGGGGTTGGGGGACCAGACCCCATTCTCCCAAACTCGGGGCAGGCAGGCTGTGGGATTACAGTGCGGCCCCCTCCAGAGCCGCTATAGTACCTCTACGTCCCTATGCAGTTCTACATAACTAAAGTCACATAAGCATGGATCATATGGCCTCTCTCCTTGTCCATCCACTTAGCCTCCTTGGTACCATTTGTAGTGCACATGGAGACTCCTACAGCAGCATGCATAGGCAGGGCTGGATTAAGGCAATCTGGGACCCTGTGCATACAACATAAGGGGTATCCATGGCTCCATTCAATACCCCTCCCTGCCATTTACAGTGGTAGTAGCAGGGGACCTCCCACTTCTCTTCCAGAAAGGCAGGGTAACTTAATGACGTCACCTTCTCCTCCCAGGTGTGGACTAGACCTGCTGCACTCTTCTTTTGCCACACACAGAGGTCTTTGCTGAGGTGGCAATGGCAGGGCCCTCCAAAGCAGTGGTTGTTGGAATTAACACCCATTGAAATGCCTGGGGCAGTTCACTGCTCTTAACTATTGTTTCAGGATCCCTGCAGACTCAGGAAGACATTCACCCATCAGTTACTCTCAGGTCACATTTTCAGGATTTTCTTCACAGTCATGAGACAAGAGAGTTACTGTTGTTAACATGAAAGTTGAGGTTCTGCTGTAATTCCATGACTCCAGAAGCTGGGGCCATAGGCATGGGTAGGTATAGAGCAGGGGGTTCTCAAACTTCATAGCACTGTGACCCCCTTCTGACAACAAAAATTACTACAAGACCCCAGGAGGGGGAACCGAAGCCTGAGTCTGCCTGAGCCCTGCCGGCGCCCCGGTGGGGAGACCAAAACCGAACCTCAACAGCTTCAGCCCAGGGCGTGGGGGGCTGTAATCTGAGCCCCACTACCCAGGGCTGAAGCTGAAGCCCTGGGGCTTTGGTCCCGGGCAGTGGGGTTCAGTCTTTGGCCCTGAACCCCAGCAAGTCTAACGCCAGCCCTGGCGACCCCATTAAAACAGGGTCACGATCCACTTTGGGGTCCCGACCCACCGTTTGAGAACTGCTGGATAGAGACACTTCTATATAATGAGCCACTCCACCTGCCTTCGTGTAAGCCCAGCACCGAGAGGAAGCACTGCCTCCTCCATATCTAGCTCTGTGAGGGGAAGGGGAGCCCTGGCTGAGCAACCTAGGCTCACTGAGGCAGATTACGGGATTGCCCAGCCTGCTCCCATAGGGCAGAGAGAGCCTCAGGGAACAGGGTAGGCTAGTCTATAGATTAGCTGAGCCTCCAGAAGGGGACACCCCGGGTCAGAAGGGCTCCCCTCTCAATTACATAGACATCCAAGCAATGAGGGGACAGGAGCCATCCAGGGAGCTGGGATAAGTGGGGATGTTGCTTCAAGGAGCAGCAGTCCAGAGTCGGTCCCTTGAGTACCTAAGAAGGGGATCACCTGCTCTGTGTGAAAAAAAATCCCAGCCCTATCGACCCAACATCAACCCTATTTTGAAAACATTGCTTTTGTGTCTAATGAGGCGGGCAGCTGGTGCTTTGGAGCCCAGGGTTTTGGTGCACATTTGTCAGTATTTAATTTGCCATTTGTTTTTGAATCCCAGATAACAGCAGTTTGGGTCCACCCTCACCCCTCAATTTTTTTTGTTTTTGTCTAAATTATTTTAAAATGCCAGAAAGTGCAGGATGCCTCCTAGACCCCACTTCAATTTTTAAGCCTCCTGACAGCCTTCCTACTTTTGTTTGCCTAGCTATGGGCCTGCTTCCCTCACTGGGCACACTCATAACTGGTGTGGAAGATATTGTGCAGCCCTCAGCATCTGTGGGAATTCCTCACACATGTCATAGTTTGCACTAGGGAACAAACTGTTCTTTAAACCCTTATCTATTTGAAACAGGGGAGCACCAGTCCAGACATATTGCCACTTTTGATGTAACTCAGCATGGTACTGATCTGCTCATAACTCTGCGTTTGCTCTGACAGCTTTGCCAGCTCAGATCCTGTGTATCAGTTGCCTCCAGGAAACCATAGCAGAATGCATTCTAATTTAACACCAATAAACTATCTTGACTTGTTAACAAAAGTCCGAAACCTAGTGGATAAAAGCTCTGCAAAAGTACAGAGTTAAAAACCTGTAGAAGGGCTGTATTAGTTTCCTTATAATGTTCTTTCTGTCTTATTCTCTCCAAATCAAATGAAGCACTACATTTTCCAATATATAATTATTTTTAATCATCCCAAAACACCACATTTAATGAAAAACATCAAATTTCTTCTGTTAAAGAAGCAAAATATTATGACGCATAACACACATTTTTCCTGAAGTTTCACATACAAAGTGGATTCCCTAGTTTAGAATTATGAATTAGAATTATGTTTCAGAATTTAATTGTGAAAGTTTAAATCACCCTTTATTGATCTGTTTGTTGCCAGATTCAAATACCCAGAACATGTTTGCTTAGAGCAGTTGGGTCTCTTGACTAAGGACAAGTACAACTGCCCTATAACATACATTTGATTTGTTTGTATATGTTACAGGGAAATAATCAATGCTGTTCTTATAAAGTGTCACCAATAATACTCATGAGTGTAAGGCTACATCATCGGACTTAATATAAACCAGGGAATGTACCTTGTTTAGCTTTCTTATTAATAGACCTGTGCAAGGGATGGAAGTTCTATTTCAAAGGATTTTGTGATTTCAAAATTTGGCTTTGTTCCAAATCAGAGCAAAAAATTGAAAGTTTTAAAGCTCTCTGAAAGAAAATTCCAAAACATGTTTTGTTTTGGGTAGTTTGAAACATTTCATTTTGATTTTGACTTTTTAAGTTTTACATCTGGTACAAAATAAAAAAATTCAAAGAAAAGTAATTTCAAAACAAAAACATCAAAAGATTTGTTTTGAAAATGTCAGAAATTCTGTGTTGACATTGTCAGAACATTTTCTATTTTCTTCAAATGAAATTACAGTGAAATTGACCCAATTTTGCAAAGCATTTTGATTTCAATGGAACCACATATTCTGATGCAATATTGTTCCACTGAAGTTTCTATGAACAACTGTACTTATTAATCATGGTTAATAAGTCACATAATAGCTCTACGGTACATTAAAAGTGTGTTTTGTAGACATGTAAATACAGAGAACTGGATTAAGTGATTACTCAAGAAGACAGTGTCAAAATTTGGCTGCTTAACAGAGATGGTCTTTTATTAAAGTTTTTGCTCTGTTTGTTTGTTTGGAAGTGGTCTTTCTTAAGAGAAGTTTCCTAAAGAGGATGGATTTTCATACAGATTCTACTGTAAGTTTCTTTTATTAACAGAAGAATATGGAGCCTTCCAGTGGCAAAAATAATTCCATGTGTAAATATGTGTTCAAAGACTTGTCACTGGTGAGACTGCTACTGGAATACTATGTCCTGTTCTGGTGTTCACAATTCAAAAAGGATGATCAAAAATTGAACAGGGCTCAGAAAAGAGCCACGTGTATGATTAAAAGATTTGAATACATGCCTTATAATGAAAGACTTAAGGAGCTCAATCTGTTTAGTTTACCAACGAGAAAGTTCAGGAGTGGCTGGATTACAGTCTGTAAGTACCTAAATGGGGAACAGAAATTAGATAATAGAGGGCGCTTCAATCTAGCAGACAGGTATAACAACCTCCAGTGGCTGGAAGCTGAAGCTAGACAAATTCAGATGTGACATAAGGTACATGTTTTTAACAGTGAGGGTAATTACCCTGTGGAACAACATATCACAGGCTGTGGTGGATTCTTCATCACTGGAACTGTTTAAATCAAGGTTGGATGTTTTTCTAAAAGATCTGCTCTACTTCCAACAGGAATTAATTCAGGGAAGTTCTATGGCCTGTGTTATACAGGAGTTCAAACTAGATAAGCACAGTGGTCCTTTCTGGACTGTTAATCTATGAATCCTAGTGGATAATATATCTGTCCTACCTATTGCAGTGGTTGTGAGTTTTACCCCTTTTAGGAATTCTTATTTTGTTACCTCTTCTATTTTTTTCATCACTGCAATTAGAGTAATTCTTTTCACTTTCCTAAATCAAAAATGTATATCTGTTGTAAATGTTTTAGAATGTTTAAAAATAGCCTAGTTAGAGAAAGAACCATTCAGCCATACAAAAAAGAAAGCTTTTTTATTACAGTATAAGAATTGTTTCAGACTGAGGTGATGACTGAGGACGGCTGCATAATCCCCCAGCTGCAGCTCTTGGGTTTCTCTGTAGTGTGAAGTTGGCTCTCCTTTCATTACTGATAACAGATTTACAGCATAGGCTTTTATCAATGCTGTTTTCAGACTTCACTATATGTAGAGGCTTTCAACTACAAATTCAAAGACTGAAATCAGGAAGGCAAATTTTTTTGTGCATGCTCTTGCATGTTTCTATGGTTTCATTTATTTTCCTAATTAATTTATTAGCTATTCCCTTTCGTTGACTTTTTTTTTGGTAGCTCCTTTTTGACTGTAGTTTTAAAAAAAATCTTCCAGGAAGCAGACAAAATTTTCCAATTGTTTTCCACTGTGTTTGTTTTCACTACTACTTCTAAAAGGAAAAGATCTTTACAAAAACAGGAAACTGCAGAGTGCTCTGTACTGTAATACCACACACACAGACACAAACAGTGTGTATGTGTGTATGTTTTAAACTTTTATGAAAAGTCAGGAAAAGCAACATGTACCATAAAGACCATTAGGGCTTGATCCTGCTCCCATTCAAATCAATGGAAAAATTCCCACTAAGTTGAGTGGTATAGGATCAAACTCTTAATGAACAAAACCCACCATCTCATCCTAGTTCTGCTCCAATCTGACTGAGCCCTGGTCTACACTAGGACTTTAGGTCAAATTTAGCAGTGTTAAATCGATGTAAACCTGCACCCGCCACACGATGAAGCCCTTTATTTCGACTTAAAGGGCTCTTAAAATCGATTTCCTTACTCCACCCCTGACAAGTGGATTAGCGCTTAAATCGTCCTTGCCGGGTTGAATTTGGGGTACTGTGGACACAATTCGACGGTATTGGCCTCTGGGAGCTATCCCAGAGTGCTCCATTGTGACCATTGTGATGATTTAACTGGGAATTGGTCCTACTTTGAGCAGGGGGTTGGACTAGATGACCTTCTGGGGTCCCTTCCAACCCTGATATTCTATGATTCTATGATTCTATGACCGCTCTGGACAGCACTCTCAACTCAGATGCACTGGCCAGGTAGACAGGAAAAGAACCGCGAACTTTTGAATCTCATTTCCTGTTTGGCCAGCGTGGCAAGCTGCAGGTGACCATGCAGAGCTCATCAGCAGAGGTGACCATGATGGAGTTCCAGAATCACAAAAGAGCTCCAGCATGGACCGAACGGGAGGTATGGGATCTGATCGCTGTATGGGGAGAGGAATCCATGCTATCAGAACTCCGTTCCAGTTTTCGAAATGCCAAAACCTTTGTCAAAATCTCCCAGGGCATGAAGGGCAGAGGCCATAACAGGGATCTGAAGCAGTGCCGCGTGAAACTTAAAGAGCTGAGGCAAGCCTACCAGAAAACCAGAGAGGCAAACGGAGGCTCCAGGTCAGAGCCCCAAACATGCCGCTTCTATGATGAGCTGCATGCCATTTTAGGGGGTTCAGCCACCACTACCCCAGCCGTGTTGTTTGACTCCTTCAATGGAGATGGAGGCAACATGGAAGATGGGGGATGAAGAAGATGGGGATGAAGAAGATGATGATGATGAGTAGGAGGTTGTAGATAGCTCACAGCAAGCAAGCGGAGAAACCGGTTTTCCCGACAGCCAGGAACTGTTTCTCACCCTGGACCTGGAGCCAGTACCCCCTGAACCCACCCAAGGCTGCCTCCTGGACCCGGCAGGTGGAGAAGGGACCTCCGGTGAGTGTACCTTTTAAAATACTGTACATGGTTTAAAAGCAAGCATGTGAAAGGATTACTTTGCCCTGGCATTCGCGGCTCTCCTGGATGTACTCCCAAAGTCTTTGCAAAAGGTTTCTGGGGAGGGCGGCCTTATTGCATCCTTCATGGTAGGACACTTTACCACTCCAGGCCAGTAACACGAACTCGGGAATCATTGTACAACAAAGCATTGCAGTGTATGTTTGCTGGCGTTCAAACAACATCCGTTCTTTATCTCTCTGTGTTATCCTCAGGAGAGTGAGATATCATTCATGGTCACCTAGTTGAAATAGGGAGCTTTTCTTCAGGGGACACTCAGAGGAGCCCGTTCCTGCTGGGCTGTTTGCCTGTGGCTAAACAGAAATGTTCCCCGCTGTTAGCCATGGGGAGGGGGGAGGGTTTAGGGGGTAGCCACGCGGTGGGGGGATGCAAAATGCAACCTTGTAACTAAAGCACATGTGCTATGTATGTAATGTTAACAGCAAGATTTACCCTGAAAGAGTGTAGCCACTGTTTTATAAAATGTGTCTTTTTAAATACCGCTGTCCCTTTTTTTTTCTCCACCAGCTGCATGTGTTTCAATGATCACAGGATCTTCTCCTTCCCAGAGGCTAGTGAAGATTAGAAAGAAAGAAAAAAAGCACTCGAGATGAAAGGTTCTCCGAGCTCATGCTGTCCTCCCACACTGACAGAGCACAGACGAATGCATGTAGGCAAATAATGTCAGAGTGCAGGAAAGCACAAAATGACCGGGAGGAGAGGTGGCGGGCTGAAGAGAGTAAGTGGTGGGCTGAAGAGAGGGCTGAAGCTCAAATGTGGCGGCAGCGTGATGAGAGGAGGCAGGATTCAATGCTGAGGCTTCTGGAGGACCAAACCAGTATGCTCCAGTGTATGGTTGAGCTGCAGCAAAGGCAGCTGGAGCACAGACTGCCACTGCAGCCCCTCTGTAACCAACCGCCCTCCTCCCCAAGTTCCATAGCCTCCACACCCAGACGCCCAAGAACGTGGTGGGAGGGCCTCCGGCCAACCAGCCACTCCACCACAGAGGATTGCCCCAAAAAAAGAAGGCTGTCATTCAATAAATTTTAAAGTTGTAAACTTTTAAAGTGCTGTGCTTAAAGTGCTGTGTGGCATTTTCCTTCCCTCCTCCACCACCCCTCCTGGGCTACCTTGGTAGTCATCCCCCTATTTGTGTGATGAATGAATAAAGAATGCATGAATGTGAAGCAACAATGACTTTATTGCCTCTGCAAGCGGTGATGGAAGGGAGGGAAGTAGAGTGAACCAAGAGGCAGGGGGTTTCATCAAGGAGAAACAAACAGAACTTTCACACCGTAGCCTGGCCAGTCATGAAACTGGTTTTCAAAGCTTCTCTGATGCGTACCGCGCCCTGCTGTGCTCTTCTAACCGCCCTGGTGTCTGGCTGCGCATAACCAGCAGCCAGGCGATTTGCCTCAACCTCCCACCCCGCCATAAACGTCTCCCCCTTACTCTCACAGATATTGTGGAGCACACAGCAAGCAGTAATAACAGTGGGAATATTGGTTTCGCTGAGGTCTAAGCGAGTCAGTAAACTGCGCCAGCGCACCTTTAAACGTCCAAATGCACATTCTACCACCATTCTGCACTTGCTCAGCCTGTAGTTGAACAGCTCTTGACTACTGTCCAGGCTGCCTGTGTACGGCTTCATGAGCCATGGCATTAAGGGGTAGGCTGGGTCCCCAAGGATACATATAGGCATTTCAACATCCCCAACAGTTATTTTCTGGTCTGGGAATAAAGTCCCTTCCTGCAGCTTTGGAAACAGACCAGAGTTCCTGAAGATGCAAGCGTCATGTACCTTTCCCGGCCATCCCACGTTGATGTTGGTGAAACATCCCTTGTGATCCACCAGAGCTTGCAGCACTATTGAAAAGTACCCCTTGCGGTTTATGTACTCGCCGGCTTGGTGCTCCGGTGCCAAGAAAGGGATATGGGTTCCGTCTATGGCCCCACCACAGTTAGGGAATCCCATTGCAGCAAAGCCATCCACTATGACCTGCACATTTCCCAGGGTCACTACCCTTGATATCAGCAGATCTTTGATTGCGTGGGCTACTTGCATCACAGCAGCCCCCACAGTAGATTTGCCCACTCCAAATTGATTCCCAACTGACCGGTAGCTGTCTGGCGTTGCAAGCTTCCACAGGGCTATCGTCACTCGCTTCTCAACTGTGAGGGCTGCTCTCATCTTGGTATTCATGCGCTTCAGGGCAGGGGAAAGCAAGTCACAAAGTTCCATGAAAGTGCCCTTACGCATGCGAAAGTTTCGCAGCCACTGGGAATCGTCCCAGACCTGCAACACTATGCGGTCCCACCAGTCTGTGCTTGTTTCCCGACCCCAGAATCGGCGTTCCACAGCATGAACCTGCCCCATTAGCACCATGATGCATGCATTGGCAGGGCCCATGCTTTCAGAGAAATCTGTGTCCATGTCCTGATCACTCACGGGACCGCACTGACGTCGCCTCCTCGCCCGGTATCACTTTGCCAGGTTCTGGTGCTGCATATACTGCTGGATAATGCGTGTGGTGTTTAATGTGCTCCTAATTGCCAAAGTGAGCTGAGCGGCCTCCATGCTTGCCTTGGTATGGCGTCCGCACAGAAAAAAGGCGCAGAACGATTGTCTGCCGTTGCTCTGATGGAGGGAGGGGCGACTGACGACATGGCTTAAAGGGTTGGCTTCAGGGAGCTAAAATCAACAAAGTGGGTGTCTGTACATCAAGGAGTATTTCAGGCAGGACTTCACGGAGGGTTCCAATAAGAAATGGTGCACCTAAGTTATTGTTCTTATTGGAACAAGGAGGTTAGTCTGGCCTCTGATTGATACATGGCTAGATTTACCTCGCTGCACCTTCTCTGTGAGTGACTGCAGTGTGACCTAGAGGAATGAGTCCCCTAGACAGGGGAGGGGGGGAAGCAAATGGGTACAAACAAATCTGGTCTATTTCTTGTTTTGATCCACTCCATCTATCTTTTACATCTTTGGCTGGCAGCAGACGGTGCAGAAGGACTGCATGCCATCCACATCTCATGGCTGCTCGGCAGAAGATGGTACAGTACGACTGCTAGCCATCCTCATCTCTTGCCTGCCCGGCAGAAGATGGTACAATACGACTGCTAGCCATCCTCATCTCTTGCCTGCCCGGCAGAAGATGGTACAGTACGACTGCTAGCAATCCGTATCGCCTGCCTGCTCACCATAAGACGGTTCCATAGGACTGACTGCAGGACTAAAGAGAATGATCTGGTCAAGTCACTCCAAATTTAGTCCCTGCGCCCATGTCTGCCCAGGCGCTCCCAGCCGACATGGCCAGGAGCACCTCGGACATGACGATTACGGCTACCAGTCGTATTGCACCGTCTGCTGCCAGAAGGCAATGGGTTGCTGCTACTGTGTAGCAATGCCGTACCACATCTGCCAGCACCCAGGAGACATACGGTGTCGGTTACCTGAGCGGGCTCCATGCTTGCCACGGTATGGCGTCTGCACAGGTAACTCAGGAAAAAAGGCACAAAACAATTGTCTGCCCTTGCTTTCACGGAGGGAGGGAGGGAAGGGGGGGCCTAATGATATGTACCCAGAACCACCCGCGACAATGTTTTAGCCCCATCAGGCATTGGGATCTCAACCCAGAATTCCAATGGGCAGCGGAGACTGCGGGAACTGTGGGATAGCTACCCACAGTGCAACGCTCCGGAAGTCGACTCTAGCCTCGGTACTGTGGAAGCACTCCACCGAGCTAATGCACTTAATGCACTTAGAGCATTTTCTGTGGGGACACACACACTCGAATATATAAAACCGATTTCTAAAAAAACGACTTCTATAAATTCAACCTTATTCCACAGTGTAGACATACCCTAATAAAACACCCACCAAAAACTCTCCATGTCAATTCAGTTAGAGACCAGATTTGTCATTATCTGCAGTTAGAGACCTGTAGGTGTTATCACTATAGAATCTGCATGAATTTGAAAAGACAAAAGCTGTGGCCCAGTACCTTCTTACAGAGCATTGTTAGTGCTCAGAACTTTCATTGTGTATTGCAAGGCTGGCCTGAGGTACGGGCAGAAGGTTCTGCTGCACAGGGCCCTCACTGTGGAGGACCCTATGTTTGAGAAGCATGTACCTATGTCCGCTGATCTGAATACACACAGAAATACTCTCCAGAGATGCTGTCCTTAGAGAATACATGGAGGAGGAGGCTATTTGGTTCCAGGTGGGGACCTCTTGTCCTGCTGCTTCACCTCTACAGGAGAAAGATCTGTCCTTACCACTGATCCTCCTGGAGGAAGACAGTAAAACTCTTCACAAGAAGAATGAGGGGCTGGAACAGGACCAGAAAGGATACAAAGGAGAAGATCATGATGGTGCCCTATGTTGAGTCCATCACCACAAGGTGATGTAAAGCCACCTCCGCACTTCATCAGGACCCTTCCATGACAGTCACCACAACTGGGGAGTTCCCCTTCCTCTTACCTACTTCAAAGCACTGGCCTCCACTGATCTCAAGAAGGCTGGGAGCTCTACAGGCTCATTTCCTGTGGAATGTATGGATGTTTCCCGGGATCCCCACGCATGTGACTTTGCACAGAAACCCTAGGACTGTCCCTGGTGTATCGCTGGAAATAGAACACTTCGGTGCTATTCTATTTCAAACACTATTTTAACAACTTTTCAGAGCTTCTTTTTAATGTATTCAGCAGTCATCACTTTTTTTCCCACAGACAGTCACCCTAATTATTTCTTTTTCTTGTTTTATTCTGCATGCTTTTCATTACTTAGGTCCCATGATATGGCAACAGCCTAAATGAAAAGCCATTGACTTCAGTAACAAGAAATTACAGGCTGCTTTTATTGTGAAGTACATTTTCAAGGGATAGTCAGAGAATATTAAAGATCTCAGTATTATTGCTCTCCACATCTTACAATTGTGAACACTTTCCACAAACAACTCTGTTTCCCTGTATCATACAATAACAAATCACACATACCTTGCAGGGGGATTGTCCTTTTTGGTATTCAAGAGACTCAACTGTGGTCGGTAAACACAGTCTGGTAATTTTATTCTAGCAACACAAAGATCAGTAAAGAGCAACTTATGTTTTTCTGACTAAATTCTGAAACACATTGATTGCAGTCCCATTCACACTTGTCAGAAGCTACTATTTAAGAGCACTCAGTGCTGACTACCTTCCTTCTCATAGGTCACTAGATTGTTTTGATAAATTACACAAACCAATTAAATCACAGCAGTAGAAGAAGATTGAAATAGTCTTAAGCTGTTCCCTCGTTGTAACTAGATAATAGAGGAAAAACAACAAATCCCATAAGTTTTTTTTTGGAGATTCATATTACATTCGCTGTCATGGATGAGATGTGAATATCAAAGATAATTAGATTGTGCTTCAGTTTGTTTTCTGTTCAATTAAATTTAATGCATATTTTTCCTCTTTAAAAGGTCATATCTCTCCATTCAGTCTTGATTATTTTAATAAGTTTGTTAATATGATAAATGATAAAAAACATAATAAATGCTAAGATCATTAACTTCTGCAAAATATGCAGGCATTCTATGCTAAGGAAATAGTGTCTCTGATCCACTGAGATATATGAAAGCTTTACATTATATAATTTATTTTTGCTCAACAACCAGTATAACAGGGAAGACAACATAGGCTTGACAAAACTGGATAACATTTGATATGACTTAGAATGAGACCATGATGTTTTCAATGTGGAAGTTTGCACCATAGGTAGTTTACAATCATATGGAGAGGATCTTCTGTTGTTTAGAAATGGTAAATAAACATTCCATGCTGTTTACATTTAAGTTTTAAATAGCTTCCCATCGGACTAAGAAAAGATCAGATAAATTTGTCCATAATTTCTTCCTTACAGGAAAATGTTTAAACCCATAGCATCTTCCATTACTGCATGCAAGGAATTATCTTAATAAACCATGCTGTTCTGAAGCCCTCACAGTGCCTCAACTGCAGTTACCTAAAAAGTTCTACATTTTGCTGGTCTGGTAAATCTTTAGGTCCACAGACTTTATTAACACCGGGCAGAAACTGTCAACAACTTAAATATATTAACTGATGAGCCATCTGCTCTCCCTCAATGGAACACAGATCATTCTATTAGAATAAACTTGATCTGAATGTCAGACTGCCACTCCCTGCATTCTGCTTTATAAAGGTGAGCATGTCGTCTAGTTAAAAAGCTAGCTGTGTAAACCCTACAGAATGATAAAAATATATACAAGGAGAAGTTTTATGGAAAGGGGGGGTCATAGAAGAGCAAACATATGTGCATGATCCCAGTTACAAGATCTTCCCCCTCTACATACCAGGCTAAGAGACAAAGGGAAATGGCCAGGAGCCTTTGCTGAATCCCAGGGCCGTCTTTCCTCTGACTCTCCTGCTCCTCCAAGTTCAGTCACTCTGTGTTACAGATTCCCCATTTTTGTGCTGTCCAGTCTTATGTGTTCCTGGAAATGGATCTGATGAAAATGCTGATCTTTGGCTGCTGAATTACTGTTGTCTTAGCAGCAGGAGGTCACCAGGCTGCTAGTTTTATCTTTAATTCATTTTCCAGCTGAGAAAAGTTTAACTGTTTCATGTCCTCTATACCCGTGTTAAAAACCAAACCTCTGAGAACACCAAGTTTTAGCTAAATCCATTTCCTGCTTCTTACTGTACAGGGTATGGTAACACTCACCTCTTTACCATAATAAAGCCTAACAGAACAGCGAAGAATATACCCAGTGAAAGTCAGAACACTATTTTTAGACCTGGGACCAAATGTTGCTCTGTTTGTTGGGTGTACATCTGGAAACACTGCACTGAAGTCAATTGCCAGATTTTGGTATCAATAATTAATCCTTCATCATAATCAAGCCAAATCCTGAAGTCCTTATGCAGCTTGTACACACCTTACGCCAGCAAATACCCAGTGAAGTCAGTAGGCTAGAATGTGACCTCCCATTGGAAAGCCTGAAGGAGGAGTCCGGGGAAGATGAAACCTCTGAAGCTTTCCTCTGAATTTCTTCCAATGTGGAGCAGAAATAGTGGAGATGATGGGATTTGCTCCCAGTGGAAGAATCTCAGGATTCCCTCCCACCTCCACCCCATTCCCTGGGTGTCTGCTGAAGCTACCTATGGATTCACACATAGCCTCTGTGCCTCCACACCAGCTTCCACTGCTTCTCCGCTGGAGCCATGCGGCCAGAGGTGCTCCAGCCTGGGAGCCCTCAAGGCTGCATGGTAGGATGAGGTCACCCCAACCATCCCCCTGGTTTCCAACTCTCTTCATGCTCAGATCAGAGAGGCATCCACAGGGATAAGGGGGGTCAGTGCCACAAAGGCTGTTGACCCCACTTTCCATATGCACACATGCAGATATGCAAGTGGACAGTGCATTTTACATATAGACCTGGGGAGGGGGGGTCATGATGCCGCTCAGTAAGCTCTTGCTTGGATGAAAAATGAGTGAAAAGGACCCTGCTGTTTGGCCCATATGGAGGAAAGCTAATCTCTACTTTGTGAGCTCTTCCTGGCAGAGACTGAGTCTTCCTAGCTGTCTGTCCAGAGCCTTGCACATTGTGAGAGCTACTGTGATATAACAGACATATTGGAGCATAAGCTTTTGTGGGTGAATACCCACTTCTTCAGATGCCATAAGCGTTCATATTCACCCACGAAAGCTTATGCTCCAATATGTCTGTTAGTCTATCAGGTGCCCCAGGACTCTTTGCCGCTTTTACAGATCCAGACTAACACGGCTATCCCTCTGATACTGTGCTATAGTTATTACTGTGGTACAGGCACAGGACTGGGTGCCAGGAGATGAGAGTCCTGTTCCTGGCAAGAAGACGACTCTTTGTCACGCCCACCAGCACCTCTTTGCACTTACCTAAAGCCACACTCTAGCTCTTAATTGCTGTGCCTCAGTTTTGCCCTAAAACAGGGATGACGCCTCCCTCCTCACACGGGTGCTGGGAGGCTAAATTCACTGTTTGTAACGGGCTTGGGGCTAAGGAATTTCAGCAGTCCATGGAAATAAAAAACAATATTGTAGCCGTGACTATCCTGGCTTCAGCTTTGCCACTGAGTAGCAAATTCAAAGGGGTTTGCTTTTCCTGACAGCCTCTTGCCCCTGTAAGTGCTTCATCTTGCTGCTGGCAGTGCATTCTGCTAGGTGCTGCTTTTCTCGTCAGATGGGCCTCCCTCTACATTTGCTCTGCATTTACTGAAGGTATCTCCCATGCACCCTGTTTGGAGGTCAGGCAAGGAACATTTTCTGGCTCATACATGCAAGATAAAGGCTATGCATGCTCAGACAGTGTTATGTTATTAGCAGCCAAAGGAATTGGGTTTTCATGAGAGAATATCTGTGATCTAGTGTTGACATGATGTCATCCCCTGGCACCATATCATCCAAAGACAGCTTTAAGCAATTGGTTAGGGCCAGCCTGTCATTCCCTTCATCTCTGCAGAAAATCCTATAGGAAGGGGCCAGAAAGGTCTGGAAGCTTCGACTTATGAAGCATTCAGCTGATTGTTCCATTGGAGGGACATGAGGGAAGAAGTTGCTTGGCACTTGGTCCTGAGAAGCTGCAGGTCACTGGGAATCTGCCAGAGGCGAGGGCCATCCCCTCTGACTCTGGGATCTCTCTGCTCCCCATCCAGCTGCGTGGAATGCCACCACTCACCATTGCCAAAGGACCATTCCTCAGAACCAATGGGGGGCTGCACTGAAGTATTAGTCTGATTTTCAGAGGTGCTGAGCACTTGCTTCCACTGACGTCAAAGAAAGTTGTGGTGCTAAGCCTTGCAGAAGAATTAGGCCCATAGTGTATAAGCAGATTCCCCAGGGAGGTGATGCGGGAATGATGAATGCCATGCATCTGGTCCACAGATTCGCCAAGTCTGCAGAGGCTCCCCCCACCCCCAGCTATTTCCTAGAACCTAGAGAATGGTGCTGCAGAACTGGGTCCCATGTACAGGTGGAGCCCTCACTGACCCAAATGTAAAAGGAGATGCTTTATGACTGACACAAGTCTCTATTCAGTGATACGCTGTACATGGTCTTGAAAGCAAGATATTCCCATGCACCACTGGCATTCACACCTGTTCATCACCTTCATTTTTAACTCTGGTGTTTCATTCATTTTCCCCACCACTCTCATGCTGATGGATGAAGACCGGTGTGGTGGGAGGAGGAAAGAAATCATAGAATCAAATCATAGAATATCAGGGTTGGAAGGGACCTCAGGAGGTCATCTAGTCCAACCCCCTGCTCAAAGCAGGACCAATCCCCAGTTTTTGTCCCAGTTCCCTAAATGGCCCCCTCAAGGATTGAACTCACAACCCTGGATTTAGCAGGCCAATGCTCAAACCACTGAGATATCCCTCCCCCCTTCAGAGCTCTTTTCTTCAACGTGTCTTTAACACAGATTTGAGACATGCAGACAGACTAAATCAGTCTCAGGTGAGCCCCTCTTCATCTACCATGCACTGGGATATGAAATCAGTGTCCAATACCTATACCCAGCTCCCAAGACTTGACCTTCATAAACCAGATATTTACTTGCTCAGCTGCGTTACTCAGAGGGCATGCACTGAGGCTGAAAGCTACTAGCTCTCTTTATAGCATTCACAATGACAGTAGGCACTTCGTGAGTCATTTCTTGAAAGTTCATGCTTTGGGGATGGGGAAAGGAAAAGGAGGTATAGGCAAGTCTCAGAGAGAGATGTTGGAAAGCAGCAGAATAAAATTTTGATTCAGATTTGCTCTCTGAGCATGCAGGGGATGGGAGGGAGGTGGAAAGTACTTTTCTTCATCAGACATCAGTTCACAGTTTAGTCCATCTATAAGGCCTATGGATCCTAGATTCTGTCAAAGAAGAGTGAACAAAAAGATGGTATAAAAAAACTGTGGCATTAACCTGACATACACTAACTTCATGGCTCAGACACTTGTTGTTGCATCCCGTCCACGCATCCTTCATCTATATATCTGTTTAGCTTGTAAGCTCTTTGGGGCAGAGAACATGCCCATCTCTTTGATGTGCCTAGTATACTTTGGGTCCTATAAAAATAAATAATCATAACAAAAACTCCTCCTGTATGGCCTTGAGCAGGGGCATATCTTACTACTCAAAAAGGGAGAATACTGAGAACTTCAGTGCTCAAGTTAGACACAGTGAGGAATAACTCCAAAAGGTCAGTCTAGACTCCATGGCATGCAAATTATACCGTCTTTCAGCCCCTTACAATACTTAGGCACAGTGGGTTACATTAAAGACAAAATTTTGCCCTCACTATAGGAGAGAGATGAAAGTGGAGCTTTCTATGCATATAGTTCAAGAGCTATCCTGCTAGCCTTGGCAAAGTAGATTAGAGCGGGTAAGGGGGAACGCAAAATGGATATACCATATGGTTGCTTCAAAAGAGGAACAATGTGCACCCCTGGCAGCACACAGCAGTCCATGCGCTAACCAGCTGGAGGCTTGACCATGCCCTCACTGCACTGACAGGCAAGGTAACCTGGACCCCTTCCTTCCTAGTATTCTCCTGAGTATGAGTATTCTCATCCTGCCACTGTGTGGTGTGCTACTGGGGGAAGTCTCCCTATGCCTTCTTGGCCAGTGCTTTCAAGGGGAAGAGGAATACTAGCAAAGGAATACTCCTCACATCCTGCTGGCCAAAGCAGAACTCCCAGGACCTGGTGGGAAGTGTGGAAATAGGGACTCTTTGCTGGTTCATCGTAAAGGAGAAGCGTGCAGCACGAGGCTATAGCCAGCTGGAGAGCTGCCTGTTTCTCCAGCCAGCAGATCACACCCAGCTGTGGCCATCGTGCACACGTTGAGATGAGTATCTGGACATCTCGGGATGATTTAACTGGGAATTGGTCCTGCTTTGAGCAGGGGGTTGGACTAGATGACCTTCTGGGGTCCCTTCCAACCCTGATATTCTATGATTCTATGATTCTATCTCTTCTTGTGCTCGCTTGAGTACCAGAATGAGATCCTGGCCAGCTGCTTGCATGGGGGAAAAGAAGAAAGAGTCCCCTTCATGCCCTCTTCCCCATAGCAGACTTGCACTGTGGAGTGCAGGAGTCTCTAGCCCAAATCTTTAATTCTATGCACATGGCATTTCCTGTGATTTCACCACTGAAAGAGTGAGAACATTTTGAAGCAAAATCCCACTGTACAGATACCCTATTTATGGGCTAGCTCAGCTTTTGATCTGGTGTTTGAGATCAGCTGCACTCTTTAATTTGATTTAAATACTGATGTTTAAAATAATTTTTCAAACCTAGTTCTGATGGGCTAGCTACTGGGTTTGCTATTTCAAATATGAAAAATGTAATTAGAGATGACTGTGATTCTTGCCAGAGCTGGAATGCGAGAACCCCCTCACGTCTCAGATTCAAAACCTCTCTGCATTTCATAGCTCTTGCTTGTGTGCTAAAATACAAGAAGGTTTCTGCTTTCATTACAGAATGTATTTGTATTGCACTCTGAAAGGGCTTCTCATTTGGGAGCTCCCTGGTGGCCAGCCGTCTTTCCTGAGTCTGGTGTTACTTAGCCAGCAATTTTTTAAAAAATGTAATGCCTGAGGGCAAAAATACAACCAAAAGACAAAAATATGCGTTAAAATTGTTTAGAGAACAAAACTCTGTTAGAATGTTTTGCTAGAGTCTAGGGAAATTACTTTTAAAATACATACACACTATATTAGAAACAGTAATACACTTTTAAAAGCACACTAGTAAAAGGTAATGATATTTAAAAAATTGAGCTGGTTTTTTAAACCCAGTTATATTGGGATCCCATCAGACACATTACTTATATTTTTAGCACAAGCAATGTGAAAGAAATGGTACCCTTAGAGTTGGCTGAATATTGATCTTTTAGTTGCATGTGTATTAGAAACTTAGAAAATTCCATGAATGTCAGTTTTTTTCTTCAGCAAAAACAAGCTGTCAGCCTTGAAATATGGTGACAAAGACATGGTGAATTGACTTCATTTCAGTTGTTGTTAATGGATTCCTACGCTCTAGCCACCTAGACAATTATTATAAGCCAAAACATTGCACTAGCCAACACTTAGTGCATTCTGGGACTTGGCAAACCTTTCAACCAACCTGCTCACAAAAATATTATTTTTCATTTTTAGCTTGGTTCTTATTTAGAACAACTCTTAAGGCTTTATCTAAGCTTGTTATTAAATAAAAGACCTTTTTGTGCTATAATAATTCTTAGGAATGGTAAAATTGGAGATTTGGGGGGGGGGGGGCAAATATTTTTGCAAATTCATTTCTCATTTCATATGGTTTCAAGTCCTCAAATTTTTGTTTTCTGTGGTAGCTCAAGGACCTAAATAGTCCCTCATTTATTTATTTATTTATTTATTTATTGCAGTTCAGTATTCAACATTTTCTTCTGGCTCGAAGTTTTGTCATTTTGGGCATTTAAAATTTTACACAAAATTAATATGGCCTTCTCCTTTGGTCAGTGGAGGAAAAAAGGTGAGATAGAGCAAGCCCTATAATCTCACCCCTGCATTTAAATTGTATAGACCAACACTCACACAGACAGGCTCATGCTATGTCCAGTGGGAGCTACCAAGAATATATGCCAGAAGAAAAATTTGAATTCTGCATTGCAAAAAAAAATTATTGAAGGAATATTTAGGTCCTTGAGTGATGTGCTGGTTCTGGCACATGCCAGTCAGGAAAGTGTGTCTTTAAATGTGAATTTGAGCGGCTGGAGGGGGAATATGAATCTGAGCCTGAGGGAACAGGGGTTACTGTTCTTGGTTATTTATGGTGTCATCTGAGACAAAGGCAGCTCGTTTCCCACCAAGACCCCGTAGTGTACCCAAAGCCTGACTGATTCTTATAGTGCGTATATTATGACTCCAAGGGGAGTAAGCTAAAAAATATACCAGCTCCAACACCAATGCTGAATATAAGACTGGCCACACTGAGTCAAATCAATGGGCCATCGAGCCCAGTATCGGAACCGAATTTTTTTTTTTCTGCTAATTTTTGTCTTTAGCTAACTGCTCTTCAAATTCTTTCTTGACTTGTGTTATTATACTTTTACACTTGACTTGCTAGAGTTTATGCTCCTTTCCATTTTCCTCACTAGGATTTGACTTCCAATTTTTAAAGGACACCTTTTTGCCTCTATCTGCCTCTTTTACTCTGCTGTTTAACCATGGTGGCATTGTTTTGGTCCTCTTACAGTTTTGTTTTATTTGGGGTATATATTTAGTTTCAGCCTCTATTATGGTGTTTTTAAGTAGTCTTCATGCAGTTTGCAGGCACTTCACCCTTGTGATTGTTCCTTTTAATTGCACGTAAAACCATGCTGTAACCTGGCCTCAGTATCACCAAGCTCTCCAGCAATCTAGTGATGGAGGACCCCCAAATGGTTCAGAGGACCCCCAATTGGTTATGTCCATCATAATCTATCCCACCCTCCCACACCCAAGCCACATGGCCCTCTGTCCCCCAAACCATCCCTCTCCAAATCTTCCTGATATTGGTTCTGGTGGGGAAGGACTAATGACTTGCTATCCCTTCTGGTGCCTTTGGTGAATTGACAGCTGGTCATAGCCAATCCCTGATGCAGTTGCAGTTCCTGACTGGCATCCCTCTACAGCACCCAGGAGTATGCTAGAAAAGAGCCCAGCTAACATGCCTGCCTGCACACAAATCTCCAAGGAGGTGTGGCCTGTGGGTTAAGGGGTATGTCCACCCTTCACTTCTCCCATGTTGGCTATGGTACGTATGTTGCCACTGAGCGCCAGAAGCGGAGCTCTGTGCCTCTCTCGGTGGCATTGTGCTCCAGCTGATAAAATATTTGTGGCAGAGGATGCAGCTGGCTGTGGTTCTGCTCTCTTTCATGGACTTTGTTAGGTCAGGAAATGGCCCTAATACTGTTTTAGCATTTGCTGAAGAAAATGAAATTATGTTACGTTAAGTATTGCCTGCACTTCAGTTAGAAGCGAACAGCCCCAAGCGTAGCTGGTAGTAAGGTAACCCTTTGCACCAACTATATCTCTAGTGAACAGAAATAGGGTTTCCTCTTCCTCGCCTAGGAGGATGAAGATTTGATGGTCTCTGGAGAGTGCAGTGGAAGCTTCTCAAGGCGGGCATGGCCTACCTTGATTTGCACCAGATCATGATCCAGTGTAAACTGGCTCCACGCAACACTTTATATGCCACTTCTGCCTACCCATCTTTCAGATGGCACTAGCTTCCACTGACAGGATTTTCCATGGTGGCATGTGGAGATCCAGAGTAGGATTCTTGGTAGCATGTACTGAACTAATGTCTTATCATGGCACTAGGGTGTGTACTGTACAGATGAAATACAATGCAGACCTACAATATGCTACTTTATAAGTGTTGGGAGATTTCCACATTTTTTTTTAAATGGGCCAAAATAAAACCATGGAATTTCCACTAGAATGAGCAAATCCCATGTCACTGATATTTTTCCTGATTATCTTTGAGGCACTCATATTTTTAGAATTAAAGACAACAAGACCTGAATTATCCAAATTTGAGGTAACATTTCCTAGTTATTCAAAACTACACAGATTATCTCAGCCTGTTTTAAATGGTTCACTACTAACAAAAATGATTATCTGAAGCTTTTTCTGTTAAAAATCTACTTTTCTTATAAAAATAATGTTTCTGTATTCTTACTGTAGATCAGGGCAAGATGCTGAGCTTGTTTTTCTGTTTTCAGTATCAGAATGAGCATGTTTCCTAATCCATGTTACATCCACCACCTCAGCACCTCTGGAAAATATGCTCAAAGGATATGGAGAAGTGAAATATTTCTCTCTCTATTTATTTTCAAAAGAGAACTTGGTCTGAGTGTTAAAAAGCTGTGGAAAGTAAACCCAGCAGAGAGAGGAGTAGCATGAAGCTATGTCCTCTGAATGCCTCCAAGTCTCTTTCATCTTGGTCTGAAAACCTCATTGTTAATCAAAGTAATTGCATGAGAACCATTCAGGAAATTCTTAAACATTCAAAATGAAAACTTGTCACTACAAATTCACTAGTATGGCTAAAGTACAGATTATCTCTGTCAAATGCTGTGGGAAAGTTTGCTTTGCAGCAGTGAGGGCAGAATAAAATATTCTCCCAGTCTGCCTTGTTTATCTTAAAAACATATATACATGGACAGTGCTTCAATTAAACACTATTTTCTTTTCCCTCATGTGCATATCATTTAAACGTCCCATTTGAAGCTCATTTAAAGCATCTCTCCCTGGAATTAGGCTGATGGTGTGTTGCCAGCAAGTCAGTCATATGATTAAGCCATCATGGGGCAGGTTGGGCTGCTTTGAATTTTAAGCATCACTTCTTTAGGCTCACCTCTGATCCCATTCACATCCAAATGACCCCTCCACTATAATGTAGACAGATTTAAAGCCGATGCACAGACTTCCACTGAAAAAGTATTAGGGAATGTGGGCTATTTTTGACCATAAATATATCACACATATTCATGGTCTCAGCTGGAGTGTGCATACATAACACAGCCAAGACAATCTGAACATTTTCCAAATTGCTGTGTTTAAACTGTTTCGTATCCATCTATTTTCTAGGAGTGCACTTTATGCAAACAGTGCTGCAGTGTAAGCTGAAATAAATGGAACGATTTAATGCCCAGCTGACAAAGGATGAAAAGGCATTTTTTTAGGACTCTTTACCTAAGGGACTGGAAATAAGCATATTCATATGTGCATCTCATCAGGAACACCACCTCCCAATTACACACTACTGAAGTCAGTGTGAAAACTCCCTCCAATTTCAATGGGCTTTGGATTAGGCTCCTGCACACATGCTTAACTTTTGAAACCACTGGTACTACTCACAGTAGTAAAGTTAAACACACGTAGAAGTGTTTCCAAGACCAGGGCCTTAATGAGGACCAGACTGTATTTTCCCCCACTGTCACCCTGAGCAGGTTAGCAGTCTTATTATACTTATTTGTCATGCCTAGGAGCTCTAGTCACGGACCAGGGCCCTATTGTGCCTATACAGTACTGCCTGCCTATCTTATCACTGCTTCTGTCCCGTCTCCTTATTCTCTTCCACTGCCAAATTGTCCTAACCCCAGGTATGATCCCCTGCTATGGCCTGCCTATCTGCTGCTGGCTCCTGGCCTAATGGGAGGGTTGGAAGTGCAGGAAGAAAATTAAGTGAGTCAGGCTTGGCTTCTTCGGTGGGAGAAGAGGTATACTGTTCTCAGAATTCACTCAAGGATTTAATTTATCCCAGATCATGTGACATTGCACAGTGTAATGCTGGCTTGTTGCACTGAAGATAAGCAAATATTCAGAAGTACAGCAGAAAATTACATAGGAAGTGTCCTAACACTAAAATGAAGGGAGAGACTGGGAGCATGGATTTGATTTTCTGAGAGATGTGTTCTAAAAGTGCAGGGGCTAGTCTGTAATATAGTTGGGCTGGCATGAGGCTCAGAAAAAGAATCTTTCTCCAGATTACTCAGGAACATCATATTAGAACAACTAGGTTCAAACACAGCTGTTTGCTGGCAATACTGGGGACATGTAGCCTTAATCTCATGTGAAAGTTAATGATTTAGTATACCAAGAAACATGTCTTTAAGATTAAGTGCTGGCTTTTGGGATTCTACTTCTCTTAAAAAGACACTCAAACCACATTTTGACCACATTGGAGTCTTTCTGTAATGTCTGTTTGCAAAGTTAGTGAAATACTTTATAAGTGGAGACTTTATTTTCAAAATACAAAGCATTTAAAAAATCCTGTTTTTAAAAAAATCAACACAAGCATTCCTTTACTTCTGAGTAGCCCCTCCAATAACAACCTGATGTGTGAAGGAAGAAAACAAATGAAAGTGAAAAAGTGAATTTGAGCTTCCCATTTCAAGCACCTCTTTTAAGCAAGAGTAAGGGAAAATAATTTAAAACATTACAAACAATATATTGACCGTGCCCTTGAAACTGCTGTTCAAATGCCACTCCTGGTGCTATTATGGTAGCTGAATAGAGAACACTATTCTTTCCAAATAAGCTTGCCAAAGTCTCTTCATTACATTCTGGGACACTGCAAGGGCATTTGTTGATTTCAATGGCATAACACTAAAGTGGAACAATTCTTTGTGAGCTGCAAAGGCTCTTTTTAAATTTGTTCTTCCCTTGCAGTGGAACAAAATAAAAGTGCGATTAACTTTGCCCAGATTACCAAATCTTGGTTGTTGTTCATCTTGGGAGACTGAGGGCCTGACGCTACTCTCACTGAAATCACTGTGAATGTTGCCATTACTCCAGAGGGGAACCACATCAGATCCTAGAGACCTAGATGCTTCGCTGTCACCATTTAATTCCCTCTAGCCCATGCTAACCCTACATTTACCAGAGACTAGGGCATTACAGAAACATTACAACAGAAACTAGTTTTAGATACAAAGGAAGACAGTTTGTTTGTTTGTTTTTGTTACCATTTAAATTACCTCTCCCTCAATATAACAAATCAGGTGACAATGTTTAGCTTTGAATGGAAAGGGTGCCTATGAATTCACGTGAAGTTATAATTAGTTGTGTAGTTGGAGTCCAATCTCTTCCACACTAGGATCCCTTTTAGTCAAATATAAAAAATTCCTGCAAAAAAAAAAATCTATTTAATTTTTTCAGCAATTCATCTAGCCATCTTGAAACCTCACAATTGTTTCTGAGCTGCATTGCTGTGGCGACTGGCACCTCCTTGTCACAGCAGAGATAGTATTCGGCTCCCTCCTGCTCTAAAAGCAAAGGTCCCTGTTATTTGAGCAAAAGGAGAACTGCTGTTGTCAGCGTGAAGCCTGATCAACACACAGTTCAGCAGTTCTGCTGCTGTCCAGTAGCACGATTCACATACCTGCTAGCTAGCTCAGTACAGTATATTGGCATCCAATGCACTTAGTAAGGGTCCTTCAGACAAGGCCTTAACAACTGAGCTCATACTCACAGGTTTTTAGTCTCTAGCTGTGGCCTCAAAACCATTTGCACAACAGACTGGGTTGCTAATTTTGAAAATTGAGGATTATTGAGTAATAAAATATGTGCAGTCTGGATCATTAACTACTTATAACTGCACTTATTAAAACAAACAAAACACACCATATTGCTTTGCTCAACTTAAAATTCATGGTCAGAGCAACAGAGTGGCCCAGTGGCTGTGCACTGGATATGTGTATATTATGGCCTTGGTGAGAATGAAATAAGACACATTGATATAGGGGACACCTGGTTTCTAGAGTGGCTTTGGGACTCTAGCACCTCCTCTGGTGAGCTGCACTGTGGAGCATTGTTAGGAACCGACTTTAAGACTCTAGGATTGGAAAGGCACTGCTAGGATTCTTTTAAAAATGTAGTTGGGTTACAGGGTCTGATACTATCTTTGCCTAAAAGTTTGGACATGGTACATGCACATTAAGCTAGTAGATGCAGTCTCAGATACTAGAATAGCAGAAGATTTCTGTAACCAAATACAGGGTGGCTGGCAAAAAATTTTGACCACCCAAAGGGTGTTATGACTTGATGCACTGTTAGTTCATTCTTGTTGTGATTAAAGAAACCAAAACATTTACCCAGCATGTAATTTGTGGAGACTATTTTAGAGTGTCCATTTTCTTAGCACATCAGAGAGTAGTAAAGCAACAGAACCAGGGGCAGGGTGGGGGGGGAGGGAGGAGTACTAGGTTAAGGGATTTTTAGAACCAGCTGCTCAGACAGAACCATTTCTTGAGCTAGGGCAAGGAGATTAGATCTGCCAATAGAACTAAGCACAGGACCATTGTACTAATGTGCAAGACTCTATCTTTGGAAAATCTCAGCTGTAAAGTTTCCATATTGGCAGCACAATATTGGAATATTGAGGTAGTTGTGTGAGTGTTTTCTTGGACTACCCTCCAAGTCTACAGTGGCAAAGGAAAAGCTTTGCAGACTTGGCAGAAATAAGAAGATTGGCATTGGTGCTATTCTATCCTGCCAGGCTAAATGTGAATTTCAGGGCCATACGTATACCTTCAGGCCAGTGATTAGGCAGGACCGGCTCTAGGCACCAGCAAAGCAAGCACGGGGTTGGGGTGGCACATTTCCAGGGGCGGCATTCCGGCCATCCTTTTTCTTCGGGGCCGTTGCGCTCTCAGAGCTGCACCACTTAGACCGGGCGAGGGCGCCACACCCCCGGCCGCAGTGGGAAGGGGAAGCCCCAGCCGTGGGATGCTGAGCTGCCAGGCCCCAGCCGCTACCTGGGGAGGAGAGGGCAAGTCCTGCCGGGGAGCCAGGGCTGAGCCGCCACATCTGCGCACGGGCCGCTACTCTGCCTTGTGCCACCCCTTATGTCGGGGCTTCTCTGTGTGGCCAGGCGGGGGAGGAGGTAAAGCCCCTGCAGGTGCTGGGAGAAGGTGACATCAGTCCCTCCGCTTCCAGCACCACCTGCGAGCCCCAGCCCCACCTGAGCTTGGGACAGCAAAAAACCTAGAGCCAGCCTTGTGATTAGGTCACAGCTTTTGTCACTTCTCAGAAGAGTTTTTATGGGTGTTAATATGTTCTTTTCTTTAATTTTCCCCTAACCACAGGCAGAATGAGAGCACTTCTCTGTGTATTGGTCTGGAAGCTTTTTGGTGATGGGACTAATTTATGCTCGGCTTTGTCCAAACATAAAGATAGCAAGCTTTGTGGGGCAGGGAGTAAGGCTCCCACCTTGCAAAGAAACTCAGACACACAGACACTTGCCCTCCACTGGAGACCCATTGACTTTAAATGAGACCACCACCAAAGCATACGTAACTCGGTGGCCTTCTTCCCCCTGCCCTCGGCAGTCCCAAGTGGTGTGGAGGACATTCAGCAGACCTGCTGCATCTGTGTGAATTCCACCTCTATCCAGCCCTGTCTAGTCTCCTCTTTGTACTCTTATATATGTATAACATTATGGCCTAATAATTCAAAGGGAGTTCCCACTTTAGACACATCACCTCTATGGAATTCCTGATGTTGATGGAACTCTACACAGGAGAAAGAGTCTCCTCTGACTGCTTTCATGAAAATTCTGCTGAAGTAAATACATTCTGCACCCTAACGTATAATTTCCTGAAATTTCACAAGCATCAAGCTCTTAATATTAAAAAGAGAAAAGGAGTACTTGTGGCACCTTAGAGACTAACCAATTTATTTGAGCATGAGCTTTCGTGAGCTACAGCTCACTTCATCAGATGTATGCTTCATCAGATGTATGATGAAGTGAGCTGTAGCTCACAAAAGCTCATGCTCAAATAAATTGGTTAGTCTCTAAGGTGCCACAAGTACTCCTTTTCTTTTTGCGAATACAGACTAACACGGCTGTTACTCTGAAACCTGTCATTAAAAAGAGAATGCACTCTGCTGGAATTCTATTGCCTTTAATATTCATTTTTTATTAATCATTTTTAATCGATATTTTTATTTAGCATTAGTGTGCTTTGTCCACATATCAATAGAGGGAAGCATGTACAGTGATAGATCAAGGGAGATACCAAAAATTGGCTGCATGACAGGGTTCATCTTTAATGAAAGTGAAACAAAAGTGCTCTGTACATTTGGGAAGATTTCGGGAATCTCTTAAGGATAGATTCTTGTGCAGATTCCACTGTATGCTTCTCTTTTGTTAAAAATATAGAAACCCTGCAGTATCAAAAACACTACACTTGAAATAGAATATCTGCTTCCTGTGTATCCTAGTGGATAATGTATTTGCCTTATATCACAAGTCATGTTTTCCCTCTCTTAAGAATGCATATTTTATTACTACTTCTATTAATTTATTCCATCAGTGCAATTAGAGTAATTCTTTTCACCTTTCTAAAGCAAAAATATACACCTGTTGCAAAATAATTCAGAGTTGAAATTAACGTAGTTAGAAATAGAACAATTCAGCCATATAAGGGAGTGACATTTTTCCTACAATATAAGAAATATTTCATGTTGAAGTGATGGCTGAACAATCCCGCAGCAGCTGCTCTTGGGTTTTTTGTTGTTGGTTGTTTTTTCTCGTTTTTGTTTTTTTGTCAAGCTGGCCCTTCTTTCATTACTGCTAACAGATTTATGGCATGTACGTTCTTTTATCAATGCGGCGTTAACATCACTAATTAAAAAGACTTAAATTAGGACAAAAAAATAACACTTATGCAGGTGTTTGCATGATGTCATTTTATTACCTAATTAGGGATTTGGGTTTTTTGTTTGATTGATTGATTTTGTTTTGTTTTGCACTTTTTTAAAGCCATAGTAAGTTCTCATTACATCATAACATATTTATTGGTATCTGAGTACATTACATATCATTCCCCGAGGCAAGCAACACATGGCAAGTATTAGGGGTACAACACATATCTAAGGCAATTTACAGCAAACTGCTGTAGAGAGTGCATGGAAAGCCACCAAATTAATTGAAGGAACTGTCTGTACAATTGGACTGTTTTCTACAGAAGTTTACAAGTGTGAATCGGCAAGAAAACATGCAATTGATGCAACCCATTATATTGGCGTGTTGCTATATTAGTCACTGCTCTCAAGCAAATGGGCATTAGCTTTGAAAGAGAGTGGTGACAAGCATCACAGAGTCCACATCCAAACACCAACCACATGAAGAGCTATGAGAAGATGAGGGCACAAACATAAACCATCTTCGGATTTAACTGAGAAGACCTCAGGCTTCCCAGAACACCTCTGAATCAATTCCTCAGTGGAACCTCGGGGAGTGCTTCTTAACCAAATGAATTGATCAGCAATTAACTTTGCTTCTCTCTCCTGGCACCAACAAAAAAAGGTACTTTTAGACTTTGGTATAAACCATTTCCACTACTTCCCCAATACACCTTGACTAAATTTTGGTTACCAAACAATTGTTGTTCTTTGCTTTCCTCATTCCATTTATTCTGCCTTAAGCATCTGTTTGGGTTTTATTAAATAACCACGAGATCACTTGCTGAGAAGTGTGATATTTTGTGATAAAGTATAAATGCACTGCAATTTAAAATATATACATAAATATATACATAAAATATATTTGTAATTTTTAAGCTTTCCCCCTAACTATTGCTTCTAACATGAGCTTTGAAACTTACATTCATTTCCTTACTAACATTTGTTGGTAAATAGACCAAAGATGTGGGAGTTAGAGGCAAGGTCTCTGACAATAGCCTCATGGGGCCATTTTGTCTCCATGTTGAAAGAGCTTGTACCAGCCGGGACGGGCTGTGTGAGCTCTTGCAACACTTCCAGAAGGCAGTAACTGTACTGAAACTTAAAAGAAGCTAGTTTATAATGGACATAAGTCCTACATTCAATGATACCCTAAAAAGGGCCTTTTTAAGGCAGGGTATTTCCATGTACCATTGGCATTCATCCCTGTTCATTCATTACATGCATTTTAACACCAATGTCTCATTTATTTCTCCCCCATGCACTCCCCTCATACGGATCTAAAACTGCCCACTTCTCCACCAGGTCTGGGTTTTCCGACTCTGCTATAGGTCTGATTAGTTGCTCTTCTCTATTAGTTCTCTAGCGATAGATAAAAAACTCTATCCTACATGTGTTCTGAGCCGAACCTCCTTCGTGTCCTCCCAGTTTCATCTCTGTGCATTATTTGATGTAGTCTCTATGCCTGGATCCCCTGCCAGACTCAGGCTGCCATGCCTCCACCCACCCTATCAATGTAGTCCATTGAGGAGGACCCTATGGATCCTAGTTTCACACTAAGGTGTTTGTCCCTCTCGACACTGGTTCCCTCCTAGATGGATCGCCCTTCCTCCTCTTCATCTCTGCAACCCCCAACTGAATCCATCAGAGAAGGGGCAAGAGAAAGAGAGAGGGATACAGCAGGCAGAGGACATGCTTCCAGGTAAGGAGAGACAGACAGACAGACACTGAGCAGTTGTGGTGGAGTCAGCCTAGGCTTGGAAGGATTAGAATTTTATAGGTAAATGTCAGTAAATGTCGATTTCACCATGAGCACAAACTGAAGAAACTTTTTTCCAATCGATAACAATTGAAATTTATAGGTGGACAAAGTAACTTATCAGAGTTTGATTTAAGGATATTTACTGTGTATATTTTGACGTGTGATGTTGACAATTTGTGTTTTAATGCTTATAAAGCTTTTAACTTTTTGAATCTCATCTACTGTCATTAAATAATTATTGTCTGACCCCCTTCCATTGCCTGATCCCCCCTAATTTCCCACTCTTGTGAAAACTTAAATCAATAAAGTTAAAATAAAATGCTTAAAACCCATAATTTTGCACAATTGTGAAAATTTAAAATCGATAAAAAGGAAAAAAATGCTTAAAAATAAACTTCAATATTATCCAGCAAAATTATATTAAAACAATTGAATTGGGCCAAGTCTACCTATATATCAGTCCCTGGGTTCTTAGCCTCCACGGTTCTTAGTAGATGGTGCTATAGCACAGGCTAGGACAAAGAGGCTCCAACAACAAATACCCAACCCTTTCCTATTTCCCTTTTACACTTTTGTTTCCCTTTCTTCTTCCCCTTATTTTGAGGCCTCCACTTTTGTTTCCTGTTTGACCCCACATTAACTATACATCTTAGCCTTTTTCTCCCATCTCCCTTCCTTGTTTTCCTTTCCCAGAGTCACTGTCTGGTCTGTGGCAGCAAGGCCTGGGGTAAATGACCTCAACCAGACTGGAAAACCCAGTCTTGTCCCAGCAAGACTGCAGGTAGTACCAGAGGAGTGGGTGGGTTGCTGTGCAGTGGGGTGGCAAGGAAGAGGGATGACGTGTTAGTATGATTGCATCCTCCCTGGAAGGCCATTTAGGAGCAAGTCAGCTCTCATCCAGATGTAAAGGAAATATAGCTATTATCAACTCATCCAGAGTTAGCTGTTTGCTGAATGTATTCCAAGTCTAATGACTTTGCCTGTATAGCAGAGGCTCACTATAGGCACCAATCTCAGCCATGCATTGGTGCATCATTACTTTTACAGCACTGACAAGGAGGACATGGCGTTCCTATTTGTGGTGTTAAACAGACCAGACACAGCCTCAACATGGTGATCTTTACTAGTACACATTAATAGCCTTTCTCCTGGAGGCGTACAAACTTTACATCAGTTCACTGAACACCAACAACATTCTCAGACCCAGATCCGCAAAAGTAAGGGAGGTGTTTTGACACTGAGCATTGCAACACCTCACTTTTAGGTACCTAGAAAACCACAGAAACACTGTGATCCATAAAGCCTGACTTAGGTGCCTAGGCTCCTACACCATGAATGGGGGCAGCCTTGGAATGTGATCCACACTGCAGGGAGTCATCTAAGCTAACCAATGGGAGATGATAACAAGAGGAGTGAGTCTTAAGCCCCACTCCAGAGCTAAACACCTAAATCCACTCCACAGGAGGCACCTATCTGTGTAAGCAATCCAGGAACAAGGGGAAGATAGGTGCTCCTCTGCGTAAGTTACAGGTGGGGTCTGAGCCCATCGGCATATTCAGAGGCTGCCTAATTTCACACAAAATAGGCAAAGGAGGACCCTTATAATCTTCAGTCCATTGGGTAGTGCTCTCACCTGGGAGAGAGGTGAGCACCAGTTCAAGTCCCCCCTCTGCCTCAATAGAAGAAATTTGAACAGGGAGCTGCTTGCTACCTCTCAGGTGAGCACCCTAACCACTTAGCTATGGGATAGTCTGATGTGCGTGTCCTTCAAGCTCTCCTATGAAATTGTTCCACTTTAATTAAATAGTAATCAGGCCAGACAAGGAGCAAGACTCCTTCTATAGTCCAGTGAATAAGGGCACTCACCTGAGAGCTGGCAAATCCTTGTTCTGATCCTCTCTCCTCATCAGGCAAAGAGGTGGGACTTGAACGAATGGTCTCCCACATCCTAGGTGCATGCTTTAGACACTGGGCTAAAGGTTTATGGCAGGTTGTCCTCCCCCTCTCTCCAGCTGTTTTTTGTGGAGTTAAGTGGCCTCTGAGTACACCTACTGGAGCAGGCCCCACCTGGAACTTCAGCAGAGGAATGCATATCTTCCCCTGGTTGATGGATTGCTTTGGAGCTGGGGCAGAAGGCCCAGTGACTTGAGGCACCTACAGCTCTAGACAGCAGCTTTGTGGATCACAGTGGCACCTAAAATGGGATTTAGGTACCTAACTCTGTGGGTTCTGTACCTAAATACCTTTGTGGATGGGGTTTGCAGTGATGAATACAGGGAATCACTGTGATAAGACAATAGTTACTGTTATTGTGTTTCATGCATGAACGATTTACAGAAGAATTCTGCAGGGGTTCAAACACAGATTTAAAAAGTGAGCTTGAAGAAAGAGCTAACTCTACATTCATAGTATTGTGGTCTTCTGAGGGTTGCAGGTATAAATTTTCATATATTTTTGCCCTGATTTTTTTTTTAGTTTATAATTTTCTGCTGACAAATTACAATTTAATCTGAACTACAGAAGTTTAATTATTATTTTGAATCTGATTTAACAGAAAACAAATCATATTTGTTAAACAATTATGCTTCAAAAGGGATCGTATATTTCCTGGGGGCATAATTCCTAAAATGTGCTCGCTCGCTCTCTCTCTCTCTCAGCTCCTTTTGTAAACTCAGTTTGGCTATTACACCACGATGGTTTCATTTTATTTGTTAATAAGTGTTGCTATGTGGCTTATTTTTGGTCATTGATGCTCATCTTCTTTCTCTTGGGCAAAATCTTAATTTGCTTACCAGGTAGGTAGAAGTATGAGAGAGGCAAATAGGAGCAGAGAAAGAAGAAAAACTGATCCCAAAAATGCATCCTCAAAATATTCTCTTCATTCACAGGAAATTGGCTATGCAAGTTAAAAGCAATATAATTTTTCCTGGCACACACTCTCAAAGAACTTTATGTACCGGAGTTATATTTTGACATGAGAGAAATGTTAATGGAAAAATATCAACATTCTATTAAGCACAGATATGGTTCCAACCCCACTCCCCATCATTAAGAATGGAGGTGGCCTGCATTTTTGCAAACACAGTGTATGAAGATAACAAACAGAAAAAGCTGTCCTTCCATTCAGGATGTTTAAACTGGAAACTCCTTGAAACACGAGTAATATCTTCTATTGCACAGCACTGAAAACATAGATGGCACTTTCAATAATAAAGCATGATTTTGTCTCTTTCATTGTTACTCAACTGTAGTGATCCAGTAGCAGGTCTTGTTCCTATCATGTTTGCAGGTGTTCTCTTACGGACTCCAGTGACATAGAGCAACTATTAGTGTTTATTTCTGTCTTCCAGGAGCAGCTCTGTTAGGAGGGAATAGAGAAGGATTACTTTTACCTTATGAACTGAAGTTCCAGGGTGTGACCTTACTTTTGTCTCCTGATCATGTACATTGACAGCAAGAACTGAAATCCTCAGTAAGCACAATGCACTGAAATGTGGAGCTGTCTCCTCTTGGACGTTGTACACAATCCTTGGGGCTCTTAACATGAAACTAATAAAAGCTCAAAGATGCAATCATTGGACTACTCACAGTTTAAATGACCATTGTACTTAGGGCAAAAGAGAGGCTGCGTAAAGTTTTAAATGTCTACTGCATCTGACCTTTCTTGCTCCTCCTAACGTAAGAGGCCGTCACACCTACTTTGATTTCCCTTTTATTAAACATTAAATGTTTGTTCTCTGAATCTTCAGAGCTGTTGGAGACATTTCACCAGCATTTTCTACTTGCCTTTGTTATTGAAAATGCACAAACTACTCAAGTAACTGTCAGTATCGGTTTTCATAGACACGCATGTGTATATATGAATGAATGTGTGTGAGAAAAAGAGGGCAGAGTAACAAGATTCCTTTTCAGTTTCATAGGAATCCTTGTCCATCTTTTTAATAATAGGAAACTTTTAGCTAGGCTCTATGGATGAGGTAACGAACAATGAAGTAAATATTATAAAAAGTCTCTCAACTATCATGTACAATGGTGTAGCCTGAGTGATACAACCTTGAATTAAGACAACGTAAGGGGATGGTGAGATCAACAATTTTTTTTCTATACTAGTAGTTTTACTGGCAAAACTCACCTTCAGTTGGCAGAGGTGCCACATGCATCCACCCTTGATTGTGTGTCCTACTGACAAAACCCTCCACTCTTGCTGGCATAGTTATTCCCCTTTCCAAGAGATATTAGTCCTCCACCCATATAGGTCTATTGGTACAATATGTTTCCTATTTCATATGCCCAGCACATAGCCTGCATCTGTTCCTGTTACCCACTACCTCTCTCCATGCTACGAGCACAGCTCCAACTTCTCTTTGTGCTGCTGCACAGACCAGGGGAGATCTTGATTTTTCTCAGGCTGTGAAGAAAGCAGTGTACAGGCACAGAGAGGGCACTCGTTTCAAAAGAAATGGGGAATCCTGGGGCACGAGGCCAGGCAACAGGAAAGGAACTGAGGCAGGCTTACCAAAACATTAAGGAGCAGAATATGACATCTGGAGTCATCCGTCTCTTATGCAGAGCTTGATGCTGTATTGAGCAGGGATCCTATCACCAGCCCTAGGATGATGCCAGATACTTTAATCTCTCCAGAGGAGGTCCTGTGGGACCAGTGGACAAGGAGGAGGTATTTGCTATAGCTCAGGAAGGGGATGATGAGGCAGATTACAGCGAGTTGGTTGAAAGCTAGGAGGTCTCCGATACACAGCTGTAAACCCAGACCCAGTGTAAATGCCTCTTGGTGATGTCAACTCTCCTAGAAGGAGGGGGACTTTGGTAGGTGCAATTTATCATTGTTCCCTCATAAAATAAGCCATATTGACAGACAGTTGCAGGCCTGTATATTTATATTTATATTGGGAGGCAGTATCCAGTCATATATACTTGCCTCACCCTCTACAGCTGTGAGCTCAGTCTGCCATTACTCCACCCACCTTCTCTCCTCCTGGTACTACACTGACACACACTGGCAACTGCTCTCGCTTTTCAAATGCATCCCAGTTAATCGGTCTAACATTGTGCCATGTTCAAATACAAATAAAGCTGAGATTATGTTGATTAAGTATTTTTATCGATCTAGTAGATTTCATTTCATGGTACTTGTTAGTCTTCTTAGAGAGAAACGGTGGTCCTGGAGTTAGGGGACTAGCCTAGGACTTAGGAGACCTGGGTTTTTAAGTTCCTTCTCCATCACAAATTTTCTGCCTTACATGGGGCAAATCACTTAGCCACTCTCTGTCTCAGCTCCTGAACCATAAAGTGGGTATAAGGGCCCTTCCCTACTTTCACAGGGGTGCTGTGAGGATAAATACATAAGAGATTGTGAGGTGCTCAGATACTGCAGTAATGGGGGACCAGAGAAGTACCTAAGACGAATAGGCTACTTCAGCAGTGATTTAGAAGAAAACCCTCCTCCATGCAAAAAAACTGAACATGCAGCATTTCTCACTGTGAACTACATGCCAAAATTTAGTTTTTGCAATTTTTATGCCGGCCAGTAGTAGCATCCCCTAGCTTAAAATAAAGAAGCATGACAGCATTTGTGAAATAAGCAGGAAAACATAAGAACAGAATGTAAGAAAGTGAAAAATAGCCATTCCTGCTCTACACCAGTTTAACAGCAATAAGGAGGCAACCAGTGAATCAAAGTGTTAAATCTTTCCTTTCCATTGGAAAGGCATTTATTTACTCAGAAGACATCTAGCCAGCTGGGATATAGCAGTGCTGGATGAGCAGCAGCTGCCCTATTCCCATCACCTTTATAGTAATCTAGCTCAGCAGAGACTGGAGATAGCTGGCATCTGGGATAGTAATCCCCTAAATTGAATATTAAAAACTTGAATTGTTTCAGATTTGATGAGAGATCTAAAATTTTAAATTATATTTAGTGTTAAAAAATAAGTAACTTTATTCTGCCAGTGTAGAATGGGCGTTTTGTAAACTAGCCGTGATTTCCCTATAACTATGTGTAAAGGGTACCTGCACCTGGCTGTTAGAGCTATAGCATTGAACGGATAGCAAAACAACTTTTCTAGAAAACACATAGTTTATTCATACATTTAGTCTGGGTAACTGAACATATATAATTTGAGTAAAAATATATTTTTAAGCTACTTACCCAGAGTTAACACAGAGTCAGGGCTCAGATTGGAATAGAAGTAGCAATGGAACTCTCCTGCGCTCTGCCCACAAGCCAAACTCCAGCACTTGAGATTGCGAAAATGAGACACTACTCTCGGCAGATTGTGCAGTTTCTCAGAATTTGATCACATGCTAGGCTCCTGATGCTTGGCTCCTTCTCAGCGGGGCAAAGATACACCCATTGACAGGCCAGGTTATGACCTACCACATTAATCACATACCTAAAGCCCAAGATGCCACTTTTATGATGGCATCAGAATCTTAAGTCTTCATTAAAAAATATTTCTAGCCTCATGATTGCAAAGGAAAGTTTGAAAATGTGAATTGAGTAATTGATGGTATGTCATCTGCCGGAGTCTGCAGACAGCCTCCAGCAGGTCAAATAGCAACAGAACCAAAAAGAAGCTTCCTGGCCCAACAACCACCAACAGAGTAGACCTTAACCCTGGTTGCTTTCAAGTGGGATAGGTTTGGCTGGTTGTAAGGCTTGGATGGGTTTTATGGAATTGAATCAACTTTGGTAGGGTTTAGATACACATCAGGGGTCCTCCTCCTCTTTTTTTGACACTGTTGTCCAGGTTAAGATGTCTCCCTAGCGACATCCTCTTATGGTACCACAATGAGATGCCACTAGCCGTAGATTCATAATATGATCCTCCCTCTACTTTTTCACATGCTTTGACAGCAGCAAAATAGTTAATCATCATTGGGCAGCTAAATTAAATCTCATTGAGATGAATGGGGCAGTTCACATCTCTCAGAGTTGTGTTTCAGGCTTGTAAGATGCAGGCAGGAATCTTTTTAAATTGGTTTGTTTTTAAATTGGTTTGTATTTAACATTTTCAAGGCTTTGCTCCTCCTGGCCAGCATCCCAGGCTGGAAGGTCTTGGGCTTTCCCGGGACACCGACCCAGCCAGAGAGGGAGTACGGGAAGGAAGAAGCCTGCCTGCCTGGCTGTTGCTGAGCTGAGCGCTTCAACCAGGGGCTGGTTCTCCACACAGTGCTGAGAGTGGGATGCGCCCCGCCTAGGGGGATATGGAGGAGCAGTGGGGCTGGCGGTGGTGAAGGGGCAAAGCAGGGAAAGGACAGCGAGAGGGGGAGCATGTAAAGGGCCAATGGGTGGGCAGCAAAGGTGACATGTAGCCAGCCACTGCCTGGCGCTTGCCCACCCTCAAAAGTCACCACAGCTCACAGTGCAGAGCCTGTGCTCGCAAGAAACGGGACGGGAGAGAGAGCCCTGCTGGCCAACTGCCAGCACACAATGGGGGCTGTGCTGAGGGACCAGGAGGGGGAGGGGCCAGCTCTGCATGATGCAACTTTGCCCTCCTACCAGCTTTGCACACCCACCCCCATCATTGGCCACTGGACCCCCACCCGCACTCACCGCTGGCGGACGGGCAGCCGGGGAACAGGGAATCTGGCCAGCAGCAGTACCTGCCAGTACTAATGGGGGGTGAAGACAGAAAATACAGGACAATTTGCCCATTTTTAAGAAAAAGTCCGGACACCTGCAGGAGGGCTTATATATGGGACTGTCCCTTTAAAAATGGGATGTATGGTCACCCCACTCAAATGAAAACCCACACTTTGAAGAACAAAATGGCACCATCATAAAAAAAGATAGGTAGGGGGGTTGATCTAGCTCAATCTGAGCCCTACTTACAGTATGGCCAATGAAAGAACAAAGTATATTGGAAGTACACCCAACTGTTGTCTTATATTTAAACAACTTACAATGTTATAATAATCTTCACCTAGCAGAGTTTAATTCAGGTAAACTGGAAGCTGGTGATCTTAAATGAACAAAGTTAACCACTTTGTATTGGTTTTGGTGTTTAAGAGAATTGATGTGTCTTTAAAACAGGCCTGTGAGCCAGTATTTTAGTCCTGACTTTCATCCCAGTGCAATCTACAGCAGATTAAATCTTGCAGATGTTTATCTCTCTGCCCCTCTGAGGACAGTAAATGACCATGATTTTCCTGATAAATATGTATTCTGTGTAGATGCAAGACCCTATGCATCTGTTCAAATTATTGAGTGCTCACAAAAAGCCATCTCATTTCAGCTTTGAAAAGTTTCATGGTTTTTTTTTTTTTTTTTTAAGTTGTTGATTCCTCTGCTGAGGCTACTAACAAGGGTAAGAAGGAACTGTGATTGAACTGACACCACTTCATTTCACGTAAGCCAAGCAGCAGGCATCAAATTTTAACAAGCTTTGTTTACTACCACCCATCTTTAGATTTGAGAGAAGCTGTACATAGTTAGCACACTGCTTCACTAGTGTCTACTAAAATTCTCTCTACACAGAAGTAAGAATGTGCTCATAGAACTGCATTTGAGTTTTATGAGAGTGGACTTGCCCCATGAAGTACTGATTAGAGAGATTACTGTAATAAATTGAAGAAGCTGGCTGGGATATGATGAAGGGACTGAAACATCACAGCATACCAGGGGAAACAAGAGTTACAACTTTGAAATGAATTGTGTGAACAGGCTCTGTCAACTAAAACTACTAAATTTCAAGTTTTGATAACTAGACTAGAATTAGTAGGGAACATAGGTCATTGATGCAATGTTTGATTTAAAGAAGATAAGCGCTCACACAGTAATATCTGACCAAGGCAAATGTGCAAATGCAGGAAGAACCATTACGAAGCTGCAAGGACCACCATTCCCCCCTCTGCTCCTCCACCCTCCAGGTACTATTAATTAGTATATATAGAGAAAAATATTTTGAATGAAAAATCCCCAGTTATGCTTACATTGCAATCATATTCTACGATAGAAACAGATACATACACGATGAAGAAACAAACACGTCTTCCCATTAGTGAACGTTATGCACAGCTAGCCTGAGTAGAATGTCAGGTGATAGGGAGCCAGTAAGTGTGAGTTAGCTGCACTAGTCTCTTCCACCCCATTGCATTGTCTATGTTAAAGAGAATCTATGTAATTTTTTAAAAGTGTTATTGCCTCCATGCCCCAAGGAAAGGTATTTTGCAGCGGTGTTGGCAGATAGGGATTTGAGAGGGAAGTGAGTGATATATGCTAGGCATGGACTCTGCTACCAACAATAAACATGAAGAATAACCATACATCTGTATTCAACATAATTATTACTTTAGTCAACAGGCCTGTCAGTTATATGACAGTTGAAATGCTTTAACCTTGTTCAAGTTTTAGAGTTTTTCCTTTTTTCAGGGAGAAACAGAAATAAAAGGCAATAGCTGGAGGGCCAACTGTACATTCATGTAACCTATTTTGCCACAGACTGGAGCCAGACTGCATCCCTAGATGATCACAAAAGCTAAGCAAATACCAGTCCAGAATGAGAGAACTTTCATTAACAGCACTGATGTTGCAGAAAGAGGTGCTGGTGATCACTATGTGTCCCTCTTTCATCTGAGTGAGTACTGAACCAATGCTCCAGCATCACCCTAGAGGGCATAATGCTGGTGGAAATGTCTTTTGAATAAGATGTGAGAGAGATCCTGGGCATGTGAGATTATTAAACAATTTGAAGCACTTAAGTGCAGGCTGTGTTAATGCCAGGGTACTAAACTAAATATTTGCATTCCATCTAACATTGGGCCAAACTTTCATTCAGAGAAGGAAATCTGCACCCCTCCTAAACTACCAAAGCATTGCTCTAGCAAAGAATGTGGGGGAAACGATTGTCATGCTGTCACAATGATACTTAATTATTTGTACAAAACATGCAACAGTATAAAGTAGAATTATAAATAAACTAAGGGAAGAACACATTTAAACTTTATTAATAGGCAAATTGTATCCCGCTACAAAACCATCTCGGAGGTCTAAAAATCAGAGAACTTTTTAAGACAAAAGGTACTGCAGCCAAAGTGGGGTCATTCTATATTAGACCTCATTCTGACAGATAAAGATGAATTGATCACTCAATTAAAAACTGATGGTTGGCTGGATGCAAGTGATCATGACCATTTTGTTTATGTGCAAACATAATATGATCCCAACCAGTAATATACTGAGTGCTTTAAAAAGGCCAGTTTCTCAAAACTGCAAGTAATTGTGCAAAATTGAGTGGGAGGAAAAATTTAAAAGGCAAAGCAGGAGCTGTCAAGGTATTGGAGGATGGTCCTAAGGAATAGCTAGAAAGGACTGAAAAACTTTAGGCCTAGCAGACATGTAAGAATTAATGCTGTGACCTGATTTCCAATTAAAGAAAGTAAAAGAGGTCACAAAAAGGGGCTGCAGAGTTCTGGGGGCTGTCTGAAAGCACAACCAAAGGAGGACTAGTATGGGAAGGTCAGCTGGGTCTGAGGAACTAGATGTGGTAAGGGTTTCAAGGAACAGTAAGTCTCACAAACAGATCCTGAGGTAGATGGCTTGAGGGGGAGAGAAAGCAGTTTTTGCATCTTCTGACTGACCCTACAGACCTTCTGATGTGTTCTCTCCTCTCCATGTAGTTTCTGGTTCTGTCAGACTGCATAATGCTACATGGACCCGAACACAGGATCCTGAAAGGGTTGCTGCCGGAAGAGCTCGTGCGGGCTGAAAGGGCAACTAGAGGAACTGGCTTTGTGTGGCAACACATCAGGCCTAGTTGTGGAACCAATACACACAGGCTCTAACCGTTGTCAGCTTGCCAAATGCCATGTTAGTGAACTCATGCTTCAAACCACCCAGACGGTGCTTCTGGGAAGGATCACTGCAACACAGGCTGTTCCTGGGGAAGAGTGAAGCTAAAGAAGTCATTGTCCCAAGCATTATGATTCTTCTACAGGCTCAAGGAAGACTTGGAGATATATGTAAAGGCTTGTATATGTAAAGGAAATTTTTACTGCTATGAGCTAAAGTGTGAATTTAAACTGATAGCTATACCAGTATAATTCCCTGAGTGGATGCTCTTATTCTGGTAAGAGTGGTATTTTTTTGTTTTGATTTTAAGTTTAGCTTATGTCACCTCATAAGGAGTTTACACTACACCAAAAAAGCCATTCTTTTGAATAAGTCTCCATAGGGATAGTTATACTAGTATATTGGTTTAACTATACTGGTATAACTGCTAAAAGGGCCATGGTTGGTGGCTGGAGAGATTAATTTGCATATTCCTGCTTCCAGAAGCAAGAGAGCAGAGCTATACAGCCATATCTCTCTGGACTAAAAGAGGACCACCCAAAATCAAAGTCATATCAAAAGTCATACCAGAGTAACTACAGCCCAATGATAAATACACACCCAGCCATCTTTACCAGAAAATGGTAAAAGTACTTGAAACTGAATTACATTTAATCAAAAGAATACACCTTCTTTTGTTTTGGTTGGTGTGGAATGGGGTAAAGGTCCCTAAAAGTCAACAAGAGCATTCTCTTAATTGACAAAACAGCTGCAACTGAGGGATGGATAATCTTAGAGAAAGATGGCCAATAAAATAAGTTATCTGCCAAAAAGGCTACACAATTATGATGGTCCCTTCTGGCCTTAAAGTCTAAGAGTTCCACCTTTGTTACATGAAAACAAAGGTAAAGAACTACTGAAAGAAAATACTTTGATTTTGAAGCTGGAGAAAGTGCTTAGAGGAGTTGATATAAAGAAAGATAGAAAAAATAGTTTTAGACAAATAAGTTAAGATAAAGCATAAATAGCCTTACACTATGTGTGCATACGTGTGTGTGTATGTATGTTTTAAATGACAAACCTATATATCAGTATATCCATAACTCCAAAATTACTACAGAAAGTATGCCACTTTCCCACAAGGTATTGTAGTTGTCAGAGTGACACTGATGACCCAAGATTTTTTAAACATGCCTGGAACGAGACAGAATGCACATGTGAAGGTCAGTGAAAGCTGTTACTGATGACGCTTCTAGAAAATTTGGTCAGATGACAGAAAATAAGTTGGGATTCACAAGTTTACTTGTCGAGATGGATAGTTACATTGACTCCAGCTACCATACAGCAGTCAATCTGGCACTGACTCTTCAGTGATAAGACTGCTTGTTTCCTTTACAACATAATTCTATAAAATATTGTGTCTCTCCATAAAATTCAGTCTTCATTTATCACCAATGTTATCCTGAAATTTCCTTTGGCAAAAAAAATGACAAATCATTCAAAAAGAGCTCACTGATCTGATCACAAGATGATCACAACCATATTACAGAAGAGAGGTCAACTTTAATATAATTCAGAAACACGGTACAGATAAAAAGCTTGTATTTTCTTTTAATTATATTTCCCCTTTAGGTTGTGAAGCAAAGGTCTACTTTTGCAGTCCTTATACAGGTAAAACTCACTGAAATCAAAGTTTTGCATCAGTAAGGACTGCAGTAGAAGACTAAAAATGTTAAAACAGAGTAATATAATCTGGTTAGAGGAGACATGTTTTTAATGTGTCAGTTGGGCTATGTAACTGATGAAACAGTTTTCTGGAACCAATCCTGCAAGATGTTGAGTGACTCTCGAATATTATTAACTTCAATGCAACTTGAGGGTGCTCATCACCTTCTAACAGGCTCTCATTGCAGCAGGGATTTGTTAGTTTAACAAAAAAAATCCCCAACCTTTTGTTGTAATCCCAACAATCCAATCCCCAGACTGAATTAATTAGTAGTTACTCTCAGGCCTTGTAATTCAAAAAGGGTTGTAGATGTGCATGTAAATATAGATAATTTTGTAAACATATGCACTAACAGTCAGCTAGGAAGGCAGGTTTGTGCTCAGTCGGGTGGCTGTGTTTGGAAAAGATTTTTATCCATCTTCTCTTTTATTGTAAATACCCTGGAGATCAGAAAATTCCGAGACACTAACCAATGATCTTCCAGGTATTCCCTAAAAGGAGCGTGAACTATGCATCTTAATTTATTCTTGATCCTCTTTTAAACATGCATAAGTTAACAGTTCCATGGAAGAGCACTGTACTATGGGAAATACTGTATTGTATATCTGGACACAGATGCATATACTGAACACACACATCCATGCAAAGTATACACATTATGTGTGTCTGTGTATATAAAGTGAATATAAATATGCATACATGCACATACATTCACCAAGTTAGGTACTTTTTTCTCATTTTAAATAGACATGCTAGATTAACATTGTCAGCTTTTGATGTTTTGAAGACTACTGAAAACTCACATTTCTTGTATTTGTGTAAAGGAAATAGTGCTGTGAAAATAGTGAGGGCTCTCAATGGTCAGGTATCTCACAGGATACTCAAATTTGGCAGCCCTGTCATGCTAAATCTAGCCGGGCTGCAAGGTGGAAAGGATTGCTTACAGTTCCTGCATCTGGCCACCAGGAGCTACTATATCCTCAGGTTTCATGTGGCCTCTCTGCCTCTCTTCTCCTTCAGCAGACCCCAGGTCTGCCTGGAGGCCAGCACCAGGGAGGAGGTAGATATGGTAGGAAGGTGAATGGAGCAAGGTGGGGAAGAAAAAAAGGGCTAAAAAGGGACAGGGCAGAACTAGAGAAGCTAGTGGGAGAAGGAGGGAGACTGCCTCAAGCTCCTGCACTACCCTCAACAACTCCTTTCACAGCTCTCTGCACTATCCATAACCACCCTCCCACCTTTCCCCTGGCTTTCCACCCCATCATAGGCACCCTCCAAGCTATACCACCAAAACAAAAAACCTCTCTTCCAGATTTTTCCACAGCACCAAACCCCAACCCCTCACATTCCCATTCCTTTTCTGCTTAAAACTAGACCTGCACAGGAGAGAGATTTAAATTTAAACCAGTGTGAATGTGAAATGAAAAGTAAAACCTTTTGGATTATCAAACATGCTGCAAACATTGTAGTAATCCCTCGCACACAATGAATTTAACAGAGATGTGCGGTTTTCAAATGAGATTCAACTCAAACATGCATATGGAGAGTAAAGTTATTTTATTAAATCATGCACATCACGTGTGTTAGTGCAAATAGTTTAATCTGTACTCGAGAAATTCTATTGTACTTTTTATACCTTTACAAAATAGATTTAAAACAATTATTTACTTTAAAAAATGTAATTCTGAAGTAAAGCATTTCAGAACAATATTTGCAATAATCTATATACAAGAGGTACCGAGTACCACTGGCATATGAGTGTTTTGTGATTGGGTGGCTTCCTGCAACTGAAAAAGATGAAATGTTAACTAGATGACCCAATATTATATTCTAAAAGTCACTTGTGGGCTTATTCTTCCATAAACCTAATAATCCTCCCATTAGCAAATCCCAAATATTTTAAGATAGAACCTTTAATTAAAGGACAATGACCCTCAAACCTCACAAGGCAAATTATATGCTAAAATTCTATTTAAATATTCAACTACATCTGTTGATTGCCATTATATATTTTAAAGCCAATTAAATCTTCGCTGAGATTATTTTCCTATTCTTAGATTTCCATTAGATGAATTCATTTTACTTTGCAATCTTTTAGTATATTATATAGGACCTTAATAAAACTTTTAACTGAACTGTTGAGTTGCACAAGACAACTATAGCCAACACTTAATTCATTGTTTAACTACAGTGGTTACCCAATCAAAAAGTCGATAACTAATAACAGTTGCCACCCTTCAACTAGGAAATAAACTTTTTAATGGGGACCACTGTATGAAGGTATATTATGCATAGTGTGTCATGTAACATTGATGCAAAAGTTTCTAATTACCAAAAGTAAACTCTCTCAGCTTATTAACTTGATGCATACATGACCAGTTAGATGACTAACTTGGCAATAGCTTGCTTATCTTGGATTTTTTTCAGTTACCCATAGATGCTTTGTTGCACTCCCATATTGAAGTTTTCAGTAAAAACTTACCTAAATAGACAAATATTATTTCTCCAGTTCAGTTTTGAAAGTATTAAATGACTGAAAAAATAAGTTGCTAAAATGTGATATGTGTGAAAATATTCAGACTTTAAAGAATGTCTCTTTAAATATATGAATTTAATAAATTACATTCGAACTAAAGGTAATATAAATTGGATCACTGCACTATGTCCATCAAATGACCAAGATTTTGCTCCCAGAAATACCTTAGTTCACTCAAGAACACACACAAGCACACACTCCCACACGCGCGCACACACAATATCCTAGGCAGGTGTTTGCCATCCAATGTCTTATCTATCTCTTTAAGGCTGGAAATGAATTGTATTTATTCCCAAAATTATTAATAGAACAATCTTTACTGAAGCAAAATATTTGTTTCCTTCAAAAGGCCTGGTAAGAGAAGTTATTTTAAGTCTTGTTCCCACTAGCTCAGTGACTTACAGCAAGTAAGAATGGAACATTAATGTAAAAAAATATTTCAAACTGAAAGGCACTGAGCATACTGTCTCTGTTTCCAAGTATCTGTAAGGTTATTTGGCATGGGTATCCAAATCAGAAATGTGTTTTTCTTTTAAATCTGGCAATCAGATTCTAAAGTAAAATATCCACAAACCTACCCATTATAAATAATTTGGTACCAAGAAGCCTACTTTAGGCCACCATAATAGTATTTAGAATCCCAACATACTAATTTAAAAATTACATGAAATTGTAAGCAAAAATATTGCTCACAGTAGAATGAAGTCATAATTTTATTCCCTCTTTATAGACAGATACATTTTATACAGTTTAAAGCAAATGACCCTACTACTGTTCTCGCGCAGAGCTTTGTTGTATTAAGAGGTAAAAAGGAAGAGAATTAATCTGTTTTTCCCCAGTATGTGAGTGATGACAGCTTCTAAAGGGAGGACGGTGAATGGATTCAACAACAGTTCTCATGGAGAAGCTCTGGTTAGGCCTGGGTACAGCACCACAGCTGTTACAGCAACCAAAGCTGCCATCAGAGGCATCCAAGGCCATTGTCTCTGTGTGGAGAAAAAAAAAAATCAATATCATATTTGTTCTAGTTTACACTACTCAGTTTACCCCTTGGTTCCGATAAGTCCTGAGCACCTGTTGATAAACATCACTAATATGTTTCCCAGGAACCTTTACTGTTGGGAAATCCTGACACCAAGGGGACAAACCACATTTGGCCTACCACAAGGAACTCCAAGTGTCATCAGAATGGCATGTCACAATGAGTCTCTTTAGTCCTACTGTATTTCCAACTTCGTTACAATACACACCTAGGATAATATCTCCTCTTAAACCTTTGAGGGATTAAGATGCTCTAATATTGTTTGCGCAAAAGAATTGCTAGGCCTATGCTATGCAATAACAGCATCCAACTTTTTTGCTTTGTGTGTTTAAGCCAGCTCTGAGATATTCATGCTAAGTGGATACTATCAAGATAACTTTTATTATTTTATGTCAAGGGTAACAAGTATTTTACACAGGACATATTGGGAGACATTGTAAATGTAGTGCAAGCTTAGAGTTAAGAATGCAAACCCACCACCTATCTCTTATTCCCACCTTGTCCTTTTTCCACGTTTTTCACAGCAGTAGTGAGAAAAGTGAAAAAAAGTGTTCAAAGTCAGAGAGGACATTCTAAATCCACAAATAAGAAATAAAAGGACCAAATTTCAATTTAAACAGACAAACTCTTCATTTTCCATGTTTGATTAAGTAATTAGTTTTCTTTCAGGCCCTATCACTGCAGTATTTCACAAAATATGCCCCATTTTGCTAAAGACAAACTGAGACCAAGTTAGAAGAGACACATTCAAAATTGGTTAGGTTAGAATTAATTCATAGTTAGAAATATCACAAAGAAACCACACAGATGTTAAGTGATTAGTTGATTGTTCAGCTTGACAGCATCACCACTACGGCATATTAAATGAAGGGTTTGCTTCAGGTAAATAAATATCCGTGAGCATTTCACCATGCACTATTTTACAAAAATGGCACAAACAGGCGACAGGGACAAACATACATTGACTGAACAGTAGTGCTTGTACCTTTCTCTACCACAATGGGCCGTAACACCAATACAGGAAAGCCAGGATTAGGCCGATGAATACGGCTGGGACGGGTTGTAATATGGAAGGCTAAAGAAGGCAAGGGATATTAAAAATCATTTTTGCTATAAAATCAATAAGGTAAAGATGATTTAGATGGGGGAAAATAAGTCAGAGTGAGTTTTGTTTTAATCGAAATGTATTAAAGACATCTAAGACGATACAGCATGATCTAATTTGGTATACAAAGTTAGTACACCACTCTACTCAAATGAACATGGATATTTAAAAATAAGATGAAGTAAGCAGAAAAATGTTCTAAGGAAGCCCTTTGTCACCACTTAGAATTTAGGATTTCAGGTCCAAATGAGCCTTAGACTGATTTGTCAAACTATCACATTAGTGTCTTCCTTTTTAAAAGGGGGGGAAAAAAAAGAGATAGGAGACTGAGCAAGGGTTTTCCTTTACAGAATGAAACCTCATCCAGGCATCCCTATGCAGTGGACTCTGCATATTCAGAAGGTCCAAGCAGCACTACAGATTCTTCATCCATTTCTTCACATTCAGCAATTTTCAGCCTCCTGCCCACAAGAAAAAATTCTCTTCCTATGAATAACTTACAATTATATCACAATGGAAACCCTGTAGTCAAGACACTTCTATGAGACTGCAACATTATTCAACATTGGCAATGAAGTGTACCACAATGATGGAGTACATATCCATCAGGGGACCCTGGGAGATGAAAATCTCCACCAGGTCATCAGCTTCTGATAAGTCCAACTTTTAGCAATTTGGGCTAAGTCTTGATCTCTCACGTTGTGACAATGTTGTGTTTCTAGACAAATTTCAGGCCCTCGACATAACACATACATTGTCGCTCAATGTTTTAATTGCACAGAAATTTGTTCAATTAGTTTTAATAGACACTAACACACCTCTTTACTTTGAGCTTTGGCTGGATAACCTCTATCCTGTGTCATGCATTGGTTAATTCAATTTAAAAGGAGTGACTGATATAGGTGATGAGAATTAACTCATTAACTAAGTTTATTTTTTAAACTATCCTTAGAAGACACCTGATTTTTCTGTTTCTCTGGCTATATATGTGTGTAGACATACCTACTCAGGAGTAAGTTCAGATCATGCTAGATGTCTTTTTAGTGCTCTTTTGTGCTAAGCCATGTTGAGTTTGTATAGTCAGCTAAATATGAGAAACTCATGTTTACAGACTTCATGGAATAAGTTTCTAATAGATTTTTTTTAAAGTAATACAGGCATTTCATAGCGTAACTTCAAATAAAGGTCAACATATATGAAATTTAGAAGGTGTTCTGCCCTGTGCAATACATGCCTTGAATTTATGCTAATTTAAATTTGTTTTAATCAAAGCAATATCCAATGGGCAAGTTATGTGTAATTATAATCAAGGCATTTTCTTGCAGTATCACTCTTGTAGTTTGTGCTGAAAATCCAAGTGACATCTTCTCACAAGAAGCATGGTGGTAGAAATAATCAATGCAGTGTCAAAAAAGTGCCAAAAGCATTTCAAATTGATCAAAGCACTTAACATGCTCAGAACCATTCACATGGATAAATCCATCACTTCAAGTCTCAGGAAATCATCAATAAACTACAAACATGCAAATACATGTAGCTCCATAGGTCTATGCATTTAGAACATAACATTGCTTTTTAAAATTAATTCTTCACCCCGTCAAAAGAAAGAGGAACACAAAAATCCTGTGGATTTCCAATATAAGTTTGCAAATGGAGGAAAGGAATTCTCTCCTCTAGCATTTATAGCACATAGAATGGTCTACTGCATTTTATTTTAGCTGTATGCTGTATGCACCCATACAACATGCATGACATACATTAAAGGCAGCCACCACCTTAAATGTACTTGCCCACAAAAGACAAGACAAACTTTTTATTTTCTCCCCACACCACCCTGAAATATAATGAAAGTTTCCTCATTGCTATCCTCCTGTCAAACCAATGCTTGATTAAAAACATGCCCCTTACACTATGATTGAAGATCTGTAAACTCAGGTTTTGGCAGGCCAAAAAGGGAGGAAGTTCCACAGTTGGTGTCTTTTCTTCCAAAAAATCTTAGCCAAGAGTGAGGTGAAAGATGATGGCTTCAGCCACAAGAAGAGATTAGTAGTATTTGGAAAAAACTTCCAGGCCCTTGGAAGCTTCAGGATATTTTGAGTCACCTAGCAAGATGATTCTTGAGAATGCCCAAGCTTAACTAAATTTTCAAAGTTTTAAAAATGTCACCCCATGAGTGTTGAATTGAGACTCCTCTTAGGAATTCCTCCATACACTCTTGGCTGTTGCTCATTTTATTCTGACCTCCTCCAGCCTCCCCATTCTCTTGTTTCCCCTCAGTCCTTCCTCCCAGTTTTTCACTGACATACTTAGTTTGCTTCCTGAGGTCCAGGTTCTTAAAAGGTTAAGTGTAAGGAATCTAGTACTTACCACCAGCCACTCAGAGGATGTCTACACTGCATTATAAACTCATGTTTGAGCCCAACCCCCCCTACCATCCACACAAAATCTGACTCAATTCAGCAAGCACTCAGGACTCGAATTCTAGGACCCAATCGGGTGGTGAGTCTGAGCCCAAGTCCTCCTGGGACTTGGGTCCTAGCCCTGTCAGTTTGCAGTCTGGACGCAGATCAAGCTATAGATCCAAGTCAGAAGGTCTGCATAGTGCAACATGGGTGTGTTAACATGGTTGTGAGACCTGGGTCCAGCAATTGTAAACCAAAGTTTTGAATGCAGTGTGGATGCTCAAGCATGGGCTTGGAAACATCTAGTCCACAAACGTGGGTGCCAAAGACCTGGGTTTACAATGCGGTGCAGACATACCTCTCATGTATTCCCTGCTGACACAGGCCCTTTTTCCTGTTCCCTCTCACTCACAGTGCTTAATGCCAGAAGGGACCACTAGAGCGTGGTCTGTCATTAAAAATTTGGGGAAGGATTCCAAGCAGGAAAGAAACTGGTGTGAGATTACCAAGAACAGCACATACAGCAAAAAGAAGAGAGTGAATGTGGCCTCCCCTTCTCTTTCCTCCTCTCCCAATTCTGCTGCATGTTAAGAAGTATACAGGGGTTATATTAGTTCTAACAGTGTCAGTGGCATTCAGAGGTCGCTGTGCTTTGTAGGCACCAAAAGTTGTCTCTGGCAGTATACTCCATCCTGTGATATATTTAAAAATTAAATTACTACAGAAAAGACCATTCCAGTTACTGAGGCTGGAAAGCATAGTGCATTTGAGCTATACTTCCCAGCCTAAGTTCCCAGTTAAGCTGCGCGGCTCTGCAGCAGCCTATTTAGCTCCGCGCAGGCACTCAAGGAACCAGCCCGGGGACCTGCCATGGCTGGGGTGCCCTTTCCCTGACCCCCACCTAGCCTGGCCCCCAACCTGCTGTGCCTGGACCTGCTGGCGAGGCGTGGCCAGAGTGGCCCGGGCCCAGCCACGGTTGGGGTGGGGCAGGATGGCCAGGGCTGGTGCCAGGCACAGCTGGAGAAGCCCATACCCACTGGGGCAGCATGGCTGGAGCGGCATGGGGCCAACTGCGGCCAGCCCTCTCCCTGCCTGGACCCAGCTGCGGCAGCCCACCCCGAGCCCAGACCTGCTGGGGCCAGGGGAGAAGCACCTATCCTGCAGCCGCAGCCCCAGAGCTGCTGCACCGGGGAGAGGTGCCCCTCACCCCCATCCCAGGTGTTGCTATGGGGAGAGAGAGCTGGGGGGAGTCCTCTCTCCCCACTGTAGCCCCTGAGCACCCTCCTGCACCACAAACCCCTTATCCCCAGCCCCAACCCAGAGTCTACACCCCCAGCCAGAACCCTCACACCTTGCACCACAACCCGATGCCCGAGCCCTGAGCCCCTTATCCCTGGCCCGACCCCTGAACCTGCACCCCCAGCTGGAACCCTCACACCCCTGTGCCCCAGCCCTGAGCCCCTCATCCCTTGCCCCAGCCCTGAGCCTGCACCTTCAGCCAGGGCCCTCCCACCCTGTACCCCAACCCTCTGCCCCAGCCCTGAGCCCCCTCCCACACTCCAAACCCTTGGCCCCACCCCCACCACATGAATTTTGTTATGTTCACCAATATGAAGGTGATGTGTCACACACCACCTTCATATTGGTGCACATAATACAATTCATTCCACACATGGGTGAGAAATATTAGAGGGAACACTGTTCTCAACGTGTGCAGTACTAGCCCATCACGGCCCTTTGTCCTTAAGAGGCAAGACCAGGAGACAGTCAGAGGATAACATTTACTGAACGGACCATCACACAGAAGGAAAATATCCTGGGAAAGATCTGTTTTTCCTGTTATTTTTACTAAAATTGTGTCCAGGTCTTTTGACTTCTGTACAGAAGATTTTCAGAGAGGATTTTTTGCATTTTTTTGTGAAGTGAAAACGTTTTACCTGGCTCTGTTTGCTAGTCATTAGTCCATATTTTTAAAGAGAGCAGAAGCACAGGGACATGTGTAAAACAGTGTATGCAGTTATGCACCTAATTTATGTGCACTATTACTGCAATTGTGTATTCAATCTGCATATTTGCACATGGAAATACACAGGAATCTAAATGGTTACTTGCATGTACAAAGACAGTAGGGCAGCACAGATTAGGTATGCATTTGCAGGTGGATTTTTGTACACATCCCTTTTGAAAATCTGGTCTTTACTGTGTAACACTCAGATGTTGTCACAATCAACACAAGACTTGCCATCACAGAGGCCCACACATAATTTGTACAGACTCACATTGTTTCCTTTTTCTTGTAGCAGCTTCAGGTTGTCTTTACATTGTTTGAGCTCATCTGTGATTGATTGCTTTTCTTGCTCAGTCATCTCAAACTTCAACTTCAGCTCTGAGAGTACAGTCTGTGTCTTTTCATACTAAAGGCAAAGAAAAAATCATCTACAGACTCATCTTAAATTGGACATTAGATGTTAAGTTCTGTTAAAGTAAGTCAATGAAGCTTCAGAAAAACTCTTCCTTTATCAACCACGTTTCAAGATAATTTGGTCTGAACTAGCAGTTCTATATAAAAACAGCAGATGAGAGATCTGTTTGGAGGATAATTAAAACCATCTTATATCCCAAAGAAAAACTACAACAAAGAACCTTCTTCCATTCCTACTGAAACAGTCTTCTAAGTTTCCTTTTTACTATGATTTCTCCCCCTTGTGTTGAAGGCTTAGAACTAGCTGCATGTATGCATTTGCTTTTTGGTAGCAAAGAGACTCATAACATCCTACTGCAGCTATAACTAAAGGAGAACAAAGTTTTATTTATATAACGGCTTATCTTGCATGATACCAACATCTTTACTAATGCCATAGGTTATATTCATAAATTACGTCAGCTACGACTAGAATGCAGCCTTCTTCTTGGATAGAAGACAGCAACTAAAAGTGCATACTACCGCACTTGGTTTTAAAAAAGTAAGTAAGGACCACCATTATCCAAATGAAACTGCATAGGGAATTTAAGAAGGCAGAATATAACACCACAAATCAAAATTTAGCCTAGAAATTGAGGCTACACTCCCCTAACACTAGTATAAAGTGATATGCAAACTTTAATGACAACTTCAGTAACTCTTTTACATTTCATTCAAAAAATAGCACATCCAACCACAGTATGCCCCCTAAGGACATACAGGGCACGAGTTCAGAACGGACTCAAAGTAGTATTTCTCCTACTCAATCTACTTCCTACCACACTCAGAGTTTTCCTTTGTAGGTTTCCCATACATTTGCTAACCAGATCAGACCCAGCTTTGTTTGTGATATAATCAACAGTGATGCTTCATTAGAATGATTTAAGTTGCCTACGACATTCTAAGATAGTCCACTAATTCTGGAGTTTATCATTTACACAAACAAAAATATTTTCATATCGGGGGGGGGGGGAGAATTATGCAGTTCTCAAGAAGGATGAATTCACTATAGCATGTCATGTGAAACTACAGTGTGCTGGTGGCCAACTCCACTGACAGCCACACCTGAATATATTCAACTTATGTGCCACACCAAACACAATGTGACGGTGTCCCTCATTAATCAAGAGGGACAATAAATAGTAAGAACAGGTGTTCGCATGGCACTGTTGTAGCCAGTGTTGCAAGATATTTACGTGCCAGATTCACTAAAGATGCATATGTCCCTTCATGCTTCAACCCCCATTCTAGAGGGCATGCGTTCATGCCGATGACTGCTCTGCTTGATAACGATCCAAAGGTGTGCGGAACGATGCACATTCATTTTCATCATCTGAGTCAGATGCCACCAGCAGAAAGTTGATTTTTTTTTTTTGGTGGTTCAGGTTCTTTGGTTTCTGCATCTGAATACTGCTCTTTTAACCTTTCTGAAACCATGTTCCACACCTCCTCCCTCTCAGATTTTGGAAGACACTTCAGATTCTTAAACCTTGGATCCACTGCTGTAGCTATCTTTAGAAAACTCACATTGTACCATTTTTGTATTTTGCCAAATCTGCAGTGAAAGTGTTCTTAAAATGAACAATATGTGCTGGGTCATCATCCAAGACTGCTATAACATGAAGTATATGGCAGAACGCGGGTAAAACAGAGCAGGAGACATGTAATTCTCCCCCCAAGGAGTTCAGTCACAAATGTAATGAATGCATTTTTTTTAAATGAGCATCACCAGCACGGAAGCATGTCCTTTGGAATGGTGGCTGAAGCATGAAGGGGCATATGAATGTTTAGCATATCTGGCATGTAAATACCTTGCAATGCCAGCTACAAAAGTGCCATGCGAACGCCTGTTCTCATTTTCAGGTGACATTGTAAATAAGAAGCGGGCAGCATTATCTCCCGTAAATGTAAATGAATTTGTTTGTCTGAGCGACTGGCTGCACAAGAAGTAGGACTGAGTGGACTTGTAGGCTCTAAAGGTTTACATTGTTTTGTTTTTGAGTGCAGTTATGTAACATCAAAAATCTACATTTGTAAGTTGCACTTTCACAATAAAGAGATTGCACTACAATACTTGTATAAGGTGAATTGAAAAATACTGTTTTTTGTTTATCATTTTTACAGTGCAAGTATTTGTAATAAAAATATAAAGTGAGCCCTGTACACTTTGTATTCTGTGTTGTAATTGAAATCAATACATTTGAAAATGTAGAAAAACATACTGAATACATTTGAATTGGTATTCTATTGTTTCACAAGTGTGATTAAAAGCGCTTAGACAATGTGTCAAACATTCCTCTGTCAAGGGAAGCTTCTTCCTATCATTCAAGGTCTATAGATATTCAAATTATTTTATAGGCTACAAGGTAACCTTCACAACAGATCATTGGGGGGCTAGAAACCATTGCTTTAAGCATCAAAGCTAAAAGTTCTATATCCATAAAAGAGCTAAAAGTAGCAGCTCCTTTATGGATATAGAACTTCTGTAGTTATAATGTTATATGTTAACATTAATTTACATTTTTTTCTGAAATATGAAAATGGTATATAACATCATGGTGATGAATTTATGACAAAGCAAGGAAAAGGATTACAAAAAGGATAATGAAAAATCCACCAGTGGCTGGATAAAGCTTTTCTAATTGTGTTCATGAGAAAAGGAACTAACTATTGCAGCTTTTTTCCCCCATAGAGCGTGTGCTTTCGCAGCCTCATTGGAAGGGTTCTAACTTTATCATATGCACTTCTTAATCACCTTCAAAAGTCCTGAGGATCCAAGCGAGGCTCTATTAAATAGGAAGGACACTCATCTTTGCAGAGGATGTGAATTCCTAGTGCTTAGGAAAAATGGGTGCGTCTAATATAATACACAAATTGTCTCAGAACAGTTACTACCTGTTTATAAAGGTTACTGGGAATTTAATGCTGTGGTCAAGAAGATGACTGCCTATCTGCCATCTGAATGGTAGTCGTAAGGGAAAGCTGCCCATGAACAGCTTAACAAACAGAGTAAAAGCAAGTATTTAGAAAGTTGCCAAACACACATCTTATTTGAGCTTCCCTTTAAGGTTCACATATTTCCTCATTTGTGCATCAAGTCCCACTGACACAGAACCACTAATAACAATTTTCAGAAGTTTTGAGGTCATAGCTATTTTCACTGTATTTCCATCTAGCTAGCATAAATATCAGTCGCTGGTCATAGGATCCAATCATAACAGGAATTAATGTCTTTCCTTTTACCTCTTTCTGAACATCCTTTGCTTGATTCTCAGCTTCACTGAGTAGAGTTTTTAGACTAGCTGCATCGCGTTGATGCTGTTCCTTCAAAGATCCCACTTGATTTTCAAGTTCCTTTCGGGTCATTTCAAGAACACTTAGATCACCGGTTAGCGCTAAACTCTGTCTCTGAGAACTGCAAAACAATATTCAATTCATGCCTCACATTTTAAAGTAAAACATTTACATAATTTATAAAGCACTTTTTATCCCTAAGAACTTTACAAACCATATGCATACCATACAGCACTACCAAATTGCAGCTACCCCTGGGATGGAGAGCAGCATCAGCACACCATATAACAAAGGAACTGGGGAACGTCGGTGCCGCAGGTCTCTATCAGAGTCTGACTGTGGTGCCGTTCTTACTGCTGAAGCTGGGGTGCTGCGTAGCGAAGCGCTCGGTGCCAGGTCTTGGCGCACCACTGGAGGCTGAGAGCCAAGAGACAGCTCCATGGGGAGCTGTCCTAAGCGAAAGTCCTGCTCCTTCTTAGTACGGGTATGAAAACGCTTGCAGATCCTGCAGTTCTCTGCTTGGTGAGACTGCCCCAGACGCTTCAGGCAAGAGTCTTAGGGGTCGGCCCTTGACATAGGCTTGGAGCAGGAGCCTTAGGGCTTAAAGCCCAGAGCCTTGGGCATGAGCCCATGCAAAAGACAGGGAGGAGGGAAACCCCTTCCAACCCCACTAATAAGAACAACTATACTATAACTATAACACTATACTATAACTATCAACTATTAAACTATGTAGGAAAAACGCTAGGGAGAGTGGAGAGTAGCAAAGCCAAGCTCCACAGTTCCAACAACCGTCATGGGCGGTAAGAAGGAAGTAAGGGGGCGCTCGGTCGGCTGGGGTATATCCAGCGCCATGAAGGCGCCACTCCAGGGGGCTCCCCAGCTGACCCACCGGATGTTCTCCGACGGCCGCGCATGCGGCGTGCGCACACCTAATTGAAATTGATATGAGCAAGCACTCTAAGAATAATACTATTTTTGGATTATTATTTATACACTGAAAATAATTACAAATACTTTGAGTAGAAACTAACTCAGAAGAACAGTGCATCTCAATGAGATAGTTACAGTATGCATAATGTACATATATCTACTTCAATTCTAGCTTATCAGTAACAAATTAATAAATATCTTGAATATTCTAAAATAGAAAATATAATGGTCTTCATGCAAATTAATTATTTCATAAAGTTTTGTGCTTCATTAATGTAAAAATCTGTACGTTAATAATTAAATACTAAGTATTTAAGTTAAGCAATTGTAATTTGTGACTATAAAATATAAGCAATAGAAATATGAACCACTCTCTTAGAAACCACTGGCTTTCTTTTAAGAATAGAAACAGATCATCTGTGTCCCCACATCTGAGCATGAACATTTTCTGTGAAGAAACACAAGTGCAAAAGTGATCACATATTTACGTGCACAGACCACTGTGACTACTTTTAGAAAATTAGCCTGTGCTACATTTTTACCTAGTCAGGATGGAGTAAGATCCTGTGGGGAAAAAGATTGGTGCACATCGTCAGTGAGAATATACCACTAGAGAGGCCTGAACTGGCAACAGAGGGTTGCTGGGAATATAACAGGTCTAGATATTGTTATATGGGAAACTATAATGGGGAGGTGTGGTGGTGGTGGTGGTGGTGGTAGACTGGATACAGTAGAAACGTGGGGTAGGAGAGAAGAGGGAAATGAAGTGTCAGGAGTTAGAGAAAATGGGAGTAGAAATAGAATGAAGGGAGATTCATGTATAAGATTTGGCTTCAGTTTGCCTAAAACAATAACTCGTCCCTTCTTGGAATGCTCCACTGCAGGGAACTTCCATTGGTAACTATAACTAGAACCTATGGCACTGAGAACATTAAAAGAAAAGGGTAGGTACGTGGTAAAAATTCAAGTCTAAAAGAAGAAGAGGTTACTCACTTTGTGCAATAACTGTGGCTCTTTGAGAGGTCTCTCTCTATGGGTGCTCTACTTCAGATGTGCATGTGCCTCTTGAGCCCCTGATCAGAGATTTTACATTAATGATGTCTGTTTGGCCCATGCATGCGCCCTGTACCTCCTCATGTCAGACACCAAGGCTATATGCGGGTGCACATGCAACCCACCTTCAGGTTTCTTCTCCACCAGAACATCCCTAGAGAACAGTCCAAAGCAGAGGGGAAGGAGGGTAAATAGTGGAGCACCCAAGGGACATACATCTCAAAGAACCACAGTTACTGCATAAAGTGAGTAACCTCTTCTTAGACTAGTGTCCAGGTGCTCCACGTCAGGTGACTTCAGAGCAGTCTCAGATACTCTCAGATACTAGCACAGTCTTAAGAAATGCCACAGATGTTGCTTGTGATCTGTCAAACGTGCTATCACCCTTTGGGTTGGGGGGGGGGGAGAAGGGAGAATGAATGCCTGCAGCATCATAAGTGATAATGCATTCAGATATCCCTCTTAATAGTCTCTGAGCAGAGATTGCGGACCTTTTGGATCTATCTGCATAGCAGATGAAGAGCTTAAGTGACTTTTGAAATTGTTTGGTCCTATTGAAGTAGAAAGCTAATGCCCTAAAAATACAGGACATGGAAACAGGATTCCTACACAGAGCTATGTGGTGTCAGAAAAAACATTGGATGATGAATGGATTGGTTAAACTGGAACTCCAATAGAACATTAGGTAAGAATTTAGAGTGTGAACATAAAGACACTTGGTCTTTGAATACCATAAAGGAGGGGGAGATCTGCCATCAAGGCTTCCCTCTCCCCAATTCTGCAGGTCGACATGATGGCTACTAAAAAGGCCATTTTCTTAGTTAAATGGAGCAGAGAACAGGTTGCCATAGGTTCAAATGGAGGTCTCAAGGTAACTAAGGACCAAGTTTAGGTTCCAGGCTTGGTGGGGACTTTTATCTGGGGTAGAGATTCCCCAAACTCTCAATAAACCTAGATGATACCAGGTGAGCAAAAAATGGAGAATTCTTCTCCTGGAGGATGAAAGGCTGATATTGCAGCCAAATGGGCCTTAATCAGACTAACTTTCTTCAGATTCAGCAGGTAATCCAGGATGACAAAGTGGCACAAATTCCGGAGGAGGCAGCAACACCACCACCAATGGAAAAATCTCTTCTATTTCTGCAGATAAGAAGTTTGGGTTGACCTCTTTCTACTATTCATTAACACCTGTTGTACTTCCACAAAGCGAGAGGATTCTAACTCCATGAACCATCAAGGAACTATACCCTGAGGTGGAGAACTCCTACAATGGTGTGAACCACACGACCCTTATCCTGTGAGAGGAAATGAGATGTGGTTGCATCTAACCACCATTCAAGCCCAAAGGTGGAGCAGGTAAGGGTACCAAACTTGTCTCGACCAGACTGGCACTATAAGGGTAACTCTGGTCCTGTCTGATTTTGTTAATCACCCTTCATATCAACAGTGTTGGGGAAAATGCATACAACCGACCTTTCTTCCAAGACAGAAGAAAACTTCTCCCCTCTCAAGTAGAAAAAAGGGCACCTCTTGTTCCTGCAGGTGGTGAAGAGATCCACCTTTGGCAGTGTCCATCTTTGCAATATGCTGTGGAGAACTTGAGAGTCTAACTCCCATTCATAGTCCTGTGAGGACATAGGCTGTAGTGTTCTGGATATCTGGGAGGGTGGACCACTGAAATTTGGATTTGATGAGCTATACACGAGTCGCATAATTTCATGGCTTTAATGCACAAGTGCTCTTTGCTGCTTGTTGACATAAAACATGCAGGATAAGTTGTCAGTCATGACCCTGATTGATATGTCCCTAATGAGGAGTGTGAAATGAAGGCGGTGTTCCTCAGAGCCAGGATTGATCTGGAGACTGGTTTCCTAAATTGTCTATCTGCCCAGAGTCATGAGGGCATTGAAGTGGGCTCTTCGTCCCAACTGTGAACAGTGGCAGGTGTCTGACGCACGTTGTTGGCTGGATCTCAGAGCATCTCGTTAATGGGTACCACCACACTGGAGGATGTTGCTGACTGCAGGATATCCAACAGTTTGTGCTGTGAGTCCCCTGACTTCTTCAAATGGAATTTGAAGAGCATCCACTACCCCCTTATGAGGTCTTGAAATTGCCAAAAATGGTTGGCCAGGAATGGTGGTATAGGCATAACTGCCTCACTCGGAGACAAGGATAAAATAGGTATTGGAGGGGTGGCCTCTATCTGCCCTGGCCTCCTGCTCCTCAAATGTCTCCTCCTGTGTGTGGCAGAAGGAGGGCAGGGGAAGGGAAGCTGGTTGGGGAGGAGTGGGCTGTACAGCTCTAATACCATAGGAGATAGTACCAGTAGTCTGTGAACTGCTGCTGATAAGCAGCCCAGGGGTCCCAGTCTGGTCCCTTCCCCCGCTCCCCAGGAGTGGGGGTGGCATGCAGGGTTGGTTCCACCACCTTAATGATGAGTGCAAACTTTCCTGTGATGGTCAAAGAATGGGTTCCTGAAGAACCCTGAACGGAAACAGAAGAGACCACCTGGAAGTCTCCTTCATACTCCTCACTATTATCCAATGGAGGGGCACCGGCAGAAAATGGTGGAAAGTTATGCGATAGTGGAGGACGGTGGTCCAGAGATCAGGGTCTTGGTACTGAGAGGTGCTCAATTCCCATGAGAAACAGGGACTCTGGTTCATCCATTACGGAAAGGTCCTTTGTGTATCTAAACTTCTGAGGTATTGAGTAGGGGTTCGGTAGCAATGCAGTAGCAGAGGACAATATCACACTGATGGTGGGCGTACCGATGTAGATGCCAATGATGCCTTGGTGCCATTGCTTGCTTGGTACCAAGAGTGCTGAATGCATAGGTATCAACGGTGGGGCTGTGCTTGATTGTGCCAGTCCAGAGTGCCCATGCTTGCCCTCCTCATTCCTGGTACAGGGTACCAAGGATGTCCCTCTCCTTTGAGCTCCAGGACTTTCCAGCCCCACCAGTATTGAGGGAGGAGTCCCTTGACTGAATGGTATCGAGTCGAGAGGTCTAAGCTTTGGAGGCTGTAGATGTCACAAGGGACCTGGGTTTTTTTTGAGCTGGTTCCTTAGGATGAGAGTTCATATTTCTCTTTTTTGGAAGGCTTCCCTCAAGCCTCCAAAGCCTTCCACTTCTTCAGGGAAGCCTGCGCCGAGGTTGAAGGGACACTGGATCTGTTCAGAGCAGATTTATGGGTGGGGGAGGAGTCTCCTGACCCAACTCAGAAACTGGTCAAAGGGAGCATTCCATCATCAGCAATCTGAATTTAATCTCCCTCTTCTTCCTTGCCCTGGACTTGAGGGCCAAAGCAGAAGTTGCTCTTCTGGGAGATGTGAGACTGCCCAAAGCAATGGACTCACTTAGAGGGGCAGTTGCTCACAGGTATAGCCTCTTGGCAGGAGAGGCAGTGTTTGAAACCCACTGAGCCACATATGCACTGCTAGGAAAAATAAGTCTCTCAGAGAAGAAAGAGAGGAGTAAAAAATCTCTTACACTTTTTCTTTAACTATAATTATTACTAACAAATAACTAATCTTAACAAACATCTCTAGAAAAACAGAACAGCTGAGACATGCTCAAAGCGGACATGCTAAGGCTCAGTCTCAGGCTGAGGTGGTTGAGAAGGAACTGAAGGTGGTTCACCCACACACCCCTGTACAGCCTTGGTGTCCAGTATGAGGAAGCACAATGCACATGGGCAGGTCAAACAGACGCTGCTAATGGACCGTTTCCAATCAAGGACTCAAGAGGTGCATGGGCACCTGAAGCAGGGCACCGATGTGGATACTACTTGAAGAAAAACAGGTTATTGTCTCAGTACTATACTCTAGATGAACAATCAAGACACAAGATTCCAAAAGTGAAGACAAAAGGGATAACGGAGGAAGAGGGGATAAAACGGACAAATTACTACTGTGTAAGTTGGATGTCTTAAGCATTCTTTAGCAGTAGGGTAAAAGGACTCAAGAATGAAGGAACAAAAAGATCAAAACATATTCTAAATAATCCTGTCACACACACTTTATTATTATTTCATTGTGAAGTATATACTTGTTGTAAGAATGGGAGATTTACCTTTATTAATTGCCATAACATGGTAAATGAAATACATCTTACAACATAGTATCGTTTCAGTGAAGTCTACCATAACTAAGGCTAAGATTTTGTCATGGATATTTTTAGTAAAAGTCACAGACAAGTCACGGGCAATGAAGAAAAATTAATGGAATCCCGTGACCTGTCCCTGACTTTTACTAAAAATATCCATGATAAAATGGGAAGGGACTGGGCAGCTGTGGGGCGGCTGGGAGCCCAGGGGTCCCCACCACCCATGGAGGCTGAGAGCTCCCGGGTCCACCTGCCCTCTTCCCAGCAGCAAGGAGCTGCAGGAATCCCTCTACTGCTGCCAGAGTGGGGAGCTGAGGGGGTTCCCCTGCCTGCCCCAGTGGTGGTTGGGGAAGTCTCCATCCCCCACAGCAGCCAGGAGCTGCGGGGTACCGCCCCTGCCTGGGGTGGCTGGGAGCTTGGGGGCCCGCTGCCTCAGGTGGTGGGGGTACTTCACAGCTCTCTGCTGCTGCAGGAGGTGGCAGGACCCTGCAGCTCCCAGCTGTTGGGGCTGAAGTCACGGAGGTCTTTGAAAGTCATGGATTCCGTGACTTCTGTAACCTCTGTGACAAAATCATAGCCTTAACCATGAACATCAGTGATGTGACAGAACAGAACACGGGTCGGCAACCTTTGGCACCCGGCCCATCAGGGTAAAGCCGCTGGCAGGCCGGGCCCATTTGTTTATCTAGAGTGTCCACAGGCACGGAGCCCTGCAGTTCCCACTGGCTGCGGTTTGCCGTTCCCGGCCAACAGGAGCTGTGGGAAGCAGTGGCTAGCTAGTCCCTCGGCCCAAGCCGCTTCCTGCAGCTCCCATTGGCTGGGAGCGGCGAACCATGGCCAGTGAGAATTGCAGGGCTCTGTGCCTGCGGACACTCCAGATAAACAAACCGGCCCGGCCAGCCAGTGGCTTTACTCTGACAGGCCAGGTGCCAAAGGTTGCCGACCCCTGGAATAGAGGATCCTGTAATCCTATCTCAATGTTATTTGCAAACTCCAAATGTTAAGCATTTTCTAATCCAAGTTTTTATACATTTTTTTTTCTTTTGGGCAGTAAAGGAAGACAACTTTTACTAAGTTTAACTGACATCAGAATGCATATTCCCAAGTCCCTATTAAAGTGGCAAAATTTAATTTAAAATAGGATGTGTCATCTGAAGCATATTCTATGTTCATTAGTAATATACAAATATTTAAAGAATGGAGCACAAAATGTGTAAATGTAACTAATTGTAAACGTGAACTGTTCTTTGACCAAAATGATCTGTAAATCAAAAGTTAATAAAATGCATAATATACACTCCAGTTCTCTTGTGTACATGCTATTTAAAAAACAAAACAAAAAACATAATTGGCCCCTAATTTTTGAAGTCCTTTTTAGCTGTTATAGAAACCTTTTGAGCTAAGACCATTTGTAACTGTTGCCAGCACCCAGTGCCGAAAGGCAAAACAACAGCAGGGGTTTGTTACACGGTGTGCGTCACTCAATAATCACAACGGGGTGGAGAAGTAGAAAAGTTTATTTGCAGCTGCAAACAAGGTACAGGGAGAATAGAATCTCAAATCCTGCACACCAGAGCAGGTCATTACACACACTTTTATATTCCTTAATGCTACTGCACTACACATCAGCCAATTAAAACTTTGCACAAATACTCTGCCTTCCTTATATGGGTTACAACAATGTTTATTTCCTGCAACCTCTAACAAGCATTCCTAGCAACTTAAACAACCAGCACATTCTGTCTGGCCTTATAGCTGTCTCTCTCCTATTATCTTTAACTTGGCGTCAGCAAACCTTACAGTATAAGGCATTATCTGCGGCTGCAACATTGTTTTAAGAGCAAAAGAGCTTACTCAAACCAGCCAGGCCTGAATTCTATTAAGAGTGGTTGAGAAGAAGTCCTTGGCCTTCAGCAGGGAGATTTCCTCGACCCTTATGGCCTTCCATCCCCTCAACTTAACTAGTGGCCATACCCTGGGATCTCCAACATAACCTTTAGAGTCAGTAGCTCTTACCTATGAAGCTCCTTCTCTTGTCGCTGAAGTTCAGATGCAAGCAAAGTATTCTCATTCTTTAAGGAGAGGCATACAGCTTCTAGATCACTCCACTCCCTTCTCAACTTTTCAAGTTCACCTGTAAACAATGTAAAGTTACTCTGAGTAAAATAGTCACAGAAATAATGTTTCATGTGCCCTGAAAAAGTAACAAGGAAAAATCTGAGAGGACTTGTAAAAACTAACTTGTCAAGTTGATTATGTTATACAATGTTTTTGTGGCACAGAACTAGTATATATCGTATATCAAACTATAAGCCAACATTATTAATAGTTTGAGACACTTCAACACTTAGATTAAAATCATAGAAAATTAGGGTTGGAAGAGACCTCAGGAGGTCATCTAGTCCAATCCCCTGCTCAAAGCAGGACCAGCCCCAACTAAATCATCCCAGCCAGGGCTTTGTCAAGCCTAGCCTTAAAGACCTCTAAGGATGGAGGTTCCACCCCCTCCCTAGGTAATCCATTCCAGTGCTTCACCACCCTCCTAGTGAAATAGTGTTTCCTAATATGCAACCTAGACCTCCTGTATTGCAACTTGAGACCATTGCTCCTTATTCTGTTATCTGCCACGACTGAGAACAGCCTAGCTCCATCCTCTTTGGAACCCCGCCCTTCAGTTGAAGGCTGCTCTCAAATCCCCCCTCTCTTTTCTTCTGCAGACTAAACAAACCCAGTTCCCTCAGCCTCTCCTCATAAGTCATGTGCCCCAGCCCCCTAATCATTTTCATTGCCCTCCACTGGACTCTCTTCAATTTGTCCACATCCTTTCTGGGGGGCCCAAAACTGGACGCAATTCTCCAGATGTTACCTAACCAGTGCCAAATAGAGGGGAATAATCACTTCCCTCGATCTGCTGGCAATGCTCCTACTAATGCAGTCCAATATGCCGTTAGCCTTCTTGGCAACAAGGGTGCACTGTTGACTCATATCCAGCTTCTCATTCACTGTAATTCCCAGGTCCTTTTCTGCAGAACTGCCGCTTAGCCACTATTTCTTAGTGCTGCTATTTCTTATAAAAATTCAAGACAGTTACCAAAAAAAGTCTTTAGATGTCTATTACTAGAATTTGAAAACAGAAAAAGTTATGGAAAAGTTTATTTGAAGCATCTGCTTTTCCAGCCACTGACATCTAACTACAAAATTATTAGCACAAGTAGAGTTCAGGAGAATCAGAAGTTACTAGTTGCCATACATGTCAGAGCCACATAACAAAGCATTCAAAGCAAACATTAGAAGCTTGAAATCACATCTGTGAAAATCAGCAACCAATGCAACTAGTAGAGAAAGAGTCTTGGGGATGCAGTGACAAGAGACTGGATTAGGCAAAGCTCTCTTAAGGTATGTCTATACTGCAATTAGGCACCCATGGCTGGCCCATGCCGGCTGACTTGGGCTTTGGAGCTGTTGAATTGCAGTGCAGACTTTCTGGTTGAGGCTGCAGCCTGAGCTCTGGGACCCTCCCACCTCACAGGGCCCTAGAATCCAGGCTCCAGCCCAAGCCTGGACATCTACACTGCAATTAAACAACCTCGCAGCTCGAGCCGAAGTCAGCTGGCATGGGCCAGTCATAGGTTTTTAACTGCAGTGTAGACATACCTCAGAGACCTTCACAAAGAGTAATTAATGCAGAATTCTAAATCTTGGGTATGTCCCAACTTCCATCTACATACCACTGAAGAAATTTCAGTACAAGTATAATTTATACTGCTCTTACTGTATATTATAATCTGTATCCTGAGCTCCTTGAACTTCTTAATGCAGATGTCAGTATGGAAAGTTTGTATCACTCTTTCCTCTAACATAGGTTCAAGATACACACCAGAATTGGGGCTGACACTGTAAGATGCTACTGGAGTGCAGTACTGTAGGGTGCAGTTCCATTCATCATCTATATAGTTTTTGTATTGGTGCCCATCATTGTAGTATCTGAGCACATCGCAGGTTAGCAGATTGGCACAACAAGATCCCTAGTGAACTTCTGGAGTCTATGGCTCTTCCTTGGAAAAAATAAGATCCTCTTGTAGTGAAAGAGATTGGTTGGGAGAAGTAGTTGTGTCACTCTTGTTATTGTGGTAAAGTTTTTGTGAAAGAGGTAGATCTTGAAGTGTGACCTAAATGTGCCAGACTCCAGATTAGTTTTCTCTCTCTTGGGAATTTGTTCCCTAGCTGGATTCCCTCCTCTGAGAAATGCCTTGTTGCCTGCTCTCACGTGATCATGGTTTGCAACCTGTATTGCCCAATATGAGTGCAATAGTCTTGACAGCTGATAGACTGCACTGAAAGGATCAATTCCTTGAACTGGCAGCAGAAGTGAACTGGAAGCCAGTGGATCCTCCAGGCCTCTTAGCCAAATGTCTAGAAGATTATAGCTACAGAGATTTGCTGAACACTTTGCAACTCCTGTAGTAATGTATATTCCTATAATATGTGGACTTTGCCATGCTTTTCAGCTAGTGCCACAATACTCTTATTTCAATGAAAAGCATAGCTACGTTTATAACGAATATCTTATAGGAACAATTAGACAAAATTTAAATTCCCATTTAAGTGACAGAAAGCAGTGTAGAATTATTATGTAGTGTATTCATGCGAAGTTTCTAGTTAAATTTCAAATTTGTTTACACTATGGATTTTGATAGTAAAGAAAATACACAATAATAATGACCTGAGTAATTTAATTCTAAATATCTGCCACTCAGACATCAAAGTGATTGTGACAGTTCCCATCAGGATGGGTCATGACTTTCTTACCTTGTAAACGAGTAGCTTCCTCTCTCTGCTGATCCTCACACTGCTGACATCGCAGCTGGAAACTGGCTTGAAGACTGACAATTTCTTTTTCGTATTCGGAGGCTTCTTTCCGCCAGCGTTCAAGTTCAGCCCGCACCTCCTGCAGCTCTTCTTGCAAAGCAGCAATATCAGTTTCTCGTTCTGATGCAGCCTTTTCTGCCCCTTGCTGAAGGAGCAAAATCTCATCTTGAGCACATAACAATTCATTTCGAGCGCTTGAAATTTCATTCTCCTTTTCCTCACGAAGATTCTCAATATCTTCCTGCAACCTATGCAGCTGGGCTGGAAAATAACGTATGCAAGTATAGATTTTTCTAAGGTTTATTTATTACATTTGAAGAAAACCTACAGGGAAAAAACTCCTCCCTTAACTATACTCTGAGTAGATTAATGATGACATCTCTAGCAACTCAGTTCCAGATTTAACTTCATAGTTGGGATTAAATTTTGGATGGGAATGGTTTCTCCGGTCCAGGATGGATTTTCTGGTCAAAGTAAGAATAAGTAAGAGAGAGCCCTTCTCCAACACCAGAATAGCCAATATCCCAGTGGCTAGGGTACTCACCGGTGATCTGTGAGATCTCGGTTCAAGTCCCTGCTCTACCATTGTCTACATCCCTAACTATCAAGCTATTCGTTATTCTAGGGTGGGTCTCTCCCAATCTCTCCTGTTGGAGCTGTTCCACTCTAAAAATATTCAGTGGAGTAGGGACTCAAACAGGGTCTTCTACATCCCAGGTGAATGCCCCGACCACCAGGCTATTGGCTATTCTGGGATCTCTCTGGTTTCCATGAAAACCTTTTTGATAAATTTAGCATAACTTTTTAATTTTTATTCCCCCATCAAACCTGGCAAAGGACCAATAAATATTCCTTCAGTAAGGAATATTTTTTCTTGAAAAATTTTGAATTTTAGTGTAGTCTCAGTTATTAATGAATAAAAAGGTCTCAGAATCCTTTGGGCTGGGGTCAAACATGAGAAGATTCATATCCAGAGAATATTTTTTTAGAAAGCTATTAGCATTTGAAAAATATGGTCATGCTGTAAGGTAATCTTCATTGTAACAATAGCTGCCAGGCAGTGTTAGAATGGTTTCTGAAACACTGGGTGTAATTTGGAGAGCTATTAAAATGAAGTTTCCATGACACCTTTTTTTATTTAGGCAACAGACAAAAGCCATTGCCTCATCCGATCTGAGCCCTTTCATTATACAAGGACTAATTACATGGGCCCTCACAGTCTCCCTACTCTTCCCATCCATGGATGGAGGGAGCACTACTCTTGGGGAGGTAGGGATTCAGCTGCTTCTGTGGCACTACCCCTTCCCATCCCCCACTCTTCTCCAGACATCACAGATGTGGGTCAAGGAAGAGTGGTGCGCCAGAGGTGCGATGAGTCTGACCACTGTCCACTTTCCTAACCCCATGCAGATCTTCTAGAAAATATACTAGAACATCTTCCAGGACAGGGGTGGCCAACCTGGGGCTCCGGAGCCACATGCGGCTCTTCAGAAGTTAATATGCGGCTCCTTGTACAGGCACCAACTCCGGGGCTGGAGCTACAGGCGCCAACTTTCCAATGTGCCAGCAAGTGCTCACTGGTCAACCCCAGGCTCTGCCAAAGGCCCTGCCCCCTCCCCTAAGCCTGCACTGCCCTCTCTCCTCCCCAAGAGCCTCCTGCATGCCACGAAACAGCTGATCGGGAGGTGCGGGGAGGGAGACTGAGGCACTGATCAGTGGGGCTGCTGGTGGCTGGGAGGCACTGGGAGTGGGGTGGGGGAGCTGATGGGGGGCTGCTGACATATTACTGTGGCTCTTTGGCAATGTACATTAGTAAATTCTCGCTCCTTCTCAGGATCAGGTTGGCCACCCCTGTTCCAGGAGTCCTTGGGGACAGTGAAACCAGAGAGAGTTCACTGTAAAGCATAACCGGCAAGGAGCTAAGGAGCTAGCAGACGCAAAGAGTTAGAGCAGAGGCCCACAGCCTCAGTGTGGGTCTGCCAGGTTTGTGGGCAGGCACTGAGGCTTATTTTTTGCCCGTGGCTCCCACTCTACAAAAGAATAGCAAAGAAACAACTTGAGGGGATCCTTGTTGAGATTTCTCCTCCTCCTCCAGAAGCACATTTCCCACTTTTGCTACTGCTTTGGTTGGTTGGTTGAAGACAGTTTTCGGCTAGGCTGTTAACAGAGCAACCAGCTCATTCAGATTATTCCTCAGATTTTTCTGCAGGAGGGCATTATCCTGGGAAAGGCCTAAATATGTTTAGCCGGAAGGCACATGCGGTACTCTATACACTTTTCAGTGCGAGTGGTAAACTCATTTGCTGTAGCTATTTTTATTCTCATTAGAAGTTGTTCTTCCTTAGCTTGGTGATGGTTGCTTCCAGATCTACAAGTTTGAATGTAAAAATGATGTAAGCATTGGATTCCATTTTGCTTTATCTGTTTTGGGCTGGAAAACTCATGGTTTGCTTATTTACCTCAGGTGGAAACAGCCAGTAATGCAATGCCATTCCTTCATAAAAGTATAGGCAGTGGTTTCACTAAATTTTTTTTATTATTTCAGATTTTGAATTTGGAAGTTGCTTTGGAATGGACAGAAGAAGAACTTATTTAGGGAAGTTCTACCAATAAGGGAAGAAGCTGACCAGGGCATAAAACCTAAATCACGGTAAGAATTAAGCATGCCTGTCAAGTTCAGAATGCCTGTCAAAAGACAAATGTAAGATAGCACAGCAGGCCTTTTTGGAGAATCTAAAGGTGAAAGGGAAAGAGAAAAAATGCACACTATAGATTATTTCCTGCTAAAACCTAGAAAATACAATGAATCAGTAGTGTACGAATCACTGAGAAGCATAAATTGACACAGTTCAACTCTCAACTACACTCAAGAGAAATTAGACTAAGATTCATAGATAATTATTTCCTTTTATAAAAGTTACCCGATGCCACCAAAAGTGACAGAAGTATTTTCTTTTATACCTGACGTATAAAGAGTAAAGAGAAAAATCAATTATTTCATACCTTGCAGAAACTGTATTTGCTTGGTGGACTCCTCAACCTGCAGCCGGTAGGCTTTTCTCTCTTCTTCCAGTAGTGCTATAAATGAAAGTGGAAATGTGCCTAAATTTGTAATTAGTTCAAAATTTTAAAAAAATCTTCAGCTGTATAGTTTAATAATTTAAAAGTTAATCTCAAAGTCAAATTATTTCCCCAAAAATGGAGTTTGAAAGATTAAAATAATCAGATTTCAACAAATCAAAGCTAATGCATATGTAAGTAGTTTAATAAAAAGTTAATACTTTTAAACGATTTTTGGTAGTAGTATAATTAATCTTAGATTGTAAACAATTAATATTGCCAGTCGTTTTATCTTGGAAATGCAACTGTACTGTGTGCGAGGGGAAAGCATATAGAAAGAAATTTGTAGAGATTTCCCAAAAGAATGTTGACTACAATGAGTTTGAACTACATTACATAGTTTTCTGCAAAAGTAAACCAACACTTTTGCTATTTGCACTGATACGATTGTAACAGGACGTATGGATGGGGAGTCTAAAAAATGATCTAGCTATCACTGAACTCATTTAACTACCTTTATTGTCCAATTAAAATAGATGAATCAAAGAATACATACAGATAAATAAATTTTGCATTTCATTAACTCACTTAAAGGTGTGGTACTGCTAAAAGGAGACTGTCACATCAATTTAGGCCCAAAATTTAGGTTTTGCATAAAAGATTACTTATAAGCTAGAGACACTGGCAGGTTAAAGATACCTTTTTCTACATATGGGCAGTAAAACAAAATATTTACTGTATTAGACAAAATTGGTTTAAGCAGCCCCTTTTAAGGTTAACTGATATATTTACTTAAGGACAATTATTCAGATTTGCACTTAAATTTGATTCTACAGGACAGTCATTCAAATCTTTTTTTATCTCTGTCTCACCTTGAAGTTCGAAGCATTTTTGTTTACTTGTTCTAGCTAGCTCTTGGGCTTCAATCAGCTCCTTGTGCAGCTGCTGAATTTCTTGTTTAGTCTCTGTTTCTGATTGTGCACCCTGTAATTCATCTGATAAAAGAACATTTTTATTTTGAAGCATAAGTTTGCATAGCAACTTTATTTGTACTGCCACATAAAGACAGGCAATGTTTTTGGCTTCAATCATGCAACATTAGCCACAATAGTTATCACTGGGTTAGGTAGAAGTTAGCAAAAAACATTAATCTATTTAGCAGTTTGTTTTAATCTTGAGTGAAATGAAAGTAAAACAATCGTAGTTATATCCAACATGCAAAAAAAAACCATAACATATACAAGGAATCCCAGTTTACATAACACTTAGTGAAATTTAAACTTTTTTTTTTAAATATTGCATAGAATTGGCATATCTCAGGATTATATTCAAGAAGCCTTAATGTTGCTGATATTTCATTTTAAATGTTCTTTTTGTGCATGTAACGTAATTTATAAAGTATAAAGAACGTACACCGTTTCTTTGAAAGTCAACTTCAGAAGTTGCTAGCAGAAAGAATTCAGTATGTCATTTCAGCAATGATGCAAGTATATAAAACACAACATGATTTATAATGCCATACTTGGGCTAACATTTCTGAACTTAGGTGTCTCAAGGTAGGCACCTACATGAAAGCACCCTGATTTTACAGAAGCGCTGAGCAAGCCATTTGAAGTCAACAGGAAAAGCAGATGTTCGGCCCAACTGAAAGTCAAGCCAAGTTTTGGCCTAAAAACTTGCTTCACTGTGACATTACTTTGAAAATATTAAAAGTTCCTTTAATCTGAGATCATGTCTAAGGATGTATTTTTAGCTCAAATACTGGTAAGCATATGAATTATGCTTACATAAAATACATATGAATACATAAAACTTGTCAAATCTGTTCTTCCCCATCTCAAAGTTTTTGTATTATTTATAAAATTGCATAAATAAAAGACCTCAGGGAATAAAAAGAAATCATCTGTGCCAATGGACTAGAAATATTCATATTCGTCTGAAATAAATACAAAATACTTTTTCAACTTAAAATTACTGAATGCTCAAGTAGCAGAAAAAAGAGAAACATATAAACAAACGTGTAAAAACCTTAACTAATAACAGCATATCATTCTCATTGTCTATTAATAATGGAGTACCAGTAGTATGACTCGGTAGACTACAGGAGAAAGAGGCAGTTCTAGCTCCAAGGAATTTGCAATATTAAGATGTGATCTTTGAAACTCTGACGCATTTAACATTTCTCACGTAAGTGTTATTCACATAAGGGTTTGTGAAATAAGGCCCTTATAGGGAAACAGACAAAGTCAAACTACACATATTAAATCAATGGAAGGTAGAAACTTCAAGGAATTCAAGTCAATTGTCTGGTTGCAGAAAAATAGGAAGAACACGACAGTCCAGCTATCAGACATGAGAAACAAAAGAAGCATGTATTACATAGCTTATGGTTAATAAACTGACAATCCCAAAATCCATACAGAACTAAAATTAATTTATATTGGGCAAAAGAAAAACCCCAGTCAAGACCCAGAGATACTTTTGCTGGAGAGTCCAAACTACTACTGATAGTTCAGTATTAAGTTATACTTTTGTTATATTTTGTTTATACTTGTTTATTTATTTAGCTATATATTAGATCAAGGAAATAACTGTTCTAGTTAGTTGCTTGTCTCAAATGATCATTTTTCTTATTCTTAGCTAGCTATTTCACCATACCACCACAAAGTACTTATCATATCACATCTCTCCAGAAAAATATCTTGTGCTTGTCTTATTCGTGCAGTAATAAACTCCATGTCTTGGACCTCTTGCAATTTCTTTAACCACATATTAATGGATTTTCCCCTTGAACGCCAAAGTAGCGTTACACATTTCCATGCTGTGGTAGTTAACATCCTGAACATGGATCTTTCTTTGTGGCTGACCACTGTTGCAGGTGTCTCCCCTAAAATATAACAAATTGGATTTTTGTCAAACTGAATATTAATATATATTTCATGTTGCTTGTGTCCACAATTTTGTGTCTTATTATATCCTCAAAATATAGGTAAGGTGTCCATTACAACATCTCCAGCAGAGACAAGAAATGTAAGAGAATAGCTTTTTGATCATTACAAGGATATAAAAATTAAGCCCTACAATTAATTTCCACAGCAATTGCCTTGTGGATAGGGAAGTAATGATTCCAGCTTTTTTAAAAAGAAAACAAGAACACACTTTTAACGTTTAGATTTTTACAGAGTGGAATTATAAAAAAGGACAAAAAGGGAATACTGAAAAAACGGAACAAAACATTTTCTTCTATGGTCTACCAGAGTTTCTGACCACAGTTTCTCTTTATTATAGAGGTATTGTTCTCAGTCTCCCAGAGACAAATGCTTATGTAGTTGGACATTTTGTCCTGCCTAATGAGGTTGTCAACCTTTTCATTCATGTACTGAAAACAAGTTGTGTTCAAGTCAGGTATGGTAAAGAAGTAGTGCCCCACCCATAGATAGAGTAGAAATCTCAGCTAAGATCTCTGGTGGGCAGCTTCTCTGCCATCAATTGAAGATTCCATTTTAACAGTAACACTGTTCCTTAGGAGCTGGAAAACTATTCAAGTTATCAGACAGGCCCACAGAGTGGGAGAAGGCAATAGCCATACTTGTGGGTTTTCTTCCTCTTCCCCACCCTCCTCGGACCAAACAAATATTTATTTATACAAAATGGAACAGCTCAAACAGGACAGATTGATTCTGAGCAGAGGTTTGAACTCAGATCTCTTTCCTGTTTGAGCTATTCCACTTTATATACATAAATATTAATTGGGTCAGAGAAAGAAAGAGAAATTGACTCTACAGCCCAGTGACTAGGGGCACTCACCTGGAACGTCGGACACCTGGGTTCAAGTACCTGCCCCGAATCAGGTAGAACAAGAACTTCAGCCTGACTTTCCCGCATTCCAAATGACTGCCATAGTCACCAGGCTCGTCAGGGGGTCAGTTGCTCTTATTTTGACCAGAAATTCCATCAGGAACCTGAGAAACCTCTCTTGACATAGTTTCCTCGAGCCCAGTACATCTCAAAGAGCTCCAGTTTTTATGAATCAATATTTCCAACAAAGAAAATTTTATCAAAAAGTTATCAACCAGCTCTACATAGTAATCAATGATTACTCAACTGTGTGGCAATTAGTTTGTAAATGTATAATTTTGCAAATTTCAGAACAACTTTAATCAGAATTGAAACACACAATCTACCTGCTCTTTCCCTTGCTTGTGGGAATTTTGAGTGCAATTCTAAAAGGCTGGGCTTAATGTTTTGACCATTCGAGCTTTAATTAAGGGTTTCCATTAAAATTTGTGGAATGTATATTTCCACATCTAGAATAGCACACAATATTTTCTTAAGTCTAAATGGGACTAGAGTATGATCATCCCAAAATAAATATTGTACGATTTTCCCTCTAATTGCCACACAAAAATTTGTAGAAGGAATTCATGTAAACTTATCAGTGATATGAGAGTTCTAAACAGTATTTGAAGACTGCTCAGTGGTAAACCACTTCAATCTTTAAGAGTTAATCTTTCACATGGGAAAAAAGTGAAAGGAAAAACAAAATATTTTAGAATATTTATCTAGATGTAAGTTCTTCATCAAAACAATATTTCTTGACCTCACAAATAGTTGTGACCTATAAAAGAAGTAATAAGGCCAAGATAAAAATAGGACAAACCCCCCTCCCAAAAGCAGACACTGACACAAAGTGAAGTGTGATAGGGAAAGAAAGGGCATCAAATTTTCTAGTTTATATAGACATCTCTTGGAGAGTGGCAAGGACGAGAGTTCTGAAAAGTGAGAAATAAGCAGTTTTCCCCAAAACATTCCCTTAACCATTCATATATGAGCAAATCCAAAAGGAAGTATAAATCGCCATCATAAGTCTAGAAGGCATCCAACTTCCAAAACATCTAGAGGAAGAGGACAAATTACACTAGATTAGAAAGTCTTCAGGTGATATCAGGCAGACTAACTTGCTATTTACTCAAATCAGAAAAAGGCGCAAGGGGCAACATTAAAAATAGCTTCAAGACAAGTGCCCAATGTTATATGTATCTAAGATAATCAGAACTCCAGGGGGGACAGAAGTCAGTGCTGGCTCTATATGCCAACCCTTAAAGCTTGTGCCCTATATCAAAGTATCAATGCACTGAAAGAATAAATTAATCACTTCCTTAAATATCAAGGATTTCTTCTATTTTGTCTCCATGGACAGTATTAGAACTGCTGTGTAAAAGTTAGTATAATTTGTGCCAAGGCATGAGACATTTGTTCCCCCACCAACCTGGTTCAAGGCAAGAAGTCTGAACATGGATATTCTTCCTAAGGCTGTGAGCCATGTCACAAACATTTGAGGAATATCTTATGATGGTCTGTGAGGGACAACTTGTGGAAACATTTCCCACACAATTTAAAATTATCTTTCCAATGTCAGAATCTGCCATCAAATATATTTTAATGCCCTAGAAAGTAATTACAGGGAAAATAAAACCCAGATCAGACCAACACTTCCAAATCTGATGGCAGGCAAGGAAAAAAAAAAGGCACCAAGAGAACTCCACCTATATGGTTGCCTTTATAGAAGTGGTCTTAGTGTCCATACACAAACACAGAACCCTGGCCAGGCTCTGCCTTTTAATTGTCCCATATCCATGTGCATCCATAACAGTCAGAATCTGTGGAAGAAATTTCATGAAGACAGACATTTGCACAGCTCTCATATTTGAGGCACCTAGCTCACTTCCAGGGCCTTGAAGGACCCTATCCAATAGCGAGCCTCCCTCTGGGGAAAACTTTCAACTGAAAAAATTGTTCAACTGAAATCAAATAAATTAGATTAAAATCACAAGTTTTTGTCAAATTCCTGAAACACTGAGTATGCCAACTGTATTAAGTAACAACTGAATACATCATTTGCAATCTAAAGAAACATTAGGAAGTTGGTGATAAGAACTATCAGTGCTAGCTGCCTTGATTGTTTCCTGGTGCTGTATTTGTTGGACACAGACACCTATTTTTAATTCTTCAACTTTCGTTTGAAATTATCAACCACTGACAGACTTAGCCTGTCTTCAAAAGGCAAAGTTCAAGAAACCTCTATTAGTGGCTGATGAACACATTACCTCATCAACAAAACAGTCTGGCAAATGCACAAAAGTATTATGGATTTTTTCCTCCACACTTCGGCTTGTATAAAATAGAAACAGCATTAACAAATTTGAACAAGTTTAATGATAGAAAACACACATGGAAGCAGAATTAAATGTATCACCATCCTCTTGTTCCATGAATTACAGTAACTTCCTAAGTTGTTTTCTACATTCAAGTAAATAACTGAACAAACTGAAACACTAGTTGTCCATCTGACACTTCTGCATTTCCCTAGAAGCCCCAGGAACAGCTTCTATTTAAAAAAAAAAAAAAACTTTTGTATTCCAATGACTCTACTAATGCATAGCTAAGCCAACTGAGTCCTACTCTAACAAGTAAGGTCCTCTTTAGTAGAGAGGGAAGTGAGATGCCTAATGCAGCACTCTGAAAAGTTTGTTAAATAAAATCGCTGGCTTACAGGCAATGTGTGAAATTATTACAATAGAAGTTAATGATTTGTTGCTGAAGATATTTAAAAGATATTTCATAATAATGGACTGTAAGGAGCAATAAACAATTTCAGCATGCAAATCAATGAGGTCATAGGTGCCAACTCTGTCAGTGCTCCAGGGCTGGAGCACTGACAGGGAAAAATTGGTGGGGGCTCTTCACCCACCAGCTGCTCCCCGCCACCCCCCTGCCCTAGCTCACCTATGCCTCCTCCCCTGAGCGCGCCATCCCCGCTTCTCCTCCCAGCGTTTGCCACCACGAAACACCTGTTTCGCAACATAAGCTGTGGGAAAGAGGGGGGAGGAACGGGAAACCGGCACATTCAGGGGAGGCGGTGGGGAAGAGGCGGGGCTGGGGCAGGGATTTGGGGAAGGAGTCCAGTAGGGGCAGGGAGGGGGTGGAGACTTTGGAGAAGGGGCAACAGCAGTATTATTTCTCTTGTATGGCAAGACAAAATACTAAAATATAAAAAATAAAATTACTTTCCTGCTGGAAATAATTTGGAAGTTCAGTATTGACGACTACTTGGATTTTCAACTGTGGAAACGATGTTACAGCACATATAAATAATTCACAGGTGTGAATAATTATACCTGCTTGAAGGAGTGGCCTAAGTAAAGTAACGTGACTGATTTGGGATCTCAGGTTTTAGTGCCGTTTGAGAGAACTAATGTTTGATTTTGCTGGGATCTGATTAGCCAAAACCTTCTCTTCTCACATGACATAAGCAGATATAGGGTAGCTAAAGCATTCATGAATAAATCAATAGGAACCCACTTGCATATTATAGGAAAGGGAACTAGATGGTCTTCCAGCTCTTTTCCACCATTACTTTTTTTCCCCCACCAAAAACATGATTAAAATCATGTTGACTTCCAGAATTGCTCTTAAAAAAAATAAATTGTTTTAGAATGGTAAAAGTAATACCTCTGTAATAAGGCATTTTTTGCCTACAGTACAGAATGCATATTTTACAAGACAAACTGATATTTAAATAAATGAATTCTTTCATGGTCTGATACCCTGTTTTACAAATTTCAGCCTTGAACTCATTTACATAGTTGAATTATAATTCTTCAACCACAGGCCTTAAGACAAAAGTTAATATATTAAAAACAGAGGGATTAATGAATTACATTTCAACATTAGAAATCAGTTCCTGGTTGAAATATATATATTTGAAATGTGGGTTGAACAGGGATTTGCTATTTTACTACATGACATATTGCAAATTATTTCTTGGCTTTCTGTCTTGCTTAAGAAGAACTACAGACTAACACATTCTGAAGTATGCACACGTATTTTGTACGCCAAGGTTTGTCTACTTCAACAACACATGTTGTTAAAATTCACAACCAGTAATATTCATGTAGCTTTTCTTCGAAAGCAGCAACACATTCCACACATTGAACTTTACTACTAAAATTATTAAAGTAATTATGTTCACTTATGGAACATGACAGTATTAAATTTTATCTACTGGCAGATGAAGTCAGTGAATATCTCTACGTTCCCATTAATGGCATTAATTACAGTTACAAAACCAAACTCATTGGTATGTCCTTGACTTTTCAAACACTTGAGTTCTTAAACTGTTTCACCAGGCTCTAATCTGCCAAAATAAGCTATATAAGCTATATTTTTGTTGGTTAGCTATTTCACGGAACATTTTGTAATTGATCTGAAGTACTTCAGATATAAAAACCTCTCATCTTTTCCAGTAAAAAACTGGGAAAACATATACTGGGAAAACTGGGAAAACATATACAATTGAGGAAGAGATTTTATGTTAGCCTTTCAGGTTTCTGTATGATTTCCAGGTTTTGCGAGCAAACAAAAAGTTAGTAGTGTTCCTTTTATTTGTAACCCAACATAAGAACTGTGTCATTGCTGACCATAAAAGAAAAAAAAATCTATAATTACAGAATTGAAGCAAAAGTTTACCTTTCAACATGTTAAATATAATGGTATATTAATATTTTATCACTTGTATTTAAACTATTTTTCATGTGATCAATTTGAAAAAATTAATTTGCTGAACATGGCAAGTTTGCAGTTAAATAGTAAATACATTTTTAAGTCTGACTGCAGTATGAAGGTCTCATGCAGAAGAATTTTATTTTCTAATTTAAATGTCCAAAGCTAATATATCCAACGTAGGCTGTTTTGTTTAGCAAAACCTGAAAAAATCTAACATAACATCTATGATGAACAATAAATACATTCATAATTGAAGATTTAACAGTTCTTTAAATATAAATAATACCCAAATTATAAACTAAGGAGTCTTTTTCATCACTGATGGAAACAATTTACACAGATAATAGCCATTTTAAGCATTATTGGGTAACAATGACCAGAAGAGATACACGGATTATTAACCAAGAAACAGAACACAAAGAGAAACTATTTTCTTGACTCGTGCTTTAAGTTATACATGAAGATTTATTTTAACAGTACTGGTGTGAACTGGGAAAAAAGATTACTCTAATTTAAAATGTCACTTATCTCTACACTAACAGTTGGCTACATTAATTTCAGATGAATGAATCACAATTTCTTTTCAAACATACTTCCTTAATAAAGTAATTTAAATATTTAAACTTGAGCACTTCTCACTTAACTACAAATATTCATCTGACAGAAATATAGAGTCCTAAAATAAAACACACATGTATTATTCAGAATGTGGGTCTGTCACACTACATCTTAAAGTTAAAAAAATATGGAAATTTGTTTACCTTTTAAAAGAGATACTTTAGCAATAGGTTCATTTAGCTCTTGTTCATCCATTTGGGCATCTAAACAAAAAATTTAAATTGCTTTAAAACAGCAGGTAGACTAGAGTCAAGTTCTACAAACAGATTCTACAAACAGACCGGAGAAACCTTTACTGTCCTCTCTCTCCCCCTACCCCAAACTGGTTACAAGGTAGCAAAATACTATATCTCATGTTGTTCTTTAATTACACTTGATTTGGCTGAGCGAAATATAAAGTGTACCTTATGTTCTAGATTCTAATAGCAAACCTTAACATACTTACCAACACCAAAGCCATTTTGCAGAAATTTACACACAAATTTACCTGTAGTGTCGTCGCTGCTTTTCTCCTTGCTTGGACTAAGAGTATCTGACAAATCAGATTCTTTTGCTCTTGCTTGGTTTTCTGTAAGAGACAAAGAGAACCTCAATTAAAATGTGTGTGTGTTTCCTATGGCTTTTAGTAGAAATTCTAGATCTACTGCTAGATGCTGCTTAAAGTGCAGAACTGAAGAAAACTGTTACACTTGTGCTTTAATAAAAGCCAGGGTTTTTCTTGTGGCTTTAAAATCCCACTCCAAAATGAATTAAACAGCCGTAGGATCACATATTTAATGTTACAGTCTAACATGAGATGGTAACTGCCTCGTAGATAGCCTCAGCTTTTGTTTAAAGTTGTACTCTTGCCAGTTGGAACCCAGTGTAAAAGCTGGTTGTTTTGTTCAGTCTTTCCGGGAACAAATCAGAAAAAAACAGCAGCAACATTTCCAGAACAATACAGATATTGTATCATGATGGAAAGAAAATGCTGCTGAGAACAAAACTTGATTTTGCAGTGTTTTGAATAAGTAAAACAACAGCAATAGATGCCTACGTGCATTGTGTTGTAATATAAATTTGAAATGAACTATGAATAAAGATTAATCTTAGTAATGTGAATCATCAGTATTTTAACTAGTTTTTAAAAAATAGTTTTAAGTTTAGGTTATGTTAATAGGAAATGGTCTACATGCCTGCACAAAAGCACCTCTGAAAGGGCTTATGGATCAGCCTCCTATATTCTGTCCACTAGATAGTTACATGAAGTTTAGTGGAACCATGAAAGCAGTTTTTTGGCTAGGTCTAGAGACCTCACAAAGAGAGAAAACGGGAAGGGTAGTGGACTTCATTAACTAATTCATCCTTTTCCCATGCAACAGTCCGCTTGACTCAACAAGGCCAAAGACTCACTTTATATGCCTGTAATAGCTTAATTTTATTTCTGAACTTCAATTTAGCTCAGATGGATGCATGCAGACACAATGGTGGTGGACCAAAAGACAAGAATTATGAATCATGCCCTCATCATCAAGGCTTGAGGACACATATAATAAACTATTCCTCGCTCATTGCGCTCTGGCTTGTTTGGATAGCACAATTGTCTACCCACAAATTGGAGGACCCTTCTCCTCGGGCACAAGTGCCAGGTAATGAGGGATTTAGATAGACAGCTATTATAATGCTCCCAGTATAGAGTCTTTCCTTCCATATCAGCATGAAGCACTATCACAAATCCTGTCTTCACCTGCTGATATTTAATGTACATGCCAAAAGAAAAAAAAAGCATCTGGCAGAAGAGGGAAGAAAGAATATGCAGTTATAGACAAATAAGTGCATGGGAAACCTATCGGGATTGGCATAACTTTCTTTTACATAATTTGATATCAGATATCGTGAACTTGCTATTTCTTGTCACACAATGACTCCATGGAACTGAAAAGCAAAAACAAATTCAACAGAAACTAAAGTCCTTGCTCTGGGAAACAGACAAGTAGTCAAAGGGAAAGAGACAGATAGATTAACAGAATACACTTTTTCCTTTCATACTTTCAGACAAAGTAAAAAAAGATTGTACCAGGTCATTATGTCAGAGGAATATCCAGTTGTGGGAGTCACAACAGAAAGTAAACAACAAACAAGATACCTCATTTTTTGTTAACAGACGTTAGTCAAGAAAGAAAGTGGTAGCCATCAACATACACATTCCCCGAAGAATGATGGTTCATGAGTTCTGGCAGCTATTTTTATATCCCACAATTTGGTAACACAAAGCTCTTTCCTGGGATTTTTCTTTCATTTCCATCTTTTCACACTTTCAATATTATTTATATTTAAAGAACTGTTAAATCTTCAATTATGAATGTATTTATGGTTTATCATAGATGTTATGTTAGATTTTTCAGGTTTTGCTAAACAAAATACCAAAATTACAAACTAAGGAGTCTTTTTCAACACTGATGGAAACAATTTACACAGATAATAGCCATTTTAAGTATTATTGGGTAACTTTAATACATGAGATAATAAAATAAAGTCTATTTTAAAATTTTTTGACACCAAATGTTCAGGTAGTTTTTTGGTCATCCTTGGTTAAGAAGCCTAAAACAAATATCAAAAATAATAGGGGTATTTTCAGGAGGAGCAGTGGCAGTCTTAAGGAAGGAAATTCATTCAGCAGTCCGATTCTGATCTCAGTTACTCAGAGTTTACTGCAATGTAACTGCGATCAAAATCTGGCCCAATAGCTAACTGTACAACTATTTAGTGTAAGTCACTTATTCGTCCCCTACTTTCATGAATACTAAGCTCACTTTTTCAAAATCTGCAAGTATTGCACTTTGATGAAAAACTTGCCTAATTTTTATATACCACAATTTGGTAACACAAAGCTCTTTCCTGGGATTTTTCTTTCATTTCCATTTTTTCACACTTTCAATAGTGAAAGTGAGTTACTTTAATAAATGAGACAATAAAATAAAGTCTATTTTAAAATTTGACGACACCATACTTATTACACTATTAATAGATACTAAAAATAGCTCATCATTTTGCAAGATAATACTGGCATGCAAGTGTTAAATTACAGTTAGGCTTATTGTATGCATTCTTTTGCCAAACATGGCATGTTGTCTAGAGTTATACAAGCTCGGCAACAAGCTAAAATGGAGTTGCACAGAGAAGATGAAGTAATTCTAAAAACAAAGTTGGAATCCTGAACGACCAAAATATGTTTAAATGTAACAATATCTATGCTAATAAATGGGCAGAAATCAATACTCTGATATATTAAGAAACATTCATGAAGAAAAGGATGAAAATGTTAATGGTTAAATGTCAGCACTTTACCACTATATCCACTGAACAAACAAAATATTAAACTGTTAATATTGTGCTCAATGTGGGGACTATCATAAATTACTAACATCTATAGCACTCCTGATTTTGGCTCTGCAACATGAGGCTCATTAATATTAAGGGACTTAAGTTGCCCAAATAAATATTTGTATTTTAGTTTTCCTTATAAAAAGAGTGTGAAACAAGAAAGTGACAAACTTTAAAGGGTTGCACATTCATGTTTTATCTTTAAAAAAGCAGGTTTATAAGATTAGGGTTCATTTTAACACTGTTAGGATATTTCTAGATTATTTACAAAAACCCACACCTTTTCCCTCTTATCTGTTAACTAAGACTAACTAATATTTTCTGGTTCTGCTCAGTGAAAAAACTCAGTCTGAAATTTATTTAGTAGTGAGAGATTTTAATTTGCAAAAAATTCCTTTTAAAAAAAAAAAAACTTTGGATGAGAAATACACAGGTAAGTCAGTCAAGAACAGTCCACCACACACCCCCATCCCTCAAAGTATAGTTTCCTTCTGGTTTCTCCCCCTAAAATACTTATATAGTGATGTATCAATGGACACTAACTATATTTACTCTCTTTGTGGACTTGTTAAAAAGTTACCTTATATTTCCAGTATTTAACAAAAATATTACTAAGTTATTGGTTTAAATCAGAAACTTATTTTAAAACAGACCCATTACATAAAACATGTTTCAAAATGAGTTATATAAATCAGAAATCTAACCTCTCAGAAGCTTTGTTTCTTCCACTTTGGTTAGATGTCCTTCGTCTATGAACTTGTCTGCCAAACAAAATAAATGTTACTATCCAAGTCCATATTCAGCAAACATTTCCTTGTACATGTCTATGTCGTCCACATTCCATGACCAAATTTAAAGAGGACAGTATTACTCCATACCCCTGCTTAAACAAAAATTTGATTCTGGCATGGGAAACTAAGCAGATCATCACGCAGTTAACTATAACTTTGCTATAATGTGAAGCATAATGAATACAGCAGAAATTATGTTAAGTATTTGCTTTTACTATTTAATAATATCCATTCTTAAATACTTCAGCTAATTAATGAAGGATTAATTTTACTTTGTAAAGTTATTCTAGCGGTTTTTTATATATGACTGAAAAGTCAAACTGAGAACAATTAGCATTTACCAGCTTCTTAGAAAAACTAGATTTATGAGAAAGTGGAGTTTCTGAATTTATAGCCTCCCCAGATCTCCACTTCTAGTTCCTGTGACCAGGTGCCCACAGAGATGGCCATAAGAAGAGCCATTTTACACAAAAAGAAGAGTGGGATGATGAGCATGTATTCAAATGGGCTTGGACAGTGGGCATTTAGCACAACGTTTTGACTCCCAGGGTAACAGTCTTATTTGCGCCTCACTGCTAAGTAAGTGCCTTAGAGAACCTGTTATGGAAGACCCGAATGGGAACTGTCCTCGTTTTCCCAAAAATCAAGGAAATCTTAATACAGTGATGGGCAGTGTAAAAAAAAAAAAAAGCCACAATTAATATGAGAGATTCTAATAGCAAGGTCCCTAACCAATTTATGGAATCTTCAGCTCTTCTCCCCTTTCTCATTACAGGAAGATCTGCTTGTGTGTTTGTGTTGTTCTGGTTTTTTTGGAGCAGAAAAGATACAGTTTTTTGTTTTTGTTTTTCAAGTGGGAGAAATAGTTGTAGTGATTGTTCTGAATATAGTAAAAATGTTTACTCAAAAAGATGGGCACCCAAGAGTTTGAGGTAATCCTGCTCCAGATACAAAGTAACAGTAAAATACCCCTCCAGTGCTGAACAGGGTAAGGAGAGACAAGAGTGGTTAGAGTTGGTTATCTTTAGTTTTCCTCTGGCTGTAAGAAGCTTTGGATTTAAATCCCTGACTGCAAAAGCAATGCTCAAGTTTGTTCTTGGTCTGTACTTCACTAAAGATTGCCTCATGAAAAAGATGGATGAGGAATCAAGTAAAATGAGTGTCTCCCATACGAAGCCGGAGTGGGGAGGTAGTTTTTTTTTCTCCAAGACCTTTCAAGATTAAGTCCCCAGTATGCCTCTGGAGAGTAAAGAGAAAGTTCAGAGGAGCTATCTACACCCTAGAACAGACTAAGATCTTAAAGCAAGGATGCAAGTAGCCAAGATATTGCCCGTTAACAAGATGGAATCTTGAGCCACATTGTTGAGTACATTCACAGTGAAGAAGTGCTTTGAGAGGTTGCTGAAGCACAGGATAGTCACCCAATTCACAACTCATTTCCTCTCCCACCAATCATTCAGACCAAGCTACAGCAGTTGTATGAAGCCATGGTGGGTGGATTGTGTGTGTGTGTTGGGGGCGGGGGCACAATAGATCTCCTGCCCAAAGCATTTTCAACCCTTCTTTCCTGGCTTTGGGGGGGGGGGGGAGCAAGAGGAAGGGAGGAGCAGGGCAAAAAAGAGAAGTATCCTTTGTCTTGCCTTGTTCCATGTTGTTACAGAACTCTACTGAGGTCAGAAAAAAAAGACTGGATTTCACATATACACCAGCCACAGTTTCTTCTAGCAAGGCAAAAAAGCACCTGAGGAAGACTGCCCACCCCCCTGGAGAAGGAGCTGAACATAAGAATCCTGCATCCACATTAGCTACTCACCTGCCTGATTTATAGATGAGAATGACTCCATTCGTAACAGTGGCAGTCACATCATAAAACAATTAGTTAGAATGAATGTGTGACTAGTTTAGGGCAGCAAAATGTGTTGCAGATTTTGGACTCTGCACAAATCCATGCATGGTCAAAACTAAAAGCAGTCTACAATTAGTGTAAAAAAAAGAAGTTGGTCTTTTTTGACCTTTGTCTATTTTCCTGGCCAACTCAAATTGCTTTCAGCAGTGTATTTTCTACATGTTTTTTATTAAGAATTCTGATGAAAAAAACTAATTTTTAACGTTTCCTCCACCACAGTGATTCATAGTGTGTTCATGTGTGTAGAGACAGTTTATGAGTTTAATACAGGCTTTGCAGACCACAGTTTGATTTTTGGCATAACTTCTTCAGTAAACCCAACATCACACATGAATACAGCTGATTGATTAAAAGCTGCTATTGATGTTTTCCATTTGTATACTGTACAACAGTTTAACAATAGTATGCAAGATGCCATGAAGTATCAACAAAGTTCAAAGCAAATGGAAAAGTTTGTTTTGACTTGGCCATATTTATATATAGTAATAAATACACAGGACTTGGTGATATATGTAGGAGATTTTGAGACCCTGCAAACCAACTTTGGAATGTGGCAACATAGTTTTGAGCAGGCTAGACTTAGAGTGAATATTGGTAAAATCGAGGCTATGACAAGTGTGGGGAGCAGGACCATAAAGGACATCACAGACAGACAGCTTAGAAGTGTGAAATAATTTAAATACCTGGGATCAATGGTTGGTGCCTATGGTGCCATCCTGCGATATGCCCAGCATTTTGGTGCAAATGGAGGGAACTGACTCCAGTTCCTTGTGACAAGAAGATACCAATAATGTTAAAAATTACAGTGTAAAAAACTAATTTGATCCATCCAAATATATGGGACCGTGACTAGGCCAGCCATTAGAAAAGATTTCAGTATGCTCTCCACTACAGAAATGAAGATGTTCAGATGGAAAGACATGCCGTGATGGGAAACAAAATGAGGTTCTTAAGGGACTAATGTGGGGGTTGCTCCAATTGAAAACAAATTGAGGAAAACTAGGCTATGCTGATTTGAGCATATCCAGCAGAAACCGGAGAGCTATACTGGTATGATTGCTCTTGCAGTGGTTGTGGGTGGAAGATGACCAAGAGGGAAAGCAAAGTCTTGATACATGGACTGGGTATTAGCGGACCTTAGAGAGACCAATCTGTACAACACCCTGGAATTCAATCACGAGTTTTGGAAGAATTCTATAAAAGCTGCAACCCCAAATAGGGAAGTAGCAAGAAAGTAAGCAAAGAAAACCATAGGACCAAATTCGGCTTTCTTTACTTAAGATTAGCACCTTATTCCACAATTCTGCAGTAAGTTATTACTCAACATGAGTAAGGCTAGCAGACACTGGATTTGTTAGAGAATCTGAAGTACTCCTGTCTGTATATTTTTGAGAAACTTATTTTCGAGAGGGGCTTACAAAGTAAACTATTTGAAAAAAAACAGATATATCCATATTTTTGGCTGAATATGTTTATGCATTTGTTAAAGATTTTGATTACCATACCAGAACTGATATTCTCCAATGACTGCTCCTTGAGAAGCTGGCATGCTTATACAGTATAGTAGTTTATTTTAAGAATTATTTACTGAGACTGTGTACTTCAGAGGTAAAGTGCAAATAATTGTTTTAAAGTTAGATTGCATGTTTGCTTCTTTATGATGAATGAATGTGGCCTGAAGGGTTTTGGGGGGGCTTTTTTAGGGTTTTCTGCTTGATTTTCTACCTTAGAATTACCCTTTGTCTTCTTAATTTATATTTTAGTATCTTTGGGACAGGGACTGTCTTATTATTATTATTTGTATTACTACAATAATCGTACCTAATCATGGACTAGGACCCCATTGTTTGAGGCACTGTGTGTTCATACAGCATATAGCACAATAGTGCACTGTAATTATTACTACTACTCTAGTAATAATAATGTTAAGTCTTCTAAGCTCAGAACAGTTTAGGTGCATCAGCTCACAATAAACATGTTGGATCTTTAACAAGAACATCTTTTATCCAAAGTGACAGTGTCTGAAGTTACATAGGAGTTAAAAAATAATTATCCCGCATGTTTGAAGTCTGACTAAAAATGCTTTCCCTTAATTGCTCACAAGTAACTCTTTAAGCTTTATCATTTTATTAATATTCAGACAAAGCATTAGAGCGTCTTCAAGGGCAGACAAAACTTTAAGCCCATTTAATATATCAGAAAGAAGCAAAAGGTCACAAGCCCAATTTTCCCCTTTGTCGGTCACCTTTAATGTCTCCCATATGTTATTTATGAAAATAGAAATAACCAGTAAAATAATTAAAAGAAATTTCCACTTTTAAAAATAAAAAACTTGCTTAAAAGTTTAAGGGAACAGTTAGTTGTACATAAAATATACCCACTTTTATTTAAAAAAAAGCACAGAAGCAAAGGTTAAAATACCAATGGGAGAAAAAAAAAAAGGCAAAGCTTAAAATAGGAGGAAAATTGCACGTTGCATCACTTTCCTCTTATCTGCATACTGTTTTCACCACTTTTGGGATAATCAAGTGTCCCACATTAACAGCAATGTATCACTACAGACCTAACAAAAGACTGAAAAAGTGAAATCCTGGCCCTACTGAAATCAATGAGAGTTTTACCACTGACTTCAAAGTGACCAGGATTTCACCTTATAAATATGGTGAAGCAGTCCAGCAGTTAAGGCAAAAAGCAGTGAGAAATGGAGGGAATAGGTGAGGAGCAATTAACAAACATATCAAGCTACTGTCCTCCCAGACCATTCAAAACAGGGTTTCACAAAACTTTTCATAGTGTGGCCCAAATCTTAAGGCTGGGATTTTCAAACAAGCCCAAGGAAACTAGGTGACTAATTTCCATTGTATTGAATGGGGATTTTGCTGTAAATTCCATTAGGCTCCTCAGCAAATTCAGGCCTTAGTGTCTTCTGAACTATATGCCACCACTCCTGCCCCCAATTTGCGATGGCACCAACTACCTTCACTCCCATTACTGATCACATAACATCCCTGTCGCGATGACAGTAGCTGGTTACATGGATTACAATATCTATGAACACAGTAAGTATTTTGTTCTCTTTAAGAGTTAATCACAGTCTTCTGATGCTCTTCATTTCATCTTCTGTTTTTCTTTCTCCCTACTTGTGCTTTGCTACCACATAATTCCCCTTTCTTCCTATCTCTACAGACATCGTTCCCTCCTCCTCTGTGCCCTTAGAAATGCTGCTCAGCCACCACAACATCCTCTTCTCTTCTGGACACACTGTATAGCTGTCTCATTCCTTTCTCCCCTGCTGGTGCCTGGCATATCCAGTCTTACTGGTTCCTCTACTTCTCTTTTGTAGCAGCAAACACTAGCAGAGGAAGCTAGACTGACAGCTCCTTTTCAGGCATTTTTACAGATCTCCAGTCTCTCCCTGTGGAAAGAAAAACCTGGACAACTGTAAAAACTCCTGGAAACAAACAGAAAAGTCAGTATAATGTGGCTAGCTCTGTGTACTAGCTGTAATCATAGCCCAGTTGCTTTCTCTGGTGATTTTAGCATGAGTGATAATATTTGGTGTGTATTTTAAAGTCCCAGCTCCCAGAGTCTTGTGAATACAGGAGGATCACAGCCTTCATTTTTAATTAAAATCCATTTCTAGCCTTCATTGTTGCAAGGAAAAGCTTGAAAGCGTGACAAGTGTAGCCTAAATGTTCAAAACCCAAAATGTATCTGTTTTCAGGCTCATGATTTTTGTGGCCTTGACTCATGATTTCTGAACAGTTAGGGTTGGCATTCTGATAGTCCAGATTACAGTTTGGGAACTGCCCATTTAGAATTTCCAATTTCTTTTCTTATCTGCTTAGAAGGAAATATAAATTTACTCTTTCAGAAAGTTTGTTTATTTATATTTACATATTATTCCTCATTCAGTGGCTCCATTTTTTTTTAAAGCAAGAATGAAATATTACTATTTGATCAGGTTCTTGAAGTTTGGTGTTTTCACCTATCAAATTCTCCCCACTTCTTTCAATACGTTTTATCTTTTATTTTCTTATCTCTCTTACTTCAAAGGCATGTTGAAATCTTTTAGTTAAATCAAGATGATCACTTTTGTATCCTTATAGTGATAGAAGTGCTCATCCGCTTTAGTTTGCGGATCTCATGCTAAAAGGTCAACTAATATACAATTTTAATTAGCTAAAAGAGCAAACAATGCATACACCATACCACTGAAAATGAAGTTCACTTCATCAATTAGGCCAGCAAGCTCACTTTTACTATGCCTTCTGTTGGAAAGAGGAGCCTTAAGTAATCTCCAGAAAGCTTAAAACTACTGAAGATAATTTTCTTTTTAAGTCTCCACTTGAGAAATTTTGGATCAGTCCCTAAAGTTTTGGAAGATACAGCCCATGCCATTTTTTAATGGAATTAACCTGTATTTAATTTCATGTATTTTGGTTTATTGATAATTTTTCTTAGGTCTTCTGAAATGGGCATTAAGAGTATTCTGATATAAATTAAATGTATAATACTGTATTCCTCACCTTAAAAAGCAGAAACCCACCAATAAATTCATACTATGCGATGTTCATTACATTTTGGCAGTGAATCTAAGAAACACAACAGCGGTCAACATGCATAACTACAAAAATCAATTGTCAAAGAAAAGTATTGCCTCATTTCTGTTTATGCATACTTCTCTCTGCTCTATTAATTCATAAATTTAACTTAAATGTTTAAAGTTACACCTAACAAATGTTGTAAAAACCTTCCTAGCACAACAGTACTGTGTGTGTGGGGAAGCAGTGTTCTTTCTGGCGTCTCCATGCTATTAAAAAGAGTTCTATTTTCCAGCTATGCTTTCACAGTGCTTTCAGGGTTCTCCCCAGCTCGTGCTCCTGTCCCAGCTCACAGAACAAGCTAACTAGAAACAGAGTTTTTCCTTAAAGATTTGCTCCATGCAGACATGACTGTTTCTCTACTAATTATCCTGAAAACCATTCGCTCTGAAAAGCAAGTTTTTCACCTCAAGCACAAAAATTATCTGCCTTCCTACAAGATCAGTAGTAAGCACTTATGCTCCATTTCTTTACATTTTTTGGAAAATCTTATATTTCCACATGAAAATACTAGTCTCTTTTATAGTTTCGTTCCTGCAGTCACACTTGACCTAGCACAAGCTGCATTATAAAACCTTAAAATTATCAGAAATTACATATATAATGCTAAATAGAGAAGAGACAACAGGCACCATTACCTCATCCCTATCTGTCTGCTGCAGCCTGCAATGTTTATTTTAATTGGCAATGTTAGTCAGGCTTCCAGCTTCTCTTATTTTCCATGAATGTTACAAAATTAGGTCAATCTTACACACATACGGCAACATGGCAGCACTCATGCTCTCTCGCTGATAGAAAGTAATAATAGATTAAAGTGTTAAACACAGATCATGTGCTCAGCACTTTACAAAAGCAACAAAGATATCTCCTACTCGTAAAGAGTCAACTTCGTTGGAGTTCATAACGCCGTAATTCTATACTTACAGCGCATTTCCACTACTGCAGAAATATTAAGCAGTACTGATAAATGTATTTTTCATTTTTGATATTTTGGTTTTTTGTTTTAAAGTCAATGTGATGAATGCTCTGTACTCACTCTGGCACTCTATGAACTGATGAATAAAAGTGCAGTCCCCTCCACTCTTTGAAAGAAAGTGCTCTAGTAAAGAAAGAAACACTTCAGTTTACATCTCCTCATCATCTTAGAACTGATTTAACTATAAAATCTGAAATATACATTAAAATATTTGTAAATTAGGCGTTATTCTCAGATTTCAATATGATGAATCAACCGAATATACAAGCAGACAAGACATATTCTGTTGAAATAGTTAAGAATTATTTTTTGGAGATTAGAAATTTTACAGATTGTTTTTTAGACCTAGTTGCATAAAATATTGGGAAAGTATACTTAACATATTCAATTAAAAGTATGTTCAATTTTTAAAGTGTAAACTTTAATACTAAATTTTATGGAAGTTATTAATGAAAATGCATGAAAAATATGTACTTCAAGAAATATTATACTATTTCTAAAAATCTTTATTTAACAAATTTAGTAACTGATTCATTTTACAAAAATTCCTACATTTAGCACCAACTAGAACACCTGTTTCAGTTTAGCTATGTCATAAATCACACACACACACACACACACACACACCTGACTCTACTTCCACTGGCAAATCTATAGTTACACCAAAGATTTAACTCAGTGTTCACCAACAGACTTAAATTAAAAATAAATTTAGAATATATAAGATGATGCAATCCTTGACACCTTCTTATGCTGCAGTTTACTGAAATATCAAACCCCCCAGCACTGAGAGACAAGCAGTTCCTACCATTAGTATATTATTAGTTTTGAACAAAAAAAGATTAAATCCTTGCACTAAGGGGGGAAAAACATTTTTACATATTTTATTCTTAATTTGAATATTTTTATACTTATTTTAAAGAGTCTTCTTGGAGCTGAAGTGATTTTTTTCTTTGCTCTTTAATTGTAATCCCTCCTAAAATTTGAAAATACATACATACATATACACACACACACACACAGAGTTTTGTTTTTTTTACATTGGCAAAGGTTATTTTTCCTTGGGTTCTTTTGGTTGGAGTCTCATCACAATAAAACACAAAGAGATTTCGTGGAAACACAATGGTCCTGTGTGTAACATCCTGCAGTGGGTTCAATTCCCAGCTCTGCCAAAGACTTCCTCTGTAATCATGGTCAAATCACAGTCCTTGCGAGGCTCAGTTCTCCATACATAAAATGGGGATAACAATACTTCCTTTTTCATACACAGTCTTTACTCTTTAGATTGTAAGCTCTTTGGGTCAGGCACGGTCTGTCTTTTATTACATATTAATAACACCTCGTGGAACGAGGGCCTGACCTCTGCTGGGGCCTCTATTATTCTTTGTATTATAGAAAAAGGAATGGAAATATGGGGGCATAGTGAATACAGGGCAGAAGTAGGTGACAGGAGATGGGGGGAAGCATGACGGAGAATGTGAGTGGGGCAGCTGCCTATTTTTTCTAGATAGATAGAAGGAAAGGAGGAGAGCTTACTGCACAAGGTGTGAGTAACTGGAGTTCTTTGAAATGTGTCCCCCTATGGGTGCTCCACTTCAGGTGTGCTCATACCCCTTGCACCTTTAATCAGAGATTTTTGGTATTAGTGCCTATTTGGCCTGTGCATGCACCTTGTGCCCCACTCCAAAGTTATATAGGGCTGTGTGGGCAAACTGCCCACAGTTCCTTCTCTACCATGAGGCCCCCAGAGGAAACTCCAAAGCAGAGGGGAAGGGGGACAGATAATGGATCACCCATAGGAACACACATCTCGAAGATCTCCAGTTACTGCATAATCTGAGATAACCCCTCCTTCTTCCAGTAGTGTCCCTTTGGGCACTCCACTTCAGGTGACTACCAAGCAGTACCTCCAGCTGGAGGAGGGGGTTTCGGCACTAAGTCCACGACTGAAGACAATATAACCTTTTTAATAGCAGTATCTGATTTAGAAAACTGGTATGTATGGAAATCCATGTGGCAGCCTTACAAATATCCAGAATAGAAACATACCTGAGCAATGCCGTAGATGTAGATAGAGATCTTATGGAATGGGCCAACACCCTAGGAAGAGTCCATATGTCTGTAAATTTATAGCAAATGTGATACAGACAGAAATCCACTTAGAGAGTCTCCGGGTGGAAACCTCCAAACCTTTGGAGCTAACTGCATCAGATATGAACAGTCTGGGTGGCTTCCTAAATTACTTACTTCTGTCCACATAAAAGACTAATGCCCTCCTAAGCATTGAAGTGTGTAAAATGACATCCTCTCTAGAATTTGCGAAATAACCAGAAGGTGGATAACTTGGTTCAGGTAAAACTCAGATGACACCTTGGGTAAAAATTTTGGGCATGGATGTAATGAAACTTTGTCCTTGAAAAATACTGTAATATTTTTCTGCTGTTAGAGCCCCTATTTCTCCAACCCTATAAACAGAGGTGACCGTCTCGAGAAAGGCTGTCATAGGAGATAAATTAACAAGGGAAGACATAGTCATTGGCTCAAAGGGGGGAGAGCCCATAAAGGATCTAAGTACTAAATCAAATTCCCAAATAAGAGTAGGTTCCTTAACTTGGGGGAAAAAAGATTCCCCAATCCTCTCAGAAACCTTACAGTTGTAGGATGGGAAGACTGAGAATACCTCAACCACTGCATGGAAGGCTGTTATAGCCACCAAGTGGACCCTGATAGAGCTCATGGATAATCCTATCTTTTTTAGCTCTAGGAGGTAATCAAGGTATGATTGAGAGGGAATAATCAACAGGTGGAACACTTCTCTGGATACACCTCAGGCTGATACTTTTTCTCTTGTAGAGGTAAGTATCTCATGGAATCTTTCCTACTCTTCAGTAATACCTGTTGTACCTCCCTATTGACTAGTCCCATGAATCATCAAGGAGCCAAGCTTTGAGATACAGTATCTTCAGGTTGGGATGAAGAGTGAGGCTGGCATCCTAGGAAAGGAGATGAGGAGCGGGCAGAAGGCTAATTGCCTGACCGATGGCTAGGTGAATTGGATAAAGATACCATATCTGTCTGGGCCACACTGGGACTATTAATACAATTCTGGCTTTGTCATGCTTTATCTTGTTTCTTACATTCAGAATCAGGGGCATGGGGGGAAAAACATATAGAAGACTTCTTGTTCATGGAACAAGGATGGCAGCTCCCAAAGAGAAAGGACCCAATCCCCTTTCTTGAGAAAAATGTTTGCATTTCTTGTTGGTCACAATGGCAAAGATCTATTTTTGGAACCCACTAAGTCAGAAAAATTTGACTGAAAATCAGAGGTTCCAACTCCCATTCATTGTCCTGTGAGAAATGCCTGCTGAGGTAGTCTTAACCTGTTCTGTTTCAGTAAGTTGCTGAAATAAGAATGCAATTGGCTATATACCAGTTCCAAAGCTTTAATGCTTCATCACAAAGGGAAGGGGGACCTTGCCCCTTCTTGTTGGTTGATACAGAACATGCAAACTATGTTGTTCATGAGGATTTTTATTGACTTGTTCTTGATTAAAGGCAGGAAGTGGATACAAGCATTCCTGACTGCCCTCAGCTCAAGAAACCTAATGTGCAGTTGTCTCTCTTGGGTAGACTCTTTGCCTTGGGTAGTGAGGGTCCTTAAGTGTGCCCCCAGCCCAGAGATGCATCTGCCATTATGGTGATAGAGGGAGGAGGCTGAACAAACCAAATCTCTGGTCAGACATTATCCGGGTTCGTCCACCAATTGAAAGTCTCTTACCTGATGAGGGACTGACACGAACCTGTTTAAGCTGTGTTCGTTCAGAGTAAAAAACAGTCCTGAACCAACCCTGGAAACACAGAAGGCAGAGCCTGGGAAGTGGCATCACAAAGGAAACCTGCCATGTATCTGAGTATTTGAAGACAACTTATTGATGTCTGTGGGCTGATATGAATCTTTGAGATGAGATTTACCAATGTTGAGAATCTGTTGGGGTGAGGGTGGAGGTGGGGAGTTAAACCCTGGCTGATACAGTGTCTAAGGAGGCTCCTATGTACTTTTTTTTCCCCTACGTTTCTTTTTTAATACCAGGCTCAAAAGGGGATTTCTTGATGTTGAACTGCAACGCTAGTTTGCAGAACAGGGATCTCATTATCTTTGTGGTATTGAAAACCTAGTTGTAAGGCCAGCCATTGAGTAGCCATCAAGGTATGGAAAAATGATTATCCCCAGATGTCAGAGGTCAGCTGTGACCACCACCTGCACGTTTGAGCACACACTTGGGGCAGATGAAAGAACAAGTGGGAGCACTCGATACTTCAGGTGTTCTACTGAAAAGCACAGGAATAGTTTGAGACATGGGTGAACTGTGATATGAAAATAGGCATCCTGAAGGTTGAGGGCCAAAAACTAATCCCCTGATTCTAGTGATGGAATTATGTCTGAGAGAGGCACTATCCTGAATTTCTGTGACTTGACAAAATTGTTTGTCTTAGATTCAAAATCGATCTCGATTCTCTGTTCCTCTTTGGGTCCAGAAAAGAGTGGGCGCAAAACCCTTTTCCTCTGTGCTGAATAGTTCCTTGTACAGCAGCCATTGGCAGAAGTGAATCAACTTCTTGCTTTAAGAGATGCTTGTGAGAGGGGGTCCCTAAAGAGGGATGGGGAAGGGGGCTGGATATAGGGGAGGGAGGTAAAATGGATAGCGAACCCTGATATAACCTCCAGCATGCAGTAGTCTGATCTGATTGTTTGTCCCATTTTCTTTCCGCATGGGAGAGAGCCTCCAAAGGGTTGAAAGTGAATAAAATATATATGCAGCTCGATGTTGTGGGATATTTCCAGGCTCTCGAGCAGACTATCATCTGACCATTAGTTTTGACAATGACAGCTCAGTAGCGGGTGCAGAGGAAGCAAGTGGTCTCTTACTCGGGAACCTTGACTTTTTCCTGGGTGGTTCATATGGTCTCTGGAATTCTGAGAATGAAGTGGAGTGGGATCTTTGAGCAGTTTGGGACCTTGGATCCAGCTACAGCATTGGCTGCATCTAACGAGTTCTGTAGCGATGCTCTAGCTAACTGACTTCGTAATAATAGCCTGAAACAGGTCATGCTGACCAGACGGCAAGCGCCCAATAAAGGTGGTGAATTTAGCATATTTGAGTGATTGTATTTCGCCATGAGAGTTTCACGGTCCTAAATTGAAGAGTGATGGATAAATAGGTCTTTCTGATGAATAGATCCAGGCACTTTTGGTCCTTATAATATGGTGCAGCTTTTGCATTATATTGTCTGCCACATTGGTTTACTGCCTCCACAGCCAGGGACTTCGGTGTTGGATGGGAGAACAAAAATTCAAAGTTTTAAGCCAGCACATAATATTTCCATTTACACATTGGCAGAATTATTGTAGGGGGTTGGATGGATTTAGTAGGATCCAACAGGGCCTTCTTAAGAGGCATGGCAACTCAGGTAGAGGGAGTTCTTTGGAGAATGTCCATGAGCTTATGTTGTGACTCCCTGACCATTCACTGGTGCTCGAACCAACTTGGGGAAACAGACCCATCTTTGGTGTAGCTCCCTACTCTTGTCAAAAAGTGTCAGGATGGAAATCCTTTTGTCTGAGGTGCCAGCAAACTGTGGATGGAAATATTCAAATCAGAGGGGAATTCCTCCTTTTCAAGAGGTGGACACTAGCACTCTCTGAAGATGTTGGAGAGTCAAGCAGCACTGGGGAAAGGTCAGACCTGAGCAACCATGCTTGTTTTGGTACTGATAACCTTTCAGTGCTGACTAACGAGGGAGACTCTGGTTCCCTCAAAACTAGACCCCTTGAGAATCTGAACTCATGGAGTACTCATGGAGTACTAGGCGGGTTTGAAGAGCAGGACCCTGTTTTGTGGTCAGTACGGAGGCTCTATGCTGCTCTGGCAAGTCTACTCTGGTTTAAGTAGAGGGTACTAATGATGGTGTCTTCCCACTACCAAGGTTATCTTAGTGACCAATTTAAATGTAGACATTACTGAATGAGTTGTGGGTACCATTCTCACAGAGGGGCAGGCTTCAACGATGCAGTGACTGGCTTGTGCGGCACTGAAGATCTCAGTACTGAGGCATGCTTGTTGTTCTTTTTCTCTAGTGAGCCTAGAGCCCTGGACACAGGATTGTATCGAGAGTATCTGGATCCTCAGCCATACCCAGAGTGGGATGAGAGGTCTCTGCCATGGTCTTGCTCTGCAGGGACCAAGGTCTATTTTAGATTAACTCCTTTTGTGGGGAATGACTCCCTTTTCTATGGGTCTTCTCCATGGACAGATCAAGATGAACATGCCAAAGTTGATGGAGCACTCAGCAACCAAAGTCCTGGGGGGGTCTCTTGATCTGGATCTGAGGCCGGATAGAAGGAGTGCTTCATCATTAAGAGACTCAGTTTTAGCTCCCAATTTTTCCTTGCTCGGTCTTTAAAAGCGGAGCAGATGGAATACTTTTGTGAGATACAGGACTCTCCCAAGCACCAGATACAATTGGAATGCCTGTCACTGATTGGGATAGCCTCCCAGCAAGAGATGCACTGCCTGAAGCCAGGAGAGCCTGACAGAAACAGGGGCAACAGTATTCAGAAGGGGAATGTCCCCTTCCACAAAGGGGAAAGGGATTGAGAGAAAGTCCCCCTAAATTTCTAAATAAAACTAAAGAAAAAAAATAATAAAGAAGGGTAACTAAGCTAAATAGACTTAGAAAGTATGGCACATTAATGCTCCATCTCAGGCCAAGGTGGTTGACAAGGAACTGAGGGCAGCTCGCCCACACAGCCCTACTTGTCCTTTTGGAGAGGGACACAAAGAAGTGCAGGGTGTATGCACGGGGCGAACACGAACGATTATGTATTTAGATTAAATTTTGAACCTCAGATGACCACATACAAATTGGGAGTGCAAGGCTTCCCCATAGAGTTGAAAAAACCCACAGCCAACAAAAAAAACAATGATATATTTATTTATCTAAATATCATTTTAAAACCAATTTGACTCTTACATTTCAGGGCTTGGCTCATCATTTTGCAGTGCTTAGAGGTGGCGGTACAGTCACAACAATGGGGAGAGAATTTTCAAAATGAAAATACGGCTGTAAACCCACAAAAATTGGCGTATGCATTAACTGAAATGACTGAAAAATTTCTAGATTTGACAGTTCCTTTCAACGTTTTTGTTCTAAAATACATACATCTGTAATCTGGAAGTCCACAATTTAAAAAAATAAATAAAACATTTCAGCTTAGCTTTAAGCTACTCTTGTCCAAAGTAGTATATTACTTTCTGAAAAAAATCCTAACCCTCAATTTTCTTATGGTTTGGAAAGCATGAAGATTAAAAGTAGTCATGGTGCACCCAAGTGTTTTCTACAGGATACGTCACAATTTCAGTAACTGAAAACATGACATTTCAGTTTTAAACCATTCTTTCACTTACAAAAAAGTGAACTCACTTTCTTATGGAAATTTTTTTTTAATCGCTTTCTAGAGATTAAAAACAACTCCACATCTGAAGAGCTTTCTTAAACAATTATTAAAATGTCATTAAGGTTAAAATTCCAAAGTTTTGAAACTCTGGACACTAAGATAGAATGCTACATCAGTAAAAAAAATAATCTACAGCCAATCCGGTGACTTGGCAGTAGGTCAGAGAAATACCATACACAAAAGACATTAGCACTAAGGAGTAAGAGACAATATGCATCATAGTTAAGTGTCTGGAATTCAGGATGGAGTTAGGAGAGATAACTGGTACTTAGGGGACTTTAGTATATAACTAAAGTTAATCACACTTTCACTTTCTTTAGGTATCAATCTAAGTTTTCCCCATGTGTGTTTTACACATTCTGAGATAGCTACAAACCTCACGTAAGAAGCCTCCGTTTATATAAAAATCTAATAAAGGATCAATGTATAGTATTTTAAAGTTTGCTTCAAAATGCATATGGCACTTATAAAGGCTGCAAACATTGGTCAATCAAACTCTCTACACAAGTGTTTTCTGCTAGACAATTCACAGCATCATCAATCTCCATGGAGGCCATGCAATACAGTAAGCACGTTAACGGCAGTAAGAAATCTATTAGTGGAAAGAGAATGTCAATAAATATAAAAGAAGGAAATGGTAGAACTTCAGAACCCTGTCTGGAATAGCACTGGGGGCAAGGTTAAGCATGGTAAAGGGAGAATTCATGCTTGAAAGATGGAGACAAAAATATTGACAAAAATAAGTCTGCATGCTAAAAGTTATGACATACTTAATATGCAAGCAAAATGGAACTCCCAAAATTAAGCCCTATAGAAGAACTCATTCCGCTTGGAAAAAAATACTGTATTAGCAGTAACAACCTTTTTGACTCTATAGAAGTAGAATAAACATTTTTTAAAAGCATTGGATCTGAACTACTATGTGCCAGTTTATTAAATAAGATTAGTGATCAAAAGCAATAATGCTTCCAATCAATATTTAGTGTGGCAGATAAAAGAACATCTTCAGCATTCACCAAGCGAAGTTATTTTACAAGTCCTTTATTGCAAAAATATTTTTCCATTTTAGCACCATTTACAGTACATATTTTCATGAGACACAAAAAATTTAAATTATGATTATTTATTGCAAAACTTAAGTCTTTTCCAACATTTTATAATCTCAAGCACTCTATGCCCAGTTCTAGCCTCACACATGAGCACCACACTGTATGTGGTCAAAGCCTGGGGTTGATTACTACATATGGTGTGATAATGCACACTTTTTGACAGAAGGAAAAAGCAACCCCAGTCTTAAAAATATATAGGTAATTAAACCCCCAAAAAGTAAAGTTTAAAAAAGTATATTTAACTTAAAAGGACACAGGTCATAAAAAATCATTTTAAATTCCTTTGTGGAAAAAGGAGGTTACTGTATCTGTTTTATTAACATCTCCGATAAAAACTGCATTTTAAAAATCTTATTTAGTTTTTACTATTTATGCTGTGTATATACTTATACTTTTCACTCAAGGTAGACTTTGAAAACATTCACTTGCTTCTAATAGTCAGGCCTATTTACTTACCTCTTCTGACTTACTAGTTGAAGAGTATAATGTCTGGGTGGCAAGCAAGTACAAAAATGTTTACACTGATTTTTTAAAAGTAATGAAACTATTTCTGCTAATATAGTTGCAGGATCCTGACATCTTAGGCAGACTTCCTTTGAATTCAATGGGAGTCCATCTGAAGAAAGGTTAAGCTATTACTTTCTGGTTTGGCTCATTAGGTTTTGAAAAGCCTCATTACAAAACCTAGATTTGAAGTCTAACCAAAAAGACTGCCTTTTTAACAGGTGACAATCTACATATTTTTTGTTTTAAAAAAGTAACAGGAAATATTAAAAACAAAACCTTAGAGAATAAACACAATTTGTTCAAGTTTAAACAGCAACTATAAGAAAAAAGTTAGTCTTTATTTAGGATACACTACCTTTTTCTGCACTCCCATTAATTTTAGGTATGAAGTCATCAACTTGTATGCCTACAATTAAGAAAGGGTATTATTTCTGGATTCAAGCGAAGTATTTTATGTAGAGCACTGTGTAATGTAATTGGCTTTCCATACTGTCTCCTTATCCTAAGTATTGACGCAAAAATCAAACCAAATAATCTATGTTAGGACACATGATACAATTTAATGATACTTTCTTGCACAACAGATCCTGTCACATATTGATCAAATGTGTCAAAAATTACCATCAAGTAAGTAAAAAAAAATTATTTTTTTTTAAAACAACATTTTCCTACACAAACATATTTGAGTTCACAAGCAAGCAATGGACAAAAGAAAAACTTGATGAATATTTTAAATAGCAGTGCCCTCTTCTGGTATTTTGTTACATTGATATTACTTTCAATTTTAACATGTCAAATGCAACTATGATCAGTGATTAAGAGGAAACAACAGCCAAATGCATAATTTTAAATGCTTTTTTCTTACTGTCAGCAATATCTAGATCATAAGAATTGCTATAATATAATTAATGGGGTAAAAATTTAAAGATGAAATCCAGCTTTAAGCAAAGAACATTAATATCACACCTACCTAAGCTGTTGTGTTCTTTAAGAGTTTTCTCTTGCAGGTGTTCTAACCGTACTGTAAACAGAATTCCAAGAAAAAGATATTTCACAGATTAAAAGAAAAAAGATAAAATCAAAGTATTTTTTGACTAGATGACTGACCTTGTAAAGCAGTTAGCCGTTCATTGGTGAAATCATTATCTGCTTGCAAAGCTTCTATTTTTGCCTGAAGCTCTTGTTCTCGCTCTTCCATTTCATTTATTTTATGTTGCAATTCCTTTTTCTCTGCCTGACCCTTCTGTTGGATTTCCTCTTGTCTTCCTTCTGCCACCTGATCAAATGTGAGAAAAAATTAAGTTATAAGACAACGATGCACTAATTTGAATGTGAGTGAACATTCAGATGTGACTCCCTTTTTAGCCACTCTAATAAAGAAAGTTTAATACCCATCTGTAACCTTTTTCTACAAAGCCGTTTCCAGAAGTAAGTTCATGGAAAGCTTATTTATTTCATATAGATACATTTTCTCCTGTATTTCCATTTCTTTAATGTAATTCCACAGCAATTTATTCCACAATTTGTCCTAAAAGCCACTGTCCATCAAGACACACCTTGTTTGGAACCATAACAAAAGATAAAACATCCCAGAACAATTTCTACATTTTATTTTCAATAATTTTATAGTAAAACAAAACAAACATCTCAGTTTTATGTGGACAACATAGGTGTCCAAAGAACTTTTTAGGACAGCTGAACTGCTTCAGTTTCTCATTTCACCAATCAAAATGCTTAGGTTCATGAAACAGGTCTGTATTGTCATTTACCAGCTTGAAAGAGAGCTGTGTCACTCCCTCTATGGTGGTAAAAAAAAGTTACCTTGAGAATGTTATTACTAGTTTTTACTTAGCAATGTTAGATTGCAAGGACTAACAATTGCAGAAGGTTAGATAAAGTTCTGTTCCTACCTTCAGTTTGTCAGAGAGGTCTTTAATTTCATTTACAGCTCCATTGTACTTGTTTGCTAATTCTCTTAATTCTTCCTGAGTCCGCTCATTCATTTCTTTCAGGTGAGTACATTCATCTTCAGTGTTACTTAAACTTCGCTATAAGGAAAAAATTAGTGCATGTGAAAACCAAAAAATAGCGACAGTTTATGAATATTGAAGTTTGATACTGAAGATTTCAATTTATGACAAGAAATATGATCTAAAAACCTCTTTGCTTCAAATGGTTAATAAAGGCCAAATGGATAGATCAAATGTTGGCAAAAATATTACCTATTTAAAAACACCTTTGTAACATTCAATTTAAATAAGAATAACCACACATTAAGTGGAGAAACAAGTTGTGTGTGTAAGAAAAAATGAGAGTAGGCTCTGGAGAAAAAATGGTTACTAACCTTCCATAACTGTTCTTCGAGATGTATTGTGGATATCCATTCCACACTAGCTGCGTGCATGCCACCTGCACTGTGGCTGGAAATTTTTCCTTTACTGGCATCCATTGGGCCAGCTCTAGCGCCCTTTGGAGTTGCGCACTTATGCACTGATATAAGAGGTGCCACTGGCCCCGCACCTTCTCAATTCCTTCTTGCTGGTAACTCCAACAGAGGGGTAGGATGGTGGGTCATAGAATGGACATGAGAAACATCTCAAAGAACAACAGTTACGAAAGGTTAGTAACTGTTTTTTTTTCCTCTGAGTGCTTGCTTATGTCCATTCCATGCTAGGTAACCCACAAGCAGTTCCCCAGGAAGTGGGCTCGGAGTTCATGGACATGCTGACTGCAACACTGCTCTCCCAAAACTGGCATTGTCCTGGGCTTGTTGGATGATGGCGCAGCATGAACTGAAGGTATGAAGAGACAACCAGGTCATGGCTCTGCAGATGTTGTGGATTGGTACCTGTGCAAGGAATGCTGCTGACGAAGCCTGGACTTTTGTGGAATGAGCAGTCATAGTAACTAGAGGCAGGACATTTGCCTGTTCATAGCAAGCCCAAATACAGGCAGTTATCCATACATGCTTCTTTAGGTTGACACAGGTAGCCTCTCATCTTTTCCACTACTGCCATGAAGAGTTGCATGGATTTGCAGAAGGGCTTAGTACTCTCAATATAAAAAGCAAGGATCTGTCTAAAGTCCAATGTACGAGTCGTCATTCCGCATAGCTTTTGTGAGGTTTTGGGAAGGAGACAGGTAGAAAAATGACCTGGTTGTGGTGGAATTGAGACACCTTCTTTTGCAGGAAGGCCAGATGAGGGTGCAGTTGGACCTTGTCCTTGAAGAACACCATGTAAAAATGGTTCTGACATAAGGACCTTGATCTCAGAGACCCTTCTGGCCAAGGCTATCGCCAGGAAGGTGACCTTGCAGGAGAGAAGTAGTAGGGAGCATGATGCTAATGATTTGAAGGGGGCCCTCCGTAAGCCTTGAAAGGACCAAGTTTAAGTCCCATGGGAGTAGATGAGAGTGCCAGACCCTGATGCTTTAGGTGGAGCAAACAGTCCAAGACAGACTAAAGAGAAGATTGGGATGGAGAGAGATCCTGTTCGAAGGCCCAGTAAATGGAACGTTTCCACTTGGCCAACTAGGTAGCCCTGGTGTAAGGCTTTATACTACTTAGCAAGACTTGTCCAACCTGTTCCAAGCAGGCCTGTTTTTCAGGGTTCAGCCATGCGGCACCCATGCAGTTAGGTGCAGAGAGGCGAGATTTGGGTGAAGCAACCGGCTGTGGTCTTGCGAAATCAAGTCCAGGCAGAGTGGCAGTGAGAGTGGAGTTGCCACTGAGAGGTCCAGAAGTATGCCGAACCAATGCTGCCATGGCCACACCAATGCTATCAGGACCACTCTTGCCTTGTCCCATTTGATATTTAGGAGAACCTTGTGAACCAAGGCAATCATTGTAAAGGAGTACAATAGGTGGCCTGCCCACGAGAGCAGGAAGGTGTCGGAGAAGGAGCCCGTACCGTGCCCAGGCAGCAAACAGAACTGATGGCATTTTCTGTTTTGCCCAGTGAACAGGTTCACATGCGGAGGCCCCCACCTTTGGAAGATGACATGGATGACCTCCGGGCAAGAAACCACTCGTGGTGAAAGGAGAAGGACCTGCTGAGGTGATCCACCAACACGTTCTGGGCTCCTGGGAGGTGAGACACCTCAAGAGTAATTGAGTGTCTAACACAGATGTCCCATAGACCAAGGGCCTCCTGATGTAGGGCAGAGGATTGGGCCCCTCCTTGATTGTTGATATAGAACATGGCTGCTGTACTGTCTGTCAGGACTTGAACCACCTTGCTGAGAACTGGGGAATACTTGATATGCCAGGTGCAACGCCCTGAGCTCCCTGACACTTATGAGCAGGGAGAGTTTTTCCCAGTACAAGAGACTCTGAGTCCTGAGGTTATTGAAGTGGGCTCCTCAATCTAGATCTGACGCATCCAAGACTAAAAGACATCGAAGGCTGTGGAGCCACAAAGGGCACCCCCTTCATTACTGACCTGGACTTCTTTCACCAGCCCAGAGAGGTGAAGACTGGGGGAGGGATTGTAAGTACTGAGTTCAAGTGGTGTCTGTTCAGGGAGTATACTGACATTAGCCACATCTGAAGGGGCATGAGGTGCAGCCTTGCATGTTGAACTGCCATATAAGCGACTATGTGACCCAGTAGCTTGAGGCACACTTGAGCTGTTGTGATTGGGTGGGTCAAGACTTTGGATATCAGATTTGCCATGGTCTGGAAGAAGGCCTCTGGCAGGAAGGCCCTGGATTGGGTTGAGTTGAGCACTGCCCCAATAAATTCTCTGAACTGGGAAAGAGTTGACTTCTGCTCATTTATCAGCAGACCCAGCACTCTGAAGATGGTTCGGACTGTGCACCAATGCTATCTTGAGCCTGCGACCAACCTTTGATCAGCCAGTCATCAAGGTACAGGTAGGCCTAAAATCACTGGGAAGTAAACTTGCCAGAGCAAGAAAGGGTTGTTCCAGCAACTGTCATGGGTGGTAAGAAGGAACTGAGATGGTGCACGGCTGGCCGGGCCCCTTATACCAGCGAATACACGCATGACTCCAGAGAGAGCTAGAGACAGCCCAACAGATAGCACAAAGGGAAAAATCTCTGGCACAGTGCACGCAGCAATAGCCCGAGTTGTCGTTACATTATTTTACCAAAAATCTGAAGCAGCATCTGAGCTTAGATTCCCCTAGTAACTACATCGCCAAGAAAGGGGTGAAATGCACATTTAATAACAAAAGCAATAATTAGCAAACTTGTCAAGAGAAGTAACAAAACAAAAAATAAGCGTATTTATATGTCAAGCCTTAAGTTTATTATAGTGCCATAACATTTCATGATACTTTCCACTGTTTTCATTACTGTGCATTAACTTCTTCCTTGTTGCTTAAAATACTGTATAACAGGCAAAACGCACATCTCCAGTACTCTCCAGTATACTGTTCCTAGAATACTAATACAACAAACATATACTGGTGCAGTGAAGGTGCTAGAATAGAGTAAAGGACTAGCAGTTGGGAATATTCAAATAGTGCTACAACATTGATTATAAAAATAAACAAAATCTAAATACCTCCACTTCGGATAGTTTTCTGACCACCTCAATTTTCTCCTGAAGGACCCGCCTCAGGGACTCTTTGGCTGTTGTCTCATAGTTGTGTTTGTCTTCCTGTAATGCTACCAATTCCTTTCGTATACTGTCTTCTGTTTGACTCTGTAAGTAGAAGTTTAAGATAGCAGAGCTATATCTCAAAACACTACTCTATTGTAGGTTAACTTTTTGTTGAACATACAGTAGTTCTCTCTATTAAACTATCATTAAAGATCTACTTTGCCAAGAATAGAGGAACAATTTTGACAAATGTAACAAAATCTTAAGGGCAACAATATGTTCAGTGGCTTTTTGTACGGCTGGGTATAAACTGGTAAGAGACAGGCATTTGCTAGAATGTTTAGGGCAGCAGACTCGAGAACCAGAATTCATTATTAAAGTAACAAAAATTAAAACAAAATCTACTCATTTCTATCAGTGCGCTACCAGTACAGTGTCAAGTTTAGCAGACCTAAACTTTGACATATTAGTATATGACAGAGGTCCCACTTGGAAGGTCTAATGTAGGTTCTTATCTTACAGGATTTTGTTTTTTCTCTTTTCTAAATACAATCCAGGCTGTCATAAGATAACAATGAAGAAAATAAATGGTACACAATGTACTGGCAAACTAACAGTAATCCAAAAAAAAAAGGAGTACTTGTGGCACCTTAGTGAGCTGTAGCTCACGAAAGCTTATGCTCAAATAAATTGGTTAGTCTCTAAGGTGCCACAAGTACTCCTTTTCTTTTTGTGAATACAGACTAACACGGCTGTAACTCTGAAACCTAACAGTAATCCAGCTATCGAAAGCATGCTTGCCATTCTGTCTCTAAAATCTCAGATGTCATATTCACAAAGAGAAAAGGAGTACTAGTGGCACTTTAGAGACTAACCAATTTATCTGAGCATAAGCTTTCGTGAGCTACAGCTCACTTCATTGGATGCAAAGAATTATTCAAGTTTACATTTGAAAAATTTGCATCCAGAGCGAAGAGGCCAACGAGCACTGATTGTTGTAGGAAAAAACCCTAAAAAATTTGACTACATATTTACATGTATATGCCTAATATAACACTATTCATGGTAATAAACGCTGAAAACTAAGTTTTAGCTAGGTTGAATGTCTTTTCCTGGCATATTTTTGGCTATGCACAAGGTCCCAGAAAATGTTGAATAAGAGGTAATATGAAAACTTTTGATTACAATTACCATTTCGTATAATTTAGGTTTGTCAAAAATTGCTTAAAGAAATGTTTTAGTGTGAAACTTTGTAAACCCCATTGTTGTGGCCACACAGGAAAACAGACAAGACACAAGGGTGTGGTTTAACTAAGCCACAATTTTTATCTGGAAAATATCTGGCAATGACCTGCACTTCACAGTTTATCAGTCTTTTTTTAATTGTTCCCAACATTTTGGTAAGCCTGCCATCAGCCTTCCCCTTTCCCTACTTGGCCTCTGCCTGTTGCTGGGACCTCCACCACCTCCCATATGAGGTTTAAGGGCCGGCAAGTAAAAAGGGGCCAGTTATCTTCCCGCTGTGCCAGATGATAGGACTGCCAACCCCCTTTTACTGCTTCCTTGAGGGAAGCCTTCCCCTAAGTCCACTTCCAGCTCCAGTTTATCAAGGAACCACACTGCCCCATTGAACAAGTACCTTCACTGGACGCCTGCCACCTGTTAAATTGTGACAATTTGATTTACCTCATTATCTACCCCAGTGATGCCTTAACCTGCTCCCAGTAAAAACAAAAACAAAAAAAACCAAAACATCCACTCTGCTTTGGCCAATCTGTCAGGGAAAAATTCTTTCCCAGCCCCAACAAAAAACAGCACATATGAAACCCAATCCTACCCTAATCTTATGCATGAATGGAGTATGCACTGCTTTTGTGGTGAGAGTCTTGGCTGGGAGGAGCAGGGTACAAATACACAACCGACATGCTGATCTGCATCCTCACCTGAGCCAGTCCCTGCTGGTTGCTCTTTGGTCCAGGAAACTGAGCCCCCCAACACCCATTTCCTGTCTATTCCTTGAAATCCAAGGCAGTGGGGGCAATCTTAAAGGAGCCAGGACACTTTTCTCCTTACCAGCCAGCCAGCATCCCACCACACTGAAGCTTCAGTGAGCCCATTTGAAAGTTTGTGCTCCGACTGCACTGAAAGTTTGCTTTACAATAACTATTTAATTTTCAAAGCTTTCAGGAGGACACTGCCATTCAACTTTCCTAAATACTATATGATTAATCAGAAGTGAACTACCTACTTTTGAACAGGCTTGTAATTGGTTTCCCATGACTTCTAACCTTGATAGTAGTCTGTCTTCATCTATTAAAGCCTGTTGGAAAATATAATAAATTTAAACTAACAGAATAAAACAAAATGTTTATATGGTTTTTGCATTTCACAGGAAAAGTCTAGACATTAAATATCTGAAAAGGGTAAATATCACTTCCTTAAGAGACATTCACTTTAGAAACAATTAATAGTACTGGTTAGTTCTAAGATAAACATATGTGTGCACTTAGTCTATTAGCAGTAATGTCTCTTTATCAGTTAAGCGAGATAACCAACCTTCAACTTTTACTCATTTATTATAATAAATTGAAAGTTACAGTTTATAGCCCACTGTATATTAAGTTCTTAGGCCTGTACATTAAAGAGAAATCTTGCAGATACCTGCCAACTAGTATCTGAAGCCTCCTGTGTGACAGCAAGCAGTCGCTGAAGGGTGGCCAACTTCTGTTCCAACATTTGTTCCCGATGTAAGGCTTCCTACGATGAAAATATAAATGCAAGCAGGTCAGTTCATACTAACTATTGGAAAAAACAGAAGCAATGCAATGTATAACAAAATACTACTAAACTGAAAAAAGGGGGAGGCAGGGAAGATTGGAAGATTTTAACTCATATGTTCAATCATTTTAAGTTATAGCAATGCATTAGCAAATTTAAATTCATTTTTATTTATACATATTCCTGTAATTGTTTAAGTGAGCTTAGATTCTTAAAGCCATCCTTTTCATACCAGTTCCAGATGCACCGAATGTACCTGTCCTTTAGCGTAAGAATATTTTGACGAAGTCTCAATAGCAACTTATTGGTGGGTTCTCTATTTGTAAAGGCTGGGGATAAAGCCCTATTAAAAGTGATTTTGTGAGATTATGCTGGAAATAAAGGACTAGAACTTCATTTCACCTTTCAAAAGTTAGATTTTACAGGAAGTTACTATATTCTAAAGTACATGCTTTAGGAAAAAGTTACATTATATTAATCAATAACATGGATCAGCTTCCATTCCATCCCGTACATATTAGAAGAGTAATGACATCATGACACTTTGCTTCTTATAACTACAGATGAATAAAGAGAGAAACTCAATTTTTATACTGTGTAGAAACTAGTTTAATGGTAAACAAAAATTAACTTAGTGGTGACACCAGGAAAAGACTGCTTATGTTCACATTATGCATTTGATGTAAATTTGTTTGGAGAATTGACTACAAAAAGGAACAGTTTTTCCAAGACTTTCAGTGTACCTTATGGACTAATTTTTATAAAACTGTTTTAAGATATAAATATTCTTAAATATAATTAGACACAATGCAAAAAATTGTCTGATATATTCACTGCTCCCCATCAAAAAATAGGCCAGCAAATACTGATTTTTAAAAGGCAATATTATTACTTCTACTTGCGAGCTACTATTAACTTAGCAGTAAGTAATATTTAAAATACATAATAAATCTGTAATTACATCTGACAAAAATAAGAGCGTAATAATACATATATTGATGTGCATGCAACGTGTGAAGAATGACAATACATATAATGAAGTCAAGAGCAAGTTTGTCATGGAACCTGGTAGTATTTTAAATATGAAGTATTATATAGGAGATTCTAACTATCTTTTCTGTTAAATTACGTGAAAATGCCAAACTAAAAAAAAAAAGGCAGGCTATGTTTTTTCTTTCCACAGATGGAAGGATCATTTTGAGTTCACGACGGGCTTGCCTATATGGCAAGTTACTGTGCTGCAAACCAGGGCTGAATCTACAGAACACCAGCTTGCCGCACAGTAACATCCCATGTGGACATTGCTACAATCCAGGAAAAGTTCTTGAGTACAGCTTAGCATACTGCTATTTCAGAACATAGTACGCTGAGCCACAGTCCCAGACTAGGACTTTCACTTCAGCTTTTATTTAAAAGTAAGTATCTAGCCTTAGCTTATCTTTAAAATATCAACTGCCTGAAACAATAGCTCTGAGGTATGACCTGCCCCACTCATCTCTGGATGCTAACTGAAGCATGGTAACAGTTTAAATGTCAACATTAACTATTTTACTGCTGAGTACTTTATAGCAGGAACAGTCAGTGGTGTGCTTATCCATCACTGTTCAATGCAATGACCGTTATTGGACTATGGCAACGGGACAGCTAATTGCTGGGTGAAAAATTAGAAAGTAAAGTTCTCCCCATCCCTGCAAATCACTCCTGCACCTGCCCACATGGTGCAAGGAAAGAGAAGCAGCATTTAATGTCATCACTAGTGACAAAACCTTCAACCACTTCCTGAAAGCCCAAACTCCCAGACTCCCTCCCATACTTTTACAGGTACCAAATGCCCCAATTTTTCATTATCCCATTTGTTAAAACTTCCTGTTCAAATCTATTTACCCTTCTCTAAAACCCAAAATAGTACTAACTTCATTGTAGAGGTTATGTCAATATTTAAAAAAAAAAAAAAAACAGTGGGAGAATGAAAATATCAAAATGAGGGAAGGGCAGCATAAGTATTTTAATATTAAAATAAATGTAACACCATCATGATCATTAATTTTCATAATTCACAACCTCAACTTTTTACATATAACATCTGCCTCAGAATTTTCAGCTTTCTACAGAACTTAACACTAGAGAGCTATAGAAACCTTATCGCATAATTTAGATCCAGCTTGTTATTGTGCATACTACATAGGCCCTTATTTTTAACACTTACTCCTGGATTCTGTGCCACTGGAATTCTGTGCCATTACACAATGCAGAATTTTCCAGGAACTTATGTTGTGCGCGCAGAATTTCCCTCTCCCCCCCCCCGTCCCCTTACAGAAACGGGCTGCAGAGCTGCTGACCACTACTAGGGGCCTCTGGACCCAGCAGAGCCCAGCTTGCAAGTAGAAGACACTGCCAGGGGATGAGGGAGTAGAAGCTGGAGGGTTCCTGGCAGCTGCAGTTCCCAGTGCACCCTGAAGGAAGGAGGCAGCATGCAGCAAACTCCCTGCAATCCCGGGACCCAGCATCAGTCTGTTTCTCCCTCCGGATTCCTGGGCTCTAGAGGGAAGAGGGTGGGAGCCTCTGGGCCAGGGGAAGCCCCCATGACAGGGCTCGGGGGTAGGGAGTGTGAGTGTCTGGGCCATGGGGAGCCCCACGGCTGGGCTTGGGGGGGGAGGGGGGTAAAGAAGCAGGAACTGCTCCTGGGGGGAATTTGAGTGTGTCTGTGTCTGTATTATTACAGACATACTTGCTGACAGGTATTCTGAAATTAAATTAAATTATTTTGGTAAACTGGCGTGATTATATAGTGTTATTTTGACAAATAGAATTTGCAGAATTTTAAAATATCATGTGCAGAATTTTTAAATTTTTTGGTGCAGAATTCCCCCAGGAGTAAACACTCTCAGAACACTTATACACTGAAATGTACAATCAGGATCATCTCTAACAGGCAACACACTCTTTAAAGTATATCTACAGAGTGTAGTTTAACCTTTTATTAAACACTGCCTCTAAGGGACAAGTTTTTGTCAGTCCTCTGAATCAATTTACAACCATATATACCATGTAAAAACAAACATTGATTCAATTATATGTATAGAGTGGGCACAGCTTTTTTACATGTACACAGTAACATGCATGCACAAAGGACCAGCTAAAATGTCCAATTGGTCATTTCCACACTCAATTACAATAACTCCACACAAACTGTCCATGCACATTTTCATGTGAATAATTTTTAAAATCTGGACTTCTTATACAATGCTACACTCTTCTACTGAACAATATTATAGTGAACTTTCTAGCCATGGTTACTTTTGCTTTATTCAAAAGAAATTAAAGCAGTATGTTATGAACATTAATGGAGGTGTACAATATGTTGCCATATTGAAACTTTCATAACCTATTATGTCCTTCATTAATTCATAAAGGATTTCTTAGTTATAGTAAATATTTGTATAATTTAAATATTTGTATAATTTGCATATGTAAAATGGAAGTCTGCTTTCAGGAGTAAAATGGGAAGTACAGTACTGTGCTTTTACCATCTAATTAGATTATAAGATCTTTGGGGGCAGGCACTGTTTTTGTTACGGATACATACAATGCCTTGCAGAATGGGTCCCCATCTCTGGGACCTCTAGGCACTATCATCATATAAATAGAGCTTCCATTATTATATGAGTAATCCTCCTACTGTACCTATTAGAACTGGTTCCCTTAAATGAACATTATGCCATCTTGAACTTGCATTTCACTAGCAAATAAAGGGCTCAATCAGGAAACAGGGCCCCACTCTGATAGGCCCTGTACATACACAACAAAAAAAGTCAGTCCCTGCTTCAAAGAGATTACAGTCTAAACAGTTCAAAATTACCATGTGTAAACTAAAAACAAAAATGGCAGAAATGTAATTGAAGGTAAAGAGAATTGTCAGAAGGGATGATTTACACGTTATTTTCAAAGAAACATTTATTTCTACAATCCCTCTTTAAAAAGGGTTATTTGGATACTATGTATGCTCTGTCTTGTGACCCATCCACAGGTCCCTCAGTAAAGGTGACCATCAGTTTCAGAGTGAATAACTTCACTTGTATATTCCCAGTCATGTCACATCCTACTCAGTAAAGTAAACATAGGTAAATATAGGTGTTCTGCAATTCAGTGACATTAAAATCTAGTTACATTTAGCAAGGCAGAAGGAGGAAAGTAGCGTAAATTATGTTAACTGAGCACCAGAAAAAAGTACTGGTTTTATAAATGGTTACCAAAACAGAAAATAAATGAATTATGTAACAGAGTCAAAAGCCTGAGCAGGCTCTCACACCAGAGTAAACAAGGAATAACTGCTGAAATCAGTTACGCCTATGTGAAATCAGTGTAAGTGAGAACAAAGCCTTGTGTGTCTTGAATAAACAAGTTTACAGTAGGCACCTTGTCCAATTCTAGTACAAGTTAGCTACTCCATTAATTAAGCTTAAGTGAGAAACTAATTTCTAAACAAATAGTTTTAAAAGTTCTCCTTCAAGCCACTAGATGGTGCAGTTTACCCTTCTCTATTCAGAGAGGCTTGGAGCCACATGTATCAGATCTTGAAGAGTACCAGAAATTTGGAGGTTACTTCTGGCAAGAAGAAAGCTCTAGTCTCAGATTCTCAAAGCATGCTATCTGCAAGAAAATGTATATAAATATCAGTGTGTACACATTTATAGTACACACAGATCATGCTCAATATAATCAATAAATGAAATAAATTACCAATATCTGCAATTCAACTACCTTTCTGAAAAAGTTAATTGCCATAAGCAGGGTTATTTCCCAAGAAAGAAATCTAAATGACAAGATTTTCAGAGATCAAAGACTTATTCTGTAAAAATCTTTACATAATCTGATGGATGATCTTATAGGGGAGTGAGCAGTATTTTATCGGATGATCTTAAGTCTTGCACACATGCTCAGAGTCTAACTGGTTGCCATATGTGGGGTCGGGAAGGAATTTCCCCCAGGTCAGATTGATAGAGACACCTTGCAGGTTTGAATTAGAGTAAATGGTGGAGTCTCTAACTTGAAGTCTTTAAATCATGATTTGAGGACTTCAGTAACTCAAGCCAGAGGTTAGGGGTCTATGACATGAGTGCATGGGTGAAATTCTGTGGCCTGCAATGTGCAGCAGGTCAGACTAAATGATCACAATGGTCCCTTCTGACCTTGAAGTGTGTAAGTCTAAGGTGTTTTATTCCTAACATGCTACTAGATTAAACCATTTCTAAACCTTTTCTATTTTTAGAGAACTGCAAGATTTACTAGGTGAAGCCTAAAACAGAATATGTAAAGATTTAGAAATAAGATTGTCTATTGCACTGCAAGCCAGGTGATATCAGTCCAAATTATAGGTCAAAGTCACTTCTGCTTACTCCTGGCACTTTCCCATCAAATCAGTTTGATACAGAGAAATCCACATTCCCTTCTAATAGAGGAATGCAACAAAGCACATATTTGCCTTTTACCTCAGAGTAGCTTTATGATTACCGGAACTATTTGGCACTAACAGCAAGAAGGTAGCAAGATGCTTTTGCATGCCTTAGAGGAACTTTGGGAAGCATATCTAAAAATACACACAGTTCCACAAATCCAGCTATTATTATCGACCGCACAGATCACGATTCACAGTTCAGAACATAAATGTTACTTCCTAGTTCCAGAATCAAAAGGAAATATGCCATACATGCAAGCTAATCCAACATCCCTTTCCCTTCAGCTTTTCCAAAAGCTAGAATTTTCTTTAACATACCTCTTCCTCTCAGAGGAATTATAATTCTTCCTACAACCAACCAATCTACACATAACCTACATTTATTCTACATTTTGTAGAAAGGAGAACAAAAATAAAGATAAAAATCTATTTAAAAGAAAAAATGGTGGTTAAGTGATAGATAAAAAATTATTTCTTTAAAAATCCAGATATGTTAATGCATTTTAGTATTTCCCATTCATATTCTCCTATGAATTTTTTCTGGTTATACTACTAAAAAGCTTCACAGGCAGCCCTTTAATAATTTTCGAGTTAAAATGATTCCAAAGAAGAATTATAAATACAAGAAGGTTGGAACCTATTCTCAATTCTAAGAAAAGTGAGGGAGTACCAGATTTATGTTTATACAGATGCATATGAAACCACTATCAAGTCTGCAGGGATGTGCATATATAGAATTCTATACTTATGCAAGCCAAATAATTTATCTGTAAAAATATTCATAAAAGAAATGAGGATACCATATAAGGGCAATTACCATATATTTTATGCTGTTTTCAACAGAAAAGGCAGTTTATAAACACTAACAGTTAAGAATTAACTGAATCATACTTTGAACATACACAGGTGTACACATACACATGAAAGATTTACATTCTAACCAAAGATTAACTACTTGGTTGTGTTATTTGCATAAACTATCAAATTAATGAGTAAAAAAGGAATGTCTTCATAGAAAACCAATTTTACCTGTAGATACTGAGAAAGCTGAAACAGTTCCTGAGAGTACATACTGGGAGTGTTAGCAGCAACCTATGAAATAAGAAAATATTATCAAAATCATGTTGGGTATTCTACATCAAATTCAGACAATTCAAAGTGTATCTGTAAATATTTAAGAAAGATCACTGCCTACCAGTTCTTTTTCCTCTTAGCACCTTTACTATTCTACCATTACTGTATTGTTGTTTATTGTTTGTATTACAGTACTACCTACAAGCCCCAAACAGGACTGAGGCCCAACTGCACTAGGCTCTGCACAAACAGATACTGAAAAAAATCACTGCCCTGAAGAGTTTACCATCTAAATTAAAACACACACAGACAAATGCTTGGAAGGCAACAGATGCACAGCAGTGAAACTACTTGCACAAGATCATACAGCAGGTCAGGGGTAGTGCTGGGTACTAAACCCAGGTCTCCCAACTCCTAGTCCAGCGCCCTAACCACTTGGCCATGCTACCTGTGATATATTCTATTCTAAACAAAGCATCAGTCTGCACAAGGTTCTTCCACCACACAGAAAAAGTGCAAGGCACATATCTGCAGTATGATTTTTGAAAAGTTCTATCTAAATAGTAGCTGACTGCTCTTAATATCATCTGATGTCCCCCCAGCATGGCTGAATGGTCATGGAAATAAATCAACAACGGACTGATTCAAATGAAGAGTTAAAACCAATTCAGTCAAAAATTTTGGGTGAGGCTTCATTACTACCTATGTTTTGCAACATACCAAGGACCCCAAAATTTTCCCTAGTGCTTTGTTGGATAATGACTCTTGCATAAGGAGGCTTTAGAGTCTGGCTTGGGCCAACTTAGAGAAAGACCTACAAAACAGCAGAAAGTCATTCTCCTAATCATGCTCGACTCTCTCCAGACCCACCAAGAGCAGAAAACTCATGGGAACAAGAGATGCGCCTTTGCTTCAATACCTGATCTGCCATCAGATTTGGAACGGGTGGAGAGATCTCAACTAAGTTGGGGCTTTTGTTTTGTTGGGAAATATCTAATACATACTTAAAACAGGAATAATAATAATAATTTAAAAAAACACTGCCAGACACAGACAAGAGAGAAAAGGAACAGGTTCATAAAGACAGTTTGTCAGGCAGAGGAATAGATATCAGATTATTTATAGCCTTGGCTCAGGGCAGGTAGGGGCTTGAGGTATACATGTGCATCCCCCAAAGGGTCAACCAACTCAATATAACAGTCAATAAATGCTGTTCTTGTCACTTCACTGTTCCTAATCTAATCTAATAATCTCTTATCCACTGAGTAAAGGGCTCCATAACCATTTTTTAAATAGTATGGGATACCACTGCCTTATTTTTTAAAAATTTACAATTGTAGAAAGAAAAGGAGTACTTGTGGCACCTTAGAGACTAAAATTTGAGCATAAGCTTTTGTGTAGCTCACGAAAGTTTATGCTCAAATAAATTTGTTGGTCTCTAAGTTGCCACAAGTACTCCTTTTCTTTTTGCAGATACAGACTAACATGGCTGCTACTCTGAAAACCTACAACTGTAGATGTCACAGTAGTTGAGGTGGGATAGAACCTTCAGTCCTCCTCAAAACTCATTGTCTCACACTCCAAACCATAGAGCATTCTGCAGCAAAAGCCATCTTTCATACCAGTCATTTTGCTCATGTCACTCCCCTTTTTGAATCTCTCATTGTCTCTGTCCTATTTCATCAAATTCAAGCTTCTTGTTACCATCTTTGATGCTCTATAATTCTGCCAGTCTTGATTTACCTAAGCATGTAGTGCTTCATGTTATTTTGCCAACATTTCCACTCCGACCACCAGTGGAAAAAGTAGAGTATTCCCATACCATAAAAACTCAGCCTGCCATGCATATACTTGTGATACTGAACGAATGAATAACATTTAATTTTTTTAAACAGTAATATTAAACCATTAAAATAATCCAATGCAAGGCACACCTATAAGTAGTTAGGTTTTTCCTATCCTTTCAACTTTTTAATTAAAGACCGAGTACAAATGACTTACCTTGTCAACAGGACTTGGTAATGGAGCATGGATGACACTGAAAAAATAATTAAAACACCTTATAATCTGTTCCGTAACAGAATTATGCAAGTAAACATCAAGTACGGAACAGCAGTTCAAAAATCCACAGAACTATCAGTATTCCTGTAAATGTTTAACTTAGGACATTCTTCATTTTTAAATTCATTCTTAGAGAAAAGTCACAGAAGTTAAAAACACTGTTTCTACATCTTATGCTCACTACCATTTTGTGAAATCATACTTTGATGTAGATTTTTCAAATTTAGTTTTTAGTTCTAATCTAAAAATTAAACAAACAAGTGAGCCACTTTCTAAAACCTCGATCACTATTTTTATATCATATAATTAGATAAAATTTTATATGTTTTTGAAAATAAAGAAGATTTGTTAAGGTTCAAATGCAACTTACATGTGGAAATGAGTAACATGCACAAAAACATGCACTTACAGGCACTAGATAAATCACCCTAATATACAACTTTACTGATGAAGAAAGAAAATGTTATACAAAAAGTTGAATGAACTAATCTTGTCCAAGGAAATAGCTACTTTTGTACAATTACACATTTGAACAACAAGAGCAATTTACATAACTTCCGAATTTTAACAGTGTTGTTGTAGCCTGATTGGTCCCAGGATATTAGGGACACAAGGTGGGTGAGGTAATATCTTTTATTGGATCTGCTTATGTTGGTGAAAGAGAAAAGCTTTTCAGTTGAGGCAGAGCTCTTCTTCAGGTCTGGGAAAGGTACTCAGCATCACTGCTAATACAAGGTGAAAGGGATTGTTTAGCATAAGTAATTAACACATTTCAAGGGACCATTCAAGGTGAAGTGGCCTGGTAAGGAAAGGAAGTGGGGGAGAGCAGGTGGGCAAAGGTAGTTGTTAGTGGGTTACTGATTGTTGTAATAAACCATAAATCCAGTCTCTCTATTCAATCCATGATTTTTAGTGTCTAGTAAAGTTACGAATTTCAGCTCCCAGGCATGTCCCCATCCTTAATTAATTAATAAATAAATAAATTTAAAAAAAAATCTTTCCTGAGCCCTCCTCTTCTGGCCTTCAAACAACCCACCCAAACTCTCAAAGCTCATCATCAGAAGCAAGCTCCCCACAGACTAGGACACACCTACTCAAAGCAGCACCAGACCCTGTCAGAACAACAGATATATCAACACCCGACAACACACCTTTCAAGATCCCTGGGTCCGATACATGTCTATCACATGTGGTCTACCTCATCCAGTGCACTAAATGCCCCAATAGCAACTATGTGGGCGAAACAAGACAATCACTATGTTCTTGAATGAACTCACACAGGAAAACGATAAGACAAAGACACCACCACATCATCTATGGGTGAACACCTTTCACAAAGCATTCATTTGATATCTGACTTATCAGTCCTCATCCTCAAAGGAAACCTACACAATACTTTGAAAAGAAGAGCCTGGGAGCTTAATTCCCTAACTTTGCTAGACATTAAAAATCATGGACTGACTAGAGACACTGGATTTATGGTTTATTACAATCATCTGTAACCAACTAACAAACCCCTCCCAGCTCTCCCCGCACAAGACTGGAAGGGTGAAAAAGGGCCACTTCACTTTGAATGGTCCCTTGAAATGTGTTAGCTACTTATGTTAATCAATCTGTTCTACCTCATATTTAGCAGCGCCACTCTGAGGGCAAATTTATACTTAAAATGCTGCATCAGCGCAGCTGCACCAATGCAACTGCACTGCCCCTGCAGCACTAACAAAGACACCGTAAGCTGACAGGAGAGCACTCTCCTGTCAGTGTAGTTAATCCACCTCCATGAGAGGCAGTAGCTATATTGGCTACACAGTGCTGGGGGGGGGGGGTAGTTCAGTATAACTAAGTCACTAAGGGGTATGGGTTTTTCACTCTCCTGTCAGTATAGTTATAGTGATGCAAGCCTGTGGCATAGACCCAGGCTTGGTCTACAGAACAGACTTACATCAGTATAACTATGTCACTCAGGGATGTGTAAACTCCACACCCAAGTGTTGCAGTTACACTGACCAAACTCCTGGTATAGACAGCGTGATGTTGACAGGAGGGCTTCTCCTGTCAACATAGCTTCCACCTCTCTGGGAGGTAGAATACCCACTCTGACAGGAGAAGCTCTCGCATCAACATAGGTAATGTCTTCACTCAGCGCTACAGTGGCACATCTGTGTCACTGCAGCACTATATCCGTAGTATATACAAAACAAGCCCTTAGTTTCCCAGACCTGAAGAAGAGCTCAATGTAAACTCAAAAGCTCCTCTCTCTCACCAACAGAAGCTGGTCCAATGAAAGGTATTACCTCACCCATCTGGTCTCTCTAATTTTAACTAGTAATGACAGTTTAGATTCCCATATTCTGATACAGAAGTTGAGATTTAGAAACCAAATCACACTAAAATAGAAATAATTTCCTATACTAAGTAATGCTGACTTAATTGAATCACTTCAGAATAGCATGTTAAACCAAGTTTCAAAAAAGTACATTGTTTTCATTCATTAGAAAACAATGATTTAATAGGATGAAATTCAATTTGATGTTTAATTCACAGTATAGTAGTAAATATCCAAGAAGTACCATATAAAAAGATTTAATACGAAAGTTCAAAAACCTATGTTTTATAAAATACAATAGTGATTTTGCACCATGATTAAATTCGGATCATGTATTTTTACTTGATACTAAAAAGTTCGCTAAAACAGAAATTTTAAAAGCATGTCTTTTGTGCATGAAAGGAATAATTTTATTTCATCACCTTATCAAATTAAAAATAAAACATGGCATCTGAAAAACAATTATAGAAGCAATTACAAGTAGAGCTGGTTGGAAATTTTCCAACAAAACAATTTCTTCAGAAAACGCTAATTCACTGTAGTGAAATGTTTTGCTGAATTACAGATTGACAAAAAAAATTTCTGAAACACAGACACGTTTCCTATTGGAAACCACCACATATCACCAATTTGCCACAAAATTTCAGTAAATTGCAACAAAAACAAAATGTGTGAATTCTGAAATCCATTAATTTTGTTTTAAAATGTTTTTCATTTATTTGTTATGGGTCTTCACATAGCTTCCATCAGTGCTGTATTCAGGGTATTTGATTTATATTACAAGAGGTGATATTTCCCATTTATGGGGAGCCAAGACCCATTATTCCTGTCACAACAACTTTACAGGACAGCAACAGGAAAACTATCAGAAAACTGAAATCTAAGGCTACAGCTGCCAGTTACCAACCACCACCCCCTCAAACTGCAGGTAATTTTTTTTAATTAAAGGAAAAACAGTCTGGTTCAACCCCTCTTTCACTGCCAGGGCCATTCACCAAAGTTACTACAGCCCCAGAATGGTACCTTAAATCACCTTAGCTTGGCTAAGAAGCAGAGAGAGAAAAGCTGGTTGAGAATAATATTTAGTTGGGGATTGGTCCAGCTTTGAGCAGGGGGTTGGACTAGATGACCTCCTCAGGTCCCTTTCAACCCTGATATTCTATGGTTCTATGATTCTATGAATAAGCAATTATGCAGTTCCACAATAGATGTCCATTTATTTGTGCTTCTCCATTTTTCAAACCACTTTGCAACTCCCACATTCATACTGCAAGAATTTGAGTCCATGTAGTTTGACCACTTCACATTATTCCTGGGGGAATTCTGCAGCACTGTAGTTGGCCTTCAGTTAGTTTTGCTATGATCTTGCTCAGAAATGGGAATTTTGACACTGGGCTGTAGTTATCTTGAAATGATGTATCCAAGGTTGGTTTCTACAATTCTGGTAAAACTATTGTATCTTTGAAGGAGGAAGGAAGGATTCCTTCACTGAAGGATTCCTTTGCTATTTTGGTCAGGAGTGGCACTAGCTGTTCATAGCTCTTTTTCAAAAGCCAGAAAAGCTATGAGTTGGATTCACAAGTCATAGGTCGAGACTTCTTTACAGTTTTCACAACCTCTTGATGTGTGAATGTGCTGAACTCTGGGAATGCAGATGGGCTGTTGGTTGGTGGGTACAGGCAGAGCATAACATGCTGTTCGAGAAGTCTTCCTAAATGTGCATGCTCTTTTCTGCAAAGTAAGATGATAATTCTTTGTGCTCATTTCTGATGTAGGTTTGGATTGTAGGCACTCTGGATTGATGAAACAGTTTACCACCCCGGATAGCTCCCGTGGAAAATCAGGGTATATAAAACTGAGGTCATTGTGTGGGACCTGAGAGTCTTATTAATTCCACACCACAGGGATTCCTTTCTCTAGGGTTACAGGACTAAGAAGAAGATTTGACTGATCCCACAAAGAAGCTTCAGACTCAAGGAATTCTACTGACACTCAGACCAGCTGTGTGGGACAGATTCTTCCCTATCCCAGGTTAACAGGACTAAGAAGAAGCAGTAAGATTTCACTACAGAAATTATATTAAAGAATAGAAAGAGAAATACAATATCTGGAAGTTGTCTTGTAATGTCTACACTCTTTCTAGTCAGATCTCAAGTAACCTTATTTTGGATTTTAATTAAGTAATGCTATATGCATATTTCTCATTTATAAGTCCACACCCATTGGCCTAAGAAAGCCAATAACTCAAAATATCAACAACTGCTTAAACTTGTTCCTTTCATATCAAACAATTCTAACAGCAGGCCTGCTTAAAATAAGCGCATCCTTGCTCCTTGGAGAATTACTGAAAGAGTGATATGTATTAGACGTACTAAAGAATAGATAACTGATTATTGTAAGTAATTGTACTAAGAAATCTGGGTGATTTATATTGTTCCTTGGTATAGTTGCTTGGCCCCTGTGATGTCCCATTCAGGATCGCAGAACTGTGGGCCTCTGTGTTAGCACTCTGTCTTAGCAAGAGTGAGAGCTTTGCTGCTGCTAAGCTGTGTGTCAGCTTCCTGACACACCAGTCTGTCCACCTTGCCAGCAAACTCTTCAAGACTCCACCAGTCTAAACTTGGCCTTGCAGGTAACTGTCAGTGAATCCCAGTTCCCAAGCTCCCCAGAGCCTGCAGTGTCCATTCCCTCTCCAAAAAATTATGTTGGCGGTCTCCAAATTGAGAGTATGCATCAGCGTGTTAGGGCAGGTGAAGATTCACATTTCACTTTAATACACAATACTGTACTATTCTTATTTTATTGCAAAACTAAGTTTATTAACAGAGATTTGAGTGATACTGAGCAAGAGAAAAAGAGATAGGTATACTTACAAACAAAACAAAAAATAGGGACATGCATTCTAGTGACAAAAATGTAATCTTAGCAAGTTAAAATTGCTCAGGCAAAGATTGTCTTTCTTACTGGCATATGCAGCCTCCAGGCCAGAGGACCCAATGTTCACGGAATCAAAGGGTGTTGGTTCCCTTTGTTCCTGGAGTCACGGATAACTAAAATGCCTTTTTTCTCCCCTTATATTACCCAAAGTTCACTGTCTTTGTCTCAAGAGCCAGGAAGGATTCCTGGGGTACAGACTCTGTCCCTGCCTGTGCATTAAGCTGCTGCTTGTTCACTTTGTTTATTGTATATGTAAATGTACTTTCATTGTCCTCTTCCAGTAAGCCAGGTAAACCAACATTCCTTTGTCTTGGGCAGCCTGGGTTTATGCACTCCCAAACATATTTTAAAAATATATTTCCAACACACACACACAATTTTGTACACAATCTGTACATACATAATGCCATGATTTTCAGGACCAGTGAGACATCAGTTTACATATGCTAATTTACATAACACCTTTTAGATACATATTATGACAACACAGTGCTGGGGCAATCAGTGTGTCAGGCCTGATGCGAGTTACAGTATGGTAGGCTCTCTGCCAGTTGGCACTAAGGGGCCCCAAAAGTCACAGCCACACTTTTGATTTTTATTAATCACTTACAAACCTGCATGTGTATTTTATGTTCAGTACGTGCCTAGCACATTTGTTTTATCTAAACTTGATTGATGAACTTTTGATTGTTTATTCACCAAGAAGCACAAGAGTACACAACTGTTGGTTAGGTAAGAATTACCTTGTGTACTCATCTGAGAAATACCGTCCAAGGTAAAAGACTTTGAAAGAAATTAGTGCTAAAATTCGTAAACTAATGCTCCCTGCACTCAAAAGTTATCCTAATTAAATTCCATCCTAATGTTGGCTATAATACTTACCAAATTGGCAAATCTAGTTTCCAAGATTTCAGTTTTTAAACCTAAATGGCACCTCAACAAATTCATAAAAATGACTCCCATTCACACTCACAGATGCATAAAAATATAGGTCTTCATGTAAAGACACAAAAACACAATTTACAAATCCAGTTTTCCATTCTATTTATTTTTCTGAATACCACTATAAAATTAAAACCATTCAAGTTCATATAATTTAATTGGGCATTAACAAAGTTTCCAGTTATGATACAAGTTCATACCTCTATGCTTTTATCTACCTGAGCAAAGCATTCACAATAACAGTTTATAACAATTTTAACATATATATTTGTAATTTGAGCATAAACCACCACATATAAAAAGGTCCTCACCAAGAGAATGTTCTCCTCTCCCACTTTTGTCACCCCACTAATCTCACACTTGTGTGAGTGCTGCCTTTTAATTATATTACCAGTGCATATTAGATTATAAATGCTTTGGGGCAGGGATCTTATATGTTACGTACGACACATACCTATATAGACCTATATAAATCTACATGTGTTAACATGTTATTTATTACAATAGGAATATACTTAACAAGAAACCTCATAAAATATTCTAATTTCCGTAGATATTAATAAATACTTAATTATACTTACTCTGACCGTAATCTGGCTTCCATACCATCTGGTAGAAATAGTTTTATTGCGGAGACTATACATCCATGGGTAACTGAGAAAAAATAAGAATACTGTGAGTCTTAGTAATCAGTTAATAAGATATTATTTATTTAATGGAAGTGCAAACATGGTTTAAGGAAATATGCAGCTATGTTACAATCAAGGAACTCTGAAGTGGATGAGCAACAGAAGGAAGGGAAAGTCTCTAAGCATTAACCCCAACGTCTGGGTCTGCCTGCTCATACCTCCCCATGAGAAAGCAAAAAGCTGCCAATCAGAAACTTTAAGACTTGATGCCCTGTGCTGATTCCTGACCTATAGTGTAGTTTCAATTCTGGATCTTCCACACCCAATAGTACCTACACAATTTTTTTTTTCCCAGATAACTAGCTCTCTGTAGACAAGAAAGTTAATTGCAGATTTCAAAACACAACACTGACAACATGAGAGACCAGGCAAAAAATGGGAGTATGTCTTAACTGAATTTAGATGACAGGAATGTAAGTTCTGGGAATAAGGAAAATGTCAAACACCATCCTCTGTTTACTGGGTAGCTTTGTATGAGTGTATCTGGAGATTAGAAGTTAACAGGTAAAATAAATATTTCTACGTTGCCAGACATGAATTTATAGCACCTGGGACCTGCTTAACAATCCCTGTTTCCAAGGGGACAAAGGAGGGTAGCACAGAGGAGCTATTTGTTTATGATCTTCCTAAGGATGCACTTGCTGAAGGTTGCATCCAAGGACAGAGAAAGAATTTCTGCGCTGGAATTCTTGTAGAACTATGTAGCAAGGACCATGAAACCACCCTTCAAAGCCTTCTCACATTTCAGAGAAAGAGCAAGACACAGAGAGGAGTAGGGTCTAATTACCCTTGAACTAAAGATACCACTTATTGTAAGATAAGGAAATCCAATTTATATTTCATTTATACCACATCAGGAACAAATCACTCTCTCAGATATTCTTCAGAACTTGGTTTTTATCAAGAAAGATCTTTCCATGGCTCTGCAGATATCCATAGAACATCTGCATTTTTCTGTATGATTCTTCAGATTTGGGAAGTGAAATCTCCTGGGTAATAGGGATGGGAATGTATGGACTGTTCGAGACATTTTCTTATAATAAACTAATTATGAATAAGCACAGGATAGGTCAACTAAGCACAAAATCACTCACCTAAAAAACACAAATTATAAATATCAACACTTATTAACTTTAAAGGCTTAAAGGGGGGAGGGATAGCTCAGTGGTTTGAGCATTGGCCTGCTAAACCCATGGTTGTGAGTTCAATCCTTGAGGGGACCATTTAGGGATTTGGGGCAAAAATTGGGGATTGGTCCTGCTTTGAGCAGGGGGTTGGACTAGATGACCTCCTGAGGTCCCTTCCATTCCTGATATTCTATGATTCTATGATAATTTCAGAGATATGGTGAACCTGGATTTGAAAAGGGGAACAAATGTTTCAGAACAACATTAAGACAGCTATCCAATGGAAGCTGGAACTAAGGGAGAGGTAACTCAACAAGAGAGTTAATTCTTCCTTGGTCTATATCGAGTTCCAAGATACAAATGTTTAGAGAAGTATTTTCTTGTCTTTAGCATCTGTCCTCATTAAGAGCCACCTGAAAAATGTTTACATTTATTTGTCAGAGAAGACTGGGCAAGAGTTCAGTTATCTTCATGAGGTATGTCATGTCACCAGAAGACATTTGTCCAGGTCTGCAATTCCTTGGCTTTGGACTCATCGAAAGAGCAGGGAATAGTCTTGGGAATTTAAACCCCACTCTTTCTAAAGCACTAGTCACAAAAAGAATGCATAGATATATTCAGCTATAGGGGAGGAGTAGTCAAATGCCTTTCTCAGCACAGAAAGAAATCTGCCAAGTACATATTTAGGAAGTATTGCTTCAAGGGGAAACACTGACCACATTTGAAACTAGAGATTGCAGAGACCTTACCTTCAGGTAATATTCCCAGATAGCCCTTTGGGAGTTTACATAGATTCCAAAGGCAGGTCTACACTTAAAATGCTGTGCTGCTGTGACACTTCAGTGAAGATGCTACTGTACCAACAAGTGAGCTTCTCCCATGGGTGTAGTTAATCCACCTCCATGAGAGGCCATAACTATGTCAATGGGAGGCCATGCTGGCTACACTGGGGGTTAGATTGGTACAACTATGGTGCTCGGAGTGTGGATTTTTCACACCTCTAAGCGACAGTTATACTGATGTGAGTTTATAATGTAGACCTGACTTGAGACATTAGGAGGTGGCCAAGAATTTGGAATGTGGATTTTACCAAATAAACTAAGGAATCATTCTACAGCAGGATGTATAAGAAGATAATTAATTTTCCAAAGAAAGAACACCATTTGAATAAAAATCTTTTTGAGGAGGGTCCTCTAATCGGACAATGACTGCAGAAAGTTGTAGGACCCTGAATCGGAAGCCAGTGCTTTGAAGTCACCCATCTTAGACTTTCTATTTCTTTCTTTCAATACAGAATGACTGGAAGAGAAGTCTGGAAAGCTCAAGTAACGGCAAAGTCAATCCCAGGGCTTGGCTGAAGTGGTATCTAATGGATACTAGATGGACAGGAAGGAAATAATTTGCTTTAGAGATAAGTCCAGAAAAGTAGATTTCTGTTCCCTCTATTCCTGTTGTGTTGAGAGGTCTGAGAGACCAGGGATGGGCTAGGGGAAGAGGGCATGCTTAACAAGAGGAGCACATTACTGCTTTAAAAGCATGATGGAGATGCAATCTCTGGCTTGCAAAATCAAGTTGCAAAAGGAGAACTCAAGGAAGACAAAGACATTGCAGAGTACCTAAATGAATTCTTTGCATCAGTCTTCACTTCAGGGATTGTTGGAGAGGTCCTCAAACCCAAGCCATTCTTTTTAGGTGACAAATCTAAACTGTCCCAGATTGAGGTGTCAGTAGAGGAGATTTTGGAACAAATTGATAAATTAAACAGAATAAGTCACCAGGACCACATGGTATTCACTCAAGAGTTCTGAAAGAATTCAAATATGAAATTGCATAACTACTAATTGTGATATGTAACCTCTTGCTTACATAAGCCTCTGTTTCAGATGACTGGTAGATAACTACTGTAACATCGACTTTTAAAAAAAGAAGGCTCCAGACGCAATCCTGGTAATTACAGGCTGGGAAGCCTAACATCAGTACCAGGCAAATTAACTGTAACTATACTAAAGACTAGAATTATCAGACAGATAAACATGATAGGTTGGGGGAAAAATCACCTCTACTCTTGTAATGGGAAACCATGCCTAACCAACCTATTAGAATCATTGAGGGTGTCAATAAGCATGTGGACTAGGGAAATCCAGTCAATATAGAGTATTTGGACTTTCAGAAAACCTTCGACAAGGTCCCTCACCAGAGCCCATCAAGGAAGCTAAGAAGTTGTGGGATAAGAGAGAAAGTCCTCTCATGGATCAGTAACTGGTTAAAAGATAGGAAACAAAGAGTAGGAATAAATGGTCCGTTTTCACAATGGAGAGATAAACAGTAGGGCCCCCCCAAGAATCTATATGTGCTGTTCAGCATATTCAGCTGGAAAAGGGTGTGCACAGTGAAGTGGCAAAAATTACAGAGGATGTGAAAACCCAAGATAGTTAAGTTCCAAGCTGAATGCAAAGAGTTACAAAGGGATCTCACTAAACTGTGTGACTGTGCAACAAAATGGCAGATAAGCACAAAGTAACGTACATTGGAAAACATAAAACAGAGTGGATAAAAATCAATAATTTAAAAAAAAAATTGGATTTTTTTATTTAAGTCAGATTTTTTTGATAAAACGCTTTTTGAGGAAAATACCTATCTAAAGATAGTTTTAATTAAGATGCATTATAGCTCAAAGATATCTCGTCATGCAATAGGGATTATAAAGTGTAATTCTATAGTATGAGACAATATTTTCCAAGTAATGTTCACAAAAAGTTTTGTAAATGAGTTCCAGTAGTTCATGGATTAGGGACCCCATTTTGTGGGGTTCCATGGGCTTCTGTATAGATTATTTAGGTTAATCTTTCTATCTACCCAATGGGACTCAGTGCTCAGTCTAGAAGATACTAACAGAGAAGCTTAGTTTTGCAGTTCTCAAACTGTGGATTTGTGTCTCCAGAGATAACATGCTTGTTAACAGCAAAAATGTTTTTAAATAAATAAAAATAAATAAATAAATAGAGAGAGAGGTGAGCAATAACAGACCTCAACCCTATTGTCCCTCTGCAAATCTGTGTACACAGTCAATCCCTTACCTCTCTCTAAAAGTGCAAAGTTTCAAAAAGTTCAGTGAACAGAACACTGTTGGGAGCACAATAGATCTGGACAAGGAGGAGAAGAAGTAGTCAAGAGATAAATGTGAGAAGGGAGGGACAGGCAGTGGAAACAAAAGTGAAACTGTTTGAGCAGCATATTCCAGAAGTCTTGAGGTCTTTTTGAGTGTAGCCTTCATTGATTTGAGATCTATCATACCATTCTCTCACTAGAAGGGAAAACCTACAATGGAAGCAGGCTGTAAGAGACCCAGTTTGGGAATATTTTAATGAAGTTCCTCTACCTGTAGGTAAGACAGGCATGCATGCAAAATGCAAACAGTGCAACAAAGAAATGCAAGGCCTGGTTGCCCGAATGAAACAACATCATGAGAAGTGTTCCTTCTCAGGAAGAAGCTGCGTTGAAGATGATGAAAGGAACATTTCTGAACATGCAGGACCTTCAGGTTGGTAAAAAAAATTATTTCATACTTCTTTCTTAAGGACTGCCTGTATTCCTTCTGCACTATTCTTGAATTCTCATGTTTGAGCAAAAAATATAGTTGTTACTCTATGGATTCAGAGACTGTTGAAGTGATAATCTCACTTTTAACAGCAGTAGCTTCTTCAGCCGGTGTAGAAAAAATATTTTCTTACTTTGGACTAATTCATTCCAAATTGAGAAATTGTTTGGGACCTCAAAAAGCAGGAAAGCTCGTTTTTCTTTTCCAGATTATGAACAAACAGGAAAATGAAGGTGAAGATAACTGAGTTAGCTGCAGAAGCCAATAGTTTAAGTTTTTCATGTTGACCTGGGCTGACAGTCAATTGAAATTAAAAAAAAAAATTAAACTATTTTAGTTAAAAACAATTTTAACAAAATCAAACCTGATTTTAAACAACTTGAACGTTTAACTAAATTAAAAAATTCATATGCTTGTTTTGTTAAAATATTATATGTTTGCTGCTGAAGAAGAAAATCCAGAATACATAACGTTGTTGTTTTAGTTTAATAAAACAATTTAAATTTGTCTGGTGATGTTCTCCTCCTAATACAGGATGGCAAGAAAATGCTCCATATATTAATGATTAACCTGTTGAATTGGAGATAGTTCACCTCCCAATGACCTCATAAATATCTGCTTCAATTACCTTTGGTAAATGAAATAACCAATCATTCATTTTCTGATATAGCTGTAAAATTAACCTGAAACGTTTTCAAAATAAATCACTTAATAAATTTATATTGTGTACCTTCTAAAAATGAAACCTACCTCTATCTCCAAGTTGCGAAGAATATGAATTAAGGTTATAACAACCAACAAGAATACACTTTTATGTAGAAATCCATTATTAAATCGAGACTTCCTGACTAGTGATCTAAATCATGATTTAAATCCATTTGATTTAAATCAAATCCACCCTGACAAACCCAATTATACGGTCTAAATTAGCTGTTACAACTCAAGAAAGAACTTCAAGTCATCATGGATAGTTCTCTGAAAACATCCACTCAATGTGCAGTGGCAGTCAAAAAAAGCTAATGTTTGGAATCATTAGGAAAGAAATAGATATAAGACAGAAAATATCATAATGGCACTATGTAAATCCATGGAACACCTATACCTTGAATACTGCATGTTATGGTCACCCCATCTCAAAAGAGATATATTAGAAGTGAAAGAGGTACAGAGAAGGGCAACAAAAATGATTAATGGTATGGAACAACCTTCATACAAAAAAAGGTTAAAAAGACTGGGACTGTTCATCTTAGAAAAAAGAGAAGACAAAGGGTTATTTAGCCCTTTATGTAACACAAGAACTATGGGTCACGCAATGAAATTAACTGGCAGCAGGTTTAAAGCAAACTTAAGGAAATACTTCTTCACACAAAGCACAGTCAACCTATGGAACTCGTTGCATGGGGATGTTGTGAAGGCCAAAAGAAATAGATAAGTTCATGGAGGATAGGTCTATCAATCGCTATTAGCCAAGATGGTCGGAGACATAACCCCATGCTTTGGATGTCCCCAAACCTCTGACTGATAGAAGCCAGGACTGGAAGACAGGGAATGAATTATTCAAAATTACCCTGGTCTGTTCATTCCCTCTGAAACATCCAGCACTGGCCACTGTCAGAAGACAGGATACTGGACTAGACAACCATTTGTCTGAGCCAGTATGGCCGTTCTTATGTTCTAAACAGTAGCAGTGGGATGGTGGCAGCAGCAGAGGGCGTCAAGCCTTGAACCATCTGATTAGCCAGCTACTCTCACAGACTACCAAATGAGAAGTATACAGAAGAACGTAGAGTCTAGTCTATAAACAAATGGTGGCACAGCATTCAAAGCACAGGAGAAATACAGAAACAGATACCCAAATACATGAAACAGCAACTTTGCCAAGTTTCAATAAAACAAGCTCACCAATCAAAGGTTTAGGTCATTATTCTGACAATCACTGAAAGTGGAAGTAAAGGGTAACTAGTGCTGCTTAACTTGTTTTGTAACTTATTTGCTAGTTCCTCAGGTGCAGAATAATGATTTTGAAATGTCTCTGTATAAAATGAAGATGTAATTGCACAATTCATGTTCAAAAAAGAAAAACAGATAGCCACATAACATTCCATTCAGTTACTCAGTGAATGAATGAATGAGCAAACTTAAAGGTGAAGCACAATAAATTTTTGTGTTTTGTAGCTCAGGGCCATAGCTAGAGCGGGGCGAGTGGGGCAGCCATGCAGGGCACAGAGCCAGCAGAGGTGCAAAAATGGGGCGGTGCGCAGGATCGAGCCCTGAAGTATCACTCCACCCACCGATCGAGCCCAGCAGCATCTCCCCTACTCCCCCCCCCCCCCCCGGCGCAGGATCAGGCCCAGTGGCATTGGCTGGAACCCAGGGTGCTCATCGCTGCCCTTTCCTCTTTCCCCCCTCTGCGATCGCAGGCCCAGCAACCCTGACTGGAGCATGCTCTCCCCATGTTACAGGCAGGCACAGCACTGAGTGCGCTGCTTGGCTCATACTGGACATGCTCACATGAACCAAGGATGGGAAAGCTTGAGATAGCAAATTGCAACAGGTGTCCCCTCTATCAGAATCTTCAGTGATCGCATAATGTTCTGTGAAAGTATGGACAGAAGCCCCAATCATTGCTCTATAGATTGGGGAGATAGGGGTATCCCTATGGAATATAATTGAAGTAGGAACTGATCTCATGGAGTGCGTATGGACGGAAGCAAGTTGCGCCCTTGCTAAGTAATTAATGCAACTAAAGACCCATTTGGATAGTCTTTGAGGAAATATCACAGAGTTTTTGGATCTTTCTGTGGATGAAAGGAAGAGTTTAGGGGATTTCCTGAAGTCCTTAGTCCTGTCCAAGTAGAATACTAATGTCCTTCTAATATCTAGCATATGCACAATTGTCTCCCAGTTGCCTCAATGTGATTTTGGGAAAAAATAGGGAGATGGATCTGTTGCTTCATATGGAAAGTGCAGAAAAAGTAGGGAGAAACTTGGGATATGGCCTTAGAGGAGGAGTTATTATTATTATTTTTTATTTTTATTTTTTTAAGACAAAGGCCATGAATGATGGGGGCCGCTATTTCTCCTTTGTGCCGAGCTGAGGTGATGGCAATTACAAATGCTGTCGTCATGGACGGGAGTAAGAGAGAACAAGTTGCCCTGGACTTGGAGGGAGGTCTAGTCCAAGCCCTGAGAACTAGATTAAAGTCCCAGGCTGAAGTGGGTGGTCAAAGGCGGTAGAGAAGGAAGAGAGGGGCGTTTGCCCGTGCAGTGCTAAATAGCCTCAAGGCAGACCATGAGGGAGGGAGAGCACACGCGCAGGCTCAACCGGACACTGCTACCAAAAATCTCCGATTAGAGGTGCAGGGGCACACAGACACCTAAAGTGGAGCACCCATAGGGACACTACTCTAAGAAGAATATAAATAATCTCTATAACAGAAAGCGAGCCATCACTAAACAAAGCAACATGCAGAGAAATGTTGATGGTGAGGAACAGAGAAAATACGCACTAAGTAGGGAAAAAGTGAATAGGCCTAGGTGCTCACCAATAACATAACATAACCTGACTAAGGAAAGTTATGCTCTTCAATAAGGAAAAAAAAAAGTTTGGACGAACTCATCTCTGGCCTATGTCAGGGATTCTAGCTCAACACTAGGAATTTGAGGAATGAATGCTTATACTACAACCCAATATGGGCAACATTACCTTTTTACATGTGCAATTATTTGGATGAACCAGACCAAAGTGGAATTCTTCTCTACTGGGAAAACTGGTTACTTAAACAAAATAGCCTTTACAATAAAAATGGGTTATAATGATATCTAGATATATTCAAGGGTTTTCAAAAGCACAACTACTACTCTTTGCCTGTACAATCACTACATTATCAGCATGTAATTGTTTTTCAGAAGGCGAAGATGACTAGTGTCTGTATAAGATGCTATATAAATATCAGAATGGAATTTAGTTTTAAAGGAGTGTCGCTATTTGTATATGGCATTTTTGTCTGCATTTTTCCTATTATTATGAATAATATTATAGTAAACTAAAAGAAATGAACAAAAGAAAGTATTGTTTCCATTTGTTTACTATGTGCATTTTAATAGCCCTTTGTGTTTTCTGTATAGTCAGTTCATTATGCTGCTGTTCAGCTGTAGCTCCTCTCATGTGCACTGGCATGATGATGTCACTCTCATTCATGCTTTGAAGGGAGCTCATGTGTACCTTCTTCCCCTGGAACTGCCTGAAGATGTTCTTTAGTAACAACAATGCAATGGGTGGGGTTTCTATGTTCAGAGTCTCCTTATTGTGGACTTCTGCATAAAGCTAGGGATGAACAGGAGACGGGAAGGCAGCAGGGGAACCCTACCCTTCCTCACTCTCCAAGTCAATGAATGGGGGCAGGGACCACATTTTGTGATATCATTGGCTGACCCAGTCTCCTCCTTACTGGAAAGTAGCATGAATATCAGCAAAAAAAAATTATTGCATTTTAAAAGATAAAAAATTTCAGAGCACATTATATAAAGGGTATAATATAAAAATGTTTAAGACCGATTTCAAAAATTCAAGTGACAGTGTTCCTTTAAAAACATTAGCATAAACACTTAACTTGTCAATTTACAACTGCGTCTATGTATGTACTTTTCACTTGACTTAAAAATATTCCTTAAGGCCTAAGACAGGGTTAAGTTTTCAGCCCCAATTTTAAATGGGAAGTTAATCAAAATTAATGACAGACATCTGTTCTGAATGCCAATTTCTCCCCTCATATACTGGTCATTGTAAGTGAATAAAAGAATGTATGTGTTACATGAACTTATTTTTAAAATTATGTATGTAACCAGTGCATAGGAAGCTTTTAAGTAACTTTCCTTCAAACAACCCATCTTTCAAACAGCTTAGGTTTACCAAAATGAAATTTGTGAAGTGACAGGATTGCAATATAGTCTAAGATGGGGTCGGCAACCTTTCAGATGTGCTGTGTCGAGTCTTCATTTATTCACTTTAAGGTTTTGCGCGCCAGTAATACATTTTAACGTTTTTTAGAACGTCTCACTCTACGGGTCTATATAATATAGAACTAAACTATTGTATGTGAAGTAAACAAGGCTTTCAAAATCTTTAAGAAGATTCATTTAAAATTAAATTAAAATGCTGATCTTACGCTGCCGGCCCGCTCAGCCTGCTGCCAGCCTGGGGTTCCGTTCACCGAGGCCAGCAGAAGGCTGAGTGGGACCTGCAGCCGGGACCCTGGCTGGCAAGGGGTTGGCAGCCAGAACCGCAGACTGGCAGCGAGCTGAGTGGGGTCGGCAGCTGGGACCCCAGACCAGCAGCAGGCTGAGCGGCTCAGCCCACTGCCACTCAGCCCACTGCCGGTCTGGGTTCCGTCCGCCAGCTCCTGCCAGCCAGAGTCCCAGCTGCCAGCCCCACTCAGCCCGCTGCCAGTCTGGGATCCCAGCCCTGCCCACATAGAGTGGGTAACTACCTTCTCCCTGGCTCTAGCCCATTCTCTTCCTCTCTCTCTGCACTGAGCACAAGGCTGGGGGTGAAGGAGTAGGCTGGGGGTTGGGGTGTAGGGTCTGGTCAGGAGCAAGAATGAGGGAGGGAGCTCAGGGTTGGGGCAAGAGGTTTGGGTGTGGAGTGCTTACCTGGACAATTCCCATTTGGTGCAAGGGTGCAGGTGGGAATTGGGGTGCAGGAGCTCCCGTTTGGTGCTCAGGGTGGGGGTGGGATGTGGAGGGTGCAAGAGTCAGGACATAGGGGGCTGGGTATGTGTGGGGGGGGTGCTGGAGTCAGGGCTGGGGTCGTGAGGGGATGCAGGGGTCAGGGCTGGGAGCAAGGGCTAGGGTCGTGGGGGTGCTCCCAGAGAAGCTCACAGCAGGGCGCTGGAGGGGATATGCCCCGATTCTACCCCCTCTTCCCCGCCTCCTCCGCGGAGCAGCGAGCATGCTGCAGCTCCGTTTCTCCCCCTCCCACGCAAGGGCCATCAGCTGATCGGCAGCAGGGAGGGAGAGGAGGAGGGGCAGGAACCCAGCACTGCCGGGGAGCAGGGAGCTTGACTGCCCTGCAGCAGCAGCCGGCAGGACCAAGCTTTTTCACCCTGCCCCCGTGGGGGGGTGGAGAAGAGAGGGCTGGGGCAGGCAGGATTTTTAATGGCATGCTGCTGCCTGCCAGAGTCCCAGCCACCGGCCCCGCTCAGCCCACGGCCGGCCTGGGTTCGACAGCGGGCTGAGTGGGGCCGGCGGCTGGGACCCGGCAGGCAGCAGCATGCCATTAAAAAAAATCGGCTCGCGTGCTGTCTTTGGCACGCATGCCATAGGTTGCCGACCCCTAGTCTAAGATACTGTGGTATTTTGAAGGAAGAACTTAAAACCATGAAAATATACTTACTCTTGCCATACTTGGAACACATCTCCTTAGTGCATTCTCCAGAAGATTTTACAGAATTTGTCTTAATTGTAGATACTGACACAAGTCTCTGAGACTCACCTTTCTTTTCACAACATGAAAGTTCAAAGTGTTCTCTTCAACTAGCTCACACGGCCTTTTCATTGGACCCAGATACTCCAAACTCTAGCACCTGCTCTTTTAGTGTAAGCAGCAATTTTTTGCAAAAATAGAACATTCCCAAGTTTATTTGCAGTCGAGTGTACTCTATGGCAGTGGTCTCCAAAGTGGGGTGTGCGCAAGACCAGCCATGGGGGTGCGCGGCAGGAGGAGCGCCGCCGGCACAGCGGCAGCAGGACTCCTGGACCTTTGATTCTTTGGCAGCAGCTCGGCTCTCCCTGCTCCATCTTTGGCGGCACACCGGTGGCAGCATTTTTCTTTTTTTTGCTTCCCCGGAGCTGGCCCTGGGGGTGCGCAATTCAAAAAGTTTGGAGACCGCTGCTCCATGGCACAGTGCATTCTACATATTCCTGGAATGCACTATATATGGCATTCATTGATTGTAGATCTAATGGCATTTTAAAATAATTCCCAGGCAAGTCTGTAATGCATAAATGTTGCTTCGTTTTTTACTCACAACACTGATTCCTCATCAAAATCAAGTTTGCAGAGGACTGAAGGACACTTGATGAAATTTTAAGTTGGGTAAGTTATTAGATAAAATTATTCAATTCAGCAAAATGGTGCTTAAACGTCATTCTACCTTTTTCTTTTAATACAAAAAAAACCTAAAAATATTTAGTTCAGAAAGAAACTCAAGAGATATATATAGTAGGAACGTTTGGGATGGAAATAAAAAGCAGAGTTCATTTGGATGACCTTTACTCCCAGCCTATTCTGAAGGTAATTTACAGCCCTATAAGACCCTTCTGATGCCTTGATGATTGATGAATTACTCCCCAATTACTTAACATATTCCTTAATTCCCTATTAAAGTTTAGTCTTCATATTTTAGTGCCCAATATAAACTGCAAGGCTAGAGCCACACACTTACAAACATATAGGAGGAAAGAACAAAAAACACTAAACAACAGCATGAATTCATAATCTCATCCTATTCACCTTATGACCTTTAAAATTTCTGCTATTCAGGGATACTACTGAGTATCCCATCTATCCTATCTCATCTGCAGTTAATCCAGTAGTTTCCCTCAACTATCAATTTATCTTAATACTCTCTTCTTCCTAATATAAGGTTTTTGAATATCATCTTTATAAAGAAAGTGAAGAATTCTAGTACAAGAGTAGAGACTAACTTTATGCCTCCATTGAGGCACTTACATTCTCTTGCCAAACTTTGTGTTGCTGAATAAATAATTCATGCAGGATTCTTTCCAAGAATTCTGATGTGTAAATCACCTAACGGGCACTCATTTTCTTAAGAAATTTCTGAGGCTATGTATTATAAGCCTATTACAAGCTCATGCATAGAACAGGGGTGGACAAACTATGGCCCGGGGCCACATCCGGCCCATCTGGCCCTTGAGCTCCCTCCAGGAAGCAGGGTCTGGGGCTTGCCCTGTTCTGGCACTCCAGCTGGGGGCTTGCCCCACTCCATGCGTGCTGTGGCTCCACACGGCTTCCGGAAGCAGTGGCATGTCCCGCCTCCGGCTCCTATACATAGTGGCAGCCAGACGGCTCGGCGCGCTGCCCCCACAGCTCCCATTGGAACCACAGCCAATGGGAGCTGCAGGGGCAGCGCCTGCTGAGGGGGCAGCGCGCCAAGCCACCTGGCTGCGCCTTCATGTAGGAGCTGGAGGGGGGACATGTCGCTGCTTCTGGGAGCTGCTTGAGGTAAGTGCTGCCTGGAGCTTGCACCCCGACCCCCTCCTGTGTCCCAACTCCCTGCCCCAGCTCTGATCCCCCTCCGAACCCCTTGGTCCCAGCCCGGAGCACCCTCCTGCACCCCTAACCCCTCATCTCCAGCCCTACCCCAGAGCCCGTACCCACAGCTAGAGCCCTCATCCCCTGCACCCCAACACCCTGCCCCAGCCCAGAGCCCCCTCCCGCACCCTGAACCTCCTCATTTCTGGCCCCACCCTAGAGCCCATACCCCAAGCCAGAGCCCTCACCCCCTCCCACACCACAACCCCCAATTTCGTGAGCATTCATGGCCCGCCATACAATTTCCATACCCAGATGTGGCCCTCGGGCCAAAAAGTTTGCCCACCCCGGCATAGAATAAGCCTAACAAAGAACAAGAAATGACAATCACTATTAGAAAAATTAGCTAAACTGTACATAAATGTAGAAGAAAGGGGCTAGGGACAGCAGGTCTACCAATTAACAGCTTTTAGTGATGCAGCTTTTATCTTAATACAGGACTCTCTCGAGTATGCATGCTTATAGGAGAGCGCGAATTCGAGTTGGAGGATGAAGCATTTCTTTTTCATTTAACAGTCCCTCAGTTAGCAGCAGCATATCTCTAGCTTTCCATCGTCTTTTTATCCCTTTCCCTCTCAATTTCAGAGTGCTCCCAGTAGCAATAGCAGCAGGGGGAGGGGAAAAAAAAAAAAAAGTCAGCCAGCAAGAGCCTCATCAGTTTCAAACTATTGCTGACCATGCTATCAAGAAATACTTGATGCAAATGTCCATCTGCACCAGCACCATCCTCATCCTATTGTTTGACAATACTGTGGGATTCTCCTCTCTGGAGGGTAAAAAACCTTGGTAAAAACCACACAGGAACCCCTGGATTCCCTACAATACTACAGCCTATTTAAAACTTTTTAATTTGTTTGTTTTTCCCACTGAAGTTTTCTGTGTAATACAATGTTCCCAATAAGTATACTTGACAACTGAAGTTAAAAATAGAAACTAAAAAAAGGTGATCCGTACCCTTACCTTTCCGCGTGTTCTCTGTCACATCTACACCAAACTGGATGAGGTCACCAGACAGAATCTCACATGGTGGGCTTTCCTCAGATCCTCTACTCAATCTCTGACTGTTTATGAAGGTACCATTACTACTCTTAGTGTCTTGAAGATAGAACTGTAAAGAAAGAAATTACACTGCAATAAGTTTTCTGAAAGAAGAAAGTTTGATTAAATGGAAGCTGCAGACAAATTCCATTCTACTGTAGAATATCAAGTTAATACACAAGCTAGGAATAAGAAATACTTCTGTTTGCAAACTTCACATTTTACATTATGTCTATACTTGAATTTTAGTGTGCTTTAACACACACTAATGTGTGTTAACGAACCCTACTGTAAATTCAAGCATAGCTGCGACACAAACAATTGTTGCTAGTTTTGTTTAAACAGGTAAGTATGACTAGCAACAAGCATTTTTGCAGTGTCTATTTTAAAATTCACGATCATGTCAGTTAACACATCTAACCCTTAAAGTGGTTCAGACATTTAACCCTTAAGAAATCAGTGTTTCTATGATACAAATAAGCCAGATTGTACAACAGGGCACTGATGGTAAAAAGAAAAGCTTGGGAAAAAATGAAGACTCAGGAAACAGATATGGGGCCAAGAAGGTGAGAGAAGCAAATCCAAACGCAGAATGGAAATACTGCTGCAGAGGACCAGCTCTCAACTCCTCCCAAATATTTAAAAAATACTGACCTAGAGATAGGCCATATTGAGGCATCTGAGGGTGGGATTTTCAAAAGCACATAAATGACTAAGGAGTACATTTACAAGTAACTTCAAATGTTGAGTACAGCCTAGCCAAAACATTTTTTGATTTTTATTCTCATGATAAGCATGTTAATAAGGCCCCTTTACTTGTCGACTGTCTATTTCAGCATAAATATAAAGTCTAAGTATGAAACCTCTGAAGAGAATAAAATTCTATGTAAAATCTAAAATCTATTAACAATTAGAAAACCAAAGAAACAAGTACAAAACAAACTAACAATTTAAGATGATAAAATGGGAAGAAAACTTACTCCATAAAAATCTTATTTATATTGAAATGAAATTCTTTAAATTTTTAGTTTTACAGAGCTGTACATGAGAATGATGACAGAGTGTTATCAGATATACAATTTAACTAAAAAAAATCCTCCAATATTTACATTTATAGTAACCTTAAGTGTTACAAGGTGGTGTTTTCAACTGGAAATGCAATTTTTAAATTGGCATCCCCCCAAAAATCAAACCCCAAGAAGGTATTACTATACCAAAAGTTTCTAGTGCAGACCTGGCTTTAGATGTATTCTTTGAATTGCAGTATTTAGTAATTAGTCTCCATGAAGAAACATTATTAGAATGCTGTGGTTTCAGGAGCAATTTCTGGTTATGTAATTTTCATATCCCTCAAATTATTTCACTACATTTACTAAACAAGTATAAAATTTGACCAGTTTGCATGACACGAGTATACTTTTCAGCTATTAATCTCAAACACGGGATTATTTTCTATAATTATGCTTTTGCAGTTTTAGGTTTTATTTTGGTCTGCTGGTATGAAAGGCATCTTCACAGATTACTATTGCTCCACAAGCCTCATGAAGGCTGAAGCAGCAGACTAGGGCTTGCACAGTTCAAGCTTCTTCTATTCTTTGCCTGTCTTCCCCTGGGCACAGAGTTGCTCGTAAGTGCTAGAGTCAGGTCTTTGATTAAGGCACAGGCTCAGTCCTACCAGTGCCTGTCCTCTATCCAGAGCCATCCCTTGGGTAGGGTGAATCAGGGCGACCGCTCTCTGCCCTGCACTTTAGGGGGCCCCATGGACTGGTGTGATTGGCCAGCACAATCGGTCCCAGAAAAGACAAATCCATCACTTCCGCCCTGGAACCTGCCCCGCTCCACACTCTGCGGGCTGGTGCGACTGGCCGGTGGATTAGTCTCTTCCGGGCCCGACCCGTCACTTCAGCCCCGGGGGCCCGCACCCACCTCGGGACAGCCCTGCCTCTATCTCATCCTCCCTTTCCTCTTGTATAAGAGTGGAGCCTTTCTGGGGTAGATCTGCAGGGTTTTGACAGACAGTCTAAAATCTAAAATCTATTAACAGAACATCTGGTGGGGGGGGGGGGTAGGAAAAAACAAGAGGAAACAGGCTACCTTGCCCCTTTCCTACCGCCCCCCCCCCCAGATGTTCTGGTTTAACTTGGATTTTAACTTGAAGAGTGGTCAGTTTGGATGAGCTATTACCAGCAGGAGAGTGAGTTTGTGTGTGTATGGGGGTGGGGGGAATGTGAGAAAACCTGGATTTGTGCAGGAAATAGCCCAGCTTGATTGTCATGCACATTGTGTAAAGAGTTGTCACTTTGGATGGGCTATCACCAGCAGGAGAGTGAATTTGTGTGGGGGGGTGGAGGGTGAGAAAACCTGGATTTGTGCTGGAAATGGCCCACCTGATGATCACTTTAGATAAGCTATTACCAGCAGGACAGTGGGGTGGGAATAGGTATTGTTTCATATTCTCTGTGTATATATAAAGCCTGCTGCAGTTTCCACGATATGCATCTGAGGAAGTGAGCTGTAGCTCACGAAAGCTTATGCTCTAATAAATTGGTTAGTCTCTAAGGTGCCACAAGTCCTCCTTTTCTTTTTGCGAATACAGACTAACACGGCTGTTACTCTGAAACCTGTTGTAGGACAGTTTTCCTCAGCTTATGATTTTAGACATTTGCTATACAATAAAGCTATTCTCTTTGGAGGATTAATCTAAATAGTATTAGGTTTCCCACAATTGTGTAAACCTGACACACAGTATCAACACTTGATGCAGAACACCAAAGTAAAGTGGGTTTGAGTAGGGAAAGAGTGCACAAAAATCAACTCCCCAATTTCCAGGCAGAGTAAAGAACAGCTCAGTGGCTCCTTTTATAGCTAACGGATTAAAAAGGGACTGCAATCTCACACCCCCTTTGTTATCACTGGCTCTAGGAGCCACAACTCTGCCTCCCTCACATGCTGATCTATCAAGAGTTGGCACAGAACCCAACTCTACTGAAGTGTGTGTAGAATTCATTATCCATCTCTCCAAACTTAGAAAATGACATGGTTACTCCAAAGGTCTAGTATGTTTCTCATTTAGAGACTGCATTAAAACTTAGATTAGCAAGTCAAATAAGACTGCTTGCTATTGCACATGGAAAATTTAAACCAGGGGTCGGCAACCTATGGCACGTGTGCCAAAGGCGGCACACAAGCTGATTTTTAGTGGCACTTTGCTGCCAGCCAGGATGGATGGAACTGCTGCCGGCCTGCTGCCAGCCTCGATGGAGGGAACCCCGGGCCGGCAGCAGGCTGAGCGGGGCCGATGGCTGGGAACCCGGCTGGCAGGGGCTGGCCGACGGAACCCCAGACTGGCAGCGGACTGAGCAGCTCAGCACACTGCCGGTCTGGGGTTCTGTCTGCTGGTCCCTGCCAGCTGGGGTCCTGGCCGCCGGCACTGCTCAGCCCACAGCCAGTCTGGGGTTCCGTCGGGGGTGCCCTGTAAATTTATTACTGGCACGCAAAACCTTAAATTAATGAAGACTTGGCAAGCCACTTCTCAAAGATTGCCGAACCCTGACTTAAACCATCCTTTGCAAATCAGCCCTACCCTATAAAATCAAGAGCCCAACTGCTGCTGCTACAAAACACAAAAAAGTAATGCTCAAGCCTGAAACATTTGAGAAGAATATCTGAGTGGTCAAACTATTAACCTCTTAGTATACAGCCAATATTTTTGTGTAACGGCTGTTTACTGTTTTTATATTTCTCCATAATGAGTGGAAAATGGGACTGAAAATACTCAAACCCTGCAGATCGCCACCTAACAGACTAAACATGAGCCAGCAGGACTGCTTATTAGTATGTGTCACAAATGTAATTTGAAAAACTCAGAAATGCCTCATTAGCCAAAAGAATAAACTCAAACTGTAGTTTCTCTTCTGGAAACCACTGAGACCCACTGATTGCATCAAGCTGGGTAATGTAAACTTTACCCAACAGGCAAAATCAACAGAATCGGAAAATGGCAACCAAACAGTGGAAGAATGATTCCCAAACACCCTGAACAGCATTAAAGCAGCACATAAGATCGCTGTCAATCCAGTAAGAAAATTAAAGAGACACTGAGAAAAATATGGCCTGAGGCAGTCCTCCTCTCCCCAGTAGCATGCTAAACAATGTTGTCCCTCTTACTGAGTGAATATTTTTCCTCAGTATCAGTGGTCCCCAAACTGTGGAACGTGCCCCCCTAAGGGGCATGGAGGAACATTTGGGGGGCACGCTGCAGGGACTGGGCCAGCTCCCACAGGGGACAGGAAGGGAGCGCCATAAAGCTGCAGCTCCGCTCCAGCCCCTGCTCTGCCCCGACCCTAGCTCTGCCATCATCCCCTCTCTACCCCAGGCCAGCTCTGCCTCTAGCCCCAGCTCCTTCCCCTGCCCAGATCAGCCCCCAGCTCCACCTTCAGCTCAAGATCCTCTGCTGAGACAACTAGGCACCACTCTTGTCTGGAAAAACTACAGTGCTGCATATAAACAGAAGTTCAGAAAATAAAATTCATCTCCAAAAAATTCAGGTATCCATTGCATCATTCAGGTACGGCCATTAAATTGCAAATACTGATCAGATATTAAAGGGAACAGTTCCGTGTGATACTTCACCCTCCCCTCCAAAAAGATAAAACATTTTACCACAAAATATGAACACTTTACAAAAATAGACTTCCTTTAACATCAATGTCACTAATTTTGATGTAGAAGGCATATTTTGAAGACAGCCAGATCTAGAGGAGGAGTTCTAATTTACAAGTACTTTATATATAGTTGACTGACTTGCTGCAATAAGACATTTGTCACCATAGTTACTAATTACTACTTTTTAAAACATCTCTCTTCCTTAATTTTGTCATTGTGGCTCACATAAGAATTTGGGGAAATTAACCTTTTGCTACAAATGCTAAGCAGAGTCAAAACAAGCATTAATTTCAAATTCAATTCCTTTTCTTTATAGCGTATTCTTAAAGTTTGTTGCTTCACATTCTAACTTCTCCCTTTCTAAACAAACTACAAAGAAAACAAAACAGCTTATGGAAGTTGATTAACAGCCTCAGAAGAGGTGGTGTAATTCCACCCAGGAAGAGGATAACAGAGAAAAGTTCTCAGCAAAAGCTCCAAATTAGATGTAGTACTAATTATAGAAAACTCTCTTAGATAAGAGCGATTTAAACTGACTTTAGACTTAAAAATAAAGAATGTTTAAATATTAGATAGTTGCTTTAATAATAAAAAAATTACACAATTATAAAGGCAACATCCATGGCAACACAGAGAGCAAAACACATTTGACACCATCAGCTCAGGATTAAACAAAGATTAAATGGCTAGCCAACTACAAAAGCAGTTTCTCCTCCTTTGGTGTTCTCACCTCAACTGCTAGAAGAGGGCCTCATCCTCCCTGGTTGAGCTAACCTCCTTATTCCTAGCCTGATTCTTGCTTGCATATTTATACCTGCCTCTGGAAATTTCCACTATATGCATCCGACGAAGTGGGTATTCACCCACGAAAGCTTATGCTCCAGTACGTCTGTTAGTCTCTAAGGTGTCCCAGGACTCTTTGCCGCTTTTACACATCCAGACTAACATGGCTACCCCTCTGATACTTGACACATTTTTATATTACAATAGATCCTCAAGTCCCCAACTGGAATAGAGGGCCCACTGAGCTAAGCATTGTGTATATTAGGGTGACCAAATGTCCTGATTTTATAGGGACAGTCCCAATTTTTCGGTCTTTTTCCTATATAGGCTTCTATTACCCCCCACCTCCTGTCCTGATTTTTCACACTTGTTGTCTGATCACCCTAGTATGTGTGTTATATATATATATATATATTATACACACACACACACGTATATATACACACACATATACACACACACACACACACACACACACACACAGAAAGAGAGAGAGGCTTCCAAAGGGCTCACAATTTCAATAGAAGAGACAAGAAGTTGGGAGAAAGGAAGTATCTCAGTTTTACAGACAGGAATCTGAGGCACAAGGAGATTCAACCATTTGTCCAAGGCCACACAAGAAAAATCTGTACCAGAGCTAGGAATTACTCCAAATGCTCTAAATCCCAGACCTAGTGCTTTAACCTCAAGGCCATCCCCTTGTCTCAATTTATTTTTCATTATTTCTGCGATAAATAAAAGGGGGGTGGGATCTCTCTTTTATGGACACCCAGCCAGCCATAAAATCCCTCTTAGTAGTTACTCTCTACTTTCTTTACCTGTGAAGGGTTAAAAAGTTTCCCTGGATGGGTAAAAGGAAGGGAGTGGGCACCTAACCAAAGGAGCCAATGAAAAGGCTAGAATATTTTAAAATTGGAGAAAAGCTTCCCCTTTGTCTGTCTGCTGTTCTCGGGGGAGAAGCAGAGACAGGGCTGGAACTATGCTGTAAGAAGCTTGGGGCCAGATATGAAAAATCATCTGAATCATACCTAGAAATTACTCACTTGAAACCCCTAGATATGTAAGTAGATCAGGAAATGTCTAGGAAGATGCAATTCTGTTTTTTCTTAATTTATTTATTTATTTATGGCTTGTGGATTCCTCTGTGCTAACCCCAAATGCTTTTGTTTTGCTTGTAACCTTTAAGCTGGACCTCAAGGTGGTTATTCTTGATGCTTAATTTTTGTAAGTGGGTTTTTTAAATCTAGCAATAGCCTAAGTTTTCAAATGTATTTATTTCTTTTTTAAGAACAGAATTGGATTTTGTGTCTTAAGAGGTTTGTGCACATGTTGTTTAATTAGCTGGTGGCAACAGCTGATTTCCTTTGTTTTCTCTCTCAGCTCTTCCCCGGAGGGTGGGGTGAAAGGGCTTGAGGGTACCCCATAGAAGGGATTCCTAAGTGCACCTTCCTGGGTTCTCAAAGGGGTTTTTGCACTTGGGCGGTGGCAGCATCTACCCATCCAAGGTCAGAGAAAAGCTGTAACCTTGGGAGTTTAATACAAGCCTGCAGTGGCCAGTATTAATTTTTAGAATCCTTGCGGGACCCCACCTTCTGCGCTCCAAGTGCCGGAGTGGGGAATCAGCCTTGACAACTTCAACTTAAAAGTTTTAGGTCACTTCTCAGAAGGCATTTGATCCAAGCACAAAAGAAACATTAGACTTTGCTTTACACTTCTGAAGCCAAATTTTCACGCAATGGTAAAACAGAACTCTTACACCATTATAAGATTTAGCACTTCTTACTAGAACTTCATTTTATTCAAGATGGCAAAATTACATCACTAGAAATTACATCATGGCAAGTTCTAGCCTAGTAACTATTCACTATTTTTATCAATGACCAGGAAGAAAGAGACATTATTGATAAAGTATGCAGATGACAGGGACTGGGGCGTGGAAAATAAAGAAGAGGTCACTGACAGCTATCTGGATCACTTGGTAAGCTGGGTTCAACATGAATTTTAATATAACCAAATGCAAAGTCATATACCAAAAAAAACAAAAATGCACGTCATCCTTATAGGATGGGAGACTATCCTGGGAAGCACTGCTTGTGAAAAAGACCTGGGGGGAAAGGGGGTAATGGCAGATAATTAGCATAACCTGAGCTCCTAGCAAGATGCTGTGGCCAAAAGGGTTAACGTATCCTTGAATTTATGAACAGAGGGATATCGAGTAGGAGTCGAGAGGTTAATAATCTCTGTATTTGGCACTGGTATGATTGCTACTGGAATACTGAGTCCAGTTCTAGTGTCCACAATTCAAGAAAGATGTCAAAAAATTTAAGACAAAGTTCAGAGGAGAGCAATGAGAAAGACTATGAGATTGGAAAACTTGACTTGGAGTGAAAGACTGAAGGAGCTCGATCTATTTAGCTTACCCAAGAGAAGCTTAAGGGATGCTGCTTAATGAGAAAACAAGGTGGCACTATTTAGTGGGAGAAATTTCCTGGAATGTAATTAAGACATAAAAGGGCAGTTCTTGATACTCTGTCAGCTGATCTTAGAGAAGCAGGTCTGTTTTGGACCTAAAAATACTTTTCAAAAAAGTTGGGGGGGGGGGGGGGGAAGAGACATGTTCATTGGATTAAAGGCAGTAGTTTATGTTTGAATCATTCAGGGCTCTTCTCGGCGGCAGTTCGGCAACAGGGTGTCCAGCGCCCGCCACAGTCTTCTGGGAATAGCAATATGCTATTCCCACAGAAAGGTTGGGGACCACTGCTTTAGACACTGAGAAGAGGAGGCGGGTATTAAATCCCCAGTCATTAGCAACAATGTAAGGTGAAATATGTCAAATCAAAAAATTACCAACAAAAAGCAACCCTCGTTTACATGGATAAGACTGAGTTTTGGTTTTAAATTGAAATTGTATTAGTTAAGCTCAAGTTGGAGCTTCCCAACACTGCAAAACCTTTTAGTTTACATTAATAAAGCATCCAACCACAGGCCAAATTCCTGAGAAATTGTTATTCACTACATAGCCTTGAGATAACCAATCAGTTTTTTGTGTAAATTAATTTTGGTTCAGAATGATTTGGGGGAGAATTTGATGAAGAAATACCTTCAAAATGTTTAATTGGCAAAATGTGATTTAAGAGATCAAAATATGTATTTTACAGTACTGCTCCTGTAGGGGAGAAGGCCTTGTGCAAAAGATATAAAAATACATTTTCTGTAGTTCCACCTAAAGAGGCTGAGCCGATATACTGTGACCAACTATAGCTTTAAAAGACGGAAAAGAAGAAACCTCAGGCTGAGCTCTGAAGGCTAAATACCTAGGATAAATATAATGCTTTGAAGAAATAAGAAATTATATAATGCTATCATCATCATCTGTGTTCTCTTATGATTTACTTCCTGGTGACTTGGATAGTGAATGGAGTAGAGCTAGTATTATTGTTTACTATGGGCAACTACAAAATGATAGGGGTTCTGGTGGGTGAAATATGTTCAAATTTTAGTGATGAACACACTAGGTAAAAATTATTTGAACAGCAGGCAATACTAAAATTCAATTGTAGCGTGTGCTGATTTTGACGGAGAAAGTGAGTGAGGTAGCTAGACAAAGGCAAGCTTCCCCACATAGCTCTTTCAATCCTTAACTTGATTTCCATAGGTGGAATGCTATTGTATCAAAGTTTTAAAATTAATTTATTCTCCCCTTAAGTGGGAAATATCGCTACCCTCAACAGAATTCCTGTACTAGACAATAAAGTGTTTCTAAGATCTCTCAGATAGCAAATAACTTTCTAATCTTAAAGTCATGATCAAGAGGAAGTGGTTAAACCTGACAGTTATTTTGTTAACTTGCTCTGCATTAAGTAAATTTTAATATATGACTACGAATAAAAACATTACTCTTTTTTTTTTTTTAAGACTAAAGTGGTCAGAAGTGAACAATAAAAAAAGGAACTCTACCTTGCTTTGACAGAGCATCATTCTAAATTAAGAAACTAGCACTAAGCCAAATCAATCCCAGAGACTTTTTAAATTTGAAGTCTGAAATTATTAAAATCATATGTGAACTGAATAAAACTGAACAAGAACATGATCTATGACATTTAACAAAAGGAACCCTTGATCATTTTACAGAAAAACACTGGAAGGTGGGGACACTGGAACAATTTGTATAGTGGGAGTGATGAGAGCCATTGAACTGAACTCTAAACCATGTATATGAATACTCCTGGGGGCGTTCTGCACCAAAAAATTAAAACTGCTGCACCAAAAAAATTAAAATTCTGTGCACAATATTTTAAAATTCCACAAAATTCTTCAAATTTTATTTGTTAACATAAAATTACATAATTAAACCCGTTTCAATTATTTTGTAATATATTTCAAAATACCTGTCAGCAAGTATGTTCCTAACAGTACAGACACATTCAAAAATACCCCCAGGAGGCAAGAGTTAAAGAAACACCTATGACAACCCAGTTCCTCTTTCCCTGCCACCTCCTCCACCACAATCCCAGGAGGGGGGCCAGACACTCACAACCCCTCCCCCCAGAGTCCAGCTGCAGGCCCACCCTAGCCAATACACCTGAACCTCCTCTCCCCCCCCCCCCCCCGAGCCCAGCCGCAGGTTCCCCCGAGCCCAGCTATGCACACCCCCTCCCCCCAGAGCCCAGCTGTGAGCCCCCAGCCAAAACACCTGCCCGTCTTTCCCCCGCAGAACCCAGGGATCCAGAGGGAGAAACAGCCTGATGCTTGGTCCCAGGTTTGCACGGAGTTTCCTGCGTGCAGCCTTCTCCTTCCCTCAGAGCATGCTGAGAACTGCAGCTGTCAGGAACCCTTTAGATCCCACCCCTTCCCCCAGGCAGTGTTTTCTATACAAGAGCTGGGCTCTGCTGGTCCAGCAGCCCCTAGTGGCAGCCAGCCATACTGCAGACCATTTACGTTGGGGAAAGGAAATTCTGTGTGCAAGTTAATTGCTGCAAAATTCTGTATTGTGCAGTGGCACAGAATCCCCCTAGGAATAATAATATGAAGGAAATCATTTCAAGCATGGGGGGGGGTGCAGCAGCACCCGTAGCTCCAGCACCTATTCTGGAAGCTCTGTAGTTGATAGACAAAGAAGGTAAAGGAGGAAGAAACACTGTTACACGTGCTAAGGAAATCCTGAAACATCAATCAGTTTACAGGAGTTTGTCCAGTTTTATCAAATGAAGGGAATGAAGCATTTGAGGAGAAAAAGGCGAGCCTAATTATCCAAAATTAAAATGAACCATTTTTTCTGCATCCTCAGAATGTGAAGCTTGTATAGAAAAAGTGTTTATAGTTTACAAACCTTTGATTATCTGAACAAACCCAATGTCCCTGGAGATGTTCAACTAATCTTTCCTGCAAAAGGAAGCAAATTAAGCCATCATCTTTTCCATTTTTTTAAAAACGTAAAAGCTGCATAACAAATGAATACAGCAGAATTTTAAAAGTTTATCAGGTATCTATTAGCCAGGAGATTAGACCTGCTAATCAGAAGAAAACAGGAGAAATGAGGAGTGCACCAACAGTGAGGTTCAGGGCAAGAATCTAGGAAGAACCCAAGCCCCCAGCGTCAACCCAAGATGTCTGGAAAAAGGTAAAGTGCTAAGAACCACAACAGAATGGTGTCCCTGGATCCTACTCAGGAGTTTCATTTTTTGTCTTAGTCACCTACCAGTATCAAATACAAAGCCCCTCTCCTCCTTCCAGACTGACAGAGAGGAGAACGAGTTCTCCCCTCCTCACATCTCCAGATTGTGAATGGGATGAGAAGGGGTTGTCTCAACTACGTCAACCTTCCTTCGTATTTTTAAGACTTCCTCCATGAGCAATTGCAGCGCTTATCTATACCATTCCTAAAGCAGCAGCATGAAAGAGATGTGATTACTATCAATTCACGGTTGCACACAAAGCTCTGAATAGCTTACAAGTTTGGAAAGCTATGAACAGATGCATTAAAGCCATTTCCAGATGCTGTACTGCTTCTACTGATGCCTGGTTTACACTACACATTTAGATTGATGGATGCCAGCTTATATTGACCTAATAATGTATTGTCTACACTACCCAGGTCCCTTCCACTGACCTAACTTGCCTGTAATGTTCACTTAATTACTCCACCTCCATGAGAGGCGTAGTGCTTAATTCGTTGTTGACAGGTCGACAGAGAGGCACTTTAGACACAGTATTGTGTAAGTTGATGGAATTTGCCTCCAGGAGGTGTCCCACAATGCTTCACTGCGACCGCTCTGGAGATGGTTTTCAACTCTGCTGCAGAGCAGCTAGGTACACAGGAAACAGCCCATCCCCTGTTAAAGCCCCGGGAACTTTTGCATTCCCATTTCCTGTTTGATCAGCGTGGTGAGCTTGCCAGCCCAGCTGATCATAGTGATTCAACACCACAAACGCGCTCTAGCCTGGAGTACATGGGAGGTGGTGGATCTTATTGGTCTGTGGGGAGAAGAGTCTGTGCAGGCACAGCTCCAATCCAGCTGAAAAAAGCAAACATTATGAAAAGATAGCACAGAGCATGTAAGAGAAGGGCTACACTAGGGACACACAGCAGTGCTGCGTGAAAAATCGAAGAACTTCAGCAGGCGTAACAGAAGACAAGGGAGGGAACAGTCGTTCTGGTTCTGCATCACAAGACATGCTGCTTCTACACCACAGACATGCTGCTTCTACAATGAGCTGCATGCGATTCTCGGTGGTGACCCCACCACTACCCCCAAATGCAGTGTGAATACCTCTCAGGAATCTGAGTCCCAGGCCACCTCAGGAAACAACAAGAAAGACATTCTGGCTAAGGAAGAGGAGGAGAATGGGTGACAGGCAAGTGGGAAATCTACTCTCCCTGAGAGCCAGGAGCTATTTTTAACCCCAGAGCAGTCCAGCCAGTCGCTGGACAGCATGGTGACCAAGCGTGATGCCAGGGAAGGCACCTCCGGTGAGTATGCAATTCCATTCAAACTGTAGGGGTTACATGCTCTTATATTTTATGTTGAATCTGAAGAAAAAGTGAGGTGCAGTGGGTATCTGCTTCCCAGTGGCCACTCCAGTTTCACAGAAGGTGCCTCCCAGAAAAGACTGTTTATGTGCACAGGGATGGCCTGGAAATCCTCCATGGCGATCTCTGCAATCCTTTGCAGAGAGCTGCCTTATTTCTTCCACCACAGTAGGACACTTTCCCATGCCACTCCAGTATTAACTCTGCTGGCATAGCAGCATAAGGAGCAGGTCTGTACCCAGATGCTTGTAGCATCTGCTCCCTTGCCGCCTCTGTTACCCTCAGAAGACTGATATCACACAGGGTGACTTAGGGAAGACAGTGGAAGTTTTCATTTAAAGTGCTCATACTACAAACAATAGAGCATGTGATCCCCAACCCATGGTGATTTCCGGGTCCCTTAACCACAGTCAACTTGCTGGTGGTTTTGGTCATTGACCTCAGAATCTGCAAGCCCAGGGCATCTGCTACCAGCAGAGTTAAGGGAAGGGCAGGGGGAAGGGAGAGGGGCTTCCTGTGTTCTCTCTTGTGCACAATTCCCCCTCCTGGAGCCACCTTGGACAAAGCCCGCAATTTGGGAGGCTTAATGCTGGTCTCTGATCTCAAAGCAACCTCCAAGTTCCTAAGGGGAGGGGGAAAGGTCCATCTGCCTGCCTATGCTCCCTACCTGTGTTCCCACAAGTTGCAGCACAAGACCTGTCGCCAATGCTGGACCATACTCACCAGGGCTGAAACAGCAAACCAGTTCATTGAATACCTAGGGATTTTGATTATGTTCTGGCTTTCACTTAAGTGTAATAAGGGGAGTGACTTTTAAACAACGACCATGTACCAGACCCAGGATATGTACTGACAGTGGTTGCCTTGTGCTTTGCATGCCTTACAGTGGAAAGCTTGGCCTTCAGCACATCCTCCACATCAGCGGAGAGGCTACAGCAAATTAGAAGAGGGCAAAAGAGAACACATGGTGACATGTTCAATAAGATAATGAATGTTTCCAAGACAGCTGATTCGGAGCTCAGAGCCTGGAGGATTTCATTGTCTGAAAAACTGGACATAGACATGGAGAGCAAGAGACCATCCCAGCAGCATGAGCATGCCATGCAGGATGAGATGCTGCAGATTACAAAGGGCCAATCAGACATGTTGAGACATCTGGTTGAGTTTCCAAGAAAACCAGCTTGAGACTAGACTCCCTCTGAAGCCCCTGTGCAATAGTCTGCAAATTCTGACCTGTTCCCGTCCCCCTCCCCAAAATGTACAGGAGGCAGGAGGAGAGGGGGCATGGAGGAAGGTGCAGTATCTCTTCCACTCAACAGTGGGAGAGGGTACTAAGAACAAAAGGGTCATTCGATGGGGAAGTTTGATGGGCAAAACTTCTGTGCTCTCACAGACAAGTTGACTTGGTTTCTCCCCTCCAAATTTTATCCCACTGTTTGCCCAAGGTTAAGTTATTTTCCTGTTCTTTCAGTTTCTTTATGATTGTGCAATAAAAGTCAGCATTTCGAGAATGAAATACTAAATTTATTCCAAGCATGGGGACTTTGCAGGGGAGGAGGAGAAGGGGAGGTACAGGGAAACGGACGCATTGGAAGGGATGGTAAGGGAAGGCACAGTGCAGATAAATGGCACACATTACTGTAGCTCATTACTGAAACAGGTTTTCAAAGCCTCCCAGAGATGCCGATCTCCTCACTGGGCTCTTCTTATTGCCCTGATATCTGGCTGCTCAAAATTACCCGCCAGCCTATCCGCCTCCAAGCTCCACTCCTGTGGAAACATCTCTCCCTTTGCCTCACAGATATTATGCAGCACACAGCAGGCAGCGATAACAATTGGGAGATTGCTTTCACTGAGGTCTAATCTAGTAAGCTAACTTCACCAACAAACTTTTAAACACATTCTACCACCATTTTGCATTTGCTCAACCTATTTTTGAACCGCTTCTTACTGCTCTCCAGATGGCCAGTGTATGGCTTCATGAGCCATGGAAGCAAGGGGTAGACTGGGTCTCCTAAGATCATGATTGGCATTTCGACATAAATGGTTATATCGCAGCCTGGAAAGAAAGTCCCTGATTGACTGAACAAACCTGTGTTCCTAAAGATGTGCACATCATGCACCTTTCCTGACCATCCCACATTGATGTCGGTGAAATGCCTCCTATGAGCCACCAGAGCTTGCTTGCAACACCATTGAAAAGTATCCCTTTCAGTTTATGTATACTTTGGCAAGGTGGTCTGGTTCCAAGATAGGGATATGCGTGCCATCTATTGCCCTCCTGCAGTTAGGGAACCCCATCATGGCAACACACATTTGAATTCTATTTCCACTCATTCAGGATCAGGGCAGCAAAAGCTGCCCAACTCTTGTCTAGGGGCTCAGGCAGATAAACACTGAAAATATGTCGAGGACAAATGTGAAGTCCCAGGTGGAAAATCAGAGTCCAGTAGTGTGACCAGCTAATTTTACTATATCCAAATTCAGGAACAAGAGAACAGGTAACATGAGCTAGTGTGGGATCTACAGACAGTATTGTACACTAGGCACAACAGTGGGTGGGCCAGTTCAACTCAAGTTCGTAGCTGGGGCTCAGTGGCAAAGCAATCCTGAGTTGACAGGGAAGGAAGTACATGTTCTTGGAACATGCTGATGCCCCTTGCACATTCTTTGGAAGCCCCAGGAAGCAGCCACCAATGTGATCATCATCCACCTTCATGAAAATCTTCTGGAAATTTGTACAGGGGTTGACTTGATCTTCGAGGGATTTGAAGCAGATCCAGGATAATTTTCCTGGAGCGGATTATAATTTGGTCCAAAACGTTACAGTGAAGAATACAGCAGGAAGCTGCCAAGCCTCCACAGGTTGACAAAAGCAGAAGCTGTGTGAATCATGAGGTGATTAAGTTTATACCTGAATGAGGAAGACCAGTAATTAGCAATCAAGAAATGTCATAACGGGAACCTGAATCTACAGACAATGAGGTACTCTTATCTGAATGGGGAGCAGATATTTTTGGGCCAGTATTAGGGAGGGAAAGATCTGTGTACCTGCCTCAGGATGGGGAAACGGGGGGGAGGCAGTCAAGCTAGTTGCTAGTGCCTCTTTGTGGCAGGTGTCCAGTGCAGGTACTCGTTCCATGATAAACTGAACCAGAGCTGGAAGTAGACTTGGGGGAAGGCATTTCTTAAGGAAGCCAGAAAAAGGGTGGGGACTCTTAACATCTGGTAGAGCAGGGAGTCAATCCCCTTTTTCCCAGTGGGGTCCCAGCAATGGGCAGGAACAAGCTGACAGCAGCCCCCAAAGAGGTGGGAACAATTAAGCAAGTGTGAACCTACACTGTATGATTTATTGTCAGGTATTTCCTAGGTGAGTTAATAAAGCTGCAGCCTAATTAAACCACACTGCTTGCATCTTGTCTTTCTTTCTGTGTTGCCAGGACAATCCCAATACAGCTATGACAGTGGATGAAATCCACTGAAGGTAAGGCCTAAGAGTCATGATGCTGAAAGCAGGGATAGCCAGTATTAGCAACTGTGGCAATTTTTTCAGAAGTTTCCCTAACACAGACAAGATCCAAGTCTATACAGCACCTTCAGTCAAAAGTAAATGTACTCTCTTGGGAGAGTTAGCACCCCATTAGGGTTATAAACAAAGGAGGATAGTGGCAAAGTTTTATGTTAAATCTAAACATCTATATAGGTGTTTTGATATTAAGCCTACTAATTAAAAAAAATAGTACCATGTAAATGATTATTACTGGAAAGGAGATTTGCCATAAACAACAACACTTTCTTCAAGAAACTGCTTTCCATCCAGTATTCTGGAAGTTCAGCATTCCATAGAACAGACTAACATAATTAATTGGAAAGAGACCTCAGTCATAGAAGGGTGTGGCTGCAAATATGTAGAACTGATTTTTCAGCACAGAAGATAAATTTGATATTTGGAAGTTTAACGTTTCCTCCCATAACTCCAACAAAGCAAAGATGAAAAGAGTCTGCTAGGAGATTAGATTTGATGAACCAACTCCTGATCAAGACTTTCTTCAAATAAGCAATAAAAGGAGCCCAGCGTCCCTGGACAAAGGCAATTATACTGGGACTTCCTTTGAGATCAACAAGGAAAGTGTGGGCCCCTTACTGAATGAGGGAGGCAACCTAGGGACAGAGGATGTGGAAAAAGCTAATGTACTCAATGCTTTTTTTGCCTCTGTCTTCACTAACAAGGTCAGCTCCCAGACTGCTGCACTGGGCAACACAGCATGGGGAGTAGATGGCCAGCCCTCTGTGGAGAAAGAGGTGGTTAGGGACTATTTAGAAAAGCTGGACGTGCACAAGTCCATGGGGCTGGACGCGTTGCATCAGAGAGTGCTAAAGGAATTGGCGGCTGTGATTGCAGAGACATTGGCCATTATCTTTGAAAACTCGTGGCGAACGGGGGAAGTCCCAGATGACTGGAAAAAGGCTAATGTAGTGCCCATCTTTAAAAAAGGGAAGAAGGAGGATCCTGGGAACTACAGGCCAGTCAGTCTCACCTCAGTCCCCGGAAAAATCATGGAGCAGGTCCTCGAGGAATCAATCCTGAAGCACTTACATGGGAGGAAAGTGATCAGGAACAGACAGCATGGATTCACCAAGGAAAGGTCATGCCTGACTAATCTAATCGCCTTCTATGATGAGATTACTGGTTCTGTGGATGAAGGGAAAGCAGTGGATGTATTGTTTCTTGACTTTAGCAAAGCTTTTGACATGGTCTCCCACAGTATTCTTGTCAGCAAGTTAAAGAAGTACGGGCTGGATGAATGCACTATAAGGTGGGTAGAAAGCTGGCTAGATTGTCGGGCTCAACGGGTAGTGATCAATGGCTCCATGTCTAGTTGGCAGCCGGTGTCAAGTGGAGTGCCCCAGGGGTCGGTCCTGGGGCCGGTTTTGTTCAATTTCTTCATAAATGATCTGGAGGATGGTGTGGATTGCACTCTCAGCAAATTTGCGGATGATACTAAACTAGGAGGAGTGGTAGATACGCTGGAGGGCAGGGATAGGATACAGAGGGACCTAGACAAATTGGAGGATTGGGCCAAAAGAAATCTGATGAGGTTCAATAAGGATAAGTGCAGGGTCCTGCACTTAGGACAGAAAAACCCAATGCACAGCTACAGACTAGGGACCGAATGGCTAGGCAGCAGTTCTGCGGAAAAGGACCTAGGGGTGACAGTGGACGAGAAGCTGGATATGAGTCAGCAGTGTGCCCTTGTTGCCAAGAAGGCCAATGGCATTTTGGGATGTATAAGTAGGGGCATAGCGAGCAGATCGAGGGACGTGATCGTCCCCCTCTATTCGTCATTGGTGAGGCCTCATCTGGAGTACTGTGTCCAGTTTTGGGCCCCACACTACAAGAAGGATGTGGATAAATTGGAGAGAGTCCAGCGAAGGGCAACAAAAATGATTAGGGGTCTGGAACACATGACTTATGAGGAGAGGCTGAGGGAACTGGGATTGTTTAGTCTGCAGAAGAGAAGAATGAGGGGGGATTTGATAGCTGCTTTCAACTACCTGAGAGGTGGTTCCAGAGAGGTTGGTTCTAGACTATTCTCAGTGGTAGAAGAGGACAGGACAAGGAGTAATGGTCTCAAGTTGCAGTGGGGGAGGTTTAGGTTGGATATTAGGAAAAAAATTTTCACTAGGAGGGTGGTGAAACACTGGAATGCGTTACCTAGGGAGGTGGTAGAATCTCCTTCCTTAGAAGTTTTTAAGGTCAGGCTTGACAAAGCCCTGGCTGGGATGATTTAATTGGGGATCGGTCCTGCTTTGAGCAGGGGGTTGGACTAGATGACCTCCTGAGGTCCCTTCCAACCCTGATATTCTATGATTCTATGAAGTACTTCAAGACAAGCACATGACTAAATATTTTGAAACCTGACTAAGGATGAAATTCTATATAGTATATACACCTTATATATGTGGCGATGGTAGTCATGTGAGAAGACTGAAATTATAATATACCTTTGACCATTTAACTGTCCACTGATCTGTCTCTGATTGCATTGCTTCTCACATTCTGAATCTCGAAGATGCTTTCTATTTTGAATCCAACCTGACACAGCTAGGACTGGTGAATTAATCCCCAGTTGTAGACAAGGCCTTAGTTATTCTTTTTCTCCTAGACCTGGAACCAAAGGGCCGAATTCTCCCACCGCTTATACTGTTCTACACTGGTGCAGCACCACCGACTTCAAATGTAGTGACTCATGATTTTCACTACTGTGAGTGAGGAGGAAGTCAGGCACATGGTAACTATGGGTATATCTGTGCTGCAATAAAAGATCTGCAGCAGACTCCAGTTCACAGGGCTTGGGCTGCTGGGCGATAAAACTACAGTGTAGATGTTTAGGCTTGGACTGGAGCCCAGGCTCCGAGAGATTCTGAGAGAGGTGGGTTCCCAATGAAGCCATGATAAAAAATATATTCTGGTAGTAAGGATTAATACATTTCCAAAAAAGAAAGCATTAACTGCATGTGGATGAAGTGCCTCTCACTTGCTAAGGAAAGAGCAGAACCTTTCACTCAAAATTACCACACATAGTTGACAGTGCTGTATCAACTAATATGTATTAAAGGTGATTCATTCTGTTGTGATTTAACATGTTTGCTTAATTGACAAAAAATTAGGTACTATATGGTCCCGGGCACCACAATATCAGAGTCCTCAAAATTAAAATTTCCCTCAACAATTCAGACAATACCTCCATAAAGTCGTATATTTGACTATAAGTATTTTTCAACACTTCAACACGTTGGTTACTCACTGCCTCCTAAATTTAACAGTTGCACTGGACACTGTTTATACTTTGATCAAAGGAAGTCTGCTAATCCTTTATACTCCCTATAATTAAATTAGTATTTACACAGAGTCTTAATAAGCTTTAGTTAGCTTTGGACTTTTAAAGCTGGAGACTCTGATTTTCTTCTTTATTATTACAGGAAAATAGCTTGTCTTGGAACAAAGCCAAAATAATAATAATGTTAAAGTGACAACCAGTAGGTTGTTCATTAATTATAGCTATAGATATAATTACTGAAAATACATACATTAACTAAAACTTTGTTTGTTCAGAATATGCATGTGTATATATTCATAGGGGGAGAGCGGGTGGTGATGCCTATATTCAGGTTGCCTAAATTTACATTATAAAAGATTCATGCAATTTTTGAAAAGCTCCAGTACCTCCACGGTTTGCAGATGACCTTTGAAATTCAGAAGGGAGAAATCCCTCAGACCAGAGAAGTATCTTTTCTTTGTCCCATGAAATTCCATTCAGGTTTAGTTGAATTAAACTGTTAAAAAGTCATCCGCTCCCATTTGCATTCCTTAGGAAAAATTTTCAGCTCACCAAAATTAGTAGCTGAACACAAACATACGGTTTGAACTGCGTTCCTGTGACCACCAAAATAAGAGCAGCAGCAATACTACTATTGCTACCATAATGGGAACACCTGGGAGTTGTAGGTAGGTGAAATGGGAGGGCTGGAAGCCAAGCCAAGCTTAGATGGGTTGGGCTCTCTACTTGCCCTAGATAGAAATACATGCTACCCTCCAGAATAACAGCCTTCTTCTGCTGCAAGCTAATGTAATTAACACCTGTAGCTCAAAGTGCACGGTACGTTCAGGTTTCAAACCCTACGGGTGATGACTGAGGGGGTTGTTACAGTTGTAAACCGAAGGCTTTTTTAGCTTTTTCCCTTTAAAAGTCCTGTTACATTTCATATAAAAATGATGTTAAAAGAACATTTAGATTGCAAAGTCAATCAACTAAAAGTTAGAAAATACCAGATTTACGATAGTCAGTGCAAACTTAATTCTCCTCCCTTGTGGGTACAGGCATTAATGATAGTCGTAATTAAATGATTACACTATTTTTTTCAACAGGACTCCTACCTCATCAGTGCACAGGCTGCACACACGAAGGGGAGAATTAAGGTTGCACAGGCAATAGTCAGTCTGACATTTCCTAATTTTGATTCCTTGACTTTACCAACTAAATAATGTTCAACAATTGTGCGTATGTATATATGTACTATGGAGATACCTGACAGTAACTCCATAGTTACAACTGGATTCTCAGATGGGCTTGAAATTAGACACAAATCTGTTTCTTCTCTTAAAGTGAATGGCCAATTGGTGAAAAATTTCAGTTTTAATTTTTGTGACCTTTGAATGCTTTCTGTAGTTTTTGTTTTCTCTTCATAAAATGTTATTAGGAAACCCTTGAATTTGTACTGAAATTTTTTCCTTAGCAGTCCTACTTTTCACTGCTGACTGATGTACTCAAAATTGAGAGAGAAGTCAGTCTTAAGTCTGATGCAATAGGCAGCTTTGGACTTTATAAAAGTTGGATTTAGAATTGTTTCTAGCCCATACTTACATTATAACTAAGTTTATGCACTATCCATGCAAGCCCGAAACACTGATAGTAGCCAGGGGCCCTGAAAACCATCACTATCAGAAAGTAAATTTTTGTCATCTTTAACGCTACAACACAGAACGGCTCATGCACCATCTCCCTCAGCAGATGCACTCCTACCCCTCCTATACGTCTGACTCCAATGCCCCCATCCAGTCCTTACTCTCAATTAAGCATTAAAAATAAAATCAGCAAATGAATGCACAAAACACCTGACAGCAACCCACAAAGGCAAGAAAACCAACTGTTAAGCCATTTAGCAGTACATATCTTCAACCCTTGCACACAGGGACACACCTTACCATCACCACAACTACCACACATCACAGAAGACATCACAACTGTAACTCTGCCCCCTTACAGAGGTCAGCCTTCCATCACCCCAATTAACAGCCCTACTACCCACAATCCTTTACCAAACTACCCACTCCCAATAAAAATTTATATGAATATGCACATCTATTAATATTGAGGGGAACATAATCCAGTAAAGGGGAGCATGAAGAAGGGCAAAAAGGTGCCCAGAGTTGAGGTTGCAGTGTCTTGTCTGTGATATATGTAGTTATAGGTAAGGTATGCGCCTGTGGGTGGAGAAAATAGAGGGTATATGCTGTTAAGTGGCTTAACTTTTCATTTTCTTGCTTTTGCAGTGTTTGTCAAGTATGTCTTGTGTGTAGCAACCCCGTTTCAGAATGAAGTTTGTTGGGTATGTTATATATTATACAAAAAGATTACACTGAAAGAACATTAAGGTTGCAAACTCAAGCACTCAAAAGTTCAGAAATGCCAGAATTAAGGTTGCCCGTTCAATTTTAATTCAAATTCTGTGTATTATGCATTCTGATACTGTCTTTAATTACATGATCATATAGTTCACCCTTCTGCACCCTTATCCAGAGCACCCCTGCATCATTCTGTACACAAAATGGGCTGTGTTACTTAGTGAACAGCTATTCATTTGTCTTTCCTCATTCACAGATTCAGAGTTGAAAGTAAGAAGGGACCATTAGATCATCTAGTCTGACCTCCTGGATATTACAAACCATTATATTGCATTGCATTGAGCTTTAGTTACTAACTGACTTGAAAGTACTTTATCAGCCTCATGTGATACAAGGACACCATTCTGCTTCTTTTCAAACACAGAACTGAGTAATTTATCCATGCCTTACCTGAAAAATTCCTTTCTTGGATTTGTGGACCTCATTAATCCATGACACTGGGTCTCTGCCCTATGCAGCCTTAGAGACAGACTAAACCTCCATTTCTAAGAAACTGTCACTTCCACAGCCTAAGAAAATCCTGACAAATATATTAATAAGGAAAATTAAAACACTACAACTAAATAGAACAATCCTGTAAAAAACTGAAACACTGAAAGCCAATTTTAGCCTCATATCTTTACCCAATGAATAGCCCATTCATGGTGGGTTGGATCTGTGGACCTCATTACAGGCTTGCCTCTGTGCTTTACTTTCTCCCCAGAGGCTACAGTGTAATTGCCCAGTTATAAGTTAGCATACAGCTCTTTCTAAGCAAACACATTTATTCTTAAGGTGTAAGTATTACAGAGAAAGCAAATGAAAAACAACAAAATAACCTACGTGTACTCTAAAAAGGTTACCAGAGATCACCCTCAACTCCAGCAAGGACTCTGGTAGGTGGTCAGTCCTTCACATTAAACCAAGGGGTTTTTCTGTGGTTACAAGTTCATAATGGCTTTCAGCTCAGAACAAGAACACTTGTGATTAGTTCACTCTTTCCTTTATACAGTTTGGGCCTTTGATTTGGTACTCATGTGACCGCTGATCAGTGAACAAAGGTCTCCTCAGGGCAAAGCTTCAAACTACTCAATTATTGCATAACTGCAGGTGGTACATTTGCATATACCTCCCTCTAGAGATTTCCTGGGAAACCCACATTACTGTTTATTCCACATGTTTCTTCTTGTCTGGCACCTTGTCTCAAATAGTCCTTTGACGCTCATAATGCTTGCCAGCATTTATACTGGTCACATCTCCCCCATAAAGAAGTTACATACAATGCCATGGTAATACATATAATTTTTAACACAATGGTCTCCAAAGCTACTTAAACTTAATTCAACAAGGTTTTTTCAGTGATCTTGCAAGAAATTGCCACATCAGCAACAAATGAAGCAGGGGCCCTACAGATAACAGGTTTCAGAGTAACAGCCGTGTTAGTCTGTATTCGCAAAAAGAAAAGGAGTACTTGTGGCACCTTAGAGACTAACCAATTTATTTGAGCATAAGCTTTCGTGAGCTACAATGAAGTGAGCTGTAGCTCACGAAAGCTTATGCTCAAATAAATTGGTTAGTCTCTAAGGTGCCACAAGTATTCCTTTTCTTTCTGCAGATAACAGTTTCCTTGACTTCACAACCCTGCAGGTGCCACCCTATGTACTGAATGAGGCAGGGGACATATGGAAAAAATAGTATGTGATCATGTAATTCAAGAATGTAACAGTGTATGCATATGGGGGTGAAAATTAAGGTTGCACAGGCAATCTTGTCATTCTCCACATGGACCAATACTAGAGGAAGACGCTTTGCCAGTGTCTGTCCACATATTTATTCAAGTGACACCATCATAGGACCTAATCACATTAGCCACACCATCAGGGGCTCGTTCACCTGCACTTCAACCAATGTGATATATGCCATCCTGTGCCAGCAATGCCCCTCTGCCATGTACATTGGCCAAACCGGACAGTCTCTACGCAGAAGAATAAATGGACACAAATCTGACATCAGGAATCATAACATTCAAAAACTGGTAGGAGAACACTTCAACCTCTCTGGCCACTCAGTAAAAGATTTAAAGGTGGCAATTTTGCAACAGAAAAGCTTCAAAAACAGACTCCAACGAGAAACCGCTGAGCTTGAATTAATATGCAAACTAGATACCATTAACTTGGGTTTGAACAGAGACTAGGAGTGTCTGGGTCATTACACATATTGAATCTATTTCTTTAAGTTAAGTAGCCTCACACCTTCTTGTCAACTGTCTAAATGGGCCATCTTGATTATCACTACAAAAGTTTTTTTCTCCTGCTGATTACTAATTAGCCTCTCACAGTTTGTATGGTAACTTCCAACTCTCTGTGTCTTACTATATGTTCCATTCTATGCATCCGATGAAGTGGGCTGTGGCCCACAAAAGCTTATGCTCTAATAAATCTGTTAGTCTCTAAGGTGCCACAAGTACTCCTGTTCACTTTGCCAGTGTATTTCATAGGTATGTGCTCTCAGCAGAGGAAAGGCTAAAATTAGGAATCTTGGGTGCTATTCCACTCTTTGAAGATTAGTGGGTATAGAGACTTTTGCCCCAACAGTAATCCCTTCTGCCCAGTTGCCTCCTACCTGTCCCAGTCTTCTCTTCCCTACCAGTCTCCCTGTCCCAGTCCCATTCTCACCTAGCCAGTGAGAGTCTCCATTCTTTAGGCTTTTCATCCAAGGCCAAATTCCTGTCTACCTAGTTCCCCCATCCCAACTTCTCAGCCAACCTGTTTCTCCCTCACCCGCAACTTGGCCTCCAGTTATAACCCCACCATCAGCACATCTTTGTAGAGTTTTACACCAGACAGTTCTCTTTTTGGCTGGTTTGCCCCGTCCAGGACTGGGCATGGTTTTGTCCAGTATCAGATGGAGGATGCCATTTTGAACAGCCAATGCTTTGGCCCCACCAATATGACCTTGTACATATGGTGCGTGTGAGGTAAGACTAGAAGAGTGGTTATGGTGTGGAAAAGAGTGGTATGGTGTGGGAATGATCTTGCATGCACCATGCATACAAAGCTACATTGGCAGGGATGAGCCTACACTGTTCCTGGAAGTGCTGGAATGTCAGGTATTCCAGGAACATGTAAATGGCCTCCCTACACATACTTCTTCCTTCTGAGCTGGCAATGGTCTTCCCTGAACCCCTCAATTGAGCTCCTTGTCCCAACTGAGCTCCTTGTCCCAATCTACTCCCCCACTGCCTTCCATAGATCCAGCTCTCATCCCTTCTGCAATCAATTCATGCACCTTTCTTTTGCACATTACTTGGGTTCAACAGTAGACCACTGAGAGCACAGCATAGAAAGAGTCACTGCTCTCAGTTCAGGTGCCTGGACCCAGCACAGTCCAAAGCAACCCAGAGTTGGAACTGCAAAGTTCTGCTCAGCCCATAGCTGCGGCATGTCCTGTGTGAAAGGAATCTTCAGGAAATTTAGCAGCTTAAAAAACAAAAAAACTATCAAGTCTACTACTGTGCATGTGCGACCTGTCAATTTTTCAAAGAGCAAAGTTACATAGATTTTTACAAGAATGGCAAAAGGCCCTTTTCTGCAACAAAGGCCACCCCCTTACCAAAGTTCACATCCCTGCTCCAAAGAAAAGGTCAACAGAATTTAACATGGGCAAAACGCCATATTTTTTCCTAGCCTAATTTTCAGAAACAGCTGAATTGTTTCAACGGAAATTTACCCAAAGGACTCAACCAAAAACAGCCAGAAAATTTCAACCCAAAACTGTTAAAAGTAGGGCTGTCAATTTATTGCAGTTAACTCACATAAGTAACTCAAAAAATTAATCACAATTTAAAAAAGTAATCACGATTAATTGCAGTTTAAATTGCACTGTTAAACAATAGAATACCAACTGAAATGTATTAAAATATTTTTGGATGTTTTTCTACATTTTCAAATATATTTATTTCAATTACAACACAGAATACAAAGTGTATGGTGCTCACTTTATATTATTTGATAAATATTTGCACTGTATAAATGATAAACAAAAGAAAGTATCTCTATTTACCTTATAAAAGCACTGTAGTGCACTCTCTTTACTGTGAAAGTGCAACTTACAATATGTGGATTTTTTCATTACATAACTGCACTCAAAAACGACACCCTGTAAAGCTTCAGGAGGCCACAAGTCCACTAAGTCCTAATTCTTGTTCAGCCAATCGCTAAGACAAACAAGTTTGTTTACATTTACGGGAGATAATGCTGCTACCTTCTTATTTACAATGTTACCCTAAAGTGAGAACAGGTGTTCGCATGGCACTTTTGTAGCTAGCATTGCAAGGTATTTACGTGCCAGATATGCTAAACATTCATATGCCCCTTCATGCTTCAGCCACCATCCCACAGGACTTGCTTCCATGGTGATGACACTCGTTTAAAAAAAGTGTTAATTAAAATTTTTGACTGAACTCTTGGTGGGGGAGGGGGGAATTGTATGTCTCCTGCTATGTGTTTTACCAGCATTCTGCCATATATTTCATGCTTTAGTAGTCTTGAATGATGATCCAGCATGTGTTTTAAGAACACTTTCACTGCAGATTTGACAAAATACAAAGAAGGTACCAATGTGAAATTTCTAAAGATAGCTAGACACTTGACCCAAGGTTTAAGAATCTGAAGTGCCTTCCAAAATCTGAGAGGGACGAGGTGCGGAGCATGCTTTCAGAACTCTTAAAATAGCAACACTCCAATGTGGAAACTACAGAACCTGAACCACCAAAAAAAAGAAAATCAATCTTTTGCTGGTGGCATCCGATTCACATGATGAAAATGAACACTCGTTGGTCCGCACTGCTTTGGATCGTTATCAAGCAGAATCCATCAGCAGCATGGACATATGCCCTCTGGAATTGTGGTTGAAGCATGAAGGGACATATGAATCTTTAGCGCATCTGGAACATAAATATATTGTGACATCAGCTACAACATTGTCATGCGAACGCCTGTTCTCACTTTCAGGTTACATTGTAAACAAGAAGCGGGCAGCATTATCTCCTACAAATGTAAACCAATTGTTTGAGCAATTGACTGCACATAACTCTACATTTATAAAGTTCAATTTTCACGATAAAGAGATAGCGCTACAGTGCTTGTATTAGGTGAGTTGAAAAATACTATTTCTTCTGTTTTTTACAGTGCAAATATTTGTAATGAAAAATATAAGTGAGCACTGTACACTTTGTATTGGGTTGTAATTGAAATCAATATATTTGAAAATGTAGAAAACATTCAAAAATATTTAAATAAATGGTATTCTATTATTGCTTAACAATGGGATTAATCACAATTACTTTTTTAAATAAGTTTGGCAAAATTATAAAGAACTGAACACACAGCATTACAGTGAAAAGAGTCTGGAGATCTTAAGAGGTGGTGCTACCAGCCATACCTATAACGAGTTACTTAATCCTTTTATATTATAAAAATTAAAGATGCAAAAGCGATAAATCACTGACATCATCCCTACACACACAAACCCTCAAAAACCTTGGGTAAGTCACTTCATTTCTCTGTGCCTCAGTTTTCCCTCATACCTTTTGTCTGGTTAACTTACATTGTAAGCTCTTCAGGTCAGGAACTGTCTCCTAGTATGCATTTGTACAGTGCCTACTGAGATGGGTTCCTAAACTAGACTGGAGCCCCAAGGTGCTATCAATTCAAATAATCAATATTAGGTATATTTTTCCATTTAATGTAATGCTTTCCTGATTAAAAACAAAATTCAAGCAAAAAGTGACTGCATTTGATAAAAATGCATTAACTAGGTCAACTGTAGACAAAACTTCACAATGCATACATGCATTTAGCAGCTCTCACATTTGTGAGCATAATAGGTATACTTATATCATATGATGCAGAAATTAAGATATTTTGATTGGTTAAAAATATATTCTAATTGCTAACTTTGGTACAGATTTATAAATAGACCAGTAACAGCTAAAACTCTGCTACATGCAGTATTGGTCTTTGTAATAGTTCTCCGTTACCCCATTCCACATAAGCACTACTATAAATAGATAAATCTGTATGCGATAAAGGATACAAGACAAGCACCTAAGCCTTTGTTTTAGCACTTAATTCAACTGAAAGCCTGTTCTATGACACATACAGGATTAACCCCTTGATGCTAGTCATCAGGGTTTCCTCAGCGTAAAACGTCAGCATTAAACTTCAGTAACCCATGACTCACAAGTTTGGGCTTCAGTGGATTCCAAGTTTTTTCCCCCTCAATCCAGAAGAACCCAGTTGTCCCCACCTTAGGGAAACATTTTTTTTTAAAAAACCCCAAAAGTTTTATGAAATTGAACATACTACATTTAATCACTTCATAAACATATTTATTCCTCAAGCCATAAAGATATGTGCATATTTTCTGAAATGAAAAGTCTTCATTGTCCAAGTAATTCTGTCCTCATGTCTTGAATTCCTGGCATATTAACTAGTTAGGCCTATACTTTTGTATTTGCACTAGATATCAATTCCCAACTTATTTGCTTTTGCTGCATGTATCTATGATGACATTTTGATAAAATCAGCTTCAGTGTGCTAAAAATATGTTTGAATTGTTAGAGCTTGTTCAAAAGAAAGCATGTCTTTTTAAAATAATTACGAAAATTCTGAAATTGCTCGTCTTCCATGATTTTACTTAGAAAAGTCTCCTCAATTCTCACAATGATCTTGGATACAAGCGCCTTCACTGAATAGGACAGAAATCCATTTTTTCAATTTGGAATGCTGGAATAAAAGGAACAAACATGTTCCATCAGCCACATTTCTGCCTCTTCTGCCTGGTTTGGACTCACTTTGTGATGTTTTATTAGGGACCAATCATTGTGGCCAAGTATCAGAAAGCTTCCATAGCTTCTCAAATCCTCTTATTTTGTGTTTGTAAGATTCCAGTTCTTTCTTGTTAGCCATAGCAATCCAGATTTCCAATGAAATTCTGACTGTAGTGTCAGCCTGTAATCTGTAAATTCCCTATTGAAACATACTTCAACTGCTTTAATAAGTTTAGTGCTTTTAGTGACCCTTGTGTAAAATGTGGACTATGTTTTGATCAAAGTCCTCCTCACACTCAGTACAAATTTCAGTATAAGACAGTAGTTGGATACAAATGAAGGACAGCATTCTTGTTCTGTTTTTGTACAATACCTAGAACAACACAGAGCCCCAACGAAGGTTGGGGCCTTTAGGACTACCTAAATATTTCTATTGCTTACACCAGTAAAGAAACACCAGCCACTGCAGCCAGCACTCGAGAAAACAGATCGCACAGCTTTCGGGCCATCGTCCACAGTGGCCAGGCAGGTGGGCTCTCTTACAAGAAAACTCCTCATTGGACAATTCCATCAACTGTAACAAGCACCAAGATTGGTCTATCTATAATGGGTTTTGCAAAAAAGCAAGTATCAGAGGGGTAGCCATGTTAGTCTGTATCCACAAAAACAACAAGGAGTCCTGACACCTTAAAGACTAACAGATTTATTTGGCATAAGCTTTCATGGGTAAAAAAAACCACTTGTTCAGATGCATGGAGTCCATGCAAAGAAGCAGTAATTCATTCTCCCGCTTCATTTTGCATCACCTCAAATCTTATCCTTCCTCACCTGTTACAACTTCTGAAAGGGGCTGTTTAATAGGTTTGAATTACTGGTACCATGGCATGGTTCAGATTCTGGATTTAAGGACTCTTTTTGGGTATTCTGGACTTCAAGACACTTCTCAGTTTGTGCTGGCAGAACTACAATGTGTTGGTTAACTGCACAGGTGAGACTTGTTAGCTAACTTCCTGACATACTGTGGTGAAACTGCAATGTTATCTATAGATTCAGTTGGGCCATAAGCGCTGGAGCACCCATGGGGAAAAATTAGCGGGTGCTCTGCACCCACCGGAGGCCAAGCTTCTGCATCCTCGCCTCTTTCTCCCTCCCCAGAGCGTGCCACGTCCCTGATCCTCCTCCCTCCCAGCACTTCATGCCCCCACCCATCCACCCACCCAACAACAACTGTTTGGCAGCGCTTAAGACTTTCCCGGAGGGAGGGGGAGGAGTGGGGACGCAGCATGCTGGGGGAGGAGGCAGAGAAGAGGCAAGGAAGGGACGGGGACTTGAGGGAAGGGGGTGGAATAGGGGTGGGACGGGTGGGGGAGGGTCAAGCACCCACCGGGCAGAGGGTAAGTCGGCGCCTATGCATTGGGCTAAGAGTTGGTGTCAAGGCTAGGATTGTGACACAGGTCTTTGACACTGTTATGCATTTGATTCTCACAAGCTGAACGGTGGGCAGTAGGTCCTGGCAGTTAGGATGAAGAATTCCGCTTCTTAAAATGTGGCTAGTAAAGGAGGTAAGACATGGGACTAGAGGGAAAGCACATCCACCCCCACTGCAAGTTAGGCATCAAACCCCTCACCTGCCGGAGTACTGGGGGAAGGAGTGTGGATTTGCAGGGATTCTCGAGCAATGTTCGAAGACTCTGATAATTCCTTGGTAGTAGCATGCCCAGGATCTCAACCCTGGCAGGCCCCTAAATAAGAAGGCTCACATAAGGCTTCTTTAGGGGAGTTGGACATACTTTAGAGAGATTGAGAGGCTGTGCATTTCAATTTCTAGGGAGGTTTGTAGAGGCTGTCTTCTGCTTGCCTCTCCTTGTGCTGATGCCCGGATGGGTTGCCTCTTGTTACTGTCTGATACCTTGTCTAAAGTGTTAAAGTTGCAGCCATCAGTCCAAAAATTCAACATGTCTGTGTCTACCCTAACTGGCCCACTGGTATTTGAGAACTCTACTGCAGTTACAGCTGTAAAAGTGAAAGGACAATCAAACCCAAAATCTTGCAGTCTACCAAGCGTAATTATGAGTCTGGGAAATCAATCATGCTTTTTTTCCAGCCAACCAATCATGAAGATGGACAACTGTTTTTGAGGGTTTTTTGGTGGGTTTCCCACCCTCCGCCCCCGGCGGACTTTCACAAGTAACTTAGGAATATATTAGGAATTATTTCTCTCACTGAGGTTTAAATAGTGTGCTAAAGTTCAAGTTTTGTTTTCATTGAGTGACAAAAAAAACTTCTTGCCATATTTTTTCTCTGCATTTTTATGGTATCTACACCAAGTCACACACTAATTTGCAATTTCTTTTTCAGACAGAAAAAGAATACATTTTACTTCTGTATACATGTTTCTAACCTTTATAATATTTAACCTTTAACATTGCTCGTCCTTGATTAACCATCTGTCATCCTATCATACCTTCCTCCCCCCCCCCACTTTTTTTTGTTTTTTGTTTACTTACAACATCTAGTAGTGGATCTAAAATTAATCTGGAAGAATATACACAGTGTAAAGTGCTTCTATAATTTCTTTAAACTGCTGATGCAGTGTTATACTGAGCTTCTCTAGTTCAAGTCTTTGCCTTTCAGCTTTTTAATGACATAATTGTTCATCTTTACCTTTGGATTGACAGATTAATAGACTGTTCCTGAATGAATCAGCCGCTGGAAGCCCTGGAACAAGGACCTAAATCATCATTGGTATATCACAATAGTGTAGGAAACATCTTACTTGCAGGATCCAACTCTATATTCTGCTCTTCCAATTCAGTAGAGTTGGATCTTGTAGACTATCACGCAACAATTTCTGCACTTTTTCAGATGAGTGAAAATCCTGTAACCTAATTATTGAAAATATTTTCATTTTAAAATAATTCTGTTTTTCTTACTTCATTGCATTCCATTACTTGTTTCCTACCGTTTTTCTTCAAGTTTAGTCATGAGTCAGATAAATGAATCCTGCTTAGTAACCATGAATCTCGTTAGCAGTATTGATATGCAGCTTTTACATATATCACAATTAGAATGAGTAATACTTAGAATTCAAAACTGAAAAATTAAATTCAACTAGCTAGTCTTATATAAGACCAAGTTATTAGAAATAGTGTCCAGCTTCTAAGTGTAGCTAGATTCTAGCAAGCCTACGCTCCCTAGAGTTCATAACTCCACTTATTCACCTCTCTTCAGTGAGTGACAGTTGATTTCACCCACAAAGCACACACCTCATTCATTATCAAGAGCCTCACCCATTTCCCTCCCCCACTTTTTCTAAAACTTGTTTCCTAATAGGCATATGAGGAACCTTGATGTTCTCTTCACTTCCCCTTTGAAGTTTTTCCTTGCACATTTAACACTAGAAACATTAAGCTCTAACAGTTGAAACTTCATTTTAAATATTCCCATAAATACTAATGGTGACTAATTCTAAGAGTGAAAAACCCTAAAAAACTCTTTTCTGGCAGAAAAAAAGGGGCTTTTCACAACTTCAGCAGAATTCTCTCTTTTCTTAAATATTTACTCATATGCATTTAGTTTAAATTCACTTGTCAGTACAAGCATTTGCAGACAGTTTCATCAACACTTTGAATATGCCACAATTTAGGAAACATTTAAGGACTTTCCTAATCATCATCCAGGTTGTTGGTTTTTTTTTTCTTCTAAATACACACACCGAGCATAGAATACATTTCTTGCCCAGTTTTCACAAGTTACTCTCCTAAGGGAGATAATATCAAGAAGAGACACTATAGTAAACATCTAAGAGAAACAACAGTTATCAGACACTGCAGTATGTTTTCATTAGCTTTTGTGGTATAGCTGCACCAGGCCTGTGACCCAACATAACTGACTCCTTGGGTTAGGTACTTGTCATTTTACTACTTGTTCCAGCAGGAATTAAGTGGAGTCAATGATCATTGCCACCTGTGCTATTTCTTCTTCTTAAAACTCGATTTGCTGGGAGTGATTTACAAATATTTTGCCCCACCCTCACAGCAGGAGCTGCACCCAATGAGTCAAGGACTCAGAGGGAATCTTAACACGAAATATATTTGAGTCTGCAATGCCTGGGGATAATCAACAGTGAGGAAGAAGGGTAGAGTATAATCTTTTTCACTGTAAAATAAAAGATGACCTAACCCTGGATTAGAAGCAAAAGTTGAGTAATTTATACATATTCACCTTTGTTCAATAAGTGGATTTAGGAAGGTTTTTGCCAGTACATCAAATAAACCAAGAATTCTGACAAGCTACCTTTTAATATTTTCCCTGAAAAGATTAACAAGTGATATATCTTTTTTTAAATTTAGATTAATCTATTAGAATTTTACATAATACATACCAGTGGTGAAAACAATTGTTCAAAGCAATGCTTAATCTGAAAAATATATTTGCATTTTATTGTCATTAGTAATAAATGGATGAGCAAGGCCCATATTACAGAATTCTAGTATTCAAAATATTTCTAAACAAATCTAGTTTGTTCCATAGCATAAGAGTTACTCTCTATTAAAAGCACGTTTGTTTTAATATAAATGAGAGGTTTGTTAATTCCTCCTGTACCAATCCAGACAACAGGATTTATTCCAGTAACCAGACAACAAAAAAGCTAGATAATTAATCCATAAAAAATCAGTGGTTCCTAGACACTTCAGCCATCTGTATCAGGTATGAAATAACAAAAAACAAAACAAAACACTTTTTGCTGGTATTTGTAAATGTTTAAAATTTTGAACATGAATGTACTTAGAAAAAAGAAGCAGTATACATGTTGCATTTCTACTCAGAGTTGTCAACAATACATACAACATTCATTTTTTCTTGCATCTGCAGATTAAGCACACTTCAAAGTGGCATAGAAAGTGGAAAACTACAAAACCTGTTAGAAATAAGAAATATTAACAGATACCTTTATGGTTAATTATAGCTTTAAGAATAGATGCTGCTAACCTGTTAAGGTTGCAACAATTTTTTCTTCCATGTAACTGTAAATTTCCAGCACCCTTAAGCATTTGTATAAATGCAGCATCCTTAAGCATGGGGTTTTTTTGGTTGTTTTTTTTGGTTCACATAGCTCCTTAAACATTAGAAAACAAGTAATACTAAACATACTAAAACACTGTAAGCAAAGCAGTATCTACGTCAACTATTTCTGCCTTTCAGAAGCTGTCCCACAATGCCCCACACTGACAGTTAAATCGGTACAAGTGCTCCTGGTGAAGATGTGCATCACAGACACAAGGAACGCAATGTGGACATGCAAAAGCGATTTAATTACTGTGGTGGCTGCATGTCGATGTAATTTGGGTCGACTCAATTTTGTAGTGTAGATTTGTCCTCAGTGTTTTAAAAACCAATCTAAAGGGTATCCCTAAAGTAACAGATTGTAAGCTATTTGGGGAAAGGTCTGTCTTTTTATTCTGTGTTTGTACACTGTCTAGCATGGTGGGGTCCTGGTCCAGGACTAGAGCTCCTATGCAGGATGGTAATACAAATACTAGTAATAACTAATAGAGACATATAGGATATTCCAAGCATTTCTTAAAGCACAGACAATTTTATTTACTGTATTTAAACTGAAATTTCTTGATTACTTCATTTACCTTTCATTGCCACTAAATACTGGAGCTCAGATAGTTAGCAAATCAGAACACATGCAGAGGTGGAGACAGGCTCAGAACACACTGAATTATAACACACTACAATTTATTTTTAGATAATAAAGCATGTCTCATACCAAAACAATTTAAAAATGACTTAAACTTAGAACAAACATTAAAAATCTCACATTTTTTTCCTAAATAATTATTTTGAACCATGCTGTAAAATGGCCTGGTATATTTTTGCATAAACTACAGAATCCAAAAAACACATCAAGTGTACATGGATACATTTTTTTTTAGTTGAAATGGAATAGTATGCAAGTGAACAGAAGTAGTTCTGTATGTGTAGTTAAAATGCAAAACAGCAACTATCAAACCCAATTTTTTAATTTGTAAAGATTTGTATCTTAATCTGCTAAAGTGGGATTTAAAACAGGTTAAGTTTACTACATGATAGTCTCCATGGAGTGTGATAGTCCAAATCTGACCCAAAATATATTATTCAGTCCATGTTCAAATGATTAAAATACAGTCAAAGAATCTGCATTCCTTATTTCTTTTTGAATTTAGCCATGATTTCATTTTAGAAATACCATAAAACTGTTAATTCTAACATCCTTCATTGGAGATCAATTACTCTGGTGCACAAGCAGTTCCATGAATAATTTTTTTGATTTGACAAAATTCCTGTTCTTCTGTAAAAAGGCATATTACAAATGCTGCTTGTGAATCTCTTAGTGATAAATCTATTTCCCATATTAGCCCTACTTTTACACACAACTAAGCCAAGTAAAATAAAGTGAAATGAAATATACATTCTTAAACAAGATATGTAGACAACTAACTGAGTAAATTAAGCATTTTTTTCAGTTAAAAATCCCATTACCTTCATATGGTAACTTTGATCTTAGATTACCATTTTTCTTGAGACCCTCCCTAACAAGAAGCAATTCTGCTCTTCAAGCACCAAACCTTAATGGCAGACGTGTTTTTAAAATGAGGAAGTGACAGTGCAGATTGTTTGTGTGTTTAAGCAGCTGTGCAATCTAGAATGTGCAATCATAACTAATTTTTTAAAATCTTCATTATTCCTCTCAAAACCACTTCACCTCCTTCAGAGTAGCAGCCATGTTAGTCTGTATCCGTAAAAAGAAAATGAGTACTTGTGGCACCTTAGAGTAACAAAACACCTTCCTAGCCACTATGGATGTAGAAGCCCTCTACACCAACATTCCACACAAAGATGGACTACAAGCTGTCAGGAATAGTATCCCTGATAATGTCACGGCAAACCTGGAGGCTGAACTTTATGACTTTGTCCTCACCCATAACTATTTCACATTTGGGGACAATGTATACCTTCAAATCAGCAGCACTGCTATGGGTACCCGCATGGCTCCACAGTATGCCAACATTTTTATGGCGGATTTAGAACAACGCTTCCTCAGCTCTCCTCCCCTAATGCCCCTACTCTACTTGCGCTACGTTGAGGACATCATCATCATCATAATCATCATCATCTGGACCCATGGAAAAGAAGCCCTTGAGGAATTCCACCATGATTTCAACAATTTCCATCCCACCATCAATCTCAGCCTGGACCAGTCCACACAAGAGATCCATTTCCTGGACACTACGGTGCTAATAAGCGATGGTCACATAAACACCACCCTATACCGGAAACCTACTGACGGCTATGCCTACCTACATGCCTTCGGCTTTCATCCAGACCACAACACATGATCCATTGTCTGTAGCCAAGCTCTACGATACAACCGCATTTGCTCCAACCCCTCAGACAGAGAAAAAAACCTACAAGATCTCTATCAACCATTCTTACAACTACAATACCCACCTGCGGAAGTGAAGAAACAAATTGACAGAGCCAGAAGAGTACCCAGAAGTCACCTACGACAGGACAGGCCCAACAAAGAAAATAACAGAACGCCACTAGCCATCACCTTCAGCCCCCAACTAAAACCTCTCCAACGCATCATCAAGGATCTACAACCTATCCTGAAGGACAACCCATCACTCTCACAGATCTTGGGAGACAGGCCAGTTCTTGCTTACAGACAGCTCCGCAACCTGAAGCAAATACTCACCAGCAACCACACACCACACAACAGAACCACTCACCCAGGAACCTATCCTTGCAACGAAGCCCATTGCCTACTGTGTCCACATATCTATTCAGGGGACACCATCATAGGGCCTAATCGCATCAGCCACACTATCAGAGGCTCGTTCACCTGCACATCTACCAATGTGATATATGCCATCATGTGCCAGCAATTGTCCCTCTGCCATGTACACTGGCCAAACTGGACCGTCTCTATGTAAAAGAATAAATGGACACAAATCAGATGTCAAGAATTATAACATTCAAAAACCAGTTGGAGGACACTTCAATCTCTCTGGTCACTCGATTTTACAGACCTAAAAGTGGCAATATTACAACAAAAAGACTTCAAAAACAGACTCCAGCGAGCGACTGCTGAATTGGAATTAATTTGCAAACTGGATTCAATTAATTTAGGCTTGAATAAAGACTAGGAATGGATGTGTCATTACACAAAAGTAAAACTATTTCCCCTTGTTTATTTCCCCTCCTACTGTTCTTGTAAACTGCTGGAAATGGCCCACCTTGATCATCACTTCAAAAAGGTCCCCGCCCTACTCTCCTGCTGAACAAAGCTCCCCTTTCCTGATCACTCTTGTTACAGTCTGTATGGTAACACCCACTGTTTCATGTTCTCTGTGTATATAAAATCTCCCCACTATATTTTCCACTGTATGCATTGGATGAAGTGAGCTGTAGCTCACAAAAGCTTATGTGCTAATACATTTATTAGTCTCTGTGGTGCCACACGTTCTCCTTTTCTTTTCACCTCCTTCAACATTGTCCACTTGCCTCCACCTGGTCAATTACAGTGCAGGATATCTATATTGCTCAGTACCCTCCACTCCCAACTCAGTTGTTTATCATCACCACTCCAGAATCCTTTGACACTCTCCCCCACAACAAAACACCTCTTTTCAACTCTCCAATCTGGCTCATATCCCAACATCTGCTCCCTCCACTCCAGTAACACGCTTAACGCCTTTGGAAAAAGAGAAGGATGTATGGACACAGGGTTACTACAGGTTTGTTCTATCATCTGGCAAGGCGTTAAGCGCATTACAGAGTGGACGGAGCAGATGTTGGGATATGTTCACATTGACAACCTCATTTGATTTGCTACCTTTGACACCCTATGGGACAGGGGCGTGCACAGGAATAAAAATATGGCTGCTTTTGGAGGGGCAGTTTCTGTGCCCCCTGCTGCTCCTCCCATCCCCTAGAGGCCGGAGGAACTCACTCTCCCCCAGCAGCTGGAGGAGATAGTTCTCCCACTGCGGCCCTGCAGACAACAGAGCCTGCTCTCCCGTCAGCTGGATCTCCCAGCCTGGCCCAGGAGGAGTTCTGTGCTCCCACTGATTGGGGGGCCCGTGCCCCTGCTTGCCCCCCTTGCACACACCCCTGCTCTGCGATGATTTGGAGAATCTTTCTGCCTAATTTATTAATTCTGTGTCAGATTATCAACTCTTAGTATGTATCCTTACCAAGCTGCGAACTCTGTGTTGAATGGGAGCTAGATGTCTTCTGGGTTTTTTTGCCTTCATGTTGGACTGGAATTCCAAAGGTGAGTGGCAAAGGGCTAACAAAAGAGGGTCACTGAATTAAGTGCTAGTTCACTGAAATGTAGTCAGTCACTAGACAAAAGCTTTACCCCTGCCCAGAGGAACTGGTTTAGCAGTTAAGTGGTCACCTAGTAACAAGGTCACCCGTTTGGGGTGGACCAGGAGATCACCTGAGGTTCTGGAAGGTTTAAAGAGGAGGACAGGAGCTAATCTTTTTGCCCTCTTCAGCCATTTTCACCAGCTCAAACTAAGGGTATGTCTACACTGCAATTAGACACCTGTGGCTGACCTGCGCCAGCTGACTCAGGCTTGCCAGCTGACTCAGGCTGTTTAATTGCCACGTAGACAATTTGGCTCAGGCTGCAGCTTGAGAGGAACCCTTCCATCCTGAACACAGATGGACTGCCCAGGACTCCTAAGAAAAGGGTGAGGTAATGAGGGGCACTGCACTTAGTTTGTTTGTTGTTTTCTAAATGATCTGTACTTTGTATCTTTTGTGATTAATTAAAGAGTAATAATGTGTTAGACTTCTGTGCAAAGTGTGTGTTACCTGTATAGCTTTTTGGGTGGGTGGTGTTATTAATTTCATTTTTCCAGGTTCATTTTGTAGCCATTTAAGTTTTATGTAACTGTCCAAATATTAGGGTGCTTTGAGGCTCTTTTTGTACATACTGAAATGAGTAATGTTTAGTATATACTGTCCTGAGTAATCTTTGTAATGTTCCCTAGTGACCTTTAACAGAGTTCTGTTTCAAGCAGCATTATGTTAAAGTGTACTAGGGAACCTTTACTACTTACCATTAGGGTCTACACAGACCAATTAATGGGCAATATGTTAGTGTTTTAGAAATCACACCCCTATAATCCACATTACTTATCAGTGTAGACAAGCCCTTAGACAAGTAACCATTTCTGGTATTTTTTCCGGTATTTATCCAATAAACACCAACTTCTCTCTTTTTTCTACGTTTTTTCAGCATTTTATTGATTAAAACCTAAAATCAGAAGCCCATAGTATATGCTACAGCTACCATGTGCCCTCTTCCCCCATCCATTTGAGGTAAGCCAGAAGGCTCACACTTTTGGGTAGATTTCAGAGTAGCAGCCGTGTTGGTCTGCATTCGCAAAAAGAAAAGGAATACTAGTGGCACCTTAGAGACTAACCAATTTATTTGAGCATAAGCTTTCGTGAGCTACAGCTCACTGCTGTAGCTCACGAAAGCTTATGCTCAAATAAATTGGTTAGTCTCTAAGGTGCCACTAGTATTCCTTTTCTTTTGGGTAGAGTACTGGGAAAGGGTGTGTTTAAGCTACTGGGTTAGGGTTAAGCACTGGCTACTTAGTCCACCTTAAGCAAGTGGTCTAAAGAGCCCCATTTCTGTGAAGAGGTAAGAGTCCGTAACTACAGCGTACTAGAGAGGCCCAGTGCTACAGTCTACTGAGACCCAAAGAAGCTTAAAGCATATGGGGGATTCAGTGTTTGGATCCTCTCACTGCAATCTCGCAAACCACCAGCAAGGGGAAGCCAGACAGATCTGCAATAATCTCCCACATCCCTTCCCCTCCTGCACTTTGCTAAACATCTTGTAGATATTTTTTCTGAAAAATATCAATAGGATCTGTTGTGATCTTCCTCTCTCTTAGCTGTCATCCCTCCTCTTGCCCATCAGCATCAATGACTACTTCTCCCAACGGCTCTCCACCAGGTTTCTAACGCCCTTGCCTCCACTTTCACCCTCTTCCTTCTCCACCTTTTCTTCTCTCTTGGGCAGTTCCCCATAAGGCATGCCTTAGAGTTGCCCCCCACAATCTTCAAAAGACACTCGTGACTTCATTTCCCTTCTTTTTTTTGCCTCTAAATTCAAAACTTGATATTTGCAACCAACGTCTCATGCTCCTTTATTCCACTTCCAACGTGGATCTCCTGTAGTCTGGCTTCCTTCTCCCCATTCACCAAAATTGCTTTCAGAAGATCTGCTCATCTTCTCAGGCACATTCAAGAGCTTGTGCTCTATCCTTTTCCTCACTCACTTCTCTGCTGCTTTTGATTACATATTCCTTCTCAAAATATCTAATCTTCCCTTGGTTTTCATGACTAGGTCAACTAGTTCTACCTCCCAACTCTCTAATTCTTCCTCTAGAGTCACACTTTCAGAAGATTCTTGTCCAACTCTGCACTGTGGAGTTCACAAAGTATTACAGTAGAACCTCAAAAGAGACAACCACCAGAGTTACAGACTCACCAGTCAACTGGACACCATGTGGCACTGGAAGTAAACAATCAGGTAGCATCGGAGACAAAAAAAGCAAGTACTGTATTGTGCCTGTGTTGCATCTTAAAGGCAGGCACGTCTGGGCTTTCACAGTGCTCTCCTTAAGGAGATGGATCTGAACTTGCTGTCTGAAGTCTCTCCAGGTGCACGACTGGCCTTGGGGAAGCGGAGTACGTACCTCACAGGGTGCCTTGCTCATCACCCTTGCAGTCAGGAGGCTAGAACCAGCTGCCTGTCCCCACCCCCACTCACCATGCGCAAGGCAGCTACTTACAGGTAGGAGGTGAAGAAATGGAGGTTTGCAGGCACTGCTGTGAGCCCCTGGTCTGAGCAGTCCACCCTGATGAGTATCCCATCTTGCTCACACTGGCACAGGGCTGGGCAGACTTCTGCCACTTTGCGGGGGAGAGGGGGCTGCAAAGGGGGTCGCTAAGCCTCCGCAGTCCCAGCGGGCAGAGCAAGAACAGCGCTGGGGTCTGTACCACTTTCCAGTTTTCACCTCTCACCCCTTCGGTCAGAAGGGGGACAAGTTTGCAAGCTCAGACTGAGCCTGGGAAAGAAACTGTCACAGCCCGAGCTGCTGATGCTGGAAGGAAGCTGCTGGGATGGGAGCTCCTGCTTTTGCGGCTGAAGCTTGGTCTGGAGCGTGACCTGCTGGAGCCACTGTCAGCCCGTTGCACTCTGGAGAAGCATCTCAGTTATAAAGGGCCGCAGCCTGCACCACACACCCATTGATGAGGCCCAAGCTTAGCCCACGGCTGCACTCCTAGGTCCTGCCAGCACCTCTGGGAGTGCAAGGGGCAGGGGAGGAAGAGGCACTGGCAGCGGGCTGGTGGCCACTCCCTGCTGCGTGTTGCCTCTGGAGTGTGGGTAGTGCACACCTGGGGAGAGGCAGCCAAGGGCCCGCCCAGCTCAGCCTAAAGGCAAGAAACAGGAATAGGGCAGGGAGATCCTTGCAACCCAAGCAGTGCCACCAGTATTAAATCTTAAAGGTAGGCACAGCTGGAAGGCACTGTCTGCAGAGTATATAAAAGAGCACAGGGGTAGTATTGGAAGAACATTTCCCCAAGTGATCAGCCTCTTTGGTTCCTTTGAAAGTTTTACCCATAGTTCTTATGCTGTATTTAGATGTGATCACACAAGGAAGTGTGTTGAGAAGTTTAATGTAACATGTTCTTGGCCTTGCAGTACAAGCACATCTGAGGGCAGTTTCACTGGCCTCTGAAGTGATTTCAAGTACTGTACGACTAAGCAAAATGACAAGCAGTGAGAAGAACAAACATGTCATACTTTCAATAGACATAAATATTAAAAAAAAAAACCTCGATGATGGTGTTTGCCTCAGCAACATAGCAGCAGAATATGGTATCAGGAAATCAACCATCGGCGACATTCAGAAAATCCAGGAAAAAATAAAGCAATTTCCAAAAGAAGCCAAAGACAATGGAGCAGTTAAAAGTAGGTATATTATATGCAAAGCTGCTGCTGATTTTGATAAGGCAGTGCACCTGTGGTTTGCACAAGAGAGATCTAAAGGCACTCCTATAAGCGGTGTGATGGAAAAAAAGGAAAAGTTACTCTACTGATCTTCTACACTTTCCACAGTATGCATCCGATGAAGTGAGCTGTAGCTCACGAAAGCTTATGTTTAAATAAATTGGTTAGTCTCTAAGGTGCTACAAGTCCTCCTTTTCTTTCTACTGAGAAACGTATCCAGACAAAGGTGAGGACCATTTTAAAAGCAAGTACAGGGTGGCTCTGTCGGTTTAAAAAATAATAATAATAATAATAAAATAAAATAAATAAATCGGCATGGGATACAGCAGTTGGGGATAGAACGAGTGTCTCTGACAGCTGACTTCATGATGAATTGAATGCCACTGGTGAATTTTAAAACACTTTCAAATCATGTGTTGAAGCAGCATGAACTTACCCGGAACCAAATGTTTAACTGCAATGAGATGGGCCTGTACTGCCGCCTGCTTCCAAACAAGACTCTGGCAGACAGATCAGAAAAACAGGTGAAGAATTTCAAATCCAGTTAAGATCAGGTCACCCTGATGGCCACTGCTAAAGAAAATGGGGATTTCAGTCTCCCACTGATGTTCATTCACAAAAGTGTGAAACCTTGCTCCTTTGCAAACATCACGATGTCAACTCTACTTACTACAGCCAGTGTAGTGCTTGGATAGATACAAGTATTTTTTCCAACTGTGGGTTGGTTTTTTTAAAAAACACTTTGATCCACTTGGGAAAGACTACCCTACGTCAAAATCTTTATCTATCAGTAACACAGCTCAGAAAGGTAATGTGCCATCTCACCCTGCCACTGAAATGCTATTGATGGAAGCATTCAGTGTTTGTTTTTGCCACCAAACGTCATCAGCCTCATTCTGCCAGAATGAAGTGTTCTGGAAAACATGAAATGGCAACAAAAGTGAAAATTCTTACGGCGATTACTGGGATCAATGCAATTTGAATTGTACACAGATTTTTGTAAACAGCTGACAATCAAGATGCTGTCTATATATGTGTTGAGTCCAGGAGTGAGACTGGCTCTCAGTCTTTGAAACATTTGTGGAATACACTTTGGCCATGTATTGATAACACTGAACCAGATAATTCAGAAAACCATGATAGAAATAAATCAACTCAATTTCTCTGAAGAGCAACAGCTTTTGGATATCACCACGAAGGAACAGAAGGAATGGTTACAAGCGGATAAACATGAGAATGGACCCTCTATTCTTAGCAACCGTAAGATAATTGAACTGGTACAAGAAACAGCACAACCAGACAGTGACAAGGAGGGGGAGAATGCCAGGAAGATCCCAAAAAGAAAAGGAGTACTTGTGGCACCTTAGAGACTAACCAATTTATTTGAGCATAAGCTTTCGTGAGCTACAGCTCACTTCTTCGAATGTATACTGTGGAAAGTATAGAAGATGTTTTTATACACACAAACCATGAAAAAATGGGTGTTTACCATTACAAAAGGTTTTCTCTCCCCCCACACCACTCTCCTGCTGGTAATAGCGTATGTAAAGTGATCACTCTCCTTACAATGTGTATGATAATCAAGGTGGGCCATTTCCAGCACAAATCCAGGGTTTAACAAGAATGTCTGAGGAAGGGGGTGGGGGGGGGGTAGGAAAAAACAAGGAAATAGGAAAGATCCCACACACACAAGCAGAAGAGTGCTTTGCTGCCTGTCTTCAATGGCTTGAACAACAGCCTGAAGCTACACCAATTAACCTAATGATGCTTCAAGAGCTACACACCTTGGCAGCAAAAAAGTGTGTTAGCAACCTCAAGCAAAGATTTTTTTCAAGTCTACATAGTTTATCCTGCAGTACTTAAGCAGAGAAGTTAAGTTTGGATAATTTTTTTTTAAATTGTCATTATAAAGACTAGTGCCAGTATGTTTTGCTGCAGCATTTTTTTTAAAGTGCTATTTGAACGGACATTTAAATCAGTGGGTTTTTGTGTTGGCTTCCCCTGAGCCCGCCCCCTCCTCCCCCATGCACAACAAAACACTAAAAAAAAAAAGCAGCAAGAGAAATTACTTAAAATTAAAATATAGTACTGTAAAGTAACTGTATAGTAAACTACTAAAAAAATAAAGGGACAGTTTAAAATAAAAGATTTGACAAGGTAAGGAAACTGTTTCTGTGCTTGTTTCATTTACATTAAGATGGTTTAAAGCAGCATTTTTCTTCTTCATAATGAAGTTTCAAAGCTGTATTAAGTCAATGTTCAGTTGTAAACTTTTGAAAGAACTACCGTAACATTGTGTTCAGTTATGAACATTTCAGGGTTATGAACCAACTCCACTTCCAAGGTATTCATATCTTTGAGGTTCTACTGTATATCCTTTGTCCTCCCTTATTTTTTTCAAGCCCTCTGAGTTCTCTTATCCACTCACACTGTTTCAACTACCATCTTTACACAGCTGAACTGCAAATTTATCACTCCACTCCTGACTTCTTGCCCTCTGTCAAAACCTGCATCTCCACCTACATGCATCACCATCAGCTTAAACTTTACATGATCAAAGCTGAACTCCTGATTTTTTCCCCCCCCTCATACTCTCTACATTCCACCATTCTTGGTCACTGCTGACAGCACCACCATGCTCCCAAGTCCTTTATGCTTACAAGATCTACAAATTATAGCCAAGTTATTAAGAAAAGATAGGAAGGAGTTCTTACTGCACCAGAACTTAAACCACCCAAACACATTCAATAGGGGAAAGATAGGAGCCTCACTCCATCACCTTAAGTCCCACCACATTGTGTATAGGTTGCATATATATGCATAGTATAGTACAGATGACTAACTGAGACAGAAAATCTCAGACCATTTACTTGGTAAATTTAAAGCAAACAGGTTCATTTCAGGATGCAGGATCTTATACAGTGCTTGTAATCCTCCTTATCTAACATCAGGAGAGTTTACCACCACCTCTTTGTCTCAGGGAAACATGATGTCCCATCAGCAAATCACAAACAACACTACTAGTGAGAAGTGCTATTAGAATTAGAGATCATGTCTAACCCAGTGAGAGAGAGGGGGACTGTAAAGGAAGAAGTGGTGAAAAAGTACAATAGAAGGTTAGTTTCTTCCCACTCACTACCACAGCCCCAGCTTCCTTGGAAACAAACTTAAGAACATGAGTTGTAAACTATCCAAAATAATAAAAATAAGAACAAATCGGTCTGAGTTTTCACACAAATTCAGCACATTTCACTGCTCATGGTTCATGTCAACGTTTTATCAAAAAATGGCAGTATGCCACTGTTACGAAGATTAAAAACGGTAAAAAAAAAAAAGTTAGACCACCACTATGCTCCAAGGATAATTTTTTAAAAATATTTTGCCTTTTGATTCATCCTTCTCCCAGCACTTCTGAGACCTGAATTTCTTGTTTTGGGAGTAAGAGGTGTATTCCCCCTTTCTGACCCCTTTGCCACCTCCTTTGTCCTCTCTTGTGGCATGACCTTTTTTCTACTCCCTTTTGCCCTTCTCCCACTCTCTCAGCTTTTAAAAAAGTACTCCATTTTAGATAGACTATGAAAATGGGAGTTTCAATTCAGCTATGTAAAAAAAACCAAACATCCATCACTAAAAGTTACAATATTAGCAGAGACATTTGAGGCTGTCAGATGCCATACATGTCAACCGTTAAATAAAATTCTCCTTCATCCTCCCTAACCAATAATTTATAGCCATCTGTATTTCAGGACTATGTTTTTAGTTTATGGGACAAATCTACCTTCCTTTCCAGAAAGATTGGAAAGGGGAATGTTTTTTAAAATCACTTGATATAACAAATATGACAAAATAAATAATCAAGTCAGTTTCCCCTTGCAGCAGCAGCTATATATCATCCTATTCACTTCACAAGCAATTTTATACACAACCACTTCAGAAAATTATTTTTTCTTGATAATTTAGCGGTTTCCTTCTACTAGATTTTTTATTTCATTGTGGGGTTGTTGATTTTTGTTGGGGCGGGGGGCAAAATGAAGCTATGAAACCCACCTTTTGCTTAAACTAGTTTAAAGCCACCCTAGCCCAGCCAGACTTTAATTCATTGTTTCCCTAACTGCATTTTTAATTTTAAGACACAGAATTCAAGTTCTCAAATGCAGTTTTCTTTCAAAAGAAAAAAGTTTTAAATGTATTAAGTGGAGTGAACAAGGAATGTGTATTTACACTGAAAAATTTACTTGAAATATACAAGATAGAGCCCATATCTCAAAACATGACATTTGGCTTGTAAACAGCCCCTGAGTTATAGGAGCTTTTCTGAGTGTTAAATATTGGAAAAATTAGACCTGTGTATATACAGAAGAATGTTCAGATACACTAAGGAGTGCAAATAAGAGCTGATACACCTAACAAGTTGTTCAACGCATAGTTAAATGCCTTAAACCCCGACATGATATAAAAACCCTCACTCTGCCCCCTTCTTTCCTCAAAAGCCATAGGCCTACTAAATTAAGCACAGCAAAGAGAGTAAACAGATCTACTTTCATTCTCACCTATACTACTGATTCGTCTTAGTACAGCTCTGCACTTACACAACATTTTACAGAGACTCATTAAGTCTCACTATACCCCCATGAAACAGGTAAACATTATCCCTATTTTGCAGATTTGGAAACTGAGGTTCATAGTTACTTTAGTAGCTTGCCCAAATTCACTCTGCAAATTAGCATAAAAGCTGAATTAGAACCCAGGTTTTTAAGACTAATCCACTGGTCTACACGGTGCCTCCAAGGCAAATCACATAGCTTTTCTGTGCTAGAGTTTTATCCGTCCTATGGAAAGAGTATGGTACAGAAGAGGCCAGGAGAATTAGGGTTTGTACAGTATATGCCGTTTATATTTTGAAAGCAAATATTAACTCTTGCAGTTTGAAGAAACAGATTAGCACTGCACAGAGAGAACAGACCTTTGTGTCTACTAGTTTTAACACCTATTATAAAATCCAAATAAGGGAGATGCTTAGAGAATAAATTGAGTGAACAGAAGCAAGATGCAGATTTATGAAGAAAGTGAGAAAATTAACCGACAGTGCATCTGGGCTTTTAGACTTCAAGAGATGATTTGCCTAAAGAAATAAACATCCAGTTTGAATTACTTTATTTCCTTGAAAGCCACAGGTTCAAATATAGACAAGGTTGGCTCAGGTCTTCAAGAAAAATAATAAACTGTATGGAACATAAATTATGTGAACATTGAGACAAGACTAGACCTCAAAAATTGTATCTGTAGACATTAAATAACAGAAATGTATTCTATAAGAGTGGGGGTTACCTTGAAATCACTATACAATAGCGAGGAGTCGCTCTACTGTTCCACTGGACAGAACAGTAACATTTTATGAACTGATTTAACCAGTATCGCGGCAGCAAGCCTCTCAGCCTGTATCGACAGACTCAGACTTGCGTGGTTTGTATTAGTGCTCTAAAAATACTGCAGCTGTGTAGGCAGTGCTTTGAAGTTGGGGCTTGAGCGCTGAAGCCCACTCCTTCCCTAGGCTCAGCACCCGAGCTCCAGTCAGAGGACTCAAAGCCTGAAAACTTCTCTCATCAAAAGAAGTTGGTCAAATAAAAGATATTATCACACCCATCTTGTAAGTTGGCTGACAGTTGCAGCTGAGTTAGAGACTGAACTTCCCAATGAAATAAAGAATCCCTTCATTGTGCTAATCTGATTTCTCTTTTTTTTTTTTTTTTTTTGGCGGGGGGGGGGAGAAGAGGAAGTCCTATGGTTGTTTTCATCTAATTGAAGTAATTTTAGTTACCTAAAAAGGAATGATTGACTTATTTGAACATGGAGATATTGACCTGTACATTGCTCAGCTGATAAACAGTGAGGAGTTCAGTATAAACAACCTGAACAGAAGAGAATCTTAGCATGATGTCATCTGATGTAGTGTAAGAACACCTAGTAAAATACTGCATAATACAGGGAATCAAGTTCTCCAATAGGAGTAATGCTGTTTGAAAACCTACGCTCTTGGGTAGTCATTCTGAAAGATGAACTAACCATTGAATGCATACGTACATACATAAATTCATAAATCTTTCCCTTTAGTTCTGCCACTTCAGAGCATGTACGTGCATGTGTTATTAGTACTGTAGTCAAGCTTTCAATATGTCTGTAAGAAGATTTTTCTTTAGGTAGTCCTAATTCTGTTATCTTTCACTAAGCAGCAGAAAATGCTATTTTTATTAAAAATTATTTCTACAATGATCCGATGATGATAAAAAAATCTTCTAGCAAACAGGCATGTCCAGACCATAGGAAAAAAAAATCTGTCTGGTAAATGCGAAATACAATAATTCATTAAGCAAAAACTCTTGAGTAATTTTTAAAGTATGTTTTCTAGGCACTTTCACTTCTCTAAGAGTAAACGAACACGCAGTATACAATATACATGGATCAGAAACTTGAAGAACTTTTATAAAAAGTTTCTATTGTTCACAATGAAACGACTGCAAGATTTGCTGAAAAAATTTGGAAGAACAATATGCCACAACAAAGGGAGTAATTCGTATTTGTGAAATATATAGAATATAAAGACTATCACATGTTGCCAAATATTATTTTTAAAAAACTAGAACTGAAACATTCAAAACCTACATAAGCTTTATAAAAAGCTCTTCACTCCAAGTAAAAATAATAGGACAAATAATGGTTAAGAGCCATGTCACAGAAAGTACACTGTTTTATGCTTTATTTGAAATTCTGACATTGCACTCATGTCACCAAATCTGCACCTTCTTTATGAAAAAAAAAGTCTTCCCATCTAATGAAATCAACTAGTTTCTACATAGCCCATGATTCTAAAACCATGCATTTCTGAAATAGACAATAAGTCAGAAGCACATCATGAAACAAAGTATTAACTAGTAACAATATTCTGATTTTTTTTTAAATAGGAAGATCAGAGAGAACTACTGTGTAAATTACAATTCCTGAAGTGGATATTAAAAATATTTCAATTTATGTTTTAAAAAAAGACATCTTGACTGTTGCCTCACAGACAGACACCTACAGTACAATTTTTCAGGTGTTACTGAAGGTTAAGACACAGCACTGATATGTTGCAAGTCAATTAGATCATCATATTGTTGCAAAATGGCTTGTAGATGTAGCACTGCTGCAAACAGTGTGGTGGCATAATATTCTGACACTGATTCTGTGCAAAAAGAAAATCTGGCAGTTGCTTCAATCCCAGTAGTATCAGTAAAGAAATCTACCAGCAGCAATGAGGAGGTACAAATATCACTTAGGTAGCCAGGGCGTGTCCCAGACCCAGATACAGATGGTGGACCTTGACCTAAAGGCTACAAAGGGACCTGGAGTCCCAGTCCATGACTACAGCATATACCGACACTAGACGGTAAACCCCAGTCTGTAGGACCCAG